>NC_080761.1:39797327-49797327 GCF_020826845.1 Diceros bicornis minor | reverse complement strand
CGAAGTTAGTCACTAGGACACAGATGCTGGCCCCCATAGTGGGTATTTTAGATTAAAAAAATAGCATAACATCTTGTCACACAAACATATGAAATTAGAAAATTGGAAGAACAACCTTCTGGTTTTACTTAAAACCTATTTATTCACTCTGACAGCCCCACCACCAACTTTGACCTGACCTCTCAGCTCTCAGACAGGTACTTTCTTCATTCTTCCACTGGGTCCTGGGCTCTTTGCCTTCTCTGACTCCATTAGCTTAAATGTTAAGGGACATATATTACAGGTGTATGTTGCATAATAAATTAATCTTGGCTACATTACCCAGAAAAAGAGTGGATATAATTCAGTACTTTTCTGATAATGTATATGCTTATTCTTATTTACATTTTCCAGGAAGGGATAATGGTTTATTTTCTAAGAATTTGTGATATGGATTTTTAATTCAAGCATGAAATAGATAAAGGTATTGCATTTTACAATGTACACAGAAACAGGAACTTAATGTGTGTGAACAGCCTGCTCATTTACTAGAATAATATATCCTAAATGGCTTCAATGTGTTCATAGACAGAGAACACCGAAAGCAGTAATTGGAAAAATACATCACCAGTCCAAACGTTCTTGCAGGCTTGGGTTGGATTCTGGTTATCCTCTTAAATTCTTTGTTTAGTCAGGATAGAGGATTCTAGAATTATTGCCTGAGACTCACATTCTAAGCAGTGTAAGCTATAAAAATACAAAGGATGTAGATGGACCCATAGTTTAATCTGAACCAAACAAAAAAAAAAATCTTAGAATTCCTTAAAGTCACACTTTTATTTGTATCATATTATTCATCTAAAAACATCTTCTGGATGAATAATATTATGGAACTATAAAGAGCAGAATTTAAATTTCTACTATAAAGTAGAATGCATATGTAATAAGCATGGAACATTTAAGCAACTGTAATAAAGTATTTTGTTTTAGAATTAATAGGGTATTTTTATTCTGGTGATTCTAACTTATTGAAACTGTAAACATCATGAAAAACTAATTGTATTAGTTAGATAATGCTAGCTGTTGTAATAGAGAAAAAACTCATGGCTTAACACCATAGAAAATTATATCTTGCCCCCAAAAACACAAAAACAGCTGTTCCTGTTTGATGGTGGGAGGGATTTTGCTGCATTCAGCATTGCATGGAATCAGGCTCAAGAGGCTCTGCCATCTTCAGTGTGTGACTACCAGTGTCCCTCTAGGGCTTATCACAACATTGTACCCTCAGGCTATCTGTAAGGGAATGTGGATACACTGCACGTTACAGAGCAACTGGCAGATCCAGTGTCTGGCTCCAACCTGAACCTGAGAAGCACTTGGCAAGCAGCCCAAGCCTTGATGATGATTGGGATCCTGCTGGGATGCATGTCACCATTGACATGAAAAGTGTAAAGTGCGTGGAGGATGCTGAGATGTAGAATATGTGAATTACTATCATTGGAGCTATATTTTTATTGTTGTAGATCTGGCTATTTTAGTTGCCACAGCATAGTAAGACAATAAAATTATGCAAGAGGTTTATGACTCAATGACTCCAGTTAATGCCAGGTATGAATGGGTCAAGCTCTCTTTACTGTCGAGGCTACTGCTCTCACTGTCTTCTGAGAAGTGCCCTCCTTTGCTCTTCCTGACCCCCAAAAACCTTTCGCCTAACATCACTGCCTTATCCCAAACCCATACTTTCTAATGGAAAGTACTTCATATAATACAGAGGAACAAAGGAAACAATCCCGTTAGAATGGACACAGAAATGCTGACTGATAGTAAGGAGAGCGCATGAAAGATTTTAGGATCTAAATTTCCAAGAGGTACATGGCACTTTGGGTCACGTTCCATGGGCTAGAATCGTCGCATGTTCACAGCTGCCTGCAAGAGAGACTGGGAAATAGAGTCTAGTTGTGTGACTACGAAGAGGAGGCAGACGGTTTGGGGATTAGTTAGCAATCTCCGCCACACAAGTTATCAGTAGAAAGTCAATCTGTGGCAAAATTATATTTATAACTTTTAGTTATTATATTTGTATGGAAATATGTGTATGTGTGCAGAAATGCCATAATTGAGACATTTATAAGCAAATAAACAAAATTAAAATGAATTTATACCTAAAAAATAATTATTAAGATAGTGGGATTGGGAATTGGGATTGTAATACAATTTCTCTTTAAATTTTGTAATGTTTCTTAACCACATTTAAACAAAACACATGCAATAAAAATAAAAATGCTTATTTGAAATACTTAGATTTTCACTTTCTTTTAGAATCCTTCATTGCACTTAAGCAAAGATAAAAATTTAGAGTTAATAATAACACCTAGTATTAAATCAGTTCTTACCATGTGCCCGGCTCTCTTCCAAATGCCTTAAATGTACAGCTCGTTTAATCCTATTACAGTCATATGAAATAGGTACAATTCATTATATGCATTTTGCAGATGGGATAAATGAAGCTCAGGGAATTTAGGGAACTTGTGTTGTAAGATGTTGTATCTGAGATTCAGTCTCAGACATTCCAGATTCAGATTCTGAGCTCATAGTCAGTATGAGGAAAAAAGACAAAATCCAAAGAACTTTAGGGTTGGTGCCCTAAAACTCTTTGTAAAACCATGTTCTAGTTAATAGAGTTTCTAAGATATTGAGAAACTTCAATCCATGTTGTTTATATTTACACACATATCTGCAAACTCATTGTGATACATTCAAATGGGTGGCAATGCTGAATTTAAGATAAATTCCTTAAAATATCAAAACATTTATTTTCTACTTAAAATTATCATGAGGATATAAACTCACCACTAATGATTTACCGGGTTAGCTTTTTAATTATTATATTTCACAACCCTTCATCATTTCTATCTCCAACTTCTCACACTAATTTCACTCTTCTTCACTTCATTCGCTCCCAGATATTCACATGGCTCTTTCTGTGGAAGGTGAAGTAGAGCATTACTTAAAACTTTTTGTTATAAATGCTAGACTTACTGGATGCTATGCTGCTATAATTCAACAAAAAGGCAATCTTTATTGCTCTTGGCATCTTTGTTTCCTAAAAAAGAAGAGAGTACAGTCTCTAGCCCAGAGCCATTGTAAGTATGAGTAGTCTTTAATGGATTCATTCCCTTTTGTATATATTGAGTTAGTTTTGGTCAGTTCTTACACTGGCCAGGCACTGTACTAAGTGCTTTCAATTCATTGGCTCATTTAGTCCTTATAAAAGCTCTCGGTATTGGTACTGTTTTTATCTCCAGGAGAGGACATTAAGGCTTAGAGTAGTTATATAAGAAGATCAGTATGGTGAAGGAGCCTGGATTTGAACCTAGAAATTTTGACTCCAGAAACAACTTTTAACTGCCCTAATAACTCCCACTTCTGATGCCACACTTTTTTATATTAATTCCTCTAGGATGCATGTTGCACACTTTACTGTTCAGTGAGCATGTTAGGGTTTAGGTGGTTAAAAGAATAGTGATATGGACCATGAGAGGATGTATTCAGCACTTACCATTTGTCAGGCTCTGGGCTAAGCACTTTATTTAAAATATAGTGTATAAATTCTCAAAATTCTTGAGTAGATGGTATTATTACCATTTTACTGATGAGGAAACTGAATCTTAAGGATAATTAATAACTTCTCCTCAATCATTCAGCTCAAGTGCAGAGCTATGATATAAACTCAGGCTTGACCCTAAAGCATAGATTCTTGGCCATTAAACTAAGAATCTTCCTTAAGCACTTAATAAATACTGGATTCTTTCACATTAATCACCTAATTTTATTATCACTGAAGCTCAAAGTAGTAGAGAATACCAACACAGAGATAAGGGGAATTTAAATAAACATACTAGTAATAAACACTGGGGCTGATTTCAAAACCCAGATGTGACTGTCTGCAGAGTCTATCTTCCCCCTACCGTATTTCCTCTAGTCCCTTTCTCCAGAACCACCATTCCTGTACTCATTCATTCATTCATTTATTCCATGCATGTCCATTTTGCATCCAATCTTTTCTAGATGCTGTCCTGTGTGCTATGTAGACAGAGGAGCGAGTAGAACAGCTCCTCTGTCTTGGAGCTTTTGGTCTAATGAGGGAGACAGATATTAATCAACTCACGCAAACATATAACTGGAAATTGTAATCAAGGGCTGATCTACTTTAAAGTAGACGGATTCTTGGAAACTATCCCTAGGGGAGCCTCATTTTTGTTGGGAGGTATAAGGTGAATAGGAGTTTACTAAATATGAGCAGGAGGAGGTGGAAGGAGACTGCCAAGCATCCCAAAGAGCTTTTCCTATTAACTCTTGAACAAGTATTTTTTTATTGGCTGATGAAGCTCCATTTTTTAGTGAAGCACCTTGGGGGAAAAAAATCATGGTTTAGTTACATAAATATCTATAACTATATGGTCATCCAATAGTTAGATGCATGACATTTCTTATTCAGAGTCCACTTATCCAATGGCCTCAATTATCTGGAATGGACTTTCCAATTAGAAAAAAAGTCAGTAGAATTTATATCATTCATAAAGGGGTCAATGAGATTAAAAGCATAAAATATAGCCTCTGGAACTTGAAAAGTGCATCCATAGATTAGTCATTAAATAATAGGAGCAAATAGCCCTTCACATTTCAAGAGACATTGGCATTTTAATCTCTAGTGAAATAACTGACATTTATTTAATAGCCTTGAATCACCAACCATGTTGAATATCATGTTAAGTATATTTATATAAGGAGCTAGATAAATATGTATGTTATACATATTATAAATATACATATATTGTTTTTTAATTGGTACTTTAAAACAAAAGTTTTTTATGTGAAGAATTCATTTGTATACCACATCTAGATAAATAGAGTACTATTATAGGTAAGAGCATTTCTGTTTATGTTTGTAATATTTACTAATATTTCCTGACATGAAAAATACTTTACATAAGAGTGATTCATTCAATCAATTCAATTCACATTCATTCAATGTGGTATTGCATTTGATTTGGAGTAAAATTCTGAAAATTTGCTTAAGGAAAACTTGGAACATGACCTTAGATATTGCAGATTTTTTTCCCAAATACATAAGAACAAAACATACAGAAGAATATTCATCTTTCTAAAGTTCAAAAGTCAACAAAAAGTGTTTATAGATATATCAAGAAGCTATTTATTTAACACTGATATACTGTAATAAGCAAACTGGAGTTCTTAATCTGGCATCGAATAAGTCAGCACCTGATCAGCCTTAAAACTCCATACAGGTGGGCAGAGAAAGATGCACTAGAGCAGACACGTAAAAATGGTCACTGTGATGAGGAATCTGCAAGGGTCAACCCCCTGATGCAAAGCTCATCTGATGGTGAACAAAGGAACTTTACTTGTGGATCCCTGAATTATACATGATGTGTATCTAACAGGCATGCTTATTTTTATTTTCCAAATATTATGTTTTAAATGCTTTCTGTGCTAGTCAGTATATTAAAGAATATATCTTTTCATATTTCTAGATAGTAATGCCTGTCATAAGCCTTCAAATTATATACTATCTTGACACTTATTAAGCAGAGTATTATTATTAATGTCATAAAACATAACTTCTGCCAATCTTTGTTTCATTCAAGTTTCCCTTTAGTTTACCTGGAAATGTGAATTTTGTTTAAATAGAGGAAGTTAAAAAAATATATTGAGAATATTTCATTAGGTCTTTATTCCTGCCTTCTAATTTCCATTTATTCTCTTCTACTTAATAGTGAATAAGTTCAGTATGATTTCAGTCATAGCGTTTTCTCATGGAGACATATTCTGCCAAGATTCCATTTTCTGAATGCGTGTGTTTAATGGGCTTCCAGGTGGTGATAAATGCAGGACTCTCTGCTAGTCCCTCTCTGGCTTCTATAATTCTCAACACAGATGGTTTTCACTGCACTATTTCTTCCTCCCACCCATCACCACCCCAACAATAAATACTGATACAGCCCCCTGAGGTATTCATTCATCTCTCAGGCCTCCAAACAGACCAGACAGCATTGCAGTATTGGGAAGAGTGACAGTGGGAGGACAGGATCATTATAAGACACTTGAGCAGATCTAGTCACCACCCTTGGGAATTTGAAACAGACAGTCCAAGACAAAAATGGACTGGCTCTTGCTGTAGTCAGATTTCAAGCCTAGTGCTCCTTAAGGTTTATTTCAGTGTGTGTGTGTGTGTGTGTGTGTGTGTGTTTTAATTCCCCAGAGTATAAAGTGAGATGAAATAAGAATGTATAAATTAACTATGAAAGAGTCTCAGAAATATGTGCATTTCAGAAGGATTGATGGAGGACATGGAAGAAACTATGGACTGTTAGGGGAATTCATGCATTTATCTAACGGTCAATGGGAAAACAGCGACCCCAGGCTGTGCCTCTCTTTACTCCCACCAATATGCACTACTCCATTAGGGCCCCACTATGTTAATTGGCCAGCAGATGTAATAATTTTATGAGACACATTGATGTTTATTTTGTTCATTCAACAAATATTGATTTATCATTCATTCTTTGCTAAGTGCATAAATATTATGAAAGAAGGGGGTTGTTTCTATGAAAACGTGGTTCAGGATTCTAAACCAGAGTGGAAAGAGGTGGATTTCATTCCTGAAATCTGAAGAGTAAGTGGAATTAACTATATGTGTTTATTTTGGGATGGGGGATTGGGAAAGCATTTTAGACCGACGGACCATTAGAGACAAAGGTTAATGTAAGAGGCAGATAAGGTCATGACGGATGGTCCAGCATCAGGGCTGATAGTCTGACACCCTAAAGATTAAGCAAAATGAAAGTGCTTCTTATGAGTATTTATTCTCCAAGTCAAAATATGGTAGATTTGCGATATAGAAGTATGAGGCTGCAAGGATAGCAAGCCTGGTGGCTAAGTGTCCTCTAAAACACCGTGTAGAACTTTAAGGAAGGGGATTACCCACCTCAACAGATTTCAGTGTGAAGGAAATTGATCTATTTTGGGGGAAAAAATAAGAGGTAGCATGTATACCATGAAGACAAGTCATCCTGGTGTTAAAGCTCCAAAATTTGACTTAAATTTTTACCTGGTAAAAATGTATCAGGGAATTGTAACATAGGTCTCCTAGTTTTGCCAGGCTGACTATTTGTTCTTGGAGAAGATAATCTTTGAAAAGCTACTTTTTAGTAACATTAATTAATTATTTTTGAGTATTGTGTTCCATGACTTCATTCCTGAGTATGAAAACTATTATCATCAGAATAAGATGACTTTAAAACCATCTTTATGCTGCATAATGTCCTTGGGTACTTGTCTTTTTTGAATGGTTATCATTCAAATGCCTTTGTTGTTTGCATGGTCCCTAAACCTCTTTTGTTTTTCAACTCATAGACCATTTCATGTTTTGAAGCACTGTTTGAAACCAACCTTGAGAAAAACAGACAAGACAATAGAAAAAAGCAGTAGACTGACATTGGGACAGTTTAGAAAGAATTATTACATCTTCAAAGCCACAGAGATATGGATGCTTCCTCTCATGGGGTTATAAATACAAACATTCATGGTACGTGAAGTATTTATGCTCTCAGTTTGTAAATGATTTTATTGTTTGAAAAAAGTAGAGTTTGGGTTTCTAGTGTGGCATGTAAGAACTTGGAAGTCACCGTTCTGTTCTAACAACAAATAAAAATCTGAACAAACTGAAAAATCAACAACTCTCCTTAGATCTGTCAGAGAAGTGAGGTCAATGAGGCAAACGGCTGCCTCAAAAATTGGAGAGACAGACAGGCTGGATGCAGAAAATCACAACTTACTGGAGCAGAAACCCATGAGCAGAAATGTCTATGGGAGCTAGTGCTACTGGGGTAGAAAAACCTAAACTGTAATTGATGAATTGCTGAAAGCTCAGCGGGGACAAGTTTGAAGTTAAAAACTTCAGGGAGACCCAGTCATAGAGAGGCCCTCACACTGTGGTGAGTTTTACCTCCAGGAGCTCTACCAGATTCTCACAGTGAAGAAAAATCCCTTTGTGATTCAAGGAGGGGAAGGAGAAAACTAGTCATTTTGAAATAGGCCTGCCCTCAAGAGAAACTATTTTACTAGAGCCTAACATATTGGGGTTTTATTAGAGCCCAACTGACCCAGGAGAAGGGAAATACCCAACTGCAGCCCACTCTAGCTATTCTGTCCCAGCTGAGAGGGGGTGAACCTGTGAAACTCACAGTCCAAGGGCACAAGCTCACTAAAAGACTGAGACCTAATCGCAGGACTAGAAAATGCTTCCCAGTCCTCCACACCGCACTACCACATTACTAAAGACCTATTCGTTGCAGTTCTTTTTACTTGTTATGTCATATCTGACTATCGAGAAAAAACTATGAACCATACTGAAAGACAAAAAACACAGTTTGAAGAAACTGAGCAAACATCAGAACCAGAGTCAGATGTGGCAAGAATGTTGGAATTCTTAGATCAAGAATTATAAAAATCTATGCTTAATATGCTAAATGGACAAAGTAGACAACATGCAATAACACATGGGTAATGTAAACAGAAAGATGGAAAGTAAAGATAAAATAAAAAAACTTTTATTTTCCTTCTTCTTAACTGATCTAACGTGATAATTTTTATTTTCAAAGTAGATATAACAAGGGACCGGCTGGTGGCATAGTGGTTGGGTTCACATGCTCCGCTTCAGTGGCCTGGGTCTCGTAGGTTAGGATCCTGGGCAAAGACCTACATACTGCTCGCCAAGCCATGCTGTGGTAGCATCCCACATACAAAATAGAGGAAGATGGGCACAGATGTTAGCTCAGGGCCAATCTTCCTCAAGCAAAAAGAGGAAGATTGTCAACAGATGTTAACTCAATGCCAATCTTCATCACCAAAATATATCTATAAAACAAAAATGTATTTTATGACTATAGCTTATGTATAAGTGAGATGAATGACAGAAATGATATAGGGGAGGAATTAGGAATAATTTGTTTTTAAAAATACTCATACTATCTGTGAACTATTATAGTGTTACTTGAAAGTAGATTTGGATTCTTTGTAAATATATATTGCAAACTGTGGGACAACCACTGGGGGATTATAAAAATGTATAATTGATATACTAAGAAAGGAGAGAAAACAGAATTATATAAAATGCTCAACACCCTTCAATCAGAAATGGACAGATCCAGCAGGTAGAAAATCAGTGAGGACATAGTTAAACTCAAAACTGTCATCATTCAACTGGATATAATTGACATCTGTAGACTGCTTCACTCAACAACAGTAGAATACATATTCTTCTCAAGCTCATATAGAACATTCACCAGGAAAGGACGCATTCTGGGTCATAAAACACACCTTAACAAATTTAAAAGAATAGAAATCATACAGTGTATCCTGCCAGACCACAATGGAATTAAACTAGAAATGAATAGCAGGAAGATAACTGGGAAATCTCAATACACACAGAGATTAAACAACATACTTCTAGACAGTACATGGGCCAGAAAGAAATCTCAAGAGAAATTTTAAAATACTTTGAACTAAATGAAAATGATAATACAACTTATCAAAATTTGCAGGATGCAGCAAAAGCAGTGCATAGAGGGAAATTTAAAGCATTGAATGCATATGTTACAAAAGAAGAAAGATTTAAAATCAGTCATTTATGCTTCCACAGTAGGAAACTAGAAAAAGAAGAGCAAATTAAATGTGAAGTAAGCATAAGAAAAGAAATAATAAAAATTAGAGCAGAAATCAATGAAATTGAAAACAGAAAATTAAGAGAGAAAAATCAACAAAACCAAAACTGCTTCTTTGAAAAGACCAATAAAATTGATGAGCCTTTAGCCAGGCTAACAGAGAGAGGGGGAGAGAAAGACAGAAAGAGAGAGAGAGAAAGGATACAAATTGCCAATATCAGAATTGAAAGAGGGGACATCGTTATGTATCCTATGGACATTAAAAGGCCAATAAAGGAATGCTATGAACATACTAGGTGAATGAATACTATGACTACTATGAACTGTGAACTATATGCCCACAAATTGAATAACCTAGATGAAATGGAGAAATTACTTAGAAGACCCAATCTGCCAAAACTCAAGGATAAATAGACAACCTGAATAGGCCTATATCTATTAAAGAAATTGAATCAATAGTAACTTCCAAAAGTAAGTGGCAGGCCCAGAGGGGTTCACTGCTAAGTTTGACCAAAGAATTAAGGAAAAAGTTATACCAATTCTCTATAATCTCTTTCAGAAGACAGAAGCAGAGGGAATATTTCCCAACTCATTCTATGAGGCCAGGATTACCCTAATACCAAAACCAGAAAAAGACATTACAAGAAAAGAAAATTACAGACCAATATCTCTCATGAAAATACATACAAAAATCCTTAACAAAATCACAGCAAATTGAATCCAACAATGTATAAAAAAAATTATACACTATGAGCAAGTGGAATTTATCTCAGGCATGCAAGGCCGATTCAAGATTAAAAAACCAATTAATGTAATCCATCATATCAACAGGTTCAAGGAGAAAAATCACATGATCGTAATAATAGAGGCAGAAAAAACATTTGACAAAATCCAACACCTATTTGTGATAAAAACTCTCAGTAAACTAAGAATGGAGGGGAACTTTTTCAATTCAATAAAGAATATCTACATGAAACCTAAAACTATCATCCTACTTAATGATGAGAAAGTTGAGGATTTCTCACTAAGATCAGGTAAAAGGCCTAGATTTCCTTTCTTACCACTCCATTTCAACATCATACTTGAAGTCCTTGCTAATGCAATAACACACAAATAGGAAATAAAAGGTATACAGAATGGGAAGGAAAAAGTAAAACTATCTTTGTTTGCAGATGATATGATCATCCATGTAGAAAATCTGAAAGAATCCACAATAAAAATGATTATAGCAAGATTGCAGGATATGAGGCTAATATACAAAAATCAATTGTTTTTCTATATACCAGCAAAGAACAAGTGGAATTTGAAATGAAAAACACATTGCCATTCATACTAGCAAAAAATGAAGTACTTAGGTATATATTTAACAAAATATATATAGAATTTATACAAGGAAAACTACAAACATTTGATGAATGAAATCAAAGAACTAAAGAAATGGAGAGATATTCCATGTTCATGTACAGGATGATTCAATATTGTCAAGATGTCACTTCTTCCCAACTTGATTTATAGATTCAATGCAATCCCAGTCAATGTCCTCACAAATTATTTTGTGGGACTTTTGTGATTAAAATCCCAGCAACTTATTGACAAACTGATTCTAAAGTGTACAGAGAGAGGTAAAAGACCCAGAGGAAGAACAAAATTGGAAGACTGACATTACCTTAATTCAAGACTTATTATTAAGCTATAATAATCAAGATAGTGTGATATTGGTGAAAGAATATACAAATAGATCAATAGAACAGAGTAAAGAGCCCAGAAATAGACCCACATAAATACAGTCAACTGAACTTGGATGAAGGCACGAAGACATACAATGAAGAGATAGTCTCTTCGGCAAACGGTACTAGAACACTGTGCATCCACATGCAAAAAAAATGGATCCAGGCGTAGATTTTATATCTTTCACAAAGATTAACTCAAAATAGATCATAGACCTAAACATAAAGTGCAAAACTATAAAACTCCTGGAAGATAATATAGGAGAAAATCTAGATGACCTGGGTATGGTGATGACTCTTTAGATACACCAAAAGCGTGAGTCATGGAAGAAAGAATTGATAAGGTAAACTTTATTAAAATTAAACACTCCTGCTCTGCGAAAATGCTGCAAGAGAATGGGAAGCCTTTGGAAGACAGTTTGATAGTTTCTTGCAAAACTAAACGTACTCTTATCGTGTGATCCAGCCGTTGTGCTCCTTGGTATTTACTTAAATGAGCTGAAAACTTGTGTCCATAGAACAAACTGCACACGGATGTTTATAACAGCTTTATTCATGATTGCCAAAACTTGGAAGCAACCAAGATGTCCTTCAGCAGGTGAATGGATAAACAATCCGTGGTACATCCAGACAACAGAATAGTATTCAGTGTTAAAACTGAACGAGCTATCAAACTGAGAAAAGACATGGAGGAAACTTAAATACATATTAATAAGTGAAAGAAGCCAATCTGAAAAGACTACGTGCTGTATGATTCCAACTATATGACATTCTGCAAAGAGCAGTGGTTGTCAGGTGCCAAGGGGGAGGAAGGGATGAGTAGGCAGAGCACAGATTTTTAGGGCCATAAAACTATACTGTATGATACTATAATGATGGCTACATATCATTATACATCTGTCAAAATCTGTAGAATGTACAACATCAAATGTGAGAAGTTTGAACATTGGGTGGTATTGATATGTCTGTGTAGGTTCATCGATTGTCACAAAGGTACCACGCTGGTGCAGGATGTTGAAAGTGAGGGAGACTGTGTGTGGGGTAGGGCAAGAGGGATATGGGAACTCTCTGTATTTTCCACTCAATTTTTCTGTGAACCTAAAAGTGCTCTAAAAAAATAAAGTCTATTAAAAAAAATAGTTGGTCTGGAGTTGGTCAAAGAACTTAATCTAGAGGATGTTACTAAATATTCAGACCTAGAACCTTACAAAACACAACTCCAAAGGACTTGAAATCACGGAGGTGTGGAGAAGACGCTACTGAATTAAGAACAGACTGAATAATGTTAAACATTTAATACTACATTAGTATTTGAGATTTTTAGTTCCATTGAAAAGGTATGATAATTGTTTGAATAGCAGAACCCTAATTTAAAGATGTATGAGGAAATTGTGCTAGTTGCTTGTTATAATACATGTGGCTTACTATATTTATTTATTTTTAGTTTTTTGTTTATTGCAGTAACATTGGTTTATAACATTGTAAAAATTTCAGGTGTACATCATTATACTTCTATTTCTGCATAGATTACATCATGTTCACCACCCAAATACTAATTACAACCCATCACCACACACATGTACTGAATTATCCCTTTCACCCTCCTCCCTCCCCTCTTCCCCTCTGGTAACCAGCAATCCAATCTCTGTCCCTATGTGTTTGTTTATTGTTGTTATTATCTACTACTTAATGAAGGAAATCATACAGTATTTGACCTTCTCCCTCTGACTTATTTCACTTTGCATTATACCCTCAATGTCCATCCATGTTGTCACAAATGCCTGGATTTCATCGTTTCTTATGGCTGAGTAGTATTCCGTTGTGTATATATACCACATCTTTTTTATCCATTCGTCCCTTGATGGGCACTTAGGTTGCTTCCAAGTCTTGGCTGTTGTGAATAACACTGCAATGAACACAGGGGTGCACGTACCTTTACAAATTGGTGTTTTCAAGTTCTTTGGATAAATACCCAACAGCGGAATAGCTGGATCATATGGTAGTTCTATCCTTGATTTTTTGAGGAATCTCCATACTGTTTTCCATAGTGGCTGCACCAGTTTGCACTCCCACCAGCAGTGTTTGGGAGTTCCCTTCTCTCCACGTCCTCTCCAACACATGTTGTTTCCTGTCTTGTTAATTACAGCCATTCTGACGGGCGTGAGGTGATACCTCATTGTAGATTTGATTTGCATTTCCCTGATAGTTAGTGATTTTGAACATCTTTTCATGTGTCTGTTGGCCATCTGTATATCTTCTTTGGAGAAATGTCTGTTCAGGTCTTTTGCCCATTTTTTAATTGGGTTGGTAGTTTTTTTTGTTGTTGAGAGCCATGAGTTCTTTATATATTTTGGAGATTAAGCCCTTATCAGATGTACGGTTTGCAAATATCTTCTCTCAACTGTTAGGTTGTCTTTTCATTTTGTTGATGACATGTGGCTTATTATAAATGTATGTATAATGAAAATAAAACAGCCACAATGCGTGTATCATCAGGCACATTTTAATCAGGGAGAAAAAAAAAGCATGAAGAACCAGAACTCATGTCATCAACAGCCCAGATTTCCATGAGGTCTAACCTTCATAAATGTGTACTCACTGGTCACATGTGTTGTGTCTTTTTGGCATTGCAAATACATCAACATATGAAGTGCTTTTCTGAGTGCAAGTGGTTCATAAATAGGGCCACTTTTATATAGAGATTTCACCAATTACCAGTTTTCAGTAGTGATTCCATCAAAGCCTTCAATGATTTTGACAGAATTTTGCGTTTCATATGTGTTTTGTGTGTGTGTGTGTGTGTGTGTGTGTGAGGAAGATCAGCCCTGTGCTAATATCTGGCAATCCTCCTCTTTCTTTGCTGAGGAAGACTGACCCTGGGCTAGCATCCTTGCCCATCTTCCTCGACTTTATATGGGACGCCGCCACAGCATGGCTTGCCAAGCGATGCGTCGGTGCGCGCCCGGGATCCGAACCGGCAAACCCCAGGCCACCGCAGCGGAGCGCGCACACTTAACTGCTTGCGCCACCGGGCCAGCCCCTGTGTGTTTTGAAGTTTAAGCTGCTAAAGCTAAGCTGTGAAATGGTTTAGAGAAAAAGTTGTATGCCTCTTTGTAAGAAATAATATTGTATTTTATCTAAAGTCAGGGAAATCCTATAAAGCATGGCAGCAATAAGTGCCCTGGGGTTTTCTGAACTGATTAGCTTTCACAGTTCACTTGATGATGTAGATTCCACTTAACACAAAGCATATCAGGAGTTGCAATGAGGATGAAATGTGATTCTTTAACATGTCTTTTATTAGATATGCCACCCTGTTGTTCCTTAATGGTATTTCTACTTCAGTTAAATATGGGCAAATGTGTTTCACAGCACTTTTTTCCAGATAGCAACTTTGATTTTTTTTTTTAAACAAAGACCTGAACTTTTGGAAATGAAATGAACTATAGTTTGGAAAAAGGTGACAGCAATTTTTAATAACTCTTAAAATTATAGAATTCTTCATAACACATTTTCAAACATATATTCTAAGCAGCAGGTAAAATGATTTTTTTCAAAGTAGGTTTTATTGTGTAAAGTAAAATTCCATTTTCAGAAGTTATACTCAGTGCCCTAACTTAAAAATACCTAACCCGTTCCAAGAAGATATGCTGACCAGAAATGCTGGGGTACTGTGACAAAGTGAGTAATAGGAAGCAAGTCTAGACAGAACACCAGGAAGAAGAGGAAATGAGGGCAGATCTAGGGATCATTATCTTATATCAAGGTCTGTGGTTTTAAATTGAATTTCCACTCTAGTTGCCTTGCAAGTTCATGTGGAGTTCTAATCAGTCCAGGAATAAAGGGCTACTTGAATAGACAGAAAGAATATATTTTTCATAAAATTTTGAAAGAGTATGACACCCCACTTCTGAATCCCAGAAGATGAAGTATGGCAATTATGTGGATAACTTTTTGGGTTCTTTTGAGAATAAAGTGAAAAAATAAATAAATAAACTCAGGGACACTCCAGCTAAGGGAATGATAGAAGCAAAGTCACCAAACTAAGGAATAAAAATTTAGATCATTTCACTTTTATAATGTAAAATCTGTATTGTTTCTGACAGGACAAAATTCAGCCTCCTCATCTCTTCTTAATTCCTCTTCAGTGAAGCTAGACATTTAATTAATTAAATGACTTTTTGGCTGGGCATTAAAAATGACTAGCTTCCTGCTATCTCTGTAGCATCTTTGAATCCCACTTGCATGCAATAGTCATTCCTAGTCTGAACTTCTGGTAATACCTCATCTCTGCCTATAAATGGACTCTTAATCTTCCTATCCTAATATTATGAGTCTTTATTTACTTATTATTTTTGGTGAGCAAGATTGTCCCTGAGCTAACATCTGTGCCAATCTACCTCTATTTTGTATGTGGGACGCCACCACAGCATGGCCTGATGAGCAATGTGTAGGTCCACACCTGGGATCCAAACCCTTGAACCTCGGGCCGCTGAAGCAGAGTGCATCAACTTGGCCACTACGCCACTGGGCTGGCCCCTATGACTTTTTATTACTTTGACTTATCTTCTCTTAGAGTGTAAACTCACTGAAAACAGGCTCCATTCATTGTGTTATCACCCAAGTTTTCTTGATTCCTGTTAGATGCTCAGAAATAAAGTCATTCATTCATTAGTGAGAAAACAAAACAGTAAATCAACTTGAGGCTGTATTGGAGACTTTTAATTTGAGAAGTTAACTGCAGGTTTGGAATCAATGTACTAAAAATCTCCTCCACATTTAGTAAATTTGCTTTTCCTTTTGCAAATCTTTTTCATATGTAATTTTAGATAAGCCCATTTTGCCATAATGGAAATACAGCCAATTACCTGTCTTTCCCAGGCTTTCATTGACTACAAGCTATATAAAGAACGCTTTCTCTAAACTGTGGAGTCAGATCATAGAGAATGAGTAGTGGAGAATCTTGATATGTGTATTTGTTACAAATGATTTGGTGGCAAAGTACTGTTTTAATAACCAACTGAGAGCAGGATAGAAAAGGATTCTGGCAGCATAGAGTAGCTTTGAAAAGAACTAATAACCAAAGATAAAGAAGCTGACATCTAAACGAAGTTAATGTTTTCTGTTATGCCAAGAAAAAGAGATAGGTTTACAATTAAGGAAGAGAAATAAGAAAAAAAGTTTCTCCCTATTGTGTTTTTCTATCAAGTTGTTTTTAGGAAATCACAATATGCATAATATAAAGAAAAATTAGTGGAAAGAAAATAGATTCTAATATCGTTTCAGTAATACTGTTATTTTTATTAAAATGAATTAAGTAGTTCATGCATCAAATGAAAATATACACCTTTCCAAAAAACATTAATTGGTCAAGTTACATTTTTATTTTTACATTTTTAATTGCAACAAAATAAAATGATTTAGAAGTATATATACATATATATATTACTTCATATACTTCTAAATAAGTATATATATATATATATATGTATATATATGTTTTGTTTTTTTTGGGGGGAGGAAGATTTGTCCTGAGCTAACATCCACTGCCAATCTTCCTCTTTTTCCTTGAGGAAGATTGTTCCTGAGCTAATATCTGTGCCAATCTTCCTCTATTTTGTATGTGGGACGCCACCACAGCATGGCTTGATGAGTGGTGCGTAGGTCCATGCCTGGTATCTGAATCCATGAACCCTGGGCTGCCGAAGCGGAGCATGTGAGCTTAACTGCAATGCCACCGGGCTGGCCCCTTAGAAGTATATATTTTTAAAGTAATATCTTCTCATTCTTCAGAGACTTTTTTTTGACATAAATTTTTTTTTGTCTCCGCATATTGTTCTGCAGTGTGCTGTGTTGGTTCAACAGTATTGGAGACTTTATAATATTTTATTATATGGACATACTGCAGTCTACTTAACTGCCTACTTATTGATAGGCAAGTAGGCTAGTTCCCCAAAATCACTATAATAAATCATTGAAAATATATTTCTCTCTATCATTTGATTGTTTGCCTGTGATATTCATCCATCTACCTATTTATCAATGCATTTATGTTCATGTTTTCCTAAAATATATTTCTTGAAGTGGAATTAGTTGGTACGAACTTTTACAAAAGGTTAACAGCTATTGAAAAAGTACCTGTAAAAAGATACAGATTTTTATCAACATGGATATAGATTTTTGTCAAGAGTGCATGTGAATACCTCTTTTCCCATCCCTTTGCACAAACTAGATATTATCGTTAATTAAAACATTATGCCAATATGATGTATATAGCAATTAAAAATTCCATTTATTTGACATTTAGTGAAGTTGAACATTTTTTCATATATCCATTGCTTAATGAAGCAACATCAGAATGAACGTAATAATTATTTTTGAGAACTCAATGGCATCTGTTTTGGAAGAATTTGCCCTAAGTTAATCCTGACAGTTATAAATAGCTCTGTTCACTATCAAGGAAATCATGACAAATTTGAAATGTCTTCTCTTTGTTCTGTCTTTTTATAGGAATGCTTGATTTTCTGCATCAGGATTTGGAGCACATAAAGTGTGCTGACAGTTCATTGGGTACAGTTCACATACAGTAAATTTCATAAGTTGCATGAAGAATAACAGGCAGGATGAAATCATGAAAACACATTGAAAGGAGACAATGTTGTCTCATTTAATGGGAAATTGTGGTTTTAAAGTGTCTGTGAGAGTGACTCATTAGCCTCTGGCAGATAAAAATCCAAATCATCTATGATTCGTGTAAGGCCTTGACTACCTAGCCCTTCCATCCCCCATCGTTAGAGCCCCCAACACCATGAATACATCTAGTGAAAAGATGGTTAAAAACATGGTCTTTAGAGCTGGACTGTCTAGGTCTGAATTCTATAGTTCTGTCTGCCCTTACTTGCTGTGTCATTGTGGGCAGTATTTAACTTCTTGTGCCTTGGAATTCCTAGTTTGAAAAAACTGGGATAATAATATCTACCTCATAGGGTTGCCGTGAGGACTACAGGAGTTGGCATATACGTAAAGATTTTAGATAGTGTAAATAAGCATTATATGATTGTTATAGGCATTATTTTTGTCAGAAATCCTTTGGGAGATAGGAAAAGCAATCTGAGGTACAGCAATGAGTATATTTACTGAAAATATGAATAGAGATACAGAAAAGAAATAGTAAAATGCTAAAAGAATAAGTCATGTATTCAAAAATTTGCCCGTAGATAGACATACATAAGAGGAATTAAAAAAGAGATTCTTCCTTATCCTTCTTCCTCCTGAGTCATATGGGACCCAGGAGACAGAATACAGATTTTTACTGTTAGTACTCATCTACTTTATTTGAGTTAATAGATTAGAAGACTGGCCTGGGACCATAATCCCTGCTTACAATCTTTAACGAAAAAAAAAAAACTGGGCTCCATATCAGAACAACTGACTTACAGAAGATCTTTTGGAAAACCACTTATTCAATTAAAAATTGCTTTGCGTAAGAGTTTTTGCTTTTTTGAAGAAGAAGATTGGCCCTGAGCTAACGTCTGTTGCCAATCTTCCTCCTCTTTTCTCCCCAAAGCTCCAGTAGATAGTTGTATGTCAAAGTTGTACATCCTTCTAGTTGCTCTGTGTGGGACACTGCCTCAGCATGGCTTGACGAGCGGTGAGTGAGTCCGCGCCCAGGATCTGAATCGGCGAACCCCGGGCTGCCCAAGCGGAATGCATGAACTTAACTGCTGCGCCACCGGTCTGGGCCCTGTGTAAGAGTTTTTAACTGGACCATAGAAATTATAGCTAGAAACCAGAAGAACTTAATATTTTCACTAATTGTCATCTTATACTCAAAATATTAGTAGGCACATGGATATTGATGTAGTTAGTGTTTAATACTTCTTAGTATGTATAAATCATGTAAGGACCACCTTTGAATCAGATATACATATTTGGTATATTTCTTCCAGGTGGAAATGCTATCACCAATATGAAGAGAAACAGATTTATCAAAGCATTGATTCAAAGAAATAAAAAGCATATTAAAAATCACAAGAAATAAGTTTATAAAGAAGAAATACGTGCTACCCACAATCCCACCAGCCTTTTCAAGCTACAGTATATATTCTTCCAAGTTGTAAAAGGGCTATTGATATCAGACTGGCCTGACATTTTGGAGTCATACTTTGAATAAGAGCTTACTTAACTCCAAGATAGAATGCAGAGTAAGCTCGATAAGAGGAATCTCATCAGAATCTGAGGTTAACACTGGCACGAGACTAGACCTTATGAAGCTGACTTAAGGATACCTTCCTTTGTGCTTCCATTTCACCTTGTAAATGTCTTTGGTAGAATCATTATTATATTTTCACAATCTATTGCTAAATCTGGGTTGCTACAGTGATAGTCTTTTAAATTCCCTCCATCGCAAGTACCCAGTAAAGTGCCTGATCGATGGTGGGAATGTAATAAATGTTTAATGACTAAATTATTATATGAATAAACTATCAGTTACAGAGGTAAAAGTGAGAAATGGTACCAAATTTTAGGTGTGTGAACATATTGGCTTTAAATACTATATGTCCTTGAGCTATAAAATTTGGGATTATTTTAGCAGCAAGATATATAGTAATTTAGCAATTTTCCTGCTAGCATTAATAACATTATTAAGACTCTTGGTGTTGGTATTATTAAGACTCTAGGAATTGCTATGAGGATATCATAGTGCAAATATCAACTACTATAAATCATTCATTTAACTTTTTTGCACTTTATTCCATTCCATCCCAGAATTAAGCCTGTGACACAGAAAAGGCTTTGGAGATAATGATTGCTGAGCTCAGACACCATCTCTAAGACTTACGAGATGTCTCTTAGTCTTTCAATCTGTTTCCTGATTTGTTAGATGGAGTTGATAACAACTTACATGTTTTCTTGATAAATTGCCTTATATATAATCTTTAGCTATGCTGTGTCATGTAGTAAGAATTCAATAAATTCTAGCTGTTGATGCTACTAGTGTCATTATTTAACAATAATCTATTACAGAGGTAGTAGCCAGATGCAACTCTACTATTATGCAAGCTTTTAAAATCCTTTATGCTAAAACTTCACGTGGAGTTTCATAAAATAATAGACACATTCATTACATAAATGCCAGAGACAAGATTCCAAAGATCACTAAGATATACAGTAGATATTCTTTTAAATTTTTCAGTATATAGATGTACTGCTTCTTTTTAAGATATAATTTTTTCCCTCAATACCTTAAGGATACAGTAGAGAAGCAAAACATTCTATCAGTGATTAAGACATAAGGTTTTTTTTGCACATGGAGGATAGAGGCTATAAGGAGAAAAAAAGTCGATATTTGATCCAATGCAGTAAGGTCAGCAATGGCCTCAGGTGCATTTACTGTGATGTGGAGAGCATGAACAAGCCTAAATGCCATGAACACTTGTGTTTCCACAAATCAACTTTACCCAAGGGTCAGCTATCATGAAAATAATTGAAATTGGTGAAATTAGTATAGTAGATTTATATGTGATTTGAAAATGTGAAGAATTTGAGAGTTAACTTGTGAATTTAATTTTGGCAAAATGACCTGATTCCATCAAGAATGTCCACCAGTCTCCCTTGACAATCATTGAAATGTCTGTATCAGAGAATAATTCTTTTGTTTTAAAGCAATGATTTTCAAACTGTCTTACTCAGAACCCACATTGTGTGTGTTAAGAGTTGTGGCAGATGTCCAGCCAGCATTGCACTGGCTTTTCTACAAACCCCAGCCGTATGTCCCTCCACAACACCATCTACAGCCAACCCTGCTTTTATCTGTTCTGTATGTTGAAATTTCTTTTTGCCTTTATTGACAATAATGATTGCGCTAGTAAGATATGTTTGAAAAATACCATGTGATGGCAATGTGTCTGTATGAGTATTAACATGCAAATAGAATTAAGCTCTTATGGTCTTTTAACCCTTGGGAGTGAGTTGGCTTGTCAGAAGGTAAAGAGTTCTGAAGTATCTGAGAGGTTCATTGTCAGCAGGAGTGAAGAGAAAGGATAGATGGGAGGACTGAGAGATTTGCCTAAATTGGGTGGGAAAGGATGGATGGAATGAGGAGACAAGTGAAAGAGATAGAAATTCCAAAGACAAGGCGTATCTTCCTACTTTATAGTTTTGATAAGATCTCTTCTAGAAACAACTTTGAAAAAGATATTTGTGAAAATATTCATGAAGGTGAAATAAAATGCTCTAAAAACAGACTCCAACAATTTCTCTTGGTGGGAAATGATGGAGGCCTGTCCCAGGGCAAGAGCAGTAGGTAGGATGAAAGGACAAATATAATCAAGTGACATTTCACAGAACTGGGTTTGATGACTAATTGGCTGAGGGAGGAGGGTTGGAGAAAGAAATCTAGCTTGAACAATGGGTAGATGGTGGTACCACTAGCCATGAGTGATATTATCTTTTCTTGACATACATTATATTAGCTTTCTGTTGCTACCTAACAAATTACTACAAATTGAACAGTTTAAAGCAACGCAACAGACATTTCTATTTCAATGGTTCTATGAGTCAGGACTCTGGGCTCAGCTTAGGGGGGTTCCCTGCTCAAGGACACCCAAGGCTGCAATGAAAGTGTTGGTTGGCCTGTGTTCTTGTTTGGAGGCTCAGTTGGGGAAGGTCCATGTCCAAGCTCACTCAGTTGGTTGGCAGATTCATTGTCTTGTAGTTGTAGGACCGAGGGCCCTGGCTTATTGCTGGCTGTAACTGGAGGCCATCCTAAACCTCTACTGACTGCCTTCTGCTCCTAAAGGCTGATACGTTTCCTAAACACTACCCACAGATCCTTATCACATGGGCTTCCGTAATAGGATTTCTCACTTATCAAGGCAACAAGGACTAGAACAGACTGGAGAAAGTCTGCTGCAAGACAGTCTTACAAAATCATGGAAGGGACATGACATCTCATCACCTTGCCATAGTCTATGAGTTAGACTCAAGTCACAAGTCCCATCCACAATCAAGGGAAGGGGATTTTATAGGGGCATGAACACCCACAGGTGAGCATCACGGGGGGCCACCTGGAGTCTGTCCACCATACACATGGAGAAATCAAAATGAGCTAAGAGGATAAAGAAAATCATATAAAGCATCATGGGCACAGATATTTGTTTAATACTGTTAATGAAACTACAAAACAGAACCTAAAATATGGCTTTACCCAGCACATGTGCAGGTAACTCAGAGTAGAGTTTCCTTTTTATTCTACTTGCTTCGTAATTTACTCGTATGTTATTATATCTGCCTACCTGTACTTAGTTGTGTTGACAATAAATTAATGTGGTAATTAGTTCTCATTGTTTCAATGAGTTTATTTTTAAATGAGGAACATATCTTTTGGGCTTTTGAATCGCAGATACACCTGCATCCTTCCATGGGCAGTTTCCCTTAGTGAAACCATGTCACCTGAAGCGGTGACGCTTCTCCATTAAAAGCAGTGTGGTTACAGATAATGTTGACAGCCTGAGATTTTAGGTCTAGAAAAAGCCTGAGGCAAAGAGATTATGTTGAAGCCCTTAAAAACACAGGCACATTATTCAGTCTGTGCCCAAGCAAGCTAATTTATTCCAAACTTGTGAAGCTTTGTTTTGGTAACTTCCGGGCTTGTTCTTGACTCAGGGCGTGTTTGACTGAGACGTCTTTCCTTCGGAGTGCTCCCCTTTGTCACAACAGATGCTTTTTAGGGGACTAATGAGTTGGGATCATAAAGTGAGTCCTTAAAGGAGTGTAATAGGATCATTGTGATACACTCTGACAGAGGTAAGGCATTTCTGCCTTCCGGTGTTTGCTGTAGGCTGCAGCGACTGTGGATGTGAAGGTTCAATTTTTACCATATGTGTAATTATGGGAAAGAGCATACAACTGTTTCAAGGGATGAAAGTTTGGTTCAAAATTTCAGGAGCTTGTTCAAAGTTAACTGAACTTTTTCCAAGGTTTCAAACCATTTACTTTTTTCCATGCTTTATGCAGTGGACACTTCTTTCTCCTTTTTCTCATTTGATAAATCCATGCTGATAACTGCAACTTGGCAGCTTTTCAATTTGTGATTTGGGGCACAATCGTTATATCTTATTAGTATAAAACCATGTTCTTGTATAACCCTGTTTCAGTAAGAAAATAGAATTTGCAGCAAAATATTGAATAATAGCCGTACTTTGTATATTTCCACTAAAACAAAATAAAATAAACAAAATAACACCGTAATTGTTAGGTCATCTGCATACACAGTAATTTAGTTGGAGCCTGCATTGATTTATTGAGTGTCCATGTGCAAAGAGCATGCAAAGATTAATGTGATAGATTGAGCAACAGGCACATTGTGGAGTAAGGCAGATCTGAGAGCGCAAGAGAGAGAGAAAGAGGGTGAATGAACTACATATGTTCACTCAAGTGAGTATAAAAGAGCTGACTCTGACGAACAACTCTCTCTTTTATTTTCAGAAGACATATTACAGAAGAGCCTCTGGCACAGTATTCATGATAGACTCTGTTTCTCATAATTTCCACTGTTGGCATTTTAAAAATGACCAAGGAATTTCACTTGACATGGCTATTCAAGTATATTATTTGAAAATCCAAACATAACACAGAAAATTAATTTGAGGTCAATTTTGCTTGTAGTGAAAATGGAACCCTACCCTTGTAAAAGGGAGTAGTATATTCAAGAATATCAAAAATGCTTCTCTCTCTAGTGCAATATCATTCATATTTCTCTTCAATATAAAGGCTATGCTCAGCCCTAAATATGAGCTGACATGCCTAGGGTATAAATATATCAGTGTTTCCTAACCTATAGTGTTTATCCACCTTCCACAGATAGATTGTGGATTGTAATGTTCCCTTTTCATCAAATTTTATTTTTTTTATCATTGTCCAGGTGTATTTCTGTCATCTCCCCTACTTTCCTTCCCTGAATATGATCAATAATGTGAATACCTTGAAAAGTAGTATAACGACTCACCCCTGTTGAGTTGAATACCTATTACAAATGTGACACAGAATTTAAAACGGTAGATCTTTTAAAGATATCTTTTTCTTATATTCAGCATGAATTCCACTGTTTTAAAATTGGATCCTCAATGGACGATGGATGTTTAGACTGATATCACTGGAAATGATTATTAAAATCTGTTCTGGTGTAATCTAAACCGAGGAAAACAAAAGCGCTGAAATTAATATTCTAGCAAGCTTCACTTATCAGACAAAAATGTTCAATGGGTATGAAACTGCATTTAGAGGCTTATTATTGTTTCCAGAGAGGAGTAAAGTATAGGATTAGGTCTAGAAGTTGACTATTCATTGCGGGTAAAAAGCATAGTCCAGGATTAACGGACAAATGTTTTGCTTGCTGCTTATATATCTACGTAGTTTGAAAACAGTCCCAAGATTGTACTCTATGAAATGAAATCCTACTTGAGGACTTTGAATATTGATACAAATTTTCCACCCAGTGCTTTAGCCAAACATTTGCACTATTAGTGTTCAGGCCAATTTTGAGCTGTTAAAAGCCAAAAAAATTTAGTTTTCCATTTTAATGAGCTCTTTTGCACTACAGTAATTTTAAAATGTCGGTTTAATCAATAATATGTACAGTACCAAAGCCTTTGGGCATTTAAAATGTCAGTTGTTTAATTTTGAAAAATGGATATTGCCGTTACAAAATCATCTGGTCAGGCATTTGCATTATATTATGCTTAGCACAGAGACTTACATTGTGCTTAGAATGTCTTCATCAATTATATCAAGAAGGTGTAAGGCTTGGAGATCTTTGCATGTGATATCCAATTACTAGATCTTAGGGCCTGATTAATTTTCCCAATTTCTTCTCCACACAGTACAACAAAATGGCAGAAGGAAAGAAAATTAAGCTGCTATAAAACTGCCCAATTTATACTGCCAGAACTTTAGGTTATTGATTCTCTCTCTTTCCACAATCCCATCCCCCACATTCATATTATTCATCATGCAGCCACACAACACCCAAGTTGAATGAATTCTAGAATGCAGACATGACTTTTAGTACTGATTCTACAGGAAATGGTGCAACTGAGTGGTTATAATAGAATTTGAGGAATGGTAAGAAAGTCGGTATGTCTAGACTTATATACCTATACCCACACACACACACACACATATACACATACTCACACAACATATAAAAATAGCTAGCTAGGTGGTTTGTTACCAAATCTGTAATGGATCTTGGGGATCTCTGACTTAGAACATGAGCGAAGGAGAAAATACAAAATTCACTTTAAGGAGTTCCAGGGAGACAAGGTGGTCATTCTCCAAAGTGGATAACACTTAGAAATAATGAAAAGTCCATGTGAAGATCAGTTATGAGACAGACATTCCAAAAACAGAGAAATTTAGTAGATTTCAAATAAAAGCCCCAAATGGAAAGTCAAAATCACAGATTTTTCTCATGAGTGACTCTGTGTAGTGTAATTCTTATAAAAGCAGAAATTTATTTAATGAAAACTAGAGAGTCTCCTGGGAAAGACATCGATTTTCGATGTTATTGTAATGGCAATTAAATTAAATAAAGCCATCAATTGATCACTTACTATTTACCAACCACTGTGCTTTGGCTTGGCATTAATTAATGCCTATTTTATAACATAATTCCTCATTTGAAAATGAAGACTTTATGACTCACGGAGGTGAAGCACTATGTCCAAATTACACAGCTGGTAGTGGTAGAGCTGAGATTCAAATTCAGGTCTATCTGACTCTAACAGTTATTCACCACTGTGCCTACTGTCTCTCCTCCACAAGCTGCTGCAGACCCCGAAATTTCACATCAGAGATTCCTGTCTTTTGATTACTAATGGCTGCTCTACTATTGTTTTTAAAAAAAGATTCATCTGAGAGGAGCCACGCTTATGTCACTTGCATATTCCTATGAATTTCTTCCTGAAAGTCTTGTCTCTTTTAGACTGGAGAACTTGAGGGAACCAGGGGGAAAAAATAATATTTGCTAGAAAGATCCAGATTAAAAATAATAATGAAAGAATGAAAAAGATAAACTTTTAAAAACCTGGTGTAGAATGAAACTAGCTGTTTTAAAATTTATTTTATGCATAAAAGGGGAATAAAATAACTTAAGGTATACAAAAATTGGTTTAAAAATGTAAAGACCAAAAAAATGAAAGAAGAGAAGCAAAAATTTAATAAATCCTTATATGTATTTAAAAAGTAAGAGTACATAATAACATGTGTTATTTGACCTTATGTGAGAAATGGCTGCAGAGAGGGAAAAAGAAGGAGAAAAGGAAATACATTTATATTTAATGAGCATCTATTCTGTGCTACATGCTATTCTCCCATGCTGTCTCTATAGAAAGTGGAGGGCGGGTTAGACATGCTTGCCACATATTAGATGCTGAATGAGTGAAGAACAAAATTGCCCTGGTAAAGCTTAGCTGCATTCTGCATCAGACTTTTCATTATGGTTGTATAAATACATTATAAACAGGATTATTTCATCAGCAAACAATTCTTGAGCCTTGGTTATATGGTAGGCACTGGAACAGGAGCACAGTAAGTTATAGTTTGTGATTAACAGGTCAATATTATGTAAATATTAATTACAGTGTGATGAAGTAAGTGTAATAGAGGCATGCATCCAATTGCTTGGGGGCATAGAGGGGGAAAAGGGCAAACTTGTATTGCTTGGCATAGGGAAATTAAAGGTTTGACTTAAGGATGATACTTAGGGCAATTGTAAAAAAAAAGCTTATGATCCTTCCATGAAAACACAGTGGAAGGGCATTTTTAACAGAAGGAACACAGAGCAAAACCAGACAGATGTCACACATGTGCACACCCAGGGATCAGTATGTAGTTCACAGGGACATGGCAGGCACAAAACCTCCCTAAACATTTAGGTAGACCCATTTGTCTTGTGTAGTGGTGATTACATGGAACCTGGACAAGGGTTATATGACTTGAGAAATTCCTTTCAGCCCTTATATTCAATTAATAGCAATAAGACATGGTAATAGCACACTGATTTTATATAAAGTATTGATAAGGCAGTGGGCAATGTTTGGGGTAAGCATTAGGAAATATATAAATAAGTCCTGTAAGTATTGGAACAAACCAAAGAGACTTTTTCAGAAGACCTGACTTAAAACTAAGACAACAGGTATTTGCAACCTTTGAATTCAATCCTGCTTATATCCTTTGGGTTTGAGTAACCATTATATCAAAGTTATTTCCTGTTTCATGATTGAAATAAGCCAAAACGTAATCATTGTTTACTAAACAAAAATATCGGAAATAGGTTATAGTATGTTTAGCTATGGGGATGGGTTCTTTTTGTTATCTCAGGATGGGAGGAGGTGTCAATGCTCAAAAATCATTCTTTTTATCTGTTCTCCAATTTTTATCACTCTATCAATTAACTGCATAATTTACATCAGAGAATATGTGTTTTGCTACCATTAATTCAAAGACATCTCACTGTAGCTTTGATTAAAATTTGAATTTATTTTCAATTCCTATGTCTTTATTTTTAATTTTTAATTTTTTGTTTATTGCAGTAGCATTGGTTTATAACATTATATAAATTTCAGGTGTACATCATTATACTTCTGTTTCTGCATAGATTACATCATGTTCACCACCCAAATACTAATTACAACCCATCACCACACACATGTGCTGAATTATCCCTTTCGCCCTCCTCCTTCCCCCCTTCCCCTCTGGTAACCACCAATCCAATCTCTGTCTCTATGTGTTTCTTTGTTGTTGTTATTATCTACTACTTAATGATGGAGATCACACGGTATTTGACCTTCTTCCTTTGACTTATTTCACTTTGCATAATACCCTCAGTGTCCATCCATGTTGTCACAAATGGCTGGATTTCATAGTTTCTTATGGCTGAGTAGTATTCCATTGTGTGTATATACCACATCTTCTTTATCCATTCATCCCTTGATGGGCACTTAGGTTGCTTCCAAGTCTCGGCTGCTGTGAATAATGCTGCAATGAACACAGGGGTACATGTATCTTTACGCATTGGTGTTTTCAAGTTCTTCGGATAAATACCCAGCAGTGGAATAGCTGCATCATATGGTAGTTCTATCCTTAAGTTTTTGAGGAATCTCCATACTGCTTTCCATAGTGGCTGCACCAGTTTGCACTCCTACCAGCAGTGTATGAGAGTTCCCTTCTGTCCACATCTTCTCCAACACTTGTTGTTTCCTGTCTTGTTAATTATAGCCATTCTGATGGGCATGAGGTGATATCTCATTGTAGTTTTGATTTGCATTTCCCTGATAGTTAATGATGTTGAACATCTTTTCATGTGCCTGTTGGCCGTCTGTATATCTTCTTCGAAGAAATGTCTGTTCATGTCTTTTGCCCATTTTTTAATCGGGTTGTTAGTTCTTTTGTTGTTGAGATGCATGAGTTCTTTATATATTTTAGAGATTAACCCCTTATCAGATATATGGTTTGCAAATATCTTCTCCCAATTGTTAGGTTGTCTTTTCATTTTGTTGATGGTTTCCTTTGCTGTGCAGAAGCTTTTTAGTTTGATGTAGTCCCATTTGTTTATTTTTTCTATTGTTTCTCTTGCCCGGTCAGACATGGTGCTTGAAAATATGTTGGTGAGACCGATGTCGAAGACCGTACTGCCCATGTTTTCTTCTAGAAGTTTCATAGTTTCAGGTATTATATTCAAGTCTTTAATCCATTTGGAGTTAATTTTTGTGTATGGTGTAAGGTAAGGGTCTATTTTCATTTTTTTGCATGTGGCTATCCAGTTTCCCCAACACCATTTGTTGAAGAGACTTTCTTTTCTCCATTGTATGTTCTTGGCTCCTTTGTCGAAGATTAGCTGTCCAGAGATGTGTGGGTTTATTTCTGGGCTTTCAATTCTATTCCATTGATCTGTGTGTCTGTTTTTGTGCCAGTACCATGCTGTTTTGGTTACTATAGCTTTGTAGTATATTTTGAAATCAGGCAGTGTGATACCTCCAGCTTTGTTCTTTTTTCTAAAGATTCTTTTAGCTATTCGGGGTCTTTTGTTGTTCCATATAAATTTTAGGATTCTTTGTTCTATTTCTGTGAAAAATGTTGTTGGAACTTCGATAGGGATTGCATTGAATCTAGAGATGGCTTTAGGAAGTATGGACATCTTAACTATGTTAATTCTTCCAATCCAAGAGCACGGAATATCTTTCCATTTCTTTGTGTCTTCTTCAATTTCTTTCAGCAATGTTTTATAGTTTTCGGTGTACAGCTCTTTCACCTCTTTGGTTAAGTTTACTCCTAGGTATTTTATTCTTTTTGTTGCAATTGTAAATGGGATTGTATTCTTAAATTCTCTTTCTGCTACTTCGTTGTTAGTGTATAGAAATGCAACTGATTTTTGTATGTTGATTTTGTATCCTGCAACTTTACCGTATTTGTTTGTTAATTCTAAAAAATTTTTGGTGGATTCTTTAGGGTTTTCCATATATAAAATCATGTCATCTGCAAATAGTGAGAGTTTCACTTCTTCCTTTCCAATTTGGATCCCTTTCTTTCTTTTTCTTGCCTGATTGCTCTGGCTAGGACTTCCAGTACTATGTTAAATAAGTGTGGTGAGAGTGGAGCTTTCAGACAGAGGTCAAACTAAAGAGACCATCAATTCTGTATAGAAGAAGAAAGGAACAGAGAAGGACTATTAAAACACTGAGGAAAAAAAAAAGTTAAATAATAGCAGTAAGTACATACTTATCAATAGCTACTTTAAACGTCAATGGACTAAATGCTCCAATTAAGAGGCATAGGGTGGCTGATTGGATAAAACAACAAGACCCATATATATGCTGCATACAAGAGACACACTTCAGATCTAAAGACACTCACAAACTGAAGGTGAAGGGATGGAAAAAGAGACTCCATGCAAATGGCAGTGAAAAGAAAGCTGAGGTAGCAATACTCACTTCAGAAAAAATAGACTTTAAAACAAAAACGGTAAAAAGAGACAAAGAAGGGCACTATATAATGATCAAGGGAACAATCCAACAAAAGTATATAACACTTGTAAATATCTATGCATCCAATGTAGGGGCAACTAAATATATAAAGCAATTATTAACAGACATAAAAAGAGAAATAGACAGTAACACAATAATAGTAGAGGACCTTAACACTCTACTTACACCAATGAATAGATCATCCAAACAGAAGATCAACAAGCAAACATTGGTCTTAAATGACACACTTGAACAGATGGACCTAGTAGATATATACAGAGCATTCCATTCAAAAACTGAACAATACACGTTCTTTTCAAATGCACATGGAACATTCTCCAGGATTGATCACATATTAGGTCACAAAACAAGTCTCCATAAATTTAAGAAGATTGAAATAATACCAAACATCTTTTCTGACAACAACGATATGAAACTAGAAATCAACTATAGGAAGAAAATCAGAAAAGCCACAAATACGTGGAGATTAAACAAAATGCTACAGAACAACAATTGAGTGAACAAAGAAATCAAAGGAGAAATCAAAAAATAACTGGAGACAAATGAAAATGAAAATAGGACAAGCCAGAATTTATGGGATACAGCAAAAGCGGTTCTAAGAGGGAAGTTTACAGCAATACAGGCCTATCTCAACAAACAAGAAAAATCTCAAATAAACAATCTAACAATGTACCTAAAGGAACTGGAAAAAGAGGAACAAACAAAGCCCCAAATCAGTAGAAGAAGGGAAATAATAAAAATCAGAGCAGAAATAAATGAAATAGAGACTAAAAATCAATAGAAAAAATTAATAAAAGCAAGAGTTGGTTCTTTGAAAAGATAAACAAAATTGACAAACCTTTAGCTAGACTCACCAAGAAAAAAAGACAGAAGGCACAAATAAGTAAAATCAGAAATGAAAGAGGAGAAATTACAACAGACACCTCAGAAATACAAAAGATTATAAGAGAATACTATGAAAAGCTATATGCCAACAAATTCGACAATCTGGAAGAAATGGATAAATTCTTAGAATTATACAACCTTCCAAAACTGGATCAAGAAGAAATAGAGATTTTGAATAGACCAATCACCAGTAAGGAAATCGAAACAGTAATCAAAAACCTCCCCCAAAATAAAAGTCCAGGACCAGACGGCTTCCCTGGTGAATTCTACCAAACATTCAAAGAAGACTTAATACCTATCCTTCTCAAACTCTTCCAAATAATTGAGGAGGGGGGGAAGCTCCCTCACTCATTCTACGAAGCCAACATTACCCTTATACCAAAACCAGACAAGGACAACACAAAAACAGAAAATTACAGGCCAATATCACTGATGAACATCGATGCAAAAATCCTCAACAAAATACTAGCAAATCGCATACAACAATATGTTAAAAAGATTATACACCATGATCAAGTGGGATTTATTCCACATCTGCAGGGATGGTTCAACAAAGCTCCCCTCCTTCCTCATTTTATGTTTTTGATATCATATCTAACCTCTTTTTTGTGTATTTGTATCCATTATGTTTTTATCATGGAAATAGATAATTTTTCCTATTTATGGTCTTCTTTTTTCCCCTTAAATCTGTCCCTTTAACATTTCTTGTAGCACTGGTTTCTTGGTGACATACTCCTTTAATTTTTGCTTGTCTTGGAAGCTTTTGATCTCTCCTTCCATTTTGAATAATAACCTTGCCGGGTAGAGTATTCCTGGCTGTAAGTTTTTTCCTTTTAGCACTTTAAATATATTGTGCCACTCTCTTCTAGCCTGTAAGGTTTCTGCTGACAAGGCAGCTGATAGCCTTATGGGGTTTCCTTTGTATGTAACTTGTCTTTCTCTTGCGGCTTTTAGGATTCTCTCTTTATCTTTAATTCTGGACATTTTGATTATGATGTGTCTTGGTGTGGGCCTCTTTGGGTTTATCTTGTTTGGGGCTCTCTGTGCTTTCTGTACCTGAATGTCTGCTTCCTTCCTTAGGTTAGGGAAGTTTTCATCTATTATTGCTGGAAATAGATTCTCTGCCCCTTTGTCTTGCTCTTCTCCTTCCGGGACACATATAACATGGATGTGAGTGAGCTTGATGTTGTCCCAGAGGTCCCTTAGACTTTCCTCACTCGTTTTAATTCTTTTCTCTTTTACCTGTTCAGCTTGGGTAATTTCTTCTAGTCTTTCGTCCAGCTCACAGATCTGTTCTTCTGTATCCTCTACTCTGCTTTTGAGTCCCTCTAGTGAATTTTTCATTTCCAGTACTGTATTCTTCATTTCTGATTGGTTCTTTTTGTATCTTCCATTTCTTTGCTGACATTCTCACTGAGTTCATCTATTCTTCTCCCCAGATCAGTGAGCATCCTTAACACTCTTTGTTTGAACTCTCTGTCAGGTAGGTTGCTCATTTCTGTTTCACTTAGTTCCTTTTCTGGGGTTTTGTCCTGTTCCCTTAGTTGGAATGTATTCCTTTGCCTCCTCATTTTGCCTCTTTCCCTGTTCTTGTGTCTACGTATTAGGTAGGTCAGTTATTTTTACTGCTCTTGGATAGGTGATCTTATATAATTGATGTCTTAGGAGGTCTGCAGTGTGTTTCCCTCAGTTGTCAATGTTCCAGGTGTGACCCCTATGTGGGCTACATGTGTCCTTCTGTTGTTGCCTGTTTGCTCTCCCTGCGCCCAGGGAGGCTGAGTTATGCTCCTGGCCAGCTGTTGTAATGCTCAGCTGCTTGTAGTTGTTGTGGGCCCTTCAGTCTCTATCAGGTGTGGGAACCCCCAGCACAGTTGGCTTCAAGTTCCAATACCACATTTGTGTTGCAGTATTTCTTTTAAGTGAGTAGGCCCCCAGCGTGGCAGGTTGTTAGGCTCAGGGGGTAACAAATGCTATAAGCCTCCAGCCTTTAGGTCTCTCGTCAGCTCTCTGAGGATTGCAGCTGGGTGGGGCTGGCCTCAGGCATGGGAGCACCCAATTGTTTCAGGCTTTGGAAGGTAGGGCAAACCCCCTATGTGGGTCTTTGAATAGCACAAGTCTTCAGCAGCTGACAAGCCCTGCCACTGACAGGTCTACACACACAGACAACACAGTCCTGTCATGTGTGCACGCCCCAACCTCCTGATGTGGACCAGTCTCTCCATGGTGGGAGCCCCACACACTCCACCACCGCCCCACACTCTCCACCCGCTCCTTGTGCACTCCCTGCCCCACTGAAGTGGGCCCAGTCGCCAGGCTGCAGAGAATCCAGTCACCAATCTATGCAGGCCCACAAGTTGCCTGAGGGCTTGTTGTTGGGTGGGGCCAGTCCCTAGGGTGGGCTGCCTGCCCTGGCTGAGCTGGATTAAATTGGTGATTTAGTGGGTGGGGCAGACCCTGGGCTAGCAGGCCCCAGGGAGAACTCCAATGGCATCTGTATCAGCACACCCACAGCAGGCCACAACAATGGCTGCCGCCAATGTCCCAGTCCCTGGAGAGGTCTCACCTCTCACCGAGATGCACTCAGGGCCTATCAGGTGAGTCTCTTTTCACCACAGCACTGTGCACCTTTCTTTCTGGTGATTTCAGGTTGCTTTCTGAAACAGGTGAGTTTGTGCGTGGGCCCTTTAAGAGCCAGGTTTAATTTCTTTGTGAACCAGCTTTTCTGGGGAGTACTCCCCAATGTTTTAGTAGCAGGTAAAGTCAGATATTATGCCACTCATCTGGATTGTGCTGGATCCACAAAATGCCCACAGCGGGGGCGCTCCCCGGCTCAGGGCCCCGCGCCTCCAGGGAGGCTGCGTACCTGTGCGCTGCTCCCGGCGGCCGTGAAGCTGGTGGTTTGTGAAGGCGGCGTTTTTCCTCTCCAGAAGGGAGTCTCTGCCTCTTCCACCTCAGTTAGGATTGTCCTTTGTTGCAGGAGTTCCTCTTATCCAGTTTTCAGTTCTGTCTCAGGGGTAATTTTTCCACGAGTAGTTGTAAATTGGCTGTGTCCACGGGAGGAGGTGAGTTCCGAGTCTGCTTACGCCGCCATCTTGACTTCTTTCTCCTCAGTTCCTATGTTTTTAAAATAGTAAACACTGATCTGCCATAGAAATGGAACCAGTTTTCTAAAATTGTTTTTATATAAAATTCTTCCTATTATTTAACTTTATATAATTTCCTCTTATTAAATATATTCAAAATAATCTAAAAAAATCAATATTCATAATTAATATAGTTCAATAAATCCTTGCAAATTATTTAAAATATACAGCAATGTATTTAGAATGACCAAAATTTCCCTAGTATTTTATTAATTTCACACAATATTGCTGAGAACACAAATTTAGACTCATGACTATAGAATTATATCCATAATAGAGAAACTGTCTTATAAAACTACCTGGCTTAGTGAATAATGATGTAAAGAAAAGCGTCAGGAAAGCAAATTAAAACCTCCTCAAGATCCCTAAGCAACATTCTGTATTAATAAGTAAAAAGCCTACAAAACGACCTATAAAAATTGAATCCAGACTTTGGTTATGGCTCTTTCACTAATAGATTACTTTGCAAGAAGTAAAAGTTTAAAGCAAAGATTTATAAGGCTACAGATGTGCAAGTAAGACACAGTCCAGCGAATATGGAACAGGTTTAGAAAATGCCAGCGTAGTTGGGTTCTATGAGCCCATTTCAATGTCCGTTCAAGTCGTTTCCAGGGCTGTGATGAGTCCCAGTGTTCAAGTGACTGAGCGGCATCATTGAGAGTGATGATCATGAGTTCATAGGCCCATTTCTGATAAAAGGTTGCACCTCTCCTGTCCTGGACAGCCGATGGGCACATGGCTGGTTGGGATCAGCTATTCCAGGAAAGGACTGAATAGAAACCTAACTACTATGCTCAAGCATTGGCAACAGTGTCCTCTGAGGGTGAAGTAAGTCAGAGAACACTCACTATAGGCTCTGGAAACCTAGGTTCTGCTCCTAGCTCAGCTTGTTATCAGCAAATCACTCAGTCCCTCTGGATCTCTACTTCCTGATATGTTCAAATATGATTTGAGATCAGATTATTTTATGGGTCCTTTTAGACTAAAATTATTTTATGGGCAATTGAGTCATAAACTTTCACTAAGATCCTATTTTTCTCTAATCTACACTCTACTTCCTAATCTCTACTGCAGATTTTTCTTTCAAAATTCTTCATATACTACTTAGGCTAAACTATTATGGCTAAAGGAACACATTTTGGGAATTTACTCTGAAGATGATACGGGGCTTCTGCAGAGATATGACTCTGGCCCAGGGGTTGATTCATCTGGCGGGTGGAGGTTTGACCCTCTAAGTGTGGATCATCTGCTCCAGCAGCCAGATGTCCTTTTCCTATGCAAAGACATTCACCCATCTCCATATCTCTCTCTCCTTCCTGCTTTCTATTTTTTCCATTTTCAACTTCCCTTTCTTCTTCATCTGCCTTCTGTGAAAGGGCTCAGGCCGTAGTGATAAGATACAGAGACTTTGAACAGCCAGCTGGAATGCCTATTGTGAGACCACCACTGAATGGGGTTGGATTTTGCTATCTTGCCCCTGTCCCAGAGGAAGAAGCTAAAAGGAGGTGTCCCTTACAACCTCTGGTTACCACCCGTCCATCAACTTTATCAGAAAAGGCAGTGATTGTAGAGAAAGGCAGACTGAGTAAAAAAAGCTTGGGTTTTGGAATCAGAAAGCACACGGTTCAAACACTGGCTTTGTTATTTATTAGCTAAATAAAATAGGGAGATTTATTGTTGAATTCTAAGCCCAAGGATCTCCTTTTCTGTAACATGAGAATCATAACACCTACCTCACAGGTTCATCAATAGACAAGATACAGGGTATCTGCCACACAGCTACCACGTTAGAATGTGAGTGAAATTGTCCTGTGTACAATTCGAGTTTGTCAGGCAATAGAAAGATTTTCTAGTCTATCTGAAACAGTAGAGTTTGTGATCTGTGAATTTTTCCAGAGCAGAAACTTGCCCTGTTTTCTTCTTCAGCCTCTGTCCCTTCCCAAGGCATTTGTTCAATAAATGTAAAGTGAATAAATGAATTGTTGAACAATATTGTTCAATATAATTTTTAATATCTTATAAAAGGAACAACATTTGTGTCAGAAGAAACTAGAATTGATCCATGATTCAAAGTGACTCGAGAGGCCCAGCTCTTAAATAATATACAATAATACCTCTGCTCTGGTGTTAGAGAAGGGAACTAGAGGTTGAGCGCAAATGCTATCAAAAGAGTAAAGCAGAGAAAAAGCAACACAACAGGACTTGGTATGCACACTTTCCTTTTATACTTTTATCCCCAAATCTATATTTAAATGGAGACCATAAGGGTTATGAATACTATGTATCTAATGTCATTTTTTGCTATAAGAGTCTTACATCTTCTTTTTCGGGGAGTAGGGTAGCAGTAGTTTTCTGAAAAGCATGAGCAGGACATCCTCATTGGTTATGCATTAGCAGGTTTAAAACAACAATTCACGGAGATCAGATCCAAAGTCAGAAGGTGAATTATGTGGGAAACTGGGTTTTGAGATTTTCTTGGAGTAAAGTCTAGTCCTAAAGGACTGTATTGTAGCTTTAATAATAGTAAAGAGATTTTTTTTTTAAACTCAGAAGTATAAGAACTTTTTGCCGAGAATCATCAAATTTTTTGTATTTGTTAATGATCAACTGTGACAGAAAGAAAAGGGGGTGAAACAACCTCCCAAGAATTTTTTCAGGTATTTTAGTCATTTCTCAAATACCTGTGAGTTGAGAAATAGTTGAATGGATACAATATTAAGGTTTTCTTTAGATCCAATAACTTTCCAAACAAGTGAAACAGACTGCCATATATCATCCTTAAGTCTATAGTGTATAATTTTATGGCCATCAAAGACCAACCTGTCCAAAACTGGCTGATCTGTATTATTTTATGTTTTTTTCAAATTCTTTCTTCTGTGCATTTACAGATTCACACATTTATTCAACTGATTCATTCAATAAGTATTTGTTGAGCTCTTCCTAAGCTAATCACTGTTGAGGCACCAAGTCTGTGGTGGTTAGAATATAATCATAGTCCCTGCTCACTTTGAGTTTGCATTCTTACAAGAAAGTCAAAATATAATCAAATAATTACACAGATAAATATAATTTCCCTGAATAATGATAGCTCACATTTATTGGGTGCTTAATGTGCCAGGCACTGTTCTGAGTGCTGTATGTATTAACTCACTTAGTCCTCACAACCATCCTTTTAGGTAGATAATATTGCATCTCATTTTATAAGTAAGGAAACCAGAGCATAGCAAGGATAAACAGCTTCTCCAATGTTGTGCAGCCTAGCAAGTGGTGCATTCGGAGTTAGCAAGTGTGGGAGTAAATCTTGTGCTTGAAACCACTATATTCTGAGAAAAGACAGGGAAGAAAACTTGAGGAAGCCATAATAGAATATCAAAGGGGACTCTTATTTAGGATGAGGCATACATTTGAAAGTGATATTTAAGGTGAAACCTAAGGTGAGAAGGAAGTGGCTAGGCAAAGAGTGGGGAGAGGACAGTTCTAACAGAGGAACAGCCCATGTAAGGGCCTTGAGGTGGGGCTAAGCTTTCAGCATAGGTGGAGCCTGGTGAATGAGGGAGAGAAGGCCAGGAAGTGAGACTGGAGAAATCAACTGTGGCCAGAAAGAGAGAGAGAGAGAGGGAAGGAGGGAAGGAAGGAAGGAAGGAAGGAAGATAGGAAGGAAGGAAGGAAGGAAGGAAGGAAGGAAGGAAGGAAGGAAGGAAGGAAGGAAGGAGGGAAGGAAGGAAGGAAGGGAAACAAATAAAATCTTTAAAGTACAGAGGGAAGTCATTTATGGAGAAACATGATGCAATTGATATTTTAAGATAATTCTGGCTGGAATATAGAGAATGCATTGGAAGGATGAGTAGAAAGACTTATTCAGAGGCCATGAGAATAATCCAGGAGACAGGTAATGGGTTGGACAGGGGGGTGGCAATAGAGATGATAACACGTAGATGGATTCAGGGCGCCCCTGAAGAGGTGAGAGAGGGGGAACCTAGGACAACAATAGGGTATCGGCTTCTGGGTTTGGATTTCTGATCTATGGTGTTACTGCCTGACATTCTCACCATTAGGCTTACTATCCTGAATTATGATATTTTCTCTCAAAAGTCTGAATTAGAATGTACCAATATTAACTGGAATCACATTGGATTTTTTTCATTAGAGTAGTTTACTAAATGAATGTAGCATAGAATAAAAATTTAATGAATATGAATTTAGGTGGTTGTAAATGGAACACAGGTGCCTGGGGCTCAAGGGACTACAGGAGAGTTGGATGATGGAGTTGAAGGTGAGCAATGGGAGGTGTGAACCCAATGAATGTGTGTGCTGAATCTGAGCTAGTCTACTTGGTTAGTGTGAGTAGAGCTGGCACTTCCAGCCAGGATTTACATAAATGCCAATGCTCATGTAAGTTTCTTATTTTATTTGCTAATTCACTCATACATCAAGTATTTATTGGATACTGGTTTACTACATGTTTGGTACTCTACTAGACATTGTGAATGTTTGATAAGCTAAGCAGGAATGCCTCATGCCTTCATAAATATTTAGGTCTGTTATTTTTCATTAAACTGTTTCTACCACCCTACATGTACTTCTACAGTTTGATATTTTTTGAATAAGTGTGATTAAGATGGTTAAGGAACATTTTTGTGCATACTGTTATCAGAATGCCGTTATTAGTATCTTGTAATCAGAGGTAGTATTGCATTATCATTAATAACTTCAACTCTGGAGTCAGGCTATTTTGGTTTAAAGCCCAGCTCTGTTAATTGCTTGCTTAGTTAATCTCTCTGTGCCTCAATTTTCCATCTTTCTTGGGACTTGGGACAAAAATAATATCATTTGATTGTTGTGAGAATTAAGTGAGCAAATAAATGTAAAGTACTTAAAATGGTGCCTGGCATATAGAAAGCATTCAGTGCATATTTATTATTATTACTATTATAATGTATAAAAGGCAGAAAAAATTGTCTTGTATGTGTATGTGTGTGTAATTTGAAGAGATAGTTTTTTAAAAGATATATTTTCAGACCAAATGAAATATGTGGTTCACTTGCAAAAATTTGTAGCAGTAGTAGAATTTCAACTTTTTAAAAGTTTAAGCCCAGTGAAAACTTTTGACTTGATTGACCTGATAAAAAGATAACAGAATATTTCTTTCGCTCTTGAGTTTTGAAAGATTAAAGCAAATAAAAATGCCGATATCTTCATCACGTACATCTCTAGGAAAGCCAAGAACGAGAAGAAATGTAAGCCACCCAACTATAAAGAGTGAAGTCTTTGCCCTTCTGTTGGGAACCACCAAATAAAGCTGTTTAAAACCAGGCAACTTAAAAAATTCTTGCTTTTATTCCTGCTTTTCTCTACTGAAGAACAGGAGATGTGCATTTTTTTTTTTTTTTTTTTTTGTGAGGGAGAGCAGCCCTGAGCTAACATCCATGCTAACCCTCCTCTATTTTTGCTGAGGAAGATGGGCTCTGAGCTAACATCTATTGCCAATCCTCCTCCTTTTTTTTACCCCAAAGCCGCAGTAGATAGTTGTATGTCATAGTTGCACATCCTTCTAGTTGCTGTATGTGGGACACGGCCTCAGCATGGCCAGAGAAGCGGTGCGTTGGTGCGTGCCTGCGATCCGAACCCGGGCCGCCAGTAGGGGAGCGCACACACTTAACCGCTAAGCCACGGGGCCGGCCCTGGGGAGATGTGCATTTTATGCTAGCATAGGATTTAGTTCCTGTGAGTGCAAGATTTTCTTTTGGCCTGATCCAGGGCAACATGCTCTAAGTGGAGTCTCTATAGAGTAATTCCATCAAGTAATACTTTCATTATTCTTTTTGTTTTAACTTGGAAAAATGTTCACTTTTAATATTAAAACATTCTAGTGAATGCCAGACTCGAAATTACTAAGTCAAAATACTCAATATTTCTCCTGTTTCCCTTCTATATTCCCTATTTGCTTCAATAAATAGTATAGCTAAGTTACTATGTTAGAATTATGAATTATATAGTTTAATTCTTAGTATTAGCATGACTATTTTGTGCTTTTAATATTAAGAATTATATAGCTATGTTGTAATATTAGAATTAAGATTGAATGAATGGTATACTCTATTTTTTTCTATCCAAATGGAAATGTAATATTAAGTAAATTTATGTTTCCAAGAAATGTCAATTTGCTAGGAATATAATTTTTTAATTAATCAAGTTAGTTTTTTTTTTGGTGAGGAAGATTAGCCCTGAGCTAACATCTGTTGCCAATCCTTCTCTTTTTGCTGAGGAAGATTAGTCTTGGGCTAACATCCATGCCCATCTTCCTCTACTCTATATGTGGGATGCCTGTCGCAGCACGGCTTGATAAGGGGTGCATAGGTCTGCACCTGGGATCCAAACTTGCAAACCTCGGGCCGCCAATGTAGAGTGCATGAACTTAACCACTATGCCACTGGGCCGGCACCTCACGTTAGTTTTTTTATGCAAAAACACCTTGTTTAAAATATTGGACATTATATTTTTATAAATCTGAATAAAAAGGTCTAGTATAAGTCTAAAATTTAACATTACTTAGCAAAACAGACTGTATTGCATTTTAATAACCATCCTTTCAAACAAGGGCCACACAACAAACAAAAGAAAGGGAAAGCTTTTATTCAGAACCTCACTTTCATTTAACAACCCTGAAATGATAAAACACTTAAATCATCCAGTTCTGATCAACCACACCCCTTACAGTTTTCAAGTTCTATTAAGCACCATCGCATTCAATTTAGTGTTTGTTCCAACCAGTCTCATGACCAAAGCTATCCATAGTTGATACTTTGCAGGCCATGTTACATAATGGAAAAGGAAAGGGCTATGATCTTGAGAAAATTATTCTACCACTTTCTAAGCCTCAGTTCCATATCTGTAAAGGGACAGTAGTACCTGTCTCACATGTTTTTTTTTTTTTTTGGTGAGGAAGATTGGCCCTGAGCTAACACCTCTTGCCAATCTTCCTCTTTTTTGCTTGAGCCCATCTGTGCCCATCTTCCTCCATTTTGTATGTGGGACGCCTCCATAGCATGACTTGATGAGGGGTGTAGGTCCATGCCTGGGATCCAAATCCGTGAACTCAGGCTGCTGAAGTGGAGTGCACTGAACTTAACCATTACATCACTGGGCCTGCCCCCTCACGTGATTTATTTTATGATGAATAAGCTAAATGTTTTTAAAGCATCGTATCTAGGCACATAGTGGACAGGTTATTTCACTTTTTTCTTCTATTCTATAGCTAAAAAGAAAAAAAATTATATGAAGAGTATGCAGATGCCATATAAGAATTCAAAACATTTGGTCTTCTCAGTGTATGACAGACTGTCTCTCTCCAATGTAGGGTAGATCAGTTCTCTAAGCCAAAACCCAAGCCCTCCAACATGTTGATGGAATTCCAAGTCAGAGGTTGTAGACCACTTGGATGCTCCTTAGGTGGTGCTGTTATTTGCCTTACAGGATCATCCGAGAAACTCATTGCTCAGAACTTTTCACCATGACCAACTCTGCAGCATCATTTTCTCTGGGTTAATACCCTACACGTGGTCTTGTGTGAAAGTTACAACACTAACAAATACATCGTTATGGTATACATATTTAAATATATGTTCTTAAATACATCAATAAAGAATTAGGTGGCACAGAGTCCACAGACTGTTGCATACTAAGCATTAATAATAGTGAATACAAAATTTCAGTGAGAGAATTACTTTCCTTTGAGGAGAAAATGCTGCATATATTTCCTCCGAAAAATTCTCCTGCCATTTCCCCTACTTTGAAATAAAGTATGAGAATCACTAGAAAATGTTGTGGAAAAAGAAAGAAGAGTGATAAAAATGTCCACCCTTTCATTTAGAGCAGGGATTTTCAAACCCTTCCTCCTAAATACTTGTAATGGTAGAGACACAAATTCATAACTAAAGGATATTTATACCTAGCAATATTCACAATGTACATACGTATTTTTCTCTCTAAAATAGCACTGAAGGTCTAAGAAAACTGTTATTTTCTTCCTTTGTTTTCAAATACTCCCTAACACACCACAATAAACCTAAAGGATATGCTTATCTCTGTTTGAATCAATGTAAAATATTGCTTATCTTGGAGATTATTATACTTGTTTTCCAGAGAAGTAAATAAAACAACAATTATTCTTTTATAAATTAAACTTGCATATCTCTAACCTTGAAGTTCAAGTCACTTATTTGAATAGGGAATAAATCAGCCCTGATTGTATCTTAAAAATATTAATTTCTCTAAAATTATAGTTGCAACATGTTCATTGACCCACTTTAACATTTTTTCTCTCTTCACCACTATATCCCCCTCTTAGTAATATTTTCTCTCGTTTTGTAAACAACAATAACAATAACAGCTGCCATTTAATAACTCACTGAGTGCTAGGGATAATGGTAAGTGCATCGTACTTTAATCCCTACATTTAACCCAGAGTTGAACTGACAGTCATTATCTTATTAGCATTGCATACACATTTGGGATTCAACTGTAATATATAATCATGTCATGATAGAAAGACGTCAGAGACAAGGGAGGCAATATCATGTAGTGAAAAGGGAACTGATTTGGAAGCCAGAAGTCCTGGAATATTGTTTTATTTCTGTCAGTAATTAATCATGTGATCTTGGAAAAACATATATAATTTTTGGAGACCTAAGGTAAAAAATTCTGTGTTTGTTTCATGAACGTATTCCAGGTTGACTTTCAGGATTTTATTGAGTACACTGCCTGCTTTAGGAGTGATTGTATTGAACAGCCTAAGATTGGGCAGATTTTTTATTTTTATACATGGCTTGGGCTATCTTCTGTCTACTAAATGTTGCAAATACACATTCATCAAGTCCCCATTTTTTGTGTTCTAGACATTATCACTTTTCTCAAATTGTGTGCCTTAAGCAAAATGCAGAGTGTATAGTTCCTCAAATTCTTTGTTGAGAGCCTTGTCCCCGGCTCAGCTGAGTCACATCCACCAATTCTTATGAAACTGATTTTTCGTAATTTCTCTCTTCCTCCGAAAAATTTTTATTGTATTACTGATATCTTTCTGCTGTTTTCCAATTCATATTAGTGTAAAGGATCTCCCCAAGTGAAGACAAATGAGCCCCATGATCTAGGATCACATCTGGGCCTGGAGTCTCTTCTTACTTGTTACCATTTGGTACAGACCGTGATGCCCAATTATAGTAACCATTGATTTACTTTTTAGGAATTACAGCTTTGCATTTCTTTCCTCCAGTGTTCTATGAACAACTCAGCAAACTCTGAAGGAATTTCTACTTAGACAATTCTACTTATACAACTCCCACCAAAAGAAACACCCCACAGACACATGTACTTCGATGGGTTTTATCAACACATTTCCCTCTCCTTCTTTCTCCACTACCTTATCCGTTCCCAGCTTTGTTTTTTTCATTTAGCAAAATAGTCTGTCTCTAATCCTATATATCTAGTGGCTTCTCTTGCATTCATACTATTTACTCTACCATCATAGCTTATTTTTCACCTCCTTCAAGCAATATGTGGTCTTAATTAATTTGATCTTAATTTTCTTTCAACAAAATCATGAAATTCCAGTGTGAGAGTTGGAGATATAATACACATTCCTACCTCCTTAAAGATATCATAAATCTAATTTTTAAATTTGATCATAAACAAAAGGACTTGTGAGGTTCCAGGATCATCCCCCACCCCATTGGAATGCTAAAATGCAGGTTTCAGGTAATTAGATAATGGATTTTGTTTGATAATTTTCACATGCCATGTACATTTCTAATTATTCAATAAACACGTTAGACATTCAAGAAATATTTTAAGCCAATTAAAGATATGGAACTTAAATCTTAGAATTAGTTGGAAACAGCAAGTAATTTTATGGGACGCGAAGCTTTCAATGTAGGATTTTTGTGCTGAGACATATAATATACAAGACAACGGCAGCTGTCTGCCAAATGTGACACTGTATATCTCTTGTTGATTGGATGAGATGGGCACTTGAAAGCGTCAATCACACCACTTGTCACAGTGAGCTTTCAATGAATGTCTAGGGTTGTTTACTGTAGATTATCAATAACAAAATGAGACCAAGGCAAGCAATTATGAACACAGAGTTAAAAGATGATGAGGCATTGTGTTAATTGATATATTTTTAGGAAAGCAGGATAGTGCAGAAATTCATAAAACGCTAGGAAGCCATTCCTGGTATTTCAGTATTTTTCTGCCTAATGCCCCACTATTCTGAACTTCAGAATACTCCGTTTCTTGCCAAAAGTGCTTAATGCTTTCTTTCAAAGTTTGTTTCTCCCTAATGTAAATGTAGCTTCTCATGTCTTTCTAGAATCTAATGAGCCATATTATTTACTATGTAGAATTTATTTGGCTGGAAAGCATCTTTTCTTCAAAGTGAGTTGTAATAGGAATAGACAAAAGAGACAAGCACATAGTGAGGGAACTAGTGTATACATATATATACATACGTAGCTTTTGGAAACGTTAAGTTGGTAATGTAATGTATATGAATTCAGTCCTTAAAGCATGGCTCCATATGATCCCTCTTGCAATGGAATGAGAAGATACTCATTTATTTGTGTTCTAACCTGCTACATGTACCTTCACAAACTTATATTTCTCAATTAGGATCACCCTTTCCCTACCATCCCTGTTTCTACCATGACCTTCTTTGCCACCTAATGGATAAGAGATTTTCAGAAGGGGGTAGGGGTTGGGGGGCAGATGCCCTTGGTGCTGACTCACTGAGATTTGTGCCTGAATGTAACAGTATATGCATGAGGCTTGGAGTGAGGCAGGTGTAAGAGAGGAATACAAGAGTTCCCGTTCTACCTATGTGTATGGGAAACAGAGGTAACAACACGCAGTGGCGAAGCACCTGTGTATCTTGCATATCACTTTATTTCTCTTTTAGCAAGTATATGGGAAAAAATAATGACTAAAAAAATTTCTTCTGCAGATAATTGAGACAGGTTGTGAAAGTTTGAGTTATTTAATTTTTTAGGGTATATTATCTAGAAGTCAAAGCAATTAAATACCTACATATTGCATATCAATTTATCAAATGGATGACTATCATTTCCCACAATTTATGAACCTTCTCCAGGAATATCATGGGACATAAAATTAAAATACTTGCTAAAATTTAGTAAAGGAGTGAATAGTAAAATCTAAACAAGGAGCCAAAACCCCCTACTACTTATAACCCAGTGTTATGACTAGAAAAATGTTTGTGTTGGTAATGTGTGAACTATAATAAGAAAATATTTCAATTACAAATGCTTTAGTTTTTATAGTACAACAGCTTTTCCCAGTAAAATGACATGCAATTGAGTGGTTTTATTTTTTGTAGTGTTTCATAATCTGGAATCTCTTTTAGTGCCTTGGAAGTCCCAGACAGACATAACTTTCATTGCTATATTGAGCATTTAACAAAAACTATGCTATATTGTGCATTTAACAGCAACATATAGGGAGGTATTTTTTAAATGGCAGTGTGGAGTGATCATAAACATTCCATAGCTAATCAGCATCATTTTCCAAAGATATAGATTGCTCTAAATGTTCTCTTTCACCTCCCTTTCATTTATAGGAATTGAAGAGTGCCACTGGAAAGCTGCATCGTGAGCTGCATGGGCTTCTAAAGTGTCCAATGGATTTTTAATCATATGAGGTAAATACTGAGTTTATTTTAATTATATTTTCAGGGTGAAATGAAATAGCATTTTGTGTCTTCAGATTTATCTTCGTTATAACAAGAAGGAAGTTAATTTTCTTTTATTTAATCATATATTTAATTAAGTAGTTCCTCTGGTTTGTTAGCCCTAAAGTGACTGGAGGAAGTTACTGGCATATTGACAATACACTGCTGGACTTATGCATATTTCTCTGTAAAACTATCACGTCCATTACATGGGATGTGTTTCAACAGCCTGTGCACTGTGTTTGTTTGCTTAAAGTGATTTTTGTTCTTTTAAACAGCATGTTAGCATGTTCAAATGTTACACATGAAGTGTAATGGCTAAAGATATTTTATTTCATTTTTTTTGTGAGGAAGATCAGCCGTGAGCTAACATCCATGCTAATCCTCCTCTTTTTGCTGAGGAAGACCAGCTCTGAGCTAACATCTATTGCCAGTCCTCCTCCTTTTTTCCCCAAAGCCCCAGTAGATAGTTGTATGTCGTAGTTGCACATCCTTCTGGTTGCTGTATGTGGGACGCGGCTGCAGCATGGCCAGAGAAGCGGTGCGTCGGTGCGCGCCCGGGATACGAACCCAGGCTGCCAGTAGCGGAGCGCGCGCACTTAACCACTAAGCCACGGGGCCGCCCCGATATTTTCTTTCTTAATACTTATGACATGAGTGGTGATATTGGAGGTATATTGGTATCAATTTGAAGTGGAAATTGAGTTACTTCTGGGCTTTTTTTTAAATTAGTTCTGGAGGGCATAACATTTGCTCACTCTGTATTTAAAAAATTACAAGTAAAGGAATAAAAACTACCTCATACCCTTCCAGTGCCTTGTGTATGTGTGATGTGGATGACTTTCTTTTCGTAGGAAAGTCTTACTAGTTTTTCTGCCTTCTCCTTCTCTGCTGGTGGTCATTTACCAAGCATCACAACAAGGTTTTTACTTTTTATTTTTTGTTTTCAGTTGTTAGAGAGTAAATTGAGACACTTGCAGTCATTGCTTTCTTTTCACCACCTAAAATTACAGAGAAAGGAATTGAGAATCCAGGGGAGCCCAGGAAGACGAGGCTTGGCTAGTAACTTTTAAGAAAGGCCTCACTTAATACAAGTCAAGAGAAATGTATAGGGCTGCATCATTTGTGTCCTCATGAAGACCAACAGATGAAGCAAAGAACATTTTCTTCTGAAAAATGGGTTTGCTAGAAAGGGAATATGCCTGCTGCCAGCACTATTTCATACATGTCTGTCAGACAAACAAGAATAGCAAGGAAGGAATGACTTGTATGTAAATGGTCTACCCAGGTACAAATGGTGGATACACATACACGCACACAGACACACATACACACATCAGTCTAGGGTAATCTGTTGGGGTCCAAAAGAAACTGGCGTTCTCTATGCACAGACATATAGGTTTAAATGAAAAAATAAAGTATATTTCAAGGAGTACTAAGAGAGAAATTAAACAGGCACAAAATATACTGAATTGATCAGATTTTTTAAAAATTAAAGGCATTATTGATAAAGTTTAAAATACAAGCTGCATGATGAGGCATTTGGCTCACATTTTGCAAGGGTCTCTCCATCAGGTTGACTTGGATGAGATAATAGGAAAGGACAGACAGTCATGTGAAGAGAATTGGCAGAAACTGCTCATTTGCTCAGCACAAAACTGTCTATATTCACAGGCTCTTCCAATCAAAAAGAACATTTAATGGCACTTAAAATATGATAAATTTGACATGATTTGAAGATACTGTGAAATACATAATTGCTTCTTTGAATATTTATGAGTATACTCTTTCACAGTTCCTTTAGCTGTTTTAAGTAATCCTAATAAATTAACCTCTTTTTCCTGCTCGAATTTATGTGAAGTTCTACAGTATATCCCTGACTGAAGCCACACAACACTGGCTGTCTTCAGATGTACCTTGATAGTAGACAGGAGGTGTTTTTATTTTTATTGACAAAAAGTGAAACACACTATTTATTTATTAAATGGTGATTTATTTTGAAAATTAATATTTCATTTGATTTTGATGGGATTTTTAAAAAATATCAAAGCCATATGGAAACTCCAATTTTAACAAAAGTTTAAGCATATAACACATGCAGAATCTAAGGACAGCTCCCTCGTCCTCTAGGTTCTTTTTCTAACAATGAAGCTCATTTCCGCTTCCATTTTCAGCCCCTCTCCTCCCAACACTGGCTCCTTCTCCTTTGCCCACACAGCCAAATCTTCATCTAAAATGACAAAAGGAAGTGTTAACATTGTCCCTCCTCCAACACACACAGGTACTGAATTATTTACCTTTATTTTTATTGCTAACCTTTATTTCCTCAAAACCTTTGGTGAGGTTTTGACTATTATTTTCTCCATCCTAAAGCCATAGAATATTGTTTTTAAAAAATCAATATTACCTAAAAGTGACATAAATTGTGAATATAGCAGAGACATTTTTATGTTGTACAAAGAATCATAGTTTCAAGTTTCAAAGGTGTCACCAGTGTGATGACTGGCCTGAAATTAGGATGTGGATGACATTAGCATAGGCGTAGTGCCTGGAGAAGGGGCTGTAACACAGGTCAGCGCTCTGAATCGGAAACCCTCCCAAAACTGTGAGCTGCGTCCATAGGTTGAAGAAGGACTTCAATGAACTCCAAGATAAGTGCCCAGAGCAAACTTGATAATGATGGAATTTGAGGGTTTGAAAGAATTAGGTATGCCTTACTTGGAAAAGGTAAGGTTTGCAGATGTTAGAGATGAAGATAATTCTCTGTAAATATCTGAATTGATGTCAGATGGAAGAGAGGTTAGACACTATAGCTGTGACTCGGAGGGAAGTCCTGGGACATTTGGGTGTAATGTGACCCAATATGGGAAAGATTTTTTAAATAAAATTATGTGGGTCTAGATAAGTAAACAAAAAACAGAGCAAAAACTGTAAAAAGTCGAGTTTTTCCCAAAACAGGATGGGCTGCTGCACAAAAGGTTGAGAGTCGTGCCTCCCGAGATGCTACCTGGTGTGGTTGGCTGGCCAGCCACTTCTCCCCAGGGATTCATGTATCAATCAGCGTTTGAAGAGATGCCAGTTTGCATCTCCTTCATTATTCTGTCATTCTCGCATGGTTTTTTATGTGGAGAAATACACTTTACATACATCATTAGGCCATTGTATTTAATACTAAGTTATATTCTTTTATACTCTGTTTTCTTAATTGAAGATGAATTTTATGTAAAGAAATTTTACTTAGAAAAACATACTGGAATGTTTCTATTTTAATTCTATCACTAACTAGGGTATGAACTTGAAGTCAACTGTTTACTCTGTTTTAGTTCATCTGTAAAATAAAAAGTGAAGCAAATGACCCGAAGATGCTTTCTAGCTCGAAAAATCTGTGAATTTCATCCATCTGATGTATGTTGCTAGTAGTGGGGCAGAATGTTTCAGTGGCTACAACCTCAGGCCCAGTGCAGCACTCCTGAGTTCCCACTCATGGCATCTATCACTCCGGCAATTTATGTGAGGTCTCTGGGGCTTAGTTTACTAGTCTGTAAAAGGAGGATGAGAAAACTGCTCACGATATGATGTTGCCATTGAGTTTCATGTACTAACTAATGATGATCAGAAAGAATGACTTAACATCAACCGTTACAAACTACATGCTTTGCCATTTCATGGACCTTGAATTAGAGCCCAACAATTATTTAGTTACCTAGGAGCGCATCTTGCGGCGTAAAGTTAAATATTTTATGAGTACTTAACCTTATTTTTAATGATTTAGGATTATGACTAGGATAAGATGTTGGCCTTTCAGACTTCTGTTCATGTATTGGATAAAACCAGAGTTTTTTCTGGGGAAAGTCTGGATGTTGGCTATAGGTATTCCTGTTTGTACTTCTCTGCATAGCTACAATGCTAGCCTCTTCAGGAAAGAATTCTGCTTAGGCATATCAGCTTCTGAGAAGTTGCCAAACTTATGCATGATTTTAAACCTGTGGATATGTTCTTAATTAGTAACACCAAATATTTGTGGTCTATTATTCATCATATAGTATATGCATCACAATTTCTGCCAGCCAGTATTAATTAGAAAAGTAGTGTCAAGAAATAATATTGGGGATTGCCCGAATGATATGAATCCTTTTCATTCATCTATATAGTTTAAATTTTATCAATAGATTAAACAAGACTATTACTATCTTTATATTTACTCTGTAGAGGTGTTGTATTTACTCTGTAGAAGTGTTTTCACTGAACCACAGCTTGAATCAATGCAATCAATTTGCACTGATTTGTGTTATAGATGCTAGAAACCCAGGCTTGCATTTATTGCAGTAATGCTATTCATGGTGTGGTTTCCTTCATCCATTATAATGTTTCTCCATTAAGGAGACCATGGGACATACTTCCCTCCAGTCTCAGCACTCCAAATAGCAGGGCTTCTCCTGGCAACTTGTTTATTTTTAACTTATGATTCCGCTGGGTCAGGCAATAGATTTATTTGCATGTATGCTTAGGAGACTGGGAAGCTCGGAACTAAATCTGTTGCACGTGTCTGGCAAGTAAACAGAATCCAAAGGCATCTGTGGTAGTGAAACATAACTGCTCTGGGATCAGTCTATGCGTGGATCTCATCTCTCTTATTTGGATCTAGGGTAGACACCACCTCATTTTTCTATTCAGTGCTTATAGTATGGTGGTGCTTTGAAGATTAAACAAGATAATCATTTACATATTCACACACATTCTTGGTAAATGTGTGTCAATATTGAAATAAGAGGTTCCCAAGGAGCAGCTCTTTTTCTGCCACCTGTCTTGGCCTACCAAAAGACACATTCATACATGTATTCATTCAACAAATGTTTATTGAGCACCTATTATGTTAACTTATTACTCATACGTATATGAGTAAACAATATAGATAAGATCTTTGTTGTCAGTGAATTTGTGTTCTAAATGGGTGATGTAGGGTGTAGAGTCCATTAATAATAGAAATATGTGAACGAAAATATTCCATAATAGTAAGTGCTAAGTTGGAAGTAAAACAAGTTGAGAGCGTGAGGAGCCACTGAATTGTGCTGTCAGGAAAGGCCTCACTATAGATGTGACATTTTAATCAGGAACCTGGATGATAAGAAGCAGCCATCTGTGCAATATCTGTCGGAAGAGCTTTCAGAGAGAAGGAATATCTAATTACCAAGAAGAGGAGACAATAATCTGACGGGAGAGATTCCAGGGTGTTGGGGGATAGCCATCCAATGAATGTCTATGCACGTAGGCATGGGCCTGTCTTCTCTTCCTTTCACACTGAAAGGCCAAGGCCCCTCTACAGTGAGGAGCTCTGTCATATTGTTACCAAGCAAGGGCTTGCCACCCAATGCACATAAAGAACCAATTTTTACAGCATCAGCCTTTAGGAAAAGAAAAGTAGCTTTATTTGTGAGATTGATCTGCAAGGAGTCAGGAGGCATATGCTCTCAGATCTGTCTCCTGGATCTAGGGCTTGCGGCAAAATTTATGGGATAAAGGGCGAGGCAGCCTGAAGTGTGGAGATAGATGATTGGAGGTAAGGAGAAGTGAGGTAATTGATGATCTGCGCAAACATAGTCAAGCTTCATGGCTCTTCATAGGACACATGTTCACAAAATAGTGGTGTTGGCATCATCTGAGGGTAGAGTTTTCAGCCCTTTGGCGTCAAAAGGGTCACTTATCGGGGATTTGCGCAGGCCCAGTTGATGGGTTGGTGGTCTCAACCAGCCTGAACTGGGCAAGGAGTCATTTTTCAGTTCCTGAAAAATCACTCAATTACTCTGTTGATAAGATGGGGTCAGTTGAACTGGTCCTGGAGGGCCCATGGTTACAATTTTTCTTACTAACGCTCTCTTCTACTTGTTATCAGTTCTCCAAATGGTCAAGTGACCAATGGCTTACTCTCTAGGCAGCTCCCTCTGATCTATATTTTTCTTGAAGTCACCAATCATTGATCAGGAACCTGATCAACGTAAAATCTACAATTTGAGCTTAAATTTAGAGTAAGGTAGCAGAGATGTCTCAGGTTTCTAACCCAGGTCCTGGATCCAGCCCAGTTTGTCAGAATTATCCATACTGGCATTTAGGTCTCACAGACTATTAATAAGAATGTGGAACTTTGGCCTCCTTTGCCTCTGTTCCTTACAGATTGCTCCCTTAGAGTGACACAAAGAGCAGTACCTAGTCACAAGCTACTTGATTTCAGATAGATACTAACTTTATTCGTAGCATTTTGCATCTATTCAGTTTAAAAATTTTTCCTCACTTATTTTTATCTCACACCAAAACCAACTTAGTTAATAAAGCAGGACACCATACACTCTCTCAATATAAATATTTAATTTCTTACTTTTGTTTACCAAATATCTCATATTACTTATTGATTGCCTTTTTGCTCCTTAGGAATATCACAGTCTCATGAGTCTTAATAAAGGACTTACATACTACAGGCCTCTTTATGCTTACCAGTTCAGATATAATCTCAAGCTAATTCTCTCAAGAATATTGGGTCACTTTTTGTGCTTATCTGAATCCAATCCTGGTCCTCAAGTATTCTATGAGATGGTAGTTGATCATTTCTTGACTCAATAGTTATCTTCAGCGCATAGCAGACAGGGGAAAGGAAAGGAACTAAAATTAAGAATGACCTTTCAAAATGTTATATGTGTTGTTTCTATACCCATATGTATTTTCAGTGATCTATGTTTTATTGGAAGAGGTTAAAATATTGCTAGTAGATATTTTGGAGATTTGAAGGGCAGGAGCTATTCCAGTGTTTGATTTGTATCCTCTTCAAAGCCCCTCCCAGTGCTTTGCCCAAAGAAAGAGTGGAATTGCATTGAACAGCCTCTGTGTTTGCTGCCTGCCGTTCCTAGGGGGCATGGAGGAGAGCAAATCAGAATACAACTGCATCCCAACGTGCTTGCAGAGTGGTCTGTTTGTCACCAGAAGAGAGGCTTGAAATGAATGTTAAGTGCCCCTTTTTTTTTTGTCTGACAGGTATAATTCCTGCCCTCTATTTAGGTCCTTATCTTCCCAAGTTACAGAAGATAATAGGAAAAAATATTAAATATCCTGCGACTCTCACACTCCTGGCATCAATACGTGAAGCTCCATTAGTGTTCTTGTACTCCAACTATGTAAAAGCTGCGTTTTCCGAGAAAAGACTCATTTTCATTTACAATGCTGGAAAGCAAAATCTTTGTCCACTAAGTGATCAATGGTTGAAATGATAATGGATCTCAGTGGAAAAAACAGTGGAATATCACTTTTCAATCAATATTCATGCAACAACGTTCATAGTGCTCGCCATGTGCCAGGCATTGTTGTAAGCACTTTATGACATTTACTTAATTGATCCCCATAATAGCCCTATGAAATTAATATTATCATTATCCCCTTTCTGTAGATGAAGAAACTGAGAGCTGAAGAGATTAATAATTTGCCCAAGATCACACAACTGATAAATACAATATGTTACATAATAAGATGTACCTAGCAACAAAAGCCTACAACAAAAGAATATTTATTAAGAACCTATAAGCAGCAATGACTGACCTGGTCGTTGCAGAAAGGAAAACGGTCTTCTCGGTGCTCTCTCTTCAAAATCTCCTGTCACTTGTTAGGTTACGTGAGGAGGAATAAATTTAGAGACAGGTAAAAGTTTATAAATATGAAGTTAAGTCTTTACCCAGAAAACTTTAGAAAGTGTAAGAAAAAGGCGTCAATTCCTTTTGCCTGGAGCCTAAATAATCTTGCCACCTAGTCTAAATTTTCCCCTCGGAAAGAGAAATAAGTAAGATTAATCTCAGCAGGTAAACCTATTTGCATTGGGTCTCCCTCTGGATTCCAAGTACATTTTCCCCTACTGTTGTATGACACCCAGCATCCTTGGAATCTTTTTATGACTCTGAGTGCATGCTCCTCATGTAACTTACAATAGCATTAGAAAAGTTCAACACCTAATTAATTCACCAATCAGCTGTCAGAGCCTGTGATCTTTCCCTAGTTCTCTGTGGAATTCCCTGTGGGAGAATCAGTATTCTGAAAGCGCCATTTCCATTATGCTGCGTGTGGTGTTCGAGCAGAGTACTAAGTTATGCTGCTTGTTCATGGAAAATATGCCACCCTCATGAGTGCCTTGATGACTTTGTTAGAAATACCTTCTGCCACCCCTGTTCTCTTGTTCTCATGTATGCTGTGGCTCCACAGTAAGCAGGGCTTGCATAGCACCATAAATTAAGAAAGGGGAGGTCAGCATACCTCAATTTCATACTGGTGCATTTTCCCTCCAGTTTTTCTATTTTATCCTTAAGAAACTCTATCCTGTTTGATTTTTTTTTAAAGTAATTTCAAACCTATCTTCTCAGATTGGGTCATTTTTGAAGACTTTCTTGTCTCAGATATTCCAGGATGGGGACATTTTATACACAATAGAAATATTCATGGCTACTAGGTGTTTCATGGGTTTACAAAATTATAACCAGATAAACTTGTTTTACGAGTACTTTCAGGGAAAAAGCAATGTCAGAAGGAAAGCAATAGTGCTTGTAGAATTGTAGACAATTTATTTATGATTATCTACTTTAATGATTGCATGATTGAGTTTTTTGCTGAGTAAGGAACTACTCAAAACTCACGTGCTTAACACAACAGTCAGTTGATTATTTTGCACAAGTGTGTGGGTGGGTGGGCAGTTTTGGGGGTCCGAGACTACGCTGATTTTAGTTGAGGTTGCTCATGCATGTGAGGTCAGCTGTGAGTAGGCAGGGCTGGCTAGTCTAGGATGGCCTCACTTGAGTCTTTTGCAGTTTTCTGGCTGATGCACCAGGAGTGACTGCGCCACATGTCTCTCATCATTCTATTCCTTAGCTTGGACAAATTCACACAGTGGGTGGCGGGGTTTCAAGATGAAGACTAGAGGCAGTCAAGACTTCTCGAGGCCAGTGCTTGGAAGTGGCCCAAGATTGCTTTTGCTGCGTTCTGTTGCGAAGCCAGCCCAAATCTGTCACAAAGCCAGCCCAGATACAAGAAGTGGACAAATGAACTCCACCTCTTGATGATAGTAGCTGAAAGTAACACTACAAAGGAAGTAGATACAGAGAGGAGTGAAGATTAGGGGCAGTTTTGCAATCTATCGCACATGACTATCTGGCAGAGCTTAATGGTCATCTACACCTGACTGGGGTTTAGTTTTTGTACTGTTTTCTAATCAGGCTGGTTCCCCAATCAAAAACAGCTCTCCCTCTCAATTTGACAGCACAACCTCGTACCCGAACAGTAATACAATACATTCCACATCCATCCAGAATCTTTTATTTCTGATGTTGCTTCTTTTTGTAATTGGTTTTACTGAATATTTAGAGATATGAAAAAAATATTAAAAATGTGTGTGAGGTGTAAATAAAACTACAGGGTGCACAACATTCTGCCCACCATCCTGTGTAAGAAAACATTAGCAATATCCTGAGAGAACTCATGTATTCTTCCCCAATCCAATCTCTTTCCTTGTCTCCTCAGAGATAACCTCTCTTCTGAATTTTGTTTATCATTCTTTTACTTTTCATTATGATTTTGAGACATACTTTTACCAATGTATATTTGTTGTGGGATACATATCTTATGGATTTTTAAATTTTCTGCAAATAGAGTCATACTGCCTACTTACCAGAGTTAGCCACTGTTTTGAGTTTTGTATTTTAGCTGAAGTATTTAGTCTATTTACATTGATTACAAATGCTAATGTGTTTTCCTTATGTCTTCAACATTATTTTGAGTTTATTATTTGTCTACTCATTCTTGTGTTTCTTTGTCTATTTCTTAATTATTTTGAACTGAACAGTTACTCTCATTTGTCTTTCCCTCTATTAGTTTAATACCTATATTCTCTTTTCTAGTCTTTAATGGTTACCTTAGAGATGGTATCATGAATAGAGAAACTCACTAAAAAATATAAGAGCTTGGAGCAACTTAACTAAATTTAGCCTCCTTTCATTTTATATGCAATTTTTGTGGATTTTAGTTCTATTGTAATTTTTAATCCAAATGACAATTTTATTTTTGTTTCATATATATAAATAAGAATATTGCTCACTGTGTTTGCTTACCATTCTTTCTTGTATCTGAGATCTTCCACCTGAGATCATTTTCTCCTGCCTGAAGAACTACATTTAGGATAGCATTTAGTAATTATCTGTGGATAGCAAATGCTCAGTTTTAGTTTGTCTATACATGTCTTTATTTCTTCCTCATCATGGAAAGACATCTTGTTGTGTTTATGGTTCTAAGTTGATAGTTCTTGTGCTTTAGCACATTCCATCTGTTCCTATACTGGCTTCTGGTGTACATTGTGGCTGAATAGAAATCTGTTGTCCACCCAATTGCTTTCTGTGAAGATGATCAATCTTTCCGCTCCACTACATTTAATACTTTTTTCTTTGTCTTTGGTGCCTTTCAGTTTTACTATGATATATCCAGGTATTAACTTCTTTGTATTTTAGTTATTTATTTATTTGGATCTTAGGTTACTTAATCTTTTTTTTTTTTCCATTTTTCTTTATTGCAGTAACATTGGTTTATAATATTACATAAATTTCGAGTGTACATCATTATATTTCTATTTCTGTGTAGATTACATCATGTTCACCACCCAAAGACTAATTACAATCCCTCACCACACACATGTGCCTAATCATCCCTTTCCCACTCCTTCCCCTCCTCTTACCCTCTGGTAACCACCAATCCATTCTTGGTCTCTACATGTTTGTTGTTGTTGTTATCTTCCATTTATGAGTGAGATCCTATGATATTTGACTTTCTCACTCTGACTTATTTCGCTTAGCATAATTCCCTCAAGGTCTACCCATGTTGTCAAATATGGCAATATTTCATCCTTTTTTATGACTGAGTAGTATTCCATTGTGTATATATACGACATCTTCTTTATCCATTCGTCCCTTCATGGGCACCTAGGTTACTTCCAAGTCTTGGCTATTGTGAATAATGCTGCAATGAACATAAGGGTCATATATCTTTACACATTCATGTTTTCATGTTCCTGGATAAATACCCAACAGTGGAATAATTGGATTGCATGGTATTTCTATTCCTAATTTTTTCAGGAATTTCCTTACTGTTTTCCATAGTGGCTGCACCAGTTTGCCCTCCCAGCAGCATATGAGAGTTCCCTTTTCTCCACATCCTCTCCAACATTTGTTATTTCCTGTCTTGTTAATTATAGCTATTCTGATGGGAGTGAGGTGATATCTCATTGTAGTTTTGATTTGCATTTCCCTGATAGTTAGTGATCTTGAATATCTTTTCATGTGCCTGTTGGCCATCTGTATATCTTCTTTGGAAAAATGTCTGTTCGGCTCTTTTGCTAATTTTTTAATGGGATTGTTAGTTTTTTTTTGTTGTTGAGTTGTATGAATTCTTTATCTATTTTGGATATTAACCCCTTATCAGATACATGGTTTGCAAATATCTTCTCCCAATTGTTAGGCTGTGTTTTTGTTTTGTTGGTGATTCCTTTTGCTGTGCAGTAGCTTTTTAGTTTGATGTATTCCCATTTGTTTTTTTTTCTTTTGTTTCCCTTGCCCAGTCAGACATGGTGCTTGAAAATATGCTGTCGAAGACAGCTGCCTCTGTTTTCTTTATATTGGTGTCTTTCATCAATTCTGGAAAGTTTTCAGTTATTATTTATCTATATATTCCTCTACTCATTTTCTCTCTCCTTTCCTTCTGGAAAACTAGAAGGTAAAAGTTAGCTTTACTGCTCTATTCATGTTTTGGGCTCTAATATGTCCTTAATTTTTGGTCTCTGAATTTTGTTTTCTTTAATTTGTTTCAGTTTTGACATGATTTCAGACATGCAGTGAAGTAGTAAGAATAGTAACAAGTATTTTCATTACCTTCTTCCAGATTCCCCAGCTGTTAACATTTTACCACATTTGCATTGTCATCTCTCTCTCCCTTTCTGAGACATTTAAGGATAACTTGAGACATGATGCTTCTGAATCAGGAAATGCTTCTATGTATTTTTCCTAAAAACAAAAACATCTTCATAACCACACTATAATTGTAAAAATCAGGAAATTAACATGGTTTTAATACTGTTAATTAATCTGCAAACATTGTGTTAGTTATTTATTGCTGTGATTACTCCAAAATATAGTGGCTTAAAACAACAAACATGTGTGGAGTAATCGCCCCAATCAAAAGACACAAACTGGCAAACTGCATTTAAAAAATGTACCCAACTATATGTTATCTACAAAAGACTTGCTTTAGATCTAAGGAGATGTATAGGTTGAAAGTAAAGATATTCTAAGCAAATAGTAACCAAAAAGGAGGAAGGGTTGCTATACTAATATCAGACAGTAGACTTTAAGTAAAAATTGTTAAAAGAGACAAAGAAGGACATTATATAATGATAAAATGGTCAATTCGCCAAGAAGATATAATAACTATAAAGATATGTGAACCAAACATCAGAGCTCCTAAATATATGAAGCAAACAATGACAGAATTGAAGGGAGAAATAGAGAGCTCAACAATAGTAGTAGGAGATTTCAATACTCCACTTTCAATAATGGACAGAAAAGTAGACAAAAAATCAGTAAGGAAACAGAAGACTTGAACAACACTGTAGTCCAATTGGATCTAACAGAAATGTACAGAACACTCCACCAAGAACAGCAGATTACACATTCTTCACATGGAACATTCTCCAGGATAGAGGATATGTTAGGTCATAAAAAAAAACCTTAATAAATTTTAGAGATTAAACTCATACAAAGTATTTTTTTAAAACCACCATGGACTGAAACTAGATATCAATAATAGAAGGAAAACTGGAAAACCCACAAATATGTGGAAATTAAACAAAACACTGTGAAACAATCAGTGGCTCAAGGAAGAAATCACAAGGGAAATTAGAAAATATCTCAAGACAAATTAAAATAAAAAATGCAATAGACCAAAACTTATGGAAGGCAGTGAAAGCCATCCTAAGAGGAAACTTTGTAGCTATAAATATTGGCATTAAGAAAGGAGAAATATCTTAAATCAATAACATAACTTTATACTTTAAAGAACTAGAACATGAAGAGCAAACTAAACCCAAAGCTAGCAGAAGAAAGGAAATAATAAAGATTAGAGCAGAGATAAACAAAAATAGAGAATAGAAAAACAATAGAGAAAGTCAATAAAACCAAGAGTTGATTCTTTAAAAAGAACAATAGAGCTTTTAGCTAGACTAACTAAAAACAAAGAGAGAGAGGGAGAGAAAATTTAAATAACTAAAATCAGAAATGAAAGAAGAGACATCATTACCAATTTTACAGAAATTAAAAGGCTTATAAGAGAGTACTGTGAACAATTGTTTGACAACAAATTGAGTAACCTTGATAAAATGGACAAATCAGAAACACAAAACCTATCAAGATTGAATCATGAAGAAATTTAAAAAAATCTGACTCGACCTAAAAAGATTAAGTCAGTAATCAAAAACCTCCCACAAAGGAAAGGCTGGGCTTGACTTCACTAGTGAATTCTACCAAACTTTTAAGGAAGAATTAACACCAATCCTTCTCAAATTCCAAAAACTTAAAGAGGAGGAAAGACTTCCAAATTCATTCTATAAAGCCAGCATTACTCTAACATGAAAGTTGGACAAAGACACTACTGAAAAAGAAAACTACAGACCAATATCTCTAATGGATATTGACACAAAATCCTCAAAAAAATACTGGCACACTGAATTCAACAGCCTAATGGCAAGATTATACACCATGACCAAGTGGGATTTACTACTGGAATGCAAGAATGGTTCAACATACAGAAATCAATCAATGTAATGCACAACATTAACAAAATAAAGAAAAAAAAGCACATGATCATCTCCATTGATGCAGAAAGTGCATTCAACACTCTTTCATAATAATAATAAAAAAAATCAGCACTCTTTAATGATAAAAACATTCAACAAACAAGAAATAGAAGGAAACTACCTCAACATTATAAAGGCCGTATATGAATAACCCACAGCTAATATCATACTCAATGGTGAAAGACTAAAAGCTTTCCCTATAAGATCAGGAACAAGCCAAGGATGACCACTTTTGCCACTTCTATTGAACATTGTACTGGAAGTCCTAGACAGAGCAATTAGGCAAGAAAATTAAATAAAAATCATCCAAATTGGAAAAGAATGAGTAAAATTATCTCTGTTTACAGATGACAAGATCTTATGTATAAATAACCCTAAAGATTCCATACATAATAAAACTGTTAGAGGGGCCAGCCCGGTGGCATAGCAGTTAAGTTCGTGTGCCCCGCCTCTCCAGCCCGGGATTCGCGGGTTTGGATCCCGGGCTCGGACCAACACACCGCTTGTCAAGCCACGCTGTGGCGGCGTCCCATATAAAGTAGAGGAACATGGGCACAGATGCTAGCCCAGGGCCAATCTTCCTCAGCAAAAAGAGGAGGACTGGCAATGGATGTTAGCTCAGGGTTAATCTTCCTCACACAAAAAAAACAAAAAAATTGTTAGAGCTAATAAATGAATTCAGCAAAGTTGAAAGATAAAATGAACACATGAAAATCAGTTGCATTCATATACACCGACAATGAGTAATCAGAAAAGGAAATTAAGAAACAATTTCATTTACAATATTATCAAAAAGAATAAAATATTTAGTAATAATCTTAATCAAGGAGGCAAAGGACTTGTACACTGAAAATTACAAAATATTGCTGAAAGAAACACACAGATGCACAAAGAATACACAAATAAATGGAAACACATTCCATGTTCAGGGATTGGAAGACTTAATATTATTTAAATGTCAGTACTATCCAAAGAAATCTACAATTTCTGTGCAATCTCTTATCAAAATTTCAACAATGTTTTTTGCAGACATAGAATAATCTATCCTAAAATTCATATGGAATCTCAAGAGATCCTGAATAGTCAAAATAATCTTGAAAAAGAAGAACAAATTTGGAAGTATCATTCTTCCTGATATCAAAACTTATCAAAAATCTGCAGCAATCAAAACAGTGGTATTGGCATAAAGACAGATGTATAGAAGAATAGTCTAGAATAGAAAGCCCAGAAATAAACTCATACGTATATGGTCAAATCCTTTTTGACAAGAGTGCCAAGACCGTTCATTGGGGAAAAGACAGTCTTTTCAACTAATGGTCTTGGGAAAACTGGATATCCACATTCAAAATAATCTGGCGGGGCTCTTATCTTATACCATATGCAAAAATTAATTCAAATGGACCAAAGACCTAAATGTAAGAGCTAAAGCTATAAAACTCATAGAAGAAAACATAAGACAAGATCTTCACAACATTGGATTTGGCAGTGATATTTTGGATATGACACCAAAAGAATAGTTAACAAAGAAAAAATAGATACATTGACTACATAAAAATTAAAATCCTTTGTGCATCAAAGGACATTATTAACATAATTGAAAGCAAAGACTCAAAGAGATATTTCTACACCCATGTTAATAGCGTGTTATTCATAACAGCCAAAGGTAGAAGCAACCCAAGTGTCCATCAATAGATAAATGGATAAGCAAAATGTAGTATGTATTTATACAATGGAATATTATTCAGCCTTAAAATGGAAGGAACTTCTGACACATCTTGCAACACATCTTGAAATAAACCAGACACAAAAGGACAAATATTGCATGATTCTACTTAGATGAGATATCTAGAATAGTCAAATTCATAGAGACAGAAAATAAAATGGTGATTATCAGGCGCTTGGGGTAGGGGAAATGGGGAGTAATTGTTTAATGGATACAGAGTTTCAGTTTTGCAAGATGAAAAGTGTTCTGTAGATGGTGGTGATGACAGCACGAGAATGTGAATGTACTTATACCACTGAACTATACACTTAAAATGGTTGAAATGGTAAATTTTATGTCATGTGTATAATACCACAATTAAAGAAACTAAAAACAGATAAAACAAAACAAAAAAACCCAAAGGCTTTTTTTTTAATCTTTTGTGAGGAACATTAGCCCTGAGCTAACATCTGTTGCCAAGCCTCCTTTTTTTGCTGAAGAAGATTGGCCCTAGGCTAACATCCATGCCCATCTTCCTCTACTTTATATGAGGGATGCCTGCCACAGCATGGCTTGACAAGCGGTGTATAGGTCCACACCTGAGATCTCAACCTGCGAACCCCAGGCCACTGAAGTGGAGTGAGGGAACTTAACCACTACGCCACAGGGCCTGCCCCCTAAACCACTTTTTATCTCATGGTTTCTGTGCGTAAGGAATCAGGAGTGTCTTAGTTGGATGGTTTTAGATCAGAGTATCTACGTGGCTGTCAAGTGGCAGTCATTTAAAAAGTTGCCTAGGCTTGATGGTCCATTTCCCAGAAGACTCACGTAGCTGTTGGCTGTAAGCCTCAGTTCCTCACTATGTGGACCCATCCATAGAGTAGCTTGATGTCTTCATGATATAGTGGCTAACTTCCTCAGAGTGGGTGATCTAAGAGAGAGAAGAGGGAGGAAGCCATGATGCCTTTTTAGTCTTAGAAATGATGTCTTTTTATTTCTACTGCATTCTATTTGTTAGAAGTGAGTCACTAAGTATAGCCAACACTCATGGAGAGAGGAATTAGGTTAGAAAGAGCATCAAAGATTTGTGGATTTATCTTAACACCACTACAGACATTATTCAAGTTTTGCTCATTGTCCCAATAATGTCCTTTATAGCAATAGAAAGTATAAGATCACACGTCTCTTTAGTGTCCTTTAATCTCAGTCTGTCTTTCATGACATTGACATTTCAGAAGAGTGCAGCCAGTTTTTCTGCAGATATCTCTCAGTTTGGATGTCTGATGTTTCCTCATGATTAGATTCAGTTACGCATTTTGGTAGGAATATTTCAAAGGTAATATTCTCATTGCTCTATCCATGGAGGCCCATGATGTCAACTCTTCTCATTATTGGTGGCATTAATTTTAATCATTTGATTAAGTTGGTGACTGCTGGTTTCTCTATAATTACTATCATTTTCTTTGTGATTAATAAAATGCCTTTGAAATTCTGGGGTTTTTTTCCCTTTATAATCAATAAGATACTTTGAGATTATGTGAGTATTGTTATCCTATTATTCTTTGAACTTTAACCCATTTGCTTTAGAATAAATATTTTTAAATCTTCTGCCAGGTCATTAATGCATTTAAAAAACATTTTTCGTTTTGTGTTTTAATATTTTATTTAACATTTTAGGTTGTTTTCAGCATGAGGGTCAGTCAGGATATCTGTTCCACCAACTGCTAGAAACCAAAGCAATGTTTCCTACACTGATACCTATTTTTACAGTCAATATCAAATTATTTTCCTGCCACTCAAAGCTTTGGCTATTGTTACTGGGCATTGTGGTTACTACTTACTTGTTAAAATTGGGATGTACTTCCCTCTAATTATTCATTTCTTTTGGCTTCTCAAATTATCTCAAGCGCCTTATGGAAAGAGTTTATAGTCTATCCCAAACTTTCTCCTAATAATAACTCAGTAATTTGGATCACCATTAAGTGATAGCATTTTCACACAGCAAAAAATGCCTAATGGTAAAAATAGGTAATGGTAATTAAAGGCTTGCTATATTTCAAAATTTTAGGTGCATTTGCAAGCATTAACTCCTTTAATTTTCCCAACATCTTATGAGTTGGATGCAGTTATTTTCCCTGTTTTACTGAATAAAGAGCAAATAATGGTAAAGCTGTGAGTCAAATCCAGACAGTCTGTCTCCAGAGGTTGAACTCTTAATTATTGTGCCTCATTGCCATGAAGAGGATTGTTTTCTGAAAAGCTGTGAGGTATTTGTAAACCTCTGTAGGAATGTAAAATCTCCAAGGCAAGGGAGGCTGGAGTTAGAAGGAAACATAACAAACATTGCCTTCCTTCCCAAGCTGAAGAAACTGAAGCTTGAAAACAATCAGTTTATTTACTAGTTAGGGATAAAGTTGAGGCAAATTTAGGTATCCTGATGCCCAATCGATCTAGTTCACTTTCCGTCATATCATACTCTCAGTGTCTGGTAAAATGAAAATAAATACCCTACACTCAATTATTTCACCAGGGACAATCATGTAACTCTACAATATCAGTTTCAAAGTTGAAGTCTGAAATGAATATGCTAGATATGCCATACCTTAATTAAAGATGAACTGCTTTTGCTTGCTTTCTTAGAACATAAAAGGGCTTTTGGGGAATGATTTGAATGACCTTATGCATTTTTGCACAGATAATCTGGTTAGTTCAAACTTTTTCTCTTGTCCTAAGCAAATGTATTTGACATAATTGCTTTGCTCATTTGTTTAAACGTAATCTTTGTAAATGCAATTTTTAAACATCCTCTGGAAAAAGTCTTTTCTGGTTATCAAGTGAATAAAGTATGCAACTATGAAAAGGAAACATTATATACATATGTATTTAGCAAAACACTCAAGTTATTTATGCTATTTAGTGTTGGTGTGAGAAACTGATAAACTTATAGAGCATAGTTGGCAGTATCCATTGACATAACTCTTGTGATTTCCATGGACGGATTGCCATTATTTTTTTATAATATTATTTTATAATACATTGTTTTAAAATAGTACTCAAGGTGCCACCATATTTAGTGGCTTCCCTATGATATTTGGCAAAGACTGATGTTCAAAATCATTAACAAATTGGTATGTTGTGCTATGATGAATCAAAAGGGGGAGCCAACCATTCAGAACACAGATCAGCCAAAAACAAGGCCAGACAGTGTATATTGGCTGAATTTGAGCTCTAGTGTACATTGTGAAGGTATGGAGATAAAGATGCTCTTGTATTTTACCCTCCTATTTGTATTGTGTTGATATTCTTGTATTGATTTACTCCTAGTACCTAGTACCACAGATATACTTGAAAGGGAAATATGTCATAAAAACACGGAGTATAGAAGTGGAATGATGGTGACTGTATATGGATTGGTTAAATTTTTGTATCCTGTGATGGAGATGTCTAGTACTCTCACTTAGTCAGTTTCCTTCACCTTCCAGGCAAATTAGAGGAAGATACTTCTCTATCCTCTTACTGTTGCATTTGGCCATGTAGCTATTATGATCAGTGGACTCATCAGAAAAGGGGTTGAGTGAGTCATATCCAAGATTAAGCATTTAATTGAAAGATCCTCCAGAATTTCCTTCCTTGCTAAGGTTACTGAGGAGGCCTTTTACTCCAGGGGGTTCAGTCACAAGATTATGGAGCCACCATTAACATGGAAACCTGAGTGATGTGTGAAGCAGTCCCACCAGGAATTACTACATGTGATATGTAGCATTAGTGAGAAATAAACTTCCATTTTGATAGGCCACTGAGATTTGGGGTTTATTTGTAACAATACCCTGGCTAATACATGTCCAATGGAGTAGTTATTAAATATGTTTGTATTATAGAATTAAACTCCTTAAAATTATCTAAATAACTTTGAGGTTGATTATAAATTGTAGATAATATAATAATCCTTCTAAGTTTTATCTTGAGTTTCACTATATCCTTATTATCAATTCAATTGACATATTTTTCCCCCTGAGTTTAATGTAACTCCTAACCCTGATGCTCCAATCTTCAGATTTGGTGTTTTCACTGTGAATATTTTGCCCCTAATTCTAACATACTATGGTTGTTGTCTCACAAGGATTTTGTAAGTAAAATATTAACTATTCTCTCTCCTCGCTCTCTCTACTTTCTTCTTTCCCTCGTAAATCTGCCTGAGGAGTTGCTTCTTTCCTTTTATTCTAGAATTTAGGGAATATGCCTTACTGGGATAAAAAGGAAATGCCAACGTCATTGCCTAAATAACCAGACATACTTTGTGTTCTATAATTCTGTTAGGTCTATAAGAAGCAACAATGCATGGTTTGGGAGGAATTGTCCCCTCCTTATTTGAGAATAATAGTTCATTGCTAAGTAAATAGCATGAAACTATATAGATTGGAAATTCAAGGATATGCATCTGTACCTGTAGCAGTTCATTCCTTTGAGTCCCAGAAGCACTGTGAGCCTTAAACTAGACTTGTGGAAGCTGTCAGAAAGAAAAAAAAAAAAAAAAAAATGTGGGCTTAAGCAGTGTCAAACTTCATTTTGGTAAGGTTTTTGAACTTTTAGAAAATGCCAATCCAATAGTTGGTGTTTTATAAATGAAAAAGAGTCACACATAATAGTCTTTGTAAGACATTGACTTAACACAATTCAGCAAATTATTGTTAAACAACACCTGTGTCCTAAATAATATTATCCTATTCTGGGAGGAGGACAAGCAGGAGGGAGGAGAAAGGTATAATATACAAGATAAAACATATCACTGTGCTTATAAATTAGTAGAGAAAAAGAACATATGCAGAAATTATCATCATGTAAGAGAAGATATGATGTCTTAGGAACAAAGTTCTATGTTAATAAAGTACAGAGAGTTTAATTAAAATAAAAAAAAAATCATGCTGAGGGCTAGGTAACTGTGCATGGATCAGGTAGCCTTGGAAGATTGGACTTTAATACAAATAAATAAAGAAATTAAAGAACACACTAAGTAAAGAACATGGACCAGAAAAATACTGGATATGGTATGGGGATGGTGAATTGTTAGAGGTCAGGGAAGCTGGAGAATTGAATGTATGTATCTACGTGGAAATTAATAAATCCAGAAACAAAGATTGGAAGCTCATCAGAAGCATATAATACATGACTTTGCATTGAAGACAATGGGAAAAGAACACATTATAAATTATAGAATAGAAAACTAAAATGAAGTAAAGGACTTTGAATTTTTGGAAAATAAGTTTTACTAAAACATAATACATTAACATGGTAATGGAAATTCTCACAGGCCTCAAATCTCTCCAGAAGTACAATTTTGCATCAGGGAGTTGAGTGGGACCTGATGAATGGAACACGCCCTCAGAGAGCTCTGGTGAACATAGAGGGTGGCTTCCACAGAACATATTTACCGTCGTCTGCTTTTCTTGCTGGTGAGCATGGTGGAGCGAGGAAGAATCAGCAGAGGTTCCCAGAGAGGTCGCACTGGGACTCAGATAGAAGCAGACAACCAAATCTAGGCCAGTCTTGTCCTGCTGTTTATTAATCATGTGATCATGGTGGAGTCAATCATCTTCAAGCTTGTTAAACTCCCTTTGCTGCCCTGCTCAAAAAGCACTAACAATATACCCTGTGCGAGCAAGTTATGTTCACAGGCGACTCATCAAGACAGTATGGTAAAGCCGTTAAAGAACAAGGCAGAGTGGTCCTCTTTTTACTAACTCAAGATTTTCAAATACATCCAGTATTAATACAATCTTTAAAATGGACTGGTAAGCCAAAAAAAAGAGAAAGCTATTATTTGCCTTCCCCAAAAGATTAGTATTAAGAGAATACTGCAGTAACAGTGACTATCATGGGTAGGGAATGTGGAACTCCTATTCATAAAATATATGTATGTGCCAGTTGGTGTGTTTGTTTTTTTGACATCATATAGATGGGGCTCATTCAATAGGTGAAAGCAGAGAGAAGAAAATAAGCAAGTAAGGGGAATGTCAATGAAATGGAAATTTCAGCAGAAAGCAAGACCTCAGACTCACAACAGAAACCAAAGAAATTGCAAAATTATTGAAGAAAGCATTGATCTTCACACAGGGCTTTGGCTAGTAGGATAGTCAACTTTATTTAAATCTCAAAGGATAAGATGACTTCATCTGACATGAGAACTTCATTCAGCCCTGGGGAACATTCACAGTTACTAGAAGATGAACAGAGGGAATAGTCAAGCCCCAGTGCCACACAACCAGCACCACATTTGTGAATTTGGAAGATTAAATCTTGGCGCTAATCCACAAACATCGTAGCTAAATTCTCTGAATGACAGACTAACAGCCCAATCTACCCTCTCAGATTAGGAAAGGAAAAATACCCCGTGGACTAGGGAATCTTTGAGAGAACTCCAGTCATGTCAGTTGAGAATGATTTCTGTTTTGTTTTGAGAGGTGCAATCCTAGTGTTCCAGGGCAATTCTGAAGGTCTCCAATTTTCTTTTTTCATTTCCTCATAATTTTCTTCTTATTTGCCTGTCTATGAAGTCACTCTGGCAGACTTATAATACAACTGGCTACTTAATGGGAATTTTTCCCATAAATTCACATCAACCTTCACCCACTCTACCATAGCTGTTCCATTAGGCAGGGCTCATCCTTGCTGTCCATGCTGCTCAATTTACCTCCTGAACAGACTCAGGGATAACAGGAAACTGATCTCTGTCTTCTGAGGGTTGATGTCGGAGTTGTTCAGCCCTTCCGCTCTCTTCCTTTGCCCTGCGGTATAAATTTCCTTTTTCTGTTTGTTTGACATTTTGCAGTACATTCTGAGTTTGGTTTTATTGTTTGTTTTTCCTCATGCTCAATTTTCTCCTCTCTCCCATTCCCAAACCAGTGATTAGGTTACCATTTCTTAACTACTTCCTATTCTTCAGGAATTGAAGCAGAATGGGAGAAAATTAAAAGATAATTTAAATCTTCCTTTACTGATTTCAGTAGTGCCATATGATTTAGGTTTTTTTTTTTTTTTTTTACCTATGTGTATGATTTTTTTTTTTTATCCTTGTGTGAATGCAGCATAATTCCATAAATGGTTAGTTTGGGGCAGCCTAGCATTCACGTTCTGCCACATCCTGGATGCATTACTTATAACAAGTTAGTTAACGTCTATAACCCAGTTTTTCCTCTATAAACTAGCATCTGCATCTTAGAGTTGTTGTGAGGATGTAATGGGATACTGATTTGAAGTGAAAGGAACGTTGTTGAGACATACTAGCCATTACTATGGCTACTGCCTCTACTCACTCTACTGTTGTCATCATACTGTTTGGAAGTCATGTTACTGCTCCTTCTCAAAGGATTCCCATTCGCTGTGGGTGTGCTTTTTAGCATTAAAATTCTATTTGCTGTGTCTTAAATATGCTGAAAAAAGTGTGTGTGCTTTGCTTTGACTGAAGAGGCAAGCATACAAGTTGAAAAAGGCTAGAACTACGTAACTTGTCCTACATCTGACATAGAGTTTCTGAGCTGGGGTCTTGTGGAGTAGGACACAGTGTGCCAAGATATTGACTGTCACAACCCTCAGAGAGATTGTGGTGGCCAAAGCCCCAAGGCTGGTTGCCTCTGGCCACAAGCAGCCATATCTTTTTACCCCCCAGTTTCTATGGATGCTATGACACGACAGTTGGGAGACATTAATCTACTGAAACTCTTCCAACAGAAGATGAATTTTGGTAGATTCTTTATATATAACTAGTGTATACACACACATACATACATATTTTTTGTACTTTTCTTTTTATTTTTCAACTGAGGAAGGATCTAAGGAGTAAATAGCATTATACCAAGGGTACCAAAGATTTAGGGAATGTAATCATTCTGCTGTACTGTAAGAAAGAGTGCAATTGCTTTTCTTTTAATTTATTAAAACATGACTATATATGAAAATTAAAGTCAAACAACATAACATTTTAGAGAATAGTTATAAATCACCTGTCAGAAGAATTTAGTTGCCTGGTCCACGGGATAGTTAAGTGATTATTATTGGACTTAATATATAAATAATAGTATATTTCAGATTTTCATTGGGCTCATTGGATTCCCAGGACCATATGAGGTGCTTAATAAACGCTCCTTAAGTGAATGTCTACTTTACGAAAATGCATTGACCATTTCTTAGAGAAATTAGATAAGTGGGCAATGTGTGGGGTGTGGTTTTAAATTTTATTAATTTAAATTTTGTGTTAAAATAATTATCATGGAAAGAGGCTATGCTCTCTTATAAAAGATCTGGAGAAGCTATAGAGGCAGAATTGTATGTTGAATGGATTGTATATTGTGTTTTTTACAAAATATCATCTGGACTGAATTTATGGGAAGTTTCCTTCCCATAGAAACCAGTCTTCCCATCTTTATATTCGAGAATTACAAATTACTGTCATCCTACAGCAGAATTGTGCAGATATAATTTTGTGCTGTATATGCGATCCAGGATACTGTTCATTCTGTCTTGTCTTGTGCTCAGGCATTTCACATCTGTATTTCCACTATTGTGAAGCCCTTGTTTAGAGTACATGTTTCTACATCTTGGTCTCATTTTATTAAATCCTCTGCTGTGGTTGATTAACCACAAGCTATATAAGCAGTAAAAAGAAAGAAAAAGAAATAACTTCATACAGAATTATTGTCAATAGAAGGTGACAAGGGCTGAAGTAATAATAAAAGTTAAATGGAGAATGTAACAAGTTAATATATGGCATAATCCCAGACTCCATGGAAGGTTTGGTTTATTGTGATGTTAGGGGAAGCAAGCATAGCCTTGAAAGGCTAGTTATTTTTGAATTCCTGAAGGGCAAAGTAACCTTTACATAAATGCAACCTACTGAGAGACTAAGATGAGATTTTAGTATATCTGTATAATTTTCTTTGTAATGATGTTATAACGTTCCACATTCTTTGTAACAAATATATACAAGTATAGATTCAGGAACAAAGTATGTCATTTTCTGCTATAGGGAGCTAGTAGGAAATAAAGCATGTTATAAAGCATTATTTATAAAGCCATGTCCAGAAACAGGAAACAATTCTAAATCATTGACTGATTATGTCAATCACTCACAAAAAAATCACTGAATATGGGAACTGGCAGTACACCTGTTAAAGCTCAAAAGGTAGTTATAGTAAATGAAAGAATATATTATATTACACAGTGGGGAGTAAGCATAAGGAAACTATTATCCTAATATCTAGAGCAGTCACAACAAGTTATTACGAGATGTGAGAGGTGTTAGGACCCACCCCGTAATATTTTGAGTGTGATAGATTTCAGGGCAACCAAGCATTCCCATAATATATCTCCATATATAATTTTTGAATGAGATTAAAAGACTGAATGGGCATGGTGTTTTGGTATTATAGGCATCAATATTGGCAGTGGCAGTAACAGCAACAGTGGAATAGGCTGTCTCAGAGACAAATGTATACCTGTGGTGTCTTTTCTCAGGTTGAGGAGTTATAATGAAGGAATACTGAAGATGATCTAGGCAGGACCTCTCTCCATTGAGTCACTACATTCTGGAATTATGTCCTTTAACCTCCCAGAACCGGAAATTGTGTGTTCAGTGATTAACTCATACTTCTTAAACTTACAAAGGCCTGATATATAAACCAGAAATACTAATTTATGAATGAGAATTCTTTCCAATGATTAAAGTGCTTATGAACCCTGTCAAGAGCAAACTACTCTCTCCTAGTAACAGGCTACGTAGGAAACTAAATTGCCTGTTAGAAAGCTACTTTGATAGTATAAAAAAGGTATAAGAATAAAGATAATGTTTCATGAGAAATTATTCCTACTTCACGTTGGAGAACTGGACTCATCAAGCCCTTAAATCCTATATCTTCTCCCCTGAACAATGCTGAATGCTTGACAAAAGAAGAATTTCCTGGATATCATGGATCAATTTCTTTTCTATCTGATCCTTTCTGTTGGCATATATCACATTTGGATCAGTTAGTATCAAAACTAGTTAAACACTGCTTTTGCTGGTCTAAGATTCACTGTTTTCTTCCATTTTTTTTTTCAATTAGCTCAGCACTAAGTTCTTGAAGTTGTTATTTTGCAAATCACAGCTTGCATAGTATTTAAGCCTCCAGACCTCACTCACTTCACTCACAGTGAGATGTGTGCCATAGAATGACTATCCCAACATCTTAACTTGATTTCTCTAATCTCAAAAGCAAATTCAGCCAATAAGCATCAGGAAAACAGAGTTCTGGGTGATATAGATGGAGAGACAGATCTTTGCATGCACCTCTCACTTTGAGGAAAATATGTAAGCATGGGGTTCTAGAATGCTTGCCTGAGAGTCCATGGAAATTTTCCTGACAAAAAGTAAAATGCTAATGAAGGACCTGCTATAAGCCAGTCAATATTACCAGGGAATTTACCTACAGTTTCTAATTTGATCTTGACAACAATTGAATGTGATAGATATTATTAAATCCGTTTTAAAATTATTAAACTGAAGCTCAGATAAATTAAGATAAATAGTTAAGGTTATTAAACACAGTAAGTGAGAGATCCAGGATTCAACTCATGTCTGTCTGGCTCTAAAGCTTAATACTCTAACCAGTCTGCACACCACTTCTGAGGCAGTTACTAACAAGGCTTGGAGCATAGTTTCATTCTGCACTCCTGGAGTCACCTTGGGTCTGCCTTGTTTAATCTGCCCCGTGCCACACTCTTACCTGAGAACTTGATTATGGACTGATATTAAGCATTATGTTTACTAGATGAGATGAGGCTACCTAGGTCTTATAAAATAGTCAGTAGTACTTAGTATGTCGTCCAACACACCAATTACCAGGTCTTATTTTGTCCTAGCAACCTATCTCCTTGCGTGATTTGCCTAGAGGGTTGACTTCTAACGAAGTCTTTAGTCTCTAATGATGGACTGTATATCATGTTCTTACTGACCTTGAACTATTTGATAACTAAGATGTCAGTCACAGTGAAATAACTGGGCCCCTTCCCTCCTATCTAACTGCTATTAGTAGGTCCAGATATTGTAGTAGCAGAAAGACACAATTGCACAGTTGAACTCTGTTTTGGTTTAGAGCTTGATTTTTTACATGCTGTGTCCTTGCCTATGGGATAAAGGCATTTCACACCCTTTTCTTTATTTTAATGCAAATGATGAATTATGTTTATGTGAATAACCTACTCATAGTCCATAATAGTTGATCACGGTGGGCTCTCATAGATAAGAGAGGTACTGGATGGAGTCCAGTTCTCACTGCAGTAGCTGAAACTCAGTCCCTTTTGCTCCTATCCATTAACCAACCATAAGTGAAAAACACTGCATAGGGTATAAACCTAGAAGCTAGATTTTGGAACCATCTGCTAAGGGGCTATAGGTGTGTTATTTGTTGGCAAGATTGATACCCAGGGTTTTTATCAAACTAACAGATCCTCACTAAGCGTAACATGTGTTATAAATGCACGCTTCAAATTGGTCTCTAATTTAAAATCTTCTTGGATGTATACAAATGTCCATTCTTTTATAGCATATAGAAATAACTCTTCCTTTTTTAAAAATCAGGAAGCTCTGAATATTGAGTATTTCCTCTCAAGATCAGTGATCTTTCATTAATTAATTCATTGTATACCTAGGTATTAGTAGATATAACTTTCAGTAATTTTTGTTTGGGAAAGCACACCAGGACACAAAATCTACCTATGAATTTAATACTTTAAATGGTTTTATCTTCTGCTGCTCACACCAGCTATTTTATATGTAGCTGAAAGATAATTGACCATATATATGCCAGATATACTTTTTCCTATACCACTGTAATAAACATATGGAGTCATAGACCTCTTGTCATGTCTCTTTGCCCCAACTCTATCTTCTTTAATCATGTATAGGGTTCCCATTATGCAATGGATTTTTTGGTCATGAAATTATGATAGTAGATTTTGACTATGTTATGAGAATATAGGAGAAATCACTCAAGGCCAGTCACAATTCATGCATTTGTGCATGAGGCTGACCCTCATGCACACTTTAAAAGTTACCTGCTTTAACTACCGTAAATAACTCTTGCACAAAGGACTTTGAAAGTAATTGGAATGCTTGTTTAAAATTCACTTTTGTTGAAAGTCATTGTTATCATATGACAATATTGCTACCCTTGATCCTACAAACATGGGATCAAATCCAGCAGGATTGAAGTTTAGATGATATTAAAGGCAATGGTGATCAGGGCCAATAGTTTGGATAAAATATGCCCACTACAGTTCTAAAAATCCAGTTCTCCCCAGAACTTTAGCAAAATCTATATGTTACTGAAATTTGAGGTCTCCTAAGGATACGTTTTTTACTTGTTCTGAAAAAGGGAAACATATTTTTCTCATTTTTCGTAATGAACTTTACAGCGTATTGAAGACATTTAGTATGTGTTCACATGTCTGAGTAAACGTGTTTGTATATTAAAACTTGTTTAAATGTAAGAAAAAGAGACCTACTCCAGCTGGCTCAAGACATGGGAGGTATTGTAAAAACACAAGTAGGACATATGGGAGAAGGGATTTCACAGGAACTATCAAGGCCTAAACCTGCCAGGAATGGACACTACACAGTCAGCTGGGATTGAGAGCAGCTCTCAAGACCTCCACAGCCCAGCCAGAAACATTGATCTTTACTCTTGTGCTTCTCTCTGAATATAACGCTGCTGAAAATCACCTTTGCTTCCTCCCTCTCCACTACCAATTGACTTTGACTCCTTATATACAGTGACCATGCATTTGACTCTCTGTAAAATCTCTTGCCCCAACTCTATCTTATGATATCTTTTATTTTCATCTCTACTAATAACTGAAAAAATTCCATTAGATTGCCCAGTTCAAATCCTTGTGAAACCAGATCAGATTGTCTTATATAGATTTTCCCAAGTGCAAGTCTTTCAGGCAAGAAACAAGGGTCAACCATTCAGTCATGTATCGGGTCACCTTGAGTTAGAGGCCCTCCAATGGAAAATTGGGGAGTGGGACGGTTTCTTTCCACGGCAACTTTCTTGGGACCAATTTTCTTTAGAAGGTGATATGACTGATACACACTCTATAATACCTCTATTTCAGTACAGAGAAGGTTTCAGAAAATATTTCTATAAAGCCTCTGAAATCTCTTTGAAAAAAAATCATCTGAATAGTATTGCATTAAAGGCAATATTTTGGTGCCTTGCTTTGTGGTTCTGTTCCTTTTATCCCTATAGAATAGCTTTTATTTTTTCAGAATATTTTCTGCTTTAACTTACATCATATTAAACCCAAACTAAGCCTCATTTAACCAAGGTTTGTGCATTTCATAAGGTGAGTTCCAGATCTTGAGGGATTCTTTCTTACTTCCATTTCCATGTTCCTATTTCCCCAGCTCCTGCCATATGTAAAATGTCATCTTCCCTCTACATCCACCTGGTTCTTTGACTACTCTGCACTTTTCCATTCCAGTTCCTTTAATTTCACTGTATCCTCTAAGTTAGGTTAACTTCCTCTATACCCGTCATGATATTAATCATCATTAAAAAATAACAATGCCATCTTTTTCCAGAACAACTTCCCAAACTCATAATGAGAGTTGAATTCCACTCCTTTGTGCTTCTTTACCAATTCACCCTTCTAATTTTAATCACTACATTTTCCATTTTATTACAGTTACTCTGGTAAAAAGACTCTTTTTGGTTATAAATGATAGGCAATTCAACAGGTGTGGAATAAGAACACCAAAATTTATATGTTCGTTATACAACTGAAAAGTTCAATGGTGGATTAACCCAGGTCCTCAAAAGTGGTATCCAGAAACTATTTCTTAGCATCTCTCTTGTTTTGGTTTCCTAGTGCTGGTTCCCTTCTGAGGCACGCTCTTCCCTCTGAGTCCCCTCAGCACCTGTAGGCTTATATCCTCATATTTTAATTTCTCTTCTCTGTTGTTTCAACCAGAATCCCAGAATTAATATCTCTCCTTAGCTTGTCTTGCATCACATATCAAAAACCTATTATTGGGTCAAAGGGATAGAAAACAGTGATTGACTACACACAGGCTACACGTTTGTCCCTTAAGTCAAGAAGAAAGGATTAATTCCACCAATACTACCTTGACTGAGAGTGTAGAAGCGGTGGTTCCGAAGGGAAAATCAAGGTTCTGTTCTTAGAAGAAGAAAGTGAAGGGAAAAAGTACATTTGTCTGTAATAAATATTGCAGGGATTGTGCTGCATGCTTTAAGCTGTCCGTAGCATCTATCATGCAGCCTAGAGTGAATTTAAATGTTCGTTATATAGATACAGTTAAACAAAAGTAGTTTCATAGTCGTAGAGTTAGATTTCGACGTTGTCGTTTTGTGCAGTTGCTTTATCAGGAGAGGGAGACCTACAGTCCCCACTACCCCTCTGGTTTAACTGTCCCTCCCTCTCATGCTTGTCTAGAGCCCTGGTCTCTCCTTATCAGACCACGCTCTAAGAAAGGGCAGGAAACGTAATCACGCTAAAGTAGGATAGGATAAGAGCAGCTTAAAGCGCTTCCTCTCTCTGGAGTGTGTGCCTTTAAAAAAAAATAAATCAAAATTTCAAGGTGAAAAAATTCAACTATTTGCTTATTCAAGAAATATTCAGGGGCTGGCCTGGTGGCACAAGTGGTTAAGTGCGCGCACTCCACTGTGGCGGCCCGGGGTGCGCCGGTTCGGATCCCAGGTGCGCACCGATGCACTGCTTGGCAGGCCATGCTGTGGCGCTGGAGGAAGATGGGCACAGATGTTAGTCCAGGGCCAGTCTTCCTCAGCAAAAAAAGAAGAGGATCGGCAGATGTTAGCACAGGGCTGATCTCCTCACAAAAAAAAAAAAAAAAAAAGAAAGAAACATTCATTGCACGTCCAGTGTGTTCCTGGCCTTGGGGTTATCTGTTTTCCTGGCACTGCACTAGAAAGAAATCACATTCCTAGGTGGTGTGTTAGGCTAAGCCAACAAGGGAAAAGTGTATTCTTAGTTTCTTGTTTGAAGGAGGCTTACAGCCTTGTGGTCCCTGTGAAAGCCTCAGTCCTATTTGTGCAGAGCAGGGAGTGGGGTGGGGCTGTCACCAACACCCCAATCTTCTCAGATGGACAGTTTTCTTTTAAAAATATATATGTTACAGGAAAGACGTATAAATTCTCTAAGTGTAATTTGAAAGCTGCTGCCTCAAAATCACCTCATATCTCAAATCATTAATGTCTTTTTTATGCAAAATTTCTTCCAAGAATGTGGGGATTTATCAGTTTGGTTTGCTTTTGGAGATATTTATTCAGCAAATCACATATGTCTGGGCCCCACTACACTTGCATCTCAGTTTCACCGTTCATTCAGCTTCTGTTGCCCTTTCTGAAGGCCCTCTTTTCTGCCCACTCTGTGAGCATCCTCCTGTTCATCCTCAAGTCTGGGTGGAGGGAGACTGAGCAGGCAGAACCCAGGAACCTTCTTCTGACTCCACAAGCCAATAGTTGTAGTTTCCCTGCACACAGGATGTGTGTCTGTGTGTGATGACTGACTCAGGACCCTTCCTTTCCACTCATATTTTATAGCTCTCTCCCACACAACATAGTCCACTCTCTCCCCATTGTATATTCTTAACACGTCCTTGAATTTTCTATGTGATTAAATACGTCAGTGCATTGTATGTGTTTTGCTCTTTTATTTTCTTGTCCACTTGATTAGTTCTCATTCATCCTTTAAGACACCAGTCACAGATCACTCTTTCTGTGACACCTTCTTCCCGTCTCTGAATATAGCCATTTCCTTTACTCTCTCCTGCAACACTGCATGTCAACCTCTGTTTGCCACTCTGTGATTTGATTGGACTACATGTCTGTTCACCAAACCTACAATCTCTAGAAGTACATGGACTCTGTCTTATTATCTCTTCATCCTTAACAATTAGAAAAATGGTGGCACATAGTAGACATTTAACATGTTTGTTGAATGGATTAATCCCTGGGACTAAAAGTTTCCATTTCATGGGGCACCTCCAGTTTATATTAGTAGCTGCCTAGAGAAATGTGTCAAGACGGGTCATGTAACTGAGTCTGAATGAAGCCAAAATTCTGTCGTCATCCATCAGACAGGTCTGCTGTGAGCATAAAGTGGGGTTTGGGGACATGGCAACATATGTGCTTGTCTGCCCTCCTTACCTAAGCGCTAGTCAAAAGATAAAAATATCACTTTTCTCCCTTCCTATTAAAGTTTCAAGCACTTCCTCCAATAATATGTTCCTTATTCCTCAAGAACAGATAGGTTTCCTTTCCATGTCTACTCATCATCTCATATTTCCCATAAATATAGCAATCATCACAGAGTCTTATGATTTTATATATATACATAAAATCATATATAGGTGATATATAGATAGATAGAGATATATCCATGCATATTTTCTTCTAGCCGTGATGTTATGTTGTTCTGGAGGGCTGTATTTGCATGCTGATCTATCTCCATGTCCTAGAATAGTTCCAGGCATATTGTGGTAGGTGATAGTTACTCAATAAATGTTTGCTGAGTTCAGAATCAGCTTAAATTAAGGACATGAAATAAATAAAAATCTCATGATGGTAAGAAGAGTTCTAGAGGGCTAGTATGTACAGTCATGTGCTGCATAACAACATTTTAATCAACGACAGACGGTATATACGATGGAGGTCCCATAAGATTAGTACCGTGTAGCCTAGGTGTGTAGTAGCCTGTACCATCTAGGTTTGTGTAAGCACACTCCATCATGTTCACACAATGATGAAATCGTGTAACAACGCATTTCTCAGAACATATCCCCATAATTAAGTGACATATGACTGTATATGTGTGTGAGGGGGAACAGTAGATACGAAATCATGAATTATGAATAAGTAAGAACAATTGAAAAGAATGCATAAAGATTCTATATGTAATTTTATTTGGACCACAGTTTTCTTACTAGCAAAATGAAGTTGCTGGTTTTATAATTTCTGAGATAATTCCTGGTGTCTGTGTTACTACCCCAATCCAAAAAAACAAACAAACATATTAACCCATATCTCAGTAGTTCTGTATTTTCAGTCTCATTGCTTAACCCATCAAAATAAATATGTGCACTTTAGAGCAAAAAGAACAAGAAAAAAAAGGCACATAGTGGGTGTTGAATAAATTATGATTGTTTGTGTATTCACTCCTTGATGATTGATCAACGGCATTACACTAATAGCCTATTTCAAATTGTAATGAATTGAAATAGCCAGAAAATGAGAATGCTAGAAGGATTTCTTCCTAAACTCTTTCCTTAGGGTCCTGTTTCTCATCTAATGGAACATCCTTTATAGCAGATTGAAATAGAGTTTTAAAGTGACTTGATTATAGCCATAATGTAAAATGTAAGTACATCTATTCTGAATGTGGTATAATGTCTACATTTTTTTCTTGTGTTTTTCTGGAGAACCTAAATGTTTTCCACAATTTAAAATATATATTATATAAAATACTATTATAAAACATTATACTTATAATATAAATATATATTATGAAAATAATATATATAATTTATAAAATATATATATATATATATTTATAGGTTTCTATACAATCAACTGAAGTTGAATAAAGTTTCTTGGAGTTTGAGAAGCTCTTCCCAGGCAGTCATTAACAATTATGCCTGGTGTTGGTGGGATATACTAAAGGCAATCACCAGTAAGAAGGCAAAAAATAAAATGGTTATGTGATGATAAGAAAACAACATACATGTGTGTGTGCATACACACACACACACCTGCATCACTGAAGCACAAAAATGTGGAAATAACCATTTGTTTGGAGGAGTGCCAGTATCCATGTCTTGGTCTTTACCAGATATTTTTAATTTCCTAATTGTATCAGTAGAAATCATGACCTAATGGCTTCAAATGCTTAAAAACTATGTTATTAAAAGGTTGTGAGGCCTGTGGTATACCATTTGCAATTTGGGGCTTTGGCTTCTAGTTTATTGTGCTTCTTTCTTTCTACCTCTTTATCTGGATTTTCAGACACATGGAGAATTGTGCCCCTTCTGTCATTCAGAAATTGTACAATAACTGTGGAATGGTGGATATTAATATAGTCTATTATACAAGCATGCATTATTCATGCATCCATGCATCTATTTATTAATTGCAATAATGGGCTGAGCTAGTGGCAGGCACTGACAAGAAATTAGAGGGCAGAAGGAAAGGAGAAGCCACCGTATTTGCCCCTCAATCTCTCCTCCACCTGAGGCAGCATCTCAAGCAATGAGTGAATTTCTTGATCACAAAGAAGATGAGGTAAAGTTATGGGTGAATCCTATGTCATTTGTGACAATTTGACTGTAATTTACTATTTTTCTCACTTACTAAAGCATTGTATGAAATGGTTATACACTTTTTAGAATGGTGACATGCATTGAGAATTAGCTAACCACCTGAAGCTTGATAGAACTCCCAGAAATACTCAGGAGATAGAGGAAGGGAAAGCCAGCTTGAAAGAGCATTGCTACAAAACTGGGAAACTTGGTAAGGGCTCTAAAGCATTCCAGGGTCTCCATACTTCTCGGCTACAGATGAAGACCCAGAGCTAACGACCAGAATGCAATACATACATAATTGCTTCTTTGAGATGTAAGTTAGATATGAGCCAGTACTCTCCGGGAGGTACACTGCTGACTTCATGCAGCGTGATAGACCCCGGAATTTTTAAGCAAAGAAGAGGAGCTCTAGGGTCATGGAAGTGGCTTACCCATTTTTAGGAAGTTACATTGTTTTTCCATTCCAGCTCTGCAGTCTGGCCATAAGCCTAGCCTTTGCCCTTGTCATTGAGGGTAAGCTCTTCAGAGAATAGCCAGAGCACTCTCGTGAAGGAGAAAAGTAAGCAGTGTTCTTAAGATGCTGCCAAAAGAATAAAGCTAGCAAGAAATAACTCTCCCCTGGGATGTGCAGTAAGCAGTTCAAATAATACACTCAACCACAGGGAATGAAAGGAATCAGTATTCTGTCCCCTATCGCAACTGGATCCTGCTTTCAGAACCTACTATTTCTTACAGATGGAAAAGTAGGGAAGTAGAAGACTGGGTTTTTATTTCTTTCTTTAAGAACAGTCCCTTTTCTTCAGTTAAATTTAGCATTGATCCTTGGAAGATCGGTAATTCATCTTTTTAACTTTTTATTTGGAAATAATTATAGTTTTACAGAATGCTGCAAAATAATACAAAGAGGTCCCTTAGACTCTTCATCCAGTTTTCTCCAATAGTAATATCTTTTCTAACTGGGATATAGTATCAAAAATAGCAATGCATTCTGAAGGGGTGAATATTTTACACTATTCTTAAGGGGCTGCCTTGTTTTCCTTTACGTGCACCAATCTTATGAGTAGAGGACGTTTTGTGTCTGAGGGTTACTAAAAGTGGTCTGTATACTTTCAGTATTTCTAGATCTAAACATAGTCTTTTAAAGTGCATTTTTGGTGATCAAGCCATTTGATTAACTGAAGTCTTTCAAATATCTTCACAAGCTTCGTCTGTCTAACTAGCCACGGTTTAGTGGTTCAGGGTCAGTTTTGAGTGCATTAGAAGCCTCACCAGATATGAGAGGAGAACAGAAAAATGTGGGTTGACAGTTTGCTACATACTGATTGTGTTTACTAGGATTTTCCTGGTTTAGAGGCTTTAGTTGTATCATGCTATTTCCATAAATACAGCAAATGTAGGGCCTTGTATATAAAACACTCTGAACAAGAACTCAACAATGACAAACAATGACATTATTCTCAGACTGATCAATGTGTTGAGTGTATCTGCCAAGTTAGGACTAATTAGCTAGGACTAATTAAAAGGATTAATAATAGAAAACAAGATGAACCAGAGTAGAGTTAAAAACACAATATAAATCTGAAAACCTTGTGGCTGCTGATGCATGCATTTGAATACTGAACTCAGAAAACTTTCTATGTTAGTAGAAAATGTCTTCCAATTTCCTAGCCCTGTGTATTTGTTCACACCATTCTCTCCATCTGATATGCTTTCTCACATGTGCTCCACTAGTTAATTTATTGCATTCACTGTAAGATTCATTTCAAATGCAATTCTGAAGCGCTTCCAAATTCACCAACAGGAAGGTTTCTATATTTTTATTTCTCTTTTTTGAGCCCATGTATATAGTTTTCTCACATTTTTCTTTAAATTGTGGTTGATTTTATATTGCGCCCTACTGTTACCACTTGTCAAATTGGAAGCACCCTGAGGACACAATCTGCATTTTATTTATTTTTATGTTCCAACCCAGCAAACTGCATTTCTGAGATTTGTACTCTGTGCCTGATGAATGACACTGGATTTAACTTCTCATTTTTTATTAGCTGTTTGGCTAGCAACAGAAATAACACAAAAAGGGCCAAAGGCAGACTCTAACTTGGAGGAACCCACGTGTACCACCAAGAGAAGTCACTTTCTTTCTCCTAAAAGTAAAAGAATATTTAACTATGCAAAGATTAAGTTTTCAGTGCAAAGAAGAGGGCAGGACAGAGGAAGGAAGAGGAAAAGAATTTGTTTGTTCTTCTACTCAAGTGATGTAAGCAAACTTACCAAAGAATATTGTCAAGTACCTCAGCACCGTTTATTATTCACTCTCTGTAGCCTGGAAACTGTCAAGCAACTCCCATCAATTTGCAAGATGGCTTCAGAATTGATTGGGATTCGAGCAGATGCTGTGTACCACCCACTTGCTCCCATGTTAGCTTGGCTATCACTTCCCTGATATCAGCCGTACTCCCCACACTTGCAGCCCAACTGAGCACACACTGGCATCTCATAGTCTCATACAAGTTTAGTTTTGTGACTGCTTGAAAGGTTCTTGTGACAGTAAGATAGAGTGTATGTAAAACATTAGTATAATGCCTGCCACATAGTAAATGTTTGATAAATGCTGCTTGTTGTACAGAATAAGGTAATGGACCTATGCTTCTATGAGTGGTAAATCTATGTGGGCTCTGGAAATCTGCAGAGACTTTCCACTAACCGATGAGCTAGCTAAGGATGTACACACACTAGCACCTTTGAAAAGAGGCATTAGCTGATACCACACTTTTAGCTATTAGTAAAAATCACCACATTACTGCTGGCTCATCGTTGCTGAGGAAGCTAATTGCAGGAACTAATTTTATTGAGACAAACTTCACTGTGCAGAAATAAAATAAGCTGAGTTTATGAAGGCAGAAGTCAGAAGACAGGGTGCCAAGGGGATAAGGTAGATAACATTAAGCCCCACTGGATGCGTTTGTCATCCCTCTGTCATTAAATGCCACTCACACTTCAAACAAGTACATGTGTTTTGCACCCCTACTCATCCCCCAAAAAAAACTCACCCCTGGAGGGTCAGCTACCCTACAGGACAGGAAATATGAGTTTGCAAAGTATAAGGTCTTGAGAAACCATCTCTGTAAATCAGCACGCTATAATGCACAGAACTGAAATACACATCGCCCATGTTTTTTCTCTACAAGTAGCATTTTTTTTTACCATTATGTGAATTTATTGCCTGCAAACTATGCCACAGCCTCAGAAACTGAACTCCCATATTTATCCATAGAAGAACATGGTGATAATCTCAACCCTGTCTTCAAAGATATATTATATGCGGCTTTCTACAAAAGGAAGGAAATGTATTACTTTTTCTATGCAGTTAAGCTTGGATCTTCCTGGTCTATAAAATGTCAGTAGCTATGAATTGTACTGAAACCTGCTGCATGGTTTTAAGACGATTCCTCTGTACATTGGGGATTTGGCTTAGAAGACAACATTCTTTTTCTGCTTGGGTGCGCAGCCTGCATTTTTCATAACTCCACAAATAAAAACTAGTACTACAGCCATGAAGAATGACATTATTGAGATAGGAACAGAAAGCAGGCATTAATTATTTTAACCACACTGGTAAATATGGCTAAAAAACTCATTTTTTACCTATGATATTTTTATAACATTTAAAAATGTATCTTTCCATGGTCAGAATTGCTAATGCCTAACAACAATAAGAGAAATAAAATGTGTGATATTTTACCTCAAAATTAGCTTATGGTATCATCGTCACTTTGGGTCAAGTTGCAGAATGACCAATAGTTTTTCTGTTTATTTTTCAATTATAAAATTATTTCACATACCTGACAATTTTGGAAAATGAGACATATATAAAAATATAATTAGGAACTCCCAATTCTGGTCATGTTTGTATAACTAGAGCTAGACTTGCCTTCCCTACCTTATGCAGCCAGAAAACTGGGCAAAATGTATGAACATTTGATTCCAGACACTAGACAAGAGGCAACACAAGACTGTGATTGAGAAGAGAATGGAAACAAACAAGATGAGCCCTATAATCACCCTGGATTTCTGCATGGAGGAATTTTCCAGATTATAATGCAGGGAAGGGGAACATGAGGAAAGCAGTGATCATTTGAGAAGACTGAGATTAAAATATAGGGAGATCAGGCAGGTGGCATTTGCAGAGCAGGAGCTGGTTCGAGGAGTTCCAAAAATCTGCTTGGGGATGCCGTTGAGCCTGTTGCTGGAAACTAAACTCTGCATATGTGTGATGACACTCGACAAGGCTAGGCAAAGGTCTACTGGAGAGCCGTGAGGTGAATGATCTCTGAGTTTGCTCAGGACAAGGAGATACTGGAGGTCTGTCCAGTCAGAGAAGCAAGACCTTCATGAACACCCAGGACATTCCATAGAGAATACAGAAATGTCTCACCAGCCTTGAAAGGATAAAGTTAATCCAAAAGTTACTTGTCTCCCAAAGCAAAGTTCAATATTTTTTAAAGAAAGACAGAAACACCCAGAATTCAAAAATGTCCAATCAAAAATTACTAGAAATGAAAAGAAGCGGCAAAATGTGACTTGTAATCAGGAGAAAAATCATCATTCAGTAGAAACAGATTCATAAATGACAGAAATCATGGGATGAGCAGACAAGGACTTTAAAACAACTAGTATAAATCTGCTCAAGAATTAAAAAAGAAAAAAGTGAAAATAATGAAAAGATAGATGGAAGACATAATAAAAGAAGCAAATAGAACTTCTAGAGGTGAAAAATACAATATATCAAATTAAAATATATACTGGGTGGGATTAAGACCAGAGAAGATATTCTGGAAAAAAAAAACACAAAAAACAAAAAAATAGTGAACGTGAATACATACCATTATGTATTGGTATATATGCACAAAAATGCAAGTCAGAAATTTAATAAACAATGCAGTACTTGTATCTTATATCCAACTTACAACTTAACAATAAGACAGCTTAATTTTAAGGAAAATACACAAAATAGTTGAACAAACACTTCATACAAAAAGATAATAATGGCTAATAAGCACATGAAAAGTTACTCAACATCATTAGTCATCAGGGAAATGAGAAATGAAAACACAATGTGATGTTACTTCACAACCAAAAGGGTTAAAAATAAAAAGGCTGACAATACCAAATGTTGGCCTTTTCGGAACAAGTGGAATTCTTAAGTGTTACCACCACTTTGAGGACAGTTGGCATTTTTGTTTTAATAAAGTCAAACCTATGCACATATAGAATTTTCCTCCTTAGTATTTACCCAGGAAAAATGAGAACGTGTGTCCACACAAAGACTTGTGCATAAATTGTTCTTATCAGCCTTCCTCATAATTTTAAAAAACTAGGAACAACCAAATGTTCATCAATAGATAAATGGATAAACTTTGGTCCCCGCCTTAAAAGTTGATTGATGCTATATTACAAACTATGACTGCTTTGTTAGGTCCTCTCTAGGAAACAAGTTTTGTTGTGCCCATCATTTTCAATATAAATTCCTGTGTCTTATGCATTAGATCTGAGTGATGATATGCTCAAGAAGATCTGAAGCATAAAAATGCTTCAAATTGAAAAGATGCAAAAGCATAATGGAACCAGACGCTGAACAGGATAGCTGGGAAAACTGAGTGCTTTTTCAAGTTATTGTTTGGACTATTATTTTAACTCTGCTTCCGATGAACACATTTTGACTAAAACTTCGAGAAATGACACAGTTTACTTGCCTCTATTTTCTAGCATTTGAGTTCTAGTCATCTACCTTGCAGCTTGAATCACCTGGGAGGAAAACAACGCAAAGAGAGCGTTTACCTCACTGAGGAGAATGCCGCACTTAAAGCTGTTGACAACTCTGCAAACTTTCTCTGCGGAAAGACCATTGCTACAGCTGAGTCAAGCAATTTGCTCTTTGGACATTGTAATAGTGTGGTTATATGCCCGTACGTGGACTACCCTCTGAAGCAGAAACATATTAAAGTTTTTAGAGTGAGTTTAATGGACCATAGCAATAATTCCAATTCAAATTCCTCAGGATTCCAGGCAGTATTCGGTCCTTCAGTTTTCATTGCAAGTTTGTGGAAACAAGTGCATTTTTTTTTTTTTGTGAGGAAGATCAGCCCTGAGCTAACATCCATGCTAATCCTCCTCCTTTTTTTCCCCCCAAAGCCCCAGTAGATAGTTGTACGTCACAGTTGCATGTCCTTCTAGTTGCTGTATGTGGGACACGGCCTCAGCATGGCCGGAGAAGCAGTGCCTCGGTGCATGCCTGGGGGCTGAACTCGGGCCGCCAGCAGCGGATTGCCCGCACTTAACCGCTAAGCCACGGGGCCGGCCCAACAAGTGCGTGTTTTATCCAAGAAACCAAACTACCAACAAGAATTTTTTTGGGGGGAGTGGGATTAGCTAGCCCCTATAAGCCATTTATTTATTTTATTACCCATTTTGGCTTTGTGTTTTCAAATTAAGTACCACCACTAACAAAAGCTGTATATTTGCGAATAGCACCAATAAAATGGATCTATGAGAAAAAACCTAGTAGACAGTATGGCCGCATTGGCACCCTCAGGAACAAGGTAAAGAAATAAAAGAAAGCATAAACAACAAGAAAATCTGCCTAAGCTCACATATTAACTCAAGGACGGAAGTCCAAATGCTGCTCCCAGGGCTATTTCTCAGTGACACACATGGAGAGAAGGTATTATTAATTGAACAGTAGTGACATATCAAACCATTATGCTAGGTGAATTACATTCAGTATCTTATATTTATCCTTCCCAATAAGTCTATGAAGAAGTGGCATGAGGATATTGAGGCATAGTTTTTTTACGTGTTGTCAGAGGCTCATCAATTAGCAAGTGGTAGAGACCAGATGAGAATCCAGATCTCTTTGACTCCTAAATTGCCTCTTCATTTTCACAAATGCTCCTAATTTATCTTTTTTGGTTTCTTCTGACGCATAGGAAGTCTGACAGTCTTTAGAATCTCAGAATGGTAAAGAAAAAAATGTATTAAGATCTTTTACATGCATCATCAGCAATAGCATGGCCCAGGTTAGCTTAAAATGCTGAGTCATTCATTCATTCATTCCTTGCCATTTATATAAAAGTACTATGTTTTAATAATTTCCACTAAAAATGGAAAACCTTAATCCTCTTACAGTTAGTAGAGACATTATTGCTCAACTATAAGTCTTTTGCAAATCCCTCTTATGGTCCCTATGTTAACAAAAATAACATCAGTAGCCATCATTTATAGTCTTACTTTGCCCCAGGTACTGTGCTAAACAGTGTACATGGATTGCCCCGTTTAACTTCTGTTTCAACCTTGACAGGTAGATAGAATTATCTGCATTTTACAGGAAGAAAGTCACTTTTCTTAAGTTCATTCATGAATTCAACAGATATTTAAGGAACATATTTTGTATGATTTAAGGAACATATTTTGTATGCCAGGTACAGAAAGTAGAGAAGTGAATAAAACAAAAAATATATATATAGGGTGATATAATTTTGAGTAACTTGGTGTCTCCTTCAGAGTGGTCAAGGAAAAAGTGACATTGAAGATGAGATCTGAGAGACAAAAATGAGGAATCAGCATCACTGATAAAACTGAAGAGGCTGGATCATAATGAGTAAGCAACAGAATGTCATAGGAAGAAATTGAAGATATAAGTAGGGTGAGATCATAGAGAGCCTTGTAAGCCTAGTTAAGGGATTTGAATATTGGACTGGCAATAGGGCATCATTGGAGAGTTAAAAGCAGGGGAGTATATAGCTTGATTTAAATTTCTAAAAGAACATTCTGGATGCTGTGTGTAGAATGAATTGTATGGGGGGAACTTAGGAAGTTCTTGCAATGACCCAGGCACTATATGATGGTGAAATGGGTGTGGATGGTAATGGTAGAAAGAAGAGAGAGAAAGACATATTTGGGAATGCTAATGATGGAACGTGTGGTGAGGGATAGAAAAAAATCAAGGATAACTTAGATTTTTGGCTTGATTACTAGGTGGGTGGTGGTGCCCCCCTTCTAATTGAGATGAGGAAGACTAGAGGAGGATCAGATTAGGGGAACAAGAGTTCTGTTTTAGCCTGATCAAATTGGAAATGACTAACTTGCCCAAAGTCACTCAAATGGTTGCTCTAGGATTTAAAGCCAGTTTTATGTGATACGAAAATCTGAGTTTTTATGCTGCTACATTAGATTGCCCCTAACGTCCATCTCCTGAGGGTTCCCAGTTCTGGAAGCTTCATTAACTCGTTGGTCATCCCATTTTACTTGGGAAAGCCTTCAACATCAATGATATCTTCATTTCATTACTAGAGAAGTCTTCATAAGTGAGTATATTATACCATACATTTTTTTTTTCATTTGTGAAGAACACAATCCAAGAAGCAATTGAAAGAGTGTATGGGGGGAAAAGGTGAATAGAATTTCATCTTACCCAACCATAGTCAATATGAAATACAAGTGCTCTATTAAAATTACAATTCTTGTTTTGTTGTTGTTGTTTTGTTGTTGCTGAGGTCACATTGCTTTATAACATTATATAAATTTCAGGTGTATATCATTATATTTTGACTTCTGTATATGCTACATGGTGGTCACCACAATGTCTAGTTTCCATTTGTCACCATACACATGTGCCCTTTGACCCCTGTTGTGCTCCTCCCCTCCCCTTCTATTCTAATAACCACTGATCTGTTCTGTGTGTCTATGTGTTTGTTTGTTGTTGTTGTTTTCTATCTTGCACATATGAGTGAAATCATGTGGTATTTGTCTTTTTTTGTCTGACTTATTTCGCTTAGCGTAATGCCCTCAAGGTCCATGCATGTTGTCCCAAATGGCAAGGTTTCATTTTTTTTTTATGGCTGAGTAGTATTCCTTTGTGCATATATACCACATCTTTATCCATTCATCCATTGATGGACACTTAGGTTGTTTCCATGTCTTGCCTATCGTAAATAAGGCTGCAGTGAACATAAGGGTGCATATATTTTTTCAAATTAGTGATTTTGTATTCTTCAGATAAATACCCAGAAATAGAATAACTGGAACATATGATAGTTCTACTTTTAATTTTCTGAAAATTCTGTATACTATATTCCATAGTGGCCACACCAATTTACATTCCTACCAGCAATGTATGAAAGTTCCCTTTTTTCCACATCATCTCCAACACTTGTTATTTCTAGTCTTTTTGGTAATAGCCATTCTGACGGGTGTGAGGTGATTTCTCATTATGGTTTTGATTTGCATTTCCCTAATAATTAGTGATATTGAATATCTTTTCATGTACCTATTGGCCATCTGTATGTCATCTTTGGAAAAATGTCTGTGCAGATCCTCTGCCCATTTTTTAATTGGGTTATTTGTTATTTTGTTGCTGAGTTCTTTATATATTTTGGATATTAAGCCATTATTAGATATATGATTTGCAAATATCTTCTCCCAAACTGTCGGTTTTCTTTACATTTTGTTGATGATTCCTTTGATGTGCAGAAGCTTTTTAGTTTGATGTAGTCCTATTTGTTTATTTTTTCTTTTGTTTCCGTTCCCTAATGAGACATAATCAAAAAGATATTGCCGAGCCAGCCCTCATGGCCTAGTGGTTAAAGCTCGGCGCTCACTGCTTTGGTGGCCTGGGTTTGCTCCCTGGTCGTGGAATCACACCACCCATCTGTCAGTTGCCATGCTGTGGCTCTCATAGAACTAGAACATCTTACAATTAGATATACAACTATGTACTAGGGCTTTGGGGAGGAAAACAAAAGAGGAAGATTGACACCAGATGTTAGCTTAGGGCAAATCTTTCCTTGCACAAAAAAAACAAAAAAGGATATTGCTAAGACCAATGTCAAAGAGTGTACTGCCAATGTTTTTTCCTAGGAGTTTTATGGTTTGAGGTCTCACATTCAAGTCTTTAATCAATTTTGAGTTATTTTTTGTGAATGGTATAAGATAGTGGTCTACTTTTATTCTTTTGCATGTGGCTGTCCAGTTTTCCCAACAACATTTATTGAACAGACTTTCCTTTCTCCTTTGTATGTTCTTGGATCCTTTGTTGAAAATTAGCTGTCCATGGATGTGTGGGTTTACTTCTGGGCTCTTAGTTCTCTTCCATTGTTCTGTGTGTCTTTTTTTCTGCCAATATCGTACTGTTTTGATTACTATAGTTTTGCAGTATACCTTGAAATTAGAGAGTGTGATACCTCCAGCTTTGTTTTTTTTTCCTCAGGATTCCTTTGGCTATTTGGAGTCTTTGTTGTTTCATGTAAATTTTAAGGTTCTTTATTCTATTGCCATGAAAAACGTCATTGGGATTTTGATAGTGATTGCATTGTATCTGTAGATTGTTTTAGGAAGTATGGACATTTTAACTATGTAAATTCTTCCAATCCATGAACAAGGAATCTCTTTCCATTTCTTTATGTCTTCTTCGATTTCTTTCAACAATGTTTTATAGTTTTCAGTGTTCAAGTCTTTCACCTCCTTCGTTTAATTTGTTCCTAGGTATTTTGCTTTTTTCGTTGTGATTGTAAATGGGATTGTTTTCTTAACTTTTCTTTCTGCTAGTTTGTTGTTAGTGTATAGAAATACAACTGATTTTTGTATGTTGATTTTGTATCTTGCAATTTTATTGTATTTGTTTATTATATCTAATAGTTTTTTGGTGGATTCTTTGTGGTTTTCTATATCTAAAATCATGTCATCTGCAGATAGTGACACTTTTCCTTCTTCCTTTCAAATTTGAATATGTTTTATTCTTTTTTCTTATGTAATTGCTCTGTCCAGGACTTTCAATACTATTTTGAATGAGTGGCAAGAGTGGGCAGCCTCATTTTGTTCCTGTTCTTAGAGGGATAGCTTTCAGTATTTTTGCTGTTGAGTATGATGTTAGCTGTGGGTTTCTCATATATAGCTTTTATTTTGTTGAAGTATTTTCCTTCTATATCCATTCTATTGAGAGCTTTTATCATAAATAGATGCTGAATCTTGTTAAATGCTTTCTCTGCATCTATTGAGATGATCATATGATTTTTATTCTTTATTTTGTTAATGTGGTATATCACATTGATTGATTTGTGGATGTTGAAATGTCCTTGCATCCCTGGAATAAATCACACTTGATTGTGGTGTATGATTCTTTTAATATATTGTTGTATTTGGTTTGCCAATATTTTGTTGAGAATTTTTGCATCTATGTTCATCAGCGATATTGGCCTATAATTTTCTTTTTTTGTGTTGTCCTTGTCTGATTTTGCTTTTAGGGCAATACTGCCTTGTAAAATGAGTTAGGAAGTTTCTAGTGGTGTTGAGCTCCCTCAGCTCGAGAAAGCCTTTATTTCTCCTTCACATATGAAATATAACTTGGCTGGATAGAGTATTCTTGGCTGACAGTTTTTATCTTTCAATATTTTGAACATATCATTCCATTCTCTCCTGGCCTATGGAGTTTCTGCTCAGAAATATGCTGTTGGCCTAATGGAGGTTTCCTTGTAGGTTATTGTTCTTTTGATCCTGGGTGCCTTTAATATTCTTTCTTTGTCATTGACTTTTGACAGTTTTATTTTCATGTGTCTTAAAGAAGGTCTTTTGTACTGAGATGACTGAATGTTCTGTTAGCTTCATTGATTTGTATATCCAGTTTCTTCCCCAGGTTTCAGAATTTCTCAGCTATTATTTCTTTAAATAAGCTCTCTGCTCCCTTCTCTCTCTCTTCTCCTTCTGGGAAATCCATTATCCTTATGTTGCCCTTTCTAATAGAGTCAGATAATTCTTGTAGAATTTCTACATTTTGAAAAAATCTAAGTTCTCTCTCCTCTTCTACCTGCATCATTTCTAGGTTTCTATCTTCAAGCTTCTAATTCTTTCTTTCATATGGTCTGCTCTATTTCCAGTGCTTTCTAGTGCATTCTTCATTTCATTTATTGAGTTCACCAGCTCCAGAATTTCTGTTTGGTTCTTTTTCAGAGTTTCAATCTCTTTGATAAATTGTTCCTTCTGTTCATTGATAGTATTCCTGAGCTCATTGAACTGCCTTTCTGAGTTTTCTTGTAGCTCGTTGAGTTTCTTCATGACAGCTATTTTGAAATCTTTATCAGTTAGATCACACTCTTCTGTGACTTTATGTTTGGTTTCTGGAGAACTGTTATTTTCTTTTTGTGGTTCCATGTTACCCTGGCTTTTCATAGTGCACGCTGAGTTATTACTCATTTGTTGTAGCAAACATTGTTTTTATCTGAGTATAGCTTTGTTTGTTTTGATTCCAACTATTCAGCCAGTTGGAGATTAGAAGACTTCCTTTTGTTTTACAGTAGATGACACCATAACACTATTTTTTTTTTTGTTTCTCTCACCTGAGCTACCTTTGGCTATACTTGAGGATGGCATATTCCACCCTCCACTGCCTCTATTAGGGGTGTTACTGGTACTCTTGTCATCACCGCCTGCATCTCTGGGGGTCACTGAAGCCTTGTGTTGCCAGTGTCACTGTGGTCACTGGCTTCACTGCTGGGGGTACTGGGATGGCTGATGCCCTGTTTTGTCTGTGATCACCTGGGTTGGAAGCTCCACCACCATTGTGGGGGGAGGAGGTGGGTGGGGAAGGATTCAGGTTCTTGGGGCTCTGCTCTGCTGTTGCCTGCTTTCTTGTGGTCCTAGGCACTGCTACAGTTAGGGGGTCAGAGTCATGTGTATACCTCTGCTGCTGCTACCAGGCTGGAGGCCCAGGATCGTGGGGCTCTCACTCCGTTGCTGCTCAGCTTCCCATAGCCCCAAGTGCCTCTCTGGCTGGGAGGCTGGAGTTGCATGTGCACCTCCGCTGCTGCCTATTGGCTTCTCTGGGGCTGAGAGCAGCTGACTGAGATGCCGTGGCTGAAGGGCCAGGATCCTGGGTACTGCCTCTGCTGTTCCCCCAGTTGACCTCTTCTGTGTGCTCCAATCCACCCATCTTCATATGTACTGATGTGTGGATCTCTCCAGCATCCCAGTGTTTTAGACAATGTAGCCTTGTTGAGTCATGGATGTTTTACTCGCTGCAGATTGAAGGGGAGAGACAAAGGGATCCTCTCATGCTGCCATGATGATGATGTCTCATAATCCTTGTTGTAATCAAAGTTTTGTGTTAGGTTGTAATTATGGAAATGAAAAAAATGTAAAGATGAAAACAGTAATGGATTTGTCCTTTCAGGATCAAAATACAGGGGGGACCTTTGTTGAGAGCATATATATGAGTAGTGTCTTGATTATAAATGACTCCAGGAATAATTAGTTATAAATATGCTTTATAATAAACTAGTGAGAAAAGGAGAAAGATAGGCAGGCAGAACCATTGTATGCTATTATCATTTTCTGTAATATTTGTATGCTATTATTTGAAACTAACCACTCATTTCTGTCTTTAACAGAAGTGTAAAATGACACTTTAATATATTATTAGTGAAATTCTATAACTCTGTATTTCATAATTCCAAGGACTTACTTTTCACTTAATATGCATGCCATGTCTAATTTACTACTAAGAAACAGAAAATAGGAGGCTCATAAACAACATGTTTCCATAACTGGAAAGTGTCTCTCTCTTAAGCAGAAAATTGTCACAATTAAAAAAAATATATGCCAAGACTGGCCTAGTTTGTATTCATACTTAGGTGATAAAAGTGGCTTTTGGATCTGATTCTAAAGAGGAAAGTTTAAAAATATAAGAAGCTGAAGACCTATTCAGTTAACAAAACTCCAAATGTTCCATCACATTGAAAAAAAATCATTCGTGTAAACACAGGTGATTTGATCCTTAGTTTTATTCTTTGTTTCTAGACTAGATGACAGACTGTTGGAATGTCCAGTGCAGATGATTGCACAGTGTCCATGCAGCTAAAAAAGAGGCATTTTTTTCCAATTCTGTCTCTTTTCATTTAGGGCCAATAATAAGGGCAGAGAAGTACATTTCTATATGTGCAAAGGATGTTTATGACCAGAGGGACTTCATTTCTTTGTGCCCTCATACATACGGCTCTGACTTGCAGAGATGCCTTGCAATTTCAGTAATACATTGTGGCAGTTCTGCTGGCTGATTACTTAAGGGCCTTTGTAAAGCGATGACCTCAACCATCTTCTGTCACCTTGAGATACTTCACTTCAATCTGTTTTGATAACAGCTGATGTGGGTCAGATATAGCTCAAGGCCAAAGGGACTGCCACTGAGTGAGATTCTATTCAGAAAATATTGCATATGCGAGTGTATGTACATCTGTATGCAAGCACGCACAAGTACACAACATTTGCTTATTATTGAGTTATTAGAAACCATGTATTTCAGTGATTACAAGACTATAATTTTATGTGCACTGTCTATTTTAATAAGTTGGGAATAAGTCTTTGTAAGCCTTTGTTTTTAAATAAACTTTTTTTATTGAGGTATAACATACACATAAAAAAGTGCAAAAACCATGAGTATACAGCTTGATGAACTTTCGCAGACTGAGCACAGCATGTAAGCACACCCGATCAAGGAATAGAACATTGCTAGCATCTTAGTATCCCCTCTCATGCCCCCTCTCAATTATTAATCCCCTCCACCCAAATGGAACTTCTAGCCTGACTCCAAACACCATTGATTAGTTTCACCTGATTTTGAACTTTATATGAATGGGGTCATCTACTATATGTTCTTTTTTGCTTACCTTTTTTCACTCCACGTGTTTCCAAGATCCATCCATATTGCTTACTGAAGTAGTAGTTTTTTCATTTTCATTTTTATTTTGATGCATTGATGAAAATGTCCTCCAGAAAAGTTTTAACAATTTACACTTCCAAAAACTGCCCAAAGAATGTCTGTGTTCTTATACTTTCACCAACACAGAGCAATTGTCAATGTTTTAAAAATACCAACCTGATGAGCAAAAACGATGGCATTAGTTGATTTATTTTTGTTTTTGTTTTGTATTTATTAGCCATGCGTCTCTTTTATAAATCATTTGTAAATGTACTTTGCCTGTATAAAGGATTTTGTTAATAATTTATAATAGTTTTTGTGTGTTATGGATTCAGTGATTTAGCATTTATTCAGAAGATATTTATTGAGTACCTGCTTTGTGTCAGGTAATGTGCAGGCCATTGGGGATAAAATAATTATGAAGACAGACAGGGTTGCTGCCCCCATGGAGCTCTCATTGCAGCCCTTTTTCTGCCATACTGAACAGGTACTTTGAATTATGAATCTGAGATCTGTTTATTACACTTGCATAGAGATAAGGGGTCTTGGTGGAATCCTTTCATCCTTGTTTCTCAGGAGGTTGAGATCCAGCATATAAATCATCTTTAACAACCCAAAGCAATCTACAGATTCAATGTAATCCTTATCAAAATACCAATGGCATTTTTCACATAACTAAAACAAATAATCCTAAAATTTGTATGGAACCACAAAACACCCCAAATCATCAAAGCAATTTTGAGAAAGAAGAGCAAAGCTGGAGCTATCACATTTCCTGATTCTAACTATGCTACAAAGCTATAGTAACCAAAGCAGTATGGTTCTGGCACAAAAACAGAAACATAGATCAATGGAACAGAATAAAGATCCCAGAAATAAACTCACACTTATATGATCAATTGATCTATGACAAAAGAGGCAAAAATATGCAGTGGGGAAGAGACAGTCTTTTCAACAAATGGTGCTGGGAAAACTAGACAGCTACATGCAAAAGAACGAAACTGGACCACTCTGTAACACCATATACAAAAATAAACTCAAAATGGATTACAGTTTTAAAGGTAAGACCTGAAACCACAAAACTTTTAGAAGAAAACATAAGTGGTAGGCTCTTTGATCTCAGTCTTAGCAATGTTTTTTTGGATTTGTCTCCTGAGGCAAGGGCAACAAAGGGAAAAATAAACAAAAGGGTCTACATCATGCTAAAAAGCTTCTGCACAGTGAAAGAAACCATCAACAAAATGAAAAAGGCAACCTATTGAATGGGAGAAGACATTTGCAAATGATACATCTGATAATGGGTTAATATCCAAAATATATAAAGAGCACATATAACTCAATATCCAACAAAAAAAAAACACAATTAAAAAATGGGCAGAGGACCTGAATAAACATTTTTACAAAGAAGACACACAGATGTCCAATAGGCACATGAAAAGATGCTCGACATCACTAATCGTCAGGGCAATGCAAATCAAAACCACAAGGAGATACCACCTCACACCTATCAGAATGGCTACCTATCAAAAAGACAAGAAATCACAAGTGTTGACGAGGATGTGGAGAAAAGGGAACACTGATGCCCTGTTGGTGGGAATGTAAATGGGTGTAGCCACTATGCTGAACAGTATGGAGGTTCCTCAAAAAGTTAAAAATAGAACTACCATACTATCCAGCAGTTCCACCTCTGGGTATTTATCTGAAGAAAACAAAAACAATAATTTGATGTTGTTCATTGCAGCATTATTTACAATAACCAATATATGGAAACAACCTAAGTGCCCATTGGCAGATGAATGGATAAAAAAGGTGTGATGTATATATATAATAGAATACTACTCAACCATAAAAAAGGATGAAATCTTGCCATTTGCAACAACATGGATGGCCCTAGAGAGTATTATGCTAAGTGAAATAAATCAGACAGAGAAAACCAAATACTGTGTGATTTCACCCATATGTAGGATCTAAAAAACAAAACAAATGAGCAAATAAACCAAAACAGAAACAGACTCATAGATACAGGAAACTAGTGGTTACCAGAGAGGAGATAGGTAAGGGGACAGGCAAAATAGGGGAAGGGGATTAAGAGCTATGAACTTCCAGTTAGAAATAAATGGGTCATGGGGTTGTGGTATACGACATGGGGAATATAGCCAATAATATTGTAATAACTTAGTGACAGGTGGTGGCTGGGCTTATTGTGGTGATCATTTTGTAATGTATAAAAATATCGAGTCACTATGTTGTACACCTGAAATGAATATAGTATTCTATGTCAATTATAATTCAATGAAAAAATAAAAATAAATAAAGTCTGCCCATGACAAAAAGAAAAAATTCATCTTTAACATACTAAGTGAATGCACACACTGTACATAGCTTTAAACATCCGTGGCAATTCTAACAAGTAGGCACATTAAATTACTGAGATATTCCAGGGATGAGCATCCCTGAATTCTTGTCAGCGCTTCGCTCTTTCCTCCTTTCTGCGTTCCGCCGGCTTGCTAAACGGTTCCCCCATGCAGGGTATATAAAGAATTAAAACATCCTCTCTTAGTTTCTCTTTTGCTGTGCGAGGAAGATGAAAGGCAGAGTTCTGATTGATATCACTTAAAGTCGTGTTTACTCAATGTTGAATGAACTACGTGAGGAGCCTGTCGGGTTGGAGGCTGGTAGAAGCTTCTTTAATCCCTACCACAGGAAGCAAATTAGCCCAGTCCTTTTCTTTCTATTATTCTTGCGGGTGAAGGTAGGATTGACCTCAATTGAATTAAAGCCCTAACTTCACCATTAAAATTTGTGCCCAGCAAATTAACTAGGCTAACATCAGAACATGCGAAGCAGATCCCTTCTACCGGCCAAGGCCTTGGTATGTCCTGTATATTTCTGCCATGTCAAATTTCCACCAGCCTAACAGACTTGAGGTACAAATTAATTTACATTAATAGTGAAAATCTGAATTTCACTGATACATGCCTCTACCGGCACACCTAATGAAATCTAGCTGCTTCTTGAAAGTTTACACATTTTGTTTGTAAGTCATCTTTCAGTGGCTTATCAGAATTCGTAGATGTTCATCAGATTTTCATTCACTCGTGACCTCCTCTTTGACAAATACTGGAGGAGAGGCTATTGTTGGAATAAGGTGAGAAGTACTCACCTACTTCCCTTGCACAGAAGCACCATAGGCAGATTTTTCCATGTTCCTCCATTATAAAGAAATTATCTTTAAAATGACTTTATAAATTCAAGAAATTTATAATTTTTGACCTTTGATATTAACCATAGTTTTTACTAATTTAAGGAAACCTGTGTGATTTAGACACACATAACCAGACCATATTTATTCTGCTAAGAAAATATAGATATGGGCTTTCATTTCTATAATCTGTTAAATCTGTTATAATCAGTTAAAAACCGATTTCGTTATTGATATCTGCGTACTCATGTCCATCCAAAAGGCACATAGCATATGATACAACTTTTTAAAAAATATGATTACAACCAAGACGTACAGGCTTTCAAGGCACCATGCAGTCTTTTTAACCATTCCGTGGAAATCTGCAATATGGCTAAGAGAAGCATTTGCAATCATTATGACGAATCTAGTCCAGGCATCAGCAAACTACAGCCTGTGAGCCAAATCTGGCATGTTGTCTCTTTCAAACGGCCCAAGAGCTAAGAATAATTTTTATATGTTTAAATAGTTAAAAAAGTAATAGGGATAATAACATTTTGACATGTAAAAATGATATGGAATTCAAATTTGAGTATCCAAAAGTGACCAGTGTGGCCGTTGGATCTCCACCATGCCAGTTCATTTACTTATTGTCTATGGCTGCCTGCAGGCTAAACTGGCAGGACTGAGTAGCTGTGACAGAGGCTATCTGGTCCACAAAACCTAAAACATTTACTATCTGGCCCTTTCCAGAACAAATGTGCAGATGCTGATTTTAATAAATAATTTACCTCCTTGAAATAGTCTTTTATTTCCCATTCCAACTGATGAACAGTACCAGTCTTAGGCAGTTCTGTGAAATTTATAAAGTTGACTTCTACACCACTCTCTGCCTTACCCCCTTGTGTGGGTCAGTCCTCCCTGTTTTCCCACCAGTCATCCATTCAACAACTTCCACATCCCTCTAGAGCCTAAGGCTTTCCACACCTTTCCTGGACGCAGTCAGAGAGGAAAAGTGAGGATCAAAAAAGGGCCATAGAGATTGTGATATGGCTGGCTTTGAAGAGAGAGGGTGGTGTCCACGAGCCAAGGAATGCACGGCCTCTAGAAGCTCAAAAGTCAAGGAATAGATTCTCTCCTAGAGCTGCTAGCAAGGAATGCACTTGAATTATATCCCAGTAACACCTATTTCAGATTTCTGATCTACAGAACTGTGTAACAAATTTGTGTTGTTTAAGCCACTAAATTTGTCATAATTTGTTACAGCAGCAATATAAAACTAATTAGATATAAAATATTATATAATACATATAATATATAATATTTATCTACCTAGATAGGCATAGATATAGATAAACATTTACATGGATATGGATATAGATATAGATATCTCAGCAAGTTATATTTTAACAGAAATTTAATATTGTCTCTACCATAAGTATTTGTGTGTAGTGCCTTAGCTCTAACTTAAAGTAAACAGGCTTGTCCCTTTTAAAGATACATTGATTTTCATCTGGTAATTTCTTTGGAGGCAAGAAGAATAGACTCTTCCCTCAAAGAACCCTTGATCACCCCTTACGGTGTGAGCATTGACTCCTGTACGTCAGGCAGCTCTGCAGTAGATCGTAGCAGATGCCTACGATGTTTTGTTGGCATATTTTCCCTCAAATATTTACTCTGTGTCTGACTTTTGATGTGTAATTGGGGCTATGTATATCTTAACATTATTTTACAATATTATAACATGATTGAGATTGCAAAGGCTGAAAAAAATATTAAAGATCTGCCATCTACAGAAAGGTTAAAGATTATTCAAGATGATTAATTGACTAAGACCATTTTAGAGTTCATACAAACAACTTTATCATCTTCTACCTATTATCTGCAATTTTATACGTGACTATGGTAATTGAGGAAAGTGAAATAAGTTGCCTTTAGTATTTCAAAATAAAGAGAACTAGTTCTTGCATTCATATTACTCACTTGATAAAACAATATTCCTACCTTCATTTATGGATTTGTTTATTCTTGTCTATTCATATTTTAAAAGCATTTGTGAATATAATTAGCAGTAAAGTCTTTATTTTAAAGATGTTGCAAATGCTCTTTTATTTCAAAAGTAAAACGTGCTTATTGTTTAGAATTCAAACTATTTTAGAATCACGTAACATAAATGAAAGTTTCTTCTCCACCTCAATCTCACCCTCTCTTCAGGCCTTTTTTTTTTAACATACCTAAAAATAGTTATAGGCACGCTTGTTGTCTTATATGGTTAATTTAAAGGGTATTATTTCATAATATGTTGTTCTACATTTTGCTATTTTCGTGTAACAATATGCCAAAACAAAGACAAAAGTCTTTCCATGTCAAGACAGACAGACATATATTAATCATTTCATAGGTGCTGAATATTCTCTAGTGTGGACATGCCATACTTCATTTAGTCACTCCTATATTGAATGACTTACAGAATTTTCCCAGTTTTGTTGTTGTTGTTTGCTAATTTAAACTATGTCATAAGAAACACACATGTGTGCAAGTACTTTGTGTGTATGTGAGAAAGATTAGCCCTGGGCTAATATCTGTTGCCAATCCTCCTCTTTTTGCTGAGGAAGATTGGCCCTGGGCTCACATCTGTACCCATCTTCCTCTACTTTATATGACACACCGCCACTGCATGGTTTGATAAGTGGTGCATATATTCACGCCCGGGATCCGAACCTGCGAACCCCGGGCCACCGAAGCGGAGTGCGCAAACTTAACCACTATGGAACTGGGCCTGCCCCAGCAAGTATTTTTTAAGATAAATCTCTGAAAGAAAAAATAATTGGTTGCAAGCATGTGCATCTGATATTTTGGCAGGCCAAATTGCTCTCCAAAGGCTTAAACTCACATAATCAGTATATGAGATTGCTCATTATCTTATACTCTTTCCAGCACTATGTACCATCTGTCTTATCATTTCAATGTAATGTGGAAATGGTACTGCATTGCTTTTGTTAGAATTTTTCTGACTTAAAAGATGGTTGAATAAGTTTTCAAATGTTTATTGACCATTTATATTTCTGCTTTCATGAATTGCCTACCTATATACTTTTTTTTAAACTGGGAAGTTTTAAGAATGTTTGCTTTTTTAAATTATTGATTCATATGAACTCTTTATATATTATTGGACTCGTTTGTTGAGCTGAAAATCTTCTCCACTTATCACATATCTCAGAACATTGTTTGAGATGTTTTCCCCCACCGTATTATTATCAAAAATGCCAGTCTTTTATAATTCTGTGTTTTGCATCCTTTTAGAAAGGACATTCCCTACCAATGATTCTAAAATAAGCATTGTCTTTTATTTTCATCTAATATTTTTATAGTTTTGTGAAAAATAGCTCTTTAATTCAACTTGGTTTTCAAATGTTGTCTGTGGATGGCTATTTTACATGTTTCACATTTCATAAAAATAATTTTCATTTCATGAAAAGTAATATTTTGGGTTATAGACATATGTGATTGTATTGAATTTTGAAATAGCCTCAAAGCTAATTGTAACTATTTTAAGAACATATTCCTGCCCAAATGCTTTACCAAAATCCACTCAAAAAAGTAAATGCTGAGCAAAAAAATACAACATTCCCCACTTTTTTAAAGAAAGGAATGCGCGTGTAAATTAATTATGACACACTTTATAAACTGAATATGCCTAATACCCACCTAGCTTCTGCCATTTTTAAAGGCAAGTAATGATTTAAATGGAATCTTGACTGCATCCAATGCTTTGAAGTCAGAGTTACCTGTGAAATGTACTTCTCTCTAATTAAAATGATGCGATTTGTTTCAGTTTAGAGAATATTGAACAAACTTGACAGCTGTATCATTTTGAGAAAGGCTTGTCCCACGGTAATACTAGATCTTTGAATCCAGGAAGCCACTTAGAGAAGCACTAGATATTCACATGGACCAGAAGAAGCTGTTCAACTTCAACAAATCTGGTTCTCAATTCATAGATTTTAAAAAGGTGAAATCTTCTGGGCCAACCAGTGGCGTAGCAGTTAGGTGCGCGCATTCCACTGCAGCCGCCCGGGGTTGGCAGGTTCGGATCCCTAGCGCGCACCCACGCACCACTTGTCAAGCCATGATGTGGCGGCTTCCCATATGAAGTTGAGGAAGATGGGCACAGATGTTAGCCCAGAGCCAGTCTTCCTCAGCTAAAAGAGAAAGATTGGCGACAGGTGTTAGCCAGGGCTAATCTTCCTCACACACACGCAAAAAAAGTGAAATCTTCTGCTATTTACTTACATAATACTTGTGTAAATGCATGCAATGAAACTCCTCCGTGGGAATTTATGTAATGAAACATTTTAAAAGCCAGTTTTAGAAAGAGAGACAGTGATTTGTATTTACAAGTTGAAAATTTTAACCTAAGAAGTATTTCCTTACTCTACATTAGAAGAATGATATTAGAAATGCAACTAGTCTGCAACATCAAATCTTTAAAGTGTCACCAGGATTATGGGAGGCAGGAGAGGGGAAAGTTATGGAACAATTTTCTGGATGACCTCTAGAGGCATGGAATGTTAAGAATTGGAAGGGACTACAGAGATTTTCTAAAATATATTATATTTTGTTTCAACTCTTCATTATTTTTTCAGAAAACAATATCTATTCCAGAAAGGAAAATTATTTTTTCAGAGAAGATTCATAATTAGGAAGAAAATTCTGTAAAATCCATGTCAGTGTATTCTAAATAAGTTATCTTAAAAAATTATTTCATGAAACAGTACCTGTGTTGGAATATCCCCAACCAATCCACAGAACTTATAAGAATATCTGAAAGATAGTACTAGTTTTTTCTTAATTTCTACAGAATGCTCTTAACAAGTATAATTAGTGAAAAAAATATTCAGTAGTTTGTTGTAAATATGTAAATCCCCACTCCCAAAGTCCTAATTTTGTGTGTGTATAGTTTAGATTATTTACTGGATAAATATACAAAAAATTTTTGTTTGGATTTTTTTTCTTTTTTACATCATAATTTTTGACATACATGCTATAATGCTACTGGGATATTTTATTTTCATATATTCTGAGATTCATAGGCAGAACCAGTTGTTTTGACCAAATTAGGGTCAATAAGTTTCCTTCCATTAGATTTGACACATAGGAGGTGGGAACTTTTTGGTCTCTTTTTCTTTAGAATTGGTAGCTGTAAGGTACGGGGTTGGTTGACCAATGGGCTTCTTTCTGATTTTGCACAGAAAGTTTGTCTATCGCATGAGAGAATAAGGGGAATTTAAAGAGACTAACAGTGACAAGCAGAGCATGAAGATGTGGAGATAGAGTGAGTCGTATGGTACACTTTGGAGTCAAGCCAGTTCCATCCTTAAATTTCCCACTTAGTGAGCAAATCAAGTCTACCATTTTACTCAATATAGTTTGAGTTCTATTTTTATCATTTGCAGCTGAGAAATACCCTGTGGCCTCCATAAATACTCAGACTAGGAAAACAAATATATTTATGAAATACATACAGACTCCAATATATTGCAATACAATAAGGCAAATGAACGGGGGTGCAACTGTTAACCCCTTCACATTGTACAGCTCCCACTTTTTCTTCATGATAACCTCTTCTGGTAAGTGATCTGTAGGACTGAATGCAAGTGTCAGTATCAATCAATGTTTCAATATTAGTAAAGCTTAATAGTTTTCTTGTTTATTTAAATTTCTTGTTTTCCTTTTTGCACACAAATGGGTTATTTTGTGCTTAGCCGACTGAGAACCACTGTTTTATAACATAGTTCCTTAGAATCTCAGAATAAATAAATCTCTCTTTTATTTACCAGGATAAATATTTCACTCAACATTTCTTTCAAATATTTCAAAGGTTTTACTGGATTTTTCAAATTGATTTCCCCTAAATGTATTCCAGTTCTCCATTGGAGCAAATAAGAAGCTTCTAGGGCTGGCCCCGTGGCTTGGTGGTTAAGTGCGCGCGCTCTGCTAGTGGCAGCCTGGGTTCGGATCCTGGGCGCACACCGACGCACCACTTCTCTGGCCATGCTGAGGCCGCATCCCACATACAGCAACTAGAAGGATGTGCAACTATGACATACAACTATCTACTGGGGATTTGGGGAAAAAGAGGAGGAGGATTGGCAATAGATGTTAGCTCAGAGCCGGTCTTCCTCAGCAAAAAGAGGAGGATTAGCATGGATGTTAGCTCAGGGCTGATCTTCCTCACACACAAAAAAATAAATAAATAAAAGAAGCTTCTAATAATGGAGTGTAAATATGTTTATACGAAATACCCCGATTCATATTTTGTTTTTTTGTAAAAACCCTTCTCAGAACAAAATAGCCCATTGTACATTTTGATAAAAATATTTAAAGAGTTCTATAATCCTCCTATCCTGTTTACTTGTTTTATGACTCAATTTTACATAAGTGTATGCACAGTACTTGTCACAGTGGTGTTTACTGTAAAGATGATATTTGAAATGTTGATGATAGCTAGTTGTAGAATCATCGGTAAGGAGTAAATGTTTCTTTATCCTTTCATGCTAGCCTTGGTGAAAAGTGTGCCCTGTTTAAGAATAACTTTAATTTTGCCTGATCTTGATACAATTGATTGTATCAAGACAAACAAATGTCCTTAAGTAAAGTGAGAATTTTCCTCACTATCTATGACCTTCAAATGTTCCACTTAGTGCAGGATAAAATAAGAAATGCAAAATTGCCTTGTATCGACAGGCCCCATTAATAATGGTATTATATCTGTATTGATTTCTTCACCTTTTTTTCTGTAGTAAAGTGGCTTTAGAAAGCTCACTCCCCAGAAAGTAAGCCTCCTTCATTTTCTCCATGGTGACTTTTCTGTCATTAGAAGTATTACAGCAGTTGTTTTAGACATGCCCATTATAAGTCTTGAATGCTGAACTCTCTAGATCTCAGCTGGTGTCAGAGTAGAGGACATATCGAAGTTTCTTCTCTTTAGTATCTTTAGTATACTCTCTAGTATACTTCTTCTTTAGTATCTTAACACAGAAACAACCACAAAGCCTTATAAGGTTACCTGGATTCTTATTCTAAAAGTTGTTATTAAAATGCAAGCATTCTTGAAACACAATGTGAACCAAATTGGAGTCATTAATAGCTTTAAAAGGGTTTGTTATTTCATCAGATTCTAATGTAATTCTAGTATAATTGTTCCTTGAGATGTAAGGTACAGAAGGAAGTGATCAACTCTAAATGGTGACATCAGCTGCTGGAGGACTGGCAAATACTTTCTGTAAAGAGCCAGGTAGTAAATATGTTAGGATTTGAGGGCCATAGGTCTCTGGAACAACTACTCAATAATACATAAATGAATGGATGTGACTGCGTTCCAATAAAACTTTATTTACAAAAGCAGGTGGTGGGTTGGATTTGGCCATAAACTGTCCACCCATGGGCAATCCTGAGCGCGGAATTCCTGGCCATATTCTGGCTGATGAGAGGACAGCCTGTGGGGACGGAGAGGCTGACAGGGCTACAAAGCCTAAGAGATTGTTATTCACCTTAAAGCTCCCTTCCCTATCCCTTGGTGTTGCAAGATGAACACTCAGAGCCTGACTTTTAGGACCTTATATTTAGCAGGAGATATAAAATATAATAAATATACAATATAGATAACTACATTAAAATTAAGGAAATAAATTCTTCCCTGAAAGAAATATAAAAATGAATAAGAGGCAAAGTCTCACTAAGCAAGGAGTAAACAGTTCTAAGTCCCTCCCTAATTTGTCAAAGAAAAATGGAGCCTATATAGTTTAGTGCAGTGTTATCCAATAATAATATAGTGACGACATGGATGCAAGCCCCATATGTAATTTAAAATTTCTAGTAACCACATTGAAAAGAAAAAAGAAACAGGTGAAACTAATTTTAATAATAGGTTTTATTTGAACCAGTATAGTAAAAATATTATCATTTCAAGATGTAATCAGTGTAAAAATTATTTATTATATATTTCCTTTTCTCATACTAATTCTTGAAATCCACTGTACAATTTGCACTTTCAACTCACCTCAATTTCAGATAGCCACATTTCACTTTCTCAGCAGCCATGTGTGGCGGGTAGCTGTCATACTGTACAGTGCAAGTTTAGTAGCTAACAACATGGCTTTGGATCCAGACATCCCTCAGTATGAATCCCTAATTCCACTATTTATTTAGCATATCCACACTCAGTTCCTCATATATAAGATGGGGATAAAAATAGTGATTACCTACATGTTTGTAAAAGGACTTAGCACAGTGTCTGGGACATTTAATGTGCTCGAGTGGTATTTGACATTACTAGTAACAAATAATATCTTTCCTCTAAGTCTCACATATTGGGTCTTTCTGTGTATACACTTATTGGTTCATTACATTGTGAATGTGACAGATGTGTTTATAAATACGCTATCAAACTAGATACAATCAAAGATTTTAGAGATATGTCTTTCAAAGAAATATTTCTTTATGGATGCTCACTACAGATTAATTTTATAGCAAAAAGTACAATAGTCAATGATACTAGATTTCAGATAAAATTCTTTGCTTCTAAGTGCTACCATTGTTAAATCAGAATGCTTCCTACCCTTTTTAGTCTTTAAAAATCAAGCTAAATGTTAAAACTGTGGTGTCCTTTATAATTATCTATTGAAAAACACATGTTTAGGAACATAAAATGTCATTGTTTCTAATCTTAATTTAAATAAAATGTCATTTTGACCTTCTTCAGGAGACTCATCTCCCTGAAAAATAATCCAAATTGTACTGGAGCTCCTATGAAGAATAAAGATTAAGTTTCCTTAACTCGTAAGAGACACAGTTTTTGGGGCATAGTTAATTTAGAATGTGCTTTTGAATTTGAGGATCATGTGGGCACTTTACATCTTTCGATGCCTTCCTTTTCAGTATTTGGTTTCTTACTATTGTCTGACACTGTAGGGCCTGGCATTCATTTTGAATGATTGATCTTTGCACTGACCATGTTGAGTCTGAGGCTATCCCGCTAGCTATGTGGAATTTAGTTAACTGCACATAGAAAGTCATATTGGAAAATGCTATACAGAACTTGCATGGTTTAATATTCAGAAATGGAAATCTGCAGGCTGAAAACTCAAAGGATTTAATTCAAGAAAAAGAAAGATAAAAAAAAGAGTAAAAGAAAGAGATGTAAAAAATAGAAAGAAGAAATCCAAACCCAAAGCCCTAGTAGGTGTGGGTCCTTCTAACCAGTCTCTACTACATTTAGTATTTTGGTATAAATAGCGACAGCAGGACTTTGCAGCTTTGCTGTTGGGGACATTGGTGGGATACATCAAAAACACCAGGAACTGTGCCAAAGACCGAATCCAAATAACATTCTCCTGTATTGTCTGAGCCTGAGCCACCATCATCTACATATTTGCAGCAAGTAAGGAAATATCGGGATTAGTGAAGCCAATCTTGTGACACCAAAATTCCGTCTTTTATGTGTTTTGCCATTTCATTTTTCCCAAAGGAAACAACTGTGGAAGAGAATGCAAAATCTGTAATCAGGCACTTCACATACGATAATAGGAATTGTATGTTTAAAAAATAATTGACATGCTAAAGAATATTTCCTCCTTTGTCCAGTGGATTATTTATATTAATGTAGTTAAAACTTCTAGTATTCTGTAGACATCAGTAGAGAAATCACTATGATCCTTAGATTTTTTTTGACAATTGTTTTGCATTTGTGTATTTGTTTATCCATTCTAACAGCAGTCATTCATTCAACTAGAAATATTGATAGAGTGCCAACTGTGGGCCCAGGACTGGTGCCAGATGCTGTAGAGACAAAGATAAAGATAGCATTTCTTCCTAGAGAATATCTACAAGCAGACAGATGTCTTTACATTATTATTATTATTGAATGGTCACTGAAAATAGCAGTCATCATTTTCCCTCATTTCATATAGACCTTCTTTATGAACCTGCTGTAGATAATCATGCTGTTTAAAATCTTTTAACAGGTTATGTAAATCATGGCATCCTGTCTTTTCATTTTACACACGTTTGTAAAATTGGAAACTTTGGCTTAATGGTGTAGGCCAGAAAACTCCAGTGTCTAGCTTTGTTTTCAAAGGAATTGTTTGTTACTGGACATTTTCTTCATGCAAAATTGTGCTGGACCTAAATTGTGTTAAGAATAAGTGCTTTCTATGGTCTGTGTCCCAGTCTTTATTTGCATTTCTGAAGCAGAAAACTAGATCACACTTTGCCTTATTTGGCTCTCAGCTGTAGAGCTCTGATCAGCAAACCTTTTAATCATGCCAGTTTATGTGATTGTTTTATGACACAGATGTACAGTCACTAGGGATTAGGGTTTGTTGTTTTAAAATTGTCATTTCAGCCGTCTGTATGCAGATACAGGATTGCCTTCAAAAATCTAAACATGGATCTTTCTGAAAATACTGACAAGTACATTAGAAAAGGAAGATTTCTTTTCTCACAACTTCCTAGACCCCTCCCCCCAAAAAAACCCCATAAACTAAAAACTAAAATGTTTATAAATATTCCTTTACTGGATTTATTTACTCTTCTCTGGAAAATTGTAACCTCTAAGTACTGACACATTTTAAATGTACAGGCAATTGAAAAAACACTCACTCACTTTAATGTATACATAGTTAAGTTATTAGGAAAAAACTGACTATAAGGGTGCAACTTGATATATTTCTGGATAATCTCAGAAATGTAAGGAAACCATCATAGTGTCTGAAAATACGTTAGGCTCTTGAGAAGTGGGTCTTTACCCCTCCAGGGTCCTTGCCATTACAGCCAACGTAATATCAGCTAAATCCATTTATCTTTTTGTTTTTAGCTAACATTTATTTAGTATTTCCTGTTTGTCAGACTCTGAGTCTTTCAGATACTGTCATTTTTGACATTTCCTTGTGGGGTTTTTGAGGAAGATGTATGGAGTTGATTGAATTTGGGTATAAAGAAATGATTCATATCAACAAAGCGAGCTGAGGACACACACTCAGATTATACAGGTATCCAAAGGCAGCAAAGACAGGATTAGAACCTATAATTCCTCAATCCTATGGTCTTTCCACTGTACCCACTTTGTTATTTTGACACCAAAAGTAGGGATGAGCCTTTATTGAGTTAAATTAACTCAGGCTCCTCATTATGAACCTAAACAATTTTATTGCGCATAGACCTCTGTTTTTGATACTGAATAGGGAACAATTCTTGACCTCAGTGATTGCTAGGGGCATTAAATGCCCCAGGTGTGCAGAGATGGATTTAGTAGGTTGCCTAACCAGAGCCCCTTAAATCCCTTTCACTGGGGCTGTGAGCCCACTCTTCTGCTCCTGTGTGCTGTACTGAGTGGTTTACACATGTGACTTTCTTTCTCGGACTCTTGGAATAAAGGATACATCCCTTTCATGCCCCCCTCCCCACTGTGGTCCTATGCCAATGAATGACCAACAAGGGAACACAAAAGCTGAGGCTCCTTGCCTTGAGATAGCATGATATACTGAGGTGCAGTATATTCCACATTGCTTCATACAGGGTAAGGCTGAGGCTGGAATTTGACCTGAAACCACATCTTTGCTTGGTTTCTTATTCTTTTGCTTCCTCACGCCCTTGCTCATTTCTCCAGGGAAATCTTCCTTAATAAGATACTCGCATTTGAATCCTAACTTTAGAATCTGTTCCTTGAGAATGCCACCTGAGAAAAATATTATGCCTCTAAAGTTCTTCCACCTGAGTTTTATAGCTTATTTGTCTCTTCCTGTTCTGTCAGCTGCTATTCTTTGCTACTCTCAGTATGCCTTTTTCCACTAGCCTTAGCTAAGGCTAAGCTAACCACACATTCTAGGGTCTTCCATTTTGCCGCTTCTGACTTGTTATAGATAGACAAAGCAGATTTAATAGATTTATGTGTAAAGTTGGAATGTGTAGCCATCAGTGAAGACTTGGGTTTTCCATAGATTCTTCCTCTTTCTCAGCTGGAGTTTTCTCTTTCAGAGTTTTTCTAAGAAGTGACTTACAAATAAATGAGTGCTACGTGAAACAGCTAAAGAACATGAGATGGTATAATAAAGCACCAAATTATGCAGTACAAAAAGAGAAGAAAGCAAACAACAAAATAAGATGCTAATTGTGCTGCACGCTCTGATTGAGTGACACTGATTGGAGAGCAAACACATCAAGCCCTATTCACCCTGACACTCTCCCCTCCTCCAGTCCTCCATCATCAAGCCATTAATGGTAATCAAAGCATTTTTCAACAGGAGGCCACAGAAGTCAATAAACTTGGTCAGAATTTCTAGCATCTCAGGATTTGTGGGCACCTGGCTGCTGATTGTGCTGAGAAATCTTTCTCTTCTGGGAGAAAGCTTAAATATGAAGACTTTGATCATGTGGTACACACTTGGCAATGTCTCCTCGGCTATCTTGTCACAATATGTTGTCATAAAACACGATTCTACAGCAAATCTTGGCTTTCCACTCCACCAGCTCTCTGAGATCTGCTACAAAGCATGCAGTTCAATACAGTAGGAAAAAACACAAAACTGTGTGCCCCTCCAGGTGTTGCCATGCCTGTGTAAATAAAATGTCCTCAAAAATGCCCTACTAGGGGTGTCATGGAGAATACTGTATGTAATTTCCTTTTCCACAGCACTCAACACGTGCCAAGGGATCTGTTTGCAGAGAACAAACATGTTCTACTTTGGAGCCAAAATTATTCATCTTTATTTTTCATTCTTTTAAATTTTCTTGCTATTTCCATTATGTAATCCATGGATTTGAGATTCACTGTGTGAAAGGTGTGGCCTAAGATCAGGTTATCTTTATATACAAAAGTCTCCCTTTTTACGCACAGAGTGTAAATTAGCGGTCTCAACAAGACTTTGGGTGGCACTCTTTAAACTAGTTAAGTGAACAGGCTGCTCTAGTGCCCTTAAACACTTCAAAAGCATGTATTTATCGACAAATAGCTAGTATGCTAGTTACCACTTATTATTTAGGTCATTAAACCCGCTTCCCTAGAGAACCACACTAGACAGTCCCTTGTTTTGGAGCCCACTTTGACCTACTGTATATTCTTAAATGGAATCAAGTTTCGTTTCTCAGGAAACACGATTTGCACGACTCTATTTGGTAATTCCGACTAGCCTTCCTCCTAAAGGGTTTTACCACGGTTCAGCGACATCCGCGTGACTGAAGAGGCGATGGCTGCTGCTTATTGTAACAGCACTATGACAGTTTCCATATCACAAACACACTGCTTTCTTTAGTGTCTAAGGAGAACAGCATTGTGTCTTTACTGAATGTTGTAGATTCACTGATATAGGCATATAACAACGAAACAATGGAAATGATAACTTGTTTTGAATGCAATATTACCATCTCAAAATGCGGAATCAAAAATAACCTCGTACCTCGCTGACTCTGTCCTCATTACTGCAGAAAAACGCAGCAAACAGAGAAAAAGCCCCTTAAGGCATTATTTCTGTTATAATGTATTTTGAAGAAATCTATTTTACTGAAATTCATCTCCTTTTAACTATAAGCTGATTCTTCATTCCATAGAGTTTCCTCGGAAAACTGGATATCAATGCTATTCTTCTTACTGAATGATCATTTTTTTAAACAGCAATGGTATGTGGAATTGGGGTAGCTCTTCATAGTAGAATCTAAGGAGACTTCATAGTTGTATAACATTTTGCCATTTTCAAAAGCATTTTGTATTAATTTAATTTATTGTAAATGAGGACAATGTCTGGAAATTAATTTGCTCCAACCCAGTACTGATATCCTTCAATTCACCAGACAGTGAAAATTATATAACACATGTTGTTTCCCTCATTACCTTGGCTAACAGGAACCTCAGAGCTAATCCTGTGCTTAATTGTTGAAATTATTCCTAGAGAAAGAAGCATTTCTGTAAATCACTTGGTCTTATGCTAATGGTCCAGTTAAATATGACTTTCATAATTTATTAACTCAAATGCTCTTGGCACTAATTATAGAATAAACAATAAACAAATCCGTCTAGTTGTGGCCTGTCAGATAAAAAGGGAAAATATTATTAAAGTTCTTTACAGAAGAGAAAACTGCTTAAACAATAGGTTTCCTTTATTACCCAAATCTAATTTACTTCTGAAAACATGTTGGATTTTTCATTATTTAAAATATTATAAAAAACATAACTTATTCCCCATTCACACAAAAACACCAACCATTTTTTTTCCAATCTGATTAAAACATTTTCAAACACCTATTTAACAAGTCACCAAGAATTTTTACACAATACAAAGCATTTATGACACCAATTACCTAATTATTTAGTACTCATGAATTCATGGATGGATATGTTTTTGTGCTGTTTGTGCTAATACTGTTCAGTATTAGAGTAGACTTCAACACTATAAGAAATGTGTTCTATACTGTAAATAAACAATCTAGGAATCACTTAGGTAGGATACTCAACTACCTTTCATGACGGAGCAGTCTCATTGCCCCAGAACCACGAGGAGATTAATGAGCTGTTGGGAGAGGCCAAGGTTCAGGACCTGGCGGACAAGGACCAGGCAGGCAGATAAAACAAAGGCATTTATGAGCCTTGCTGCAAAGATTCTGTTCTCACCTCTTCCAAGGAAGAAGGAAAACGTATACCAACTTCAAAGAAGCCAGCTGTGCGGTTTCTGTATAACAGACATAGCAACAACTATTCATATACCATCATATCTGACAACAATTTGTTGCAAAACTTAACTGTTTGACAAGCTGTCCCTGAGCTTTAAATGAAGGGTCTTGTTCATCAAGGAAGTTATTGGGGACAAGTTCTGCTCTTGATCCTTTTAGGATCAGGGCTCAAGATTGCTGGGTTTTCTATAGCTCTATCGTCTACACCACTGTGAAGAAACAGCCCAAGGTAGAATTCCCTAAGTCCTAGATTTATGAAGAGAGACTGAATATTTTGCTGAATGAAGTCTAGGATGTCCAAGAATTTAATTATGCACTCCTGGAGGCTACAGGCTTGGAAGAGGGTGAGTACTGGAGTGGCTTGTATCTACATCACGCCCCTGGCCGCCAGGCTAATTGCCGCCACTGAGCTGGTAAGCAGACCACCTGAGCTGTCCTCCCTACTGCCCAGACTCTCCTCTGTGCTCCTGGCAGGCTTCTGGACACTTTCTATTTTCCAGTGAGTGTAGAAATCATCTTTTAAAACAAGCCAGATTATTACTTTACTATTTTTTTGACATAGTGAATTAGTTCTTTTACACAAGTGGATACATTCCCTTATTGATGTATAAGTCCACCTGAGTTCTCTTTTCCTGAGTGAGAACACTTGGAGCCAGGATATTTTAGTTCTCAGAAGGAAAAGCATGAATGGGTGTGAGCTGCATGTAAGAACTTTTGTTTGCAATATTTTTTTGTGATGTTTACCAACTTTTTAAGCTTCTTTTGGGGAGTTCCCTTTGGAGTTAAATGTGATAATTCCCAGAGGGATTCTGAAAGTGTTGGTCATCATAGATGCCTGTAAGCCACCTATCTGTTCATTCCTGAGAGGCTGTTACAAAATCCAAAATAGTTTTATAATTATCAAGCCCAACAAACTAGCTTTGGAATCTGTGCTTCTATGACTGTGCAGTATCTCATTGCTTTGGCAAAAGTCCTTCCACTATGTGGTTTTGAATTGGAGCTTCTTGATAAATAGCTGCATCTCATATTGGTGATGATGTGTAACCAAAAGAGCTTTGTACTCCTAAAATGCTGTTACTAGTATTGCCTTTTTTTTTTTTCCCTTGAGGAAGATTCACCCTGAGCTAACATCTGTGTCAATCTTGCTCTATTTTGTATGTGGGTTGCCGTCACGGCATGGCCACTGATGAGTGATGTAGGTCCACGCCCAGGAACTGAACTTGGACCACCAAAGAAGAGCATGCTGAATTTAACCACTAGGCCATGGGGCCTGCCCACTAGCATTGCTTTTGATGCATAGCTTTGTGTAAAATGCAAGCCATTTATGGTCTTGATTAATTTTTGGTCTGATTCTTGCAGAGACCACACATGTCCAGTTAGGAGTTTTGTTTTCATGATGACATTAGGGTCACTAAGATGTAAGCTTTGACTGACTGTTAGCTCTGTTAATGGCTCCTTCCTTGACTCGCACTTTCTGATTGCTTTCCCAGTTAACAAAGTTCATTCCAGGAAATGCATCTGAATTTGCAACTCTCAAACTGCTGTACCAAAGGATTTCTAACCTTTTTTTCCAGCCATTTTCTTCATTAAGCTGTACTTACCAAAGCCAGTGGATGCTCTACCCTTTGCTTAAAAATTAAATTTGTCAGCAGACATGACCTTCTACACCTCCAGGGGCTGCTATTCACAGCAATACCAGGGAATTTTGCCTATCTTATATCAGCCGCCCTACTGTAAGTTCAACTCTATGTGGACATCAAACATCTTTGTCTCATATTTTTATATATCAAAGTGTTACCATCACTTACTGATTGTGAAGCATTTACAGATACCTTTGCATCATGCTAGTGTAGATGGTCATTTTTGTCACTTTGAGAACTATAAAACGGGTAAATGTGGCTGAGGGGCACAAGTGATCCATACCAGAGCCCAGCTGGTTTCCCAGGTGATTGGGTAGGACAGACATGCTCAGTCCCCTACTTCTTGGTCTTATCTGTCCTGGAAAGAACAGAGTTTAATTGTTATGTTTGGAAGTTGTAATTATTGGGTTGTTGAGACAATGCTATGACACTATACATATGAATATAAAAGGCAATAGATATATTTTATGTGTTCATCAAGGAAAATGATAGTTTTATACCAAAAGCATCGATACCATGTATTCCTAATGAATTAATTTTATAGCCCTGATCTCATATATAGCACAAAAATATAGTTGGATTTCTTTGTTTATTATCCAGCACTAAAGCCTGCAATGAACATTTAAAATAATCTATTTAACAACTAGATGAAATGCGTTGTAGGCTGGCTCATGATTCTGTTATAGAATGTATTCTAATAGGAATTGATTTTTCTTATGATATCACTAAGGGAAAAAGTCAATATTTATATTTCTAAAGAACTATCCAAGTAAAACACTGGCTTATTATTTGGCAAAAAGTGAAGCTTTATTGCATCTCATAGTTAAAAAATGGAATAATTTTTATGATCAGATCAAATATTTTTAGCCAGTTTTATTAAACAGACTAAGTCACTTGATTATACTCCTTGGGACCCTGTGACCAAGACAGTGACTTGAGTATTCTCTTTCACTATACAAAGAATCCAGCCCAGTATTTTGATATAAACCTCTGTACCATTGATCAGGTATGAAAAAAGAAATAGCCAAATTCGTTGCTCAATAAGATGCCATTGTAACATCCTTCCCCCTCAAGTATATGCTATCTTTAGGACCTCACCAAAAGTCATGGTAACACATTTAAAAGTATCATTAACCTTTGGGTTCTTTGAGCTATGTATAGAATGGAAAATTTTAGTTTTAGTTTTATAGGTATTCACTGTATGCAATGCAAATGAATACATGATGATATGTAAACAAAAGATATATAAAATCCTTCTCTCTTTTTTTTAAAGCACTCTGCCGGCACTTTATGCGCAAGTATCCCATTTTAGCTAATATCTTTATGTTTAGCAGTCCAAATTCCTGTAAATATCATAGTTCACCATTAGCTATTAGCTGGTTACAAGAATTTGTGCAAACACACAGCACATGCACATGCAAATATCACACTACAACTCTATTTAAGGTTCCCCTATGTGATCCTGCTTCCTTAGTTTCTGCTTCAGTCTCTGGGTCCTTGAAAGATAGTCCATAGATGAAGTTATTATAGTCAACTACATATCACTCATTTTCATAATACATTGAGTAATGCTTGTTTCCCTAAAGAGAAATGCTGTTTGTTTTATTTATCATAACCAACAAGCAAGTGTTGAATACCCACCATTGCTGTTGCAGTGTGACAAGTGCTGCAAACGTTACCAAGTGTAAGACTAGAGAGCAAGACTACAGACTGAAACTGATTCCCCTAACCCTGAGAAATTAATTACATTTTAAAAATTGATAGAATGACTAGGCTAGAAAAAGTTCTCTTTGTGTCCAGACAAAAACATTTGCAGGGATGGGAAGAGGAGAACATTATCTTAGTAAAGCAATTTATTTAGTAAATCTATGCAGAAAAACACCCACAATATGGAGATAGGATGAAGGAAAGATGCACACTAGAGTGAAAAGACTGAGGTCAATATATACTACAGGAAAACTGTGAAGTGTGATATTCTGTATTTCTTCCTCAGAATTGGTCAATCTCTTTAATATTGAGTGGCATCCACTTAACTTCCCACAGTTTTTCTCTACTTTCCTATGTCATCGAGTGAGAGTTTTCCTCACCTGTTTAACTGATAAACAGGGAGCCTGAAGCCAAACGAGTATTGGTAGATAACAGTGGAGTAACTGATTTCCTAGAACCAATATTGACTATGGATGCTTACGGATACCCCTTCTGATGGTGATGGGGTTAAGCAGGTTTTCAGGCAATGACTCTGTGAATTTACACATAGAATTAGTTAATAGGGCCTCTTCAAATGAAACTATACATTTTAAAGAAAATAACTGGTTCAAACGTCATTTCAAATTTATAAACCACATCTCCAGTGCCATTTCACACATGAAAAATCAGTAATAGAATCATTTGTGGGATTATTATTTCACACAGATTTTAACTTGGAATTTTTTTTTCTGACAGTTTTGAAAATAGGATTTAAAACTATCTTTCTGGAGTAGTTGAGATGGAGCGCTGACAGACTAGATAACCCCTATTTCTTCCCAACCATACTTTTCATATTGTGACCTGTCTTCCAAAGCCATTTAAGAAATTCATTAACTTAAACCTTGGTTAGTGTAATTATGCAGTTGTGAAATAGTGCACCTTATACTCTGTTCTTCCCTTCTTTGTCGACAAGTCCTCGCTTTATCAAAACTGAGAAAGTATAGCCATTACTCTGAAATAGCAGCTCCAAAATAGCACAAGCTTAAGCACAAATGAAAAGAACAAGTAGTCATTCCCTTAGTATGGATTTGCTGTAAAATGTATTTGCAAGCAGTTTGACTTAGTGGAGGATTAAAGAAAGAAAGAAACTCTGAACCACATGGGAAGATTTAATGGCAATGAACCACGATTGATGATAATTTTGGCAAAATAAAATCTAAGCTACATACTTCAGTGAATTATGTTAAATATGAGTTGGTTAATTATAAATAGCTCATTACTTAGCAAGAGAACAGAAAATAAAAGTGCGCTCTTATCTAGAGAGCACCTTAAATGTCTTTTCAATATGTGTTTCTTTTAAATAAATCTGTAGTTTAGACTATGAAATTGATATCACTGAATACACACTCACAAACACACTTTCACTGCTAACTACAGATATCATTGTTGAAATCCTATAACATCGGTATTTTTGTGCTTTCTAATTTGAAATATCCACCATATTGATTTTATCACCTATTTTTTAACAGTGAAGTTTTGGAGTTCATTGTTAACAGCAGTCATGATAATTGACATTTAAACAGGGTGTCCATGCTGATTCGTTGTTTCCTAAAATTTAAGCTTCTCCCTAGAAATTTGAAAATTATGTTAGCTGCTGGTTAACTTTTTCATTTTATTATAAAAACACACAGTGTTCATTGAGATTAAATATGTCAGTTTTAGGAATTTGAGTTGTTGCACAATGAAGTGAAAACTCATTGTAACGCTATAACACTGGCTTTGGAGTCAGAGAACTGGGTTTAAATCCTGACCCAACTACTTCCTGGTCATAGGACCTTGAGCAAGTGAATTTTAATTTTTGATTAAAAGATACACATTTCTTTGGGGGCTTGACTTATAAGAGAAGTTGTAAAGACAAATGCTGTCTTATGGAACCTGATAGCAATAGTCAGACCTCTTGTGAGGAAATGAAGACACTAGAAATTTAGAAATACAGGCAACTACTGTGGTTCATCTGTTTCATTCTTCTATCTCTCTACAGACCAATTTGTTCTATTTTGTAAAATAGATGGAGGGCAGAGCAGGACCACCCAAAGGGATTGAGAGGGGCAATTAACAATGTCATGATGACCTGGGAAGAAGCATCAGAAAGTATCTACTATGCATGAGCAGAATGTCCTCATTTGCCAAATAGGGATAATAGGACCTTCTCTGTGAGGCTGCAGTGGGGATTAGTAATGATGTGTATGAAGCACTTCTGAGCCAGCACATAGTAGGTGCTTAATTAATAATAGCTTTACTATCCTTCTTATTCTTGGCTAGAAAATATAAAAACATCTAATTACTGCACAATGTAGCTTCAGAATTAACTGAATTCTTGATCTTCTGAGGAATCATGCAGTCTAATAGAAGAAAGAGAGATCATGTCGGAAGCAGGGAATATAATTAGTATTTGTTAATAACTGTGGATAGTTGTCCCTCTAAGCAAGTCAAACTCCACACAAGATAGCAAAGATGATATGTGAGTGGAAGATTCAATTATCACCTTAACAGAGCATAGTTCTGTTAGATCACGTGGTGTGTTATGAGTGGATGAGTGGTCCAGGGCCAATAGATAGGATTGGGGCATTGAGAGAGGGCTGTGGTAGATATCCACTTTGTTTTTGAAATCCAGTATTCATTCAGCTCTCTTTTGGAGAAACAACTCATATTTTTCTATCTTATTCCACGTGCCTGTGGACATGTGTTTTCTCCCATGCTTCTACTCCAAAGGTGGGTCTGTGACTCAGGCCTGTGTAAGAAGAGCACTCATTCTTCTGGCCACAGGGATTGGTGCAGGAATGGACGTGTGGTCCAAGTGAAGCCAATAAGGCTCAATGAGACTTTGCAGGGGCTGTCCTGAGAGAGGCACCGTGTTTTGCGCTGCATTCAACCTGGGAAAATATAGCACTGACCTTGCTGACAGCCATCTTGCTATGACACAAGGCCTGAAAATGAACCCAGCACAGAAAATAGAGAGCTCAGAACTGGAGAGGACCTGAATCCTGATTACGTTTATTGAGTCTTTGCATGAACCCTGAGGTTTGAAGCTCCCCACCCAGACTTTTCAATCACATGTGTTGATGTCTCCCTCATTTGTTTAAGTTTGATTGCATTTTCTGTCAGTTATATTCAAATGTTTCCTCACAATCCAGCAGGGTTATCCAGCCCTGGTTCCTTTGTTTGTGTGTCCCACTAAATAGATACTAACTTTTCAATGTCTCAGTTTTCTGCTTTGTAAAAGGAATAAACAATATCTACTTTTCAGTTCACTCAGAAGCCAAAGCTGCCCAGGAAGTGTGCCTGACCCAGAAACTTCGAGCTTCACTGGTTATCAGCCCCACTGTGGAATAGGATTTGACAAGCGTGTGAACTGAAGCTGAGACCCCTCCTCTCCCTCACGCACACATTAAGTCAGGTACTCAAAAATGACAATCTTGAACTGAAAGGAGGAATTCTTGCCAAGTGAACCAACAAAAAAGGCAGTCCATCTCTGTTGGAACTTGGTGGAAAAAATTAATATTTTTAATATGAATGAGCTTCCCTAATATAGTATCCGTTGCCCTCCTCTCATGGAGTCCTGGAATTTGAATTATACCTTACTCTCAGTCTATGAAACCCCAATCCAAGAAAAAACATTAAAATGTTTCCATGCTGGTCATGCTCCCTAGCTAGCTAGGGTTGCTGGATTTAGCAAATAGAATGTAGGATGCTCAGTTAAATTAGAATTATTTCTAATTGCCTATGGATATATACATAGAAAAAAATGTTGTGTGGTGCATACTTATGCTAAAAACACAATTTGTTGTTCATCTGAAATAAATTAGAAATAAATAAATTACATACCTCTTTTCTTAATTATATTTTCATGAGATCTGGTTCTCCTTAACAGTTCCATGTTTTGCAGAATTTGCTTATAAAATTTCTTGCAATTACAATCTATGTTCCATTTATATTGTAACAGAGCTCTACAGTGATCACATACAACTTATTTAGTTATTTTGTCCATTGAACATTCATTAATGAGAAAACATGCTCAACATTAGCATTATGAGCCAGTATACTGAATATATATTGGCATAAAATTAACAACTCTGAGAATTATTCTTCAAATTTGATACCATCTTTATGTCATAACTTGCTTTCCCATTTTTCAGTATTCCTCTGTATCTAGTGGTCAATGGCTTTTATTGTCCAGTAGCAAAAAAAATAGCAGTGTCATGAGTTTTTATTTCCTTCCTCTTCAATACTGCAAAGGGTGATTCTACATGTTCTCAGCCTGGTGATTATTTAATAACATGATGTAAAAATTGAATTGTTCAGGAGATGAGATCTATTCCACAGAAAAAATCATGGCAACAACCACAATAATTATTTATTTTGCACTGGAATTTATTTTCCTGTTCATAAATAATAGTGTTCATTTTAATAACAGCCTTGAAATTTAAAGGGATAAATTTTTTGTCAGTTCTTTCTTTAAGACATTCCATTTTTTTTAAGCAACAGAGTACTTTAATAACTCTGATTTTCTTTCAATTTGCTGAAGAGATATTGAGAACTATGAGCAAGAAATAAGTAGGCTTCACTCAATGGATTATTAAAAATGTTAACAAGAATTTGGGGCCTTTTCAGAATTAAAGTATGATTTCTGTGCTTCAAATAAATTGAGCTGTTCTCAACTGCATTTGTTAAAGAGGGACAACAGGTTTTTGAATGTGAGAATTGAAGAATACTGAATGTAAACAAAATCACAAAAATTCTTTACTCGGTTCGAACAGTATAAATGAAGGAAGCGAACAGTTTCATCACGATTAGTTCAGTGTCAGTAGGAAGGATATCAAATACTGTTTCAGGAGTATAATGCAGAACACAGGCAGAACAGCCAGCACCTTCCATAAAATCATTCAGATTTTGCTTCACCTTTGAATAAACATCGTCTGTACCTTAGATAAACATCCACCAAAATTTGTATTTGTTTATATCCACCAAAAGGAGTACATTTTTTTCTTATTAACTCCTAATTCAGTATAAGAGCTTCTGCACAAAACTTGCCATTGTTTCTGAAGTCTTATCTCCTTTTTCAGGAGAACGATGTTGTATCCATGGCTATGCCATAAAAGGTAAGGCATTTAGATCTTTGATAATCTCTATATAGTAAACGGAGAAATTGCATTTTTTATTTTTCAGTAGATTTCATTTTGACACTTGACAATTTGCTTGCAATTCTGGAATCTTCTGGTAACAGCACATTCAGTAATTTGAACTGTGAAACTGATATACGTAGTGGATGGCCATTACAACTTCTGTTGTGATTATTTTATCTTCTAAATTTTGTTATTAACCATTTTTCTTTGGTACTAATTGAGAAAATCATACATCTCTTATGCTTAGCTCTATTATATGCTAACTGATATCTGACTTTGCATTGTTTTTGATACTGACTGAACAACTGTATTCTGCACAAAACTTCAAAAGCACTTTTTCTCGTTTAGTAATAGTCCAGTGTTCAAAAAATTCATTAAAAAATGTGTATTTGTGTTTTGACAAGGGTTGTGTTGTGCTCATATATACAGAAATAAAAATTAGGTAATATCAACCACTACAAGAATTGAAAAGGTAGAATATGATGATCTCATGTGAAAGTGTCAGCGTGTCTGTCAATCACAAGTCCAATTCGAAACTAAGCCTAAACAGGAGTGAACCATTGAAAAAGGTTGTGAACTAATAATAATTGAAATTGACAGCTGGTGCAGACTTCTCAGTGCAGTCTCTTTGACTGCAAAGAAGAGCTGTATATACAGGCACAGTGTCCTCTAATGAAACCAGACTGAATTTATATAAAGACTATGTAAATGTATATAAAGCCTGGTGTTCAAGGGTTGGTGGACTTTCAGAAGCTGGAATGTTTAGGGATTGGTGCACTTTAGCTGTGTTAGTGTGGTCACCAGCGTAAAACTCCTATTGATGGCTGACTTTCAGAAGCACGACCACTGGAATGAAGCTGTCATGATTGGCTGAGTTTCACAGCACGTAAGTTGATCAGAAGTGCAATCCTTGGTCAACACACACATACATGCACACAGAATATTCCCTCACTGGAAGAAACTTCTAGAATATATCTATTGGATGGGTGTGTTCCAAGTGACAAAACAACTGACATTCATTACAAGAACATACCAACAAATGCCAGCTGCTCAAGTTTCCTCGTTGCTGCCTTACCAGTTCCTTGGCATCACCTTCCATACCACCTTCTACCAATTTTTAAGAACAGAGGAGCTATGTCGCTGCCTTTTCTCTCTCCCTATCCAGCCGCTGAATTGATTTATTCATCTATTTAGAGTGTGTAAGGGGCAGCAGGAATCTATTTTGTTTAAGGGGAAAAGAATGTTTACGTTATAAAAGGTTAAAGTGTTACTCCTGGACAGTCTTTACACACTACTACTGAGTGAAAAATACCAGTATTTGGAATGTCAAAGTGAGTCATGGCTCAGTTTGCTTTTTGAAATCCCAAATTGTTTTCCTTGCTTGCTGCCCAGAGCTTGCTGAATACTGATCATCAAAATATAATAAAGATATCTTTTCCTGCATCCTCTGATAAAGGACTGTTTGAATGCCAAAGTGCTGCGAATTCTTGACCTTAAACATGCTGTGCACCTCAGTGGATTTAGCAGACAGTATAACCATACAACATTCTATTTCTTCAGTTAATGTGTCATTTTTTTTCCCAGGGTAGCAGCGATTTTTATGCCAAAAACAGCAAGTGGGAAAGAACTAGAACAGACTTACCAGGATGGTCCTTCTATAGAGATCTCTTATTTGTCAGATGTCTATTCAGCATGTCTGTGTGTGTCTGTGTGTGTCTGCGTGTGTGTGTGTGTGTGTGGTGGGAGTGGGGGTGTGGTCATCAGGGGCAATTGGTGTAAGAGAATTGCATAAGTTTTAAAAAATAGAGACATTGCTGAAATTGTAACTTCTAAGGCTTTTCTAACGTTGTATTGAGGGCTAATTTCAGGGCTTTTGTTTATTTGTTATTTCGAGGATAATTATAAAGAGAATGGCTGTTTCTCACAAGCATAACACTAAAGTAATGCACACAAGTTTTGGATTTAACTCTTCACTGTCCTGACATACTTTGAAGAATTGAATTCTGTACTGGTACTCAATGCTCCACCCACCCCAAAACCCCTCTCCCAATTACTAGATTTATAAAAACAAAGAAACAAGGTGTGATGAATGATTCTGTTCCATGTGGCTCAAAGACATGCTCACAATCTGTGCTGCTCTTTTGTTATGGCCATTAGACCAAGATCTTTAACTGTCCATCTATCTTATGAAAACCAAGACCAGCTCTACAGCTCTGGGTGAATCTGAGCAGTGTTGACAGCCTGCCCACCTTCACAGAAGTGATTTGGGGTGATGTATGATCACATTTATATGGAGCTTCCCTCTTTGGCTTAGAAGACCGAGTGATATCTAGATAGGAGATGCTTGGTATTTCTTGACTCTTTCTGTCTTGCCATTTCTCCTGTAAACCAGTTCACTGTTATTTATGGAAAAAGCATATTAGAGAATCCAATACAGATCAGCAAAATCTGATTGCAGTGGGCCTAGAAGAGAATCAACAGCGAAGAACTGGACTACTAACGTTCTTGATGTATATTACCTCTCACTCGGTAGTCTTTATGTTTTTGTAATTACTTCATTCGTTAAAATATATTAACCCAGTGACTTGGGCAAGGTCATATAATATTGTGAGCAAAATAATATAATTGTTAAAAATCTTTAGACTCTTTTCCAGCTTTGTTTCCCACCTCACCTTCCTTACTACCCAAACATGACTTGTAGATGTTATTTATTACTTATGGATACAAATTTTCTTTCATAAGTTCACAGTTTAGCATAGTAGACAACCAGCACTAAAGTGTTGATTTGTCAGTGATGAATGGCCAGTGTGGTTTCATTAATACTAATGGAAAACGAGTATAGTTTTACATCATTACTCTTCCCCCAGAAATGCATCTTCTTAAACCACTGCAGTGCAATACACATTTTTCTCAGGGGCTAAGGGAGTAGGGGTGGAGCCAGGAATCAGGAAAGCATCAGGGTGGAGGCCAGGAATCAGGAAAAAGAAACCTCACATTATGTCATGCTAATTCTCAGGATTCTCACCTTGTCCAGTCCCTTGACCTAAGGTCTAATGTGGCACATCTATAAAGGATGGATAGTCAAATTGAAGCCCCAATGTACTGTGGAGCTGTTGGCACCCTGTGGAAACAAAAAGGAGCTTTTATTATTTAAACATTGATTTCCTAATAAATGCATCTTAATAAAATAAATCCCATTATCTTTGTTTCATGTTATCTTAAATTCATTCTTTCAACTATACATTTATGTGATGTCATTCTCAGATGGTATCACTTAGATGCAGCACCATAGCTAGAAAACAAACAACCTCTTAATCTCCAAGCCACACAGGAGATCTTAGCTTAACCTATTATATTCACTTTTAAAAATAGGTTATATCTACATTTAAACTAACTATGAATCTGTACACATTTTTCCTAAAATAGCATGTTGACCTTCAGGGAGGACCAGTAAGTCACAGTTAAGGTTATACTGAGGAATGTTAATTAGCATTCACCAAGAAACCTAAGGAAGACAAAGATTGATCTTTGTACTTAGAGTAGAGTAGTTGGTTTTAACAGAATTTATAACTATAATGTCCGACAACAGAAGGACAGTCTTCTAATTTAAGTTAAAATTGTTTCTCTTTCAGTAGGAACGTGCACTTATTTAAAAGCAAGGAAATTGTTTTTCCTAGTCACCAATACTGCCATGTTATAAATTGGGCTTTGTAAGGAAAGTCTTATTTTGATCAAAAATTATACAGTACAAAATAAACAGAAACAGAAAGTATAAAAGAATAGTTTCCATGGTACCATTAATTGACGTTTAACCTCTAACTATAAAGCCACTTTACAGTGTCATACTCTGAAATTAAAGAATCATCTGCAGGCAAAGATTAATTGGGTAAATTTAATACAATTCTTAAACCAGACTACAGAATGGATGAAACCTGTTGAGAGACTCAAGCAAGCAGATTTTGAATTTGCTACCACCGTCCCCCTCCTACCCTGTGCACCAACCTGCAGCCATTTGAGAATGCCTCTATGCTTTTGACACATTTCTTTTAGGATGTGGTTCAAAACTCTCAGTAGCCTGGAAGCAGAGTGTTTCTCAGCAATGTGTAGATTGCCCTTATAGGCCCCATCTCTCATCATTGCTTTCCATTAATGTCCCATTCCAGCCACATCCAAGTTTTTACCTTCTGCTGAATGTAGGGCAGATCCTAAGGTACCTTCCTACTCCTTTGCCTGCTGTTTCCAAGGCCAGGAATTTCTTTCCCTCCTCTTCACCGAACGAAAGCTTTTGTTGGGGCCGGCCCCGCCGCTTAGCAGTTAAGTGTGGGCGCTCCGCTACTGGCGGCAGGGTATGGATCTGAGCGTGCACTGATGCACCGCTTGTCCAGCCATGCTGAGGCGGCGTCCCACATACAGCAACTAGAAGGATGTGCAACTATGACATACAACTATCTACTGGGGCTTTGTGGGGGAAAGGGAAAAAAAAAAAATGATGGAGGATTGGCGATAGATGTTAGCTCAGGGCCGGTCTTCCTCAGCAAAAAGAGGAGGCTTGGCATGGATGTTAGCTCAGGGCTGATCTTCCTCACAAACAAAAAAAAAAAAAAAGAAAGAAAGTTTTTGTTTCTTCCATAAGCTGTCACCTTCTCTGTGAAGCCTTAATCAGGTTCTCCATTCAAAATTAGCTCTCGTTTTCTTTGTGTTCTCATAGCAGCTGGGTGGAAATCTGTTCACTAGTTTGACTCCCCAATTAGACAATGAATTCCTCAAAAGACAAACTGTATCATCATCTGCATATTGCCTTGTGTTGTTTGGCATTTATTGGTTGTGTTTCACTTTGAGTAATGAATGAATATTGCACCTATTTTATCTTGTTTTCTAAATGATACTCCTTATCTATGTCTAAGCTTTAATTATGACAATATTTTAGAGCAGTCCAAAAATATTGGAAAAAGTCATGAAACCTAACTTCTTACGTTGACTCCACTACATTGGATGATCTTGAAATGTCATTTTAAAAGGCTTCCTGCCTCATTTTAATTTTTTTTTCAGCTTTATTGAGATATGATTGACATATAACTGTGTAAGTGTTAAGTTATACAATGTGATGAGTTGAAACATGCATATATTGTGAAAAGGTTATCAAAATAATGTTAATTAACACGTCTATCACTTCACAGAGTTACCATATTTTTTGCATGGTAGGATGAGAAGCCCAAGATATTAAGCAAGTTGCCTTATGTCCCTCAAATTAGGTAGAGATGGAGCTGGCATTTGACTTCAGGTGTCATGACTCTGGGGCTATTTCAGACCTTTCTTAGGGAATGTTTTGAGGATTCATGTTACCATCTCCTAAAATTTCAATATCTGCCCATGTAGGGTTATAGCTAATTGTCTAGAATATTCACCTGAATAGAAAAAAAGTTACAGATAACAGAGTGGGTTCTCTTCATGGTGATCTCCCAAGAATGTGTACTTTCATCCAGTTCTCCACTGCACTGTCAGATTTGGCTTCATCCGTTCAATAACAAGGAATTGAAAACCAAAAGTAGCAGCTACTGTTGAACACAAAACAACATCAAAGCCATAGTCAACATTAGTTCTGAGTCTGCAAGGCACAGTGGCTCTCTTAGAAGATGTAAGGACACACTCTAACTATAACTTTCAATGTATAGAAACAAAAGGCTGAGATGTAAAGTGGTTTCTAGCAGTTTGGGTAAGTCACAAATTCCTTTTAGAATCTGATGAAAACTGTGTACGTTTTCTCAGAACTAAAGTTGTTATTGGAATTCAATTATTGTTCAACTTAAATTTACCCTATAATTGCTGGGTGTAGGTCTATACCTTAAAGTACGCCCATAGTGCATCTCAGCTCTCCGTCTCTCTGTCTGTCTCTCTCTCTTTTTCTCACACAAACACACACGCGCGCACACACACACACACTCTCACTTACTCATAAGCACATATTTGTTTTGTGAACGTATTTAGGCTTAGAAATCTGTAGTGAAAGCTACATTGCATTCTATCTGTCTATGATTTTTATACAAATATTGGATTTTCATTAAGTATCTATTAGTGAATCAAGGGGGCTATTAGCTTGTGAAGACAATCACTTTAATTTTTGTATCAATAGTGACTTTAAGAAATTAAGAATTTTGGGGAAATAAGGGACCACTTCGAAATTGAATCTTAATTTTTTATGCTTCTATAATGTGTGTTTCTTGTTTTTTTTCTGTTCATGAAAAATTGTTGATGCAATATTTTAACATCAAAAAGTGGATATTTATAAATATTTGCAGTCTATTCTTTATTTTCATACTTCATTTGTCAAGTAAGTGGGTCATCTGTTTTCCGATTCCCAGAATATAGATAGAAATCGCTTACCATTCTTGAGAACAAGTAGTAAGATATCTAAAACTATACCTCTGCTATGATAATTTCTTTCTGTAAAACTAGCTCATAAATCATTCTAGCTGCTAGCAGAAAACAATAATGTGACAAAAAGTTTCAAATGCTTAAGTCCTATGACATTTTACACTACAGTGTTCAGGGGACTAGACATGTTCCTGCAGTAACTTTTGACATGAATATTGGCAAATTCTTAGGAAATTCAGGAAATTTCATTTCCTTAGAAAACTTAATGACAAGAATTTGGAGTATGAGTCAAATTTTGAGGTAGCACAGCTGTAATATAAAGTTCCTTTACCGGACTTCTGGAATCTTGGTGTGAGGATGCTCTTTGTGTATTTTAATTGAAAGGTGCCAAGATGGGGTCGAATTGTTGTACGTGTGTAGAAAGTTTCATTTGGTGGATAAAATATAGCAAAGCTGAAGGAAATTCCATTTATACATCAATAATCTGGATTTTTTCTGAGTTGCCTTAATTTTATTAAGCTTAATTAAGATTATTTAGGTTACTGTTTCATTGTTCTTCCGCTTGAAACAATCCATTCAGTTACTTCTTAGGAACAGGAAAATAAATTTCTTCAACTATTTTACCAGCAAATATTGAAAAACTTGCTGTGGAATATACTTTCAGGATATGAAAGCTATGGAATATGCACAATAAGATTAAATACAATGACTCTGTCTTGAATCAAGGCCAAGGAAATTTGGTTACTTAGGCAGTAAAATGGCATCTTTATCAAGTAATCGTACTTTCAAGGACATCTCAAATCATGAACTCCAAAGGGCAGTGTTATATTGAGTGTCTAGTGTTCCTTGAATAAAGGTGAATGTATTTATCTTGTAGAGGTTATCAGGATTCAATTATTGCACTAAGTATTCAGGTATGAGTCTAAGTTAGGCAGAGCCGTTCTCAGGAAGCTGTTGGACTGAAGTTACTATCAGAGAGCCCTTCATAGACAGGGATGAATCACGGGACAGTTTGCTATTCAAGAACACTGGTAGAAAGATGTCCCCATGCTCCCTCAAAGCCATCAATTTTGAGTTTGTCTGGCTGTAAGTCAGCTGATATATAATTATAACCTACTGAGGTGATCACACCTGTTGCTTTGTGACTTAGGACAGGGCACAGACCATGAAGAGCAGCATTGTTGTTATGCTTCACAGATCAGTTGGTACTAGGCTTAAAAAAGTAATGGCAGGTTATACGACCCTGCCTTTGATGGCTTTTGACTATGGAAGAGTAACTTCATACATGCAAGTTGTATCTAGGCACAATAAGGACACAGGAAATCTTCATGCCTCAATACGTTGTCCTTAAATTTGACCCATTATAAATCAGTTCCTTTTGGTAAAATAAATATTGTCCTGAGAGGTATAATCCAAGGATAGTCGCAAGTCATGAGCTTTAATATAAAATATGACTTAATTAGATGCTTTCCTTGTGGAATTAGGAGTTATGATGAGGGAAGAGAGAACACTGACTATCGTAAGTCTGGAGAGAGAAAAGCCCTGGAGGAATATGAGGGCTGAAGGAGGGACCTGCATGCTAAGAATAGGGTTTACCTAGGTTGACAGCATGGTGCAGAGTCAGTGTGTCGTACACAGTCTTTTTGTAATATTCAAGTCACATGTGAGGACCACTGCCTGAACTTACACAAGTTATTTAACTTCTCTGAGCCTCAGTTTCGTAGTTTATATAATGGGACTGGTGATCGTTGCTATTTTACAGGATGGTTTTATGAACTGGAAATTGTGTGTGTAAAGCATTTGGTGTAAGAGGACTCAGCATGTGGTCATGATTCTTATTCTGTGTGTGAGTTTATAAAGTGCTTCCTTATTAGCTATCTCTGTATGAGGAGTGTTCTGCTCCATATGAGCAGCCAATCCAGTGTATGGAAGACGAGTAATTAAAACCATATGTGTTACAAAATTTTCAGCCTCTTCATTCTAGAAGAGGGAGCCTCTGAAGGAATACTTTTATTGTCTGTCAGCAGTTGTTTGTTAGGGAACTGACTGTTCTTGTGAACTTACAAAGTTTTTAAAATAAGTTTCATTCTCTCATCCCCTCCCCCCAAGAGGAAAATATTCTAAGACATAAGCAGTCACAGGAATATTTCTTTTTTTTTTCTTTTTTTTTAAAGAGTTGTCTATACTTGCTGTCTCTGAGGACTCTCCTCCCATTTTCATTTGTCCTTACTCCAAGGAGGCTTCTTTTTTCTTTTTGAGAAAGATTGGCCCTAAGCTAACATCTGTTGCCAATTTTCCTCTTTTTTGTCCCTTTTTCTCCCCAAAGTCCCAGTAGGCAGTTGTATGTCATGGTTGTACATCCTTCTAGTTTCTCTATGTGGGGTGCCACCTCAGCATGGCTTGATGATTGGTGTGTAGGTCCCTGCCCAGGATCCAAAGTGGCAAACCCCAGGGCGCCGAAGTGGAGCCCGTGAACTCAACCACTACGCCACCGGGCCAGCCCTGAGAATATTTCTTTACGATACCTTAAATTTATACAGCTTCTTTCTTCCAAATTGCTCAAATTACTTCACATATCTTGCCTCATTTATTTCTCTAATATTTTTCTAACATTCCAATGATACATTTAGGACTATCTTGATTTATCAATCTAATCCACTCAATTCTGTAATTTTTTCCATTTACTTTATCATTTTGAATTTTTAAATTTTTATTATTCTCTTTTTTCAATTGAATATCAGTAGAACTTTTTCTTCAGCTGATTAGATGTTACAGCTTAACATTAAGGATCTTGTTAAGCACATTATACTCTACATGTTAGTGAGTATGATCCATGTCTACCTAGAAACAGCTTATGCAACCTTTCCAGAAATAACAATAGAAAACCTGGCTTTATGATATGAAAAACAATGAAGAAATATTTTTAAATGTTGGTTCTAATGTTTGGCCAAATCCAATGATAAATCATACGGATTGCTAATGCTAAACCATAAAAAAATCTGACTAGTAGATGCGGTTCTGTAGTAGATGTGCTAAGGCAGAGAGCATTCCCACAACAAAAACCCACACTGCTAATCCCCAAGTATAAAGTCAATCCCCATCCCACAGTGAGCTTTGCATAAACTGCTTCAGGGGCCTTGGCTTTATTCATAGAAGTTACATGCTGCTATACACTGCATGTTTGTGTCGCTCTCAAATTCGCACGTTGAAAACTAATCTCCAATGTGATGGCATGTGGACATGGGGCTTTTAGGAGGTAATTAGGTCATGAGGGCTCCGTCCTCATGTTTGGGATTAGGGCCCTTATAAAAGAGACCTCAGAGAGCTCCCTTGCCCTCTTCTATTGTGTCAGGACACGTTGGAAACACCACTATCTATGGAACAGGAAGAGGGCCCACCAGACACCAGATATGCTGCTGACTTGATCTTGGACTTTCAAATCTCCAGAACTGTGAGACATAAATGCACTCTATGGAATTTTTCTTACAGCAACCCAAAAGGACCTTAGTCCTCTGATAAAACTTGGAACACTAATAATGTGAACATTCAGAAGGAAAGTTGAAAATACTAAAATGGATACTTTCCCTACCTGCATAAAGAGTAATACAAGAAGATTCCTCTTTAATTTTTCATCATCTTTGTTCCAGAGCAATTTCCTCCTTCTTCACTACATACTTCAAGAAATGTTAAGCATGTCTTGTACCATAGCTCTATTTAATACTAATGTTCAGGTTGCAATGCCAATGGTTTAATAACATATTTGAGGAAAAGAAATGTTAGCATCTCAAATAGACAGAGTTCCATAAAAGCTGTGATGTAGTAGAAATTATCTAAACCATGTCCTGTTTGTCCAGTTATGAGAAATGATATGTGATAAAGTCAATTATTATGATTTTGCGTCTATCACTGTGTTGTACTATAAGTCAATGATGCCCACAGGAGCTATCAAAATGTTTACGCCTCTTTGTTCCTACACTAAATGGCCTCGGATGTCTGGTTCTTAAGTATTTATTTCCTCTGCTTGTTGTGGTCTCCTTCGCTCAGTCTTCTTCATCACCATCAGTTTGTTAACTATCCCTGCTACCTGTTTTCACTGGCTGGTTTATGGGAGTCCCCCACTCTTTTGTGATTTTCCGATTCATTTATTTTGCGAGATGGGAAATCAGGTTTACTTGTTAAAATTGACTATAAAATAGAAGTAAGTAGATTCAGAGTAAGAACTGAGTGAGGAGGGAAAAGTAAAGAAAATCTCAGATAACTCCCATGTTTCTAATCTACAATACTTATTAGTTCTCTTTTTAAATGGAAAAGAATATTGAATATAAAATGATCACTGGAATATAAACAACTTTACAAATCAGTCATGTTTCTTGTTTTCTGCATGGAGTTACTTTAAAGCATTTATAAAGAAGAATCAATAAAGAAGTAATGCATTTACTTACAAACTGAACATTATTTAAAACTGAAAGATTAGGGCCAAAAATGATTTCATATCAATTATTAGTTTCACAAAACTATGGTTGGCTACTTTTAAAAAGTCAGTAACTTTTTAAGTGTTGGCAACAACAAGCTATCAAAAATTTTTTATATGAAAGCATACCATTTCTGTATAAACGTCAGGCATTTTATTTTAGGTGCAAGATGTTTTTATTGAAAGAAATGAAGTGATTTTACCCATTTACGTTAAAAGCTGTGCAAGGCATGCCGTTATCCTTTACTTGTTTATTTGTTACAAACTACTTTCATTTTATTAGCCAATCAGCCAGGTTGGAACATAATTTTTTAGAATTGCACCCCTTGCAGGCACTTCTGAAAATAAAAATGTCAGCTTATTAAGATTTTTAGGCCTAAAGCATCAATTACCCCAAATACAACATCTGAGAGAGCAGTTTTCTAGAATGTTGTAATCTGCACAGGAATGCATGTGACATTACACCTATGGTATGAAAATCACACGCTTATTTAGCAGTTGAAAGACTTTTCTTCAATGTCCCAGAAGATGGATATCTCAGTGACACAGTAGATATGCTCCTGAAAAGTTATATTAAAATTGATTTACGGCAAATTCTACTAACTGTGGGACCCTGGGGTAATTATGTCACCGGAGCTGGCCGGTAAGCACAGGTATAGCCATGCTCACTGATAAAAGATTGAAACTGCCATCCTGGTAGAAAAAGTAGCTACAGCCGTAAGCCTCTTGAAGTTCCTCCCCCAATATTTTCCTGGCTATCCCAGTTCTTTGTGGACCCCTTGGATCTTCCCGAGATTCAGGAAATAAGGAGCAGGGGGACTAGCTGCAGTTCTGGTGCTAAGGCCGGTTCCATTCTGATGGCATGGTGCCAAACTACTTGTTAAGTAGTGTGACTATCACCTCCGTATACCCCCTCTCGGGTTCTAAGTTTTCTCCTTGTAAATGAAAAAGTTAGACAAGGCAGTGTTTTCTACAAATGTAAAAAAAAAAAAAAGAGACAACATTTAAAGCGTGAATTATATTTTGTTTTTTAAAAATGCATATTGAGTGCCTATAATGTACAGGTTCTCTGAGACGAGAACAAAGCTAAACAGTTGCTTTTCTCTCTCCAAATTAGTATGAAAATAATTCTTTTACTTAGATTTCTTTAAAGCAGCAGTGTTGGAATTAGCACGTGAATATTACAAACGAAATTCAAAAGGGTTTGAAAGAGGTGGAGATCGTTTCTGACTGGAATATATATGGCAGAGCAGGAATAGAAAATGTGACATGTAGTCAGCACTTTGAAGGGGTGTGAAATTTTGGAATGTAAATTTGAAAGAGTGGACAAAAAGCCAGAGCTCTCGCTTGGAGAGAATGGTTTGTACTGGAACTTGCAGGCAGATCTGTACAATGGGACTTAGAGGCAGGTAAACAGTAGTGCTATGCATAGAACTCTCCGCATTGTTGGACAGTCGGCCCTGCCCAATACAGTAGCCACTGGTCACAAGTGGCTATTGAGGACTTGACATGTGGCTACTGCAGCAGAGGAACTGAATTTTTAATTTTGTCTAATTTAAATTTAATTTTAAATAGCCACACATGGCTAGTGGCAACTGTATTAGACAGTACTGGTTTATTAGTGGGAGCATAGGGCTTATGTTAGGAAAGGAGGGAAGAAAATTCTAGCAAAGCACATTGAAGCAATATTCTTTGGATTAAAGAATCTAAACATACATTTTCTGTGATAGCAGTGGTGGGAACAGAAGGGGCATAAATATTTTAAAGCAGAGTAGAGATGCAAACAAAATAGTGCTTTTCATAGATTCTTCTGGTTGTGGTATGAATGGCAAACTGGAGGAAGGTGAGGAGATAGGAAATCAGTTAGGAATTGGTAGCTATAATCTAGGATAGAAGTAGGAATGGTGCCGGTAAGCCTAGAGAGGTATCACATGTAAAATGGATTATCTATTTTCAGAAAGCTGACTGATTTTATCAAGAATTATCTCCTCCTCGATTCATCTTTTTTGCAGATCTAGATTTTCCTGTAATTTTCTGTATATAGCTCTAATCTTGGGGGACTGCCTATAGCAATTAATTTTTCAAAATGCAGAATATTTCAATAATGTAATTGTTGTCTTTTTTCTACATGCACACAACTATTGCTCTATGTGATATTAGAGAATTATTCTGTTATTTTACTTGTTATTTTACTCCTCCCCCCCAGTTCTTCTTCAGAGTTTCTGTGACAGTTACCCTGTGTTAAGTGCCTAAAATGAAGTTCTGAGTAGTCACAGCCTGTCCTAAAACAGCTGTCTGTCATTGCAATTGATTTAAACATCTCCGTGCAGGCACTGGTTCTGCTCATCAGTGCCTCTATTTATCTGTAGTGCGTGTCGTTGCATTCATAAACACTCGGGCCCCTGAGCATATTTTTCTTGGGTCACTGTCTGCTTAGGGTGGGGGGGTTCTAGCTATCTAGAAAACTTGTTGGCAGGGACACCACAAATTGGACAGGAAACAACTCAGGAGGTGGCTTGCTTGGCTCAACCACAGCGATTCTGGGCACTGAATTCATATCAGCAGCATGGTATGTTAGCCAGAATGTCTGATTGAGCATCATGGTCTCCACAAAGATATCGTTTCAGATGAGATTTCATGAGGACTCATGCCTGGCAATCTGAGCAGTCTTAAGAGTTCCAACAGGGAGACCACTCGTCAATTAAGAGAACATGAGGACAATCAGTTGCCAACATGTACATTTTTTCTCTTTCAAGGATTTGCTCTTTTGCATATTTGCATTTGCATAGAACTGCAGAAAACAAAGACAGTTAATTTGAGATTACATGTGTTTCTATTTTTGTGGTGCAAGCAAATTGGACTGCAGTTTTCCTTGCCAAAATTTGTCTTTAGAGGGGATTATTCTTTTATGGTCCTGAATAGCTTTTGGATTTAGGCATAAATAGAAAGGTTTATAATTCCTGGTGACTAAGTATAGAAACCCTCCCATTCTAGATTTGTTTTTCCAATTGAGAATGCTTTAAGCATCCTGTATTAAATTTCTGATATTCCCAGAGAGGAGATAGTATAGAAAATAAACAGTGATAAATCTGATTTTAATTCCTGACTCTCTCCCTTACTACTTATGGGATCTAGGTCAAAATATTTAACCTCACTGAGCCTTAGTTCCCTCATCTATAAAATGTGGATAAAAAGTTTTACATATAATGCCACTGTATTGTAATGACTAAATGTGGTAACTATTTGTAAAAATACAGCACAAGCTGATTTGCATCTGTCGTGCGCTAGGAATCTACAAGCCACTCTTAAAATATCTGATCTCTCAGCATAGTGGGAGGGGGAGGAATGAAAAATCTCCTTTATGACATCAAAAAGAGGCTCACCTCATTAGAAAGACACATTCTTTTGCAACTCTAACATTGTAAACCTTATAACCTCATGGGTAACCCTCTTAGCATGACACAGAAAAGCTTTGTGGAAATTTATCTTTCCATATCTCTGTGAAAGAAAGATACATTTTCTTGGTGAAATTTGATTAACGGGAACCAATTTCCTTCTTTTTTGAAAGTAAACGCATATTGCTTGTTTCCTCTTGAAGAATATTGAATTCTTGGAGAGCATTCCTTTTGACTTCATATTATGGGGGTTTAGAGATGGTTAGGCGGGAGTATTGTGAAATTTTGGGGGTCAGGAAAGCTTTAGCTGACTGAGAATAATTCACCGGAAGAGGAAATAAGAACAATGTCTTCTGATCTTTAATTATTACTGTTCACTACTTACATTTCCTCTGAAAAGAAAATTTTCTACCGTTTGAAAACCTTTATCACTAAGAAGACCAATCAGTTTGGCTTGGTTCTTTATCAGAGCATTTTGGCTCCCTGTTTAACACCCCATTTGATGTGTATCCTTTTTGCAGTCTGTGTAGACTGCCCATTGTATGGGATTATTTGCTAAGGTACCAGAAAAGTTCAAAGTAGCTATTGCAGATACCTCAAGGAAAAGGGATGAGGGTGACTTAATTAGTTTGCAGTAAAAAAAAAAAAAGGTGCCCTAAATAAATTCAGTGAGTGCAAATTGAAAGGTAGACAGCTAGAAGTCTCATTAAGTGCATATTAGCTTGTATTAGCAACTGCAAATCTGTCTGCAGTGTTTCGTTCTCACTGTGTGAAGGTATGTCTGCAGGATTATAAAGCCTAAATCCTTCACCCTCGTTGTCTATTAGAGATATATATGTATATGTTCTCAATTTATAAAACTGGTTACTGACGTATACCGTGCAAGTATTTTTCTGTAAACCAATTATAGGAACGTGGACAGAGTGCCTTAGTCAATTAAGAAAGCGATTAGCAGAGACTCCTCACCGCTTTATTATGTTTTCTACTATAAATGTTTATTCCATGGACTCCCTGTGTTACTCAGGTCCATATCTTGTAGTACCCAGAGCTATTTCTTTTAAAATGACTTAATAGTATTGAGTGATTTTTTTTTTTAATGATAATGATGCCCAACTTTTAGACCAGGCTGATGTCTTCAGAATTTGTGCTTATTTTCTATAGGCTGGTTGGGAGCTCTCAAGTGTGGATGAAAAATAGGGAGAGCAGCAGAGTCCACATGGTAAGAGAAAATTGTGTAGTGGGAGTTAGGAAAATATGAGTGTATCTATAGCTATAGTATCATGTATTCCTCTTTCTTTTTTTCCTCATTCTTCATTTTTATTTTAACCCAAGAGTTTGCTATTTCTTCTGGAAAGACACAGTACTATGGACTCTTTGAGGAAGGGTCAGGACTTCTTATTGTTCTCGTCCATTGTGGAATTCTCCACAGAACCGATGTGTCTAGGAAGAAGACTACCACACACAGTGTTTACAGTGACTCAACTTTTAGTTCTTTATTATCACATTCAAAAAAATACCTGTTAGACTCTGTATTAGTCAGGGTTCTCCAGAGAAACAGAAACAACAGAAGATATATCTGTATATTTATATATCTATGTCTAAATCTATCTATCGCTATCTATCCATCTATCTATCTTTCTATCTGTCTTTCTATCTATCCATCTATCTAACTATCTATCTATCTGTCTATCTATCTATCCATCCATATCTATCTATTGAGATAGAGAGATTTATTTTAAGGAATTAGCTCACATGATTATGGAGTCTGGCAACTCCAAAATCTTCAGGGTGGGCCAGCAGGATGAAGACCCAAGAAAGAGTTCATGCTGTAGTTCAAGTCCAAAGGCAGTCAGGCTAGAGAATTTCCTCTTGCTCAGGGAAGGTCAGTCTTTCTTTCTGTATAGGCTTTCAAGTGATTGGATGAGGCCCACCCTGGAGGGCAATCTGCTTTACCCAAAGTGCACTAGTTTAAATGTAAATCTCGTCCAAAAACATTCTCATAGAAACATTCAGAATAATGTTTGACTGAATATCTGAGCACCATGGCCCAGCCAAGTTGACACACAGAATTAACCATGACAGACCCTCAAAGATGAGGAAAAGGGAGAAAAGGCAAGGATAACTTCATCAGTAGTGGTGAGCATTTTTTTATTCCAACTACACCCAGATCATTGTATTTTTTTTCTAAATATGACTAGTCAACATAGTCTATGGAGACACAGGCAGAAAGATCCAAGGCAGTTTTGAGTAGAATGGTGCACATTGCTGGACAGGCCTTTCCCAGTCCTCCTCATTAGTCCTCTACTCTATGTACAGGTGTTGGAGAATAGAAGGAATGATATTATACTTTTTTTAAAACTGCTAAAAATAAGCCCTTGGATTATTCACAGTCTCTCCCCTATTCCAGCCTTGGAGTCAATTGAGATGCCTTAACCTTTTCTTGAAATGAAAAACACCCTGGAGATGCAAATATTTCCCCCAAACAACTTAGAAATACTTGCAAACAGAAAAGGACAATGTTGTACAGAGAAAAAAAATTAACAGAAAAATGGAAGAAAAGGGCACAGGACTGACATAAAAATTTTGTAACTAACAAAAGAAAGAGAATTTTGATTTCATTTCTTCTGTAAATTGTGTGCATTGGAAGGAGGCAGTTAAAGCTATTACACAGTGTTTAGTCAAGAAAATAGGTTCCGTTATTACACAGTCACATAGCAAAATAGTGGTCATGTCTTATAGGATCCTGGAACCTGACTTTGAAATAAGGTATGAGAAGTTATAAGACTTACAGACAAAAATAAAGCATGGATAATGACCCATTATGCATGTGGTACCACTGGAGGATACACAAAAAAAATGCCTGGCTCCTACTTGGAAGGGACATTCTACTGGACAAAATGGAACATATATCCACAGGCTGCAATTAGACAACACTCTGGGGTAAAGACCTGAGTCTTCAGGTTGGGACTTTGAGCCACAATTGAGAATTAAAAACTGAAAAACATAAAGTCCCTTGCTAAAGAATGTTGGTAAAACACGAGACCAAATACGGGCATCTTCTCCAATAAAGTGCTGACAGTGTCTAAGTGTTTACTTAATGACAGTTGTTAGAATTATTCTTATTGCAAAGTGAATATGTGTGCATCCTAAGGAAGTAAACAACTAGTGAATATTACCAACTCATATTTAACAGCAGTCAACTTGAACTATTCTTTCAAAAAATTAGAAATCGGTGCATAATTTTCTTAAGAGAGTTGGCAAATATATTCTTTACCTATTTCTTTAAATCTCTTTACTTTTGTAGCATTGTTTTCAATGCAAATCATCATTAAATGGGTTTTATTTCATTTCTGTGGGTGCCTTGATGAGGAATATCGCTTTCAGTGATGCAACAGGGGGCAGTACAGGGTGAAGACATATGGACCCACAAGGAAAAAGAGAAGAAGGAGGTCACAGCTGCAACATGTTCAAAGCTAGAAAATAGATTACTAAGATTTAGCTTTTTTTTTTTGTTTGCTTTTTGCTAAAGTGACAGACAGAGTAGAAAGGCAAGAAGCATCACAATTTTTTTTTTTTTTTTTGTGAGGAGATCAGCCCTGAGCTAACATCCGCCAATCCTCCTCTTTTTTTGCTGAGGAAGACGGCCCTGGGCTAACATCTGTGCCTATCTTCCTCCACTTTATATGGGACGCCACCACAGCATGGCTTACCAAGCAGTGCATCGGTGCGCGCCCGGGATCCGAACCAGCGAACCCCGGGCCGCCGCAGCGGAGCGCGCGCACTTAACTGCTTGCGCCACCGGGCCGGCCCCAGCATCACAATTTTTATCACAGTACTCCTCCTTCCTCCCGCAGAATTAAGGATCGGTCCCACCGACTACTTCTGGCAGTAGAGATAAAACAATGGCTAAAGACACAAAGTCTCTGGTTTAAAGTCTCTTTTGAAGAGCTAGGCTTCCTCGTGCTTTCCCTGTACTTCAAAGTTACGGCCACCGCTCCTCAGTCTCCCAGGTAGAAGAGAAGAGGTTTATTCCCTAGAGAGGATAAAATAGGTTCTCTGGCTGGAGGAGACCAGGACACAGAGGGAGAACACCAACCTGAAAGCAGAGATAAGCACACCAAGTGTTGAAACACCTCACCCTGCCTAACTCTCCCCCCACTAAGATCCCTGGCAGAACCCTATCAGCCAGATACCATCCAGACAGGAGAATGGAAGAATTCCCATCCAAGAGAAGAGACTAGAACCAAATCTACTTAATTACAGGGAAGACTGGGTCAACCAGACCCACTCTTAAATATTACCACAAACCCAATGTTATAAGATATTTGAAGAAGTCCTCTTATATCAGAGACCAAAACAAATAGAAAAAAATAACTTAGAGAAAGAGAAAAGATTATGCACAATAAGAAATCTTCAAGATAACTGTGATTAATATCCTCAAAGATACGAGAAAGGGTTTTACGTCCCTGAAACAAGAACAAAGAATTCTTTTAAATGTCGAAATTAAAATATGATAGTATAAGTGAAAAAGTCCAATAAAAAGTTTAGGGAATAAAGTTGATAAAGTATTTCAGAATGAAAAACAAAAAGTCAAAAATGGAAATTAGGAGAAGAAAAATAAAAGAGAATTAGAAAAACAGTAGAGAAGTTTCAACATTTTAAGAAATAGGTATGCCAGAAGTAGAAAACAGGAAATATAGGATAGTGAATCATCAAAGAAAAACATTTTGTGAAAAGTTCCCAGAATGGAAGGACACATTTTTCCATATTGAATAGACCCACCATGTTCCGAGTACCGTGGATGGAGATAGAAATGGAAATGGACTCCCATTAAGGAATATCAAGAAAAGGCAGTAATCTGGGAACAAAGGAGGTCTTCAAGCTTTCAGAGGGATCATTAATATGAAATAAAATAGAGAGAATAGCAATACTGGAATCTAGAAAACAATAGGACCAACTCGTGATGCTTCTGATGAGGAGATACAACCTGAAAGTCTATGCCCAATCATGTGTGAGAGCACCTGAAAGACTTTTGTCGCCCTTGCACTCATTTTCAGAAAGCTGCTGGAAGAAGTTCTCTCCTAAAATTAGGGAGTAAACCAAGAAAGAAGACAGACCCAGGAAACAGGGTATCTAATACAGAAGAAAGGAGGAGAGAATTACCACTCACAAGGTGATAGCTGAGGAGCTGGCTTAGACAGCACCCAGAGCCATTTGGAGCAGGATGACTTTTATGAGGAGGGATTTCTTTAACAAGACAATTTACAATTATTACATATTTAAATGTATTAATAAGAGTTATATACCGGTGGAGGTCAGGGGGCACTTGGTGGTTATTACTAGAAAACTAGGAAAAAAATGGCAGCACTAACAACACATTAAAAAAACTTTATGATAATAAGCTGAAAAAAGAAAAAGCACCAATATTTGCATAAAAAGAAGTGTAGCCATGATATCTGACATTTTCTCTGCTGTATATAGTGTTTACATCAATGTGGCAATGTAAACACAGAATATTGACCCAACTCATAATATGACATGATAAGAATGAGAAGATAAGAAGATAAGAAACCTCCATGTGTGTCAATACACAGTATTTAAATGCACCCCCCCCAAAAAAAAAATAAATCAAGAAGTAGCAATATGATCATATTATGGAGAGATTTACATACAAATACCAACAGAATCATGTAAAATATTCAAAAGTGGTTGCCTCTGGGAAGGAGGAAAAAATGTGTGGTGAGAGTGAACTCTGACTTTTGCATACAACTATATAACTTTTTAAACCATATACATATAATTTGGTAAAACTTAAAAATAATTTTAAACCATATTTTTATTTTAGAAAATTACGAATTAAAAATCACCAAAAATTGCATCTCTGTTAAACTACTTCTGATAATAGTTTGATTTGTTTCTTTCTAACTTAACATAGTTATACATATAGATAGATATGTAGATAATCATAAATATATATTTTATGTAAGTATAAAATATTATATAGAGTGACTTACAGATACAAGATCATTTATAGTTCTTATCAGGTCAGGGATCTTGCCCACTTTCCTATGGTATTCACCAGTTTTCATATATAAAATTCCAATGGAAATTTGGACCTATTTCAGGTATTCTAGTTTTATTTTATTAATCTGTTTAATGTTTAAAATATTAATATGGAACTTACTTTAATGATTATCTCTTTATATTGGGTTATATTTGGAAGAGAGGCTACTCAATCAATGGCTTTATTGCCTTTCTGTTAGTATGAAATATTTCTAACATACAGAAATGTATGGAGAGCACTATGTTGAACATTAATATACTCTGTACATTTAGAATAATTGCAAACCATTTTTAGATTCCTATGTATTCATCCTGGATCACGTTCCACTTCCTCTCTCTCAGGGGTAACTACCGATTTGGGTATTTATCACTTTCACGTATGTCTTTCAAGTTTTACTATATGAATATGTATTCTTAAACAATAGCATTAATTCATATTTTAAATTTGTATAATTTATGTCATACTGTATATATTTCTTAACCAGGAATCTTCTAAAACATTATTTTATATAGATCTCTCTTTATGTTTATACATGTAGCTTTAGTTCACTTATTTTTCACTGGTGTTTACTATTGCATTTTATGAAAACAAAAAAAAATTTCCATTTTTCTATTGATGGACATTTTTGTTTCTGATTTTAGCAGTGCTGCAATGATCATTTTTATAAATGTTTATTTTACATACTTACAAGAGTTTGTCTAGGTGTGGAAAGCTTTAATAGATATTGCCAGTTTTATGTGTAGAGAGGTTTTTCCAGTTTAAATTCCAACCAACATTGCATGACCCATTACTACATGTATTGGCCATTTGTTAACATCATACTTTGATATTTTCCTCTGATGTGGAATAGAATGTCACTTGTTTTAATTTTACTTTTCTGATTTCTAGTGATGTTTTACATTCTTTTAATATGTTTACTGACCATTCAGGTTACCTCTTCAGATGATTTTCTGTTATTAACTTTTGCACATTTCTCTTTTGAATTATGGGCCTTTTTCTTATTTTTAGGAGTTCTTCACATATTTTGAATACTAATTCTTTGTGTAGTTCATTTTCTGTAAATGCCTTCTCTCATTCTTTTTTTTTTTGCCAATTGTTTTTCTATCATGCCTTTTAAAGAATAGAAGTATTAATTTTTAATAAAGTCCAATTTATCAATCTTTTCCTTTATTACTCATCTTTTTTGTATGTTTTTAAAGAAATTTCGCTCTACCCCAAATCCATAAACATAATCTAAAATTATATAGTTTTGTGTGTCATTGTAAACTTGATGCTGATTTTTGTGTATGAGGCAGGTGTGAATCAAGTTTTGTTTTTTTCCCACATGGTCTCAGAATCATTGACTAGTCCCCAAAGAGCTTCTGTAATTTGTTCCCATATATACACAGGTCTATTTCTGGGATCTCTTTTCATTTTCTTGTATTCTATTTGAACAATCCGTACATGAATATCTTCTATATTGATTAGTATAGTTCTATAATAAGTCTCATTGCATCATTCCTTTAGGTAGGCAGACAAGCAGGGAGTAAGGAAGTAAACAGTCTCAGTATCTGTCACTATAGATGTGATGAGTCATACAACAGAATTCTGTTTAGCATTTAAAATGAATGAACTAAAACCACATATACTAACATGACTCAACCTCAGAAGTGTACTGTTGCGTGATAAAAACCAGTTGGTGCTGGATACTGTATGATAACATTTATGTAAATTTTAAACACACAACAATGAGATATAGTATTTATGGATACCTAGGTATGTGTGAAATATTCAAAAAATGGATGGGAATAGTAAACATCAATTTCAGGAATAGAGTTACCTCTGGAGAGGAAGGGTAATGGAATGGCTTATTATATCTGAAACTTGTTTTTTTTTTTGATGAGGAAGATTAGCCCTGAGCTAACATCCATTGCCAATCCTCCTCTTTTTGCTGAGGAAGATTAGCCCTGGGCTAACATCCATGCCCGTCTTCCTCTACTTTATACGTGGTACACCTGCCACAGCATGGCTTGATGAGCGGTGCGTTGGTCTGCGCCTGGGATCCAAACCTGCGAACCCCGGGCCGCCAAAGCGGAGCACATGAACTTAACCACTACCCCACCAGGCTGGCCCCCTATCTAAAACTTTTTAAGTTTTTTAAAAATGACATCTAAAAGAACTATGGCAAAAGGTTAACATTTTGTATTATAAAATATGGGTTATACCTGGATAGTAAAAACAGATGTTTATTATCTTCTGAACTTTTCTACATTTTTGGAATATTATCTCATTTATACAAAATAAATATGCAAACTGAATAAATGTATTTTAAAATGTAGTCAATATCCCTTGGGCGAAGATGTTGAAAGAAATGGCAACAACTCTACGTCTACACCTTGACAGTAATTTCCTTGGGTAGTTAGTTTGCTATAATATATGATCATGTTTTTTCTCTTAGCAGTGCAGATAATTAGATTATTCTTGAATCAGAATCCAATGTAATGTTCAGATGTCTTTTTAAATTATTATTCATAGTAACTGCATTCACTGTAGGAATTACCAGCTCAAAATCTTGTCTTAGGAATTTCCCTTCACACAGGAGTAGGTACCAATTGCCTTGTCTGTAGTGCATGACAATCCCCTGCCCAAAGCTGCTGATCAAAAGATGGACATCACATCAAATGTAAAATTCAGATTTGAGGGATAAAGAGACTTGGAATTTTTTTTTTTTTTTTGGTGAGGAAGATTGGGCCAGCGAAGTGGAGCATGAACTTAACCACTACGCAACCAGGCCAGCCCCGGGAATTTTTGAAACTCTGACAAGCTGACCACGGTTCTCTAAAGGAAAGTTTCATTGACATCTCTAGTGAGAACCTGGGGGGTGTCCACTTGCCTGCTTTTCCTATGGCTTACTTGGGTGGCTTTTCACTGTGTTCTGAAGTATACTCGACCCTCTTATAATAAATTTCCTGTTTGGCTGAAGGTGGCCAGAGTCTGATTTTGTTACTCTGGTAAGCAAAAGAACTGTAACATATGGATATAGAGTATTTTACTCAAATTTAGGTGACTACTTAGAAATTTACCAGCTCTCTTCCCCCAATTTTCTTCAAAGGCAATGTAGATAAATCCATTGATTTTGGCTCCATTTACTCACCATTCACTCTAGATATATTCAGCATTTAGTCTTTATCAGTTTTTTTTACTGCCTTTTCTGTGCCCTAAGCTCGGTTTCCACCCCCTTCTCTGTTTGTTTTAAGTAATATTCTATATTCTAGTCTTGAAACTGGATCTGTATAAATTCTTGTTGGTATTATATTTCATATCTTGCAGTCGTTTCTCTGTTTAATGGTAGGCTCTTAATTTCCATGTTTCATTTAAGGCAAATGAAAATAACATATGTTCCTTTTAAAAATAAAAGGCTTCTTATCCTTTCTTAAAGAAACCTAAGTTGTTTATATGGTTTGGTTTTGAAAGCAGTAATTTAGTGTTTCCATTAAGAGGGAAGTTGCTGTCTCTAGCTAATGGCAGTTTTGTTTCCTCCTGTTGATGGAATCTGATTTTGAAATTTATACCAGAGTTAGAGATGGAACATTCTAAAGGGTCTCTTCCCAAATTAAGTGTTTTTATTAAATGAAACTACTAAACTCCTCCGCATATAAATGTTTTGTAACTTTATCTACCAAAACTTGTGAAAGGGGAAGAAAGATAAGGAAGGTTGTAGAAGAGATATATGCCTGCTTTGTACCTTATTCAAACAGTGATTAATGAGGGAAAACACTTGATTTCATACATAAGCTAATTGTAAACTGGTTTATCGCTTACCTCCAGATTTTGGCAACAAAGAACGGAAAATGTAGAGAAAATGGAGGTGTGTTGAGTATCTGAGGATCACACTATTCATCTTTCCTTTTCTAGCAGGGCATCAGTTGGAGTTATTCAATGAATTGAATTTGCTCCATCAAATTTTCCCAATCATTTTTCCCTGAAGTTTTGAAATGCTTGATGGAGATTAGTGGGTAAGATTCTAAATGTGATTTAGGGTGAAGATAAAAGTCCTTGAGAGTTTGAACGCAGAGATTTGACCTCATTATCATCCTGGTTACCTAAATGAAGTGATCTACCAAAGCCATATTTATGCTCAATGAAAATGAATGGTCTGCAGGTCTTTTCCCTTTTCCCATTTCCCTTAGTTGATCAACATATTTTACTTTTGGTAAAGGGCAAATTGGTTCAGTTTGATGGATTAAAATTTCATTTTCATCATTCTATCTGCTTAACCTTAACAAATTATACAGACTTTAGTGCTTCAGTTTTCTTATCTGTAAAATGGGAACAATATTCGTTATAGTACTTATATAGATTTCTTATGAGGATAAAATTAGCTAATGTGAAAAATACTGAAAGTAATGGTGATTTATAATAAATACATAGCAGTAACTATGTTGGTTATGGTAATTAATATTATTTTTTTAATCAAATATATCTTCTTTTTTGGGCCCATAATTACCCATTAAGCAAGGAGTTCTCCACTTAACCCTTGACCAATTGCAGAAGTCCCCTATACTGAAGTCTGGATCTAGTATTTCCAATAGAAAACTATGTGGTATAATGTTGTATGGATTCTTTTTGAAATCAGACAGACACAATCTGAATTTTGGCTCCTCTGCTTTCTACCTAGTGGCACTGGGGAAGTTATTTATCTTCAATAAATCTCACTTGACCCGTCTGTAGAGTGTGAAGATTCTTGTAAGTATGCCTAGCACGGAGTAGGGAGGGCTTTGGCACATCTCTAAGTGTGTCCCTTTCTCATTCTGATAAAATTCAAATACTAGGGCTGGCATTTCAGAACCACCAAAACTTTTCTTTCCTTTTCCACGCTCTCCTTACTTTACTGCCCACTCCTCCCTACATATAATAAGGAAATGGTTTTTTGATATGGTGAAACCAGCCAACCTCTTCATTTTTACTCTAATTGGTTCTCTTCCCTTTGTGCCTGCCCACATTTTATACTGCCTCCATCCCAAGCCTACGATATTTCCTAGACTTATTTTTGCCTATCTATTGCTTTTGCATCCTTTCAGAAGTTGCAAATTGGGAACCCTCTGGCATATACGGTTTATTGGGCCAGTCCAATTTTTTTTAATTGAATGAGAATGCCTTTAGGTAAGGTGAGAAATCCACACTGCGCTGTAATAACCATTACTCCTTCACATATTTAGGTCTCCTGCCTGGCCCCTGAAGTCATTGGGTTTATCACTGGAACTCCTTCTCTTAATTAAAGCTAACAGAAATGAATCACTACCTTGTCTTCCTCCCCTCAATTCAATTAAAATCTTTATTGGCTCCTTTATACAATCTGACATATGGCAGAATAAGTGAGTTTACGGGTAAGATGGAATTGATTTTAATCTCTGCAGCTAATAATTGAATAACTTTTAACAAGACTCCCTTGCTCATCTATAAAATGTGGGAAGTAAATCTCATATGCAAATAACAATTCTTCCAGGATTGTTTTGAGAATGACATAAAAGAATATATGTAAAATAATCAACACAGTGCCTGATCCAAAGTAAGGAATCTGTGGATATTAATAACTCCTCTGAACCTGTTTTTTGTAATTTGACAGATGTGGGCATTGAGATTAGATAATTATCTACTTCCTTCCAGCTCAAAAATAGTAGGAAACTCATGGAATTCCCAATGTAATAGGTTTTTGTGTGTGTGTGTGTGAGGAAGATCAACGCTGGGCTAACATCCATGCTAATCCTCCTCTTTTTGCTGAAGAAGACCAGCTCTGAGCTAACATCTATTGCCAATCCTCCTCCTTTTTTTTCCCCAAAGCCCCAGTAGATAGTTGTATGTCATAGTTGCACATCCTTCTAGTTGCTGTATGTGGGACGCGGCCTCAGCATGGCCGGAGAAGCGGTGCGTCGGTGCGCACCCGGGATCCGAACCCGGGCCGCCAGTAGCAGAGCATGCGCACTTAATTGCTAAGCTACGGGGCCGGACCCCCAATGTTATAGTTTAAGTATTCTCTGTTTTCTTCTTGTAATATAATATAGCATAATATAATATAATATGACTTTTTGTTCCTGTGTAGTATATTTTTATAGGTACTCCGTGTATACTAGCTTATGACATTTCTAATGCCATACTGATACTGAAGTTTGCTACTCTTCTTGCTCTAACAGTTCCTGTCTTTTTTAAGGAGAGAAGAGGGAAAGAGAAAGGTACTAACATAGTGGGAGTGCCTGCTGTAGGCTCCCTGCTGGGTCCTTTGCAAACACAATCGACTCTTGTTGATGGAAGTACTCACTGATGGAGCACAGTGCCCTAGTAAAGGAGTGGGTGGTGATTGACTGCAGAGAGGGTACAGTGTCCCTGGAACATCAGTAGTGCGGTTTACAGAGAACAGTGCAGAGATAGTGTTAACTCAGTGCCAATTAAGTGGAAGTCACCAAAGAGAGCTGTCACTGCGTTAGATCTCAGATTTCCAGATACAGTCGTTTTTAATTTGTGAAGTTCCTGGATAACAGAGCAGGCAACTACACTTGATAAAAATAATCTTGTCAAAATCATGCCGTTATCATCAATTATTAAAATGTCTTTTGTTAGGATCATAATTGTCTGTTTTTATGATTAAACAAAAAAATCAAGATCATATCAAACGTAAGTGTGTCACCCTTCTCCCACATACTGATATATGAATGACCAGTTTGAAATTAGTGAAACAGTATCTATTTTTACATTATTGATTAAAAACAAGAAAATACATTTTATTAAAAATGAATGTTCTGTATTCTTTCAAGTATTTTTAATGGTTTATGTGCAAACTCATATAAAAAACACATAGACATACTAAATATGGAAAAATTAAGTAGGAGATTTTATATACTCATACATCTATATTTCTTGTCAGTACATTTTTGTCACTGTTTCTGGGTTAAAACTAAAAAAAATCCATAAAAATTCTGAGGCATTCCAAATATGAGTGTTGCTCAGTCCCGAGTGGCCTCAGCTCAGTAAATTATTCAGTGCTCCACATAAATGTGTCAAATTTATTCACAGGGCATAAATGAAGAGATCTAGTGCTTGATAATCCAGAATTGTCTTTTTAATAATGAATAAAATCTTTTAAAGACACTGCAAGAAGGATAACATGTAGCCCTTAAAACTTTCTCTTGTTTCCAGAGTTGTATTATTGTACATTAGATATAAAGAGATTTACAAGAATTTGGTTATAAGCTAAGTAAAACATAGGTTTAAATAGACTTTTATTGGACTGATCAAGCTGTAAGTGGGAAATTCAGAGGCTTATTAAGGCTGCCGAAGACACTTGGGGAACTTGGATACTTTTAAGTCTCATTTTCCCCTTCTGTCTTTATATGCAATTGTCATTTCTTAATATGATAAGTATATCATTTGGCCCATTATTTGTGTTTTAGAAGTTTCTGCTCTCTTCTCTCAATGATCATCTACTCTGGAACATTTGGCAAAGGACTTATTTTCTCATATTTGTCTCTGAAGCCCACTTCTCCCCTGGTACCTGCCTCCCGACTGCTGTGTTTTGTGCTCTGCTCTTGGTGTTTTCCCTCTGCTCCTTTCTGCCCTTTCCTAAACAGCACCCTCTTCTCTCAGACTCTGAAGCACAGGACTGTGGTGTGTAGGAGAGTTTAATGAAGCTTTAGGGATGTTCTCTAAGTGTGTGGTACCAGCACCATATCACCTACATCAGCATTGATGAGATGGAAACATGTTCATCCCAGAACCCATCCCTGCTCCCATGAACCAGCATCCATAAGGATCAGAGCTATAATCTGTATTTTCAATAAGAGCCTTAAATGATTCTTAATCACCCTAAAGGAAACTCTTCTGGGTTCATCAGTTGTGATGGGGGAAAGGATCAGCTATTAAAGTAGCAGACAATGTAAAAAACTTAAATTAGGCATCATTGTCCTGATGTTTTCTGTGTATCCATGGCCCAAGACTCCCTCAGGGGACCACTTTCTCTTTAGGCGTCTCTGGTAGACGTGGGGATGTGCTGCCCAGATTCTACTTCCAGGAAGGGCTTGCTGTCCAGCTGCAAGGAGAGCTATCAGCAGACAGCTTGCAGCTGCCAGGTCCTTCAGGCTCTACCTCAGCTGCAGAGGGCACTTGTTTCCCTTCCAGCACCTGGTCACTGAGTGAAGCGGGAATAGCCACTTCGGCCCATTGCAAGACAACCTTCACAGGCGATATCCACTCCAGAGTTCCCTGCCAGAGGCTTTGTTGCCAGAATTACAGTTTGTCTTCATCCCCTGCCTAATCCTGCTTCTTACTCTTCTTCTCACAGGTGTTGATTCCTAACAAACATCTTGCACCCCAAACTCTGTCTTAGCATCTTCTCCTAAAGAACCCAACCTGTTACAGCCTCTCCCCACAGTAATATTGTAGAAGCTTCCTCTCTCCTCTGGAAATAGCCTATCTCAGGTCTCTGGGCCTCTCTCAAACCACGAAGATATGTTTCAAATATTTCTCTTATTTTAGAATACACAAAGTTTCTCATTTTAACTGGAATCAAGATTCAGTTCTGGGGCTGACTTTCCATATTCCAGAAACCAATAGGTGTTCCTATTTTTCTAATACGGGCTTGACCGTCTTATTCCCTGCAATGATTTATGCTGTACCCCAAGGAGAGCAGTCAGTTTTGGTTTTAATGAACACATTTGGGCATTTTGTTTCAAAAAGGTGAGACCATTTTTGTTGCTTCACCAACTCTGATACTTTGTTTTTTGCATAATTAACGGACACGGCTTCCCAGACCTCTTAATAGTTCTGAAAACTAGATAACCGAATGTCTGAAATGTTCTTCTCTATCTGGAAAGTTGACTCAGTTATTTAAAAAATGCTCTTGTTTTTCTATCCATGATGTTATCTTGAGAATCTATTCTTCTGCCAGTGGATATTGTTCTGAAAATGGAGTTTCTGATTGATTCAGCCATCCTCATAAGGACGTCTTAATTTCACCAAAGCATGGAAACATGTGATAGAAAATGTGTCCTTTCTCCTCTGCAGAAGTGCTTGTTTTTAATCTCGCTGCTGAGCCAATGGTATTGTCTGTCTTGAAAGACGACACAGTTCATTTCAGTATTCTACGGTAAATTATCCTCCGCAGACATTCTGGACATTATCTTGGATAATGGAATGAAGTGGTTTTCTGTTGGGAAATTCACATAGTTTGAGTTATTTTTATCTTCCTACCACATTACATCAATATTAGCAACTACATTTTTATTATTCATTCTTTCTCATGTTGCCATTGTCTAGCAGACCTTTCTATTTAACCTTTATGAATGCTATCAGAAATATGTTCAAGTAATTTACTCTAACAGGTATATTGGTACGGACTTGGCTCTTAGGTAGGAAAATAAGGCCATTAAAGAAATAAAAGACTGCTTTTAACTGAAACATGAAAGAAACTAACGTTAATGAGGATTTGGAGCTCAGTCCAATAGGTTAAGTAGGTGTCCACTGGAGCAAGGCGCCAGCCTGTGACGCTGCAGTGATAAGATGCAAACACAGTGGAACACTTTACTATGACAAGCCAGATCTCATCTTGCCCGGATATGGATTGAACCCAGTTTTTAAAGTGGAAGCTCAGTGGCGTAATGAAAGCACCTACACGTTTTCATTACCTAAGTCCTAATGGCTGAGATCATTTCTTCATTAAAAAGATCTAAAACACTTACTGAGAGTGACAATGGCATGGGTATTGTTTCTCTACACTATGTGGAAGAAAAAGGCAAAGAGGACTGGAAAAGTGTACAAAAGGTGAGTTTATCATGGGTGTAGTCATATGTGATAGTTATAAGGAATAAGTTAAGAGTTGTGTGTTTTCAGTCTTAGCAAACTGTTTTTCCAGAGTTGTGCTATTTCTTTTGGATTTGGACTCTCCCCCACCACACACACACCATAACGCTAGCTTTCTGTCTAGAAACCCTTGCCAAATTTGGCAGCATCACTAGGTAAGAGAAAAAGATGAGGGGAAAAAAAAGAGCCAGGCCTGCTGTTGAAGTAGATTCAGCTAGTGGAGCCCGTGGGATCTCGGCTTGTTTACCAGCTGCTCCTACACTCTCTGCTGAACCTGGACGAATTTTACAGCTAGAGCTGAATTAACAATTCACGTGGCATGCTCGCCAGATGCTATTGAAGAACGTGGAGGAGAGAACGACATAATCACACTCAAAACAGAATGTGAAGATCACCTTGTCCTTTTAGCATCAGGGACTCAGCCAAACAAGATGACTGATTTCTCTATGCACCTCATGCCATTATTAAATAAGCACGAGAACACTAGCATGATATTACACAACAGTGTATTGGTATGAGTCACAGAACCTGTAATTTAGCAGTCACATTGTCTAGCTCAAACAGGTGGCACAGTCTGGCAGATGGCAGTGAGGATTTCTTTACAAGGTTCACAGTTTCTTGCAAATTGCTTGCTTTCTCTTTTCTCTTTCTAAAATTTATATGTGTGTGTGTGTGCACATATCTCATCATTTTCATACACGATTCATATTCGAAAGGTATGCTGTTTTATATTTTGAGGCTAAGTTGTTAATTATATATAGATTCAGAATTGTACTAACTCCCTGATAATTTTTTTCTATTAGCGTTTGTTCAACATTCACTTAACAAACATTTCTGAGTGCTTATGTGCCAGGTACTATTCTAGACCTTTAGGATATATTGATAAATATAACAGAAAAAAAAATCTACCACTGTGTAGCTTTCATACTAATAATAACCCACTTTATAAATATATTTTATTTAAAATCAATTTTATCTCAATTTAATATTGCTACATAACCTATTTTAGGTTGGTATTATCTGATATGTCTTTGTTTTAGATCTTTAATTTCAACTTTACTGAAGGAAATTTTATGTTAGTCATGTTTCTTATAAGCATATTAGAGCTTTTTAAAAAAAAATACAATTGGAAAATCTTTGACTTTAAACAGGGAAGTTTCATCCATTTACATTTTTTGAGACTAGTGATATATTTGTGTATATCCCCTTTAGTGTGTTCTTTCTTTATACTAAGCTTTCTTTGCTTCCTTTTAATTATTTTCTCATTCATTTTTATTAGTCGAGTTTTCTTTATAGTCCTTTATTCCCTCTATTAATTTGAAGTTATGTATTCTGTTTTTATTCTTTTAGTGATAATCTTACATTTAATGGCTTAATACTATCTTAACAAATACTGGTCTTAACCTTGTCTAATGTCAATGAATCTCGCTATTGTCCTCCTCCAAATACAAAGACCTTAGAATCTTTTAAATCTAGTCACCCCTCCCATCTTTCATGTCTCTATTTTGAATTTAAGCCCTCACACTTAGTCATTATTTTCAATGCTTTTTATGGTCAATACATTCACTTATTTATTTGTTTGTTATTATATTTTATACTCCACCATTTTCTTCTGAGTTAAATTCCATTTTCTTAAAGTACTTCTATCAGTACTTCTCTCAGTGAGATCAGTGAGTGGTCAATTCTCTCTGCCTTTGACTGAAAATGTTTATTTTTACCTCACTCTTGATTGAAAGTCCAATGGGATATTACAATTCTAGAATGACCGATATTTTCTCTCAACACATTAGCTGTGTACTTCCACTGTCCTCTTTATTGTGGTTAATTTTAAGATTGTTGTCAATATAGTAGTGTTATTTTTAGGAATTTTAGGGGTTTTGTCTTTTATGTTTAGTAAGTTGTTTTTTTTTTAAATGAAATGTTGAAGTATGGATTTCTTCTTTATTTAACACTTTTGATACTCATTGTACTGCTTCAAGATTCATGTCTTTCTTCAATTATGATTAATTTTCATTCACTTGCATTTTGAATATTGCCTCTCCCTCCTCTAGCTCCTCTAGTCTCTCTGTTCTGTTCTTATAGAATTACTACCATGCATATAGTATAACTTGTCATCACACCCTTCATATATTAGCTTCTGTTATTTTAAGTCTTTCTCTGAGCTGAATTCTGTTTAATTCTCTCAGTTGCATTTTTGGCTTACTAGATTTCTCTTCAGGTATGTCTAATTTGTCTTTCTTTTAAATTTAGCTTTAAAATTTTCTTTTAAATTTTACTTTAACACGTGTTGGTTTACTTTATCCAGCACTCCTCTATGTTTGTAGAAGGAAGTTGGTCTGAGAAACCTAGTTTACCACAGTGCTGGAGATTCACGACCATTTTTCTAATAAGTTAAATTAGTTTTTGGAAGGCTTCCAAAATAATCAAAATGATTTGGTATTCTAAAGATTAACAAATCAATATGTGGACAATTCTAATAAACGGGAAAAAGAAGAGAGGAGATCTGTGTATTTTGAAGGAAACTACTAGTTTACTAGGGTTAACGTAACAAAGTAGCACAAACTGGGTGGCTTAAATATTAGAAATATATTGTCTCACAGTTCTGGAGGCTAGAAATTCAAAATCAAGTTATCAGTAGAGTTGGTTCTTCTGAGGGCTTTGAGGGAGCGTCTGTTCCGTGTCTCTCTCCTAGCTTCTGGTAGCTTGCTGGCAATCTGTGGCATTCCTTGGCTTCTGTTCCTTCACCCCAATTTCTGCCTTCAACTTTACATGGCATTCTCCCTGTGTGCATGTCTGTGTCTAAATTTTCCCTTTTTATAAGGATATCATTCATGTTGGATTAGGGGCCCATCCTACTCCAGTGTGAACTCATCTTAACTAATTACATCTGCAGTGCCCCATTTCCAAATAACCTCACATTCATTGGTAACTGGGGTTAGGACTTCAAAATATAAATTTTGGGGGATACAAGTCAACTCATAGCACAGACACTATCAGAAAGAGGCAGCCTGATTTAGAGTCCGAGAGATCTCACTTTGAAGTCTGGCTCTGCCAATTACTGTCTTCCATGAATTCCTCTTTTTCATCATCTATAAAAAGGTGAAAATGATTATATTATGAGAATTAATTAATCTAATGTATATGAAGCACAATATTGTCTGCATGAATTACTTCCTCAGTGAATGGTACATATCACTGTCCTTTCTAACTGAGACGTGTGTCATAGTAGCCTGGTATCTCTTGAAGTTCTGCCTGCTCACATCAGACATCCTGGAAATTTATGGACTTACATGTGAAGAGAATAAGGAACATTTTAGCTGACTGGAGCAAAACGATGTGGTATATACCAGGGAAATTCAGAGATGGCTCACATTACTGAGTGATTATTGTATCCAATACAACACTCAGCTCTTTATGTGCATTACCTTTTCAGTCATCAACACTCCACTAAGGCAAAGAGGATGGTTACTTCCATTTTACAGATGAGGAAACTGAGACTCAAGTTAAGTAACTTTTCCCAATTTACACTGCCACTGAGAGTTGAAGAATGGATTTAAACTTCAGTCGGTTTGGCTCCAGAACCCATAATGTTATAATGGCTATAAAATGAGAAGACTGATTCTAAACCACATATAAGAATCAGCCTTGTTACCTCTGATGGTATTTCTATTACTTCTCACATTTCTATAGCTTCCTAAGATTTCTATATCACAATGGTTAGCACATCTGTACCAATCATTCAGCATTTTGTCCTAAAAGTTACATAGTAGTAGCAAGTGCCTTGTCTTGCTACTGTGGTACATGGTCTATTCAAATTCTGTCAGGTTGATTGCTTGTTGGTGGAATCTTGACTAGATTTTGACTTGGAGTTTACATTTATCACAGTTTTTCACTGAATTAGAACACACTGAATACATTCAGCAGTTAAGGCGATCTCAGTGAGCTCTGCAGTGACCCGTACAACTACCCTCTGTCTACCCATATTGCTTGGACATGATTTGCTTATTCAGGGTTCTCTCCAGCAACTGGCTTTGGGCAAGGAGAGATATTCACACATGCATTGGTGCTCAGCTGTACTAGATGTACAGTGGCAGCTGTATTTTTGAAATGACTTTACTTTCGCTTTGACTTAACTGGAAGATGCTGAAAATTACTTGGAGAAAATTGTGACTACACTTAAAATATTTTCTTGAAGAAACACAGTGTTTGTTTTTTGTAAGGAGTAAGAATCCCTATCGAGTGAATATCTGTGGGCTTTTGAGTTATTTGGGGGAAGGAAGGAATGAAAAGAATTCTAGTAAAAAGTAGGAATCATGTAAAATTGAATATCTTATCTCTAAAGTCTCGCCACCATACTTAGGCACAGACAGTTAACAGATCTGTTATTGGTAGTGTCTACCTTCAGCCTCTGGTGTCTGTTTTTTCAGAACAGAGTTCACTCCCTTACCTGAATTTTGTCTCTGGTCAAGAACACCCCAAACCTCGAATCTTGAGTGACCAGACAAAAAAAAATTGTCAAAATTGTCTTATTGTTAAAAACAAAAATAATAAAATTCTATCATATTCCTTGGCCAAGGAAGACCTCCTTTGTGCATGAGTCTCAGTCCAGCTCTCTTGCTTAGCTGAGGCTGGCAGTCATGTCTTCTATCCCCAAGAGCTTTAAAAACCCAGGACTAGATCCTTCCCTGATGGCTTAGTGATTAAAGGTTGGCACACTCTGCTTCAGCGGCCTGCGTTCGGTTCCCGGGCGTGGAACAACACCTCTCGTCTGTCAGTAGCCATGCTGTGGTGGTGGCTCACATAGAAGAACTAGAAGGACCTACAACTAGAATATACAACTATGTACTGGGGCTTTGGGGAGGAAAAGAAAAGAGAGAGAGAAAGATAAGCAACAGATGTTAGCTCAGGGCAAATCTTTCCCAGCAAAAAACAAAACAACAAAAACAGACCAAACCCCGCCCCCAGAACTAGTGTTCAGATCCTTCTCTGAAAGTTCAACAGATTATCATGATATCAGATCTTTCCTCTTCTGGATTTGACTTCTCTCTTTGTTGAGACACCTGAAGATGTTCCTTTGCTTCTGTTAAGTGCAGCTCTCTGGTTTAGCTCAGCGTGTGCATGTGTGCATGTGGACTCAGCATTACTCAGGATTTCTCTGTGTTTGTAGCAGAAAGCAAGTCTATTTGCAAAACATTTGCCCACCTTGCTGCTGAAGTCCTTGAACATTTTCTATGTTATGTACAACTTTTTATAAATAAAGAAACAGATATGGATTATTTTAAGGAGAATCAGGACGATATATATCAGACATCCTTTACTCAGCATCCCAAGAATGGCTTCTGGAATTTTACCCTCTCCCCGCAAATTGCATGCCATTTTGTTGTTTGTGTACATGAGTGCATTTTTCTAGGTAGGAAGTTCATGGTTTTTATCAGAATATTGATATAATCCATGACCCTGCAAAAATCTAAGAAATACTGAATATCATTTTGAAAATATGTTATTCTCCTTCAAATTACATCATGCCCATTGCCCATTTAAGTCAACATTCTCATAAGGCATGCTTTTCAAAGAGACTTAGTATTCCATTGTATGAATATGTTGAAATGCACATTAAAATTCCAAAATTGTTGGATTTTAGATTTTTTCTATGTTGACTATAATGAAAAATGCAATGAATATTTTTGAAAATAAATTCATGAGCCCATATCTAACCATTTCCCTATGGTAATTTCTTTGGAGTGTAATTTTTGGGTCAAATAGTGAAGTCATTGTTAAAGTTTTAGATATATTCTGCTGTTTTCTGTTACATTTATGCTTTTAAAAACTGTGTGTGTATACTAAGTTTTAATTTTACTTAATCCGTATAAAATAATGGAACTGCTTCTTAAAAATATTTTGACAAAACACCAGAATAATGTGCCATGAATAATAAGTAAAGCTTTAAATTCAGCTGCGTTGATGGTGCTACACAGCTGAGATTTAAGTGTATACAGATATTTTTCTGTAATAGTACGATGTTAATTCCTCTTCCTTTGCTCTAAGTTTCTATATTAAATTCAGTAGAATAATTTAATGGCTTTTTGTAATTTGCTAATTTTTCACTATGTAAGGGCTTTTAAGGGAAGCAAACATTATAATAAGAAAGCAGTATTGCATTGTATAAAAAATAAGACAAGAACTTAAGCCAGTTTTCTTAGAAAGAATATAAAATAAGAATGACAAGATTATGGAGTGTTAGTGAGAAATGGGAAAATTAAGGGAGAATTGCTGTAATACAAGGCATTGGTCAGCTGCCAAATAAGAGAAAGAAAAATCCCAGAGGGTACAGAAAATACTCCCAGGCATGACCCTAACATGTTTTTGGTAAAATCAGTGAACTGCTTCTAGTATCAAAGCAAGGAACTGTATAGTAGATTGAAAGCTTGGATCCAAGCCGTCTTCCCTCTCTGCATCCACACTCTTGTTGTGGCCTGTCACGGGAAGAGTGAGTTTTCCACCTCTTGACTTTGGCTTAGCCATGTGATTTGTTTGGCCAATGGTATGTAGATAAAAACCAGTCTCAAATCCAGCCTTTAAGAAACCTTGCATGTTTCCACTTTTCCTCTTGCGCCTCTGCCATCTCATGAAACAAACATAGCCCAGCCAGCCTACTAATTCTTGGGGCATGATGATAGACACACGGATGGGGAACATCTGGCCAACAGGCATCAGGAAGCAGAGCTGTCTCAATTATGCAGCCTGAAGCATAGATGCCCCAGCTGATTCGTATCACGGAAAGCAAAGTAGTACAGGAAAAACCTGGAATGCTGTGAACTGGATAGGGGCCTTCAACTGTGTTTGCCTCCACTAGTCAATGTTATTGATGTTCAATAGAATTAGTTGACAACATTAGAAAACTTGGAAGACGTCATGTAAAAATCCAATTTCTGGCTTCTCTTGAAAGGTTGAAAGCGACAGCAAAACTAGGAATGCTGTCCCTCAGTGCAACAGTTGGTTGGAGTTGAGTAGAAGCTACCTTCTCAAGACAGGGCCTGAACTCTCCAATTTACCCCAGCCTTCCCCTAGCACATCTCCCTCATTTAGTTTCTTTTTTAGAGGAACAGATATAATAATGTCTACTTTATATGGTTTTGTGGGAATGAAAATAGAATACCTATCCAAAATCCCTAGAGCAAAGTAGGTACTCATAACAGTATCCTTCATTTTTAGGTATTCAATTAATGGCAAGTTACTTAATAGTAGCAGTTTACATATATTTCTTGTGATATAAAATTTCCATCAATTAATATGCATCCTTTAAACTCTCTCTGAATTTCTGAATTGTGTTTGGGTACTCAGCCACCCAAGGGTCAAAAAGAGCAGAATGAGATTTCATGAAAATGGGGCAAGTTTTAATTGTGTACCCACCTAAGGTGTCTTCTTAACTAATTTAATAAGAAAGAAATAAATTGCTAATCATATTTTCACTTATATCAAGTGGTTCAGACCCCTCCACTAAGTTGAAAGAGCCTAAAGACAATAGGTCAGGTTTGTTTAGCATTTTATAGGTCACAGAGGAACTTCATGTTTATTATGTAATTTTATCTTAATATGGCATTCCAACATAGATATATAAACCTGAAAGAAATGATACAATTCTCAAACATAAAAAAATCACCACCATATTTAAGCTAATTTACTTGCACCCATTTATCAAATATTTCATGAACGTCTCCTAATTCAGCTACTGTTCTAGGTACTGGAAATATTAAAGTAAATATTATCTACCATTTACTAAACTCCCATTATATTACAGCTTTCTTTTATTTAAAAAAAAAGTCTCTCCTTCTCAACACAGCTTTCTTCAAAGTCATAATCTAGTGACAAAAGTGATATATACAGTCTGCAGTCACTTTCAAACCTAAGCACTGCCAGATACTACAGATAACACTTGTTGTAATTCATCAACCCAGATTTGAGAATCTTGACTCCATTAGGACTTCAATGCTGTATTTATGTCTGTATTTATCTCCCTTGTAAGACCACGGGTGTCATGAACAAGGTCCACGGTATTGCCTTGCCAAGGCTGACAAAGGGCAGGCCGGATGTCAGTCTATGGGAGGCACTAAACATCGTTAGAAATGTATGATGGAGGAGAAAATTATATTTACAAGAACTCTCAGGAAGAGAGTATATATGGTTAAAAGGAGTTCTTTGATGCCCAGTCCCCATCCTCCACAATGAGGGGCATACTAAATAGCCTTCCGATGTGGGCTGGTCTGGTCACCTTTCCTTTCTCTAGCTGAGTTCAGAGCTGAACTGTTGGGAGTTCTAGAGGAGGGTCGACTGTTGTCATTGGAGGTCCTCCTGCCTCTTCTTTCCCCTTGGAGAGCTTCACCCCTCCACCAAATGTTGAATAAATATGCAGTAATTACTTAAGGAATGTCAACTTGATGAAGTGTCCTCAATCCCAGTTGAGGTTCAAAGCCTTTGTTTTGTTTCCCGATGTAACAAATGAAAGTGGCTAAGTCCTCCTTTTTCCTGGAAAAAAGAAAAGTGGATTTAGGAAGAAAACTCTGAGGAGAAATCTTGTGAATCAGAAAACATCAACAACAAGAAGATTGTTTTGGGCCTTTCGACTCTCATGACTTCCTTTAGCTGAATGGGAAAAGGACTGAAGCAGACAGGCTCTTACTCCGATTTGCTGAAATCGAACCTCTTTCTCTTCCCTGATTTCCCTCCCCTCTCCAGTAGCCTGCAGTCATTTCTTCAAGACTTCGTTTCTAAAGGATTGGTAGGGTTAAACCCTGCGCCATGGGTGGAATTTGGACAGAGAGAAAGAGAGAGATTAAGTAGGGAAAATCTGTTCCACTTTCTTTCTTTTCCTCAGCTCAAGCTCTCTGAAAAGATATTCTCCTTACTTCTCAGATGAGAAAACACAGGTAGAAAACCTCTGTTAAAGATCATATGGCTTCTCCTTGTGTGAGAAATTAGAATGAGTCTCTGCCCTCCATTCAGTATCTTGCCACTTCTACTTGCCTCCTTTTTATAAATCTGAATGACTCTTGTTGGAACATTATTGGTTTGTAAAATAAGGTAAAAAGCTCTCATAAGAGTTTAAAAACCATTTTAATGATTTTAGATACGAATAACATGCTATTTTATTTGTTCAGCTGTAAGCCCATAATATTTTCCAAATAAAAATGAATAATTCAGTGCTTCTTAAAGTTTTGTATTGGAAATGGTCCAGGATTTTCACACACAAAGCTCTTTTTTCAATCTTGAGGACTAGAACTAAGTTTCCCTTATACCACCTTGCGAATTTCTAGAGCTGGCCCCCAGTGAATGGCAAAATCAGATTGTTTCTTTAGAAATGCTAATTTAAATATGGAGAATATATATTTAATTATGTCCTAATAGTAATTTGCTGATAATAATTTTTATATAAATATTTCTGACCTTATTTGTTATCTTTGTATTATGACTGAATCAAAGAAAACTATAGCTAAGATAATTCTTCCAACATGCAACTTCTCTTTATGCAAAAATCTAGAAGAGTATATGCAGATTTTCTTCTGCCTACATTTCAACAAGAATATGAAATCAGACAATGCAAATTGTTAGACACAATTAGAAAAAGAGGATACTGGTGTTTGGAAAACGGGAAAAAAATAGATAAAGTATAATGGAGGGTTAGAGTCTTAAAACTCAGAGGGCAAAAAGGGACAATGCAGGAAAGATAACCAGTGCTTTAGAACTAGAATTGCATGGGATGGAAGGGGTCAAGTTTGCTGTAAAAGATGCTGTGGGTATGCGCTTTGATAAGGCATTACTGTGAGGGGGGCTGATAATATATCATTTTGGATTTTGTGGAGAAGCCTTAAGAAGTATTTTCTCAGAAATGATCTTTTTCTTAATCATTTCAGTCATTATTAGAGTTGCCAGATAAAATAAAAGAAGTTCAGTTATATCCATTTCAGATAAACAATACATGTCTTATATATTACATGGGCCATACTTATCTAAAAACACTCATGTGAAATTTAACTTGGCATTCTGTATTTTTATTTGCTAAATCTGGCTACTCTAGTCACTGTGCATCTCTGAGAATATGGCAGGACTTAGCATATGGGGTTTATGAAGAATGGTATTAGAAAAAGGACAGGTACAGAAAACTGTACTTTTCAATATGTACTTGATATACAATAAAGTCTATATGTATATAAAAATTGAAATTTTGGAGAAGGGAAATCTTGAAAACTTTATCATGATCAGAAGATGGCAAAGGGAAATCAATAGTGAAGGTTTCAATACTACTAATTTAAGATGTATATGTCACTGATGTTGTCTTTATGTACTGTTATTGATTTTTATTTTAGTGATTGAAAACAATGTTAAGCCTTTTCACAGATCTATTCCTTTAATCCTATTTCCCCATGAAATCTTAAATCTCTCCAGGTTTCATTCTTTTCACACAGTAGTTTTGAGAAGGTGCTCTTTAAAGTTTGAAAGAAACAACAGTATAGTGTTAATTGGGTCAAATTGTACATGAGGCCTTTATGTTTACTCTAATAGGAAATGGGCAAATTAGCATATTAATGAAGACATCTCACTTTTTTTTGCAGGGGCAAAGGCATTCCAATTTTAGATGGTTTCTATTTGAGCAAAACTGTATTGGGCATTTTGTGTAAAATCTGGCAAGTGTAGTTACTGCCTGAGGGGTGATTTGCTCAAAATGGAATGGCAGATGTTTCATCGTGATATATTGCTATAATCTAAAATATTTTGCATTGTCCTCATCATCATCCTCATCACCATCATGTTGCTTTTAAACTTGTCTGGAGTTGTCTGCTCAAGAGCCATTGCTCACAATATTTCTCATCTGGGATGCCATCTTTACCAGCTTTCCCAGCCTGAATTCATCTTTCAATGGTCATTTCAAATGCTCCGTGGACCATTTTTCACTCCCCAAATCTCTAGGATCATTTCCTATTGATTCCTCCAGCACTAATTGTGAAGTGTTAGAAATGGAAAACACTGTGTCAAGTTTAATCCTCTTATTTTAAAGAGGCAGAAATTGGTGCCCAGAGAGATTAACGAACGGAGTCAAGATCAAACAAGTTAGTAGAAGAAGGGAAGAAGTAGGGTTTTGTTTTTTTTAAATGTCCTTTAAATTTAGAGCCCTTGTCTCTCTTCCATGCTGTTTCACTTCATCATATAAACTACTCATTTGAATTTATATTTATAGACTTGTAAACCTGGAAAGGACCTGGTATTCAGCCTTACAGTATTCATTAAATTTGTTTTTACGTTATTTGTCTAACCAACTAGGTTCAAGTTTTTTACAACAGACATTGTTTTTCAAACTCTTTTATATCTCCCAGAGCAGTAAACTGAGTAGCTAGAACAGGGGTGGTAAATAAATTTATTTGTAGTTGATTTTAATGGTTGCCTGAAGGGATAGTTAGGTAGGACTTTGAAGCCTCATTTTGAATTAAAGATGTCTAGCTCTACATCATTGGCCACTAAGAATGAATTAAGGGCTAAGGGACATAATCCGTTCAGTCATTAATGTGTGAAAAATAGTGTCTTAGACTCTTGACGTATTTCACATTTAAAATGCAAAGCCATTTAATTATGTGTAAACTGAGGCTTAAGTTGATAATACAACTAATATGTGGAAGAATATGATTTTAATCCTAGTCTCTCTAATGCTAAATTCCATTCTAGATAAATAAATGTTAATTAATAATCAAAATAGGCTTGCATTAATTACATCTTGTATTTACACTCTTTCCTGTAACTCCATGTGTGGTATTGGAGGGAGAATGGGTCATTACAACGTTTAATGTCTCCTTAGTTGCTGATGGACTCTACCTGGAGTTCCTGGAGGACAGAGGAAGCATGAGGAACTTTCAAAAACTATTCCTCTGGGGCCGGCCCCATGGCTTAGCGGTTGAGTGTGCACACTCCACTACTGGTGGCCCAGGTTCGGATCCCGGGCGTGCACTGACCCATTGCTTGTCAGGCCATGCTGAGGCAGCGTCCCACATACAGCAACTAGCAGGATGTGCAACTATGGCATACAACTATCTACTGGGGCTTTGGGGAGAAAAAGGGAAAAAAAAAAAAAAAGGAGGAGGATTGGCAATAGATGTTAGCTCAGGGCCGGTCTTGCTCAGCAAAAAGAGGAGGATTGGCATGGATGTTAGCTTAGGGCTGATCTTCCTCACAAAAAAAATAATAAAACTAAATTAAAAAAAAAAACAAAACTATTCCTTTGATTTAGAATTACTTTGAATGGTACTCAGGCTTTACCCAGAAAGAACGCCAGTGTACTGTTCCCGCTAATAATTGGAACAACACCTATCCTTAGTGATTGAGAGAAATTTAGTTGTATTTTAAAGCAAGCATTGATTTGTCTGAGAAAATAATGATTTCTTTTTCATGGTGAGACCAAAAAATATCAAATGACATAATAGATACATGATAGATAGATATACACTTTTGCCTTAAATAATAGATCGAGTGTTTGACATTATTTTTCTTAGCATTTAGCAGATAGTAGGACCAAATTTCAGTGTCTCTTGTGGAGTCATTTGTAATACAATTCAAAGACAATTTTGTAGTACAACCCCTGTAGCTACCTTGAATGCACAGACATCCTGGAGTGTTTTCACATTTCTAATACAAAGTGTAAGCGGTGTTCAATTAGAGAGCACGCCCCAGTAAAAAGATAAAAGTTTAGATCTGAATGAGTCTATTGACTCTACCATATCAAATTCCAGCTGAGAAAGAATTATACATTAGCCTGTGTAATAACTAAACTTGAATGTGTGGATTTTTATGTTGCTGCTGAGGATGTTATTATCATATTTTGTTTCTGAAAGTAGACCGTAGATCGTCTTCAGTAGATCACAGACAAGAAGTCAACTCCGAAAGATAGCTTCTGACCAACACTCCAGTTATAAATCACGGATTTCTTTACACTGCAAATCATCATGTGGCAATTTTTAAGTCAATCTGGCATTTAACAGAAAACCAAAGTAATTTTCTCAGAAGTCCAATGGAGCCTGTCTCTGTTGTGTTAAAATCCTAGCATCAGCATCTTACCCTAGGCTGAGCAGAGGAGAAGTTGTGTTTTCCCATAGAAATGAACTATCCCTTGCTGAAAGATTACCTGGAGAATCCATGACATCAGTCTGGAGAAGAAAGTAGTCCCAGAAATGAATTGGATGTTTTTCACTGATTTACTGATTAGTTTGGAGCTAATAAGCTGCAAATAACTATAGGAGGAAGGACTCATTTACTTAAACTCATTTACACTGAGATGTAAATGGCCCATATAAGACCTTATGTTTAAGCAGACATTCCCAATTTAGTCAACAACAAATAGTGGGCACTCATTCTGTTCTAGGTATTGTGCAGATACTAGAGATACTGTAACAAACACGACATAGGTCCTTGCCCTCTAGGAGGTCACAGATCAAGAGGAAGGAATGACAAGTAAGCAGATAAATACTTTTCCAAGTGATGGTGCTCTGATAGAGATAAGCATACAGTGTTAAGGGAGTCCAGAGCAAAGGCATGTAGCCCAGACGGGCAGTGAGGGGAACAGAGAAGGCTTCCTGGAGGATCTGCTCATGTTTATAGCCCAGTGACACTCAGAGAGACTAGGAATGCCCTTGGGCCTGAAGAAAGTGGAGCATGGGAAGAAAATGGTAAACGGAAGAGGAATGGGAGACAGAGTATTTCAATGAAACTTTGCAGAAGGCATGCGTGGTCAGGAAATAGTGGCTTCCTGAGGCCATGGCCCATATCTGCCTTCTTTGCCTCTGCCTCTCCTGAATTTCAGAGGATAGCTGGCACATAGTGGACAATGAATAAATATTTGTGGAATGAATAGTATAATGAAATGTTGATGAGTACAGATCTAAACAGAGGAAGAGAGGAGGTTATGGGCAGTGTAAGGAGCATTAGATGAGCAATCAAAGTCCTAGAATTTGGTCCCAGTCCTACAATTATTTAACATCATCAATGCTCCAAAGACCAAGTTTGCTCACCTGTACAATGAGAAGGTTGGACTGCATAATCTCTAAGATCCTTGATATCTGGAATGTATAGAATTATTCCACTTCTGTGAAAAAGGCAGGCTATTATTATTCTTCTAGAAAATTATTTGTGATTTGGAGTTAATTTGTTAACAATGTATCATTTTAATATAATATAATATTTAATATAATAAAAAAAGAAGGTGGTTTGTTCTTCAAACTACATTGTAGTGGGCACATATTTTGATTGCTCTCAGGAGACAAACATTCATTTTAAGTTTTAGGAAAGCTGCTATAACCTTTTAGAGTAATACGTAATTCATATCTAAGATACAATAACAAGCTCAGAGGTATTTATTACATTGTAAAACAAAAATGAGCCTAGTTGGAGAGGATAGGCAGGACACCTCAGATCCTGTCAGATGTGACTTTCAGCAGATGAAGCTGCCTGAGAATCTAGGAGTGTCTATACATAGTGGTAGGATACCATTTGGCCAAAGGGTCTGCTCTTAGAAACACAGAAATCCTCTGCCTATATTACCTTAGTATTATAGGAAGGCCCTAGAATTAATTGATATTTATCTAGAATGTCAATTTTGACAGAAGTGGACCCAGAAGGGCTAATAAGTAGTCTAAGGTTTGGCAACGGGAAGGTGGAAACTGCTCTGAGGACCTCGGCTATGCTGCTTTGCTCTTGTATGGCACTGGATGTTGCTATTGAGAAACTCAATGCCAGCCTGAATATTTCATCTACTGTAAAGTAGTTGATTTTTCTGGCTGGGTGCTCAAAGGATTCTTTCTTTATCTTTAAGGTCTAATAATTTTATTCAGATATGACTTCATGTTCCAAGTAACTTTTCTCCATAATATGATGTGCCTTTCCCATATCAATATTTTGAATTTCATCATTATAGTATTGATTTTGTTATTTTAACAGCTTTATTGGGATGTAATTGACATACCATAAAGTTCACCAGTATACAGTGGACAATTCAATGGCTTTTTAAAAAAATATATTTACAGAGTTCTGTAACTATTACCAAAATCTGAGTTTAGAAAATTTGATTATCCCAGAAAGAAACCTTGTACCCATTAGTAATCACTCGCATTTCTCCCTCACAAGTACCATTAATCTATTCTCTGTTTCTATACATTTGCTATTCTGGACATTTCACATAAATAGGATTACACAATATGTAGTCTTTTTGACTGGCTCCTTTCACTTAGCACAGTGTTTTCAAGGTTCATCCATGTTGAAGCATGTTATCAGTACCTTGATCCTGTTTATTACTGAATAATAATCCATTAAGTAGATATACTATATTTTGTTTATCCATTACTCAATTAATGAGATTTGGAGTTGTTTCTAGTTTTTGGCTATTAAGAACATTTATGTACAAGTTTTCTCATGGACGTATGCTTTCATTTGTCTGTCTGGATCATATGGCAAATCTTTGTTTAACATTTTGGGAAACTTCCAAGCTATTTTCCAAGGTGGCAGCACCATTGTACATTCCCACCAGCAATGATGGTTCTAATTTCTCCATATTCTTGCCAACACTTGTTTATGCCATCCAAGTGAATGTGAAGTGGCTTCTCGTCGCAGTTTTGATTTGCATTTATTCAATGACTAGTGATGTTGAGTGTCTTTCATGTGCTTATTAGGGAGTCATATATCTTTTTTGGAGAAATGTCAATTTATATCCTTTGACTATCTTTAAAAGTTACTTTGCCTATTTTTTACTTGGGTTATTTGTTGTCTTAGTATTGAATTGTAAGAGTTCTTTATTTATTCCAGATACAAGTCCATTATTAGATGTATGATTTGCAGATATAGTCTCCAAGTCTTTAGATTTTCTTTTGACTTTCTTGAAGGTGTCCTTTGAAGTAGAAAAATGTTTAGTTTTGATGAAATCTAGCTTATCAATATTTTCCTTTATCATGTCTGTTTTTGGTATTGTATTTAAGAAATCTTTGTCTAATCAAAGATCACAAACATATATTCATGTACATTTCTGGTAGTTTTATGTTTTATCTCTTGCATTTAGTTCTACAAACCATTTTGAATTCATTTTTCGTGTATGGTGTGAGGTAGGAGTCCAACTTCATTCTTTTGTGTATATCGAGTTGTCTCCTCACTGTGTGTTGAAAAGTCTATTCCTTCTTCCTTGAATTATCTTGGCCCCTTTGTTGAAAATCAATTGACCATAAACGTTAGGGCTGATATACGGAAGTCTCAATTTTATTCCATTGATCTCTATGTCTATCCTTATGATAGAACCATACTGTCCTGATTATTGTAGATTTATACTAAGTTTTGAAATCCAGAAACCTGTCAATTTTGTTCCCTTTTTTTTCAAGATTATTTTGATGTTCCAGGTCCCTTGTATTTCCATATGAAGTTTAGAATCTCTTATCAATTTTTCAAAAGAAAGAAAGGAAAGGAAGTGACAAGTTGGATTCTGATAGGGATTGTGTTGAATCTATAGACCAACAGAGAATCTGGGGAGAATTTGGGGAAAATTGCCATCTTAACAATATTCAGTTTCCAGTCCATAGAAATGTATTTTCATTTATTTAAACCTTCTTTAGTTTCTTCCAACAAAGTTTTGTAGTTTTCAGTGTATAAGTCTTGTACTTGTTTTGTTAAATTTATATATGTGTATTTATTTTCTTGATAATATTTTAAATGTGACTGTTTTCTTAACTTCATTTTTGGATTGTTCATTGCTAATTTATATAAATACAACTGATGTTTTTATATGGATCATGTGACTTCCAACTTTGTTGAACTCATATATTAATTTTAACAGAATTTTCTGTATACAAGATTATGTCATCTATAAATAGAGCTAGTTTTACTTCCTTCTTTTCAAACTAGATGTCTTTTATTTCTTGTTTTTGTCTAATTGTCCTGTAGAGAACAGAGAACCTCCAATACAATATAGAATAGATGTGGTGAAGTGAACATCCTTGTTTTGTTCCTGATTTTAGGAGAAAGCATTCAGTCTTTGGCTATTAAGTATGATGTGAGAAGTGGGCTTTTATTTTTTTTTAATTTTTATTTATTGCAGTAACATTGGTTTATAACATTGTATAAATTTCAGGTGTACATCATTATACTTCTATTTCTGCATAGATTACATCATGTTCACCACCCAAATACCAATCACAACCCATCACCACACACATGTGCCTAATTATCCCTTTTGCCCTCCCCCCTCCCCCCTTCCCCTCTGGTAACCACCAATCCAATCTCTGTCTCTATGTGTTTGTTTATTGTTGTTATTATCTACAATTTAATGAAGGAAATCATATGGTATTTGACTTTCTCCCTCTGACTTATTTCGCTTTGCATAATAGCCGAAATGTCCATCCATGTTGTCACAAATGGCTGGATTTCGTTGTTTCTTATGGCTGAGTAGTATTCCATTGTGTATATATACCGCATCTTCTTTATCCATTCGTCCCTTGATGGGCACTTAGGTTGCTTCCAAGTCTTGGCTATTGTGAATAACGCTGCAATGAACACAGGGGTGCATGTATCTTGATGCAATGGTGTTTTCAAGTTCTTTGGATAAATACCCAACAGTGGAATAGCTGGATCATATGGTAGTACTATCCTTGATTTTTTGAGGAATCTCCATACTGTTTTCCATAGTGGCTGCACCAGTTTGCACTCCCACCAGCAGTGTATGAGAGTTCCCTTCTCTCCACATCCTCTCCAACACATGTTGTTTCCTGTCTTGTTAATTATAGCCATTCTGACGGGCGTGAGGTGATATCTCATTGTAGTTTTGATTTGCATTTCCCTGATAGTTAATGATTTTGAACATCTTTTCATGTGTCTGTTGGCCATCTGTATATCTTCTTTGGAGAAATGTCTGTTCGGGTCTTTTGCCCGTTTTTTAATTGGATGTTAGTTTTTTTGTTGTTGAGATGCATGAGTTCTTTATATATTTTGGAGATTAAGCCCTTATCAGATGTATGGTTTGCAAATATCTTCTCCCAATTGTTAGGTTGTCTTCTCGTTTTGTTGATGGTTTCCTTTGCTGTGCAGAGGCTTTTCAGTTTGATGTAGTCCCATTTGTTTATTTTTTCTATTGTTTCTCTTGCCCGGTCAGACATGGTGCTTGAAAATATGTTGGTGAGACCGATGTCGAAGAGCGTACAGCCTATGTTTTCTTCTAGAAGTTTCATAGTTTCAGGTCTTACATTCAAGTCTTTAATGCATTTGGAGTTAATTTTTGTGTACGGTGTAAGGTAAGGGTCTACTTTCATTTTTTTGCATGTGGCTATCCAGTTTCCCCAACACCATTTGTTGAAGAGACTTTCTTTTCTCCATTGTATGTTCTTGGCTCCTTTGTCAAAGATTAGCTGTCCATAGATGTGTGGGTTTATTTCTGGGCTTTCAATTCTATTCCATTGATCTGTGTGTCTGTTTTTGTGCCAGTACCATGCTGTTTTGGTTACTATAGCTTTGTAGTATATTTTGAAATCAGGGAGTGTGATACCTCCAGCTTTCTTCTTTTTTCTCAGGATTCCTTTAGCTATTCGGGGTCTTTTGTTGTTCTATGTAAATTCTAGGATTCTTTGTTCTATTTCTGTGAAAAATGTTGTTGGAACTTTGATAGGGATTGCATTGAATCTATAGATTGCTTTAGGAAGTATGGACATCTTAACTATGTTAATTCTTCCGATCCAAGAGCACGGAATATCTTTCCATTTCTTTGTGTCTTCTTCAATTTCTTTCAGCAATGTTTTATAGTTTTCGGTGTACAGCTCTTTCACCTCTTTGGTTAAGTTTATTCCCAGGTATTTTATTCTTTTTGTTGCAATTGTAAATGGGATGGTATTCTTAATTTCTCTTTCTGCTACTTCATTGTTAGTGTACAGAAATGCAATTGATTTTTGTATGTTGATTTTGTATCCTGCGACTTTACCATATTCGTTTATTACTTCTAAAAGTTTTCTGGTGGATTCTTTAGGGTTTTCCATATATAAAATCATGTCATCTGCACATAGTGACAGCTTCACTTCTTCCTTTCCAATTTGGATCCTTTTTATTTCTTTCTCTTGCCTGATTGCTCTGGCTAGGACTTCTAGTACTATGTTAAATAGGAGTGGTGACAGTGGGCATCCTTGTCTGGTTCCTGTTCTTAGAGGGATAGCTTTCAGTTTTTCACCATTGACGATGATATTAGCTGTGGGTTTGTCAGATAGGGTCTTTTTTATGTTGAGGTACTTTCCTTCTATACCCCTTTTATTCAGAGTTTTTATAATAAATGGATGCTGTATCTTGTCAAATGCTTTCTCTGCATCTATTGAGATGATCATGTGATTTTTATTCTTCATTTTATTAATGTGGTGTATCACGTTGATTGATTTGCGAATGTTAAACCATCCCTGTATACCTCGAATAAATCCCACTTGATCATGGTGTATAATCTTTTTAACGTATTGTTGTATGCGATTTGCTAGTATTTTGTTGAGGATTTTTGCATCGATGTTCATCAGTGATATTGGCCTATAATTTTCTTTTTTTGTGTTGTCCTTGTCTGGTTTTGGTATCAGGGTAATTCTGGCTTCGTAGAATGAGTTAGGGAGCTTGCCCCCCTCCTCAATTTTTTGGAAGAGTTTGAGAAGGATAGGTATTAAGTCTTCTTTGAATGTTTGGTAGAATTCACCAGGGAAGCCGTCTGGTCCTGGACTTTTATTTTTGGGGAGGTTTTTGATGACTGTTTCTATCTCCTTACTGGTGATTGGTCTATTCAAATTCTCTACTTGTTCTTGATCCAGTTTTGGAAGGTTGTATGATTCTAGAAATTTATCCATTTCTTCCAGATTGTCGAATTGTTTGGCATATAGCTTTTCATAGTATTCTCTTATAATCTTTTGTATTTCTGAGGTGTCTGTTGTAACCTCTCCTCTTTCATTTCTGAGTTTACTTATTTGTGCCTTCTCTGTTTTTTTCTTGGTGAGTCTAGCTAAAGATTTGTCAATTTTTTTATCTTTTCAAAGAACCAGCTCTTGGTTTTATTAATTTTTTCTATTTTTTTTTTTGGTCTCTATTTCATTTATTTCTGCCCTGATTTTTATGATTTCCCTTCTTCTACTGATTTTGGGCTTTGTTTGTTCTTCTATTTCCAGTTCCTTTAGGTGCATTGTTAGATTGTTTATTTGAGATTTTTCTTGTTTATTGAGATACGCCTGTATTGCTATAAACTTCCCTCTTAGAACACTTTTGCTGTATCACATAAATTCTGGCATGTCGTATCTTCATTTTCATTTGTCCCCAGGTATTTTTTGATTTCTTCTTTGATTTCTTCATTGACCCAGTCATTGTTCAGTAGCATTTTGTTTAATCTCCACGTATTTGTGGCTTTTCTGATTTTCTTCCTATAGTTGATTTCTAGTTTCATACCGTTGTGGTCAGAAAAGATATTTGACATTATTTCAATCTTCTTAAATTTATGGAGACTTGTTTTGTGGCCTAATATGTGATCAATCCTGGAGAATGTTCCATGTGCATTTGAAAAGAATGTGTATTCTTCGGTTTTTGGATGGAATGCTCTGTATATATCTACTAGGTCCATCTGTTCTAGTGTGTCATTTAAGGCCCATGTTTCCTTATTGATCTTCTGTTTGGATGATCTATCCGTTGGTGTAAGTGGAGTGTTAAAGTCCCCTAGTATTACTGTGTTTCTGTCTATTTCTGTTTTTATGTCTGTTAATAATTGATTTATATATTTAGGTGCACCTACCTTGGGTGCGTATATGTTTACAAGGATATAACAAGTGTTATATCCTCTGTTCAATTGTTCCCTTGATCATTATGTAATGCCCTTCTTTGTCTCTTTTTACGGTTTTTGTTTTAAAGTCTATTTTGTCTGATATGAGTACTGCTACCCCAGCTTTCTTTTCATTGCAATTTGCGTGGAGTATCTTTGTCCATCCCTTCACTTTCAGTTTGTGAGTGTCTTTAGGTCTGAAGTTTGTCTCTTGTATGCAGCATATATGGGTCTTGTTTTTTTATCCATTCAGCCATTCTATGCCTTTTAATTGGAGCATTTAGCCCATTGACGTTTAAAGTAGCTATTGATAAGTATGTACTTACTGCCATTTTTTAACTTTTTTTTTCTCAGTGTTTTAGTAGTCCTTCTCTGTTCCTTTCTTCTTCTATACAGAATTGATGGTCTCTTTAGTTTGACCTCTGTCTGAAAGCTCTACTCTTTAACTCCCCTCCTCCCTCCTTTTATGTTTTTGATATCATATGTAACCTCAGTTTTATGCATTTGTATCCATTACGTTCTTATCATGGAAATAGATAATTTTTCCTATTTGTGGTCTTCTCTTTTTCCCTTAAATCAGTCCCTTTAACATTTCTTGCAGCACTGGTTTCTTGTTGACGAACTCCTTTAATTTTTGCTTGTCTGGGAAATTTTTGATCTCTCCTTCCATTTTGAATGATAACCTTGCTGGGTAGAGTATTCTTGGCTGTAAGTTTTTTCCATTTAGCACTTTAAATATATTGTGCCACTCTCTTCTAGCCTGTAAGGTTTCTGCTGAGAAGTCAGCTGATAGCCTTATGGAGCTTCCTTTGTATGTAACTTGACTTTCTCTTGTGGCTTTTAGGATTCTCTCTTTATCTTTAATTCTGGACATTTTGATTATGATGTGTCTTGGTGTGGGCCTCTTTGGGTTTATCTTGTTTGGGGCTCTCTGTGCTTCCTGTACCTGGATGTCTGTTTCCTTCCTTAGGTTAGTGAAGTTTTCATCTATTATTTCTTGAAATAGATTCTCTGCCCCCTTGTCTCGCTCTTCTCCTTCCAGGACACCTATAACACAGATGTTAGTGCACTTGATGTTGTCCCAGAGGTCCCTTAGACTGTTCTCACTCTTTTTAATTCTTTTCTCTTTTACCTGTTCAGCTTGGGTAATTTCTTCTAGTCTTTCGTCCAGCTCGCAGATCCGTTCTTCTGTATCCTCTACTCTGCTTTTGAGTCCCTCTAGTGAATTTTTCATTTCCAATATTGTATTCTTCATTTCTGATTGGTTCTTTTTTATGTCTTCCATTTCTTTGTTGACATTCTCACTGAGTTCATCTGTTCTTCTCCCCAGATCAGTGAGCATCCTTAACACTCTTAGTTTGAACTCTCTGTCAGGTAGGTTGCTCATTTCTGTTTCACTTAGTTCCTTTTCTGGGGTTTTTCCTGTTCCCTTACTTGGAATGTATTCCTTTGCCTCCTCATTTTGCCTCTTTCCCTGTGCTTGTGTCTACGTATTAGGTAGGTCAGCTACGTCCTGCTCTTGGATAGGTGACCTTATGTAAGTGATGGCTTAGGAGGCCTACAGTGTGCTTCCCTCAGTTCTCAATGTTCCAGGGGTGACCCCTATGTGGGCTACGTGTGCCCTTCTGTTGTGGCCTGTTTGCTTTCCCTGTAGGTGCCCAGGGAGGCCGAGTTATGCTCCTGGCCAGCTGTTGTAATGCTCAGCTGCTTGTAGTTGTTGTGGGCCCTTCAGTCTGTTTATCAGGTGTGGGGAGCCCCAGCACCGTTGGCTGCAAGTTCTAATGCCACATTTGTATTGCAGTATTTCTTTTAAGTGAGTAGGCCCCCAGTGTGGCAGGTTGTCAGGCTCAGGGCCTTACAATTGCTATAAGCCTCCAGCCTTTAGGTCTCTTGTCAGCTCTCTGAGGATTGCAGCTGGGTGGGGCTGGCCTCAGGCACAGGAGCACCCAATTGTTTCAGGCTTTGGAAGGTGGGGCAAACCCACTATGTGGGTCTTTGAGAAGCACAAGTCTTCTGCAGCTGACAAGCCCTGCAGCCCACAGGTCCACACACACAGTCAACGCAGTCCTGCCCCGTGTGAGCGCCCCGACCTCCCCAAGCGGACCCAGTCTCTCCACGGTGGGAGCCCCACACACTCCGCCACCACCCCACACTCTCCACCCGCTCCTTGTTCACACCCTGCCCCGCTCAAGTCGGCTCAGTTGCCAGGCTGCAGAGAATCCAGTCACCAATCTATGCAGGCCCACAAGTTGCCTGAGGGCTTGTTGTTGGGTGGGGCCAGACTCTAGGGTGGGCTGCCTGCCCTGGCTGAGCTGGATTACATTGGTGCTCTAGCGGGTGGGGCAGACCCTGGGCTAGCAGGCCCCAGGGAGCACTCCAATGGCGTCTGTGTCAGCCCGCCCACAGCAGGCCACAACAATGGCTGCCGCCAATGTCCCAGTCCCTGGAGAGGTCTCACCCCTCACTGAGATGCACTCAGGGCGTATTAGGTGAGTCTCTTTTCACCACAGCACTGTGCACCTTTCTTTCTGGTGATTTTAGGTTGCTTTCTGAAACCGGTGAGTTTGTGCGTGGGCCCTTTAGGAGCCAGTTTTAATTTCTTTGCGAACCAGCTTTTCTGGGGTTACTCCCCAATGTTTTAGTAGCAGGTAAAGTCAGATATTATGCCACTCGTCTGGATTGTGCTGGGTCCACAAAATGCCTGCAGCCGGGGCACTCCCCGGCTCAGGGCCCCACTTCTCCAGGGAGGCTGCGTACCTGTGGGCTGCTCTCGGGCAGCCATGAAGCTGCCGGCTTGTGAAGGCGGCGTTTTTCTCTCCAGAAGGGAGTTTCTGCCTCTTCCACCTCAATTAGGATTGTCCGTTGTTGCAGGAGTTCCTCTTATCCAGTTTTCAGTTCTGTCTCAGGGGTAATTTTTCCACGAGTAGTTGTAAATTGGCTGTGTCCGCGGGAGGAGGTGAGTTCAGAGTCTGCCTATGCTGCCATCTTGACTTCCTCCTCAATGATTCTAGATATGGGCTTTTTGTATATGCTCTGTGTCAAGTTGAAGAAGTTGCTTTCTGTATTAATCTGGGTTCTCCAGATAAACAGAACCAATAGCTGGATTCCCAGGACAGACGACAGTTTAGTTCCAATCCAAGTCAAAAGACTTGAAACTAGGAGAGTCAATGTTATAAGTTCCAGCCTGAGCCCAAGTCCAAAGCCAGGAGAAAATTGATGTTCCAGCTTGCAGATAGGCAGAGAGAAAGAATTCTTTCTTACTCAGCCTTTTATTCTATTCAGGCCTTCAGCAACAGATTAGATGAGGCCACATTGGAGAAGGCAACATGCTTTACTCAGTCAGCTGATCGAAATGTTCGCCTCATACAGAAACATTCATAAATAATGTTTAATCAAATATCTGAGTATCTTGTGGCTCAGCCAACTTGACATAAAATTAACCATCACAACTTTTATTCTTAATTTGTTGGATATTTTATATCATGAAACCATCACAATTTCTATTCCTAATTTGTTGGATATTTCTATCATTTGTTAGGTTTTTTTCAAGTGATTCCCCTGAATCTATTGAGAAGATCATATGGATTTTGTTCTTTATTCTATTAATATGGATTATTACAGTAATTGATTTTAAGCATCCTTTATTCCTGGATCTTTTATTCCTGGATTAATCCCTTGAATTTATCTTTAAGTATTTTTTTTCTATTTTTCTTATGTTCTTTTCAGATATTTAAATTATGGTTATGTTGGATTATTTTTGGTCTGTCTTGTTATATTTTTATTGCTTTTTATGCATTTCTTTCTGCTTCATTTGTTTAGTTTTTACATTTATATCCTCTATGTTTCTTACTCTGTTTCTTCTTGTGTCTTGTCTTTCAGTGGCTCCTTAGAATTTCTTCTCTTATTTTTTTCTGATTTTTCCCAGTTTCTTCTCCTCTCCTTTTGTCTGGCAGTCAGTACAGTTGTCTCTCTTGCTTATCCTTCTTCTTTCATAGCTGTATGTACTTCATATGGATGGAATGTTTGGTACAATTTTTGTGTGCTCTGTAGAAACATTTTTCCAATAAGAGGGTTTGTTTTTTGTTTTTTGTTTTTTTTTTCTTTGCTGATGAAGGTTCACCACGAGCTAATATCTATGCCAATCTTCTTCTATTTTGTCTGTGGGTCGCCACCATAGCATGGCTGACAAGTGACAAACTTGCGAACCCGGGCCACCGAAGCAGAGCACACCAAGCTTAACCACTAAGCCATGGGGCCAGGCCCCAAGGATCTTTTTAACCAGCAAAGAATTTGTGCTACTTTTTCCCACATTTTTTACTCTTATGGTAGTTTTGTATATTTGATTTGTGATCTTGAATATTCCTTTTGATTGTATATATTCTTTTTGTATAAATTAGATTTTCCCCTACCAGCTATTAGAAGAATGTTCCTTAGAAGAGTTGAATATTTCCATGTTTCTCTGCTTAATGACTCCCTCTTCAGTGCTAACCTGATGGACCATTTCTTTAAAACACTGTCTTTCTGTGTAATCCTAATTTATTTGCCTCTCAGAACCTACGAGTTCAAGAACGTTTTTACCAGTAGCTCTGCACACCACTGGTGGATTTGCTGTCCTTGCTACCAGGGAATAGAACACTTGCCTTTTATAAAGAGAAAATTTCTGAGATCTATCTCCCTTCATTTTCTCTAGCCATTTCCTATGCTTTCTTTCTTTGCTGCCTTGCAGTGATAGCTTTCCGTTTGATCTCAGTCCTTCACAAGGGGTTGCCACTTATGTAAGATCATCTCTTTCTGAAGTTGAATATTTGCTGTTTGTTTCTGAGATTTGCCACTACTTGATCCCTCCCACACTCCCCATTTTTCCTCACCTATTGTCATAGAGGTTTGGTTTATCTTAGTTGCTATAACAAATTGCTACAAACAGGATAACTTAAAAAACAGAAATTTATTTTCTGACAGCTTTGGAGGCTACAAGTCCAAAATGAAGGTGTTGACATGGCTATGCTCCCTTCAATGGATCTGGGAAGGATCCTACCTAACTGCTTTTAGCTTTTGGTGGTTGCCAGCAATCCTTGGCATTCCTTGGCTTGTGGCTGCATAATTTCCATCTCTGCCGTCATCTCCACGTGGCTGTCTTCCCTCTCTGTGTCCATGTCCAAATTTCCCTCTTCTTATTGGGACGTCAGTCATTAGACTAGGGCCCACTCTAACCCATTACGCTCTCAACTTGATTACATTTGCAAAGACCTTGTTTCCAAATAAGGTCACATTTATGGGTTCCAGGTTGAAGTGAATTTTTCGAGGATGCTATTCAACCCAGAACAATTGCATATGTCCCTGCTGACATGAAATTTGAGGATTCTAGTCTCTCTCTACAAGGTCAATGTTTATAATTTATGGGGATATTTTTTCCCACTTTATTAGTTATGCTGCAGTTTTCAGAAGGATAAATGGTAAAATGCATAACTAACTCTCTGCCACAGGCTTAACATATTCTTTCCTCAGATTGTGGCATATAATGCTCAATAGTGTTGAGTGGCTGTCAGATCACATCTATGGGGCCTCATGGATCTATTTATAGGCTTGGCATTCCAAATAGGAACCCTCTCTACACACAGTGAAGTTGGCCTCCTGGAACGTTCAACTAAAAGAGAATCCTTCATACCCTCACTACAATTTTGAGCAGTATGGAAGGAAGGCTAGCTTTCTAGATTGTCTACAGAATTTCAGAGCTGATGTTTCTAATGCCTTCTTAGTTATCAAGAATTACAGCATTTATTAGTCTCTTGTTTCGAATATCACAAGTAATTTTAAATTTAGATTATATTAAGACATGTCAAAAGAGCCTACAATGGAATGATATTACTATTGCAACAAATAATTCAGAAGATTAGTATTTTAGGCTCTACTAGGCATAATTCTCAAAAGAGGACAAGATCATTTATTTAGAAGGAATTTAAATGTAAGAATTTAAACACCACACACATCTAGCCATTGAGAATAGTGGAGCTGAAAATCCAAAATGCACAGGTAAACAGGGATCAGAGGGCGATATTGGTGCTATTGTATAGCATGTCTTCAGTGCCAACATTTTCTATATCATTGGTTGTTGTGTTCTTATTCTAGAGCAGGTAAAGGAGGTTTAATGGAAAAGTTGAAAAATGTTTTTCTCTCCATGATTCTGGTTACTAGATGTAAAAATATTCTATATACTACTTCTTTAGTATAGAAGCTGTTAGCTGATTGGTCTAATAAGGTTCCTGATCATTGGCGAAATGCAATAATTTATTAATTCCAAAAATATCTGTAGAGTGCCTCTTGGGTACTAGGCACTCTTCTAGATACTTGGGAAACAATGGTAAATAAGAGAAATCAAATGCCTACCCTCAGGAAACTTGCATTCTAGTAGGTGAGATAGACAAGTACAAGTCAACAATAAACATTAAAATATCGGGTAATTATTGATGCTTTAAAAAGGAAAGCAAAATTATTATGGTCTGAAGATCTAACACATAACATGGTGACTATAGTTGATAACACTGTATTATATAATTGAAATTTGCTAAGAGAGTAAAACTTGAATGTTCTCACTATATATATATATATATATATAGTGATGGGTATGTTAATTAACTAGATGTGAAGAATCCTTTCCCAATGTGTATGTATATCAGATTATCACGATGCACACTTTAAATATCTTACAATTTTATTTGTCAGTTATACCTCAATCAAGCTGAGAAAAAGAATTTCAAAGAAGTTGGGAAAAAAAAACAAAAGAAAACAAAGTAAGGACACTAAGAGTGACAGGAGATTATTTTAGTTAGGGTGGTTATAGAAGGCCTCTCTGAAAGGGTAATACTTAAATAGAGAATGAATGATGTGATAAAGTGAGCTGTGCAAAGATTTGGGAAAAGACCATTCCAAGTCCAGAGTACATTTCAAGGGATAATAAGAAGGCAAACGCTGCCAGAAAGAATTGAGTAATGGAGAGAATAGTGTCGATGATAGTTGTGAGGTATGTTAGGACTCCTAAGGCCATGATAAGTAGTTTGGGTTCATTTCAAGTGTGATGGAAAGCTCTTGGTTGGTTTTGAACAAGAATATGGTACATATGTGTGTTTATATACACACAATATGTTATATAATTTATATCGTGAATATTTATATGTTATATATTATAATGTACGTTGTGTGTGTTTGTATGTATCCATATCCATGGTACTAAATGAGATCACATAGGAGGTAATTATATAGATAGAGAAGGAAAAATGTCTGAGGAACACTGTGATGCTCCGACAATTAAAGTTCAAGAGAAAGTTGAAGACCCAGCCAAGGAAATTGAGAGCTCAGGTCATTAAGTTAGAGGGATAAGGAGAGTAGATTGTCCTAAAAAACAAGAGAAGAAAATGCATCAACAAGGAGAAAATGATCACTTGTGTCAAGCACCGCCAAGCTGAAAACTGAGAATTGACCATTAGATTTGGCAGGATGGATATTTTACTGGTGACTGCTGAGAAGTTTCCTGGGAGGATGAAAGCCTGATCAGAGTGGGCTAAAGGCAGAATGGGAGTATTCTGGGCAAGTTGACAAAGTCCATTTTGATACACTCTCTTGGTTCTTGTATATAGGAAAGTTAGATAAAATCTGAAAAGAGAAAGCAAACACATAGCTGGACTATAAAAAAACCAAAACCGTCCATGGACTAGAAAGGAAACAGAAAAAACAAAGTGGTGATTGAGGAACCACAGACATCTGACCAGAATTATGTGGAACAATCTGATGAAGACTTAAAAATGTGTATGCCTAGAATGCTTAAATGAAAATGAATTTTTCATTTAAAATATAAGAATCAGAAAATATTTAAAAGAATATTAAACAAACAACTAGAAAAATAAAATCAACAAGTAAGTATATAAAAAGACCTATCACGTATTTTGGAAATAGAATCTTAATAGCTACCAGCAAGAAAGGACAAATACCCTCAGAGTAATGGCAGCAGACTTATTGTGACCTCAGGTCTTTCACTAGTAGCATTAAACAAGAGAAAATAAAGGAACTATTTCTTTAATGGGCTTAGGGAAAGAAAATAACAGTTAGATAAAATAATTTACCCAGTTAAACAGTGTTATGAGATTAAGCCAAGAAAGTTATTTTCAAACAGATGATATTGAAGAGTTTAACGCTCAGACCTTTATTAAATGTTTTAACAGTATCCTAAAAATTATATATAATTGAGCAATGAACTAGATAATATAAAATAACAAGTGAGATTTGTCCTTGAGTGCCAAAAATGAATCAACATGGAAAATCTCTTAGCTGAACAAAGGGATAGAACCATATATCTTTTCAATATGTACAGAAAAAACATTCAATAAAATCCAACAACTATTCAGAACAAGTTCTTAACAAACTAGTAAATGAGAATTTCTTTACCTTATCTATAAAAGCCCTACATTATTATCATTAATAATAAAGCTTCAGAAACTCTCTTCAAGTGAGAACCAAAACAGACACCTGCCATTTCTGCTTCTATTCAATATTCTGCTGAAGATTCTAGCAAACGCAATAGGAAAACAGAGAGGAAGAGGTATAAGAATTATGAGGTTGAGGTAAAGCTACCTTTTTTCTTTTTATCTTTTTTGAGGAAGATTGGCCCTGAGCTAACATCTGTTGCCAATCTTCCTCTTTTTCTTGTTTCTCCCCAAAGCCCCAGCACATAGTTTATGTCCTAGTTGTAGGTCCTTCTAGTTCTTCTATGTGGGATGCCGCCTCAGCATGGCTTGATGAGCGGTGAGTAAGTCCGTGCCCAGGATCCGAACCGGCAAACCCCAAGCCACCGAAGCAGAACGCGTGAACTTAATCGCTGTGCTACTGGGCCGGCCCTCCTTTTTTTCCATATAATGTGATGTGTATCTTGAAAATCTAAAAGACTTTACAGACAAACTCTTAGGACTAATAGTAATAAAGAAAAATAAATAAAAATATTGTGGGATACAAAATCAAAATGTAAAAATCAATAGCATTTTTATACGTAACTTAAAAAACAACTGGAAAATGAACTGTGACCTAACCCTCACACCTTATACAAAAATAAATTCATAAAACATTATAAGACATAAAAAAAATAGGAGAAAATCTTTGGGATCTAAGGCTAGGCGAAAGTTCCTCAACCTGACACCAAAAGCATGTTGCATAAAAGGAAAACTTGACAAATTTGACCCCATCAAGATTAAAAACTATTGCTCTGCAAAAAGCCCACCCAAGGAGGATGAAAAGACAAGCTACAGACTTGGGTTATACATAGTTTTTCCTTCATGAAGATCTTAGGTGCTGTGAAGGATGTGTAATGCCAGTAACGTTTCTTATCTGTCAGTTCTCTCAGTCTACAACTTTGTTTATGGGGCTGTAACTTTTTGTAGCATCCTGAGTTTCCATAAACATGATTCAAAAGTTTGATGGTAGCAACCACAGCACCTGAGAAAGGAGTAATTTGTTAAGTAGAGCACAGAATGTTCTGCAAATGCTTTAACACCTTAGAAGCTATACATAGCTTGGCATTTCCAAAGAGGGGAGTCCCAGCTGAATAACCAGATATCAATGGCACTAATTCTTTATTTACCTTAACAACTTATTGAAGAGATGAAGAAAAAAGAAGAGAAAACTAAATGATCTTCTGACAATATTCTTTAAAAAGGCAAAATGTTTATAGGATTCGATAGTACAAGAAAAGTAGAAAGTGCAACATGAATTAAGCAAATGCAGGCAAACACTTCATTAATTAGAGGTGAAAAATAAGTGTGCACGTGCAAAATGATCTTCATATATTTTTTATTGAATGACAGAGAGGAACAGAAATTGGGCTGGGAATCAGGAAATCTGAGTTTTCTTCTTGAATTAACTGTTGGAAAGCCAGAATTAGTTCACTTGATCTCTCAAATTCATTTCCCCCTTTTTAAAATGGGGTGGCAGTCCTGGGATCACCTCTGAGATCCCTTCGGAGTCTGAACCGCTCTGAGGCCTTCCTGCTGGCTGTAGAGGTGAAATGACTCTGCCTCATGCATCATATTTTGGGACCCTATTGGTTATGCCAGTGACTCACTGCCCGGGGTAATACAGAGTGACACACAAATAAGATCCCGGAATCCAATTGGCTTTGCTTTTCTCATTTCCAGAGTGCTATGTTCTAACAAATTTAAAAGTTCTTCAATTTATAAATTCCACCCCTGAAGCCAAGTGAATCAAAGCACTTTTGGCATTTGAATCTCTGTACCTTGGGAGTGATTTATTGTGTTTGAATTTTCATTGTTTCTATTGGGGGAAATAGGCTGCTGGGTAGACTAAACATTTCCACAGTGTGAAAATATGCTCCAAGCAGCCTGAGCATGTGCCAAGAAGTTCTAATGTTGCTTGAAAATTATTATTGCTCCATTAAGGATCCCTGAATTTCTGAATAGTCAATGTAACCACGTGATTAATTTATACTTCCTCAACTTTAGATGACTGCTTTCCAAATGCTCTTTAATTTCAGTACATTTGCAAAATAATTAAAATGCAATTTACCAGGTTTCAAGAGTGTTTGCAATAGATGTTCATAAATGTTTCAGGTACCACTACTTTCTGGGTTTTTCCTAATAGCGTCTTCCTCCCCTCCAATCCTTTTAATTCAACACTTACCAGGTACAGCAATTCGCATAAATAAACATGTAAATTGATTGAAAGAAGTGATTAAATGGCATTCAGAGGTTAGTGCTCTAGCATTTATTTCCTAGAAAGGCTGTTAAACGTTTTCAATTAAAAAGAAAGAATGGGAACCTCGCAACTCTGAAATGAGGGTCTTTGAATTAGTGTTATATTAAAGATCTGACTCTCCTAGAAGGGGTAGTGGCTGTGGTGAGGGTGGAGGGTAAAGAGAAAGAATAGAGGGATTAGGTCACACCACTTAGATTCCTTTGTCTGTAGAAACGACCTTTCTATCTGATTAAGTGAAGGTGGATAAATGAAGAATCACAGTGTTTTTACTTACTTAGCTTAATCACCTTGAAAAATTGAGGTAGTTATTCTGCTTACCAGGCATGAAGGGCCTAAGTGATATTGGCCAGGTTGGTTCAACACCTTGAGAATCACACTGTACATATTGTCACAGATCCAGGCTGACAATGTATGCCCCTAACCTACTTACATTACTTTGAAATTACTCTGAATTGGCATTGTTACTAAAACTTGAGAAAGGAAAAAAATCACCTAGGAACAGGGCTTACTGTTTTTAATGTTTCCAAATATCTTCTAGAATCTGACAGAGAAAGATGATATCTATGTGTCATCTGATCCAGGCTCTAGACCTAACTGAGGACACATTTAAACCTGAGATCTTACTGCTGGGGATAGAATGCTTTTAATAACAGTGACAACCACAGCAGCAGTGTCAGTGACTACAACAAGTTAATGATGAGGGTGTCAAATATTCCTCAGTGGTTTTTATGCATTGTTTTCCTTTAATTCTTATTCATTTCTATGAAGTAGATACTATTATTATGCCACATGAGACTTGAGGAAGCAGCTTGCAAAACTGAGGTATCTTCCCCAGGGTCCCCTGGCTAAGAAGAAGTGGAGCCACGAGGAAGACACATCCAGGACTTGTGCCTTTGGAACCACTTTGACTCTGTCACTACCCAAGACTGGCTCAGTCAACAGGACGTTGTATCCCTTCTCTCTTATTTCCAAAACCATCAGTTGAAACTTAAATCTAGTTTCTGTTCTTTTCTCTGTGAAGATAGTAAAGTATCCCTGAAACATTTTGAAATGACCCTACTTATACAGAAGGGTACCCCTACTTAGGGGGAGAGAAAGTAAACATGAATTTTACTATACCTGCATTTGTAGAATTATATCCTTTTATAAACATTTGCATATTTTATCAATCTCTAATTTTTCTCAAAAATACTTTATTGGGGGCCAGCCCTATGGCCTAGTGGTTGAGCTAGGCACGTTCCACTTTGGCGGCCCAGGTTCAGTTCCTGGGTGCAGACCTACACCACTAGTCGGCAGCCATGCTGTGACAGCGACTCACATACAAAATAGAGGAAGATTGGCACAGATGTTAGCTCAGGGCGAATCTTACTCAGCAAAAACAACAACAACAAAACTTTATTGGTTATACCTTCCAAAATGTTTATAACGTGAATAACACACACATAAAGAAGAAAAATAGAGGGGCCGGCAGAGTGGCGCAACGGTTAAATGTGTGCACTCCACTGCTGGTGGCCCGGGTTTGGATCCCAGGCGCGCACTGATGCACCGCTTGTCAGGCCATGCTGTGGCGGCGTCCCATATAAAGTGGAGGAAGATGGACACGGATGTTAGCCCAAGGCTAGTCTTCTTCAGCAAAAAAACAGGAGGATTAGCATGGACGTTAGCTCAGGGCTGATCTTCCTCACAAAAAAGAAAAAGAAGAAGAAAAATAGACTATTTTCATGTAAATTTTATAGGAAAATTTTCTGAATTGTTTACAAAACAATGTTGGCAAAAGTGGAATCATCCAGCATTTTCATTTAGTGGTATCCAAATATTATAAGAAAAAAATTTTAGCAAGATGTCTCATTGCAGAACTCGAGTGACAGGGAAACAGAAACGGAAATATTTACTCAAATGTTTCTTTATATTTAATAAAAAACACAAATTATCTATAGTGAAAATGCATTTTCTGTAATTGTATCTTTTGCATGCATTTAAATATAAACAAGGAGATCATAGACATACCAGAAACTGAGACTACATGGGTGCACTCTGAAAAATCATGTGCTGTGCCATTCTTATAGGAAACACTGTGGAATTTAAGTATGTACTAAGTACATTTTAATTAAAAAAATATTTATCTTGAGACATTGTAACAATTGAAGTTGGAGTTGACCCACAGTAGTTATTGCATAAACACAAATTGATTGGTTCATTGATTGATTGGCAGACAAGATGGGAATACCTACACCTGCCCACTTTCATTTGACTATATGCAAGAAATAAAGTTTGCATACGGAAATGAAAACTAGAATATTTCACAAGTTACATATATTAATAACGATGTTTAGGAAATTCTTGCAGGGCCGGCCCCGTGGCTTAGCGGTTAAGTGCGTGCGCTTGCTACTGGCAGCCTGGGTTGGGATCCCGGGCGCGCACCGACGCACCGCTTGTCCGGCCATGCTGAGGCCACGTCCCACATACAGCAACTAGAAGGATGTGCAACTATGACATACAACTATCTCCTGGGGCTTTGGGGGGGAAAAAAAAAACGAGGAGGATTAGCAGTGGATGTTAGCTCAGAGCCAGTCTTCCTCAGCAAAAAGAGGAGGATTAGCGTGGATGTTAGCTCAGGGCTGATCTCCCTCACAAAAAAAAAGAAGAAATTCTTGCAGTGAATCCTGTCAATAACATGTCTCAATTTCCACAAATATATTTAACTATTTCACATTTCCAAGCCATAGTAAATAGTGGGGCACTTTAAAGTGTAGAGCTGTAAGATGCCTGAGGACAAGCATCTTCTCTCCATCACAGCGCAGGCTGAGCAAATGTCACTACATTAATATCAGTTATAATTGTGAAATGTTGCAATTATTGTGAACTGAGTTTAGAGCTATTTGTTTTATTTCTCTGCAAAAATACTTATGTTTTGTTAAAATATTAGAGTAACCAAAAACCTAGACTATGCATGTATTAGTCTGTTATGACTGTCGTAACAAAATACCACCGACTGGCTGGCTTAAACAACAGACATTTATTTTCTCTTAGTTCTTGATGATAGAAGTCCAAGATCAAGGTGCTGTCAGAGTTGGTTTCTGGTGAGGTCTCTCTTCCCGGCTTGTAGATGGCCACCTTCTCACTGTGTCCTCACAAGGCCTCTCCTCTGTACTCATGAGGGCAGAGAGAGATCTCTAGTGTCTCTTCCTTTTCTTACAAAGACACAAGTCCTATCAGATTAAGGCCCACCCTGATGACCTCATTTAACCTTTATGACCTGCTTATAGGCCCTGTCTACAAATATAGTCACATCAGAGGTTAAACTTTCAACATATGAATTTTGGGGGGAACACAATTCAGTCCATAACAACAGACAGGAAGCCATGTTTTCTCTTAAGCATCTTCAGTGGAGAAAATGGTAGTAAACCACTGACTTGGAGAATGTCCAGCCAGGAAAATATTTCAGGCAGCAATTCAAACGGTGGTCAACAGATCTTCAATCAAATAGCAGCAAACTTACAGAAGATACAGTAGTAGGAAGTAGTTGAAGCCATAAAGATTGTAGTAGAATTGCTGAATTTCATTATCTAAAATGCTTTTAGAAGGAGAGGGAACGTAAGACCTCGACTCCAGAGGTGGTAGCCTAATGGAAGTGCAGCCAGGGGAAATTAAGCTAGACTCAGCTTTTAGGATTGGTGTGCAAAGTGGAGTCTCACTCAGAGGAGCAAGCAAGAGCCTAAGGTAAAGATAGGGCCAGAGTGAGGCTGATTCAGACCCGAGCAGAGAGGTTCTAGGTGGGGGAAGTACAAGTCCAATGTCACAGACTCTGCCTGGTTCTTGGCACATGATTTCCTGTAGTTTACACAAAAACTCCCTAAAGTTATCATTTACATGCCACAGATGATGACATCTATGGGTAAGAAACCAACCGAAGGGCATATGTGTAGTAAATCAGCAAAGGTAGGGAGCAAACCTTGTTTTCCATCTAAGTTTCATGATTTTCTACTCTACAAATAGGGTTTCTATATTAAAGGCAAGCAGAAAGACATAGAATGTCTTACAAATACTCCCCCCTGCCCAAAGAAAAGTATTGAAATAATCATCAACCTTCTGCATACTAGTCAAATACAGGAGTATATATTCTGGAATCCAAGACAAAATTTAGGGGTGAATAAAAGCCTAGCTTTAGTAGTTACATAAATATAAGCGCAAAAAGGCAGGAAAATCACTCCACGTAAGAGCTAGACTTAAAAAAAATCCATTAGCAAAGAAATAGAGTAAAAAGGAAGAGAAAGAGAGAGGGCGAGCAAAATAAATAAAGAAGATAGGAAGGTAGGAAGAGCTTCAGATCTGTGGTTTCCTTAACTACTCAGTACTGTCTGAAGGTGACATCTTAATGTGCTGCCACAAGTCATCTGAGTAAAAGGTGGCTCAACAACGGAGCCCTACAGAATAGCACATGTAAATGAGCACTTAACAAATATTCTTTTCTGATGTTGATAATGATACAGTAAAGCGGCAATCTGCTGTCATACAAACAGATGTAATGAAATTCTTGGAATTTCAACAAATGCATGAAGCAGGAGACTAAAGTAACAGGAGGGGGAGTATATGTGTTGATAGCTTCATGTCAATACTATTTAGATTTGTCAATCAGTGCTTTAGCAAAGCCAAGGGTACTTTTGTAGATTCTAAATCATTTACAGGAATTGGAACGAGTCCAGACTATGCCGCATACATTTAACCTGTCTGCTAAGAAAAAACTGATCTTGAATACCTGTTATTTTTCTTTTCAAATATGACAAAATATATTATTGGAAAGGCTGGCTTTACAATGAACCCTTCACTGCCGTCCTAGCTTTAACCTAAGTCACAAAATAAAATACTTGAATAAAATTCTTTGGAAAAAATCAAAACCTACTTGTGTTACAGTTTTTCAACTCATTTTTTTCCTGATTATAACAGTATTAGAGGCTTTTTATACCCATTTTTAATTCAATTTATATAGTAAGTGAAAGCCTTTTGGATTCCCTCATTCTGGAAAAGTCACTGTCATCACTTGAATGTATACTTTCAGATGTTTTCCAAACAAATATTGACATATATAGGTGTGTATGAGTACCTGTATGTATTGTTGAAACAGAGCTTGAATCATGCCTTATACGTGGTCCTGAAACTTGACCTTTTCTTTATTAAGATATCTTGGCCATCTTTTACTGTCAGTACATGTTGTTAAACCTCATTTTTGGAGTGGGGGAAGATCAGGAATTCAATTTTGCACATGAAAGTCTGAGATGTCTATTTTCTTCCAAGTGGGATGTTGAGTAGGACATATAATCCTGGAGCTCTGGAGAGAGAACCACTGAGTCTGAATGCTTTGGGAATGGAAAGGGTTGAGTTCTTCATCACTCCAGTTCCCATTGCTATGGGAGTTTCTTACAACAGACTGGAGAATATGCCCAACCCTCCTGAAAGATTCGGCATAGATCAAGACTCTTGGATAGGAAAGGATAATTCCTTATTACAAAGAGTCAAGCTTTTTTTTTAAATAACTGCTCACTGTCCTCCAAAATGCAATAAGATTTATTCCTGATTCCTACTGAGCTATCTAGGACAAAGGGCCTCAGTCAGCCAGAGGTGCCATCCGTGGGGCATATCCTTTGAAATATCTCTTAAGGTCTTTGCTGCCTGCCTAGACTTTGATGCTCAAGATTCTTCAATTAGTAAGTGTGGAAACAAGATTAAAATCAAATTTAAGTTCTAAATCATATGAACTCCCCATTACACAGTGCTTTCTCTTTTCTTTGTAGCTCTTTTGAATTTTACAATGGTATAGGAAAATAAATAAAATAAATTGCCTAATGGCTCTAGAGAAGATAGTTTAATGAATCTGCTAGAGTTGGTTATCTCTGGGAGAAATAGTCTTGTAGCAATCAAAATATAATAAGAAATTCTTCTTATACTCTGAACTATCTATGTAACATAAACACTCAGACTACAATTACATTGCCTGGGAATGAGCCTTTTTACAGCTAGTAGTGTAAGCAAAGACTTTTTTTGTGTGCTATAAATGAGTGAATAGTTGTTTATAATGAGAGAAGAAAGACACTCAGAGTATGTATTATTTTGGTGTAAAAGTCCTCGATTAAAACTAGAAGAAAGTCACCGTTTCAATTTTAGGGCGTTGCTCTATTAATAATTCATTAGAACTCATTCTTACAATTGAACATGTTGAGTATAAGATAATATTCACATCTAACAAATGAAGAAACTTAGCCTCCAAGTTATGACTTGCCTAAAGTAGCTCTGTTAGTAAAGTGTGGAGCAGTTCAAACTGATCTTTAGTTTTCTTAGGTGTAAAATGGAAAATGATAATTACTCAGGATGGAGTATTGCTGTGATGATCACATATAACTGTACCATATAGATAAAACACCTTGAAATCTGTGTATTGTTACTCATATTTTATTGTTATTATTAATGAAGGGAGAAATTTATTCACTGGTCAGCACAAGTACTGAAGTTGAGTCGCTACCCCTAGAGACATAACAGGAAAAAAAAACAAAAAAAAACAGAAATATCCTTGCATAAAAATAATTCATTTTCAGTTAGAAGATAGAAGGAATACTATTTAGTTGATGTCACCAGTGATTTTGGATGGTGGTTAGTTGCAACAAATGACTATTTTCCCCTCTCCCAAAATCTGCCTCTTCCCTACTATTAACCTGAAGAAATAAGATTGGAAAATATATAGATCATTAACAAAAGGTGATACTTAATGCAAGAGTAAGTGAAATAGAAATCACAATGGGTCTATATATAAAGAATCTGAAAATTAGGTTAGGCCGATTTTCCCTAATATTAGGCTCAGAATTAGGGTTTACTATTGCAGATTGTATTTTGGTTGCTAAATGTAGCAATTGTTAGCCTAAGGTCAAAAAAGCAAACATTTTGTTCCCTGAGGGACAAAAAGCCCTCCATTTCTACCGAATATTCATTTAGAATTTAGAATTCTAATTTGACCTATTTCTAAAAAAATATATGAATTGGCTTATAACAAAAGTAAGACCTTCCAATTCAATGTGTCATTGGTCATGAATTAAGACCTTAACTAAGCAGATATTCATCTTACCAAAACCTAGACAAATGTTATAATTTTATAAACAATATCTAGCAAATTTGCTCATAGCTTTCTTAACTCCTGCTTGTCTAAACCCTTAAATATTGTCGATGAGATAAAACCAAAGCTGCTGAGGAACATTTTGCTGACTGTTTGCCTTTAGCGCTACCTGGAAGTCACTTCTCTGTTTTGAGAATCTCCTTTGTTCCACGAAAAATGTCTTATATTTTCCCCTTCAACTTATGCTCTCTAGATTGTTTACAGTAATCTTCTTTTTTAAACATCAGATAATTTGCTCCATATATATGGCCAAGTTATTACAGCTGTTTAATTTTTTAGCCAATACAGTGACTTCCTTTTGCTTCTTCTATCACTAAGCTGTTTTGTTTTTATTGAAGTCACATTGGCTTTTAATATTGTGTAAATTTCAGGTGTACATTATTATATTTCAGTTTCTGTATAGATTGCATTGTGCTCACCACCAATAGTCTAGTTTTTATCCATCACCATATACATGTGCCCGTTTACCCCTTTCACCCTTCCCTCACCCCCTTTTCCTCTGGTAACCACTAATCTGTTCTCCTTATCTATGAATTTGTTTGTTTATCTTCCAAATATGACTGAAATCATATGGTATTTTTCTTTCTCTGTCTGACTTATTTTGCTTAGCATAATACCCTCAAGGTCCATCCATGTTGTTGCAAATGGCATGAGTTTGTCTTTTTAAGACTGAATAGTATTCCATTGTATATATATACTCCACATCTTCTTTATCCATTCATCTGTTGATGGGTGCTTGTGTTGGTTTCACGTCTTGGCTATTGTGAATAATGCTGCAATGGACATAGGAGTGTATAAATCTTTCCTTGAAATGTTGACTTCATATTCTTTGGGTAAATGCTCAGTAGTGGAATAGCTGGATCATATGGTATTTCTATTTTTAGTTTTTTGAGAAATTTCCATACTGTTTTCCATAGTGGCTGTACCAGTTTGCATTCCCATCAGCAGTGTATGAGGGTTCCCTTCTCTCCACATCCTTTCTAACACTTATTTCTTGTCTTGTTAATTATGGCCATTCTGACAAGTGTGAGGTTATATCTCATTGTAGTTTTGATTTGCATTTCCCTAATAGTTAATGATGATGAACATCTTTTCATGTGCCTGTTGGCCATCTGTATATCTTCTGTGGAAAATGTCTCTTCATATCCTCTCCACATTTTTTGATTGGGTTGTTTTTTTTTTTTTGGTGGTGGTGAGTTGTGTGAGTTCTTTATATACGTTGGACACTAATCCCTTGTTGGATATATGGTTTGCAAATATTTTCTCCCAGTTGGTGGGTTGTCTTTTAATTTTGTTGATGGTTTCCTTTGCTTCACAGAAGTTATCTGATGTAGTCCCATTTGTTCATTTTTTCTTTTGTTTCCGTTGCCTGAGTAGACATGGTATTTGAAAAGATGCTGCTAAGACTGATGTCAAAGAGTGTACTGCCTGTATTTTCTTCTAAGAGTTTATTTTTTCATTATGATATTCTAAGTCCCTCTAAAATTGGCTCACACCTAGTTAGATAATTTGGTTTCTCATCTTTCCCTATCTTGCATCATTCACTCCAGTCATTGTGGTCTTCTGGGTGTCCTTTTATGCTCATGACATTGTCTCTACTTATAGTGGCTCCCTACATCCACCCATGACTCCCATCCCTGCCTTGACTCCTCTATGAAGCCCTTCCAATCTCACTTGAGCTTATACCACATCATTTTTCCATTGAGTACACCTACCTCTTTACTTCTTTCTCATTTCTCAATCTTATTTCCCAGCTAAGTTATAAGCTGATTTAGGATACTGATGACATATTTTTTTTCCTACAGTGACTATTTTTAGCATCTGGCACGTATTAGGTACATAACAAATATGTGAAAAATTATTTATATTTTATCCATTTTCATGATAGAACTAAATGCGTTTTCTTTTTCTTTTATTTTTTTCGGAAAAATGTAGTGGCAAAAAAATCTAGCAGCAAAAGAACAGTGAGCCTAGAAACAGATGAAAGAACGCTTTTCAAACAACCACATTAGGACTGTGCCAGTGTAAACATGGTACAGAGGGGCTTATTTTTTATCTTCCCAGTTTAGAAGCCTCATGTGTGCACTGGTTCCTTCTACACTTTTTTTGAAGTAGGCCTCTTGGCATTATGAAGTAGGCCTCTTGAAGCATTATGCCACACGATGTCTTATATACCATGACAAGTTGCATTTTCCTACTTATGTTACTATATTTTTAGACATAGCAATATAAGTCTATCTAAATTAAAAAATCTAGTGGAAATGGGAAAGCTAAATAGAAATTCAACACAATATTTTAAATGTTTAAAAGTACTACAGGCTAAATATGTAAGTATATGGGAAAGTATAGATAAGTGATGGAGGAAAGATTTCTTTTTACATTATTCTATTCTGAACCTTTTCTTAGCTTTTTGAAGTTGAGTCATTAAGAACATAAACTTTTTCTTAAAAATATATTTTGAAGTATAATTGTTAAAATCAGAATAAATTACTGGACTGGATGCACTATTATCCAGCCTTTGATGATAGTTTTTCTGTTGTATGGAACCTTAATCTCTTCTTCACTTTTGGAGTTTGGAATCTAGAGAGGCAGTAAGAGAATTCTGCAATAAATTTCAGAAAAATTCCCCAAATTATGTTCACACCCAACCCACCTTCTCTTGTTCTGCTTTTCCTAATGTCTTATTAGTGGTCAGTCTTTCTAATTTTCATCTCTATTTTTTTTTTTCCCTTTCTTTTTTCTTTCTGCTTCTACTGCCATCACAGTGTTCCCAGTAATTTCTCTCGCTTATGATTACATTCTGGTCTACACCTAGGGAAGGTGTGGCAGATGGGAGTTTTCTTATGGAACAATTTTATTGACTGTTTCTTAATCTATTCTTTACTAATACCAAATGATCACTGAATTCAAATCATAATGTCTAACGTTCAATTATCTTATATAAAAACAAATATTAATCCATTTTTCTATGACACTTAAGTTTCATTTTCTATGTAAAACAGACTTTTTAAAAATCCCAAATTTATTTACCGAACATTTTCTCCCATAAGCTCTGTTCTTATAAATGTGACAGCAATAAGGAATGAAGCCTTTTGACTTTAAGCAGACGTATAATATTCCATCACACCATCACCCTAGAAGCGATGCTAGATGGACCATTATACATGATTCCCTAAAGGTGTGTTTCACATGGAAACACCATCAATAGACTTTTTAAAAGCTATACCTCCTGCAATATGTTGATTTCAGGATTGTCCTCATCAATTATAGTGACATCTTTTAAATTAGCATTTTATGGAACTCTTAACTCTTTATGTACATTGAATTTATTTTTATAATGTATTTATGAACTTCTATGTTGATTGGCTCATTTTGAGACTTACTAAATTTGTAATTAGAGCTGCTTAGAAGTGACTCTAATGGACCCAAAGTAACACAGAAGGTGTTTCTTTCCATATTGGTTAACAATAATAGCCTGTTGTTTGAGTCAAATTTGTAAAAATTACACCTTAATATGCAAATCTATTTTTTCATTACTGATGCAGAGCAAAGAAAGCCAACAGAATAGCAAACACTAACATTTTGCCTCTAAGTGCTGGCGGACATAAAATAAATGAGGCATGGCTATTGATTGTCTATGGCCTGCATTATCTGCACAGGAACTATTAAGGAGGCTTTTCCATCTTCCTTTCATGCTTCATTTTCTCATACTGTCTAATGAAGAGCTTCACTTAAACTATAATGTGCTACTCTCCCAAAAGTACATTTTTATGGCACTAAAAAATAATAGTTGTGTATCAAGGACTGTTTTTACAGCTACATTTATTGGCTTGTTATACTGTATAAAATTATAAAATATTCTGGAGCTGAGTGGCATTATAAGTTTTTTTTAATTAATTTATGATTTTAAAGTTTATTTTGTCAGTCCAAACATGCTGAATAACAGATATCACTATATAGTCAGATAATTGTGATACTCTTCTAAGCCCTCTAAAAATATATGTTTTAGAATTTATGATTGTATATACCTTTAAGAAGGGTTTGTTGTGAGGTTCAAGAGATAAATAGGTGTAAAATGTATTTTCATTTTTGGACATATTGAGTTTAGCTAGGGTCCCTCTCAGAGGTTAATGAGTGAGCATTTGCATGGAAAACCTGGAATTTCATGAGGAAGATCTGGGCTGGAAATAATAGTGAGTCTTCAGTTGTTGAAAACAGAGGGATGAATGAGATCACCTGGGAAGATGGTGTGCCAGGAGAGAAGAAGTCAAAGGTAGCATGTTGAAAATATTGATATATAAGGAATGGAGAATAAAGGAGTATCTGTGAGACTGGGCTGTGAGAGAAGGATACAGAGCAGTGGAGGGTGATGTCACAGAAATCTAGGATGAAAATCCATGGAAAGGGAGTGTAAAATGCCACAGGAATGATTTTTTTTTTTTGATGCTTCTTTCATCTTGTACCTGGAAACCAAAGATAAGAATGTGTGTTATCGATGATCAACCTTTTCCTTCCCTCCTTCTTCTCTCTTCTCCTCTTTCTTCCCTTCCTCCCTTCTTCCTTTCTCTTTCTCTCTCTCTTTCTTCTTTCCTTCCTTCCTCCCTTCCTTCCTTTCTTTTTCTGTTTTTGCCAATTGACCAGAAAAATTGTATCTCACTTTAATTTGCATTTCCATGCTTACTCATAAGGTTGTATATTTATTGGCAATTTGCTTTTTTTCCTGTGGATTTCTATGCATTCTAAATCCATTACATTCTAAGCCTGTAGGGAAATGGACAAAAGATATGGATCATAAAACAGGATATTACCTATAAATTTCTGGTAAATAAGTGTATCAAGTATCTGTTAGTAAGATATCAACTGTATCTAGGTTTGGGTATGTGTGTTTCTTGGATATGCCTCTTACAAACACAACATAAGTAGACGGTGGATTTTCTTTTCTCTGTCTTTCCTCCCCCAAACTCTCTCTAGCTTATCATAGGGAAATTTATAGTCACATTCACATTTTGGTAATCAATGATATTTTTAGACTTACTTTTGGCACCTTAGCTTAGATTTTTCCTATTTGCTATGCTTCCTTTTAATTTCTCTTTTTCACCATTAGCTTTGTTGGATTAATGGTGTGTTTTTTGCTCTGTGCATTTATTGTTATTTGTTCACAATTTCTTCATACTATTTCCACTCTGTAGTGGTGGTGATTCTTAAGATTTTACTAAACTTTGAAAAGTTTTATTTTTCTACCAACATCTGGAATTAATTGGTATCTATATCCACCTTCAAACAAATCAAGAAACTCAGCATGCTTTCATTTACCTGCCCCTGCCTTATCCTCAGTTGAAATAAATAGTCCCTGATTGCTAACAATGTTGTATGATGCTTCAAATGTATTTTCATACAAATAGTGATGACAAATTTGCTCACCAATGTTGCTTGGATCTTACATATTTGTATATTTTGGAGTATTTTTTCATTTTGCTAGGATATATCCTTTACAAATTTTTTCAGTTGGTTAATAGAATATTATAAAATATCTTTATTTTGGTCTACTACTTACAGGGTGTTTCGCTGGCTATGAGATCAAGGTTTTTTAAGACATTGCACTATTACCTTCTATCTTCCACTGTAACTTTCGAAATATCATAAACTAACCTGATTCTCATTCCTTTCACTATAACCTGTGTTTTTTTTTTTCTTGTAGCTTTTTATAATTTGGTTTCTGAAATATGCCACATTTCTACTTTTCTTGTTCTTTCTACACAGTACTCAGTGATCCTCTTTCTGTTTGCAGTCATCATATTTTTTCCAATTTGGGGATCTTTTATTTCTTCTATTTTATTACAAAAAAAATTGCTCCTCATGATCTCTATAATACGCCTCTGGAAATTCTGTTAAATGAATGTTGGAACACTCTGCCTCTTAACTCTTCTGTTTTACTTTCATTTCTTTATTTTTTTGTAGTGCACTCTGAGAAAATGTCTTGTCTCAATCTTTCAACCAATTTGACTTCAGTTTATATCTAATCTTCTATTTAGCTCATTTAAAGAATTAACAGTCAATTATTTTTGTTTTCTTCAAAATTTATGTTTTAAAATTTGTTTTTATAAGTCTGATAGTATCTTTAACCTTTGAGAATCCTAATAAAAACTAATGGTATTGGTTTTCCTCAAATGTCTGAGGATTCATCTTTTTCTGACTATAGAGGAATGTAGGTTGTGATTACAGGGGCATGTGTTCAGTAGGAAGAAGGACAGGGTGTGTAATAAGAGGAGATCTGTTGGTAGTGGATTTTCCTGATGTGCAGGCCCCCATCTTCACCTGAATCCACAAGTTCCCTGAGGCACAACTCCACATCTCCAATCTTAGCTCCACCTCTGGTAGTCTTCCAAGTCAAAACATCCACATGATGGCTGCACTCAGGGTTTCATCCTGGGACTAAAAGAGTAAGGATGGTGTAAGAACAAAACCGGAAGAGGAGCAGAAGCTCCTGAGTGGTTAGAATTAGAGGGAGAGGATGCCACTTAAGGAGAAAAGCAATACCAAGAAAAGTCTCTGGTATTACAATTTACCTTCAAGTTTGGATCATTTTCATGTACTGTCGACACAGTCGACAGTGTGTCTAGAAAGAAGTTTCTAGAAGGTGACATACTTTATTTTACCTCTGTGGCTATGCAGCTATAGCATCCAGTGGGGACATACAGAAAGTTATACACTATTCGCTGATCAATCTAGAAAGGCTTCATGAAAGAGATAGGATTGTAGTAGAGAGACCTCTTACAAGCATTTGGGGAGATGTCCTGTCTGTACAGTGATGGCTCTTCAGTGAGAATGAGAGGAAAGAATGCCATTAGTTTAACATCTAATATGGCCATGTGCTGTGCTAGGTGCCTTTACATACAACATTTAATTTTTAGAAATGTATCCTCATCACTTTACATTTGAAGAAAACCAGGATTAGTAAAGTTAAGTAACTTATCCAAAGTCATTTAGCTGGTAAATGGTAAGTCTGGGTTTGAATCCATTAATGTCAAAATAAAACATAGATAGTTGTTACCAGGCATTTGAATTGAACTCTTGGTGATAGAACAAGATATTTGCTTCTCATTTACTTATGAGAAAAAGCTAAAGGAAACGTATTGATCATTGATTGGCAGGCTTCCCCAAGAACTGTGATCACCCAGGACTTTACCAGGTACATCCTTATATACGTATTGAATAATAAGATGAAAATTATACTCAAAATCCCCAGGTAGGACTGACTGAGATCTTCTTTCTTCTTCCTAATTTTCTATGTTCTACCTTGAGTGCCTTAGGAAATGGATAAGCCATCTGTCTTTCAACCCAAGGCTAGAAAATGGCATTCTCATTTCACCCTCTGCATTTCTTACGTGTGACTTAGAAAAGAAGGTGAAAATTATAGCAGTTGTAAAGTGTTGGAGGTGAACAAGCTTCTCTTCAAGATCTGGATAAGTGAGCCAAAGGTTACTTTCTTGTGAAATGTACATGCAAATATTATGGATACAGGTTAAGTGCACATAGTTTAGTTTTCTTTCTGAGATTTAAAGACAAAAAAAATGTCAAAAGTCGTTGAGTAAAAAACATGAGTCCTGGGACCCTTGGGTATTCCTCAATGTTTACCTTAATCTCTACCCCACAGGATAGTAGTCTTTGTATCCTATTGTTGTCATATACTTGTATGTTCTTATATCTCCCACATACTAGACATCTACTGATCAGGTTAGCCTAAATATCTATTAATATTCATTCTAAATTGAATACCCCATGAATCCATAATTCTAGGATTCAATAGATTTTTGTTATATATTTGTTGGTTGAGTGACTTTTCAAATAAGTCACATATAAACTATATTACTAACTTTACTTACTCTGAAACAGCAAGGGAAGTCTTCAAGAGGGGACAGAGAGTAGATACTACATTTATCAGTGTATCTCCAAAAATTTATGATCATATCTTCATTAGATGGCTGTAGTATGCTCCGCTGGATGCCTACCCAGTATGCATCCTCACTTGTCATCTTTACTAACAGAACCCCAGTATTGATTTTGGAAGCAATGTGTCAGCTATAAATACTTCCTTTCCTGGATCCCCTGACAATGAAAGGTGGCCATGTGTTGCATTCTGGTGAAAGAAATGTACGTGGAAATACTAACAAAAGGATTCTCTTCAAGAATAAAAAGGCAAAGTCTCCTAAATGGAAGCCCTTTGCCCTTCTCCCTTTGGTAATTCCCTTTCTGGCTGTCTGGAAATACAAATCATTGCCTGAAAATATAATAGGACCACAAACTAAGGACTATGGATCGGGAGGACAGGGGATTCTTGTGTCCTTAAAGGCATACATCTTTGAGTGTCTCAACCAACTCAGGAATTTGAGAAAAATAAGCCCCTCTCTGTTACAGTTGTTTGGGTTTTCTATTATTCACAGCTAAACCAATACAATGAGTTAATACTTATGTAAATTTATTGAACCAAACAAGCTACAATTATTTTTAGGATAATTATTCAATGTTGAAGTAGTTCACCACTTGTTTCTTTTAGGAGTCCTTTGCAGTTTAGCATTTATTTTCTTCTTCTCTCCAGGACAAGGGAGGGACTTTCCAAGCGTTTTGTAAGTAGCAATGTTTAACTGTCTCTCTAAGTGCTGGTTGGAATTCAGAGACAACTGACAATTAGGGATCTCTTTAGTTGAAGCCATACCATGCATCTTGTCCAATGGAGTGAATAATTAATAGCTGTCAGTATTTCAAGAATTAGTGGAACTTTGGAAGATACCCAAAATGATTTTTAAAGCTCTACTTTTAAAGCAAACAACAAAATTAGGCTTGACAGGACTATATGGTGTTTTATTGTAACCTGAAGCTATGTTATGTGGCTCCAGCTTGCCAATAGCATATCGTTCATTACAACTGTGACATTTATATTATACCCCTCCTTTGCAGTCATTTTCGCTTCTTTCTAAAAAAGTGCTCCAGGCTAGCACAAAGCTTTCGAGTTCTCAGCATATGAGTCAATGCTGTATGTTGTTGTTAATACTTTGTTTGACATAGTGAGTTTTCCCCTCAAGACAATAAAACTGGGAGCTGGATAGTTCAGACAGACTGATCAGACATTGTTCCCCTATCTCACTTATTCTCACTGGCACATGCAAGATACATTCAGCTCCATGTAGAAAATTCCTGTCCAAGCCTGTTTCCAGTAAGATTCATAGCAGAGAGAGCTGAAACTGAAATTTTGAAATCTGATGTAAAGTTGTTTTCAAAGACACCATTTGCAAACACTAAGTGCCCTCATACCATGATGCACGTGAGAAACTTCTCATAGAGCTTAGTACCAAAAAAACTCTCTCCTCCTGGTGATTGATATATTTGCTCATTTGCCAACAACAAACATAATGTGGCATTTTTCCTCCAGTTTCTCTTTTTGCTTTAGCTGTCAGGAGCCCCAAAGCCAAGATTTATGCCTAACCAAAAAAGTAATTTTACTCATAATATGGCTCTATTCTCTTTCTCTTATTATTGTAGTTCTAATCCCTCTTTAGATTTTGATTTTATTTATTTTATACAGAAGCCTGTTTTATAAACTGCCTAAATCCCCTTCAGAACAAAGTGGAGTATAAATCAATCATAATTAAAAGTGAATTATTGTTCTTCTAGCTGGTTTAGATAGATCGAAGTTGTCCAGGAATGGCATGGGCTTCTATTTGATTTTAAATGTTTGATCCAAATCTTTGATTTGATTTTAAAGTTAATACAAAAACATGGTTAAAATAACCAATTAAGTCCAATTAATTAATTAAGTCAAATAATTTAAAAGAGTGCATAATAAAAACTACTCTCCCATCCTGTGGCAGACAGAATATTGACACCCCCAAAATGCTCATCTCCTGATCTCCAGAACCTGTAAATGTTACCTCGTTTGCTAAAAGAGACTTTGTAGACATGACTCTGGATTTTGTGATAGGGACATTACCCTGTATTATATAGGTGGGCCCAATGTAATGACAAGGATCCTTTTTTTTTTTTTTCCAGTTTGTTTATTTTTTATTTTATTTATTTTTTGTGAGGAAGATCAGCCCTGAGCTAACATCCATGTCAATTCTCCTCTTTTTGCTGAGGAAGACAGGCCTTGAGCTAACATCTATTGCCAATCCTCCTCCTTTTTTACCCTTTTTCTCCCCAAAGCCCCAGTAGATAGTTGTATGTCTAGTTGCTGTATGTGGAACGCCGCCTCAGCATGGCCGGATAAGCAGTGCATCGGTGTGCTCCCGGGATCCAAACTTGGGTCGCCAGTAGCATAGCTTGTGCACTTAACCGCTAAGCCACGGGGCCCGCCGCCACAAGGATCCTTATAAGAGGAATGAGGGAAGATCAGACAAATGAGAAGAGAGTGTGACCATGGAAGCAGAGATTGGAGTAGTGTGGCTACAAGCTAAAGAATGCCAGCAATGTCTAGGAGCTCAAGGAGAAAAGGAATGGATTCTCCCCTGGAGCCTCTAGGAGGAAATAGCTCTGCCTGCACCTTAATTTTAGCTCTTTAAGACTAATTTCAGACTTCTTACCTCTAGAACTGTAGAGAATAAAGTTGTATTGTTTTAAGCCACCAAGTCTGTGGTAATTTGTTACACTGGCAAGAGGAAACCAATACACACCTCAATACCCCATCTTACTCCCCCCAAAATAACCACTGTTAAGAATTTCTCATGTATTCTTCAAGGAATTTTCTACACACTTACAACCATATCCATATCGTAAACAAATAGATCATACTCTGTGCATTGTTTTCTGTTTCCCTTAGATGGATTTGTATGTTTTATTTTCTTAGATTTGTAGTTACAAAAAATTTTACAATAAACTTTTCTTTTTATGTACATCTTTGAATATACATGAGAGGCAAATCTGTATCATGATTTTCTTGAAGTAGAATTATTAGATTATAGGTTATGAGCAATAACCTGGTAGCTTTGGTAGATCCTGAAAACTTATCCTTCAGAAAGTTTGAGCTAATGTATACAACCCCAGGATAGTCTGAGAATGTCATTTCTCCCCACCCTTGCAACACTATCAAGGTGTTAGTCTTTAAGATACAAGTTTTATATTAGCCGTAGATTGTGATTCTTCGCTTAGTCTAAGAGTATTTCTCTGTGTCTATTGCCTTATATATAAATAGACTGAATTAATTCCAGGTTACCTTTAGGGAATCTGTTTTGCTGGAAGGAGCACTGGGAAAGTGGTTTCTAATTCTGGCCTTCTCATTCATTGGATGTATGACTCTAGGCAAATTGCTTAACCCAGTTGCTCATAAACCTAACTTCCTATCAGATTTACCTGGGGAGCTTATAAAATGAACACTCCTAGTTCACCCACCTTTACTTCTTCAGAATTTCTTGGAGTGGAGACTGGAAAATTTGCTTTTTAACAAGTACTTGAGCTGCTTCTTATACAGCAGGTAAAAAGCAGCCTATGCACTGCGTTTGGGAACCACCTACTTACTTTTTCTAAGTCTGACTATTGTTTTCTTAAATTCCTGCAATATGAGCTTGTCTTCCTCTCAAGTTATAACAGGACTTGAGTGTTACTTATTCCCTTGGGTCTGCTCTCTATGTGGAATCTTTAACCATTTTACTGGGATGGGATTTGAAGGAAGCACACTCCATACACCTGTGGACCAACATCGATTTTTGCTGACTACTTTGATGTCAACACTGAATTCAGTACTTTTTTGCTCATTGAGTTTATTTTCATTCATTATCTTATTTGTGAATATTAGGGGTGCTGGAGGGATTTGCTCAATCCAGAAATGACCAAACATAGTGGGCCAATTACCCTTTTTCTCCTTGGGATTCTTGAGGGAGCTGAACATACAAAGGAACAATGTTAAATAGAAAAGTATATTTCACCTTATTATCAATTTTGGGTCCAGACACAAGATGACTTGGTAACCCTCTAACATACTCACCAAAATAGTGAAATTGTCCATTTCCTACGTATACCACACTTACTGATGCCCAAAGCACACAGTATTCTCAACTGGAAATCACTCTCTAAGACACACAAGCATTTCCGCTCCCACCGAGAGTCCGTTATGTTTGTACAAAAACTTTTTGATGTTAGTTGTTCTCAATACTGATGTTACATAATTTACTTAAACTTTCTATAAATTAATGAAATGTGTGTAGGAAAATAAAGAAACTCCAATTATTAAAACTAAGTTGAATGCTTTGGAAAACTATATAAATGCAAATTATTTTTTATTTGTTGATGATTTTTATTTATTGAAATGCGTATTCATTTCTCAACCATTGGGGAAAGAACTAAATCCATTTGTATAAATAAGTATTATCTGCTTATTGGAATACCAAGCTTTCTTTCTTACATAACCCACACCTATACACCTTTCCTAACCTCCCTAAACCTCAGTGTTATCAGCTGACTAATGTATTTAAAGGAAGAAATGCACAGCACAACGCAAGAAGCGATAGGAGAACAAAAGTCAGGACTATCTTCAAAAAGCGGGCCTTTCACCAGCTTAACCACAATGTTAAAAAAAGGATGAAGGAGTTATAGAAGAAAGCTACCCCGATAAAATATGACATCTTAAAGCACGATGGTCACAGTCATTTAAAAACATTGTCCAATCAGTATCCTAGAAACTGGCTCCAATTTCTGGTGGAAGATGGAGAAGTAGGGTGAGAATTCCTCTTCTCTACCATATACGCCTCATTAGAATGTAAGCTCTTTTGAGGATGGGGTGATTCCTTCTACGTCTTTGCACTCCCAACTTCCTTGAAGCCTGAGTCTCAATAAGCATTGGCGAAGCAAATACAAATGGAAATGAGGAAAAATAATTTTCCCTTTACCCGTCTGGGTTCTTGGCTGAGAGCCCTCTGTAACAAAAGACAGATTAAAAGAAGAAAAACAAACATGTATACCTCCTGTATACATGTGAAAGACCCAGGAAAACTGAGTAACTCCTTAAAATGGCCCAAGCCATCACCTTAAATACCATCTCCAGCCAAAGACAAAAGAAGATGTTAGGGGCAGTTACTCAGGTTATCAGGCAAAGCACAGTAAACAAGGGCGAGTTTGTTAGGCAGGTTTAAGTGGGTGCCTTCTCCACTGATAAGAGTTTCTAGAGATTTGGTCATCCTCTTCTTCCTGATACACAGAGGGAGACATGTCTCTTACAAAGGGTAACTGGGTTTTCAGAGCTTCTCCTGTGTCTGCTGTCTCCCAAAAATAATCAGCCCAAAATAATCAATATTTCAGAGAGGCATATTTTGGGGTTGTGTATTTTGCTCCCCTTCAAAAACAAAATAATTTATTTTAAAATATTTTGTAACTCATTCCTGTGTAACACCTCATTTGATTCTCACAACTATATGACGTAGATACTGTTTTTTTCTTATTTTGCAAGTTTGGTGATCTTGGCTTAGATAAGTCAAATAACTTGCTCCATATATAACCAATTAATGGTGGCGTTAAGATCCCAACTCAACATTTCACCCTGGAGCTGGTGTTTTAACCACTAAACCATATTGTGCTGCCTTAACTATCTTAGGGTATATCACTTTGGATGATCCCACTAAGGAGTTGAATCTGTTTACAATATCATTTAATTAGTAAGTAATAATTTTAATTCCTCAGAGGAGTGTCTCTTTACTAGAGTATTTAGGAAGTTTTCCCATTTATGTGCATTGACTCAGAATACTGAAAACCAAGTTTCTTGGAAACCAAATAGTATGGTTAGGCTCATAAAGAAACAGGAGCTGCCATCATGGGTCACACTACCCACCTACTTCAATACTCTTTTCAAGGAGTGCCATCAAAGAGTGACTTAAGACAGAATAAGGCATAAAATATGTAGCACAAAATAGCTCTAAATTTTTTAGTAATCCATTCCCAAGACTGAGATTTTAAAATATTCTTTAATTTATATATACTTTTAGTCGATGAAAATGGGTAGTTACATGACCGCACAAAATTGAGGTTCTCCTACCCAATGCACATAAACAAGCCAATTAATTTTGGCATCAGCTTTTGGGAGAGTAATCAGTTTTATTCTGTGAGATCAATCTGCAAGGAGACAGGGGATGTGCACCCTCAGATCTGTCTCCCTGATTCAGGATCTGGGTCAAAATTTAAGAGGTTAGGGAGAACAGACTGGATCATGGAAAGGCTGGTGGGACAGGTTTTGATTGGTGGGCTTCAAGCATTTATGGTCAGGTCTTAAACATTTCTGGTAAGGTGGAGAAGGAATTTTAACACCCGATCTTCCTGAATGATGGACCCCTTACTTCTGATAAGAGTCCGACTTGTAAGTTATGGTCACATTCTGGTCCTTTGGTTCCATGGGGAGGAGAATCTTTGGTTCTGTGGTCATTTCAGGTCAAGATTTCTTCTTCTGCACATGCTCTGGCTACGTGACTTTGCAAATTTCTGAAAAACAATTTCTTAATGACACTGTTGATAAGACAGTGTCAGTTGAACTCGTCCTGAAGGGCCTGCGGTTATAGTTATAGCAAATTTAACTCAGGCATTCCCTGTCTTCACGTTGACCTTGACCCCCGAGGATGAGAGACGGAGAGTTGTCTTACCAAAGCCCTTGCCCAGAAATCTTGGATAACATTGCATATCTTTAAACTCTCTTCTTGATGTCTTTTCAAGGTTCTAGAGACACTCCCAAATATTTATCAAATTTTAAAAAGCACAAAATCCTTAAGAATCCATACTCATGTTTCCGCACCTGTAATTCTCATCCTCGTGTCTCATGAAGCTTTTCACTACTCAAAATTATCCCTTTGGGAAAGGTAAAAGAAAGTTTTATCCTGGTGAAATGACTATCATTTGGCTTGCTAGGAAAAAATATGTACATATGCAAAATAGATGTCTGCAGAGCCATACTTGAGAGCATAAATTTCAGAGCATGCTTTTTAAGAAGTAGCTTTTTAAGAAGGCATAATAATTTTTTTCTTCTCTGCTTGGTTTTGTTCTTTTAATCTATACACTCTGAGTCGTGTTAACAGCTGAGAAGGCTCATCAAATAGTAAACCTGTGTTGATTGAGAACATCTTGGTAAATTAGGCTGAAAAAATATTCCATAATATCTCCCCCTAATTAATGAGTTTGGGTGAATGGCTGCACCAGCCATATTTAACGTTTATGCCACATCAGCAATAAATTAGGATGATGTCTGAATGCAGCTAACTGCATTCCCAGACCTGAGTTGTCATAGTACAGAAAAGATTAAGTTTTATGCTACTCTTTATATTAGTCTTTCTTGTGGGTGTATTATGGGTATTTGTTTACACTTTACTCAGTCTTCCACTGGGCAGTTTGATATTTCCCACACATTTTATGTGAGTTGAGAAGGAGCAGAGAGTGTTTCATGGGAGGATTGATTATATTGAATTAGCTCTCATAAATTTGGCTTTCAAATATTTTTAGACAAATTCTCTTAAAATTTTCAATATAAGAATTATCAATGCATATTACTCATACCCTATTTAGTGACTTCTAAAATAGTAATGTCAGGCTTGTTCAAATAGAATTGACTTATGCTAAACCACCCTATCTGCATTCCACATGGATAATACCTGATGGATAGAAATTGACAGTTGCTCTTTAATACACTCCCTAAATTGCAGTGATGGGAGAAGCATACCAAAAGAATATTTATCAAAAGATTTTAATGTTCTATGGACTCTTAGAAGATAGTCTGCTATAGGAAAGGCACAGAGGATAAAACCAAGCTAGTTTCCTGCACCAAAGGGACCAATGTCTGTCTCCACAATATTATCTGTTGAATTAGCAAGCAACTTTAACTTTGTTCGAGCTTTCTTCCATCCAAAGCAGAAATCTTCTTTTTCTTTCTATAGTTTACTATATGTACTGTTGACATTTCTGACGCTATTCCTCCCTCTTACAGTGATTTGATGCCACCTTCCTTTAGAACTGCTCCCACCTTCTCTGCTTGCCTCTGAGTATGTTGAATGGTTTCTCCCTTTGTCTCAACTAATTCAGTGCCCTTAATCCAGAGAGTACTAGCACCGTACAAAAGACAGTCTGCCTCTATGTTCTAACCCCTCAGGGAATGACCATAAACTCTATCTCCTTCCTATAGATTATGATTTTATTTTATTTTTATTCTTTTAGAAATTCCAGTTGGTGTTCTGTTCCTTGAAAGTTGGGGTTGTGTTTCATAAGTAAAAGGAGAGTCGGCCCAAGATGTTTTTGGGGCATCAAAGAACTAGTTGCTTGGAGGCCTAATATCGCCAGTGCACTGTTCAATATAAAAGGAGGAAATCTTTCCTGTGCATGAGGGAACACCCTTTGAAGAAAGGAAATCTAAGCAACAGGAAGCAATATACACACACACACACGCACACGTGCAGGTACATACATACTTATGAATGTATATGTATTTTCTTTTGGGAAAAGAAGAGTTTGGAAGAAATTTCCAGGTATAATTTCCTGATTGTAATAAATGTATCTTTTCTATAAATGACACAAAACAGTTCTAGTTTTTATCAAACTCAATTACTCAGTAAATATTTACTGAGCACCTATTACTTTGCATCAGCCTTTTGTGACACATAAATTGTTGGACACTCTCATGCTGGTAATGGGTCTACATTTACTTCGCTTGAGTGTAAGAGATTGGTACATAGAATCTTCCACTTTTCACCACTGTGCCTGTTTTCTTCAAGAAAATGATTGGGCTGAACAACCACTAGTTCTATCCTCAAGCAGCTTGTCAGCAACAAGACTCAACAGTTCAATTCTGCTGGATTCCTAAACAGGCATCAGAAGAATATCCTCAGCTCTCCTCACCCATATTAAATTGATGTCTTTTCAGACAAACTGGAATAGATTCTGAAAGCTTATGCCTTGCTCCTACCACAAAAGTTAGTCATTAAGAGCTGTGCCACTTGGCCCCATAATTAAAGTCGTGAAACCTCTGCTGTACCAGTTGATGGGGTTGCTGAGAATAATGATTTGACAGTAGCAGAACTTTTAGAATCATCCCCTCCAAAGCCAGTTGACAACAAGTTTATTTGGTTATTTACTTTTTGATATATATCTCTTGAATATATATTTCAGATCCTAAAAGTAGATGTCAGGTTCCCTCCTGTTCTCAGGTCTCCTCATATTTATACTTACAATGCTGCACAGCACCATAGGAGTTGTAAAACCTTGCGGCTGATTATTGTATTGTGTTAACTAAGCAGGTAGGATGTGGTGTGTACAGGGGGCTACCGACATCCTGTGTTTATCCACTGGTTACATGTTTCAGGGAGTTGCATGCAGTTGCTGCATAGTTTCTAGAGCAATAGAGGGCTCTTTAATCTAAAAGGTTGATCACTCTGACAAGTATGTAAATACTCCTTTCTTCCAGCTGTCAGAGTCCTATCTCATCAACTGCTCTGTCTCCTTCCATCTCCTTCATGAAGTGTTTTCCATCTTATTAGGTGAGGGTGATCTGTCCCTCCTCTGAATTTCATTATAATTTATTGTCATCTACATTTGACACTTATATTTTACTGCTTTGAAATGTACTATCTTGTCTGCCTAACTAGACTGTAAGTTCTTTAAGAGGAAGAGCTGCAATTATATTCCTTTGTATCATCCATATTGCCAAGCACCATGCTATGCTCATAGTATGCACAAAAATAAGTTGCTGGGTGAACTAACAAATGATCAGTAAATAGGAAAACTGTGGGAACTGGAGAAGCACTTTTCTTAGATTTATTGAAGATAAAACTATTTAAATCTGGGCTAAATTATAATCAAAGACAGGACTCCTGACAACCAAGAAATTTTGAAACATTGAAATCCCTTCCCAGGGAAAATTATAGTTTACATGGGCTCTTGGAGATCATCTAGTGAAAACTTTCCTTTGATGATTCTGTTAGTCAAGGCTCACTAGAGAAACAGAACCAGTACGATATATATATATAGAAAGAGATTTATTATAAGGAATTGGCTCACACAATTATGGAAGCTATAAGTCCCAAGATTTGCTTTCTGCAAGCTGGAGACCAAGGAAAGCCAGTGGTGTAGTTTGGTCTTGATCTGAAGGCCTGAGAACCAGGAGGGCCAAGGGCAGGAAGAGATCTATGTCACATCTCAAGCAATTAGGTAAGAAGGATTGAATACTTTCTTCCTCTGCCTTTTTGTTTTATTCAGGCTCTTAAGGGATTGGATGATGTCCACTCACATTGGGGAGGGCAAACCACTTTACTGAGTCCACTGACTCAAATGCTGATTTCATCAGAAATACCCTTACAGAAGACCCAGAAATAATGTTTAGCCAAATGTCTGGGCATCCTGTGATCTAGTCAAGTTGACACATGAGATCAACCATCACAATAATGAAGAAACTAAAACCCACAGATGTTAGTGACTTGTCCAAGGTTATTCAACTGCTCGAGGGGAGAATCATGACTTTCCCAGGTCTTTTCTCTGACAGATGTTTTTTCCATACCTCACAGAGAGTCCAATATTTTGGAGATTTAACAGATAATGCAGACAACCAATTACAGTGTTGCCTATGGGTTACAGACAACACACTACAGACAATGCTCCCTCTCAGACCCCACTCTGTAACACCAGTAGGCTTAGAGTTGAATTTTTGGTCTGTAAATATTCTAATGGCTGGTTCTTTCTCTGTCCACTTTGAGAAGTGGAAATTTTATTTAAGTCTAGGCCTCAGCACTCTTCACAAACCAGAGAAATTTACTATTTTTCTCAGGGTGTTCCATTTCTGCTAGAAGATTCAGAAATGTCATAGGATGTTCAATATATTTTAAAAAGAGACGCTGACAAATTGAAGTTCATCCAGAAGAAGGTGACCAGAATAGTGAAATGTCTAGAAACATGTCATATGAGGAACGTGTCTGTCATTTCGTGTTCAAGAAAATGGTGATGTTAAGTCTGAAAGATGCTCCATCTCCCTCCAGGGCGATGATAACTTCCTTCAATTATTTGAAGACCTGCCATGTGAAACTAGGATTCTATATTTTCTGAATAATTCTAAAGGGCAAAACTTGGACCAGCGTGTGACAGGTTCAAGAAAGCTGACTTCCACTGTATATAAACATACCTATCCAATAACTCAATACTTATCCAATAGTTCAACTCTCTTGTCGATGCCAATGGAGCTGTATTGTGGGCCCTTTGCCAACAAAAGCCAGTATCCCCATATTGAGTAGGAGATCACCTGGATGATTTGAATCACTTATGACTTGAAGATAGTGTGATTATCTGTCACCAAGCTACACCCAAATGGATGACAGCCAAACCTTGCTCAGCAATTCCCGCTCACCTCACTCAGGTGAATGAAGAACATTTTAGGAAAGATCATGCTATTAGAAGCCACTGCTGACACTGGAACCCCTGATTAATTGCCCAGGCTTTAGATAGAGTTAGATAGCCTGTTACCTAGAGGTGGTTCTTTCTTCTTCCCTAACTTACCAAAATCCAAAGCTTTTCCTATAGCAACAAAACAATTTATTTCTTTAGGAGGCTGTCTGCATTGATCTACATGAGGAAAAACAGGATATATCTAAAATAAATCCTTGCCCCCCCAATCATTTTAGATTAACAGTAGGTGTTAGGGGTGGCTTATATGAAACGGGTGTAATTTAATGAACTACAGCTTTGATAGTGTTAGAAAATGAATCAAACTCCAAAATGCGCCAGAGGTTTTAAAATAAATAACGTCATGTTTCAGTGTATTTGAAATAATGTTCGCAGCGAGGCAACTTGTGTAGTATGAATATTCTTTCACTTCTCACCTTGATTAGAATAGAAAGTACATATTTAACAGTTATTTTGAGGTCTGAATGTGACTCAAACTACCATTCCAGTTATAGTTTGTCTTTTATCTCTTTTTTTTATTTCACTAAAGCAGCAGTCAAAGCTCATATTTAGGTTTAATACAGATTTCATTGAGACACAGTTTCCATGATGGAACTCATTTGATTAGACCCTGCACTCAATACAAAACAGCAATTGCAGAGGGTCACACTGTGTCTTTCTAGCTGTCACACCAATATCTTGTTGAGTGCCGTCTGCAATGTCTCAGTTTCTTTATTTATCCTGGAACTCATTTAGTTTGATCCAAAAGCTATTTCCAAAATTCCTGAAGTACACAAAAAGCAATTTATCAACAGATAGTCCATTTTTTTGGAGATAGGAATATCACCAAGGTTCTCTCTGGTGTTGGAGATCTGGACTAATGGTGATAATATGTTTAAGGAGAAACAATCTTAATCTAAGAAAACTTGTTTTATATTAAATGAATCTACTTGTCCTAAACTTGTATAGCTAAAATGAGATTTGGATACTTTGCAACTTTTAGGTTTTGAAATGTAGAGCCAGAATTTGAAGCTGGTTAAATCTTCTTACGTAGTGTATCTGGAATGTAGGTGGCTACCACCAGATGACGGACTTATCGTGGAACAAAGTAGCATGGGCTAGGCAGGAAATCTTCCTTAAACTGTGACTGACTGATCTTCATAACCTCTGGTGGACCTGCAATCTCAATCCAACAACACTTCTCTACCTTCTCCAAAAAAAAAAAAAAAAAAGGAGGAATCCCTTTCTTTCTTTATTTCACACCTACTATACACAAGGCATTGAGCTGAATACAGTGACTGCAAAGATGAACTAAAATATGGCTCTGGCCCAGAAAGAGCTTATAAATGAACAAGAGAAATAGATGGAACATGAGTGACTTAAAAATGGCAGTAAATAGAAAATACTGTAAGAAAAGTACATTAATAACTTATACAGAGAAGGGAGAAGGCATTGAACTGAAGTTAACAGAGGGACTTAGCATTTGATCTGGGCTGTGGAAGATGATAAATATATGGAAATAAAGAGGCTAAGAAGAATACTCTTCTGAACAGAAATAAAGACACAAATCTGTATTCAGAAGAAGGAAAATAAAGTATTCAAAAAGTCGTCAATCGTGCAATTTGAGGGACAAATAAGTTTTGGGGGGTGTATGGGCTCTGGAGGTAGAAAATTCAGATCTGGTTTCTACTATTTATTGGCTTAACTAAATGCTTAGGGTAGTTACAACATCTCTGTGTTTCAATGGTCTCAATTCAAAATATGGATACAAATAATAATTATTGCACTGATTTATTCTGAGAATGAAATTACTCACGTTTGTGAAGATCTTTAGAGTTTGCAATGCACTTCTGCATTTGCACGTAGGAAGTGAGTCTGAAAAGGTAGATTAAAAACAGTTGGAGACTTTAAGCCCAAGCTAAGGAATTAGAAATAGGGCTCTATTCTCCTCCTTCTCCCCCCCGTATTCTATAGGGAATGGGCCACCTTTGAAACGTTTTGAAAGATGATTGACGGGACTCTAGCTTTGATTTAGAGCATTTAATCTGGTGAGATTGGTGAAGGACTTGGTGTAGGGAGAGGAGGCAAGGCTGTCGTTGTGGACGCAGATGACTCAGTTTAGAATCGGTGGCAGTAACAGAGGCAAGAGGAGGTGGGAGCCACAGCTACGGAGAGGCAGCAAAATCCTTTGTTTCTGCAGGAAAGACCACCTATCTACCCTCTTTCAAATTGTAGATTATAGAAGAACGTCAAGGCCTGAAATAAGAGTTTGGATACTAAAAAAATTAAAATAAAGTAAGGAAATTGGTTAGAAAGTGTGGAAACATTTTCAGAGTAGACTGAATAGAAAAGAGGCTGAAATCTAAGAAACCAGGTGGGAGGCGGTCAGATATTCCAGAAAGGCATTACCCTTGAGTATTAAATTCTTGGATTCTTCCTCCTGGCAATACTTTCCCTCTTAATATTGAACCATCTTCATCCCCTCCACACACACTTCTATATACAATTTATTTTTCTCTTTGCTCCTATCTGACATTTATCTAAACCATTGTTGTTTTTACCCTTAGACTTGAGTCCTGCACCAGAAATTTCCTAAATGTTTCCCCATCTGCTTTTGAAAAGAAATGTTTCTGAATAGGTGATGTGGAAAATTAACGAGAGTTAAGATGCCTTATATTGTGGAGCCATTTAATTCTTTCTTTTTAAAGAAGTGTTTGAAGAGAGTATTTGGAGATGCAGGCAAAGAAAATGACAGGTTAGCTCTCAGAAGTAATGAAGAAAATGAAAACTGGCCAGTTCTTGCTAAACGCCTTTCAGAAAGAAGCGATATTAACCTATTGGGCGGAGACTGTACTTTTCCTATGTTGTTAAAAGTTCTTGATTTGGTATTGAATCTAAATGAAACCATTACTAAACTACAATAATTATAATATCAACTCTGGACATTTAAGTGAACTTAATATGAAATCATGACAGCACATAATCTATCAAGCTAGATAAGAGAAATTTATTATTATAGAGGTTGAAATTTTGTTTCAGAAGCGCCCCTATTAAGTTTTTTCCTGAAATATAATACAGTTATGATTCCAAAAAATTCTCTTATATGCATATATATGTTTGTGTGTGTGTGTGTGTGTGTGTGTGTGTGTGTGTGTATGTTTCCAATAGTTAAGTAAGACATGCCTCAGTAATGGTACTCATAATGGACAAATGGTGATTGTAGGTATGACCAACGATGACTATTTCTTTAATAGAATTTGGAGAAATGCTTATGGAATATTTGCTATTTAGAAATTTGGCTGAAAATATCAGAAATAAGCATATTCTTGTTACATAGGTCCATCTTTCTTAAAAATTTATTTCTTTCAAGATCCATTTATTTTCCTTCTGTCATTTCAACAGTGGTGAAACATGTGCTTTTGGAAAGATCTTCATCAGTAATAATTCCAAGTAACATTTAGCAATGAAATGATCTTTTCTTAAATTTTGGAAACAAAGACTAGAATCGGTACTCTGTAGAATTTGCAGACTTTTCCTGTGCTTTTGCAAATAATTCTTATTTTGACAAATGCTTTTTTGTTTTGCTGAGGAAGAGTCACCTTGAGCTGACATCTGTTGCCAATCTTCCTCTTTTTTTTTTTGCTTGGGAAAATTAGCCCTGAGATAACATCTGTGCCAGTCTTCCTCTATTTTGTATGTGGGTCACCGCCACAGCATGGCTGACAAGTGGCATAGGTCCGCACCTGGGATCCAAACCCATGAACCCGAGCTGCTGAAGCAGAGCACCCTGAACTTAACCACTACACCACAGGGCCAGCCACCATAAATATTTTTTTAATAAACTACATAATATAGAGGTTGAGTCCTATGTTTTCTCTTGTAATACTATTGGCTGCCTAAAATATCTTCCATTAGGGGAAGATATTGACTTGATTCTTCAAAAAAAATATTAATCTTTTGGGCCAGTCCCCTGGCATAGTGTTTAAAGTTCCGTGTGCTCTACTTTAGCAGCCCAGGTTTGCGGGTTCAGATCCCAGGTGTGGACCTACACCATTCGTCAGCCATGCTGAGGCAGCGACCAATATACAAAACAGAGGAAGACTGGCAGAGATGTTAGCTCAGGGCTAATCTTCCTCAAGCAAAAAAAAAAAAAAAAGAGGAAGATTGGCAACAGATGTTAGTTAAGGGCAGATCTTCCTCATCAAAAAAAGTATTTAATTTTCCCTGATTATAAAAATAAGGTCTAGCATACCTGAATTTGAATCTCAGTTTTGCCACTTTTAAACCATATAATCTTGAACTAATTTCTTCACCTAGAAACTCAGCATATTAATAGCTTATTTTTTATTTTTTATGTATTTATTTATTTTTTTTGTGAGGAGATCAGCCCTGTGCTAACATCCGCCAATCCTCCTCTTTTTTTGCCGAGGAAGACGGCCCTGGGCTAACATCCGTGCCCATCCTCCTCCACTTTATATGGGACGCCGCCACAGCATGGCTTGCCAAAGCAGTGCGTCGGTGCGTGCCCGGGGTCCGAACCAGCGAACCCCGGGCCGCCGCAGCGGAGCGCGCGCACCCAACCACTTGCGCCACCGGGCCGGCCCCAATAGCTTATTTTTTAAAATGAGAATTAAAGGAATTAACACATGCAAAACATTAACACAGTGCCTGGTCATTAGTAAGTGCCTAAAAATTATAACAGTTATTATTAATATTAATTTTATAAATTTATGAATTAAATGAAACAATATCACATATATATGCTGATGAAATTATATCAACACACATACTTAGCATGGTGTATTGTGAGACTTAATAAATGGTAGCTAAAATTTTTAAGGTAAAAGATATTGAAAATACAGAAAAAGTACAGAAGAAAACAAAAGTTACCTAAAATCTTATTAGCCAGTGACAAAAAGCCAATATTTCATTTATTTTGTTATGTATTATTAAATTCAAGGCAGCCTGCACACGGTGACATCAAGATACACACTTATTTTCCAAGCAAGGAAAATCTTTATTCAAAATTATTGACAAATTACAAAATAAATAAGAGCAGAAGTATGTAAGATTTGCTGCTTATTTAGTATTGTTGATCTCACAGTAATGACACTTTTTTGAAAAAGGAAAATGTAAGTTTAAAACAATGTCATTTGTTATAGTTATAATAACATTTTTGCAAATGGAAAACACACACGCACACACACACTCCATGAATTATTCAAGTACCGTTTTGAAATCATCTGGAACTGCTGCCTATTGTCTGAATTCTTGTTACCCAACGTGTGGTCAACGGAACATCGTACCCTAAGCTTGTGATAAATACAGACTCTTGAGCCTTGCCCTAGACCCACTGAATCAAAAATCTGCAGTTTGGTTAATGTGCATATAAATACCATGTAACTCATAGAGACTTTAAATTTGAGAAGCAGCGTTTTAAACCAAACCATACACACACACACACAATCAATACAGAAACAAAGCTGAGTGAGGTTACACATATTGTAGCAGAAAAATTCATCTAGGGAAAAAAAATTGCTGCTACTTAAACTAATAGAATCTTTATAGGTTATTGTTTTGTGTGAATAAAACCAAAGTATATGCCCTGTAATAGAAACGCTGGGGCCTCCGTGGGCAAGCTTACTTTCATGCTGTTTGACAGTTACTAGTTTCCGTTTTGGCTTGTTATTGGTCAGAGCTATGGATAGGAGACAAAAGACGTAAGAGCCTCTAAATATTTGACCCTGACCTACGCATATTCACAAAAATTCATATGCAAATCCAAAATTAATAGTATATGTAAATCAGATATTGCTCACTAATGCCATGAGAGTGTTACAGTTGGGACACTTTGAGAAAATAATGTAAAATAATGCATACAGTTGTGGTCTTGACTGTACTTCTTGTTAAGAAAGAAAATCTATTCATTCATCCTTATATTCATTAATCAGAAATTTTTAAGTGCTACTTATTAGTAATTGGATTTCTGTCCACATAGATCCCACATTCCAGTGGGAAAGGGAGATAATAGACAATTAAACAAGTAAATTAAAAATATGATTGTAGGTTGTGATGAGAGGGTGAACACTTTGGGGTGTCAGGAAAAAGCTTGGAGAAAGTGACTTTTGAACTGAGACCTGAGGCATGAAAAGGATCCAATTGCAGAGCATTCCAGGCTTGATTTCCTGAAAAGCAAAGTCTTTAGGTGCTGAAGACCATGGCATATCAGGAGAAGAATGTGCGGGAGCCCAGTAGAAGTGAGGGAGCGCTGTATAACATAATATTTGAGAGGTAGACTATAGCCAGGTCATGTCAGAGCTTGTAGGTCAGAAAAAGATAACTAAATTTTATTCCAGTGCAATAGAAAGCCATCGAAGAATTTTAAGTAGGGTGGTAAAGTGATGATTTATGCTATAAAAAGTTCACCCTGGCCAGGGTGTGAGCAATGGATTGTAGAAGGGGTCATGAGTGGGATCAGTGGGTAGAAGGCTTTTCTGTATCTAGATGACAGATAATGGAGGCTTCAACTGGTGAAAGGAGAGCGATATGTGTTCAAACTACGTTTAGGGTACATAATCATCATGGCAAAGGACGTTACTAAGGAAGATCAACCTGTTTTTGGCTTGAATACAAAGCAGGGGTATCAATTTCCTAGGAAGTGGGGGAAGACCTAAGAAAGTACATGGGGAAAATCAAGAGTTCCAATCTGGATCAAGTTTGAAAGATATTATAAACCTTAGAGGAGAAGAGAATGGGCTCTGGCAAAGGTTCAAATCCTCCTCTATTGATTACTAGCAGTGGATCTTGAATAATTTACTTGAACTATGTGTCAGTTTTCTCATCTTTAAAAATAAGGAAGATAAATAGACCAACCTTACAGGGTTGTTGTAAATATTAAATTAGATAATTCCTATAGAATGATAAGAACAGTTCCTGACACATTGTAAGCAGCAAAATAACAATTATCACTACTATTATTGGTCACACAAGTAGCAATGTCAAGCAGAAATTCTGGCATACAAGTGTGAAGTTTTCTGGAAAGTGATTACCATTCTAATTATTTTAAGAAAGCATTTCACGTCATTACACTTATTTTGAGTTAATGAAAACTATGCTAGAATACCTTTTACTGTTTTTGTCAACTTATCTTTCTCTCTCTCCTTTATCCATCCCTCTTTTTGTGGATTGCAGAGGAGAGTTAAGGTGGAGTTGTGAAGTAGCTTAAGAAGGAAGAGTCATCAGGACAATGGAAAAGTTTTATTTTAATTCTAAAAAGAACATTCCATTTCCCCTTTTCAACTTTACAATTACTCCAAAAGTAGATTCAAGCTTTTAATTGATTGTATTTAAATTTTCCTGCCTAAGTAGATCACAACCATTTTCAATAATAGATTTTCAGATTTATCTAATAATTATTAAATACTGAAGCCACAAGGAGTAATCTGTGACTGCATGTTGACACATCGTCAAATTTTTAACCTTTGAAATGGCAGGTTTATTGACATAGCAAAAATACTTTCTCCTTCAGGTCTGTTTTCTCCTTCTCAGCAAACAATTATATTGTACAAAACACCACTTTGCCTTCTAGAGTTGAAGGTTGAAATCTTCAACTATGTGAATGTGTTTGAACATAGTTTCATTCATTCATCTATTTAATGAAAACGAAAGTAATGTAATGAATGCCTGGGTGGTAGATACTTTGTCATATTCTGAGAATTCCTAGATAAACATGACAAATATACTTGATTTCAAGATCCAAAACCCCAAACATGTGAAGTGGGTTAATCTCAATTGTGTTCCTTTAAAAGCTTTTATGGAACATGCTACGTAAATTTGAATTATTGTTGTTGTGGTCATTAATACGTGAAATCCTTGTATAGTCTTTTTATATATTTTTGTTGTTGTTGTTGGCAGCCTTTGATGCAGGGTTATGAGAAGGGGCTCAGAGAAGAACACTGACAGTGGCCACCACCAGCATGAGGAGCCCAACAAGTCAAACTGCCAAGTGGAAAAAGGTGACCCATGGGTATGTTTTCTATGTGTCATTAAATCTGTTGACATTGTTTTTATGCAAAGACCCTCACAGTTTACAAACAAAAATGAGAGCACTTCTAAAATGTAGCCTATGAAATTTATTCTCATTACTTAGAAGACATTAGGGAGGTGGTATTCGGCGGGAAAAGTCACCAATTCTGTTATAGACAGACATGGATTTAAAGTGGCTATATGACTTGAAGAAGTTGCCTTTCATTCAGTCTTACTTTCCTTATTTTCAAATGGAGATTATACTAGTTATCTTTCTGTTTTCCTAAGAATTATGTAAGAAATTGCATAGAAACAATCTAGTAGTTTCCTTAGCATAGAAAAAGAGCTTAAAGATGTGACTAATATTTATTGCATACCCTCCACGTGCCAAGTAATAAATACTAAATAATTTACTGCATTATTTTATTGAATTCTCACAAAAGCCCTTAAAAAGTTAGAAGCTATTATTACTCTCATTTTATAGATGAAGAAACTGTGCTGTTGAAAGATTATGTGACTTGCCTTTAAATCTCACCCTGCTCCCTGAGACAGTTGTTTGAGGGTAGCTCTGTCTGATGCCAGAGTTTCTATTCTGGTATTTATTCATAAAGTCAACAAACATTCATTGAGTGTCTAATAAATACCGAACTTCTTTTAGCTGAGATGCCACACTATTTCCCAAATGATTATTACTTAAAATATAATAGCTGTGTGTTTATATAAGGCCTTATAGTTTATAAATAATAAATGAATAAGTAGTTTTGCTTAGTATTCGCATATTCTCTGTGGAAGACAAGGTAGGGATCATTACTTATATTTTGAGTAATATATTGTTGAAAGATTTTCTCTAGACATGTTTTTTTTTCTCCTCTCTTTTCATTTTGTTTATTCTTTGAAAAGAGAAGTTAAGTTGTATTTAGAAGACTGGGCCTTGTCAGTTCCCAAGCAGTATGTGGACCTTGTATAATTCTAAGAAACAAAAGTGGATTTTGGCCAGCTGTGAAATGAAAATGAACTCATCTCCCCACTACATTGAAGGGGCCTGAAAATAAATGTTGCTTGTTCATTTCAAAAACTACCAAAGAAAATTGCAGCACTTTTGGTGCAAAGTAAAATGCACACTAAGTCAGCAATGAAAATTTACTTTGTAAGATGGTTTTGTGGCATTCTCAGTTCTATGAAATGGATCCAAATATTTACATATGCTATTTTATTAATAACTATTTTACCATCTGTGTCAAAGTAATATTGCACAGATGTTCAGGAATAACGTCGTTGTGAGTAAATATTAGAGAGAGATTGAATTTTTCTCTAAATGATGCTGATGGAGTGGTTTTTTATCACAGTTTAAGATGTCAGAAATAGTTGTCGTTGTTGTTGATTTAAAGTTCTACCAGCTTAACAGTGCTTGATGCAGCTTAAAATGGCTATAAGGGCACAGAGAAAGATGAAAATTTATGGCAACATTCAAAACTGAGATGTGCAGCCTATCTATTATAAGCTTTTGAGAAGACTCCGCATTGCTAAATTGAAATTCACAGTCTGCAGTAAAGCAAACCCACGGCCTTAACTAATATAGAGAGACTCTGTGCTCCTCACTGACTTTCTGCCCCCTGACTCAGATATCCAAGATTTGTATCACTCAGAAAGTTAAGCAGTCATACCTGGGCACCTCTCTTCAATCAATGCCTTTATATTTATATTAATTTGAAGATTTTCTCTCCTGCTTCCTCTGAAAAGGGCAGGGAGGAGTGAAGGACTTAGAGAAATGCATTGCATCCACGGAGAGAGAGAGACAGTCCCAACAGGCAGTGTAGATGTGGCGAGGATGGAGATAGAGTTAGTAGTACTGTGTGTGTGTGTGTGTGTGTGTGTGTGTGTGTGTGTGCGTGTGCAGTAGTCCATCAGATCAAGATCAGAGGACCGCAGAGTGGGGAGAAAAGATGATTCACCAACATTCGAGTGGAGTTGCTTTATTTGAATGCCTAATACTCATTGGAATTTGATCCCAAGGTTGTTCACAATCTACTTGTCAACTGTGAAGCCTAGATGCTTTCTGCTAAAAACCAAGTTATCAGTAGGACCAAGGGCTAAGGGTCAATCTTATGATTTGTTTGTTGAAAGTCACTACCCTTTAATAGATTTTATCACATTCTCAGATTAGTAAACAAACAATAGCAACAATGCCATGAAAGTCACACAGGATCTGGATAAGGATTACTTTAACATGGGAAATGAAAGCCTCAGTGGTAAAGCATATGTAGAACAATGAGTTAATACAGAAACCAAAAGAATATTTTAGAAACTTGTTTGTCATCAATATGCATTGATTGACTTAGCTGAAAGAGATTGAAAAAGTTGAAATGCAAAGGATTGAAAGGAAACAGAAAATTTAACAGAAGAAGTAAATCTGCCTTTGGAGGCAACAAATACTGTAATCAAATTTGTGGAAAGCAAACTGAACAACTCCTAGAATGCAGAGAACAAGGACAAACAATGTAAATGATGAGAGAAAAAAATGATCAATATGGAAAATAGAAATCAAACATGTAGGTAATTGTTAATGAAAAAAGAGAAAAAGAATAAATAAAAAGAAGCACTAATCAAAGAATCACAAGAGGAAAAAAATCTTGTTCAAGAAAGAAATGGAAAGGGTTTTTACCACTCCAGAATTTGTTTGCTAAGATCTGAAGTTTTTTTTTTTATATTGGATGGGAATTTCCTGTTATTTAAAAGTCAGGAAAATCTGGTGATAAACCAAGACAAAAGATTATTTTGGATCTGATAGCTTTTTGGTTTTCTTTTTAATGCTTCATGCTTCTAGACTATAGAATCTTGGTCTATTCAGATTTTCTTGTGTTCCTTAAACAATTTTGATAAATTGTGTTAACCCAGAAAAATTATCAATGCTGAGTAATGGTCTGTGTGTGAATGTATATATAGAAAAAAAAGACTTGAAGTCAATGCACCAGTGGAATAACAAAGTGACTTTTATTTTCCTATTTAAATCTCTTCTATTTTTTTGCACATAAAATAATCACTTATTATTGGTTAACTAAAGATTTTTATTGAAATATACTTAAGAATAGTGCACAAATCACAAATAGTAAGTGAACAGCTCAATAAATTGTCACAAAGTCCACCAACCTCTGTAATAACTATTCAGATTAGGAAATAGAATACAACCAACATAATTGAGAGTGCTTTTTTTTTCTCTCTAAGTCATAAATCCCAATCCCCATAAGGTGACCACTTTCCTGGATTCAAATACTAAGCATTATTTCATCTTAATGTTTTATACAAATGGAATAATAGAGTTTCTATTTATTTTGTTGTGTGGCCTCTTGGTCTCAATGTTATTTATGTGAGATTTCCATGTGTAGCAGTGATTTAATTTTCAGTGCTGTATACTATTCCATCCCCAGTTTGTGGCTCTTACATTCTTATATGTGTCTTTTGGGGCGTGTATGTGCACATTTCTGTTGGATGTACAATTGCTAATATGTGGCTTATATGTTCATTTTTAGCAGATACTGCTACTTTCCCTAAATGGTTGTCCTAATTTACATCCCTACTAGCAGAGTAGAAGAGTTCTAGTTGGTTCACATTTTTACCAACTCTTGGTAATTATTAGGGATTTTTATTTAACAGACTGGTGGATGTGTTGTAGTATCCCATTGTGGTTTTAATTAATATTTCCATGATGACTGATAAAGGTGGTATTGCTATCCCAGATCAACAATTCCCTAGGTACCCCCAAATTAAAAGGCAAATGGAGGGCCGACCCCATGGCTTAGCAGTTAAGTGCGCATGCTCCGCTGCTGGCAGCCGGGTTGGGATCCCGGGCGCGCACCGATGCACTGCTTCTCCAGCATGGCTGGAGGCCATGGAGGCCGCGTCCCACATACAGCAACTAGAAGGATGTGTAGCTATGACATACAACTATCTACTGGGGCTTTGGGGAAAAAAAAAGGAGGAGGATCGGCAATAGATGTTAGCTCAGAGCCGATCTTCCTCAGCAAAAAGAAGAGGATTAGCACGGATGTTAGCTCAGGGCTGATCTTCCTCACAAAAAAAAAAAAAAAGGCAAATGGAAATTTAGAGGAGATATTAAAAAAGGTGGTGACTTTATTAATCTCCACTGAATGAACATTCAGTCTAAAGGGACCTAAAATTCCCCTTTATGTAGGAAAATTAAAAATTATATAAGAACTTATATTATTAAACTTGTGCAAGCCTGGCAATCTCATTCAACTTAAAATTCAACTTATCAATTTTACTCAACTCTTACTTTCCCATTAGCTATTTAATGCATTGCAATCTATCCATTTTATCTTGTTTCATTGGGTACAAACCAATCTTGTGACAGTAGAATTACAGCTGAATGGTCATGATTAAAGTTTGTTGCATGAGAGTGATTACACACTCCATTTCTGTGTTGGGAAAACTAATTATTTGTCCAGCGATTTGAAACTAGGGCTGGCACATGGGCAATAGGCATGAAAATGATCCGGGAGGGCAGCATGATTTTGACAGAGGGTGTCGGGCTCTCACCCGTGCAGCAAGTGTGACAGGTCCATCACTTTCCCAGGCATTTTCTCTAGTGGGCTGTGTAATGGTTCATTTGCTTCCAGTACTATTAGTTTCCAAACAATGTGAGAGCTTGGCTGATATGCTATTGAGAAAATTTAGATGTATATAATTTGATATTATGTTTTCAAGTGGCATTTTTTAAAATGAAACCATATTATCAGAAATTAGCTAGATCAGATGGGTGGTTACCAGAGAAGAGAAGTAGGGGAATAGAATAAAGGGGGTCAAAGGGTACAAACTTCCAGTTTTAAGATAAATCAGTACTCGGGTTGTAATGTGCAACATGATGACTATAGTTAACACTACTGGATGGTATATTTGAAAGTTGTCAAGAGACTAGATCCTAAGAATTCTCATCACAAGGAAAAAATATATATATAAATATAGATCTGTATCTGTATGAGATGATGGATGTTAAGTAAACTTATTGTGGTAATCATTTCACAATGTATGTGAGTCAAGTCATTATGCTGTACACCTTAAACCTATACAGTGCTCTATGTCAATTATATCTCAGTAAAACTGGAGAAAAAAAAATTAGCTAGATCTGAATGCATTTTTTATTGTAATAAAACATACGCAATATAAAGTTTACCATTTTTACCATTTTAAATTTAAAGATTTTTAAGTGTACAGTTCTGTGGTAGTAAATACGTTCACATTGTTGTGCAACTGTCATCACCATTCATCTTCATAATTTTTCCATATGCCAACTTCAATCACATACAAACACTCTACTCCTTTATAGATTTACTCTCCCTTTATATATATAGACTGTACCCATTAACATAGATTTATAATTATTTTTTATGAATTTGTCTTTTAAATCCTATAGAAAATAGTGAAATTACAAACCAAAATTACAATAATACTGTTATTTATATTTGTCTGTATATTTACTTTTACCAGAGAACTTTATATTTTCACATGACTTTGTGTTACTGTAAAACATCTTTTCATTTCAATGTAAAGAACTCCCTTTAATATTTCTTGTAGGGAAAATCTAGCAGCAATGACCTCTCATAGCTTTTGTCTGTCTGGGAATATCTTAATTGTTTTCTCATTTTTAAGGATAGTGTTGCCAAATACAGAATTTAGGTTGACAGTTCTTTTTTTTTCTTTCAGCACTTTAAGTACATCATCCTACTGCTTTCTGGCCTGCAAAGTTCCTGCTGAGAAATGTGCTAATAATCTAATGGAATCCCTTGTATGTGATGCATTGTTTTTCTCTTGCTGCTTTCAAGAGTCTTTGTTTTGCACTTTTAACAATTTCATTATAATGTTTCTTAGTGTGGATCTCTTTAGGTTACCTCTTTGGAGTTCATTGAGCCTCTTGGATTTGTAGATCTATGTATTTCCTCAAATTTGGGAAGCATTCAGCCATTATTTTTTAACATAATCTCTTTGCCCCCTTCTCTCTCTCTTCTCCTTTTGAGACTTCCATGATGCGTATACTGGTCTTAGCACACTTATGTGTGTCCCATAAGTCCCATAGGCTCTGTACTTTTCTCCCCCAGCTCAATAATTTAAAATAACATCTTCCTGTTCACAGATTCTTTTTTCCATGTGTTTGAGCCTGCTGTTGAACCCAACTAGTGAATATTTAAATCCAGTTGTACTTTTCAGCTCCAGAATTTCTTTTTGGTTCTTTTTTATAATTTCTATCTCTTTTTTTATATTTTCATTCTGTTCATATGTCATTTTTCTAACTTCCTTGAGTTCTTTCTCCAAATTTTCCTTTAGCTCCTATAGCATATTTAAGACAGTTGTTTCAAAGTCTTGTCCAGTAAGTCTGATGCATGTATTTCTTCAGGGACAGTTTCTGTAGATTTATTTTGTCCCTTTTAATGGGCCATATTTCCATTTCTTTAAGTGCTTTCTGATCTTTTGTTGAAAATTGGGCATTTGGAAAAGCAGCCAATTCTCCCAGTCTTTACAGACTGGCTCCGTGCAGGGGAACACCATCACTAATAAGCCCAGTATAAAGGCTTAGGCCTTCTCAGGCCTTTTCTGGGCGTGTGTCCTGTCTGGACATTTGTGTATACTTTCTCCCCTTCACTAGCCCATCCACAATGTAGATCTTTGATTTGTTTCCAGAGCTCCCTCAAAGCTATCTTAGTTTACGTAATATTTCTGTGGGTGAATGAGAGCCTGAAGCTTCCTAGTTTACCATCTTACTGATGTCACTCACAGCTACTCTTAAAGTCTTAATTTTCCAAAGAGTCTTACTCGAGCTTCTTCTCAGTGCGTTAGATGTTCTGTTGTATTCTTCTGCCTGTTATCTCTTACCACCATGTTTCTATGGATTTGCAGTGCCCCTCCAGCTTTCACGTGCCTGCCACTGCTTTACATGGCTTCCAGCCTGAGATCAAAACTATGCTGCTCTTTCTCTGTCTGAGCTCCAAGTCATGTAAAACAGAAATCAGTTCCTTGTCAGTGCACAGAAAGGTTAGAACATTGCAAATATGTTCTACCCTGCTCTTTCTGGCCCAAGGAGAGAACTAGACATGGGCCACTTCCTCCTGATTGTGCAGCACTGCTCAGGAGAGAGAATGGGACAAGGGTAAGTAGAAACACCACAAAATTTCCTACTATTTTGAATATGTCTTTTCCTGATTGGACATTTGCTTGGTTGTTGTAGATCATTGACTAGTTTCCAGATCTCCTATAAAGTTATTTTAATCAATATATAGTTATTATTGTTGTTTTTTTCACTGCAGGGGAATAAGGGCTTGTAGCTTCCTAGTCCACCATCCTCCTGATGATATGTTTTTAATGATTTGCTCCAAATGCTCTTTGAATGTAATACAATATTGCCATTTCAAAGGAAAAGACTAATTTGCTACATGACTCGTCTTTGTATTATATGAGGCCAGTAAGAACTCTGTTGAATTAGCCTTTTTAAAAAAGGTTCCAGTAGATCAGCGAATTTCTACTCATTAAAAGAAATGTGTATATATATATATATATATATATATATATATAAAGTAAAGATATTATTTACTTAAATTTCATTCCAGTTTTCTAGTTTTAATCAGTACTTTGTTCAAACATGAAACAGTGTTATAACCTCACTTTTGGAGGAAAGAGTGCATGTTATGATGTTGAAGGAATTATGGTTTGTTTTGGATATGATTTCAGCATTGACATAGAAGAATTCCAATGACTGAAAAATATATTATAGACCTGTCATCATAGGGAAGGCAGAATCAGTAAGGTCTTCATGTCAACATTATCCCTACTACATTGTTTGCTACTGTAATGTATGATTGAAGGGGGAAAGAGCAGAGGTTAAAAGTCAACTAAGTTGAAGTTATTTTTGTTGATAGATCAAATCTACAAGATTATCCCCTAGATGTCATTTAGAGACTTCTTCCACAAACATGGCTTTCGAAACAAGAACACTTATAATTAGTTTTACGTAGAATGAACTGTATCTTTAACACATGCTTCAGAAACAAAAATCACTGGACATAATAGTCATGTAAAGCAAATGAAAATCATGTGTTAGCGGGAGTTATTAAAAAGAGAAAATTCAAATGGCCATTCATCCAAATAGCTAAAACATAAAACTTAGATTTATTTTATGTTAATCTGTGTATATTCTTCAAGAAAACTGAACATGGAAAAGCCCTTCTGATTTTATTATTATCATTTTCATGGTAGAAAAAAGAAAAAGAACTGTTATATTGTAAAATTGGAATAGAATTTATTCCAGTCACTCTAAAGCTTAGATTCTATGGTATATAGAATTTTTTTGCTTATTTAATTACAAGGAAAAAAAAAGATCTAAACACTGTGTTATGAAATCAGGGTTCATGACATAAACTGCTAGGATTGTGAGGTAAAATAAGTTTCCCTGGACAGAATGACACTTTCTTCCCAATCTTAAGTGTTAAGCAAATGTTTTATCTTGATGAATTCTGTGGAAAACCATAGCAAGGTATTGATCTGGAAAATTCATAGCAACATTCTTGATAATATATCACTGATGGATTCTCTCTTTATAGACGCATAATGTGAAGTACATTAAGATGAAAACAAGCTCGTTTCCTGTAACTTCAAATAAACAAAAAAATAATAATCTTTATTATGACAGGAAGGAGTGAATACAAGTTACTTTAAATTTATAAATTCCACTGAGATTTTTTTCCTGCCAAGTGCACTCAATTAAAATAGCTAACATACCAAATCATTAAACCACTATATATTTCCTTCATTTCATTTTTAATATTGAATTCTAAAACTCTCTGTTAGCTCATTTTGGCTTCCTCCCCTTCACTGAAGCTGTATCAAGTGTGTTTTTTGACACATCTACACACATGTAAGTACACACATGCACATATGTTTGTGCAAGTTAAAGTCCATGGTTTTTAATTTATGGAGATGACTTTTCTACAGACCGTTCTCTCCTAACTTCCAAGGCTAAATCCCTTCTATTTAATTCATGTAACTTGGTCCTTTGCTCTGTGGTAAAGAGAACTACTAATTTACTTATAATCCAGACTATCCGTAGGCAAAATTGGAAGATACGTGAGTGTTTTCCTCATTTTCACTTTTTATCCCTTTTTTCAATGTTCTTTTTGCCCTATAATCCAGTCTTTTGCTCTGCCCTCTCACACTCTTAATACATCAATTATATTTTAGGTGGCAGATAAAAAGAATTTGATAAATTACTTCACATTAAGTTGAAAGTAACTGTTAAGCTATACTTCATAATGACATTTTTCTTTAATAAGGAATATTGCATAGCTAGGCAAGGAATTATAGGCTCTCATGACAAAGACTAAAGGTAATATTTACTTGTCCTAAAATTTCTGTGATCATAAAATTTGTTATCTAAACCAGGAAATCCTTGATAGTGAAAAGGGCACTATTAATAATTGCAGGGGGATAACAGTGTAAACTAGAACTGTCCTTGGCAAACTAGAACATGTGGTCCCCAACCTAAAATGTCATCTTCTTACCCTAGGCTTCTTCCACAGTATCCAGCCCTTCATGTGGTTCCCACAATTTGCAGACATATGCTGTCTTGCAAAACTTAAGATCAAAGCAAACAGATGGTATCACTCATTGAGGTGTCCCTGAGATGGCTTAGAAATCCTAGGATAGGCAATTTTCCAATTTTTAGTACAGAATATACAGCCCTTTGGAAAAATGCATTGAACTTAATTTCTGCTCTTTTTTGCTCCTCACAACCAAATTACTCTGTGAATCCACATAAGTTCATTAAGCCTCCAATTCTTTGTCCATAGAGTGGTGGGGGGAGGTAATTAGAATAGAAGATAGCTAAAGAAATTTCCAGCTCTAATATTCTATCAATCTGAGCAAGAGTTATGATAAACTTTAATGCTTCCAATAAATAACAACACAAAATGCAAAAGTCATTTATATACAATTGATGGGAATTTTTAGACCAGTCTAATAATGGTTAAAGAGAAAGGTGACAGAAAGCTGCAATTGCATTTTTTGCCTATTTATTGTCTTTGTTCATGCACCATGTGTGCTTGATTTCTGTTAAAAGTGAGATGCTGTGGAAAACTCGGGTATACGATTTTTTGCTTAGAGCATGATGAATGTCAGTGCAACATGTGACCTCTTTTACTGATCATGAAATGAAAATAAGGGCATTAGTTTTTGTTTTGCTCATTCAAAAAACATTATTGAAACCATGTTATCTGTAATAATTCTGTTTTATTTATGCAGAAAGAATAATATCACTCTGGGGACCCTGGAATGATTTCTGACAATAATAATGGCAGCTATGTAGTTGTTCTCTCTTGGCGCATGCAGTAATGGTAGCGTTAGGTTCTCTGGGAGGTCCACTCAGTTTCTCTGATTCTATGATAAGAAGGTGGCATGGGTTAGGACTAAGGTTAAGCAAAGATAAATATAAACATAAGTATTAAGATTAAGGATAACTTTGGAAAAGAATGAACACAGGTTTCAGAAGCAGACTGATCAAACTTCATATCCCGGCTCCACCAGTATTGGCTCTGTAACCTTAGACCAAGTTACTTCTTCTCTTGAGCCTTAGTTTCTTCATATATGAAATGGACTGTTGACATCTCACTTGCAGAATGGTTGAGAAAATTAAATAAGTTGAATAAGTAGAGCTGTCGCAGTCACTGTAATGTCACGGACCTCATACCGTTTACTTTTTCTTGCCTGAGAATCTTGAACAAATACAATCAGGAATTGCTACTTCAACCACTTGGCTTTGGATCATGATGTTTTTGCTAATCCTTGTCTCTATCAGACTCTCATAAACTATCCCCACGCCCTCTCTCCCCTCCACCCCAAATGGAAACACTAGCAACACTGATTCAGAAGCTGTGCTGATGTCGCACCAGCTGATGCATCAGCTCACAGGAACTGACTATTTCAGGACACCATTGCCAAACATTTAATACCCGTTAGAGCAATTGTTTTGCACGCTTTAAGATTCCAATCTTCCTTTTTAGTATTTTTTTTTAGTTTTTAGTCATTCTAAATGAAGAAAAAAGGGTATGTGCACAGCCTAAGTCAGGAGAACTTTATTTGACACGAAACGTGTTACTGTCTTTGACAGAATAAATATAAATGTAAAATACCCTACAGGGCTGAGACACACCATTTTCCAGAAATCTCCCAAATAACCAATAGTGAGGATGAGTGTTTGGGGGGAGAACATTGAAGTTGTGGAGATTGCTTGTCTAGCACTTTAGGCTCCGACTGAGGCAGATCAAGAGTTGTCTTATTATTTCGATATTGTGTAATATGTTTCCAAATGCCCATCTGGAACATTATTTTGATTTGTATTCTTTTAGAATCAACTTCAATTTTCAGTACTATCTTCTATCATTTTATGTTGTTATAAAAGCGAATCAAATACTTGGGGCAGACTGTAGATTTCTCTTGGTGTTAGGGGGAATAAAAAGAAGACAGCCACGAGGAAGGAGAAATAGGAGTGGATTTGTGCTCACGTGTTTAGGATTATGTTGTAGTTGCAATGGTATCTAAGCACTTTTACCCTTTGGATTTTTTTTTTAATTCATTATACTTTAAATTAATTTTTAATAAAATTGAAGTTAAGACGAAAAGGGACAGGAGGGAGTTTGGAAGATGGCGGCATAGGAGGATCCTGAACTCACCTCCTCCCATGGATACAATAAAACTACAACTACCTGTGGAATAATTGCCTCTAAGAGAGATCTGGAAATTGGATAAGAAGAACCTCCACAACAAGGGACAACACAGGCAAGAGGCAGAGAAACACACCCATGGAGAAAATAAACACACCCTAGCTACAGCATTTCAGGGCCAACCAGGAGTGATCTCAATGGTACAGAGCTTTTCCCGGAGGCAGGAGTTTCAAGATCCATATTAGGCACCCCAGCCATTAGATCCAGTCAAGAGAAGTGAGATCTCGTAATACTTGGCTTTGCTGGCTGTAAAAAACAATAGGGAATAAACTCAGGAAAACTATAGAACTACAGAGAAAGAAAAACTTGCTTTTAAAGGGCTCATGAACAAACGTACTCAATCTGGAAACTAGCACAAAAACACCAGACAGAAAAGTGTACAGTCCATTTGTAAAGAAGACTCACTTACTAAGGTCAGAACGCATCCCAGAGAGGCAGGAGGTGGCTGGGCCCATCCCCCAGGAATGGAGACACTGGAAGCAGCCATTATTGTGACCTGGTTTGGTCATGCTGACACAGAGGTTGGCAAGCTCCTTTGGAATCTTCCCTCTAGCCTGATAGCGCAGGGGTCTACCCCACTCACTAGAGCACCCAAGGCAATCAACTGCAACCAGGCAGCAGGCAGCCCACCCCAGGGACTGGTACCACCCACGAGCAAGCCCACAGCAGCCCTGTGGACCTGCAGCAGCTGTGTAAACCTGCAACGGCCTTGTAGGCCTGTGGCAGACTTGTGCTGCCAGCCATCACAAACAACCACACAGGGAATCTGCCCCACTTTCCAAACCTGAAACAATTGTGCACTGCCATGCATGGGGCCTGCCCTGCCCATCAGCCAGTTCTTGCCAGAGGCCTGCCCCACCCAAAAACTAGCTGACAACAGCTGTACACATTACAGCAAACTCAACCTGAAGCCTGCCCCACCACCCACCCATCAAAATAGAGACAGCCTATACCACAGGGGACTGCACCAGGGGCCTGCAGCATTTGTATACCCTAGGACCTAGCAACTGGCCACACTGGGGGCCTGACTAGCTTACTAGAAAAACTACAGTAGTTGTGTGCTGCCAAAATGTCAGCAAGCCATGCCAGGGGCTTGCCTCACTCAATTAAGTATGCGTAGCAGCCACATGTGGCTGAGCCTCACAACCAGCCAGCCGGAGGGCCAACCTAGCCTACCCATATGCCTGCATCAATAGCAACCCTGCCACAACAGAAGGACACAGGCAACCCACATAGGGGACACACCTGGAGCATTTGGCATGAGTGACAAAAGGGGAGCAAGCTGTTGGGCCCCATAAGGCATCTCTTACATAAGGCCACATTTCCAGGTTTGGGAGATGGACTAATCTATCTAATACAAAGAAATAAACACAGAGAAGTAGGAAAAATGAGGAGACTAAGGAATATGTTCCAAATGAAGGAACTGGACAAATCCTCAGAAAAAGAGCTAAATGAAACAAGAAATAAACATACAAACTAATAGTCATAATTATGGTCACTGATCTGAGGAGAAGAATAGATGAACACAGCAAGAACTTCAACAAAGAATTAGAAAATATAAAAAAGAACAAATCAGAGCTGAAGAATACAATAATGGAAATGAAAAATTCACTAAAAGGAATCAACAGCAGAGTAGATGACACAGAAGAACATATCAGTGAGCTGGATGAAAGAGTGGAAGAAATCACTCAGGCTGAACAGAAAAAAGAATTAAAAAGAATGAGGACAGTTTAAGGGACCTCTGGGACAACATCAAGCTCACTACCATCCATATTATAGGTGTCCCAGAAAGAGAAAAGAGAAACAAAGAGACAGAGAACTTATTTCAAGAAATAATAGCTGTATACTTCCCTAACCTGGGGAAGGAAACAGACATCCAGGTATAGGAAGCACAGAGAGTACCAAACAAGATGAACCCAAAGAGGCCCACATGAAGACACATTATAATTAAAATGTTAAGAATTAAAGATAAAGAGAGAATCCTAAAACCTGCAAAAGAAAGGCAACACATTACATACAAAGGAAACACCATAAGGCTATGAGCCGACTTCTCAGCAGAAACCCTATAGGCTAGAAGGGAGTGGCACAATATATACAAAGTGCTGACAGGAAAAACCTACAGCCAAGAATACTCTACCTGGCAAGGTTATCATTCAGGATGGAAGAAGAGATAAAGAGCTTTCCAAACAAGCAAAAACTAAAGGAGTTCATCACCACTAAACTGGCCTTACCAGAAATGTTAAAGGGACTTAGTTAAGTGGAAAAGAAAAGGTCACAAATAGAAATAAAAAAATTATCAAAGAAAAGATATCAGTTGTAAAGGCAAATGTACAGTAAAGGTAGTGGATCAACCACCTATAAAGCTAGAGTGAAGGTCAAAATGCAGAAGTACTAAAATTATCTGTATTTTTGATGAGAACTTAAGGTATACACAAAAATAAAAGAAGTAAAATATGATGTCAAAAACATAAAATGTGGGGTGGCAGTAAAAGTGTAGGGCTTTAATAAATCAAACTTAGGAGACCATGAACATAATATAGATTGATATTTACATAGATTTTGTATATAAACCTTATGGTAATCACAAACCAAAAACATATAATAAATGCAGAAAAAGTAAAGAGATAAGAACCCAGAGATAATACTAAAGATAATACTAAAGAAATAATACTAAAGAAAGCCATCAAATCACAAGGGAAGAGAGTAAAAGAAGAATAAAGGAACAGAGAAGGACTACAAAAACAGCCAGAAAAAAATCAAAATGGCGATAAGTACATACTTATCAGTAGTTACTTTAAATGTAAATGGATTAAATGTTCCAATCAAAAGACATAGGGTAGCTGAATGGATAAAAAAAAAACGAGACTATATATATGCTGCATACAAGAGACACATTTCAGACCTAAAAACACTCACAAACTGAAAGTAAAGGGATGGAATAAGGTACGCCATGCAAATGAAAACAAAAAGAAAGCTGAGGTAACAATACTTATATCAGACAAAATAACCCTTAAAACAAAAACTGTAACAAGAGATGAAGAAGGGCATTATATAATGATACAGGGAACAATCAAACAGGAGGACATAAAACTTGTAAATATCTATACACCCAACATAGGAACACCTAAGTCCATAAAGCAAATATTAACAGAAACAAAAGGAGAAATTGATTATAACACAATAATAGTAGAAGATTTTAATACTCCACTTACATCAATGTTAGATCATCCAAACAGAAGATCAGTAAGGAAACATTGGCCTTAAATGACACATTTGACCAGATGGACTTAGTGGATATATACAGAGCATTCCATCCAAAAACCACAGAATACACATTCTTTTCGAATGCACGTGGAACATTCTCCAGGATAGATCACATAGGAGGCCACAAAACAAATCTCAATAAATTTAAGAAGATTGAAATAATACCAGGTGTCTTTTCTGACCACAGTGGTATGAAACTAGAAATTGACTACAAGAAGAAAACTGGAAAAGCCACAAATATGTGGAGAATAAACAAAATGCTACTAAACAACTATTAAGTCAACAAAGTAAAGAAAGGAGAAATAAGAAAATACTTGAAAACAAATGAAAATGAAAATACAGCATACCAAAATGTATGGGATACAGCAAAAGCAGTACTAAGAAAGAATTTTATATTAATACAGGACTACCTTAAAAAACAAGAAAATTTTCAAGTAAATAATCTAACAACACACATAAAGGAACTAGAAAAAGAAGAACAAATGAAGCTCGAAATCAGTAGAAGGAAGGAAATAAAAATCAGAGAAGAAATAAAAGAAATAAACACTAAAAAGACAATACAAAGGATCAGTGAAACTAAGAGCTAATTCTTTGAAAAGATGAAAATTGACAAACCTTTAGCTAGACTCACTAAGAAAGAAAGAGACAAGGCTCAAATAATTAAAATCAGAAACAAAAGAAGAAAAATTACAATGGACACCACAGAAATACAAAAGATTTTACTAGAATACTATGAAAAGCTATATGCTAATGAATTGGATAATCTAGAAGAAATGGATAAATTTTTAGAATCTTCCAAAACTTAATCGAGAAGAAATAGAGACTCTGAATAGACCAATCACTAGTAAGGAGATTGAAATAGTAATCAAAAACCTTCCAAAAAACAAAAGTCCAGGACCAGGTGACTTCCCTGGTGAATTCTACCAAATATTCAAAGAAGGTTTAATACTTATCCCTCTCAAACTCTTCCAAAAATTTAAAGAGGACAGGACACTTCCTAACTCATTCTATGAGGCCAACGTTACCCTGATACCAAAACCAGACAAGGACAACACAAAAATGAAAATTCTAGGTCAATATCACTGGTGAATATAGATGGAAAAATCCTCACCAAAATATTAGCAAATCAAATGCACCAATACATTAAAAGGATCATACACCATGATCAAGTGGGATTTATTCCAGAGATGCAAGGATGTTTCAACATCTGCAAATCGATCAAAGGAATAAACCACATTAACAAAATGGAGATGAAAAATCACATGATCATTTCAATAGATGCAGTGAAAGCATTTGACAAGATACACCATCAATTTATGATAAAAAAAACTCTGAATGAAATGGGTATAGATGCAAAGTACCTCGACATAATAAAGGCCCTATATGACAAACCCCAGCTAACATCATATTCAATGTTGAAAAGCTGAAAAACATCTCTCTAAGAGCAAGAACAAGATAAGAATGCCCACTTTTGCCCCTTTTATTTAACATAATACTGGAGGTCCTAGCCAGAGCACTCAGGCAAAATAAATAAATAAATAAAAGTTATCCAAATTGGAAAGGAAGAAGTAAAACTGTTATTTGCAGATGGCATGATCTTATATATAGAAAATCCTAAAGAATCTACAAAACAAGCTATTAGAAATAATAAATGAATACAGTAAAGTTGCAGGTTACAAAATCAACATACAAAAATCAATTGTGTCTCTATACACTAACAATGAACTAGCTGAAAGAGAAATCAAGAATATAATCCCATTTATAATCACAACAAAAAGAATAAAGTACGTACGAATAAATTTAACAAAAGAAGTGAAAGACTTGTACACTGAAAACTATAAGACATTATTGAAAGAAATCAAAGAGGACACAAAGAAATGGAAAGATATTCTGTGCCCATGGATTGGAAGAATTAACATAGTTAAAATGTCCATATTACCTAAAGCAATCTACAGATTCAGTGCAATCCCTGTCAAAATCTCAATGACATTTTTACAGAAATAGGACAAAGAATCCTAAAATTTATATGGAATAACAAAAGACTCTGAATAGCCAAAGCAATCCTGACAAAAAAGGACAAAGCTGGAGGTATCATACTCCCTGATTTCAAAATATACTACAAAGCTATAGTAATCCAAACAGTATGGTAACGGCACAAAAACAGACACACAGATCAATGGAACAGAATTAAAAGCCCAGAAATAAACCCACACATCTATGGACAGCTAGTGTTCGACAAAGGAACCAAGAACATACAAAAGAGAAAGGAAAGTCTCTTCAATAAATGGTGTTGGGAAAACTGGACTTGCAAAAAAATTAAAGTAGACCATTATCTCACAGCATACACAAAAATTAACTCAAAATGCATTAAAGACTTGAATATAAGACTTGAAACCATAAAATTCCTAGAAGAAATCATAGGCAGTATGCTCCTTGACCTTGTTCTTAGCAGTATCTTTTTGAATATCATGTCTCCTCAGGCAAGGGAAACAAAAGAAATTAAAAAAATGGTACTACGTCAAACTAAAATGTTTCTGCACATCAAAGGAAACCATCAACAAAATGAAAAGACAACTTAATAATTGGGAGAAGATATTTGCAAATCATATATCTGATAAGGTGTTAGTATCTAAAATACATAAAGAACTCATAGAACTCAACAACAACAAAAAACCCAATTAAAAAATGGACGTAGAATCTGAACAGATATTTTTCCAATTAAGATATACAGATGGCCAACAGGCACACAAAAAGACATTCAGCATCACTAAGTATTAGGGAAATGCACATTGAAACTACAAGGAGATATCACCTCATGCCTATCAGAATGGCTATTACTAAAAGGACAAAAAATAACAAGTGTTGGAGAAGATGTGGAGAAAAGAGAACCCATGTGCACTGCTGGTGAGAATGCAAACTGGTGATAATGCAGCCACTATGGAAAACAGTATGGAGATTCCTCAAAAAAATTAAGAATAGAACTACCATACGATCCAGCTGCTGAGTGTTTATCCAAAGAACATGAGAACACTGATTTGAAAAGATATCCACACCGCTATGTTCATTGCAACGTTATTCACACTAGCCAACACTTGGAAACAACGTAAATGCCCATCAACGGGTGAATGGATAAAGAGGATGTCAGATGGAGAAAGACAAATACTGTATGATTTCAGTCATATGTGGAAGATAAAAGAACAATAACAACAACAAACAAACACATAGACACAGAGAACAGAATGGTGGTTACCAGAGGGGAACGGAGGAGGGGAAAGGGTGAAAGGGGTAAAAGGGCACTTGTGTATGGTGTCTGATGGCAATTAGACTTTGCGTGGTGAACACGATGTAGTCTACACAGAGGTAGAAATATAATGATGTACACCTGAAATTGATATAATGTTATAAACCAATGTTACTGCAATTAAAAAAAATAATTTTTTTATTAAAAAGGAGGAAAAGAGACATGGGGCTCTAGACATTTTTAATCTGTCTGTATTATGATGTTGAGTTCTTGCTCGCTTACCTTTTCTTAACTTCCTCCCGATTGTCCTCCAGACTGGGAGAAACATATTACTGTGAGATACTATCTATCTTACCACTCTTCCCAAATACTTAAACACTAAAGGAATTAATTCCCAAAGGGAGAAGAAAAATTTCCTCTCATAAATGCACTATATTTAACTTTGTGTCTTTTCATTGAAAGAACAATTTTCTAACTACATGGCATGAAGATTTTCAGTTTCCCCATTTCTCCCATTACTATGTATTACATGAAGCTCTTTCTTTTGCTTTCTTTCCCCCTACTACACTCTATTCTTATGTATAATCCTAGTAGCATCCTTTATTTTTAGCAAGCAGCCTCTAATCCAGACATTAAAAATTGTGTAGACTGGGGGGCTGGCCCCATGGCCTAGTGGTTAATAGTTTGGTTCACTCTACTCCGGCAGCCTGGGTTCAGTTCCCAGGCATAGACCTACACCACCCATCAGCGGCCATGCTGGGGTGGCGACCTGCATACAAAAGATAGAGGAAGATTGGCACAGATGTTGGCTCAGGGTGAATCTTCCTTAGGAAAGTAAAAAAACTGTCTACACTGCAAGGCTGTGTTTTCAGTATTGAGAAATATGTTTAAGTTAGTATAAAGCTATATTTTTCTGAAAGTTCTCAGATAGTTTTACAAACACACCAATCTTCCACTTATCCATAGGTCATTTATTTTGCAACCTCAAGCACCATGAACATGACTGAAATCCTAAAAGAATTCTGAGATTTAAGAACAGATATCACATCTTGTGTGGGTTTTTGCATATAATATATTTGCTCTTATATTAGGTATAATTTCAACTGGTTCTGTTACCCGGTTTTCCAGACTACAGAGAATTAGAAAGAGGCAGAGAGTCTGTTTAAATCAGACGTACTGGCAATGTCAAAAAGAGACAGCTGACAGAAAAACAATGGATAAAGTAAAAGACACACTCAAATATACAAATCGGAAAATTTACAAAAATGAAATTATTGTGATATTGAAGTAAATCCCTTAGACATAGAAAAATAAATATATGTCCAGTTTATTATGTTTAAGAAAGACATGAATATGTGATATTGCTTTTAAAAATGAATTTTTGCATATCAGTTGCTAGGTTCTATTGGACATGTTGCTTCATGTTTATAAGTTCTCTTGTGTGACTTCAGAAGATATTTTCCTTGGTGGTAACAATATGCAAACATATTGTCTTCAATTCAAGTTGCAAAGCACATAAAGGAGTATTATGATAATAGTATAGAAACTTTAAGTTCTCTAAATATTCCTGGGTAACTCTCTTCTAAGAACGCCAGATGATCACGCATTCATTTGGTAAATACAATACTTCCTGAGAATCTTCTATGGACCAGGAACATTGTCTGATACTAAGAGGACAACTGTGAACAAGACGTTATTCCTAACCTGGAGGAGCAAAAGTCTATATATGACCCTGGGTTCACACTAATATTCATGCTCAATGTCCCTTTACCCACTTAAAAACATTAAATGAGGTAACATAGATGGAATTTTATGGCACATAGGCTCAATCAGTGTTTGTTTATATTGATTCAACTCACTGTTCCATTTATTTTTTTCAACAACCCAATGAGGCTAAAATTACCACCACTCTTATTGACCTTCAACATGTTACTAAACCTCTTGAGCTCAGATTCGTTAATGGTAAAATAAGTACATAAATACCTAATTCATGGGTATTGTGAAGAGTCAAGGAAAAAAAATTACATGTGAAATACATAGTACATAGTCTGTATTGAGTATTTCCCACTCTTCTCTTTTATTTATTTATTTTTGGTGAGGAAGATCGGCCCTGAGCTAACATCCGTTGCCAATCCTCCTCTTTTTGCTAAGGAAGATTGGCCCTGGGCTAACATCTGTGCCCATCTTCCTCTATTTTGTATATGGGATGCCACCACAGCATGGCTTGATGAGGGGTGTGTAGGTCTGCACCCGGGATCTGAACCTGCAAACCCCGGGCCGCTGAAATGGAGCACGCGAACTTAACCACTACACCACCGGCTGGCGCCCATCCTTTTCTTTTAAATGCATATTTCCAGAGGATCAGATGAAAGAGCCAGAACATCATGGTGAAATATGTTTTATTTGCCTTTTGGAGTTTAGTTATGTCATTATTCTCATAATTGAAGCATCATTTATTTTTTTGCATATTAATGCAAAATAATTTTGTTGTGTACTGTTGGGAGTGTTGGAATAGAACATATATTTAGTGGTGCCAGGATTTTATTTTATTTTATAGATGATTATTAAATAAATCCATGTTGTTGCATTGTAATTCTGTAATGCAGAATCATAATTCACCTTTGGGCTCCGTATCTTGTTAAGAACTTGCCCCTGTATCCAAAATCCCCTAAGGAGAGGTATGTTCCACTTTAGACTCTTCATGGCTTCTTTTGACTTTTGCTCTTCTCCAGTTTTTACAGTATCCAATTTTGGGGCAGAGTTCAAGATGAACCATGTGGTTAGTATATGCAGCCAGGGCAGACATTCAAGAGTGGGCAGTTGATTCAGGAAGGTTCAGGAGTAGGATGGAAGAGGTGAAGGTTTGTCTACGAAGAGATAGGCAAGCCTGGCCGTGGTCATCAAATAAGGACCCATTTACTGGCACATGGATTTTGGAGAGAAAACTTCAGGTCCTAAGAGGATTAGTGGGAATAAGACAGAGTTTTAGTCCCAAAGCTTCTTGAATTTTTGGTAATATTTCCAGATATGAAAAAGAGACTCAGATATATCAACAGTGATTCGCTTAATATAGCTAAAATACAGGGCATTCCTCATGATGAATAAGACAAGAATCTGTCACAGGACCAATAACAAGGCTGAAATGAAAACAATGGGAAATTTAATCAGCAAGTGGTTTTGGGGTTCTGAACACGTCTCACACTATATTAGGCACAGAGAGGTATGAAAATGTAGTAGAACATTGATTGAACCTTCAAGAAATTTATAATATAATTGCAGAAATATTATTCTTCATTATAGAGAAATACAATAAATTAAAAGAAAAAAGTTCAGAGAATTATTTGCGACAAATTGTTTGCTCCTGAGACATATGTCATTGAGTACATTATGTGAACTAAGGGTAAAAGAGCAACTTGTTCTGCATCTCTTAAAAGTAATCCTGCCAATTCATAAATTCACATCAAGTCAGTTTTCCCGATAGTTTTCTCCTTACATACTACAAACCTGAACAGCACTGAGAGAAATTGATAATTATAGTCTCCTTTGTAATTTGCCTTGTAAAATATTCTCATTACAATTCACTTTGTGGTACCCTGCCTGGATTGCTAATTCTTCTCAGTGAGAATGCTTTGGCTGAGATATGTTATTAATCAAAATTCATGCCTCCTAGCAACTTTTTCCCTGAGGGCAGTGACGACGCAAGAGAAAAGGAAGCCATTAATGTGAAATCTATATGCAATGTTGCTCTTTTTTTTCCCCTTGTGGGAAAGGTAGTTTTTATATTTCTGAAACTACTATTTACATTAAAACTTTCTTTGTGACTTGGTGACAATATTGAAGAGTTAAGATTGTGGTGTATAATTTAGTCTCATTAATATGTCTTAAGACTTTGCTGTGTGCTTTGCCAGCATTTCAGTCCTCTTTGAAAAACGTTTCTTTTATTTTGCTATCTGATGAGATGTGTAACTGGTCTTGGCAAGATAAAAGGTTCTGTGCTTATGCAAGAAGACTGGCATACACAGAGACCATGAGCAATTCTTTTAACTGTTGTGAGAGGTCAAGGTTTCCCCCTCATCTACCTAGCTTTATACATTTCCATGATACACTACTTGACTGTATTGCTTCTGGAATTAGCTTTGTGATGGGTCATGTTCACTTGAGATTTAAGTGGCTACTTAACAGCACTTAAGCAATTTCCAAGTAGTGCTCTCTCCTCATAGATAGTAGAAAATGGTTCTTGTTTCCACAGTTCTGGAAGCTTCCAAACTAAGGGAGTGGTGAGGAAAAGACAACATTTAGAGTAGAAAAAGTCAAATATTGTTTTGAATAGATACCCGTGAGGAATGAATGCAAGATGATTCATAACGTGTGTATGATAAGAGCAGTGATCCTTCATAATGGAAGAAGTTGTTTCCCCCAAAAGAATCTTTGATCCAAATCATTTCTTATATTTTTACAAATATCCATATGTTTATTTGTCCCACTTCTGCCATGCATATCAGAGAAAAGAATCTTCATGGGTCTCCAAGAGTGATAGTTTGGGATGGAGAAAGACGGCCCTGGTTCCAACGTGTACATCACTGGACAGTTTCTCACAAAACTTCTAAAACAGTTATTTGTCGGTACTCTGGAAAGTGAGCAGTCAGAATTGAGCAAACCTCTGACGCGAAAGGAGACTTCAGAAAGCCCGAATTCCTCTTTTGGTGTTCTCTCCAAATTTTTTATTTACTCCTTTTCCTCCTCATAAATGTCTACATGCATTTGGAAGAAATGACTACCAGGCCCCTGCAGTAGAAGACATGGGGAGGATGGAGACTCTTAGAAAAGTCTGGTGAAGTTATAAGTGAGGCAACCCACTATAGAAGTAACTCTTGGGTTAGAGGTAGAAGTAAAGGAATAAGTGAGGAGTCGAGTCAGCCTCTGTCATCACATTTGGGTTAAATCTTGATCTTAGCACTAACCAGCATGTGACTTCAACAAGTTATTTTAGTTTGCTCATCTGTAAAATAGCAATGATAATAGTACTTATCTTACTAAAGTTGATGTGGTAATTGACTAGCATAGTACTTGTAAAGCACTTAACACAGTACCTAGCATAAAATGAACACTCAAAAATTACTAGCCATTGTCACATGAATGAAATGCACTAACAAATGCTAGTTATTGTTTAAGAAACAAAAAGTCTGAGGATATAAATGAAAGCGAAGAAAGCACACGGGGAATGTGGAGTGGGGAAGTAAAAATATGCTGAGCTGAGTCTTTAAAGATGAATGTGTCCATCTCACATGTAAGGATACAGGGCCTTCCAGACACAGGGGTCAGCATGAGCAGAGAGAACAGCACAGGGGTAAAACTCCATGGTATGGTTAGGAAACTACAAAATGGTTAGTAATGCAGGAGTGTACTATGCAAGGCAGGGGAAGGTGGAAGATATGATTTCAGACCTAGGTAAAAGCTGTCTCATGAAGGCCGTAATATGTTATGTAAGGAGTTTATACTTGTCCCTATGGACAGTAGAATGCCACTGATGGCTTATAATCGTCAATCAATCATTGATGGTCGTAACATCGCCTAGTCTCCCAGACTGTTTTGATAGCAAAGGTTTAAATAATAAATATATTACTCTTGGTGTAGTCCTTTCTTAAAACTCTTTCATTGTGCTATTATTCCCGTTATTTTTATCCACTTTCGTGTTCATACCCATCTTTTTCCCTCCTAGGCTCCTGACTTTAACTGTATTCTGCACTCATGCAATAGTTTTGTGTGTCTTGTTGCTTGTCATTTAACAACAAACCTGTTTTGGATGCTTATTATGTATATGAGTATAACCTTCCTGCAAGCGCATGAGAGGAAGGGTGGATTTGTCCTCATTGTCATCACACAAGCATTTAGATAGGAAATCGTGCTAATATTCAAATTACTTTGTAAGTCAAGTTTTTATTATGAAATATATCAGATTTATATTAAAAAAATGTGTTCACTTGTACCAATAGTGTTTATCAGTCAGGAAAAAGATAGAACTACTTTAATGCTATACAACAGCAGACACACAATCTTTGTATTCTGGAAAAATTCTGAACTCAGAACAACTTTAAATGCTAATGTCTCTTGTCCCTAAACCAGTGCCTCCCACCCTGACTTTCCTGTAATTCATATTCTCTCTCTGAGGCAAGCGTGATGATTTCCTACAGGCCAAACAAAAGGGAAATTTAATTTTAAATTTCAGGAAATGGAAAAGCAACACAGAAAGTTAGTGAAGGGGTCTAAAAATATACTAGACACACCAAGGGATAAGAACAAAATGATTTTGGGAAATCCTTAGTGCTTGTTCTTAATTCTAACGGTTGCATTCTGAAATTCAACTAAGGAAGCTGAGAGGTATTGAAAAATGTTTCATGTTGTGTTCTAGCAGACAGTTATGTAGTGTTTTTTCATTCACTCATTCATCTAAAGCTCTTTCATCTGTATTAAAATTGTCCCAAAAGAAAAAAGAAGTTCCAGAAATGTTTGTGATCCTTTCTTTTGGGGGGAAAATCCATTTTCTATGATTTCTGTCAAGTGCAAAAACCTATTTAAAGGAATTAGCTGTGATAATTCACTGCTTTGAATTGATTCCTTTTGGGGTATTGCTTCCCACACTTCCATTTTATTTCATTCAGTTCAAGTGTCTTTATCTTGAAGTTTCATGATCAAAAATCTATAGAAAGTATATATATTGTATGTGTATCCTAAATACGAAAAATCTGTTTAAAATGCAACATTTGAGCTCGTACTTTTGTTACAGGCTTCCTCATCTCTACCCCGCCCTCTAATGTCCATCTTTTGCCTGCTCATTGATCTTTTAAATGCATTATTCTGCAGGGATTATGTCAGCCTTGTCAAAGTGGTGTTTGAGTTCACTGTTCGAAGGTGGCATATGTGTGTGTGCTTTTTCTCAGGGGGATGGGTAGCAGACACTGCTTAAAATTATGTACAAGAGTTGCAAAACAATTTTAGCAACATATCACAAAAGGAAATGGCAAACATAAGGGAAGGAAAATTGGCTTGCGTTTTATATACTGAGATTTATTGTTTGTGAATCTGGGAATCTGAGAGTTAATGAAGTGAACTAATAAGACTAATTGTGCATCCCACCGTGTGTGCTGTTCTGTCTCCTCTTTCAAAGGTTGGTCTCTCCTTTCAGTGACAATCTTACTACTCAAGACTGATTTTGACATGTTTTGTTAAAAGCTTATTTCCAAGCCCTTGGTCCATCTTAGTCTTTTCCTCTAATTGCACCAATCCAACCATGAATGCAGACAGACTGCAGGACAGCTGTAGCAACAATTAAAGGCATGGGTCAATATTCAGTATCTATGTGGTTCAGAAGAACCATCTGAAGGATAAAAAAAAAAAAAACGGCACCAATCAGAAAAACAACTCTAAAGGTACTGGCACTGAGCACAGAAATAAGAAGTTATTTAAATAACGTGCCATGGGCACTGAAAGTGGTTGCCAAAGAGAAGTTCCAAAAATATCTTGATCAATAGGAGCATCAATGAAATAGAGGGCTCCACACACATTTGGATGAATATAGTCCAATGTTAGCAAGAAATCTGGTATGATTTTCTAGAAATGTGAATTGGACCATTTTACTCTTTTAAAAAAAAAATTTCCAAGATTCCTCTATAATCTATATAGTGATTTTAAACTTTTATAAAGCAAATATGTCAAAAGAAAAAAAAGAGACAAACATGAAATTTCTTTATCTTGGAATTAAAAATGCATCTGAATTTTTCATTCACTTCACAATTTAAAAGACTCTATTCAAAATCTTACTATCAAGCAGAACAGATAGACCAAAAAATTGCATCATATTTCTCCTCTATATTTTAAAAGCACACTGATATTACTTCCAACATTCATCCATTCATCCATTTCACACATCCAAAAAATATTAATTGAATACCTACTGTACAGCACAAAATATTAAATGATGAAACTGTAAGTACCTCACTATATTTTATCTCTTTATATGAATAGCTCTCCCAATAAATTTTATTTATTGAGAGCAAAGACTCTTTATTATTCATTCTCATATCCCCCATAACTAGCATAGTGCTCAGAACATAGAAGCTGAGAAAATGTCGAATAAATAAAAATTTATTTTTATAAATTTTTTCATAAAAATTTATTTTTATTTATTTTAAATATTTATTTTAAAAAAATTTATTTTTATAAATGGTTGTTTATTAACAACCATTTACAAAAGTTTATGGAACATTATGCCATCCCCGGTGTTCTAGTGGTTAAGATTCGATGCTCTTACTGCCACGGCCCAGCTTCATTTCCTGGTCAAGGAACCACACCACCCATCCGTTAGTTGTCATACTGCGGCTGCTGCATGTTGCTGTGATGCTGAAAGCTCTGTCACCAGTATTTCAAATAACAGCAGGATCACTTGTGGTAGACAGGTTTCAGCAGGGCTGTCAGACTAAGATAGACTAGGAAGAAGGACCTGGCCACCCACTTCCGAAAAAATTGGCTGTGAAAATCCTGTGAATAGCAGCAGAACATTGTCTGATACAGTTCCAGAAGGTGAGCGGATGACGCAAAAAGACCCAGCGGTGTTCCGCTGTGCTGTACACAGGGTCGTTAGGAGTCAGAATCAACTCTATGGCACTAACAACAAACTATGGAAAACAGTACAGAGGTTCTATTTTTGAGTTTTTAAAGAATTACCATATGATCCAGAAATCCCATTCTGGGTATGTATCCAAAAGAAATGAAATCATTATCTTGAAGAGATATCTACACCCCAATGTTCATTGTGGCATTATTCACAATAGCTAAGACATGTAAACAACTTCTGTCCATTGACAGATGAATGGATAAAGAAAATGTGATATATATAAACATATAATATTATTCAGCCATAAATAAGAAGGAAATCCTGTCATTTGTGACAGGATTTGGATGAATCTTGAGGGTACTATGCTAAGTGAAATAAGTCAGACAGAGAAAGACAAATACTGTATGATCTCATATGTGAAATCTAAAGGAGAAACAGAGAATAGATTGATGGTTACGAGGGGCTGGGGAGTGGGAGAAGTGGGGATGTATTGGTCAAAGGGTACAAACTTTAGTTATAAGTTGAAAAAGTTCTGGGGATTTAATGGACTACGTGATAACTGTAGTTAACAATACTGTATTGTATTCTTGAAAGCTGCCAAGAGAGTAGATAGTAAAGGTTCTCATCACACCAGGGAAAAAAAAAAAAAAGGTAATTATGTGAGGTGAAGGATGTAACTAACTTTATTATGGTAATCATTTCACAAGATATACATGTGTCAAATCTTCATGTTGTACACCTTAAGCTTACACAATATTATATGTCAATTATATCTCATAAAGCTGGGAAAAATAGCATTCTTGGGTTAAATTAATTCTATAAGTACATTAATTAGATAGAAAAACCTGCATATGACAGGTTTTTAAACACTGATCAAGCTTCAGTGTTTAAAACCTATTGTTATTTGGGCCTTGTCTGAATCTCAGAATTAAACGGGAGTGAAGGAGGCTCTAATCTAATCTCATCTAACTTCCAAGTTACTGGCACTGCTCTAGATGTTTAGGAACAAGGATTATTATGCCTTCCCCCAAAGCTGCTCTAAATATTCTTCTCTCCAACTGAATAGTCCCTACTTTCTTTGGCTTTCTTTAAATCCAATATGATTTATTAAAAAGGCAACTTCTCATAACGCACTGATTCTCAAACTTGAATGAACCTAAGATTCACCTAGAAAGCTTGCTAGAATGCAGATTTATAGGACACAAAGCCAAAGATCTGATCAATAAGTCTTAGGTTTGACTTAGCAATCTGATTTTAAGGAACGACCTAATGAATCTGTTGCAGATGGTCCACAGATCCTATTTCAGAAACACTGCAGGAGAGAACGATTGACAGTCCAAGGAACAATGTCCAAAGAGTATAACAAGTTCAGATGTGTATCAGACAATCATGCAAAGAGGGAGTGTTAATCCAGAAGATAGACATAGCAATAAGGGAGTACAAGGATGGTGTAATGCATGAGTAATGTGGAATGGTGATCAGTGTGTCTAAGAATCCAAGAACAGCCCACCCTCCCTCCTTCAACCCAAGGACCAGAGCGTAAGGAAAAGAGATTCAGCCACAGCCAACTTTCTAAGATAGGCAGAAACTGTGGGATATTTCAGCCTGCTTTTGTAACTTAAAGTCCCATTGGATCGTGTAACTAGATCGTGTAGAAAAGATTACTTTTCTACAATCTCAGAATTGAGACTTTTCTCATTCAAATATGTAGCAAGGCTTTGACTTCCTCAAGCATATATGTTTGTAGCATATATATATTTGTATATATGATTGCCATTGCCCACAAGATAAGCTCTAGTTCCTTGATGTGCCATTTACAGCCCTTTACTAGTAATGGTATTTCTTTTCTTTGTTTTCTTTTTACTTCCCTTGATCTGCCCTACATTTGAGTCAGATAATTCACCGTTCCCAGACTCACTGCAGTTATTATTGTGTCCATACTTTTCTCATAATCTTCCTTCTATCTGGTATGCAATTTTTCCCACATGTCTAATCCTCCCAATCATTCAAGGCCTGGCCTAAATGCCACCTCCACCTGGAAGTCCTCTATTCTTCATGATCAGATGACTTTTCTATTATGGTTTCTCATTTCTATTATGGTTATCTGCATTCAGATCCTCTCCTTTTTGAAATTACAATTTCCTTGGAATCAAGAACTATGTTTTATTCCCTCCCCTTAGCATATAGGTTTATACATATGGTAAATATGCAATACATTTTTTAATGGATATCCTCTTCTGCATGCATTTTAGCTTATCAAAATACATGAGACTTGAAAATTAATAAGCAAAATGCTTTCTGACTCTATACATGTCTGTATGTGTATAAATAAAATCTAAAATTGCGTTGCAGCAGTTTTTAAATGATTTTTTTGTGGCTGCTGTTGTTTAACTTTTACTCCCAGTCACATCATTGACCATTAAAAGCTGTAGAGTCTTTTGTTATATATGTGTATATCACCATCTATCTACCAGGCAAGTCTTTACTATTTTGTATTTGTACAATTTTCCAATCCATGCAACATTTTAATGCTGTTTTTTGGTTTTTTGTTTTTTTTGTGTGTGTGAGGAGATCAGCCCTGTGCTAACATCCACTAATCCTCCTCTTTTTGCTGAGGAAGACTGGCCCTGGGCTAACATCCATTCCTCATCTTCCTCCACTTTATATGGAACACCGCCACAGCGTAGCTTGCCAAGAAGTGTGTCAGTGCACGTCCGGGATCTGAACCGGCGAACCCCGGGCCACCGCAGCGGAGCGTGGGCACTTAACCGCTTGCGCCACTGGGCCGGTCCCTTAATGCTGTTTTTAATTGTCCTTTATTCTATCCTTTCAAGATGTTTTTGGATCTTAATCAATTATGCCAGTAAATAGACTAGCCGTCTCACTCCTTGCTCCCACTCCCTCATTCTCTGGTCTGAATAACATGTTCATCGGAGAAGCTTAGCTTCTCTCTCTTTAAGCAATTCATTGATGAAAATGAACAGGACAGGAACAAGAAGACAGAACGCTCTTCTGATTGGCCTCATTTGAAATCAGCACATTATGAATCCTCCAATATAACCATAATCCTCCATCTTATCCACAAAGATGTCATGAGAGACATTTCACACTTACTGTAATCAACACCTATTCTCTTTATTTTTCCCAGTATGCCTGGTCCATCATGATAAAAAGAGGTGAGTTCCTACATTAATCAAGTAATTTAAAGCTCTATGTTATAAACCAGTTTACCATTTTTGACAATTTACACAGTTCTCTAATGCTAGCTATGCATTTATATTTTAATCAGTCCTCACATAGAAGGCCCTATAAATCCTTTCAGAATAGTGAAAGCTAATAGTTTTGATCTAATATGCTAGGTTTATATCAAATAAGCAACTTTCTTCAAGTGTTCAAAGTAATCATTTTGGTCTCTTTTGTCCATACTGTTAATAAGTATTACCTAAAAAAGTAAAAATAAATAATCTACCAAATTATCACAGGAATTAACAGATATTTAAAATTGTGTTTAAAAAAAACTATGAGACAATAGGACATCATGATCATGATGGCATGAGAGGATCCCTTTTTATCTCCCCTTCAATCTGCAGTGAGTAAAACACCCATAACAAAACAAAGGTTACTTTGCCCAAAACACCAGGACACTGGAGTGAGCCACACATCAGTACATATGAAGGTGAATTGGTTGGAGCACGTAGAGGAGGAGAAATGGGGGAACAGTGGATATGGTGGCCTGGACCCTGGACCCATGGCCATGGCAGCTGACCCAGCAGCCACCAACACCAGAGAACCCAGTGGGCAGCAGTGGAGGCACACATGTGACTCCAGCCAGCCTTGGCAGCACCTGTGGTCTTGGGGAGAGAAGCAGCAGAGGATCTCTGTGATCCTGGGTCCCTGATCACAGCTCAGAGCCTGGTAGCAGCAGTGGAGGCATGTGCAGGACTCCAACATCCCAACCATACTGGTGCCTGTGACCATAATTTAATGAACAACAGCAGAGGCAGTGCCCTTCGAACCTGGCTCCTTTCCCATGCTGCCTCTACCCCCTTCCCCACCATGGTGGTGAAGCTTCCAACCCAGGTGGTCCTGGACACAGTAGAGGCATCAGACATTTCTGTAGCCCCAGCTGCAAAGCCAGTGACCCCAGCAACACCAGCAACAGCAAAGCATCAGTGACCTACAGAGGCACAGACAGAGACAATGAGAGTACTGGTGACACCCCAAATATAGGCAGTGGAGGGTGGAAGATGCAGGTCCTCAAGTATAGCCAGAGGCAGCTCAGGTAAGAGAGACCAAAAACTAACACTATAGCACCATCGACAGAAAAACAAAAGAAAGGCCTCCAATCTCCCATCGGTTGAAAAGTTTGAGTCAAAACAAACAAAGCTATACCTAAATAAGAAAAGTACTTGCTATGACAAATGCACCAGCAGAGGTGCAACAAGCACCACAAAAAACCACAGTAACATGGCATCACAAAAAGAAAATAACAATTCTCCAGAAACCAAACATAAAGTCATGGAAGAGTGTGATCTGATAAAGAATTCAAAATAACTGTCTTGAAGAAACTCAACGAGCTACAAGGAAAGTCAGAAAGGCAGTTCAATGAGCTCAAGAATAATGTCAATGAATAGCAGGAATATTTTACCAAAGAGATGGAAACTCTAAAAAAGGACCAAACAGAAATTTTGGAGCTAAAGCTCAATAAATGAGATGAAGAATGCATTAGAAAATATTGGAAATAAAGCACACCATATGAAAGAGATAATTAGCAAGTTTGAAGATAAAAAAACCTAGAAGTGATGCAGGTAGATGTGGAGAGAGAACTAAGATTTTTTAAATGTAGAAATTCTACAAGAATTATCTGACTCCATTAGAAACAGCAACATAAGGATAATGGATATCCCTGAAGAAGAAGAGAGAAAGAAGGGAGCAGAGAGTGCATTTAGAGAAATAATAGCTGAGAACTTCCCAACCCTGGGGAAGGAACTGTATATACAAATCCATGAAGCTAACAGAATACCCAATTATCTCAACACAAAAAGATCTTCTCCAAGACACATGATAATAGAACTGTCCAAAGTCAATGACAAGGAAAGAATGTTAAAGGCAGCCAGGAGGAAAAAACAATAACCTACAAGGGAACTCCCATTAGGCTATTAGCAGATTTCTTAGCAGAAACTCTGCAGGCCAAGAGAGAGTGGAATGATATATTCAAAATATTGTACGATAAAAATTTTCAGTGAAGAATACTCTATCCAGCAAAGTTATCCTTCAGATATGAAGGAGAAATGAAGGCTTTCCCAGACAAAAAAAAGCTGAAGGAATTCATTGCCACTAGACCTGCCTTACATGACATGTTAGAAGGAGCTCTCCTACCTAAAAAGAAAAGGCAAAGGTATAGAAAGCTTAGAGCAAGGTGATAAATAGACAAACAGTATCAGAAAATTGCAACTACATACAAGAATATGCTAGTAAATAATTATAACATGAAGGTTAAAAGGAAAGGAAGCATTAAAAATGACTATAACCACTTCAATTTGGTAAAGAACTTGCAAGACAAAAAGGGATAATTTGTAACAACAAAAATATTGAAGGATAAGTGGAAAAGGATGGCACCTGCATAGGAAAATGGGGATAAGATGCTATCAGCAGAAAAAGAACTATCTTGTCTATGAGACCTTCTATACAATCCACATCGTAACCATAAAACCAAAATTCAGAGCAGAGACATAAAATGTAAAAAAAGAGGAAACTGAGAAACATATCACAGAAAACCACCAAACTGAAATGGCAGACAGAAACACAAGCAAAACGAAACTGTGGAAATATAGAGCAACCAGAAAACAAAAGATAAAATGGCAGTATTAAGTCCTCATATGTAAATAATCAAGAAATGGATAGTGGCTTAGCGGTTGGGTGCGCGCGCTCTGCTGCTGGCGGCCCGGGTTTGGAACCTGGGCATGCACCGACACACTGCTTCTCTGGCCATGCTGAGGCCGCGTCCTACATACAGCAACTAGAAGGATGTGCAGCTATGACATGCAACTATCTACTGGGGCTTTGGGGGGAAAAAATAAATAAATAAAATTATTAAAAAAAAAATGGATAAATTCTTAGAATCATACTACCTTCCAAAACAAATTCAAGCAGAAATAGAGAATCAAAATGTACTGATCACTACTAAGGAGATTGAAAGAGTAATCGAAAATCTCCCAAAAACCAAAAGTCCAGGACTTCTCTGGTGAATTCTGCTTAACATTCAAAGAAGATTTAATACTTATCCTTCTCAAACTCTTCCAAAAGATTGAAGAGAACAGGACAATTCCTAACTCACTTTACTAGGCCAACATTACCCTGATACCAAAACCAGATAAGGGTAACAAAAAAAAACAAAAGAAAATTACAGGCCAATAACACTGATGAACATAGATGCAAAAATCCTCAATAAAATATTAGCAAATTGAATACAACAATACATTGAAAGGATCATACACCATAATCAAGTTGGATTTATTCCAGGGTTGCAAGGATGGTTCAACATCTACAAATCAATCAATGTGATACACCACATTAACAAAATGAAGAATAAAAATCACGTGATCATCTCAATAGGTGCAGAGAAAGCATTTGACAAGATCTAGCTTTATTTATAATAAAACACTCAACAAAATGGTCATAGAAGGAAAGTACCTCAACATAATAAAAGCCGTATATGACAAACTCACAGCTAATGTCATACTCAATGGTGAAAAACAGAAAGCTATCCCTCTAAGAACAGGAACAAGACAAGGATGCCCACTCTCATCCTTCTTCTTCAACATAGTATTAGAAGTCCTAGCCAGAGCAATTAGACAAGAAAAAGAAGTAAAATGTATCCAAATTAGAAAGGAAGAAGTAAAACTGGCACTATTTGTGAATGACATGAATTTGTATATAGAAACTCCTAAAGAATCCACCAAAAAACTGTTAGATATAATAAACAAATAAGTTACAGTTGCAAGGTACAACATCAACTTACAAAAATCAGTTGTGTTTCTACACACTAACAATGAACTAGCAAAAAGAGAAATCAAGAATATAATCCCATTTACAATTGCAACAAAAAAGAATAAAATACCTAGGAATAAATTTATAACCAAGGAGGTGAAAGACCTGTACACTGAAAACTATAAGACATTGTTGAAAGAAATTAAAAAAGACACAAAGAAATGGAAAAATATTCCATGATCCTGGATTGGAAGAATTAACATAATTAAAATATCCATATTACCTAAAGCAATCTACAGATTCAATGAAATTCCTATCAAAATCCCAATGACATTTTTCATGGAAATAGAACAAAGAACCCTAAAATTTTTATGGAAAAACAAAAGACCCCAAACAGCCAAAGTAATCCTGAGACAAAAAGAACAAAGCTGGAGGTATTATACTCCCTGATTTCAAAGTATACCACAAAACTAGAATAATCAAAACAGCATGATATTGGCTGAAAAACAGACACACAGATCAATGGAATGAAACTGAGAGCCCAGAAATTAACCCACATGTTTATGGACAGCTAATTTTCAACAAAATAACTAAGAAAATTAACAGAGAAAGGCAAGTCTCTTCAATAAATGGTGTTGGGAAAACTGGACAGCCACACGTAAAAGAATGAAAGTAGATCACACACCATACACAAGAATTAACTCAAAATGGATTAACAACTTGAATGTGACCTGACACCATAAAACTCCTAGAAGAAAACATAGGCAGTATGCTTTTTGACATCTGTCTTAGCAATGTCTTTGAATCTGTCTCCTTAGGCAAGGGAAACAAAAGAAAAAATAAACAAATGGGACTACATCAAACTAAAAAATTTCTGCATATCAAAGGAAACCATCAACAAAATGAAAAGACAACCTACTGATTGGGAGAAGACATTTGCAAATCATATATTTGATAAGGGATTAATATCCAAAATATGTAAAGAACTCATACAACTCAACAACAACAAAAACACAAACAACTCAATTAAAAAATGGGCAGAGGATATGAACAGACATTTTTCCAAAGATGATATACAGCTGGTCAACAGGCACATGAAAAGATATTCAAGGTCACTAATTATTAGGAAAAAGCAAATCAAAACCACAATGAGATATCACCTCATGCTTGTCAGCATGGCTATCATTAAAAAGACGAGAAATAGCAAGTGTTGGAGAGGATGTGGAGAAAAGGGAACCCTCCATACACTGCTAGTGGGAATGTAAATTGATGCAGCCACTATGGAAAGCAGTATGGAGATTCCTCAGAATCTATGGTAGTTTTAAAATAGAACAGACTCAGCTGTTCCACTTCTGGGTATTTATCCAAAGAATACAAAAACACTAACTTGAAAAGATATAGACACCCCTTTGTGTATTGTATATTTACACTAGCTGTGTTTACAGTAGCTAAGTGTATTTACAGTACAGTAATATACAATTATAGTGTATTTACAGTAACTAAAACTTGGAAACAACCTAAGTGCCATTGACAGATGAATGGATATAGAAGATGTGGTATATATATATATATATACAGTAGATATAAAAAAGCCATAAAAAAAGATGAAATCTTGCCATTTGTGACAACATTGATGGACTTTGAGTGTATTATGCTGAGTGAAATAAGTCAGATGGAGAAAGACAAATACAGTATGATTTCACTCCCATGTGGAAGATAAAAAAATAAAATAAAACAAATGCAGAGATGCAGAGAACAGATTGTGGTTACTAGAGGGGAAGGGGGTGGGGAGAGGCCAAAAGCAGTAAAGGGGGACATTTGTACGATGACAGATGGAAATTAGACTTTTGGTGGTGAACACAATGTAGTGTATACAGAAGCTGAAATATAATGATGTAAACCTGAAATTTATATAATGTTATAAACCAATGTTACCTCTATACAAAAAAATAAAGGACATTATCATGAAAAAAAAGCTGTGAATTTAGAATGCCTGCTATGTGGAAGGCACTGTGCTCAGTTCCTTAGGCATGATATCTCATCAATCTTCATCACAATCTTGTGATATAAACATTATTATCAATATTATCCCATTTCACAGATGGGAACCTGGGATTCAGAGTTCCACTCATTTATTCAGAAGTTATTGATCAATTATTTGTTATGCATCTTGCACAGTTTGCCCTGTTTATATAGTCCTTTAATCCCATTGAATTTAGTTTTGATGGGAAGTGGAATTTCCATTAACTCACTAGAGAAATCCTAAGCAACTAATTAGAAAACAAATCAGTTGGTTGCAATTATGAAAAGTGCTACAGAAAAATCCCAAGGGGTATGAGATTATGTAGCAGAGAAACCTGATCTGGTCTAGGGGTCAGGAAAGGTTTCTGAGTCCTGAAGAATAAATGTCAGCTGGCAAGGAAAGGCTGGCAGTGGGATGGGCAAGGTGAGGGCAAATTATTCAAGGCAGAGAGAGGAACCTCTACAAAGGTCCTGAGATGGGAAAGGCGTCTGACACTTTTTAGAGAAATAAAAGGCAGCTAATGTGATCGCAGCGCAGAGAGTGAGAGGGGCATAGAGAGGAGACTTTGGATCATGCACGGCCTTCCTGCAGGTCACTTATTAATTTTAGATTTTAGCCTAAAGGTAATGGGAAGACAGAAGGCTTATTTGCTTATTTGTATTTTGTTTGTTTTAATTACGAGTGAGCTATAATCAGATTTCAACTGTAAAAAATATCATTCTGTCTGTTCCTTAGAGAATAGACTGGAAAACAGTAGAAGAGAATGAAGGAACACCAATTAGGAAGCTTTCGTGAGGGTGAAGAAGAAAGAAAACAGTGCCTTGGAGCAGGTAATGTCAAAACGGATAAAGACAAGTGAATGGAATCAAGAGAAGTGTAGGAAATAGAACTGGCAAGACTTAGTAATAGATTGAATGATGTGATGAGAAAAAAGGAAAAAGCCAAGACTTGTCCAACTGGGTGGATGTTAATTAAATAGTTACCCAAGGACAAACAGCTAATAAATGTTAGAGATTTGGACCTTGTTCAAAATTTGTACTCTTAACATTAGGCTTCTCTGCAACCCAGCTTAAAATGGTCAAGTGTTCCAATATTTGAAATTCTATGATATAAATTCTATGATATAAATCCTACAGTGTAAATGCTTGGACATGAGTGACAACAAACTAGAGAGACATGTGCAATGCGAAAGGGACTATGGAGCAAATTCGTGTTCTGTCATTCTGAATTCGCTGCGGTGACTCTTTAGAGTAGCTTCAAAATATAGGGTTCTTTCATTTTTGTTTCATTCCATAGCCTGGTGGTAGCAATAATAATCATAATGAAGGTATTCATGGTAAAATGAAAAATAAACATTCCCTTCCTAGGGAAGGGAATGAAAGAAAACCTTGGATGAAAGAAAACCTTTTCTCCCAAATCATAAAATCATATATTTTATGTGTAATTTTCTGTCTCATTCTGTCTTATTGAATAATACTAAAATTTTGACGTGTCTTCTCAAATACTATGTAACCGTTTGCATAGACCAGGGGAATTAATCACATCTGAGATCAGGTAGAATCTCTCCTTTTTTGAATGCAGATACCCTTAGTAATGTGAAGTAACATATAATAACCCACAATCATGGTCTTTTCCCTTCTGGGTTAAAAGATAATCATGAAAAGAATTATAGCCACATAATTTTGTCTTGAAAAATGTTGCCGCCAAGAAGTAACTTTGTCACTAGGCAGAATTGGATGCAATTTTTTTTCCCCTGTACATCCTTAAATTTTTGCTTAAGATTTGTTTCCAAAAATGTGTAATTTCAGCTTTCTTCCCCAGCTTTGAATATGGTTTCCTGTGCAGTGTATTATATTTTTTAGATGTAATTGCACATGGGCACTACACATTTTATTGAGATGAAACAAAGGGAGTAATAAAATATGTGTAATTATTTTAAATGTTTATAGAGCACCACAGATGGTGACATAGTTTTGTCTCCTTCACAAACCTACTACTGTGTACATAGTTATTTCTCCAGTTTATTCCTTTTCCAACAGGGGCAAATCAAAACGATGCCAGATTATGCCGTATCTGTGGAGAATGAGTTAATTCTGTGGCTTTAATTGCAATCCTCAATGTGGTCAGGATGAGGTGAAGGGACCATGAATCTCTATCCCTGGGGGAAGTTGGGCGGAACACGCCAAACATCTAGTGAGAAGTAATAAGTTGTTTTGCAGAACAGAAACCTCATCATCCCAATAGACAAGGGGCTCAGAACTGAGTGAATTGAGAACTAATGACAGGGTCTAAAAGAAAAGGCTAAGAAGTAGCATTTTAAGAACACATGTTATTATTAATAACATTGTCATGGTGGGGTGGTTGAGAGCACAGGCTCTGGACCCTGGCTTCTGGTGCCTTCACTCACTAGCTCCGTGACCTTGGCCAAGTTATTTAACTTAAATGAAGTAATCATAGAATTGTGGGGAGGCTTAAATGACATGACCCATAGAGCTTTCAGTACAGTGTCTGGTGCATGGTTGGCGCTGGAAAAATGTAAACTGTTATTATTGTTCCTCTAATGCACTTACCCAGCCAGATACCTCAATAAGCACAGTGATGGGCGCTTGGTAGAGGAAACAGAGCAGTTGGTGCAAGAGCGTACCTGCTCTTTCCTAATTCCCCATTTTGTCCCTTCTCTCCCATATACACACCCATTGTCTATTTGACTTGCTGCAATCTATTCTTTCCTCTTCTACTTGTGCACCCTCCATGGTCCTTGTAAAATTATACCTAAGGTAGTCCTTACTTTAAAGCTTATTGGTACATGCCTGTTGGGGTCTCACCTTTAGAAATACTCAGTTTGTAAAAAACAACATTGTTCAGGATAATAATTTTAATATCAAGTATATTAAAAGTATATACTATGTACTGAAGTTCCACCAAAGGAAACAAATTCTCTACCACAAGATTCATATGTCTTCATAATCATGAGATTATGATCTCAGCTAATGAAAAACCATGAATTGTAATGAGAATATATATAACTGACACAAGAATGCACATAAGCACCGATAGTGTTTAAGACCAAAAAGAAGTATACATGGGCCTGATTATTCAGCAGAGGACCCTGGATCTCCTGCAGTAATCTCTTGGTTGCCTTTGCAAGGAGAGTCTATGTTTAAAGAAAGGAAAGAATGTGAATGCATCTAATTGAAACATTTGCTACTTTGGCTAAAAAAACAGGGAGCTGATGTGGAGAAAAGGAAACCCTGGTGCACTGTTGGTGGGAACGTAAATTGGTATAGCCGCAATGGAAAACAGTATGGAGGTTCCTCAAAAACATGAAAATAGAACTACCATATGATCCAGCAATCCCACTTCTGGGCATATATCCAAAGGAAATGAAATCACTATCTCAAAGAGATTTCTGTGCTCCCATGTTCATTGCAGCATTATTCACATTAGCCAAGACATGGAAACAAGCTATGTGTCCATCAACAGATGAGTGAAGAAAATGTGAAATACAGTCATGTGCCACGTAATGTTTCAGTCAGTGATGGACCACATATATGATGGTGATCCCATAAGATTAGTACCATATAGCCTAGGTGTGTAGTAGGCTATACCATCTAGGTTTGTGTAAGTACTCTATGATGTTCACACAACAACAAAATTGCCTAATGATGCATTTCTCAGAATGTGTCCCCATCGTTAAGTGATATGTGACTGTATATCTATAATGGAATATTATTCAGCCATAAAAAAGGAGAAAATCCTGCCATTTGCACAATATACATGGACCTTGAGGGCATTATGTAAGTGAAATAAGTCAGACAGAGAAAGGCAAATACTGTATGATCTCACTCACATGTGGCATCTAAAAACATCGAACTCATAAAAACAAAGAGTAGATAGGTAGTTACCAGGGGCTGGGGGTGTGAGAAATGGAGAGATGCTGGTGTAAGGGTATAAATGTTTAGTTATACAATGAATAAGTTTCAAGGATCTAACATACAGCATGATGACTATAGTTACAAGTACTGTATTGTATACTTGAAAGCTGCTATGAGAGTAGATCTTAAATATTCTCACCACAACAACATCAACAAAAAAAAGAGCTAATTATGTGAGATGAAGGATGTGTTAACTACCCTTGTTGTGGTAAACATTTTGCAATATATACATGTGTCAATTATCACAGTTGTATACGTTAAACTTGCACAATATTATATGTCAATTATATCTCCATAAATCTGGAAACAATGACCACCACAAAACAGGGCACATAACACAGAGGAATAGATGGTAAACACTGAAGAAGTAAACAGGTAAACAGGAAAAAAGCAGATTACAAAGCAGATATAGAGCACTGACCTGTTTATTTACTTTTTAAATTATATGTACACTTTGCATAAAAAATTCCAGAAGCATATAAACCAAAAATTTAACAGTGGTTATGTCTTAATGGTAGGATGTGGGGGTGGTCATTCATTTATTTGTTTTTTGCAAACTCTTTTCCAATTATTCTACTATTCTTTTCCAATGTTCTTAAAGAAGAAATAAACAGAAATGCAAAGTAAGCTGACCAAATGACAATGAGTAGGTTCCATTTATTTTTATAATCTAACTGAACAATGTTTTTATTATGTTCAGGAAGTTCAGGAAATGTCTCAGAGATCCCAGGGAAAAGGAGAGAGCCTGTGGAATTCAAACAAGTCAAATAGAAAGAGATACACTCACAAAGGCATTGCCAGCGGCAGAAGAGCTTTTATAAAACATAATAAAATGGCCTAATCAATGTAAATTTTGAAGAGTATTCTCAATAGAAAGCAGTGGATGAAGTCAGGGGTGTCTGACTTCAAGGAAGTCAGAGACAATTAACACAATCGTAAACACAATAAGTTATAACAGTTTAATTTTTGTAGCCACAGACAGTTCTAGAGAGTTACTTGCTTACAATAAATCTCAAATAATGTGACTTGAATAATAAACGGTTCACTCATTTAATAAAAAATGAATACTCACTATCAGGGAAAATAAGTCAATGGGATAATATGTTCTTTCCTCCTTTGTTGCTAGAGAAGAGGAAGTTTAGGAAAAGCGTAGTAACTATTAATGTAAGATGAAAATGAAGAAAATCAATGTCCAAATACTTTATAAGATGTCAAGGTCCCTGTCCTGGGCAGTGTTTCTCAAAGGGTAGTGACCACTTGCATCGGAAATAACCTGGGAAATTTGAGCTCTGACCACCAAACCCTCTGGAGTCACAGAAGAATCTGCATTTTCAATAAGTGCCTAAGGTAAATTTGATGTTCACTGAAGTTTGAGAAAGTCTAATGTGAACAGTCCGGTAAAATCCATCAAAGATTAGCAAAATGATAGATTTCACATTTCTGTTTAAGCAAAGGCTTCTTTATTTAACTGAAAACTGTGTAATATGTAAACTTCTTGATGAGAAGAATGGGCTAATCAACCACAAAAAGGCCAATGAGTTGATAATGCTGTGGTGGTATACAGACACTTTTTGAGAAGTGCCTCTAGGTCATTTTCATTCAAATTGTTTTATATATTCTGAATTAATATGTGAACTGGGAAAACCTTAAAATACCTTGTTCTCGTTTGCATAACCGATAGAAATAAATTATTCTTGTTAATCACTGAGGCATATGTAGTATGTTTCAGCTGATTAATTTTGTTTTAATGTGATCCCTGTTTTTTCCTCCACTCCATAGAACAGTCATGGCTGAAACAGAAAAGCACTCTCTGAGATATTTATGTCCCTTTAGTTATTATATCCAAAGCTAAATTACTTCTATTTTCAGAGTTTTTGTTTTCTTGTTTCTTTCCTATGGTATTTTTAAAAGGCATAACTTCAACTTAAAAAACTCTGGAAGGTTTAAGAAGCCAAAATAATAATAAGAACTCATGAGACCAACAGTTTGAGAATATCAGAGGTAACCTGGGAGCCTCACAATTTAAGGATTTGTTTTTCTAGAGTGGGAATATTTCCAAATTCCTCTGAGGAGCTATACGACATTTCTCTAGAAGCACACTTTTAGAAATGTCCTTGTGTGTTATGTTGAAAGCATGCCTGTTACTTTATATAATCACACTATTCACACCTTTTTTGTATCTTTGAGTTATGAAATACAAAATAATCACTTAAGTATGCATATTTAATATTCCAGAAATTTCTTGAGCCTTCTATATCCCAGCTACGTCAGTTCACAAAATGCACATGCTCCTGAGTATGTTTTTGCTCTTTAAAAACAAAATAAAAAAAATTAGAGTTTTGAGGAAAACAAAGTGACACGTGTAAAAACAAGACATTAGTGGTATACGTTAGTCCTCTGAGGACTGTATCAGTCAGTATGGGCTTTGTTATGCCATGGTAACAAGTAGCACCAAATTTCAGTCTGAAAACAACTGAAATTTATTGCTTGCTGATTGCATATACCCATCAAGTTATACACAGTTCAGATCCTGGCTGTCAGAGAAGACACCGTCTGGAACGTTGCTTGGCCCCATGGTAGGGAGAAGGAGATAACAATATGAATGATACATTGGATCTTAAAGTTTCCTCCAAGAAGTGTCACATATCATTCCACAAAGCAAGTTACATGGCCATACCTAACCGTAATGGGCAGGGAAGGGCAATGACACTGTACATTGAGGAGAACCACAAATATTTGATGAACAGCGTTATGACCACCCCAAGGATCCTGGCTTACTGGGTGTTTGCACAATATTTTCCTTTCTTCTTACTTTTCCAGACATCAAAATTGTCTTTCATGGCTGGATTTCTGAAATGTAAGGCAAAGGTATTTGGTAACCTTCAATGGCATTAGTGAAGATTGATAAGCTTAAATCGTCATCATATTTGCTTATAGCTGGTTTGGGAGAGAAAAAGACTAGCTAGATGATATCATTTTGCAATAGTTGTAGAGGTCAATATAATGAGAGAGGTGATCATCATAAAAGCCCTAGGCCTTTGGTGGAAGAAGGAAAAGAGAAAACTAGATTACCGGAACCAAAGCCAATGTTTCCAACTTTATAATTTTGCCCAAGTTCCTAAATCACTTATCTTGCAATTCTTGTATGAAAAGAAAACTTTTTCATTTTATTAAATATATTTGGGAGAGGGAGAGGTAGCTAGCTCAACAGTGTTAGCAACGAAAACAAACTGTTACAAATGACATGAAGAAGAATGAATGAACGTTGTCTGACAGAGTTTACTATGCTGCATTGGCAAATTATGAAAGGGTCTTCTGTGCCAAAGATGTTATGTTTGTCCTTCACAACCCCTCTTCATCCTTCCCTACCTTTCTTTAGGCCTTGGAAGGCTGACATGTGTGGCTCCCTTGCCCTTTGGCTTTCTGAGTTTAGACAGTGGAGGCACCATCAAGAGATGAGAATGTGGGAGAAGGGTGAGGTTGGGATATTTAATCCCCAATTCATTCTCTGCTAGGTCTTCACGGGGTGGCTTTGTCTCTTTACTAAAGGCTACAGCTTCTATCAGGTGGCTCTGTCCATAGGGACAGGCTTTCAAGATCCCAATAATCATTCCTTAACCTTTCCCCTTTAGGTCTTGTGGTAGTAAGGACTTCCTGCTCTTACTAGCCTTGGGGTACTACAATAAGCCTTGTTTGTTTCTCACACCTCGTCGCATCTTTATAAATATTCTTCCTTACTCATGTCTTCCAAACAGACTCTCCCATCTGTTTCCTGCCAGAGATCTGACTGAGCCAGTCACTATCTCAGGGTGTTATGACACATGTTTAGACCAACTGCCAATAATCAAACCTATTAGGTTACAAAGGTCTTGGCAAAAACTAATCTCCATTAAGATTTCATATTCTTGGGGTCCCCAAAGTATTTACTATTATATGAAGAATGAATTTAAGTCCTGACTTTATCAAGTGAAAAAAAAAATGTTTGAAGTCCTTGCAATTACGTGTTGTTGCTACGGGAAATTTGTTCAAAAGCTTCTGAAATCCTGTAGAGTGAGCTATTTATTATGTTAAGAACAGAAAGAGAGACTAAGTATTAATAAAACTCCAAGCTGAGAACCTTGATAACTGCTCTTTACTGTGGATCATTGCTGACACACACAAACAGAAGCCCTAAGAATGAAATAAGTGGCAAGAATGTTAACCAACCTGTCAATCAATCAGTAAGTATTTACTCCTCTAAAACCTCACATGCTCCCAGCCCGCTATTTCTATTGATTATTCCAAGACTTTTCCAAGTTTTGTTCATTCTATTATCTTTTATCTTGATTTTTATTACTCTCTATTGATCCTATTGCACATAAATATTGCAGTATTACTTGGTCTTTTCTTGTATCGCTTTTCTCTCTAGTCTGATGCTCCCTTCTCCAAGGAGAGAGCTGTTTCATGCACAAAAGTGGAAAGTATATTCTTATTATAGCCCTATAAATCAGGAATGAAGATCAAGGGACAGATCAGCCTGTATTCCAGCAACCAGTCTCCATTGTTTTTCTTCCATTACATTCGCAGTCTACGTTAGGTTCATTAGTCCTTTGCAGAAATCTTAAAGTGAAAGGGAACGACAATTGGGCATCAAACTTCATGGTTGAGTTTATCAGAACTTTTGTGGGCAAATCCTATTTTATCCATTATTTCATTTAACATTTCTCTAGACTTAGAGTATGAGGCATCCAAGGTTTTGCTCGTTTAGGAGTTTTCTTGGCAGCAAAGCACAATAACCCTTCTTATGCATAATCATATCCCAAACATAGATATAATAGATGTGATTCTTAGGTTACACAGTTCTAAACTTTCTAGATCATCAGTTATGAAACATGTCAAAGTGACTTATGATAAACAAGAATTCAGTTACTTTACAATAAAAAAAAAAGTTTTCCCTTTATTCTATACCCTGTAGAATTTGGCCTCTAGTGCCTAACTCTTTTCTTTAGTGATTTCGTTTTAATATTTATGTGTTGAATGCTGACTCTATGTTCTTTACTATTAAAAAAAAACTACATGTGATATGCTCCTTTTTCCCAAAACTTACATCTGCCAAAGAAAAAAGTGGACATTTATAAAGGGGAATAAATTTTTAAAAGTTAGTGAAAGTGTGAGAAAAGAAAAATATAGAGGTTATATTGGCTCAAGAGAGAGCAAGGAAGGAGTTTTCTAAGCTATCCATAGAATGGTAAAATACATTTTTTGTAGGTTAGACCAATGGTATTTTTCCCCTTCTTTTTCTTTTGTACAGATCTTTATTCCTGATAGAACATTTCCATAGAAGGAAAAGGCCAATATATGTTTCAACAAGGACAGAAAAGAATGAGAGCAGAGAATAAAATAAATACGGGTTCCAATGATGAAGTAGAGAAGGAAGAAAAGAGAAACATTCATATCTGATTGTTTTAGCCTTCTCATTTGAGGAAAACATGATGACGGTTTTAGACCAGAAAGCAGAAGAGAACAAGGCACTTATGGAGAATGTTAAAATAGAAGACCTCCAGCCTGATGGACATCAAACATAGGAAAGAAAAAAATGGCATTTCTCAAGTCTCTAATCAAGATTTCTCTATTCACCTTTAGAAATATGTTTCAAATATGTTCCTTTTTTTCCATCAGCACAATCCTAGGCTTAATGAGCTCCATCTGATCTTGCTGGATCAGAAGACCTTAAGTAGAGAGGCCATTTTTTATTCATCTACTTTTCTGGATCAGCACGATACCTGACATATAGAAGATTTGCAAATGATATCTGTGCATGAGTAAGAAAGGAAAGAGCTTTAGAGACTAGTCTCCATAGCCAGTGGCCTAGATCTTCCCATTTATATAGACATGGAGGTGGTAGCTGGGATGGAAGGAGAGGGATTACTAGCTCGGATTTTTTTAATTTTAGGATACCTGTCTGCAAGATCACATATTATGTACTTACCCAACTCTGAAGTTTACAGTGATGCCTTTCCACCAAACCATCCCTCCTCTTACCTATGCCACCTCTTTGTAATCCACTACTTTTTCAGAGAGACGATAGCCATTTTGAATGCTAAAAAAGTTATGTTTAAGAATGCTAAATTGTTATGTCTAGTCTTTCTGACACCAGATTTTTTTCAAGGGAACCTAAGATTAGGACAAAATATGCGTATTCTTATTGGGTTATATAGTGCCATTTCCTACCTGTTCCAACTCTCTCTAGAAATTAAAACAAGACTTCGTACAACATTTTGTGTGAATGGAATTGTGATTAATCTTCAGTATATTTGGCTGACGATAAATTGAAAATAGAGTTAAGCTGAAGTTAACATCTCTTTTATCTGCAATTTTCTGTTATGGAAATTAATGAGAGTTAAATACAAACATAAGAATCCTTTGTCTTAAAAGTGTAATTAATATAGTCAAAGTGTATCTTATAACAACATTTTTCAATTCTAATTTTATGATTAATGTGATCATAAATGCAAAGAAAATGGAGACAGAGTTCAGGTCTGAAAGCCCTCAGACCGTTCTTTATTATTTCTGAAGCAGCAGTCAAATTAACTCATGTGAATAAATTTATTGTTTGTACATTTAAATTGCCACAAAATCAATCACAGTTAAGCTGAACTGGAAGCTCTTAGAATTGCCTCTCTGAGCAGTAACAGGGAAGGTTTTGCTTTATGATTCTTCCATAACCAGTTCCTTCTCTTTTTCTTGAAACTGCAGTTGGAAATTCTCCTATTTTATGTGGAATAGGAGTTATTTTATGAATTAAACTGATGTTGACTAGGAAAGAATAGTTTACTGAAATCCAGTACAACTTCAGCTCAAATAATGTTTTTTAGTGTCAAAGTGGCCTTTACTAAAATTCAGTAAGTAAGTTTCCAGAACTTATTATCTAACTAAATTATCTTCCCATAACTAAATTATCTTCCTCCTATTACTTATTTCTTTTAAAGAAGATGGCAAACCATTATATACCTTCTTTCTCATCATTAAAGGTCTACATCATATCTCATCTGTGTTACCTTCTGACTCTCCCAGGCAGAGCTAATCACCCCTTTCCTAGGACCCTACAGTATTTTGTATATTACACGCACATTACATTATGGTTATTTCACATTATAGTGAATTCACATTATATTATGGTTATTTGATTATATGCCTGGATATACATATGCTGGATTCTGAAAGCAGGGACCAGATTTTAGTCACTTATGTTTTCCCATCACCTACATGTTTAAGGAGAGAGAGAGGGAGTGTGGGAGTGAGTGAGACCTATACTTCCAAGGAAAAAAAATGTCAAGTATTTTGAAGCAAGGTACTAAAAATTTTTCCATTTTGCATTTGAGGAGAAATCAGCCTAAATTACAATTCACTTTGGATAAAACATTTAAGATAGCTCATTTAAGATAATTGAATTTCTGTTTATTGCATAAAACTGTATTTATAAATGTCAGTGTTTCAGCCATAGGGTCTTTTGGAAGAGTCGCAAAAAATAATGCAAGGAGCCTCCATGAACTGGGAGAATGAAGACAATTGGTCTTATTTTTTAACTTCAGAGATTCTTTTCCAGACCAAATAACAGTTGTTAAGCTACAAATTCTTTTTCTGTTAAATGTAATCAAGGGCCACATTGCTATAAATTCCATGTAATTTCACTCTTGGCTAAGACATTAAAATTGTGTTTATTTCTTCCAAACAATAGTTTTATAGGTTGGTCATTTCTAGTTGTTTAAGGGATTTAATTTATAATTTGCCTCTCATGGCTCTCACCTTCTCTTTCTCCCTCCCTGTCTTCTTCCTGTCTTCAATATTTACTGTGCAGACACTAGGCAGGTGACAGGGAAACTCAGAGAAATTAATTTTGGTTTCAACCCGGTTTAAGGGAAGATACTATATGTGGTAGGTCGACTGTTAGATGACTTGCAATGATTTCTGACTCTTAGTATTCATGCCCCTGTGTAATCTCTTCCCCTTAAGGGTGGGCTGAACTTATTGACTTGCTTCTAATAGATAGAATGTGACAGATGTGATGGGATGTCACTTCTGAGATTACATCGTTAAAAAGACTGTGTCTTCTGCCTTGGGATTTCTCTATTTTTCTTGGATCACTTGTACTGGGGTGAGTAAGTTGCCATGCTGTGAGAGGGTCAAAGGAGAGGCCCGTTGGTATGGCGAAGAACTGAAGTCCTCCGTCCAACGGTCTACAAGAAACTGAGGCCTGACGTCACCCACATGAATGAGCTTGGGAGTTGATCCTTCAGCTCCCATCAAGACTTGAAGTGACTACAGCCGTGGTTGACACCTTGACTGCAAGCTAATGAGAGACCTTGAGCTAGAACCATCAACTGAGCTGGTGCTAGGTTCCTGACATTAAAAAACTGTGAGAAAATAAACATTTGTTGTTTTAAGCTATAAAGTTTTAGGACAATTTTTTTGCTCAGAAATAGATCACAAATATGATATTGACTGTAAAAAAAAAAAAACATTTACTAAGACAGTATGCTAAAGTTCTCTTTGGGATAATATACGGAAACCAAAGTCAGATCTCTTTAGGATCTAGTGACATCAGAAGTCTTGTGAGTTCAAACGTGAAAGAGAAGGAGATTTTTTCTAGGAGAATGATGTTGAGATGAGAGGTAAATTATTCCATAAAAAAGAGAGTTGTGTGAACAGAGGCTCAAAGACGTGAAACAGTATGACTTATCAAGTAAACTGTAAGTACTTTGTCATCCTTCTGTACTATGCCAGAGCGTAGGAGGCAATCTGGAACATACATCTTGTATGCCATACTATTTAAGCTTGAATTTATCCGGTAGGTTCTGAGATGGTAAATTGAAAACACAGTTGGTGCTTTTCACCCACCTCATTCATATAGCTGGCACTCTGACCAGGGCTCTCTTTTGTCAAGCTTGCAAGCAACCTCAGAATCTTTTTCTACACTGTGCTTCGGGCAGCTGTTATGAATCAATCAACAGCATTGGAATGAAATACACGCATATGAGAATTTGAGAATTGCATCCAATTACCTAAATTTACACACACATACACATACATACACACACACACATTGTAGAAAATCTGTCTCTCTCTTCTCTTACCTTGAAGATTACTTACTCAGGGTCCTTCCTGGTGGGTTCTGGGAATCAGACATGTATATCTAACTCAATGTGAGCAATTTGAAGATATATCTAACTTATCTTTGTAGGTGCTTCAGGGGATTGCAAAAACCGTGATTCAATATATATTTGTTGAATTGAACTGCAAATCTCTTTACACTCTATCTAGACTATCCTCCATTTCTTGCTCTTCCTCCTCTTTTCTCCACTTCTCAACTTAAATGCATGAATCAGGTCCAATTGAACACCGTGGGCAGCATCTTTGGTAAGGTTAAGAAACCATAAAAGAACAGACTGAGAAATGAAAACATGGAGGTTCTTTAGTGGTGGTGGGAATAGTAATTAACTAGTTTTGTGTGTAAGAACTTGAAGACTATTTTCTACCACCAGTTTCTACTCTAAAGCTAAAGGATTCCTTGGGTTATTGCAAATTTCTAGTATTTCAGGGTTCTCAATTGAAAAAGGTGGGGGAGATTGGCCTATCAAACATTCCCATGTATTATCACTTATGCAGAGCTCCATATTATTAGTTTACTACTACATATTAAAGAATGGTTAAGAGGAGGTGGACCTCATGCACCAAAGAGAGAATAGAATTTCTTGATGCCACTTTTTCATCTAATTTATACCCAAGTGAATATCTTTAGAACTGACACATTGCCCTTAGACCATGGTGGGAAGAAGAAAGGCTTTGTTATTACTCTGTTACATTTTCCTCTAACATTTAAATCTCCTGTGAGGCATTGGGAAGAAAAAATGTCTAGAGTATACAATGTATTCTTAATGCACAGTGCCTCTACAATGTGTTCTGCAAGCTTGCAGGGCAGGATAATAGCAGAGTACTCTTTATTTCTGTCTCATTTTTCTTTAAACAAACAGATAACAGTGCTAAGCCAACATTAAAAACTTACTGAGCTGTTAGGGTGATTTATTAGAATAGTACTGTTTCCATTTTCCACTGCTATGATACAATTGTCAAAAAAGCATGTAAGTAAATAGTGTGCTTTATTTTCAACCAAAGTTATTTAACAAGTTAGACAGATAGGGCGAGATAAAGAATCATGTTCTCTCCAGCTACCCGTTTATATTGCTAGGATTGCCTTTTGATTTTAAGGAGAACAGAACAAAACTAGGGTGTACTAATAGTTTACTACTTAATGGTACTTTACAATCTCCCTCTTTGCAGGTGACATTCATTTCATTATTATACAGATGAGGGAACATGTCCTTGAAGAATTCAAGTAGATTGTCAAAAATCATTCATAAATGACAGAAGTGGTTTCAGATTCATGTCTGATTCCGAAGCTTGTGCTCCTTCTACTGTAGTGAATGGCAACAATATTTGAGTCCACCATGATCCTGATGAAAAGCAGAGTCAAGCTTAATAACAGCCTCTCCACTCTGATTAAAGCCAAATAAATCACCCATTTTTGAGTCAATTGAGGTTGATGACTGAAAATCCCACTGCATTGCCAAGTAGTTAAGGTCCAGTTGTTTTGATCAGATGACTTTATAAGTAATTAACCATTCTAATGAACCAGAGAATTGATTAGACATGAAAATAACCTACTTCTGGAAAATGAAAACACTGTCTAAAACAACGTCATAGTTTCGTTCCTCTAAGGAGAAGCCACTGTTCTGCTCTATCAACCAGAGGGTGAAGGTAGACAAGATCCCCATTCCTCCCTTACTTATTATTCACATTGTGATTTCCTTAAACACTTTTCATTTTTCTCAAAGATTGCCCAAAGAATCCTCTCAAATATCAGAAACCCTTGTTCCTGATCCTGAGATGAAATATAAAAACCAAATAGATGGCTGTTTTGTTTATTGTTCTGTGAAATTACATTATTAGGAGAGGCATCATTTTAAATTAGGAAGTGATGCATGGCTATAACTGGTTTCAACCCGTTACCTTTTTATGATTAAGGAACATTTTGCCATGTTGAAAAATCCTGGGGAAATGGTCGTGTATGTTTTATGCTGCTCCTGTCCTTGGTGTACCTGACTATATTACACACACAGAGTCAGTGTAAAGGAAACACAGACGTGCTATTGTTTGGGGGAATGCAGAATAAGATCTGGAATATATTTTCATGATACTTCTCTTGGACTGATTTGACATTCACTTAAAAATCTGTAAAATAGGGTCATGATATGCTTGGCAAGAAGGCAATTTTAGGATAGAAATTCAAAACCCAGCCTTTAAGAATGAGACAAACCTTTGCAAAATTCATCTCTTATCACTTATTAGTTGTAGGAATTTAAACAAATAACTTAACCTTTATAAACGAACAGTGTCAGTTTCCTCGGATGTACAATGAAGGTTGCCTCACTGGCTTATGGTGAGGATTAAGAGAATACACATCAAGTGCGAACTACAGAACGGATGCTCCGTAAATAATAGCAGCCATGTGTTGGGTGGTGAAGAGATCTTATTCATATACACCGGCCTACATACCTCTTAAGAAGTAACATGTATGCTGGCAGGTGGACCAAGTAACTTGTAAGAAACCCCTCAAGCTTCCCGTTATCCACCTACAGCAGAGCCCCTCAGTGGAAGGGAGTTCTTAATGAGTTTCTTATCTCCCCTGGACTACGTCTTCTAATATTTTAACATCTTCGTATCCTTTTGAGTAGCTAGCATACAGGAAGTACCCATGCATAATTTTTAAATAAAAGAGGAATAAATAAGAAAGGAAAAGAAGATTTCTTTGAAATCCAAAGCAGCTGAGAAATAAGGAACCAGAGAGCAGATTTCCTAAACTGCCTCTCGCGTGCTAAGTGCCAGTCTTCGTTTACTTATCACCATGTGTGAGAGATAAAAAGCCTGATGATAGGCAAGGCTATTCTTGACCCCGTCCCCTCCAGACAGAACATACTTTGACATATCACTGAAAGTCTTTGTTGCTTACTGTCGTTGGGCTGAATGACGGCAAGAGGCGGACTCTAAATTCCCTTGCTGATGTCCTTTGTCCCACAGTCCTAGGGTTGGGTAAACTGATGTTCTATTTTTTAGACCTGTCAACCAGGCAGCAATGTTCTCAGAGCTTTACTCAGTCTTTATTTAGCACTCATTGAGGTCCTACAACATGGCACACTCTGTGTTAAAACAATAGGTGTTCACTGTCAACTTCAGCTGTGATGAATTTCTTTCCCATTTCCTGTCATGCTCTATCACACCGCCAACCTTTACACATATATTTTTTCCGCCTATTCATCCTTCAAACCTCACATTAAATGTCGTTTCTTCCAAGAAGCCTTTCTTAAACCCTCTAATTTCAGATTAAGGGGTCTCCCTATTGGATCTCATAGCACTGTACAGTTGATCGTACATATGAAGTAAAACGGTAATCATATATAAGCTAGTCAGTGTTCCCAGCTAGGTACAATGGCTCTTGATGGTGGGAACCATGCTTTTTTATTCTTGTATTATCAGTCACTTTTGAATCATCAGTATAGTATCAATTAATATATATTTACTTATTTTATTTTATATTTTTTGTGAGGAAGATCAGCCCCATGCTAACATCTGCCAATCCTCCTCTTTTTTTTGCCGTGGAAGACTGGCCCTGGGCTAACATCTGTGCCCATCTTCCTCCTCTTTATATGGGACGCCGCCACAGCATGGTTTGCCAAGCGGTGCGTCGGTGCGCGCCCAGGACGCAAACCGGAGAACCCCGGGCCTCCGCAGCAGAGCGCGCGCTCTTAACCGCTTGTGCCACCGGGCTGGCCCCAAATATTTACTTATTGATGCTCAATAAATATTTGTTGAATAAATGAATGGGTCAATGAGATGAAAATTTAATGTTCTTGCCCTCTGACAGGAAATTAATATTGCAAAGAGAGAGAGAGAGATCTTTAAAAAGAAGATTATAGTAAGATATAGTAAGAGTTCTAATAAAAATTTGAACCTCATACTGTTAGGTCATAGAAGAAAGAAAGGAAGAAGAGGTAACATCTGAGCTGGATCTTGATTGTTAAAGAGGAGTTTGGCAAGTAGGTGATGGTCTGTGCTCTTCTTGATACTAACAAAAACAGAAACGCTCCAGGTGTGAAAGCAAGGAAAAGATGCTTGGTGCAATTTCCCTTCTTTCAAACACCCTCAGATTCTATCTGCTGAGCTTCATTCTGTTGGATGGACCCTAAACCTCCATTTGAGCCCTGTGCGTCTCAGGAGCAGCCTCTATACTCTCATCTTACAAACATGGTGAAGGATAAAAAAACATCATCACAATATACCTGTATATTTAAAATCTTCTATTGACAGTGCGTCCTCCAAACTAACAAACAAAACATTGTTTTGAGTTGTTTTTCTAGCGATGGGGTCGAGTTATGTTATTCCTTGCAAAATATTTCCCATCCTTTCCACCTTCCAAATTAACATGGTTGTAAATGTAACTTTGATTCACTAAACTTACAGTTTTATTTTAAAAATCAAGAAATAAGTTACTTGTTTTTCAGATATATGAGCTTAGTCCTGGTATTACAAATCCAGTGTATACTTCAAATTACAGTATTTTTTAATAATCTAGGCAGTTCCTTATCCTCCAGAAATATTGAATAAATAGACTTTATTCCTAGATTTCAAAACTGTCACCTACCTGATTTTTAGAATCCTTCATATACCACTGTAATTGGCCATCTGAATTTAATGAAGAATTCTGGTCACTTTCCAAAGTACAGTTTTAAAAATTGAATCCCTGAGTTGAAGCCAACTTTTTTAGGTATATTTTCTAGCTAGATAGATAGCTACTCATCAACTATTTTATGCAAATAAATAGTCACAAGTATCACATCTTTCAGGCCACATTATATGTGCATATATAGCCATATAAATATAGGCACTATTATTTGGGGTGGGGGGGACGTTATTTAGCCTTTTAAAAAAATGCTTATTGATATAATAAATTATTATTATTGTGTTGTAGTGTGTGTGCGTGTATTAATCTTCCATTTGACTTTCATAGTGGCGAAAAGAAGAATTCCCTTTTAAGTAGTTGATTTCAGTGATGCAGTTCAAAGTACCTTAAATGTGTTCAACTTCAAAATAAATGACTGTATCTCTTCTGAAGCAAAGCAAATTATAGTTATAGATGAATTTAATCTTGAAATGAAAATATGGCTAAAGTGGATCTCAAAAAAAAGCAGGCTGAATAGACATTTCAAAAAGAAAGTAATTTATCATCATTTAACAATAACAAAAAACCATAGTCAGACTCTAAAGAAATTGCTCTTTGAAAGAGTTCCCGTTTTGACTTCTCTGGACAGCTCTCATTTTGTGAAAATATATTTGATTAGCACAGGTTGTAGGCAGCTGGTGCACTGACTATTAAGGCATTACTCCTTAAAGAAGATTTCTTAGTAGATAAGATCTCTGATTTTATTGTTCTGAATCATTGAACACAATTTTCCTTTTGATTTTATTCTGACTAGAAAAAAGACTATTCCCCCCATTCCAAAAAATAAAAAAGACTATAGTTGAAAAGGTACAAACTTTCAGTTATAAAATAAATAAGTCATGGGGATGTAATGTACAGCATGGAGACTATAGTTAATAATATTGTATTGTATATTTAAAAGTTGCTGAGAGAGTAAATCTTAAAAGTTGTCATCACAAAAAAGAAATTTGTAACTATGTTTGGTGATGGACATTAACTAGACTTATTATAGTGATCATTTTGCAGTATATACAAGTATTGAATCATTAAGTTGTATACCTGAAACTAATATAGTGCTATATGTCAATTATACCTCAATAAAAAAAATACATCTAAGACATCCTAAACAAAAGGATAGGTTCCCAGAAAATACTGTATTGGCCTTATAGCTTATTTAAATCTATTAAAACTATTAAAAATCTATGAAAAAAAAATGAACTTCCTTAACATTATTTTAAAAAGACTAAATTTGGATATTACTCTTATTAATGTGTTGACATGGTGGGAATGTGAGAATGTTCCAAATCATAATAAAAGGAAAGAGACCTACAGCATAACACAGTGTTGAGAGCATGTGCAAGAGTTTCTTTCACATATAAAGCTCCATTTTTTTTTTCATTAAGATACAGAATATAAAAGCATTTAAAGAAAAGAAGCTGCCTACTACATGTGAAACATTAAATCTGTTATTTTCTCCTCACTACAGCTTTATAACTTAGGTATTATTATCTTTATTTTATAAAGCAAAAAATGGAGAAATTCATCCATTCGTTTAAGATCAGAGAACCAGTATGTGGTAGGAAGGATACAAATGAAGGTCTGCATAGTGCTAGGACCTGAACACTTAACCACTGCACCACACTGCCTCTTGTGTAATCCCCATCCTTACTTGTGGAACTCATTGCCATGAGAATAGGTAAATGTAGTGCCCGGTTTTACAAAGTGTGTACAAGAGAAATCTAGCCTGGGTGTAATAACTGGGATACTAGGTGAAATTTTGGTACAAAAATACAGTAATTAATTTGCTGTTACATGGATGTGCTAAAATGACATGGACTTAAGCGTCGGTTATTTATTGCTCTGTAAAATACTACTGCAAAATGTTGTGGCTTAAAAGCAAGTACTGTTAATTTAGTTCAGAACTCTACTGGGCAGTTGTTTGACCTTGACTGGGCTCTGCTGATCTTAGTGGGCCTGATCATATACGTGCTGTCAGTTGATGTGTTAAATAGGGGCTGACTGGTCCCAGGGGGCATCACTCTCTTGACTAACAATTGGCTGACTGTTGGCTGAGGGGCCTTAGTTCTCTTACACTTAAGTCTCTTCTCCAGCAGCCTAGCCTGGGCTTATTCTCATGGTGGCCACAATCCAAGAAACAAAGGGCTCTTGAGGTCTAGAGTCAGGAGTTGCAGAACTTCACTTCTTTCACCTTCTTTTAGATGAAGTAAGTTACAAGGCCAGCCCAGTTTCAATGGTGGGGAAAGACCTTGTGCCTCTTGGCGAGAGGAGCTGAAAAGTATTGTCGCCCTTTTTGGAATCTGCCATGGCTTATACGAAGTGATCCTACCAAGTGGCTTAGTTTCCATGTAAGTTAGTACGGCAGACAAAGTGGAAAAGAGGAAAGCAATTGATGGAAATTAGTGGCATGAGGCCATGATGCCAGCCTCACCACTACCACCAGAGATCTGGGACAGAGCGCCCCCCTCTGGCCAAGGCACTTTGTGATATTTCCAATGAAACGTTAACCTGAGAAATAGGGCAGTCAATGCACCTGCTTTTGAAATTAATACTTGGAAGACAGGAGAAAAAAAATACACTATGCTATTTCTGTGAATTATATCCTGAAAAGGAGCAGATAATTAGATATTCTACATCTTCTTTGCCCAACTCAAGAAGAACCAGTATAAAGCACTTAAATTTTGGTTGAGTGAAATTAGCCTCTAAAATAGATATCCCATGTTTATATAACACATCAAGTAGAAGAATATGAAGTATTGCCTAATTCAGCTTTCTTCACGTGACTGTTTTATAAATATGTGTAGTTATCATAAGAGTTTTTCCTTCTCAGAATTATCTTGGGGAACTTTAAACCACGCCTATAGTCATCCTGAGACTGTTCAGACAGATCTGAACAGAGTGTCAGCTAATTTAGAGACAGGTATTATCATTGATTGATTTAATTGTCAAAGATGCTTATAGAATTCTTTAAAGAAACCAAAAAGGGCATTCACTGATAGTTCAGTTTCATGGATTCAATTCCTTTTTTAAAAAATTTAGGCTATTGAGGATTAACTTGGATATTCTATTTCTTTTTTGGTATCTCAGAATAATTTGGAAAACATGGAGTCTGCTCTGACCTGCAGAGTTAGGATATTTTCTTAATATTGCAGGGTGCACTCCATTCCAAGCTCTACTCAGAAAGGGAAACTTTTACCGAGTTTTTTTAGATTCCTATATTATCTCCAAATTTTCTCTAAATTCTGCACTTTTCTATAACCAAAATAACCTTTACTCCATAGTAATCAGGAAAATTGGGGCAGAAGAAAAGATATATGGTATTTACCATGAGAAATCTTAAATTATAATTTGATGATGTATACCACCAACAACTATACCATCTTCAACCATTCTAAAATCTTTGATATACACTTAGCGTTTTTAGTTTTTCCCTAACATTCATACATCAAAATCTTAAGTCACAAAGAGTTTATTTACCAGATGGGAAAATCTAGTCCTCCTCTATATGGCCATAAAATAATGATGAACACAAGAAAAGATATTCCAAATCGGTTATCCATATATGTCACAATATAAGGCTATTTTACTTTGTGAAAATGCATGGGTTTGACACAGAGAAAAAGAGGAAAGGGGCGAGGGTACGGTTTCCTGAACTTTAGTAGAGTTCACACTTGTTCTCTTTGAATGTGGTTCATGTTTCCTTTATAGAGAACAATGGCACTATGGTTCAGTCCTGTGAGCCCTGGCCCCACAGTAATCCCTGCCCCTGTCCCAGGCACAGCGGCAAATGTAAAGAATCCTCTTGCTCTGCCTCGTTCTGTCTCCCTTGCAAACCATGACACACGTGTGCTAGGCACGGAGCAACATGTAGGAAAATGTAGTTGTATAACAGATGAAGCCAGGATTTATAGTGAGTTAAGTTTAAATTGAAAATTTTATAACCATAAAAGAATGTTCCTACCTTAACTATAAAATAGTGTTGCTAATTATCAAGAAAAAAATGTCACCTGATGCTTCCTAAAATTGACTTTGTAATTAAGAAGAGGCTTATTAGTCATTAGGCCTAAACAAGAAGTTTGACAGTTTTTAAAAATAAAATTATTTCTAAGGTCTTTGGCCACTCTCTGATGTATGTTTCCATATCACTATGTTGGGATATTTTGGGGTTGCAATTTTATTTGGGCAGTGAGATTTTCTTTGTGAGTTAATAAATATATTAACTATAAGAAGTTACATAGAAGAGCTCAGTTATACTTATATATTCCCCCATTTGAGGCCAAGCCCTTCTTAACTTTTGACTTATCATATCATTGCCAAACCTGCAAATGTGTCATTTGGCCTTGATGATTTTAGAATTTATTCTTTATATTCTAATTTTTCCACAGTGCAATTATTTTATAATTTTTTAACGACTTGCCTACTTGTTATATATTGATAGCTAGCTTACTTATTACTTTTTATGGTCCATTTCTTTTTCATTCCATATTTCAAAAAATTTTGGAAGGACTTTTATGTTTATATATAAAATTTGTATATATATATATATAGTTTTGTTCTCTTATAATATTGCTATTATTAGCAATATTGCAAATTTAGTTGCTTTAGAATAGAAATTTTAAAACAAACTATTTTCTGAATATAATTTTTAAATTGCTAAATTTCACTTTTTTTTTCTAAATTTGATTTATTTCAGAATTGTAAAATTGACAAGTGACGTTTGTTTCTCCATCCTTCTCCACATTTGAATCTTTGTTCTTTAAGGACATTGAGATATATTAATCAGGCTCATTCTATTTTAGATTCTGTGATTAGATACAGAATGACCTAATGGAGGCAGACTGGCCTACATATGAATCTTACCTTTCCAACAGCCTAGTTTAAGCAAATAACCCCTCTGTATATGTTTTCACATCTAATAAATGGTAACAGTAATACTAACTATAGATGGGAATTGCAAAAATGAAATAAGGTATGTGAAGTGTCTGTCACTCAGTAAATATTTAATAAACGTGTATTTCTGTTTTGTTTTTTTTTTTTTTTTGTGAGGAGATCAGCCCTGAGCTAACATCCGCCAATTCTCCTCTTTTTTTTTTTTTTTTTTTTGCTGAGGAAGACGGCCCTGGGCTAACATCTGTGCCTATCTTCCTCCACTTTATATGGGACGCCGCCACAGCATGGCTTACCAAGCAGTGCGTCGGTGCGTGCCCGGGATCCGAACCAGCGAACCCCGGGCCGCCGCAGCGGAGCGCGCGCACTTAACCGCTTGCGCCACCGGGCCGGCCCCGTATTTCTGTTTTTATATAGGATTTACTCTGTAAATGTTAAAAGATTGATTAAAATTAGAAAATGACTTATGTAATTCATCACATTTATAGATTGAAGGAGAAAATATATGTGAATACTTCGATTGTTACTAAGAAAGCGTTTGTTGAAATCAACAACATTTATTTCAAATTTAAAAAGATAATTTCTTTAACATGATGAAAAAGGCTATCTCAAACCAGTATTAAAAAATATATGAATGATGAAACAGTACGGACATTTCCTGTTACAATCAAAGACTCCTTTGTTATCAAGAAATTTCCATGACAATCAAGAGGTTATAGACTCTAATTGTTTACATTTATTAAATGCTTCCTATGTGCTAAGCACTGAATCTAAATGCTCTCTTTCAATCCCCTCATGTACTTCAGGAGAATAGATAATGTCTTCTCTCTCAGTTTACAGATGAGGAAAGGAGGAAAGTATGTCTTAGAGAGGTAAAATTAATTGCCTAACATTACATAGTTAATAAATGGCAGAGTTACAACTTAAGCTAGAGCCTTCTAATTTTAGGACCCAGTCTGTTAAATACTCAGTGCTCTCATACCCAACAGGGATGCTAAACCCATGCTCAGGGCACCAGCAAATTGTTGAAAAAAATTGATATTTACTAATTTAAAATAGCAGTCATCATGGGGGTAAAAAGTGGGAACTCTCTTAGACTTCCTTATAATTATGGTTTAGTATAGTTTTCAGGCCAGCCCTGGTGGTCTCGTGGTTAAGAGCCTCTCTCTCTGCTGTGGCCCAGGTTCATTTCTCGGTCAAGGAACCACACATCTCCGGTCTGCTGGTGTCATATCGTGGCAGCTGTGTGTTGCTATGATGCTGAAAGCTATGCCAGTGGTATTGCAAATACCAGCAGGGTCAGGCATAGTGGACAGATTTCAGTGGAGTTTCCAGACTAAGACAGACTAGGAAGAAGGACCTGGCCACTGGCTTCTGAAAAAATGGGCCATGAAAATCCTGTGAATAGCAGCAGAACATTATCTGATATATCACGAGACAGTGCTAAAAAACCAGGCAGAGTCGGCTCTGCTGTACACAGAGTCACTAGGAGTTGAGTTTGATGCCACTAACAACAAATAGTTTTCAGTGCTTCAAGTCTAACAGTCATAATTCTGTCCCCTTCCTCCTGCCTGAAGAGTTAACCGGTAGAATTATCTGATAAGATGACTACAGATTCATTTATGTGCTCATTCACAAACATCTGTTCAGAACTTACCTTGTGCTATATATTTTCTCCAGGATGAGGGATATAGTGATGAATACAGTTGAGTCTTTACTCTTAAGATGCTCACAGCTTAGTGGGTGAAACAAGAATGTAAACAACATACAGTATGATATGTGCAACAATGAGAAATCATACAAGGTACACAGGTTTCACACAGAGGCAATGATAGACTATCTGGAAGTGAGGGTATGGATTGGTTCTTTTTTTTTCTTGGTGAAGAAAACTAGCCCTGAGCTAACTTCTGCTGCCAATCCTCCTCTTTTTGCTGAGGAAGATTGGCCCTAGGCTAACACCCATGCCCATCTTCCTCTACTTTATATATGGGATGCTGCCACAATGTGGCTTGATAAGCAATGCGTAGGTCCACTCCAGGGATCCGAACCTGTGAACCCCAGGCTGCCAAAGCAGAGCACGCAAACTTAACCGCTATGCCACTGGGTCAGCCCCTGGATTGGTTCTTTTTAAGGAAATCTTGAAGGAGGTGACATTTGAGTAGGGTTTTTAGAGATCAATAAGAGTTCACTATGCAGAATGAAATAGCAGCCTGACATTTTTGTTCAGGAAACTATAAACCATTTGTTACATAAGTAAGGAAATTTTTTCTTACCTCATGGAATGAATCATCATCCCCTAATAATTATGTAATATATACATTTTTATATTATCAAACTGATCAAATGATCATTTTTCAGGCCAATACCACATTTCAAATATTATAATTCAATTCAAATAATTATCACTGACATCAAGAACAAATGAAACATGTTAAACCGCTTTTCTTTTATTCATTATGACATTTAACTGTAGCACCACATTTAAAATAAAACATGTTCTACCGTAATCAAATATAAATAATTAGATAACTAACTAAACAAATATACTTATCTTTAATATGTCTTGAATTGCCATTGAATATAATTATTGAATTTAAGATTTAGAAGGGATACAGAAAGATCACATGACTGATATCCTTGATTTTGGGTAGAGAAAAGCTTCCTAAAGGTCGTTCAACCAAGAAATAGGCAGAGGAACTTGAAGTCAAATCTTTCTCTTTCCCTTTTTTTTCTTCGATTTCTTCTTCCACAATGCCTAACCCTAGCTCTTATATTTAATAAAATTTAGGATTATAATATGCATGAATATTATACAAACATAACGCCACAAGAAAATGAGAATGCTTTTAAAAAATATATAACTAAAACTACAGCAATTTATCATTTTATGTTAACGAGGGAAGATTTAGCTAGCTACAAATGAAGTCGACACAGTCTATCATTGTAGAGATGACTTTCTGCTTATAAAATGTTTGCCACTAAACCTCTATACTTAGAGAGGCTCAGTGAGTGAAGAGGTAGCTCTACAGAGCACAGTGTGCAAGTGTGGTCTGTGGACCACTACATCAGAATCACCTGAGCAGATGCCTGACCTACCTTGGGCCACTTAATAATAACTTCCAAGATCAGAGCCTGAGAATTAGAATCTCTACAGAACCATTGGCGTGGATGGACCTTTTCTTTGCAATCTTTATTTACTTCAATGTGCTTTGTGTCAGCTATATGTAAATGTGTCCAGTTTCTGAGTATGTACAGTCTCACTTGGTGATGTCCCCATAAACTCAACTGGAAGTTACTCAGAGCCATGCAGGAGGATCTTGACAAAATTATCTCTATTCTTTCCTCTTTCAAATGTATTCATTCTTTCTTCAAGTTTCTTTGTACTTTAACTCTTCTCTTTATCTCACATTCCCTATTGTACCTTTCTGTTTGAAGCTACTGCGCCACTTACTATACATAATAAATAGTCATTAAATGGATGATGGTGGGGTGATGCTTCTCTAGAACCTTCCATTTCTTTTCTTTCTTTCTTTCTTTTTCCTTTTCGTCTGGTCCAGAAATAAACTGGTCCACTACCAACTCTTAGTCCTTCAAGTGGAACTAGAAAGAAGTACTAGTTTCTTTCTCAATTTTCTTGTTGCTCATCTTCAAGTTAATCTGAATATTCACTCTCCTCCATTTACTTTGATATCTCTTTTTATCAATTTCCCCCCTCTCCTACTTGGGAAAGAAAAAAGAAGTTGGAGAACAGAAAGAAAATGCATGAAAAATGTGAATGCCAGAAAGCTCTGCGTGTTGGTCATTTATCTATTTGTTAGATCAGTTTGAGAGTTTTAGATTTGAAATCTATAATTTAGAGTCAAAGCCTTAGGATACCAGCTATATTTTATTCATTGTTTTCCGTGGCATCAAACTCTAAAGTAGCTGAGCCAGATGTTGGCTCACTGGCATTGGTAAACCAACACCAAGTCCTGAAGACGTCAGTGAAGACTATGTGTTACAACTCTGTGAGTTTCATGACCATGAGAGTTAGACAGAAGACAATATAATTTGATTTTTTGTATTTTAAAATTTTCTTACTAATGATGAAATCCAAAGAAAAGGAAAGGTGTGGGAGCATTATGTCAGAAAATTTTTTTCTCTATCATTCTTGGAATCACTGAAATGGGATAGCATCTCATTTTTTGGTGGTCCTCCCTCTCCATTTAACTTTTCTTCCTTGCTTGAGATGAATAATAAGAAAGTGGAAGCATTTCTTCACCAAGTATGTAATTGTATGGATACATCTTTGCTATCCCCTCAACTAATATTCTTCACCCACTTAAGAATCTTACACAGATAACTTTATGCAGAGCAACCCTGTGGGAACATATTAATTCTTTTCTCTGCCATTGTTGATAACTTCCTTCTTAGTTCTAAGTTTATACCTGAATCTATAATTCATCTTTCCAGACCAATTCCAGGTTCCAGCTCTGTCTCATCTTGTGGTACACTGCACTATAATTATATTTTTATATTTACATCTCTCCCTGTGAGACTGGAAACTCTTTCAGACCAAGTTGGACACTTATTCATCTATATAGCCAAAGCTGAGGACCATGTTGGCTTTAAAAGTGTTGTCTTTTAATGGAATGGGACTGAACTCCATTGAACTACAGCCACTCCTAATAGAGCTTGGTTTAACCTACACCACTGACTTGAAATTTCCCTTGCTAACCATTCTGTGCCCTAGAAAATCAGGGACAATTTGACCTTGCCAGAGTCCTTCACAGACTAACCATTTTCCCAATTGACTTCTTTTATAAATTTTACATCAGTATGTAATTGAAACAGTCTGTTTATCTGAACCCTTTACTATATTGCAAGAAAAAATTTCTATCAGCAATGATGACTTTCCTACTAGTCCAGAGGCCCAGTTGCAACCTACACATTTATGGACTTGATACTTGCAGTCAATTGTGTACTTGCAAAGGACTGTGAGAGTATACAAATACATATATGTATGTCCGTGTATTTCTTTTATTAGTACAAAGAATTACATACATACATATAATTCCTTATCTCTGAAGGTATAGTAGGAAAATGTGTGCATTATATTTAAAAATACAAAAACTTTATGCTATTCAACATGCCTTTATCTTAACTTTCATAACTTAAATATAGTCTAATAAAAGCAACTTTTTAGACTGTGCAGCTCTCTGGGCAAAACAACTCCATTGCTCATTGCTTTCCAGATAGGTTCTGACCTTTTCTAAAATACTGACAGAGAAAGGATATCATGTCAAAATTTTTTCTTGACAGATATTTTGAGAGTCTCTCGTGTGGGATTTGGGGCTGCATGTGCTGGGCTAGAAGGCATCCACTCGTATTCGTCTGGAGCACTTTGTAATCTTGAGTTTCCCTATCTCTCTCAAAAAATAATTAATGCTTGACAAAAGGTAATATCTCTGGAAGCAAATTTAATTTAAAAATCTATTTTAAGTGATATTGAGGTGATGACACACTTTAGTAAATGGTAGATGTTCAAAATGTTCTGAGAGACAGGTTTTGTGTGTGTGTGTTAGCGTGTGTGTGTGAGTGCTTTAAATTCAGGAACAACCTCAAAGGAGAGAAACCATAACAATCCTGTTCTTTTTCAGGAATGCTGTTGATTATAATGAGAACTCCTGTCCAAGCTTATTAATCTAGCATCTTTTAATTAAAATGGATAATGCTGAGGTATATTTATTTAACAGAAAATGTTTAATTTTACTAAAAGAATGTAATTTTATGACTTTACTTGTGTGAACAGGGAAGCCAGATTGTTCATATATCTGCTGTAACTCTTCCTGTCACCTGAGAGCGCTGTGATAAGCGTTTTGCCTAGGATTTTGATAAACTCGTTATATAACATGAAAATCCTCAATATAGTCATGTGCCACATAATGACATTTGGTCGATTTTGGACTGCATATACCACAGTGGTCCCATAAGATTACAAGGGAGCTGAAAAATTCCTACCATTACTCAGGTATTTGTGGTGATGCTGGTGTAAACAAACCTTCAGGTCCTTCAGGAAGTATTCCAGAGGAAGGCCTTGTCAGCATAGGAGATGGCAGCTCCATGCGTGTTGTTGCCCCTGCAGACCTTCCAGTGGGAAAGGCTGTGGAGGTGGAAGACAGGGATATTGATGATCCTGACCCTGTGTGGGCCTACGCTAAGGCGTGTGTTTGTGTCTTAGTTTTTAACAAAATTTTAAAAAGTAAAAAAATTTAAAATACGGAAAAAACTTATAAAATAAGGATATAAAGAAAGAAAACATTTTTGTACAGCTGTACAATGTGTTTATGTTTTAAGCTGAGTCAAGTCAAAAAGTTAAAAACATTAAAAAGTTTATAAAATAAAAACGTTACAGTAAGCGAAGATTAATTACTATTGAAGAAAGGAAAATACCTTTTTATAAATTTACTGTAACCTAAGTTGCATAGTGTTGAGAAAGTCTGCAGTAGTGTACAGTGATGTCCAGGCCTCCACATTCACTCCCCAACACTCACTGACTCACCAGAGCAACTTCCAGTCCTGCAAGCTCCATTCCTGGTAAGTGCCCTCTACAGGTGTGCCATTTTTTATATTTTATACTGTTTTTGTACTGTATCCTTTCTATGTTTAAATATGTTTCGGTACACAAATACTTACCATTGTGTTACAATTGCCTACGGTATGCAGTACAGTAACATGCTGTACAGGTTTGTGGCCTAGGAGCAATAGGCTATACCACATAGCCTAAGAGTGCAGTACGCTATACCATCTAGGTCTGTGTAAGCACACACTGTGATGTTCACACAATGACAAAACCACCGATGATGCATTTCTCAGAACATATCCCTGTCGTTAAACGACACATGACTGTATTTAAAATCATTTTTTTTGATAAAGTAAAATCTATACAGATAAATGGAGCTAATTTTCTTCAAGCATTTGATTTAATGGGGTATTATCATATTCTGCAAAAATTGAAACCTGAACAATGTCTTAAACTATTGCTGATCTTTCTGACTGTAACAGAGGTCGCAACTACAGTTCGTGTGATTATACCAAAAAAGACAAGATTTTCGTTCATGCATTCATGTAACAATGATTTTTGGCACCTACTGTGTGCCAGCCACTGTATAGTAATGAGTAAAACAGACATGATTACAAGTCTCATGGAGCTTATTGTGTAATACTTGTTCTGTAAAGGACCAGACAGACAAATAATTAAAAATTGATTAAGGAGTTATAAAAAATGATATGAGGCAACATGGCCTGTGTAGCTAAGATTATGAGGAGATGGCATTTAAGCTGGGATCTGAAGAATGAGCAACCAGAGAATATTTCAGGGAAAAGGACAGCACTTTCAGAGACCCCGAACAGGAGAAAAGTTTGGAAGAGTGTTGGTGTGACAGGATGGTGAAATGAGATAGCAGACAGGGGCAGGGCCATTTCATACAGAGTATTGCAGGCCACGTAAAGGAGTCTGGGATTTATTGTCAATGTAATGGGATGCCATTGAAGGTTTTGGAAAGTGTTAACATCCAAATTTCATTTTAAATACATCACCCTGGCTGTTGTCCTCAAAAAAGTTTTTAGTATGTCAAAAGTGGAAACAAACAAGCTGGAGGCTAAAAGCAGAAGGAACTAGCATGTGAATTGATTTATATTCTAAATGCATTTTGAAGAATTTGCTGTTATGAGGGATTTGGGTGCGTATCTAGGTTTTCTTGTCTACTCCATGTTTATCTCTCTCTCTCCTATTATATATAGTGTTGTGCTATTGTCACTTAGCATAATTAATGACTAACCTCCTATGCCATTAAATAATTTTCTACAGCATCGTTTTTCAGACAAAATATTTCACTGTTGAGACACTTAACGTTTACGTAAACAGCCCCCTTATTTTTGAATTCTGGAGTTATTTCCAACGCTCTACTACTAATAAAAAACTTTTCAATAATTTTCTACTCACAAAATCTTAATGCATATTCTTAATGATTTCCTGAGGATATATTATTGGTATAAAATCATCACTGTATTGGAGACAAATATCCATCATTTCTGTGGCAAAAACCACAGAACAGTAAAGATGTGTGGAGAGCAGGCTGTCCACACAGCTTGGTTCACTCATTAATATGTGATGTATTGCCACACTTCAAGGGTGCCCCCCACTTTCCTCTCCCTCCACCCCCAACAGAAGATGATTCAAATTCAGCAGTCTAACAGACTATTACATGTCAGGGACTTTCAGAGTTATAAGCAAATAGTTAGAACTGCAAATATTAAGTCCACAATTAGGTACTAAGGTGCGCTTTCTCTAATCTCCTTATTCTAAACAAGCTCACGGTTTGGGAAAATGATTACCAAACACCAGCCTCTTCATTGCTGCAGTGGACTGAATGTGTCCCCCCAAAATCATATGTTGAAACTCTTATCCCCATGTGATCATCTTTGGAGGTGTGGTCTTTGGAGAGCTAATTAGGTCATGAGGGTGGAGCCCTCCTGAATGTAATTAGTGCCTTCATAAGAAGAGGCCAGGAGAGCTAAGATAGCCCTCTATAAACTGGGAAGAGGACGCTCACTAAGAACCTGACCATGTTGGCTCCCTGATCTCGGACTTCCAGCTTCCAGAATGGTGAGAAATAAGTGTTTTTTGTTTAAGCCACCTGCCACCCAGTCTGTGGTAAATTATTATAGAAGCCTGAACTGATGAAGACAATTGCCCTCTTCAGTAGATTTTCAAGGCAAGCAAGCACCTGGCGAGGGAAACTATTTTGAAACATCTCTATCTATATGTATGTGTGTTTAAATAAACACACACACATATATATTTTATATATATGAAATGTTTCAGCTTATCAGTAGTTTTATGAGTTTCCACCGGCCTCAATGGCTAGATCAAAATAAATAAGAGTAAGCTAGACAGTCTGCGGACCTTGGAAATAAGACAAAAAACCAGAAACTCTCTCCACCCCCAAAAAATATAGTTTTCAAAGTCTTATTACTTTTAATTTTGATAGCTGGAAGTCTAGAATAGGAAACCCTGGGGTGGAAAGCTTATGGAGTCTGTTCCCCTCACTTGTCAAAAATATTTCATGAAAAAAAGACAAGCTATGCCTTGCTTATGTACCACTCCGATTCAGTGCTAACATACGTCTTGGAGGAGGCAGTTTTGCGATTCACTTTATTAAGAAACACTTTCACTATTGGAATTGAAAAATTATTATTAAATTAATACTGATTAAATTACAATATTAATACTTACATTTTTAAAGCCTTTTTTCAAAACACCAGTCGTTTTGATCATCATAATGATCAACATTAGTGGCAGAATTCTGACTTCAAATGAATCTTATAATCAAGTATCAATTTATAACACAGACATAAGCTCAGCCTCTGCATAAAATGAAATAGGAAGGGGCCATCCCAGTTCCACCTGCATATATGTATATATAGCAACTGCCATCTCAAACCTACCCCCATCCCAGCCCACAGTCCTCAATTCTTAGTTGCTGAAGCATCCTGTTGAACCATTCAGCATAGTGGAGCACAGCTGGAAAACCACTGTGGCAATCTGTGCAGGCCAGATGACACTAATAGACTCCTTTCCATTTCCCTTCTCCACATGAGGAAAATCAAGCCCAGAGAGAGCAATAATTTGTCCATTGCCACAGAGCTACTGGGAGGGAAGATAAGGGGAAGAAGGGTTTATGCCTAATAGAGTTCTCTTTTCACTGTGTTTCAATTACATTTAAAAGTAACTACGTATATGCATTTTATGGGGAGAAAAGCAAGTAGCATAGAAGATGAATAAATACATAGCTGTGAAAACTTGGGCAAGTCACTTTTCCAACCATAAAATGAAGGCTTAAATTATAGATAAACCACAGCATATCTAAAATTAGATCATTCTTTATTTATCATTTTAAGAAAAAGACAAAAATGAATTAAAAGTTTATTGTGAAAGTTATATTTTTAAGGAAAATTTGAATTTTCTAATGTATACTTTTTATGTTATTTTCTCTTTTTTGCCTTCAAATTTTTTATGTATATTCTTAAAAAGCCAAGGAGCTGATTTCTTAATTTCCTTTTCAGATTGTTCATTATTAGTAAATAGAAATGGAACTGACTTTTGTGTGTTGACTTTGTATCCTGTTACTTTGCTGAATTCACATATTAGTTCTAACCATTTTTATTTTCGTGGAATCTTCAGGATTTTCTACATATAAGACTATATAGTCTGTGAACAGAGATAATTTTACTTCTTCCTTTCCAATTTGGATCTTTTTTTTTTTTTTTTGGTTCTTTTTCTTGTCTAATTGTTCTGGCTAGGACTTCAGTACTATGTTGAATAGCAGTGGCAAAAGTGGGTATCCTTGCCTTGTTCTTGATGTGAGAGGAAAAGCTTTAAGTCTGTCACTGTTGAGTATGGTGTTTGCTGCAGGTTTTTCACATACAGCCTTTATTATGTTGAGGTAGTTCTCCTATTCCAACTGTGTTGAGTGATTTTGTCATGAAAGGGTATTGAATTTGTCAAATGTTTTTTATGCATTAATTGAGATGATCATGCATTATTTTCCTTCATTCTGTCAATAGAGTTTATTACATTGATGGAATTTCATGTGTTGAACCATCCTTGAATTCCAGGAATAAATCCCACCTGATCATCATGTATACTCCTTTTAATATGCTGCTGAATTCAGTTTTCTTCAGGAATTTACATGGATTTTTATAACAGATATTAGTCTATAGTTTTCTTTTCTTGTAGTGTCTTTGTCTGGCTCTGGTGTCAGGGCAACACTGAATTCATAGAATGTGTTAAGATGTGTTCCCTTCTAAGATTGGTGTTAGTTATTCTTTAAATGTTTGGCAAAATTCACCAGTAAAGCCATCAAGTCTATGGCCTTTCTTTCTTGGGAGATTTCTGATTACTGATTAAGTAAAGAGTTTCATCTACAATAGCATCAAAAATAATAAAATACTTAAGAATCAACTTAACCAAGGAGGAAAAAGACTTGTACAATGAAAACAACAAAGAATTCTTGAAATAAATTAAAGATGTAAATAAATGTAAAGAAATCCCATTTTCATGGATTGGAAGAATTAAAATTGTGAAAATGTCAGTACTACCCAAAGTGATCAACAGATTCAGTGCAATCCCTATGAAAATTCCAACGGCATTTTTTGCAGAAATTTTAAAAATCCATCCTAAAATTCATATAGCATCTCAAGGGACTTAAAAGAGCCAAAACAGTCTTGAAAAAGAAGAACGAAGTTGGAAGATTCATATTTCCTGATTTCATACTCACTACAAACTATGGTAATCAAAACAATACAGCACTGGCATAAAGACAGACTAATATATACGAATGGAATAGAATAGAGACTCCAGAAATAACTCCTCATATATATATATGTCAAGTGATTTTTGACAAGGATGCTAAGGCCATTCAATAGGGAAAAGACAGTCTTTTCAACAAATGGCGCTGGGAAAACTGGATATCCACACACAAAAGAATGAAGCTGGACCCTTACCTAACACCATATACAAAAATAAACTCAAAATGGATCAAGAACCTAAATGTAAGATGAAAACGATAAAACTCTTAGAAGAAAATTTATGACAAAAGCTTTACAACATTGGATTTGGCAATGATTTCTTGGATATCACACTAAAGGCACAGGTAACATGAGAAAAAATAGACAAATTGGACTTCATGAGAATTTAAAAATTTTGTGAATCAAAAGCTATTATCAATAGAATAAACGGCAGCCCACAGAATAGGAGAAAATATTTGCAAATAATATCATACATATATGATAAGGGAATTCTATCCAGAATATATAGAGTACTCCTAAAACTCAACACCAAAAACAACCCAATTCAAAAGTGAGCAAAGAACTTGATAGGCATTTCTACAAAGAAGATATACAAATGGCTAATAAGCACAAGAAAAGATGCTCAACATCACTAATCACTAGGGAAACGAGAATCAAAACCATAGTGAGACACCACCTCACACCAATTAGGATGGCTACTATCAAAGAAACAAAATAACGAGTGTTGGTGAGGGTGTGGAGACATTGGAACCCTTGTGCACTGTTGTTGGCAATGTAAAATGGTACAGCTGCTGTGGAAAATATGACAGTTTCTTAAATAGTTAAAAATAGATTTACCATATAATCCAGCAATTCCACTTCTAAATATACACCCCAAAGTATTGAAAGTAGGGTCTTGAAGAGATATTTGTACACTCATGTTCATAGCATTATTCACAACAGCTAAAACACGGAAGAAACCCAAGTATCCATGAATAGATAAGCAAAATGTTGTATATACATACAGTGGAATATTATTCAGCTTTAAAAGGGAAGAAAAATCTGACATATGCTGCAACATGGATGAACCTTGAGGACATTATGCTAAGTAAAATAAGCCAGTCACAAAAAGACAAATACTGTATGATTCCATCTCTATGAAGTACTTAGAGTAGTCAAAATCAGAGACAGAAAATAGAATGGTGGTTGCCAGGGCTGGGGGGTGGGGGCAATAAGGAGTTATGTTTAATGGGTATAGGGTTTCACTTTTGCAAAATGAAAGAAATTCTGGAGATGGATGATGGGGATGCTTGCACAACAATATGAATGTACTTAATACCACTTAACTATATACTTGAAAATGGTATTGTGTACTTCAAAAATTTGCTAAGAGGGTAGATCGTATGTTAAGTCTTCTTGCCACACTCACATAATAATAATAAAGGGAGCAGGAGGAAACTTTGGGCGGTGACAGATATGTTTATGGTCTTGGTGCTGGTGATGGTTTCACAGGAATATACTTAACCCCAAACTCATTGAGTTGTTGTACATATTTAATATGTAGAGCTTTTTACATGTCAATCACATTTCAATAAAGTGGTTTAAAAAATGGTCAAGATGGTCAATTTTATGTTATGTGTATTTTACCACAATAAAAAATTGAAAAAAAAAATACCAATGAGATAATTCTTTTGCCCCTCTGGACCCTTGATAGATTTTGATATAAAGCCTGAAGAAGCAGCATGTAGTTCATTAAACATCATTTTTCTCAGGAGTGTCTGGTCTTTAAATAACTAATCTCAGCATGATTCTATATACCCCAGTTATAAAATTCATACATTTGTTTTTCTAGAATGTTCTCCCCTAACACCTGACTTATAATGATGTGTTGTCAAATTTAAAGGAAAAAAGAAAATTCCCGGAGATGAGCAGCTTGCGTTGAGAATATGTTTTTGCAACGAGCAGCCTTCAGAGGTGTGTGTCTGTGAACCCTTAGCAACTTCTTGAATCTCAGCCAGTTTTTGTTGTCATACATGTTGACCCCGAGGGGAAAACCATTTGTAAGAGAACCAGACCTTCTCTCATCAATTAATTACCGTGAAGCTGTGCACATTTCCCTCGTTTGCAAAAGTATTCAATGAAAAATGTTGAAATTGTTGCCCAACAATTGACTTTTCAAGTTCCTATCAGAAGAAAAATGATTGGAAGTTCAAGATATCAGAGAAAATTGTCAAGAGTTGTTGTTGCAATAAAAAGCAAAGTATACACCATGCACCTTCCATATTGTGTTGGCTGTTGAAAATTTTTCAAATACAGGTGCTAATCAAGAACACACTTTCTCTTACTATATTTTGTTGGTCTTCATCTTGGAAATAATGAGCCACTGGCAGTCATGAAGCAGCAGCATCACACGCTCATTAATGCCAGGGCTTAAGTCATAGGAAACCTCATGGGACTCTTAGCTCTGGCACTCACTTTTGTTTTGTTTTGTTTTGTTTTATTGTATGCTTGTTTTTCAGTTGAGCAAAAAATCTAAATAGCCTTTCAGCTGGTTTGGGGAGCATTCTTATCTTGATGCCCGTGCAGTCCTGTTAATGACGCTGAGCATTTTTATTTTAATACGAGAAGTGTCTTGTTATTTTTTAGCAGAAAACTCCCATGAAACAAACAACAGTTCAACTCTGACTGGTTCACGGGACTCCTAGCTTGCCTGGTTCGTAATTTAATTAGATACATGTTATAAAGTGAAATAGAGAATAAATTTTTAACAAGGCTGCATCAAATTTTAACCCCTTTTCTGTTCTGTATTCTTTCTTCCTTCCTTCTTTCCTTCCTCCCTCCTTCTCTCCTTCCTGCTGCTGCTCCTCTACCTCCTCCTCCTCTTGCTCGTCTTCCTTCCCTCTCTCTTTCGTAATAGCGAAATGCATGATTTTCATCTTCCTAGGCCTCAGCTTCGTCATCAGTGGACTGAAATTAATGGGCCAGAGGAAGTCTGACCTCCCTCCCACTCTGGCATGCAGTGACTGTGATTCTAGTGGCCGGTTCAGGACAAGGGTAGCAGCTGTATCAGCAAGCCCTACTGTTCATGTGTCCTGGGCACCCTGACTGTGTGGTCTTCTGTGCTCTGTTTCCCTTTACAATGTCTTTGAAAGACAACACACACACTTTCTTGCACATTTGTTGAGTCAGCTTTGAAAAAAGAAATCTGAATTTTAAGCCCTCTTAAAATCTGAATTCTATACATCAGAATCTCAACTGGGGAATATATTTAACCATTTAACACTATTCCAGAATGTCACGTCAGATTCAATAAAAGTGACTCACAAACACCACTATCAACAGCAAAGTTCAATATGAATTGTAAAATGGTATACATGTGCATGCTATCATAAGAAATGAGTGGGATGGGTCTGATTTCTTTGTTCAGAAAGGAAAGCTGAGCTTGGTATTAAATTATGTTGGCTTGCCTTTCTGACAAATGAGATGGCTAAACTCTATGTAAAAGTGTCATTTGAGTGAGAACTTGACGAGCAAATGATTTCATAGCAGAAGCACCGGAAATAATTCCCATCAGCAGCTGGACACACAACATGAACTTTTTCCACTTGTTCTCAGAGAGTCTTAATTTGCACACATGAGCCATGTTTCTGGAAAAATGCCTACATGATAATAATTTTGTTGACAGATGCCCAGTGGGAGTTAAGGTGATAGAGGAAGGGATTATTGGAAACCTGTCCTGGGTTCCTCATGTCATTCAGTAACATGGTGAAGATGACATCAAAGAAGATGAAATTCATTTCTAGTAATGTTTACAGAATCTTTTGGAGGACATGTTAGAAATTTAGGCACCGCCCACGAGGCAAATGTTCTAAATTCTTTATCCTTTATGAACTTCAAAGCTGTTCTCCTTTGTCATGCACAAGGGCTTTGGACTGTGGAACAAAAGAACATCTTCTTATTTGAGTGACTTTGAAAAAGTGGGGAAACATCCCTCAGTCTGACTTCTCTCATCTATAAACAAAAAGATAATCCCCTGGGGCCGGCCCCGTGGCTTAGCGGTTAAGTGGATTAAGTGCACGCGCTCCGCTACTGGCGGCCCGGGTTCTGATCCCAGACACGCACCGACGAACCGAACCGCTTCTTCGGCCGTGCTGAGGTGGCATCCCACACACAGCAACTAGAAGGATGTGCAACTATGACATACAACTATCTACTGGGGCTTTGGGGAGAAAAAGGGAAAAAAAGGAGGAGGATTGGCAATAGATGTCAGCTCAGGGCCAGTCTTCCTCAGCAAAAAGAGGAGGATTGGCATGGATGTTAGCTCAGGGCTAATCTTCCTCACACACACACAAACACACACACACACACAAAATAAATAAATAAATAAATAAAAGAATAATCCCCTGAGGGCTTTTCCAAATCTACCTGTCCATGTTCCAACCAATGATAACGATAATATTCAAGATTTTTTGAGTATTTCTTATTTGCCATACGCTGTACTAAGTGCTCTATAAAGATATCTCAAGTAAGCAACCATATAGAGGTGCATATTTATAATATTTTTTATAATATTACATAGGAAGCGACTAAAGATTGAGGGGGATAAATGGTGTATCCAAGGTCATCCCATGAGTTACTGACCAGATTTGAAGCCAGACTGTCCGCTGTCCAAGACAAGGGCTGGTCTTACCCAACAGTCACTCAGCACCGCCTCACTTTATAGACCACAGGACTGTTGAAAGATTGTAAGCAAGGCAGTGAGATAATCAGATTGCTCTTCTTTTCTATCTTTCTCCCTCTCCCTCTCTCCCTCTGTGTCTTCCATGACTCTACCAGTCAAGGGCTGGGCTGCCTGTACACTATTTGAAATGCACGTTTGTGCTGTTAGGATGCCTTGGCCAATGAAGAAGGCTTTATTAGAGTGAACTTTGTGGTCTGCTTGCTTCACAGGGGTTTATGAGTGAAACTCAGACACACACTTCTTTGGAAAATTACAGTGTTTCAATAAAGAGCAATGTAAGGAAAAGGCTGACAGTCGATTATAATGAAATTGAGCATCCTCTTAAAACAGAGCCACTCTCCGCTTCCTCTCTCCCGGCTTGCATGCTTCCTCTAGCACACATCGTTTCACACTTGCGCACTCGTTTTGCTACCTGCTGCAAATTAGCAGGAACCCTTAAGAAAATTTGCAAGTGTTGGCACCAAATCCAAGTGTTATTTCTCAAGTTGTTTGCTGTGCTGTGGCCTTAGAAACCTCTCCTCTGTGATGAGCAGCATTTCAGCACAGGGAACTAGGTGAACTGTGAAACCTGCCTCCTTGCCTTTAATTCCGGGTAGTTGTTTGCCCCCAAATAGAGGCATTCATGAAGGAGTAATAATGACCTGTGACTAGCATCCTTATGCACGGGTGCTTAGCCCTTTCTGCCCCGACTTGCCGAGTTATCAAGCAGTTGGTTATTCTATATCATAAGTGATTTGTTCTAGAACCTCACTGGAGCTCTGGCTCCATCTGACTTTTCTGTCATTTTTTTCCTCTTTACCTCATTTTTTTCGCCTTGTTTCTCTCTCCTCTCTTTCCTTTTTCCTTCCCTCCTTCTGTCCTTGCTTTTTCCCTTCTTTCTTTCCTATTTGTCTTTTCTTGATAGTATATACATCAATAGAAACCATCATAAATGCCTTTTAGAATAAAAATATGTATATACATATACATACACATATACACATGTCCCTAGAAACAAAAATGAGTAAGTATCATATCCTCTTACTTATAATACTTAGCCCCTGCAACTGGAGATTAATTGAGTAACCTGCACCCAGTATAGAGATGAAGAGACTAATTGAGATTGTTGCTGGTGATTATCCTGATTGCTTGGACTGTAGAACCATCATGAATACTACAAGCCAAGTTTTAGTAAAACAGTGTAGTTGGAAATTAATTATTTAACAGAGTTCTGGCCAGTCTGGTATCTTTCACCTGGACTGATGTTGGTGGGAAGAAAGGATTAAAATAGCTCCTCTGCAATGCCTTTTTATCTGAAAAAGCATGTTTATCCTAGGTCCATTCTTTAAGTTCTATGTTTAATTTGGACCTTAAAGAAGAAATAGAAAATAACAAGACAATTTGCTTGGGAAATGCTGCAGATAGCCTCATGTTTGTTGATAAATATCAAGATAAATCTTCTAAAGTATATAATAGTAAGAATCTGGATAAAGATAGAGTAGGGAGTGTTGTTTGCTTTTTTAATTGATTTGAAAATATGGCTTTATTGGTCAAAGGTGAGAAAATAGAGAATGCATACAGAGAATAACAAACTAATCGATCTGGCTGGAAATGACTGTAGATTAAGTACATTTGGCAATCATGGGAGGCAAAGTTGGCCAGGTAGGTAGTAGTCACATACCAGAAATCTTGAATGTAAATCAAAACCAATGGGCAATGGTACACCATTGAAATTTTGAAAACAAATAAAAAAGATAAAAAGAATTTTAATGCATTGCTACTGCCGAAGGAACTAGAGCCGTGGAAAATAGTTAGAAAGCTGTTGGCCTAATTAGGAATTAAAGTACCATGATGCTTTGCCACTAGCAGTCATTTAATAAATGCTTTGTGGCTGAATGATTCAAGGAATGGGCTAAGCTTTTATTTACACGTGGTTGGTGAAACAAAAAATGAAAAGAAGGAAGAAAGAGAGATCATATAACAAAATGAGGGAAACTTAAATATTGCTAGGGATGTTGGAAATGAGGAGAAGGTGTCTAAAATATCCTGAAGCCAATTGCTGAAAACCTGGTAGAAAGAGAAGTGTCTTGTATTCTAAAAACAATTGTCTCTAAAACTGTTTTCAATGGATAATTAAAACAAGCACAACAATGCAGTAATTCTTTTATTTTCACCCTTTTGTCTCTTAAATGTGTAAGTGTGTGTGTTTGTATTTCTGCTATGTGGTGAATGCTGCAAAGCTGGTAAAGACAGAGAGAAATCTAACAGATTTTCAATTCTTAAGAGAAAAACTTGTCAGACGAAGGAGCTGGTGAGCTTGGTACTAGAAATAATGAATTAAACTGAGTCAGTGACAGTGAGACCTGCAGGTGGAAGTGATGGGCCTGAACTCCCCTGAGGAAACAAGAGTGGAGACACAGCCTTGGGGTTAACTACATGGAAGTTTCAGGACGATTGCTCGTTTTGAAGGACCTAATTCTATTTCAATTAAGAGGACACACATTAATATAATGATGTTGAATATAATGTGGTGTTTTTAAAGCCCAAGGGAAAATGAAAAATAAAATAGCTTAAATTAAGTATGCAAGTTACTTTGATACACATTCATGTTCTTAGAAGGTTTTAAGCTCGCAGAATATACAAAAAACATCAGGGAACCTAATTGAGAGCTTCTGCATGAGTTTCCTAGGCAGGGATTTGTTTTGAAGTAGTATCTTTCTATACCTCCTAAATAGAAAGGCACATTCCTCCTCGTTGACTTAGATCTCTTTTAATCTAATCGAGAATTAAATCTCCTCTGACCTGCTCCATATGAAATTCCTCAGTTCAAAGGTTCATATGCCAAGTTGAAAGGTGTAGTCCTCTGGGAATTTTGCACTGAAAGAAGGGGCAGCTCAGCTTCTTCTTTTTAGCAGTTGTGTGCTTCCATACATTTCAACAGCTATTACTTCCTACTCCAGAGGTCACTGCAAGTCACTTATGGATGAAATGACCCAGCCTTGCCATATTTACAGTGGCAAAATGTCATTACACAAAGTGAGATTACAATGAAGAGTTGATTGTCAAAATTTAGCCTGAATGCAGGCACTCACATGATGCAAATGTCCCTGGAGTATTTCAGAGGAATCGGGTCTTTTGCAATTGCACATCCCGAGATGGCCACATTTAGCCTCTCAACAGCCAAGTTTGAAAGAGCTCAACAGGGTAGTGGTAATTGGTTCTCAAACTTATAATGTGTTCTTTTAAATATAGTTACATTCATTTTACCGTGCCAGACAAATGTAAAATAATCCATTACAGGAATTTGTTCCTGACATTTAGAATATCCTTTTCAGTAACACAGTTTAGAGGAAAAAATGTCTACGAGATGTCCAGTTTTGAAATATTTGAAACAGAGTACCAGTTAGGCTTCATAATTTTTTTTTTTAAAAAGGAAAAAAAGAAAATTAAGTTAAATAGGTGAGCTGATTCGTTTCCTTTAAATTCGTACCACAAATTGTTTGGAGAATATATTTATTCCTTTGTGAGACAAAAGAACAACATGTTGTTTCCTTGATACAAGAAATATTGGTAGGGCGAATAATTAAGCAATGAAGGAAAGTCTAGTTATTATTGTGGGATGAAAGAAAAAAGAAAGATACCGTGGAAAAAAGTAAACTGAGTAATATGAGTACATTTTTTTTAGAAATATGTTTGGCAAAGATTACAGATGTTTATCAGCAAAAAAAGTTATTCCTACATGAGTGTTGCCCACTTTCATTTGTTCTTTAAGGAGGAAAGACTTTGGTTTGTTGGGTCAGCTTCTGGGCTTTCCCGTTTTATAAAAAGAAAAACAAAAAATCTTGGTAAAGAGATAATCTTAGAGGTAACTAGAGAAAGCAGAGACACTAAATGCACCTCTATTATAAAGAGCTCGAGCGAGAAAAGAGCTCGTGCTCAGAAAAATATTCAATCTAATTTGAAAAGTCTTACCTTCACACTCCATGTGTGAATCACTGTGCCACGTGCTTAGAGGGTGTAACATCGAGTGGGACCCAGTTGCTGATCTGCCACAGGCTCACAATTTTATAAGCAGGAACCAGATCACTATTATACAAACTCTGCTACTTGCCCAAATTGACTAAGTTTCATGCGTATAGCTTTGGGAGTCCAGGAGAAGTCAAGGTCACTTTTTTTTTTTAAGGGAGGGATGGTTTTGGAATAATTCTTCAAAACAATGGCATTTTAGTTATTCTTTAAAGACAGAGTATGGCCTCATTAGGTTTAGAAGAGTTTAAATAGCATTTCAGGCAAAGACAACACCATCGTCATTACTGTATCAGTCAGAATCCTGGCAGGACAGAAGGCACTCAGATGATGTGCATCGCCACTTGTAGCTAGAAGGAGCGAGAAGAGTGAGCTGTCAGATCCTGCGGAGTAGCTGTAGTCTTAAGAGGGCTGCCTTACAGGAGCTGTGGCTTCTGACAGGGTAAGGCAACCTGTCACTCTGCAGGGTAGCAGGAAGGGAGCACCGGGAATAAATACCTCCAGGTCCCTCTCCTCCCCCTATTCCATCTCCTGCAGGAATCTCCCTTTGGCCTGATCCAAGCAGAAGCCTGAGGGAAAAGAGCTCATTGATTAAGCCCATGAATATTGGCCTCCTGGGCCACAGAGCCAATGAGGAAAGGAAGGAGCAGATCTGGAGAGGCAAAGGGGGATTATCCAGCACAGCCATCACCATCTTTATCATCACTAAAGTTAACAAATGTCAAAAGTCTCTTAGTGGTTGGTTCCCATGTGTTATCTCATTTATTTCTTACAGTAATCCTAGATAGGGTGTTGCCTTTATTTTATACACTAAGAATGTGAGGCATTGAAAAGGCAAAAAATTTGCCCTTCATCCCACAACTGCTAAGTGGTGGAGACCAAATATGAATTTTTGCCAAAGCCCTGCTTTTTCTGCTACACATTCTGCCTTTTCGGTGAAGGCTGGAAGCGTACAACATTTGGGAACTATCTTGCCAATATATTGCTGAAGCTTAGGGTACACCGAGAAAGAAGGGAGAATAAATGTACAGTTGGGACAGTGTTGGCTTTCATGGTACATGTAATATACCACTTTCAAGCAAGAGTGTTACCATCAGGTCTGTGCCTTATAAGACGCCCTGTATAAAGGTAATTCTGAACTAAACAGAGGTTATGGGTTGGAAGGGAGTGCTGAGGAAAGCAATGACCTAAAGGGAACTGGAAGCAGGAAGGAAGGGAGGGAGGAACACAGAGAGAAAGGAGGAGGGAACGGGGAGGGCAGGAAGAAGGAAGTTGAGAGATCTTCTGGTAGGACTGTTCATGACAAAAATTTGTAAAATCATCAATGATGATGATTTTTGTTGCACTTATCGCTTACTGTTTTTTGACTCCTTGATGAGGGCTTCAATACTCTTGAATCTCACTTTTGTTAATGTTTTATCGTCTATACTGCGTTATATTTATATACAGTATGAAGTTTTTCCTGTGACATTTCTTTTTTTCACATACTAACTTTTTTTTAAATAAAGAGGAGGGAAAGAAAGGATCGTTATGAGAGAAAATAGAATTTGGTCTTTGTTTTATAATGCTGATATCAAGTTTTATTTTTTCTTTAGTTGTATATACTCATAAAATGAGCATAAATGCTTATAATGCTCATAAAATGAGAAAATAGACAATGTGGGGGTCCCAGACTGCGTTATGACATTGACTATATCCCCGTAGGTGGGGTTTTAGAATAACTTAATGTTGCCCTAGTGAGGTCTTTGGTCCCTTACATACCAAAAAACTTCAGCCTTCCCATTCAACCCTCATCGCGTTTTTTCAGTCTAAAGAATATTTTGAAATCTTAATTTGTCACTACACGCCCTTGACATACAGATTTATAAAATATCCCAGTACTATATTCTGTGTTTTCATGTATCCACATTGTATATATGATTGTTAATAATGCACATACATTTCTATGTACTCGTCTTATCTGCAAGAGCAATCACCTTGATTTAATATCAATGAAAGAAATAAAAAGAGAAAAAATGATTTTAAAAGATCTCATCAGACCTTTCTTGAATATTAAAAAAGTAAAAGATGTACTGAATTATCCCTTTCACCCTCCTCCCTCCCCCCTTCCCCTCTAGTAACCACCAATCCAATCTCTGTCTCTATGTGTTTGTTTATTGTTGTTATTATCTACTACTTAATGAAGGAAATCATATGGTATTTGACCTTCTCCCTGAAATTTTTACAATGTTATAAACCAATGTTACTGCAATAAACAAAAAATTAAAAAAAAAAAAACACTGGAAATGGTAAATATGAGGATAAAAAAATAGTCAAAGATGACTTTCATATTATTTGCAGTTCTGCCTAACATTCAAACCTCATTCCACTTCTCTTGTCTTTCATCTTTTGTTTTCATTTTCCTACCCCTGTATAAAGTTTTAAGTTTTAGAAAGCCTACTTCATCCCTCATTAATTACTCTTTTCTCTTCACGCTTTTTCTTCCATTAGAAATAAATGAGGCCGGGACAGCCCGGTGGCTTAGCGGTTAAGTGCACGGTCTCCGCTACTGGTGGCCTGGGTTCGGATCCCGGGCGCGCACCAACGCACCGCTTCTCCCGCCATGCTGAGGCCGCGTCCCACATACAGCAACTAGAAGGATGTGCAACTATGACGTATAACTATCTACTGGGGCTTTGGGGAAAAAAAAAGAGGAGGATTGGCAATAGATGTTAGCTCAGAGCCAGTCTTCCTCAGCAAAAAGAGGAGGATTAGCATGGATGTTAGCTCAGGGCTGATCTTCCTCACAAAAAAAAATAAATAAATAAATAAATGATACCTTTAATAACTATTTGTTCAAGGTTTGAGATATCAAATACTATGCATAGAATGATGTTATTAACAAAAACTTACGCATATGTTATGTTTTACAGGACACTTTTAGATTCCTTAATCATATTGTTTTTAATTCTTCAACAACCCATTGTTTAAACCAGTGGTGTACTAGTTCATGTTTTACAACTGGCTCTTTTGGGTGGGAGGAGCCCTGGTTCATATTGTTTGCTAGTTTCAATGATATAAATACACCATCATGAAGCTACTGATGTAACATCACTAAAAATGGGGCTGGGAAGAGATGTTCATGATTGACTCCCACAAGCTGGGATAAGCCAGTTCCTACACACCACTGGGACTGAAATTCAGGAAAATTCATGAGTAGGTGTAAGCTCCCACAGAAGACAAAAGACAGAGCTGGCACTTGGATCAGGTCTTCTAACTCCAAATGAATTCCCTGCACAAAATAGGCTGTCATTCAAAGATATAATTGTATCTTAGCTTGGTCTTTCTGGTGCCAAAGGGTCACAATAGAACCATTCTGTTTTAGCTGCCCCCGTGGCATTCTACAGTCCGGCTGTGTTGTATCCATATGGATGGACCTGCCACTACTACTTGCTTCCAACAAAATAAGCCTGCAAAATTAAAGTGACCGCTTTTGTTGGGCCATTGACCATTTCTTCCAATTTTATAAACTAAGCTTTAATCCAAGTGTGATATTGGTTAAATCATTACTTATATTAATGACTCTTCAATAGATATCTTCAATATGTTCATAATAGAGATTACTTCTAAAATGTTCCCACTTCAAATGTATCTGAAATAGAATCTTAGAATTCTGGAAATAGAATGAACCTTAAGTGCCCTTAAGTCAAACTCCATAATTTAATACGATAATTAACAGAATTCCCCACTCTGCCTTCCTGGCAACTCCTCCTAATATTCCGTGCCAACTCCCATCAGAAACCTTACCTGACCATCTCAGGAAGCATTAATCCTTTAGTATTTCATAGTCCACTTTGGGGTGGAAATGGTATCACATAAAGTTGAAACGTGCATTTCTTTCATTACTCAGAGGCTGAGCGTTTATTCATGTTTTCTGGTCATTTGTATCTTTCTTCTTTAATCAATTTTTCTAATCATGTTTTTCCCCATGTTTCTATTTGTAGTTGTTTTCAACAGTTATGTGATTTTTTTCTTTAATTGACTGCATAATATTTCATAATATGTCTATAAGCCAGCCATAATTTATTTAATCAGTCCACCACTGTCAATATTTACATACTTTCCAGTTATTCACTTTCATAATTAATGGCATGTTAAAAAATTTGTGCACACATTTATTATTATTTCTTTAGGATAAATTCCTAGAACTTCACTTGCGTCAAATGTTTTATGAACATCTAAGGCTTTTGCTTTATGTTGCCTAGGTTTCCAGCAGAAAGGTTGGCCAGTTTATGTGTCTATCTTCTTGGGCTTCTCATTTTTGCAGGAGAATGCATATTTAGTCACTGTTTTGGGTCCAGTCTTGGAAAATTTGCTTTGGCAGAGGTTCTTCTTGAGTAGGATATCTGAATGAACTAATCCTGTTAATGATGAAGAAGGTAAGAAGATGCTGCCAAGCTCTCCAAAGCTTGAGCCAATGTCTTTGAATAATATAATTCCACTTCTCTTACAAAGGCAGAACTATTTCTCTGATTGCTACTTTGAATGCTGAACCATGACTGAAAGAATTGAGGTGGAATTAGAGTCTCCCTGAATTTTGTGCCTTAGGGAATTTGAATTTAAGAGAGAAGAGGATTGTTATAAGTAATACCACCATGATCTGATCATCAGAACATTGGAAGTGACAGTCATTGAGATACTTAACTTTTTAAATCTCCTAGATACCATTTGCTTGCCATCCTTCAAAAAAGAAATTTTCTAAATGAATAAAAATATGAAGAAAACCCAGGTTGTAGAAGCAAAAAATTATGCAAAGTGCATGCCCTCTCCTTAGGCCTTCTCTCCCTATCTGATCCTCACTCACTTTCTTACCTGCTCTAACAAATGGCAAGTTTCTGTTCATCTAACATGAATTTCTATTTCTTCTCAGCATGCTTCAAGGTTATACAATAGTCTGTTGGCCCCAGTTGCATATTTAAAACACTCCATTTTCTGTCTGCCTTTATAGTTTAACTCTTCTCTGAATAGATTTAATCCCTCTTAACAAATTACCTTATTTTACAGTTTAGCCAAACTATACCTAAGCCAATTCTTACTCCAAATCAAATTATATAAGCAAGATTTCTGGAAAATACAACCAAAAAAAGGGAATGCTACAGAAAGATTTATTCATAACAAGATTAAGAAAAGGATTTCTGCTACACTTGTGCTAGAAAGTAAAAAGAATGGATCTGGATGTTAAAATACTGTTATTGCTTTGTAACTAATAAAATCAACCCATTTATTAAACACCTTCCAAATCCAGATACTGAGCTAGATAACTTAGTCGCTGTGTATATCATCTATCTTGCAATAAACTATAGATTAAATAGTCTGATCTCCACATAATGTGGGCCATGCAAATAATCCCCTTCTAGCTCCTGGTCAGCATTTGTGGGTGATCACAACACTGACTGATCTTTTCTGTCTCAGCCCCCAACTCAGCATTTAGGGCAGCAGCATTCTTTTAACATGCAAATTTAACTCCACCAATAATTTTCTATCCTTCTCAATTCATAACTTTCATCACTCAATTTAAATGGCATTTATTAAAGCCTATTGGAGTGAATACATGTGTAACAGTACTACATGCTATGCAGGGCTACAAAGGTCATAGAGTTTGATGAGATGACAGCTTTCATGGGAACCATAAGGCAAATACACTTGAAACAGACATAGATAATAATAATAATAGCAAGCAGTTATTGAGTGATCTGCTAGGTGTCAGACAAAATTTAAAATGGTTCACATTTTTTTTCTATTTTTCAGAATAGGCTAACAGAGCAAGTATTCTATTTCCATTTTGTAGTAAGAGAGTGGAGGGTCAGAGAAATTAAGTGATACCTTCAAGTTCACCCAGCTGACAAGTAGCAGAGCCATGTGGAGCTGTAAACTTACTAGATCTTCTCACTCCTCATTGTGAAGGCCCATCCACATTATAGCACGCAAATTAAAATGTATTCCCATCTCACAATAAATATATTTTTTCCTATAAAAACTTTTTTTTTTTTTGTGAGGAAGATCAGCCCTGAGCTAACATCCATGCTAATCCTCCTCTTTTTGCTGAGGAAGACGGGCTCTGAGCTAACATCTATTGCCAATCCTCCTCCTTTTTTTTTCCCCCCAAAGCCCCAGTAGATAGTTGTATGTCATAGTTGCACATCCTTCTGGTTCCTGCACGTGGGACGTGGCCTCAGCATGGCTGGAGAAGCGGTGCGTTGGTGCGCGCCGGGGATCCAAACCCGGGCCGCCAGTAGTGGAGCACGCGCACTTAACTGCTAAGCCACGGGGCCAGTCCTATAAAAACTTTTAAAGATTTTTCAAGTCTATTTTTGAAATTTTTTAGTTACAGGATTCCACTCAATTTGTGATTGGCTGTAGTTTCCCAGGCATTTGGGGGCATACTTGGGAATTATTGCCAAATTTATTTTCAAATATAATAATTTTTTATGAATATGAAGTTCAACAATTATATAAGTCAGCATAATACATTTTGGAGACTTTGCATTAAATATTTACTACTTTCAATTTTTCATATTGGAGCCGATCTCTTTTTATTTTCTTTTTGGTCTTAAAACACCTTTTGCCCTTGGCACTTTGATTTTAGTTTCTATCAGAAGACATGACCCTGGAGCTGGGACTGGGAATACAACAAGTCAAAGTCTATACTTTTTATCTGTTCTGTTTCTTTGAGAAAAAAAGATTAAGGACAGCGTGAGCTAGCACATGTAGTACACACAGAGCATGTCTACGAGTGTTGAAGCTGATCTAGGTAACGGAATGTGTTATGTTACTATGGCTTACATTAGGTAGTGTCCTCCATATTATAGTCTTTACCACACAGATCTAAAGTTTTTATTTTTATACATCTTATCCTCCCAAGAAGATCTTGAAGGATGTGGATCCTATGCTACTTTTGCTGCCTCTTCCATAGAGTTAGTGTGAGTTACGCACATTATAAGGACTCCACCATGCCAAATGATAGAACTATTCTTAGAAAATTAAGTTAGGCTTGGGAGGAAGGAGGTACTGATGAGGATACTGGAGAGACAAACATTCCCGAGAAGAACATATAAACAAAGATAATGGGTTCAGGGCATTGTTCAAAATGTAGGATCTTTTATATATTCTTATTATGATAAGGTAAAGGATATGCTAGGTTAGGAAAATACTTGCAAAATCAGCTTGGGAGGATGGTGAATCAGTTTGGTTTTCCATCAAATATAAGTAAACCAAAGCGCTTTTCCTCTCTGATCTCACTTCCTACTCCTCTAGTCTCTGTGTCGCTGTGCTGTCTCCTCCCTAGGAAGCTGGCCAACTTGCCAGTCCTCGACACCTCAGGCATATTTCCATCTCAGAGCCTCTGCACTTGCTGGTCTGTTGCCTGAAACATTGTTCTCCCAGACAGTTACGTGGATGACCCTTTAATTTAGCCAGGACTACTCAAATGTCTCTTCCTACCTAAAATAGTCAACTCCAAATATAACACATAAAATATTAAATAAAATCATAACGTATCCTTATATCCTTACCAGACTATCTAGAATACTCAACTCCCATCCATCTCTATTTCCTGACTTGGACTTATTTTGCACATTATTCATGGAACATATAACTCAGACCTTTGTCATCGGATTAAATGAGTCAATACATGCAAAGTGCTTAGAACAGCTCTTGGCACCTGGTCGTTTCTACATAAGAGTCCGTTGAATGAATAGGCACTCTACCACATTTTGCAGAGAGGAAATGGAGTCTCAGAAGTGAAGTGCGATATACCTGGTTGGATGGGATCCTCAGTTTTCTGTTATGTAACTCAAGGCTCAATGTGAATGATGCTAGTTAACTGACCCTTTTCTTCAGTCTCCTACTGTCCAATGGACATTCCAATTTTTTTTAAACATTTTTCATGCTTTTTTTCTTTTATTTTTGAAAGAGATTGGCCCTGCGCTAACATCTGTTGCCAATCTTCCTCTTTTTTTACTTTTTCTCCCCAAAGCCCCAGTACATAGTTGTGTATCATAATTGTAGAGTTGTAACTCTTTTCTGTGGGATACTGCCTCAGCATGGCTTGATGAGCTATGAGTAGGTCTGTGCCCAGGATCCAAACCAGCCAAGCCTGGGCCACCGAAACAGAACATGTGAACTTAACCATTATGCCACCGGGCCAGCCCCCTGTACATCCCAATTTTTATTTTATTTTTTAACTGAGATAGATGGATAGGAATCAAGCAAGGCATATTTCTGACTTTATCAAACAAATCTAAATATTGAAGACCAAAGGGCTAAATTTAAAGTTTAATATTAATTTTATACATGCAAAGGGGAAAAGTTTGCTGAAGTTTCTACAGCCACTAATAACCAAGCTCAATAAGTGTTTTTCAGGCTTTTCCAAAAAGGTATCCATCATGCCAAAGGAGTGAACTTGCCTTATAGAGGCTTTGGCAATAGCAAAAATGGATGAACTGCAATCATAAAACGTATCTGAGTGCTAATGTTTTATCTTAAGAAGTTGTAAAATTTTGCATTCAACTTTATGCTGTATCTATGTGGGCTTTTTTTAAATGAGAAATCAACTTTTATTGCATTGAGTTCAGTATAACTTTGAGTTGATTTTTTTATTGCAGCCTAGTTTACCATAACAATAGAGAAATTAGTATCAGAAGTGGACTGTGCCGTAACATAAATCTTAAATATGTGTCATTTGTGTGTTTTATATATATATAAATAATACTCTAAGTTACTTACCACTGAATAAACTTGACATTCCAGGGCATGTGCCAGTTTTTATCTAATGACTTACTATATCTCCTGCCATACTTATGTACACCCAGGAGTTCAGGCTCCCCACTTTAAGTAGCAAGAAACTAAATTTTGTTTCACTTCTGGTATTGTAGAGATGGCTTTAATTCCATATATTTGCTTCAATACTTGAAATACTTTTGAAATATACTTTATGCAACAATATCCACCTTCTTGGCAATGAATACATGTTCTTTCTTTTAAACTTCTAATATATTGGCATTAAAAAAGAGAGAAAATGCCAATTTGAGAAAAGTAATATCAAATTAATAAAGTGACATTTTCCAAGACACCTCACATTGAATTTAATGGATGAAGTTTGTCATTAATAAAATTATTTGTATATTTGAATTTTGTTATCTTCTTTGTTTCTTATGAGCATACAATTGACCTGTTTTATTTTGTGATGATAGAGCTTACTTCAGAGGATGAAATGAAAGGGGTTTCATCTATATATTTCAAATGTGGACAGTTATTATTTGTGATCATGGGCTGCGACTGACTTGCCACAGAACCTTTATGAAGTACATGTTAATATTGTTTCCTATGTCAATGATTCTATGTGTTTTAATTTAAAAAGTCTGTTCTGTTTCCCAAGTGCCAAGATAGGTAGTTGTTTGACCTCTGATAATCTAATGAATGAGGTAGCAATGGCCTCATGCCAAATGGGAGTTAAATACAAAAAGATGGGGGGAGTTTAGTTCTTCTTCCTTATGGTGAAATTAGTACCTTCTCCACCTGTGTTCATTGTACTAAAGAAGGAAATGACAAGGGATTTAAGCTGAGAATTCTATTGTTAATTCTGCTCTTTCTTTTAGCTACATTGTACTCATTTGGAAAATGAAATGGATTATTTCCTTCACAGAGGATTTTCTTTCTTAATAAGAATCTATGTGTACAGCATTGGGTAATAAAAAAGAGCTCTAGGTACAGCTCAATACTAATAATTTTTTTCTTACTTGGTACCTCTATCTACCTCTATAAATCTTCTGAGAGATTTAGAAAACAAAAGACATTGAAGGAGGAAAGACGATATTAATTAGCTCTCTTGTATCTGCCGACCTTCTTAACTAAAGAAATATCTTGTTTCAAGAAGGCTATGATTTAGGGAAGATTATATTTACTGTAGGAAGAAAGGAAGGAAGGAAGAAAATGAGGCAGAAGGGAAAAGAGGGAGGCAGAAGGTAGGAAAGAAGAGGCAGAAGAGGGAGAGAAAACATTGGCGCCGAGGGCAGTGGGGAAAGAAGGAGGAGGCATTCCTCACTGTGATCTGACTCTGTATCAGTGACGGAGGAAGCAGTCCCCATATGATTTGTAAGCAGACGCTACGTTTCCTATTCCTGAGAGCATTCAGAATTAGAGAATACTGATAGGGAAGTCCTCAAAGGGAAAACGCCCAGCAGACTGTGGCTCATAGACGACGCAGAGCGAAACACTCCATTGGCAGGCAATTTTGCGATATATCAGATATGACTTTGATACCGACCCAGCAATTCTAAGGCTACTGGCTGGGCACCCTTTGGTGAATCAATTGGTATCTTAGTCTTGGTTCCTCCAGAGACTCTGATGCAAGGATTCTACTGTAGGGAACTTATTTGGGAGTTAATCCCAAAAATCATTGGGAGGGGAGTGGGGAGTGAGACAAGGAAAAGAAAAGGATGTAAAGTAAAGGATGTGACATCGACTAAATTAGCCCTCTTGGTAACTGGAGCTGAGTCCTGGTGGGAGACTCTGGCAGCCAGCATGGGAACTCTTTCGTCAGAGTTATCCCAACTAAGAGGCAAAGGATGTGTGTACACCAACTCCCGTTAGTCATTATTCAACGGTTGCTTGGGAGGGGGGAATAAGTGCCAATTCTCTGGCACTCTGGCCTGCTCTGCTACGCTGGGCACAGCAATCTCTAAAGAAAGCCATCGAGCAGAGAGATGGAGTTGCTAGAAGCTGGAAGTCAGGCTGATGTGTTCCACACGGTAAGGCTCCATGTCAGCATCTGACAATTGATCTTGCCTTGCATTCCACTCTATCGCTGTTTATCTGCCTCTGTTACAAACCACCACCCCTCCCACCTTAAGGACAAATGTTTGGTCATATTTTGTATTTCATTCTATTGTTGTTAACATGATCACCACCTCCTCTACCTTAAGGTTAAAATTTGAAGTTTTCATTGATTTGATAGTCAACAAAACACCAGATCTTGAGTCAGAAGATGTAGGCTCCAATCCTGGCTATTCAGTTTCCTAGCTTAGTAACCCACTGGCAGCCTCAATTTCTTTGTCTATGAAATGGGGATAATGTACTGTAAGGACTTAATGAGAGGATAGAAAGAAAGTGCTCTACCAAATATCAGTCTTCTTATCCTATATTCTAGAATGTGAGCTCCATGAGGGCAGTGTTTGTACTTTGTCCATTCCTGTGTCCCCAGAGCCTAGAAGCGTATTTGCCATTTAGAAGGGGCAGTACAGATATAAGAAATACTCACTAATGGAAGGTAAACACTGGAGTGGATAGTCTCGAGTTAGAATATTAGCACAGCTACTTGCTGGCTTCTTGATTTCAGGCAAGGTTTTAATCTAAGAGACTTTTTCTGGAGACTCATAGTCCAATATCTTTCTCACAAGGTTGTCTTAAGAATTAAGATTCGTTCTAATATATTCTCCCTCAACAACATCACAGTCTCACCCTTTGGGTAAGTATTACTTACACCTAGAGTTGAAAAAAATAATAACTTGTTAAACTACCCATTCAAATTCTAATAGTCAAATCCACATTTTCACCTTTGAATAGAGTTGCAATCATTCTATTGTATTGATATTCTGTTCTGAATTAATAGAAAATAACTCAATATAAAATTTTGTACTTGATTCCCAAATTTACATTTTTGGATCAGAACTTTGAATAATGAAAATTTATTAGATGACACATATCTGTGGCTACTTTTGAAATATTCTCAAATTAATACGTCAGGCACCTCATCTAATACCATGCATGTGATGGGAGTTTAAGGATAATTATGACAGTAATTGTAAAAACCCTATTCATTGAGCTCCTACTAGGTGGCAATCCCTATCTGGGCATTTTACAAACATTAAGTCATTTCACATCAATCATACAAGGTAACTGTGATTATTCTTATTTCAGAGATGAGCAAATTGAGGCATGAAGATGTTAATTAACTTAGCTGGGGTCACAGTTCTTGCCCATAGTAGGACAGAGATTTAACTCTGGTTTTTCTGACATCAAGCCCTATGCTTAATCCATCACACTAGCTGTTGTTTTCTCCTCTTAAGATAACGTACACCCTCACTTACAAACATTTATCTTTACATCATCCATATGAAGCTGGAACTAGTATTATCTCCACTCTATAAATGTGGAAATCACAGCTCAGGGTGGTTGCATGACTCCTCAGTGGACAACGAGTTGGTGAATAGCACAGATAGGAGCCAGGAGCCTCTGACTCCAAGGCCAGTCTTCTTTCTCTGAAATGTCTTGAATGTAGAGCATGACTTTCTCTCAAAGAGTAGCTCTCCTTCCCTCATACATATTGTCAACTGGATCTTAATTAAATGAGAAAATATCTTAATTGCCTAAAGATGATAATAGTTGAGGTGTTGTTTTATAGACACATAATAGTAGATTCAACATAAGTAGGGTCTCCTTATTAAGCATCCTTTTCTACCCTTAGAACCCAGTACAATGCAGTCCACCTGCCTGTAGTAAGTAACTAATAAATGTTGCATAAATGAATCAGCTATTTAATGGTGTATTCAAAAAATAATTATTGAGCACCTCTGTGTCAGGAAGGTGTCAGACATCAATTAAGAACATATCAGCCATAGATAAACATATGATTCCTAATTCTGGAAGTTTTCGAGTTTAGTGAGTAAGAGAGACATCAAACAAAAACACATGCACACTCACACACACACACATACTCACACACATACAAATAAACACATAATTACAAATGGTGAAAAGAACGATAAAGAGAAAGAACAGAGTGTGACAAGAGAGAGAAATAGGGCATTTAGATGAGGAAGACCTTTTTGAGGAAATAACTGCTACATAACAGAATAACAGATGACCCCCAGCCCCTAAGCAGGAATCCAGGCACTGGATTTTTTAATCCAAGATAATACCATCTACTTAAATGTGAGATCTAATTTCCAATGAGTTAAAACTAGGTCTATGCCAAAAGCATGAGGGAACTTTCTGAGGAGATGAAAATATCCTGTATCTTGATCAGTGTGGTATTTATCATGTGGATTTATAAATTTGTCACAGTTCATTGATTTTTACAGTTGAACTGTGTGAATTGTATTATGCATAAATTATACCAATATAAAGTTGATTTAAAAATAAAACTAGATTTCAGTTAATGAGTCAATAAGCAAGCAAATGAAAGATGAATTAGAATTATTCTGACAATTACCTGCCTCTGTGTTTTAGTGATTTCAAAGGCCTGAGAGTCACATGTTGTTGGATGAGCACCTGCATATAGATTACTTTTCCATCTGGAACAATAGTTCTTTCTGACTTGTCAAGTAGATCAGACATTTTTTAAACTAATGCTGCTAAGATAGAAGAGCAAAGAAGATAAAAGCTTTCTCGATGATGGGCTTGGATTTTTTTTCGTACTTTGGCTGCATTTGGAAGGTTTTTATAGCACAAATGAAGAATAACAAGAGCATCTCGATAACACCTTTTGTTTATAAAATTCTTAGTTCTGAAGAAACCAAATTGCTTTGCATTCATGTCTTCATTAAATCGTTTCTACCTGAGAGAAGTTAAATGTGTGTTGTCTGCATTTTACAGGGAGGAAACTATAGCACAGGAAGATTTAGGGGATGGTAAACTTATATATATATCAAGGTCTACCAGGGCCTGTGATCATAACCTCCTTTGTGAAGGTTTTTTTTTTTTTCTTTTTTTTGTAGGGTATTCAAAGGAAACATTTTTCTATTCTGTGTGCATATGATAACGTTTTAATCGCAGGAGAGCAATGGAAGCTGTTCATAAATACCAAAGCTGGAAATATCGGCTATTCTGTTTCTTTATTCCATACTTGATAGAATGATACATAAAATGACTTAACTAGATAATTATTAAATTATACAAGGCTTCAGGTTAAACATTCATTATGCGTGGATGTGAATTAAGATTTCACGGTAAAACGTTCTTCCATTGTTATTTGCCAAACAATTCAAAACCTGTTTGTGCTGAAAGAAATGGTTTAATTTCGCAGTCACCTGCTGGAGTTGAACAGTGGAGAAGCTATTTGCTCACAATGTGTGGCCGCATTGTACAATGTAAGGTAGAGGCTGTAGAAGCAGTGACCTGAGGTAGAAGACAGCCCAGGTATTTACTAGCCAGGCAATCTTGGGCCGTCATGAAGAGCTGTAAGGATTAGAGAAAGTGTATGCAAAATACTAACATATTGTCTGGCAGATAGTGGACACTCAGAAAAGCTGGTAACTATTATTAGTAAAATGGCTCATCAAGCTATAAAAAATTGGGTTTGATTTTAATAAAAATAGTAAACAGATTTCTTAGTTACAAGAGACATACATTTTTACAGACCACAAAAATATTTTTGATGTGATTTATCAAATTAACTCAGGGCAATTTAACAATGGTCCAAATCCTGACACAGAGAGACAGGAGAGGGTGAAATGTGGAACATGGTGCCGGAGATAGATTAAGACTTAATTTCCTCCAAATTCAGAAACGTATGGTGCCTTCTGTATGTAATTCAAAATGATGTGGGGCCACTGAGTCGCGAGCGGAAAAAGAATTTTCAGACACGAGCCGCTCGTTCTTGCACCTTTATTTTGTGTTCAGCATGGGGACAGGACCCATGGGCAGTAAAGAGCTGCATGGAAGCATCTGTGCAGGTCCATTATATATGATTTTTAGCTATTTTTATTACTCTAAAGAAATGTCAAAAGAGAAAGTATTAGGTGGTCTGGTTAGTCTCAAAGATTAGGGCATGGAGGCAGATGAATGAGATGTGTCCTTGCATTCCAAGGTACAGTCTGCCTCGAGGAACGTGTAGACAGTAGCTTAAAGTCATTGATCACCTCCCGAGGTAAATCCCTTCGCTCCCAGCCAGAGGCAATTGAGTAAGTAGGGGCAGAGGAGACTGAGTGGATTTCTCATGGCAATTGTAAAATGAGTCATAAACAAGGTTTCAACCACATCAAAAATAAAAATATTATTCAACTGCACAATAAAATCTTAGATTTCTGTTGAAGATAAGATAGTTACTAGATTTTCCAATTACAGTGCATTCATCACAATGAAGTTTTCTCTCTTTCTTTTTTTTTTTTTTTTTGGTGAAAAAGATTGGCCCTGAGCTCACATCTGTTGCCAACCTTCCTCTTTTTGCTTGAGGAAGATTGTCCTTGAGCTGATGTCTGTGCCAATCTTTCTCTATTTTGTATGTGGGACACCTCCATGGCATGGCTTGGTGAGCAGTGTGTAGGTCCACTCCCAGGATCTGAACCCTGGGCCGCCTAAGTGGAGCACACAAATTTAACAACTATGCCATGGGGCTGACCCCTTCTTTCTTTTTATTTTTGTGGGGAGCTAAGATGCTTGGTTTCCTCTTTCTCTAGGAAGATGACTAGGGTCCCTGGGAGGTGATGCGTCACTGAGTGGGGCTGCGTATAGAATCCCCTGGGAGATGGGGCAAAAGTTGGGGATGCTAATGTCTATAAGTCCCGGGTAAGTGGGTATGATGCCTCTGTGTCATGGTTGTCACGCCCAGGAATCTGGAAACCTAAAGGGCTGCACCTTTGTTTTAAGGTAAATTACCAATAGGCCATCTATACTCCAGGAAATAGCAAGAATAATTGCCTTCCTTGAATCTTGACACTGAGTAGAGAAAAATAATCCCTAAGAATTTTAGCAAGCATAAACAGGCCCTCATGTCTGATTTGCAGCCGGAATTCATTCTACTTGGGGGATCCAGACAAACCCTCAAGCCAAATGTTTAGTTTAAAGTTGCTGCAGCTTGATGAATCTTCTAAATGAGTGGCAAGAGAAAACGCAAATTATATTTGGGTGAATCCACATTTGGCTCAGGCATCAAAGAATTCCCACAGATAAAGCTTCAAGGAATATGAGCTTAGAGTCAAAAATCACAAAATACACAAGAAAATACCTTGAATGGCATGTTACAGATGAGAATCACGTTATCATCAACCTCATTAATTACTGGAGAGATACACATTAAAGTCAAGAGTGAGATATTAAGATTGGCAAAAATTAAAAGTCTTATAATATCAAGATTTGGCAAAGATATGAAACAAACAGAACTTTTAAAAGTCCGTGGTTCAGACAGATTTGGAAACCAATTTGGCATATCGTAGAAAAGTCGAGCAGCTGCATACCCCATTGTCAGCAATTCCAGTCCTAGCTATAAACCTAAGGGAAATGATCACTCATGTGTCCTAAGACTCCTGAGTGAGAAGAACATGCATGAATGTTAACAGCAGCAATGTCTACAACAGCAAAATGCTGGGAAAATCCCAAATGCCATTGACAGTGGAATAGAGGGAGAAAATGTGGTATGTTCACATAACGTAATACTACACAGCAATAAGAGAAAGAATAAACTACAGTTGCACAAAACGGCATGAATCTATCTTAGGGACATGACACAGAGAGACAAAAACAAGTCTAGTAGGATACTGCAAAGTAGGATATTATGTTTGGGATATTAACCAAAGTGGTAAAGCTATAAAGAACAGTGAGGGCATCATAAAACACTAAATTTGGTGAATGCAATCACATTTGGTGGGGGTGGGGGGGGAGGGGAGGATAGTAGCTGGTATCAGTGACAGATCTGGGAAGGCCTTAAAATAAGGGGATGTTCTGTTGCTTAACCCGGGTAATGTGTACACAGTGCTCATTATATTGTAATTCTTTATCCCTAACACAGTGTTTATAAACATCCTTACTGTATATCCAATACTTACTTAAAAACACAATTTATAAACTCTGTAGACTCAAAACTTGCCTGATAGCCTTCTTATTTCCATGTAAAATAGAAAAGCTTCATGTTTTCTTTTATCTTTGTTGAAATCAAAATAATTTCGTTAATAATTTTTTTCACATATTCAGGCTCACGAATTATTCTAAGAAACCCCTACCTTATAAAGAGACTATCTAGAATAGTTTGTTTTTAAAATTAGAAGCTACGTATTGAAGGATGTGTGACAGAAATTCTCATATACCACACAAGGCACTGCTCTGTTAATTGAGGTGACCAGCTATGATTGTTCCAGAGACTATTAGTGTTAACTATTTTTTTAGTTGAAGACATTTTATTGGTTGAAGATATTGTCATCTCTTAATTGAAATGACATTGACCAATAAAAAGTTTTCTTCAGCTTTAGAATTATCCATTGGCTTATATATTGATCTGATCTTCCTTCATAATTATTTAAATTATATTTTTTTCAATTGCTTTGAGTGAGAAGATATGTACAGTTTTAGGGAAATATGAAGCAGAAGAAAATGAAGTAAACACACACATGTCCCTCTTTTTCAGGCAGTTAGTGTCTTTTAGTAGCAAATGAAGATGCTATCTGAACTGGCCCTGCCATATGCACAGCAATGTCAAAATGCACAGCCAGATTCAGCAGGATAGACTTAGGCAGTCCTTGATGTCTATGAGAACATTGTGCGTCTTTTCCCTTTAAAAGAGAGCTACAACGTATCTGACAAAATCTTTGCTAAGAGGTGATCCTCAGGCAGGCAGAGGGATAGAAGTCACCATGTGTTATGTGCAAGATTTCCAATATTAAAGTTGGACTTGTAAGAAAAGACACTTCGTGTTTGTTGATATTCCTCTCAAAGGCAATTATCTGCTGTTATTATGTTTGAGTTCCCAAAACGCCTAGCACTGTAGTATTATATTAATGATGTTCTGTAAGATATATATTGAATTATATTATTTCATTAAAAATAAAGTCCACACTGTTGCCAAGGATATGCAGTTTCCATAATAAATCCAATCTGTCATCCCTTTTTTCTCCCTGAGTCCATTTTCTTTTGACTTCTCTGAATCTGGGGCTAAGCCTTGTTATAGCTACCCAGAAAAGTATGTTAATGAAACACATGAATATATATTTGTCTATGATCATATCCTGCTTTTTATGGAAAGAAACGCAATTCAGAGAGGATTTAGTACATTTGAGACTTCCAGGGCAAGATTATATTTTGAATATTTATCTTTTGTTCACTTCATTTCGTTCTGCTTCATAATTTTCCCTAAGCTGCACATGGCTTTTTCCCAGCCACAACACCTAATTCTCTTTGTCTAGGAAGAGGAAAACAGCATTATGAAGTATAACAGTATTCGTGCCTTCTCTACATTTCTTAATTCAGAGTAGAGGCAGGAAGTTGAATACAGCAATCCCTCCCCAATTCCAACCCTCGATGGTGAGTTCTTCTTATAAAAAATTCACCTCTGTGTGAATTTACTTCTGTCTAACTTTTCAACAGCTATCAGAGAGCTGACTCTAGTCTAGGTCAGCCAAGTGAATTTTAAATCACTTCAAATGAGGTTAATGACAATCTAGCGGGAACTTGGAGCTGGGAGTAGCCAATCAAGCGAAGCAAATGGCATAGGCATGGAGATTCTGAGCATTGAGTCTTTAAGAGATGGAAGGAAGGTAAGTCTTCCTTTAAAACTGGCCTTAAAAACACATTCTTGGGGTGACTGGGCACATGATGGATGGTAATTAGTCTTTGGGTGGTGAACATGATGTAACCTACACAGAAATCAAAATATAATGATGAACATCTGAAATTTATATAATGTTGTAAACCAGTGTTACCTCAATAAAATATAAATTAATTAATTTGGAAAAAAGAAGAAGAATGTCAAAAAAAAAAGAAAAAAAACATGTTCTTGCATGTGTTAAGTGCATGCCACTAGAGGACAGCCTCTCAGAATTTGAGGATATGCCTCTCTTGTTCACACTGGTACCCCGGTGCCTAACTCAGTGCCTCACATAGTAGCCATTTAGTAAATATTAATTGAATGAAAGAAGAATGAATAGGAGGAAATAGATCACTTCAAAGCAACAAGAATCAGAGTTACATCAGATTTTTCAGCTGCAACATCGGATGCTGGAGAACAGTGGTGTGCTGCTTTTAAAGTATTAGAAGCACTTAAGACCTAGAATTTGACATCCAGCTAATTGTTACTGAAATGTGAGGACATAGTATTCTTTATCATCCAAAGCCTCTGAAACTTTGCCAAAGACCTATACTTGGAAGAGTTTGGATAAAGTATTTAAATAAGAAAATAGGTAAATCTTAGAAGATGTTGCAGGAAATACATGGTGTTTTAAAAGTTATTTTATTTTTGTTAAAAACTATTGTTTTAAAAATAGCTAAGAGCAAAGAAAAAGAGAAAACATATCTAAACTAATACAAAATCAAAAGTCTAGAATGATAATACCGTGATAATACCAAAATTAAAAGTCTAGAATGATAATACAGGAGATGTGTTTGAGCAGTAGAATTCAATGGAGGTGATAATGTGCCAAAGTGTTTGTTTTAAAAAATAACGGAAAAAATAAAAGGAGAGGATTATCATTTTTTAAAGTATAGAAAAGAAGATCAAAGTGAAATAAATTAAAATGTAGAAGCAGATTCAAATATATCAATGACTACAACAAAATTACTAACTGAAAAACAAGCCTAAATGATTAAATACAACACCATTACTTTTATTAAGTTAAAAACATCACACACACACACATATATACACACACACCCCATACATACACACACATATATATTACATACAATATACATACACATATATATATATAAAAGGTGTATGTATATACCTTTTTATGTGAATGCTTATAGATGCAATAAAACTATGTAAATTGGAAAGGAAAGGAAATGATAAATGTGGAATTCAGAATGCTGGTTGCCTGAGGAGATGGGTTCATATGTTTGGGGTTAAGAAGAAGCATATTGTCAATTCCCTAGTTTTTGTTTTGACAGAGGGTTTGCTTATTGCATTATAAAAAATTACTAACTGTCTAAATACAGCTTTCAATTTTCTAACTACAGCTTACAATAAAAATCAGAAGTACAGTACTCTATCACTAATTTAATGTTTGTAAATTTCCACATATGTTATATTGTGTAATGTTTTATTAGAGTAAATACGAAAATATATAAAAGGGCTTTCATAGGTTTAATTCTGCCCTCAAGTCTTATGATCTTATTTTATATCTTAGCATAAGATCATAGATTTTTCTACCCCAAATTCTTTTACCACAAGAATTCTAGGCAAACCTTAACACTGCAGGTGAGGTGGAAGAAAATGCTTATACAAAACAGATGTATTTTCCAATTCAGAGCTTCCTTATATCCAAGTCCTTGTCTAATTAATTTCACACAATATTATCTGGTTAACTTGCTCCCTCTCTCTAAGCACCTCTGGGAATATATGAAATATTGTACAGATGCTCTTACAGAGAATTACATTACTAAGTGTCATTAGCATAACTCAACATCCAACATTAATTTAGTGGTTGGGGCTTGGAGGTGACAAACCCCTGTTTTCTTCCCTCACCTCCAAATTCCTGTCTATGTTAATGGCTTCATGTATTGGAGATTCTCTGTATGAACTGCCGCCTTCCTGGGTGGGCATCAGAAGCTTGACTTCCCACTCTCTGGAGTCTGCAGGCCTCCCCATTAGTCTCTACTGCTTTGAACATATTGACCTTTTTTTTTTGAAACCTTCTTCTAACAAGTCCACAGGTTTTCTTTCTAAGCCTTTCCTTACCATATGGTCATTTGTGGGAGTTTAAGGAAGAGAGGAGAAGGCATTCCAGGTGGAGAAAGGACTATATATAAAGACAAGAGGCAGAGCAGAAATCTAGGATCTTGTGCACAAAAGATTGGAGATTTGTAATATTTCAAATTTAGAAAGGAAAGGGTGAGTGCAGCCTGCAAGGTGGGCAGAGGCCACCCCATGAAGGGCCTCAAATGCGTGCTAGAGTGAATCACCTTCATCCTATAGGTAATGGGGCACACATGAAGGATTCTAACCAGGGGACTTGGTTCTGGATTGGGCTTGAGGAAGATCAGCACCATAGCAAAGTAGAAGACTCTGTCTCCACAGCTACCACCATTTACTGTAGGATTCCTATTCTTTTTGTCCTTTTGGTTCTAATTATCATAAATCTCCACAAATCTTGTTGGGGAAAAAGGTGTGAAAAAAGTCATGATAATATTTATTTGGTGATTCCAACGTATCAAGTGCTTTAATGGCAGCTTCTCATTTAATCCTCACAATAGTTCAATATTGATTACCATTTCCATTTTACAGATCAAAAAAGTGAGGCACAGTGGTCAAGTCACTGGTCAAAGACCACACAGCAAGTTGAAGAGCCATGTTGAGGCTGTCTGAAAACAGAGCAAGTATTATTAACCATATGCTTCAGTGTTTTCATTAAAATATACTACATGGCCTGTAGAACTTAATTACAATGTTCCTATGTGAGGGTTTCAGATATTACAGAGCTGCAGATTGCATGTGAATGAGCCCCATGAGGTTCAAGGCTTTGCTCTAAATATTGCTGGCATACAACGTAGGAAATATAAAGTGTATTTACTTGTTAATCAGCTAGCTCTCCTTGTGGATATTATTTTTCTCCTTAATATAAATGAACACCTATTAATGGTCCACAACGCATTGTAGGTAGTTAGCTAAACTCATTTGATACAAAATTTATTGATGTGATTGTTTTACAAACACATATCTAATGAGTTATTTCATGTGAATCTTTCCATGTGAATCATTCCATGCAAGAACATCTTTATCTGAATTCTAGACATGTGAGATGTTCTAATACTGCTTTCATATTTCGACGTCACAGGTGATAAATGCAACTAGTTGAGATAGCTTAATAATCAGAAATAGTATTAAAGAAGAAATGGAACTGATATTTATTTTGTGTAAAGAAGAAATGGAACTGATATTTATTTTGTGTCTAATAAATGCCAGGCACTATCTGTATAGTATCTCACTAATTCTCAAAACAAAACTTGAGGTAGGTATAATTATCCCCATTTTATAGATAAGGAAACTGAGGCTCAGAGAAGTTAAGGAACTTGCCTAATATTTCCCTATTAATAAGTAGTAGTGCTGGGATCCAACCTGGGCACATATGAATCCAAAGACTCTGCTCTTTCTGCTATAATGTATTCACTATAATCTGCTATCTACACTAAAAGTAGTCAGACATCTGTGGATATATAAACAGAAAAAAGAAAAATTAAAGATACAAAATTTTAATGATGGCCTGAGCCTATTGACCCACAGGGCAACATTCTATTGATTTGGCCAAAACTCTTCCCAAAATTTGCAGCTCTGGGCTTCTTTGTACAACAGGGTGATTAGGTTAGAAGTACAAAATAAATGGCCATCTGAGTGATTTCCTCAATTGTCAATATGTGATCAACTTTCTCCAGGCTAAATACTTCCATCAGACACAATTGGGAGACTGTGGGCAGAGGGTGAAGATTTCCTTTTAAAGCCACAATTGTAGTCTAAGAATAATGGGGGACTTTATGAATAGCTGACCTTCTTTGAAAAGATTGTTGGCTTTTTTCTTCTTGATGGTACCCATTCAGTATATTTTATATATATGCATGTAAACTCCAGCTCAAATAGAAAAGGACACATTTGAATTCCCCGCAAAAACAGTTATAATTATTTCCTAGACAGTGCCTGTAGATCTGCTACCTGCATCCATAGCCACACCCAGTTCCAAATTACATAATATATTAACAGCCTCAAACTCACCAACCAATGGAGCCTGGAATTATTCTTGCTGCCCTTGGTACCCAAATATCCACAGACTCACATTTTTTACCTAGTTCTACCATGTTAATCAAAACTTCACCGTGGAATTTCTAGTTGTTTGTTTCGCTCGGCAGTTTCCTTCCAAACTCGATGCAACACACTTCTCCGTTGTTGCTCTTTAACCGGGGCCCTGAAAAAGTTGATGGCTTCCTCTCTGAGAGTCCAAACACGATGCCAGGGATCTTGTTCTGAATAACACCACATTCTACCCAACAATGCTAGACTTCCTCGGGTATTGACTCAAACTGGAATAGAGTTGACCATATTCCTTTGGGCACTGTAGAGAAAGCTCTTGGCCCCAAGAAAGAAATACACACTCAGGGGCAGGCCCCAGTCACACCCAATCCCTGCTCCCTATTCTTCCTAAAGAGCCTGAGTTGCTGTGGATCCAACATGTCTCATTCATGTGAAATACGCATTCATTCCTGCCTCTCTCTTTCCATTCCATTTTTATTATTTCATGCTCCTCTTATTTTAAGCCTCTACTACAGCTATTCTATCATTCATCTCCAATCCATCTTACATATAGTTGTCAAACTGATCTTCCCAGAATTTCACTTTGTTTATACTACCCCTTTTTAAAAAGACTTTGTAGCTTCCTATTGTCTGAAATAACCTGAAAAATATTAACTATGACGTAGAATACCCTTCACAATACAGTTCTTCTGGTCTTTGCAGACGTACCTCCTCTGTACTTCCTCACTCCTACCCTACATGCTTATCCAACTTGACTGGTCTTTATTCTCTGATCACTCACCTTGACTCTTCTCCCTACCTGAAGGAACCCCACCTCCTACTTATCCATCTGTTTCTATTTACCAGTTTTTCAAGGCCTTTTCCTCCATGAACCTTCCCCTTTTAAAGAATCCCACAGTTAAAAGAAACTTTGAAGTCATGGAGTCCAAGAATTTATTTCATGATATACACATCTCTAAAATATCATCTATTAATGGTTTCCTAGTTTATATCTAGTAACAGGGAAATTGGTACACAGGCTAAGGTACAGACTGTCTTATCTATATATTGCCAGTGTCTGGTACATTTTAGAAACATTGTATATACTTGAAATATATTTGCTAAATGAATGAGTAAATAAATGAATGCATGATTGTTTACCTCTTAGGGCAGAAGTCAGCAAACTTTTTCTGTAAATGGTCATATAGTAAATATATTTGTGGGCTGTACAATCTCTGTCACAACTATTCAACTCCGCTATTATCGCAGGAAAGCAGACATAAACAACATATAAAAAAGCGTGGCTGGATTTGGCAACCTGTGGTTTGTCAGCTCCTGTCTTAAGGCAACACAAGCCATCTTGAGACAGCTTTTAGTATTCTTCCTCATGTTACTTCAAATCTCTCTAGCTAAAATTTTATGATACTTATTCAGATGTTCTAAAACAATGTGCATGCTTCCTCTGATCATGTTCAATTCCTTCAGCCATTCCGTGTGTTATTTTGAGTTTCTTCACTAACTTAACCTTTCTTCCAGATTGTGTTCCATTTGTTTATGGATCTCATAAAATCTGGTATCCAAAACAAAAAGTAACGCTCCATATTGACATGACAACTGACAAGTAAAGCAGGTTCATTTCCTACCTTCCTCTATATACCACAGGTGTAATAATAAAGCCTAAAATAGCATTAGTGGGGGGGGGAGACATATCACATTTCCTGTTAATTCATAAGTCATACTTAAAGCTCTATACTCTCGTCTAAACCCTTCTCTATTAAGTAGTGTTTTGAGGGAGAGAGAGAAGGGACCACATACAGAATCTCATATTTGTCATTATATTGTTTTCTTATTTTCTTTTAAAAGACTGAATGATACTAAGGACTATTTTAAAATTAATAAAACATCTATAATGATGCTCATCAAGTGCATGATGTTCCCTTTAGTTCATCACTCAATGATTCGCCATCTTTGTCCTATCCAGTCTATCTGTTTTATTTCATCTATTCACACATGCCCTCATGCACTCATTCTAAGATATTTATTGAGTGCTTACTATGCACCAGTTACTGTGCCAGGCATGGAGACCCAATAGTGAGAAAAGAGACACATTCCTCTTACATAGTGCATACAGTCTGCTTTGACACCAGCCCACGCAATGCGTTGTGCAATTCCTGAACGCTCAACACAAATTCCACATTTCTTGCTGTCCCACGTGATCTCTAAGATCTTTCTCACTTGTTCAAACATAATTCCATTGTAATCCAGTTTCCCATGTGTTCCCTGACATTTGGTTCTGGCTCATATTTATGATTCCATTTGTTTTTGTCTTTCCATTGAAGTCTTGTCTTTTTGAATATTCCTTTTGGTTTCCCTTCAGGGATGCTGGCTTGGAGTCACCCGACCAGCTGTCTCTGATCTGGACTACCTCAAGTTGCACTTCCTTCCTGTCCTAGCTTGCCTCTTGAGACCTAACTTTAACTCAAGTCAAGGAAGAATGTTGCCCAGAAGCAGATAAACAGTTGAAGACGGGGTATAGACTAAACCCTGGCCTCCAGATTCCCTGTCTAGTGTTTTTTTAACCACACTGTTCTGCATCTCCAGAGTGGTAGAAAAGCATGATTTCAAATTAGTTAACCTGGTCTACTTTTGCTAGCCCTGCTAATAGGACCAAACCAAACAAACAAAACAAATCTGCCTTTGCTGTCTTACAGGTGCCCCCTCTGCACTTCTTATAAACTGCCTTCTCATCTCCAAACCATTTCCCTGGCCCCATGCTGACACCTGTTCCTTCCAAATTTACCCTACAAATTATGACATTGCCCCAGCCCCTCTCTGTTATGTAATTTAAAATTAGAGAATTTTAAACATTTTTTTAAAAAATACATCCAAATATAATTCTTACAATATAATTTTCCACTCTGATAAGCACTAGACTGGAGAGACCTTTGTGTTACAAAGTGAACCCCACGCCTTTATATGTAAGTCTTTATGTGTTTGTTGGTCTGCTTTTTGGTATGTATCTTTGTGATGTTAAATGTAGTGAACCATGTCATTATCCATACTGACAGTGACTCAGCTACATCAGTTATGTGTGTCACAGGCAAAAATTGACTCTCTTCCCTGAATCTAAGAAAATTACTCACTCGAACCTGGGGAGCCATTAGCTGATGCCAGATGTACTGGCATTATAAGTCAAGGTAAGCTCCTTGCAAGTAGGTCATGTACTTCCTTTATCTCCCACAACCCTGGTTATAATGATGAGTGAACTGCTGTAAATCTATGTTGCTGTCATTCTGAACTTTGCAGGTTTACATGTTAATGACTTTGCTTAAGAATAATGAATGACTCCAGAATATATTAGAAGGCCCAACTGTGCAGTTCTACAGTCTTATCAATCATTAGGTGAATGATGGTCTAGTAAAGGTGGTTCTGGAAGTCTGGAAGAGTCCTCAGCCTAAAGTTCACTGAGTGGAGTATACTGTACAAAACTAACTAGTTCTTGGTGGAAAGTCCCATCCATTAACTTCATGCTTCATTTGAAGTGTTTCCTAGCTCCTTGCTTTGCTTTATTGACCGACATCTCCACTTGGGCTAGATAATGCAGCTTCTGTGGCGAGGTTCTTATCCCAGTCACCAAAATTGAAACCTTTTTCATCCTTCTGATGTTTTGAGAATTTCTCTGAAGTCTCCCATTTAAAATGGTGTAAATAACCTTTTGTCCACTAACTGAAGACAAGTAAAAGAAAACTAAAGCTAGTAGGCTCTTCCCTGATGTGTAACAATTGTTATCTGCCTCACTGTGGCCAGATTAGATACATTTCTTGGAATTCTCTTGTCTTGGTTTTCTGTCAGAGGAATTTTATCTAACATTTGTGTTTATTTATCAGGTTAAGCCTTTAATGCAGTACAGTGGTGGGATAATATGACTATACCAATGATGCCACATACATTTAAATAGAAGAGTATTATGATTTGATCCAGAATTAAGAGTTAGAAAATGAAATAAAGGAATTGGTAATGCAGAATTTCTTCAGGAACAGCATGAAGAGGTACAATGATTTCCAGACTTGAGACTACAGAGAGATGGCGACCACTGAGTTGTACTGTTCATTGGTTGTAAAATCCTAACTGCATTCTCTCAAAATTGCACAGAATTAGGTAACTTCTGTTTTCTGATTGTCATAACTGCCTTTAATAATATTTTACTGGACCGTAAATTGTTCTGACTACATTTCATGCCTGATAAAATCCTTACATTTATGGTAGAAAATGTAAGCCTTTGTTCTGTAACTAATCTTTTAAGTTTTCTGAAACAGAGAAGTCTTGAATTTTATTCCTAGAAAGTCTCATGATTAAAAGTATCATATTCTTCCTTGAAAATAGGCTAGCACGATTAGGGATTTTGGTAAAACTAACCTTGAAATTAGTGTTGAGATACATTTTATAGGAGTGTATATATATATATATATATATATACACACATACATATATATGTATGTACAGTAGTCCCCCCTTATCTGTGGTTTCACTTTCTGCAGTTTAAATTTCCTGTAGTCAACTGTGGTCTGAAAATATTAAATGGAAAATTCCTATGATATTGTGATTTATAAGAAATATCTATCTGGTCATTCAGATGACCAAAGTACATTTCTCATATATGTTTGGTATTTGTCCACAGTCCTTGGCTAACAGCTCCCAAAAACCTTTGGAATTTCTTAGGTGTTGAGAGTGATAAAAAGTGTCTTTTGTTATGTTAATGAGGTGACTTTTGGCCCTTACCCAAATTTGGGGGCTGGTTGCAGGAGAACCAGCTGTGTGATCAGAGGATTGGAACTTTCAGTTCTGATTTCCAGGGAGTGGAGGGGGGCTTGAGATTGAATCAATTGCCAACACGCAATGACTTAGTCAATCATAACTACACAGTGAAGCCTCCATAAAAACCCAAAAGGACAGCTGGTTAGCCCCCTTTTTCAGAGAGCTTCCACGTTGGGAAATCCACATGCCACGGTACTGGGACCCAGGCTCCATGAGGACAGAAGTTCCTTTGATCAGGACCTCGCCCTATGTATCTCTTCATCTGGCTATTGATTCATATACTTTAATATCTTCTGTAATAAATTGGTAATCTAGTGAGTAAACGGGTTTTCCTGAGTTCTGTGAGCTCTTCTAGCACATTAATCGAACCTGAGGAGGCGTCATTGGAAGCTCCAGTTTGTAGCTGGTCAGTCAGAAGCACAGACAACAACCTGGGCTTGTGGCTGGCATCTGAAGTGGAGGGCAGTATTGTGGGACCGAGTCCTTTACCTGCAGAATGTGGTGCTATCTCTGGGTAGATACTGTTAGAAATGAGTTGAATTCTCAGACACCCTGTTGGCATCCAAGAACTGCTTGTTGGTGTGGGGAAGCCTATACACACACACACGTTGGAATTGGGTCCAGGAACCTTTTGCAATTCCAGAAATAAACGATTCATAGTTTTAAACTGCACACAGTTCTTAGCAGTGTGATGAAATCTTGCACTGTCCCATTTTCTATCCCACCCAGAACATGAATCATCCCTTGGTCCAGCGGATCCTCACTGTACACACTACCTGATGGTTAGTCACTTAGTAGCCCTCTCGATTATCAGATGACTGTCACAGTATCATGGTGTTTGTGTTCAAGTAACCCTTACTTTACTTAATAAGAGCCCCAAAGTGCAAGAGTAGTGATGCTAGCAATTCGGATATGCCAAAGAGAAGCTGTAAAGTGGTTTCTTTAAATGAAAAAGTGAAAGTTCTTGAATTAATAAGGAAAGAAAAAACATCGTGTGCTGAGGTTCCTAAGATCTATGGTAACTTTTATTACAGCATATTGTTATAATTGTTCTACCATTGTTAATCTCTTGTTGTGCCTAATTTATAAATTAAACTTTATCATAGGTATGTGTGTATAGGGAAAAATATAGTACACAGTCATGCACTGCATAATGATGTTTCCATCAATGACAGACTGCATATGTGACAGTTGTCCCATAAGATTAGTACCATATAGCCTAGGTGTGTAGCAGGCTATACCACCTAAATTTGTATAAGTACTGTAGGAAAGGAAGAAGTTTTCCTCTATCCTTCTAGGTACTTCTGGCTAGTCTAAGAATTAAATTGACATGAGACAGATTAACAGGAAAAAAACAAACAAAAGTTTAATCACATGTATACATGGGAGAAACCCAGGAAAACCAAGTAACTCACCAAAACGCCTGAAACTCTCACTTTAAATATCATCCTCAGCTAAAGATAAAAGAAGATGTTAGGGGTGGGGAGAGTCAGGGACTTCAAAAAGAGGGAAGGCAATTCACAGGTAGGTGAAAAGGAGCAAACGTTTAGAAAACAAGTGTTTGGCCTCACAGAAACAGAAGAACACCAAGGAGAGCCCAACACACAGGCTTTACTAGGTTCCTGCTTGTCTGCCACCTAATTTGTGTTATGCTAAGGTGATAGCTCGCTTCCTGAGACAGGTGTTTTTATCTGAATTATTTTAGGCAGTTAAGGGGGAGGTAAAAAGAAAAACTTTGAGTCTTTTGTTTCTTAAAAATGATCAGCCTAGAATAATCCTCATGTTGAACAGACACATTTTGAGGTGGCAAATTTTGTTCCCCTTCAGTACCCTCTATGATGTTCACATAATGACAAAATCACCTAACGATGCATTTCTCAGAACATAGCCCATCATTAAGTCACGCATGACTGTATGTAAATTCAGTACAATCTGCAGTTTCATGCATCCACTGGGGGTCTTGGAATGTATACCCCACAGATAAGGGGGGGACTACTATATATATTTTAATAAATTGTTATAAGTTAGTGTGTGTGTGTGTGTGTGTACATATCTACTACGTTATCTTAGTCTGGATTTCAAGAGGTACAAGTACATAGTTGAATGTTCCAATGGCAGTATAACTGTGGATATTGCGTAACACTGAAGAGTACTTTGTGACTTACAGGCTTAAACATATCGTTATTGACTGTATTTATTGCCTAGACAAAAATATGTTGAAAATTAGAATAAACTGTTCTTTATAGGAGACAGGAAAATACAATGGATAGGACACAGTCTTCTCTGTATTCAGTTCTCAGCTCCATGTATTCCGAATTTCATAATCTTGCTTTAGGTCATTTTTCCTGAGAAACAGACTCTGAGATGGAGGTTTTTATGCAGGAATTTTGTTGAGGAGTGTACTTGGGATCAATATCATTATAGATGTCCCAAATAGAAAAAAGGGGCCTGGCTTTGTACCCCTATATTGATCAGTCATTGGATGTGAGCTGCCTGTGGGACAAGGCATAATCTTGAGTAAGGCGGTTCCCTTTGGTGGAAGGAGGACATTTCCCAGAGATGGAGTCAGCTGTGAGCCATCAGGAGCCAACACTTCAAGGCAGCTGGAGGATGAGTGCCTTGTCCTGAAGCTGATCTGGTGATGCCCTGCAGCATCTACTATATCCACCCCTTGTGACACTCGGCTCTTCTTGCTTCATGTAATAAGTTTGTTCCTTCTGGGAACAGTTTCTTCAGGATCCTAGTAGGTTGCCTTTTTTTATGAAACCTACAAGAGAAAGATTAGTGGGAACATAGCCCCTACCAGTGCAGCTGGTGTCAAGGCCACAACTGATACCTCTTGTCTCTCTATTGTCTTCTCTCTTCCACTACTCATTCTGCAGTTCCCTTATCCTCTGCCAGCACCTCTACTGATCTATGTGGCTTACCTTGTGGGTGGCACAGACCATTACTGAGGGGTCTGAACCTCTCCTTACCATCCCTTCTTAGGCCGTGACTGCTGCACTTGCCCTTTCATCATCAAAAATAGACAGGGAAGTACTAAGACAGGCTCCGTGGATACCAGAAATTCTTCCCTGACAGCAGCCCTACCTCCTCCTGATAATCAATTACCCCCGCCAGGATGGTGACTCCTGTCCCTGCCGCCAGTCTCCTGGCACGGGAGCCCAAATGATGTTTAAGACATATCTTCAAGTTTAAGGAGACTCCTAGTGTGTCAGCTCATGAAAGTATTCTCCTTCTGAAAACCAGTCTGAAGATCCACACAGCCTAAATTGGTGGGAACAGGAAGCACAAAGTCTCCACTTAGGCTGCTGGGAGTGAGGCTAAGTTCAGCCTCTCCTACTTCCTCTCCTTGGTTCCTAGACCCGTGTATCCTGTTTCTTGGGGATGTAATACCAAAGCATGGTCATTGATTTAGAGTATGTACTGCGTCCTTTAGACGGCACCCCTTTATTGCAGGATATCATCTCCAAGTTGGTGCTCCAGCTGCACCTTTAAAAGGCTGTTCTCTTGATCTGCCAGGCCTGCAGCTTGTGGGTCATGCGCCTGTATCGGAACAAGTGGACCCCATGATTGTGCACCCGCTGCTGAAGTCCAAAGTATTTCCACTGGTCTGAGGTGATATTATGCAGTGTTGTGTACTGATGTACCAAACACTCTATAGGCCCTTGGATAATGATCCTGAACAAGGCCCTGCAGACAGGGAACCAAACCCTTATTGGGAATTTATTTCAGTTCTAGTCAAAAATGAATCACTACTCCTTCTAAGGTGGAAGAGGTCCAATGTCACCATCAGCTTTCCATTAGGTGGCTGGTCTGAGGGTTGGTCTCCTTGGGGTTTAGTGCTGAAATTGAAGTTGAGCACTGGCTCCTGTTGGCTATCAGGTTGGACAACTCATCAACCTTTTAGTGTGTGGGAAAACAGAAATCTATATTGTGTGGCCCACATGAAACAGATGGGTTCCACTGAAAGAATGAAGGGTAGGTTATTCTAAGGCTTAAAACAGAAGTGTAGGGGCCGGCCCCGTGGCTTAGCGGTTAAGTGCACGCGCTCCGCTACTGGCAGCCTGGGTTCGGATACCGGGCGCACACCGACGCACCGCTTCTCCAGCCATGCTGAGTCCGCGTCCCACATATAGCAACTAGAAGGATGTGCAACTATGACATACAACTATCTACTGGGGCTTTGGGGAAAAAAAAAAGGAAGAGAACTGGCAATAGATGTTAGCTCGGAGCCAGTCTTCCTCAGCAAAAAGAGGAGGATTAGCATGGATGTTAGCTCAGGGCTGATCTTCCTCACAAAAAAAAAAAAAAAAAAAAAACAGAAGTGTAGGGGGAGAATGGAACTTCTTGGGCAGGATATTAGAAATATAGTAAAGCTGAGAGAAGGACCAAGATTGGATCCTGGAAGTTTCCAAGCTGCATTAGATGGTAAACCAGTGGCTAAAATGTAGTCTACTAAAAACTCACTAATTTATATTCTTTGTTCTTGCCTTTTTTAATTTCCTCTTTTGTTTGCCCTTAGTTTCTGAATTTCTTTTTAATCTTAGTTTCTTTTTGATAAAGGCTGGCCAATTTGTCTGGTCGAAAGAACAGAGGCCAATGTAGAAAATTGGGCAAATAAGTTACCTCAGTGAGCCTCACTTTCCTCATTTATAAAATTGAAGTAAAAAATACCTGCCTTGCAGATTATTATAGGATTTAAAAACATGTCTATAAAGTACTTGTACATGGTGGGTGCTCAATCATTGCTTATTAATATGGGAAACAATCCTAAGCGATCACTGCTGTTCAGCAGGAGAGGATAGGGCTTCCATCCTTGCTTGGGGCCCTGGTGGTAGAGACTGGGCATCCTGGAAGTAAGGCAGGCAGATGAGAGGAGGTAGCAGAGCCCCACTTCCCTTCTTGCCTACGGGCTCATCTAAGAAGATTTTTCAGTGATAGACCTGGATCTTGTTTGTTTTCTTGTTGAAAAAGTATAACTTTTGTTTTTATATTTGGGTGGCCTTGATTCTATCTTTTTACACTTTTAAAAATTTGTTTCCTGCTTACTAAAACAAAAAAATACAGGCTTTCTACAAACATTTCAAGTGCTGAGTGTTCATTTATCATGGGGGAAAAGTTCCTTCCTCAACCTGTTACTAAAAAATAAATACTTTAAGTATTTGGTATCTATTCCTCTAGGTTTTTTCCTATGCAAAGTCAGATGTCACATATACGTAAAAAAATATACATTTTAACAAAAGCAAGATCATATTATGCATACTGTTGCACAACTTGCTGTTTTAACTTAACAGTGTTTCAGGGACATTTTTCCAGGATAGTGTGAATTCATGCTTTTTAATAATTTTAGTGTCCTACTATATTCTATTATACCATAAAGTATTTGGTGGACATTTGGACATTAGGTTTTCACTATTTAAAACAATGCCACAGTGAATGCTCTTATGCTTCTAATATAAATTCTAGAAGCAGAACTGTTGGGTCAGAGGACATGAAAAATTTTAATTTTAATGAATAATGTCAATTGCCCTCCAAAAAGATGGCATCAAATTTCACTCTGAGTAGAGGTTTTATTTCATTCTCAGTGTTAATGGTATGAATTCCGTTATTAGGAGTAAGGGTCACAGCCAAGTGTCTTTCTGCCAGGAAGCAGAACACGCTGTGTAGGGACTAAGAAACACTGGTTTTGGAAAAGAGAGATTATGGTTGAATCAGTTCATCAAATGTGCACTGGTGCCAGTGAGTAAAACAGAGCTCATGAATAGATTTTCAAGTCGCACAGACTTGAGTTTTAAACCTTGATTCAATTATTTACTAGCTGTGTGATGTTAGGTAAATTACTCAATGTATCTGAGCCTTATAAAATTGGGATAATAATATCACTTACCTCATGGGGTTGGTATGTCGGTTAAATGATAAACATACGTAATTCACATATATCTGTATGTAATATACACAACGTTACATGCATGTCAGCCTGATTGTGTCAAGCCTGCCATATAGCAAATATTGAGTATTATTCTTATGCTTTTCCAGAATATATATCTGAGATCTCAACAGGATGTTTTATTTCAGTGTTTTTCTCTTACTTCCTCATTCCTCAAAGAGAACAATGACTAGAAAACATTGGTTGGGTAAATACTACATTATCATAATTACAATTTCCCTGAGAAAAGTGGCTTGCAGTTTGAATATTCAGCATCATAATTACAATTTCCATAAGGAATGTAGAACAGTTATTATAAACAACACAATAATCACTTGGTCCATAAGGGAGAACAGATTATTGGGAGGAGGGAGAAGCAGCAAAAGCCCGTGTTCTAATCGGCATTCAAGAGTAGAAATACTCAAAGAGTAGAAATACACAACCTGAGAATAAATTGTAATAGCCTCTTGAAATACTCTTGTATGAATTTATCGAAAAAAATCTTATCATTACGGCAAATTTCCATGGGTTGATTAAGTGTTGCCTATATATTATTTTCTTATATATAATTTAGTTTTATCATTTTTATTAAGCATCCCCTCTGTATCTCTACTCATTGTCATTTATAATTGCTATGCCTCCAAGAAATTTAAAAAAGCAAACTATCACAAAATACAAAAAGCACAAACTATTTAAGAAACAATTTAGAGAGAGAAAAAGTTTTATCAGAGTATTTCTCTCTCAACGGATAAATGTGTCTCCTTTGTCAAGGGAAAATGGGTAAAAGTTTTTTAAAAAATGTTCTTTTGACTGCTGTGTTGCCTTAATTGGCTTTCACTTAAATTTCCTTTTTTTTTCCTTTTTTATTTTTTCAGGTGAGATGAGCAAAAAAGTATGCAGCTTTCAAGGTTGATACTTTTCATGGTGTTTTAAAACCTCTTGTTAATATGAGACAGAGTATAAAAGAGGCAGAGCAAAATATATCCTTAGCTTTTCACAGATAGTAATTAGAGGACATTACATTTTAATGTTCTTCACTCATGGATGGAAAAGTACAACGTAGATTGTAACAGAATGCACTATAGCAATGCAACATAGTGTCAGATTCAATCTTTGGCAAATTTGTGAAATTGGAAATATTCAATATTTTTCCACTCCATCCACCCATCTATCCATCCACCCATCCATCCATTCATCATTCCTTCCACCATTCATATATTTTTCCGTGAATACTTATTACATTCATACTGTGTACAGGGCCCTGTCATCTGATTTCCCTCTATTCATACTTTGTTTGCCTGACCTTCACCGTATTTTCAATCCCAACCTTTTCCATCCCTTCTTGCTATCTCTTGACAATGAACCTTCACCTGTTTCACGGGTCTTCAATTTAACTTGCCATATCTGATAAATGAGCAGGATTTCCACAACATTGCTCAGCTAATATGTGTGTAGCGGTGTCTACTCCCAAATAATTGGAGCAAGGAGGAAATCATTAGTGTGACAATAAGGAAATGACTTCTCTCTGTAATAATGAACTGCATGATGTCTTTCACTATTGTGTAATATATATTACTATACGTAGACTACTATCGTATATATAATATAGTTACTAAGTTATAATACCCGTTACCCTACCTCAAAATTCTAGTATACAAGTCTTCTTTCCCTGTACCTGTTAAACAATCTTAAGACTTTCTGACCAGGAACAGATGTGTTACTACTATAAACTTTAAGATGAGCAAACATTCCAGACACACATGACATGGCTCTTTGAAAGAACGGCAGTGGTGGATTGAGGCGAACCTCATGGGGGGCAGGGACTGAACATGTTCTGCTGAGCAAGGGCTAGGAAATGGAAATTAATAGTAGAGTCCTCCTTACACTAACTTAAGATGCATAAATATTGTTTTAATATGGGGGGCTGTTTTATTGTTTCATTTTAATGAATATTAGTCTACTTTCTTTAAAAAGGCTTTCTCAATTTCCTTACTATCTTTGATTTCCCCTAACACATTTTTTAAACATACAGCCTTGAGGTCCTCAACAGAAAATTCTGCTACTAGAGGTGTTTTCAGAAACTTAGCTGTCATAATTGGGAAGGGAGTCCAGTGTCTGTCTGCCAATCTAATTTAATTTAACTAATCTAATCTAAAATAGTCTAAATTATCTCAGCCATCACACTGTTTAGTCATAATACTTATAGGCAGGCAGTGAGCAGTGGTTGAGAAGTTGGGCTCTAGAATCAGACTGCCTGAGTTTGCATCCTTTTTACCCGTGTACTATCTGTGTTTCTGGCAAGCTTATCAACATCTCTAATACTTGATTCTCTCAATTATAAAATGGGAGAAATAAGAGTATTTACCTCACAAAGTTGTTGAGGAATGCATGAGTTGTATTTACGGATCACTTTGGCATGTTGTAAGAATGTAGTACATGATAGTTGTCATCGTAATTGCTTTGCTATTATTGCTGTTATTGTAAAGCGTTATTACTAGGGGCAGGCAGCATCTTCACTTGTCTGAAATAAACTCTCATGGACTTGATCTTTAATGTATTACCATAGCAGACATATTCATTGTATGGTAAGATTTTGTTCCACGTGAAAATATAGATAATGTGGAATTGTCCACCAACTTGTGACATCTTCTTGCAGCAAACTGCGTCTACTTTTTTTTTCTAAATATAGGGTTTTGATAAATATCACCAAGGTGAGGGAAATAAGCAATTTGAGTGACTGCTGAAGGGAGGAGGAGAGAATCAGTGGTAGCAAGGAGGGAGTTGATGGAAGGAGAGGTTTGGTGCCAACTTTTAAATCTTGCTCAGACAGAAACTAGCATCGTCTGGGGCTTTGTGTGCAGAGTCCCTTCATCATGGCGATGTGAAGCCTGATAGGTGGAGGGGAGACTGCAGAGTGGTGGGAGACAGGAAACTTGCAGCAAAGGTTGGAAGTCATTCTTCCCCGGCAGTAAAAGTGATAGGAAAGCTGAAGGGCAGGACAAAGGGATGGAACTAGAGCCCCTGCCTCTTGGTGGGATTTGAGTGTGTTGTGTGTATAGATTGTCCGTGTGTCTCATAGTAGATGAGGAAGGCCAGCCCTCCCTCAGTTGAGACTGGCCAGTGACCTCAGACCAGGTCCCAACACGCAAAGGCCATCCAACAGCAGCTTCATGGTGCTGGAGCTCATGGTGAGCTCAAAGGGAAGGGGTCTGAGTGAAAAGATCCCGCTGACTTGAGACAACAGACACTCTGAAGTCCACTGGATTGATGGCATAAGGATGGGAGATTTGCCAACTTCGCACACAAGCCCCTAGATTCATTTTGACACGTGTTCTGGCAAGTATGTAAACATGTCAAACTTAGACTTTCTATAAGGAAAGAACCCTCTCTGATCCACTTGAGAAAATGACACTTCTAATTCAGTGTCATAGACATTGCCAGGGGTATCATATCCAAGTAAAACAAAATAGTACTAAAAATTCTTACTCTGGTCTCTCAGATAGCAAGATTCAAAACTGAATTTATATATAAGCATGCAGGGATGAAGGGTAGTACAGCTCTACAATGACAAGGGTTCTTATCTATAAAGATCTGAAACATCACTGGGTTGAGATGGAATTATAGTCTCCACGCTGGACTCCACAGATCAATGGTAAATCTGAATTATCTCCAATCCTGTGCAAGTACGGTGGTTAAGGAGAAATTAAAGAAAAAAATATTTGTGATGGCTCCAGACCTACCTCCAGAAAATACTTAAGTATTTGATCAAAGCAGCCCCCTTTTGAAGCTGCCTATGACACCCAGTCTATCCCTACAATACCCTATGGGCACTCTGCACTTACGTACGCTCTACATAGATGATTCTGATGGCTTGCATTAGCCACTGTAGATATGCTCCTGTCTCTCTCATGAAAGGGGATCACAGTTACAGATTTTTAGGTCTAAACAATACTTCAAATATTATTCATTTTAGTCTTCTTTCTTTATTTAAAAAAAATTTTTTTTTAAATAATAAATTCAGGCTCACAGAATTTAAGCAAACTGTCCTAAATCATGGAGTTATTGGTGGCAAAATAGGGACCACGGTCACATTGCTTAACTTCCTCCTTGCCACGGGCCATCCAGACTGCTCGGGAAAGAAGATAGGAAGGTCTTTGGTGTGAGATGGAAATTATTTAGGAAACACTGCATTCTACGCCCTCCTGTTGCCTGAATTGTTCTTTATCTCTTCTATTGTTAAGCACTTCTCAAACCATCTTACTGCCCTGACTATATCATGAGTTCCATAAGGATAGAGCTGATGGCTACTATTTCTTTGTATCTTTGCCATATTTATAAGGTTCTAAATAAATATTGTGCAGTTTATTTTGATTCTAAACCTTGTCAAGAACACTGAACCCCTACCTCTCTTCTGGCTTAGTGAGTTCTATTGATATTATTTGTAAAAGACTTAGAAAAAAAATCGAAATCACTGAAGATGACCAGAGAGCAGACAAATATAGTTGGGTTTTGGTTTTGGTTTTGGTTTTTTTTTTTTTTGCCAACTCTGCTATAGGATTAGAGAAATAATAAATATATCAAAAATCAACTCATTAAGGGCTGGCCTCAATGGCCTAGTGGTTAAAAGTTTGGCATACTCCGCTTTGGGGGCCTGGGTTTGGTTCACGGGCATGGAATGACACCACTCATCTGTCAGTGTCCATGCTGTGGTGGTAGCTCACATTAAAAAAAAAAAAAAAAGGGGGAAGATTGGCAGCAGATGTTAGTTCAGGGAGAATCTTTCTCAGCCAAAAAAAAAATCAACTCATTGAAATAGTATGTGCTTATATATGTGTATATTTTAGGATGTGAGTGAGGGGGAAGTAGTCATAAAGAAACATTTAAACAATTTCATTTAGCTGGGATAACTTGGGCTTAATGACTTGCAAACTAAACTATTAGAGGGACTGGCGAGGATAGAGAATGCCAGTTGAAAATCTGAATGTATGTTTGGGCAGATAGTAAGGAGGGTCCAGAGGCTAAATATTAAAAAGAATGGACTCAATTTTTTTAAATGCAGAAGAAAGGTTGCAAATAAGAAAACTAGTTTCCTTTTTATTACAGAACCTAAATTAATTTCCTTTTGTACTTCCTGTGTATTTGAAAATTGGATGTAGCTCTTATTTCCGTGTCAGAAGCTGTTTAATATTTTCACACTGGGAGCAATGTGTTTAGATTTGAGCCCCACAAATTGAGATGACTGTAAATAATCCGTTTTGCCCTGCTTCTATATAGAGTGTCATTCAAGGAAACACAGATTAAACAATGATTATAAATCAAAGAGAAATTCCAACGTTCGCTTGGGTCTTTCAAAGATCGTTTAAGGTGATCAAGTTTATAACTCACAGCAACCCTCTTCATAATTCCCTTTCTCCATCCATTAATTTATTCACACTCTGCAATGTTTCGAATCTTCTCACACATCAGAATATTAAACTCACCTTAAGCCCTAGTTCTTGCAGTTTCTGTAATATATATCTCTCTCTCCTTTTTCCAACATTTTATTATGTAGTTCAACCTAGTCTCTCCGCCTATAGTCTGCCCTCTGTTTCTCTCACCTCTCTGATTTTATTTTGGCACACTCTCCAGGTTTTCTGATGAGAGAAATTAAAAACTAAGGCAGATTGTAGAAATGCTAAGTGTTCTAGTGTTAGTAAATCTTGTCCCACCCATATGTATTCTGCATATGAATATATATACATATAAAGTACATGTACGCATATATACATGTACAGCAATGAGGATGGTGATGTACTCAAAATTATGCTGTTAGTAGAAGAGATAGGCAGAGGCAGCATGCATAGTAGACAGAGCAATGGATTCACTTCTAGTTGAATCAGGTGATTATTATTAGTATTATTACCATATTATTATAGCATTACCTGGTTTTTTAAACTATGAAGCTGTATTTTTTGTTGTTAGTGCCATCAAGTGGATTCCGACTCCTAGCAACCCTGTGTACAGCAGAGTGGAACCCTGCCTGGTCTTTTTGCACCATCTCGTCACCCTCTGGCGCTACGTCAGATGATGCTCCACTGCTATTCACAGGTTTTCGTGGCCAATTTTTTGGGAAGTGGGTGGCCGGGCCCTTCTTCCTAGTCTGTCTTAGTCTGGAAGCTCTGTTGAAACATGTCCACCATGAGTGGCCTGGTATTTGAAATCCTGGTGGCATAGCTTTCAGCATCACAGCAACACACAGCTGCCACAGTCTGACAACTGACCGACAGCTGGTGTGGTTCCCAGACTGGAAACAAACCCAGACCAAGGTGGTGAGAGCGCCAAATCTTAACCACTAGACACCCAGGGCTGGCCATGAAGCTGTATTACCTTGATAAAAATGAAAGCTAAATTTAAATGTATTTTTTTAATATAAACAATTTTGTAATTTACTCTAGCTTTAAATCCTGACCTTGCCACTTATCTTGGGAAAATCATTTCCTCTTTTATTGTTTTTTTTTTTCCTAGTTTGTTGGCTTATTGGGTTTTATTTCGATTTTCCTCATAAAGGAGCTAATTCAGGCGAATGATCCCAGCTTAATGTCTGACACAAAGCAGTGAGTCCTCCAACATTCATTTCCGTTTCCTTCTTGAAGGAGCTGAGAAATGTGTTAGCTGTTTTCAGATATCTGAAGTAGTCTCATGTGGAAGAGAGATGATTAAGCCTATGGTTCCAAGTGATGATATAAGAAACTAGAAGGCTCAAGGAGACATATCCAGCTCAATATATGGAGGAACGTTATTGTAAAACATGGCTGTCCCAAGGCACAGGTAACTTGTGAGTTCCTCCACGGTGGTTTTCCAAACACAGCCTAAGGATCATACAATAGGGTGAAATATAAAGGAAATGGTAGTGCTGGGAGGTCAACCAGGTAATGTTCTAGGTTCTTCTTTCCTATAGACTGGATGATACTGTGGTCCTGTTTCTACTCCAGAAATACAAAGACCACCAGGGAAGCAGTTTTCAGTTATTAATGTAGTAGCTGTAGAACTTCTAAGAGAAAGCAACAGGCTTTGACTGCTTTAAGCAGTAAGAAAAATGTAAAAAGTAGAATTACAGCAATCTTAGCCAAACTTGACCCCAGATTTAACATTGTGAGAAAGTACAAAGACCCCACAAACAGTCAGGGTGTAGTTCTAACATCTCGTTTGAAAGCAGTGCAGCTCTCCTGGGAAAGGACCGACTCAGGCTGGCTCTCACTACGAACTCCATGCTTTCCTGTCACACACAAGCAGACCCCGACTTGTATGTATCCTCTGCCCAGGAACACCCATCCTTTCTCTCCTCCCTCTGCCTCTAAGGCCTCTGGACTAGTCTCAAACTAGGTACATTTCCCATAGGCAAAAGAGAAACCAAAAAGACCTGTGACAGGTGGGAACTTTGTACCTCTTAGCTCTTGTCTTTATTCTTTAAATCTGAAAGAAAAGGTTAAATCTCCAAACAGGTGAAAAAGCGTACCCAAAACCACTCTTCACTTCCATTGGCCTCGTCTTCTCCCTCCCTTCCCCAGCGTGGCTTTCTCCCAGGTCCCTTCAATTGCCCTCCTTCTCCTCACCTGCTACCTCTGAAATCGACCCTCACCTAGTCTGCTGGAGCCCCTTTAGGGCAGGAGTGGGGCTCCAGGATCTTATATCACAGGATGTTGCAGATTTGCCTTCTGATAAAGGCCCTTCTTGTTTGTGATACAGCCTGTTTGAAGACAGGGACTGCCTCTGCAACAGATCCAGCTCTTAGCTTTTAGCCATATTTCTACTGGCCATCCAATACCTAGGCAATTAATTCCAGTTAATTAATTCCAATTAATTTTTCACAATCTGATCCAAGTGACACTTCCAATTTCCTGTCCTGATCTTCCCCTGCCAAGCTCCCTTGGTTCCAGCCACACTAAGCTCTTCACATTTTCTCTACTGAGAATGTCCTTCCCCCTTATCTCCTCTTTGGCACACACTGACCTTGTGAACTCAAATATCTCCTCCTCCTCTATGAGATCTTCTCACACTCTCCCATTCAGGCTTAGATAGGAATCCCTCTGTGTTTCCAGAACATTTAGCTCATACTTCTATCATAACACTTAACGTCTTGTGTTATGATTTATGTCTTTGTGAGTTCATCTTCCCTACTTGTTTTCTCAAATAAAAGCATCCTATTCTTTTTGGTATTCACAGTACCTAGCATAGTGTGTGAATCACAGCAAGAACCCAATAAATGTTATTTGAGTGAATAAAATAAATAAGTAAATGAATGAGAGTATCTACTATAGACTGTGCCTTTTTAAACAACTGATCTAGAAGATCAGTCGTTAAACAGAGAAAGCTTCAGTAGACATCTTGCACATCTGGACAATTGTAATGCAAAATATTTACTTAGGAGGCAAAGAGAGAGCCTCTTTTCCTGTGGAAATATAAAAGAATTTTTGTTTCAAGGAAAATTACATTGAAAAAAATAACTGTCTACAGTAGAAGAGACTAAGTTTATATCTTTGGGGACATTCTCTTGTCTTTTTATATTACAAGAGTGAACAAGATTTAAACCAAGCAGCCAGTGTGATGATGTCGCCAGACACCTAATAAAGAGGAAGATCAGAGAGTTGTGTAAAATGACAGGTACCTCAGCAGATTCCAGGTCTCAGCCATTAAACACAGAACAAAGTGATGCTGTTTCTGAGGACCACCAAAAGCGCTTGATGTCAGCTCCAGCAGCATGGTGCCATTTTGACTGTGGTGTTCATCTTACCTTGTATCCCAGTTAGAAAACAATATAGAGAAAAAATAACGCAAACAGCAGTAGATGGTGCTCAGAACAGAGAGACAGCATCTGAAACAAACCAAACTCTTGCAAAAAAGAATGAAAAATTATTTGTAGGCAATCCCTTACAACACGTCCTTTTCTCTCACAGAATAGACCATAACATCTAATCCTATGAAGCATCTCAAAGAGTCATCTTCAGCGAGAGTCCACATTGTACAGCTCACTATATATTTCAGTCTCTTGGGGAGCTTATAATTACTACTATTTTAAGATAGAAGAGAAGTGAAGTGGGTAATATTTCTCCTGGTGACTTGTGTGACCACCAGGGGTCATAGCCATCTTTACCCAAAGAGCAAATACAGAAAATACTTCACATTTTTGTACCTAATGAACATAATTACAACAAATATTTCCTCTTTTCAGCTTTCTTTACCAAAAAGGAAACTTCAAAACCATCTTCTATTTGGAGATAAAGGCAATGCTGGGAACATAGTGTGAATGTGGGCTGGAAGAGGAACACAAGGCAAAAAGACAAGCACAGGTTACACACAGAGAAGGGTCTGGGTTTGGAAGGGAAGAAAGGAGAGAAATATTTCTTAGCACTTATTGAGTGCTGAGCATTGTGCTAAGTGCTTCACAAAGAATAAATCATTGGATATCTTTGTCTAATGTGAATAATACAAAGTTGACAAAAATACCAGTGTATATAGTATAAAACATTATCATAGATCAAACTCTTCTTATCTATAAGGCATTAATATCTGTAGAAGAGTTTACCAGTTTACAGCAAAGAAACTCAAACAGTACATCATATAATGTTGGACTTAGTTTCAGGTCTTAGGCTCTCGAGTCAAATCCAGGAGTCCAAATTCTTTACAGGACAAGAGGCTGAGCTTACAAAAGGATGCAAAAACTCCCTAGCCTTCGATATATGTATATATAAAACACTGCCTCATATATTTCAATCACATGCTAATTTTCATATAATAAAATAATTAAAAGTGTTCATCTGCTTAAATCTACACAAAAATCATTGTCAACTTCAAAGATGTCTAATGAGCACAGAAGTCTCAGAAATTGATCATGAAGACAACAGTAGGAATTTTTTTTTTTTTGTGAGGAAGATCAGCCCTGAGCTAACATCTGCCAATGCTCCTCTTTTTGCTGAGGAAGACTGGCCCTGAGCTAAGATCCATGCCGATCTGCCTCCACTTTATATGGGACGCTGCCACAGCATGGCCTGACAAGAGGTGCGTCGGTAAGCGCCTAAGATCTGAACCCGGGCAGCCACCAGTGGAGCACGAGCACTTAACCGCTACGCCATGGGGCCGGCCCCAGTAGAAATTTTTTTAATGCACTTAATTTTTTAAGTTTGTCTGAAATAAAGGATTTTTTTCAAGTGAACATATCCATGTAGTCTTGTCTAACCAGCTAATGCTAGTGAATCCACTGATTGATGAGGATGATTAATTTGTGAGCCTGTCAAAGAACAAATAATAATAAAGCTCCTGTGTTCCACATTTTATAGCTGGTGGTACCATCTGAGTTTCTTCATATTTCTAAAGAAACCCAAACCTCTGTTAGTTAGTGTGCCTATGACCTGAAGACTTGTCATTGGGAGCCAAAGATAGTTAGAGATAGGTCCTGGTTTGGCTCAGATCACGTCACATCTCAACAGAGGTACTGTTGCCCCTTCCTGGCAAACGATTGCTGATTCAGCTTGGTTTTCTGGATTTCTCACATGCTGCTCCTCGTCTCCATTTCCTTACCCTTGCTTTACTTCTCCTTCCCAAAGGACTGTTGCTTATATGTCATGGTTATTTCACTCCTCATTTATGTGACAGTCAGCAGAGCACAGGCTCTAGAAATGAACTATCTGGGATTGAATCCCAGTTTTTTTACATACTGTGTATGTCCTTGGACAGGTTACTTAAAATCTCTAAACCTGAGTTTCCTTGTCCATAAAATGGGGGATACATCCTAAGAGTTTCATGAATCTTAGGATAATCTGTTCAACATGCTTGGAGTGCAGTAGCTCCTCAATTGGTGTTGTTACTATAATGATATGATTATGCTGGGATAGGTGGAAAGATGTGAAAGTGGTTTCCAAGCTTGTAGACTTTCTCTACACTTTGACCATATGTATAATCAGTTCCCTTGAATTCTGACTTAGAAAATAAAGATGCAACAGACATTTCTTCTTTTGCTCAGTTGCTGGGAGAATGAGAACCAAATTCATATTGTCAGAATAAAAAACTTTTCAAAACACTTTTATTTTATCTTAGCTGCGAGAGGAGTTAGACTCCAATTCAAAGCCAAGTGACTTTTCTTACAGGTTTAGTTCTTCTTCTTCTTCTATTGCTCAGTCTTCCTTCTTGGTTTATGATACAGTGTCCATTTGTATTTGACTTCTGTGTTCCCTCAAATGCTTTTGAAACAAAGCAATGAAATCCTTACTCAAGCCTCCAGATGTCCTAGCATTAACTTCTCTCTCTCTCCCTCCAATATAGAGCATGTAGGGGAATGATCGACTTAGTTTGTTCTATCCCCATTCCCTGTGGATCTTTTTAGAATTGCATATTCCGATGCCCAGCCCTAGAGATTCTATTCTGTAGATCAGGGTGGAGCCAGAAATCTATATTTTTTAAGCAAGTACTATTCACCCAAGAAATTCAGATTTAGGCGATACTCTACCATCTTTGGAGAAGCAATGGCCTGTATAACGTAGTGAGAAAGAGCTGGAAATGAGCCTAGTTTCTAAAGTAGACTCAATCACTGTGTGACCTTAGAAATTCACTCCACCTTTCTAAGAATCAGTTTCTTAATTTTTAAAAGATGTAAAAAATCTATGGATGTCTGTTCTGCCTAACACGAAAAGTCGCTATAAAAATGAAACGAAATAATGTGTGTAACAGGAAGAAAAAATATATTAAATAGTTAAAGGACCATCTAATTTCAAATTCTAGGACAGGACAATATGAATTTTTAGAGGCAGATAGCTTTTTTCGTTGAAAATCAAGGCCCTAGAGCTGTGACCTCTGCTCCAGATGGAGGAGATATAGGGGATCCAGGATAGTGTTAAATCGGGGGTCATGATTCATGAGGGGACTGTGAAATCAGGTTGGTGGTGGCTCCAGCATTTTTAAAAAGAGTAGAATAGATTGGAATGGAATGGAATGGAATGGCATAGAATAAAATAAGATAGGGTAGAATAGGACAAGACAGGACAGGACAAAACAGAATGGGGCAGGGCAGGACAGGATAGGATAAAATAGAATAGGATAAGACAGAATAGAAAATACCAGAGAACATTGCCTGTAGGAAGAAGAAATTTAAAATAAAGCGTCTAAGATTTAAGTCTAGTTGTTTTTGTGCTAGTATTCCCTCCCAGCTTGTATTTTGATCTGTGTTTGGAGGTCATACTTAGGAGTGAAGGAGGTGAGACAGTGGCCAGCAGAGGGGGCAAAGCAGGGCAGCAAACAGACAGCATCAGTGGGCGCGATTGTGTGAGGGCATCAGGAATACAGGGGGAAGGACAGGAGGATATATGCATCCCTCATGACCTCAGAAATCTTGTGGAAGGCACGCGACTTCTCAGATCACGTAGAAACGAGTTCTGGAGAGGTTTCATTAGAAGTTTTTTTTTAAAAGAATGATCCTAGAAAGCTGGAGGAGGTGGACACTTGGTTTGCGTATGCAAAGCTTTGTGAACCACAAAGCTCACGACAGAGGGAAGATTGTACTTTGCAGGAGCTACTCATTCCTCGATGCACCAGCTACTCTTTTATTCCCTAACTACCTCTACTGAAACCAAAGTGTAGGATTATAATGAAAGATAGACCCTTTCTCTGGCTGCCAGGTTAGACATCTGAAAGTAAGCCTCAAAATTCATGTTTTCCCATTTTAACAAAAATATTGCCCTACTTAGTAAGTAGGTATAGTTAAAATAAACTGTGTGCACTATTTAGTTGTTACATTAATGAACACCATTTTGTGAGCTCATATCATGGGCTAAGTAGGTTACAACTATTGTCTCTTACCTTCTAGAACCCTAGGAGAAAAGCGTTAGTGTACACGCTTTATAGATGATCTTACTAAATGTCAGAGAGATTAAATGTTTAACCTCAATCCACATTAGTAGCAAATGATAGCAGAATTCACACCCAGGTCTCTACAATCGTATGCTTGCAACTCAGATCTGAGGGTAAACTGATGCTTGTGGACTAGTCTTGGCAGGTCTTCTCCATACAGAGCATTGGCTCTAAGAGAGAAGCATAGCTGCCAAGTCAAATAATTAAGCTAAACAAAAATATTGTGCGTTACCGGGGCCAACCCGGTGGCGCAAGCGGTTAAGTGCGCGCGCTCTGCTGCGGCAGCCTGGGGTTCACCAGTTCGGATCCCGGCCGCGCACTGACGCACCGCTTGGCAAGCCATGCTATGGTGGCATCCCATACAAAGTGGAGGAGGATGGGCACGGATGTTAGCCCAGGGCCGGTCTTCCTCAGCAAAAAAAAGAGGAGGATTGGCAGATGTTAGCACAGGGCTGATCTTCCTGACAAAAAAAAAAAAATTGTGCATTACCACGTCAGCCTCTGCTAAAAAGGCTCAGTGTCTCAACATCTTTATTTTATAACTATATGCGTTGTGTATGTTGTGCCTTTTTTTCCTCTTTGGATTCTAAATGGCGCTTGGGGAAAAAAAGCAACCGCCTATTCTTTTCTCTTTTAAATAATAATTTTGTGGCATGCTCCATAAATCTATTTGCATTCTGTCACCCAAATGGTAGTGATTGAGATGAAAAGAGCATCGTGCTAAAAATGTATTTCTGATTGTACAAGGAATATAGTTAGATAATTAATTGTTTCATATATTTTTGTAATTTCAGAGCCAGTGTTAGGGCAAGTGGGTTGAGGGGAGTGGTGTTACTCTAGGATCAATGTTTTCTTTTTGTTCGTTTTGCATTTGGCAGTCAAGAAGGTTGATATTTTGTTTGCTTGTTTGTTTTATTTTATTTTATTTTTGAGGAAGATTGGCCCTGATCTAACATCTGTTGCCAATCTTCCTCTTTTTTTTTCTTTTTTTCTCCCCAAAGCCCCAGTACATAGTTGTATATCCTAGTTGTAGGTCCTTCTAGCTCTTCTATGTGGGACATCACCTCAACATGGCTTGATGAGCAGTGAGTAGGTCCGCATCCAGGATCTGAACCGGTGAACCCTGTGCCGCCGAAGTGGAACGGGGCAACTTAACAGCTATACCACCGGGCAGGCCCCAAGAAGGTTGATATTAACTTGATGCAGAATATATGGATGAAGGTATGGCTTGGAGAGAGTATAGTATCCTCTCGACAACGTATCCCCAGGATCTATTTGCTGTGTGCATCCTGTGAGGGTTGAGATGAAAGAATGAGGCAGCTGTGACTGGCTTTCAGAACTACGAGAATTGGGGAGACGTGTCCCCAGCTCTCCCCCACATTGCATGGCAGAAAGCAGTTTACTCCCCTCCTATCCAAAACCGTCAGAGGTGTAAGAGATGCCCTCCCTGCAGTCGATGCTTTTGGAAGCAGAGTTTTGGGTTAGGTAAAGGAAATAGACAACAGAATTGCTGATTTTCAAGGGCATCTGGCGCACGAAAATTTGCATTCTGTGATTCTCCTCCCTTTCCCTAGTGTCTCAGAACAATCTGGAATTAGCAAGCCTTGACAACGGCTAATGAGAATGAACAGACTCACACAGATTCCCCTTTCACAGGGAGTAGATTCAACCTTTAAAAGACGGGCAAATCAGCCCAAATAGCCTCTTCTTTGAATGAATAAAAAGATTTCCTAGCCTCCAGCAGTCGTGTGCTAAGAAGGGAGTCAGTAAAGAAGCTGAGCTGTAATAATGACAATAGGAGCTTAGACCCATAGAGTGTTCACTGTGAGCTCGACCCTGTGGCGTGGGTACCACCACTACCACCACCATCATCATCATCTTCTCCATTTTATAAATAAGGAAACTGAAGTGCAGAGAGATTACATTTTCTGCCTGTGGCCCACATACCTGCTCCAGGGATCATGAACTCAACTACTCTCCCTGTCTCCCAAGTCAGAGTAAGAACTGCAAGGTGCATTTTTGAATTCAAGGCTGCTTAGCTGAAGTGCTCTCATGCTAAAACCCATGGAAAAGGGCTAGGCTACATTTCCTCACATCTTGGGCACAGCATCTGGTGAACTCTTCTGTCCATTCATGACTCAGTTGACAAATAATGATTTAGAGTCTGCTATGAGCTAGGCACTGTCATATATGACAGGAGATATTGCTTGGTGGTTGAAGTGAACCCTGGAGGCAGGCTTCCAGGATTAAAATCCACTTCCTAGTGGTGACCCTGGAGAAGTGACTTAACTTCATGTGCCTCAATTTTCTCCCGTAAAATTGGAGATAAGAGTAATACCCTCCTCATAGGGTTGTTTCGGTGATAAAATGAGGTGATTAATGCAAATCAACTAAAATAGTGCCTGCCTGGAATAAAGTAAGAGCTTAATAATTTTTATTGTTATAGTTATTACTATGCTGTTTTTCAAGCTAAAACAGGGAAAATGGTTTTGATGTAGTTTTAATAGTCTAGATGGAGAGAGAAATGAATTGCTCTGAATTCTATCCTTTTTATGAAATTAGTTGAGATTTTTAAACATTAATAAAAATACCTACAAATTTTAAAGGTTTAATTAAGTTACCATTTTGTGTCCAAGGAATGCATGTACACTTCCTTAATATCTTAATTCATTTAATTAATTTATTAAATTGATAGCTAATATGTATTGATTCCCTCCGAGGTGTTGAGAACAGTGAATGTAAGACTCTCGCACAAAATGTGTAGAACCCTTGCTCCATGAGAAGTTCCCCTCTCTTTTCCACTTGGTGTCTTTTTAAAAACATTCATATGAAATTATAATTAGCATTGAACCTGTCTATAACTGATGCTGTAAAATACAAGAAAAATGATACCTCATTATGGATTGAAGTATCATTTACTACATTTCTGCAGTTCATTTGCTCATGGTAAAAAATATCATTATCTAAAGTAAAAATGTTGCCATGTGATTATCTATACCCCAATTCTTGCTTGTATTAAATGGTTATAACTGTTTATAGTCAAAAAGGTGTCTAACTTATAAAACACAACGAATTTAAGAGTATATTTTGGGGTGAATATCTGTCATATGGAGAAACCAACATCTCTATGATGAATGTTATGCACAATGTTTCTAACGCTGAATATTTTCTCTACTTCCAAATTAATCACAACATGTATCATATAATGAAATTATATCCCTGAAAAGAACAAAGAGTAGCTGTCCTTCTAGTAAAATATTGATTTTTTTTTTTTTTACTTTCCTTCTGTAGCTGAAAGACTTCTAGAGGTTTAACCAGTAAAAGGCTGTATTTTCCAACTGCCCCTATTTTACAGATGATTAATTTAAAGCCGATAGAATAAGCAAACTCAACTCACTTTGCAAGCTTGAAAGAGCCATACGTTGGAAGGCTTAATGTACTTCATCTGTTTTAACGACTAGTCATCCTGAGTGCCCACTAGGATCCCTGCTTCTGGACTAGATGAGAATAAATGAGATATTCTGTTTTGGAATGCATTAGTGCCATATTCTTTTAGGGAAATTGCATTGGAGCCTACATATATATATTTAAATGATTAATATACATTTTGACTTTGAAGTTAGCATATAGCACTTTTAAAATTCTTGGAGCAATTTTTACCCCTACTTCTCTATTTTTATTCCAAGAAATAATGTCATCACTCAGTGGAAGAGGAATTAAACTTATCCAGTGTTTCTCCAGAGGTTAGAATAGGATCCAACAGTAAGAGCTGCTGGCAGAAAGATTTCAGTGCAATAGGAGGATGGGCTTTCTGATCGTTACAGCTGTCTCTAAATATATTCTATCATTAGATAAGATCAGGAGTTGGAGACTTTTCTCACATAGCCCAAAATGTTGTAGTTTAAAACCCGATCAGGGAAATGCTCCAGCAATTTTTTTTTAATCTACCAAGGTGCTAAGCTATTCTAGTTTCTTTGTATTTCTATTTCTAAATTCTATTTTCTATTTCTCTTTATATTGTGTTTCTAAGTCAATTGCAAAATTGGCTTGATAATTTCCAAAATATTTGTTTACACAGTGATTGTTATCGCAGTAAGTTCGTAGGTCAAATTTGGAAATATTGAGTGTTTTTGTTGTTGTTGGAAATATTGAGTTTTCTAATGAATGGACATGGTGTGTCCTTCCTAACAAAAACTATCTAACAGTGGAGTAGTGACCACCTGTCATGGGAATTATTCAGGCAGAGACTGGGTGATTGTCACTGAGGAATGAGGTACAAAGGATAATGCGAGTGGTAGGACATTTGATTAAATGACTTCTAAATTTCCTTACAAGTCCAGAATTTTTCTTTTGATTGTGGAAGTTCTAGCCTAAAATTGTTTTCCATGAAGAAACAACTGCATAGTGTAGTGATTAAAAGCACCAATTTTATGACAAAACAGATAGACCTGGGATCTAGTCCTTGCCACCACCAACCAGCTGACTAAACATAAGGCACTTATCCAACGTTTTCACAAACAGTTTCTAAAGTTGCAAAAGAAGTACAATATTTAATAAGTGAGTGGTACAGGTTGAGTGCATTCATGTGAAAATATCTCATGTGTGGTAGGTGTTCATAATGTGAATTGGGTATGGGTCTCAAGACCTGAGAGGCCATGTCTTTCAAATGACCTAGAGAGAAATGATTGAGAAAAGAACCCTGGCTGGAACTAGGGAAACAACTATGATATTCAATGATTTGCTTAAACCTGTAATCTATAGTGTCATTGGACCACACTGATGCATATTTAGTTTATAATACCCGGAAACAAATACCTTTGGGACAGATGTAGGACAGTTAAGACACTTTAACAACCACATGGATGAGGGCTTTACGACTGATGTCTTTCTTTCAGAGATAATTCCATAATCTATCACTAGATCAATAGCTCTTTACACACGCTAGAAGTGATTAAACATCTAACTAAATGCTACAAACACCATTGTAATTTCCTGCAAATCTGCTTTCTACCTCATAACCTCTCAGTTCGTATTTATCACTCTCTGCCAGGCCAAATTCACCTGCCCAGTACAGGTTTTCTTGCACATTTGCATCGCATAATGGTACTCATGCTTGTGCAATAAATTAAAGCTCTGGCGATAGGTGTTTTCTCCGCATGCACACATACCCATACCTTGATGCAAGCCACGTTTCCCTAAGACTACAGTGTGCATATTACATGCTGAAACTACACAAGACCAATCTTTCTTAACCTAGGGTTTTGATCCTGCTCTGAGAACCCTCCTGAAGCCTGCTGGTTAGCATGCAGAACCAAGTTCTGGAGAAGCACACAGAGATCTCCGGGGACCTCCATCCATCTGGGGGGGAGATAGGTTCCAGCTACAATTTTGCCTACCCATCCTCACTGTTCTCTTCGAGAAACCTTTGTTACTTCAGAAGTGGAAATAGATGTATGTTTCGGCTGGTGTCTAACACATTTAGGCAGGGAATGCAAAAAATGTTTGGCAGTTCACTTTAGTGCCCAAATGTTATTTTGGAAAAGATAACTTTTCTAAAACAGCACACACCCATACACATACACACACAGAGATACATTTGGGGTCTGAGGTTTGTAATGAATCCTGGAGCGATGAGAAAAAAAAAATGGATGAAATATGAAGACAGGCAAGTACAATTGTTGGTGTCTATCCTTTAGACTGATGTGTTTAAGAGATCAGTATCCTCTGGGCTCAAGTTAGAAGGAATTTCTCTCTCTATAAGAGGGAGCTTCAGGATTTCTTGGGTAGGTCTGTTGCCACCATTGATAAGTGAGCACATTTCTTTTAGGATGTGAGTTAAATCATGGTAGGAGCTGCTGCATTCAAATGGCTCTAGTTTACAGCACACATTCAACATTGCAAAATAGGAAGCTGCTCGTTTCCGTTGGCATTTCATTTTCTCCATAATATCATTAGATTCTATTTGGCTGCTTTTAGCTGCTGACAACAACGTTCCTTGTATGGAATTTATTGTGAATTAGGAGATGATGGATGTGAAGTTGTATTAAAAGAGTTTTCAATGTGAATTTATATATGGTAGGACAAATTTTTTAAAAAGCAACTATAAGAAACTCTTACTGTTTGAAATGCATAAGTTGTTTTCTATTTGCTCAAACAAGGGGATACAATTTGTATGGCGTCATTTTATTTATTTGGGGATTATGGATGTTTCAAGTGACCAAAAAATACCTCACAAAAATATTGTTTTAAAAACTCCGGGCACCCTGTTTGTCTTGAGCAGGAGTTTGGGCATTTTACTGTACACGTTGCTGTTGAAGATTTCTGCATTTATGACTTGAAAGAATTTTAGAGTAAAATTGCATTTAGATTTCTGAAGTTTTAGAACTTCTAAAACGAATACACAATCACGTGGATATGTAATTTTAGAGCCATAGGTAGAATTTGTGAAATGTTTATGGGCCTATATCGTTTTTGCTTTATATTTCTTAAAGTAATAAATTAAACTTATTTGCATATTTACCATAAAATAAATCAAAAATCATAATAATGAATGTCAACATGGGACATCCTTTTATTTCCCAAACCTATTTGTATGAGCACTATCCCTCTTGAAAGAAAAGGCCTATATATTTGAAAAACACAATGATGCATCTTAATTTTAATTATAACTCTTATGAAGTGAACAATATATAGTATTTGCCCTTTCACGAAAAAGTTTTTTTTTGTTGGATTACAATCCCTGTTTATATTCTATACCTATAATCCTATGACTTATTCACCTAGAGCTTTCTTGTAAAATACTTGTGCTTTTGAGAAGAACATATTCCAACATGTTGAGGATCAGTGTCATACTTTACATCCAAATCCTTTTGATGGGATATTTCCATAAATGATAATGTTTAGCTACTTCAAGAGAGGAACAACATATAGCAGAAACATCCTCGAGCTGGGCAGAAGACTTCACACTTCTTAGTGGTAACACTCAGCACTCAGGACATTTGTAATTACTTGGTCAGTGTCTGTCTTCCCACTCAACCTTGGATACACATTGGAATTAATGCACACCTTTAACAAGACAACACTGATACCTGGGTGGCACTCTAGAAATTCTTATTTAATTAATCCCAGAGTGGGAGTCTGAAGATTGAGATTTTCAAAACCCAATAACCTATCTTATTTTAACATGTAACCAAGAAAACCATGCACTTGACTGTAAGTTCAATGACAGGAATGACCTTGTCTTCAGTGAATAGCGCAATGTCTGGCACAGAGTAGATATTGGATTGATGGATAGGTGGTTGGATGGATGGAGGGATGGATGAGCAGATGGATGAATGGGTAGGTGGGTGGTTCTGGAGAAGTTCTCTTAAATGTATAGATCTTAGTTTTTAGTATGTATATCAAGAAGGTTGACCTACATATCTCTTCCTTTCACTCAAATGACTTACCTGAGGGCCTATAGTAATGTGCCTATCTAATCACTATCTCCTAAATTGAAAGGGCCTTAATGGTAGCAACTAGAAATTTTTTAATACCCAATAAAGCCTGTAATAAAACAGTTTTTGCTGAATTAAATTAAGTTATGCATTTTACAATGTCCCTTGTAGAGATTTTCATTTTTTATTCTTTTAAATATAACCAAGGATTAACATGTTATATCCTGAAATATCTGTTTGCCCTTGGAAAACAATATGAAGCTTATATTTTACATATACAAAAGTTACTCTTTTAGTTTATGATAAAACAGAAATCTGTGGAAGGTGCTTTCAGTTATCCACATTATTTAGTGATAATTTTCTTTGTCTAAAGAACCTATCTTCTATCAGTCTTTTCCTTTGTCAAATAAATTATCATGTTTGACTGTGATTGTTGTCATGATACATTCATTATGGGAGGATTATTTATATGAAATCTGCTATTTTTGTTTAGAAAATATTCATTTTAACTAATTCTTCCCCATTGTCAACATGGAGCAATTGAAAAGTCTCAAGTGTCACAGAAGTATTCAAATTTTATGCTAAATGAACCATGTTCAAAAATTCATGTGGATAGGCCACATTAGTGATTTTATTATGATAGTAAGAGTCAAGAGGGCTTTGATTTGATGAAAGAGTATTGGACAAAACTCAAATCTCAGTTCAATGCAGCCCAGGGTTTCATTCAAGCCTTGTTTCCTGTTGAAAATCATCCTTCAAAATGCCCCTCATGTGATGGAACTTTAGAGGAATTAAATTTGAACATCTCAACACTATATAATTAATCATGATCAGGTTCAATTATAATTACTACTTGATCTAAGCTTGATAGTTTGATACTAGGCTACTGTGGGTTTCCCTATACTTGAACAGGTCATTCTGACTTACTAGCAGGTTAATCTGTACTAGTTAATGAGATTGGCTAGAGATTTCCAAACTTTTTAAGTTTATGATGCCCTTAGTGTCTCAGTAACAGGCCAAAAGAGATCTTTAACAGTTCCATTTACCAAATAGGCCCAAATAACTTGATAAGTTTTTATGTCCTAATAACTTGGTAGCTAGTTGAAAAAAATAATATCCATAAATTAAAAGAAAAAAATTAATTTCATTCTTAAAAAACTGCAATTACTTACCAAACAGATGTGTGTGCCTGTTGGGTACTGCTCAGCTTCTCAGACCTAAGAGTCATATTGGATGCTGTCATACTCATGTCCTGTTCCACACTGATTCTCAAGAGGTACTTGCTTTTTATCACATCAACCACTAGAAACCCAGCTTCATAAAGATAACACATCATCAAAAGGAATGAAGCAAAGTCTAATGTTGAGACTGTGAACTACCACTAGCTAATAATTTGTACAGTATTCAACAGGTGTCTTTTAATGCTGTATTTCCTCTGAAATTTTAAAATAATCCTCAGCACCTTTGTCAGTTTATTACAGTGCCCTGGGATGCACAGTTTGGGAATTGTGAAGGTAAACTATTTTCAGTCAGACTATATTCTGGAGTTAACTACATCAGAGGGTGGGCAATAAGATCTAAGGCAACAGGGATTGTAAACTTAATTGTTAAATCTTTGAGTCTTTATTAGCTGAAACCATCTGAATTAAAACTAGTATCTTTCTTTTTGAGAACAGATATTGGTGCCCCTTATTCATTTATATATCTTAAAATTGAATGGCCTTTTTTTCTGAGAATAAAGCTCAGTTCAAACAAATTTCATTCAATGCAGAAAAACACACAGGAAAGAATACGAATAATCTCTAATCACACCTTTTAGGAATAAACAGCAGCAATACTTGTGTGTGTATATATATCCAGACACTTTTTTTCCTAATCATAGATAAATGGACATAAACATTTTTCATTACTTGTTTTTACAAAAATGTTTTATATCATTTTACAGTCTGTTTTATTCACTTACTCGCATAAACTATATATTTTAAGTAGGTGTCCAAGTGTGTGTGTATATATATATACACACACACAAAAACCTACACACAAATATATATAGACTTGTATGTATATATGTATATGTATGTATATACATAATGTCTATATGTTTGTGTGTATATACATGTATATTGGATGTGTATATATACACATATACATACAACTCTCTATATATCTGTATATATACATAGATATATTTAGACTTGTAAATATGTATATATACATATATACATTAAAAACCTTAGTGGCTGCGTGGTCTTACAGTTTTTAGTTGTCCTATATTTTATTTAACCAATTTCAATTGTTGGACCCTTGAATTATTTTGAATTTTCCCTACCGCAACACACTAGGTAACAAAAGTCATTATAATCAAGCAGTTGTAGGATTATTTCCCTAGGAAACATTCTTAAAAGTCAAATTACTTTAAAGGATACATATATTACAAACTCTTTATATATTGTCAATTTTCTCCCAGAGAAGTTTTATAAATTTGGTTAACAGGTGGCTCCAATAATATTTATTAATAACTCAGTCTTTCCTCACTTGTTTGGAATATCACTTTTACCATATAATAAACTGTTTACATCCATTTAGTGAAGTCTTTGGATTTTGTATTCTTTTCTGTGAATCTCTTTGTCTATGGTGGCTTCAGTGCTGTGATTATTTAATTATTTTTCCTTTACAGCTGATTTCAATGTACGATAATGTAGGTCCATCTACTCCTCCAACTGATTTTATTACTATGTTCTTGACTAATCTCATCTGTTCTCATGTATTTGGTCTGTAAAGTCACCTTCCTCACCACCTCCACCCCTCATTACAATGCCTTTAGGATTTTAGGTGCAATTGAATAGCATTTATGGATTAATTTTGGAAGAGACATCTAAACAAATTTAGTGTTTGCTCATAGAGAGTTGTTATGTCTGTCCACTTATTTCCTTTGATATTTCTTACACATTAAAAAAATTTTTATATATCCTGCATATTTCTTAAGTTAAATAAAGCATTTATATTTTTTATTATGAATAGAATTTTTCAAATATATTTTCTTAATAATCTCTTGTTATAATTAATATATGGACAATTTATCTTGCTAATATTTCAGTATTTATACCTCTTATTTATCATAATTCTTATTGAATAATAAAACTAATACCAAGATTGCTTGTCTTATTCTGGAACGCATCTGGTATTTTATCATTATAAATACATCTGCAGTTGGTTTCAGATAAATACTTTTTCCATTTAATTAAATTTTCTTCTATTCATGTAATTGAAGTTTTTATATTTTATTACTTTTATGAAAGGATACTGAGCCTTTTCAACTGCTTTGGGAATATCAATAAAGATCATATTTCTTTGCCTTCTTAATATGAAGAATTACTAATGTAATAGATCATTTAAGAGGAACTGTCTTTGCATCCCTAGGATTAATCCTTTTAATTAATGTGTTATTCTTTTAATATATTCCTGGATTAGACTTGTTAATTTTCAATTAATGTTTTTGCACATATAATTCTAAATGGGGTTAGTCTTTTATTCTCTTTGTGTTTTATCATGATCAGATTTTGGTCCCTGACTTTATGTAATCTTCATAAAATGAATTGGGAAAGTCTACCTCTCTTTACGCTAGAGCAAAAGTTGGCAAATACAATACACAGGCCAACACTTGACCGTCACCTGTCTTTGTCAACAAAGTTGTATTGAAACACAGCCATGCCCATTGGATTGCGTATTGCCTATGCCTACTTTCATCCTATGACAGCAGTCGAGCAGTTGCAACAGAGGCTTTGTGGCCCTCAATGACACTAAATTTATTATCTGAGCTTTTGCAGAAAAAGTTTGCTCCCACCACTCTAAGATAATTAAAGTTGCCTAGGACTTCTTCATCCTCTGAAAGTTTTACAGAACTCATCTGAAAAATTAACTGGGCCTTTACCTAATTTTCTTGTGAGAGGATAGTATTTTGAGTCTTGTTCCTTTTTTGTAGTGTTTATTTATTTCTTTTATGTTTTAAGTGGAACTTCCTGACATTTTATAACTTAAAGTTTTCATGGCCAACACAATTTTCTAGATTTTAATATCAATTAGTAAAGATTAAATGTATGGTATTTTATTGTAGCTTCAAAATTTTCTAGTTTTATATTTTGCCTCTTTTTGAATGATGTGTGTTTAAATATTCTCTTTTTATTGTTGACCAGCATTATGGAGTTTTTCTATTTTATTGTCTTCTTAAAGAACCAATTGTTGGTATTTATGAAGTCTACTTTAGTCTATTTTATCTATGTGTAATCTATTTATATAATACTTTATTAATTCCTACTTCAATACATTTTAAAGTGTTTCATTGTCATTTTTTACTTTCTTAAGTATAATAAATGCTTGTTGAAGTATTCAAATTTTTCTTATTTAACCATAAAAATCATTTAAAGTTATATATTTTTTTCTTTGAGTACCACTTTGGCCAAATCCATTTTCATTATGGTTAATTTTTTAAAGAGTCATGTATTTTCATTTTGATATAATCATCCACATGAGAATTAATTAATAATTTTCAAAGTATTACTAATCATTTGGCTTTTTTGTTGTTACTACTATTAAATTTTATTTTATTATAAATTATTGATTTTTTAGGCCTAAATGTAATTATTTTCTAAATACGCTATTTACGTATGGGAAAAAGTGTATAATTATTGTTTATAGGGTCCAAGTTTCAGTATATAGTACTAAATCAAGCTTGTTAGATACTCTATATTCCTATATATATATATATATATATATATATATAAATGATCTATTTGACTTAAGACTCTATGTTAAACAATTCCCCATACAATTTTTAATTTTGTGTTTTTCTAGATATCTTCTATTTATTTATTTATTTTTTTTGTGGGGAAGATCAGCCCTGAGCTAACACTCATGCCAATCCTCCTCTTTTTGCTGATGAAGTCCGACCCTAAACTAACATCTATTGCCAATCCTCCTCCTTTTTTTCCCTTTTTTTCCCCAAAGCCCCAGTAGATAGTTGTATGTTATAGTTGCACATCCTTCTAGTTGCTGTATGCAGGACACCGCCCCAGCATGGCCGGACAAACAGTGCATCGGTGTGCGCCCCGGATCCAAACCCGGGCCACCAGTAGCGGAGCCCGCGTACATAACTGCTAAGCCTCGGGGCCGGACCTCTAGATACCTTTTAAATGGCTTTTTTTATGTGTTCCTGCCATGTGTGTCAAGGTCTATGATTTGATCTGTATTATCATTTATAAGTTTTAACAGAAGAATATAAAAATCTTAGTTGTGAGTTTCGTTTTCTGATATTAATATTGCTCACTTTTTACTTTGCGTTTGCCTAATATATACTTTCTGTATTTTTATTGTTATCCTTGTCAAAATATTAATTTGTTTTAGGTGTGAGTCTTGTTAATATTAAATAGCTAAAATTTTCTTTTGATCATAAACAATTTATTTGTCTTTTATAAGGGAAATTTAAGCCAGTCACCTATATTTGTGATAAATGATATTTTGATCTCATTCCTCTTATCTAATTTTGTGTCATCTGTTGTTATGACCTAGGATTTCCTTCTTCTCATGTTCTAACCTTTTCTATGATGATCAAGTGCTTTTGGTCTTCCATGGCCTTCAAATACTATCCTGTCAGTTCCATGACTTGGAGATTTTACATCTAATTCTATTCTATATACTACCACTTTTAAAAAGTTTAAAGATATGTTGGCGTATTCCTTTATCAATTTCCAGAACGAAAATGTACCAGTGGATTCTTCTTTGAGTAAGATGAATACTTTAGAAGTCAATACCTTCCTGTCTTCCCACTTATCATTGAAATAATCTGAAAGTTTTATTCTTTTTTTTTTTTGCATTATATATGTATTTCAGAAATTATGTCTTTGTATGTACATTAGGCTCAAACACCAGATTAGTAGTTGAATGTACAGGCTTCATGGATTTAACTACTATTTATTGTGTGCTTTCCATGTACCTGGCAGGGTAAGATTCTAATTATTATTGGTTTTGTTTTCCCATCACTATACATGGTATCTTCCCTTTCTTGAGCCTTTGCTCTCATTGACTGGTTGGCTAGAATACCTTTCCAAGTGGGTTTCATTCATTAATTCATCAGAAGGACTCCCAAGTAATACATAGTCTGAATGCTGCAGATCTGAAAATAAATGAAGATCTCAAATGAATCATACTTGTACTGGGTGTATACACACACACACATACACACACACACACACACACAGACAGTCATAATCCTTTCTCCTCAAATATCCGCAAACATTGGTCTACTATGTTCTGCAGAGGAGTTGAGAAGACTGGTTTCTATCTAATTCTATTTTCTTTTCAGGTAGTAATTTATACATTTTCCTCTGTAAGTGCTTGTAGGGTTTTTCTACATCTTTTAAATTTGAAATTTCACCATATCCGGGTAGAAGTCCTTTTGCATTGATTCTACCAGTTCTTGGTGTCCCTCTTTAACACTTTCCCCAAATCGGAGACAATGTTCCCATCTTTTAATTTACTATTGCATGTATAGTGGAGTTGCTTGATATAGTTTCCATGTATTTGATTATATTTCCTCATAATTTCTATCTTTAGTCTAGCTTCCCAGTTTTGCTTTCTGTTAATCCTTGATCTTATATTCTAATTCACTGATTCTATACTTTGGAAACTCCGAGTCTGCCGTAACTGCCTCTACTATGGTCTCTTTGTAATTATATGTAACGTGCTTTCATTTCTGTCATTGCTCTTAGATCCTTCCTGGTTAGTCCCAGCCTGTTATTGACTGTATGTGTTTCTATTTTTGTTTAGGTTTTACTATTTAGAGTGTTTAGAAAGTTCTCTCCTGCTTCCTGTAGCACCTCTATTTCACTGGGGAATATTTCTTCTTAGTTCTCATATGACCCACTTCTCTTGAACTACTGAGACTTTTCGTTTTCTGCGGTGACTTTTTTTTTGTGAGGAAGATCAGCCCTGAGCTAACATCCAATGGTAATCCTCCTTTTTTTTTTTGCTGAGGAAGATCAGCCCTGGACTAACATCCGTGCTCATCCTCCTCTACTTCATATGGGATGCTGCCACAGCGTGGGTTGACAAGCAGTGCATCAGTGTGCACCCAGAATCCAAACCTGAAATCCCTGGGCCGCCGAAGCAGACTGTGCACACTTAACCGCTGTGCCACCAGGCTGGCCCGCTACGGTGATTTTTCTGTCTACTCATCCCTACAGAGAGAAATCTAGGTCTTTCTTCAGCTATAAAAAGGAATCTGTCAAGAATTATTTAGGGTCACTGTTTCTGTCATTTTTTTGTTATAAATGTAGATACAATATTTAAATTTACTGCAAACTTGCTTTGACAGCCTAGAGGGGCCCAGTAGTTTACAGAGCTGGGGATAGTGCTATGGTAGGTGCAGGAGAATGATTTTCTCCCAGGAAAAATTTCTCTTAGAAAGTTTGAAAAATTTGAAATTTTCTTCCTTGGCTGAAAATTTCTGAAAATTTAACAGTTAAGCCAGAAATGCTTACTCCTCTGGATGTCTGATGGAGACATTTTTTTGTAATGTTTCCTGGGTAGTTTACCAGACAATTCTTACAACCTGTAGCCTGAGTGTTGGCTGTGAGCATCTCTGTGATTCCCAGCCCAGAGATAATGGCATTTGGTAGAAACCCCTTGTGTGTTCTACAGAAACAGTGGGAAGCAGTGGCCCAAACTCCCTCCACTTGTTTCTCCCCTGAACCATTTCTTGTCGAAGGCCTCAAGAATTAAGGTACATGAGTAAGACCCTGAACTAGTTTTCAGCAAGAATATGGATTGTTTTTCTATTATGTTGACTGAGTTGTGATAATGAGAAATTGGACAGAGTTTAGAATGGCCTAAATCTCAAACGTGAGTTTAAATTCTCATGTCAGTCCCAAGTGCTTATATCACTTTGCCTATAAATAGTTACAGATAAAAGACAACTTATGGGTCTTCAGCTTTGTTAATTTGCCAGAACTCTCAAAATTTTTACCTCAAAACTTTTTGTCAACCCTACTTTTTACAGTATTTCCAATACATGATAAGCAGAGCCAGAGCTCTGCAAACCAAGAAATGGAAGAGATGTGCATGTTTTTTATTTGTTTGTTTGAGGGTGTGTGTGTGTGTGTGTGTGTGTGTGTGTGTGTTCTATCTATTGGCAATTTATCCATACACTATGAGTAAAATATATTTAACTGCCATTATTACCATATAATGCCATATAAAACTTCATTACATGGCCTGTTACTCTGACTACACTGAATGGTATTCTGGATTTCCAAATAGATAATACTTCACTGTTTGACCTCATGCTTTCCTATTTCCTAAGTTCCTCTGTGGGAAACATTGATGGAAAGTGATTGTCACATGGTTCATAGAATGACCATATGGAAATTCTATGTTGTGATTAGAGCAGATCTTTAAATCCATTTTGCAGTCCCTTGGAAATCACCATTCACCCAGCAGAAGCCTTTTGCTGCCGTCAAACGTCTCCTGATAAAACTACTCACCTGGAACAAATGGAAGAATTTAATCACCAGGAGCAGCAAGACCAGATCTAGCTGGTTTTAGAGGATTTCTGTTCAAATGAGGAGAAAATGTTCACTCACTGAGGGTCTTCTTGCTGGCTGTCCCTTTTTCTAAAGGAGAAAAGCAAAGTATGTTTTAATCATGCAGAGTCATTTGCAAACAATACTAAATTATACTTAAACTACATTTATGAGTCCTACTCACACAACCTCATCCAGGACATGCTTTAATTAGTAACACTTTTTTCCCCTCTTATATAGTGCTTATCTGAGATTATTTTCTGATGGAAAAATCTCTGCAATATCATAGAATTGAACTCTAACATCTTACATGAGAAGAAGTCAAGAAGAGAGAGAGGAGGGGATTTCACCAAAGACTTAAAGCTAAAAAGCAGTCAAGAGGAGACCTGACAGCAGGTTCTAGATTCCAGTGCCGCCAACTGGGGTTGGGTCACTGCTGCATTGCTGAGACGAGAATTGTCCATCTTTGGTTGGGGTGGGCATGGGAGGGTGGGACTAGCACACAGGAATGAGATTTTCTTGTTTGCTTTATACATCTATGTAGGATTTGAGGCAACTTCCAGTACAAATACCTATTTGACAATGGGAATATGAACATTCAAAGATAAAAAAAGAAGTAAAGATATGGGTTAGAAGGCAAGGTTAAGCATGAACTGTGAAAGAGAACACAGACAGAGCCACCATGTGGAGAGCCATAGTGCTTTTGCAGATTTGAACTTGCACTTCCTTGAAATCCAGAAATGGGAGACTAGTCATTTTCCATAGTCAGCATTTTTTGGAGAGAAGGGAGTTAACAGACAGTTCCCCAGAAGAACTAGAGCTTTTCCTGACTATTAGTTTTAAGAAACATTTTTCCTTCCTTTTTGGGTAGTTGGAACTATGATGTAGAGAAGGCTTGCACCTTCCAGGAAACTCATTCAGTGTTCATCCTAATGATACTCTGTGAGGAAGAAGACAGGGAGGTAAACGTGTGATTAGTCACAGAGAATCTGTGGTTGGCAAAATCTTAAACGTGTTATTCCACTGTGGGTACATGGGCAAGTTCTGCCACTTACAAGATGGGATACTAAAGTTGACCCTCTTTTGTGAACTTCATGGTAGAGTGGAAAAAGCTAAGTATTTGTGGTTAGGAAGCCAGTCTGGGATACTTGTGCGTTGTATGAGACTTAGGGGAAGCAGCGCACGCTATATGGTTTGCACAATTGTTAAATACGGTTAAATTTTGAAAAGGTTTTCGTAAGCAGTAAAGCATTATACATCTCATAATTATTATCCTTTTAGGTATTGAATATTCTTTTCAGAAAATGTCAAATACTGTACAAGTCACGCCTTTTCTGAATGTGTTTATTGCCAACATTGTTTCTTTTTGTTGTACTTTTCTCCAATTGTTTTATTAGCTACCTTCCGTGGAGAATTGAGTCCTCATCGCTATGAAGTATATCTTTTCTTGGCTAATGTTCTGTCTGCACTGTGTTTTAGACATCACCATCACAGAGTTGTATTTCACAGAACAATATTATTGCAACAATAAAGAGTTGATTTAAATGAGTCTGAATAGCAAAATATAGCAGTAACACATGACTGAAATGATTGATAATATATATAGCAGTAACATATGACTGAAATAGCAGGTAACATATGAGATAGAAATAAATCTCTATCCGCTTTTACTAGATTGCTAAAATACCTTTTCTAGTTATCTCTGTTGTCAACATATTTTTAAAAAATGAAGTTACGGATTTTAGTTTTTTGTGCGTGTCATAGAGATGGATTTTAAAATGGCCCAGGCATATATATTGTATTGCTTGAAGATCTATCCCAGCTGAAAACTTGCTTTTTCTACTTATGTGAACTTTCTTTGTTCATTACACAATCTAGACAACAGCATGTAATGAGAAATTAGTCTTTGCTCTCCTTGGTTTTTTGTTTCATGATGTATTTTTCTTTAAGGACTCATTAGCTTGTTTTATTGCTATGCATTGTATTTGCCCTTTAAAGAGAACAGAAAAAGGCTGCGTTATGCTCTTGAACTTCTTGCTAGATTTTCTAAGAAAATAATGGCATGAAGGAATGATTCTGTTACTAAAATACCCTTGTGATTACTTCATCTATTACTGTGCTGAGTGACCTAGTAACAAATTTTTCTATTAAAATATTCTCACGATTTCATAGATTTTCTATAATGAGCATCAGAAGCTCCGGATTCTTCTTCATGCTCTAAAGATGAGTTGTTATTCCCTGGAGTACTTTTTTTTCTTTGAACTGTTTTGCACTGGTTAGAAATTAGCCAAATTCTTCTCAGTTACATCCACTACTTGAGTTTAAATAAACCAACAAAGGGGAGCCATTTACTAGGTCACTCTTGTTCCGAAAGTTTGTCAAGAATATGGCAAAAAAGATGCCCCTTACTCCTAGATTTCCTTTTCCCTCTCAATAGAATTCCAAAATAACCATTGTTCTATTTCTTTCAGTGTGATGTACGTTGGAATAATACTATTCAGACTTCAAACCAATTTTTGTGTATTTATAAATACTTGATACTCCATTCAGAGAGTGTATAATGTGTTTTCAAGTATTGTACATTTCACGAAGAGGATGTCCCGCTGAGCTATTTCCTGTTTTCTAAGGATAAAAACAGCTACCAAAACTGAGGGCTTATTAGATACCAGACATTCTGCTTGAGAGAGCTTTACATAATTTATCTGATTTAATCCTCACACTAACTATATGAGTTAGGAATTATCCATCTTATATCCATAAGGAAACTGAAACTGAGATAAATTACGTAGTTTCCCTGTGATCACAGAGTGAGTGCCAGAATCAACTTGATAACAGAATTTGTGCTCCTCACTAGCATTCTAGTCTGCTTGATGGTGAATCAATAGCGTGTCTATAGTATTTTACTGAGCTGCAGAGTTGCGGACCAGAGTTGCAGACCGTTTTTTGAAGCAGAATACAGCTAGGAAAGACGCTGACCAAAGGCAAGGGGCAATGCTGCCGGGCCATTAGAGGCATGGCAGAGCCTGTAGGCACCTGTGGCTAAAGAAGGGACAGGCGCAAAGGAAGGAGTTTAGGTACAGTGGCCCCAGTCAACAGAGTTGCCTGGTACCTTTCACTGCCTAAACAGAGCTTCCCACCTCTGACAAATAGGGAGATGAGGTTCTTGTAGTAGAGTCTCACCTTGTTCCAACCACTGCCTGGAAAGAACAAATAATATTTATTACCATTTTTCAGGTATGTACAGATTTTATTATAATAATTAAAATACAAATTTATTTTAAAGTATTACTAAATTCAGAGTTTTGTCTTTAAATATTTTCTCAGTTGATAGATGCTAAAATTACTATTTAATAAGTGTAATTAAAATTAAGTTCAGAAAATATGTAGACATTAAAATGTGTTCTCACACTAAAAAATGTTCAGAGCCATAGCACTACTGGACTTCCACGGTCCTGAACCCTTGCTGAGAGCTTACTATTTTGCCAGTCATTCAAATAAGCACTTCAAATGAACAATCTCATTTAACCTTATAATAATCTATGTGGTAAGTTCTACTATTATTCCATTTTTCAGATGTAGAAACTGAGCCTCAATTTCCAATTTCTAAATACTACCTGCCATAAATAGTTTTGTGGAGATTAAAATGGATAATAAATTTACAACAGCACAGACTACATCTAAGGCAATAATGCAACCAACTATTATTAGTAGTAGTTACAATAATAGTAGTGGTTTGTTATTAATATTAGTCCCATTGAAGTCACAATCCATTAATTTTATTTGTAAAATTTATTGATAATGTATAGTTTATCTATTCGAAAAAGGGATTAAGAAAGTTAGCAAAAGGTCATACAGGAACATCTTGTTATGTCTAGAAAGTAAACGGAATCTCCTTAGATTTTAACAAAAAACAAAAGACTTGAAAGGAGTTTCAAGCTTATAGAGTGTCATTTAGGTCATCCACAAGACTTGAGAGATACCTGTTTACTCCCATCTGGCATCATTTTAATGTTTCTTAGTTTTGTTTATTTGTGTATGTGTGTGTGTGGGGAGCTGTCAAAACTAAAGTCATGGGAATTGGTACAATGTAATTGAAATGTAGTACATGGAAAAGCGTTTCTGTATTAGATTAGTCAGCAATTAAAACATTATGAATCAGTATTAATCCAATTAACATGTTTTTACTGTTTCATGGGAGGTAAAGATTACAGTTACTGGATAACGGGCATTTACACATTTCAGAGTTATTGCACATAGAGGCAGAACAGAAAATAATATGGTTGTTGGACTTCAGTATTTTTTAAATGATCCTTTAATAACCACATTCAGTCACTAATAGCTACATACAGAACTGGAGTCTGCACTTGTCTTTTCAATGCCTTTTTTCTGAGGTAGTTTTAAATACATCTTCCATCCATAAAAAATTTGAAAGAAAAAAAATTACTCTGAATTTAGGATGAAGATATCTTTTAGTTTGCAACCTCTCAGAACTACCAGGCCTTTGCATCTTTTGTTCCACAGAACCCAGGAAAATGCTTTGATTAGGGTTGGTGTTCAATAAACATTTGGGAGAGAAAAAGAGAGGATGAATCAAGCCCAGATCCTACTAATTTAGTAGAATTACAAAGTGATTTGTTTTATTGTATTTTATTTTTAACTTCAAATTTTTATTTTAACTTAGAGAGTCATTTTTCCAGCTAAATCCTAGCATTTATCTTTAAATATTGATTTCTTTCCATTTTACAAAAGTAATACACTAGCATTGCAGAAAATTTGTAAAATACAGAAAAACACGATGACAGAAAATTTAAATAAATTGAATCATATTTTATTACATCAGAACAGTTGGCTATTTAAAGAATTCCTGATAGAAGTCATTCTGTGATTTGTGTGGTGAGCCCAAAATTGTCTTTGCGATATTTTTAAGTACATGATTTTCTTACTAAAGAAAAAAGTATGCTAGTGATATACTAGTAATAAGCAAAATATTTTAAATCTATTGCTATACAAAATTAGGTTTTGTAGACACAATTTGCACTGGTAATGGTTAAATAGTTTTCTCACAATCATGCTTCTGAACTCAGAAATAGGTGCATATGAATATACCCAACTGATTTTGACAAAGGTGCAAAAGTGGTTCAGTGTAGAAGAATCTCTTTAACAAATGGTGCTGGAACAATTAGTCACCTAAAATCCAAAAAAATGAAACTCAACCTAAAACTAATACATTGTAACAAAATATTAGCTCAAAAATGGATTATAGATCTAAATGTAAAATGTGAAACTATAAAACTTTTAGAAAAGAATGTAGAGAAAATCTTTGTGACCTAGAGTTAGGTAAAGATTTCTTAGACAAAACACCAAAAAAATGTCCAAAAAAGAAAAAATAGATAAATTGGACTTCATCAAAATTAAAAGCTTTTGATCTGTGAATGGTACTGTTATGAAGATAAAAGACAAGTCATTGACTGGGAGAACATATTTCCAAATCCTATAATCCGCAAAAGTCTTGTATCCATAAGATGTAAAGAACTCTCTAAACTCAAAAATAAGAAAACAAATAATCCAATTGAAAAATAGTCAAAAAACTTCGATATTTCACTTAAGAATATATATGAATGGCAAATAAGTACATGAAAAGATGTTCAACATCATTAGCCATTAGAGAAATGCAAACTAAAACCATGATGAGATGCATTATACATCTACTGGAACAGCTAAAATAAAAGATACTACCAAAATGTTATCAAGGAAGTAAAGATACTAGATTTCTCAAATAGTCCTGGCAGGTATGTAAACTGGTACAGCCACTCTGGAAATCAGTCTGGCAGTTTCTTTAAAAAAATGTAACTGTATAATTACCACAGCCAGCAAGGTACTCCTGGGCATTTATCTTACACAGAAAAAAACTTACATTAACACAAAAACCTGTATGAATGTTCAGAGCAGTTTTATTTGTAATTGCAAAAAACAGGAAACAATTCAAATGTCCTTCAATGGATGAATAGTTAAACTGTGGTACATCCATTCCAATAATTGTCAGCAAAAAAAAGGAACAAGCTATTGATACATGGAACAACTTGGATGGATCTTAAGGGCATTATACTGAGTAAAAAGAGCCAATATCAAAAAGTTGCATACTGTATGATCCTTGAAATGACACACTTATAGACATGGAGGTTGGGTAGGGGGTTGCCAGGGCAATGGGGAAAGGGAGGAAGGGATGAGTATGAAGGGGCAATGTGAAGGGGTTCCCTTGTGGTGATGGAACAGTTCTGTATATTCATTGCAGTGATGGTTACGAATCTGGACATGTGAAAAGTATCTCATAGAATTGTACACGAACACACTTAAAAAAATGAGTGCATGGCAAAAAAAAAAACCGATGACTTTTCTCTGCATCTCAGAGATCACAGACTTTTCTTTGGATCAAACGTGAATTTTCATTTGAGTTTTTTGTTTGGTACTTTTTTATATTTTTCACCTTCTTATCTGTTAGCATGTATTGTTTTTATAATCTAAAAAAAACCACTTAATGAGTATTTTTTAAGGGAAAAAAAGAACACGTTTCTCAAACTAGGGTAAGATTACAATTAAGGAAACCCCACGGCCGTGGCAGGCAGTAAGCAAATAGACAAGATAAGTACATTTTCCTGGAATATCTTGAAAATTGGGGGTAGTAGGTACGTGGGAGGAACTTTATTTTCACATTAAATAAGCATGAATATTTTGTGTAGTAGAATGCGAAATTCATGTATATTTTTGACACATAACAGATGATTACAAAGAAATGTCTTGCTTGAAGTAAGTGCCTTAGGGCTACACCCCCATATCTCTAGGGGTTTGTGCACTTCTCTCTGTGTTCATCCTTCTCTTAGATGAGAAAATGTAGGAAAGAAGGCACTCCTTTAGCACAAATATGCTTGGAACTTAACAATGCCTTAAATGCTAGACTTTCGTGCTTTCGATCTGCCATTTGGCATGTATTAGGAATGTGACACTAGCTCTGTGTCCTAGACCCCATGGTAAGTCCTCTGCCTCAGAAGTCCTCAAGAGCACAGACCAGAGTTAGTGACTAGCTAGAGAAAGAGGAGGATGATAAAAATAATAGTAATTGTAGCAGATATGGAGCTCATTCAGCCAACATGGATAGGTAAGAAATATCATATTTTTTTTATTATCTCTAAACTAGCTTCCACTCCTGGCCTTTAACTCTCTGGCATGGCAGGGAATTCTGGCTCAGTCATGCCTGGGCTTCGCTCACCAGCCCCACACCACGCCTGCTCTGCCTTTGTGCCCGAATTCCGGTGTTTTAAGTAGTGCACAGGCCTCAGGGAAGTCCTCTTTTCATAGCTAGCAGGATATTGTCAGGATGCCCACTGTCCGGATCCACAGATCCATTCAGGTTCCTGGCTGTGTGCTCCAGTACTTTGGGCATGGGAAGGGCAAGCTCAGCTCCTTGGGGAACATTAATCCATTCCCTTTGAGGTTCAAGACGTCTTCATGCTTCCAGAAAGCCAGGCATAAGACTCCACGGACAATTCTCATTCAATCACCGTACCTCCCAATCCTACCGGAGGCCCATTCCCTAAGAAAGACACTTACTTAAAATGTACTATAGTCATGCGCCACCTAACGACGTTTGAATCAACGACAGACCGCATACATGGCGGTGGTCCCATACACACCACTGGGTGTGTTGTAGGATAAATCATGTAGGTTTGTGTAAGAATGCTCTATGATGTTCCCACAGTGACAAAATCGCCTAACGACACATTTCTCAGAACTTATCCCCGTCGTTAAGCGACACATGACTATGTATCCCAGGCATTGTTGTAAGTGCCTTATCCCTAGCAACTCATTTCTCTTCACAAGAACTCTATGTGGTCAATACCATTATTATCCAATTTACTAGATGAGAAAGCAGGCACGGAGTTCAAGTATATAATTTTAACTAAATAAACTTATACTGTTTTATTGAACTCTATCTTATGACTATTTTTCCAATTACGTGCATTAACTGCTCTCCAACTGAAAAACGTACATTATATTTGGTTGAATAGTATTTATTTTATTGTTGATTTAGTTCACTAATTCTCCATCAAAAAAAAAATAGAAATATAGGTTGTAAAAATAGAGGTTGTTCATTCCTACTACCTTTTTCTTTTGCTTATGTATCTTATTTTCCTAAGAAGATTGCAGTTCTCAGATGATCCTCTTTCTTATGCTCCATTAAATGTCTTGCTGTACTTAAGATATGTACGTGTCCGCCACATCCCGCTGCCAGAGCAGCTACTTGGTGTCCAGACAAGGCTTCAGGGCAGAAGCAGCTCCTCTTTCTGCAACGAAGCAAATCCTAGAGCACAGGAGGAAGCCTATAATCGTATCTTCAAATCTGAAATATAAATCAACATTAAATAAACTCAATAATTTTGCTAATGTTACTGTGCTCCAATATTACGGTTCCTTTTCTTTTAGGAAACAGCTAGCCGACAAAATTATATAATAAGGTCATTTGTAAGCAATATTTTCATTTCCTTTGCTCTTTTCAAATGGATATAATGTTAGGTTTAATGCACTGAGAGGATGTCTGCTCACGTACACTGTTTAAATAATTTGGAGCGAAGATGATACCCTTTTAGACTGTCTTACATAGTATTTGTGTGGGTTTTGAAGAACTATGTATGCATAAACCAAAGGATACAGCAAGGCCCTGACGTGATTACATTTTCAAAGTTCATTAATAGTATCCTTAGAGTACATCACAGTCTTCAAACGCACACTTGAGAATTGGCTGGTTTTCAATTTAGTTTAATTTCCTGAATAGTAATGTACGTTTTTCATCTGATGTGCTTTGAAAACTAAGAGTGGGTTAGCATTGGATTCCATGGAAAAAGAGTCTCTTATCAGCTCCATCAAGTTGCCATTGTGACTTGACATCGCCAGGCAGCTCTCCTAAATGTCTTAGTATTTTACATTTGAATGTACCTTAGCCTCCCACCCAGATAAATTTCCTATAAAACTGCCCTTTAAAAGTCTCCGGTGTGTCCTTGGGGAATAGCTGAGTGACCTAGATTACCCTTACCCTGATAGGTCTTTTTAAAGAAACTTTGCAGCAGCTGGAGTTTTTTTCTATGGAATCAAGGGTTCTTCCTGTTTAATCACCTGTGTTTCGAAATGTTAAGTACATGCTTTCATTTGTTAAAACACAAAGACACGGGCGTGATGTTTGCCTAATTTAATAGCTCTTTTTGTTACATGACTCATGACTTGTTAGAAAGCTCACATTGTTATTTTTCCTATAGATGGGCCTCCACTTTCCACTGAATGATTTTTGAAGAGACCAGCTGGTCTGGTCAGTAAAACTGATCAGTAAAACCGCACACATTAAGGATAAACATCTCTGAGTCATAACATTTTCATTTTCTCATTGAAACAGCTAGCCTTAAGCTCCAGGGGTGAGGACATCTACCTGATTCCCATTTTATTCTTCTGATTATATTGAATCATCAGATCACAGATCTAGAAAACAAGTCAAGAGATCACTGAGTCAGCTCCTGCTCCCAGGCCAACGTGTGTCTTCACAATTCACTTCTTGTGGACTTTTCCTGGGCTAGAGTGTTACAGGTTTCCCTTAGAAACCTATTTAGGGATTTAAATATTCCTCCAGGCATGATCCAGTTCTTTATGACTAAACAAGTCTCTTGCTGCAATCAAAATCCCTTCTTTTTCTTCTGTTTTATTCTTTGGATGGGAGAAATCAGTCAGATTTTTACAAGAACATATGTCCATCTTGAGGTTGGCTGTTGCTAAACCTTTTCCCCATCCTTTTCCTTACAGTACTTAATTTTTATCCTATTTCAACAGGGCCAACTTAGATAGTACCACAGCAGGATGATTTGACAAGTGTGCTTGTAAGAGATTTCTACCACTGAAGATGTGTTCTGTTTTCACCTCCACAGAACCCCAGATGTGAGTCACAGGCCAGGTAGTTTGAGGAACAAGCTCAGTGTAGTGGCTTCAACTAGAAACTATAACCCAGGCAGGTGACAGCCTACTGGCCAGGTAACTGTGGGCAGGTCCTAAGGTCTAAATCTGTTTCCTCATTAACAAAACAAAGATGCTCTGTCTGATTCATTAGTTTATTTTAGGCAGTATTTTATTAACATTTCCAAAAGATAGTAGTATTATTTTTAAAGACTTTAATTTTTAGAGTAGTTTTAGGCTCACAGCAAAATTGGGGAAAAGGTATAGAAATTTCAAATATACTCCCTACCCCCACACATGCATAGCTTCCCTTATTATCAACATCTCCACCTGAGGGGTGGGTTTGTTACAACTGGTGAATCTACATTGACACATCATAACCACCCCAAGTCTATGGTTTACCTTAGGATTCACTCTTGATGTTGCACATTCTAGGGGTTTGGACAAATGTATAATGACATGTATCCATCATTGTGGTATCATACAGAGTAGTTTCACGGCCCTAAAGATCCTTTGTTCTCCACCTATTCATCCCTCCTCCCGCTCTCCCAACTCCTGGCAACCACTGATCGTTTTACTGTCTCCATAGTTTTGCCTTTTCCAGAATGTCATAGAATTGGAATCATACAGTATATAGCCTTTTCAGATTGGCATCTTTCACTTAGTAATATGCTTGTAAGTTTCCTGCATTCCTTTTTATTGCTTAGTAGCTCATTTCTTTTTAGCATTGAATAATATTCCATTGTCTGGATGTACTATAGTTTATCCATTCATCTACTGCAGGAATCTAGACTGCTTCCAAGTTTTGGCAAGTGTGAATAAGGCTGCTATAGCATTCATGTGCAGGTTTTTGTGTGACTTACTACTTTTTGAAGGAGAATACAGCAACCCCCCTTTATCCCCAGTTTCGCTTTCCATGATTTCAGTTACCTGTAGTCGACCACAGTCTGAAAATATTAAATGGCAAATTCCAGAAATAATTTGTAAGTTTTAAATTGCACAGCGTTCTGAGTAGCATGATAAAATCTCGCACCATCGTGGTCCATGCAGCCCTGGATGTGAGTCATCCCTTTGTCCAGTAGATCCTTGCTGTACACACCACCCCTCCGTTAGTCACTTAGTAGCCATCTCGGTTATCAGATCCACTGTCCAAGTACTGAGGCACTGCAGTGCTTGTGTTCAAGTAACCCTTATTTTACTTAATAATGGCCCCAAAGCCTAAGAGTAATGATGCTGGCAATTCAGAAATGCCAAAGAAGGGCCAGCCCAGTGGTGTAGCGTTTAAGTTCATGTGCTCCGCTTCGGCAGCCCAGGGATTGCTGGTTCAGATCCTGGGCGCAGACTTACACACTGCTCATCAAGCCATGCTCTGGCAGCGTCCCATATACAAAATAGAGAAAGATTGGCATAGATGTTAGCTCAGGGACAATCTTCCTCAAAAAAAAAGAGAAAGATTGGCAGCAGATGTTGGCTCAGGGACAATCTTCTTCACAAAAAAAAAAAAAGAAAGAAATGCCAAAGAGAAGCTGTAAAGGGCTTCCTTTAAGCGAAAAGGTGAAAGTTCTCAACTTGATAAGGAAAAAAAAAAAATTGTACACAGAGGTTGCTAAGATCTACGGTAACTTTTAGTACAGTATATTGTTATAATTGTTCCATTTTATTATAATTATTGTTGTTAATCTCTTACTGTGCCTAATTTATAAATTAAACTTTATCATCCCTATATATATATAGGAAAAAACATAGTATATATAGGATTCCGTACTATCTGTGGTTTCAGGCATCCACTGGGGGTCCTGGAACAGTATCCCCCTCGGATAAAAGGGGGACTAATGTATTTGAATTTGAAAGTACTTTGAAAATTGTAAAACCCAATTCAAATGTAAAGAATTTTTATTGAAGGAGAGGAAGGGGGTGAGCACTGAATTGAAGAGTTTATGTAGCCCCAGGGCAAGAACTAAAATCAGTGGCTGGAAGGTAGAGAGGCATGCAAATTTCAGGTAGGCTCAGACTAGGAGGGGGCTAACCAGTCACCTAGGGACAAAATTTAAGGAAGCCCTTACCTTGATCCTAGCATTATTTCAGGACATTGTAAAGAAAAATCGCTGTTTTGTTATGTTTAATTTTACCTCTACTCTTCCTAAATTGGTGTTCTATTGAAACTTGTTTCTCAAGGTGTTAACATTTGTACTTCAAACACAGTGTTGTGGTGAAAATATGATTGGAATGTACGTTAAGACCCCTTTCAGATATTTGAGTTCACATTAGTATATTACAAGCTCTGAGAAGGCCTACAATAATAAAATCTGCTTAATCTTACTTAATATGACAGCTTCCATTTCGTTTCTCAGCATTTTCAATTTTTCCTGAAACTGTAAATACTAACACTGAAAACCTGACCTGATTTAAAGAAAGAAAAGGTAGCTTGTCAGACAGTGTGGATCTGAATCCTATATTATTCCAATGTCAAGCAAGTAGTAGATTATTTAGTCAGTTATATTACCCAAGACTTATGTTAAAGATTTATTTTATTAGCCTTTATGGAAGATTGTTAAAATTGCAATATTCCTATAAATCATATCGATATAATTCTAAAAAGCCATTACATTTGGTGGCCCCTAAAATTTTAAGAAATATTCTATCAATGGTAAAACTCATATTATTGATATAAACACAAGTGTTGGGATAATTTTATATCTTGTTTTCTTCTAAAAAAACCTCTTTTGAAGAAGAGTAGTACCATAGTACTAACTCAGATTATATTTTGGAGTGACCCTATAAATCAACAACAATTATCTAAGTATTGCTTACTTTGTTTAGGGCTCTGTGCTTTTATCATATTCTAAAGCTGAAAGTAAAATGTCATTGTAGAGTCTTGAATGTTCAAAAATGTGTTAACAGAAGGTCTTCCAGAACTTTCCAGAAATAACTGTCTGTAGCAGTCTGTAGTGCTTACCATCACTCTTACTCTTGTGTTTACAAGGCAGTCCAGGTTTGCCATCTGCAACAAAAAAAGAAGAAACCCTCTACTTATCCCTGGGCCCTTGACAGAACAATTTGGGGAGCAGTGGGAGGGCAAAGCTAACTGAAGAAAAATACCCAGTTTAAGTCTTAAGCAGGGGCTAATAAGAGGAGGAGTAACCTAAAAAGAGATTGGAGATTAGAACAGGAGCCTACCAGATCTGGACGCTCCTTAAAAGATCTGTCTCATTTTTTGAATGAGGCAGACTGAATTATTAGAGTTCAGACGTAAAGCTTACCTAAATTGTTTTCTAGTCTCAAATTTGTTCTCAATATTGTAATGATTATTTAAATCTTGAACACCACTTGTCTTTGAAGGTGAAAGTGGGAGAAGAGCGTACTACAAAGCACCAGCGTAAAAGGGGATGGTAAGAGATGCTGTGAAGTCAGGGCTCAACTGTAGATCTGTCCACCCACCATGTCCAGGGTAGTGACAGAGGCAAAGTAATCAGCAATTCACAATGATAGATCCTATTTTGGCTAAATCATGTGTTTCAGAGCCATTCTTTGTTCATTCAATTATTCTTTTATTTTCTCATTATTGTAATAAAAATTTAGTGAGCACTTACAATGTACCAGGCACATCCCTAGAGACTGGGGATATGGAGATTAAAAAAAATGACTGTCTAATAATAATCTATCAATAGTGGCTCATCACTGGTGACAAATGTACTACATTAATATATGATGTTAATAATAATGGAAACTTGTGGAGGAGTCATGACAGGGTATTTGAGAATTCTCTCTGCTTTCTGCTCAATTTTCTTGTAAACCTAAAACTGCTCTGTTTTAGTTAGCCTGGGTTGCCATGACAAAATACCATAGACTAGGTGGCTTAAACAAAAGAAAATTCTCTCTCACAGTTCTGGAGTCTGGGAAGTCCAAGATCAAAGTGCTGACAAATAGGTTTCATTCTGAGATCTCTTCTCTTGGCTTATAGGTGGCTGTCATCTCACTGTGTGCTCACATGATAACCTCTTCTTTGTGGAGAGAGAGAGCAAGCTTTCTCATGTCTCATCCTATAAGGGCACTAATCCCATCACGAGGGCTCCACCCTCATGATGTTGTCTAACCCTAATCACCTCCCAAAGACCTCATCTCCAAATGCCATCACATGAGGAGATAGGGCTTCAACATACAAATTTAGAGGGGACACAATTCTATCCATAGCATGGTAAAAAAATAATAAAGTCTATTTTAAGAAACATGTAAAAATAAAAAAATATGACTATCTAGCAGAAGAGCTGAATACAGGAATAGATAATAATAACAGTGGGTGCTTTAATGAGCATATACACAAAATGTTACAAGACCACAGAAAAGAGATGTCTAATTCCAGAAAAGGTCATGCCTCTGTGAAGTCTTGAAGGACAAGCTAGAATTAGCCAGAAAAAGAATGTAGGGCCAGTAGTGGTGGCAGTGGTAAGGGGGGAGAAGGGAGGAGGGTGGGGAAGATAGCTATTCCAGACAGAGCAAATAGCAAGTGCAATGGTATAGAGCCATTGTGTGTACACTGGGATGGCCAGCTTGAGCCCAAGCTCTGATTCAAACACGTCTGTACATATGTGTTGTACCAGAAGTTAATTAACATGAGGATTTTGGATTGGACAGGAGTCAAGCTTTTGCATAGATGCCAGAAATAATGACGTGGCTGGAGAGAGAGACGATGATGTGTGCCCATACCTCAGCCCATGCCTTCAAGTCTGAAACCAGTGGGGAGAAGAGAGTCCAGTAAGAAGCAAAAGAGACTGTTTTCTAGAGAGTCTTTGTGAGAAGTAGGAAAATAAGGAACTCTGCTTTGTACCTTGGGGAAGAATTGTCGCAAGAGGAAGAGAGGGCCATCCTCTCTACTTTTGGACAGAACGAGAAAGACCTTATAGTTTAAATAAAACTGTAAGGAAATCTGGGCTCCTTTGGAAATTGGGGAGTTGGTTGCAGATTTGGGAGCACTTTATGTGACTTAGCAAGTGGCTGGAGCAAGGGGATATGGGAAAATATTCATGAGCATGACTGAGACACCAAAGAAATATTTGGGGAATGATTTTGTAAGGCATACAGCCTAGTGTTGGACAGATGGGAATGAGAGTCTGAGAAGTCTGAGTCAAAGCCATTAATTTTATTCTGTTAGTATTCACTAACTGGTGCAAATCAGGCTACTAGGTCAAAGAAGTAAGGAATTTTTATTAGATATTCTGTTTTGTCAAATGGCACCAGAGTTAATCCCAGTGGGACATTGCTCACCATCTTTTGTAGTCCAACCTGAAATCTTTCCATCCTTTGACTATAACCTACCTATCACTTAGTCACCTGATCAATGTATGGTATTGAGATATTCTTAGCTCACTAAAAAGATAATTGACAGAATCCTACAACTTATTTGAATTCACAAGGATTATATATGGTGTTTCTTATGTATATTGCATTAGTTCCTTAACAAAGAAAATTAAGTAATCTGGCATAATATGGTTTTCCTAATGTTGTGCTTAGTGGTTTAAGGTTCTTAATGATTTGTTTTAATGCCATTCCCAAGACTGAAATTAAGGTTAGCATTCTAAATTATTGCCATCACTATACGTTTTTTTTTTTTCATTTCCAAAGATGGCTTTTTGTTCTTTTCTAATCTCTCTAGAAATGCCTCCTGCCTTCCAAAGTTCTCAAAATAATAGCCAGCTCTTCAGCAATACAAATCACATATTCCACAAGGATGCTGAAGGCCTGTGGTTGGTTGTGAAAGCATCTCACATATTTCTTTTGTTATTTATTTAGTTTTGTCCTTGTTTCACGACTACCTCTCATCTAGTTACCAGAACACATTGGACTTTTCCATAATGATTGGTGTAAATGATGTCACTGACAGCCTTTTCCTTTCTTGATACTTTGTATTAATATCCATTCTCTACCTATCAAAAGGCAAGTAACAGCTTTCTTCAAACTTCCTCATTATGCTTACCTGAGGACTATTGTCTTGTTCCTGTTACACATCCTATGAATTACAAAGCCTTTTCTCAGTGATTTCCCCTGTATCTTCTATCTGATTTTCCTCTTTCTTCACAATTTTCCATTGTGGTTCTTCTTGCTCACATTTGTTGTGGTTCTCCTGGTGAGAGCTTTTAGATGCACATGTTCACAGAATCAGAAAGTTCTAAAGGAATGTCTAGGACCATGGCTGCTGAGAGTGTGTGTTGTACATTCACGTAACTCTTTCTATTTACAAGCGACTTCTGCATTGTCATCACGGCTTTGTAAGAAAGCTGCCGGTACATTTTATCAGATGAAACTAAAGTTAACCAATTATTTTATTGCAATACAAAGCCCATAGCTACCTATTATCAGTGTAGACTTACCACAGGATGACAGAAGCAAGAATGATTACTTCTGCTATTTTTGAAAAACAAACATAAAATTCTGGGAGAAAATTTGCCAGTATAACTGTAAAAGGAATTATGGCCTGTAATTATTAAACTCTGGGGCAAAGAATCCTCCATGCACAGGGCCTTCCTCCAAGGGAGAAGTGGTGTTGGACTATGTTCAGAAGGAGAAAAATGAGAGATTTTCCACCTTAGCTCACAACATGATCTTGAAAGAGCATTTCTGCTCAGGTTAGTGCCTTCCTCAGGCCTGACAGAACCACATGGCCTGAGCTTGATTCTTTCTGCTAACTTAACACTCATTCAGCTGTGGGTGGGAACGGAGGCAGCAGGCTAATGGGTGTGAAGAGTTGAATGAGGTCCTTAGCCTTCCCCTAGTGCCTTTCCTAGTAATGGCACCTATGTGCCCAGGTCCGAATGGTGCAATCAGCCTGCCATGATTACCAAATATGTTACATATTGGGCCAGTTCTCTCACGAGTATAATCCCCAAGGAATATTGAACCTTCCTAATATTTGTGGATCACAGAGGCTGTAATTTAAGATTAGAAAAATACTGTTGATGTCTTCTGTTCAATCATTTATTTTAAAAATGTTTATTGAGTATGTGTTAGGACGCTGTGCTAGGTTCTGAGGATAAAACAACAGTGAACAATTCAAATATGGTTCCTGATCTCATAGAACTTACGGTCTAAGGCAAGAACCAGGCCATAAACAGATGAACAACAAATAAAGTAATTACTAATTGTGGTGAAAGCTATATAAAAAGTGATATAGTGTGCACATTTTTGTAGATAAGAATGTCAAAGAAAGTAAGATTTAAGTGAACACACAAAGGAAGTGAAGACAGAAGGGGAGGATAGAAGAACAAGGTTAAAGGCTCTGAGGAAAGAAAAACATTGGTATTGCACTAGAACTAAATACTTTAACTGCAGCTTTATAGAAATATGTTGTATGTGTATATTGTCTAAGAAAAATTGCGTGGGATGGAGACAAATAGACAAGAATGAGTTTATTCTAGACTATTGCAATAGGGGAGAGAAATTGAACTTAACTCATGGAAACAAAAGGTAAGAAAATTTTTAAGCCCTGAGGTGAGTTGGTGGGAAAGCACTGGAGGATGTTAGGCAGCAGGTTGGTCAATAGATTAGGCCATATATTTTTACTAATTGGTGCTTGTTAGGCTCTGACCCTCCCACAGAGACTGAGAGATAGGCGCCCCAGCTCCATCTTTCTCAGTGATCGCATTTCAAAGGGATGACTCCCAGGTCCTTGAGAAAGACTTTCCAGGGTTGTAAAACTGAGAAGAGGCTGGGAGAAGTTCTATATCTCAAAGAGGAAGAGAAAGAATTTACAATTGCAAATTTTCTAAAGTAAATGCTCTAAAAAATGGGAGGTCAGGGGCCTCTAGTCAGGAAGAATTTTACTGTCTAAAGTTTAGTCAAGCTGAGGGGAATGGTAAGTCTGTCTTGGTAAGTACGAGAGAAAAGGAGAAACGGAGAGAGAAACAGAAACAGATAGAAAGAGTAGAGGAAGATTGAGAGAGAGAAAAACAGAGGCAGAAGAGGTAAGAGAGAGATTGAGAGAATATGTGTGAGAGAGATTGAAAGAGGACTGAGATAGAAGGGAGAGAGCAAGGGAAAGAAAAAGAGAGAGAGAGGGAGAGCACAGAGGAGAGATAGAATGTAGAAAGAGAGAAGAGAGACAGATTGAGAAAGAGGATGGGAGAGAGACTGGTGAAACTCAGCTCACCACTCCGTGGTCACGCTGTTACTAATGACTATACTTGGCTCTCTCCCCATTAAAAATCCCGTACTGAGTGGCCAGCCCCGTGGCTTAGCGGTTAAGTGCTCGCACTCTGCTGCTGGCGGCCCGCGTTTGGATCCCGGGCGCGCACCAACGCACCGCTTCTCTGGCCATGCGGAGGCCGCGTCCCACATACAACAACAAGAAGGATGTGCAGCTATGACATACAACTATCTACTGGGGCTTTGGGGGAAAAAAATAAATAAATAAAATTTAAAAAAAAATCTCGTACTGAAACCAGAGGCAGATTCAGGTTTTGTGGGGCCTGAAACTTATGAAATTTAGGGAGGAGCTATTCTTAAGTAAAGGGATGAGAAATTGCTAATACAAAACTAGAAATTGGGCCTTGACAGGGCCCCAGACCAGCAAGGGGCTGTGAATCCTAAGCTTTTTAATCATGGTTAATCCCCTTCTGACTCTAATTATTAGCCTCACTCGTCCAACACTTCACTTTTAGACAAATATTTTCCCACCATATCACACCAATGTTTTTGATTCTATAAATGCTTGTGACTTTCTATAGAATCTACAAAGAAAGGAAGATACTTACAAAAGCGATTGTAGCATTCAATTTTCTGGTTTGTTTCATTCACCTGTCTGCTTTCATCACCTATTAGTATTTTCAGGGTAGCTTTTATCCATATTTTTTAATGCCATGGATTATTTCTATCAGCTTCTTTACAAATAATGTATCTGATTATTCCCCGTCACCCTCTTATTCTGCTATATGGTGCTATTAGCCTTCTGTTTTTTAAAGCAGATAATGGTGATTAATTGTAACTGGTTACTGCCCTGTGTTGGGTGTCCTGCCTTCATTCTCTGAAAGCGTATTTGCTTTGATGCTTCTCTTCAATATTTACAGCTTATTTCAAGACTAGTTCAGGTCTTTTCGGCTTGCTTTTTATGTTCTTTTATCAGAGTGAATATAGTTATATCAAAAGACATGGAATTTGCCTAGACTGTGAGAGTTATAGGTGATCCTAGATAACATTAGGCCCTCTGATTTTAAATTGCAGTTTCCTTGAGGATGTTTCAGGAATTCCACAAAGTTTTCTTTACATAGATAACATGTAAAAACTATATTTTAGAGGGTGTGGTGATAGACAGCCCACTCTCTGAGTAGTATCATACACCAAATTTTAGCATGTTGGGGACGAATAATACATGAGCACATGCTTCCAGTTTAACTCCCTCTGGGACACAATGCAGTAAAGCTTTTCCTGTCCTATCTCCATTCCATGAGTATCCTGAGATTTCAAGACGGTCGGTTTTTAAAAGTTCACCATTTGCCACTGCATATGCATAAATCAGGATTTTCTCAACATATGCAACCAAAATAAGTTATTAAAATGTGTGTTTGTCAGGACAACCTTATTACCTTCACTGGTTGATTTCATAATAAGTAAATATTACATCTTTGAAATGTGCAATTTATTGAGGTTGTACATATGATTTTATTTAGAGGGAAAAAGAGATTCTGCTGCTAGAAAATTGGAAAATCATTTTTTTGTGCAGGACTCACCTCAAGCCACACAGCTAATGGTAGAGCAGCAATATATGCCAACATTTAAGATCTTGGCCTTGGATCCAGATAAACAGATCTGACTTTGAATTATGCCATATATAAATTTCTGACATGCAAATTTCTTACCTTTTATTAAATTCAGTGTCCTCTTCTACAAAATGGAAATAGTAGTGTCTATTACATAGGGTTATTGTGAGAATTATTTATCCAATAAATATATCCTGAGTGCCTACCATGTCTGGGAACTATCCAGTGTGCAGAAAGGTCTCCTACTCTCACAGATTTAGTTGGGGGAAACAAACAGACAGCAAATATATTTTTAAAGCAGTGAATAACAACAGTGTGATAAGATAGAAAGTTACTGGCTAATTTTAGGTTGGGTGATCAGGGAAGACCTCTCTGAGGAGAGGACATTTGTGTTGATGTCCAAACGACAAGAAAAACTCATCCATGAAAAGTAAAGGAAGATAAACATTCCAGGCAAATGGAACAGTAGATAGAGAGGCCCAAGACTAGGATGAGCCTGGTATGTCTAAAGAAGAGGAAAAGTACCAGTGTGTCTCAAGTTTAGTGTGTGAAGAGGGGAATACTACCAGACAAAATTGGAGAGGAGGCTTAGTAAGTTGAGGTAAGTAATTTGGGTTATTCTAAAGTAGAGTGGAAAGCTATTGGAATGATGTTATTTCATTTTATTTACAAAATAAATCTCACTGATGGATGTGTGAAGGATCATGCATTGTATTTAAGTGGTTTTTGTTTTCATTTCCCTCATCTAACATTCCATTCCTCATCCTAACATCAACTAGAATTCCTTTTGTGAAATTATCTCGTCTTTAGGGGAGGCAGTTGGGTGGGCCCTGATCTTCCCCCACTCCAAGACATTTCCTGAGATAAACTGAGCATATGCTTCCAATGTGCAATTTGAATATGAAGCAGATTGACGATGAAATTGAAAATGTTTGGTATCTGTTCATATTGAATGGACACTTCTTGTAGTTTCTACTCCCTGGCCCTGTTCACAGCTCTCACCTATTTTGAAATCTGCTTCTCCATCCCTCTCATTCAGTTAATAAATTTCTGATATATTTCCAATACATTCTCTTTAGCCAGTGACAGTTTCAGTTGCTTGCAACCAAAACCTTAACTAATATGGCATATAAATTCCCTAGCATATAGAACAACCTCCATAACTGTTACGATTAATGGTAGAACTGAACGTGAAGTCAGGCTTCCTAACTTTCTATCTTCATCAAACCAGCTTCTGTATATCTTTTAGGTAGTTTTGGCTTGGCTATTAGTTTTTTCTCCCTATAACGTACTAGACCTTTGGGGCTAAATTACCTGTAAAGTGTACTGTGACGACATGTTTGCCAAATGTTTCACTTCCCAAGCAAATATCCGCCTTCTTGATTCTTAAATTTCAGTGGGCAATGTGTTTGGGTATTTTCTCAGGACAGATATAAACAAACACGTGGAATAGTTTGTGTTCAACTCTTTGTTAAGCATTTCTTTAATCAAAGTGAGTGTTTCAGTTTGAGTGGGAGAAAGGTGTGCATGAGTACAATGCATGAATTTTTTATTATTAAAATTGTTTTAAAGCAACCTAAACTCATTTATCCTAAGAAATGTGATTAAATGAGCTATCTTTTATGCCTTGGATTGGCAACTGAAAGACAAAGTACATTCCATTATTGATGCTGTCCATCAGATCATACTGTAGTTCTGTGCTCTAAGAATCTGTTTGTTACTGGAAGCTAGCTAAAAATGCTCCCTGAGTTTCAACGTCCTGCCATGACGACACAGGGCTTCCTAACAAGAAAAAAACAGAAGGAGAACAGATGTGCGAGGGATTTGGCAGGTAAACAAACCCTATTCTCAGTCTGGATTGAGAGTTCTCTGTTGAATTGCGTCTTTGAGAAGAGATCTTTTGAAGGGAATGAAGCTGCCATTCACAGAGAGTGACCTGGCTCTCCTCATTAAACTATGCAATGTAGCACTGCCTCTGCCTTTTCCATTTGTCTGTCCCGTGCCAAAATTTACTTTCCTATATTACTGAATAGGGATTGTGATAGGCAGAATAATGACCTCACTCCCATCCCCCTAAAATGTCTACACTCTAATCCTCGGAACCTGTGAATATTTTACCTTACAGGGCAAAGAAACTTTGCAGATATGATTAAGATTACAAACCTTGAGATGGAGAGATTATCCTGGATTATCTGAGTCAGCCCAATCTAATCATATAAATCCTTAAAAGGGGAGAACTTTTCCCAACTGTAGTAAAGAGAGGGAGGAGATGGAAGAAGGAGGAGAGATTTGAAGCATGAGATGGACTCAATCCACCATTGCTGGCTTTAGGAGTGGAAGGGAAGGGGACCACAAGTCAAGGAATGTGGTTGGCCATCCCTATTAATTTTGAAATCTACATGGAAGCCACAGTTTTCCCATTACACATTATGTTATATGAAGTTTGAATTCATCTGTATCTCTTGACTCTTGCTTTAAATATTTCTTCCCCCTCTGTCTGTTGAGCAATTAATACTTTCTAGTCATTCCTAATAAATACAATTGATAAATTGTCACTCACCGTAAGGATTTTTAAATTGTTAACTGAAGGAACAAGTTTTAAGTTTCAATTCTAAGGCTGCTTCTGCTACTCACTGACCATGCGAATGTGGCAAGTAGCTGAACTTCTCTAAGCTTCAGGTTTTTTTTTTGTTTTTTTTTTTTGTGAGGAAGACCAGCCCTGAGCTAACATCTGATGCCAATCCTCCTCTTTTTTTGCTGAGGAAGACTGGCTCTGGGCTAACATCCATGCCCATCTTCCTCTACTTTATATGGGACCCTGCCATGGCGTGGCTTAGCAAGCGGTGCGTTGGTGCATGCCCGGATCCGAACTGGTGAACCCCGGGCCACCGCCGCGGAGCGTGCACACTTAACCGCTTGCACCACTGGGCCAGCCCCTAAGCTTCAGTTTTTAATTGGTAAAAGGTGCAAAATAATAAGGATTGTTATGAGGATTAAATGAAATAATGTTTTCTTGAGTGTTTGCTTGGAATGATGCCTGGCCTAGAGAAAGCATTCAAGAAATGATGGTTTGATCGTTATTATAATTTTTAATAATGTGAACATTTCCAAATGTGACTTTTTGTGACCTCATATTTTCAAACATTGGGATCTCTTTTGGGGGACACACCTGATAATTAAACACTATGTGACCATTAATGCTGGGCAGAATCCCATCAACAGAACAGTCAATCCTTTGCCCTTTGAAGTTTGTTGTCCTAAGAGACAATTTTAACTGTAGTTGTGGAAAAGCATGAGCTTTAGCTCCAGCCAAACAAATATCATATTCTACTGCTGATAGTTGCAAGTCCCATGACTTCGGCCTGCTGTTTAACCTCTTCAAACTTGGTAAAAATAATCTTCAACTCCCAAAGTTATTGTGAGACTTCTACCAAGACGAACACAATACACGCTTTGGAAACATTAATTTTCTCCTCTAAAAAAGAAATTTGGAGATCTAAACAACAATATGATACATGCTCATGAATAAATCAATAATGTAATAGAAATATGTATATAATCTGATGTTCATGCTAGCACCTGTTTTTCAAGTGCTAATTTGCAATCTAGTGTTCTCACTCAATTTATGGTGCCCTGGGAAGTAGGGAAATTAAAGAAATTCTTTCCTTTGCATTTCTTAGGTGTTTATGAGGGTAGAACTGCTTTGAGTCTTTGGTGTTCCAATTGTGAATCAAGTCAGTCCAGTTGTAGCCTGGTATTAACTCAGCGAACCTTGAAAGGACATGGGAATCCTGGTGGGATGAAGGGCCAGGTACCTGTTTCAACTCGATTCCTTTTTGTATTGCTGCAGCATATATGTATTACCTGCTGATGGCCTTTTGATGTGACTCACTGCACAGACATCTGAGAGAATGGCCATTCAAGCTACCTCTTTATCTCTTCTTGTTTTGATATGCTGAGTTCCAACAAAGGTTGGAGCTGGATTTGACTCAACTGAATTTCTGAGGCTGTAAAAGTTGGCCTATACTCGATGTGGCAGACAAGAGTGTGACTTAAATTAGCAGATTGGGAGCCTTTGAAAGTTAGTAACCGCTAACACAGCTAGATGTTCTTGTACTGTGTATGAATTAACACAATATTTCATCTCCACCATCAACCCACTTTTCTGTGAACAAGGAGAGCAGAAGAGGGAGGAGGAGGCAAATAAAATTAGTGCCTGTTGAAAATATCTCTTTTTCAAAAATTCTGTTTTTCTAAGTAATGAAATGGCAGTTCAATCCATTAAAATTTCAACCTTACGATATTCAAATTTCAAATTATGTTCCATACAACTCTCGTGGCCTACCTCGACCTTATTTCACCTAGAACACCTCTACTTTTAGCTGTTTTATGTATTTTACTTCCAATAATGATCTAAAAAGGTTTTACTCATAAAGTTACAAAATAACATGTTTAATCTAAGATAGAAACATTTTTTAGCCACTTTTATAAGGTTTTTACTCAAATCTTTTCTGGACGCTCTTGTTGACTCTTGTAAGACCTAAAACCCCTACAAGACAAGATCTGTGTCCTATTGATTTTGAATTCCCTCAAATTCTAACATAGAGCTTGCATACAATAGATGCTCAGTTTTTACGGAAATACATCTTGCCTTATCTGTTGTGCCCATCCATATGTATTTAATTGTGTACCCTTATCAAAATTAAAAAGTTTTTGTACTATTTTCAAAGTATATACATATAAAAATTATTGCTCTTGTAACTAACATTTATCAAGTGCTAATTATATACCAAGTACTGTATTAAATGTTTCATATATATTTGCTCACTTAAAGTTTATGGCAATCCAATAAAGTGAGAAATACTATTATTTATTATCATCTGTGTAGACAGATGAGGAACTTGAGGGAAAGCAAGGTTTAGAAACTTAGCCAACACTCACATAGGTAAGTGGTAAGTGACAGAGCCATTTTAAACTTTAAACTCAGTCTGGTCCTGGAACCTTTGCCCTTAACCGGTAAGCTACTCTGCATCTTTAGGAATCATTTGTCTTTATTATACCCTATAAAGAGAATTGTGTACTTTGAAGCTGATATCCATATTGTTATTCTAACAAATATACATAAAATAGAAATTAGAAAAGGATAAAATGAAAAATATAAATAAAGTTCTGGAATTTTCTTGCTTATCTCTAGTAGGCATTCTTGCACACCCTGGGGAGTGTCACACTCTATTTGGATAATATTGATGAGATGATATAAGCCAGTAAATAATCCAATCAATACTTGCTAAGCCTCTCTTATTATATTAACCATCCTATCTTCTTTTTATTAAAACCTAGGCAATATGAATATAATTTTTTTAAGTCATAAAAATAGTTTACATTCCTTAAGAAAAAAACAGCTGGCCAGCTAGAAAGCTTCCAGAAATAGAGGAGGAACAGGGAACAAGTTTAGAATGTAAATGTTTGTCCCATGGAAAGTCACACTGCCTCAGACCAAGGGTATGTTTCTGTCGATCTTTCTCTGTGTTGCCACTGGTTGTTTAGGGATTATTAGAATATCATGAAGTGTTCTATTATCCTAACATTTTTCCACATTTTAATCTTGCTATTGTTTTCTGCTGAGGTTCATAAATTCAGATTTTTAATGATATGACAGCCACAGAGCAATCAACTGGACTTGATTTTGTGATGATCATAAGGAAAAGCCCAGCTCAGATAAATTGCTTTGGGGAAACAATTTTTTCTTTTAGGATGTCAGTTTCTTTATCTGTAAAATAAACTCAGTGCCTTGAATATAGAAGGTACTTAATCACTTCTTGAAAAAGGGACAAGAGAAAAGTGGAAGGGAGAACTTAGAATATATGGTTAGGTTTCTTTATAGTTCTGAAATTCCAGGACTCTCAGATTTCTAAAACTTTGTTTTGTTTCAAGTCGGAAGATTTGGGGATTTGGTGATCAACTTTTTGCTCACGATAACCATGGATCTGGCTGCATTCAAGAGTAGAAGTCCATGCTACAATCGTATTATAGGACTTAACAAGATTGAAAGCCAGTTCTCACTGGTCACAGTGTTTGAAGTTCTCATGGTCTTCAGCACCTGAGTCTGTCTGTCCACACTTTATGGCCCTCTTCAAGCAAGAACCATTCACATGCACACACAAAGTACCATCAAGATGACTGATGGTATGGATAGGACTTCTAATTAATACTCATGGGCACTCCTTACATTCTTCTAGTTCTCAATTTGCGTAAGGGAAAGCATTTATTACTCAACACCGATTTCATTTAAAACCTTGAACTTGAGAAGCAACTTTCTTCAAAATAGAATTTGAGATAGAAAATGTTTGAAGGTGTTTCTGAGAGCACACAGACTCTCTGTCTGAGAGTCTCAGAATGGGCTGCCTTAAAGATGAAGATGGGAATGATCGACAGATTTCAATTTCTTCTAATCTTTACATGTGCAACTTCAGGAATTTGAATCCTACTTAAAAAAATGGATATTGTCAACCATTTCCAAAATTTAATGACCCCGTTAGAACTGAAGCTTAGCAAAAGCTTCCTTCGCGAAATATTGTCAACTGTCTTTTTGACTGAATAACCCTTCCATGAAGAACAAAAACCCTTTTACTGGGCCTTTTGGATCTTTTCCAAATTGTACCTATGACTTTATGTTTTTTGTTTCTTTTTTATTGAGGTGACATTGGTTTATAACATTATATAAATTTCAGTTGTACATCATTATATTTCTATTTCTGTGTAGATCATATCATGTTCACCACCCAAATACTAATTACCATCCATCACCATACACGTGTGCCTAATCACCCCTTTTGCCTCCCTACCTCCCCCCTTCTCCTCTGGTAACCACCAATCCAATGTCTCTATGTGTTTGTTTGTTGTTGGTTTTATCTTCTATTTATGAGATCATATGGTATTTGACTTTCTCCCTCTGACTTATTTTGCTTAGCATAATACTTTCGAGGTCCATCCATGGTGTCGCAAGTGGCAAGATTTCATCTTTTTTTTATGGCTGGGTAGTATTCCGTTGTGTATATATACCACTTCTTCTTTACCCATTTGTCCCTTGATGGGCAGCTAGGTTGCTTCCAAGTCTTGGCTATCGTGAATAATGCCACAATGAACATAGAGGTGCATGTATCTTTACACATTTGTGTTTTCATATTCTGTACCTGTGATTTTAAATGTGTAAACAGGAGCCCAGAGTCCCCCTTATTAAATATATACCTGACTATTTTGTGTGTGAAAAGCATCCTCTTGAAACGATTCAATTTCCTAGTTTAGTAGTTATGCTTCCAGATATAATTATGTATTAGCCAAGGATATAAATCCTCTCACTTGTAATTATGTGGTCTCGTTAGGAAACTGGTTGTGCAATAGGAAATCAGTGATTAAACTTTCACTCAGCAGAGTTTCTTCATTAGTCCTTGGAACAGGTGTCAGGATTAGTCTCTGTTGGTATTTTGCTTGGTGCCTGGACTATTAATCAGTTTGTATGAAAAATTGGGATGATATATTGTCTCTACCTTAAATCTTTTATAATTTGTGAGTTGTCATGGCATTTAATGTAATAGATAACTTCCTTTGGGTCATTAAAAGAAAGAAGGTCAGGTTTTCCTTTTTTCCTGACACAGCAGAGCTCTGATTAAGTATAAAGGCACAAGGTGATTTCTTCCATTGTGAGATCTATGGGATGAGAGTAATGTAAGTGATTAGATTGTTTCAAATGGAAACAGCAAATGCAGTAAACCACTTGTGAACTTATTTCGCAGTAGCACATGCTAATAAAACTATTCAAGTTTTCTCAGAACTATGGTAATTGTACTCTGTCTTGTGCAAAGACAGAAATACATTTTTGGTAGAAGGGAGAGGGACTTATTTGAACCCAACCTAATGATTTTGTAAATACTACCAAGTCCTCTAATCAGAATAAAACATTATAATACCACACGATACTCTATGCATATTAATATATTTATCCCTATAGTAATCTTCTTGCTCAACTACTCTTCAAGTTTACCATTAATTTCAAAATCTAATTCATAATCATTCACTTTAATTTTTTAAATTTTATTTTTTTTGCTCCTCAAAATTTCAATCCTTCAATTTCCATTAATCATTTCCCCCTTCCCTTGAACCACCCTCTATCCCCCTCTCCCTCCACCTCCTTCACTCCTTCTCATCTTTATTTACCTCATTCACAATTTAAAAATGAAAAATGTAGGCAAATTTGTTAAGAGCCTATGTCACAGTTTTATTTCAAAATCTGCAAGGGTAGAGGGCTAAGCTGGCCAATTGAAAAGTCTTCTTTCTCAAGTAAAGATTCTTTTAAAGTAAAACAATTAGATAATCATTGCTATCTGGATATAAGAAAAAAAGAATATCTAGATAAAGAATATTAGACATCTGACTAATAGACAATGAGTGGGTACTTAATTTCAGAAGACTTACTATTGTTAAAGTTTATTAGAAATTACTTAAGCATTTTATCAAGACTCTAAATTTCTTCCTAGAAGAAGGATGAGAGTTTCTCTGCTAAAGTAAGTTCTGTCCCTGAACAGATTTGGGACAATTTTTCTTTATTAATTACTATAGATAGAAGAGATTTATTTTCAAAGAGATTGTTAGATGAAATTTTATATTTACATTCCAAATGTTTTTTAAATCAGTTTTACTGAAATATAATTTACATCTAATAAGCTCTACATATTTAAAGTATACATTTTTTGTATGTTTTAACATGTATATACACTCATGAAACTGTCACCACAGTCAAGATAATGAACATATCCATCATCCTTAAAAGTTTTCTTGTATGTCTTTTTAATTTCTCCTTCTTACTTTCTCTCCCCATCGTAAGGCAAACACTGAACTGCTTTCTTTAACTATAATTAGTTTGAATTTTTATTTTCTAGAATTTTTTTATAAATGAATTCAAAGAGTTTGTACTTTTTTGGAAGGTGGGAGAGACTGGCTTCTTTCATTCAACATAATTATTTGTGATTCATCAATGTGTTGTGTGTAACAATAGTTCATTCCTTTTTATTGCAGAGTAGAATTCCATTATATGGTTATAACACTATTTATTCATTCACTTGATGGACATTTAAGTAGTCTCCAGTTGTTGGTCAAGAGCAAAAAAGCTGCTCTGAACAGCTGTGTACAAGTCTTTGCATGGGCATATGTTTCATTTCTTGTGAATAAATACCTAAAAGTTGAATGAGTAGATCATATAGTTGGTGTATGTTTAACTTTTTAAGAAACTTCAAGCTACTTTCCACTGGTTGCCAGGGAGTAGAGGGTGGGGGAAATAAGAAGAGGTTAGCAAAGGGGTACAAACTTTCAGTTGTAAGATAGATAAGATCTGAGGATCTAATGTATAACACGGTGATTATAGTTGATAGCACTGTATTGCATAAATGGCATTTGCTAAGAGAGTAGAACTTGAAATCTTCACGAAAAAGATGTAAATATGTGAGGTTAATTAACTCGATGAGGTTATGTGATGAACTATGTGAGATTAATTAACTCAACCTTTTCACAATGTATACATATATCAAATCATCATGTTGTGCACTTTAAATATATTATAATTTTGCCAATTATACCTCAATAAAGTTGTAAAAAAAGAAAAGGAACAAAATATTTGTACCATTTTACAATTTCAGCAGCATCGTGTGAGAGTTTGAGTTCCTCCTTAATCTTGCCAACACTTGGTATGGATAGCCAGCCTTTTAATTTTAGCTAATCCGATAGGTGTATAGTGGTATCTCAAGGTGTTTTTATCTGCCTTTACCTAAGTACTAATGATGTTAAGCATCGTTTCATGAGCTGGTTTGCCATCTATATAGCTTCTTTAGTGAGTGTCAATTATGATCTTTGGTTAGTGTCGATTAAAATCTTTTGCCCATTTCTCTTTTCAGTTCAGTTGTTTGTTTTCTTATATACTAGATATAAGTTCTTTATATAATTTGCAAACATGTCCTCCAGTTTATGGCTTGTTTTTTCATTCTCTTAACAGTGTCATTCACAAAGCAAAAAGATTTAAATTTCAATTAAATCTAATTTATCTTTTTTTTATGAATCATGCTTTTGGTGTAGTATTCAAGATATCTTCACCTAACCCTATAACGTAAAGGTTTTCTCCCATGTTTTCTTCAAGAAACTTTCTAGTTTTAGGTCTATCATCCTTGAGTGGATTTTTCTACATTTTTATGGTGTGAGGTAGGGATTAAAATTATTTTCCTTCTTTTTCTTTTTTGTATACAGATATCCAATTGTTCCAGAACCAGTTGTTGAAAAGACTTCTTTCTTCACTGTATCGTCTTTGTACCCTTGTTGAAAATCAATTATCCATCTATATGTGGATCCATTTCTGGACTCTCTTTCATTCCATTGATCTAGTTGTCTGTCTTGACACCAAATCACACGTCATAACTTGATAAATAGAACTTTTTAATAAGTTTTAAAATAAGACATCTTTGATCCTCCAACTTTGTGTTTAATTTTCAAAGATTTTTGGTTGGGGCTATTCTAGGTTCTTTGCATTTCTATATTAATTTTAGAGTCAGTCTGTAATTTCTATGAAAGAAAATGCTGCTGAAGTTGTGATTTTCTTAAATGGATAGATTAATCTGGGGGAAATTGATATCTTAACAATAATAAGTTTTCCTACCCATGAATACAGTATATCTCTACATTTATTTAGGTCATCTTTGATTTCTCTCACCAATGTTTTGTAGTCATTAATGCACAGATCTTGTACAACTTTTGTGCACGATTTATCCCCAAGGATTTCATGTAATTTTCTACTATTGTAAATGACATTGAGGGATTTTTTTTGTATATTTCCGTGTCTAATGTTTTACTGCTAGAATATAGAATTAAAATTAATGTTTATATGTAGTTCTTGTATTCTGCAACCGTGTTAAACTCACACATTAATTAGTTCTAGTACTTTTTGTGTGGCTTCCAGTGGATTTTCCACATAGACAATCATATTATCTGCAAATACAGTCTTACCTCATCCTTTCCACTTTGGATGCTTTTTATTTCTTACCTTATTGAACTGGCTAGAGCTTGCACTACAGTGTTGAATAGAAGTGGTGGGAACTAACATCCGTGCTTTTACCTGATCTTAGGGGGAAAGCAGTCTTTCACCATTAAGTATGTTAGCTATATGTTTTTGCAGTGTCCTATATCAATTGATGATATTACCTTCTATTCCTAGTCTACTCAAAGTATTTTTTATATCAGGAATGGATGTTGGATTTTGTCAACTGCTTTTTCTGTGTCTACTGAGATGATCATATGCTTTTTCTTTTTTAGTTTGTTACTGTAGTTATTATGGTTACATTGCTTTCCAAATGACAAACCAATTTTTTCCAGCTATTGATATATAATTGACATATAACATTGTATATGTTTAAGTCATACAATATGTTGATTTGATGCACTTATATATTGCAAAGTGATTACCCCATGGTATTAACTAACACCTCCATCACATCACATAGTTACTATTCCTTTTTTGTGATGAAAACATTTAAGATCTACTCTCTTAGCAACTTTCAAGTATATATTACAGTATTGTTAAATATAATCACAATGCTGTGCCTTAAATCCCCAGAACTTATTCATGTTCTAAATGGAAGTTCATACCCTTTGACCAATATCTCCCCATTTCCCTCAACCTCCAGTTTCTGTTAACCACCATTCTACTCTCTGTTTCTATGAGTTCAGATTTTTTAGATTCCAAATGTAAATTATATCAGACAGTACTTATCTTTGTCTGACCTATTTAACTTAGCATAATACCCTCAAGGTCTATCCATGGTGTCAAAATAGCAGGATTTCCTTCCTTCTCATGGCTGAATAATATTCCATTTTATGTATATATCATATATCGTATCTTCTTCATCCATTCGCTCATTGATAGACACTTAGGTTGTTTCCACAACATGGCTATTATGAATAATGCTTCGATGAACACGGGAGTGCAGATCTGTCTATGAGATCCTCATTTCAATTCCTTTCAATATACCCAGAAGTGGGATTGCTGGATCATATGGTAGTTCAGTTTTTAATTTTTTGAGAAACTTCCATAGTGTTTTCCATAGTGGCTGCAACAATTTACATTCCCACAAACAGTACACAAGGGTTACCTTTTTCCACCTCGTTGCCAACATTTGTTCTCTCTTATCTTTTTGATGATAGTCATTCTAACAGGGGTGAGATGACACCTCATTTTAATTTTGATTTGCGTTTTCCTGATGATTAGTGATGTTGAATATCTTTTCATGTACCTGTTTTCCATTTGTATATCTTTTTTAGATAAATATCTGTTCAATTCCTCTGCCCATTTTTTAATCAGATTTGTTGTTGTTGTTATTGAATTCTATGAGTTCTTTATTTATTTTGCATATTAACCTCTTATCAGATATATAGTTGGCAAATATTTTCTCCCATTTCACAGGTTGCATTTTCATTTGGTTGCTTGTTTCTTTTGCCATGCAGAAGCTGTTTAGTTTAATGTTGTCCCACTTACTGACTTTTGCTTTTGTTGCTTGTGCTTTTGATGTAACCTCCAAGAAATCATTACTAAGACCGATATCAAGGAGGTTTTCCTATGTTTTCTTCTAGGAGTTTTGTGGTTTCAAGTCTTATGTTTAAGTCTTTAATCCATTTCAAATTAATTTTTGTGAGTCGCGTAAGATAGGGATCCAATTTCATTTTTCTGCATGTGGTTGTCTGGTTTTCCCAGCACAATTTATGGAAGAGACTATCCTTTCCCTATTGAGTATTCTTGGCTCCCTTGTCAAATATTAGTTTACCATATATGTGTGGGTTTATTTCTGGGCTCTCAATTGTGTTCCATTGGCATATATGTCTGTTTTGATGCCAGAACCATACTGTTTTGATTACTATAGCTTTGTAGCATAGTTTGAAATTAGGAAGTGTGACATCTCCAGCTTTGTTCTTCTTTCTCAGGATTGCTTTGGCTGTTTTGATCTTTTGTGGCTCCATACAAATTTTAGCAACGCTTTTTTCTTTCTTTCTTTCTTTCTTTTTGTGAGGAAGATCAGCCCTGAGCTAACTCCATGCCAATCCTCCTCTTTTTTTTGCTGAGGAAGACAGGCCCTGAGCTAACATCCATGCCGATCTTCCTCCACTTTATGTGGGACGCTGCCACAGCATGGCCTGACAAGCGGTGTGTCAGTGTGCTCCTGGGATCCAAACCCAGGCTGCCAGCAGTGGAGTTCACGCACTTAACCACTATGCCACAGGGCAGGCCCCTTAGCAATGTTTTTTTTCTATTTCCGTGAAAAATCCCATTGCAATTTTCATAGAGATTGCATTGAATCTATAGACAGCTTTGGATAGTATGAACATTTTAACAATATTAATTTTTGAGATCCATGAACTTGGATATCTTTCCATTTATTTGTGTCTTCTTCAATTTCTTTCATCAAAGTCTTATAATTTTCAGTGTACAGAGCTTTGATCTCCTTGGTTAAATTTACTTCTAAGTATTTTATTGCTTTTGATGCTATTGTTAATGGGATTATTTTCTTTATTTCTTTTTCGGGTATTTTGTTGTTATCATATAGAATTTCAGGAATAAACTCCACTTGGTCATGATGCATTATATTTTTTGTAATACTTTGTTTTTCAGAGTAGTTTTACGTTCGCAGCAAAATTGAGCAGAAAGTACAGAGATTCTCCATATACCCCCTACCTCCACACATATATAGCCTCCCCCATTATCAATATCCCCCACTCATGTGATTCATTTGTTACAATTTATAAACCTTCGTTGACATATAATCACCCAAAGTCCATAGTTTACATTAGGTTTCACTCTTGGTGTTGTACATTCTATGGGTTTAGACAAATATGTGACGACATGTATCCATCATTATAGTATCATACAGCATAGTTTCACTGCCCTAAAAATCCTTTGTCCTCTGCCTATTCATTCCTCCCTTTCCTCAATACCTGGCAACCACTGATCTTTTTACTGTCTTTATAATTTCACCTTTTCCAGAATGGCATAGAGTTGGAATCATTCAGTATATAGCCTTTTCGGATTGGCTTCTCTCACTTAGTAATATGCATTTAAATTTCTTCCATGTCTTTTTATGGCTTAATAGGTCATTTCTTTTTAGGGCTGAATCATATTTCTCTTTAGTGCTGAATCATGTGCCATTATCTGGATGTGCGATAGTTTATTTATCTATTCACCCAATGAAAAGCATCTCTATTGTTTCCATATTTTGGAAAGTATGAATAAAGCTGCTATACATATATATCCACATGCAGGTTTTTGTGGGGACGTAAGTTTTCACTGCATTTGAGTAAATAACAAAGAGCACAACTTTTATATGAAGAAGGTGTTTAGTTTTGTGAGAAACTCCCAAACTACCTTCCAAAGTGACTATACCATTCTGCATTCCCACCACCAATTAATGAGAGTTTCTGTTGCTTCATATCCTCATTAGCATATGTATTATCTTTTTACATATCATTGGATTTGATTTGTTAAAATTTTGGATGTGAATTATACTGCCCAAAAAAGTTCTGCCCCTGATCAGGTTTGGGACAACTTTTCTTCTATTTATATTAGTTATTTCCTGTAATAGTTATTTCCTATCTTTTTTTTTTTTTTTTTAATTATGGGAATACCTCTGCTTTTTCTCACCCACATTTCTCTCCCTCTCCTCTTCCACATGATAACTCTAACTCTTTATTCCTTCCACTCAGCAATTATTGTATATTTATTACTTCCCTGGTACTGCCAATCTCAGTGACCTTTTGTAAGATGAACATTACGCAGAATCCTTGACATCAAGGATGTCATCCTTACAGTCTAGTGGGGAGAGATAGACACTTTTACAAATCATTTAGATTCAACCTGGTAATTCAGTATGACAGAGTACTTCAGGAATCCTTACCTTTAACCAAAGATGTAACCATGGAGCTAAGACCAGTTTGCCACATAAACAAAGCAAGGAAAGTTATCACAGTCAGAAAAAACAGCATATCAAAGGCCGATGAGCAAAAACCATCATGTTGTGTTTTGGAAATTACGGGGGGATGGTAAATGAAGAGCCCACAAAAGAAGACAGATTTCACAAAATAAAGGACACTATGTCATAGTCAAGGAATTTTAATTTTATCCTATTGGTGATGGCGGTCAGACATATTTCAGAAAACATTGGTTACAGGGGCCTGGAGTAGAGGCTGGAAAACCCCTTTGGAAGTTGTTTTAACAGTCTAAAGAACAAGGAGATGAATTCATAAGATATTTAAGAGAGTAGAGTAGAGTAAACATGACCTGGTGCTGATTGGTTATGGGTGTGGGGCAGAAGGAGGAATAAAAGATCATTTCCATTGTTTTGTGTGTTTTGTTGCTGTTGTTTTGTTTTTATTCTTACCTGTTTAGTTGGTTTCTGCATCTGTTGGATAGTACGCCATTCATTGATCTCAGAGAAAGTAAAAAGGAGGAGATGTTTTGTGAAGGGAGTTTAGTTTAATTAGGAATTGCCTGAGGTTGAAGTGCCTGCTTGATAGCAGGGGGCATGAAGCATAGGTGGCTAGAAGAAAAGGTCTGAAGCCCGGAAGGGATTAGACAGTCTGGAGTTACAGATTTGCGAGTCACAATTATGTCTGAGTTTGAAGAGTCCTTGAAGTGCATCAGATCCAACCACAAATATACCTGCTTCACACAGCTCGGAGATCTGAATGCACACCAAGTAAAGTTCGTACCTGAAGCAAAGAAATGCCATGTCCATTTGGATAAGATCAGAAAGATAAAACGTTAGACACTGCTGTATGGCAGGAGTCCTCAGCTGTCGGTAACTTGGATACAGATCTTTTGTGCAGAATGACAAATGCAGATAAGACTCAGAACTTCAGAGAGAAGAAATCTTGTTTGGATTATCAGTTATATAGAAATTGCTTTCCTCCTATTATGTAGGATCCAACAGCAAATAGACAGATAGAAAAAAGTATTTAGGAATTCATAACAGGCCCGGCCCGGTGGCATAGTTGTTAAGTTTGTGCACTCGGCTTCGGCGGCCCCGGGTTCGCAAGTTCAGATCCCGGGCGCAGACAGACGCACCGCTTGTCAAGCCATGCTGTGGTGGCGTCCCATATAAAGTGGAGGAAGATGGGCATGGATGTTAGCCCAGGGCCAATCTTCCTCAGCAAAAGAGGAGGATTGGCAATGGATATTAGCTCAGGGCTAATCTTCCTCACACACACGCACACAAAAAGTCATAATGTAGTTCCTTTGTATGAACTCAAAATGTGAAAGTGGTTTGTCATAGGGAGGATTATTTTTTGAACGAAACATTTCAGACAAACATAAAAATCTAAAGAGTAGGGAAATAGATCCCATGTATCCACCACTACCTAGTTTATTAACCTCTGGCGTTTTGTCATACTTGGTTCAGACCTTTTGTTTTTCATTTTTATTGCTTAAGAAATAAATTTTTATAGATAATGCTGAATATTCCTTTGCAATCCTTGATGCCTTCTGCCCCTGATGTGACCCAAATTTGCCATGTATCTCTCATGTCTATATTTTTTATATTTTTACTCTACATGCTTTGTTAAAATTATTGACGATATGTGTGGATGCATTTTTCGATTTTCTGTTCTTTTCAACTGATCTGTTTGTCTGTCATTGTATCAGTACTCCACTGTCTTAATTACTGTAGCTTTATAGGAAGCTTGAAGCCAAATGGTGTAAATTCTCTAATTCTATCCTTCATTTATTTTGGCTTGGTTGTTCTAGATCCTTTACATTTCCGTATAAATTGTAGATCAGGTTCACAATTTCTATTTTTTACAAAAGCCTTCTGGGATTATAATTGTATTATGTTGAATTTATAAATCAACTTAAAGAGACTTGATGTCTTAAAAATACTGTTTTGCAATTAGTAGACATGGTATATCTCTCTATTTATTTAGAATCTTTTTAATTTTTCTCAGCAATATTTTGTTGTTTTCAGTATAGAGGCATTGTAAGTTGCATTAGTTTTATATTGATGTTTTAAAAATTACCACAGATTTAATGGCTTAAAACAACATCCATTTATCATCTCACAGGTTCTGTAGTTCAGAAGTCAAGGCATGGTATAGTTGGGTTCTCTGCTTAGAATCTCACAAGACTGAAATCAAGGTGTCAGACATGTCTGAGATCTCCTCTGATCCCCAGAGTCCTTTTCTGAACTCACATGGCTGTTGGCAGAATTCATTTCCTTGCACTGTAGACCTCATGGAGGCTGTGCCTTCAAGGCCAGCAGGAAGGCGCTTCTCTGAAGCTTCACCTTCCTTTAAAGGCTCACCTGATTGCGTCAGGTCCACCCAGGATAATCTTCCTTTTGCTTAACTCAGTATCAGTGACCTAATCGTGAAAGTGCTAACCCAACATATTCACAGGTCTTTCCTACACTCAAAGGAAAGGGATAATATGGGATACGTACCCCAAAGGGCATAAACCATAGGGGCTGGATTAGAATTCTGCCTACTTACACCCATCTTTTGATGAATTTTAAAAAGTATTTTATCATTTTTTGGTGCTATAATAAATGTATTTTTAAAATTTTATTTTCCATTTGTTTACTTTCAATACAGAAAAACACAATTTATTTTTGTATGTTGACCTTAAATTCTGTGACTTTCCTAAGTTCGTTTATTAGTTCTAGCATTCTTCATAAGATTTTTTTTTTTTATTTTTTTGTTTATTGCAGTAACATTGGTTTATAACATTGTAAAAATTTCAGGTGTACATCATTGTACTTCTATTTCTGCATAGATTACATCATGTTCACCACCAAAATACTAATTACAACCCATCACCACACACATGTACCGAATTATCCCTTTCACCCTCCTCCCCCCCTCTTCCCCTCTGGTAACCACCAATCCAGTCTCTGTCCCTATGTGTTTGTTTATTGTTGTTATTATCTACTACTTAATGAAGGAAATCATACGGTATTTGACCTTCTCCCTCTGACTTATTTCACTTTGCATTATACCCTCAATGTCCATCCATGTTGTCACAAATGACTGGATTTCATCGTTTCTTATGGCTGAGTAGTATTCCATTTTGTATATATACCACATCTTCTTTATCCATTCGTCCCTTGATGGGCACTTAGGTTGCTTCCAAGTCTCGACTACTGTGAATAATGCTGCAATGAACACAAGGGTGCATGTATCTTTACAAATTGGTGTTTTCAAGTTCTTTGGATAAATACCCAACAGTGGAATAGCTGGATCATATGGTAGTTCTATCTTTGATTTTTTGAGGAATCTCCATACTGTTTTCCATAGTGGCTGGACCAGTTTGCACTCCCACCAGCAGTGTATGAGAGTTCCCTTCTCTCCACATCCTCTCCAACACATGTTGTTTGCTGTCTTGTTAATTACAGCCATTCTGACGGGCGTGAGGTGATATCTCATTGTAGTTTTGATTTGCATTTCCCTGATAGTTAGTTCATAAGATTTTATACATCATAAGATCATGTCACCTGAAAATAGAGATAGGTTACCTCTTCCCTTCTGATCTGTATGCCCTTGATTTCTTTTTCCTACATCATTGAACTAAGACCTCCAATATAATACTGAAGAGAAGGGGAAGAGGCAACATGCTTGACTTACCCTGGTCCTTGGGAGGAATGTCCAACATTTTACCTTTAGGATGATGTTAACTTTAGGTAGATGTCCTTCATAAGACTGAGGAAGGCCCATTTTATTCCTAATTTGCTGAGAGTTTTTATCATAAATTGGTGTCAAATTTTGTCAAATGATTTTTTTTCTGCATTAATTGAGATGACCACATGGTGAATTACATTCAAATGTTAAACTAAATTACTTTCTGGGGATAATCCCCAGTTTGTCATACTGTATTGTTCTCTTTTACATGTGGCTGGATTTGATTTGCTGATATTTTGTTAATGATTTTTGCATCTACATTTATGAGGGATATTAGTCTGTAATTTTCTTTTCTTATATCTTTGTTAGGTCTTGATACCAGAGTAGGTTTATCTTGAATTCAAAATGCCCTGGGAATTGTTTGTTCCTCTTTGAGTTTTTACAAGAATTTGTGGAAGAATGGTATTATATCTTCCTTCACTGTTTGATAGGCTCGCTAGTAAAACTGAGTCCAACGTTTTCTTTGTAGGAAGATTTTCGTTATTATGAATTCAAATCCTTTATTAGATGTAATCAACTCGATTAGTTGTGGTATACTTTTAAAGGAATTTTAAAATGTGTTTTATAAAGAATCTGTCCATTTAATCTGAATTGTCAAGTTATGATGTTATAAAGTTATTTACAATATCCCCTTATTATCCTTTTAATGTCTGTAAGATCTGTAGTCATATCCCTTCTTTTACTGCAGATGTTTTTAATTTCCATTTTCTGTTTTTATTACATTTTACTATGTATTTATCAATTTTATTTTTATTTTTCAAATTATATGTATTGTTTGTTTCTATTTCACTGAATCTGGCTTTTATCTTTATTTCCTTCCTTTTATTTGGGCTTAATTTGCTGTTTCTTTTCCTAGTTTCTTAGGGTGGAAACTTAAATCTTTGATTTAAGACTTTTCTTCTTTCCTAATACAAATTTTTAAAATTATCAGTATAATTTTAAGCATTGATTTAGCCACATCCCACACATTTTGATGCATCATATTTTCTTTACCATTCAATTCAGAATGTTTTCTTATATCCCAAAGAGTTGTAGCGCATGTCCATTCAGACTTCAGGGTCCCTCCCTCTGTGCATTCTTGCTTCTTAGGTACCTTGCCCTGTACATTTCAGTGTTCAATATCCTGGAGCCTCAATATCTGCCTCCTCAGATCAGTGTGTCACTATGTCCCTTCTCTGTGGCAGGATGATGTCCCCAGGCAGAAAGCCAGGCAATGGTGGGATGATCAGAGGCTCACCTCGACGTATTTCCTTTCTCTCAAACGTCACTATTCCGTACTGCCCATTCAGTGCCTGAAAACTGCTACCTTATTTATTTTTACCACTTTTATAGTTGTTTTTTGTGGCAGGGTAAGGCCGATACCAGTTACCTGATTTTTGAGCATTTACTCTGCTTCTAATTTTTTATTGTGGTAAATAATACCTAGGTGAACATCTTGTCCATGAATATTCTGCCATTCAGGACCTGCCTTGTCACCCAGTCTATTGAGCGCCTCCCCAGTCCTGTGTGTTGCTAACGTTACTATGTTTTACATTTGCCATAGCACATATTACTCTCTGAAATCATTTTATAGTTTACCATCTTCCTCCACTGGAAACTAAGCTCCAAGAAAGTAGGAACCTTATTTGTCTTGGTCTCTGTTGTAATGAAACAGAACCCAGCACATAGTGGTGTTAACGAATATTTGTTGAATGTGGTAAGGAATGAATGAATTAATAAGCTTTTTTTGGATTTTGGATTATTTCTCACTTGCCACAAGTGGGTCAAAAAATATAAACATTTTATTCAATCTTGAGACAATTTGACAGCTTACTTTTCAAAATTTTTATGCCAAATTCCTGTTAGTCTCGAGGAGCACAGAAATAGGGCATGCTATTAGGTACAACCACATTCAAAATGCGTGAGGTCAATAAGGAAAAGTTAACAGACAATGTAAGCTCTATGAGGTCTAGGCCAGTGTGTGTTTTATTTCCCATTTTCTCCCAGAACCTGGCACAGTGCCTGGAATACAGTAATAAAGCAGTGAATATTTTTTTGAGTAAATGAATGGTGATTGGGAATATGACTGGTCCCATTTCATTTCAAAAAACCTAGATTTTCAAAGTTGCAATCATTGTGTATCTGCTGAATAAGTCCTGGATAAGATGGAAAATTAAAGTATTATATATTAAAAAGAAATTCTAGTATTTGTTCTCAAAAAAGCCAGGAAAAGTAAGGCCTAGGAAAGCAGCAATTGGGTTACGATGGATCACACACCAGCCTGGATGCTGTCTTGGCCTTTGTGCCAATGACTGTGGGCTTCAGAACTGGACAAGTGTCAGCGACACGCATATCAATTGAATCTGCCGTTGTGTACTAGGTGCTCCCGTTCTAAAGGATTTATATGTATGTCTGTGAAACAAATCACTTGTAATTAAATGTATTTTTATTCTAAATTTGCTCTAGCTCTGCCATCATATCTGGAAGTCATTCTCAACCTTCAACTTAAAAACACTGATAAGTAAGACAATTAAGGCATTTGCTAAAATATCTGATTTGGAACTTACTAGATAAAGACTTTCATTTTTATTGGTAACTTTACTAGATGCATTATACTTCAATCACAGTTTCTCTATTCAAATTTTATTTTTCCTGTTTTCTTTCCTTTTCGTTGTTCTCTTTGACATGCTCCATGTTACTTTGGGTCAATCTCCTATCTGTGTCCTAGTAGATTTTCTATCAATTTTAAAAAGCAAATTTCTCTATCAGTCAGGATTTTTAGTTACAAGAATTAGAAAATGACTCTGGCTCCCTTAAGTGGAAAAAGAGTTTAGCAGAATGAGATTCAGGCCTCACAAAATAGGCATATAGATAGCAACAAGGAAGCTTGGGAGGCTAAGTGCTGGAAAAATAAAGGTCACATTGCAGGAAAACCTAGTGCTTTAGACACCACTGTTTTGAGTCTAACCTTAAAATATATATATATATATATTTATATACATATAATATATAATTTATTTAATATATCATATGATATTTATTGTATTATTTAAATATTGCATTGTTTATTAATATATATTTAGTTGTATTAATACATATATTATAATTTTTATATACTTTATATATTATATATGATATATATAATACATTTCATATATAATAAATATATATATATTTTAAATCTTTGTGTCATTCTCTCAAGCTTCCAAGTTTAGTTCATATTGGCTGCGTTTCAGTGACATCCAAGCCCCTCTCCTTCCCAGGCAGTAGTAGGAAGAAGGCTTTCCCTTCTCTTAAGATTATCCTTCTGTTAACAGTACAACATGCAATAATAATGCAATAATGCAAGCTCCATCCTACTTTCCTCATAAAAAGAGACCTAATAGGAAAAGGAGTCTGTTGGTTTTTGGACAGCACCCCCCACCCCCCCAAAACAAATCTTCACAAAAAGAAACAAAACACATTACGTTGTCTCTCTTATATTTTCTCTCTCTGTACCTGGTGTTGGGATAAAGTGAAATGTAGTGGTTAGAGGAGGGGAGGCATTAGAAATAGAACAGAAAAATGGTTGAATTGGTGGAAAAAGGCAAATTGATGGGACAAACAACATACAGAGCATTTATTATACCAGAAAATCACGGTCTATGCAATCAAGAAGTCAGGGGTTTAAATCCTACTTCTCCCTTGCAGCTCTTTGACCTTAGGCAAGCTATTTATCCTCCCCCACTCTAGGTCTTCTCAGCCACCCAGTGGGAAAAATAACATCTGTCTCCCAGGTTTGTTGTGAAAATTAAATGAGAACCTGTGTGTAAAGCAGCATGACACACTAATTCACAGTGGTTACTTGCCTAGTACTGGTTATTTTCCTAGCCCTTCTCTCCAGAACGGTCTCTAACTCCTGAAACACCCTACCACCACCAACCCTCTAAAAGGGGCTGCGAATCTCAGATATGCTAACTGCATCGCATCAGGAGGGTTATTGCTGTCAAACTCATGCTGTGTGTGGCACTGTTATTGCGGTGGTCTGTACAGAGATAGGAGTTTCTTCTTCATGAAAAGCAAGTCATGATGAGACCACCACACTTGCTCCCTTCATTTCTTGTTTCCCATTCTCGGTACAGTGCTCCCTTTCACCGAAGAGAGCTTGATTCCTCCTTTCTTATTATGACTAGTCTGTATTATTTGCAATATCTCCAGCTGTCCACAATTGTTTCTCGCTAACCTGCGGGAGTCTCTTCAGTGATCAAAAAATTTAAGCTATATTAAATGAAAGAGTGATGAAGATCATGTACATATTGAATATTAAAATAAGTTCCTAAATATTTGAAGGAAAAGTATTGATCATTCAAGGGAACTTCTCAATTTATGCAATTCATGAAAGAATCATTTTTCCAAAATAGGCTAATTTATTTGAAATTAAGAGAGAAATAAATTTTAAAAATTAAAAGTTGTGGGAAAGTATTGACAATTGTCAAAAATAGACTTCGTTCGAGAAGAGTGGTTCTTAAACATTAGTGTATCTATGTGTAATCTAGGGAACCATCATCAGCAGAATTCCCAATCTCACTCTAAAATGAGGATTTGTTAATTCCAGGGTGGCACCCAAGAATCCACAGTAATAAACACTGATAATTTTGATGAACTAGACCAGAGGGCTTTTTTCCCCCCACTAGAAAGATTTCTTGAAGAGAAGTTTTTACACACCATGGATTTTGCCATAACGTGGGGGAATGGGACCAACGTCTAAGCAGTAGTGGGTAAATAGTGGTAAAGCAGGATCTGAGGCTGCTTTAGCCAAGACCAAAACCAATTCACAAATGTGTTCTGTCTGGCAAAAATAGTGTTTAAAATGTTGTTTGTAAAGCCATTCAGCTAAGCCTGCTTTCTTCAGTTCACCGTTGGCTGGCCCTTTGACTCCTGGTTGTAGTTGACCAAGCTATGCTCACATTTAAACGACACAGCTGACCCTGAGGCATTTGTTTGTGAGCTCAGAGAGTTTAAAAGATGCCTCTCTAGACCAGGAAATTGAGAGTATGTGAGGTATTTAGGAGCTTCTTGGTGATGGTTAAATTTTGTTTGTAAGTTCTAACTTGACCAGGCCAAGCCAAGCTAGAGTCAAATTATGAACCATCTTTATACTCAAGGCTGACATATTCTGAAAGACTCAGTGCAGGTTGGATGCCTACCCTTCTTCTGTAACACATTGGTTTATTTCTCTGTCCACCCTGGTAGACTAAGAGCAATACCTGGGCAAGAACTGCGTCTTTGTACTTGCCTTGTCCTCAGAGCCCCGTACATTATATAGAACTTAATAGATGTCTAAATGGTCATTGAAATGAAAAGACAAAAAGGAAAGAGAAGAAGGGAGGATGGAAGGAAGAAAGGAAGAGAAGAAGACAATGGAGGAACGAACAGAAGGAGAAAAGAGGAAGGAAGGGAAGGGAGAAGGGAGAAAATAGGAAAGAAAGGGTGGAGGCAAGTTTCATTTGTGGAAGATTTGGGAATGTGACTAATTGGATCTCTCATTTTAAGAAAATGCAAACAGGAAGATGACGTTTCTAGATCATAATCAAATTCAGAACATCTTTGAGCAAAGATGGAAACATGGAGAATTGTTTGTATTTGAGTATCAGGCACTTGTTTCTCAGATATTGACAGAATTGCCCTAGATTTTGTTTTATGTCACTTAAGGGGTTTCCTGCTGGGTTTCTGAAATGAAAATATTACTTGAATTCTTGGAAGATTATTTTAAGCTTGTAATTACTACTAAAGTAGCTAGACATACCAAATGGGCATCAGCAAAATGCCAATGTGCTGTTTATATTTTAATCTAATCATAGGCTTTGTCACAATCTGTCAACACAGTCTTCTCTCTATGTCTGTATTTTTTCCATTGGAAAAAAAATTGCTTGAGAGACAGAAAGATGTCACCTGTTACTTTCAGAAAATTAAGATCATTTATACTTCAGTACATACTCAGAAATCCTGTTATTTTGTTTGTTGGCTTTGGTACGTTCTTTCTGTAACAAAACCTACCCAAAACATGGTTCTTTAAATTCAAGTGAATTGGATATCTATAAAGTTGTTTAGACACCATGCTAAGTAAGCTGAGTAAAAGAGTGGTGTATTAGAAAGACATCTTGGGTTTAGGTACTCAACCAGACCCTACTGTGATCTTAATGACCTCTGGTATGTCACTTCATTTCCCCGAGACTCAGATTTTCATCTGTATATTGAGCAAATCTCTCAAACTCAATTTATAAGAACTTAGAATTGACAGTACAGCACTATCCATTAACTGCATATTCCAGCTCCATTTTTCAAAGACTCTATGTCCTTGGGCAAGTAACTTAAAGTCTATGATCCTTATTTTCATCACGATAAAGTGGGCATTATCATAATACTTACTTCACATGGTTTTTGAGAAAATTAAAGGAGAAAGTACATATAAAACAGCAACTGGCACATAGAAGTAACATCGATTTTTTTGATGACCCCTGCCTGCTGAGAAATAATCTGTGACTTTAACCTCTGACTAAATGAAGAAAAAAAAATTTAGGAGCAATAATTTTATGACTAAAAATGGTGGCACCCTCCCTTTTCCAATGTCACAGATAAAAGGAAACAAATTTGAAATTTCTAAGGCAGAAAGTCTCATAACTTTGATGATTGATAACCTCCCTATTCCTGCTTTCTTGATGTTTATATTCTTGATGTTTGTCCTGGAAAATGAGTGACTCAGATATAAAGCTTGCAAAATGCACCAAGCAGTCACTTAACAAATGCACTGAGCTCACAGAATGCTGAGCATTCTCCTAGTTCTGTTGACTACCCAGAGGGCTACGCAACATGCCTCCATGGGGAAGACAAAGTACATCCTGGAGATAAAGTTTAAAGAGCAACATATCAACAAGTACAAATCAATAGTCTATAAAATGAGTGCCTAAGTGCTGAGGGGATCCTTTGGAAAGCTTTCTTCGAAGCAATATGATAAACTAAAAAGGTAGTAATGGTGTGCATAAAGAAAGGCAAAGAAGACCAAAATTCAATTACAGAGCACTTAAGGCCAGACCAAGAAACAAGAAAACATTTACGAATGTTTGAACTTCTACTTTTTTCAAATTTATTTTGGTCTTGCTTTGTTTTAAATTCATGTGCAGCAGTATTTTATCAATAGGTTCTGTATAACATGCCCCTATCTAGAACCTCTGAATATTGACAAAAATTCATTAGAAAAAAAATAGTTAACATTATTGAGGTATAATTTACATACAATAAAATGCAATCATTCAGAATTCATTTTTAAAAGAGTACAAGATTTCTCAAAAATAAGAATATCATTTATTTTAAAAGTCTTGTTTTCAGACAAAGTCATCTCAGTAATAAGCAGAGATGCAAAAAATATAAGATGAGAAAATAGAAGAAAATCCAACCATTTGGAAACCGTGTTGATTTTAGTAAAAATCACTTGATTTCTAAGAGTATTTTTAAAAGCATTATCTATACCTTTTGTTTTAATGTTCCTATTCAACAACATATTTGAAGAGAGAGAAGTGAAAATTTTAAGTGGTTTTTTTTCATTCTGAAAATTGGTATTAGAATAAAGTTTCAAACCAATGTCATGGAATTAGTACTTCCTATGAGCACCTCATGGAGTTCTCTTTGAGAAGGATACGTGCATTTAATTTTATATATCCTCTTTAAGAAAACAAGTGGAATGATAATACAAAAATTGTGTGAAGCAACTTGTATAAGAAGATAATGTTCGCCCCTCACCTACAAAAAAATCTGTTAATGTGTGATGTAAATCACACACGATTGTGTTGTAGTGCCTAATACACACATTCAGGAGGCACTGGTTCTATGTTGGATGCTAGAAATATTTACGTACTATCAGAACCTAATTGGTTGGATTTTTCTGAACCATTTTGACTCAGTCAGCTAAAGGGCTTATGGAGAAAGACTTAAGAGCAACACAAAACCGTCACATCCAGTAAAATTTTCACATGTGTCAACTGTGTGAATTGGTCATTTTTGTTTGTTTGTTTGTTTTTGGTTGAGGAAGATTCATCCTGAGCTAACATCTGTGCCAATCTTCCTCTATTTTGTATATGGGTCTCCACTACAGCATGGCTGAGTAGGTCCCCGTCTTGAATGTGAATCCCTGAACCCCAGGCTGCAGAAGTGGAGTGCGCTGAACTTAAACACAGCACCACGGGGCCGGCCCCTTGAGTTGCTCATTTTATATTGTAGCTTTGCCCTTGGCCTATAGTTCTATACTCACTGACAAACTTCATAAAAGGCCACGGTCTGGTCACCTAGTGCGTGGGGTGTAAAATAAGGCCAATTATTTTGATTCAGTCTACTATTGCTATCTTTCTTGGTTACAAATATATGTCAACAAATCAGAATAGAATAGATGGTAATCTTTTTCTATGGGGAGAATGTGTGTTTTCAGTTTGTATCTGAGCACATAATCCCATACCTGGCACAACTGAAGTGCTCAATTAAAATTTGTGGAATGAATAAATGGATTAATAGATAAATCAGTGATCAATGGTCAGTGGAAAACATCACTACTGAAAAAATAAAATACACAAAACCTATCACTTCAAAGAAGGGATCAATAGCATTGTTTCTGTATAAGGAAATAAAGTCATTTTAGAAAGCAAGAGTTTATGCCGATTTCCTTATTTTCACTCTTTTATAGTAAGTTGCGGAAGTAAAGTATGAGAAGTGACACTAGGGCATAGATGGGTGCTTCCAAAGCAAGTAGCTTCCCAAAATTCCTCACTTCAAAGTCAGTTTTGAAGCTGGGAGATTATGTTTACAAACACTTCTCTGTCGTTTGGTCCACCAGTATATGACCACTTCCAAAGTCTTGCATGGCCGCCAAGGGATGGAAAAGGATTACCACTCATGAAAATAGATTTTTTTTGTAAGAGAATTGATTTGATAATTTTCAGAGTATCCTCAAAGAAGTAAAATAATTTTTGACATGAGTAGAAACATTTTGCATCCAGATATTGACTAAGGTTTTAAGCTTAATGAATAGCTTGGATCAATAGATAAGAAAATTTTAGCCATTTGTGTGTGTGTGTGTGTGTGTGTGTGTGTGTGTGTGTGTATTTATATATGTCAGTAATAGCGCCAACGTAACATTCCAGTTTTGAATCACATAATGGTCATTTTGGGTCCAGGTACACACGTCTCTTTTTTTAAGGACTTTGAAGTGCTGCATTTTAGTCTGAGATATGTGCTCGACTTCACCCCCTTGCTATCTTACTATTCTTGCTGAAATAACACAATAGGCTATCTCACTATTGTGGCTTTTAACAAAGTCTCCACACTGACTTCTGGGAATACTTGAAGCTCTAATCACAGGTGCATGAGGATACATCATTTTGTGGCTTGTTAAAATCAGTTTTTGCACCTGTGTCCATGAATCTGCAGCACATAATCACTTACATGAGTCTCCCTACAGATTTAGAATGACCTCTCAGCCATTTCTGTTGGACTACTGAGAAAATAATAATAATAAATTTGGTTTTATATATGCACAACTAAATATGGTTGTTGCAGCTAAAAAAAATCTAATAGTTATTAAGAGCTACCCTGGGAAGACCAAGAAGCAAATCTATCCATTAGTATTTTTCTAAATTTCTATTGAACAAGGTTATTTGTGTGGCAACTATCAGTGCAATTAAAAGTTGTTGATTATGCATGGGTTTTTTCTCCTTGAATGGAAGTTAAACGTGCTTATGAAGTTTAAACACCATATTTACTCATATGAACACAAAGAGTCGAACCATTAAATATGTGGTACATTGCCCCCAGATTAGTTATCTAATTACTTTCTTGGACTCTGGTCATTCTTTTGTTACGGACTGGCTACAACGTGTTCGTATTGGTCATTGTACTATAGTCTGTATCTTGATAGGGATAATGGCTAATGGCAAATGCTGCTGAGTTTGCAGCACCTCACATATGCCCCTCAAAGGTGTTTCTCACACACTGTCCTATGGAGATGATGCAATTTCTATACTGGGCATGTTGACAGTGAAGCGTCAAAACTCACAAAGGAAATTGACCTTGATCTAAACCATCATGTGGATTTTCCTCTAGCTGCTGTTGAGTTTTGCCCAGTTACCCTGAGAGTATTATGAGTAGAGTTAGGAAAATACTCTGAGTACTCCAAATGGTCACCAGCATGAAGAAGAAGGGGTACACATTATAAAATGTGTGAGTTTTAATATCAATAATGTTTATTTATACTGACAGCTTAAATAGATCAATAATAACGTGAAGAGGAGCATGCCCTCTGCAAAAACACCTTCTGTAGCACATAAACTTCAGTCTTCTGGCTTTGACATTTATCAGCATCTTGAGAGCATTTATAGCCCCTCACACACTCTTTTATGATTTCTTTATTGATTACATAGTGATGCCTCCTGGACCTAGGACATGGTTCACTATTTTTCAATTAAAATGAAGAAATACCTTGTTCGTTGCAGGTTCATTTCAAGCAATTTGCTTGTGGGACTCTGAGAGATGCTGCTGCCCATGACGTGTTGGAATTATCATGATCAACTATCCAGTTTGGATTTCACCCAGTGGCCAAGAGCTTTGCATGGTAGACAGCAAGGGTTGGATTTTTAAAAAGAGTAAACCAGGTAAGATTTGAAGGAGACATCTGATCATTTATCATTTGCTCTAAGGGCTTTAGCGTGCTGCCAAGATGTATTGAATAATGTATAGCTTTTCTGTTTGTTTTCTAAGTCCACTGAACAGCTTCTTGAAGAATGGTGCTCCCTTGGATTCAGAAGACTGTATATAGTAATAATTGAGTCCATTTTTTTCTCAAGAGGAGAGAGGAGTTATTTTAAGATACACGCAAAGCAAACACAAGAATACTGTGGATGCTAGTTTAATGCAATAGCCCAAAATTGCAAGCTAAGGAGATTTCCTCCTTAAGTAACTACTGTGAACTATAATGAAATAAACAGTTGTACTTTTGAAGGTGCAGTAGGCAAACTGTTGCCTTTAAGCATTTATATTTTACACAATATAGAACTGTATCAATTCATAGCATATGATCTTATAAATACTGTATGTTTCAAGGTTACTCCAATTGAGAAAATTATACCATTATTCTGCCTTTTATTTCTTTGAAAGTATTTATCAGTCTAAACTGTGTTCATCTAAGTATTGTTTAAAATGGTGATACGACATACTCTATTATTATTGTGTCTCCTAGAATTTAAAGTATTATACTCTTATTCAAATACTCCTTTTTTCTACTTTTGTCTGTTGCATTCTGGAAACTCTTCTCAACTATTACCCACAGTTTGGTCGGATCTTCTTATCTTTCTCTTTAACTCTCTTCCTCCTCTCTAACATAATTTAAATTTGTTATCAACATTTACCTGGGGAAATCACAATTTTCATATTCTCAGACTTGAAAACCATCAAAGCTTTCACAACTTCTCTGAATTTTATACATCCAAAGCAAGATTTTCTTTAAGTTCAATTATAAAAACAGAAAATATAAGTAAAATTTATTAATTAAGAAAACAATGAAGGGAGACTATTCTAAGTCACTTGTCACTCTTTAAGTTTCTTACAAATCCAGGTTTTTTACTTTCTGAAAATAAAGTAAAGGGAACTCATTCAATAAATCATGTCTTAAGATAGTAATGGATGTAAATGAGAGCTGCTAAAATACTTGAAAATAATTGATTCTCTAAAGTTTAATAAATATTCCTTCCCAATCTCCTAATGACTTATTTGTCTATAAGACAATATCATGAGTGTACAAAACTCAAATTGTTGCAAATTTCAAATTTGTTTGAAATAGTATAGACAAACCAAGTCATGGCAGAAATCCTTAATTGATGAACTGAGTTAGTGGAAAATTGTTTGTCCTTTTAAGTGGCAAGTTGTGTTACTCACATGTAGAAGAGTTCTGCTAGTCTGTAAATAAAAGGAACATGGAAATACAGGATGCCTTTGTGGAATAAAGCTCAACCTAGTTCCATGCTTCACAGCATTAGTATCTAGCAAATAATTATAGCAAGAACGCTTCATGGTAAACTTTCATATTCTTAAGCTTTTAAGTCTTAATCTCTGAGTCCAAAACAAACTTCATCCTGATTACGTTTATTTCAATATTTTCAACAAAATTGGGTTGCCTGTTAAAACATCAGACTTAGAAAGAAGAAGACAGACAAAAAGAAGAGGGATAAAATTAAATCTATTGTGAAGGTAAATAATCTTGTGATAATGCAATTATTAGCAATGATTTATCTTGTCACAAAGGAAGAGGTCTCCTCTATTAGTGAGATAAATGTTTTTATTCTTTAGAATACTTTATCTTTCTGAACTGTGTGAGTCATCAATATAGGAAAAGTGTACAACAGGTACTTTTGATCCAAGTATTATAAAGAAATATAACTTCTCTTCTTTTCCCATAGTCTTTGGGAGTGAATCCTGTTGATTAGGATCTACAGAGAAAATACATTCCACCGTTCTGTATAAAAACATACAATTTAGAAGGGCCCTCTAGACATAAAAGATTTGACAGTGAATTCATCCATTTTCCCAGTTAAAGGTCAACTCTTTTAAAATGAACAGAAAATTTATACATTACAGTTTTATGGTTTATATTAGTTCTAAATTCATTTTTGTTCTTTGTTGTAAGAATGGTAGTTGCATTTTTTTATGGTGGTGCATGTTAGCTTCTCCATAAAGTTAAAAGAGTGTCAAGGCTTCCCAATTCCGTTTCTCAGAAGTTTATAACAGTGTCGTAAAAATTTGCCCTGCTCCTCAGCTTAAAAGCAATTTTTCTTTCTTAAAGCATTTTTAAAATAAAGGTTTGCCTAGCTCAGGATTGCATTACTGTATGCTTATCCGTAGAAGCAATATGAAGCTATAAAGACAGCAGATAAAAGATGAGATTTTTCAAAGCACTTCTGATAATAGCTTGCCCTGTATAATGGGATATGCAGTCTCCAAGGTGAGTTGTGAAAAACATTTAAGTAGCACCTATGTGTGCAATGTGTCCCTTACTCTCTGCTGAGAGCAATTGACATTCTCATCTGTGCAACTACTCTTATCCTGAGATCTCCAGAAAATAAAATCTTGAGAACTTAGTGAGGTAGCTGATTCCATCATGAAAAGTCTCCTATGATCTTAAATATTTTTTTCTACATATTTATTTACTCTCTAAATATTTTTTGCACGTCAACTGCATGTAAAGCAGTATGTGGCCAGAAACAAATTAGCAACCCTCCCTGCCCTGTCCTCAAGTAGTTCACACTCACAAAGTAGAACAGACGTGTGAATGGCTCACTCCAGGCAAAATGAACCAAAAATCTTGAGTGATACGTTTGAAGCAAAATTCTCCAGCCACTAAGATGAAGGACTGTTAAAACTGATAGGGGTATCAGAAGGTCTTTGAGGCTTACGAGGCGTTTCAGCTGCACGGCTAAAAAGAGGGGAGAATTTTCATTGATGGGAAATAGGTCAGAAGACATTCTAGACTCAGGGCACAGTCTGGCAAAGTCATCATGGTATAAAAATAAATGTTATGTTGGAGAATGGAAGACTTGACACTGGCGCGTAGGGAGGAATGTACGAAGAGGTTGGACATAGAGGTAGGGGCTGGACTGGAGGGTTTTTCATGCACAGCTATGGTGGTTAGAAGTATGACTGTGATGTAATCTAATCAATACTTTAAGAAAATGATTCTGGCGTAAGATGGGGGTGGGGGCGGGGAAGGTATGTGCAGAGAGAAAAGATAAACTAAAAACTTCAGTTCCATGAGTGCAGAAATGTTGTATGGCTTCTAGTCTGTTGTATCACCAGTGCCCAGAACAGCTCCTGCTCATCATTGATTCTATTAGTCTCTGTTAAATGCTAATTAAATGAACGTCTCTCAGCGATAATCAATATACTTCTATATTTGCAACTTTTTCCTTTTTTAGAAATGATTTGAAAATTTTTCATACAAAGGATGAAAAGAATTTAACTTGTTTTTCGTCACCTACACGGGTACACAGGCACACACACACACACACACACACTAAACTCTCTCCCAATATGTGCTTGAAATTAAACCTCAGATCCTGTTCCTGAAATTTATGCTTCAATTAAGATGGGGGCAGCTGCTCCCCTACTTTATGTCGCTTTTGAGACTTTTATCTCTCAGGCTCTATCCTTCCCTTCATCATTTTATCATCACATCAATCACTGAGTTTCGCTCCTCAGAAACGCAACGTGCATTGCAGGCACATTTTTATGGCTAGAAAGCAAACCTACCCTACTTGGCACAGATTGCTCACTTAAACCTAATTAAGTAATTCTGCTGAAAGTATCACGTCCTTTCCGTCACCATGCACATTTGGTCAAAATAATAGGGAACACTTTAAAGCTATGGAAAATAACTGGGGAAGGGAGCCTGAAGAAGACACAAAATGAATGGAACTGAACTTCAGCTTGACCTTCTCTGACACAATCCTCTAATGAGCTAGGGTGCATTAACACCTCGGCTACAGGAAATTCCTAACTTACAGCATCACTTTCTCTCCAATTATTTTATTGAAAATTACCATTTTCATAAGGCTCCCCAGCAGTACAACAGACTCGGTACATTTTATATGATTGAATCATCTGTTTTCAGCGAAGTTCCCTTATAGTCTGGGAAAAATCCAAGAATTTCTTTCTAAATATGAATACTTAAGGAAATGTACTTATGATTCACTAAGATGTGATATTCTTGAGACCGAGGTCTTTGTCTTTCTTCTCTAAGATCTTAATTCTAGAGCTATATACATAGTCAATAAACATATCTGATGAGTGAATGAATGAAAGAATATTAAAGCCTGTGCTTAAGATCAAAATTGCAACTTCTATATTTTCAACAGTAGGAAACATCTCTTTCTTGTTAATGGGGTCAATTGGTATTTGGATAATCCTGTCCATTGTTAGATCAAGGATGTCTTATCCTTTCATTTCAATACTTTTCTTATTTAGTAACAGATATTTTTAAATCACATAGTGATATATAATAGTACCCAAAGAAAAGAAGTATGGAGGATTTAATCTAAAATGAAGGAACAAAAAAAACAAAGAAAGGAAAACATTTATTAAATATCTCATTGCCTTTATAAATAAAGTGTGGTTCTCTTTCACAAGCAGTCACAAGTATTGAATTTTTTTTTTTTATAAATCTCAAATGCTTAGGAAAAAGAAGTGAGACTCTGGCTCATTCCATACTCTTGAGTGTGGACCTCTCCCGGTGGAAGTCACTGGAATGCCGCAATCCTAGCAAGTTACTATTTTGAGGAAGCAGTTTATAGCAAATGGTGGTTATAAATCTACTATCACATTTATAGATATTGGCTTTAAGTAAGGTCTGGGTTTGAATCCCAACTCACAGTTACAAGCTATGTGATCTTGGTCCAGTTTTTTATCATCTCAGAGCTTTGCTTCCCAATTAGTAACATGAAGATATTGGTAGTAGTCCCATGGTGCAATTGTGAGGATTAAATGAGATCATAGATATAAAACACTCAGCAGAATATCTGACACATTATATAAAAGATATTGCTCTAATTATATTATTATTATTATTATTGTCTATATATGTAGCAGTTCTACCTAGGAGTCCATTCGTTTCAGCCAAATGTCAGAATATTTTACCCTTGGTCCCCAGAAGTAAATGAGATGTGAAGTGCTTAGCAGGATACCTGACACCTCATAAGCACTGAATAAGTGTTAGTTGTTATGGTAGTTATTATTATTTAGTTATATAAGCATTTCTCTTTTTCAGGCTCTTCGAGGACATCTTGGTCTAACCTATTTACAGCAACAAGTTCCTTCTTAGGAGAATGACAGGTCTATGAGTTATGGTTAGACTTTGAGATAATGCTCTGTTTAACAATCTATTATGGGTCATATTATAATCAGATTGCTGGGTGCCTTGATATTGAGATAAATAGAATTTTCTTTATAACCAAAGATCACCAGAATACCTTTTCATACCAAATTATAGTTTTTAGAAAAAATAAAACACATAGAAAACTACTAAATGAAACATTAACATATATCTCAGAACAGCAAAAATCATCCTCTGTTGACATAATTCTCTAATTTGGAAATACTACTTTAACATACACTAATAGAGAATGTCTTTAGAGGTCCCTGACATTAATCAGCAATATATATAATTATGCCTCTAACCTTTTTTTTGTTACATGTATCTTACAAGAAAGACTGTTATTAATTTTGAAATGAAAATTTAGGATTAAAACTACATTTAGCATGGTAAAATAATACTTTAAAAATTAAGTGGCATGATTAATCTTACAACATGCCATTTAAAACCATACTAGGAGAAGAATGGGATTAAGTCAAAGACAATTCCATGAAATTCTGTCCAGTGCTTTGTAGACTATTAGTTTGGATGGCCCCAGTCTTTTCAGTAAAAGACGGAATCTAGATCATTAGCTGAAAAATGAGGGAAGACAGTGGAGACAAGAAAACTGCAGTGGGAGGAAAGGAATCAACCAGAGGTGAATAAAAGGATTCCAGGCTTTGGCGAAGGGCCTTATAGGGTTGGACTGAGGGTATCCGCAACAAGCCAGGACTGGAGAGCAGCTCGTCTTCCCTGGACAGCTCGCCGTTGCCCTCAGAGGGGCAGAGGAAGCCCAGGACGGAAAGGAAAGGAATTCAGAAATGCACTGTGGTTGGGGAAGTAGCACTGAAGGGATGGACTGTGGAGTTGGAGGAAAGTCAAGCAGAGTCATGCCAGGGGTTAACGGTTTGATAAAAATGTGTACAAGAGGTTTTAGACTGAAGGGTAGGAAATCCCTGAGTGAGCAAAGGGAACACTTCATTAGAAAGGATTTATTCATTCTGACGGTAAGATTTAGCAAGAAATTAAGATACTGCTGGAGACAAACAGTTTTTATTCAAGATGAAGAAACCGAGACACAGAAAAGTTAGTAATTTTTCCAGGCTGACACAGCCATATGTATCAGTGTGAGTTTCTCTCCCAAGATCTCCTCTTTATAAAAGCTGTTAAGTTTTCCATTATATTATTACCCTATTTTTCAGTTCTTAGAACTAACAATCCAATCCTTATGCCATTATACATGTGTGCACATTTGCTTATTATGTAATAAATTTTTATAATATTGTGTAATTTCCTTCTTGTTGCATGTATGTGTGTGTTGCTTTTCCATGAATTTGAAAGTAGATGAAAAGGTAGCACCCATAGTGTTTCTTTTTATGGGGAGCCCGTTACTATTAGTGTTATGATCGGCCCTGATTCTGAACAGATGTTTGCTGATGAGAATGTCAATAACAAACTGGTTTCTCCTTTTCAACAAAGAGAGCAAAACTTACGTACAAACTTCATATATAATTCTTGGTATAAATGTTGTATGTAAATTTATATACTCGTAATTTATTGAATATCTACATAAATGGCCAAACTAAAAATCATTTGAATAATATTTTACTTTTCATCTACATAGGATTTTCTTTCCCCTAACGGAAAGCACCAGAGTAATTTAACGGATTGTTTTCCAACATGAGTTCTATGGAACACTGGTCTGGAGGTGTATGTTTTGCGTACAAATGGTTTTGTAGCCAAATACATTTTGCTGGTGTGTTAATTTATGATAAGGACTGGCTCAGAAAGAAAGAGCTTAGGTTTGCCTGACACATGGGCCCCTCATTTCCTGAATAATTAGAGGATTGTTGGTAATCAGAGAAAGTGAATGGTTTTGAGCCATCTTTTCCCACAGATGACAATTCTGGTGTAAAGAACATAGGCCTTGACCAGATGCATTCTCATTCTCTTTTCTCCTTCTCTCTCTCTTCCTCTCTTTTTCCCTCTCCTCCTTCCCTCTCCTCCTCTTCCTCCTTCTTCTTTCTTATCCCTCCTTGTTTTTTTCTTCCTCTTCCTCCTACCTCTTCCCCACCCCCATACACACGTACTCTCCCCTCTTTTCTCTCTCCTCCCTAACATATGAACATGCTAACATTTTTTTCTTTAGACTTCTCTGTTTCGATCAAAACAGACCAGTATCTCCAGTAACATGTCCCTTCTCTAGATGTGTTACTACCATCAATGAGATTATAGTTTTCTTTTTCATCCAAGCAAAGTCTGGACACCATTCTCCCTCACTCTTTGGCTTTTAACCAGAGGGACATTGTAATTTTAGTGCAGCTCCTAGAGATAGAATTCCTTTTACTGGGGAATTACTTTTCAGAGGGTAACCTCACTTTCACACTCTTGGTGGTTCAATTCTATACACTGGCTATGCTTTACACATTCAAGATGCAACCTAATTATTAAGCCAAAGCCAGTGAATGTTAGGCTACATCATTAGCACAATCGTCAGGAGATTTTAGCTGAGAGTCTCTTCTGCAGTCTCCATTTCGGTCTGCTTTCACTTTCACATAGATTAAAGACAATCTCTACTCTTAAATATTAACTTTACCCTCAGGGAGCTTATGATGCCAACGACAAGCAGAGCAGATTTATAACATTATCAGAAAAGAAGAAAGGCGGTACCATAAGTGTCAGGTGGGAACTTGAGTAGATGACAAGAACCCCAGAGATTTAGAGGAATAAAAAGTCTTGCTGGGCTGGAAGCCTCAGGGAAGCTTCATAAAGGAGGTAGAGCAAGAGCTGAGCCTCAAAAAGAGTAAGAATTCTCTTTCTTTTTGAAAATGCTTTGCTGTAGTAGTCTTTTAATGTTTCCTTGTCTTCAGTTTTATCCTCCACCCTTTTTGCTGCAGCTAAAAGCAAATCTCAACATGTCATTCCCATACCTTGAGGATAAAGCCCTTATGTCTTAATGTATCATAGGAGGTTCTCCATGATCAAACCTCTTCTTATCTCTTGAGGCTCACACTTTCTAAGCATGCGTCTTATTTGTCCCCATTGCTGTTGCACACTGTTGATCATCCTCTGCCATGCATATCTGGCTAACTCTTATTTGTCCTTCTTGACCCGTTGAACATACTTCTACCATATGTGCTTCTCTCACTAGAATGTGAGTCCTCTAAGACAGGGACCAGCTCCTATTCATCTTTGTTTTCCCAGAACATTTGTATCTCATAGAGCTGGCCTGTGTAAATGAACATATGCCTTTTCTTCTCAATTACATCAAGACTAAGTCACATAATTCTTTGTGAATTTTGATGACTGCAAATCAAATCCCGTTCTCCTCTTTGCCTTTACTTCCCTGAAATGCCGTTATGGGATGGTTGAAAAGAACAGAAAGTTCTAGAATGTCTAGTAAAAATGTTGCGGGCTGGCAAATATGATGTAAATTATCAGGATTGAAAACAAAAATTCTATATCCAGCACTGGAAATATTGCAGATGGTATTGAAATGTGACTCAAAAATGTGATTTCATAAAAATGATGATATTTATATGAGCAATTCAAAGTGGGTTGAAAACTAATTCTGATAGAAAAGTTTTAAGAGTTTAAATGCCTTTTCATGATTCTGTGTTACTGGAGTTTAGCTAGGCTCCAAAGCTCAGTAAATTTCCTCCGGTATATCCTACTTGGATTAAACCATAATCAACATCACACATATGCCATCTCTGTCTAGACCTCTAATCTAAAAAGTCTTAAAGAAAATTAAAAATTAACTCCTCACAATGTTAGATATACCTCTGAACAAGTTTGTTCCCATCTTTCCATGACTTAAGTGCTCTTAAGGTCTTTGGATTTCAACATTCTTCTTCCCTGCCACATAATTTTCCTATCTGTGCAATGCAAGTAAGCAAGTATAATAAATAGAATCGCAAGTATTACAAAAAACAATCCATATGCAATAATCGAGGTACAAATGAGTACATTCTTTTAGTTACTGAGAGTTAGACTGTAAATAGTGAAAATGATACGTATTGTTATGAGTATGCAATAAATAGAACTAAAAGCATTGTGCATAGGTTTTTGTTTTGTTTTGTTTTGTTTTGTTTTGTTTTGGAGTGAGGAAGAATGGCCCTGAGCTAACATCTGCTGCCAATGTCCCTCTTTTTGCTTGAGGAAGATCGTCCTGAGCTAACATCTATGCCAGTCTTCCTCTATTTTGTACATAGGATGTTGCCACAGTATGGCTTGATGAGCTGGACTTTGGGAAGCCAAAGTGGAACGTGTGAACTCCACGACTACTCCACCAGGCCAGCCCCACACGTAGGTTTTTACAGCCGGTTGCTAGCAAATTTGAAGCACTGTAAGAGGCATCAAAGAATTTCCTAGCCCCAAATCCCAGCTTCTAGTAATTCTCAAATCCATACCTAATAGAAAGTCTCCTACCCTGTTCCTGAACATCTCCTGGACACAGTTGGTGCAAACTCAACTATCAAATCTCATCTTATATAAGCCAAGAGAGTACAGTTATTATAGTACAATGTCTAAGTTAACTTGTAATAATTTTTATTTCAAAAATGATGTTTGTTTCCTGGCATGAGTTTGCAGCAGAATGAAACCATGCTTCATCAGCAGAAAGCGTAGTGTTTTCTCAATCCAATCTTTCATCAAATATAATTCGTAATCAAGCCAGAACCTTCTGAGATACATGATTTGGAGACCTTCCAAAAAAAAAACTGTCCTGAAAGAGATGGTAAATTATAGTTTGATCTCATTTGTCCCAAATTCTGCACATAATTCACCCCTGAGTTATAGTTGTCTCACCCTTGTAAGATATGTCCCATAACTCATTCTAGTCAATATGATGCACTTACTACTAAAAGATTCATATCTTGGAAATAACTTGACTGTTTCAAACTGTGGGATCTAATTAATCAGAAGGTAATTGCACTAAGTACCTCTCTGGTTGCCAAGTCTAATCATATTCCACCCAGGTGAGTCTGTGGCTGGCCTCTGCGTCTGACACGCTTTGTGAGATTTAATCAAGGCCGTGATTTAAATGGAACTCTATGACTGGACATTGAAGTTCCCCCAAATGTTTGGGTTATAAAGATCAACAGCAAATTCAGCTTGCCTTTTCCACAAGGCATTTTATTTCTTGTTTAGAAATAGTGACAGATTCAAGCAAGCATTTTCCACATGCAGAACCCAGTAACTGTGGTTTGAAACTACCAGGAAGGCATTTATAATTTAAGTCTAGGAACAAGTCAGTCACAAATCATCATCATTAATACCAGATCTACAGAAGTGAATGTAAATAACTGCCAGATCTGCCTTCAAGTAGGATGAGTCTATTAATAACAGCGTGAACTTGTGATGTATTGGCTGTTGTCCACATCTGTATTTTTCTTCCTCACCATACTATAAACATCTTAAGGTTGAGCACTAGTTCTTTCCTATTGTAGTAATCTTTGCTCATAAAAAATAAAAAAAAAATGCCAGGGCTGGCCTGGTGGCATAGTGGTTAAGTTTGCATGCTCCGCTTGGGAGGCTCAGGGTTCGCGGGTTTGGCTCCTGGGTGCGGATCTATGTACCGCTCATCTAGCCATACTGTGGTGGCATCCCATGTACAAAATAGAGGAGATGGGCACAGATGTTAGCCCAGGGCCAATCTTCCCCAACAAAAAGAAAAAGATTGGCAACAGATCTTAGCTCACAGCCAATCTTCCTCACCAAAAAATAAAAAAAAAAACATTAAAAAAATAAAAAATAAATAAAAAAGCCTGGCACCTAATAGTCCCTTTCTTTTTACCCCCAAAGCCCTAGTAATAGTTGTATGTCATAGTTGCACATCCTTATATTTGCTGTATGTGGGGCACTGCCTCAGCATGGCCAGAGAAGCGGTGCATCGGTGGCGCGCCCGGGATCTGAACCCCGTCCGCCAGTAGCAGAGTGCATGCACTTAACTGCTAAGCCACAGGGCTGGCCCGTAATAGTCCCTTAATATGTATTTATGAATAAGTGAATTAATGAATTGATGAAAGGATGAGAATGCATATGACATTTTATTGCAGTCGAAATGTTTTAGTAGTCAATAGAGGCTTTTAATGGTGAAAAGAAAAGGATATGCACTTTCTTATTTACTTTAGAAATCAATTAGACTGAAAATTCAAATTTCAATATTACATTTAGAACATTGGAAGTAAAATTCTTTGCCAGTACTTTCAAATTACGTACTCTATTAATTTTAAAAAATAAAACTATTTTCCTACTGGCAAAGAGTGATATTTATAGTATGCTTTGGGTGTTTGTAAATTTCACCCTGTCCTGCCCATGCATCCACATTCACCTTACCTCCTTTACTTATTTTTTTTTGGCGGGGAGGAAGACTGGCCTTGAGCTAACATCTGTTGGCAATCCTCCTCTTTTTGCTGAGGAAGATTGGCCTTGGGCTAACAACCCTGCCCATCTTTCTCTACTTTATATGTGATGCCGCCACAGCATGGCTTGACAAGCGGTGCATCTGTCCATGCCCAGGATCTGAACCTGCGAACGCCGGGCCATAGAAGCGGAGTGCAGGAACTTAACAGCTATGCCACCAGACAGGCCCCACCTTACCTTCTTTCTTTGTAACTGTCCTCATGTTTAAAAAGAAATTAAAGCAGCTATTTTTCAGAGTTTGCTGCTCAGATCAGATGTTTTTGTATTTGAATGAAATTCTTCAAAAGGATGATTGCAAACAATGATAATGAATATTATATTGTGCCTGTTACTATTGTTATGAAAAAAAAGAAATAAGAGCCAGGGTTGTATGCAAGAAAATCATCACTGGATTTCACTATTCTAATCTGAGTCAATTCAAGGTCTGACTGCCCCAGAAAAGAATCGGGCATTGGCCAAGTGGCTTTTAGGGAAACATATATTTTGCAGTTGTGTGATAGAAAAGTCACTACAGAAAGCTGGGCACCTGCCTGGCACATTGCATTTACCCACTTACCATTGGTTGCCTAGGCAAGAAGAACAACCCATTCTTCGTTCTTTGTGAAATAGACAAGAGCACCAAGTATAGCATTTACTACAGGGTACATAAGGACCAGCCCCCATTCAGATCACCCTGATAGCTAAACAACTTCCGGGTGTTTTAGCTCCACTCTACCCTCCACAATGAAGAAGAGCAAAGGGATGTTGGCTTAATTGGAACTAAACTTCAAAGTAGCTCTAGTCAAAGGAAACCACACAAAGATGATCTTCAGGTGATCTAATAATTTCATCAGTAGTTCCCAGTGTTTATTTCTAAGAACCTAATTTCACAAGCTTCTAATATTCTTGGATTTCTTTGCATGTTTGTGTTCTCATGTTACCCTAAGTTTATATCTGTTATAGTCCATTAAAGCAATGAATTGTACTTGTGAACATACTTAACTCCTTTGTTAGACTGAGAGCTCCTTGTGGGCACTGGTGTAATTTATTTACATTGTAGTCCAGAGCCTAATGATGTGTTGAACACCTAGTAGCTCCCAATAAATGTTTGCTGAATTAATGAGAGCTTTCTGCAGACTATTTTTACATCCTCTTCAGATGCCCGTTCTTTTCCTGTCATCTACATCTTCAAATAACTTTGAAATTCTGTTTATTGCTCCATTTAACACTCCTTCAAGAAATTGCTCAGAAAAGATTCATTATATCTACTATGTCCTAACATAGTCCTTTGCTTCTCAGGGCTTGTTATACTCCTTCGTTGTTCTGAAGGGACTTATAATCTAGATGCAGAGACAAGACAAAACCACATTAAAGGCCAAATTACAAAATGGAGTAAATGATTAAAAGTAAAGTGAACACCATAAATGATATGAATATTGCATGTTCTAAGATTATGCCTAAGCTAGGTCCATTCAGGAGAGTCATGTCCTGGAAAACCTGAGGTTCTTTGGGAGCAGCTGCCAGAGTTGATGAGTTTGAAGGACTGGGGGGCCTCCTAGGAGAATACAATCTAAACGAAGAGAATCAGTAGACAAGTGTGATCCCATAAGTAAGTCTTAGTCATCAGAGGGGAGAGTTGATGGGATGAACTGCTTGAATTTGTCTCTGACATAACATTTCTTTTCACTACTGATTCATCTGAGAATTTTAGGGAGAATAAAAAACTGTGACATAGAACTGAAATTACTAAGATATTCATATTCAAGATTACTCTTATATCTATAAGACACTGGGCACAAAGTTTTTAACCTTTAATAGAAGATAACAAAAAGGGATGGAGACATTGTCTCCCACTTTGCCTCAGGAATATTGCCCAATTTGGGGAACTAGAGGGGGAGGTTAATCACTGGATAATATGATACCCAGACAAGTAGTGTGTGGAAGCATCACAGGTATCATGTAGAGGCAGTAGTACCTAGTGGAGGTAGCAGTGCCTACCTGAGATATCAGTGTTACTGACAAAGAGGGAAGGAGGAGCAGAAGAGTGGAGTAGTAGTTAGACATATTTTTGAGGCAGTAATGACTCCCTTTGGTGATACTTCAAAATACTTGGGTTAAGACTCAACAGAGGGTATTAGCAAGTGACAGGGTATATACATAATAGATATTCAGAGGAAGGTGATTTAACAGTGCAATCTGAAAAAGCTTCATGAAGCAGGAAGAACTGGATCTAGATCTATAAGGAGAGATGAAGGTAGTGGGGAGAGGTGGTGCTGAAAATGAAGATGAACACAGACAAAGAAGAAGTATTTGTAGTCTGTGTAGGAGACCATGAACATGGTCTGTGACTGACTGTAGCTCTGTGTACATTAACAGAGGGTGGTGAGAAACTGGATTAGAAATGGATATCAAGGCCAACATTAAAGAAGCCTGTAGCTACCTCACCTCAAAAATCCACAATAGCAGGCTCCTGAGATGAAGATTTTAGAATTTCTCAGAAAGTAAAATCCCCTTGACCTATAGACATGCAGTAAGCACTTTGCATATTTTATCTTTAATTTTCAAAAGCTCTAAGAGGAAGTGTTATGTTTATTTTCTATAAATCAAAATCAAGGTTCAGAGAGTTTAAGTAACTTGCCCAACATGACACAGTAACAGGTGAGCCAGGATTCCAGACCAGCTCTGTGTGGTTTCACACACCACCACAACATGTTGCTACACTTTTCTAATTTTGATCTGCTCAATTTTGATTGGATCTCAATAGGGTTAGGTCTGCCTTGAACCTTTCCCACCCTGTTTTATTTCCTTGGATAAAATAATGGTGATTCCATATTACATAAAGAGAGAAAAAATATTAATGGTGGATCTCTCACTTCTTGAAATTATTTCCTTTAATGATATTCACTTTACCTGATATTTTGTGAAGTCATTGGCCTTGAATTTTCATTTTTTCTCTTATTTCTGTGCGTTGCAATGAACCTACCAACGTCACATATATTGAGTGGTTTGCCTTGGCACGTTAATGCTATAGGAGATAATGTACCTAGCACTTTAACCAAAAACACATTCTTGTGCCTTCAGTGACCTAGAGGTAGAGTTTAAGAGTTAAAGGAGATAAAAAGGGAGAAAGGAAATAGGTTTTATAAAGGAGGATGAGGTAGGCAAAAGAAGTGTTGAAGATAGATGAGACTGAAATTAAAGAAGGCCATCATCAGGGTGAAGTGATTAAGCTTGACTTGGTATACTTAGAAAATGGACTTCGAGTAGACAAGACCAGCATTCTGGGCTGGAAAATGGACATGACTGGAGGCTAGAGATGAAGATACCCACACTGATAGGAAATCAATAAAGGCTTTCTGTACTGCTGAATGAGGAGGAACCTTCTATCAAAATACCTGTGAGCACCTAACTTAATTAGTTTCGAGGACCATGTTGAAGCTGCTATAAACACATTTGAGAATCGCCAAGGGCATAAACTACTGTTGTGATGACGCATCCTGAGGAAAGATCACAGTAGTCATTGGGAAATCTTGTTCCTGGAGTTGGTTGTAAGAAGCACCCTGCTGCGTTGGGTGTTGTTGAAGGGAGGCACCTATGAGGGAGCCAGCTACTCTGCTGCCACTTCTGACTGCTTTATGTAAAACTGATTTAACCGCACTTCATTTTACTGAATCAGTTTGATTTAGCGAGAACAGCCTACAAAGAAATCACATTTTAATAAAAATGTGTGTGAATTTGTCTTGGAGGGTTGAAATAATTGGTAGATAAATCCAATTTTAAGAGGTAAATGAAAGAAAATCTTCCATTTGCACAGTTCAGATAGCATTATGCATGATATGCTTTTCTCCTAATTTAAAATGGGGGAAATTATCCAAGTTATTTTTATGAACTTGGTGAAAAAATTAGTGTGCTATCAAGTAGATCTTGCTATCGGTTTAACTGAAACATTAGACATGCATTTTCAAATTTCCAGAAGAAAAAATAAATCAGCATAAATTGACCTTAGTTACTCTTTTAAATGTACTCTCAGAAATGGACCTTGGAATAATATAATAGAGATTTGTATAGGGTACAGTGGTGGAACAGAAGAGAGAAAGGCTGAAAATAAATTAGTATCTAGGAAACAATATTTTGATACTTATGGTGAGAACTAATTTTTTATGCTTTGGTCACTGAGGTAATATGGTAAGAATTCTAAAAATATACTCATAAATATCATCATCTGCAGTAAATATTAATTGAAACTCCATTTTAGCTTTCAAATATATCCATTCTCCCGATCTTCTCTGCTCCTGGATTGATGTCACGGCCTCTTAACTGTTCTCCATAGCTCTAGTCTGGACCCTGCTCAGTCTGTTTGCCGTCAAATAGGGCTTTGTATATGGAGGAAAGTGGAATTCCTCTTTTGTCCATTGCTCTCTAGGTAGGGAGATAATAGCTGTGCCTGGTGCATTTGCTAAGGAAATTAGTTCTAGCCCTGGTGTCTGACCTATGAGTCTAAACACCAGGGTGTCAGAAGAGCACAGGGCTCCTGTTGGGCTTACTGTATAAATAGCGATGCCAGGAACCACTCATTTAGGTGCAGCTACTGCTAGGGGATTAAGTCCCCGTATTGGTGTTTGCATTTCCTCCCCTCCCTGGACCTAGTGGGACCCTTGGTCACCCAAAATCATAGTAACAGCCCTAATCTCCTCTTATAGAGAAGGAGTTAATTAGATGAAATAGTAGGGAGCTAAGCAAAGTGTGCACAATATGGCAAAATTCAATCCGTGGCCCTCCTTCCTCTGATTGGTAGCTCAGAATCTTTTGTGCAGTCCTTCACTGACTTTCCTTGTTCCAGGGTATTTGGGAGTTTGGGGAATAGTGCTCACTATTAGGGGCTTGGTTACCAAAATACTAAGTGACCATTTTCCCTGAATGAAAGCTTCTGGATAGTTTTTGTGGCTTCCTTTTTCAATTGTGGTAAATTTTAGTTCTTTTCCATTTGTCTATACAAAAGGACCACTACGCTTTTTCCACTGGCAGGATTAGGTGGTAATTAAGACCATAAAAACAGTGCCAATAGGATCATGAAGAGCCTTATTTACTGGGGCCACATTCAAGAGCAAGATAACTAGGGGGTATGAAATAAACAGTCTTGTCTAAGGAGCAACGGGACGTGTTGTCAGCTCACTTGATAGTCAAGGACCAATTATACTGCTGTTAGGAACAAGCTGGTTTCCCTTTTAAAATAAAAGTCAGCCTGCAAATATTGAGCACCTACCATGTGAGAGGCATTCTAAGTTGTAGTGATGGTGAGGAACCAGAAGGATCAATCCTAATGATAAGGACTATAAGAATTTACATTCTAAAGGGGAGAGGCATGTAATTCATGATGTTCAAGGAAACTAATTTAAGTGACTCACAAAAAGGTTAAAGGCTTTATTCAGCTGATGTGCATCAGAAGCACTTGAAGAGGGGTACCTGTCCCTATGGTCTGGGTCAGGCCGCACTTTTCATCTTCAGCTGCTGTAATTCTTGCGATAGGAATGGTTGGAGGTTGTTTTTGTCGTTGGGCCTCTTGCTCAGGGTCATTGTTGTAAAACCGTCCACAACACTGTCAGAATGGTTGTTTTGAAAGCTGCTTCGATAAAGCTTGCCGTTTGTTGGTTAGTCAAGGTTCAGGGGCAGAAGTAGGGAAAAAGGGGATAAAAAAGGAAGAGAGGCAATTGTTGAAGGCTGTTATTCTCTTACAGAAAGTATACAAATAAATAAAATATCTTCAGGGTTTGTAAATCAAATGAGGAAAGTGAATTCAGGGAAATGTGGAAGAGAGTTGTTAGGGAGACCTCTCCAAGGAGGAGACACTCAAGTGGAAACCTGACTGTTGAGAAGGAGAAGGCCATATGATAATGTGGGAGATTTAGCAACTACAAATGCTTTGAAGCAGGAAGAAGCTTGGCATCTTCACAGAGAAGGAAAAACGAGGGAGATGGGTGAGACTAAGTTACAGCTAGAGAGTTCATAGACCATGCTTTGATATTTAGTGACATGGGGACAGAAGGAGACGTACGGAAGTGGGAAAGTTCATGTTTGACTGTTTTTAGCTGGCATCAGCCCTCATTGTGCTTGGCAGCTGTTCAGAGCAGACTGTGATGGAGTGTTTTGGGGTGGTGGTTCTCAAATGTCAACATGCTGAGAAATCATCTGGGCATTGTGTTAAAATGCAGATTCTAATTCAGAAGGCCTGAGAATGAACTTCCAGGTCATGTTGATGATACTGACAAAGAGCACCCTGTGTAGGATGGCTTCAGGGGCTTCTTTGGGGACCCCTCTCTGCTCTCCAACTCCCCCATAAGGCATCAGAATGAGAATAGCCATGTTTTCCTTTCTCTCTTCTTCACCATTCATTGTCCCACGGGAAGGCTTTTCCCTAGTTTATCTATGAGCCCACTTGAAACCACTGCTATCTCCTTAGAGGGCTGGTTCTTGGTAGATTTCCTACTCAAATTAAAAAATGGTAGAAGCTATTTAAATCACTTTCCCTCCAGGTGCCTTTAATTTAATATTTTGAAGTTATTCTATCATATGCTATTTACAAATTCTGTGTTGTCTCTGAGGGAGAATAATCATTGTTAAATCAAAAACTCCTGATTTTTCACTTCTTGTTTATTTACAGAGCTATGTTTTTCTTCATTGGGAATCCTTTAGACTGCAGAGTACCGACACTGAAAGTATTTGTCCCTCTATAAATATGAAGAATTCTTTCTAAATTATGCTAAATAATTTAAAACTAATTTCTTAGTGGGAAAAAAGTCATTTGTAAGTGCGTGTATATAAAGGTAGTAATTTGACTAAAACATTGCCTAAGCAAACGAGGAACAACAGGGAAAAATAAATTTCCCGTTTGTGGTTAATCAACTTAGAAGTCCTAAGTATTTTTTACTATTTTGCACAAATAGAGAGCAAGGGGGAAATGACTCTGGGTCAAGAGGACTATGTTGTCGAATTGCAGGAACATCACGTGAATGTATGGGCTGCTTAATAACTGATGATAGAGAACAATGTCCACGCTTCTAATGATTCTACCTTAATATTTTCCTTCATTTTTAGGAAAGTATATTGTTTAAGAGCAACAGGTATGAGATATTAATGGGCATAGGGTCTGCTCAGCTACCCACTACGCATGTTAACTTTGGCAAATTGGTTAGGCCCTTCTGAGTCTCAAATTCCTCATAAAAATCTGGATGATAGTAGTACCTCCTAAGGTTTGTAACAATTAAATAGGATATGCAAGTAAATTATAAGCATGGTGTCTGGTACACAGTCAGCTTTCAATAGATTTTAGGCATTAATATTAGTAGTATGATTACTAATTATTATTTTCCCAACAAGAACAAATCCAATTCAGGAAGAACTGGTTGGCAGAGCCTTCAAAACATATTCGTGATCTAAAGCTCATACCAGCTGCTAATTTGCTTGTTTATTTCATTTGATTTTCCTTAGCAGCACATAAGGGAGGTGGGTGGCAGAAGCTTAATTTATTTGTCCCTTTTTTTGAAAATGTGGGTTTTGGCTCTCGCACTATTTTGAGGCATGGCCTGGTGGTGGCATTGGGGATCTGCACACTTAGGGCGGTGGGAGGATTGTTAGCTCTCCTGGTGGCTCTAACGTGTCTCTTTTCCCAAATGATCATCCAAGGTGTTAGGTTGCCAGAGCTGCCAGCCAAAGGCCTCTCCTCCCACAGATCTGGAAGCACATGAAAAGAGCCATGACTCATGGGCTACAACTTTTTCAGCTGCTTGATAGAAGCACTGATAGGCTCAGCTCCCATGTTTTCATCACCCAACAGGCTGGCTGAAGGGGAAAGGGCTCTTTGGTGTTCAAATAAAGTGCTTCCTGAAGATAACTGAGAACAACTGAGAGAAACCGTGGAGAGGTTAGGACGATATTCCTGTTCCTTTGCTGAAGTCAGTGGACAGAATGGTCTGGGGTGACACCAGGGTATCTTCAGACCCTTAGAGGTATGGCATTTGAGGTACTTTCAAATCTTTCTTTACAAACTATCAGAGAGTTCCTGCTTTCCTGCATTTCTCCATTGTACTTTGCACATTTCTCTAGTAGCACTTAACTCATTGTGTTATCTTTTGTTGTGGTTGTTGTTATTGGCCTGCTTGTCTTCTGTGGACTGTGTGCTCTGTGAGGGCAAGTCCTCTGCCTTTTTAATCCTTGGATATCCAGCCCTGAGCTCAGTGCCCAGTAGACAAGAAGTGCTTATATTGCTGTTGTTGGTTACAAGGATGGGTAGATTGGTGAATGGGTGGGTAAACGGATGAGTGGCTACACTGATGAAATTGGGGAGAAGAAAATACTCCAGCACAGTGGATTGTGGTGCATCTGGAATCTCTTTGATTATCTGATGGATATTTGGTGGAAGGAATTATTGATTAAAAAGACAGTTCTAAATTTCAGAAAACTTACTTTACTGTCAAACTTAAGGTCATTATATTAAGCTTGAGAACAGCTGCTTTGTCCAGAAAACACCCAAATAATATTGGAGAGAATTTAGAATGAAAGAAGAAAGTGTCCTCAAAAGTATAAATCGATGTCTGTGACAGATGTGATATTTTAAATGAAAATTAAAACAAATTTAATTTATTTGAAGGTAAGATATATTGAATCTGTAGGAGATTTACATAGACAGAAAGCTTAACATTCCGTTGAGAAAAAATGATAGAAGTCCATCCATGCACTCATTGAAATAATGTTTATTAAAGACCTACTTTGTACTGGATACAATGGACCCAGAGACAAATTGATCCATGTCTCAGTCCTCTGGGGCTTCACGGTTAAATCAAGAAGTAGACATGTAAATAATTGTAGTAGTGGGAAAACAGAGGTATGATCATGGCACTATGAAAACACAAGAGATAGACATGTTTAACTGCACTCAGAAAAATCTAGAAAGAAGAAAAAGATGACATCTGAACTGGAACTTGAAGGATGTGTAGGAGTTTACCATGACAGAAGGGAAAAAGAAGTTGTGCATGTGCAGAGATAGAGGGGCTGGAAAAAGCAGGGTGCATTCTGGGAAGTGCAAATACTTTTGTATGACCACTACATTGGGCTGTGGATGAGGGAAGTGAGTAGTTGAGATCAGAATGACAAGTAGAGAACTTGTACAGCAAACTATGGGTTCAAAATTTATTCCTCCATGTAGATGATGGGTAACTGAAGAACCTAGTAATCGGTACTAATTGCTTTTCCAAATATTGGGGGGTAATACCTAAGACTGTATTGTAGTTCCACCTTGACAGGTGGAAAAATATGTGTTCAGTGATTATGTAGTCCTGACTTCATGTACTTTTAGCTCTTTTGGAAAAGGCAATTGATTAAAAACATAATAATGTGATTTAGCTTTATACCTTTGTGTCAAGTTGATAATTTTACAAATTAGAAAAACACCCCAGAAAAAAATATCACCATGATTTTATTTTAGACAACATGGAGGCTTCTTATACTCAAAATGGACTCATTGATAAGGTCAGGAACAAAATCTAGGACCTCTGGTATCCTGCACATTGACTTTCTTATGAGAGCATCCAGTTTGATACAGGCAATAACCTGCAGACCTAGAAGCGGATGTTTTATCTTCTTAGCTGTGTCATGCAAACTCTGTTCTAGGGTGTCACCAAGTTCTCCGGCATGACTTTGAGTATGGGTCTTATAAGATTTTCCATTCCTTACCTCAGATAACTCAACAGATTTTTTTTTTTTGTAGTTTATTTTAAATTTTTATTTATCTTTAGCCAAAGAAATGTTTAACGAGACTTCTTCTTCTTGAAAATCAGTTTACCCAATTCTGTCAATGCGTTAGAGGAATCACTGTAGAAAATCAAGAACACATCTTTGAAAGCTGCCTGCATTTGTTTGTTATTTGTTTGACCTATATTTTTAGAGTCTCTGTATGCAGAGCAGGATGTGTTTGTATGTGCCTGGGGGGTGTGACACACAACACTAATATTGGCAAATACTAACATTGTGGATACGGTACACCCCCCCTTACCCACAGTTTTGCTTTTTGCATTTCGGTTACCCACAGTCAACCACAATCAGAAAATATTAAATGAAAAATTCCAGAAATAAACAATTCGCAAGTTTTAAATTGCTTGCTGTTCTGAGTAGTGTGATAAAATCTCAGATCATCCTGCTCCATCCCACCCGGGATGTGAATCATCCCTTTGTCCGGTGGATCCACCCTGTACATGCTACCCACCTGTTAGTCACTTAGTCTTGGTTATCAGATCGACTGTCACAACATCACTGTGCTTGTGATCCAATAACCCTTATTTTACTTAATAATGACCCCAAAGCGCAACAGTAGTGATGCTGGCAATTCGGATGTGCCCAAGAGAAGCTGTAAAGTACTTCCTTTAAATGAAAAGGTGAAAGTTCTCAACTTAATAAGGAAAGAAAAAAATTGTATACTGAAGTTGCAAAGATCTCCGGTAACTTTTTTACAGTATATTGTTATAATTGTTTTATTATTAGTTATGGCTGTTAATCTCTTACTGTGCCGAATCTATAAATTGAACTTTATCATAGATATGTATGCGTAGGAAAAAACATAGTCTATATAGGGTTTGGTAGTTTCAGGCATCGCTGGGGGTCTTGGAATGAATCCCTGCGGATAATGGGGGGGGGGGCTACTGTACTGCACTGTAAGGCATTAGTCTAAGTGCTTTTTATAATATTAACACACTTAGTCTTTGTCTATATAGTGGATGCCTTTTAAAATCCCCATTTTATAGATGAGAAAAACGAGGCTCAGAGAGATTAATAAGTAAATCGCTCAGATCATAAGCCAGGAAATGGAGGAGCCAAGAACTGACCTTGTGTTATCTGGGTCTAGAGCCTGTGCTTCTGGACACTGTGTTGGACTCCTGGAGTCCACAATGGGAGGAGAGGTCATGTAGCTGTATGGGAACTACCTCAAAATAGAGTAGGAAGAGGGTAGATGTCTGAGGTGACCGTGAAGGGCTCATCAAAGAGGAGACACTGAAGCTAGGCCTAAAGCACTGGTGGAATTTTGTCAGGCGGGGGCCACGATGCCACTGCAGGCTGGGGATGGCCATCGGCAAAGGCAGTGAGGAGGAGGAGCTCAGAGTTGAAGGACAACCCATGAAGCAGTTCGTCAGGAGTGGAGTGGAGAGTGGGTGTAAAGGGGAGGACAGTTGTTAGAAGGAAGTTGTAGCAAATTCTAGAGAAACTTAAAGCCCAGATAGAAGAGTTTGAAATTCATACTGCATGTGAAGGCTTGTGATTACAAGTTTTATTTAATTCATTAATTTATTCAAGCAAAGGAGTAAAATGAGGACGGCTGAATCAGGCAGCTATATGCAGGATTGATTAGATGGAGAATGGGAAAGATTTGAAAGGAGAAAAAGATTAGTATTCTAATGGATTCAAACACTTCAAGAAAAACTAGAAAAACAAAATTTAAAAAGAACAGAGACTTCTGAAGTATCTTAACTCTGAAATAAAAACTGAAACAATCTGGAACTTTGCTCTAGCAGAAAAGCTATAGTTATGAAGGTAATGTCTTGCCCACTCTACAGAAACAGGAGTTTTTGCACCATCTGGAAATCTGGAAGAAGAATCCATTTTTTAGTTCCTTGCTGCACTCTGAAGACGTGAGCAACACAGTTCTTTACCTTTTCCTCTGTACTTTGGTGACAGGTTTGCCCAAGATAGAGGTACAGAGGGGCACAGTTAGTACATTATTTTCAGTTGCTCGTGTCTGTCCTGTGGTGTGGAATTATGATATACGTGCTACTTTGAGGTGGGCATTAATAATGGTCAGAGCTTACTCAGGGTACAAGGGACCAGGAGTGACTGAGCAGGGAGAAGATTTGCAGGCAGGAACAGACATTCTCACCTAAGTCACTGTAGTTTCTGAAGAGGCATGAAGCGAGGTTCTGAACCTAATTTGGGTTTCAGCTTTCTGGTCAGACTGCCTGTGCATCATGAGGCCACAGACATCCAGATATCAAGAAAAGAGAAGAGAGAACCCATGAGATGGACACCCAAAGAGACCTCTGAGGTAGAGAAGCGAAAAGGCAAACGTCTGTTTTATTTTAATTGGACTTGAAACTGTAGGGCTTCTAACCAAGTGTACATCTTCTAGGAAGCTGAGTTTTGAGAGAGATCTGGGAGATTTCAGGTTAGCTCTGGAAACAGCGGGATCTGTGTGGCCTTTTCTTTCTGTTAGATGACTCACAATTCATTGCATCAGAGAGAATGGCAGGAAAGCTCATCTGGACGTTGTAACATTTTTGAGGTAATCCTCTAGGTCAAGTTTATTCTTTGTGAAACTTTACTGTTCAAGTGATGTGCTGCATTTAAATGACAGCCTCCTTACAATGCCCCAAAGTCAATGGTTCTTTGGGGGTATTTCATCAAATGGAGCCTTTTGGGTGATCTTGGTGCCCCATTTCACTCAAGAGGAAGCCTTAACAAGCTAGAATTTAGGAAGCATCTTGAAATGATACATAAATGGTGATTATGTTAAAGAAAAAACAGACTGAGTTTGTATTATTAAACTATATCCAGTTTTAAAAGTATTATTAAATTATTCAAATATGAGAATATAAGCTGATGAGGGAAGAATGACTGCATACGTCTGCATCTTCAAGTCCATTCTGATCATCTCAGATGCTGAGCCCCTCTTTCCACTTTGAATGTGGCTCTGGGTTCAGTCAGTGGGTAAAGAACAAGATTGTCAGTGGGCCTAGCAGGCTAAAGCCTTTAAGCTTAGCCAGAGGGTACTGCCAGCTGTGAGTTAGTTCAGGTGCTCCAAGAGAGGTGCTAATAAGATGAGGGCTTTGGTTTGGGTCTGTCTACGCATTTTACTTTTTTCTTTTGCCTTTTTTTAAACTTTTTATAACTCTTTATTTTGAAATAATCCTAAACATACAGAAAAGTTGCAAGAATAGTACAAAGAGTCCCATATCCTCTTTATCTAGAATCAATCATTGTCAACATTTTACCACATTTGCTTTATAATTCTCTATGTATCACATATTTTTTCCAGAACCATTTGAGAGTAGGCTGCATAATTCATGCCCTTTCACCCTTTCATTACTTCAGTGTGTATTTCCGAAAAGCAGGAGTATTCTCTCCCACAAATTAAGGGTGATCCTTTAATCTACAGTCTGTATTGAATTTGCCAACTGTCCCAATCATATTATTTATGGGGATAAATAAAAAAGTTTAGGATCGTGTATTTCATTTACCGTATTAGGACTTTGGCTAACAGGAGAGGCTACAGGGAGACAATTTTCAGATAATATCTGGAAAGGGGCCGTGGAAGAGTCTGATTTATTGAGTGCCTTTTTATTCTCAGAAGACGTATGCCTGTGAAGTAGTCTTTCAGTCAGGGTTCACCAGAGAAAGAAAACAAATAGGATATATTTATCCTATAGAATACATATATATTATATATTAATATACAATTAATAATATGTTATATATTAATATATTATATAGATATGTGTTATATATAATATATGGTAATGATGGTAACAATTCAGATATTGTGAGCACAATGGAAATGTCATGAACTTTCTTAGAAACTTGTGATGTCACTATTCCTGGAGAGATTTAAGCATGATTGGGAAAAAGAATAAGATGGAATTTATCTTTGTCTAGAAGATTTTAAAATCCCTTCCAATTCATATATATCTATATATATATATGGTATTTATATATATATATATATATATATATGATATTTATATATAGACAGACAGAGAGAGAGAGAGGAAAGATGAATAAACAATGCGACCAGACAAAGTTCAAAACCACTATGACAGGCCAGCAGGCTGGAAAGGTTGCCAGGAGCTGAGAGTGTAGTGTTGAGTCTGAAGTCTGTAGGGCAGGCCAGGAGGCTTGAAACTCAGCAGGAGTTGACACTTCAATCCTGAGACACAATTTCTTCTTCACCAGGAAGCCTCAGTTTTTGCTCTTACAGACTTCCAACTGCTTGGTTGAGGCTCATCCACATTATTGAGGGTAATCTACTTCAAGTCAACAGACTGTAGATGTTAAGCCACTTCTACAAAATACCTTCACAGCAACTAGTTTAGTGTTTAAATAACTGGCCTAACCAAGTTAACACAGAAAACTATCAGAGGTAGAGATCACTTCCCACATTTCACACATGAGGAGTCTAAGACTTAGCACGACTGTTTTTACTAAGGACCCTCATTGTGCATGGCTGAACCAGAATACAAACCCAGTGTGTCCCGCTCCAAAAACCTGTGCTTCCTCCATAGCACCCCTACTGCCCATCTTCAGCATGGGATAATTCAGGAAGTGCTAACTTTCCAGTCACTGATGGTATGCAAATATAACCTGAATGACCAGCTAGCAAGAACGTTCCAGAAATGATTCAAGCCTTAAAATAAAGGTTGCACTAGGATTTTTAAGTTTCATTTGCCTTTAGGACGCTATAGTAAGTTTTTTTAAATGTGTTTTTGGGTTGTTGTTTTTCTCTTATGGGAATATAACATTTTTACGCACAGATACCTTCACGTTCACTTGGTACCTCCAATCAGAATAGACAGGTAAATTGCACCCCGATTTTTTCCCCCTACATTATTTATACTTTTCAAAACAGCATTTCAAACTAGTGCTACTCTTTGGCAGATCTGTTAAGAGATCGTGGAGAAAATATGAGACTTTAGAGAAAAGCTGTACTGTTCAAAATCAATTGTAAATGACTTTTACTTAAATATAAACTTTATATACCCAAATGAACCATTTGTATCCTTATACTTTAATTCCAAGGATGATTTCATGGCTCATTTTTTTTTTTCTTTTTTTACTTCTCAGTAGAGCTGTAAATCAGAGCCCATGGTTTATTTTCAAAATTATCCTCAACATTAGAAAAAGCTTCCTCCCTTGTAAGGCATTTTAATTAATAAATAATAATCATGGAAGTAATATTCACTAAGCATTATTAGGTGTCAAGTACTTTGCTAAGTGATTTATAAGCATTGTGTTAATTATTCCTCATAACAACCCAAAGAAATAAGTCCTTTTACTGCATCTATTTTAAGAATAAAGAAGAGAAAAAAGAGCAGGCACAGAAAGAAGAAATAATCCTAAAAGTAAGATCCTATCCAGACGATGTGCAGGTGGATACTTTGCTTTCTACTTTTTGCTTGGTTTCTTAACATAAGTGAATTTATTTTATATATAATTCAAATTGTCCTTTAAAAATTTGAGTGTTCATATTCTACAGATGATGGAGCAAAATAATTAAGCACCTTGTCCACAATCCCCAACAAGACGGTGACCAAATTAGAAAATCAATTTATGGCCTTTTAACACCAAGTCCAAAGTTTGCCCGTTAGAGTACAACGTCTTCTAATAATAAAACCCACTGTTATGGCAGCTTAACATATGAAATTTTCCACTGCTTAGCAAATATTAATTTTCTATATTGCAGTCTGTAATTACCATCGCTGGGCAATTGCCTAGTTCTTTGCTTGAGTAACATGTTGTCACCTAATTTTAAGACAGGTTATTTTTTCTCTAGGGGTGTTTTTCACCTGGTAAGGAATAAAAGGCAACTCTTTAGTCTCATTTGAAATCTAAAGGAGTCTTATTAGGAACATGGAAAGGACTATTTTTTCAGATTTCACTATAGTGAGATTTTGTGGATACAAATCTTCTATGTAGATGAGGCAAGTCCTGATGAATTCAAATCCAGGGATAGAGGTCATGACTCAAATATTATTGTAAATATGATGGAAATGCCATGATCTTTCTTAGTAACTTGTGATGTCACTATTCCTGGTAGGATGTAAGCAGGGCTAGGGAAAAAAGAGTAAAATGGAATTTATCTTTGCCTAAATTTTAACATCCCTTCTAATTCAGATACTTTTTAATTCTGTTAGTCTTCATTTTTATGTAATATACAGGACTCCTTTTATTACGCTTGTCATTGTGAACGAGTATAATTCCTATTTTGTAAGTTACTATGTTACGTAAGGATTGAATGGTATGAAATTGTTGCTGTTTTTACAGAATAATCTAATCTTATGTAGTTCTAGAACTACACATAATGAAACATTAAACAAAGAATGCCAGTGATAAAGCAGTCAGTTCTAGGGTATCTTGTTGCATATTTACTTGTATGATACTCATACTGGTACATTAAATCCTTAAACACCTAGACCTAGGATTTCTGATGGTGCCACAAGGGATGTTACTAAATTTTGCTTAAGTAGCATTCAGTGTGGAAGTCATTCCGATACCGCTGAACACCCAGTTGGTTTATAAAACCCCAGCCATCAACTGCATTGCAGAGAAAGCAAAATATGTAACTGAGGGAGAAGCTACCCTAAGACAAGGCAACAGTTCCTTTTAGTGTATTCATTAGAGGAGAGAAACTCAAGAAATAAATCCACCTATGCCAGAGCTCGTAGGAACAGAGCTAGCGAGAGAGAAAGAACTCTCTGGTGCAGATTTGTTTGAATATATGTTTCTACCACCAAGAACTAAACCTGTGTGCCTCTCTCAGGTCCACACACTAATATGAGGGAACACAACTAGTAAGGACAACAAAGCATTGCAGCCTTCAAAGGGTCTGTCTCACAGGACTGAATGTCCCTGTTCAACTGTGATAAGACACTATTCTTAACATGGATCTGAGTGTCTTAGACAGAGAGGCTAAGAAATCTCTGAAGGTAGTATTAAAAATTCTAATTCAGTCACCATTCTGATGCAGGTCAGGATAGGGTTTGGAATGACATGGAACAGAGAAAAGCTTTAGCAGATGATACAGAGAAGATTTCCAGAACAGAGTTACTTCCCTTAGGCAGTTCAGCCTAAGTGTTTCACCAATTCCCAAGTGGAAAAAAAAAAAAAACATTAAAAGTTACCATCTGATCCACTCTGAATAGTATATGTGGTCTTTGTATGTATGGTTATGCATACGTTCACTCTTTAGGACAATTAACATATTCACTATTTGCTGGGAGTATCACCATCCACTCTCTGAGCTTATGGAGTCTGAAATTTTTTCAGGTCAGGACCATCCCACATCTAGTATAAGTGTGGGGACCCACTGCTCATTCTTTCTTTCTTTTTTTTTTTTTTTAAGACATTTTATTTGTTTTTTGTCAAGTCACATTTTGCATTTTTCTTTTTTTGTGTGTGTGAGGAAGATCGGCCCTGAGCTAACATCTGCCAATCTTCCTCTTTTGGCTGAGGAAGACTGGCCCTGGGCTAACATCCATGCCCATCTTCCTCCACTTAAATGGGACGCTGCCACAGCATGGCTTGCCAAGCGGTGCACCGGTGCGCGCCCGGGATCCCAACCTGAGAACCCTGGGCCGCCGCAGCAGAGAGCGCACACTTAACCGCTTGCGCCACGGGGCTGGCCCCCCACTGCTCATTCTTGCTCTTACACGCGCCTGGGGCTTCTTAAAAATGTGGTACCCACAGGAGACGATATTTCTGACATCCTGCTAAAATTTGTGGAAAAGATAGTCATCATTTTGGCTGGGTTGTCAATTTGTGAGATGTTAGTTACTGGTGCAGATGGAAGGGTCAGCTGGCCAAGGCTTTGGAATTAAGAAAGGGAGAGTCTTGGTCTAATCAGGGCTGGTGGTTGCTACACATCGACTGAGCTACCGTGTGGCTTCTGGACCTTTAGATAATACCTCCTTTGGTGCTCTTTTTGAGTTTCATTCACTAGTCTTTCCCCTCTTAAACAATTCCCCTTGGACTTTAAGGGCCAATTTATATCCTCTCCCACCCCATCTACCTCAGCTAGTCTCCTTTTAACCTGAGGAAAAGGCTTTTCTTTTTGTTTCCTTCAGTGAGTCAGTCTCTCTCTCTCTCTCTTCCCTTTTCTCTCCTCTCTCCCTCCCCCGTCCCTTCCTCCTCTCTGAAAAACCTTCTTCTGCTCCCCAGTAGACCTTATATGGCTCACAAATCCAGATTCCAAAATATTAGCAAGCCAAATTATCATTCCTTCTCTTATAGGGCTGGGAGAAGTTCGTCTTCAAACCTTTCCGGGAGGTGAAGGAAAATATTTCCATGACCTTCTTCCAGTGCATAGAAAAAGAAGAAAAAGAAAATAATTAGGCTTTCAATTACAAAAGCCTGAATGTATATATCCTACCACAATCATATATTTGAGTATAAGCTAATCTCAGCTAATTCTTACTTTATTCGAATTAAGTCCCAAGTTTAGGAAACTCTGTGGGTATTATAAAGGAGAAATTGTGTATATTCTAACCGGCAGATTCTGTCAGGATTCTGGTACCAAGACTAGAGGAATCTGGTAAGCAGCGCTCCTTACAGAATAACACTTGAATAAAGCCTTTCTCATTGGGGTGTGCTGCGCACTGTACACACATGCAGACTAATTCAGGAAAGGGTAAAAATTTTGAATAATAAAAACAAAACCCACACACATTTACCTAAAAGACAAATACAGACGATATGGGACCAATCCTCTTGTGGTTTTCTTGTCTTAAAAATTGAAGGTCTTAACTTATGAAATATTCACTACATTGTTTGAAAAGTCAAAACCATGCATGCCTAGGCTTCCGGGCTTCAGAAGAAAAAGCATTTCCTCTCAGATATGACTTATACACGTTGTATAAGCTTTGGTGTGGTTGGCAAGTCAGTGAACACACAGATGAGAAGAGGAAAAATAATACCCCAATGACTGTCAGAAGTTCCGTATTGTAGTTCACAGCTTTTGTTGGGCTGTGGAATTCAGATTTATATCTAAACCTCTCTGAAAAAGCTCTCTGGTGAGATAGTTATTAATCTCAACACACTGGGAAAAAAATTCCTGGAAGATATTTTTTGTGAAGCATACATAAGAAGCCTAAATTGAACAGAATATTAAAGAAAGAGTAGCAAAATTCTAGTGGTCTTAGGGGTTGTGTGTGTGTGTGTATGTGTGTATTTTCAATAATTTTTAGGCAGGCGCATTTTTCTATAGTGATATTTTAATATACTTATATGGCAATAAGGTGTCTAATTTAATTTTAGATATATTTATTTCAGTAGCTCTACATTTGTTCCTGAGTCCTCATCCTTGGAAAAATTAAAGGAAGAGTCATAGAGGTGGTTCCTTTCTAAGAATGGAAGACAGATATTTTTCTCCTTTCTTATAACCCTTAGTTAGAAATATATTTTTCAGGAAGCATTTTTACTCCAGTGAACATAGCAGCCTTATTCAATTTTTATAGCCTTTGTATTTGTGAAGTGCTTTAAAATGAGCTTGATTAAACATATGCTCCATCATCTAAGAAAAAATCAATACAGGGCATCATTCTCACTTGACAGATAACATAGATGCATCATCATAAGGGTGTATTTATTAGCAAAGAGGTTAGTTGCCTTTTCAAGTTGGTCTTCCAAGTCAATGGAAGACAAGGGAATAACACTTGTTATTCTGCAGCTTCTAGTGTATTGCCTAGGTTGCTTAGCTATGTGTCTGCTTTTTTGCATTAATCAACAACACCATAATCGTCAGGAATAACAATTGCACATCAATAATTCATCCTCCAGTGTAAATAGATAAAAGGCTTAATGTTACATGGGCTCTAGTATCTAGAGAAGGAAAGGTCATTAAATGATGTATTAGAACAACCATGATAACAGACCAACAAATTAAACCCAACAGGAGAGATCAGCTTTTGTGGGATAAACCTAATAAAATCGTGTGGTTTATTGATGTTGCTCCTCTACTGGGCAGAAATAGCTCTAGGGTAAGATATAAAGACAATAAATAAGCATGTGGATCAGAAAGAGCTGCTGAAATACACGTAGAGATCAAGGTAGCGCAAAGTAAAGCTTTAAGTACAAATTTCAATAGATCCATCATTGCCAAATATTATCTCACCTTTGGAATTATTTTCTGTTGCTGAATTATTAAGAAACCAAGATTTTTTTTTTCTAAACTCTGAATCAGAGACTTCTGGTAGTCATAACTTTAGTGAGTCTCTGGGAGGTCATTTTCACTAAAGACATCTTTTAAATCATACAGGGTTCTTTCTCCTTTAATGACCACTCTCCTGCAGACTAGAATGGTCTTCTGTCTTGATGAATTCTTTTAAAAGACCAGTGGATATATAAATGTGTAAACATATGACCGATATTGACAAAATGGTAGATTAAAAAGGTCTTTAAAGATTTTGTTTTATATTAAATGTGCGTTGAGTCTAATAAGTCTAAGACAGGCTCTATGTTATTTTGACATTTAAGATCAAAATGAATTCTACTTTCAGGCTTCCAAACCAAGAAACTTTACAAAGATAATGACAGACATTTTCCATAAATGTACTAATTTCAGAATTTATTTTAGAGCAAAAAAAAACAACCTAGAAGTCTGACATGGGAATTGATTACATGAAAAATAATGCTTTTGCATGATGGAATAATATGCCAATAGCAATTATGTTTATGAATAATTTTAATGACCCAGGAAGATACTCCTCACAATATATTAAGTAAAAAAAGATAAAACAAAAATTATGCACAGCAGAATATTTTATACCTTACTATTTTCTATATAAAGTATCTAAAAATTCTGGGAGGAAATATACCAAAACACCAAAACTTTTTAAAGACTTTATGTGAAAATTTTGTTTTATTTTTACACTTTTCTGTATGTTCCAAATTTTCTACAATAAGAATAAAATGTTTTCCTAACCAGCCTAAAAGAATTAAGATTTTTACTTTATTATTATCATTTTAATGACTTATTTCAGTTTCTCAAGCATGCCAAGCTTGTTCTTTGGTGCTTGTAGTTCTTTTTGTCTGGAATGTTCTTTTCCTTTTCTTGTGGCTGGCTGCTTTATATCATTTTACATCTATGCTCAAACATCACTTTCTCAGTGAAACTTTCCGAAAGTACCCTATGGAGTGTACTGTGCTCCCTTCATTCTTATCCCATTACCCTGCATCATTTTTTTTTTTTTTTTGGCTCTACCTGAAATTCTATTATTAACCTATTATTTAATCTAATTATTTGTTTAGTTTCTATTGCATTAGTAAACAAATCTTTGAGGGCAGCAGAAAACTTGCCTGTCTTGTTTAATTTTAAGTCCCCAGGTCCTAGAACCCTATCTGGCATAAAGGAGGCACCAGATTCACATTTGTAAAATAAAAAGAGATGCTCTTAAAAAATAAATTAAAACTTCACAGTGTGTATATAATAGCTGTCAGGTGTACTGAGAAGAAAGGAACTGACGTGAACCTACTATGTTTTGGCAATTGGTAGGGTGAAATACATTTTACTTTTGAAGGAAAATATGAGCATAAGAAACTTAAAATAGAAAAACAAGGGATGAGGATAACATAAAATGAATACCAAGAAGTCCTATTCAGATATGGAGTTGGGTCACAAATCTGTCTCTAAGTCAGTGGTCCATATCTTTTTGTATTGGGTTATAGACCCCTTTGAAGATCTAATAAAAGATCTGAAACATTCCCTCAGAAAAGTACTCATGAATATCTGGTCATGTACCTGAACTTTTTTTCATGGTTTCTGTAGATTCACAGACCACCCTAAGGGTACAAGGATTACACAATAAAAGCAACTGCTCCATCCTATCTGGCAAACATAAATTGTCAAGTTTGGGATCCATTGAGTTAAAAATCTTCCTCAAGAAGTTGAGATTATGTCTAAGGAAAGAGCACGAGTCCCACTTTAGCTTTGCATAGAGAAAGCACATTGTATGTCACATTTAGTTATTCTTATCTCCAGACTAGAAAATGGAGTTGCAAAGTTGAGGAACTTCCAAATTGGGAAGGAGCGTAGAATTTCACGTGAAGCAAAGTCAAAGATGAATGTTAGTCCCACTGCAGCAGGTCAAAAGTTTCCTGGGGGAGTTGGTATCTGAGCTATATCTTGAAGAATAGTCATAATAATAAAACAATAGTGTTTGTCAAGTGCATTCCAAATACTAGGCACTCTACAAACTGCTTTACATACATGACATTTCTAAAATCCTCACAATAATCCTAATTTATAGGAAAAGTAACTGAGAATTAGAAAAGTTCAGTAACTTGCCCCAGGATATTAAATTGACAAGTGCTAGAGCAGGGCTTCAATTCGAGGAAGTCTAGCTCAGTCTTTCTTTGCGATTGTAGAGCATAGTTCTCCAGGAGGGTGATCTGAATCACTAGAGAAGAGGGGGAGGACGTTCCCAGTGAGTGGATGCTGTAACACCTGTACAGATGTTACTAGAAGTCTAGAAATAGTTAAGTAATTTTGAGTGCTAAGAACAAGACAAAAAACAATTTCCTTGGGCTGTACCTAAATCTATTTTCACAAATATTTTGACATAAAATTGAGAGGAAGAAGTATCATCTTCCAAGATAAGGAATGGAAGGACTCATAAATGAGGAACTCCAGTACATTTAGATTTGACATGAATTTATGTATTAGATCAGGTGTTCCTATTGGTTGCTTGTAAAATGGTTGTTTGAGTGACAGCCTTCAAGGAACTTTATCTTCCAGCCAAAAGTAAAATCGTCTTTCAGTAAAAGGATAGATTTCTTAGCACCTTTATAAATAAATTAAAAGATGGATATGACGGAAGTGAACCCTCTCATGGGATTTAAAGTGCCTCTAAAAGCTATCATTTGCTACGAACTATAAGATTTTTCTTCATTGAGTGTCATGATGATGTATTCTTTGCACTGGATGTGAAATAAATACATGTATGTCTATCTCATCTAGGCAGATAAATCAAGTGCCTTAAAAGTAATCTTTTTATTCTAGAGAACTGGATAGAGTATACGAAGAAATAGTTGAGAGGGAGTAGTTAGGGGCAACATTTGTGCACTTTTTAGTTACTTTTTAATGCCATTTCATTGCCATATTCCAATAATACCGTGGAAACAGCACCTAAATAGAAATGTTCTTTCATATATTCTGATAAATTTTAGAAATAATAATATCATTATTAATATTAATTATAGCTAAAATTTACTAAGCAACTATTATGTACTGGGAAGTATGCCACGCACTTGAATGTATCATAATTTAATTTACACAATTATGCTCTGAGGTTAGCCTTTTATGATCCCTATTTAACAAAGGAGGGAACTGAGACCTGAGACCAGGAGGGGCTGTCAGATCTCCCAGGGTACGTGGGTAAAGTGGAGGGGGTGGCATTTGGCCCCAAGTAAGACTGGGATTTTAGCGCCTGCCATCTTAATCAATCTTGTCATTTGAATTTGAGAAGACTTTCTTCATTTAACATTTATTTAATTTCCAGGAGGAACTAGTAAAACATGGTGACAAAAATGCAATGCAAGTTAAGAGGAATCGTTCAGCTTACTGCAGAAAATACCTCAGAATGTATTTACCTATTGATTGAGTGAAGGAAATAAGAATGTTCCCTTGCTCACCTACTATGACAGATTACCATAAATTCTAAAATAATTGGTATGCATCAGTCTTTGTTTTTAATTTCCACAAGGTCAAGGGTCACGCCTTCCATTTCTTCTGTGATGTCTCATTGTATTCAGTACGGTGCCCTGCAGAGTTAAGTGGTCAAAAATGCTTGTTGACAGATTTTCTCATTGGACACCTGTCAATATCCTACAGCGTGCTTTTAAGGTGTAATGAAACCGTAATCTCGTAAAAAGAAACGTGCATCTGTTCTACTTCCCCATGAAAATCAATATGTGTATTACAAGGACTTGAAAACATCCATTAATTTTTCTCTGCTTTATTTTTTCCACCTGTTTATTGAGGAAAATAATAACTGTATTTTTTTAGCCAGTTGAGACGTGAGGAAGTTCAGTTTGATAATTGCTCTGAAAATTCTTACTTATTGCTTACCTTTCATTTCAACAGGTAGCTTATAAAATTTGTATTCTTTAAATGCTAGCTTCTTTTGTTTATTTATTTTGAACATGGGGAAATTGAGGCTATCTGTTAAATTTACTCTGTAAATTAATGCCCTATCTATTCTATGATTTGGGTGTGTTCATGATGGCCTCCATATAGCCATAATTAAATACCCGGATTCCCTCACCTTGCGATGTTACTACTCACGATATAACTCTAGCTCTCTCTTGTTAATTTCCTCACTGGTATAAAGTAGGAGTTGAAGGAGATCATTTCTAAGCTTCTTATAGAGTAATATTTTCTGATACTATTATATTGTGTGTTGTGTATATAGTAAATATAGTATATATTTTCACTGATTAACCTGATTTGACTGGATTTTGTCTTAAAATATGACTCATGATTCAAGATCAGAGTAATGTTGGCTTAGAATGGTGTTGGGGAGGAAAAATTTCTCCTCTACTCTTCTAAATTCTTCTGGCTGGTCTAATAATTGAATTGACATGAGACAGATTAACAGGAGAAAATCAAAGAAAAGTTTAATGACATGTATACTTCCTGTACACATGGGAGAGCCCCAGGAAAACTTTGTATCTCCCCAAAATGGCCAAAGCCACCACCTTAAATACCATCTCCAGCTAAAGGTAAAAGAAGATGTTGGGGGATGGGGGGGGTCAGTTATTGGAGGTTGCCAGGAAAGGTTGTGATGCAGATTTAAGTCTCTGCCTTCTCCATTGATAACAGTTTCCAGAGATAAAATCATCCCTCTCTTCCTGGTACAGTGAGGGAGACACCCTTACAAATGGTGATTTCCCTGACAAATGTACATGTCTTTTACAAAGAGTAACTTCTACTTGGTTCTCAGAGTTTCTCCCATGTCTGCTGTTTATTAAAAATAAACAGCCTGAAATAATCCTTGTGCCAAAGACACATATCTTGGGTTGACAAGTTCTGCTCCCCTATAGTGGAAACTTGGTCTGCTGAATTCTCTCAACTATGGTTCCTATTTTTAAATAATTTACATATTCATTTGTGAATTTGGGCATTATGCTTAGGGGTGCAATTTAGTATGTCCTAAGGACAATTTAAAAGTGGTATGCCATCTTCGGAGTAAGCTGTTACAGTATGGTTTGTTTTAAAATTTGTTCACTATGATTTCTTAACCTTCATTCCATCTATGTAAAAATCTCTGTGTAAACCATTTCAAATGTTCTGTAGGAACATAAAAAAATCTATTTAAGAAATATTCATTATAAATGTTGGTGCTTGTTCTGAAAATTATCTATTTCCAAAGCATACAAAATTACATGATCTCAGAATTTTAGAGTGGAAGGAAACTTGCAGATCATCTAACTCCACATTTTACAGAAAATAGAGAAACTGAGGCTCAACGAGATTGTGTTGTCCAGGGTCACATGGCTATTTAGTGACAGAACTTGTATAAAAATCAAGATCTTCTAACTCTCTCTTTAATATTTCTTCCTTCTACTTCCCCAATGAGAATAAGTCCAGATACACAATCTTGCCCATCATTTCTATGCATATTTTGCAGCTCTGTTGTTTGGTATATGCACATTTAGGATTGCTGTATTTCTTGAAGAATTGACCCTTTTATAATTATATAATGTCCTTCTCTGTCTCTGAGTTTTTTAAAATTCTGAACTTTACATGTTATTAATATATATTAATATTATGTATTATGTTACATTACATTATATTATATATTACACATAAATATATAGTATCTTAATATATGTCAATATATTAATATGGCCACTTTTGCTTTCTTTTAAACTCTTGGGGAGATATAATTAAAAATAAAATCTCCTGCCAACTCAGAAAACTTCTTCACAAAGGTAGAAGGGAAAGAAAACAATTTCATCACTGAATAATCATTAAACCAGAATGTGATATGCATCACAGGCAATCCCATAAAGAGATAGCAAAGATAGAAAGAAATCTCACCCTTGTGTATAGCCAGGCAGATATAATCCCATTACGCACATGTTTTCAGGATAAATGATAACTAATCTTCAAGTAAGAGGACTTAACATTTGTCACACACAGTTCATCCTAAACTTACCTGGTAACTAGGGTGACAATCTATGTTTACTAACTGCCTTTATCCAAATGAAAATTAAACTATCTTTAGGACAAGAGGTAGTTTTACAACTACCCAAGAAATTTAGTCTCCTACCACGGAAACTGGGAGATAGGGGCAATGTCTTCTCTGATGATTACACTTCAAAGAGGTGACTCCCAGTTTCCTGTGAAAAAATATTTCTGGGTTTTCAAACTGGCAAGAGGCTTATTTAGTTTTAGAAAGGTTTACATACATCTGGAAGGGGAAGAGAAAGAAATCACAATTACAAATTTTTAAAGTAAATGCTCCAAGAAAAGAGAGGGGGGAGGAAAAGTATCTTTCCCTTTTTGCACCAGGGAAAATTCAATTTTTTCTTTTTTAAATTTGTATTTACCATTATGGAAAGGGAGAGGGCACCCCATTACTGCAGGTGGAGCTGAAATCCAGGTTCCACACTTGGCCTTTGATGACACCTGAGGGGGGAGCTCCTCATTACTGCTGAACGGAGTGGGAGTTCTTGCTCCCCGCTCAGCCTCCACTGACACGGTGGTGGGCGTGGCCTCGTCACCAGTGGGTACTGGTGAAAGTCCTGACTCTCCACGAGTGCTCCTCTGACACCCCCCTCCACGGGGAGCAGGAGGGGTACCTCATTACTGACAGGTGGGAGTGGAAGTGCAGACTCCCCATGTGACCTCAGCTGGCACCTCATTGCTGACTGGCAGGGATGAAAATCTCAGCTCCCTACTTGACCTGCTCTGACACTACCCTGTGAGGGTGTTGGGGTGCCTTATTGTCGCCTCTCAAGGGTGGAAGCCTTGCCTCCCCACTAGCCTTTGCTGGCATGAGTGGAGGTGGGGCCACAGCGTTTCCTGTGGTGTTTGGCTAAGTAGAGCAGTTATTTTCTACAAGTTTCTTGCCTTGCGAAGCTGCCCCTTTCCTGGTCTTTTTTCTAGAGAGCAGACTATAGGGGGACTTTTTCAGTCTGCCCCTGTTTGAGTTTCTGTGTTGCTGGCGTCTTCAACTCCAAGTCTGAGATATATGAGATTAAAAAGAAAACGCAGAGAACTCACCATGGGGTTAAATTCCCCAGCTAGTCACCCTGCTTTCCACGTTTCAGGGTCTTCTTTTTGCTTTCGATATACTCTACAAGGTTTTAGTTGGACTTGGCAGGAGAAATAGGGAAAAATGCATTCATGTCATCTTCCCTGAAGCGGAAGTCATTCTGCATATTTTGCAAATAGTGACATGGAGGTCATTTGCATAATGAGAACTCAAAAGGATGTTACTAATGTCCTTGCCTAACCACTAAATTGTAAGGTCCGTGAGGACAGGCAACTTCAGTTTTTTGGTGTTGGTGAAAAAATTGTCCTTATAATCAGGTTTTTCGTGTCTGAGGATGAATGTTGAAGTGAAGGACAATAGTCACGGCACCCAAATATTACCTCTCCCATCAGAATATTTGTAGCACATTTGTTGAAATCTTAAGATAATTGTTTGATCAAAGAAAAAGTGGCCCCTTTCTGTTTGATTAAAATTGGCTATTCCTTCTATTACGACAAGGAAGAATTTAATAGGATTTCTTTTTTAAAACATAAGTTAATAGTAATAATAGGGGAAGAATTTTTACTTCTGACTAAAAGAATGATAACTCACTTTTTGCTTTAATGAGAACAGTAAGTAAAAATAATTATTCATGCATGCTTGCCATCTCATTTAGCATTGATATAAAATTCTCTCCAATAAAACTCAAGTGGTTTTTTTTTTGCAAGGTTGGACTTTAGGAGGTTTATTATTTCCATTACGCTGTGGAATTTGATTATTCAATCAACCTACTTCAATCCAGAAAAATCTCTTATGGCCTATTAATTTAAGGAATCTTCTTTGTAAAGCACATGATTGTAAAATGAAAAAAAAAAAAAAAAGAAGAAAGCTTATCTTTATTGTTTTCCTTCCCTCTACTTTTATTCTTTGTTTTAAATAATTCTTGTTGCAATTCACTTGCCATAAGCTCATTAAACACATTTTTAGCCATGGTTATTCTAGAAACTTGAATAATAAAAATTAATATTCTGGATCCAAACTCAATTACTGGCCTGAGCATATCAAATATACTAAACTTCCTTTTCAGCATAAAAAGTAAATTTTCACCAGAAGAAAAGTACATTTCTAGGTTTAATTACTCTAGAGGGTTTTGGGTAAAACTTTAAGATTTTCCTATGATTAAAATAGCCATATAAACCATAGTGAATTTAGAAATAGACATGTTGTACGTTGAAAAAGCAGTTCCCGAAGTAAAATATACTCTGCTTCTTATTTTTCCTAAAAAATATCTTCCCGCAAATAATGTAAGTAAATATGTGACATGTTTGGGGTTGGGTGAGAGGAGGTATTCTAAATGACAACATAGTCTAGTTGCTCTAGAAGGCTTACTGTTTGGCTATTCCTTTCATAGATGACTTAGATTAATGACGATCTCCCAGCTTGGGATTGCAAAAGTTCATTGAGGCCTGCTCTCTAATTCTAGTTTGTTTATAAAAATTGCTATTTTTCAACACCAGCATGGCTAAATGAGAAACCTACCTTCACTTATTGAATCAACACAGGAACTTTTAATAAGCACTAAGTGGAAATGACCCTGCAGATCAAACTCACGCTCACTCCACTACTCTATAATGACATATATCTTTTCATTTTTCTTTCTTAATCAAGTCAGGCTTGTATATATGTGTAGATTACACGACTTCCCATAGGATTTTATGTTTGTTGTTTGGGGGTGCCATTTTCCGCTCCCAAATATCTCCATAATGGCAATGACATCATGCCAGATATACCTAAGATTCTAATAATTTGACTTAAGCCTGTAATGGCCTTTGTAATATCAAATTTTTTTCAAGTAGGAAGTGGGCGATATGTGTAGCTGCCCAAACTCATTGTAGCTCAATTTTGTTCAATTATTTAGGTCATCTATCATTTTTTACAAGGGATGAGGCAGAGGACAAAGATATTAGGATAATATATATGTTGTTTATGTGAATGGAGATGTGACATGCATATATTTTAAATATCATACTGCCTCTTTTATGAGAAGTATAAGTCTTTAATTTATTCTCTTGATTATGGAATCATAAAAGACTAAAGAGATCATTCCAGATTTGGATGACCCTGGAGATTTCCCATTGAAATAGGTGACTAGTTATTAATATTCACAGCAGTGGAATCGACACAGGTTTCTTTCCAACTAACATTGCTTTTCAGCCTTTTTCCATGCTGAGTTCCATGGAAAAGATGCTATAGAAAAGAGAAACAACTTTATAAAATCATCTATTAGCATAGGGGATGAATTTGAGAATGTAAGGATGAGGCGTGTATTAAATGTATTGTTTACTTTTCTTTAAATATAAAGATTAAATATTAACATTGAAAATATTAGAGAAATGAATAAGGATAAAGGATAGTAAATATATAAGTAATAAGCATATAAGTATATAAGTAAAGCATGAGAAACATCCTTTTGGTAAGATGCCTAGCAATCAGAATAGTTTTGGTCTTTTCATCATAAGTATGCTGAGTGTCTTCTACTAAAACTGAGTGTCTTGATGGTCTCATCTGTAAAATGGAGATAATGACTCCTTTTCCTTACTTACCTTACAGAATATGGTGAGGGATAATAGGACTTTTCAAGGAGCCTCTCAAGAACCATTAAATAAGTATGGGTTGTACTATGACTACGTGGGAATCTGTCCTTTGAAACCCATTAAGAAAGAGAGTGTTAGATGTCTTAGAACTCCGTATAATATCTAATGCTGGTTTCCAAATGTATAAGATGGCTGGAGACACTAACCTTATTTTCCTTTTAATTTTAGAAGTTGGGATAATTACTAAATTTCAGATTTCTCTCTTCCTTTCAATAAAAATATTTGAAGTTTCTTTAATATGTCAGAATCCTTTAGTATTTATAATTTTTAAATACTAATAGAAAAACTAATTTTCCCACATCACTCTTCTAAAAGTTCAAATTTACTTGGAAATGGGTTACAGTGAATGACTTATCTACAGGGAAAAACTCTCTCTCCTGTATATACTGCTTTAAGCATATATTCTTTCTTTCTTTTTTTTTTTTTTGGTGAGGAAGACTAGCCCTGAGCTAACATCCGACGCCAATCCTCTTCTTTTTTTGATGAGGAAGACTGGCCCTGGGCTAACATCCATGCCCATCTTCCTCTGCTTTATATGGAACGCCACCACAGCATGGCTTCATAAGTGGTGTATCAGTGCACGCCCAGGATCCGAACTCACGAACCCTGGGCCGACGTAGCGGAGTGCATGCACTTAACCACTGTGCTGTCTGGCTGCCCCTAAGCATATATTCTGAACTCCATCAACTTACAGGCCCCCTTTACCCTCCAATTCAATAATATCCCTGCATATTTTTGCTGTTTTTCTTTGGGCACGGACCTGGTATCCTTCCTTTTCTCTAAGGCTAACCTCTTGATCTCATTGTTCTCTATCCTCAAACTTTCCACTGTTAAACCCTGATCTGTTTTTCCAACTAGATATTCAGCTCTTCACGTTATGTGTTTTCACTGCCTTACGTAATAGGAATTCAAGAAATGTGCTTAATAAATAATGGCCATAGTTGAAATTGTTTACTTGTCAGAAAAGCATGATTTGTTTCAATAGCTAAGTTGCTTTGTCATCTTTTTTATTTGTTAGTCTAAACCTACAAACCATTAAAAACAAGCAAGAAAATATGATGGGAAAAATTTTGATGTCAAAATGTATAAAACATACTTAAGGTTAACTGTAGCAAGAAATATGGGAAATGTTATGGAGAAAAAATGAACTACAGGAAGATGGAAATAAATGGGTATGCAAATCCATTTCCTATAGGGGAAGATAAAATTTTACAAATTTCCAAATTAATTTGTATATTTATTGCAATTCAATTAAAATCTCAATAAATATTGTGGTTTTCAACAATATAAAATGAAAATTTATTAATAATAAAAATTGGGTGGTAATATTCAATATATTTTAAATTAGTAAGATGGGAATTTGCCCTACCAAATATCAGATCACATTATAAAGCTACAGTAATTGAAACGTAAGATATTGGATTAAGAAAGATGTTAGGCCTCAGAAACAGACATGATAGAATTATTTCATGTAGGATAAAAATGACATCTGTTCTCTTTCTCATTCTAGTTTTAGAAATCTGTCTATATTCTTAATTTTTGACTGGCTTTCCTAGTGGAGTTTACCTGTTTTATTTTTTTTTTTTCAAAGTTTGAGTTCTTGAATTCATTTATCAATTGAACTCTTTTTCACATTGTAATTAATTGGTTTCTGTGTGTATAAAATATATATAATTTTCTTCATCCATTCTTTCATTGAATTTATTGAATAATTTTTTTCTAAATTCTCCAATATAAAGCTTAGTTTCTGTTGTTCCTTTTATTATGTTATCTAATAAAGTAAGCTTTTAAAACTATAAATGTGACATTATGAAGATATTTGGTTATACCTCATAAATTTTTCTATAAAATGTTTTAAGTGTTTTCACATCTAATACAAGCTGCAATTGTGCAGCTGTAGTTTTAATTTTCTCTTTAAACCCAAGAGAGTTGAGAAGGGATTTTAGTTTGTTAGTTTGTTTGTTGGAATTCTTGTTATTAATTTTTTTTATTGCTTTAGGTCAGATCACTGGTTTGTACAAGGTGTTCTTTTGGGCAACTAAATTAAATTATTTTTATTTTGCAGTAGACTCTATTATCAGTTTTTGTTAATGGACTGTGGACACATGAAAAGAGGATGAATTGTCTATTAGGATGGCACATAGTTCAATGTTTGTTTCGTCAATCTCATTGAAATTCCTGTGACCTCATTTTTCATTTTTTACTTGGTCTACAAAAAAACTGAGAAAGAATGTCTTAAATTTTCCTACTAATGATATATTTCTGTTGATTATCATTGTGTTTTTTTACAGTTTTGTTGTGTACACTTTGTTACTAAGTTATTCAGTTACAAGTTGTGTTTCATGTTTATTCATGTATACTTTCTTTTTTCTGTTTACTATTTGCTTTATTTTCTGTCTAAAATTAATCCTGCCACTCCTAGCATTTTTGTTGTTCTTCATCATCTTTGCTTCTCTGATATTTGTTCCTAATTTTATTTTAAGTGATTCTCTTCTAAACCAAATTTATTAGGGTTTTCTTTTCTTTTTTCCTTCTAAAGGTGTCAGAGACTTTTTTTAGGAAATTTAACACATATTTATTGTTATAAACCACTATTATTTGCTTTATTTTCAACACTTTGGAAGTATATATTCTGTTTAAACTTCTCTCTTTAACTTTTTCTTTTAAAAACTACCTTTTTAATAAAATAAGAACAAAATGGTATCTTTTAATTGTGCTATAGGGTAAGAGGAGTAATTTTGCATACTTTTACTTCCCCATCCTTTTCTTTGTATATATGTATGTTCGGAATTCAAAAATATTTTTAAATTATTGTTTTAAAACCCTGTTATATTTTAAGAATAATCTTTGACGCTTAGGCTTAGTTCTGTAAACACATCTTCAGCTATTTTTAGATTTAACTTGATAAGTTGGTGGTTTTGATATTTATCACAAATCATCTTATAATGTATCTCCACATTCTTTAGAATAAATTCTCAAACTACTTGAATATATATTCAAACAGTATTTCAAAGAATGGCATATAGATGTAATATTTCCTGAAGTTTTGCTGTAAGTATGAATATTGCTATATTGCTCGCTTGTTAATAGAAACAATAACTTTTGAGCATGAAGTTTGAATCCCAACATTTTCCCCTGAGGAATTAGAGATACTTAAACCAAAAGAAGAAATATCTGTGTGAGGTAAGGTCATGATATTGTTGTGTGCAAAAGGGATCAGAGTTAGTCTGTGTAATTCCACAGGGCAAAACTAAGATCAAAGAGTAAAAGCTGTATAGAAAGTTGGCTGCATAAATAGTTGATCTCTTTAGCACTTAGAGCTTTCTCAAGATGGAGTCAGCTGTCTTACATAGTCACAAAACAGAGCACAAGTATTCCTGCATTGATTTTGTGCCCACCTGTCAAGATATTGTGCCCAGGGAGTTTATACTAGATTATTTTAGGTGTAGGGAACTTCTCTGTAGGTAGGTCCCTGACTCCAAAAATAAAAAAAATCATCCCTTTTTACAAGGCCAATATGTTACGAAGCTGTAGTTAGATGGAATCATTAAGATGAGACTTTATATAAACTGAGCATTTTGGGCCGGCCCCGTGGCACAGCGGTTGGGTGTGCGTGCGCTCCGCTGCTGGCGGCCCGGGTTCAGATCCTGGGTGCGCACTGATGCACCACTTGTAGGGCCATGCTGTGGCGGCATCCTATATAAAGTGGAGGAAGATGGGCGCGGATGTTAGCCCAGGGCCAGTCTTCCTCAGCAAAAAGAGGAGGATTGGCATGGATGTTAGCTCAGAGCTGATCTTCCTCACACACAAAAAAAACAAAAAACTGAGCACTGGTTTGTTGATTCATTAATTTACTTACTTATTTTTGTGTAATGATAAAGCCCTGATTACTTTGGGTAATTAATAAATAGCCTATTATCCATCGGACTATCACAGGCTTTTGCTACATGATGGAAGGGGAAACTTGCATTTCAGGAATTCTGTAGATGCTGTGGCTCCTTGGCTGCCCTCTTTCCTGAGCCTCCGTTTGAATGCCAGATGGATGGTAAGCTAAGCATCCATGTTGCTCACATTGGAATCCCCAAAAGGATTGTAACCAAAGCAAAAGCCCTCTGGTGGAAGATCTGTTTGCAACTCCATTACATAATATGTGACTGTTAACTGGAGGGATTCTAAACAGTTCTTTCAGGAGCCATTTTATGCCTTTTTTTTTTTTTTTTTTTTTTTTTTTTTGTGAGGAGATCAGCCCTGAGCTAACATCCGCCAATCCTCCTCTTTTTTTTTTTTTTTTTGCTGAGGAAGACGGCCCTGGGCTAACATCGGTGCCCATCTTCCTCCACTTTATATGGGACGCCGCCACAGCATGGCCTACCAAGCAGCGCGTCGGTGCGCGCCCGGGATCCGAACCAGCGAACCCCGGGCCGCCGCAGCGGAGCGCGTGCACTTAACCGCTTGCGCCACCGGGCCGGTCCCTTATGCCTTTTTTTTTAATTGCTGAGTTTCAAATGTTACTTGGGTGTGTAGTCTAAATATTTAATGTTTAATGTAGAAGAAAAGAGAACACTGCTTTTATTGTTAAAGAACATATACCAACCACATAGAGGAAAGAATAGAACAAGACTACAGATTCTGCGTTTCCGTTTTAGAGAACCGTTAACTAAATGTGCGATGCGCCCTTCTCACTTTTAAATGTGAGAAAAATTATAGCTGGCCCAGATGGCACAAAAGAACCTAGAGGAAAATAGCAAAGAGAAGTTGAACTTCTGTTATCCTTTCCTTGAGCCCTGTTCTATCTACCCTACACAGGAGGGGGACCACAGTGAAGGAGGACCAAAAGCTTATTAGTGTTTAAAAATACCTTGGTGACCTCAGAGGATTTCTGGATTTTAGTTCTTGTTCTGCCAACTCTTGCTGGGTTTGTGTACATTATCAGAGCTTTGAATTCCTTATCTGAAAATTTAAGGGGATATACTGTATAATAATAATAGCTATTGATATATTGAGTGCTAACTATGTGCCAAGCATGGTGCAAAGCACTTTACATGTATTATTTCATTTAATCTTCACGACAACCCAATGGGTTAGAGATTTACCCCAACTGATACTACGATTAAAACCTCAGCATGCCTAAGAGCAAACCTATATACCTGAAAACAGTATAAATCTTAAAAACCCTATCTAGTTCTAAAATTTTATGAGAAATTGGCTTGGTACTTACTCACGTTGAACTGTACTTTAAATTTCCTGTTTCTGATGAAAACCACTGATGAGCCAACCACACTGTTCCTGGATAACTTGGCATCCTTTCACACCTGGAAGGGCCTTTGGTCTAACCTCTTCCATCACTCTTCTTTTTGTGACAAATTGGCTTTTTTCTTGAATTAACAAATTTCCATTCTCACAGCATTTAGACCTATCACTAGATTGTCTTGGTGTTATAGTTAGAAATAAATATTTTAGCCATTCTCATCAACTTTATAACATTTTATCAAATTGCTAGAAAAGTCCTGCTCATATTTTGATTGTGATTGCATTTAATATATACAGTGATTTGAGGAAATTTGAAATCAGCAAATATTCTTTAAATATTCAGTCTTACCACCCAGAAACATGGTATAGTCCTATAATTATGGTTTTTTAAATATTCTCCAATAATATTTTATGTCCTTCAGTAATAACATTGTAGTTCTAACACGTTTCTTGTGAAATTAATTTGTAGGTATTTCATTTTTTTCTTGCTATTCTCTTTCTCATTTATTGGCCCCTTTTCCTGCTCCTCTCCCTGCCCCATCAAATATGGACATTCAAAAACTTTCTTCTTTTGGTTTCTTATACTCTGGTTATGCTGTCTCATCTGTCCCAGAGATTACAACTAAGGCCTGTATGTAGGTGACTTCCACATTTATTCACTGACTCAGTCTATGTCTGTAATTACCTGTGGCCTTCTCTACCAGACATCATTAGCACTCAAAATATCCAGAACCAAACTCATTATTTTGTTTCTGAGGATAAATTCATACATTGCACTTCGATATTTTGGTTAATGGCGTTACAGTGTGCATCCAAATTCAAAACATTAGAGCCAGCTTTGTCTTCTCTCTCTCTCTCTCTTTCCATATCAGTCTATAGCCAGGTCTTTAAACTTTAAGTTCTACGAAGTTTCCAGCATCCATCCCTCTGTCTCCATTTCTGTACCACTACCATAGTTTACACTCTCCTCGACTCTTGTCTGGATTATTGCATTGGCCTTTAAACCAGTCTTCTTCCTTCCATCTTCTTTTCTTCCATCCCAACTAGCCTGATAACCATCTTATTATTCTTTCTATGACACAGCATTGGTTCAGTGTCTCTTCTCTTCAGGACCCTTCAGAGGTCTACAGTGGCTGCTTGCTTAGCTGAGTACAAGTTCCTCAATTTAGAAGGCAAGATCTTCTTAATCCTGTTTCCCTTCCATTCTTCTTTTCAGATGAGTCTCCTCTTCAAGCCATTACCCTATCATGCAATTGGACTATTCCTATTCTCTAGAAATATCTGATAATTTCATCTCACTGCCCAACTTGGTCGTCTTCCAGCTGATCCCCAGAGAACCTTCTAGCCCACCTCCACCTGGTGAATCCTAGCTTCTTTCAAACTGAAGGTTATCTCCCTCTCCTTATATCTTAATTTTGAAAACTTATCTTGGTTTGACTTGAATATAATGCTGTTTATATACTTGACTGTTCTCCATTTCTAGATTTTTCAGCTCTTTAAATGCAGAGATGGATCTTATTCATCTCTCATTCTACTCAATGTTTTGTGCACATTTAGAGTCTTCTAAATATTTATTAAACCAAATTAAGTAGGCCCAATTATCATAGGAATTGCCTGTGGTCCACACTAAGAAGCAAATGCCTTATTTTGATTGGATTCAGAAAGTGACTTGGTTAAAATGAAACCCGAGGTAATGCTGGTTTCTTCATTTTGTCCTTACCTAACTCAAGTTTTAATTTAAGATGAGCAGCTGAGAACCTCTGATTACAAAATCCTGCATGTCAATGGGTTTCTTATAGTTAAAATGAATTATTTGTTAGAAATCCATCATTGCACCTAGGTATTTGACTCAAAAGCTGTGATTTATGACTTAGACTGGAATTTTATAGGAACAATGTCATATAATACCTGAAAACACCATTTATTTTCATGCACTATTTAAATTGCACTTATATCAAGTTACAGCAATATTTAAAAAGTAATGTTCAGTGCTTCTTTACATTTGCCACATTTTTTATCAGAGTAGAATTGAATTGAAAATTACTGAATGGGAAACATTTCTGCCCAAAAACGTTACTATTGAATAATTAATCAAATGAGAAACATGTTCAGGTATATATTTTTGTCTTTGTCCTGTGAATTTCATTTTTATTTTTAAAATGAATGTATTCACGCCCCTGAATTTTCCCTTTTGAAGTGAGATTCATAACATATCTCAAAACTAAACCCATAGCACATTTTACAAAAGGTAATATAGATACAATTTTCTGATGAATGCTGTGAGGGCTATTTTTCCAAAATGGATTTAGACTGGAATATTCAGAGATGAAAGTGCCTTAGCTAAGATATTTATTTACTCTGATGGAAATCCAAACAAGGCCTTAGTATATTGCATAGGAAAGAAACAACCACACATCTTAAAATTGTTGATAACCAGGTACATTAGTGAATGTGAAATAAAGTTGAGACACTCAAATTACCTCCTGACTCTGTAAGAATGATCAGGGATCTATAAAAATGATAGCATTTCTTTGTCTTTTTTATGTTGTAAGAGGGAAGCATTGAATATCTTATTTTCATCTTTTGTCCAGAAATAGTTGCAATTCACATTGTCTGTATTTTTAATTCAGACAAATAATTGAAAAGTTTAATATCTCCCTTTATTACTAGTAATTTTTAGCATTGTGTGATTATTTCTTACATGATGATGAACCATGGAATAATATGCTTTCTTTATGGAGGGTGGTTCTGATCCCTACACCTCCACCTACCTCCAATTAGGAGTAGCAAATGTGTTTTGATACAGAATTTTTGTTTGTTTGTTTCGTTTTTTTTTTTTTTTCCCTTGGTCTTTTTCCTTTGGGATGGCATTACACTTGTTTGTTTTGCAATAGAGGTACAAGTTTGCCGTGGAATCAGTGGCATGCTCACCTCCATTTCCCTGGAGACCAATTGTAGGCATTTATGAGGTGTCTGATGGTGATTTTATAGGTCAGAACACTAGGATTTAGGTACTTTGTAGAATGGAACAATCTAAACCAGCCCAAATGGGAACTGAACTTAAAACCAACAAAACCGAATGGGTGAGTTGACAATAAAGGGATCCTTTTCCTAGTTGATTTGAAAAGTCTGAAAAATTCAGCTCTATTTAAGCCATACTCAGAGCCTTTAGTCAAAAAACATTTCTGAGTCTTACTCCAAATAACACTACTTTAACAAAGATCCATAGCAGTATTGTATTAACTCATTTGAACCTATTTAGATGAGTGCCAACTGTGTGCTACTGGAGTCCAAGACTCCCCTTTCTTGTGGAATTTACTTCTGCATGATAAGAGACATAAAAAACAAGGTGATTTCAATCAGTTAACCTGTTCTGAAAAGCAGTATTACATTTTTTACAAAAGGATTCCATAGTTAAATAAGTTTGGAAAATGCCGTGTTAAACAAAATTCAACCAGTTTTTTTTTACTACGGGACTACTTAGAATTAATATTTTAATCTTCATCATGAATCTCTAAGAGGGAAATGTAGTATGTAGCACTGCACAATCTTATTAACCTGTGAAAACTTCTTTGCACGTACTCTGTAGCAGCTCCAGTGTTCTGTAGAACACACTTTGTAGAATGCTTGTCTACAACACACATGAGTAACTCTGAAAAGTATAAATATAAAAATTCACAACAAGAAAAGCCACATCTATAGACTATTTTTCATGATAGCTTTTTGAAGAAAGTTAAACTGATTTGCCAAAGCAGAACCTTAACATAATCTTGATAAAAATTCTGTGACAGGCATTCTGTAGGAAAATTATAATTTAAGGAATATGTATTCACATTGCCTCCAACAAGAGAAATAAATATATTGACAACTTGACAGCGATAATATGAAATTTTACTTGGCATTATTTTTCCTATTTATGAGACCTTAAAAAAGAACCTGTAAAATAAAGAATAAGGCAAGCATACCTATCATTTTGAAATATAAAGGATTGTAACTAAACCAGGAGCCCCAAGTTAAATATCCATTCTTCATACAGGCTAAAGAAAGAGAAAGTATGGAGAAAGCAGCCAATACTTCTGAGTATTAAGCTTCTTGAAAGCAGAGACTATTTCTTTCTGGTTCCCTTCTATATGCCCAGGGCCTACAAGGGTGCCTGGTGCATAAAGTCATCCATAGATATTTCTTAACTACTTCAGTGGGATTTGGAGATTTATCAGGGGATAATTAATAGGATGGGGCCACTAAAGCATCAGTAGCCATTGGATCAAGTCATCTAGACTCTGCAAAAGTCAATCCAGCTATAGATGCTACCTGAGAAATCTGATGGTCTGCCTGGCTGAGATGACATCCAAAGGGGTAAGTGATTAGAACTTTTGGCAAATGGTCACCAGTGAAGAAAAGTTTCAGATTGTTCAAGCTAATGTGCAAAGTGTGGTAAAAGAAAACTTGAAATAAGTTAACAATCAGAAGTGGAAGCCCTATCCTTGTGGCTGTAATGACAAATGGCCTACCTGTGATGGGATGGCGGCTCAAGGAAGGACTTCAGCCTCCAGGAGAGGAAGAGTGAAATATTAGCATATCAGGATCTCATGTTCCTCACCCAACGGCCAAGGCAGAGTTCCAGTTATAGGATGTAGGGTTGTGGCAAGGGATATAGAGTTGTGAAATGACACAAATGTCCAAGAGGCCATGCCTATTCATCTCTGTTCTTCATGGAGGAGAACAGGTGACTATTCCATTTCAGAACAGGCTTGGTTTTGGTGACCTGGCTAGAGCTGATTTTCAGGCTGAGAAGCAGACTGGCCCTGATGGTTGGATGAGTGTTAGATTGAGTCACTGGAAGATGTGGTGCACTTTGTAAGTGCGTACTTAACTAGCTTAGAGATTCCATTTTTCTTTGAATAGACTCTACCCACATTTATATAACTGAAGAAACTGAACTGGAAATTCAAGATTAAATTCTTATCTTTAGCCAGAATCCTGACTCTAGTCTTTAGATCTAGATGTGTGTATCTGTAACTCTACTGTCACCTCTATCTCTTTCCAAATTGGATGTTATGCTTAGTCTGTATCTTAGACCATTTTAAGAATAGATCTTCTTTTTCCAAGTTATTTCATTAGAATGTGTAAGTCACTTATCACCTCAATTTTCAAATTAGGTAATTATCCTATTTTTTTCACCTGGGTACCTTATTTCTAGTAACAAAAAGAGTATCACAAAATCACATATCCCATCTTCCTGTGGACACACTTTTTTTTTCTTGTTGATCTTATACATTAAAAGCAGTTCCTCTTTCATGTAGTCATGGATCTTCTCAATAACTGAGAGCCGAAATGTTCAAGGGGGTCTTTTGGACCAAGATCCACTATAAATCAGCAAATATCTTTTATAGGACTCAAAATTGAAAGCTATTTTGGACCTAAAGGCAATAAAGGAGACAATATAAACTACAGTTTGGGAAAATAAGGACATTAGAAGAAGAAAAATATAAAGAAAATATTTCAATAAAAATTGTTCCAAGACTCCATTTTAAAATAGTGACTTTTCTATGGTGGTATCTGCTCAGACAGAGGAAAAATGTGAAAAGTATTCTGTGCAAAAGAGTATGAACTAAACTGCTGTGTTTGGAAAATGTGCACAAACTTATCAAATCTTTTTTTTCCTTTTACCCTTGATTTCATTTGTCTTTCTTTTCACAACTTGAAAACCTCTTTTAAAATTCCCTAATACTATATTGCCCCAGAGAGGCCTAGAAATTATTTCATTCATGTTTGATGTTTGTTAATTTAAAGGCTAAGTTACCTAATCAATTTTACTGAGATTTCTTATTTCAGAAGTTCATTTTCAATAAGGTATTATGGTTTTAAAAGAATTATATAAAAACAATATACCACCCAATCCATTTATATTTTATATAATATATATACACATACACACACAGTAGATATATATTATATATACTACATATGTTATTATAAATTTAGTGGCAACATCAGCACCAATGATTTGTGTAATTATATTAATAAATGACTATTTGGCCCTTCTTATTAATCTAAAACGAGTGTATTGCAGTTTTTTTAATACTGCTTTCTGTCTAAACTATCTATAAAATGCAAAGAATATTTGCATAAAAATTGAAATTCTCATGTGCATAAGAGAATAAAGTATAAAATATCATCTGAATACCTCCAAATATCTTTTTTTCTTTCATATTATGGGAAATTTCTCATTTATTGATCCATTTATTAGAATAAATGGTGTGTTATTTTGAACGTGGCAAACCATAAAATGCAGTGACTTCAATAATGATCATAAATGAGCCATTTGAGTCTAAAAAGTATTGCTGGAGTGGAAGTCCTTATTGTATTTTAATTTAAAAAATTCCAAAAGATAATATACTGTAGTCTATAAATGCTAAAAAATGAATATTTAAATATGTATGCAGGTATAATTTTTTGTTTTGCATTCTGAATCCAGATACTTATTCTTCCTCTGCCATTTCTGGTCAGTAGAAGTTCATCTGTAGGGATGTTTATGTAGTCAACACAGCAATCAGATTGAAGAAAGACATTTTACAATGCAATCCCCTCTACAATTGTCTGAAATGATGCATATCTAAGCAAATTATGTCACATATTCTTTTTTCTTCCTTTATTTCATTTAACTACTTGATAACACTTCTCTACTAACTACCCGTCCTTCTAGAATAATGGAAATAATATGCTGATGACAATAGAAATCCCCAGCAAAACTCCAAATTTTGTTTTTAAAGGTCTGAAATGTCATCCTGATAAAAAATGTCATCTGCAGAATCCTGAATTAGAAAAGCCATCCATGGGTTGTGGACTACGGGGCCACATTATTTATTTTGACTGTTATGGATGTAATAAATCACTCCAAAATAATGTTGACATTTATGCATTCCGCTAACATGGCATTTTAACAGCCTGCACTGTATATTGCTGCTTGAGTTAAGGATTTGCTATCACATTTTCCAGCTTAGTTCTCCCAATCTTAACACAGCAGACAGTGGTACTGTCAACTGCAGAAGTGCCAGGAGAGAAAAAGATGGATGATGTATTCATTTTTATGGGCGATTTTAAACTCCATGCCATTGACCACATTTCTCTGAGTGGCTTTCATAGCTCACAGTGTTTGCTTCTTTCCTCTTTATTCGGGATCCGTGAAGCCTTTTTTGCTATAGGTATGGATCTCAGTGTGATTTAATCCTGCTTCTCTGCCCACCGACAGGTGCACAGAATGCATTAGCAACAAAGATATCATAATTGAAATCAATACCGTGACTTTGAAGAGTGTTTCTACGATGAGTTCTGGTCTTGTGTATTTTATATGCTGTCATAACCATGTTGATGTAATGGATTAGACACGTCCATCAATTCAGTTCACACACACACACATGCACAACGCTTGACTAACATTTCTTTCCTACTAAATTTATCGTTTAGCTCTTTGGTCTGCCAGTTGTTTGATTAGACTGAACCATTCAATACATAAAAGGAAAAGATGCACTTGTTCTTCCAGGTCAAAAACGTGGTTCAAGCATTACAATGAAAGTTTTTTGCTTTAATTATAAAGGTTCTAATTCACATGTACAGATGAGCATACATTTCAATTTACGGCTGCTGTTTGCATATTTTTCCCTCCTCTAATCCTTTTTGACTTTTGAAACCTTCATGGTCATCATCGACTGCCCTTATTTTCCTACAGTAATTCATTAGGTGAGCTTTTTCCAGCATTTTGCCCTTCTACCGCGTCCTGATCCCTCAAGCACAAATGTTGAAGTCTTGCAGACGTGGGATGAAGTGGAGTGATGACCTCTCTCTGGCTTATTTTCCTGTATGAAATGTGTGTACGAATTCTAAAGGAGCCAGGCAACCCACCTCTGAAAATGTGTTCCATCTTAGAAGTATCTTCTTCAGCTAACAAACTGGCCCTGGTAGTGGAAGACGAGCAATAGCAGCCACACTTAGGACATCTGCCTCTCTTGCAGCCAAGCAACCATGAAGAGAATTAGGACATTTCCTGTAGAAGCAAGAGAATCTTTGCTTTTAAAATTCTCCATATCATTAAAAGCATTTAAAGTAGGGATGTGCAGAACATGCTATTCGATCTTTCTGGGTTCACATTTAAACTCTGGTTTTCAGAGTCTTAGAATGTACCCTTACTGTGTGGTTATAATTAAACTACATTTTACAGTAAAGTTGGGAAAATAAGTTGATTTGTCTCCATTTTGAGACTAGTATCTTTTCCAGTGTGGCACCAGATTGGCAAAACAGTGTGGAATGTATGCACACCATTGGCCCTACTCTCAGAGAATGAAATTTCACTTATATGTAGACAATTATGACCTACATCTTTTATGATTATTTTACATATTCAATAGCTATATTAGTACCTGCCATCATTTTCTTAGTGTTTCCCAAAGGTCCAATTCTAGGATTACACCTCCGTGGGGTCCCAGTTTGGGTTGATGGGATAAGAAACGAAGAAATGGGCCAGACAGACCTATAGTACTACTTTGATATCGTCATTCAGACAGAGTTGGAAGAATTCCCAGAGGGACAGTTCTGAAATACACTTTAACATTTTTATCTGGACAAAATGGAACTCAATAGTTGAGATGAAACAAATTTTCTTTGGGGAGATAGCAGAATCCTTTAGTATATTTTCAAGTGTAGACAAGACTTTCTAGTTTGATGCAACATTCTTGGATAAATGATTGGACATGACTGCCTTGAATATCTGCAAGACTTCAACAACTGACAGCTGTCAAGACAGTAGATATCCATACAAAGGGAATGTCACAGTCCAATAGCAATTTTTATTCCATTGATTTTAAGCATGCAAATATAAAGGAATCCTTAATAGAAAAGTGTCTTTTCTATTTACTACCAAAGATTCCAACCTACTTTTTAAAAAGCTTCTGTTAAGTTCTTGCTCTCTCTAACCTAACAATAAAATTGTATACTCCTATCTAATATCTCAAAGTTTTGTTAAAATTAGGAAAATTTTTTTTCCTTTTGTTTAATTTCTTTATATCTTCTGAATATAAATGTCAAACAGAATCTTCTGTCTCTCATAAGCACATTTTAAGTGTATACCTAACAGTAAAGCTATGTCCATTGCTTTTAAATATAGACATTGAAGGCTGAACTAGGGAATATTGCATACTTAGAATGTAATTGATAATGCAAAATGGAAGCTAGAGAGTAGCTGGTTTTCCATTAAACAAATTCACCCTACTGTGTTGATGGTAAGATCTTAAAAACCATTTTCCAGAGGTCAATGAATCCAATACTATGTGGGTAATAAATAAAAACATACAATATTTAAAATAAATATTTAACTCTAGGAGATATTTATAATATTTTTTGATTCCCAGAGATATTTATTTTTATTATTTGATAAGTGACTACTTATAATCTGAGGTAATAATTTTACCTTTATCGACAAACAGAAAAGAAGAAGATAAATGTTTGTTACACAAATAGCCTCTACTTCCTTTAAATGGAAAAAAAAAAAAAATCAGGACCCAGGAACAAAGAATGTATATTTCTCAAGTCACTCTTCTATTACTAGTTGTTCATAGATCCTCATGAAACCAGGCAGAAGAAAGGCATGCTGATTCATTTCAGTTTTTGTGCTTATCTGTTTATTTTCCTGAAATTGTTTGATCACTCTGGCTTTTCAGTTTCCTTCTGTGTATGACTGTATGGACTATTTCTGAAGATTGGCTCGATATAGCAGACTGCCATCTCTCCTGCCTTGTTAAATTTCCTCTAGAAAAACACAGAGGTTCTTAAATAACTATACTCCCTTCCTTCTTTATTGAAGCTTCTCCAATAACTGAACTCTCTAGGAACTTTCAAATAATGAGGATGACTAATGTTTATGCAGTTTCACAGGCCTGTATGTGTTTTGGAGTGTCCAGGATTAGAATCTGTTGAAGTGAGTAAGTAATAACATAGGAATGTATCTGCTTTGCTTTGCTTAAGAATGTGATTGCACAGGACAAAGCTTTGCATGCAGCATCAGACTCAGGGTGACCATAAAGGAAAAATATTACGGGATGAATTTTAGGTCTCTATATTGTATTTATATAATTGTGAGTATATGTGTGTGTGTGTATGTGTGTGTTAGGATCTAATACAAGAGTTTTCTATTTAAGTGCTTTCTCTTCTATGACAAAGGATTGTCATAGAAGAACCCAAGACTATTAGAAATTCGGAAACATGGAAATAACTGGGTCTTGAGTTTAGTACAACCAAGTCAATGTGATTTACTCATGGCATAAAGAACATGAGTTGTTTCTGTCTTTAAAGGGTGAAGGAAATTCATTCAGGATTTCTGTTTGTTTGCATTAAAATGGCTTTAGAGGGGCCGGCCCAGTGGCACAATGGTTAAGTTCACGTGTTGTGTTCCGCTTCAGCAGCCCAAGGTTCGCCGGTTCAGATCCTGGGACCAGAGATAGTCACTGCTCATCAAGCCTTGGTGAGGCGGCTTCCCACACAGAGCAACTAGAAGGACCTACAGCTGGGATATACAATTACGTACTGGGGGCTTTGAGGGGCAAAAAAAAAAAAGAGCTTAGGGCCAGTCTTCCTCAAACCAAAAAAAAAGAATACATGTTTGCTAATCAACTGACCTTAAGATAGGTTTAAAAAGGAACATGACTTTAGAGTAAGTTAACTGGAGGTTCTTTTGAATTATTTAATATGCTTATAGCCCTAAAGCTAAGATAAGTTGGTGGAATTTTTTATTTTTGTGTGAGTAGTTTCACAGCTTGTCTTCCCATGATTATAAGCCTGGGAGGGTGAATCTGTTTTCTCATCTGTTGAAGTAAAATATAAAATACACTGAGAAAGTTGCTCATTTCCTGAAATACTTCCAGTAACTGGTTAACCACGCCATACCATTACCTCATTCTACCATACTCCTGAGATCTTCTAGAACTGTTCTGATTTCCTGTAAATGTACTCTTTCCACATGCGAAAGTTATTAACTGTATACTTATACTTTAAATTCCTCCAAGACAGAGATCTTTTATCTTTTTATCTTAGCTTAATGTTGACCCAGAATTCAAAATGTTTTTATTAAGTTGGACTATTACTAAAGATGATTTGATTTTTATATTTTCATTAAGATAAATCCACAAGTCAGGAAAGAAAAATTCTTTTTAAGACCATCAGACAATAGATCCGGATTTTTATTTCAGAAAATATGGCCACGATAACCAGAGAGTGCCAACAGGGTAATAAGACCAGTTGCGGTATGAACAGCAATTCCAGAAGAAACTAAAGCTAGGAGCTATTGGAAAGAGTTCTTAAGATTTATGTGCTCAGGACAGATGAATCCGATCAACAGAGCAAGACAGAAAGAATGATAGAATGATATGTATGATGAATCTAACAGAATATTTCCAACACCAAACCCAGGAACACATATAGCAGGTGTTCAATATATGTTTGATGTATGAAAATCTCTGATGGATTAAAATTAAAGCCAATATAATAATAAAATATTTAGAAGGTGGATAAATAAGATCCATGAGAGGGTGCTTAAAAAAAAAATCAGGATAGAGCATGGAGGTTGGCAGCCCAATTTCATAACTGCTTTCAAGATTATGTAAGCTTATTACAGAGATTTTTGTGCTGTGATTAGGAAGAAAAATGTCATATGGAACACATGCGTTTATCTCTACTCCCTCTTGAAACTTCATTAATTTGGCTCTACAGAAACAAACCTAAAAAGGACAAAGAGAAGCAAAGAGGAGATGACAGCAGAGAAGTGATATGATAAAATGATGGGAAGTGAAAAGTAGATGGCCAAGTGCTAAGGACTTGGCAGAGCAGAGGAATAGGAAGCCTAATACCTGCAGAGGGTGAAGCAAGTGTGAAATGGGCTGATTAAAGCTGTAGACTACCCAAATGCTCAAATATATACACGTCCTGTGCCTATGAGGACATGAGTGAGTGATGAGACTGAACACTGGACTATCCTTTGAAAGTTTGTATAAAACACAGTTAGAAGCCCAGAACTCTTCAGTCAACCAAAAGAGACAGGAGCTTTATTCTCTATAGAAATTAAATTAGGACGGCTTTCCAAAAAAACAGGTAAACAATAAAGGGAAGGGTAGGGACCATCTTGAACACAAGGAATGAGAATTAACCCTGAATCTCCCCTAACCCCACACTCAACTCTTTTCCCCCAGTCAGCTCCTACTAGAACTTTGCAATAAGGCTTATAATTCCAGTCTCCTCTTACCTCCTCCTTGTTCTGGAGAAATGGGCACAATAAATAAAGAAGATGCACTGCAAGATGTATCATCATAAAATACTTTAAATGGGTTTAACAAAATATTATTTGTATTAACATACTAAGAGTTGCATACGATCCCTCCTGGGGAGCAGTTGGAGTAAAGGACTATTATTTTTGGCCCTAAGGCTTGTAGTGATTTTTAAAGTCAAACTGAAAATGCTAAACATAAAAGTCTCTGTTAATTGCATTTGGAATATAAATTGGCAATCGTATAATTATAAACTCTACATGTTCTCAGGAACAACTGTAAGCATTCTTACATTAGTTTTAACAAAATGTAAACCAGCCACAAAATAAGACACTGATCCAATACTGGTGTAAAGGGAGCTACATTCTGAGATGAGCTTGGAAACTAGGTTCGATTGGTAACATTTCCTTATGCCAAAAAGCAGACTTCAAATTGCCAATCTACTTATCCATACATGCATGGAAACATTACCTGGGCCCCATGAGAACATATGGAACAGCCAAGTTTCACCGAAAAAAGAGAAAACCCTCAAGTTTCTCCTTCAGTTCTTAAAATATTGGCAGACACTGAAAGTCTATTTTTGGAATTAAACATAGCTAATTATTTTTAGGCATGGCACCAAAAGCTTTTTTCTTTAGATTCAGCAGTTTCCAAAATTGGTTTCTGTACTTTTCTCTTGGGCCCCATAGTTCATACTCCAGAGCTGAGAAACACACATAAACTTCAAATATTAGCTTTTAATGAAACAGGATGGGGGTGGAGAAAGAGAAAAATGAGTTCGAGTGGAGGAGACCTTTTTTTGGTGTTAGATACTGCAAGTGAGAGGATAGAGTTTTTTCCTCCTAATGAGGAGTTTATTGGTCACTTATATATTTTATTTTCATGACAAATGCCTCCTCAACATACAAAATCAAGGAGGTCTCTAAGAAAGGGATAAAATTTGAGGAAAGATTTTTAAAAGCATTAATTAGCTTGTCTGAAATCTTTATAAATTCTTTCCAATTTATATAAAGTAACTAAAAATTATGAACTTGGTATTTTAAGAATCCTAAATGATATTAAATACTCTTAATCTTCTTAACAGGCTGTGATTACTCCAACTGACTATGTTTACAGTGGGAAATTGGAAAATGTACTGCATTTGATGTGAATTTCAGTGCTAACCTGAAAGTACCTTTCTTTGAATAGTATTTATTTACAGGTGATCATATTAAAAAGGGCTGTATTTAGATAGAGTGAAAAATTATCATAGCAGTGTCATCAATAATACCAAATACATAATGCATGGGACATAAATCAGACTCTGTGATTAAACATTTAATTTTCTATGGTGTGACTTTTAAGACTGTTTCATATCTTTATCAGTTGAAAATTAGGGAAGTCGGAGAAATATTGTTTATTTATCTGTACCCCAAAAGTAACACATAATGTGTCTGAAGTTGATTTCCTACAGTCTAAAATGGAATCACATAGTTTAAATCACATTTGTTTAAACTAGTAAACTAGTAAATAGAATATTCCTTACAAGAAAGCTTTAAGAGACATTGCATTACATAGCATTACATCCTAGTTACTGAGTGCTCAAAATGTGATGTCCAAGGTAGAGAAGGCTGCCATCTTCAAATAGTTAACATCCTAGTTAGAGATGACAGAAAACCAAAGAGGTAATAGGTTAAATAGGTTACTATTAGGTGGTGATGACTGTCACGAAGGAATAAATGTGAAGATAATGATATGACCAAGAGGGATGAGTTGAGATAGACCAGGTAAGGCATCTCTGTAGATGTGAAACTTGAGTTCAGATCTGAAGACAGGAGGATCCGGATGTGAACAACTGGGAAAGGAATTCCAGGAAAAGAATCAGCAAAACACAGGCACATGTCAGACAAGGAAACATTCAGGCGAGAAATGGTCATTCCTGACTCTCCAAATGTGATCATCAAGTTATGTCGACATGGTTTTGAAATGCAAATGTTTCTGAATGTCTGTTAGTGAGTTAAATTGTCTAACTGTGGTATAAACCCCAGAAGACAGAGTCTTAGTCATTTCTGTGTCCCCCAGTCCCTAGAACAGAGTCTGGTATAGATTTGTGATTTGGAACTCAACACATACTGTTCAATTGACAGGAACAGTCACATATCAAGACTGTTCTTTGTAATTCAGCAGCAATATCCTTTCACAAAATTGTACAGAGGACCAGTCTAACGGGCCCCTTCCACGTGTGGCTGTTACCTGGTTTTGACACTGACATAAAGGCTCAAAACTCAGATTAAAAAAAAAAAAAGTTCTCTTTATTAAAATGAGCCCCAGTCAATCAGATAACTAATGGGAGGATTCTGTTCATGGAAGCTAGACTCACCTCTCCCCTGAAACGGTTCTTAAAAATTTCTAATGACTCACCTTGGGCGAGTTCCAATGGTCTCTCCCCTGTTTTCAGGTGAAAGAGGCAGTTCCATGGCATAATTTACAGAGGCGCCTGCTAATACCATGTGGGGGAAAAAAAAAAGAGTTAACATTAAATACACAAATTCTCCTGAGAAGAGTTCCATTTTAAGCAAGCATCTAATCTAAATAATACTTTGATGAAGAAAACCTTAATCCAGGTTCTAGAACTGAGGGATGGTCGTTCAGTGTCACTCTCATGAACTGGCCACGTGGAACATGTGCCTAGGAGGTGGCTTTGGCACATGACTGTGTAAGGAGAGATGTAGCTAAGAACTAACTGAAAGCATGACCAGAATAAGTAACCACGGAACTATAGTGGAAAAGATGATACAAAAACAAAGAAAAAGTATATTAATACGGTTGGAGAAAGAGCATCACCATTTCACAATTTCTCTGGGTAGGTCCTTTTGTTACAGCACAAATGTAAAAATGATAAGCATTATCTATTTAGATAACTAATAATTAACCCTTTCCACAAAGGATTCCACAAAAGATTCAAAATCACTCACACGGAATACACAAAATATGGTGTGTGTGTGTGTGTGTGTGTGTGTTTCTGTGAGTGACATACATATGTGTATATACATGTATAAAGGGAGGTACATATAAAGATACAGACATCGAACATAAATACATATATAGATACAGATATGAATGAGGTCTAGAAAAAATACAACTAAGTGACAAATAGTTGCCACGGTGACATTGTAACCTGGCTTTGAATATTCTGGAAGCCAATATGAAAGAGTGTTCCATGGAACACCAGCTCCTCATGACATTCAATGAATAAAAATGTTTGGTGTCAAATAGTTTTGAAAAGGCTGCATTTACTCTGCGACGTTTTTTGGAAACTCAGAGTGTACATCAGACTAGTAAGGGCTCCGATGAACCACAGGAAAAAATAATGTGTATTTGTTTTAGCCCATTGTTTCCCAAACATATTGATCGTGTCATCCATTTTTGTTTGTCTGCTCTTTTCACCCATTATATCCCCATGAACTAGTGTTCCACTGAACACCCCGTGATCCAGAGGCTTAGCGCTGTTCGCTTTCAGGAAGTTCATAACAAGTGTTGTGTTCTAATTATATCATTTTGTGATGTAGATGTATTTATTTCATTTATCCCATTAGCGCTAATACCTTGTAAGATGCGGAATTCTTCTAGATTTTGTTTATCGATGATTTTATTATCTTATTTTATAGTATATATTCCCTGTAAGTCCATTCACATTCTTTATGGAAACCTTTGATGAAGTATTAACTGATCAAGCAATGTTTATCACAATTCAGCCATGAATCTTTGATATTCAGAGTCCTTCACATATCATTCCAGGCTCCTCACCCTTCATCTCCCTCACTGCCTACCCCTCCTGTTTCCCCTCCTCAGAGCCTAAGACAGAAGGAAGACCCCTCTTTGCAACAGCCTGTAAGAGGAGGGACTGCTATTACTGTCATGCTCCAGTGGTTGGAGTCCATCTTCATGCTGCCCAAGCCAAATAGGGGCTTCCTCCCTTGACTCAACACATTCTCTCCAGGGAGTTTATCACAAGAATATGATACTTACCAACAATATCACAGCATTGCTTAGAAGAGTGAACATTAGAAGTAAAATAAAGTCCCCTCACAATGATTAAATGAATTATGGTACCTGAATACATTGACATACTATGCTGTCATTTAAAATCATCTTTTATGAGAATACTCAGTGTCGCATAATTTTTTTCACTGCATGTTATTGTGTAAAATATAACCTCAATCATTACATGTAGAAAGCTAGACATTTTGTTGTAATTTGAAGGATGGAATTATTTCCTGCTTTTTGTTTCTCTAATTATCTATAAATTTACTTACTGTTCCATTATTTATTGTGCACCTACTAGATCCGAATACTGCGATGTGTACTAAGGTTATAGCAGTGAACAAAACAAAGCCCCCTGATCACAGAATTTACATTCTACTACACAATACACATGCATGATTTTGTGCAATAAAAAATAACCTAAGAATTATTTTTAATGAGTTTTCCCATCCTCTGTATCTTGGACGTTTAGGTAGAAAATATTTGTCTGAATGTCTATTACTGCGGACATTCCAAGAATATTATCTTGTGCCATGACCCAAACTTAAGATAGAGAGTGATAGCTAGCATTTATCAAGCATTTACTTTGAAGCAGGCACTTTCTTTATGTTTCTGCCAATTCAGATGATCCATATTTTATATTTGCGAAAATAGAGGCTCACAAAAGTCAGTTTACTTGTCCAAGGTTATGCACTAATGAATGATGAAGTCACAGTAGCAGGGTTTTCTGCATTGAAAATTCCTCTTGTGTTTTGTTCTTTTCTAAACAATATATATGACTCAAAAGGAAATGATCGTGCAAAGTGTTTCTTGCGGAAAAAGCCAGAAGAATATCGCAACCACCTCCAGGAGAGAATCACCACTCTAAAAATTAGTAAGTAGGCTTTTGCTTCCTAGTCTTTTCAGTGGTTTCCAAAGAGTGGTTAGCTGATAACCTCTTAGATCAAAATTTCAAGTGTATTTGTTAAAAATACAGTCTGCTGGTTGCCGTCTCAGACCTACTGAGTCAAACTTTCGAAAAGGGTATTATAGATTAAATTGTGTCCTCCCCAAAATTCACATGTTGAAGTTCTGGCCCCCAGTACCTCAGAATGTGATCTTACTTAGAGAGAGGGTCGTTGCAGATGTAATTAGTCAAGCTAAGATGTAGTCATAGTGGAGCAGGGTGGACCTCTGATCTAACATGAGTGGTGTCCTTATAAAAAGGGAAATTTGGACACAGACACACACACAGGAAGAATTCCATGTGAAAATGAAGACAGATAGCTACAAGCCAAAGAATGCCAGAGATTGCCAGCAAAGCAGCAGAAGCTAGGAGGGAGGCATGGAACAGATTCTCTCTCACAGCGCCCAGAAGGAAGCAACCCTGCCAACACCTTGATTTCAGACTTCTAGCCTCCGAAATCGTAAGACAATAAATTTCTGTGTTTTAAGCCGTTCTCTTCATGGTACTTTGTTACAGCAGCCCTAGCAAACCGATATATAGGGGATGCTTGCTTTAAATAATGCAAGCATCCTGGGTGATTCTGATGAACACTGAAATCTGAGAACCAATGACCTAGAATCAACTCATGAGATAGAGCAGAGACCAGCAGGTGTAGCAGTAACGGCCAGAGCAGTGGGCACATTTATTTTAAGGCCTTCTCTTAAGGTAGTAGGGGCATTTTAAAAGGAGGAGGAAGAGGAACAGGAGGAGAGGAGGAGAGAGGGAGAAGGGAAGGGGCCGTGGAGGGAGGAGGCACTAAATATCAAAGGGCAACTGAGCTCAAGTGGCACAATGTCCTCCTTAGGAAAGGAAAAAAGACAACAGAGACATCAGAATCTCAAAGATTGCAGTATGATTTTGAATTAAGGAGGCAATGGGGAAAAAAAACCCAACCTTGAATATTTCAGTCCAGTAGTTAAAGCTGGTAACCAGGGCAGCGTTCTTGCACAGTGATTTATCTATTTAATTAAAAAAAATCATTTATCTGTAGAATCACCTTAGTATTTAAATATATAGAAATTGACCCATTGTTTTTAACCAATGTTTTTGAATAGCTTTCACTTTATTTTCTAACATTTTACCATGGGAATTTTAAAATGCCGTTATTATTCTGCATGTGGAAATTTGTAGTAAAAAGTAGATGTCTGACGGGTCCTTATTTACTTATGTATCACTCTGTTCTTTCTATATTAAATAGATCTATTGCAATGAAAATATCCAACTTCACAAAACAACTAAACTTACAAGCAGATTTTTATCAGGAACATCTTGCACAATGTGAGTCATACCTTTACAGAAAGTATATTCTGACTAAATACTGAATTTTTTAAATTAATTGTTTTTGAAGCCATATGTAAAGTTTGATTTTTCCTTAAGAAAACTGTCTCTGCTTTGGGAAAATCATTACTCTAACTTTCATGACCTAGTTCTCTTTTATACAATGAGGATGCTACCCCAGATAAAGCCTGTGTGACTCATCTTAGAAACTGAAGTCTTATTTCTTCTCCCACATTTGGATGCCTTTTTTTTTCCTTTCTGGAAGGAATAAAATGATAAAACTGGAAGGAAGTTTGAGAAGTCATTAAGGCCAACTCACACCTAGACACTAACTTTTTGCTTAAATAACTCTAAAGGGAAAGTTACCTATCTTAGTTACTATTTTGTAGTTTAAAACCATTATTGGCAGGAATTACATTAGCTTAAATACTTATTGCATCATATATCTCTTAACAGCTCTGTTGCTTGTGCACTAGAACTCCTTTTCTCTTTTAAAAATGCCCGTTGAGAGAGCTTTTTGTTGCCATTGTTGTTGCTTGTTTGTTTTCTAATTAGATTTCATTTTAAACAGAAAGTCCCTCTTTTTTCTCAAATGAAGTTTAACTGATATTTAAATTGGATTTCAGCTCATAGAAAGTAACTGTAAGGTCTTTATTTGGTTATCTTTGTGACCTGTAGTTTTGGAAGTCATAACTACATTATTATTATCATTATTATTATTATTATTGTTATTATCTATGGTAAACATTTTGGGAAACTGATCTTTTCATGTATTGTTCATGTATTATATACTAAATACAGTATTCTAGTATTGGATTCACTAGGATGATATACTTCTTTTTATTATTGGTAGAATGTCAGTTTGAGAACAGGAAATTTATTAGGCATTTGTTAATTCAGATTAGCAGAGATAGATATTGACTGGGAGAGAGGCATTCATTTAAACTGTGAGAATCAAGGTGAATTACTTCAAAATGAAGAAAGTAGCCCATAATCTTCCAAACTACTGAGCATATTGGAAAAAAATAACCCTCAAATTTAATGAAATGTATGTCTTCATCACAAAGCATTTATTAATTACCTATTATGTGCCAGGCAATGTGCTACAGTAGGCAGTGGGAATAAAGATAAGTAACAATCTAGAGAGAAGTCAAATAAACAAGTAGAAGGTTGCAATGCGTGTCATAAGAGCTATGGTATGTGTATGCACAGGGGTAGTGTTCTAATGAAACTGGGCTTCACAGAGAAACAGGATTCTAGGTGGCGACCTTCTTCAAACCATACATGGAAAAGAAATTATCTAGGAAATCTTTATAATATTCTGAGCAAATCTTTCAATAAAGTCTTTACTTTAATTACGACAAAGAAAATTGCCAAACTTTCACATCTTTCAGTAGAAGCTTAGCCGGGAGCGCTTGTCAGGAAATCCTTAGAGACAGCAACAGATGAAACATTTAAGGTCCATTTTGACTCTGAGATCCTATGAATCCATGAGATTGTATAGCGACATGATGACAAACTTGTCCTAAACTTTACTGAGCTGGACATTGGAAACGCACTAAATGATAGGGGCATCATTTTTCCTTTTTTTAAAACTTTCTTTTTCCTTTTCTTTTTTTTTTTTTTTGAGGAAGATTGGCCCTGAGGTGACATTTGTTACCAATCTTCCTCTTTTTTCTCCCCAAAGCCCCAGTACATAGTTGTATATCCTAGTTGTAGGTCCTTCTAATTCTTCTATGTGGGATGCTGTCTCAGCATGGCTTGAAGAGCAGTAAGTCAGTCCACACCAAGGATCTGAACCAGCGAACCTGTGCTACCAAAATGGAACAAGAGAACTTAACCACTACGCCACTGGGCCAGCCCCATTATTTTCCTTAACTACTGTCTTCCAACATTATATAGTGTCTGCTTGACAGTCTTCCTCAAAAAAAAAAAAAAAAAAAAACAAGAAACTAAAGAATATAATGGAAAAAAATAATGATTATTTTTAGTGGTGGTTGAGACCTCTTAGCAGCTGAAAGTTCCTCAAGATATTTCCATTTTAAAGATGCACTTGGCATATTAAAAAAAGAAAGAAGAAATGGCAAAATGAGTTGAAAATGGAAATATTTTCTCTATTTTTGCATAGGTACTCATGTACCTAGTAAAAAGTTTGAAAAGCAAAAATGTATGGTTAGTGAAAAGTAAATTCACTCCTGTCTTCATTACCACTCTTCCTTAGAAGCAACCTCTGTTTCCAGTTTCTTGTATATCCATCCAAAGATAATTTATGCATATTCAAGCATGTGGTATAAGTAGATACGTGCACATTTACACATAATACAGATGGTAAAATACTATAAACACCATTCTGTAACATGCTTTCAGAGATCTTTTCATATTTGTATACATAGATCTCACACATATTTTTAATAAAACATTCTAATTTACTATGAGACCCCTATGGATGGATATTTAGACTTTTTCCCAATATTTCTCTATGTTGTTCTTCAAATATATATCTGTAATAAACTCCTTAGAAGTAAAATGCTTGAGTCAGAGAATATGTAAAGTAATTTTGATAACTATGCCAAATTACTATCCCAAAGTTTTAACCAAATTTCCCTCCCATTTACACAATATGTCTACCAACATTTTTATCAGCATGGTGTATTATTAAACTTTTCCCATTTTCCGCAATGTGGTAGGCAAAAAATGGTATCTCACTTTGGTTTTTCTTGGCCTTTCTCTTATAACAAATAAGGATGATCAGTAGCCTTTTGTGTTTTCTTTTATGTAAATTGTCTGTTTCTTGTTGATGTGGGATAGCTCTTTATGGTAATAAGCCTTTTGTGGTACGAATTCCAAATATGCTTTTTTCTGGTTTGCCATTTGTCTTTTGACTTCATAATATTTATGCCATGCAAATATCCCTGAATATTTATACATTAAATTTATACATTGTTTTCTTTTGGTAGTTTCAAAGTGTTTTATAATATGTAGAAAAACTTTTGCAACTCTAAGATTCTTAAAGAATTCACCCAGATTTCCTTCCAGTTCTTACTACTTTTATTCTTGTAAACTTTTGATCCATGTGGAATTTATTGATAAAATTTATTGATAACAAGTGTGAGATAGAAATCCAACTTTATTATTTTTCTAGATTAGTATTGACTAATAGCATTTTATTGAACAATCCATGCTGTTCCTATTGATTTGAAATGTCATCTTTATTATATTCACTGTATTATATACTAAATTTCATTTCCAGTTTTTTTAGTCTATTCTAATAATCTGTACTACACTCTTTTAGTTATTTTAGCTTTATAACATGTTTTAATATCTTGTAGACTAGCTTCTCTTAGTTATTTTGTTCTTTTTCCTCAGAATTTTACCAGAAATCCTTGCTTAGATTTTTCTATGTAAATTTTACATTTAACCTATCTAGATTTTTTTTAAAAAAAGGAATCTATGGATATTTTTATTAATATTCCATCAGTTTTTTAGATTAGAGGAATTGATATCCTTGTAATGTTGAATCTTCCTATCTAAGAAAATGGCACAATTTTGTATTTATTTAAATCTTCTTTTTGTTTCTTAGTCATTCATAAGAATTTAATCATTTAAATTCTTCATATTTTTTGGTCAAACTTATTCTTAGATATTATAACTTTTAGTTTTCATAGTAAGTGGAGTCTTTTCCTCTGATTTTCTTTGTAAATGACTATTGTTTGTATATATAAAGTCAATTTGTTCCAGTATGCTAATTTTGAGCAACTATCTTACAAAATTCTCTTCTCTCTTTTTATAGTTTTAATTGATTCTCTGGGCTCTTCTAGCCTTACAAACATAGGTCTAGAAATCCTGATAATTTCACCATTTATTTTCAAACGTCTATAACTCTTAATTTCTTTCTCTTTTCTAGTTGCTTAGACTAATACCATTGTAGCAATATTAAATATTTATGATGACAAAAAATATCTTTGCCTTAATTTTCAATTTAATGTAAATGTCTTATTTTTAAGTATAATGATATGTGTATGTTTGTGTGCATTTCACTATCTTGAGGAAGTATCCATACTTTCCATTTTATCAAGAGATTTTTTTCAAAAGGATGTTGATAGTATTTATATATTTATCACCGTATATATTACCAATGGAAATAATCAAATGACTTTTATATTTATTTATTAATATGGTCAATTGTATAAATATATTTATTTATATTGAAGTATTCTTGTATTTCTAGAATAAGCCACAGTTTCCATGGATTATTATTGCTTTATTATACTGTTGGATTTGATTTGCTAATAATTTATTTGGGAGTTTAGCATTGATACATATAAGTGAGCATGGTGTGTAGTTTTGTATATGTGCAAATTTTTACCATAAAATTACCCCCACCCCCCAAAAAAAGAGAGATGTGAAATCTTTCTTTTCTGTGCAGCAGTTTAAAAAGAACTGGACCTTTCTGTTCCTGAAAATGGTAGAATTCCTCCTATAAAATCATCTTTGCTATAAACCATTTATTTATTTATAAATAAATAAACAGTTTATTCGTTTATGTTTTGGAGGGGAGAAAGGTTCGCAGAAGTTGTTTGAGATCATTTCTGTCTACAATAATTTATATATTCTAGTAACATTATTTTCTTGGAAAATAATCTATTTTATCCAAGCTCTCAAATTTATGTGTATAGAGTTGAGAAAAGCAATCTTTTCAGTGTCTTTCAGTATCCTTTTTCTGTTATTATTTTTCCATTATCATTTCGTGTCTTTCATATAATTTTAAAAATTTTTCTGCACTATATTAGTTAATGGTTTACATATTTTGTTGCTGACAGTATTGTTATCCAAAGACCTACTTCTTAAATTTGTTTACTAGTTCCATAATATATTAAGATGGGCAAAAATAAACAAGGATACAGATGACCTAATTAACATTATTATTTAAGGTAGGTCTAATTGATAACTATTAAGTTTCGTGTATTTTTCTGTCAACTCTGTTTTAGCTGCCCATACATTTGTTGTTTAGTATTTTCACTATTATTTTCTAAATGTTTTGTCATTCTGACTTTGATTTGTATTCTGTACCAAAAGTTATTTAAGAGAGTATGTTTTTCCCCTTATTTTTTGAAGGTAAATATTTGTGTTATTCTGTTTACTTTTCTCTGGTCTTATTAATAATTCCTACTTTGTTTGTTTTGGTCTACTTGTTCTGCTAAGCACAGAAAGAGGTGAATTAAATATCCTATTTTTAATAAGTTTCCATTAATTACTTCATATATTTTCTTTAATTTTGCTTTATGAACATCAATGCTATATCATTTGGTGCATAGATATGAGTAATTGTTAGGTCTCTGTGGATTGTACCTTCATCACAATAAGGTCTTTTTCTTGTCTGACCCTTTTTGCTTTGAATTAAGCCTTGTTTAAAAATGCTTTGTAGTTATTTGCATTGGCAGGTATGTTTTACTCCTTCTTTTCTTTCCATAATTTCTGTGTCACTTTGTTTTACATACATTTCTCAGATATCTTTTAGTTGGAGTTTTCTTTTTTATTGAATTTGAGAGCTTTTCCTTCCAACTAGTGAATTTAGCCACTTTTTGTTAGGACAGATAGGTTGGTCTTTATTCTGTTCTTATGAGAGAAATATGATGAAGGGATTGAGAGAATGTACTCTGGAATCAGACTTCTGTCTTTAAATCCCAGCTCAACAATCAATTAGCTGTGGAGCCTTTGGCAATTTACTTTACCTCTTGCCTCAATTCCCTTATCTATAAAATGGGGTACTACTGATATCTTTCTTAGAATTATTATGAGCATTAATTAGGTTAATATTTGCAAAGGATTTAGAAAAGTGCTTGGCACATAGAGTTTACTACATTATTATCTTTTAGTGTGTAATTCATAGTCGATAGTCAGTTTATTTTGTTATGTATTTCTTCTGATAATGTAGTAGGTTTGACAGATTGTATTTTCCAAAGATGGGCACAACAATGTCTCCCATTCCATATGTTCTTTTTGCAATTTGACTTTGACAATCCCTTTTGGAAAGATGGGGTCTGTGTCTCCTCCCTTTGAAACTGGATTGGTCTTTGTCTTCCTTGACCAATAAATTAAGGTAGAAGAGAAGATATATGATTTCCAAAGCAAAGTCATAAAAATTCCATGCACTTCCACTTTACTACGTGAGATGTTCACTCTGGAAAAAGGCAGCTGACGTATAATCGGTCTGATTGCACTGAGACTACCATGCTGTCATGAAAACCAAACTAGCTTATAGAGACCACTTAGAGCGAATGAGATGCCTAGACAGCTCCTAGTTGCTCTAGCCCTTGGTTGTTCCGGTTCCAGCCACCGCATGACTGGAATACCATAAGGAATCCCGAATCAGATCTGCTGAAAGTCTTTTCGAAATACCCCACCCACAGAACAGATGAGAGATAATAAAAGGATTGTTGCTGTTGTAAGCCAATGAGTTTCGAGATAATTTGTTATACAACAACAGCTAACCAGAACACATGGTTTGTATTTTGGTTCTAGTGATTATATTTATATCAATAACTTTACATAATACTTTTAATTTTATATTTCGTAAGAAAACATCTATTGGCTTCCTTATGAGTTGATGAAATTAGTATATTTCCACTTTCTCCCTTACTTTACTGTCCCGTTATAGTATATAGATATTTTTACTTAGTGCTTGCTTTTACACCTTTCAAACTCCTTAAATTTTTCTTATTTGATATTTCCTTAAATATTTCTTAACCCTGATTATACCACTTACAAAGGAATCAAATTATAATTTATATTTTCTTGCTAAATCATGGTTCTTTAGCAGCCTGCTTGTTATGCATATATGTTTTATTAATACACTACCTCACTGCTGAAAATAGTTGAAAAGTAGAGATCTCTTAAGTCATTTTCAACAATAACATAGCAGTGCCTAATTAAAATGCATTTTGAGTCTCTATCACTCAAGTTATCTTTTATCTCCATACATATTTTTTAACATTTAAGAAATCACAGGAGACATTAATTTCACTTTCATACATTTCAAATAACTTAGTTAAGAAAATTGTGAGACACGTGTGAGTTTGAACGAGAAATTTCTAATTAATCGTATTCTTCATTAAAATAACATGGCAAATGAAGGGCAGCCTTGGTAAATGTGAATCTAACTGCTATATCTAAAAATGAATGGGACTACCATGAGGAAAAGCATTGGGGTTGAAACTATATTTATAATAATATCATTAGTTGTAGCATGAAAAAATATTTCACAAACCATTTGAACGCTCAGCATAAATTTTTGAGAACATCAGGGTAATCTATCTTTGTGTCTTGATTCTTCTAGGAATAAATTAAATTTTTACTATGTCAGTAACCATCAAATGTGAACCGTTTAGTAGTATATATTATGACATACTAGTTAGATTCTTCAGTCTCCCCAATTATCTCTTGCCTTTAATGTTTCTAATACTCAACGGGTACTGTTGGAATTGTTTTTTCTTGCGTCCCCTGGGAAAGAAGCAGCAGCTTCAAAGACAAAATTTTAACATAGAAAAATGTATTTTCAAAAATATTCAGCCCAAATCATATATCAAATACGTGTATTTATGTAAACACTGTGTCAAAAGAGAACCCAGGTTGGCCACACTGATAAACTGATTAATCAGAAATAAAACCAGTAGTGTGCATAAACATTTAGTTCGTTAAAAATTTATAACACATAGATTCTTGCAATGATAACATTTAAAAGTACATAGAAACATACTGGCTTTCGATTAAGTCATCTATACTAAGCAGAGACATGTCACCACCAGAGCTAGGCCAGGGGATTATGGCAAACCATAATCAGAGACCAAAAAAAAAAAAAAAAGAAAAGGGAAGGCCAGGAGACCTCAAGGAAATAGGCAGGAATTATGATCACTGATAAGCCAGGGGTCATGTAGTCAAATATCTAGGTAGACACGGCACCAGTGATTTGGAATTTATTCTGGGGAAGGTTGCTTATGCTAAAAACTTGTTTATTAACTAAATAATTATTTCAGTGTACATTTTCTGGGTTCCTATTTTATGCACTTGGGAAATACGAAAAACCACCAAAATACTAGCTCTGTTTATATATATATATATATACAGTCATGCTCTGCATAATGACATTTCGGCCAATGAGGGACCACATAGACAATGGTGGTCCCATAAGATTGGTACCATATAGCCTAGGTGTGTAGCAGGCTATACCATCTACATTTGTGTAAGTACACTCTATGATGTTCGCACAATGATGAAATCATCTAACGACACATTTCTCAGAACATATCCCCATCGTTAAGTGACACATGGCTGTATATGTATATACATATATAGATGCATACACACATATCTGTGTGAGTATACATGTATGAGTGTACATGCATATACATATATATATAAATACACATGCACATACATTTGGCAGACGACTTCTACGTTTTAGACTTGATCGGTGGGAAAATGGTGTTGCTATTTATTAGGATGGGGAAGAATGAGGAAGAGGCAATAAGAGTTTAGGTTTGGTCGTATTAAATCTGAGATTCCTTTTAGATATACTTATTTAGATATCAAGTAGGCAGTTGGATATACAAATCTAATGCTCAGTAGAGAGGCCAAGGATGGATATGAAAATCTGGGAGTCATCAGCATATAGATGGTACATAAAGCCCAAGGACTAGTGGAGATAACTAGACAGAAAAGAGAACGTGCCCTAGGACCTGCACTTGGGCAACATTTAGTGGTAAAATAGGGGATGAAGACCCAGAACAATAGATTGGAAAGTAGTCAGTGAGTCAGAGGAAAATCACGTCATTGCAATTTTATGAATCAGAAGATGTCTCAAGAAAGAGAGAGTGGTTAGATCTTTAGATGCTGCTGAAAGGTCAAGGAAGATGATGATGGAGACACCATTGGATCTGTCATTGAGGTTATTGGTGACATTTATTCATCCCATGTACTTTTCCTGAGCTTATATCATTTTCCTGACATTGGGCATGTATGTAATAGATGCTCATTAAATATTTGTGGAGAGGAAGAAAGGAAAAGAGGGAGGGAGGCAGGGAAGGAAGGAGAGAAGGAGAGAGGAAGGAGAAAAAGAAGGAAGGGACAGCGGGATAAATAAAGTGATAATGATAAATTGTATTCTTCTTGCCTCAACAAAAACTAATACTTGATTTTGTGAGATGTTGGTTAGGGAACAAAATCACAGGCAGCAGGCATAGGATTGGGGCTCTTAGCAGCAGATATAAGGGACCTCAGTCTACCTTTATGAACTATATATAATGGGGTCGTTGTATGCAGATCTCCTATAAATAGTCAAACGTCCAGGAAAAGGTGGAAGTCTGCAACCTTGATTGTAGAACACCTCCTTCCTTCACCATTATACTCAGGAGTTATTTCATTCATTTCTCTATTTTTACACAGGGATGTCTCCTTGGCAGTTCGCCCAGCCTTGCGCGCCTAAAGCAAGTTTCGCCACAGACCTTTCTCACGCTTTCTCTTAGACTCTGTTCAGGGGGCTGTGATTTGGGATTGGCCAGTTATTTTTAAAGAAATTAAGAAACAAAGACTGAGCAGACGCTTTGACGCTTAAGACACGCTGCCTTCAAAATGCTAATTGGCACCTGCCCGGCAAAGAGCATGAGAATTCAGTTTCTCCACTTATGCAGATCATTTATCTCGCAGTGCAAAACAGCGAGAGAGCAGACAGCTGTTTTGTACATTAGTTATTAAATTCTCATAGTGCTTTAAGATCGTTCTATTTTTATTGAGATGTTTCTTCAGCACAGGTATATGTTATGTTAATTCGGCCTAGTTGTGGTTTGTCCTTCCCAACTCCCCCTGATGAGGACCTTACCTCGTACCTGCACAGTGAATAAATTGAAACCTACAAATACCAGCAATTTGGATTTCCTGTGATGCAGTCATTTGTGTTTGTTTTTGTGTTTTGCATATTGGGGAGGTTATGGAGCCTCACAAGATTCTGCACAAGCTATGGATTTCCTCCCTAGAAGAAGGCAGATGTATCACAAATTGTACAATTTGGGGGAGTATATCAACTCCGTTTATAGACAGATCAGCTCAGAAATTCTGAAGGTATGGCAAGCCAACCTGGCATCAGAATCACTATGGACCTGAAGAGACTATTGAAAACATGGTTTCTTTGACCATACTGAATCAGAATTTCTACTTTTGTTAAAGGTTTGAAAACCTTGTAATAGTACAATCTGAGTAACCCCATCTAGGGGTTCCTGGACCCTGGATTAAGAGGTCTAGTTAACTGCACCCTCTGTAAGTGTCCTAAATAAGTCTCTAAGTAAACAGTAGAACTATTGTTTAACCTAATTCCTTTTCTTTGTCTCTTCACTCTCTCCTTTCCCCATCACTACCTCCCACTCCTTATACACACACCACATCAGTGCACATGTACACACGCGTGCGCACACACACACACACCCCCCAGAGTGGCTGCCTTGATCATAAGAGCTTCAAGCTTTCTCTTCTCCATGGAATATCAGGCACTGGTTGAAGCACTGAAAATTTAATCATCTTTTAAATCTTTCTTCTTTCCCTCCTGATTCATATTTAAAAAATGATCACTGCCCTGTCTGTCTTTCACTTCTGAGTGGCTTGGGAAGACGTGTAGGAGTAACTTCAGGAACTTGTTCTGAACCTGCAGGACAGCCTGTACCTAACGCCAAAATTGGCCTCATGTGAACTTTCTAGTACAAGGCCTTTAATCTTTGCCATGATTCTCTTCTTAACTGATACAAACTTTTAGACCCATCTTCTATTTTTTTTTCTTTTCCTATCCTCCCCTCCCAATCTTAAGCAGTTGCTTAAGATATGGTTTTTGCTTATGGGCAACTAAGGATAGATTGTGTTCCAAAATCAGTTTGAAAGTCCTTTGTTTTGAACTTGGAGCATATTGTGTCATGATAATCATACATAAATGATAGTGGTGCCATTCCAGCCTAGAAGGCCTCTTTGACCCGTCACAATGGGTCATTAGTTCTTGATTCTGGAAATAGGGAACCATGTGCTATAGATATGGTGATCACTTCTGCATTTTCCTTGCCTTGTCCCCATATTCCAAACATTGCTCTTTGAAACCATCACAATGTCTGGGAAATTCCTGTCGTCTTTCTGACTGCCTCTTACATCTAAACGTAGTAGAAAAAAATCACTCATCCCAATTTTTGGTTACAGAGGAGAAGATAGTAAATTTTTCTTTCCTGAAGTAGAGCTTTCCTCAGGCAAAATTACAAGAAAGATAGTAGTCTCAGATCTCTTCCCGCTGCCCCCGTCACCTCTGCCGTTGGAGTACCTCTACTTTAGAAGGTGGTGGTAAGAGAACGTGGCCATTCATAAAAGGGGCTGTTTATAAATTTGATGTTGGCAAGTCAGGATGTGCTGCACCTGAGAAGAAAACAGTTTAGCTTGTTAAAAAACAGGCTGTGTTTTGTTTGTTATCACAAGAAACTATCTGAACTGCTAAAGAAACAGGTAGTCAAATGTAATGTTCACTCACACAGAAGGCGAAGACCTGAATGAGTAAGTAAAAATTAACTATGTGTTAGGCTGGGGACAGCTCTTTGAAAAGCCCTTCAGCCTTTTAGTTCCACGCAAAGGTTTTGAGCTGTGGACAGCAGAAGAAATGATGTGGCCTAAAGAAAGGCCAAGTAAAAACGTTTAGAGTCCAAAGCAAATAGCAGAGAAAAATTAAAAAGGATTAATGAACCTATTCTAAAGAGCAACTAATTACAAGCTTGGATAGCTGAGACCAGAAGCTATGAAAGTGTCTTAGGTGACTAGTACAAGGAAGCGAGATAAAGAAGCAAATCATAGTTTGGAATTATAAGGCAATTACCGAGTACTTAGGGGTTTTGGTGATTTAAATTTTTTTTCTAGTTTTAGCATAAAATTAAATCACAAATTTAGACTATGGAAAAACCTTAGAGATCATGCTATCATATATGTGTTAAGAAGTGATTGATTATGCACCATTGTCTAAATTAGTAAATATACATATAACACAAAAGATATATTACTCTTTCCTTCTCTCTTTAACTGTAAACATTTATGCCTACCCCAAATCTTGACTATGAACTCTAGACTTGAAATAAGCATTGCAAACTTAAAATGTCAGAAATTGGCCTTCTGATATTCACCCCTAAATTTGCATCTCCTGCAGTCTCTCTCTTCTTGTTTAGTGGCAATTCCCTTCATCCTGTAGTACAAGCCCAAAACTTTGGATTCATCTTAGAATGCTCTCTTTATCTTCTATCCGTCAGGAAATTCTGATGACTCTATCTTTAAAATATACCCACATCTGCCTCCATTGTGTTGATCCTGATCTCAGCCACCAAGAAGTATTTCCTGAAAGATTGCTGTAGTCTTCTAACTGGTCTACCTGTGTCTACCATTGAGTCTGTCAATCTGTTCTCAATGCAGCAGACAGAGGGATCCCGTTGAACACATGTGAGATCATGTCATTGCTCTGCTCCAAATCTCCAATAACTCCATATCTTACTCCAAGTAAAAGGCAAAAACAAAGTCACAAAAGCCTATAAAGTTCTGATGATTTTATCCCAGCCATTTCTCCAAGCTCATCTGCTACTTATGCTCATCCTGTCCAACACCCTGGCCCCTTTGCTGTTTGTCGAACATGCCAGGGCAGCTCCCACCTCAGGGCCTTTGCACCTGTGTTTCCTCTACCTGGAACTCTTTTCTCCCCAGATATCTGCATGGCTCCATCTCTGGCGTTTTTCAATTATTTACTCATTTAAATATTCCTGGACCACCCTATATAAAATTACAATTCCAAACCTCCCAGCCACCCCCAACACTCCCTACTCACTTTCCATGCTATATTTTTTTCCATAGAACCTATCTCTATATAACCTATTATATATTTTTCTTGTTTATTTTGTTCATTATGTGTCTTGTCCATCCTGAACATAAGCTTCTTGGAAACAGAGATTTTTTTCCTCTTTTTTTCACTGCTGAATCCCCAGAACCTAAAGCAGTACCTGGCACACAGCAGGCCTTCAAACGTCTTTGCTGAGTGAAGCATATCTCCCATCTGTGATTATATTAACCTAAGCGGACACTGAAACAGTAGCTCTACTTGTTGTACCTCATAGCACCACAGAGTAAGATAAGAGCCTCTATGGACTTGCCTTGCATATCCTAGGAGCCTCTGTCCATTGAAAGAAATACCCATTTGCGTAAGAGTCTCCCTCTCTCCAGACTTCTCCAATCTGTCTATTAGATGAGGTCAAGGCAAGCACAGACACCAGGAGGGATGAGAATGACTGGGTGAAGGGTAGATAAAACGAAGATGCTCAGACTCTCTTCTGGCAGTCCTGTGATCCAGCATCTCAGACACAGTAAAGTCATTTTTAGTCCTTCCATCCCTCTAGAAGAAGCACAAAAGAAGTCTGAGCCTGCTCGTGTTTGTGTGGGCCCCATGGATCCAACCTGAGAACAGAATCTGGTATCCAGAGATAGCCTGGAAAGAAGGAGATGCATTTGTGAACCCCAGGGAGATGGACGGGTATCAGATGTGCTTCTGTCAAATGTCAAATCGTACAATAAGGTCAAGAAGGCAAGGACGTGAAGCTCGATCCACGACAGTATGATGGGGCCAGGAATCAGAGGGTGAAAGGCGGTTTTAGCCAGATAAGTGGAGGATGGGAGAAGACAGGTGGGTGAGGACAAGTCCCAAAGATTCCAGCATCTGTGAGGATAAGTCTCTGTCCTCTGGTTTTATCAAATCCACCTAGATAAGATCAGCTAGTGATCAAAACTTGGGCTTCCTGATGCAGATAGCCTTTTATCCCCTTTATATCTCAAAATATAGTATTAGACATGACTCATTTAAGTAATTTGTCTGATTATAAAATATAAAAACTCAGATTCCTGACCACTTCTTAGAATAGCTGATTCAGAACAATGTCTAAAAAGTGTTTTTAAAAGTCTTCCAGATAATTGTCATGGACTATAAAGTCATAGGAGTGTCTTTAGCCATCAAAGCTTCAGATGTGATTTTAAAAAAATCTGTGAGTTGGAAGAAGTGCTCGGAATTATATTATGGCAGTCCAGTTTCCTAAACTGTACCCCAATCTTCTCATGAATGCTAAGAGTGAGGAGTGGGGATGAAAACTTTCTAGGACAAACACGTTTGGACAAAAATTGTTTAAATGGCATTACTATATGGCTTCTCAGAGCCGTTTATGACTCGTACTTATTGTGACATACCATGGAGGGAATAAAATAGGCAACATTTTACACACTTATTTTTTACAATTATACCATTTAATCAAGGAGAGTTATGCAGAATGAGTATTCTAGGAAACACATTTGAGTAACACTGGCATAGTGTTATGGTATTCACAAGACAGAATTTATTACAATTGTAAAGGCATGTAAGGATATTTCTAACGTTTTGCATTGTGTATAACATTGAAAATATTAAAATTTACATGATTAGACATTATTGCTTACCCTTTATTGTTCACATACTGGTGAATTTTGATTGAATGTGTTGTTGCAACAAAATTTATTTACCTTAAAAGGAGATCCAGAAGAGGGCAAGGCTTAGACCAAAGGAATAACTTTTAAAAGATGCTATTTTGGGCGCTGGTACCTAGGATGGGTGCTGGTTCAGAGTGGTTGGGTCTTCCTGACAGGTCTCAAAGCAATCACCTACTTCATCTACCCATAAATCCAGCTCTGATCTTGTCTCCCCAAAGTTTTGGAAAGAGTTTATTTGTTTTAATTTCTCCTGTCTTTCGTCAGCCACCACATCATTAGTGTGCTCTCCAGAGGATGAAGAATTTGCACATGTGTGTTTGCCTCCCGGGTCGGACAAGGCAGCAGATGTTTTCTGTGCTATGTGTAGGGGCACAGTTATTTTAGGCTTTTCCATTTTGCTTTCTTTCTGAAAGTTTGATGTTAGAGTTTTCTGTTGTTTTTGACTTTCTCTTTTAAGAATAAATTTCCATATACTTTCTAAATTATGTCTCCAACCTGTCTCTCTTTACCTTTCTCTGTCTTTCTGTCTGTCTCTCTCTCTCTCACTCCCTTTGTCCTTCATTTAGATAAACTGAACTGTGAAGTTCAGTTTCAAAAGTAAAATTACTTAGGCATAGTGCAGCCTTAGGCAAAACAGTGTAATAGTAGAAGTGGTAGCAGAAAACTGTGGGCTTTAGTGTCAGACTAGCTCTGCCTCGTCCTATCACTGTTGGCTGTGTTCCCTCCAGCAAATTACTTAAGAGCTACGGGTACTACGCCACAGGGCGGTGCGTAACTTGTGGGAGTATAGATAGCATTATTGAAACAGCACGTGTGAAAGGGCCTGGAATCTTCTTTTCTTTCCCTGCTACCTCCTTTTTTCTCATTAATACTCCCTACAGGAGACCTCTCCCTCCTGATTACCCTCCTGGGTCCCCCAGAACCTCCCCACACATGTTCTGAAGAGCCACTTCATGGTAGCCCTTGCTGATCTTGTTCCTTAATCCAGGAACAGGATGGCCCATAAGCTTCCTCTAAAGCACCAGCTCCAAAAGATTAGTAATGGCTGCCTGGAGAGCTGTACTGAGAAAACCTGAGAAGTGAGTAGGAGCATCATGATTGGTTGGTAATGTCTGTCTTTTGCATGAGAAGGAAGTTGCAACATATGAACCTGCCAATCCTACTCCAAATCTGTTTCTTGTCTTTCCTTTCCCAACCACATTTCACTATGCTGACTCATCTTCTTGGGGTCTTGCTGTGGGCTTCCAAAACAGCATAATTTTACATAAGCTGATTCCCAAAAAGATATCAGTTTTGGCTGATGGTACCTTGTATAATTCCTCACAGGGACACTTACATGTTTACAAGCTAGATCTAACTCTAATGGTGGAATTCCAAGCAATATCCTTGTAGCAGTTTTCTCTAGTCACATTATGCAACTCTCATCATCTGCTATAAGGTCTCTGTGCACCGCAACTATTCGACTCTGCCGTTGCTGCATGAAAGCAATCATAGACACTAAGTAAATGAATGAATGTGGCTGTGTTCCAATAAAACTTTATTTACAGAAACATGCTGTGTGCTAGATTTCACCCACTCATTGTAGCTGCTGACACCTGCATAAAAGCTCCATTTCTGCGCATGCTAACTCGCCAATGATTCTGAACACTGGGACACAAGAATTGGCCCTGCCGCTGACACTCAGAGAAATCTGAACAGGCCTTATGTTCTGTGACTTTCAATGAACTGTAAACAGGGCTTGGTCCTTGCTGTCAATTTGAAAACTTTTCATTGGCTTCACAAAATTACCATGCCAGTGGCTCTCAAACTTGAATATACATCAGAATCCTCTGGAGGGCTTATTACCCACAAACTGCTGGCCCCATCACCAGCATTTCTAATTCAGTAGGTCTGGGATGGGGCCTGAGAATTTACATTTCTAATGATTTTCCAGGGAATGTGAATGCTGCTGGTCTGGGCATCACACTTCGAAAGCCACTGGCCTAAGCCATACCTTTTGCCTAGAAAATCTGAGACGCTCAATAATGAGACAATGGAACAACAGTGGAATCATTCAAGCAACAATGGAATTGGTTAATCCTTAAAACCCTGCTCATAGAAAACTTCTTGCGCAACATTTCTACTTGATCAACACATCAATATGTGTCTCCTATAGGCAATTTAGGTCCTATTGCAGGTAGCCCAGAAAGTATAACCTGAAACAAATAGGGTGTGCTGGTTGGTGGTAAGAGCTGTGGCTCAAAGGACCGCAAGACCAGCATGCTTTCCATGCTGGCTGTCTTCCTCCAGGTCCATCCACCTCTGCTGGCCAGCGGCCCGTTGTTATTACCTTAGCCTCCGGAGAGGAGATTTAGGGGAATGAGTCTCTACCTGAATCTAATAAAAATCCAACAGTAGATTTCCTCATATATTAATATAATCTCAAGCTCCCTAGTGATTTTTTTCCACAAAAGTACAGGAGACTACACTGGCATACAGCTACCAATTTGACTGACACCCTTAACCAGATTAGTGAACAATCTATTGTTTATCCCTCCTTATGCAAATAGTGCACATCTGTGTGTGTGTGTGTGTGTGTGTGTGTGTGTGTGTGTGTGTGATATATGTGACACTCCTAGGGTTCTCTTTCTTGGGGAAGGAAAGAAAGAAAAGTAGGTATTGAATAAGTGGAATTGACAACTATCTGTTTCCTCCAAAAATCTTCTTCTCACCAGCCATTGCTAGAATTCTATCCCTTGAACCATCTTGTTTTATCTGGAAAAGCTGACCTTTAAGCTGTGAGCCATGATTCACGCCCGAGTGAGGATAAAGAGAAGATGGAACGGGAGGGACAACACACGGAGAGAGCATGAGGGGAGGTGAAGAGAACAGAATAGGGAGGGGAAGCCAAGGACCTGGCCTGTTTCTGCCTTTTACCTAAGAGTAACCCCAGTGATAAATATGCCAACGCTAAACAGAAGGTAGAATTTGTAAATGCTTTTCACACACAGGTAGCTTTATACATACACATAATAGATACTTGGAAATTTCCTTTAAAATCCACAGAATAGAAAACCACACACTAATTCATAGGACAGATGCTCCAGCAAAGTGCTGCTGAGGTCCTTATCTCTGAAGATACACCTGGCCACATAGCCAGCCACCAAAAGGAAGTTTACCTGAGGGAGTTGGCACGTGGAATGGAGGCAGCCCAGTGGTGGCTGATCAAACAGACTCTGTCTTGCCTTTTCAGTGCTTTTCCTACCTTGAAGTGCTGTCTATAGTTTATAGAAACATTATCTGTTTTTACTCCTCTATCCACAATGAAGCACCAGAAGATAGCTCCTTGCCGAAGGTCATGTAGTGAGTGGCAGATCAGTGATAGGGACAGAAAATGCAGATATGAGGGATAATGTTGTTACAGACTTTTGAGGCTGTGATTACCTAATTTGTGCTTATAATAGTACATTCAAAGAAGAAAATAGCTGATTTACTTCAAAGGTTTATTGTAGGAGTTATTTGATTTTTTTTTTGTAAGTTAATATACTGAAGAGTTCTAGCCATGAATGCCTATCTAATAGGCACTCTTAGAATCCACATTTTCCCTAGTAAGGAAAAAAGTAAGAAAGAGAAAACAAAATGAGTAAGACATTGTAAACCTAGGATTCTGTATGTTTCTGCAAGCGATTATTAAAGGGAAAATACTATATATTTGTTTCATGATATAAAAGAAAATGAGTTAAAACTGAATGCTTCCACAGACACAGTAGTCCAGCTCTAAGAGATTTTATTGACTGTGCTATAAATCCTTTCAAGTATCAGTTTCCAATAAAATATGGGAGGATCTTTAAATAAGTGGTGCTAGCAGACACCAATTCCATGTATTAACGAAAAAAAAATTTAACACTTGCTCCAAGCTGCTATTCAATTCATTTTAGTGGGCTTTATTATGTCTTCAAAAACTATATTATCCTTTTAATCTCAATTTATCTCTTTTCAAATCTATTTGGCTGATGTTAAAGGTGAAAATTGATATAGCCCAATGGAGCATGGATTCAGAAAAATTGAAAGTGGAGTGTGTATCATTTCCAACTTAGAAAGAAGCTAATAGAAGTTATTTTGCTGCACTAGACTATTCTCTTGACTCCTCTTTCCCAGCGGAAATTTTCTTGGATCGGGGCCTCTCTGGCTATCAATAATAATGTCAATGATACGCATTTGACTAGAATCAATTATATTGTAATTGCTAGAATAAAAACACAAGAATCCAGCTATGAAAAGAGCACATTTAGAGAAGAAAAACCACAGTCTAAAGGGAACATAACTTTCAGTGTCAACTTTAACTTGTGAAGATGGAGAGCAAAATGTTCTCTGAACATTGAGAAGATCATTTCCTGTTATCACCAAAGCTTTGTACATGTTCCTTTTCTGGTTATCAAATCTTATTTCTGTAATGAATATTAATGCTTGTAGCACTTTAAAACCAAAACACCTCTGGTGTCTAAGATCCTTTATTCATATTTAATATTTAGCAAGTTTTGCAGGATCATCTATTGCCATTTTGTTATATGCATATTTCACTCATATGAAGCATTTCGTCCTCCAAGTTCAATAAGACTGTAAGCTGTGGTTTCAGATTTCCTCTCACTATGTGTAAGAGCCCAGGCATTTTAATATAATGTGTACACTGTCTTCTCTGAGCTGTAATTTAAGTTTTATCACAACACTGTGGGAGCTGCTAGTGTCTGCAGCTTGATTTCACCCCGGGGTTTATGCCCTGAAGTGTCAGGCAGAGAGACAAGGCTGTGCCAGTCAGTTTCAGCGTGTTCAAGCCCAGGGAGCAAGGCAGAGATAAAGTGATGGAAGGCTGATAGCTGACGATGATTTACAAATGGGCTTCGTAGCTCCCAGGACTTCAAGATCTGTCCAGAGGGCAGGAAAAAGAAGAAATATCTCTATTTGCATAGTTTCTTGCATGACTTCAAAACACCTGCTGGAGATTGAGAGGTTTAAAACAGATGCCCCTTTTAAAGAAGAAGAATGGAAAAGCAAACAGGAAGCAGTTGACTATAGAATAGTGAATTCTTGGCCTTGTGACCTATGACAGGTAATAGTGCATGAGGAAGACCTCCAAGTCACCCACTGTTTGGGCTCAAGTTTCCTTGTCTATAAAGTGGGGATGCTACTGAAACTTACTTTGTAGAGTTTTTGTAAGAATGAGATGAAATGCCCAGCAGGGTGCCTGGTCCCTTGTGGTTCTGAATCCATTCTCTATATTGCTCTGATTCTTTTATTCCCACCACAGTAAATCATAACAATATTTATCAGACATTTAATATATTTCAAGCACTATTCCAAGCTTTACATTCATCATCATATGTAATCCACAAAAGAAGCCAATGAAGTAGGTATTTTTATTTCCATTTAACAGAGGAAGATGCTAAGGCTCAGAGAGGCACACAAAGGTTAGTAGTGTATTGGAGATTTGGACGTACACCTATTAACCCAGGGGTTCCTGAAGCATCTGACTTTGGGAAACTAGAGGGCACAAATTCTGATTCCCATAGGCGTCTTGGGAGTGGCTGGGCTGCAGAGTGAAACATCTTTTAGAACTTTGCCAGTTCCAATTCAGAACCTTTTTGTAACCCTCATTTCAACAAGCTAGTTATACTCAAAGTCTTCTGGCCTGTTTCTATTCATATGTGTACTCAAAGACCCCATCCTTTACAAAGGTTGTCTATAATTTTGTCTAAATACACAACACACTAGGAATATCCTATCAGAATATAGTAGACGGAACCCTTCATGTTGAAATAAGAAATGTATGTTCTCTAGCTATGTCCCCATTCTTCCATAATAACATTTGCATTTGTACAGCCCCTAAATTTTAAGGGATGCCTAAGACTTGGTAAATACTATCTCAACCAAATCAGAATGCAGGAGGCTTAACAAGTAGGTAAGTATTATAGTGCTAATTTTATAGGAAAAGTAACCAAGATGAGGTCAGAACCATATCTTAAGTCATATGTGTAGGGAACTGTAAGGAGAGACTGACAATGATATTCTTGATTTTAAATGATTGAAAAGCATATATGAAGCACAGGCTACCGACACCAAGTTCAGGAATGAAGACTCCATGTGTTTTTGTTTTCTGTAAAAGCACCGAGAGCTGCAAACAATTGTCTACATTGAGCCATCAGTCAAGAAGTATTTATGGTGAGTCTTTGGTAACGCTGAGCAGGTCCTAAATATTCTTGAGCTTTAATTTCCTCATCTGCAATATGGAAATAATAAAAATATCTGCCTCATTGGGTTGTTATAAGGGTTAAGTGAAAGAATGAATGTGAAAGCGTTTTGTAAACACTAAGCTGTTACACAAATGTCAGATATTTTATTAAATTCAGACAATTAAACCTTTATTGAGCATAATCTACTCGATGATAGGGATTCAAAGACTAAAATATAGGTTATTTTACCCCCAAGGATATAACTATCTAATAGAGAAAATATGTATCTTACCTAAACAATTAAAATTCAGTGTGAAAAGCACTATTACAGATGTATAGACAAAGCACTCTAGTGCTGTAGAAATAAAGTCACAATTAATTCAGGGCAAAGAGGCCATTCGATAGAAAAATTTCAGGTGAGGGTGATATATTGAGCTTTCTGTGAAAGTTGTGATAGAAGTTTTTCATGAAGAAAATATTCTAGGTAAGGACATCCTAGATGGAAGGGACTGTGTGAGCATCAATACAAAAGCCCAACACAGTCTCTTGGGGCTGGATTGTCAAAGGTATATGAGAAACTAGGAGGAGATGAATTTAAAAGAGACATTTGAAGGTTGTGTGTAAAGACTTTTGAATGCAATTCTTAAGAGTTAGAGTTTTATCTTGAATACTATGAGATGCCATGGAAATATTTTCAGCAGGGAAGCGACACATATCTTTTTTTGTTTATTTTGGAAGAGAGGTAAGAGTGAAGGTGCTGTCATCCCTGCCTTTAAGATATTTATCTTCGGACTGAAGAGGTCATATCAATATATACATGGGCATGTTGGCTCCCTTACCTTCACTAGCAGGACCAAAACTCAGGCTGAGATCAGAGCAGGAGCTTTATCCAATATAGCCTAGAGTTATTGGAGCTAATACAGGCCAGCTATAGATCAAATACCTAAGGGTACTAGAGAGGTTCTAGAACAAACATCTTAACAAGAGTGAACTAGACCTGGAATCTTCCTTATCTTGCAAACCAGGTATAACTAACTCAGCGTTTGCCGTAATGGCTAACCACATGTGGTCCAGAAGTACATTCCTGGATTGGGGTCCCATGAGACTGTTCCTGAACAAGGGTCATATCTCATAGTCATTACATTCTGGAACAGAAATAATAACAAAATTCCTACGACAGTGAGGAGCCACTCATGAGGTTACTAATGTTTCATTGAAGACATTATATTGGATTGTCTGAATCACAGAGATGTTAAAACTACATTTCTGAGAACCTCCATCTCCTATGGTTCCGTGTCAATGTCTGCCGATGAGAGGAACGTGTGAGAACTTTGGAAAGAAGAAGAGAATGAGAAGCCAGTCTTCTCTGGAAGGAGTTGCAATTAGACACACTGGCAGGTATAGAGTTTGAAGTGGCTCCCAGGTGAGCATCGTGAAGATCATCTATATTAGCCTACAGACTGAGATAGCTGGTGGGTGCCTCCGGAGGTTCTTGAGGTTCACAGTGGCTTCTGGGTGACCTACTGAGAACCATAGTCTTTGTTGCTGCATGTTGTGATTTTGGGTGACCATTTCCTTCAACTTTGGTTTTTTGGCCCTTCTAATAATTATGTAAGCCTCTAGTTCCTTGTGTTAAAACCTGCTGTACATGGAATGCATAGAGTGGATTGACTTCTTCTCAATAAACATTGACTGACGCAGGTGTGGCCAGTCACCCTCACACAATACTTGGCTGGTAGAAAACAAGCTGCTAATATGTATCAGTGATATATATATACATCCTCTGACCGAGAAATCCTGCTTCTAAGGATTCAGACCAAAGATATAATGAAAAAATGTGTGCAAAGATGTATGTGCAAAATTATTTGCCCCACATTAATAAATTGTTTCTTTGTGTCCAGTGCTGTGCTAACTTCTGGGGACAAAGTAGATGAATAAGACTCATTTGCTGCCCTCATGGATCTCAAAGACCAGTTGGATATAATTTACTCCTCTTCAGGGCTAATCAACCGTGCTTAGCTTCAGAGCCCACCACTATCAAACATCAAGCTACCTTATCCAGTCTTACATCTCACTCTTTCCTAGTCCTCACTTTGCCCAGTTCTAGTCAGTTCATTCACTGTCCTCATGTCTTCATCTCTGCTTCCACACTCTCCCTCATCCTGTTCCCCTGCCTGGAATTTCATCTTTGCCCCTCACCTATCTGAAGCGTGTAAATATCAACAAAATCAGTCTACGCCTCAAGAGATCCATGAAGTCTTATCTGATGACCATAGTTCATACTCACATCCCTTTTTCTCTGGTATCTTACTGCACTTATATTCAATATCACATCATTGTTCTCATTTTGTTTTGTGTCTGCTTTGTCTCCTTGACTGGATTATAGATTCCTCTATGGTAGAACTATGATTTATATGGTGCTTCTAGAATTGACACAAGACTCTGGGACCACTAGGGAACACCTAAGAGAATATTTTTCTTAATCTTTGTCTTTTTAAAAAATAATTTTTAAAACATTAGGATACATTTGGATTTACCAAAAAGTTGCAAGATAGTACAGAGATTTCCCATACACTCATCAAGCAATTTCAGTCTCCCCTAATGATGTTAGTTACCATGGTACATTTGCCAAAACTGAGAACCAACATTGGTTCATTACTGTTAACCAAACTCTAGCCTATTTTCCACCAGTTTTTTCATTAATGTCCTTTTCTGTTCAAAAATCAAATCCAGAATTATGTTTTTGCCTTTATGGTTTGAAAATAAGACTGTAAGTTATAGTTAGATCATCCTAATGACCACATTATAACAAAGTCTTGGTACTCGGTTTTGATGACCATGTTTACAATAATGCCAAATAATACTAATTTTATTGCCCCAGACTAATGAATAGAGGACAGAAAGTTACTGAATAGGAAAATGAAGCATTATCGCTAAGTAAATGCCAAATGATGTCGCTGCCTCAGCAATGGCTGCACAGAAATTTAAATAGAGAAAAGAAGTCAGAAAATTGAATTCTTTATTAATTGTACAAGCTTTTATTGAGCACTTGTCATGTGCAGGCATCATACACGGAGGATAACAAAATGGACAAGACATCTCTCTCTCTCCTCTTGCTGTCTCTCACTCTCTCTATCTCTGTCTCTATCTCTTACTCTCACTGTCTCTCTTTCTCTCTGAGCTTACGTTACATAAGACTTAACAATGTATGCATGTCAGAAAGCAAAAGAAACTTGCCTAGCAATGACTTCCATGTTGTAGTTACAAATGTTAGTTTTGCTTTTGAAAAAGAATTATTGTTAGCTATACTTAATTTAGTTAATTCTAATTTTATTGGATTTTTAGTCTTATTTGCATTTAATTTTTATTTTTCTTTTATAGTTGTATAAGGACTTTAAGCATTAATAATTTACATCTGGCTAAGTAATAGTATAAATTGACATAATTCAAGTTAATTCAGATTGCATATTAATATTTCTTACTCAAAATAGATCCTGAATTTGAAAAATATTATTTAATGCATCATATATATTCTTCATGTGGAATAGTTAAGAATTGGGCATACTCTATGCTCAATAAAACCTTTTATATTGCTAAAAATAGCAAGAAAGATAATAGGACAATTAGCAAATTCATGGTTTCTACTTGGTTTTCCATTTCAAAGGCTACTATTTGGAGGTCTTCTGCTTTGTTTAGCTATTACTATAGAAGTTTGAATGACATGACAAGACAAACGATTGCTTTATCAGAATCCCCAGTTGGCCACTCATATGGACAGAACATTATAAACATTACTTTCATAAATTCGTCCTAGTCTAGGGTCTTGCTCTCCATTTTGCTGGCCTGGGAATCTGATTCATAAGTACATAAAGACTAGGAGTGAGGGTGCTCTCTTTCCCTCTCTCTCTCTCATGTGTGGAACAGTCTCTCATCATAACAAACTATAGTTGATTTGTAATCAGAAGTTTGCTTTGGAGTACCTGGAACCAGATCCAAAAGAATTTGTTATGTGATTCAAATGTCCAGTGACATCAGGCTTAGGTAGCCTGAGATGCTTGTTTCCATGAACACACATCTACACATCTACTGTCAGAACCAGCAGGACTGAAGCCTTGGGGAAGGCACCCCTTCTCCTAGAGGCAGTTTGGAAGGGCACTACTACACTTTGCCTCTGTGACAGTCATTTTTCTCTTTCTGTCATTGGCCAACCTATCCTCCTCTCACCTTTGCTGACTGGCACATTTTGTCATTAAATACGTTCATCCATTCAATAAGCTTCATTATAGATTACAAGCCATTCTTTAAAGTTCTTTCATTGAAGGATTAATTTCATAAACATTTATTGAGTACCTTTCATGGAGCAGAGACTGGTGAGTAATAGATATGGTTTCTACTCTCACAGAGTTTATGGTGTACTAGGACATACAAATAAATGTTCAAGTGATCACCAGGCAGTGTGATGTGTGTTGTGATGGGAGTATAGGATGCAAAGAGAGAAGTTAACAGAAGCACATAATAATAGATTTGAATCAGAGTCATCTCCCCATATGAGCATATTGTCTAAATTGAAATATGAAAGTTGAGCAATAACTAATTTGAAAAAGAGCATATACTTATGTGGAGAGTGTGTGTGTGTGTGTGTGTGTGTGTGTGTGTGTGTGTGTGTGTCAGAGAGAAAGGGAGAGAGAGAGATTTGGGAGGAAGAAGGAACAGCAGGTACAAAGTCTCATGAGCGAGTGGCATTTTGTAAACTGAAAACAAGTAATTTCACAAAGAGCTGTTCTGACCCATTATGTGTTGATTTCATAGTTTACTTCTCCATCTTCAAGAAGGGAACATTTCTTTTATTGCACATTTACAATTAATGCAGAAATGAAGGCTTGTAATTCTGAGTGGGTTCACATTTTAGAAATGTCGCAGCTCACACCAAGCAGCTGTCACCCTCACTAAGCCAAATCCTCTACCGAGCAAGCCGACTTTGGAATAGCTTAACAGAAACACGGTATGTGCATTTTTTCATTGTTCTGTTCCCATGCAGCAAGCCAGCCTTAGTCAGCCCTTGCTTAGTGCATCCACATTGATACCTTAAGCAAGTATCTATTTTACCATCTGTTATTTTAAGAGAAAAGATCTCAACTTTTTATAGTATGGATTTCTCCAATTTGGATATAATTTCTCTTAGCTTGATAGACTGTAAAGAATTAATAAAATCTTTAAGCAGAGTTTGCAGTAAACAGCCACTGCTAATACTGTGTTCATATTTTAGCCATTGAAAAAGTAGATGGATAGGGAAGTTAAGGTTTTCTGACTTTAAATGAATAATTTACACCCCCAAAAGATACAGGAAATTACCAGTAGCTAAACCAGGTCAAACATTTCAGGTATATATATGTGTCTGAATATATATGTCGGACTCTTAATATATACATACTAGGCTAAATAAATTAATTGAAAACATTTCCTCACTAATTATACACACAGTAAAACTGAAACATTCTGATTATCATCCCGTGGTTAAAAGGCCTGTGTGGCAGAACACCTGTATTGTATCCCGTTTCTAGATCTGGACTGACGGGTCGTGGTTTCTCTATAGAGAATATTTACCGAAAGTTCAAATGGATGGTGGTCCCATCCCCATTGTGACAGCCTCTCCCTTGGAAATGTACCTTTTCTTTACCTGGTGGTAGATGAGTTGCTTGCCTTTCGGTCTCCCAGTTTCCGTATATAACGCAGAAATTTGGTTCTATCCCTTTAAGCGTCCATAAAAAGAAGAGTTTTTTCTTTGATTATTTTTCTCCTGTTATATCTCACTTTCCAATTTTCCACTCCCCTAGAGTTTGGCTATCTGCCTCAAAGTATCAAGTCCTGAAGTATAAGAGAGAAAACAGCAGATATAAATGCATTTTAAGGAGAGTGATCTGTCAGGTCTTTTTGGAATCGAAGGTGAAGAAATGTGGGGAAAATAAACCAGAGATTTAGGCAGAGTATTATTAGATGATTAATTGTTGTTTTCCACCTTTATTTCACTGATAAGCTCCAGTAATCCTAAAGCATCTCATTTTTATCTAGGAAAAAAAAAGACATTTGAAATCTTTAAGCTGTCTTTAAAACTACCATCAAAGAGAGTATTTTGAGGGGGTAACTGCCTCTGCTGAATTAGAGCCTTCAGAATACACAATTTAAAAACAGTTGAGCACCTAGGGGCTGAATCTGATAGCCACAGTCAAACAGAATAATTTCAACAAGTTTGTAATTACATATCCTGGACTCCGGGAAGCTGGCATCCCCACCCCCACCCCCCATCCCCCAGTTACTCCAGTCTGTGAATGCTGGAGAGATGAGTTGTGCATGCATATAAGCAATAGGCAAGAGGCAAAAGGCGATATTTCAACTAGTATTCTTTTCCTTAATGTTCATTTGTAGAAGATGAAACAGCAAGAGATTTCTGTCAAAGACAAAAATATGGAGTTGGAGCTAGAAGAAAGAGCTTTCGGAACCAATATTTTCTTAAAAGAAAATCATGCCTGAAGACAATGAATTAAAGCCAGACCATCCATTCTCAGCACTGTGAACTCAGAGCTCCTTTCTCCATCCTTCCCTGAAAGTTTCCCTTCAAAGCTCCTTTTTTGTATGTAAACTTATGGGTTTGATTACAGATTTACTATTCAAGGATTAATGTGTTTTTAATCACAGAAATATCCAACATGTAAGTTAAGATTACCCCAGTGTTGAAGTGTTTAAAATGAAGACAATGGGGCTTCCTACTTTGTAGGGTTCTTGTATGGACTCAGTGAGACAATGCATGGAAAGTGCTTAGCATAGTGCCTGGTGAGTCCTCAATTATGTCAGACAGAGCAGCAGCTGCTGCTGCAGTGGTGGTAGATGCTGCTTTTATTGTATTTCAGCCACAAGGGCTTCACAGGATCCAGAGGTCCGTTTCTTTGGTCACAGGACGATGTTGGAATTGGAAGGGGGAAAAAATGACAACAATTTACATATTTGGATAGCATGCAAATCCTATTGTCCTGGGTTTGGGGACTTCTGTCCATGCCCTGAAGTTGCTTTTTCTTTTCAGTATTCCTGGGTGCCCTGCAAGCCTCTCAGCCTCTGTGGTGCCTGCAACAATCACTCTCCACAATTTATTGGGGTTTTAACATTGGTGGAGGATATTCCAGGAACAACCTCCACCCTGCTCAAGCCTGGCTCTAATTAGAAATCTTCTGGTGGAAAGGAGCAGGAATTTTAAAGCTAGAGTTAATAAGGATTAAGGAGATTGTGATGAAGGATTTCCTAATACTCTACTTCCTTCTGCAAGTTTGTTCCATTCTCATCCATGCAGATGGAGTTTTCCTGTTTCTTCATAGTCTCTGCTCCCACCCCTCTCTCCAATTTCAGGTTGTCCTTAGTTTTGGTTTACTGTGGTTATTATGGCCCTGCTTCTATAAGAACTTTCAATTTATTGTTGCACAGCTAATAATAGTGTCTTAATAACGAAATACCAAATCTGGGGAAGATAAAGCTGATTGGCCCATCTTAGACTGAGTGTCTACCCACTAGTCCAAAAGCTGTTGTGGGATGGGGATGATGGTGTCCGTAGTCATCTGTCTAGGCAGTGTAATGGCCTCCCAAAGAATTCCATGTCCTAATCCCCAAAATCTCTGAATATGTTACCTTATATAGCAAAAGGGACTTTTCAGATTTCATTAAAATAAGGATCTTGAGATATAACGATTACCCTGGATTATCCAGGGTGGATCACTATAATCACGAGGGTGCTTATAAGGGAAAGAGGGAGGCAAGAAAGTCAGAGTCAGAGAAGAAGATGTGATGATGAAAACAGAGTTTGGAGTGGTGTGGGTCCATGAGCCAAGGAATGCAGGAAGCCTCTTGAAGCTGGAAAAGTCAAGGAAACAGATTCTCCCATAAAGCCTCTAGAAAGAATGCAGCCCTGAGTCTCATTTTAGACTTTTGATCTCCCAAACTGTAACAGAATAAATTTGTGTCATTTTAAGCCACTAAATTTGTGGCAGTTTGTTACAGCAGCACCAGGAAGCTAATACACCACCCTTTTTGGAAGTAAGAGCAGTTGCTAGAGGACATTATTGCCAGCCACCCTCCTCTATAATCTTAAGACCTTGGAGAAATCCAAAGTAGCTTCTAAATGTTTAGGGACCTCTTGCCTTACATTTTCTAGCTTTTTTTCTGCCTCTGAGTAGGCTGAACGAATAGCCACTAGGTTCTTACATCTCAGTAGCAGCTGTCTTTGTTTCCTGAGGGTAATAACAACAACTTTGTGGGAATGTTTTTTAATTTAAATAATATATATATGTAAAGTTACTTATTACAATGTCTGGCACAGAGTAAATGCCAGTTATTATGAACCCTACCAATAAGATGTGAAATCTTAACGGTTGTCACTGAGACAAGCGACTAGACTGAATGACGTCTAAAGGCCGTATACTTCTTGCACATCTTTCATGGCTCAAATATTTTCTTATGTATCACTCATTTAGGCTTCACAACAACACGATAGGGTGTATCATCTCCATCTTATAGATGAGAAAACTGAGTCTCAGAGAAAGTAAATAACTTGCCCGTGAGTGGGAAAACCAGAGCTAGAATTCAAATGCAGGTCATTTGGCCTTAACAGTAAGTCTCTTTCTAGGTCATTGTGCAGACTCTCTCAGTGCAGCAAACCACCAGTCTCTAGAGCACTGCCCTCATTTCTAATGCGTGATACTTTAAAAGGTAATAATTAATGGATAAGAAAAAGCTGAGAAACACTTTAACATGAAAGCACTGAGTGTGTGAACATTGTCAAATATTCAGTAAGCATGCATATCGCTATGGACTGAATTGTATCCCCCTAAAATTCATATGTTGAAGCCCTAACCACTAGTGTGGCTGTATTTCGAGATAAGGCCTGTGAGGAAGTGATAAAGGTTAAATGAGGTCATAAGGGTGGCTCCCTAATCTGATAGGGCTGGTGCCCGTATAAGAAAGAGAAGAGACACCAAAGTTCTCTCTCTTTCTTTACCATGTGAGGGTGCAGAGAGAGGGCAGCTGACTACTAGCCAGGAAGAGAGTCCTCACCAGAAACCAAATCAGCCTGCATCTTCATCTTGGATTTCCCAGCCTACTGAACTGTGAGAAAATAAATTTCTGTTAAGTCCCCCAGTATATGGTATTTTGTTATGGTGGCCTGAGCAGACTAAGACACATATCCAATAGTCACATCTCCTCTCTTCCTCTTGGTACAGTCATTCTGGTTTTCTTTTCAACTCCAGCTATTTCAATGCGTGTTCCTATAAATATGAAACACTGTTCTTCATTTCATGTCTAACACACATGCATTCATTCCACCAACATTTTTTGAGAGTAGAACTTGTGTTGCATGATGGAGATGCAAAATCAGGAAGGACAGACCACAAGTATTATGGTGGGGCTTCTGGCATAAAAATGTAGGACATATGTGTGTGTGCATGTGTATGCATACGCCTGTGTGTGTGTATACATGTACACATGTGTGAGATGCATGAGCAAGACATGAAGAGAAAAAAGATAAAAGGATGATGAAAGCGGCAGAGTTAGCATTATAGATTGAACAGAATACAACAATGTCTGTTTACTCCCGTGTTAAGGAAAACACAATGCTCTTGGGTGAAGCCAGAGGAAGGAAAGGAACAAGGGCTTTAGAAAAGACAAGAAGAAGAAAGGTCCTTAAAGATGTCTTCTGCTCTTCCAGATCGTTTCCGTCTTAGACTAACACCTGGTAACTTAGCTGGCTCCTACAAAAGATACTTCCACTCTCTGGTGCTTCAGATGGTTAATACAACAGAACCAGAGTCCTTCTCCAATTCTGCTGCTTAGCCTTCAAGCCCCGAGAGTGAACAGTGATAATTCTAGGAGCAGTGCAGATTTGTGGGTACTTTAAGGAGAACAGGTAGAAAGGTTCAGCTATGGAATTTTTGTGGGAGTTAATCTTAACTTTGCAAATCGCATATTTGACCACTGGAAGGCATTAAAGGATTTTTCGTTCCTTCTTTCTTGAACTACAGATTCTTGCTTCTGTCCTGGGAAAGGCCATGCATTGACTGTCACCAAACTTTCCAAACCTGTCTCCTTCTTTCTATCCTTAATACCACTATCTAGGCTTAGTCCATCATCACCTAATGCCAAGATAACTATTGCCAACATCCACATTCCAATCATTCTCTCCAACATAACAGACGTGATCTTGTGACTCCCTGAGTAAAAAGTCACTTCAGTGACTTTCCCTTGCACTCTGCATGAAGTCCAGTGTCTTCAGAGTGTCATAAAAGACCCTGAAAGCTTCAGCAGTACTGAAATATTTACAGTTCTCAGAAGGTGGCAAGCTCTGCCTTATCACTGATTCTTTGCACATGCTATCCTCTCTGCCTAGAAAGAACTTCTTCCTGTTTCTTTGCCTGAGTGCCCCTACATTCAAGTCTTTACTTAGCTACTAACCCTTCCAGATAGCCTTCCTTAATTCCACAGAGGAGGAAACTCCTATGTACTGGAAAGAGCACCCAGAACTCGCATCACTTTGGATTGGGATTGTCTGTTTACTTATTTCCTATCACTAGAAAGTAGGTGCTGAAGGCAGGGACTGTGTATGGGTCATTGTTCATTGTTCATCTGCCATCAGTGTTCATTATGTTCACCCCAACCAACCTCTTTTCTGTGCCTCAAATATATGTCAAACCTTCTGCTAGCTCACTTATTCATTCATTCATCTAACCATTCATTCAAAAACACATATAGAATACCAAGTATTTGTCTGGAACTATTCCAGGTACTGAACACTTAGCAGTGAACACAACAGAAAGTAATTCTTGCCCTCATGGAGCTTCCATTGTTGTGGGGCTGAGGCAGATAATGAACACAAGCAATAATGAAAATTTAGAAGATATAGATAACATAGGGAATGCTTATGGGTGGAGAGAGGTGCAATCTTAAATAAGGTGACCAGTGCAGGTCTCATTGAAAAGACAACATTTGAGCAGAGCATAGGAGAGAGCTAGACTTAACAGATATTTGGGGGAAAAAAGTAATCGAGACAGGAAGAAATGCAGGTGCAAAGTTCAAGCTATTATTTTTCTCATCTAGTAAATAAGTAAGCAAAATAAACAAAAACAACTCATTTTTTACCCTCCTCTCCCTTCCAGCTACCATTTCACTTTTCAATTCTGGCTCCCATTCTGTATACAGTCTATGTCCTCAGCTATGTATTATATACATTTATTTATTTGCCTCTTGTCTGTCCCCGTAGTAAGTTGCAAGCTTCATAGAGACAGAGATTTTGTCCATTTTATTCACTACTATATCACCAGAACCCAGAATAGTGCCTCAATGTATAATAGGCATTTGATAAATATTTTTTAAATTGATAAATTAGTGAATAATATGTTTTGAAAGAATAAATGAGGTAGAATTCCCTGTGCTTACTGACATATAATTGTTAAATATATTTTTTTCTGGTTTTGGTTCTATCAAGTCTTAACTTCTGAAAGGCTCATTTGGCTTCCACTATATTTAAAATACAGTAAAAATGAATCTTTTCTGCAAAAAAAATTGACTCAACTTTTCTCACCAGCTTTTCTTATTTTAAAGAATATTTTAATGTTAGCAAAAAAAAATCAGAGTATAGATAACGGCTTGAGTTTGGTCAGGTAGTCTTTTTTGTTCTATGTGCTGCTGTCCCAACTCTATGGGACAGTGAGCTGAATGGTTAAAATATACAAATTAAAAATAAAAAGAAAATAATAAAGCTCTTTTACTCTTTAAAAAATAGTTACAAAATGTTTAGTGCATACATCAGTCAGAGAAGTGTTTTTTGTGGGGTTTTTCGTGGATACAGGTATATGATTCATTTGTAAATGGACAAGATGTGTCTGAAGGATAAGATGTCTGAAGGGATTCTGGGTGGAAAACCACACATGGTTATTCTAGAGTTCTTTGTGAGGACACCTCCCACTATGTGGAGATGGAGCTGACAACTTTGTTTATTGATTATTTATATTGTCCCAAGTGCAGTACATGTGTGTTCTGATTGCTTTGTATTAGTGTAATTTAGTCTCACAAATCTTTAGGCCTTGCCCCAACCATTCATATAATCACTTATACATACCTCCAGAGCAGTACGTGTTATATATGTGTTCCATATACATGGCTCTGCCGGTGTGTGACTTGGCCATATTGGAGACTATTTATAGCCACTCAGAATCAAGTCAGTGCCTTTGAAAAGCAGGCTATTAGCAATGCAAATTAAGAATAAATGAAACAATGGTGTGCCTATTATAAGCTACTTGAGCTACTTAACACATGAAGTGCATACTCTTTTTTTTTTAATTTAAAATAATTTTTTCCAGCTTTTTTGAGATATAATGGCCATATAACATTGTATAAATTTAAGGCGTACAATATAATAATTTGTTATACATATATATTGTGAAATGATTACCACAATAAGGTTAGGCAACACATCCATCACCTCACATAGTTACCTTTTCTGTGTATGTGCATGGTGGGATTTTTAAGATCTACTCTCTTAGCACAATACAGTATTGTAAACTATAGTCACCATGCTGTACATTACATCTCCAGAACTTATTCCTTTATTCATCTTATAACTGGAAGATTGTATCCTTTGACCAACATCTTTCCATTTTCCCCAACCCCCAGCCCTTGGCAACCACCAATATATTCTGTTTCTATGAGACTGTCTTTCTTAGATTCATTTATAAGTGAGATCATACAGTATTTTTCTTTCTCTGTCTGACTTATTTCGCTTAGCACAATCTCCTCCAGGTTCATCCACGTTGCTGCAGATAGCAAGATTTCCTTCTTTTTAAGGTTGAATATTCCATTGTGTGTGTGTGCATGTGTGTGTGTGCGTGTGTGTGTGTGTGTGTGTGTGTGTATAGACACCACATTCTTTATTCACCCATTGATGGACACTTAGGTTGTTTCTATGCCTTGGCTATTATAAATAATGCTGCAATGAGCCAATAAACATGGGAGTGCAGATATCTCTTTGAGATTCCGATTTCAATTTCTTTAGATATATATCCAGGAGTGGGATTGCTGGATCATATGGTAGTTCTCTTTAATTTATGGAGGAATCTCCATACTGTTTTCCATAATGGCTGTATCAATTGGAGGCATCCCGCCCCCCCACTTCCTGATTTCAAACTGTGTTACAAAGCTATAGTAATCAAAACAGTATGGTACTGGCATAAAAACATACACATAGGCCAATGGAACAGAATGAAGAGCCATAATATATACGCATATACACGCATATACAGTCAACTAATATTTGACAAAGGAGGCAAGAATACTCAATGGGGAAAGGATAGTCTTCAATATATGGTGTTGGGAAAACTGGATAGTCATGCAAAAGAATGAAACTAGACCCCTATCTTACACCACTCACAAAAATTAACTCAAAATAGAGTAAAGACTTAAATGTAAGACCTAAAACCATAAAACTTTTACAAGAAAAGATACGGAAAAAGCTCCTTGACATTGGTCTGAGCAATGATTATTTGGATATGACATCAAAAGCACAAACAACAGAAACAAAAATAAACAAATGGGACTACACCAAGTTAAAAAGCTTCTGCACAGCAAAAGGAATGATCAATAAAATGAAAAGGCAACCTACGGAATGGGAGAACATATTTGCAAACCATATATCGAATATGAGGTAATATCCAAAATGTATAATTCATACAACTCAACAGCAAAAAAACCACAAATAATCCAATTGAAAAATGGGCAAAGGAGCTGAACAGACATTTTTCCAAAGAAGACATACAAATGGCCAACAGGTACATGAAAAGGTGCTCAGCATCACTCATCATCAGGGAAATGCAAATCAAAACCAGATGAGATATGACCTCACACCTGTTAGAATGGCTATCATCAAAAAGATAAGAGATAACAAATGTTGTTGAGGATGTGGAGCAAAAGCATCCCATGTCGGTGGGAGGTGGGTAGTCTTAAGATTAGAGAACTTGACTCTAGAGATTGGAGGGAAAAGGAAACAATTTTTTCTAGTTTCTAGGTTATTTTTCTAAAGAGGCCTCCAATTACTATTTCCCACTACCTCAGATGTGCATAGAAGGTGTTCAGTCATACTACACTTATTAAGACTTCATGATTCTGGAGAGAAAGCACATTTCCTGCTCCTGTTTTACAAGCAAAATAAAATCTAATCTATTAAGCAAAAAAAAAACTCTTTGGCTAATGGACCTTAAATTTCCAGGAGCATATCTGGCTTTAAGCTCAGCCTTTGTCTGGGCACAAATGATGTAATCAAGATACTCCCTCCTCAAACCTACAGCACATGGGATTCCCCTCCAGAGGGCAAGAAGGAGAGCTCTTTCCCAGAAGTTCAAGCATAAGTCTGACAGAATCAAGTCACTGTAGCCAGAGAAACGCTATGCTCAGGAGCTGATATGGGTTAAGCATGGCCCCCAGGAGAAAATAGGGAATAGTTACCAAAAAGGGCTGAAGGTTTGCTGGCTGGCAAAACCACCTCCTCACTCCTACAAAGACGCTTCCCAATGTGTAGGGAAGAAGATGACTACTATGCCCAAGCTAATTGTTTGCAAACTTGGCTTCCTATTAGAATAGCCTGGGATGCTTTTTAAACCATGGGATGCCAATTTCAGCAACTTCTGCTTCAGTCATTATGGAGTAAGCTAGAACCAGACTTATTCTCTCACCATAATCAACTAGGAAACTGGACAAATATTTAACAAAACTGTTTTCAAAAATTGGCAGTCAGAGAAAGACTATGCTCCCTTAGAGAAGGGGAACAAGCCAGATAAGTCTTGTTACCACCCAGAATTTATGCCTAGAGGAATTTTACAGATCATGGTGCAGAGATGGGGATCCCTAGCAGAGCAGGACGGTCATAAGGTCTTAAGAAGTTGAGTTGATGGGAATGAGAGGTTGAGGAAGCTGAGGTGTCTGGAATTTGCAGCACACAGAACTGGAGAGGAAGGAGCTGTATTGAGAAAAAGCTCCAAGAATCTGCATATACATTCCCTCGAGTCTTTTCCTGAATGATAAACCATATACACATAGGTTGAGATTCCACAGGCTGGAAAAAGCCAACTAGGAAGCCTTGTTCTTAACAGTTCCCAGAGTCACAAAGAATTGGGAGAAGTTTGAGTTCTGGCTGGAAAGAGATGAGAGTCTTCATTAACTGTCTGTGGCATTCAGTAGGGACTCCAAAAGAGTGACACTTGAGTAGGTAATTAAAGTACTGCAGAGTAGTAGGAGGAGAAGAAATAGCAGTTGTTCTTAATTGAGACAGGACTGATAGAATCCAAAAGCCCATTTTTTTCCCCAAGATATGAGCACCCAACTTGAGAATATGGGAGAAAAAAAATAAAATATTATTGATAATACTATTGATTAGAGAAAAATCCATACATATTTGTGCAGTGTCAAATTTTACAGTCCTGGAAAGTGACACTTCTTCTATTTTCTAAATTTAAAAACAAAATTCTTCTGCATTCAATTTGTATACTCCCCTTCCTGCCCCCTCCCCGATATCAACAAAGTATAATCTTTTTCTTCCTTTACTTTCTTTCATAAATGCCATAAAGTCTTCCTGAGCATCGTTCTAACACAAAACAAAAAAGATCATCCCTCTTCTGAGCCATTTTATTTGAATGTCCCATGGCTTCCAAGCCTTCATGAGCACATATGAGACTGTTTCAGTATCATGAAGTCATAGGTGTGCACAATAATCATATTTCTTAATCACTGTGAGACAGTTATTGCACTAAGGCCCATGTGTGCCCTATCTCATGTAACCTTAACAACAAACACATGGGATGGGAACTCTTATTAATCCTCCTTCTCTACTGAGGAAAGTGAGGCTTAGAGAACTGGTAGGTAGCAAAGCTAAGAGTTACACAAAAGCAATCTCACTCCAGAAAACAAGTTCTTCAGCTCCACTACAGACATCTTGTTTTTGGTCTCTTCTTGATTAGAGGTTCCTTGTAGACAAAGGCTGTGTCTTTTTCATCTGCGTACGCGCTGCACCTGGCATAGTGTTTTGTTTGTAGTTGGTTATTGGCAGACATTTGTTGAATGAATAAATACATGCCTGCATGAAAATTATAAGTAGCTTTTGAAAGATGATACTGTTATGAGTCACACCTAGGTATAAGCAATGCCTACAGGGTAGGAGGTATATTATTGATGTATTCAGTGGTTTTGTGTCTGTAAACAACAGTTTTGTTGAATTGCTTTTGATTTTTTTTAGATCCTATTCTCTTTGCTCTGTGTTCCCATTGTACTAGGATTTTGAAGCAAAATATACTTTTTTGACACATAAAGTAGATTATGTTTTCAGAGCCAGAAAAATTAGTGATCAATATTCTAATCATTAAGTATGAAATTTCTTTACTGGAGTAAGTTTTGGTAAATTGAGAGATGGAAAATAACTAAAGTCATTGAAAAGGAGCCTCTCTCAGCTTCTCTAGAGGGAAAAATGCCAGTTCAAAAGGAATAAGGAAAAAAAGGAAAGCAATTACAGTCAAAACCACAAGCTTTACAGGCTCAATGAGTTTTTATTTCAGAGTTCATTTTATTGCACTTATTTTTCCTTCCTTTAAGGCTAAACATGAATGGGGAACGGCATGGTAATAATGAATTTGAGATTGCAAATTTTTTTGGTTAAGCTACTATATGATTTGAACAGAGAAAACCAGGCATCTTTTGTGTAAAAGCTGGGAGTGAGTAGCAGAAGGAAAGCAATGAATGATCCCACATCCTTTTTGTACCTTGCATCCCTCCACAGTCGACTCCTTAACCCCAAACTTCAGGCTCTGGATCTCCCAGCATGTGCCTCGAGTCTCTGCAGTGAAGAGCAGTGAAATAACAATTTAGTGTACCATTAACAAAGGTTTAACAGGAAAGAGACCAATAAAACACCATTGATCCACTTCTGGTTTGAACAAATATACAATGAACCATAAAAAACATTGTTCTTTAGAGGAATTGTAAATTTTATGACTCTGCACTTGACCTTATTTTATATTATTTTATTTATTTATTTTTTTTGTGAGGAAGGTCAGACCTGAGCTAACATCCGATGCCAATCCTCCTCTTTTTTTGCTGAGGAAGATTGGCCCTGAGCTAACATCCATGCCCATCTTCCTCTACTTTATATGGGATGCCACCATAGTGTGGCTTGACAAGTGGTGCGTCAGTGTGTGCCTGGGATCTGAACCTGCGAACCCTGGGCAGCCAAAGCAGAGCATGCACACTTAACCACTAAGCCACCGGGCCAGCCCTGACCTTATTTTAGAAGTCTGGGTTTGCACTTAAAGCATCTTTTTCAAAATTAGAAAAACTAACAATGAAAAACTAGTTTTCTAAGAAATTAACTCGGAGTAAGAAGATCCCAACTTGGGAGTTGCCCAGAGATGAGTTTGGTGCTTACTGCATCCAAGAGCTCCAGTGACTGGAGGTAAAGCTTTCCCAAGGGTCCTGTGGGAGTCATACTCAGGTTGAAAAGCCAAAATTGTTAGTGGAGGAGAAATATCCAGTAATTCAGTGTGATGAGTGGGAGCCCTCTATCAGTACACAAGGCAAGAGATAGAGAACAAAAGAGATATGGAACTGATCAGGAGAGTGCAAGCAGATTGAGGGAGCAGTTCAAGGCCTGGGGCTGGAACCATCTGGCAAGATGCCAAGAGCTTGCCCTGATGATGTATTGCCAGCCACATGTATGGGAGAGGACCAGCCAGCTCAAGTGCATAAAGTAGTCCAAACACATTGCGTATGTCTCCTCCGTTGATAACCTGATGTCAAGGTAGCCTTTACTTTCTTTGCACTCTCAAGACATTTATTGGTAATGCTCCAATGTAATTCAATATTTTTCATCTTTGACCATAGAATGGCTCTAGAGATATATAACCTGGCTCCAAATCTCAGCTTCCACACTTTTTGGCTGTGTATCCTCAGACAAATTGCTTAATGTCTCTATATGTCTGTATTTTCATCTCTAAAATGGAGATAATATAAGTTTCCAGATCTCCTAACATTTTTAAGAAAAGTTAATGAGTAATAAATGAAAAATTCTTAGAATAGTTTATGGCAAATAGTAGAATTAAAAAGTTATATTTTATTAATATATTCATTATCATATATTTTACTATAGTGTCTAGTACAGTGCCTGACACATTGTCAGTGATCTGTAAATATCCAGTGAATCAGTAAATAAAAGATCAAGAATACTAAATTTGGAAAGCACCTGCAGAGGTCAAAATAGTCATCTCCAGTTCAGATGAAAATGAACAGTATACATAGGCACCAGCCTCTTCTTAAAAATTGTCAGTCCAATCTGGTCATTCCAATCTGTGATAGGGCTAGTGGAATATGATTTCATTTTTTATTACATTTAAGCAAAGAATAATTTCCAACATTCAGAGAAAATTTATTTTCTGATTAATTTGACATTTTTGCCTTTAGATAAAAATATGGGCAGAATCATTACCTGAACAAATGCAAGCTGACCTACATACTTGCATCTTGATCAATATTACAAGCCAGGGCCAAAAGACATCTTAATTCTGGGCTGCTCTGGAACCATTCTTGGTTACATCAGGAAGTCAAATCAGTCAAACAATTGTTAACAGTTTTAATGAAGTCTAGTGAATTGTAAATAGGCAAGTTGGAGCCCTTTAGGCAGAAAATTGGACTGTAGGTATGTGGTGTGTGTGGAGGTGATTGTTGACTCTGTAGTCCACAAAGAAGGAAAAGTAACTTGGCATTATGATCTGTACTCTTGGTATTGTTGGTGGATCTTTGAACGTGTATAATTTTATTTATTTACTTTGTGTGTGTGTGTGTGTGTGTGTGTGTGTGTGAGGAAGACTGGCTCTGAGCTAACACCCATTGCCAATCCTTCTCTATTTTGTATATGGGATGCCACCACAGCATGGCTTGATGAGTGGTGCGTCGGTCTGTGCCGGGGGTCCAAACCTGCGAACCCCGGGCCACCAAAGTGCAACGTGCAAACTTAACCACTATGCCACCAGACTGGCCCCTACTTATTTATTTACTTTTGTCTTTGCTTAAGAACAAGTAAAAAGTCATTGAAAGAAGCAGCATATGGTACCTTCACATGGTACCTTCGCACATTACTCTTAAGCCTTGTGGTTCAATTCTCCTATATCTTCCCATCTGAATTCTACAGGTTATTTTGAGTGCATTTAAAATTTTCTGTCCTTTGGAAATTTTTAAACCATTGGATTATTTCAAATATCTTTATGGTATATTTAAAAAGGACAGGAAGACTTCATGTTTACATCACATTAATTTCAGGTTATCATTAAGGATCTACTCATTATCAACCTCTTAGTGTGATGTTACTTCAGTAGTTCACACTCAAAGTCTCCCTTACCTTCGACTGTTCCCTCTTTCTCAGCTCCCACATAACCCCAGATTCTATTGACGCTTCCTTTTCAATGTCTCTCAAATCGAGAAGTAACTAACTCTTTTGTGTGGAATATTTATAATAGACTCATAAAATGATTTATGCCTCTGGTTTCCTGCTCCTCTGATTGACTTTTCACACTCCTGCTAGAACTGTCTTCTAAAACACAAATATGAATATAACCTTCTCCAGCTTTAAAATTCCTAATTTATCGCTGTTGCTAAAAGGATAAAATCTAAACATCTCAGCCTTTATTTAGAGTGTTTCAGCACTTGGCTTCTCCCAAGTGAAAGCCACTCCCCCCATTTCATTCTCACCAGTGTTTAACAGTACACTCAAAAAGATGTTCTCCCATACCTCCATGTCAGTCTTCACTATGCCATCCCATATTTTTATTGGGCTAACATGCAGGAACAATCATATCTAAGTTAAGCCCCATGTAAGTAATAAATTCTATGGCCACATACTGGGCTCTTAGAACCCCACCAAGACTGCCACCATCGAGCCATCTCCAGAATAGAGATTAGCGAACAAGGAGATATAAATAATGCAGAAAAAATATAAAATGTCTTCCTGAAAGGCAATTTTTAATCCATAGTAAAGGAATGTTTACATTTCATATTAAAATAAGCAGTGTAGTAGAATTGTTCTTGCTGTCTGATCTCCCTAGTATTTCTTCCTTCAGTAGGGAAAAGCTTATTCCTTTACTGAAGCCATAGTACACCGTATTTCTGCCTCCTTAGCTCCATTTGGTTGATCTAGTGTGTATCTGACCCAAGCCAGGTGAATCAGTCTTTTCTTGTGATTTTTCAACCAGACTCTGGTGTGAAAGACTATCACCTTCATGTCAAAGATAAAAGACACGAGATATGAGAACTAGCAGTTGTGTGAGTAAGCAGGCTTAAAAGGTTGAATCTTTATTGGTCTCACAGAGAGCAGAGATGAGCTGTGGGGGCTAGACAGCAAGAGAAGGGAAGGAACAGACTTAATGTTATTCAAGTCCCTAGAAAAATGGCCCCTGAGTCGTTCTTGCTCTCCCTGCATTTGTGTCAAGATTCCTTTTTCGCCTGAAGTAGTTTGGTATCAGTTTCTGTCATTTGTAACCAAAATCGTGTGGGCAAAACCTGGGTATATTATGGAATTTGATTCAAACTGAGTTTTAATTCAATCAATCTTGAGTTTTTAGGATGTAAGATAAAACTCCGAAGGAATCCTGAATTCACAGCAGACCACTCAGTTCTTCCTGGATCTCTCAGAATATGACTCCCACTTTACTATTAGGGATATTTTTTATTGTTGTTACTGTTTTTGGAGCATATTTTTTTCCAACTTTATTGAGGTATACTTGACAAATAAAAATTGTATGTATTTAAGGCTTACAAGGTGATGTTTTGATATACATATACATTGTGAAATGATTGCCACAATCAAGCTAATTAACATATCCACACCTCACATATTTACAGTTTCGTGTGTGTGTGTGTGTGTGTGTGTGTGTGTGTGTGGTGAGAACACTTGAGACCAACTCTCTTAGCAAATTTCTCAGTATATAATGCAGTGTTATTAACTAAAGTCACTGTACTGTACATAGATCTCCAGGACTTATTCATCTTGCATAACTGAACCTTTGTACCCTTCTACCAACATCTCTGCATCTCTCCCACCCTCCCTGCCCCTGGCAAGCGCCATTCTACTCTCTGCTTTTATGAGTTCAACATTTTAGATTCCACATATAAGTGAGATCATGCAGAATTTGTGCTTCCGTGTCTGGCTTATTTCACTTAGCATAATCTCCTCCAGGTTCATTTATGTTGTTGCCGATGGCAAGATCTCCTTCTTTTTTAAGGCTGAATAATATTTCACTGTGTATGTGTGTGTGATACATATATTATATATAAAATCACACTATATATAATATATTTTTTATTATATTTTCTTTTTCCTTATCCATTCATCCATTGATGGACACTTAGGTTGTTTCCATATCTTAGCTGTTGTGAATACGCTGCAATGAACATGGGAGTGCAGATATGCCTTGAGATTCTGATTTCATTTCCTTTAGATACGTATCCAGAAGTGGGATTGATGGATCACATAGCAGTTCCATTTCTAATTTTTGAGGAATCTTGCTAGCGTTTGCTATCTTTTGTCATTTTGATAATGCCATTTTAACATATTTTAGTGAAATATTTTGAGGAATGCTTTTTTATGACACTTGGGGAAAATTGTCAATACTTCTTGCTGGCCAGTGATGAACTGGAAAGAGTAGATTGTTAGTATTATTAAATAAATTAGAAAATGCTGAGTGAGTTTTTACAGAGAGGGAATGAAATGATGAAAATAGCTGGTGATGAAAAGTTCTGAAGTTTAATTTGGTAATATTCTCACAGAATCTAAGACATGAGATCATTGGTGTCTGAATTCTGCATCCTACTGGATAATGTAAGTTAAAAATCTGTGCTAGCTAGTTCCTATTATACGTGACTCCTTCTCATTCGATTTGCAATATAAATGGAGACAGGAAATTGTAATAATTGATTTCCTTTCTAGCTTTAGAAGGATCACTCGATTTCTGTCTCTAATTTTTTTCATCAACAAAAATGAAGCTAATACTGTCTCTTACATTATACTAGTACTAAATAATTTTTAATGAGTTTTTATTTAAAATATGTACCTCTTTCACATGGTTTCAAATGAAAAATCATTATAGTTCCACTTATATCTTTTTTACTTTAATTGGCAAAATGACTGTGGAAAACAATATTAAAGTTCCTTGCCAACAATTTTTTTCTTCTTAATTGTATTCTTAGCATCATTCATCCAAATATCTTTCTTACTTATTGTAAGCCTGTTTTTTTTTTGTTTGTTTGTTTTTTTCAAGGGTCCTGGGGGCCTAAGGCACAAATGACTTTCCTTGAGAAATCTTACTGACCATTAGTTTTCATAAATAAGAACAAAGTTATATTTATACTACTTAAAGCCTGTTAGAATTATTTCACTCTGTAAAAGTATCACGTGTTTATTTTATTGTCTGAATCTTGCCCTCCATGTCCTTCAGCATTTGGCTGGAAAATTGGTCTAGCTGTTGAGGCAACAGGTGAGATTCTGTGGGGCCCAGGGCTGACTGGGAAAGTCCCCACCTGAAAACACTGGGGAAATCAAAATTGGAAGAGTAAGTAACGTCAAACACTGTTCAGGGACATGGATGTCAAAAATACTAGGAAGGGAACCAAGAAGATAGTGAAATCCTGGTGGACCAGAGAGACTAATAAATCAGGATATGGACCCAAAAGCCAGCAATCGGTGTGGTTTCTGACACTCATTTCATTCATTCATTCATCGAGTAACTATCGTTTGATATTACCAGGCATTGTTTTAGGCATTGAAGATAAAATAATGCACAAAATGGGAACAAGTTACCCCTCTTTAGAAGCTATCCTTAAATATTCAGTGAATAAATGAATGGGTATAGAAGAATGAATAAATTAAAAATGCACATCGGCAGAGTATCAAGTCACTGCAGAGAAAATTACTGCAAGCCAGAGTCCTCAATGTCCATCCATGTTGTCACAAATGGCTGGATTTCATCGTTTCTTATGGCTGAGTAGTATTTCATTGTGTATATATACCACATCTTCTTTATCCATTCGTCCCTTGATGGGCACTTAGGTTGCTTCCAAGTCTTGGCTATTGTGAATAACGCTGCAATGAACACAGGGGTGCACGTACCTTTACAAATTGGTGTTTTCAAGTTCTTTGGATAAATACCCAACAGTGGAATAGCTGGATCATATGGTAGTTCTATCCTTGATTTTTTAATGCAAAGTGAAATAAGTCAGAGAGAGAAGGTCAAATACCGTATGATTTCCTTCATTAAGTAGTAGATAATAACAACAATAAGCAAACACATAGGGACAGAGATTGGATTGGTGGTTACCAGAGGGGAAGGGGGGAGGGAGGAGGGTGAAAGGGATAATTTGTTGCATGTGTGTGGTGATGGGTTGTAATTAGTATTTTGGTGGTGAACATGATGTAATCTATGCAGAAATAGAAGTACAATGATGTACACCTGAAATTTTTACAATGTTATAAACCAATGTTACTTCAATAAACAAAAAATTAAAAAAAAAAAAAAAAAGTCAGAGTCCTCTCTCAAGATATCACACAAGATGAGATTATTTCTATTGGAGTCCAATAGACTTCAGCCAATGCAAGCAATATACTCACATGCTCAGTTCAGCAGATCTTCCCTGACTCCTAGAACATTAAACAATGATCCTATTAACCTTAATGTTCTAGAGTCACTAATTTCTTTTCACAGTTGCTATAGATTCCATTCTGTAAGGTGGCACATTCCCAGGGAACTGTATTCCCCGACCACTGGGAAGTCACAGTATCATGGCAGCAGTCATTGGAACCAGGATCTCACGTTCAATGAGTCTGGGTTAGGAGCTCCCCATCTGTTACCTCTGTTGAACAGACATCTGTCTTCTTTTTATAGCTAAAAAAGAATCTCAGTTACCCCATACCTATGGGTAATAGGTTACCTTATAAGAGAGGGCAAAGGAGCTATATTCAATTATGGCAAATCTTCTTAGTTACCCGAAGCTTATTGGAAACAATTTTTATTATCTTTATTTAGCTAAGCAATCTTGAGAGCAGGAAACGCCATTTGGTTCTTTGTTGATCAGACTTCCAAGTAATCTCAGGAAATCCCAGAAGGCTGTAAAGAAATTTAAAAGTTCATTTGTATTTTTAAACTAATCATTTTTTTCCTAATGTTCAGGTATGAAAATCAACAAAATTTAATATCAGAAAAATGGTCCATAAATCAATCTAAGAAAAAAGGAAATCGGCACAGATGCCCATTAAACCTCGCTTGAAACAAAGAATTAATTTTGTGGCCAAGGAGACTTTTACTTAAAATATGCCATAACATAATTTCAGCATTTTAATTCTCTGTGGATTCATCTCAAACATTTATAAATCTTATGGGGAAATATTGTGCAGATCACTTTTTAAAATAATTCACAAAACAAAATATTTTATTTACAATCCAGCTAACAAAGTAAGAAAGTATTTGCAATCACCATGAATACATGCATGAAGCAATTTGTTATCCCCTCAAATCAAGCATGAGAATGATGAGTTGTCTGAAAACTTAGCAAGTATTCAAGTCTGTCCGTGCACGTCTCTGTACAACTTTCTTTTTGCTTTGTTTTATTGTTCTGCTCTTATTGTCCTCTTTGCTCTGATCTTTTTATTAATTTGTACACCATTCTATCATATTTATACTTTGCAAGCAAAATAAAGGAACGAGGAATACTCTAAATAAATAAAGGCATGTTTCTCCAGCTAGGCCTTTACAGATGGAAGTGAAAATCGGAACTAGCCAATTCCTCTTCAATCTGTACTTTGTGAAGGACAGTTTCTTAGCTGTATTGTAACTGCACAGTCAGATTTTTCCCCTGTGAAACTCAGCCTTGGGGCACCCTTGGGAATTGCACAGGCGCTCTAGGTGGCAATGGCAGTTAGAAGGGCAATCCCCTCTTGTCTCTGCCTAGGATGGCCTTTCTCTGTCACCTCCAGAAATATCCTCATACAAGCCTCCCTCCCACCCACGACCTTGTCTATTACACATGTCCCGCTGAGCTCTGAGGTACTTTTAATCGAATTTTGAAAGAGAGAAGGAGGAGACAAGCTGAAGGAAAGACATGTGAGACGCTGAGGAAGGAAATGGCTGAGGAGAGGTGAAGCCTGCTTCCCTTGTGTTCCAGAATCCCTAACCGACTTTAAGATCTCTCCTTTCTCTAATCTTCGTTTAAACCTTTTCTCTTACCCGAGAACTCTTCATTAGCACTTCAGAGGTTTTTGCTTGTAATATAAAGGTCTCCTTTGAGGAAATTCCTGTTGATAAACTTGGCAGGAGTGTGGGACACTTCATTAGGTTTTCCATTAAGTATCTGCAGAATGTAAGAAAACCACTGTGTTAATAAACTACTACAATTTTCGAAAAGAGACAACCTGAGTTGCTGGAGTTCACAGAGGTGCAGTCTTTCTGTTCCTGAGCTTTTCAGTCTCATAAACTTAATTTTTTCATTTGCTCCCAGAGTAATAAGACTCTGAGGGTAGTAAGGGTCGCAATAACTAAGCATACTCCCGGCGGTTAGTAAACTAACAAACCCAATGCATTTGTTTACAATGTAGGTGGCCACCTTCAAAGAGCTTGAATGTTTGTTATCTAGGCCAGTATCTTGGCCGAGTGCTTGGGAAACCAACTGTATAACCAGGAGGTTGCTGGGTGAGCACAGGATTATGGCAAGGACAGGGATAGGGAGTAACTGGACAATTATTGATGCAGTATATACGCTAGGAGAAAAGAACACACAGTTTGGAATCACTGTAACTTTAATTTAAAGTTTTTTGTTCCTCTAAGAAATTCTTTAAGCTATCTGAGCTCTAGTTTTCTCATCTAAAAAAATGTAAACAAGAATACATGCCTAATAGAGTTGTGAAATTTAAATAAGATAATGCATATAACACAGTCTAATGTTTGATTCATAGAAAGTTCTCGGTAAGTTACAATATTAGCTAGCATTATCATTATCATCATCGTTATTATTATAATTTATCCCAGTAGCCTAAAGATACATCCTTGCTACATTAAAGAGTTCATTTTTTTTTTTTTTAGTGGTTGGTATGCCCTAGTCCACCTGATGCCATGACTCTTCTCTGGATATTGTTGGCTAAATACTAATAATTTTATACCTATCTAATCTCCATTTTTCTACTTTAGCAGTTTGCAGTTTAGCAATTCTTTTCCTTTATGGCATCACAGAAAAACTTATAGTAACTTATGTTTTGATCTACCTGAGATTTGAGAGACATGTTATTTTTCACTGAAAAAGTTAAACCTCTCTGACTTTCATTTGCAGAATTGGGATAAAAATGCCTGTGTGATAAGATGGGTGTGGATATTTTATGATTGAATGAGAGAACATATTTAAAAATGCCTAGCACGTTGCCTGGTACATAGTAGGTTCTTTAACAATGCTGATTGGATCTACTGCATATTTAAAACCCATTTGGGGCTGGCCCCGTGGCATAGAGGTTAAGTGTGCACACTCCATTGCTGGCGGCCCAGGTTCGGATCCGGGCGTGCACTGGCACACCTCTTGTCAGGCCATGCTGTGGTGGAGTCCCACATAAATTGGAGGAAGATGGGCACAGATGTTAGCTCAGGGCCAGTCTTCCTTGGCAAAAAGAGGAGGATTGGCATGGATGTTAGCTCAGGGCTGATCTTCCTCGCAAATAAATAAATAAATAAAAATCATTCGTTGGAGTGGTTATTGTCACTGAATTATTTGAGTCCTCTTAGTTTCTGTTGAAGGGAGTAGCATTTTTCTACTCCGGCGTTGTCTCCGGTTTAGGGAGCATATTCTGTACTTTGAAGCCACCATGTCTGATATTATTCTTCTCCTCAATATGTAGTTAAGAGGTACATAAGAGGAAATGGGAAAAACCCTCTAGTCCCAGAAAGCAAGAATAGAATCCCCAAAACTTAAAGAAGGGATTCAAAGCAGTAGTGGTTAGTCATCTGGACGTACTACCATGTATCACTATTTCCTCAAATCCAGAGCTGATTTTGTCTTAATTATAAGGAGTTACATCCATCAGCATGTAATTTAATATTTATTCTGCCATTTCAATGGAGCATATTTTACAGAAAAAATTCACTTCCACAAACATATATTGTGCATATCCTGTATGCAAAAGTTTCAAGCACAGAGTAGCATAATCAATTTTGTGTTTTAAAATGATCATTCTGACTATTGTGTAGAGACTGAAGGAGAAAGCAGGAGTAGACATAAGGAAAGAAGACTTGTTAGGATTGCATGCAAAGAGAAAACGGAGAGCTTGAATGAGAACATACAGGAGCGTCTGATAGGCATAACCCTTCAGGACTGATCCTTTCATTTAGCCTGTGGTTTCTCAGAGACCTGGCTTCCACTACTTCTGGATTCCTGGCTATGTCCCAGGTTGTTGAATTTGCTGGAAATCTAAGCGCAGGGCAATTGGCTTCATATAGTAAATTGATTGTATTATCAAGATAAACTTGTTTCCCCAAAGGTGGAAACCATTACGTGTCAATGGCTTACATATTTTTCTTATTTTTTGCTTTAATGAATCTTAATGCTCTCAGAGAAATTGTCTACAAATAAATAAACCACCAATAAATAAAGTACAAATAATGAGAATTTCTGACTGGAATTCACAGGGGAGAATTAAAATCCAGTAGCAGTTGCAATATACAATATTTTTCGCTTCTGCCTTCTCACGGCTAGGGATTCAGTGATTGAAAAATAAAGCAAATTATTTCTAAAACTTCTGCTAAGAGTAAGAAATGAAACAGGTTCAGTGTTAGTTTTTTTTTTTTCCCAATTTTCTTCATTAGAGAAAAACTGTCTTTCTTTCCAACCTGATATTGTGTTCTTCCTTGTAATCCAATATTAGGGCATTATTAGGAGGGAATTGTTATCTCTGTAAATGTAGTTGGAACACATATTGAAAGTCCATAGGTGTTTGAAAAGGGAAACTGCAAAGTGGAAATTCATAACCTTTGATTAAAAATTGAACAGTATCATTCATTAGAACACAAAGGATTTCTTTTCATTATGGAAACACAGGTTTTTAATACAGGTAGAAAGTAATTTTCATGCCCAGAAATACAATACTCTGTGAATAAAGCCTCATTTCCCCATAACAGGAAAATAATATACAATCTTTCCTGTGTCTTTACAAATAAAACCCGCTCACAGTCATGTATCCAAGCAGACCAAACAATACAGAAATGGAAATACCATAGTTTTCCTTGGAATTTCTTTACATTTGAATCAGCGTGTGTTCATCTTTGATTTATAAGGTTTACAAATTGAAATTTGGCCCCACAGGGAGGGGAGTGAGCTTTATTTTGAGTAGAAAAACACTACCTTAATAGTTTGACCCAGTCTCAATTTTTCTTTATGGGTGAAAAAATATTACAAGTAAACAAATTGTCATGGTAATAAATACAGACGCTGTAGTTATATTTTAGAGATGGAAATTTGGATTTCCCCATCCAACCCGCTGTCTCCCTCTTTTCCTTCTCCTCCACCCAAAAAGATACTGTCTCTCCAACTAGAGGCACTGGCTATTTAGTGATATTTGTCTCAACACCAGCAATAGAACAGAGTAATTAAAGCAAGTTCCAGTCTTAATTCTCCATTTGTGGGTCCTTTACTCTTTCTAAACATTACTCTTCCCATCTTTAAGATGCAAATAATAATATGAGAATTAAATGAATGTGTACGTGAAAGTGCTTGGTAAACCTCAATTCATGAAGTTGAAGTAAGTCTTGTCTGAATCAAATTTACTTTCTTTACTGAGAATTCCTTATCCATACTCTTCTTTTTTCCCCTCCCTGGATATAAAATCACTCTGTCTCTACTGTAGTATCCCACTGCCTAATTATTAATTTAATCACAACAAATTTAACTTTAGGTGACACCAAATAGCATAGCTCCAGCATAAGAAATAGAGGAATGTTCTCTTCATATATCTGTCTTTTAATCACAAATAATTGCATGTTTATTACTAAAAATGTGAAAATCATAGAAATTGACAAATTAGAAAGTGAAAATCTCTTGTGAAGTAAAGACCATTGGGCTACGTTTAAGGAGATATACTTTTTATAGATACATGATTTTACGTTTCATGTTATTTCACAATTTACTTTTGGCGTATAACAGTACGTTGTTCATTCAACATGAAAACATTTATTGAACATCAATAAGTGCCAGGTAATATTCTAGCCTCTGGGTTATAGCAAAAAATAATCTAGACAAGGTTTCTACGTATTAGAAGTATTACTATTTTCACACATAGAAGCCTATCCCCACATATATATAGATACTCTGTAATGTATACGTGCAACCCTCACAAAGGATCATTCAGGCTGTTTCCAATGCTTCACAATTAGGAGGAAAAATGGGGTAACAGAATTCTCAGTATGTACATCTTTCTGCAAAGAATATTTTATGCAAATGTTCACTAAGTGAAATTACTAGGTCAAAATTATTAATATTTCTTATTTTATTAGACATTGCCAAATTGCCTTTTAGGAAGTTATGCTAATTTAAACTCCCAGAAACAATAAATGTCTTATCATATGACCCAGACATTTTGTTTCTCTGATAAATGAACAGTGAGCTCTCTGATTAAATTTTCATAAGCTTATTAATAATTTTGAGCATTGTCTGTTATCATTATCCTTTCCTCATTGATATTTGGAATTTTATATATTATGGAAATTAGTCCTTAGGTTTCTAGTTATATTGAAATTATTTTCTTCCAAAGTTGTTACCTGACAGTTTATGTTGTTTAAGATAAATTAATAGATGATTTTGATTATTTAAATTTATCAGTGTTTTTATGACTTTCAGATTTTGTCATATTTCAAGGATTTCCTACCCCCAAGTTACATCCACTTATGTTTTCTCCTAGTACTTTTGTATTTTCATATTTTACATTTACATATTTGATTCACTCTGAATTTTCAGTAAGGAATGAAGTAAGACTCTAGCTTTGCATGTTTCGAAGAACTTCCTGTTGTCCCATTGACATTTAGTTAATAGCTGACTATTTTTCTACTAATTTAAAGTGTCCTTTTTACACACATTAAATTCCCATATATACTTGGGTTTATTTTGAAGTTCTCACTTTTATTCCACTGATCTATTCTTTGGCCAGTACCATACTTAATAGGGATTAATCACTATACGTCTCCTATTTGGTGGGTTTATTAACCCCTCATTACACTTAAGATTCATCTTTACATTATTGTGTATTTATTCACCTAAATCAATTCTAAAATAATTTTGTTGGTATTTTTATCTGAGGGCAGCATTTCATTTATAGATTAATGTAGAGAACATTGATATCTTTACAACATTGAATCACCCGGTTAAAGAACAAAATATGTCCATCTATTCAAGTCTGCATTAGTTTATAATTTCTACAAACTCTATATTTCTTATTAAGTTCATTCTCAAGAATTTTTATGGTTTTATTGCCATGGTAAGTGGGGTTTTTTCATTAAATTTTCTTATGATTCATTGTTTAGAATATAAAAAATAGTTAATAGGTTCTGTTACTAAATTCAAACTTATTTCATTGTTTTGGGTTTTCTAGTTGTAATAATCATTTCAACTTCAAATGATTATATGATTCAAATTTTAGTATTTTCTTCTTTATTTAAATAGTCACAGTACTATTGTCTAACTATATTTGTCAGCACATCCGGAATAGTATTAAATAGCACTGGTGATAAAAGATAATCTTAAATTGGTCTCAACTTTATCTGCAGTGCTTTTAGAATATTACCATTAAGTCTAAACCTCATATTGATCTTTCATATTTTATATGTATATTTAGTGTGTGTAGGTGTATGTGTGCATGTATAATATAAATTAATGTTTAGTTAATAAAGTATTATATAATCCTCATTTATTAAAGATTTTTATTAGGAAAGAATGATGGAGTTTATCAAATGCCTCTTATGCATCAATTAAAGGGATCATACGATCTTTCTCCATTGATCTATTCCAATAGTCAGTTGCAATTATTGATAAACTAATACTGAAACATCTTTGCTTTTCCAGAATAAACCAAACTTGGTCATGATGAGTTATTCTCACAATATACTGCTGGGTTTTATTTAGAGTTTTTTTTCATTGATCATAGTAAGTGAAATTAGTGTAGAGTTTTCTCATTTGGGTGTGTTTGCTTTCTCAGGATTTGGTATAAATGTTACTCTGGCTTTGTAAAATATTTAGGAATCTTCCTTCATTTTGCTCTATTTTGAAATATCATAAATATCACAGGAATCATGTGATCCTTTAAGGATATAATAATTTAATTTTGAAACTAAGTTTGGCATTACTTCAGGAAGTAGCTCTTTGACAAAATTCTTAATATCTTCAATGATTATTGACCTGTTAAGGATTTTTATCACTTCTTAAGTCAATTTTGGTAGTTTGTTTTCCTAGAAAATCAATCATTTTATCATCTAGGTTTTCAAACATTTAATTTCCTTTATAGCTGCAATTCTTTCCCCTTTATCAAACCACAATCAGTATTTGTACTATGTCTTTGCTAGGTTAGCCTAGCTAGTGATTATTTATTTTATTAGTTTCTCTTAAAACACAAACTCTAGAGTTTTTATTCCTAACGTTAATTTTTTGCTTATAATTTTTGCTCTTCTTTCCCTCTTTTCCATCATGTCTTTGGTAGAGAGCGTCTCTTACCTTCTACCTGACACTAGGTGAGAAGCAGGAAAAGTCCAGGAGTTCTTGTTGTTTTAGTAGAGCTGCAATTTTATCCATATTGAAGCAAATAGATTCTTAGAGGTAATTTTCTAGAGATTATTCTGATCTTCCTGACTACTCCAGCCTCACCAAAAGGATATCACCAGTGAACGTTTTCAGAATTTCAGTCACACCTTCTCACCAATTCTCCTGCTTTCTTGATGTCTAGAGTCTTCTTTTAGTTTGGCCTTAACCTGACATTTCTAGGGGTGAATAAAATATAGGCATAGAAAACAGAAAAGAATCACCAGGAATATAATAATAATTTGATTTTACTTACATGGCTTTTCTGAAAATCAAATATCCCTGTCATTTTGTAGAGAAGACTTAATTTCCCTTTTCTGTAAGTCTTACTAGCTGTGTGACCGTGGACAAATCATTTAACTTCTTTATACCTCAATTTCCTCATGTGTAAATTGTAAATAATCATAGTATCTACTGCATAAGTTATTAAGAGGATCAAGTGAATTAGATGAGTTGGTATGTTAAAGTGTTTAAAAGAGTGCCTAGCACATGCTGGTGTGGAGGGAGTACCATTCATGTGTTCATTTCAGAAAGTGTTGAGATCACTGGGATGGTAGGAGGGTAGGAAGATTATGTAGGAATTGTCTGTCGTTGGCTCTTCTCCTTCCCAATTCTGACACATCCTGAAAGCAGAGATTGTTGGGGAAAGGGGCCCAGCGATAGCAACCACTCTGTTGACTATTCAGGCAGTTTAAGACTGACTGCTCTCTCTTGACGGGTGGGCGGCTACTTCTGAAGCAGGCTGATTGTGGTATAGCTGTTAGTTCATAACCAATGAGGGATGTGTGCTCCTGTTGTGATTGGAGCTATACAAGGGGCTGAGTGTGAAAAGACTTTCTCTCAAGATTCTACGGAAAAATAAAAAGTGGAACTTATTAAATCATTTCTGACAGTGCTGTACAACTTTGTCCCCTCCCATATGTCTGCTCAACAAAGACAAGAAGATCGGGGCTAACCTCAGCACAGAACAAATAAGGCAAAGGAGCTCAGGCCCAGATAGCTTGGGATAGGGCCTTATTGAGAGGAACTCTGATCAAGGACTCTTGGAATATTGACCCCGGGAGAGAATAAAGTAGTTTCTGCCACTTTTGCTGAAGCTATTTGTAGGAGGAAAAAAAGAGGGGTGGGGAGGAAGAACTTCTTAAATTTAAAACTATATAAAAAATGTTTAAGGAATGCATGAGACTGGGAACTTCAAAACCCTCTGTTCAAGTTTCACATTTGGCGAGGTAAGAGATAGGGAGAATTTGTGGGGGAGGAGGAAGAAAGGAAATTAACACATGGTTTGCTCAAATATGAAGCAGATGTTTTCCAAGTGTTCACAATAGGTCAGAGGCACGACTCAGAACTGAATTAGAGTACAGACACCAGGTTCTGACTGTAATTATAAATCAAAATTATTCTTTAAAAAGAGATGATAATGTGGCGGTCTTGAGAAAGCAATTTGATGTTCTTAGAAAGTACTGTATAAACATATTATAGGCTACTGCAGACTCTGCAGCATTGAATAATTGCTTAAAATACCCAAAGTGTGCAGATAAATCCATAGTACCTCGTAGTTTAGACTATAAATTATCTAGTGTATCAAAAATTCCCTGAAATTATTACTGCATTGTCTCTCTCAGCCCTCATCTCCTTCCCAACCCACCCCAATATTCTCTAGTAATTATTGGGGTTTCTCATATCGCCTCCTCTAGGAACCACGTAAGAACAGAACGTTTCTTTCGTGGCCTAATAATCTTGCTTCTGAGAACACTGTAACAATACAAGGAAAGATAGTGGAAGGAGAAGAGGAGGTGCTATGTTGTCCTGCTCGAGTGTCCCCTTCATGACCTGACAGCTCCCCGCACTCATTTCTGCCTCTACTCTTCACCGTGTTTGTTTATTTTAGTGGGTTGAATACCTGGGTATTGAAATCTCACCTTTCAAAGGTTTCTATTGCAAAATATCCTCCTCACTGGAATAAATTAGCTACAAGAGTCCATCTACTTTTTAACTGTGATTCGACTCAAGCCCACACTGATATTGTTCCTTTTTACATTCTAATTGTACTTCTTCAATCCCCAAATGCTTTATCGTATACTGTCTTGCATAAGCTTCAATTTGTCTTCTTACTCATGTTTGACAAACCAGACTGTAAACCCTTGTAGGCAGGAGTCTCATCTTTCATTTTTGTTGTTTGGTCTTACTACTTCCTTTTACCCAATCCCCATCCTTCAGGACTTAGCAGAGGCTTAAACATAGAGTCAGCAGGCTTTAGGCCATTCTTGGGGAACTGAACTGAATATACACCCCAGCAGATCAATGCTACCACTTATTGTCCCAATTTCCCCAAAACTGAAATTGACTCTTTGAAAAAGCTTATATGTTGAAACTCTTATTCCTGGAATTATAGATGTTGTTACACTAAATCCTGGAACCATAAGAATTGCAACAGTGTTTTGTAAAACTTCCTATTCTCAAACTTCTCCCCTGGAAGATTCTGTTTCAGCGAGTTGGTAGAGATCTTGGGATTTTGTACCTTTAACAAGCATCCCAGGGGATTCTGGTTTGTAGCCAAGTTTGATAAACGCTGTACCAGGCAAACAAGCCTATATCTGGGAAGTCCTGAAAATAAATGTATTTTTCTCATTTAAAATAATATATGCCATTCACCCCCAGTCTCAAAGGAAATAGTAGACATTTTTGTAACACAAGAACTTTATGCAATTATTAAAGGACTTTAAAGATCAGTTAATTTTCAGAGGGTTGTAAACTAATTTTATTTTTTTATGTCTTTCTATCCATACATCCATCTGTCTATCCATCTCCACCCATTCATCTGTCTGCCTACCTACTTACCTATTATCTACAGCCTATATATTTATTATTAACCTCGTTAATTTAAGGTGTTCTTGCACAAATAGTTTATCCTTTCTAAGTTAAACATATGCTACAGCCAGCAGTCACAACCAAAATTATTATAAAAACTAATTTGACCCAGAAGGTTTAAGAATTGCCTCCTATTTCACTGAGTTTTTTTCTTTGGATTGACATTATTTCTCAGGGATTTGAATTGTTTGTTGCCTTTTCTCACGAGTAATTTAAGTAATCTAATAGGTAGTTCTTGTGAATAGAAATACTTGCCTGCTGTTGACTCTAAAGCTCCATTTTCATCACCAGGCCTTCTATTTACGTGATTTTGTTCTGTGCTAAATACCTCCTCTCTTCCCTTGATGTTTATCTTTTATACGTAAAACTAAATAGAAAACCTCCTTCTTCCTAGTCATTAATCAATCCGTATTGAAAATGTTGAGCAATTTCATTTACTAGTTCATCTCTCTATTTTCTGAACCCATTGAAGCCTATTTGCTCATTTGCCTGTTCCTTCCAATTTATTTTACTGCTCAGATCCTCTGCTACTTGAAGCTGAAGAGACGTGATTTTATTAGACTCCACAAAAGAGATTATCAACTTCAAGATGTGAAATGTCTGTGCAAAGCCAAAATAGCACTTGTCCTTTCTCCGTCTTAAGTGTTTGGCTGGCTCTTCATTTTCCAGTCATTAGAACCTACATTTGAGTGACCGGTTTTGCTATCTTTCTCTCTCTAGCACTTTGAATTTACGTTGCTTTAAATATTCCATTGGGGCACAAAGCTAAAGGAGTTAATGTAGATACCCAGTTTGGAATTTTCCCCAAATTTACTGTTTGTTGTTGCAGTTGGAGAAAATGAGAGTGATTTCCCAGTAGGATTCACCTGCCACTCAGTTAGAGCCTCCTCCAAGTGGGATCTGCACAAATAGCTAATCGAGAGTCTCACCCTGAGCTTTGTAGTTCCAGAAATTCAGTTTTTGCCAATGCATCTGGAATTGATCAGCTGGAAATCTACCTGAATAGATTTTCAGTAACAAAACTCCATGTAAACTAGATAGAAAGTTATATATCCATAATGAAAGTTAACACTGCCAAGTGAACTACAATTCTTAGATCACCTGGTCAGCACACCCACTCCATTTAGAAAGTCCAGAATGAAAAAGCAAAGTAAAAGTTTACTTGACATGCAGAGAACCAGATCAATGGAATTATTGGTGATCTAAAGGGCTAGTGTCCTTAACCTATCAGACGGAATCGTCAATACTTTTGAATATTTCTACCAAGCAAAACAAAATCCTCAGGATGGGATGGTCAGAGAATTCTCCTTAAGTTAATGCTAGCCATTCACTGATAAATCGAGATTCCCTTTACTCCATTTTATTAACCTAATCTTTCTTCAGGCATGTAAATACTATCGATAAGGTATTTGCTTTCTTTGACGTTAATCATCTTATCTACTATTTTCTGACCCAGACTCTTTGAAATATATTATGTTTTTTAATCCTGAACAAAAAATTTTATGAAGTTTTTGGAGAAAAGTGGGGTCAGAAAGGTTAAGTAATTTACCCAATGCCACACAGCTTGTAGCAAGGATTCAAACCCAGATCTATCAATAAAACTCATGACTAGTTAAATAGACTTTCTCTATTTAAAATACTGTAAGGAAACACTACACATATCTGATTTCATGTGTTGGCTTTATTCCTTTCACTCTTAGAGGGTAAACTTATTAGGGATTTCTGGAAACACCTTATCATTAGCCATATATGTTAATAATGTATGGTATGTAACTTTAATTGCCATAGAGGAAGAAAGTAATCCTCAATCAGTTTCAAAGGAAACAACAATTGGTCTTTGTGTAATATGCAAGAAAAAGAAGAAAGATGGGCAACAAAGGCACTTTTTATTAGTAATCCATCCGTGAAATCCTTTTGGGTTTCATGGCAACCTGGAAATGTGCTAAAGAATCGTGTCTATTTTTCTCTTAGAATTTTCCAATAGGCTACCTGGTTAACAATTCTAGCTAAGGATTGTGCTTGACAATGAAATACCATTACATGCATAGATTAACATGAGGAGATTGGAATGTATTCCATGGTATAATCAAGTCTGCAGAAGTTAGTAATACACATCAAGGCAAAATGACTCTTGGATCACTTAAAGTATTACATAATGAAGTACTATGGTTTGGAGTGAACATTTATTTTTTTATGTGGATTTTCCCAAGCATTGCAAGACACTGAGCATCCCTAGCTCCTGGCTATTAAATGCCACTAGCATCCTCCATTCTTGTGACAACCAATGTCCTTGTACCACATTTGAAAATCCCCCTCCTGTGGTTGGCAGTTCTGCCCCTAGTTGACACCGCTGAAAGGAAGCAGGAGTATAGTTAGTAAAGAGCACATTTCTAAAAATTCTAAAGTGAGGCCTAGGCCCATAATTTCAAAAATATTAGTAAATGAAGGCCTGTTCTATTTCCCAACTCCAGCTAATATCATGACAGAGATAAGTTAACCTTTCTCTAATGAGCTAACAAGAACTTTCTTTTCTCATCCATGTTGAATAGCTGAGGCAATGTTCTGCCTTAGGGTACTCAGCCAAATATTAATTTGAACATTACTAGTTTGGACTCAAGATCATATATTTCCAGTATGAACTCTAATTTTGTATTGTTCATGGTTAATGATTACATTAAGTACGTTATGGAACTTAAAAAAAATTAGCAAAGAACATTTTTCATTTATTTAAGAAAAAAATCTTGATTTTTCTGCCATGTGCAAGTCTTATAGCAGGCATTAGAGATACATACATGATTAAGAATTGTCCTGTCCCTGTGGACCTTACAACTTAGTAAGGAAGGCAGAATAGTCACCAAATAATTACCAGACAGTTTGCTAAGTAGTATAGAAAGTGTATGTACAAAGTGCTGGGGGAAAATCAGGAAGTGGTGGTAACTCTGTCTGTAGGGTTTGAGAAAACATCAAAGAAGACACTTAGTTTGAGTTTGGTTTTGAAGTCTGAGTAGAAGTTTGCCAGATAAAAAATGGCTTGCAGTGGGCAAGAATTTTACGGGCAAAGGCAGAGGGTATTAAACAGCCATAGTTCAGTGTAGACGAAATAGGAAGAAATGGCAGGAATTAATTTGCACACTTTAAGTCACTCTATCATATGCATTATTCATATCTGGTGCCCTCAGTAAACACCTCTGAGTTTGTGTTACAGATTAAACTTTTCACGTTTTGGAAATTTGGAAGGGAAAAGTATTTCTGATTGCCAATGCTCAGATTATCCTGGGCTCACGAAGGCTCTATGTCTACAGAGAAATTAAGAACAACTCAGAAGTTTTATTTTCTTCTGTCTTGTGATGTATGCTAGTTTTGAAGTCCAACTTTTTAGGTCTTTAAGTTTTTTTTTTTTTTTTAGATGGAACATTAAGATTTTGTTTCACTTGAGCGACCAAGGTTACCTTGGTATTGTTGTATGTATCTGCAGGCACACCATTCTTGCTTAAAAATAATATGTACTTCAAAGACATTTCAAGAAATTTAAGAAAAGTGCTTGTAAGGTGAATTGAACAGTATGGCATAAATATTTTCAATTAATAATCATGAAGCCAAATGTTATTCAAGTCCATTAATAAATGAGTTCAGTAGTCCTTTTGGATGACTCAGAATGACCCAATTTTGCCTTTTTTCCTCCCAAAATGAAAACATAGATTTCTCTATGCTTATACTTGTAGTGTTTATTGTGTTTTTCTTTTTTTTTTTTTTAGTTTTCAGATGCTTTTCTTAATTTCCAATACACACATCTCAATGTATTTTGTAAGGAATTTCTGTAAACCTTTCTGGCAGCAAAATTCCTTTACATTTTAAATTAAATCTCACAGTAGGAAGAAACAAATTCAATGAAAAGAGCCAAGTAAAGAATCTAAGCATTTCTATTGTTAACCATGGAAAACGCTTCACTTGCTGCCCTTTAATTAAAATCTACATGCCTCTTATCAGTTTTGCTTTCTGCATTTGTGCCCCAGTGAATATCCAGTAATGTAGCTGATATACTGGGCTGGTGTCATAAATGGATGAATAGGAAAAAGGAATAAATTAAAAAGGATATATTCCATTCACATAACTTAAGGAGAACTTATTCCATATGCATATATACCTACCGTGTGTGTATATATTATATAAATAGCAGTGTGTGTAACCTGCTTCTTAACCAGCTGCAGAAAGCTGTTGGAAGCTAAGGTTTCTTTCGCCAAGAGCAAATTGTCAATGGCCAAGGTTATGATTTTGGTGACTTTTTTAGTAATAACTGAGAGGCCAATATCGTCATTGCTAAGTTCCAAACCTTGCATCGCTGAGTTGCCCAATTGAGGCTCTCACTCTTCAGTGGTGGATAATGATGCACTCAGCAGGGCTGCTCTAAGTTTTTTGATACTTAACTAACCTGAAAAATAGCTTCAGGCATGATTGAACAGACCACTCCCTCCTAGAATCCAGGCCTTTTTAAGAATCATGGATAGTGACGGGACAAACTTTCAGAGAAAATGACCATTAGAGGAGAAATATCCCAACCTTTTCTTGGACAAATCACGGTTCTTACACATTGGAAATGGGGTCCATACTTTTCTCATCTTCCTTGTCTCTTGATTTTTCATTTGTGAAATGTAGGGGAAGACTTTGCTTTTTGGAATTCCAATCATTTGCAGATTTCATTGATTTATATTCATTAAAAGTGACCGTGAATGTATTAGTTTTTATAAATTTTTTAGGGTTATTCTAACAACTCATATGCTTGTTAGTATTAGCATCATTAACATTTTATATGCTGTTCTTAAAAGAGGCTCATGGACATGAGTACTACTATGAAAGGAAGTGGAATAAAGTCCATGATTATTTTAATGAGTCACTAAAACACGCCTGCTTTTCAAAGCAAGGCTGTAATTCTTTAATCAAAGACAGGGGGCAATGAAAGAAAATTACATTATCTCACTACATCACTCAATATGAAAAATAACCTTATGAAAAAAATGCATCAATTCTGTATTTGATAAGATGAGTAGAATTAAAGTTTTTAATTCCCAGCTCTGTCATTGACTGCTTGTATCGGAAAGGCAAGTTTCTTTGTCTCTCATATACTAGACATGTAGACAAAGCACAGTTTATAATCTTCAGCTATGTCTTTTAATACAGACTGGGCTTCCTAAATTATAGCAGATGTTATTGAAGTAAAAGCAAAAGAAAAAACATCAGGAGAATCCAGGGAGAGACACTGAACAGGGTTCTAGCTTAACTGATGATTGGTTTGCATTTAATCTTTGGAGAAATTCTCTGAAGTCAGATGGTGAAGACCAAGGGTCTTGTGTCAAATGGAGCTGGCATCAGACCTCAGTCACTGGTTACTTTGATTTTAGGTGTTAAAGTGATCTTGAGCAAGTTTTCTGAGGCTTGTTTTCTTTATCTGTAAAATGGAGATGATAACTACATTCTAGGGTTTTTATAATGATAAACTTGATAATGTATATAAAGCATTTAGTAGAAGAGTTTGGCACTCAGTAGCTAATAGTAGCTACATATCTTAAAAGAATTTCATTTCTAACTATTTCCCGGAAGTCTGTAATTCATGAAATGAACAGAAAAATACTCTCACATTTGAGTTTCTTGTGTTGAGCCTGTCTAATTATCCAGGTGTGAGTGATTTATTTTGCATAAATTCTCTGGAACCTCTTCCTCTTACCTCATGGAACCCAAGATATACCACAATATATTTTAAAGTAAAGGAATAATATCAATTTTATCATTAAAGTTTCATTATATCTACTTTATCCCTATTTAAATGATAAAAATCTTAAAAAGTCGTACGTCCACAGTCATAAAAAACTAACTTTTCACTTATAATAAGAGCAAATGAGCAAATAAGACTTTAGAAGAATACTTTTTTATCAAACGTCTATTGGCTTTTTTATGTTAAAAAATTCCAATGAAGATACCAATAAAAATATTTCTTTTTTTTTTTATGTAGAAGAATAATTTTAATAATCTAACAAATTGAAATTTTTTTTTTTTTTTTGGTTACCAGAAAATAAATTTTTATTTGTTTATTGCAGTAACATTGGTTTATAACATTGCAAAAATTTCAGGTGTACATCATTGTACTTCTATTTCTGCATGGACTACATCATGTTCACCACCAAAATACTAATTACAACCCATCACCACACACATGTACCGAATTATCCCTTTCACCCTCCTCCCTCCCCCCTTCCCCTCTGGTAACCACCAATCCAATCTCTGTCCCTATGTGTTTGTTTATTGTTGTTATTATCTACTACTTAATGAAGGAAATCATACAGTATTTGGCCTTCTCCCTCTGACTTATTTCACTTTGCATTATACCCTCAATGTCTGTCCATGTTGTCACAAATGGCTGGATTTCGTCATTTCTTATGGCTGAGTAGTATTCCATTGTGTATATATACCACAGCTTCTTTATCCATTCGTCCCTTGATGGGCACTTAGGTTGCTTCCAAGTCTTGGCTATCGTGAATAAGGCTGCAATGAACACAGGGGTGCATGTACCTTTGCAATTGGTGTTTTCAAGTTCTTTGGATAAATACCCAACAGTGGAATAGCTGGATCATATGGTAGTTCTATCGTTGATTTTTTGAGAAATCTCCATACTGTTTTCCATAGTGGCTGCACCAGTTTGCACTCCCACCAGCAGTGTATGAGAGTTCCCTTCTCTCCACATCCTCTCCAACATATGTTGTTTCCTGTCTTGTTAATTATAGCCATTCTGACGGGCGTGAGGTGATATCTCATTGTAGTTTTGATTTGCATTTCCCTGATAGTTAGTGATTTTGAACATCTTTTCATGTGTCTGTTGGCCATCTGTATATCTTCTTTGGAGAAATGTCTGTTCAGGTCTTTTGCCCATTTTTTAATTGGGTTGTTAGTTTTTTTGTTGTTGAGATGCATGAGTTCTTTATATATTTTGGAGATTAAGCCCTTATCAGATGTATGGTTTGCAAATATCTTCTCCCAATTGTTAGGTTGTCTTTTCGTTTTCTTGATGGTTTCCTTTGCTGTGCAGAAGCTTTTTAGTTTGATGTAGTCCCATTTGTTTATTTTTTCTATTGTTTCTCTTGCCCGGTCAGATGTGGTGTTTGAAAAGATGTTGCTAAGACCGATGTCGAAGAGCGTACTGCCTATGTTTTCTTCCAGAAGTTTCACAGTTTCAGGTCTTACATTCAAGTCTTTAATCCATTTGGAGTTAATTTTTGTGTATGGTGTAAGGTAAGGATCTACTTTCATTTTTTTGCATATGGCTATCCAGTTTTCCCAACACCATTTGTTGAAGAGACTTTCTTTTCCCCATTGTATGTTCTTGGCTCTTTTGTCAAAGATTAGCTGTCCATAGATGTGTGGGTTTATTTTTGGGCTTTTGATTCTATTCCATTGATCTGTGTGTCTGTTTTTGTGCCAGTACCATGCTGTTTTGGTTACTATAGCTTTGTAGTATATTTTGAAATCAGGGAGTGTGATACCTCCAGCTTTGTTCTTTTTTCTCAGGATTCCTTTAGCTATTCGGGGTCTTTTGTTGTTCCATATGAATTTTAGGATTCTTTGTTCTATTTCTGTGAAAAATGTTGTTGGAACTTTGATAGGGATTGCATGGAATCTATAGATGGCTTTAGGAAGTATGGACATCTTAACTATGTTAATTCTTCCAATCCAAGAGCACGGAATATCTTTCCATTTCTTTGTGTCTTCTTCAATTTCTTTCAGAAATGTTTTATAGTTTTCGGTGTACAGATCTTTCACCTCTTTGGTTAAGTTTATTCCTAGGTATTTTATTCTTTTTGTTGCAATTGTAAATGGGATGGTATTCTTAATTTCTCTTTCTGCTACTTCGTTGTTAGTGTACAGAAATGCAACTGATTTTTGTATGTTGATTTTGTAAATCATGAAAAAGTATATGCTCCAGCCTAAATTATACCAGGAAACTTCTAGAACTGTGGTCCTTTCAAACCCGATATTTCAGATCTTAAATATGAGTGAGAAGGACGCAAGAACAATAATAAACCAACTTGCCGAGAAGAAAGTCATAGAGGTTGATTCTGAAGGCCTGGTTTTAATTAAATTTCTATGAGAGCAGAGTTGCTGGGGAGATGTACAGGGCCACTTTAACTGTTAAGCACTTTTTCCCCCAAAAAATCTTTAACACTAAAAAAAATTTATATATGTTTAATTAGATATTACAACTGACACTCAACTTGTATACAATTCTATTAAATTTGATTAAATGTGTTAAATGTGTGTATTAGTCAGGGTTCTGTAGAGAAGCAGAATCAATAAAAGACAGAGATTTATTATACATAGGCTTATATATATAAAATAAGTAACTTATTATAAAGAGTTGGCTTATGCAATTATGGAGACTGAGAAGTCCCAAGGTCTGCAGCAGGCAAGCTGGAGACCCAGGAGAGTCAACGGTGTAGTTCCAGTAGTTCCAGTCTTGAGTCCAAAGCCCTGAGAAGCAAAAAGGCCACTGAGATAAGTTTAGTCAGAATTCAAGGCAGAAGGCAGAACAATGTCCCATCTCAAAGACAATCAGGCAGACAGTGAATTCTCTCTTACTCAGCTTTTTTGTTCTATTCCGCCCTTCGAGGAATGGGATGAGGCCCATCCCCATCGGGAAGGGCAACCTGCTCTATTCAATCTGCTGATTCAAATGTTAATCTCATCAGAAACACCCTCACAGAGACACCCATAATAATGTTTAACCAAATATCTGGGCACCCTGGGGCCCAATCAAGTTGACAGAAAAATTAACCATCACAAGTCCACCCCTTATCATTTAACATCCATATACATCTCCTTAAACCATACTTAGTCTCCAAACAGAGACAATAATAAGGTCGTAATTCTGCCTAACATCATATAACTATCCTGCATACAACCGAAACCACACTAACCACTTTTCCAGAAGAGGAGATCAAGTCTTTGTGTGATTTTTTTTTTTTACTCTTCTCTTTGATATCTCATAACTTAAATACTATAATATAAAATTAACAACACTTAAATAGTATGATATGCATGTTATGTTACATGATAAGGGAATAAGAGAGAGAAGAAAACAGATTTTATACACACACACATGTTCATAACAAAATAAGGAGGAAGACATCGTGGCAATCATGGTCCATGTTTCTGTGACTGGTCATGTGGTCATAGCTGGTATTTATAACTACCTTCCTCTACTACTTATTCTGTATTCTCTTTGCCTTCAGACAGCACCTCAGCTGGTCGTGGGTTCTTTCCCTGGTGGGATGACCCAAATCTTCACTCCAGAAGGGTCTGGGCCATTTGTAGTCCTGCATGGATTGGGTTGTTCTAATTTTCCATTTGCCTTAATCACAGGGCATGCTAATACTGAGAGACACCCTAAGGGATCTCCTGTATACCAGACCTGATTTTCTTTACCTCCATTGTGGAGTAGTAGTCCAATTTCCCCCTGGGACTCAGGATCAATCACTCCAGCCACCACAGTAACTCCCTTCTTTGCTTGTTGATTAAGAGGCATGAGGAGTCCAAAGTTGCCAGCCACAGTCTTAACTTCCAGTTCAATGGAATCATTATAATATCTCCTGGTGAAAGCATTTCTCCTCTTGGAACTAAGACTTCTAGGCCAGCAAGGCATAAGGTCACAAGAACATGAAGGAAAAATTTTTCTAGTGGGTCACTAGGGATAATAGTCAGTAGTGCCACTCCTGTTTCTACGTCTCGATTCCTGGACCCATGAATTCTGACTATGGGAGAAACAGCACCACGTATTGGACACTAACTCAGAGCCTACACAGCATTCTAGAGAACCTTGCGCCGGCCCTGAAAGGTATTGCCAGCTAGCTGGCACTGTTATTGAGTCTTCAAAAGGCCATTCCACTATTCTATCAAGCTATCTGCTCCAGGACGGTGGAAAACATGGTGAGACCAGTGAATTCTGAGAACAGGCTCATTGCTATACTTCTTTTGCTGTGAAGTGAGTTCCTTGACCAGAAGCAATTCTGTGTAGAATATTATGACGGTGGATAAGCATTCTGTAAGTCTACAGATGATAGTTTTGGCAGAAGCATAGCATGCAGAGAAGGCAAATCTGATCCAGAGTGTCTGTGCCAGTAGGAAAAAAAGGCTGCCCCTTCCATGATGGAAGTGGTAATCAACCTGCCACCAGATAGCTGGATGATTACCCTGGGAAATGGTGCCATATTGGGGACTCAGTGTTGGTCTCTGCTGCTGGTAGATTGTGCGCTCAGCGGTGGCCATAGCCAAGTCAGTCCTGGTGAGTGGAAGTCCTTGTTGCTGAGCCCATGCATAACCTCCATCCCTGCCACCATGGCCACATTGTTCATGAGCCCATTGGGTGCTGACAGGAATGGCTGGGGAAAGCGGCTGATAGTATCCACAGAACAGGTCATCCTACCCACTTGATTGTTAAAATCCTCCTCTGCTGAGATCATTCTTTGGTGAGTGTTCACATGGGACACAAATATCTTCATGTGTTTTGCCCATTCAGAGAAGTCTATCCACATACCTCTTCCTCAAATTTCCTTGTCACCAATTTTCCAACTGTGTTCCTTTCAAGTCCCTGACCATCCAGCCAAACCATTGGCCACAGCCCGTGAATCACTATATAATTGCACAACTTGCCATTTCTCCTTCCAAGCGAAGTGAACAACCAGGGCTCAAAATTCTGTCTACTGGGAGGATTTCCCTTCACCACTGTCCTCCAGGGATGTCCCAGAAAGGGCTGTAGCACTACAACTGTCCACTTTTGGGTTGTGCTTTCATATTGTGCAGAACCATCTGTAAACCAGGCCCAAGACTTCTCTTCCTCTGATCTTAGAGAACTCACCATAAGGCCCTAGGTGCAGGCTGGGAGAGAGAAGGTAGTGTAGCGAGAGTGGGAACCATGGGCATTTGGGCCCTTCTTTACGTAACTTACCTGTGCATTCAGGGCCTCCTTGGGCCTGATCATGTATATACGACTTCTATTTGATAACAAAATGTTGCTGTGCACACCCAACTTTATGGCTGGGTGGGTCAGATAACACGCAGTTCATGAAGGGCAGCTCAGGTTGCATGATAACGTAGTGGCTCATGGTTAAGCGTTCAGTTTCTATTAAGGCCTAGTAGCAGCCCAAGACCTGTTTCTGGAAAGGAGAGTAGTTTTCTGCAGAGGATTGCAGGGCTTTGTTACAAAATCCTAAGGGCCTGCACTGTGATTAACCTACAGAGGCCTGTCAAAGTCTCCAAACAGCACCCCTATCTGCCACTGACACTTCAAGAACCTCTGGATCTGCTGAAGCGTATGGACAGAGTGGCAGAGCAGCTTGCAGAGCAGCCTGGACCTATCGTAGAGCCTTCTCCTGTTCTAGGCCCCGCTTATAACTAGCAGCTTTTGGGGGTCACTTGGTAAATGGGCCAGAGAAACACACTGAAATGAGGAATATATTGCCTCTAAAATCTCAAGAGGCCCACCAGGTGTTGTGCCTCTTTTTTGGTTGTAGGAGGGGCCAGATGCAACAACTTATCCTTCAGCTTAGAAGGGATATCTTGATATGCCCCACACCACTAGATCCCTAGAAATTTCACAGAGATAGAAGGCCCCTGAATTTTTATCACCTTTATTTCCCACCCACTGACACACAAATGTCTTACCAATAAGTCTAGAGTAGTTGCTATTTCTTGCTCACTAGATCCAATCTGCATGTCGTCAACATAATGGACCAACATAATATCTTGTGGACAGGATACCTGTGAAATAAATTACAACACATGTCTAGAGAGTTGATCTATCCTTGACATAAGATAGTGAAATTGTATTGCTGGCCTTGCCAACTGAAACCAAACTGCTTCTGCTGGGCCTTTGCATTTGCCAGATCAATAGTTACATACCAGGTACCAGGGGATGTGTTAATTTGCTCAAGCAATGAAATCACCTCTGGTACAGCAGAGCTATAGTTGGAGTCACCCCCTGGTTAAGTTTATGATAATCCATTTTACAAGGTTCATCACTTTGGATCTTGTAATTTTACTGCCATTTTACAAGGTCTGTCTTCTGCACAGACCAAATAGGAGAGTTGAATGGGGATGTGATGAGAATCACCACTCCTACATCCTTCAAGTCCTTGATGGCAGCACTAATCTCTGAAATGCTTCCAGAAATATGATATTGCTTTTGGTTTACTATTTTCTTATGTAAAGTTACTTCTAGTGGCATCTACTTGCCCTTTCCTACCATAGTAGCCTCACTCCACAGGTCAGGGAACAAATATGAGGGTTCTGCCAGCTGTTAACTATGTCTGTTCCAATTATGCATTCTAGAACTTGGGAAATAACCACAGAATGGTTTTGGGGACCCACTGGGCCCACTGTGAGATGGACCTAAGCTAAAATTCCATTAATCTCCTGACTTCCATAAGCCCCTACTCTAGACTAGTGGACCATAGTGACATTTTGGGTCTCCTGGAATTAGTGTCAGTTTAGAGCCAGTGTCCAGTAGTCCCCAAAACGTCTGATTATTTCCTTTTCCCCAGTGCACAATTACCTTGGCAAAGGACTGTAAGTCCCTTTGGGGAAGGCTGAGAGAAAGCTTGACAGTATAAATTTTGGACAGAGTACTGGGATCCGTCATCAAGGGGACCTCCCCTCCCTTCATTCAAGGAGTTCTGGCTCAGTTCTTGGAATTGATTGAGGAGCCAGGATTCTCTGTTCTTATGATTCAGGTTAGACTTCTGTTCACTTGACCTAGAACTTTTCTGCTTATACAGATCGAGTAAGAATTTAGTGGGCTTTCTCTCTATTTCACTTCTAGGAACACCATGACCAAGTAGCCAACGCTACAGGTCTGGATTGCTGCTTTCACTTTGCTGTCCATGTGGTAACTATATCCACCTTGCTTTTGGCCGTTGAGTGCTACTACTTGGCCCCTGCCCCCAGGATTCAATTACTACCATTGCATTTAAGTTTCCCAATTCGTGACTGTAGTTTCCACTCTCAGTGAAAGTTTTCACTGTTCTCCACTGACCTACAGAGAATAGTGATCACAGAGCTCTTCAAAAATGCCAGGGCTCTGCTCACAAACTTGTATCTCACAGTAGTGGTAAAAGGTATGTCTTCTGGACCCTCGCAATGTGGATGAGTAAGTTTTAAATGACAGATCCACTCTAACATCCCAATCTCCATAAGCCTTGAATCCCTCCCTCTACATTAAACCAAGGCAAGTGTGGCATTACTAATTCACTCACGGTGGGCCATTTTTTGGTCCATGTTTCAGCTAACCAACCAAATTGTCAGAGCCTGTCCTAACTCCCTAAACGGCAACATTAAATACAGAACCTCTGCTTAATGAGCTCATATCAGTAAATGCAGCCTGATCCAACTTTATGTTCTTTCCACCTTTATCTCACAAGCTAATATCCATTCCCATACATGTTCCTCAGATTTCTGTCTTAATAAATTAGAAAACTCAAATAGTCCTTTCGGAGTGTAGAGTACCTCCTCATGGGTCACACTTTGAACCTCACCTTTAGGGGCTTGCTGGGACTTGAACCTAGTTTTAGGTCTAGAAGCAAAATTGGGTGGTAGATGTGGGTCCTGAGGGGAATCAGCAACATTTTGCATGGCAACTGCCTCAGGGGAGGCCATTACAGTTTGCTCAGGCAATGCAGAATTAATCCCATTAGATGGGAGTGGAGAGGTTGCTACCCATGGGGTTGGGAGGCCACTTCTACTGGATGTGAGGAGGCCACTTCCACTGGGGATAGGAAGGTCTCTTTCACTGGCAAAGAAGATTCATCAGAATTTAGGGGCTAAATTTCCCCTTCATCAGGGTCTTCCCACGTGTCCCAGTTCCAACCTACAGAATCCCATTCTTTAACAATCAATGCTTAACATTAACAGTAGACACTGCAAGACTGGAAGCTCAACTTGCCTTGTAATTCAGCCAGGCACAGGGTGAGGTTCTGCTTTTGATTTTCAACAAGCTAGCCCTGTGGCTGCAGAAAATAAGGGTCTCCTTAAAGGCATACATAGAAGGTGTCAGGCCATTTGTGCTCAGTGTATCAATCCCTGAGCTCATCCTTTTCTCTCACCACTTTGTCCAATGACATTAGGAACAACCAGCTAATCTCATTATGTTCTTCAGTTTTCTAAAAGTGTGCAAAAGTATCATATACACAGTAACTCAGTACCTTGATTCTTATGAGTGGTTGGTTAGGAGTATCCAATGGAGATATTTTGCATACCCCATTCCCAGACCATGCCATGGACTATCAGTTCTCTCTTTACTACTGGAAATAGTCATCACCATCTTTAAATCTAATCTGATTAGAGAGCCAATTCCAGAAACCCAGAACCAATTCAGAAAACACATTCTTAATGTTCAGTTCCTCTAGAACCACTCTCAGTACCAAAATCTATATTAGTCATCATTCTCCAGATAAACAGAAACAATGGAATGATGGATGGATAGATGAATGGATGGATGGATGGATAGATATGGATGGATGGATAGATAGATTGTTTTAGATAAATAGATAGATTTAGATGGATAGATAGATATACAGATAAAATTAATGATATGATTACTATCTTGATAAATCAAGGTATGTAAAGAGCTGAAGTTTGTTACATGATTTTGGTGAAGTCTATCAAAGTGACATACTAGATGTAAGTACTAGCACATTAGAACCAGAAGAAACCCTAGAAGTGAGTTATTTTTCCTTCCGCTGGTCATCAGACTTTATCAAGTGCTGACTATGTGCTAGGTGCTGGACTATACAGGCCTCTATTCTTGGGGCACCTACATTTCTGTGAAGAGAGAAAAACAATATCTAAGTAAACAATATAATTAATGAGATAATTGTGGTTGTGATAAGGGCTATGAAGGAAATAGGATGATGGAAGAGAGAATCACTAGTAAATACATTAGATGTCAGTGAGGGGATGGAGGAAAGGCCTTTTATGATAATAAGTTGTGACTTAGCTGTGGGAAGTTCTGAGGAAACAACAATATAAATAAAAGGAGATCAATGTGGCTGAGTGAGGGGGAGGAATAAGACTTGAAATTCGTAAGAGAGTGGGAGCCAGTAATGCAAGATAGACCATGGTACAGATTTTGAATTTCATTCTAAAATTCATCAGTGGCCTTTGGAGGGTTTGGGGAATTGGTAGTGACGTGGTATGATTTCCCTTTTTGTTGTGAATTTTATTTTTGAGTAGATAAGAGCCACAGAGTTCACAAATAAAACAATAGACAGTTGTGTTTTGTTCTCTTTCCTCATTTCTGTTCTCTGAGTCCACTTCTTTGTTTTCCATCATGTCTATTCTCCCAGGTGCTCCCTTTGATCTTGGCTTGTTTCTTTAATGATTTTATTTTTACTTCCTTGAAAAATTTCTCAAATTCTCTCTCGAATTCTACCAGCTCACGTTTCATCTCTCCTCATTGTCCAAACATCTCTTCCTTGAGTTCTTATATTTCTTCTTTAGAGTCTTCTTTCATGACAATCACTTCATATACTTATTAAAGTCTGTGGTGAAATGTTTGATTACAAGTTTTATATGTTCCATTGTGGGTTTTTTAGAGATTTTTCATCCATTGGTATGTTTTGCTGCTTCTTACAACCTTTTTCATACAGTATCTTTATAGCCATGCCATTACTATTTTGTTCCTTGTTGTTGAATGGATAAGATTTTACTAATCAGCTATTTGCAAGAAGATCCTGGTTGGTGGTGTAGGTGGTGTAGGTAGTCTTCTAGGCTTTGCAGTTCAAGGGCTCCCTCCTCTTCTTCCCAGATTTAGACTCCTTTTTGTAGGGACCCTCTGAATTTATCTGGGTAGCCAGCTTTCTTTTTGCTCTCAAAGCCTAAGTTATCCAGTAGTTTCTGCTGCCAGCTCTGCATGCCCTTGTCCCTGTTCCTTCACCAGACACAGTCATGAAAGGAAACATCCTCACGGTCCAAGGCAGTCTTCAATTGCAGGATGGTTTTGGTGGCATTGTCTTTGATAGGCCACTACTGTTAGACACATCACTTTGGTGACTGCTCTCTAATGGCAGCCTCCTTAGAACTTAGTCTTATTAATTGCATCTCCAGCGTCAACTTGAGCTTTTGTATATTTCTCACGCTTAGGGAGTGTATCTGTGTTGTACTTTTGGAATCTGCTACCTCTGGATCTCCAGGCACTTTCTACTCGGTTGCCTATCCTTCCAGGTGGCTCTGCCAGGTCTCAGCAGCATTTCATAGTGCTAACATATCATTTGGAGTTGTAGCTTCTCTCTGTCTCCTAATATTTCTGGAAATGGAAATTGAGCAATTTTTGTTTTTATGTATACTTGTTTGTTTCTTTGTTCTTCTCATACTTAATGGATTCCAGGAGGAGTGAGGAGTTGTTCTTAGATTAAACTATAGCCATATAACAGATCTATAACCATGTTCATATTGATTTCTTTCCCTCTCCTTTTTTTAAAATAATGAACATTGTGGCCGCTAGATGAAAAATGGATTGTGGGAGACAAGAGTAGAAATAAGGAGAAGAATTTGAAATGACATCCGTAGTTCAGGCTACAATAGTTGTGGCTAAGACTACAGCACGGTAGAGCAGATGATAAGTACGTGGATTTGAACTATACTTCAAAGATAGAGTGGATAAGACTTGGAGATTTGGAGTGGTGTGTAAGAGAGAAAAAATAATCCAAAAAGTGTTCTATCTCTTTAGATTTTTGGGAATAGGATGGATGGTGGTGCTAGTTATTGAGAGTTGTTTTTGGACATGCCATTTTAGTATGTTGGATAATATTGTAAGATATCTAAGAAGAAATGTCAAATCTGGAACTGAAGTGATGGTTCTGGACTGGAGATTTAAATTTGGGTGTCAATAAACTACAGATGACATTTAAAACATGAAATTTGCTGAAATCATTTTTGGAGAGGGTTTAATGAATATAAAGTTCCCAATACCAAACCCTAAATACTAAAATTTAAAAATGAGGTAAAGTGGAGGAGCCAACAAAGGAGATTGAGGCGTTGAGGGAGACAGAAAATCTCATTTCACTTAAAAAGGAATCTGAGTTCTATGACCCATGCCTCCAAGCTGTCCATCAGTGTTCTCTGAGCTTGTCTCTGAACATACTGCCCTTCAGCTCAGTGATCTAAGATAATCAATACTTCAGAAATTCAATCTTAGTATACAGATTTACCTAGCAATTAATATTTTTAATACCTTACTTTCTAAAATTAAATCTGTCTGTTGTTAACTTCAATTTCATATCTTTAGTCCAGATCTTTTCTCAGAGCTCATATGTCATCCTTCTAATTGACAGCTCTACTCAAATGTCTAACAGGATTTCAAACATGTATTTCCATAATTATAGATATAGATCAGACATTTAATATGGAAAATAGGTAATTATTTTCTAGTTTTTGATGATAAACCATAGTAATAGATCCTCTCCCATATTTAAATATATAATACATCATAGTTGCATAATATGTAATATACTGTTAATATATCTGGTACTTCCTTAATAATATACACATTCAAGAAATAACATAATTCAAACTTTCATATCCCTTTTTTGTTCTTTTATCTTCTTAACCTCTTCAAAGTTTACTTGTGAAGAGGACAATCGTAGCTTTCTTGAGAAATTTTGTTCAAATAATCCTCTTCTTAATAAATGTCAGCTGCTGTGTGGTTTGATATAATCAGGCAGATGCCTATTTCTGCCTTCCTCTGTATTTTGACATTTAAGTTGCTTATTCTTAGGGTATTTACATTTAAAAAAAAATGTATGGACTAAAAGTCTTCCCACAGCTCAGTGAGTCTTCTTCGTGAATGTGGAGATTACCTTTTGACGGACAGGAGTGTCCGCTCGCATTGATGTGATGGCTCATTTTGGAACAAGTGTCTGCTGTTGCTCTTCACATAAGTGACCATTGAAGTAAACAGGTCCAGGTCAACTTTGTTTCCCCCTTGAAAAGTGTATCATCCAAAGGAAGGTCATGATATGCTCTGGGATCTTAATGACACAAAGCATGTTCCACTTCATGGAGCAACAAACTTAACCTTAGTCTTTTCAGTGAGTCAAAATATGAAAACCAAAAGTGTCTGTAGTTTTATTACATTTAAAAAATCTGATTTATTAAAATGATGGGCTTTGACATAAAGGAGTAAAAATATATAAAGCAGTTACTAGATAATTTATTTTAAGTTGTACTTGAGCATTTTTATCTGTCAAACCATGTAACCTCAGGAAATTTAAAGAACTGGCCATAGAAATGAAAGTTGTCTAGGTGAAGTATCTGAAACGGTTATTACTCTGACAGCCATAACCCATGGCATCTACCTTCTTGCCTTAAAAAGTCTCTTCCCATCTTTTGATGGGAAGATATAATAGGGTTGAGGGAAATCACATTAATTAGGCTATGTGAAAGGTTTTTTAAAACATTATTCCATTTTATCCTCCAATAGCTCTACAAATTGATAAAATAGATATAACTCAATTTATATATTTCTAGCCCTTCTAGTCTATAAAAATTTAGAGATGGTTTTCAATAATTGAATCAATGTCATAAACTAGAAGGGAAAATCAGGATCAGTGGAAACATAGATGGCATAAGGTATGAGAGGTGTGTTATATGTGCATAGGCAAGCTTTATATGTCTGTGAATTTCCTAAAATAAGTTACTAACATTAGGCTGCATATTTAACTTTGAACTTTTTGGCACTTGGTATAATTATATGTCTTTTACAATGAAAGAGACTGAAGTCCAGAGAAGTTACTTAATTTGCCCAAGGTCACAGTGGTAGATGGTAGAGCTGAATGGTAGAGCTGAGATCTGATCTTGGATTTCAAGCCTCGATCCCCTAAATCTATGCTCTTTCTATCATACTGTGCTGAGGACTTTTCATCCTTTTTTAAACTCATGTTTTCATCCTAGGTATATCTTTCCTTCCTTCTTCAACCCCCTATTTTCCCCTAAAATGCAAATTTCCCTCAAAGCCCCTTGGAGGTGTGATGCATTGACAATTATGTTGCCTTTGATTCTTTCCAGTTGAAGGACTCATCCCCTAAATGGTGGGTCAGCAACCTGCTATTATTGGAATCTGTGAGTTAGAATGTATTAAAGGCTCTCCAGCATCTGATTATCATGAGGATAAAACCAATATACATGAAACCATTGTAGAACAATTACCAGCTGAACTCTATTATTTATGCTTCTATAATCCACCTGCAATTTACCTTCTCCGCCTTAGATCCTCCTTGTTCCCTACAGTATATTCAGTTCATAAAATATTTATTAAGCGTATACTTATTATGCTAGGCATTTTGGGGAGATAAAAAAGATGAGTGAGATACAGTCTTTACTTTTAAGGAGGTGAAGTCTATTGCCAGTGATAAGCCAAGCACAAGAGTATAAAGTGGAATAAGTTAAGTGACATAAAAGAAATAAAAAATGCAGTGGGAATTTCAGGGAAGAATATGTCCATCTGATTAAGAAGACCCCAAAAAGCTTTATGATTAAGAGAACCCCAAAAAGCTTTATGAACCAAATGGGTACTTTCTCTAGGCCTTGAACAGTGTTGACAAAACACATGACATTTGTACCATCACTCCCCAAATCACACCTTGGTCGACATCACTAATCAATCATGGAATTTCTTTTTTTTTTTCCTGAAGCTGAAATTGACTTTAAAATCTTCTCCTACACATTAATCCCAAGAAACCCTGTCAATTTATCAAAGTTGGCAACAGAGAACGAACTTATTTGCATTTTTAATCTTCATGATGAGGAGATATGGAGGAGGATGGGGGGAGTGAGAGGATAGTAGAAGATAAGGAAGAAACATCAGCAAAGGCAGAGATGGGAAAGCATAGACATCTTTGGGGAATTCCAAATATACTAGGTTGGCTGTTGTGCAGGCTGTGTATGGAGAGTGAGAACTGAAACAAGTATAGATGTGAGGCCTTATTTTGGAAGGCCCCAAATGGCTGCATAGGGATAGAAATGCATAAACTTCCTCCTGAAGCCAAACTGGACTACTTCTCGGAATCTAAAGTTTTTCCATCTACACATTTGGCACAGCATATGTGCCAAGAGGAACAATGTGTTACTTTGCTAAATTATCCCAAAATCTGGCCAAACTGACCTTTAACTCCTTCACCTTTTAACTTTCATACTATGGCACAAACTATTATTTATGAATAACTTTTATGATGTGCTTTCTGATACTGTTGGTTATGTCAGCATGTGTATGCGGCCTGTTTCTCCAGCTAGATTGCAAATTCCTGGGGGCAGGACAATGTCCTATTTTTACAGATACTTCTGACAGAGATTAAATGATTGTTGGTGGGTACCCGGTGAAAGAGTCACAAAAATGAGTTTAGATCAGGAAGAGAAAGAATTTCAAGTTTAGCGAATCTGGCACTGCCTCCCAACACACCCCCTCCACATGAAAGCTCAAATACCTTCTACCATCTCACAGCCAGAGGGAGAGTCGAATATCAGACTGATTGGTGGCTGACCTTCTTGCATTCGAAAGTAACACAGTCATAGCAGAACAAATACAGTTGAATCAGAAAATAAGCAGCAAGTTTCAAAAACGTGATGAAGAGTCTTAAGATCTATTTTAGAGGGTCTGGAGTTCATACTAGCAGTTAAAATTGAGGCACAGCTCTAAATCTACAAAAGTCCCCTATTGCACATGGGAATCAATGTCCGAATTGACAAAATCCCCAAGAGTTTACCTGAAGATCAATAAATATATTTATGGGACCCTGAAACATGTGAAGGAATCTGAAGAGGTTACTCTGTGACTTCTTGTCTTTTAGGGGGAAAAAAGGCAACTACGATAGAAGTCCATTGGAAAATAAGTTATGATACCACAAACATTCATATGTTCTAGGTCAAATCAAAGATCTGTCTAGAGATATTTCTCATTCTGTAAAAAGAAAAGCCTATTTTTCTCCTATCTGCTTTTCCTTATTTTCTAAGTATTGTGACTGTTTTCAATTTTAGAAACCAAAAATAAACTTAATATAAAAAAGGCTTATGACTGGGTTATTTTTTTTCAATCACCAGAAATGTCTGTACATCTAATATCTGTACATTTGGTCAATGAAAATTTCCAAATTTGCAATTGGACCACTATTAAAAACTAATTCACTTTTTAATTTTTTTTTCTTTTTCCCCACATTGCATTAGTTCAGGCAATTGAGGAGTCATATCTATTTACTTACCGGAGGACAGGTCAAGTGAGTGTAGGAAGAGTCAGGAAAAGGATCCTAGATCCATTCACCTAGAGAGCATCTGGCCTATTCTGGGGACTGACTGGAGAGAGATGATATAGGCTGTTCCAAGAGTCTGACTGTGAGTCTACACTTGGGAATCTCTCTTTAGTGGATGAGTGTTCAGACACCATGCCAGAAGTCAGGAAACCAAGAAGAGTGAGGCAGGGTCCCAAGCTTCTTGGGAACAATAGGAGCACGCAGTTACATAATAGAACAAGACCCGAACATGAAGAACAAAGGGAACTGTGTCGTCCGGTTTGTCTTGTGGATACTGAGAGCTGGACCTTTCCGGAGTTCACTGTCGGCACTGGCCCAGCCCCAGGTCAGTAGTAGAGAGGGTAAGTCCAAGAGACCAATAGTCAGCTTTGGAGCGCCACATTCCAGGAAGAATAAATTGCTGTTAAAAAGCCCTGGCCCAACTTTGGCTGAGACTTTATAAATATTTTCTCCTAAAGCCTGGTCTGGTCTTAGAACGATGTACTATAATAAGTAGGGAACTAATGAAAACAGAGGCAGAGGAAATTAGATGGAGCTGATATCTATCTCCTAACACATAAGAGAAGGGCTAAGAAGTTTGAGTTTTTCGTACCTATTTGGTGTTTTATGACAAATTTTAATTTGGCCACAGCAATGATCACTAATGCCAACTAGTTCTATTTCAAGTTATGTTCTCTTCACCAAGAGAAGCTATAGTTTTTGGAGAGCCCTTACTGAGGATTCAGGAAACCTTGGTCCTGGTGTCTATTCTGTCACTCACCAGCTGGTCTCTTTGTACAAGTCACTTTCCCTCTCTGGACCTTTCTTTATCTGTGAATTAAAGGCATTGAGCTAGATCATCTCCATGAGTATTTTTTCATCTATCATCCTACAACTCTATTAAGCTGGCCTGACATCTGAGCAGAACCTTCCAGAACATTTACTAGTGCACTGCCTACTTGGATTCTACATTTGGAGATTTTGGACAGTAGAAATCTGATTAGTTATTTCAAGTGGAGACTCTTAATGAAAAAGCCATATGACTGAATTTCCTTCTTGGCTTTTGAAGAATCATACTGTTTTCATTTCTTTTTTTTTTTTTTTTTTGTGAGGAGATCAGCCCTGAGCTAACATCCGCCAATCCTCCTCTTTTTTTTGCTGAGGAAGACGGCCCTGGGCTAACATCGGTGCCTATCTTCCTCCACTTTATATGGGACGCCGCCACAGCATGGCTTACCAAGCAGTGCGTCGGTGCGCGCCCGGGATCCGAACCAGCGAACCCCGGGCCGCCGCAGCGGAGTGCACGCACTTAACCGCTTGCGCCACCGGGCCGGCCCCCTGTCTTCATTTCTTTCCACCTTATTGTCTGATCTAGGTTTCTTCACTCTCTTCCAGTCTAGCATTCTTTCTTTAGCTTCCTAATTTATCACCTCTAATTTTGGTTCATAGCGACAGGAGCATGAGCAATACATAATAATAACAGTAACACACACACGTGGACATGGACATGCACTCGTATACAACAAGAGCTCCATGCATTAGACATCATTGTTCCCATTTTGTCAATATAAGTCAGAGAGGTAAGGGAACTTTCTAAGGTCATATAGTCAGTGGCAAGCCACTACTCCACCTCAGGTCTTTCTGGCACAAAACTCTGCGCTAAATCTGAAAAATCATAGTAAAAAGTGGCATCAAGTGTATAGATGGCCATTTCATTTCCATTCCAGGGAATTGCTCTTAGATATGGTGAAGAACATAGGAAGAGCCCACCCTAGAGAGAGGACTCTTCACATGCCAGGCTTTGCATTCCCTATTCTTAGATGTCTTGTCTGATCCTACATGAAGTATCCTCTGTCTCCCAACTCTGTGTCTGTGGCATTCCGACCAGGAAGTACTCTTTTGTGCACTGTCTATATCTAGTTTCCAACAAAAGTTCTTTAGATAGTATACAGTCCAGCTTTTGCAAATCAAGCACTACAGGTTTCAGTTCTAAAAGTAGAACACTCATCACATCTACTTGTTTCATCTGGCCAGATTCAGATCTCAGTGACAAGAAAGTCCAGGCAATATAGCTCAGGAATTAAGAGTGAGACTCTGGAATCTGACAGCGTGGTTGTGATCCTGGATCTACAACTTCCTAGCTGCCAAGTACTTATCATCTCTATACCTCACTCTCTTCACCTGTAAACAGGGATTAAAGATAGCTCCTCACAGGGTTGTTGTGAGGATAAATGCCTTAAAACAGAGCCAGGCACTACGTAATTACTCAATGCACTTTTGCTTAAAATAACAAGAACCCTTAGAATTGTTGAATTGTTTTCTTGCACTGACACATGCTGAGCACCGCTTTGACTCCGCCAAATGTTTCCTTACTGAATTAACAGTTAAGGAAGTATGAATAACCAGGGAAGCCAGCACCAGACACTAGAAATACCAAGGATTTTGGAATCTTTTTCAGTTATCTATTGTTGCATAACAAACCTCTTCAAAACTTAGTGGCTTGGAACAACAGTGTCCGTTTTTTGCCCATAATGCGTCAATTGGGGCAGGGCTTGATGGGAATGGCTCCTCTCCACTTCATGTAGTCTTGGCTGTGGCAGCTTGACTGGGGCCAGCGCAATCTCTCATCTTCCAGGGCCTCTGTCTTCAACAGTGTAGCCGAACTTTACAGTCGCTGTCTTCCAAGAGTGAAAGCAGATACTACAAGGCCTCTTAAGGCCTGGGCTCCAAAGTCCCAGAACATCACTTATGCTATATTCTGTTGGCCAAAGCTGTCACAAAATCATCCCAGATTCAAGGGAAGGGACACTAGTCTCCACTTCTTGACGGGAGCAGTGGCACGTACACACAGTGGAGGAAGGGATTGCTAGTGGCCATCTTTGTACACAGAATCAGACACAACTGAGCTCCTATTTAATTTCTTCCACCTGAGACCTAAGGGACCTCTGTGAGTCTCAATTTCCTCATCTTTAAAACAGCTCATTTTGAGATGGTGAGGACTAATATGTGACACATGAAAAGTGTCTAACACAATGCTCCATTCATAGGAAATGCTAAGTACATATTTACCTCCTTTTCCTTCGAACAAAGTAAAGGTAGAGTGTTCTTGCTCTAAAGGAGAGTCATCTTATTGCTCACTGCTGAGCTGCTCCAGCTGAAGAGCTATTAACCATATGAACAAATTTTTTTCTTTTTTTGTGAGGAAGATCAACCCTGAGCTAACATCCATGCCAATCCTCCTCTTTTTGCAGTGAACAAATTTAACACCTGAAAAAAAAGAGTGCCACTGCCATGATTTTTGATTTGTCACTTATATTTGAACTTGATGCCTGTTTGCTCTGTCTGTGGTTGTTAATGCATATGGCAAGACTCTGCCAATTGAGAGTCAAAAGTCTCTAATTGTCTGACTGCCTGTTTCTTTGAGGCACCTGCAGGGTACCCCAAAGTGAACTTAATCTCTGTCTGTTAGCCTGTATTTTAAGTCAAACCATCTCAAACATATAATTTATATTTGGGAATATCATGCAGCAGTTTTCCCACGGATGTGGTAATAAAGGGACAGAAATATGACTTCATTTAAGGAGATTCACTATAAAATAAGTCCCATAAACAACTCTTGATGCGTTATCTCAGTCTTGGTGATCAGTCAGGAGAGTTTTTTGTTCTCCTTCTAGCCATCAGTTTTTGGCTGTATTATTCTGATTGAACCTCCTCCAAATACCCTGACAGATGGGATTATTCAGCAGTTATTCTAGGTTTCATATTTTTATGATGGCCACAGCCCATAAAATATAGATGTCTGGAATTTTGAACCTTTAGAAATGAATTCTTATTGTAACACACTTTTCTAAAATACAGCACAGAATGTATTACCTACTTTGGCTACAAAACTGACATGGAGGAATTAATATCACAGACTATCTCAGAGGAGAGAAATTTTCTGGCTTTTCATCAAAATTTTTCTTTTTGACATTATAGAACTGCTTAATATTTAAGGCTCTTCATGTCAGTCAGCCATGCTGAGATTAATTTGAATGATTTGACTTTGAGATCCTATTGGTATGGAGCACAGGTGCAATTTGGGGGGTACTCAATTTTCACTGGAGAGTGTTTGTCACAAATGACGGGATAAGGATGCTGGGAATTAGAGACATTTGGGGAATGTAAAACCCATACCTCTGGAATTGGACTTGGAAGTAACTGCTCTGTTCTCAGTGATTGATGAGCCTTAGGCATGACTATAGTCTTTCATTAATGTCACCATTTAGTTTCATTGGTTCATCCCACACTCTCTTTGTTTCCACAAAAAAGAAGGTCACTCAATTTCTTCTCTCAGATTTTTTTTCTTATTTCCCTTGTGTTCCGGGCTTGGAAATCTAAGTGCACTTTAATGATCTGGAACTGAAACCTCTTCTATCCCCGGGATGAGACTCTGAGAAAGTCCTGTAGTCACCAGCATATGTTTATAAGGTTGGGTCTAATTTGGCTCTGGAAAAATACTAGGGGAACCATTACAACCCAGCTTCAGCATTTGGGGAGACATTTCTACCACACTCTTATTTCCAGAGTGCCACTAAAATATTCAACAAGTAAATGCACTAAAAGAAGTTTTTATATGTGTTCCATTTGAGCTGTTCTGTGTATCATACCCTCTGAAGCAAATACAGTTGTAAGTATATACTACTGAAGTAAATATATGTCTCAGATCAATAGTTATCTTTAATTATGGAAGAAATCTCATGCCCCTTATTTCCCTTTAAACCAATGGATTGTTATGCTTCTTGGGCTTTAGAAAAGTCTTAAGAAATTTATTGCCTCAGTTTCCCCTTGGTATTGAAAAGCTTAAATAGCCCAAAAGCCCATGCAAGCACACACTTTTCTTCCTCCTACTCCTTCCACTGTTTTTGCTGCAGGAGTTTGTATTTTCTGGCTCCAAAGTTCTGGGTGTTCTACCAGAAGCACAATTCCCTCTGACACTAAGAGATTTGAAACGGCATTCAGGAGACCCCCGTGGCTGCCAACCTTGCTTTTACGTGAGAGTCTATCTCATCATATGTTTAGTGTGAATAATATACAGTCCTCTGTTTTATGACACACGTCATCATCTTTTGAGCCGTCATTCCTTATAGTACTGCTAGTATTATTTATATTTATTCACTATGAATTGCTTGAATTGAATGAAAAGCCATGGCAAGGACCAGAGAAGAAAGGCATCAACTTTCCTTTGTTTCCGTTTTTTTTTTTCCTGCATTTTCTGCACCTCCTTCTAACAGCTGCTCTGTGTCCCAGCACATGGCTAATGAGTGTTAGCAGCTGCCTCCGTAGTGATCCCATTTCTCAGATAGGCAATGGGGTATTACCAATGAGGCCTATATTTAAACTCACTAGGGGAAAGAAGGTTGAGCTCTGTTTACTCAGAGGTAAGTAAAAAATCATATCTGGACCATATGTGTGAAACTATTCAAAAAAGAAGGAAAGAACAAGATAAATATAGTTCGTCCCTTAGGTCCGTTCTTGTTGTCTTTTAATAGAAGTGTGCAGATGGTATAACATGCACCATTATAGATGTAATATGTCTTGTGCTCAAGAAAAACTTCCTTTCTCTGCAACTGTTTGATTTTGACATTAGCAGTGATGGTAAACAATTGAAGTGCAATCTTCTATTTCTGTACAAAGAAGTAGACTACTTTTCCCAAAGTCTTAGATTTTGTTCCCAAACTTCAATGCATAATTTTAACAGGTTAACTTCAAACATAGTTCTTAGAGTAATGGGGTGGAATCATATTCTGGAATCCGGATGGGATTAGAATTGTCAACTGTGGCCAAAGTTAAAGGTTACCAAGCCATATAGAATCCTTAAAACTATTACCAAGCAAATGCTTCGGGGAATAGGCCGCTTGTCCTTAAAGCTATGCCTTGAGAGAATCCACAGTAATATGCCAGCTCCAAATGACATCTCCATCTTAGCGGGGATTCTATTTCTATTCCCCAAAATAGACTAAGACAAGGCTTATCTCATAAGATATCCTGTAACATTATTGTGTTTTTTTCCATGTCAAGAATTGAAAATTTTTTTTAAATGTCAATTTTGGGGAATTGAAGGTTACTTGTCACTCTTTTATAGAAGGGCTCACATTTTGTTTAATTTCTGTCAGTCAAAAGATCAATTACAAAAGCCTTTTGAGTACCAAGTGTGTGCTAGACTCCATACTCTGTGCCATGAGGACTACACAGGCGAGTATACTCTTGAATGATGATAGGTCCCCTCTATCTGGAAAAGCTATCCTTCACGCCTGAAAATGCAGCTTTGAGAAGCAGTGCAGCTGAGAGGAGAGAGAGAGAGGAAGAAGGCATTGCGGACCAGGTAGACTTGTGGAATCGATGCTGGAATCATACATAGATTGCCCACACATTTCACGTAGCCAAGTAAATCTAAGGGTTGTTTTTTTTTTTTTTTCTCCCCAGCTTTATTGAGGTATAATTGACAAATAAAGTTGTAAAAAGATATTTAAAGTGTACATCGTGGTGATTTGATATACGTATATATTGTGAAAGGATTCCCGCCTTCTAGTTAACACATCCATCACCTCACATATTTATCTTTTTCTGTTTTGGGTGAGAATATTTAAGTTCTACTTTCTTAGCAAATTTCAATTATACAATATAGTGGTATCAACTATAATCACTCTGTTTTACATTAGATCCTCAGACCTTATTCATCTTATAGCTTAAAGTCTGTATCTATTTACCAACCTCTCCCTATTTCCCCCACCTGCCAGCCCCTGGCAACCACTTTTCTGCTCTCTGTTTCTATAAGTTTGACTTTTTTTTTTAGATTCTAGACATAAGTGCAGGATTTCCTTCTTTCTCATGGCTAGATAACATTCCACTCTGAATAATATTCCATTCCGTTCACCATCTTCTTTATCCATTCATCCGTTGATAGACACTTAGGTTGTTTCCATGTCTTGGCTATTGTGAATAATGCTGAAATATAAATATAAGTTTATAGTCCATTTTTTAGGTGTTTTCTTCTCCGTATTTTGTTAATTAAATTGATTTTCTTTCTGAAACCTGAATATGATTCTAGGAGATCACTGCCTTAAATCTAGAAGAAATATTACTATTCTTAGTTTTAGTTTTAAAAAATCTGTGAATTCTGAAGTGGTCCCCTTCCTCTAGTCAGCATTAGTCAAGCCTCTTCAACTGTTTGCTTCAACTTTGGTCCAACAAGAAATAGATGAGCACAAGAATGAGAAGAAAATACTAACAAGTAACTTAGTGTTTTTCAAATGTTGAAAATTTGGTTCAAAGACTGAAAAAAAAAAAACATTACAAGAATAGAAAGGAAATTCTTTACATACCATACATATATTCATATATTCTGAGAGACTAGATATGTCTAATTGTAGTATCAGAAAATAGGCACCAGTAAGCACGTATTCTACTCAGCCCCTTCCCAACAAATGCCACAGAAGCAAAGCATGACAATAGTCAGAAATGTAATAGAGCTCTCAAAAGTACATGAAATAAGCCACATAAATTACAAAACATAGCCCGTGGTTTTGTTAATACTGTGATGGTGGTGTGGAAATGGAAACATCAAGGAAAAGGCTAAGTCAGCATCATTTGGGGTCGGCTTGCTTATTGCTCCCAGAAAGTCCAGAAGGAGGAATGATTGCACAGCGCTCACAGTGAAACCCATAGAGCCCCTCTTCTGTAGGTTGGTGGGAAAATAAGGGTTTAGGAAGCAAACATATCTGGTTCTAATTCCATCTGGGCCTCTGTGACTCTCGACAGGTTAGAGAAACTTTCTGATTCTGTTTTCTCATAGACAAAACAATAATGCTGAAATCAATTTTACAAGATGTGACTTTGGTGAGATTTTGTATTCATCTGGCACATAGCGGACACTAAAAACTTATTTTCCTTCTCCTAATCCCTGTGTTTATATATATAGCTCCGTCTTACTATAAGTTCTAAACACATTTTAATAATACCTAAAAAAATTGTACTGCTAATAATATCACATAGCTCGTGTCTATCTTTCCTAAAAATTACTTTTAATGGCTTTTCAAACTAGTTATCTATCTCCAAAGCTGGACACTAAGAAAACACATACTACTGAGTGTTTTGTTTTAAGCTTCCTTATATACCATCTCAAGACACTTGAAGATGTGGAAGTTAGGAAATTAAGTAAAGAGAAGTATCATTTGCTAGTTTTGTGAAGGCCCAGAATTATGTCCTCTCCCAGCTCTGATTTTTTGAGGTAAGTCGATACATCCTGTCCCATGTATAAAATGAGGATGATGGGCTTTATTTTTGGCAATGTTGTGAATTTTTTAATTCTTAGGAATTTAAAAGAACAATAAAAAAAGCATTTTACAAAATATTTATTTTTAACAGCAGGAAGACTGTATATATAATTCAGCAGTTCTGAAGTCTTTTTGCTTATTTTTACTGATTCGTATTCTAGTGGTGTAATGACAAGAAATTGTATTTTTTAAGCGCCCAGTTTTTCTTTATTCACTAGTCTTTAGGAGAGCTTTTTTTCCCTTAAATAAAACTATCTTCTCAAAGATATATTTCATAAATCTTTGAGTATTTCTCTGAGGAACACTCTTGTAAGCGACACATTTTAGACTCTATTGTCCTATTGTCTTTTGTGGCTCTCTGCCAAGAGACCCAGCTGATTTCATTTAGATTGCCTATCTACTGGCTGCAGGAGCTCCAAACACAAAAAAGACCAGGTCCTTTTGTTTTCCTGAAGGTTCCAGGGGAGTGCTACCAAGTCCAACAAATAAAACAGAATGCAGAAAGAAGTAAGGATAATCAAAGACAAAGGATTTAAACTTTGAGGAGGTTAAATTCCTTTTTAAGAGCAAAAAAGAACAAAAGTCCTAAAAGAGTGTGTTTGGGTTGTGCCTCCATCACGTGGATGAAATAAAACCAAAGACATTTACGAGTATTTAAAAGCTACGTTCAGTTTAGTTACAGCTAAGTAAATTTGTCAAAGAATCTATGTACCGCTGGAAAAAAGCCCCCTCACTGAGAGGTACATATACACACTGTCTTCATAGTATTTTTCTCCATTTTTCTTTTCCCTTTATTCTTATTTCTTTCTAGGATTTTTTTTTTTTTTTTTTTTTTTTGCCATGAATTTCCAGTCTAGATTTTACTTTGGCCAGAAGACCCAAAAATTGTCTATTAATGTATCTAAAATATAATTTTGAGAGAAATAAAACAAATAAAAGATCCATTGAAACAGACAGATTCTAGATAAATTGATGTAGAACAGATCCTTTTGAGTAGGATGATGCAAGGGTTTATTTTTCTAAATCCAGGCAGATTTGCTTCTTAGTTTTTCTTCTATTCCACAGAAAATACTCACTGTTGTGAGCCTTAAACAATACCTCACAAACACACATCCATAGAGCTCTCTTGTCTGGGCAAGAAGAACCTGGTAAATTGAAACAGTAGGCTTTTCCCTGTAAGCTGGTTGGAGCTGTCAGAAGAATAATTATGTGTTGTTTCCATTGGAATTGAACAAGGACCTACACTCATTACTAATTTTTTTCCACTTTGATCTAAAATTGCCATGAACGATAATCACTATATTGCTGCATCCACTGAAAATCAAATTGTTATGTGGTCGAGCATTTGAATCCAGGGAGGTGACGAGAAGGACAGACGGGAGGCCTTACAGTTTGATTTTAAATTGTGGGCCCCAAGAGAAGATCCTTTAACAATGAAAATCTCCAACAAATTCAGTGTTACCAAGTTTTTTCCCTCTCAGTAGCCCGTTTTCTTTGGCATTCAGCCATTAGAAATTAAGACCCAGTTTCCTTGGAAACAATAATGGTGCACAGGTCTTCACAAGAGCTCCCTCATTCAGATGGTTATCTATACAAATAAAGTTCCACAAAGAGATTGCCTCAGAAGAAAAGAAGAAAAGAAAGACCGTTCCCATCTATTGTGACAGGCGTTAAGGTATTATTCACAGTACCTCCAGTTGGACAATGTGTTTTTGTGATGAACTGAATTACCTTAGATTGGTTTTCCACATCTTTTTGTGGTTGGGATAGCAGCCTAGGCTTCTATAGTCTATTTAGTTCCCCCCTCAATTCCATTAGCATCAAACCTGTTTCTTTCCAGTTTATTTTAGGGGAAATTTACTTGTTAAGTTGCCATATTACCCTTTAAGGGGCCACTCCCAACTGAAATTTAAGTATAGCTCAAAACTTTCAAAATTAAGCTGTAGTTTTGATTTGTTCCACCTTCTCCCATCTTCTCCACAATGTGTATATGGGAAGAAAGGACATACATATTTTAACCTGTGGTCTGACTTGTAAAATAAATGAATCAAAGTTGTACTGTTTCAAATTCGACTAGAAATCTGGAGGGTTTCTTGTTGGTTTTCCATGGTGCATTTACCTGTATTTCTAAGGGCAAAAGTAATAGAGATGATTGGCTTTAAATTTTGCTAGAGACAGATTGAGAAGTATATTTTAGACTTTTAATTAATCAACTCTCCTATAATGTTTGCCAGAAAAAGAGAGCCAGACTACACATCAACAGTCCTCTAAAATTAATAAATCTGGAGGAGGAGTAACTCACATCATCTTAGTAGGAAGAATTAGATATCAGGCACAAGGTATGATAAAACTAAGAAAAGTTACCATTCATTGAGTGTTTCCTCTGTGCAAGCCACAGTGCAAAATACTTTACTTAGATACCTTATTTAATCATCACCACATTCACATAAATTATATATTATTTATTATTATTATTGTTTTGTCCATTTTAAAAACAAAGAAATAGAGACTCAGATTATATGAACCAACCCTGGGTTACACATGTATTAAGTAGTAAAGCAATGATTCAATTCCAGGCAGTCTAGTTCCAGAACCTATGTTTTTAATTACTTTATTATGAGTAAGTATCACATTTTGAAGTGATTTTTCAGTACAGAAATGAGATTTTTTAGTGAACCTATCCAAATTCCTTCTAGTTTCCCTTTTGAGAATGAGACCAGCTAGTGATTGTAGCTTATGGACACAAAGAATCTAACATGAACCAACCTACACATAGTTTGAACCCCTCACCCCAGCCTTTTCAACATGGGTGTCTGATTCCCTAAGCCAACAACACAAGACTGCATGTTGTACAGACAATTGCTAATGCACGCACATTGGAATTCTAAGACAGGTCCAAGTGGACTGAATGATAATGAACCGGGAATTGTGACTTTATCCTATAGGGTTTTTCAATTAATCCTTTCCATTCATTCTATAGGAATGAATTCCAAGGATTCAACTTAGTCAGTTCTAGGAATTCAAATTTGTTCAGTCAAATTATTTCTAAGTTCATAATGTGTGTAAAGCCTTAGGCTTATGGGCATACCAAGATGGCCCAAATATTGATCTGACATTCAACGGTTGACTTAGAGCTTTTGAATGGCATAGAATATAAGGTGAAAAGAACTGGGGTAGAAATAAGGACATCAGGATGCCAAGTCTATCTCTGCTACTAGCTACCTAAATGAGCTTGTATTATCACTATTGCACTCAGTTTTCTCATCTATAAAATGAAGTTTATCACCAACAGCCTCTGATTCTAGCTTCCTAAGATTCAGAGTGTTTTAGACTGGGAGCCCTGACAACTTCATCCGGTTTGTTGGTTGCTGTCCTAGGTTCTGAAATCTTTTGACCCACCTGTGCTTCCTTTTCAAGACTCAGATTTTGCCAGAATTTATTCAAAGCATGTTCTTCCATTATCACAGACTCGGAAGAAATGAGCCTCTTTTTAAAAGCACTATTTTTTACTCCGTTTCCCAAAGTAAAATGTTTTAACCAAGATTTCCTTGAACTCAGCCTGGTAAAGATTCAAGAACGAAGGGCAAATTATACGATTAATTTCAAAGCCCTCACCATAAATATGTAACATCAAGTCCTACATAAGATGTAATATCCTTCAGAATTTTTTGCCTTGGGTCAGTAAACAGAAGAAGGTGTTTTTACCATTAAGATTTCAGACTCATGGCAAGGACCATTTCTATCTTGCAATATATTTATTACATATTTGTAATAAATAAGAACATATTTGTATTTTGTCCTCTATTAGATGTATATGCCATATGTTAGCAAGAACCTTGTGTGATGCTTTTTAGTAAATCTCCTCCAAAATTAGCACAAAAGTAATTATCACTTGTTGAGCATACAGTTAATTTTTATAGTAATATTGAATATATATACACCTAGATATGTGTCCTGCAATCAGAACTTATCCCTATTTTGTTCTTCTGTGAAAATTATCTGTCAGTTACTAAGCCTTCCAAAAATCACAACAAACCATCTTCTCATCATGCCTAGTCTCAAGCTCTCTGATTCCTCGTATCCACCTTCCTTCTACTTGCCATCCCTAAAATTGGATAGTTTATTGAATATGTTCTTGTGCTGTTAGCACTGCCGTATCTTCATTCAACTAATATTATGCTTATTATTTAATTTTTGATTAAAAAAATAAAGTTTCTAGAAATATAGAGACAACTTGATATTCTGTATTATATGGCATCCAAGTAGGTTCAAATCAATCTAAATAAAATCTGCTATTCATTTAGAGATGTAAGACATGCAGTATTTTCCTGTCAGTTCTCCACACTCAATCCACACTCCTGCATTCCCTGGACTCTTTCATGCTTTGTGCTTTTATTCTTGAAGTTCTCATTTCTTGTTATTGTTATACTCTTCAGCCTGGTCTTATTAATAAACACATTCATGCTGTAAAATGTGGCTTAACTGTCACCTTCATATATCATGACTTTCCAGAAATTATTTATCCCTCTCCCACATATGCCTCTAACATTCCCTGTATATCTCTTTGAAGCATTCTTTCCTATTCTTTTTATTGAAGTATAATTGACATACAATATTCTATTAGCTTTGGCTGTACATTATAGTGATTTGACATTTATATACGTTACGAAATGATCACCACGATGTCTAGTTACCATCTGTTATCATACAAAGTTATTACAGTATTATTGGCTATATTCCCTATGCTGTGTGTTAAATCCCCATGACTTATTTATTTTATAACTGGAAGTTTGTACCTCTTCATCTCCTTCACCTATTTTGCCCACTCCAACCCCTGCCACTAGTTTGTTTCCTGTATCTATGAGTCTGTTTGTTTTGTTGGAGTCTGCTCCTAGCTTTAATAATGGAAGATAACCACACTTCTTTGAACAAGTAATATAGGTGAACCCCTTTACATGTTATCTTATTAAATTATATTGATTGCACTACAGTTATCTTTTTCAGTCGCCCTGTTTCTAGGAGACTTTAAGCTCCTTGAGGAAAGGGATAGCAAATATTTGCTGAACGAATAAATGAATAATTAGAAGGACAATTACTCAGAACTAGCCACATTCACTCCAATTATTTCCTTCCTAATATATGATTATAAGTTAATAAGACAGCTGGTCAGAGTTAAAAGTTCCCTAGAGCCATTTTTCTCCGTGCAATTCTAGTAAGTTCACGTAAGTAAGGAGAAATTCATGATCACAGCCTCTTTTTTTTTTTTTTCCATTTTTTTATAGCATGGAGTAGTAGACAAAGCACAGACTTAAGTCTTAAATAGACTTGGGATGGCTTTGAGGCTGATCTCCAGCACTTTGTTAGTCCTTGCTGTGACTCAGTTTCCTTGTCTACAAAATATGGGTAAAATATTTATCTCACAGCGTTGATGTATTAAATGGGAAAATCCAACGACATGTTCAGAATGGTGCTTGACACTTAATAAGTATTCAAGGACTATTAGTTTTCATCCTTTGAGACCTTCATTGCCAGGAACTAATAGGCTCAGTGTGCATTCTGCACTATTTATTATCCTTTTTATTCCTAACAAATCTAATAGGAAAAGTAACCTGGGCAGCACCAAGAGGCCTCTGGCTCAGAAAGTCACAGTCCTGAGGGGGAGTCTAATGCTTCTTTCTCTTCCTTCTCTCCTTGCTGGGTTTGATGTTACTCTCAGACATTTCTAAGTGAGATGAAAGTGCCATGGAGTGCGTATGAAGGATCAATGGCCAGTGTAAGGTGAAAAGCATTTTCCACTGCACTCTCCTTACATGGGAGTGTACCAGAGCATTAAATCGTGGCATCAGGTGTGACATGCTGTTTAATAGTTCTAGCACACTCGGCTGCCTGAAGACACTTCAAAGGTAATTTTATCTGAGGAGAGAGAGTTGACTTACACCCCTTTCCTCCAGTCTTTTCATAAGGGAAAGACCCTAATTACAACTTTAAAAGGACCTCAGAGTCTGTGTTTCCTTTCAGAGACGGCATTTGGTATTGAGTCACTGGGTATTGTAGCTGTGAGAGAGCTTTCAGGATCGAGTGCAAAGGGAAGGCTCATTCAGGGGAAGCTCTGAGGCCCATCTCTACACCCATTTGAACAAGGTTCTGGCAGTGCCACTGCTTTTTGCTCGCATTTGTGTCTGAGCATCAATGAACCTGCACTGCTGTTATTATCATGTCCGTGTTCCTTTTAGGACAATTCTTATAGACTACACTTTAGGTCCTTCAATTCCATGTCCTGAGACATGAAGTGGGTCTCTAAATGAATGCCTTTTTCTTAGAAAGGATAAGTGTAGGGGATGTTTCAGTAGCTCTGAATTTTAGGCTTCGGTGACCTATTTTTAAAAGTGGTCAAGCATATGGGATGTTTTATACCTAAAAGAAACAAACAAACAAACAAAAAAAACTCACACACTGCCCCTAGAAATGAAGCATGAATAAGGCCAAGCAACCCAGCCTACTAAAGTTTACATCTGAAAACGTATCGGTGAATTAGCCCTGCTCCTCCTTGCTTTGTGTTCTATGTGGCTAGGAGAAGGTTTAGCCTTTTAATTTACTACTAAGAAATACTCTGTCCTATAACTATCAGGAGTAAACGAGTAATTATTAGAAGTAAAGCAGTAGGAATTATTGAAACAAATAGATGAGTTGGGAGATGGCTCAGAAATACGCAATTTAGAGGTAGTCATAGATTTTCATATGTAGATGAAACCTTAAAGAGTTACTAACCCAACCCCATGATTTACAGAGTTTCAAAAAATTGAAATACAAAGTTAAGTAACTTTCTCAAAGTTGTGATATATTCCAAAATATGAAAGTTGATTTGATAACACTGAAGAAAAATTATTAAAATGAAGGTTTTAAAAATCATTAAAAGTATTTTTGTACCTTTTATACACTAAGAACTGTAACAGGTGCTAGGGATATAATATTGAACAAAAAATATGTAATTACTGCCCTCCTGGAGATCTGACAATTGGTTTAAAAATACCAAACAATCATACAAATAAGTGTAGAGACAAAATTGTGGTAAGTGCTGTATGCGAGAAGTGCATGGTGGCATGAGAACATACAACAGAGGAATGAAGTGAGATCTGAAAAACCACAAAGTGGCAGAAGAATTAACCAGGAGGAGGAATTAAGAATGGAGGAGAGGTGCATGGAGAATTCCAGATAAAGAAACACTATAGAAACTTCATGAGAAGGCTCCGACTCTTCTGCTTGTGTAGTGAGGAGGTGGAAAGTGAGAGGTGGAAAGAGATGCTGATGGAAAAAGCAAGTAAGACTAGAGCAATGAGTTGGGAATGTGTACATCACTCTACAGCCATGTAGCCTCTACAGTAATTTCTAGCTCAGAAGTGAAAAGAAATAAGTTGTCCACCTCCTCAGACTTTTTCACTTGGGTTGTGGCGGGGGGCAGTGCCCGGTGGGCCAGGAGAGAAGGCAATTTAAAAATTTGAAATTTGTAGTAAGAGCAATTGTCTGCCTTAAATAGTTCCTGTCTTTTTGTCCAACTTGGAAAAAAGTAAGACAAATTTTCTAAAGATTCTTTTAAAACGGCATTGGCTTACCTCTTCTCTCAGTCTGCTTGAGTTGCTATAACAAAGTACCACAGGCTGAACTCCTAGAAACAGAGAGTAGACTGGTGATTACCGGGGACTGGGAGGTGGAAGAAATGGAGAGATGTGGTACAGGGTACAAACTTCCAGTAATAAGACAAAGAAATCCTGGGGATCAAGTGTACAGCATGGTGATTATGGTTAATAATATTGTATTATATATGTGAAAGTTGCTAAGAGAGTAGATCTTAAATGTTCTCACTACAGAAAAGGCAATTATGTGACATGATGAAGGTGTTTGCTAAAGCTATGGTGGTCTGATATTGTGATTTATAATAAAAAATATATATTTAGTCTTTGTCCCTATTTCTGGCACAGACCGCCTAAAACCCTTGGAATTTCCCGTGATGAGAGTGATAAAGGTGCCTTTCGTTAATGAGGTTAGTGAGATGACTTTTAGAAAGCGCTAGAGGGTTGGAACTTTTAGTTCCCCCCACCCCCAAACTCTGGAGAAGGGAGAGGGGGTTTGAGATTGAGTTCAGTCACCAATGGTCAATGGTTTATTCAATCATGCCTGTAGCCTAATGAGGCCTCCATAAAAACCCAAATGAACAGGATTTGGAGAGCTTCCAGGTTCGTGAGCACATTGAGATGCAAGGAGAATGGCGCATCTGGAGAGGGCGTGGCAGCACCGTGTCCTTTCCCCACACCTTGCCCTGTGCATCTCTTCCATCTGGCTATTCCTCATCTATATCTTTTATAATAAACCTGCTCTCTAGTAAGTAAAATGTTTCCCTGAATTCTGTGAACTGCTCTAGCAAATTAATTGAACCCAAGGCAGGGAAGGGTTGTTGGAACTTCCAATCTACAGCCTATTGGTCAGAAGCACAGGTGACAACCTGGACTTTGACCAGCACCTGAAGTGGAGGGAGGGGGCAGCCTGTGGGACTGAGCCCTTGACCTGTGGGATCGGACACTATTTCCAGATAGATAGTGTCAGAATTGAGTTGAATTGTCAGACACCCAGCTGTGTCTGAGAATTGCTTGGTGTGGGAAAACCCCTCCACACGCTGGTATTGGTACTAGAATCATTGTAGGTGGTAATCATTTTGCAATATATAAGTGGATCAAATCAACAGGTTGTACACCTTAAACTTGCACAATGTTACATGTCAATTATATCTCAATAAATCTAGGAAAAAAATACCATAGACTGGGTGACTTTATTTTTATAAATTTATGAGAAATTTATTTTCTCAGTTACGGAGGCTAGAATTCCACGATCAAGCTTCCAGCCTCACATAGCCTTTCCTCAGTTTGTGGACCTAGGGGAGAAACAGATTTTTCTTCTTCTTCTTACAAGACAACCAATCCTATTGGATTAGGGCCCCATCTCTATCACCTCAATTAATTTTTTTTTTAATTTTTTGTTTATTGCAGTAACATTGGTTTATGACATTGTAAAAATTTCAGGTGTACATCATTGTACTTCTATTTCTGCATAGATTACATCATGTTCACCACCAAAATACTAATTACAACCCATCACCACACAAATGTACCGAATTATCCCTTTCACCCTCCTCCCTCCTCCCTCCCCACTTCCCCTCTGGTAACCACCAATCCAATCTCTGTCCCTATGTGTTTGTTTATTTAATTTTAATAACCTTCTAAAGGCCTGTCTCCAAATATAGTCACATTAGGGTTTAGGGCTTCAACATATGAATTGTCGCGGTGGGGGGGGGCGGGAGTCCACAATTCAGCCCATAACACCTCTCTTCATTTTTTACTGCATTTAATCATGCTATTGAATTCTCTGGGTAGCAGTTATCACTACTTGATATTTTTCTTGTTCATTTATTTGTCTCTTTGGTTTTCATTGTTATTGTTTATCTCCCCACACTAGAACTAAGCTTCCTTAGAACACTATTTTGTCTTGTTCATCAAGATACTCTCTGAGCCTAGAATAGTGCCTGGCATAAACAGGGCACTAGAGAATATTCGCTGAATGAGGAAAAGAGCTTATATTTTATGAGAGCTGCACTGGAGAGCACATTTTCTGAGGACTTCCTAATAATGTGACTTCTTATCAGTACAAGAGAAACTACCCCCTGGTGTTTCAGAACAGTTCTTATGAGGGAAAACAGAAGTGGAATATTTTTGTCTTCAGCTGTACATGCCTATTCTCACCTTCTCTCTAGATATCCATTACTGCATACCCAGAGAATAAAGTGTGCCAATCTGGCTTCCTAACTCTAATTGCAATCAGGTTGGAATGATGAGTGATTCTGGGTCCCCATGCCTCAGAGGATGTGCATATGGCACGTTGAGCAATATCTCAATGGAGATGTTTTCAGTTGTATAGTGAGCCCGGCAGTTAAAATTTCTTATTAGCACACTGATTTGTGAGGAAGGGGGTGGGAAGGAATCCCACTTTTTGTTTTTACTATAGTTCATCTTGTAATTATGAAGAACAAATTTCTAGAATGAAAATAGAACTTCTCTTTCATTTCTTTTGAATGAGAAATATTCATCAGACTGACGTTACTAAAGGAGAAAAAGGATCAATATTAGCAAGGATGAATCAGAGCTAAATTATGGTAAATACAAAAAGAAATATACAATCTTTCTGGAAAGAAAGAAAACAGACAGAAGCAGAATGATTGACATTATTTTCACCACAACAATGAAGAGGCTAGAATGTTCCGTCTTGTAACAGTGGCATTATAATTGGAAAAAAAATAATGTAAATGAAATGTTCCTTAGAGGTAGTGCCCTGAGTGGGCTCTACATTGGGAGGTCTGGAGAAGGAATTTGGATGAGGTTTGTGCCTCAAACCAAAAATGAGGTCATGAGAGGGAGAATTTGAATTATTTACAATGAAGTTAATTTTAATCTCTGTGCTAGAGGGTGGCTCTGAGAAACGCAGAGCCGGTTGCTGATCAGTTTGTCATCTTTGCTTCTCAGTATTGCTGGCTGTTGGCTCTGGGGGCATGAGGGCAACTAGACCATGTGTCTCATCATCGAGCAGGCTAATCTGGGCTTGTTTACATGGGGGCTCAGAGTTTTAAGAGATTGAACAGATGCAGGCAAAACTTCTTCGGGCCCAGGTTGAGAAGTGGCACAGCCTCACTTCTGTTATAGTCCATTGGCCAAAACAAGCCACGGGTCAACAAAATTCAAGAGATGGAGATATAGACTCTGCCTCTTGAGAGGACCTGCAAAGAATTGTGACCATTTTTGTCATCTGCCACAGTACCTATAAATAAAAATTCTGGTGCATTCTTCTTTCCTTTTTCCCTTAATTATGCTTTTCAACAGTCCATAAAAATTCAAGGAATGTTATGTTGTACCATTATAGGTCACATACCTTCATTTTCAAGCATCTTAAGCTAACAGAAATCTGTACCAAGAATTCTTTCTGAACTCATAGCTAATATAAATTTGAAAGAGTGATAGTGGCATAGATGTAAGTGCATTTTAAACTGAACCCAGTAAAAAAGTGTAGTAAGGCAAACCAAGGAACATCTGAATTCTCTATGGATATTTTGGAGTTAACATTCCAGCTTGGCTTCTCAAGCAGAGGATCTCAGAATAATCACTCTGAAACACGCTGCTTTTACAGTTCCCCAGTTGCCAAATCTTAGTTCTTTGGTAAATACCAGACTACCAGGCCTCCATGGAAAGATGTCACTTAATTTGTCCTCTGTCCCATTTTTAAAATAGTCATAGTAGCTACAAGCTATTGTGAAGAAAAGCTTGGAAAACATGCTAGTGAACATTTTTTTCATACATATGAGTGATAAGAAGGGATCAAAGTTGTATGCCTCTTTATGGTTGGAGATTCCCAATCTGTCACTGAGGCTGTGGGTTTTAAGCATCTGTCAAATCTGAATTGAGCTTATTTTTAAGCTGCTCAATTAAAAAAAAATAACCCCTTTGCCTTCCCAGCTGCAGTCTCTCATACTAATCCTTGTTTTGAAACTAATTAAACACGTACAGCATATTTGAAATAAAATTACTGATCTGTTTGCCCTCTTTTCCCATCTGTAATATCTTGCAAATGTTCTCTTGCTTGAGGCAAGTTTAAGATTTAGAAAATAAAGATCTCTTAAATGAATTCATCTTTTACCACATTCCTGGCAGCTAGAGATCCCCTTCTCTGGTTTGTGTTTTTCAATCAGAATTAATACTTGAATTGAAAATATTGTTTTTTCCACACCCTTCCACACTGACAGTTTCCCACAAGGCTGTTTTGATCCATCATTCAAGCACATATACTGTTTAAAATTGAAAGCTGCCTTTTCCCTCAGTCCCACCAGAAATATTTTACAGAAAAAAATATACCCTTTCCCAGGGCTGTTCTAAGCTGATTTTAATTGACTGCTCCAGCCCAGGGACAGACCAAAACAGTTGGGATTCCAGCAGGGTCTCTGTGGCAGCCCACTACCGCATTCAAAACACTCAGTGGGAGGGATCAAGGTGAGTTGGAGGCAAAGCTGATGGCAAATTGGAAGGGAGAGGCTTATATTTGTCACACGGGTCTACAGTGGCATGTTCACCAGGGTTTATATTCCTGGTGCATACTCCTAAATGTCAAAATAAATTATCCCATAGAAAACAAGGGAGTTATCAAGGTTGACTGTTCTTGGCTTCCTGACTCTTTGCAAACTCTTTCTCTTCCAAGACTAAATTTGTCATTAGTTCAGTTCTGATGGCAGAGCAATGTAACCTGTGCTTGGCTTTTAGCAGTGCATGCTGATAAGGTAGCATCACTGAGAAATTCAGCATATACAGGAGTAACCAAGACACACTGCTGTTGAAATAGCTTAATTCTCCCAGAGACAAATATTTCCTTGTCAGTGGGCATTCTTGCAACAACTACCCAGGAGATTTAATTGAAAAGCTTAAAACACATAGAAGCAGTGGGAGAAATCCCGAGGAATTTAGGAATGATGAAAAAGTTTAATCTTTGTCAATGAAAAGTTGTTCTAATTTACTCTTCACACTGTGAGGTATTAGGCTGTGCAGCATTTACAATAGCAAGCAATTAGAAGTCTTTTTTTCCCCTTAGCAATAGCCATGATGTGACCTAGTTAAAATCATGTTTATAGTTTATTTTGAAGTGCTGTCTTACTTTAATCTTGCAGACTAACATTTGTTTTCTCTGTTAGTAGAAAGGCATAGCCTTTAGCAAATTCGGGACTTATTACTCAAAAGCTGAAACCTATGGCTCTATACTCAAGATTTGCGTATAGACAATGACATAGTCAAGGTCTAACAATAGAGAGAATTAGTCCAGCGGTGGAGAGGGAGAACACTACTGGTGCTGGATTGGGGAGGGAGCCAGTATGTATTAAAAACTAGCATCATTGTACTGCTCTCTGTTCTTGTCTCACAGCCTTAGTTTACAATGCCTCCAGTAACTTCTTTTTATCCTTTCTTTAAAAAAAAAAGTCATATGAACATATTATACCCAGCCCCCAAATTTTTTAAATTGTAGAAGGTGTTCAAGGTGGGCAGGTGTTCCCTCAGATTCCTCTCTCTTCCGCCCCCAACTACATGTCTTCACTCGTTCGTATATTGACTGACGCAATGCCTCTCTAAAATAGGCTGTCAAAATGTAATTTTCAGGTGTGGGAAGAGACAGCAAATCCCAAAGCAGAAATTAGAGTAAACAAAATCACAAGCAAAGCCCAATCCCAGTAGAGACTTCAATCCTAGAAGTAAGATATTGAAGAAGTTTATGAGATGGAAGTTGAATCAACTCAATAAAGACAAAACAGGGGCAAGTGGAGGATGAGAGTTGACCTTCCTTGAGATGAAGAAGGAACTTCACCTCAATGTCTATGGGGTCCTTTTGCTTCAGTCCTATATTGGTGAGGAGCCATTAATGGCTGCAAACAAGCCTGAACAGCAGTGTTGGCTGACGAGTCTTGTCTTCTTCTGAATACCGAATACTGTGTTAATTTTCTTTTTGAGACTCAAACGTGACTGCATTTTATATCCTTATGAAAGAGTGAGCTTTTAATTCCTCATTCAGCACATATTCATTTCTCTGCAATTCACACAACATTGTTCAAACCTTTATGACAGCGTTTACCACACTACACTCTGGTTTATCTATTTACTGTTCCCTCTGCCTGCCCCCACTAAACCGGGAGTTAGCTGTTTGAAAGCAGGGAGCATTGCATTTTCTTTGCCTATCTAGTGTCTAACACACACTAAGAGCCCATTGTAAGAGTCTCTTGCTGCTCTAGACTGGGTGGTCCAGCTGGCAATATAGTGGGAGAGGCTCTCCTAAGTCACTCTTTACTGATTTTATTCATTCCCTCATTTCTCAAATAATTTTTGAACTCCTAATGTGTTTTAGGTACATTGCTAGGTGTGAAGCAGATGACGGTAAGACAGTCCTTGCCCCTTGGAATTTACAATCAAATGGAAACAAGTTGTTCCGCACAGAATATTTTGAATTAAATTGTGTTAAATGCTAAAAGGAGAGGTACATGGAGCTATATGGGCAGGAAATACAGTAGATTCTGGGGATGAGAACATGTTCTTTGTAGAAGTGATAGTTGGGGTCATACTTGAAGAATGTGCTGCAGTTTGGCCTAGTGAGGAAAGAGTGAAAGAACATTCCAGATAGAGGGGACAGCAAGAGAAAAGGACATAAGTTGGACAAGAAGGGAAGAGGGGCTAGACCATAGTGACTTTGGGGGAGACAGTTGGAAGATGAAGTCAGAGAAGGTTTGCTAGGACCAGATGATTTCTGGCCTCAAAATCTACCTTGTCAACACGAGTCAGTATCCTAAGAGCATAGTTAGGGTTTTAAGAGTATTAAATAAGAGATTACTAGGATCACATTTGTATTTTTAAGATCATTCTAGCTTTAACATGGAGAGTGGAACAAAAATAAATGTGAGGTGATGGGAGGGTATTTTGAGGGTCCAGAAGGGATAGATTTGTGTCTTGCCCAGGGTAGCAGCAGTTAAGATGGAGACAATGGACAGCATCAAAACACACCGATGGGCTATGTCAGCAAGACTCATTCATTTGTAGGAAGGATTATATTCAGGAAGTAGAAGACAGGATAAAGCCTAGGTTTCTTCTATTCTTTATGCACACAGTATTTAAGCCTCCCTCATGGAATGAACACTATGCTGAAACTCAACCAATAAAACAAGAAAGGGCAGATAGATTACACAAATATTTTTCAAAAGTAAAAGTATTTTAGAGCCAGCCCTGCTGGCCTAGTGGTTAAAGTTCAGCACACTCCACTTCAGTGGCCTGGGTTCGGTACCCAGGCATGGAACCACTACACTCATCTGTCAGTAGCCATGGTATGATGGCGTCTCACATTGAAGAACTAGAAGGACTTACAACTAGACTATACAACTATGTTCTGGGGCTTTGGGGAGGGAAAAAAAAGAGAGAGAGAAAGATAGGAACATTGGCAAGAGATGTTAATTCAAGGCGAATCTTTCCCAGCAAAAAGAAAAAAGCACTTGCTACAAATGGCAAGAAAGAAAATTGACAATAAAAGGTTTTAAAAAAGACTTTTGGTTTATTGACACATGGTTGTAATGATTCAAATGGCATTTTAAAACCATTACTAGATGCTTTGTCCCACAGATATTCTTAGTCTCAGAACATATGATGGGACTTAGGCTTTTGCATTGTAGGGGTAACTAGATACCAAAAACTCGCCTGGAGGAGTCCTTGGATATTCTGTCACTCTAGCCAGTAATGCTGTTGTTATTGCCATTGCCCTGCCTAGTGCATATGGTCTTTCTATGGTTTGAGCATAATGTTTTGAATTTAAAGGCAATGTCACCTACAGTTTCTAGGGTTTGTTTTAATTTTGGATGCCTACTAGCACCATTGCAGCATGAAGTACATTCCAAAGCCAGCCTAGAAGATTACCCTTAACCTAAAGCTACATAAAATAGTCATCCCCTCCTGTCCGTAATACAAACATGCTCACTGTTTCCTCTCAGCACAGCAGCATCTCATTCTCAAAACATTCTATATTCCAAATGAGCTACAGGCTCTTGTCCACCTGGGTGCAAGCTTTGGCTGCTCCATTTGCTGTGTCTCATTTAATATTCTTACCTTCTTGTGAACTCTAGATGTCTTATAATGCATAACATCTACCAATTGGTACTCTAAATATCCCCATATGGAACTAGGAATTCCTGACTTTTTCAATCCATATGAGCCTTTGCCGGTGACCAGCGTCCCCGCTTAAAAATACTAAAATTACACGCAGGCCATCTAGCATACAGAGGAAAGGAGAAAGATCCATACTCTAAAGATATGACTACGCTATATCAGGAAAGGTTAGGTGCTAAGAAGTATGTAATGCGACACAAAGGCGCTATACAAAGAGACAAAAGGGAGCTAAATGCAAGCCACACCAGTGGGGCAGGTTAAAGAAAGGAACAGTGACAAAGAAATATGGAATGTTACAGATTTTTAAAAATGTTTTTAGAACAAATGAAGCCAAGGTCGTTGGGCAAGGCCTGTCTGTAGACATTCCTTAAACTAGGTGTCCAGTATACCTCACCCCTTTCCTGTCAGCTCCCCCCATTTTTAAGCCTACCTTTATGTCATTTACCACCTACTTGCGGCAGGAAAACAACCTTGGTGCTGAGGTTGATAACTGAGTAGTTGACGGAAGGAGGATTTTCTTTATACCTAATGCTAATTGAGTTGTAAAGATAGAATATTTTATTTGTTTGGGCCCCGTTGGAGAGTGAATGTATTCTTATGCTAATGTATGTATTTTTCTTTAATGGCTTTTGTAGGTCACACTGATGGTGTTACTCTGTCTTCCAGGAGCAATAAGATATTTAATTTCTTTCAAAAATCTAAATGGAAAATTTCCAGAGTTCAGACATAACGTAAATGTTAAACTTTTAATTGTAGGTTTCTAATTAGCTTGTTATTAAATTTTTAAAATATCATATTATCAGTTTAGATATTTCTGATTGTCTTCTAATTACTTCTGAAATGGATTTTATGCAATTAGTGTCCACCTATGTCCCCTCTCCATTCCTGCTAAGAGGCCACCTAGGGTGCCTTGTGCTTCTAAGCAACCTTAATTTAACTGAAAGGACTTCTGCTATTGCTCTCTTATAGGAACTTCACAATTAACTTTGAGGGTCTGATAGAATGGGAGAAGAGTCTGGTACAGGGGAGTCCTGCATTTCAGCATGGTTTCATCTCAAATGTTGTTAATGAAAGACATGAAAATTGAACACTAGTCTGATGTGCAGCTTATTAAGTATATTAGGATGCTCAACGGAAAAAAAATATTCACCTTGAGCACACATAGGACCCTTCCCATAGGTTACTATATGCATAGGGTCTTTGCAATATTATCAGAAGAACAGATTTTCCTAGTCTAAAACATATAGATGGAATGAAAAGTTTATTTATTCTCTCTCTCTTTGTTGATTCATCATGCAAAATATAGCTTGATAGATCTTTATCAAATTTAGAGGATATGTTCAAGATGTCTTTCTTATAATATAAACTGTGGTATACACTGAATTTGGAAGATCCTAGAGTTGTGGAGGTGGGGGAGGTATCCTGCAGAGATATAGACAAACTACTTCCTGTTACATCCCGTAGCTTGCTAAAATGTGAGCAACAGCAGGGGTATATTCATTTGGCAACAGCTAACATTCTTTCCAGCATCTTATCTAGATAGTCTTTCTAATTAAGTTACTCTCCCTCCATTGGCAGTCAATTTATGTATCTTATAGCCATTTTTTTCCCTAAATAGGTCATATCCATTATTCCAAATTCTGTGAAAATAATTCCAGTTCTCAGGAGATATTTCACAATAATTATAAATAACATTTGGCCATTTCTCCTTTTCAGAGAGCTCTTTGTTCAAATCACACTTGTTGAGTGTCTACCGTGTGCCAGGTCCTCTGCTGGGTACCAGATCCAAGATGTGTTGGAGGATTCAGAATTTGTAATAAATGTGGCAAGTGACATAATAGAGTTACCTTCCTCAAGCATGTACCTTCATTTTAAGCTCCTAAAGAGTGGCTCTGGCCTGATCTCCAAAGTTATGCATGGTTGTAGATGGTTGAATAAAAAATGTTTATTTTCTGAGAAAGGCACTCACATTTCAAGATCTTCCCAGGATGCAGTTAGCAGCTCTTGCTTTCTCGTGCCTCAGTCTGTCAACACTGATGCTCCTGGTTGAGAGTGTAAAAACGATGCTCTAATGGCCAGGGATTATTTATGCTAGCAGCACACCGCATTTTCAGACTAGAAGCTAGGGCTTTTAAAATGCCATTTTCCAGGAACAAAAGGGTTTCTTGAGGGTTGAAAAGTGTCATAATGTGACTGACATTAATATTTAATTGGAAAAATATTAAAAGTTTTGACAAAGGTGACAGTTGAAGGAAACTGATATTTAATGAGTACTTACTCTGTGTCAATTCTCGCAATAAATACAGTCTGGGAATGCCTTCTTTTAAGTCTCACGATGACCCTAAGATGTTGGTATGCTGAAAGTAAGTTACATTGCAGTGTCATAGCCTGCCTCGCCTGAACGCCCATCTTTGTCATTATCAGAACAAAGAAACCTTTGCTTCTTGTCGGAGATAGCCACTAATGCTCCCGGTAATGACCAGGAATTTTTTCCATAGAGGTGTCTGCAGCACTATGACAAGGAAATGAGTCCTTTCATTCTGGAAGAAAATGTACTGTATAAATTGCCTCTTACATGCCCATCTCGTAGGCAGCAGAGTCTTAAAACTAGTCTCATATAAAGGTAGAGCCCCAGCCCCTTTGCACCCTAGCTAGGGTAACTAGCAGAGAGATGAAGAGCACGTGCTTGGAGGTCTGACAATGTGGGTTTAAATCTTACCTCTACCACTTGCTAACCCTGTGACCTGGGCAAGTTACTTAGCCTCTCTGGCTTCAGTTATCCCTGCCATGAAATGGAAATGGTGATAGCCCTTAACTTGTAAGGTTGTGATAAGAATTAAAAGCACATAAAGCACTTAGTCCAGTGTCTGGTGCATGATAAGGGCTCAATAAACTATTTTTATGACCCTACGTTATAAAATGTTCACCATCATTAAAGGATGTGACATTCTTGTTATTGTTCACACAAATAAGGAAAGAAGCTGTTTGGTTTTGGACAGTGAAAACAGCCTTCCACTTCTTTCAGGTTGGATCTTCATCCCATGCGAAGGGCTCCATTTCTGTGGTCCTCACTATGTTGCACACTCTGTTTGTCAATACACAGAGGACTTAGACTAGAGCTGTGCCAAGACTTCATTTGTGGACCCCAAGGTGGGAGGTGCGGAGTGGACAGAGGACACCAGAACCAGATGGAATACTGATTACTACAGTGTTTGTAAAGATAGAACTTGGCTTTAAAGTTTGGCTTTTATCAGGGTAGCTTGACAGTGAAGGCCAGAATCTAAAGAGCATAGCAGTCTCAGCTAGATCTGAATGTGCATCCTAGAGCAGGTCTGGTGTGTTGCGTAGAATGTATCTGAACTTCAGGCATCATCACTCTTGCCATTTATTTAACCCTTAGTTGTACTAGGCCCTTTTATATGTGTGCGTGTTTTATATATATACATACACATATTTTTTTTTAAAAGAAAATTTTCTACAATTTACCGATCAAGTGGGCTTTTATTCAGCAATTCATGAGCTGGGCAGCATTCATTCTAGCAGATAGAAAGGAGCTCCAAAGAGCTGTACAAGGCAAAAGATATTTATAGACCAAAGCAAGAAGGAACAAGGAAGTCACACCTAGGCACTCTAATTGGTGAAAGCAGGACTACTTTCCTTATAGGGAGTAAAGGGAAGTCTTGGAGCCAAGTTGGGTAACTTGTGCTATGTAGGCAAGCACTAATTGGTTGGCCTAGGCCTTTCTTTTCTGGGAGAACCAATGTAGAAACTTAGTTAAGTTCTGGTTTGCTGACATGGGCCCTAGCCTGGATACTTCAACTATATATTTACATTAACGGTTGGGAATTCAAAGGGTTTCTCCCACTGGTGTTAAAGTCTTATCCTTACTAGCAATGGAGGAAATTGGGGCATATTGAAGGCTGGCAGCTATGGGCTGGGCCACTCATGTCACAGGTCTGGAAACATGAACCAATGAGATACCCTTTTAGATGGAATAATCTCGGCAACAAGATAAGGGCCCTCATTGTACTTGGTTCAAAGCTGCTGGCAAGGGCATGGGAGTGAGTGGGGGGAAGGAGACAGAGATGCATTTTGGATTCTCTTGGCATGGTACTAGGTCTGAATGCTGAACACTACATATAAGGATCTATTCCATGGATCTAATCCAGGAAAAGATTACCCAGATAGGACCAAGATTGAAAGGACAATGGAAGAGTCTCACTCTGATTGACAGGTAACCTTTCAAACTTACGGAACCCAAAACAAAAATAATTTTCTCATAAATATAATCCACTTATATTTCTGCTTAGAAATGCTTCTTTTTTTCCTCAATAGAAATGTTCATAAAAGCAATCATTGGAACAAATATTAATAAAACACATAACGTTTTAAAAGTGCCTTGTTTTCATGATGCACAATTTATGTCTTGTTGCAGTAACACTGCATAACAAACAACCCCCAAACTAAGAGGTTTAAAACAACAGCTAGCTATTATTGTTTATGAGTCTGTGGGTCATCCGGGCAGTTCTGATGATCTGACCTGAGCTCAGTTAATCTCGGTTTATCTCTGGGCCTCGTATGCATCTGTAGTCAGCTGGCTGATGGACTGGGAGCTAACTGGTCTGGATGGCATCAGCTTAAACAAATTGGCTCTCCTGCACATAGTCTCTTGTTCTCCAGAAGGCTAGCCTGGACTTGTTCGCGTGGCAGAAGTCCAAGAGAGACTGAGCAGAATTACACAAGGCCATGTGAGGCCTGGGCTTGAAACTAGCGCGTTGTCACTTCACTACACTGTGTTTGCTAAAGAAAGTCATGAAGGCAGCCCCAATCCAGAGGATGGGAAAATAGACTCTTTTAATGGAAAGAACTTCAAAGTCATATTGCAAGTGCCATAGATACAGGGAGAGAAAGAATTGGAGCCATTTTTGCAATCAATCCAGCACACTTGCTATGTGAGTGTTCCCTGTGCTGAAGGGAACTTCAGTAAGATTGTAGCCTGGAGGTAGAGGTTATGAAACAGAATACGGTGACTCCACTATAGTCTCACAGGTATGTGGCCAAGTTGAAAGTTGGGTTTTTGCTCTCCCAGTCATCCAGGATTTGCTGCATTGTGCATACCATTTGGGATATATTTTTTTCTTTAAAAAAATTACCATCAAGCTCACTTTTGACATATATAAACTCAGAATTTTTAACTTGGAGATAAAGTATGCCTGAACGAGCTTTAAAGTCTCTCTAGCTTTTTTTGGCAGGAGAAATGAGATTGAGCCCTCATGGAGCTCCACTGGCGTGTATTGGAACATCCATGAATGTATTCTTTGGGGAAGGAAAAACTGAAATTTAAAGTTAGTTATATGGGCTGCCTATCTTGTAAAGGTTGTGCCTCAGAACTCATGGCTTTGAGTGGAGAGCAATGGAATGCAGGCTTCTATTCTTTCTAGTTTCCGAGTTTTAGCCTCTTTTTTTGAATCTGAACAAGTATCATCATTTCATTCTGAATATAGTGCGGCATTTCTCCAGAGGTTTTTTTTGTTCCTGGCTCAGAAACATCGGTGCACATACACACACAGATATTTTCTTTTATTTAAAAATATTTCTTTTCAGATAAGGTAATATATGCTTGTGGCATGACAGAAAAAGTTTTCGGTGAAAAGTAAGTTTCCCTCACGCTGCTATCCTGCAGCCCCTTGTCCAGATGTAACTGGGATATATTCTTCCAGAGCTGTCCTATGTATATGTAAGAAGATGCAAAAATTTTTACATAGCTGTTTACATCTCTTATTTTGATATAAATATGAATTATTACACATACACATTGTTCTTTTGTTTCACTTAATAATTTGTCTTGGTGATTTCCTCATCTCAGTATGTAGAGATGCCTCATTTTACTTACAAACACTTATCATTTTTTAAAGTATCCTGCGGACCAGGAAAACATCTCCCAGGTCCTCTTACTTTGTCCCTCTTTGCCTGTTGGCCACATGCTTTTCTTGGGATTGCCATTTCCAACTTGGGGACTTTATTTGTCCCAGATGGGTCCTGCTGTCTTGATCATTCTCACAAGGTAACAAGGTAGCCATCCTTCTTTCCATGTCCTACTTCCTGGGAAAGCTGGAACATTTCCCACGGCCCAGGGGTGATTTCCCTTCGCTTTCCCAGCGAGGCCTGAGACTGACCAGCACTGGTTCCAGTAACGCAAGGATCAGTTCCCTTGGACAATCTTGCATCTCAGTTCCTCACCCAGCAGTGTTTCTTACTTGTTTATTGATACATGAGAAATACATTTCATCAGTGCCAAACAATTAATCTTACTCTGCTAGCTTGTTCAGGTTAAAGCCAGATGGTGACAGCTCTAGTGCCTCACAGGCCCTGAGAAAAGACACCAAGATACAGGAAAGACCCATTAAAGATTGATATGGCAAAGCCATACCTGGTCCATTCTTGTGTATGCCAAAGGTTGTGAAGATACCTGGAATGGGTCAGTTAGAAGATGCCTTTCTTCTCCTATTGTCCCCGCGTTCCGGGAATTGCAGATAAAACAAGACTTTCCAGAGTATGACCATTATATCTCAATGCAATCAAATTTATGTTTGGTAAGCATTTTATTGTAAAATACAGTACAATGATTATGAGCATGAACTTCAGGGTCAGCTAGACTCTGTGTGACCTTGGGCAAGTTATTTAACCTCTCTCAGTCTCTGAGTCCTCATCTGTAAAATGAAATTGATAATACTTCATGGCTCCAGGGCTATTTTGAAGATTAAATTTGATATGTTGTATAAAACGCTCACAGTGTCTGATATAGCAGTCAATGGTAGCTATAACCTTGAACTAGGGGCCAGTCTCCAGCTCTTACAAAAGATCCTCTCATCCCTTCATCCTCCAGGAGCCCTCAGCTATTTCAAATCCATCCCAGTCTCTGGCTTTCTCCATTCCAAAGGGAATTATTTATACAGAGTCTCTGGCCCACGGACCTCAGCAATGCCCAGCAATGCTGGATGAAACATCAACTATGCCCAAGGCAATGTCTTTGGTATTACACAACTAATCAGAAGAGTTTTATTTTGTTTTACCTTTATGAGGATAAATACCATAGTATAAATGAAAAGAATTTGGCATCAGAGGGTTTAGTTTCCAGTTCTTCCACTTACTACTGTGTAACATGGGGCAAAAGGAGCCTTAGTTTTCTCATATGTTAATGGGGAATAAGAACACCTACCTCATAGAATTTTAACAAAATATCTTGGTTAATTTGAGCAATTAAATAAAATAAGATCGATAAGTACTTAGCTACTTACATACTACCTTCCTGTTAACTGATGATTTCCTTCCTTCACTTCAGCAAGTGTGAATGATACTATACAGTTATTTCCTTGGAATGGAGATATATCCTATTTGTTTGATTACAAACATTTTACTAATCTTCTACCCTCCCATCTTGAGTTGTCATGTGAGGGCTCAGCATGTGAAGGTGTATAATAGATGCTGAATGAATGATACTTTTAAATTCTTTGTAAAAGCGAAAGAACACAAAGAGTTTAATTAGAATGATTCTGGTTGTCTTTTTTAGAAAAATGTAAAACCCCAAACCAGACTATAACAAATTCTTTAAGACAGGATGCTGTGAGGGCTGCATGTGTAGCCATTCTCTTCCCTACTCTTGCTTTTCAGAATGCACCAATTCTCTTTGAATTAATATTTCATCAGATTGTACTCTAAGGTCCAAGAAGGTCTAGGAAGATATGCATAACACAGTAAAATGACAGCATAATCACTATTAGTTAATTAAAAAGTGGATCCTAATCTTGATGTGACACACAATGTACAATTACTCTTATTATATGAATTGTCCAACACGTGTGCCATCTTAACTGTTCTTTGTTCCCTTCTCACTTTGACTTATACAGGGTCAATTCCAGATTTTGCTGTTATTGTAGTTAACACTTCTCAAACAAAAGTAGTCAGTATTGATTAATGAATATATCTGATGGTCTTCTCAAGGTTAGACATTCGTTAGACTTGGTGTATATGCTTTAGACTTGGTGTATATGCTCTTAATGTGACATCAATATCCAAAGTTGAGAAAGCGAAAAACACCTCAAATTGATCAAATATTTACTCCGTGCCAGGCATTGTGCCTGACATTTCACATGTAGTATTTTGTTTAATCTTCACGGTGGCCAACTCTAACCTGGAACTATAAAGAGAAGGAGATTCTAGGAAGTGTAATTCCTGGCTTTCCCTCTGTGATGCAAAGGAGATTTTAGAATGGGGTGGCATATATGCCAATTCAGTAACAGATAGTCCCTAGTCGTCAACCTGTTACGAGGAGGAAATGGCACCTTTTCTCACAACCTTACCACCCCGAAGGAGAGCCGTTTCATAATTAGAATAAAAGCATCTTATGGAAGTAGGTTCTCACCACTACCCAGTGGCACAGCCATGTGAGAAGACTGACCCCTCCTTGGAGCAACCAGGCCTGGTCTACAGAGTCAGAGAGAGCTGAGAAGCTGAGACCAAGGCTGGGGATCACAGAGCTCCACAGGACTATCTTGGGGCAAGCACTCAGACTTCGTGCCTACTGGGATGTCCTTGTGCTCACCAAGAGTGTACCCTGTGGGGAATCTTGTTCACAGACATGATGTTTAGCAAAGCATGTGTGTCGAGAGCGTAGTCCTACACTTGGAGGTAGGCACTGAAACCTGGGAGGTGCTTTCAATTTAGTGGGGAAGCAGGCAAGGAAGGAAAGAGTTACAATGTCATGGGTCAGTAGTAAGATAGAGGTAAGCCCCTGGTGCTATGGGATCCCCCAAGTACAGCTGGAGATGGGGACAATATGTGACAGGTGTGAGTCATTACGATGATGCCAGAGGGAAAATTGGAACCCACTAACTCAGGCCTTATAAGTCTGTACAGTTACTAAAAGGGCTTCTAGAATTTTGGCTCTGATTTACCTGACTGTAGGATAATGAGATGGCAGGACAATCTAGACAAAGAAGAAGTTGTAAGAGTCAGAAAAATCCAGCGTGAGAGAAACAGATCCAGAGAAGGAGGGAGGGAAAGAGAGACAGAGATAAAAAGAGAGAAGAAAGGAGAACATTCCCTTTCTTCAACTGGGATGTTCCCCATTGTGAAGTGGATAATAGAACTCAGTTTCAAGAAATTAAATAATAAAACTCAGATTAGAGAAACTAAATAATAGAGGCCTCGAAAGCCCAGTTTAAAGCTTTCCACAGCTATATTATTTGCCTATTTAACTACTGCCAATTTCAAAATGTTTCATTGTAAAGCTCTACGCAAATACTGTGCCCATGTTTTTTTAGCTAGAAGCCATACTCACTTTGTAAGAATGAAAAAGTTTTATTAAGATACAGATTTGACCCTAAATCAGACAATCAATAGCAAAATTTTAAAAATATGACACTTCATGATCATATTGAAGGTTTAGTGCTGTGTTTGGGTGCAAACTGGTTACTGTAGTTGTTGTGATATGACATCATGTTCCATCACCAATTTGAGATGACGTCTTTCGAAATCAGCACTTGAAGGTGATAGTCCTAAAATTTCACCCATCTTGATAAGGTTTCAAAAGGTGATTTTCTATTTTATTCTCGTTTGATGTGCTTCAAAAACCAAGGTGACATAGGAGCACCCACACCTATTTCTGGCAGGAAGGCATACCTCAACAAAATGAAATTAGTAAATCAGAAGTTGAGTGTGTGATACCACATGTCAGGCATAAAGATCACATCTAATTAAGAGGGTTTCCCTGATCACGAAGTCCAGTGTGTAATCAGAAAGCCGTACCTTAATTGATACTTAACTCCTGTCAAATTCTATTTGCATGGAAATAATGAAGATATTCCCTTAGTGTTTTCACTGTATATTGAGTCTGTATCATTGCTTATATTTGCATTAGCTACTTTTGCACGACATAAAAAGAAAAAGGACGCTTACTTTAGGAAAAATAATGCCACCATTCAAAAAGAATCTGTTCTGCACTACACACTCAGCCAAGCCATTTTCATGCATTACTTCATTTAATCTTTATAATACCTCTAAGATAGAGGGATTTCATTTCCCATTGTACAGAGGAGGAAACTGATGTTCAGCTCCATTAAGTAACTCAGCCAAGGTCACACAGCTAGTAAGTAGCAGAGCTAAGATTCAAAACAACTCTCTCCATCTATATAGCCCATTCACTATTCAGAATGCCACAAAAACTTTCTGAGTTTTGTATTTTATGTTACCATAAATTGTAATTGAATAAAATACTCTTCTTTTTAAATTCTGAATGTTACAATTGGGCCCAAATAAACATTCCCATTACATGCCACCATAAAAGCCGTAGCCAACTCTAAAATTCAGGCACATTTTTTTTCTTTTATTTCCCTTTTGAGGATTTTGGCAGTGGTTCATCATAAGAGATGATTTCTTCCAAATAATTTTTTGTATTAGCTAGATGTAAATAAAATGTCAATGTCAAAAAAATTCCTCTACAGCAATGAATCTCAACAAGAGATGATTTGCCTCTCCTCCCCTCTGGGGACATTTGGCAATGTCTGGAGACATTTTGAGTTGTCATAACTGCAAAAGTGCAATTCCATCTGGTGGGCAGAGGCCAGGGATGCTGTTGAACATTCTACAATGCTAGAATAGGCTATACAACAAAGAATTATCCAGCCCAAAACGTGAATAGAGCTGAGGTTGAGGAACTTGCTTTATGGTGTCATTCTCAATTAGTGAACCCTCTAGGAAGGACGTTCTGGACTCAAATTAATGAAAGTGCGACTTGTCTTCTGTTCCTGGCTGCCCTCCCCTGCCACATACAATCTATTCCACTTGCTATCATCCAGCCACTGATGCCTTTTCAATTTCAGAGGTCCAAAGTTTTCTTCATGGCCTTCTCCCATTAAAGCTAAAAGTATCTGCCATCAGTCATATTTCTTGATTGATTAACACTACACTCTTGTTGAAACCTAAGTACCCGCACATGAAACGGTTCTTCACTAATTCCAGAATCATTCATTGAACAAATGTTTGAGTGTCTACTATGTGCCATGCTCTGTTCTAGGCTTTAGAGATGCAGTGGTAGCAATTACAGACAGGATCCCATTACTGCATGTGATCTTATGGAAGGATATAGGCAATAAAGAAATAAACAAGGTAATTGTCATATAGTGATGCTTGCTTTGAAGACAGTCAAATAAGATGTTTTGATAGTAATGGGGAGAGGTAGGAGCAGTCCTCATTGAGGAGGCAACATCTGAACTAAGATACAAATGACAAGAAGAAAGCAACCATTTGAAAATCTGGGATTGGAGAATTCAAGACAAAGGGACCAGAAAAATCCACAGTCTCTAAAGCAGAGATGAGTTTGGCATGTTGGAAGAATAGAGAGAAAGCCAGTGTAGTTGGATTCTAGTGAATAGGTGAGAGAGTGAGAGGAAAAGAGACTGGAAAAATGACGGCAGGCCAGATGAAGTAGGGGCTCCTAGGCCATGGTAGAAATGTAGATATTCTTTTTATTGCAATGAAAAGCCATTAGACGATTTTAAACAGGGACATGAAAAAATCTGTCATGAGAAGGTGACTTTGGCTACTGTTTGGAGACTGTATTATGGGAGGCACAAGTGGAAGTGGGGAGACATGTGAAAGATGTTGGAAATAATGGGAGATGTTGTGGCTTAGACTATGGTGTAGCAATGCGCATGGACAGACTTGTTATCAGGAGTTGTTTCGGAGGTAGAGATGACAGGCTTGATAATGACTGGCATGTAAGAGGAAGGCATATCAAAGGTGATACCTGGATTCTGACTTGAGCGACTGGGTGGAGGATGATGCTATTTACTGAGATGTAGCACACAAGTGAAGATGTCGAGGATTCAGAGTGTGTGAATCTGGAGATCAGCGAGGAGATCAGAGACGAAGATGTAAATTTGGATGTTGTCATCATACAAATTGCATTTAAAACCTGAAACTGGAGTCCAGCCCCGTGGCTTAGCTGTTAAGTGTGCACGCTCCAAGACTGGCGGCCTCGGGTTCGGATCCCAGGTGCGCACCGATGCACCACTTATCTGGCCATGCTGAGGCCGTGTCCCATATACAGCAACTAGAAGGATGTGCAACTATGACATACAACTATCTACTGGGGCCTTGGGGAGAAAAAGGGAAAAAAAGGAGGAGGATTATCAACAGATGTTAGTTCAGGGCCCGTCTTCCTCAGCAAAAAGAGGGGGATTGGTGTGGATGTTAGCTCAGGGCTGATCTTCCTCACACACACACACACACACAAAAAAACCTGGAACTGAATGAGATCACCTGAGAAGTGTATATTCATACAGAAAAGAGACTTATGAAGAAACTTGGGAGCAATCCAACCTCCAGGAGTTGACATCTATCCTCTGTAAAAAGAATTGCAAGTATCAACGAGTAGATAAGAGGTATTATGTACAGCAGAGGAGATCTGAAAAAATTATTATGCTGACTTGTTGTGCTCTAAACCAAAACAAAAGTGTGTGTGTGTATGTGGAGAGAGAGAACACAAGTTTTAAAATCATAAAGTAGTATTATAAATGTTAAGGTAGCATTATTAGTTCTTTTACAGTAACTGACAAGAAAAGTACAGGAAACCTGAAATAAAAGAAATAAAAAATAGCCCCAATGCCTTTGGAGAGGTTAACTTGTGCTGACCGCGTCCTTCCTGGGGTCTTTTTGATACAGGCTTTGCTTTTTATCCTCACCTTCTCACGTTGAATACACTCTCCTCAAACCCTGGTGTTTTTACCTGCTAAGTTGTGCAATTTTATTCACTAAGACGTGCTTCTATTCAAGTGTTAGACTTACCAATTATCTGTACTAAATTTCTTCTTTCTAGGCTATTGAGATTTTTTTGAAATCTGATTCTGCTATTATATGTATTAGTATTATTTCCAGTTTCTTATTACCTGCAAATTTAAGCAATATGTCTTAACCGAAGTCTTACTAGAAATGTTGGTCAGATGAGGGCCAAGGACCTGAAGGGCTTCACCAGGGATCTTCCTCCGTTAGATACCACAGCTCGCTTCAGATACCATCAATTGTGCAACCCCCAAATTGTAAAAGCATTGAACCCATATTTTCACCGTTATCTCCATTTTTTTTTTTTTTTTTACAAACTATCTATCTGAAATATGCTCCCACTCTGTCTTATAAGCTTTCACTTGTAAAAGAGGCTAGAGATTCTACCCCCAAATCAGGCAAGGTCAGTATGACATAAGTCGTTATTAGGAAATATATGGCAGCTCCCAGGATTGCCATTTTTTTCCTAATTGATCACAAATCTCTTTTTAATAGAGTCTATTTTAAAATCATATTCAGAAGTGTCTTTAAGTTCACTAAGGTTTTTTGAAAAGATATTGTCCCAATCAGTCCTTCAGTGTCTATTCTTCTCCCCACATTCATCAAATATTACCAACAGCAGCTCCGTGAGCTAACCTTCAGTTCTATCCAGGAAGGAGACACCCACTTCCTGACAGTTACCTCGCCTTGTTTGGGCTTCAGTATCCTCTTACTAACGCACGTCTCTCTCTTAAATCCTACCACCCTTCCCATTGACAGAGATGATGGACTCAATGTAAGGAATAAAGGAGTTAAGTTTTTTCTCTGTCAATATATCACCAGCATATTTTCGGGCAAGAGCCGGGTTTGTTTGTTTTATTTGTTAAGCTTTAAGTTTTAAAAATATATGTACTTTTAACCTTATATTTTTATATTTTTGCAATTATTATTGCTTAACAATAATATATGTGGCAGATAGATTACAACCACATCATTCTCTAGAGTTGAGGCCTAATCATCAAATCAGGCCTGTTCTTTTCCTTCGAAGGAGCAGTAGGATAGGTTCATTTTGACAAAGGAAAGTAGCTGAAATTTGAGCATGAGTTTATCCTCAGATTGAGGATCGTTTTATCCTTTTATTCTTTTTTCTTTTTATTTTCTTCTTTCTTTGTTTTTTGCAATGATATCAAAGAATTAAGTGAAGCCTTTTAAAATTTTCTGGGTAACATTGGATGAGTTTTGGCTATTAGTTTTTACAACACTTTTACTCAATTTAGCTAGCACTTTAATGAAAAAACTTTTCCCCAATGGTGATTAAATAGCACATCTGTGTTGTGATTCTTTCATAGCCTAAGAGTTTTTATTTTCCCTCTCTGTGAATGGCTTTGATCCATTTTATTAGATAAGAACATGGGTCTCCAGAACATAAAATTTTTTAATAAATATTTTTAATAAATGCATCCGAGTGAATAAATAGAGCTAATAAAATGTGACAAATACAAAACATACTTACATACAAATTTATAAGCTGTCTAACTCCTAGTCTTTGCTATAGGATAGTATACAAAATGTGAACACATTTTAGGAAGGTCCGATTGAGCAGCTGAAAATATATTTCCTGTGATTTTTTGGAAATGAATTATCTTACTCAGTGCCCTCCATCCCTTTATTGTGCCTTACTCAACTCTTCTTTCCTATCGCACATCTTGAGATGTTTGAGTTGTGGGCTGAATATTCACCCCTTCACTCCATAAGCAAGTAGTGAGTGTATACCATTCGGTGGGAATACATCTTGTTGTTCCCTTGACTGTCAGTGTTCTTGTGGTTTCAGACATTTTCTGGCTGTATGTCTACATCGCCAAAATGTTTTTGTCTTAGAGTCACTTACAGTAGCGCTCTATGGGATAGAAACCTCTGAGCTGTGCAGTCAAACTTTATTCAGTCATGTGAAAAATGTTAGTGAAAAGTATCCCTAATCACTACTGTCACTACACACTTCCCATTTCAAACTTTACTACACAACTTCCAGCGTCTTTTGTTGGAGACCTAAACAAGCGATGAAAGAACAAGCCTTAGAATTTCAAAGATGAACCCCTTGGTTTAGCTCCTAAAAGCAGCCAAAGGGAGAAAATAGCTCACTAAAAGCATCTGCAATGAGTTTTTACAGGTAACTTTTCAACAGCAATTGTGGAATCCAGAAGATGGTGGAATGCATCTTTAGTGTGCTCCAAAAGACAGCTGTCAGCCTAAAATTTGAAACCCAGTGGAACTGTTTTCAAAAACCAGAGTAAAATAAATTCAATCTTGGAAAATTTTTAAAAAGTTTGCCAACAAAGACCTTCATTTGGAAAGAATATATTTCAGAAATAAATAATTTATACCAGAGGAAAATCTGGGATGAAAAAAGGAAAGTGAGCAAACAAAATGACATATATGTCGGTGGCTTTAAGCCAATATCTTTTGAAAAACAAGCAAACATAATAATATCTAGTTTGTAGGACTAAAAATGAAAAGAAAAAAACTTAGATAAAATATTGAAAAGCAGCATAATATAAACCAGGAGAGGGTCAGAATTAAAGTACTGTAAGATCTCTTTACTGTTTGGGGAGAGGTTAAAGATACTAATTAACTTTAGACTTTATTAAGTATGCATGTTCACATTTTGATAGTATCAACAAACAGAAAGGAATTAGTGTATATAAATATCAAACCACTAGTGGGAAAAAATGGAATGAGAAAAAAATCCAATCACTCAGATGCATTTCCAATTAAAATCCCAATATAATTGTAAATATATACAGAAAAGCAAAGGATCAGGAAAAGCCAATTCATGAAGAGGAAAATATGGGGTTAATTGTGGTACCAGATATCAAACTGATTAAAAAACATTAGTAATTAAGACATGACACACGGATGCAGGAATAGACAATTAGACCATAGAAGAATAAGACAGACATAACGTTGCAGATCACTAGGGGGGATATGAGCCATTCAGTAGATATTAGTGGAACAATCGTTAATCTGTATGGAAAAAAAAACACACCTGGATATTTCCCTCAAACTAACACATACCACAAAAAGCAGAAGTCATAAAGGAAAAATTAACATATTTGACTACATTAAAATTGTAAACTATTCATATCAAAATATATTTTAAAAATGAGAAGAGCAGCCACAAAATGGAAGAAGATATTTATAACATGTTAAGCCAAAAAGGAATTAGTAGCCATGATATATAAAGCACTTCTTCAAATCAAGAAGAAAAAGACAAGCTACTTAAAGAAAAATACATAAAGGCAGAAGAAAACAGGCGTTTCATAGAAAAGAAAAGTCAACATTCCAATAAATAGAGGAAAAGATATTCACTCTTATTTTTAATCAAGGAAAGGCAAATTAATACCATCATGAGATACTGTTATACCCACCAAATTGGACAATTTTTTAAAGTAGAATAATAACAGGTTTTGATGAGGCTGTGGAAAGGAGAACTTTCACACATTTCTGGTGGGTGTGTGAATTATCCAGTAGGTTACTGGTGGGCATATTTAATGACCCAGCAATTCTTTTCCCAGATATGCAACCTAGAAAAAGTCCTACATATATACAACAGAATAAATGTGTAGCATTGATCGTAACTATAAAAACCGGAAATAACACAAATGTCCATCAACAGGATAATGAATAAATAAATTTTGGTTCCATGACTACTAAATAGTGGTAAAATGAAGGAAATACAACTTACATCAACATGAATCTCATAAACATAATGTTGAGCAGAAAAAAAATGTTGTGGAATAATACATATGTTGTGATACTCCTTATACAAAATTTTAAAATATGCAAAACTAAACAATATTTCAGGCTACATACATATGCATTATAACAATGAAGAAATGCCACAGAATGATAAAAAGTTCTGAATACAGATGACCTCTGAGGGGAAGAGAAGGGAAGGGCCTCACAAGAGGCTTCAGTGAGAGATGAAACACCCTATTTCTTAGTGTGGGTATCACTTTAGTACTTTTCATACATTTTATACATGTTATAAATATAATATATTTCCATGATATACTACACATCATGGAAGTCATTATAAATTATATTTATAACATGTAATTACATGCTATAACATGAATAACATATAATATCATAAGTATAAAATATTCTATAATTTAAAAAATAAGAAATAAAATTCCATAATTTAAAAGAATAAAAAGTAGGTTAAATTGCCCATTTCCCACCCTTGTCACTTATCCTAATGATAAAATAAAAGCATCAAAATAAAATGAATGCATGACTAATCTTCCTTCAGTTAAAGTTTATTAAAGTCAACAGCATTAATGTTTTCACTAAAATAGATTCTAAAATATGCCAGAAAAAAATCAGCATATAATACATACAACTATCACTAATTAATGCACATGTCTGGCCACTAGTAAGGCACTAATCTCTCCAGGCTTCAATTTCATCATCTGTCAGGTGAGATGCTCAAATCAACAGATTTCTAAGAAACTTCTTACAGTAAGTTTCTAGGTACCAGTCTGGTGTGTAACTTGAATGCTCTCTCCAGTAGGCAGGAGCACACATTTCAATCTGTGGTATTCTGGAAGGCAGAAGGCATGTCTTTCATTGCTGTACCTGCAGTGACCATATGGTAGATGGTCAAATAAATGTGAGAGGAATAAACGATTTTGGCATTATGTGCTAGTGAAGGCGGGGCGTGCTAAAATCTCATCATATCCTGGAAGTCATTATAAAACAAAATTAGGTGGTTTTACACCACCATTTCAGAGATCATGGATAATAAAATATCCAAAAGATGGAAAAAACGTCAACTTTAGGGTACACATTTTTCACATTTTGTCTTCTCTGAAATCAAGGTGGGTCTTGCAATAGATGTCACTTTTTCAACTGTTATCAGCCGGGCAGCAGTTGCGATGCAGCTATCATTGCCTGATTATAAACAGACTTACACTATGATTCCTGGTGGCATAATACACAATAGAATTCCTTGATGCTTCAGTCCACAAATCTTTTAAGAATGAGTCCTACTAATCTTCTCTGAAAAGCTTCTAGTGACATATTCTGTTACGATCAAGAAAACCCAGCTTCAAAAGTAGTAAAATAGGTATACTAGTATTTTAGAAGAAAATCTTGGAGACGACATAGAGCATCCATTTAAGAAAAATCTCCATCAAAAAAATGTTTTGGATGGCACAGAGAACAAGATTGATTGGAAAAACAGAGACAGAGAAATCTGAGTTGCCATATAATTCACAAGAGTTGGACTCTAAATGTGAATAGACTTAGGAAAATCTTGACCACTGCATGTAGCTTATATTTTCTCTCTATATAAACAAGAGTATATATTTTAAAACCGGTTCCCCTATCACTGGCCTAGTCACTGACACTATCAAAACTTAAAGGGTTAATTCCCATTGTTAAATTTTAGTTATGGAAACTGGGGGCCAGGAGAGGGCAGCAAAGAACTAACCTGAAGGGTTTTGTTTTGTTATAACTATACAAAGGGCTCTTGATAGTTTATGAAGCTCTTTCATATATATGAACTTATGGCATCTCCACAGCAAAACGGGGGTTGGGGGGACAGTTATTTCCATCCTCATTTAACAGACAAGGAAACTGAGACTTGGAGAAATTAAGCGACTAGTTTGAGGTGGTCCAGTTAAGGGGTGGCCCTTGATGAACTCAAGAGGAGAGTTGGACTTATGCGCATTCTTCTCCTTCAAATGCTGGTGGAAACCTTTGAAAAGCCCAGTGGATGATCAGGAGGAGAATTGGAGATGGGTTCTGTTGAGATCCAGGTCAGCCCAGGACCAGGGTATGTGGTGAAGATGACATGAATCAGGATGAAGATGTGAAATCAGAAGTCAAACCAAAGACCAAGATCTTACATAAATACCAAACCAGTCCATGATCACCAAAGAGCAGAAGACAGGTCTGAACTGAATTCAGACGTGGGCCACAGAGGAAAGCCCAGAGAGCATGTTGTGCTACCAGAGTGCCTGAGAGCTCCGTGAGTGCTGGTTGGGTCTCAGTCCCTGCCCTTTCTGGTCTTTGAGTGGCTTAGCCTCTGATATATTGAAAGGGAGAACAGCTACTGGCCCCTTGGCAATAACGTTTGAGCGAGACGCCGAGGTATTTTGTCCTGGTAAAGTTACAGATGAGATGAACAAAAGACATTTGCTATGTTCTACCTCACTTCCTAGCAATTAAAAAGAAAAAAAAAATCCAGAAGGAGAGTTTCTGCTTCGTTTACCAAGTGGTTATTTTCTAAAAGCTCAAGTCAAGAAATGGAATATTTTGACGCCCTACTGGGAAGGTGTATATGATTCTTGATTCCAAAGAAATTGCACTAAACCTTTTGGCCTGATAGGTGTAGTGTAGGTGAAGGATTACTTTGTGTTGTCAGGATTCATTTCTTTACTGAGCAGTCACTTCCCAAAGTAAGCTATGTGGTTGAGATTTTGAAGGCTTTTGTTTCCGCTGAAACACAGAGATGAGGAATGTTCTGTAGCAGATGAGCGCAAAGTCTACTTAATACTCTCCTACATGGCCACCTCTCGGGAACACCCCTGAGAGGAAGGTTGAAAGGTATACCTACAGCAGTGTTTTCTTAGGGAAGATGGGTCTCAGAATGCACAATAGAGAAATAGAGTTTCTAGGCAAATTGCACATACTAAAAATGTCAATAAATACGAATGTTAAACTAGTCCTCTTCCCAGAAATCACACAAATAGGAAAATGGAAGGATTCGGCATTCTTTATTCCTCATTTGGAATAAATCATGCTTTGTGCTGGGGGAATGGAAGAGAGGCTATTTGTAGATAAGTACTGACGTGTAGGAGGATGATGAAGATAGGATTGGTATTGCTTGTTCCAACAAAATCTGTGCTTCACCCAGACCATTACATGCACATTTTCTGAGGACTTAAGCAGTGTATAGTAAGATACAAATACACTGAGAGCTGAAAGGTTCAAACTCACACAGTCATTTTATTAATGATCTGTCTTTGACTCTCTTTTTGTTTCACTCTAGGATAACAAATACGAAATATATTTTTTTAATCTATTTTCATATCTAGATTTGCATTTGTTCCCGGAGTGAAGAGAACGCAGCACAGAAAGAGCTCAAGCTTTAGAGTCAGATGGACCTGGATGTATAACATATATTCAGTTTTTATCACTATTTGGTTGATTTTGGGCAAGGTACATGATATCTTTGAGCCTTAATTTCCTTCTCTATTGAGTAGAGATACAAATAGTCACATTGTAGTATTTCTAAGGGAATTGAATACATATATATTCTCTGTTTGGTCTTGAGGTTAAAGGCGTTAGCCAATCTGTTCTTCCCATGGTAGCCCCCATAGACACACCTGAGTTTTCTCTTCCCTTCTCGGGAGGCCATTCATAGCATTTCTGCCCTTGGAGTTACCCTTTGCTAATATGATCAACACTGAGCACTGACTGTATGCCAGTAAAAGAGACAAAACCCTTTTCCCCAGGGAACTGACAGTCTAGTAGACCCTTTATTATCTCTTTCTCTTTCTTGCTTACATCTTCATTCCACTTATCCTCCAAACTTCCTCAAGGGTTTCCCCTTCTGTGAAAATTTTTCTGAGAATTTCTACCAAGAACAGTCTGTGTGTCCTTTGAAATTCTGTGGCATTGTCCTGCCTTTGCTGCTTAGATGGCTTTTTATCTTTTGCTTCCCTGTCCTGTAGGGTTTTTTGCACATGTTCTTCCAAATTGCAAGTTTCTGGAGGATAAAAGATCTAGAATATAAGCTTCAGAAGGGCAGCATGATCGAGGGTGTTTTATTCACTGTGTATCCCCAGTAACTATAGTGGGCAAATGGCAGCTTATCTATAAATATTTTGCATGAATGAATGAATGAATGAATGATCATCTTTATATCTCTCACATTACTTTGTTGTGTTGTATATGAAGAATTGGATTTGCACTCGAAAGTCCTAGATTTAAAACCAAGCTCAAAAGTTCACTTTTCCTCTCTGAGACTCAGCTTCCTAATATATAAGATGAAAATAAGAATTTTGCTTTACTTATATTACAGTTACTATTGAAGATCAAATAATTGTGATGGATATGGAAAAGAATTCCTTTGTGCACTGCTAAATGAGTAAAAGATGTTACAACTAAGCCCGTAATGATTACTGTTGAATGAGCGAATGCATGCGTTATAGACTGAATGTTTGTGTCCCCCCCCAAATTCATATGTTGAGGCACTAACCCCCAAAGAGATGGTATTTGGAGATGGGGCCTCTGGGAGGTCATTGAAGTTAGATGAGGTCATGAAAGTGGAGCCTTCCAGATGGGATTGGGCTCTTATAAGAAGAGACATGAGAGAGACAGAGCTCCCGCTGCCCCAATCCACCTCGTGTGGGGCACAAAGAAGTCATGTGAGCACACAGTGAGAGGGTAGCACGAGAGAAAAGGGCTCAGAATGAATCTACCTTGCTGGCACCTTGATCTTAGACTTCCCAGCCTCCAGAACTGTGATAAATTTCTGTTGTTTAAGCCACCCAGTCTATAGTATTTTGTTATGGCAGCCTGAGCTAAAACAGCATGTATACGTAAATGAATGAGTGAGAAGGAAAAAATATGATTCCATGAAGTCTGAGCAACTTAAGGGATTCAATCAAGAGGTAAATAAAGGCACTTGAGTGGGGACAGAGGCTTCAGTCATTCCAGAGAATTAATTGATGCTTAAAGGCACTGTGCTATAACTTTGCTGAGTATATTTCCAGAGATCAGCTTTACTCCTAAGTCAAGGACACAATGGAAAGAAATCAACTGTGTATTAAGAGACTGAGATCTCAGTGGGGGTCTGTGGGCAAGTCACTTTAACTCTCCGATCTTCTATTGCCTTATCTATGAAACGAAGATTAGAATACCCAACATATCCATCTCCTGGCATTATTGTGATGATCAAAGAAATTTATGTGTTGATAAATGGCGTATAAATTATTAATTGCTGACAAAATGGGAGATACCATCAATAGTAGCATGCCATAAAAGGCTCATGGCTTGTGCCACATCCATTGCTTCTCAAAATTAACTTTCTTACCCAAGATGTACTTAGGATCCAGAAACTCCTAGCATCCTGGAATTTATTGAGAGTATTAACTTTTTAATCCACAACAATCCTATGAGCCATGTTTTACAGGGAAGAAACTATGCTATAGAGGTAAAGTTAATTGTCCACAGCTTGCCGATGGCACAACTAGGTTCCCAATACATGTTCAATAATTCCAGATATGAAACTCTTTCCATTAAAGCACAAAGATCTGAGCTCTTTTGTTTTCAAATATAATAATTTTTATTTTTAATGAGGCTTATTTTCCCTTATTATTACATTCAATCCAGAAAAGGTAATATCTGAGACTTTATGAAATTTTCTATTTCCTTATTTAGGTTTTGGTAAATGTGCAATATTCTTATTGGCAACTTATTTTCAAGGTGCAATTTAACTATGGGTCCTTGGAGATCAGATTGGCAGGGCACTTAGGTTACTGATATTTAATTTTTTTTAATCTTTTTTCAAAGATTTTTAAATGGCCTGTTACTATAAAAATGTTTTGTGCCTGTAAATAAAAAAGATGTGTGATCCTGCATATTTTCAAATTTTGAGTGCTGGCATAAAATAAGAGAACTGAGGTTCATGTTCCATATCTGCAGATATGACTTATTAAGCAAATAATAAGATGGGTAGAGAGGTCTAAATTATATTTAAATCTCTGGAGAAAGGATGGTGATGAGGTGTAGAATCTTAAAATAGGCTTTTGAATATAGCCTGTAACTAGGCACATGGTAGAAGTGAAGAAGAAATTGCTTCACTAAGCACCATTATTCTGAAGAATAGTAAGAACAGCAAGCAAAGACATTGATGACCTCAGAGAAACATGAATAACACATTATGGCTCAGATTATATTGACAGCCTAGCCTGACTCCCAGGAATTTAGAGCAAATTTGGTATTTAGAAGCCAGATGGGTTTCTTTAAGACCCCTTCTATTTTTTAAAGATCTTGTTAGGTCAGCCTTGGAGGAGGAACAGAAGATATTCTTTTTCTGGAGTGAAATAAATTTTTCTCCCTCTAAATCTTATTCAATGACAGTTCCATAAGAGAAGACTAAGCCCAGGAGTTTGAGTGTAGTGTGGAAAGGGACCTGATTCCATCCTCAGGAGTATTCCTACTCTCTGAGCTAAGGTTTCTGCCTAGGAAGCCCCCAAGGGGCTGAGGTCATGATACATTTTCAGGACCACAAGGAGCCCAGCTGAGAAGTTTTGCTCTAAGCATGAGATCATGGCCTCTTACTGTGATTGCCATGGTGCCACCCTGGAACATGGATTTAAATAATCACGCTAAACAGGCAAATAAAAGCCAGGATCTCAGTATTCCTTTGACCAAATGAAACATTTGGCAACCATTGACGTTTTCCAAGCATTGTTCTCTCCTGCTGATCACAAATATATAAAGAATATGATATATGCCAGCTGCTCTGACAATCAAAATCACGGAGAAAACTCAGGCTGTCCCCGTGGTACCAAGTCAGTAGGTATCATTCGCTTAAAGATGGGATAAATGAAGGCAACAGGGCGCTGGTTCTGCCACAGTGAAGACTTCCAGGGGCTTTGAATGGATCAGACCGATGCATCCTTGTACAGAACACACCTCTCTGATGCGCTGTTTGGGACATGGCAGGAGCCACAGAAGATCCTCTTTGGCTAGATTTTTTTTTTTTTTTTTAATGAGGAACACTAGCCCTGAGTTAACATCCGATGCCAATCCTCCTCTTTTTGCTGAGGAAGATTGGCCCTGGGCTAACATCTGTGCCCATCTTCCTCTACTTTATATGGGACACCGCCACAGCACGGCTTGGCAAGCGGTGCATCTGTGCGCGCCTGGGATCTGAACCAGCGAACCCCAGGCCCCTGAAGAGGAGCATGGCGCACATAACTGCTGCACTATGAAGCCAGCCCCTTTTTGGTTAGATTTTATCTTTGGAGTGTTGTGAAGATCTGTATCAGAACATTATCTGCATGTATGTGTACGTGTGTGCGCATATGCACAACTGAGTCAGAGCTCTTTCCTGTACGTGTGAACAACTGAATGTTGCTGTGTTTAATTTGTGAGCTGCAGCCAAAATGTTCCTTTTCATCAGAATCAAAGTTTGTCATCACCATCACCATCGCCAACAATTACTGAGCCTTTTACATGGAGATAAAGGTAGGTGCTATTAGCCCCATTTTATAGGTGAGGAAACTATGGTTTAGGGAGGTTAAATAAGTTTTAAAGTTCATGTAGCAAAATTTTGGCAAAGTCAATATTCAGAATCAGAGTCTGTGGCTCCAAAGGCACCATGTTTTACCATCACAGCACGTTACATCCAATCCATCCCCACCCCTACCCGCTGCAAGACTTAAAATCGGAGAATTAATAGAGTTTTGTCGTTTAGTAACCAATATCTTGAATCGAACCATCTTAGACTTTTAGAAGATGTATATTTTTAAAATATTATAAAAATATAAATATATTTTAGGTCATAAAAATATGTTGTATATACTGTTAAAGGTAATAAGGACCCAACCACAATATATCCAATGTAAATCATTGCCCTTTTTACCACACAACGCTTAAATATGCACTTTTGGATGACTGCTGCCCACCCCCACCCCTCCATTCACAGTCACCTTTTTTGAGGTCATTCATATATTCATTCAACAAGTGTTTTGGGAAGCATCTGCTTTGTACCAGACACTGCTCTATGGGCTGGAGATTCAAAACAAATACAAGTCTCATTAGAGTACAGGATAAAAATGTGATTATTAAAAATTGATCTTGAATAAGTGGTTGGTTTATTTTTTTATTTATAAGAGTCTAGAAAAGCCAACAGTTTTCTGTCTCCCTGTCTCACTCTAAACTACACCCACAATTGCTGTGCATGTCCCACAAGCAAGGCATTATGCTAGGTTCTGTGGACCTATCAGAGAGAAGAACACGTCTGGCCCTCAAGTAGCAAAAGCAAGCATGTTGTGATTCCAAGAATTTGGATATTTTTTTAAGACTCTTTCTAGGACTCATTCTCCATAATATATCCATTAATGCCTTAGTAAATCACTATTTAATATGTGTGTTTTCCAGGTGTAAGTTTTCTATGGTGTAAGTCTTCAGGGATCAGTTCTTTCCACTTGCAGTGCCTGCCTAGCAAGATCTGATGCAAAAACCATTCCTCCAACATGCCAATTGGCAAAGGCACGGGGTTAGGTTTTGTTCAGGCAAACAGCTTAGCCCTCTAAGGGTTAATTAGGATGCGAGCCCCTTTCAGGGCCTGGAATTGTTTACTTCAATGGTTTTCATGCAAACTGCCATGTTTCACTGGGGTACTAATTGTGCCTGATGGACCCATTATTTTGTAATCAGAGCAGTTCCTTGGCTAGCTCTCCCGGGGTTAATTAAATGGATGAGGTAGTGCCCCGGATATTACTAGCAGACAGGACCACTTGAATTTCTCACCAACCGTATTGGACAAAGTCCTGTTACTATGAGCAATCGGATTTCTCAGCACCAGTGGTGCCGTTCACAGTCGGAGTTTATCAGGTCACTGTACCAAGACAAGCCTCTCTGATCCATCAATGCAGTCCTGCCTGGCTTGGCCCCGTTTCTGCTCACAGAGGACTTGTGCCAGTGGACTCTGGAATCTGCACCTGTCATAGGAAGCCCTGTTTGCTGCAGAAGATGATTCCTGCCCCGGGTTAAATGTGTACACTTCATTGAAATGGTGCCTTCAAGCAGAAGGCACTTAAAGGTTAGGAAATCGGCCATCTACCTTGAAACACACTGTACTAAACACAGCAAGAGACCACAATGATTGGTAAGATGATTAGACATTTCTCTGATATTGTTCTGCCACTGCTGCTGCTGATGTGGCTGGCCTTGTAATCTGCCACTACTTTCTGCCTCGTTTCGTTATTTTTCCCCTACTGAATTTCTAGCTCAAGACTCTTTGTGTAAAATGATCGCACATTATTTTTGTCTTATGTTATTTTTTCTATTTTGCAACAAGCCCACTGGGATTTAATAACCAGGAGAGAGTATTGTGTCTTGAGGTGTGAGTGCGGAGAACAGTAAATTCTAGAGCTCAAATATCTAAGCCCTTCTGCATTTGGGACCATTGCAGAAAGCAGCAAATGAAGAAAGAGCGATTTTTTTACATGAGGCTTTGTACTCAAACCCACAATATCAAATAGAAGTGAAGCATTTCTGTTGCATGTAGAAATATCTGAACTATAATCATACGTGACTTAGGAGAATGGTCTTGGAGAAGTAGAAATCATTTTTTATGGAGTTAGCTCTTGCATAGAGTCTTCATATCAGAAGGACTGTGGTTATTTGAGGGTAGAAAATGTAACATGATGAAAAGTGCACATGATGGAGTATGCAGACCTAAATTCAATTCTTATTTCTTCCTTGTATGGGTTGTGTGATTTGGGGCAATTCACTTTACTTCTCTGAGTCTCAATTTCCTTATCTTTAAAAGGGGGATAATAATACTGACCTACTTTCTGCCACAGGATTTTGTAAAAGTCAAACATACATATATTACATGGTTCAATGAATATCATGTGAATGAAAGACTCACTGGATTAACCAAAAAAATGTTCCAGAAAAATGTTCCAGAGGTCTTAAGCATTTACAATCATATGTAAGGCTTAAAAACAAAAGAATTTGTAGTGATGGATGACATTTTATTACATTCTTCCATTTCTGCATACACAAACAAAAAAGTATGAATTGTTCCTAGCTATGTTCTGCAACTTCTGGATTGTTCCAGAAACTAACCTGATACTGAGGTCTTTTTGCTTTGGTTCTGTGATTTCCTTCTTCCAGAGCAAAAAAAAAGGTCAGAGTAAAGTTGTTACATCCTTCTGAAGCAGGGTAGAATTTTGCAGTGCAGGATAAGGAGTAAACGTGGTACTAAAATATCTTTGGTATGTGAAATATCTAGAATAGGCAAATCTATAGAGACAGAAAGAAGATTAGTGGTTGCCTATGGCTGTGGGTGAGGGGAGGCAGAAGGAGAATGACTGCTAATAAGTCCAGAATTTTGGGGGAAATTGATGAAAACGTGGTTATGGTTGCACAACCCTATGAATACCCTGAAAACCATTGAACTGTACATTTTAAATAGGTGGGTTGTATTATATGTAAATTTTTTCTCAATAAAGTGATTCATAAAAAGGACCTTTAGAAATTTTATATATATATAATGTTTTATGTAAATATTAGGGCAAACAGTGCTAGAACTAGATAGATATTGATGGATATATGGCTCTGAAATGGAAAATAGTGATTTCTTAGTGAAATGTTCTAACAGGAAAAGAGGAAGAGAGCAGAAGTTAGTCACCAATCCTATGGCAATGTAGAGCAGTGTTTCCGAAGCTGACGCTACTTCCTTATCTTGCTTCTCTTTTCCAATCTTGGGTTCTTTTTTCCATCTGTTTCTGTGATGTTTAAATATCTGGTCTCTATCAAGCCTGTCCCTCTGGTAAGTTCAGACAAAGCATTGATCCTAAAGACTTTCTGGCAGTGAGACAGACTACCTTTCATAGCCGAACCATCCCATTTACTCCCACTGCTTAAGGAATCTATATAATATACTAATAATGATATGTATAATAATAATATGATATATATTATTATATTAGTATATATTGATAAAATTATTATATATGTACATTTGTTACATACCTAAGAAAAAATATAAATTTTTAATATAGATTAGATTAAATTGAAATTAGCCAAATTTTTAATGTTTTAGAAATTTCAGTGTTTGTATCCCATCATCAACTAATCTCAGCTAATCTATTATATTTATAAGAGTAGATTTTCTATTATATTTATGAGTAGATTGAATACTTTAAGGTTTCTTGGTAAATTTGGAATTTTGAGGGTTTTTTTTCCTAATTAGACTGTTACTGTGATTACTTTATAAATTGGCTGAAAGTTTATACTAGGAGTTAGAAGAAAGTCAATTCTGCAATTTTCTTGTAGTTCATTTGCACCTGTATAATTTGCATTTTTGCTTTATCTTCAAACTGTGCTTTGCTTGCAGTGAATTTTTTAAAGCTGTTTGCCTACTTTGTGACATTTGTTTAGCTTAAGCTCTGTAACAGAAACTATAAATTTACTTAAGCAACTGCAGTACATTCAAAAACAAGGAGTGAATTAAGTCACCACTTTTATACCTACATATGGTAGCACCTCCTCTCTTGCCTAAAAATACCTTGGGTACCTTTTGCAATATAGACCATATATGGATGACAATGAGTATGTTATATATCCATACAGATTAAAGTTTTTCTCAATTAGAAAATATATATATATAAGTTCTGTGTTCTTTTGAGCATGGCAGTGATTACATTTCACCCCCACACCCCCACCAGTAGGGAGAGCATCCCATTTTGGAGTCTACTGGAATAGATTTTAGTGATGATGGCATCAAATATTTTGACCCATTAAGCCTTTTACTATCAACTAACCACTGGAGTTATTCATTAACAAAGCATAAGCAGCTAAGAGGGATGACTTTTCAATTGGCACAGCCACTTCTTGAGAACTCACTAAACGTCAGGCATTGTGTTTGTCTCTAGAGATATAAAAATGATCAAATCATGTGTTTTGTTTCAAAGTAGCTCAAAGTTTAGTAGGGGAACCAATATATAAAAAGAGTGATGGGGCCGGCCCCGTGGCCTGGCGATTAAGTGAGCGTGCTCTGCTACTGGCAGCCCGGGTTCAGATCCCGGCACGCACCAACGTGCCACTTGTCCGGCCATGCTGAGGCAGCGTCCCACATACAGCAACTAGAATGATGTGCAACTATGACATACAACTATCTACTGGGGCTTTGGGGAGAAAAAGGGGAAGAAAAGGAGGAGGATTGGCAATAGATGTTAGCTCAGGGCTGATCTTCCTCACACACACACAAAAAAAAGAATGATGGCACAGTGTGATATGTGCTATGATGTAACAATGCACAGGAGTAAAGAGGACAATAGGGAAGGTGGCGATGATTCAGCTGATTTTTGAAGAATAAGGAGTTAACTACACTGTAAGAGAAGGGTAGCCTAGGCAGAGAGAAGATCCTATTTGATTTTCACCACAACCTGTGAAGTAACAGGCTTACACAGCGGTTAGTAAGTAGAAGAGCTGGTATTCACATCCGCGTCTTCTTGATCCTCCTCCACGCTGCCTTGTAAAATGCATAAAGAAGAGTGATGTCTTCTTTACTTGGACAGTTCTTTTAAGATGCTTTAGTGACTGGCAAGCATTGTATACAAGGCCCATTTAAATGATATAGACTAGAATTTCCCAAAGTGTATCTCGCAGAACACCAGTCCCTGAAAACGTTTGGTGGCAAATGGTTCCGTGGTTAAATAAACTTCATAAAGGGTGACAGGCCAGCCCTGGTGGCCTAGTGGTTAAGTTCGGCATACTCTGCTTCAGCAGCCCCGATTTGGTTCCCAGGCTTGGACCTACACCACTTGTCTGTCAGTGACCATGCTGTGATGGCAGCTCACATACAAAAAGAGAAAGACTTGCAGCAGATGTTAGCTTATGGTGAATCTTTCTCAGCAAAAAAAAAAAAAACAAGGCTAAATACTCTGTTTCTCTCTGTAGATTTACAACACACATTAACATAAATAGAGTTCTGAGAAGTGCCGCAGTTAAAAAAAAAAAACAAACTTTGCTTAACTTAGTGGTTCTGAAATGAGTTAGGCATGGAATATATTTCAGCACAAATAAATTGGAATACCTTGGAAAAAATTAGTGCAGCCAATATCTTGGACAGACAAGGACAAATTGGTTTAAGTTACTGTGAATTTTTTGGTAATGGATTCTCAGTTATCCCACTCATTAGGGTAAAAGCTGCAACTTCAAAATGAGAATAATGAACATTATATCATCATGTAGATTTTTATTTTATTTCGTAGTCATGTCAAAGATACCATGACACTTCATTGTAAAAGAAATGCCATCACCTAAGCTTCTCTCTATATAGCTCAGGATTCTTTGGCGTTGCAAGCGGCAAAAATACAACTCAAATAAGATTAAGCCATAGGCCCTGCTTCTTCTGCTCCGTACACCAATAGAATGTCTGGTGGCAGCACCAAGGTCATTCTTAGAGCTGCAGATCTCCAAGTGCATTTTCCTTGATAGCTCCTGCCATGGGCTGAGTGGCTCGAGCTAATCACCGTGCTAGGAGGGGAGTCAAGTCTGGGTCACGTGCAAATCACTGGGGCATCCCCAGAATGTTGGGAGGGGCGGAGGGGGGGAGGCAATCAGATGAACCACATGAACTCGGCGTATTTATTAAAAAATGTGGGAGGGTGATTTTCCCATAGGAAGAGTGCTGAGACAGGATACAAACACACACTCTTAACATTTGCCATATACCCACTCTCAAACCAATACAGGTTCTGACCACATAGTCTAAGCAAGACTTACTCTTACTTTTTATAAATAAAATTACATCCATAGGCTTCAAGTAGGACTAAAGAAAGCTATTTAAATTTTTAGGAGAAACAGAATTTTGAGTATATATCTTTTTAAACAAATAATTGAATTTAAGTAACATAGCAGATGGTTAACAAAGGAGAATTGCCTGAATTTTTTTCTGTCATGAAAACCTAACAAACTCAAAAGCAAGCCTACTTTTTTATGCAAGTTCATGATACAGATGAAAAATTATGAGAAAATATATTGAAGCCCTAACATTCCAATAGAGAGTCCAGTTCAATGTGGAAGCCACAAAAGGACTTCACAATTTACTAATGTTGGGCCTTATTCTTCTGCTTTCGTAAATTCTTATGCTTGATGCACATAGTCTTGCTGCAAATGCCCTTATACCCAACAGAGATGCAATATTGAGTGTGACCGAAGCGGCCAGTAACTACAATGGCCTGGCCGTCCAGAGTCCATGGCTGGGACTAATTCATCCCCCACGTTGGGGAGTGTGAGGGTGGGGGAGTCCCACCCCCACATCACACTTATGCACAGCTCTATGACGTCAGCAAGTCCACATGCGGGATTTTGTTTCTGCCAGCTGGCCTTCAACCTGTTTCCTCTCTACAGAGAGTGCTGGGTCAGTGAGAGAAAGTGGACTAGGATTCCCCTGTATAAGGGGTGTCTGTAATGAGTACATACACATTTTTGAGTAGTAGCATTGGCTAGTGAAGGAGACGAAGTTTCCACCAAACAAGCAGATGGGTCAGACATTGCCCATAGCTCCAAAAGTCCAGATATCTGTGAGGGATTTTGTCCATAGAGGGCCTTTGGACACATCTCATGAACACTCTCAGCCTGGTGTACTGGAAAGAGTCTTTTGAGTGTGATCAGCCTTGGCTTGAATCACATGATTTTATGACCCCAGATAAGTAACTCTGAGATTCATTTTTCTCATCTCTACAATGGAGACTAAGACATTCATTGAACATAAACTTATTAAGCACTTGCATTGTGAAACATATCGAGCTAAGTGCTAGAGATACAGGAGTACATGTAGTAGAGCCTCAACAACTGGGAACTGATATTAAGCACAGATTATATAATACTCGGCCTTCCTTTGTCTCCCATGGCTATTTTTAGTAATTGTTTTTACTTTACTGAGTATCTGATCTGTAGCTAGCTGTAAAAAAAAAAAGTGATTAATAACAATAATAAAGCAAGAACCATAGTGCTGCAAGAGCTCATGGTCTAGCTGAGAAGACATAATCAGCTCTGAGAATAGAGTGGCTTGGATTCTTTCTTGCCTTTAGCATTTACATCCCTGTTCTTTAAATATACCAATATCCGATTCCAGTATAGACCAATTGAATCAGGATCTCAACGTGAGACCTGCATATCAGTTTACTTTATAATTCTCCAGGTAATCCTAATTTGCAGACAGAATCAAGAACCATTAGTCTAATAGTTTGCAACCCCTGAGACGGGCCGCAATGCCTTGACTGTGAACACTACCTGAACGGCAGCAAACTGCGATATCCCGGCAAAGAACCCAGAACTTAGTGTCGTCAGGTAAGCCCTTAGACTCTTTGAACTTGGTATTAGTACTTCTTTAAAAGTTTTACCAGATTCAGTTTCTATACTATTAATTTTTACATAAATCTAGATAAATAAATACCATATATTAAGTTGTAGACAATTAAAATTTCTTTAGAAAATATATGCTCACAAAATTAATGGTTGCCCTGAAGTCATTTATCATCTTGCTTCTCCTTAATGTTCCAGTTTGGTGTTTCTGGATCCTCTCCTTGCACCCTGAGATCCAGCCGTACTAAAGCGCCACTAGCTCCCCAGAGGTCGCCAGGTTCTCTCTCCGTCCCTTTGCCTGTGTTGTTGCTGCTGCCTGAACCACCCTCTCCACCTCCCTGTCATCTAATTCAATCTCCAGGACTCAGTATCCATGTCATTTGCTCTGCCAAATCTCTCCTGACCCCACATCGAGAGCCCTCCTGTGCTCCCATTACACCTTACATTTCCCCTCTCTATGGCTTATCACATGGTCTTGACTATTTTTTGCTCTGTATTCCTCTCTGGACTAGAAGTTTCATGAGGACAGGAAGCATACCTGTATTAGTCACCACTTTATCCCCATTTTCTACAGATCACCAAGCATATAGTAGATGCTCAATAAATATATGTTGACTTGAATTTATTTGGATACAGATTTTTATTTATGCACATACACAATAGGTGAAGTGCGGTATCAATTATCTAGCTCCTGCAAGCCCAAATAACTTTCACATAAAATTTCCAAATAATTGGTATTTTCCTGGGAGGAACCCCTTTCATGCCAAATTTCATGAATTTGAGGACTAATAGAAATCTCTTCTCTCCCGCTTACGTTTGACCTCCTTGGGATTTAATTCATCATCTGTAATTTTGAGACCCTTCCTGTCAGATAGCATGGCAATGAATAGCATGGGGTCTTTCTAGCTCTGAGAGCTGTGATTTCTCAGTCTCATCCTTGAGGACGATGCCACGAGTTCACATAAGAGATTCATGTATAAAATTAGGCATCTGCTCTTGCAAGTGGTAAATGACTTCCTGGACTGCATTGTGCCCTCTCTGACAGATGGTGCTGGAGCCAGTCCTGGAGTATCTCTGGGAAATAACGTGCTCACTCATGAGAAACAGTAAGTCCCAGAATTATGTTGTTTAGCTTCTTGGAAGCCCCCAAATTCCCCACAGTGGATACTGCCTCCTATGCATGAGGTGTGAGCAATGTGCTTTGTGTTGAAGCGGAAAAAATGTTGTTCAAGTGATAGCCTAATAAACTAGTCGTTATTTCTAATTGCTGGTATTAGCACTTTAAATTTCTATTCTCCAGGATTATTGTTGTTTTCATTACTAAGCAGCTCTCAAACTTGCAACACTTTCCTACTTTGTCAAAGATCAAGTTGCCATAAGAATATATTTGGGCTTTTTTAGAATTCATAATTCTGTTGCTCAATTCACTACAGAGAACTGCGTGCTTCTTTAATGAATTAAAATTTAAATCTGGAACACCGGCTGGGCCCAATTCACCCACCGCTGATTCAAAGCTCCTTAGCATATCAAAGTGATAAGAGCACAGAGCAAGAGACAACCAGAACCATATAATGAGAGCTAGGACACATGGATTCTGAGGCAATGCCTACAGTGCCAAGGGCAATTGTAATTTTGAATATTCTATACTTATTTTTATTAGGTACAAGAAATTCCAAAACTTGACTGTGCAAACTCTGTGTCCCAGACTCTCTTGCATATTCTTAGACAGACTGTGTATCCTTTTTTTTTTTAAAGATTTTATTTATTTATTTTTTCCCCAAAGCCCCAGTAGGTAGTTGTATGTCATAGCTGCACATCCTTCTAGTTGCTATATGTGGGACGCGGCTCGCTGAGGCCAGAGAAGCGGTGCATCGGTGCACGCCCGGGATCCGAACCCGGGCCGCCAGCAGCGGAGCATGCGCACTTAACTGCTAAGCCACGGGGCCGGCCCTGTATCCTTTTTTTTTTTATTTCGGTTCTATGAAAGATATATCTTTATTCTTGATCAGATCCTTGCTTAATTCCATCACCTTGCTAATTCTTCAAATTCCACTGATGCTGAGTGATTGAAAAGAAGAAGGATGATAGAGAAGAAAAGTGGTGCTTTGGAATTTGAAAGAGTATAGTTGGAATCCAGCTATAAAACTAGGCAAGGTTTGAAATCTTATCAAGCCTCCCTTTCAGGTTTATTGTGAAGATTGAATGAGATCATAAATGAAGCTTGAGTGAGATCATTGGGATGTAATCAGCCCCAAGAGGCAGAGATTTATATCTCTTTTGTTTCCTGCTATATCTCTAGTACCTAGATTAGTGCCTAATACATAGTATTCACTTAATAAATACATTTGGGATAAATGAATATCATTTATACAAAATATGAGCCATAGTACTTGGTGCATAGGACTATTCAGTAAATGGAAGTTGCTAGGATTGTTTCCAGAATTAATGGGAGACAGGAAAATCTCCTCAGTAGGCAAGGTTTAATTAAAGATGTGGAATGCTGCAGAGAATCACTTTGAAAATAGATTAACTTTTCTGCAAGAGACTGAAGATTTGTCATAGCTTTTATGAACTTGTCCCAATGTGTTTGAGTGTACCCCTTCGTATGTGCTCAGTCTGGAGAAAACAAAATCTACGCTGGCTGATTGTGCTGGAGTTATAACAGCACACATGGTGTCTGTTTCTATGATACGATGGGGTGTGGCTCACCTAACTGTCACAGCCAGGACTCGTCTGAAATGATGCTTTTCACACAGCGTTATATGTAGGAAAATAAAAACATGGAGAAAATCTTGGAGAAAGGGATTAGCTAAAAACAGAACTTTGTTTCATCCTTCTTATATTTCTTCTACACTTGTTACTGATATGATAGCATACAAATGTTCAAATTTGGTGATTTTAGATGAAGGAGGAAAGGGTAATACAACGAACATAAAATGCCCTTCATCTAAAGTCACCAAATTTGAACATTTTTCCACATTCGCACATGTGCTTACTCCATGTATATTTCTATCTATATATATGAAATATTTAAATATTTTAAATAGCATGAATATTTGTAAATAAGTTACATACATCATGACATGTTACCCCAACTATTTAACTATTCTAGCATCTATGTCTGAATACTAGAGCTCTTTTCTACGTAACCTCAATAGCATTAATACATATAAGGCATTTAATAATGAGATGATACTATTGTTTTGTTTATGGTCCATACTCAAATTTTCCCAATTATCATAGTCATGTCCTTTTACCTGTTATTCTGGCATGGGAGGTGTTAGTATCCAATCAATGATCACACATTGCATTTAGTTGTCATGCATCTTTTTTTTTCTTTTTGTGAGGAAGATCGACCCTGAGCTAACATCTGACAATCTTCCTTTTTTGCTGAGGAAGACTGGCCCTGGGCTAACATCCATGCCCATCTTCCTCTACTTTATATGGGAGGCCGCCACAGCATGGCTTGACAAGTGGTGCATCGGTGCTCACCCGGGATCCAATCCGGCAAACCCCGGGCTGCCGCAGCAGAGCGCATGCACTTAACCACTTGCGCCACCAGGCCAGCCATCACTGTCATGCCTCTTTAGTCCTTTAACATTGAACTGTCTCTCAATTTTTTTTTGATCTTTCATAATATTAATACTTTTGAAGAGTCAGATTGTCTTGTAGAATGTACCCTAATTGAGATTTGTCTAATTATTTCCTCGCAATTAAATATTAAATGGTTTTTATTAAGAATCCAGATAGGTGACTTTATATAACCAGACTGTATTTTATTGGTTTATTTTTATCACCTTCCCTACCAGCATGTAAGCTCCTGACAGAGGGGGGCCATGTCTTATTCATCTCTGTAACCTCGGAACTCGGCATAGTGCCTGGCACGTGTGGGTACCCAATAACTCACTGTCTTCTCCCCAGGCTATTCCTTCTGTTCATTTATCATTCTAGTTGCCACACTACCATCCACTCAACCACCCACAACTAGAAAGCTAGTTATGCTTGACACTGCACTTTTTCTCCCACCTCTAAATAATCACAAAACCCTACCTGTTACCTGCTGAATATTTCTCCAACCATTCCCTCATTTCCATTCCTATTTCAGGCCTTCAACTACTTCTCCAGAACTGTTAGAGCAGCCTACAAACTGAACTTTTTTTTTTTTTAAAGATTTTATTTATTTATTTTTCCCCCCAAAGCCCCAGTAGACAGTTGTATGTCATAGCTGCACATCCTTCTAGTCGCTGTATGTGGGACGCGGCCTCAGCGTGGCCGGAGAAGCGGTGTGTCAGTGCGCGCCCGGGATCCGAACCCGGGCCGCCAGTAGCGGAGCGCACGCTCTTAACCGCTAAGCCACGGGGCCGGCCCCAAACTGAACTTCTTACTGCTAGTCTTGGCCCCATCAAGTCCAACTGCAAGCCAGTTGTCAGAGTGACCCATTTAAAAAGCAAACCCGATGATGTTGCTTTCCTGATTAAAAACCTTCAGAAGCTGCAATGATTTACAGGATGGAGTCCAGGCTCTTTAGCCTGATAAAGAAGCCCCCCATAAGCTGATTGTCTCCTACCCCCTGTCCCATTCTGCCTTGTACTTTTCTTTCCAGTAACATTGAGACCCTTGAAATAGCATTAGTAGCCTTCATTTGTTGAAGGCTGGCCACATGTCTGGCATGATAGTGCTTCCTTTATGTATATGATCTCATTTAATCCTTACATCAAGTTGTGAAGTAGATGGAATTATTAGCATTTATAAAATGCAAATTATTAGCATTTATAAAATGCAAATCAGGAAATGATTTGCATTACCCAGCTAATAAGTGGTAGAACCAGGACTCAAACATGAACCTGAAGCCCTTCCCTTTTCCATACTGCCAAGGTTGTCTCTACTTCCCATGCTATTTCTTACCTTCATGCCTACTCTCTGCATGTAACACCTTTCCCACAACCACGTCTCCTTGTTGCCTGGCTAACTCTACTAGTCCTGTAAAACTCAGATCTAGTATCTTTTATTATCTCTTGTGGTGGATTGGGTACGTCCTTGGTACTTTTAAAATATCTAATATAACTCTAGTGCTGTACTTACCTTATAGTTTAATGATCACTTTATACGTCTATATGTCTGTCTTTCTCACTAGACCCCCAGGACTGAGGCCATATTATGTTCTTCTTATATATCCAGAGTAGAATCAGAGACAACTCAGTAAACATTGGCTGGGTGAGTGTCTGGATCATGAGAGCCACAGAGCTCTTGATACCGCCATGTTGCCTATTGCTGACTTAGATAAAGACTTTGTATACACTTATCAAGTTTTCAGACAAATTTTCAGTCAAAAGAGATAACTAAGTTGTATGACATAAATAGAATTAAAAACTATCTTAATTTATACTAGCAACAGAATATAAAACTTGTAAAGAATAATGGTTAAATAAATAATGATTTAAAAATTAACATAGTCCTCCTCTAATACTATTAGTACTTTTTGCGTTTTGTATTTTACATACATACACATTCAGTTTGTTACACTCAGGAGAGAATACATCCTACATGTATGTAAAATGCAAAAAGAAAAACGCATGTATGTTGCTATTTTCATTGATTATAGTGTTTTAGACATTTCTATATGTTCTTTGTGATTATCATTTTAATTATTGTATAATATTTCACTGAGTTGCTTTTATTAAATCTATTCCTCTAATCTTGGACATTTATGCTTTATTCAGTCTTTTGGAATAATAGATAGCTATTCTGTGCATCCATTTTTGTTTCTGTTGAATTATATCATTAGGAGAAATTCTAGAGGCTAAAATTACCAGATCAGAGTATATACATCTCTATTATTCTTAATATATTGCTTTCCAAAAGGGGTATATCAATTTAAATGATCACTATAAATAAATGAAAATAAGATTCCTTAAACTTTGACCAGCAATAGGTACAATCTTTTAAATTTGTTAGCTACTTTAATAGGTGATTAAAAGTATCTCCAGGCTCCATCAAGGATGGTCTTTTCCCTTGTGTTTCTTTATTATTGACATTTTTCTACGTAATTTTTGTGTTCATGTCATGGCTTATTAGTTTTCTAGGTCCTTGAGGTTTTCCCTCTGAATTTGAATGAACTCTTCATATATTACAAATGTTAATTTGTCTGACGTTTTCAGTACAATATTTTTCTCAGTCAGTTGTTATATAAAAAAATTTATTTTACATCATTTTTCACTTACAGAGGCCTTCAATGTCTGCCTATTCAGTTGTGGCAACATGTCCCTTTGAGTTTCTTCTATGGATTCTTGTGCAAGGTGCAGCTCTAATGCTTTGGTTTTCTAAATTGTCATATTGTATCTTGATACAACTACTTATTTAAGCCTTCTTTGCCCCTTTATTTGGGAAAACTGATAACTTTTCACATATGTTTTGGGTTTATTTTTAATTTTTCCACTCTTTCCTGTTGGTGTGGCTTTCTGTGTCTGTGTCAGTACAACATCATTTCAAGTTCTCATACTTTTTTATAAGTTTAATGTCTGACATGACTAAATTTCCTTCTCATTTCTTCTTTTCAGATTGTCTCTTCTAGTTTCATCTTTTCTCACATTTTTCATGCAAATTTTCTGGAATTCTAAAAAATCATATTGCCATTTTGATTCAAATTGTACTAAATCTGTAAATTTCCTTGGGGTGAGCAGATAGATTTATAATTTTTAGTCTCACTGAGCCAAAAATTATACCTGTCTATTTATTTTAATTTTTTAAAAAACTTCCAATAAGTGTTTGTAGGTTTCTGTAGAAAGCTTTTGCTCTTATCTCGTACAGTATAAACCTTAGTGCTTTAGGTTGCTTTTAATAAAATAATAATAGCTAACATTTACTATGCATGTAATATGCAGCAGACATTATGCTAAGTGTTTTTCATTGTTATCTAGTAAAAGACCTCTGTAAGGTGGCTACAGTTGTCACCGTAATGCCTATGAGGAAACTGAGGTTTAGATTGGTCACATAATTTGTCCAAGGCCACGTGGATGTTAAACAATAGAGCTGTGATTTGTACCCAGGACTGGCTGACTTTAAAGGCCATGTTCTTAACCACCATCCTATATTTAGTAAATTGGAATTACGAGCTATTAACATAATGAAATTTAGCCAGAATAAAAGCAAAATTCTTGTACTAAGGTTAATATTTCAAATGGATCAGAAGAGAAAGGCCATATCTGTTCAGTTGTTTAGTAGATCTTTTATACAGTATCAGCTAATAAAGTGACATGATTGCTTTAAACAAAGCAAAGAAATCCACTTCCGTGTTGATATATGATGTCAGTTTATGGAAGGGGATAGTACCAGTGGATCAACATCAAGAATGCTGTGTTCTGGGGCCGGCCCAGTGGCATAGTGGTTAATTTTGTGCGCTCCACTTCAGCAGCCCAGGGTTTGTAGGTTTGGATCCTGGGCGCGGACCTACGCACCGCTTATCAAGTAATGCTGTGGCAGGCATCCCACATATAAAGTGGAGGAAGATGGGCACAGATGTTAACCCAGGGCCAATCTTCCTCAGCAAAAAAGAGGAGGATTGGCATCAGATGTTAGCTCAGGGCTAATCTTCCTCACCAAAAAAAAAAAGAATGCTGTGTTCTCATCTCCACATTTTAAGAGTGGCTTTTATAATGGGGAGCTTCATCAAGGGATGATAACATGATAAATAAAGAGGAATTATGTAGAATAAATGATTGAAAGAATTTCCAACTTGGTTAAAGGTAGACATCTGAAGGGCTGTTGTGAGCAAGAGGGAATAGATATGTAGTGAACAGAAGTTTCAAGGAGACAGATCTTGGCTCCAATAAATTCTTGAAGAATTAGCCTGTCCAACAGTGAAACTGACTCCCTCACAATTTAGTGAGTATCTCATCCTTTGAAGTATTTGAGTAGAGACCAAAGGTTACAGAGAAGGGATTCTTAAGTTGCAAAGAAAGTTCATCTACATTAGTGGTTTTTAATGTGCAGGTCCAAGGCCAGTAGCATCAGCCAGAAACCACGGTTGTTAGAACTATAAATCAGTGGACCCCATCCCCGAATACTGAGTCAGAAACTGAGACAGAGCAGCAATCTGTGTTTTAAGAAGCCATCCAGATGATCCTGATGCACCCTAAAGTTTGAGAAATACTAACCTAGATAAACTCTGATGTCCCATTACAACTCTAAAGTTTAACTCTTCTATTTGCCATACAGTACACTTTTATATCAATCAATACGGTATCAATTGTATATTGCATCTAAGGGAAGTTAATTGTTGAAATAACAAAGGGAGCTCATTATAAAGTGGTTTCCTCCAATAGAAGACTTCATGATGTCAACTCTGAGACAGTGTTTCCACTGAACTCCAGGTATCCCAATAAATTCTCGGAGCTTTCCAATACATACACACCGAGCTGTGTCCACCAGTGAAGGCATGAATCACCCTCAATATATGTCTAATTTTTTTTCAAAGGATAGATGAGTAAGTGAAAAAAAACTCAGGTTATCATCCCAATTTGACTCTTTCTTTTTCATCATCAAACTGAATTGAAATCCCCAGAGGTATGTTGGAATAGATGGGAAGAACTTTACATTTAATTTCTTATAGCTAGGACACAATAGATGCAGAATCCCCCTTGTCACTTACCATCCATTTCTCCCACCATGCTGTGAGTTCCTTTGGTGTTGGGGCCATGTTTCATCCATCTTTATATCTTCCATGATGCCCAGTGCAGGGCCTATGAAGCGTTAGTGCTCAAACATTGCTCATTAAATGTTATGTATTTAATGTGATAAATTCTCTGGGTTTGAAAATGTTTTTTATATGAAATCAAAGTATTATGATTAAATAAAACAAAGACGACTAGAACCCTAAGCTGCCCAAAACAAACAAAACCACTATTTACATTTTAGAGCAGTGACTTTCCATTTTTTCTCCAATTTTCTAAAGCTTTCCTCTCCATGATTATGGTCAAAATCTGCATAAAATTTTGAGTTCTTCTTTTTCCCTTTATCATTGTGTATTAGGGAATCAAATTACATGATACACTCACATGTGCAAAAAGACTACAGCTTTTTAAATTGCTAGAGCTAACTTGATCCTTCTCATCAGCCTAGTAGGTAATGATCTTTCTCATCAACTTTAGCTTGACAGTTAATGATACTTTAGCCTTTTACAGCTAAACAATCTGTGTTTGTGAAATAGTCGATAAAGTTCAACCGTCTCTTTCAGGGCTGGGTTAAATAATCCCTTGGATGACTGAGCTTATTACAGATAGATGCTCAATGTTGCAGATTTTCTTCCCTCCCTCTAATCCCTTACAAGATGGCAGCTGGGTGGGGATTTTTTGGAAGGTTGGGGGCAGGCAGGTAAATGGCTTCTGTGAGGTCATGGTGATGGGGAAACAGGTCTCAAGTTTTTACCCTTTATTCCAATGCCTGGCTTCTGCTGGTTCACTGGCCTTCTCAGAGGCCCCACATCCACTCTCCTGAGCCCACTGAGCCATTGCGGCCCCAGAATGCACATGCAGGATTTGGAGGGAGCTGGGGGACCTGTTTTCTGCTCATCTAGCTAGCCATCTTCATCAACCAGTTTTACACCATCTCTGCTACACTACTTTGGGTATGGTCCTGAGTTGAAGGTGAGATCTTCCAAAGAGAGCAAAGGAAACAGCCCTGTGTTTCCAGATTTCTCTTCAACCTGTGGATAAGTCTCCCCACCCCTTAACACACCTGTCTTAGAGGAGAAGTCAAGACACCTGAGCTTTCCACCGAGTTCTCCTAATTCTTCTCCCTTCTAATTTGGACTCTCCCCTGTGTTAGCATGGATGGAATGGTTCTTTCCTCTTTCTGCCTGGCTAGAACTACCATACCATACTGTTTATCCGTGGTTTCTGTGCACTTAAAAAACCAAACCAAACCAAACAGAAAACACTTTTATCAGGTCAAACTCTTGATATGAAGAAAGGGGAACTTTGAAATTTAGAAACCCTTGCTGTCACTCCACAACCTGGCTTTCAGGTTGTCTATGTTCTTAGGGAAGTCTGTTTTGAGACTCCAAGCTGATCCATGAAGCCATAATGTCTGAGGCAGTACCCATTCTCTCCTTCCCTGGGGCAATAACCTCATTGCTCAGCTGCGACCTAACACGATTTGAAAGAAAAATAAAATATGTCCATTTGAAATTTCTAAGTATTATGCATTTTAAAATTACATCAAAAAACACCCCTGCATGCTCTGGAGTTATGTACTGAGCACTGTGATAGGAGACCTATGTACTTTAACTTATTTAATCCTTAAGTTTATTTAATGTTTTATTCTCATTTTACAAATGAAACATTGAGGCTCAAAAGTAACTTTCCCTGGGTTTCACAAAAAGGGCATTTTTTCAACATGGTGCCCAATATTTAACCAAGTGCATGCACCACTGTTTATTTAACCATTACTCCATATTTGGACATTTAAGTCACCTCAGGTTATTTTAAAGGCAGATTTACAACTCCTACTACAAGGACCTGGTGCTTAGAATTCAAAGGCTACTTCAAATCAAATGGAGGAAAACTCATAGATTAAAAGAAAACTAAAAGATATATCAACGACAATTGCAATGCAATGACCTTAGTTGAATCTTAATTCAAACACAACATAAAAAAAAAAATCAGTTGGGAAAATCTGAACATTGATTAAATGGATATTTGAGGATAATAAGGAATTATTTATTTTGTAGGTATCTCGGCTTTTAAAGAGTTCTTAGAGATATATACTGAATTGTTACAGATGAAATCATGTTGGGATTGTTTCAATCTAATACAAAGGTGGAGAGTTGGGTAGGAGTGGGAGGGGTAGATGGAACAAAATTGGCCGTAATTTGATCATTGTTGAAGCTGGGTGATGGGTACACGGGGTTCACTATCCCATTCTTTTGTATATGTTTGAAACTTTCCATAAAATGGATGTTTTTAAAAATGGGGTAACAACTAGAATAGCATTCCTATGCTATCTGAATTTTGAGCAAGGAAGTATTCTTTTGCTAATATTATTAAGCAAACATGTATTTGCATGATTTTGGTTCAGTTCCCCATCCCCTGACCCCTCACCCTCAACCACATTCCTTTTACATACTATATATATCCCTGACAAATTCCTTTTGGGTTAGCCTTGTCAGATGAAAATTCTTCCTCCACGTGGAGTAAAGAGAGGTAGTCGATGCTCTTGAGTGATGTGTGTGTGTATTGAGGGCACACGATTAACGCAGCTGGTGAGCACCATGGTTCTGTGAAATAGGCCTTGCAGAGCCTTGTTATCCCACTTTGTGCTGCAGTTTTATCATGTTTCTGAGGAAGTGTTTCCCCTGCCAGGAAGGAAGGAAATTTGAAAATAAGTGCCAGCTTCAAATGCCCAGGAGGCACACACTGACATCTCCCACTTGTCTGGTTGGTGAAACCAGGCTGTCCTGCAGAGTGTCTCATTAACACCAGGGGCTTGGCCAGGCAGGGTGCCCCATTTTGAGCATGCGTGCTATCTGGGCACAGTTTTTACTCGATCCATGAACTGTACTAAAGTCACATTGCATTAGACCCCCAAAGTGTATTTGTTTTCTGTAGAAATGCTTACAGCATCTCTCTCCTCACTCCTCCCTATGCTACTGAACCAGGTATCTGGCAATTCCAGCTCCACTGACAGGAGAGGCGGCAACATTTCACTCATTACTCTTCCCCTCTCAATATTATTCAGAATTGTCATTCATATAATTATTAACATTTGTTAAAGGGAAGAAGGAGGAAAGGGGGCAAAGGTAACACATATGGGGGAGAGGGAGAGCAAAGAATGTAAGATATTGTTCATTGCAGAATATGAATGAAGCAAGTACATTGTTGTCTCGAGATTCTAGTGGGAGTCTGAAATGGAGACAAAACGCTGAAAAATAGATTAAGGATGTGAATTTTTTCATAAGGCACACAATGAAATTTAATGTATAGGAAAAAAATTCCCTTGAATTTCATAGCTTCCTTTTATACTCTGTTCGAGCTAATGCCGGGATTCAGGATGAAAGATGGTGGTCTTTCGTTATGTCACTTTCTCTCCTATAGTTTCTCTACAAAATTCAAAAGAAACCAGGAGCATGCCATTAAAAGTATTCCCACGACAGTCAGTCTAAGACATATCTCATCATCCAACTCCCGGGATATACCAGCTACTTCTCCATATCTTTTTCTCCCAAAACCCTATTGTTGGCCTTGTCAGTTTTATACAGGTTGACAATTCAATGTGGAGCGCATTGATTTCTGCAGACACAAGCAAGAGGGGAAAAGTTGTAGGTGGTGTTGGTAGTAGAGATTAACAGGTATTAATGGGGTAAATTTTCTGCTGTAGTTCTTTCAAGGACAGCCATTATCAGGAAATGCTTCAGAGTTTTAAACTGAAAGCAAACGGAAGAAAAGGAAGTATGAAATATGCAGAGCCTGACTTATTTGTATACTCCATTTTTACCAGCCTTGGTCAGAAACTAACTAACTAACTTACCAGTAAGAACCTGGATGGTTCACACATTTTATTTAATTAAATCCTTAGAAGCATGTAGAGACGTAAATTTAGTCTCTCTATTTTACATATAAGAAAACTGAAAATTTAGAGACGTTCAGTAACTTACCTCAAATCATACAGTTAGGAAGTCGCAGAGTAAACTTCTAAACTGGCCTTGTCTGAATCCAGCATCTGTTTTCTTTCTACTGCGCCTCGTTGACTCTGTTACTGCAAAGGAGATAGTGCTGAAGGAGTTCATGGGCTTTGGAAGAATACATGCTGTTTGTTTTTTTTTTTTTCCTGGTGAGGAAGATTGGCCCTGAGCTAACATCTGTGCCCATCTTCCTCTATTTTGTATATGGGACACTGCTATAATATGGCTTTGTGAGCAGCACGTAGGTCCATGCCCAGGATCCGAACCCGCGAACCCCAGGTCGCTGAAGTGGAGGGCATGAGCTTAACCACTACGGCACCAGGCCGGCCCCAAAGAGAAATCTTTTTACTTTTGGTTGATGCCTATGTCTATACTCCTTACTCCAGACATTAGGAAGCTGTAAACTTTCCCAAATTACAATAATTATGACTACTTGTATAAGGCAAGGTGTCATCGTAAAGCAAAAAAATACATAGATTATAATCTGTCATTCTCTGTGGGGCCCTGAGCAAATGTCTAAATTCTCTGGGCCCAAATCATCTCAGCCAAATATAACTTGATTAGATCAAGTCTAAGTTATCTTTTTCTTCTGTGATTCTCTTTTCTTAGTGGATGGATTGTAAATCTCGGTAAATCAGAACGGCAACTTTAAAAATCTGAGTGCCCAGTTGGGTTGGATTAAAAAAATCCTCTTCTTAAATTGACTTTCCATTTTAGCCTCTCTCTTTCTCTCTCTCTTTATGCATATGTATGTACGTGTATGTCACACACACACACATGCACACACACAGACACCTGGCATACCCCACACCCTACACAATTAGCATTATTACTTTTACTCAAGGAAGGGCAATTCAGAGTAGGTTCCATACACAAAGCACATCGAAAAAGAGTGGTCCAGGCAGTTCAGTTATTCAGTACAGTTTGAACATTAAGACAACAGCCCTTCATCCATCCCACTGTCCTCCATCACCCTTTGTGAACTCATGGAGGGTTGTTGATCTGGACCCAAGTCCAGAATTCTGGCTGCTTTGGAATGAGCCTGCAGTGGCCTCCTCCACCTCCAAACTCTGAGGAAACAATTAATGAGGTGCAGTAAAAACAAATAAATGTTACATTCAGATACAGCAGGCCTTGGATAGCTTTTGAGAGCACATTTTTCAGCCATCCACAGTGGTAACTTTTGGCTTTTCACTGTATTTAGACTCTGGGTGCTATGGAGGAAATGTTACCAGCGGTGCTGTGGCATCATTACCCCTAGTGAGAAAGTGAGACTCTTAGCTTGATGAAGTCTTCCTGCCACAGATACTGTCAGCACGTGACTGTCTTTCCTGCCAATGGAAAACTTCTCTAGGGCAGGGTGTACTGTAGACATCCTTTATTGCTCCAGCCCCAGCTCAGCGCCTGACATGCAGTGGGCAGTACATCAAGAAAATAGCAACATGTAATTTGTAGTTGAAGAAAACATGAATTTTGGAGCCAGGCATCCCTGGTTTCAATGTTCTGGTTCTGCTAATTAGCCTGTGTGTTTGGGGAAAAGTCAGTTAAATTCTCTGAGCCTCATTTCCTTATCAGTAAAATGGGATTAATAAAACTTCCTTGGAATGTTATATAAGGTTTGGAGACAGTGTAGACACAGCTGCTATTGAATAGTGGGCACGCAACGGGTGGCAGTCAACATCGGCAGTATTTGAGGCCGGCAGCACTAAAGAAGTGTTGGAACAACCCCGAATGATGATAAGGAGCTGGATTATAAACCATCACGTCAATAGAGAAGGAAACTGCCATGAACTTATGAAGAAGAAAGAATTTTCTCATTTAAAATACAAAGAAAATAGTTTTAACAATTAAGAGTCACTGTCTTGTAAGGTAGTGAGATTCCTGCCAAAAAGAAGAAAAGACTTCAAGCTGTCTTAGAAAAACTGCTTCCAGTTGGGAAGAAAGTTACACTGGAGCATTGCTGGGAGACTTCCAATTCAGCAGTTTCTGAAATCCAGATTCATTGTTGGGAGCGAAGGCTTCCCGGTCAAACCGTGAGCCATACTGTTCAAGACAAGTTATTCATAATTTGCCTTTGCTGCAATTGCATAAATTCTTTGGGGGGCATTGAAGAGACTACAACTAACTTTTAATGAATCAAGCAGTTTTGCTAACATCAACAAAAAAATAATAAGAAAGAAAGCAAAACATAGTTTGTAAGGAAGGGAGTGATAATCATTCAACATTTGATTCACTCTCTAAACACAGTGAATGTAGCCACACGGTTTTGAAAAATCTCCCAGGACCAAAATACAATAGCTCACCTTATCTCGTGCTGACCAGTATGTGGGCTCAGGCTTGGTGTACGTTTCAATCAAGTTCCCATTTTTGGGGAGTGTGGCAAATGTGTGAAGAGGAGCAAATTCAGCCCATGTGTGACCCCATGGAGCTGACGTTCCAGCAGGACACACAAGGTAGCGGGTCAGACAGGCGTGCTTTCTAGAGGAAAGATGACAGAACCGGACATCCTCGTGAGCGCCACCAACAGATGAGTGGGGCACTGGTATTTGTGTCTATCAAGGAACAAAATTTTAATTAGGAGACTATTGAAAGACTAAATTATAATTTCTGGTCCAGTGACATCAGAAATTGAGACTTGGCATGACTAAGTTAGCCCTCACTCACTCAGAGAGTCTACACCATAAAGTCACAAATACTCTCATCCCTGCGTCTTCTGGGATGAACAGCAGGTCTGCCCAATGTGAGGTTGTTTACACACAGGGCCCTAAAGACTTATATGTACTCAATGGACTCATGAGAGGTCCCACTTTTATGGTGCCCTACTCATCCTTTTACACACACACACACCCTCACACACACATACCCCTCCTATACTTCAAGATAGCCTCGATGGCACTTCCTCTGGTAAGCTTTCTTTTATTTCCCCTCTCCCTCCCCACCTTTGTGTTTCTTTTATAAATTAGAATGTGTATACAGTAATGTGTTTTCTTGCATTTTGCCCAAATGAAAATCTTGGCTTCTCTTGGCACTTAAATTTTTCGTGTAGAACTTTAAAAACTTTTCTTAATGATATAGAGAAATCTATTGATCTTTCTCTTCATTAGCCTAATTTCTTGAAATTAAGGGCACAGCCTTATTCTTTTGAGAAGCATTTATAGAAAATTATACGTCATGAATCTCCAGTTTGTAGAGCCCCACAGGCAGCCCGTACTTGTTTTCAATTCTGTGAAGTGGAGAAACAATTATTAATATATAGAAGTCCTCTTCCCCTGGCCTACTAAAAGGATTCTGGCTTTGCCCTAAATTTCTTCCCCTGCCCCACCCTCTGAGGATGATCTTTCCATGCCAAGCTCTTTCTTTGGGATTTCATGGTACAGATTCAAGAAGAATAGTGGCCCAGGAGAAGGAAATTCAGAAGGTTCACTGGGAAGAGATTTAGAGAGAAATGCTAGGGAGCAAGCAACCATAGTGTCTAAGGGGAGTGAACACAGAAAACAAATAAGAATTTAATATATTGCTGGGGTTTGTCACTATCCTTCATAGGTTTTGAAAAATACAAGCAAAAAACCTGTGTTTTTTGAAAATACATTTTGTTTGTTGGAAGGTTTTTCTGTGATCTCAACACTGCTCTGGACTACATGTATTATAATTTTGTAAGCAATGCTTTTAAAATTTATGAATATGAGCATGTGCACGTCTCTACGATTTTCTATAATATATGTTCTCAATCCTTCAGATACTTGGTTTCCCACATCCTTTCCTTTTTCTCATCAGAAGCCCCTCTGGTCTCATAGTGGTTTCCTTTTCCCCAGCCACTTAATGAACAGTTACTTAAATGAACTGTGATATACGTCTGTCCTGGCATGCTCTCAAATTAAATTCATTATAAATGTTGCGTTGCTTAGGCTAACATGCCTCTTATCATCCCAGAAAATGAAATTACAGGCTCATTTTTCAGAAGTAGCTAAGAAGAGCCTACACTCATAAATGTTCTCATTGTTGAGGTAGTGTCACCTGGTGGTTAAGAGCTCATCTCTGACACCCATCCTCATGGTTCATTCTTAGTTCAGCTACTATTATCTGTGTAATCTTGGGAAAGTTACTTGACCTCGCTATGCCTCAGTGTCCTCACCTAAAGGGAGAATATTAATAATGCTAACCTCATGGGGTTGTAGTGACACTGTAAATGAGTTAGTTCATGTAAAGAATTCATAGAGTAGCTGACACCTAACATGGTAATTGTCCCTAAATAAGAGGTACTTTAAGAGGTCATCTGACAGATACTGCATGAAAAGTTGGTAAAACTGAAGGCGACCGTATTTGGTGATCCATATTTGAGTTCCCGGTTCTGATTTATCCATGCACTCATTCAGTGGTGATTCACCCAGCCCCTGCCATGGCAGTTCTGGTATTATGCCAGCAATCATGGCACAAAGATGACTAAGACAAAGTCGTTGCCCACAAGAGTTCACAGACTATAAAGGGAATCAACACATAAACTAATTAAAATGCAGTGGGAAAGTACAGGATTTCAAAAGGCCTATAACGTACAAAGCCGGAGCAAAAGAAGGAGTAAATCAAACTGTCCGGGCTTGGGAAGACTTCCTAAAGGAGATGAAAGATTAGCTGAGTTGTTGAGGGTGAATAGGCACCCGCCAGGCAAACAAGCGGAAGAAATCAATTCCAGGCAAAGTAAATAGTGTACGAATTTATGAAGTAGCAAGCAATTTAGTCTTACTGGAATATAGAGTTTGAGTCAAGGAATGGCAATAGACGGTGCCAGAACCGTGGATAGGAGCCACACAGGCCTTGTGGGCCCTGCTAAGAAGACAGATCTAAGTCAGAGACGGCTGCTGTTTGTTGCATATCTGTGTCTATGTAACTAAGGCTCCAACTCAGAGTTGCCGCCCTACCCTGAGCAGACACAGTTATGACCAGGTGGGTGTTTGATTCCACCCATACTCATGTTTTCCTACATAAGCACCATTTGACTGGAGTGCTGGAGTTTGGAACCTTGGAAAGAAGAATTCATCCAGAACAAGCAAAGCGGCAACATGGATGAATTACACACGGATGTATCAAGATGTGTGCAGAGGCCCTGATATAACTGATTGCAATGACCATTACACTTTTCTCATTTAAACACCAATTCCTCATTTAGAGGGATTGGTAGTTTTCAAATTTCCAGGTCCAAGTTTTCTTTAGGAGCTCTTGTTCAGACTAAACTAGTCATCACTTTCTGTCTAGAAATACTCCGGCTGCTCACCTTTCTTCCGCATGTTTTAACTAAGCTGCTAACAAGCCTCTTCCCCAACTTGCCTTTCGTCTGACACGCACATCCCTTTGCACTTGCCCGTTCATGATATTTCAGTACATCGCTGAAGGGGGACCGCGTCCCTCCACCTAATGAAGTACTTGGGAGGCATCTTGGTTTAGTTTAACATACTCTTCCTCCAACTGATGTTCTTCGCAAAGCAGCCCGTTTTTATGGACACTTTTCTAAGGAAAACCATTTTTCACCAGATTATGGCCTTCATCGATTATGAACTCTGCCCTCTAGACAGAGGAAAACCCTCAGCCATAGGTCTACTAGAACTCGACTGACAACTTCAATCTTTCTAGTTTTCCTGACAACCATGGTTGACTAACCAGGAGCCCCAGTAAAGGATCTGGCTACCCAGCTAAAGTTAGTCCTACCCTAGATGTTCCATGCCTCCAGTCTGTTCTCGTGGCCCTTCTCCTTTCCCATGAGCTGGAGAACTCATGGATCGTTTTGCTTTTGGTAAAAAGGAAAAACTAATTAGCTAATTGCTGATAAGAAGATCACCTGCCTCAGAACAGCACATCATTTCTACGTGTTCTTTGCCTGTTTTCCCTTCTCAAAACGTCCATTTCTGCCTACAAATGGTCAGCACAAAGCAAAATCATCCTGTTTAGTATGTGATGTGTTGGCTTCTATTATAATTGCTGCCTCACCTATGGAAACTCCTTTGGGGCTCATTTAAATTCTTTAACTCTTTCCTGACATTCTGCAGAGAGGTTTCCTAAGTCTCAAAGCACTTTATTAAGTAAATAAACTAGATTCCCATCTTTGGCACTGTGCCAACAATAATCAATTTTCAAAATTGTGGGATAGGTATTGAATGACTACATCAGATCAACTACCAGATGAATCAGTATTAAATTAGTATTGTATATGCATGTATTATTTAGTTTCTGCTGTTTCCATTTCCTCCTTATTTAAATAATGATTTCAAAGCAAGAGTATGTATAAAAGTTAATAACAATAAGCTTTTACATTCATATAGACTCTTCTAACCAATAATAAGTACAATACATTTGCAATATGTATACCCCCACTGATATGTCAGCTCTATATGTTTGAAAGATTGATTTCACTTCAATTTTAAAGCCTTAAGACAGTCTTAGAATTTTAATAATGAATGTTATCCCTGAAATACATGTAGTTATTAAGGAGAAAGTCAACAAGATACTTAAAATAAATGCTACAACTGAAGACAGACCTGTATAACATTTATTAATTGTATTAATGTGTAATGGATAACATGTGTGGCTAATTAACAAATTATGTTGAATTTAACAGAAATTCCACTATTCCAGTTCATAGTTACTAAGACTGGATTCTATTATATACTGTGGCACACCAGAAACAGTATTATAATTGTCTGAGGTAGTCATATTAACTGTGAAAGCCCTTCATAAATGAGACACTGACCTTGAAATTATTTATCGAATTGTGTTGAGAAAGGCATTGATACCCACAGTGGGAACACAGGTTCTGAATTCAAAATAATGTCATTTAAAATATGTCCTATAAGGAAATTTATTGCTTGATCCGTTTTTCCTATACAAATCCCTGTGAAGCATAAATCATCAAACAGAGAAAGAACACGTATCAACGGAGCACCAGTGTGCTAACAAGAACTAGGAAATAAAAGCAACCTCAGACCATGGTACAAAAAGACCCTGGGGGGTGAATTTTCTAGAGTGCTGGTGCTTCAAGCTAATATATAATTTTTGCTTCTTTAGAAAATATTTGAATATCGAAACAAGCACATTAGTTAAGGAGTTGCGTCGATGTGTGTTCTGTGTGTTGCAATAGCTGTGGGATGGGAAAGAACTCCAATGATAGATGCACTTCACCTGCCTAGTGCTCATAGCTAGCCACCCACCTGTACACTCAAAATCTGCAACTAATACTTATTATCAGTTCCTGCCTGATCCACCTGAAATGGGAGTCTGGCACTGCTGCTGAAGACTGGATCCAAAACAAGTAAGAGGAAAAAAAATGGTCTCTGAAGAAAAGACAGTAATGATTAGCTTAAATATTGTTTTTGAACTCATAAGAGAAAAAATGATGGGTCATTGGCTATCATCCTGAGAATTTGTTCCAGAGGACAAATCCTTATTCTTCAAGCCAGAATGGGATGAATTCTCATAGTTTGTCCTACAGTGAAGAGATACTATCATTGTTTTCTAGGTTGACTCGCGAAGCCCTATCCTTCAAGTATTGCACATGAGGATACTCGAGTTCTCTGTGAGTTGCTACAATTCTAGATGTCTGGAATACAAAGAGAAGCCAGGCTGAGCTTTCCTAACTAGGATATATGTAAAACCTCCAACTAGTTAACTGCCTGGAATGTGCACATTTTGGGAAATTGACAGAAAATGCTCCCTAGCAAGAGCGCTAAGTGAAATGAGCTTCTGGGGAAACATTCTAAGTAGGAACAGGATCCCAAAGCAGAATTTCCACAGGAAAGAAAATGAATAATCAGCTTTCTTCTGCCCTTCACAGCTGCCTCTCTCCCTATTCAATAACCAGCAAAGGAGCTGTGTTGTTACAAGAGGTGCGCTGGGGAGCAGAGTAGCAGCTGGTGTGCAGGCAGCTGAACGCCCTGGCAAGCCCCGGCCCCAGGAAACCAACACCTCCCAGGTTTAAGGTAGATCCAAAGGGGGAGATGAAGCTGATTCACTTAGGAGGAGCCTCCTAGACTGCGGGGAGGGCCTGAGACCTCCAGAGCAAATGAAGCTTTGCTAAGGCATCTCTTAGAAGACCCACAGAAGTTCGTAAAAATGAATTTCTCCTTCTTTGAGAAAGTGATGTTTGAAGTTGTGTTTACAAGAATAGAACCACAAGGGCCCAGAGGGAAGTGATGGACTGGAGCAGGGGTTGAAATCATTATCTGCCAAACAAATGCCCTTCAAGGGCACTAAACATGTGACGTGGGCCAAATTCACTCCAAGCTCTAACTAACTGAACTCAGCAAAGTCTTCTGCTCTCTTCCTAATAAATTTAGCTGTTGATCCTTGTTATTTCTTAATACTATTGCACATTTCACAGATGACAAGCTCATTAAGAAAACTTTTTAATCCTAGGTGGAATGGGAAAACTTCAAAAATTTTAAGGTAATTATTGGGATTTTGCCAATATTAAAATAATCAATTCTGAAAATATAAAAACTAGGAGAAAAAATGATTCTGTAATTAAATTACATCATTGATACTTTGATGTATTTACTTTCCAGAAGCCTTTTTAAATTATAACATGGCAACATATCCCCCTACTGTTATGCCTCTCCCTACCGCTAACTGAAGCTGCCTGCCCAGATTTCATTATGGCAGAGCGTTGACCAGTGCAGATGGGCAAAAACCTCTCCTAAGAAGAAATCCTAATAAGAGTGCCTCCAACACTCCCTCATTTCGGAAGGCACTGAGTCTTGCCCCATCTCCAACTTTCCATCATCACCGAGATTCTTTCAACTACAAGAATTTAATATAGTCCTGAGGACATGTTAGGAATTCAATGAGCATTTGTTAAAAGGAATTCACAAACATCTATTTAGTGTAACACACTGAGATGGGCCCAGTGGACATGGTCAAAGGGAATGGAAGACACATCTATCCTCACATACACAGCTGACACAACATAAATAACTAAAGAGATTATGGAAGCAAATGCAGAATGGTACAGACTTTGTATTATCAGTTGCAATAGTACTGGCGTCTGTTGTTGCTGTTTTCTAGTTTTCTAGCACATTATTCATCTCAGTTGGGACCTGCAGGAATTCTGTTTGGATAAATAATCAGAGAAAGGACACAGCTAACAAGGGTGCTTTCTCCTATAATTTTCAGGCTCAAATCACTTTCTCAGACAAGAGAAGCCTGGCAGAAGACCTCATTTGAAAATCTCTTTTGCTGCACTCGGTACCCTTGCCATCACTGACACCACTGAGTGGATCTGTTATGACTCAGCTAAACCAAAGGAGAACTTGTGGATGGCACAGTGTTTATCATTATGTCATAGGAGCTCGTAGAGTGTTTCTGGCAAGATCTGCCTATGTCAATGTATGTTCAATAGTGGGTTATGGGTTCTCATTCCAGGATTCCAAGTTCTTATTCCTGGATACCAGGTCTGTCACCAACTACTGTTCTATGACCTTGGGCAGGTTGCTTGGCCACCCTGCGTCTCAGTGTTTTCAGCTGTGAAAGGGGTTAAGAAAATCCATTATACCTGCCTCAGCAAGCTACTTTAAGGACTGAATGCGAGTGCCTGAAGGCAGAGAGTAGAAGGTATAACTACCTGACTCTGTAGTTATAACTAAATCCACAAAGAGTCGAATGCCTGGAATCATGAGGTGTGAACGTTTAGTTATATGAATCATATTTAATTGTTGACAAGAGCAGCATCTCCCTCTGCTTCCTCGGAGGGAGCCTTTCTATGGTCAGCATTCCTGCAGTCCTGGAGGCTGAAGGGGGGGCCAGGCAGTGAGATAGAGGGCAGTGTGTGCACTTTCATCATATAAATAGGGCAACGAACACCTCCTCAAATGGAGTACCAAGAGAAAACAGCCTGCACCTGCCCTGGGTTTTATCATGTGTCCCCCCCCCCCCCGAAGAATTGGATTAAACCCTGTGTGGAATTGTGAATACACGTACTCATGACAGGACAGCAGAGCAATCTGTTTTCAAAGGCCAAAGCTGTTTTCTCCCCCAGCTCTGCAGTTTTTCTCTCCTCTCTTCATCCCAGTGAGGCTATTTTCATTATTTCGAGTCAGCAGCCTGCCGGTAACAAAGGTACCCAGCTGTTCTCTGAGTTCTAATCTCCAAACAACTTTTAATAGGCACTGCCTGCCTTCCACGCAGTTGGCTGCCACAATAACGCAGCAGATTGCAGATATTTTAAGGAGGATTCTGAGGATTATGGTGAAGTGTGGTTTTGCCCCACAGTTTAAGAATAGAATTGCTAATATCTCCGTTTAATGGTTTGTTTTCCGTTGATAGATGAATGTGTGTTCCGGCCAGCTTGCTGCAAAACAGTACGGCAAGGGAGTGGGCACTCCGACCAGCCTGGACAGATAGTAACCATAGCTAACACCCACAGAGCACGTTATAGTTATCTCAACTAATCCCACCCCAACAACAGCACTGTGAGGCACATATCTCGTTGTGCCCATTTTATAGATGGGGAAACCGAGTTTTTGAGAGGCTAAGGAACTAAGGCCACCTAGCAAGTCCATGGCAGACCCCAAGTTCCAATAAGAACAGTCTGACTCTGTCAAAATCCATCCCCTTCTATTGAAGTGAGTAGAAGCATACACAGACTACTCAATTTATGCAAAACAAAACAAACAAAGCAAAACATGGTGGGATGGTCCCATTTTATTTAGTGAGTGTCTCCAACACAAACCCACCACTGATATTTTCAATATATCAGAGACATCACATTCTCTATATGGTCTCAGTTTCTAGAAAGAGTTATTGCTTCTTCCATTTAAAAGGCTTATTTATATCCAAGAAAAAGCTTGGATATGGGGAGAACTTGACCTAACATTATAAAGCCTCATTAAACTAGACTCCATTAATTATTATTATAGAATCAAACATCAGAGTGGAAAAGTATGGAAGTGATTGTATGGCTTAAATCCTTGTTCTAGGGAATCCTTTCTCTCTCTTTCTCTAAGTGCAGTGTGGCACGGGGGAGTATAGGAGCTTGTCAAAGATGTACCAGCGAATACAGGGTTCTGAATTTCTGCTAATCAGGACAGGAGGGTGGGCTGAAGTTTAGCTTTCTACTGACTGAGACGGTAATGTTTGCTAAGCAAATTAACAGAGTAAACACACTTGCAATAGAATATTTAAGCTGCTTAAGGGAATAAATTGCTTTCAAGCATCCATTCACATGCAAATGATTGATATACTAATTATAAGTCATTCTTATCTTTTCATTAAAGCCTGCTCCCTAAGGACCTCTATTAGGTACAAATTTATTAAGTCACTGTTCCTGAACATGTAGAACAGCATCTCCAGCTTGAAAAAACAAACTATTTTAATATAGATTTTTCATTGGTTCAGACAGGCATCTGGCCCTCCTACCCCCAAACCCAAATTAAATATTTCACCAAGAAACATGTATTGAGTGCATCCTACATACATGCTAGGCACTGTTAGAGACTGGCAATCCAAAGGCGGGTAAAATATAATTCTTGTTTGGAAAAGGCCCCTGGAAGTTTAGTGCTATTCTTCCTTCTCTGATTCACAAGTTTTCTATTCATGAATGTTTAAGACTCCATGGGCAGCACTGGGGTGAGGAGGGAGGATTAAAGGTCACCAGATGATATCTAACGTCGTCTGAATAATGTGACTCCAGATTAATCTGCACTGTGTAGACCAAATAGATTTGTCAACCACCATGTAAATATATTGTCACACATCAAGCAATTGAATTTTAATTTCCATGGTTAGTATTGCAGTTGAATATGAAGTAGACTCGGTAGCTTTTAAAGGAAAAGGAAGGGCCTAATTTTGAAGGATAGTGGTGTCTTGTCTGGTAGTCTTTGGGGACTGAAGGGATCCTGTGGCAGTTTTCCAGTTCTATGAATCTATAGCCTTTTAAGCACCAAATTGAGTTTTATGCTATCCATTCTGAATTGAAATCTTTTTCAATGGAGAAAGGACACTTGTATGCATTGTTGAACAGCATTTACTGACTTCTTCTATCCTCTTGGTTGTTCAGCCCAAAAGCCTGGGCATTGGTCTCGAGTCCTTTCTTCTTCTCACTCTGCATATCAGGTCTCCCTCAATATATATCCAGAATCTGACCACTTCTTGCCTTTACTTCCACATGCTGGTGCAAGCCACATCATCTTTCATCAAGAGTTTTTCAGTAGCCTTCTAAATCTCTCTGTTGCTGCCCTTGCCTCCTTAGGATCTCTTGTGATCCTTAACAATTGTTAAGACATGTCAATGGTTTGGCATCAAATGCCAGGTCAAATGGCTGATGGAGACTCACATGGTTTGCCTCATCTCACTGACCCGTCTCCTCCTGCTGTCCCTCTTGCTCTGGCTGCCTCCTTGCTGTTTCTCACAGATGCAGGCACGCCTCCATCTTGGGGCCTTTGTATCTGCTGTTCCTTTTGTCGGGAATGCTCTTCCTCTAGACACCACCACAGCTGCTGCCTCACTCCCTTCAAGTGTTCGCTCAAATGTCATTTCACAATGAGGCCTTCCTTAGCCTGCTTATTAAAACTGCTGCCTCCCCTCCTGGCACTCCCTTCCCTCCTCCTCTGCTTTATTTTTTCCAGGGTACTTAGCATGGACGGACAGACTCTCTATGTGTCTTAGTTATGTTGATTCCCTCCCACACACACCAGAATGTAAGCAAAGCAAGGGCAGGGATCTTCGTGTCTTTTGTTCACTGCAGGATTCCCAGGGCCTCTAAGAGTGCCTAGCACATAGTAGGCATTTACTAAAAGCCTGTGTAATTAATAAGCCTATGAATTGAGGCGTGTCATTACTCACCCCTAGTTGAGACCCTGCCTGCACCCCAAGATGTACATATCAGAGTCTCTGCAGGCATGGAGGAACATACAGTTTGAAACAAAGTAACGCAATGGCCCATTGCTTTGATTTGTTTCCATGTTTTCAAAAGAGAACAGAGTTTATAATGTTTCCGAAATAGTAACTAAATGACTTCACAGTGTCATTTTGAATCCATGTCTGCCTTTTACAGATTTTCTATTTCTGCCATCATTAATGGTATCACCTTCTCAAACTACATTCTGGTTTGTTGTTTATAATGTATGGTTGGGTCATAACATGTTAAAATTTTGCCTCAGTATTAATTAGCTTCAGAGAAAAAGGTGTAAGCAGCTCACTCCCTCAGACTGAAGTGACAGTGTTTTACTGCAGGGTCACTGTGATACCAGGACCCTGCACAGCCACTTAGCGTCTGCTGTTAAGATACTTCATGCACATTGGCTACTCAATGCTGTCTTTATTTCCTGTTTCCAAGCCATTTTATATGTTAGTGATTGCCGGAGAAGGAAGTGTCTCTGGGCCCTTTTGTTTCATCTTGGGTGCAATAGGAAACTTTTTATATTTCTCAGGAGTTTTGTAAGACTTTTTCTAAACTAATTCCTTAAATACAATGAGTCTATTCATTTAGGGTGTTATACTTACTAGTCAACATGTAAATGTCAAAGGTATTGATTAATTAAAATTCAACATTATTTGATAAAAGGAAATTAAAAAATAAATATGCACGTGGTTTTATACTTTTCTATCTCAGAATCTCAGAAATGGCCTCACTTAGGGAAGGTGTTTTCTCATTTCCCGGTTTGTGGTGAACATGAGTCATTCGTGCCCAAGTTCACACCTCCACTACTACTCCTTCTCATAATTTTTGGCTTTACCTGCAACTTCAGTGACAGCGGTTACAGCTGAAGTATAAGGAAGATCTTACAGGTCAGAATCCCTTCTCCTTAGAGATCAGGTTTACTTCTGTCTTCTGATCTCTGGTGGCCTTGCATCATCCTCTCTGATTTCTGGGATTCCAGATTCATTTTCTTGTGCTCATCACTTGAGATTTATACTCTCCTTCACTAGAAGACTTGCTACTTCTCTAGAGACTTTGGAACTATTGTGCCTGTAAGCTTTGGTCTCTGACCTACAACATTGATCCAACCAACAGGAAATACTCTCCAAGTCATGTAATTGCACATTAATAATTAATAATAATAAATACAATTTGTTGAATAATGTCTCCCTGCCAGGAACTGTTCTAATAGTTTCCCACACATTATTGCATTTGATCCTCACTGTACCCCTTGAAATTTATCCTGAATCTCTAAAACAGCTAACAATTCCCATTAGCTGTGATGAAACTGATGTGAAACCTATATAGGCATGCATACGTGTATGTGTGAAAAGAAAAGGTTTGTTTAGACAACAGGAAAAATATGTTTCTCTTTTTAAGTAGCAAAATAACCATTCAGAGAAGTTTTAAAAGAAACAAAAATCTAGATAACAATCTACTACCTATTTACTAATTATTATAAGCTTTGAATATCTCAGTATATGCTTTTTAAATTTACCTTTTATTATTACCCATCTCAGGTCACTTTTCCTATCTCCTGACATCTTCTCTTTCATCTTATTTTTGACTGTTCTGTGTGTTATGAGTGTGGTTCCTTTCATAGCTCCTCCTGCTGCTGGCATTCTGAGTGCTAAATTTCCCCACTGCCTCTCAATTTTGAACTGGCTTAACCATATCTCCTGCCAAGTGGATCAATAAGCCTTACATCTTCTCTCTCCTTTCTGTCTTCCGAGTAGCTCTGAGGAGCACCCTGCCTGTTTTTAATTTACACCTTAGTGATTCTCAGTGTGTTGGCACAGATCAAAGGCAGTAGAAGAGTTGGAATGCTTGTTAAAATTCAGATTCCTGGATCCCACTCTCAAGAAATGATGATTCGGTGGGTCTGACCTTGCATTTTTACAATAGTCTCATGATAGTAATATGCAATAATGTTTGAAAATCACTCTTCTAGTTGGAAAAGTCTTATCATTTGACTCTTCAAGGGGTCTTACTTTTTGGAAAATCATCAAACGAAGGAAGAATTAAACAGATTTCTTCACAAGGAGAAAGACAGAATGCTGGAGTTTCTCTACGTAGAGGGCCTTTCATACATTTACTCTCATCTAAGCCTGCTAGTCCTATTTCTGAAAGCTTCTGTGAGCCTCCTTAGTAAGCATCTAATAAGTCCTTGTCTATGCAGTGTTTGATGGTTGCCTGGGGCCTGCTGCACCAAGATTAAATTGGTCCCATAGGCCCAGAAGAGGTAAATTTTGAAGTATTACAAATATGTGCTGAGTATGTACATCTGTATATATATATATACCTGTATATATATATATGTTTTACATATAAATGTTCCTGTACAGATGTTAGGTTCAATGATCATATTATGTATATCAATATAGTCCTCTGTGGGTGTTATGTATATACATTTGTGTATGAGCAAGTATAGTATATATAGAAACCCAAATCCTACTTCTACCTTTTATATTTTAAATGTCCATAATAACCTATCAACTCATCATGATATAACTCTGTTGCTATGGCAGGCAGAAGAGCTTGACAAGCTGAGAAAGTGGAAGTTGAGAATGGAGGAAGCGTAGATTTTGTATGGCTGCAATGTACCTGCCTGGTGGTTGAAAGGCTCTGTTAAGAACCTACCCACCCAAGCCTTCCAATTTCCTTCAAGTGTAACTTCTTCAGCATGTTTTCTATATGACCCTAAACTCAGCCTCAGAATCATCCTTAAAACAGTGGCCAAGGAGGTCAGTACCAGAAGACCAGATATAGCATGGGTGATGAAAACATTTTGGAGAGAAAAAAGACAAACACTATTTTCTTTTTCTTTGAACTCTTGATGCTTAGCACAGTTTCTAACACCTAGGTACTCAATAAATAACTATTAAAAAAGTGAATGGTTAAAGACAACTTTATTTGTGAATAATTTTATGACTTTTAAGTTTGATTTCCTCTTTAGGGTATTACCCACCCCTCCAATACAGATTTTGGGGCCTACCCTGGACATAAATGGTATTCCATCTTGGATATGTTGAGGCCAGTATTTATAGTAGCTATATTCTTAATCCAAGAAGATCACTATCAATTCTTGTCTCCTGAACACACAGAAAACAGCTCAAGGACAGGAACACGATGATGCCTCTCATCCACCAAGGAGGTGCCATGTGCTTGTTACTGTGCCAAGTACTTTATACACACACTTCACATTTAATCCTGGCAGAAACTTTGTGAAATAGTATTTTCACCATTTTAAAGATGAGGAACAGAACACAGACAGGTTGAGTGACTCTCCCAAGGCCACAGAGCTCAGAAAGTGGTGGAACGTGGGTTGTCCAACTCCATCTAATGTCCTAGACTCTCACTTTATGTGCTGTATCCCATCTGTGCTGGATTCCCCAGTATCTGTCTCAGCTCCCTACTCATAATAGGCACTCAGCAAATTATTTTTTGTGATTATGTGTAGCTCAATAAATTGGAATAGATAGATTCTTGGTACTAGAGGTAATTTTAGGCAACATTTGGGCTACCCCTCAGTTAGTATAGCAGCTGGTAAGATTATGAACTCCTACAGCCAAATTCCTGGGTTTGAATCCTTGAGCCACCACTTGTGAGACCTTGGACATATTACTTAACTTCTCTGTGCCTCAATTTCCTTATCTGTAAAATGGAGATGCTTGTTGTAAGAATTAATTAAATTGGTTTGTGTAAAGTGATTAGAAGAAATCTGGCATAGCATAATCCCAGTTAAGTGTTTTCTAGAATTTTTATTATTGTGCAGAAGGGAAAATCTAGTGTTCAGTGACTTTTCTGTTCGGTAATGTTTTATGATACAACAATGATGGGTCAAGTTTGTGTTAGATAGACAAGACCAGCATGGTGCTTGTCCCTCTGCAGCTGACAGCCTGTCAGGAAAGATGGACAAGTAGGTGAGTGCAATAAGCTATGAGGAGTCTCATGTTGAATTGGAGGGAGGTGGGCAATGCACATAGCAGGAGGTCCAGGCTGTGAAGAGCCTTGAATGCTGATATCTCCAGCAAGATTTTAGATAAGAGCATGGCATGGTCATAATGGTCTCTGAGGCACTTAAAACTGGCAGTAAAGTAAATGAGGGATTCAAGGGGCAGACAATGGGGGCCAAGAAAATGATTAGGATGTGGTTATAGTAAAAATGTAAGGTTATAATGTCCCCATCTAGAAATATAGCAGAAAGGAAGGAACGTAGAGGTATAGGGGATACTGTAAAGGAAAAAGCAAAAGGATTTATTAACTAATGAGGAAGAAAATATAAGGGATTGCTTAAGGACTTCCAGTTGGTTAGTTGCAGCGATGTATCCAGGATGCAAATCTTCTGACTGGGTGCCCAAGGTCAGAATACACTCGTGGAAGGGCTCCCCAATATTGTGTGGTTCTCAAAGTGTATTCCAGCACCGTCTGGGAACTCATTAGAAATGCAAATTCTTGGGCCAGCAATCTGTGCTTTAACCAGCTGCCCAGGTGGTTCCATGGCCCAAAATGTTTGAGAACCACTGCTCTACTTCATTCACTCATATAGCAGCTGATACCCTGGGAGGAGACATCTGTGCATCAGAGGCCAGGCCCCTTAAGGAGCTTAGCATATAGCGGAAGGACGCAAACATCAAAAATTTCAAATACTCAAAAATTGACAGAAGCAAAAATGTGCATGAGCACATTGAACAGGAGGACTTAAACTTGCCGGAATAAATAGGCAAAGGTCCCTGAAGAATGGCATTTACCATGAATTTTGCAGTGAAAGCAAGAGTTTCTCAGGCGAAACCACGCAGTTGTGGACAAGTGAAAGAAGACCTCCGTAGCTGGAGCACAATAAGGAAAGGCAACAGGAGGCCTGATGAGGATGAAGCATCGGCAGAGGCCTCATCATGCAGGCCCCTTGGCCTTCATCCCATGTGAAATGGAAAAGCCATTGAGGGGTTTTGAGGAGAGGATCAGGTTGATGAGATTTGCATTTTTAAAAGACTGCTCTGGCTCTACTTGTGTAGATTATACTGAATACCACTGTAATCTACACTAGCATAAAGTCAGCCATCCTTAGCAGTGCCCTGACACCCACAGAAGTGTCCGGGTTGTCTGCCTTCGGGATGGGAGGCCCAGCCCTGACACCTCCCTTCATATCTGTGTGCTTTCTGACCTAAAATTCTCCTGGCTAGTTCAAACGCAGTTACTAAATTTGACTTTTAAGCTGGCCTCCTACCATTAAAACCACCAAGAGTTTCAGTTTAATTTCCCTTTCATGCCCGTTCACACCTTGACTCCTTTCGAGAAAAACCAACGATTGATACTGATAATAAGCTCATTTTATGCTTTGGAAGGAAAAAAAATGCTCGGCTGAATTCACCATTAAATACACTCCTCTCATGATGAAGTCTACATTTAAGTCAGGCTTCTATTAGCTGAGAAAAGAGTGTCCACTGAGGTATGAAATGTTTATTGTAGCTAGTTCCTGCAAGTGCTGCCAAGAGAGACAGAGCATTTTCAATGGCCGAAAACTGCAATGCACAGGACATGAATTATGTATGCCTATCTCTTTAAAACACATCAGCATAAATTATCCCACAGGGCAGACTGCGGCAATTGGGGCCCCCTGAAAGAAATATTTTGTCTTGGTCTTCTCGGCCTCAGAAACTTTGGGATGTGAAAGTAGTGACTGAATAAAATTCCAAATCACAACCTTCAATGTTTGAGGGGAAAAGGGGGTAGGAATGAGCAGTGATCTGCATTTCAGAGCATCATCTGTCAAGGTACCAGTAATCAACACGTGATTATTATTCTCATCAGCCCAAAGCATGAAAGTAAATTGAGGGAAAAAAATCTTCACATTATGTGGAATGATTGCTGCCTTTGAGCCATAATAAACAATGATCTTGCCCTAGCACTAGGCAGCAAAACAAACAAGGCTGCCTGCTGCCGGTGCAGTGCCAGAATGGTTACCAGACTCTACAGCCACCAACCCCTCTCCTCTAGTAAGGGCCTGATTTAATTATCAGGGTGGGGAAAATGCAGCTCAAATCCCTCTCTTAGATGCAACCTTTGCCTCCACATTAGGAAAGTTGGCTGCCTTGTACAAGCCCCCTGTCCTGAACTCAAGTTCACATTCACCACTTGGCTCCCCAGAGCAATGAGGGTCTTCATTATGAGGCCATGACGGTGGAACACGGGGACACACTTGTTGCTTTCATGTGTTAATTGTCAACCAGATTCCAGGCAGTCAAAAGGCAGCAGGAAACAATAAAGATGAAGCAATTGCCAAGGGAGACTGACCTCCCCAGAGAGTGAGGCTGGAAATTGGTGAAAGGACTCTCTGCTGGGGGTCCTGTTCCATCAAAATCCTTAGCAGGGAAGAGAAATTGGTCTGAATGTACCCCACAAACTGGGCTGGGAAGAGCCACTGGATAGCTTCATGGCTATAATGACGACTTAAGGCTTGGCTGTCCCTTATCCCAACCTGCAAAGCAGGGTCCACTGTCAGCCCACAGGGCATCTTTGTACAAGTTAAATGCCGTCCCTTGTTGCCTCCAAGGCTGGATGCCCTTGTGTAGACCACAACCTTTCACAACTGTGGGCTGCAGCTCTGAAAACACTTAAATGTTTAAAATCGTAGTTTTGCTCACAGGTATCACCAAGTATACATAAATATAAAAAGATGTCACTTCTGGTTTCAGTTCCAACATTTAAAGAGCTTAAAAGTGGTCACTCTTGTTCTTACAACTAGAAAAAGCTGAACAAACTGAAAATCAATGACTTCTCTTGGACTCCTCAGAAAACTGAGGATGCAGGGCAAACTGCCACACTGAAATCTGGAGAGACAGGTTGTCTTAGTCAGTTGGGGCTGCTATAACAAAATGTCATAGACTGAGTGGCTTGAACAACAAACGTTTATTTCTCACAATTCTGGAGACTGGAAAGTCTAAGATCAAGGTGCTGGCAGATTTGGTATCTGGTCAGAGCCCACTTATTGGTTTGCTGATGGTCGCCTTCTTGGTGTATCCTCACGTGGTGGAGAGAGAGCTCTAGTCTCTTCCTCTTCTTATAAGGACACTAATCCCATCATAGGAACTTCACCTTCATGATTGTATCTAAACCTATTGACCTCTCAAAGGCCCACCTCCTAATACAATCACATTGGGGGGTAGAGCTTCCACATATGAATTTTAGCCGAACACATTCAGTCCATAACACAGGTAAATCTGAAGAGTCACAGCTGAGATTTGCTATCCTGGAAAGAAGCTTCTGGAGCCACAAACTGTAGGAAAATTTAAATGGAATTGCTGAAGATAGAGTGCGGACTAGCTAAAGATTGAGAAATTCCTGGGGGCCACAGTCTTGGGGGGACCTCCATACTTTTGTGGGTTTTACCTCCAGAAACTTTGCCAGGTTCTCACAGTGGAGACCAAGAAAGCTCTCCTCTTGGCTCTGGCAGGGGAGAGGAAGAGTAACCCTTGTGAAATATGCCCAGAGCATTCTCCATAACAAATGTCAACTCTCCAGAGAAAAAAGACATCACAAACAGAGCCTTATTCCACTAGGGGAAAGCACATTTCTCTGACTCTAGCACCCTCCAGTTTTCTTGTTTCACCTGGGAGGTAAGGAAGCTAAGAAATACAAGTGAAGGTCATGGCCAAGGAACATAGGCCCACTAAAAGACTGAGATTAGTTCATAAGATTATAGAACACTTCCCCTCCCCACACCTTACCACCATACCAAGAGCGGTCCAGGATAGTTACAGTGGATTACAGCTAAAAGAATTGCAAGGTGTAGACTCTATTTAAGGAGGAGGCAAAACCAAGGATGCTAGAGGAATTTGAAGCCTCTTATACCTACAAGTCTAGTAAACATCAAAAATAATCCACCTTCTAGCCAGATAAAGATTAAACTTATAGGTAAATATTTATTTACCTCAGTTCCTCTTACCTGATAAATCATATCCCTCTTTCAAAAAAAAATTAGAAGGCATGCATGCTAAAACTCAAGAAAAAACAGTCTGAAGAAACAAAGCAAGCATCAGAAGCAGACTCAGCTATGACACAGATTTGGGCATTAGATGGGGAATTTAAAATAAATACGTTAAAGGCTCTAATGGAAAATGTAGAAAACATGCAAAAATAGGTAGCTCATGTAAACGGAGAAATGGAAACTTTAAGAATCAAAAGGAAATGATATGAATCAAACAACAAAAATGAAGAATGCCTTTGATGGGCTCATTAGCAGACTAAACATAGCCAAAGAAAGAATCAATGAACTAGAAGACATGAAGGTCATAATATATAACTTTTTAAACAAAACTTTTGTTTTGGTAGTCATAGAGATGAATAGTTTATGGAAGAAAATTTAGAAAGTATAGACAAGCACAAAGAATAAATTAGGAATTTGTCATGACTTTGCTACTCCAGGATTAACCCCGTTAAATTTTTATGATTCTAACCACTTTTTCATTTAGTACTTCTTTTGTGCTCATAGATTAAATACATCTGATTATAATATTTGTCACTTATAATATTCCTTGTCATTACCTTGAGTTTGTTTAGTTGGTGAGTTTTGTATTTCCCCCAAGTAACATGAAGGACCAGATTAAGGTTCTATTTTTTATTTCCTTTCTTCCGTAGTTCTGTGCCAATGCTCCCTAGCCATAGTGAGCTTTTAGTGTATGTTTGCTAATCCACTGCCGAATAATGGGAAAAAAATTCCCCTCGGTCCCATAAGTTGGAAACTGGTATTTCTCAATATAAGCATCTGACTCTGATTGGAAATGTCATATTTGTTAGATAGAGATCATGTTCTCTTTTCTATTCCCAGATAACACATCTAAGAATTAAGCTGTTCTTTCAGAATGTGAAGTAGCCTAGGGGATAAGAGGGTTTGCTATTCATGTTGTCCCTCAGATGGTCTGATGTAAATGTTTGGCAGTGGTGAGAACTTCATCAGAAACCTTGGGGATAATGCCAGGCCTCTGCTCAGAGTGCTCCCTAAGTCCCTGCCGTTGTTTCTACTGCCAGGTTTTAATGTAATTTTAGGTCCCATTTGGAACCTAAAGCAAATACCCTGAAGTTACCATTCATAGATATTAGCCAGAATGCAGGGGGAAAGGAAAATTTGAGTCAGGAGATGTAGGTCTCTGGTTACAAAATTAAGATCAAATGCTGCTTCCCAAGGAAGCCTTTTTGAACTTCAGAAGAGATACATTCCCCTGAAATATCTCTGATGTATCTTTTCTGTGAGTCCTTTTTACTTTTCCCTCAAAATAGTTATCATAGTTTCTAACTAAATATTTGTGTGATTATTTGACCTCTTCTTTTGTTAAGTCAGAGTCCAATTCACTCACCACTGAATCCCAAACATTCAGCACAGTCTATCTTGCATAGTTGTGTCCAATACATATTGGTTGAATGAACCACTCAGTGAATGAATAACTCAGAGCTCAAGATTTTTCCACATGTCATCTCTCATCCTAACATTAGTCTAGGTTAAGTTGGGATCATTATCTCAGTGATGGTTCCTCTTAAGTGTAGAAAAGGGACAAAGAGAGCTCCAGTTTTGAGATTATTGTTGTTTCCCAAATTGCATATTCTGACTTAGTCTGTTTATTAAAAGCAGGACTACTCTATTTGGTATCTCTGCCTTTTCTTGGAAGTGATCTCTGATTCTTTCCAAGACCTGTTTTCCTAATATAATGAGGGCTTTGAAAATGGCCAACATCACAAGTAATCACAATAAGTAATACTTATTGATATAAATTTGCCAGACAATCTTAAACACCTAGAATTTTAGAAATAAAGGAAAGAGCAGTGGTCCACTCTTTTTTTTTTTTTTAATTTTTTGTTTATTGCAGTAACATTGGTTTATAACATTGTAAAAATTTCAGGTGTACATCATTATACTTCTATTTCTGCATAGATTACATCATGTTCACCACCAAAATACTAATTACAACCCATCACCACACACATGTACCGAATTACCCTTTCACCCTCCTCCCTCCCACCTTCCCCTCTGGTTACCACCAATCCAATCTCTGTCCCTATGTGTTTGTTTATTGTTATTATCTACTACTTAATGAAGGAAATCATACGGTATTTGACCTTCTCCCTCTGACTTATTTCACTTTGCATTATACCCTCAATGTCCATCCATGTTGTCACAAATGGCTGGATTTCATCGTTTCTTATGGCTGAGTAGTATTTCATTGTGTATATATACCACATCTTCTTTATCCATTCGTCCCTTGAAGGGCACTTAGGTTGCTTCCAAGTCTTGGCTATTGTGAATAACGCTGCAATGAACACAGGGGTGCATGTACCTTTGCAAATTGGTGTTTTCAAGTTCTTTGGATAAATACCCAACAGTGGAATAGCTGGATCATACGGTAGTTCTATCCTTGATTTTTTGAGAAACCTCCATACTGTTTTCCATAGCGGCTGCACCAGTTTGCATTCCCACCAGCAGTGTATGAGAGTTCCCTTCTCTCCACATCCTCTCCAACACATGTTGTTTCCTGTCTTGTTAATTATAGCCATTCTGACGGGCGTGAGGTGATATCTCATTGTAGTTTTGATTTGTATTTCCCTGATAGTTAGTGATTTTGAACATCTTTTCATGTGTCTGTTGGCCATCTGTATATCTTCTTTGGAGAAATGTCTGTTCAGGTCTTTTGCCCATTTTTTAATTGGGTTGTTAGCTTTTTTGTTGTTGAGATGCATGAGTTCTTTATATATTTTGGAGATTAAGCCCTTATCAGATGTATGGTTTGCAAATATCTTCTCCCAATTGTTAGGCTGTCTTTTTGTTTTGTTGATGATTTCCTTTGCTGTGCAGAAGCTTTTTAGTTTGATGTAGTCCCATTTGTTTAATTTTTCTATTGTTTCTCTTGCCCTGTCAGACATGGTGTTTGAAAAGATGTTGCTAAGACTGATGTCAAAGAGCGTACTGCCTATGTTTTCTTCTAGAAGTTTCATAGTTTCAGGTCTTACATTCAAGTCTTTAATCCATTTGGAGTTAATTTTTGTGTATGGTGTAAGGTAAGGGTCTACTTTCATTTTTTTGCATGTGGCTATCCAGTTTTCCCAACACCATTTGTTGAACCTTGAAATTTTTTCATTAATGTTTTGCTACTTATGGACTTGGCAGTAAAAATTCTAATTTAAACTTTTCGCTACATTATCGTCCCACTATGTACTTACTCTATGCATTTTAATAATTAAAAGTTTTAATAATTCTCCATTAAAAAATTGTGGATTCCGGGGCCAGCCCGGTGGCGCAAGCGGTTAAGTGCATACTCCGCTGTGGCGGCCCGGGGTTCGCCGGTTCGGATCCCGGGCGCTCACTGATGCACCGCTTGGCAAGCCATGCTGTGGCGGCGTCCCATATAAAGTGGAGGAAGATGGGCACGGATGTTAGCCCAGGGCCAGTCTTCCTCAGCAAAAAGAGGAGGATTGGCAGATGTTAGCTCAGGGCTGATCCTCCTCACAAAAAAAAAAAAAAAAAAATTGTGGATTCCAATTCTGCACATAGTTCTATGAATATGAACACATAGAACAAATACCTAGCTTCTTATAACCACAATCACAGACAGAATGATCTCATCAGGACCCTTTGAAGCCAGGTCCTCTCAACAGATATAATTACCATGTGACCCAACAATCCAATTTCTAGGAATGTGCTCTAGAGAAATGAAAACTTACATCCACATAAAAACTAGTACATGAATATTTGTAGCAGCATTGTTCATAATCATCAGGAATTTAAAAAATAAAATATTACCATAAACTAAATGTTACCTTTGTTATATTCTATTTCTTTTCTATCCCAGCATAAAACCATTAACTTGCATGTCAGTTGGAAGCTGCTTACTATTTCTCATAGTCCCAGCATTTGCTAATAGTAGGATGGTTAGGAGTGCCATTAAATTGATCTAATTCAAGGCGCCTGAATGCGGTTAGCTAATATTCTGATATTCTTCTGTGCTCTAGTCTAGGTGCCTGCACATGTACGAAGGGGCCTAATGGATCTGTGGCAGGAATTATCAAAACACTAAGTAGCACTTGTATCAAGAGACTATTATGCAATTATAATTAAAAACCATTAGTCACTGGAATTTTTGTCACTTTTCCCAGCTTTGGTGAGTGTTCTTTATTTTCTTCTAGCTCAGTAGGCTAATTCTAAAAAATCATTTAATTTTCCAAATGCTCAAGAACACCAGCTGTGTTCATGTGTTTCCAAGAATGATTTAATAAAGACTTTAGATTAATTTGCTATAATTTCTGGGTGTTAACAACATCCTACACAGTAGCAGTAAGAAGGCTGTACATGCTAGAGATGATTACTGACATGTGGGCTTGCAAGATGTCAAGGCACGAAGAACTTCACTGCAAAAATACCAGAGCAGAATACAAGAGCATGTTCCTTTTCACCTTAGCAACGTAGCTAGTTTTGGTTCTTTCTAGGAATTGAAGAAAGAATTGAAAAGAAAATAAGGGCAATGAATGCCCCATTCTTTAACTAGAAATATCCTTATATCTAACAATCAGAAGATTAGTTAAAACCCTATCACGAATCAATTTGCAGTGCTAAGAGGATGAATAAAGGATCTCGAACTTATTGATTTCTGACTCCAAGTGAAAATCTGGGTACTGAAAAGAAGAATCACAAGCCCCTTCTTGGTGGAAAGCCTCCACTTCCTATTAGCAAGCTAGAACCCACCATAAAAGGCACAGCCTTCAAACTGCACTGCCAAGGTAGACATTAAAAAACTAACGATAGAGCTATTGTCTGCCTCTGCTCACCCTCTACTCATCTTTTCCACTTTACTCTGGCCATACTCTATTTGATGGTTGTTAAAAATACTGATAAAAGGATCAAGCCAAATGTCTGCAGGATGTTTGGATGATTGATTAATTGATTGGTTGCTTGGTTGATGGATTGATTCCTGAATGACTAGGTTAGAGGAAGGAGTGACCACACTAGTTAAACAACATAGAGCTTTCCCTGAGAATAACAGATGATCAGATTAGCTCGACCTTGGTGCTTCTTTCTCACACCACCCCTATTATAAATTCCAGTCATCAGGAAGGTGGGGAGCCTTTCTCCTGACTTAGGCTTGGGGCAGGAGGAAAAGGAAAATAAAAGTGAAAAGTCAAAAAAAAAGGAGGAGGAGGATCAGCATCAGAAGGTAGAAATAGGGAAAACTATATGTCAAATGTCTTATCTGTCACCACTGTGAAAACATGATTGTGACTAGCGACCCAGTGCCCAGAAAGGATACCCAAGGTATCCTATGCTAAAATATAATTGCAACATTGTATAGCTTTAAAATCTGTAAAGCAGTAGTTCTCAACACACTAACCCTGGACCAGCAACATCAACATTACCTGAGAACTTGTTAGAAAAGCAAATTCTCCAGCAGGTCCCACTACATACGTATGCAATCAGAATCAGGGTGGAGCCCAGGAATCTGTGTTTTAACAGTCCTGACAGATGATTCTAATGCTTTCCAAAGACTGAGAATCACAGAAAAACAACAGAAACTTAGAAAAGATGGTGTTTCTTTTAATAGTCAATTTTAGATTGACAGCTTTTGAATGGAGATATTGTAAATGGGAAGAAAAGAAAGTAGGCTTCTTGGAGATAATACTGGATGTTGCCCAGGGAAGTGGTAACTATGAGCAAAAGATCATCTTGGGAAAGCTGTGAACTCTAACAAAAATCACGTTGGTCTGGGGCCAGCCTAGTGGCACAAGCGGTTAAGTGGGCGCGCTCCACTGCAGCGGCCCGGTGTTCGCCGGTTCGGATCCCGGGTGCACACTAACGGCACTGCTTGACAGGCCATGCTGTGGCGGTGTCCCATATAAAGTAGAGGAAGATGGGCACAGATGTTAGCCCAGGGCCAGTCTTCCTCAGCAAAAAAGAGAAGTATTGGCATTGGATGTTAGCTCAGGGCTGGTCCTCCTCACACAAAAAAATAATAATAATAATGCTGGTCTGGCCATTGAAGAAGGCCCTGTGGAGTTAAGTGGCTCAGACACACAGTCTAGAGGGGTTGGTGAGGGCAAAGCTGGGTGACAACAAGGGGGGCTGTTGCCTTGGAGAGATTCTTTCATGAGCATGTGTTCAGGCTAAGTCATGGGAGACTCTGTGATCAGCATCACAGTCCCTTCACTGCCCCTGAATGGACCTTGGTAAGGGCAGTAGAGAAGGCTAGAAACTAGAAGACCTTGACTTCGACTAACAAATCCTACGTTTTGTTTTTTTACCCTTGAATGGTAAATCAAAAGAAACCCATAACCTTTTTGGTCACACCTGGAAAGCAAGGTAAGCCAGCATTTTTAAAGTGTCCATCTTCTCAGGAGTAGAGCAGGCATAAAGTCAACTTGAGACCAACTCCTATCCACCTTCACACCATCCACAAGAATGAACTCACATATATGTGAGCTCACACATGCAACTCAAAATTGCCCGTTCCCTCCACTCTTTCCCCCACCACGACCCAAAAGACAGAGAAGGAAATGTGCCTTATTTTCCACCGCGATAAAGGGAATCCAACTCCCTTTAGTGAGGTTCTGACGCAACTCATGTGGGAAAAAAGGGGGATTGTATAGACACGAGGCTGGTTTAAAAGAAAATAATCACCAAGTTCCACTGGGCCCTAGAAGAAGAAATACATTTCACGATCCTCTAATCAAAAGAGTGACAGTGTGACTATCCTTCAGAGGCTTGGAGCTGGCAGGTGAGACCCACATTCCCCAGGACGCGAAGGGCAGTTGTTGGTGCACAGCAGCTGCCTTGGATCCAAGTTCGTGCTCTGTCCGTCTTTTTGGCTGTCCACCACAGGAGGCAGCCTCTGCATCAGGCCACTTCTCTTGATGCGAATAACATCAGGCATGCTTAGCGTGACGCTTCCTCATAGTTTGTGACTACAGGTAGAGTATTTAATCTCTCCTGCAAGATGACAATGTACAGACCTCAGCAATTCCTATGGTCATGAAGCTTCCAACTCAGATATGAAGTAAAATTCCATCAGTTCTATTGCAAAAGAATAGAAAAGTGACCTATATCACCTCACCCATCTGCCTGACCTTCTACTATTAAATCACCAGAAATTTGTGTGTGTGGCACACTTTAGTCAAGATTTGGAGGAGTAGAGAGGGATTTATATCCCATAAATGCAAACTTCCTCCTGTTCTTAAAAGCTTTCCATCTGTCCATCCATGTTCCCGAGTCAGGGATTCTTATTCTTTGCCCTGTACCCCCTATACTCCCAAATTCCTGCTCCTCTCCAATGCAGAACCATTTATACAGTATCTGATTCCTTTCCTGCAAAGACTCACGCCTTTAGGGCCTCACCTTCTACTCGTAAAGGACCTATAAAGGATTTTTTCTAAACAAATATATTACCCTCCATCAGAAGAATTCTGATGCCAGCAGTTGATTTTTTTTTTTATGCAACAAAATTCCAGCCTCTGTTCCTCACTGCTGATCTGAAAATCAATTTGACGTGATTCCTTACTTTTGACTTTATTCCTTATTCCCTTGCATCCTTGCCTACTCACACTCCCAATCCTCAGACCAGTTGACTAATTTGATGTCCCTGATCCTCTCCCAGCTCTTCCTGGAAGCACAGGTGACACCTGCTTCAGCGCTAAAACCCCATGTTGGTAGGCGGTGGACACTATAATGTTAAGGTTGAAAGGCGTCTTTGAGGCCGTTTAGATTGCTTTTAAGCAGTGTTCTGTGGAACGCCATGGAGCCCACAGTGTTCTTGACTGCCAGAGGATGCTGCAGGGGCCAACTCAGGAGTAAAGCGGCCTTAGTGGGAACCTCCACCCCCATTTGAACCAGGGAAACTAGGCTTTTCTCTGCTTTATACATTGAGCTTCCATGTAAGATTTTATTCAAAAAAAAGTTTTATAATGCTTGAAAAACAACCACCTGATATAATATTGGTGAGGAAACTGAGAGCCAGAGGAGTGAAGTCTCAGTGTCCAGGTTACAAACTGTTAGGGCTGCATCGGGTTGACTCAATGCTCTTAAAATTCAGACAAACTACCTCCCTACAAATACTTAACTTTTTCTGAAATTAGAACAATTTTATGCCCCAAGTTTGAATATATATATATTTTTACGTGTACAATTCAATGATTTTTAGAATATTCACAAAAATGTGCATTCATCACCACAATCGATTTTAAAACATTTTTATCACCCTAAAAAGAAACCCTGTACCCTTTGGCTAACCCTGTACCCTTTGGGTATCTCCCCCATACCTCAGCCGCTGGCAACCACAAGTCTACTTCCTGCCACTGTGGACATTTTGCATAAACGGAATCATGCAATAAGTAGTCTTTTGTGACTGATTTCTTTCACTTTGCATAATATTTACAAGGTTTATCCATGTTGTCATATGTATCATTATTTCATCTCTTTTTATTACCAAAAAATACTTTGTGTAGACACACTACATTTAATTGATTCCTTCATCAGTTGATGGACATTTGGGTAGTTTCCACTCTTAGCCTATTATGAATAACGGTACTATGGCTATTCACGTACAGGTTTTTGTGTGGCTATACAGTGTCATTTCTCTTGGGTATATATCTAGGAAAGGAATTTCTGGGTTGTATGGTAAATCGATGTTACCACAGTAACTTTTGAGGTACTGCCAAACTGTTTTCCAAAGAAGCTGCCCTGTTTTATGTTCCCACCAACGATGTATGAGGGTTCCCCTGTCTACACATCATAGTCAACACTTTGATTGTTGTCCTTGTTATTACGGCCATCCTAGTGGGTGTGAAGTGGTATTTCACTGTGGTTTTGGTTTGCCTTTCCTGATGGCTCATAATGTTGAACATCCTTTCATATACTTAGTGGTCCTTTTTGTATCTTCTTTGGAGAAGTATCTATTCAAATCCTTTGCCCTTTTTTTTTTTTTTTTTGGTGAGGAAGATTAGCCCTGAGCTAACATCCATGCCAATCCTCCTCTTTTTGCTGAGGAAGATGGGCCCTGAGCTAACATCCATGCCCATCTTCTTCCACTTTATGTGGGACTCCACCACAGCATGGTCTGACGAGCAGTGCATTGGTGCGCGCCCGGGATCCGAACCCAGGCCGCCAGTAGCGGAGCGCACACACTTAACTGCTATGCCACAGGGCCGGCCCCTGCCCATTGTTTAATTAGGCTATTTATCTTTTCATTACTGAGTTATAAGAGTTCTTTATATAGTCTAGATTAAAGTCTCTTGTTAGATATGTATGATTTACAAATGTTTCCTCCTCTTCTTCTGGTTGCCTATTCACTTTTTTCATGGTATTTTTCGTAGCACAAAAGTTTTTCATTTTGCTGGAGTCTAGTTCATCCTTTTTTTCTTCACCTATGCTTTTGGTGTTATATCTAAGAAGGCTTTACCTAACCCAATATCATGCCAATTTACTCCTATGTTTTCTTCTAAGAGTTTTATAGTTTTAGCTCTTACACTTAGGTTTATGATCCATTTTGAGTTAATTTTTGCATATACTGTGAAGTAGGGGTCCTACCTTATTCTTTTGTTTTGTTTTGTTTGTCTTTTAAATGGTACAGCCTCTTTTATTTTTCTTTTTTTGAGGAAGATTGGCCATGAGCTAACATCTGTTGCCCGTCTTCCTCTTTTTCTTTTTTCTCCCCAAAGCCCCAGTACATATTTGTATATCCTAGTTGTAGGTCCTTCTAGTTCTTCTATGTGGGACGCCACCTCAGCATGGCTCAATGAATGGTGAGTAGGTCTGTGCCCAGGATCCAAACTAGCGAACCCCAGGCTGCTGAAGCGGAACAGGCGAACTTAGCCATTATGCCACCAGGCCGGCCCCCAACTTTATTCTTTTGTATATCAATATCTAGTTGTCCCAGGATCATTTATTGAAAAAAACTATTGTTTCCCCTTTGAATTATCTTGGCACTTTATCAAAAATCGATAGCTATAAATGCAAGGATTTATCTTTGGACTCTCAATTCTATTCCATTGGTCTAAATGTCTATCCTTATATTAGTACCACAATGTTTTGACTGCTCTTACTTTGTAGTAAGTTTTGAAATCAAGAAGTGGAAGTCTTCTAACTTTTTTCTTCTTTTTTAAGATTGTTTTTGTTACCTGTATCTCTTGTAATTCCATAGGAATTTTAAGATCAGCTTTTCCATTTCTGCAAAGAAGGCAGCTGGGATTTTGATAGGGATTGTATTAAATCTATAAATTACTTTGGAAAGTACTGCCATCTTAACAATATTAAATCTTTCAAATCATGAATACAGAGTATCTTCCCATTTATTTAGGTCTTCTTTTATTTCTTTCAATAATGTCCTATTGTTTAGCATTTCTTTTGTTAAAAGTACTCCTAAGTATTTTAGTTACCTTGACACTACTTGGAATTGTTTTCGTAATTTCATTTCCAGATTGTTCATTGCTAATGCATATAAATACAACTGATATTTATATATTTATATCAATAGTGTATCCTGAATCCTTGCTGAACACATTTATTAGTTCAATAATTTTTTAGTGGATTCCTTTGGATTTTCTATATACAAGATCATATCATTGACAAAGAAAGATAGTTTTACTTATTCCTTTACAATCTGGATGCCTTTTATTTCTTTTTCTTGCCTAATTGCCCTGGGTAGAGACTCCAGTACAATGTTTAAAAGAAGTAGTGAGAGTAGAATTATACTTAGCTTTGATATATTTACTGTGATTTGGGAGGGGGATAGCTGTGCCTTCCTGATTATATTTGGATAGGTTATGTTATTTATTACACACATTGTTTATCATATGTGTATAAGATAGATATATGTATATTTTGTAAGAGCAGACAAATTATAGTTACAGAGTATATAAGAACCAGAATGCTGAGAAATATCATAAGGGAATTAGGTCAAACTTTAGTCTTTTCCATCAGTTTGCAACTCAATAAAATAATCTTTGAGCTTCCCTCTACTTTGTTGTTTTTCACAGAAAGCCTGTCCACCTTTGCAGGCCTCTCCTGAGAGTGGGGTGGAATAATTCATCTGACAGATGTTATAAGCTAGGAACAGTATTAGAGTGTATAATGAAAGTTCCTGATTTCAACAAAAATGGTCATTCAGTAAACATGCCTTGAGCATCTGCACTGCCCACTCTCTGTGGAAGATGCTGCATGAACGTTACCATAGGCAGAGAATAAACCTATCTGCTGAAACTTTTGGTTATGAGGCTGTTTGTGAGTGGCACTACGATACGATGGAAAGAGACCAAACCAGGAGCCAGAACACCTGGTCCATAATCTTGACGTCTTTACTTTGACCAAGTCGCTTGAATGTTCTCATCAGTAGAGAAATTGGTGTAGTTGTCCATCCAACTGTCAGAGGGTCGTTATGAAAATAAAACCTGACAATACTTAGGAAGCCATTTGTTGTTCTGCAACTCTCAGGTATGGCTGTTTCATTTGTACAGACTCTTAATAGGTAGGAGTTACTTTGTTGAAAGTTAGCTGTAAAAATGATAGAAATCATTTCCTTTATACTTTTTCCAACATTTTATTCTAGTCATAATGGCATCTAGTGATTGAGAGAGGGTCCACCAAGGGCACTACACTTCAACTCTCAATAGAGCCATTTCAGTGCTCCAGAAATAAAGATAAGTGGAGTTATCTTTTTGGAGAGAAAATAATTAAAAAGATACTTTCACAGCCAAGTTTATTGCTCATTTTTGGAGTGGTAATCTGAAGGCTCTTTTTGGTACTGGACAGTTTCTTTTCTTTTGTCATACATGGCTCTGTCTTTTGCCTTTTCTGCCTCCCTCTTCTATCAATGCAATTATTTTCAAATCTTCCAGACAGCATTCTCTTAGGTTTCAGTTATTATCCTGCATATCACCCTTTCCTGTGTTTTAGGCCTCGTTGTGATGCAGACTGTAAGGCCCTGGACAAGTGAACTCTAGATTTTACTTCTTTCTTAAGTTAAGGAATTGGCTAGATGAGCTGCCTGTGAGCTCTTTTTCTATCTGAGATCCTTTCTATCTATGACTCTGTTATTCTACACATCAGAAGTGATTTTGTTTAAAAAAAAGTTCTTGGTTTTAAAAAAGAATTTTTTAAAAAACTAGCAGACTAGTGAAATACAAGTTTGCTATAAGTCACAAGAGAGCAGATGTCTTGTCTTTTTGTTCCTTTCAGCGTTCTGAGTGCTTAGTCCAGTCCCTAACATGTATAATAAATAATTGTAGCATGAAGGAGTGAGTGAATGAACGAACTAGCTCAGTATATGTGGATTAGCTGCTCCCTAAATTTGTTCAATCATAAATATTTCGTGGGCATTGCTGTTCAGTTTTAGTGGAAGGCATTTCTGAGACATGGAACCATGGAGGTGGACTGCAAAGAATCATTTTAACATTCCTTGATCTGCTAGTTAGCTCCTGAACTGGCTGATTCCTTGAAATTTTCATTTCAGACAGAATGCCCTTGAGAAAGAACACACAGTAGGAAGTGTTCCCAAATAGAGTTTTCATCTTTCCTTGAGAAATCACTGTAGACATATTGGGGCAAAAGATACTGTGGTTAAAAGGGTTTGTTAGAATTAATATGCATCATATCAAGTTCATGATTAAAATTGCATCCCACGGACAACTTGGATTTCCTAATAGAAAAAAAAATCTTGCTGAGTCCCTGGAGTTGAGCTTGTGTTCTATTTTTTATAGCTCTGATCTAATGCAAGCCATTTTATACAGTTCTATAAATTTTCCATCTTGCTCTCAATGGCGGAATACAAGTTGTATAAATTATTTCAATCCCAAATCATTTCTAAAAGCAATCTCTTCACCATTCCTCCTTCTCAGAGCCCCTCTCTATTTTGATCTCTGGTAAGGATTTTTTTTTTTAATCTTAGGTAAGGATTTCTTCCTTTTAATCCTCAGAAGGCCCATGTTTTCTGTGGCTTTTTTCCCCCACTTAAAATTGACTTTGTGATTGTGTTTTCTTTTCGCATTCAGAGTTACTTGGTTTGATTGATAAATATTTGCAAGAAATATAATCTCCCCTTATGCTTTTCTCTTCCTTTTTTTCTCCCAGAAGAAGCTTTGCATGAGTAGCAAAGCTCTCGTGATAACGCTGGAAATAAATCTTAATGTCTTTGCCCTGCGATAGGCCTAGACCTTATCAGTCTTCTTTTTGCCCAGTGATAATTGCTTATCAGTACATATAGGCCTATTCATATGATTCTGATGCCACTGGGGTTTACATCTCTAGGAAGATAGACAGGAAGTGCAGTCCACTGAATCCGTTCTTAATAGCTTTAATAGAAACCAGACAAAGAAGGAATACTGAGCCAGGTTGACTATCTCAAAATGCTAAGGACATCGATGCATTTTTGGATGTTTTCTCATGAAGCTTTTTATCCTCTGCTCTGACTTGGCTGCCCTGGAGAGATGAGGATTTGCCAAATGCATTCCTGTCAAAACTACAAACAAGATAAGAGATTACATATTAAAAATACATCCAGACTCGCTGCCATTTTACTTCCCCCAGCAGCTGAAAGGAATCTCGGGGAGAAATCACCCAAACATAACACACTCAAAATACACAGGCCTACAGTCCAACAGGACACTTGGGAGCAGCCACATTCTTTGAAAAGAAAATATTGAACATTCTACATACAAAATAAGTACGTAAAAGTACACCAAAATAAGTACACCAAATTGAGGCATTAGACCCCAAACGTCCTGGGATGTGTAAAGAATTAGAAATAAACTATGGGGAAGAAGGGAGATGGGAAACAGAACTGGTAAGAGAAAGGGAGGGAGAAAGAGGAAAAATAGGGACCCAAGGAAAATTTTGGAATCCTATCTCATTTGTCCTGACATCATCTCAGAGGAGTTGGGAAGCACAGATATGACTATCCCCTCACCAGATCAGGGGAAAAAAACATGGTAACCAAATCACCTAAAGTTAAAATGGCTACACATGTTCTAAATTTCTAAAATGTTCTATGGTGGACACAGAACATTCTGGAACAGTGGAAAATGTCTGACATGACTATTTGACTGAGGAACACAGAATTTGTATGACCTCAGGTGATCACACCTTCTGGGAAGTAAAAAGTTTACCCAGGTGAGAGTCATGTGCTACTGGGAAAACTGGTTCAATTTTTCCCTTTTTTCGGGGGAGGGACACAACAGTAACCTGCCACTTTCAGAAACGCTGCCTATTTGTGTGCACCGTGGAAATTTCCTCTTGCTGAACAGAGGCAGCCTAACTGCACATGTCTAAAAGAAAGCCTCTCATATTCATGACTAATCAATATTATTGGGCTTCTTGAGGGTTTTAGAAATTATATAAGATAAAAACACAAACCTACTTCTGGAAGGAACTCCTCTTGTGTACATATCTGCTACCCAGACACAGAGGTATTGCTGTAGCAAGTTTAATTTCACAGAGATCTCCCCAAATATTTCTACCCCCACCCATGCCCCTACTTCAAACCATCACCCATTTGGTGTCCTTTTCTCATCCTGCAAGATCAGATCTCTCACCTGTCTTCAAAACTCAGCTCAAATTCTGCTTTCTCTTGGATTTCAGTAACTTGTTCAGCCGCCTTTTTTGAATATGCACTATGGACTACAGACTGTGCCAAACTCTGGGGATAAAATAATAGAGAAATGGACCCAGCCCCTGCTCTCATAGTCACTACAGACTGGGAGGGAAAGGCATATTAATAAGATAGCCATACAAATATATAATTACAGACTGGGATAGGTGTTCGGAGGGAGCCAGTCCTCTGAGAGAACACAGCAGGGGTACGTGATCTAATTTGGAATTCTTTTCTGACCCGGATATTATACAATGTACACTCTTCATACAGTAAATGAATGTGCACAAACTCAAACTAATTTTAAACAAAGTGATAAAATATAAAAGATCACGTGGTCTAGATCCTCCTGGAGTCAGAAATCAGTTAACTGATTTAATCCATGACTGAAATGGAAAATTACTCAAGGTAATAGATTTTCAGATTCTGGTGTGTATATTCCATCAACACAGTTGCATGGTAAATGCCCTAAATGACTCAACTAACAGTGTCAGAACTTAGGTTGCAAATTGGCTTAGATTTATCAGGAAGACATGTCCCCTGGTTACTGGTTATTTTGATTCTAAGATCAATTCAGTTCAATGAAGTTGTATTGAGCATATACTATATGGACAACACTGTTCCGAGGGAAATAAAGTGAATCAGACAAAAGTCCCTACCTTTAAGGAACTAATAGTCTGTTGTCTACTAACAAATGTGTTAAATTTAAATAATACACTTTAATTTATTCTGTCTGGTATTTTAAATTAAAGTGTGTAAAAAACCGCAAAGAGTTCAAGAACCTATCATAGGAAGTGATTAATTCCTATTAAAGAGGATTAGGTAAATACTTCATTTTTAAAAGACAATGCACTGTATCAAAAAGCTAGGTTAATAAAGAGCTAATGACCCTAATGTTCCGAGACAGATATCATACAAGTTGTCTTTCTCATAGTAAAGGCTAATTCAGTTATTTCATTGACCTTAAAAAGAAAATATTGCTTTTGGGTTAAATTATCCATTCGATGGATTCAAATTCACCCTTTTCCAGATGGCTAATTTTAAAAAATACTTTGAAACCAGCAACATTTGCATTTCCTCCAAGTTTGTATACAGTAGTGTTCAAAAGATAGAGAAACTTGGTTCCAACCCAGATGACTAGTTTTCATGTGCTTACATCTCTCCGTGTCCTTTGGCTTTGTTTACCCTGACCAAGAGACTAGGGAGTGACATAGACAAATGCTTCCCATATGCAAAATGATCAAAATAGAAAGCAAAGTTACATCACACATCATGATTTCAACTATTTTAAAAATATATAAGGACATAAACACAGATTGAACGGGAATATAGACAAATGGAAACAGTTATACTACAAAGATAAGAATTATTTTTTTTACCTTTTTGAAAAATTTTTTTTAATATTATTATAGTGGTTTTAACAGTAGAAAAATAAATGAATTGGCACAAGTAGAAAGTCTGTTTCTGCTTTCTCAGTTGTAGTGCTTTCTAATTTAGAACCACTTGCTAATGGATGAATTTTAAATGTGAGTAGAAATTTGAATCCAAAATGCTGTTGAAGATTAGGGAAAAATAGTGAATTTCTCTCTAGTTAGTGATTCTAAACACACACACACACATACACACACATGCGCACATATATTCAAGTTGAAACAAGTTGAAGTATGAAAGAGAAGGAAAAAGAAATGGAGTGAAGAAAGGGGAAAGAGTATTTGTATCTATTGAGCTCTGACTGTGTGATTCACTGTGGATAAAAACAACACTGGTAGATAAAGCCACCTACACTGCGTGCTCCCAGGACCCATCCATCTATGTTCATGGGTGGTTCACGTCGGTGGTGCTCACATTGTGATATTCAGTCTGATTAATGGGGCAAGCTGTGCCCCGACTCAGCTCTGAGTCTGGCGGAACATTAAGTGTCCTATCCCAAAATGTATGAAAGTTTTGCCTCAGCGCAACAATCAAGCTTTTATAAAACTTGATTGTCAGATTAAACTCTAATATTCAACCCACTACGATCACGGGGCAGCAAGTTTTCCTCGTATCTGTATAACTTCCAATGTATTAATTATCAACGTTTTTGTAACTTCTTATCATCACTTGGAGTTGGTCTTAGAATGCTACAGAAGTTGTAAACATTCTTTTGGTACCTCACTCTTTTCTTTTTTCCAACTAGATTGTAAGCCTCTTGTAGACAATTATTCAGTTTCTGCTTCTTTTGAACTTAAGAGGAACTAGTAATACATAAGATCCACTTGTCCATTCCTTTTTCTTCCTGTCTCCTGCTTCCTTTCCTGTGCTAGAGACTTCCTCTGCTTTAAATAATTCTTTTCCAAATGGTCCTGCCATTTTTCCCTGTACATATCTCCAAGAGAGTTTCAATAAGATAAGAAAAGCATTCGACTGGAGAAGAAGAGTCCTAATATTTAGTCATGTGTCTGCCACTAAGCAGCAATGTATGTGACATTGGGGGGATATTTTGCAACATTTTCAGGCCTTGGTTTTCTTATCTGAGAATTGAAGGTGGTAAACCAGTTGAGCTCTAAGGTTCTTCTTGTTCTGCTATTCTATAATTGGTGACTGTCTCTAAGACACCTTCTGACTTAGAAATTCTATGAGTCTTTGGCTCTGTCTGATCAGCAGCTGTTCAAGACTGCTCTGTGGGGCCCTGGGGTTGCGTGGAGGTGCCTTGGGGGCTACTGTGGCATGGGGAATATGAGGAATGGGGACCAAGCAGACTGCTTCAATCAGAACAGCTCGCTTTGATCTATTTTAGATATCGGTCTTCTCAAATAAGATTTTGTTTAAAGAAAGGATTGTATGATTTTTTAAAGAAGTTTTGAAAACCTCTGTACTAGATTAAGAAACTTCCTTTAAAATTAGGTAAAGATATGCGGATGGTGATTATGGATCCTAAACAGATGATGTCTAGAACTAAAGAAAGATTGAATTGCTATGTAACAATCAGTGAATCTAAAATATTTTATAAAAGTAATTTGGAATTGTCTGGAAAGGAATATCAACTTTAGTCACTGTTCAACCAGAAATTAAGCTGACATGTCAGAAGAAGGAGACTAAGCAAGTGGGAATCTGTGTTTTTTATTAATTTTAGCTATTGCACAGTGCAAGGACTCCCAACTGAGAGTCTAGATAAAGTTTTCACCAGGCTACCAAGAAGAATAATTATGAGAATAGATAGCAGTTGTTTTCTTTTATGTGTGCTTTCTTGGAAAACAAAAAAGACTTGTCAACTTTACGGTAGTTTCCCCACTTTTTAAAATTCTACAAGTCTATGAAGTCCAAAAATGTCAGCAGGATTGCTCTACAGCACTTAGCCCAGTGTGAGATATTCAGGTGGTGCTCAATAAATGCTCATCTGGTTGAATAGGGTGTCAAGAATGCAGAGGTTATATTCTAGTAAATAAAGTTAGCCATTTGATAAGCACAGAACCACGTAAAAGTCCTGTGTCTAAAGAAAGGATTTTCCACAATATCTTTATTAAAAGAATTCAATCAAACCCCATTGACTCAGATTTTTAAAATTTATAATGAAAGAGCCAGAAGGAAAATAACATCCCATCTTCCTTCTCTTTTTCTTCCTCTTTTTTCTCTTCCTTCTATCACACCTCTTAATACCACTCTTTGGCTCCGTGAGAAATGGAGTCTGTTTTCTGAAGGCTGTTTAGTAAAGCTAACCATCCTTTATAATGCTATTTCAGTTAGAAACATATTGCAAGTTAGAAGAAATGGCGTACAAGTTGATTTAGGAATAGTGCCATTCTGTAACTTGAGCCCTGCTCCTACCTCTCAGATTTTCATGTGATCCCCTCCACAGCGCTTCTTCGGGGAATGTGTGATACTCAGGTTCTCTTTGACTCATGTCTGGTCTTTTCATTGAGTTCATCCTGTTAAGTATCTAAAATCAATATCACATCATTGTCGCATATCTGAGAAAGAGGTTTAGAAAACAACCCAATCCACTCAAAAGCTCATTTCAAGTGCCATAACAACAATAATTTGACATCATGTATAGAGGATCTAATATTGAGCGAGAGGAGAATTTTGTCATTTAAAAGCCATTCTGCCCTCTAACTATTTACGTACAATTTCCATTATATCTATGTTAAATAAAATGAGAATTCCCAAGTCCTAGAAATCAGCATCTACCTTTCTCTCTCAAGCTATAACATTCCTTGGGACAGTCTGTCTCTTATTGGACTGAGAAAAAAATATTATCACGTACATTGACTTCCCTAACATTTCTAAGAAAGACTTCTGGCAGAGCATTCCAGAAGCCTGAGTGGCAGTCTGTCAGGGAGACATCAGAGGAAACAAGTCAGCCACCATAAATGTATTGCCTCCAGGGCAGAAAGCCCAGTGAGTATCCCTCATATAAGAGGTATCACACTCCCACATAGATATTCGTGCACATGTGAGTGCACGCACACACACATACACACACTCTTACGATTAGACACTATGCTTAAGTTGAGGAATTTATGAAGGAATAAGTTTCTACCTACCATGGTCTTCTGAGCTTGGTGTAGTTTCTATTTATCTAGTGTGACATAACAAATGATCCCAAAATGTAGTGGCTTAAAATAATAATTGATTCTTATCTCTCATGCACTGCTGGATATTGGCTTCAGCTGGGTACTACTTGCTTGGGTTCCCAGACACCTACAGTCACATGGTGGCTGAGACTGGAGTCATCTGAAGGCTCCCTCACTGGTGCCTGGGCTAGAATGGCTGGAAATGATCAGGGCTGGTCAGGCATCTCTACGTGACTCTTCTTCACATGGCTAGCTTGGGATTACCCACAGCATGGTGGTCTAAGGTCAATGGGGCTTCTTACACAGCAGTTGGCATCTCCAAAGTGAGCATTCCAAAAGACATGGGTGGAAGCTGAAAGACTAGGAATGACCTCACCTCAGAAGTTACATGGCACCACTTCTCTGTGTTCTGTTGGTCAAAGTAGTCATAGGCCAGCCCAAATTCAAGAGGCAAGAGCAATAGACCTTACCTTTCGAGGGCAGAATGGCCTTGTGTACAGGCAAAAAAGGAATTGATGGCTGTCATCTTGGAGACAAGCTATCACAGCAGGTATCAAGTAAAGTTTATTATAGAAAACTAACACATTATCATTTCAAAAATAGTGATAAAATCGTAGACTGATGTCCACTTCAGCAAAAGAGCTTTTCCGGAAACTCATTTAGAATAAATACCTTAGAAGTTTACACTTTGAAAGAGGTATCAGCTTCTCCACTGAACACAGTTTAGGAATGAATAACTTGCTTGGTGGCTAGAAAATGCCTGCGTTAAAGTGGTATCCAGCGTGCTTTAGAACCATTAGATCTCAGAGAGAGAACAAACTACTGGCTTATTGGTAGTTTTCGGATAAAGCAAACAGATATATTTAGCAAGTATATCTTCATTGTGGTTAACCCCAAGATGGCTTCATTTCAGCCTGGTACATAGGGCAAACTCATAAAAGCATATTGCCTGGCACATAGTGAGTGCACAATAAAAATTAGCTCTACATATTCAATTAAATTATAGAGAATCATAGTCTGAGCAGAAACACTACTTACCGATCCATTAGTAAAATGACTTTATGTTTTATCCTGGAGCCTGAGACTCAGCAAGGGGAAGGAATCTGCCCCAGGTCACACAGCTTTTAGGAACAGAGCCAGATTGGAATTCATGTGGACTCAAACTGTCTCACTTACTACAGAAAGAATCACATCTCAAAGTGCTTAATGATCTAGCGATTTTACCTCAAAATAAATGCCATTATATTTCACTTGGAGTTTTGCTGAATTCTGCAGAGAACAGCTTGACTATCAATTAACAAGTACACACATATCTTGTCTCTCACATCTGCCAGATGGGTGCAAATGTGGATAATTAGCTCTGACCTTGAGTAGCCTACATGGTTCACCCTGTTACAGATGTTGCAGAAAGTTGTCCTGTGCTTTGATTAAATTTGGTATAAAACCAGCAAGAACCATTACATGTCAGAAGTAACTGATGGTTTTGCAAGGAATCTTGCTGAATGTGTGTATATGAATATTAAATTCCTCTTTAGGAGATTAAAAACTCAATTTGACATATCCCTACCCAAGAGGTTCTTTGAAACCTGTGTCAACTAAAGCTGAAAATAATAGACATGTATGTGTGTGTTGTGAAAGTATAAATCAATCTTTTAAAAAAATAAGCATTTAATTAGCTCTTTATATGTTTTTAGCCCTATGCTAGGTACTCGGGGTAAGTGGTAAAAGATAAAATTACCTCCCTTTAAGGAATTTACAACTAAGTATAGTGGTGAAGACTAGTACACATAAATATTTAGACACGAAGAAATGATTAGTTACTAACCTATGCTTAAAGAGGCAGGAGCTAAAAGGAAAAAAAAATCATCCATTTAGGATTTGCTATTGACAGGAAAGATTTCATGGGAGGAGTGAAGCGTGATACGGACTTTTAATGATAAACAGGATGTGAACAAGAAGAAGTCCGAGTTAATATTTCTACATTGTTCATGAGGAACCAAGGATAAGACTAAAATTGATCCACAATCCAACCTCAATATACTACTGTTACCAAAAAAGAAAAGCTATTTCTTATCCTAGGATACATGTGAAATGGCAAAAGGAAAGAGGAAAAAAACCACCAAAATATAATGTATGATAGTTAAAAGAATCCTAAATTCACCTGTACTTCAAACATTAACCTTACCTCCAGAAAACTGGACAAATATTAGTCATCCATAAATTTAGCATATCAGTCAGGAAATCTTTTGCATTAACCATGGTCAAGTGATTAATGCCTTTTATACAGAGAATTATTGATCCTACAATTGGCTTCCTGTCTAATGACAATACATTCCAGTTAATATAAGGAAAAAATAGTTCCCACGTGGCCTTTATGGTGGCATAGAGATTGATCCACACATCAACTTCAAGTGCCTACTATAGGAAGTCTGTCACTTTGCTTCTGTGTCTCCTCTTCTAGAGGCGAGATCCATTTTACAGAGTGGTGCTTCACACAAGGCTCCATTTCCTTAGTTAATGTTTCCTCATCAAATTTTCATTTATTACAAAAATTAAAGAGAAACAGAAAAACCAACCAGAAATCCACTGCTTTAACCAATCAATTTCATCTTCCATCACTGCCTTCTAATGCTTGTCCATATGCACATATAATGTGTTCATAGCACTAATCCAATTTTATTTGTTCTTTTCCACTTTATATCATTGAACTCTTTTCTAGGTGCTATACAACCTTCTATAATCACTAGTTTCCTGGCTGTGTTGATCCCACCCTCTTCTCTTCTCCTTTAGCACACTATTCTGACCTCTATTATAATATTTACAGTGTTGTAGTGTTACTTTAATTTATCTTTGCCTCTTTTCCGTATCTCTTAGACTGTTTCCACCAAGAGACCGTTTCCTTTGCCTCTGCTACAGCAGTTTGCATAGGGTATGGCACACAGACTCAATAAATAATTGTTGAATAAATTAATGAAAGTGCATACATTACTTTGAGCTAATATATCATAATTTATGCAGCCATTGTTTCTATGGCTGAGCTGTAAATGGTTTCCTATTTTTTCACCTATCTATAGCCCCTTTTGGGATTAATATTCAAATGGTAGAAAACATAAGGATTTGAGAAGGTATATAAAGTGAGAGCATGGTCAGTCACAGGTTAGGGCAAAGGGTTGGAAGGGTGTTTTCAGTCAAATTTCATCAGACTAATGGTGAGTTATTTGGGGCCACAGCCAACTGTTATCATTCTCGCCTTTACCAGTAACTTGACAAAAGCAGAAAAGTAATAGAAATCAATCTTGTTACCCACGGTGGGAATTTCTCATGATCAGGATGTGGTTTACCAGGAGGTTTCAGTGAAAATGAGTGTATGATTTTGATGACAACTGGAATCTTGTGGAAATTGATAGACAGGTGAAAGAAGATAGGGAACAAAGACACACTTTAAAAATGGAAGACAGCTCAGCTGATTAGTGGCAGGAACTGAAACACATATTTTAATACAACTGCCCATTCCCCACAAAATAATGTCAATACCTAACAGGAGTTCCTTTGACATAAAGAAAATACTATGTGGTCCTCAATTTTTGTTCAAAAATGCCCTACTCTCCATAGGAGTCCTATGAGGCGGGAAAAATGGCTAGTGACAATGTCTGCCAAATGTGAAGCTATGTAGTCCCAATGTTTACGTAGTCAATATTTTAGTTGCATTCCTAGGTGTTCGAAGTTGCCCTTCACGTTGTCTGCTCCCCCCTTTCTGTCTATATCCTATTCATGGGCAACCAACTCCAATGTTCTAAAAATAAGGATGCTTCGACACCTGGCGTCTGCTTTCCCTTGAGAGAACCGTGCTAATTACGGTTGCCGGTAAAGAAGCGCGAGTGAAGCTCTGAACTATCTTTGTTTTGATTTATCATCTGAGCTTGAGGGCTTATGGGGTAACCTTGGAGGTCAGCTAGTCCATTTGCTTGTTCCGAGGTAAAAAGATCAAAGCCACAAGTGAATCATCCCAGAGAGAAAAATTACCCTCTGTCTAAGCATTTCAGAGACAGCTGTAGACACCCTCAGCAACTCACCTCAATGTGGAGAAACCCTTCTATTTATTTGTTTGTTTGTTGGTTGGTTGCACTTAACCAAATTCGTTATGTAGTGCTGTGAGTACCTGAATATAAGTACTTTGAGAAAGAAAAACAGAGCTTAGAATAATCAGTAGAGTTTGTATCATTTTTCCTTGATTTTTGATGCTTTGTTGGCTCCTCTGTGTAGTTGTACCTGGGATGGCCCTGACCTGCGCGATTGTATTTAGCAGGAAGTAAAAAAAATGGATGCCAGACAGTAGAGGTAGTGTGTGATGCTTGTTTCCATGACACCGCAAATGTCTTATTCCCGCAAAGCACTTGAGGCCTCTGTCAGAGATGACGTAGTGTATGAGTGGTTAAGCACACAGACTCTATGTCAGACAGACTTGAGCTTTAATTCTGACTCTCCTACTTATTAGCTTTGTAACATTGGTCAACTTACTCAAAGACTGCATACTTTCATCTCCTCATCTATGAAATGGGGATATTATTATTCCTTCTCACAGGATTGCTGTAAAGACTCATTGTGATAATATACATAAAGTGCTTAGCCTAGTGCCTGGAACACAGTAAATGGTAGTTATTACGAGTTTTTCTTTTTATAAATGTCCTTGCTTCTAACTTTTTAAATTGGCTGCTTTGTACAGTCACGTATCACTTAACAACAGGGATACATTCTGAGAAATTCGTCGTTAGGAAATTTCATTGTTGTGCCTGTTTGTACTTACACAAACCTAGATGGTAGGGCCTACTGCACACTTAGGCTATATGGTACTAATTTTATGGGAGCACTGTCATATATATGGTCTGCCATTGACTGAAACGTTGTTATGTAGCGCATGACTGTTTATATATATTGGCTGGAAGCTTCAGTGGATGAAGTTCTCTATTGAAGTAAAAGAAATAGAGATATTGATGCCATTGTAGTGGTGCTTTGCAGAGGAACTGAAGCCCAGTGACATTTACAAACTATACTCAATGTACTGAAAAACATAGGCCATTGTGTCTGTCCTCCATCTGTTTACATTATGGCCATCATATATATACACTATCGTCAGTCATAAACAAAAATTTACTGGTCAGAAACTAGTAGAAGCATAGAGGCATTAGACGTGATTCCTGACTTTAAGGAATACTCATTCTACTAGGTTTAATCATGTTGAATTGTCATTCTTGTAAATCAAAATGGTAGAATATTAGCAATTTTATAAGATTCAACCTAATTATTGGACAATGTATATGACCAGTAAAAATAGAAGGAAGTGTGTGCTACTTGCTAAATGAGAGTTATTGACAATTCACTCATGGGAATGACTACTATATGCTGGAGCCATCCAGGTGGATTTATGCAGAAATGGGGCTTGACTGAGACCTCTAAAGCAGGGACTCCTTCTCATTCTGCATCTCCTCTTCTCTTTCATTCTGTTGAGCTTTCCTAACACTGGTAACAACATAGAAGCAACAGGTTTAGGAGAAAAACAATAGACTTGAAGTCATAAAACCTGGGTTCAAATCCCTGCCCCACTCAACCCCCCTCTTTCTTGTATGAACTTGGTCAAGTGATTTTACCATTTTAGGTCTCTATTTCCTCATCTGGCCTAAATTAGAAAAATATCAGTGTTATTGGGGTGAGAACTAAATGAGACAATGTACATGAAAGTGTGCAGTACAGTGCTTGACTCATAGCTATGTGTGTCGTTTTGTTCTGGTCATGGGTCTTTGGTTCCAGCCACACATAATGATGATGCAATTGCTGCATAAATGATGATGATGCTGGCCTTCTGGAATGACTTTATGTTTTCCCAAAGCATTTTACCCCCCAGTGCCTGCCAGAGCCTTCCATTTATGGTGTAGTTCCTACTATAGATCCTGTATACACACAAACACACACACACACACACGAGTTCAGTCTGTCACTCGTTCCACAAGTACTTATTGAAAACACACTGTATACTTCGAGGATGAGGCAATGGGCAGCATAAAGTCCCCATCTGAATGGAGCTTACCTTCCATTGGGAAACTAGGCAACCAAAAATGAACAAATAAACATATAATACAATTCCAAGGAGTGAGAGAGGCTTTGAACAACAATAAATCAGTGTGAGAGGAAAGGTTAAGTGAACCGTGATTGGAGTTCTGAACTTAGTGATGGAGCAAGTCATGCAAAGATCTGGGAAAGACCTTTCCAGGCAGAAGGAAGAGAGACAGCAAATGTCTTCAGGTGGGAAAGATCTGGCAAGTTTCAAAAATATCAATAAAGCTAGTGTAGCTACAGAAGAGGGAAATAGGGAAGAGAATAGGGAAATGGCAATATAAATCTTGTAAACCTGGTAAAAAAAAAAAAAAAGTAAGAATTTCTTATGTGTACTCGGAAACAATAAGCGTGAAGAGTTGGGGAAGAATGCCCTGATTGCTCTGGATACTGCATGGAAATTAGAAGTGCTAGTTGGCGAGCCACTGTGGAGGAAGGAGATGAAGAGGTTACTACAGTGACCTAGGCAAGAGATGATATGGCTTGAACTAGGGTGGTAGTGGTGGAAGTAGTAAGATATAGTGTCTCAATTTTTGTTTTTTTAAGATAGAGCAATCAATCCCATTGGTGATGAATTGGATGAGGGGGATAAGAGAAAGAGAGGAATCAAGGATAGCTCTTGATTTTTGCCCTGAGCAACTGGGTGCTTGGTGGTCTATTTACAGAGTTGGGAAGAGTTGGGGAAAAGCAGATTTTGGGGGAGGTCAGTTGGGTTTGGGGAGGTTTTTTTGGATATTCAAAGAGTCATAAATGAAGCTGGGTACCTCATTCCATTGTAAGTGGAACTTTATAGCTCCACATGGTTTTACGGAATCTTTCCAAGACCATAGTCTGAGCAACAGACAATATCACTCATGTAAAGCCAGGTGCTGGCCTACACATGTGCTCCCACTTCTCCCATGGCTGGACGATATTTTTGGCATTCAAAGTAAACAATTTCAATGCATATATCTTGTTTATTTAATATAATGGTGATTTATTGCTGGCTATTATCTCAGCTGTTTGGGGCATGGTACTTACAAACCTGAAGTTGAAGCTCTAATCCATACTTAAACCAATTAGGTTTTAAAGATAGAAACTGGTTCCTGACCACAGATATATTCAGCCACGTTGAAAATGTTTATCTTCAGATTAAAAACTAGTAACTACTTATTAAAAAGTTCTAGCATGACAAAAGTTTGACTCATTATAAAAGTCATCCCATTTTATCCTCATAAATACACTTTCAGGTGAGTTTTTGAACTCTATTTTATTGATTAGGAGACTGAGATATAGAAAAGTTAATAATTACCACAGGTTCACAAAAAAAAGTTGATCATAAGTGAGATTGAGTGGAAAAGTGGGAATTGCTACTCCCCACCCCCATTCTGTAGAAAATAGCCCCAAGAGCAGGTCTTCCTGACTCTGAGTTGAGAAAATGATCTAGAGTCCTTATCATCTTGGACGGTGGTAGAACATTCCAGAAAAGATGCCACAATTTTTCTACCATTGTACATATCTCACCATCCTTTGGCTTCTTTCACCATAGTCTTAAAAAATCATCTTGTCACATATTACCTTTAAAATATTGATTTTAGAATAGTGATTCTACATTATTTGGAGAATAGTTTTAGAACTTTTGAGGAGAAAGTGCTCGAGGGGGAAGCTCTCCTTGTTCTTTCAGCCATGGTCTGCTTGCACTACCCTCCTCTCTAAGTCAGGCCCGCATTCCCTTTCTTTCCTTTGCATACTTGTGCTAGGGCAGAGAAGCCCTCAGCCTTTCTGGCCCATCATAGGCCCTCAGTAAATATTGTTGAATGAATGAATGCTGCCAGGAAGTCCCCACTCCTTAACATTCTGGTTAAATTGTGCCCAAATACCCAGTAGATAGCCTGAGAGTATTAAACTCACTCCCATAACAGCTGTGAATGCCTTACGTCCTCAGGCTTCCCCCTGCCTCTCCACCTACTTCCATGGGTGGGTGACTTCAAAAGTACTCTGCCCCTTTGCCCCAGTCAATCATTTCTTTGTTTTTAGTGGGTTTTTTCCTCTTTCTTTCTCCTCCTTTCTTGTTTTTTTTGGAGGATGCACTAAAGATAGTGTGTGGGGGGGATGCAGGGGAAGGATGTTACTAAGAGATGTCAGACCAGGCAGCAGGCTATCTTCTACTGTCTTTTCCTGCTGTCTTCTCTTGCTATTTCCTCTCTCCCTTCCCCTCTCCCGAAGTCAGTTCCACTCCAAGGTTTGTACATAATAATTCTGCCCAACCAGATTCTTCCGTATCTCACCGTTTACACCAGCAAAATACTTTCCTCCAAAATGCAATTCTCTCTCTAAGAGGAATTCCTGAGAATAACATTGTCTCTCCTCTGTTATAACTTGTGAAAATTTCCCCAGTGGGAAGAAGTCTCTCAAACTAGGGAGGGAATTGAAAATTCTCAGCTGCAGTCAGTCAGAATGACAAAAGAACCTGTTCCATTTGGTTTTTACCATCAAACTCTCAACATTGCAATTTTCACCTCCCCACCATGTTTGCACTTGATGTCTCATATACCTTTCTTCCACTCTGTTTACTGGAATATTCAAGGAGGTGTTGAGAAATTATAAGGAGATTTTGCATATACAGACCACTATTTTCTCTCAGTCAATAGAATAATAGTAATAATAATAAAAATCTTGAGTAATAAGAATAATAAACACTAATTGAGAACCACAAATGTTTACCACCTACTATCCACTTTAAATTGTGCTAAACTTTTTCTCATGTTTTATCAATTAATACCAATAATACTCCTGAGAGTTGGATATTATCATCCTCAGTTTACAAATAAGGAAACAAAGACTCAGGAAGTTGGTTAATTAATTCATTAATATACCAAAAGAGGCACAGCTAACTGTTTAGGCTAGGATTCAAGTCAAGGACTTCCAGAATCTAATTGCACTGTCTTCTCTGTATATGAGAAAAAGAGGGAAAAACTAGGGGTATCCTAACTTTTTATGTTGAGTGCATACTGTGAACGGTATGCCTGATGCCTTGCTATGGAGCTGCTAAGTTTTTTTAAGAGGAAAGTAGCATCACACTTATTTATTTATTTATTTATTTTTCCAGCTTATTGAGGTATAATTGGTATACAAATAACTGCACATAATTAATGTATACTATTTGGTGAGTTTGGACATACGTAATATATGATACCATCACCACAGTCCAGGTGATAAACATTCCTATCACCTCCAAAAGTTTTCTTCTCTCCTTTCGTTTTTTTGTTTGATTTGTAGTAAGAACACTTAACATAAGATCTATCCTCTTAACAAATTTTTAAGTACACAATACCTTATTGTTAACTATGAGTGCAATCTTGTACAGCAGATCTCTGGAACTTACTCATGCTGTATAACTGTAAATTTTGAAATACTATTTTGACTGACTAAAATTATCACACTTTCACATCAAAGCAGATTTAGAACCCAACAGAAGTGGGAGAGAAAATAAGTACATGTTGTATATACATGATGCACATAGCTGATGTGTTATGACAGTCCTCTTGAGAAGTGAGAAGGTGCTGGTAGACATGCCCTTTCTCCTCATTCAGAAATAAGAATGTCATAACAGTTCTGTTGTCTCGTTTCCATGTATTTATATCCCACCTAAACTGTCAACTAAAATAATTCCGAGTCAAAAGAGGCGCATGGGCCTAATTTCTTCTTTTAAACAGAAATGCTAACTTCAGTTTAACCTGTCCCTCTAAAATGCCATTGTTTACCGCTTTTATCTTACAATTAAATATGCTATTCTCTTCTCCTCCCCAACATCTACGGTGACACTTACAACTTGGGCACCTCATTTAAACTCTCTAAGTTGTTCTCCTTTTGTAAAATGGGAATAATGCTAATAGCACCACATAGGGCATTGCGAGGATTTTAAAAATAATAAAGGATGAATATAAACTAGTTGGCACATAGTAGATCTCAGTAAATGCCAGTCTCCACACCCTACTCTGCTTCTAGAATGTAACATTTTAAAGGGCAAGAGCTAGCTATGACCTCTACTTCAGAGCTAGAAGCACAGAAAGTGGACTAAATATTATGCTGATTTTGTCAGTGCCCAATAGTAGAATTCCATCTCCTTAGCCCAGAAAAGAGCAGTGCTCTTTCTATATTCCTCCCAGACCTTAACCCAGAGCCTAAAGTTCGGGTTTATTGACTGTTTGTTTCAACCACCAGGTGGCATGACAATGGAATGATAGACTGTGGGTGTGTTTCCTTCCATCTCGGAGATTTGAAGGAAGTGTGGAAGCAGGTATTTGTACTTAACAAAACAAGTGTTCAGAAGATCCAATTCCATTTCCTCTGGTAGATTTCAGCCAGTTGTGCTCCAGCTCATTGCTCACCTATTAAAGCCTGCTTGGCTCTCACATCCAAGATGCACTGGGAAGGTCCACAGGCAGCCTTCCACTGCTAATAAGATGAAGCCACTGGTTGTTGTAAGACTCGTAAGCCTGTGACTCTCATAGATCAATTTCAGAGCAATATTGTGTATAAGCGAACACAGTCTCAGTAACTAAGAATGATTTTAAAACAACTCAAACCAGCATTACTCTATATTATGAAGGGGACAGGAAATCCCCCAGCAATAAATTTTAAAATCCCTGTTTGAGTTCTTCCCAATCCACTGCCCCACGCAATACAGCCCCCCTTCTCAAACCCATGGAAACTCCATGGGTCCTTGTTTTCCTCCTTGTGCCTCTCTACCCTTTTCTATCATTTCTTCATTGCACAGCCCAGGAACTGTCCAAGGTTATACCCATCTTGGAGGGGAAGATGGGGAAGGCTCTGATGTAGACTTTGCCAGAAATCTCTAGTGCATAGGCAGAGAAAAAAAATCTGGGAAAACTCAAAAATTAATCACTTATAATTCTTTATAAATTGGATAAAAATCTTTTGTCAGATATGTTTTGTAAAAATATATCCAGTCTGTGCCTTATCTTTTTTTTTAACTATATCTTTCAAAGAACGATAATTTTTAATCTTGGAGGAAAGAAATGATCAGGCAATAAAAAGCAAACGCCAGCAGAGTGTGAAAAAAATTAATCACCGTATCTTGGCATACTGTAGCCAAACTTAAGTAAATGCAACAAACTGTGCTGCAAATTGCAAAAGGGAATAATGAGATCTAGTCATGGAAAGCACTGAATTGGAAGTGTGAAGTTTTCCTTCCAATCCTTCTTGTGCCACCAATTAGCTATATGAACTTGAAAAGGTGACTTCACCTCTCTAATTCTTCACTTGCTCCCTTTTATTGATATGAAACCAAGGCTTTTCTTAGTATAATGGAATGACTGACATAAGGTCCCATAGGAAGACAAGAACCATGTCTTTATGTGCTTTTGTATCTCTGGTACCAACATGACAGGGCCTGGCACAGAGTAAGCACTCAATGACTTTCAGATGGATGCAAGACTTGTTCCTGGGTTTTCTGAATCCACAGCCAATACCCTGTGGCCTGTCCCACTTGGGATCTCATTTCCTCACTGCTCCACTTTTCCATTAAGATCCCACTTAGTTCAAATGATTGACATGTACTTCTAGTCTATGCACTTATGGTACAGAATACCAGTCTTCACCAGTTTCGTTGTTCTGATGACATCTCTACTATTAACTAATACTTTTTGAGTTAGCATTTGGATTTATAGAGCCTCTAAGTTGCATGCATTTTTTATAACTAGATGGCAAAATTTCTACCACTTGCTCTAAAACTATTCCCCTCTTTCTCTGAGACATGAAGTGATGTATATACATTTATTGTTAGCATAATGATTTATGACGATATCTCAAGGATATCCAAGGAGAGCTTGGATGTATTCAATTAGAAATTGTTATTTTTAAGTGTTGTGTGTTTTTGTGTGTCCAGTACATTGTGGGATGGTAGGAAAGACACAGTGTGTGTTGTATGCTGCCTCCACAACTGATTGATGACATGTATATAGCACTGTACAGGTTACAGACACCCTTATTTCCTGATTAACTCCTCTCAACTATCATGAGGGCTTGGTATTGTTATTAACCACAGTTCACAGATAAGATGCTGCGGCTGAGCACCATTTAAGTGACTTGCCCAAGATCACAAAGCTGGGTCTCAGCTCACATGTAGGTTCTCTGCTTTCAGAACAAGTCTTCAGCTCGGATAGCACAGTAGTTAAGGGCACAGCCTCTTTACCCAGATTGCTCAGTATTAACATCCCAATTTTGCTACTTATTTGCTGTGTGAGCGAAATAAGACAAATCACTTAACCTTTTTGTGCCTCAGTTTCCCATTCTCAAAATGGGAAGAAAATAGAACCTACCACATAGCGTTGTTAGGAGAATTGAGTTAATGCATGTAACATTCTTAGAACAGAACAGGCAGGTAAAAGCACTTCATATATGTTAATTTGTGTATGTGTGCATGTGCCTGTGTATGTGCGTTCATTTGCATGCCTTGTGTGTTTTCACGAGACTGAACTGATTCTCACATTTCTGGAAATCTCTCACGTTAGCTCCTCAAGTACATTTTATTTCCTTGAGACGAAAGAGCCGATTCCTGGCGGCGGCCCGATTATAAATTATGTGTCGTGTATTTATGAGGAGGTTGTGAGTGTGCTTCAGACCATCCATGTGGGAACAGGGTCCCAACGTGCAGAAGAGGAACAGAAACAAAACTCTGACCTCTAATGTAATCTTCACTCAGACGCTTCTCAGATAAAATCGCTACGCTTCAGGAGCTGATTGCCACAGTAACCCCGCAGCCCACAGAACATAATGCAAGCTGCAATTTAAAATTTCACACGGGAAGGAAAAGTTACAGTTTTCAGAGAGAGTCTGTAGATCAAACACAAGACAAGAACTAAGTGTCTGCCCAGTGTATCAAGCACGGAAGCAGGTACTGTGGCTTGAGTTCTTTCCGCGTCAATTTTATTGATTAAACCTCGAACCATCTAACGTGGTGCGTGTTGCCTGGATGTCTAAAACTAGCCTTTGAACAAAGGGAGGAGACTCAATCTAAACAGTCAGGAAGCAGAAATGCTGTTCCAAATACTGTTGTATGTGCTTTATAGCTGCTAAAAACCAAGGGACCGAACTGAGTCTCAAAAGGTTTTAGGGTTACATGTGCCAAATTCTATCACTTGACTTGGAGGTGCCGCATTTGACTTGCTAGCCCTTCGCTAATCTAGATGGACATGAAGCTCCGCTCTCTGAAGGGGCAGGAGCAGCGGCCCGAGGGCCCTTCCGGGTGGGGTAAGACAGCTCCAAGTCTTACTGGTCTGGGTGCATTTCCTTGTCAGCCTCATCATTTATCCTTTCTCATCATCTTCGTTCAAATAATGAGTGCTACAAAACAACCCTCATTCTGCCTCTGGGAGACAGTATAGGGTTGCAGAAATAATGTGAACTTCAGGGTCAGAGGAAACCAAGTCAGTTTGAGTCCATGTTTTGCTTTTTATTACCATTTGTGGTAAAGGGCAAGTTGCTTAGCCTCTCTCTGCCTCAATTTCCTTATCTGTAAATGGAGATAGAAATATTATGTTACAATGTTGTTAGGAGGATTCAGTGAGATATCATATGGGAATTGTTGGACATGTATTGGGTACTTAAATGTTAGTTCAGAGAGAGAAACAGAAGGCAGTAGTATTAATTGGCTTTTAAGGAACTTCTGGAAAAATACAGATGGGTGTCTGACTTGTTAATAAAATTTTAATTTGACTGAGATCAATGAAAAGCCCCATGTGTTGACTACAAATACATACTTATCAGCAATCCCAAGGAAAACCACTCAGGGTTATCTCCTTTCATTAAAGAGCAATATAAATATTGATCAACTCTCCTAATTGACCTGTGGTTTGCTTTCATACATTAAACTTCTGTTCTGCACAGAAGGCACAAATTTTCCAATTACCTTTAGTTCATAATTCATTATGTCACATTAGAAGCTAAACGTGAACACAGAGTCCTCATCAAGAGAAATCACCACTTGAAGAGCACTTCTCCTAGTGCCTTCTTATCCCCCCACACTGTCCGAGCCTCCTCACAGATGACCTGTGCAGGGCGAAGGGAATATCTTCACCCATCTGAGGTAGGCCAACACATTACATCTGAAATCAAAGCAACCGCATGACAGGGGCAACAAGCGACCCCCTCACTCAGGACCAGAACTGAACAGCACACCAGATAATGAAAAAGGAATATTAAGCTTGATGACACAAGGAGGGCTGGAAAAATGCCAAGGCAAACATCTGTTGTTTCATAAAGATGGCTAAAGGCATGCTAATCATCTTGTTAATGGTGGTAAAACATTAAAGATATTTCCTTCAAAGGCAATGGCAATACATTCTGTCTCTTGGACTTAGAAGCAAAATAATAATAATGTGTAATACTGAATGCCCAGAATCCCGGACAATGTGCCTCCAATGGCTATATCTTGCCATGTCTTTCTGGAAACCTGAGTGCCTCAGACTTCACCTGCAAAATGGATTATTAATAAAAGATTTTCTTGCTAGTTCATTGCCAGGGAAATGAATGAATGAATGGCACTTGGCCTCCTGCAAATGTGAGGGCATTATAGAGCCATGTCTTTCTCCACCTCTGTTTCAGACTGGCTTCATTACTACCCATTGTTTTGTTTCTCCTGCCTAAACAGCAATCTTTCCTTTGCACATCTGCCTCTCAGGATCAAGACCAAATTCTCCCCACCCAGTGAAGTACAAGCTAAAGTGCTCCGAATAGGGGATTTTGGAAACAGGCACTATGTCCCTCGAGCCTGTTCTCTTTAGATGTCAATACAAGGTGGACTGCAATCCAGCCTCCTGAATTAGTGAGAGATGAGGATTACCCCCATGAGACATGACTCCTCCTCTTAGGAACCACACTTTTATGGACAGAAAACAACACTGGTTTTCATTTACATTAAGGGTTTGGTTTGCTTCATTCTGAGAAAGAGCTGGTTTTAATTTTTTCCTTTGTAAGACTTTGTCCTTTAATAGCATGTGATAATAGAAGTTCTCCACTGATTATAAGAGGAAATCTTTCATTTTATTATCATCATTAATATCAAAGCATCACAGTAGAACACTCCTCCAAATTTTTGTGGCATTGCAGAGATAAGCTGGAGAGGAAGTAAACGTAAGATTCTGCTTTACATAAAGATTATATATTATCGTACTGCTATTTTATTTTCCTTTTTCATATAGATTACTAACAGGAGGAGAATATAAAACAAAATTCACTAAATAATTCAAAAATTACTTAGTTGGTACAATAATTTAAAAATAGATATTTACACATAAAGCTGTTAATCCCAAAGGCCACCCAATTTAACTCCTTGAGGTCATGTATGAAAAACAGACAGGCCAAGTGGGGGGCCCCAAGACCCCCGAGTGAAGCAGGGAGCAGTACACTAACCCCAGGTCTTTCCACCTCCCTGCGTTTCCTTCTCACTTGTGTTAAACTCATAGGAAACTGAAATAGGAGATAGAGCTTAGTGACTGAGGAACAGTAAAATGGAAGGAAGGATGCAAATCCTGGCATGAGAGTTGTCTCTAACCTTGCACTGTTAAGCCATCTGATCCTGGTTCCTGGTGAGTCCACACACTCAGCCTCAGAATTCATCTCAACCCAGGGCTTCAGGTAGCCATTTGCATGGATTAGAGTTGTTACACAATGGGAAGCATATTTCCTATTTCTGGTTTAGTAGTTAAGTGCATGGAGTTCAGAATAGGATTGACTGGTGTTCACATTCCAGCTCCTCCACTTACTAGCTCTGTGACCTTGAACAAGTGACTTAACTTCTCTGAGCCTTGGGTTCTTCTGCAAAATAGAGGGGGTGTTTTCTTCTTGTGGTTGTTAGATGATGTGTAAAGTGCTTAGCACAGTGTACACCAAACAGTAAGCTCTCCATCCATGATATTATTAGTCCAAAAGAAGCAACCACTTTTCTGCATTTTCCGTTTTTCAACTTTGCAGCATTAGGTTTAGTAAAATGGATATGGAAAGAGATTTATAGAGCTACCTGATGGTGTCTCAGGCCCTGGTGCTGGATTCTGTATTAAAGATGATTGTAAATAAGTCTAAGAGAGACTCCATTTAGAAATAAAATCCAGCTGTTAGGACTTGTTTGGTCCATTTTCAGCCACGTGCTCCATGTCCCTCCAAGACATTTGATGCATTGAATTGCAGTTCAGCTAAAGATGGCTCGTTTGGAGTCTAAAGAAGCCTGAAAAGTTTTTAGAATTCAGGATGGAATCAATGCCAGAGCTGAATCTGGAGATGAAGTGCTCTTATGCCCCATCCCAGGAACAAAAGGTGCAGGGACAAATGATACCCACAGTGGACCCGGGGCAGAGAGGCCCTTTTATCAGACGTCCTTTCCAGAGACACTGTCCAGGAAGAGCGAGCTAACAGCAGTCAAGAACACTTTCAACTGAACCAAAAATGATGTTTTCATCGATACCCACTGAGGCTTGTTTGCAGAGCCCGAATCTGGGGCAAACAGCTTGCCACACCTCTTAATGCCTCATCTCAGCACTTACTTAATTTCAGATCTATTTCTTTCCTATTAAAAATAAAAAACAGTTGTTGTCAGTCTTTGGCATGAATTGTTCTCTGGACAGCATTGTGTCAACATGAGATTGTCAGACAGTTGTATTGGATAGTGACATCTTCAGCCTCGCGTGTGACAGGGGACACAGTTCAGATAATCACTTTAAATATGTCACTAACACAGTAGCAAAATATTTTAAAAGTATAGACTGATAGGGCTGCTGCTGTTTGTCATATTCACACTTTTTTTTTTTTTTTTTTTTTGGTGAGGAAGATCAGCCCCAAGCTAACATCCATGCTAATCCTCCTCTTTTTGCTGAGGAAGACCAGATCTGAGCTAACATCTATTGCCAATTCTCCTCCTCTTTTTTTCTTTCCCCAAAGCCACAGTAGATAGTTGTATGTCGTAGTTGCACATCCTTCTAGTTGCTGAATGTGGGACGCAGCGTCAGTACGGCCGGAGAAGCGGTGTTTTGGTGGGCGCCCGGGATCTGAACCTGGGCCGCCAGTAGCAGAGCGTGCGCACTTAACCGCTAAGCCATGGGGCCGGCCCTCACACGTTTTTATTTCCAAGAAAATGTGTTCTCTGAGGATATGTAGTCAGGAGCTCTCCCTAGAATATTATCATTTGTAATAGATGCTCCTGAATAGTTTATTTTTATTTATACTAGTAGCTGGGGAGTCATGGTAAGCTGGGGAAGGGCAAAAGCAAAAGACAATTTTCTATTGAGGACATAAGGGTAAGCCACAGAAAAAATGGTTGGGCGCCCTTCACGTTCCTATCTCCAGAAGCGATGAATTAGTCATCCAGAAGGGTGTGAATATTCCCAGCAGCTGAAGCTTCCCCGGTTGTCTGGAAGGTTTAATTCTCGGGTCCTCACCATTAGGAGCGACTGTGAAACGCCTCCTCCTGTCTTTGTCTCTATGATGTGATTGTGAGCATCATTTCCCCCTCTGGTCTTCCACTTTTTGAAACAGAAAAAATGTAGACAAAGTACAAATTTAACGTGATGCCTAGAGTCTATTTCCATGAATGTTGCATAATTATTGAAAGATACCATCTCACGTATTTTCAGGTGTTTGCTTCCAATTCATTTTGTTTCCATTTACATAAAATGTCGATTGGTGCAGGAGTCTTTGTGGCTGTCTTAGTGAAGTCTTCTCTCGGGATTTCTCACAGAGATTTATGTGCTTGGAACCAAAATTAGGTAAAAAAATATACAGAAGGTTCTGCAAAATATCATGGGAGTGGTCCAGCTCATGGTACATTCCTGTCACACAAATAATTATTTTCCAGCAAGGCTGACTTCTGGCCCATCATCTACTCATCTGGGAACTGTATACAGGGTACCACATGTAAATGTGTACCTTCATACAACTGAATAAATCTCCTTCCTACAACGTAATCTCTTAGAAAAGTGAAAGTAAAATTTTTGGATAGTCTTTTAGAAAGAAGATGCCGTATAGTGCTGTGGATAAAATTACAGGTGACAGAGCCAGACCTGTCACTAGCATGTGACACCGTGTACTTTTTTTTTTTTTTTTTGGTGAGGAAGATTAGCCCTGAGCTAACATCCGTGCCCATCTTCCTCTACTTTACATGGGATGCTGCTGCAACATGGCTTGACAAGCGGTGCATCTGTCTGCGCCCGGGATCCGAACCTGCAAACCCCGGGCCATTGAAGCAGAGCACATGAACTTACCCACTACTCCACTGGGCCGGCCCCCTCAAGTACATTTCTTGAGGGCTCTGAGAACCAGTTGTCTCATCTGTCAAATGGGGATATCAGCAGGACGTTCTTCATAGAGTTGCAAGGAGTCAATGAGATGATACAGAAAGAACCCTGCGCAGTGTCTGGCGTTAGATTATAGCTATTATTTTATTATTAGGGGTTTTTCTTAATTCAGGCCATTTGGTCTCGAAATCTATTCTATGGAAACACAAACTCTGGACCTGCTTAAGCAGAAAGGAGCAGTTGAATAAGTTGTGATGCAACAATTCTGTTGCAAAGAAGAGAGGAGGGGACTCTGCTTCAAAACTGGAGAAGAATTGAATGTCTTTTGAGAACAAGTCCCCCTTCCTTCCCAGAAGGCTGACTTTCAGGCAGAGGTATTGAGGACAGCGTCCTGTGTGGGGAGGCCACGCAGCTCTTCGCATAATGCTCAAACTCAGATGCCAGCTTCACCTGCTGTGACAGAAGGGCAGGGCAGCAGGCTGTGCGCCAGGAAGAAAGAGCACCTTACTGTACTGTTTCCTTTCGTAGCTCCAGCCATCACTTCACTTACTTCCCTCTTACGTTTGGGCAGGTTCACACGTGGCAATTTTATGGCCTGTGGGAAGCTAATTAATAATAATTCGGATAGAGTGAATTCTTTTCTTTTGGCAAGGGCATTGTAGATCAATTTAAGTTGAATGTGTCCCGGTCTGCTGGAATAATAAACTCTTTCATAGTATTAGAGATACTATAAAATCCACATACTTTGTACAACCTGAATGGGATTAAAGACAGGCAATTAATCTCCTCTGTGTTTTCTTATTGGGGAAATAGATTTTTATACATAGTTTTGAACAGTTTTTAAATTATTTAGAAACTCGTGTCTCATTTGCTGTATAAGAGGTTTCTGTCCCAACTACACTCAAAGTGTTATTAAAATGTCATGAATGTGCAGTCAATCTACCAAAGCCAGATTTAACTACATTTATATTAACTTCCCACTTTAGAAATGGTGTCAGATCTAGTCCCATTTGACCCAGTGATGCAAGTAGGACTGTTACTAATGTTGCCATTTGATAAATAAGGAAAGGGAGAGACGGAAAATTAAGGGTCCGGTTAGTTACTCAGTTAGTGGCAGGGCCAGATTAGAACCCAAGTATCCCACTTCACTGTCTCAGTAATATCCCACCATACGTAAAGGCTTTCCAAGTGATGCCAGCCATAATGCCTTTCATCTAGCCACATATGGAGATGTCTCCTCCTTTCTGTTGGCCCAGTGAAGAGAGAAAATCAGCAAAATAAAACTCCCAGCACAGCTGGAAATTGGTTATGGTGGGAGTATTTACACTATGAAATTAGCAATGGGTACATTTCTGCCTCTGTGCCATCACGATAACCAAGGCAACTGCATAGGGATTCTGGAAATCTATTACAAGGATTCTGATTTGGCAGGTTCTATTCTGGGTTCTGATTTAGTATGCTTTGGGTAAAACCCACAGATCTGTATTGTTTAAATATATAATATATATTTAATTTATAATATATAATAATACATAATACAATAATTATAATATCTATTAATTTAAATATTTAAAAAGTTTTAAATTGTATATCATTCAAAGGGGACAAGAGGAGATATAATAAAATTTTTCTCTCCCACCTCTGCCTCTCATCTACCCAGTTCCCTCCCCTGGAAGTAATCAATATTATCTCTGTATTCTTCCAGGCCTATTTTATTGACATACAGGTGAAGACATATTTAAGTATTTCTCGTATTTTACACAAATGTGGATCATTTTCAACAAGCTCTACAGGTGATTCTGGTACAAGTAATCTTCAGATGATTGGTCAACTCTTTTTGAAAGAATATTGACTCTTCTAGAACATAGGAATTCCCAGTGGTAATGTCAGACAGTAGTTCTCCAACTTGAGCGTGCATCAGATTTACCTGCAGGGCTTGTGAAAACACAGGTTGGTGGCCCCCATGCCTTTTGGTGAGGAAGATCAGCCCTGAGCTAGCATCTGTGCCCATCTTCCTCTATTTTGTATACGGGACACTGCCACAGCATGGCTTGATGAGCAGTGCGTAAGTCTGTTCCTGGGATCAAACCTGCAAACCCTGGGCTGACGGAGCAGAACGCACAAACTTAACCGCTACGGGGCGCCTCTGGGCCCCTGCTCTGAGAGGAACTGATCTAATGCAATATTTATTAAGCTCTACACTTTCAGCTTAAGTTAATTGCCTTCCTGAAATACATCATCAGTAGCCATAAAAACAGCACTATGTGGTCCTTACTGGGTTGCAGGCCCTGTCCTAAGCACTTGACATATATTAACTCATTTAAGCCTGCAACAATTCTATGAGACAGACACTTTCATTATCCCATTTTACAGAGGGAAATTGAGGGAGACAGGTTAAGCAACTTCCACAACTTCATTCATTCGGGTGCTAAGGGGTAGAGCCGGTCTGACTCAGAACCCACTGGCCTAACCATCAGGCTGCACTGCCTTCTAGTCCTCAAAATGAGGCCTAATAGACACTTGCTTTCAAATCATCCACACCAAACATGATGAAGAGCGTCTCTCACTACATAGCTCCCAAATGTGAAAATGTAGTAACACAAAAGGTAAATTAAATATGCACATTGTTAACAGAAGGAATTTTCATTTTAAGGTACGCAAACAAAATTCTTTTTATTTTCTCCTATAATGGATTTGAGAAATTTTCAATTTACTTGCAGCTCTTCAGAAACAATTAGTTTTGTAAAATGAGGCATTCCAGTATTTTGTACCCAATAACAAATTTTTAAAAATGCAATGGGGGCCAGGCCCGGTGGCCTACTGGTTAAGTTTGTCATGCTGTGCTGCAGCGGCCTGGGTTCAGTTCCCTGGCGTGGACCTACACCAATCATCAGTGGCCGTGCTGTGGCAGTCCAAATACAAAATAGAGGAAGATTGGTACCAGATGTTATCTCAGGGCAAATCTTCCTCAGCAAAAAAAAAAAAAAACATACAACGGATTTGTTACCACATTGATCACAAAGTTTATATATAAAATTATATATGATATATAAAATACTGCCCTAGTTTATATATATGGAGCTATTTAATTCAAAGCATAGGGTCCAGTTACTGCGTGTGTTGCATCCAACTTGTACTAGCTTTGCAAGAGTCAATTGTTAATTTTTCACAAATTTTATAAATGTTCTGATATCATGTTGTCAGCTAAAAATTGGCTGTGGTGGGAGTATTTACACCACGGAAATCAGCAAAATATAGAAAATAGGGGTTTTTTAATTTGGAAAACTATCTGTTAAACATTTACCAGCATACCACTATGCCAGTAGATCATGTACCCCAAACCAAACACACACATTTTCCTTACTAGGGACATTTAAAAAGAAAGAAATTTTAAACAGGATATTACTCAGACTGGCACATTAAATAGAATGTTAATCACAGTATTGACTTCTTAACTTTAATCACTGAATTCTTGCCAGTAACCGAAACTGTGGATTAGCACACAGAATTGATCTCTCATCTCTTTGCTATTAAGTATCTAAATAACTATTTCTGTAGTCCAAGTCCCTAAGGCTAAACAAATGATGAGGAAAAAGTGCCCTCCAGTCCTCAGTCTGATGGTCCTAGAATGCAAATCAGAAGTCTAGATTTTTAATACATCCTCTGGCAAGAAAAGGAACAATGTGGAGTGTGTCTGAGGCAGGTTTGATAAATTAGCATAGTGTTCCTAAATCTCCTGTCTGATTCTTGTAGCAAGTGTTTCCCAAAATCAAGTAGCATTTTGGAATTTTCTGGCATTAAATAGGCTTGGAATTCCCTGAACATTGAGAGTGAAATTATTCAAATGTTTGCCCTATTGACCCTTTCTTTCCCTAAAGTGATAAGCAAGAAACTATCTCTTTACTCACCTTAGTGATGGCTGCAGATTCAGCTTTTGAGTAATTTAAATGTGTTCAGTGATAGTCTAATTACCTATTGCCTGTTTGTTAAATCCAACTATTGATGGTCAAAAATGCCATTCAGTACACAGAAGAGCACTTTTACCCTGGGAACTTTAGAGCTATGATAATCCCTGAATAGAGGTGTGCGATACCATGCGGCAGTCAACACAGTCATGGTGACCACCATTGCGTGGATGGTGTTGCAAGTTTTTCAAGGGCTTTCACATTATCCAATAGCACCCACAGGCCTTGATGACTTAATAGGAAGGTGGATCTGCCTCGTGTTTTCACACATGGCTATCGTTCTACAAAACTACACCGACCCCGGGCACTCAAAAGTCACCCAAAGCTTTCTCTGAAGACCTGTTATGACTCCTAATAAAAGAGTGCAGAGAAATAAAAGATCTTCAATTGGAGCCATTTTCCTCCATCCCAGGAAGAGGGAAGAGCGACCCCGATGGGGGTGTCATTGAGGATTACAACTCAGGCAGCCTGGGACCTGAATCCCCATCATGGCAGCCTGGGACCTTCAGCCTCTCAGGTCCAGAAGGTACAAAGTCAACCCTCTCATCTGGAATACCCAGAAATTTCTACTTGCATAAAAAAGACAGTAAAGCCTTTTATTCTTCAAATTGGCCTCACTGGTGAAAAGATCTAGGATTGGTGGTGGTGGTGGTGGTGGTGAGCCAAGTTCAGGTCACAAGGTGTCCATCCCTGTACAGGTCAGTGTTGTCCCAGAGCCTGTGGTGTGGAGCAGTGGCTTGTTCATGACAGGCAGAGGTTGTTAGAGGATTTTTAGGAGGAGTTTTGAGAGGATAGAGAGAGGAGGACTGAAATGAGAGGGGAAACTTTCCCTTGTTAAAAAAACTTCCTTCCAGAAAGTCTCTTTCTTGTTACAGGTTTCTCAAATGTTGCTGTTCTCTTCAGACAATTTTATCTAATTAACATCTATTTTTCACTTCTTTATGCAGTAATCAGTATTCAATTACCAGAACCCAGCTGCTGATGCTAACAAGTACTGAAAAATCAAATTCATACCATAAATCCTTAAATGCCCTCACCATCTCCTAAAGCAAGACAAAGGAGCTTGATTCCTCGACTGCTCCCTCTCTTTTACCTACATACCTTCACTCTCTTTTTATAAATCCTTTTGTGACTTCGGGTCCATTCCAGGACCCGTTATTGAAGGCCATAGGGAGAGGGTCAAAGAAAAGAATAAAACCAAATATGGACACTAACACAGAAGTTTCCATCTAAGGATGGTAAGAGACTTAAATATTTACATATTCTAATATTTTTTATTTGGTTTTAAGGACTCAAACTAATTTTGAAGAGCATTTTATCTAAAGTTAATATTCATGTGTCTATTTGATACAGAGAATTTTATCCTCCAGAGGAAAAATGTGATCCTCAGTCTGCACATTCTTTAAGTGTTAGCTTTATAATAGATCTGGTCATTGAAATACTTCCCTAAAGGCCTTATAAACAAACTTGACTTATGCTTAATTAAGTGGCTAATTATTTTGATAATAATGATTAATTTTTAAAAGGTCAAATTTCTAATTCTGTCAAATTATTTCTCATGTGCAGTATGTACCATTTATAACACATTTTATAATAAGAGGCGAAGAAGGGAAGGGAAAGTAGGTGGAATAGGAAAGATGGAGGGAGGGAGGACAAAAGAAAGAAAGAGAAGAAAGGAAAATTAAGAGAGGGAAGGAAGAGAAAAGATAGATTGTGACTTTTTAGATGATTGATGTGAAAAATAGAGTTTACATAATTGTAGAACTTGAGGTGTGACTTTGCTATTTTAAGTAAAAAAAAGAAGAGAACCAAGATTTGCTAAGGGCTTCCTATGCGCCGACCACTTTAACTCATTTAAAAATTGCAACAAATTGTTGAAAGATACAGATACTATCCTTTACACTAGGAACGGGCTCCCTGACTTCACGTGCCATAATAACACAGTTATCACCAGTTGCAAGATCAGAAATTGGAGACAGCCATGATTGTCCAAAACTTCCTAGTCCCTTCCCATGTTATCTATTCTCATGATTGTGTCTGTTTCCATGGCATACCATGATGTCTATGATTTCTTGATCATTGGTTGCTGATTCCAAGTCTCTGAGCATGAACTCAGCCCCCAGTTATAACATTGTTGATATGAAGAGAGCACAGTCCACTGTACAAGAGTTCTCATGCTAGAGTTCAGGACAAGGATTGAGAGTCAAAGGAAGCATATTTCCTCAGGGGTTAATAGAATTCGTGAGCATCACTATTCCCACAGCAAAATGGAACACAAAAATCAATGTTGTTTACTTAGGGTTAAAATGCAAGCTCCTTACTGTTACAGTCCTCCAGCTGTAAAGATAGCAAAGCTCCTCAAAGGCAGGAGAATCTGCTCAATTCTAGCCCCAGACCTCTTACTTGATCTTAGACAATTTCTTTCTTAAAGCTGGATTAATCAATGAAAATAAAAAAATATATATATTTTCCTTCAGATTTACATTGAAAGTACTCTATTAGTTTTGAGATCAGCATCAAAGAGAAGAGTTATGACAGAACCCCTGAACCTAAGGCAAACACCAGCCTATGACCATCAGGAGGGAATCTACATGCCCCTGGGATAGTGGCTATATATCCTCCTTTGCCTGTAGAGTCCATGTTTCTCACCTGCTGCCCAGCGTTATCACGAGTAGTGCCCCTACCCTTTCACAGAAGTGTCCCAGTTTGGGTGGTATATTCTCCATTCACTCTACCTATAGGAAACCTAGATGACCAGAGAGGACACAAATGTACCTGCCTCCCACCTTGCCACGCTGAGAACAGCAATATTAATTCAACAATAAGACCTTGGTAAAGCTAAGGCCAATAAATTACATAATAAATGCTGCTTATGTAACTTATAAAATACGTTGAGAGAGAGCAGTTCTTTGTTTCTCTGCTATGGCAGATCTATATTTTTGCAAAGATGGACAGAGGAAGCACAGCTAGGCTGTGGAGTCAATGGGAGACATGCGTTAGAACTCTACCCTGGCATCTACCACGTGGATGGCCTTGATCTAGCTGCTCAGCTGTCCCTAAGCCTCAACTGCATATTCTTTTCTATTCTGCATATTCTAAGGGGATAGGAATGATACCGCCTACCACTCAGGGTTGTCTTTACTAGAGTAACTAGTGCTTTAGAGCCAGAAAGTCCTTAGTTTAAATCCCACTTTTACTACCTCTTTGCTGCATGACCTTGTACGAGTAAATTTAACCCAGCAACTCAGTTTCCCCCTCTATAAAAAGTGGTAACAAGAACAGTTCCTATTTCAGAGGAGCTTGTTTCTAGGACTGAATAATATAATGCATATAAGGGGAAGATACTTAAGGTCTATAAATAATTTGCACCAGAAATTGTTAGTTAATATTACCTTTTTTCTGGCCACCCATTATTAGGTACTAATAGGCCTCGTTTAAATCACAGTTTTCTTATCTGAAAACCAAACTAAGATTTCACCTGGTTTTAAGGACTCAAGTAAAGTTTTCATATAAACATAACCTATGAATTATACTCACACAGTGACGGAATTAAAACCTCAAATGACATTGTTTTCCATAAAATGAAGTTAGAATTTGTAGAATTCATTTCTTTATGTAGGCCATTTTATACTCTCTCTGAGCTTTTTCACACTTTATGATTTTTCATCTTCATTTTTAGTCATTAAAATCTGTTTGCTGAGCCATTCATTGGTTTTCTTTCCATTAATTTATCCAGATAAGGATAATTAGCATGTATATTGCATGAAGGTAAACAAAATATTTAATATAATGTAATTCCCTATGATTCGGAAATGTTTACCAAAATACAAATAAACTGGCAAATATATATAAGCTTCCCTAGTATGTGTGTGTGTGTGTGTCTATATATATATACTATGTATATATAATGCGTGTGTGTATATATCTATAGTGTGTGTATATACATATATATATATGTGTGTATCATATACATGTGTGTATATATATATGTATATGTGTATATATGTGTGTGTATATATATATGTGTGTGTGTGTGTGTGTGTGTGTGTGTATATATATATATATATATATATATATATATATATACAATCTCCAAGGAGACGCACAGGTACCAACTCAAACTCACATACACGCACGTGTACATGTATAAATAAATTAAAGTTCTCAGCCCAAGGTATATATTTTCAACAGAAAGAAATAAACCAAGAAATCAATTAAGATGTGACTTCTCTGTTCCCTTATTAGAAATAACTCAAATGAAAGACAGAAGAATATTCATTAATACTGTATCTGTAGCGATTGATGTCAAGCAATAAGATGAAAAGGGATGCCCAAAACTGCACTGAGACGAGAGAGTGTCAGAGGCGGAAGATGGGATTGATAGCATGTTGAGAGCGTAGACAGAGGGCTTGAGTGCAAGTCCCCTTTCCAGCATCTGTTAGATATTTGACTCTAAGAAATTATCTTTTCTGTCTGATTGCTCCTACAGAACTCTGACAAATGAAATATCAGAAGTGAAAAGCCCGTTGCATAAGTCTTTAATGTATTTCCCAAAGGGTGGAATGCATTCCAGTGTGGTACTCTGATTTTAGGAGGTACAAAATATTTAGTAACCCTGAATTAATGAGGATGAAGTTATTCCCTTTTAACTTTACTGTCAATCCTCTGATTACAACAAGGGGAAAGACTCAGTTATAGCACCTCTCTCACCCTGGCCATTTTCCCAAATGTTGATTATAATGTGATTCCAGTTTGGTAAAATGATATTAATATCATTAATTTGTTTACTGGACAGAGTTTCCCTGCTAGACTATTAATTGTTTGAGAACAGAACTGCATATACTCATCTCTATGTCCCCAGCTCTGCCTCGCACATAGACGGTACCTAGTATGTGTTAGTATTGAGTTGAATATACTTTCTTCTTTGACAGTTTCCCACTCTTTTTTGGAGGGAATTCAAGCAATTATTTGACAGACATTAGTTGCTAAAATAAGGAAAAGTCCCTAAATATCTACTAAAGTTAGAGGAAATATCTGTGACAAATGTCTTGGGATATAAAAATTACATGCTTTTGCTTAACTTTTTTGCTGTATAGCTTTAAAAAAAAAAAGCTGCATTTGCCTTCATTTTCTCATCTAGAAAGTAGCTAGAAAAATGATAAAATTCCTATCACCTATGAATCTAATGATCAGTGAGTATGAATTAAGAATAGGCACATAAATGGGAATTTTAGATGCAATTGTCTCTCTGGCAAAGATGGTTACATCAATAAGTACCAAAGTTGAACCTCAATGTGGCAAGATACAATTCTGTTTGTTTCTCTAATGTGTAAAAAAAAAAAACCCATCTGAATGCAAAATTGAATCAGTGATATTGTAGATAGATGATAGATAAACTAGTTTTCCAGATGGCTAAATCCTTTCTGGAATAACTTATAAATAAACAAATAGAAGCTTAAGTATATCCATACATACTAGATTAATACTTAATATCAATTTATATTTATTTTGGCAGAGAATGGCTAGCTACTTGCCAAACCTACCTTCTCTTCCTCATAGGCATGTAGCTAAACTACGTTTCCCAGCCTCCCATGCAGTTAGGTGTACCCACATGACTGAGTTATGGCTCATGAAATATGAGCAGAAATTATGAATGCTATTGTCAGGTCTGGTTCATGAAAACCTCTTACCCATAATCCTCTTTGTCTTTCTCCATATGGAATGGGAGGGACTTCAATTATCTAGAAAAGTGTAGAGCCACAAAATATATAGGCATAAGTTCCTCAGTGTTTTCATGGAGCAGAACTAATAAACTACTGGTTAAGCCACTGAGATTTCAGGGTTTATCTGTTACAAAAACTGGGAGAAATTTATACTTGTTTATTTCCAGAGTGGTTCAGATGGGATTTAGGACAGCTATCTTGTTTGAACAGCTTTAAACAAGAAAGAAGCTAAAATGTCCAGTTGCCTTCAGCACCAACTAATTAAAACCAGCTAATCTCCAGAGAGATTCTCCTTCATTCATGAATACCCACACTTCAAAGAGTCCAGTTTTTCATAAAACAATAGATAAAATTCAAGAATCTGAAGGGGAAACTACTTAACAGAATTCTCCTCCATTAGATCTTATTTTCCCGAGTAAAATTTAATAATCTTATGAAAGAGAAGTAGTGGTCCTAGGTGGTCACACATGTGATAGAGATTGGCCTGAGTGGATCTTGAGGAGTGAGCAATTACCACAGAAAGGCAGCCAACATTTTTTTGACTTCAAAGTGAGGCACATATTACATAGCTTTTCCTGACTCTGTCTTCAGAGGGATTTGAGAAACTTATTAGTAAGAATTTTTGCCCAGGGTTCTGATTACCTCAGTTTTCTCATTTGTAATATAAGATACTTAACAGACCTTAATATCTACCTTAATAGACCAATCCAGGGCCTCTAGCTTGCCTACCCTGGAGGTGATGATTTACACCCGGAAAGGTTTTACTCCCTTCCATTGAGAGTTTATATGTCTACGAGACATCATTTGCAATATTTCACTTTCTCTAAAGAAGAATAATAATAATAGCTAGCATGGATGGAGCTCTGACTTTATATACACAATCACATTCATTCTCACAATAACCCAGTGGGATAGTTACTATTATTCCCACTTTAGATGTAAGAAAACTGAGAATGCGAGGGTTAATATATAAACACACTTTTATTCTTGCATATCTCTGCTCTTAGCCATTACCTTATACTACCTTACAGATGTGGAGCACTGCATATTGCATTGTGAGGCCAACTACCATTTAATAATATTAATTTCAAAGAGGCATAGCTCAAAGTTAGACAAAAACCACTTTCATCTTTCAAAGGTTTAAGTAGAATAGGCATATTCTGTATGTCCAAGTATTTCTATGTAGGCCAAAAGGAGACTCAGAACTGTAGGAGAAGAGCAAATAATTTACATTTCAAAGAGATCAAAATAAACACAAAAACATAGGGCTCTCCACTTTCAGGAAAGATTAAACAGAAACTATTAATTAATGACTTAGGACAAGCTTTTCTAATTGTTTACTAGTCACTTGAATACAAAATGAACTCATGTTTGAAACAGATACAGTCCAGTAGGAAGCTGATTCAGAACCACAAAAAAAGATATCACAGGATAGCCCATAGGGAAGATGAGGAAATTTTTTGTTTTTTCTCTATTTTTAAAAGGAAGCATTACTATAATAAAATCTGGGTTTTTTTGTAAGAGTTATAGTTGCTATCTATTTGAGATGAGTTGTATTTAGTGATAATGTATGAGAAAGGATGGAAGAAGTACAGGGAAAAGGTTAAGAACTCTGCCTTTGAAGTCAAAAAATCCTGCATAGAAATATTGGCTCCATTACTAACCAGGGCTATAGAACCTTAGGCAAATGATTCAACAAGCAAGAAGGGTGCTTCCCCCATCTGAAGTCAAGAGATAAGTGCTTCAATAGGATTTGTGGAATCCTTCATAGTCTTCCACCATAGCTAAGGGCACATTATGACTTCTGTCTGACTTCTTCCTGGGAAATCTCGAGAACAAATATTAGACTAGATAGTCTCTTTGGGGGCAGAGTAAAGGAAGTTGCTGCTGTATTGGAATTGTTCTACATTGACAGGGTTTTTCTGGGCAAATGAGTTTTCCCCATGCCAAATGAGGGCAACATGCGTGAGAGAGCCAGTACGAGGGTTGTTTTAGGTCCTTTCAATAATGCCACCTGGGAGGGTACTGGGGCCTCAGCCAATACTAGTTACAGGTGAATGTTCCTAGGGACTGTGGAATGACTACTCAACAAATCAGAGTAGAGATTTGCTATCCAGATCAAGGGAACTACCAATGAGATATCCCTTGATTGTGGGTCCCAAAGAGCTCTAGAAATTGCCACACAAAAGGAATCATTTTTAAAATCTGCCAGTCCTGAACAATACTAAGTTATCTATGACAATTCCAGTTAAATAAGATCTTCCCTGGTTTCCTTACCTCTCCTGAGTAAATTATAAAAGGACAATAGAGGAAAAAAATTGAGATGCTCTCTGACTACATTCATGAGTCCTGCTTGTTCAATTTTCTACTTGTATGACCATTTTATATCAATTTCATTGCGTGAAATCATATTAACAGCTAATTTTCATACAAATAGAATCTCTTATTATGTATATAGGCTTCAAACCAAATGATCATTCCAAGCATCTAACAGTCTCTAAACAAATAACTAGAGATCAAAATGTTATCTTCAGTTATTATAGAATTGGTAATTTGCATATGCTTAATTGAGATGTATCTACAATGGTGGGTAACTGTTTACCTACCTGCATGAGCCACTGAGTAATTTTATCATTACATTTGTAATTTTTGTTTAAAAATATTATCTTAAAATATAAAACACATTGGATGCTCTCCAAATCTGGCTGTCATGTTGGGTTTGCATTTCCCCTTGAATGTTCTTGAAGTTGAGCCTTAATATTGAGAGTTCCCACTTCCTCCTTATCAGAAATGAATAGAGAGAAAAAGGTAAAAATACAAGGCTTTGGAGGGTAATTGGAGATCACTTAGAAGGATAAATTTTATTCTATAGAAAGACAATCCAAATCCAATGTTTCCTGCCAGGTTGGGGACTCAGGGGTTCAATCTCAAGTTTGCTTGGGTACTTTAAAGAACTTAGGTAACCCTGGTGAGTTTCAAGACTTGCTCACACTAAAATTGATTTCTCTTAGTTTTCAAATGTTTTACACAACTTTCACAACTCCTCAGTATCTGATTTTGGCACAGACCAGTATTTCTAAATTTACAGTTTTAGATACCTAGAAGTTATAACCGCAGATGTATTTTGGACAACTTTATTCATTAAATCCTTTACTTTCTTTTCTTTCCCACCTCACCTCTCTCATCACCCACCTCTCTCCATTTGGGAAATAGCTTTACTGAAAAAGAAACCAAAAGAACCACCCTATCATTAGCTAGTGTGAAGGTTTAAAGAGATTTCTGTGCTATCCATTTATTGTTTTGTGCCCTTGTTCATTGCCAGTCAGAGAACTAAATTAATCACAGAATTCCCAGGCTAAGCAATTTATCATTACCTTATCATCCATCAAAGCAGCCGCTTCTCTTCTAAAATTTCTTTTTGAACAACATACAGCAACCATCATCTCTTTCCTTTCTTACTTGTATTTTTAAAAATTATGGCTGTCTGAGACTCTCCATTTCTCTGTCTCCATTCTGCCAATCTCTTTTTTCTCCTTATCACTGTATCATCTGTTTGAGGACCTCCTTCTCCAGTATTCTATTCTGTCCTCAGAGGAAATCCTTCTTTCTTTGGCATGCTTTCTGTCCTGTTGGATACTGTTTCAACAAACCAAAGTATTATCCTATAAAAATTATAATAAAGACAGCCATTATTATGTGCTAAGTATCTTATATACATGACCTTTAATCCTCACATTTCTTCTGCTTTATTATCACAAATTAACAGAGGAGGTGATGAGAATCATAGAAGTTAATCAGCCTACCCACGTCCCACAGCTAACAAATGTCAAACTCAGAATTGGAGCCAGGTATTTCTGAGTCCAAATTTTTGCTATTTCTATTCTTCCACATTGCTTCTTTAAGTCCACTTCCTGATGTTTTTGTTTGTGTTTCCTACACTAATAGAATGAGCTGTAAAATAAATACCCAGCACACAAAAAGCATAAGTATGAAAATATCCAACTTCACACACTAAGTTTAAAAAGATAGTAATCATTGTGCCTAAAAATCCCTTTGATCAGAATTAATGGAAAGGCCCTAGTCAGCTCCCTACAGATTTTAGTTTCTCGCTTTATTCTTAATGAAACGAAGTTCATCTTGTCAAACCTTGGTTACAGTAGGACATTACAAGAAAGCTTTGATTGCAAGACTTCTGCTAACAGTGAAAGCTAACTGGAGTCAGCAGCGTGCCCTTCTAGACTAAAACTGAGAGATATTTGTAACGAGAATAATAAAGCACAACCTTCCTACACAGTTTCCAAACTACATCAAAGAACTGCGATGAGAAATGGCCCAAAATTAACTACTTCTGCCTAGCTGAAAGACAGTAGTAGAATGGGAGAAGTATTCCAGATCTGAAGGAAGCTTGTCGGCTGCCTGCTTGCTGAGGGCTTATCCATCCTTCTTTGTGATGGTCCTTCACTTTGACTGGAACGAAAGTAACCAATTTTTAAGAAAAAAAAATACTAGATACTATCCACATTAGTTGAGCTCCTTTCTGGTTAAGCTGCAGCCATGATTGAATTAGGTACTGTCATTTCCAGGTTAGACACACTCAGAGCCAGATTAAGGGATCTAAGCAATAAAATAACTTTTCCCTAAACCATTACTGAAATAAATCAGAAATAGGATGTCAGTTATCTCCTTATCTAATTGGTGATATGTAGATTGAACATACTCCGCCAGAGAAGACTGTATTTCCCAGTGGAATTTATAAAACACAATAACTCACTCTTTACCATCAATTCAAAATAAATTGAAAAGTATGGAGTGTGTAATAAAACTTTTAGTTTGAACATAAAGAGTCACATAATTGTAGAAAATACATTTTCCCTGCCCTACCAAAGAAATACTAAAAAGTACTTGAAAAATATTATTTCCAAGGGGTAGAAAGGGGTAGAAAATCATTAATCTGCCCAGGGAACCCACACACCTTGGCCCAGTGATGGACACATTTGAGGGAACCAAGAATTCCTCATCCTGTTACTACTCTTAAGCTTGTCAGCTCAGTGAATGACACCAGGTCCCATCTATTAACAAAGGGCTGGGAATCATCTGTGCCTCTTCTCCTATGCCCCTCACAACCCATCCATAACTATTGCATATCTATTCTGCTTCAAAATACTTCTTGAATTTATTTATCCAAACCTACACCTATGACCCTGATGGTGACCACTTTTTTTCTGGCTTGAATTAATGCAACAGCTTCCTGAGTTTCCAGCTTCAAGTTTTTCCCTCCTGTAAATCTATTTTTCATGCTGCAGTCAGATTAATCTTCCCCAAATGTAAATCGGATAGTATCACTCTTCTGCATAAAACACTTTAATAGCTTGCCATTGCCCTCAGGATAAAGTGCAAACAGCTTATCACAGTTTACAAGATCCTGGTAAATCATTCCCCTAATTACCTCTTCAGCCTCTTCTCTTTCTCTGCTGTTTTTGCTCTAACCTCTCTGGACTACATTAATTCCCCAATCACTGAGAGTTCTCCATTGTTTCCACGCCTTTGCACACATTGCTCTCTTTGCCTAGAACTCTCTACACCTCTCTGCACCAAGGACTGTGGGGGGAGGGGGTTGTAAATGGAACTATTCTGCCGCAAGCCTACTATATATTTTACCTGAAGCAATTTGATAATAACTAAATAGACTGTGATAAATTAAAGATGTATACTGTAATCTCTAGAACAACAAATAAAAATAATGTCAATAAATATATATAGAAAGTCAAAAGAAGAAATTGCAATACTAAAAACTAATTGATTAAACAGAATAAGACAAGAAAGGAACAAAAAAATTCAAGCAACAAATAACAAAATGGCATCCCTAAATGCAATCGTATTAGTAATTATATGTGGTTTAAAAGGACAAAGCAATCTAACAAAAGGCAGATTGCAGAGATCATCAGACTGAATCAAAAGCAAGAACTAGCCACATGCCGTCTATAAGAGAAGCTCTTTACAAAGACACAAATATGTTGAAAGTAAAAGGATGGAAATACCATGAAAACTTTAAGTTTAAAAAAACTAGAGTGGCTATGTTAATCATTCAAAATGACTTGAAGACAAGGAATATTACTAGAGACAAAGATGGACTATTTCTAATAATAAAAGGTGAACCCAAAATAAAGAGTCAAAATGAGAGGCAGAGAGGCATTTATTTTGGAATCAAAGCATTGCAATTGGAGGTCACAGATTCAGGTAGCAACCCGAATAGCGTCCCACTAGGGAGAAAAGGGCAGGGGCTTTTAAAGGTAAAAGAGGGAGGTTTGCATTACAAAGAATGTTAATGGGAATTGTCCCGCAGAAAGCTAATCTCGGGTAAACATAATTGATTGTTAAAACTGTAGCTAGAGGGAGGCAAAAGTCCTTCGCTGTGATGAGCTGCAGGTTCCTTGTAGCGTTATTCAGTTCAAAAGTTCACGTTCTACCCGATGAGAATGTGCATAAGACCCATTTCCTTAATGGCTTCCAGCTGCATTTTAAAGCTCTTAGACATAAGTGACCTGTTTTGTTTCATGTTTCACAAGATCAATACATCAGAAATTGAACATGCACTTAATATCAGAGCTTCAAAATACATGAAACAAAAATCTATAACACTTAGGGATATATAGACAAATTTACATTCATAGCTGGAGATTTTAACAGACATCTCTCAGTAATTGACAGAATAACTTTGAAAATAACTAAGATTGGAAAATCTGAATCACACAATCAACCACATTAACCTTAACGACTTTTACAGACCACTACACCCAATACCAGCAAATGCACATTTTTTTCAAGTGCACATGAAATAGTCACCAAGATTGATCATATGCTGGTCCATAAAACAATGTCAGGAGATCTCAAAAGACTGAAATTTTACAGAGTCTGTTCTCTGATCACAACAGAATTATATTAGAAATAAAAAAAACAATAAGACTCTAGAAAAGACCTAAATACTTGGAAATAAGCTAACTCAATCCTAAACCATCCATGAGTCAAAAATGAAGCACACAATAAATTAGAAAATTGTTTTGACTAAATGATTATTTTTTAAATGTATATTAAAATCTGTGCAATGCGGTTAAGCAATGAATGGGGGATATTTGTAGTTTTAAAAGCTTCTATTAGAGAAGAAAGGTCCAAAATCAATGTTCTAAGTTTCCACCTTAAGAAGATAAAAAAAATAAAAAGAGCAAACTGAACCCAGATGAACCTGTACCAAACATCTACGTACATTAGTTAAATTATTTCCTTATGATACATTTCTAGAAAAAAAAAGGATTCATAAGATCTACCCTCTTTTTGGAAGTGCTGGATATGTTTATGGCATAGATTGTCAATCTGACAGGCAAAAATAATATATCTCTGTTGTTTAATTTGCATTTCTTTGCTTACTAGTGAAGTTGGTCATCTTTTTATATATTTATTAGCTGCTTTTAGTTTTTATTATATTCATTGTCTAATTTTCTATTAACATTCACCTCTTTTCCTTATTGATTGATAAGAGCTATTTATTTAGTACTATCTTTAATCCTTTATCTATTATACGGGTCTAATATATTCTCCAGTTTAGCAATTGCCTGTGTGTGTGTGTGTGTGTGTGTGTGTGTGTATGTTGTTTACTTTCTTGTTATACTATTATTTTTTAAATGCATACAATCAAATAATCATTCTTTTCTTTCATGGTTTCTAGCTTTATTCACAGAAAATGCTTCTCAACTCTAATTATGAAGTTATTGAACTTTCTTCTAGTACATAATTTTTTCTTGCATTCTAATTCTTAATTCATCTGGAACTTATTTTATTGAAACAAGTAAAGTTGATGTACAACTTTCCCCACTAAATATCTACCCAATCATTTATATTTTTCTAACTGAATTAAAATGCCACCTTTCGCATATGCTGACTTTTCAAATGTATTTAGATATAATTCCTTACTCTCTGTTTCATTGAATGTATATTTTTGTTTATCATGCTGTTTTATTATTACAGTTTTGCAACTTATGTTTAAATATCTTGTAGGGTAAGTCTGTTTTCTAATGTTTCTGATTATTCACACATTTATGTTCTTCCAAATAAACCTCAGAATTAACTTTTCAAATCCAAAAATACTATCTTTGTAATACATGTATTTATTGATAAAGAATTAATATCTTTAATAATATTGAATCTTTCTATTAAAATACGTGATATATTCCTCTTTTTAGTAAGTTCCGTTTTGTTTCCTCAGTGGGGCTGAATAGTTCATATTAGTTTTGTGTATTTCTTGTTAAGTTTATTCTAAGGAATTTGATTTTTTTTTTTCAGAGATGCTGTGACTGGAATCATTTTTTACAATAATATTTTTTTTAACTTTTATACATATAAGAAAATATTTTTATTTTGTAACATAGTTTACTTATTCTCCTATTTGTTCTACTAATTTTTTGGTTGATTTCCTTTGGTTTTCAAGACAGACATTAATTTGATCTACAAACAATGATAGTTTTGCCACGTGTTTTCCAACAATTTTAACACTTCTGCTCCCATATAATTGATTTTGCTGGCACTTTCTGAGTCTTTGCCTTGTTTCTACATTTTGGGGGCATTTTTCTAGTGATTAACCATTACATTTGATCCTAGTTGTTTCTTTACGGATAGATTTGTTTAGATGTAGATAGATACAGCAATGCATATAAACATATGCAAACCCTGTGATTAGAGAACTGTACTGTTATGCTAATTGTTCTTTTACAATTAGAGCGAATATTGAAGTTTATCAAATACTGTTTCTTTAATCTAAAAGTACTGTTTTAAACTACTTAACCTTGTGTAAAATAGGGTGTTTGTGGATGAAGCGTACCCCTGGGGATCTCAGGTTGAGAGGCACAGCTCAACAGCACACCTCTTGCTATTCAATTGAGCAGTAAATTCAATGTCTGCTTAACTATCTACATTTAAAACATACTCATTTCCGATCTCATTTGATACCTATTTATTTTCAGTTTACAAGTTCACTGGGTTTGAATTTGAATATGAAAGAAAGTTCACTTGTTATTTAAAAACACTTTTTTCTTAAAATTAGGATTCTTCTCACTCTTCCACATTTAACCTAAAATCTTAATGAAAGCATTTTTATCATCATGGCCATTATGGTACCTTGATTCTGCCTCATCCCTATGATAAACACAAAGCATACAAGAAGATTTTGAGGATCTTTTTGTTTACCTCAAAAAAGAAAATTCTTTCATAAATCAAAATTTACTGCTTTCCAAAAGAGGTATACTTGCTAACTGAAATTTCTTTTTTTTAAATAAAAAATTTATATATGAAGGAAAAATGTTCCAACCTCTTGCGTTGAATGTAAATTTGTTTTGTCCTGTGAACCTCGGGGTCTGATGTTGAATGAAGCTTCTATTAACTTCATTTTGAACGAGAGGATGGTGTCCCAAACATTAGAGACACAGACATTGATTCAAACTGGATAGGTTTGCTCTTAGTCTTTGACCTCTGCTTCTGTTATGTGAGTTCAAAATAGAGCCTTTTGTGAAATGTATGCTGTTTCGCCTCACAGTCTGCCAGACACTGTATTTGTCACTTTATAGTTGTCAAATACTGAAATTGTGTTAACTCTAGGAAGCTACTGTTATCATACCCATTATCTCCATCTACAGCCAAGAAAACTGAAGTGCAGAGAGGGAAAGTAACTAATCCAACTCATCCAAGATCGCGTGGCTAATAATGGCAACTCTCAGGTTTAAGACCAAATCTGTATGCTTCCAAATCCAGGGTCCTTTTCATTGTACTTTCTGTCTTATTTTTGTCCCTTTACCTAGCTATGTCCTAGCTCAACTTCTCTTCCTTCCCTTCTTTTGGCTCTTCTCCTGCAGGCTCGTGACCAAGGTGTAGACCAAGAGGCAGAGTCATGCTTCACACGGCCATATCATGTTGGCAGCCATTCCTGGGTCTGGCTGTGGTGTTAATCTTCATGGGATCCACCATTGGCTGCCCTGCTCGCTGCGAGTGCTCTGCCCAGAACAAATCTGTTAGTTGCCACAGAAGGCGGTTGATTGCCATCCCAGAGGGCATTCCTATTGAGACCAAAATTTTGGACCTCAGCAAGAATAGACTGAAAAGCGTCAATCCTGAAGAATTCATATCATATCCTCTGCTGGAGGAGATAGATTTGAGTGACAACATCATTGCCAATGTGGAGCCAGGAGCATTTAACAATCTCTTTAACCTACGTTCCCTCCGCCTAAAAGGCAATCGCTTGAAGTTGGTCCCATTGGGGGTATTCACAGGGCTATCCAACCTCACCAAGCTTGACATTAGTGAGAATAAGATTGTCATTTTACTGGACTACATGTTCCAGGATCTGCATAACCTGAAGTCTCTGGAAGTGGGGGACAATGATTTGGTTTATATATCACACAGGGCCTTCAGTGGGCTGCTTAGCTTGGAGCAACTCACCCTGGAGAAATGCAACCTAACAGCAGTACCAACAGAAGCCCTCTCCCACCTCCGCAGCCTCATCAGCCTGCATCTGAAGCATCTCAATATCAACAATATGCCCGTGTATGCCTTTAAAAGGTTGTTCCACCTGAAACACCTAGAGATTGACTATTGGCCTTTATTGGATACCATGCCTGCCAATAGCCTATATGGTCTCAACCTCACATCCCTCTCGATCACCAATACCAATCTGTCCACTGTACCCTTCCTTGCCTTTAAACACCTGGTCTATCTGACCCACCTTAATCTCTCCTACAATCCCATCAGCACTATTGAAGCAGGCATGTTCTCTGACCTGATCCGCCTTCAGGAGCTTCATATAGTGGGGGCCCAGCTCCGCACCATTGAGCCTCACTCCTTCCAAGGGCTCCGCTTCCTTCGCGTGCTCAACGTGTCTCAGAACCTACTGGAAACTTTGGAAGAAAATGTATTTTCTTCCCCTAGGGCTTTGGAGGTCCTGAGCATTAACAACAACCCCCTGGCCTGTGACTGCCGCCTCCTCTGGATCCTGCAGCGGCATCCTACTCTGCAGTTCGGTGGCCAGCAGCCCATGTGTGCTGGCCCAGACACCATTCGTGAGAGGTCATTCAAGGACTTCCATAGCACTGCCCTTTCTTTTTACTTTACCTGCAAAAAACCCAGAATCCGTGAAAAGAAGTTGCAACATCTGCTAGTGGATGAAGGGCAGACGGTCCAGCTAGAATGCAACGCTGATGGAGACCCTCAGCCTGTGATTTCCTGGGTGACCCCTCGAAGACGTTTTATCACCACCAAGTCCAATGGAAGAGCCACTGTGTTGGGTGATGGCACCTTGGAAATTCGCTTTGCCCAGGATCAAGACAGTGGGATGTATGTTTGCATCGCTAGCAATGCTGCTGGGAACGACACCTTCACAGCCTCCTTAACTGTAAAAGGATTCACTTCAGACCGCTTCCTTTATGCGAACAGGACCCCTATGTACATGACCGACTCCAATGACACCATTTCCAATGGCACCAATGCCAACACTTTTTCCCTGGACCTTAAAACAATACTGGTGTCTACAGCCATGGGTTGTTTCACATTCCTGGGAGTGGTTTTATTTTGTTTTCTCCTCCTTTTTGTGTGGAGCCGAGGGAAAGGCAAGCACAAAAACAGCATTGACCTTGAGTATGTGCCCCGAAAAAACAATGGTGCTGTTGTGGAAGGGGAGGTGGCTGGACCCAGGCGGTTCAACATGAAAATGATTTGAGGGTCTACCACTCACATTATTGTTTCTGTGTCATTGTTGGTACAGTAAGACAGCCGGCACAGTAAATTACTAGATTAAAAGGCAGCTTAGTGCAGCTGCCCCTGTGTCAAAGCAGGGTCCACGAAAGCAGGAGGACATCTTATGGAGACTCTCCACCTAAAGGCAGGCAGGCACGTGTCAGAGCCCTTCACACAGTGGGATACTAATTGTTTGCATTGCAAATATTGGCATTCTGGGGATCTCAGTAATGAACCTGAACCTTTGGCTCATGCTCACGGAGAGTTATTCAACATTTTCTACCACTGCAAAAACAAAAGAAAAAATAAAAAGGAAGAACCTACAATGTAGGATTTACATATTAAAAAGACACATTTGTCTAAAACATATTCTACAGTAAAATTTGTATCTATGATTACCATTTGTTAAAGCCTTGCATCATACCATATTGTTGGTTCAACACCACAAAGAAATCAATATATTCTTTACTCTTTTTTTCTTTTTGGAAACATATATGCTGTATATGTTTTAAAGCAATATGAATGAGAGGTTATGCTTTTAGTTACTCACCACTATAGATCCACGTGTGTTTTCACCTTCCTTTACATACAGATAACCTGAGACTAGATCCCTGGAGTTCTGGGCGGAGATATGTTGAAAGATGCGTTTGTCTGATGTAGGATGCCGAGAAACAGGACCCAAGGCAAAACTGCTCAACTGTGTTGACTTCTGTTACTATAAATAAAGGCATGTGCCTAGTTTTGATACAGAATGGAATATTTTTTATACTTGTAACATCACACTGGACCAGTTTACTGTAACAAAGCCCTTGGTTTCTCCAGAAGGTGGTGTACCACTAGTTGTACCTGTAAAATGCAAGGTAGGTGTTAAAAATGAAAGTGATCCGTTTAACCGCAACTTGATTTAACTTGCGTCAGTTGCTACTAATGGGTTAATTAAAAAATGGAAGAGGATGTAACTGTTATATATACTCATAGGGTAATATTCACCTCGCAGCTGAGATCAAGAATTCAGATGTTCAAAAGCTCTTTGGATAAGGAGTTCCTCTCTGATGCCAACACAAACCAGGGTGATCCACACATACATAGTGTTAATCCAACTAAAGATCTGTTAAAACGTGGTCGCTGTCTGAAGGCTGGATTGCTACCAGTCAAAGGAAACACCTGGCTACTGCCACTCTGACGTTGTCTATTTAAATACCGTACGCACAGTATTACCTTGAATGGGCAACTTCAGAGTTTCTCCCAGCTTCCTTACCAAGTAGATATTGGCTTTTATTTTGAAAATTACCTTGTGTAGACAAGAGGAATCCGTCTTGTTTTCAAAGAAGTGAGGAAAAACAAGGGAGATTGATTAAAAAGCACTTGCTGATTTGTTTTTCTCTACTGAGGAAAAACTAAGATTATACCCCTATAAATATGTTAAATTGTGCTGACACTTTTACTCCTCTGACCCAAGGATATTTGTCAATTCTGTTTGTATTAATGATTGTTACTGAAAGCTAAAACATGATAGTTTTTTAAAAAGATGGCATCATGCCATACCACCAGTGATCTAGTTCAAATGAGACATAATTCCATTTGGCTAAATTCCATTCCATTTGTCGAGTGAAAGGCTTTCAAAGCATATTTTCGTATGACCTGACAAAGAATTGACTATAGAGTGTATTTATGAAGTGTGGTATATTTAATCAGCACAGGTCAGAGGGGAAATGTCTATAATTGGCACATTTTGAGAGGGACCTGAAAATGAGCCCCCTTTTGGAGAGCATGTGAGATGGAGTAGAAGGTCTCTGGGGTTTGTTTCTTGACATATCACATTAGAGGTTTGACTTTCAAAAGCATGGCTTTTTTTTTTTTTAAGTATTTGAAATTTTGAGAACTTCAGTAAAATGAAATTGACTCCAATAAAAAAGAGACAGTTCCAGAAATTGTTTTGCCAATTGGGTAACAGCATAGTTAAACCCATTTCTCCCTTAATAAAGTGTGGAAAATGAGATAGAAAGATTGAAGAATTGCCTGTTTGAGTCATTTTTTATTTGACTTTCCTAATGATTATCAGAGATCTTTTAGAAATTCATTTCCTAGTTGTGGGAATTACCTTATTTACGTCTAACAATACAAATCAAGATCTGCTGTAAATTTTGTCACATTTCCAACGTGTGTGCAAATGGAATTGGGTCTTTCAAATTTAAAAAAGAAGAAAGTTAAAGGGGAGAGATATTAGAGATAGTGTTGCAACATTAATAGAAAATACTGTATTTTGCAACATTGTATGGAGAAGAACTTAATTGTCCAGCAACAACATCAACAACAAAAATAAGAGAAATAGGGAGCAATTAATAAAAAGGCATTGTGATTCTAACTGCTATTTTCTGTGAAAATAAAAGTTGACTAACAACGCTTAGCCAAATGAAAGTGGCTTAAAGTTAACCCATCCATGAAAAGATTTAGTGAAAAGATTTAGTGATTATTCCATTGGAAGAAGAGAGATTGCACTCTCAGGGGGGTTTCCATACTCTGATCCGTGGAACAATAGTTATCTAAAATATTAATAAGCATTCTTCCAAAAAAAGAGTCCCAAAAAAAGACTAATAAATTGGGAAAATGCTGCATTCTGTAACCACCTCTTGGAGGTTGAAAATCTATATGAGCCTAAAAAATCCTCTGAATAGTCCTGTAAACGAGAATTCTGCTTAATATTGTTTACCTTGAGATTTCTCTAATTTATTTGAGCCTGAAGCACTTCTTTTTATGATGTAATTGTTAACATCTTGAAAAACTAGAGTTCTGTAGAACCCAGTTCGGTCAATACTGGACTAAAGTAGTACTCTTCAGAAGTATTCCTAAACCCAATGTTTCTAATAAGAGTAAAATTATTACTTGAATTGGGCTCCAATAGATTGTAAAAACTATACCACCTGCATAAGTGATCTGATCATAAAAATATATTGGCCAGATAATCCTAGGAGAATCTGCTACTTTCTCCCTGAAGCATCTTAATAACGGATTTACAGGTAATTGAATGGCTACTTAATTTTCTACATTCTCACTATTGGTACAGATCTTGGGTTCCTTTTTATATCTGCAAAGCTCTGATCTTGGGTCCATTGATTGTAGCTCTGGGGCTCCAGCATCAAGTTTCACAAAGAGAATTTTCGCTATGGCTTCAGATTACCTCTTGGTTAAGATCAAACTAGACCATGGTAGAGAATAACAGTTTAGAGCACCATGGGCCAAATTTTCCCCTTAGTAGTCCTCTCTGAATTGTCTTCTTCCCAAAGGATTTTTCTCAAGGTATCCTACAATGAAATACAGTTGGTTTGGCTCAGCATTTAGTTCTGGATTGACCAGTTCTCTGAATACGTATATCAAGCATTTTTGGAGAAGTATTTATTCCCTCTAGGCATTAAATCTATAGAAGGAAAAATTCCCTAACTGGAGCTCTAATGGTCTGAGAGAATTGATCCAGGTCCTCAAATGTCTGAAATACCTGTTATTAGAGTATGGTAACTCATCCAATGATTTGGCCTAATGTGTTCCTGGCAAGGGATATCTACTTTTCCAAATTCTCACATTACTCACTTTTTTTAAATCTCTTTCCATTTTCGTTGCATTTATAATTCTGAGCTTTGCAAATATTCTCAAAGTTTGAAAATGTAAACCAAGAATTGCCAAGATTGGTACTTCCTAGTTCCTGAAAACATTTGTCAGAACTCTAATTTTGCTCAAGTTTCTCAGAAGTTTTGCTTATCACCAACAACGCCCCAGTAGTACAAAGGCATTCTGGATGGGCCCTACAGTGTTTAAGGTGGATTTGTTTTTCATTGCTCTGTCAAATATTCTGTTCTCCTCAGTTCTCAGAGGAGCCCAGAAGTTACAATCTTCTATGACTTTTTAAAAAAGGATTATTTAAATCTTATCTGCATTAAAGTTTGACTTTTGTCATTTTCCATGACTCAAGTAGGAACAAATATATTCATACATTAGAAAGTGCAAAAGAGAGGATGTGATCTTGAAAAAAGTTAAGTAGAGCCCCATGTAAATTAACTTACCCTTCCAGGGTCTCCCTTCATCTCTATGTCAAGAAATTTGTTCTAACTTCAGGGACTGTACTCAGAAGCTGTTCAACAACAAGGACTATGTCTTGAGGCTTTCTAGGAAAGAAAAAAATTCATCATTTTCAGCTTAGAAGGCTAAGACCTGACAGAAAGATACATCAAGTGTTTAAAGAAAGGTTGGAGGGAGAATCTTGGATCCATTTTAATCCTATTTCCTTTATTACTCATTTTTATAGTTACCTTCTAACTGAAGAAGGAATCAAAGATTATGCTCTTCTTTAACTTTCATCAGTGTCTTTTTTATCCCTATTCCTTATGTCCTGGTCACCTTTTTAGCTCACATGTGCTATTCCAAGTAGATTCTGCAAATTGTGAACCTAGTAACAAAACTTTTGAAGCCAAAGCTATTCATTCTACTCAGTACTTAAATAAAGATTTATCATCTTTATTACTGGAGTTAGATCCTAGAAACATTCCTCATTACACTAGTGCATCATGTACCTGGTTATTTCCATTGACTTTCTACCATTGGCTTTGAGAACTTCATCCTTTCTGCTAAAATCCTTGATATTTTCTGATTGAGGAGTTTTGGAGTTATTCTGCCTTTGTGTGTGGAAAGCCTTGAGGAATGAAATACTATCTCACCTGTTAATTTCAGAATTGCATGCTGTGGTTAGACAACAGAGGATGTTCCCTGGTACTTTGGCAAACACTTGACAGGAATCTCTCAGTTACTCTCCCCTTAACTCCTTCAAAAGCCGTTCCCAAGAGAGCCTGCTCATTCTCACTCTGGTATAAGTAGGACCATGGGGAAAGGACACCTTCAACACCTAAGTCTATGAGCTCAAAATGATGGCTGATTTGCATGACCTTTAGCTATGTTACCTAACAAAAACTGGGTCTAGGGGCCATAAGCCTAGACTTCCTAAATTTTGCCAAGTAAACTATGTTTTAAATCAACAATTAATGGCAGGTCTTCGAATCTAAAGTTGGTTTGTCTGTTTTGGGAGCAGTAAATGTAGCTGTATATTTTCTCAAAAAATGTTGGAGAATGGACACTGCTTATCTTGTGGGAGATTTTCAACAGACTGCCTAGGACAAAATGTTTGCAGCAAAAAGAAAAAAAAAGACACGATTAAGAAGTTTGCAAAAGATTTGTTTTTCTAAAACAGGCCTGGAGCTGATGTTCCTCTTTCATATGGGAATCTGTTCAAGAAAAGCTTGCGTGTGCCCCAAATTGCCCCTTTCCAGTTTGCCAAGGTCTTTAATATCTCCCATCCCCGCCTCCATCTCCCTGGAGAACCTCCTGAATGGGAAGGAGGAAAAGAGCCGGGACTACAAACTCCCCTGAGAGAGCCCACAGAGAGAGGAAAGCTTTGGTATGCCCTCACATTCCTGCCCCTTTTCCTGACACCACAATGGAAATGATCCCTCATTCTGCCTTACTCACCACGGTCACCTCCCAGCTGTTGTCATACCTCATCAATGAATGCTCTCTCCAGGGATAAGTCTTCTTTCATCGGTACTCAGAAATTCTTGGGTAATTGTGAAACTGGAAATCGCTTTAAAAAAAAAAAACACCCTCCAGCCTATCTCACATACCACTTTAAAAGTAAAGACTTACCATTCATATCATCACAAGCTGACAGCAATCCGCAGGTTGAGTGATTCCGATTTTTTTTCTCTCTCTCTCTTCTAGAAGCAGGTGGGTTGATATAATGCCAGCCTTAAATAGAAGCTTTATTTATACCTTTAGCAGAATGAGAAAGGAGCTGGCATAATCAAGAGAGCACTGCATATTTTAAGGACGGTTTTACCTTTACTGTGCAAAATAGCCATTAGAAGACAACAAAAATGCAAATTTACATTCTACTAAATTGCTTAACCATATTAATTCCCATAGAGTTCAAAAGATAACGTTCCATACTGAAAATGGGTCTGAGTCAAAGATTTTGTGCCTATTTCTACAGGGACAAAAAAAAAAAAATGTCAGAAATTTGGTTGCCATGTTAACTTTTTTCATTTTGTTGCACACTTCCTATTCTAAATTGCTTTAATATCTTTAATCTCCACTACAATATGATCAATACAGTCTACAATACCACATAATCAACAAATAATGATTAAGCAGGAGATTAATTCAGACTTGCCAAAAAAATTCTCCCAGTCTTTATAACAATGTGTGTCCAGCCACACACTGATTCATATACATATCTATGTGATAACAAGAGATAGGAATTGAGTCATGAACAAACTTTGTTTAGAGGCTATTTGGAAAAAACCACGCTCTTTTCCTCCTATTACAAAATCAGGTGTACCACACACACATGGGTTGCTTGATATGCAAGTCAATTGTCTTACGTCTTTTCCATATGGTATGGAATGCCTCAAATCATAACTAACTTAAAAGCTATTGTTTATATATACATATATAAATATGTGAGGTAATGTGGTTTGATTTTTTTATGTGTTTAAAATGTAACTGTTTTAAAAGTTGATAATCTTGAGCAGGAGGGGGAAAAAAAAGAAACAATGTGTGTCTGTGTTTTTCTTTAATGTGTTTTATCAAAATCTTATTCTGGGATAGCCCATGATTGGAAGCTACTAACCAACAACCTACAAAACTTTTTAAAAACCGCCTGATAGCTTGTTTTTGTTCTCAAAAATTAGTGTTAATGAAAAAAGTATCTTGATTTAGATTTGTGTCTCATTGACTATTATTGATTTATTGTTGTAGGCATGTTTTTTTTTAACATGTAAAAACAAGTTAACTTATTTTATTAACATGTAAAATAAGTTAAGAAAACATGTTTTCCGTACTGATATAAAGGGCTTAAGCATCTAACACCTCAGTTAAATCCACTGGGGTATTCTTAAGAAAGGAAATGTAATAAAAGATGATTGGAGTCATATATCAGAAAATATTTCCTTATTGAAAGAGGTAGGTTATATGAGCCTTACAGGGAACATGAGGTTGCTTAAATACCTTTAGCACTGTTATTAGATCAAATAATCTGCAAATAACCTCCAGTCAGAGAAGAAGCAGGTCCAATGGAATCTGATTTTAATGCCAAGGTGGGTGGAGATCACTCAGAGAAATCAGAAGCTAGGCTATTAGGTTCTTCCTACGCAAAATTACCAAGGGGCCTTGGTCTGACCTGTGGATATCTAAATCTAGGTAATATCAACCACATTATAAAGATATTCTACTTTAGTGAAGATAAATCCTGTATCCCTTGCAGAAGTATGTCAAATTCATTTGAATTGGTTACGTGAGCAAGTAATGGGCATGACTTTAGGCATGAGATATACTTGAGCAAGAACTGAAGGGTTCAGCAAGCCATACAGACGACAACATCATCTATCAATGATTCAAGACATCGTGTAAGATAGGAAGGCACAAAAAATTAAAAAGAGAAAAATATTTTCTCTCATCTTCAGACAAATTGGTAACAAGGGGAAGAGAAGTTGGTCTAGTGTTAAAGAGGAAAAGAATTGAAAATGTAAAAACTATGTTTGTGCGATCTTTCTGCTGAGAGTGGAGGTGCTCTCCTTATCTTTGGTACCTAAGGGAATGGGCTTTAGGGAGATGTGCTCAGGGAGCTGTCACCTTATGGTACTGTCTTCACCCCCTGTAACTTGTTAGCTGTCTTTCAGTAAAGAGGGAGTAAGTGGAGAAGGAAGCACAAAGCTGACAGGAACGGTACCTGGAAGGCATATTGATAAATGACAAGACAGCTGGGGATTCACCTCCAGGCAGCAGCAAATACTCAAAATTCTGAGACTGCTAGCAAGAAATTCACGAAGGCCCCCTTTGCTATTCTTTAATTGCAAAATGAAGAGCTTGCCACCAGAGAGGGATTTTCTTCTCCTCAAAGATTTTCTTGTAATGTCAGAGCCACTTGGTTAAGAGTCACATCTCTGACAGCGGGCTTTCATTTTATACCACTAAACTAGCATGACTGGAACAAAGATTTTCCACAAACACGGTTCTGAATGTGTTGGGTATATACCTCTGCCAACGAATTTATCACAAGTTAGGTTGTCCAGTAAACTCACTGATCAGGGAGAAGATGGTTCCAATACTTCAAGACTTGTCCTTAAACAATGGGAAGAAGATAACATAATGAAGTCAAATTTTTAAATGAAAGCTAAACCTACTTTTAACTCAGCATCCTGGCTTCTGGCTCTGTACTTATAAAGACATTCTGGCCATGTGCTATTTCATAAATTTAGAAACCCATCATACTTTTGTGTTTCTGGGGAGTTTCTTCCTCTCATTTTCCTCAGTCATGAGCATACTGCTCCAACTAGTTGGCCATTAATGTTTCTGTGTCATTTGATAGAGTTGAAATAAAAATTATGAGTTCCAACCTACTCCCTTTAAGACAGATAAGTTTATTATACAACCCAATATTCTTTTCCTAATTACCTCACTGTCAGACCTAAAACCTAGGAAGTGAAAATTAATGTGGAATAAGGCTAAGTTAAGGAGGAAATTGAGAAACCTTAATGGGATTCCTGAAGGGAAATCCAGCTGGGAATTCTGCCATTGATTGGTGGAAAACCTGAAAACAATGGCTTCTAGGGCTTGTCTCTCTGGTGCCTTTCATCAACTCTTATAAACAACTAAATGCAAAAATTATGACCCTCTATCAAAAAATTTGGATTGAGAAGGAAATCGCTTGGTATAGCTATGGAGGCATTGTTTCCTTCCATAATACTCTTAACTGGATAAATCAGAATATTGGGACATGTCAAATCTCTCTAAATATTCTTCTCTCTAAATGTATTTTAATGCCAGATATACACACACATACATACATACATATTACTAAGAACCATCTGGAGAAAGATAAGGAAAAAGAAAAGGCAGATGGAAAATATGTGGCTTCTCTGAGGATTCTCACTCTTCTGTTGGTAATAAGGAATACTAAGAACAGAACACAATCACTAAGCAGTCAGGGTATGAGAGATGAAAACTGAAGGAGAGTCTCCACAAAAAGCAACATCCTACTAAATAGATTACCTCTTTGCTCGAAAGGCTTAAATCTCATATGTGACTGCAAAAGTTAGATTTACATTGAATATATTGAATAATTTTGTTCATTGTCATATTGGGAGATAAATCTATTTACCAGATCCCCCTCTAAGACAAAGGTAACATTTATATGAACCTTTCTAACTGCAGCATCACTAGTCATATTATTCCTAAGCAGAAGAGATCAAGCATGCTAGTACCATAGTACAGAGGCAGTTCACTACATTTAATCTATTCCTTTAGCCACGGGCTATTAGCTGGAAGTACAAAAGACTAATAGGTTACATCTATTATATATATTCACAGCTCTCATGAGAGTTAGATAAACACTTCTTTAAACACACACACAAATCCATACCATGGTGTCTAGAGCTTCTTTAAGCCTCACTGTGTATCATTTCAAACATCTTACTGGAAATTAATTCACCGAGCACAGAACAAATGTGCAATGCAAAGAGATTACCAAGTCAGTTCCACTATCATGATTTACATAAGCTCTTCTATTTTAGCAGCACCCGGAGAATCTGGTTGCCTCTACGTCAGTGGTCTCAAGAGCCTTCCATGGCACTGAATAAGAAAGTTGCTCGTATTAATGCAGGGCTGGTTTCAATACATGGCAACTGTGTTCTGTACTGAGTCTTCTGGAGTGAAAAAATGGGTTCACAGAAACAGAAAGTAACTAAAAAGTGCAGCCTGGCTGGTGAGTCAAGAGAAGAGTGGTTCATTGTCTTAGTTCGATGTATCTTCAAAATAGCATTTTATAAGAACTGGAGAGCACCAGTTTTCCGATTGAATGGCCATGAGAAGATAGGTATGTACAAGAGAATTTCATCTGAAGGAAAATGCATAGTGTTTATGTATGGGGCACTGTCTCTAATATTGATCTTCATGTTTGGGTTCCAAACCGCTAAATACACAAACTCTATATTAAAAGTCACTTTAAGTGTCTGTGTATTTATATGCTTTTAAATGCTGCCAGTATTAGCTCAAATACATACCCACAGAAAATTCAGGAATCTACTTAACTCTTTCCTTCCTATCCTTGATTAGAAATTGGAAATCAGATTTCTCCAGCTTTTTGTTTTAAAATATGTAGAAAATTGGATTTTCTGTTTTCCAAGCACAAACTCTTTTCATTTATTCATGCACTCATTCAACTATTTAATCATACAACATCTACTGAGTATCCATTTTCATAGTAACTCAACAGCACATCAATAAAGTCGTTATCAAACTGTGGTCCAAACTTTAATCCTGCATTTCTCCACATTAATTTCTTTGGCTTCCTTGTTGATCACAACGTGTTTCTCATTCTATCATCCAAATCATGTGGTTTAGAGATGGGCCTTACTGTCCAGCTGGCCAGGCATTAATCTGGCTTTAAGGACCTACCTGCTTTAATGATCTACTCTCAGGGAGTCAGAATAGTTAAGTACTAAAAAGATCTGGAGGAAAAGTTCCCAGGGCTCTGTCACTGGATTCATGTTTCTTTATGGGCAAGCTACTTAACATCTCTGCATCTCCATCTCTTGAAATGACCGTAACACTAGCTACCTCACAAGGGTGCTGTGAGGCTTACCATGAAAGCAAGAGGGAATGGTATGTAGAATGGGGGGGCTTATTACAAAGGTGCTACAGGATTTAGAGTGGCTGGATGAAGTCATTGAGTATGAGCCCCTCTCCCCCTGGGTGTGCCAGGTCTACCAGGATATGTCTACTCCTGTTTACAACTAGAATCTAAAATGGCATTGACCGTCAGTTGGCTTGGTTTATCTTTAATATGACCTCTATATGACCTCTACAAGACTCATCACAAACCCCCCTCTCTTTGAGATACTGGCTTGCAAAAATTATTAAACTAATTTTAACAAAGCATAATAAAATTATTCACTTCCAGGTGCTGGGGGTGGGGGAAGAATTACTTATTTCAATATGAAACAAGAGTTTGAATGGATATCATCAAGGGGATGCATTGTATTGGAGAAATTTATTGCCTAGGGCTTTCTGTTGTTTTCAGTCTGATTCCCTAGCTTTCTGTACCATTGTTTTAGCATACATCCCTTTTTCCCTTTTCTTGGAAGGGAAGCTATAATCCTCCTCATTTCACGATGATTCTTTTCACGCAGTCTGTTTTGCTCAAAGGACAAACTCTTTTCAACAACAATTGTAATTATTTTCTTAGAGGGCCATTTTTAATTGCCATATTGTTTAGCTAAGCCCTATTGTCTTGCTGTCCTTCAAAACTGTCAGTTGCTTTAAAATACAGGGGCGGGAGCGGGGAGCTGATAAGCACATTGTTGTAATTGATTTGTATGTTTGAATTGTCTTATCAGAAAACAAGGTTATGAATTTCATCTGTTGAGACACAAAAATAAAATACTTTCCTAAAAAAATTGTATTTGGTTTTTGGATGTTCTAAAACAGCATTTATTCTTCTCTTATTTTATTAATGTTTGATTAATAGTGTTGCATTACTAATCATATATTATAATAGAAGCTTAGCGTTCTTCTACATTCATTGGTATAACTCAATTTTTTATCACATATACTTGGGAAACAAAAAAATAAAATTGTTTAAGATTCAGAATTGAAAGAAATCAAGAAAAGCCAATTCTGAGGGATCTGTAATTCAAGGCTGACCATGGAATTACATATGACAGATGAGTGTGAAGAAATAGGCTTTCCAAGGTATATGGTAACAGGACCTCTTTTTTTGTCCCACCCCCGCCCCAGCACAAAATGTCACTGCAAGTGATGAGAAATGACCAGGAGATGTTATTTCCATCAATCAGGAAACTTTAAGAAATGAGATGAAAATAATTGAACCTGATTTAAAAAAATCTCTGGGCCAAGATTCTGCCATAGTAATTTAGAGAAATTGTACAAAAAAAAAAAAAAATCATTAGTATCTTTGCTCAGGCTGAATAACAAAATACCATAACTGGGTGGCTTAAACAATGAAAATTTATTTCTCACAGTTTTGGAGGCTGGGAAGTCCAGGATCAAGGCACCAGCAGGGTCAGTATCTGGTGAGAAGTCTCTCTGTGGGTTGCAGACAGTTCCTTTCTCACTCTCCTCACGCTGCCTTCCCCTGGTGCGTGCCCAGCAGGAGAGGGAGATGTCTCTTTCTCTCCCTCTTTTTATAAGGCCCACCATTCCTATCAGATTAGGACTCCACCCTTCAGACCTCATTTAACCTTAATTTCCCCCTAAAAGCCCTACCTCCAAATACAACCACAATGGGGGTTAGGGTTTTAACACATGAATTTAGGGGGTGGAAGACACAATTCAGTCCATAGCAGTTGGTTTCTGCACATTCATCCAAGTACTACATCATCTTTATTTACCATGAGCATGAGAGACAGTATATAATATTAGGAAGGCAAGTTAGAGAAGTGGATACAAGTAAAGATGTGATGAAAAGGGTTTTCAACAACTTGCAAAGATTCCTCTCCTTGTTGCACTTACTTTACTACTCCTTGACTCTCCAAGACTCTGGCCTACTTGTCGCTAATTTCCCACAATGACATATGACTTTTCATTCTATCTCACCAAAGTCCTTAAAGGGCCGTGTCTACTGATTTCTCACATCTCCAGAATTATGTTATCATTTCTCAAAAAATCTTAACCTTTTAAATTTCTTTTTCTCCTATTCAATGTCATTAGTTAACTTCCTTCTGGAATACTCATCCCTCCTCTGATGCTCCTATCAAAGACTTCAACTTCTCTTTTGACTATGACCCCCTCCCCACCCACTAAAGAAAGCACTACACAGAGTCCATTTCAGGGAAAAAGATATGACCGTATTCTCCTCAGGGTCCAAAATTGACTCATATCTAGGTCAGCTGCACCATTTTCAGTATGCAGACTGGCTTACCCATGCGAGCCAAGTGACGGGCTGTTTGCTTGTTCTCCATAGTTATTTTGGGTGGAAAAGTTCATCGGAGTGTTCTCATCCTAGCCAGCACCACAGCGTTTGCTGAGACCATTTGCTTGACCCGAAGACTCCTGGCGAATAAAATGTAGAAATCCAAACTGTCTGTCTAAAAAAGATAACAGCCCAAATTAAAACTTGCTCAAGACGCCCACAAGTTCCCCTGTGGCTGTTCCTGCTGGGTTTGCAGATAGCGCAGAACCAGGGTGCCAGGCTCAGGGTGATAAGCCTACATTTGTCCAATATGCTTACGCTCCATGAGGTTCCCAGTGCACCAGAATGCTGTGTCAGAGGCTGGGCCGCAAGGACTTGGTACCACACTGGAATACGAAGTTCCAGAAATCCGGGAGAGGTCGGAGAAACAGAGTGAGAGTCCTCATGGAAAACAACTTTACTTTCTCAAAGATTCGATTTGTGTTTACTAAGCTAGATTCCCTCGTATGAAACACTGTCCTTTGCATTTTGTGAGCACTATAGGGGTCACTGCTGCAGTGATTTCCAAGGCTGGAACTTGAACTTCTTAACCCCTCATATCCTATTTGTGTACATCTGACCATTAGTTAGCTAAGCTCCTCAAACATTACGCTTTCAAAGGTCCGGAACAAGACATATGACACTGAAGTAATTAACAAGGGGCCATTTTGTTTCATTTTTCCTAATTAAAAATAGTATATATACTTGCTCACGGTAGAAATTTGGGGAAATACAGAGGGGTCTGGAAAAAGTCATTCATATTCCCATGTTTCAAAGGCAATCAGTTATTATTACACCATAATTCCTTTTGGTCTTTTCAAAATAATAAACTAGGTTTTAAAATAGAGATTTAAAATGTTTCACTGTCACCACCAGGGCTCCTTCCTGCTTTCCCTGGCTCCTCCTCCTCCTTCCCTGGCTCCTCCTCCTCCTTCCCGAGGCTCCTCCTCCTCCTTCCCTGGCTCCTCCTCCTCCTTCCCGAGGCTCCTCCTCCTCCTTCCCGAGGCTCCTCCTCCTCCTTCCCTGGCTCCTCCTCCTCCTTCCCGAGGCTCCTCCTCCTCCTTCCCTGGCTCCTCCTCCTCCTTCCCTGGCTCCTCCTCCTCCTTCCCGAGGCTCCTCCTCCTCCTTCCCTGGCTCCTCCTCCTCCTTCCCGAGGCTCCTCCTCCTCCTTCCCGAGGCTCCTCCTCCTCCTTCCCTGGCTCCTCCTCCTCCTTCCCGAGGCTCCTCCTCCTCCTTCCCTGGCTCCTCCTCCTCCTTCCCTGGCTCCTCCTCCTCCTTCCCGAGGCTCCTCCTCCTCCTTCCCTGGCTCCTCCTCCTCCTTCCCGAGGCTCCTCCTCCTCCTTCCCGAGGCTCCTCCTCCTCCTTCCCTGGCTCCTCCTCCTCCTTCCCGAGGCTCCTCCTCCTCCTTCCCTGGCTCCTCCTCCTCCTTCCCGAGGCTCCTCCTCCTCCTTCCCTGGCTCCTCCTCCTCCTTCCCGAGGCTCCTCCTCCTCCTTCCTCCTGCTTCTGCTCCTTCCCTGCGTTAGACATTCCAGGGCCTCTCGCGAGGTGTCAACAAAATAACTCCCAAAAGTGAAATGAGCCGCCTCCTCTCTCATTCAGGACCCCAGAGAGGAGTTCTGAGAAAATCCTCTGTAGTGATCATGATGTGAATTGTATCCTTAAAAGTTCATTTTCTTAAAAAAAAAAAAAAATGAGGCCAGTCTATATGGTCCTCTTAGAAATTTACAGACCCAAACTGAACGCAGTAATGGTTACCAATTACCAGGCACCTACCGCGTACCTGGAACTTTATAAGAACGAGCTCATTAATCTTCCCTGAAGCCCTAGAGGTGGGCACTATCTTTTCTTGTTTTATAGGATTTTCACCTGATGCTAATTCCGAAATCCATCTTCTTTCCACTCTGCCATGCTGCCCCTCAACTCTGTTCCTAAGTAGAACAAAACCTTATAACCATTTCACAAGGAGGCCACTGACTATCATTGCCATACATGCGCCATTCAGCTTCCAGAGCCCCTTTTGCTGCTAGAAGAGATTTGTTTCTTTTTGGTGCTTCACCCACCTCCCCATCCCCCACCACCACACACACCGCCCCTGACACAGCAGCCCTGCATCTCTTATTCATTCCCCATGGTGTTCTTTGCACTGACATCCATCCAGGTGAACTCTCTTATTGCTAATGTGGCTCTAACAAGGGATGCTCTGAAAATGCCATTGTAATTTGGTATTAATTAAAAACTAAATGATAGTACAGTGCACTCTTTTGTTGCCTACTTGTAAAAGCTTGTTGACTGTCTTAAAGGGCAAAGGAGCAGTTTTCTTCTTCTGACGTCATCATCTCATGATTGCGATCACAGCCACCACAGGGAAAAACGTCGCTCCTCATCACCTTCAAAAATCTCCTGCCCTCATGTTAATAAACCTCTTTTTATTAGCTAGTCTGGGAAATTGGTTATGTAACCCAAGTACAACAGAGCAGTCTGTGTTTTTTTCCTGAAAATAATTTTCTTGATGAGAATGGGATTTTCCTGGAATTGAAGTAAAACAGAAGACAAAACTAGATTGGGCCACCCATAGGTAGAAGAAACCCTATCTGCTTTTGCTGGGAAATTATCTCTGTTCTTCTGCAGAACTTCAGTTTTTTATAGAAGCCAGGTAAATCTTGGGGTAAATGAAATGAAGAAACATATTTGCCTAACTTGGGAACATTGGGTCTTGAGTAAGGTTGGAAACTTCTGCTAATTGGGAAAGAAGAGAAGTAGAGACCACTCTCTCTTCCTAGAGGTTAATAACACAGATAGGCACCATGTGGCAACTCTGGCGCAAGCACCACAACCACCTCCCCCAGGAGGGTGAAAACTCCTTCCCAACTACCAGGAGGGTAAAGATCATCACAGTGGTGGCCCACTGGTGTTGAGTAAAGCAATCTACGCATGCCACTGGGCATTCATCTCATTCAGGGACAGATAAGCAGAATGACAGAGAGTGATTCCAACACAGAAAGCTTAATATATTATTTAGGTTTCCAGTTAAAGTCCTGCCTGTTAAGCAAGGACAAGGCGTATGCTTTTGCAATCTTGACAATGCTACAGGGGTTATTTACATACCTTCTCATCTCTGCCACTTTGTCATAGCACGCTTTCGTGTGTCAGAGTTACTGCATACACAGTACTCTTCCCAAATGGCTTACATTTTCACATGTCCCTGGGTTGGCATATGGAGAAATCCAGAGAAAAGGATCTCTCTTGGGTGCTTTCAGTGAGTTTGGAAACAAGTGAGCTGATAGCTAGCCTCTTTGTAAAGCATTCACTCAAGTATTTATTGAGTACCTACTCTGTATCAGCTAACACACTAGGCTCTGGGGATCCTGCATTACACAAGACACCTGGAAAAGGAGATACCAAGTCACTGCCTGTTCTTTAGCTACTGCTCTGTGTGGAAGTCCTTCAGCAGGTTGCCTCTTATTCCCGCCTCTTTCAACCCTGTAAAGTAGAAAACAATGTAGGCACATCAGCTCTGTCAGGGGAAGCCGGGCCAGGCATTAGAGTCCCATGATGCAGTGAGGAGACACCTCAGACAAAAACTGTTGCAGGCCAAAGGTTCAATTTTACTACCAAAAAGGCAGCTCTCCTAGGCAAAAAAAAAAAAAATCCCTTGAGAGTGGACTGTCCAAAATGAAAAGTCTTGGGATTGGGCTAATACGGACACTTTCCATTTTAGAAATACCTTCAAGAAAAAGGAGATAAAGTGATATGCGAAAGAATCTCTCCTCTGTCCCATGGACATGCTTACAACGGTGGTGCGGGGTTGGGTGAAGTCAACATCCCCATGGTGTAGGGAAAGTCTAACACAGAGTTTAGCATACAGTAGGTGCTCAGTAAATGTATGTCAGATAAATGAGTGCATAATCTAAAAAGACAGGACACATCACAAAAAGCATATTCAGCCAAGGATTAGGAGCTTTCTGCATGAACCTCTTTGAGTCACTCACTTTTTGTAAGATTTATTGGTGTGTATTTTTAGTTACACGAATAATAAATGTTTAACATAGAAACATTAAAAATAGATAGGAAACAGAAAATTATAAATTTCCAAATAACTCCAACATGAAGAGCTAACCACTGTTAACATTTAAGTGGTTAAATCGACATAACCATAAACCAATTTTTCTACATATATATGTATTTTTAATGGGTATATGTGGTTTAATAATCTTCTTTTTCACTTAACATTTTATTGTGAATCTCTTTCCATTTTAAATGGCTGCACAGAATCCCACTGGCTAATTGTACTATAATGTATCAAACCAATGCCCTGTTGTTGGATATTTAGCTTGTTTCCACTTTTTTTTCTTACTATAATGACTATGTACTGGATGTCTTTGGACTAAATCTTTACTCATGTTCATAATTACTTCTGTAAGCTAAATTATCTGAAGGGGAATTGCTGAGTCAAAAATTAATGCAACTTTTTGGGGCTTTTGATAAGCAGTGATATGACACAGGTGCTGATTTACAGTTTGAGCAGTACGGATGAAGAGAGCTCTCTTCCCTGAAGCCTCATGACCTACTTTAGATTTTGATGAAAGCATCTATAATAAATATTGTCACTCTGTCCTTTTATGTGAAGTATGCTTAGATCCCACCTGACCCTACATCATTGTCCTACAAAAATACCAGACTCTTTGTTTACAATATTTTTCATTGTCCTGTGTAATTTCCTCTCAAATTCTCACATGAAGAGGCATGTGCCTAACAGGTCCTTTTGAGTTTAACAACTGGTCAAATCCAAATACCGGTATTCACTCAACAGGCAAGAAGATTCACTCAGTCAATTATTCAATAAATACACAGTGAATACTTTTAATGCACCAGGAACTCTTCCAGACTGTGCTATAAAAACACTGAGTCACACAGATAAAACTCCTAACCACAAGAAGCTTGTTTTGATAGAGAAGAAAGAAAACATTCAAATAAATATACAATATAATATCAGGTAGCTATAAGAGCTACCTGATGTTCTAGATAAGGTAGTCAGAAGTAGTCTCTTCTAAGGAGACACTTAGATGAACCCTCTGATCAAATCATGCTTACATCTGGGGTAAGAGATTGACAGAAAAAAGGAAGAGTGTTTGCAAAGGTCCTGAGAAGAAAGTGAGTTTGACATGTTCAAAGAACAGCAGGAATGCCAGTCTTTCTAGAGCTAAGTGGAAAAGACAATAGTGCTAAGAAATGAGACTGAAGAAGGGGCCAGATCAAGTAGGGCCTGGGAGGCCATTTGGAGGACTGTGAATTTTCTTCTAAATGATGGAAACCATTGAAGAGTTTTACACAGGGTTGCAGTATGATCTGACTTACACTTACTAAATCTCACTTGTAAAGTTGAATGGAGAATAGACTATGGGCCAAGAGCGAAGGTGGGGAGACAATTTGAAAAGCTCTTGTAATAACGTCAGCAACTAGAAATTTCAAGATCTTGAATCCTGTTTTGGAAGGAGGCAAGAAATTAAAAGATGATATGAACACTCATGGTTAAAAGCAGAATCCAATCATTACATTCCCCAGCTCAGTGACTAGAGGATGTCTGGTCATCTCCATATCATCACTTCTACTGTCAATCGAACTGGTTTCCCTGTGAAGGTGTCTATAGAGTGAGTTATGAGAATTGCTAACGCAGGAGAACTCTGTCAGCTCAGATGACATACAGTCCAGTAGTGTTAAGTCCCAATGGTCACAAAAAGCCTGAATCTCTGTATCCTCCTAAGAAAGAAGTCAAATAACCTGGTGGGACCCTAGGGCAATTCTAAGCTGCTCTTTCTCCATGACTCTTCGCCTGTTTTGCTACTGACCAAGCTGGGCTCTGGAATGAGAACTGAGTTGAAAGCAACAGCATTGCAAATATGAGACTCTGGTTACTGAGCTATTTATAATCAACTGTCTATTAGGAAATATTATAAAAGAGCTAAATTAAAAGTTTGTTTCTATTTCTAGAAACCTGTTCACTGAATATTATTTAAGCTTTTGAGTGGGTAAAAGCTGGATTAACTTTATCATTTTAAGGATCATTGCCTTTTTCAAGCATATAAAAAATGGGACACAGTGCTTTTCTTTTAAAAATAACACACAAAAATTAAATTCCTTCTGAATCCACAAGGACACACACTCAGCAAAAATCTTGGGAAAACCAAGCATCTGGTTCTCTGTATGTATGTCTTTTTATTTTTTTAAGTTTCTCCTTTTAATTCCCTCTGACATGAATGTGTAATGCTGAGAATCTATGCTAATGAAGAGTGTGTCCACAAGATGTGTAATGCATGCCTTTTAATTAGTTCTGTTGCTATAATTGATTAACATTTTGCCTGTGCAGGACTGTTACAAAGAATGAGCAGTGGAACACCCTATGCATCTAGTCTCTGTAGGAAAGAAAAAAAAAAAGCCTGAACATTGCCATTGTGTAACATCTGCACTGCCAAAGCGAGCCTTCGTAGTCCTATGAAAGTCTATCGGGAGGCACTTGACACAGCCTGGAAAGAAGCAGCAGAAATAAAAGAGGAAATGAAAGGGCAAATGGCCCAGAGGAATGAATATGAGAAATGTTATAAGGGGAGGGAAAGAGATCAAGATGAATATAAAGACTATAAAAACAACCTTAACTCCATAAGGAATCTTGGCAGATGCAGTCAATAGAAGTTAAAGTTGAGAAAAAGGAGAATGCAAATTGTGTGCACATACGTGTGCAAAGACATGCATACGTTCAGGGGTGCATGTGTGGGTACATGCATAGACGTAATTGTGTGTAGAGTGACAATGACAGAAATTAACTATGAAAATATAAGGTCCCAGCACCAGCACAGAGCCTGCTGATCCATTGACTTCACTCAGGGCCAGATCCACCTCATGCAGCGTCTCTAGCAATCACACACTTCCCCCCAACCCCGCCCAAGGTGAAAGGAAGGACCGTTTATCCTTGGCTCCTCAGCCACTCTCAGAGTGTGTCCTGTGTCTGACCCCTGTGCTGGGTACTGGGGAGACAGTGCTAAAGAAGGCAATTTCCTGGCTTCAAGTTGCTTGACTTGCTTCAAGTCGGTCCAGTGGGAGAGAATACAAGCCAGCAGGAAGTTAGAGTGCTATGACCTCAGAACAGGGGAGCAAATAAATATAGACCGCTGGCTGACACAAAGCTTGGGCAATTCAAGAAAGGATTTCGGCTTAATTTATCTCTATCTTGAGAGAGTCACATGAAAAATGGGTGGGAAAAAGGATGTTACAGGCTAAGGGAACATCCGGTGCAAAGGACTTCAGAAAAGAGGGGTTGGGGCATTTTAAAGAAATGTGAATAGGCTAGGAGAATGGGGAGGGAGGCAGGGGGTTGGGAGACTGGCAAGAGGCAACGTCATCAGGCAGAGGCCAGATCATGAAGATCTACCTCTCTTAGGGGGAATTGGTTTAAACCAAGTTTGGCAAGTGGACTGACTTTAAGACCTCTCACTGACCACACAGTGCAATGAAGCACATTATGAATTTCCAAGCGAGGGAGACAGTAGGCAGAATTCCTTAGGGTTTTTTTTTTTTCCCCGTCTTGCTACTCTTTCTTACCAAAACACCTATTCTCATCTTAGGTATTTAACAAAAACCTGTAAGACACAGCTAGAGTCACTAGCCGGGATAAATATATTTGAACTTAGCTCTGGGTTCTTCATTATCTACCCCTCAGCCTACCCATTCAGATACTATAAATTCATAATCACCAACACTGCCCATCAGGCCTGCAATGGTTCTTTTTTCCTTTTCTGATCATCTCACTCTTTCATTCTCCCTAATAGCAATTTCAAAACTCCTCTCAAATCTCCAATCTTTTCCCCATTACCCTTCACTCTCAGCAGATGACTTCCACTTTACAGAAATTAAAAGCCATCAAATGGGAACAACTCAGCTTCCTGCTACCAAACTCCCAGCACTCCTCCACCTACACCCGCCTCCCTCCCATCACAACAGAGGGACTGTCCAGCTCCCTCCTTATTTGAATCCTGTCCCTCCATTATTTCAGGAAATTTACACTCTCAAGTCTCACAAAAGTCTCCCATTAAAACGACACCAACGCTATCCACTAACCGCATTCCTCCCCAGCAACTGATCTCTCTCCGCCTTGTGAAAGATGACACAAGTGGAGCCATATGGAGCCGCCATTTTAGAGGAATTGCCTTGGGCATCTTTTCCTTATCTTCCAAACAGGACCAAACCGCCAACATCTCTCACTGGGAGAAAATATTTCTTAGAGTTGGAGTAGTGTCTTGTAACATATGTATATGCCTGAACCAATGGCCAATATATCATGTCTTTTCACCCAAAACCAAAATAACACATCTGGGAACCAAACAGATGAAGTCCGGATGGTACCTCTTGATGATACATTTAATGGTCCACACTTAAAATATAAGCATAGTCAGCACTCTGGTGGTTCACAGGTTTAATACCTATGGGAGGGACATTTCTACTAGGGCACAATATTTCCACTAAATGAACATTGAGTTTCAGTATGGATATTTGGGGACCATATATCTTATGCAAAAAAGGAGGTCATGGGGTTGGCTGGGGTGATCAACACTGACAACAACAGGAAATATTCTTGTTGCTATACGGTGCGGGCCATTGAATTTTGAATCCCAGAGGATACCTTAAACCACCTTCTATATTGCTCTGCTAATGTTATAGGTAGACTCTCTCAAACTACACATAGGTAGGACCACTACAAACTTTGTCTTCTCAGAAATAGATGTTTAGGTTACCATACCAGGCAAGGAACCTTGACTATCTGAGATAATAAATAGAAAAAGGGTGATGTGGAAGGGTTAATAATAGGAAATGCAAATAGCAGTTGTCGCCTCGTGACGCAACGAAGAAACAAATGGTGCATCTATTTGTGTGTCCGTGTTTGCTTCTCTTCCCTCTTCCTTTTCCTTACTACTTTCCTTTCTCTTCCTTTTCCTTTTCCTTACTACAGTCATGTGCTGCATAATGACGTTTTAGTCAATGAAAGATCACATATACAGTGGAGGTCCCATAAAATTAGTACCATACAGCCTAGGTGCATAGTAAGTTTGTGTAAGTGACCTCTATGATGTTAGCCTAACAATGCATTTCTCAGAACATACGTGCCTCATTAAGTGACTCACAACTGTCCTTATATTGGGTATGTTGTTGGAGATTGTCTTTCCCATTTAGTCCATAAATTGCAGAATATTGAGGAGGATTCATGGTAGAACAAAAGGGGAAAGAGACATTGCCCAGAAATCCCAGACGTAAAGAACAGAGATACTCTATTATCCCTGCAGGAGTTTGGAGATGGACCCTTCCGGCACTTATTCATTTATTCAAAAACACACACCTAAAATAAACCAATCTATTTACGGCAGTCTACAGAGTGTTGTCGGGAAAGGTGGTTTTCAAGCTTGATTCTTGAAATCTCTCCAACAAGTTATAGCAACACTTTGCACGGCCTAGGCCTAGGGTATGGGAACTTTACGTTTACTGTGCCCTTGCATAAGCAAGGACGAGAACTTCAGCAGCACATAATTACATTTCCTGTCTCTTAAATCACAACCAGCTTTATTCGAGTGTCATACACTCTGTTTCAATCCTCGCATGTTTTATAGTTTGTGATTATTCCTGTAAATGAGGGTAGGCTGGTAAGCCCATGATAAATTCCAAAAAAATTTCCTGCATTTTTAATAGACAGCAGAATCTGAACTGCAGATGAAGACATGAGAGGGGCCAACACATATTTCCCTAGACACACTGCTCCATTCGCCATGTGTCTGGAGACCATGCCATTTGGATTACAGCATTTTCTGGGTGCAAGTTTTATCCTTGCAAGCCAAATGTGGGTGGTTGTGTTGTTGTTGCATCTGGTGCTCTGAGTTTCCAAAGGGAAAAGCATACATCCTGCCAGACTTTGATTCCAGTGCCTCCACATTTCCCAAAGAAGTTAGACATTGGAGCAGAGGAGAAAATTCCTTTGTAAGCATAAATATTCTTTGTAGATCTTGTTAGCTAAAGGAAAATGAAGAACTTTTATAGTGACTCAGCCCATAAATTTACTCAAAAATGTTTGGGGACAAAATCAATGACATTTATTTATCGAGCACCTCTTATGAATTAGACAACACCCTAGAAATTTATCTCCAAAATATAACAAAACCAAAATGCTACACATTTGAAAATGTTGATTGTACATTGTGGCAAGAACAGAAAATAATCTTTATGCCAAGCAATAAGAGAATGACACACGAATTATGGCCTATCAACAAGCTAGAAAATTATGCAACTAATAAAAATGATGATTTTGAAGATTATATAGAGGCATGGACTTATTCATGATGAAATGGTAAGGGGGAAGAAAGCAGAATTCAGAATACTACATGCAATGTCTATCTGCAATGAGATCAGTAAAGAAAGAAAGATAATACAGTTAAGAAGGGAAAAAGTAGTTCTTGATGTGGGTCAGTGAAATTACAAGTTTCTTTTTACTTTTCAAAATTAATAAAATATCATTGATTCATAATATGTTCAATTATAACATTATTAACTAACCAATAATCACAGAGTAGTCTTAGAGCTACAGAACACTGTGATTTGCTGGCAGAAGAAAAGGCGAGGGAGAAATACAAGCAAAACCTGCCCCCATGGTGTTTTTCGTCTCTAATAAACTAAAGCAAATGCATTAAAATATTAGTGAACAATACCAGACTGCTTGTTATGAAGTTCTAAGCTCGTAGAAGAAAGAAGACAAGTGAAAATCAAGAATGGCTTCAAGGAGGAGGTGGGACATCACCTTGAAGAAGACAAGAGGTGTGGATAGACGGGAGAGAGGTGGGAGAGGGGGACAGTTCAGAGGGCGGTTACACACACAGAGCAAAGGCACTGGCACAGAATCATGGTGGTGTTGTCTTATCTTTCTTTGCCCTGACAAGGCACAGGACTAGATAATGGGAGAAGACGGAGGACCCTGATCAGAGGACAAGATGAGTGTTGCTGGATATTAGGCTCTATTTCTACTTCCACCTCAGACACATAAATAACTGAAAAAACTAGAGGTTCTGGTGTGTGTTACTTTATTATCCGCTTAGCAACCAAGACCATTGTATTCTCATCCTACAGCCCTTCAAGATCATTAATACCACATTGGTGATCAATTGATGTTGATTGTAAGAGGTCAAGATTTATCACCAAGATGATCCCTCTTATGCAAAACTAGCTCTCTGGAAGACTGTGGGTATGGGGGGGGCACGTCTAGGCTTGCTAAGGTTGGCATGTTTGCCTGTGTCTTCCCTAATGCCCAAGAGTGCTTTCATGAGGCTGGAGTGACCCATATAAAAGAACGATTACTAGTGGACAAAGATGCCACAAGCCGGTTCACCTTGCTAAAGTCAAAATATCACGTGAAATAAGTCTTAAAAATCTATGGATTCCAATTGCAGCAGTTAAAAACGAGGCAGAATTCTAGAAAAGCAGCCCATTACCTAACATAAGGTCACGTTGATCTGCCAAAGTAAAAACCTTTATGGTTCCTTTTGCACCTGAGATTCCATTCCTTTTATATTTCTCAAGGCTTATTCTTTTTTTTTCCTCCCTAGTTCTCAACCAAAAAAGAGACGGACAAGACAGACTAAGGCACAGAATCCAAAAGACTGCTTTCTTTACTACAAATCTGATATTAGACAATGTGGCTCAGAACTGTCTGCAACAGAGCTTCCTAATAATTCAACCCAGAATTCAAATATTTACCTACCCATACACACACACACACACACACACACACACACACACACACACGCATACATACATACACATGACAAAACTACAGCATGGAGGGGTAGAGTGGAATGGGTGCTCCCTGCAGGCAGGCAGGTTCCAAAAGAATGGAGAGAGGATGAGGCAGAGCTGCACACGTCTGTTTCTCCTTCCAAGCTCACAAATCAGATATGTCGCTCCGCCTCTTCTTTGGAGGAGTGAATGAGGGACCAAAGAAAGGCCATAGTCTTACATTGATGGAAGCCTCTCCAACATGGGAGAAAGTATCAGGAGTACAGAAGAAAAGGTACTCACTCTCTCCCAAGAGATATGCTTTGGCTAATTTTTTGAAAGCTTATCCGTAGAGTAAATTCCTAAGCAAAGAGATTTATGGGTCATTTTTATCTTCATAAATATTGCTAAATTTCCCTCCAGAAAGGTTGCACCCATTATCTCTCAGCAACAAAGTATGAGGATTCCCATTACCCACCCTCTCACCTCTAGTTCTGGATACCATTAAACACTTTTTGCTTTGTCCCATCTGATGGGGTGGATGGGGAATGGTATCTCATTGTTGCTTTGATTTGCATTTTCTTAATTATGAATGAAGTTGAGCTTAATTTCATATCTTTTTGGTACTATTTGCATTTATTTTGTGCTATAAACTGACTTTTATGTGCTTTCCGTTTATTTTTTTAAGGTTGCTCATCTTTTTATTACTGATTTGTGTGAGCACTTAGCGAGTTAAGGGAATTAGTCATTCGTCTTAGGTGTTGAAAATCTATTTTCTTGGATTGTTATTCTCTTCTAACTTTTTTTTGGCCATTACACAATTTTAAACTTTTATGCAGGTAAATTTATGAATCCTTTCTGTTATGTTTCTAGAAATATAATGCTTGTTTTATAGTGGCTCATCCAGATAAATGAACATAACAGTGTAGATTTAACTGGATTTCTTTCCCAACCTTGACAATAAATAATCTTTGCCATCTTTCTAGACTATGTTCGAGGCATCCACAGAGGCTAAGGAGTAGACTCCTAAGCCATTTACCTGCTTTCACAGAACAGTTCAGATTTTGTCTATTCCATTAATAGTGTTCTGTATAAAATTTCATTTTTTAAAAAAAGTGAATGCTGCTAAATTAGGGAAAAAAAGTTGAAAGTCATTTTTCTGTTGTGATTTAGAAAACCAGAAATTGACACCCCCAGTCCACTCTAAACCCAAACTCACTTATAAGAGCGATACACTGAAAGTTGTTCTCCATTCACCTTCTCTTTGTCCTCCCTCCAGTCTCCCACCTCTAGGTCCAGCTAATGTTCACTCCTTTGATGTAGGGGGCACGCTATCCGAAGCTTGGGCTTTGCACATTCATACGCATACTATGTTTTACCATTTGTTTGATGATATGGTAGAGACTGTAGGGAACAGGACTAGAATGGAGAGAGAGCCAAATGGTCATCTTTTAGCACCTGCCATTGGAGACTCTCCTCTGGCAGGCAAAAATGGTTGCAGGCACTTGTAGAAGCCAGACATCTGGACTGGAAATCTCCCATGGCAGAAACGTCCAGCTGCTGAGGGCACAACTCCTAACCTTGTGGTGGCTGTTGACCAGAAGGTACCTCCTGAAATGGTTGTGTTTCGGGGCTCCTTAAAGAGAATTACTTGTTATATTCTTTTGTGTGGTGCTTGACAGTGAACACAGCACTCCCATATGCAGAATTTCACCAGAGTATGGTGACGATGTCACTGGGCTTATAATCAGAAAATGTGGCTTCTGCTCCAATAGTGTGTGTCAGTTGGAGACAGGCAAATGTTTCTTCAACAGGACACAGAAAATAAGAACCATAAAAGAAAAAAATGATATATTAGATGTTATTAAATTTAGAAGCTTCCAATCAAAAGAAATTAACCTTTCCCCTTACCTTCTTTGAAATACATATGACTGCTTAAAGTAAAAATCATAACATAAGTATCATGGGAGTGAGGCAGGTTTCTATGGAATACATATAGTTGGGTCTTTTCTGTCCAGTCTGACAATCTTTGTCTTTTAATTGAAATGTTTTGATTATGTACATTTAATATAATTAGCAATATCTTTGGGCTTAAATCTACTACCTTCTTATTTGTTTTCTATTTCACTCTTCTGGTTGTTGGTTCCTTTTTTCCTGTTTTACTGCCTTTTTTAGGGTTAATTGAGTATTTCACATGATTCTGTTTTGCTCCACTATTGGCTACTTGGCTTTACCCGTTTGTTTTATGTTTCAATGGTTATGCTTTGCTTTACAAAATACATTTTTATATATCTCAATTTTACTTCAAATTATATTATGTCATTCAACGTGTGACTTCTACAAGAGTATATTTCCATCTACATTCCATCCTTTGAGCTATTGCCATATATTTTACTTCTACATATATCATAAACCTCATGACACATTGTTATTAGTTTTCTTTAACCATTTAATTACTTTAAAGGAGTTTTTAAAATGAGAAAAAATTATATTTACGGATACAAAAATCTTCAATAAAATATTTTCAAATCAACTCTAAAAATATATAAAAATGGTGTTGTGTCATTACCGAGGAGGATTTGCCCCAGAAATGCCTGGTAGGTTTAACATGCAAAACTCAATCATTGTAATTTATTAGAATATCTATATTAAGAGAATAAGGGGGAAAATTCACATAATCATCTCAAAAGATGCATGGAAAACATTTGACAAAATTTAATATCCATCCATAATAGAACATCTCAACAATTAGAAATATAAGAGAACTTCCTAAATCTCATAAAAGGCATCTCTGGAAAACTCGTAGCTAAAAGCATACTTAAAATATTCAAGGTTTTCTCCTTGAAACTTAGAACAAGGCAAGGATATTCACTCTTAATATGATTATTCAACATTTTACTGAATTTCCAAGTAGTGTAATAAGGCAAGAAAAAGAAATAAAGATAAAGACCATAAAAGGAGAGGTCAGCTATCTCTATTCATAGATTACATGATTGCTTATGTGGGAAATTCTAAGGAATCTACAAAACAACTACTAGAATTAATATCTAAATTTAGCAAGGTTGCAGGATATAAGGTCAATATTTAAAGTCAATTACATTTTTTATATACTAGTGGCATCAACTGGAAAATTAAAAGAACAACTTCATTTATAATGGCGTGAAAAAATATAATATGCATACTAAGGAATAAATTTTACAAAAGACCTGTAAGACTTCTGTAATCAAGACTATAAAACTCTGCTAAATGAATAAATGGAGAGATATATCATACTTATAGATTAGGATATTCAATATTGCTTAGATGTCAATTGTCCTCAAAATCATCTATAAAATCAGTGCAACCCTAATCATAATTTTAGTAGGGTTTTTTTGTAGAAATTGACAAGCCAATTTTAAAATGTATATGGAAATGGAAATGACCTAGAATAGCAAGAGCAATCTTGAAAAGAAGAACAAAGTTGGAAGACAAATGCTATCTCATGCCAACTTACTATACAGTTACAGGACACTATGGTATTGGCATAAGGATTGACAAATAGTCAATAGAACAAAATAGAGAGTCTAGAAATAGACCTACATTTATATGATCATTTGACTTTTCACAAAGGCACAAAAGAAATTCATGAGGAAATCAAAGTCTTTACAATAAATGATGCTAGAATAACTGGATATTCATACAGAATAAACTTTGACTCGTACCTCGCACTATACATAAACATTTATTTGAGATGGATTATAGACCTAAACGTGAATGCTAAAATCAGAAAGCTTCTAAAAGAAAATAGGACTACCACTTGGAGGTAGAAATTGTTTCTTCAACATGACACATAAAGCAATAACCGTAAAAGAAAAAAATGATATGGTAGACTTCACCAAAATTAGAAACTTGTGCTCATCAAAAGACAGCATTAAGTAAATAAATAAGCAAGTGACAGACTAAGAGAAAATATTCCCAAAACATACACCTGAACGTGCATTGAAGATGCATGAGGAATTTCTACAACTCAATAACAAAAGACAAATAACTCAATTCAAAAAATGGACACAAAAGTTTTGAACAGACACTTTGGAAAAGAAAATATAAAAAGGCCAATAAGCACATAAAAAAAGTATTCAATATACTCCTTCTTCCTAGAGATGCATATTAAAACCACATGAGATACTACTATGCATCCACCGGAATGGCTAAAATTAAAAAGACTAATGACTCCAAGTGTTGAGGAGAAAGTGCAGCAACTGTAACTCTTATAAATTATAGGTATTTACCAAAGAGACATAAAATCATATGTCCACAAAAAGTCTTGTATAAGAAATTTCATACATTTATTCATACTAGCCAAAAACTGGGAACAAGCCAGATGTTTATCAACAGGAAAATATATTTCAAAAAAAAAAAAACTGTGATATATTCACATACAAGGAAATATTTCTCAGTGATAACAAAGAATAAATTTCAAAAATATTATGCTGAACAAAAGAATCCTTTCACAAGAGAGTACCTTCTCTAGACTTCCACTGATATGAAGTTCTGGAAGGGGCAGAACTAAAATATGATAAACAAAACATAAGAACAGGAATTGCCTCATAAGGAATTGCCTCAAACATAAGACAGGGTAACCCCATGACTGGGAAGGGGCACGAGGGAACTTTCTGGGGTAATGGAAGTGTTCTATATCTTGACTGTAGTTTGGGCTACATAGGTGTATGCATTTGTCAAAAGCCATAGAATAGTACACTTAAGATTTGTACATTTTACTGTAAGTAAGTTGTCTAAATAAAAGCACTATAAACCGAAATTGAACTATAATTAATGATATGCATACTGACATATTTAAGAATAATATGTACTAATATTAGTAACTTTAGAATGCATCAAAAATTGATTGATAGATGGATAAATATGTGATGGAGCAAGTACAGTAAAATATTAATGACGGAATATGCGTGTTCACTGTCCAATTCTTGCAAATGGCTCATATGTTTGAAAATTTTCAGAATAAAATATTAGAAAAAACAATGCAATGAGAAGCCCCTGTCAACTCCAAAGTGCCAGACACATAAAACATGTTCTTCCTATCTTAATTCTTGACACATGCTGACTCTGAGAGATTAGGTGACCAACTCTCACAAAAAAAATCTTGATTAACCAAGTAACGACGTGCTACTACCATGGGTTCTTAGAAGAAACTCTTGAGATACGATGATGAAAGTAAATACCAGGAAGACAATTCTTTCTTAAAAGAAGACCAGAACATTACAGTGGGATGAAGTACTTCAAGCCACTTGAACCAGACTCTTCTGCAATGCTATAGTAGGTGGTCCTAACAACTACAGTTTGTTAAGTTCCTATTATGAGTCACTTTATAAGGAGCTTTATTTACTTTTTTATATTTAATATTCACAATTGCTTTGTGAGATAAGTATGACTGTCCCTGTTTTACAAATCAGAGAGTTGAGTTTCCTGAGGCAAACAACTTGCTCAAGTCATACAGCTGTCATGAAGTGGGGCCAGGGTTTTAAACCAGGGCAGTCTGTCTCCCAAATCCCTGTTGTCAACAGCTATGCTCCACTTACTGGTCCACTTACTAAGCTTCACTTATGCTTACTAATACTTACTTATGCAACACTAATGTTTCACTAAGTTCACTGGAAGTTCTAACTTCCAGCAATGGGAGAACTCACAATCATCTAGGATAGCCTGTTCCATTGCTGAGCAGCTCTGCTTGATCTATCTCTTTTCCTTGGTCCATGGTAATTGGACTCTGAAACATCTACGAAATATATAGTCTATGCTTTTGCCAAGGTGTCCTTCTCGTCAAAATCAAGCAAACTTTGTCTTTCCGAAGTCTTTGTTCTCTATGGACATCAGGAGAAAACTTGCAAGAAAAAGAGAAGAGAGAGGTAGAGAAATAGAGAGAGGGGTAATACTAATGTTGGGAGAAAGCAGGTGTCTAACTCTTGGCCAAAATGTTAAATTCCTAGAGCAATTCAGTTTCCCAATTTGCCATGATGTCAGCTACCCAGAATTAACAAAGACCTGAATGTATCAGCAAACAGCTGAAGATAATTTTCAGCAACACTGTGCCCAAAGCAAAGAAAGGCATTCTAAAGATCTCATTAAACCTTTAGAGGCTGAATGATCAACTGATTTCATTGTAAGCCACAGACTTTGCCTCCTGCACGCTCCAAAGTATCTCTCGAATCAACATTTTTCCGGGAAAATTATGTGTCACAGTGAGCAAGCCTACTTGTTAGGTCTTGCAAAATCGATCTGTACTATTCCTTTCCCAGAGACTTATGAAACATTTCCTTTTAGTTGTCCTGTTTGAGGTTTGGTGTTGTATGTTTTAGGCTCTGCCCTTCCCAAGAGGGCCAAAACATAAAAGATAGTTCTTTGGATATTATTCATTGTCTGTCATCTCTGAGATGAGTGAGGCTTCTGATATAGCTCATCCATCAAGGTGATCAGTGACAAAGAAGGTCCCCATTATTTCTGTACATCAGTTTCCCACCTCTTTAATTAAGAATATCAATATCTTTTCAGAGAGTTTTAAGATTTTAGAAAATCAGCATGAACTTCCTAGAGAAGAAAGAAATAAATAGTTCACAAGAGTTGAGGCTGGCTGGGTACCATTCAGTAAATGGTACCTTTGAAGCTGTATTTTAAGAGGTTTGGTGGTCTCCCCTCTCAAAATTCCTTCACTGCATATCATAAAACACAAACACACACACACAACTATAAAACACAAATGCCCCCCACACACACACAATTATAAAACACAAATACACACATAAGCACACCAATTTAGCAATTCTTAATCCCTAACCAAGTAACTGAATTCAATGACATGAAATAGTCCTCCTTATTCCACCTCTCCTACTGAGTGAACTCAGAGAAAGCAGTGACTCCACTCCAAGGTCACTGGTTTTCATGATTCCCCAGACCCTAAAATTGATGGAACCATTCTTTTCTCCCTCATTCTGAACAGTTTAGGTGGGACCTAGGTCAATCTTAACGCTGCTGTACTCTTATTCTAAATGTTATTCAGAAGACGGTGGGAATGAAGAAACAGAAGTGTCAAGAAACTTCATTTGAGGACTGAGTTGAATCTGTGAAGGGAAAGCACACTTTGATCTCCTAAACTGTAGCCCTCAGTTTAGCAAACTATCCCATCTGCAGTGTGGCCAGGTCTGCATCTGCCCAGCCAATGACTGTAACTCTGGGTAATCTGAATGACAGATTAACTCCTTCCCCAGTTAACTGATACCAGCTCTCAAGTGTCACATCCAATTTAGAAGGCAGGATTTATATATGAGTTCAGAAAGAAAGAAACCACTCCTACAAAAACCAAATCCTGTCAAAATAGAATAGCCTCAGCCCCATTTTAAAAAACAGTGACTTGTAAACCAAGCATCAATCTCCAAAAGAATTTAAATGACATTTGAATTAAATAGCAAAAGCTTTATTCACAGATGTATAAGGAAAATTCTTGTAATGAAAATCATTTCTTGCCTTTTCTCAACCATACAGGAGATGGGAAATGGAAGTGCTTAATTAAAATCAGAATTTTTGTTTTGTATGTTCATTTGTTTTTTGTTGACGTTTTTGCTTGGCGCACTCCTACTGAATTCACAGGCAACTGACTCCTGTCACATGGTGCCATCTTGATGCCACCTTGAAGATGATGATTTTAGAAAGGCAGGAGGAAATGCCCAATGGCATCTGCCTTAGCTGTTGCCTGGGCAAACTCCACTTACAAACACTCTAAAAGACAAATTCCCTTTAATATTCAAAGTATCCCCCAAGTATTCTGATAGATCAGAAATGCAGCAATAGGAATCTTTAAAATACTTATCTGTAAGTCAAGACTAGCTTTTTTAAGTACCATAGACTGAATGCTTTTCTTCTTGAGTTGGCCTGATGGCAGCCTGAAACTACTAAATCAACATTCATATCAGAATATATCAGAATATGGCCATGTAGGGAAACCAAAGACTTGTTTGAATTATGCCTCATACGCCTTTCACCTAGAGGATAATATCTTGTTTTCCTAAATTTAGAATTAGACCGTTAAACATAATGGTCAGATTCTCATCAACATAAGTCATACAGCCTCCCCTTGCTTTGGAATTTCTAAGGGTGAGATTTAAAGTCTTCATATTAGAAGAAAAATTAAACATGCAATTTTTTAAAATTCATTTAGGTAGGAGAAAGCACACCCTCTCAATTTATAATAGCTGCCATAGACTTGGCAAAGTGAGTGTTCTGTATATTCCACCTAAGAATTATTTACAAGGCATCCTATCAAAGCTAAATATTATTTATTTCTGACAAGACAAACATCCAGAAGTAAAGAACATCTTTTTATTTCTTCTGAATCTGTCCATCTATTGCCTTCTGTCAGGAGCATGAATGACTGGGAACTTCACTCTGTGTGTGACACAAGGAGGTTGACATAGTCAGTGATGAAAAATGAACGTATAGCAAGATGGAAAATTGTCAGCTTCCCAAACTGGGAGTGTAACAGTCCACTCCTAAAAAGGAAGGGTCTGAAATAGAGGGACCTCTGGATTAGCAGGATTCAGTTTTAGATTCTGACCCAGGGTTGTGAAACTGAAGAAAATCACATTTTTATTCTGGGTCTTAGCTTTTTTGTATAAACAATAGAGTATTAAATTAGGTCTATTTTGCCTGCAGGTGATAGAAATCCAATTCAAAATACTTTAAATGAAAAAAAATTGAATTTATTATCTCACATAATCAAAATCTCTAGGTAGTGGATCTCAGGAAAGGCTGACTCTAGGTGCTTAAGGGGTATAATAGTGAACTATATCTTCACCCCTTTGCTCAGTGGTCCCTTCTATTGGCTTCATTCTCAGAGAAGCCCTCTTTAAGGGAAGACAAAGGAGGCCTTTGGAAAATTCAGGCTCATATTCTATCTGCTGGGTAACAATATCAGAAGAAGAGAACATGTTTCCCAATAGTTTCAGCAAAAGTCCTGGAGCTGGTATTCATAAGGTTTTAATTGACCTGACTTGAACTCACATCAACTCCTGAATCAATATCCGTGACCAAGATGATACTTATTCACCTTGGCTTGAGACTGAGTCACATGCTCACTAAACCACTCAAAGGAAGTCCATGGTGCTCTTAGAAGAAACAATGCAAACAGATATTGGTAGGAAAAGACAACAGATATCAACTACATGAAGGAAATGGGTTACAAGACTTCAAAGCTCCCTTCACACTCTAATAATCTAAGAGTTGCTCATCGTAGAATTCTCCTAGTTTGAAATACTCAAAAACAATGGAGAGACAAAAAGGTTAATTTCATCACTTGCCCAAATCAGTTTTAATCTCTTCGTATAATAAATTACATAAATTATTCTAAACAAAATAATTAAATGAGAAGTTGTCCTCCAAACGGAGTGGTTGTGAGTTGCAAGATTAAAAAGAAAAGGCAACAATTTGGTGGAATTTGTCAGAATTTTTTCCCATAGATCTCCCCCTAGAGAAATACGGGCTCACCACTAAAGGTCAGCTGTATGCCTAAAGAGTAGCTCATGGAGTTCATAGTGGTAAGCAACTGGAAATAAAACTGAAGATACTAGTATATAAAAATCATTCATTCTCAAATGGATTAAGTAAGACTTAGAAATACTCCAGGAATGATAGGCATATTCTTGATAATTGTGGAAAAATTCATGAGATTCTGGCTAGGAGGCATGTGAACCAATATCTTGTATGGAAAGCATGAGAGGAGTTAATTGAGCCTGCAAGTAGCTGAAGATACTATCTCTGGGTTGTAGGAAACAATGGAAAAGACACTAATACTGACACAAAGAGAAAAAAATAGCAGCCCATGGGAATGGGTCTGATGATTGGTGTTTTAAGGGATGGTATTTGTGATGGTTAATTTCATGTGTCACCTTCACTGGGCTAAGGGATGCCCACATAGCTGGTAAAACATTTTTTCTGGATGTCTGTGTTTCTGGAAGAGATTACCATTTCAGTCTGTAGACTGAATAAAGAAGATCTGCCTTCACCAATGCGGCAGGCCGTCATGCAATCCATTGAGGATCTGAATAGAAAAAAAAAAGGTGGAGGAAGGGCAAATTCCTGTTCTTCTTGAGCTAGAACGTCCCTCTTCTTCTGCCCTTAGACATCAAAGCTCCTGGTTTTCAGGCGTTTGGACTCTGGGACGCACAATAGTGGCCTGCCCCACTCCTTCTCTGGCCTTCAGCCGTCTACTAGGAGTTTCGTCATCAGCTCCCCTGGACTTCAGGCCTTCGAACTCGGATTGAATTACATCACGGGATTTCCTGGCTCTCCAGGTTGCAGATGGCAGATCACGTGACTTGTCAGTCTCCATAATCACCTTCCGTTGTGATTGAAGGTTACTGTTGCATATTCTCTGTTTGCAAAGCCTTTCTTATCTGATGGCTTCTTGTGACGTTTAAAGGAGTTAACAACTCTAAAATGCTTCAAATAGAGCCTGGCAGGGACTCTGGACCAAGATGGCGACATAGGAGGCTCCTGAATTTCCCTCCTCCCGTGGATGTATCCAATATCAGCTACACACGCAGCAATTCCGTCTGAGAGAAATCTAGAGACTAGTTGAGTGACTCCTACACATTGGGCAACTGAGAAAATACCCATATCAAAACCGGTAGGAAAGGCTGAGACACACTTTCACCACCCCCAGCACAGTGCCATACAATCAAGAGGGAACCCCACTCCCAACTTCTCCCTAATGAGCAAAGAGTTTGGACCACATATTTAGCACCCCAACTTTTTTTGTGTGTGTGAGGAAGATCAGCCCTGTGCTAACATTTGCCAATCCTCCTCTTTTTTTGCTGAGGAAGACTGGCCCTGGGCTAACACCCGTGTCCATCTTCCTCCACTTTATATGGGACACCACCACAACACGGCTTGCCAAGTGGTGCGTCTGTGCACGCCCGCGATCGGAACCAGCGAACCCCGGGCTGCTGCAGCGGAGCACGCGCACTTAACAGCTTACACCACTGGGCCGGCCCAGCACCCCAACTTTTAAGTCTGCCACCTGAGGGACAGGACCCCCAATCACCTCGCTCTGAAAGCCAATGGGCTTACATTCAGGAGCCCAACATGACCATAGCAAACAAAGAAGCAGTTGCCAACAGGTCCATGAGAACTTGCCACAGCTGTCCCCCCAGGACTCAGTGCAGAGGAGCAGGCAAAAACACCCATCTCCCAGTCTATCCTGGGAAGGGGTTTGACGGCATTCTTTACAAGCTGCTGCCTGAGGCTCTGTCTTCTAATTAGCATGCACAGTCATGCGCCGCATAATGATGTTTTGATCAGTGACGGACCCCATGTATGACCGTGGTCCCATAAGATTAATACCATACAGCCTACGTGTGTAGTAGGCTATACCATCTAGGTTTGTGTAAGTATTTTAGGGGAGAAAGAAATTTTCTTCTACCCTTCTAGGTTCTTCTGGCTGGTCTAAGAATTAAATTGACATAAAACAGATTAACAGGAGAAAAACAAACAAAAATTTGATAACACGTATACATGAGAGAAATCCAGGAGAACTGAGTAACTCACCAAGAAGCAGAGGCAGGTTTGACTCCCGCATCATGACTGCATGCCAGACAGTCAAGCTTCAGAAACCCACCCAGCAGTCACTTAGTAGCCATCTTGGTTATCAGATATACCGTTAACCCTGTTAACCAGCACTGTTAACCCAGTAACCAGCACTGTTAACCGGTATCGCAGTCCTTGTGTTCAAGTAACCCTTATTTTACTTAAAAACGGCCCCAAAATGCAAGAGTAGTGATGCTGGCAATTCAGACATGCCAAGAAGAAGCTGTAAAGTGCTTCCTTTAAGTGAAAAAGTGAAAGCTCTCAACTTAATGAGGAAAGAAAAAAAATCATGTGCTGAGGTTGCTAAGATCTACGGTAACTTTTATTACAGTATATTGTTATAATTGTTCTATTTTATTATAGTTATTGTTGTTAATGTCTTACTGTGCCTAATTTATGAATTAAATTTTATCATAGGTATGTACGTAAAGGAGAAAACATAGTATATACAGAGTTCGGTACTATCCGTGGTTTCAGGCAGCCACTGGGGATCTTGGAACGTGTGCCCCATGGATAAGGGGGGACTGCTGTATGAACATTTTCAAGTTTACAATATATCCTGTCTTGAACTGTACCCAAAAATAAAGACCTAGCCAAAAAATGAAACTTTAAAATTAGAAGAAAATTTAGGAGAATATCTTTGGGAGTGTTTAATTAAAACAAGATATTAAAAAGCATATATTAAAGGAAAAAAAGACTCCTGAATTTGACCATATTAAAACTAAAGACTTCTGTCCTAAGAAAAGAACCATAATCAAAATTAAAAGGCAAGCAACAGACTGGAAGATGATATTTACAATATGTTTAAAAGGTAAAAGATTATAACCAAAATATATATGAAGTACTTCTTTAAAGCAAACAAGATAAATTTATTTTTTTTTTTAAAAAAAGGCCAGGATATGGAAGACAAATCACAGAAGATGAAATCTAATTTGAAAATAAACAGACAAAAAGTTTTTCAGCCTCACTAGTAACAGAGAGCATTCAAATCAAAATAATAAATGCCATTTTTCACCCAGCAGGTTGACAACAATAAAAAAAACTCTGATAATTTCCATTCCTGGGGAAAATTGAAAATAGAGAAACAAGAATTTTCACACCCAGGGGGCCAGCCCTGTGGTGCAGCAGTTAAGTGCACACACTCCGCTGCTGGCGGCCTGGGTTCAGATTCTGGGCGCGCACTGACACACCACTTGTCAGGCCACGCTGTGGCGGCGTCCCATATAAAGTAGAGGAAGATGGGCACGGATGTTGGCTCAGGGCCAGTCTTCCTCAGCAAAAAGAGGAGGATTGGCATAGATGTTAGCTCAGGGCTGATCTTCCTCACAAAAAAATAAAAAAGAAAGAATTTTCACACCCAGCTGTGGAAGTATAAATTGATATATCCCCTTTGAAAAACAATTTGGAGGTATTGTAAATTTTAAAATATGCATGTTATAAAACCACAATATTTAAAACAATGTGTTACTACTTTAAGAATTGACAAATCGATCAATGAAAATTAATTAAAAATCCAGACATGTGTATGTTTTTAGAAAAATGTATATTAATATAAAAGTGGCATTCTGAATAAGTGAGGAAAAGATGAGTGGATTTACCCTGACCACTGTGACTTCTTTTTAACTGCTGAACTCTCAAGTAGTTCTGGGCAAGAGAAGTTACTACCAATAGTCCTTCATTGCAGGGAAAACCACTTGAGGCTGCCCTCACTCAAATAGGACGGCATAACATTACAGTAGTCCTACAGCAAGGAAAGGTATAATTTGGGCACCGCAATGTTGCTCTGGCATACTACAGCTGAAGAGAGGCAGACCCAGTGTTGACAATACCAGAGGAGAGATCCTTCCAGCAAAAGGGGAGGACAGTTACTTTATTGGGGTATGCCTGCTGATGAAAGCCTCTGCTATGAGAACAGTCTTTTATCCAGGAATGGCAAGTCACATTAGGCTTTCATCCATGTAGGATCAGGATGCACAATGGGACTTTGGATTACTGAGGGTCAATATTCCTTGCTATATGTATTGATTTTTCTTGTATTTACATAGATGAGCTGTCTCACTCCTTATGTTCTGTGTACTTTTGAGGCTTGGAGTTTTAGCGTAGGTTTTTTAGACTCTCTGTGGAGAGATTTTTCTCAAGTGGAAATTTGAACCAAGAGAAGTGAGACAACTCTACAAAAAGACTGGCCGTTCAGAATGCCAGCATTTCTCACACACAGGTTGTACCTTAACTTGGCTGCTAAGGCAAACAGATTGAAAGAGCCAAGTTGCATTTCCCTTAAGACCATGTCCAATTTATAACTAAATTAAGACCTAATATCTTTCCTCAGTAGCGGCTTAAAATGGAATGTTCCTTTCCTCTTTTGTTATAATGAGGAAGATAATCAACTTTGCTCTGCTCACATCTTCAACTCACTGTCAAAGTGAAAATGCTTTGTTAGGATATTTTTCTTCCCCATCATTTCACCCACCTCGCAGTCTAGGTAGTGTCCTCCTCTTCTATACTCCACAGCACCCCGTACATCCCCAATATTGCAATCTTAACACCATGTCATAATTGTCTGCTTAGTGTAGCCTCCCACTAGACCATAAATCCCTTGAAGGGTATTTGTCTAGTTTCTGGCTCTATCTTCTCTGGACTTAGGATAGTGCCTGGCATAGTGTTTACCCATTAAATATTTACTGAATGCCAACTAGTTAATATAATCAGCACTTATACGCATTCTGTAGGCTTGCATATAGTTATCTGTGCTATTATCCACTTAAAGGACAGAGATCTAGCTGATAAATTTCCATGGTACGGGGACTACCCAATGGGCTGTGCTCATTTTCTCTTGGTTTCCATCTGTTTAGTGCCTAGAGCAGGAGGAAGTTGTATGAGGATCAGTGGAAGGGAGGAGGAGAGAGAGAGAAGAAATAGGAGAGATTAGAAGGTACCTCCTGCACTGATTCTGCCAAATACTGAACTGTCTACAAATATTTGAGGTTCAAGTAGTTGAATGTGTGCTAATGACCCCTCGCATGAATCTATCTCTCTCCTGGGAAGAGATGGATGGAAGAGAGTAATCTATCTCTCTCCCTAGCAGTGGCTGTTTCTCCTAAGTCATTTTTCAATGTCTGCAGTGGTCATAATAGCAATCTGTCAGCCTCCAAAACCTTTACCAAGTATGCATAATAAAAGGGGAGGAAATTCATTTAGTCAACCGTAGAAGTTCAACTCACAGCAGTTACAACCCAGTTTCATCCTGCACTGTCTTATATCAACATTGTTTTGACAGAGGATATATATATGTATATATACATTCTTTGATGCAGTATATTTCCCCTCCATGGGTGTTTAATACAATGTTTTTCTTCCAAAGAACAGCAAATACTTTTAAAGTTGCTTTGGCTCTCAAAATTTTATATGCTAAAAGGAAAATCATTGCATATATGAAACTGTGAAGCATGCAATATATTTTAAATTATGTTTATGATAACCAGTTATTAAACCTAGTGCTAGTGCTCATAATAAAATTCATTGCTAATTCAAGAACTAATTATATAGATAATGGTCCCTGCTTTTACTTGTCTTTTCGCTACTTTAGAGCTTCCAACTTTCTTTACTTAGTGCTTGGAATAATCTAGGAATGATAGGGCACAAAATAAATGCATTAAAAGCAACAGCTATAATTACATATAGTATCTGTATAACAGTTTACAAATCAGTATTACCTATATATTCTCATTTATTATAATACTTGTAACAAAACCGTGAGGTATTACTCCCACTGCAGAGATAAGAAAACTGAGATTAAGACTGTTAAAGGATTTCCTGGGGTGTTACAGCCAGTAAGTGACAAATGTAGGGCTTAAACAAACCTTGTAATTCCTAATCAGTGTTCTTCCACTCTCTAGGGAAATCCGTGGTGTTTTTACGGCTCCAAGATTTGCCTATCTCTCACTTAAGGATATATTTGTGCTATGGGTTGAATTGTGTCCTGCAAAAAGACGTTGAAGTCCTATCTCCCAGGAGCTGTGAATATGATTGGAGATAGGGTCTTTATAGAAGAGATGATCAAGTTAAGATGAGGTCATTAGGGTGGGCCCTAATCCAATGTGACTGGTGTCCTAATAAAATGGGGAAATTTGGACACAGAGAGAGACATGGACAGACGGAAGATGATGTGAAGACACTAAGAGAATGCCATCAACAAGCCAAGGAATGCCTGAGGCTATCAAATGCTAGGAGAAAGTCATGGAACAGATTTTCGCTCATCGCCTTCAGAAGGAACCAACCCTGCTAAGGCCTCGACTTTGGAGTTCTAGCCTCCAGAACTATGAGAAAACAAATTTCTAGTTTTTAAGCCACTCAGTTTCTGGTACTTTGTTAAGACAGCCCTAGGAAACTAACATAATCGGTGACAGTCATTGATCAGTTTGTACTCTGTGTGCAATCTTAGCCTGAGAGCTGTACTAGGGATAAAAAAAAGTTTATGACACTCTATTGCTTCCCACTTAAGGAATTCAGAACATAATTAAGGAAGCTCTTGTATTTCATTGAACCTCATCACATATAGTTATTGAAGCCAATCCTAAGCAAGACAAAGATTTCATTAGGAAGTTGATCATGATCAATAGAATTAGTTTTATTGCTATACATAGCATGACAAAAAAGTCTGAATGCTAACTTATCCCATCCACCAGGATGTTTATCTTTAATAAACCTATATCTGGCCTGAAAATCCCTCTCATCATTCCAGAAATCCCCTACAAACATATAGGAATTAGCACGAAAGATGACACTCATCTGCCTCCTCTTCTCTAGGCTCTGTATCCTGTGTCTACATGTGTCTGCATGTGTGTAGGGAGAGGATGAAGCCTAGCTTTGTACACCTATCTACAGGCATCCCTTAAACCTCCACACTATGTCACTATGTCGGTCCCACCTCTAAACCTAAGTTTCGGGCTCAGATTTCTCCCCTGAACTCTGTCCCTGCCAGAAATTAAAGTTCTCTCTTAACCTAAGCTCACATTTCTGGACTTCTGACACCCAACCTAGCTTTTGCCAATCTGCTCCCCAAAGAGATTGGATGTTACCACTGGATGAGATTCTACCTCAAAATGTGATATATACCAAAAATCTTGATAGTGTTGCCTATCTGTTTTCTATTTAGTCATTGTTCTTGAAAATCTCAATGCTGTGCCCCACGGACCCTTGGATGAGGTTGCCTACCTATGTCAGGCCCAAATTCATCATGTGATAGCTACCACTTATTGAAAGGTTCTTATCATTACTATGATAGATGCATAATTCATGTATATCTCATAATAATCATAAGATATAGGTACACTATCATCCAAATTTTACAGAGCAAGAAACTTAAGCTCAAAAAAAGCTCATAAAGTCTTGTCTCTCACCCGTCTCTAATTTTGCTATGTTTCATTGTCTCAATTGTAACAGTCTCCAGGATGTCAAACAAATGGATGATTTAAATATTGGTATTAGTGTTGAGAAAATGAATGACTCGAATGGCTGGATTTTTAAAAAATTATTTTATAAGTCAAGGAGTTTCCAATTCTTTGCATTCAACTAGCTTGACTGAAGAACATATCAGTTGACAGCTGTTCATAAAAAGTATTTTTGATGATTAATCATTACGTGATTTTTGCCATGTATCTCCAAAGGATTTTAAAGTGAGTGACATTGCTATAACAAAACTCCTTCCATTCCCCTCTACTTTTCTAAATAATATTTTTCAGACATGAAAAAGGAACAGAATTGATGTCGATCCAGATTTCTTTTAGCAACAACATGAATACATGAACTAATTGGAAACAAAAAAAGTCTCACCCATTCCATTGAAAGTTGCATCTCCAAAAAAACAATGACCCTGGTATAGACACTGATCAAGAGACCAAAGAGCTATACCAGCTCTCATTTATTCACAGGATCATTTTGAGTGAATCAGATGCCAGACTTGGAAATCAACATGAAAGTCCTGAACTGAGAATATTACATCTTTCAGGTAACTCCACAGAGAACAGCCATCTTAACCAATAAGAAAAGCATTTGATCAAATTTGAATAACTGACAGACAGCCTGTGAGATAAATCTGATTATTTCCATCTACTTAAGGAAGGTCTAAATAAGTTAACTATGATCATTATTTCTCTCCACTAAAGTTCAATAGGCATGGAATGATAAAGAATTACTTGATGACCCCATTTAAAAGCTTTCATGATCTGAGTTAAAACTGTCTACCCAGATATACCAGTTCAATGATATGTTATAATTTTCTACTCTGGCAATTATATCAAGAATGGAAATTGGGACAAATAATTTAATTTCTGAGAATTTAGTTCAAATCTCAATAATGGGCCAAATTACAGGTTGCTATGGGAATTAAATGACATAAGACATGGTATGTAAATTACCTACTGTTTAACTAGTTGGAGAATGAAAGCATAAGTAAGTATAGATAAAAACTTAATTTTAATAGCAGATCAAGTAGGATCTTGGTTTGCTCCCTCTCACTATAATCCCTCTATCTCTGGCCCGGTCAGTATTGACCCTGGAACAATCTACACTGATTGAAAAAGGCTTGGAGAAAAGGAAGTATTTAAATTTTCCCCTTTGACTTAAGCATTAGAGATGCCCCTTAAATAACCCTGGTGTATGGGACATGAAAGCCGTGTTTGTAATTCCACTCTTTCATTAACAAACATTTATTAAGTACCTTCTGTGTGCTAGGAACTCGGGCTATAAAGCTAAAGAGAAAATTAAGCTTTACTTACTCTTGAATAAGTATGAAAATTAATCACAATGTGATGTGAAATGTGCTTTCATAAATGTAAATATGATGGCAAAAGGGGTAACTAAAAGAAATGAGTAGGATCTCAAAGGAGGTGATATTAGAGGTAATATTTATAAAATGTCCTGGATTTTGTCAAATGGCAAGAAAAGGGACCATGGCTGTTGTGTCCACTACTGAGCTGACAAGTTGTTGGCACTTAATCCTCATTTGTTGTCAACAAATCATTTATTGAACAATTATTTTTTTATCCAATGAATTAAGGAATGGGTGTATGAATTAAGATCTAAGCTTAGATCTTAATATGTGTGCTGGCTGACTCCAGATAAGCTGCAAAAGTATTTGGGTTTCTTTTGTGCAGGGATATCTAGAATTGTTTAAATTTTAGTATGAACATAAAAGTAGAGAGCACACCCTCCGGACTCATACAGAACAAACTCCAATTTCACTGGGAAATTCTTACACTATTTGCATAATGAGTTTCAGTCTTCACTTCTCTGACTTAAATACTAATACTGTCAAACATTTTCATCTGCTGTGAATTCTAGCCCCTTCACTACAGCTGTCTTCTCTAGAAATACACCAATTTTTTAAATGTCCACAGTGAAATTGGGTGCCCAACACTCAAATGTATTGTTACAAATACAGATGACAGGAGCTTCATTTACACGTTATTTATTTTCTACTAGAGATATCCCATTGGGAAGAAACAAAGATGTCAACACAGCCTTTCTGGGCAAGATTATTGCTTGTCATGGTTTGCCAAGCATTGCTCACTTTCTTCTACTCTGTTTTTCTGTTGCCAGGAAGAAAAACCAACCATATTCTGGTGAGGAAATACATTTTTAGCACTGGGGTAACCAGTACATTGCTGGCATATAACTTTAAAAGCCAGAACATTCCTTAGACTTCACTGGGAGCTCAGCAACTCTCTCACCCAAGTTTGTGCCCAGATAGAAAGAAAACACTAAATCCACAATAATAGTGTCTTTATCTTCCAGATGGCCCATCTCCATAGTTTCCTGATCCTGGTCCGAAGCAAGTTCACAGTTCTGCACAGAGATGCTCCTAGACCCTTTACATCCTAAGCCTTGACTTCTCCTCTTTCCTCACTTTAGGCCATTCTAGAGTCCCAAACATTTTCTCCCTAAGATGCTAGAGAATTCCTCTCTTTGTTGGCATTGAGATAATCTCTGAAACTTTTGTAAGTAGCACAGCCAAAGCACTACAACTTCTTAGTCTTATTAACAATCAAGAGCAGGTACAAGTAATACGGGGCGATGCAGCAGAGCTCTGAAACTTAATGACTTCCATGTTAATGCCTATGTATTATAGGTGACACCCCCATAAGGGTCACTGTGTGTTTTTATAATATTGCAGGGAGGCGTGGGCACCCCTAGAGACTGCCATCAATTATCTGGGGAGGAAGTGAGGGTTTTTTTCCTCTATGCCTCCATCTCTTGTTTCTGAAATTCAAGTGGTATATCATATGATCATAGAAGCCAGTCATCTGTTGTAAACCATGACTGCATGTCATTTTCCATTTACTTCTCTTTTGTTGTTCCCCAACTTTCACATAAGTTTTACATAAATAATGCAAATATCCCAGCTTTGGCCTGTTAATAGGAGAATAGATTCTCTCTCAGACAGGAAAGTTTAAAGGGAAACAATACTGTACACCTATGCTGTCATCTTCAAGGTGGCGGCAATAGAAATAGGAATTCACAAGAAACACCCCAAAGAAAGAAAACTTAACTCAGGCCATCCAAGTGAACCCAAGACACAGATCTGGGCACAGACTGGTCAGCACAGGCTTTTTCAGCATTTATTTTAAAAATTCATTTTTTGCAAACCAACAAATAAAAAATACATTTAAAAAAAAAACAGTAAATTCAACCTCAACGTACTCAACACTCCACCTGGGCACTAAATTTTTTTTTCTTCATTTTGACAGTCTAATTGATAGAGAATTTCAAACCATTTGAAGTGAATTCGCAGCAGCCTACTCAGAAAATACTCTGAGCATCTCTGAGCATCAAGAGATGTTGTTCCAGCAAAAGACCTGATGACCAGTTTCAGATACTTTGTCATAAAGAAGATGAAGAGGGGCTCTCTTTTTGCCCCATGGTGACAACATTCAGATTTGAACAACTTCAGCCTCAAAAAGAGATATCTCACTGTCAGCCACTACAAAGCAGAGTGCTTGAGATATGGTGAATTTTCAAAAGCACACCATCCTCCACATATCTCAGACTCTTTTATATGTACATACACTGCTTCCAAGGCTGAGATAAACCAACAATTTTAGTTAGTACGCTATTCTTTTTAACAAAAATGCACTTTGATATTGAAGGACACATCAATTACTTTTAAAAGAATTTTAAAACTGTATTAAAATGCTAAAATAAGCATTTAAGATAGCTAGCTTATAAGTAATTGCCAAATATTTCTTAGCTTAAAATAAAAGCTGGGAGATAAGAAGAAGACAAAAGACAGATAGAGGAGAACACTGGGTGACACATATGCTTAAGTAAGAAAAACACTCAAGCGTGTGTTTTGTTGGAACAGACTGGCTAGTGGACTGCTGGAAGGTGAATGCAAGACTTGGGTAAGGAGATTACTTGGTTGTACTGTGGAGAGGCACCAACAGCCTTGATGATGCAGTCAAGCCTTCAATGCTGATATTAGAAAAGAAGAAAAGTAAAAATTAATGCTAAGAACAGAAATTAATAAAAGGCAGAAGAAAGAATTAAGATGAGCAATAAAACCAACAGTTGATTATTTGAGGAAAAAAATTACTTAAATAGACATATTTACTAAGGATATGAGTATCAATTGCCCACTTATTAATCTATAGACTCAACTCAATTCCAATCAAAATCCTGACAAGGACCTTCATGGAAGTGACAAGCCTACCATGAAAGTTCCAGGGAAGAGTCAAGGGTCAAGAATTGCCAACAGACTCGAAGAAGAACATGGTTTGAACTTGCCCCACTATAAAATGAGAACAGAGGAAGAGAGGAGAGAGTAGATCACATGTGCACGTGCGCTGTGCATTGTAAAACATGTTTCCCACTGAATTGTGATAAAAAATAAAAACTGAAAAACTCCACTCAAGAAAATCTTGGGCCCGGCCCGGTGGCGCAAGCGGTTAAGTGCGAGCGCTCCGCTGCGGCGGCCCAGGGTTCACCGGTTCGGACCCCGGGTGCGCACCGACACGCTTGTTAAGCCATGCTGTGGCAGCATCCCATATAAAGTAGAGGAAGATGGGCACAGATGTTAGCCCAGGGCCAGTCTTCCTTAGCAAAAAAGGAGGATTGGCATTGGATGTTAGCTCAGGGCTGGTCCTCCTCACAAAAAAAAAAAAAAAAAAAGAAATTCTTGAACATGTGGAGAAATATGTTCAAGAATGTCCATAGCAGCACTACTGGAATAACAACAAAAAAAGCTGTAAGCAATCCAAATATACACCATTAAGAAAATGTACACAGTGTATCTGTAAAGTGGAATACTACTCAGCAGAACAAAAATGAACTATAGTTACACATATCTACATGAATGAATCTCAAACATGTTAAATGAAAAAAAGTTGAAGAACACTCACATTGCAATTGCATTTACATATAGATTTGAAACCAAGAAAGCTAAATCATTTATCGCATATACATGCAACTTTTACAGCAAAACTATAAAGAAAAATTGCAAACTCCATGAGAGGAGGAGAAGGAGTATAATGAAAATACTAAGGGGAAAGTTATATAAAGAGCTTCAGAAATATCAGTATACTGAGTGGTAGGTATAGGCAGGGTTGATATTCAAAATATGTAATAATCCAAACAGTCTGACTACCAACAAATCTAAAAGGACAACTGCTATAGTAATTTATCAGAGTCCAAACAGTGCCTGCTTCCCAGGTTTCTATCTTTAGGAACTGAATCCTGGAGAGATTCAGGTCTAAACAGCGGGGCAGTGGGGGTAGGAGGGGCACTTCAAGGCTCAGATCGGCAGTTATCTGCCAGCTAATATGGATCCATTTCAAAAAAGCAGTACAGCCAGGCTAGTGCCTACCATTTGAATAATAAACAGCCCTGGATTTATGAGTGTTCTTTTATTCTTTATAACATATAGTACGCGTTATGTTTTTGTATATGTACAATGGCACTTCTCAACAGTAATATAATGCAAGCCACAAACGTGATCCACATATGTAATTTTGAATTTTCTGTTAGCCTCATTTTAAAAAACAAAACAGACGAAATTAATTTTAATAACATTTTGTTTAACTCAATATATACAACATATAATTTCAATAAGTAATCAATATGTAAAAATTGTGAATAGAATATTTTGAGTATTTTTGTACTAAGGCTTCAAAATTCAGTATGTGTTTTAACACTGATAGCCCATCTCAAGCTGAATTAGCCACATTTCAAGCACTTAATGTGGCTAGTGTCTAAGGTGTTGAACGCCATAAGTATAGAATATTTCATAAATTTAAGTGATAGAATAATAGGAATTTTCATATGTGTAAATATGGAAAAATCTCTGAGACGTTATTTTATGCAAAAAAAGGAAGATATAAAAGAGTACATACAGATAGCATGATCCAGTGTGTTTAAGTTTACAGAAGATACCGTTTTCTTCTTGAAAACTATTAAAACTATTAATGGTAGTATTTCTTGAAGAGAGAAGCTAGAGATTGAGGACCTAGTGATATTTTTTCTGTATTTTTATACCTCTATGAACTTTAACTTTTGAAAGCATATTTATTAATTTTATTTTTATGAATAGAAACAAATAGTTAATAAATGAGGCATGTAACAGTGAGAAAAAATATTATGAAATGGAAATAGTTAATCTAAGAAGAGCCTCACTCACATTTCCTACTGAAGTTGCCCAAATGACTGATTTTGTAGTTATGTCATCATTTGCCCTTCTCTGTCAGTTTTGACAGGCAGGCATCCCAGATAGGCCACAGTGACCACTTACCATGTAAACATTCTACTTTTCTCAATATTGCAACTTCTGATCTAACTGAAGATGGATGTAAGATTAGGGAATTAAGTAAACCAAGAAGGAAAGATGTCTAAAACTTTTATTGCCTGTGGCTTTCAAGACTTTAGTTCAAATGCGTTGGTACATATGAGATGCCCTTATTTAGTAGTCCTTTAGAAGAGGTAGTGATACATAGGAGAATCACTAATTTAGAAGTCCTTTAATAGAAGGAAGTGAACTTACATCTGATCTAATTTGTACCTGACACACTCATGTTTGTGATCATCCCTTCCTTTGAAGTGTATTTAAAACAACTTAAATGAAGAATCTTATCAAAGATTTTTGGGGGGGATACCCATCAGCGTTACTAGATCATATTCCAGAGTGTTCTATATTTCTTTTTTGGAAAATCAGGACTACATAGCCCCATCTTTACTTCTGACTCCCTTCTTGTTTTCCATGTAATCTTCAGGATCAACAGCGTTGTTCGGAATCTCTCCTAAAAGTGCTGTCAGTGTGCTTAGATTATTTAATATTGATGAAAAAAGTTGAACTCTTTTGGGGTGGCCCTGTTCTACTCCACTTTTTTAATAATGTTAGTTATGCAATCTCTTCTGTAGTGCATTTTTAGTGGGGAAAAAAAAGAGATTTAGAATTTGAGTGACAAAGTCTCTGTTTCATCATATGTTGATATTACACCACTAGCCCCAAACAGTAAGCCTATTTCTTACTCTCTTTTTCTTTTCTCTCCAAAACAAAATGAAAATTCATTCTCAGCTTTATCACCTTACTCCTGTTTTTCAAAGTTCCTACTGTTAAACCTGACCAACAGCTTCAAGCCCACGTGGAGTCAAGGTGTGAGGAATACTGCACCTGGCCATGAGAGGGCAGCAGAGGCCTGGAGCCAGGCAGTCATGTGGTCTATTGTGGCTGTGACCAAGGAAAAATGAGCCAGAACCTCCTGATCTCACTGACCACAGGCGCCAGAAAAATTGGGAGTGCACTAAGCATGCCTGAGCAAGAGGGCATGAACGGATCCATCAATTCGTTCAACATTTGATGAATAAATTGAAAAATCAATTTCACCTTTTTAACCCAGTATGCCTTTGTTTCATTATTTTTTGCTATATTCCAGTGTCTTTTAAATATATGATGTAGGCCATCATCCTCAACAACCCATCCCAATAGTTTCTGATTCATCAGGTCTGGAGTCAGGCCCAGGAATTTGTATGTGATCAAACACCACAGTTGCCTCTCATTCACATTAAAGTTTGAGAATCATGTCTAATCCCTTAATGAATTCCATATAGTTTAGTTATTTAATCTTATCTTTTATGCTGTATTATTATTGTTCTTCATAGTTTCTAACATTGTTAACTTTTATCTTCCATTAATTTTTTTTCCTTAGGGCTCTCAGAATCTTATTCTCTCTCATTTCCAAGTGTACTTATTTAGCTACAAACTATTTTAGAGGCAATAGAGTCTAATAGAAGAAACGTAATGGGCTTTGGAATCAGAAACACCCCCTGCCCCCAGCCTCAGTTTTTCTCATAAATAATATGAAGATCTTACATAATATAGTTGACATGAGGATTAATGAGATGATATATGTTGATCACTTAGAATAGTGACAAGATAAATGTAGACTCAATAAATGTTCATTTTACTCCTTCTTTTATTCTTTTTGGTAGCCAGAGATACATAATCCATGTTCTACTTTGAAGCACAAGGACACAGACCATCTTGCTTAGCGTGAGATCACAGGTAGCGGAGTGAAGAGCATTTGCTCTGCCTCAGAGGAGATATAAGTCTGAATGGACAGTTCAGGAACAGAAAGAAATGAGTGGCACATCTCTCCTGTTGCAAAATACTGAGCTCCAGTAAAAGAAAAGGGTTCAGATGAGCTGCAGATTTTGATAATACTTAAGAACTGCATTAAGGAGTAAACATCAACGGATGTAATGGTTTAACTCAAAAAGTTATTCTACATAAAATTTGGACCCAAATTGAGTAGTGTCTCTACAAAATGTCTCTAGAAATTACCATAGTGTATTAACTATATGCAAAAATGAAAGAACAAGATTAAGACAAACTTATTTTTGACAGATGCGAATTGTTAAAATAACTGGCAAACCATCAGTATTTGTCATGAAGCCAGCCACTAAAGCAAGCAACCACAACTTTACATCAATATTGTGTGTGGGGTCGGCCCCATGGCTTGGCAGTTAAGTGCAGGCGCTCCACTGCTGGCGGCCCGGGTTCGGATCCCGGGCGCGCACCACCGCACCGCTTCTCTGGCCATGCTGAGGCCGAGTCCCACATACAGCAACTAGAAGGATGTGCAGCTATGACATACAACTATCTACTGGGGCTTTGGGGGTAAAAATAAATAAATAAAATTATAAAAAAAAAATATTGTGTGTGAATAAACACAGTCCAAATAAATAAGAAAGAAATACATATAGAAAAAGCAGATCGCACATCAGAAGACAAATTATCTATTTGTTATGACGTGTACTTTAGTGGAGCATTTCAAATGAAAGCTAATTCAGGGTTGGCCCCGTGGCTTAGCGGTTAAGAGCGTGCGCTCCGCTACTGGCGGCCTGGGTTCGGATCCCAGGCTCGTACGGACGCACCGCTTCTCTGGCCATGCTGAGGCCGAGTCCCACATACAGCAACTAGAAGGATGTGCAACTATGACATACAACTATCTACTGGGGCTTTGGGGAAAAAAAAGGAGGAGGATTGGCAATAGATGTTAGCTCAGAGCTGGTCTTCCTCAGCAAAAAGAGGAGGATTAGCATGGAAGTTAGCTCAGGGCTGATCTTCCTCACACACACAAAAAAAAAGCTAATTCAGCTCAAGGGCTTAAAGCTATAGATAACTTTACCAAATCTATCAATAATTCTCTTCACTCTGCAGATCTCAAATTGCAATGACCAGAAGAGTGAATAAAAGCTCTACATAACTGCAGAAGCAATTTTATCAATTTTATGTCAAAGTTGGAATTATTTTTCCAGAGAACGGTTCCAGATAGAAAGGTGATTCATTTTTCTTCACAGCAGCATAATACAATGCAGTGAGATGGCACCTTTTCTTTGAGCCTCAGTTTCCTCATATGTAACATGATTATGAGAACTCAAACCTCACGAAACAAATAGAAAACACATCAGATAGTAACTAGCCAATGGTCAATCTACGTTGGTGCTTCTTCTGGCCTTTCTTTACATCACAAAGTGACTCATTTAATACAATATCCAAGTATAGATGTCAGTGTTTATAATCCCGTCTTCCTCTCAAGTTTCTAAACAATATAAGCCAGAAGTGATTCATGTGTTTTTTACACTTCTTAACACACTATTGGAAAGAGAGTACAGGTAGGCATTAGTAGCTGTTGAATTTTATTCATAAAGAGATTTCTAGTATTTTTCCTCTTATTCTTTCATCATAGATATTCAACACTTACTGAGTACCTGTGGCTGGTTAGTTTAGCTGACTAGATCAAAGCACAGGGAGTTCAAAATCATACACCTCATTATGTATATAAAAGAGCTCCCAGGATATGGAGGAAAGGAAACCCTCCCTCGTGCACTGTTGGTGGGAATGTAAATTTGTGCAGCCACTATGGAAAACAGTATGGAGGTTCCTCAAAAAATTAAAATAGAACTACCATATGATCCAGCAATCCCACTTCTGGCTGTATATCCAAAAGAATTGAAATGAGGATCTTGAAGAAATATGTGCACTCTCGTGTTCATTGCAGCATTGTTCACTATAGCCAAGATATGGAAACAACCAAAATGTCCATCGGCAGATGAATGGATAAAGAAAACATGGTGTATGTATATACACATATAGACAATGGAATATTATTCAGCCATAAAAATGAAATGAATCCTGACATTTGTGACAACATGGGTAGACCTGGAGGGCATTGTGCTAAATGAAATAAGCCAGACAGAGAAAGTCAAATACTACATTTTCTCACTTATATGTGGAATCTAAAATAGTCAAATTCATAGAAGCAGAGAGTAGAATGGTGGTTGCCAGGGCCTAGGGGGAGGGGGAAATGGGGATCTAATGGTTAAAGGGTACAAAGTTTCAGTTATACAAGATAAATAAGTTCTGAAGATCTGCTATACAGCATCATGTCTATAGCTAACAATACTGTATTGTATACTTAAAATTTGCTAAGACAGTAGATCTTGAGTGTTCTTACCACACAATACTAATACTAATAATGATAATGAAAGGGCAGGAGGAAACATTGAGAGGTGATGGATATGTTTATGGCCTTGATGGTGGTGGTGGTTTCATGGGTGTGTACTTACCCCCAAACTTAATCAATTTGTACACATTAAATAAGGTTTATATATGTAAATCATAACTCAATCAAGTGCTTTAAAAAAATCAATTTTTGTGTGTGTGTGTGTGGAAGACCAACCTTGAGCTAACATCCATGCCAATCCTCCTCTACTTTGTATATGGAATGCTGCCACAGTATGACTTAACCAGCAGTGTGTAGGTCCACACCCGGAATCCGAACCCATGAACCCCGGGCTGCTGAAGCGGAGCATGCAAACTTAACTACTGTGCCACCGGGCCGGCCCCAATAAATTTTAAAATAAAAATTAAAAAAAAAACAACTCCTATACTCTGAAAATACTCACTATTGATTACAGGCAATTGGCACCTGGTTCAGTCTTTCTATTCACCTCATCTTAAATCTGATCATCAGCTCAAGTAATATCCAAGTGCATACAGACAGTTCACCAAAATGTTGGCCTCACAAAATCAATGACAACCTCACTCCACCAACGGACATTTACACTTCACTTCTCGACATGACCCCCAACTGTCCCGCCTCTGAAATCTCAAACTCTAGTTTCCTGCTTTAAATCTTTACGCCTTCCAATTTCTCATTTTATCCCTCCTATTATACCTATTCTTTGGCCTTATTAAGAGTTGTAGTCAGTTGAACTCTTTATTCTCCCAAACTATGAGCCCCATAGTGAAATAATTTGCTCACGTATTTAGCCTAGATCTCACCAATCATTTGAACTCATCAACTCCCACAATTTCATTACTGTCATCCTCTCTAGTGTACCAACTTGATATCAACCTAATCACCTGGCTTCCTTTCCCTTCATCAAAATGGCTAAGCACTGCTGGAGAAAAATGTACAACCATGTGGAATAATGTCACCACAGACTTACGCTATCCATCCTCAGATGGGCCCTTATATGTGAGGTAATCCTTCTCCTCCTTTCTCATTCCTATTTACATCTTTTTCAAACTGTCCCCAGCAGATGAATTCACTTCTCAGCAGATGAATTCTCAGCCAAATTCCAAATTCATAGAGAAAAGAGAGCCATTATGTCTTTCTTATTGCTTTTATTCTTCTTTGTTGGCCTTTCTTTTAGGGGATGGGGGATAGGAGGAGTAGGTTAATTGATTACCTCTAGTATTCCATTTTATTTACTTTAATGGTTTATGAGCTATACAATTTTATTTTTTGATTTTAAGTCATTTCTCTATATAATATGCATTTCGAACTCACTATAGTCTGCCTTCATTAAATTCTATCACTTCACATACAAGGCAAGAATCTCATAACAACATATTCCATAACCCTATCCCACCAACATTTGTGTTGTTATACATTTTATTTCTACGTATGTTATAAACCCCACAACACATGGTTGTTGATTTAAACAATTATATTTTTTTAAAAAACAAAAAGTTGGAAAGAAAAGTCTTTATTTATCCACATTTACCATTTTAGCCCTCTTCATCTCTGGGCGATCCAGCTTTTCATCTGGTATTATTTTCCTTTAGAGAAAAGAACTTCCTTTAATGTTTCTTGTAGTACAGGTCTGCGAGCAAAAACTTCTCTCAGGTTTTTCTTGTCTAAAAATGTCTCTCATTTCTTGCTTTTCTTTATATATTTTTGCTGAATATGGAATTCTAGTTTCACGTTTTTCCCCTTTGTTTCAAGCCCTTAAAGAAGCCATTCCATTGTTCTCCGGCTCACACTGCTTCTAACAAGAAGTCAACAATATTTCTTACCTTTGTTCCCCTGTATAAAAAGTGTCCCCTCACCCCCTTTGTCTGCTTTTAATTCTTTCTCGTTATCACTAAGTTTCAGCAATTTGATCCTGGTGCCCTGATAATGTTTTTTGTGTATGTTTATCTTGCTTAGATTCTTTTAGTTTCACAGAGTGCTAGGTATACAGCTTTAATCAATAAGGAAAATTTTTCTCCTTATTTCTTTAACTATTTTTCTGACATTCTTTCTGGAACATGAATCGCATGCATGTTAGTTTGCTTGATATTGCCCCACAGGTCACTGAGAATCTGTATATTGTTTTTTAGCCTCTTGTGTGTGAATGCTTTGATTTGAATTGTTTCTATTGCTTTTTCTTTAAGTTTGTTGATCTTTTTTTCTCTAGTATCTTATCTACTGTTAAACCAAGCCAGTGAATTTTTCATTTCAGGTATTGTGATTTTCAATTTTATAAATTCCACTTGGTTATTTTCTACATCTTCTGTTTCTCTTATCAATATATTTATATATATTTTTTAAATCATTGAACATTTTTATAATATTGTTTTAAAGTCCTTGTCTGATAATTCCATCAGCTTTGTCATTTCTGGATGTTTCTATTAATGTATTTTCTCCTTGTTATAGGTCACATTTTCCTGCTTCTTTACCTGTCTAGTAATACTGTATTTTATGCTAGGAATTGTATATTTTGTGTTATGGAGTGTCTGGATATTTTTGTCTTCCTTTAAAGAGAATTAAGTTTTTCTTTGGAAGACAGATATGAGCCTGATATTTTTGAACCTTATTGTAATATTTTAAAGGCAGATCTGGAACAGCTCTGTAGGAATAGTTAGCCCTGCTACAAAGAGGTGATCTTTCTGGTGTCTCTGCTGAAAGTCCCAGGTTCTACAGTGTCTCTCCACTCTGGATGGTCAAATTCAAATGTTTCCCAACAAATGTGTAAGCTCTAGGAATATTCAGCACTCATTTACCTTGCAGTGGTTCTCTTCTGGTAATTATTCTTTATACTGAATATAATGAGCCTACTTTCTTTAGAGTTCTAAGTCTGTCCAAATCTGGCTTGGGCTTGAAGGAGATCGAAAGAGCAGCAGGTTGGAGTACCACCGCAGTTAAGCTGCCTGGGCTTAGTCCACATAATAGCAGCAGTACTAATTGTAGGCTATTTGTAATAAGATTTAAGATAACTCCATGCTGGCTCTGGCCGGGTTAGAACTTCTGATTTGGGCAGTCTTACTAATCACGCTTATGAAGTTCTAACCCTCCATGGGCCTCTGGAGCCCAGGAGAGATTCAGCTTATTTTAAAATTTCTAAATCTTCTGTAGAGGTTAAATGAACACAGTTGAGGAAGATTTTTTTTCCTAGAGAATTAGCCAATAGACTTCCTGGGATCCAAAACTCATCTATTTGAAGGAGACAGAATAGTGTGAGGCTGCCCTATGGGTTACCTCCCATACTTGCACATAGTCCTTTTCTCTCCCTGGACCTTAAGAGACCTTAAAAGATCCTAAGTGCCGTTAGAGACTCTATTGGCTAAACATACATTTAGAATTATCTGCTCTTCATTTTTTATTGGTGTCTGAACACCAGCATAGCAATTATGTTTCTCTTTCCCAGCAGAGAGGCCTGACCTGAGACAGAAAGAGAGAAAAGACAGAAATAGTCTAACAAAGAAGTTAGTGATTATTTTGGCTAATGCGATAAAACAAAGAGGGGAGAATTATCAACCTTCTTCTTTGTTTGAGAAATCAAGTCTTGATCATGAGTTTCCCTTGAAGATTAAAGCTCCACTGAACTTTATACCTCCTATGGGTTACCCTTTGGAGGTTTCTAAGGGATCTATCACCAGCCTACAAATTGCTGCCTTTCTTAGTTTTTCCTAGTTGCTTCAAAACATGTCTGGCCAGCAGGGAGCAGAAAGAACCACAGTTGAGACCGGTGACCCAGCTAAAGGGCCTTACTGCTACCTAAAAGTGATGGCTAGACATGTCAGTTCTCATTATGGCAGGTCAGGGTATCAAAAGATAGTAGGCATAAATCTTCACCATTCTTAGTAAAACTAGAAACATATGTTCTACAGGTTATGACACAGGGAAAAGTTCCATAAGGGAAAATACCAGGGGATTTATAGCTCAGAACTTTATGCCCAGATTTACATTCTTCTACAACAGTCGATCTTAACTTTTTGGGGACATGGATGCCTTTGAGAATTGCATGAAAACTTTGTGCCCCTTTAACATGCATAAAATATATTTACATCCTGGGATTCCTCTCCCTTCCCATAAACACACACACGAAATCAAGGAACCATGAGCTCTAGGTAATAAATGGTGCTAAAACTCTTGCTAACTAATGACTACCATGAGGACTGTAGGACAGTGTGTGACATTGATCCCCCTTCAACATTTTGGCCCAAGAGAGAACAAGTGATTCTCTTGATAGCCGAGTCACAGCTTAATGAAGGCTAGGGGATGTGAAAACCAAAATAAACATGGAGTAGGTTATAACCAAATCAGCTGATTTACCAGGAATGGCTGCCTTCTGGGGACATCAGCTCAGTCACCTCAGCTCTGCAAAGCCCAGACTAAACAAAGGGAGACTCAAAGAGAAGAAGATGATGGGAAACGCCAGCTGTCTTCTGTTGCCTTCTGGGGTTCTCGAAATATGGTTGCTGATAGGCTTTCATATAACCTCGTGACCAAACCTGTGATGGTCACTAAAACATGTGCAAAAACTTCATTCTTTCTGAATCCACAGTTGGAAAGCCAGGCCGTGAACTTGGAAAAGAGGTGAATACAGGCTAGGAGATAAGACTGCTAAAGAATGTAACTAAAACACGGAGATGACTTAGAAGGTAAATCCTGCCAAGAGATTTTGAGCACTTAGAGGACATCTTTGGGGAAGTTTCTAAGGGATCTTGGTTCCCTTGCAGTAATAGAGGCTCGAAGCAGAGAGGATAGGAAAGGAGGTGGCTTCCCTTGGAGACAAAGAAATAGCTGTGGTCTGCATAAGTACAAAAATTAATGGGTAGTGACAACTAAAACACCAAAAAGGGGAGGCAGAGTATCTGGAAAGAGGATTTAGGAATCTCTCGCTTTACCTGATCCTTTTGCATCTACTCTCAATTGTAACAGACCCAAGATGCCATAAGACAGTGGCTTACTTAAGCAGAAGTAAGTGCGCTAAAGAACTTAGGCTCCAGTGTGACTCTATGACAACACCAACTCCAAGAAGACAGGAATCCAGCTGTACCTTGAAGAAGGAGGAGTTTATTAGTCTCCTAAAGACTATAAATGGAAGATGAGGGAGCCTGGAAGGCTGAGGGGCCTATGAACCTATAAACAAGAATATTAAGATGAGATGGTAAAGAATACAGCCGTTTTGTATAGGAATTAACATCCTCTTGTATCAATATTCTTTGGACATAGGAAAGAGTACTAAAGAACTGAGTGGATCAGTTAGCAGGTATGCATGAATTGAAGCAATCTGAGTGGGGCTACCTGCCTGGGCGTATAGGGAAACATTTGGTTCATGACCACTTGAGGTGACTTAATTCATTTAATGAGAACCAGTGCTAAGAAAACTGAATACAAATGCAGGAGGTGTTCAAACAGTTGAGAGATGAGAGTGCTCCAGCCTGTAGGCACTCTCTGTGAAGAAAAGCCCAGGGCTGACAAAAGCACCAGGGGGCCAGCTCAAACACCGGTGTCAAGGTGACAGGGCCTGAGTCTCACACTGCGAATTCTTTCAGAGAGACAGGCATGCATAAAATCCTGTGTTCATTTGCTTAGTGTAAACACAGGCCTTAAATCCTCCATCTTTTCAGCTAGAAAGAAAAGAAAACCTAAAGTAGAGAATCAGACTTGGAAGGGCCCTTAGAGATGGTCTAATCACACTTCCATTTTACAGTTGAAGAAACTGAATGAAGCCAGAGGAGGTGGAGTGATTCGCCTAAGGTCATATATGCGGTCGGTTCATGATAGATCTAGAATTGAAGCCCTTAGGTCACCTTTTCTAGTCTAATATTCTTTGCAAGACATTCTCATTTTGATCCGTAAAAACTTGATAAGCGGAGACAATATCTTATCACAGATGACCTTTATGTAGATCCATTTGATGTCTTTAACATGTCAACGTCTATCTAGCCTAAGAAATAATAAATCAGTGACAGTGCATGTGGTCGGACAGACCATATCTGCCACCTGCAAATTACCAGTTCACTTGCATGACTTCTGCTGCAAAATGGACATTTTTAAAGTTTTCCCAATAAGAGACTTAACCATAGTAAAGATTATCAACATAGGTAGAATCTTAAACATTGTTAGGATGTTGGCTTATCATAAGGAAATTCCTAATATAGGATATTTTACCATGGTAATTTCCTCTTTGGGATTTATCCATAATAAAGCGCAAAAGACAAATTCAACAGAAATTCAAATTTCTCTTCACATGAGGACAAATTTTGGCTTCTCATGGTTCTCAAAGTACAGATCCCAAATACTTCATAAAAAATCACGAACAGAACACAAGAACACAGACTTTTTCAACTTTATTCATAACAAGTGCTATTAAAAATCACACTATAAGTAAGCAGGAGAAATTTTTTTGGATCTTCGTTTATGGAAATTTCTAAAACTAGAATTTATTTTCCTCTATTAGAGTACAATTTGACTAGGAAGGAGGAAGGTGACTTCCTGCTTTTGAGGTCACCAAGGAATGTGATTTAACAGATGGAAATCATTCCATGAGAAAGAATCAGAAGTGATAGGGAAGGTAGAGTGGATCGTCCCATAGAACTATATGCTACCACACCACCATCGCTACCACACATACACAGAGACTGCAAGGCAGTCAGATTTGACTAAGAGGCACAAAGAATTAGAATAAAAGCTATTAAGACTCAGGCAGTTTATAAAAACTAATACCCAGAATATGAGAAGTATTGCCATACAGAAAACAGCAACACGAGCTTGGTGAAGAATCAGAATGAGACAAAAGACTACTTCAGTGCACTCCACTCTTGGGTCTGGGCATGATTCTTTCCATGGAGAAGTGAATGGCATAGTCATGTAATTACAGACACAACAGTAAAGCAAAATACATAGTATCACAAACTCATTTTAAAAAGCAGTTATGAAGGTTTTGTTTCGTTGCTTCTCCCACTATCTCTCCTGAACCTCTTATCTGACCACTGAGGGCATCAGGACAGAGAGAGCTGGAGAGCCAGAAGGAGGAACGTCTTGGTCTCCACGTACACACTGAGGAACTACACAAATGCTGATGGCAAATCAGAGAGCAATCTCACCTCCCACTCATTTATTAGTCTGATTTCTGCTGTCACACCTTCATTAAAACTGCTTTTCCAAAGGTCGTTGGTGAGCATCAAATTATTATATTTGATAGGTTCCTTTCAATAGGACCCTCCAGCCTTCTTTGATGCCATTGGTGTTACTGACCTCCTCCTTAATCTTGAAACTCTCTAGACTTGGAAGACACTAGGTGATTCCCCACGTTTGACAGATCCCTCTCAGTTCTTTTGCCAGGGACCCTTCCCCAGGCCCCTCTCTGTGTAGGCATTCTCAAAGAGTATGTTCCTAGCTCCTTGCTCTCACTCCCCTGGCAATCTCATTAGCTCTCCTCTCACAAATTCACCCTCAGCTCTCTCCGTACAATTATACCTCATATTTATCTAGAAGCTTACAAATGTATATAGCCTTTCCTTTAATACTTCCAACAACCTACTGATATTTATTTTATAGAGAAGGAAACTTGGCCACTCATTTGTAGTCACCTGCCTAAGGTCTCAAAGTGGCAAAATCCGTAAACTCAACCCTGGCACTTAAGTCCAGTGCTCTTTTCATCACACTATAAATGCCTCCAAACTTCTCCCAAATATATACTCTAATGTCCCATCTTCTTCATCAAGTCCCAAATAACACTTTCACCTACTTCCTAGAAAAACTTTACATGAATACCTACATGACTTGCCATATTCCCAAATGTTTCCTCCTTTGACTTCTACTTTTTTTATTGAGACATAATTGACATAACATTGTATTCATTTCAGATGTACAATGTAATGATTTGATATTTGTATATATTGTGAAATGATCATCAAAATAAGTCTAGTTAACATCTGTCACCATAGTTACGAAATTTCTTTTTCTTGTAATAAGAAATTTTAAGATCTACTCTCTTAGCAACTTTCAAATATACAATACAGTATTATTAACTACGGTCACCACATTGTACATTATACCCCCAGGACTTGACTTTATAACTAGAAGTTTGTACTTTTTGACTTTTTTCACCCACCACCCACCTCTGGCAACCACCACTCTGTTCTCTGCATCCAGGAGATCAGTTTATTTTGTTTTGTTCTTTGTGGGTATTTTAGCTTCCGCATATAAGGGAGATCATACAGTATTTGTCTCTTTCTGACTTATTTCACTTAGCTTAATGCCCTAAAGGTCCATCCATTTTGTTGCAAATGGTATGATTTCCTTCTTTTCTATGGCTGAATAGTGTTCTATTTTACGTGTATATATACACACACCACATTTTCTTTATCCATTCATCCATCGATGGACACTATCTTTTATAACATGATCAGTATATTCCTGGTTACGTGTACTTGGAAACTTGGAGTTATCTTTAATGTCTCTTTTTGCCACCAATCAGTTGCTACATTCTGGAAATTGCATGCCTCAGTGTCTCTTGTGTCTCCTACCCCACCCTTTCATTTCACAATGCTTCTGCCTTTGTTCTGGTTCTTAGATTCGCTTCCCTAGAGTTCTACACTACTGTCCTATTACCCTAATCTGTATTAATACACTATTAATGTCTCTACCTCCTGTCTCTCCCCTCTTTAATTTACCTCCTGCTCTGCTTCTGAATTAATCTTCCTGTAATGCTCTGTTCGCATGCTTTCAGTGGCTCTGCACTGCCTTTAGAATCAAGTTCAGATCCTCAAAGTCCCATATCATGAAGGCCCCAGTCTAAATAGAACTTAATCCACAGATTTCCTACTTCTCTCATGCTACACTGAGCCACGTGGACTATTTAGTGCTCAAATAAAGACATTTTCTGATGGTAGGTGCTCAAAAAATATTTGTTAAATTAAATCAAACCAGTTAGGAATGACTTAGTCTTATCTTACTATTTGACAGTCAAGAGATTAAAACCTCTTACTTTTAAACCTCCATTCCCATTAGTTAGCATTCCTTTGGATAAGTGTCCAAGAGCCCTTTCCTCTCCTACCCTTAGACATCTGTACGTGCATATCTGCTTTCATTGCACAAATCAGTAACTCAAAAATCTGTAGACATCTGTTGTTGTACTTCAGCCAAGATACTATCTTGTATGCCAACCAAAATTATTAAAATGATACAAAATTGGTGATATAGTCATTTTCCATGAAGAAAATTACCATAAATATTGAAAATGCATTGTAATAGTTCTTATTCTCACCCAATACATAAAATAAATTATTCCTTTTTTGCATAATAGCTAAAGTGTGGTTCCATAAAACTTTTGATTTCAGACACTTATAAGTAAAGCAATAAAAATAATTTGCTAAGTTTGCTTATATCATATGCATTCTAATAATTACAAAATAGGAGAAGTGAAGAGGCATGAGCAGTCCCATAAACTCTGAGGAGATGCTAAGTCTTCATGGGACTGTTAACTAGGTGGATGTGCTAAGAAATAAATATCTGAAGAGTGATTAAAACATTTAGTTGTCAAAATAAAACCTCCATTTATGTTGTGCTGTACCCCAAAATGTCAGTCTTAAAAATAGCCGAATTATATCATGTATCTTTTTGGCTGCAGCTCACTTAACCCAACAAACAGGCAGGAAAAGAAAAGTGAAGGCAAAAATCTCATGCTGGATGGCCTTTTCTTTAACAACACACATAGTGGACACTTTATTCTACCTAATGACTAAGAAACATCCATCTTACACAATTACAATACATACTCGAGTATTTACCAAACAAAGAGAAGAATTCACTTAAAGAAACCAACTAGTATTTGTAAATGTGATACTCCCCAGGACACCAAGCCTTCTGAAAGGTTCTCACAAACTGCTACAGAACTGCATCTCTTCTGGTCTGTCTAGGGAGACGTCTCCATTGTCTCATTTAGGGAGGACTTTCTGGGGATTGATCCACCCTGTTGCTCCTCCAAACAACTTCCTTTGGACCAAAACAGACACCTGCAACCCTAAGCTACCCATGGTCTTCTCGTGGTGTGAGGCAAGCCAGTCAACACCCTGGTTCTATCCTCACTCTACTTTCTCCCTTCTCTCCATTTGCTCTGCTCTCTTCTGTTTCCTTGTTCAGAGCCTTTTCAGGGAAAGACTATCAAATAGAAAAGTGAATTAGGAGGCTAGAATCATAATCCTGACTTTGTCCCTAACTAGACGAGTGACCTACACCACTTCACTCTACCTGTCTTTTTCTCATTTTCCTCATATGCAATAGTTGGAATCATATTTACCGTGATTGTTGGGAGAATCCAATGTGATAAGGTCCAGTCAAGCATTTCAAAAAGAGCAGTGTGTTAAGCACAAGTACTCGTGTCCTTTCCCCACTATCTTTCAGCCTTCAAACGCCTATATTGATATTGTTCTGAACTTTAGCCAAGGGTACACAAAGTGAAGCACAGAGAGTAACATTCCTAGCATAGTACAAGAAAAAAATAAATCAATCATTATAATTCCAATTTCCTCATTCCAGTCTTAATATTTTCTTAAAAGACCATGGAGGACCTCTTAATTCCTCTGCCACCAAATCTTTTCAGAGAGAGAGAGGTTTGGCACTGGAAGTGGTCAAAGTCTGTGACAAATTGGAGAGGAAGTGATTCAGAGGGCAAAGAAATATGTTCTGTCTATCAATTACCCAGAGGGAAGAAAGTGGATTCCTGAAATTTTTGTGGATGTACAAAATGAGATCTTAGGATGTAAGGAAAAGAAAGGGACAATAAAGAAGGAGAATGGATGTTGAAAATTAGTAAAGGTTAAAGAGCTGCCTCAGATGTAATCCTTGATCCTTTGGGGAAATAATGAAATCTCCTACAGAAGGTCACAATATGGCCCTTTTCTAACATCTTCTCTTTGCACCTCATCTCATATACCCTCTGCTGCAGCTGCCTTCACATCCCGGGGATCCCAGAGCCAGCCTGCTTTCTTTCTGTCCTTAATGCCTTTGCATGGCTTGAATCATCTGCCTGGAATTCCTTTCTTTTATTTGATTTCTGGCCTGATTACTGAAAAAAATTATAAAGTCTTTGGTCAAAGGAAGGACTACATATTTGGATAAAAGTAGTTGCCCCCAAATTTGCCTCCCTTGAAACTGTAACTGAGGATGACAGCTAGTAAGTACCCCCATTCTCTAACAACAGGTGCTAGATGCCCTACAGGACTTGCCAATAGGAGAAAGTAAAACCAGTCACAGGACCTTCGTCCAACATGCACATCTGAGAAGGTTAGAGAATCATTGAGGAGAATAATCAGGGCAGATTTATTTGAAGTGATGTAGGTATTGACATAAGAAGATGAATCTAAGGCATTTCCCATCCCCTGTTCTTCTCTGCCTCGAGGTAAGGGAAAGGAGCATCAAAAGAAGTACGAAGTGTAGAGGATGGGATGGGGGATAGGAGAGTCCTTGCCAGAAGGCACACTGCTTTCTCACCACCCCAGGCTAGAGGTTTGATGAGTGGAGCACAGACACTCATTGCCCTGGCTATCAGAGCTGAGTAAGAATTAGTTCTTTGAAGCAAGTCACTCTTCCCAAGTTTGGCAAGACAGCGATGCAAATATTTCCTGTGGCTCAAGTGACATGGAAAATCACCAAGCTTGAGTCATCTTGAAAGCTACTGCTCAAGAGGATGCCCACTTGAAAAGATGAGCCCATCAGAAAGCCTGATTCTAGGTTTCATGGGGCCTTAAGAATATATAATTTGGGAGGGTCTTCTTTTACATACACAAAATTAGCCACAAAAGTAAAGGTTTATTTAAAGGGAGAAAATAAATAACAATAAAATACAAATTTTTAAAAGCTGACAAATGCCACAAACACCAAAAGTCCAGAAAATAATATAATATTTTTATTAATTAATTGTCTGACACTCCTCCATAATAGTTTTTTTCCCTAAAATATTTGGCTCTATATTTTTGAACGCTGCTCCATATGACAACAAAAGAAGAAAGAATTAAAATATCATTTAGTCTTTCCTCAAGTACGGTTGAATTAATTTTTTAAAATTTGATAGTTTAGAAAGTTTCTTTCTGTTTTAAATCTTAGTTTGGTGATGCCATGTACATTTTTAGGATTATTGTCAAATTTGGGAAACTCTGTGACCAGTTTCTTTCATATCTGCAATATTTGGAAGAATTTTTCATACACTAGCTCTGAGCCTCAGAAGTTTCACATCTTGTTTCTTTCTCTATTACCCACATGCTTCTGATGCCAGGTGCCATAGGACACTTAATGTTAATGAAACCTCTGTCCCCACACCTCCCTATGACAGTGAGTGATAGGAATATTTCTGGAAGCCATTTCACACAGGATGGCTAGCAAAATCTTGTGTCTTTTGAACTACACAAATATATCCCATTAAATCCTAATTAAATAAATCCCAAATCAACTTCCCCTTGGTCAGCTCCTCAATATTCCTATAAACACTCCAAGGTCACTAGCCATAAGGGAAAGTATTTCAGAGAGAAAATGAGAGTAAGCAGAGACCTCAACCTTAACTGCTTGTATTAAAATAGCCTACTCTTACAAATTTTACAAAAGCACTTGACCATGTGAACATATTGCAAGGGACCTTCCTGGGGCCTTGGTAGGAGCCTGTGCAAGTGAGGGGCCCTGAAGCTGAAACATCATTAGCCTCGGGATAAATCTGCTTCCATACACAACGTAGGAACTGAGGAGGAGTCAAGATATGTCAGCTAGAGAATGCGTAACACACATCAGGAAATTGTCAATTTCCAAGGTCCAGAGGCCTCCAAAGAATCCACCAAGTTACACCATGAAAGACTCTTTGAATGTCTGCTGTGACAAAGGGCATTAATTAGTAGTTGAGAAAAACAAACTGCCCCAGCTAATTGAAAAGGCAGGGGTGCCCCCCTCTGTCACTCCCTCTCCTCTCCCAACCTTGAAGCAGCCAGGAGCAGCACAGTGAAGAGGAAAGGAAGGGAGAGCAAGAGACGGGAGAAGAATCAAAACCGCAGGTAGTACAAGAGAGGGTGAGGCAGGCGAGGCACTAGGGAGCACACTTTACAGAGGGAGGCGCTCCGCCCTGTCCAGGCTCAGAGGCGATGGCCCACTCACTGCCTTCTGCACCTTTGCTGAGGTGAAGGGAGGATGTCCTTAGTTGAATGAGAAACTGGAATTCTCACTCTAGCACATTGGACTTTCTAATTAGGTTCTGATCATTTAAAACTGAAAGTGACAAAAAGCTATGAAATCTTCCCAATTTAGGAAGAGAAACAGAGCAGATTTAGAGGACAATGATGGAATTAAGCTGTTTCCTGATTGTACCCTAATGAGCACTTCCTGTTCAATCAACAGGCTAAATTTAAAGAAGGAAGCCATCGCTTCTTTCAAGCAGACAGGATTAAAGCCAAACTCCCCAGCTTGGCACATAAGAGTCTCCATCTTATCCTCCACCATCCTCTCTTGTCCAGCTGTCACCGTCATCCTTGTCATGCAACTCATCAGGCCCCTCCAGCACTCCCTGCCTGGGCCCCTGACACTCCCTCGCCTTGAATCTTGTCTACCTTCCTACCTTCAGGGCCAGCTGAAATGCCCCCCTAATCAGGGAAACTTTGCTTTGAAATCTCAGACAGAGTGAGCAGTGCCATCCTCTGAGCTCCACTGCTCTCTCTTGGGGCCCTTGTTAGGGCACTTAACGCATTGCAGTCTCTTATTTGTTTCTAGTTCTGACTTCCCCCTAACTGATCACCCTTCTAGGTAGGAACTGTGACTCGTGGTACAGTCAACCTTGCACCACAGGGGTGTTAACACAGACCATGGCACACGTGGTTTGTTTCAGCAAATGTTACCTGAATGAATGCTCATGTACCACAACAGCACAATACCATTGCTAATCCTATGTGAGGAGGCTCCCTTTGCTTAGTGAATGGATTCACCAATTTATTGTTACTGCTTAAGGATGTTTGAGCCATTCATCCCCAAAGATGTCATAATCGAAGGTGAAACCTGAAATAAACTCTTCCATTTGTGATTATTACGTTAAGTAAGTTATTTCGGTTTAGAAATTTTCCCAATTAGGCACAGATAACAAGCAATCCTCTCAGGCAAAATGCGAAATACTTAACTACCTTTACCTAAGGGCTCTGGTGATTTCATCAGGGAAAAATGCTCTTAGATTCAAAGATTTTGGACTCCCAGCAAGTAATAGCTAAGTTATTGACTAAACACAACTTTTCCCAGGTAAATCTCTCTGAATATGTCCTTCCTCTTCTTCCTTCTGCAACACAGCCAACTCCTCTGAGGCACTAAGTCTTCATTTTTGCTAATAACCCAATTTACATTTAATCAAAGTATCACAATTTGGCAAATTGAGAAAGCATACTCTAAGATTTTCTTGAGGTGGAGGTCTAGATTGTTAAAGATACTCTGATTGCTTTACTATTCCATTGATTTCAATCTCTTGATATCTCCTATCTCCCTTGAATCCTAAAAATTAGAGCTTATCCTGAGTCTTAGAAAACTTCTGCCTTAATCAAGTCTCTGAATGAATTTAGCTGTAAGCCAGATAGACTTGTCATTCCTTGTATGAATTTGTCATAAGAACAGGGCAATGTTTGTGGGAAACATGTTTTAACAGCATACCAGACCAGAATAGCATTATAGAATCTCTTTTTCAGAGTTTGAGAGTCATAACTAGAAGGTCAGAACAACATTCCAGATCCTTGACTTTGACATAGGTGAGTTGTCGGGATTATAAAACACAAGCTACATGGCAATGAAATGTGGAGAGTTTTCAATTAGAGTCTTTAATGAGTATGACACAAAAAAGTTTTCCTGGAGTATGTTTTTATATACATTTTATGCCTCCCTTAACAAATGAAACTATATTTGAGTGAGAAACTTTTCTTAAGTCAGCAGACTACTCTGTCCCAGTGTATGGAACCTAAGAGAGGCCAGCTTGTATCTGTCTAAAGCACTGGGTATGCATTGGCTAAGGAGGAGTGAGGGGGAGGTGGGAGTAAAGCTTCAGGTGGTGATGGCTGAGATGAAACAGCAGCTCCAGTCCTCAATCCTCCTAACTCCTTTCAGTTCAAGGAGACTGGTCAGGAGAGTTGGTAGAGGGTGGGGTATGCCAGCAGATGCTGAATAGGATTTGTTGGGGGCACAGAAGGCAACTCCTCCTCCTCCCTTTTGAAAACTTAAATAAGAAATTATAATATGAATGCAGAGGCATTGCAGAATTTTGTTTCACTGACAGGGCGCTGCCGAAAAGGGCAGCACTCCCACGTATGCATATTCCAACTGACCACCGTTGTAATGCCTTTATCTCTCTTCCTCTCCCGAACCCAGCACCATTTCTCACCACGACCTCCAGCTCATTGATTGCTGGTTGTATGTCAAGATACAGCCCTTCTCAGAAGCATTCTCTGATTTTTCAAAACTGATCTGGATGTCCCTCCTCTGCATCTATAGCATTCTATGCACATCTATATCGGGACACAATATATAATAAACCACACAATAATAAACCTTGGTTTTCTTTTCTGCCTCGTTCTCTTGACTGCGAGCTACTTATGTCAAGAACTGTATCTATTCAATTCTATGTCCCTAAGATCCAGCATAGTGAATGACACAGCATGTGTTCAATAAACATTTGTAGAATTCATGGGTGAAAGAATAAGTGAATGTATACGTATCAAAATAAATATGGGTATATTCAATTCTTGATCTTTATATCTTATTCTTTTAGTCTGAGGGATTTACCCGTTTTCAGGATGTAATTTATATATTCCCACTTTCAAAAAGTGTGTGAGGCAGCTCACACTAAAATATGAGCGTATATTCACAAGATAAAATAAAGAGATATCAGAAAATAAAGAAAACCAAGGGATTCTGTCTAATTTTTTTTTAAATAAAATAATTAAAAATATAAAAAGTAGAAATTTAGGAACAAAGAAAAATATCATTGTCATCAAGAAGAATTTACTCTTTAGTTTCTAGTTAGTTAGGAGACCTGAAAAAGGCGGTTTGTTGGAGTTAAATTGTTCTATCAGAAAATACATTTTTGCTTAGAAGCTATAGGAAACTATGCCTATCATTGGTTGTTATTAAAGTTATATTTTAAAGAACCATGAAATACTCCCCCTTTCCCTCACCTCATTCCCCACGTACAAAATTGTCCTCTATCTTCATCTTTCACTCCTCTTAGTTAGGGTCATAGTATTGTATAGCACTGGAAAGATATGATTTTCCAGAACACTCAGACAAGGCAATAGAAGATCATATTTTGGAAAAATGAAAGGCTAGTCACACTGAAGTCTGTCTCAGAGTCACTGTTTCAGGAGGAAGGTAATTATTAGGAACACTGAAACGGATCCTGAGAGAGGTGGTGTCTTGAGAGGCAGGAAATGCGAGGGCACAGGAAACATGAAATGTGTGCCTTTGAGCTGATACATTAGCAAATCTCTGACCACAAAGGTTCAGCTGCTGCCAAGCTGGAGAGAGCAATAGGGGAAGGAAGGGCAGCCCCGATTACTGATTTACAGAAGTTTCCAGGGCCGAGCAGTACAATTATTTAAAGGTACCGCAAGTGGGATTTGATTGCACACCCTCAGGAAATGCCAGGATAAATGAATCTCCTGGCAGCCACAGTGGTCGCAGGGCTGACCAGTAATCTGTTGTCTCAGAGGTTTTAGCATTTCTGAACTCAAATCAGCACCACCTGGTGAGTCTGAAGTTCTACATCTGATGAGTCCTCTAATTAAAGACCCAGATCACCTTTGAGCAGCCACTTCAGGTCTGCCTGCATTGTGTGCTCAATTTACTTTTTCACTTGAGGTGAAAAATCTAATTATATGAACAACAAATAGTGTGATTTTTTTCCCTCTTGGCAAAGGCCCTGTGTTAAGTGTCACCAATTATTTAACTAATCATAACTATGCATGGCACTGCTAATCCCTTAACAGCATCATCTATTCTGGGTCAAGAAGTTCACTCTCCCTTAGCTGCTAGTAAATTTCTGTTCTTGGATTTATCAGGTATGACCTCAGCAGCACATCAAGGAGCTATAGTAGCATTAAAATTGTCACCTGGTTAGGCTACACCCTGTGCCTGGTAGAAGCAAGAAAGCTTCAAATTAGAAAGAATTGATTTCAAATCCAGTAGATTCCCTTAGCAACTCCCCATTGGAGGGTTGCTAGTCAATGGATACAAAGTTTCAGTTATTCAGGATGATTAAGTTCTAAAGATCTGCTGTACAACATTATGCCTATAGTTAACAATGCTCTATTGCACACTTCAAAATTTGTTAAGGGGTCAGATCTCACGTTGAGTGTTCTCACCCCAATAAAAACAAAATTTAGCAAATATTTATTGAAAGTCTACTATGGACCTAGTGCCACCACTTGCTAATTACGTAACATGAGAAAAATCACTTACTCTCACAAGCCCTACTTTCTCTAAGTGCAAAACACACAATAGTACTTAAGGCATGTGGTTGTTTCATTAAGATCCAAGAAGACAAGGGATAATTATAACTGCTACATTGTATTTAATGTATTTAGCGCTGGGGCTCTGTGCTAACACTATACTAAGCATTCTACACATATTAGCATAATATTCAGTTCATGACAGCTACTCAACAATGTTCATTTATTTCTTCCTTTTCCTACAAGCTCCCTGAAGAAATCACTCACAAGACATTGGCACTGTTCGTCTCCATTTTTCAGAAAAGCTTATGCTGCTCTGCTTCTTTGAGACAAAAATCCAATTCACTATTAGCATGGGAGGTGAAAAGCCCATCAGGAAGATACAAATATATTACAATGCATGTATACTAGAGGAGTTGGATGACTTCAAAATAATAGTTTTAACTCCTGCTTTTGCAGTCTATTTATGAAAGGAGCAGGCAATAGCAGTTTCCATTGTGAAGCTTGAAATCCATCAAACAAAAAAAAAGAAGAAGAAAAGGAGAAATGAGAAAAATATCTAACCCATCTTGCAGTTCATTTCCTTGCCATTTCTTGGTTTTTACCGAGAATGTCCCCGGGGTTAACATTCCCCAGCAGGCAATCCCTCTTTTCACACAATCAGCTTATTTTAGAGATTTTCCCCTTAAGTTCCTCTTGTTTCCTTATATTTTTCTATATGTATCATGCTGTCAAAGAACAACTCAGAAATACTTGGTTGGAGCATGGCTTGGCAAACTACAGCTTTTTCAAAGCTGGGCCAAATTCAGCCTTTGCCTGCTTTTGTATGGTCCATGAGCTAAGAATTTTTTTTTTTTACATTTTTAAATGGTTAAAAATAAATCAAAGAAGAATAAAATTTTGTAACAGAACACTATATGAAAACCAAATTTCAATATCCATAAATAACACAGATGACATCACCAAGACATAGGTAGTTCCTGACTCACTCCCCCTCACGAGAAGAACATAGGTAGTTCCTGACTCACTCCCCCTCACGAGAAGAACAAATAACTGTTCACAGACAAGATACCGCTGAGAGACTCCTAGAACATGGAGGCGGGACTGGAGCAACCCCTATGCTACGCAGACCAAGACAGACTGCATTTGAAGGGTAAGGGGAGTGGCTACACACTGACTGCATTGCCCCTCCCCCAGGTTATCGCAATACCACACCAAGAGGTCTCCTGGAGCCTACAGTTCCTCCAGTGGGAAGAGAGAGCCCAGAGTGAACATCCAGCTCCCTCAGCATTGTGGGTTGCTTCTTGGAATTCCCCACTCTGGTCTCGCCCCTGGGGATTTTAGGGGAATCTGCAAGGCTTGACCACTGGGAATCTGATTGTGATGGAGAAGTGGGGAGGGGCTCACAACTACCAGCACTCAGATCTTGGCAAATAAATTTCCTACCTGCAATGCCCAAGAAGTAGTCCCACCTAGCAGCTTTGCTCATCTGCAGAGCCAAGATGATGGTGCAGTCTGACCAGGAAACTCAGCAGAGTGCAGGTCTGCTTGATTCAGATCCTCAAATCAAGAACCTTTTATCCCTGGAGGCTGATCTGCCCCCATCCAGACAGTAATAGCCCATCTCACTGCTGAGTGTAACTCCTAGCCCCATCTGACCAGAAAGGCTGGCCAGAACACCTGGAAGCTGCTTAGCCCAGCTGTGCTCCAGCAGAGAACATAACAGGCAGAGCTAATCATCCAAAGATCAAAGTCAGTGGCACTATTTGGCCAGGGACCTTGGGGAGCAGGTCAGCTTGAGTCAAGACCACTAACAAAGAGCCTTTTCAGGCTTAAAGAGTTTCCCTGCTCCACCACGGCAGGGGAGCCAATTCATGACCCAACTTACTGCTGAGTGTAGCTCTAGGCCCCTCCCAACCAGAAAGCCTGAACAGGACCACCTGGGAAGCTGCGTGGAGTGGTTCTGTCCAGGCAGGGGAGCTAATTTATAGCCTGCAAGGGACTCATTTTAGCCTTAAAGACATTCACAGACTGAGAGTAAAGGGATGGAAAAAGATATTTTAAGCAAATGATAACCAAAAGAAAAAAAAAGGAGAGGTAGCTATACATATATTAGACAAAACAGACTTTAAGCTAAAAATGGTAAAAAGAGACAAAGAAGGTCATTATATAATGATAAAGGGGTCAATCTATGAAGGAAATATAGCAACTGTAAATACTCATGCACCTAACATCAGAGCACATAAATATATAAAGCAAAAACTAACAACAGAGCTAGAAGAAGAAAGAAATAGTAATATGATAATAGTTAGGGACTTTAATATCCCACTCTCAACAATGCATAGATTATCCAGACGGAGAATCAATAAGGAAACAGTGGATTTGAACAACACTATAGACCAAATAGATTTAACAGACATACAAAGAACATTCTATCCAACAACAGCCGAATACATATTCTTCTCAAGCACACATTGAACATTTTCTAAAACAGACCATATGTTAGGCCACAAAATAAATCTTAGCAAATTCAAAAAGACTGAAATCATATCAAGTATCTTCTCTGACTAAAATGGCATGAAACTATAAATCAGTAACAAGAGGAAAACTGCACAATTCACAAATAAATGGAAATTAAACAACACTCTCCTGAACAACCAATGGATCAAAGAAGAAATTAAAGGGGAAATAAAAAAATATCTTGAGAAAAGTGAAAATGAAAACACAACTTACCAAAACTTATGGGATACAACAAAAGCAGTTCTAAGAGGGAAGTTCATAGCAATAAATGCCTACATTAAGAAACAAGAGGGGCCGGCCCAGTGGCGTAGTGGTTAAGTTTGCGTGCTCCACTTTGGCGGCCAGAAGTTTGTGGGTTCAGATCCCCAGCATGGACTTATGCACTGCTTACCAAGCCATGCTGTAGTGGTGTCCATATAAAGTAGAAGAAGGTGGGCATGGATGTTAGCCCAGGGCCAGTCTTCCTCAGCAAAAAGAGGAGGATTGGCAATGGATGTTAGCTCAGGGCTAATCTTCCTCACAAGAAAAAAAAAAGAAACAAGAAAGATCCCAAAAAAACAACCTAACTCTACACCTTAAGGAACTAAAAAAAAGAAGAACAAACTGAGCCCAAAGTTAGCAGAAGGAAGGAAATAATAAAGATCAGAGCAGAAATAAATGAAATAGAGAACAGGAAAACAATAGAAAAGATTAAGAAAACTAAGAGTTTGTTCTTTGAAAAGATAAAATTGACAAACTTTTAGCTAAACTAATCAAGGCAAAAAGAAAGAGAAACCAAATCAACAAAATTATGAATGAAAAAGGAGGCATTACAACTGATACCACAGAAATACAAAGGATCATAAGAGGCTAATAAGAACTACTATATGCCAACAAACTCGACAACCTAGAAGAAATGGAAAAATTCTTATAAACATACAAACTACCAAGACTGAATCAGGAAGAATTAGAAATATGAACAGACCAATTACTAGTAGGCGACTAAATCAGTAATCAAAAATTTCCCAACAAAGAAAAGCCCAGGACCAGATGGGTTTACTGGTGAATTTTACCAAACATTTAAAGAATTAATGCTAATCCTTCTCAAACTCTTTCAAAAAATCAAAGAAGAGGAAACACTCCCAAACTCATTTTATGAGGCCAGCATTACTCTGATACCAAAGCCAGCAAAAAATACTACAAAAAAACTGCAGGCCAATATCCTCAATGAATATAAGTATAAAATTTCTCAATAAAATACTAGCAAACCAAATTCAGCAGCACATTAAAAAGCTCATTCACCATAACCAAGTGGGATTTAACCCTGGCATGCAAGGATGGTTCAACATACACAAATCAATAAATGTGATACATCACATTAATAGAATGAAAGAAAAAAATTATATGATCATCTCAATCGAGTCAAAAAAAGCATTTGACAAAATTCAACATCCATTTGTGATAAAAACTCTTAACAAATTAGGTATAGAAGGAACATACCTCAATATTAGAAAGGCCATATATGACAAGCCCACAACTAACATCATACTCAATGATGAAAGGTTGAAAGCTTTTCGTCTAAGATTAGGGGCAAGACAAGTGTGCCCACTCTCACCACTCCTATTCAACATAGTCCTGGAAGTCTTAGCCAGAGAAATCAGGCAAGAAAAGAAATAAAAGCCTTCAGAATTAGAAAGGAAGAACTAAAACTGTCTCTATTTGCAGATGACATGATTTAATGTACAGAAAATCCTAAAGACTTCAACAAAAAACTGTTAGATCTAATAAACAAATTCAGTAAAGTTGCAGGATACAAAATTAATGTACAAAAATCAATAGCATTTCTATATACTAACAACAAATTATCTGAAAAAGAAACAAAGAAAGTGATCCTATTTAAAATAGCATAAAAACAATAAAATACTTGGAAATAAATGTAACAAAGTAGGTAAAAGATCTCTACACTGAAAACTACAAGACTGATGAAAGAAATCAAAGACACATAAATGAAAGGTATACTGTGTTCATGGATTGAAAGAATTAATATTGTTAAAATGTCCATGCTACCCGAAGCCATCTGTAGACTCAATGCAATCTCTATCAAGATTCCAATGGCATTTTTTACATAAATAGAAAAAACAATCCTAAAATTCATATGGAACCACAAAAGACCCTGAATAGACAAAGCAATCCCCCCAAAAGATAACAAAGCAGGAGGCATCACACTTCACAATTTCACGCCATATTATAAAGCTGTAGTAATCTAAACAGTATGGTACTGGCATAAAAACAAACACACAGACCAGTGGAACAGAATCGAGAGCCCAGAAATAAACCCATACATATATGATCAATTAATATTTGACAAGGGAACCAAGAATAGTCAATGGAGAAAAGACAGTCTCTTTAACAAATGGTGCTGGGAAAACTGGATATTCACATGTAAAAGAATAATATTAGACCCCTACCCTATGCCACTCCCAAAAATTAACTCAAAATGGTTAGACTTAAATGTAAGACCTGAAGCCATAAAACTCCTAGAAGAAAATGGGAAAAAGGGTCCTTGACACAGATCTTGGCAATGACTTTTTGGAAGTGACACCTAAAGCCCAAGCAACAAAATCAAAAATAAACAAGTGGGACTACGTGAAACTAAAAAGCTTCTGCACAGCAAAAGAAACAATCAACAAAATGAAAAGGCAAACTTCAGAATGGGAAAAAATATTTGCAAACCATATGTTAATAACAGATTAATATCCAAAAATATATAACTCAGTAGCAAAAAAACAAATAATGTCATTAAAAAATGGGCCAAGGGGGGCTGGCCAGTGATGTAGGGGAATTTGGATGAAGGTAGTTAAAAGGTATAAGATAAATAAGTATAAGTACTAGCTATAAGATAACTAGTTATAAGATAAATAAGCACGAGGGATGTAATGTACAACGTGATGACTATAGTTAATATTGCCATATGGTATATTTGAAAGTTGCTAAGAGAGTAGATCTTCGTTTTTATCACAAGGGAAAAAACGTTTTTTCTGTTTCTTTTCTTTTGTATCTATATGAGATAATGGATGTTAATTAAACTTATTGTGGCCATCATTTCACAATACATGTAAGTCAAGTCATTACACTGCACACCTTAAACTTCAATAGTGTTGTATGTCAATTATATCTCAATAAAACTGGAAAGAAAAAAATTATATTGCATTATAACACAAAGGATCAAATAAATATCCATGAGTCCATATTGATCTAAAAAATACCCGTAAATAAAGTTTTATTAGAAGACATCCATGCTTATTCCTTTTCATATTGTCTGTGGCCGCTTTTGCCAACAAGAGTGGAGTTGAGTGGTTGCAACAGAAATCATATGACCTGTAAAGATTAAAATATTTACTATCCTTCCCTAGATAGCAAGTTTGCCCACTCCTGAGTTACAGTATAGCTAAAATTAACTTATGTATGAGAAAGACCAAGCGTGTATAGATCATCACACTGAACAAAGGCAAAGCTTTAAAAACAACCACTGCAGAAAGTGTGTGGAACACGGTCCTTTGGCACACCTAAGTGGCTGAAATCTCCCAAGGAGGACAGTTCGCCCTTGAGCAGTAGATGGAGTTGTCAAGGAAGGCTATTTCCATTATTTAAGGAGTTTCTGAGAAATGCTGCAATTTCAAGAGTGTGATGCATCTGTCTCCGAGTTATGGGCTGCTGGTGGCTTGTCCTTGGCAGTTTAGCCGAGTCAGATCTGCACCATTTCCTCATGATTTCTCAGTCTCCCATTAAGTCCACGTCAGACCCTAGATGAGCTGAGTTGACCAGCGGAGCTTTACTCTTTAATTCTGTATCACCAACTGAATATCCAGTTGGGATATTGGCTACAGAGCAACATACAAGGAACTATACATCAGATAGAGGAGGAAGTCAAAAAGCATAAGGGCAATCAAAAATTCATTAGAAAACTTGAAACCCAATTTGTGTGTAGCTGTCTCTTCAGCTTAGACCTAATCAAAGGAAGAAGTCCCACAGATAAGGGCAGTTAACTTTAAATAATCGTGGCCTTTTCTCTGAGTTAATGAGGGTTTCATCTTTTCCTAAAGTATTTACCCAGCCACAGCAAGGTGTTTTAGTCATTGTGCACACTGCTGTGATTGGCCAGTAAATAGTCAAGAGAAAATCTGTTATCCAGGACTGTTTTTGCTGGTCAGTTGGACCTCTAAATCTTGAGATACTTCATTTGCTATCCGGGCCTTGGTCAGCCTTAAATTGTGGATCAGTCTAGTTTGGGAACTTTGAAACAGGATAGAAATCCTCATACAAACTGATGGTATCCAGTGTCTCCAATGCATCCTGGTAAATTATTATCAGGCTCTAAATAAGTCAGCAATCATTGAGTCATTGAGTAATAATTGCCTTTGAATACATGAGAAGGCCAATGGCTATATCAAAGTATAGGTTGTTTTTTGATGTGGTAAGCACTGGAGAGCCATCTGAACACACACACACACATGTACATCCCTGAGAGTTGCATTTTGAAGGTACATAAATGTGCTGTTTATGATAAACAGTTGCTATCCATTACTCTCTGGCCTTAATGGGTTTGACTATGGTAAAGGACAAACAAATTGGTGAAATTAGACAAATTTTGTAATGATTTTTGCATGGCTTCATGAGGAATAATTGGACTATTCATGGCCTGCATCATTAATTTCATGTCCATTTTTATCCCTTTCCTTTGAATTTCTTCGAGGATCTGTAAGACATTAATAATAGCAGTTAGTTGCTGTGGTTATGTTCCTGTATTGACTGTAAAAGGGAATGTGGCTGTACATATGGCTATGAGAACCTTACTAGAAAAGTTTGGGGCCAGATGTCAAACCCAAAAGTTGAAAAGATTGCTGTCAACCATTGAAATTGTTTGTAAATGGTGCAGTTAAGGAGTTTGATCAATTTAAGCGAAAGAACTTGATAGAAAAAGGGGCAGAAAAATATGATAAATGGCCCCAAGTCTTAGACAGATAAAAATATTCATTTTTTACTCTGAAATCAAATTAAGAAGATGACAATTCTTCAATTAAGTATTAATACTAAAACTCAGTTTTTTGAGGTTTTTTTACAAGCTGGATATCACTTACTATAACCTAACAATATCCATTAATTTAACTCGCAGCTAAATTTTTCTCTCCCTGAGTTATAGCTTCAACAAGGGTCTGGAGCTTGCTTAAAAAGCCAGGGCATTTACAGCATAGGATAAATTCCTTAGTTATCTATAAATTCTTGAGTTCTCTTATCCTGGGTGTACACAAGTACTAAACACACTGTGTAAGCCAATCCAAACAGGAACTCCTTTAAATTGAAGAGCCTTTATAATGTAATTTACTAATCTCCTCCAAAAGAGGTAAATGTATTTCAACTATTTGCTCAGAAAACCATGTACACTCACACAGTGAAGGAATCTTCTCAGTATCTTGGTCAGGGTAGAGAAATCTGGAGGTAGACGTTCTCTGTAGGACAGAGCCACTTCCCCTGGTGCTGATTCTTGGGTATGTTTCTAGTCTAGGAACAGAGTTTCCTAATGCCAACATAAGGAGTCTATAGTTAGAGGCCATTTCTCTCTATTTCAGAGAAGCTGTTTCTCTAACATTTGTCTGATTGGATTGTGGGTTAAGATAGGGGCTTAACTCTAAGATGTGTTTACACTTTGTTCTAGCCACTCAAAGGTTTTTCTCACATCTGGATTTAGCTCAGTTGTGAATTTCTATAAAACTGTTCTATTACTTTCAAGAGAGAAGAGAAAAAGCCATGCACTCATAATTCTTCAGATTTTTCAGGTCTTAATGAGAGGACATGAAACTCAGGATAAACCAGAAGTAATAATTCCCATTCGATTTGTGTTTTCTTTTCAACACATATTCATACTTTTTTATACAAATATTGTAGAAAAACAAGTAAAACTCACTTAGAATTCAGATCTCTCTGCTCTCCAAGTCAAATAAAAACTAGTTTGATTCTTTAATTCTTTCCATCTTTGTATATACTTTTCTTTATTGGTAGATCTGTCTGAATAAGATACCCCTGAAGTACATGCAAATGATAGATTACTGTGACTAATTTCCTAAAGGTCCTGAGGGGGAGAGAGAGAGAGAGTCAGAGATAAGAAAGCATGACAAATATAGAGAAAGAGAGACAGAGACAGAGAGACAGAGACAGAGAGACGGAGAGATCTGGCCACAGATAAAAAGAGCTATAAAAATGAAGAGACAGTTGAACAGGCTTTTTTGAGGATGAAAAAGGGGCTCTTTTGGCTTTTTTTTCTTTATAGACAGAGAGACAGAGAAAACTGATAGCTTCAGTTTCACATTTGTATCAAAAGCAAATACAGACACCTATGTCCACTACTATTTTGCCATTTGAAAATTTCATAGACTTTCCTATAAAAACAGTGGTTTCACAGCTGGGACACTATATCTAGACTTCCAGCGTTCATACAGACATGACAGACAACACAAACAATTATATCAAAAATGGAAATGCAAATGGTCAGTGGTGTAGGAAGTGATGCAAGCAACTTCTCAACTCCATGATGGAAACCACCAGCCGATTGTCTAAAGAAATGTAGTCCATTTAGTGGCAGAGACATGAATGTCTCAGATGTCAGGCAACACTAGAATCACAACAGACATGCAAGAATCCTAGCACCAAGAGACAGCCATATTTCCTGACTCTTAACAGATAATCAGATTCCCTGTCGTTGGACCACTTAATCACAGAGACCAGATGATCAGAGCAAAACAATACTTTCTCATATTACTGCCACTATTAGAGGAAAAGGGATGACCATGCACGCCAAAATCATAACCAGGACAAAACTAGACTGGGCCAGGAACTAGATTCAGCTCATGCATATTAAAAGTTATCTGCTGAATGGAGGGATTCTCTCAAAATTAGGGAAAATGGTATAGATAGACGGGTCAGTGGTAAGCCATGAACCTAGCAGTACATAGAGTTAAATCCAATGGTTAATGATAGACTGTTTAGTAGTATAATTGTACTATAATTGCTAAATATATTTATTTCATTCAATTTTATCTTGGAGGCTCTAGAAAACGCTGTGTGACTAAAAAATGAGTCAACTGGTTTAAATATTGAAAAAAAATTTTCGCTGACTATTTTACTGTATACCATAAAAACTTAAACTCCAATTAAAAAAAAATACTAGAAGTAGCAAGAGAATTTAGTAAGATGGCTAAATAAAATATAAATGTAATATAAAAATAAATATTAAAAATAGCCTCTTTTTATATTAACAAGCCAATAGAAATGAAAAAAATATTCTAGTTATTAACAATACTGTTGAGGGGTCGGCCCGGTGGCTCAAGTGGTTAAGTGCATGCTCTGCTTCGGCAGCCCGGGGTTCGCTGGTTCAGATCCCGGGGGTGCACCGACGCACCGCTTGGCAAGCCATGCTGTGGCAGTGTCCCATATAAAGTGGAGGAAGATGGGCATGGATGTTAGCCCAGGGCCAGTCTTCCTCAGCAAAAAAAAAAAAGAGGAGGATTGGCAGATGTTAGCTCAGGGCCGATCTTCCTCAAAAAAAGAAAAACAATACTGTTGATATTTTAAAAAATTAAAAAACTGTGCACACACACACACCACGTAACCACCACAAACACAAAAATTCCAATTATGTCAAACACGTTTGTCTTGAGGTGGTGGATTATGGCTTATGTTTAATTTCTTCCTTACACATATATGTGTTGTTAAATTTTTCTGCAATCAGTATGTATCATTTAAATGATGCTCTCCAAAATAAGCTGTAGTCACCTGGGAGGAGGGGCACAATGGCATGGAGGCAGTGACAACCGTGGTGGTATAAGATGGTACAAGTTGATACCTCAAGGTAAGGAAAGCCAATAGTAGAACTTCTATTTGTGATTTTTTGTCCTTATGTTAGAGAAATATGTATCACCTATAGTAAGCCAGCCATCCTGGAAGTTCCACCAGAGGGATGGGGTGACAGTGAGTGGCATCCTCATTCATTTGCTCACCTTTGGCATACCGGATTGTTTTATACTTCATGTCTGCCTCATTAAATGGCTTTGTAAATTATGTTATCTCAAATGAAAGAAACGATACAATACTTTGTAATGAAATGGTGAGTAATCATATCAATTTTTTTGTACCACACAGATATTCACTGTTAATTATCTCGCAAAGTTTTTTTTTAATGATAGACCTCAGAGATGAATTACACATCTTTTTCATTTTCCAAAGTATATCTGAAATTGACTGATCTTTTCTGTAATAAAAAGTGGTAGTCAGTGGTAGCAGCTATTGAAAACAAACACATGCAAACATAATCTTTACTTTCAAGTTAAATGTGACATCTTAACATTGACATTTCCTGCTTTTAGAAGGAAATTTGTAAAACAGATAATATCTTCTGATTTGTTTGTAGGAACATCACTTATATGTCGGATTCACATCAGAGAAGGTGGGAATTTATGAGCCAAATTTCAACAAAAACCTTTGCACAATTGGTTGATGGAGGAAAATGTCCTTGAATCTAGTAGTCTTTCCTAGTATCTACTTGGCACAAAGAAGACTTTTAATAATTGTCTGTTAAATAAATGAATATGCAGTCACAGAGTGTCTTAGTTTTTCTGTATTTCCTGTAATGCCTCAGTCCGTGATTTATCCATTTTAGGTACTCACTAAATTGTTAGAGTCAGGCAGTCAAAGACTGTCAGAGGTGCATGGATTGTTGGAATTTTTTTTTTCAGAGAAATTAAATGACTTTCCCAAGAACATAACTCTTTCATGTGATTCTCACAACAGGCCTGAGGAGTTCGGGTGTTAATTTCAAAATACATAAATATTTTTCTATTCTGTTACTACGTGGGGAGATAATTTAATGTTCTGAAAGAGCACAGAGATTGACATCAAATTTCTGTGCGAAGTTCCAGTCCTTCCTATCAGTTATCAGCTCTGCAACCTTTGGCAGGTCACTTACCTTCTGAGCCTCAGTTTCCCCAACTAAAGAATGGTGGAACTGTAATTGATATTACACGCATGCGTGTGGTATATACACTGCAAATAACATCAGTTTTGGTTGTTGTTATTCCTCAATTGCCCACCTCCTTCAGATGTTCCCCAGATTGCACTCTGAGAAACTAGCAGCCCAAGTTAGGCGAGTACTAATTGGGTTCCCTGAAGGGGAGCCTGCGTTTGCCTGAGGCACTTGAGCTTCTTTCTCTTTGTTCCATTTATCTTTCAGCTGTGAGTGGATTTTCTTCTCTTAATATTAGTTTGCCTATTTTACTGTGGACAAATCCCCCTGGCTATGTCTGTTTGTACAGCCTAGTCTCTCTCAAAGGAGAGACAGTGTCCTTCTCCAACGAGAGAAAATGTACTTTGAGAGCAGCTCTTAACTATCAGTGTTATCACCTCCTGTCTTGTTTGTGCTAGGGCAAATTCTCAGGTGTCTCATTTTTATTTTTGTTCAAATCTTCATCTCCCACCCAGAAAGAGCTCGCCAACGCCTCCTGTTTCATGAGAATTGCTTTCTGATTCTGAAAAAGCATTTACTCGCTGGTACATTCCTCAGCCCTTCACATCCTTCTGAGCAGTGTTCTCTCTGTTGCTTTGCAACTTTGGAGAAAAGCTTCAATTAATCTCAGCAAGCTGTAAATCCTGTCATTTGCAAATGCTTCTGTTTCAGGTAAATGTGGAAGACCTATACTGATCTCCCAGTACTATACTTGGAGTTTAGAGATGAACAGAACACAGTCCCTCACCCTCGAGGATTCACAGCCTAGATCTACATGAAAATAATCACATAGCCACGCAAAGAAGGCCACGGCAGAGAGACGGGTCTAACTTTCAGCCAGAGGCTTTTTTATTCAATTATTTCTAGCCAGCCTTGTCTCAGAAAAGATCTACACTTTTTCATGTTGACGTAATTTGTGCATGCCTCTTCAGAATTTTCTGTCTTTCTTAGTTCACTGACTGCATTTTGGAATATTCCTTGGATCATTTTAGCACATGTTCTACCTGTACGTAGAGTGATCACTGAGCAGGAGCTAGATGAAATGTAGTCATTCTACAACCCATTTCAAGAGAGAACGTTGAGAACCTGGCCCCGTGGCCTGATGGTTGGGTTCAGCGCACTCTGGGTTCGTGGGTTTGGATCCCAAGTGCAGACCTACACCACTTGTCAGCCATGCTGTGGTGGCGACCCACATACAAAATAGACGAGGATTGGCACAGATGTTAGCTCAGGGCCAATCTTCCTCACCAAACAAAAGAAAAAGAGAGAGAGAGAGAGAACATTGAGGAAGTAGGAACTATCAATCCAGAAGGAGGCACCCACGGCTGATGAGAGAACCTGGCTATATGGTGACCAGACGGAAGCTGTTTAGACTAAAGAAGATAACAAATAAGGCACACAATACCTAGTATATTATTTCCCTATTTTATATATATATATATATATATATATATATATATATATGTATATATATATAATAACAAATGACCACAAACTTAGCGGGACTCCCTCAGTTAATGATCTCAAGAGCGATGCCAAGGGGACATCTCTGCTCTTCTCCTCATCTGAAATCTCTAGTCACTCTCATCTTTTTCTGCTGCAACATTTTAGGCCGGAAATTTTCAAACTGTACTTTATAAAAATCACCTCTCTTGGCAATTTTCTTCACCACTGTCTCACAAAGATTAGAGCTATAAATAATAGAAAGCCTCAATTACAAATTTTTTTAAACAGTGTTTAGAGATGTAGTGTTTAAATCTCCATAAAATTACACCTTTGAAATTGCTTAATTGTGTTTTCCCTGCCAATTTAAATTGCTCATAAGAGGAAAATTTTAAAAATATGTAGTTTCTCACTCTTTCCCTGAATCATCACAGTTGTGCTGCTTTTGATCCAGAAGATAGCAGTGCTTGTAAAAATACTGCAAACATCAGCAAATCAAGGTTAGGACCGCAGCGGTGTGGGAGGAAGAGGGAGGAGACACTTCAATCTTTTGGTTTGGTTTAATTTATGCCTAATGGATTAAAAAAACAAAAAACACCCACTTAAAAGTTTGGTTCTTACTCAAAACCTTGCAGCTAAGGCATGTAATTATAGTTATAAAAGGCTTTGTTAAATTTCCTTACAAAGATGCTGCTCTCTAGGGCAGAGAAACCTGGCTTTCTTTTTAATTGCAATTATTACCATATTAGGCACATTTATTTGCATAATAAAAATAATCATTTGCACTTACACAATTCCTTTCTTCCTAGGAGCTCACATTCTCATGAAGCATATCTCACTCGCAAAAACTATCCTATCACCTGAACAGGTTTGTAAGCCAGCAGTCTAGTAGATTCGTCACATTATAGAAATGTTCATTGAGAACTCTTTCTCTCTGTGCCCAGCAGCCCAATGTGCAAATAGGCCAGCTTCAAAGATACATCAAGTGCTATCTGGTGCAAAGGCCACTGTCCCAGGTTCTGTGAGCCACCATCACCAGTCAAGTAGTTGTACCATAGGCAACTTTATACACTTCTAGGGCAGAAAAGCAATGGAAGGAATAACTGAGTACTGGGTGCTTTAAGAATGAGAATCTGTGAGGGCACAAATGCTAAACAGCATTTGAAATTTAGCCTTCTGCTCCTCTGTGCAGGATGTAAAAACTAGCAATTCATTTCTTGCTAGATTTTAGTATATACCTGCAGCAAGAAAGCATATTCTGGTAGTTCTCAGACCTGGCTGCATTTAAAAAAAAAAAAAAAAAAGGATGAGCTTAAAAAAAAAACAACCTAGTGAGCTTTTTACAAACCACATGTGCCTAGGCCCACAACCAGAGATTCTGGATCAATTGATCCTGATTTTGTAAAATGCATCAGAATTTTTTTCAAAATCCCCAAGTGTCTAATACATGGCTTAATGTTGCTCTAGTGGAAACACTAGATTGCTCTTGGTCAACCATTAACTATCTATGTGATCCTGAGAAAAGCATTCATCTCTCTGAGCTATGGAATATTAGCCTGAAAAATTAGATATTTGGATTAGAAAGAATTTTCTTTCACCTCTAAACTCCTTTGGTTTAAACAATAAAAAAAGACCAGTTCTAACCATGAATTACAATTCTCAACACACACAGCATTTACAACAGGGAAATACTATAGGGGAAAATAGATTGCTTGGATTTTACTCTCAAAAAACATATAAATTATACAGGCTATGTGAGAGACCAAAGAATCTGCATAAAAAAGAAAGCCATAATTCAAAGTAGGATGTGCTAAGTCTGTATAAAGGGTCATTTTACTGCTGACCATTTCTTTAGAACCGGTTACTAGTATAAAAGGAAAATGGCACTGGACCAGTTAAACAGGCAAGGCAGACTTCATGCAAGACTATTGCAATAGAGGAGAAAGAAGGAACTCAACTTTGCTGAAACAAAAGGTAGGAGATTTTTAAGAACTGGGGTTAGCCAGCAGAAAAGTACTGGAGGACTTTGGCAGGGAGAGTAAGTCAATGTGATAAGGCCATCTGTGTTTGCTAATTGGTACCCATAGAAGTCAGGCTCCCACCTTCTCACAGAGACTGAGAGACAGGGGTGCTATCGCCTTCAATGATTACATCTCAAAGGGATGGTCTTTGAGAAGACATTTCTGGGTTGTAGAAGATTTACATCTCCATCACTGTTTTACAATCTTACAATCACTGTTGGCCACTGGCAGTGGCGAGACATATCAAATGGCATAACTTGTCAGTCTCCAAAAAGACTATACTGTTGTTCACTGTTGGAACAGACTTATTTTGCTGAAATGAGCCAGTGAGTGTAAATTTGCTATTATTAGTGAACTAAAAACGTATTGTCAAAGTAGCGATTGAAACTCCCCATTTTCTTGCAAGGCAACAAACAAGTTCTTTAGATGAAACTACAACCATGAGGTAGATGAAGCTGTGTTATTTTTGTTATTGGTACATGTGCAAAAGACATGTTCCTCTCAACTGCCAAGCAATAAAATAAAGGCAGGAGAAACAACCAAGACCATCAGAAAAGACAAGATGCAAGTCAAAGCCACAAGAGACTGATGTTACCAGCTGCTAGCATTTGTTTCTTTCCTAGTGGTACTCGAACATAATATGGTGCAGCTTGGCATCAATGGAGTCAGATTTAAGAAAATATGGTAGCTTTTCCTAGCTTAAGCCACGTGTGCAGTCCATTATGTTTGCCCCCCAAAAAACTAGGGTTATTGAATCTGTACACACTTTGAACAAAAGGTAGCCCAAGCAACTGAAGGAAAGGTACAATTTAGAGCAATATTTGGAGAAAAACAAACCATTTTTATGATCTCCAAATGTGATAAACCCCTCTTTCCCCTGGCCCCTTTTTTGTTGTTACTTCACTTTAAACAGAATGTGTACCTCTGTCTCTCAATGTGTCAGATTTGGAAAAGGCCTGTCACTGCTCATGTACACTGCCTCGATGCCAGCTCTAATTATCAGCCTGAGAAAGCCTTCTGTATATTCTTCAAAACTCAACGCTCAAAAATGCCTATGCCGTCTTTTCACAAAAAAGAACTACTTCATGTGGATTTATAGTGAGTAAAATTCATTGATTCAGCAAAGCCACAAGCAGATAATGGTTTAGTTTCCTTAACTTAGCCCCAAAAGACAGTGGTAAAAAGCAAGCTGGATATTCTTTAAAAGATGCCCTGATTCAAGTTCAAGTGAAACAATCCTTAAAGAGCCTGAGTGAGGGACCCTAGGGGAATCATTAGCAACTTGTCAGCGGCTGCCTTAAACGGGAAATGGTTGGAGGTTGTCTTTTTCAAACAGGGCTGGAAATCCCCAAAGGCCTTCGGAGGACAGCTGCCCGATGGCCTCTGGGGAATTCTCAGGTGTGGAAGGTGTAGCAGAGAAGAGGCCAGATCTAACTGCATTCCCACAGTGGGTCAGCTGGTCACAGCACTGGCTGCTGCAACCTTGTCTCTCCTGCTCAGCAGTGGCATCCTCTTGCCTGGGCTTTGAAGTCCTTCTTTGGAACTGAATCTACATCGAGTGGGGTCCTTAGTTACGTTCTGGTGAAAGATGGTCTTCTGTGTTATGCTAATCTTACAACAAAATGCTTGCTCTTGTCTTCTCATCCAAGTTTTGAAAACAAGGCAAAAAACCAAAGTTTAGCAGCAAGACTACTCTGTTTGGAGACCAACCTTTTGGGTTCAAGCGCTGGCTCGGTCACTAACCAGCTATCTGAACTTGGACAACTTGTGTAACATCTCGAGGTCTCGGTTTCACTAACTAAAAATTGGGAAAGGCTGTGTGAGAATTAAATGTGATAAAATGGATAAAATATTTTGCAAACTGTAAAGTAACCTGCCAACGTTAAATGCTGCAGAATTGTGACAATAAATGCCACCATGCCCACCCTTAAATGAGCCACAATACCAGATATACGGAGGTTAAATGTGTGCAGTGGAAAGGATGCTGTTTACAATAGAAATGACATCCTTTATTTTACAGTTAGCATAACAGCCCACACCATCTTACATTGGATTTCCTTAGAAGATCTTTTAAGAATCATTAGAAGATGCCAAGTGATTGGTCAAAGACCAATCTATACAGCTATAAAGCTATAAAGGAATAAATGGACAATAATGAAAAGCTACTTCGCAACATGGAGATGTGGAGATGACTATTTACAATATTGTGCTCCTGCTGAGATTATTTTAGAGTAACACTTAAATTGTTTGCTCACCCACCTTACATGATTATTGAACAGTTTGAGGCCATGATTTCCATGGGGCACTTAACCCATAAATGTCATGTTGTCGAAATCCTTAATATAACCTAGTCCTTTAAATGTGTGTTTCCTTTTTTTCTTGAGACACTACTAGCATTTTAAGCATTGACAGACTTCCAGTCTAGATAGGAAGATTCTTGAATATTCTTCGGAACCCTGACACCCAGGCTGTATCTGCACTCTCTCTCTGGGATACTCCTGGCCCCTAATAGAGCTAAAGAGGGGTCCACAGCATTTATTTATTTTCTCCAAATAGAATCATAGTACCATTAGCAGAGGTAACCAATTCCCTGACTGAGCACTAATGCGAAGCATTGGTGATCAAATGATATATGATGCATGTGAAAGTGTTTTGTAATTTGCAAAGTGCTGGCATAGTAATGGCCAATATTTGCTGTTGGTTACTGTGTTAAGGTGCTTTACATACATTATTTTATTCAAGCCTCACATAGGATTATCATAACTCCATGATAATAGTATAATACCCTAAGAGTATTATTAACCTAACATTACAGGAAGGACTGGTGAGAAACGGAGAACCTCAGGGTCTTGCCCACAGAAACAGAGCTAGTTGTTAAAGGAGAGAATTTGAGTGGGACAGTCAGTCCCAGGTCCAAGGTCTCAAGCCCTGTGTTCCGCGCACTAGCAGATGTCTTTCATGAAAGTGATATTGATGGAGTTGTCTCCCTCAGCTGGACAACTCCTGATCATCCTTCAAGTCTCAGCTTAAATCTGCTATCCTCCTGGAGGCTTTCCCCAATCCACCTCATGAGGTCAAATCCCTCGTTTTTATACACACAATCACAGGATTCTACTTCTCCTTCACAGTAGTTACCACAATTGTATTTAAATAATTCTTGGGAAACTGTTTAATTTCTATATCCTCCTGCATCTCACTCCCAGACTGCAAGGTGAGGGCTCCATCAGAATAAGACAAAGAACAGAGACATTCAAAGATCTTGATGCTTCAACTCCTGTGACAACCACTGAAGCATGAAAATGAGAGAAACCCAAAAGGACCCCAACACAACAGAGAATAGGAGGACTTCTTTCAGGAGGGACTTCTTTACAGGGATAAAAATCTTCTATTCCATGCACATGAAGCCAAGCCACCAGCAGTCAGCTGAAAGTCAAATAAAATCAAAGAAAAATCTGAAACATGAAAAAAAAGTATGTAGTTCATGCTATAGTGAACTACATTAATTCTTTATCTAAATTTAAAATTTAAGTGCTTCCAAGAAATTTTCCAGTTTAAAAAACAATGGAAAACTAGAGAGAGAACTATAACTACAGTAAAATTGGAAATGTTTAGCCAACATGAAACCAGAAACAAACAAACAAAAAATACTTTTAAACTCAGTGTTTTGAGCAAACCTATAGCCATATTCATGTAAGTTACTTCTACCCTTAGTGAATGCAAATAAGAAACATTATTAAATTATGAATGACTAAAAACCATGGAAGGAAATACAGTTTAAAAAAGTTTAAAAATATTATTTTAGCTAATGTCTATAACAAGTTTCTTATTCTGAATGTAAAGAGAGGAATGCAGTTTCTATTAATAGAAAATTAGATGTTCCCCTATAGTACTAAATACATGTGAAACAACCATTTGAAGCATATTGCTTTAAGGCAATGCCAAACCATTAGGCTGCTCATGATGCCCTCACATCTAAGTTTAATCCAGCATGCATACATCTGAATATACACCCACAAGTACATGTTACAAAATTTTTAAAGTTACTTTCTGTCTGTACTATTTTGAGTTTTTGAAGAACAGCACCAACATGACAGCTAAGTGGCTATTCCTTAGAGATATTCTGGCTTGACTGGACACAGGAAGTATCAAACCTTGGAATTAATCAGGTTATTCTGCGGAAGCATAGTTTGGAATCAGATAAGCATCTCAGTGTTGAAGATCTCAAGATCCACCTATTTATTGTGTAGCCTCATTTATCATTCATGGTGGAGTGCCTTGGGAAGGCCTTGAATTCTCTCTGGTGGGGAGCAAATGGTACCTTTGAATTTTATTCAGGAAATAAAATTCCTTTCCAAATAAAGTTATGACTCACCCTCAAGAAGAGACGCTCAAACTGTTCAACTAAGCTAACTCATATGCCAGTCCCTGAACCCAAATCTGGGAATGCTAATGCAAACAGAACCATTTTTGTTGGAGGCAACGATGCTTAGAATTTTTGGAAATTTCAATTTTGCCACTCCTTGATTTGTGTATTGAATGAAAAAAGAGGATAGATGGACAGATGGATGGATGCATGGATAGAAAGGAAGAAAGGAAGAAAGGAGGGGAAAAGAAAGGAAACAAGAAAAGAACAATGGAAATACAAAAGAAAGGAATGAAATAAAGAAAGAAGGAAAAAGGAAAAGCAGGCAGACACTTGGATAAAAAAATAGATTAAAATCTATTTGGCAAAAATGTGCTGAGAGAAAACAAAGGAAACAATATATTTACAATATCATCTAACAATTCTCTTGAAAATCACATAGAATTATTGCTTGTGAGCTGAACTTATCTTAGTTATTATGGAAAACTAGTATTTGAGTTTGGATGGATTTGGGTCCTTAATATCCAGAGTCAAATATTCAGAGGATCAGCATAAGCCCCTTTATTTGTAAAATATAATGGTATCAACTGTGTTTATTTTACCTAATATTCCATCTCACATGTCAGGACTCACTATGAATGAAATATTTTCCCTCTTTTCAAGAAATTTGTACAGTTGGGGATGGTACGGCATTGTGGTTAGAAGCACAGGTTTTGGAGTCAAATAGAACTAAATTCAAATATTGACCCTCTCTTGATATACCTTTCTGTGTTTTCATTTCCATTTTAAAGATAAAAGAGTAATAATTGATCTTAGAGTTTCATTGTGAGAATTAAATGAGGTAATATATTTAAAACTCTTAGCACCGTGCCTGGCACATAACCAACGCTCAGTAAATGGTAACTTCTGCCAAAAAATAACTGACAGGCAGATAGTCATTTAGGAATGTGTTATTTTGCTTATATGCAGAGGAAGCCAATAATAAATTAATAACTATTATTGATTTCATTTAACAAAAGCGAAATCAGGATTTATAAGAGAGAGAAAAGAAGGAGAGAAAGGAAAAACTATAGAGTTTGAAAACAGTGAATTTTGGATAAATTAATAATTAGCTAGAAGAGAGGGTAATCAAGGTGTTCTGCTCTTGGGCAGATGGATGAGCATCAAAGACAACAACATCAGTCTTGTATGAATTCTCCAGAAGAGCCTGACTGTTGAGCTGTGGACTGGGGGCTGGGCTACCTGAATGAATGATGTCCATTGGTGTCTTTCGCGTGCACCTTCACATACGTTATGCCAGGTCTGCACCACTTCCGTGACCAAAATTTCTTTCTTTTCTACTTCAAAATCTAAACGCAGCCCTCTGATATGCTAACTTACGGTGCTCTGCACTTTCCTTGGTGGTGCTCAACTCATTTTGTAATTATAAACTTACTTTTTGGTTGATTAGTTGCTTTCTTTCCCCTAACTAGACTGTCACGTCCACGAGAGTATGGATCTACACGCTCAGCGTGTGGCATGGCATGTCATATATGGCAGGTGCGTACAGTGTGTGGGGGAGGATGGGGGAGGCAGGTGTGCACACTATGGTATAAGACAGGTACAATAAAGTGCTGTGATAGTTCCTGTCTCAAGAACTATCACCCTAGATTTGAGCATGGGAATTAGAGAAAGCTTCAAGGAACAAGTGCCATTTCATCTGAGCCTTCAAGCATGGGTAGAATTTAAATATTCCCAAAGAGATAGCACAGAACATGGTATAAAATGTGTCTCAGCTTCTCTGGAAACTAAGGTCTCTGAGGGCGTTGTAAGAGTTGAGGCTAGAAAGGTGTGCCAGTCATGTTAGACCAAGCCATTTGACAATGGGGAACCCCTGGGGAATCTGGGTAGGAGATGAGATGTGCTCATATCTGTGCTTCAGAAATACAAGTGTGGTAAGGCACAAAAGCCGAATGTGAGGGGGAGAAATATGAAGCCAGGAGGCGGCTTAATATGGGCTAAGTTATTCTTTCTGTTATTTCTATAACAGTAGAGTAGTTTTATTTACACTAGCAAATAGTCTACCAAACATTCTGAGTTTACTTGATTTAGACAAATGATGATGATGCTCAATTCTTGGAGGAATTTTTTGTGAAACAAAATCTCCAAGATGAATAATTAGAATATCTTGAAGACTATTCAAGCCTTTTCTATACATGCATTTATCTATGTCTGGCTGGCATGCAAATTAGAGCTTATACTCAAATTCCAGGGAATTATATCACGGAATTCACTGAGTAAATAAACCCCAAAAGAGCTAAGGGGGGTCTTGAATATATGTAGAACTCTTTATTTAAATTAGAAAGCCAGGTGAACCCTATTTTGACAAATAGGATTTCCAAGTTTACGTGGTTAATAATAATAACATTCACTGTGTGGCTCTGGTGTTCTAGCTACAATAGTAGGGCATTATATACATTATTTCATTTAATTGTCATATAAAGTAGGTGTTTTAGTCGGTGTTCTCGAGAGAAGAAATGAGCCTATATACATATAAGGAATATATACGTATAAGAAATTGACTGATGAAATAATGGAAGCTGAAGTGTCCCATGACCCTCTGCAAGCTGGAGACCCAGGAAAGCTGGTGGTATAGTTCAAAGGCCCGGGGGCTGGAGAGCCCATGGTGTGGTTCAGTCTGAGTCTCAATCCAAGGGCAGAAGACCCACATCTCAGCTCAAGCAGTCAGGCAGAGAGAATTCAATTTTCCTCCACTTTTTGTTCTATTTGGGCCTCAACAGGTTGGATGATGCCCACCCACATTGGGAAGGACCATCTGTTTTACTCAGTTCACCAATTCTAGAGCTAGTCTCTTCCAGAAACTCCCTCAGAGACACACTCAGAAGTAGTGTTTAGCCAGATACCTGGGCATCTCATGGCCCAGTCAAGTTGCCACATGAAATAAACCATCACAGTAGGTAACGTTTTCTCCAGCTGTCTAACGGTTTAATAAGATCTTAGAAAGGTTACACAGCCCGTAACTGGCAGGTCCAGGTCTCCAGCTTAGTTTTTCGAACATCCCCTTCACTAGTCTAGAGGCTCTTTCCTGTGCCTGGTAAATAGCTCCTTATTATTTTAAAAGTATTTTTTTCCAGCCGAGCAGCTTACCATGAATTCTATTAAATTTAAACACACACACACACTCCTGTCTCCACCTTTCCATCCCTATCCCTACACTCACTCGTCCCTGCCAGTTTCTGACCCCACCACCCCCATCTTCCTCAGCTCCATTCCTCCTTCTGAAGGGCATTTTCTGCCTCCAGGGAGCCATAGGTGCCCTCAGCTCATTCAGCTCCTTCATCCTGCCCATCCCTGTGGTGGTCCTACCCTGGGCCACCTCTGTCCTGGTCCCAAGCCATCACCTCCTCCCTTGCCACCTCCACCGCCACATAAGGTTGGCTCCTCTCTCACAGCTGGCTGCTTTGCTGTCTCCAGGGCAGATATGATAGCAGAGTCTTATCACTTCAACCTTCCACCAGCGAGGCTATGGAGAGGTGGGTGGCAGCGACAGATGGCGAAGGCCCTGAAGGCAATGGTGGGGGCACCTAGAGGCCAATGGAGGGCCAGGATGTGGCTGCCACCAAGTAGGAGGCAGCCAAGACGGTGGCTGCAGAAGAAAGGGTGGCTGGGACGAGGCCCTGCACTGAACACTAAGAACGCTCCCGCTCTCATGGGACTGACGTTCTAAGGGGTAAGAAACAAGAGACAGGAGTAAAATATAGAGCGGCATGCCTCGAGGGAATTTTCACTCCTGCTCCAGTGACAGGACCACCCCCTACTGCAGAAGGTAGAGTGCATGGTGCGGCTACCACGGGCAGTAATTAAGCCAAAATAAAGATTTTTTTCACATTAACAAAACACTGAGAATATTCATTGTCAGAATACCTGCACTACAAGAAATGTGAAGTTCTTCAGGCAGCAGGAATACGGTACCAGGCTGAAACTTGGATCTGCACCAAGAAATTACAAGTTATAAATGGAATTTTTTAAAAAGGTAAAAATTCATTTGGGTATAGAATTCTGGGTTGAAAGTTGTATGATTCTTTCAGTACTTTAAAGATGTTCTTCCATTGTCTTCCCTTTGCATTTTCATCATTGCTCTCTCACACACACACGTGCACACACACTCACACATGTGCATTATATATATATGTATATATACACATGTAGCACTGGTTACCATCCAGGTGGGAGGCTCCCTAGTAGAATTTTGTTTGTTTCATGGCTAGTGGTATCACCATACTTGCAGCAAAAGTTTCATTTTAACAAAGAGGCAATATGTTTTAAATTGCTCCAGTGCAATTATTAACAAAAAGTGCTTGTGAACAGAACAGCTGACTCTTTATTGGGTGCATTGTAAGTGTCTTTGCAATCTGTATGTATTATTCCATGTATTCCACACAGTAGGTGGTTACTATTACTAGCTCTGCCTTGAGTCGAGGAAACTGAGTCTCAGGTCAGTTCTCACTGGGTCCATGATTCATCTGCTGAGAGCTGAGCTGGAGCTAAAGCCTGGATCCCTTTGGCTTCAGGCTGAAGTGGTAATAACTCCTCAAACGCCCACGTGACATTTAGCATTTCCCAGTACTGGCGTTTTGTTTGTTTGTTCAAATAAAGATTTCTAAGACATCTAAAAAGGGCTGGCGGCTATACTGCGCTTGACAAACCCAGGAGGGAAGGACAAGGAAAGATGGAGGAGTTTATAGTTTCTGTGACTGCACCAAATGTGACCATATTAAGAAAATCTGATTAGATAAAACTCCTTATGGAGAGAAAATGCCTTATATCACACATCTCAAAAATTGGTGTTGCGAATATCTGTAGGTCACACCCATTTTACTTAATAAAGTCAACTCTTGAAAAACGTAGTCTTGGAAGACTACACTTTCAGCAATTATTTCTGATTGATTTATTTGAACCAGAGATTCTCAGATGCTATGGTTCTGTGTAATTTGATTTTTACATTTCATAAGGAAAAAATAAGAGAAAAATACATTATACCACATGTCTGGAGTCCGCCAACATGTTCACAGCATGTTCACACGGAAAATGGGAAAGTGAGCCATGACGTAGTTAGGATAGGCTAACTGCTTTAAAAAACATGTAAATAAAAATATACAATTAATCAATTACAACAGAAGTATATTTCTTGTTCAAGCAAGTTTTCCTGGGTGGTTAAACAGGTTGGCAGAGCAGTGCTACTCTGTGTAGACATTTAGGGATGTCAGGGAGGCTGACAGATGCTCTGCTATTTTCTATACATTTCTTCTAGAGTCTCCTTGGGAACCACTATTCCAGGCAGCCAGAAGGGGACAAAAGCACAGAGCATCATGGGAGTTCTTGGGGCCAGGCCTTAAGGTAGCATGCATCACTTTTGCTCAGATTCCTTTGGCTAAAACCTAGTCACATGGCCGCATCTACCTGCAGGAGGGTTTTGGAAGTGTGGTCAGTGATGGGCAGCACTTCCCATGAGAGCTGTGTGCTGTCCGAGGGGAGCACAGCTCTCTGGTAGACAATCAGCCCTGTCTACCACAGCCCACAACCAAGCTTTGTCATCCAGAGGGTGGCAAGGTATAAAGAAATGTGACAGAATAATTATGACAGCTGTGATTTATTGAACACTAAGATGGCAGACACTCTGGTCAGCTCTCTACTGACAGTCCTTCAAAATTAGTGGTTTTTTTAATGAAACAATGCTGTGGTGGAGGGTGGGGAGGAGGTTGGGCAGCAGTCAAGTTTCTTGAGTAGCCAGGGAAGCCTGCTGGTGTGTACATCAGGGCTCTGCTCAATCTGGAAAACTGATGTTTCAGAGAACTTTCGCATTTATTATCTAATTTGAACCTCACAATGACACAATGAAGTAGGTAAGACAAGTCCTACTGCCATTTTGAGGAAAGGGAAACTGAAATACAAAGAGGTAGGGCTTTATCTAAGGTCCCCCAGCCACTGAGGACTAGACAGGATTCCTGACCTGTGAGCAGTAGGCTAGTATTGCTTCCCATGTAGCTTGCTGCTCCCCTGGTACTTTAGCTGGATTGCAATTGTCCAAAGGGCAATTAAATTGAGACCTTTCCAAGAAAAGGTATTTCTTGATTTTTGGTCAATAATAGTGCGTGTTTTGTTTGACTGCTTCTGAAATTTTTTAGCATTAGAGTTGAAAAAAATACGTTCCTGCCTCCCTTTATTGTGACAGCTGAGTGAGAGGAAAGACCTTTGAATTGGTGGTGATAGAGGGGCCAGGATAATTTACACCAGGGTAAGTTAGTTTGCTGACATCCTAGAAAACGTGGTGCATGAGCAGAATCCTGAGGAGAATTTTTCATTCCATTGGCTGATGTAGTAGACCCTGCCATTCAACTGTTCTGTCCCGCCTGAGATAAGAAGGCTGCACAGAGACTGCCTGGAGGGGGACCTAGTTCCCACCAGCCCTGAAGCTGGAGGTCTGTTTGCCTGTGCTGTTGATCGTGCAGTGGACTTCAAGGCCTTTCTGACCTTCTGGAATTAGAAGCAGGGATTCATCTCATTCTGCTCAATCCTCTGATGAAAGGGTAATGTTCTACAATGAATGGTCACCAGGCCACCCCCGCCCTGAGTTTCAAGTCACTTGGAAACTCTTATAAGCTACTGTCCTCCATAAAGTGCTGGAGTAAATCACTACCTTCCTTTACAGGAACTCACAGACTTTTAAAACCTCATGATGAGCGTGAACACTGTGGAGTCACACCTCAAGCCTAGATCAAAGGATAACATTTTCCTGATACTAATATAACTTCGGCCTCTTTTACATTGAATCATCTTTTTCAGCAAACAGTGCTGGAACAATTGGATATCCATAGGCTAAGAAAAATATACATCAATGTCAACCTAAACCCTACACCTTATATACAAATTAACTCAAGACTTAACTCTACATTATACAACCATGAAACTTAAAAAAAAAAGAGGAAATCTTTGGAATCTAGGGCCATGCAAAGAGCTCCTATATCTGACACTAAAATATGAACTATAAAAGGAAATACTGATCAATCGAACCTCACCAAAATTAATTTTTTTTTGTTCTGTGAAAGCCCATATGAAGAGCATGAAATGACAGGTTACAAACTGGAAGAAAATTCAGCAAACCACATATATGACAAAAGACTAGTACCTAAAATATATAAAGAACTCTTAAAATTCAACATAAAAAAGCAATCCAATTAAAAAATGCAAAAAAAATGGAGACATTTCACTGAAGAAGGTATGCAGATGGCAGATAAGCACATGAAAAGATTGAACATTAAGTCATTGTTTAAATGCAAACTAAAACCACAATAAGATATCACTACCCACCTATCAGAATGGCTACAATAAAAAATAGTGGCAATACCAAATGCTGGCAAGGATGCAGTAGGAATGTAAAATGGCACAGTCATTCTGGAAAGATGTTTGACAATTTCTTGAAAACTAAACATACAACTACTATATGACCCAACAAAGGCACTCTTGAGCATTTGTGTCAGAGAAATGAAAACTTATATTCACACAAAAAACCTGTACATGAATGTTCATAGGTGATTTGTAACAAAAAAAAACAGGAATCAGCCCAGATGTCCTTCAAGGGATGAATGGTTAAATTAATTGTGATACATACATACCAAAGAATACTACTCAGCAATAAAAAGGAATGAACTATTGATACACAAAAACTTGGATAAATCTCCAAGGAATTAGAAAGCAAAAAAATCCAGTCCCAAAAGGTTACATACTGTATGATTCCATTTGTATGACATTTTTGAAGTGACAAAATTTTAGAAATGGATGACGGATTATAGCTGCCAAAGGCTTGGGAATGGAAACAGAAGGAAGTCAGCATGGCTATAAAAGGGCAACATAAGAGATACTTACAATGTTGGAATTGCTCAGTATCTTGACCGTTGTGGTGGATACACAAACCTACACAGGTCATAAAATTGTACAGAATTTAATACAGAGACACAGACACACAAATGAATACAAGTGAAATAAATTTAAATAAGATCAGTGGATTGTACCAATGTCAATATTGTGGTTGTGACATCACACTATAATTTGGCAAATTGTTACCATTGGGGGATACTGGGAAAAGCACACAAGGGATCTTTCTATATTATTTCTTACAATTGCATGTAAATCTACAATTATCTCAATAAACAAAAACTTTGATTGAAAAAATGTCTTTTGTAATCCACTCCGAATTTAGTTTCTCTCACTTCTCTCATGACTCTGTAATTTAAAGAACCTATCGAGGAAGTCAGAGGAGGAGTATTCGATGTTTCTAAATGAGAGCCCTCTCTTATATTCATCTTCCCCTGGGTTCTTTATCATGTGATGTACAGCATCTTCCAATTAGCAATTTAAATGCTTCCAGATGGACTCAAGTTCTTCAGCTCTCTCAGCACCAAGACTATCACTTAAAGTCAAACATGTCTTCCCCATTGCCCAGCATCCATACATCAAAAGATGAGTTCCACATTTACATACACCTCCCCTCCCCATGTGGCAAACAGGTGATTATTTATAATCCAGTTTACAGAGGGGCCTATAAAAATCCTTCAAGCCAAAAAGAATACAGAATGATAGCAGATGGCCCTATCCTAAAATGAAGAATTAAAGATGTTAAGCAGAAGAACAGTTAAACAAAAGAACATAAAGACTCACAAAAGGAAAGCCAAACTGCTACCCCTTTAATTAGATAAGCGCATTGCTCAACCATGTCGATCATAAAACAGGCTAGAACCTGGTACAACACCATAAAGGGATACTCCCAGGCCATTGGAGGGGCATCATGTATTGCTCAGCCCCCACCCCCAACAAACAGAAGACAGTGACTACTTGTAGTGTTCACAGGACCCAAACCCTGAGTTTACACGTAGAACTGGATTTGTGGATGGATGCCTGCTAGTTTGTTAGAACGCTACTTGAACTTCTTTGGCGGCAAGATCAATAGCAGTATGGGGGTGGGGAGGGTGGAGGTTTTATCCCGGAGCGTTAATAAATGAAGCCTCAGTAGCTCCAACCTTATCTCCACTGGCTGAGCCATGAGTGCCACCAGCTGCAGCATGACCTGCATTACCATGGTATCCTGATGGCCTCATCCACTGTCCCTGGGCTGGCAATAAGTGGAGGACTAAGGACTTTGGGTTTTAAATAAAATTTCAAAACCCCCTCCTCCCTTGGCTAAGGGACCCAGCCCAGCTAGTAGGGCTTCACATGGGTCAGGACTGAAATGAGCATCATTCATCTGAAATTATAAAGACTGTGGGAGTCAGAGAGTGTGCTCAACAAAGAGCTTAAGATGGAAAACAGTCCATAAGCCAGAGACGAGTCCAGATGGTCAAAAACTATGGAGCCCAAGAGAAACAGCAAGCACCAAATAACAAAATCAGAGGTCAGAGATCGAACTATCAGGGAGCGGACCAGAAGCAGTAAGCACAGTATACATTGAAGGGGCTTTGAGCCAGGATTAGACCTTTTCGATTGAGCCACCTTTATGCCTGCAGATGCATTGTGGGTGGGAAGGCCAGCTGTTAATATAGGACCAGAGATATGAAAGCAGACAGGGAATGATTAAAACGTACAGAAAACACTTGTGTACTCAGCACAGCTAGTCACTGGGGAGTACCAGACTCAATAGTTTGTAATATAATCACTTAAAAACTCCAACCATGGTCTCCCCCTAAGTTCCACTGGGATTTCCTAGACACAGCTAAGTCACAAGGGAACAAAAGATTAAGAAAGTTTCCACATTTACTCTCCAAATTAAGTGACCTCTTGTAAAGAAGCAATTATTAAACTTGCTATCAGGTTTAAGTGGGAGAGCATATTCCCAGGAAGTCCCATAAAAAGGGGAGTACGCTATGACCCAACTAGATCGAGAGAGCGGGTAAACACAGAAAGGAATGAGATTTGACTGGAGAAGCTTCAGGAATTCGAATGAGAAGGCTAACAGTGAGGGGGCTGTATGTAAAATGTTTGGCAATCATCAAAGGGCCAGGCTGGCAGAGGAGGCAGGCTGTAGGGCACTCAGGTCAGGAAGCATTTCTTCAAGGCAGACCAGGGTAACTGAGGCAGGGGAAGAAGGCAGCATGAAAAGGTTTCCACATTTCTCTCACTGACTCTTGGGACAGGTAAATATCTTCAGAGCAATGATGGGTGGTAAAGTATTTCTATTCCCTGCAGATACAGATTTAATCAATTGCAGAACAGATATTCCCCAAAGACAAGAAGTCTCATCAGAGAGAAACTCAAGGCAATGATATAATTCCATTGGGCACTCATGAAGAAAATCCTAGTAACCTTATTGTTCCTTTTGGGCAGGTTTGATTCTCCAAGGATATCACCCTGTTCAATGAGGAATTCACGACTGTTGCCATGGGAGCCGGTGCTGAGTACCAGATAGCACGGTTGCAACGTATCGAGCACAGGGGCACCACATGAGAAAGAGGTAACGAAGCCAAGGGTTAACAATGCAGGACTGTAACAGCAGTAAGAGACTTACAGAAGCCACGTGGGTCACAGTAGGTGTTACTGCTCAGATTTAAAGCCCTGTCATTATCTAAGGGAAAGAAACAAATGCTTTATAAATGAGCTGTTTAAATAAAGGCACTACTTCTTTCCCTTGAAGGAGCTGCTCAAGAACAGAAGAAAGAGGGTAGCTGTTCCATTTCCTGTATCTTGACATCTTCACACTTAAATTTCTCTGTCTGACTGTGAAGGTCCTCTCATATCCTACTTCCTTCTACCCATACTTCCTTATCCTCACTCACAACTACCCATTCTAAGCCGCCCATTCTAGTCAAGCAAGTATGAGTAAAGAAACCAAACAGAAATACTGTCTGGTGGTTTTTCCATATAAAAATTGTTTCTTATATTAAAAAGCCCATTATCTTTGCAGGATAAGACATTCAACGGAAGAGTAAGAGGGACTCTGGAATACAGCGCTGGCCACTGGAGCCTGAAAAGGTGGGCCAATCATTCTCAGGATACATCAGTCTTTTCCATCTGCAAATTGAATGGTGCAAGGGGGCCATCATTCAGATATGGGAAACTAAGGAGTAATCCAACACTGAATATGGATTTTGACATGCCATAAGGTAGATGCTGCTATAGGATATTAGTTCAATATTTCCCAGAGTATATTCCATAGGATCTAAAATAAGGATCAATGATGAGACAGTCTATGCTTGAACAAATTTTGGAAAAGCTACATTAGACCAAAGTAAGTATATTTCTCTCTGCAAGACTACTCAGAGTCATTAATTTGTGAATATGGACTGTGATTCTGCAAGGGTTGGGGGAGGCAGCTATAGCATAGCAGTATACATTTCCCATTCATATTCGACCATGAAAACCTTTTGTTCACTGAACATCTTTAAGGACTATTGTTTTTTAGACTCTACTTTGGAAAGCACGGTATTAAGGAGAGCCGATAAAAATTAACAGAGTCTAGGGGCCAGCCCGTGGCGTAGTGGTTATGTGCTCCCGCTCCGCTGCTGTCGCCTGGGGTTCAGATCCCAGGCACGCACCGACGCACCACTTCTCAGGCCATGCTGTGGCAGTGTCCCATATAAAGTGGAGGAGGATGGGCACAGATGTTAGCCCAGGGCCAGTCTTCCTCAGCAAAAAGAGGAGGATTGGCATGGATGTTAGCTCGGGGCTGATCTTCCTCACAAAAAAGAAAAAAAAGTTAACAGAGCCTATGATAATGATGCTTGTCAAAGATACCACATGATCGTTAAGAAACCAGATCTGATAGAACCTAAAATCATAGCTAAGTGGGCCTGGTGAGGGGCTACCCTGAGGATAAATTAGATTTTCACAAAAGAACAAGACAAGGAAGGCAAAGCCCGTGTAAACTTTCTGGAGAACCAAAAACGGCAACTGTAAGGTCAGAACTGGGTGATGCGGAGGTGAGAGGAAAACCCACAGGAATTCGGATATGGATGGTCTCACATTTGTGTGGCTCTGGAGTTTGTATACAAGATGATAGCCCCTGATCTCATAAATAATGTGCTACCAGGGCTTCTTAACATGCCAGCTTAATTTGCAAAGTAATGAAAAGCACACTAAGCTAGGAATCCTGAGCACTAGATTTTCAGTTAGCCCAGCGGTCTGCTAGAGCCAGCTTGCAGTAGCTCAACAGGAGCCAACTGTGTGCATCTTTTCCCAGTTCCACACTGAGTAAAGTCAGATTGGCAGCCATGGTAAAAATATTTACACTACAAAAATTGATAAACTTTACAAATCACGGCTTTCTTTACTCCATCCATGCACTCCCCCACCCCCAGCCCAAGACACACGCAAAGCTGCGTATTAAGCATTTACCAGCGTACCGCTGGCCATGACCTAGGTTTGTGACATTTGGTTTATCTGGCCTTATCTATAAAAATAAATGACTTATATTAAGTTTTCATCCTTTTAGAGTATGAAGACTCAATTATAAACTAAAGCAAGGTATCAAATACATGAGAAAGTCTGTTTTCTCAGAAGTACTAGTTTGTTGAGAAAAAAACCATAAAGACAAATAGCTATGATGAACTGGATAAGTTTTAAACACATATTTTATTAGTCAAAGTAGCACCTATAGGTTTGATAAATATTAAATACGAGGGAGACTACTGATATTTATTTGATAACAAAAAAGACAGCATTTAGAATAACTAAAATAATTACAATTCCCACCCACCCTTGGGAGTCACGGCCCACAATTTGGGAACCAGTGGGCTCCCTGGGGATTCCCAAAAATGGCCAAGCAACAGAATCACTGGAGATACCGTTAAAATTCATCTTCCCAGGTTCCATCCCAGAACAACCTGATAAGAATCTCTGAGAACAGGCCTAGAAATTTGTATGCATAGCAAACTTCTCTAGTTACTCTCACGTAAGTGCCAAATGGCAGTTCACCATATTCATATTCCTATCGGGATGAGCTTGATGATCTTCTATTTCCTTCTGATACAAACATTCTATAACTCTGAAAGCCTCTTCAATCCACCCCGAGTAGACCACACTCGAAATATTATTTTTATTTCTGGAGACTCCAGGGAAAAAAAATGGAAACATATCAAGAGCAGAGAGACCAATAGGATGAGGAATCTGCAAACTGTGCCTCAGGGGAAATGGTTAAGGAACCAGGAAAAATTCTGCTTAAAAAAAAAAGTCTGAAAACAACTGACCAAGAAAGCTCCCCAATTGGTCCTCTACGTTTATTTCACTTCTTGCTTCAGCTTTGGGAACTAGTCCTTTGTAATATGAGGTATAGTTGTTAGAGAAGCATTCCTTATAACCAGGGTGACCTTACAATTTACCATGCAAACTGGCACACTTTGAGAGCGAAAGGAGGTGCTTTTAGGAATGACCCTGGGACATCGGCATAAACTTGGGCCACCTCAAGCAGACTGCAAGGTGTGATCACCCTATTTGTAGCAAAATAAAAGCTACCTCCCAGAACTTTCACCCATTTATCCTTATTCTTCCTTTTAAGCTATAAACATCAGTCTAATTTCGATATCCTTCAAAAATTAGAAAATAGCTATTCTGACTTCCTTTCTGGTTCTTTAACCATTTCTTATGCAGAATCTTAATTTGTAAAACAGAATCAAAATGGTTGAAAGGGGTGATGAACCCAGGCTCCACCTTTGCCCTTTCCCTTTGCCCCTTGCGATGGTGCTTCAGGAACCTCCAATAGATTCTTAGGAATTGGTAGTTTGAAAAACTAAGCTGACCAGGTGGGCATCATGAGATGACCTTTCCAATGTTAAGTCTTAGAATTCTTGGATGACTCTGCATTTTGAATGCAGGAATAAGATGGCAAGGGGAAGAATAATATTCAGTAGGCTTATAATTCCCAGTTTTTCTACTATAAAAAAGTTATATGTCAAGTACATACAAAGTTGTTATATTGTAGAGTATAAAAAAATAACAATGCAACCAACATCCAAGCAACCACTAAGTTAACTTTCTTTCCAAGTTAAAGAAAGAGAATGTTCACATTGTATTTGAAAAGTCCCTCTGTTACTCTTCCCCTTCCCATCTCCCTTCTCTCTCCTACCCCAAAAAGGTAACCACTATCTGGAACTTGTGTCTGTAATTCCCTTCACAATTTAATGGGATCCCTTTAGCTGAGGGGCCACGAAACTCTGGATGAAGACACCTCCCCACTAGCCCCCGTCCTGCGTAGCCCACAATTGCTGACAAATCCTTGAGGCTATTTTCCTAGACCTGGTTAAATTAACGGATAAAGACCCCGGACTTGGCTGTTTCCCCAGCTGATTTGATGTGGCTATTATAGAAATGCCAAGTCCGTACAGCTGTGCAGAATGCCGAGCCTTTTGACTGAGGAAACGAGTGAATCTGGCCCAGAAAACTTTTCACAAACCACTGCTTCTCACAGTGTTTTCAGCCCAGAAATTGACTGTGGCAACCTTTTAAAAGAAAAATGGGCTCATTTAAATCAGAAAGCTAACTGAGAGCAGAAGTTAACAAGAGAAGAAAATTGGAGAGAGAGAGAAAGCTGAGGAGGGGCCTGGCCCCTTCAGTCGTTAAGTTAGAAAGTATTTTTTAAGACCTTGTGTTTTGCCTTACACAGTCCTTGCCCACATGTCGCTTCAACCTCGTTTGAGGAGAAGATAGATGCAGGGAATAATTATATTATGAACAAGGCGTTAAGCTATTGAACATCTTTATACCTGAGTGCTAAACTGTGTACCACAGGCCACTGGAGAAGAGCATAATGCCGTGTAACAAAGGAGTAACTGTGAGGCAGAGCGAGGAAATACAAAAGACACTTGAAAAGGGAAAGATCAGCTTGGCTGGCATCAGAGAAATCTTCAGAGAGGCAACGACATTTGGACTGGGCCTTGAAAATAGGGTAGGGTATGAAGACATGAAGAGTGAGAGCATTTTTATACTAATAATGAAAACAACCAGCATTCACTGTGTGCCAGGTGCTGTGGTAAGCATTTTATGTGCATTATTTCATATACTTCTCCCAATAACCTCCAAAGTGTAATTATGCCCATTTTATCAATGAGGAAACTGAGATTTGGAGAGATTAAGTAACTTGTCCAAGGTCACACAACTAGATTGCAGCAGACAGGACTCAGATCCAGGATGTTTGACCCAATAGCCAGCGTGATGCTTCACTGCACAGGCAGAGGAGCAGCATGAAGGGAAACCCAGACATGGGAGGAAACACGCCGATGGCCAAGGAGTCGGCAAGGACTGGTCATGTTGAAGGGGCAACAGGGTGTGGACGTTTGGGCAAGTCCTTCCTCTGCTGAAAGTCCTTAAATATCTGCCCCATCCCCTGTGCCTTGCACACAGAGCTGCTCAAGATTGCTTGTTAAATTTAACTGGCAGTATAAGGACAGGCCCCAGCATGAGAAGCTATGATCTAATTGGGATTCTTTGCCTATTATATCTTGCAGCTTGACTAATAGCTTGAAGTTTAACAGGGCATGAACAGGTTTCTATGGGGAAAAATATCTTAAATATATCAATATAAGTTGGGAAAATAAGGGCTAACACCAGAATGAAGGTGTGAGTAGACTTTCAAGAGGTGGGAAGTCATCTTTCATTCATCTGTTCGTTCAACAAACATTTCCTGATTGGTCACTTTGTATTAGTCCCTGTGCTGGGGCACTGGGGATGTGGGCCCCTCGGAAGGGGCAAAACAAAAGGACACAGGCTTCCACTATGTTTTATGAGAAAATAGAATTCAAGTGAACATGTGCAGCATTCATTGAACAGTGGGCATTTATCAAGTCCCCACTATGTGCTGGTTGCTCTAGGAGATGATTCAGATACGTACCTGTCCTCAAGGGCCTCAAAGGGAGATAAACAGGTGAGCAAATAATTTCAACATAATCTAATGAGTGCCACCTAAATGGGGTTTATAAATGAAAAAAAAACATCTGTACCAAAGAAGGATATAAAATCCTGATGGGGTCTGCATCTATCGAGTTCACTCAGAATAACTTGAGTAGTTTTCTGTCTTGGTTGACTAAGAAGTTCATCTCCCTGAACTCCAAGGACTGGATCAGGTGTCCTCTTGAAAAACTTTGCAGCTCTAGGATTCTGATTCTGCACACCCACAGCAGCTGAGAAATTAGGACACACAGGCAAGAAGGGAAAATAATGTTAAGAATAACAGAACACCAAGTACAGCACTCAGATTTGCTAAGACCAAGTGATGCTCACTAAAGGGTAATGTCTTTTTTTCTTTTTGACGTGCTACCAAAATAGAAAACATTCATTTATTCATGAGCAGGTTAAAGTCCCAATTTCACAATATTAAGGAAATCACTTTGACCTAATTGTTAAATTCCGGTATGTCAGTGGTGGTCCACTGAAAGTCACATTTCGTTAACCAGAAAATGTGAATCCAAGTAGTTATGTTCCATCAGTTTGTTGGAAAATATAAATTTCAAAAAAAAATTAGAAATTCAATTGCATATATTTAGAAGAACAATTCTAAATCAAAACTCAATGATCTCATAGAGGAAGGATTGCGACAGCAAAGACAATCTTGTCATTAAAATTACTAAAAGAAGAATCTGGTCTTGGGATATAGCTTACTAGGTTGGGTGATGTTACGCCAATCACTTACTCTTTCTGGGCCTCAGTTTTCTCATCAGTAAAATAAGAGGATTGGCAAAAAGTTTCATCTGTGTCCTGTGCTATTATGAAAACCTAGCACTTTAGAATCATAGTCAAGGGATGGCAAATATTTTGGCCTCAAATGACAGCTGCAGTGTGTTGGTGTTAATGAGCTGGCTGGAGAATGGAGAAGGACTCTGATGTCCAGTCCAAGCTTAGAGGGAAAGAGCCAAGAACGTTAACACTGTCTGGATGGGGAAAGCGGGATGAGGGGCACAAAGAGCCGTTTTTGTTCTAGTTGAATCCTCACATTTTTTTAAGCTACAAAACTTGGACCTGGAGTGGTTTAGTGACGTGCAATTGTCACAGAGCAAATTAGTAGATAACACAAATTCTAAGTCCAATTTTTGCTGCCTATCACCTGTACTCTTTTTCTTAATTGGCAATTATTGTATCATCTTGTGTCTTGTTTCCAAAAGAAGTTAAAGTAGCTTACAAAAGTGTATATAATGCAGTGAGATTGATGAATACAAAAATAAGACAAAAAAAGAGGGCTGCCCGGTGGCGCAGCAGTTAAGTGTGCGTGCTCCGCTGCAAGGCCTGGGGTTCGCAGGTTCGGCTCCGGGGTGCACACAGACGCACCGCTTGTTAAGCCATGCTGTGGTGGCGTCCCATATAAAGTAGAGGAAGATGGGCACGGATGTTAGCCCAGGGCCAGTCTTCCTCAAGAAAAAAGGGGAGGATTCGCATCAGATGTTATCTCAGGGCTAGTCCTCCTCACAAAAAAAAAAAAAAAAAGACAAAAAGAAATCTATACTTCATTTCTTCATAGTCAGTGCTGCCAAACTGATTTGTCCAGAGAGAGTTCATTTCCTATTGCTACTCTTCTCAGTGATTCCCCAAAGTCCTTCGTTATCTTTCCTCAACTGCCCTTCCAAACCTGTATTCCAGTCGCACTGTTCTGCAGTTCCCCACACACATGACAGTAAACACCCATTAGGGAAGATCTGACCAGCATGCAAGTCATCTCCCCTTGTCTGGGAACTTCCAGATCTTCCCTGGAAGCTATGTTTATTTATGACTTCACTCTCCTGGCAATAGTTCATGAAACTGACATAACATAGGGCAAGAAGTTTCTCTTCAGTCCAAGAGCTGGGAGTAGCCATAGTCACCATGGGAATGGAGAAGCAGAGAAAGCAAGTCTGCAGAGAGAAATGATGAAGCAGAAGTAGAAAGAGAATTCCCTAGATTCCTGGTTACATCCAAACCTGATTCCAATGCCATCCTGAGCCTTGGCTGCATGTGTGCCTTTGAGTTCCCCCAAAACACCCCTAAATCCTTATAGGAATTTCCCCCTTAAACTTCCTCTAGTTAACTAATCTGCATCCCTTTCTGGGCCTTTGCCTTATCCTACATCCTGCCTTCAAGTCCCTGTTCAAGGTAACTTTCTCCCCAAAGCTCTTTCTGACTCCACCCAGACAGAAGTAATGTCTTTGTCCTATGAATTCCTACAGTACTGCAGCTATATATTTCTTATGACATATCTGCCTGAGAGTAAACTTTCATGATTATACCTCCTGTTTTTTATCATAATTTCTAAGCTTCTTGTAGAGAAGGATCCATGCCTTATTCATTATCATAATCTCCATGCACCAAGCACAGTAGAAGTGAGCAGTTGTCAACCTTTATTTGTTGAAAGAATGGATGAATGAATGAACACCTTTTATTCATTCTCTACTGTTGTGCAAATCCCTAAACCGCTCTCCTTCAGGCTGGTATTACAGAAGTGGAGATTTGATCAGCCAATTTACCCAGTTAATGTGAGCAATGTAGACAGACAAATAGGATAAGTGTGGCCCAGAAATCTACTCCAGGGCGAGAATGATGCCATTCAGTTGTCAATATTGATCACGTTTAATTAGAAAATTGCCAGATCTCTGCTGTTCTTAGTGCTATGTGGGCATCACCTAAAAGCAGAGAGATGACAAGCTGTTCCGAGCATCTGCAGCCTTTATGTAATAAACATGTTTTCATTTGAGAAAATTTCTGCTTGTTTCTGAGCAGAATCAGTAACTTTTAGAATGTCGTATTTTTTCCCCATACGAACTTTCTTCAGTGGTTATGATGAGAGAACTACTAATGTATAATTCCTCGAGTTATTAAAATTATTTATTTTAATTCACACCATATGAATGAGTACTTGCAGAATGGATTCAGAGCAGGGTTAAAAATCAAGATTAGGGTTTAAGAATTAATCACTCCAGGAACAGAATAGAGTCATCTGAGGTGCATTGTGACTTTGTGAAGTGGGCTATTAACCTGTCAGGTACCTACATACCTTCCAAACACCTCTTTGATCTTTCACGACCCTATCAGAGCCCTTTCCAGATGAAAGTACAGCTATAATCACTATGTTTTATGCCATACACTCAGTTTCTCAAAGAGCAGGTTATTCTCCAGGTGGGACTTGCTATTTCATCTGTCTAAGTCTAGAACTAGAACTAGAAAAAACCTGTCAGGAATAGTCGACAGAGGGTTAGAGCAGCAAAAATGCAAGTGTTCATTTTGCCAGTATCCATGATTTGACATGGTCATTCAGAAGTAACCGATTTGCTCATCTGAGTGTTCAGCCTTAAGAATGTTCCATTTGCATGCAGTTACTGGTAAACAAACCTCCAGGATGGATCACTCAATTGCTATTATCAAGACAAACCAAGGATTAAGGCTCTTAATATTGGTGGGATTTTCCTATCTGTGTTTATTGACTAAGGGTATGCTTAAATTATAAGCCCGCAAGAATTCATCTATGTTTTGAAAAGGCATATTGGAAAAGCATTATTCACTCTCTCTAACACAAACAATTGATTGTCATATCTTCTATAATTTGAAAGTCTCTTTTCCCCTGAAAGGAACAAGTCTCATAAGATTGATGAGAGAGAGAATTGAAAAGGGAACCCTCCCTTAACCTAATACATTCCTTTTAGCTAGCTAGAATAGAAAGTGGAAGATACAGAAAACCACAAAGAAAATTTTTAAAAATCACCGTTGATACTACCATCCTAAAAGAACCAAGGTTAAAATTTTGTTTTATATTCTTTCAGTCATTTTACTATAGATAGACATACATATAAGCATGATTAAAATTTATATTTGAAATTAAAATGGTACCATACCATTTATACTGAATTATAATACGGTTTTTTCACTTAATATGTCATAAACATTTACCTGATACAGAAGTTGGCAAATTTTTCTGTAAAGGTTCAGATAGTAAATATTTTAGGCTTTGTGGGCCATAGACTCTTTGCCACAACTATTCAACTCTATAGCAAGAAAGCAACCATAGAAAATATGTAAATGAATGGGCACAACTGTTTCAATAAAACTTTATTTATAAAAACAGGTAGCAGACACATTGTATTCATGGATTGAAAGATGCAACATAGTAAAGATCTCAATTCTCCCTAAATTGCTATACAGGTTTATCATAACTCCTATCACATTCCCAGCAAAAAATTTTTTGCAAATATAGACAAGATTATTCTAAAATTTATGTGAAAAGATGAAGAAACTAGGAGAGCTAAAGCAATTTTCAGAGAAGACTACAGTGGGAAGAATCTTTCTGCACAATTTTAAGACGTATTTTATAGCTACAGACTGTGTCATAGTGCAAACCATATATCTGACAAAGAACTTGCATGATGAGATATTACTACAGACTATCAAAACAGCTAAAATAATGACAATATCAAATGCTGGTAAGGATGCAGAGAAACTAGATCTCTTATACATTGCTCTGGGGATTATAATATGATACAGACCCTCAGCAGTTACTTAAAAAGCTAAACATACACATACCATCCGACCCAGCAATCACATTTCTAGGCATTTATCCCCCAAAAATGAAAACTTATGTCCACACAAAAACCTATACACAAATGGATTTTATAGCAGTTTTATTTGTAATAGCCAAAAATGGGAAACAACCATAATGTCCTTCAATAGGTGAATGGTTAAACAAGATCTGATACATCCATACCATGGAATATTACCTAACACTATTTGGGAATGAACTATTGATACACCTGTAACTTAGATGCATCTCAAGGACATGATGCTGAATGAAAAAAAAAGAAAGCCAATTTCCAAAGGTTACATACTGTATGATTTCATTTATGTAACATTCCCAAAATAACAGTTATAGAGATGGAGAGCAGTTAGTGGTTGCCAAGGTTTAGAAGTGGTAAGGGAGAAGGTATGGGTATGACGATAAGAGGGTGGCACCAGCGAGATCTTTGTGATAAAGGAGTAGTTCTATATCTTGATTGTGGCTGTGATCATAGGAATCTACACATGCATTGTACCAATGTCAAGTCCCCAGGTTGATATTTAAGTATAGTCATGTAAGATGTAACCAGGGGAGGAAATTAGGTGAAGGATACACAGGACCTTTCTGAACTATCTGTGCAACTTCCTGTGAATCCGTAGTTACTTCAAAATAAAAAGTTAAAAAACAAAGCAGATGGCAGGCCATTGCCATAGTTTCACTATAGTTTGCTGACCCCTTAGCTAGGTAGACAATTAGATGTTTTGACAATATTTTTATTAGCTGTAAATATATCTTTTGGTATATATATTACAATTTATATAACCATTTCCCTATTGTTTCCAATATTTCTCTTTATAAAACCAATACCTAGAATACTTTGTATCTTTTTACACATCCACAATTATTTCCTTAGAATAAATATCTAAAATTACAGTATCAAACGTATACATATCTTTAAACCTTTAGGATAATGTTGCCAAATTGCCTTCTAAAAATTTCGTACAAATTTACACTCCTATCAGCAGAGTATGAGGGTGTGTACCCACGCTTTCACCAACAATGTATATTATCTTTTTTTAAAAAAATCTTTGCATACTTATCAAGAAAGAATATCTGTGTTTTTCTTTGCTTTAAGTGTATTCTCCGTTTTATTTCTAGATCTTTGCTCATGCTGGCCCCTGCCTGGGACATATTCTGCCCCTTACCTAGCTAATTGGTACTCAACCTTCCAGTCTCAAGTAAAATAATGCTTCCTACAGGTAGACTTCCCCAATCTTTGGCCTGGATTAGGGGCCCCTCCTTATTCACTTTCACAGCACGCTGTACTTCCTCTACCTTATCACTTCTACTCTGGGGTCACAGCTTGTTTCATTGTATATCTTCAATCTCTAGACCTTAATCTCCGTAGGCCAGGAGACCTTAATCTCTGTAGAGCTGTATCTGTCTTGCTCCCTCTTTTATGCCCAGCATTAGCACAATGCCTGACAAATTGTAGGTATTCATTAACTACTTATTGAATCAATGAATGAAAAAAGAATACATCAATCATAAAGGGGATGTTCTGCTTGTTGGCAGTTCACAGCAATAATATTGATAGTGCATTTCCAGCAACATCTAGGAAAAAGGGTCCCTTACCTATGAATATAGATGTCATGTCAGAACGGAGCCTACTCCTATAGGAGGGAGACAGATTCATCAGATTACCATAGCTTAATGACACTGACCATTAAGATTATCCAAATAATTTTTGTTGTGCTAACTGTACACTCTCCAAGCCACTTTTTAGTTCTTATTTGGTTTTTAGGTACAGGCTATAGACTGCCCACACTGAGAATATGCATGTGTCATACAAGCTTGAATTTCCTTGTCCTTGTGACAATTATATTTTTTACCGAAAATTAATGAAGTGATGTCAGATTTGTACATTAGTTGCTTATGCATTTCATTATTATGAGTACATTCTTAGAGCTCCAAAATTTCCCCTAGAAGGTGGCGACTGCATCAGTGTACTACCAACATTCCATCCCTCCAAGGCCTGTCTTACTGTTCACTTCCTCAGACTACAACAGGCATAATTTTATATCTCTGTGATTTTTGTACCAAAATATTTTTATTTCATTTGACCTTTTTAAAATTTCACATATCTTCTAAAACTCTTCATGAAGTCATTAACAAGCCTCTGTGCTTTTTCTGCCTCCGCCAGAATACGTTCCTTCATTGTAATTGAATTTGACCTAAACTTGGGAAGTATTTTAATGTTCCTACTCCTGGTCAGACTCCTATGGCCCCTTTTTGGCAAGGGTTTTGAAACGTGATTCCATTCTTCATCAAAACTCCCTCTTTTTATCTATATGAATTTGCTCTTCGTGTGTAAGGGATTATTGCATTTAGCACACCACAAATGTATCTAAGGTAGTCAGGTTTATTGTAGGTAGAGTGGCTTTTAGAAAAGATCAGAAAATATGTTTAGTGGCTGAGATTTAAATATATGTAAAACAGAATTTCTTATTTGAGAATTATATTCTGGATGATGAATATTATAACCGGTTGCTAAGGGAGACTATGGAATCGTATGCAGTCTGACCTGGAAATCAGAGGAAAGTCTAGAGGAGTGGGCAATATGTTACCAAGGAAATATACTAGACTGTAATCCTGTTACTAACTTACTGAGGGACTCTATGCTAGCCACTTAACCTCTCTGAGCCTCAGTTTCCTCATTTATCAACCAAGAGAGGTGGACCAGAAGGAGGATAAATTTCCTTCCAGCTCAGAAGTTCGGTGATTCTGTGATACAACTGGTCTATCCCCTCGACATCCAATCCCAAGTAGTGAAATTTACATGGGAAATCTACAATTTACCATCTAACCAGGATTCCCTCCTTCAGACATCAATCTGTGATGTTCCCTTTTTAGCCCAGACACTTTTCACTGTCCTCCATACCTAGCAATAGAAGGAGACTCTCACCTGACTTAACTTCACTTATCCCCGTTAGCTCTCTCCCTGTCACCAGGCTTTCCTCTTCCCATCCCTCACCGAATCTGACCAGCTCATTCTCATCTTCTCTAGACCAGCTAATATTCATACATGGAAGAAGGTCCAAGGCAATGCTCAGAAACTCATTCCCAAATATCATCCCTACTATTTAACACAATCTCTTCCATTTTATTCTAACCTGAAGGAGGGCCTTTAACTGAAGGAAGGGAGAAAGAAAACTAACATCTGTTAATTATCTACCGTGGGCCCCCCTTATACATATCATCTTTACTCCTTACAACTATCTCTTGAAATATATTCTATTTCCCCCTGTATTTTTGAAGTTGAGAAAACTGAGGTTAAGGAAATTAAATAAATTGCTGAGATCAACAAGTAGTATGGCAGAGCTGGGATTCAAACTCCCAATCCATCTGACTCGAGAATTGTTCTCTTCCCACCAGACCATACAGTCCCTTATGTTCCATGAAGCCCCAGGGTTCTGGGGTATTCTCTCAGGGCCCTCTAAGAAGAGAGGACAGGAATTAGGCTCCAGCTGTGTCTTTAATCTGAACATGCCCAATGGTATTTTTTTTGTAATTATTACTAATATTTGATTTGAGGAAAAAAGATCCCACTGATTTAGAAATGTTTGTATAGCGCTTGTTTAAAAAAAATGGCACCCTAACTAGAGTTCCACCTTTTTCTACTTATAGACACTTATCTTCATACATGTTTCAGGTGATAGTTGCGAATTGAATAACCGTTCTCACCAATCATGCATCCTCAGGTACGGTTTAAAACATAATGGAGCCACAGTAGATGCTTAACAAATGTTATCCTGGGCCATTCCTTCTAGCTCTATCTAACCTCAGCTACATCAAAAATGATTGCAGGGTAGTATATTGGAATCCCGTGACACTCCTGGCTTGTAAAAATTCTACAGCTCCTATACGTAGATGTACAATTTTAATTTCGTGGCAAATGTGCTCAGGGCTACATCATGTAGCCATCTTTTTCTATTTATTTTTCTTTTTTTAATTCTGCACCTGCATCTACTCCCTTCTTTTATTTGAGCCAGTAGAGCATAATGTGTGAAAATAAAGGTCTACATTGAGAAAGAATGGATGTGTTACAAGCTGCACTTGTGAGCAAATGGTAGATAACCAGATGCATTCCTGGCGAATGTTTTTTGAAGTAAAACATTTGGCAACTCTGCAGTCAGAGGAGGGATAATAGCATCTAAAGTTAGCTACAGGGCTCAGAAGTGTTTAGCATCAGAAAGGTCAATGTGTGATCCACAGGTGAGGCAGAAGCCAGAAGAAACAGCAGCAGGAGAAATAGATAAGGGGCAAAAAGCATGGAACAAACAGCCTCAGCCTTGGGAGATAGCCTCTGGGTGTTTGCTGGGCTGGGAATCGGCAGCACCAAGTTGGAGTATTTCTGACCCTTTTATAGTTGTGTCATTCACCAAAGAAGCCACACTGGAAATGGAGAGCTAGGTTGAGTGATTTTCCTGCTGACTGCAAGGTACTTACAATTTCTCCCGGGATGGCAGAGGGATGGAGATGAAGGCCTCCCATTTCCTACCTGGGACTGCCTCACAATGGTAGAAGATGGCCAATAGTCACTGTTTTGATCCATGCAACCCCTGCAGAGGCAGTGGTCCACTGAAGGGACATCCCAAGATGCTTAACTGAGGCTCTTCTCACCCCACAGATATTTACTGCCAAGACCAGTGCCTCCATAGGGGCAGTACCTGATATCTTGGATGTGGAACTAAATCAAATAAGATCATGTCCATAGACATCCTCAGCATAGCAAGTGATGCATAATAGGTATTCTCTAAAGGTTGATACCTTCTCTGAATCAATTTCATTTTTTGGATACAGTAAATTTGAGATGCCTAAGGAACTGTTACATGGAGATAGCACTACTCAGTGGGACACTACTCAAGATAACGGCTCAAGTTCAAAACTGAGAGGCAGGTTTGTGAAAATAAGAAGGGGTGGAAATGGAAATGGCCCCTGGTGACTGTACAGTTAGGGGCTGGAATAGCCTTTTCTGAGGGCTGAGAGTCACCTTGTGTGTCCTTAACCTTATCACTTAAATTTTGATCACTAGTTGATCAGTGACCCGACTTATGGACCACGTTTATTCTGTGCATTTCATGATAAAGCAAGTAGCTAAAAACTTGAACCACTGGACCCAATGTTCGGGAAAGGAAATTTCTTGAATGGCTGCTTTCCCTGGCAAGTGCCTATGTGCCTTCCTTCACGTCCCAGACCTGAAATCTAAGCTCTAGCAATTGCGTCAGTGTCTACCATTCTCCACTAGAAGCGCTTCAGAAGTGCTAGTGATTCGGGTCATGGCCTCTTCTGTTCTCTTTTCTTTGCAAAGGAAAAAAAAGACACACATTTTAGATTTCAATTATGAGCCCTCCTGCTTGACCTTGCTGGCTCTGAAACCACAGAATGATCCCTTTCCGTGTTTCACATTTCTCCTTTTAGAAAGAGCAAGTGAGATTCAATCGGTAGGAACACGTGATGAAAAAAAATGGAGTGAAAATTGAAACTGCCTTAAACACCAGATGCCAAAAGAACAAACCTGGTAGTGATCTAACTTTTAAATATGTTGTGTGCTTTCTAGCAAGGAAAATAGCAGCAGGAAAACAGGCAACATAAATGTGTCATAACGTCCACCTACTTAAAAACACGGCATTCTAATGGGGCAGGGCTGAGAGGAATAAGAGAAAGAAAAATACAAGTAACATTATTTTAATTCCTACTATGTGTTGGGTACCTTGATATATATTTTAGGTACTATTTCATTTTCTCTAGCCTCCTTAGGAAAACATTTGCAGTTTGGATGGGATGTAAGTCTGTCTCAATCTGAGCAATGGAATTTCTTAGTGGCCCACAATGAAAGCCTTTTTATAATTCTTTTAAAAATAAAAACAGAAATTCTGTTAAAGATGATGTTTCAGGTGTCCCCAAGACTACCCCATGTTTGGAGATTCACTAAATGGTTTCATGGGACTCAGATATAGCAGTACTCACAGCTAAGATTTATTACAGCAAACTAGTAAGGATAAACAGCTGGATCATAAGGGGAAAATGTGCAGACAGAGTCTGAAGGAATCCATATACAGGTTTTCTTATTCTCTCTCCCTTCCATGAGGGGTCATGCAGAACACACTCTTCCTCTAGCAACAGAAATGCAGTATGTATTGTCATGTTTCTGCCCAAGGAAGCCTATTAGAGATTCTGTACCCAAGTCTTTTCTTGGGGCTGTTCACATAGACATTCTCTGCCTAGTACATACCAAAATTCCAGACTCCCAGAAGGAGCACAAGCATTTACCATAAATCATATTTGCACAATCTAGGCACACAGTGAACCAACCTTATCAGTTAAATATTGACCACTGGGCATGCTCTCCCAGCTGCCAGCCAAAGGCCACCTTGCAAGCAGGACTTTGTAAGATGAGAGTCTCAGGCAGGCTATGTTAACTCTTTTCTGTGCAAATAGTATAGAAAGTTAATGCTTTCATGTATATTAATGCCCACCACCACCACGCCCTTCCAAACACTTAGCGATGAGAGAGAAAATATGAAAAGGTAAAGTACTAAAGAAATAGCTGGGCTCAAAAAATAATCTCTGTAGACTAGACACAGAACCACAATGCAGAGCTACAAGTGATACTTAAGCACAGCATGTAACTAGAATAAACCCTGAAGAATGCAACAATATGAGACTAGACTAGAACATAAAGTCAGAAATTTGTTTATGGAACATTAGATCTATACTGGAAATCTGCAGGCAGCCTTGCAAATGGAAAAACTGGCACAACTCAAGTTGAAAATACTGGTTAGAGCAGTTCACATCCCTTGAGGCTATTTGCTCAGACTGAACCTAAGCAGAAGTAAAGCAAAACTTTTAAACTTAATCAAATAAACCAGATCCACTTGGTTTCAGAATCATTTAAATTTAGTCTTCAGATGGTTCCATACGTCCCACAAGTAGCTTTAAACACAGCCCTGGCCAATAGAACTTTCTGTGATACTGGAAATGTTCTTGCTGTCCATTACAGAGGCTGCTAGCCACATGTAACTACTCAGCACTTGCAATGTGAATAGTTCAACTGAGGAACTAAATTTTTAATTTTATTTCATTTCAATTAATTTAAATTTAAATAGTTATATGTAACTAGTGACTTCTGTATTGGAAACACATTTTCTAATGGGTTCATTGCCTTGTTTTCACTCTTATCACGGGAGCTTCTTTCAAAATTTGTTGGCAGTTGATTTTGAAAGCCCTTGTGCATGCGTGTGTGTGTGTGTGTGTGTGTGTCTCTTTGGGGAGTGTCAACAGCACCATTTACAAATGTATATACCTGATCATCAGAAAGAGAGACTCCAGGACTATTTTCAATCATCCTAGCTTAGTTCACCAATCATCTCTTCACATTTGTAACTTGACTCATTGGAAATCTATAACCACACCTCATGCGTTTCAGTGAAGAAGCCAAGTAAAACTTCTTGAATATTTAACTTCTTGAAATCTCAGTGAATAAATTGACTTTTCTTAAAGAAATATGAGGAGAAGGAGGAGAAAGTCGTGGTAAATGGTAGCGTCCAGCAGAGTCTATATTATGACTAATGGGTCAAGTTATAGTTTTACTTATTGGTTTTGCTTTTTAAGAAAACCAGAATGAACTATTTTCCACTTTTCTGTAAGAATTTATACTGTTGTGAAACTAAAGATTCACCAGGACACCGTCTGAATTCTAAAAATGAAGTGGAATTGATATCTGGAAACATTAGGCTAGGTTGTATGAGGAAACTTCAGGAGCGACCCTCATTTGTTCATTAACTTCATAACGTGTTCTACATGTCTCCGATGTGCAAGGCACTGCGCTAAGTAATGGATGGTGTAAAGATAAGTCCCTGACCTCCAATAATTCTGATCAAGACCTGGCACCTAGAGTGAATAAATCATTAAAAAGAAGTGTCAACACAGCATATTCCTGACTGAATTTCCCAATCAGTTCACTTTTACATTCAATTTTGCTTGACTATATCCAGAAATATTACAATCAGAAAATTTTCAGTGACAGAAAGCCATTGGTATTCATCCTTCCATCTTAAAGTTCAGTTAATAGTAATTAATTTCTTAATTTTGACAAATATGCCATAGTAATGTTAATATTAGGAAAAACTAATGAATGAAAAATGCATAGAAATTCTTTATACTATTGTCTTAGTCTGTTCAGGATGTTATAACAAAAATACCTTAGACTTGGGTGGCTTACATAACAGAAACGTATTTCTCACAGTTCTGGAGGCTGGAAAGGCCAAGATCAAGGTGCCAGTAGATTCAGTGCCTGGTGAGAGCCCATTGCCTGGTTTGTAGATGGCTGTCTTTTCACTGTGTCCTCACATGGTGGAAGGGGTAAGGGAACTCTCTAGGGTCTTTTATGAGGGCACTAATCTCATTCGCCTAATCACCTCCCAGAGGCTCCACCTTTAAACACCATCACATTGGGAATTAGGTTTCAACATATGAATTTTGGAGTGTCACAAACATTCGGTCTCTTGCAACTATCTTTGCAACTTTTCTTTAAATCTAGAATTATCCAAAAATTACAAGTATGTTAACAATAGATATGTAAGGATAATCAGGAATGTCTGAAGCTCCATAGAGCCCTCTCTGGGTTGCCTGGTAATCAGCTTACTGGGACTATGGGCTGGCTTTTCCCCTAAAATGAGAGGCTGGACACGGCCACAACTTCCCTCAAGGTCACCAATAAATCTTATATACAACCAGCACTGAAGCCCAGACTCTTTGGCAGTCTATCTCAATCTGTGTCTCCAGTGGCAAGGCAACTCTCACACTTGCTCCTTAAAAATGCACAGTAGGGAGTTGGGGTCCCCTCCTAGATCCTGTCTCCAAGATGGCCAGCTGTGCTCAGACACACCATCTTGAGAGTTCAGGAAACCCATACATCCTCTAATCCTTCTTTCTGTGGATTCCAGTCTATACCCCTTTCATGAATGATGCTTTGGAAATGCCATCATGCTTTATTTTTGAATTTTTCTTTTTGAACATTTCAATTTATTTCACTAACAAAAAAGGAAAGGTTTGAATAGCCTACTTTTTGAAAGTTGAGAATCAAAGGAAGTGAGTGGGGGCAGAGGGAGACTGAATAGAACATAGACTTGAATATGGCAAAGCTAAATCTGAAAGTATAGATTGGTTAGTGTTTCAATTCCAAAACCAGTCTTTAAATTGTCATTCTAATTTTGATGTATGCAATATTTGTGCAAACAAGTGTTTTGAGTAAAATTTTCAGATTTGCTTATTCAAAAAGCATTAACTTACATAAATCAAAAAATTTCAACTAGTTTCTCACTAATTTTAAATGTCTAGATGTATTTTTGTAAGCAAATATTATAATTATGGATAGGAAAAGTCCATTAATTTGCATGCATAAACTTAGAGGTTAGAGTGAAGTCACTTTAAATATAGAAAACTTCAAATTTTGGGAAACATCTGTAAAAAGCTTCCACTTTCCTCAGACATTAATCCGTACATTTAATGAGGAACAAGTCTTGTCTTCACAACTTCAAAGGCAGCTGCAGGTTTCTACACTGTGGTTTAGACAAGCCTATGCAAGACCTTCTCATATTGTGAATAGCTTTTTAAATAATGTGTGAAAATTCCAAGGTTGTAATATACTTAGTACCCTCACATGACAAAATAAGAGAATAAAAATCAATTCCCACCCTAAGAATGAAAAAGTGGTCCTGCAGGGGCAATACACCAATTGAATGAACAATTTCAGATTTGGGCAACAGACTTTTTGGAAGAATAGATTTATATCCTTTGTGAAAATGCAGGGCTCAGAGTTTCTTCAAATAGCTTCACAGGCAAAAATTAGTAAATTTCTTTGGAGCAGGGGGGAAAAAAGGAGGAAAAAGCAGTTATAGACAAAACTCTGCCTGAATCTTTTATATTCTCTTGTCCCCACAGCTTCCATAACTCCTGTGACCATTATTTTTCTCCCAAATCAGGAAACCTTTCCATTTTCTTGATGATCCCGTACTGATAAAGTATTTTCAGCCTGTCTCAGATACATTTTAAAATGAAGTAGAGGTTCTCTTCCAGCATGGTAGGAAAATTCCACTACAGCCTATCTTATTTTCTGATTACAAGTGAAACTATTTAACAGAACACAGAAAGAAGCTACCTGAGGACTCTGATAAGTAAACAAAATGATGGTGGATTGTGGAGGAAAGTCAGAAGTTGGAAAAGGAAACTACATGGTGGCTGAGCAGTAATTCAGGTAGCTAAAACTTTAATAAAAATACTATATTTCTGGCCAGAAGAATGGAATAAAAGGCTTGGCAAGGTGGAGAATGTGGGAAGAGTTTGAGAGACGGGATAGCAGAAGTAGGGAATATTCTTATTCTGAAGATGAGCACATACCAGTCATGGGCTCACTCCTGAGCCTGCATGTGTGAGAGAGACCCAAACAGTTTAGCAACTGCTTTAAGAATGGATCTAAGATTCCAATCACAACTCAAATCACAGAACATCTGAGACGCACATATGCAGGACAGATCCAAGGCAGCACAGCAAAGAACTGAGGTTGGAAGCACCTCCCACAGAAGGTGAAAGAAAACTTGTGATTTGAAAAGAAACAGGTGGAGATTCATTATACAATTTGTCCACTCTTGTACATGTTTGAAACTTCCATAATAAAAACTGAAAATAAAAAGATAATGGAAATACTTCAAACAAAGGTAATGTGGATATGATCTTGGGTGGTACCTATGGCAATGCAACAGGAAAAATATGTAAGAGACATTACACAGACAACAACAATCACAAAAACAATCAACATTCTCTAGAACTAGAAATATTACCAGGGATAAAGAGGGACACTACAAATGATACAAGAGTCAATTCTCCAGGAAGATGTAACAGTCCTAGAGATCTATGCACCTATCAGTAGAGCTTCAAAATACATGAAGCAAAAACTGACAGGAGAGAAACAGAAAAAATCCACAGTTTTATTTGGAGACTTCAGCACTCCTTTCTCAGCAATCGATAGAACAAGTTGACAGAAAATCGGTAAGGATATAGAAGACCTGAACAAGATTATCAACTAATTTGATGTAATTGACACTTATGGAACACTCCCAACAGCAGCAGAATATTTTCAAGTCCACATGACAGATTCCCCAAAAACAAACCTCAACATAGATAAAGGAATTGAAATCCTACAAATAGGTTCTCTGACTATAATGGAATTAATCTAGAAATCAACAGCAGAAAGATATCTGGAAAATTGTCCAATATTTAAAAATTAAACAACCCACTTCTAAATAACTCATGGGTCAAAAACAAAGTTACAAGGAAAATTAGAAAATATTCTGAATTGAAGGAAAAGTAAAACACAACATCAAAATTTGTAGGATGCAGTTAAGGCACTGCTTCAAGGGAAATTTATAATATTAAATACTCCATTAGAAGAAGAGGCGGAGTCACGATGGCGGCGTAAGCAGACTCGGAACTCACCTCCTCCCGTGGACACAGCCAATTTACAACTACTCGTGGAAAAATTACCCCTGAGACAGAACTGAAAACTGGATGAGAGGAACTCCTGCAACAACGGACAATCCTAACTGAGGTGGAAGAGGCAGAGACTCCCTTCTGGAGAGGAAAAACGCCGCCTTCACAAGCCGCCAGCTTCACGGCCGCAGGGAGCAGCTCACAGGTACGCACCCACCCTGGAGGCGCGGGGCCCTGAGCCGGGGAGCGCCCCCGCTGTGGGCATTTTGTGGACCCAGCACAATCGAGACCAGCGGCATAATATCTGACTGTGCCTGCTACTAAAACATTGGGGAGCACCCCCAGAAAACCCGGTTCACAACGAAACTAAAACCAGCTCTTAACGGGCCCACGTGCAAACTCACCTGTTTCAGAAAGCATCCTAAAATCACCAGAAAGAAAGGTGCACAGTGCTTTGGTGACAAGAGACTCACCTAATAGGCCCTGAGTGCATCTCAGTGAGGGGTGAGACCTCTCCAGGGACTGGGACATTGGCGGGGGCCATTGTTGTGGCCTGGTGTGAGCGTGCTGACACAGACGCCATTGGAGTTCTCCCTGAGGCCTGCTAGCCCAGGGTCTGCTCCACCAGCTAGAGCAGCGATTTAATCCAGCTCAGCCAGGGCAGGCAACCCACCCTAGAGACTGGCCCCACCCAACAACAAGCCCTCAGGCAACTTGTGGGCCTGCATAGATTGGTGACTGGATTCTCCACAGCCTGGCAACTGAGCCAACTTGAGCGGGGCAGGGTGTGCACAAGGAGCAGGTGGAGAGTGTGGGGCGGTGGCGGAGTGTGTGGGGCTCCCGCCGTGGAGAGACTGGGTCCGCTTCAGGAGGTTGGGGCGCGCACACGGGGCAGGACTGTGTTGACTGTGTGTATGGACCTGTGGGCGGCAGGGCTTGTCAGCTGCAGAAGACTTGTGCTTCTCAAAGATCCACATGGGGGTTTGCCCCACCTTCCAAAGCCTGAAACAATTGGGTGCTCCCGTGCCTGAGGCCAGCCCCACCCAGCTGCAATCCTCAGAGAGCTGACAAGAGACCTAATAGGCTAGAGGCTTACAGCAATTGTAAGGCCCTGAGCCTAACAACCTGCCACGCTGGGGGTCTACTCACTTAAAAGAAATACTGCAACACAAATGTGGTATTAGAACTTGCAGCCAACTATGCTGGGGATCCCCACACCTGACAAAGAGACTGAAGGGCCCACAACAACTACAAGCAGCTGAGCATTACAACAGCTGGCCAGGAGCATAACTTGGCCTCCCTGGGCACCTACAGGGAGAGCAAACAGGCCACAACAGAAGGACACACGTAGCCCACATAGGGGTCACCCCTGGAACATTGAGAACTGAGGGAAGCACACTGGAAGCCTCCTAAGGCATCACTTACATAAGGTCACCTATCCACGAGCAGGAGATGTAGCTGACCTACCTAATATGTAGACACAAGCACAGGGAAAGAGGCAAAATGAGGAGGCAAAGGAATACATTCCAAGTAAGGGAACAGGACAAAACCCCAGAAAAGGAACCAAGTGAAACAGAAATGAGCAACCTACCTGACAGAGAGTTCAAACTAAGAGTGTTAAGGATGCTCATTGATCTGGGGAGAAGAATAGATGAACTCAGTGAGAATGTCAACAAAGAAATGGAAGATATAAAAAAGAACCAATCAGAAATGAAGAATACAATACTGGAAATGAAAAATTCACTAGAGGGACTCAAAAGCAGAGTAGAGGATACAGAAGAACGGATCTGTGAGCTGAACGAAAGACTAGAAGAAATTACCCAAGGTGAACAGGTAAAAGAGAAGAGAATTAAAAAGAGTGAGGACAGTCTAAGGGACCTCTGGGACAACATCAAGTGCACTAACATCCGTGTTATAGGTGTCCCAGAAGGAGACGAGCGAGACAAGGGGTCAGAGAACCTATTTCAAGAAATAATAGATGAAAACTTCCCTAACCTAAGTAAGGAAACAGACATCCAGGTACAGGAAGCACAGAGAGCCCCAAACAAGATAAACCCAAAGAGGCCCACACCAAGACACATCATAATCAAAATGTCCAGAGTTAAAGAAAAAGAGAGAATCCTAAAAGCTGCAAGAGAATGTCAAGTTACATACAAAGGAAACCCCATAAGGCTATCAGCTAACTTCTCAGCAGAAACCTTACAGCTAGAAGAGAACGGCACGATATATTTAAAGTGCTAAAAGGAAAAAACTTACAGCCAAGAATACTCTACCCAGCAAGGTTATCATTCAAAATGGAAAGAGAGATCAAAATTTTCCCAGACAAGCAAAAATTAAAGGAGTTTGTCACCAAGAAACCAGTGCTACAAGAAATGTTAAAGGGACTGATTTAAGGGGAAAAGAGAAGACCACAAATAGGAAAAATTATCTATTTCCATGATAAGAATGTAATGGATACAAATGAACAAAAAAGAGGTTAGATATGATATCAAAAAGATAAAAGGAGGGAGGAGGGGAGTTAAAGAGTACAGCTTTCAGACAGAGGTCAAACTAAAGTGACCATCAATTCTGTATAGAAGAAGAAAGGAACAGAGAAGGACTACTAAAACACTGAGAAAAAAAAAAAAGTTAAAAAATGGCAGTAAGTATATACTTATCAATAGCTACTTTAAACGTCAATGGACTAAATGCTCCAATTAAAAGGCATAGGGTGGCTGACTGGATAAAAAAACAAGACCCATATATATGCTGCATACAAGAGACACACTTCAGACCTAAAGACACTCACAAACTGAAAGTGAAGGGATGGAAAAAGATACTCCACACAAATGGCAATGAAAAGAAAGCTGGGGTAGCAGTACTCATATCAGACAAAATAGACTTTAAAACAAAAACTGTCAAAAGAGACAAGGGCATTACATAATGATCAAGGGAACAATCCAACAAGAGGATATAACACTTGTAAATATCTACGCACCCAATGTAGGTGCACCTAAATATATAAAGTAATTATTAACAGACATAAAAACAGAAATAGACACTAACACAATAATAGTAGTGGACTTTAACACTCCACTTACACCAATGGATAGATCATCCAAACAGAAGATCAATACGGAAACATTGGCCTTAAATGACACACTAGAACAGATGGACCTAGTAGATATATACAGAGCATTCCATCCAAAAACCAAAGAATACACGTTCTTTTCAAATGTACATGGAACATTCTCCAGGATTGATCACATATTAGGTCACAAAACAAGTCTCCATAAATTTAAGAAGATTGAAATAATACCAAGCATCTTTTCTGACCACAACGATATGAAACTAGAAATCAACTATAGGAAGAAAATCAGAAAAGCCACAAATACATGGAGATTAAACAAAATGCTACCGAACAACGACTGGGTTAACGAAGAAATCAAAGAAGAAATCAAAAAATACCTGGAGACAAATGAAAATGAAAATACGACATGCCAGAATTTATGGGATACAGCAAAAGCGGTTCTAAGAGGGAAGTTTATAGCGATACAGGCCTATCTCAACAAACAAGAAAAATCTCAAATAAACAATCTAACAATGCACCTAAAGGAACTGGAAAAATAAGAACAAACAAAGCCCAAAATCAGTAGAAGAAGGGAAATAATAAAAATCAGAGTAGAAATAAATGAAATAGAGACCAAAAAAACAATAGAAAAAATTAATAAAACCAAGAGCTGGTTCTTTGAAAAGATCAACAAAATTGACAAACCTTTAGCTAGACTCACCAAGAAAAAAAGAGAGAAGGCACAAATAAGTAAAATCAGAAATGAAAGAGGAGAGGTTACAACAGACACCTCAGAAATACAAAAGATTATAAGAGAATACTATGAAAAGCTATATGCCAACCAATTCGACAATCTGGAAGAAATGGATAAATTCTTAGAATCATACAACCTTCCAAAACTGGATCAAGAAGAAGTAGAGAATTTGAATAGACCAATCACCAGTAAGGAGATCGAAACAGTAATCACAAACCTCCCCAAAAATAAAAGTCCAGGACCAGACGGCTTCCCTGGTGAATTCTACCAAACATTCAAAGAAGACTTAATACCTATCCTTCTCAAACTTTTCCAAAAAATTGAGGAGGGGGGGAAGCTCCCTAACTCATTCTACGAAGCTGACATTACCCTGATACCAAAACCAGACAAGGACAACACAAAAAAAGAAAATTACAGGCCAATATCACTGATGAACATCGATGCAAAAATCCTCAACAAAATACTAGCAAATCGCATACAACAATACGTTAAAAAGATTATACACCATGATCAAGTGGGATTTATTCCAGGGATGCAGGGATGGTTTAACATTCGCAAATCAATCAACGTAATACATCACATTAATAAAATGAAGAATAAAAATCACATGATCATCTCAATAGACGCAGAGAAAGCATTTGACGAGATACAGCATCCATTTATGATAAAAACTCTGAATAAAATGGGTATAGAAGGAAAGTACCTCAACATAATAAAGACCATATATGACAAACCCACAGCTAATATCATCCTCAATGGTGAAAAACTGAAAGCTATCCCTCTAAGAACAGGAACCAGACAAGGATGCCCACTGTCACCACTCCTATTTAACATAGTACTGGAAGTCCTAGCCAGAGCAATCAGGCAAGAGAAAGAAATAAAAGGAATCCAAATTGGAAAGGAAGAAGTCAAACTGTCACTATTTGCAGATGACATGATTTTATATATGGAAAACCCTAAAGAATCCACCAGAAAACTTTTAGAAGTAATAAACGAATATGGTAAAGTTGCAGGATACAAAATCAACATACAAAAATCGGTTGCATTTCTGTACACTAACAACGAAGTAGCAGAAAGAGAAATTAAGAATACCATCCCATTTACAATTGCAACAAAAAGAATAAAATACCTAGGAATAAACCAACTAAAGAGGTGAAAGATCTGTACACCGAAAACTATAAAACATTTCTGAAGGAAATTGAAGACGACACAAAGAAAGGGAAAGATATTCCCTGCTCTTGGATTGGAAGAATTAACATAGTTAAGATGTCCATACTTCCTAAAGCCATGTATAGATTCAGTGCAATCCCTATCAAAGTTCCAACAACATTTTTCACAGAAATAGAACAAAGAATCCTAAAATTTATATGGAACAACAAAAGACCCTGAACAGCTAAAGGAATCCTGAGAAAAAAGAACAAAGCTGGAGGTATCACACTCCCTGATTTCAAAATATACTGCAAAGCCATAGTAACCAAAACAGCATGGTACTGGCACAAAAACAGACACACAGATCAATGGAATAGAATCGAAAGCCCACAAATAAACCCACACATCTATGGACAGCTAATCTTTGACAAAGGAGCCAAGAACATACAATGGGGAAAAGAAAGTCTCTTCAACAAATGGTGTTGGGAAAACTGGATAGCCACATGCCAAAAAATGAAAGTAGACCCTTACCTTACACCGTACACAAAAATTAACTCTAAATGGATTAAAGACTTGAATGTAAGACCTGAAACTGTGAAACTTCTAGAAGAAAACATAGGCAATACGCTCTTCAACATCGGTCTTAGCAACATCTTTTCAAACACCACGTCTGACCGGGCAAGAGAAACAATAGAAAAAATAAACAAATGGGACTACATAAAACTAAAATCTTCTGCACAGCGAAGGAAACCATCAACAAAATGAAAAGACAACCTAACAATTGGGAGAAGATATTTGCAAACCATACTTCTGATAAGGGCTTAATCTCCAAAATATGTAAAGAACTCATGCATCTCAACAACAAAAAAACTACCAACCCAATTAAAAAATGGGCAAAAGACCTGAACAGACATTTCTCCAAAGAAGATATACAGATGGCCAACAGACACATGAAAAGATGTTCAAAATCACTATCAGGGAAATGCAAATCAAAACTACAATGAGATATCACCTCACACCCGTCAGAATGGCTATAATTAACAAGACAGGAAACAACATGTGTTGGAGAGGATGTGGAGAGAAGGGAACTCTCATACACTGCTGGTGGGAGTGCAAACTGGTGCAGCCACTATGGAAAACAGTATGGAGATTCCTCAAAAAATCAAGGATAGAACTACCATATGATCCAGCTATTCCACTGCTGGGTATTTATCCAAAGAACTTGAAAACACCAATTTGTAACGGTATATGCACCCCTGTGCTCATTGCAGCGTTATTCACAATAGCCAAGACTTGGAAGCAACCTAAGTGCCCATCAAGGGATGAATGGATAAAGAAGATTTGGTATATATACACAATGGAATACTACTCAGCCATAAGAAACGATGAAATCCAGCCATTTGTGACAACATGGATGGACATTGAGGGTATAATGCAAAGTGAAATAAGTCAGAGGGAGAAGGTCAAATACCGTATGATTTCCTTCATTAAGTAGTAGATAATAACAACAATAAACAAACACATAGGGACAGAGATTGGATTGGTGGTTACCAGAGGGGAAGGGGGGAGGGAGGAGGGTGAAAGGGATAATTCGGTACATGTGTGTGGTGATGGGTTGTAATTAGTATTTTGGTGGTGAACATGATGTAATCTATGCAGAAATAGAAATATAATGATGTACACCTGAAATTTTTACAATGTTATAAACCAATGTTACTGCAATAAACAAAAAATTTTTAAAAAAATACTCCATTAGAAAAGAAGAAAGATCTCAAGCCAATGATCTAAGATTTCACCTTAAGAACTAGAAAATGGCAACAAATTAAACCCAGAGCAAACAGACAGAGGAAATAACAATAAGAGTAGAAATCAATGAAAACAGAAAGAGAAAACTATAGTAATCAATAAAACCAAAAGCTGGCTTTTGGGAAAAAAACAATGAAATTGATAAACCTCTGGTCAGAAATAAAGACACAAATTACTGATATTAGGAATAAAAAAGGACACATCACAAACACCCCAACAGATGTTAAAAGGATAAGAAAATATGACAAATATCTTTATGTGCATAAATTTAACAATTCAGATGAAATGGGCAAATTCATTGAAAGACACAAACTACTAAAGCTCACTCAAAAAAATAATAGATAATCTGAAAAGTCCTGTATGTATTAAAGAAATTTAGTTCATACTTAAAAACTTTGCAACACAAAAAACTCCAAGTCAAATGGCTTCACTGATAAAGTATGTCAAGCAATTAAAGAAGGAATAATACCAATTCCATATAAACTCTTCCAGAAAATAAGAGGGGAGGACACTTCCCAATTAGATCATACAATCAGCATTACACTGATAGCATAGTTGTAAAAAAACTATAGACCAATACGCCTCATGAAAATAGATGAAAAATATGCAATAAAATATTAGCAAATCAAATTTAGCAATATATAAAAAGGATAATATATCATGACCAAGTGCGATTTATTCCAGGAATGCAAGGTTGGTTTAACATGTGAAAATCAATTAATATAGTTCACTATATCAATAGACTAAAGAACAAAACAAATTAAGCATAATCAAGCAAGTTAGCTCTAAAAAGAAAGTAATAACAACTGTGGTACTAATTTACTGTAGAGTTCTCCACTATGTAATTTATAGGAAGTACCAAATACATTGTCAAACACACTGAATAGTTTATTTAAAATCTCATTGGCTTTGGAGGATAAAGAAATGATCCAAGAATGCATCTTAGAGGTCTCATATACAAATTCTCTTGTTAGTTAGCAGTTTTATCTTATTTCTGGTCTCTCTTCCTCCCCATATTGCCCTGTCTCATTCCCTGTCCTGAAATAGAAAATAGGAGGTGATGAAGCATTTGCACTATTGTGATCACTCCCGGAATTGGACTGTTCAGCACTTTCAGCAGCACCATCCCACATGCTTGTTTGACCTTCAGCTTGACAATACCAGCATCTCTCCAACCTCTAAGGGAAGACACACTTCAGATGCAAGAATTTCACTCTTCAAGCTTTTCCCCTGGAGAAAAAATAAGAAAATGCTTGAGATTGTCTAGTTATGTGAGTTGTGTTGTCATGCCATTAAACTAGGTCTTGATCCTGTGACTTCTGGCTGCATTGAGCTCTACTGCAGTTCATGCCCAGATGTGCATGAGCTGGCATAGTCTTAGCTCAGCAACAGTGCTTTCACACTGTGCTGCCCAGGGAGCTCGGTCAGGTGCCACAACCATCCAAACTGTGCCCGAGAATATAGGATGTGGAGCACCGCCTTCGCCCTTTATTCATAAGTGTTGTACATTTTCCACTTTCATTTTCCTCATAGACTACAATAGTCTGCACTTGAAAACAGGGGGACTTTTGGATATTTTATTTTCAAAGCAGTCTGTCTTAAATCAGACTTTTAAATACATTTTTGATTTAGGACATCATGGTCTTATGACTTTTGATCAAGAAATGTTCCAAAATTCTTTGAAAAAAATGAATATGTTTATCTGAATGAAATTTATACCCACAGTACACATAAACCATTAAGCAGTTTATATAGTCAGTTAGCTTTCTCTGGAAGCACAACATATGTACATTGGCATCTTAAATTTCCAGAAAGATTGTTTCGTTTCAAAATTCTACTGGATGAGGCTTCAAGATTGTGTGAAAAAGCCTTTGTAGAATCTGAGCATCTCTCCCAACATACACATACCCTTTGTCTCTATTCACATGGAAACTTTCCCTCCTAGCCTGAGTCTTCTTTAGGGAACACCCCTCCTAACACCAGATCTTACTATACGTCACTGGAGCATGTCCTATGTATGTATTCCCATTGGACACTAAATCCCATGAGGGCACAAATATGTCTGTTTTAGTTACTCTTATTTTCACTATCTAGCTCAAAGCCTGGTGTATAGAAGGAAATCAACCAATATACTTGGATGGATGAAAAACTAAGTGTGTTATTGCCACCAGGGAAAAACTACCCCCAAATTACAGTTACATGGAAGTAAAAACATCCAATAAAATGGAGATATTTTTCACCTCCCTTGAGGGAACAGCAATTTTTTTCATAAGAAGAAATACTTTTTTGGAAAAATATTTTCAACTCATTGTTAAAAAATAAGTTATGGAATATTATGTATCATTGATAAAAATGAAGTAATTACATGACTAGATATCCATGATACATCTTTAACTCAAAACCATAAATTACACATTATATGTAATTTGATTCTATTTTTGTTTGAAAAAATATAAATGTACACAAGCACACACAATGAGATTTTACAGAGAGTTTTTCATTTTCTACTTTATGCTTTTTATATTGTAAAATTTTAAACAACTTTTAAGTCAGAAAATAAAAACCTAAAAACTCTTCATATTCTGTTTTAGTTCTTCTGTGAAATGCTAGTATGGCAAGAATTTCAGAATCAGAGATAGTGTATACACCAATAGAATAAAATATCAAATTTTGCTGTAGTAAAACATGCATTTGGCCTTTTTCAATTTTTTATTTAAGAGTAACATATGTACAGAAAAGTATACAAATCATAACTTCAGCTTAATAAATTTTGAGAGAGAAATTAGACTGTAATTTTCCTTCCACACTATGTTCTTCAATTCTTGAAACTTTCTCCTTCCCCATTATCTGTATTTTCTCCTTCCAGGATGTCTATTTCGTGCATGTAAACCTTTTTCACTAGATCAACACGTCTCTTGTGTTTTTCCTGTATTTCCCACTCTTTTTCTTCCTGAGCTTCAGTTTGGTTTCCACTGATCGGCCTCCGCTAATCCTCTCTTGTCTTGCATCCAGCCTTTTTTTTTAAACCATCTATCCCTGACTTTTTTATTCCAGTTATTATGTTTTCCAATTCTAAAATTTCTACTAAATTCTTTCATTATATATTTCAATATTTTGGTGAGACCTCCATCTCCTCACTTATTTTGCCCATATTTCCCTCTATTTGGGGGGAGGGGGAATGCATATTAGTTATAGTTATTTTCAAGTACGTGTTCTGCTAACTCTAATGTCTGAATCACTTATGAAACTTTTTTTTTAATCTTATCTTTCAGCTTATGGCCCTGTATCTTGGCATGCCTAGTAATATTTTATTGAATGTCAGATATTATCTGTAAAAATATGTATACAGTCTCCATATATTATCTTCCTTCAGGAAAGGTTCACCCTTTCCTCTGAGGCTAAACTGAATCAGAACAGGGCAGTGACTCTGGTAAGGTTCCATTTACCACTAGTTCCCCTCCGCTACTAGGGTGTAAGCCTCTGGAGTTTCATACTTGAGACTGATGCATCCACAGGGGCCTTCCACCTCGTGGCTCCTGATGGGTCCTGAATCTATCCACATCAGTACCTTGAGGCTGATAAAACACCTTGCTTTGCTTTTCAGAGGCCTTCTGCTTGGTTTTATGGCCTCCCGTCCCTTGTAGCTTCAGAATTCAACAAATATCCTGAAGAGGAAATGAGTGGTTATCAGATTCTGTTCTCCACACCTCCCTGCTCACTAGGATCTTAGCTCCCAAAGCCTCCAATTATGTCTCCCCAGCCCAATAAGACCTCCCAAACCTCTCTTGGTTACTTTGTCCTTCAACACAGCCCCTCTGCCTAGGAAAACTGTGCATTCTCAGCCTCTCACTTGTACCCAGGATCAGCAAATGCCCCCAGGATAAATACAGAAGTTCTGCTCCCCTCCCAGCTGCTCCTCCTTCACTACAATCTTGGCCCCTGGAGACCTGGTTACTTTAACAGCTCTCTTGTGTCTTTAAACAGATGTTTTTTTTTAAATTCAGCTTTATTCATTGTCCTCAATGACAGTAGTGATCTGCAACAAGCTATGCCACCATAACTATAAACAGAAATCTCTTGTGGCTTTTTTTACCACATGCTTGATTTGTTATAAAGACGAAAATATATGACTCTTTTTACAAAATTAAAACAATGAATAAATGATGTATAATCTAGTGAAAAATAAGATGTAAGAGATTTCTATCAGTAAATTTCTTGTATTGTTCATATGTGTTTTTGACTACTAAATTTTTATCAAGTGTGTTCAGTATATTTACTGAAACTATCTACAATGTCATATTTACTCAGAATTACAAGGCCTCATGTAGTTCTTTTTCCTTCCTGTTGCATTGGTTTTTGCTCTCAAGAAGTACGAATTTTCTTAATTTTCTAACTTTTGGAAGAATTCCAAGATAGTCTTTTATATTTTCTCTTTCTTGGCTCCCTTAGCTCTCTCTAATTTTGTGATACTTTATTCATTGATTTCCTTATATCAATAATTCAGTTAGAATTTTGAACAGTCTTCGCTGAAATTGCATCAATGTCCCTTTTTTTCATTTTAAGAGTAAAAGAATAATTGATTAAGCAATAAAATAATGAAATACCACATGTACCATTATGAGTTCATAAAAAATAATTAGGTATTTCTTCAGGTACTTATTACATTAGTAGGTACTTACTTTGAAGCACACAGTATTATTCTGTTTACACGGTTTATGCTGTGCAATAAACATAAATGCAGTCGATTTAAATTCTTCAGAGGGAATTTAACGTAGAAATCAGGCTTGAATAGAACTTCATAAATAATAATGTTACTTCCTCTTTAGCGTTGCCTTTCAGAGGAAAAAACTTAACATTTTTTGCTTATAATCATTTGCAAATTAATAATAGTTTAAACATTAAGAGTTGACATACACTAGTGGTTAATAATTAACCCCAAAGTCATGCAAAATTCTTCAAAATATAATTAGATTGATATGCTGAAAAGACTGCAAGTTCTCTATTCATATAGAAGCTAATTATTTTTCTTTATTGTACCTTTAATATGCATGAGCTTAAAGAGACATATCTGGAAAATTCTTTCAGCAAGGAAATAAAGCACCTGCTTTTAGTCTCATATGAATACTCATTTATAGAACAAGAAAGACCAATATAAACTGACTTTTACCAATTTTCCCCCTTAAAGAACTAAAGAAGGAGACTTAGGGAATCCCTAGGACCATCCCTCTCCCTCCCTCCCACCCACACACAAAATTTTTTGAAGCAGTAGCTTCAAATTAAAACTTTATATGGAGCTAGCTAAAAGCATGACAGACTTAAAGTGTTTTCTTAAACTACTGGAAGATATCAGGGAAGATTAATGCCTTTCAAGTAATATTTCTCACTAGTTTTGCACTTACCTGGGTCTTTAGGAAGACAGACAGAAAATTCTTTCCAGAAAGACTATAGGAAGATTTACAGTTTTAAAGCCTCTGGTGCTTATACTCTAGTAGAGTCTTCATTGGGGGATCACATTGTTCTTCATTCATTCAACCAAAGAATCTAGTGTTACAAAAGCCCTTACAAGCCATCCCCTCCAATCACCCAAGACTGAAATGCTCTCTGCAGCTTGCACAACAAATTCTTTTGCTGTTGTTAGGTACTTCCAGTGAGTAGAAATTCACGGATCCTAAAGCAGTTTAGGACACGTTTCCACCATAAACTGAAATCTCCCTAGAGCTTTCACTCATTGGTCCTCATTAAAACCCTTCCAACAGTATAAAAACACATCTAATCCTTCTCCCACTGCTGTTGGACCTGAGCTTTCTCCTCTCTAACTGTTCCCTCATTTGATATAGTTTTGAGTTTTTCCCCAAATAAATATTTACTAAGTGTCTCTACAGTGGAAAGTACTATGTTAGGAGCAGAAGTATATTAAAATAATTTTCTCAATATACCTCCCAAAAATGGAGATTGAGGAAGACTTAGTAGAGGAAAATATTCCTTGGTAAATGGCTAGTAATTGTTCATTCATTCGTATGTTCAACAAGACAGGAGGATAAGCATTACGTGCAAGACTCTGTGCAAGGTGTTGAGAATTCAGAAACGAGATTTAAAAAATCATTTGTTGCATGAATAAATGAATGAATCAGTGGATGGATGAGATACAGCACATGCCCTCAAAAAGCTCACAGTCTAGTGAATGTCAGTTCAATCTATTTCTTAATATCTTTTACACTTAAAATACTCTAAAATATTCTGAATGACCACACACTGGTCTACAAGAATTTACATTTAAGTTGTTAGGTATATTTATGTTTTATGATTTGAAAATATTTCCATTGCACAGTTGAGGAAAAGCACAGATTGATTTATTCTTCTGGTAACCAGTTTACTGAGTTGGGTGCATCACCAATATATGTTCAGAAAAGACTAAAATGCTACTTATTACACGATATTTGAAATACAGCACTCAGCACCTCCCATAAGTTCCACCTCCTGTGAACTGTACCTGTGTATTTGTTTTCTGTGCTCGGCGCCAATGAGTTCCAGAAAACGATTTTCTGCAAATCAACTAGTAAACACTTTAATTTTTAACTACAAAATAGTCTATACATCTCAAGGAATAATGATATGGATGACAATTTTGTAAAACAAATATTTCATCTACCTACTATCCAGATGGATTCACTGTTGATAGTGTGGAATCTATTTTTTCATTCTTCCTGACCTTATTTTAAAGCTTACACAAACACATATAGTGTGTCATACAAATATTCCAAGTCATAACATAAATATGCCTAAGGAGTTAAAAATAAAAAACTAGCAGTGGAAACAAAATCCAAGATTCTTGAGGCTTCATCCATCCTTCAACTCACCATTCATGCTCCAGCATTCTCTTTTCTGCTAGTATCCTAGTAAGTCTTGAAATTAGTACTGATGGTTTTGTATTTGGGGAAAATATGCAAGTAGTTGGTACTTTATCTTAGAGTTATTTGGAGTTTTGAAAGCAAAATTTTGTCAACTATCTTGTTGGTCTAAGTAACTCCTCAAGAAGTAGCATGCCAAGCAGTTAATATAGAGAATTTAATTTGTTTGCTTTGTCTGAGTTTGCCATTGAGCTTTCTGGAGGAAAGCTCTCCCTAAAAACACACTTTATTGGCTCTAATTACGAACGCATCCAGTAGTGTTCTCTCAGGTTTTAGATGCCTGCTGGCTTAATTTTTAAATTTCTCCCTTCTTGATAAAAGTGCTGAATTGAATTTAAAAGTCTATTCCTATAGAATTACCCCTTAGTGTGCACACCACTCACACTTCTACGGAAAAGATTAAAATACTATTTACTACACATAGCAGACATTGTTTTTGAAAATGAACTGAACGTAAGTCTATAGTTTAACAATAATTTTGAAATGAAAGATTGCTCCGAACATATGTTTTTTTGTTTCTTGGTTATTTTTACCCCAAACCAAGATAAAAGTTACTAATGGAGCCATAAAATGTATGAAAATAGCTGTTAAAAGTCAGAAAACGGATTCAAATCCTTTATTTTCAAAGGCTGTAAAAGTTGTAGTTATTTCATTATAACCAAGGTGTATGTGAGTAACCTTGGGACTTTAGGTAGACCTGGTTACATTACCTTTGATTAGACATCGTGGGTACTTTTTCCTCATCCATTCTTCTGATTCCATTAATGAAGAGATAGCAACCTTTGGTGCTCTTAGTGACTAGTCCTAAATGGACTTCTTTTGTTCTTGTTTTTAGGAAACTATTCAATATCATGCTGACTGATTATATTCTTCCTACAATACAGGCAGAAGTTTTGTATGCCAAATTGTTTCTTTAATTGTTCTTCAAACACATATTTTGTTCTACTACATGCCAGGCACCATGTAAAACTATGGGGATATAAGGAGCTAACAATCTAATGGAAGAAACTGATACATAAAAAGAATTTACAAAACACTGTGGCAGATTCCACAAAGAGGTGAAAACCATATACAGTGAGGCACAAATGATCCAGCAACAAACTCTGCTGGGAGAATATTATTAGACTTGGAGAAGGAGGTATTTCTCAATAGGAGTCTGACAGACGAAGTATGGACCGGACAGGTGAAAGTTGGATGGGTTAGGCAGTGGGAAGGTCTGTCTAGGCTTCAGGGACAGCATGTGCATAGGTACAGATATATGAAAAGAAAGAAACAATGGAAAGATCCATGTAAACTTTTATTAAATTTAATACTTTTCTCTTTCAACTAGATTGAGATATCTGTTTGGAGTGATTATGGTGATCCCCATTGGGGCATAAAGTGATCTGATTTCTACAAAATCACTGTCTATAAGGTGGAGACTAAGCAGTCGTAAGGGTAAAAGTAAGAAAGGAAAGACCATTGAGGAAACTACTGCAATGGTCCAGGCAAGAAATGGTGGTGGTAATTAACAAGATGCTAGCAGTCATAATGGCCACAGGAGGTCAGATTCAGGATATAATGAAGCTAGAACCAACGGGATTTACTGACAAAGCATAAGGATATGATTTGTGAGGAAAGAGAGGAATTAAGCGTGCCCCCTGTTTTTGGCCTGGCAACTGAAGGAATGTGGTGCCATTTCCTAAATGAAGAAAGAATACAGGAAGTGCAAGCATGTGTGTGCACAAGTGTGCACACATGTTAAGGTGGAAGAAAACTGAAGATGTTGTTTGGCTGTGGTAAGTTTCAGATGCGTTTGGTGGAGTTGTCATTAGGCAGTTGTATGTAAGAGCATAGTAGTGATCAGTGGAGGGTCTAGATGAGATCAGCTAGGGAGTCAGTGTAAACAGAGAGATATAAGGGCCAAGAACTGAACCCAGGGCATGCTAAAATTTGAGGGTCAAAAAAGGAAGGAGGATATATATACAATGGAATATTATTCAGCCATAAAAGAGAAGGACATCCTGCCATTTGTGACAACATGGTTGAACCTTGAGGGCATTATGCTAAGTGAAATAAGTCAGAAAGAGAAAGACAAATACTGTATGATCTCACTTATATGTGGAATCTAAAAAAGTCAAATTTGTAGAAATAAATAGCAGATGAATGGCTGCCAGGGGCTCAGGGGTGGGGGAAATGGGGACATGTTGGCCAAAGGGCACAAACTTTCAGTTATAAGATGAATAAGTTCTGGGGATCTAATGTACCACAATGTAACTATAGTTACCAATACTGTATTGTATACTTGAAATTTGCTAAGAGAGCAGATCTTAAATATTCTAACCACAAAAAAAAAAGGTAACTATGTGAGGTGATGGATATGTTACCCAACTTTATTGTGGTAATCATTTCACAATATATACATACATCAAATCATCACATTGTACACCTTAAACTTACACAATGTTATTTATCAATAACATCTCAATGAAGCTGAGGGGAAAAATGAATTAGGAGCCAGCAAAGGTAACTGAGCAGGAAGAGCCAGTGACTATGGCGATTCTGAACCTAAGTGAGGTAAATATCGCAAAGATAAGGGGACAGTCAACTATGTCAAATTTTTCTAAGAAACTCAGCAAGATGATGAGAGAGACGTCATCACTGAGTCTGACAACATGGAGGTAGTAGTAACCTTGGAAAAATCAGTATTACTGATCAGTGAAGTAAAGGGAATGAAAGCCTGATCAGAATGGCTACAAAAATACAGGAAAGTGAGGACATAAAGACATAAATGCAGCATTTTTCTTTAAAGGAAAGAGGGAAAATAAACTAAAAGCTAGGGGAAGTTTTTGTCCAGACAGGGATTTTATTTTAGGATTAAAAATGTTTACTTTAACATTACTTCTTACGTAATTAAGATGACATGTATAACAGCTGATAGGAATAACCCAGTGGGCACATTTTGAATGCAGGAAAGAGGAGATAATTTTAAGAGTCATCCCCATGAGTATGGGTGAAGGATCCATTGCTGAGTGGAGAGATAGCAGCAGGAACAATTCATCCAACTGAGCAGCCAAAGTATTGGATAGATCAGCTCCGTGAATGGTAAAGTTCACAAAAACAATAACAAAAGTAATGGTGAAGAGGAAGATAGTACTAAATCTTCAATGAATGAGGAGAGTGACCAAGAGGTTGAGAGATGACAATAACAAGGAAGGTGATTAGCGGGTATATTCTGATGAGTTCTTTAAGGAGATGCTTTTCTGAGAAAGGAAGAAGGAGAAATGTATTGGAAGAAGAAATGAGGAGTAAGCAGTAAGTATACTCCACTCTCCTCCATACCCAGTATATATCCATGAGACAAAAAATAATCACCGCTTAAGGAGGAAGAGGTGTCCTTGGGGTGAACAACTAGAACGATGTTCTAGTGTTCAGTTAGAACAACTAGATGAAGAGAACATTCTTAGAAAAGTTGAAAATATGGGCACTTTTGCTCATAATACTGAGAGTTCAAGTGAGCAAGTGGAAGGATTTGGGTGGCCAGGGAGTAGTATAAGACAGAGTCCCTTTCAGAGATTTAGAACACCATATGGGCATTACATTCTGGTCAATAATAGATGGCCTGAGAGTCTTGAACTTTTGATAGTGCATGAGGCAAATAGGAACAGAAGGCATAATAGGATTAGGTCTGATGGTCTCTGAGGAAAGTGGAAGGTTGGTCCCAGCGACAGTGTCGTTTTTAGGATTAGTGTCTCACAGTTGGTAGTGGCTTGGTGGATGGTGTCATGGTATGGCAGCATGGGGGTGCACTACGCAGATCTCCCTGCTAAAGAGCACCTTATGGTTAGTTGACAGCCTCCAGCTGCCTCACTTTAGTGATCCACTGCAGTATTCACACCAGGCCTTAGTCTTCCTGGGCTACTCCCAGCCAGACTGAAGGTGGGGGGAGTATGAGAGATGGGCCTTTCCTTCTCTGAGCAGCACTCCTCTTTGCTCTGGGCCTCCCTGTTGGCCTAGCCAAGACTTTCTTAGGGCTGCCTTATAGTCTGAGGCTCTTCTTACCCAATCATCCTTCCTTCTCTCTTTTTTCACAGATGTCAAACCTGTTTCTGCTTCTGAGGCTTTCCTTGCCTGTCTACCCCCTTTCCCTTTTATATTTCATAGGCTGATTTGGCATCCGCTTCCAGGAGGACATGGACAGACACACTTGTCTGTAGACAAGTCTGTAGACAAGCCCCCCCTGTAGAGAGGGGGAGGCTATAAAGCCAAGGTAAAGTGTTCTGGATTTTACTAGGAACTCACAGAGCTCTGAGGGCCTCTTTTGAATCTCGTAGACACGTTACAATCAGGGGTGAACAGGTTTACCAGGAATAACGGAACTCTGTGGCTTTTCCTTAAATCCTGCTATAGGTTGTGTTGCAGTCAAGATAATGGAAAAGGTTTTCTATCACTATGTACATTATTATCCTCCTTGTAGGCCAAGTTAGGAATGCTACAAAATAGCAAGCGAGTCAGGAAAAATGAATTGAAAGCTTACTCTGTAACAAGCTTTGGGCTGAATGCTTTCTCATTCACTCAGAATACTTTCACTGAATACCAAGGTGAATGGGGCACCATCTTGAGTCAAAATCCAGGCTAACACTTGTTTTTAAAAAATCATTTACATCTTGCCTTTCTTATAGCAGCACCGTGTCTGTCTTAAAGCAAAAATGTTCACAAGCTGCCATGTAATATAAATTCTCCTTGCTCTCTCGCTGTCTGGATGTTTCCTGCTCTCTCAGCTGCAACTCAATTTCCTCCTTGAATGGAACCAACAAAGGGCCTCTTTCTTGCCATTGCATGTTGTGAATGTTTCAAAAATGACAACATACCTCTAGGATACCAGAACATGTGAAAATCAGTGCCTTCATAAAAGGAGTTCCTTGTGTTGTCCACTTCAGGGGTTCCTGCCTAACAGGTCTTTCCATTGCTTTCGCAGTAGACAGCCCAGCCTGAGTGAAGGCAAGATAATGTTAGCCCCCCGCTCATGAGGAACAGAGCCGTGGGTGTCAGGTTCCTTTGAACTCTTGTATTACTTATTAGACTGGTTTCTGCCTTTTTCTGGGATGGCGGCTGTTTCAAATCTCAAACCTCTATACCCTTTATTCTTCCCCTTAGTGAAAGGCTTAATTAGGAGAAAAATGGTTCTTTGCCTCATAAACACATTTTAGAAGTTAACAGGATTCCCTGGCCCTTGCTAACTGCTGACCAAATGTGTTAAAATCAGTAGTTTGATGTTGTCCATAGAGACAGCTGGAGAAGGGGGGTAGGGGGTTGAGAGAGTATCTCACAGCCGGAGGACCCAGCAGGAATTACACTACTGTGGGAGACTTTGGGCTAAGCGAACAACAAAATAGGAAAACGAGGGGGTGGGGAAGAGAAAGAGAATGAATGTATGGGAAACCAGCCCAGCCAAGTCTCAGAATTGGTAAGGGATGCAGTTCTAGGAGCTAAAATTAAAAATGATTAGCCGAGAACTGTCTAATTAGACAATTCCATTTACTGAAATTAAATATAAAATCCACTAAGTGCTTATTATTCTAACTCCTGTGCATGTGTGCTGTGATATTATTCAAAAGTTTAGTAAACTCACTTCTAAACACTTAGCAGTCATTTACCACAGGCTTTAGCTATAAAGTTGCAAGAGCTGGAAAGTTGTTAATGCCCCTTCACCTAGATGCGCCACTCCTGGGAACGGAGTGCAGGAAAATAGCATATGAATGAAAGTAGGTATCCATATCAGTATTAACTCCAATAACAAAAGATTTTCAAAGAATGTAAATTGCCTTAGATATTATATAATACCAACAAATAAAATAGTATGAAGAATATTTGCATTTAGGAATTAATTTCCATGTTTACATGACGTGAAAACAAGTCTTTTACTGTTGTCTTCTGAAATTCAACAGATGGTAACACTGGGCCGCCCCGTGGCTTAGCGGTTAAGTGCGCGCGCTCCGCTACTGGCGGCCCAGGTTCGGATCCCGGGCGCGCACTGACACACAGCTTCTCCGGCCATGCTGAAGCCGCGTCCCACATACAGCAACTAGAAGGATGTGCAACTGTGACATACAACTATCTGCTGGGGCTTTGGGGAGAAAAAAGGAGGAGGATTGGCAATAGATGTTAGCTCAGAGCCGGTCTTCCTCAGCAAAAAAATAAGAGGAGGATTAGCATGGATGTTAGCTCAGGGCTGATCTCCCTCACAAAAAGAAAAAAAAAAAAAATAGATGGTAACACTAAAGAAGAATGCTACTTTCATCCATGCTAAGAATAACAGAACTAGCCCAGTGATTATTAATCCGCCCCACCTACCTAATAGCCTCAACGAGGGAAAACCAGGAATTCCAAAAGGTGATGGAAGAGAATTGGTAGAAGATTTTTCTGAAGTGAAAAGTGCAATGGCTTTTTTTCCCTCTTCTCTTTGGGGAGGACAGAGAGTGCCTCCCCTCATAAATTGATTGAGAGGCGTCCAAAAAAATGTCTACAGAGTGATGTCCCTGTGTGAAGGGAGGCTAGCATCACCCTTGCCTACATTTTTGCTGAGCTGCAGACACTTGTAGACCTAAATCAGTGCAGCTACCTGCGTGGAGAAGGATAAAGAAATTTTCAGCAGAATTTGATATGTGTCCATGGAAGTTTTACATACACAGTCATAAACACTGGAATTTGAAAGTACTCTGGCCAACAGTGCAGGACCTTGGGTTCATCACCAGTGGTAAGAGCAGTAGGCATAGATACAGGAGATTAGCTAAAAAGTGCATTGCTCTTACTGGGTACAGTGTGATGATCCAGCGCAGCCTCCAAAGGATCCATCAATGCACCAGACAAAAAGCCAGCATGTAGACATCCACCATGGAAAACATTAATAGTTACAAGAAATATGCAAGCAGCATTAAGGACAAAGCAAAAGACCTTTGTCTTTTTATTTTTCTAGTCTTCTTTTTACTTCCTCCTATAAACCTATGAGACTTAGAAAGATACACAAGAGAAATAAAAGAAGAAGGGATAAAAAGGGAGAAGATCATGCCATGTGCCCCATTACACGTCCCCAAGCCACCACTCAAGCCTGCTGGAGAGATGGGAGAACCTTGAATTGGAGGTGAGATTGAATTTGTGGTTTAGACTAGCCTGAATTAGACATAAAATATATACATTTAGTCTTAACTACCCTAAATGATACTATTTTCTAACAGAAAGTGCCTAGAAAGCTATGGGGTATACACAAGACATATTTAGAGGTGAGCAAGTCAGACTGCTCTTGCCTTTAATGATGTGATTAAGGAAGTACAAGGTTTTTCATGTGTGTATTTCCATTGAGTTCATCCCATTTGTTACATCAGTAACATACAGCATTATGTGTTTTAATGATTTTCAAGAAAGCATGCTACCTAGGCTATGCTTTCTTTTCTTTTGTAAGATCATGTTCTTTTTAGCCATCAGAAGATCCATTGTTTGATCTCAAAGCAAGGAGATTTAATTTTGAAGTATCAAGAATATAACTCCAGGGAACATTTAGAATATGATAAGTGAAATATCCCAAAGCAGTGCTTCCCAAAACATGTTGCACAGAACACTGTAAGATGCTCCATTGTAAAAAAGAGGAATGTGCTATCATGTAAGTTTCAGAACTGTGTACTTGCTATCTTTCTTCTTAGAAATTCACAATTCATATTAGCATAGTTCAAAAGTTTGAGAAATGCTTCAACTTTTAAAAATTGCTAATGTTTAACCAAGCATATTTCATATACTTCCCAATACTCAATCTTAATTCCGTGGCAAGATCCAATGAGCATCTGTGAAGTAAATCTTTGGTAGAAGTGCCTTTGTCTGTGAGTTCTCTCTGGGCACAGAGGGTAGTGGGCAAACATACCTTTTTCTTATCTCTTCCCCTTGTGGATGGGGACTGAAGTTCATAGGAAAGTGAAAAGGGAAAGAAAGAGGCTAATGAAAAGGATAGGACAGAAATTGGAAAAGATGAAAGAAGAGATATTGCCAGGCAGGTGGAAGGTGAGTGGTGCTGAAGGCCAAGAGATTGTCTCAAGAGGTAAACATGCAGGTGAAACCATGACCTCAAAGGAGAGACTTGTGGCCCCAGCCCAACCACTCACAAAGCTTCATTGAGCGAAAAGATTTTGGCTAAAAAGACAGTTGGCCCACTGGTTGGAGCATGGAAGATGAGTAGAAGGCAAAGATGCATACATATTTCAGGCAAGATGGGGATATTGTTTAGGTCTGGATATAGGGTTGGGAAAGGAAGAGGTTCTTAGAACTTTGCAAAAGAAAAATATTCTTAGTTTTCTCTCTGGGGAAGATAATCGCTGGCCTTGGTTGCAGGTAGTTCGTAAAATAAGAGTCTAAAATAGAACCAGGGAAGGAAACAGAAAATGCTCCAGGGTGCGTTGAAAAACCACCTTGCCAACCTCCATGGATCATCAGTATATCAAATGAGCATTCAAGGTCCAGGTCTGTCAATTCCACTCCCTTCAGAAGGAATGAGTTCTTAAAAATGCATCTGTGCTATATTTAAATAAGGGAAACCTATCAGCATCTCTTCAGAATTTACAGATGGAAAGTAGCTGAAGGTTTTTCTTAGTGAAAATGACAAATAGCAGGGCATGTTATTTGAGATATGCCATTCCCTAAATCTGACTGAAAGGAAAGTGATTTGTATCAATTAATTGCCTATGCTTGAAGTCAGTTCTAATTTTCCCCAACCACAAGAACCTCTAGCCTGCAATATCACAAACAGGCTGCGGGTCTGGGGGAAAGAGGAGGGCTTCCTTGAGGGTCTTCACAGTGGCTGTGTTCCTTTCTTTTCTCCTTCCATAGTGAGCTGGGACAGAGCTTGTCTCAGATGAGATGGGATTGGAGTTATTAATCTGCTCACAGGGACAGGGATTTTAACAATAATACAGGTGGCTTTTACTGAGCATTTAACAGGAGTCAAAGACCATCCTTAGGATCTGGTATCCATTACTTCATCTTATCCTCAAAAAAATTGTAGGTGAAGGTGGGCACTTTCATTATCTCTAATTTACAGATGGATAAACTAAGCAAAAGAAGCAATAAAAAAGTAAAAGAAGGAGTGACGTCAGCAACATGGAGTGAGCTATTCTCTGTGTCTCTCCCTCTTCGAACTACAACTAAAAGGACATGCATTGATCAGCAGAGGATACCCACACAGCACACCAGGATGCCTGAGAGACCCAAGCAGCTGTATCTGAAGGTGGACGGACTACCCCCCACCAAGAGGTGGTGGAGATAGGTGAGCACACTCTGGACCCCACGCAGCCCAGTGCATGTGTACGATTACTTTCCCGGCTGGAGCCATCATAGCACTGCTGTGGCCCCGAGGTTGGTAGCGTGCCTCAGCATGACTGTGGAAAGAGGTGACGGCAGCCCTGAGCCCCCAGTGTGATCACTTCCCCACCTAGTGGGGGAGCCCTCAGGGCCACGCAGGGGCACAGGCTTGGACCCAGTGGGGAAGCCCCACCGGCCAAGCATAAAGGCCAGTGTTGCCTAGGAGCAAAGGGCAGCTGAGCTGCTGCTCAGGCGAATAAGCCCCCGGCTGCCGTGAACACCCATAGTACTGCTGCAGCCCCAATGGGGGGAAGCGTGGCTCAGCAGAACTGTGAGAACAGGCGGCAGTGGCCCTGGGTCCCCGTGTGATCACTCTTTCTTCTAGTGGGAGTAACCACAACCCCACCATGGTCCCAGGGAGTGGCTTTGGCTCGGCCCCAGAGAGGAGGCCCCGCCCACCAAGCACAAAGGCTCGTGCAACCTAGGAGTGGAGGGCGGCTGAGATCCCAGTCTGGGCAAACAAGCTCCCAGCAGCGGTCAGCAACCATAGTACCACTGCAGCCCCAAAGGGGCAAAACGAGCCTCGGCGGGACTGTGAGAGCAGGTGGCAATAGCCCTGAGCCCGCGTGTGACCACACTCTTGTCTGGTGGGAGAATCCACAATCCCACCCAGTCCCAGGGAGTGGCTTTGGTTCGGTCCCAGAGGGGAAGTCCCACCCACCAAGCACACGGTTGGTACCACCTAGGAGCAGAGGGTGGCTGAGATCCCAGTCGAGGCAAACAAGCTTCCGGCTGCCATGAACACTCATAGTACCGCTGTGGCCCCAAAGCAGGAAGCACAACCTAGGGGGTCTGTGGGAGGAGGCAGCAGTAGCCCTGAGCCCCCAACATGATTACTTTCTCATTCGGTGGGAGACCCCACAGGGGCACTGTGATCCCAAGGAGTGACCCAGGCTTGGACAAGCACAGCTGACAGGGATGGCAGCAGTGAGCTCAGATTACACAGCTCCTGCCCCCCCACAAGTGGCAGCAGATGGAACATGCATCCAGAAACTATCACTATGCACTGCCACAAATCCACTCCATCAAACTGTATAAAGAAATATGTTAATACTCCAGACCAGAAGGAAAAAGACAAACACCCAGAAATCAATCCTGAAGGCATGAAAATCTATGATCTAAATGACAAAGAATTCAAGACAGCCATCATAAGAAAACTCAACGAACTATAAGAGAATTCTGAAAGACAGTTCAATGAAATCAGGAACCAAATTACTGAACAGAGGGAATTCTTTGCAAAAGAGATTGAAACTATAAAGAAAAACCAAACAGAGTTGTTAGAGATGAAAAACACAATGGATGAGATAAAGAAAAACCTGGAGTCCTTAAACAACAGGGCTGATAATATGGAGGATAGAATTAGCAATCTGGAGGATAGGAACACAGAAATGCTTCAGATGGGGGAGGAGAGATAACTTAGACTAAAAAGAAATGAAAAAATTCTCTTAGAAATATCTGACTCAATTAGGAAATGCAACATAAAGATTATAGGCATTCCAGAGGGAGAAGAGAGGGAAAAAGGAGCAGAGAGCTTGTTCAAAGAAAGAATAACTGAGCACTTCCCAAACCTGGAGACGGAGCTGGAATTACATGTAAAAGAAGGCAACAGGACTCCTAATTACATCAATGTAAAAAGACCTTCTCCAAGGCATATATTAGTAAAGCTGGCAAAAGTCAACGATAAAGAAAAAATATTAAGAGCAGCCAGGCAGAAGAGAATAATCTACAAAGGAAGCCCTGTCAGGCTTTCAGTGGATTTTTCAGCAGAAACCTTACAGGCTAGGAGAGAGTGGAATGATACATTCAAAATTTTGAAAGACAAAAACTTTCAGCCAAGAATACTATATCCAGCGAAAATATCCTTCAGATATGATGGAGAAATAAAATCTTTCCCAGATAAACAAAAGCTGAGGGAGTTCATTGCCACAAGACACCCCCCCCAACAAGACTTGATCAAGAAAGCCCTCATACCTGAAAAAAAAAAAAAAAAGAAAGAAAGCATTTACAAAGCCTCAAGCAAGCAGATAAATAGGCAGAAAAACATCAGAAATCGCCAACTCTCTATCAGAACAGATGAGCAAACACTTAATTATAACTCTAAAGATAAAGAAAAAGAAAACATCAAAAATAAATATTATCACTTCATTTTAACCACAAATTCACAACACATAATGGAATAAGTTGTGACAACAACAACTTAGGAAGGGAAGAGGAAAGGGATGAAACCTGCTTAGACTAAGGGAACAAGAAGCTATCAGGGAATGGACTATCTCGTCTATGAGATCTTTTATACAAACCACACAGTAATCACTAAACCACTAAAAATCAGAACAATGACAAAAATGATAAATAAAGAGAAAACTGAGAAAACCATCATAGAGAGCCACCAAACTGAATTGGCAGTCCAAAATATATGGGACAAGAAACAAGGGAAATACGTAACAACTGAAAAACAAGAGATAAAATGGCAGCATTAAGCCCTCATATATCAATGATCACTCTAAATGTAAATGGATTGAATTCCCCAATCAAAAGACACAGAGTGGCTGGATGGATCAAAAAACAAGACCCAACAATTTGCTGCCTCCGGGAAACACATCTCAGCTCCAAACACAAACACAGGCTCAGAGTGAAGGGGTGGAAGATGATACTTCAAGCTAACAGCAAACAAAAGAACGCAAGTCTTACCATACTAATATCAGACAAAGGAGACTTCAAGATAAAAAAGTTAATGAGAGACAAAGAGGGGCAATATATAATGATAAAAGGGACACTCCACCAAGAAGACATACACTTATAAATATATATGCACCCAACACAGGAGCACCAAAGTACATAAAGCAACTATTAACAAACCTAAAAGGAGATATCAACAACAACACAATAATAGTAGGGGACCTAAACACCCCACTTACATCAATGGATACATCATCCAGACAGAAAGTCAATAAGGAAATAGTGGACTTAAATGAAAAACTAGACCAGATGGACTTAATAGATATATAGAGAGCACTCCATCCAAAAGAACAGATTACATATTCTTCTCAAGCGCACATGGAACATTCTCAAGGATAGACCATACATTGGGAAACAAGGCAAACCTCTATAAATTTAAGAATATTGAAATCATAACAAGCATCTTTTCCAACCATAATGCTATGAAACTAGAAATCAACTACAAGAAAAAAGTTGGGAAAGTGACAAAGATGTGGAGACTAAACAACATGCTACTGAACAACCAATGGATGATTAAAGAAATTAAAGGAGAAATCAAAGAATATCTGACAAATGAAAATGAAAATACACCATACCAACTCATATGGGATGCAGCAAAAGTGGTCCTGAGAAGGAAATTCCTAGCAATACAGGCCCACCTTTATAAATAAGAAAAATCCCAAATAAGCAATCTTAAACTACACCTAACAGAATCAGAAAAAGAAGAACAAACAAAGCCAAAAATCAACAGAAGGAGAGAAATAATAAAAATTAGAGCAGAAATAAATGAAATTGAAACCAAAAAAACAGTAGAAAGGATCGATGAAACAAAAAGCTGATTCTTTGAGAAGATAAACAAAATTGACAAACTCTTAGCCAGACTCACCAAGAAAAAAAGAAAGAAGACTCAAATAAATAAAATTAGAAATGAAAGAGGAGAAATCCCAACAGATACCGCAGAAATACAAAGAATTATAAGAAAATACTATAAACAACTATATTCCAACAAATTGGACAATCTAGAAGAAACAGATAAATTCTTAGACTCGTACAACCTCCCAAAACTGAATCAAGAAGAAATAGAGAACCTGAATAGACCAATCACAAGTAAAGAGATTGAAACAGTTATCAAAAACCTCCCAAAAAATAAAAGTCTAGGACCAGATAGCTTCTCTCAAGAACTGTACCAAACATTCAAAGAAGATTTAATACTATCCTTCTCAAACTATTCCAAAAAATAGAGGAAGATGGAACCGTTCCTAACACATTCTATGAGGCCAACGTCACCCTGATACCAAAGCCAGACAAGGACAATACAAAGAAGGACAATTACAGGCCAATATCCCTGATGAACATGGATGTAAAAATCCTCAACAAAATATTGGCAAACCAAATACAGCAATACATTAGGAAGATCATACACCATGATCAAGTGGGATTTATACCAGGGACACAGGGATGGATCAACATCCGCAAATCAATCAATGTGATACACCACATTAACAAAACGGGGAATAAAAACCACATGATCTTCTCAGTAGATGAAGAGAAAGCATTTGACGAGATCCAACACCCACTTATGATAAAAACTCTCAACAAAATGGGTATAAAAGGAAAGTACCTCAACATGATAAAGGCCATATATGACAAACCCACAGCCAACATCATACTCAACAGGGAAAAACTGAAAGCCCCTCTGAGAACAGGAACAAGACAAGGGTGTCCACTCTCACCACTGTTATTCAACATAGTGATGGAAGTTCTGGCCAGACCAATTTGGCAAGAAAAAGGAATAAAAGGAATCCAAATAGGCAATGAAGAAGTGAAATTCTCACTGTTTGCAGATGACATGATTTTGTATATAGAAAACCCTGCAGAATCCATTGGAAAACTATTAGAAATAATCAACAACTACAGCAAAGTTGCAGGGTACAAAATCAACTTACAAAAATCAGTTGTATTTCTATACTCTAAAGAAAAATTAACAGAAAGAGAACTCAAGAATACAATCCAATTTACAATCACAACAAAAAGAATAAAATATCTAGTAATAAATTTAACCAAGGAGGTGAAAGACCTATACAATGAAAACTATAAGCATTATTGAAAGAAATCGATGATGACATAAAGAAATGGAAAGATATCCCATGCACATGGATTGGAAGAATAAACATAGTTAAAATGTCCATACTACCTAAAGCAATCTACAGATTCAATGCAATCCCAATCAGAATCCCAATGACATTCTTCACGGGAACAAAGAATCCTAAAATTCATATGGGGCAACAAAAGACCCCAAATAGCTAAAGCAATCCTGAGAAAAAAGAACAAATCTAGAGGGATCACAATCCCTGACTTCAAAACATGCTACAAAGCAATAGTAATCAAAACAGCATGGTACTGGTACAAAAACAGACACGCAGATCAACGGAACAGAACTGAAACCCCAGAAATAAAACCTCACATCTACGGGCAGCTAATCTTTAACAAAGGAACAAAGAACATACAATGAAGAAAGGAAAGTCTCTTCAATAAATGGGCTGGGAAAACAAGACAGCCACTTGCAAAAGAATGAAGGTAGACCATCTTCTTTCACCATACACAAAAATTAACTCAAAATGGATCAAAGACCTGAAGGTGAGACCTGAAACTATAAAACTCCTGGAAGAAAATGTAGGCAGTACACTATTCATCATTCATCATAAAGGGATCTTCTCAAATTCCATGTCTACTTGGACAAGGGAAACAAAGAAAAAATACACAAGTGGGACTTCATCAGACTAAAGAGCTTCTACAAGGCAAACGAAACCAGGTTCAAAATGAAAAGACAACCCACCACCTGGGAGAAAATATTTGCAAACCATATATCTGACAAGTGGTTAATCTCCGTAATACATAAAGAACTCACACATCTGAACAACAAAAAAACAAATAACCCGATCAAAAAATGGGCAGAGGATATGAACAGACATTTTTCCAAGGAAGATATACAGATGGCCAATAGGCACATGAAAAGATGTTCAACATCACCAATCATCAGGGAAATGCAAATCAAAACTACACTAAGATATCACCTTGGGCCAGCCCGGTGGCTTAGCGATTGACTGCGCACGCTCCGCTACTGGCAGCCCGGGTTCGGATCCCGGGCATGCACCGACGCACCACTTCTCGGGCCATGCTGAGGCCGAGTCCCACATGCAGCAACTGGAAGGATGTGCAACTATGACATACAACTATCTACTGGGGCTTTGGGGAAGAAAAAAAGGAGGAGGATTGGCAAAAGATGTTAGCTCAGGGCCGGTCTTCCTCAGCAAAAAGAGGAGGATTACCACGGATGTTAGCTCAGGGCTGATCTCCCTCACAGAAAAAAAAAAGATATCACCTTATACCCGTGAGAATGGCTATAACCACCAAGACAAAAAATAACAAATGATGGAGAGGATGTGGAGAAAAGGGAACCCTCATTCACTACTGGTGGGAATGCAAACTGGTGCAGCCTCTATGGAAAACAGTACGGAGATTCCTCAAAAAATTAAAAACAGAAATACCTTATGATCCAGCTATCCCACTTTTGGTATTTATCCAAAGAACTTGAAATCAATAATCCAAAGAGGCTTACGCACCCCTATGTTCATTGCAGCATTGTTCACTATAGCCAAGACATGGAAGCAATCCAAGAGTCCATCAACAGATGATTGGATAAAGAAGATGTGATGTATATATATACAACGGAATACTACTCAGCCATAAAAAAAGACAAAATCGTCCCATTTGCAACAACATGGATGGACCCGGAGGGTATTATGTTAAATGAAATAAGCCAGACAGAGAAAGACAAACACTGTATGGCCTCTCTCATATGTGGAATGTAAACTAATACACAGACAGAGAGAACAGTTTGGTGGTTACCAGAGGGAAGGGAGTTGGGAGATGAGCACAAGGGGTGAAGGGGCGCATTTATATGGTGACTGACTAATAATAATGTACAACTGGAATCTCACAATGTTACAAACCATTATGACATCAATAAAAAAATTTTTTAAATAAAGTAAAAGAAGAAGAACTCAGGGAGGGAAACCAAAGGGGCACACTTTGAACTGTAGACTAGTGAATCTAGAAAGTACCATGGAAATTATTTAGGCTGATGATTCTCAGCCAGGGGTGCTTTCGCCTCCCAAGGAACATTTGACAAAGACCAGAGACATTTTTCTTTGTCACAACTGGGCGAGGTGGTGGGGGGACTATTAGCATCTGGTATGTACAAGCCAAGAATACTGCTAAACATTCTAACAACGTGCAGGACAGCCCCCACACCAAAGAAATATCCAGCCCAAAATATCAGTAGTGCTGAGGCTGAGAAACCCCTGTTTAGGTGAATCCTTTTATTTTACACAGGAAGACACTGAGATCCAAGGGGGCTAAAGCATCACTTGTGATTTAGAGCTTGGGCTCTGTGTTAGTCCATTCTGGCTGCTATAACAAAATACCAAAAACTGGGTGGATTATAAACAACGGAAAGTTATTCCTCACAGTTCTCGAGGCTGGAAGTCCAAGATCAAGGTGCCTGCACATTCAGCGTCTGGTGAGAGCCCACTTCCTGGTTCACATAAGGCCATCTTTTCGCTGTGTCCTCACGTGGTGGAAGGGGCAAGAGAGCTTTCTTAGGTCTCTTTTATAAGGGCACTAATCCCATTCATGAGGCTCTGCCCTCATGACCCAATCACCTCTCAAAGGCCCCACCTCCAAATACGCTCACACTGAGGATTAGGTTTCAACATATGACTTTGTTGGAGACATGTTCAATCTAGGGCAGGCTCTGGAATCAGACTTTCTGGGTTCATATCTGTATAACCTTTGCAAGTCCCTTAACTCCCCAAGTCTCCTTTTCCACATCTGTAAAGCAGGGATAGTAATGGGAAGCACTTCATTGGATTGTTAAATGAATTAAAATGCTGTATGTAAACCAGTAGCACCAAGGCAGGCACACGGTGAAACCTCAAGCAATGGGTGACTTGCCCACTAGTTAGTCCTAACTTCTGGCTCAGATCCACCACATTGTTATAAGACTTAGGAGAACACCACCAACAGAAGGTAGTCTGAGACACCCACACCTGCGTCCGGTTTAGTCTTACCTTATCCTCCTCCAGCAAGAAACAGAACAAAATAACTTCCAGCCTGCTGAGCAGAAAGACATCAAGGAAAATACAAGATCCAAGCAAGATGAGTAGAGATCCAAACAAGTGGTGGGAGAAGAGAGGTTACAAAAGATGACTGAAAGAGAAGTGAAGAGAGAGGAATGGGACATCCCCGAGGAATCAGAATGCAATGATGAAAAAGTCACCAGCTGAATGGGGTCGAGGTTGAGTTCAGGGCGGGGTGTGGAGGCGCAAACCACCAGGGGAATCTCCTGCTTCTCTTGGGCTTGGCAGAGACCTAAAGAGAATGTAGGGAGACGCTGTGCACTTACAGAGACAAAGCTGGAGGCACCACGTAAATAGACACTCTCCGATGGATCAAAGTGCTATTTACCATCCTTCCTGGAGAGAGAGAAAAATCACCGAGGCCCCCTGGTGGGTATGCTAAAGCAAATATCTGAGCAGCTATTCAGAAGAGCACACTTTCGCTTTGATCATGCGATGAGGCTGGAAGCTGCATTTTTCTGGCCACACTGCATCTGCTCCACTCCCTTGTTGATGCCAAACCGCATTTCTTCTCTGTTAGAATAGACGGCATTTTTTATTCTGGACAACTTTTCTAAAGTGTTTTTTTTTTTTTTTCTTTTTTCTAACTAGTGCTCAGTCTGAGTAGAATACTTTCTAATTCAAACTCTGAAAGTAATATCAGGCCTCTAAGCTGGTAACCCTATGCCTTCCCCCTGAAGCAATGCTGAGCCCAGCAATGTAGCCAATAGAGAATTCCTGCCCAGCAGTGTTAAGGATGTGATAAGTTATTCAGGGGCGTCTAACTCAGGAAACAAGAATAAAAATCTCTAAATCAAACCTCAGCAAATATTCAACATGGCCCTTGTAGTAAGTTCATTTTCTCAAGGCGATTATGGACCCAATGAATAGCTAACAGGTGTGTATTCCTTTCTCTTGGATTATCAACAGTCATCTAGAATGCCGTTTTCTACAGAAGGCGGGAGAGGTGCTGCAGTGAAGAAGTGACGGCCTGGCATCTGCACTACAATTGATTTTTTAGAAGAAAGCTAAGCTATAAGGCAAGAGAACAGCACAAACAACTACTAGTTGAAATTTCTGTCCCTGCATGAATAAGAGATGAAAGGAGATCAGTAAGTAACCCTATCAAGATGTCACCCCTGAGGCGTGCCAACTGTGATATCTTCAGGAGTTTTGATTCACAGGTTGGAATGAGAAGAAGAAGAATGAAGCAAGTCACGTTGACTTTAAGTATTTATAAGCAGCACCAGCTAACACTTGTATGGCATTAACAATGAGCTGGACAGAATGTTAAGCACTTGACATATATCATTACATTTAACCCTCACAAGTACTATTTTTATCCCTCATTTAAAAGAAAAGGAAACTGAGGCACAAAGGGGTTAAGCAACATGCCTCAAGTTACACCAGTAGCAGGAGGTTATGGAAGTCTTAAGGGCTGTTCATAAATCTTTCAGTTCTCCTCAGAGGTCCATGATAGAATTGCACTTTCATCCCCTTTGAAATTAGGCATGGCCTTGTGACTTGTGTTAGCCAAGGAAATATGTAGGTAAGTCACTGAATAACCTCTGGGTGGAATATCTAAGAGCCAGCGTTTGAGCCACCATGTTCGCTTTGCCCTGCCTGATAATCCCTGAGGTAGGTATTTGAATGGAGCCTTCATCAGCCTAGGTTGCTGAGTGACCATCGTGATTACAGGCCTGCTGCCAACCTGAGTGGGACATTTAGTATTAGCTGAAAAACATACCTTTGCTGTGTTAAGTCTCGGCAAATATGAGGGTGGTCTGTAAATGGAACACACTCTAGCCTATCTTTTTTCTTTTTATCCCTAAAGGCCCGGTACATAGTTGTATATCCTAGTTGTAGGTCCTTCTAGTTCTTCTATGTGGGACGCCACCTCAGCATGGCGTGAGAAGCGGTGTGTAGGTCTTCCCCCAGGATCTGAACCTGGCAGACCCTGGGCCCCCAAAGCAGAGTGTGCAAACTTAAACACTACACCACTGGGCTGGCCCCCACTCTAGCCTATCTTGGTTGATATAGTGGTAATGCTGGGATTTGAACCCAGGCGGTCTATCTCCAGAGTCCGTGCTCTAAACCACTATAACATATAATATACTGCCTCCCAAGTATGAGGTATTGCCCTTGAAGAGCTTACAATCTGTTGGGGAAAATGAGCACACACTGCAGAAGCAGCCAAGTAAGAGTGTTAAGTGGCACTGATGGATTTAGACTAGCACAGAGTAAGTGAACCGTAAGTTTAGAGAATGGGAATGTCAGTACAGCAAGATGCTGTGGTCTAAGACCATTGTGTTGGAAAGATGAGAAACCCATTCTAATTAGCTTCGGTCAAAAGAGAAACTTAGTATTAGGTTATAAATCTCTCAGAATCTAGAGCAGGGAAATAAGAACAATTGAGCACCCTGTGAGCTAAAAGTAGACCTGGCAAGTCAGAAATTTCTGTTGTTTTCTCAGAGGTTGCATGTATTCTCTTATCTCTGTTTCTCTTAGCTTTTCTTCTCTATTTCTCCACTGTACTCCTCTGCTTGGCCCAACATGACTGTCAGTCTCACATACCAGATCCATCTCTACTGCCATTGGAAAGGCTGTGTCACTTAGTTCAGGTGATTGAGAGATAGAATCTGCTTGGCTCAACTGGTTTCCCTTTGGCCAAGTATAAACCTCTGTTCAATTAGCTGGCAGGGAGAGGCTCCCAAGTTTGTAGGGCTGTCTAAGACAATCCCTTCAGCAGAAATGGGATGAGAGAACAAGTCCAAAGAAAAAGGTGTGTGGTTAGCGAAGAAGTTAAGAATGATTTCATGCAAGAGGTGAGGATTTGATTTAGAGAAGGAAAGAGAAGTGTGGCCAGGGCATTGCAGAAGGAAATACCAGCGTGCGTGGACACACACAAGCTCCTGCTTGTTTGTAGGTGAGGAAACCTACCATGGCTGGAGGAAGAAGGCCCACGGTGCTCAGGGGTGGGAGGCTGGAAAGTGACAGGAGTCATCAACTGATAGTCATCAGTGACCTTTGCCTTACCTAAAGTCTATTTTACAAGTTTGCTCTTTTCAGTTCAGCAGTTGCTCTTCTGATTGTTGTCAAATTCTGTGCTGTGATCTCCAAGTCAAGGAGTGTATATCCCTTCTCTGAACTACACCATTTCTTTCATTTGAACATTTCTGAATCTCGTTCAATGATCTCTTATGTTTTATGGAAATCGATACACATTTCTTAGTCCCTCTCCAAGACTGTAAGCCATCTGGAGGGAAGGGCCTGTGTTTTATGCCTATTCCTAGTGCCTGCCTCAATTCCCTTCACATAACAAAACTTCATAAATGTTTGTTGGATAGAGTAATTAAAAATAAATAAACTTTGCTCTAGGAAGAACAAAGAGCAACACTGACGCACACCACCACAAAGACTTAAGAGTTCTTTGAAAAGCCAGTAGCCTGTAACATCTTAGTAAGAAGAAAAGTTCTAAATCACTACCATGACCCCCTAACGTGCGTCCTTTGCTTACTGACTAGTCTGGAGGTGGCATGGGGGCTCCCTCCTTGCTACTTAAAATCAACAAGCCACATTTTAAAATAACATATGAAGTTTTAAATATCTGAATCAATTTCATAACACAATAATGTAATCTAATATTAGATTATTATGTCATATGTCTATACATTGGTTGGAAGTGCTCAGCTTTAGTAAAACCAGAGACTTTCAAGCCATGAACTGAATCTCCCGGCTCTACCTGATCTTGGGCAAGTTACTTTACTTCTGGAGTAAAAATTCGGATATAATAACACTTCATATGTTTGGTGTGAAGATTATGTGGACAAACGCATGTAAAGTTCTTAGCCCAGTGGCACACAGCAGGTGTTAAGAAATATTAGCTCTCTTTCTATTCTCCTCTTTCCTTTGATGAGAACTGCCTTTTGCTCAACCGAGTGATGTCACATAACTGTGTGCCATGTTGCTCTTGGAATGGACCCACCAGCTGCAATTTAGACAGCTGAATAGAACCCCCAGTGCTAAATTATGCAGCCACTCAGGACTTGATGGCCTTCCATCCCTCCAGAGCGCTTCATCTTCTCTGGTCAGCAATTGCGCCTCCTTGTTGCTCTGGAATAACGGAAGGTCAGAGCAGGGCCCCACACTATTGCAAGTGACAGACTATCTGAGGCATTGCAATTTGGCTCGTTCCCTGTTATGACAATGATGGTAACAAGAACTGAAAATGGCACAACACAAATCCATTCTGGAGACCAAAATTGTAATAAAAATGGGAAATTTTACAGGAGCTGTTATCCCCAGAACAGGTTTCTCATTGTAATTGTGTGGATTTTTATTTTTCTTTATTTCTTGTTTTTTATAATCTTGTGCTCAGGTCTTGGTATTGGCAGTCCATGGAAACTGTTTGGGCAGTCAGGAAAACGATGATGTTCCTCTAGTAACAAGGTTGTAAAATTTGAATAGACCAAGGCAACAAATGCTGAAGGTAGTTTCCTTAGCAGAATTGACATATTAAGGAATAGAAACACCCAAACCAAGATCCCAGTGAATAAAATTTGTATCTCATGCAACAGACATTCTGTTAAAGCAGCAGTTCTCAAATGGGAGCAATTTTGCACCCACACACACTCCAAGGGACATCTGGCAACATCTGAATATGGTTTTCATTGTCACAATTGAGAAGGCGGTGCCCCTGGCATCTACTGAGTAGAGGCCAAAAATGCTGATAAACATCTTACAATATACAGGCCAGACCCCTGCAACAAAGAATTACCCCACCCCAAAATATCAATAGTGATGAGATTGAGAAACTTGTGTTAAAAGAACTCCAACTTCCTGCTTTGCTTAAATCCAACACCTTAACATTCAAATATTAAAATTTTTGCATCTCATTTCCTTTGGACTTATTAGAGGAAAATTTTCTTAAAAAAAAGAAAACAGATAAAATGAAAACTTAGAAAATAGGAACTAAAAATTAAGTTTCAAACTTTTTAGGAGTCACTATGAACCATGAAAGTACACATTATACTAGTCCTCTTTTTCATTAGCATGCTCATAATTTCTAACGCTTATATTCCACTTTAAATAGCACATTCAATTTAAATTATCTCATTTGATCTTCACAAAAGCCCTGGGGGTAGATATAATTATCTATAATCTAAAAGGGACAGAGTAAGACTCAGCACGGTTGAGAACCTGTCCAGTGAAACATGGGTGATAAGAACAGTCTGGGACAATGAGAAAAGCAAATGTTTGGGATCAGGAATGCTGAACTTCCTAAAGTCTACCATTTGCCAGCCATGAGTCATTGTTTTACCCTGCTACACCTTGGTTTCCCCATCTATACAATGGGAGTGGTGATGGCTAACTCAGAGGGGCACCATCAGGACTGAATGAGGTCCTGGATTTGAAATGAAGGACTCGCCTGCTGTGAAATCTGCACAGAGGTAGCAGAGCACCAGGCCCTGAGCCAGATATTCCGATTTCAAATCCAATGCACTTTCCTCCATCCTACGAGGGCCCACCATGTGTTGATAACACCACAGGCATTTGAGGTCACTGATTTCAGAAGCAAATGTGCATAGCATGCCTGAGGAAAAAGAAAAAGAAAAAAGAAACACCTTAAAATCACTTAGAATTCCTTTCCTTTCAACTGTATTATTCAAAATTGCCAGGAGATTTCTTTCTCAGCCAGGACAAGATAAGCAGAAACTTTCCATTTTCCATGATTGAATAGTGTGCATTTTCGTGTGTGCTGGGGGGTATGGGGCAGGGAGAGGGAGGCATCTCAAAACAGTCTAAAGCAAAAGGGACTTAATCATCTTCACTGAAATGAAGAGAACATGCTTTTATTTGTTCAGAGGAATCTCAGACCAAGAGAGCATATTTTTCTCAAGCATCCAGCAAATCTTTTTAGGTCTGAATTAAAAAGAAATGAAAATTAAAAAGAAACATTGACCCAGTTATTCCACTCCTGGGAATTAGTCTGAAGGAGAAAAAATACATATTTATAATTTTAACATTTAATACACAAATTGTAATATCATCAATACTATCCTATAAATTATGGAATCTTTCATAAATATGAAAAATTGAAATCAAATGAAATATCCAACAAAAGGAGAATGGTTAAGCAGTCATTAAAAATTATAGATATTAAGGGTAGTTATAACAATATGATTAATGCCTACTATAATAGTAGCTAGGAAAAAAACAGAAACAAAATTACAGATACAAAATAAACTCAATATTTTTTTGAAAGCCTAAGTAAACTGGTAGGAAACAATCTAAAATGTTATAGTTGTAGGATTTTATGAATAATTTTTCATCTTTCTTATTTTTTATCAGCTATATAAAATGAGCATATATTCATGTTATAATAAAAATAGAAATAAATATAATGATGAAGTTAAGAGCACTTGAAAAAAAAAGTTATGTTGGAAGCATAAGTAGAATTTTACGTGGAGAATTTGCTACTGCAAATAAAATAGTTTAGTAAGGTACGGGAAAGAATAACTTGACTGTTACACCATTGCAAAGCCCTTAAGACCATATTTCTCTCAGCCCATCAATTTCACATTGATTTCATCTTGACATGTAACATGCCCCTCAGTTCTACAATAAAAAAACACATGAAATATCAATGGTGACTTCTAGAGGACGCACATACACATGTTGATTGAAGATTAATTTCTCAGTAGGGTGGCTCATCATCAATATCCTGCCTTTTGTGTGACATAGGTCAGGTGACCTGAATGATTATTAAAGGAACCTCCTTTGAGCTCACTCTGGGTTTCTAGAGAATATGAGTTATCCTGAAGTAAAGGCATAGAGGATGCTCTGGTTTGACCACATATTGTATTATAGAGCATCACGATCCGAGTAAGAGATTATCTGATGATCTGAAATGCCTTTGAAAGCTACCATTTGTATGAAGCTTAGTGATATCTGATTCTAAATATAGGAAAACCTTTCTGGATGGCAATGTATTACCCGTTGGCTTGAACTATATCCCACGAAATATCTACTTTTTCCCCCTTTTCCTTTACCTTCACACAATTGCCCAGCAAAACTTTCAATAGCACATGACCTTTGGGGGAGACAGATTAAAGATATTATTTAATCGAATAATTCTCAGGGCCCCATCTTGACTAGGCATGTAAACAGCTCTGAGCTAAGATTCAGCTTAAAAAGGAGTGTTGAGTCATAGCAACAGAAACATGAGGACCACCCTGACAAGAACAGACTTAACAGCCACCTTTTGATCAACTTAATGAAAAAAATTAATTGGTCCAAAATACCTATCCCCAGCCATGTTTGTGTAAAAGTCTGCTTTGAGCAGTCACAACTACCTCACTTTCTGACAGCTACTTCCCCACCCAGAGAGGTCATTTCTATAATATGTGCACTTACACTCCCCCAGTTCTTCACAGTTTTTCCAACCAAAGATGGACATCTGACCAAAGTTAAGTCAATAAGATACTCAATTGTGTGAATTTGGAATTGGGATTGAAAGGCAACCAGTGTCAAGTAGCTTTATTTTTTTTTTTTTAATTTTTTGTTTATTGCAGTAACATTGGTTTATAACATTGTAAAAATTTCAGGTGTACATCATTATACTTCTATTTCTGCATAGATTACATCATGTTCACCACCCAAATACTAATTACAACCCATCACCACACACGTACTGAATTATCCCTTTCACCCTCCTCCCTCCCCCCTTCCCCTCTGGTAACCACCAATTCAATCTCTGTCCCTATGTGTTTGTTTATTGTTGTTATTATCTACTACTTGATGAAGGAAATCATACGGTATTTGACCTTCTCCCTCTGACTTATTTCACTTTGCATTATACCCTCAATGTCCATCCATGTTGTCACAAATGGCTGGATTCCATCGTTTCTTATGGCTGAGTAGTATTCCATTGTGTATATATACCACATCTTCTTTATCCATTCGTCCCTTGATGGGCACTTAGGTTGCTTCCAAGTCTTGGCTATTGTGAATAACGCTGCAATGAACACAGGGGTGCATGTACCTTTACAAATTGGTGTTTTCAAGTAGCTTTAGAACTGAAGGATGTGAATATGGTCATCTTCTGCCATGTGCATGAAAAATTGGAAAAAGCTGAACTGAAGTACATGTGGAGAGAAGAGAGATGTGTTGGAGTTTGAGAAGGCCCAATACGAAGATTCCTCTTCCCTGCCCAAGTTCTGAACCAACTGAGAGACACAGGATACATATTGAGATCAGAACACCCACTTTATTTGTGATACAGCTTGGAGATCATAGCTTAGGTATGTGGTAAAGTTGACTTCCCAGTTCATAACCCTTTAGGCAGACCTACCCCCCCAGTCACAGTCCCTGTTGGACCCCCACAGCTTTTCTGTGCAGGTGCCTTCCAGGCATCTTAAAACAGATGGGATGAAGGAGCAGAGCAGAATGTATGTTCTCTGTAAGCAGACAGATCCCAAAAAGAAGAAAGAGGCTGAGCCAAACACGTCCAGTTTATTCTTCCAAATTCACCAATTAGATAAGTCACCCCTCCCCGGAAGGAGGAGTGAGGGGGTGGAAAGTAGCCAGGAGTCCCACACTAACAGAGGTCTTTCCACGTGGGAACACACTGATTGGGGAAAAAGTGGTTCCACCTAATGATGATAGTTGCAATAAGACTATGGACTGGATTCCAGCTGAGCTGCCCTTGGATTCCATGAGATATGCTAGTGTCCTTCTCACAAATTTCCCTTTGGCTTAGATTAACTTGAAGTGGTTCTATTATAATCAAAATCATCCAAAGACAACTGTTTGTGATTAGCATTCCACACTGGACTACTGAAGGATGATGCCAATGCTAGCCTAGCAGCAGAGTTAGTCCTGTTCTCTCCACCTTTTGTTTTCATTTTAAAGGTGAGAAGGTAAGACCCCATATATACATGGCTCCAACACCCCTTGCTTTGGGCTTTAATTAGCACCATCATTTGACAGAACGTTGAGTCTCAGAATAACTCTCTCACCTATAGCCTATTTGTGGCGTTACATTGGACAGGAAGAGCTGCAGCAAAGAGTTGAGGAGGCAGAAGCCCAGAGCACAAGATCCTCGGGATTCAACAGGCTGAGAAGTGAGAGCACATCAAAGCCCCAATGCGGCCACGCAGGGGATACTATGGTGTGCCACCCCACTGCCCCTTCAGGCCTGAGACATTTATTCTTCAGCTACCAGTACAGTTGGCAACTGACAGCTCACAGCTGAGTCCCTTCCTGGAATTCCCCCTTATTGAAAGAAAGCTGCTTCCCCCAAGTTATGCCCCTGTTTCAGGAGGAAAGTGGGGCAGTCAGTATCCAACGACTGTCGGTGAAGGGTTATAGAGGCCTGGCCCCCTTGCCTCAATTCCGGATATGTCTGAAGAGCCATCCCAGGTTCAGAATTCCCCCTAGGATATACTGAGACCCCTTTTGTGACTGCTTCACACTTCAGCCTCTCCCTCTGGCTAATCTTACTTCCCTCCCTCCTTTCCAGATTTATTCCCAAGACCACTCCTCAATCAATTACCTAAATGCAAATCTCTGCCTCAGAGTCTATTTCCTAGGGACTTAATCTGGGACAGTCCAGATGTCACAGCTAAAGAATATGTAGAGCAGCAGAGACCTACAGAACTTTCTGCAGTGATGGAAATGCTTCATAGCTGTGCTGTCCAATATGGCAGCCACTGACCACACATGGCCACTGAGCACTTGACGTGCATCTAGTGCTACTGAGAAAATAAATTTTTAATTTGACTTAAATTTAAACATCCACATCTGGTTAGTGGCTACCCTACTGGACTGTGCAGATCCAGAACGTCCAGATAAAAACTAGAAATTCAGTGGCATGCCATGCTCATAGCAAAAGTCTGTGGAAAAGAAGTCAAACATGGTGAGAAAGGATAACTAGCTTTTGGGCACAAAGGAGGACAAAGATCTAGGTTTTGAGGACAGATAATAATAAGCATAAAAACTACTGAGTACCTATGCTAGGTAATATTATCCCCATTTTTCACATGAGGAAAATGTGGCTCAGAACTTGTGCAAGGTCATACATGCAGTAAGCAGAAAAGCCAGAATAAGAAAATGGCTCTAAAGTTTATGCTCTTTTTTAAGTGCTCAAAATGGGATATATGAGAGCAAAAGCAGCAAATCCAGGCCACTGGTGAGCAGCAAATATCTGCACACATCCTTAAGCCTTCAGCCTTCTTATCTTGTTTATGATTCTTATTGTGCTTAATTACGTGAGAGGAATTACGTAGAAGGAGCCGCAGTCATCCAGTGAGTCCTAGCCGCCATCTGTTGAATATCTGCCATGCGCTGGGTGCCTGAAGCTACTGATGCTGAGACGAGTAAGAGATTAAGACAAGATTGTAAGTGATGGTAAGTGTGGCTAGGATTGTGTCCTTCCTGCTGACTGCACCCACTGCAGAGCCCTGCGGCAGAGTCACTGCTCAAAGATACTCAGACAGGTGCAAACACAGCTGAGACTGTGGCTCTAAACTCCCATATTCTCTCTTATCCTGGAGGACTGGCTGCCCCTTTGCCAGGAGGGCCCACTGAGGAGGGAGGAGGCAAGTGCTCACAGAAACAGCTCCAGGGCTCAACATTCACATTATATTCTATGTGAACGGCACCCCCAACACCGCAGTGAGGGGCCCTGCAGGATCCTCTTCGTGCATGATTTTCCTACGACCCACTCTGGCTCTTGTTTGGTTTTTTTAAGAGTAGAGGAGGGAAGACTCCTGGGCTTATCCCAGTTTATCGCGTCACAGGAGATGTGATCAAAATAGAGACATCCTTTAAGCTTGGAGCAACCCAAAAAGAGAAAGTTTTAACTGCTTTCCTTCTCCCAATGAAAGCTTCAGCCCTGAGCATCACGGCTCTGAGCTCCCCCAGCAGGTGATTCCCCGGCCACCTATAAATACAGCAGTCTGGATCCTCAAGGAGCTCACAGCCAACTAAAGAAGGAAACGGCAATACGTTATTGCTCTACAATGATAACTTCTATGGGAAAGGGATGCATGGATGCTAGGGGGAGCATGAGGAGGGACCAGTCATAGCTTTCCAGGCACCTTCTGTTATAGCTCTGTTTTCAGTAAGGTGACCGAGTCAGACATGAGAGCTACCAGCTTTCAACACTGGCTTAGTCTACATGCATGACCCATGGTATGTTTGTGAGGTGCTCCCAAGAGTCAACCCCAACGCAGAGAGTCGGTGCTTCTTTAAGAGAGACCACCTTGATTGATGAGTTTTTTGCTCTGACCCAACCTAAGTCATCTATCAACCAAGGGAAGGGGAAACATGAGATGTAGGTTTCAGGTTTCCAGGCCATATCTAGGTCCATGCTGAAGGCCTATACTCTCCTTTCTTCCAGCAGATTAAGGCTATGTACAGAAGAATGGATAGCTACAAGGATGCTGCAAACCTCCTTAAAGTCATTAATCATAAACTTGGGAAATTCTGAAGATGCCCTTAGAGTCTCTAAGGTCAGTGCCACATTTTCCAGATCATCTTCTGCATTCAAGATCCATGAGGAAAGACTTGAGTATGGACCCCTAAGGGCAGAGGTGGTTCCATTCATCACTGTATTCTCAGTACCCAGCATGCCCGGTACCCAGTAGGTGCTCGCTAGGTTTGAGTCCTCCTTCTCCATATAATAGTTCAGTAAGTTCAACAAGCATTTATAGAGTGCCTGTGTGCCCAGCATCACTCTAAGGACTGAGAAGAAGAAAAGATAAGCAAGATGTGCCAGTCCTTTTCTCTCCATTGGCTTACAAACAGAGAACACTCAATAAATGTTCTTTGGACTGAATTGCTGATTGAGTGGTTCCACAGGATCAGGCTCAGAACCACAAACAAACTCTAAACAGAAGCCTCCAATCAAGAGAATCCAAAAACCTGATTTGAGATGTAGCCAAAGGATATTGATCAGGCATATGGCTTGAATTTCTTAAGCACACTTGTGCTCACGGTCTTAATACACTCATGCTGGTGTATTTCTTCCTATACCTGCCCCCACCCTGGCTCCTCTCTGAGCAATAAAGGGCAGGATGAAGCCTTCTGTCTCCGGCCATAGGATACATGGAAACACAGATCTACACAGGGCTTGAACTGACATCCTTCATCAGCATCATGATTTCACCAGCTGGGCCCACACACTGCAGACGTGCCAAAATGGATTCGGTACCATGCTGACACGGCTTTATTGCATGTTCTTCAATATAACTTGGAATTGCCCTTCCAAGTTGTAGGCAAACAGCATTGACATGGACAACTTAGCATCAGCATTTCCTGCCTTTGTGAGTGCAGCTCTACGTTAACATTATGGAGGTTATAGAGGGTTTTTTCCCCCCTTGGTGCTCTGGTCTATAAATCACGCTATTTTTATTTGTTTGCCCCTAATTGTCCAAAGGAAACTGTCCTTGTCACTGGAAAATAAGGATGAGTGGTCATACAGTGCAGAACACGGGCAATCATAGTCAGGGAAACAAAAACTAGCAACAAGATGAATGTACTGGAACAAGCATGACAAAAAGAGGTGGAGTGAGCATGGGCCATGGCTTCAGTCACGCAGCCAGTGCCTCTGTGTATAAATGCTCAGCAGGCTTCAGAGGGAAAGCTGAAAATACCCGAGGCAAAATAGACTGTCAAGTCAACTTGAGGCCAGCAGAGCAGGTGAGAGAAGGGGGGATGTGATTGGCAGGGCTCCTTGGCATTTGCTGCATCACATCCCAGCCTGTCTAGTCTCCTCAAGGAACACAGGCCTCTGGACCACGAGCCAGGGTGGAAGGCCTGTCTGCTTCCCCCTCTCCTGTGCCTCGCATGTCCTAGACTAAATGAAGGGATCACATGTAAATAGATGTGCCAAGACTCGGGGCTCAGGGACACACGTGACACACATGGCGGTGGCTCTTGTTCTCTTGTTACTAGTTCACCTACCAGAGAGGTGAACAGGGCTCCCCAGACTGCCACCAAAATTGCGGCTGCCAAAATTTAACTTGTTTTGAAGCTCAAGCAACTTTGATGTTTTCTTAACTCAGGCAGCAGCTTCCTTAAAGCACTATAGAGTATACCAGCCCTGTCTTCCCTGGGGTGAGCTGGATGAGATCCAAGCTGGGATACCAGACGCACACAGGCAAAATTACACAAGCAGGGAGGTAAACCTCATTATCTTCCCGAGACGCAATTGTACCTGCTGCAGTTAATTGTTGTGTCTGTGCAGGGAGGGGAGTCGCTTCCTCAAAGACACATTTTTGAGAGAACTGTGGTGTTCTGGAGTCTGTGGGCTACTGTCCACATCAGAGGCTTATGGTCTCACGGGAGGCCCAAGTGTGACAGCCAGCTAAGAACAGTACTTTCTCCAATGTAGGCCAAGGGTTGCAGCAAATTCCAGGTCAATGCATGGAAATCTTGTGTTTCCACCAGGTAGGTCACACAAAACTGATTCCTTTGGGCACATAATTTGTCATATTGGAATTAGGATTATTTGACCTTAAGCTTGTTTAAAACCAAGCAACAGCAGCCAGGAGAAGGTGGGAGAAATGTTTCAAAATCATTGACATACTCTGGGACTTTCAGCAGTATAGTATTTATATGAAGAGTTGAGTCTCTTCAAAAACGTTATGATTTCATGCAACAATCCTCAGTTCATTTGTTCACTTATTCATTCAGTCTTTCAGCAAGCATTTATTTTCCATGTGCCAATCACTGTGCTAGGCCCCAGAGGTATGGCAATAAACAAGACTAGTAGGTTCGTCTCCTTTTATAGCCTAACCAGTTAAACATGTAATAATGTGTGTTTTTTTTTTTTTTTAATGAAAGAGTATGTGCAGAGAGGAATGCACACATATGGATGAGAGGCCTAACCTATTTAGTGGAATGTGGTGACCTTCCCAAAAGTGTATCACCAGGACACCCTGGGTTCTGCTGTGGGAATTAACAATGCCAAATCTCAGGGACTTAAACCAACAGAAGCTTATTTCTTGCTGACCCTAGATGTCCACTGCAGTTTACCAGGGGCCTCTGCTGATCATGGTTACTCAGGGATCCAGGCTGATACAACAGCCGTCAATTCCAAAGGTGCCAAATGCTAACCCAGAGGGACAGAGAGAGCTCTGAGTGGCTGACGCTAGCATATGAACACTCCACCTGTAGGTGGCACACATCACTCTGCTCACTTCCCATTGGCCAGGACTTATCATGTGGCCCCACCCAACTGGGAAGTACAATCCTCCCAGGTGCTCGGTAATGACTCGCACAGCAAGGAATGACTCCACTGGTTCATGAACACAGTGTACTATGTAGTCCCATGAAGTGGAAGGGGAGGTCAGGGTTCTGAAGAAAAGAATTCCAGACATATACAAGGCAATAACATGTGTGAAGGCCATCTAGTTTTTTCCTGGAGTTCACTTCTTTCCTGTAGACACAATTAATTCTATGTCTGCCTCCAGACTAAACTATAAGTTCCCAAATCCATCCTTCCTGGCATAGTGCCTGGCACAAAGGAGGTACTCAATGCATGTTTAGCACTAAGGAAAACAAGATTACCTTCTGGATTGGATATAATGGATCAGATCAGGAACATGCAAAGTTCCTTATAGAGCCATAACCACCTCTGGGCCCAAACAGGACTTGCTGAAGAATGTGTTAATCTGCCTCCACCCCAGTCTCCCTCAGAAAGGACTGATCCCTTCTACCTTCTTGCTCCAACTATAAACTGTACAGGTAACTTCACAGGACCTGCAACACTTTTTTTCCTGCATGTGTTTGCCTTTTTCATCCTACTAGACATTGAGGGCAGTGTCCCTTCTTATTTCTCTGTGTATCTGTCTGTAGACCAGTGGCTGGCACATGGTAGGTGGTCAATAAATATCACTTGAGTAATTGAATGAATCTAAATTAAAAGGTCTCCATAGAAGGGCAGTTGGACAGCAATGGAATTGTGAGAAAACTAGGTAAGTTAGACACTGTCTAAGGGAGGCCAATAGACTGAAACAAACACCTTGGTTCAGTGACAGGTATGTCCCCCAAGGAGAAGTGGATGCTGCACTTTATCGTAGCCTGGTTTGAATTGGATTTAAATCATAGTGGTAACTTCCTCTACTCTTAAAACCATGCTTACACGTGACATTCAGGATAGAACGTGCTATCAGCTGACATGTACGTTCTGGTCTCTCTAACACACTGTTTCCTTTCTCCTTCCTGTTTGCATAGACCCTGCTCTTCTGCTAGAAGCCAATCCAGTGATAACCACAATAGCATCCGCCCTGCATTTGTATAACATGTGAACTTCATAAAATGATTTCACGTCTCTTATTCCACCATCCAGAAAGGCAACTTTTGTGATGTACACCCATAAATAGTGATTTCTTGTCATTATCAATCAGAGGAAGAGAAAAAAACCATGTGTTGTTTTTCACCTCTCTTTCAGGTTTGATTTTGCAGAGTAGCTGAGATGCTGTTCAGTCTCCTCTCTCCCAGCTTTATTGGCCTCAGTGACTGCCTGAAACAGCAGGGCTCCAGGCAAATGTCCAGGTTTATGACCACAGAAATTCAAACGGAATGTCAATTTCCTTGCATTCGAGGTGAACCAGGCAACTCTAATTCTCAGGAACTGTGTGTTCTGCCAGGAGACCTGCCCCCATGGTGGCAAAAGTAGCCTGTGCCTGTCACCACAACTGCTCAAGGAACGGCTTGTGAGCTGCAATTTTTCATACCATTAATACATTGTTCACACCAAGGAAGGCAGCTGGCAATCCTGGGACTGCATTAGAGGCTTCGGTGAGAAGCCTGGAGACCTCACTATCAAGGAGGAAGTGAAAGGTGATCCCTGGGATTCTACCAGCTACCTCTGCAGGGAACCACCACTACTTCTGTGTTTACCAGAGCAATGCTTCTAATTGTAATGGGACCCCTGACAAATTGAGGGATTCTTGCATTGCTGCACTTTAGTGGGACTAATAGGATGTCAACATCAGCTTTCAATGTCTTTCCTGATGACCATGCATAATAGCTTCCTGTGCACGGGCCTCAAGGATCTCTGACTCACTTTGCACCTGAGTGTACTTGCAAGTTGCAGGAAATGCTAATCATTGGAGGACTCTATAGACCCTAAATGTCTATTATAATTTCTATTATTTCTATTTCTATTATGAGACTTAGGGTATTGTAAATGGTTAAGAGCATTTACTTTCCACTTATACCACCTGGATTCAGATCTCCATTCCTCCACTTTCTAATTGTAATACTTCAGACAAGTGACCCTCTGAAAGCCTCAGATTCCTTATCTTTATTTTTTTATTTTTATTTTTTTGTGTGTGTGAGGAAGATCAGCCCTGAGCTAACACCCACACCAATCCACTTCTTTTTGCTGAGAAAGACTGGCCCTGAGCTAACATCCGTGCCCATCTTCCTCACTTTATGTGGGACACCGCCACAGCATGGCCTGACAAGCGGTGCGTCCGTGTGCGCCCGGGATCCAAACCCAGGCCGCCAGCAGCGAAGCATGTGCATTTAACCACTACGCCACGGGCCCGCCTCTCCTTATCTTTAAAATAGGAATAATATTAGCAACTACTTATGGTGAAGATTAAAAGAGATAATGAATGTACAGTGCCAGGCACAGTAAATTACAATTTTCTTTAAAAATTTTTTTTTTATAGGACCCACACTAGAGTTTCACAAGAGAGTAGAAAGATTAATGGGTAGGAATTACAGAAAAAGAGATTTCAGTAAAATGTCAGCACTGCCCTGGAAGAAAACACGTCTTCAATAATATTTATTGAGGATCCACCACGTATGAGCCACTAGGCTCCAGGTAGACAAGTTGTCTGTCACCGGATGCACTTAAGTGTGGGATGGGCAACCACTTGATGAGAGCAGGGGCCAGCAGAGTGCGTCTTCCACCCTAGAAAAGCCAATGCAGACTAGTGGGCTACTCGAGTGTGGGGAGTTGTAATCAGATTTCTAGGCTGAATAATCAACTTCCACCCACTTGATTCAACCCAAAGTTGTGTGTGGGCCACTTCATTCCGATAGGTCTCTATGTTAATAAAGGAGGATAAAAGAGAAGGGGGGCGGGGAACAGCAGGAAAATTACATAATTGCCTGTTCCAAATTGCTTGAAAGTCTTACCTGAAGAAACATACATCATAATTAAGGCCTCTGGGTTCTGTTTAAGAAAATGCTGGAACAGTTCATTTGCTTTGCTCCCCAGCACTCTTAGAATTTTTTCTTCTTGTTGCCTTGATTATTTGACTGAAAAGTGTTCATCGATAGTGTAGGTTCTTTAGTATCATAATATGGAAGGGGAAATGGCCTCAGGGCCTTGAGCTTCCTTTCCCATTTATATCAACACGTGAAAGGAGAGGTGGGTACAGAGAAGAGGGTGGGTGGGCAGGGACCCCCGTAAATCCACAAGTCACAGTGGGTACAGCGAACAGTGCTTCAAGTCGAACCCTTTCCATCTGACGAGTTCCCAACGCCCTCCCTTGAGGACACAGAGAACCGGGGAATGAGCAGCTGCCAGGCTGAGGAGGCGGCAACGCAAGCTAACAGCCGCAGCAGAGCATGTGGTTGGTGGGTGAGAATGTTCCAGGGGAAGAAAACTGGCAAAGGAAGGAGAGGCTGAAAAAGGCCCCCAAGTTGCATTCTGAGAAGGCAGCCACCCCAGTAAGCACGATGCAATATGCTCCCAAATGTCTCCTCTGGGTTATTCATGTGCAGCCATGGTTCTCAAGCTTGCATAGGCATGTGAAACACCTGGAAATCTTGTTAAAATGCAGATCCTGATTCAGTAGGTCTGGAGTGGAGCCTGAGATTCTGCATCTCTAATGGGCTCCCACTCAGGCAACTCGGGCACTATAGTCTGCAAACCGCACTTTAAGTTGTAATGTGCTAGATCAGGGGTTGGCAGACTGAGGCCGGTAGCCCAAATCTGACCAGTTGCCTGTGTTTGTAAATGAAATGTGACTGGAAGACAGCCATGCCCCATCACTTACATATTGTCTATGGCTGCTTTTGCGCTGCAATGGCAGAGTTGAATTGTTGTGACAGAGACCCTACGGCTCATGAAGCCTGCAAAATATTTACTATCTGGCCCTTCATAGGAAAAGGTTCTGGATCCCTGTCCTAGAGGATGCTTAGCATTGAAGTATCCTAAGGAAAAAAATGAAATGGCATTGTGTCAGGCTGAAGGAACTTGTATTATGAATTTCAACAAGTAAGAGGAAAGTTCTTGCTTTGACAACAAAAGGAGGATATTTTTATAGAGTCTAGAGGAGATTAATAGTCTGTCTTTAAACGAATTAAAGAAGGAAACATTCCAGAATTCCATAGTTCTAGAGGAGAGATCCTGGTCCCTTAAAAGTTGAAAAGAACTAGCAAAATCTTGTGCGTTGTCTGATGTTGATCAAACTTTTGTGGATCAGAACCACAAAAGTTTATGAAGCCATCTTAAATCTGTTCAAAATAACATACTTCTCTTCACTACCTCATCATGGTTTCTTTAGCTGCTAAGAGAGTACTTTTTCTTCAACCAATAGCAATAATTCAGCCTTAATTTTGCATGACATGGCATCTATTCAAAATTATTTTTCACAAGCAGTGTAACATTTGATCTTCACTTTAATCCTCCAATATAGGTAAACTAATTCAGTTTGATTCAAAGAAGCAGTGATGTAAAGTCTTCTCTCGATGAGCTTGCAATCAGACTGTCATAGAAATAAACATCAACATGGTGAAAGAAATGCTAATAGAAGGGTAGAATGGACACAAGTGTGACTCAGAGAAGCTCAAGGGCTGTGGGGACTGTCATTTCAGAATTTACCTTACAGGTGTGTAAATTGAAGAAGGAGGTTGTAAGCAATGAGAAGATTGTAACCACAATGATGGTAACAGAAACAAAATCTAAAGAAAAAAAAATTCAATGGTAGCATTTTACAGAGAATGTTCTTCTGAGGTGCAAATTCTCCTCATATTAGAAATAAGAAAATTGAGGCGCAGAATGAATACAGATTAATTACTGAAGGTAGAATTCATCCTGAAGTTGATACCAGCTCAACACAAGGTTGACATAAGGGAAGCCATATTGTAGAAAAGAAACCATATTATAACTTTGAATGACCTCTGACTAACTAACCCAGCTGGATATGCACCCTCCAGGAGATCTAACTGCTCTGGAGATTTTATGACCCCTGCTTGTGTGTGTACCTCTCAGCTGTGTTAAGATGATAACTTTCTTATTTTGAGTTCCTTAGGAATGTGACGACCTCCGAACAAAGAGTCTATGCTGATAGCCATCATCAATGACAACTGAAAGATCTGGTGTGGTGATTCCCAGTCTGTAACACCAGAGGGTCAACATTCCCAACCCCCTCCCCTATAACCCACTGGCCTATATAACTGTTTCAAGATTCTGTACCCACTAAAGGTTCTTTCAGACATTAGTTGGCCACCTTCCCCCTTGCTAGCAAGCTGTAAGAAAATGCCCTTTCTCTGCCACCATCTTGCCTCTTGACAATTGGCTTTTGTCTTGCGGTGAGCAGTTCATGCCCTTTCTGCGGTAACCAAGTCTTCTAACTCTAAATATTTGTTCTTTCTACTACTATAGTAGCTTTTCAAGGATGATTTTCTTTTTTCAAGGGTGATGATATAATATGGGATTATAATGACACTTATGATGATAATGATGACTAACATTTATAGAATGTGATTCCTATGTGCCAAACCTTGTCTTTCAAAGGACTAGCGCCAATAGACGGATGATATATATTAGAAGATTTCAGCTCAATGTAATTAAAGTCTTTCAAATCCTTGGAGCTGTCCAGCAAAAGAATAGACTATATCATAAATAATGAGTTCTCTCTTTCTTCAGGTAAGTGCCTACATTGAAGCTGAATCCACAAGAGGTTTTGTAGCAGAAATTGCTTTGTGTTGGCTGAGAAGTCAGAATGGATGACTTCTGGAATCTCCTCCAACTCTATATCTCCTCCAAAAATGCCAGTGAATTTCCCAAGGCCACACAGTTATTCAGTGTCTCACCCAAAGCTGGAACCTACGCTTCCCAGTTCTCTTTCCTTAACCTCCTTTTCCAATGGGACCATCAACATCAGATATAAGGGATGAAATGACTGAAGAAAGGCCTAGCATTGTATTCCCAAAGAAGTGAGATGGAGTTCAGTATAGACAGTAATATGTAAGTAGTCCCAATTCTCAGTGGGATTCTATGAGAGATTTACTGAGCCCAATTTGAGCAATTGGGAGATTTTCCCATTCTCTTGTTCATTAAGATATCATTCCTCAATTACATTTTTGTGCCAGTTAAAATTGTTCTTTAGTCTTATTTTCAGGTACCACTCAAATAGCATTCATTATGCTTAGGCCTTATTTGATTGCTACTTTTTTTTCTAATTCAGATAACGTTACACACAGCTTCCTATATCACAGTAATTTAGCTATGGAATATGTATGAGGAAGCTGAGCGACTATGAAACAAGACACAGTGAAACTCCAGAGAATAATGTGAGCATATTGTAACATTTTATGATGCCACGGATTCAGTCACATGTTTTCTTTATGGAATGACCCATCAACCCAATCCTCTTTCCAATGTAATTCAAAAAACACTTACTGCAGATCTCAACTCAGCGCCTAGTTCCCCACCAGGCCCATGAGCAAAAGAAAGGGATTCTATAATGAATTTAGCACTGTAATCTCAAGGGGTTTTATACCCATGGAGATTTGTAAGCATGCAAACAACTGCTAGAGAAAAATGTAGCACCTTCTAAAACAGAGGGCCAATAGACAAAGTACCCCAGAAATGGGTTCAATATTGAAAGGGAATTTTAATAACACTAATTTTTATGTTTCAGCCACATTATAAATTGACCAGAATACCCAATAATCAATTAATTTATTCTCTCTTGACAGCCATCCATATGTGCCTCAGTGGTCATGCCATGTAATCAGCATACAAGATCCATGTCCCATTTGGTGAGAGTAGCTAGGCTACCGTGGCTACGTTATGATTTCAATCCTTGTTCCCTATAATGCTTCTATAATGCAAAACCTAATGATTTTTTTCTTTAACCTGCATAATCTCCAGAGGCGGTGCATCTGATTCACTCTCTAAAGTAATGTAAACAGTGTGGTTTGGAGGTCAGCACGGCAGGGTAGAAAGAATAGAAACAGCTGCGCAGCCAAAGAAAGTGCATTAAGATTCTTTTGAAACTGACTTTAGTTTTCACTGCCAGAAAAAATGAAATCAAAGGTACTGGTACTCCTCACCTTAGGCTAAATATAGATTTTCATAAATTAGTCAAACAGCTCTAAGAGCTGGTTTATCTGGAGGTTAATCTCAGATAAGAAATTAATGTTTAATTAATTTTAGTCAAGTTAAGAGGTGGCAGATATGTTCTTTCTTGTTTAATTGGAATCTAATCACAAAGAGGTCATTCATTCATTCATTTACTCACTGAGCAAATATTTGTTTAACTCTCCGAAGCTTTTTTCACTAAAGCAAAACTCACTGGAAAGTTCCATGTTGCGTTTATTTTCTTAATTTTAGACATTTGCCTAACTCCCCAGTGAGACCACCCTTGCCTTGAGTATTTAAGGAAATTTACATCAAAAATATTTGCCACCTGTAACAACTTTCTAATTAGTAAAAGTGTCAAATCTGTGCCTTCAGAATTCTAAATGACTTTGACATAATGAAGCAGCATTATAGATTAGTTTAAGTCATCTTTAGGCTGGAGAACTTTCACCAACTAACAAATGGGCTTTGTCCCTAAATTGGTAATGTAACCCTCATCATGCCAGACTGTTATTTTTTGTTCCTCACGATCAGTGGTTCTCAGCTTTGCCTGTACATTAGAATCACCTGGAGAACTTTCAAAGCTGCCGATACCTGGTATTCACTCCCCGAGAGACGGACTGAAGTGGTTTGGGGTCAGGCCCAGGTTGTGTTTAAGCATCCTATGGTTTCAAATATGCAGCCAGGATTGAAAACCCCCACTCTACACTATGAGAACACTAACATCCGATCACGTCTCTGCTTTGCTAACAACCCTCTGAGGATTCAACAACCCTCAAGGCAGCTGGTGAAGTCTAGAATCCCTGACTTGATTGTCAGCGCCCTCAGAGACCTGCCCCTCCTCCCAGCTCCTCAGCAGTGTGCCCTCCAGGCTGCGGGACTTCAAACGCACCCCTCAGTCCTGACGCTGGTCCTTCAGCAAGCTGTTCCCTTTGCTGGAACACTCTTCCCCCACCTCTTCTCTGGCCAATGTCTACTGATCTTTAGTTTGGGTTGAAGTGTCACTTCCTTAAGTAGAATGTTTTTGACCCTACCCATGACCGTCATCCTAAAACAGGTTTCCCTGCCATACCTAACACCTTACTTGTTCATCACATGGAAACCGAAGGGTGTTGAGAGCTGTAGAGGCATTTATCTTCTCTACTGCTGTGCCTCCAGGACCTGGCACAGCGTCTGGTATGTAACAGGAGCTCAGGAACTATTTGTTATAGATCAGTCAGGAACAAGAAACAAGTCAGGAACAAGAAACCACCCCAAGAATTTGAACAGGAAACATTTTACATAAAAAATATGTAACTAGGGACCGGCCCGGTGGCACAAGCGGTTAAGTGCGTACCCTCCGCTGCGGCGGCCCGGGGTTCGCCAGTTCGGATCCCGGGAGCGCACGACGCACTGCTTGTAGAGCCATGCTGTGGCGGCGCCCCATATGAAGTAGAGGAAGATGGGCACGGATATTAGCTCAGGGCCAACCTTCCTCAGCAGAAAGAGGAGGATTGGCATCAGATGTTAGCTCAGTGCTGATTTTCCTCACACACACAAAAAAAAGTGTAACTAATGAAAAGTGATTAACTATTCAATGGGCTAAAGAAGACTCACAGCAAATGTTGGGAGCAGTTACACCCATAGGCGAAAGAGTACCCAAGGAAGAAACTGAAAATTTGGAAGAGTCCCACTTCACCCAGAGGCTGAGATTTAGACCTCATTGGAGAGGCTAGAGCTGCAACCTGCTGAAGAGCAGAAAACTTCACTGGGTGTTGTGGGCCAGAGCTGATCTGCAAGAGGTCACGTCCTGGGGTGTTGGTGAAGTTCCCTGGGGTGCCATGGGGTGAAGCTGGTCCATTGGGAGCTGCCCACTGGAGTGCCGATAGATTGTAGTTGGTCTGAAGGAAGACCTCTACTGAGGTGCTGGAGAATCTACTGGAGACTAAAGGCCACTGGGCAGCCCACTCACCACTAGCAGCTGGGCAGCTGAAGGAAGAGAAGAGCACCCAAGAAAAGCCTTTCTTTGCTATGCCTGCAGCGTCTCTCCAGCCCCCTCTACTGACAAAACCTTACATCGAACCAGCTCGCAGAGATGCGGTATTTATAGTGTCCAGCCCCAAATCACAAAGCAGAACAAAGAGCAATGGATTTGGAGCTGAAAGGCAATCATCTGATAACTAGCACTGAGATACCTAGATGATAGATAGATAAAGAGAGAGACAGAAATTGACATCTCCAGTAAAAACAAAGAAAATATGAATCCCTTCACAAATATAAGAACCAACAACATGTTCAAAAGAAAAAATGAAAGCTTGATATTCACTTTCTCCTATTACATTTCTTATTATTTCTTTTTATTTTCTATTCACAGTTCAAAGCCCATGCCCTATTGATGACGCCATTTCATCTGTCCCTACTGGGGCAGTACCTCCCTCGCCGTGGATCTGAAAAGCCATGTCACTTGGATGAAGGCAAATCTATAGAAATTTGGTGGTTTTGTCTATCTACGAGATGGACATTAAATCCCTTTAATTCCACTTTTCAGGAGATTCTGGTAGCTATGTTGCAAGCAGTGAGAGGTATAAACCAGAGAAAATAAATTAATCAGGATATTGCTTGTCATACTTTCATATCATTAAGAATGTTTGAGTGCCAAATGAAAGCTTTAATGCAAAAATTAGAGCACAGAATTGCAGGATTCTTTTAATCTTTGATCAGTGCTTATAACTTCTGCAGAATAGCAACTGTGGCAAAGAATCATTAGCCTTCTGCTACATGGAGACTTCTGCTTTATTTAATAAGCAAATAGTGAAAATAAAATGCATAGCAGGAAAACATGGCAGGAGGATGATCTTTAGCTAGTGTTAGGGACTGAATACATAACCATCCATTCTAGCCTATCCTTTTGTACCATCAAGTACTTGACTCAGAATCAAGTGAATTTCTGAAAGCACTTAAATATGCTTAAAAACACTCATGCATTTCTGGGGGTACAACTAATGGCATGCCGCTCTTGGAAAGCTTCCTAAAGAACAATTAAACAACAGGCATAAATAAGGGAATAATCTGATATAGAGAAAAAGCTTTATTCTAAAGATATCTGCCATAGAATATTATGAGCTACTCCCATCTCATCAAAAGGGACCAAATGACCCTTTGTGGTACCATCTTACAATAGACATTCATACGGGCATTAAAAATTCTATGTAAAAGACTTTGCAACACACAAGGAAATGATTATTTTATAATAATCTTTTGTTAAATGAAAAAAAGTAGATAGAAAACCATGTCTCTTGTCTAATCACAACTAAAAAGTGCATGGGAGAAAGCCCAGGAGGCCTTCCATCTTTTCTAGAGGATGATTTTGCAGAAATAGAGACACTAGATAAACAAGAAGGTAAATTTAAATTTTTGGTAGATTACCAAATTGTCCTCCAAAAAGGTGTTGCCCCACGTGTACTTTTCCACTAACAGCGCATTTTCCATATTTTCTACGTGTTCTATAACGTGCATAGATAACGTTTCTACTGGCTTGCTCTAAAACCTGCAGAGTTCAATCTTAGAGATAGCACCAATAAATTGAATAAAGACAGTATAATTGTCTACCACTTTCATAGCTCCCACATATCCTGAGAGTAAAAGATCACGCCTGGGATGTCAAGCAAATTTAACTCATCCAATCACCATATTTAGTTGAGCAAATACACGTACAAATTGTTCAATGAGAAGCTGTGGGGCAGGGGGTCACAAAAATAAATCAGAAGTGAATTCTACCCCTAAAATACCTCACAGTCTCGCACACATAAATAACCATGAAACTAGGTAGGTGAGTGCCTCCAGAGAGGCCAAGAGCCTGCAGATGTTCGCTATGATACGGGAAGCATATGGAGATGCAGTGAGTAGGAGCCACTCTGGATGGGACCCTAGAAACATCTCTTGATAGAAATGCAAAGGAAATCACAGCAGAGCCTGCAGGGTGCAGTTCTACGTTCTCACCTTTGTTTTTGAAAATGATAATCCTCCTCCAGTGACACTCAAATTCAGGAATATTTTCCACTGCCCACCTTTCAATCCCAGAATTACATTTGTGGAGCAACTGTCAGGTTCCATACATGATACTTGATTCTAGGAATATACACATTAAATTAAAAGATAGGGTCAAACAAGATTTAAAAACAGTGTTCCTAATCTTAAGGTGCTTACATTTACACTCTAGTGAAAGAAATATCCAAACAACCAGAAGTCAAAATTCTGGTTGGAGTCAATACCTAGGGGGGGAAGAGTGGAATCATATGGAGATGTGTGTTTAACTTTTTAAGAAACTTCTAAACGCTTTTCTAACAGCTGTGTGGTGATATCTTGTTTTGATTTTAATTTTCCCTAATGATACTGAGCATCTTTTCATGTGCTTGTCTGTCATCTCTATATCTTATTTTGTGAGGCATATGCTCAAATCGTTTTCCCATTTCTTTATTGGGTGATTTGTTTCCCTATTACTGAGTTTTAAGCATTCTTTATATATCCTGGATAAAAGTCCCTTGTCAGATATATGCTTTGCAATTATTTTCTCTTCATTTCCGGCTTGTCTCTTCATTCTCCAAACTTGTACCTGAATGTTCACAGCAGCTTTATTTGTAATAGCCAAAAACTAGAAACAGTACAAATGTCTATTAACAAGTAAATGAATAAACAAATTGTAGCACATCCATACAATGGAATACTACTGAGCAATAAAAAGTAATGAACTATTAATATAAACAATAACACTGATGAATCTCAAAATAATTATGCTGAGCGAAGGAAGCCAAATAAAAAATAATTATACATAGTAAATGATTCTATCTATATAAAACTCTCGAAAATCCAAACTAGTCTATAGTGACAGAAAGCAGAGTAGTAGTTGCTCAGGGAGGCCAGGGATGGGTAATGGGCAAGGAGAGACTGTCAGGAGGGATTGAAAAGGGGCATAAGGAAATTTTTGGAGGGGATGGATATGTTGATTATCATAATTGTGGTGATGGTTTTACAGTTTATTCTTATGTCAAAACTTATCAGATTGTACCAGTTAAATACGTACATCAGTTATGTCTCAATAACTACTAAAAATGACAATTTGGAAAACGCGACAATCTAAATAATTACAGGTTGCTATAGAAGCTCAGAGAAAGGGCTTGACTCAAGGGTCGGGGAGGCTTCCTGAAAGAACGGTACCCAAGCTGAGCCCTAAAAAAAGGAGCAGAAGAGGAAGGGCGTGCACGCATCCCCTTTGCATCCTGAGCACTAACAGAGCTCATCACCATTCATGGCCTTCCCTCCCCTTGAGCCTACATGTCACCTCAGGGTCATTTCCAACACCGCACTCCAAGTGAGGAACTAACCCAACAGTATTGGGATGAGAGCTAAAATTTATTTGCCATCCCTGGAACAGGAATTATTCTGGTAAAGAAGGGGCTCCAGGATTTTAGAAAATTCTGTTTCAATTTTAGTCCCCTTGTCCCATCAGGAAACCTGAGCTGGTTGAGCACAGGATGCCACCTGTTCCCAGGAGCTCCCCGTCTCAGACAGCGCGGTATCCCGTCGGATTTCCTGGAGGAGCCCAAGGCGGGAATTCTCATGCAAGTGATTGATTGGGGGGTGCCCACAGGAGATGGGGAGCCAGGGAAGCAGGATGGGTGGGGATAGCAGCTAAGCAAAGATGGGCCTCAGCTGGAGCCTTGTTCAGTCTCACCCCACAGGAACTCGGGAACAAAAACTGCACTGCGAATTTCCTCTCACTTTTCCATCCTGGGTTAATCAGTCATTGGCTGCAGGCTGTGGAGGGGGGCACGGGTCTAGAAGGGCAGGAACTTTCCAGCAAGGAGGAAGACCTGAGAAGGAGATCTGTGAGCTGTTGGCAGCCAGCACTCAGGGCAGCCGGGGGATGGGACCAGCCTGCAAAGGGGCATCTGGGCTGGACACCAAGCTTTGACCATAGTAACTCACTCATTTTCCCTTTCTTCTCATATTCTGATCATTATGTTTTACAACAGGTATCCTAACCTTAAATGCCTACAGGAAGAGGCATGCAGATGAATGAGACGGCTGTAGGTACAGAGAAATATTTCTCCACTTTAAAAACATATATATACAACTGCAATAATAAATAAGACTCAGGTGACCTGGGCTTCAGGGAGAGAACAAGGAGAGGCAGAGACTGGTCAGCTGGAGAGCAAACTCAGCCCTGGCCTGTGTTTTCACACAGGAATATGGATCCAGCATTCAGGTCTTCCAAATGTTTACGAAAAGCCAACAATCGTAAGTTTAATGTAAAAGTTCCCCAATTTCTGCATTTTGGCCCCAATTAAAAATAATCGTCATTTAAAAAACATTGTTTGCAGCTCAGAGTTGGCCCATAGGTAACCAACATGCAATTTCAACTTTAGGAAAACAATAAAAACATAGTTACTCTCCACAAAAAGTTTCCCACATTTTTGGAGTCCAAAATTAGGAAGTAAGCAACAACAAAGAGGCCTCCTTATTCCGCCATATTATAGAAATCTAAAAATCGAATGTAATATAGACTATACAATGGAGACAAAATATTAGGAAAAGAAAAAACCCAAAGCATGCCAGAAACTATCCGCTCACCCAAGGCAAAGGCACAGAGCCGGCAACCTAACTTTTTGGTGGGATATGAGACTTCTCCGAGAATCTGATTAAGACATAAACTCTCCTCTCAGAAACATGCACATAGCATGTGGATGTGCACACATACAAATTTACAAGCAGTTCCTGAGGGTTCATGAGCCCTCTGCAGCCCATGGTGGACCCCAGCTTCAGAGCTCCTGACACGAGGCAGGGAGGAGGAAGACAGGAAAGACAGAGGAAGAGAAAGATGCATCAACCAGAGGGAAGGAGCTGCAGCTCTTCCTCTTCCCTTCACAAAGAAAGAGGGGGACAGCCGGTCTCAAAAAGCTTCCAGAATGTAAGCCCCCTCCGAGGACACGTCACAAATGGCGAGGATGCTGAGGAACGAGGATGTTGGAAGCTCCGTGGATGACCCGCTCCGGGGAGGCCGGGGGAGGGAGACGCTGAAGAGGCCCAGCCTCTCCAACCTCACGAGTGAAGAAAGGGTGGCCCAGGAGGGCATTTTAGCAGCACGGGGGGGTTCCGCTTCCTTGTGAAGTTGCTGATTTGACGTTTATTCTGTTTCCAAAAGTTAAGTCAATTCAAATAAACCCTTTGCTAAGACAGGAGCGAGGAGAAAGGCCGGTCCAGCCTTTGTCTGTGATGTGACACTGGTGCTACACTCAGAGGTCGCCGGGGCCACCCTGCAAGAGCCACGAGTCCAGACAGAACAGAGGGGGCCACCAAGTCTGACTCTGAAACCTAGAGCCCGTGTGCACCTTCCCTGGAGGCGCAGCCGCGAACCACGGCCTGACAGCAACTTGGCCACTCGCTGGCCGGGACGCTTTTCTGTGCCTCAATTTTCTGCTCTGCAAAACGCAGTTACAGTGACCACAGAACAACAACTATTTATTAAATGCAAAGCACAGAGCCCTGGGAAAAAAGGACTGTCTTCCCTCCACGCCAAGGAATGTGCCGAGGCTGGGTTGGATCCGCCGGGAAAGCAGTGGTATTCCCAGGCTACTCTACCAACAGGCCACTGCAGCGATGCTGGAGGAAGTATCCACCTGGTTGATGATGTTCCACACCACTCCCTTCCCTTTAAAATGTGTGCAGCAAAGCCCTCCTTTTTTTATTTTTAGAAAAACAGAGAATCTTCATCACTGTTTGGTGTGCCCTCATTGAGACCCAAACATATAGATTCCCCTGGGCTCTTGAATTGTGGAAGCAATTTTAAACTCCGTCAACAGCGCCCTTATTAACCCAGACGGTGTTAATTTGCACAGTTCTCTACTTGGCTTCGTGTGTCCTTTGCATGAAACAGGAGCCGACTCCTTATTCCGAATCTTACCACCGCCCGCTCCCAAGACACACCTTCTACCAGCGATGACCTGCGTGGGATGTAGATGAGCTTGTGGAGATGAATTGAAATCGCCCAGGAGGTGGAATAATGTCGTTTAAAGAAGCCCACATCCTACACATCCGCCTGTATCCAGAGGGCCAGAGCCATTAGGGAGCACGCGATTCACACTGTGTTTCAATATTGCCATGCTTCTAGATTGCGTCCCAGTAAATGCAACTCCTGACGGTCACCTGTAATTGATTACCCCACCTGGCCAGCAGCTTCTATTGTTTTTATTTGTAATGAAACAGAGAACTCGATTCTCATCAACCTCCCCTGGTCTCTGAAAGGCTATTTCATAAAATTAAAGTTTTTCTCCTATAAAAAACTTTTTCCCCTGAAGTACAGGAGTTTAAATCAAGCCCAGCTTGGTAACTGACTGGAAGGCATCTGGCTACATGCATTCTCATTGCTTCATGAGGGAGTGAAGATAAACCAACATTTCTTGAGCACTGATTACGTACAAGTCACTGTTTGAGGGTCTTTATATAAATGCGATCTTGTCCATTTTTATTCTCATAACCAATCTCAGAGAAAGGTTTCGCTAGCAATACCTTGCACCACAGTGAAAACCCAGAGAGGTGACCCAGCATGGACCCAGTTAGAAAGAACAAACAAGTTTAGGGACAGGCTTAAACTTTTGCTCTGCTTCTTACTAGCAATGTGACCCAAGGCCCAGAGTCGTTCTCCTCATGCCTAATATGGAAAATAGAGCATGTGTGAAGGTAGGATTAGCTTAGCTACTGAATGCAGACATGCTGAGCACACCGTCGGGCACATAAAGGTAGTTCCTTTCTCAGAGATCTCTCCTTCTAAAGCTCATCGTGTGTTTCTGTGTGTGTGTGTGTGTGTGTGTCTATGCAGTACATGTGAGTTTGAAACCATCATGCAGAAAATTCTCACTCACAACTGACCAAAAACATAAGACCTAGGCAGGCTCTTCTTTGGGCCATTTTTCAGTTTCATTCTCCGCCTCCACTCTGGGCACATGTTCCTCTTCTGTGTTCTTACCTGCCCTTTCCCTCTCCTCTTCTCTGTCTTTTTACCTCCCCTCTCTTCCCACCAAACGCTTCCACCTTCCAGACTGCCAACCTAATCCCTCTAGTTGGGGACTCTTTGTCCCCAAAGCACCTTTGTGACCTCCACAGAATAGAGCCTGAGGGACGCCCTGGCATCGTGCCATCCATGAGAGGCTGTTGGGCCTTGTGGAAAGCTGAACCACACTTGCATATATAGACTTATTGTCAAAACCCTTGGTCACATTTTTTTTCTCTGAAGCCACTTCATTGCCTGTATATAATGGTCCATTTAAAAATGGATCCTATTGATTTGAGATGAAGGTGTCATATCTACAGGATCCCACCTCGTCCATCCAAAGACCATGAAGACAAGACCAGTGCTGATACCCGGAGGTAGCCGATAATCACACACGTGACTTCTTCTGGTCTCGCTCAATTACTGCAATCACTTCGTTTCTCTGAGTATCGACAAGCAATTTTCCATGCCTGTTTTCCTTTCTTGGTCTTTGTCTACTTATTGGCTGGAAAATCGATGTATGTACTCTACTCTTGCACCTCATGAATCTGAGAAAATTGAGGAAACAAACACTTCTGGGCACAAATCCCTTAAATGCTAAAAGGTCTAGTTGCAAGCAAAGCTCATTGTTTACCACAGCCTTGTCTTCCGTTTCGTCTCAAGTGTGCCAGCAACAACGGTGGAGCGTTTGTGGAGTGCTTTCTGTGCGTCAGGCACTGTGCTAAGCTGTCTTCACAGCAACCCTGAGAGGCTGATACTATTATCCTCACTCTAGAGATGAGGAAACCGAGATTAAGCAGCCTTGTCAGAAGCAAATACATCTTGAAAGGGAATGAGATATCTTCTAAGGAGCAGATACGTGAGGTAATACAGGGGAAGGATCATGGGGCTCAGACCAGACCATCCTAAGCTTAAGCTCCAGGTGTTCACCAACTGAGTACCCAAGGAAAGCTGCCTCACCTCATGAAGGCTCCATGCTCTCATCTCTAAAATGGGAATAGTATGTCCTATTATACAGGGATTATTGTAGGAGTCATTGTGGGAATAAGTAAGTTAGTATATAGAATAGAGTCAGGACCATAATAAAACCTCTGCAAGGGTTTATGACCCTCCCTTCCTTGTGCCATAAGCACACATAGAGAATATGAGGGGATATATGTATATATATAGTCAGATACGTTGGCTATGTTACCATGTAACCCAGCCAGCTTGCCTTCCAGAGTAACGCTCGTCGCCATGTGCGAACCAATTTTGAAAATATGTATTTATTACCCTGACACGCTTAAGGGCCATTACAGTTTCATGGAGATCTACCTCAGTTCACAGACCATTGGCCCAAGTAATCATTAAGAGCTAATAAGAGTGTGTTTTGTCAATTCTGTTGTCATGCGTGAGCACAAAGTCTTTGCACGACAAATCTTGCAACATTTTTTTTAACTCGCTACATATTTCTGCAGTGGATTTCTCACTGACTTCTGTTGTCTTTTTTTTGTTTAAGAGTAAGGGTGAGTCAATTCCAATAACCCAGTTCCCCTGCAGTGATTTTGGGTCTACACCAGCCTACCCACACCACTCATGTCCTGCACTCAGGCGACACCGGGCTGAATCTGTATTCCCAGGCAAACACACACCCTTGAAAATAATGGCTTAAAATAGGAATGCTGACACCATCTTAACTCAAACAGCACAAATGCAGGGCTGTAATTTTCTATGCTACTTAATCTCCTGGTACAAAAACCTCTGTTGCTCAAGGGAATTCGTCATCCAGTCCAGAGGAAAAAAATATTCTTTCAAGGATGTAATAAGTTAACAAACCAAATTAGCATGTAGCGGGGTTCTGTGGCTCTTATCGTCCACATTAACCTCAGGGCTCTCCAAGGCTAATATCTTTAGTTGTGCTGTTCTTGCTGGCTGTCTCCAGACCACTAACCTTATTTCTCTACGGGCGAACAGAAAGCTCTGCTCTTCACAAATCTCCCTCTGATTTTTGTTCTTTTTAGTGGAGCTAAGCCTTCGGTTTCCAAGGTCAAATGAGCTAAGCCCCTTCCGAGATGAGCTGACTTCTGACACACACAATAAGGGGCTACTCTTCTTAGCTGACCCTCGCACGGGCATCATTAATACACCTCGCCATTTGAAATGCAACTTTCCTCTCTACGCACGCTTAGGGGCCTCGGAAGCGACACGTGGAGCCGCAGCGCCACCTGCTGGTTTTCGCTGCGTAATTTTTGCAGACGCGTCGTCTTGGGGTCTCTGCTTTTCCATCAGAGCACTGGAGAATGAGGTCTGTTCCCTTTGGGAATCTGTCACCCACACGCAGGTGGAAAGCTGGGATATCTTTAAAATCTTTTCTTTTTAGCTCCCTGCCTAATCTTTAGGGCCTAAATATTGAGATGGAGGGGGAAATGGGAAAGCCAAACCTGGTAATACACAAAATGTTTCTTGTTGATTCCTGATAGCATCTTCTCCAGGCTCCTGTGGGGCTTTCTGTTCAACCTGATATGTGTTATGTTGGCTGATCAGGGGCATATCTGCACAGTTGACACCATGGCATATGGTCAGCTTCTGCCTCTGTATCAGAGGGGAAAACAGTGGTCCAATAAGTGATTTTTACCTGATGCAGAAAAGTCTGCTGTCCCTTAAGTTGCAAGAAAGATGCCTAGTAAATGTAGAATTGTGACAAAAATGCCTCAAAATGGGAATTGCATGTGACGCTATGGATGGCTTAGTGATCAACTGGACCAGTTGGTTGGTGCTGCTGCCAAGGAGGCCAAGGTCATTCATCGAACCCCAAGGGCAAGTTTAGAGGAGCTCTGTTCCACAGGAAGGGAGAACTGACACGTACGGATGCCAGGTGCCTTCATGTACATATGCTGTCCCATTTAATTCTACCAGCTAACCAGTGAGGAAGGCTTCATTCTTCCATTTACAGATGAGGAAACTGAGTTCCACAGACTGAACTCTTGCCCAAGGTAGCAAGCCAGTGAGTGATAATCTTGGAATCTAGATACGTATCTGTCTGGATTCAAACCTTGTGTTCCCAACACCACAAATATACCCTTATGCCTGGTTGGTGGTCTTGAAAATGGGTCCCCTACTCACAAGAGGAGCCATGGGAAGTGTGTTGAAGCATGTTTCAAAAGCCATGTCTAATTCTGCAGAAACAACTCCATGGGCCCGCTCGCAGGTAATAAACAGCATCACCTTATCAATGACAGGGGAACAAAAGACATTAAATATCAGCTACAGCAAAGGAAGTTATAATGTGCTCTTGCCAGAGGAAAAGTTACGATGCATTCCAAAACCCACAATGAGGCCATTTTGCCCTCCCCGCCTCTCCCTCAGTGGGCCACATTGTATGATTTTCATGTCCAGAAGAATAAAGAGAAAGATGTGAGATGTGAGAACAAAACCATGTTCTCAAGGTTTTGAAGGTACTCATGCTCTAGAAGACTTTAAGTCAAGTACTTCTTGCAGACAATACATATAAATCCACTTGGAAATCCGAATTGTCCCCACCCTGCATTGAAACAGCTCTTTCAAGATCACCGAGGACCTCCACCCATCAAATCCAATGGTCAATTCTCTGGACCCAGCAGCTCAGAGAGGAGACATGACCCCCCAAGGTCACAGGGACTAGGCCAGGACTAGCCCTGCCCTCCCCTGCCCACTGGGGCACCTCACACTCTGTGACAGCAGCCGGGCTTTTGGATACCTCATTGCACCCTCTCTGTTATATTTTGGGAATATTTATAGTGTTTTATGTTACAAAATAATACATGTATAAATGTTAAAATTGCATGCAGTAAAGGATTAGGATGAACATAAACAGCACCCATAATCCCACCACTCAGAGAGGACCATTGTTAACAGTTTGATGTATTTCGTTTGTGTGTGTGTGTGTGTGTGTGTGTGTGTGAAAGAGAGAGACAGAGAGAGAGAATATTTTCTATTTCTCTATTTGGTATTTTCTTCATAGATGCATAGGTATTCTGAACATATACATTTATACATATTCATATGATATATATCACTTTCATACATATCAACATGGTGAAAATGTTTTAGCCTTAACAGCTAACACCACAATTCATGTCAAAGAAAGGAGAGATTTGGGGAAAAAATACTTTGTTAAGTGTCTGGGTAGGAAGTAAGCCTCTTTCCTCTTCCTACTCAAACTAAGAACTAAGGGTTAGTTGGCACCAGGGCTTAGAGAAGGAAGAAAAATTGTAAAACAGAAGAAAGAACCTGGAGCCTCTGAAGGCAATTCAGGAGGTTGGCCACAGCAAGAAAAGATGGACGGGGAGAAGATAGGGACTCAATGTGAGGGCTACACCATATTCCAAGACCAAGCAAAACTTTCCCTCGAAGTCTAGTCAACTCATTGGCACTCGCATGACTTTGAGGATAAAACTGAATAAGGGGATGAGGTTCCCATGTAGAACAGGACAGAGGCAGCATGCAAAGAAGCTGGAACCCGAAGGATTGAGGTCAGGAAAAGAGATATGGGGTGAGGTGTAGCAGAAATTCAGAGGAGGCTTAGGACTTCCACAGTCTATGGCACTGTGAGAGTCAAGGCAATTTAATTCAGATCTCAAAAGTTACTGGAACCCCAACTAACCTCTGGGGTACACATGGTTGAGATTACACAATTCTCGCAGGTTTTATGAGCTCTCATCCCCCAGAGTGCAGTGGTTGATTGCTGTCTGACTACCTGCCTTTGCAAGGCTCCCCAGGAGATGCCAAAGACCATCCCACCTTGCTCCTTCCTCCTGAGTGGAGGTCGATGGCTCTGGTCTAGGATAGGAACCACGGTGTGGTTGGGAGAGACAATGGCTGAGCTTGTACAAAGCAGCAAGGTGTGGAACAGAAAGATTTGTTCATGGAAGACCTCTGACAGCTAACCTACCTTCAGCCTAGGTTGCTGACAGGAAAAGCTTTCCAAAATGTGGAAAAACTGTGTTGTATACAGTAAATAGGTGAGTTCTATGTGTAGAACTGGGAATCCAGAATTTTTTTTAAATTTATCAAAATCTCAGGAGGCATTCTTTTCCCAAGAGCTGAGTAATATCTAAGTCTCTTTCCCTCTGTCGTATGTGGGTTTCTGTGTCAGACAAGTCATTAACGAGTAGAGATTGATTTGAAGGGTCTAAAGTCCTCTTGTAATATTTCAGATGTGAGATATGAAGAGCTTGAGTTAGGGTGTGCAATAGAAAAAAAGAGGTGCATGTAAAATATGTTATGAAGGAAAACAGAACTTGTGAGTGATCATTTGTGGAATTACGGAAGAATGAGGAATGAAATATGACTTCATATTTCCCAGCCCGGGAGCTGAGAGTGAGTAACAGAAGTAGACAAGAAAGGGCAACTGGTTTGGATGAAGGGACATAAGTTTGTTTCATTATTGTTGAGGTCCCCAGTTAAGACACGTCGGGCCAGTGGAAACGGCCAGTAGTCAGATGGAAGTGTGGGACTGAAGTTGAGCGGTCAGGGCAGGAGCAGTAGGTTTGCAAAGTTCTCACATGGGTCAACTGACATCAAGAGAGTGGGTAAGACCTCCCAGGGAGGGAGTGTGAGGTCAACACGCTCCATAACACATTTAGCTTACTTGACGAATTAATTCCTTTTCTCCTTTTCAAAAAGAGTTGTTAGCAAAAGGCAGAGAGGGGTCCTTGGGAGATTTTCATTTCACTTTACAGGAGAACCATCCAACTTCGGTTCATGGATTTCTAGAGCACTTGCTTTCGGGGACGCAGACAATCTGATCAAAATTGCAGGAGGACAAAAGCAGAAATCTTTAAATTTTGAGCCCTGGGCATGCTTTGGATCTTCTCCCAAAAAAAAAAAGTGCCCGTTAGCAGAAGCTAAAAACGTCACATGGTGCCCTTGCTTCTGACCCTAACCTAAAGAAAGAAAGGATTCAGGATGCCAGAAGGAAGTACTTTGTTCTTTAAGCAAATGGACCTTTCCAGAATCCCAGAGAAAGCTCTCTTTGATGGACAAAACAGGAGGGTAAGTGAGAGGCACACTTGTGAGCAGAGATGGAAATGAAGAAGGTCAAACAGTACTGGAGCAAAGCTTTAGAGTTTACTCAGTGCCATGAAAGCCTCTGAGAATATAAATTCAGAGTGACTGTTTTTGGAGTTACAGGGGGAAAATACATTTCTAAAAACAACACCATGAGCAACAGTGTCCGATTCCACCACTGATTCAATAATCATGTGTGTCAATGTTCTCACAATGAACCTAATACATATATATATATGTATATTTACAAGTACCCTTCCTGAACTTTTATTTGTCTCAAAAAATGGCCCTGTACCCCTAAATTATGTTACCAGTCATATTTCTCTAAATATTGACCTCCTGAATCAGAATCCCTGGGATGCTTATTAAAGATGTAAATTCTTACAGACCAGAGAGATTTACTTATTCTATGTTTTCAACAAGCAATTCATGGGATCCCTTTACACATTCAAATTTCTGGAACTTTATATGAAAAAATCTCTTGCCTTCCAGAGACTGAGCCCCAGATATTTGAAGGGAAATCCAGTTTCCCCTAGTCCTTTAGCTCAAATTGGAATAATAAACATCAGCTACTATACAAAGTTACGGGAACAGAGTAACTCAATAAGCTATGCTTCTTAGACTAAACGAATATGATCTTAGGTCTAGAAAAATTCTGTGATCCTTCGGTTTGTCAGGGTGACCCTATTGTGGGATGGGCCCAGCCAATGAAATTCTAGAAATAACTGATATTATGTCCAGTAAATATATATACACATACACACAAAACAAAGACCCTACATTTGGGAAGTTTCCTAAATGATGGTGGTGGTGGTGGTGGTGGTGGTGGTATATGTGTGTGTGTTTTCACTGCTATTTTTAATAAAGTACAACATTTATAATTTTATTTTGATACCAGTTACTGGAAAAGAACAAAAAAGGATAATTTGGAATAAGAGACACAGGGGAAAAAAGGAAGGTGGATACACAGTTAAACTAAACATCCGTCAGAATTAGACATTTTCAACCCTGTATAGAAAAAAATAGTGCAATGCAGTCCCCTTATCCTGGCCCCTACGTGCACACACAAGGTAGGTCTGCTGAGGACTATCTGTTTCTATTCATTTCCAAACTTACAAAGCTCAGGGTCCTTTTTGTATTTTACTTAAACCGAGACTTATTCCAAATAAGGCAGCTTTTCACAAAACTATTTCTCCTCCTACATCTGTGTTCCCAGTGTCAGCAAGCCATAGAGGCTGCTATTTTCCAGAGCTGTCATTGTATTCTGTAACAAAGCACCCTTCCCTTTAGCTGAGCTGAACACTAGAAATGCTTTCAAACTTGTTTTCAAAGAAGCTAGGCATTTTTTACCTTTAGCTGTGGGGTCTGACTTAAACAATTTTCCTTCCTCCTCTTGAATGAAGCTCATTTTAAGCTCAAAGAACAATAGCTGTAATCCCAATTCTCCTTCAAGGATTCTGGAAATGATAAAAACAGTATCACTTGATTCTTGGGGTATTATTCCATGATGTCTCAAGATACCAATGGATACAGAGGCATCTGGGAGCCAAGAAAACCCAGTGACCACGCAGCAAATAGTCAACTGAGTCAACAGTAGAAACTCTAGGGTCTTCCACCAAAGGACCGTGGGAAAGACTGTACCCAGGATGCTTTAGAAAGTGTTAATATGGGCGGCAGTAACCAGATCTGGAAATTTGAGTCTCTTAACCCATTGACAATAATATGGACCAAATTGCCATAGAGTCTTCATAATCTCTCTCTTGCTTTCTCCTGAACCTGACCCTGTGGTAGTTCCTAGAACTCAAAATGCTTTATCAAGTCTCTAAGAGTTGCTCATGCTGATTTTTCTGTATGCATATTTAATTTTATAACAAAAACTTAGTATCTAATGATATACCAGGCACTCTGTTATGCATCAGCGATTTAAATACAAGAAACACGAATAATGTATTCCCAAGCAACTCACAGGTTAGTGGGGAAACTAAAAATGTTCATGTCATCCTCCAGCACTCAGCTCAGGCATCACCTCTCATGAGAGGTCTTCCTTGGTCTACACCCCTGTGGTAGGCAGAATTCTAAGATGGCCTCCAAGATTCCTGCCCCCTGGTGTATATACCTTGTATAAGACCCTCCCCTTGAGTGTGGATAGGACACAGTCATGGATCATGAATATGATGTCATGTTACGCCTGTGATTGGTTATATTATTAGGCAAAAGTGAAAGGATTTTGCAGATGTAATTAAGGTCTCAAATTCAGTTGACTATGAATTAACCAAAAGGGAAGTTATCTTGGGTGGACCTGACTTAATCAGATGCAAGCCCTTAAAAAGAGGGACTGGGTCCTTTCTGAGGGGAGAGATTCTTCTGCTGGTCTTGAAGAAGTAAGCTACCACATTGTGAGAGGACCACATGGCAAGGAACTGTGAGCAGCCTCTAGGAGCTGAGAGTGGCTCCTGGCTGCCAACCAGCAAGAAAACAGACCTTAGTTTTACAACCACAAGAAACTAAACTCTGCCAACAAGCATGTGAACTTGAAAGAAAACCCTGAGCTCCAGAAAGGAACACAGCCCATCCAACAACTTGAGTGCAGCCTTGGGAGACCCTGAGCAGAGGATCTAACCAAACCGTGCCAACACTATTGACCCTCAAAAACTGAGATAATAAATGTGTGTTGTTTTAAGCCATTAAGTTTGTGGCAACCTGTCAACACAAAGATAGAAACTAGTGCAATGCCCAATTCCAGTCTAAAAGTATGCTATGAACAAGATCACAGAGGAAGAAAGATATGGCCATGGCGCAGAGGAAGGCAGTACTGTGGTAGAGAATATGCTCACTAGCTATCAGGAGACCTGGTCCTGACTCTCCACTAATTCAATGTATGATATTGGACAAATCACTTACCTCTCGGGGCCCACCTAGTTTAACTCACACATAAAATGAAGGAGTTGAACTAGATAAACTCTGAGACCCTTCCAATCCCCAATATTCTTCGAGCCTATGAAACTATGTCCTCCATAGCATGGGCCACTCACCTTCCATCCACTTCACACCAAATGGTAGCTCACTGTTAGCTGCTCTGAGTCCCTGAGAAACAGGCACTCATGAAGGATGAGCTTTTGGAAGAGTAGAGGGAATTTTTCTGTCTTTCCTCCTCTTCTAAATGTCTTCACAGTGGCGTTAAGAGCAATACAGAGACACCTCCAAATCTACATGGCCTAGAAAGACTCAGACCATAAAACCACACTAGACTTCAAGAACTCAAAAGGGTCGCTGGTCTCATAGACCTCTTTAGGTCCCTGTGTGCCTCTTTAAGACTCAGGAGCAACTCCAACCTTCTCACAATTATCACTTTTATGTCTCAAATCATATAATAGCTGCCATTTATTAAGCACTTGATATTAAAGCACTATCTCAGGTGCTTTATATATATTACCCATCAGGGAGGATCAATAACTTATTGACAGTCACCCAGTTCATAAGTGGGGGTGAGAATTCTAACCCAGGTCCATCTCAGGCTAACGCTTGTGCTTTTCCCTCTGCATGATGCTTGTGCTGGTGTCATGGCACCTACTACTCATTTGCCTTCATCCACTCAATAAACATTTCATGACCACTCATTCATATGTCACACCATCGAGTGACCAATCATCTTGGTTTGCCCAGGACTGAGAGGTTTCCCAGGATGCCGGACTTTCAGTGCTAAAACTGGGGAAATCCCAAGCAAACTGAGATGAGTCAGTCATTCTAGCACCTGTGCTCAGGGCTGGGGATGCAGAACTGGAGCGCAGGGGACATATGCAGATATAAAGCGAAATCCTAAATGCAAAGCTTTCTCCAAGAGTCAAACACTTTATTTCACTTCTTGTGCACAATCCCATGGGAGGGACCCTATGTACAGTCTGTCTATGTCATCTCTTAAAAGAACCATACCTGAGACTCTGAGTCACAGACCCACCTGTCTGCTGGGAAGTCTCCTAAAACCCGAGAACCAGGCTTTCCCAGTCACCTGCCAGCCTGAGGTCATTCAGTCTAACACTCTGCCTGAGACACAGGAGGGTCTGAAGCTTCACTGTTCTCCCTTCAGCCATTGTTGCTCTTCGATCCACTAATACCTAAATCCCCTGAGAACAACTTAAGACTTTTCATAGAGTTGTTGTTGCTCTGTTATCAGACTCTAATCCCAAACCCATTAAACCTCTTATCGGCCTAATAGCAATATCCCAACTCTGATATACAGTTCTTGGAACTTCATTACTCTAGATGCAGGTAAGGCTGTTGACTGAGAGAATATTTCATCTAAAATTTATATTCTTTTTTTTTTTTTTTTTAAAGATTTTATTTATTTTTTCCCCCCAAAGCCCCAGTGGATAGTTGTATGTCGCAGCTGTACATCCCTCTAGTTGTTGTATGTGGGACTCGGCCTCAGGATGAACGGAGAAGTGGTGCCTCGATGCGCACCCGGGATCCGAACCCAGGCCACCAGCATCGCAGCGCGCGCACTTAACCACCAAGCCACAGGGCCAGCCCTAAAATTTATATTCTTAATCATGTGAAACCTGATCCTAGTCCTTCTGATTCTAACTTGGAATTGACCATGGGGATCCAGTGTTCACATGGGCTGGACGCTGGGGCCTTTGGCCATGGTACTATAAGGCCAGCATCTCCCAGTGATCTGGACCCATTTCCAGTTTCAAGAGCAGCCTCTCCAAGCAGCTAAACGTCTTGACCACTTTTTATCAGAAGAAAGAGCTAAATGTTCACAGCGCCAAAACCAGGACGCCTGTTTTGACCTGGATATTTCAGCATCCAAATAAATGACACCCAAAAGCTGTGTTGACCAGATGACTCCATCTGGGAGCTAAAGGTCCATCTTGGAGTGGTCATATCCTGAGGTTTACCCTTTTCAGAATGAAATGAGATACAGCAGCCTCAGAAGAGCATCGCCACGCACTTTGGGTGAGAGATGCATCCTGCCTCAACTCACCTATGCCAAGGCCATCGCTCCCTGGCTTTAGGGTCTCTCGTAAATAACACTACACCTTTTCCTCCTTTGAGCATTTAATAAATTGAAAAATGAAACAACAGAATGGCAGATTGAGGCTCAAAATATTACTTTTATTATCAATAAAGTTTAAATTGGAGGAGGTAGCTTAGCGAGAGAGCCACATATGCGAGAAAGTGAAACACAGAATTAGGTAGATTTGCACACACCTCCCAACAGAAGTGGAGAACACTTGGCTGGAGGAACAGTGGAAAATTACTCTTCTTTGCAGCCATGCTTCCCAAGGGAGCGGGAGCGTGGGTAGTGGGGGAGAGCTGGGATGCCTGCACCCAGTTTGTTCTTCCCAAATTTACCAATCAGATAAATCACTCCCCTCCCACCTCTCTATGAATAAAAGGGCCAAACGGTGGGTAGGAGTCAGACTAATTGATTTCCCTCCACTTGAAGGAAACATCACATCCGGCCACTAAGTACAGCCGCAGGTAAGAAGAGCCCTTGCTCTACCTAGGCAAGAACACTACCTAGGATCTTCAATGTGTATCAGGAAGGGGAAAAAAAGAAAGTCAAGCTGAATTGGGTGGTAAAAATTCTAAGTGCTCTAGGATGAAAAAGGAGCAGAGGACGGACCGCAAGAACTCTGGGCAGGCTTCTCAGATGGGGAGAGACCGCGGGTAGAACGAGAGGGAGGAAGATAGTTTGGACAGCAAAACAAGGAAGGGATGACATTCTTGATAAAGGGAAAAACCAACCCAAGTGGAGAAGGGCAGTATGAGAGAGAGTCCCGCCTCAGAGAGGTGAGAGTTAGAGGGCGTGCAAGGCTTCTGCCAAACCCAGCAGCTGAGGGCTTAACCCTAGAAACAACAGGAACCTAGAGGTTCCTTAGGCGGAAGTCATAGGCTTAAACTGGTGTGAATGCAAACCAGTTTGGAAACCAAAATTCCAACTCTTGAAAACATTTGGATAAATACATAATCATACTTTTTATCATGTGTAGAGTTTTCATATCTACGCAAATCAAAATTGTGACTCTCCTATGTGTAGAAAGAAAAATTGTTAGGAAAAACATTTACTACATTTCTATTTTTCCAAGGAAACTAAAATTTCTGACAGGGCAAAGCTTTTAGACTTGCTTTGGGGGTGGTATAAAGCCACCGTTGGTGGTCCTTGAGGAAGGTCCCTCTGGCGGATATTCAGAGTGGCTCTGATGAGGGGAGGCAGGAGCAGAGAGCCGTCTGCAGAGACAATCAAAGGTGCTCTCTGGATACAGGGCTCTCAGGAATCCCTCAGGAGATGCTTGAGGGTTAGCCAAAATCTCCCAGGCACAGTTTACAGGGCCAAATTTCAGAGAAAATCCTGAGGCATGAAGCATTTTTCAAATTCTGCCCTCTTTAGCTGGTCCTTTGGGAGGGACCTTTCCAAATTGGCATACTGCCACCCTCTCCCTCTAGCTAGGGAAATACTATGAGAGAGAAAAATCAGTCCTCAGAGTCTTGATTGCTCCTGTCATCCTGTAACCTGTTCCCTCCTCCACTGGCCCTCCTTTCAAGGGTGCAGAATCTTCCCACCTTTCCCCCATTTCTCCCTTTCATATCCTACCTCAGAGAGGTTCAACTTCACTGTAGCTTAGATGAAGATTAAGAGTCATTTGCATTTAACACTTTGAGCTCTCGAGGTACAATGAAAGCTTTTTCCCCCATAAAAGAATTTGAGCCCCTGGGAAGCTGGGGAGAGGAAGATTGCTGCAAAGAGCCTTCCAGAACCTCAGACATTACCCCAGAGACAGTAAGGTGTTGACCCCACCGCTAGCCTCCAACACTCCCTGTCATGCACACAACTTTGCATTCACCTGTTCCTTCCAGGCCAATCAGGCTGTGTCACCCAGAGGCTGTGTTCTTTTCCGCCCCAGGGCAGGAATGCTCGCCTCCGAGATGGAAAGTGCATCCTGGCTGCCAGACGTTCCTGGCCCTTGTGCTTTGATCTTCTCCTCACAGTCTGTATGAACGCTTGAAGATAGCTCTGCTCTGCAGGCTTTGTCTGTCTCAGCATTGTCTGTTAGAAGTGAGATCAGGACGTGGGGAGAGGATGAGGAGAATATGCCCTCCACACCTACTCCGGCTGACTGCAGAGAGCCCTCAGGGGCCAGCTTGTCATTCATTTATTCAATCAACAAACTGGCAAAACACTTAGCTAGATGGGGCATAAAGTACAGTATCTGCCTTCAAGACCATTAGATACTGGAGTTTTAGTATCAGGAGGGATTTTGGAGGCCATCTGCCCAAATTCTTACCCATAATGGAAATCATCTTTCCAACATGCCTGACAGTCATATTGTCTTTCTGATCCCAACTCACCACACCACGTGTAAAACTGGGACAGTAACGCCTTCCTTATCAGGTTATTGTGAAAATTATGTGCCATACTACATGCAAAAAGCATTGCACAAATTAAGAGAACAATTATTGGGAGCCATTATTGTTATTAGTACTACACAGTGTCTAAAGACCAGATTGGACTGGAAAAAAAGTCTGTATTACTTTTTATGGTTTGCTATTGGTCTCTTCTTTCCAGCAGAGTCCTAGCCATCTGGATTTAAAGCTGTTCTCTCTGTTCCCTGCTGGCGAGAAGGGAAAATAAACATCATTCCTTCGGTGTGTTTGATTTATATCCCTGGCAGAGCTCAGTCTCTGCCAGGAATGGATCTGCTTTTCTGCACATTGGAGACCTTCCTCGTCTACACCAGGATCCCAGCTGTGCTCACACGGAGGACCGGGGTTCAGACATGATGCAGAGAGTAGCAGGATCAGCCATCAATGTTTCACCTCCTGCTGCTCCATATCCACATCCTCATGGTCCCCACGTGTCTTATTCACAGATGAGGTCACTTCGCAGCCTGTCCCACTGGTACCAGTGGAATTCCCTCTCTTCACCCATAGCCACTTACCTCTAGTCCACAAGCCTCTGCTAAAAATTCGAATATCAGAAGTGATGCTAGAAATCGCTTCCTGGAATTGGTGACAGTCACTGAGATATTGGGAAACATCAAAGCTAGGTGTCCCCTTGTCCAGAAGTGACCTATTCCCTGAGACTTAGGGCTCCCCTGAGTTTAGAGAAAGATGCAAAAGGGCCAAGAAACATAAGGAAATCCTGCAGGTCGCTTGTATCTATCTATCTATCTATCTATCTATCTATCTATCTATCTATCTATCCATCTATCTATCGATCTATCTATTTATCTAATATCTATCTATCATCTATCTATCTATCTATCTATCTACCTACCTACCTACCTACGTTCCTACCTACCTATCTAGTTTTTCCAGTAGGAAATTGCTATTCTGCATGTCAGTCACTGGGGAAGAGGCGGGTGTTAGAAGAGGGGTCACCAGCTGACTTCAGAAGGACTGACCACTCTCTTCCTCTGGGTCTCCTTCTCTCAGATCTGGACATTAAATCTTAGCACTGCCCCAGCCTTAGATCTCACCTGGTTTACTAGGGAAAGGGGCATTTGTGGCACACCACTGACCTGAGACCCTACTGGAGGAGGTCATAACCCCAGAAGAGCTTTGTCACCAAAGACTCAGGTTTGTTTAGAAGTGACAGCCCTTCTTCCTAGTTGCTTCTGCTTTCCTTCCTCATCTGTCCTCTAACTTGCCTAGAACTTTGGTTTGGAAAAGAGAAATAACACATTCATTCCACAAATGTTGGTGTCTTATGAATAAATTATCTTGGAGGAAGTTTTCAACCCAGGGGGAGAGTGATCCCTAAGTTCCTCTCTTCTTTCACCCTGGGAAAAACTCCAAGCCTCCCTCCACCATCACTGCCTGCCTCTCCATCCTCTCTTTCTCTGTCTCAGATCAGGCCTCTGTATACCTCACCCGGTTTTCTGCTAAGCCTCCTAACAGCATTCTCTGCCTCTGGCTTTCCTGTGCTTCTGCCCTAGGCATACCAACCCACCACCCAGCCCATTCAGCAGGCTGCTGCCGGCATGGTCCACATTGGCACCCAGATAACATTTGACTGCTTTCTCAAGGCACATGAGGCCCTGTGTGCAAAGCACCAGGAGCTGTTCTCCTGTCCTGAACACATGCTGCTCTCTCTCTCTGCTGTCAGAATTGGCTCCTCAGAGCCTGCCCTTCCACTGTGCCAGCACCCCTCTCAGTCCTGCCCTAACCAACAAAAGCCTCGCCTTGACTTCCTTTCACCCTTTCCTCCTCCAGGCCTTCTGGGGCTCTCACCTAGTCTGCAGCCCACCTTTTCACGATGTGATCCAACGGCCTAACTCAGGACATGGAAATCCAGCCCCACAGGGACCACGTTTCCTGGCTCTGCACTCCCCCCAGAAGATCCACGCCTCTCCCCCACATTCACTCTGCCTAGGTTGATTTTGGTCCCATTTGTGATTGTCTCTATCAGAAGAACAAACGGGGGCAAGGCTAAGAATAAAAGAAGAAAGTAGAAGAAAGGAAGAAAGGAGAGGAGGTGAGAGGAGAGAAGATGGGAAGAAAGAGAGAGGTTTACCTTAAAAGAGACTAGGTCTTATTTCTCAAACGTTTCCTACTCTGAAGACCAGTGTACATTATCTAGGGTCCCAAAGGAACCCCAGGCCCTGAGAGCTCACATCAAGAGAGAGAGTCTGTGGGATTATAAACCAGACCACCTGGGCCACAATCTTGCTGCACCAGGAGAGAGGGAAGCTTGCTTGTAATTTCCACTTGCACTTTCCCTGAACCTGAGCCATCAGTATTCCAGGCTTTTATGCTTCCAGCAGGGACCATACCCCCTGGCACCCTCACCTCCACCTCCCACGCTCTCAAGTCCTCTCTCCCTCTCCTCCCCTGGTCACTCAGCGGCCTCTCATAACTCTGTCACACTTCACCCTGGGATAATTCAGATCTCCATTATCTGATTCTGTCCAAAACCCTGCTCGAATCTTATCCCAGTGCACTAGACCTCTGCCGGTCTTCCCTAAGCCACATTTTCAATCAGAGAACACAACTAGAGATGCCAGTCCCTGGCTGTCAGGCTGGCACCAAAGCCTGGCCAGAGGCAAGCAGTCAGGGGGCTAGGAATTGGTGGTTTGCTGGCCTGAGACCCAACGCAGCAAGATAAAGGGATTTTTCTCTTTTTTTTTCTCTTACTAAATTTCAGTCTCTTTTAAAAAGTGAAGGCGTTAAAGTAAATGATCTCTAATTACCCCTCCACTTTGTTCCTCTCATGGGCACACACAGTGAAGCACACAAAGGGAAGGCATCCATCTAAATGGATGTGTATTTGTGTATGTGCAGGCTGTGTATAGGTAACGACCTCTGACACAGGGGACCTTGGAGGAGCAAATCGAAGATGTGAGGCCCTGAGAGCATATTTTGTGCACTCAGGAAATACAATAATTACAACAGCTCCCACCACTTGTGCTTCCCTTCACCTCATGCTAAGGAGCCTGAGTTCTTACCATATCCCTCTTCCTAAACATGGGTCAACTCAGTCCATCCCCACTTACACCTGTTTGAGTGAAGGTGACCAGAGCTGACCTCCAGGGTGGCCTCTCTCACCTGTCAAAAGTTGCTTCCACTTTTGACAACACTTCCTAGTTGGACTTGGAACCAGCCTTTCATAAGTTCCTCAAGGCCTGGTCTTGTCCCTGAGCTGCTATATTCTTTGAGCTCAGAGATATATCTGACCATGACCCGCCACTAACTGGGATAACTAGAATTTTCAAAATCTCTAGAAAAATCTCCACTTCCATCAATCAGTGATAGCCTTCAGTCTCAGTGCATTCTCAAGGACATTCAAGATCAAATACTCCAACCTTATCTATGATACTGCCCCCACATAAAGCTGACATCCAGCATAGCCTGGTGTTCTCATCAGCATCTCCAAGAACAATAACAATTTTTCCTGCTGGAAAATTGCTCCTTGACCCACATTCAGTGTCTTTTTGCTGCAACTGCATTTCAACACAAATATTTTCTTGGTTTTCCAAGAGATTTTGTTTTTAACCCTCTGGAATTCCCCCAGGAACTGACCCCAGCCTCTTGCAGAAGAAAAGAGCAAGGAGATACTGCACAGAATAAGCAAAATCTCAATTAGGCTGCCCTGATCAGGGAATAAGAATCACTAAAAGCCTTTATTCACTTATCCAATCCCCACTTCCTCCTCAGCATTGTCAAAAAAAAGAAAAAAAAAAATTTCTAGTTGCACAGACATTGTAGTAAACAACACTAAAAATATAAAAAAGAAAATCACCTACCTTCCCATCTCCCTCACGAAGTTTGTGTTTTCATTTTTCTAATCCTTGTCTATACATGAAAATAAATGCTACACAGTTATGTAGGTCTGATACAATATTTGACGGTTTTCTTTCACTTTATGTTACAAACATTTTTCCACTTTTGCTACAAAGTCCTCAATTATAAATCCTAACGGTTACAGAACAGTCCATTGATTTGATTAGCTTAACTTATTTCACGCTTTCCTAATGTTGGACTTTCAGGCAATTTTCAGATTTTCTCCAAAACAGACAATGCTGCATAGAATACCATGGTGCATAAAGCCTTGTCCCTTTATTGGATTATTTCTTTAAGAGCAATTCCCAGGAGGGAAATTCTTATATCAAAGCATAAACCTTTTACGGCTCTTAAAATATTTTGTCCGATCCCTTTCCAATCAGGCAATATTCTTCTCTCCTGCCATTGCAATTTTATAAGCACAGAGCTGGGGGAATGTCTTATGTGTCAACTCTTAAAACAGATAAGAAAACACTTTCTTTCTCCAAAATAGTAAACAAAGATTCAAACTCAAGCTCTATGCCAATGCATTTTTGAATAATTTCCCTCAGTTTCCTTCCTACCCTTACTGATGTCAGATAACGCCCTTGTGACATTACACTTCATGGGTCATTTCTGTGCTCTCCCTTCACTACCCAACGTCAGGAAGGCCACACCCAGGTACTCCTGCCAGAGGCTGGGTAACTCTGACCGGCTCTCCGGGGGCAGTCTTTGCGGGGTCTGCTCTCTTTTGTCCTGACTTTTCATGCTACCAGTGCTGACTTCCCACCGGCGTTAGTATGTTCCTCTCCTTCTTGGTCCAGACCAAACTTCTCTTTCTAATTGCCCCGACAATTCCATCACTGCACTGGACCCCTGGTGTCCTAACATGGAACCACTCTCTTTTTAGCTTTTCTAGTTCTTCAAGTCCCAATGCCTCCCCCATCACCACAGTTTTAACATCTAGAGAAAAAAAAAATGATCCTTTTCCAGAGGAAACAGAGGAGGAGACTGAAAGTATTATTCAAACTCACTAAAAGCATAGAGCGAGAAAGGTCTGAGAGGAACAATAACGAGATTGACATCCTGCCAGCCCCTAGCCAAGACAAAGATATGAGTTGCCTTCCTTTAGCAAAACTGGCAAGTTTAGGGGCCAGCCCTGTGGCATAGTGGTTAAGTTTGGCATGCTTTGCTTCAACCACCTGGGTTTGTGGGTTCAGATCCTGGGCACGGACCTACACCACTTGTCAGCCATGCTATGGCAGCAACCCATATACAAAATAGAGGAAGATTGGCACAGATATTAGCTCAGGACTAATCTTCCTCAAGCCAAAAAAGAGAAAGATTGGCACAGATGTTAGCTCAGGGCTAATCTTCCTCAGCAAAAAATAAATAAATAAATAAAATAAAATTAGTAAGTTTGAAGATTAGGTTTCTGTTTAATAAATGTAGCTTCATGTGTAGCTGAGGCCACCATTAGCTGGTGATGCTTGCCAGCTGCCAGAAGTCCCAGAAACTAGACACCCCTGGAAAATTGGCTGAAAACATCCAGTCACCTGAATGGAGATTCTCCACAAATATTCTACCATCATATCCTAGCTGATGGACGCTCACAAAATCAAATGCTTGGTGGTGTGGGAGAACAGGTTTGGCAGCTCCCGTAATAAGTCAGTGCTTGAGCAGTAGTGGGATGAGGCAAAGTAAAGTATACTGGTAGATGATTCCATATCACGACACCTCACTGTCAAACCCCTGGACTTCAGCTACCCAGGATGATTTAAAAAGAAAGAAAGAGACCCTGATGGTTATCTGTCTGTTTAGTTTTTCTTTTCAACCCACTCATGCTACAAATAAGGTCTTGTCTTCTTCAGCAGGACTTGACGAGAATGTGGGTAAAACCCACAGAAATGCATGTGCTAGGACCTGGGAGCAGAGTAAGAAGATGCAAAGGCAGACTTACTGAAGAAAGCAATTCCCATCCAGGCATTTACTACTCTCCTCTGGCATTGAGCTCACAACCACTGCTCACAGGACCAAGATCCAAGGTCAAGGTCAAACCTCTGCCCTCTCTGAGAATGAAGTTCAGTTGCCTGATGTTAGAGATAGACGTGGATCCTTTAATTGAAAGCCTATGGAATTTCCACTTAAAGTCTGAAACTTCCAACACTGTTTCAGGAATTTGCAAGTCAGTTTTGGTAGAGAAAAGGAAGTGAGGAAGTAAAAGAGGGAAAAATGGGGGGAAAAAAGGAGTATTATGCCTTACTATGTATCAAGCATTTCGTTTCTATTATCTCACTAAAAGGAAGGTATTGTTTTCATCATCAACAAGGAAGGAAACCAAAACACAGACAGAATGAGCGAGTTGTTAAAATCACTCCAGAATAAGTGGCAGAGCCATTTGAACTTGGGCCCAAAGATCCTCCCTGTCCCACACAGCTGGACTCATAGACCAGAAGTCCACTGAAGGCCAATCATGAGATAATGGCAGAAATTCCAGAACATAGACTCCACAGAAGAATGTATGCATCGTAAGCGTAGGGACCACACACACATGCTCAATAAATGTTAGCTATTATTATTAGCTTTATATATTGATTTAGTAAATTAATAAATTCTGATTCCCAATTAATTTCACCCCATTATAATAATAGCCACTGTTCATTTTGTGTTTACTCTGTGTCAGGCACCACAGGAAGAGTTTTAAATGATTTATCTCATTTAATTTCCACAACATTTCTCTGAGGTAAAATTTATTATCCCCATTTTACAAATGGGGAGACTGAGGCTCAGAAACAGAGAAAACTTGACCAGGTTAGAAAACCAACAAGGGACAGAATTAGGCTTCAAACCCAGACCTCTGCTGGCAAGGTCTAGGCTCTTAATTGTTCCATTCTCCTGCCTCTCTACAATGGAACTTCATTTATAATTCATGAATCAGCACAGATGATGTAGTTTAAAAGACAAAAGGGGAGATGGGGTGAACTTCCTCATATAGAGAAGTTCTCCCAATGAAGTTGTTCGGTAGAGGGTCTTAGAGACGGAGAGAGAATAGAGATGGACTTTCGAGGCAGGCAGACTGCCCAGCACAGCCTGGGGTTCAGGCTTGTTATTATTGATTACAGCGCCAACCTGAGCTGCTCTGGGAGCCTCCTGTGCACTTCAAAGGCAACATGAGCTTGGAAAGCTTGCAGCCCAGGTAGTCAGAGACAGACAGGAATTTGCCAAATCTAAAGGCAGGAAGCAGGATGAATTCAAAAGCACAAGGCTCTCATGAAAGTTTAAGATCCAAGTAAAAGGTGAGCCCTTAGTCCGAAAGAAATGAAGTCTGAGTCCCATCACCAGACAGTTTCAAAACAGATGGCCTTAAAAACATAAGAATACCAAGTTCCCAGAAAGGCAACCTGGAAGTGAGAAATACTTCCATTCAGGGAAGAAGGTAGGAGGCAAGTACTGGAGGAAAGGCATTCCGCATTCTCAGGGAGAGAGGGACCACCTATACCTGCTCCATAGTCAAATATAAACACTTGCCTCCCCCAACCAAAGCCTGAGCCAACAGACAGGAAGAACATTTCAAAACAGACAGCATGTAGATTAAATAGGCAATGCCACTAGGGCACCACTAAAGAGCTTGCTGGAATCATTGCAAAAAGAGCAGCCCACAGCTAGCCCAGCCAGGGCAGGGAAACTGGGCTGAGGGAGAGAAGTGACAGCAGCGTCACTATCATCTGGCAAGAAGAGGGAACGGGAAAAGCGGTATTAGAGAAAGGATGGACAGCAATGTCACAGAAGTGCCTCTGACAGGTGGTGTCCTTGGGGAAGAAGAACAGGCCAAGGTAGAAAGGAGAAGATGTTATGGCTTAATGCCACTTGCCCTCAAGCCCCAAAGTCACATTATCACACCAAAGTAGGATATAGATGCATGAAGTTTAGTACAGTTGTTCTTCTACTCCAAAAGTGAGCTGAGGCATTTGACTAAAATACATAGATATGTACGCTAAAAAACGTAGCATGCCATGATATTTAAATTTATTAGCTGACAAACATTGCGTTGTACCATCTGCTACTCTGTACTAAACTTCCTGTAACTAAAGATGCATAAACCCTAGAGAATAAGCATTAGGTAAAATAGATTCATTTTATATAATTGCACATAATTGTGCATGTAATGTTTTAATGCAATATTACTCAACAGCTGTGCAAATAATGGAAAGGTTATTCACCAGAGACCACATGCCGGCAATGAGATATGAAGGCAGAAGTCTAGCCAACCAGTGAACCCATAACCTCACTGGGATGACGGGATGGCTTGCTTTCGAAAAGAGTCCAGGTTAAAAGCAGAGCGCCACAGAACTCAAAAGCAAAGAGGTGACGCTATCCCCCGACTCCCACTGCAGAGACAGGGCACTTCATCAGCCTTAGCTCACGTCACCCTCCACTCCTCCGGAGGTTACCTCTTTCTGCATGGCTCCTCTTTCCTTTCTATAACTTGTACGATGCTTTCAATATTCTTCTTTTACAACCACATATTGACTACCCACAAGAAGACACGTCTTCTCTTGCTGTACATTCTGTTTTAAAATAACATGCCAAGTAAGCTCTAGAATCAGAATTCCAAATCCCTAAATGACTCTCGTTTGCCTTCTCATTCAACTTTTCCTAGAATCTTCATGTAAATCACAGATTTTCCCCATTATATAGGTAGATTTTATTATTCCAATTTGAGAGATGAGAACACCGAGGATGGGTGTTTCAGTCACTCAACAAGTGTTGACTGAGTATCTAGCATGGGCCGAATTCATAGAAGTCATTAGCCTCTAGCAGTACAAATACACAATGGCAAAACTAAGGATTAGGACTTAATGCTTTGCTCTTTACCTTAGTTCTTTTAGTGGTTCACTGCTAAACGACTTTGAACAAGCTGCTTAATATGTCTATGACTCATGCTCAACACGTATGAAGGAAGAACAAAAAAATCAACTAACTGGAATGTATCTACAAACACCCCTTTGATCAGATATAAAAATTTTTTAACATCTGACCACAATCAGTCTATAAACATCGAGTTGACATATTCTATTTCAGCCCTTTATTCTATTAATTCTATTCCACTCTTCCCTTTAGAGCTTATAACCATTTTTTTTCCAAACCTGCTTGGCTATAGTGGCCATTTCAAGTCTGCGGAATAAGATGCAATGCATTTTTTTCCAATGTATTATGCTAAGAAATGTCTTACCTGCAGGCTAACTAGTGTAAATTGCCTCAACATCCACTGTATTATACATTTTACATTGTTCTGCCTATAATATTAAAGCTTGGTCTCTTGGAAAATATTATAAGAGAATTTAACTACACATAAATATTAATAGGCGCAATAAAATAAAAACAGCATAAAAGTATTTCAGTACTAAAAGTTAAACGTGTTGGAGCCTAAGGAGACTCTTTTACCCTCTTTCTTTTTGTAAATGACTTTAAACTCACATAAGATGATGAAATTATAAAAATGAAAATAACAAAATACAAAAAAATTTATTACAATATATTAAGAAGAGGAGTTAGCGGCTTAGAAAGCCCTAAGATGACAAAGTATAATATTCTAGAATTGAAACAAGTCATCACAATTGCTCAAATACCATTCCCCACCACAGCATAATGACTTTTTTACTAACACTCAAATATAATAATCTAGAACTATTTTAAGGTTGAGAGAAGGTTAGGAGAAAGAGTTACCGAAGCCAATATGTATCAAATTTGGAGCTGACATTTAGTCTCAAATTCCCAGTGTTTGCAAGAATTTCAGCACAGGTGGTAAGTACAATCACCATATGTTCAAACTAGAGACATCTGCAGTATCAGAACCAAGAGAGTGTCAACTTAAATGCATGTTCTTTTTGGTAGGGAAAGTGGTTATTTTAAGATATAGTGAGAATAATTTATCTTAATCCCAATTCACTTGAAAAACTGAAGATTAACCCAATCTTTCAAGTGAAGTTCTGAGCACTGAGTTTCTTCTAAATGCATTCCAAAAGGATCTATACAATTTGGATGAGGGATTATGGTTAAAAATATAATTAAATTTAAAAGAGCAATTTTGTAATCCCTTAATCTCTCTGGTCTTCAGTTTTCTTTTCATGAATTCAAGAAGTGGAAGTTGGCTTATATCTCTATAGAAATTCTATAATTATCTGAAAGCCATGAAAGTCCACATAGAATGTAACCTTTCCAAGGTAGTTTTCACATCCACTTGGAAATGAGTATATCAGCTTAAAAAGCAAAATCTCAGCCCCCTTGCTCAATCAGTTTAAGGAGACTCTGCTACAGGAGCAAGTAGCAAAGCCCGTCAAATCAACTTCCAGAAATATCCAAAATCTGACCACCCCCATCACTGCTGCACTGACCCAAACTACAGAAATGAGCAGAAGCAATAGTGTCCTAATTGTTCTCCATGTTTCTATTGTCATTTCCTGTAATGCATTCTTTAAACAGTACCAGAATGACCCTTATTGTAACATACTTTTAGAGGTGGCTGCCCACCCATGACCCTCCTTGACTTCATTCTACTCCTCCCTAGTCACAGTTGATTGGACACTTGATCCGAGTTAGATCAATGAAATTCTGTACCCCCGGAATCTAGAATTAGGATTCATTCTTTGTTGATCACTTGATATAAGATCTATACATTGGTAGCTATAGAAGTGTCCATCTTCCACCATAAGCACAAAGAAGAGAAAAAAAAAAAGTCAACCATTGGGAAGACGAGATGCAGCAGATGCTCAGAGAGAAATAGAAACAAAAGTCCACGCTGAGAGAGAGACGGAGAGAGAGAGAGGGAGGGAGGGACAGAGACAGAGACAGACAGAGATTGAACTAGCACATTGGTTCTTGATGACTTGTCAATTGCTGATTCCAGGCACTTGTTGGGGCCCAAAGTTCCATAAGATACCTCTATATCCTTATAATAAATTGCCTTTCCTTACCAATAGCAACTTCAAGCCCAGCACTAGAGATGCAGAGGCAACAGCCTTCATTAGACTTCACCAAATCCCTAATCCCTATAATAAATTCTTTATTCCACATCCCTTATAGTTACTCAACTTCCCTGATAGAACGCTGATTGACACATGAAGGGTCTGCCATTAGACCACCTGTTTCCTGCACTTATAGCTGTGTGACCTCAGGGAAGTCACTTCTCTAAGCTTCAGTTTTGTCATCTATAAAGTGGGGATAATAATTCCCTTCTTATAGGCCACTTTTGAGTATTGAAGGAGGAGTTATACGTCAAATGTTCAGCTGATAACACTGTAAGTACCTTTATCATCATCATTATTATTATTCAAACTAGCCTGTATTATAAATCTACTATGTGTTACGAGTTGAACTTACTAATGTGAAGTTTAACTGCCGGTATGTTCTTCTGGAGAACATATTAGAAAACAGAATTTAGGTGCTATGGTATTTGCTTTATCCTAATTTAGAGTCAGCTGGATGCTGGTAAGAGGTGATAACAATGCTCTAACCTAGTACCTTTGTAACACTTGAAAAGTCCTCTTTTTGTGGGGTTAATATCCTAACAGTAATTATGCTATGCTGTGACCTCCAGCCTGTTTTATTTTTTGCTTATTCTTCCTTAATTCTTCCCTTATCAGGACAGTGCTGTGGCATCTGAACCAAAGGAGGTCAATGCAATAACAACAAGAAGCGCTGATATGACATTCTTGAATCTAAAGCAACAGCAGCAAGTTCAGAGGGTTCAGCCAAAGGGCAATGTCCAGCCCAGGAAATGTGCTAATGGGTGGTCAAAACTTCAGTGTCACTACCAGATGGACCAGCGGTCTTAGACATGGCCTCTGAACGAGTCAACAACACATCCTGTGTTGCTCCAACAAACTAGGCAGCTTTTGTGTAGTCCCTTTTTGAAGAAAGTATAACTCGGGTATGGCTCCAGTGCCACCGAGGATGCCCTCTACTTTTAAACTCATGAATTTCACTTTGCTAACCTGACAAAAGGTTCTGTGTTGGATGACACATGGACGCGGGATGATTACACAGGAACCATCAGAGACAAGATTGTCTGCTCTTATTAGATTTGATGGCTAGGCAAGACGTATGCCGCTTATCTATAAAAGCTATGAAGATGAGAAAGCTTTAAATTGGGTGAAGGTGACTTAAGGCAGAATTTGAGATGCCAGTTGCTTCAGAAACTAAATTGGGCTGACATTCCCTTCAAAGTCCCCTCCAGGGAAAGAAGGAGAGCAGGTGCTCGAACCGCAGAGGCATAGCATAGCATCATATCTGAAGACCATGCAGTAAACAGAATCCAATGCGAAGAAAGGGTCAGGAACACAGAGTGAGGAGGGAGAGCAAAAAGTGAAGCTGGCACTCCCCTAAGAGAAAGGGAGCCTAAAAGGGGCATGGCAGTCACCCCACCCACGGTAAAGCCACCAAGCCACTTCAGACACAATCTCGATGGAGGAACACAACATGCTGCTGCTATGAAGCCAGGAAGAAAGAAGTCAGGGATCTGTTTATTTCCTTTAACTAACATTTATTGGGGCCCAACTATGACTTGAGCACTGAGTTCACCCTTGTTGGCACCAACATGATGAAGACTCCCTCACATAAGTGTGTCTCAGAGGGATCCAAAATAAGAGTCAAAGTTTTGCTCAAAGAATGGACTTTGAATCTGTTCTGGCAAGAAATAAGTTGAGATTCTAGAGTTTTGTGCCACGTATCATAAAAGAGCTAATTTAGATCTGAAAGCACAAATGGAAAGTTTTATAAATATACCATTTCTATCAAAAGAACTTAATCTGGCCCTCGTCATCATTATTATTATTCAAACTAGCCTGTATTATAAACCTACCATGTGTGATAAGTTGAACTTATTCATGAGGAGTTTTAACTGCTGGTATGTTCTTCTGGAGGACACATTAGAAAACACTGTGGGAACTCCATGAGTAGTCAGCTCTGTCTGTGTCTCCTTAACTTGCTTCCAAACAGACACGGATCCAGGGTTGAACTGGGTGACCTTGAACCAGCTAAGACTAAAACTGTTTTGGAACACTCTCTGAAAACACTGGTGTTATGAGCGCCGATCAGATGGAAACAGCAGTGCAGCATGATTAGGAGCTAGAGCATTTCTCCATAATCTATGACAAAACGTGTAATGCTATGTAAACAAATCTTCTCCCGCCTCCTCGGGGCGATCTTGAAGGGGATCCACTTCCCTGCAGGTCGCCTCTCCTGATTGTCAACTCTATTTAAAAAAAATAAAGTTTATGTTTTCATAGTTAAAATATGATTACTATTGAAATGTTTTTTTAAAATAATTGTCGCTCCATCCCAAAACAACTGTTGTTAATGATTTTATGTATTTCTTTCTAGTACGTTACTACACAAAGTTTTTTGAATGTGTTTTACCATAGTTATTGTTTTCACCTATATTTTTAGAATCTGGCTTTATCTCACTTAACATTAGATCAGAAGTAATTGACACTGTTTTCATAAAACCTTCATTTGTATCATTTTTTTCAAATCTTGCATAACACTCCATCACTGTTGTCCATTTAGAGAACTCGAGAAGTCACTATAACGAGGGCTTTCTCTCCCTCTCCTTCCCTCCTTCCCTCCTCACCACCCCCAACCCCCCCTCCCCCCACTCTCCCACTCCCTCTCTCTCTCCTTGACTTTCCTCTCTTTTAACGACTCACATTATTCTGTGGAGAAAGCGTCCACTGTTGCTAGCATCTGGGACAGCTCAGTTGAAGTTCAGACTCCAGACTAAGGAGCTCTGTGATTAAAAACATAAAGACTTTTCAACCTTCCATGATGTTGGAGAAATAAACACGGATAGCTCCAATATTAAATGTTTGCTTTAGCTCTGGTGTCACAGTGAGGCGACAGATGCCATTTACACTCAAACACAGCACTCTAAACTTGGCAATATACTTGGTAGGGACACAGAGATAATCTTCTCCAGGAAGTTTATCATTATTACTTTAAGATAGAATTAATCTTTCCCTCCTGAGTGTTTTAACTAAATTTTGTTTTTAGCCATCAAACATTCATTTTATTCCACTTAGTTCTACCATTATTTGTGTATAGATGTTTCCTGCATAGACAATAATGACCTTGAGTGGAGTCATTCATTCCTCCATAGAAGTATGGAGCACTGCCTGTACTGACTTTCTGTGTAAGACATGGTGTCTGGTCAGAGCGAGCAACCAATAAATTTTTAAATAAGCTGTCAATAAACAAATGTCCATTGGGTGTCTACTATATATACCAGGCACTAGGCTAGGTACTAAATTAAATCACATTTTATTCTTTCTCAAGAAAACACAGAATTGGCTCTTGCCAAATGCAAGGTAACAGACTTGAGCTTAAAAATCCAGTGGATATACTTTAGGCAGTAAGATAACATGTGCCTCAGCGCTTTCTCAAACTGAGTATCCGTGTCTCATAGAGCCAATAAATTAAGCCCTGTTGGTAAGGGAAAATATCTTAAGCAAGATTCAGACTGGGGAGGCACTATTAAACAGCAAGCCATAAAATAACTGTAAACCTGTTTATGAACTACCTTGAAAGCAATTTCAGGATAGTAGAGAAGGAACTGATTACCAGGAACAATAGCTGCCACCATCTTTTACACCAGTTCCTTATGAATGGGAGTCACCTTAGCAATCTGCACCAGCCTCTCACCAAAAAGAAAAGTAACTTGTATTTAAAGATTTATAATATCTACTTAAAGGTGACCTGGGATGGAATTTGCTACTTTTTTACCATCCAACTTCTCTAGGTCCATAACCACTGTGACACAGTGAATTCTCCCAGCTAAGCTTAAATTGCCATATAGGCTGTCTCAACGAAGGGTCTTTCAGTTCTCAAGGCCAGTTCTAGTCCCATTGGCCCCTGCCATTGACTAACAAGAAGGTTTAGAGCATTTATAAGACACACCCCCAGGCCCTAAGGATTTAGTTAGCCATTTCAACATTAACATGAAGGTGTCTCAGTTGCATATAAGCCAATGCAGTGGGCCTGACGGCTAATAAATAGTCGTGAGTTTCCTCAATATGGTAGCAGGATGGCACTCCACCATGAAGGTGACTTCTCCATAGAGGTAGGCCTTCTGTCCAAAGTGAGTATCAATGGCTCCTTCTCAATCTCCCTACCTATAGGAAGGGAGGAAAGCAAAGTTCTCTGGTGTCATCCATATCCACCATTTCTAAGACCTCTGCAAGTGGAAAAATACCCTCCAACGTTCAGATGGTTTACAGCTAACATCTCTTACATCTAATTATTGTGTTTCCTTAGGATTCAACAAGATATACTATTCAATTAGACACACTATTGATTGGCTTTTCTTTTTGTTTATAATCATGGTAGAAAATTGAAAATACCCGTTTTGGAAATTACTTAAGACAAAGACACTATGATCAGGCTGTAATACAGAGCAAAACACTGGGACTTCATGACCCATCCAGACTTCTGTGTTAAAGCAGACACAGTTTTCTGATGAAGATTCTAGTCCTGATCACAGGTGCTCTGAGGCCTATCTCTAAGCCTATGGGAGGTGAGCACCCATTCAGGTGCAGATCTTAGTTAGATTCCTGTATTGGAGGGGTTGGGTTTTTTTCCTATGGATCTTGATTCTGTCTGCTGCCCCACTGATTGTCCAAGCACGTGGATCTGCCCTACATAGTAATCATCATATCTAGGGTGCTTGACAGGACTGATGACCTTGAACTCGGCTCTTTCATTCTTCCCAAAAGCTCAGCTGCCCAAATTCATGTTTGTGAGAAATCTAAAGCACACTTATGTATCCATTGCTCCAAATATCGTAAAATTTGTCCTAAAGTCCATCGTTCTCTATCTTATTAAAATGCATTTCAGAGTTGTGTCCTAAATAAATAAACAAAAGATGGGAAAGGAAGATTGAATGGAGCCTGTCACTACTAATTATGGACATCTGGTGACTTTAACCTCCAGGGATCACTCCAGGCTACTCTGCCATTACACACACCACAATTGACAGGAACGGCCCCAGTGGGTAAGCAGTAAGGACAAAAACATACATTTCAACATGCTCTCCCACACCACAACTAGATTTTATGGTAGCATAACTTGGTTTTTATCTAATTTCTCTGAGTCCCATATTCTACATCTATAGAATGGATATAATGAAAACTTCCTCACTGGTATCTGATGAGAATTAGAATATTGAGCAACAAGTACAACACTTCTTACCTCTGTGTTATGTCTAAACCTGCCCTGATCACTAATCTCTAGACTAGATTATTATCTGTAATCAAAACATGCTACTATTTTTCTTATCACAATTTTCAATTATACATTAACTTGTTTGTATATTTGTTATCTACCATCTCCAATAGATTTTGAGCTCCGTAAAGACACACACTATGCCCATCTGGTTAACCACTATAGACCTAGTGCCTATAATGTCTTCAATGATACTTAAATGACTGATCGAATAACTTAAATAAATGAATAAATGAATGAATTAGGGTATTAACATTTAACAGAAGCATTAAGTAATGACAGCTGCTTTTATTATTTTAGTATTACAAAATCAGACCATTTGGCATACCATCTTGTGAAAATTTTAGGTTTTGTTACTTGTTAAAATATTAAGGAGATCATTTGGAACGTGATGATCAAATTGACCTGTATAATAGCCATGCATTTCAGAATTCTTCAGATTGCCTTGGACTATTGTATTCTTTTGCATTAATACTCCTTATATATAAAAAAATAACATATTTACAAGACTAAGTTAAGTGATAAAATCAAGTAAAAAATATTATATCAGATAGCTCACTGGTTTTATATATATAATACATATATATGGTTACTAGTTATTTATATACTATATAAATATACTAGTTATTTAAAACATCACATGTCTACCACAAACTATTACAGTGCTTACCTTCACATAATCTTTGGATTTTTTTCCTATTGTATTTATCTTCACTGCCTTTTCTTCTATAACTATCAAGGATTACTTATGTATTTAAATTTCTAAAATTCTAAATAAAAGGTATTTGTTAATTTAATTTTAAAATTGTTCAAATGAATACATTTTAGCATTCATTTAAAATTCCTGAAATACTCCTTTGTCAGCACATCTGTTTGGAAAATAAGGTTAACACAACCATAGAGCCTTGGAGTCATTTCCTCTAATTTCCTCCACCCTGTTCTCAGTACATTTTTTAAAAAGCAAAAACATTTCCATTTAAAAACATTTCATTTTGATAAAGACCCTGGATACATATGAAAAGAGTCCTATTCCCTTGGATCTCAGGAATATGGGACTTAGTGCAACTTTGTTTTACACAACACCTCAAGTCAGTGGTAGACCAGTGGAAGACCAGCAGATTTTTATCCAAGTCACCTGGGGTAAAGCCTATACCACACACGTGTCCAACCATACCATTCCTCTCGAACATACTGGTATTCAAATGCAGAAGTGCTTCCTAGAGACGTGCTCAGCACACTGACTAGAGACAACCATTCAGTAGTAGGAGAAGTGAAAGTAGTACTGGCAGATACCTTTTATTGAGTACTTACCATTTGCCAGAGACATGGATTAGTTCATTTAATCCTCATAAAAATCCCTGTTTGGTAGGCACAATTATTATCTCCATTTACAGATGGAGAAAACTGAGGCCCCAGAAAAAGAAGTGGCCTACCAGTGTGACACAGTTAGTTAGTGGTGGAGTCAGGATCAGAACACAAGGGGTTGAGTCCATAACTTGCAATCTTAACTGCTACTCGCCACTGCCTCCCAACTTGACTGAAACCAACCTCCCTGAAAATGCAAATTACCTATGAAAGATTACCAAAGTTTCTACAGGCCACTAAAGATTTTTCTTTTGCTTGGAAATCAGTGATTTATATATACTCAGCATAGTTATTTTGACTGGATAATATCATGAAATCTGAAGGTGTGACTGTTTCTTCCTGGATTTTTCTGTTTCTCTCTCAGATTGATAACTGTTCTACTTCCTCACTTCAGAGAATATAAAGGCTGTGAGTTCTGCAAAGACTAAGCCCTGGGGAGAGGAGCCAGATAAAACACCAGATGCTCAGTTAAATTTGAATATCAGATAAACGATAAATCATTTTTTAGTGTAAGTATATCCCATGCAAAATCTGGTACATATTTATATTAAAAATTATTTGTGGTTTATCTGAAATTCAAATTTAATTGGGCATCCTCTATCTTTATTTGCTAAACCTGGCAACCCTATCCTTGGGAAAACCTGGATAGTTTATGGAGGAAGTAAAAGGAAAAGAAATTCACACAACAGGTAGAGTATCTTAGACAAAGCAGGAGGGAAAGTGTCTAGCAGATGAAACCAGAAGCAGCCTGCAAAAGAGTCCCGTGTCCAAGGAAGGAGTAGAGGGCTGCCAGCCCCCAAGGCTGTGAGGACAGATGACCCTGGACCAGCGGTCTCCCACTCTCCTGTGGATATTGGAGCCATGCTACAACTCCAAGTTATAAAACTAAGGTACAACTGAGCAACCCAATGCAGAAGGCTGGACCAAAATGAAGGCATTATGGTTAAAGAGGAAAGCTATTACATAGGAAAAATGTGGATACCCACTGGTTTTGTTGAAGAAAATTAACACTAAACTTCAATTTATGAGGACTGGAATAGCTTAAGAATCCTCTTCTTCAGACACAACCATCCCAGAAGCCGAAGCAGAATTACATCTGGAGGTAAAGGCTTTTATCAGACCAATCAATTTGAAATGCTAATTGAATGCCACGTGACCTGCCGCGTACTACAGACCGGGGATGCTCAGATGACACACACATAACCCCTGCCTCTAGATGACACACACATAACCCCTGCCTCTCAGCACTCACAGTCTGGTGGGAGAAAGAAACAAGTAGGAAGCAATTTCAACACTAGAATTTTCCAGACACAATGAAAGTCATCGGAGGAGGACAGGATTAACAGTCTAGGAAGTGACAGGGAAAACTTCACAAAGGCAATTGCTCCAGAGAGAGATCTTTAAAGAACAAGCTGGTATTTACCAAGAGGACAGTGTTGAGAAGGATGGTCCCTCTGAGGTATGCTTGATATTTCTGGAACACCCAGTGGCTAGAAGAAGAAAGGAAGAAAAGGAGGCTTAAGTCAGATCATAAGAGACCTATGACACACAAGTGCTTTCCCACACTTTCCTGTACACACCGATAATCGAGTGTGTAAATGCCGGTTAAAATGCCGGTTCTGCTGCAATAGGTATGAAGCAGAGCCTCTGAGATTCTGCGCGTCTAACAAGCTGCCAGATGAGGCAAATGTGGCTAGTTTGAGAGTCTTGGAGTAGAGAGGCTGCATGCCACACTTTAGATCTCAAACCTTTTCCTGCAGACAACGGGGAGCCATCCTGTGGCTTCTTTAGCCTGAGAGTGACTGGAATTCAAAGAAGCTAGAAGCAAGTTCAAAACTATTCCTATGGTCCAGGGAAGAAATGCCTAAACTGAAGACCCTGAAGATGAAGAGGATGAATTTAGTAATATTGAAAAAGTAAACTTGACATGAGTTGGTATTCACTGAAGGCACAGGTAAGGGAAAGAGAGAGGAGATGATGGTTGAGCGAATTTTTTTCACAATTATATGCAATGATTTGAGGTGTGTAACACTCATTTAGCATTTAAGATGTCCTATCATGATGAATTTTAACACCCTTTGAACCACAAGATATCATTTAAAATGAGGAGTTAAGTTTTAAATGTGTTTTGTGGGTTCAGTCACATTACTTTACAGTCACTCCTGACATATATCCGGTCTTTCCAGATAGGGTGTAAATTCCTCTCAGGCAGGAACTGGCTTCATTGTGTCCCCCAGCACTGAGCACGTGACTGGTACCTGAGGCTTCCTCTCTGATTGCAGTTCTACTGAAATGCAGACATCCCATTCCTGATCAAATGCTTTGCTTCACATAGATGAAAACACGGGAAAATTCCAAAGCATCAGTCCCCACAGAGTTACCTCATTTATTTTCCCTCTTCTCATTTTTAAAATCTGAAATAATAAAATTTCATTGCCAAGACTGAAACTGAGAGCTCATTCATTTCTCAAGTTCCGGAATAACATCCTGAGGTACGGATCCCGGTGGTCCTTCTTAATGACTGATAAGAGTTCTTTTCTTTACCTCCTACTGAGGATTACTTGTTTTGATATTACAGATTGCTGAGAGCATTGACTTAGCACCTGTGCTAATTGCTTTCTCCTGTTAGAATCTGATTTTCAATGTGATGAAATGTTAACTTAAGCCAGTGGTTCTCAAGCCCTTGCTACACAGTAGAATCACCTGGAATCTTTTTTAAATACTGAGGCTCCACTCCCAAGGATTCTAATTTAACTGGACTGAAGTGGGTCGCAGGTATCAGTAGGGTTTAAAAGCTTCCCAGGTGATTCCAATGCACGGCCAAGGTGGAGAACCACTGATTTAAGCAAACCTAAGTGGGGATTTTCCCCCTAACTCAGCATCCAAAGCTGCGTCCCCACCCCACAGTCCATCAAAGAAAAAGTAACTAGAAACTTTGATAATATTCACCTAGGTCTATCTAACGCAATCTCACTTATTGGAGCACCAATAAGAATGAGGAAGGAGTCCAAACTACCAGGCTGGGTGGTATGGAGTCTACACAGAAAGATGCTAAAGGAGAAAGAGCCTAAATTTCATGGTTCAAAACACAACAAAAAACAGCTCTATTATTTCACTGGTTACATAATATTGAAGAACTTAGTCTCTGCATCTCAGTTTTCTCATCTGCCAGTGTGCATAAATCTCCCTCATGAAGTTGTCAAATAGATTTAATGACGGCCCTATATTAATATGCTTACAAAACAGTTTGCTCACGTTTTTCAACTCCTTTTGAGATTTTTACATCACTCCAGGCCTGCTATTTTTCTTTTTTGCCACATTCTTGGTATGCGGATTATTTTAACCAGTTAATCTAAGGGCAGTTGCAACTTAATTTTATTTTTCTAATAAGTACTTATCAAATGTGTAACATGATATGAATGGTGGCATTGTTCTCTACCTTTGTGCGTATCTTAATCTCATGCATAAATTTTAGATACTTTTTTTTGCAAGGTCTCTACATCAACAAGGAAGTGCTACCCAACAAAAGAATCTGACGCATCCAACATTTGTGCCCAGTGTTATGGGTCACTAAACACCAAGAGTCACTAGGCAGGTTGATCATTTGGCAAAGTGGCCTGATCCCGTGGCTCTAACCCTGAGGCAGCCAGCACCTAGCTAGAAACTCACCCACCACAGGAAGCCAGGGGCTAAGTGCCTGAGCCACAGAGGCTGACCACATAGGGGCAGCTGGGTGGGTACAGCCCAATGTCCAATGGTAATGGTCATGTCCAGGTTCTCAAGAGGCCCAGCAGGGTTCTAATTGAGTCGGGGACTATAATACTTAACAACAACAACAACAACCAAGTTGTGAAATAGCATGGCTTTGTGTTTTTCTGTAAAATCATTAAATCCCATTCTTTGAAAATTCTGTTCAGTTCAGTCCCCTTACAAAAATATGAGGTGTGCATGATTTTCATAGCCACAAGCTCAGATCTGCAATTATAGAGCTTTTTCTTTATAACTGAAGCAATTTCTATTGCAAGCCCTTCATGCTTCCTGATAGCAAATCGAATCTGGTCATTTCTAAGTAACCTCAACCACTTCAGTAATTTCTTAGTTATTTCAGTGTTATACTCAATCAAATTATGGATTTCCCCCTTTTTCTCTTCTCTCTGGGTTGATTCTAACTCAAATATTTACACAATGATGTGTTATCTATGAGGAAGGGTCTCTATGGTTGGCCGGAGTTGACATCCACTGATATACATAACCATAATATCTGGTTCTTGCTGTTGCCACCCTCCAAACGGGCTTCCACTCATCTGGTCTCAGATTGAATGGCCCATGCTATCACTTATAGTTGCATCCCCTTGTCATGACCTTGAGATCCCTTTGAATATTAAGATTTCTCTCTCTGCTAAAATATACATCCTTATTCAGGATATGAGGAAGGTTCAGTTGCTACCCCTCATCTCCCCAGGGCAATGGGACAATTAGTATCTGTCATCACACCCTCTCTATCACTGACGCCCCACACAGTGTTCTCTACTCCATTGCCCCCATGCTGAATAGCATGAGAAGCCTTGTCTCCCTTCCAGCCATCCAGATGAAAAACAGAATACTTATCTTACTCAGAATAGGGTAGCTTATGCTGTAGTAAAAACGACACCCAAAAGATCATCAAAATTTCATTCCTGACTCATATAAAATCCATTAGAAGTCCATAATACTCTCCATGACACCTGCCTTTCGTGTGTTGGCTCAGCCTTCCCGACTAGTTAGAGAAGAAGCAAGCTGCAAAGTCTAGCACCACTAATTAGATGCTTCAACACAGACACGACCCATGTCACTTCCATCAACAATTTATTGGCCAAAGCAAGTCACAAGGTCATGCCTATCTTCAAGGGAGAGGGCAAACACAATGCCCTATACGCCCAGAGGAAGAGTGGGGCCCAAATATTAGTATATTGAGGAATGTCTTCTACAGCACTGGTTCCCACTACCCTGCACTTATCTGGGAGTCTTATAGTCTCTTTGACCATTACTTGCCTCATTGCTTGGGACTTGGCCCAAAATGGGGACTCAGCCCTAAAACCAGTGTCTATCTCTCTTTATTAGTGTCCAACTTTCTTCCATCTTTTCAGTTGGGAGCATCTTTATCTAGTGAGGGTGGGGGGACAGAAAGGAAAAAGCAAGGAAAAATATGGAAAGATGATTTGAGACTTTTAACTTTAAAAATCAGGAATTTGACATGTGTTTCTCTGTCCTCTTGACAACCTCCACTGTCCTAGGTACTCCCTGACCCCCCTCCATGGGGAATGTCAGCCTCGCATGTCTTCTGACATAATGAAGTAGGCAGAGTCATGGGACTAAAAGTCAGTAGAGGTAGGTGAGGAGCAATTAATACTTCACATATTGTCTTTCCACCAACAACCATGTATTGCTCTCCTCTTTTGTGGACCACATAAGTGGGTCTATAGAGGCTGGACAGAGAAATCAAATACGTTTAACTTATCAATATACAGATCAGAGATCATGGCCATAAAAATGTGCCCTTAAGTGCTGTGATAATTTGTGAAGAGGGTTACACAACCATTTTGCTGGCACTTGCTGAAAATGAACGTAAAAATATATTCAATTTTAAACTGAGAAGTTCTGTTAAAAACTTTTAAACGTGATACAATCTGAATAGCACAACACTTGTATGAGATTTTGCTTCAGCAAATCACAATGCCACAGTCATTTCTCCTTAACCTTTGAAAGTGATTCAAGGATGTGTTATCCACCAGAAGAGGGTTTTCATGCTGAAGAATCTGTGCATTTAAAAATATATTTAATAGCATTTTAGTCATTACTTCCCTAGACCTCTGTTAATTACAAAACTTCAGTTTTGTCTATCACGGTACTTTTCAGGATCATAAACTCAGACTACTGTTCTTAAAGCCAGGGTTTAAAGTCAGATGGTTATGACACCTACTGTATCCATTTTCTATTGCTACAATTACAATGTGTAACACACAACCACAAAACTTCACAGCCACACAACAATAAATGCTTGTGCTTACATTCTCAGGGGCTAGCTGGGCATCAGCTAAGTGGCTCTACTGATCTTGGATTGCTTACACATCTGGGGTCAGATGGTTGTTGGCTGATAAAGGTTGGCTTCGACTGGGGTGACTGGAACATTCCACTGTAGTCCACATGTCCTTCTTCCTCCTCGTGGGACCAGCAGTCTAACCTAGGCATGTTCACGTGGCATTAACAAAGGCACAAGAGGAGAGAGAAAGCCCAGTCATGAGCACAGTTTTAAAGGCTCTGCTTCCCTCACATCTGCTAATATCCCACAGGCCAAAGCAAGTCACAAGACTAAACCTGGAGTCAGAGCAAAGAATGGATGTAAGGAGAGGGGAAGAATCCAAGCCAAGTCGTGCTATTCACCACATCTAGGCTTCTGTCCACCAAGAATGCTTGGGCAGGGCTGGAGCACTGATTGGCCTGGGCACTAGCAAAACACTGAATGAAACATAAAGTAGGGATCAGCTCCTGGGTACTCAGGGAGAGAGACTGAGAGAAGGAAATAGGATACGGCACTGAGACTTAAGGAGCAGAAACAGGAATTCAAAAACCCTCAATCACAGAAATTAAAGGAAGTATTAAGAATAATTGAGAATGATCGGAGTATATAATTCTTAGCTCTACTTTGCCTAAATACCCAGTGCCTTCCATTTTACAGAGGGCTCTGTGATGGACAGTGTTTCACACGGTGCATCTCCATCGTTCCTAACAGCAGTCCCCACACAGCGGCAAGGTGGAGCTTGCGAGCCCATTTTACGTGTTGGGGAGATGGAGGATTGCAGAAGTAAAGGGAGGTCCCCGAGGGAACAAAACTAGTAAGTGATCTCGCTGAGCCTCAAACCCGAGTCTAGTTCTTCTTTTCCACCATCTGATGAAAACTTTTGAAAAGTAAGCTTTGAAACAGTAACATTTAAAACATCTTCCCTATAATTCTCCAGCATAAAGGCCAAAGTGCCAAGTGTCATTCAACTTAGAAGAAGGTAAGCAAATTGGCGGTTGCTATGGAGCCTCTTTCGCACTTCCTTGCTTGTGAAGTTGGGGTTGACACTGAAGGCTATTAAACCTTAAAGGCAATCACGAGACACGCTTACATATTTTCTAAGCAATAACAAAAACATAACATGATTCACATGAAACTGGGGAAAAAAAAACAATTAAAATGCTATTACAGAAGGTCGGGGAGGTTCAAAGGGGGAGATCAGAATCAATCAGCAGATGGAGCCTTTGATGGGAAAAGATCGCTTTGAAAAATGGGGTAAAATAAAAGCTAAAAATCATGAATATAGAATCATATAACGTTTGTTACCTAGGAGGAAAATAAGAGATGACAAAATGTAGATAGGAGACCTAAAAGATTAAAAATAGTGCAAAGATGTAGATTATTGCCAACCACAGAGAAGATAAGAAATCAGTCTAAAGCTTGCAGAAAAATTTAAAACCATTGATAGTTTTTCTTCTGAAATTGAACTCTGTGTGCTTGAAGACTTCCTTTAGCGTCTCCAGATGCAGCACATTTGTTGGAAAATAAACAGGAAGCCTTGAATCTGTCTCACACTTCATGTCAGAGTTCTGTTTTTCTTTCAAGTCACCGGAAAACTTGGAAAACAGAAGTTGGGGTTGATCTCATCTCTGTGACCTGATACCAGACAGGGGCCTGGTTTCTCAGACACTATTGGGGGGTTAGCGGGGAGAAGGGATGTGCTTCAAAAGAGTGACAAGAAAACAACTCCTGATTAGCTGGAAGGCCTTTGATGGAGGGACCAGTGGGATACTAAGATACTGAAGAACGCAGAAGGTAAATGCCCCTGTAAGACAAAGTCTCATGTGAAGAGTACCAAGAGGGCCCTCGTAGAAATCTGGACTCAGAGACACAGCAAGGCTGCCACTGGTGGAGAACAAGAGATTACCTCCACATTAAAACTCTTTCATTCCAGGGGAGCCATCTGAGGAGAACAATAAATGCAGAGGAGACACAGGCTTTGGAAACCACTCTAATAGCCATGACCCTCCCCTGGGCCAGCCCTCATTTTCAGCAGTGATTTAGATAAAGATCAAGAGCATTGTGCTCATCAGGTTATTTAAGGAAATAGCAAATATGTTAACAGAGGTGCCAGGATGAAAAGAAATTGCCTTGAAACAGATGGAAGTATGAAGATGAAATTCAGCAGGGATAAGTGTACTGTGCTAAAGGGAATAGATCTTTAGCACTATGCTAAAGATCCAGTGACACAAGTGGAAGGAAGATATTTAAGACCAGTTTATAGGAAAATGAATTTGGCATTAGGCTACAAGCTCAAGGTGAGTTTACATTTAACACAATGGTTCTTAACCTCTTTGGGGTCGAGGATTAGAGAGCATGATAAAAATTAAGTACTTTCACCTCAGAAACAAGTTCATTTTGCACTTAGTTTCAGGAAGCTCCCAGAGGACCCTAGGGGCATCGGGCTATAGCTGGTGGTTTAGAACATGGGACTTGCTCTAAACAAGTCTCAAGTCAGTCCAGGACCCAGTGATGTCTCCACCATTTGCTTCCTTATTATGCCTTTCAAAAAGTAACATAACCCTCTCTCCACTCTGAGTTTCCTCGTCTGTAATAACAGCAGGATCTTCTCCCCCTCCAGTGTTAGTGTAAGAGATTTAAAGTACTGGGAGCTTTTTGGTATTTCTGTCATACTTTTTATTATATTTAAAATATATTAATATATTTCATTATATGTATATTTATTACACGTGTTATTCTATTCTATGTATTATATTACCAAAGTCAGTTACTACCTTATGCAACTTTTAGGTAACTTTTAAGTTTAGTATACAGGGCAGAAGAGGGACTTGTCCCCCTGGGGCTGCTTGCCACTCAGAATAATTACTGGAACCTTGAGTTCTGATCTGGGCATCTCGTTTCAAAAGGGACGACTAGAACACAAGCGAAGGAGGCCAGGCAGGATGGTGAGGAAATGTGTAATCCAGGCATAGGAATATACATGGAATAACTAAGCATATTTAGCCAAGAGAATAGAAGATTTAACCGAATTCAAATACTTAAAAGGTTATATTGAAGTGGAAGAAATGGAATTGTTCTGAATAACTCCAGGAGTCAAAATTTGGGCCAATCAAGAAGGAAATTTCAGCTGAATATAAAGAAAAGTGTCTCAGCAATTAGAGCCTGATATTTCTTTATCACTGAGGAGTCAACATATTCACTTATTCAGCAAGCATTTATTGAGCATCTACTGTGTGCCAGAGACCAAGTATTGGGAATACAAAGATGAGTAAGACACAGGCCTTGTTCCTTTAACAGGCTTCCAGTTTGGTGGGAGAAACAGATAAAATAGGTAATTGCAATATAAATGGAGGCAACGAAGTGACCTGGTCAGACTTGTGCTTTACATATGGACAGATCATTACCAAAACGTCTGAGGGGAAAGCTGGTGGCACAGATCCCATACTCATGATAGCCCTATATCTCCCCATGAGAGGTCATTAACTGAGTAAGTAAAAAGCATCACAATAGTTCAACATTTTTTCAATGGATTATTTAGCCTTGTATAATACAAAAATATTTCATATACAATACTTGTTTTGGGTGTTGGGGCAAGACTGGAAATCTAAAGACCAACTAAAAGACTGTGGAAGAATCCAAGCTACATGAGGCCTGCATTAGGTATGCAAAGGTGTGGAGGGATTGGGATATGGAATTGAATTCTCAAGGGCCTTTCCAAAGCTCAAACTCTATGCAGTTTGGCCTTGAAACCATCACAGAATTCTATGATTGTAAGGGACACTGAGACCATCTCAGCCAACACTTCCATTGTAGAAACTAAACCCCAGGAAGAGAAAGTGGCCTTCTCTCTTCCCCATATAGCTAGGTGATGAAAGAGTTAAGAACAGGACACAAAACCCTGAAAAGCACCACCTTTCAACCTTGATCCAGGGAGTGATCTTTTGTTCTACCCTATCACTCAAATTTTCATTGTCTTTTCTGTAGCAAATATACTTTCTTAATTAAGCCTAGACAAATAGGGTTCCAAGACATAAGCTGTTTATCAAAAGGAAATTAGCATAGAATTTAAATGTTGCCATGGATCATAGATATCTTATGGAATAAGAAGGGTCTCCTATTTAAACCCCTCAGGGTGGCAGAAGGCGCACAGGTTGATTCAAAGCTGAATTCTACACTTGCCAACAGAGTGACATTGAAAAAGCCACTTCATCTGTAAAAGGAAGAAATAATTCTTATCTCAAGGAGTTTTCGAAACATGAAGTGCCTTCATATTGCTTGGAGTTCAACTAAGGTTAGATAGGTCCTTTCTCTTTCTGTTCCCTTTCCTGTCCGCTCGCCATCAAGACCTGTAAGGAGAAGTTATCCACCATCTTCTCCAGCCTTTCAGACTGCAGTAAAATGGTTAGAAGTTGGCCACTGCTGTTAGGCTGACTAAGTGATGATCTTGGCCGTGTGTGAACTGGTACACATTCTTTAATCTGAGACTATTTAAAAATCTATGATAATCTGAAGATAAGTATTTCTACCTTGTAGGATTGTTGTGAGGATTAATTATGCTCAACACATGAAAGGTGTATGTAGAGCAGTGCCTGACATATAGCAAACCCTCCAGTGATTGCTATGAGTACGTTGATTTTGAATGCAGTAAACCAAGTTACTTTGCAACTTCCACTGTCTCCTTATCCTTGCTGTTAATGATCTCCTCTTTCATGTACAACTTCATCTTCTCAAGAAAATAGTTGCAGGCATTTATCTTCAGACATGGAAGAAACTGAAAGGCCTCCCCCAAAAAATAGTTAAGGTAACTATTGCAGTCAATGGCTCCAACTGACTGCCAGAAATGGAGTAGTAGAAACTTAATATCATCAATTCAAGGTATTGGACACCCACCCATTGATTTATTCCCTGGTTGATTAGAAGTCAATAGCTCTTCATCCCTCATTCTACAGGCCAGAGGGATGTTGAAGCACCTTCTATGGACTGAGTGGTTTAATATGCCCCTGTGAAGATAGTCAGGTGAGGGTTAGTCAGAATTAGACTTTGTTTGTATCATCCTCAATGCCAAGCACAATTTAGGTTCTCAAAATATCCACTGAAGGAACCAATCAGTGAAACTCCCCTCATTGTGTGCCTTGGTGCTACAGGATTAACTACAGGGGCCACCTCACTTGGCATTTGAGAGCACAGGACTAAAGCAGGTGGCAGATGTGGTGAATGAGAGATTAGGCTCCAGAGTGAGAATATTTGAATCGTGGCTCCATCACCTTTGCAGCTTTAGGAATGTCACTTACCCTCTCTCAGTCTCAATTTCCTCTTCTATAAAATGAGGAACAGAACAAATGACCATAACTAGTAGGGTTCTCATGAGGTTAAGTGGGATGATGCTTGTAAAGTGCTTAGCACCAAGCAAGGGGTCAATAAATGTGATGATGATGATGATGACTTCAATATAAAAATGACCAAGTGCTTACAAAGTTATACAGTTTTAAATGCACAAATAAGAATTCATAAAAGGGGAGATCAATGTGGCACTAGGCGGAGGATGCATGTTAACCACCAAGTAAATGTTTCTTAGAGAAGCTCGGTTCTGAGCCCGACCTTAGAGAAAGGACAGGTTTAGAGCTGCAAAGGGCACTTCCCACAGGGAAAGGAGCCAGAGGATATGATCCCTGAGTACACAGAAGACACAAGAGTGAGTAAACGAACAGCCGGAATTTTGAGTAAGTGCCAAAGCAGGTGGAAAGGGGACATTCCACCGTCTAGTGTGGAGGTGACAGGCAATCTCAGAAAAGAGCTCCCTGGTTACAATAACTGGCTGATCAAAAACCACGGTGTGGTCGGTGAACCCAGGCTTTAGCGGCAGACAGACCATCTCTAAGCCTCATGAGTGTCGCCTTCACTGTGGGGACACTGTCACCCATCCTGCGGAATCCTGAGGAGGATCAAATGAGCCATTGAAGTTCTGACTCAATGTCAGCCAGGATGATTATCTAGTGATAGTCTAAGAAAAACCAGCACCAAAAGGAGTTATTTAAATTCACCCGGACTAACACCTAACTGCAGGTGGATCACAGAAAGCTCACCTTCATTCAGTGTCCAACTCTCATTACTGTGGGAATTTCAATACCTACAATAAATGCCAGCTATTATCATTATCATGGGTCAGACAGAGATATCATTATCTCCTTTAATCCTCACACAACCCTGAGATAACGATAATTTTATTTGTCCCATTTTACAGATTTAAAAAAATATATAAAGAGATTTAGAGAGATTAGTCACATGTCCAAGCTGACAGACAGTAAGCGATGGAACTGGGATTTGAACAGTGCAATCTGGTTCCAAAGACAGTGTGCTTTGTGTGCCTCAACAGACTGCCAGCAGGCCACTCAGAGACCTTAGTACATTCTCCTCCTGACCCAGACCTGCCACGACAGTGTGGGCCTACTACTGGGATTCAAGAAAGAAAAACAGCCCAGCAGGGAAAAGTAGACATGATTAGGTACGTGGCTGGAAAAAGAGTGGGCTCCTGCAATTTTCATTTCAATCTTTCTCTGTAATTTAATTCTCCTTTTAATTCACAGCAGACACACCCTTACACTTAAGTGTGCTGCAGATCTGGCCTCTGCTGCAGAAAGTGCTTGCTGGAGCTATTGTCCTAGAATGGCAGAGAGATAGAATGCCCCAGAAAACAGAATCCTTAAGAAACAGGTCTGGTTGTGTCAAGTGACATTAATTGCACAACCCAGACTAGCACTATCAATTGCCATCTTGTCTGTAAGAAGAGCTGGCCCCCATAGGTACTACTTAGAAACTATTTGCTCCTTCTTTGGGCCAAAATAATTGAAAATGCAATTCAAGAATATTACAGAAAATCTGAAGAGGATTTAGTGAAAAATGGGAAAAAAAAAGTTTAAAATATGAAACTATTGGTTCTCAATTTTGTTTTCTTCTTAACTTTCTGCATACATTCTCCACAGGTCTCCCATAACCAATCTAACCTTCTTGTCACTAATCTCTCCAAGGGAAGGGAAGAAGAGGAAGGGAATGAGAAGGAGATAAAGGGAGCAGAGGGAGAGAGCAGGAGGGGCATTGAGGAAGAAAGAGAAGAAGGAGAATCAGGGAGACAGGCGTCTACAGATCTGAGGTCCTAGTGATGTCAAAAAACAGATGAAGCTGGGATAACTCAGAGATGATGAAATATAGAAAGTCCTCAGGATTTCAGCAGAGGAGCATCCTTGTGTATTGACAAGGCCCAAGAGAATGAGTAGATTTCAAATGGGTTGAAATGGAAGTAATTAGAAGCAAAGAAGTCGAAGAAAGGTGGAGATGAATCATCCACGCTGTTAGCAGCTAAACATTCACTAAGAAACCTTGTCAGACCTCCCTGGGCACACAGGGCTTCTCACTCTCTGGGTTCCCACGGTGTTTGTTTGCAGTGGTATCATTTAAGGGGAAGGCAGACATGGCATAATATTGATCCCAGTGAGTGTGTATTTAGATGCTGGAGCAAAGACTATATCCTACACATATGTGCACATAGTGTCTAACAAATGTTTGCTGGAAAGAAGGGAAGAAAAGTAGGAGGAAGAGAGTGGAAGGAAGCAAGAATGACAGGAAGAGAGACATTCAGGAAACAACTCCTTATTGCAATCAGCATGAGTCAGGTGGTAATTCTGGTCTCATATCAGCCATTTCATCCTTTCAAATCTAGTGTATACTTGCTCTGATGATTAGGAAAGGGAAAAGAAGGCAAAGTGATTCATCCTGTATCTTTTCACTAGGAAGTTTGAAAATTTGCAGCAGCCAATATTGTGAACAACTAAAACCCAAGGGCAAATATTATGAACTTAATAAACCATTATCTCTAAAATAATTGTTCTGAGTGAGCTTTTAAAAATGGTTTTATGCCTTTTACGTTCCCATCTGTCCCATGCTAAAATATCCTCAACTCGTAACATTTTGCCTTTGAAACATTAACTAAAGGGTTCAGATAGATGACTGAAAAATAGAAATGCAGTAGTCACAATGCATTATATTTTAGATACTTTCTTTTTATCTTTGGTCTTCTTTGATCATCACAACAAGGTTCTGAGGTTAGTAGAGCTGGTGGTATTATCTGCAGCCCACAGAAGTGGAAACTGAGGAAGAGAAAATAACAAGACACAGTAGATTCACGTCTGAGCAAAAATGAAATCCTGGGACTCTGAGTCTGAGCTTAGCTCTCACCCTGTAGCAATGTTTAGAGCAGGGTCCTTCTAGAATGTTCTTTGGGTACTTTGAAGCAGAGAAAGGAGCTGAATATTTCCTAATTTGTTACATACCAGACATGTTCTTACATATGCTGATGTCTTTATTTTATAAGATGGATTTTTACTGTTCTCATGCAGCTGTGGTTTTCAAACTTCTTTTAGCAACAGAGCCTTTTAATCAAAATTTCATGCCGAAGCCCTCTGTACTAAACAGATAAAAGTGGAGCTGCACTGGTTGAAGGGGAGCTGAGAGATCTGCAAGAGCTTTGGTGATAAGAGCCATTGGCCTGAGTCTCAACACCAAATACATGCAAAGCATCAGGACGCCACTGAATGCAGACTGAAGACCATGTCACAGAGCGTGTCTGACTCTTGGAGGAATGAGAAGAGCAAGGACTTCACAGTTCAATCGATTCCAATTTCAGGTCTGCCGCTTGCTCACTGCTGCAGAGCATGCACTGAGGAGGTGATCAACCTTTCCGAGCCTCAGTTTCTTCATCTGTAGAACGGGTCACAGTGCTCAGCACACAGTAGGTACTCAGGCAGTTTCCTTCTAGGAGGCCCTTGCCAAACCTACACACTTTTCTGCGAAGACAGACGTGTTCTTGTTTCCGGAGAGGCTATAAATTCCATTTGTCTTCTTAAATCCAGCTCATGCCTTTAGCCCTTGAGGGCTTGTACTACTCCCCTTTTCTATTTAGCATTTTCTATTCAGTGAGCACAGCATCAAGACCTTAAAAGCAGCTTGAAAATAAACTTGATTCCAAATATGATTTATAATGTCCCAAGCAACAGCTCATTTACCCAAGAAAGCTCCATCAATTATTGGCAGATGTACCCTCAGAGGAGAAATTGCATGAAGACTCAGGAGACGGAGGGAAAAAGCATGCTTCAACCCCTTAAGCCAATTATCCAAGGTGATTTTGAGCGTTAAATCCTTAGATATGCTTAATTTACTGTCCTTGCCTGTAAGCACAGAAAGAAGTGCGAAGAGAAAAAAATGCTAAGCAATTTAGTACTGCTTTTAAAAACAAAGAAAAGCATAGAGGGGAAAAATACATAGGAGGCAGTAGGTGGGTGTTGGACACGCACAGGCTTGTAGATGGAGCATCCCCCCCCTCACGGCCCTTGCCCTCTCATTGCAGAGCCAGCCACTCCCCACCTGTCTTTGTTCAGCACAGAAATAATTGCGCTTACCTGCCTCTGACCTAATAATTACAGCAGTGCCTGATTTTATCCTCAGCATGTTTATTGCGGTTGAATTTCCTCGGTTTTCAGAACAAAGGCCTTACTAAGGATGCTAGTATTATTTGCTTTAACATCAAGCTGGTGACAAGGCAATGTAAGGTTCTGTAAAAAGCCAAGAGGCCAGTGTGCATCCGGCCCATGGGGGCTTGTAATCTGCGTTTGACATGCCGACCTTAGAAAGCCTCGGCAAGACTACAAGGTTTACGTGCGAGGGAAGAAAGGGAACGCATGAGGCCAATAAATTTGAGGATGCTAATATATTTCTCCATAGTTTTCTCGAAAGGAGAAAAACAAAAGAGTGAGTTTTTTTCTAAAATCCAAATTATAAGGTACAAGGTGACCAATTATACCTACCTAGCTTTAATTTGCATGTACTGAGGAGTAAGTGTGTGTGTGTGTGTGTGAACATGCACGCATATGTGCATTGCATGTATGCTGTGGATGAGCGTGGGTAGATGGAAGTAAAGAAATATGGGGGCATGGAGAAGAGGTCTAACCTATATACAATTTTTGCATGACGAACTGAACATTTCTATATTGAGAAAATAAATCCTGCCATAAGAGACCTGAAAAATTACTACCCTGACTTAATGCAATCTGTGGTTAAAAGTACGGTTATAGAACATTCTAAAATTACCTGCTTTTACCTCATGACCTGGCAGAATAATTACAGGCTAGATTCTTTCATCTTTTTTACACTTTTTTATTAAGAATTAAGAGAATCACTGTAGTGGGTTATTAAAAGCCTGACCTCTAATAGCATACATTTTTATCCCATCATTAAACTGTGTATATAAAATACAGTAAGCCTTGACTTCTACAGCTTTAACTTCTAAATTTCAGATTCGAATCAACATTTGAGTGTCAATTGGTGCCAGATACTATGCAAGTGCTTTTAAAGGCCTTGCCTCATTTGATTGACACCTGGCTTGCTAACCAGGTCTCCCGATTCCAATCTAGTATGGCTCCTGCCGAATCACCAGGTTCTATCCTTGCCTTGTCGTCAAGTCGTTGAGGGATTTTAGACGGGGAGAAGTAGATGAGCAGTAGCAGCCTCATTGGGAATGAAGAACGGTATATGACTGGCTTGCTATTAGAGGAATATGCCTTTATTCTTTAGGAATTCCCATTTCTCTAAACATGAAACTGAAGCAAGAATACAGGATCCTTAATCAATTCACAAATATATTGTCAGGGATCTTAAGGACTTTGCGCCCCTTTGAGATTTCCTCTATATTCAAGGTGTATTCTAAGCAAAACAAACCATCAATGAATGTGTATCCTTGGACAACAGATGAGCTTTTGATGACTAGTTCTTTTAACAATGCTGCAATTGCTTCAAGTCTTGTGTTAGGGGAGAGGAGAAGTGTGGGGCAGAGAGAGTCCTCTTTGGAATTACATTATCCTTGGAACACATTCTTCACATCCTCAAAGGTTCATTCTTGAAGAGATGGAAAACTTTTATCCTCTAGAAGCATATTTGAAATAGCCAAAAGTTATTCAGAGTCAAGTGTGATAGATAAAGTGAGGGATCAAACTGGATAAGGTCATTTAGTATCAACACATAAGATGTGACTATAAAGTAAAGCAACTTATTATCTTGAGTAACTTGTAGGCTGTTTTGAACACAATTGCAAAAAGGAATTCCAAAATATTTGGGGTAACTATAAGGATCCTGGAACCCAAAAAAAAAAAAGTTAGTGGAAAAATTGGTAAAATCCAAATAAAGTATGTACGTTAGTTAATAGTAATATGCCAGTGTTGATTTCTTAGTTTTGATCATTTTACTACGATATTATGTAAGATGTTAACCTTAGGGGAAGCTGGGTGAAGAGTATATGAAAAATATCTATACTATTCTTGCAATTTTTCTGGTCTAAAATTAAAATTAAAAATAATTGTAAACTGATCAATACAATCTAGTCATAAGAATATTATGATTTATTAAACTTTACTTCTCCGTCATATAAAATAGTGAGCATTATAATCATCATTAGAGCCCTCTGGGTCTTAGGGAAAATAACCCAAAGACATATCATCTTGCTACTTCTGATCCAACAGCCATGAGGGAGAAGGACTAGGGAAAGATGGTTTTGATCTGATAGACAGGAGCACCCTAAGAATTCTGAGTCTTGGTCATCACACTTATGCTAATGTGTTTGACATAGGTGACATCCTGAGAATCTACCTTACTCCTCTTACTCTCCCTAGATGGGAAAAATTGGGACCTGTGAATATAGCCCATCTTTATAAGAAATGGTGGGCTAATGATGATAAAAATAGCACTTATTAAGAGCCTACTACATGCTAGGCACTGTTCCAAACTCTTTACATGTATTGACAACCACTCTATTAAGTAAATATTACTATCCCCATTCTACAGATAAGAAGACTGGGTGCAGAGAGGGGAAAGGAGGCACAGAAAAGGTATGCTGCTGGGAAAACTAGGCAGAAAATCGTGGCCCGTCTCTCCTCTTCTGATCATCTATTCACCAATCCTGCACTGGAGTGTTTTAGCTGCCTAACCCAGAAATATCCTATTTTAATGAATTGTCCAGAATGAAGAGTCTTTTCACACTGAAAATAGAGTGAGTAGAGTGAAGATCCACTTCCTCTGGCTAGCCCCTAGGTCCCAGAGCCCAAGCCATCTGCCTCCTTCATTGAAAGTACTAGCATTCTCTTCTTTATCACCAGTGTTCTAGTCAGCTATGGCAGAAAATGTGTTAGGAAATAATACGTGCCCCACCCCCCTTGGTGTGGAGGAGACTTCTCTTGCTGGACTGGTCACCCAGACTGAGATTCCATGCTCGGAAAATGAGTAATTACTTGTTGCCAAGCTGTATATTCATTTCCTGAGAGAACGGAAGTTGGCACATATTTTCCCAGGTTCCTCCATGATGTTCCAGTTAAGATAATAACTTGCTTCCCATCTGTATAGTGCTTTTGGTTGATAAACTTCACTTACATACTGTACCTGATCTTCAAATCCACCCTTTGAGATTAGTTCACATATCAGTCAATAAATACTTATTATGAGCCTGCTATGTGTCAGGACCTAGGATGAAACAAAGAACAAGATCAATGTGATCTTTGCCCGCCGACTTAGAGTTGACATTATAGTGGGGAATACAACCAAAAAAAAAAAAGAAAAGAAAACAGATACATAAAATAAGTACAATGTATAGAGTTAAAAAAAAAAATACTATAAAGTAAAAAAAGAAATAAAATAACCAGGCATAACATGGAGAGATCTACTTAAGAGAGGGGATTAGTCAAGACCTCTCTGAGGAGGTGATGTTTGATGAGAAGCAGGCAGCCCAGCAAAGTTTGGGGCAGCACCTCCCATTCAGAAGAATCAGCAAGTGCAAAGGTGGTGTGTGCAAGGGGTGTGGGAGGGGTGTGAAAACAGCTTGACACATTCTGGAAACTATCAGAAGGCAAATTCCTCTGGAAAATTGAGGAGGGGGATGGAGGCCTGAAATGAGGTCACAGAGGAAAGCAGAGGGCAGATGGTATTGAGGGTGGCTATCAGGCTACGTATGAAGGGTTTTCTTCTAAGTGCAATGAAAGAGTTGACAATATTACTTTCATTTCACAGGAAAGTAAATTAAGCTCAGAGAGATTACAGGTCTTGTCAGAGTTCTCATACCTGGCAAGCCTACAGCTCCAACCCAGATCTTTCCATTCCTTTCTCCTTTCCACAAATATATGTTAAGTGCATGCTAGATGCCAAGCACACTACTACTTGCTAGATAACATACAGCCTTAATCTCGATTAGGTTAAGTCTGGAAGTGGGAAATGGCCACGTGAACAAAGGCAATCAAATAGGACAGCACTATGTCCACAAGTCTCTACAGAATATGCAGGAGACTTGAAGGGGAGAGAAGTCAGCTCTGTGTGTGTAAGGCAGGGTGAGTCAGAGAGTTAGCATTGAGTGCAGTCTAGAAGATGAATGTTTATAAGGAAAATGGGGGCAGGGGAAGATAATCAAAGCAGATTGAGCAAAGATACAGAGAATTAAACAGCCCGGTAGATGCTGGGAATAGCAAGCTCTTTGTGGCATAGGGTGAGGGTGGTGGGCTTGAGAGTAGGGTTAAGAACACAGAAATGGCCAAAGGCCAGGTCACGAGCCCCTGGCATGGCAAAGAAGAAGTCTGGACTTCCTTCTCTAAGCAATGGAAGACAGTAAGTTTTCAAACAGGGGAGCAACCTGATGGGATTCGTTTCAGATAGATCACATCAACAGAACTACAAAGGTGGGGGGGGGGCGCAATGTTGGAAATGGGGAGCCCAGTGAGAAGACGTGCAAGGTCTAGGCAAGAGGAGATGGAGTCCTAAAGTAAGACTATGGGCTTGGGTTTGGGGAGATAAGAAAAGATGGAACAGCTGGTACGGAGGGAGAAGGTGCAGGACTTCCGACACAGAGTGTTTGGGGTGAGGAAGATGAGGGATATAGCATGAATTCTGAGTTTTTACGACTTTTAACTCTAAATTCAAGACTTTTGAGATGGAAAGCTTTTCTACCTTATGTAAAAGAATGTCTTTTATTTGTTGCAAATAGTTTAACATGTCTTCCCTGCCAGCTAAGAAAATCTCACCTGAGATTATTCACATTTTAAGTTATTTTTAAAGAGAAAATAATATGCTTTTTTTCAGACAAACTACTGTTTAGAAGACAATGAAACTCTTTTTTTTTACCTAAAATGATCAGCATAATGTCCTCTACTGAGATAAAGAACAAATTTCCACATTGCCACTGGCAGGACTGATATCTAAGAAAAAGAAGGTAGGCTTTAACAAACAGATTTTTTTGTAATTTAAGTTTCTATCAAAGGAAAAATGTTAGTGCTCAATTTAAGAAGATAGTTCTCTCTCCGGGATCCTCAGAAAATGTGAAATAATAATTCCCTTTATGTTCAGACCTGTCTTGACATGCCCTACTACCATCATAGAAGTTCAATTTCTATCCTCAGATGCTCAAGGAATAACTTCAGATTCAAGTCTGAGATTTGACTTGACAGATGTGATATTAACATATGATAGATGGTGCCTGAAAAACAAAACATTTTAAAATTGTATTTAAAGACTTTTCAAAATAATTTGGCTCTAGGGGACAAATGTCATTGACATTTGTACATTAATTGTTCCCAGATCTTACATAGAATAGCTTCCATATACCTCTGCCCTCATGTCAGTTTCCTTCCCATGTCCTTTCTCTCTTGCCCATTTCATTTTGCCATTCTTATTCTTTTCAAAGGTATAAAAAACCTTTAACTATGCTTAGGGGGAGAAATGATCTGAGATTTCTATCAGCTTAATGTTTTACACAGAATGTGCTATGTGTGGAGAACTATCAAATAAAAGGAGTTAAGACCTCGAATTGTCTTGGTGAAAGCACCACCATTGATAGTCATTTGGGAGAACTGTGCCAAGTGCTTTAACAGTTGCTTATGTACTTTGGTGCTCCTATGTTAGGTGCATATGTATTAATAAGTGTTATGTCTTCTGCGTGGAATATCCCTTTTATCCTTACATATTGTCCATCTTTGTCTCTTGTTATCTTTTTTGGCATGAAGTCTATTTTGTCTGATATAAGTAAGGCTACTCCTACTTTCTTTTGGTTGCCATTTGCTTGGAATATCATCTTCCATCCCTTCACTCTGAGCCTATGTTTGTCTTTAGAGCTGAGATGGGTCACCTGGAGGCAACATGTTGTTGGGTCTTGTTTTTAAATCCATCGAGCCACTCCGTGTCTTTTGATTGGTTAGTTCAATCCATTTACATTTAGAGTTATTATTGATAGATGAGGGCTTAATATTGCCATTTTATATTTCCATTGTTTATTTTTCCTTGTATTTCTGCCTGCCATTTCAGTTTGGTGGTTATCTGTGATGTTTTTCTCAGTTTCCTCTTTATTTATGATTTCTGACTCTGCTCTGATTTTTTGTTTTCTGGTTATCATGAAGTTTGTGTAAAAGATCTCATAGATGAGACAGTCCTTTTTCTGCTCTTAGCATCTTGTCTCCATTAGCCTACACAGGCTCTGCCTTTTTTCTCTTCCCCATCTATGTTTTTATTGTCACAAATTATCCTTTTTTGCATTGTGAGTTTGTTACCAAATTGAAGTGATTATAGTTATTTTTTGATGCTTTCTTTCCCTTTAGCCTTTATGTATAATTAAGTGTTTACTAACTTATTCTGATATAGAGTTGCAATTTTCTCATTCTGTCTATTTATCACCTTGCTCAAAGCTTTATAAAACTTGGCCTGTTTGTTTCCGGTAGTAGGGCTTCTTTCAACATTTCTTGTAAGGTCTAGTGGCAATGCTCTCCCTCAGCTTTTGTTTGTCTGGGAAAGCCTTTATTTCTCCTTCATATCTGAAGGATAACTTTGCTGGATACAGTCTTCTTGGCTGGTAGTTTTAGTCTTTCTATATATATATATACATGTATAGTAATATATATATATAGTTTGGTGAGGATGATTGCTCTGGGCTAACATCTGTTACCAATCTTGCCCTCTTTGCTTGAGGAAGATTAGCCCTGAGCTAACATCTGTGCCCATCTTCCTCTATTTTGTATGTGGGATGACGCCACAGCATGGCTTGATGAGCTGTGTGTAGGTCTGCCCCCGGGATGCAAACCCGCAAACCCCGGGCCACTGAAGCACTGCACGCAAACTTAACCGCTGCACCACTGGGCCAGCCCTCAATATTTTGAATATATCATTCTACTCTCTCCCAGTCTGTAGAGGTTCTGCCAAGAAATCTGCTGATAACCTGATGGGGATCCTTTGTAAGTTATTTTCTTCTCTCTGGCCACCCTTAATATTCTTTCTTTGTACTGACGTTTGACAGTTGTAATATAATATGCCTTAGAGAAGGTCTTTCTGCATCGAGATAATTAGGAGTTGTATTATCTTCATGCACTTGTATATACAGTTCCATCCCCGGGTTTGGGAAGTTGTCAGCTATTATTTCTTTGAATAAGCTCTCTGCTCCTTTCTCCCCGTCTTCTCCGTCTGGGATACCCATTATCCTTATGCTGCTTTTTGTATTCGAGTCAGATATTTCTTGTAGAATTTCTTCATTTTTTAAAAATCTTAGTACTCTTTCCTCTTCCACCTGAATCATTTCTAGATTTCTATCTTTGAGCTTGCTAATTCTCTCTTCCATATTGTCTGCTCTATTTCCAATGCTTTCTACTTTATTTTTCATCTCATTAATTATGTTCTTCATCTCCAGAATTTTTGTTTGGTTTTTTCTTTAGAGTTTCAATCTTTGGTGAAGTACTCCTTCCATTCATTAATTTTATTCCTGAGCTCATTTAACAGTCTTTCCGAGTTTTCTTGTAACTCGTTGAATGTCTTCATGACAGCTATTTTGAATTCTCTGTCAGTTAGATTGTAATCTTCTGTGACTCCAAGTTTGGTTTCTGGAGAGTTGTCATTCTCTTTCTATTCTGCCGTGTTACTGTAGTTCGTGGTGCTGGATGAATTGATCCCCTGCTGGCGCATTTGTGGTGGCAAACACCTTTCCTATTTGGGTAAGGCTTTGTTTACTTTGATTCTGAACTGCTTCTGGTTTTATTTGAGAGTCTGTGCTTTCCACTCTCCACTGCCTCTGCCAGAAGCATCATCAGTGCCCTCCTTGTGCTGTTTGTGCCTCTGAGGTTACTGGTGACTTGCTGCTTATGACGTTGCTGCAGTCAGGGGTGTTGCCACTGGGGTCATGAGGCTGACAGGACTTCTGCTGCTTCCGGGGTCACCTGGGTCTCGTGTTCCCCCGCTTGCTCTCTGAGGGCTTTCCATGGGCTTAGGTGCTGCTGCCCTGTGCACCACCTGCACCGTTGCTCCTGGGTTATCTGGGGGCACTGGGTTCATGGGTGTCATTGTCACTGCCAGGGACCTAGAGTCTTGTATGCACGCCCTGCTGCTGGTAGAGCCAGAGTCAGGGGTGCCACCACTGGAGGCTGGGTCACAGGTTCTCCTGTGGTTCCTGAAGCCTCAGGTCACAGGTGCCACTTGCCACTGCTGGGGGAGGGGTAGGAGCTAAGCTGCAAGTGCTGTTGCTGCTCCCGCAGCCTCTAGTTGCTGGTGCACGCTGGGGTACTTTTTGAAACCTCAGGTTAGGGCACCTCGCCCCTTCCGGGGAAATCTGCATTTTGGATGCTGTCCCCACTGCTGGAAAGACCAGTGCCTGTCAGGGCAGGGGGCTGGGTCATGGGCACTGCTCTGTGTCCTGAAGCCTCAGGTCATGTATGCCACCTGCCACTGCTGGGAGGGGCTGGGGCTAAGCCACGAGTGCCATTTCTGCTCCTACAGCCTCTGGTCCCAGGCACGTGCACTGGCGTGAGTATCCGCATTTTGGATCACGGATGCCAGGGAAGGGGGAATGGGCTGCTCCTCTAGTTCCACTGCCTCCCGGAGGTCCAGTCCACCCCCTTCAGATGTACAGATGCATAATCTCGCACGTGTTCTGGTGTGCTGTGCAGGGAGTCCTCTGTTGGTCAGTGGATGTTCCACTGGTTGTAACTTAGAGGGGGAGACAAAGCGAACAACTCACTCCCCCATGATGCTGCGTCACTCTCCCCAAGTACTTTAAAGATTGAAGATATGTGTCATTATCACCATGGTAAAGATGTGAGAACCGAAGGTTAGAGAAGCTAAGTCACTCACTCAGCATCCCACAGCCAGTAAGCGAAGGAATTGGGATTCATACCCAGCTCTGTGACCCCAAAGCTGAGAAAATGTGTAGCCATTCCTAATTCCAGTGAACATCCCAATGCTAATTGTTTTGGGGAAAATTTTACAAATGCCCTCTAGATCTTTATTTTTTTTTTTGCAAGCACAAACGTGGAAAATAGTTTTGATTTATATGCATGTATCCTTAATTGGCCGTCCTGCTTGTTTATCTCGGAATGCAAAGGCACATTCACTTGTTAAACCTCCGCGTGTTTTCACAAATTGGCAAAGGAAACAGAAATTATGGACGTAAGACACTTCTTGCAATAGCCAGCAATTAATGGAAAGGGCTCTCATAGCTGTAGTTAACTCAGCTGTAAGCTCATATTCTTCCCCTCTAACTCCAGAAGCAAATTTCTGAGTAAACAAATGAGTTAATTTGCTCTCTGAGCTAAAGTGGACCAAGGAGAGGCAATTCTCTATTGAGTAAGTAGTGTTGGAGTTTGTTAATGACAACCTTGAAGTAGCCTAACATTATGTCTCATATGATAAATTCCATTTCTAAATCTAAATTGCAGACTACTAAAAAATCAATTGCTTAGAAGAAAAGAGGCTGTCGGCAGAAAGTATGAAGGGGGGAAGGAGATAGCATATTTTTAAAATAGATTTTGATATAATTCAGTCATTTTCCAGAGATACAGTTTACTTAGATCAGATGAGTAATTTCCCCAGCCATGCTTCCTACCTTTGTAGACTTGTTTTGTGTATATCATAGAAGTTATAGATGATTACAGGATGTTATAGGAAACTGGTATGTATCATAGAAGTTACAGGGTGCTAATGGATGTTATAATGAGTTACAAGTTGGTACAGGAAGTCACAGGACGGACCAGGAGTTAGGATAATTGAATTTACATGGTGAGGAATATAAAACCAGGAAAGGAATCTGACCAGCGGAAATACCAGAACTACATCTTGGGATCTCTCAGGGATAGGTACAGTATTAGTTTTCTATTGATGCTATAACAAATTGTCACAAATTTCGTGGCTTGTAACAATGCGAATGCATTCTCTCACAGTTTCTAAAGGTCAAAAGTCTAGGTGGGCTGGGCTGTGTCCTCTCCTTAGAGTCTCACAATACCAAGATCAACGTGTTGGTAGGGTTGCATTCCTTGCTCAAGGTGCTGGGGAAGAATCTACTCCCAAGCTCATTCAGGTTATTGGCCAAATTCAGTTCCTGCAGTTATAGTACTAAGTCCCCATTTCTTTGCTGCTGTAAGCATGGGGGTTGGGGGGAGACAGTTATTGCTCCTAACAGCTGCTTACACTCTTTCTCATGTTTTCCATGTGGCCCCCTCTAGTAATGGCAGTGGAGTTCCCGTCATGCTTTAAATTTGTCTGACTTCTTCTTCTGCCATAATTCTCTGACTCCAGCAAGTTCTCCAGAAAGTTCTCTACTTTTCAGGGCTTATGTGATTAGATTGAGCTGACCTGGATAATTAAGGATAACCTCCTTATGTTACGGTCCTAACCTTAACTACATCTGCAAAGTCCCTTTTGCCATTTAACATAACAAAAGCACAGCATGCCATCAGAGGGCAAAGTTGATGGGGGCCAAAATTCTGCCTACCCCCTGCACCATTGTTTCCTGGGGGACTTGGCTTACAAATGCTCTATAAAAATATTTGGCCGCCAAAACCACCAGGCTATCTTTCAAATTTTGTGAATGTGACAAGAACCCTATGCAGAAGTGCCTCTTTCTTCAAAAGGTAACCAAATCAACTTGGTTTACACCAAACCATTTGGAGCTAGGAAAGACAGAGTACTTAAAAGTAGTGTACAAATAAACAGAAACCACCTCTCTCTCTTTTAAGTCAATGTCATCAGAAAACTTTGATGGTAGGTTTAGTAATGATAATAGCTATCATTGTCTTACTTGGTGCCAGATATTACATAGATAATACGGGCAGTTGTGAATATTCCCTTTCTATTAGTTCTTTGATAGAATGGGATACAATTGTTCCTCTGGACGATGGAGAAATTTATTTCAATGCCATCAGTACTGTAATGAAACATGCAGTACCAACACGATAATCCCAGCCCCTATTTCCTGTGCCCATGAAAGGGTTTCATATATGAATATGTACGTGGAACTCACATGTGCAAAACGTGGAATAAGATTGTGCCTGACACGGTTCATTGCTGCCACAGAATCGTAGTGCAGTGGAACCGCCAACTGTTGTCACAAATCTCAAATCTGCTTTGACATCACAGTCTGCAAATTATAGTAGATCAGCAGACACAGTTCACTGGTCTCTGCTCATTCATTTTCTTATGCAATAAAATCATTTCCCAGCAAGAATACAATTGCATGAGAGTCGTTTCACAGTGAGAACCATCCAGCACAGTAGTTCAACTCCAGGGGGTTATACAAATACAAATAAAGTCAGAATTTTTAAAATTCTTTGAGTTAATATTTAAAAAACCAGAGTATTTAACATCTACGGACATTCAAAATAGTAACTTGAGGGGCCGGCCTGGTGGCACAGTGGTTGGGTTGGCGCACTCCACTCTGGCAGCCCAGGGTTCGCAGGTTCAGATCCCGGGCATGGACCTACGCACCGCTCATCGAGCCATGCTGTGGTAGGCATCCCACACATAAAATAGAGGAAGATGGGCATGAATGTTAGCTCAGGGCCAATCTTCCTCACCCACCAAAAAAAAAAATAGTAACTTGACAAATATAGTTCTTTATTCCTAAGGATATTGAACACTGATCTTAATGACAATTATTTGTATTTTAGATCTAGATCAATCCTGATGACAGTGATTCAAATCACTAACAAATGTATTTACTATTCTCTGAAAATAAATTCAAAGCATATTGAATTAAAGCCAGTGGTAACTAAATGAGCTCAGGTTGTGTGGCCCAGGTTTTATTTTGAAGCTACCACTTAATTTTGGCATAGACACCACCCCCAGCATCATTTTCCATCTTCCTTTTAACTAAATTATTAGAAAATAGAAAGTGGTAGCCATAATAACCCATATTGTATCTTTCTGTACTTTCTATTCTCTTCTTTGTGATTGACAATTGCTTTTGTAGACTGATACACACTGAACTTGAGAATGAATTTTGAATGCCTGTAATTCTTATTACTATCCTTCAGAACATTTCCCTGTGCTATCTTGTCCCTTAAAAAACAAATAATTGATTAGAAGATTTAGGAGAGCAAATACTAATGCAGTTTTTCACTCTGATTAAAATTAGGAAAAATTAGGGTTTTCATGATTTTTAGCATGTTGCACTACAGACACAAATATAAGACAGCATATTTATCTTATAAACCTAGATTTAAATAATGGATAAAGCATGTTATTTTTCTATCAAAAAAACAAAAGATTTTTTTTTGTTTGCAGGGGAAGACTTGCCCTAAGCTAACATCTGTTGCCAATCTTCCTCCTTTTTTTCTTCCTCCCCTCCACCCCAAAGCCCCAGTACATAGCTGTATATTCTAATTGTAAGTCCCTCTAGTTATTCTATGTGAGCCACCGCCACAGCATGACTACTGACAAACAAGTGGTGTGGTTCCACGCCCGGGAACCAAACCCAGGCCGCCAAAGCAGAGCACACTGAACTTGAACTGCTAGGCCATCAGGGCTGGCTCAAAAGAAGTTTTAATCACTTTGAATTTAAGTCCCTTTACTATCTGAGTAAAAAATGAATTTAGTAAAATATACAATGAACTTTTATATAAAATCTGCCAAATATAAGCTCTCTAATGGAAAACTGTGTGACCTTTAACATAGTTTAACGACCTACAATAAAATCTTATTTTCATTCTTTGTTCTATATGTTACTTCAGGCATTATCAGCCCCAGAAAATTTTCAATGACAATAATTTCATTGAAAGTATCTTAATATAACCTATATTCAAATTCATTAAACATCATGTATCACATGTACAGCCTCTTTCCTGACATTATTTTCAAAATATTGCTTGCATCCAATCCTTCTTTTCTGCACATACTCAAATTCATACTATGCCTGTTATAGAAATAGCTAATTTACATATAGATTAAAAATTACCTTGAAGCCCATTTACACCCTGATGAGTTAAAGACAAAGTAACTCAAAGTTGATTGCTGGCTTCCATTAAATCCAAATATTATGACACGTTAGACTAGTCAAAATACAGGCTTCAGGTTCTTGGTTTGGATCCTATAATGTCGGATAGGGTGATGGGAGCTCAGCAGACATAGCCAAATTCAGATATTTTCTTCAATACTATTGCAGATCATAAGACACTATCCCTTAAATTGACTCACCACTTTGCTTATTCTTTAGCTTTCATCCAACACACATTAATCATAGTTGTTTTAAGTCAAATCAGTTAGCAGGCCATTGGCAATCTAGCCCATTTTAATGAGACTTGAGGAATGAATGTCTTTCAAAATGAGTGACAAGTTTGAGGTTTGACTAACTGCCTAGTTTGATAGCCCTGGTGTACTGGCCTGCCTGCCTGTCCATCTACTGGACTTCAGAGAAGCATTAGATGATTGCTGCTTGAAAGAACAGGTTTTCTACCGCTTCCAGTGAGCAGAAGTCCCTTCATAGTGGACATATCATTCAATTTGCCTGCCATGCCCAACTTTCCCTTAAGTTCCCCCCCTTCACAGTCCCTATTTAAAGAGGAAGGGCTAGGTGGCCAGATTAGAACACTGTGACACTGTCCCTATCCTGGCCACATGTATTGGACAGAAGATGGACAGCTTTCCCTATGCCTGTCAATCTACTGGCCTATGTGTTACCAACTGGTCTCTCTCTGTTGAGAATTTAAACTCTTATCCTCATAGATTGTCAGGAAAAGCTGAAAGCCATATAGAGTTGAGACCAGAGTTGGAAAGCCACGTTAATAAGGAGCAGAGGCTATGGATCAGCAGCTTAAGCCATCCAGCAGGGAAGAAAATGAAGAAGACTTGCAGGGAATGACAGAGTTGAAAGAACATACTGAACTACAGAGACACAGTGAAGGAAAAATAAAGACAGAGCGAGATTCAGAGAAAGGCAGAGTTGGAGACAGAGAATTCCTGAGTTCCCACTGTCTTTCCACCTCCTGGCCCCGTTCCAATGAAGCTTGCCCATATTTCCTACCCTCAGTTCAGTGACATAACCTTTTATCTTCTCCATGTGCCTCTTTTTTACTTGAACTGATCTGAGTAACTATCTGTTCCTTTTAAGCAAACAAACTCTAATTAGAACATCATGTTAAAGGATGCTTTCAAGATATAGCAGTAGATCAACTAGTTTATATCTGGATTTAAGGGAAGGAAAGAAAAAAAAATGTGTTTTGTAGAAAAGGGAACAATTTCTGGGCATCCTGATATGGAACGATTCTCTAATCTAACACCCAACATCATATGCTATTAAAAAACAAACACCCTATGTCTGCTTTCTTTTCCTGAGAAAGTATTATAAACCTAAAAGTTTTCACCTCTGAGAGTTTCTCAAGAACCCAGGGTAAAGTGACATGTTTGGATTTTAAAGGATGGAAAATTCTTGAAGACGGATGCCTGTGAAGTTAGTCCTGTGCTCAGCAGTTCCACTTGAATGTTTATTCAAGAGATTTAGCCTCCTTCCTCTGTGTTCATCCTACTCCTTTTGCCTAACCACGTCTTTCCACCTAGTTCATATGCTGATGATCCTGACACTTCACTGTCCATCTGTCTCCAGTTTCTGTCTTTCTAAACTTTATCACAGAGAGTATTTCCTTCCTTTCCTTATAAACTAAGATAAGTTTCCAGTTTCCAGAAATACAGGCAACACTACAAAAGAAATTGCAGTGGGTCTAGACCACTGCCAGAATCTAACAAGTTAAACATCAACTAAGATAAAAAGGAAGTTAGACAATGGCTCCTTTCTACCGGAAGAACTTTGATCAAATGGTTGTATTACAAATGAGGAAGTATTTATTTGAGGCAAAAATAGGCCAAATCACAAAATAAACAAGGAAAGTAAACAAAATACAACAAAAAATTTTAAAGGAAAACATTTACCCAGAAATTCCATTTACATGTATTTATTCAAAAGAAATAAAAATATATGCCCACAAAAAGACTTGTACAAAAATGTTCATGGAAGCTTTATTCATAATAGCCAAAAACTGGAAACAACCCAAAAGTCCATCAGCAATAGAATACAAAAACAAATTGCGGCATACCCACACAATGGATAATACTCAGCAGCGAAAAAGAATGAAGTTCTGATTTAGGCAACAAGAAATGAATACTGATAATATTATGCAAAAAGAAAGAAGCCAGACACAAAAGAGTGAACACTATATGATTCAACTTACATGAAATTCTAGAAAGAGAAAAACTAATCTATAGTAACAGAAAGCAGATCAATAGTTAACTGAGGCCAGAGACGGGGGTGGTGGGGAAAGTTGACTTCTTGGGATAATGGGAAGGTCTTAACTGAGATGGTGGTCACCCAGTTGTGTACAGTTGCAAAAGGTCATTGAACTGAACATTTTTTAAATAGGTGCATTTTATTGCATATTAATTATACTGCAATAATATTGATTTTAAAATAAAAACTTTATCATAATGCTGGGCCCCTCTCAATCCTTATCATTATAGAGATATAAGTGACTTTACATGAAATCACTATTTATATCAATGTTCAAACTATTTTTTATTTAGCATTATTTAACATAGATTCTTCATGTGGCTACCTAAATTCACTTAGTCATATTTAACGGAATCTAGTAATTCATTATATGTCACAGTTAGTGGTATTGGGAAAACATTTACTATCTTCATCTTGATTTTTTTTGTGTGTGTGTGAGGAAGATCAGCCCTGAGCTAACATCCATGCCAATCCTCCTCTTTTTGCTGAGGAAGACTGGCCCTGAGCTAACATCTGTGCCGAGCTTCCTCCACTTTATGTGAGATGCCGCCACTGCATGGCCTGACAAGCCCTGCGTCGGTGCGCTCCCAGGATCCAAACCGGGGCCACCAGCAGCAGAGCATACGCACTTAACCACTACGCCACAGGGCCGGCCCCTATCTTCATCTTTATAAAACAAAAGGTTGATCATTCTTACATAGTTCTCAAGCAAGGATAAAAGTTTGAGAGCCTTTGAAGAGAGGGAAAAAAGGCATAACTCGTTAGTCATTTTTCTTCTTTAATTTAAACTATTAAGGATTTTTTATGTCTCCATATACTTTAGAATACATTTTATTGCTTATGACCAAGCTTCTCTGGGTGCTGACTATAGTTATCCTTACTTTGAAAGCCAACAAGTCATTTTTAATAAGTAAATAAAGAATGTCTTTGGGGCCACATCAGCCTGTTCTCTCTACCAGACATAAATCACTGATGTAAATAATGGTGGAAGCAATCCCATATTCCATCATGGGAATCTTTTTCTGGCCTCCAGGAAACCTCCAAGAAACCATATTGGCTCAATGACTATAATAAATTAGCTTGATTATCACCTGACAATAACAGGCATCTGTGGACACCCAAGCCCACCCGTCCATGCCACCTGACACATTACTGAATTCACCAGGACAAAAACAATCCAACGTGGCTCTCATAAAAAAGGAGCTAGGAAAAAAAAAATGTTTATCAAATAAGCTACATTCTTCCAAAAGTCAAAAGCTTTAGAACTTGTCTATTCTGATACAAATTTTCGGCCCTTCTCATGATCTCTTACAGTATAAGGATTTTTTTCTGTATTTTATGAGTACATTATTTGTCATTACCCCCAGGTAATTCATTGTCTCAACTGATCTATGATGTTAATAAAATGCTTCCAGAACACAGTATAATTATTTAATTTTGGTGGCTGATGTAAAGAAGTTCTGTGTGCCACCTGCGGCCAGGACACTGCTGGCTTCTGAGTGGTTGAACTCACCTGTGGGCCAGGAGTTGGAATGTCAGTGACTTGTACACCTCCTCAAGAGTCCAGGTATGATAGGATAAAGAAGATGTATATATATACACACACACAATGGAATACCACTCAGCCATAAAAAAGATAAAATCGTCCCGTTTGCAACAACATGGATGGACCTTGAGGGTATGATGTTAAGCAAAATAAGCAAAGATAGAGAAAAACACCAAATGATTTCACTCATTCATGAAAAATAAGCAAACACATGGATAAAGAGAACAGATTAGTGGTTACCAGAGGGGAACGGGATGGGGAGTGGGTGAAAGGAGTAAACAGGCTCATATGTATGGTGACACATAAAAATTAGTCTACTGGTGGTTAGCATGATGCAGTCTATAAAGAAACTGATATGTAATAATGTACACCTGAAATTACACAATGTTATAAACCAATACAACCTAAATAAAAATTTTTTAAAAGTACTGTAAACTTAAAAAAAATTAAAAAACAAAAAGATTAAAAAAAAATAGTCCAGGTCTGATTAAGGCTCTTGCAGTGAAAGGACATTACCCACATTTTATATAGTATCTGACAGTTTTTAAATTGTCTAAGTGAATCTCTAACAACATCCAGTTCAATGAGTGATGCTCTTCCAATACAATGACTTCCCCTAAAATAGATAAAAAAACATATGCTTGGGTTCATAAAATATGAGGCCCAAATACCTCCTGCCTTAATAGACCTAGCTAGTGTAATTAGAAGAACTTAGTCCTCCCCTCAAGCTGTTCCATTATTATTTCTGACAGTCTCCAAAGAAGTCCCTCAAATGTACTCCAAATAAGGACGGTCCCCACACAGAGCCCAGACTCCCCTCTGTTCCTGATCCAGACCCCATTGCCCACATCAGCTTTCCAGACTCAGCGAGGAAAACCTCACCCACATCAGCCATCCTGAGAACAGCGCTGTCCACGCAGAGCATGATGTCTCTGGACACTCCCAGAGTTTCTGGTTACCAGCAGCCAGAGCGCAGAGCAGGAGGCTTTCTTCCTCGGCGGTGGCACACTTGGGCGCTGAGCTCTGTAGGATTTATTGTGCTGAGAATCTCAAAGAGAGCTCCTGACATTACCTCCCCCTTTCATGGTGTTTCAAAACCGGTTCAAGAAACCTGGTCCTGGAGAGGTGCCATCCATCCACATGATCCCCCTAAGCCCTCCACCTGGGGTGACGTCTGAATGGCAGTAAGGATGGTATCTGCACTAGCAACAAGCCCTGTTACACCAACACCTGTAAATGGGCGCATCAAGGGAGAGGCCCAGGCAGTTTTTCTCAGTGTGGGGCTCCCCGAAGACCTGCAAAGAACGCTTGGGTGCTTGTTGACAGTACATATTCTTCCTCTGGATTATACTCCTCAAACACTAAATCAATAATCTGGAGAGGCGAACACATTCTGAATTTTTTAACAAGATCATGAGATGACTTGGGCACAGATCTAGGCCTGAGAACCATTGCTGGGTACTCTGGGATAAACACTGGTACAATTTAAATTTGTTGAGATAGGCAAAATGTGAGTATTCTCATGTACCCTGGAGATCCTTCCTTAGCAAATAAAATGCTGCAAATCAGTATTATTGACATTTAGCTGAAACGGGGGTCATCTGAGGGTCATCCAACCCTAAAACAATGGAGTCCATGCGGAACATCCTCTAGATCTCCACAGCCTTCACAGGGGTATTTCCCATGAAAGAAGTGAAAGTGCTGGAAATTTTCAAAATGATGATGATACTGGGTATTTAGTTTTTGCTTTTAAGGGAAAAATATGCAAATGTCAGGAAAAAACGAGACATATTTTTAATCTTAATTTTTTAGTCACTCTATTGATATAAAGACAGGTTGGTTTGTTTAGGGAGACAAAGAACATGTTGTTTAATTTGCTTTGCTCTTAGAATTACCATATTTGGTGTGTTAAATTGAAGAGTACCATACAGTTTGTATATAGAATAATTATCAATTCACTCTCTGAATTTACCTTTAGATGATTTAGAGATACCAGCATCTTATCTCCCTCTCTTTCAGTTAATGAACAGCAGGCAAATATCTAGGGGACAAGAGATAGGGAGCTAGCATTTCCTAAGTAGTTACTACACACCAGTCCTTGTACTAGGCAGCACACAGCCAATGTCTGAAAAGAGGAGAACGTGTGAAAAGTGTTTTTTTTAAATACACAAGAAAAAGTTATGTTTTCAAAACTTAGTAGCCCAGATGGTGTCAAGAGCTACAGAAAGAATTCATGTTCTGAAGAGCAAATGAGAGAGGAAAAAAAAGACAATTTATTGAATCCAATATTTGCCAATAGTAGAATCTACTGGCAAATTTAACTAACTCAATGGTTCTCAAACCTGACAAAACGCGATCACTGGCCCCCACTCCCGCAGTTCCTGATTCTGTAGGTCTGAGGTGAGGCTACAGAATACGCATTTCTAAGTTCCTAGGTGATGCTGACACGATTTGAGAACTGCTGGTGTGGCTAGTTTCATTTCCTCAGCTGTGGCGGATCCTGTAGCCTTGTAGTGAAGTTGCAGGAGGTATATCGTAGGCATAATAGCAGATGCATCCTGGAACTAATATCCAAATGTCTTTCTGGTTCTGCAATTGTTTTTGTTTCTGTTTTTGTGTTTTTTGTTGTTGCTGTTGATAAGAAGGGGAAAGGATTCTGATTTCAAAATTATATTTTTTGCAAGTTATAAATATTGGAGAAAAATAGAAAAGTGATCTTGTAACAACCGAAAATACCTTTCCAGAACCAAGTCTTAAATTTGCACCTGGCTTTGTAATCCAACCAAATGGAGAGCTTGTTTTGCTTACATTTCTGCTTTTGAAACTTGGCTACAAAAGATTAATCTTAAAATGGCTGACAATAAAATTTGCCTTCTTTCTAGATAAGAAATAACAAGTGTTGGAGAGGATGTAGAGAAAAGGGAACCCTCATACACTGCTGGTGGGAGTGCAAACTGGTGCAGCCACTATGGAAAGTAGTATGGAGATCTCTCAAAAAGTTGAAAATAGAAATACCATACAATCCAGCTATCCCACTACTGAGTATTTATACAAAGAACATGAAATCAACAATGCAAAGAGATTTATGCATCCCTATGTTCATCGTAGCATTATTCACAATAGCCAAGACATGGAAGCTACCCAAGTGCCCAAGAACAGATGATTGGATAAAGAAGATGTGGTATATATACACAATGGAATACTATTCAGCCATAAAAAAAGATAAAATCATCCCATTTGCGTCAACATGGATGGATCTTGAGGGTATTATGCTAAGCGAAATAAGTCAGACAGAGAAAGACAAACACCATATTATTTCATTCATATGTGGAAGATAAACAAATACATAGATAAAGAGAACAGGTCAGTGATTACCAGAGGGGAAGGGGTTGAGGGGAGAGCAAAAGAGGTAAAAGGGCACACACGTATGGTGACGGATAAAAACTAGACCTTTGGTGGTGAACACAATGCAGTCTATACAGAAACTGAAATATAATAATGTACACCTGACATTCACACAATGTTCTAAGCCATTATGACCTCAATAAAATTAAAAAAAAAACTAAAAATCCAAACAGTATGTTAAAGGAACAGAAAAAAGACCCGCTTGGCTGGAGCTAGGCCAGAAAATTAGAAAACATTGTCTTTTTAGGGCAAAGAGAGGGTAAGAAATTTCCCAGTTGTTTTTATGTGATGCTGAAATAGTGACAGATGACCCACAGCCCTATTTACTATCACGAAGACCGTCTTTGTGGCCTCTGATATGTAGATCATTTGGACATACGTCTTTCCAGTAAAAGGAATTATCTTGAAAAAGAAAATTTGCCTTGTTTCTTAACTTTTTTTACTTTCTTTGCAATTTTCAGCAAAAGATGCACCTTGAATCTCAAACATATTTTCCCCTTGGGCTATTTGATAAAAAGTCATCTTATTCAGCTGCAGTGTCTTTTGAAGAAATTGGCTCTATAACCCCCAGGGAGTTCTGCAGATTCATCACCATCAAGTAGCACAGTCCTCACACTTTTGGATACTTACAGGTCCCTAATTACTAATTTTCTTAAAGAGCGTCAGTGTTTCCTGGTAAAAAGTATATTAGCATTTCACAAACAGAATTTCACTCCAAACTTCACGTCAGTGTATTGTTTCTTGCTCCCTTTTCTTCTGGAAGGCAGTTGCTCTAAGAAAAGGTTAGCAAGATGGAGTCTTATACATGTCATAATGTAATCATGGGAGTAACAGCTTTATTTCTTGTTATCTTTTGTAATTTTTGTTCTCTTTTCTAAATATTTTCAAGAGTGGTTAGCATCATGGTATCAAGAAGCAAATGTGAGCCATAGAATGCACAACTCATTAGAGTCATGGGATAGTTGTCTATCATGATTTCTCTTGTTTCATTCATTTTATTTACACCAGTAAGCAAAAAACAAATATAGCAGATCCTTAACATTCAAGGGATGTTATAATAAAATTGGTAGCTCTCTTCACAAAGAAAAAGAAATCTGTCACTTTGTGAGTGTTACAGAATTGCAACAATTAATAGGAATAATAGCTTGATCAAAAAACTAACACACACCTGATTTGAGGTGTCAGGGCCCAAGCAAAGCAAGGAAGATGGCACAGTGGTGTGGCTCAGAGCGGATTGTAGAAGGATGGGGAAGCTGACAAGGGTGCCCACGGCTGGGGGAGGAGAGGTGTGTTGAGGGTAAGGGCAGCCCAGCTAGGAATATCAGAGCCTGTGTTGGGTTAGAAGGGTATCCTCCCGGGATACTGCAGCAGCAACGGGAGATTGGTCACACACAGGACAACTGATCAAATAATACATAAAGCTAATGGGAGCCAGGTTTCTCACTGTTAGAGAAAGGAATTACAGATATGGAAAGGGAAAAAACTAGAATAAATGTTGTGGCATTGGATTAAAATTGAAGGTATAGGTGTGACATGATTTTTAATACAGATAGGTATGAAAACATAAATGTAAATGTGAGCACAGATAGATAGACAGAGAGACAAAGAAATATTCCCTAGCTCTGTCCACTGGAGGGCCTCAGAGCAGCGATACCCCAAAACCAATGAGAACAACTAGTCTCCAGATCTTGGCTTCTAAAGACCTTTCTCTGCTGGTCCAGGGCTCCTTGGAGTAATGGGTGATTTCAGCACTCGGGCAAGGAAAGTATATAAGCCTAGAGTGTCCTATTGTTCCAGAAAGTAAGGACATGCTCAAAGAATGACAGATATGTCAAAAGGACACAGAAGCCATTTTGAAGGGACTTCCAATGGATAAACCTGGGATAATTTGAGCATCAAAATAAGTAATTATAGTAATGGATTACAACCCATTGAACTAAATAGAAAACCATAAGTCCATACTGAATAAATAACTAAATTGATTAAAAGTGTGATGAGGAATGGGATATTTATCCACTTTTAAAGTACCTCTCCACAGAAGACTCATTAATTACAAAAGGGAAAAGAGTAACTTGACATGGAGAAGCCCTAGCAGATATCATTTAATTGAAATGATCAAAGTGAACATAAATAATGGGGCAAACTGAAATCCTGAGCCACCAGATATGATGCAATGGGAACCATATCTGTAATATTCTTGAAAAAGATTATTAACTTAATTTTAATCATGAGGAAATATCAGACAAACCCAAATTGAGGAACATTCTACACAAACCCAAATTGAGAAAGATTCTACAAAGTAACCTTCAAAAGTATCAAGGTCACGGCAGCAGACAGACCCTAAGGTGAACACCGAGAATCTCTCTCCCTTGGTGTTTAGGCCTTTGTGTAATCCTATCCCTTGACATTGGGCAGGGCCAACAGGCTATGGCAAGGGTGACGGGATGTTACTCCCATGATTACGTTACAATATATATAAGACTCCATCTTGCTAGCAGAGGTGCTAGAGAGACTCAGGCTCACTGTCCTTGAAGAAGTGAGCTGCTGTGAAGTAAGTGGTCATGTTGGAGAAACCCACATGGCAAAGGACTGCAGGCACTAAGGGTGGTCTCCGGCAATAAACCGAAGCCTCGGTTCTGCAGCAGTAAGGAAATGAATTCTGCCAATCATCTGAGGGAGCCAGGAAGCAGATCTTCCCCCATTGAAGCCTCTGATGAGACCACAGCCCTGGGTGACATGTGGCTTGCAGCCTGCTGAGACCCCGAATCAGAGAATCCAGCTAAGCCACGTCTGAACTCCTGACTTCCAGAAACTGAGGTAATAAATGTATGTTGTTTAAAGCTGCTAAATTTGCGGTAATTTTTTACGCAGCATGGAAAACTAAAACAGTCATTAAAGTTGATGAAAATCTGAGAAACTCTTCCAGGCTAAAGGAGATAAAGGAAATATGACAATAAAATGTAATGTGTGATTCTGAACCGGATCCTTTTGGACATTATTGGGACAGGTGGAAAAACTTGAACATGGTCTGAGAATTAGATGGTAGAAGTATATTGATGTTATTTTCCTTTTTTTTTTTGCTGAGGAAGATTAGTTCTGAGCTAACTTCTTTGCCAATCCTCCTCTTTTTTCGCTTGAGAAAGATTTGCCCTGAGCTAACATCTGTACCAATCTTCCTCCACTTTACATGTGGGTTGCTGCCACAGCATGGCTGATGAGTGGTGTAGGTCTGTGCCTGGGACTCAAACCCATGAACCCGGGCCACCGAAGTGGAGTGTGCTGAACTTAACCACTACACCACAGGGCCGGCTCCCTTATTTTACTGATTTTCATGAATGCTTTACAGTTATGTAGGAGACTATCCTTGTTAGTAGACACACTAAATAAACAGTAAATAAATACTTTGAGGATAAATACTTTGAATAGTAAATAAATACTTTTGGATAACTTGAATTAGTAAATACTTTGAATAGTAAAGTATTCAAAGGTGATGGGGCATCAGGTTGGCAACTTACAAATGGTTCAGGAAAAAAAATATATTTACAACTGTTTTGTAAATTTAAGATTGTTAAAAATATATATTTCAAAGACAAACAAAAAAACTGTCCTATCTAGTCTTCTCCATCTCAACAAATGACATCCCTATTTTCCCAGTTGCTTGGGTCAAAAACCTAGACATCATCCTTGATTCCTGTGTTTCCTGACACTATTCCCACAATCACCTTATGATCTAAGCATTTATCACCACTTCCACTATCATCATCTTAGTTCAAGCCAACATCTTCTTTGGCCTGTTCTATTTCAATAGACTCCTAACTGGTCTCCATGTTCACTCTTGCTCTACAACCCTCCCTCCCTCCAGTCAATTCTCTACACAGCTGCCAGAGTGATGTGTTAAAACTTAATTGGGATCTTGTTATGCCCCTGCTCAAAATCCCCAATGGCTGCCCATGGCACTCCTTTCTGTGGACTACCAGCTCCTTCATGATCCAGCCCTGCTCACCTCTCTGACTCATCTGCATTGATCATGTTCACCACCCAAATACTAATTACAATCCATCACCACACACATGTGCCTAACTATCCCTTTGCCCTCCTCCCTCCCCTTTTCCCCTCTGGTAACCACCAATCCAATCTCTGTCTCTATGTGTTTGTTTGTTGTTTTTATCTTCTACTCATGAGTGAGATCATAAGGTATTTGACCTTCTCCCTCTGACTTATTTCACTTTGCATAATACCCTCAAGGTCCATCTATGTTGTCACAAATGGCTGGATTCATCGTTTATTATGGCTGAGTAGTATTCCATTGTGTATATATACAACATCTTCTTCATCCATTCATCCCTTGATGGGCACTTAGGTTGTTTCCAAGTCTTGGCTATTGTGAATAATGCTGCAGTCAACACAGGGGTTCATATTATCTTTACTCATTGGTGTTTTCATGTTCTTTGGATAAATACCCAGCAGTGGAATAGCTGGATCGTATGGTAGTTCTATCCTTAATTTTTTGAGCAATCTCCATACTGTTTTCCATAGTGGCTGCACCAGTTTGCACTCCCACCAGCAGTGTATGAGAGTTCCCTTCTCTCCACATCCTCTCCAAAACTTGTTGTTTCCTGTCTTGTTAATTATAGCCATTCTGACGGGCGTCAGGTGATATCTCATTGTAGTTTTGATTTGCATTTCCCTGATAGTTAATGATTTTGAACATCTTTTCACATGCCTGTTGGCCATCTGTGTATCTTCTTTGGAGAAATGTCTGTTCAAGTCTTTTGCCCATTTTTTAATTAGATTGTTAGTTTTTTTGTTGTTGAGATGTATGAGTTCTTTATATATTTTGGAGATTAACCCCTTATCAAATGTATGGTTTGCAAATATCTTCTCCCAATTGTTAGGTTGTCTTCTCGTTCTGTTGATGGTTTCTTTCCCTGTGCAGAAGCTTTTCAGTTTGATGTAGTCCCAATTGTTTATTTTTTCTATTGTTTCTCTTGCCCGGTCAGAAATGGTGCTTGAAGATATGTTGCTGACACCAATGTCGAAGAGCGTACTGCCTATGTTTTCTTCTAGAAGTTTCATGGTTTCAGGTCTTACATTCAAGTCTTTAATCCATTTGGAGTTAATTTTTGTGTATGGTGTAAGATAATGGTCTACTTTCACTTTTTTGCATGTGGCTGTCCAGTTTTCCCAACACCATTTGTTGAAGAGACTTTCCTTTCTCCATTGTATGTTCTTGGCTCCTTTGTTGAAAATTAGCTGTCCATAGATGTGTGGGTTTATTTCTGGGCTCTCAATTTTGTTCCATTGATCTGTGTGTCTGTTTTTGTGCCAGTGCCATGCTGTTTTGGTTACTATAGCTTTGTAGTATATTTTAAAATCAGGGAGTGTGATACCTCCAGGTTTGTCCTTTTTTCTCAGGATTCCTTTGGCTATTCAGGGTCTTTTGTTGTTCCAAGCTTTTGTATTTTCTGTTCCCTCTGTTTAGGTTCCCCCCAGACAAGAACATGGCTTACTCCTTCCCATCAACCTGGTTTTTATCAAATGCCACCTCCTCAGAGAACCCTTCTCTGACCATCACATTAAAAATACACCCTCCTTCCCATCATAATGTACATTTATCCCTCATTCCACTTTATTTTTATTCATGGTACTTATCACTACTTGAGATTAAATTACTTATTTGCTTATTTATTTGTTTATTATCTGTCTCCTATGAGGGCAAAGTCTATTAATCTCTGAATCTTCAAGACCAGAGCGTTGCCCAATGACCGAATGAACACAACAGTATCAATATTCAAATGCTGGGTTTACTCACTGGTAACATGCGTTTACTCACAAGCCTAGCAGTACTTATAGCTGAAGTTCCTGTCTGGAACTCTAGGGTCACACAAAATAGGCAGAACCATAACCCTTGAATTACAAGAGCCCATTAAACTTCACCTTTGTCTGTTCTAGAGAATGCCACCTGCCCAACACTGGTGCATTTTTGCAGCAGATCTGTCTCTCCTGTTTTATATGTCCATCAACTATTGTTTGTTAAGTAGAAAGTACTGAACAAGAAGAAGATCTATGAAACAGGAAGAGAAAAAGGCATCATGAAGTTAATAGATTAAGGAGATGCAGATCTTGAGGATGAGTCAAACATAATGGAAAGAGGGAGAGAAAATAGGACTGTAGAATTATTTGCATTCTTTTGACTACCAGAGTAAGAGTAGCCAAGAACACATAAGGAATCTTGGTAAGTAGAGTTAAAAATCTCTGTCTACTGCACATATTCCATTCCTGGTTACCCTGGCAATGGTTTCCCACCTTATGGAAATCACATTATAATGAAGAAGAAAAAGAACCATGCAAGTGAAGTAAATAGTAACTAGAGGAAGGCCATTCCAGCTCTAGTTAACTTTGCATGTTCACGAGATGGGGCCTGTCTGGATAGACATGTGGGAGGAGTTTAAGCGAAGAATGATGTCATCAAGAGAAAGGATATTAAAGTCATAAAAAGATTACTTTGAAGATGAGCATTTGAGAGAGCCTCTGGCTACCGCTCACCCATTGCTTCTTCTGTCAACTCTGTTAAGTCAGGGGTAGGTAATAGACCATGTAGGTGCAGTTCCATGTTCTCCTATCTAGTCTATGCCTCATCATCTCTGCTTGGAAGGAAACTCTACATTGGAATTGCCAGATGAAAGACAGGATGTCCAATTAAGTTTGAATTTCAGATAAACAATAAACAACGATATTTTGTCCAGTATAAATATGTCCCATGCAATATTTGGGACATACTTATACTAAAAAATTATTTGTTTATCTGAACTTCAAATCAAACCGGGGCCCTGTACTTGTGTTTGCTAAATCTGGCAACTCAACTCCACATCAAGGACCCAGAAGTGAGTAAGGGTGGACGTGGACTTTTCTGGTGCCCTGGGTAGGGGTTCAGAGCAATAAAAAGTCCCACTGTTTGGATGGCTTTCCCCACTGTCTTCACCTTGCCCGAGGGCTGGATCCTCCCAGGAAAAGGTGTTACCTTAAAGTTTACCTTTCTGTATTCACCTTTGCCCATCTAGGAGCCTGCAAGGAGCTGCTATTCATTCCTTCTTCCCTTCACTGAATCGTCTCTTATTCTGATTTATTCTAATTCTAAAAGCAGTCTGCTCAGAAAAGTTCTCCTGGAGCAATGACAGGCTCATCCTACTCATTTATAAATTTCCTGCCAGCATGCATTTTTATTATTGACAATCGTGCTGCAGAAGAATTTTTCTTGCAAATGCTGGCCAATTCTTCCCTGGATCCTAGGTGACCCCTTTTCTATAAATAAAGCCACGGAGGGGTTTTTTGCCATTAATTACTAATGTAACCACAGAAAGAAAAAAACAGAACACTAGAAGGAAAACTCCAGTATTAAGAACTCTGTAAAGAGGAAAACAGCAACAGGAAGTCTGAGAGATGGGAACATTGCGTCCCCACAGATACGCAGAGCACAGCCGTGGGCAATTTGGAGCAATAATTCTTCAGCTGTCCAGGCAGGCAAGAGGCAGTCAGCCTTTTGGAGATCTTTCATTCTTCCAATAAACATTAAGGTCGGGAATAGGGAGTTGTAGGAACTGAGGCTTGTGAATTAGGCAAGAATCCACATAGCCCACCTGGAACATGCTACTAGAATCTCAATAGCATCAGCTCAAGGGTAAGTTGACACAGAGCCTTGGTGCTAGTCTAGATCAGCGTTTATAAACCTTGGCGTTTTGGACGTTTGGGGCCAGATAACTCTTTGGTGTGAGGACTGTCCTGTGCGTTAGAGGATGTTTAGCAGCATCCTGGCCTCCACTCACCAGATGCCAGCAGCACCCTCCCAGTGGTGAAAATCAAAAATGTCTTCGGATATTGCCAAATGTCCCCTGGAGGGCTAAAATTACCGCTAGTTGAGAGCCACTGGTCTAGAATAGAAGAGCGGTATTTAACCCTGGTAGAACATTAGAACCTGAGAGTCTTAAAAACACTGATTCTCTGGCCCCACCCCTCAGGAGTCTGATTTAACTGATCTGGGATGGAGCTTAGGCACTGATATTTTCTAAAAGTCCGTTGCCTGTTTTTCATCTGCAGCAAGGGCTGAGAACTATTGCACTAAACTAGGAAAAAAAAAAAAGAATCCTGTCTTCAAAAGGATCACTCTTAGAAACCGGGGGCGGGCCCAGGCCTGAGTCCACAGCTGTGGATCAAGCGGCCTCAGCTGTTGAAGAGCCAAGGAGGCTAGGCTTGGCAGATCACATCCACTTACCCCAGTGGAACACGTCTTAACTGCATTTTTTTTTTAACTATCTTAGACCGTTAGGCTATGGTTACATTAATAAGGTTGCAAGATAGGAAAAGGAACAGAACAAATGAATTGAGCAATTGCAGAACTCTGATTTTTTTAAAAAAACTTTTTTCTTAAAAAAAAAAGAGGAAGTTTTCATTCCCTGGTTCCTTTTTCACTTGTTAAAAGCCTTCTACTACGTTTATCTCGTGAGATTGCCAGTTATTGCTTGGAAACATTAGTAGTTATTAGGAGCACATTTACAGTAGTCTTCAACTATCTGAAGTAATGTCGCACACGCCTGCCTTTCCTAAATTCTACACAGATGGGCAGGAGAGTTAAAGGCCAGCCTGCTGCCCAGCTCTGGAGCTCAAGGCAGGCACGCCTTCGCTTCCCCCTCTTCTGCGGGTGACAACCTAGAAAGAGTCTAGAGAAAGAGTTTACTTGGCTTGCTGAGACTGGTCTTCCTAGAAATGTTTTGCAAGGCATGAAACATCCTTCTGACTGTGCAAAGTGGATGTGTGGCCAGAGTATGCAAATTTGGTACAGAGACAGGTGGCACCAAGAAGGCCTTTAAAATTAGTGATGCTTACTAATGACTGAGCTGCAGCCACATTGCTATTTATCCTATAATAGTGGTACAATCCTCATATTTTATTTTCATAATGTCACGAAGTCCTGATGAAATAAATGCTAGATAATAAAAGTATAAATTTATAATGAGTTATTGGTAATACACTCACTGGTCTTCACGGAGAGGGGATTACGCCTTGCTTGACCATTTACACTAGAACTCGCAGGAGAGCTCTTGCATATGGACAGGACTTTCCTTTCTCTTTTGCTACAGAAACCTTTATTGTCCACTTTCATTCCACCACTGGGAAAGACCTCTAGAATAAATGCTTAGATCTCAAGGATCTTCTTGGGATTCCTTTGCTTCTCAACTCAATGAAAACAAGCGCAACAGAATAAGGAAGTAAATCCAGTGAGGCATGAGCCAGCTGAGAGGGAGTGTGGGCAGCCCAGAGCACAGGGAGAAGTGTTGGGGAGGCTAGGACAGCAGACATGCAGCAGACCATGCAAATGCCCAGTGTGCAGCTGCAGGAGAGAATGCGGGCAGAAGAGAGAAATGAGAGAAAACCAAGGATGTGTCTACTACGAAAGTCAAGGGGGAATGAAAATTCAGTCATAAGGATCGGAGCCAACAGGGAAAAGCCCAAGGAATGGAGTACTGGAGGCTCTCAGTAAGTGAGTCACCCTCACTGATAGGAGGGAATGGGTTTCTTAAATGCTTCCTCTCACTCTTTCTGGAGCCTGGCACCTCCAGTAATAAGGTTATTAAATGGGGACCATTTGTAATATAACTCAACCCTGAAGAAAATCCTCTTTTAGCACAATAAGCTAGAGATGACTCCTCATGGTCTGAAAGATTGGATGGTGTGTTAGATATTTCAATACTGCCCTGAAGCCCAGGCAAGTGACACCACGCCTCTGTGCCCTCTGTTGAGAGGGTCTGGCATATCACAGACTTGCACAGATTAATTTATCAGGGAACACACAGGTGCCTCTGTCACTTGGGACCTGATGGTCACACCGGCACAGCACGGCCCACGACGGTAAACATCTGCTTTCACGACTCACACCGCTCAGGCCCCAGGGAAATACTTCTCCACGTATCGCATCCTATGACTTCAAAACAGAAGGCAGAAGCACCCGAATTCTGTAAAGATTTGTGAGTTGTAGCACCATTGAAATCAGAGACAGACACTGATTTAGGTGGAGAGTGTTTCAGTGGCAGAAGTGCTTAGGTAAGAGAAAAGACAAATTAATTAACTTGTCAAATCCTTCCTCTCAGATGATATGAATGCAATAGATTCTTGCATAATGAAATACAGTTTCCCAGGAGCGCCATGCATCTATTTTCTGGCTTCTCTTCATGCTCCAATTCACGGTTCCAGAGGTACTTAAGAATTAGATCAGTTTTTGAAAATTAAACATGGTCATTTAAGAATATTTTGCAATATTGAACATTTCATATTCACCTTAAATTTGTGCATATGTAGGCTTAGATGTAATGCGATTCAAGTACTGGCATGTAGATGGACATTAAAGATGAGAAGTGCAAAAACTTTTTGATCATGAAAATACTTAAGACTTTATTAAATCTATAAAAATTAAACTAAAATTCGAAACTAAATAATTTACTTTAAATTTTTACATTTATTATAATTTGTATGTTTTCTTTTAATTTTGTTGGATAAATTTCGTATCAAATTATTAATATATTAGAAAGGATTTTTGAAAAGATTTTTATTTTAAAATTTTTACATTTTAAATTTTAGATGAAAATATTCTAAATTTTGTACACTTTAAATGTAATTGTGTTTGACGGTTTGATCCTTTCAGTCTGTGGTTTATCTTCTAATTTTCTTGATAGTGTCTTTCAAAGAGCAGTTTGTAATTCTTATGAAGTCCAATTCATCAATTTTTTTCTTTCACGGATTTGTGGGGGTTTTTTTGTCCTAAGAAATTTTTTTTTAGCTGAAGGATCAAAAATCCTTGATTGTTGATTGTTTGTTACAGTTACTACTGTAACAAATTACCATAGCTTAGGGTCTTAAAACAATACAAATTTATTTTCTTACCATTCTGTAGGCCAGAAGTCCGATATGGCTAAACTCAAGGACTGCATTCCTTTCCGGAGGCTCCAGGGGAGAATCCGTTCCTTGCCTTTTCCAGCTTCTAGACCCTGTCCACATTCCTGGGCTCATGGCTTCCTTTTTCCATCTTCAAAGCCAGAAGTAGCAGGTTGGTTCTTCATGTCACATCTTTCTGACGCTCATTCTGTGGCCTCATCTCTCTCTGACTGCAGCTGGGAAAGGTTTTCCACTTTTGAGGACGCAGATGATTAGATTGAGCCCACCTGGGTAAAAACAGTCTCCCCCCCCACCCCCACCACGCCCCATGTGAAGGTCCTTAACCTTAATCACATATGCAAAATCCCTTTTGCCATGTAAAAGAGTACAAGGTTTAGACATAGATATCTTTAGGAGGTAATTATTCTACCTACCACAATCATTTAGAATGAGTAAAAGTCAAGATTATAACAGTAGTAGAATATACAAACATGAAGACCTAAAAGAAAAAAGAAAGGTAAAGAGAAAGAAGAAACTGAAAATCTTTAAAGAGACAGCCTGCTCAAATTTTTAAAAACTGAAAACAATCAGAGTGAACAGACTTCTGTTGAGCATAACACACTTAAAATTTGTGAACAGGGCATTACAAATTCTTTATATAATGGAGATTTAGTTACCGATCAAAACAATAAAAATAAGCAAGAGAATTAGTCTCATCAAATCCATAACATGAAAAGATCAGATGAAATTCCAACAACTTCACAAATGAAGAGTAATTATCAATCCAAACAATGAGACTATATATGAGAGTCTCCGTTTGCACTCTTGTTGGGAATCTGAAAATATTAGAGTTTGGTGGGCTTCATCCTGAGGCCAGACCATAGAGATAGCCCCTTCCCCTTCCTCTCCTCCACCCACAGGTCCTGGGCACCCGCCCTATCCAACATCAGAACTGGACTCAAAGGAAGATAAACCTACAGGAGGGAGCAAAGAGTTGAAAAAGGAGCTGAGGGGGAGAGAAAAAGAGAGAGGATGCAAAAGAGAGGGTCTGGGGGATAACTCTGCTCTTGGAACGGTGGCCACAGGAAATGTGGACCCCAAGAGTCAGGAACAAGCTGAAAAGACCAGAGAAGCCACACCCAATCAATGCTACTCTGTGGCTTCTGTGTTGGTCAAGAAACATCGCCTGCCAAAAGTTCCCCTAGAACATTCTTCCTGATTCCGTGTAGGTTCTTCACTAGTAAATGGTAATACTATTTTGTTTTAGACTGTACTACCCCTTGTTCCAAAACAAGGGGAGAAGGATGGGTTTATATTGTAAATTTCCTACCTTATTACACATGGAGAAGTGGAAAGCTAAGCAAAGAGAAGAGCTGAGAGTTTTACCTAATCACCCCTGTCCACAGAATGTTTGCTCATTCCTTGTCAAGGAGTGAATGACAAAGCCAGTTCACATTTTGTGTAGGATGTGTCTAGTTAATATAAGTGTTTATGAATTCAGTTAATTAGTTACCTGTAGTGAAAACTGAGACATTCTCAAGCAAATCACTTTTTATTACAAATTCCAGATAAGAATCATAAAAGGACATTCATCATGGCAAAAATAACTACCATCTGGATGGGATGCTAATCACTAGCTATTGATTCAATCAATGCCCAAAAAAGCATAGTTCATCTTTTATTTCAGTCATAATTAAAAGAAGCAGCTGAAGTGCCTATTCAAATCTTTAGATCATTTTCTATTGGATTGTTTTCTTTTTATTGAGTTGTAAAAGCTCTTTATATATTCTAATGCAAAGACTTTATCAGATATGTATTTTGCAAATATTTTCTATCAGTGTGCAGTTTATCTTTTCATTTTCTTGATAGTGTCTTGTAATTCTTATGAACTCCAATTTATCAATTTTTTTCTTTCATAGTTTTGTGGATGGTTTTTTGTCCTAAGAAATCTTGGCTTAGCTCAAGGCTAAGCAAACTAATCAATAAGATTAGTTTCTATATTTTCTTCTAGAAGTTTTATAGGTTTAGGTTCTGATTTTAGGTCTTTGATCCACTTCAGACTGCTAATAAGCACATAAAAAGATGTTCACCATCATTAGTCATTAGGGAAATGCATATTAAAACCACAAGGAAATACCACTGTACATATATTAGAAAGGTTAAAATTAAGAAGATAAAAAAAACCCTGACCATACCAAGGGCTGATGAAGATGAAGAGCAACGGGAATTCTCATATAGTGCTGGTGGAAATGCAAAATGGCACAACAACCTTGCAAAACACTTTGGAGGCAGCTGTACTGACATGGAATTTTGAGTTGGAAAAATCTTAGAAAAAAATGTATTTTGCCCCCTCCCCCCATCTCTTTACCCTGAGGAACTTTCAGATGAGGAAAATGTAGCTCAAGGAGGAATCTGTCTGTGTCCTCTTGTAGCTTTCTCATGGTAATTACTATCTTGATGATATGATAGCCATGACCTTTATTATCAGCTGTCTAGTGTGGGTATTTTTCTCTCTTCATTGCTTTTCTTATTACACCATTGTATGTATATGTTTTCACTGTAAACATTTAAACAATACAAAGATAACACAGTTGTGCATCACTTAATGATGGGACACATTCTGAGAAATGCATCATTAGGCAATTGCATTGTTGTGTGAACATCACAGAGTGTACTAACACAAACTTAGATGGTATAGCCTACTACACACTAATCTTATGGGACCACTGTCGTATATGTGGTCCATCGTTTACGGAAACATCTATATGACTGTAGAATAAATCATGAGAGTCCCCCTTCATTCTTACCCTATCCTACTCCCATCTCCTTCATGAGAATAATTCACCATTTTAGTTTGATAAATGTTCTTCTAGCTCTTTTTCAATGTTTTAACCTATATTCATACATGTATATACATACAAGATAGATATATAGACAGATGTGTGATTTTTTAACATAAATGGAATTGCACTATAGATAGCATTCCATGATTTGCTTTTTCAACAAATTACATGTCTTGGAGAGAGAGAAAAAATGAGGCCTAGGGAAGAACTTGTCTGTAACCTCCAGCACACCTTCCTCTCTCTATATATACATAGAACTCATTCTTTATAACAGTTGCAGAGTATTCCAAAATATGGATGGGCCATAATTTATTTATTCATTCCCCTATTGATAGGCATTTAGGTTTTCTCTAATTTTTCATAATTAAAAACTATACTTCAATTAACGCACATATATTTTCTGCATCTTTGTGCGATATGTATGAGTATTACTTTACTATGCGTTCCCAGAAGTGCAATTACAAAGGGGCAAAGGTATAAATATTTTTTGATAAGTACAGTTATAATTTAATAACCTACCAACAGGCTGTAACAGTTTACATTCACATCAACAGTGTAAGAGCCTGTCTGTTTAATGCTTCCTTACCCTCACCGGTTATAGTCAATACTTCTAATTAATGCCAATCTGGGGGATGAAAGATAATATCCCATTGTTGCTTTAATTTGCATTTTCCCAATTACTAGTGAGGTTGAACATTCATTCTTTTGTTTTATGGATCACTGGCTTCTCTTCTTCTGTAAATTGCCTGTTCATATCCTCTGGTTTTGTGCTTTGGGGCTATCTTTTTCTTTTTTATTTATATGAACCCTTTATTTATTCAGGGTATTAATCATTTGTCTTTTATATATGTGGTAAATATTTTCTCCCAGACCAATGCTTCTCTTTTTATCTTTGTTTTTGGTATCTTTCATCCTATGGATATTTTAATTTTTTTTATGTCCCTTTACTCTTTAATTGTGTACATCTTAATCATACCTAAGTTACTTTAATATCCTTAAAGCCAAGTTCTACTTACAGATATATTTCATTTTCATTCCCAATAGTTCCCTGAGAAACACATTAAAAAAAAAAAAAAACCTCTGAAACTTTGTTTAGTCCTTTCTGATAACCAGTATTGTAGAATTTCAAAAAATCATTTTAAAGAAATTCTTCCGGTTAACAACTGGCTTACAGATGTTTCTGAGGTGAGAGAATGGGTTGGTTAACATATTCAGGAGCAGTGGACTGGGTGGGCAGCCCCAGGTGGATGCAGAGTTACAGGTATTGGAAGAGACTCTAACTGCATATACAAATAGTTCCTGAAAATCATCAAGGCAGACAACTGAAGGCAAACAAGGGAAAACACCAGCTTTGGGCCATCTGAGTCGAGACGACAAAGCATCGAAAAGCTGAGCCCAATACAGTGATTGCCAATCTGGGAGCAGGGAGCACTGTGACAAGCAGACAAGCAGGTGAACTTGCACCCACCATCAGGGAGGTGTGTACCCCAGGGAGGGGTTGGAGGCTACAGGTCGTCACTAGGGTGGAAAGAGCGGGAACTGCATTCTACGTCAGCACTTCTCAAACGTTATTGTGTATATGAGTCACCTGGGAATCTTGTCAAAATGCAGATTTTGATTCAGTGGGTCTGAGGTGGGGCTTAAGATTCTACATTTCCCAACGAGATCCCAGATGATGCTGACACCACTAGTCCTTCAACCATAATTGGAATAGCAGGGTTCTAGAAGCCTTGTGTCACTAGGCACAGAGGAGCCCCACTTTTCAGATCAGTGCAAAATGGAATAAGAATTTGAAGAGGAATGGAATGCCGATGTCACCGATGTCCCTCCTGGCTATATTTGGGATGGCTTCCTAAAATTGGGGGTAGGGCTGATCCTGTGCGTGGGGCTCCAGGAGGCTTAGGCTATAGAAACGGTAGGACTGCAGAACCTGGGACATAGGCAGGGATTGAGCAGTGACATCTCCTGCTTGTGAATTTGCACAATATCTGCATTCTCAGCATTTTGAAGCTGTTTCACATATTGCTACTTCCATTAATGGGGCCATTAGCTGCTATTTCTACTTTTCCCTCCAGCCATCCATATTTTGGCTTTTCACACCTCCAGAAAGTGGCCAGAGGAAATAAAGTGTACTGGAATGAAAACATGCTCATTTGTCTACTCATGCCAAGATTGGACAGGGAAGAAACTGAACGTATTTCTATGGGAAAGATTTTCAAACCTCTTTTCCTTGTGGCTCACTTAGGTAAACTAAAAGACCTAAGACCCAATTTGGACTCCCACTTTTCAACAGAGGAGTAACTCTGCGCTTTAAGAAAATATTAAATTAAAAAAGAAAAAAGAAAGCTAAAGGTAATAAAAAATAATGTATACGTGGTACCAAATTTTTGTATCCTATAATAACACAAACAGATCACGATTAAGTAACCTTTAGTGACATATAGGGAAGATTAAAATCTACAGAAATTTGCATGATTTTCTTCAACGATCACTTCACAGCCCATCAGGAGGAAGCTCATGGCCCACAGGGATCCACAGATCGCAGGCTTTGAGGGTCACTGGTCTGAAGTAGAGACTTCAGGACTTTGTTCTGAGGAGCCTTGAGGCTCCTTAGAGGTGCATTGTGGCTGAGAGAAGAACGAGTTTCCAGCTTCCAACCCTTGTTTTAAGCAAAGCAACTGCACTTTCATCAGGCTAATGCACAACATCAGTCTTGAAGAACAGTTTCCAGGACTAACGCAGAGTTTGAGAATCACTGATTCAGAGTTCAATTTCTGTGTATTATCTCTGGATTTGACTTATTCACACTACACCATCACCCATAAACAGATAACGCAGAGACGACTATATAAGTTTACAGAGGGGATATTCTCAAAGTCCTTTACCAGGTAAACTTGTGCTGCAAATTACTTGGATAGAAAACTAATACATAAACAGTGAGAGCAGTGTAATTGGGAATAATAAAGACACTAATGAAGCATCATGAAAGGGAAGAGCCTCAGGTATTCTGAGAGGTTAGGCATTCAAGTGTAACGCTCCTGGTTTTGATCGTTATTTTTAAATACAATTTCATTGCAGTGCATCTATAAATCAGCGTCCAGGGGTATGAAGTGTTTCTACAGTAAGAATGAGATGATATAGATAATGGGACTAAATGAGACATTATAGGTAACGACATAGCCATCCACGTCTCATTGTTCATGGAAAGAGGTGAATAATGCACGGCATAATATACTAAAGCAATGAGAATTATTGCATGTTTTCCAGACTTACATATATAATCAGCCACAATGTCAAACAAAGGACAGCTTCTACTAGTAAGATGATCAAAGTACAGTAATTACAAAGGCGAACCTGGAAGAGTTCCCCCGCTTTTTTCTGCAGAACAGCCTAAATAGTAACTTTTGTCAGAAAGCTAGTGCCTATGAGGTTTAAGGTACTATTTTCCAATTAAAATTTATTTCACAAAGGACATACATCCTTGCCAGCCTTCAGGGAGAACAGTTGATTCAGCTCCTGCTCCAATGGCAGCAAGAAGTGAAGAGCTCCCTCGCAGAATCAGCTGAGCGTTCCTGAGATGATTTTATTCTGGCTTTACTTGGTGATTGTTTCATGCCCACCTCCCCAACAGACTGTAAGTTTGAAGAGAGCTGGATCAAAATGCCTTCACCATTGTCTACTCAACACCAACACAGCATGTGGCACATGGTCATTGAATAAACATTTGTTGAGAGAACGAATGTACTTACCAGGGGAATATTTGACCTATAAGGCCAAGTTCAAGGTCCCTAATAGCTTCAGCTGCAAGGGATCCTTCGCCCTTCAGTCCTCTATTATATATCTTCTTGGTTTGTGTTATCTGCGTCTCCTCTCCACCCCCAAGCTTGTTTGAAGGGCAGGACTCTTTTTTTGTGCATGTACCTAAGTACCAAAGATAATACTTTGCACATAATAGAGCCTCAATAAATATTTATTAAATAAGCAAATAAATGAGATTAGCAGGTTTTCTAAGATGTTACAGCTGTTCTGAAGATATTTAACATATTATTTGGTAATAAAACTACAGTTAAGTATGGAGTCCTATGTAGAAATGGTTGTAGTTTTATTTTTATTAATAAAAATAATAAGCATAAATGTGTGTTATCAGTGGGCACAAACTGTGGTGAGTCTATTTTGCTTCCCTGCACAGAGACCATGGAAATCCTGAGAAACAAGCTGCCACCCCAAAGCTAGTGCCCAACATGGGCATTTTTAATCCTTGAGGTTTTTCAATAGCTGAGCAATGTTTTTTCAAATGCAGTAACACTGATATGCAGACATATTTATTGTCCGTTCACAAAGCCATTTCTCAGTATGATTACAGTATGCCTCCTTGGATGTCATTAAAAACCAAGGTATTATTTTTCTAGGATGGGTTAGCTGAAGTTTTGCATGGAAACAGGTAATGGAAAATATGGTTTCTCAAGCCCCTTTGGCCTTTTGATTCTGTGCTACAACCTTGCCAGTCCCCTTCCAAAGTCAACGTGTGCTTCCTATAAAACCACATCTTTTGAGTAACTTATTTTGTTCTTAACACGTGTTCCCAGGAGCTTAATAAATATTATTTTTGCAACTTCTTTAGTGGCAAAATAATGAGTCCTTGGTGTATGCTTATCGTCTGGTTTCCTATTAGAGAAGATAGATTCAGACTATTTTAACCAAAACTCAATTCAAGGGCAGAAAGCAGTGCTAAAAACTGTTAAAATTCATATATTTGGTAACTGTATGTGCAGCATGTGTGTTCTAGAAATGACTATTATTTTAGAAGATACATTGCACCTTGTTGGGGAATTTCAAATATCATCTGAATATATTAATAACCGAAATGCTCCCAAGTTTGCAAAGAGTTCTCAATGAAATTGCGAGCTTGTATAGACAAGCATCCACGGAGGAATGGTTTTCAACCCATTTCTTTTTTTATTTCCTCACGGGATCTACAACTATGTGACGCCTTAAAGCTGAGGAATAGATAGCACTGCAACTTTTCCTGCCTTTCATTTGTCCATATTTCAGGCTTCACAGAAATGACAGATCTTACGCTTTACCTCATTGTCCTCTGATTGCTTCCCTTGGTTCCTCCTCTGCCTGGTGAATCTTTGTTTCATTGGTGGGAAAACCCACATCTTTGTATCCTGGTATTTCATATATGTCACAGGCTTTATTTCAAGTTGCTATAAAGTCATCATTATTATTTTTAACAATTACATTATAATGTATCACTTGGGTGCATCGCCAATTATTTAACCATTTGCCTCTTATTGTACATTGCATCATTTAGAAATTTTTATTTTGAATAATGGTTCAATGAACAATTTTTTACATAGAAGTTTTTCTGTTGAGTTATTTCCTATGGATACATCCCAGGAGTGTAATTACTTTAAAAAGTAGTTACTCAGATGGGTCATAACTCAGCACATAATCCTAATAAGAGAAAACCATTTTAAATGGCCAATCGTCTTAACCCAATAAAAAGTTTGTATTTACATTTGGATTTAGAGCTATTTGGTGGTTAGAATTTCACCTAACTTTCATAGATCCTATTTTTAGTTAGCTAAGTCACTGTTTAAATCACCTAATTTCCCTGAGCTTTAAATTCCTTTGCATTGGACAAGACTGGATTGTGTGTTCTAGCTCTTTAGACTTAGATACCAACCACCACACTAGAAAAGTGAATTCACACAAGGCCTATATTATTATGTCTGGAAGGTCACTCTCCCTCCAAGTGTCTTCATGCATGCAGTGACCAGAGACCCACCTTGATTAATTGATGGCAGAAGTACAGCACATGCTAGAAGTGCCACTGAAAGATCTGGATCATCTGGCTGTGGAGAAGAGTATTAACGGAAAAAAGTTTACTGAAAGAGCATACGAAACACCCAATTACCTGGTGTCTGCTCAAATAAGGAATCAAGAAGCAGTGAAGATTTGGAAAAGAGATGATGGCCTTGGGAGGGGCTAACCTACCGGACTTCTTAATGACTAGAAGGAAAGGGGTTCAAGAAAGAACCTTTCAGTAGGATGCAGCTAGGATCCAGATTTTTGATCCAAAAGTAAATAAAAACTCATAGCAACAATTAAGAATAAAAATGAGAGTGTATTGGGGTCATCCCGGTGGGGTAGTGGTTAAGTTCGCACGCTCCACTTCAGCGGCCCAGAGTTCACAGATTTGGATCCCGGGCGCGGACCTACGCACCACTCATCAAGCCACGCTGTGGAGGCATACATATACAAAATAGAGGAAGACGGGCATAGATGTTAGCTCAGGGCCAAGCTTCCTCAGCAAAAAAAGGAAGACTAGCAACGGATGTTAGCTCATGGCCAAGCTTCCTCACAAAAAAAAAGAGAGAGTGTGTTAGTGAGAACCAATATGATATATGTCTGAGGAAAATTTATATTAAAGAAGCCTTATAGAAAACTAATATTTATACCCAATTCAAGGGCATCATACTATGAAGCAAAACACTCTGGTCCTGGCCTCTCCTTTCTTCCTGTTTTTTGGTTATTGGGTCCTCAAGGTTCAATGTTAGTCTTAAAATATGGGGCACCTGGAAAACTAGAATAGTTGAAGATATTCAAAATGTAATAAATATACTGGTAGTACTATATATCATGGAATGTAACATAGACACAAAGATTCCTGCCTTCCCTCAGCCAAAATTTCTTGAAGACCTTATTTTAGGAGATGCAATGTAATGGTAATGATAGGATAGAACTTTGAGGAGATTGGGAAAGATAATGTGTGATATCATCTGGAAAAGCTTTGCATAAGTTACTTTTGTTCAGATTTAAGGTAAGAGCTAGCTTGCTCCTGCATCGTCACCAAGCCTCAGAAGGTCTATAAAACCTTCAAAGATTCTTCAAGCCAAACAGACCTCTGACTTCTCAATGCTATGCTGGGACCCTAAGCTCTTCTACCTTTCACACTAGTATTTTATCACACACAATACTACACTCTTAATATTTCAAGTGTGGTCACTCATCTCCCAAAGGTACTGCAAAATTCATAAGTGCAGGTTTGGGGATTTCATTTTTTACATGGTTCAATCAGATTTCAGAGAGTTAGACTCTCTGATTTCTCTAGCAATACTGCTTGTCCTTTTTTATATTAAGGAATCTTTCTCTATCAAAGACAGTATCAGATAGATCAGAAGAGAATTTGACCTCACAATATCTGGAATGTTGAATGGCTACATTTGGAGTCCCCACAGGAAGTGCCCAATATACACCTATTATTAGAGGTACTGATGATATAATTTATAATACAAAATCAAATGGCCTCTATTACGATTTACTCTTTGGAATGGCAAATTAAGAGCAGAAAACCCTTTGTAGATCCCTTCATAGAATCTACTGAAACAAGCTTGTACTTACCGAAACTGTGTCTCTTCAATGGTCTCATTTCCTGCCACCTTGGAGGAAACAAAACTACTTAAAAGATTAACAGAGACTACATTTTACATTTTCTTGGCAGAGACAATACTATGTATTCAATACACCATTTTCTTTCCTTCCTGGATACTCAGGAAGATCTCATTTCCCTGCCCCCTCCTGAACCACCAGACTAGAGCTTTAACAAGAGGAAAATGAGAACTATGCCATTCCTTTCAGCACCAAGGACAATGCTTTGAACATAGAATACACTCTACATTCAGTACAAGCTTGGAGAATGGTCAATTTGTTAATAGATGCAGGCGCTAACCTCAGGCAAAATAATGAGGTCAGCCATATTTTTCATTGAAACAACTGTCCTTCTTTATTCCCTCTGGTGTCCAGGGCTCTGTGTTTCCTTTCTCCTATCCCCTATCAAAATCTACTCTCGGGGAAAAAAAAAAAAACTCTAGCCTACTCTATATACTTAGGAATAAAATTAGTGTTTCTCAAACTATCTATGACAAAGCACCCACTGAAGACCAGTACTTTTGTAAAATACAAAAAAAAACAAATTACTAGAAAATGAAATTTAAAAATCAAAGACCTACAAAATACAAGTCCTAATTTTTTATTACTGGCTTTAAGAGACTTAAAATTACATTTCAAGAAATAAAATCAAACACAAAGTAGGAAAAAATAAGCATCACGGACTGGCCCAGTCTGCAGACTACGCTTTGCCAAACACTGACATAAATTGCTAAGAAGCAAAATCTTCCATCTGCGGGCATGTCCATTTCCACTGACAAAATACGTAAGTGAAGGGAGAGCTGCCTTTGTTTTAGGTTGCCAGGCATCAGCTAGCTAGTGGTACGTGTGCCATGAGACAGAGGTGTTTCCTAGGCCCTTCAGCAGTCAGCATGCACTCATCCAGGCCTGTGCTCAGGACTGGAGAGCTAGCCAGGGCATGCACAGGCCCTGAGAGAAAAAGTGTTAGCAGCAGAAGTTTGACAGAATTTTCACACTTCGATCACAGTGTGACTCCTCAGCCCCTCATTTGAAGCAATGTGGGTCTCGACTTGTACCTTTCCTTTCTTTGAGTTGGCTGTGATACTAAGACCCTGTTGTCAAAATCCTACTAACAAGTGAAAGTACCAAAAGTTTAAAATGCAGAAGTTTTTAAAATGTAAAATTAAGCCAAGTTAAGCACTTGTGTTCAGTAGCAGATATATTTGATATCATATGGGAAGAAAGTTACCAGGGAACTAAGATTGATATTACCAATAGGAAACAGAAATAAGACTTTAAAATTAAATAAATGGGTCATTTAGGGACCAATTGACAGATGCTTAATAAAGATTGTAAGATGTGTTAAACGTTAGACCACAGGGAGATAATGTCTGTAAGTTTCAAAGGGCCATTTTATGTGATGAGAAAAATTCTGGACTCTGACTTATTGTTTATGGGCACAGTTAGAATTATAATTCCAGCATTGCGTCTTTGGGATCTTTGCCTTGAATTAAATTGATGAGAGGGCTAGAAATAGTACACATCAGGTCATCGTTCATAAAATTGTGGAACAAGTAAGGTTTGTCTTCTCCTCTGGCTTCCCCCCACTCTTGACAGTCTGGAACCTTCCTCATCTGGTCCTCTACTTCAGGTCCCCATCTGTCCCTGCACTCTCTAGAGTTTCCTTCCCTTCCCCACAACCTTCCCTCCCTATAATTTTACAAATTCTTTCTATCTCTGTGATTTGGTTTCAGCTTGTAAAACTGTGTCTTTACCATCATGTAACCAAACTGGGGAGCCCCTGCTGCCCAGTCGGGTCCGTGACCAAGAGACTCTTGTTCATCTTTGGCTGGTCTCTGCTAAGAAAGTAAAAAAGAACAATGGAGGCAATTGCTCCCTTGATTTCAGCTATAAATCCTATTTTGCCTGAGTTGTCTGTGAAAATGCTGCTTTCTAGTGCAACAGAACTGCAAATAATGCACATCCATTTCCTATAATCCCATCCAACATACCCCAAAGGCTCAAATAACAAAACAGAGGTAATATGGTGATTGAATCATAATGGAAGTATGGGGAAGAGGAGAGAAATTTCAAGCATGAGGATGTTGCAGTGGGAGTAGGTATGCTTAAGCAAGTATTATTATATTTACTCAAACAGGGGTCACAGATAAGGATAACATTACCAGTCCATGAATAGGCAATTACTAACAGCTTAGTACACACTTAGGAATGAAGCGTGAAGACAGAGGAAATACAAAACGTGGCCTCCAGCTCCAAGGAGTTGTTTGCAATTTGGTCCAGGTGAAAAGAGATGAAATAAGAAAGTACAAGTTTGAGAGTTAGAGAATGTGGTACAGACTCCAAACGTGCACTGTTCAATCCAGTGGTCACTCACCCCCCGGAGCACTTGAAATGTGGCTGGTCTAAGCGGGGATGTGCTGTAAGGATAAAATATACACCATCTTTCTAAGACGTGGAAAAAAATGAAAATATCTCACTAATAATCTTAATTGACTATAGGTAGAAATGAAAATATTTGGAAATATTGGATTAAATAAAATATATTATTAAAATTCATTTTACCTGTTTTTAGAAAATGTAAAATTACATATATGGTTTGTATTTTATTTCTATTAGATAACATTGTTTTAAAAACTGTATTTTAGAGGAACGGGAGCTTAGTAGAGAATGGAGTGATCTGGGTCCCCTGGAAGAAATGGACCTTGAATGGGTCTTGCTGAACTTGGAGAGGCAGAGAGAGCAAAAGGAAAGTCAAATCTGGAAATGGGTTGATGGAATGAAAGTAGGGAGAGAAGATAAGAAAAGGAACAGAGAAAGGAGAAGATACAGTTTGGGGGAGACTACAGAGAACAGCTTGACGAGGAGGGAGGAGGGGGAAGACAGACAGAATGAAAGGAGAGTGAGTCTTTAAAGGCAGGCAGAGGTTTGGGGTTCCTCAGAAGTAAGGCAAACTTGAAAGGCTTGAATAAGGGAGACTTGGGATGAAAGCTAAGGTTAAGGAAAAGAACTCTAGTAGTAGGTTATTTAAACCTCTCGTCATATTGGAACGTTCTTATATAATCATTAAATTCAGATTCCCAAATAATAGCACAGAACTATACGGCTCAGCCACCCAATTCAATAAGAAATAACAGCACATTCTCACATATCCAATTAATCTTGGCCTTTAGTCAAAGTTTGTTTTTTTTTTTGTCATTTTCAAGTGCTATCGCACAGAGGTGCTGTGATTTCTCACAGGGAGGAGAGTAAGAGCAGAGCAAGTAAGGGGCTGGCCCGGTGGCTTAGTGGTTAAGTTCGTGCACTCCATTTCGGCGGCCCAGGGTTCGCAGGTTCAGATGCCAGGCACGGACCTACACACTGCTTGTCAAGCCATGCCGTGGCAGGCGTCCCACATATCAGGTAGAAGAAGATGAGCAAAGATGTTAGCCCAGGGCCAATCTTCCTCAGCAAAAAGGGGAGGATTGGCAACAGATGTTAGCTCAGGGCTAATCCTCCTCACCAAAAAAAAAAAGAGAAGAGAAAGTAAAGCTTCCAGGTGATGCCATCTGGATTAAAAGCCTCCTTTCGTTGTTTATAAAATAAGTTGCCTTTTCCTAGAAGCCCTTTGAAATGATGAAGTGCTCATCAATAAACATCAACTCCTTTTCAGTCATCACATTTGCTGGTTTTTCTTCCTCTATCTGACCCTTTATGTTGGTCCAGAATGTGACTGTCACAAATATCTGGGTGAACAAGATCGTGAAATGCAGTCATAAAATAAGTGGTTATTTCTAGACTCATCTTAGTCACGTTGTAATGCTCCACAAAGCACCCTTCCCTGGGCTACAATTCATTTTAATTGATCCCATCAGCACCATATCTATATCCCGAGTGACTTCACAATACCCCCAATTTCAAGAGAAGCCAATCAGGTTATGGGATTGTTAGCAATAAAAATGACCCAGGAGCAGTTTGTGGGTGATAAAAGCAATACAAATTCTAAAGAGAAGTACTAAGAGAAATAATGAGCATCCTCCTCACTTCTTGGAAGTGCACAATTCTGAGCTCCCTGAAGCAACACTTAACCTACTGTATTAAACAATAATGGACAAATGTTAGAAATGTCGATGTCAGCTTTTAGAATCTACTGGCATCAAACGTCATCTAAAAGTTAAGTTCTCCTAAGTATTCTTCTCCTACTAGGACAGAGCCTTAACCCCAGAAGAATGATTTTGCTCTCGTTTTAACGATGCGTTTACTGGTTCATTCCAGAGAATGAGTCGGAAAAAAGGGAAGTGTGTATAAATAGTCTTTTCTGTCCCATGATTTTCCACTATGTCACTACTGGTAGCACTTCCCATTGCCAAAATGATTTGCAGAGCCTCGTACATGAGCATTCAGCAAGTGCTAAGGAGACCTCAGCACCAACTAGAGCACAGGCCTTGCACATTTCTCCTTCACCCCAGCCTCCTTCGGTGGGTGCGCACCTGCTAAACTCTTACGATATATCACAGAGTGAGGAGAAAGAGTGATAGAACAGTGGCCCCAATTACACGGCAGCTCTCCTTCTCTCTCTAAACAAAAAGAATTAGCTGGACTGGAAGGTGGGTTCTTTTGGAGGAGAGAGAAAAAGGTGATGGAATCAGAAGAGGCTCATTTTAGGAGGCTGTTTTAGGATGGAAAATAGACTTAATGAGTATGATTTATTTGAAGTGACTTTGGGGGGCTCTTTTGAGGAAGAAGTCCATGCTGGACTGGAGGTCCCTTGCACGATGCAGATCCTGGCAAGCTAAGGGGGCTTGGTGAAGAGGAGGCAGGAGTTAAGGGTTATCAAATACGCAGTATCAGCCTTCCTCCCTCCCACACTTGAGGTAGACAGCCAGCGTTACTCAGTCACAGCACTGTTGTCCCAACCCTTCTTGATAAAGGGATCCAGGCACCACTAACTTTGAATGGGTGTTGGCACTTGAGGTGAACTCCATCTGCCATACTTACCTGACTTTAGGCTTTAAGACCACCCATCTTCCTTTGCAGCTTGATTTATCCAATGTCACTTGGAGAAAGAAAGAAAGAAGGCAAAGCTTCAGAGGAGAGCAAAGATGAACAACAAGTTGATACACTGATCCTAAGGACATAAGTATAAAAATAGTTGTCAAGCCCTGAGTCCCTACACTTAAAATGTGCCAGGAATTGTAAGTGTCATTCTAATCCCCATGATAACTCTTGGCAGTGGGCATTATTATCATTTCCTTTCTTTTTTTCATTGAGGAGACTGGGACTCAGAGAAGTTAAGTGATTTTCCCCAAATTAGAGAACTCCTAAGCAGGAGCTGAGATGAGAACTCTGGTCCTCTGATTCCAAATCCCAAATTCACCCTTCTAAGCCATTTCCCAAAGTGGGTGATGGTTTTAAAGGTATGCACTTATTTAACATTTATCTTTTATTTATGGGAAGTAATAGTGGTTTTCTATTTATCAACGTAATATAAAATTTTCCTTTAAAATAAATTACATTTCAAAAGCTAAGAATGATTTAAAAAAATATATTAAGAAAGTAATAGCTCAGATATTTACAAGAATATGGCAGATGACACTGCGTTAAATATATCCATTTACTAGTAAGTCAAAGTGAAACAGCCTGAAATTAGTGATTTTTACTGACCACTCCTTAAAGCTCATGCAAAAGAGGTAGTACTCAAATTTAGACATACAAGGTGGAGAAATAGCTTACTCGGCTTGTTGGGCTTCCTCTTCTACACTCTTGGGAAACTCTCTCTGTTAATCAAGCACTCACAGGCCTTGGAGGGAGTTTTCTATTCTCAGTAAAGTGAGATTGCAGACAGGAAATTAGGAGGTGTCTGTCCTGCGCTTCATTCCCTCAAGGTTAGGACCTGTGCTTTTAATAGCAACAATTAGCTAACATGTACAAATAAGCCATGCAATGAACTGAGAGGAAGCGTGGGGAGAAACCCAGGAGGCAGTTTCCTTTCTCAGACATCTTATATAAACAATACTCAAGACTGGCTCTGAAGGCAGGGTTCTTAAGGTAGCAGGAAGGAAGGGAAGACACGGGACAAATGTTTGAGGGCAAGTGGATTTTCTGTAGAACACCTGAAATGACATGTTGCACCAAGGTACCCACAACCTCTAAAGGATAACTCACTCCTACCTCCAGTGACAGCTGATGGACAGCAATACAGATTTCCAGAGTGATTTCCTGATTTTTTTTTTCCACTTGTTTATATTTAGAGGAAACTCTACCAGCATCAGAGCACCTCTGGCCAGTAGCATCCGCTTATACCATCAGCAAATGGCACTAATACGATTCCTGAATTCCAAGATGCACTTTCCCCCTACATTTCGACACTTTTGAAACTGGACTGTACCTTAAACCTGAGAGTACAATCAATGTCCTTCTTTTTCCTTCTTCATTGCATCTCACACCTGATTCCCTTTGGAATTGAGTAAATATAATGATCACATGTGTTAATGGGAATTAGGGTCAGTCACAATTTTAGAAGCATGTCACCAAATATATGCCTCTCATATTATTGGCTTTGAATTCATTTCTTTTCTAAACTATTAAATACTAAAACATTTTGTATGGAAAATGCATTAGAACAAGAAACCAAGCTGGTAGAAAGAAAAAAATTAAAAATAATCAAAAGAATGCTACAATGTCCCAAAGGTTAGAGTCACGTTACTATCAACAGAGAAAGACTAAAGCAAGGAGAACCAGATAATTCACAAATTGAAAATTCCAGCGCTTGTTTATCTTTATTTTTAATAATTCCAGTTGTGTGCATGTGTGAGATCACAAGGTCACGATGTTACTCTTCATGCTGACTTCTCATGCAAATTACAAATATGTTTTTATGATAATGATTTATGGGGTTAGCTATTCATCTTCCCGACAGAGAGTTCCCTACAAAGAAACAATTATTCTACCTCTGAGATGGGATGTCATGAAAGGAATAGTTTCCAGATGCTTTGATTTAAAAAGGCTTAAGGAATTATAGGCAACAGAAAATTCCAACACAGGCAAAACTAATCCTGTTAGCAGTCAAGATAGTGGCTACCTTTGGTGAGAAAGGAGGGAGTAGTGATAAAGCAGGGGCTCAAAGGTCCCTCCAGGGGAGGGGGAGGCTGGCAATGTTATTTTTCTTGACCTGGATGGTGATTACACAGGTGTGTTCACTTTGTGATAATTCACTGAGCTGTGCATCTATGAATTGTACATTCTTCTGTATATATGACATACTCTTCAATTTAAAAAGAAGTTTACAAAATAAATGCAACAGATATGGGACTTCCTATAATATATTATTTGTTGACCAAAAAAAGGGGGATTTATTCTCCCTTCAGGTAAACTGAGTAGTGGCTTTAAAATTACATTGACTAGGGGGTAAATGTTGACCCCAGGAACATTAACCTCGATGTTCTCCCAAGTCATTATCTGTTCTCTAGCATTATCAGAATAGAACATATCTCTCTATAAACGACAATTTCTGGTCATTCTCAAAGAATAACACTAAGCATGAAAATCTGAAATCTTGATCTTGTGTTGTATAATGATGTTTCTATTGATGTGAAATAGCTTCTATAAAATTGTAGACTTGCTGCCTTACCACACATAACTGGTCCTGGAGGTGCACTGTTCAGGAGACACCCACAACTGGGAACGGCTTCCTTCAGTAAACAGGTTCCACAGGACAGTTTAGGGGTATGGATGCTGAATTCCTCTGTCTCATGTTACCCAGGATACTGAGGATGGGGAGAGGCTCAGTAAGTACTACCTTCTTCCTGCCCCAACACAGACCAGAGAGATTCAGTGGATGGGTAGGGCTTTGGGCAGGAGTGAAGAGAAAGGGATGGAGCAGAAGAGGACTTATGTACCCGAGAACCAGCTGAAATAGGAGCACTAAAAACATTTGTTTGAAATTCTAGCACCCACCAACATGTGTGGGGACACTAAATTGACTCACGTGCCAAATTTGCTAGCTCCGCTACTGACTTTGGATGGTGTCTATTAAGGATGTGAACAAAGGCACGCAAGCCCCAATATCTCTTCCTGCTCCCAGAGTAAGTAGATTCATGTCAGGTAAGGGCTGGTGTTCCCCAAGAAGGCTTTGTTCTCCTGTTGAGTAATATCCCCCACAAAAGGTATGTCCATGTCCACACCTCTGGAGTCTATGAATGTTACTCTATTTGGAAAAAGGGTCTTTGCAGATGTAATTAAGTTAAGGATCTTGAGATGAGATTATCCTAGATTATGCAGGTGGGCCCTAAACTCAATGACAAATGTCCTTATAAAAGACAGAAGAGGAGAAGGTGATGTGAGATTGGAGCAGCAGAGGCTGGAATGGCCACAAGCCAAGGAAGACGAGGCATGGCAACAGCCACCAGAAACTGGAAGAGGCAAGAAGGGATTCTTCCCTAGAGCTTCCACAGGCAGTGTGGCCCTGCCCACACCTGGATTTGGGGCTTCTGGCCTCCAGAACTGTGAGACAATAAATTTCTGTTATTTTAAGCCAGCCAGTATGTGGTAATCTGTTACAGCAGCCCTAGAAAACTAATACACCTCCTAAATACCCTCTTAGAGACACTGCTCATCAAGAAGCAGGCAATTCCTCCCAGACTGAAACAAAAATACTCATCCTTTGGTAAATTTTAGGCATTAAGTTTTTCTCTTGGTGGCAAGTCGTAGTGTACCTCCCCAGATGAACACAAGGAGACAGAGTGTGTACCAGGGACAAGTCACTGTCCCCACTCTTCCCATGCACAGACCCCACTGACAGACAGTGTATGAATACACACTTAAAATTCTTATCATCTAAACTATTTCACTGAATTAATCATCACGTAAGTCTGATGGATCCACACACCCCAGAGTAGATGACAACTGGTTTCTGACTTGTGAAAGGAGCCTAATTGTCACTGGCAGTTACCAAGTAATGTCTTTGAACTCTATTTCACTGAAAATATAACTAATTACCAGGCATCATGGTGCCTTCTTTGCCTTTGCTGCATCTGCATCATTCTTTCTCACTTATCCCAGGCAACGCCTCCAGTCTCTGCCCAATTCCTTTGCTCACTCAGCTCACTGTGGCCCTGATCACTCATGGAAACTCTGCATCTACTTGGAAGGGTTCAACTTTTCTCTCCCCTCTCTCCCTGTTTGACTGGGTCCACGTCTTTTCCACCCCTTCCTCAGCGTTGGCTGAGTCCCACTCATCTCCCTTACCCTAGTTCACAACATAGAATCTTTTCAAAAAGATATATAATTATCAGGAAAATACAAACCAAAACCATAGTGAGATATCACCTCACACCCATCAGGATGGCTACTATCCAAAAAAACAAAACAGAAAATAACAAGTGTTGGTGAAGATATGGAGAAATTGGAACTCTTGTGCACTATTGGTGGGAATCTACAATGATGCAGCCATGGTGGAAAACGGTATAGCAATTCCTCAAAAAAAAATGAAAATAGAATTTCTATATGATCCAGCAATTCCACTTCTGGGTATATACCCAAGAAAACTGAAAGCAGGGTCTCAAAGAGATATTTGTACACCTATGTTCATAGCAGCATTATTCACAATAGCCAAAAGATGGAAGCATCTCAAGTGTCTATCAGTGGATGAATGGATAAACAAAATGTGGTTTATACATACAATGGAATACAAATGAAATATTATTCAGTCTTAAAAAGGTAAGAAATTCTGACACATGCTACAACATGCATGAACCTTGAGGACATTATGCTAAATGAAATAAGCCAGTCACAAAAAGATGAGTACTGTATGCTTTGACTTATATGTGGTATCTAGAGTAATCAAATTAACAGAAACAGAAAGTAGAATGGTGGTTGCCAGGGGCTGGGAAGAGGGAGAAATGGGAGTTGTGGTTTAATGAGCACAGAGTTTCAGTTTTGCAAGATGACAAAAATTCTGGAGAGTGATTGCACAACAATGTGAATATACTTAACACTACAGACCCATACACTTAAAAATGGTTAAGATGGTAAATTTTGTTATGTATATTTTTCCATAATTAAAAATAAAAACTAAAAAAGATATAAAATATTTAAACACAGAGAACAATACAACCATCTACCCAGATTTGGAGCTCTTCTCCCACTCTGTGCATCCCTCTCCCTCTCTCTCCCAAAGTTGGTATGTATCTGGGTCATGCATTATTTTTCTACTTTTACTTTCCTTCTATCTACCCCCAAACAATATTTAGTATTATCCTGATATATCTCAAAAACATAATGTTGAGATGGGAAAAAGCAAGTTGCAAAAGGATGCTATTAATGTAAATTTTAAAGGCACACAAACAATCCCACAGCAACCTCAAGCAGAAGTGACTGTCTCCACAACCACAGACTAGACTCTGCAGAAGCATGCTGTTCTCAGATTTAACTTCCTAAAACATTTGAAATAGCCTTTCTGCTTCTTGATGAGCTGTGTCTGTGCCTCGATCAAGGTCCTATTTTTGTTCTCTTGGCTACTTGGTCGGGTTGCTTGCTGAATGTCTCTCTCATTCGGCCTGGCTAATACCTCAGTCTTCCTCCCAATTATGGCATCATCTCCTGGCCTGGGCAACACAGTTATGGCTTATCATAGATTCGACACCTAGCCCAGGATCCTCATTCCTGTGTGTTCACTGCCACAGGTGTCCCAATTCCTGGCCTACCACAGCCTAATGGGTGGGCCCCAGAGACTCTGGGGATTTACAGATCATTTTGAAAATATGCAGTTTTATTTTAGGCTTACACTAAAACACAGCTTTTTGCATTACGGAAATGCATGAACAATTCAACCATCAAAGAAAGAATCAAACAAAACACTGAAATTGAGACACAAACCTGAGAATTTGGGTCCTTTTCATGTTGAGAAACTCTACAAGAAAACTCCAATAAATATCATTCTTTGAACTTAAATTCTGAAAAGTACAGTATATGGAATGATAAACATATAATTTCTTTTGCACTCCTTTCCACTTCAAGCATAATAAAACAAGTTATCTGCTCCGTATTAACGTCCTTTTACTTTTTATATTCACCCTCAAGTCAGTCAATGTGTGACTTGGATCCCACACGCCTGGTGATGGAAAAATTATTTCATGTTTATATAGACTAGATATTCAGTTTTAAGGAAGGCATCATAGTCAAGTAATCTGACCTAAAAATTGAGCAGAAAGCCCAAAATATATGTGACAAGCTTAAATGCTTTTGCTCTTTACTTTTCTGCATAAGGAAATTAATTTTTATAAGAGAGAGCAGTGCACTCTGTATATGGGCATTTGGGGTTTTACGATCAACTACGTGAATGCAATAGCACTGGTAAGGCTGGTGGTGGTTCTGCATGTGTCTAACAAACACGTTATTTTTCCATCAGATGTCCTTATTTCCCTTGCATATATCTCAGACAATGTGGCCACTGTCTTCTGAAAATGTAATGACCTTTGAGTTTGTAACCTCACGCCTGGATTCAAAACCCTGCTCCAACATTTTCTATAATGGGCCCCAAGAAAAATCACTTCACTTCTCTGAGGCTCATTTTCCTGTGATGAGGCTAACAAAACCCACCTGAGATGGAACTAGATGGATTAGAGGTAACACACGGGAAGCACCGAGCACGATGCCAGGCATATCATGGTTATGACCAAGGCTTAACAGTACTCTTTTTAACCATTTCATGAAGATCAAATAGAGGTTAAGGATAAACACAGAGAATCTGTTGATTTGGTTTGGGTTGGGTTTGTGGTTGTTTATTGGTTTGTTTCTGGTTTTGCTGATTTGATCAGTTGTTTCTCTGAATTAACCAAATCAGTCTACTGGCTTGGCTATTAATGTGGTCACAGCTATTCACGATCAATCTATATTTATGGATGATCTATGGATGATGGATGATCTCTGGGTGATCTTCTGGGCAAAAAAGATGAAGTTGTATCCCCACTTCACAACAATACACCAGGATAAACTCCAAATAAATCAAAGATTCAAAATGAAACATAAAAAAACTACAAGAAATATGGAGAATTTTTATATGGAGAAATTTTAGAAATATGAAATAAAAATTTGGAGAAATTTTATAGCCTTGGAGTAGGGAAGGCCTTTCCAACTATGACTCATAATTCAAATGTCATAAAATAAAAAAAGATCAGCCAATTCAACTACATAAAAATAATATTTAAAAAAATTATGTGGCAAAATCAAAAGACAAAATACTGGGGAATTAATTGCAACTCATTCTACAGACAAAAGGCTAGTCTTTATAATATGTAGTAAATTTCTGGAAATAAAAGAAAAAGTAGACCACCAATCCAACAGAAAAAAATGGGCAAAATATAAAACGGGAAAAAAGGAAATACAAATGATCCTTAAACATATGAAAAGATTCCAATTGTAGTCACAATAAAAGCAATCCAAGACAAAACCACACTAAGTTACAATCTCCCACCTATCAAATCTGCAAACATCCAAAAGTTTGATTAAACATCTGGTTGGCAAATTTGTAGGACAATACTGATTCTTCATGCACTACTGGGTGGGGTGGGGTGAAAATGATGCAACTGTGGAGGGAAATTTGGGAATATCTTTTAAAATCATAAAGGCATTTATACTAGCAATCCTACTTCTGGGGATTTATCTTAAGGATATACCTGCACACTTAGAAAATAACATATGTATTTATTACAGATTATTCATAACAGAATTGTTTGTAACAGCAACAACTTGGAAGCAACTCACATGTGCATCTAAAGGGGACTGGTTATGTAACTATGGTTAAACCACAGATGGAATATTCTGCAGATGGAATATTAAAAAGAATGAGGAAGCCCTCTATGCACTGACATAGAAGGAAGACAGATAGTTCAGTGAAAAAAGAACAAAACTGGCCACAAAGTATGAGACTTTTTGTCTAAGAAAGGAAGGTGATATGAATACATATTTATATTTGTTTGTATTTACATAAAGAGATAGTAGATAGACCCAAAAATAAGCAAGTGGTTTCCTACAAAGAGTAGGAGGAATAGAATGGATTAGGGTGGGAGCTAGACTTTCCAGTGTATTCATTTTAAAACCATTTTGATTTTTTTAACATGTGAATGTGTTATCTATTCATAAAACCAAATTAAACTTAAGATATATTTATTGATTAGCTACTATGCAGGAAGCCCTGTGTTCAGCACTACAGTAACACTTTCAATCCAGCTACAATGAGTAATTATGAGCATCAACGTGCTAGACATGGTGTTCTGCACTGCCGGGGGTAGGGGGAGGAAGGGCACTCACGGTTTATAAGTTATATTGGAGTAAAGGTTCCATTCGTGACTTTGAACCTCTCTCCCTCAGGCCTAGCATGAATATAATCTTAGGGCAGACAGATCACATAAGGATAAAAAGATAACTATCAATAGTGCAGAACGGGGCTAAACAAATACTGAAGGAAAAATGCTACTAGATCAAAAGAGGAAAAAGTCCCACTGGTTGAACTAGTCCAAAAAGGCTTCAGAGCAAGTAAAACTTGAACTGGGTCTTGGGTAACATATAAATTAAACCTTTTTCACAAAAAGTTCTTCTGGGCCCAGCCCCATGGCTGAGTGATTAAAGTTCCGTGCGTTCTGCTTCAGCAGTCCAGGTTTGCGGGTTCAGATCCTGGGCGTGGACCTACTCCACTCACCAGCCCGAATACAAAACAGAGGAAGACTGGCACAGATGTTAGCTCAGGGCTAATCTTCCTCAAGCGAAAAAAAAAAAGAAGAGGATTGGCAATGAATGTTAGCTTAGGGCAAATCCCCCTCAGCAAAAAAAAAAAATTATTCTACAGAACTTTTTCTGACCCACCTTGATTATATTGATTTTTCTGAAGTGGGGGTGGGGTGGGGGGAAGCTGAAAGGACACACCTCATCATTTCTACTCAATTATCAAAAAGTGAATAACATTACTAACTTAGTTTTTCCTGGTCATCTTGGTCCTCCCTTAAAAGAGAAGTAGTACACAGAAGTAAGAATTGGATTGAAACTCACAATTAAAAAAGTCTCACTTCTTTATTTTATTCCTTTCCAATTTAAAATTTTACATCATCTCAGGAAGCTTTTCTCTTTGACAGCTTTTACAGTTCCTTGGCACAGGGTGACCAGAATCAGGAGAGGAATTGTAAGTTTCTCTTCCTGTCCTACACTTACAGAGAGGTTTCACTCTGTAAATGCTCTTTGGGCCACAGTGACGAAAAGAGGGAACACGTCCTTAAAGGAGTCATTTGTCATGACTCTCAGGATTGGAACTGCCCATCTAAGATCTGAATGGCCCCTTTGGCACAGCTAGCCCACCCCTGAACACTTCCCATGAGGGGAACTTGCTACCACTGTCATCTTGATGCTCTGACTGTCAGCAAGTTCTAATGCTGAGATGGAAAATCTCATATCTTCAACCCACTGGTTCTATTGCTAGCCTCAAACAACATTGCTGTTTCTAAACAAACATTTATTATTTTTGCATTTAAAATAATTATTAGGTAATAATGTTTAGATTAATTGCAAGATAGGATATTACAGCATATTATATTAAATGTACCATTGAATCATCTAGTTGACCAAATTCACTTGAAATATAACATTTTCAGGGGCTGGCCTGGTGGTGCAGTGGTTAAGTTCGCACGCTCTGCTGCGGCAGCCCGGGGTTCATAGGTTTAGATCCCAGGCGCGGACATACACCACTGATCAAGCCATGCTGTGGCGGTGTCCCACATACAAATTAGAGGAAGATGGGCACAGATGTTAGCTCAGGGCCACTCTTCCTCACCAAAAAGAAAAAAGAAAAAAAAGGAGTGCATCTTAAATATGTAAAATGATAAGCAGAAGAATAATTGTCTTCTAAGCAGGCACTCTGAAGTATTTCAGTAGCCCCCATTATTGTAGCACCAAGGTGCTCAAAGAAACAAAATTTAGAAGTGATAAACCAGAGACAAGCCTACTTCTCTACCACCAGAGTTATGGCCACACAGAAATAAGGTGTATGAACGCTTTTCCTAGAGAATAAGAATTATTTTGAATAAAGTGCTGTCACCTGAGTTAGTAATACCCCCAGCAAGTTTTATGGCTCCATAAGGAAAGAATTAGCCTCCTCATTTGGGAATTTAGTGGTGTTCGGAAGGCAGAAAGTGACAATGAAGTTGGAAATGGATTGGCTTTGGGGCTTGTTCTGCTTTATAAATAATAATGAACCTTTTCCAACATGAAGTAATGTGAAATGAAAAAAAATGTCTGTCTCTAGAGTATAAAATTACCTCATAACCCAATTTGCATTTCTCCACTCCAAGCATATTTTCTTCGAGTTCTACTTAGGCAGCGAAAGCTGCTGGATGATAATTAATTTTAACAAGCATTTGGCACACTGAGCTGGACAGTATACAAACTGCCCTAGACCAAGTATGAATTTGAACTGAACTTTTTATGGTGTTTTTCTCACAATGACATTATTTAGGCGTTTAAAATCATCTTGACTGCAACTTTGTTCTTTTTTTTCCTTCATTCGGATTTTTTTCTCTTTTAATTCTACTTGATTACATAAGCAGTTTGTAAAAACTGTAAAGAAATGTGGGAGACAATTGGATCTTGGTGTAGTAAAACCAGAAGGGCATTAGGTATTTGCTCTTCATCAAAGGAACTGTTTGTTTTCCTTTCTTTTTCCTCTCTGTGCAGAAAAGAAATGTGCACATCTCCTGACTTATAATGTATAGTTCCACAGTGGAAAAAGTGCTTTAGAATTAGGTCCTTATGTCATTTTCTGTGCAGTATTTTCATTCTTTTCTTAACGTACTATTTGGTAAAAGCAAGTGATAGTCTTGTGATGTGATCAGCAATGTTCAAGCACTATTTCTCTTTTATATGTCTGCACATGGAATATGGACAAGCAAAGAATGAGTCATTTCTGAGCAGGAAAATAAATTTTGAGAGAAGTCATACTATGATTTGATAGCAATAACTTACCTTTCATCTATCTATCTAGTTTATTGTTCTACACTAAATTATTTATGCATGTCTGTATGCTTATAATTCATATGAAAATTTGCAAAATCTTAATTACGGAAACAAAAGACATTCTGTAACTTCCCAGACAGGCTACTAAAAAGATGACTATCTCTCTACATAGTTTAAGATGAAAAACAATGACATGACAATTCATCCCTTTTTATGTTTTTGAAAACAGACTGCCTGTGACTCAGTTGCTGGCTCTCACAAAGAGTCCGAATTAACCTTCATGATAGCAACTCGGCAAATTCCATTACTTCTATAAAGGCAATGCTTGCTTATCTTTCATAATCAAATTTTAAACTGATGATTTATGCCATGGGTACAATTGCAGGTTTAAAATAACATGTCTGAATTTCTTATCATTTTCAGGTGGCAATATATGAAATGTTTACTTTATCTAGAAATCTTGATGCTTAAATGGCCTGTTGTTTGTGTCACCTAAAAATGTAATAACATTCAAATTAAGCTTTTCCTTATTAACGTCACCTGATCAGGTGCTATATTCGGAGCTTAGTAAAATTCTGCAAAGTCAAATCTATGCACTGATTAAAGGTATTTCCTCAATTTATTCTTGTTTCTTATGGGAACTTTCTTAAGTCAATTGCATTCAACATTTCCTGAGAATCTAACCTAAGCAAGGCACTATGCTTGGAGGCAAGGGGCAGACAGAGGTGAAGCAGACAAGTCCCCGCCTGCAGGAAGCAGTCCAGTGAGGAGACAGATTCACACTCAGCTTAGCTTGACGGGGCAGAAAGAGCTCTCACCTGGCTGCTGGTGTGCAAAGGCGTTGGTTACAGATCTGCTGCAAACTAAAGGTGTGACCTTGAGCGTCTCCTTTCCTTGCCCTCTCAATATCTTCATCTGTAAACTAGGACTTGGGAATAAATTTATTCAACAAACACCAACTGAGCGACTACCATGTGATAACAGTGGCCAATCTGAATGAGCAATGACCACGTGGCAGGCATCAGGGCAAACATTTTAGGTGGATCATCTCCTTTAATACTCAAAGCAATCCCATTTTCAAGACCAGGAAATTGAGGCTCAAAGATGTTAAGTAATTCGCCCAAGGCTATAAAGTTTTTGAGCCCGGATTCCACCCCCGGTTGATTCAAGCCTAAAGCTGATGCCTTTACACTCGACATTATGTTGCTGTAACCGTCTCTAATAGCTTCTAACTTCAGTATTATATGACCATTATTTGCCCTCAAAATGTAAAGTATAAATACAAAGAGTTTGGTTTTTATATTAATAGTGGAGGTTAAAGCTGCACAATAGAATGACACATTGATTCCAGCTGGAGAAATCCAGGAAGATTTCCTGGAACAGGCAACATGCGGCTGCAGTTAATAAGATTTCCTCACACAGAGTTGGAAGAGTAAGGGGATTCCAGGCTGAGAGAACTGTGTGGATGGTTACAGAGCAGTAAACACTCATGGATCTGCAAGGAACATGGGAAAAGGGCAGGAAGAATGAAGCCTTGAAAGGTCAGCTGGAACCAGATCGCTGAGAGCCTTTAGAGTCATGCTAAGGACCCTGGACACTATAGGAAACGGTCAGCGACTGAGAGCTGAGAAACACAACAGTGAAATGATTGACACCTTTTTTTTGCGTGTGTGAGGAAGATCGGCCCTGAGCTAACATCTATGCCAATCCTCCTCCTTTTTTTCCCCTTTTTCTCCCCAAAGCCCCAGTAGATAGTTGTGTGTCATAGTTGCACATCCTTCTAGTTGCTGTATGTGGGATGCGGCCTCAGCATTGCCGGACAAGGGTGCGTCGGTGCGCACCCCGATCCAAACCCGGGCCGCCAGCAGCGGAGCTTAGTTCACTCCGCTAAGCCACGGGGCCAGCCCCGATTGACAGCTTTTTATTTGGGGCTTATTTCTTTGTTTTGTTGTTTTTAATTATTTACAACCAGTAAGAACATTTAGCAAGGTCGCCAAATACTAGGTAAACATAAAAAAACTAGTGTGATACACACTAGCAACAAATAATGAAAAATGTCATTTTTAGAAGAAACAATTTTCAATAGCAACACAATTAAAATATAACTTGGGAAAGTCTCACAGAAGACGTGAAGTGTCTCTTCCGAGAAAATTATAAAACCTAATTAACGACTATAAGAGAAGTTGTAAGTAGAGAGATACACCATGCTCACAAACGGGAAGACAGTAAATTGATCTATAAATTCAATGTAACTCCAATAGAAATCTCACACAGGTTATCTGTGGATGTTTACAGGCCAGTCAGTCCTCACATTCACACAGAAGAGAAAGGGGCGAGTTTGTCGAGATAATTTTGAAGAAGAGGAAGAGTCGATGTCAAAATCCCACAGACGTCAAAACATTTCGAAACTAAGTGACCTGAGATTGGCCCAGAGACATTAGTTGTGGTTTTATATTTCACTGTTGGGTTAAAGAAATGGTGAGGAGAAGGGAGATAGGAAAGATGACACTAATGACAAAAGGGAGGTGAGCTCCTCACCCACTCTACATCAGAGTGACCCTGACTCTGAAATAAAGACAGAAGCTATTTTCAAAAGAACGCGTGCATCACAGGAGCCTGGCCCAAGGATAATAATTCTGAGTAGCTGGAGTGAAGTCTCAAGCAGCCACTTGGCATCTGCCAATCATCTGCTATGTGCAAAAAACAAAGGCGTGAGAAGATAAAATTGTAAGCGCACCGCCCTGGGTCTCAGACAGCCTGTGACAAAGTTGAGACGCAGAAGCCACACATGAAATAAACAAAGCACCTGTTTACAAAGCAGCATGTTCCTAAGCATAATAAAGCACAAGAATAAATGCAAAAAATGCTGAGAGCTACAAGTAGAGGGGTAACCACAGGCGGATGTGCTGGGGGGTATTCTGAGGTGCGTCTGGGAAGTGTGTGGCTAGAGAAGGAGTCGCCGCCATTGAGAGAGCTGCCGCTCATGTTACTGGTCCACCGTGACTCAGACATACAGTAGAGCAGCACCAAAACCATCACTGTGCACTGGGAATTGCATCTAAACTCCGTCAAATTATGACCAAATTATCAAAATACAACTTCAAAATCTGTCTTCCTCTATAAGAAATTAGCTAATGATCTTGTCTAAGATTTAAGAAAATGGTAGGCCTCTCTTCCTACTTCTTGTTCTCCTTGTTGTGTGTGTTATGACGCTGTAATGAGCTTGGCATTTCTTCCCCTCGGGAACTCTTTATTGTGGGCTTTAGATCACTCACAACTGTTGCCTGCAAGGGGTAGATCACCAACATGGAAGGAACAGAGGTTAATACCAGGCTGAGGATGTGATTCCTCTCACCGAGAAGCTTACTGGCTTATTGTTTATAGAATAGTGAGCCTCAGGAGGATCTGAAAAGAAATATATATTGGATCCTAATGATGTTCTCTTGCAGAGGCATTGCCTACATTGTGCATTACTAGAACTACAGACTGCTGGCTGTACACATGAACCTACTAGAGCTTTCTAAACCATTTATACCACACTAGCTCACAGAACCAACTTTATATATCCAGGAACCAAGATTCCAACAGGAAGTACCTCAGTTGGGTGTTGGCTCATTTATATTCCAACCAAAAGGTAATGTACCATAAAATGCATATTGATAAGTCTGCAGTGATTAAGACAACCATATAAAATCTCATTACTTAAAAGAAATTAAACTCACTGTGGTTTATACAGCAATATTCCTCATCCATGTCCGACATCAGATCGTTCACGTGCCAGTCACATTTCAATCTAATTTGCTGTAATCTTGGTAAACGGGAGGTAATCAAGTCCTCAGCTCCAGCTCCGAAGCAGCACATAATACATTTCTGAAATTCATTAATAAAGAGAAGACAGGGGAAAGGCTTCCTGACAATAACTGACACTTGTAATGTAGCGAGAACGTTCCCCCGGTTCTGATATTATATTTATTGGAATTATAAATATGCACATAATTTAAGAGGTTTATACATCATTTGTAATTTCTTCTATTGTCCCTTCGTAGTTACTGAAATTGAGATTAGGGCCACCATTTCTTGAATGTGCTGTTCTAAATTCTTAGCTTGCTTGATCTCAGGTGAGCCTCACAACAACCCTGTGAAAAATTATTCCACTTGCCATGTTGCAGCTGAGGAAACTGAGGCACAGAGAAGTTAAATCCTGCCCAAAATCTCATAACTAATTAAAGGCAGAAATATTTACAACAGCTCTGATGCCAGAGGCCAAGCTCATAACCATCTGCTTCACTGCTCCCCTAGTTGGAGAGCCTTTTTGTATGATTGCTCATTAATTATATGTGGATAACTGGATAGCTCAAAAAATTCTAACTAGGGTCTTAGGGAATCATTCTGGTTGGAAACGGGGGACTAGGGCTTTTGCCTGAAGTATATTTCAATAGCAAAACCTATTTTCACTTACACGGAACAGTTATTTGGGGTAGTTTGTTTGGACTGATTTAACAGAGTTTGGAGGGGATAAGGGTTAAGCCCTCCCAAGCCATCCTTTGGTGCTGCTAATATGTATCACATTACTATGTACTTAATACCATTTCTCTTTGGTTCTTTGAAAAAGGGATGTGGGCTAGGATATTTGCCCTCTGATTTTACACTTCTGAGAATACAAGTACTGTGGACCACAGTACTGTCGTAATTACTTTTTCCCTCCTGGTTTTTTTGCTCCGATCTTCTGAAAGACATACAAGCTACTGCTACAGAATGCCTAAACAATTGTTCAATTAGACCTGGGGGAAATAATTTACATTCACTAGCCACAAAGCATCATGCATACAGAGCCCCTTTAATTACATATTTTCTCATGGTCATGCAGAATCTAGGCCTTGGTGTTTGATTATTTCTCTCTTAGCAAGCATAGTTGTTCTAAGGTTGATATTGCAAAAAACCAGACCTCTGTTGGAGACAAGGGAAATTATTTTGTCTCTAGGCAAAATTTTGAAGTATGAAAAACTGTTCTTGGTGCTATATTCCTCTCCCAGGCACTTAATCGGAGTCTCAATCTTACTCTGAACTGGGGGTATAAGTATTATCCCCTATAGGTGTTATCTGAGAAGGGCTGTCACCAACTCAGTACCAGCCTAGTGTCCTCAGGACTCAGTGGGCTCTGGAATTGTGCAAAACTGGATGACAATATCTACATCCTAGATATGTGGGGAGGATTAAGCATATTTCTTTACGTGGATTGAGGAGCACAGTACCAAACACACAGCAGGAACCAGATAAATGGAAGTTATTCGGTGTTATGATATAAGCATAGAGCAGTGGGTAGGGGGCCTATTTCTGCAGAGGGTATAGGTTTGGGGGAGTCACTTTGTGTATTGATTCCTCCCTTGCTTCCTCAGTGAATGGTAAAGACATGCTGTATGATTTTTAAAGATGAAAAATATTAAGTGCCATTCATCTATAGCGAATAACCTGATTAAACACTCTTGCAGACCAAAAGGCTAAGCTAACTTTCAACCATTTTCAAAGGTTGAAAAAACCCAACTCATCCACATTGTGCAACTAGCAAAAATAACATTTAAAGGTGTGAAAATCATGCTTGAGAAAATGCTTGCACGTAAAGAAAACAAAAATGTGGTGACTACGTATTGTGGGAAAAGGAAGTTACCTAACCGGATTTGGGGTGAAGTTACAGTGTACTTAACTGTGTACTAAGGCAAAAATAAACCCACGCCCTCATCAAATATTTGTTAAGTGCCCACCACCTGCCAAGCACAAACAACACCTTTCTCAACCATCAACTCTGCTTGCTTTCGGGGCCCGGCAGCCTGCCCCACTAAGAACACGACTTTCTCGCTTAACACCTTACGCCCACATTCTCACGGGGCGCCTCATTGAGCAGAGAGACAGAGCAACGCAAGCCCACACCTTTCACAGGCCTCGTGGGTTCACGTAATCGCAAATCGAAAATGCCAAGGCGCCCCTACGGTGTCCCACGAGGAAAGGGGGCGTATCAGCCAGGACTTGTTCCGCCCATGTGAAAGATGGCGCTAGAGGCGTCAGCCACGCCTGCTGCCCGGTCCTCCCCTTTAGGGGCGGGGTCTAGAGGGAGCAGCGGTGTGTGTTTAGGAGGTGTGTGTTTCGTTTTTCCCGCCCTTTCTGCCCTCCCCTTGCTCTCACAGTCTTCGCTGAGGGTGAACGAGGAAAGATCGATAATATTTAACCAGAAGAACACAGGACGGGAAACAACCGCGGCCTGCAGCGGGATGGGCGTCGGGGGGTGTGGTCGCTCGGGGGCGGGCCCGGGGGCGTGGCCAGAGGCGGGCGGGGCGGGGCTGCGGTTGCGGTCTGTGCGCCCGCGGCGGCGGCGGCGGCGGCGGCGGAGGCGCAGGCGGCGACGAGAGGGTGAGTGCGAGGCCGGCGGGCTCGCGGCTGTTTGGGGTCGGGGTGCGGGGACGTCGCCGGGGTCGCGGCGGAGCCTCGCTGCGGGACTCTGCTGGGCTCGTCCTCTCTGTTCCCCTCTCTTCCCTGCCCAAAAGCCGGCGTCGGGTGTTCCAGCCCGGCGACCAGTGCGGTTGCCTGCATCCGGGCCCGGGCTTCCTGGCGGCGGCGGCGCAGACCAGGGCATGGGGATCGGGCCTCCTCCCGGTTCGCGCCCGCAGTCCCCGAGCCCGCGCCTCCCGGGGACCCGGAGGACCCGCCGCGGGCTCGGGGGAGGGGAGCCTCGGGCACCGGGAGGCCTGGCCGGGGGAAGGCCAGAGGGCAGGCGGTGCGCGCCTGCTGCGGACCACGTCGGGGTCCCAGAGGAGATAATAACGCGGGTGGGATGGCGGTGTGGACATGCTGTAGTATTCGCTGAGAGAATTCGAATAGAAGTTTCTAAGGATTGCTGGTGTCTTGTAAATTTGGGCAGCAATTCTAGCCTGGGTTGTGCTCCCATTCCGTGGGGCAGGACCTCTTGCTTCACAGCCCCGAGATTACACAGACTTACTTAAAGGAAGTGACCGCTGTGACTTGGGCATCACTTGACTGATGGTATCAGCTGCGGAAAGAAGCGCACTGATTACACATCTGTCGTGTCCACACCGGGTCTCACTGGCCCCGGGGATCTCCGCCAGGCTCTGTGTTCAGGAGACAGAGAGAGGTCACGCACTTAACTTGCCCGAGACAGGTGACCGTTTCAGAAACAAGGGAGATGGTTAGGTGCTAGTAAAGTAACAGGTTTGTGGCCAGTGGGTGAATATGGATTCAGCCTGTGCCCATCCCTCACCTGTGATGCAAAGTGAGGGGACACAATACGTCTGACATTACTTTTAATTTGGAAAATACTGTTCCTTAGATACCATTTTTCTCACACTTTAGAAAACTTCTGAGGTAATGGAAACATCACTGAAGCAAGAATATAGTATATGAGAGATTAATACTATGGAGTCAGAATACTTGAAATATGATGATGTTAGGTGACACAGACACTGTTGCCAGCACCTCCGCCAGACTTGCCACTGGGAAAGCCCTGTATCACTTGGAAATTGCCTCGTGATGACTATGCCCTGTATACATATGAAACGAATGAGAGAAATTATAGACCACATTGCAGATTATGCACTAAGCCAGCACTAACCTGCTCCAGAAAGCAATTCATAGGGGGTAAAGGTCTATTTTCCTTATAAAGTTGATAAAATAGTCTCTTTATTTGGCTCTGTTAGCAGTACAAAATTTGCTTTCAGAGAAAGGAATTGGCTATTATCTGAGAAACTTGGATCTGGGAGAGAGCGAGAGCCTGATAGTGATACCATGAACTTCATCTCCAGTCTTGCCTTAAAAATTTAGATAAAAATAAAAATTTAGAAAGTATTGCAGTCTGGTAGTTACAAGCGGTTCACTGTCGTTAAAGTTGGCATGGGGAGCTCCTGTTTTGGAAGGTGGGCTGGTTTAGGACCTTGCTTCTGTTAGGACTGGGAGAAAATAAACAGAAAGCATGGTTACAAGAAGTGGGGCTTTATGGTGGTAGAATTCTGGTTTACAACAGCAGTGGACCAATCAACTTTCTAAATAACAGTCGGAGAAGAGATGGCTAATGATTAGCAAAAGTTTAAGAAGAAGCAAAGCTTCAAAGCTACCACTCTGCTAACAGTTTTAACAGATGATAATTAACATAATCTTTGTGTCTGCATATGTTGGATTATTTTCAGAAGGTATGTTGGTACATCCTCATGAACCCTGTTCTTTGTTTACAGGAGTGGCAAGCCATCGCGTCACCCAGTTTGGATCCTGGCTTCCCTCAAAAGACTATGGTTAATGTTTGATAATGCTCTGGAGTAGCCAACACTACATGTAAATAAGACATGTAGATAAAAGACTTTTGGTTTTGAACTGACTTTTTTCAGCCACATTTGTATATATGGATGTTCCTCACCAAAGATGATGACTTTAAGTGTTAGTAAAATCATTTTTATAACTCTCCTAATTATACTTCTCTGTGACATTTCATTTCTCGGATTCTTTCTTTTGGCAGGATGTTAAGCTAAACAATTCCATGTGATCCTTTTGTTTTCTTTCAAATGATACTAGCAGTGAGAATGAATGTGATTAATTGTTTAAATAGTTTAATTTTCATAACCAGGTAGAGAATTTTCCCATAGTCCAACCAGATTTGCTGTAGGGCTTCATTCGGTTTTAGGAAATGCTTTTATTTTCAGTGTAATGGTGAAATGTTTAAGTTATAATATTTCCTTTATGATTATTCACCTTTTTTTATCCAAAAGAAAGAACCAAAGAAAAATATGATACAATATAATTTTATGGCTGTGTGTTTACTTAATTCGTCTCCTTGGCCTTGTTTGCTGTTGTTAATGATGACAGTAGCATCATTACAGTTTCAATTCAAATTATATTCCTGTATTCTATCATTGTAAACTGTTTAAATTGTATCCAAAACAGTGGATGTATTAAATAAACTTGACAGCTTATGTCCACTGTAGTCTCTTAAGACTATTAAATTGATATACCACGTTAAAAAGTAAATATTCCCTCAATGATTTTCTGAAATGAAAAATACACACATGAGGACTGCCTTTGTGTGAAACCATTTCTGCACATACTTACTATGAAGTGTCTGGCCAAGCTTTGTAAACCTATTCTTGACATCCATGATAAAAGTGCTCATTTGATACTTTAAAAATAGAAGTCACTGCTTTTCATCAATCTCTGAACTCTCTTGACAAGATATAGATAAAATTCTTTAAGTAAAATGGTTTATTTTGACATGAATTTGGTTATAGATCAAATGTTATCTCCCTAAGCAATCATATAGGCAAAAATAGGTATATCATAGTTCACTTACTAACTGCTATCTTTTACCGTTAAGAGGACTAGATTCCACAATTTTAGGCTTGCTTAAACAAAATTGTCATAATTTTTTTTTATTTTCGGTCTTTCAACACAAGTATTCAATTTTAATATTAGGCAAGAATGATTCGTTTTACACTCATATCACATAGAATGTACACTTTGAGTGTTATATTTGAGTGTTTCAAGATACACAAGAGACTGGATTCTAGCCCAGCTCTGTGACCTTGGGCAGTTCACTCTTCTCTGTTTTCTCAGTAGATTGAAAGGCTTGAACAGGGCCCGTGCACTCGTCTGGTTCTCTACATCTTCTAAATAACTGAAGCTTTTTTATTTTAGCCATTTAGTATAGAACTTTCTTTGTAATGATAAAATGCTACATTGCTTTCTTGAATAGCATATTAAATGTATGTATCTTTGTCTTGATGTTTCAGTGTCATTTTAAACACCATTGTTGGGCTTTAGTACACTGATACCCAGAGAGTTCATTGAGAATAACAGGACTGTTTGCTCATTTTTAATTACTGTTCCAGGTTGTTTGTGTTTTTGCAATCCTTTGTCTTTTTTGTTTTTTAGCAGCTTTAAGGTATTTCTACTGTCAGGTGTTTTGCTAATTTCCTAGGACTGCCATAAGAAAGTACCACAAACGGTGATGTAAAACAATGCGAATTTCTGTCACAGTTCTGGAAGCTAGAAGTGGAAATAAGGTGCTCTTCTGAAGTCTCCAGGGAAGAATCCTTCCTTGCCTCTCCTTAGCTTCTAGTGGTTGCCAGCCATCCTTGGCGTTCCTTGGCTTACAACTGTGTCACTCCAATTTCTGCCTCTGTCTTCACGTGGCCTTGTTTCCTCTGTGTCTGCCTGTCTCCAAATCTTTCCTTATAAGGACACCAGTCGTTGGATTAGGGCCCATCCTATTCCAGTATGACCCAGTCTTAGCTTGATTACACCTATTTCCAAATAAGGTCACATTGACAGCTACAGGGGGTTAGGACTTGAACACGTATTTTGGGAGGACACAGTTCAACCCACAAGTGTCATGGTCTCTAGCTGAGCCCTCCTCTTCCCAATTTGCTCCTCTTTAGTTGCTATGGTTTAGGATCCAAATATCCATCATATTAGAATTGCACATAGACTGGATATGTGGGAACAGTGGGGATCTATTCTAGGAGCTTTAGTATATGATATTTCATATCAGTGTTCAGAGGCCCTTTTTTAGTTCATTATTATTTTGGATTTCTAAGTGTAGGTCCTGAACATAAGGGACAAGTTACTATGATTGTAAAATTATCATCATATCAGCAAACACTTAATGTGCACCTGCCATACTGATTGAATGTCTCTATCCTGGTAAGAGGCATGCTTCCAAATCTTTTTGGACTGAAGAGGAGAAAACCACGTATGCCTAAGTCATTTGAGTTTTTGATGGATGTCTTTAAAATTGCTGCACCTAATCATTGGTTTTGTTTGTCACTGTTTAGATACCCCTGGAGCATTTGGATAATGTGACAGTGGGGATGCCGTGATGTCGAATCTCTGTCCACCACCATCTCCAGCTGTTGCCAAGACAGAGATTGCTTTAAGTGGTGAATCGCCTTTATTAGCAGCTACCTTTGCTTACTGGGACAATATTCTTGGTCCTAGAGTAAGACACATCTGGGCTCCAAAGACAGAACAAGTACTTCTCAGCGACGGAGAAATAACTTTTCTTGCCAACCACACCCTAAATGGAGAAATCCTTCGAAATGCGGAGAGCGGGGCTATCGATGTAAAGTTTTTTGTCTTGTCTGAAAAAGGAGTAATTATTGTTTCATTAATCTTCGATGGAAACTGGAATGGGGATAGGAGCACATATGGACTATCAATTATACTTCCACAGACGGAGCTTAGCTTCTACCTCCCACTTCACAGAGTGTGTGTTGACAGATTAACACACATTATCAGGAAGGGAAGGATATGGATGCACAAGGTGAGTGGTTTTTGAGCTTATTAATCATGCTAACCCAGCTGTTGAAAGTTTATCTTCTGATACATTTATATCTAATTTTAGAAATTATATCCAGTTAACTTCAAACAATAGCTGTTATTTGTGTCTACCTTATTGGATACAGATAGATCCAGTCTGATGTCAATGATCTTCATAATAACTCTGGAAGGCAGGAGATGATAGCTCCACATTACAGATAAAAAGCTAAAGCTTAGAGATATCAAGAACATAATAAGTTTTAGAGTCTAGGTTTGTCTTGGGAGCCCTTGACTCTAAAACCATTTTTTTTGTTTTTGCTTTGCATGACCCTGTCCTTCACCTACTGCCATGTGTAGGTACAGGCAATTCAAAACAATTGTTTCATAAGCGGGTGGCTGAGTAATGTAGCCTTTGGTCCCTTTAACTTCTTTGCCAAGTTCTGAAATTTGTAAAATGAGGAGGTTGGACCAAATGGTTTCTAGGAGATATTCCTTTTAATTTTGCAGATTGAGCTAGAGGAAATTACTGTTATCCCTTAAATCCTATAGTTTAATATATAGTGATATTTATATTTACATGAGATTTGAAGAACAAATTTAATTCTCCTGTCTACTTAGCAGTTTGATAGTAATATGGAAGTCCTGTAAAGCATTATTAATTTTATAAGCCTTTTACCAGATAGTAAGGAAAAATAATATCTTTTAAAAGAATTGTTGTTTACTATGTTAGCAGGCTTCCTCCTTATTTCTTACATGTTTATGAAAATCATTCAAAATCAGGAATTCCCAGATTCAACTTGATCTTATTTAATTTGAAAAGTGCAAATCATTAGTTCCTTTGTAAAGCTATGCAGATGTTTCATTGACTGTTTGCTGCTAAATTATCTGTTTTTAACTGCAGGAAAAAAAAGGTGTTTTTCTTTTATTCTGTATTGTCTATGAGAGCATGAATTTGTTGGGCTAATTTCCTGCCCCCCACCTTTTTTTCTGCCCTAAAATGGAAAGTATTTTTCCCACGAGCTAGGTTACACAAGAACGTCTGCCATTTAACTGTATTGTAAAAAAATAAGCAAGTATCAAAAGGTCGTGGTCGTGTTTTTTAAATTTTAATGAATTTTCTCTTGCTCAGGAAAGGCAAGAAAATGTCCAGAAAATAGTCTTAGAAGGCACAGAGAGAATGGAAGATCAGGTAAGGTGCAGATAGCATGCTATCAAACACCACCGAGCTCAGGGCGTGTGTTTATGTAAGGCTGAGGGCTACTTTTGTGAGGGCCCTGAAGCCATGTTATTTTGACAGAGTGAGCCTGAGAATGAACAGAGCCTTTATGAAGATGTGTGGAATAAACTGGATGAAAATTTCCATACCTTAGACCTGAAGAGTTAAATACGCAAAGGATAACAGCAGTTGCATCTACAAATTATTATTTTGCTAACTTTTTTTCTCATTGCAAAGAATGAGTTTTGAATAACTTGTTCATAGTAAAAATTTTAAATTTTATGTGAAATTTTCTTTAAGGTATTGCTTCTCAAACATTTCCACAGAAGTAGTTATAACAGGAGGCAAGTGAGTATACCCCTACTGTGTCTAGGGGTGCAGGCACAGCTCTAAGCATATTTCTTTGAAGTCTCGTGTTGTGTCTTTAAAACTCATGCAGTTTACATTTTGTTCTATGATATGTCTATTTGTTTTTTTTGTTTGGTTGGTTTTTTTGTGTGTGTGTGTGAGGAAGATCAGCCCTGAGCTAACATCTTATGCCAATCCTCCTCTTTTTGCTGAGGAAGACTGGCCCTGAGCTAACATCCATGCCCATCTTCCTCTACTTTATATGGGACACCGCCACATCATGGCTTGACAAGCAGTGTGTCGGTGCGAGCCTGGGATCTGAGCCGGTGAACCCCAGGCCGCCACAGCGGAGCACGCGCACTTAACCACTTGTGCCACCAGGCCAAGCCGGCCCCTGTCTATTTGTTTTAATATTACAATTTCCCAGTGACATTCTTCACCTTCTTATTCATCAGGTTTCTGATAATATCAAGTTTCTAGGAGAACAGGCGGTGTTTATCCTGTGGCTTTGAATACCCTTAGGGAGCAGGCACCAGAGTTTGAGAAGCATGATTGCAAGGATTTGGCTTCTCTTATGGAAATTAGATGCAAACTGTTTCAGTGTAAAGCAGAGAAGTTCTGAAAGGGACTCTTCAGTGGAGAAAGGCTCCTTTACTTCTACTCCCTTAGCCCCTGGCCACCCTCCACGCTCCTTCTGTTCAAACTCCGGTCTGAGCATGGCTGGATTGCCTCTGCTGCTCTGGTTCTCCTTAGCAGGCCTCAGACGGAATGGTAGTTTTAAACAATAACTTTTCTAAAAATTTGTGAAAATACAAGGACATAAACAAGGAAAACTCAAAACCCTGTAAAATGACCTCCTTTCCAAAATTGTTATGTCTATGCTTTTGTAAATAACTTTCTAGGCCTGAGGAAGTAATTCTGGGGAAAAATCTGAGACTTAGAAGAAAATGTTTTCTTTACCCAGAGAAGCCGGGCCTTTACTTGCTGGTCACTAAGCAGGGTGCCAATGAATGGGGTGACTTTCACCAGCCTCTAGATGTACCTGCTAATTATGGAGTCATTATAGAGTTATCTCAAGATAAGGAAAGTTAGGACCCAATGAAATCCTACTTTTACTGGGGTTATTTTTTCCAAACCAGAAACCTGTACTTACAAAGTTTACCACTATTAACTTAGTTTTATTTCTCTTTTAAGGGCTGTTCTTGAAAATGTTATCCTACCGCTTCTGTATATTTGGACAAACTGGAGGGTTTTAAAGGGGAAACATGCCCCTGCTGAGCTCAAGTTAGAGAAGTCCAAGGAGGAAAAGAAACTTGAGGGACTTTCTTTTAGAGCCTCTTCTGTGTTCAGCCTTGTAGGACTTTTTTGTTAAGCTTCAATGAGCATATCCATTAACTTATGATGATAAATGTCTGAGATACCATGTGTGACATACCATGGGAAGGTATTTTCCTGCAATTATCCTTTCTGAAAAGAAGGAGTTGCCTGATAATTCAGTCCTTGCAAATTTCACATCGTGTGCTTTCAATGACTTTATTTTGAACAAATAAATACTATTTGGGGATGACACATTAGTCTGAAACAACTTCAGTCAGTGCTAGTTCAGGATGCTTATAGCTGTCATCTGATAAAGTTGCTTTACAAGGAAGCAAATTTAACATAGCTTCTTCAGTCATTATTCTTGTGGAATTGCACATGTTGATTGTAAACAAGCATTTTAAAAATTAAAAAGCAGAAACAATGAGTAGTAATGTTTGGAGGTTCCTACAGGCTGAAATTTTTAAAATAATAAAATCTGTATGATGCAAAGAGGCTTATGGCTTAGGATAAAATTTCTAGAGACAACGTCACATTTAAATTCTCAAGCAACTTACATGATAAGGGCTCTGGAAAAATGGGTTTTGTCACTCAAAAAATGACTCGGAATGTCTACGGTTCTAATTTGAAGATGCATGTGAAGAGTTTGAATAAAATCGTGTCATGAAATGTGAGTGAGAAAAAAACTATTGTTAGATTGACTTTAAATAATATGTGATTTTAAAAACCTGTTGAGCTGGGCCCGGCCTGGTGGCGCAAGCGGTTAAGTGCGCGCGCTCCGCTGCGGCGGCCCGGGGTTCGCTGGTTCGGATCCCGGGCGCGCACTGACGCACTGCTTGGTAAGCCATGCTGTGGCGGCGTCCCATATAAAGTGGAGGAAGATAGGCGCCGATGTTAGCCCAGGGCCGTCTTCCTCAGCAAAAAAAAGAAAAAAAAAGGAGGAGGATTGGTGGATGTTAGCTCAGGGCTGATCTCCTCACAAAAAAAAAAAAAAAAAAAAAAAACCTGTTGAGCTAAAAATTGATAGACATATGACAATTTCATCTACCTCTCTGAAAGTTTACATACTCAGATGCTCAAAAAATTTTGAGGGAGCGGTTGGTGGCAGAGAATAAATGACGGATCACCCGTATTTCAGACGCTCTGCATTTTAGTGTTCTGTAGTCAGTTTTCAATTTCGTTCTAGAAACTACAAATTTCAGGATTACATATTTGAGATGTAATAAGTAGTAGTGGTAGTATCTTGAAAGAACTCTGAAGGAATCTTGTTTTATTGATTCATAAAATATGTGTGATGATTTTGATTTGCAGTTGGGTAGATTATACGTTATTATGAATATGGAGGTTGAATATTGATTCAGACTTTACTACTGAGTCATTTGCTGAGGACTTCAAAGTCTTTTTATGCTTAGCTTTCCTCGTTTTTAAATATATAATGCATCAATGACCTGTAATTAACAAGAGTTTTTATATCTCAAATAAATTTCCAAGGAGATCCTTTCTAAATTTGGCTTGGTGATTTAATCATTGCATGTAACAGTAAATGATAAGGCAATGATTCCATTTTGACTAAAGAAAATTATTCCTGGAAGAGTGAAAATGAGTCTTAACTAGCATGTAAATCCTTTAGAAATGTATGTAGTAGTGGACTTGTTTGGGGCTGTGTTTTAACAAGTTGTCAAGTATTTCTATCAAAGGGTGTTATTGTTTGCTCTCAGTTTTTAATTTTTTATTGCCCAGCTTATCCTATATTGTGTGATTGTCTTCACCTCACTTTGTTTTTTTTGTGCAGGGTCAGAGTATTATTCCAATGCTTACTGGAGAAGTAATTCCTGTCATGGAACTGCTTTCGTCTATGAAGTCACACAGTGTTCCTGAAGAAATAGATGTAAGTTCTTACTTACCTTGTTAAATAGCAGCAATGGTACCCTTCATCAGTTCCCTCGAGTTATATTACTATTATGTATATTGGTAATATTCTAATTTTAGCAGTATGCATTTTTTGTTGTACATATTATTCATATGAAGTATTAGCCACTTTAACAAACTCACTTAAAATCCTGAATTTTTTGGCCAAACAGAGGCTGTTTTGGTCAGTGATAGTTATGATAAAATTAAATTTATTTAGGTTATTTCACCACTTTTGTATTTCTTGGAACTGGGAGAATTCCAGACCTCATAGACTAAGCAGTCAGTATCTCATGCAGTACTTTTTGTAACAAAGCTTTGTACAATAAGTGGCAATTAATGAAAGTTTACTGATATTCACTAATCTAATTGCCTTCAGCGCTTGTTGAGGTCGTTGTGAATCACACAGTGTGCATGTACAGAGAAATCTTCGGGAAACTGTTCTTGTTGCTTTCTGACTTGGTCATTCAGATTTGTCTCCTGATCCTGACGGCTCAGGAGAGGGTGGTTCTGTAACAGTTGTTGCTTAACCTGTCTGACCAGCTTTCCCCTTTGTCCTCCCCAGAGTGTGGGGTAGTGCTGAGTGTTTTATGGGGACTCTTGATGCTCAGAAATGAGGGCAGTGTGTTAGACTGCACCTAGACTTCAGAAAACTTGCGTATTAAGAGATTATTTCAACACTATGTTATAGCCAGAATAATTTTTGTTGTTGTTGTTGCATTTTAGATAGCTGATACAGTTCTCAGTGATGATGATATTGGTGACAGCTGTCATGAAGGCTTTCTTCTCAAGTAAGAATCTTGTTTCTTTTCGTAAAAGCTGGATGAAGCCAATACAAATCTTATGCCCACTTACGACAAGATTTGGAAAGAAGAAAATAATAAGAGAATACCTACCCAGATTATTCTAGGGACAACATTGCATGTTTGAACTATTGCTTAGCTTTGTGAGTTTTTTTATTTATTACGTATCTGTGATGTATTTGATGTTACTCTTACTAATACTAAAAGAAGCTGAGTTTCCATAGTCCCTAGACAAGAAATCTTGGTCCCTTGTGTGGTTCCGGTTTCTTGTTTTACTTCTCATTAAAGCTGAAACTAAGAACCTAAAGGGGTTCTTATATTCAGTTCCATGGTGGAATCCCCCACCACCAACAGACAATACTCTGGACACTAACACAGTGTCCTACAATTTAACTCAATCCTGACACTATCCGCCCAGAGACAGTGTCATATTCCACAAGACTGTTCCTCTCTTCCCCCAACTTCAGATACCAGTTGCAAGCTCAGGTTGTTACCTGTGCTTTTGACCAACCTGCTACAGCTTGGAGGTTCCAAGGACCCACTCCTTGGACTTCATATGCCTTGGCAAGTCCAGATTGTTACCTGTAATTCTGACCCACTGGGGGGTCAGAGGTTCCCACGACCGCCTTCTTGTGTTTCATTAATTTGTTAGAGTGCTCACAGAACTCAGAGAAATATTTTTACTTTCTGGATTGCCATTTTATCATAAAAGGATATGATAAAGGATACAGAGGAACATCCAGATGGAAGGGACACGGAGGGCGAGGTATGGAGAAAGGGCACGAAGCTTCCATGCTCTCTTCAAGCATGCCACTCTCCCCAGATGTTCACGTTTTCACCAGCCTGGAAACTCTCTGAACCCCATCCTTTTGGGTTTTTATTTTCATTAAATAGGCATGATTGATTAAATCATTGGCCATTGGAGATTGATTCAACCTCTAGCCCATTTCCCCTCCCAAGGTCAGGGGATGAGACTGCAAGTTCCAGCCCTCTAATCACCTGGTTGGCTGCAACCAGTCTCCATCCTTAGGTGCTTTCCAAAAGTCACCTCATTCACACAACAAAAGACGCCTTTATCACTCGCAACACTTAGGAAATTCCAAGGGTTTTCAGAGCAGGAAATTCCAGGGGTTTTCAGAGCTGTGACCCAGAAACTGGATGAAGACCAAATATATTTGAGAAATATCTGAATGACCAAATATATATTTCTTATAAATCACAATATCGCAGAACACTTTCAAATTAAGTTGCACGGTGGGTGGACTTAAGTTATTTTGGCCTAGAAGAGAAAATTATTCATATTTATACTGATCCTTTCCATCTTACAGGAGATTTTAGTACTTAAGAGTGTGGGTTCTAAAACCAGACTTCCAGGGTTAACTACTGTGTGAACCTGGACAAGCTACTGAGCTGTCTTTGCCTCCATTTCCTCATCTGTAAAATGGGAATAATAATAATAGTACCTACTTCATAGGGTTGTTGTAAGCATTGAGTGAGAGAAATCATATTAAGCACTTAAAACACTGGCACATATAAGCAGATAACATTAGCTAAGAGCTAACATTGTCTATTTATATTTCTTCCAGGGAAAATGATAATAACACTAACAATAGCCAATATTTATTGAATGCCTGTGTGTTAATCCCTATCCAAGGTGCTCTCTTGATGTGTTTAATCTCAACTTCTACTTTAGTGTTTCTTTACAATTGCAGATGATCATGAAATTTAATTTTTTTAAATGAGAATGAAAGGATAAAGTATTTGCTTTATATCCAGTCTTTTCCTCTATATTCATGATGGAATCTCAGGTGCACGAGTGTATTTAACCTAGAACCTTACATGGCTTCAATCAGAGCACTTTAGTCCTGATTCTGCTCAGTGTCAGCCATTCATAACGGCACTTTTAATCCCATTTGACTTTAAATAAATCACTTAACCTCTCCACACTTCAGTTTCTTCCACTACAAAATGGTGATATTTTACTAACTCAGTTGTAAGGTTCAAGTGAAAGAATCTCTGTGAAAGGCATGTGGAAAATGTGAAGTACTATAGAAATAAAGGTGGCATTATACTTACAGCTTTGGTGTTCATCCTGTAAAGCTATTCTAAGTTATTTGAAGCTCACTTGCCTTTATTTTTTTTTTTTAGTTTGTGAAATTATTTTACAGTCAATGTTTCTCATCTTTTTTCTTCGATTTCCAGTGCCATTAGCTCACACTTGCAAACCTGTGGCTGTTCTGTCGTTGTAGGTAGCAGTGCAGAGAAAGTAAATAAGGTAATTTATTTTATAACCCAGCAAATAATCGGATTTTTTTAATACTGCTAACATATCATGGATTGTAATTTAAAGGTTAGGTTGCAGTCAAGATGATCTAATAGTATAAGAAGGCAATATAATCTGACCAAATTACTGTGGCACCCTGTGGTAAAAATGTGTTTAAAGTAAATTGTTTGAATAGGAAGTCATTTATCAGAGTCATTTCTATAATTATAAATACCAATCTCTGCGTTATATAAATGGTTTTGATATTATTTTAAAATCAGATAGTTTAAAAAAATGTGTCTTCTATTTCCTGATGCTATCTTTAATAAACATGAAGATAGGCATGTACTTTTGGTACTAATTCCAAAGAAATGTTATCTGATCATTTATCTTGATTTCGTTATCTTGCTTTTCCCCTCAATCTTTCCCTTTTTGGAACCCAGTGCTATTAAGTGGTTGATGAAGATTATACTTGATGCAATAGCATTTGTGACCACTTCCTTCAGTGCTACATGAGTTAATAAAGAATTAATGAATGGTTACTTTCCAAGCATTTATCCAGGTGATAAACTAAGGGATTTTGTGCTTTTCTTCACTGACCACTAAATAGAGAGAGATAAGTGCACCTAATCCATCAAATTAATTAAACCTCATTTTTCTTTTTAAATTTTACACAGGAAATATGTTAGGAGTGATTATTTGCTTGACAAATATATTTGTAATTTTTTTCTGTAATAAGCTACCTTGTATATTTACATGACCTTATAATTTACCAAAATTATGTTTCTCATACAATCATTTATGAAAGATTACCTCTGTTTTTATATTGCATCTAGTGACTTCTAATTATCTCTGTTACCCTAAGAAGGTAGCTTTCCATCTGTGTCCCCCAAAGCCTTCAGGTTCCACAGAGGGGGTTCCCAGTCACTTGTTGGAGGGACAAAGGCTCTGTGGTTGGGGCTCTGTGTTTTTTAAATATTTTTCTCATCCCACATCCTTTTCTGGCTTAATAGCTTCTCTTTTATCTTTTAATTTGAGAAGAAGGTTGCCATTGCTCTAGATTGAAAGCCACTGCTTTAATATAAAAATTCTCTGAATATAGTCTGAATTCCAACGTAGTTACATGGCTTTCTGTTTTTCCTAATAGAGCTATAGATCACATCCTGTTAGAAGCATAGGTTTGTAAACCTCAGCCAATGGTGTGCTTATTTTAAATCAAATCTGATAGTATTAATTCTCATTCTGTTGAAGGATTTGGATGCTCTTTGATATTCATTATCGTGGGATTTCACATGTAGAACTATTAATCAGAAGCCATAATTCTGTGTAATTTAAGTGCATTTAGTTTTCTTGTCCAAAATTCTTTTCTTGTTTGAAAAACACTTGCTGCTGGGTTTAGTTATACAATCAGTAATTATATTAGGTCATTATTTCCTATGAAAATAAGGGTTCCATGGTCAAATAAGTTTGAGAAACTCTGCTTATTATATCAGTCACCTGAAGAGTCCCAATATATATTCAGATGTTAAAAGTTTTGAGATATATAGTAAATTTACCAGCATTTCCCAAACTTATTTGACTGCAGAATCCCTACTTTGAGCAACAACTGTTACATCCCATGTACTGTTCCAGGTGACTAAGGGATTCTTATTTCTCAGGATGTATTTTATTGACAATAACAATTGAAATTTCTGTTCAGATTTCTTTCATAAGCCAACCAATGGCCTTTTTACTTCATATTTTAATGCTAAAATCTTTTCTTTTACAGATAGTAAGAACATTATGCCTTTTTCTGACTCCAGCAGAGAGAAAATGCTCCCGATTATGTGAAGCAGAATCATCATTTAAATACGAGTCAGGCCTCTTTGTACAAGGCCTGCTGAAGGTATATTTTCCATTTATCACAAGTGAAAGCAATTTTTTTAAATCATTTTTGAGACTCTTTATGAATATGTTTTGAATATTAGCATTTAATGCATCTCATGTTTGTTTGCCAAAGAGCTGGCTCCTTTACACAGGTCTGAGCACAGAGTGTATGTCTATGGATTTATTTGTTATCACTGAAACATCATGGAATAGCTTTCTTTGTATTTCTCTTTGGTTTCCTGTAGCTGCCTGTCTGGGCTCAGGATTATTATTTTTTTTAATATGTGCTTTAATCAGGTTGCACATCTAAAATGGGAATACTTCTTTTTTACTGACCAGATTTGAATTTTTGTTACCATTTTATGTTTATGTAACGTGTTCATTTATTAGAAAAAAAATTTAAAGCTACTTTCTGTCTTGAAAAAATGTATAAGATTTGAGCAATTCCTATATATATGTATGTATATATATTAGAAAAATTATTGTAGATTTTTTTAATTTACTTTAGTCTGCTTTTCAAGGAGCAAAACAGATAAATGAAGATTAGCTGTTGTTTTCAATAATTACAGAGAAGACAGTTGTTCACGTTATTGAATCTATTATTGATATTTCAACTATAGTAGAGATGTGAAGAAGTAGACTTCCTAATGGTTATGTGATTTCCTCACAGTGAATGCTTTTTTGAGGTAGGCGTAGCAAAACGAAAGAAAAAATATTAAAAACTGTTGCAAATAAAAACTGTATTCAGCTTTTGCATTTTCAATAATCTGCATGCCATAAGCTCGATAATAGTATTTAAATAGGGAAACTACTTAAGGAAAACTTATTTCTGATTTGAGTTGTACAAATCTGAAAATTAGAACTTCTTCCTCTCCAAGGCATAATAAGGTGCTTAGTACTTTTATTTCCTCTGCACCCTCTCACTTAATTATATAATTCTATCCCTGCAAGAGTCCTATACCAGATGCATAGAGGAAAACTTGAAACTATAATTTAATGAAAAAATATTTACGAGTTTTCCATGCAAGTATAAATTATAGAGCCTTCCAGAAAATACTTTGACATTATACATCAAGAGCCTTAAAAATGTTGAAAGACTTAACCTACTATTTATATTTTTGGAAATCCATCCTAAAGAAGTAATTATATATGGAGAAAGGTTTACTTAGAAAGATGGTTATCACACCATTATAAGAGTGAGAAACTGGACATAGGCTCTGTCTTCTGTTCATAGCAGATGTCACAGAGCCTCTTACACAGTAGGTGCTTGTCCCATGGCAGCTGGTACCCAGCTGACTGTAGCTGGACAGAAGTACATTTTTTACTTATAAAAATACATATTCATTGCGATTTAAACGAACGTGAATAATCAAGAAGAAAATAAAAAGTCTCTTGTGATCTCATAATCAAATGAATAACCACTGTTACTATTTGGCATATTTCTAGTCTTTTTTTCTTCTGTTTGTATTTTTTTCATCTCTTCCCTTCCCTGTCCCCCCCAAAAATTGGATTATACTCTGCGTGTTTTCACCTCCTTTTATCACAGTATATTGTGCATGTCTTTCAATATCAACACATAAACTTCTGCAACTTAATTTTTAGCAGCTAAATAATAAACCATTTTTATTTATTTAACCACTTCTCCTTTTGGATGTTTAGGTTGTTTCACTATTTAAATCAGTGCTGTAAGTGCACACGTCACTAAAACTTTACACACAATCATGATTAATTTCCTAGAATAAATTTCTAGAGATGGATTTGCTAACTCAAAGGCAGTTTTTTCCATTAAAAAGTAATTCTTCCTATCTTTTGGCATATAAGGCAGTAAATTTTCTTTTTGTTATGACAGGATTCAACCGGAAGCTTTGTGCTGCCCTTCCGGCAAGTCATGTACGCTCCCTATCCCACCACACATATAGATGTGGATGTCAACACCGTCAAACAGATGCCGCCCTGTCACGAACATATTTATAATCAGCGCAGATACATGAGATCAGAGCTGACAGCCTTCTGGAGGGCCACCTCGGAAGAGGACATGGCTCAGGACACCATCATCTACACAGACGAAAGCTTCACTCCTGATTTGTATGTAACACCCTGTTATTGATATTGTCGTTAAGCAGTATTATGAAATTGTGTCTTTTACGAGTAAAAACAAGCAACTCTGTTTAAAAAGAAAGAAATATTACTAGGAGAATTATGCTTTAAGAAATAATTTGGTTAATCAAGCATTTTTGCTTAAATGTTTTTCTTAATGTGGTTGTATTTCCCATAAAATAGGTTAGATTAGTCCTTAAAAATAAATATTTAAGTATTTATTTAACAAATGTATATTGAGCCCCTAGCGCTGTACTAGGTGCTAAGGTTGATAGAGACCAAGCAGACAGCCCCAGCCCTGCAGCCCTAATACTGCTTAAAGACTAGTGTATTAGAGTCATTAAAAGGTTTATTAACTAAACCAAAGAAATAATTCTGTCTTTTTTTTCTTAATACATGAATATAAAATACACCAAAACTGTCAAAATATATTAATAGAGCATTCTTTTACTTTGCATTTTATATTGTGTTATTCATTTCTTACCCTAAAGTCTGATTAGTAAGTTAAAAAGAAAAAGAGTAATGATAAAAAAATGTTGAATGCGAACCTGGTTAGGAAAAAAAATGATGACAATAAATCTGAATTATAACCCACTAAGAAAACACTTAAATGATGTTCTGAAATCAGGAAGAGAAATGTAGTATACTATTATGGTTCTCTTTGACCAATTTACAGTGCCTGACACATAGAATGTTAACTAGAATAATCCAGGTTTGAGTGTATAAAGCAGCAGCAGAATTGGAGCAGGTAACCCTGTCCTGTGTTTCTAAGAAAAATTTTAAGCTGAGGCAGCAGGCATGTGGAGCACCAATGGTCACACAGAAGGTGTTGACCAAAAGCAGAAAAGGAACATGATGTCCAGGGGACCCCCAGCCTTCTCTGTCTCCAGGTACGGGAAGGTGGCTTCTTTAGGACCCATCTTCTCCCAGCTCTCCAGTGTTCGTGCTGGTTCCTTAGAAAGTTTAAGAGGAATTGGTTTAGCAAATTGGTCAAAATTGGAATTCCAGGTTACTAAGTTTTTACATGGTGGTAATTTTGGTACACGAGTAGAAGTTCTCAAAATTAATTTGTACTTTTTAAGCATTTTCTTCTTTCCTAAAGTGTTTAGTATTTTTTCTCTTTTTTGATTGGTTGCCTGAGAGCTCTTTTTGGGGAATTTAGTGAACTTTAGAATGGGTTTACAACCACGTAGTATTTTTTTTTTAGAGGAGATATGTGTAACAGTTCTTACTCATTTTAGCCAGTTATGTTTGCTCTCTGATTTGACAAACTGTGATTAGCCAGCTATTCTGGTTTTGCTGATCATAACCAAATAATGTCACGAATTTTTAAAATTTGTTTCCAGCTCTAAATAAATCTTCTGAACATGAAATTGTCCAAAAATAACATTTTCAACCACTAGATTGCGTATTGTTAACTTTTATGTATTATAGACATATTTTACCTTTTAGTTTAGTTTAAACATTATTTATTTTTAAGATATTTTTTATTTTAACTTTTAAAAATAATTTCACTCACTGCCAGTACATGAAAAATCAGTCACTGGAAATATTCTTTTTTAACACTTTGCTTCGTCTAATTCACTTATGAACAAGGCATTCAATCAGTGAAACAGGTATCTTCAGAACACTAGACTTAAATGCCTTATCCTGTCTCCAAAGCCAAAGAGGGAGTGCTGTCAGTGCCCACATGGGCCACTAGTTAGGCAGCTAGTAATCGTGAGATGCTGATTTCTTCCCCTCCCACATCTCCTCCTTCTGTAGTTTGGCACACCCATCTCCTAAAACTAGGAAATTTTAGGTACTTTCCTTTTTGCCTCTGCGCACGCACGCCTTTCCCTGCCACTCCTGTCAGCTATATGATGACCCTACTATTTTCAATCTTTTCAGTTAAAAGTTGTTTACCTTATTAAACGTTATATTGCCCCCTGACTTGAATATAACCTAGCATACCAGTAAATTCTTTAGGGAAGTAGAAGACAAGGAAAGGGAAGGAAGAAGAGATAAGATCAAGGGGGCTGGGACCTGGGAAGGGAAGAGTCTTTTGTTTTTGTTAAGCACTGTATCCTAGGTGGTGTGCTAGACACACATTATCTCCAGTGTGCATTATGTCTTAACTGAGCATTGCCCAGGCAGCACTTTTCCTAACTAGCTGGTTCACGTTACTTGCCCAGATGATGGACTTGTTGATGCAAAGTCAGTGATCAAGGTGTTGCAGGTAAACCGTCTGGGTGTATTCTTTAATCCCATGTGAATGTTTCTTAGCATTCGTCCTTGTATCGTTTTTCTTCCTAAACTGCTTATTAGAAGTTATTAGTACACAAAGTTAACCCTTTTTGTTGTGGTTTTTGGTGTTAGTGGTGTGTGTGTATTTTTGTCACTGTTTTATTTTTTTGAGATGTCAGGAATTGTAATTACATTCACTAATCGCCTAAGGCTCTCAGCATTTTTTTTATCAGGTGAGGGTACAAAATAGATTGAGAGATAGATACACACCCTCCTTGGGACTGCTTATATCTTTAAGAGAAAAATAATTATAGTGGCATGACAAACTCCAGGAATATACAAGTGTTATATATATTTGGAGATTTAAAATATATATATCTAATTTTTATAAATATGAGTACACATAATATCCCATTTCTAAGAATTTAGTTTATTAGCTGGAGTGTGGGATTGTGGAAAGTAGCATTGTATAGCCATTTCAACATTTGGATGTTTTCTTTTCTTCATAGGAATATTTTTCAGGATGTCTTACACAGAGACACTCTAGTGAAAGCCTTCCTGGATCAGGTAAATGTTAACCCTCAGGTTGTCAGTGAATGATGCGACATGTTTTCTTTTTTAGTATATCCTACAATGCCTGTACCATATATGTGTAATATCATAGAATTAAGTCACTATCTTTTTGTCTTGTGTCTGGTCTTTCTAAAGTGTCTACATGATTTTTCTTTTGAACTGTTAATGAGAGTAGCCTGTATATTAACAATTGAAGATGCAACATTCCCCAGTTCAAATAATAAATGTTTTAATTCCAAGCACTAATCTATTACTCTAGATGTTTTCTTTGTGCGGGGGTGGGGGGATTTTAAATGCTTTTTATTTCCCTTAATTGAGCCAAAAATGTCTTTATAACGTAGTACACTTTTATTTAAATGATAGCATCTTGGGGCCAGCCTGGTTAAGTGTACACGCTCTGCTTCGGTCACCCGGGGTTCACAGGTTCAGATCCCGGTGTGCACCGACGCACCGCTTGTCAAGCCATGCTGTGGCGGCTTCCCGTATAAAGTGGAGGAAGATGAGCACTGATGTTAGCCCAAGGCCAATCTTCCTCAGCAAAAAGAGGAGGATTGGCACGGATGTTAGCCCAGGGCTGATCTTCCTCAGCAAAAAGAGGAGGATTGGCATGGATGTTAGCTCAGGGCTGATCTTCCTCACAAAAAAATAAATAAATAAATAAGTGATAGCATCTTTATTGTCTCATTCTTTTGAAAAAAGTATGCTTAATTATACATTTGAAGAAAATATAACAGAGCTTTGTCGTAATATCATTCTGGGGATCAGGCCAGGAAACAGCGCCATAGATGTAGCTTGAAATAATGAGATCCTTAGGCTAACTGGAAATTTTGGATCCAGGTCTTTGTGGCCTGTGACATGTTGCAAAGTTCAAGGATAATTTGTAGTCATGTCATTCCATGCTTCTAAGCTGAAATAAAACCCTCCTACCACTCCACATGTACCCCCCCACCCAGAGGAGAGGGATGTGAATACCTCAAAACCGTAGTCTAAGCGTGGCTCAACTTCTGGGAGCTTCCATTTTATTTGAAGATGTGGGTGGAAAAAGTTAAGTAGCACAACTGGAAGTAACTTACATCATGATTTTTAATAGTAAAATAAATATGGATATATTCTGAGGTAGAATGCAAAATATGAGTCTATTTTTAAAGATAAGATGGAAGACTTCAGAAAACCGTCAGATTGCTTCCAAACCCAGGACTCCCACCATAGTCCTGTGTGTTGGGGGCGTCAGTGGAAACGGCTGAGGAGACCTGCCCGAATGTGTGTTATCCGCCAGACACTGTCTATACTGTGATAGCAACCTGCCACGTACGTGGAATGGGAGCAAATCATTCATGGAAACGCTTCATCTTCCTGTAGGTCTTTCACTTGAAACCCGGTTTATCTCTCAGGAGTACTTTCCTTGCACAGTTTCTACTCGTCCTTCACAGAAAAGCCTTGACACTAATAAAATATATAGAAGATGACACGTAAGTCAAACTATAGGAAGGAAAACCTTTGTGCGTTGTTTTTTCTTTTGTTCCTTTTGGACATTTTCTATATGATATATTTTTTTTCATTATTTGTAGGCAGAAGGGGAAAAAGCCCTTTAAATCTCTGCGGAACCTGAAGATAGACCTTGATTTAACAGCAGAGGGCGATCTGAACATAATAATGGCTCTGGCTGAGAAAATTAAACCAGGCCTGCACTCCTTTATCTTCGGAAGATCTTTCTATACTAGTGTCCAAGAACGAGATGTTCTGATGACTTTTTGAATGTGTAACTTGTTAAGTGTATTTTGTCACAATCGTGATTGCTGCTATGGTAGCCCAGTGGTGTGGGAAGCACCATTCCCTTGGGGCATGCCCCAGAGTCCTACTCAGGAGTGGCAGTTGAAGTTACACTACAGTTGTCACAAGAAGTCTGTAAGGGGATGTCAGGTGCACATTACAATGGATGTAACTTTTCCTAGATGTGCTCTCTTGGGATACAGACTTATGTTTACAATTATAATGCATATTATTGCTGTCTTTTAAAGATACGATAACAGGATATAAACTTGACCACAACTACTATTTTTGAAACTTATGATATATGGTTTACATGTATCAGAGTGAAATCTGAGTTAGCTTTCGCAGATAAAATACTAGTCGACTTTCCATCTCTTGGTGTTCCTTGGCATGTGGGATTACTGTAATGCTTTTGCAATCAGCTGAAAATTAGAGCATCTAAATCATTTCAGTTCCACAAAAGGAAGTTAGCTTGAACATACATTAGGGTTTAGAAAGAAGATATTGATCAAGCAGATGGTTAATTGAAATTAATTATTAGATCTTACTTTATAGACTTAGTCCTTCGGATTTGGTCTGTGTAGAAATGTCAAGCAGTGTGTATAGTCCCCGTTGTGGTGAACCACAATCAGGGTGGTGTGTGTTTGCTTGCTGAGCCCTGTCAGAAAGTATAGGAAATTGGATTTTGTGTGCTAGTAGTTATTGCCAACTTTTTAAATTAATTTTCATTATTTTTGAGCGAAATTGAAATGTGTACCTCCTGTGCCTTTTTTTTTCCTTGGAAAATATAATTACTTGGAAGAAGTTCAGATTTCACTCATCAGTCATCTTGTTTTCCTCTTGGATAGTCTTACCCTGACTTGGCAATCATTGTAACTCCAAGATTATTCAGTGCAATAGAGAATGTACTAAATAACAAGATCTTTTTTCAGGAACAGAGGATAGTATTTGTCTTCTTCCTTCTTATATTTCTGCGCCTATTTTTGAAGGTATTGCCATGTCTCTCTGCCTGCATCGTATGAGAACTAGCAAGAGAAACTCTACTGATGTGCAGTTTTACTAGGTGCTACTTTGGCAAAACTAAGTGGTCAATTTGTTTTGTTTCCTTAATGTGTTTGGACCATTTTGCTAGCTATAAAATGACTGATTAACATAATTCTGTGCTCTAACGGTGTTGACATAATAGTATACACAAGCATAAAAAATATTTTTATTTAAAACTGTGGAAGTTACACAAAAGGGAAAAAGTATTTATAAGAAAGGGATACAAGTGATAGAGCTCCTCAGCCATCACCCACCAAATTTAACCAAAACCAACATGTTCTGTCCTGAAAGATCCTAATGGCCTTTCACATCACTAATAAGAAAGGTGTAGTCATCTTGATTTTTAGACACACACACAACTGGATGACTGATGCCCTGTATGTAGCTCAGTCATGAAAAAATTTATAGATACCACCTTGTCATGCCCCTTACTCAATGCTTTTTACATGATAGATTATTTCCTTTTGCTGGTTATTGTACTGTTGTATAGAATGAAAGTTGTACAGTGAAGTAAGTTATTAAAGCATGTGTAAACATTGTTATATATCTTTTCTCCTAGATGGAGAACTTTGAATAAAATATCTTTGAAATATTGTCTCTTACAGTTATTTGTTCAGAAAAGCAGTGCTGTGATATTGAAAGACTGACTGGCTTCCTGTTCAGCTGATGGTCATGTTATGTCTAAACTATTCTTTATTGATTTTCTCTTTTGAAAGAAAATATATTTAAAGGTTCTATATCATGTGGGAATCTTATGTTGTTTTTTTTTAAAAAAAAAGACTTTCTGCTTAACTCCTAGCATTGCATTTTGACTTTTTAATTTATATATTAATATTTCAAGTGTAAGGTAATGCTTGGGTAAATTCTTTTTTTAAAATTCCTGTAATAATAATACCTAATATAACCTAAGCTGGAGTTATTTCTTCCAGCTATCCAGTACAGGTGTCCAAACTGAAAGTACAAGGAATCTAAACTCTTTAATCTGGAAAACAAATAAGATTGACATTTTTACTCCAGGGAAAAAAATTAATTTATAAATATAACAGTTGAATTGAAAGATTTCTTTAAAAGAAGATTGATTCATTGCATTGCTAAGATTCTCAAGGAAAAAAACAAAACTTCATATAATGCTGTAAATTAAAATGAGACAGTTACTTCTATGGTCTGTTTCTGTAATGCTGAAAGTTAATCAGGAAGATAGTGGATGTTACTCTTATCTAACACTGTTTTGGTTTTGATGTGGAATTGCACAGATTGGTATTTCTCCTATGATCTGCAAGGTATAGCTTAAAGTACCAAAAACAGTTAACCACCCGCACTTAACACACACGGCCCACTGGACTTTCTCACAACACTGTGAGGCAGGGGTATTATTTCTGTTTTACAGATTAGGAAACTAAGGTTGAAAGAAGTGTAATACACAGCCCATGGTCACTCACTAGTTAAGGTAGATTTCATCCCAGACAGTTACAGCAGCTGCTATGCGATGCAGCACCCAGCACAGTTCCTCCATGTGGCAGGTACTCACTGCTGTGGAATTGAAGGGCAGGGAAGGAAGCAAGTATTGTGGCCTACTAGCACTCTCCAGTGCCCAAGTGTGATTCCCTGCTATGCTCCTTGGAGGAGTTACTTAACCTCCCGGAGGCTCATTTTTTAAATATTTGAAATGAGGGCATGATGATACCTCACAATTGGTAAGAGGATTTAGTGAGACAGTATAAGATGCTTAGCTCAGTATCTGACTAGTGCTTCATACCTGCTTTTTCATCTAGTCTGACAGTCACTACCTTTTAATCGGGGTGTTTAGAACATTTACATTTAATGTGATTATTGATAAGGTTAGATTAAATCTATCATGTTGCTGTTTATTTTCTATTTATTCCATTTGTTCTTCTTTTTTTTTCTTTTTCACTTTCTTTTGGATTGAGTATTTTTTATGATTCTGTTTTATCTCCTTTGCTGGCTCATTAGTTGTATAACTCTTTGTTATTTCAGTGATTGCTTTAGGGTTACAGTGTACATCTTTAACTTAGTCTATATTCAAGTGATGTGACATATAGTATAAGAACCTTACAATAGTATACTTCCATTTCTCCCTTCTCACCTTTGTGCTGTCGTGGCCTGACATATTACTTCTGCATATGTTGTAAGCTCCACAGTTTATTGTTATTATTTTTGTTTAAACAGTCAATTATCTTTTAAATAAATTTAAATATAAATATTCTAAACACCTCAATTAAAAAGCAGAGATTGTGAGATTGGATTAAAAAAGCAGACCCAACTGTATGCTGCCAACAAGAAACACGTCTTAGAAGTAAAGGACAAACAGATTAAAAGGATGGAAAATGATACACAACACTAACACTAATCAAGAGAAAGCAAGGGTGGCTATATTAACATCAGACAAAGTAGATGTCACAGTAAAGACTCTTACCAGGGATAAAGATCATTTCATAGTGCTAAAGGGGTCGGTTCAGCAAGAGCACGTAACAATCCCAAGCGCTTGTTTACTTAATAATAGCTTCAAAATACATGAAGCAAAAACTGATAGAACTGTAAAGAGAAATAGACAAATCTACAGTTATAGTTGGAGACTTGAAGATTCCTCTCTCAGTGTTTGATTGAACAAGAAGACACAAATTTTAGAGCTAGATTGTGCATAGGCTCAATTTGAATGAAGCACTTTCTGGAAAGAAAAATCTATATCCAAATCAATAAGGATACAGAAGACTTGAACAAGACTATCAACCAACTTGACGTAAGTGACATTTATGGGACACAGCAGTACCTCACAACAGTAGTTACACATTCTTTTCACGAGCAAGTGGAATGTGTACTAAGATAGACCATATTCTGAGCCATAAAACAAGTCTCGATAAACTTAGAAGGATTCGAGTCATACAAAGTATGCTCTCTGGCCACAATGGAATTAAATTAGAAACGAATATCAGATATTTGGGGAAACCTCAAATACTTGGAAACTAAATAGCACTTTGAAAAGTTTAGATAATTTCTAAATCATGTGTGTTTAGGGGACAAGAGGAAATGGATTGGAGAGCAGAAAAGGAGGTATCAGAATCTCATGGAACACTGAAAACTATAAAACATGGTTGAAGGAAATTGAAGAAGACACAAAGAAATGGAAAGATATTCTGTGCTCTTGGATTGGAAGAATTAACATAGTCAAAATGTCCATACTTCCTAAAGCCATCTAGAGATTCAGTGCAATCCCTATCAAATGTCCAACAACATTTTTCACAGAAATAGAACAAAGAATCCTAAAATTTATATGGAACAACAAAAGACCCCAAATAGCCAAAGGAATCCTGAGAAAAAAGAACAAAGCTGGAGGTATCACACTCCCTGATTCCAAAATATACTACAAAGCTATAGTGATCAAAACAGCATAGTACTGGCACAAGAACAGACACGCAGATCGATGGAACAGAATCGAGAGCCCAGAAATAAACACACACATCTATGGACAGCTAATTTTCAACATGGGAGCCAAGAACATGCAAGGGAGAAAGGAAAGTCTCTTCGATAAATGGTGTTGGGAAAACTGGACAGCCACATGCAAAAGAATGAAAGTAGACCATTATCTTTCACCATACACAAAAATTAACTCAAAATGGATTAAAGACTTGAATGTAAGACCTGAAACCATGAAACTTCTAGAAGAAAACAGGCAGTACGCTCTTCGACATCAGTCTTAGCACCATATTTTCAAATACCATGTCTGAACAGGGAAGGGAAACAATAGAAAAAATAAACAAATGGGACTACATCAAACTAAAAAGCTTCTGTACAGCAAAGGAAACCATCAACAAAATGAAAAGACAACCTAACAACTGGAAGAAGATATTTGCAAACCATATATCTGATAAAGGGTTAATCTCCAAAATATATAAAGAACTCATACATCTCAACAACAAAAAAAGCTTAATAACCCAGTTAAAAAATGGGCAAAAGATCTGAATAGACATTTTTCCAAAGAAGATACACAGATGGCCAACAGGTACATGAAAAGATGTTCAACATCACTACTTATCAGGGAAATGCAAATCAAAACTACAGTGAGATATCACCTCACGCCCATCAGAATGACTATAATTAACAAGACAAGAAATAAGTTTTGGAGAGAATGTGGAGAAAAGGGAACTCGTACACTGCTGGTCTGAATGCAAACTGGTACAGCCACTATGGAAAACAGTATGGAGATTCCTCAAAAAATTAATAGAGGGGCCGGCCCAGTGGTGCAAGCGGTTAAGTGTGCACACTCCGCTGAGGCGGCCCGGGGTTCGCCGGTTCGGATCCCGGGCGCACACCGACGCACCGCTTGGCAAGCCATGCTGTGGCGGCATCCCATATAAAGTAGAGGAAGATGGGAATGGATGTTAGCCTGGGGCCAGTCTTCCTCAGCAAAAAAAGAGGAGGATTGGCAGATGTTAGCTCAGGGCTGATCTTCCTCACAAAAAAAAAAAAATTAATAGAACTACTATACGATCCAGCTATTCCACTGCTGGGTATTTATCTAAAGAAAATGAAAACACTAATGCATAAAGATGATATGCCACCCCTATGTTCACTGTGGCATTATACACAATAGTCAAGACTTGGAAAGAACCTAAGTGCCCATCAAGGGACAAATGGATAAAGAAGATGTGGTATATATACACAATGGAATACTACTCAGCCATAAAAAAGATGAAAACTTGCCATTTGCAACAACGTGGATGGACCTTGAGGGTATTATGCTAAGCGAAATAAATCAGAGAGGAAGTCAAATAACATATGATCTTACTCGTAAATAGAAGATAAAGGCAACAACAAACAGATACAGATTAGATTGGTGGTTACCAGAAGGGAAGGGTGGGGAGGGGTGATGGCACATGTGTACGGTGATGGATGGCAGTTAGACTGGGTGATGAACATGATGTAGTCTATACAGAAATCGAAATATAATGATGTACACCTGGAATTTATATAATGTTATAAACCGTTACCTCAATAAAAAATAACAAAAAAGAATGTTGTGGAATGATTTTTGTGGAGAGTGGAACTCATCGTGCCTTTTATGTCTCCCCACTACAACCCATTCTTCACACTGGTAACAACACATTGGTAATGATCCTTCTAAATTGAATCTGATGATCACTTCTGTTGAATGGCTCTGCATCCTTTACAAAATTAAATCCAAAATCTTTGTAATACATCTTCTGTTCATCCCTCTCACCTCACATCTCACTTCCTAGTACAGTCTTCTTTTGTTGCATCTATTACACTATTCTTTTGCTTCTCTGTCTTGATGACTAGAGAACAAGATCCATGTCTTTTTCATTTTTGTATCTCAGAGCCTAGCATGGTGCCGGGGACGGAGCATGCTTCCTAAACCGTTAGCTGAACGAATATAATGAGTATATGAAACGTTATTTTCTTTTTCCTCTCCAAAATGAATCAGCCCCTGCAAATTATGGAAATTGCTTTCTTTATATAATCAGAAACTTTTTTTTCCCAGAAAATCCTTCATTAAAGTTGAGCCTCTGCACAACCTAGCTCTAAAATTTCAAAGACCTTAAGGCGGTGATTTTCAATTTTTTCAAAGTAGTAATACCCTATCATTTTCTGTTTCTGTATTTGTGCCTCCCTATCTCATCTCTTGCTGAAATATTCTTTTTAAATTAATAGTGTGATAAATTGCTAAGCACTTTTCATCAGGCCAATTAGGACCATGGTAAGTATCAATTTGTGGAGTGTGGACATTCAAGAAACCTGATCCGGTATTTAGAAAATCATTCCTGAGCGCAGAGTTGGCTCCAACTGGCACCTTCTGGCATTTGCTTGTGGGTGGGGAATGTGGAATGCTTTGAAAGCTGAATGGATTTGTCAAGTTTTAAAACTCCCTTATGGCTAAAGGAAAACAAGATTCATTGCTGAAAAACACTGTTGTTTGTTTTTTCTGCTTTTCTGTTCTTTGGATCCTGAATCTGCAAAAACATTCACGCCCAGCATTTTGCTTCATGTACCTCTCCTGATACGTTTCTGGAGACGTGAGTGGCATGGAAACCTTTTTACTGTGGTTGTTTAGAATGTTCAGAACAAATTGAAAAAGTCCGTTTTCATGCTCATACTGAATTTTACGAAGAAAGACCATATTTCTGTCATTGGAGGCAGACAGTAGAATTGGTAGGAGTGTGGGTCCTGGAGCCAGACTTCCAAGGCTCGAATCCCTGTTTTTCCATTTCTTAGCTGTGCGACCTTGGACAAGGTGTTTAAGGTCCTCTGTGCTGCCTCAATATCCTCATCTATTCAACAGGAATAAAAATAGAACCTACATCATGGGGTTGTCTGAAGAATAAGTAGGTTAAACCATGCAGAACGCTTGAAAGGGTATTGGCACAGAGTCAGTGAACAATAAACTGTAGTTGTGACTGTTAGCATTGTTGTCGTTCTCACTATCATCATTAAGCAACTGACAACAATTCTACAACCTGCTTCTAGGTGGTACCACCTCAGTAGCAAGATTACTTTATTAGCGTGAACCATCACTACCTCATTGCACAGTACAGAGAGCATTGCCCTAGAAGAGAGTCATTCCAGGGCATGAGAAAGAGCGCGTGTGAGGTGTTATCCAGAGGCCTCATCCTGCCTTTCCAATCTGTCCATTCCATCTCCACTGCTACTAGTAGGACCTCGTCATTTCTAATCCACATTAACGCAACGGCTTCCTCCCTTCTGGTCTCTTCACCGGCTCATCACCCTTCTTCCCCGTGATCAATCCATTTTGTCCACAGAAGGCAGAGTGTTCTTTCTGATATAATCTCTTTGATCTCACTGACATGCTTTACAAAACCCTCAGTGACAACCTTTGACAGTGTAAAGCCCACAATCCATGATGAGGCACAAGGGCCTTTGGGATCTGACCCAGCAAACATCTCCACCTGTTCTCTCACCGCTCATCCCTCACGTGGAGCTTGATGAACTGTCTGTAGTTCCACAGCTCACCTGGCTTGCATCGCTGGCCCAGGCTCATGCTGCTCCCACTGCCTGAATACTCACCCCCTTCACCTGGATGAACTTTACTTGCCAGTCAGGATTCACCTCTGGTTGGTGTCATGTTCTTCCAGGCCCTTCCCTTATCTTCAAATTTAGAGCATCCAGACTTTAAGCTCTGCCAGGCAGGGACCATGTCTGTGCACCAGCTTATACCTAATTGTCTGGCATATAATATGTTTATTAAATATATGTTGAATTAATTACCCTCTGTTCTAGGCTCTTATAGATTTCTATGCTTATAGTCCTAGCATAATACTTAACTCATTATTATGCAGCATTATTATGGGTTTGTTTGTCTCCCTTTAGACTGTGAGTTTCACAAGCCTGGGTCATTATCTTATATATCATTGTACCTCCAGCTTCCAGCCTAGTGCCTGCCATGAAACGGGAACTCAGTAAGTTCTGAAAGAATGAATAGTATCCCCATACCATTAATCTCAGGTTTAAAGTTTCCCCAAATTCTGAAGCAAGGGGATTTATGGACCCCCTTGGCAGATCTTGGATTTTATCCCAATGATACCACTGATATTTTAAGCAAAGGTTTGCACTATATGTACATTTTTCTGGGAGGTGGGTCCATAGCCTTCATCAGACTCTCAAAGAGTTTTCTGATCCCCCAAAAGGTAAGAATCTAAGTCCCAAAGAATTATTTTTAAAAACCAGTTGTGAAATAAAATGTTTTCAGGGTAGCTTGATAAATCAGCCCATGTGCTGCAATGGGGTGGAGAGTTTGTGCCTCCACGACTGCTTGCAGCAGTATCTCAGCTGCTGGACTGTGGTGGTTCCAACTGGTTGCAGTGGGTGTTTCTCTGGCATGAGTATCCATTTTGGTCCCCCCTCCCACACACACCTGTGGGAGCAGTTTGAGACTCATTTGCCTGGCCTTCCTAGTTCTAGAAGCATCGAGTATTTCAGCCCCTGGGACCAGCACCACACCATGTTTTAAGCCAGCATTCAGGGAGTAGACTTTTCTGTTCAAATTGAGAACCTTCTTTGATCCACTTTGGCTAGACATTTTTTCTAACTTCCACCACTAGATTTGGCATTTTTTTTCTGGCCTAGACCCACACAAACAAGAAACTAGAGCTTCTCTGAGAAGCTAAGAGAAAACACATTTTAAAAATAACTTGAGCAAATGAATTCACTCTGGCAGAAGCAACCCAGCTACGTAAAATAAACTTCTTTGGAGTTTCGCAATAGCAGGTCCTGATAACGTAAACAACGCCAGGGTACACGTGAGCTGAACCACTTGCTGAACAGAAAGAGTCCCTGGCCCAAAATCTGCCAGAATACAGAACACCTTATAAAACTATGTCAATGACCATCATGTGAGAATAAGGGAGAGGGCAGCCACCCAACCTAAGGACAATGAGAAAGTCTCGTGACCAGATACTCAACATGCTGGCTTTCCAAACCAAAAGCTAGGATGATGAGTGATGGAGGGGCTACAGCCTATGCCCCAGGGCCTTGCTCAGACCCTCCAGGTCTCTGCCTTCCCTACGAGAAAGCCAAAGTCTCCTCACTCTCACGAACTCAGAGGAAGACCCTGCAGGTTTTACCACATGTTCTGTTTTACAGGATAATGGTTCCATTGAAACTGTAGTAACATACTTGGCCAAAGGAGCCCACAGTATTATAACTTCATACCCAGGCCTGGTTTTTCAAGCGTAATAATAGCATGATGTTCTTTCTAATGAGGGCTATGCTGTTCTAATGAACTGATACTGAGTTTATCTGTGTACTAGAATAATACTTGCCCTAAATAATAAATACAGTGATCATCATTTGATATTGGTATAGCTCTCCTTCAAAACAAACTACTTTCTCATTCCTTAGGAGTACTCAGTTCCTTTCTATGTGAGAAGCACTGTGCTAGAATCCATGGCTTAGAACAGACAGACCTTGTAGAAATTCAGAGAAAGGGCACAGGAATCATTTTTAAAGACTAGAAAATGCAATTTATGGAAAAAAGGTTAAAGAGCATGTTATTATTTATCCCAGAGATGTGGGAAGTAGTGGGGTAAACCTGAATATTATATTTCAGGTATTCAAAGAATCCTGGTCAAATTAGCCATGTTTATTGAGTAATGGCTATGTGCCAGGTGCTGCTGTATGAGCAGTTTCTCATTTAATCTTCACAACAACCTTGTAAAGTGAGTATTCCCATGGTACACGATGAGGACACACAAGTCCAAATGTGATAGACATTTTTCACAAATATTCTGCTTGTATCTTCCTCTCTCTTTTCTCACCTGGAAGTTGGGTTGTATTTTCCCTTTCAGTGGAACTCAGGCATGACAACACAACTCTCTTTAGCCAATGAAATTTGAGCAAGCGACATGTCGTTTTCAGACGGAAGGTCAGAGAGCCAGATGAGCTTTGCCTCTTTTTCACTCTGCCACAGTGACCATTAACATTCTAGAAACTGGCTGCTGTAAAGCCTGGGTCCTGCAGTGGGAGCCATAAGAGCAGAGCCCCTTTTCCCACCCCCATCACCCCGAGATGAGCATGTGGCGTGAGCAAGACATTAACCTTTGCAGTTTTAAGCCACTGAACTTGGGGGGGTCGTATGTTTCTGTAGCAAAATCTGACTGATAGACCAACTCGCCCAGCTGACTAGAACTTGACCTGCCTCTCTTGCCCACACCTTATTCTTAACTAACATGCTGTGCTGCCTTCCAGGTGGGGAATGATAGCTAAGTGTCTTCTACCTAGTTTGAGGAGCAGGGAAGAAATTTCATTATCTCCAGTGACAGGAATTGAGATTTCCCAGGGGGGCAGTCAAGACTGATGGATAGAAGTGAGGAAGATCAGGGGAACGTCCATTAAAGATTTACTCATGTTAATGTTTGGTGTATTTCCCTCCAGGCATGTTTCATGAACACTTTGAGTATAGTTTCTCAAAGAGAGTTTTACTTAAGGGAAAATTTGTTTTTTAATTCTTTTTTTTTTTTTTTTTTGGTGAGGAAGATTGGCCCTGAGCTAACATCTGTGCCAATCTTCCTCTATTTTGTATGTGGGATGCCACCACAGCATGACTTGATGAGTGGTGTGTGTCGGCACCCAAAATCTGAACCCGCTAACTCGGGCCGCCTAAGTGGAACATGGGAACTTAATCGCTACACCACCGGGCCGGCCCCAAGGGAAAATTTCTTAATAGAGTTTCTCGCTTGGAATTGTTTTCTCTGCTTCAGCGTCTCTCTCTGGTTTAGTCTGAGCTTATTTTCTTATAGGCCTCTCGACAGGAACCTTCTCCCCTACTAGTCAGCACATAAGATGGTCTCCATTTCCAGTCTACCAGGAACCCAAGTACCTTGGTTTGGATTCCCCCAAAATCAGAGCCTGAGGCAAGGACTTGAGTGCCATTAGTTTATTTGGGAGGTGATTCTAGGATGCAGAAGTGAGAGAGCAAGCTGACTGGAACAAAAAGAAGGAAAAGCCAATATAAGGATGAATTGTCAACTGGCCACTTCAGGCTTGGATCTCTAAGACATGGTAAGAATGCCTCCCGTAATTGTCCACTTCAAGGATAAGAGGACGGAGCATTTGTTCCCTGCTCTCGTTCCCGTTGGTTGGCCCTGGGGGCTTTAACTCCCCTCCCTCCCTGTAGCACAGATACGGCGCTCGCTCCTGGGCTGAGAGCATCCTGCAGCCATGGAGACAGTCTTGAGGCGGACAGTGAAATGATGCCTGTGTGGGCTTGAGATCTGGGATACCAGCCATGTAAATGCACTGGAATCAGAGATGTGCCCAGGGGACCCAGGATGTCTACTACACCAAACCCTATCCCTAAACACTAATCCCAGCTCTTCAAGGGCTGATGGATGCAAGCTGGTAGAAAATTGGAACTGAGAGCACCAAAGAAGGCCTGTGTGAACCCTGGGCCTGTTTCCCAATCTCTAAAATGGGGGTAATCATCACTACCACCCAAGGTCATTGTGAGGATTAGATGAGCTAATACATGTGAAAATGCCCAGCACAGCTCCTAGCACATAACAGGTGCTCAATAAATGTGAGTTCCTTGCTCTCCTCCTGTGAATGCCCCGGAGCTGTACTAGATGCTGAGGCAAATGGTCTGGAAGTTTCTTCTAGCTCTTCACTTGTGCCTTCCTTTTGGTTTCTGGTGCTGACTCTGCCCACAATTTGAGCACAATGAGGAGCAAATTCAAATAAAAACCTGGGTTAGCATCTGCTGAGAAAAACAGAAAAGAACACAGGAAGGCAAAAAGACAAGGAAAGGGAAGGAAAGTGTAATTTGATTTTGTGTAAAAGGAGAACTGTTCTTCTGGGACACTGGATAGAAATCTTGATAAGTTACCAGCTGCCGTAAATCCTCTTTGGGACAAAGTGACAAAGGAAGGAAGGGAAAGAAAGAAAGAAAGGAGAAGGGGAAGAGAGAGGGATAGAGAGGGGAAGAAGGAAAGAATAGATGAAAAGAAGGAAGGAAATTATCCACTCATCTCCACAGAGACTCTGTTGAGCGTTAGGCAATAAGACTTGGCAAAAATTATAACTGTAACTTTTCTAAAAACCTTTCAGAGAGATGTTTTTCCTCAGAAAAGCACCATCAGGCTGTTCAATACCTAAGGCAGTCTCTTTCATGTTACTGGACATGACAGACTATCACATTTGAGACTGGCCGGAGGCCATTTATAAATTCAATAATTAGTCAACCCAAGGGACTTTCCAAATGGTGAAGTAGCTTCTGAGGAGGAAATTAATATTGAGCAGTGTATCAGATCTAATGGGATCTTGAGAAAATAGGGTCCTGAGTAGGTAAAACAGCTGGAGGCTGAAACAGGTCAGGATGAGTGACACCCTCATTTCTGTGTCATGCCTCAATTGTGATGTGAAAAGGAAAATATTGTTTATTTTTTGTGCCAGGAGGGCAGGAGGTCGTTTGGAGAAGCTCCCCGTTCATCAACAGCCACTTTCACTCAGAATAGAAAAGTTTCTTTCTTTCATTTCTTTCCACACATAACCAAGGAGAGCTGAGGAGGCACAAGAGACATTTCTAGGTTCGCCATACAAGGCAGCTGGGAGTTAACGACTGACTTCTTGGCCATGGTAGTGGGCATTGATCACAAAGGCAGTAAAGCTGTGTTTTTCCTCCCTTTCAAGAGAAAGTTCATTTGAGATCCTCATTATTTTCCTATTTGGAGGAGGGAGGGGGGTGCGATCAAGTTGGAAACGTCCATGACACACCAGCCTCTCCTCTATCTTCTTATCCCCTTCTCAGTGAATTACTTTGAGAGCACAACTTCCCAAACCCACTGAGCACACGCTATCTGATTTTCCCATTTGAGAAGGGTGCTGAAGTCTCACTCTTAAGTTGATTTTGGGGATCCAGGCTGTGGTGTCTTCAGATGAGACAAATTTAGACTGGTTCTCCTGGCAATTAACTCTCCTTGGATCATATTTCTAAGCTGACCTGTTTTGTGGTGAGACAATTCTTCTCCGTTAATCAAAGTACTGAGGCAGACCACAAGGGAACCACACCTGGCTTGTGTCAGGCCAGAGCAAAAACTTCACGTTTATCTCCTAAGAAGAGTCACTTATTAAAGACTCAAATGATTTAAAACAAACCAAAAAACACAGTCTGGTAGGGAGATCTGAAGGCACATTGGGCACACTGAAGGCACTATGAAAAATACAAACAGATCCTAAGAGCAGGAGGAAGGATCAGTCTCATTTCAATAAAATTAATTTAAAAAAATAACTTAGGAAAGAACATTCACTCTATTCCTATGAAGTGAAGACAGGTAATTGTCCACTGTGATTGCCAACCACACCGTCTCATTTAGCTGCCCTGATACAACTTTGAATTGTGTCCTAGGTTCTTTCCAGCCCTCAACTCTGTGACCTTTCTCTGCTTTAGTTCCACTTATACAAAATGGGATTGACGTAATGTGGATTTCAGAGGAAACGACTACAGACATCTAGTGTCATTAGAAATGGGAAGAATTACACTAGCAGGAACCATGCTTTAAGATAACATATGGATTCTTGTCATGGTTTGAAATTGCTTAAAAAGTTTTACATATATATATGTACTAGATAGATATAAAATATTTCTATAAATATCTTTATATATATTAATCTATATCTTTTGTTTGAATTGCCATTATTTCAGTGCTTAGGGGGAACCAGGCACATGTATTTCCAGGACCCAGAGATGCCCCATAAAGCACTGAGACAATCTCTCCAGCCTTATGAGGAGTCAGGGTTTTGAAAGCAAAGTCAAAGTAGGTAAGCAGGAAGTGTGCCTTACTGTTGAAGATTTGTTAGGTAGAAACTAAGATGTGTTAACTCTCATTGTTTGGGGTGAAAGGAAGGACTCTGATAATGTCTATTGTTTGTTAGTAAGCTGCCTGTAACAATTACAGTGAGTGCACAATTACACTGGGTAATCAGACCCCCAAAATGAATAGGAATACCCTCTCACAATCTAATTTGAGTAGCCCTTGAACCATGAGCACAGCTCTCCAGAGCAATATGATTGTGCGTCTATGTTTGTCAATGATGATACAAACATCCTTTCTCCACGTTTACTTTATTGCAATCTGCCTGTTGTGTGTTGCTATGGTGACTCCCCTCTGATATCCCTTTGCTCTTTTGGTACTCTCTCAGAGGAAGCTGTAATGAGGTGGTTTGGCAACAGAATCTTTCTGGGATTTTTCTCCTACACCATTAAAGACCAGCATGGCTTTCCTCTTACAGGAAATGTGTAAAGCGTAAACCAAAAAGGATAGAAAGTAATTTGCGCTGACTTGGGCAAGGAATGCGAATGTAACTCATTTATATCAAACTACCTAGAAATATTCTCTTTTTGTTCCAAATTCCAGGAGATGACATCCCAAGAAACAGTGAGGCTTCTGGATTTAGTGTGGAATGTAACATGTGCTGGGTGCTGGGGTCTCTTACCCTCATGAGGGAGGGCAACTGAGGGTGGTGTGAGAACTACGTGCTGGAAGGAAAAACAGGTGGTGTTTCCTGAGCACATACCAAGTGACAGGCACCGTGCTAAGCATGTTCCATATATCCCTTCACTGAATCCATATAACCACCCCTATTATTATGCTCATTTATAAAATTAAGTAACAGATTCAGAGAGATTAGTCGCAGCTAATATGTGTCTTTCAGACTCTGAAGCCCATTCTCTTAATTACTATGCCACTTTGTCTCCCTAAAATGCATCCTTCAGGTGATCCTGGCTTCTCTCTTTTCTCTAGAAGAGCTTGGAAGGGAGATTCATGAGTGCCTCCATCCAAATTCCTCAGACTTATTCCATAGGAACCTGCAGAGGATTATCTGAAACAGCTTAAAAGCTGACAACTTCATCTTGGACAAATGCACCCTTGTGGCCTTTTCCACTTATGTATCAGGACACACAGGACACTAATGGTCATGAGACCCGGGATCAGTGTCCAATCTTACTAGTCATGTCATCTTTGGCAAGTCACTTAATCCTTCCAGCCTTAGTCACTTCATATGTGAAATGGAAATGGTGAAGACCATACTTGTCCAAAGGTCAGGAATGGCCCTGTTGCTCTCATTATCCATTTTTGCTCTTTTTTTGAGTCTAAGATATATGGGGCTTTGCTCTGGACCCAGAATTACGAGTCCATGATTGCCCTTTCACAATGTGGCAAACAGAGTTAGCAGTCTCTGAAAACATATTACCCAGTAGATCCAGAAGTTCATTTTTCTCTTCTACTTCTAGCCTTTGAGTTACGGCTTCAGACATTGCTTTGGCAGCTCTTTTAGCTAATTTTTCTCCATTAATAACTGTTATCAAAAATCGTTAAATTTCTTTGATCTCTAGCTAAGCATTTGGGATCCCAGCCCTTGTCATCTACCAGCATGCCTAGTTCCCATACCAACTAGATTGATCTTGGTTTCCAGAATACAGGTAGCATTTTTCTACCTTCCTATGTCTTTACTCCTGCGGGTCTATCTGAAACAACCTCTCTATCTAACTCCAACAATGTCCACCATCTTTAAGTCCAGCTCTAATGCCCCATCCTCCCTGAAGCTGCTTACGATCGACTCCACCCAGAATGAATCTTTTGTGTCTCTATGCTCCACAGAAATGTGTTGGCCTCTTCTATACCACTCCCCATAGTCTTCTTTGTATTATTGCTATTTGTGTTTCACTGGTCATTCTTATTAGATTGTAAGCATCTTGAGGGCAAGATCCAGGGTTGCCCACTGCCACATGACAGTGGCAGGGGAGCCTGAGGGTTACAGCCATGAGTTTAAGTTAAATTGTCAAGTTTAAAACCTGCCTACATGATGTACTAGCTGCAAGACCTTGGGCAACTTATTTCAACTTTCTAGTCTGTAATTTCCTCACCTGTACCTACCACACAGAGATCTTGTGAGAATTAGATGAGATAGTCCATGTAAAGTGCTTAGTAAGTATCTGGCACATTGTAGGTGCTTTGTAGATGTTAAGTATTTGCAATGTCTACAGTGAGGTCTCTTCATTAATTAATTCATAAATATTTATTGAGTTCTGTGTTAGTCTGCTCAGGCTACTATAACAAAATACCATAGACTGGATGGCTTAAACAATTTACTTCTCATTTACTTAAACATATACTTCTCACAGTTCTGGAGGCTGGGAAGTGTAAGATCAGGTGCCAGCCACCTCAGTTGCTCGTGAAGAATCTTTTCTTGTCTTGTAGATGGGCACCTTCTCACTGTGTCTTCACATGGCAGAGAGAGAGCGATCTCTCTCTTTTTTCTTCTTATGAAGGCACTAATCTTGCCATGAAAGCCCTCATAAGCTCATCTAATCCTAATTGCCTCCCAAAGGCCACATCTCCAAATACCATCACATTGAGGGTTAGGGCTTCAACATATGAATTGGGGGGGGGGGACAAAATTCGGTCCACATATACATTTGTAGAGCTAGTCTAGGGATAGAGCAATAAACCAAACACAAAAATCCCTGTCTCATGGAGTCTGTATTCTAGTGGAAAGAGTAAGGCAGTGTGGTAGACAGAATAATGGCTCCCAAAGACCTCCACATCCTCATCTCGGTAACCTGTGGCCAGGTTCCATTACATGGCAAAGGGGAATTAGGTTGCAGATGGAATTATGGTTGCTGATCATCTAGCCTTAACATAGGGAGATAATCCTGGATTATTTGGCTCAATGTAATCACAAGGGCTCTTATAAGTGGAAGAGGGAAGCAGAAGGCCAGAGTGATGCAATATGAAGACTCGATCTACCATTGCTGGTTTTGAAGATGGAGAAATGGGATCACGAGCCAAGGAATGCGGGTGGCCTCTAGAAACTGGTAAAAACAAGGAACCTGATTTCCCTCTGTAGACTTCAAAAAGGAATGCAGCCCTGCTGACACCTTGATTTTAGCTCAATGAGACCTGTGTTGGACTTCTAACCTCCAGAACTACAAGATAATAAATTTGTATTGTTTCAAGCCACTGAGTTTGTGGTAATATATTACAGCAGCCATCGAAAACTAACACAGGCAGTAAATGTAGAAAATGAGTACAGGCAGTATATATATCATATATCAAATGGCAATAAATTCCATGGAGAAAATTGGAACAGGGAATTTGGATAGGGAGTGTTGGGGGGCGGTGATTGTAATTTTAAATAGAGTTGAAAGGGGAGCCCTCTGGTGACTTTTGAGCAAAGAGCTGAAGGAGGTGAGGTAACAAGCCATGAAGTATCTGAGCAAAGAGTGTTTCTGGCAGAAAACACAGCAAGTACAAAGGCCCTGCGGTAGGACCTTACCTGTTGTTTCTGGGAACCAAAGAGGGCAGTGTGGATGGAGTGGAATTTGTGATGGGGAAGGTAGTAGGAGATGAGGTCAGAGATACAGGGGTGCCCGTTTGTGTTGGTTTTACTCTGAGTAAGACAGGAAGCCCAAGGAGGATTTTGAGTAGCAGGGTGACCAAATGTAACATACATTTTAATGGAATTACACTGGCTGCTGTATTGAGAATAGAACATACGGGGGGCACGGTGGAAGCAGGGGGACCAGTGAGGGGGCTATTGCAGGAATCCAGGCTAAAGGTGTTTGTGGCTTGGACCAGGGCGCTAACTGTGGAGGTGGTGGAGAGATGTCTGTCTGCTTTTGGATACCTTTTGAAGCTAACACCAACAAGATTTGCTGATAGATTAGAGGTGGAATAGAAAAGAAGAAAAGTCAAAGATGATTCCATGGTTTGGGGCTTTAAGCAATCAAATGATTGGAGTGGCCATTCACTGAGCTGGGGGAAGGCAGCAGTGGGAGCAGATCTGAGGAGGTGGATCGGTCCAGTTTGGGTGAACTTTTGGTGCCTGAATCCTCCCCTTCTCCCATTCTCTCCCTTCAGATTGCTTTTCCGTAGAAGCAAAGAAGCATTACATAAGGAATAATAGCCAGTAGAAAACAGAATCTTGTTCAGTTCATGATGGAGCCAGTTGGCTATACAACACCCACGCCAGGTTCTGATAAAAGCTGGATTGGAGAATGAGATGTAGCCCAGGATGCCATAGAGCTAAGATTTGTGTCCTCCCAAAATTCAGATGTGGAATCTTAACCGTCAAGGTGGTGGTATTGGGAAGTGGGGCCTCTGGGAGGTGATTATGTCATGAGGGTAGAGCCCTTATGAATGGGATTAGTCCCCTTTAAAAGAGGCCTGAGAAAACTTCCTTGCCCCCTTCTGCCATGTGAGGACACAGGAAAAGACGTCTGTGAGGAAACGGGCTCTCGCCACACACTAATCTGCCGGTGCCTTGATCTTGGACTTTTCCATCTCCAGAACTGTGAGGAATAAATTTCTGTTGTGTATAAGGCCACCCCCTTTGTGGTATTTTGTTATAGTAGCCTGAACAGACCAAGACACAGGAGGACCAAAGAGGGCTTGAATTTAAAATGCTTGAATTTAAAGAGCAGATTCTGAAGGCTCAATCATTCTTTTCGAGCCACCAGGTCACAGGCAGAGAAGCTGGATCCGAGGGTGGGTGAGCGCTGGGCACCATCATCACACCGACAGCACTAACTGGCGAAAGGTACCCAGGAAGTACCAAAGGCCCCCTCCCACTCACCAGATCTACCATTCTTCCCCAGGGAAGGGGCCACTAACGGGGTGGAAGTGGGATGAAAGTTCTCTTTTCCCTGCAGGCAAGGCTGAAACGATTCCATTAATGTTTATTGATTGGAATCGAAAGCCCTCTTCATCCTGCGCATGCCCTGCTCAGCTGCACCCTGGAGCACGAGCCCTATCGCCAAGCGCAGAGGGTCGCTCTCAGTGCTCTGCTTTACTTTCTGAGCCAAGAAACCTTCTTTTTCCTCTCTTCTTGACAGGACAGAAAAGATCGTGTAATGAGAATTCTTAAGCAGCCAATAGCCTCTTCCCAATTAGGGGCTAGTGAGTGAGAGAGAGGGACTATTAAATGTAAACCGGAGTAATCAAAAGACACCTCCCTCCTAATTGTTCTGGACAAGGAAAAGCTCTCTGACTGCCCTGAGGCCAAAAGGACAGAAGGAGCTTTAAAAGCAGGGACGGGGTTGGAAGCGGTTTGGAAACGAGAACGCATTACTCGATGATGAACGGAAACACCGCTTAGTGGCTGGAGTTTTTATCTGGCATTTTTTTTCCCTCATGTTTGAGTTTTATATTCACCGTCTTCAATATCTTTGCATTGCCCAAGTGACACAGAATTAAATGGAATCATTTAATCCAGCGTTGATATTATTAGACAATGACTATTTAAATGTTTCTTGCAATATCAGAAATGACGATATTGCAAAAGATGCGTGTGTTTTTAGAGGTTCTCATTTAGTAGTCCAAGAAACCACTTTGGGGGAAGGGATGTTTTCTCCATATATCCTAATTTCTACTTAATATATTCCCATATCTCTTTAAAGTGTGTAGTAAGAATTGTAAAGTGCAATTGTTATTTGCACTCCTCAACAGTATGCATTAAGATGCTACCATACCGGGAGTAAAGAGATGTGGAAGACTCATTCTTTTCCTCAGGAAGCTTATATTTAATGACTCCTACTATGAACTAAGACTACTTCCTGTGTTTAGTTCACACCTCATAAGCACCCTGCAAAGTAGATATTGGTCTCCCCAGTTTACAGAGGAGAATACTGAGGCTTAAAGGTCATAGACCAAGATCACACAAGCAGAAGACGGCAGGCTGCGGGCTGGGCTTCAAAGTTCGTGCTCATTCGGTTACTCCTAGCTTAGTCTAGTAAATCTGCCGGAATCTCAGTATTTTCCAATGATTAATGCTCTTCTCTGTCAGGCCGTCCGTGGCATTTTTCAACAGGTCAGAAAATCTTGGAGAAGGTAAGCGATTTCCCCCTCTCAGGTGCCTTAGATGTGGCTGTCGCGGACCCAGAACGCATCCTTTCTGATCGGGTATCCCCTCGCCGCCCTGGCCGGAGGGTCAGTGTCTTCTCCGCCAGGCTGGGAGCCCCGGCAGACTGCCCATTCCTGGCTTTTTTCCGGAGGGGAGACGACCGAAGGCGACCTGCCTTCTCTCCGTCATGGAGCTGCCATTCCGCGGGCGGCCGCCAGGGGGTCCCCGCTCGGCGCCCTGCTCGGTAGCCGCGCGCTGGGCGCCGGTGGGGGCTACTTTGGAGCGGCGGCGGCTGAAGCCGGAGCCCCGCGATCGCTCGCCCGCCCGCCGGCCCGCTCGCTGAGACCGCGCGCGCTGGCCCCGGCGCCCGTGGCGCGGATCCGCCGGCGTCGCCCCTCCGGGCCCGAGCTCACCTTCCTCCTCTCGCTCCGGCCGCAGCTGACCGGGCGCCGGGAGCGGCCAGGGCCCCGCGTTGAAGTTAAAACCCCACGGTGAGTGAGACCCCGCTCCGAGCCAGGGGAGGTGGCGCAGCCCGGCAGCTGCTCGCGCCCGGCGCGCCAGGGCGGGCAGAGGTGCGGGGCGCACCTGGGGGCGGGGGCAGCCGGGGGGCGGGAGATGGCTGACCCCGCTTCCCCGCCCCCCAGGCGCGGGCTTCCGGGGCTGGAATCCGCTCAGACCCCTGCCCGCGGCTGGGCTTCTGGCCGCCTCCGCGCGCGCCCTTCCCGGGCAGAGACGGAGTCCAGTCTCCACCCTGGCTCCGGGGCCTTGATTTTACAAGACATATCAATAAAATCCATCTTCCTTCGGGGTGCAGGTCTGTCCCCGAACCCATCCCGAATCGCAGATGATCGTAGGGTGCGTGTTGGGCTGGGGTGGGGAGGGGAGGTGGCGGGCAGACAAACTTTTACAGAAGTGCGCCAGGGCCGGGAGCAAGGTTTAGGGCGTCTCGATCTTGAAGGAGGAGGCTCGGCTGGGGCTGCGAAGGGGACTCCGCTCCGCCGACCGGGTCGCCCCCGGGACTCTTGGTGCTTCCTGGAGGGAGGGATGTGTAGAGGACGTACAAATCTTGCTGAACCCTTGGGCCAGCAACTGTCAAACATCTGGAATCCCAGCCCCTCCCTCCCCCTGCACCGAGGAAGAAGGGGAAAACCCTTCAACTTTCCTTGATCGCTCCCCCCTGCCTTTGGACCTCTCTAGGAAGGGCAAAAGGCCGACCCCCGGCGCCTGGCAAGTAAGTACCAGAGACCCCCAAACTCCTCAGGACCCCCCGTCGCCCACCTTCCTGACCCCCTTCCCAGCCGTCCTCCCCGCAGGGACCACGCGACGGAGCCAATGGAGATCGTGGCGAATGGCCTTTTGTTTCTCCGCGTCTCCCCCTTTTGTTCGCCTTTCCAACATCTGGCGGGGCCTGGGGAGAGAAGGGAGCCCCTCTCTGCCTCCGCCCCCGCCCCCCACGCCTGCCACCCGGCCCGCTCCCGCCGGGATCCCGGCTGGGGAAGGAGCGGAGCCCGACCCCGGCGAGGCCGCCCCGCCCGGCCTTGCGGTTAGAGGGCGGAGGGAAAGTCGTTCCTTCCCCGCCCCTCGGCTGCCCGGGGCCCAGGGCGCACTGCTCAGATCTTATCCCAGACGCCCCGCAAAGGGTGCCACTTTCCAGAGTGGAAGCCACGGTGTCCTTTGGTGGGTTCAGAGGATTTCATTCTCCGGCTAAAAGCATGTGGCTGGGCGCTGCGAGGGCAGTGGGACCGGATCTGGGCGCTTCTGAGAGGCAGAAAGCCGAGGATGTGAGTTTCCAAGGGCTGGAGGGCAGGCGAGTCGCCTTAACGAGAATGGAGCCGGAAATAACCTAGGAAGCCTCAAGACTTTGCCGGGAACTAGTGGTGGGTGGCTCCCTCCAGAATGAACGTGGACTTCTGACTTGACGCAGGGCTCCAAGTTTAAATCACAGGTCCCCTCTCAGCATTTTGAAAAAGCAGACCCGGAGGACACAGCGCGGGCACCGCTTCCAAGTCCCTGCCACCCAGTGGCTTGGGACTGGCCCCGAGTTGTCCTATGGGTGCGCCTGTTAGATTATAGGTGGCCCTATTTCCCTCCCTTCCCTCACAAGTCAGATGCTTACACATCGTGCTTATTCTTCGTGAGTGCGGATTATTTATTAAAGAACTAGGGCAAGAGCAAAGTAGCCACTCTGAGAAGGCAAGGTCTTCAGATGGTGCCCGGAGAGTCGCTTTACCCGTGACAGGAGGTCGAATCTGTGGACCTCTTGGAACCTATCCCTGCTCATAGCCTTCCTATACCGGTGTTGCCAGCTTTTTCTTTGGGAAAAATCAGTCCCTCTTCCAAGGAGACTCAGTACACTCTTTTTACCCTCCACCTTTCCATCGCTCCCCCAAGCCAGGGGAGAGAGGAAGCTTCTGTCTGAACACTTGTGTCCTATGTACCCACTCAAGCATTTTAAGTGGAAACTGTGCACTTGGCTGTGCACTGTTCTAGGAGTTTTCCCTTTACCCGACTTATTAGAACTTTTGAGCTTCCGCTTAATAAAGAACAGCAAAGGAGATTGCTAAGTCAGGAATGTGGACACGGAGCACTTTTTCCAGCAGTTTCTGGATATGACCAGTGGGACCAACAAAAAAGAAAAAGCAAAATCTTTGAAGCACTGAAAGGCACTTTACAAACATTTCATTAGGAAAATGATCCCCAAGGAAGGAGTCCTTTGAAATTTAGCAACAGCAGCAGCAGGAGAGAATCAACAAGAAGGACCTGGATTGCTCTAGAAGCACCCACAGGCACCATTAACAAAGTGAAAGGGCAGTGCTTGTCCCAGTCCACCCCAGTAAGGAAAACAGGGTACTTGTAGTGGAAGACAAACTTGTACAGTTTCTTTATTTTTAGAATTAAAAAAAAAATCCCTTTCCCCCCAAAAAATCATTGTATAAAAAAATAGAAAATAGAGAGAGGTGAAAATGAAAACAAAAGGAAGGGGGATATTATAAACAAGACTCCAGTGAACAATCTCATCCAGTTATTTCCTTGGAAGAAATTTCTGGAGATAGGATAGTGAGGTCAAAGGAGTTGATGCACTTTTTAGGATATTTCAGATTGTCTCATTGTCCTCTAGGAAGCTTGTGCCAGTTATCCTCTCCCCAACAGTACACAAGAGGATTTTTTTTCCTATACCCAACACCCCACTTGCTCTCTATATTATCATTCTTTTTTATCTCTGCCATAGTGATGGGAGGGGAGTATCTTGTCTTATTTTGCATTTCTTTAACATTTTTCATATGGTGTCTTAGTATTTCCTCCTTTGGGATGATGCCAGTTTGTGTCTTTACCTATTTTTCAGTGGGACTGTTCTCCTTTTTCTAACCAGGTGCTCATAATAAAAGCATACTGTTCTGACTTCTGCCCCTGCCAGTACAGTAGGTCTTATTGACTTGATGAGCCAATTCTCTTCCCTCTTGCATAGCAAACGTTCTGCAAGACCACAACCGTTATTTACCAAAGTAACTGACATGATCCCAGCAGAGTGATTAGGGAGACCACGCAAAGGCATTATTAGAGAAATGCATGGCAGATATCAAGGGTATACTTTCTGCTTAGTAGCTTGTGTGCCCTAACTCCTTTACAGCTTGTAATGCTTTTTTTTTTCATTTAGACCAACTCTGTTGATGAGTTGTTTTGACTAAATGGATTATACTAACCCGTTTTATTGTCTGATCCTTCCACTGATAACCAGTATATCATGATCCACAACTTGTTCTTTTAAACTTTTCTTATACCTTTTGGACTGAATTTGGCTTCAGTTTCATTGTAAGACTTTCTCTGTTTGTCTATGGCATTGGAGCCTGCACTTGAATGAATCTTGAATCCAAATACTTTAGCCACATGCAGTTATAACAATAGCAGGAGGGGTCTCCCAAGGGCTGAACAAGGTACACTTCACCCTCTTTTGCGCGTTTGTGTAGCCACAATCTCTATGTTAATTCTTGCGTGAAGGTAGATGATTCTGAAATGGGGTAGAGGAGAAAGCGGAAGAGAAAATTCATTTCAGCTAGATGATGAATTAATACAGATGAAGGACAACACAAGAAAATTTAAGTAAATCATCTAGGTAGAAAATAACTTTACAAAAGAAAAAATATATTAAAGTGTCATGTATTATTAGGATGACTAATTTACTTCGACAGAAAGTGGTCTTCTAATTGGGAAAATCCAATGTGAAATTCTTCCATAGTATGACTGTAGGCACTTTTTTTCAGGCACACGAAAAACCATGAAAGGCAGATACTACACTCTTCTGCAGCATTTTCCATGCCTTTAGATGTAGAAATCAAATAATATGCATTAGAAATGAACAGTGCTCTCTGCATTGGAATCATAGGCTCTCAAAGGTTGAACTAGAGCTTAATGATCATCTAACTCAACCATCCAATGTCGCTGTGGGTCTTCACTGTCTTAAAATGATAAAATACCATCCTACAAACTTTGTATCATTTCAAACAAACCAAGCTGAGAAGCAAATAGGCCAGAAATTTCAATTTTTTTTTTTTTTTTTGGAGGGCAGGGGGAGAAAGGGAGAGTTTTAACCCTATGGGAGCTTGTATGAGCTCTTTTAACTGCTGAACTTTCATAGAAAAACAACCTTGGCCTCAAGAGGGTTAAGTCATTTAAGTGTTACATTTTGCAGCATTTTCTGATCTATATACTCTATCCATTGGCTTGGCAAAGTTCAAAGGTGATAAAGCAAAGCAAGTAGAAAACAGCAAAAGGAAAGAGGAACCAAGAGTATAAGATGGAGAGGGAATCTTATTTCTTTAAAACTGCCTTTAGGACTTTCTAACAAGACTCTTAGTCACCCAGGGGATGGGTGGCCTCCCCTCTCTTAGGGAGATGCACATGGCTGATGCTTCAAGGCCAAACTTTAGAGACAGTAAACATTACATGAACCAGCACCTGTAAAACCAAGGGCAGGCTTAAAGGATAGCACAGTAATTCTTGAAAATGAAGGAGAAGGAGATTTAGGCGAGAAATGGAATTTTAATTCTAAAAATATACCTTATTTCCTCCTGAGTAGTACTATGGATTTCAGAAAGAGGTAGAAACATCTTCTGATTTCTACTCGGACAATCTCCCAGGCACAGTGACTGTATTTCTTCTCTTTCAGGAAATTGTATATCCTGTTGAAATATCTCCTCAGTTCTAGGTGGCTCAGCCGGGGGACCATAGTTCCTGAGTGTTTCGTACCATCCTCTTCTGTCTCTTTCATGTCTTCATCTTCCTTCTCCTCTTCCTCCAAGCATTGTTCCAGGTACTGCAATTGCTTGTCAAGTCCAATTTGGATTTGTTTTAGGTGTTTCTCTTCCCAAGTGGATTTGAAGGTATATTGACTGAAGATGTTGAAGGCCTGTATGGATATTTCATAGAAGGCCTTCTTGATGTCCCTTTTCACAGGCTGGATGTGTGATAGGATCTCATGGGGCAACTCAAAAGCTTTGTTTTCTCTTAAACACTCTATAGGAAATGAATTGCTCATACCGCTCAGAAGTCTCATATTTTGCCAGGTGACTCTACTCAGGTGAATATTCAGCACGTTACAGTCCAGAGAGAGGATGCCAGTGATGAACAGACCCACAAGGTACGCAGGCTGCAAACACTTTCGAGTCACATCAGCCTTGGTGCTCATTTTTTCTTCCGAGCTAAAAAATCCACAAGACTCAGAGTTGGCAGTGATGTTTTAGGTCTTCACTGTTCCGTCGTGTGCCTTTTATACACCTGAATTTCTTCAGTGGGGAGGAGTTTTCTCATTCGTCATTTTATGGTTCTCAAGGTTTCGGCCCCTTTCCTTTGTCTCTGAGGCTTTTTTTTTTTTTGACTTGGGGTGACTACGCTGACTTTGGAAGTGCTATCTTTTTTTTTTTTTTTTTTGAGAAATGTGAGCAAAGCATTACCGTTGCATTACCTTAGATGCCTGGATGATCCACCCCAGTACTATAGAATCATCATAATGAGACCGATGCAGAGTATTTCAGGAGGAACTGAAAACTCTGACTCTATACACTCACTCACTCGTTCACTCAACTCTATAACATAAGAGAGAGCGATCCTCTAAGACTGCTTTGTAACTGGTTCTCTAGCCAAACATCTCCTCTCATTGAATTAATCATAGACATTGACCAAATGACTATGATTATTTGATTATAAGGCCACCAGAATATAATACAGCTTAGGTTTTTCCAATTTTGTTAAATTAAGCTTCTATATTTGGACATTTTCTCTTTTTATTTGATTTTTCTGCATCTCAAAAAAGATGGAACACGGAGTTGGTCAATTGAGCATGGCACTTATCAAATAGAAGACTGAGCCAGCTTGGTTTTCTGTGGCCATTAGAAATGTTGAAACTTTCCATCCTTTCCTTTAGTTAAAACCGAACAAGTGCTTCCCATCCCCACCTAGCATTTCCGATGCCTCCGATATCTTTCTTAGAAGTCCTCCGGGAGGTTGGATATTGGGGAATATTTTTCTGCTTCATTACCTTCCTTCTTGTAGTATCATGCATTTTCTTTACTTTTAGATATAGTTTAGACAGAATTTAAAAACTTTTGCTTGGCTATCTTTCCTTTTTGAATGAATGTTCTCGACGCTGTAAAGGTTTTTGTTTGTTCCTGTTTGTCTTTCACTGAGGAGGTAGGTATATGAGTAGGTGATCACCCATTTTAGCCAAGTTAATTCACACCTGGACCAACATTACTGTGGTAGTGATGGCCATCCACCATTTATGGTTTTCACTTTGTTTGACCAAATAACCTTCTGCAAATGGTCGATGCAAATGGATTCCTTTCTCCAGGAAAGTGAAATGTGATGTCATTTAACAAGGTTAGCTTATTTTATCATCTTAAGAAAATACATTAATTTTCAATAAAGTCATTTTAGAATGGTAAGCAACCACAGTTCCACAGATATGGCAGAACTTTGATTGGAAATTTGACATTAAAAGTTCTCCAAATCAGTTGGCTGTACCAAAGGCTAATTGTGGACAAATGAAATTTCTTCAAGTCCTGGTTTTTTGGACTGGTTGCCTATGAAAAGAAAACTTATATTACTCTATATGCCCTCTCTATATAAATTCTGATTTCACAGAGAGATTTTGTGGGGTGACTAACTTGGAAAAATAATTAGGAAAATGGACCCTTTTATGTAGGATTATAAGTTGACACAACCTTCCTAGAGAGCAAAATGGCAATATGTATTAATAGCCTTAAATATGTACATAATCTTTGCCTCAGCAATTCTCCCTCTAGGAATTTTTCCTCAAGAAATAATGAGAGATGTCTTTAAAGACTTAGCTGTCAGGAAGTTTATCACAGCAAAAAACTGAAAACAATTTAAATGTTCAGCAATAGATACTTGGTTAAGTAAGCCATCAGTAGAAAACTCTGTGCAAACATTAAAAATTATGTTGTCAGAATATATTTGGTCACTTGGATAGATACACTTTGTAGCTTAAAAACAAGCTTACATGGTAGTATATAGAGTCTGATACCATATTGTTAAATATAGACATATGCATATATGGACAGAAAAAATCTAGAAGCATATCTCTGACCGCAAATATAAGGGGTGAATTTTATTTTTGTATTTTTATTTACCTAGATTTTTAAAGTTTTTCCTAGTCAGCAAGTATTCCCTATTTAATAAGGCAAACTATTTTTAAAACAAGATACATTAAAAAAGAAAAATTATTATACATCTACAATGGGATCAATACTACTTTATTTACTTAAACATTTCTGTTCGATGGTACTTCAAAAGGAAATGTGAATTTTCCCTAAGACTCAGTTCCAATTGAGTTGCTATGAATAATATAGAGTATATGTGAGTTTGATGCACTATTCTTGCAACTTTTTGTTAAAAAATATATATGTTTATATATATAGATATATTTATGATTACACAGACGCACACACAAAGTCTACAAAGTGCAAAGCACATCTGAGGGGCATACCTTCTTATGTACCTAACTTCCTCCATTGTCCCAGTTGGAACTCCTTGTTCCTCTTTGGGCTTTTACAATGCTTTGTTCTCCTTACTTATTGGTTTTGAAAATAGATAATTGTATAAGTGTTGATCACCCCTCCTCCACCCACCCAGGGTGCTTAGCATACTTTGCACTTATTTGAGACAGTTCAACCTTACTAACCAAGCTAAGAGATTGTTCAGTTGAATTACTAACCTAAGAAGTTCTGCTCATAGGTGATGGTACTGGCTACAAATTTGACTGCTGTCAGCCATCTTGAAGTTCCCTGTATTTTCTGCCATATACAGTTTTGTCATTTTATCCCCCTCACCTCAAACTTCCTCCCTTTGTAGTCATTCCATATCATAACTTCATTTATTCAAAACTGTATTTTTAGCATTTACCACATGCCAGTCACTGGACTAGGTCTTGAAGAAGGAGGAATAAAGTCTAGTCCGTGATCTCAAGGAGTCCACGATTGAAGAAGCTGGCACATTCTGAGTGTTTTAGGTAGTAGGAGTAATTCATAGGTCTTCCCTATAGCGTGGACCTCATTCTGCATGTGCTATAAATGTTAACTGATTTTGATGTTGACAATATTCACGACAAAGAAGGAAAGATGATTGACACCCATGTCTTCCTCTTTTCCGCCATTATGGTTGCCTGATTTCACAAATAAAAATACAGAACACCCATGCAATATTCGGGATGTACCTATACTAAAAAATCATCCATTGTTTATCTGAAATTCAAATGTAACTGTGTCCCATATTTTATCTGACAACCCTATCCACCATGCAAACTCCCATTGACGTCTTAGAGCAGAACTCAGACATGAAGCCCTCTGCAGGAAGCTTTTCCTCTGTCAGCTGTCCACCGCATGCAGAGGTGCATCTGATTGCATTTCTTTGTGCTGGCTTTACTTGTGTACATACACATATCCCTAATAACCATGCACGCTCCAAAGAGGACACCCACCATACTAAAACAAAATAGTACACACACACGTGTGCATACATTCACACATGGTTGCTCTGATCAGAAACATTACTGGATGGTCAATCATTGGTCATGCCTCTGTTCTGTAAAAGCCACACCATCTGAATATATCTCAAAATATAATCAGAAAATCAAAAAGAATGACAGTGTAAGGAAACATGTTTATCCCAAAATTTGTCTGCCACAACTGCCTCATCTGCCATTAGCAAGCTATGAGTTTGACATGGCTAATGTTGTTTCCATGATATCTGTTCTTACTTCTCTAGCATGTCTTGAGTTCGTTATGTGTGGCCAGGCTTTCCTCAGAGGGAAAGCTGATTAGCAGGGGCTGTTGTTGATGGACTGTGTGAAGTCCATGTGGATGACAAGCTTAACAGTAATGGGCAAGACACAATTTGTTTGATAAAATCGAGATGAGACATTTCAGTCTAGACGAGATAGCTGTGATTCAGCTCAGGGGCATTTGGCATCTTCTGGTAAGATTTATTGCTCTCCGTGAAAAGGCAAGTTTCAAACCAGGATGAGAGTAACATGTTGATCATCCATGTTACTCAGTACATGAAAGTAAGTCATTCATTAGTGGGGGTCAGAAGATGATTGAGCCCAGTAGAGAGCTCAGAGATGGGAAGCCTTATATCCATGACTGACGGTGCTTCCCCAGACATGCAGACAATGGTTACAACACAGTTGTGTGCAGCTGTTTTAACCCCGACCAACTCTGAAGCTCCAACTTGATGCTTCACTCATTCTCTCTGCCTTCCATGTTGAGGTCAGCCTCTCCTATGGTCCTTGAGTCTCCTTCTTGGCTGTTCTTCTTTTAGTGATGTACCTGATGTAGAAATTTAGAATGACTACACAAGTCATACATGGATATGTCCATATTGTAAAAATTCAAACACTTCTGCTAAAGTGAGAGCTTTGCTTGCCAGCTCAGCCTCATGTCATGCCACTCTTCTCTCCTGCAGAGATGACAGTTATGAGTTTTGTATGTGTTCTTATTTGATATCTGTCTCCCAAGGGCAACAACTGGCTTGTTTGCTGTTCTCTCTTGAATGCCCAGCAGGACCCACAGAGGTTGAGAGAGACTTGAATGCTTATCACTGCTGTGATAAGCGGCATGAGAGTGGGGGGACTTGTATATATTTTTTAAAAATTGCCAAAACAGGGTTATAAAAATTGTGATATGCTTTGAGGTTTAACCTTGTAAATGTATCTCTGTGACTGTATATATGATGTCATTTGGATATGATACAAAAAAATCTACATTATAAACCCTCTGGGAATATGAGGCCCAAGATAAATGGCTAACCAGACCCTTAGATGAGACGGATCCAGGTGCCTTTCACAGCGCTTGGCACACAGTATGTGCTCAGTAATAATTTGTTGGGCGACTGAAGGAAGATAATGAAGCCATGTCTCAATGACAGGGAAGTTATTTCGTGGTTTAGTTCTTTTGGTGTAGGGATAATGGAGGACAAAATCAGGCATTGGGGAAACTGATGAGTTCACAGAATGGTAGATGGCAGCTCAAGCATCCATTCCATGCTCTCTCTTGCTTCCACTGTTTTTTCTCTTTGGGATTCTCTGAGTCTGGTTAGGTCATGAGCACTGTCATTCCTCTCATCTGGTGGTATTACATAGTTCTGTATTGTTTGATTGACTCATATACCTTCCACTCCAGACCTGAAATGTGTCTTCTTCAGTTTTGGATCCATAGCACCTCTTACATAGAAGACATGAAATACTTGTGAATAAAAGACTGCCAGGTGATTTTTTTATGGTTCTCAAGTTTGGGTGTTAACCTGTGCAGGCAAAACTGCTGGGAGTTTCCAACACCATCCCTTCCTCCCGCTCCCCGGATATGGCCACTTCTTCATATTAGATGCTCCTGGTAGCTGTCATTTTATCAAGTCATTCTTAGGGAGGTTCTTTGGACAAACTTACACTTGATTCTACACTTGATTCTCTTTTGTAGCCCAGCCTCAGATTATGCACATAGTAACTTCCTACACAGATATAACTTGAGCTCTTAGAAAATGATCCCTAATAAAAAGAAATTTAATATGGTGGGATAAATATATCAGTAAATAAATATGTACCATCAGTAAAACCTACCCTCAGTTTTGGTATCACCAGAACAGCTGCCGTCCGTATCCTTGTTCCACTGTTTTGTCCCTTGGTTTGTTCGAACCCTAATGGGGCTTTCACTTCTGAGGTGGCAGTCAGCATTTCAGATGAGAGATGTCCCCTACCAGAATATTCCTTCCCTTTACTCACTGAGTAGTTGTGGATTTCTTCCCAGACCACATCTGAAAGTGCCTGTAGTCTGTGAAGAAACGGCAAATGTGGAGTGGGTGATGGACAGGGATGTCGTCTTGTCTAGGATAAATATTTAAAAAGGAGTTGCCACTGCAGAGATGAGGACCGTGTCTTCTTTTAATTACTATCAGCTTGCATGTGATCATAAGGTTTCCTGACGATTATGAAGAAGAGAGAAAGGCATTATTATGGAAAAATTTAAGTGGGCTTTTCTTAGACTGACAGAAGACTCAGATGCCCCGAATTTTAGGATTTCTTTAGCGTCTGAGCAATGCCTGAGTTTGGGGATGGTGTCCAGGAAGAAGGAGTTGGGGGATGTATTAGTTTCCTAGAATTGCTCTAACAGATTTCCACAAACTGGGTGGCTCAGAACAATAGAAATTTATTCTCTTATAGTTCTGGAGTCTAGAAGTCTGAAATGAAAGTATCATCGGAGCCGTGGTCCATCTAAACCTTTTAGGGGAGACTCTTTCCTTGCCTCTTCTATCTTCTGGTAATTGCTGGCAATCCTTGGTGTTCCTTGGCTTGTAGATGATCACTCCAATCTCTGTCTCCATAGTCACATGACATTTTCCATGTGGCTGTGTCCCTGTGTCTTCCAGACATTGTCTTTAGATATTCTTTGGTAACAGTCTGCATAGTTATTAATACTAATAAAAGATACTATTTATTTAGCAGCTACTAAGTACCAACTCTTTAAATAAATTATCTTTAATTCTCATAGCCACTCTAAAATGTAGATGTTATTATCCTCAATTTAATAAGGAGGGAATGGAAGCTTGGAAATGTTAAGTGATTTGCCCAAGATCACATAGCTAGAAATCCGCAGAATCAAGATTCAAATCCAGGTCTGTCTGAGGCCACATTGTATTTTTATAGGATCTAGGGTAAAAAGTTTGGTGTGAAGTCACTGTGTGCATCTATGCGTTAATAGCCTATTTCATTCCCCAAAGGATTTGAAGCAGCTTATAAAAAATATACAATACAAGAGAATCAAAAGTAGTTAAAGGAATCAGAATTGAGGGAAAACAAGAGCAAGAAAGCAAGATGAAGTTGGGTACAGTTAGAACATAAGAATGTATGTCATAATGTTCAGTGTCATTGTTGCAGAGGGTTGCAAATCTGTCCCTGGCTTTCTAGAAGCAAAGAGGAAATATATTCTGTTAAAGAAATCACAACATCCAAACGATAAAGCTAAGCAGAAGCTGGCCCGGTGGTGCAGCGGTTAAGTGAGCATGCTCCACTTCAGTGGCCCTGGGTACACAGGTTGAGATCCCTGGTACAGACCAATACACTGCTTATCAAGCCATGCTGTGGCGGTGTCCCATATAAAGTAGAGGAGGATGGGCAAGGATGTTAGCCTAGGGCCTACCTTCCTAAGCAAAAAAAGGAGGATTGGCAACAGATGTTAGCTCAGGGCTAATCTTCCTCACACACACACACAAAAAACCTAACCAGCAACAAAGCTAAATCCTCAGTAGAAGCAAAGCATTTGTTGGTACTAAGTCCTGGGAAGACTCTCTCCTGTGGGCCTTCAAGAGAGCACTGTCGATTTCCTAGGCAAAGACCCCAGCAACTTCCTTACAGGAGTAATCACCACGCCACATGCATTGCAGGGCTGATTCTTGTAACTTCCCCCCTCCCCGTGTAGGCGGATGTCACATTGCCAGTGTGTGGTTCCCCGGGCAGGCATTCTGCAGGGATTGTGGAGTTTTCTCATGTGGAGCTACAGAATGGAGTTCATCGGTTTGGCTGGATTGGGACAGCGTTTCTTCATCATGGCTCACAGTAGGGAAAAGTATGGTCACACATGTTGGCATTCTCAGGGACAATCAGTGTGGAGAGACTGCCCTGACATTTCCAGAGCTCCTGCCCAGATCCAGTCCTGCCTTTCTTATTATATGTACAGAGGAACTTTTGGGAAAACCATTTGTAGGCACGACTCTCTTCCATTTAGTCAGAACTGGGAAAACAAACTATTCTGTCAGGTTGACCCAGTGCCATAAACAAAAGTGAAGTGTGTGCTGGATTTCCACATAGTCGTAGGTTTGATTTGCTGTACTCCTTTAAGGGCGATAGTCCTAGATAAGGAAGGGGATCTAAGGAAGTGGCCTGTGGTTTTCCTGTACATCGAGGTGACTTTTTTTTCCTGAAAGAGCTTCTTCATAAGTTGGATGGCTTAATTCAAAGCGAGGATAGCCTTGTGTCTCCAAATACTCTAGATAATTAAATATTAAGACACATCCTCTTGGGATTATCAATTTTGCAAAGTCAAGCATTTTTCACTTAAAAGTAAAACTCACTGTGTGAACAGGGCCTCAGAGCTAAACTTCTTTACATTTCCAAGAGAGATGCAGTTAAGAGAGTGGAAATTGAGATTGCCCTATACCCATCCCCGCCGGAACAGGGCAGTAACACTCATTGCCAAACGTGATAATACAGTTTCTCGTGAATGGTCCCAGTTGCTGGGATAAAGAATGCTGAAATTATCTATTGTCTATGCATTTCATCCATCCATCCATTCATCCATCCATCCATCTATCCATCCATCTTTTCGTCCATTGTTCTATCCATCTATTCATCTATCCATCCATCTACTCATCCATCCATCTCTGAGGATATGATACCTGATACAAGGCAGTAAAAAAGAAAAAGAAAAAAAGGTTCATGTCCTTGTAGAGTATCCAGGTTTTCAGATAATAAAAAGTAAAATTACACTGTGTTATAAGTGCTATGAAGGAAATAAACAGAGAAAGAGGATAGTTAGGGGAGATCGATGGCTGAATTGAGACTTGAAGGATGAAGAAAAGGCAGCCATGTAAAGAGCTAGAGGGAGAGCATTTCAGGAAAGAGAGAACTGGAACTTCAAAAGTCCTGATGGAAAAGAGCTTAGGATATTCAAGGAACACAAAGGAGATTAGTTGGGTTGGAGTGAAGGGATTGGGAGGTTTGTACTGGGATAAACTGGGATTGGGTAGGGAGTGGCAGACCATAATGGAGTTCCAATCTTATTCTAAGACCAATGAAGACAGATGAAAGAATTTTAACCAAGCGAGTGGTGTGATATGACATTTGCCTTAAAAGAGATCACTTTGGGGACCCTTGGGGGAGAACAATTTCGAGAAGGGGCAAGAGTGGAAGCAAGGAGCCCAGTTGAGAGCAGGTATTTTAGTAGGCCAGGTAAGAGTTGTGGCGGCCTAGACAGAGGTGGGAGCAGTGGAAATGGAGAGAATAAGACTGATTTGAGAGATGTTTTTAGTATGTTACTGATGATGCGTTTGGGTCCAGGCTAACATCTGTGACCACCAAAGAAGTTTTCCGGAAGTGCCATTGATAATCCATTTGATAAGATCTTTACTGGATTAACATGATAGTATTTGGATGACCAGTAAGTAATCTCATTTGGCATTACATCTTTAACTGGATGGCCTTAAACTAGGTTGGGTACCTTATACTTTGGACAACAAGATAAATAATTTACTTAATTGGACTTAGGTTGGGGTTGAGGCTTGAATTTCTCAGGTTTAGCTTGAGGGTTTAAAATTTCTGAGAATGTTCCCTCATGTATTTCCTATGTGTATACCGAAAAAATGCATATTCCCGTACATTTTAACATTTAAATAAAATCAAATTAAACCATGGATTACTATCTATAATCAAATCATAATAGAATATAATCATACAATTCTAAAGTTAAGAAACCAATCTTAATCTATTATTTGTTAAATATAGATGAGAGCCTATAGCTAACAAGTCCAATTCTCTCCATTTGATTTTTTAAAAAATCTCAGAAATGTCTAACTGTCAGAAATGTCTATCTGTACAAATGCTCTGACACAAACTGTACTCCTAGTAAACATACTGCTGTTTAATAGGCTGAATCAAGATGTTTTTGTCACTAAAGTCAAGCAATAGCAGACTTTTCTTGTGTCACAGAAAAATTAAATAAATGAAATGAATATTTTATATTTCAAGGTTTTCAACAACATTTTTGTTAAACTTTTGGCACCTCTGATGGTTTACCTGGAGTAGAAGCTAGTCTACAATGATGTCTTAGTTCTAGATTATTTAGTTATTTTGTGAGCTAGGGTCTGATTTGACACACAATGATTAGATTCATTATTTTACAAATAATCCATCAGTGTTTCATACTTTTGTAAAAATCCTAGGACTTCCAGATGCTCTAGAGGCCAGGTACTGTAAAAAACACATCCAAAAAAAAAAAAAAAGAAAAGAAAGAAATAAAATGGCTCAAACATAACAAGCATTTCTCACTTATATGAAATTTGGTACAGAGGTACTTGAGCTACGATTGGGTTTCTTCCAAGCAGTGATCAGGGACACTGACACCTTCCATTTTCTGGCTCTGGCATCTTCCGTGTGGCTTCCAAGGTTGCAGGGCTTATTTTCGTCAAGCTGGGGCTTATCTTCATCAAGCTGAAGGAGTGTGCGTGGGAGCGTTACATAGATTACGCTTGGAGGGGCACACGTCACTTCTAGTCACATCCTATTGGCGAGAACTTAGTCACATAATCACAGCTAAGTGCAAGGGATGCCAGGAAATTTAGTCTAGCCATGTGCCCAGGAAGAAGAGGGAATAGTTTGAGGAACAGCTAGCCCATCTCTCCCATGCGCCTGATCCATTTGGGAAAACAGTCTAGCAATCAAAATATGTTGGCACTGGTGTGAGTTGACTTGGGGATTGGGCTGGCATGATGGGACACACTGTAGATACCCAATAAAAATTTTTAAAAATCCATTTGAAGAGAAGTGGAGTTGTCAGAGACAGCTTTCTAATGAGGTTATTTTCTTTTTTTCTAAAGAGTAGAAGAAGGACTATTGGAGTAAAAGACTTTCCATTTTTTTTCAAGGTTATACAAATAAGAAGAGACATGATTAATCTGATGTCTTTAAAAAAGGCATACTTTCCTTATACGAAAACTGTTTTGGTAGAAAGATACTGTCATTTGCTTTCTTTTAAAAAGCAGAACCTATGGAACTTATTTCTCCTGAGGACCAACGTGTAGGAGAAGATCCTTCAGTATCATCCATAGCTAACACTACACTGGGCACTAACCAGGCATCAAGCATAGTGTTATCCAGTTTGCATACATTATTTCCTTTTATCACCAAAAGAATCCTGCACGATCCCATTTTACAGTTTTGAGGAACCATGGCTGCAAAAAGTTACATAACTTGGCAAAGTTCACGCAAAACTGTCTGCCCAATTTTCTGTCAAACTGTTATTTAAGTGTAAAATAAGTGTCTTGAGTACATCATTTTTTTCTTTCCTTCTCTCTTTTTAATAGAGAAGAAAATTTGTCACCTAATAACATGACAACCTTCACCTCTCAAAAATAGTTTTCTCGAGAAAGACTTCTATAGACTCCTGGCTTCTGACAAAATAAGTCAAATACACTTGGGTGTGTATTTCTGCTCATGGAGAGCAAGACCCTTTCTCTCCCTGTGTGGTCAATTTAGATGCTGGAAGCTGTTTATGAGTCCCCACAGCTTGACCATACACAGGGGACAAGGCAAATATGATTCCAGGGTGTGGCTGGAATTCATTTCTGGCTTCTGTGGCAGAGGCAGGAAAAGCCCTGCTGTCCCTGTGAGAAGGGGCAAGATCCGGGCCTGCCAAGGTCTCTGCACAGCAGCAGACTGGGAGGAGCATGCCAGTGGGCTTGGCTCCTAGGTCAAGTCAACGTGGGGGATCCTGCGGCAGAGACAGGCCGTGGGGAGGACCAGAGCATCATGCAGTTAGAAGAGGCGATAGTGCAATTGTCAACACAGTATCTTCCGGGGCAGAAGTACTCAGATCAGTTTTCCCAAAGTTGGTTCCATGACCACTAATTTTGCAAGAAGCTCCATGAAAGAAGCTTTTTGTGGGTCAAGAAATTTAGACAACATTATGTTTAATATTGACTCACAATGTACATTAGCATATTAAAAGCCTCTAAATCTTGCAGCAAGACACCTGTTAAACTTGTTCAACCCATGATATAACAAACTTAGTTGACCAAAAAAAGTCATAGTTATTAATATCCCGAGGAACCAGTGTTTAGGGGAACGTACTTTATGAAACACTGATCTAAAGAGAGCATGAAAAGAAGATAATGTTAGAAAATAAATCCCATGTCCAAATTCCAGTGGAACATTAAATCTGTGGAAGATTACAAAATTACTACTTCATTAGGCAACATAAGCAGCAACAACGATTGCTGTAACCCCAGTGTTTTCTTTGGTTTTAAACAAAAGAGAAGTATGAAAAACTCTTATATTGTAAAATGCCTTTTGCCCCTCTTTTTGTTTTCTTTCGCCCTCTCTTTTTCTATTACCACATAAACTTCTTGCTCTCATCAAATGAGTCACTTGAAATTGTAATGTTTATTCTTTTCAGAAGATGTGTTAAAATCCCATTGAAGGGAAAATAAAAGTATTAATAAAGTGCATATTGTCACTAAAAGGTGTTACATAAATTTATTGGGCTGGTAATTTCATTTGATGTTTCTGTAAATTTGGGGAACTTGAAATATATCCTCCCTTCCTTCCTTCCTGCCTCTGTCCCTCTCTCCCTCCCTTCCTTCCTTTCTTCTTGTAGCAAATATATGTTGATGCTAAGGCTTGGCTTCAGAACTATAAAACTCAATATCTCTTAATGTGTGTATATTTATGTATATATTTTATTGGATGAATAAGTGTATCTTTTATGTGAATGATGAACACTAAGAAAACTAAAAACATTTGTATTAGTCATGCGACAATTTTGATTGTGTAGACTTGGGTTGTGTGGCATGGTGTACTGGAGAGAGGCCTTTAAGTAGCACACTTACCACCACTTTTATCATAGAGCCATGGCAGACATCACTAACCAATCACAGCGCTCATTCATACTAAGCCCAGACCCGACTTTCTCCATGTCACAGGTAGGCAGTCACTACAGAGTGACTGGAACTGGAGCTGTTTGCTTTCCCTGGAGTAGTGGAAGGATTAAAGTTTTAGGAGACCTTGGTTCTTTTCTTGTGTTGTTTGACCTTGGGAAACGGCCTTGGTCGGCCCCATTCTCATTTTCTTCATATATTTAGACCAGGTGACTTACTATATTGTTTTTAGCATCCACATTAAGCATCTGTCTACCAAGGACTGTCTTGGTGGCAAATTTCATTTAAACTCAGCACAGTTTTCAGCCTGCATGTTTGATTTCCTCTCTGCATTATAAGGAGTATCTCATGCCTTACCTCTCTCATTGCTTTCTGTATGGTCAATATTTTAATATACCTTTATGTATTTTATGTATTTATTTTTAGAAAAATGGCCTTCAAGATGAAAGAATAACGGTTTTGATTTCCTACACTTGTGGACACAGGCCCCCTCTATGAATTTATTTTTCTAGGCCAGCCTAGGCCATGTCCCAGGGAACCCACCCCTTCACTCTCCCCTCCATCCTGCAGGGCTTCTTGGTCCATCCCTACACCTGGATTCCTCAGCCCCTGGAGAAGCCCCTGGTGGCTTAATGGATGAAGAGACTCTGCATGAGCCTTGTGTTTTTTAATGACACCTTTCAAAACCTTTTTAAGTGCAAATCTTGTTATGATTTGTTGTTTGTAGAATGTCAGCATTTGGTACTGAGAGTTCAAGGGACTCAGCAAACGATGGTAGGCTTTACCCAAACAGTATTTATTATGATATCAGTGAAATAGTTTCTTTAGAAACCATTCCTAGGATTTGAATGTCCTGAGTGCATATTACAGAGAGAGTAATATTTCCCAAGTGTATTCTTTTGTTCCCCCCAAATGGTGCAGGGCTTTTGGTTGGAGCTACTTAATAGGTCTCTGTTGGTACCCTCTTTTTAACCTCCTAACAGGTAACTTTGAATTCTTTAAAAAAAACAACTCATCAGCGTGTCAAATCCATCCCAACAGAAAAAAGTGTCATTATTTATCATGATCAACCATGACTACTTGAAGAACTTAAAGCTGCTTCTAGGTGAACTATTTCTAAGAATCCCTTCAGAGATGACAGGAGATTGTCATTTCTAAATGCTGAATCGGTAACTGGCCAGGACTTTGTAACTGGCCATTATTCAGAAGGTATTTGTTGAGCACCTATTGTGTGCCAAGAACTTTCCTAGATGTTGGAGATTCAACTCAGACTCATAGAGATTCCTTCAACCTTGGCATCACCGGATCTGAGGGGACGAAGTCTAATAGTCACTCACTCCCGTGGTAGCTGCTAAAATGAGCATCGAGGGACGGACTATTTAGTTTAATCCCCTGTGCTGCATGCCAATGTTTCTTTCTGAAACAACCAAGAAATCAGCTGAGACCCCGACACCCTTCATCAAAAATAGGTTTTCACACCAGTCCTGGTAGCTGTAAGAAGACTCATTCTAAACCAGTTTATGTTTATAGAGCATGTGTCACGAGCAGCATGCTGAGAGATGCAAAGTAGTATAACAGATGCCCAGTGAGGAGAAATTAATCACTGTGCAGGATATGACAAGCAACAAGAGTGGATTGATAAATAAATGCTCTGTGAATTCAGGGATACACAGAGCGGGCTGGCCCCATGGCGTAGTGGTTAAGTGCTGGCGGCCCGGGTTTGGATCCTGGGCGTGCACCGATGCACCACTTGTCAGGCCATGCCATGGTGGTGTCACATATAAAGTGGAGGAAGATGGGCATGGATGTTAGCCCAGGGCCAGTCTTCCTCAGCAAAAAGAGGAGGATTGGCAGATGTTAGCTCAAGGCCGATCTTCCTCACAAAAAAAAAAAAAGAAGAAGAATAAAGATTGATATTTCAAAATAAGTAAATAAATAAACAAATAATAAATTAAAAAAAAAAGAGATACAGAGAGGACCCCTCTGGCTGGAAAGGCAACAGAGAGAAGGAGGGAGTGAAGGATGAGTAGAAGATACTCATGATTTGCATCCCAACTCTGCCTTTTACTAGCTGCATGACCATGGTTGAATTTCTTACCACGTGGAAGCTTCTCTTTTTAATCTGCAAAAGAGGAATCATAACATCCCTTCATAGATGTGATGATAAAAATGTAAAGTGCTTAGCACTTTAGTGTCTGAAATATGGAAAACACTCGGTAAATAATATCGGTAAACACAGCAAAACACTCAATTGTTTTCTGTGATTGTCTATAAAGTAGCAATATTACATCACAGGACCATGGTCAAGATAAAGTAAGATGACGTAATTAACAGGCTTGGCGTAGTGCCTACCATGTGGTAGGCATGCAGTAAATATTTGCTATTATTATTATGAAAAATGTGGATAGATGAGAGAAGGCATCTCAGACAGAGGGAGAAGGAACATAGCCTGGCTTGGGCTTGGCAAGTTACCCAATCCTCTTGGACAGAGGATTTGTTCTGGTGAGTAGTAGTTGAAAGGTAGATGGTGGTTGTAAAATGTATGAAACATAAATGAAGAGCCTCTCAATTAGGGATAGTGAAGGAAGATTCTAGAAGAAAATCAGATGGGTAATCTCCAAGTTTCCTTCTGACTCTGAGATTTCGTGGTTCCTCCAAAACTTCCAATGATTCCTGAGAAAGATTACAGTGAATCAAACATCCCACGCAGGAGGGCTCTTAGGGCTCCAGCCTGGAACACACCCATGAGACAATGAGCGCCTCTTCTCTGTTTTGACAGTAGCAACCCATTTGCTAAAAAAAGAAAATGTTTTAGTTTTTATGTGGCAATCTGACTAAGTATTTGATTTGGCAGATAAGAGAGGGAAGCAACGCTCATGAGCGTATTAGGTGACGTTATGTCCTGATCATTTTTTTCCCTTTAGCGTTGAGATCCAGAGTCAAGGAGAGGGAAAAAAGAAAAAAACCCCAACTCTCCAGGAAATGAGTCTCCAGGCAGAACGAGACACCTGAAGAATATATCACTTCATATACTTTGTGCGTGTGAGTCAATAGGCAGGTTCTGGGTTTGCCGAAGTGCACCTGAGGGCTGGTGTGAGCGAAGAACCGCTCCTTCCTGGTGGGAGGGCTTCACCGGTTAGGCTCTTAAGAGGACCAGAGAGGTGGGTGGATTCCCTGTGGAGCTGCTTTCGTAGCATTGACCAGAGTTGGAGAACAATCTAGTGCAGCATTCCTAAAGTGTTCCATGAAAAATAAATTGAGAAAACTCAGGGATAAATAAGCAAAGATGTTTCTTTACTGCAGGACTTCTCAAGACCTCTAGTATGCCTGTGTGAATTCTGAGCGTCCAAGGAGGGAGAATATGAATGTAGGAGTTCCCACACATACTGGAAAGTGGACTTTTGGATATAGAATGAATCTAGGCAGTAGTGGCTTGAGCCGTGCTTTGGGGAAAGCTGATTCAGGGTCAGGAACACCAGGCTAAATCATTTCTCTGTTCTAGCCCTTTCCCAGGGGTTCCAGATGCAGACACAGATGTTTACAGCCAGCTTTGTCTTTCTAGCAGCTGACTGGGGGTCACTGTCCAGGAGAACACAGTCATTTGGAAAAAACCTGATGGGCTGTGGTAGGCAAAATAATGCCCCCCTTCAAAGATGTCCACATTCTAATCTCTAGAACCTGTGAATATGTTACTTTGCATGTCAAAAGGGACTTTGCACATGTGATTAAGTTAGATGTATTGAGATGGGCAATTATCCTGGATTATCAGGGTGGGCCCAATGTAATCACAGGGGCTTTATAAGAGGGAGACAGGTGGGTGAGAGGCTGAGGAGATGCAAAGATAGAAGCAGAGGTCAGAGTGATGTGGGCCCACCGTTTGCCCTGCTTAGATATGCAGTGACCAATCACCGCCAAGCTTTGGAAGAAGCAATGAGATTGGTAGCTGGTCATGATGCGCACCTGTTATTTACACAGTGATCTGTGGACTGAAGAGCTAGCTATCGAGTTTGTACTTCATGCAATTACTAATATAATATACTGTGGTAACTGAAATCTGAGCTGGGTTGTTGTGGGACTGGTGTTGAACCAAATGCATGCGTATCAGAACTGAGCCAAAATGAGGATTGCATGTATTAAACTTATAGCACAAATCCTGCAGTATAGTTGTTATAACTGGACTGGTGGGCAGCCTGGCCATGCCCTCATGCATCCACTGAATACTAAAGTCTGAATGTGGCTGAGGCAGGAGTCAGGGATTTCAGTAAACAGTGTAGGAATTTAAAGTGCAGCAAAGGATAGTGAAGCACTATTTGTACCTTGTCTCTGATGATCACAGGTCACTTCTCCAGGAAACGGATTCCGAGACCCTGAGATTTGCAAGTGGGAGGTTTTTGGGGGCTGCTTATAGCAGCAACACCTAGCAGGGAAATGAGAGCAGCAGATTTGGGCAGAGGGAGAAGCTGACTGTGATGCATGAGGGCCAGGCCTTTATAGCTCTCCATCAGCCAGTCATTGGATGTGGGCTGCCCAGACCCCAGCGAATAACTCCCTCCAGCGAGGTGGCCGTCTCTAACTGAATGTAATCCTGAAGAGGCACTCAGCCGAGAGCTGGCAGCCTCCAACGCTCCCTGCAACTGGGGGAATGAATGCACCAGTCCTCAGGGGATCTGGGCAGCCCATCACAGGGTCCACTACACCAATTATTCTATGATTCTGGTACCACCAGACAGCCCAACTTTAGAGGGGCCTGATCACCATTTCTAGCAAGGCTCAAGTCAGAATCTGGAGCAAAGTAAGCAGGAAGGAGAGCATAGGAGAGCTGTCAGGCTGCTGAGCCCAGGTCAGGACTGCTGGAGGCGGAGGCCAGGCCACCTTCCAGGCCAGAACTCCCCCTTCCCAGAGTGAAGAACAGATGAAAGGCCTAGATCAGCCTCCAATTTCATTTTTATTGATGGTACCTTATTAATTTGAGAGAAGTTCAAGGTCTTGTTACTTAGTCTCGTATTGGCCTTTTAGGGTGCTTGGGCTCTGAAGTGGATGGAAAAAATAACAAGAACTTGAAATAAAAAGTTGCTAGGCTTGACATTTGTGCTCGATTTTTCCTCTAGTAAAATGTAAGTATCTTGTAAAGAAAAGATTAAGTTTTTTCAACTCCCTGCCCCTCCCCTGCCCTCCTTTTTCCTTTTGGTTCTTGGGCCCCTCGCAGACCTCAGGCTGTCTCTGCAGTTTAGTCGCCTCTGGCTCATTAGTCATAAAGAGTTAGATGCCTGGAGTCCGGCACCCACCTGTCTGGGTTGGAAAACAATGGGGTCAGTACCTCTCATTCTCTGAAGCAACTGATCGGCTCGCACTTACGGCTTTGAGAACATCCCCACCCCACCCAACTCCCCAAAAAAGGGTCAGCAGATCTCAGAGGGAGGTTGCTAAGAAATCAGCAGGGAGACAAGCAAGATAATAGAGGACTTTGTCACAAAGGGCTGACAGCATGTTTTAGAATTGCTGATCTCAGTGCTTAGGCTAAATACTAGATAAAACGAGATTTATGCCTCCTTCCCTGTGATATTCTCTTCAGAAAAACTGAAGATGCTCCTGTCTGTGAGAATTTAGTTTTGGCGTCCTGTTGGACTGAGGGTTTGGCAGCCACCTGACAGAGACTTCTCATCTTGAGAACTGAATCTGGCCTATCAGGAGTGGCCGTCTACAGAGGCTGAGTTAGGAGAGATTCTGAAGCAGAAAGCCTCTGTCGGATTGACTGGTGGCTGCCCTGGCTGTGCGCCTGGGGAGGAGTGGGACATGTGCCGTGTATTTGGCCATCTCTGGACCGGAGTTCCCACCCACAGTCCTCGGTTGGCTGAAGAGTGTTTTTTGTTTTTTTATTGTTTAAAACAATATCCAATGCTTACCTTTAATCCAATGTGGGATATACTGTAGTTTCTGAGGTATTCAGAGGTAAGATGCTGAATGTAGGATAAGTTAAAGAGGTCATTTCCCTAGACGTTAGGGAAAAGGTGAAGGATAATTAAATCCCAAAATGAGCATGTGAATGTGGTAGAGATGGTGGAATTAGAATGTGTAAATATTATTCAGTTTTGTTATGGTATCGGAGACACAGATTAGTGACTCTACCAAGTGACTAGGTTCTAGGTCCCATGTGGCTGGACCTGCTGATATGCAGATTGTTTGGGGTTTGCAATGGAGTCTCTCATTATCTCATTTGATCTGACGGGAGGCAGTGAAGTATGAAAGCAGAGCCTACAGCACTATGCTTAGAAATCATGATCGGAAACAGGAGACCTGCCAAACTGCTAGGGAGAATGATGGTGTAGGGAGACGAATGGTATGTGTTTGGAAGAAATAGGTGAGTTGAACTGGTGGCTGAAGGGTGAAGGACAAATGGGGTTAGAATCCAGTTTGTCTTTTGTGTTGAGGGTGTGCTTTCACTGAAAGAGCGTCAAGGACTAAAGGTAAAACTTTGAACTGTAATTTTTTTTTTCCTGAGAAAGATTTGCCCTGAGCTAACATCTGTGCCAGTCTTCCTCTATTTTGTATGTGGGTCACCGCCACAGCATGGCCTCTGCCGAGTGGTATAGGTCCATGCCCAGGATCTGAACCTGGGCTGCCGAAGCAGAGTGTGCCAAACTTAACCACTAGGCCGTGGGGCCAGCCCTGAACTGTAATTTTTAAATTTCATTTTGCCCAGCAACTTCTTTTTGTCAGGCAAAAAACTGCCCTATAGTATCAATTCTCTGACACTTGCCCTTGCTGGAAGTACATTACTTTGTTCATTGTAGATTCCTCAATTCATGAATAGTGCTTTTTTTCAAAGGTCCTATTGCTGTAACTGGAGTTTTAAATGGGGACTCAATTTGTTAAGTAAGGACACCTGTTTGTGCCTTCTATAATTTGGGTTGCAGAATAATGCAGCCTTGTAAAGGAACTTTGCATTCCTCACAAGATGCCTTATAGGTAGGAAGCCAGAGTTTTGTTCCCAGTACAGAGAATTTGAGATGTAGAAAGAAAAAAACTTAAGAAGGTGAACTAGACTCAATTAAATGAAATTTGGCACCTCAGTTCTGGATTTCTGGTTTCTGGTATATCACTTTAATGGTGATTTTTCAACCATTATTTGGAAGTTCTCGATGGCTCTGAGGTCTGGTCAAGTATGCTCTAGCATTTAAGAACAAGATACAGTTAAGTGAAGTGTAAAAAACAGAAATCTAACTTGAGCCCATCTTTGTGCAAGACTAATTAAAAGATTGATTTTAAATGAAAAATTCATAAACATTTAATGATATCTATCTATATATTATAAGTCATTTCAACATAAAACTTAATGGCAGAATTATAATTCTATCTAGTATAAGACGGTTCTGAAAGTTGCAAACAATATCTAGAAAAAAATCACACCCCCAAGTTGAGGTCCTTCCGTATTAGAATGCACTGTTTTCCTGTACCGACCCACACCCACACACACGCACACACACACACACACAGAAAGCCATTCATTTCCTGCTTTAACTTGTCCCTCAGAAGGTGGGATAGTGGTATAGTATGACTCATTTTCCTCACAAACCGGACGTTGCCATTCTAATGAGAAATGGCATGAGTGGAAAGCAAATTAATAAATATTAAAGTGTCTTTCCAGGGAAACTGAGAATGTTTATTGAATTGGACAGCCCTGGGAATGTTTGAGTTACTCATCTTAAAATGTACATTGGATTAAATGTGATATATATTCCAGTTATTAAAGATGGATAAAGATGTCTTAACCTGACGCATTTCCTTTTCAAGTGTTTTAAATGAGGGCTTGAGTTCCTCTTGCTGGGTCTATTAGAACAGCAATCTGTTTACCTGATGACTTGCTTATAGGTTGAAAGTCAGACTGAGCCTAAAGGGTTAACAGGCTGGCTTTCTTAGTCATCCTTTAGAGAAGGTTCTTATTTGATTGTTGAAACATAAGGAGACAAGACTCTTGGGTTCCAGCCTCATCCTCTGGCTTCTATGTGATTGTTCTTTTTTCCTCAGTTTTTTCTTATATAAAAGCAGTAAATCATTAGCAGTAGCTCTGAGGTATAGAAATAAATGCATTTGCCCTTTTCAGTCCTTGGGTAAAGTATTTAAATTGTAAAACCCGACTACATTATTCCTATTTTAATAAAAGGAGGAAAACAGATCCCAAATGAATTTAGGAGTTTGATTGGGATAAATTGGCCAGGCAGTTTAGAATTTAAATTCATGATTCCTTTCTAGTCCGTTTATTGGTTGGTAATTTATGCGTATATATATATAAATTAATTAACATGCACTTTACAAATCCTAAGATCTTGTTCTTTGAATTGGAGGTTGCACACTGGCAGTCCACAGGCCTATACTGGCCCTCAGAGATGTTTTGTTTGCTCATAGACAGCATAGATTTTTCTTTTTAATTGTCAACCTGTAAAAATACACTGATTTCACATAAAAATTTGGATTTTTCAGTTACTCTTGAAAAATCAGAAGATCCAGCTCTTCCAGGTCTTTATCCCCAGATAGCAACTGCTGCGAATGCTGAGTAACTCCCCTATAAATGGTGCATGTGCCCAGCACTGTTTGTCTCTTCATCTACCTGACAGCTAAAAGCATTTAATAATGAGACCCTTAGACTACAACTCACAGTTTTCTCTGTTGGCCTAGATAAGAAAATTCTGGCATTGAGAATAAATAATTTAAGCATTATTAAGTGGTGTTTGTATTCAAAGAGATTAAGTACATGAACAAAAACCTAGGGTACTGTTGCTTTGAACTTTCTTTTAGTAAGAAGTGAGTTCTCCTTTCTTCTATTTTTCTCTTAAGTTTGTCCAAAGGTGCATTTGCAAATAGTTTACCAAGACCATGGCCTAACCAGCCCTCCCCTCCCCGACTGTACACACATCACACACTTCTTCCAACAAGTCCTCTAATTAATGGTCTAGCATAGCTCATGAGATTCCCAAAGCTAATTAAACAATGCTCACCCTTGTACCTCCCAGGAGATTGGGGAGTAGCTTGGCGAATGCTATGATTTATATGAAAAGTAGCAACGTATTCTTAAGCACTTTTAGCACTGTTGTTACTCTGTGAGGCACAAGCTTTCAACACAGTGGCCTTTTATCCTCTGTGCTTTTGGAGTGTGAGAACACCATGAAGGCGACATGCACCACAGTGTTCCTGTGGGCTGGGAATCAAGGCCAGGAGAAGGGGGCGGGCAGCAGGGGAGTGACAGTGGGGGAGAGGGAGCTGGCAGCTGTCATCTAAATAGCATTTCTCTCTTCTTTTATCCTCTTGTCCAAAAGCTCCATCCATTCAGTATTCATGGTTTCCACCTCTCTGCATACCACCAAGGCCAGCTTCCTTTGCACATTTTATTTCCTTGTCTGTCTTGGGTTTTCATTTGAATTCACTAAGAATCATTGAAGTGCTTCAGAAAAAATATCAGCTAGCAGAAATTGGAGCTAGTTGGTAGAGAATCTAGTGGGAGGAATTAATCTAAATATAAGAAGTTAATGCCAAATCTATATAGTAAGTTAGCTTTATGTTCACTGATCTTTATTTATTTCCACTTATTTCCTAGTAATCTAGTGATTAATTAGTTCCATGTATATGAAGGCTATATTCATGCTTATCAGAGAAAAAAATAAGACAAACATTTTACATTTCCATCACTAAAGTAATACATAGGTATAAAATATAAAACCACAAAAATGCAAGAAGAAATTTAAGATCACCCTATCCTACCATCTAGAGATAATTATCATTAACTTTTGAGTTTATTTCTTTTCAGTCAAATATGTATGTATATTTTTTAGGAAACTGAGATAATTCTAGACATGCTATTTCATTATCTATTTGTTTATGTGTAATACTAAATAAAATATTTCCATATCTCTAAATATTGTATTAAAGCTTTTTAAAAGTCTATATAGAACTACATTGTATGGATATCCTATGATTGATCTATTTTTAGAAAGACAAGTTTTTCTAAATTTGAATGATAAACAATGTTGTGATACAGACATTCATAAGTTTTTGCACATCTGTGATTTTTCCTTTGGAAAAATTCCCAGAAGTGACTTGTGAGTCCAAGGGTATAGTTTTGGGTTTTATGGAGACCTCCAGAAAGGTTGTAGGAATTGAACCTCCCAATGGCATTTTATGAGAGCCCTAAATAGGGAGCTTTTCTAAGGATTTCTTTTGGGAAGCTGCTCTGAATGTTCTTCGACTGCTTTTATCTATATATTTTTACCCCATGAAGAAGACTAACCACTTAGGTTTCTTGGCTTATGGGGAGAGGAAAATGGCATGCTGCCAGCTATGAAAATGTTTGGAAAAAGTCTGGGCCATCTTAACCATCATCCTAATTAACATTGGTTTTATACTGTGAATGGAAAACCAGCTCTTCTGTAAGAAAACATAAATGTCTGCTGAAGAACATGTATTTGCTTTGAGAACTCTTGGGACCAAAAATATAAAATGCTTAATAACAACAGCATAATGAGGCCACAGGGGTGCTGAAAGTGTTCATTAAAGAATGATTTTAAAGTCTCTAGAAGCCTAGGGAGAGTATGTGCTGGAGGGGCCCCAGGAGAAAGATTCAGTTCAGAATCGGTGGATTCCTTTATTGACAAAGACTAATATGTCTGACTACCTGGGGCGACTTGATTAAATCAGAGCTAAATTTTAACAATACACCTAATTACAGTTTCCCCTATTATGAATGTAATGCACCATATTTATTAGAGTCCTATTATTCTAGTGAGAAGATGAACCACAGCTAACCACACTCAAGTTTTTGAACATTTAGGTTGTAGAACTAAAATTTTAAACATATCTGGAGAGGTTTAGAAGTAGATATTGTACTGTCTGGATGCACAGTGTCCCAGTTTGCAACAAAAGAGCCATAGAAAGACAGGCCCTGAACTGACCAATTGAATTAGAACTTGAGGCTCTGATCAAAAAAATCAGGTTCTGTAAATAGATCAAATTTGGACAAGTGCTTCCTAGTGTTGTCTGATGAAACTTAAATTTTCAGTGGTCCTTCTGAGTTTAATGAGGCTTCTAACTCCTAGCAATAAAACCAGATTTTGCTATAGTAGTTTACTTGGAAAATATAATCTCCAGTTATCCGTGCAGTAGGATTAACCATGTAAACACGACATGACTTGAGTGTACAAGCTGACGCTGATGTGAAGCCCCAGTTGGAAAACTTTCTCTATTTTGTTGTAAAAGCAATGAAGGTTTCTGTTTGTTTTTAGTGATCCTTAATTACTTAGAAAACCTATAAACTGGAGTAGTAGAGGGATAAAGCTGTTACATGTTTTAGAAGAGAATCTGTGCTCGTTTTAATAATATGTTGCCAGCATGATTGTTTTGTGACAGATGTTGTCCCATTGAGATACTGAGAATTGTAGTTACTGTTCCCTGAGGACAGGAGACTTCCCTTGAGAAGAGAAGGGAGTTCTCGATCTTTCTTTTTTATGTTACAGTAAAGGGAACTCTTTATATTTCTAGAGTGAGTGTCCAGGATTAATCTTTCCTGATGGTTCTTTTGTCTGAATATCGAGCTCGATAAAGTACTTAATCCCAATAACACTAATAATATGTGAAGTTAGCCCGGTAAGGAAGAAATATGAGGTTGAAACCCATGTAGACTTTTATACGTTAACCAAGAGCAATTTCCCTGAATTTCATTCATTCACCATGTTAATGGATCCATTCCTTCATTCACTTATTGACTCATAACTGAATTGACTGTCCAAACTGAGTGCAGCCACTGGGGGCTGTAGGATGGGCTTCTTGCCCTCAAGGAGCTCCCAGCCCAGTGCAGCAGACAGGAGAATTCCAGCAGTGTGACAAGCAATGTAATGGAAGTGTGCTCAGTGTGTGCAGGCACAGGGATGAAGTCGCTAACCCTGCCTTGAAGTCTATCCCATCTGTGTCAGCTTTATTCATTTTATTTTAATTTATAACTGTTTTACCAGAGAGCCTTGCTACCTCTGTGGTGGTGCACAGACCAGCAGCATCCGCATCACTAGCAGTCTGTTAGAAGTGCAGCATCCCAGATCCCGTCCAGACCTATTGAATCATAATTTGCATTTTAACCAGATCTCTCAGACCCCAATTTTGTCACGTGATTAAAACCAGGCATGTGTAGATGAGGGAGGGGCACCGTTACAGATGTGTGTTCTTCAAAGAGTGGGCAGAGAGAGCCCACTCTTGCTCAATGGCTGTTGGAATAATTTAGTAATAAGAGCTCCCCTTATTGTGTGTCTGTTGCTTGCAAGTGTAGCTGCTAAGTGACTTAAATGATGATCTTACTCATTTCTTTCTACAGTCTGCAAGAAAAGAATACTTATTCCCATTTTGCACATTAGGAAACAGAAGCTCACAGAGGTTAAGGGATGTGGCCAAGGCCATGTGGCAAGTAATAGCTGAGCCAGAATGTGAACCCAGGACTGCTTGGTTCCCAAGCCTTGCTCTCTCCTCTGTGGTACCCGCACAGACTCCCCAATACTGGAGACGCATCCCTGGAAACTTGCTTTACACTTAGCTTCTTTTATCTGTCAGTTTCATGATAGAAATGTAGCACCCTAAATCCAAACATCTAAAACTGGAGTTATCTTCTGCTCCAGGTATAATTAATAATTGCTCTAAACTTGCTAGCATGATGCCTGGTTGCTGCCAGTTCCCAGATGCAGTTTGGTCAATGGTTGAATTCCATTGTGCTGCTCATTTATGGTGCTAGATAGTAGATAAATTACTTCTCTGAAAATCTGCAGGTAGTCTCCACCTTGGGGGTCACTTGAGAAGTGTTTGGCTCGCAGACCACCTGTTAGATACCCGGGCCTTAAGAGACGATTTCTTTGCTATGGGATATATTTTACTCAGAGAATTCTTATGGAATCAATTTTTTAAAGATTTTTTTTAATTCGTGGGATCTATTTTTCTTTTCAAGTTCTTTCTATTCAATTAAAGGAAAAGTATGACATTTTATGATCATTGTAAGAAGAAGTTAACAATCTCTCCCCTAATTTTCCTTCCCGCTTCCTCTGCAGATTGGTTTGTATTGTTCCATACCTTTCTCCTTCCTCATGCAAACATATGCAACCGATATGTCCATGCACAGGGTTTTCAGTATTACAAAAAATACTCTGCAATTTGCTTTCAATATATCATAGATGTCCCTCCCTCTACTCTGAAATCTCATTTGCAAAATTCTTTTTTCTTCACTATAAGGATTCTCAATTTGAGTAGAGGGAAATGAGAGGGCTGTTTTCAGTTTAGATGTCTCAGACTGGACTTTAAGGAGATATGCCTATAAAGGCGGTGATGCCAAATAAAAGGTGCTTAGAAAATATGAAAATGCCTGTATATTTGCTCTTTAAGGAGTTATCTTTCTAATCTAGAATATAGGAAAAGAATGGTTGATCATGATCTATGTCTTTTTCCCCACTCTCCAAAACTAAGCTGTTTCATTGACAGTGACTATTTTTGGAAAGAAAATATGCCTTATTCTGGCAAAATTATCATGGGGCCTAAAATGCTCTAAAGTATACTGCACTCATTTCTCCGTGCCCGTTGCTCTGCTCTCTTGCTCAACCTCAAAGCCCCCTACCATTTGAGAGGAAAACATTCTCTTCCTTAATAAACAGCATGAATGCACTTCTATTTTCTCTTTTTCTAACCTTCTGGTCTACATGGAATTGGCGCCAAATCCCTCAGCGTGAGGGCGTCTGTTTTGTATTTTGCCAGCAGCGATATCCTCAAATGAACAGTTATAAATAATAGATCTTGTTCTTTTTAGTTATGGACTACATATTAATTTGGTCCATACTATATAATTATCTTATTCTTTTGATGAAATAATATATACAAAAGAGAATTTTAACAGTATAAAGTACTAGGAACGTTTGTTGCGATTATTATCACTATTATTATCTGCAGTGGGTAGAGTCTATTTTCTAAATTTAAAAAATTGCTATATAATGTGCCGTTTGGGGCTTTGATAAATAATCTTTTTGTCCTAGCTGTTGTCACTGTTGTTATATCCACCTTCTAATTCTGGTTCTAGAACAGCATCTGGTTCTAGTTTCACGTGCATTTCTTTGGATACAAAGACATCAAGGTCCAGTAAAAAGGGCACTGGAAGGAGAGCCAAGATGGTGTTAAAGCCATGCCATGGAATTCTGTGTTTGGACAGAGACCTTAAACAAGAGGACCCGGGTCTGCGGGGGCCCAGCTGGGTGACGTTTTGTGTATACAGCACAAAGGGGAAATGTGTCGGTGGAATAAGTATGGGCACATAGTGGGCAAGAGAAGCTCTTCTGAACTTTAGCTGTGCTGTTGGTCCTGATGTCTTGTGACACCACCTTTAAGAATCAGTCGAGTATTCACGGGAAGTTTATTATAATAAATTTGTAAATTGTATTATTCTCTGCCCCAATCTCTACCAATTTTGAATAATCCTTGCTTTGAATAATCTTGTGATAATTTTTAATTTGGCCTGCTAGATTTGATTCATTAACTAAAAAGTGACCATTTTAAGAAATCAAAAACTGGTTGAAAGGTTTTCATTAAGTTTTTTATGTTTGTCAGAAAATGAACCGATTATTGGGCCTCTTGGTGTTGGACTAGAAGTGGCCAGGAGAGCTGATTAGTCCCATTTCTAGATCCGTTCATTCATCCACTCACTCGTCCACTCTCCCACTCATGGACAAATATTTACTGAAGGATCCCGGGTGCCAGGCTTTACGCCACGTGCTAGGCATACAGAGACAGCAAGATACAGTCTCTGCTGATGTGGAGCTCTCTCTGCTGGGGAAAGAGGTGACCAGATGGTTGGCTACCACTGTGATGAGAGTTATAAGATGGGAAGTACAGAGGAGGATACCTAACTCAGATTTGGGGAGGCACGGATAGCTTCTCAGAAGTAGGTCTAATCTCAGATTTGAAGGATGAGCAGGAGGGGGCCAAGGGCCGGGGTCAGGGAGGGCCAGTGGAGGACGGTGCTCAAGGCAGACAGAGGGGGCAGCATGCTCAGAGGTGCAGCAGTCAGAGAAGGCACTCTGGGGGCACCCAAGAGGATATTCTGACTGTTGTGTTGAGCTCACAGGAGGGGGTGTGGTGGCCTTGAGTTCAAGGAGGGCTGAGCAGGGTCCAGATGTGGAGGGGTCTTCTAGGCTGTGGCATGGCGCTTTCACTACGTTATGAAGGCAACAGAGAGCCCTGAGGACTCGCAGCACAGCGCCTTGATCAGATCTGTGCTTTGCAAACACCACTCTAGGTACTCCATGGAGGATGGGGGAGATCGTTTCTAAATGATTTTTGTAACTGATGTGTGTGTATTTGCATCTTTTGTTCTCTAATACATTCAATGAATGTGATTTCATGACTTTCTCTCTCAACCTCATCCTCCAGGGCTTAAAGGGAGGAGTGTGACTTGGGGATCCCACTGTATCATCCCCATTTCTCTTATTTTAATTATTTATATCGTGAAATATTTCAACCAAACAGAAATAAACAGAAAATAATATGGGACACATCTGAATACATACCACTAAATTTGGCAGAGGTAAACAGTTTACTACAAAAGCTTTAGATCTGTCTTTTTTATTAAAGAAATAAAACATTACAGATGCACCTAAAGCTACACTCCGTTCTTTTTCACTCCTTTCATCTCCAGAGGTAACAACTCTCTTGCAGTTGGTAAGCACTGATCCCTTGCATTTTTTTTTTTACTTTTATTACATATGTGAATGAATCCATAAAGAACATAAAGTTAGGTTTTATAGTTGTTTTTTTAACTCACATGACTGTTTTAGGATTCATCTGTGTTGATAGTGTGGAGAATCTAGTTGCATATTCTTTTGCAGGTGGATGTTACTCGTTGTGTGATACTGAGGCTTAATGTCTTACTGGAAGAAAAGGAAATAGACTCTTTCCTTATCTCGTGTGGCGGTTCCCTTTCCAGGGGCCTCTTCCCAGCAAGGGAAATTTGTGCTTTCATTTGCAGCTCAAGCACCCTGCAAGCCACCCTCCAATCCCCACACCCACCCCTCACCCCCATACACACACAGTTTGCCTCTGTCTCCTGATTAAGGAAATCCATGCCTCGCCACCTCCAACGTGAGCCACAGTCTATACCAGCCACATAGTCTTTCTCTCTTCCCATGGTGAGAGAAATGAGCTTAGTGTTTTTGGAAAATTTTGAGGCAAGAGTGGCTTGAGTTCAAGATGAGAGTCAACCCCACCACACTCGTTTTTGACTGAAGCCCATTTTAGTGCTTGTAAGAGTGAGGGCTCAGGATCAGCAGCTGCTGGGTGTAGGTCTAAGATCCAACGAAGCCTTTGTACAGGCACCTGCTGCTTTCAGAACTGCCCGGGAGTGAGGGGATCCCCACACAAAAGGCTTCTGTTGGATTTCTGTGCATAGCTGAGAAAGCTTAAATGACAAGGGAAGAAAACCACGAGTGAAAGAGGAGATCGGACCAGGAGAAATAAAGGGGAATCCTGTTGACAAAAGGCTGTGCCAGAGCAGAAAGATATGTGTGAGTATGAAACAGCAGAGAAAAGCTGAAAAAGAAGCCCAAAATGGCTGGAAAGAAAACCTGGTGGCAACATCCAAATTTTGCAAAACGAGAGTGACAACCGTAGTTGTCTAAAATCCCCACCCGACACTGTCATCTGAAACATCACATCTTGCCCTTTTAGTCTGTGCAAGTTGCCAATCCTTCCAGAATAAGGAGGAACAATTTTGAGCCCCTGGCTTAGGGTGGTTATAACCCTATGCTAGTCCTTCTCTCGGCCCTGGCACTATAAGCAGGCACAGGCAGCCTTGAAATGTACATTATGCAAGCTGCACTTCCCCCTGTGTGCTGGACATGATGTCCCAGTGTTCTGCTGGGTATGCAAAGGAGTGCCCTGTGTGATTAAGTCAGTGCTACTCATCATGAACTCTCTGTAGATGTGACGCCAATCTTGAACCTCTGTGTAAAAAATTATGTTTGCAATGTACCATGGTATCTGCTGGGCTGAATATTGAGTTAGTGGTTAGAGTTCTGAATCATCCTACTCTTGCTGCTACTACAGCAGCTGCCACACCGTAGAGCTAAATGCAGTAAGAGTCTGTCCTACCTAATGCTCTCCCTCAGCTGCCTCCCATGTTTACAAATAGGAAACCAGTTGGTAAGGAGCTTGGGAAAATCATTTGCAGGCTTCCAGCTCCAGGAGCAATACAGAGCAGATGATAGGAGGGTAGGTGTGAGGCTGATACAGCAGATGAATAAATTGTCACTTGACTCAAGGGAGATCAGTCTGCATACTGACGGACCTGGGACTGACCTGCCTTGAAAATCTCTGTCCAATCACAGACAAGTTGGCTCAATAGGTTACTTCTCTCAGAAATTTGATTTTGGAAGTAAAGATTATCAGACAGCAGTGAAAGCTAACAGGATGCATGTAAGAGGCCATAAGCAAACCAAGTTATGGGAAGGCAGAAACCATGATACAGCAGAGACAATGGGATAAGGCAGAGAAAAGATACAGAGTCTCAGAGTGAGGAAGATATACATGGAGAACTCGTGGAAAAAGTTGAATCATTTTAATGGCAGACGCAAGAGTGAAGCTCTTCAAACCCCTGCTCCTAAGGGTCAGGTGATCAAATGGTCCCAAAGTAGCAGCTTAGAGTGGGAAGTGACTAGATGGAGTAGTAAGGAAATAATGAGCCCAAATGCATCTAGATAGTTGACTACTCAAGGTACAGCAGGCAGCGTGAACTTCATGTTTATATCCGTTCTCCTTTGCTCCCCAAGTCCCATGGGAGTGATGTGGACGTGGGCCCAGGTAGGTGCTGTGCACACAGGGGTCTGAGCAACACTGAGCTTAGGAAACTCCCAATTTTGTAGGGAGACCTGCCCATCCTCCCTCCAGAGACAGAGACATTATCTTTATTACCCTGGAGTGTAAACAGATCTTCTCTGCGCTGGGGGTATTCTCTGTCTTTACTATGCTGTTCAGGAAACGAATGTGCCCTCTGATCTGGAAGGGGACACTATCCCTAGCTTCCTAGGCTGTTTGTTAGGCAAACATCCCAGAAAGGATAGTCTGGTCTAAGTCTTGTAGAAACATCAAGGAGAATTGTCTTCTAATACTAAGGACTCTTAAGCTGCCTTGGCTCTCATTCCAGTTTACACGAAGCCAAGGCCTATTTTATCTCCTGTTTAGATCCACATGAAACTCACATTTCCCTTCTTGCCTTTACAGTCTTAAAAGCACCACTCCTCACATTCTACCAGCCTGGGAGCGTTTCTGCTCCTCTGCTCTGGAAGAGCAGGACTAACATAAAGCTGGAAAATTAGGTTGTAGTCAGAATGTGGGGCCTTGAATGCCAGGTGAAAGTTACAATCAAATATGACCCCTGACCCTTGGATGCCACAGGACTGGCATCAATTATGCTTGATCCAATTATGCTTCTGTTCCTTTGGGACATGACTGCCCAAGATGCAGGAAATTATTTCTATTCATTGCCTCCATGATGCTTAGTGGGGCAATGAATTTGAACCAGAGTCTCTGGCCCAGCATCTAATAGCCTTTGGCCCGTTGTCTGCTCTTGTAGTACTTGCTGTTTTCATTCTTGGCATACAGCACAATTGGTAACTGTGTATTGTGTGTGCGTGTGTGTGTGTGTGTGTTTAATGGCTTCTCCCTCACCAGACTTGAAGCTCCATTAAGTTAAGAATCATGTCTGTTTTATTTATCACAGCAAACCCAGCCTGATGTAGTAGGTGCTCAAGAAATATTGATTGGACAAATTAAATGTAGAGTTTTGACCCTCGCGTTGTAAAAAGGCTTGACTATTGGCTCAGTGAGTTTGTAGTTACATAGTCAGCAATAGTTAATAGTATAGAGTAAGTGATATAGAGAAGTATTTGCAATGGTCCTTGTTGTTATTAATATTTTATCAATATGTGGACTGGATGCCCATGAGACATCTTGCTGAAACTCCACTTCATAATGGAAAATGCTGGTTTAGAGCTTAGATGAGTGATCTGTTTAGAAATAGTGGCAAGGCCAATTTTCCAGGGTGGTTCATGTGTTGTCCGAGTTAAAGGCTAGGGGTCAAGTTTCCATTAACTGAGGTGTCATTGTCACTGTATGTCTTGGAGTCCTAGGCTGGCCCATCCAAGGTGGGTACCTGGACCTGGCTGTGTGGATGTGGTTCACTGGCTGGTACCCTGATGAGTCTAATGCCTGGATATGAGTGCCTGCAGACAAAGCCCCAGGATGCATGGGATCCCAAGTTCTTAGAGAGAGAGAGAGGAGTACGTAGTGGGGCAGAGGGGTTGATTTGTGCAGGATGGAGCCCACAGGAGAGGTACCGGGCTTGGGAGGTGGGCAGACCTGAAATGCAGCAGGAACAACCTCTGGAGCAAACAGAGGGCATCATCCTGGGACAGCTGCCCTTGGAGCCTTTATGGTGGCCCTTTAATGTGGATGGTGAGAGTGATTCCAAAGTGGGAGGCTAACAGAAAATATTTTTCAAGTTCTTTATGTTTTTTATTTAAAGTAAAAATAAGCTCAAAATAATGGATTTTAGTCTGCTCTCTGCTTACTGCTTCCCACCCATCAGCTTTGTGTAGGGAGAAATGTGCACTTCCTATGGTTTCCTGTCCCGCCTGGGTGTTTCGTTTTGTTTTAATATTGGTCCATTATAACTGAGAGCACAGAGATTGCCTTCTAGCCCCCACCTGACAGGCAGTGGTCTGCTGGGAAAAGTGTGGGAGACCTTGTTGGATCAAGGTCTTCCGTGACAGCACTTGACTAGCCCTCCCCCCTTCTCTCCCAATTAATGCAAATCCCTGAAGGGGAGCTCGTATGAAGACCCCCAACCACTTCTACCTTCACCCTGTCCTTAACTCCAGAGAATCTTGACAGGTCGTGCTTTTTCAGAAGAGCATACATTATGAAATGCAGGTCACATCTCTCGCTTAGGGTATCCCTGCCCCTCAAACCCTCAAAGACTTAGGTAGAACTTGGTCTGAACCCCGGTTACTGGCACTGTGAGTTCAGCATGGCGCCTCACCCCTGCCCTGGCCCTCCTTTCTCTGCCCCTGCTCCTGAATCCTGCAGCTTCCTCACTTCCACTCAGAATCCAAGCTGGACGCCAAGCCTTATCCTTTTTCCATTTCTATAAGAAATCCAGTGGAAATCAGCATATTCCTGGGTCTGTAGTTTTATTAATGATTTTATGAGAGACGGGGAGCAGAGGAGGGACCAACCCTGTGCCATGTCCCCCTGTCCCACTTCATGTCCTACCAGCTCTCCCTGTCCCCTCCAGCTGTACAGGGGACCAGGTCTTTCTGACTTTCCTCTTCTGCCCACACACATACCAAACATATCAATGTGCACCCACACCCCACGTTCAATGTGATTTTTGCTGCAATAAATGAAAAGCATTTTTATAATTTGGCTTTTGAAGTTGACTATAAATAACTCATTCCATTTTGATTGGCTCTGATTTCTCAGGAGTTATGCAGTCACGTGTTCTTAAAAAGTGAGAAAATTTACCCTACCAATTATTTTCATATAGAATAAAATATCTTTGAATATTAGATCCATTTGCCCCTCATGTCTTCTGGAATACGATGAACACAATTTTCTTTGTCTCATTACACATATTTTTGCAGAGCCCAACTAAATTGAAACATAGCCATGTGGTGCATTCCTCATACAGGGATTTCATCAGGAACATCAAGCAACTTAGAATGCTCCCCTGGGAGTGGATTTGGTTTGAAGTGCGGAGGGGGAGGCGAAGGCATCCTGGCAGGAGCATGAGCCAGAGCAAAGGTGTGGAGGCAGGGGCTGAGATCCGCCAGGTCTGAAAGGCCTGGGAAGCCACACTGAACATGTGGGACCCTAACCTCACAGGCCATGGGGAAGAACTGACATTCCGGAACTGGAGCAAGTGACAGGCTCAGAGTAACATAAGGGGAATATCGTTGATTCTTCTTCTCCCTTCTCTGCTTCTTCCTCTTCATCCTTTCAGGCATCATTTAACATCACTATTTTTATTAATAGCTAGACAAGCCCAGGTATCCAGGTGGCCCCAGAGGAGACTTGGTATAAGCAGAACTGATGGAACAAACATCCAGACATTATTTTGAGTTCTGAGTGACCACTGCTGCTCCGTGTACTTTCTGTTTGGATTATTCAGTGTTTTTCCCATCCTTTAATGCTAGGTCTCTCAGCCAAATGATAAGGTTGAGCAGAGTGGAAATTACAGGGTGTGGATCACGGTGGTGTTTTAGTATAAGCCATCACTTCCATTCATGTTGCAAGGGTTTGCAAGGCTTGTTCTTTTTTTCTTTTATGTTTTTGTTTTTGCATTTGATTTACCATGCTTTTTGCTCATTTTATCTGCTTTCCTTCCATCCACTGGATTGATAGCATTTTCTTTTCCTTTTCTTTTTCCAGTATTTGCTTTTTAAAAAATTAGGAGCCTATGTTTAAAAACGAAATTTCCAAGAAAACTGAATTTCTAGCTGTGTTTGAAAGTTGACATACGTGACACTGGGCTTGTATTCCCACATGGCAACGATCTGTGAGAGCTGCCTTCTTTAGGCAGCTATACTCACCAGTTTATCCCAGGCCCCACTATACTCTATTGTCTCCCTGACCATGAGGAGAGATTAGTTACCATTTCATTTGACCTATTGCTTTCCTATACCTGCTGTTTACTCATTTATGTGGCCTAGCCTGCCCCAGGAGGCATTTGAGTTTGTTACCATCTTTTAGCTGGAGCATTTGGTGGATTTACATTTGTTATCATTACTGATGTATTTTAATTCACATCTGCCAGAGTCTTTTTTGCTTTCTATTTGTCCACAATTTCTATGTTTTTTCTCTCCTTTCTTGTCCTCTTTTGGGTTCATTGGGTTTGTGTTCTCATTCCACTTTTTCATCTGTACCACTCTGAGAGTTATACTGTCTGTTTTTATTCTTTTAGTGGTTAACCTAGTAACCACAGCATGTATCTTTAACTTACCAAATTCTAAAGTGATCAATATCTTTACATTCCTCTGAACAACACCCTTCCCATTTATGCCCCCCAATGCCTATGCTAGTCTTTTTGTGTATTTTAAGTCTGTGTTTTTTTAAATCCCATAAGGCATTGTTTCTTTTATGGAGTCAATGTTTGTACTGATTTACCTATATATTTACCACTTTCCGTCTTCTTAATTCTTATATCATGGGATCTTGTGTCTTCCTATATCCTTGCAATTCCTTCTTCTAGCTCCTTCTATATGTATTACATCTGTGATCAATTTCCTTTTGCCTGAAACACATTCTTTAAATTTCCTTTAATGCGGATCTGCTGATGGCAAATTCTTTCCACTTTTATTTCTCTCTCATTCGAGTATTCTTTTTTCCCTTTTCCTCCCCACTACCACTTTTGAAGTTGTACATTCCATTTCTTCTCCTCCATCCCCACTCTCATTTCCCCTGAAATTAGAACATGCACACTTAGCTTTAAAGTTTTTGAATTATTTAAAAGTGCTATTCTCCTACCAAACAACACAAAGACCTTAGAATATTTTAAGGTAATCGCCCTCCCATATTATTACTATCTAATATTTTAGTTCCAATTTGTTTATAACTCCTTCCCTCCCTGATCTTTACAAATATTTTTAAACAGTAGGGGTGTTTATACATTTACTATCATGTTTATTATCTTCTTTGCTCATCTTTATTTATGTTACTTTGTTCTCAGTTTAATTTACTTCATATTGAAATATATTGTTATTAATATTTTTTTAAGGGAGGGTCTGTGAATTGGATATTCTCTTGTTTTTTTTGTATGAATATGACTTTATTTCATCCCCATTTTTGAGCAGTAATTTAGTTAGGTATAGAATATTAGTTTGACAGTTATTTTATTTTACCACTTTGAATATATTATCCCATTATTTTCTGGCCTCTATGTCATTGATGGAAAGTCTTCTGCTAATCTGATTGCCATTATTAGATTGGTAACCTATCTTTTTCTCTCTGGTTGCTTTTTTCTTTGGCTCTGGTATTCTGCAGTTTACCACAATGTGTCCAGGGTTGTATATATGTGTGTGTGGATGTGTGTGTGTGTTTCTTTTGAGTCCCACTCAGGACTTGTGATGTTTCAAATGAAGAATTCAGTCATTACTTCAATTCTGTAGAATTCTCAGCCATTATCATTTCAATATTGCCTCTCTCACAATCTCCTACTCATTCCTCCTGGAACTCCAATTAAATGTGTATTTTATTTTCACAGTCCGCTCTCCAGTCTTATAACTTGTCTTTCACATTTTTCTATCTCTTTTTTTTCTCTCTGCTATATTATGGTTAATTTCTTCAGACTCATCTTCCATGATACTAATTCCATTTTCATCTGTATCTAATATGCAACTTAACATTGTATTTTTCATTTTTAGAATTCTATTTAGTTCTTTTTTTAAATCTGGCTTTTCCTTTTTTATAGAAGCTGGTTTTTCCTGATAGTTTTTATTTGTTCTTTTATTTAAAAAATACTTTAAACGTAATTAGTTTATAGGCCCATCAGATTATTCTGTTACCATCAGTTCTTGAGATGCTAATTCTTCTACTTATTGAGTCTGTGGCCCCTCCCTCTGACTGGCTTGGTTCTTTTTCTTGTTTGGTCAGCAGGAATTGTTTATTCTGAGAGAGTTTTGTGAGTCCTGAGTTCTGAAAATATTTCTATATAGCAATTTAAGTTTGCTTCTACAGAGATTTCTCTGTTCCTAGGAATATTTTTATGGCAATTCATCAGCTCAGGATTCTTGCACAATCTAAACAATGTAAAATTGGACAACACATTTGTTCATGGCACAGACTTAGTGTTTTATTTTTTTGTAAGATACATTTTTTTTTTTCACCCTGAGACTGGGGCAGAATACAGCTTTACTTGCTTCTTCCCTGACCTGCTGGGGAACAATGGGAGTTTTTCTAGTCCTATTGTCATGTAGAGGGAGGTTTTCAAGAATTCTGACTGTATGCCATTACTTCAGTTCTAGTCTCCTACCTTGCACGGGCCCAGGGCCACATCACCTGTCCTCACCTGGGCATTAAAATCCCAGCCCCAGGCCCCAGCTGTATCCAGATTCCACCCCCCTCTAGCGACTACAGCATTTGCTCTCATGCGTACTGCTTTGGCTTTGGATTCTCTCCTCACTTCTGGCCTGTATTAAAGTCACTGTTAGTTAAAGTGTATAGGTCTGTGAAGTACATTCTCATGAGGGTCACACTGGGTTACATTTTACATATGTTTGGAACTGAAGGAGGATCTGGATGAGTTCGGTATGACTCTTTTTTTATAAATTAATTTATTCACAAACTATTTATTGACTACTTGTCATGTGCCTGGCTTTATTACAGATGTTAGGGTATAACAATAAACAAAACAAAATCTTTGTCCCTGGATAGTTTACATTCTCAAGGGGAAGACAAAGCAAACAATAAATAAAAATATACTGTAAAATCACATGAGGCTATGGAGAAAATTAAAGCAGGATGATGGGAGAGAGAGAGACTGGGTTGGGTGGGATGTGCTTTATTTAGGATGGCAAAGGAAGCTTCTCTGAGGAGGTGACATCTGACCAGAGGCTTACATGAAGTGGTGAAGAGTCATGCTGATATCTGGGATGTCAGTGCGGGTCCTCCAAGAAGCAGACACCAAGACAGGATTAGCCATGCAAGAGATTTCTAAGGAAACCCCTGTAAACATGACCAGTGTCCAGTACAAAATGGAAATGTGGGTCCCCTTTTTCAAAAATAGCATATTAAGAATTTCAAGTCGGCTACAGCAGAGCTTTCAGCCAAGCGCAGGGCCCTTTTGATTGCTCTGCTCTGACTGCAGGGAAAATGGGGAGGGGGCTATTGGGAACCTGGGAGAGCCATCAGATTGTGGTGCAAGTCTGACCCCACGTGAAGAAGAGCGGGAAGGAAGGAAGGTTGAGTGGAAGCATCCTAGAGTGCTGCACTGTTCTAAGAGAGTTTGACAAGGCTATTGGAGAGTCCTTGAGCCAAAGACACCTGTCAGGTGAGTTTTCTATCCCCCAGGAACAGGCTTTCCTTGCTATCCCTGCCATGCTCAGTCACTGACTAGGAGTGGCTTGCAGATAGCTTGGCCTTGGCACATGTGCAGAGATGGATTTCAGAGCTCAATAGCTGTGGCTTCTGGTCAGTTATGCTAACTGTAAGTTGGATGGCTGTGAGGCACTTCCTCATGGCAACCACACCGGGTAAAGATCTTTCCAGGAAGAGGGAACAGCGATTGCAAAGGCTCTTGCAATGGGTTGAATTCTATCCCTCCAAATTCATATGTACATGTCCTAAGCCCCCGTACCCCAGAATGTGACCGAATTTGGAAATGGAGTCCTTCAGACATAATTGGTTGAGTTAACATGAGGTCATACTGGAGTAGGGTCGGACCCTAATCCATTAAGTCTGGAGTCCTCATGAAAAGGGGAAATTTGGAGACACACATGCACAGCGAGAACACCACGTGAAGATGAAGGTGGAGATTGGGGTGATGTGTCTGCAAGTCAAGGAACACCGAAGACTGCCAGCAACCCCCGGAAGCCAGGAGAGGGACATGGGACTGATCCTTCCCCAGCGCCTTCAAAAGGAGCACGGCCCTGCCCACACCTTGATTTCAGACTTCTAGCCTCCAAAACTGAGACAATCAATTTCTGTTATTTAAGGCACCCAGTTTGTGGTCCTTAGTTGTGGCAGCCTTAGCACACTAATACAGCCCTGAAATCATAGTGAACTAGATGTGTTACAGAAACATCAAGGAGGCCACTGTGGGTAGAGCAGACAAGTGAGAGGGGGCGTTGTAGAGGAAGGAGAAGTAGCATCCAGGGGCCAGATCTGGAGGTCATGGCTTTGTGAACTAACATTGCAACTTGGGTTTTTATTCTGAGTATGATGGAAGTCTTTGCAGGAGTCTAGAAAGGGGAATGACCTGATTTCATCAAGTTTTGAGTACCACTCTGGCTATTGTCTAGAAATTGACTGAAGAGGAGCAGAAGTGGAAGCAGGGCAGCAAGTCAGGTGCATTGCAGCTATCGAGGAAAGAGAATGGTGGCCAGGACGAGAGTAGTCACTGTGGACATGGTGAGAGGTGTGGGGTGTGGTGGCACTCTGAAGGCAAACTATATAATTTCCCGATGGATTAGATGAGCAGTCAGAGGGAAAGAGGAGAGTCAAGAATGCTCTCTGTTCTTTTCTCTTTGTTTTTTTCGTTTTTGTTTGTTTGTGTGCCTAGAACACGAGACAGTTGTTATTTTCTAAGATGGGAACACTGGGCACACGGAGCTTGTCTGAAGTTTACAGGAATGGAAATCTAGCTATCATCCATGTTTTAGAAGTCCCTCATTGTTTCGCACCTTGCTTTTCATATTCATGGACTTTTTTTTCCATTTCAATATAGATATATCGACCTCATTGTATTTTGAGGGCTGCCCAATATTTCTTGTATGAAGGTGCCGCTCTTGATTGAAATAGTTTTCTCTGAATGGATTTTTGGGTTGTTTCTCTTTTTTGTGTGTGATTATAAACAATAATACTTAAATAGCCATGTTATTTATCTCTTACTACATAATAAAATACCCCAAAACTTAGTGACTTAAAAACAGCAACATATAGTATCTCATAGTTTCTCTGGGTCAGGGATTGGAGCACAGCTTAGCTGGGTTCTCCAGTTCAGGATCTCTGACAAGGCTGTAACCAAGGTGTAGGCTGGGGCTGCCATCATCTCAAGGTTCTCCTGGGGAAGGATCTGCTTCTGGGCTCACTCAGTGGTTGTTGGCAGGATTCAGTTCCTGGTGGACTGTGGCCTGAGGGCCTTCATTCCTCACTGGCTATTGATCGGAAGCCACCTTCACTTCCTTGCCATGTGGGCCTACCCAAAGGAGAGCTCACAACATAGCAGCTGGCTTCATCAAGCTGAGGAAGCAAGAGAGAGTGAAAGAATATGCAAGCAAGACAGAAGTCACAGTCTTTTATAACCTAATCTCAGAAGTGTTCCCATCCCTTTTGCTGTGTTCTGTTCACTCGAAGTAAGTCACTAGGTCCAGGCCTCACTCAGGTGGAGAGGACTACGCAAGGGCCATAGATACCAGAAGGCGGAGATCATTGGTCGCCATCTTGGAAGTCGCCTGCCACAGTAGTCCACTATATTTGTCTTTTGATTGATTGTTAAAGGCGGGTTTGCTGAGGGGAAAGGCATGCATATTTTTAAATTTCACGTATAACATTAGATTTCTTTTCAAAAGCTTCCCTCCAGATTTCAAGTTTCATTTGGATGGGACTATTTGCTATTGCCTGAGAGGGAGAGGTTGTAGATCCTCAAAGAGCCTTGCCAAATTTTGTCATGAATCTCTCTTCCTTTCTTTCTTTCTTTTCCTTGCCCCTCCAAAATTTCCCAGGACGGGAAATAGCTGTGTGTCTTGTAATAGAAATGATAAGAAGGTTCTAACCAGCAGGCACATGCTAGCCCTGTCATCAGGACAACTAGTGTAGGGTATGCCGACCTGGGTTGTGCCATTAAGAATGTTATTGCCTTCACTTGTTTGCTGGCTTGGGCGAGGTTTTTTTCAGCCAGACGATGAAAGGGACGAAAAAGTACTAGACCGTGGGGAGAGGTAGGTTGGGCTGATGATGGCTAGGGAAACTCCACTTGAATCATTTCTTCTAAATCCTCTGGAGTATCTGGTAGGCCATGGAATAATGAGGTGTACAGTTATTTCTTCATTAGTCAGAAAGTTTATTAAAAGAACCCTCTTATGGGTTACAAGGATATGGTTGGAGGAAATGCAAATTATCATCAGAATTACTTTATCTCCTCACGCAATTTGGGGTGGCTTTATAAAATTAAATACATCCTAAACCTAGACTATTATAAGAATGAAACAATTGTTATCAGTGTCTATGGCTGCTATCAGGTCAGGTGGCCCAGTTGAAAGCTTAGACTATCTGGGCAGCTTCCCAAATGAATGCTAAGGTGCTTTCTTCCCCCTTACTCCTGTGAGCAAGGTGGGGTGGAGTGCGGAGCCCGTGAGAGTGCACGAGCTCTGATGATGTTGAGGGAACATCTTGATGGGGGCTGCCATGGACTTTCCCTGTCAGTGGCTGGCCCCTTGGGTGGAGAAGGGACTGGAATTCCCCCGAACTCTACCCCTCTTTCCACCTTCAGGCCCCTGGTGTTGCCCCCAGAAGCCGGGAGGCCCTTTTTGATGTGTATCAGTTTAGGGATTAGCTCCCAGGGCAGCAGTTCCATCTCTGCTTGTGATGCCAGCTTGGAAAGCTGCTCTTAATAGACATCTTGAAGTCCGAGGCCCTGCCTCCTTCCTGTCTGGGCCCTCCTGAGAGCCTGGTGCCACGTCAGCAAGGCTTCCAAACCGTGGAGGCTAACGTGGAGTGACTCCGCATCCCAGCACGACCCCGCCCTCCCCTCTCCCCTCCGCTGGACGCCTGCGCAGGTTGTGCTCACATTTCACAAGATCACAATGCTAAATGAGAAAAACGTGTAGTTGCGTCAGGACAGCCAGCCCAGTCGTGTGGATTGCATTCCCTGTGGAAGTAAGAATCAGAGTGCAGTGGCCTTTCAAAGCTGAAATAAATCAAGCTTCCTTGGCCATCCTGCCCTGGTCTGTCAGGTTTTCTTTTACTGGAGGCCATACTGGGTTAGAGCAAATTAGGGGAGACCAAATGAGGACCAGCTTCTTCTGTAATCACTGTCAATTTCTAGAGTCTGGGAACAGCCATCCTGTGATTTAAAATATAAATATTTGCAAATTGTTTGCATCTTGATCAGTTACGTAAAGATCTGCATTGAATGTGCTAAAGTGGCTCTTAGATGTTTTTTCTTTTTTAAATGACAGACCTACTTGTCTTTGTAGAAGTGTATATTTTTCAGTCTTCAATTATATTAGGTCTTTGAACCTTTTTTAATTGACTAAAGTTGGCGGAAGAAATGATTGTGGTTATGCTTATCAGAATTTTTATAGATTCCTGCACCACCTTCTTCCAAAAGAAATTTGAGTCATCTGGCAATTATATAAAATCAAACACTTTCTACACTAAGGGAGTTGCTTGCTTTTTTTTTTTTTAAGAATAAAATGCAGTTTAAAGAGAGAGTAGGAGATGGTAGAAAACACCTGTTTTGGTCTCTTGCTGGGCAGGTGCTGTTTTACCAGGAATGGTGACTGTGTTTCTATTTTTCCTCTTCTTTCTTAAACCAAACAGAGGAAATCTCTAATGGAGGCTTTCTCAACAAGACATAGTGATGAATGTAGAATCTTAAATGAAAAAGAAGGCAGTGGATGTGGCTTCCTGGACTCTGTGCTTGGACCAAAAATAAAGTGACTCCTCACTGCAGGGATTTGGCTCAGCCAGCACCCGAGGCAGCCCTTGTTTTCCACGGCTTTGCTTGAGCAGTACTCTGCTGCTCTGGGCAAAAGTTCCCCAGCCTTTGGAGGCTGTTAAGGACTTTTTTTTTTCCTGTAGCTTTTATTGTTTCTAAGAAGAGTGGGGTCACCGTCACTGGTCATTAAAGAATAGTGTGGGAAAAATAAATAAAACTACCCAAAGAATAAAACAGGAAAAACAAAAACCCCTCCCCTCCATGAATGAAAAAATGGACACTCATCACACTTTTGGGGGGTAACTGTTTCCACGCAAGTTGGCATAGAAACTATGAGAAGATTTCTCTCTGATTTTTGGTTGTCTTCCATTTTTAACATTTTTGGCAAGTCTACACCTTGTGGTTACGTAAGAAAATGAGAATTAAGATATTTGGTATTAAGAAAGCACCCCTTGACTCAGGCACTGCTGTGAGAGCTCGAATTCCCGTCATAAAATAATAGGCACGAATGGCCAATCAACACAGGCTTTCTGGCTGGCTTCTCCGAGTGGTCCCTGGAGAAGCCTCCTAAACCAAGCTCCTGCCCTCCTGGAAGGCTCCTCTGCCTCGTGGCTGGAGGGAGGGGCCAGTGCGTTCGAGCTGACCAGGGAAATCTCCTGCTGTGTCTGGCTCCCAGAACTGGTCAAGGTGGGTCAGCCTTTTTAAGAATCAGTGATGGTTCCTGAGTGCCTGCTGATGGCAGACCCACTGCTCACCTCTTTTTGCCTGCTGTCTTGTTCTATCACCGCCACCATCCTTTGAGATGTAATCTAGTAAGAGTGTTTTTATAAGAGGGGAAAGGAGAAAGCCTACAGAGTTTCCTGTCCAGAAGGGGGGTCACACACATAAATGAGTATGTTAACAATAAGAATTAAAAGCTAATGCTTATTTCAAACTTACCTTGTGCCTGGTGCTGGGTCAAATGCTTGATTTGGATAATGTTATTTAACTTTCATAGTGACACTACGAGACAGGTAATTTTATTATGAAACCGAAGTTCGGCGATGTTATATAATAGGCTCAGGAGCCCACAGCTCTGAAAATGATAGACCTGGGAGTCAAACGCAGGCAGTCTGATCTCAGACTCACTTAACCACCAGTCTGTACAATACGGGGGCCACAGGCACAGAACGCAGGGGGTGGGGACTTGAACCAGGCTCTCTGAAGGTGGTATAGCTGATAGACAGTCGGGGGAAGGGCCACACTCTCTGTCCCCAGTGTGATTCATGTTAGTTCTCATTCTCCCTTAGGACTTTTTCTGTCTTTCTTACTGCTGGAAATTCAGCTCTTCAGACGACCACATTTCTATCCTGCCCATTCTGCCCACTAAATAACTGTTGGCCCTTGGACCCCTGGATATGCCAGGCCTGGTGTGTGAAACTCCCCAGCTCAGGGAGTTCGTAAACGTTGGAACGTGTCAGAGTCAATCACCCACTCTGCATTTTAAACAGCACCCAGGTGACCTGGGCTTCTTGTCATTTCTGAGGGTGCCCAGGAGGTCCAGGGGGACTTGATAGTCGGTGGACAGATGGTTCAGGGTGAGTAGGGGTCATATCTTTTTTCTTCAGCAGCCAGCCACCTCTACCAGAGTCTCCAGAGCTCAAGAGGAGAAAAGTAAACGAGGAAAAGAACAAACGAGAGGCAGTGCAGGGGAAGAGGGTAGAACTCAGGAAGAGCAGGTCACACCCATAAATATTTGTTGAGAAGCAAGGGTTTGAAATGAGTGGAGCAAGAATGAGCAGAAACAAAGCCAGATGAGGGAAGGTCAGGAGAGGAGGCGAAGGGGTGGGCTGAACATTCACCGAGGGGCAGCTAGTGTTTAAAGCCTGCTTTGATGGACTCAAAGTGGCTGACAGATGGGTGGGTGAGTCCTGACTATAGACAGGCTGGAAGTACGGGGCCAGGCGTAAGAATAACAAATAATTCAGACCGTTTTGGTAGAGGAAAGGTTACAGATTCAGGGTTTTGGAGCAAAGGAGAGAGACCAGTCACTTCCTAACAGCGTAGTCAGGAGAGGCTGCATGGAGGCAGTGGCAACTGTCTAGGCCTTGAAGGCTGAAGGATGATGGCAGGTGGGGGTGGGGCAGAGATTTAGTCACTGACAAGTGCAGTGGGCATTAGGAGTCCAGTGAGTTGTCTAACAGATCCAAACCTGAAGCTCGTCAGAGGGGTCTCAGTGGCTGTGGGGAGGGGGGAGACTAAGAGTGAGGGTCCCTTCCCTGCTTCAACCACAGAAGAGAGAATTTTTATCTATTTTTATATAATCGGGTCCTGCGTAAGACTTCATTTGGGAATAAAAAGGCTATGTGGATTTTAAAAAATGGCTTAGCCACCAGGGGGATTAAAAATATATATATACACATATATAGTCTATATGGTTTGTGTGGAAGTATGGAAAGAGAAAGAGATAGTTGAGTTGAGGACAGTTTGGAAGGACAGTTGGGTGTCAGGTTCGCGTAAGCGTGTAAGAGATCCATTGCCTGGTGGGAAGGGTAGGGGCCCCCAGGTTGGGGCCTTGCTTTCAGCTCCAGTCTGTCCTGACTGTGGGCCTCGCCTCGCCTTTCTGGGCATTAGGTGTGTTTGTTTCTGTTTTTGTATTGAATACATTAAGTAGTTGAATTGAATTAAGTCGTTTTCGAGGGTTCTTCCTGCTATAAAATCCTACTAGCAATGATCTCGCTTGCAGGCCTCCCCAACACACACAGAGGGGTGGGTGGCAGGGTTGTGGCTTGAGGAAAATGAATTTCATGGTATCGTGCAGGATGATTGGGGGAGCAGGTTGGGGGCCACGATGCCTGCTGGGGTGTCCCGGCGCGAAGGGGTACGAAGCGGGATGCAGCTGATGCAGAAGCCTGGGGATGGGCACCAGAGTCACAGAAGGGGAGTTTGCATGAAAGGAGGTGACACGATACATTTTCTTCTTATACTAGACAAAAAGTCCCCCAAACTGATTGACCTCCTCTCTTCCCCGTTATTTTTCCTTTGAGGTATATTTTTAAATTTATTTTTTAAACAAAGCACACAGGTAGAGGTCTTTGCAGGACCATGCAAAGATATTTACAAAGTTCTATCTTGAGTTTTTAAACATTCTTCTGAGGCTGGGCATGCTTCCAGAGGAGCTGAGTTTTCAGTGAATGCTGGAAAATGAAAACACGTGAGCTGTTTAGATTGGCCTGGGGAACCGCATGTCCAGTGGCTGCTGTGGATCTTTGCGTGAAGATCTCTGTTTTCTGAAAAGGTTTCCTTGGGTGATGATAGCGCATCGTGATTATAGGAGAATGGCCCTCTCTTCTGGACAAGGAACTGTTTATCTGTGCAGTATTTGATTAGCAGTCATTTAGATACACGGTTTAACCACAAAACTGACGGAATTCCTATTTATGCTGGGTCGTTTGTTAGGTTCTAGTGATGCAATGCAGTCTGGAGTCCCAGCCCTCACAGACTAGTGGAGGGACCAGATGTGTGAGCGCGGAAATACAGTGGAGTGCGAGGTTGCGGTGTGAGTGTGAAAGAGAGACGTGCTTATGAGATGCAGGCATCACAGGACAGGGATGATCAGCCATCCCTTTCTCCTTCCTCGACCTCTTTCCCTTTACTTTACCAGAGGTTGAAGTTAACCCGGAGAGCAATTTCAGGAAATGAGGCTGGGCAAGAGAGAAGCCTTATCTGGGTGGAAGTGTTGAGATTCCTCGTGGAGAACACAGGCGATATCACGGTCCTGGACAGCAGCCACCTACAGGGGCAGTGGACTGTCAAGCCTAGTGCTTAGTGACTGTTGTGGAATGTTTAGAACACCTGACAGACGAGGGGATGCTCTGTCCTGAGCATTCTCACTGTGCCTGCGGCTGGGCATTAACTGTGACAGATGCTCTCTGTGACTGGGTTGTCTCTCTTGTCTGAGAAAACTCTTGAGAAGACTGTACATGCCTGGGATGGAGACACAGACCTTCTGCAGATAAATAAGTTGTGTCTTACACAGGGCTCTCCTTGAATTGATGTCACCATGAATGTCTGCTAAAAAACAGCTAACTTTGCATAGGGACCAGTCTGCACAACCTAATGTTGGGGTCTCCAAGAGGGTCCCCAATCCACAATTGATACCACTCTTCTCTACATGACTTCTGAAGAAGTTGGTTGGAACAACAACAACAAAAACAGATGTCAGCTTTATGGCTAATAGAAGCCAGACTGGAGGACAGAGCTCCAGGTGTGTTAGCCAAATGAGCCTGCTCAATACTAAACCCTTGCGTTACCCACCTTTTCCTGGACAGCGCTGGAGAGAGCAGGCTTGCCGCCTTCCTAGGGCAATAGCAATAGCACGCTCCTGAAAATAGCACACTCCCTGAGGGCAGGCAGCACCCAGGAGGGAAGGCTGAGCCAGCTGAGCATGCCTAGTTGATTCTTCTCAAATTTACTAATTAAACGAATTAGTCCCTCCACTTCCCCTGAGGCAACGTTAGTAAAAGCGCAGAGAAAGGCCAGCTGGGTACTTACGGGAAAATTCTTCCTGATAAAAACCAGGAGTGGGGAAATGGAGCTCTCCTCCAAAATTTTGCAAGATTTTATACATTTTGAGGGTCAGGTACTCCGGTCTTATGGGGAAACAGTCAAAGAACAGACCCAGTTATGGTCGGAATTGCTATTGATCGTGAAGCCACGTAAAACCTGATAAAATGAGAAATCTGGATTAGTCAATATAACACTTGACGTGTGCCCATCTCTGCTTACATTATCTCACTTATCCCTAAAACACGCTGTGGTGTTGGTATTAGTACCTTCCTTTAATCAAAGAAGAAAATGAAGCACAAAGGGAGAGTGTTTAGCTCAGGAGGGTAACCCGTTAGGGAGCAGAGTCTGGACTCCAGCCCACATCTTTTTGGCTAAAGGTGGGGATCTCTCTAGTCCTCCAGGTGGCCGTATCCTTTACAATTACATGTTTGATTCCATTTTATTTCAGACCTCTTTTTTAGTTGTTGTGGACATGTTCAGGAGTGCAGAGAGGATAGCATCATTAATTATTTGTCTCTGTTTTCACCTAAGCAAATTGGAAAGCTCCCAGGTAGGCGGTTGTCTTTTCTCTCTTGAGAATTTCTGGGGATGCAGTCTTAATCCTCCAGCCAGATCACTGTGTTCTGATAACAGGAATACCGTTCTAATCAGTTTAGGGATCATAGCTGAGTTGTAACCTAAAGTGCTGTATTAAATGTAAAGCATTTTAAAATTTAAAATGAGGAACTTTTACACTCATTCTAAAAAGTGTATGCGGGCTTAGTGGGAGGCTAGGAGAGATATAATTTGCCCTGGTATATCCAAATTCATGAGATAATATTGCTCTCGAATTTCTTATATGCAAAAATGCTGGACCTCCCTCACAATATTAAGTTAAGGGGGTTACAAATGTTAGGGCATATCGACTTATTATCAAATCACTTAGATTAATATTACTTCCTTTTGCCTGAGAATTAGAGGTCCATCCAATTATGTAGGAAGGAAGCATGTGATTTCTTTCTCTCCTCCTGTGCGGGCCTCCCATTGCCTACTCCCTCCCCCCCATCTCTTACTTATAAACACTCATTTGCATTGAACTGAATCATTTTCCATTACTCAAATTATTTCTTGGTGTTGTGTCAAAAGTTGTAGTTCCCTTTCTTACCAGCCACCTGTCAATAACTGTGTAATGGTTTTGCATTTATGAGGTGCTTTCACAGGCAATATCTCTTAACTCTCACTATAACCTTGACACGTAAGCACCATTATCTTTAAAGAAGACAAAACTGAGGCTCATAAAGGGTGTCTTGTCCAAAGACATAGCCAGTTAGAGTCATCACCAGGACCTGAATCCAAGTCTTCTGAATCCAGACCACAAAGGTTCAAGAAATATATGTCTTGGAGAGTGACACATGACCCTGTCCATAGGGCTAGGTCTGTTTCTCCTTTCCCCTTCCTAACCCCGTTGGAGATGCCCTAGAAGTTCCTCTGGTCTTTTTTTGTGAACTACCCTATGTCTAAAGAGGCAGTCCTAAGCTGGGGTTAAGAGTTTTGGAGTCAGCTTGTCTACTTATGGGTTCTATGACCTGGGGCAAAGTTTTAATCTCACTGGGTCTCAGTTTCCTTAAGTGTAAAATGGGGATAATAGTAATACCTAAATAAATAGTAAAATAAATGTTAGTTATTGTTACTTATATAATTAGGTTGAATAGAATTTTAAGCATTCTAAGATAGATTCTAGGAGGCTGTTTGGTCTCTTAAGAATCTGACTCTCAATTAAAACTTGCATCATGATATGATTCAAATGATGGTGACGATAATAGTGACAACCACATTACTCAGTACCTACGATGTTCCAAACATTTTTCATATACCCTCTTGAATTCTCACAGCAACCCTGCAGACGCTGTGCTTTTAGCTACCAGGCTACATGGCCTCTAAATCTTGCCTGCGATTGGCATCAATTTTACCCACCCACCCCCAAGTTTAAAAGTACTCTTTTGAAAATTAGCAGTGTATTTTCCAATTTCCAGTCTTCTAGCCTATTTTGTGCTCTCTACCCCCCTTCAAAGATCTCTTGCAGTGCTTCCAGATGTCATACAGAAGTTCCCATAGTGCCAGGGATAAAAATTTCCCAGACCCTAAGACTCAAATTCACTTAGTGTGGCTACGAGTAAATAAGCCTGTTGACAGTTACAGGAACCAGCTTCCTTGAATTTGAACATTTTTCCTTTAAAGCAAGACTTTTCCAAGAAAGACTTGGCATACCCAGTCTCAAAGAGAAAAGAAGGAAATGGTAAGTGACAATGACCTTTATCCTAGTATCTGATGGAGGGTCTTAGTGACATCAACCAGCTGGTGTACACCTGTGCTTTAAAAAGTAAAATACATTTTTTGACCTGTTTTCATTTTTCATTTCAGCTATTATATCAGCTCTATCTGTAGTTCCCTCCCCATCCTCCATTCTCCTCTCCTCACCTGCCTTAGGTATCATGTTCTCAAATCATGTCTTTTTTTTTTTAAACCACAAAAATATTTCCTAGCTAGTCCAAAGATCTGGAAGTAATAGAGCAAGTGGTTACTGAGTTGGAGAAGTTTTTTTTCTTCCTTTTAAAAAATTAGTAAAATAATTGGGATGTCTTTCATAAATATTAAGTGGGCCAACTGAGCTTTTATCTTATAATAATTTTATGTTCACTATTTATTTTTAAAACTATGGTAAGATTGGATCAACCCTATTTAGGATTGGACCGTAGATTTGCCATCTTTCTCGTTATCGGGAATCCAAACCAGTCTCTACTGGCCTCCAGAAGGACTTTATTTAAGAGAACATTATTCTCTTTAAGAAAATATTTTTTTAAAAGTCTGTCTTTCCTTCAGCAGAATGTGAGTATGTGGTGAATTAAACCAAATAAATCCCACCCTTGTCGATCCTTCTATCCTTTCCACTCTTGGTCACCACTGAGTGTCTTCTTCTGAATGACGATGTTTCTGAGCCTGTGAAATGGGTCTCTGCTATGAACACGTATGCACTGATTGATTGCTGCTGCAATGTACAAGGTTGCATGCGATGTTTTCATTTTTGGAGTATTTACTCTTATTTTTAATGCTAGAATGTCCACACAGGTGACTAAATAAATAAGCGAATGAAACAATGCAACTTGAATGGACATTAAAGAGCTAGAAAATGATGGGGAGTGAGGGAGTGACAGACTTCTGCAGGCTCCTATCTGTACAGACTTCTGTGATCAGAAATAACCTCGGCCTTTTAAAGCTCTGAAATCATGCATGTCTTTGAAGACTAAAATGAGGCAGAAATATTTCTCCCAACTAATTGAAAATGCAACGATAGCTATGGCAGCTCAAAGTTGAGAAGGTAGATTAGTTGGACCCAAAAAAAAACAAAACAAAGCAAAGCTGCTGTTCAGGTAGGAATCTCTCCAATTTGGGGAGTGTCTTGTGGCACCTAACGAGTAGGCAGGAGTAAAGGTGTATATAAAGGTTGAGAGAATCACATTCTTAGGCACATCCTTTGTTGGAGCCTGGGAAGGTTGGATGATGTTCATTTTATTCACACACAGACACACACACACACACACACGCACACACACACACTCTTCTAAAATAACAACCTAGTCTACTTTTATTCAATATTTGGGGTATGGGAGGAAGGTTCCATGGACTGTTCTGGCCATAAAGAGAAAACTATAGTGGGAAGATGAGAAATCAGACTAGTCATTCTTCAATTCTGAAGAGCTGGAATTTTAGATAAGAGGGGAAAGGAGCCACCCATTGGAGAGAGAAGTTAGAGAGATGTCTTGCCCTTTCAGGAAGGGATGCTTCAAGGCAGCCCCGCAGCTGGTAAAACCCAACCTCAGTGAGTTGGTGGTGAGCTTACGGGTTGAGGTATAGTCCTTAACAGAAGACAGGAGGTCCAATTTGGTTTCACTTTTGTGGTTTCACTTTGATGCAAAGGGTTCTTCATTCACTCACTCATTCATTCATTCATTCAGCAAACATTCAGTGAAGTCCGCTCTGTGCCAGGCACCATCTTAGTTCCTGGGGCCCCAGCAATGAAGAGGACATAGTACTTCCCGGGGTACTTCCGGGGCATTTCTCTTGTGGCCTTCCTATAGTGAATTGCCCCGCCAGCTGGTCCTGCCAGGAGGAGTCTTCCATCCCACAGATGAGATATTGAACTTCTTTTCCCCCATCGAGTATCAGCTTTGGTCCCTCTCCTTTCTGTCCTGCCTGCCCTTCTGTACACCAAGGTCTCTTTAGCAATGGTCACAGCTAGAGAAGATGGATCTCTCTGGAGTGAGCAGGAGAGTTGTTTCATGTTTTCCTTATCCTTGGCAGGGACTTTTTGATTTTCCAACTACTAGGAAGAAGATATCAATAGGAAAAGAAAAATAAGAACTTTCCTTGCCAGTGTTGCTTAGTTACATTGTCAACATTCCCCTGCAGCCCAGCCAAATTCTTTCTGCATATTTTTATAGCGCACATGTTTTATTGCTACAATTGATCTATTAAGCAGAAAATATGGAGAACACATGGAGCCCCTGTCAATTTTATGCTATTTATTTGGATTTCCGTTTTTCTCTTTCCACAAGACCTCGCTCTTTCGTGTCCTGTTCATTCTTAACCTGAGTAATACTGTGAAGGAATCACGTCACTACCCATGTGGGTGCATTTAACTTTGTAGCTTAAAAAGCAAAAGCCAATAAACTACCTCAAATCTAGGCAGATAATTATGGACTTTTCAAAGGCAGGGACCAGGTTTTAATGAGCTCTGTGTCCTTGGTGCCTAGCCCTGTGTCTGGCACTTAAAAGGCCTTGAGTAAATGTCTATTGGTTGAGTGAGCAGTTGGCTTCAAATGCTTATCGATAACCAGCATTGTAGTGAGTACTCTTCTTAACATAGAATTTGCTTATAGTTTCTCCCCAAGTGGCAAAACTTATCACTTGTCTTTTTCTTTGTGGAGACTGGACAAGGACAGAGAATAACAACTGTGTTGTTGCTAGTGTGGCATTTTATTTAGCCGAAGATGCTTGTCCTCATGAAGCTGCAGCATCAGTAGCAGCAGCCACATCCCATCTGGCACTTATGAGAAGGTGTTCACTGGGCGCCTCCAGGGTGCCGGGTGCTGTGCTAGCCAAATCAATCCAGATCAAAGAGCCGGTCATTGTCACCATCTGTCGAGGCGACTGTATTCAAACTGTGAGTCTCTCTTCATTCTTGTTCTCACATACACACACACATACTCAACTGAAGAGTATGTTTATGAAGCACACTGTCAACAAAACAATGAATGGAAGTTTACTTAGGCATCTCTCTACCCAGCCCGTCAGGCAGCCCTTTAGCCCAGTGTTCCTCAAAGCATATTCTTCTCCTGAGATTTTGTCAAAACTCAGACTTAGATCTAGTAGGTCTGGGGTAAAGCCGGAGAGTCTGCACTTCTAACAAGCTCTGTTAGTGAGATCAGGCCTCGATACTTAAAAGTGTCGCCCATGGACAGTAGATTTGGCGTCACCGGGGAGCTTGTTAGACGTGCAGACTCTCAGGTGCCACCTCAGACCTACTGGGTCAGAACCTGGATTTTAACAACACCCCACATTAACAATGGAGAAGCACTGCCCTAACCATTTCATAAGTCTACAGTTTAAATTATGGGCAGGGGTCCAATGGGGTTCTGGGTTGAAAGTAAGGCCAGGTGGATCTCCTTTTTCCCTTGTTTATCTCAAAACTCTTTTAGGGGTCGGCCCTGTGGCCTAGTGGTTAAGTTCAGCACACTCCCCTTTGGTGGCCTTGGTTTGGTTCCCAGGTGTGGACCTATACCATTAGTTGGTGGCCACGCTGTGGCGGTGACCCACATACAAAATAGAGGAAGACTGGCACAGAGGTTACCTCAGGGCGAATCTTCCTCAGCAAAAAACAAAAAAACCCCAAACAAACAAACAAAAAACTCTTTTGGGTACCTGACCCAATATAGCATCTAACACTCACATAAAGACACAGACAGATGCCTCTTTGATCAGTCATTCAGTGGCATGATGAATTTGTTATTATCCATCCGGGATTGCCATTGTCTTTAAACATGGGGGCCAGCCGACCAAGCAACCCCTCTCCAGAGAATTTTATTTTAGACAAAAGGTTTCACCAGAAGAGACACCATCGTGTCTGAGCACGTCAGAATTGTTAACACATTTAAAACAAGCACTAGGCGATCAGAGCTTCTGTTTCCTCGTCTGTAAAACAGAGATAATAATACCACCTGTTCTAGCTTCCTTTATAGTCTCATTATGAGGAGCTTTGAAATCTATATGTGAAGGATCTTTGAAAACATAAAAATGTTCGTGAGATTTTACAACAGCATTAGTGAGAAAAAAAGTAATATGTGTTTCAGTGCCAGAGACATCTAGATTCAAAATTTAGCCTTATCATCTACGAATTTTGTGATTTCTGGAAAATTATTTCATTTAGTTGAGCCTCAATTTCTTTTTATATGAAATGGTTATAAAAACATCCACCATGCAAGGTTGCAGTGAGGATTAAAATGTTAATAATACGTGTAAAGGATCTGGTGCATGGTAGAATTTAATAAATGGTAGCCAAGAGCAACACATGAAGGGGCTTGGTTGAGAAATAATCCTCCAAAGATAATTTTTCCCTCAGGAAAGCCTCTTACATTGGAGCAAAGAGAGTGACTTTATTTTATTTTTTTAATTTTTTGTTTATTGCAGTAACATTGGTTTATAACATTGTATAAATTTCAGGTGTACATCATTATACTTCTATTTCTGCATAGATTACATCATGTTCACCACCCAAATACTAATTACAACCCATCACCACACACATGTGCTGCATTATCCTTTTCGCCCTCCTCCCTCCCCCCTTCCCCTCTGGTAACCACCAATCCAATCTCTGTCTCTATGTGTTTGTTTGTTGTTGTTATTATCTACTACTTAATGAGGAAGATCATATGGTATTTGACCTTCTCCCTCTGACTTATTTCACTTTGCATAATACCCTCAATGTCCATCCATGTTGTCACAAATGGCTGGATTTCATCGTTTCTTATGGCTGAGTAGTATTCCATTGTGTATATATACCACAGCTTCTTTATCCATTCGTCCCTTGATGGGCACTTAGGTTGCTTCCAAGTCTTTAAAGCTGGTTAAAGTTTTGAATAAATGCCCGTCTGGTTCAAGAGACTGATATCTTGAAGTTCGTTATCTAAGTATCTCTGGCAGAAAAATCCCCAAACCTCAAATAAGGTTTTAATGTTTATTTAAAAATTCATGAGTGCCAGCCACTGCAGGGCTCTGTGACCAGCAGGATTTGCTATGATTATTCTGTCTCATTCACACGCTCTCCTCAGAGGCGCCAGAGGGACTTGGTGGCGTCCACAAGAGCCTAGCACTGGTATGGAGGAAGGTTTCCACATTGGTGTCCATGCAAGCAAACACTCCAGACCATGGGAAACAGCAGAACTAGTGATACAAGGGTCATGTAAGGTGGCTCAAGAAGATTGCTCTGAGGACCGTGGGAATCGATGGTACCCTCATTATCAGAAGAACAGAACAACAGGTCTTATTTGCTGGAGACGTGAGGGGGTGGCTGTTGCGTTGTTACTGCTTTACTGTCAGCAATTAAGCATTTGTGATACAGAGGGACTGTTGTCTATTTTAAAAGAGAAAGAAAACCAAGTCCTCACCATCCTTTCTCTATCTTCCCAACCTCCAACTCCTATTTTTGTTTCGGAAATGCCTTTTTCAGGCCCTCAGATTTCTTAAGCCTCTTTTCAGGCAGGCTAAGCCTTTGGGAAGGGATTCTTGTGAAGAAGAGATCGCCCCTTTCTTTCCCTAGCGTTTGCAGAGTTCGTTTGGTGGCGTCCTTCCTGGTGAGATCCCCGAGGACCCAGGAGTGTGATTTCACAGTCTGAGGCAGAGTGTCACGTGACCTGCTTTTCCACCTGGGTCTCTTTGTGGGCTATGTATGCTCAATGCCATGGGAGCAAAAACACTTCACCAATAAGGCATTTCAGTGAAAACCTGATAGGAAGAGGGTGGGGTCAAGAGGGAAGTGAGTTGACAGAGAGAGGCTGCAGGGAGTGGCCAGAGGAGGCTTTCAACTGAATGACCAGCAGTTCTGAGCAAAGAGCAGTCTGTGAGGGAATACAGATGTCTCAGGTGTATTTTTTTTTTTTTAATAACTTAAGCTTGAATGTATTACCAAGCCATGTTTGAGTGTGGATGGCAGAACCCCTTCTAGGTAGGGAAAGAACCCTTCAGTGGGATCCTGCTCCAAGTCTATTTTAACAGATTTCATGAGGTCCCTTCTGACTTTGGCCACCACTGTTGGCTCATTTTGTTAGGGCTTGACTCCTGAGTGGATCAGTTTATCTCCTGTGTCTAGACTACAGGACACAGTCTTCACCTCCAGCCAATCTCTACTTGTGGTCTTTGGGGAATATGTGGATGGAAGCTCTGGGTAAAGGGGCTTCATGAACTAGCAGGAAAGACAGGTTGACAGGTGTCACTTTTCAGAACATAAGGCCACATGGAAAGAGCATTTCCTAGGAGTCAAGAAACTGGATTTCAATCCTAACCATGCCTCCTACTAGCTATGGGACCTTGTTAGGCAAGTAGTTTTATCTCCTGGAGACCCAGGGATGATACCTACTATAAATCTACTATAAATCTCACTGGAATTTTGTCGGGTCAAATGAGATAATGGAGAAGAGAGCACTGAAGACTTCAAAGCTGCACTGTCCAATATGGTAGCCACTAGCCACATGTAGCTATTTTAATTTAAATTAATTAAAATTAAAAAAAAGGAGGGCCGGCCCCGTGGCTTGGTGGTTAAGTGCACGCGCTCCGATGCTGGTGGCCCGGGTTCGGATCCCGGGCGCGCACCGAGGCACCACTTCTCCGTCCATCCTGGGGCCGAGTCCCACATGCAGCAACTAGAAGGATGTGCAGCTATGTCATGCAACTATCTACTGGGGCTTTGGGGGGAAAAAAATAAATAAAATAAAATCTTTAAAAAAAATAAAATAAAATAAAATAAAATTTAAAAAAAGGAAAAATTTAGTTCCTCAGTCACAATAGCCACATTTCAAGTGGTTAATAGCCACATGTGGCTAGTGGCTACCATATTGGACAACAAAGATATAGAACAGTTGCATTATCACAGAAAGTTTTATTGGACAGCTCTGCCCAAAGTGCTATCCAGGGTTTGATATTACGAACATAAAGACACAAAAAAATATAAGGCACCTTTTAGGGGTGATAAATGCTGTCATAGTTAAGGATTATTGGAAAGAAACAGAACCCACTCAAGTTAGCTGAAGGAAAACAAGGGATTTCTTTGACTAATTCAGGAAAAACTTATGAATCCCAGGGGCTGGAATCACAGCTAGGTTTCAAAAGAAATTGGAACCAGTTACAAGAAGATTATCAGGAACTAAAGAAGCCACTCTCTCCTTCTCACTGTCTCTCTCTTTTTCTCTTCTTCTCCCTGTGGCCACTTGTGCTCTTGTCTCTGTTTCTCTGTATGTTGGTGGCTTCTTCCGTCTTCCCCTCCTGTTCCTCCTCATCCTCCTCTTCCTCCTCTCCTCCCTCCCTTCTCTGCAGACCGGCTTTCTCGGCTGCACTACACATGGTCCAAATAGGGCTCAACTAGACCCAATTTTCATCACTTCTCGGGGTAATGCCTAACAGGCTGGGTCCTGATTCCAAATTCCGAGGAGAGATATTCTTAGTAGCCAGCTTGGTGCGATAGCCACCCCTGCTCCAATCGGCTGTATCCAGGAGGATGGAGGTGGTGGCTCCATGCTTACTCAATAGGGACAGTGAGGGGTGGGGCAGATGCTCTCAAAAGGAGCATATGTGGGATGGGGATGGGTCACTGACTAACATACTCATCCTTAACACCTTGGAGAGGTCCATTGAGCCTATGATCACACAGACAAGAGTCGCCAGAAATTTGACCAAGGCCATGAAGAAAAGGAATGTGCTGCTGCTTCTTTTGTTGTTTGCATGGTTTGAATCACCAGTACAGATTCCCAGGGGTTTGGCTTACCCTTCATGTCCATATACGTGGATGGAAGTGGGCACAGCCGGAAGGGAGGTGGAAATCAGGTCTAAGCCTTTGTCATTTCTTAAATGCAAACTGGGCACTAATGAGATCCTTTTCTCTCCTGCCTTTAGGAAGAAACATGAGGTTCCCCTGGAAATTACTCAAGAGGAAGATGGAAGGGGCTCTTTAAAATAGATTAAAAGCTGCCGGCTGCAAGACTGGGGCCAGAGGGCTGGCAGTGGAAAGCCCTGTTGGGTTGTGAACCCTCACGGAAAAGTTCCAGGTGCCTTTTTGCTTCCTGCAAAAGAAAGGAAGAGAAGGCGAAGACCATGTCCATGGCCTTGAAGCAGGTGTTCAATAAGGACAAGACCTTCCGGCCCAAGAGGAAATTTGAACCTGGCACACAGAGGTTTGAGCTCCACAAACGGGCTCAGGCGTCCCTCAACTCGGGCGTGGACCTGAAGGCAGCCGTGCAGCTGCCCAGCGGGGAGGACCAGAACGATTGGGTGGCGGTGCACGTGGTGGACTTCTTCAATCGGATCAACCTCATCTACGGCACCATCTGTGAGTTCTGCACGGAGCGGACCTGCCCTGTGATGTCAGGGGGCCCCAAATATGAGTACCGGTGGCAGGATGACCTCAAGTACAAGAAGCCAACGGCACTGCCAGCTCCCCAGTACATGAACCTTCTTATGGATTGGATCGAGGTCCAGATCAACAACGAGGACATATTTCCAACGTGTGTGGGTAAGTCCGCGACCAGCTTCTTGGTTATTTTGTCACAGCCTGCCCAAGCTCGGAAAGTTTGCAGAGGCTTCTTCCAGGCCTGCCTTTGGATGCTGGATCGCAGCCGTGTCAGTGTTTTCCTAAATTCCATCACTCGCATACCTGTACTTTCTTTTTCCATATCTAGGAACATCACTGAAATTGAAAAAAAAAATCATCTGTGGACCACTTACAATCATTTTGTGGACCTCAGTGGTAGACGTACCACATCCTGGGGAACACTGACTTGGTGAAATGTTAGATTTGATTTTGCTGGCTTCCTTAGGTCTAGACTCCAAACCCACACAGTTATCCTGGTAAGATTTTTATTTCAGGGCCAATTAGTTAAAGTTACATTAACTCTGGTGCAATTATTGTTATTCATGTCTCAGGTTAAGAAATCCCAGGGTGAGAATCCATGGATTTGTTTGGGGATCCAATGAACAGGGGGTTGGCATTCTGGGGAAATAAATATACTGGCATTTTGTTCTTCCCTCTCCTGCTCATAGATGATTAATTCTAGGCTGTACTGTTAACTCTGGACCCTTGTGTAGCTGCTAGACCCACTAGGACACTTGAAATGCAAATGCTTTTGTCTGCTTTGTCCTCTGAGCCATAAAACTCTTCAAGGGGAAGGACCAAACATTTTCTCCCTCTTATATTTATTTATGCTGCTCATCATTGGATTTTCCATGCATTGATAGGCTGACTTTAGAATTCAGTTTTTTTATCCCCTAAGTTCAATAAGAATGAGCAATCTCCTTCTTCCACTGTGGTATCTCCCCTGCCTAGCATGGTGCCCTAGAACCTTTGTAGGCACTCAGGAAATATTTGTGGAATGATTGAAAAAATACTTGGGCTGTTAGAAAGTATTATTAAAAAGCTCTGAGATGGTTGGGGTATTAAAAAAAGGCATTTGAAACACATTGTTGTAATCACCTCTAGATGGGGGGCAGCGGGAGTGTCCCCGTGTGGCATATGGAAGGTTGAGGTAGGGCATATGAAAGTAATTAAGTTTATACCAGAAAAAAAAGTGTATAAATTGATTAAGGCAGTATGTGCATCTTGAAATATTCAGCACACAAAGCAATTTGCTCAGAATCTTGGTGTTGACCTGTCCGGTTGCCTCATGCTCTGTCTCTCTGCGGTCCCTTGGTAAGGAAGGAGGTGGGGTATGCGGTAGTGCAAACCCCCTTGGATCCCTAGCATAGAAGGAAGAAGACAGCTTTCAAAAACTCCCCTGGCCATATAATAGGCCCCTCGGAGGGGTGGGAATTTCTTCGGTTCATGTCTTCTTGCGCTTTCATTGACTGTCAGAGGCTTCCTTTGGAGCTGGAAGGAATTTTTCCTTTCCGAAAGCATTGCAGGCAACTTCCAGTGCTCTGTGCAGAACATATGATAGCAATAAAGATAAATAGATGTGGGCAAAGAGACCTCCTCTTTGTCCTTCCCCTTCTGCTTCTGCTCCTTGATGCTTTGAGCTCTGGGCGCTTCTGCTCTCTCTGGCAGCTGTAGTGACCACATAGAGTTGCTGACCAGAAATAATAGCACAGAGCCATGGTGTGGTACTTGAGAGTGAGGAAGCTTCTGGCGGTCTGCTAGGAAAATAGGGCATCATGGGTGGTTTTAGACTTTCCTTGGAGGAAATCAGTGGATGCTGCCATATCCTCCATAGTAATTGACTTTGCTGTCTTTTTCTAGACAATTCCTTAGCCATTCAATGTGCTTGGGGAATGGACTTCCCTGATCAGAATCCTCTCTTTCAGCTCTTCCAATCCATGCTCCGTGGTACACCACTGTTCTGAGAGATCTTAATAGGTTTACCCTGACTTATTTTTCTGGAAAAATAAGTTTGGAGAATGCTGAGTGAAATTGATTTCTTTACTGCAGGACTTTTAATATGCTAATGTGCATTATAATGTGCATATTTCTCTCCAAGAAAGGAATACTCTAGTATGTGGTGTTTCCTGATTTGAACCTCATACCTTTTTCTTTAGTGAAACACCATTAGCATCTCTTTGGACATGTTAATCTAGATAAATTAGAGTTGTCAAACTTTTGTTTGTATCAGAATTACTTAGGCCTTCTGTTCAAAATGTGAATTCTTTGGTCCTCCCCCTTAACAACTAAATCAGAATCTCTTAGGTGAGACCTAAGAATCTGCATTTTTAATAAGCACCCACCACTCCTGTAACCACCCTGAATGCTTGTCATTCCCCCAGAAACAGTCTGTTACTACCTCTCTGGTTTTATCCATATTGTTCTCTCCTTCTGGAATCATTCATTTGTTCTATCTAGTGAATTCTTATGCATCTTTTATATCAAGTCCTCTGTGAAGGCTTTCATCCATTAGGATGTAGGCCCCTTAAAGTTATGGAATATGTCTTATTTATTTGAATATCCCAGAACTAAGTCCAGTCCTGGTACCTTATAAGTTATTGAATGGATGGATGGGTGGATGGGAAAATCATCTTTATAAAGTCCCAACACGTGTATGGTGCTGGTGATCAAAGTGAAGTTAAACAAATGTCTCTGAATCCCTTTGTTACCATCCCTGGGTATTTCCTGCCCCTTGCCTCCACGGGGTTTAATTTTCTCTGTTTAACTTTTGCAAGGTAAAATGTTAGGGTAAGTAAAAACCACCACCATCCCCCATCACACTGAGAGTCCTCATCAGCAACCTGCTCACCTCTCTTATTTGTCCTCAGACAATATTGTTGCTATCTTTTGAAAGAACTTATCTTTGGGAACCACTTTCTCTGTTAGAATTCATTTCCTCCTCTTCTTCCTCCCCCTGATTCCAGCCTACTTTTCTTTTTGATCTTTGTGCTCCCGTGAGTCATTATTATAGAAATCAGCAAGATGTCTGTCAAGAGGAGACAGACATCTTGCTGCTCATTTTTTTCGCCAAGAAGAAATCTCGGCGAACAGCAGACCCTGAGTGGATGAGAAATGGGGAGTTCTGCTTAGCATTACGGCTTTGAATCCCAGGCATACTTCTGTGTTCTTAGTCTGGGAATTGGGAGGGGTTCAAACTTTACCTCCTCCCCACTGTGATCCAAGGAAATAGGACCGGAAAATACTGCCAGATGTGAAGGCTTCCCCCTTAGTTAGGTATTAAAGGATATAAACAGCTGTTGATCTCTACCATTGAAACACGGAAGAGAGAAAAGCTTTTATCTGTTCCTGGATTCTAGCTGAACTAGGATACCCGTGCTGTTTCAGAAGTTGAGCTGTCTCAGTTGGGAAAATACCAAACAGATGTGGCTCCCTTGTGAACCGTAGTCTCCTCCGCTCTCCCTTGATCCCCCCAGCTTCCTTTGTTAAGAAGCCAACAGATGTCCCTGTTAAAGCTCCTAAGACAGCAGTAACTTCAGAAGCAAGAGCCACCTCCTCCTCGATTGTATTTCTTTAACCACTTTTAGAGATGACAGAAAAATAGAAAGCCTCAGCCTGTTTTTTAAATTCTGTGGCCTGTCTAATTACAGTAATCTTTATGTTCTAGCCCCCAGTTTCCCTGTCTTTCTGTTATATAATAGGATTTAATATCTCAGATCTGACACTCAGAAAAAAATGAGCAGAAAACATCGAGCTCCTCCAACTCATGTTTTTAAAAAGTCTTTGAGCAGGAGGAATAAGAACATTTAAAAAATAATTACATGATCTCACCTACCTCTATGGTTTTAGAATAAATGGATGTTGGGGAAGGAAAGAGCAGGGACAGGAAGGAAGAGAAGCGAGAAAGGGAACGCCCATCTATGGAGCCTGCTAAGTGCCAGGCGTTGTACCTGCTGCTGTTCATCCTTCTTAATTCTTACCATAACCCAATGAATTAAATAGTCCATTTTACCACTGAGGGAGCTGGCATTTAAACAAGCTAAGGGGCTTTCCCAAGGTTGTACAGCTAAGTCATCATCTAGAAACCAGGGTTTGAACTTGAGTGTCTGGCCAAGAGTCTATGTCCTTGCCACCCACTACCATTCATAGCATGTATCATTGTTTTGCAGATTTTTCTTCACGTGGCTAAAGATGTCTCAATCAATGATTTTAGGAGGTTGTCTAGGATGGAGAAAATTTCAGAAAACCTGATTTTGCTATAACTTTTAAAGACACGATTTTTTTGTTTTTGTTTGCTCCTGTTTAAAAATCACCTCTGAAGGACCTAAGAAGTGTGCCCTGGCCCTGTAACTATTCCCACATTCCATTCTAAGATTGGGCAGAGGGTGACTTAGCCTCATGAATTGGGGGCCCACGACTACCTGTTCCTGCCATTCAGTCATTCATTCATTCAATAAATGTTTGTTGGGCACCTGCTCAGAGGCAGGCTTTATTTTAGGCACCAAGAGAGAGCAAAGCAGACTGAGTTCCTATCCTTGGGCAGTTTCCATAATGTCCAGAATATCTAGTTGCTCCAAATTGCTCTGCACGTTTTTCTAAAATGAGTAGTTTGCTCAATGGTCAAGTGCATTGTGGAAATAGTCGCATCCCTTTGGCAACCTTTCTCATGAGACTACAGCTGCGTTTCTTCCTCTCTCAAAATATTATGACAGGAAACATGAGACTATAAAAATGTCCATAGGGATGAGCTTGTCAGACATGGGGTGTCAGGGAACTGAGTTTATAGTTAGCCTATAAATTTCAACTTTTTATTTTCTATTGTATGTCTCCTTCTTTTTTATATATATAAATCTATTAACACTGGTAGGACAGAATGTACATCAACAAAATATATTTATGGTGTGGTAGAACAAACACTGGACTTGTAGACAGACTTGGATTTATTTAGCTAGCTTTGCCATTACGAGATGCTGTGTGACGTTGGTAAACATGTTGCCTCTGAGCTTACGTTTCTCTGTTTGTAAACTAAAGATTATAATTTGATCTCACAGGGCTGTTGTAAGGATTCAGTGAGGCAGTGTGGGTGAAAACACCCAGCCCAGAGCCAAAAGCGCCCATAAGAGGTGCTTAAAATAAATGTGTGTTCGTTGCCTCTCTCTCTGCATACATTTCTGCGTAACTATCAACCAAAACTCATGGAGACCACAACAATAAAACGCATCGTGGGGGCCAGCCCGGTGGCATAGCAGTGAAGTTCGTGCGTTCTGCTTTGGCGGCCTGGGGTTCGAAGGTTTGGATCCTGGGCGCGGATCTACTCCCCGCTGAGGTGGCGCATCCCACATAGAAGAGCTACAACTCTACAACTATGATACACAACTGTGTACTGGGGCTTTGGGGAGGAAAAAAATGCATTCTGAAAGACTCAATCATATTTTGAAAAATTAGCAGTCTTCATTGCTGAATCACTCTGTGACAGGGGTTATAAATACTTCAGGTTGTCATCTCTCCAAGACTTTGGGAAATTTCAATGTTTGTTTGGGAGCTAGGCCAACTCCTGGTTTCAGGAATGAGTACCCAGCTCTTTAGAGAGAAAGCCACTAGGATGGGTCTTCTGTCTTGGTTTTCAGAAGATGGAGTACTAAACCTGCCCATGTCCAGTGTTAAACCAGCTGAGCTCAGCAGAGGGTGGGTGCGGGTTAGCTGGGGAAATGGGCAGATAGCCTGCTGGTCACATTTGAGACTAGCTACTCATGAAAATCAGCATTGAGCAAGGTTACCCGGATTTGATCTCTCAAGGGGACAGGAAAAGTGTTCTCAGTGCCAGGAATGGAGTGCCTGGAAAAACTTGGCAAGTTTTTCCAAGGCTCTGAAAACATGATTTGCCTTTGGGATCTAATAAACTATTTGGTTCCCTAAAATTTTACTAGTCGGAAGAGCATAATAATAAAGCTGCCATTTTCTGAACACATGCTACCCTAAACACTTTAGCTGCATTATGTCGTTTAATCTGTAAAACAACCCCATAAGGCAGGTAAAACAACCCCTAAGGCAACTATTTCACAGATGAAAAGGATTAAGTAATTTATCCAGGGTCACACAGGCAGAGCTAGGATTCAGTCCCAAGATGCCCACACCCAACTCCGCAGCCCACCTTTCAACTACTCCAGCATCTCGTGTCTGTGATGTTCTTACCCCAGAATCAACATCACCCTTGATTTACCCCTGCCTGTTGCATCAAATGTTAAATCCTCTCTAGGGAGCATCCTAAGACAAACCCCACGGTCACAAGGAGAGATGCGAAAACAGACAGGGCCCTGCATCTGATGCAAATTATACTAGATCCTTACTGATGGGAACTCCAAGGTTCTGCTCCTTTTAAGAACTTGCCTTCTCTAGATTCTGATGTTACCCAAGTTTGTTCAGTTGTCCCTTCATGGAAAACATGCAGAGACAGCTGAATCTACTCTTCCCCACCCCCACTGGCTGCTGGAGAATTGATGGTCTATTGTGGACTGTCACATTCCCTACCCCCACCTTGTTAACCCAATACTGCAGTGACTTGGTGCCTGAGTTAATGAGGACAGTGTTAAATAACCAGCCCTACTCAGCAAATCCCAAAAGACACCTCTGAAGAATGGGGAGGGCCTCCAGTGTGCTAGAAAGCAGAGAGGAAGGAGAGTGGAGACAGGAGGCCCAGAGGGCCTCGAGTCTGCCCTGTAAGCTAAGGCTAATTACCTGCTGTCCCCACCTGCACTAAGTTCTCCATTACCTGTGCTATGTAATTTTAATGGGCCATATCTCAGGTGACAAGTTGTTACATCTCAGCATCAGCTGGGAAGGGAGTTGGGATACATGATATTCAGTGGAAAACGGAGATGAAAAACAAAGGCCGTAATGGGAGGGGGGCCACCACCACTTTTCCTCAGTTAGTGGTTGTAGACATGGCCTCCTGCCTGAGCCAGCGAAGGCTGTGTGCTGGAGGTCAGTGCTGCATGGAGAGGCAGGCCAGCTCAGCGGCACGCTTAACAGGATATGGATATGTATCTGGAAATGCAACGGGATGGAGAAAAATGACTTAACCAGAACTCTTGTCCAGAACAGAGTATGGAGTAGGAAGGAACAGTTGTATAAGCCATTGAAGTGAGAGTGAGATCCCCAAGGGCATGCTGTGTTGTCACTGAGGTCCCACCTGGCTTCTAAAGAGAGCACGGGTTTTGGTTTATCTGGGCAGGGCGTATCAGCAGGACCTGACCCCAGAGGCCTTCTCTCTCTGCCCTCCCCGCCAGTGCTCTCCTTCCCCTCTAGACAGAGAGGTTATAGATACTGAAATAGTGTCATTCTGAAGGGAGGCCAAGTTATTAGCCTGCCCTAGACCTCCATGTGTAGAGAGTGATTCACAAGCTTTTCCTTTAAAATACGTTTGTAGGTCTGGGGACATGTATTGTCTGTAAGGCCCCTGCATACACGACCTTGCTGGTGTCTTCTCTTAAAAGCCCATTTGAAATGATAATTCTATCCATGTTTTCCTTCACATTATCATGTTTTTCCCTTAAGTCTCTGGTAAAATGGATGCTCTGGGAAGATGAGCCAGTTTGGGAAGGAGGTGATAAAAAGGAACAGAAGCATGAGTCAGATCTGAGCTTGAATCCCAGTTATCAACTTTTGCTGGCGAATGTTCAGTCTCTCTAAGCCTGTTTCCTCATCTATAAAATGCGTGTAAAAGTATCCACTTCACGGGACTGTTGAGAGTATGAAATAACATGCTACATTGAAAACACTTGGCCCAGTGCTGGGGCATAGAGTAGGTGTGCTTTCCACGTCTGTTCCCTCAGTATCGCACAGTATCAGGGCAATGAAATAAACATATCAGGTGAATTGAGGTGAGAAAGGAAAGAACCTAGGATGAAAATCTGTAGTTATACCAAGCATTTGGCCGTGGAGTTGATTATTCATGTCCCCTTCACTTTTTGCTGTATCTTGTGGAACCAGAGGAAGAAAAGGTAAACATTTATGGGGTGAGTTGAACTTTGGTTGGCCTTGGCAGCCAGAACCAGGAACGGGTCCACAATAGAACTTCAGAAGATATTTTGCATGCATAGCACATGCATAGCCTGCACAGAGACGATTCCACCTTCTTGTTTTTGGCACAGGCCACAGCACCCAGCATAACATTCTACACTACGTAGACACCTGGTGAACTAGGTACTACCATGTAAGTGTAAATTTATTGACCGATGCCATGTAGTTCATATTACAGGACAGATGTATCCCTGAAGATTGTGAGGCAGTGGAATTTTCTGTCACTTGGCTAGTATTTTCATTTCTCAGAGAGAGTTCCATGTTTAAAGAAAGCTTGGCAAAGAATCCTTTTATTATGCGAGTACCTCCTTAGTGATGTGTCTAATTGATCTTTAGTGTATGTCTTTGGAAGTGAAAATGTTTGTCTTCCTGGAGAGACAAACTGGAGTTGTTAGTTGTCTCTCAGGAAAAGGAAAAATCAATTCTTCAAAAGAAGCAGTAGGTTTTCAGTGATTCTACATTGTCCAGCCCAGGATCCCAGGACTGGAGAGCAATGATAATTTAAGGGGGTGTTTGTTTTGTTTCTCACCCCCTGTGTCATATCCTCTGGGAATCTGCCAGCAGTGGCAGGCTGAAGTAAGGAAGCCTTAATGCCTGGTGTGGTGGCACAATGGAACCTCAGCATCTGGGGACCACCAGGAATTACTTGTGGGTGACTTCCTTCAACATCACCTTGATGGCCTGGCCCAGCGAGGGAATCCTACCATGGCCACCAGGAGCAGAGGGAAGAAAGTTGTTGAATATTGGAGATGTACCTGTTACTGCCCTCAGATAAATCATTCGTATTTCACCATCCCAAAGGGGGAAGAAAAAGCCTGCAGCTGAGAGCATCTGTCTTTCCGTGTCTCGGAAGAGAAATGTGAGCGAGTATGTTAATGATTTGTACCAAGGCCCCGCGGAAACGATCTGTATCTGTGGGCAGTAACTGTCAAAACACATGGAATATGTTTTGATGGCTTTATTTCTGTTTTCTAAAAATAGTGTAGAGGTCAGGGCTTGTCATCAGTCCAGGTTCAAATCCATACTCTTAAAAATTATTGAAAATCCCGAAGATTTTTCCTTTACATGAGTTATATCTGTCAATAGTTACCATATTAGAAATTAAAACTAGGAATGTTTTGAAATATTTATTTATGAATTCATTGAAAAAATAGTAATAAACCCATCACATATTAACATAAATAACATTTTTTAACGAAAAATAACTATTTCCCAAACCAAAAAAAAAAATGGAGTGGCATTGTTTTACTTTTTGTAAAGCTAGTGTCTGGTTTAATAGAGGACAACTGGACTCTCTTATCTGCTTCTGCAGTTCAATCTATTGTGATGCCTTGTTTTAAGCTCAAGTCTGGGTTCACACAGATAGATAATTGGAAAGGGGAGGACTTTGTGTACCCCTGAAAGGACCAGGGATCTCTGCAATGCTTGAGAACCACTGCTGTAGATAATGCAATAGGAAGGCTGATCCTTTGCACCGAGTAGGCACTTGATGATTTTGGTTGAATGAACACAAATTAAAATTGCACTGAGGGTTTCACAGTGTCCCTTGTGATAAATGGTGACATTTGGTGACATCGTGGTAGTGTAAACCAGTTAGACAACACTGTTCTTAGAGCCCAATTGATCGGGGGACACCTGCTATGTGGTATTTACCCGGCTTCTCACTGATCTCTTCACCTCACTGTTCATCGTCGTGCAGCCTCCCTGTCACAGACTTTTGTAGGACCACCGAGTGGAAGATGCTAATCAGTCTCTGAAAGAATGCACCCTCTGATTTCCTTAGCACTGTATTCACACGAACCTAATGAGCTAGTTCAGACTAGACACTTAACTGGCTGTACTTGATACGCACGTTAAGAAGTATTTTAAAATTTGAATGGAACTGCTGTGATAACAATTATTGTGGTGGTGGTAGACCACCACCAGTTATTCGCCTTGCAAATTTTATGCCACAGTATTCAAATTCAGGATAGCTTTCTATCTGAGTCAGAGAGGTTATGAGTTTTGGGCCGGCCCCGTGGCTTAGCGGTTAAGTGCTTGCGCTCCGCTGCTGGTGGCCTGGGTTCGGATCCCGGGTGCGCAGCGATGCACCACTTCTCCGGCCATGCTGAGGCCGCGTCCCACATACAGCAACTAGAAGGATGTGCAACTGTGACATACAGCTATCTACTGGGACTTTGGGGGAAAAATAAATAAATAAAATTATAAAAAAAAAGAGAGGTTATGAGTTACTTTTCACCATCAACTGATACATATTCTTATAGGATACCAACATTAGCCAAGACAAAAATAATATCATAAGGTAGCTATTAGGGAAAAGAAATTGAATGAATGATTTAGTATTTGTTCTTTTTTAATTTAATTTAATTTTATTTTTTGTGAGCAGATCATCCCTCTGCTAACATCTGCAAATCCTCCTCTTTTTTTTTTTTTTTGCTGAGGAAGACTGGCCCTGGGCTAACATCCATGCCCGTCTTCCTCTGCTTTATATGGGACGCCGCCACAGCATGGCTTGCCAAGCAGCGTGTCGGTGCGCGCCCGGGATCCGAACTGGTGAACCCTGGGCCGCTGCAGCAGAGCGCACGTACTTAACCATTTGCGCCACCGGGCCGCCCCCAGTAAGTATTTGTTCTTTTGGATTGTCTGGGACCCTGCTTTTTCTATCAGCATAGATATTTGAATTCAGCATTAACTGAACCCCATGACAAGGGACACTGTGATGGAGATAACCATCAGTCAGCTTCTAGATGGACATGGCCACATTACTTCAGCCTGAAAATGGGCAGAGATGAGTTACCCTCTGTGGACAGACTAGTTTTTGAATGAGGTATATAAAACATCTTATGCCAAATGAAATGTGTTTTTACTGCAAGTGTCAGAGGTAAATCTCACACCTACCTTTCTAAGTGGGGTATGTCATATCTAGCTTTGATTTTATGCAGATGATGTAAAAATGATGTCTACCGTCTATTGAGTGTCCTCAATAGGTTAGGTGCCTTACAAAGCTCACTTACTTTTCACAACATTTTTAGAAAGCTGTTTTTTTGCCTCTTCTGCAAATGAGGAAACGATCTGAGACAGGCACAGATCACACGGCTTGTAAAGGCCTGTAGCAGGTCTTTCTGACTCCACTGTGTGTTTTTACTATGTCAGGGACCTCTGTGATATGCACATTCTAGAAATGTGCATCATGCCTTTGCATAAACACACAGACATAAATATATTCAAAGGCTGAGTGAGAGAGGAAAAAATTGAAAGGATAAATTGAAGAAGCAAAAGGTTTGGCTTCTCTATGACATCAAAGCATGAGGCCTTTGCAGAAGAAATCCTGCATGGATGAAAAAAGATAGTTCAGGTCATGGCTTTGTTACTTTCTCATTGTGTCTTGAATACTTGGGTTTTGACTCATGGTCTGCTGAAACTAGGAAGACTGATGCCAGTGGGACAACCCTCCATTAATAAGGCAAGATTGACGATTCAATAATTTTCACGTGTGTGGTGAGAATTGATTGTGTGTGTGTGTGTGTGTGTGTGTGTGTGTCTTTTAAAGATAAAAATCTCACTGGGTAGGAGGAAAAGGTGGAAAAAAATAAACAAAAGAATATGAGAGTATGTCAACTCGCTACATTTAGTGCCCTGTAGTTTCACATTGAACTAATGAGCAGACCGATATAATTCAGAGTCTTCAACTTTTCACTTTCAATCCAGTGTGTACAGTCCCTGTGACTCTGTCTGCCTTCCCTTCTTACTCCTTGGTCTGTTAACTCTGTTTCCTCTCCTGTAACACCCGGAGACCTAGGTCATAAGGTTGCTGTGAGGTCTTCATAAGATAATACACCAGGCTTGGCGTGTAGAAAATGTTCAGTACATCTCAGCTAACATGATTACTAATAATATTGCTGATACTTTATTTCTGGAAAATAATTGCTACATTTTTCTCCCATATGAGAAGCTGCACATACCTATGAATGATTGTGGCTTCCAGAAATAAAGAGCCTGGAGGCCCTAAGCACCTCGACAGGCAGGGTCAGAGGCAGGTTTCTGGACTTTTCGGCCGTAGTTTCTCAGTCACCCCTTCAGACAGTTGACACATCAGGGCCCATGAAATTTTTTTAGCCCTAAACCATGTTGACTCTTAAAATAGCCATGGAGTCTGGCTGCTCTTATCAGTCTCTGATGACTCACGGGGCTGACTAGACCCAATGTTATTTCAGGTGCCACAGGTGTACATTTCACCTCCTGCGGCTCCCTGGCCTCCCCACAGTGCCATCTAGCAGCTGGCCTGGGAAGAATGGCCGTGGGGCACTCTGTCGGCTCACGAGAAATACAACCAAAAGTGGGGTCAAGTTTTTCAGATAAAATAGTGTATAGCCTTTTCCAGGATGATTTGAAAAGAGGATGTTATCAAAGTGAACTTTTTAAATTACCCAATAAATAGATCCATAAGGATAGGCTTCTTGAAAAGCTAGGTTTCAGAACTAAGTTCAGGGATGTTAATTTAGCAACTATTTTTTGCACACCTGCAATTCGAAGTACCATCTTAGGCAGTGGGATACAAAGACTGGTCTGCCTGGTCCTTGTGCCTGCCGTTGGGGGCACCTCCATACTCCTGAGAGCCCTCTGTTCCCACAGTTGGCGCATTTAACACTGTCCGTAGGCTCAGACCCACCAGAGGCTCTGACCTTATTTCCCTGTTTTAGTGGTAGGGTGGACTCTCCTAGTATTATTTATTGGGCCAACTCCATACCCCAAATTCCAAGACCAGGAAGTGAATTCTTGCCTAGGATCTACCTGGTACCCCAGTCACTTGAGACTGGTGTCCCACTTTTTTTGCCCAGTAGTGCCATATTGGAGTCATATTTCTGGTGTCCAGGCCAATGACAGGGTCCCCACTACTTAGTGCCAGCCCCTTCCCTGCTGACCTCTGGCCAGCCGCTAGTGCCTCTGCCAGTCCTTTGTCCTCTTGCTCCAGCACTCGGCCGTCTGCCAGGTCTCCCTCCATTGCCTCCTACTGAGTTTGCCCCAAGCCCCTGCCTCATCCTTATGGGTCTATCAGGGGTCCTTAACCTCCTGCCACTGAAGAGGGCCTCCTACCACCAGCTTAGCAGCAGCAGTTCTGAAGCCAGCCAACCTCAGGCCAAGCACAGCGCTTTCAGCAGGGGGCAAGTGAGGGCTCCCAGACTGGGGCAGGAACAGGGCTCTGAATCAAGTTCCCTTCTAGCTGCCAGTGCCCTGGACATACTGCTCAGGCTTTTTCTGAGGTCAGTGCTCTGCTCCTTTGCCCAAGCTAAAGCGGTGGTGAAAGGCTGAGTGACTAAGAGCATGGTACAGCCCCTTCCTTAAAAGAATTCTCAGGGCACTTGGCTGTTTATACAGTTACTGCGACTGCTGTCTGAATGCGGCTTTTAAAAGGTAAACTGGCTTCCATCACAGTGTCTTAATGGTGTTGCAACTAAACAAGAAAAGGAAAACTACATCTGGCTTATTGCATGGGGGGGCCTTATGAGAGGCTCCATTCATCTAGTCCAGCAGGCCATCTCCTTAATTTAAGAAATAGCGATGTGACTTCTATTCTTCCATAGCTTCTAGATGTGTTTTTATTTTCAGTAGTGTTTAGCAAAGTCATTATCTCATGCTTTAAGAAGAAGGATCCAGGGGCCGGCCCCATGGCGTAGTGGTTAAGTGCGCGTGCTCCGCGGCTGGTGGCCCAGGTTCGGATCCCGGGCGCTCACCGACACACCGACACACCACTTGTCAGGCCATGCTGTGGCAGCGTCCCATATAAAGTGGAAGAAGATGGGCACGGGTGTTAGCTCAGGGCCAGTCTTCCTCAGCAAAAAGAGGAGGATTGGCATGGATGTTAGCTCAGGGCTGATCTTCCTCACAAAAAACAAAAAGAAGAAGAAGTCTCCAGACTTAAAATACCTCAATACATTTTTTTAAATGACATGACAAAAAGCTGAAGCCTTCTTTTTTCCTTGGAGATAAGCAGTTTCAGTTATAAGACAGGCAGCTGTGTCCCTAAGGATGACTCTTGCTTCTACTGCATAGCTCACTGCTCATAAATAATGAGTTTGACAAATGTAAGACGCATCAGTGAATTTCAAAAGGAAGGGCTCTGGTGACAATGTTATGCACTTTGTAGCAGTCAAAGGGAGATGTTTATCAGAAATGACTGCTGGGTTTTTTAAAAATGTCCATCAAATCGATCATATTCATCAATGATCAGTAAATAAATAGATCTCATATAAATAAATAAACAAGTTGGATAACAGAGCCATGGGCCTTTCACTGGCTCATATCCAATAAAATGGGAAACTTGTGCCATTGCTGTCAGTGAGGACTTAAAACTCACCAAAAAGCACTAAAGTCAACAAATTCCTTTATAATTACATAATAGCCCCCAATAAAGTCAGATTTTTGAACACCAAACAATTTTTTTTTTTCCTGTAGTAGTCTTTGATATTCTAAGAGGTCTTAATGCCAAGAGGGGCACGGCTCTTTAGCCCATTCTTCACATAGAAGATAGTCATTTTCTTAAAAATTATAAGTCAGATCATGTTCATTTCTTTGCCTAAAAAAACCAACATCTTCCCTTTGCAGCCAGAAAAGAGTCATAAATCGTTCCCTTGGCCTGCTGCACCTTTCATGAGCAAGACCCCGGCTACTTCTCTGACCTCCTCTTGCACCATTTCCCCCTGCCCACTGACTCTAGCCATCCAAGCCTTCTTCATGCTTCTCAAACAACCCCCCACCCTCATCCCCACTGGTTCTTCCTCCCACTCCCACCTCCAAGCCTTTGCATATTCTGTTCCCCATGTGTGGAACCCTCCACCCTGGACTTTGGCATAGCTGGCTCCTTCTTGTTATTCAGGTCTCAGCTCAGATTTCCCCTCCTTGGAGAAAGGAGAGGACTTCTCTAACCATCTGATACAGTGTGACATAGATCCCTTCTGTTTGCCTCTGTTAGACCATCTTGCCCAATTTTCTTTTCTTTTTTAATTGAAGTAACATTGGATTATAGTAGTATATAAATTTCAGGTGTACATCATTATATTTCGATTTCTGTTCACCAGGCAGAATCTAATTACCGTCTGTCACCGTACACATGTGCCCTATTACCCCAATTTTCTTAATATTATTTTCATTTTCAAATTGTCTTATTCATTTATTCATTTATATTAGTTAACAGGGATAGGAAAACCAATAATTTCTTACTAAAAATCAGATAATAAAATGAAAATCATCATATTAAATTTGAAGTATTATCTTTTTCTATGGACATGATTGCTTGAAAGAAGTTATCTAATTGAACATGTATTTACTTACTATGTGCCCAGCACAGTAGTAACATCGGGAGGCCAATCAGACAGTTAGCAAGTCTTTACTGAATATTTCACATGTGCCAGACAGCATGCTAGTGTGCTAAGCACTGGAACACAGTGGTAAACAAAACAAGCATGACCTTCCCCTCATGGAACTTAAAATCAAATTGTGGAGTGAGACATTACAAAGGAAGGAAGCTTCCTGAGTGCAGGAATCTCTCCCATTTGATGCTGCAACCCCAGTGCCTAGAGCGGTGCCTGGCACAGGCAGGTGCTCGGTGTAAGCTGATGAAGGAACAAGTGAAATAAATCCTCACAAGTGTGGGAAGTGCAGCAGAGGAAAAGGCAGTGTGCCAGATATACAAAATACAGACACACACATGAATACTCTTAAGCATACCCACAGAGGGTCTCACAGGGGGACCTCAAAGGTGATATTTTAAGGTGAGACTGGCAGGGATGGGATTCAGCAAGGTGGAAAGGATAGAGGAGGAAGGTGGTCTGGGCAGAAGGAGAGAGCAATGTGTGCAAAGGCTCGGAGATGAGACAAGCATGGCATCTCTGAAGGACTGAAAGAAGACAGGTATGAGCACACACAGTGGGTGAGGCGGGAGTGACACCTGATGAGTCTGCAGAGCTAGCAGGCCCTTGGAGACCCTGCAAGAGAATGTGGAGGTCCTGAGAGGAACTCTGGACTTTAATCTACGGTCACAGGAAGCCTCTGGAGGCAGATGAGTGACATGGTAAGGCTCGAATGTTAAAAGGATTGCTCTAGCCGCAGATTGGGGAGGGGCAAGGATGGATGCAGAGAGACCGCGAGGACCCCATTGCAGCGGTCCAGATAAGAGATGGTGAGCACTTAAACTCAGGTGTGGAGAGAAGTAGGTGGATTCAAGAGGTTTGGAGGGAGAATCGGGGATGTGATAGAGGGACGTAGACTGACAGCAGGAGGAATAGAGGTCACTCCCAGGTTTCCGGCTTGAGCAACTGAGTAGAGCCGTTTACTGAGATTCAGAATCTTGGAGGAGGAGTTTTGAGGGGCTCGAAGTTTGGTTGAGTTGATTTTGAGGTGCCTCTGAGACATCCAAGTAGGAACATGGAACAGACAGGTGGATCTACAGATCTGGGACTCAGAAAAGAGGTCTTGGCTGGACCATATAAAGTTCATTGAAGCCATGAGTGTCGCTGAGATCACTTAAGGAGGGAGTTTAAATTATAAAGAGCAAAGGCCTAGGACAGAGCCCTGAGGGACACCACATTTATTGGGGCAGAGTAGGGGTTCTATCTGTAAAGGAGTTTGAGAAGAAGTCAGACTCAGGAGGAAAACTAGGAGAGAGTGGTGTCACAGGAGCTGAGGGAAGAGAGTGCCGCCAAGAGTAGAGTGTTGAATGGTTAGGTAAGATGAGCACAGAAAAGACAACATAGCGAGAGAGGCAGGGAACAGTCCAGGGGAGGCAAACACTTGGCAGCTTTGTCCTCCCGAAGACGTTCAGACCTACATCAGTGCCTAACAGAGCGCAGCCAGCTCCTCTGATGCCTAGTTCCAAAGCAGAGAACATCAGCCTGCAGAGGGAGGAATCAGAAGATGTGAAGCTACTGTGCATCTTCAGAGAGGGCGAATGTTCCATTTCCATTCCCTCATGATGCTGGACTGCATTTCCTGCTCTCGTTTCCTTCCACCAAACTGCCTGCATTAGCTTATGTTTGCTTAAGTGGTTTTCTCTTTAGTTCAACCAAAAGCACCTTGGGTAAGCCAAAAACTCAGGGACTGCAGAGGAAAAGCTGCTTGACGTCTGCAGGCTCTGTTAGAGGTCACCCTTGGCAGTGATTCAGTAGCTTTGCGGGTTTACGGCTATAGCCTGCAACTCTTAACCCATCAATTAAGAATCCCATGCACCTTCAACATGCATGGAAAGGCTTCACTCTCATCTATAAATCACAGGAGTTCTAAAGGCCTTGACAATTCACAGCACAACCTCCCTTAGTTGTTCCGCTGCCAGGAATTTTTTCAGACTCGATTAACTGGAAGGGTGGAGATGGGGCTTTGCAGGCTTGTTTTCGGTATCCTTGGCTGTATGAAGAAGTGAGAGAAATACTTTTTTTTTTCTTTTTTGGTGAGGAAGATGGGCTCTGGGCTAACATCTGTGTCCATCTTCATCTACTTTATATGAGACGCCGCCACGGCATGGCTCGATAAGCAGTGCGCAGGTCTGCACCGGGGATCCGAACATGCAAACCCCAGGCTGCCGAAGCGGAGTACACGAACTCAACCACTGTGCCACTGGGCCGGCCCCAAGAAATACGTTTTTTAAGGCAGAAGGCGTGAGATTGGCTTATCTCAGAGACTTTTTGCATCTCTGCTTTCTGTGACAGTAAATGAGGTTTGCACCCTCATTTCCACTGAACATCGGACAATGATTTCACCTCTGTGTGGCTTAACTCATGGCTGCCTCTCAGTTGAGAATCATCCTGCTGCTCAGCATGCCGGAAGGTAATGGTTATAGCATGGGACAGACATGGGTGGAAAATGCGTTTAGAGCTAGAAAAGAGGGGAGGTAGGGACTGGAGCAATTTCTGATTTAAAATTTGGGGGATGCCTGGTTGAAAATCAGCAAGTCTGATTTAGAAAAAATTTCCTGAAGGGAAAATGTTGATTTTTCTTAAAGGAAAGATAATATTCTCAGAGGAAAGAAAAAGATGTCCCTGAACCAATTCTCAAGCATCATTCTCTATCTCCCAGATGAATCGAGAATTCAGTGTAATGGGGAAACATTATTGTGTTTTTAGCAAAAGTTGGAAAACAGCTTTCTTTCTCCTCTTCTTACTTCACCTCATCCTGATGCCTCACTCTGATACTCCCTTTTCCTGCACAAGAGGGTATGGAATCAAGAGGGCAGAGGAAGAATATCTTCCAGGGATACTGGTTAATGCACAACTTAGGACTGAACCCCACCCTTATTTAAAAGTTGAGAACTCTGCTTTTATCCAACACTGTTTTTGTATAGGAAGGGATGAAACTAGAAGACTTCCAGAGTCCTCTCGAGTGCTAACATTCTATCACGGAAAAGAATTGTCAGCTACCGTACCTGTTTTCTGAGGGCATGACCAGGGTCAGGGGTACGCAACCCCGGCTGGGATTCAGATCCGTTCAGAAGAGACTGGTGGCCCGCCTTCCCTGTGCTGAGCCTGAGGTAAGGCATTGCAGGAAGCAGAAAGAACAGCAAAAAGTGCTCCCTCTCCTTCAGCTTACCATGTCACCGTGGGACAAGATTAAAAATAAAAGCTTGACCAATATGGTAATACTAAATAGAACTTTTTGGTGTACAGATTATTCTAAAACCTCATATTGGCAATAATGCTGTGGAATTATTACTGTCTCTGCTACACAGGGGAAGAAATTCAGTTCACAGAAAGAAAGAAAGAAATCTTATAGAATTGCAAAAGAAGGAAAGCTCTTATCTGGCTCAGTAATCAAAATAAGTTTTATAGAGATGACTGGGAGTAAAACCTTGGATCCACTGCTCTTTTCTGTGATCATTATAATCATAGGCTGCCTTCCTCCCTTTAATTAATTTTTCTCTTAGCTGTGTGAGGCGCTACGTTATTTTTCTGAAAATAGTAGCTGATTGCCTGATGGCTTTTGCTTTTGTGAAGCACATTACCTAATGGATGTTGGACTGTTTCTAATGTTACCTTTTTTTTCCAGGCTAGTGCTCATTTATTCCAGCCTTAAAACGTTTATTTAGCTTGGCTTCAAACTGCCCTGCACTGTGATGCCCGAAAACTCAGCTTGTCTATTCTGTGTGTGATGCATCAGCCCGGTACCCCAGAGAGTTTGGGGGAATTTTTAGCATGTTTTGGGTCTCCTGGTGCATGGGGTTGTGTTTATCCCTCATGTTGATCGCTTGTATACAGTTTTTAATGGGAAAAGCATGACTTGACTGAACTTTTCTGAACAAATAAATTTACTTATGACTGCTTGGTGTCATTTGGAAAAGAATGTTCTTTTTCTTCTTCCTCTGGGGCTGCCTCAAGAGTTTTGCATTTCACAATGACTGCATTCCCAGCTTCACACCCCCTCAGTCATCCTGACCCCACAGCTTTGAAAGCTGACTAGAAAGGGACCTGAAAGAAGACGAGAGTGGCAGTCGGTGGCCGTCAGTCATCTGTGCTGTCTGGTTTGTAGGGAAGAGTCACATCGATAGTCCTCATGTTCGCTCCTGTTGCCGTCTGAGGTCAAGCTCTCCTTCCCAAGGGAAGTCTTATCTTTCTAGAAAGTGCTTGAGGCTCTCCCCTTGATGAGTTTGGACACTGAATTCTGTGAAGATTGGGGAAGGAACAGCCGAGAAGATGGATCTGTTCTCTACTTTGTCTCCATTTTCTTTCTTGGATCTGCTTGCAAATATGGTTGGTTATGAGGTCCCTTAGATCTCTGAGGAGATCGGGAGTTAGACTTAACAACTAAAATAAAACCACACATCTCTGGTGAAGGGAGGAAAATACTGTTGTTTGGTTAACTTTTGATTCTTTGGATGTGATTCATAGGATCTGTTTGTTTATTTTTTAATTGTAGGGTCATCTAGCGTCTCTTCCTTTGGGAATATAGAGAATGTCCTTTCAAGGGTGAAAAATTATCTTAAAAAATGAAAATTTCTCTCTTTAAAAAAAAAAGGTTGAGAGGCCGGCACGATGGTGTAGTGGTTGGGTTCATGCATTCTGCTTCGGCAGCCCGGGGTTCGTGGGTTTGGCTCCCGGGTGCGGACATACACACCACTTATCAAGCCATGCTGTGGCAAGCGTCCCACATATAAGGTGGAGGAAGATGGGCATGGATGTTAGCTCAGGGCTAATCTTCCTCACCAAAAAAAAAAAAAGTCGACTTTTCCCACAATTACAGAAGTCAGTTTTTCTAGCAAGGCACAAAATCCCAGTCATTTACAAGTGGAGGAACCTGTTTAAGGAATGGCTAAATTAGCAGTGGCCAAATTCTTGGGGTTTAAGAGTCTCAGGTGAAATCTGATCCTTGACTGGGAATTTTTTTTTCTTTCTGGCAGGTAGGATGGCAGCTTAACACACTGCGGGACAGAATCCATGTGGTTAATGTTCTGAGGGGGAGGGTTCAGAAGGTTAACAATATACTAGTAAGAACCAGGAGTTGTTGTGCCTACTGTCACAGAAAATACTTAAAAACAACTGCCACAAAAACCCTCACTTGTTAGGCAAAATAGTGCACCCAAATAAGCATTTGTGTTTCATGATGACCTCTTTTAGGAATTTGCCATCTCCTTTGAATTCCACCTGGACACACTCCACTTTTATCTTGGCTTCAACCTTCAGCTGTTTTAACTATAAAAAATATGGTGTGATGTTATTGATACAGACACACTATTTTACTGGTTTCACACCTTTTTATGTGTTTCAAAGAAACAAAAAAAAAGACATAGAACTTCAAATAAGATGAGTCAAATTGGATCTGCGTTGGCTGCAGTGGTGGGTGAAATGCTGAGTCCCGCCCCCACTCTTCTAAGGTGAGGTGCTTCCCTCACTCATGGAGTGGAACCCTAACGCTTCAAGGAACACAGTTTGAAAACCGCTGCTCCATGAACATTTGTCATTTGTAATTTCTCTTGGAGGTCTGCTTTCCTTCTTGTTGTCGGGAGTCAGGAAGGAGTCACAGACCAAGAGAGTCTGCTTAAGAAGGAAGGAGGGGCTAGCCCTGTGGCTTACCAGTTAAGTGCGTGCACTCTGCTACTGGCAGCCCCAGTTCAGATCCCGGGCGTGCACCGACGCGCAGCTTGTCCAGCCATGCTGAGGCGGCGTCCCACATACAGCAACTAAAAGGATATGCAACTATGACATACAACTATCCCCTGGGGCTTTGGGGAGAAAAAGGGAAATAAAAAGGAGGAGGATTGGAAATAGATGTTAGCTTAGGGCCGGTCTTCCTCAGCAAAATGAGGAGGATTGGCATGGATGTTAGCTCAGGGCTGATCTTCCTCACAAAAAAAAAAAAAAAAAAAAAAGGAAGGAAAAGGCTGGGGGCTCAGGAGCCAGCCCCTTGTGCTCTCAGCAATTCCTCCAGGCTTCCTCATTTACCCTGAGAAGGTGTGCCTGGCTGAAGATGTGGATGGTGAAAGTAACTGGTCAGGGAGTAGCGATGTCTCCTTAAATCCAGAAAAGTTGGTCAGGCAAGGTAGTTCAAGGAACCACCCTGGGAAGCTCCTACAAGGACACTGACATCCTCAGGGCCCATCAGGGAACTCCGTTGCAGCAAAGGGGCTCCAGAGAGCTTTGTTACATGCACTTCTGAGCTGCAAACACTGATCTTGCTGCCTCAGACACTATTTTAGTTCCTCTAACCCTCAAAATGCCCTTGCTCCTCTCTGATACCTGGTTTCACAGCAAACATTAGAGATGTCATCCTTGCTTTTACCTGGCGATGGTGCTTATTCCTTGAATGGTAACCTTGAAACTCACGGTTATGCAATTTCAGACTCATGACCTTGAATGGTAACCTTGAAACTGGCTAACCTTCTAACCTTGGTGGGCTGTCTCAAGCTTCCCATCCATGCCTTAGCCACAGCATCCATCTGTGTACCCCTTTTCCCAGATTCGTAGCTCTCCAGTGCCCAGCCCAGCTTCCTCTTCTTGCCACTAACAAACTACCACAGCAAACTAAGAAAACAAATCATATTCTAGCTTCTAAGAGTAGTTCCTCTGTTTATTTTAATGGTTTTAAGGTATATTTTTTGCTTAACTGTTTCCCATTCTCTGAGAAATTGCTCTGAGTGGGATTGAAATATTTTTAGGAGAGTTTCTCCCCTCTTATTCTCCTTTCCTATAACTTCAGAAATCAGGTTTCAGCTGATGTCCCCTGTGAACTACTATTGCTCGTTCTGCATATGCTCTCTCCTCCCGTGAGAGTATTTCCAAAGATCACACATTTCATTGTGGGGCTAGGCAGTTCACCGGTGTGTTGACTGCTCTATCTAACTGGGCTTTCCAAGTGGTTCATCTTATAACATTATTCTGAAGTCGTCAACTCAACCAAGACCTGTTAGTTGGAGTGAGTGCAACAGGGTGTTCCTAGGGTTGGTAAGAAGGACTCAAAGTGTTACCCTGGGCCTTTCCCTTTGTGCCCTGGCATCCATAGTGTGGACCTAAAGCCAGGGTGTCTCCTTATGGGTGTCACCTACAGATTAAACCATTTTGAATTCCTTAAGCTTCTGAAGTGCATATGAATTAAGAACACAAACTTGAGTGTGAATGAATGTCATGTTTATTTTCCTTAATTTAACTTATCTCTGAGTTCAGGCGCCATTCCACCAGGTGGTGGGAAGCCCAGCCTCAGACATTCTTGAGGCTTTCTCTCCTCCCTCAGAGTTTGGCAAAGCTTCTAGGACTTAACTCAGTGCCAAAGCCAGCCCAGCCAGTCCTTTATCTACACTGTTTACCACTGAGATGCCCATTGTCCCAGCCCATGTGGTCCCCTTGAGTGTGCTGCATTTGTGCCAATCTTGGGGCACAGGAATCTTAGGCAGAGCTGGGAACTCTGGCGCCTGCCATCCAGCCGTTTTAGATATGCCCTGAAGCCATTACCTTTGATGGATTGCCATCTGCCCTGGCAATAAGTCATTAATAAATCATCTTGAAACACTTCTTTCTGTTCAGGCTTTGGGACTTCAGTGAATGGACCTTCAACATTTTTACTTTATTTTACCTTTTGCCTCTGCCACCCCTCATTTCCTGACACAGACCAAACCCGTCTGTTTCTGGCCAACTCTTACTCATCCTCTGGGTCTCAGCTGCAATATCACTGACCAAGTTAGAGGTACCCAGGTGGGCACCTCCTCTACCTGCCCATCCACTTTTCTACCACCTCGTTCTCTGAGTGTGATTTGCATTGGGATCACATGGGAAATTGTTAACAATGCAGAATCTCAGGCCCCACCTGAGATCAGATAGCTGGAATAGAATCTTCATTTTAATGATATCCCCAAGTGGCTCATTTGCATGTCAAAGTGTGAGAAGCACAAACCTACTAAATCGTGAGCTCCTTCATCACAAGGATATGGTCTTTTTACCGCCAGGTCCCCTTTCACAGTTGCCTTGGTTACCTTCTTCAAGGCAGCCCCTCAATAAATAGCAGCTGGATGCATGGACAGTGTCTAATAATGGTATAGACCAAACATTCAGTTTGCAGTGGCTGCTATTCAAAGAGGATTGTGCCTGAAGTGTGACCTGAGAGCTACTAACCTAGACAAACTGCAGATGGAGATGGGTTTGGCACCACTTGGTGGAGCCAGAAACGCTGGGCTGGCTCAGGTTAGGCAGCCAGGCCCACAGATGTAACAACAAACCTAGTGGGCATGGTGGGAGAGCCTGACCCAGGAGGGAGGGGAGCAAAGACTGAACCAAGTAGCAGAAGAGTGGGCAAGACAACCTCTCTAAGGGTTCCTGAAGGGCATGACGGGAAATAAGTTTGGACAGGTAGGCTGCAATTCCAGCAGCGTTCCTTTCCCACCCAGTATTGAAACACAGATTCCAGCTAGATCAAAGGCAAGGCAGAAAAATATGAACAGAATCTTTATTGTACAGTGCATTCCTTTTTTGCATTTGAACTTGAGGGGTGGGGGGGCTGGTCTTGAGCCAAAAAATTGGATTAAATCCATCTCTCAAGTTAGTTAGGAAATCTGAGATTTCCTAACTTTTTAGTAGCCGCTTTTACACACTTACTTATCGCAAAGACATGCCCACCTGGACTGACATTAGGGCACCATTAGAGTAACCAGGCAGAGGGGCGGCTGGCTCTGAAAAGATTGTGCTTATCTGTGCAGACATTTCTCTTCTAACTGGGCACTGAAGGAATGTTTGACATCGGCCACATGGGAATTGTCTGGCAGGTGAAGTGGTTCACTCTCACTGGCATTTCCTTTTCCCTAGGAGATAACCAGAAGCTCTTTTGGGATGCTTGTGCACTGGTGCCGTATCAGTTACTGAAATCTCTCCTTTTGTAGAACATTAACTGTGTGGACTATACCAAGGAGGATTAGCACTGGATCTAGAGTGGGTAAGAAAAATGGAAGCAGCATGGTCTTAGGGCTGCATCAAGGGGCCTCCCCGAGCTCCGCTGCAGGTGGGCAGGAAGTCAAGCCCTGGAGGCTTTCTGCACTCCCTGCCCTGGAAAGCCCCGGTCTGCTTTTAGGGGAGCATGTAGCACTCACTCTGCCTTTGCTTGTGGCAAACTTGGATGCCCTCTGCTGAAGTTGGCACCTAAGATAATCCAGTGTCTGCTTGCAAATTCCGTCTTGCCTACACAGGCATGGGGTTCTGCAAGAAAAATCAGGTGTCCTTGCCCATTCCATTCCTTTCCACCTCTCTGTGCTAGTAACGAATGCTGAGAGCTTGCTTCCAAAGCGCTCATGGGGGAGGGGAGACTATCCTGATTGAAGCCAGGCCTCCTTGTCTAGGCAGTAGGAGGCTGCAGAAAAGGCAATAGTGCAAGCTGGGAAAATGAGTCCTGAGGAACCTGGAACAGCTCATTTTCTCCTTGAATTCTGAGTTGGGAGGGGGGAGAGTGTCATATATTACTCTGAGATCAGAATTCAGCTGAGCCTGGACTTCTCATGAAGAAGCGGCAGCTGCTGCCTAGACATGAACAAGAGCTCTGTGATGGGCAATGGCACGGACATTCTCAGGGCAGCTTCACAAGGAGTCAAGCACTAACGCAGGAGTGGAATTATGCGCCCAAACAATAGGTTCGCTTCACAGCCGCCTGGTCACCTGCCTGGACCTCTGTGTGCACAAGCTCTGCCAGTATATGTGCAGAGCTTCAATCGATGAGGGCTTGAAAATCTGTATTCCTCCTCAAGACTCCTCCCTACATCTCAACACACAAACATTCCTGTCCTGTTCATGTCAAGCAAAACTGAGAGCAAAACACCAACAAAACATATGGCCCTTCTTTCCTTCCTAAGTGGTGCTTGTCACTGAGAAAATTGGGTATGAGTAACACTCAGTGTAGATGACTTTCTATACACCAAGTCAAACAGATTAAGAGTGTGGGCTCTGGTATCAGCACATGCTAGACTGGAATCCCAGTCTTGCCACTTACTGGCAAGTTACTTAACCTTCTTGAGTGTCTGTATCCTCATGGGTACAATGGGATAATAATAACATCTACCCCCTAAAATTTACTGAGAGGATGAACTGAGACCTTATATTTAAAGGCTTAGCACAGTCTTTTGCTATAGTAAGCACTAAGTAAATATTGGACTATATTTTTTCTTTTCATAGAGAAGCAGATCGCCCTCCTCCTTCTGCGAGATGAATCAGTGCTCTGTTGTGTAATGGACGAGTCAATTTCTTGTCAGTCTTCCTAACTTATTCTGTGCCTTTTCTAGTCCCACTTTTTGAGCTCTCTGTGGTTTGCTTGATGAACAGATGGTAAAATGTATGCTTGAAATACATTACGTTTGGAAATACCTCGGGGAGGGGCATGTGCCAGGAAAAGAGAAATGAGGTGAGGAGCAGGCTCATGAAACAGCCCGCAGGCTTTCTGATGGACACACTGAGCCCTGTCTTCCATTCCACCCTGACCACATCCAGCTTTGTCAGGCCCATTGTATTGGGCTTCAGGTTATAAATATAGGTCTACAATCCATCATTAGCCATTCTGGAGTCCAGAAAAAGTCTGAAAACCACAAATGTTTTCCTCTGGCATGAGGCTATTTATATTCTTCATTTGTTTAACTTAGTATGAACATTCTTATGTTTTGCTGCAAAGATATTAATGTGTTTGGGGGCCGGCCCGGTGGCGTAGTGGTTAAGTTGGTGCATTCCACTTTAGCAGCCCGGGGTTTGCTGATTCGGATCCTGGGCGCAGACCTACTCACTGCTTATCAAGCCATGCTGAAGTGGCATCCCATATAGAAGAGCTGCAACTCTACAACTATGATACACAACTATGTACTGGGGCTTTGGGGAGAAAAAAGAGGAAGATTGGCAACAGATGTTAGCACAGGGCCCATCTTCCTCCAAAAAAAAAAAAGATATTAACGTGTTTTATTCCAAGATGCTGGCCCTGGCCCTGGTGGGGGTGTTATGTAATAGGCAGTATGTGTACCATATTACCATTCTAAATTCTGAAAAATCCGGAATTCTAGAACCAAATATGTCCCCAATGACTTTGAATAGGATTTTTCTTTAACTAAAAACCAACTTGAAGTAGTTTAAGCAAACAAACAATAAATTGGAGGTGGAGGGGGGAGAAATTTATTTCAGGGATTATAGGCATATCTTACAGAACCCCAGCGCAGAAATGCAGCTTCCTTGAGAAGGGAATGGAAGCGGCCCTGGGAAGTTTAGGATGCCCTCTGTGGAGTTCTGGTTCTTACGGGCACAAACGTGGATGGCTGCCATTGATGCACCAGTTATATAACCCTGGAGGCCTAATCTATAGCAAGTGGTAGGAACTTAATATGTACGTGTCAATTGATGGATTGGCTTTCCAGGCTGACATATTCCTTGCTTGGTGGCCAACACAAATTGCACTTTCCTATTAAGCTCATCATTAGAATTTGCCTTTTGTAGAACCTCTTTATGGTGGTCTGCCGAGGCTCTGCTGAGCTCCCAGGCTTCTGAGCAACAGTCCTGTTAACCGAGCAGTCATGGGTCCCCGGGCAGTTTGTGACTGACCCCCAGAGGTTCCTTCATTGGGTTTGGCCATAGCAGGAGTTGATCTTCCTCACAGTTGTGGGGTTTGGTTCACATAAGAATATATGAGAAATGCAGCGAAGTGGGAAGAGGATGGTAGGAAGCAATTGATTTGAAACAAGGCACTCACTCATGACCTACCCTGCTCCTCAGTATTTCTTGGGCCTTCAGTCTGAGCTCCACCCACATTAGGTCTCTTTCCCGGGCCAGCAGGCCTGGGACCTGGCTTCACTTGGTCATGACTCTTTGGGATGTTTGGGATGAACCTCTAAATCAGCCTAATCATTTATCTTCTAAATGCATTGTCTTCAGTCTTAGTGTCTTTAAGAAGCCACAGAAATCTCTCTAAATGTCCTTTTCCCATTTTCCTTCTCTTATCTAACAGCTTCGTACATAGGGACAGGGGACATCAAGAGGCTAAGTCAACAGGGTATTGATCAACTGTCGGGGAGCTGGAGCTTTGAGCCATATACACGGTGTACGTAGGCATTCACCCTGGATTGGGGTTGTGATTAAAGGATACAGACTAGAGCCAGCCTTCTAGATTCCTGTCCTAGTTCTACCACTTACTAGCTATACAGCCTTCAGAAACTTACTTAATCTCTCTATGTCCTCATTTCTCCACCCTTGAAGTGGGCGTACTGGCACCTACTTCAGAGAGTCATGAGAATTAAATGAGTTAATGTATGTAAAAGAACTTAGAAAGTACCTGGCACATAATAAGTTCTAGATAAATATTATTTGTTACTTTCCTCTTAGGAGCGTAGAATCTGAGTTAGACTCTTATTCATTCATTAAACAAATATTTATTTTGCATATTTTGTGTCTGCCGTATGAAGGCACTATATTTGAACGGGTGAACAATTCACGTATCATCTCGTCTCATGGTGAAGACAGATGTTAAACAAGTTATCACACACACGATGAGTGCTATGTCCCAGACTGATGGAAATCAGATCATAATAAATCCAACTTGATTGTCTTTTCTCTTTAGATATGCCATATTAAGTACTCCATACATTCTCCAAGGATCAGGGTGTAAGTAGGGGTGAGGGTGTCTTAGAACAACAGTCAAACCAATAGTCACTTGCTTGGGACAAGGAGTGATTAAAATCTTGGATATGCTTAAAAAAAAACAAAAAAAGAGTTATTGCCCTTACTATCTTATGTGTGGGGCCCAAAGTTATCTACAGGACAGGTGAAATTGTTGTATTTACTTACAATAATCATCATCATCATCATAATAAGCAGAAGACTTGTAATGTTTAGCAGTTCATTCTTCACCCTTGATTGTCATGACTATGATGTAAAGTCAGCTGGGCAGGATTTATGCCCAGTTTACAGATGAGTAAACTGAAGCCCAAAGTAGTAAAATGACTAACCTTGTATACATTGTATGCAGGGTCAGTGCCTGACAAATCATCAGCACCAGTAATGTTTGTTGGATTGTATGACGCCCGGGCGTCCTGACTCCCCATGTAGTGTTCTTTCTGGTGCTCTATGCAGAACATAAGCAAAACCTCAACTCTGTAGAATTTTTAGATTTCCTGCTTATTTAGTATTATCAGGATAATTTATACTACTTCTTTGCAGATAACAATTGAACAGTGTGTTTTCCTGACCTTATCAAGACCCAACAGCTCCATCTCTCCATCTTTTTTCCGTCTACAGATTCAGGACATAGAAAACTAATTTTCAAGGCACATCCTTTAAAATTTTATGAGTACACTTAATAAGTTTTAAAAATCACAATATAATGGTTCCTGACAAATTCTTTCTGTAACTGCAGTTTACAGACAAAGTAGAATTAGTGGTATACAGGTTTCAACCAGTCCTGGGATTATCTCTCCTAAATACGATCTTTTCAAAGCCATTAATATTCATCAGAGGCTGATCTCACAAGGATTGTGGTACAAAAAGCTTACAAAGGGCATCACTTCCCTGACATTTTTGGCAAGATATCAAACTACATATTGCAAAGGCATGACAACAGAAAGATATAATCTGTCTTCAGCTGTCTTGATTAAATAGGATGCCTTGGTTACATTCCACCAATATCTTTAACTTCTACAGGGTACCTATTTTAACCTAGGTCAGTGACGTCAGCAGAATTAGAGAAATGATACCAAGATAGGTGTTCAGCATGTTTCACATTCACCAAATGCCTCTGGTGTAAAAGTCTCCTCTGAAAGTAAGCAATCAAGTTGGACTGAATTTAACTTATGCATGAAATGGCGGGTGCTTGATTGATTTTAATGCAGAGAAGATTGAATGAATGAACTCAAGAAATATTGGGAAATGAAAGCTTGCGTGTAAATTGCTCAGCCAGCCATCTGTTTGGAGAGCAGGATCAGCCCTAGATATGTAAGCTGAATTAAATATTTAGTCCTCACCATTTCCATTTGTAACTTATTGCCCTGGGAGAGGTAGCATTTATTCATTTATTCATGCATTCGTTCACTCACTCACTCAGTAAATATTGATTAAGCCCCTCCCAGGTTCCAGGCACTGTTTTGACTTTTACAGGGCACACGGCAAAGAATAATAAAGACTAAGTCCTCACTTTCATTGAGCTTAAACCCAAGTAGAGCAGGAAGGCTGACTATAATCAAGTATAGCACATGTCAGGTGGTGGTTAAGTACTATGAAGAAAAGTCGAGACTGACTGAGTGCTGTTTTATCTGGCTGAGAAAGGGATACTGGAGCAACACCAGCATGGCCTGAGAGAGAGGTCCTTGGACATGGGGACAGGAGGAATGCCAAAGCCCTGAGGTGGGACCGTGTTTGGAATGTTCAAGGAAGAGCAGGCAGGCAGGTGTGGCTGCAGTGGGGAAATGGGGAGAGTTGAAGGAAGTCAAATTATGAAGGCCACATTAAGGTCTTTGGATTTTATTCTGAGGGAGATGGGGAGCCAGTGGAGGGTTTTAAGCAGACATGTGAAGTCATCTCCCTTGACTTTTAAAAGAACTACCCGGCTGCTGTGTAGAGAACAGCATGGTTTGAGAGGAGCACTGGGTGTGGAGCAAAAAGATTTGCATTGACTTCTGCTACTCTCAACTAGCTCTTTGACTGCAAGCCTTGCCCCCTCATCTGTAAAATGGAGGTGAGAATAGCTCTGTTCCCTGTGGGGAGAGGTTGGGTGCGAGGTTACCCCTCATGTATGGTAAAGGCCTCACAGCACAGATGAGATTATTACTGTTGTCAAGCTCTAGGTCACTGATGTGTGTAGTTGACCTTCCTATTTTCTCACCCCAGAGGGATGGTGTAAGGATCACATGAGATCATATATGTGAAGTGCTGGCAGGAGCTCTGTCAACATTGGCTCCCTTCACCGTCCCTTTACTGTTGGAGACCACAGTACTGGCTTCTTTCTTCTCCCCTGGGGACTCTGAACAGGAGTCTAGAGGCTTAGAGAGTGTTTTGTAAAATATCAGGGAAGAGAACTATTGATTCCTGGAGCTGGGGGGCAGGAGGGCAGGCAGGGGGCTATGAGCAGAGGAGCCGCAATCAAATCTCTCAAACCTAAAACTTGATCATTTCTTTTAAAGGAGGGGTTCTCTCTGTCTCTGTCTCTGTCTCTCTCCATGAGTGTAGATTATTAATTTTAATTTTTCAGAATTCAATAATACTTGTATATGCTACATAATAGTTTTATCAATCAGAATAGTGTATTAACCCAAAACACATTTTTGTCGTATAATAAGAGGATAAAAACATTGCAAGTCCAAATATCAACAAAGTTTAAATATAGGTTACTCAGAGGTGACAGCATATGAAATGCAAATCTAATCTATGTCTGATGAGCTAGCTAAATAAATAGTGCATAAAACCCCACATTAAAATCTACATCAGGATAGAATCCACTCATCTTGCAGTTGAGAACGAGATGTGATGCAATGGTGTTTTCCTCAGCAAGGCAGCCCTTCAGTAAAGTAGACACACGTCTGTTTAGTCATCCCCAGAGGACATGCAGTGCTTTTCAGATCTAAAGCCAAATCCATCTGAATCAGCCAAGACCTTTTCCATTCAAAAGTGAAAAATGAGGATCTGTCTCACACAGTTAGCTGATGGTGCTCTGCAAGCATGTTGGGTCAATTATTGCAAAGTTTAGACTGACATAAAATGTAAGTGCCCACCTCATTTACTTTTTCATGATCTCATCCAAAATTGATCAGATCATTTTTTTTATTAGTGGGCAAGAACGCTTTTGGAGAGAGAAGTCATGGACGGGAAAATTCAGAGACCACAGAACCAAGTCTTAATTTTTAAAATTTTATTTTATAATTTGAAGTAATTTTAGACTTACAGATAAGTTGCAAAAATAGAACATAGAGTTCCCATAGAACCATTCACCCAGCTTTTCCTCACGTTAACATATTATATCACCTTAGAGCCATTTTCAAACCCAGGAAACTGACATTGATTAAGTCATAATTTTTAATAATTTTTCTGAAAGCAAATAGTAAAATGTCACTTTTAGCCTATGTTTGGAAAAAAACTGGTCTTTATAGATTGTGTCTTTATAGATTTTATCTTTATAGCTTGTGCACACACATAAAGCCATCTTATAAAAATTCCTTCATTCTAAGGGACTTTAAAATCAGTTAGAGTACAGTTTAGCCAAGCAGTCTCACGGTATTTCTTTCTCATTTTGGTAAAGAATTTTGAAGATCTGAACAGCAATTCCTGCAAACAGCTGCTTGGAAGGCCTATGTGCATTTGACTTATTGGGGAGGAAAAAGACCAAGTCATCTCATGTTGATGCTGTTGATTTAAGTAGTGAGGCAGCATTTTGAAAATTACACCACGTGTAACCAGTTCTTTATCACCAAATCTAGGGCCATAGGGAGTATAACGTCAGTAGCCAGAGCCAAGAAAAACTGCCTTTTTTCGTTCAAGACTCTTACATTTTAAACCTAATACCCATATTAGCTTCGCTGAGGCAGGAGGTGGGTCTTGCCTCACGTGGGGAATCCTCAGGGTCATCCCTCTGCCCAGCCCTAGATGAATGGAAGCCATGAGTTTCCGAATGGGCTCTCAGCAGCTGCAAACATCTGTAATAATCTGATGTTAAGATGAATGAGCCCCATGGGTTTGCAGCTGCTTACATCCACCGAAGCCTTGTGGCTGTAGACAGATGTTTCTGCTCTGAACCCTGGGAAATGAATGTGCAGTTTCGCTGCCTGTTGCCAGGGACGATGGTTATTCCCAGTCTTGCTCCAAGGTCCTCTGAAGCCATTGAATGGTACCTGTAGAAGTTGGCATCTATTGACAAGAATAGGCAAACATTTGATGCTTTGAAAAGCAAGACCTTCCCTTGAGAAGCAGCAGTAAGAGAGATCATCTGTATTTCTCCATCGGAACCGTTCCAGGTTTATAGAGCCAGGCATGGTGCAGAGATGTCACAGGATACTTTGTTGCTCCCAAGCTAAATGAAAGCTTGACTCCAGCCAATACATATGTCAGTTTGTAAGCTGCATCTCAGATTCCAGCATTTGCCTTCTGTTCATTGAGACACCTCAAAGAAACCAAAGCTCTTTGGAAGACAGTTTTAAAATAGCCTCAGGAACTTGCTCAGGCTTGGATTTATTAGCGGCCCCCCTCTCTTCCCTGCGCCAAATGCTTCTCCTGCAGGGCTCTCCAGCTCACGGTTCTGCCAAGATCTCCCACCCAGTTGCTCAGGCCAGAAACCTAGAAAAATCCTTGATAGCTCCGTCTACCTTGCCCCCACTTTCAATCTAGCCTCAGATTCTAGTGCTTGTGCCTTCTAATGCATGTAGGATTTCTTCACTTCTCTTCGTTGCCATTTCTGTAATCATCTCTCAACTGGAATACTCCAGCACCCTCCAATTTTAAGTCTCCCAACTTCACTCTTGCCCCCTCTCCAATCCATCCTCTTCACAATAGCCAAGAGTAAGCTTTTAAAACAAATCAAGCCATGTACATAACTGGTTCTTCAGTGGGTGTAACTAGTGCTGCAACCAAAATGTAACTCTATTCTTTGTCGCCTACTGTCCCTTTAAAAAGTGCATTCAGCATGGGGATCTTCCACTTGTTCTCAGATAAAATTCTTAGAGGCCATGGATTTTCTTGTCACTCCCAAGTAATGACAATCTTGTATCCCTTTAAATCATACACACACAAAAGTTCCCATTTCAGTAAGGAGAGTGAGTCCAATCCAAGATAATAATCACATTTCAAAGATAAGTCTCCTCCCCCTACCTCTCCCCCCCCCCCCGCTGTGTTAAGATTGGCAGTTGGGCTGTTTGCCTCAGGGGAGTGGAGCAATGGAAATATGGCAGGATTCCACTCTTATTCCATAACCTCCCTCTTCGCCCACTACTGGCTGCTCTTCGGAGACCAGGAGACAGAGGATAGGAATGTTGTTGCTTGGTTAGGTGGCTTTGCGCTCACTGGCCCTACATATGGCTAAAGCTAACTCTTTAAAGAGAGCCTTTCAGAGGAGAATCCATCCGAATGGATGGTGCAGATTGGTCCACCCACGGTCCAATCAGCTATAGCAGTGGAGGAGTGATGTCCCAATAGGTAGAGCTGCCTTGGGGTATACTGACCAATGGGCTGTGCATGGGTCAACAGAATTTAACTGAGAAATAGACAGCTATAGGCTGATGACTTAGTGACTGGCTCTAATAAGCTAAGCTAACTGGTCAGGGGTCACTGCTTCTGTTGAAAGCAGGATTCTCTGTAGCACTCACCTTCATCCACAGATGATGCTGCATAAACCCTTAGCACTGAGTGTCATCATTCTCTTCCTGTGATAGAAATAAGAATGTTGGCTTCTTTTCTGATTTATGGCTGTAAATCTAGAAGACTTGCTTTGGGGAAAGTGGCACTCAGTGCTTTAATTTAGAAGAAAGGAAGGAAGGAAGGGAAGGGAAGGAAAAGAAAGAAACCCTAAAAACTACAGAATCAGAAAGAAAATTGACTCCTGGTGCTGAACATTTCCTCATGGCACTGAAGTACAGAAAAAGAACATATGTCAAGAACGGGTTGTGTGACAATATCCCTTTTGAATCGGGAAAGATGGGGGCTTTGTCATGGAACCCCACCCCCTCCCTTATGAGAAGTCAACTAGGAGTTTTTAAGATGTTGCTCTAGGAAAGAACCTCCAGGTGAGGAAAGGAACCTGGCCAAGCAGCCCGTCTCCACCCCCCGGAATTTCCAGAGACACCTGTAACCACTGAACTGGACAGGGGTAGGCACGCTGTTCCTCCGTGTTTTATTTTATTTTATTACCGTAAGGGCAGATTTCAAGGCAAAGCTGACTTTTTTTCATAGCCTTTGCCCCATATTGTCCTGCTACATACTATCTAAATTGTTTCATTTCGCTTTGAAGGACTGCATAAAACACCACGGATAATAAATGATTCGGGGCTAACAAGCACCCTCTTTTTTTCTTAATTAATAGACTTTATTTTTTAGAGCAGTTTTAGGTTTACAGAAAATTCAGCAGATAATACAGAGAGTTCTCATAGGCCCCTTTCCTCCTCATAATTTCTCCCGTTGTTAACGTCTTGCTTTAGTGTGGGACGTTTGCTACAGTTGATGAACCAACACTGATTCGTTATTATTAACTAAAGTCCATGGTTTACATTAAGGTTCATTCTATATGTATTATAGTTTTATGGATGTTGACAAATGCATAGTGACGTGTATCCACGCTTACAGTATCATACAGAATAGTTTCACTGCCCTAAAACTCCCCTGTGCTCTGCCTTTTCATCCCTCCCCTTTATTTACTTATTTATATTTGTCATGCCTCAAGTGTGAGCAAGACCCCTTCTGTTGGCCCATTTAGTACAACTGGCATTGCTTCAAATTTTCAAAAGACTCTGCCAAATCCTAAGGGAGATCAACAAGGAAATACACACAGACGATTTAAACGTCCGAAAACAGGCACAGCATGTACTCTGATGATGGCTGTCTTGCTCCTCCAGGCTCCCTTGCCCATTTAAGCCCTCATGCTGGCTTCTGATCTCCACAGTGTAATCCCAAGAAGTTGGTACAAATCTGCAAGCATTTTGCTGGAAAAATAGAGGGCACTGCTTCACCACTTAGATGCTCTTTCCTAGAAATGTTGAACCTTCTCTGGGACCAAGAGAGGGCTGGATTCTTCCACTGCAGTACTACCCTCCCCTCCAACCCCAGGACTGTCTTTCTCCTTGCAGATTTCAGACTGAGAGAGCAATACACCTTTTCCCTGAAAGAGATACGTCCACCAGAAAAGAAGCCACTGCTAGTTAAGGAAGACCCCTCCTGCTAGATCCAAGGCCCTATTCCTAATACATGCCCTAAATAATAACCATATCAAGCCCCGTTATAAACTGAATATCCATATAATAAGAATTCTGTGCATGATCTCACTCTTATGTGGAAGATAAACAAACACATGGACAAAAAGAACAGATTAGTTGTTACCAGAGGGGAAGGGGGTCGGGAGGTGGGCAAAAGGGGTAAAGGGGCACATATATATGTTGACGGATAAAAATTAGATTATTGGTGCTGAGCACGATGCAATCTATACAGAAACTGATAAATAATAATGTACACCTGAAATTTCACTATGTTGTAAACCATTATGGAGGCTGGCCCAGTGGCGTAGTGGTTGAGTTTGGCACGCTCTGCTTTGGCGGACCAGGTTTGTGGGTTCAGATCCCGGGTGTGGATCTACACCACTCATCAAATCATGCTGTGGCAGTGACCCACATACAAAACAGAGGAAGATTGGCATGGATGTTAGCTCAGGGCCAATCTTCCTCAAGCAAAAAGAGGAAGATTGGCGACAGATGTTGGCTCAGGGCTAATCTTCCTCACCAAAAAAAATAATAAAGTAAAATAAAATAATAAACCATTATGACCTCAATAAAATTAAAAAAAAAAAAGGAATTCCATGTGTATAGGAACAAGAGGATCATTTGCTCACAGACTCACAGCAAAACTAAGTTTCTGCCAGGCTTCTGCATTCTCATTCATAATGTTGAATCACACATTCATATGATACAATTTTAGACCGCCATTAAAAATCATGTTTTCAAAGAATATTTATGCAGTATAATGTTAAAGAAAAAAATGGGATACAAGTTTATATGTAGTATGCTTCTAATTTATATATATATAGAGAGAGAGAGAGAGAGAATTAGATCACCAAGTAGATTTAGCAGTGGTTATCTTTTGCTGATGTGATTATGAGCAATATTTCTTTCTTTCTTTTTATGTTTCCACGTCTAACAAATCTTTTACAGTGAGCATCATTAATTTATAATCAGGAAAATAAATAACAATTTTTAAAGAAAGCAATACTGTCTGTGTGCTATTTCTAGGAGATGTGCCTAGCCTGAAGACCAAAGAGGCGACCTTCTTTTCATTAGCAAGTCTCGTTGAAGTAATGGAGATGCAAAGCTCTGGTCAGTGTTAACCCTCCAGAAAGAAGCAAAATATGCATTCATCACAAGAGCAACTGTGCTCTTACAAAGAAAGAATTTCCAGAAACTCAAGGCAAAAATTCTCTTTTCTAAGCAATTTCCTAGCCAGGTGCATCTAAAAACTCTTTTGAACTGGGTGACTCAAATTTGCCAGTTTCCAATATTCCCTTGCCATCATCTTCATCAAACTGTATTCATTTCATTTGTACTCTACTGACTGTCCTTTTAGGGATAAATGACCGCATTGGATAAAGGATGAGCTGAGTAAGGCCTTATGGAATGCTGGCATTTTTTTTCTTCCCTAAGTGTCTTGGGGCAGAAATGTTCATTCACTTTGAAATCAAGTGACAAAATGAACAGGCACATGCTCTGGACCCCGAGGGCCCTCAGTACTTGGCTGCTGACTTCTTGTTCTTTGCCTGATTTCCTTTATGATTAAACTTTTTAAAAAATCTATTTCTTTTATTGTGGTAAAATATACATAACATAAAATTTACCATTTTCACTATTTTTCACTGTACAATTCAGTGCATTCACTATGTTGTACATTCACAGTGTTGTTCAACCATCACCACTATCCATTTCCAGAACTTATTCATCACCCCAAACATAAACTCTATATCCATTAAACACCAACGCCCCCTTCTTCCTTCCTCCCAGCCCCTGATAACTTCTATTCTACTTTCCGTCTCTATGAGTTTGCCTATTCTAGGTACCTCATATCAGGGGAATCATACAATATTTGTTGCTTTGTATCTGGCTTATTTCGCTAAGCATAAAGTTTTCAAGGTTCATCCGTGTTGTAGCTTATATCAGAATTTCATTCCTATTTTAGGCTGAATAATATGCTATTGTATGTATGCACCACATTTTATTTATCCATTCATCTGTTGGTGGACATTTGGGTTATTTTCACCTTCTGGCTTCTGCAGATAATGGTGCTATGAACATTTGTGTACAGGTGCAACGGGTTCCTGGACCCAGTTCCAATGCATGGGGCTTCTCCACACCAACAAGCAGTTCTCTGATGCCAACAAGTTGTCTAAGAATTCAACTCAATTCTGACACTCTCTGCCCTGGGATAGAATCTGATTCCACAGGTAACTGCTCAGTTGCACAAGATTGCCCTCCGCTTCAGACAGCAGCCACAAGTCCAGGTTGTTACCTGTGCTCCTGACCGACTGGCTGTAAATCAGAGATTCCCACGACCCCCTCCTCGGGTTCGGTTAATTTGCTAGAACGGCTCACAGAACTCAGGAAAACTCATTTACTCACTATATTACTGATTTATTTCAAAGGATATTAAAGGATGAGAATCAACAGCCAGATGAAGAGGTACATAGAGCGAGTTCCCAAACAAAGGAGCTTCTGCCCTGGAGCTTGGGGCCTGGCATGGTGGCACATGGAAGCATTCTGATTTCCCAAGGTGGAAGCTCTCCAGAAGAAGGGCCAGTGAGCTATCCATCTGGGTTTTTATGAAAGCTTCCTTACTCAGTCATGATTGACTAAGTCCCACTGGCAATTGATTCAATTTCAATCCCCTCTCTCCTCCCTGGAGGTCAAGACAGTGGGACTGAATATTCCAACCCTCTAATCACACAGTTGGCTCCATTGGCAACCAGCCTCCATCCTTAGGTGCTTTCCGAAAGTCACCTCGTTAACATAACAAAAGACGCCTTTATCACTGTCAACACTTAGGAAATTCCAAGGTTTTTAGGAGCTGTGAGCCAGGAACTGTGGACAAAGACCAAACATATATGAGAAATACATATTTGGTCATTCAAATGACCAAATATGTATTTCTCATAAATCACAATATCACAAGTTTTTGGTCAAGCCCCTCCTTTCAATTCTTTTGGATGTATACTTAGAGGTAGAATTCCTAGACTATGTGATAATTCTATGTTTAATTTTTTGAGAAACTGCTAAACTGTTTTCAGCAGTGGCCACACATCTTACGTTTCCACCAGCAGTGGACAAGTTGCCCTTTTCTCCACATCCTCTCCATCACTTGTTGTTTTCCATGTTTTTATTAGTAGCCATCCTAATGGGTGTGAAGTGGTATCTCACTGTGCTTGTGATCAAACATTTTAAAGCAAGTCTTTCTGTGTGGTTGTGACCGCCTCTGAACTCGTGTCGTGTAATTTAACCATTGTTTGACTCCAGCTCTGGGTCGAACAGCTTTGAGTTTAAACCCCAGAAGGAAATCAGCTCCCTGAGGGAAGGAATTTTAGGCTGTTTTGTTCACTAACATATCCCCAATGCCCGGAACAGTGACTGGCAGGTAATAAGAACTTAATATTACCTGTTGAGTGGATGAGTTCTAGCTCCATCACTTACTAGCTATGTGACCTGATGGAAGTTAGTAACCTAAGTCTCCATTTCCTCAGCCATAACATGGGAAGAAAGATAGTGCCCTCTGCTAGGGTTGTGAAGGATTAAATGCAACAAAGCCTAGAGAGCACTTGCATGCTGCCTCGCACGTAATGAGCGCTCTGTAAATGGTACTATGCTTGTTACGACTAAGCAAGGGGCTTCTTACATAGGCTAGTGCTGAGCCCTGGTCTGCAACGTAGTGCTGAGTTTCGAGAGGCAGGCAGGGTGCCATGGGTTCAGGAATCTGGGAGGGCTTTCATGCTAAGCTAGAGCTTTGTAGCAGGAAGGAAGGGGAAGTGCTGCAAAACCCATTCAGCCCTGAGCTTCTCAGAGCAAACGCACTCCCCAGCAATGATGGTGAGGGGCGGGAGGCAGAGGGAGAAGAACCAGGAGGCATGCTCTCAGTGGGCCCAGCCAGCAGGACCTTAAACCAGGACAGGTACAGTGAGGTTACAGGAGGAGGAACACTCAATGGGGATTAATGACCAGTGATTGATGGTGGGTCTTGTAGCTACAGCTACCACATTCTTTCAAGATGCATAATCATGCGCTGGGAAAATGTACCTTCATGCAATCAAATGTTAATGGAATGCTCATGTCCCAGGTCCAAGGAAGCAGACTGAAGGAGAGGAAAGCTGGGGATTTCCCCGTTTGTCCAGGTGTTGATAGAAAATGCATCTCCCATCTGGGTTCAGAAATGTAGATTCTTGGGAATTCAGGCAGGCTGAAGACTAAGTCCCAGTTTGATCTGTTATGTGTCCAGTGGATGGATGCTGGATAGTGTCAAGCGGATTTCTCTTAGGAGGAGGAGAATTTTTACTTTCACCCCCAGTGTGGCTTGTCTGTCTTATCGACTTGACAGAGCCTGCCGGGACATTTCAGAAGTGGTGCATGCATTATTCCAGTGGCTGAGTCACCTGTACATTAATCTGTACAGCTTTCATGTGGTAGAAGGTCAACAGATCCTACTCTGCTTACCACACTCTTTCAGAGGCTCTGACTCAAGTCGGCTGTGTAAACCCTGGCCAGAGACCAGCAGGACGCCCTGGAGCAGTGAGCTGTTGGTGTTCCAGGCACCAGGCTAATTGCTCAGAAACAGCCTCTGGAGATGGAGAGGCCTGTGAGGACTTAATGAGGGTACCAAATAGGGCAGGCAGAACTAAAGGCTTGGGTCTGCCTGATCCAGTGGTGTGATGAGTTGTCAAAGAACATGGAGCCCAAGTTTCAAGATCAGGACCAAAAATAGAGGAAAAGACAAGGAAGGAAGTTGACAACAAGCAATATTGGGAGCAAATAGGCATTCCACTGTCTTGCCAGAAACAGTCCCCGAGGCTTTCCCCACATTCCCACTGCCGAGACAGCCTCCCCTCCATGCATCTGGGCATTACTGGTTTCATACTCTGAGGGAGAGATGAGAGTGACCAGTTTCCCTAGCGCAGAAGGAAGTCTGCCCAGGTGAGAGAGCTAGCCTGGTGGCATTAGAGGACTTCCTCGCCTCCCCTACCTCTAGCGCTTATCCAACAAGAGGGAAAGGCAGAGCAGAACACTGGCCCTCCTGGCTGCCATGAGCTCAGAGCTCCCCATGCCTGAAGGGCTCATGCTTTGGCCTGAATCCAGGCAGACCACGGCATTCCGGCGAGCAGTGGGTGTGAAAGTCACTCCACAGCTCTGAGCGAGTTGTTTCCTCTTCCTTTGTTGGAGGACTCAGACCCTCTTCATAACTAAACAAAACCCATAATTATAATCCTGTGGTAACGCTCCTGTAAACAGTAGCTTGAGTTGAAAAGACCAGCTCCGGCGTCGTGAGAAATGGCAGCAATCCTCAGCCTCATCTGGGAATGGTTCCCTGATGTTCTGCTCTGAGCGTTTTTTCTAAACTCAGGTGGTGACACACAGGGCACTTCAGTCTTTCCCAGACCTGCTGGATAACAGAGCAAAGAGCAGGGCCAGGCAGTAAGTGGTGTGGGAGATCCTTGGAGATAACATCGTGTGTTTGTCTTTGTGGACCTCAGCCATTCTTTCCTTCTTCCTCTCTCCCCATGTGTGCATATTTGTGGTTCCTGAAGGTTAAATAGTTGAAAATGACTAATTTTCTTCTAAATGTAACTGCATTCTACCTTTCATATTTTCTTCCCCATTTATTTGTTGTCAAAACCAGAAAGAATATTCCCCTCCTCTCAAAGTGACTTCATTCTAAAAATTCAGAGACATAAACTGGCCGTTACATGAAATTTTAAAGACAAATGTATGGCTGGATGAAGTCTTCCTTTTTCACTGTCCCTTTTTTTTTTTCTGTCTTCTTGATCAACCTAGGCTCTTTCCTGCTCTCCTGGTGGTTACCAGGGCCAAATACTAGATCTTTTTTTTTTCCCCACGACTCTTCTCTCTTCTAATCTATTTTTCTCTAGGGAAAGTTGAATATTTGATGAGAGATGCAAGAATCAACTAAGCAGGTTCTTTGGACAAAAACTGCATCAAGTAGCTTGAGCCACACACAGTGCCTTTGGAGGGTCTTCCTCCATCCAAAGGCTTATCGTGAGCAGTTGGCTGTCTCTGGGCAGACTAAAGCCAACAGGCTTCTGGAAGCTACACACAACAATCCTGAACTTTCCTGGCTTGTCAGGCTGCAGTTCAGCATTTTGCCTCTCTCATTTGCCCGAGAGGCCCACAGGGCCAAGTGAATGTTGGTAGTGTCCACACAGCACCAAAGAGCCTGCTGGAAATGTGAAAATGAAGGCAAGCCACTCGATGTTTGGTGATGGCAATGACCAACACTTAGCTTCATAGCAGTTTTTATTGACTTGATAGTCTCTTTGGACTTCATATAGTCTTGAAATTTGTTTACTTGTTCATTCATTCATTTCGTTAATAGACATTTATTGTGTCACTACTGTATGCCAGGCAATGGAATAAAGGGCTGTGTTGTCCCAGATTTAGGCAGTCCGGAAGAGGTATCTTCAACATCACCATCCTTACCATCATTATCAACATTCATTAATTCAAAACATACAGATGAAACACCTACTGTCTGGCAAGCTGTGCCAGGCTTTGTGTGGGAAACAAGATAGGCAGAGTCCATTATTTCATGGAGCTCATGGTTTAATGGTGGAAACATAAAAAAAACACAATAATAATGAAAAGTGATAAGTCCTCTGATAGGGGCAGCATATAATATTAGTTTGACCTATCAAAATGTCAACTTCATATGATTCAACCTAATACTGTTTATTGATTGTTCCCTATATACCAGGCATAGGAAGATATGTCTTATGTGTATCACGATTAACATTCATAAGAACTCTACAAAGTAGGTTTTATTATATCCATTTCATAGATGAGGTACAGACAGAAAGAGGTTAGATGAATTTCTCTTGGTCACAAGTACTAAGTGGCAGAATTCAGTCTGTCTGACTTCTGTGCTCTGTTCTCTATGGCACAGAAATATCTACACATTGGAAATATTACCTGCACGTTGGCTGTTGGAGGGACCAGAGGAAATTGATGGAGCATAAGGCCCACCTGTTATGTGGAACAACAAATGAAATGAAGTTTAACTCCCAGAATCATTGTGGTCGCCATGTTTCAAAATCTGCTATCCGATAGGAGATAGATTGCTAAATTCACTATATGTTTCTAACTTTTGGCTTACCTGTTTTTCTTGCTTTTATTGCTTTGATGTTGCTTTAATGGTTTTAATTCCTCATTACTGTATGAAGAGGATTTAACTCTTGGCATCTAGATGTGCTCTGTCTGGCACTGTTGATGCTAGCAGAGCAGCAGGCTGGCAAAGCTACTGGGGATGAGGGATGAGACGGAAAGCTCTAGGGCAAGTTTCTTGGGGGAGGAGCGGGGTGGAATACACTTTTGGAGGTGGCTGTCCTTCCTGTGGCCCTTCTCAGATCATGCATCCTTGCTCAAAGCCCCAGAGGAGAGGGCATCTGTCCATGTGATCCCACCCCTCCTTGACACTGGTGTCTGGACCAGGGTGGACACCTGACCTGAGCCAGGCCTGGCAATGGGTTGGCCTGTGCCATGTATCCCACCCAAAAGGAGAGCCAGGCCATCTAGAGCCCCTCTCTCATGACCTTTGTACTGTTAAAAGATAAACTGAGGCATATTAAAAATTTTAAGAGTTTGAGCAAAAATCGATTAGAATCAGGCAGCACCAAACCAGAAGTGGTCAGAAACGCTCCACCGACGGGAGCTGGGGAGAGACTTTTATAGAGAAGAGGAGAGACTTTTATAGAGAAGAGGCGGAAGCAAAGTGAGGAAGTTATTTGATTGGCTGTAGCTTGAGGGTTGCCTTATTTGGGAAAGCCTGGGTGGCTGTTTGTGATTGGTTGTCCTTAGGTTTGATTTCTTAACCTTGATGCGTTTCAGGCTTAGGTTTTGTTTTGCTTTCGTAGGCTCCTAAGGCATTAGAGCCACCTCCTCGTTTAATTGATTTAACAGTACTGAGGCTGGAGGGAAAAGTTGTTAGAGCCCTTGAGTTGAAAAGTCATGGAGGCCAGGCTGAGGCTGCCATTTGGGGCTCATGTGCATGTCAAATGAAGACAAAATAAAGCCTTACAGGAAACTAAAAAGAAGAGATGGGTTCCAGGGACTAGAGTGAAAGAGAGAAGTGAGACCGCATGGCCAGGGAGAGGAGAAGAGCAGCCAGTCCCCACCCTTGGATTCCCTGGCCCAGTTCCATCACTCTGCTTCATCGCCTGCTCTTGGGTGCCATGTTTTAGCACAAATCCCTCACTTACTTAAATAGCTTGAATAGGTTTCTGTTCCCTGTAATGGATAGATCAAAACACTAGTTTTCAAAGCAGGTAAAATAATTTGCACCACAGCTAAAAGGAACAAAGGAACCCCATGATGTCCTACTTCTAGGTCTCAGATACTTCTGCCTTCTCCACAGGAGGCAATGCTAGATATTTCCTATTATTCTCTCCTTAAAGAAACACTAAAGGAAGGAGTAGGAAGCATAGTAAAATACTGCCCCCTTTAAGTAGTTATCTTTATACATTTAATGTAACACTAGAAGAACCATCATTAAGCTCGGGCCACTGGCTGTCTCTTTCACCCACCATTACGTGGACCATCTCTAACTTAGGCTCCATGTAGAAACTGGGTAGATGAAAACGAGGACATAGCACGTGTTCTTGAGGTGCTCACATTGTAACACGGGGAGAACAGGAAACAAATGAATCACCTTAAAATGTGGGGGCTACTATAGCAGAGATATAAAAATGTTCCTCAGAGAAGGGAATAACCAGTTTCACCTGAGGATTTGGGAGAAGGTTTCACCTAGAAGGTGATTTTTGAGCCGAGTCTTGAAAAGTGAGTAACTGTTTCCCTGGCAGTTGGGGAAGGAAGGAGGGAGGCAGGCACTCCGGGCTAAGGGAACAGAATGTGCAAAGGCAGGGAGTTGTAAAATGGCCTGCTGAGTTCATGGGACTAGGAGACAGTCAGTGAGGTCAGAAAAGTGAGGGTTTTGGGTGAGCGGCAGGAATAAGGTTAGGTTGGGGCCAGATTTTGAAGCGCTGTATACACAATTAACAATGCAATTAATAATTATTGTATGTATTATTCATTATTCTCTACCAGAGACAAAGTAAGTCATTTATATGTATTATTCTTATTTAGTTAAGAGCCAAGGAAACATATTGTAGGCAATGTGCAACCAATGTAAAGCTTTTAAAGCTGCTTTTTTGAGATGAAGACTCGAGGCAGTTTAGAAGAGAGAGAGGTGTGAGGGAAGATAGAGAACAGGGAGGGCAGGCAGTAGGCAACTGCAATTGTCTAGGTGTGAAATAAGTTCCTGATCCAAGGCAGGATTGAGCGGAGCAGCTGGGCCTGAGACAGGCTTCTGAAGCAAAATTATTTAAATGTGTGGAGAGAATGAGAAAGAACCTGGAGCCAGATGAAGGTTTTCCTCTTCAGAGGTGGGGCCGATAGTGGTAGCTCCAACTGAGATGGATGATAGGAACAGGAAGGGGCAGGAGGATATGATTTCGTTTAAGGACATGTTAAATTTGAGATCCTAATAAGAGATCAAGGTGGAGAAGATCTGTTGGCAGTCAGATAAGGGAGCCTGAGGCTCAGGAAAGGGATTAGGAGTGGATATACAGATTTGGGAGTTTGTATCCCTCTGCCCTCCTGATTAGTGGAAGGGTTCAGAGAGGTGTACAAGACAGTTTTCAAGATTTGTATTAATGGAAGGGTGTCCAGACCACATCAGTCAAGGTACAGTTGGTGTGTAAAACACTCCAAGACAGCCATCCAGTGACTGGTCTCTCTCAGCCAAGGCTCTGGATCTCCTAACTCCTACTCCCCAGTCTTTTCTGCTCCCAGCAGGGCAACTTGGTGGGAGTGAGCTGGGGGTGGGATGCTCACTAGCCCCAAATCCACAATGGCCTAAACGGCAATTCCATCTGCCATTTTGTGCTACATGGCCTCTTCCCTTGTCCTGCCCCAGTGTGGCAGACATATGCATCTCTTTTATTTACTAGCCCATTAGCAGTTTCAGATGAGTTAGCCCTTCTCCCCATGATTGATTCAGAGCCCTGCAAAGATTTGGGATCAAGCACCTGCCTCTTTTGCTGGAGGTTTCTTTTGGGAGCTCTGTAAATCAGCATCTTGAGTTGATGAAAGAAGGATGGGGAAGAACAGAATTTTCACCCTTAATAATAGGGCATCTCATGTGGGCTTGCTTTCCACGGAATTTTCCACACACAGCTAAGAATAACTTATTTGACCTCCACGTGAGAACCTAACATTTTAGATATTTGAAAGAGTCTGTTTTGCCCCCCAAAACTTAGATTGACCCCTAAGAAAGTGCCATTTTGCAGATAAAAAAATAGTTGAATATCAGTCATTTCATATCATTCAACCCACCAGCAGTGAGGGATAGGGATGGTGAAGTGAAAGTAAGAGAAGTTTTATGTACGTTTTGAGTCATTTACCACAAGAGTCGCAGATGTCTGTTTTTGTTAATTCAGATCATACGTGACTTTGAAAAGCCATCACGGTATTTAATTATATGTAATTATTTGTGAAAAGACTTAGCAGTATTACACTGCGAGTGTTTCCGCTTCAGAGATGTGTTCTGCCCCTCTGACATGTGGAGCTTCCGCCTTCATCCGAATCTGCAGAGGGCACCGCATGTGCTGCTTGCCTTCCACCCAGCTCTTCCGGTCCCATCATAACTTCCAAATCAGACCATGCAGTGGCCCTGGTTTGACATTCCCCATGAAGAGGGAAGGAAAGACCTAACATTTATTATGCATACCTACTGTATACGAGACTCTGTGCTAAATTCTTTATACACACTATTTTCTTCAATTCTGAGCAACAACCTTAAGAGGTAGGAATTATTATCTTTGTTTATATGAATAGGAAAACTGAGGCTCTAAGAGTTAGAAATCTTGCCCCAAATTACCTAGGAGATGGTTGCTGCTGTTAGTTCTTGCTCTGAGCTGTGAAATCCTTCCGCGCAAAGTTTATCTTCCCGAGGGAAGAAGGCAAAGGTGAGGTGATGGTCTCTCTGCCCAGATTGGGAGGGGGATGGGAAGGGGATCCATTTCAGGAGACACATCATATCCGTCTCACTGTGTGACTTGACATTCAATTCTGTTGCTCAACAATGAATTGAAGATGACACATGAGCCCCTCCCAGGAATGCTGTGTGGTTAAAGATAAAATTGCTTTAATTTCCACTCAGATAACCCAGAAGGGTGATCTTTTGAATAGTGAGGAGGAATGCCATAAAATTTATCTTGGATCAACTATCAAAAGAGGGGAGAGGTTAGTAAGCGATAGATGAATGGCCTAGAGCAGGAGTTCTCTACTGGGCATGATTCTGCCTCCCAGGGAACATTTAGCGATGACTAGAGGCATTTTTCAGTGGTCACATCTGGGAGGGTGCTCCTGGCATCTAGTGGGGAGATGCTACCAACCTCCCTACAATGCACAGGACAGCCTCTCACTACAGTTATCCAGCCCCCCATGTGAATGGTGCTAAGGTTGAGAAGCTCTGGTATAAATACACTTGCTGGGAACACAGTTCAGCTGCTCTCAAAGAGCAAGTTAGTGTCATGAACCTTCAAGTATTCGGAAGTCCTTCTTTGCACATAAAGAATTACTGTAAATTATAAATTAAAAAATACCTAGTCGTGAAAGCAATTCTTGGGAGGGAGCTTCTGTTATTATTATTCGATTCTTCTGAGGGTTCTATGAACTTTTTAAAAAGTACATTTTACTAAAGAAAGAGATGTAGTCAAATTTCACAGACACCCTCATCAGAGCAAGGGGTGGAGGTGATCACTTAGAATTAGTGAAAACTTCAAAATATTGAGGTATTATTGGTTTATTCCCTTGAAATATATTGCTTTACATAATAATCGGTGAAGATCCTATTAATTTGCATTTATTTGGTTATTGCTTTCTAATGTATATATTAGCTCTAAATATGCTGTGGTTCAATGGAAGAAGAATTAAATGAGATTGTTAATATGTCAATCTTGACCTTTTTTTTCGGGGAGGGGGGGCAATGCACTTCTGTAAGACTCATGGTCATAGTGTCTCATCCTAGGCCTGCAATATGGGTTTTATTTCCACTTTGAGAAGGATATGAAACTGAAGAGGTCAGGGCCTATGTCTTGAACAAAGGAAAAGAAATCCATTTTTGATTTGGAAAATGTGAACAAATACTACTCTCTCTTGCTTGGTGATACTTTTACTTCAATTATAGAGGTGGATTTGGGTGAGATGTTACGGAAAGTGCTACGGTAGATAATTAAAGTATTTGGGGATCCTCAGGGCCCCGCTGTATATTCTTGAGAACCAAGGGAAATGAATGGCCCAGGCATTCTGCACATTTTTAGAACCAGCTGTAACTGATACATGTGGTTCTTCATTATAAATTTAGTAAGTTCGTAATTAATGAACTAAAGAACTATGGAAATTCCAGCTGTTGAATAAGCAGGCACGAGTACCAGGGTGGTTCATAGAGAAATGGTAGGTGGGTTTCTTTGTGTTTACCTGTTGGTTATGGCATTTTGTTGCACCGCATTGGGAAGATTCTGGGACTGTTTGGCCTAAGTGGAAAAGAGTGCTGTGGTCAATTGGTGATATCTGCTTTGGAAGTATGGTGGGGAGCATGGTGACATGGAACCCATATATTTGACACCCCTGGCTTATGTGTTTAACAGTTAAGCTCTATCCCTCTAAGCCCTGAACTTAAAAGTTCTCTGAGTTTGATCCTGTAAAAAAAGAAAAAAAATCAGAAAGCTATATCTGCTCTACCTTTTGTCGATTGCAAATACCTTATACAGACTTTTGATTTTGTGATTAAAGTCGTGTGCAGATCTAATTTCATTCATTTTTAAGGCTAATGTAATATGCTAGGTATTATGATGACCAACACCTCTGTCTAGACAGTAGCTGCAATAAAGCAGATTTTTAGATCAGAGAAATTTAAAGATACTTATCATTGCCATGTGCCTTTGGTGTTCATACTTGCAGATAATGACATTTCTATAGTGTTATCTAACAAAAAGTTTGGAGAACTCTGCATGTTTTATGCAAAGCATTCCTAAAGCCTGTATATATCTCTTCCCATTTTATTCATTCAATCACTCAGGGAATTTTAAGAGACTAGGATTTTTTGTTCCTTGGGGAAAAAAGAAAATTAAATATTTTTTATATATGAATTTAAAATAAAGAACTCTTTTATTAATTCATTGCTTTGGGCCAGTTACCCAATGCTTATTTTTGTGTGTGCGGGGAACCCTCAAATTTAAAACAGCTCACAGCACATAAGAGTTCAATATATGTTGGCTGATGAACGACTTGTAATGATTCAGTTGTGGAGGATCACTGCACCTCCCTGTAGAAGAAATAATATCAGAGATTTTTCCTTAACACCTCTCTTCCTTCTTCCTGCATTCCTCTCTTCCCTAACTTCTTTTTATTTTAAACAATTCGTAGATGTCTTTATTATGAGACTGCCTTGTAGATGTTATTGTCCTATGACAAAGGCCTTTTCTACTTCACAAAGAAAATTTACTTGGGTTGGGTCCAAAATAGTATTTCCTTATAAGTTGCTCACTAAGATGACGGCAACATCTCACCAAACATCAGGAGACTGCATTCTAATCTCTCGTCGATCTGGCAGTTTGGCCGTGTCATTAAGTCTCTCCTCATTTTTCCATGCTGTAAAATGAATAGAGTTAAAGCAGATGGTAGCTACTTCTCCTTCCACATTACCATTTTAAGATTGTGGTAGCCAAGTCTTAGGGCACTTAGGATGCTAACATTAACATTTTGCTGAGCAAAAAATCAGGTTGCCTTGAGGGTAACTGAATTTCATGGAGCCAGTGTGCTAGTTAAGAGAAAGGCTGAACTTATTGGAAGAGGGGTGATGTCATCCTTAGTCACAGAATGGAATAAATTCTGCCATGTTCAGAGGAAGGAGATTAAATTTGGTGGTGGGTGGTCAAGGAGACATAGGGGAAAACGTCCATCCAGTAGAAAGGAGACATGACTACAGAGGAAGAAAAAACAAGATAGATATCAATTAGGGCTCTTTGGTTACAAGCAACAGAAACTGGCTCTGACTGACCTGAGTAGGAAAAAGGATGTATTAGAAAGAAGGTAACCTTAGTGTCGCATGATGATTCTGGGTGTGTGTCAGTTGGGGTGGGTAGGGATGGAGTAGGGGGATAACAGATTGACAAACTCCCCAGAACCCCCATAACTGAGTGAAGAGCAGTTCTCCCAGGAAGGAAAACTCTGAGAGAGGAAGGAGGAAAGGAATGCTGACTCTCAAAAATAATACAAGAAAGATAACTATTTCTAGAGCAAGTAAAAAAAATAAGATGAGAACTGGACAGCCTCAACCTGCTGTCGACAGTACATCTGTTTGAAGTAAGAGAAAACGTAGTTTACTATTTTGGAGAAGGAAAAAAAAAAAAAAACAGAGACAATGTACCAGGGAAGGAAAGCGAAATAAATCAAACCAAATTAATTTATTCTTGAACATATTTGGAGCCCACCCCCATTGGGTACCCAGGCCCCTAGTTCTCAGGACCTGAAAAAGGAGACGTGACCCCAGTCCTCAATGAGCTCCCAGTCCAGCAATACACTGTTGTGAATTCCTAGGTATATTGAATGCCAACTAGGTGCCAAGCTTCTTGCTGAGAGCTTTGAAAGCACATCTCACTTAATCCTCCAAGTGCTCTTGGAGGCCAGTCCTACTATTATCTCCATTATGCAGATGTCCTGAGAGGAGCAAAAGAACCAGCCTAAAGTTAGAAAGCAGGCAGGGCAGAGCAGGGACTCTCTGGGCTGCAAGGCCTAGGCTTTGCTAGGGCTCTATGTTGCTCATCTTAGCAAATAGAAGAGGAGAAAGGAAACACAGTCAGACAAAAGGGGAGGGGCAGCTCAGCCCTATGGTATCTTGGGTTATTGACTAGTTCACTGAGCATTGCAATGTTTAGGGAATTGAATCACATTCAGTGCCTATGGAAGCCTACAGTAGGTGATTAAGGACAGCCATGCCCAATCTGTGCACTAGAGCAGGCCAGCAACTGTGCCAAAGCAGGACAGAACCTGCCTCTTTCAGTCTGGGGCATACTGACTTATCAACAGTCTTTTCACGCTGAGCTTCTACAAGACAACATTCTGATTTACTGACTGCACGGATGACCTTTTTTCCCCCAAAGTTCAGATGTCAAGTCTAGAATTGTTATCCTAAGGCAGGATAAAAATGTTCTTGCCTCTTCTGGGCCTGGACCTGCCTATCAGCAGTGAATGGAAGTCTCAATGATGATTAAGATTTCCAATCTAGCAGAACCGCTGGCTCTTAGTCCCTTGTCTAGAGACATCCCAGATGTCAAATCTTCCGAAATATAAAATATGAAACTGTATTCCCAGCTTTTAAGGTGACATGATTGTTTCTCCTTTTTTATATTTTGCTACTTTTTATTGAAAAGCATGTTTATTTTTATAAAAGAAAAGGGGCATTTATTAAGAAAAATGCCTGATATGCTATGGTTAATCTAAAATTAATCACTTCTCTGCCACCTACACCGTTCTCTATACAGGAGTCGCTGGTAGGTGCCAGAAATATAAGAGAACGTGACTGTAGGTGCCCCACACACCAAATCTAAATAACCAAGAGAAAGAGGGTATCCTCACATGAGATCAAGCCTAAGATGTCCTGCTTCCCTTCCTTGTCACCATCCCCACCTCCCTTTTGTGGCTTTTGGACCTTTTCTTCAAGACGCGCTCCAGCAGAGTTTGTTCAGTGGCTGGTGTAGTATGGAGTTGTTGGCCTTTGCAGCCCCCTGGGGCACTGCTTTGGGTAGTTCTGTCTGTTGGAACTCTGGGCCTCTGCCTCTGTTTTCTTTTCCTTTAAAAAGTCATTGAAGTCCAGAGTGTCGGCAGTGACCTTTGGAAATGTTTTTACAGCTTACAGAGACTTCCTGACATGTTTTATTAGCTCTTGGTGGTAGCTAATAAAGTGAGTCTTAGCAAAGTTGCATAACGTTGACATAGTGGAGCCACTTCCAGAATAACCTCTCCGCTGAGTTGCCTTGGAGGAGGCTTGACGACAGGATATTTGGCTACCGCTTTCTGTCCAGTTCAGCAGGGCCTGAGTGACGGCTTCTTGAAGAAAGGGAGGTCATTGCTTTAGGAAATACAGTCACCAACGTAGCCTGAAAGAGCCTCAAGTACAACAGCCTCCTGCCCCAGAAAACAGCGACATCGTTGCTCTAGAATTGAGGAATGAGTTATTTCCAAAAGCTTTTGTTTCTGCCTTCACACAGGTGAAACGTAAGCCAAAGCTGGTCAGCTGCCTCTTATGAGGAAGGAGAGAAGAGAAAACAACCCTCCTTTCAAGTTTGTGAGCGTTAAACAGCATCTCTGTTCTCTGGAGGGATGCTCTAGCAAAGTGGTATGGAGTTTAGGCTCTGAATTTCCGCAGACCTAGACTCAAATTCTTCCTCTGCCATTGACCAGCTGGGCCATCTCGGGCCAGTGACCACTTAAGACTCGGTTTCCTCCTATAGAAAGTGGGGATAATAATCGTAGGGTTATTGTGAGGGATAAAATGTGACAATGCATGTAAAGTACTTAACACAATGCTTAACACATAAGCACTTAAAAAGGGTCAGCTATGAGATTATTTTATTAAATTCTTTGGAGGGCCATGTGTGGGCTCTGTCTGTGAGATAATATTTATCTGTGTGCCTCCCTCAGCCCAGGTCCGTCATTTTGCACAACTCCTTGGGACACAATTAACAATGGGACATCATTCTCATAGAACACAGGGTGAATGGTGCCTGGAGTGGTGCACCACAGTGGTCCTCCCCCACCCCCTCCACTGTTCTCTCTCCCTCTCCCTCTGCACCACCCCCCACACCTCTGTGCCCTTTACAAATAATCACCAGGCCTATATTTACTTTGGGGAAATAATTATCTCATAAATAGGCATAACATAAAAAGCGAAAAGGCATTTAAACATGGGTGGCAAGGATTTCCTTGTACCCCTTGTGTTTTGTGACAAACGAGGCAGAGAACTGCTATTTCAGTTGTCGGTAACAGTCAGATAGGTACCAGGGGTCTGTCTAACAGGAAACTCCATCAGAGTCTAAAGCGAGAGAAGCTAAAAAAGAAAAAAAAAAGCTGGGAACAATTAGTTAGCAGCCTTTTTTCCTCCATTGTACCTCAAGCCAGTCTTTTTCTCAAGACTTTTTATCTCACATCCCACAAGATTCTTAGGAGATGGCAAAGCCAAGAGAAGAGAAAACCAGGGAAGAAGGGCATTTTTTGAGTCCCGTCTATGTGACAGTTGAGCAGTCCATCTTAGGTCGTTAGTAGTCACAGTGACGATTATCCTTATTTTATAGATAAGCAAACCAGACAAATCGGTCATATAAGGGACGCCCAAACCACACAGCTAGCAAGGGGCAGGGCTTCAAATTGATTTTTGTCTTTATGAAACCCTGGTCTCTCTACTACCTGAGAGCTTCCTGAATGTCAGAGCTGAGCCAGTGCTCCCTATGACAAAATGAGAACGAGAAAAATAAGGACATTGTATCAAATACCTCATCCTTATTCCTAAATTTATTCCATGTAAAGGACTGTCCTTTATTCTGAGATTATGTCTTTCCATCTTATTTCTTTTTGGATGTTAAAAATGCCTTTTCTTCTATGAAATTATAGAGTTGGTGAGGCATTTTTAATTGCCCTTGTTGGTAAAATAAAGAAGACAACTTATGTGGATCTCCTTGCCTAATTTTGCTGAATTTTGAAACCCAGAAGTCTAGTACTGCTATGTTACACCATTTTGCTTCCCTCCAAATACATACAAATTCTTTAAATTCCTCTGTTTGCACCCTAGTTTGTGATTACTGCCTATATTTTTCATTAAGCTGTAATAATGTTCAAGAATTACCTGCTCCCAGATATGATAAAGGAATATTTCCTTGTTTCTTTGTTCAGATTCTACCAAAAAATGGTTCCAATTAAGAGTTCTTTGGGACACGTTAAAATTTCAAATTCCAGAGCCCTGCCCTCAGAGATTCAGTAGTTCTGGGCAGGACCCAAATCTGAGTTTTTAGCAGCAATGTTGGTGCTCTTCATCTGGGAATAATCCTTTCAGGAACTCTGACATAAAGGCACTGGATCATATAAAATGATCTCTTCCCTGCACTGAGAATTCTTTGTTCTTTCCACAGAGGCATGGCATCATGTCAAGCTCAATTTTGTGAATTATATGAGATTTCTACATCCATTTCTGGTTAAAATATTGGAGAAGAACCATCTGATTTGCTTTAAGCATTTCCTTCCAAAATCAATTTAAGTAAAATTAATCTTTAAGAAAAACCCCATTTCCTAAATTTGAAATCACTTTTGTGCTTAACTAAACATATGATACCTCCAAGCCGAATCCTGGGCCCATCAAGAAACTCTCCATCCGTCAGTTGCCATGGAAGTGAAGCCTGCGCTATAAATTCCACCTCCAGGCAGATTTCCCTTCCGTGCAAATCAACTGAGAAACTTTCTTTTTTTGGATCACACTCAGAGAGGATATTTGGTATAAACACTTACTTTTATTAAAATGCTTTAATAATTTATGGTTTCCAAATGTTTTCTGCTATCGTAATTTTTACATGAACAGCATACATCCAACAATAACCTAACTCATTACGTGGAGGGATCATTGACCCGGGAGAGCTGAACCAGATTAGCTGGGGCACTAGTAAAACTTGAAAAGCTCTGCTCCCTTCCCCAGGAGACCTGTTAAGCATGACCCACCACGCCCCAGTATTCATTTATACAAATGAACTTTACAGAGCTCAGATAGGCTGTCAATATTCAAAAAAGATTATCATTGAAGAATTGGCTGAGATGAGAGCAGGCAGAAGCATCACCTCTGAACAGAATCTGCTCAGCCAAACGTCATCCTGTGAATTGAGCACATTTTACCAAAGTGCACCTCTTTCCAACTAAGACTTCTTTTAAGCTGGAGTAGGTGAAGAATTCTTCCACTCCATGAGCATGGAATATCTTTCCATTTCTTTATGTCTTCTTTGATTTCTCTCAGTAATACCCAAGACGTGGAAGGAACCCAAGTGCCCATCAACTGAGGAATTTATGGATAAAGAAAATGTGGTATATATATATATACACATACAGTGGAATACTACTCAGCTATAAAAAAAGACAAAATCATCCCATTTGCAACAACATGGATGGACCTTGAGGGTATTATGTTAAGCGAAATAAGCCAGATAGAGAAAGACAAACACTGCATGATTTCACTCATATGTGGAAGATAAACAAACACATGGATGAAGAGAACAGATTAGTGGTTACCAGAGGGGAAGGGGGCTGGGGGGGTGGGCGAAAGGGGTAAAGAGGCACATATGTATGGTGACGGATAAAAATTAGACTATTGGTGGTAAGCACAATGCAGCTTATACAGAAACTGATATAGAATAATGTACACCTGAAATTACACAGTTATAAACCATTATGACCTCAATAAAATAATTGAAAAAAGAAAGGAATAAATGTGAGTAAAGCCAGCCCTGGAGGTCTAGTGGTTAAGATTCAGTGCTCTCACTGCCTGGCCCAGATTTGTTTCATGGTCAGGGAACCACACCACCTGTGTGTCGGTTGTCACACTGTGGCGGCTGTGTGTTGCTGTGATGTTGAACGCTCTGCCACTGGTGCTTCAAATACTAGCAGGGTCACCCATGGTGGACACGTTTCAGTGGAGCTTCCAGACTTCTAGGAAGAAGAACCTGGCCACCCACTTCCAAAAAAGTTGGCCATGAAAACCCTGTGAATAGCAGCAGAGTATTGTCTGATAGAGCGCCAGAAGGTGAGAGGATGGGGCAAAAAGACAGGGCAGGGTTCCGCCCTGCTGTGCACAGGGTCTCTAAGAGTCGGAATCCATTTGACAGCACTGACAACAAAGGTGAGAGTAAAGGGTTCATCATGCCTTTGCTTCCCCATTTCTTTGCTTTACATGCCTTTGACTACTCGTGTCTCAGAACTCCGCCAGGATTCCCTCTGACCCTTGACCTGGGTGACGTGCTCCGCCCTCTGTCTCACGCAGATGACCTGTGTCGTGTGTTATTCTCACCGGCACTGAGTTCAGGCACCACAGTCAGACCATCTGGATTTAGAGCCCCTCTCTGCCACTGACTGTGGGACTTGGGCAAATGACATTGTCTTACAACTCAGTTTTTTCAAGTATAAGTGGAGATGATTATTATATCTTCCACCAGGCTTCACATGACTGTTAAATAAGATAATGCTTGTGAAATGTTAGTGCAGCGTCTGGCACGTAAATAATACTAGCAGTTAAATTACTAAAATATTATTTAGAAAAATTGATGTACTTGTCTCTTCCACTTCCATTGCAAGTAATGACTTTGATTTTTTTTTTAGTGGATACACAGAGTGAAGTGTCATGAAAAATTCTGAGGCCGTATCCAGGTGTAAGGGGGAAAGACTGGAGATCAAATAGCTCTGTCTGTCTGCCTCGTTCCAATGGTGGAGTGGGGGCATTTGCACGTATTGTCTCTTCCTGTATTCTACTGGAAGTACCTTAGTGGTGATAATGCATTCAGCCTTTAATGTATTGACCATCTACTGTGTACCGAGCACTGTAGTATCCATTGTATATTCATTAACAAATAAAAGAGACATGACCCTGGCCCTGTGGAGGTTACAGACCAGTGGAGGAGCCAGGTAACAACAAGCAAGCCAGAGAATGAAGATAGAAAACAACTAGTGATAGGGACTGCTTTAGGAAGACCATCAGCTTGTAGCCACAGAGACTTAAATGTGGAGGCAGAAATCCACATTAGATAGAGTGGGTGAGAGGAAGTGTCTGAGAGGGAGGTATGAGAAGAGAGATGGGAAATGCAAGAGCAGCCTATGTAAGCACCTGAAGTGGAAAAGACCTTGGCGTGGTCTTGAAAAGAAGCCATTGTGACTGGAGTATCATCGGAAAGGAGGAAAGCAGAGCAAGATGAGGTGAGAGAGGCAGGCAGGAGCCGGATCACGTGAGCAGTGGTTCTGAAACTCCAGCATGCATCACCGTCGCTGGGACAGCTTGTGAAATCCCAGATTGCTGGGCCCCATCCCCGGAGTTTCTCATCCGTTAGGTCTGGGCTGGGGCCTGGGAATTTGCATTTCTATACAAGTTCCAGGTGACGCCAATGCTGCTGGTCTGAGTACCACTCTCTGAGAACCCCTGATAGAAGGCTCTTTTGGGCCATGGTAAAGGATTTGAACTTTATTCAAAGTGTTAGTGGGAAGCAGTCAAAGGATGTCAAGAGCCATAGCCTTCAATTATTATTTTTCACTCAGACCACTGTGTGGAGAATGAATTAAAAGTTGGTAAGAATAAAAATGGGGAGGCCATTTAGGAAGCTCTTCCCAGTGGTCACGTCAGCGCAGTGGCAGTAGAGAGGAGAAGGGGCATTCAAGATCTATTTAGGAGGTAGCAGCAATGGGCTTTACCTGAGGATCAAATATGATGAGTGAGGGAAAGAGAAGTGGAGGATGTTGCCAGGATTTCTGCCTTGAGAAACAGGAAAGATGGTCAAGGCATTTACTGAGATGAGGAAGATTGGGGCAGGAACATGTTTGGAAAGAAGAAGAAAGGAATTCACTGGACATGTTTTAGATGTGTTAAATTTGAAGAACTATCTCTAAAGCCTCCAAACCAAGCATGTACAGATGTTTCAAGGCATGAACTAAAAATAGTGAAGGCAGTAGCCTTCTGGTCAGTGCAGAAATGAAAACTACACGGGTGCTTGGGAACCACGCCAGCTCCTCAGTCTTCTCTGCAGGAACCGGGAGGACTCGGTAATACATCACTCCTGCACTCCAGCAGTAGCATCCGTGTAAATCACTGTAGAGCAGGTCAGGCACCTTCGGAAGCTAGCTTAGCTCTTGAGTAGCTGGATGTTAACAACATATCCAACCTAAAGTGGAGGCTCCTGTGGGGCCAGCGTGCTTTTCTACCCAAAGTTTACCCTAACACCCTAAATGTCAGCACTGTTGACATTTGAGTTGGATAATTCTTTGCTGTAGGGGGCTGTCTTGAGCACTGTAAAATGCTTAGCAGCATCTCTGGCCTCTACCTACCAGAGGCCAGTAGCACCTCCCCCTCCCAATTGTGACAAGTAGAAATGCCTCCAGATGTTGCCAAATGTTCCCTGAGAGCAAAACCACCCCCCAGTTAAGAAGCACCGCCGTACATGTTAATCCCCTCGTGGTACCCCTTGCCACAAGATAAACTCTATTCCTCATTTAATATACCTGTTTTCTATCCCAGCCTCTCAGAACTCCCTGTCTTTCAAGGTGACTTTCAATCCATCTGAAAGGTATTAACAGGTCAGTGGTTAAGGAGATGCTATAATGATCTTCTGGAGAGAACATTGTCCTTCAAATGTTCCTGTTAATGTTGCTGATGTAGGGAACTTTAGGGCAGCCTGTAAGAGGAAGAATGAGACAATCTGATGATAATAATGATAATGATAATAGTAACAATAATAATGGTAGCAGCTGCTAATGTTTATATAGATACATGCCATCCAAAGATCTAAATATTTCAAAAATATTAACTCAATCCTCACAGCAACACTATGACTTTGGTAGTAGTATTATCATCCCCGTTTTATAGATGAGGAAACTGAGGTGTAGAAACTTACCCAAGACCACACAGAGTTAAGTAACAACTGGTTCAGACCCAGGCCATCTGCCCCCCACCTTCAGTCCATCCTCCACTTTACTGGAGGCGAGGGGGCATCTGATGGGAGACAATAGGGCGGCAAGTTGCTGTTAAGTGATCTGCCTGCTAAGATGCGTCACCTTTAATCCTTAATCATTATTCTCAATTTACAAAGTCCTTTAGCTGAGAATTCCCATACTCAAAAGTATGTTAGAAATTGTGATTCCCACTGATGATAAATATTTTAAGTAAATAATCATTCATTTGTTCATCCATTTCTCCCCTTTCACTCTATTTAAAGGAAACATCTAACTTCAATTTTCTTAGCAAACACACATTTAGACCACAGATTCATTAAGTCATAGGGATTCATTTTCACAGGTTCGTAACTTGATTTTTGTACCCAGAAGCAACTTGGCCACATTTTGATGCTATTTCCAGATTGCACGGAGAAGCCAATACAAACATTTCCATTACTGTGGCAACTCCAGGCAGCTGTGAAATTACAGGTGTGCTGAGTTGCTGTGATTTAGCAGGGACGAATGCTCACACTCTCCCAAAACTCTTCCAGGAACAGGCAGGTTGCAGAGGAAAATGTCCTTGGATGAGGGATGCAACACGAGTCGTGAGCTGATTCTTTGATTGCTGCCTTGGCCCCTGGAAAGAGAGGCTCACGACATTTTTCTTCAAAACGTGTTCTGAGATGCAATTCCTGTAGCTAAGAAAATATCGGTGGAACTCAGGGTGACTGGGCCTTAAGGGCCATCAAGAACGTGATGACAACTGACAGAGAGTTACACCTGACCCTGTGTGTGCTACATTTATAGATATCAAAATTCCTTCGGAAAGAGCTTCCATCTGGTGAATTTCTCTAAGGAGAGAAGTTTCGTGCATTTATGCATTTTAGCATCTGAAAAAATTCTTCATGCTGTTCTTGAGAACACTTCACTCTACTGTAGTTTTCATTTTGATGAGCCTTATCCAGACCAACAAATGGGGTATTGCTGTGATGGGACAGTTCCTTGGGCTTTGTTGAGTTGTTCTTCTCAGATGTTTCATAACAATGATAACAATACTAGAAATGGCTAAGATCTATCAGGTGCTACCTAATATGCTTCTAACTTCATGTGGATAATTTAACCCCTCAACCCCATGAGATAGGAACAATCATTGCTTCCTGATTTACAGAGGAGAAAATACAGGCTTAAAGAGAGGAGTCGCCTGCCCCAGGTCACAAGTGAGGCAGCAGTGGGGCCAGAACTTGAACTCTGTACACGTTCTTGGGCGCCCAATGTCTTCTATGTGCTTCTACGCAGCAGCGGAATACGTGCTTCTTGCACATGTCTGCACAATCCAGGTGTTCAAAACTTACGAGATTGAAAACCTCCCCAGACATGTCTGAGGGGAAAGTGTCTGAGAACCTTTTTCATTCCCATGCACGAGGCCCGGAGGCACCCTTCCCCAAAATCGTTGGCACGAAAAGCATCCAAACCTTCAAGTGCTCCAGGGCTTAGCCAGCAGCTGCGGCAGCAAACTATCAAAGGGAGCAGGTAGGTGCTGGAGGCCGTGCCAGGCCTGGCCAGCGCTTGGGCGCGCTCAAAAGCTCTCAGCAAACAATTAGCTCTAAATGTGTTTCCTTTGCCAGAACCCATTAGGACAATCAATATTGGCATCTGTCTTTACGTGCTTAATAAGAGTCAGGTTCCTGGACCAGTCCTGCGGGAAGTACCTTCAAATATTCCCAAGGGATTTCTAAACATCAAGAAGTTGAGTCTCCCAACAGCTCTCCCTGCAAGGAAACACAGAGAACAGATCCAAGTAGAGCTGCTTACATTGGTGGGAGAGCATGAAGGAGAGAGAGAGCAGGTAAGCAGGGGAGGACCCCATGCTGTCAGCCTCTCACCACCCCACGCTCCATCGTGGCCCTGTAGGCACCTTTGTCAAACCTGCAGAATACAGTTTCAAAACCACTGCTCTGTCCCGTCCTACCTTCTTTATCTTATCGTCACTGTATTGTCATTGTCTCACAGGGCCTGACACTCTGGAAGTGCTGGTTACACTTTTAATTGAGTTGACAGAAATTGGGAAAAAATTCTCACTGTTCTTTTGCATGTCCTGCTTTGCTCTAAAATATGTCCTGTGAGTACAGATTTCACGCGCTTATGTTAAACCCCATGGAGGAGACTCAGCTGAAAAACAGCTTCAGGGAAGCATATTCTGCAGACTCTCCTTTTTCTCCCCTCTCCTCCTCCTGCTGTCTCGCTTCCTTCCCTGTGACAGGACTGTGCACCAGTAATTAAACAGTGTTGCCTTGACACTAAGTTCAAGGGCAAGATGCGTATCTCCATCCTTAGTGGTCTCCAGATGTTCAGCCCACCTCCTCTTGACAGGGACTGCCTAACCAACCTATGTATCTTGTGAGGCATGACCCAGATTCCTGGCAGAGAGGCTGGAGGCTGGGGGCTGCTGGCCGAGAACCAGGCTCGCCTTCTCTCCCTCACCTAAGCTCCCCTTCCCGAGTATGGGCTGGTGCCATGTTACTGGCAGAACAGCAGAGGGGCTATACCAGGAGGCACCTGGCAGGTCTGGGGAAGGCTTCTGTCTGACTCTCAGATGTGCCGGGGAAATGCTGGAGGGAGGTGTCGTTGGAGAGAGTGTTGCGGTGGGTGGGTTCCAATCCTAAAGCGCATTCGCCTCCGCTGTTGTTTCCTGTGGAAGAATAGGAGTTGCTGCAGAACAATTGTTGCAATGGGAGTGATTCTACTTGCCAAATGACCAGATTATTTTTATCAGGCCAGTGAGCTGTGTGCCAGCTAGTTGCCAAGATGAATGGACTGAGATTGTGTGAGCTATTGAGCTCTGAAATAACAGAATCTCCCCGGTTCCATTCCTGGAACCGACCCTAAATGCCATCGGAGGTCAGCTGCTGGTCCGTTTCTCAGCTCAGGCAGGTGTGCACTCAAACTGTTTGTGACAAATGCTAGTCGCTTGCTTCTGTGTTGACAGATATGAAAACGTTAGTGAGCTTAGGCCTAACCGACTCTGTGATTTTGGCCAAGTCACTTAATTCTACTACCATTTAGTTTTACCTGTAAATTTTAAAAATGAATAGCAAACCACACAGTACCTGGGACGGTGGCTTTTCTAGTGCCATGTTTTGGAAACATGAGCGTCTATTTTGGAGGCAGAGACTGAGGTGTCTAGCCACGGCTCCACCACCTGCTGGGTGAGTTTCTATTTTCTCCTCTGGAAAGTGGGCATAATTATCCCTCACTGGCAAGGAAGTCAAAATTGAATCAGGCAATTTCAATATTCCCCAAAGTTTCTATTATATAGAAAAGGGTTCTGTGGCCAAGTTTAAGAAACACTGCCTTCAAAATAAGCAGTTCTTTAATGTAGAATTTCTCAGAACCTTTCTGATCTTTATATATACCAGGAAATTTCCTGGGAAGGGCTAGAGTAAACAGCATTTCATTTAATTCTGGTACCCTTTAAATTTTTTTTTTAAAGTAACATCTAGCCTTAAGAGAGAGAACTTTGGGGAATGATAGACAATACATGTAAATTCAACCTCATGCCAACATACAGTAGTAAGGATAATCGCAACCATCTATTAGATGCCCACTATGTTTTGGGTAAAGTACGGTATAAATAACAAATTAAGAATGCAGTCTGGCCGGCCTGGTGGTGTAGTGGTTAAATTCAGTGCGTTCCCCTTTGGCGGCCTGGGGTTCATGGGTTCGGATCCCGTTCACGGACGCACACCACTCATCAAGCTATGCTGTGGAGGCGACCCACATACAAAATGGAGGAAGATGGACACAGAAGTTAGCTCAGGGCCACTCTTTCTCAAGCAAAATGAGGAAGATTGGCAACAGGTGTTAGCTCAGAGCCAATCTTCCTCACCAAAAAAAAAAAAAAGAATGCAATCTGCTAGCACCTGAGCACAAAATGTGTGTATGTACATATTTCCTAGACACTCTTCAAAGGTACCAGCTTACTAGGTTTACAGAGTAGCTGTGTCCTGATTTAAAAGGAAAATAACATGCTTCCATGGTGAGGTATCCTTTTACACCCACATCCACATATGAGCAACCTACTTACCCTTCTAGACTTGACTCAGGAGCCACCCACACAGCCCCTTCTGTCAACTCCTTGACAGGTTGTCTGGCCTCTCTCCTGGAACCTTCATGAATCAGTGTTATTTGTCTATTATCTTGAAATCACTGGCTCCTGAGTCTGAATTCTCAAATCTCCACGTCCTACCCATGGGACCCTACATAAATTGTCTCTGCCCCAGGTTCTCCAACGTAAACCTGGGACTGTGCCCACCTCGTAAAGATCAAATGAGGTGGAGAGATTAAATGAGAAACTATGAATAAAGCAAATTCTTTCACAGCACTTTCTATGTGCCAGGTGCTGTGGTGAGAGCCCCAGCAGATATGGATTTGTTTCATCCTCATCAAGTCCTGTGGGTGAGGTTCTGATATTACCTCTGAGGCCCAGAGAGGTTCTGTAACTGGTCCACATGAGCGTGTGCCAGGATGTGAACTCGGGCAGGCTGGGTCCCAGATCCACGATCTCACCACTTCACCTTGCAGCCTTTCTTATGAAGAACCTGAATAATGCCTGGCACATAGTAGATGTAGATTGATAAACATTTTCTTCTCCTTCCACATCTCTTCTCTTTGTTCACCTGTCATCTCTTATTATTAATCAATTTATTCTCCCCTCCTCCAGTACCTTCTTGCTTAATAAGGTTTTATTTGTTTGTTTGTATTTTACACATAAGGACCACGTAGCACCAAGTCCTGGAAGTTCGTGGTATTGTCGTGGGGCTTTGACTAGGATTAGGGACAGGGGGCACTGGTAATTTACATCCCTGGAGGAACTGTAGGAAGTACCCTGTTTCTGCCAGTTCTGCGCTGTGGTAACATTCTGAGTGGTCCCTGAGTACCCCTTCATCTCTCATGGCACACTCGAGAACTATATATCAGTACAAGTTCACATTTGTCAGGTTTTTATTATGTCCTGGGAGGGCAAGGTCCAGGGAATTCTTGGTCTTGTCTTTTCTCAGCCCAGTTGGAGCCAAGGAGTTGTTTGCATGACTCAGCATGAAGGAACTCATAATGTGCCTGATTTATTAGGTGGTTTTCTTCTCCCTAAGCCAGAGGAGTGGGGGTGGGGGAGTTGGGAGACGGCTGGCCTTGATCTTCTGAACAATGCACATACTTTCCAGCTTCTGGGTGCAAAGAGTGAGTCCGGGCACTGGGAATAACTATGAACATTTGAATCTGCTCAGCGTGTAATGGGAAGCCTGGGACTTGAGGCAGAGAAGCCCTGAGGAAAGAATTGATTTGCTATCTGAAGCAATGGGTGTCCACATTGGGTAACTTGGAGCCCCTTAACTTTTTTGGCTCCTTTTATTATTCATCACATTTTGAGGTTGTACAGGAGTTGACCTAGTACAAGGTGGCAGCAATAATAACAAATAATAACTTTTACAGTGCCAGACACTGTCCCAAGCTGTCAACACACACAGTGTTACTTCATCACCCATTTGACCTATGAAAAAGCTGAGGTTCAGAAAGATGAATACTGTGAGCAAGGCCACATAGCTAGAATGAGGGGGACTCAGAATTACAAACCCAGGGCTTTCTGACCCCAAGGCGTCACTCCTATCAGGGTCTGCGCCCCCACTCACCAATTTCATATTACCTTCTCACAGACTTGGACATTCTGGGCAATGCCTGAAAGGAAAACGTCTTTAGTTCTATCACAAATCAGGCAATGCCATGAGGGGCTATCCAGACGTGTGACTTCTGAAGTGGCCATTCAGCCCAGACCCCTGCTGTCTGCATCTGGCTTGGTTTGCATAGGCACTTGGCAGAATTCCAGGGACACTGAGAGTCCCATCTGATCCCAGGATGTGCAGAAGATGGAGGCAGCTTCTCAGTCATCTGGCAGAGACAGACTTGTAGCCCAGAGGATACCAGGGAAGAGGTATTAACCCTTTGGCAGTGCTCAGGTTGGCATGGGTTGGGGAAGCAACACAAGATGGCAACACAGCCATCTATTTCTATAGAAAACAGTCTCAGAACCATAGAATGTGACGTCTGGAAGGGACCTTAGAAATCACCTAGGTCAGGAGTTTTCACACTTTAATTTTGTCAAGTGAAATCCTACACAGAACTCGAATATCGGCCACGGAGAGGTGGTGGGAGAAGAGACCCCTCTTCCTCCTGCCTGCTTGGCAGCGCCTCAGTGTCTGCAGGGAGGAGTTTGAGACACTGGTCTCAGCCAGACCTTTTTTGTCAGCTGGAGAGCCTGAAACCTGGGGAGGTTGGTCAGGTTCCTGCAAAGGTCACCCGGGAGAGGTAGTGAACTGGTATTTCCCAGATGATTTCTGGGTGTGAGAAGGTGACATTGGCTTAGCCTCATCCCACCCCACGTTAAACTGAGCTTCCTTAGGCAGCGTGAGAAACCCCAGACATCTCCTCTGACTGGCTGATCCCATTCAAGCTGTTCCAGCTCTCTCCTGTAAGTTGTAACCAATCTCACAGGGGTTAGGAAGTTTGAGAGACAGGATCGTTATTTAGCAAGAACTGCTTAAGATCCCTGGGCCGGAAGCTGGAACAAGGGTCATTTGCAATTATGGGGACAGGGAAAGTGGCAGTCAGAAAATGGACCCCCTTCGCACCTGCCACCATTTTGCCCAGAGTGAACTTTAAAGAGAGGGTTAGTTTAATAGGGCATTTAACCTGGAAAGTCTGCGTGAGTTCAGCACTCACAGTACAGAGATTTCATTTCCTTTTCTGCACTTGACCCTCCTAAGAGTTTGAGATCCACCCAAAGAGAGGAAATAAGAATATATTTGGTTGAGAAAGGCTCTGCGCTAAAGTTGTACTCCTGGTGGCCTCTAGACCGCATGGTGGGTGAGGATTTGGACACACCTTGCAAGGTACAAGGGGTGACCCAGCTTTTCCCAGAAAAGGCATGGGCTGGTTCTGTTGAATTAGCACATCAGGAGTTTCACTAGGGTTAATGTTTTAACCGTTGTGTCAATATACTTAGTGCCATTCTGTTTGAACATTCCACGACACAATAAAACCATTTCTAACGAGCAAGTTTTGTTTTGTTTTTAAATGACGGAATGGCAGTAGGAATTACCTGGGTGCGCTTTGTGCTGTGTTGAAAACCAAATATCATACATTTAGACCAAAGAAATGTCTAGACTTTATACCTTTGCAATTCCCTCAGTTCTTATAGTCATTTCAAGGTCTAAGAGTCTGTTTCACTCTCATGGGGCTTCCTGGACTGTGCAGATTTGGCTCTTTGGGAGATTAACTGCTGGTGGGTTTTGTTCAGAACCTGCCTTGGGCTGGACAGCTTTGGATCAGGTCACATTTGGTGCCTTCTCCTCCTATGGCTGGGAGTAAAGGCAGAGAGCCAGCCTGCTCGGGCTCACAGCCCAGCTCCTCCAACTCCTGTGGTGTGACCTTGGGCAGGGAACTTCATCTTTCTCTGCCCGACTCCTCATCTGTGAAATGGGCAGGACAGTAGTGCCTGCCTCGTGGGTTGTTGTGAGGACTTAGTGAGGTGATGCACCAGTCCTGGCCCAGAGCAAACACTCAACAGTTAGCTAGTATAGCAGCACTGACACCCCAGCTGGCCCTCTCTTACACCAGAGTCTCTACATTTGTAGGATCTCAGTGTTGAAGGAGACCCCAACAATTCCCAGAGGCTGCCTTAGAATCTGCCAAGGTGCTTTTAAAAATTAGCTATGCCCAAGCTGCAGGGAATCAGAAGAGGGACTGGGAATCTGGCCTGTTCACAACAAATGCAAGTGATTGTCATGCGCAGCCAGTGATGGAAACCACCTTCTCTTGCCGGGATCCCCTCTCCAACAACACTAGCAAGTACCCTCTATTTGAACAGCTCCTTCTATGGGGACCTCACCACCACCTGAGGCAATGCATCCCACTTTTAGACACCTCTGGCAGTATAAAAGTTTGTCCTCAAGTTGACCTAAAGAAGGAAGGGGCTGCCTCCGGCCATAAGGAGGCAGAATGGTGGAAAGAGAACAAACTTTGAAGTCAGAAAGAAACGGGCTTGAATTGCACTCCAGTGCTTGTTAGCTTTGTGGCCCTGGGTGAGTGGCTTGCTATTTTCTTCTCCCTTTTACTTTCCAAATGACAGTCTTTCAATATTTGAACTCTATCTTTCCAGTCTTATGCCTACATAGTAAGACCTTAGGTTCTCTTATCGCTTTAGTCACATGCCCAGGCTCTGCCCTGCCCAGTCATATAAGACGCAAAGATGCACACAGTTCCCCAGGTGTGGGTTCTGGGTCAGGGAATGAAGCAGGGCTGGCAAGGGCTGGGAGTGGACCAGAAAGCCAAAGAGTCAGCCAGAGGCATGAGAGGGAGACAGACTGGATACCAAATCCCCGGCCCTCACCCCAGGGTCCTTCAACTAAGCTGATCTCTGGTTCTGATGCTTCCAGGACTAAACCTTGGCTGTGTCGCTTTGGAGCTGGGACTGAGGGTGGCTGTCATCATTCTGGCCACATCCTTGAGGGTAGTGAGCAGGGAACTGGACAGAGTCAAGGCCAACTCTCCCTCCTGTTCATTTTGTCCAGATGCTGAGATCAGAGGGCAGGCGAACAGGAAATATGGGCTGTGCCCCTTTGACCCACACCCAGGTGCTGCATCCATCCCTATAACCTTAGCACCACCCCAGCTCCGATTCAGGGTGTCCTGATCCCAAAAATGCCTGGTTTGTTCCCAATCATGCACAGGGTCTTTTCAGTCTAGAAGCAAGGGCTCTTCTACCCATTGTGTGAGTCAGAAAGAGAAATGCAAAGGTTTTGAGATCTGATTTCTGAAGATCCTTATTACTAGCCACATGTCTTCAGAAAGTTTGTTTAACCTGTCTGAGCTTCAGTGACCTTCATCTGTAAAACTGGGATACAGGTAATAACCTACCTCCTAGGGTTCCAGGAAGGATTGGATGACATAGTGTATAAAGACACTTAGTACCCGCTCAGTGATTGATGTGTGCTGGCTCCTTGGGAGGAGGAGGTGCAACTGGAGATGGTTGATTTCTCTCCCCATCACTGTCACCTGTGGGAGCAGCCCAAGGGCTGCCGTGGCTCTACCTCCCCATGGGTTCAAATGAAAACATCGCCATCAGCACGTCTGTAAAGTTGGCAGGTCCTGTTCTAAGGCAAAGCCACATAGCACGTCAAAGGGAATTTGAATTTTACAGAGGAAACATAAAAGTATTGTAAAACATTTCTTCTTTTCTTAAACTTTTACAGGTCACGGCTCAGTGTTGCCTTCCAGTTTCATGAACTTTCAATTTAGCCTAGAAAGTGTGGTCCGGACCAGCTGCATGAACATCACCTAGGAACTTGCTAGAAGTACAAAACCTCTGGCCCCACCCCAGACATGGAGGAACTCTGGGGCACAGCCCTGCAATCTGTATTAACAAGCCCTCCAGGTGCATCTCAGGGCTCCCATGTGAAAACATTGGTCTAGGTGTTAGCAGGGGGCCCCATGCTTGTTCCGCCTCCTCCCACCTCTGGCAGTTTTCAGATCCAGGTGACCAAGCCCGTGTCTCTAGCCATGTATTTTCAGCACTTCCACAGTTTGAAGACAGCTCCTAAGAGAGCAATTTGTTGTCTCATCTGCGAGACTCATCTGCTCATGCCAAGAGCAGGTGTAATCTAAATCCAAACCTGTGCTACAGAGTCAGGGAAAAAAATCTGTTTTGGATGTTCAAACCACCAGATCAGTTGGCTTCCTCCACCTCCGAAGCTTCCTTCCTGATCTCCTGACCACTAATAATGGTATCTCTGATGGGTAATGATAATAGCCAATATTTGTCAAGCTCTGTCTATGTTGGAAAAATACCTTTCATTATATTTTTTCCGTTTAATCCTCACAACAACCCAATGAGGCAGGCACTATTCATATCAATCCCGTGGCCTGCATGGTGAAACTGAGCCTCAGAGTGGCTAATTCACTTTCCCGAGATCATGTAGCTAGTAAGTGGCAGATAAGAGACTTGAACTCAGTCTGTGTGACACCAGATTCTGTGAATCTTCAATAAACCTACCCCCTTGGTTAAGCAGGCTATATCCTTAACCAGGAATATGCACAAAGAGTATTCTAGACCAGTGGTTTTTAAACTTTAGCATGCGTCAGGATTATCTGGAGGGCATCTTAAAACACAGATTGCTGGGGCCTAGTCCCAAAGACTCAGATTCAGTTCCTCTAGGTTGGGGCCTAGGACTTTGCATATCTAATCAGTTCTCAGATATTGCTGGCTGCCAATCCAGGGACCACACTTTAAGAATCATTACTCTAGGCTGGTGTTTCTCAACCAGGGCTGCATATTAGAATCTTCTGGATAATTTCAGATTGAAATGCTCTAGAATGGGACCCTGCCATTCTTTTTTTTTTTTGTTATGCTTCTCGTATAATTCTAATGTGCAGCGAGGGTTGAGAACCTCTGCTATGCTCAAAGGAAGACTACTAATTGCTGTTTACAGCTTAAGTTCTTAAGTTCTGTATCAGTGTTTCTCCAACTGAGGCATTTACACTGGCAGGGAACTCAGTGGTGTGCCAGGGAGTACCAACAGTGCAGGATAAATAGAGCCCATTAATTTTATTTCAAGATTTAGGAAAATGTTAATATTCTCCTTTTTTTTTTTTTTTTTCTGCTGAGGAAGATTCACCCTGAGCTAACATCTGTGCCAGCCTTCCTCTATTTTGTATGTTGGTCGCCACCACAGCATGGCTACTGACAAGTGGTGTAGGTCCGCACCCAGGAACCAAACCCAGGCCACTGAAGCGGAGTGTGCCAAACTTAACCACTAGACCACTGGGGGCCAATATTCTCTATTAAGCAAACAAATCTGCTATGGAGTAACATGCAAAATGTGCATGAACTATTAATATAAACTATGGGATTAAACCCACTCCTAAGAATCTAACCAAGGAAATTTGTCAGAGACTAACTGCCAAAGATATGCTCAAGGAGAGTCATCCAAACATTATTTTGTCTTGATAATTGTTAAGTCTGTGTAATGGGTCTATGACAATTCATCGTTCAAAGAATATTGAATAGTCATGATATAATGTTAAGTGCAAAGAGGAGGATGCAAACTGTATATACAGTATGATTCTAATCTTACTTTTACAAAATGATATACTATATATACATATGCAAAGAAAAGAGACTGGAAGATAACATACCAAATATTACCCTTGGTTATTTCTTGGTGGGATTATGGGTGATAATGGTATTTATACTTGACAGCATTTTCCAATTTTTTAACAATATTACTTTTATGATTAGACCAAAAGAATTTAGGCAGTCACCTACTTTTATAAATATATGTTCCCAAATACCTGTCCGAAATACAAACCATGGATTTTTTTCCCTTTTTCTTTTTTTTTTTTGTTGAGGTATACTTGACATATAACATTATATTAGTTTCATTTGTACACCCTAATGATTTGATATTTGTATATATTGCAAAACATCCATCACCATACATAATTACAAAAACTGTTTTTTGTCTTGTGATGAGGACTTTTAAGATCTACTCTCTTAGCAACTTTCAAATATGCAATACAGTTATTAACTGTAGTCACCATGCTGTACATTATGTCCCCAGGACTTATTTCATAACTGGAAATTATGTACCTTATGATCCCCTTCACCCCATTTCGCCCACCCGCATCCCCAGCCTCTGGCAACCACCAATCTGTTCTCTGTATCTATGAGCTTGGTTGTTTGATTCTGCGTATAAGTGAGATCATACAGTATTTGTCTTTCTATGTCTGACTTATTTCATGGCATAATGCCCTCAAGGTCCATCCATGTTGTCACAAATGGCAAGTAAACTGTAGATTTATAAGTTAGAAGTTTTTTCAGATAACTAGAAAACATTTAAAAATTGCTAATTACTGTCCCAAAGAGTGCTAATGCCTTTGGGCCCAGGAAATGTGAGAACCTTCATAGAACCCAGGAGAAGTGGTGCTGGGCAAGGGGACACTTGCTCTTCAAGCTGGTCTCCCTGGTCGGGACAGTAGGGGCTCCTAGGGGCGTCCTGGGATGCATGGGGTGGGGTGGGGGTGGGGCACTTGCTCTCTCCTCCAGTGAGTACAGCTGGCTGACAGTGCTTCTGTGTGGCGTCACTGAAGCATCACTGTAGTTAATGGAGACTAGACCAAATGTGCCATACTAAAGAGGGGTTAGCAATGTCCATGTATAGTGCGCAAATACGCAGGTGGTGAGAAAGTCAGGCCTATGGAACAGGGACCACCTATGGGTGTTAACAAAAAAAAGACCCAGGGAAAAAACTCCTGTCTTACAAAACACCAAGCCCGTTTGCCTTCCTCACCCCCAGGAGTGAGTCTGTCAATGCTCCCCCTGGAGCTGCCTTTAGAAAGCAAGCATATGATGCCTTCTGCACATTTGTGTCAAATGGAGCACTAGAAAGAGGACCATCCCGCTACAGTACTCAGAGGATCCTAAAATGAAGAAGGAATCTGAAAGTATTACATACTAAGGGACAGTGTTGCGAGGGTAATGATTTTCCAATATAACCAATAGACATTTTCTATGCAACCAAGCCTCACCTGGCCTTACAAAACAAAACCGCCTGCTTCCACAGCATGGGACTGATGGCCCAGCCTTGAGGAGCAGGTAGCAAGCCAGTGGGGACCATTCTGGGGTAGCCCCTTCTCTCTGGAGGGCAGAAGACCTGTTCCATGGTAGGACACCCAGCCAGCAGTGCCCACCATTTGCTACAATCAGATTTGCAACCACATGCAACATTTTCTTTAAAGGGTCCAGGCTGGCCAAATAAGTGAACGAAATGAATGGGACTGCCCAGCCGAGTCCAGCATCTCCCGTTTACTCAGAGCAGACATCACTTAGCTGTTGCCACGAGGGAATTTCAGTTCAGTTGTGCCAGGCCTTCGGAGTTTTTCCAAGAGAAACCAGAATTCTTGATCTTTGTATTGTAGTTCTCAATTTTTAAATGTTGGCAGCATTTCAAAAATACTGTGTAGTCCAGAGAAAAGATGCCTGCTGGCTGAGGTTGGTCTGCAGCCCTCGGTTTCCCACCCCTGCTGTAGAATCTCAAGCCGTAGAGAGGCAATTGCCTTGGTCACCTGCATCCTTTTGCTCCTCTACCCACCCACCTCCACCAAATTCCAAAAGACAAATGTCCTAAACTCAGACTCCTCCTCAAAAGTCAGGTTTCATTAAGGACCTTAAAATTGGCTAATGGCCTCACAGTAATTTATTTCAGTTGAGGATTTTTAAAACTAATTATAGAGTGGTACTTTCTTGAAGATGAGGTTAATTTTTTAAATAATTTTAAAGAAAAAGAAATTGCCTTGGTTTTTGAGAGATAGAGGGCATATTATTTGAGAAATGTATGTTTTGGGGTGGGACAGATCTGGGTTGAAACTCCAGCTCCACTGCCCATCTCTATCATTTGGGCAAGTGACTCAGCCTCTCCTAGCTTCCCATTTCCTCATCTGCAAATGTGGATGACAACTTCTGGGTTTGTTGGTTGGTTTGTTTGTTTGGGATGATATTAATATATGTTAATGTCTGGTGCCCTTAGTTGCTCAGGAAATGTAAGTTTCTCTTAGGAGCCAATGTAATTGAAAGTTTTAATTGTACATTTTGTAAAATAGCCTCATAATGCTTTCGTATATTTAATTTTAGAATTTAAAAAATCCACTTCCCTCAGACGTTCCATTGTAGTAATTAGTGTTGCAGTTGAGATGGGAATGGAACTGTAGTTGAAAAGGGGAAAATAGAGAGGGTGAGGGGATGAACCTCAGGGGTGTCTGGGGGAGGTCCTAGGGTCAACTTGCAGTGCCGGAGTTCACTTACGTATAAGGTGACCTTGTGATTTATCAGTCCAATTTAACTCTTTTGCTTATTGCTGAATCTCTAGTATCTAGCACATCCCCAAAAAGGTAAATGTTTATTAGTTATTTAAATTAGTTAATGAACAAATAAGGAGTGTATGGTGGGAGTTTTATCCAGCAAGGCTAACTAGTAGCTGGACAGATGGTTGGCTTCCCAGGTCTGGGACCTGTAAGGTCACACGGGGACTGCCTCAGAGGAGCCCAGCACTCGGTTTAATACTCTGCTGTTGTCATCTTGAAATTCTTAATAATGTTTGAATAAGGGGCTCTGCAAATTATGTAGCCAGTCCCGATCAGAGTTTCATCAGTAAACATAGAAATGTCAGTGCATAAACCAAGGGTCCAAACTCGTGGCCCCTGGACCCAATCAAATATTTTTGGCCCACAGGGTGTTTTTTTGTGTTGTTATTGTTTTTTGTCGGGTTTTTTTTGTTTGTTTGTTTGTTTTGGTGAGGAAGATTAGCCCTGATCTAACCTCTTTTTGCTGAGGAAGATTGGCCCTGGGCTAACATCCATGCCCATCTTCCTCTACTTGATATGTGGGACACCTGCCACAGCACGGCTTGATAAGCAGCGTGCAGGTCCGCACCTGAGATCCAAACCTGTGAACCCTGGGCCACCAAAGCAGAGAGCATGAACTTTAACCACTATGCAACTGGGCCAGCCCCACAGGGTGGTTATTTTTAATATAAATAAACTTTTGATTTAAAATAGTTTTAGATTTACCCAAATGTTGCAAAGATAATACTGAGAGTTCCCATATATCCCTCACCCAGTCTCCCATGTTGGTAACATCTTAGGTTACATTTATATTTACATTTATAATACATTTGTCGCAACTAAGGAGCTAACATCAGTACATTACTATTAACTAAGCTCCACACAGTATTCAGATTTTATGAATTTTTCCATAATTCCCTTTTTCTGTTCCTGGATTCTATGCAGAATACCACATTACATTTAGTCGTCATATCTCCTTAGGCTCCTCTGGGCTATAATGTTTTCTCAAACTTTCCTTGCTTTTGATGACTTGGACAATTTTGAGGAGTACTTGTCAGATATGTTGTAGAATGTTCCTCAGTTTGGGTTTGACTAATGTTTTTGAGCCTGAGCCTGAGGCTCAGGGCAGGCTGCCCCAAAATATGCCAAAGTGACATATTGGTTATTTTGACTTAAAGTTATTTGAGGAACAACTGTTGCAAGAAGGACACTCTGACCCTCCTCTCTTTCCTCTTAAAAGCAGGAAATAAACCTGCAATGTGAAAGGTACTCTCCTTGTACCAGGAGGCAGAAAGACATCCTTATTGCCAGAGATAGGGAATTCAGGGCCAAGAAGGCTGTGTAAACACACTCTGCTTCCTTTCTTCACTAATTAGTACCCAAGCCTAAGTTTCTTTGTCGTGTCAGTTCTTCACAAATTTATTGTTTCTTTGTCTAAAAGGTATATAAACAGCCTGCTTTGGTCACTTCTCTGAGCCTCATATCTTTGGGTTTCCTGTACATACGAAATTAAATTTGGTTTTTCTCCTATTGATCTGTCTTATGTCAATTTAGTTATTAAACCAGCCAAAGAACCTAGAAGGGAAGAAAGGAAAAGCTTTCCACCTCTACATTTTTCTCATGGTTGGACTGGCATTATGGGTTCTTGAGAGGAAGACCGCAGAGGTGAAGTGACATTTTCATCACATCATATCAAAGGTATATGCCATGAACATGACTTATTATTGACGATGTTAACCTTGACCACCTGGCCAATGTAGTCTTTGCCAGTTTCTCCATTATGAAGTTATTCTTCCTGCCTCCCTTTTCATACTGTACTCTTTGGAAGCAAGTCACCTAGCATACCCCACAGTCAAAGGCAGAGAAGGGAATTCCACTTCCTTCAGGGGGAAGCATCTGCATAAATTAGTTGGAATTCTGCTGCATAGGAGATTTGTACATTCCCCATTTATTTATTCAATCATTTGTTTGTATTAGTCTGGACTCATGGATATTTATTTTATACTTTGGGTTATAATCCAATACTACTCCATTTATTTTATTGCTCAAATTCCAGCTTTGGCCATTCAGGAACTCTTTTCAGGTTGGCTCCAGTGTCCCTTGGACATAGCTCCATCATTGCGTGGTTTTTGGTTTTGGTTTTTTTTTGTGTGAGGAAGACCAACTCTGAGCTAACATCTATTGCCAATCCTCCTCCTTTTTTTTTTCCCCAAAGCCCCAGTAGATAGTTGTATGTCATAGTTGCACATCCTTCTAGTTGCTGTATGTGGGACGTGGCCTCAGCATGGCCAGAGAAGCGGTGCGTCCGTGCGCACCTGGGATCTGAACCGGGCCACCAGTAGCGGAGCGCATGCACTTAACCGCTAAGCCACGGGGCTGGCCCCTCCATCGTTGTGTTTTTATTGAGGACTTTCTTTCTTTCTGGCACTGCAAAGTGCTCCAGGCCATCTTTAACATTTTCTGCCCCAGCCCTAGAATCAGCCATTTCTCCAAGGAGCCCTGACTCTCTTTATTGAAGAATGATATTAGAAACTAAGATCTGGATGTTGAATGTGCTCATTGCTACCAGAGTATTTTTTTTAATTTTTAAAGTTTTTAATGTAAATTTTTAAAATTAAGCTGTCATCTTATAGAGAGCCAACTCTTCCAGGCTGAGTTAACTATGTAAATATAAGTAACATTAATAAATAAAATGTTAAAAAAATTTTTTAATGTTTTTGAACTACGAATATTTAACTATAAAGAGATTTCACATTAGAATCTAGACTTGCAGACTCTCTTGAAAGACCGGAAGGTCTGACAATCCTGGACCCATATTTCTGTTCAACAATAATCAGCTAAGGCTGAGAGACTCTTTTCCTTTCCTACATAAAGCACTCACCAGGTTGTCACAGTCCGCACCACTCCCTACTGTATTACACCCAGCCTAGGTTACTCTTTTATGTTCCTTTCTGACAGTTGAAGGCATTAACTATGTGATTGCTGGTTCAGATCGTATTCAAGTAGGTAACTTACAGATACACAGCTCAGTCTGTGAATTTAGGTCTACTTTGACCCAGTGATCATATTTTAGAGCCACATTTCTTGTTTCATCCCTATCCCACCGACTTACCTTTACTGGATTTTATATGCAAATACAATGACACCATTTCCTGCTCAGTCCCCACCTTAACTTTAGAGCTTTATGTAGAAAGACAGACATCCCGGTTATATTTGCATGTTAGGAAGATCCTCTGCCTGCCAGGTGGAGATTGGAGAAATCCAAGAGTAGAGGAAGGGAGCTCTGTTAAGGGGAAGCTACAGCAAACCAGGCAGGCGGGGATGGTGGCTTGAGCTAGGGAAGTGGCAGGGGGGTTGGGGAGAAGTTTAGAGATTAGAAACTATTCAGATAAGACTTGGTATTACTTGCCCTTCACATAACGGAAGCAAGATTCTGCTGGTGAATAAAGAAAAGTTTTATTTGTGAGGATACTCACAATATATCTGTCATCCATGACAAGGAGGCTGAGTCATTTTCAGATTCTGACTGGGGCTAGTGATCAAAGTACCGGTACGTCTGCCTCGCTTTCCAGTACTGATGAAGCTCCTTAGCATCATGTGTTCAGCTCACTCCATCTCACTTGGCCCATTTGATTTTCAGCAGGTCTGAACTAGCTAGAGTTCATTTTTAATGGCTTTTATTGTCAATCCACAGTGAGTGAATACTTTTCTCGGGATTTCTTGGGTCTTTCTTGATATGCCACGACAGCAGAGAGTGGAGGCAGCCCTCCTGGAGATGGGGCTGCAGATAAGGAGCAGCCGTCTGGCAGCAAAGAAGTGGCCCTGGGGGAGGAGAGGGAAGTGTGACTGCCAGGCACACTGTATTTACACTCACTCCTTTGGGTGGCTGAAACAGCACTTCCTCTGCCTGGCAAATGGCATGTCTGAAAGAATTAACAATCTGTTTAGAACATATAATCACATGCTGGTCTCTTTTTCTTTCTTTTGGTGCAACCACTGGGATAATAGGTCAGAGGGTAACACAGAGGGGCCCGGGGAAGGGCAGAGGGAGTTGGAGAATAGAGTAGTAGCCAGTTTATTTCTAACCATTTGCAGCTGTCAGCTTGTTTGGGGACTTTTTTTTTTTTTAGGCAGAGGAACAAAGTCTTGTTACACAGGATTGTTTTCCTTGGCGTGATGAACAGACACTTTCTTGAGGAACGCTCTGCGATAACACAAAACATCTGCTCAGAGGGACCAGTCCTCTGCAGCTGAGTTTTCATCAACATCAGCAAGAGCATGAAGCTTTTTTAGACAAGCTTTCATATATACATTTTGCAGGAGGCAGGAGAATGTAAGTGGAATGGGCAGGAGAGGTATTTTTAAGAAACAGATCTGTGTTGTTGTTGTTTTTTTTTCCTTGTGATCCAATTGCGTTTTGCTTTGCAAGTATTTTGGGAAATGGTATGTTCTCAGCCACGCTGCCAGAGGAGGTCTGTTTTCTTTTCCCACGTGTGTGGGATGTTGTTTTTATTCATGCGCTATTGAGAATGAGTGATTTTTATGACTGGTAGAGGGATTTGCACGTGTGCACTCCTGTTACTGGACTCCAAAAACGAAAAGGGCAGCACAAATGCTCTCAGGCAGGAGGAACAGTTTTAAGGAGCAATGTGGGCATTTCTGGTTGTTGTTACTGACGTGCCATCAGGGGTCCCCAAAGGATTGGCCAGGGCATTAGGTTTCATCTTGTGTCACGTACAAGCGCCCCAGATAGTTCACATGATGTTCCCGTATGTGACGTTCGTTCCAAATCCATATTCCAGGAAGGGTTTGTCCTTTGAAGAGAAAAGGCAGCTTCACCTGTCCTGTTTCGTTTTCCTGCCTCCACCCTTGGCTTTGATGAGGAAGAGCCATCTGTGTAACAACAGTAATACTGGCTGTATTTACTGAATGCCTTCCATGTGCCTGCTGCACTGTGCTCGCATTTAATCCTCACAATCCCAGGAAGAATGAGGTACTATTATCCCCATTCCTCAGATGAGGAAACTGAGGCTTTCAGAAGTTAACAGACCTCCTCGAGGGCAAGCAGCACGGAACTTCCACAGCTGGAATCTGAACCACGTGTGATCAGAGCCAGATGCTTAACAAGTGTCCTCATCACGATGACACATACATTTGGGGAAGTAAGAGCCTTTTCCGCCTTTGTCTTTTAACAAGTTTTGCTTCCCCAAATCTGCCAGTTGGATTGGAGTCTGATGAAAGGAGCCCTAAGAACCCCATCAAGTTTGCTGGCCGAGTGGAATCAGCCTGACTTGAATTCAGATCCCTTTTCATCAGGAACTAGCTCTGTAAATCCTGAACCAGGCCGGCCCTTTGCCTTTCGGAGCTTTGATTTCAAGGTGAGCAGATGCTGTAAGAACTCCACTCTCATTCCTGCAGAGTGTTTATTCCACACCCACCCTGCTCCAGGCTGCGTGCTAGCGATAAGGATCCGTCTGTGAGGAGCGTGGACGAGCTCCCTGCCCTCAGGGAGGGTACAGTCTGGTCTGCAGGGGGTGGCAGACCTGAGTCAGGGATTCCCACGGGTAAGTGTGGGATTTCCACCTGGGATCCCTGCTCAGGAAGTTTCAGGAGCAGAGAGCAGGTGCCAGGGAACGTGAGTCTGGGGGTGAGGGAAGCCTTTGAGCTGAGCTCTTAAGAAAGAAGAGGCATTCACTAGGTCAACGACGGTGTGGAGTAACTGCCTGCTGCTCTGGAACCCGGGATGTTTGGGGGCAGTCTCTGGTGCCCCTGAAGACACCCTTTTCACCTTAACTCTCCATCTCTCCACAGCCCAGGTTCAGCCCAGCATGACCCCAGACCAATCCCATCCATCCCCAAGCATCGGGCTTTCTCTTTAGAAGAAAAGAGAGAACACAGTGAAAACAGAATGAGCAGGAGCTAACACAGAAACTCCCCCAGGTCTTGTCTGACTGTGGGGACCGTTGTCTCCAACCTGTGGCCCTGTCATCCAAAGCATTTCTGCCTTCTCTGAGGACTCTTTCCCTTTGCGGCTTCCATAACACAATAAAAGAAAACACACAACCCCTCTAGACAACTTCTTTTCTTCCAGGGGTGCTCCAAAAGGAAGGATTGAATGGAGCATCTGAGGACTTAGTGAAAGGGAGGGGAGAGGAGGGAAAGAGGAAGAAAGAAAATGAATCAAAGCTCAGAAATTACTGGAATTTTTATTTAATTCTGTTTGAGAAAAAGGAGATTTACTAAGTCAGAGATGAAAGGCAAGTCCATGTGGGGCCTCAGAGAAATGATTGTATTCCAGGCTTGGTGTAGCTCACACACTGAATGTGGCTTGGAGATCAGAAAGTTGTGGTTAGACACTTTCATAAACTCTGCAGGGCGGTCAGCTATGCTGGTTCCCAGCGAGCACCGAGTCTCCATGAGCAGCAGAGTTGTGAGGCTGCCTTGTCAGCCCTTCGAGAGAGACTCCAGCCCCACAGGCTCACCTCACCCTCAGCCTTCACCCCAAGTCACTGGCTTGCCTCTTCCTTGGCCAATTGCTCAACAAACTCTAGACTTGCTTTGAGTCTAGTTGTTGTGCAAATTCCTGCAGAACCGCATATGAGGGATTGGTTGGGGATTCTGACCTCTGCCCGGGCATCTTGCCTCGGCTCGCTCTGGAATCTGAGCTCAGCCTGGCCCCGTTTGAGGTTCACTAGCTACATTTCAGTACTGACCCATTTGCAGAGACCAAGCCCACCTCATGACCCAAGGCCGTCCAGGTCCAAGGTCATCCTTGAACACCTAGATGTCTATCACCTCTTTGTGGGACACTCATCAGAATACATTTTCTCATTTTGGGCTAACTTCTTGGAGTCTGAAATTTCCCAGCTTGAATCTGAAAGTATGGGATGTGGCTCAGGGTGGGATAAAGGAAGGGGATGCTCTGAGATTCAATTCCTGCTTGCAAATCACTTAGAGACTTTCTGATCAAAGATTTGTTTTCTATATCATCAATACATATCTGTCTGGGATTGTTGCTGGACTGGTCAAAGTTTAACTCCAAATCCTTCAGAAATGCAATCTATTTCAGTTAAGACTGCTGGTTAATATTGTCTGGCATTAACTTTCTAATTCAGTGCAAAGACTGAAAATTAACTATCACCACCTGAGAAACTAGACTGAAAGGCAAAAAAGGGAGATTTTAATGATAAAGAGAGGAGTTTCAGATTCTTTCTTCCACCCCCTTGGCCAGATCAAAATGTTCTTATCACAGAACTCTCCTCCTTCCTCACCAAAAGCCGTGTGTGACCTTCCATGCCAGGATCATATCAAGACTTGGGTAAAAAGCTACCATTTCTGCTGTCGACTTCTTTCCCCCACCAAATAGGAGATGATGGATTCACATTTCAACTAAATAAGATCACCACTCTTTTATGACTTAATTTTGATTGATGAATATCTCTTACCTATCCCTGTGCCAAGTGCATTTAAAGATAGAATCCCAATATAAAACAGTCCCTTTGTTCAGGGAACTTACAGTAAGACAAGACTTAAGTAGGAGATACTTGTAGGAAATAATGCAAGGCAGAATATAACCCAGTGCTTAATTGAGTACCTGCCACTCTAAGTTCTTTGCAAGTTCAGAACTGATGTATTAATACCAACACTGCCCTCCTGAAAATAAATGGGTGGGCGGAATTTAATCCCAAATTATGTTACAAAGAACATTTGGTCCATGGGATACTAAAACTAACAGTTCAAAAGAGAGTATTTACTATCTGCAAGGCATTAGCAAAGCCTTTTATATGTATGTATTGAATCCTCACAACAACTTCATAAGCTACAGATGACATTAACATCCCTGTTTCTTTAGAGATGGGGAAACTGTGGCTTAGAGACAATAAGCCATTTGCATTTCACTACATTGTTAATAGGTAGTAGAGCCAGAAATGAAACGTGGGAAGTGTGATTACAGACTCTGTTTTTGTTTTTTTGTGTGTGTGTGAGGAAGATCAGCCCTGTGCTAACATCTGCCAATTCTCCTCTTTTTTTGCTGAGGAAGACTGGCCCTGGGCTAACATCCATGCCCATCTTCCTCCACTTTATATGGGACGCCGCCACAGCATGGCTTGCCAAGCTCTGCATGGGTGCGCGCCTGGGATCTGAACTGGCAAACCCTGGGCCACTGCAGCAGAGCATATACACTTAACCGCTTGCGCCACCGGGCCGGCCTCCAGACTCTGTTTTAAACCAGCAGATATTTTGGGAGAAAGGAGCTTGCAGAGTTAAATCAGACTTTTTGCAATAGAAATTCTCAGATCCTTCACCATGCTTAGGTGTATTGTAAACCTCTATGAAAGCAGCATTTCTGCAAATATATTTGACCTCACAACCCTCTTTTTCTAGCCAAGGATCTCCCAGGATTAGTGATTTTGAAAGCATACGTTGGGAAATACTGGAGTGGAGGGTCCGTAGTATCTTATGTACTCAAGAGAAGCGGAGGGACAAAAGGAGGGGGCTGGATGTGGCCCTAAGCTGGTCGGTGGTCACGGGTCCACACAGAGCGCCCTTTGCCCAGACCCAGCCACTGCACAGCCCCTCCGCTTCCGGCTGCCATGTAATAGCCCAGGGTCCATTTGAGATGATTCCTTAGCCTTTCATTCTTCCTACTGCTAGACTGTATCCGTTTCAAACATGAGGCCAGTTACACAGGGTGAGAGTCCAGAGTCCACCAAAGGGGTGGACATCCAGTTCTCTGCATCCAGAGGGGTCATCTCTTCCACTACCCACCTTCTGAAGAAGGTTTATTTAAAACATACACACACACACATACACACACACACACACGTACATACATGCACACACACACATAATATACATGTCCATGCACACACGTATACATATGCACACACATATACACACATGCACACACATATACACACGTGCACATACATGTACACATGTACACACGTGCCCACACATATACACATACACACATACCCATCCACACACACATACACGCATACACACGCACACAAATCTGAACACCTGGAAGGCAGAAGAGAAAGGGAGAAAAAGGCTGAGATAGCATACAAACTCTGGAATTGGCCCCTGCACCATTGATAATACTGAATGAATTTCCCAAATGCTGTGTAGCTTCCTTATTCTGAACCCCGTGCTCTGCGAGCCAGGATTTTATCTCTGGCCCGCAGAGCACCTGCCGGGGTTCCTGGGCTCCCTAGGACGCCCAGCCTTGGGCTTCTCAGCTTCCAGAGTTGGCCTGAGTGACCATGGCGCACACCGACCATGTCCTGATTGAACCGTTTGCAACGTCCACTTTGGAAGAATGAATTACATTCAAGGGAGGGAATGTGGAAGAGACAGGTCCAACTTAGCAGGCAGAGCGAAGAGATGCTTAGCCTGAGTCCCACCTACCTGAGGAGTCCAGGTGAGAGATAATGGAACACAGTCCCGAATTTCCGCTAAGTTCCCACTAAGTGCCCGCTGAGTACAGGTGCTATGACAAGAACACTGCAAAGTAAATGTTTTTCTCTCTTTTGTAATAGAGTGATGAAGTAAGTTGCCTAAACAGCTAGTAAGTTATAGGGCTAGGATTTTAAACTAGGTTTTCCAGACTCTAAAACCAACTCCTCTCAACTGCTCTAAAGATAATTCCCACCATAGCCCAAAAGAGAGAGGCAAGAGGCAAACCACAGGTTCAAGGCCAAAGGCAAGGCCGGAGACCATGCATGGAATGGAGGACAGAGCCAAGAGTTCAGAGCTGAGCAGAGGTAGGGATGTGAGGGAAGTACAAATTGGGGGCAGTCTAGAGGGTCCCAGCAATTACTATGAACATCTTTGGTGTGTCCAAGACTTGGCCTCACCCGCAGTCAGTGTGTGCGGTGTGGGGGCTGCTCAGAGGGTCAGCAGATGAGCTGGCTCTGCTGACAGTCCCCATGTCGCCAGCAGCTGGTGAGCCTCCACTGAGACCCGAGTCAGGGGAAGTGGATGATCGGCACCCCTGAGGGGACTCAGGCCGCCCAGAAATGAGGAGCCACAGAGCTGGAGCTGTGTGCGCAGCCGCAGGGCAGCATCTCAGGATCCCAGGGCGGTCCTGGGGAGTTAGACAAACCTGGATCCAAACCCTTCCTCCACTGCTTGCCAGCTGGGTGACCTTGGGCAGCTGCTTAATTTTCCAGAGTCTGTCTCCTCATCTTTGAGATGGAAACGATAATAGTACCTATCCTCAAGGCTCCTTCTAAGGACTCAATCAGCTATTCTATGTAAAGTGCTCTCCACAGAATACTACTCAGCCATCAAAAAGGATGAAATCTTGCCATTTGTGACAACATGGATGGACCTTGAGGATATTATGCTAAGCAAAATAAGTCAGAGGGAAAAGTCAAATACCATATGATCTCACTGATAAATAGAAGATAAAAACAACAACCAACAAACACACACAGAGATACAGAGATTAGATTAGTGGTTACCAGAGAGGAAGCAGGGAGGGAGGAGGGCGAAAGGGGTGATTAGGCACATGTGTGTGGTGATGGATTGTAATGAGTCTTTGGGTGGTGAACATGATGTGATCTACAGAGAAATCGAAATATAATGGCGTACACCTGAAATTTATTTAATGTTATAAACCAATGTTACTGCAATAAAAAATAAATAAAATAAAATAGATAAATAAATAAAGTGCTCGGCACAGCCCGCACAATAGTAAGTGCTCAGTGAATGTTGGCTTTTCCTCTTAGTCCTGGGTGCATGGTCCTCAGGCATGGGCAGAGAACATATTGCTCCTTGAAGGCAGCAGAGGGTATTAGGGGACCTCCTGTCACCTCGGACCTGTGGCTCCCGGGGGTATGAACTTCACCCTTCTCTCCTCACCCCTTTTCTTTTTGTAAATTATATTTCTGTGCCACCAAAGAGTAACCTTTAGATGCCTCATTGCACTCAGCAATTGAGCTGTGCCGCTATCCTTACAGAGAGAGTCACACTCCAAACATACTCAGGTTTTTTTGGGTCTTAGAATCAGGCCGACTTGGTCCAAATCCCAGCCCTGCCACTTCTTAGCTGAGTTGTCTGGAGCGAGTTAACGGATGCTGCAGAGCCTCGGCGTTACTCGTCTGTGACAGAGGAAGAGTAGGACCGACTCCATGGGTAGGTTGTGAAGAAAACATACATCAATTCCCTGGTGTTGTCACCTGTGGTTATAGGACTCCCCTTCTGATGGAGACACACCTCTCAGAGCGGATTCCTTCATCTCTGGGAGGCGAGCTTCTTTGAAGATTCCAGACCCTCTCCCAACCTGGCAGTGGTGGTTTTCACTGGCCCCCCTGCAGCAGAGAAAACCACCCATCAGCTCTGCCAGGGGCTGCCCTCCACCTCCTCGCCAGCCTCCCCTCACCCCATCCCCTAAATCCCGGCATCTGTTGCCCAGACAGCCAGCTGCCAAGCTGTGTCCCGGTCTCTCCTCGGGTTAATTTGATATGTCACTGCTTTGTTTTTGAAGAAAAGCTCTGGTATCAGTGCCAGGCCCTGGGGAGGCAGATCTTGCCTCTGCCAACTGCCAACCATCTTCCGTCTCTCTCATCCTGCCCTGGAGTCCCAGGTGATCCCCTTACAGAGTGTCTCTCACCAGACGCCTGCTGCTGGGACCCTGCAGAGGCAGGGACAGCAAAACTCCAGGCTTCCTGGGGACCAGGCGCACGCCCTGAGCACCGCTCTGCAATTTTGTTGAAAGGCTGGTGGTCACGTCTACCTTTTCTTGATAAGGGTAATTATTTTCCTTATAACAACAGCTAGATGCTCCAGACCTTACACTGCGGAGAGAAGTGGGGTCATTCCCATTTAGTGAGCTCTTCCTCTGCTCTAGACACTGTAGGAAGGTTTTACTCATGTCAACACTCTCCTAGTCATGCAAGGAAGGCCTTATTAAGACCCCTCTTTTACAGGCAAGAAACCCAAGTTGCAAGGTACCATTTCTAATCCTTACAACCATTGGAATTTTAATCTCCATCCTACATATGGAAAAACTGAAGCTCAGAGAGGTTAGATAACTTGCCCGCAGTCACACAGCTGGAAAAGGAGCAGAATAGGAATTCAAAGTCTGTTTAACTTACAACATGTCACCACTTCAGGACTGTGTAAATAACAAGCGAGTAAGCCGCATTGGAGAGGGAGAAAGGAAGTAGCTTGTGATTCTGCCACTTGTTGCTTTGAGCAAGCTGGGAGTCGTGGTCATCAGCCAGGAAGTCCAGGTGCCTCCTGACCGCTCGCCCCATCTGTGTTATGAAAAACAGAACCCCCAACTCTTACCTTCCTCAAGGTGGTGAAGTGGCGATAAGAGGAATACAAAAGTATCCGTGAAGCTTGTTGCATTTGCCCACCCCAGAATCGTTGTATCTCAGGAAAAGTTTGGATCAGAATTTGCATACTGGTGGCCTGCAGGCCGAAGTAACCTAGAAACATGCTTTGTTTTGACCCGTGGTGTTTTTTAAAACTTCGGATTAATTGCTAATGTTTAAAAAGTATAGCAAGTTCACATAGAACTCTGGATTGCTGAATTATCTTGAAAAATCAGAAGCTCTGACAGCCCCGGGCCTCCATCCCCACAGGGCCACCATTGGCTGGGGTTGTGCAGCAGCTGCTGCCTTTGAGAAGAAGGTGCATCCCAGCTTGCAGCAATCCCCACCACTCCCTATTACCCTGTGTCAGGCGGAGTGTCAGTCTCCCTGTAGCATGCGTCACCCTCCTCCTACCAGTTTTCTTATAATAGAGGTAAGAGGAAATGAACTTTCTTTTGCTCTATAAAGTGGGAAAAAATTAAAAAGCCAGAAGGGAGAATGCATGTTTCTATGTAAGAATAAATATTTCTGCATGTTATCTGTACCAAAAAAGATATAACCAAAGAAACAAACCTGGCCCTCTTCTTTCCTGTTTTTCGTCTCCTCCTAGTGGTTGTTGGCATTTGAATTTAACATCATTTTAGACACTTTTTTAGACAGTGTCTGCTGCAGCTGCCCTTGTAGAGCTGGGCATCTGCAAGCTGGCCTGGCGCTCAGGTCCGGGACTGTTCTCCAGCCTCACGCATGCGCTGCGGGGCCTGCCAAAGCTTCCCCATGATGGTTTTGTTCCCTTTTTTGTCTTCTCTAGGTGTTCCCTTCCCGAAGAACTTCCTTCAGATCTGCAAGAAGATCCTGTGCCGCCTTTTCCGGGTCTTCGTCCACGTCTACATCCACCACTTCGACCGCGTCATTGTGATGGGTGCAGAGGCCCACGTGAACACCTGCTACAAACACTTCTATTACTTCGTCACAGAGATGAACCTCATAGACCGCAAGGAGCTAGAGCCCTTGGTAAGTGTCACCGTGCCGTGATGGCACCCAAGTCACCCCCAGGAGCTCAGCCATTGGTCACAGTACACTTCCAGACCCATGAAAATGCTCCCCAATGGCTAGCCGTTAGCTGGAGGATTGCAAAATTAGACAGGATTTAGAGGTCAGATAAAAGTCGGGAGATGCTGAGATGTCCATGGCCACAAAATAAGGGTCTTAAACTTCTCTCTAAGAAGTGGCAGAATTTAGTGGGATTGTAACGGTTTGGGCCAGAGAGAGTAGCTTTAATTCTTAGCTCCAAAACCAGTCACTTATTTACTTAATCCCTTAAATGGGCATCTTTGATCTCGCATGTCATCTCTTCCACTGTTCTTCCAAGATGATCAGAAACATTTCTTGAGTCAGTAAATAAATAGTTTGCACCTACTATGTGGCAGCTGCTGGGCGTGCAGAGTCAAGTGCAGCTGCCTGGAGCAGCTTTTACTCCAGAGACGGAGACAGAAGGAAGCCCCAGACGAGAATACAGTATCACAGGGACTTTGCTTTTCATACTGAAACTCCTGTGATACTGTTTCAATAGGATATATTAGAATCCAGAATGTTTGATATGAAACTGTACTATTATTGTTTAGGTGAATGGGGACTACTTTCATTTTCTTCATAAGTTATTTTTACAGTTGGACACAATCTGTGCTTTAGAAGTCAAGGACCTCTGAAAACCCCATCATCTTTTGTAACATGTGTTATCTTAATGTGGATGCCCTCATCACAGCTATTTCTAGTCGGCTCTATCGAGTACTTTCTTAACCAGTAGAATACAGCGCTTTATAGTAAAGTCACGCTTTTTCCTTGAAACTGTTAAAATGGCAGTTTTGCTAAATATAACTAACAGAGCAACTAAATTTCATCAAAGTCCATCTGAATAGTGGCCAGAATGCAGGGGCCAGGCTGTTATCATCTTTTGCTACCCTATCTTCCTTTCTCTTTATGTACATGTTTTTTAAAATATAGGTTTTATTATCATTCACGTATGATAAGGCCAACAGATCAGGAGATGACTGCCATTGAAAAGATCATTTGTTATACTCACAGATTCCCAAGAGAATGGGGCACACCATGTCCCAGGGGCCACACGGGAACCACCAGCCTTGGTCAGAGGCAGAGGGAGCAGGGAAAACGTGGGCAAGAGCCTTTATTGTGGTTTTCCGGGGAAGGAAGGGGAGAGGCAGGGAAGCAGGTTTAAGATTGACTAATGTGAGTAATTTTAGCGGGCTCTAGGGCAGAGGGATTGTCCTTAGTTGTCCAGTGCCTGGTCCAGGGGAATAGTAGCCCTAAGTGTGAGAGGCTGATGGAGGAGCTGGGCTGGAGGTGTGGGCTCTGGGTTCCTGGGTATGTACTGGTTGGTGAGTAAACAGCTCTAGGGCGAGTTGTTTACTATCTCTAGGAATTGGCTAGCTCTGGGAGGGGCAGTCCCTCCAGGTCAGCAAGGCCCCAGATGTTAAAGGGTCAAAATATAAAGAAATAAAAGATGTTTAACACAATACAGTACCTGTATCTGGCAACAAAGCTGTTGGTGAATTTCATATATGTATCACCTTTAGAGTTTCTGAACTTGAAATCTATTATCATGCTATGAGAGTACATGGCATAAAATATTTCTCTTTGCATCACTCAAGAGTTCTGGAACAAAGCAAGACTTTCTGGGTACAACTGAGGTGTATCGTTGGCCGAAGAAGTGCTAATTTTCTTCATTTTCTTTCACGACAGCTTTCTAGAAAGTTCTCAGGGGCAGGAACTAAGTTGTCCCTGAATTTGGTTGGACAAGTAGTGTGGAAAGAAGCTAAAATGCGTCATGATTGAGTTTTGCTAGTTTGTCCTGTGTAAAGGCTGTCATGAGTAAATAGCCTCTACAAGAAGAAAAGGTTGTGCAAACAGCTCAAGGGAGTTAAATGCTGGAAAGAGTGATAAAGCTAATTTCAAAAATTTCAAGAACAAAGGGAAGTGGATAGGGGCCACATAAGTGACGAGAGTAGAGAAACCACTCTGATCTCGTAGAGAACGTGGTTCCTCGTCTGGGAAGTTTAGTTCCGTTCTCTACAATTGACATGTTCAGGTGGAGAGGAGATAACTTCTCCAAAGGCCCCGCAGAAGGAAGAGGCTCTCCTCGGCATTTGCAGTCTTGGTTTTGCTGAACTAAAGGAACAGAAACATCAGATGGATAGAGCGGAAAGTGAATTTCTTCTTAACATACAGAAGCATAAAGTCTGTTGTAGGACAAAAGCTGAGTATAAGTTAGCAAACAGAGAAAGCCTTTCTTTACCATCAAAAAACTCTGTTATTTTCTATAACTGAAGAAGGGCTCCAGGGATTCTAACACCTGCCAGTGCCGGGAGCTGACTGAAGTCTCAGAGTCAGAGACAGGTCCTAATGGCCCAGTATTCTAGATAAGAGCCTCTTTAGGGGCCTGGGAAAAAACTACGATTGGATTAACCAGGAATTATTAACAGTGGAAGAGAGCAAAAAGAGTATCAGTTTTTTCTCTCAGAAGCTTATATTTCTTTAAATCTTGCTTGAAACAGTATCCTTCCTACCTTTATATTTTGTTATTTATAATTACAGAAAGATTAATTTTAATGCTTTGACATATTCATAGCAAGTATTTTTAAGGCTTAATTCTCTGAAATTATATATTCATTTTACACAAAACAGAACCTATAAAGTAACAGAAAAAAGATATTGAGAATGTTTCTGAGAACAGTAGTCGTATAATGTCAGGCTCTGAATACTTATGTAGTCCAGTGTCCACCAAGAATACCGTACTTATTACTGAAATGGGGGCTTGCAATAGTTGATAGTGCTACAATACCTAACTTCTAAGTCTACTGTTGCAATGCATGTATTAAAATCAGTCATATCATATCAAATCAAGACATTTTTATTTGATTTGCACATATCAAGTACCCCACATATCCAAAGCACATTGCTCAGATGTTCTAAGTGCATAAGAAAGATATGCTTTTGAGAATGCACAAATGCAGTCTAAAAAATATAAAATAATGACTGTCACTCATCTTCAGCCCTTGAAGGATGATAAAGAAGTCAGGCATTTGGCCTCACATTCTAGTTGGACATTCTTTATAATAGAATGCAGCTAGGGGCCAGAGGACAGCATTTATCCGGCCAGTTTCCTTTAGAACATTAGCATTCCCAGAGTTCCCACACCTCCAGTGGGACGTTCCTGCTGTCATGCCCTGGGATTCCACAGTGTAGAACTCGGAGACCCCACCTCATGTTTCTATCCGCCACACTTCCACCACGCTCACCCTTTGCTTTTGTCTGATGTTGATTGAGTGGCCAGCACCCCACAAGGGTAAGAGATTCAGTCTCAGTGCTTAAGACAAGGCTCCAACTCTCTGAGTTCAAACCCTGGACCTTTCATTTGCTAACTTGCACCCTTGAGCAAGATAGTTGGCTTTGCAAAGCCCCATCTTCTTCATTCATAGAATGAGTATAATAATAGAATTGCTGTAAACATTAAAAGGGTTAGTCACATGGTAAGTGCTTAAGATATGTTAGCTGTTGGATGACATAGTGAATGTAAAGTAGCTGGCATGTAGTAAGCAGAGGTACCCTAATTCTCCCTTCCTAGCTCCCATGACCTTTGCCATCTTAGTGATCCCCTAGGTAGGCTTGTAGCAGATAAAGTTCATTGTGTTGGTATCAGCGTCTCCCAGGGGATTGTCAACTCTGAAGGCTGGGAGTATACAAGATATATGCTTGCATTGCCCGTGTTACTTAGCACATGATAAATGCTTAATGTGTTTTTGAATTGGGAAGAGTACTTTGAGGATGATTCACCTCCATTCAAAGGGATTATGCAACAAGCATTCCTTCCTTGGTGCCACGCTCATCTCGATGCCTGCAGACCTCCACTTATTCAATGCTGGATATAACGCTTCATCCTATGGCATTAGCCATAGAGATTAAAAGCAAAATAAGGCGCAGAGCCATGAAGGGATGCATCATAAGTCTTACGCCTGACAGAGAAAGATGGGCCTCCACCTCCCAATCAGTTCTCTGTTCCTGATTCCAACTAGGTCACCCGGGGGATGTTAAATGCTCTCACACTGCCTGTGTGTCCTGGCGTGCTGGGCATAAAGTGACCAACCCTCCCAGATTAAGCACTAAAAATCTCATGTCCTGGGAAAACTCTCAGTCCCTGGAAAACAGGGATGGTTGGTCACCCTGTCAGGCCTCTGAGTGGGAATGTACTTTGGAATTCAGAAGCTGAGAAGAGGTCACCCTGGCCGGCTCAGTGAGAAAGGCCAGCTCGTCCATCTGCCTACAGGGCATGCCTTGTGGCTCCCAATGGGACCTGCCGGTCAGCAGCAGCCTGGGAAATACGTGCCATTTCATTTGGTCCCCAACGGGGAGTGGGCGGCTGGAGCACTGACAGACACAGACGACGTGACAAGCAATCCATTTCTCATGTAAATGCAACAGCTGAAGATGACTTGAACTCAAGCAAGTTCACAGTTGGAGGAAAAGAGCCCAAATGGTGGTGGTAATTAGAAAATGGGCCAGGCCCTGATTGAATGAGCAGGCTGGCTGGCGCTTGGCAGCCCGGGAGTCAGCTGACAGAATTGAGCTAATCCGAATTATCATTAGCAAGCACTGTAGCCAGCAGTGTTTTGTTGGCCTTGCACTAAAAACAAAAGCAGACTCCGAGAGGGCTGTTAGCAGTGCAGGAGCTGCTGAATAAAGAGCTGATTAGGCAGGAGGAGAGAGGTTGGCGAGGTGAGAAGGAAAGACAGCGGGGCACTTGTTACCCCTAAGGCACCTGCTGACTCCTGGGTGACCTTGGTCCATGGCCTTCACTTCTGTCTCCATTTCCTTATTTCTAGCAATGAAGATGATTATACCATCACCTACCTTGTAGAGGTGCTGCTGTGAAACCACATCTCACCGCAGGGCTGTTCTGTTACCTTATAGCAGGGCACTTGGGCCATAGAACTTCTCCGTGTTTCTAAATAGGGGTCCTGCACACCAGCTGCTTCAGAATCTCCTAGAGGTGGCGTTTTTAAAGGTGCGTGCTTGGGCCTCATCACAGATACACCGAAATCAGAATTATTGAGGTTAGTGCCAAGTACCAAGCCTCCTCGGTCTCCATCTCAAACTTCAATGTGCACATGAATCAGCTGGGCATCTTGCCAAAATGCGGGTCCTAATTCACTGCACCTGGGCCTGGGATGGGACATGAGTGTGCACATTTTGCTCCCAGATGCTCCCACTTCCCAGACCACATTTTAAGGGGCAAAACTCTAGCTGACACTCTCAAATTTGAGACAGTTTTTTAGCACATCATCTCTTCCCCTTCTCTAAGATTGGCGGTCGGCTCACTGAAGTGGGAAGGTAAAGCAAAGAAGAAAAATCTAAGGATGAGTGTTGGCTAAGAGTATTTTATTCCTCAAAATGCCAGACCTGAGTAATGCTCAGTGAAAACAGACCACTTTACTTGGTCAAATGAGTTTACAAAATGCTACATCATCTCCACCCTTGAAGACTCAAAATGTTCAGTCACAGATTAAAGGCCTTGAGAAGTCATCCAGTGAAGACACTGGTTTGATTCTGTGTAGCCCACCCCGTTTAACTGCATTTGGCTCCTGAAATCTTTTTTTCTTTGTTATCACTCATTAACATCTTATAGAGATCATGATCCGTGGAACAAACTTTGGGCAACACCGTTCATCTTTGTGATGGATTTCTGGATTTTGAGTTTTCCCTCCCTACCTCCACTCTGGCCACCACACACTGATCACTGCTGTGTGGGGTGCCAAAGCCAGAAAACTAGGAGAGGGAGATGGGAAGGAAGTGAAACTCCTCAAATCGGAGGGCTTCACAGAAACACAAGAAACCCTGCCCTGTTCATGCTCACTCCTCAGTCCTCCCACATGACTGTGTGACGCCCCATCATTGAGTTCTTACCATGTGCAAAGCACACGAGCATTCCCAAGAAATAAACACTAGCTCCATTTCTTGAGTTCCAGATGTTCCATTAAGCTCTTTACATATATTATTTCATCTGTTACTCACACTTGTTACCTTTATTTCAAACAGGTGTGGTAAGCAATTTCTCAATATTCAAACCATGTTCCTCTCCATCCCTCATTGTTTTCATTACTGCCATCTTTTGACACCAAAGTGTCCCCTCCTCCCCCAGTTTATAGGCGGTGCCTCTTGGCTGATGATTGAGGTTCATTACCAAATGATTTTAGGCTTCAGCACCAAAACCACTGCTTTAAAAACAGGTACTTTAGGACCAGATAGAAGAAAAACAGTTTGAAGACCAAAGATTTGGAGAGCCTTGTTCATAAAGGCCCATCACATCCCATCTAAGCCCAAGCATATGCTGAGCTTGTGTTCCCCTAAGAGGTGGCCAGGTCATGCCTGCACTTCCCTTGGAGATGCTTGGGTGAGTGCAGTAGCCCAGGTTGGCCTGTGATGGCCAGATCAGGGCAGGACTGTAAAAGAAGCAGAGCCTCTCACATGAGCCAGAGCTGCTCCCCAAAATAGCTAGCAATGAAGAGCCATTGTGGGGCTTTTGAAAGGACCTTTTCTTTTGAAACGTCATCTGTGCAAAGGGCTCTAGGCTGCTTCTTCTCAGGCGGGTTCCTTGACTTGCAGCCAAATGGCTCGGACATGGACACAGGCGTTGAAGAAGAAAGAGCGTCAGCCTGCGAGCCTGGCAGTTTGGCCTTTACAGTGACGTTTGCACTATTGGGTTACCACGTAAGTTGTCTGACCCCGAGCGAGGCATGTAATGTCTCTGGGCCTCAGTTTCCCATCTGTGAAAGAGATCAGATCTAGAGTCCCCAGCTTGTCTTACTGAGATTATGATCTTTGACATGGTGTTTCACCAGCCTTGTCATCTTTCATTCGAGGTGACCTTCTCTCTTTGCTTAGAGAGGCCTTCATGAATTAAAGACCACGATGCCAGCAGAGGGGGTGTACCTGGCACAGAGAGTAGCTGGAGTTTGCATTCAGGGACTTTGTCAATTTAGATGGTGTGTGTGTGTGTGTGTGTGTGTGTGTGTGTGTGTGTGTCCAGTATGGCATCAATTGGCAGTGGTTGTTCAGGGCAACCCAAATGCCCAGAGGTGAGAGGGAGAGCCTGCCAGAGACCATTTTAGAAGCTTTGGCAGATATATCCTCAAGCGTCAATTTGAAAAATAGCAAAGAAATGTGGGATTGTTTTCAATGAACTGCATTGTGCTGGGTTACTGGGAATGTGGCAGAATCAGCCACATGTCTCTGTCAGCCCCATTTATTCATCCTTTGTTGATGTTCAGAGAGCTTTTGTTCGATGTGTAGGATGGGAGGTGACTGAGTTTTGTGTTTTGGTTTTGGTTTTGGTTTTTTTTCTCAATTGGGTCAGGAGTGGGTTGTGGTCTGGTTGATCTGAGAACCTGAAATATGACCAATTAGAGTTGAAGACGATGCCCACAGGGAAATTGTCAGCACATGATATTAAGTAATAAAAATAGGATCCAAAACTGTATTGGAAAATCACTCTAATCATGTATCTATCTATTAGCACTGGCTATTAAAATCGTCTAATCATAGAGGAGAAAGAAAATACGGCAAAATATGTCGAGTGGTTCTCTGGGTGGAATTATGGGTGATGCTTTTTGTTTTTTTTTTGTTGAGGAAGATTAGCCCTGAGCTAAAAGCTGTACCCATCTTCCTCTATTTTATATGTGGGATGCTGCCACAGCATGGCTTGATGAGCGGTGCATAGGTCCACACCAGGATCTGAACCTGCGAACCCTGGGCTGCAGAAGCGGAGCGCATGAACTTAACCACTGCGCCATTGGGCGGGCCCCAGTGATGCTTCTTTCTTATGTAAAGCTATTTGGGCTTTTCAATTATTCTGTCACAAACATGTGTCACTTTTATAATAATCAGAAAAATCAAACTGTATGCTGTAAAATGCCTTAGAACAAAGACAAAAGCGGCACATGACAAGCGGCCTGTGTGCCCAGGACCAGGGCTCTAAGTGTGATCTCTCCCTTCTCTGGCCATGCCCTCTGCTCCCCTTTCACAGGGCTGCAGGTGATGGAGATACTCAAAGGAGCAAGCCAGTAGTCGTGCAGACCCTGTTGTGACGGTAGTTGGAGGTGGACGTGCACAGTCACCTTGGAGTAAACAGTGAAGCTCTCTGTGGATATTGGGTGGTCCCTCCTGGAGTAGGGAGTTAGGCACCTTTGTAAACAGCGAGGTGATGTTATCTTTATAACATGTACACAGTTCTAGTTTTGAAGCGGGCGGATCTCGGTGATTCTAAAGCACGTGATGAAGTCTGTGGATTACCCACGCACATGTCCAGCTTTGTAGGGACAGGCTTCCCTCAGGCCCCTCACTGCCAAGGGCACCATGATCTTGACTGAAGGTTTCAGTTGGAATTTTTTTCCATCCAGATTCCTCTACTTAACCAGATGTGGAGAGATTTTTGTTTTTTTCTAACTTCAAGTTTTAAAAGAGAATGAAAGGAATTTGTTGACAAGAGATTAATCCATACCATGGTATGGTCTATATACAGTTTCTTAAACTTAAGCATAAGTGTATGTACACTAACTATAAACAATTTTTAGCTGAAACTATAATGTAGGTCTAGAGTTAATTCCAATCCCTTCTTACTAAGATATTAGCAAAAACCAAGACCAGAAGTGACTAACGAAGATAACTCTGCCCTGGTCTGGTCTTGTTTTATCATTTTTCTTCTCAGAGAGGGCCAGTCTCTTCTCCTATCCCCAGGGACCCATGCTCCATCCTGGTTTACAGCACCCCATATATCTGGATTGATCGTTCCCTTGTATGGGGTTGATTTTCTAATCATAACAAATTCTCATTGTTTAGCTGTTTGGTTTAAATTTTAAAACAGAGTCTTAAAAACTATTAATATATTTCCATAACTCTTATTATTTCTGTTCCAGTTTCCCATTGCGTACCTCTGTCTAATTCTTACATGTCATCTTCCAGCTCTGCAGGTAGGCCCACTACAGCAGCCCAAGAATATCTAGACTTAAAGTCACACACTGTCTTCTCTCTTTACCTTTGTTGAGTGGGAATGGTTTATAGACTGCCTCTGATTTTGACTGGAAGAGAGTCATTTCTATACCATTCAATAAACATTTATTACTTGCTGACTGTATGCTGAAAATCAAGTCCCTACTTTCAAGGAATTCATTGAAAGTTTTCATCATAGCTTGCATTACTGCAGCATCTCCCAAAGTATTTTTCCTAGAATCTTCTAGGTCTAAGGGATGTCAAAAGGTATTATGTGAAAAGAGGCTCCATGATCAATTAGCTGTGGGAAACAGTGAGTTAATAAAGGTATTCCAGTTTCTTTAATACCTTAACATGCATCCTAACTCTCCCAGCAAGGCAGAGAACATGCAGATTTATTTGCTTAGGGAATCCTTTCTCTAGAGAGCATCTTGTGGGCCTAAGGCTTTGAAATACCCTTTGGGAAATACTAAGTACACAGTCTTATACAATCTACCTTCTGTATTATAAAGTCATCCTCTTCTGGCTGCTGAGGGTCTGTTAAGCGTTTATTGAAAACCTACTGTAAACATTGGTTTACATGATGTTAAACATGTATGTTAAACATGATGTTAAACATTATGCTGAGTGACAAAGTGACAGTCAAATAAGATACATCTCCATTCTCTAAGAAGCTCACGGATTTAAAGAATCGTACCCTTCAGCCCATTAGGTAGAGCTGCACTGGCCATTACAGTAGCCACTAACCACTTATGGCTACTTCAATTTAAATTAATTAAAATTAAATAAAAATTAGTTTCTTGTCTTAAATGGTAATTGTGTTGGGTAGTGCAGATAGTGAACATTTCTATCATCATGGAACATTCTCTTGAATACCACTGAATTAGAGGTTCTATCCTCAAGAGTTAATTTCTACAATACACTATTAATACCCTCTCCCACCACAAATGGCTGTCAAATGTGTTCAAAGTGGTCCCCATGCTGCCTCAATGAGGCATTGCCACTTAGCTCCTTAAGCTCCTAGGATGGTCTGCTTCTCTTTGGTAGGCCATTCTCTCCTGGTTTACAGGTGAAGAACAGATAAGACTCAAAACCATCTGCTAAATGTTTCTCCCTAGGTCTCATGTCAGGATCTCCACCTCAGGGAGCAGTTGCACTTCAGAGAGCACTCCTCAATACCCCAGGAGTGCTGTTGACCTCTGGGGCACCAAATCATCGTTATACTTTACTGTGCCTGCAGTGTTGGAAATTGCTGCAGAATGTCAATCACAGCAGGAATTAATTCATCTTCATGAGCATTTGTATGAAAACGTGAATAGTCAGTATGGCTTGATGCCCATATAAAAGCCTGCCAATTGTTGGCTGCTATGTGTGGTCTAGACTAGTTCAAATTTCCCAGCTAGATAAGAGTAGATTCTTTGGCTCCAAAAGATGTCAGTTGAGTATTAACTTGGGATTTGAATGCAGGAAGGTTCTCCTTATTGAAATATAACGGTATATCTTCTCTCACCACCTGCCTGTCCCACCACAATAAAAGCATGAGGATAAGATTATAGATGGTCCATAAGCTAGGGACTTGTATGGTCACTTGTGTGGCCCTAAGAACACCTCATCCCATGAAACAACTGTATATATAAAGGTCAGATATACAAGCCACCAACAAAACCAGTTAAGCCATAATGTAGTACTGAGACGCAGTACTAATCAAATTAGTTCCACGATGTTAGTGCCCATAGATTCCTACTACATTGTGAATCTGAGTGTAACTGGACCAATAAATAAAAATAAATGCATATAGGTAGATCTGGATGAAGAAAGAGAAATTTAGACTACTCCACAAGGAACTTCCTAGAGTTCCTTGAATGGTTCCATGTCCTCTCACCTCCTGGCCATAGAGAGTGTGTGCCCGTCCCTCTGCCTCCATGTCCTCCTAAGTCTTGCTCATCCTGCAAATCTTGACTTAATCACCCCTTCCTCACAATCGACTTCCCCTCACGTTACATCATGTTAGGTCCCTGCAGGCTGCTCCCAGAGCTCCCCGATCCCAAAGATAGCAACCAAGATGGAAGCCGCAACATCTGGAACGCAGAGTGTCAGGAGGGATAAAGCATCACTTCCAATATTTTCTATTCCTTAGTGTGTCACTAAGTCCAGCCCACACTTAAGGGGAGGGAAATTAAGCTCTATCTCTTGAGGAAAGGCATATTAAAGAATTTTTGGACATATTTTTAAACCATCACACAGACGAAAATTTTTTAACCAGAGATGTTTGTCTTTGGCCCCTGCATTTCCCTTTCTTCTCACATTTCCCACATCCTCCACCTCAGGTCTGCCGCCTCTCCCGAGTGATCATTGCCCCAGACATCGCCTGCCTCAGTGAAACGCCTGTTACCTCAGTGTGGTCACTTCCCCCGCCCCTTCCTAGCCATGCTCCTTGAAGAAGACAACCTAGCTAGTGGTCTCCACTTTCTCACTTCCCTTTCCACTCACACGAATCTGCCCTCAGTCACTCCAGAAACCTGCTCTTTCTCCTGAAGTAGTCCCCTACAGCCCTCTGCACTTACTCGTGAAACAGAGAAGAAACAATGAATAATATAATTCACTAATAATTCATGTTATGGACAAATCTTAAAAACATTGTGCTGAGCAAAAGAAACCAGACACAAAAGGTGCAAACTGTTTGATTCCATTTATATCAAATTCTAGAACAATCTAAACTAATCCACAGTGGCAGAAAGCAGATCAGTGGTTGCCTGGGACCAAGGGTGGGGGTAGGGGATTGACCGCATAGGGGCAAGAGGCGGTTTTCCGAGGTGATAGAAATGTTCCGTGTGTTAATTGTGGTGGTGTCATGGGAGCATATATCTGTCAAAACTCATCAAACTGGACATTTTATTAAAGACAAAATCTACCTCTTTACACTTTATTTTTAAAGTATGTTTGGTAAATGCACCCAACGCATTTTACGAACAACCTCAGTATTCACAAGAAGAATGTTTTGACAGGTCTTTGTGGAAAACTTTAGTCTTCCTGCTGCCTGGGTGGTTAAGGAGACAAAATGAAAGGAAAAGTAGCAACTTATCTCTAAGGGCCAATTAGGATATCTGCATTTTCAGTTGGTTATAACAACAAAAGCAATGCACAGAGCCACGTGGCTCTCCCTCCCCTCCGGCAATAGTTATGAGTAACTGTAAACCATTCTGCAGCACATCACCTGGGGAGATTCCAGAAAATATCTCAGTTCTGGGCCTTATCCCAGACCTGCTGAATCAGAATCTTCAAGGTTGGGGCCCAAGTGAATTAAAGCCCCTCAGGTGGCTCTCCTGTGACACCATGACTGAGCCCCAGGAAGACTGAGTAGGGTGCTTCTCAAACTTTTTCCTGCCCAAGGACATCTGAGGAACTTGTGAAGGAGGTAAATGCATGGGTCCCACCACTGGAAATTCGGATTCAGTAGGTCTGGAATGGGGCTCATGAATCTGCATTTTTAATAAGCTCCCAGGTAATTCTGATGCAGGTGGTCCAGGCATCAAACTTTGAAGCTGATAGCAGCTATTCCCAAATTTCTAAGCAGAATTGGAGTTCAACAAGATGCCTAGGCCAAAGAGTAGCCCTTCCATCTTGATTTTTTAGATGGCATCCAGCCCCCCTACTTTTTGCTTAAGCCCGGGCTTACTCCCTTCACCCTAGCCATTCCCCCAGAATCACTCCTATACCCAGTACCCTGTTTAGACCATAGTGGTGTTTTTGTCACCCCCTGCTGGCAGCAATCATCACCATACTCTAGAAGCCAATCCCCCTAGACCTCACCCCTTCAGCCTGATGCCTCACCAGTGTTAGAGTCCCCATCACACAAACCTTAGTGCTACTGGGGATATAGCAACCAGCCAGTCTTGGTCCTTGACATGAACCTTCTTATCAGTGCAGAGATACAAATGGTTCTAGTTCTCCCACTGCTAAAATGAGAGGCCATAACCAAGATGAGTGGTCCTTAGCAACAGGTTCTGTGAAAGTGCTGGGTGAGGCCCAAGCCAGTTCTGGGGCCTTACCTCCTTTCCCACCAGAGCTGCACATTTCTCTCCTTACTGTCTTCTGTGTAAGGTTACATTTTTAAAAAATGGTTTCTGCTGGTAAAACAAGTTGTAGATCCACTGGATTAGGGAAGGTTTAGATTTCCCTCCAGTTCTGACACATTGTGGATCCAGAATGACATAGATGGTCACTGCCTTTCCTTTTACTTCATTTATTTTTGGTAGTATAGTTATTTTAAAACAGAGATTTATGGTAGAGATTTCTGTCTATGTCTTATTAAAGGATTTCAGTGTAGAAGAACTTTACATGGCCTGTAATAACTATACACTTTTTAAATTTGATATGTTCAGCATCTGAGGATATAATAATAGGGAAATTTTTTGAGTAAAGCTATGGACCAGGTGCTGTAGGAAATGTGTTTGTGTATTACCTCATTTAATCTGCACACAATTCTATGAGATAAGTACTATTTTTATCTCCATTTTAGAGAGGACAAAATCAGACAAAGAGGTGAAGTAACTTGTCCAATGTCACACAGCTCTGTGGACCCAGGAGTTGAACACATGCATTCTGACTCCAAAACTCAGACATGGCCTCTGCTGAGGAAATTCATGAGGTGGTTTTTTGCCCAGGGACACACTAACTCAGATGGGTTCTGATAATCGACAGCAGCTAGATGATTCCAAGGTTCTATCTCTCTCTCAGTGGTGTCTGGCTGTGAGACCATGGTCAAGTTACATCAGCTATCTGAGCCCTCGGAATGTGTATTGTTGAATGACTCAAATGGATAACAGTGTGCAGAGAGCTGGTGCTCAATGCTGAGGCAGCAAAAAGACATGACCCCTGCCTCAAGAACTTTAATGTCTGTAGGTCAGGAGACTCACACTCAAAGCCTATAGAGGTAGCAAGGATGAGTTAGTGAGCAGGTAGTAATAGATAGGAAGCTGTGGGAGCAGGCACCATGCAACCCCAACCCATGGTTTCCATGGGAGAACAGAGACCCAGGGTTTCCACATCAAAGGAAATTGGAGCTCAACCATTTTAGGTGAACTTTCCAGAATTTTAAGTGGTGGCAACTGATTAGAGCAGTTCTTGTATTTTATTTTTAAATCTACAGGCCTAACCAACTCTTTCTAGGAGTACGATTTGCCTAGGGACCATCGTCTTGTACTCCTGCCTTATATGGAGCCTGTGCTGGGCAGGAGAGGGTCTGGCCCGTTACAGCCTGGCCACACATCCACAGTGTCTGCACTTAGAGTGTTATTTTTAGAGTTTTGCCTTATCTTGAAAGCCCAGACCATCCAAGCAAAGAAAGTGAAGCATTGGTGTATGTGCGTGTGTTGGGGAGCTATACAGGGTTTGTATGAAGCAGTCAAAACAATGGCCATTTGATTGGGTTGCTGTCAACTCCACACCATACTGTTCTATGCTCCATCACCATTGCTGGTCTGCAGTGACTGTATTGCTGCAGGCAACAAGATACAGACACATCTGTTCCTTTGTCGTTGGCTTCACTTGACATGACCAGTGTCATCGCCAGTTGGCATTTAGATTGTTGACCCCATTGCTGCCAGGCTTGGGCCATAAGCAGCTGTTGTTCTTGTATATGCTTACTCCAAACAGTAGAGCCTTCAGAAACCCCATCGTACACCACCCCTGCTCTGGGGAACTGACAGAAAATACCAGAATACTTACAGCACACACTCAAGGGATTTTAACTTATTAATCTTTGAAAAACATTGGCAAAGGGACAAGAGTCAAATATGTTATTTGCCCACATCTAACATAACACAGGTTTTAGTTTTATGGCCCTCATGATTGAAGAGGAAGACTTGTCATTAAGGTTGGCACTCCTGCTCATATCTAAATTCCATTTTTAATATAAGGTTTCTGTTGTGGTTTGCTCTTTTTTGGAACTCACTCTTTCCCGGGTGGTTATGACAGCCTTTGTACGTACACTACAGAGGAATCTTAATAAGTGCTCACTGAGTGTGGTTTTTTCCTTGGTGTCACTGGTGTGAGATGTTAGCGTTCTGAGAGGTTCTCAGACATGGTTCCTCTTTATTTTGGTTTCCGTTGAGGGTGCTTGGCATTTTGCGTTAAGAGAGACATTATTCTAAATGGAAGAATTCTTATAAACATTTTCATTTCCAATATTGACAGCAGTAACAGAGGAATTTAATTAGTTGGATGTGCATATGTTCTTGGACGCACATGGACAAGCATACACACGCACACGTGTGCACAAACACTCAAACACAAGCTGATGCTCATTTTTTCCTGATAAAGGTTCAAATCTTTCAAAATGCCTTCTCTGAGGGTTTTTTTTTTTCATTTTGTTAATGGAATTGTATATAAAAATCGTCTTCCTTGAAACTTTGAAATTGTTTTTTCCAATTGATACCTATGTGGTCTTTGTCATTGTTGTTTTGTTTCATTTTATTTTAAATTATGGTAAAATACATATAACATAAAATTTACCATCTTAACTAAGTTTACAGTTCAGTGGCATTAAGTAAACACACATTGTTATACAACCATCACCCCCATCCATCTCCAGAACTCTTCATCTTGATACGTCTGGTTTTTATTTTTTAATGTTTTTTCCCATGTGAGCCAGGTCTTTAGGATGTGCAACTGAGGTCAGAAAGGAGAACAAAAAGTATGCAAAGGAAAATGATGTCTGCTTTTATTTCTCTTCAGCTGAAGCAGTGCTGCTCCTGACTGTCAATACATTTGACAATTTCCCTCTTATATTGGGAGCAAAACACAGTGACAACAGTATCACATAATGACCTCTATTGCTAAAAAGTCTAAAATTATAGCTACATAATATCAGAAGAGCAAGTGAGGATGCACCCCTAACAAGTAAAAATTGCTTTACACTCCAAAGCACATTCCCTTTATGTAAAATTCATGTTGTTTTCATGATTCATTAATTGGGAATCTGAGACTAAAAAAAGAGAAGGGCTTGCCTCCTCCCGCACCCTGACAGCCGTCGAAGTTTCTGTAAGGGACTGTAGGCGTGGGCAGAGTTTATTCCATTCTTGTTTTTCATATGTTTTCTTACTGATGTAGCATCACTGCTCTCCCAAGAGAGGAGAAATATTGAACTATGTATGGCCGGGTCGACTTTGGAAAGGCAGCGTGGGGACCCATTTGTAATCACCTGGGCTTTAAAATGTTAGAGTCACACTGCTCTCGGTATATCTGCCGGGTGCAGAGCAGGGTCAGCAAACTTTTTCTGAAAAGATGCAAATACTAAACGCTTTGGCTTGTGGGCCATAAACGGTCTCTGTCCCAACTACTCCACTCCACCACTGGAGTGGGCAGGCAGCCACAGATAGTGCATGAACACGTCAGCGTGACTGTGTTCCCACACAACCTCATTTATGGACATTGACATTTGAATGTCGTATAATAGTCATGTGTTATGAGATGTTCTTCTTTTGATTTTTTTCAACTATTTAAAAACGCAGGGGCTGGCCCTGTGGCAAAGTGGTTAAAGTTCAGCGTGCTCTGCTTTGGCAGCCTGGGTTCGCGGGTTCAGATCCTGGGTACAGACCTACACCACTTATCAGCCACGCTGTGGCGGTGACACGCATACAAAATAGAGGAAGACTGGCAACAGATGTTAGCTCAGGGCCAGTCCTCAGCAAAAAAATAAAAAAATAAAACTCATTCTTAGTTTTGGGGCCATACAAAACAGGTGTGGACTGGATTCAGGCTGTGGGCTGTGGTTTCCAGGTCCCTGACATAGAGGAAAAACAGGATTCCAAGGCCCTTTGACAAGATCCGAATGACAGATCTTGGTTCAAATTCTCCCTGTGCCAAGTATTAACAGCAACCTTGGGCAAGTCACTAACCTGTCCAACTTTGGGTTTCTCCACGGGGGAAGCATAATGGCCGTCCCACAGAGATGAGAGTCAGTGACAAAGTGGGACACACCATGGTGACCAGCCCCTAAAGCTCTGAGGATCCTAAATTTTTCTCTATGGGAGCTTGAGAACACGTTTCAATTGGTGATAGTCAAACTCCTAGCAAGCAATCTTATTTTATTAAAATGAAAATTCACTTTGTTTCGTGTCTATTTACTCCATTAACATAATACTTTGATCCTACCAAAGGAATGAGACTGTTAAGAAACTACAAACTTCCTAAATTACAGGCTCTCTGAAGAAGAAAAATCTCCATATGTTTTCACCAGACACACAATAGAAGTCTTATTAAGTGATGGCAAGCTCTGTCCTGTGGTGAGTTCAGCTAGGCTGAACGGCTTCTATGGAATTCTTTGTTTTCCCAGGGGAGGTAAATTCTTCCTCCAGGGACCCATGCCCTAAAAGTTCAGGGCATACCCACCCCTGAGAAATCATGTTTCTTCAGGGTTTCTTGAATGTCATTAAGAGTTGGACCCATTAACCTTCTCTCAGAATAAATAAAATCTGTGCTTGTAGCCTACCCTCACCAGCCAGTGCCTTCCCTCCCCACCGTGGTGAAAAGGCCAAGTGACAGAAGCAAACAAGAGAATTCCTTACCCTGCCCTCCCTTATCCAGTCTTCAGAGAGCTGGGCAACCCAACAGATGGGCACTGGGCCGTGTTGAAATCTGTTACATCCCTCTAAGGGGATGGGTGCATTCGGTCACCCTTTGCTCATCGCAGCACAAGGGGCATAAAGAACATCTGCCAGAACCAATCCAGCTGTGCTGACCAATGCAGGGTGTGGGAGGGAGGGAGGCAGACCCTTTAGAGCCGTGCGGACCTCAAGCCAAGCTGTGGAGGAGGTGGGCAGGCAGGGATGGGAAGGGAGAGGGAGGAGCGGCTGACAGCCAGAGAGGGCCGAGACTGTGCTCGTTGGGTTATCGGTAGCATCACTCGGATCCACGCGTGGTCACGGTCAGCAGCTAACAGTCCACCAGTGAGAAGCGAGGGAGGGGAGTGGACGTGGCAGGTGGACCTGAAGAGTACTTCAGGATGTTAGAGAGCACGGAGAGGCAGAGCGGGGGCCTGCGGGGCTTTGGTGAGGAGATCATGAGAAATGCAGTGATGACAAAATGCTTTAATTCAAGCTCTTGCTTTCACGAGGCGCGGTGAGGCAGCCCACCGTGTGTCCATAACCCATCTCCTGTGGTGAAATGAGAGAGCTTCAAGAATGTGCAGCCCTGCCTTTATAAGAACCAGTGGAAATCAAGAGGCTGAATATGTTTACGTAAAGTGACTGATTTTTATTGTTTGCAGAGTTTGGGAAAAGAGCAGTTGGATTCTTGTATCATATGAATAAATATTCTCCTTGGGTGGCAGCGCTGCGTTCATCTGTCCATACATATGTATACATGTGCTCGGGGGGCGTGCATATGTGTGCGCACATTCACACACACCCCTCCTTAGGGGCACACCGTCCGTGTCAGTAATGTGGGCTGCTCTTTAAGAACAGAATTAATCAAATAAATATTGTTCTTTCCTGTTTAGGGAGGTCTGGCCTGCCACGTTTCTATTTTTATTACTTTTGGCTTGTTTGCCACCCGCATTCCTAAAAGAAAGCAGAAAGTACATTTCTAATTCCTGTGTGCTGGCTGGATCCCATATATACTTGAAGTTGGGAGAATTTTTTAAAGATTTTTGTTGTCTGGCTGCCCTGCCTTCCTTACAAAAATTCAGACTTTGGGATGTTAGCAAGGAAAAACAGCGGCCCTCTGGCTGTGGGCCGCCCATGGATGGTTCCGCTGGCCAAGTGCCTGTGCCTGTGGCCAGGGCTAGCTTTGTACGGCCGCTGATTCAGAGATTCAGCTGAAAGCACACACAGACGTGAATGAAGATGTGTTCACACGAGACCTTGGGATACAGTGAACTAGTTAGGAGGACAGGTTTTCAAGTTTTAGCCTTGGCTGAAACTATCCTAATTACTAGCTATGTGACTTTGACCGAACTACTTAACCTCAGTTCTCTCCTCTGTGAAATGAGGATAATACCACTCCCAACATCAGCCTGCTGTAAAGACTGAAATAAATGTGAAGTCTTGAGCACAGTGCATGGCGCACAGAAAAAGTGTGTGGGGAGCACAGTACACTTTTATTAATTGATTAAGGCTCTTACACCACTGCCCCATCTTGCCCACTCCATCCTGTGACCTGACACTACTTCATTCATTCATCAAGTCATTTATCTTTCTAAAGCCTTGTTCCAAGACTCGTTTAAGGTGGCTGGTGTCAGTCTCCTACTGGAATTCTTTCTCCCAATTACCATTAAACAAATACCACTATGTTAAGAAAAAGAGTTTTAAAAAATCGTTTAAGCCTCATGCTTGATCCTCACCCAAGGCACCTGCTCTTTACTTGCCCTGCTGAACAGAAGCTTCCAGACCAGAAGCCCCGCCTGCAGGACCACTGGGGAGGAGCTGCGTCCTCTGGCTTCAAAGGCCCTGAGGGCAGGAACGAAGTGCTCTGAACCCAGGGGGTGAGCTCATCAGAGGTTCTCCAAGGTGGGCTCACAGTGCTCCCGACCTTCCCCAGGATCACAGAACCAGCTCGGAATGGTCCAGTTCACCGAGAAGACTGAATGGGTTCATGCTCCTGGAGAACGTACAGAGTGGCCCTGTTCTAGGCGAAGGCGGAATCATCCTCACTTGTTCAGCCCTGCAGAACTGAGCGCTCCTTAGAAAGTCATGCCCCAGGAGGCCCCACCCATGGGATTACCTGCATACCTAAGGGAGCTGGGCTGGGAGGGGCCTTCCCCTGGAACTATCAAGGCATTTGGGAAAAGGCCAATGTTATCTTCTCTGATACACACAGCTATTTGGATTCTAGAAAGTGAGAGGAGAAACACTCACCACGGGGAGGGGAGAGCTGGCATCCTCTGGACAGCTGTGGTCCTGAGAGCAGGGCCTCCCTGTGCCCCGAGGGTGGGGCAGGCAGGCGGGAGCCGCCCCTGCCCCACTGTTATTTCCACCTTCACCAGGCCAGCCTCCCCCCAGGGAACGGGCTGCAGCGTGGTTGGCAATGTTTTGTATTTGCTTGTTTTTCTTTTCCTTTTTTCTCTTCTTTCTTGTTCTGGGGATTTCCCCGCAGCAAGCAGCCTGCTATTTTCCTGGGCTCCTCCTGGAAGTGGGACACTGTCCTAAAGGGCAGAACCGCACTCCCCACCCCTCGTCTGAGGGAGGGCTAGCTGCCAGGCCACATCATTAGCAACCAGCTCTGGGACCCTGGGATCCTTTCTCTCTTTGCTCACCCCTGCATCCCATTCCCTTTCTCTGAATGCTCTTTCTCCCATCTGGGCAGCTTATAACCCTCACAGACGTGGAAGCGGGACATGAAAGGATGCACAGGAGTGTTCTGGGAATGGCGAAGAGAATGGGGCTCTCCGTGCAGAAGAAACAAGCATGCAAGACACAGAAACAAACATGCAGGGGGTGTGCAGGGCTAGAGAGAAGAGGCAGGCAGATCCTGCCATCCTTGCAGTCACTCGAAGTTGCTGGGACTTTATCTGGTGGGAGATTGAGATGAGTGGCAACAAGCGTCTGCCTCTTTGGATTTGCAGCCGGCTCTGTTGATGATACCTGCAGAGATTAGAGAGTGTGCTTCTCGACCTTCGACCTTGGCTGCACATTGGAATCGCAAGGCAACGTGGTATCACAGGAAATTCTGAGTCCTTCGCAGGAGACAACAGCCGATTCGGAATCTTATAATCAAATGCCTTAGCACAATACCACTTCCTCTTCTGAATCTACAGCCCCTAAACCCACACCTGCCCATTCTTGGAATTCTTTTGACTCCACTATGGCCGCGCTTCTCATAGTGTCATGATGCTAGAAGAAACCTCATTGAATCTTTGCCCCTGTCTGCAGTCAGGAACTGCCTCAAGCTGACCCACGTGGTTTAGCTGACCATCACAGCATCCCTTGCTGATGCCCACTTGCATTTCTTGCAGTTCTCATCATCCTTGCTCCTCCAGGAAAACTGCTCGTTCCAAAGGGACTTGCTTTTGCTACCAGTGGGTTAGATCTCAAGATAAGGAAATAGCAAAATACCTGCCTGGCCTCCAGCATAGAAACATGGCCTGAGGGAAACGTGTTGGCAGGAGCTGAGGCCCCTGGAGGGGCAAGTGGATTGGGGGTGGTTCTGGTGAAATCTTGGCAGAGACACCACCAGCACAGTTGTTTGGAATGGAGGAGGGAAGGGGGCAAGACCCATGAGAGAAATAGAATTATCAAGATGGTTAACATTGTCAATCCACACACTTTTAAGGGAAGAAAAAAAAAAAGCTAATAGAAACAAATGGGTAATATGGATACCACTTGGAGATTTTTAAATCGCTAAGAAATGGAATTTGTAGGATGAAAGGCACCACAGAAAGCCATCTTTCTGACCCGGACACCACCTTCAGAGGACCTAACCTTGCTGTGGGGAACAAAATTCTTCCTGATTATAGGGTTCTGCTGTTACCCACACCCTCACCCTCCAGCCCAGCGAGAAATGGTGTCCCCGTACTTCGTGCTACAGGTCAAACCCTCTTTCCCAAGCGTGTCTCTACCTGAGAGGAGACTGGGGGCTGATGAGAGGCGAGGCGTGGCCATGCTCCGGACTGGGGGGCCTGAACTGTGCTGCTGGTTGGTGGGCAAGGAAGCACTTTATAAAAGGATCACGGGGCCGCCCCGGTGGCGTAGTGGCTAAGTTCGCACACTCTGCTTCAGTGGCCCAGGGTTCGCAGGTTCGGCTCCCGGGCAAGGGCCTATACACTGCTCATCAAGCCATGCTGTGGCAACGTCCCACATACAAAATGGAGGGAGATGAGCACAGATATTAGCTCAGGGACCATCTTCCTCAAGCAAAAAGAGGAAGATTGGCAACAGATGTTAGTTCAAGGCCAATCCTCCTCACCAAAAAAAAAAATGGAGCACCAACTCCAACTGACTTTTCTGATGGACTCACCATTTTTCTCTCATGTCTTTTCGGCAACCATCACCTTAACATATTGCCTTTACATGTGTTGATGAAGCTCCATTATTGGAGAAGGCGAGTGTGTGTGTGTGTGTGTGTGTGTGTGTGTGTGTGTGTGTGAGACTGCGTGTGCGTGTGTGTACATGTAAGCTATGTTAGCTGAGAGGCAATTTACTTCCATCCCTGGGCCAAATCTAACATTATGTGTGCGCTTCAAACTACTCTGTTTTAAGCCATTGGATTTTTAATGGTGGCCAATGGGGGGAGGAGTCTGTTTACATAAAGGTCATTGTCACCAGGTTTTCAGCACGCTGTTCTCCTTCTCCTGACCACACTGCCGCGCCTTCTACACCCACCTTCCTTCATCTCTTTGTGTCCTGTTCTTCCTCAATCATTTCTTTATTTCCAGTATTTCTTCCTCCCCCTTCTCCTTCTTGTTTGCCAGAATTAGCAGAAAGTTGGTGAATTAATAAAAAGAAATAGGCTTTGCAATGCTGTTGTAGCACTTCTCTTCCTAATATATGTTAAAACACCAGAAAAAACAAAGAGCCTCGCTCCTTTTCTTTTATTTTTCTCCCCAGAGGAGTCATGGAAACAGTATGCTTTTTGTTTGTTCACTTGGTTTGCGTCAACCAAATCCAGGTCCAAATCCTTATTCTTCCACTTGCTAGGTATGTGAACTTGGGCGAGTTACTTCATCCTCTGAGCCTCCGTTTCCTCATCTGTAAATTAGAAAAAACTGCCTACTTCACAGAGTTTTAAGAAAGAAGTACACAAAATAAATACAAGCGCCTCCACTGTAGGTCCTCAATGCATATTTCCCTCCACCTCTCATTTTGTTAGGTCTACAGACCTAATAATTCTTCTTCTTCATTGGATTGTAATCTAATTAACAAATGTGTTTTAAGTACCTGGTATGTGCCAGGGTCCAAACAGGGTCTTATGCACCAGGGTCCAAACAGAAGCAAGACGGGGTTCATCTCTTCAAGAGCAATTTCGTGCTGCCTCGAACCAGGACAGTAACAAACTACCATAGAACAATAGGAAAGGTGCTCCCAGCACTGAGGGAAACCAGAAGAGGAGCCCCTAAGACCTCTTGGGGATGGGGTGGGGAGGATAGGAGAAGGTGTCCCTGAGGAGGTGACACTGATCAAGAGCCTTGAAGGATGTTGGAGTTGGGAGAAAGGTGTGCTGGAAAGAGAGGGCCAAATGAAAGCATATATATGGGAATTGCTGTGGGTTGAACAGGAGAGAAGGAGAAATGGGGAGTGACAGGGAATGAGGCTGAGGAGTTGAGAAGAGTCCAGATCAAGACGAGCATGGCATGCTAGGGTTGGGACTTAGTTTGAAAACTGTGGAGAGCCATTAAAGGAGTTTAGGTTAAGGAGAGCCAACAATGTGAGAGGGATTTTACCTGAGGCACGCTGAGTCGACCTAAGAAATCCTTGTTTACACAAACTGCCTCTCTAGAATCAACATGGGGTGTAGAGAGTCCAAGGGCCAGGAGTCCCAGCTCTGCCGTGCATTAGTCGTGCCACCTTAGGCAAGTGGCTTACTCTCTCGTGGTCTGTCTTCAAGTCTCTGAAATGAAGGTCTTGGACTAGGTAATACCCAACTGTCCTCCTACCTTTACCAGGAGTCTATGATTCTGCAATTTTGTCACTGTTTTTCGGAGCTTGTTTTATAATTCCTAATGTTAACTTATTAAAATTGCTATGCTAGCGTGATGACTGAAAGCTAGTTGACATTGAAGTTTTTTCTTTATCTATTCCATGTAAAGACAGGTTACTAAAGTGTGTGATGATATAGCATAAGAAGCTAAGAGTCGGTTGGTTTCTTTGTAGTCTTGGCTGGGTCAGAAATTATTTGCATGACCTGGAATAAGTCATTTTACTTTTCTGGACCGCTTATTCCCTACTCTTCACTACCAGTTCTAAACATGGCTACATGGAGAGATAAGAGTCAGATTCGACTCTTAGAGTTCTCGTGAGTTTCTTTTACATATATCAAAAAACTTCTTGCAAAGGCTAGCAAATCTCTCTATTTCAGTTTAAAAGTATTTAAATCAGAACAGAAGAAGCTGAGTATCTCATGCAAAAGATATGCTTATTTCGTCCACCACCACCATTCCCCACCAAAACCAGGCAAAAGTCATTTTAACTTCATTTCTAAAATGAAACATGATTTTGATTTGGAGATTTGGTCTACTTCTCTTTTTTTTTTTTTTTTTTTCCAATCACTGAAGCTTATTTTCTTAGAAAAAATGACATGTGTATTAAAAATATCTAAAAATCCAGAGAATCTGCAAAAGGCAAATATCAGAAACAGAAAACTTAGGTCATTCACCCAGAGATAAACGCATCATGTTGGACTCATATTTTGTTTATATTTTTCCCAAAATAATTTATATATATTATATACAGTTAATTATTATATATATAAATTAATATATATTATATATATTGTCAAATTATATATACTGTTATGTGACTTGACCAAAATATCCCTCATCATACATTAATATACAACAAAGTTTTAAGGCTCTTCTCAGATTCGGCGAAAATGAAATGATGAATTCCAATGCTGGTAGCTAGTGATGTGATGCAAGTGTGTGCAAAGTGATGGGGGAACCCAAGAAGGGAGCCGATTAACCCTTCTGGGAGCTGACAGTTGGCTCTTGAAGGATACCAAAATTTACCAGGCATGAAAGAGCAGAAACCGTTTCCCAGATAGCAGAAGCAGCCTGGGAGAACCTACTGGAAACCTTGATAGACCATGGCCTGTAGGAGACCCGCGTGGTGTGGTAAGTGGGCGGGGTTCAACAGAGGTGAGCAGAGTCGGTGAGTGGGTCCCGGGTATGAACAGCTTTGTTTGCCAGGCTGCAGAGTATGGAGTTTGTCCTGTTGACCATGGGAAACCAGGGACTTTACAGAATCCATTACTGCCTTACATGAAAGCAAGTGATACCCAGTGAGCACAACCAAAAGCTGGCTTTACTCTTAAGAACGGATTCTTTAAAATCCGGGGGCTTAAAAAAACCTTCATATAGAAGCCAAATACAGTCTTGATGAATGTTTCTCAGAAAATTCTCACCACCTCTGTTGAAGCCTTTTAAGGCTCTTTTAGAGTTCTTTGGTGACCTGCCTGAATATTGCATTCAGGTAACTCCTGCAATGGCAAACTCATCTTTAAGGAGCAACCTGCCTAGAAGTTGTTCAGGCCACTCTCACCAATAGGAAGGGATGTGTTCAGCCCTGCTGATGCCTTAGGGAGGGCTCTGATGAGAAGGAAAGCTCTGGAAGCCAGTATTGGCTGGCTTTTTGGTTTTTGTTTTTTTCTCAGAACCAGTTGTTTCTTAACCAGCTCATTGGCGCCACCCAATGGGAATGGGCTAGAATACAGCTCTGAAGCTCTGTAGGCTTCTGAAGGGCGGCTCCAACTGGGACGTCCTTCCTGGTTTCTGATCTGTTATTTCAACCACTCTTTCCCTGTAAGAATGTTAAGAGGCATCCCAATAAACAGTTTTCCTCCTGCATTTTGAGGCTGTGTGTGGTGAGGAAAGCACCGGTCCTGGCTTTTCACAGACTAACTCAGCGGCTTTGCTGAAGTCCCATATCCTCTCTCAAACTGTTCCCTCTTCTGCTCTTTTTTTTTTTTAAACTCTTCCATATTTCTAGTATCTACAGTCTTTTAGTGGCATAATTGTTTTAGTATTTACCCATTGCACTTATAATTTAAAGTGGCATCAATCTGGGTAAAGAAAAAATATCTTTGGCATTTTGAAAATTTGGGAATGATTGCAACCATCTAGAAATCATGTGTGTCGACTAATATATGTCAGCAACATCCCAATGCATATTCATAAGGACGTCTCACCTGGTGTAGTAGAAAGAGCTGGCCTTTGCGCTCAGATGGACCTGAGTTTAAATCCCACTCCTGCTGGTTTCTGTGGCACTTTGCGAAGTGACTCTCCCTCTCTGAGCCTGTTCCCTCATCAGTCCAGTGGGGATGGCAGCTCTTCCTTCACGGGTTAGGGTAAGGGTTACATGGTGTAATATCTATAGAGCCACAAGGGACATGGGGACTGATGGGGAGCGGGCCTCTGTTTCATGGAAGCAACTGCTATTTTTTAGGCTCCCCAGCTATCCATCCACCCGGAGCAAATCACTTCCGCTCTGAAGCCCGGATTCCTCTCTCGTCTCATCAAACGGGGATCAGAGTTCCCTCTCTCAGATGTACAGATGCAATGATATAAGCACCCCAGAGCACCTGCACCTCATGGGGCCCTAACAAATGCTAGTCCTTTCCAAAAGTATTGACCCATTGCAAATAATTACAGAATTAGTTATAAAGCCAAAATTGTGTTCATCCCATGATCTCTCCCTCACTCACTCTTTCTCTGTCTCTCTCAAACACACACACACACACACACACACACACACACACACACACACACTTGGCATTCCCATCTTATTTTTCCCATCTCTGTCATCAAAAGTTAACGCAAAACACAAGAATCTTTGGAAGCTTAACAAAGGAACAGCAAATTCATTTGAAGGTTGTCATTGTTTATTTCCATTCCTCCCACCAGGTCCTGGGTCTTTATTTGAACAGTTGTGCGTTTACCTGCCTGCCCACGCCCCCATCCTCATCCTTCCCCGGACCCTCCACTCTAGCGACAGCAACCCCAGATCCCTGGCGGGGTCCACCTCGGCTGCCCTTCCCTCCAGATGTAGCCTCTATTCTCGAGAACTTTCTCCCACCCTCATCCATCCTTACCCTCCTTTAAATTTTAGAGCCCATCTCAGTGGGTACGTTATCAGAGAAGTCCTCTCAAGCCTCTTCCCCCAGCACGGAGTGAGGGCTGCCATGTTTGTGCTTCTGAAGAGATCAGAAAAGGGAATGCATGAACATTGAGTCCATGCATATGTTAATAATTTTAACCTTCCCAGGTAGGTATCACCAGTCCATTCATTGCTTAATTAAACAAACATTTATTGGACATCAATTGCCAGGCACTGGGAATCTGGCAGCAGACAGTAGACAGCCTCTTCCTCTGTGGCTCTTATGGGATCTCACATGGGATGAATCCAGGGGGCAGGGATGAAACAAATAATAGACTAGTCCAGTTGTGAAGAAGGATGCTAGGAAAGGAGGGAAGAGGAGGCTGTGCCCCATCTCGGAGTTTAGGGAAGGTGTCCTTAAAAGGGGGCATTTCAGCTAAAACCTGAAGGCTCAGGGGGAGTGAGGGCAGAAATGGGATCTAAATGTGGGTGAATTTGGTTCTACCAGGTTCGGCTCCCCTCCTCTAAGTATCTGCATTTACGTCATTGTCATTGTGTTTTGGCTAGTGATCTACATCTCCTTCTCCCCCGATAGATTGTAGCTCCTTGCAAACAGCAATCTTGTCTCCCAGGCCCCTGGTACATAGTACAAGTAATAGGTATCATAAATGGTCATTTAATTTTTCAATACATGTATCTGTATGTACTTGACTGTATTTAATAATATTATAGGGGTGCGAAAGTGCCTAGATTCTGCCATGTATGTTCTGTTGTTGCTTTAACCAACACATTGCTGTGTGTTCTCTGGGTCTCTGAGCACCTGGGCACTCCCCTTGGCAAGCTCCCCTTCCTCAGACATTTCCTATTTTGTAGGCTGGGGCGATCCAGGGTCAGCAAGCAAGAGGTGTAGCAACTGGCATCAGCTCTGCAGCAGGTGGAACTTGGAAGCAGCTCATTCATCTAATTAACGTGACATGAAACGTGTCCTCGCAAATGCTGCGTGGCACAGGGCTCATCACCGGCTTGCTATCCGGGCCATTCTGGAGCATGAAAGAGGAGCCACTACCCTGGGCCAGGCACTGGGCTAAGGGTGGGGACACAGAATGAAAGCACGTGTCGTGACTGGATGAGGGTTTCTTTTTCCTGACGGTAGTTCACAGTCCGGTGGGGCTAACAGACACACCCATAGTGCATGCACACACACACACAGGTGCAGACCAGTTCATTGCAGGCAAGGCTCCAGGTGGGCACAGGTGGAGGCCATGGCTAACTCTACAGTGGGTGGGGTGGGAGTGTCAGACGGTCTTCCATGCAGGGCAAAGTCATCTTGCCTGAGTTGGGAACATGAGTGGCAATTAGCCAAGTAAAGAGGGCAGGATGTGGTAGGAACAGGCCACAAGCAAGGGTCTCAGCCTGTGCAGAGGTGGGGAGAAAGAGAACGGATGGCACACTAGGATCTGTAAATGCCCCCGAGAGCCAGGCAGGTGACAGAGATGGTGAAAGGCCAGTTGCTTGCATGTCAGACCCATTGGTATAGTCTTCATTTCCATTAAGAAATGTTCTCCCTCCTGCTTTTCTTGATACCCACTTAAGCTATCCTTCATTTTTCCATCTTTGACTGAAACTTAGGTAAAGAGAAATTGTTCCCTAAGAAAAACAGCAGTCTAAATCCAATTATATCAACCAGTAAGTGACACTTGGTTCCTATTGGAGAGACAACTGAGAGTGGTGGGGACTGGGGCAAACTGGAGAGCATATTCTCCATCTGAAGAGGCAAGTTGTTCTTCAACTCCAGCAGCTTAGTGGCTCCAGATCTTGTAATATTTCAGAAAAAGCGAGAAACCTGGATTTTTGGTGAGTTAGCCAAGTTTTTAAACATAGTTTTGACTTAAAAAAAATTAAAACCAAACAGAACACATCTACATGCTGAGCCTTATTCATGGGCCATGCTTGCAACCTCTTATTTAAAGGCTCTAGAGGTCCCAAGGGTATTTTTAGAATCCTCAACAAGTCATTGCTCTGCTCTCAGTTTCTCCTAACCATCCTTCTCCCCCTGCTTTCCAGAAAGAGATGACGAGCAGGATGTGTCACTAACGCCCCATCTTACCCTTTGGAAGAAAGAGAAAAGCTGTTTCCTCCTGGAGCCCTGAGCGGGTAGGACGGAGACCTCCCTGGCTGAAATGGCGTAGCTACTCCCAGGAGCAAGCGAGGTGGAGACCAGCGGTGACTCTGACAGACATTCCCCCTTCACTCCAGGCCTTCTTGACCCTCCGAGTGCTGCTAGCCTGACCTGTGGACCCGGCCAACCATGGCTGAGAGAAGGACACCCCTCTACCCTCCGGGCTCGGAATCTTCCAGAAGGCAGCTCTGCACTTCTGTGTACGTCGAAGTTCTGCCTGGTACCTGCCGCCTAAGCTTTACTGGAATTCAGGTTTTGAGACTGCGAAAATTATTTGTACTTTTCCACTTCTCTGTCTTGTCCGCTGGCCGACTTTTCTGTAACGTGTTTTCTAAGCACCCAGTGAATTTTGGAACTCCGGATGCGCAGCAGGTTTTTCTATAACAAGCCTTCCTTTTCAGGTCTCTGCAAGCTCCCGCCCTGGTCCTGTGGTCCAACTTGTAAATGAGAGACCTGAGGCCCCAGCCCGCAGCATCAACACAATTTCCCTAGAAGGCAGTTTTATCAGGGACCACTCCACGGTGGCTCGTCTCTGCCCCAAACAAGGTCTGCACTCTTTAACAGGGAAGAGACTGGTTGCTGGCCTAAGGCTGACGATTTGCCAATTCACCCTGAATAGAATGTGTTTTTTATAACCAAACCATTCCTTGCCTCTTCCATTCAAGATATTTTTTTCCTGTTTCCCAGAAGAGAGAAATAATAGGAAGTTATAAACGACCAAGAGTGATCAGCAGAAGCCGTGAGCCAGATTAGTGCAGCGTTTGTTCTTTGTGAAAGGGTAGGGAGTCGTGGCTGTCTCTGCCTAATACTAAGATTTCAGTGAGAAAAACAAAAGTACAATTGGTTATTTGGTGCATGTAGCTCAAACGCCCAGCTCATCGACTTACAACCTTCCCAGCTGGCCCTCTGAGCTTCTAAATACAGCCGATGTTTTCTTCCTCTTCCTCCCCACTCTCCCCTCCTCTGCTCTATTATATTATGGCACAAAATTAATTTCTGCGCCTATGATTGTGCCACAGTTGCCAAGGTAACAGTGGAGCTGGAGCTAACTTCCTTCTTCCATCCGTCCCAATTTTTCTATTCCAGTAGACAGAATAATGCAGTCTGTGCTACATCCTGCCTTTTGAAACCTAAGTGAATTTTAGTTGAATGTTGCCTTTTTTGATTCATGCACGAAACTGTGGTGGCCCTGAGAGCCTGTGACCGGGGCTAATAATACTTCCGTTTGAATTTGACAAAATCGAAGTTGGTGGAGGGAAGTAGATAAGAATGTATTAGTGTGTTTTAATGTCATACCGATTAAAGAATGACTAAACGATTCTCATTTTGTTTCCTTCTACGTAATATGTTAAAGCCATTTGTGGCTGCCATGAGAGCCTAGAAAGCATGAAATCTTTCTTTGTCCAAACTAAGAAAGGGCTGACTGTCTGGGCACGGTGGCACTCTGTGTTGACCTAACCCAGCAAACCGACCCTTGCTTCGTGTCTCATCAAGTCGTCTCATGGAATCCGAATCCTGCTACCTCTCTCTATATTGTTGTGCTCTGGTCAACAACAAACAGACCCTTTTTTTGGCTTCCTAAGTAACTTTGAGAAGACAAGATAGGCAAAGATTTTTCTCAGCATCACTTTTGGCTGAAAGAATATCTGAGTGTCCTAAGGATCCAGAGAACAGAGGAATAAGAACCCCTATTCCCGACCTATGCAATACACAGTAAGTACCACATGGAACTGTCCAGCAGTGGGACAGAGAAATGACAGCGTGGAGCCCATGCCCTAGGAGGAACTCGGAAGCGCCTCACCATGGAAAACCACAGGAGTTTTGCATTAAAAAGTGGACTATCTTCCTGCATTTCAATAATGCCTAATCAAGTAGGATGCTGGACTCTGAAGACATTTGTTATTAATTCTTTTGAAGGTTATTTTCTATTAACTGTGCATATGGAATTTCCACTCAATTTAAAAATCCAAATATTTTTTAAACTTCTTAGAACAATTTCATCCTGGTTATACTGCTAATTGCACTAATCAACTCTTCTAGGATAAGTTGTGGCAAACCACTCTTATTTTTTAATTACAGAGTATTTCTAGTCCCACAGAGCTTTGTTTGGCAAATTCTAAAGAAAATCATTACAGGCAGTTTTTATCTCTTTGGCCTAACTACATCCTAAGTACATCTCATTGCGACTGGAGGATGGGAGCTCCTGACGGCCCCTCAGGCATCTCCAGCTCTCTGGGTCTGACACTGATAATCCGTTTCTTCCTCCTAACCCGGCTGGCTCTCCTTCATTTTCCACTATTTTTTTTTTAGTTGAGTAATACATGTATCCACTATTTTTTTTACTTTGAGAAATTTCAAAGTGGAAATTTCAAAAAGGAAAGATTACAATGAACATCCATATACCCTTGACTTCCGTGCATCAGTTGTTAACATTTTTTGGATTGTTAGCGTTTTCCATATTTTCTTTCTCTCTAAATATACATTCTTATTGCTGAATCATTTCAAAATATGTTGCAGACATCATAAAACTTTAAAATACTTTATCAACTGTCCCAAAAATGTTTATAGCTTTTTTTCTTTTGATCCAGGATCCAATTAAGAATCACACACGTTGCATTTAGTTGTCATTCTCTTTAGTTAAGGGATTAGAGTTCTCCTTTTATGTATCTGGGAGGGGTGTGTGTGTGTCTTTCATGACACTGACATTATTAAGGAGTTCAGGCTGGTTTTTTGTAGAGTGTCCTACAGTTTGCAATTTTTTTTCTGATTGTTTCCTCTTTATTAGATTCAGGTTAAACATTTTTTAGCAAAAATACTACGTAATTGATGTTGTTTCTTTCCTAGTGCATCACATCAGGAAGTATATAATGTCTAGTTGTCTCTTTTCATGATATTAAGCTTGATCAGTGGGTTCAGGTGTTATCTACCTGACCTACTCATTATAAAGGTCCATAATTCGTTCTGAAGCTTTGAAATTCAGTATACATACGTTTTATAGAGTGTGAGGCTGTGTATATGTGCATTTCTTTCTTAATATTCTCAGAGAGGTCCAGGATCTCCAAAAGATTACAACCATTGCAGTTAGATGGTATAGCAGAGAAAAGAATTCATCTCTTCCCATTTAACAGAGGGAAGGGGAAGCAAGAAGCTTCCCTGCACAGGCAATACATGAGTATTCCGGCTAATGAGAATTTGTATGGTCCCCGTAGCCAGGGTTGAAATATATATAACTTTTTTTTTCTCCCATCCTCAGTATCCTCCCATTCAGACCCATGGTTTATTTTAGAGAGCATGCATTTTCATTGAAGGAATTGCCCAAGGGTGCAAAAATTGATTTTGGCTGTGGGTCGGGGGAATCTTAGATATTATGATGGGTCATGGCCCTCCAAAGGGCCACAGTACATATACATATGTGAAGTATATATGAGGCATTCAAATTTCATGGGGATAGAAGGATGATTAGTAATAAAATGTCTAACAAGGCTTCTTAGGAGGATGACAATGAAAAAAAAAATAGGCTGAGACAGACTCATCTAGAGTCAGTTTCTACTTCCAAGGTTGTTAATTTTTACTTCGTAGGGTGTTTTTTCTGAGGGCCAGGATGAATGGAAGCAACTTTGAGAGATTTCTTAATTCATTCCTTCTACCCTCCCAAACCATATCGTAATATTCTAGGTGGAAAACCTATTCTCCTCTCAAAGATCTTCAGGCGCAGAAATGCTATAGCTTCCTTTGGGATAACCCACTGAACACTTTACAACATCTGAAATCCTTCCATTCTACTTGAGCCAAACTATTGTCTGTGAGTTTCAGCTCACCTTTTCTGGTGTCCCACATTAAGAAAGATCCAAAAATGATATAGGATAAGTAAAAACATAATAAACGAGAGCTTTATTTGCATATCTAGGAAATATTTGAAGACTGTTACCGATTGTCCTTTAGCCTTCTTTCCTTTAGTGTTCTCCCATTGGCAGAATTCTCTTGGAAGTCTTGTTGTCCCATTGCTAACATTTTTGTAGCCCAACTTGAAACCTTCCCAAAGCTCTCCATCATGTCACTGTGCGTTATGAAGTAACCAACAGTGAGCATGTAAAATGATTGCATGCTTTCTCCAGACTATATTGTGTCTTTGTTAAGTCCTGACTTGATTTGTATACCTTTATAAATTTTCTGTTATATTTGCCCACACTAAATCTTTATCTCTATTAGATTCAACCATTTTGATTTATCTTCTTGAGTTTCCTTCCTTCCTAGATTTAACACTCCTCATAAGATTATACTGTTTTGTTTTATTTAATCACCTCTTTAATTGGCAGAGCATTAAGGGACTTGGGTAGAGTTCCTTTCATATTTTTGTGGTGATTTAGGCCAATCTGTCATTCTGGTCATTGACGGAAGCATGTCACTTCTGTGGCCTCTAATCTTATATCACTTCCACACCCCATAGATATCACATTGTGAGAAAAAGAAATATCATACGAACAGTGCAGCCATGTCTTCAAGAAATGTGTACAAAAGGCAAAATCACCCCAAGGAGTCAGATGTGTCACTTGGATAATACTGCTGTCATTTGTGCTTTGATCGTTTTGGTCCTTGATGAAAAGGTGATTCTCTCCTAGAATTAGCCAAACAAAGTGTGTTTTGGAAATAATGGTATTTTTTTTTTCCTGCCTTAAAAAATATATCAACAAAAAAACTTTTATAACAGGCAATTATTCTCTGGGTAAGTTATTAATTCTGGGTAAGACGTTTTCAATGAATAAATAAGGACTTTTGTAACTCTTAGAAGGAAGAGTCCATTTCTAATCTGACAATTACGCTGTTTTACTAGCTTTTAGTGTGCTAATTTCAAAGTTTTCCAGTGTCTTTTCTAATTGCATCAGAAAAAAAATGTTTACCCTATTTTCAGTTCCATTTGTGATTAAATTAAAGGTTTGGTTATAAGGACAGACTAACACAAGTAAATCCATTAGAAAAGCAAGATAAAACTAAAGGATATTTATGAAATCAGTTCTGTAGGAATTCAAGTGTCACAAATAAAAGACATATAACCATCATCTAGTCTGTCTTTTTTTGTGTGCTCAATTCATTTCTTTAACAAATATGTTCTTCATCTTGCAATGGTCCTGAAACAGGTAAATGAAAAAAAAAATGTTAATTTTCTACAAAAACTAATTCAAAATTACTTGAGAACACGCACGCACAGATTTGTATTTCAGCAGCAGTTCCTTTGTCCTATTACAGATTTTCCCAGGAGGGTGTCATGCCTGTAGTTCAGCTTCTCCAAAGATTAATGATGTACATCATTTTTCCTTGCAGTAGGATTCAACATTAAATTTGATAAAAACCTGGCATATAAATATAGTAAGTCTAGACTATAGAAAAAGCTCATCAGTCAGATGAGTGAATAAACCTGAATTTTAATCTCAGGTTTGCCACTGTCTTACTTATGTGACCTTGAGTAGTATATTTAATTGCCTCAGATTTCTGAACTGCAACTGGGCTTATAGATTTGTTCCTATATAACTTAGAATTATTTTTGGAAAATAATATAAGGTAAAAACATTAACGTATTTGGAAAAACAGAAATACATAAATTCTGTATGTTTATATGTTATTAGTACATTTACAGTCACTATATAATCATTGTAAGTGACTCTGGTAACAGCCAATGTTGCTCAGAGCAACAACAGAGTACCATATCTGACAAAAGCTATTTGTGACGAGGTGATTTCTAAACATGGGGCCTTGAGGAGTGAGACTTCTGGAACCCAATCACAAATATAAAGGGTTCCTCTGCTTCTCAGTTCCAGTGTTGGAAATGTACACCAGGATGTGACAAAGAGGCAGACCATGGACCGAACTTGGCCTGCAGGCATGTTTTGTTGGACCTACACAGTGTCATACCACTTTCTTTTTTTTAACCATCTACCAACATTTAAAAATTGGGAAATTTGACACATAAAAATCAGAATTTCTGGCTTCTCTTACAAAATCAGAAGCTCTGGCAACACCAGGCTTTTGTTTTCATGTAGCAGGAATTGGCTGAGAAGGTGCTGACCCATTCAGAGGGGTATGTTTCTCCAGTTTACCACTGTCCTCACCACTCCCTATCGCCTCCCTGACATGCAGCTGATAGTCAGTCACCCTTGTCTTCTTACCCTGGGATGCTTCACTCATTTACATTTCTAGACACTCACCTTTCAGGTTGCAGCTCCTGCTACACCACATCTAGAGAGGCCACTGAGGAAACCACTATTTTAGTTTTCAAGTTCATCCCCATACACATTGAATATCTGCTATATTATTATAGTCTTTCTAGTAGCCTACATTGTATTAATCATAATAAATGGAAAACTATCTTAGAAGTTTTCAAATTCAAGCCAGATGCCCTCAGTCCCTCCACCCAACAACAGCAAAAATTGATACTCCCATAAGAAGCTTACTTCCTACAGAAGTTAAGCTGATCGTTAAATCTGTCCAATCTTTCATTATCCTAAATTCTTAAACTTCAACTCTGCTTCCAAGCAAACTTCATTGCTATATTGACCAAAATGATAAAGAAATGTCATTGAAAAACACTGGTAGTGTCATTTATAACAATTAGATATTTTATCTGATTTTTCTTCTTTTTCATTGTATAGTAGATTTTAGCAGATCACGTTATTTTAACAGAAACTTCTCATTGTTTAATGCAGCATTTATCATCTGAGTTTTCATGAAGATAAAAACCAAGAAGAACTTCCAAGTACTTAATAAATTAAAAACTAAATGAGGAAATCCAATTCAATCTCATTAAACTTTGACTGAGTTTATAACTGTATTACTGCATACTAGATTAAGTCGAATATCAGCTCCAGAGGAAATCATATCATACGACTGAGGCATGACCTCAGATGTTATCAAATCAGCAGAGAGAAGAGTCTAAGCATTTTCAAGAAATATGTAAGAACATAGAGGGAAAAAATTATCACCAGAATCCTATGTTTATTAACTTGGAAACAATATTACAGAGAACTGTTCTCCCTGACTGTGCATGTATATGTCTCTACAATGATGTATTTAGTATTGCTAAAAACTACACGCTGACTGATATCCACAGGAGGCAGCAGCATTTAGAAGATTCATAAATTGTGACTTGTTCATTTATCTAAAGGCCACTTAGGGCTTGTCTTAATCAGAAGTATAATCACATGAAGGTACAACAGAGACGTTCGGCCCACATGAGTCTGTGGTTAAGGCAAAACCTTGGTAAAGATGCTGAGGCCTTTTAGATAGGATAAGGTCTAGTGGGAGAAGTTAACGCCGGAAATGAGGAACTGGCTGCCCACCTCAGCCCTGTCTGTGCTCAAAACCCTGTAGTGCTCCCCTTTACACTCAGAGTAAAAGCCTCAGCTCCCCTCTTCTCCCTCCGCTCCAGCCCCCCGGCCTCCTTGCTGCCCTCACACACACCGGGCACACTCACGCTCACAGCCTTAGTGCTGGCTCTTCCCCAGATAGCCTCCCGGCTATCTATATTATCTATATTAATTTGATGATACTAACACCAAAAGCGTACATTCGAGTGTCTCCTGTAAACTAAGGACACCCTATGCGTTTTCCGTGGATAATCTCATTTACTCCTTGTGACGACCCCATGAGGTTGGGTGTCTGTGTTTACCCCCATTTTATAGACAAGGTTACCTGAGGAATTTGCCCCAGGTCACAAGCAAGAAAGTGCCGGAGCGGGAATTCACCACCACCCAGGTGTGCTTCAGAGCCTGCGCTGGTCACCACGGGAATCACCCTCACCCCCTGGGCATCAGCCTCTTTTCCAGATCGTTTGCCTCTCTGTGGACACAGGCTCCACGTGCTGTAGCAATGCGGCCTTCAGTTTCTTTCCTGGTCATTTGTTAATGTGATTGCATTAGTGCTACTATGACCAGTCCATCTGAGATCACACAGTATTTCTATTCGCAAGATGTGCATTCACAAACACTAAGTGGACCTTGAGTCAGATTAGGTGGGACAATGATCTAACGAGGGGACACTAACAAGGTCAGAATGACTAGTCCACAGGATGTTGAGTGGTGTGAGAGTAAGACCAGAGGCCGAGATGGGGTCTCAAGTGGGCAGGAGACAGGAAGACAATCCCGAAGTCTAGGAAAAGTCTCCCAGGGTGGGAGCAGGGTGTTCCTGTGACCAATCTAAAGGGTACGTAAGGAATTTCTAGGTCATGCTCCCTACTGTGAAATGGGAGAAAAGCATACATTTTTACTCTTCTTATAGAAAAACAAGCAGACTCTTACGGACTAATAAACAGAAACACCCAAAGCAGCAGATCTTAGCTTTGACAGTAAGAAGTTTGCAGAACTATCACAGTTAATTTTTGCTAATTTTCCTTCTTTGTTAAAGAAATTAACTGGCATTAATTCTTCAGCTATAATGTAAACTATGTGGGTATATGAACAACTAGAAATATGGAACCGAGAGGCCAGAGCAATATGTGGCTGTGAGAATTATTAATGCATATATTCCAAGGACTAAATTTAGAAATGAATAGGAATCACAGTGCATTTGAAAAGCAGCCTCCATTCCATCCACCTGACTGATGCAGCTTCCTCTGAGGTCACCAGGAGTCAGGCAGACCATAAACATGCTCAGGTTCCTGGTTCCATCAGGAGAGCTTTCATATGTCAGTTTGTAATGCTGGCCTACGTTTTAAGGCTAGATGAGATAAATATGCTGTGATGAAATGAATTACTTTTACTTTCCCATTCCTAGGGCTCCATGGATGTTGTCCACAAAATGATTCAACTACAGACCATAGAAGGAGACAGCATTTGTCAAGAGAGAAGCCGGGGGTGTGGGGGGATGGGGTGGTTAATAGTAAATCGTTAGATTCAGCAACTATGGAACCATGGAAGTTAAAGAAAATTCATTCAAAAGGCAAGCCCCATTTCACACACCCAGGAATAGTTGTTAGCACATTTCCAACCTTAGCATGAGCTTCCTGAGGTTGTACAGATAACGTAAGGGGTGACTTTGGCATTAAGTACTGGCAGGGCATTATCTGGACATTGAATGCAGCAAAACCCTGTGAGCTTATGGGTTTGAAATAAAAGAAATTAAAAATTGGGAGTCCAGAATGTCCCTAAGAGCCATAAGCGGGTTATTGCCATGTCTTCTGCTTGCATTCAGAAGAAAGACTACGCTGCCCCAGGGAGCATGATACTTCATTGGGATGTACATTCTCTCTCCTAAGTGACTGCAAGAGACTTCTGTGAGACTTGGATAGAGAAACGTGAAAGAAAGGCACTCCAGCCCTTCACCCATTGCCAAGAGGAAGGGAAGACAGAAGAGGTGATTTTTATTTTTTTTTATTTTTTTTTTATAGTTTTATTTATTTTTTTCCCCCCAAAGCCCCAGTAGATAGTTATATGTCATAGCTGCACATCCTTCTAGTTGCTGTATGTGGGACGCGGCCTCAGCATGGCCGGAGAAGCGGTGCGTTGGTGCGCGCCCGGGATCCAAACCCAGGCCGCCAGCAGCGGAGCGCGCCCACTTAACCGCTAAGCCATGGGGCCGGCCCAAAGAGGTGATTTTTAAATGAACATCCTCTGCTGCTCATGGATCCCCGAGTTCTTGTTGGAAAGGACTAGGAGCACAGCAGATGGGTGTGCCGAGTGCTTTCAGGCGAATCAGGAGGGCATTTTAGAGGAAAGAAGGGCTGGGAATTTATTTACTGAGAATCTACGTTGTGCCAAGCTCTGTGCTTGGTACTCGACGTATATTCTCCCATCCCATTCTCACATCTGTTCACTGAGAGAAGTATTGGTGATGGCGACTGCCCCGTGATCTGTTGCAGATGTGGAGGCTGAGCGCTGGTTGCCTGCTGGAGAGCAGTGGTGAGCTCCCACAGGGACAGTCCCCACTCTCATATCACGCTAGGCATGGTGCCAAGGGTTTTATTTGGATTATCTAAATTAATCCCCACCATAATCCTATGAGGTAGATACCATTGTTATTATTCCCATTTTACAGATGAGGAAATTGAGGTTTAGGAGCAAGGGTCTTATTTAAGGTCATGCAGCTGGCTAGTGGCAGAGCTGGGATTTGAACCCAGGCAGTCTGTCTCCAGAGCCCCTGTTCTTAATTATTATGTTATATGCCCTCCAACACACATAGCTTGTTTATTGCAAAATTATTCCTCCTTTTAGATTGTTCACTTGCTACCCTGATGACAAAAAGCTTCTTTCACCATGAGGATCATAACATTTGTTACCTCCCAAAAAGCCCCAAGGAATCTGGGGAAGCAAAGAGGAGGACGTTACACCAGGTGAAATGAAGGCTTCCCTCACAGTGTTGAAGGGGCAAGTCTGACGAAAAAGCCACTGAAAGTTAAGATCGTCACAGTGATGGGTCATAGGGGAGAAAACGTGGATTCCCGGTGCTGCTGCAGATGTTGCTAATCAGGCCACTGTCTAGGGAAGAAAAGGGAAGACAGACTGACTACAGAAGCTCAGTCTCTGCCAGCTTGATGAGAACAGTCAAGGCTAAGGAGAGCTCTCCCCTTTGATTCAGAGGGGCTCACCCCTTCCAACTGTCCTCCAAAACAGTTTCGTTCCTGACCAGACTTACTCTACTAGGGAAGACTAGTATAGACCGAGGAGAGGAAAGTGAATATTCTCTCCTCAAATTTGGCAACAGGAATGTGCGAGACTGGAAAACACGCAGGGAAATTCAATCCAAGGCAGTGGACATTTGCATCCCTTCCATGGTTGAGCACTCATATGAGGCCCTTATTCAACATGGTAACTTACCCGCAAAGGCTGTCCTCACACGGGTTTCACAGGGCGAGAGCATGCAAACCTCAGCTCCCTGGCGTCGGGCTGGGGGCACTCATCTGCTTTGCCTTTTCTCATCCTAGGTTTAGAAGCCCTTTGAGAGACTAATTTTGCCCATTTATGTACAAATCCTCAGCATTCATTCTTGTACCAATCATATCTGGTAACTACTAAGATTCAATTTGCATTAGAGCCCGATGGGGGATCTACAGACACAAAGAAGACATCTGATAATTACTAGAGCTCAAATACAGCCGATCCGTGAATACAGAATGGAGAAAGCAGCTACCAATGGGAAGCTTGCCAAAACAGACTAGTCTAGCTAGCAGAAGAAGAAAAAAGCTTTTGTTTAGAAAAAGTGGAACATAAATTGCACCCTTTTCTTTTCTCTTCCATTCTTTGAAAGATTGTCCTGAAGGGCAGACTCCTTATTTTAATGAGAATGTGGACAGACAAAATAGCAGATAAGCTTCAGCAATTTAGCGGAAAGATTTGCCCAAATTCTTAGAAAATTAGCCTCAAAGCCAAAGAGGCCCCCCTTCCTCCATTTTCACGGCCTCTGCATTTCTTGAGGCCCTCCTTGTTCCCATGACTCTACCAAAGCCAGGTGATGACTTTGGCTGTCTCCAGGATGTTCCCTAGCCTTCACAGACCGAAACCAGGTTGCTCTTTCTAAATCCCAGACCTGATCATCCCAGCTCCCCTTCACCCCTTAAAATCCTCCACTGGCAGCCCACCCCCACCAGAAGGAACTAAACTCTCTTCAGCGAGGCCCCGAGTCAGGCCTTTCACAGCGTAGAAAGAATGGCCAACAGCCCCTTCACTCATCCTCAGATGTTTGGATTTTGTGGGCTAGAAAGTTTAAAATTAAACAATGGAGAGTGATTTATGAATGCTACCATATAGCATCACCCTTATTTCACAGAAGAAAGGACATTTCAACATCAAAAGAGTAGAAATAGTGTGGGGGGGGTGAAAAGGGGAATGGGGCACACATGTACGGTGGTGGAGGGTAACTAGACTTTTTGTGGTGAACACAATACAGTGTATACAAAAGCCAAAATACAATGATATACGCCTGAAATTTACATAATGTTATAAACCAATGAAACCTCAATAAAAAAAAAAAGAGAGAGAGTAGAAAAAGTACGTCTCAGAGTAAAAGCCAGTCCTTTAGTTTCCCCTAAAATAGTTAGAGCGTCTATGCCTTCAGTAGAACACTGGCTGAAACAACTTGGTTGTAATCAGTTGTTTGAAGCTGCTGTATGCTGTTCTTCTTTGTTTGTGAGTTGGTGGTGATGGGGGTGGTTTTCCTGGGGAGGCCTGAATGCCTAGAGGCACTTGATATGCTTGGCCAGCCCAACCCTTCACCACTTGGTTTCTCTCCATGTGATCCTGCTTGCCTGACCTCTTGCAAGAGGGACAACAGCAGAGAGCCCTCTCTCCAAGACAGCCCAAGGGAAAAGCACACACTCCGCCCTGAGTGCTGCCACTGCCTCCACTGTGACCTGAAGACAGAACTGCTATGACCTCCTCCTATAGACAAGAAATGCCTCCCTTTTCTTGAGGCTGTCAGACCTGGTAGGAATGTGCTGTCCTGTCCCTGAGCCACCAATGGGACAAAGAGAGCCTAGAAATGGACACTTGTATATGGTTCTTATAGACCTACCCATCTGCATCCTAGAGTTGTCCTTCCATGCAGTGAGGGCATCAGGCGGGAGAGGTGAGGCAACATAAAGCCACAGGTGTGTAGTTTATTATTTACGCTGACATCATCCTACACAACAGGTCTGCAGAACCCGAGAGGTCCTGAGAATATCACCTCTTCAATACAGAACTATGAAGGAAATAAATTCAGCCCAATAAATGACTCAAATATCTACCTGGTGTGATATTTAATGCACCCATTTTCCAGATGAACAAATTCAGGGTCAGAGAGGAGATGATTTGCCCATGATCACACAGGTAGGAAGTGATGGAGCTAAGACCCAAATATATGCCCTCTGACTCTAGGCCCAGTGCTCTTGTGGGAGAAGACAGAAATTTGAGTGTGGCTTATCATCCAGACATGGTCAAGAAACATGAAACCATTCAGGGAATAAAATAAAATCATAGATTATAAAGGACATTCTTGGTATTAGCAATGGATCCTTCTCAACGCATCCTTTAAAGACTTAAAATATAGTTTAATATACAGAAAATAAACATACACTTAAGTTCTACTATATTGAGTAATAGAATATTTACATTTATGGAAAGGCTAACTACAGCCTAGAAGGATGATGACATCCAGTGAAGACACATTCAATTTTAGTTTTCATAATCTCTTCCCAAGAACCCAAAAGGTTCATCTAGTATTAGTTTGCTAGGGCTGCCATAACAAAGGACCACAAACTCAGCAGCTTAAACACAGTTCTGGAGTCTAGAAGTCTGTGATCAGGGTGTCACAGGGTTGTTCCTTCTGAGGGCTGTGAGGGAGAATCTGTCCCATGTGTCTCTCCTAGTTTTTGGTGGTTTGCTGGCAATCTTTGGTGTTCCTCGATTTCTGCTGTATCGTCCCCATCTCTGCCTTCCACCTCACGTGGCATTCTCCCTGTGTGCGTCTCTGTGTGCAATTCTCCCTTTTTTATAAGAAACCAGTCATATCGTCTTAGGGGCCTACCCTACTTCAGTTTGTCCTCATCTTAACTAATTGCACCTGCAATGACCCCGTCTCCAAACACGGTCACATTCTCAGGTATTAGGGGGTTAGGACTTCAACATATGAATTTGGGGGGAAACAGTTCAACCTGTAACACCTAGATATGTTCTAGAAAGGGTATTGATCATGGAACAAAGGAAAATTAGAACCAATTTTTTTTTCTGTTTGTTTTCTTTTATTGTGAAATTTTTGTTGTAATTATTGTTTATCAGTCACCATGTAAGTGCATCCCTCCACCTCTTATGCCCATCCCCCACCCCCCTAGCCCCACAAAGGAAAATTAGAACCAATTTTTTTTGTTTTTTTATTGTGAAATTTTTGTTGTAATTATTGTTTATCAGTCACCATGTAAGTGCATCCCTCCACCCCTTGTGCCCATCTCCCACCCCCCCAGCCCCTGGTAACCACCAAACAGTTCTATCTGTCCATGTGTTGGTTTATCTTCCACATATGAGTGAAATCATGCACTGTTTGTCTTTCTCTTTCTGGTTTATTTCACCTAACACAATACCCTGCAGGTCCATCCATGTTGTTGCAAATGGGAAGATTTTGTCTTTTTTTATGGCTGAGTAGTATTCCATGGTATATATATACCACATCTTCTTTATCCAATCATCAGTCGAGGGACACTTGGCTTGCTTCCATGTCTTGGCTATAGTGAATAATGCCGCGATGAACATGGGGGTGCTTAAGCCTCTTTGGATTGTTGATTTCAGGTTTGTTGGCTAGATACCCAGTAGTGGGATAGCTGGATCATAAGGTATTTCTATTTTTAATATTTTGAGGACTCTCCATACTGTTTTCCATAGATGCTGCACCAGTTTGCATTCCCAGCAGCAGTGGATTAGGGTTCCCCTTTCTCCACAGCCTCTCCAGCATTTGTTGCTTTTTGTCTTTGTGATTATAGCCATTCTAACGGGTGTAAGATGATATCTTAGTGTGGTTTTGATTTGCATTTCCCTGATGATTAGTGATGTCGAGCATCTTTTCATGTGCCTATTGGTCACCTGTATATCTTCTCTGGAGAAGTGTCTGTTCATTTCCCGTGCCCATTTTTTGATCGGGTTTTTTGTTTTTTTGTTATTCAGTTGTGTGAGTTCTTTATATATTTTGGAGATTAATCCCTTGTCAGATATATGGTTTGCAAATACTTTTTCCCAGCTGGTGGGTTCCCTATTCATTTTGATCCTGGTTTCATTTGCCTTGTAGAAGCTCTTTAATCTGATGAAGTCCCACTTGTTTATTTTTTCTTTTGTTTCCCTTGTCTGAGTAGACATGGAATTCAAAAAGATCCCTTTATGGCTGATGACGAATAGTGTACTACCTATATTTTCCTCCAGGAGTTTTATAGTTTCAGGTCTCACCTTCATGTCTTTGATCCATTTTGAGTTAATTTTTGTGTATGGTGAAAGAAGATGGTCTACTTTCATTCTTTTGCAAGTGGCTGTCCAGTTTTCCCAGCACCATTTATTGAAGAGACTTTCCTTTCTCCACTGTATGTCCTTAGCTCCTTTGTCAAAGATTAGCTGCCCATAGATATGAGGTTTTATTTCTGGACTTTCAATTCTGTTCCATTGATCTGTGTGTCTGTTTTGCACCAGTACCACACTGTTTTAATTACTATCGCTTTGTAGTATGTTTTGAAGTCAGGGACTGTGATTCCTCCAGCCTTGTTCTTCTTTTTCAGGATTGCTTTAGCTATACGGGGTCTTTTGTTGCCCCATATGAATGCTGGTATTCTTTGTTCTATTTCTGTGAAGAATGTCCTTGGGATTCTGATTGGGATTGCATGGAATCTGTAGATTGCTTTAGGTAGTATGGACATTTTAACTATGTTTATTCTTCCAATCCAAGTGCATGGAATATTTTTCTATTTCTTTATGTCATCATTGATTTCACTCAGTAATGTCTTATAGTTTTCATTGTATAGGTCTTTCACTTCCTTGGTTAAATTTACTCCTAGATATTTTATTCTTTTTGTTGCAATTGTAAATGGGATTGTCTTCTTGAGTTCTCTTTCTGTTAGTTCGCTGTTGGTATACAGAAATGCAACTGATTTCTGTAAGTTGGTTTTGTACCCTGCCACTTGGTTGTAGTTGTTGATTATTTCTAATAGTTTTCCAAAGGATTCTTTAGGGTTTTCTATATACCCTAGATGCAGATGCAGATGCAGAACATGACAAGATCATGTCATCTGCAAACAGCAAGAGTTTCACTTCTTCGTTGCCTATTTGGATTCCTTTTATTCCTTTTTCTTGCCTAATTCCTTTGGCCAGAACTTCCAGTACTGTGTTGAATAAGAGTGGCGAGAGTGGGCACCCTTGTCTTGTCTCTGTTCTCAGAGGGATGGCTTTCAGTTTTTCCCCATTGAGTATGATGTTTACTGTGGGTTTGTCATATATGGCCTTTATTATGTTAAAGTACTTTCCTTCTATACCCATTTTTTTGAGAGTTTTTATCATAAATGGATGTTGGATCTTGTCAAAAGACTTCTCTGTATCTATTGAGATGATCATATGGTTTTTATTCCTAGTTTTGTTAATGTGGTATATCACATTGATTGATTTGTGGATGTTGAACCATCCCTGTGTCCCTGGTATAAATCCCACTTGATCATGGCATATGATGTTTTTAATGTATTGCTGTATTTGGTTTGCCAATATTTTGTTGAGGATTTTTGCATCTATGTTCATCAAGGATATAGGTCTGTAGTTTTCCTTCTTAGTATTGTCTTTGCCTGGCTTTGGTATCAGGGTGATGTTGGCCTCGTAGAATGTGTTGGGAAATGTTCCATCTTCCTCTATTTTTTGGAATAGTTTGAGAAGGATAGGTATTAAGTTTTCTTTGAATGTTTGGTAATATTCTCCAGAGACGCCATCTGGTCCTGGACTTTTATTTTTTGGGAGGTTTTTGATTGCTGTTTCAATCTCTTTACTTGTGATTGGTCTACTCAGGTTCTCTATTTCTTCTTGATTCAGTTTAGGGAGATTGTATCAGTCCAGGAATTTATCCATTTCTTCTAGATTGTCCAATTTGTTGGCATACAATTTTTCATAGTATTCTCTTATAATCTTTTGTATTTCTGTGGTATCTGTTGTAATTTCTGCTTTTTCATTTTTAATTTTACTTATTTGAGCCTTCTCTCTTTTTTGCTTTGTGAGTCTGGCTAAGTGTTTGTCAATTTTGTTTATCTTCTCAAAGAACAAGCTCTTTGTTTCATTGATCCTTTCTACAGTTTTTTTAATTTCAATTTCATTTATATCTGCTCTGATCAAACTTAGTTTCATGAAATCCAATATTCTTTTTAAATTCTACCATATCTGCACTTTACCAACTCAATTACCCGTAGAGATGGTTTCTCACATCAGAAAATCAACATAACTATCCTAAGAATATCGAAGGATTCAGCAGCGAGAAGGATATAGGATAAAACAACAAAGAAATTTTTGTTTTGTTGTCATTAGAAAAAGCTTAGTTGACTTTTGGTACTCAAGTGCTTCCTGAACTAAATAAAGCATTTTTTTTCACCCATTTTTCAAGCACCTGTTATGTGCCAGGCATTGTGCCAGACTTTGGGCATACTGCGGTAATGTTTCTCCGGCTGGCTCTTGCTCGTGTGTATCACCAGATACAACTGGTAATTCCACTGGATGCCACCTCTCCCCTGGACCTTATCTTCTGCCGAGTTTCGTCATAGCTGAGCTACATCATCCAGAGCTGTGTGGCGCTTTGCAGCGACCTGGGGCGTGCTTGCTTCACATCTCTCTCCTTCTCTATGTTGCCCTCTGTTAGAGAGATACCCAAGTAAAGGGTCCCAGAAGCCTGCTAGCTCTTTACTCATATCTCTTTTCCAACTCCCAGCACTCCCATAAGAATGGGCTAGAGGATCTAAAAGAAAACCAGTGCTACACACAGGACCACCTCTCTTTGGTTGACTAAGGCTCTGATCCTGAGCATCTCTTCCTTTAGGAGAAATCCTCTCTGCTTCCCCTCATCCTCTTCTGCAATTAGACTCCTGGTGAGCTCACTCTCTAGTCCATCAGGTATGCCCAGTAGAGACCACAGGTTGAACTTAATTTATGAGCCTTCGTTACACTGAAAAAACTTTGAAGTCTTTTTAAATTCATGCTTTTTTTTTTTCCTGATGCTTCTGTCATTTTAATTATGAATGTTCTTTAGCACTGAGAGGCTATCCATCAGTAATAATTAAAATTAAGAGAGGAGGTGTTAGGTGATTTTTAGTATCATGAAAAGCAATATTGGTGATACTGTCCATTTTATTTCTTGCCTTTATTGCTCAGTATATGAGTTATTATATGAGAAATATGTGGATAATATTATCTATGCCTAGATCCTCTTCTAACTAAATATTAGATAATTTTCTCAATTGTCTGTAAGGTAAAAGATGGGTTTCATTGTTAAAAAATGTCTTAAGCAAAACAAATATTTTAAGTTTATAAAGAATATAGATCATAAAAACCAAAAAAGATAAGTTTCAAAAACTTTTCCTAAAGCATTATAGTTAAGATAGCCTATGAACCAGAACTTGCAGGATATTTGGGTTGAATCTTGGTATCTTGGATTCGTTTTTAACAGATAATTTGATTGCAGTTATCCAAAAGAACATACACTATTGTAAGGCTTTGAAAACCAAAAAGGTCTGTTCTTATTTTACTATCAACAGTATTAGTGGTTCTTTAAAATCCAGGGACCAATAATTCACATCATTTCATGAAAACGTATTTCTTAATTTTCAAAAAAAATCTTACAATGATTTATTTTTAAAAAACTAAAAAGCATCCCAGTACCCAAGTTAAAATATACTTCAGATTGAGTCACAAAGCTTTTGGAAACTCCTCCCCAGCGTTCTGACGTCATAATGTTCTAGCCAGTTAGAGGACCCGCTGAGCCAGAGAAAGGAGACGCGGAGGAGGCGCTGATTACTGGAGAAACCATATCGTTTTCCCAATGAATTTTATATTGTTTCTCTTCTTATCTGGGGTTTTTTCTTCAGAGATTAGAGATACTACTCCCAGTAATGAAGGTGAGTAAGCAGTTAAAGCTTTCACAGAAAGAGTAGGTGAGGAAGATGACCCATTATCCTAGAAAATTGGTACACGGCAATTTTCTATAGGACGATGTCAAGTTAATTGTTGGAAATATGGTATAATTTAGATTTTAAATCTCTGCCTCAAATCTTTGTGGAAAAAATGCAGTCAGACAAAGAAAGTAGTGAAAGAAGTCAACATGCCCCGCGGCCTCCACATCCGCGGGTTCCACATCCGCGGATTCAACCACCCCGTGATCCTTGCAGTGCTGTGTACAATCCGCGGTGGGCTGAATCCGCGGATGTGGAACCCTCGGATTCGGTGTGGGCGGACTAAGGCACTCGACATTTTGGTACTAGTCGCCCCCCCCCCCCAGGGATGACTGTATTTCTGATCTATGGTGTGTCATCCTTTTTTTCAGAGCCTGAGATGATGATGCCTGTAGTTGAAGAAAATAGAGAGGAACCAGAAAATAAGGATAATACTCCTGCTAATGAGAAAACTGGCGATTATTACAAAGATATAAAACAATGTAGGTCTTGAAAGTTAATAGCCATACATATACAAAAGCTGATTGTACTGATTTATTTTTAACTCTTTTTAAAACTCCTACAATCACTTTATTTCCTGCTTCTTAAATTCTCATTTATCTTACAGACGTTTCAGTGTGTAAAATGAAATTCTTATTTCCTACAACTTTTTTCATGAGATGTGATGGAGTTTAACAAGGTTCTCTTGGTAATTGTCTATAATTAACATAGGGTTCATCATGGCATTATGGTTATTTATTCACATTAGTAACAGTTGACCTAATTCTATGGCCAAAATTTATTTGGAGGTGTCTGTCGGTTTCCTAGGGCTGCTGAAACAAAGTAACACAAACTGGATGGCTCCAAGCAAGTGAAATCTATTCTCCCACAGTTCTGGAGGCCAGAAATCAAAAATCAAAGTTTTGGCCATGCCAGGTCCTTGCCAAAGCTTCTGGGGGAGGATCTTGCCTAGCCTCTTCCGGCTTCTGGTAGCCCCTGGCATTCCTTGGCTCGTAGCAGCAGAACTCCGGTCCTCTACCTCTGTTTTCACACAGTCCTCTACCTGTTTTCACACAGTGTTCTTCCTGTGTCTCGGTGTCCAAATTTCCCTCTTTTCTTAAGAACACCATTCATATTGGATTAGGAGCCCATCCTGCTGCACTGTGACTTCATCTGAACTAACTGTATCTTCGATGACCCTATATTCAAATTAGGTCCCTTTCAGAGGTACTGGGGGTTAGGACTTAACCATATCTTTTTTAGGAGGGACAAAATTCCACCCACAACAAGACAACTTTGAGGTGTTCGGAAGGTCCGTTAAACCTTGGTTTATTTACCATTCCTCATATGGGCTTTCTTTCCATGTCCTTATAAGGTCCACCATTCTAAAAAGTGAAAAGTTCATAAGAAACTCTTGTTAAAAACAAAAAAATTAAGGGCCCAGCCTGGTGGCGTAGCAGTTGAGTTCACGCGCTCCGCTTCGGGGGCCTGGGGTTCATGGGTTGGGAGCCCCGGTGCCAACCTATGTACGACCCATCAAGCCATGCTGTGGTGGCATCCCACATACAAAATAGAGGAAGATTCACACAGACGTTAGCTAAGGGCCAATCTTCCTCACCAAAAACAATAAATAAACAAAAATAAGAAAAATTAAGATTAAATCTAATTATCCTGGGATCTTTATTAACATTAATCAAAAAAATAGAAATATAATTAAGATATACATATATATATACACTCAAGCACTTTGGAAACTATAATACATAAGTTGTATTTCTATTTTTTCTTTGATGAATCAATATCCCTCTTTTGTATGTGAACAAAGTCCCTGAAGCTCAGAGAGGTCAATTGCCAGGTTTCATAGCTACCAAGAAGTGGAGTCAGGAGGGGTGTCTAATCTACCCACCACCAGGCTGCCTCCACTGTGCAAAATGGTGCAATCATTTCCTTTCCAGGTTCTATCTCTATTTTGTATTAACTAGAAGGTAAATAAATCAAGAGCCTAATGATTACCTTGATTAAAGAAAAAAACATCTTTCTTACATCACACACACACATATATAAAAAACATAAATGGGATCACACTAAAGAATTGTATTATGAATTGCTTTCCTCATTTAATATCTCTGGAGCTCTTTTCACATCTACCTCATTATTTTTAATGGCTGCATAGTATTCCATAAAATGATGTTCTGTAATTTATCCCCTATCCTATTAAAGAATTAGAATTATGTGCAGTGTTTCCCTTGTACATTCTTCTCATCTACACTTGAGTGTCTCTCTCTTTCGATAGATAGCAAGTGCTGGAATTGCTGAATAAAGGGTAAATCTTTTAAAATATTGATAGATCCCACCAAATTGCCCTCAAAAAAGTGTGTACTAATTTATATCCCCCAAGAATGCTCCAGAATCTCACATACAATGAATATTATTAATCATGTTTTGTGAATAAGAGAAATTTTCATTACTGTTTTAATTTGTACTCTGATTACCTGTGAAGTTGAGTATTTCTCTGTATTTATTGTGCATTTTTATTTCTACTTTTGTGATTTGCTTGTTCATATCCTTGGCCCATTTTTTTATTAGGTTGTATTTTCATGGTTTTGTAGGGGCTCTTTTTATGTTTAATATACTCATCTTTTCTCTATAGGAAAAGTAACAAGTGTTTTCTCCCAGGCTGTTGCTTATCTTTAAATCTGCTTAGATATCTTAATCAGAGATAATTTTAAATTTTATAAAATCAATTCTTGATGAATTTCTTTATAATTTCTACCTTTTGTATCTTGCTTAGATAGATCTTATCCAATCCAAGATATTAAATTATGTTCCTAATTTTTTGAATAATTTCATATTTTTGTTTTTAACTCGTAGGTCTTAAATCCAATTATTTTTGTATATGGCATAAAATAGGCATAAAACTTTATATTTTTCAAGGAGGATTGCCAAATGTCTAACACCAATTCCCTACTGATGTGAAACTCACATTTAATATAATCTTAAGTTCTCATTTGTAATTGGGTCAATTGCTGTCTTTTTATTGTTTCTTTGATCTGTCTTTCCCTGCAAAAATACCACAGTATTTTAATTTTTATACTTTCATAACTCATAACATGAATGTTGGGCTGTGACTTCCTTTCTCCATAGATCTAGCTCAGAAATTCCTCAAAAATTCTGATACATTAATGGCAGTTTTTGCGAGAGTGTGTGTACTGGGGGGAATGAATATACGTGTATGTATTAAACACATATCTACATTCATGTGTGTGTAAAATTTTCTGTCATTTCATAAGATTTTGGAAAGAGGAGACATGTATGTACGTTCAGCCTGCCATCTTGATCCAATTTACTTGGACTCTGGTTGGGTAGATATGTCCATTAGTTTTGAATTGCAGTCAACCCCACTGACAACTCCTCAAAGCAGGATTCTTTGTGTGCAGCTGTAAATGTGAATGCAGATGGGAGACCTTGATTGTTATTGAAGTACATGCTTTTCAAGCTGAACTATTCCACAGTCTAACAGAAGGTTCAAGGGCAAATGAATGCCTCTTACTTGGCTTATTGATAATGTCAATACAAACAGTGATACTATTACACATCTATAAATCTACTTTGGCACCTCTTTTGCACTTATATATGTTTTTCCATAATTTCTTCAATAATTTCTTCTCAGAAAGAGTCATTTAGTGTAAAGATACTAGTTTAGCTTTTTCTCCAATGAATTTTACTTTTGACCCTTCCCCACTTCCTTATTTTGTAGATGAAGAATGTCTCAAATACTTTATTATTCTTTTTTCTTGCAATTAGTGCATATGTTTAAAAAAAATCAGATGTGGAAAAATGTAAAGGATAGAGCTTAGCCAGCCACTGAAAATTTTTGATCTTACATTTTCAGATGTGTTCACCACAGAAAATCCCAATGGCACCCAGTCTGAAATATCCGTGAAAGCAACAACCGATCTGAATTTTTCTTTTAAAAACTGTAAGTACTGAAAGGCACCCTTGCAAATATGAAGAGCCCTTAAAGCAAGGTTTCACAACAGCACTAGAGGGTATCCGGTGGGAAAAAGGTCAAGGAGTCAGTTCCTAAGTAAGGAGACTCTGTGTCCATTGCACTGATAAATTCAGAAGGCAAGGAGATTCTTACATTTCTTAGACTTCTATTTTTGGTTTGCGTGGAAAGGAAAATTAAATAATAACTAAATTTAGGACTCTAGAAAATTGTATGTCTTTCTTAGACCCACATTTTTACTCTTTTCTGCTTTATACCTTCAGCTTCAAATGTTATTTTTTCCTTTTTGCATCTTTCCACCAAGTGTAACTATTTGATAGATAAAACTGTTGCCGGCACGTGACTTAGGGGACCATTAAAAGTCTCCAAAGTACATATACCACATCTTCCACTTGCAGTGTCAACAGCTCATATTTATGAAACACACAAGCATAAAACAGAAGACAAGGAAAAGAGGATGAAAGAGGGAAGAGAATGTTTCAGGCTATGGCAGTCTCAGTATTGGGAAAAGCCAGACTTTGTAATGCCTAATCATTAATAGAGCTAGTTGACAATAACGGAATATTTTGAGCAATTGCAAACCTTGGGACATAAATGAGATAGGGACATTTCAAGGGCATACATCAATTAACAAATCACTCACGGGAATTTTATTTGTACAAAGCTAATAACATCTTGAGTGGTTTAGGACAAGACACGAGGAGCCAGCTCTCACACAGACCAGGCACCTCAAATTCCTTTAGGAGATGGATCATTGAGGGCCGTGGGACCCAGGGAAGAGATTCCAGAACTCTAACTTCTTGTCAAAGAAAGTTGGATGGGATAAGAAATTGTTGTCGTTTTAAATGTGGATCTTAACAGAGGGAGACGTGCTGACATGGTGGGGGCATTCTAGAGGAGTCAGTCCCTCAAGGAGATGGAAATCTCCAGAATAATTTTGAGTAACGATTCTTTTAGTCCCCAAAACTCTGAGGGCAAGGAGAGGAGCTGAGGCGATCCAGATGCTTTTCTCCAAAATAGAGTATGAGGGTTGCATAGCAGAATTTAAGGATTACTTATCAATTGTTCAAGTCCTGCCTGCATCAGTGTCAACTCTGGTAAGGGATTCCCCTTTCTATCCTTTTTTTGCCAACAAGATACCTGTAATGGCGCTGTTTGTAGGCTCAGTCTGAATTAATTCTGCCTCCTTTTAGAACTCCTCCTATACTGGGATTTCCTGTACTTCATATGGAACTTTACTGACTCCTGTATTAAGCAAAGTTAACTACAATGGCCAACTTCACCGGGGAAAAATATGGTTCTCCAGTCACAATTGTTCCCAGACACACTTATTGACATACCTCCAGAGCAACACATTATAGACTGAGATATATACTAAATCAGGCCTGAAAATCCTTGATTTGTAGCCCCAAAACTTGATATCCAAAATCCTGTCTTGAGTGGTTAACATGCATACGTTTCCAATTTACAAGGAGACTGACACTGCCTCCCTCTTTGGTGCCACTACCCTGACCAGCAACCAAGCAGCCCTGGGCTGAGAACATCACTTCAAGGCCCGTGCCAGGAACCATGTGAGGCCAATGTGTCTCACCCAACAGATCTTCCTTACCTCCAAAGAAAGCTTGGGGCCCCACCCTTCCAGCTGTTTCTCTCTCTTGCAAATTATAGGCATATTAATCCCGCCTCAGGCAACCCATTATCACAAAACCTTTATTCCTCAGTGCCTTCTTCTTTCCTCTGCTTTATCTCAGGAAAATGTCAACATCTTTCTTTTTGGTTTTTTTTCTCTTTCCTTTTCTTTGTTCCATTTTTTAGCTTGAAAATATGCCTAAGCACAGATGTTGAATCAACATTTTTATATGCTGATGATCCATTATCCCTTTTCCTAGATAAACTCGTCAACGAAACAACTACACCGCCTCCTGGAAGAGTCACCAATGAAGCAGAATATTATAACGAACCCATTGAAAAAAATATTCAAAGTATTAAAGTTACTACGCTGTAGTCATACCTGGAGCATATCATTATATGACTTAAAACTTTAAGTTTCACTCCTCTGAGTATTTCGTAAAGTAATAGCATGCTTAAAGAATTTGTACTGCCTCAATTCAAAGTCACTCTAAAATCTTTTAAACAGTGAAAATCTGAGAGTCAGTTTTCAGATTTACCTGACCAGGGATGGGAAATGAGCTCTTTTAAAATACAATTTTATTTTAATAAAATGTATTACATTTATATTAAGTAGATATCTACATTAAATATATAAATATATATACAAAATAAATTTATATTTATATAAATATACTTAATACATTTTAATATAATTTTTTAATAATAACGTAAAAATTTCTACCTGCTTGAGGAATAAACTTGTCTCTGCTTAGAGTCAATTATTAGTGTTTCCTAAGATTATTTTGCTGGTGGGGTTGGGAGTGAGAGCTTGAAAAATCAAAATCATCATTTTACTTTCCTGCCAAGAATATTGTTCTTTATAAAATATTTATGAAACCCTAACAACACAGGGTGGCTTTCCTCTAAAGTTTTGACTGAGTGGTTTAATTGAAGACAATGGACCTGTCGTTACATGAAACCCTATTTTCTCCAGTTCATGCAATCCAAATATGCTTCTAATATGATTACTCTGAATTAGTTTGCATCTTTAACACTACTAAGAATATTTTTAAAAACGTATTCACTTTTTTGATATATTTAAAGAGAGAAATTTGATCATCCTGGTATCCCCCTTCTTAAATATCTTTAGTAATTTACTACTAGGTTTGGGGTCATGTTCTAACTTCTTAACTAGGCATTCAAGTCTGAAATGATCTGACTGTTCAAGAACTTTCCAGGCTCATCTCTGGTCACATTCCCCATCCACATTCTTCACTCCAGATTACCCAAAGTTCTCAGAGCTTACCAAACCTGCTCATGACTCTGAGTTTGCTCACAGTGGAATGACCTCTCCCTTGCCTTGTTTGCCTGGCAAACAATCTCTAGACTCTAAGCCTATATTGGAGCATCATCTCCCTTTTGAAGGGTTTCTGGACTTTGCAAGTTGAATTAGGTCCCTCTGTGAATACCACCTGGGCTTTTCTATTAAAGCCCTCATTATCCTGCAACATAATTAACAGTGATTCTTGTCTGCCTCCAGAATTGAGAGTGTTGCTTGAGCATAAGGCCTGGGTCTTGGTCATTTTCATAACTTGAGCGCCAACCACACGGTCTGGCACATGGTAGGACCTCAAGATATCATTATTAAATGACTAAACTAACAAACAATGAATGAATGTTCTATCACAAATTTACTAAAGCCAAATTACCTTATTTTGTTATCCTGTTCTATTTTGTTTTTTAAACAGAATCAACCAAGGGTCAAAATGAGCCTGAATTTTGGACAAATTTAGCTAAAGGTAAACTCATAGTAGTTTGGTAGCTGTGAAAATGTTCTGGCTTTCTAAAGTCTTATGTAAGAAAGCCAAGATCAGTGTAAATAGTTCTAATACTAAGAATTAGTAAGTCAACATTTTGCTGCCATTATTACACGTAATAACAAATGCAAAACAAATCCAGAAAGTTGATCGTGTCACACATTTTCTGCTTCTCCCCCCAAAAGTTTTATTCTCCTACAAATGTTGCAATCTAGTCATTCAATATATCTATGATTAAAAATTTTAAATAAGACTCTTGCCCAACATGGCCACTCTTTCTGTTTGGAGCAGTATGCACACACATGGAGATGCATGAATCAATGCAAAGTAGATATCAAAATATATGCATGCATGTATAAATGCAATGTGTATATTATTATGTATGCATGTACAAATGTAATATATATATCATAGATGCACACATGTATAAATGTAATTGATGTATCACACACCATATATGCAAGCATTATAAATGTGAAATAAATACCATATTCAGTCAATCCTCATTATTTGCAGATTCTGTACTTGTGAACTTACCTACATCTGAAATTTATTTGTAATCCCCAAAATCAATACTTGCAGCACTTTTGTGGTCATTTGTGGACATGTACGGAGCAGCAACAAATTTTAATTGCCCGACACTCACGTTCCAGCCAAGGTGGAACAGGGCAACACTCTGGCTGCTTTTCTCAGCTCTCCTACTGTAAATAAGTGTCCTTTTTGTGGTCTATTTAGTGCTACATGTTTTGCATTTTTGTGCTTTCTGTTGGTGATTTTGCTATTTAAATTGGCCTCCAAGTGTAGTATAAAATTCTGGTTAGTGTTCCTAAGTACAAGAAGGCAGCGATGTACCTTATAGAGAAAATGTGCATGTTAGACAAGCGTGGTTCAGGTGTGAGTTACAGTGCTGTTGACCATGAGTTCAATGTGAATGAATCAGCAATATATACTAAATAAAAGTGTGTTTAAACAGAAACTCACATAAAACAAGGTTACATATTGATTGGTTGATGAAAATGTGACCAGGGAGAGGCTCGCAGGAACCTATCCCTGTATTTCCCCTATGAGCAGCAGTTCAGTATTCACTAATTCAATGTTCACGTGACTTTATAGAACATAACTACCATGAATAATGACAATAAATTGTATATATTTTACACACACACACAATAATTTTAGTAAGTGAATTTTGTTTACCATAACACCCAATTTATTGTTTTAACAGCTTTAAATGCAACAACCAATGCGGAGAATGGAGAAAAAGATCAATTATTTCAACCAATTCCAAGTAAGAACAAAATACTTCAATTAAATGGATACTTACACACATTTTAGTGTCTGCAGGGTTCACTGTTTTCTCTAGTAAGGTGTAGTGTAGGTAAAAGGGTAGCGTGGCGGCTAATACCGTATCAGATAGGACACACACTGATTTAGGAAAGTTGTAGTTCCTAAGAATTGTTCTCCAGTTACCATATTGAAGATGACTATTTCCATCTTCCTGTTTTGTAATTTATATTCCTGAAACAGATAAATCAAATGGAGGAGGAGGCAAGTGAATAATTTAGAGAATGTAGTTTTTTTAATAGAATTTTTTTTCAGAGCAGTTTTAGACTTATAGAAAACTTGAGCAGAAAGTATAGAGAATTCTCCTATATTCTCCCTGCTCAGTTTGCCCTATTATTAACATCTTGCATTGGTGTGGTACATTTTTTACAATTTATGAGCCAATATTGATACAGTATTATTAACTAAAGTCCATAGTTTACATCAGGGTCCACTCTTGGTACAATTCTAGGGGTTTTGACAAATGCATAATGCCATGTGTCCACCATTACAATCAGACAGAATAGTTTCACTGCCCTAAAAATTCCCTGTACTCTACCAATCCATCCCTATCTCCCCCCAATTCCTAGCGACCACTGATCTTTTCACTGTCTCCATAGTTTTGTCTTTTCCAGAATGACATATAGTTGGAAACATACTATGTAGTCTTTTCAGACTGGCTTCTTTTGCTTAGTAATATGCATTGAAGATTCCTCCGTGTCTTTTTGTGGCTTGATAGTTCATTGATTTTATCCATTGTCTGGATATACCAGTTTGTTTATCCATACACCTATTGAAGGACATCTTGATTGATTACAATTTTTTGCAATAATGAATAAAGCTGCTATAAACATTCATGTGTAGGTGTCTGTGTGGACATAAGCTTTCAGCTCATTTCGGTAAGTACCAAGGATCATGATCGCTGAGTGGTATGGTAAGACTATGTTTAGCTTTATGAGAAGCTACCAAACTGTCTTCCCAAGTGGCTACACCATTTGGCATTCCCACCAGCAATGAATGAGACAGTTCCTGCTGCTGAATTGCATAGTTCCGTTAATGGATTAGTTATATTTATCTGAGTAAAAGAACTCCTGATTTGAATGGAAAATTTTATGACAAGGCAATATATTAATTTCCCCCAAACCTCAGTCCTACAAATAAACCATTGAAAAAGAAATGGCATCTCGTAATACATCTAAGGACTGTCACCTCAGTTTTGCACTACACTACTTGACAACTACAGACACTTGCCTTGTGGGGCTTCAAGAAAATGGAGTAAGTCTTCTTTGTTCAGAAAAGTTATATATATGAATGACCATTGCTGTGTCACTTTAGAAATATTTTGTCTTTCCACATAATTAAAGCGAGCATGACTGATTTTCTATCACGTCTTGAGCACAAACTACATGCCAGGAGCTTTCCATACATTATCATGTTAGTCCTCACAGCAACTCCATGAAGTTGTTATTATCTCCATTTTACAGATGAGGAAACTGAGGCTTAGCGAGAAAACCTGGCTAGACTGGTCATTACCTTTTCTGTAATTTCCAATGGTTAGGAATTCCAAACCCTTCTGTAGTTTTGACCATCACCTTGATAAATAAAATGTACTACAAGCACACCTCTTTACAAAAATGCTTTTAAGGAGTAACAAAGCCATACAGGAGCACAGCCCGTTTAAACATAATTAGTTCAATTATTCCCCAAATAATCTGCCTCAAGTCAAGATATCAGTCATTGACAACCGTGCACATTTCACTCCCCTTGGTCTAAGATCACGCTTTGCCAATTACAATTTTTAAAAATCAGAGAAAATAGACATGGAAGCTTGTCATTGCTTATTACCAAAACATCATTACTGAAAAAATAAGGAAAACTTTTGGAACTTTTGGGTGGGAGGAAGTTGGGGAAAAGGGGAGAAATATCAACATGGTCATTTAAAGTCACCATTACATAAATGTCTATTAAGTCAGACATATATTTAGGAAAATATAAAATTTGGCAGTAAAGATATATTTTCACTAATAGATTTAGTAAAATGACTTTTGACGTCTCTAGATCTGGACATGATTTTTATTATATAACTTATTTCAGAAAGTTAAATAAGTTTCCATTTCTTTTTTTAATATCAAGTACACTAGGTTTGATCTCAGTAATAAAATGGCAAATTCAGTTCTTAAGTCTCATGGAGAAAGCATCTAGGACACCATTTTTTTAGCTTAAAAGAAAAATTAATGCATGGCCCAACAGTAGAATTGCATCTTTCTCTCCCAAAGGACTAATGCCTTGTGTGTAAGTTCACCACATTTTTAATAGTAGTCTCCTCAGAGTCTTGAACTGGTTTTTGTTAGCCAGGGAGGAAGTCTGCTGCAGACATATTTTAACATCTAGTAACCTGGGTTTGAAACCAGATCTTGCCACTTACTACATATGCGCCATGGGCAATTTCATAAGCGTCCGTGATCCTGTACAATGGATCTAAGGACAGCTCCTCCAGATTGCTGTGAAGGTTAAACAAAAAAAGTTAAATTTACACAATGTTATAAACCAATATGACCTCAATTAAACAAAAACCTGTAAAAAACAAGTTGAGAGTACTCAGCCACGGGGAGGAGCCTGTAGCCTTCTCCTTTGCATTGCATGAGGGTAGGGGGAATGAGCAGAGAATCTTCTGGATGGTGAAGGCTTCCCTGCAGTTGCTTTGCAATCTTTACTCCCCAAGACACAGATACTGAGCACAGTTACTCTTTTCCACTGCATTTTCTTTCTTTCCCCTCAGACTCCGATGTGAATGCTACAAATGAATACAGACTGGGAGAGCTACAGGAAGTCAAGTTAAAATTAATGCTGGGCATCTCGTTGATGACCCTCTTCCTCTTCGTCACCCTCTTGGCAATTGGTAGTGCCATGCTGTACAAACTGAAGACGCTGAAGTAAGTCTACAGACCTCTGGAGTCTTCATAACGTACATGATGTGAAGCTCTCACCCTCCTCGCTTTAGTAGACTGTCAGGAAAATGTGACTCCCAAATGTATCTACAATGTATTCAGTTGGGCTCCATTTCCCCTATTTGGAAAGGAGCATGGGGCTGTACCTCAGGGAATAGCCTATTTGAACTTTTCCCCAACATTTTCAATAGTCTCCTAGAGATAGAAATAACCCAGTCAATTGGAAAGGATATAGAGAATCTAGATATGCATCCTTTTTGGATAGCCTGAGAACAAAAGAGCTATGAACTCTGTTCTAAATTACACATCTGTTTAGGGTCTAACATTCTTCATTCATTTGTATATTGTTATACCAAGTAACCAATACATGGACAGAATTCATACGTTGTTTTAATTTTTGTGGTGCTTTTCTAAGTTGAGTTAAGCTGCAAAGCACATAATTAAAAACAAATCTTGATATATGTTTTCTTTTTCAGTCAGAAAAAGACATTTGAGAGTGAATACTCCGTCAACCCAGAACTGGCAACTCTGTCTTACTTTCATCCATCAGAAGGCATATCAGACACATCTTTTTCTAAGAGTGCCGAGAGCAGCACATTTTGGGGCACTACTTCTTCAGAAATGAGAAAATCAGACACAAGGTCAAAATCTAGAACGGCGGACATGGTTTCCACAGCCTCAGATGATACAGGCATGAATGATGAGTCAGACTTAATTCAGAGTGAGGAACCAATCGAGGAAATCCCCCCCAACGAATAGACAGCTTTAATTTCTTGTCATAAAAAAAGCATCTTTCTTTGTGATTCACATTCATGTCATGATTTGGAAACTCTGCTGAGACATTTAAATTTTCTGGTGTCTTAAAAGAAGGATATAGTCAATAAAATTCTCTCAGCTATAAAAATTATTTAATGGAAAAAATACAAGGAAATAATTTAAGATGTAGAAAACTCATCATGTAAAAATAGTCCTGGAAATTGACTTATGAAAAGTATTCACTCTAGACTGGTTCATTTTTGTGTGTGTGTGAGGAGATCAGCCCTGTGCTAACATCTGCCAATCCTCCTCTTTTTTTGCCGAGGAGGAGTGGCCCTGAGCTAACATCCGTGCCCATCTTCCTCTATTTTATATGGGACGCCGCCACAGCATGGCTGAACAAGCGGTGCGGCGGTGCACACCCAGGATCCGAACCAGCAGACCCTGGGGCCACCACAGCAGAACGCGCATACTTAACTGCTTGCACCACCCAGCCAGCCCCCCAGACTGGTTCATTTCTAAATGAGGACATTTAGATATTTACCTCACCTGGGGCCATTTTGAGGCTGTTCAGGGTAATCACCACTACCTATACCCCTCCCCACCACCAAAGCAAAAAGAACACACCTGTTCATGTTTCAGTAGCAAAACAGTTGTGCCATATCAATAGATGAAACTAAGTTAGTACCAGAGACTCCTAGCATTCTTGAACTGTGTAAAAGTCATCAGGGCTGCTGTCATGGGACAATAAGAATAAGAAAAAGTTTTTTCCATTTCTAAAGTATCCATAACCATTTGAGATAACATGATGTTCCAGAAGAAAAGAAAGGAAGAAGGGATCCCAGCATGTAATTTCCTAGAGGGGGATTTCATGGGATTTCCTTCTCTCTTCCACCAAGGATCCAGGCTCATGCTCTGTTGAATGAAAAGCAAAGCATTTCAAAGACTAATTTGAGTTATTAGTGACTTATGAGGCCATCCATCCCAGGAGTATTTCAATTTACAAAGAAGATCAATGGAATAGGGATATTGTTTCCCTTTTAGGAATTAGTTTCAACTGGAAGGATTTTAGTGACGTGCATTGGATCTTTTGTGGATATGTGTGGACAGTGGGGAGGGGGAGAACTTAGGTTTCATTGCCATCCTAAATTCTCACTTCCTTTATGCTAGGCACTTTGGTACATTATATCCCATTGAATTCTACCCTATGAAAAGCAAGTTTATTTTACAGATCAAGAAAGGAAACTCAGGTAAGTCAGATACCTTGCCTAAGATTACCTGCTAGAGAAGAGCAAAGCTAAGATGTGCTTCCAAGCTGAGGCTCTCTCCATGATCCATGAAGGTTAATAGTCAAACTTATAACAAAAGTCAAAGGATGTTGTTTGGGAGCAAGGTAGGCCCTGCGTCCATATGGCAGGAGGTTCCTTCACTCAAGGGTTCTTTCAGCTCTTGGGAAATGGTTGTCCCTACCTCTAGTGTAGGTGTCTAGGAACCTCCTTTTCCATGGAGGACACAGACTTCACACTCACCTGCCACTCCCCCTACCATCCAGTCTCAGAGTCACTCACTCCCCACTTCCTCCCAACTCCAGCCCCAGCCTCACCATTGGTTGGGAAAGCTTTGAACCTCCGCATTTGAGTAGCTGTGGACTATGTAAGATGGGACCCTTCAGGGAAAAGAGGCAGCAGGGCAGGTGCTCACCTTTGCCTGATCTTGCCAATAGCATACATAGTTTCTGAGCCAGTGGGGGTGGCCTTGAGCATAGCCCATGCTACCCTCAGTGGGTTACTTTTGCCATTTTCCGTGCCCTTTTGACAGCCCCAGGGGGCAGTACCAGCGTTTGTACTGCCAGTTCAGGCACCAGGAAATGCGGTGGCAACTGAGCAAGGCAGGTGGTTGCAGCTGCTTGGAGCTGCTGCAGGTGCAGGGGAGCCTTGTTGAATCCATGAGTGAGAAAGGGCTTGTGGGAAGAACGTCAGGTGGGCTTGGGGAGGGGTTGACTACCAACCAGTTGCACCTTTTTTCTCCACCCACCCTTGGGAGGTGCCAAGAATTTTCTTGATTGGAAATAGGTAGCAGAGTCACATTTGAATCACATGGCTTGTCTCCAGTACCAAAGCATTGTAGAGGGAGAAAGTTAATCAGCATAGATTACTATGACTACAATGGCCAAAAGAGATAACCATATTTTTAAAAATTGGCTTGCCATCCTCAGTTGGCATAGCTTGCAGATACCACTGTGGGGACCACTGTAAGGTACGATCAAGGTATTGGGGTGGGAGCGACAAGAAGAACGTCAGCTAGTCCTTACTGGTGTGTTCTTCTCCCCTAGTCTAGAAGCGAGGAGAGGGTCATACAGCACAAGCTGATGTGTGTGTGTGTGTGTGTGTGTGTGTGTATGTCTTCTCACTTGCCCCTGCTGACCCTCCGTGCTATCACTGCCTTTCCTGAACAGGTTCTCTGGACCTCTTACCTGTTTCCCCTGAAAGGACATAATAAACCCAGTTCCTTTTTAACCTGTCTGTCCCCCATTCTGAAACACTCTCGTACTTCCTTTCTCTGCTGCCCATCATCTGCCTCTTCCCCAGCCCTCCGAGAGGGAATTTGGTCTGTTTTCCTCTACTTTACTTAACGGCAATTTCTACAGAGTGGCTCTGATGGGCAAGAGAGAAACAAGGCCTTGCCTTAGGAGGAACCAAGTTGTTCCAATCCCCACCAAGAAACCCTCCCGAGGACCAGAAGCCTTAAGTGCTAGTCCTTATTCCCTCTTTCTTCCTCCTTCCCACAGAAAATGTGTTCTGAGATACATGTTCCGAATGGTGAGGGTGCCCCGGGGGTCCTCTTTGGGGGCGTTTATCGCCGGCCTTTTGGGGGTCACACAGTTCCTGAAACCCCGGGGAAGGGAGGGTTCGAGTGACATTCGGGAAGATGGTTGGCGCAGGCTGGCGGTCTGTAGAGCATCTTTCTGGGGGCGGGGGAGGAGGACGCCCGCCCCACTCTACGTGGGTGGTCCCGCGCTGCCCGGGTGGGGGCGGGGCCAGAGTCACGCAGCCAGGGGAGGAGGGCGGAGCATGCGGTGGGCGTGTGGTCTCCTTATAAGGACCTGCAGAGCCCGGCTCCTGGGAGCGCGGGATCCCCGAAAGGAGTGCACAGGTTTGCTGGTCGTAAGATGCACGTGCGTGGTCTTTTCCTTTCTCCCTGTCACCCATCTCTAGCGTGGAGTTACTAGAAGGGGGTTTCCTGTGCTCTGGTGAAAGGTGGTGGGGTGGAACGCTGGTTGGGGCAAGGAGTATTTACAAATCAAAAGGAGCTGGTCCCAGTCACCTCTAGCCTGAGGGAAGATTGTATGTGTGCCTTCACACTTCAAAATTAGCCCTCCAGATCTAGCTTCTGATGGAGCAAAAAAAAATTTAAACTTGTGACATGGAAGGAAAATATCACTTTTTTCCCCTAAAGCGCCCCCAAAGCACTGCTTAAACAGCTCTTCCTGAATCATGACAATCAAAACGCAGCTTATGCCAGAATGTAATTCTGGCTGGGTATCCAGAGTTTACTCCCCTTTCCAAGTTTATTTCAAGAGAAACTAATTTCCAGGCGTTTATGTTTGGATCTTAGGATAATTCTCATTCTTGTGCCTGCTCTTTGCCTTCTCCCTCCTCCATCAAAATGACATACACCTTTGTCACACAGATGTTGTTTTGGATTTCAATAGAGTTAATTTCTTAATAGAAAATGAATGGTGAATAGGAAGGCTATTGAGCCAGGAGAAAGCTCATTGTGCAAAGAGCAAACGTGTGTGTTATCAAAACATGTAGGTTATCTAAAGTAAGTTTAGAGTTTTAAAAAGCGTGATTTGGACCCCATCTCATATCTGAGATCTCTCATTTGGGAGAAGGGGGAAGGGTGTAAATTACCGTGTAACTGATATAGGAAAGTGTACATTGGAAAGAGGGAAGAGGTTGTGATTTCCCTGGTAAAAAGTGAGGGAGGAGCTGCCAGTGTGGATCCAGCTGCTCTGGAGTTTGTTGGCTTTTTTAAGTTTTTTATGGTGGTTGGTGGGGGATGTGTTTTATTTTGTGTTTGAGGCATTCTGTAGAACATCAGGGATCTTAGTGAGAATGTGGAGACCCACTAAATTAAGGAAAGACTAGTGCTTTAAATAACTTATGACAGAGGAGAGGTATTGGTGTATGAGACTATGTACAGTTCTGTGTAAGTAGCATTCACCTATTTGAACTGTTTCCAAATTGTCACTGGTTGGTAAATAATACGGTGAATAGTGTATATGATCCGTGTCACGTTTGACACAGCCTAATAATTATGTATAAACCTGGCCTGTCTCACTGATATGTAGTCACTCTAGTGATAAGGTACGAATGTACTTGAATCCATTGTGGGAATGAGCTAGACATTTGAAAGACTTAAACAATGATAGTCGTTGACTTCTTCTCCTTCCAAGAACTGCTCAGTGAGTAAGCAACTCCCTGTGTTTAAGGCTGGGTTTGGAAGAGTTAATGTCCTTCTGATAGGAAACTACTTGTCCAGGATATTCTAGAGTCTGCATTTCATCTTAAGTGATTTTTACAGATAAAACAAAACTCGTCTTCCATTGACAACACTAGGCACAACTGTGGAAGAACTGGCAAGAATCAACAAAGAAATGGAGTCAGTCAATACTGAGGTTGAAGAAAAGCAGAAGAGGCTCTTCCAGTTTACTTCAGCATTTGAAGAACTATCGCGAAGCCCTATGGCCTCCTTTAGTGACACAAATGTGAGACAAGATTTTCCTGAAGGGAGCCTGCTCCCAAAGGAAAAGTGGGAGGAACCATCCAAGAACAAAGAGAGTCAGCCTAGGAAGTATGCGATGGACCACGAATGTCCAGCAGCTGATCTTGAACGTGATCCTGTGCTCAATTATTCTGCAGGGCTGCTAGAGGCATCTGAGGCAAAGCAGGTTGAGACTGATACCCAGCACTTCTGCGGCTTAAAAAAATCTGCGGGTGAAAATTACTACAAGTCCCTGGAGAGCCCAAGACCTTATGTTTCCCCAATAAGAATTAAAATAAATCTTCAAGATTCTGATGAAGATGACCTTGTAATAGATGTACCTCCAATCATGCCTACTTCTAAGAAATCTAGACCATTTAGAGACTTCAGATATCAGAATATGGATGAAAGGCTACATATAATGCCCCCGGAGAAAAGAAACCTTCAAATTAGTGGCACAGAAGAGGAAAAAATAGATAAAACCCAGCTAGCCACACAAATAGATGATGACAATAACAAATTAGAACCACCCAAATCACTCATGAACAGCACACTGGATATTAAAAGTAACATAAAGATGTATAGTGTTAAAAACCACATTTCTAGGATGAGAAGCTTTGATGAGAAAAAGTATGTCTGTATTTCAGAAGAAAGTATATGTTGTGCACCTCTCAGTGACACAGAAATACAGAACAAAAGTCATAATGAGAGTTATGCGAAGAGCAAAAAACACATGAAAACAATTGATGATACTCGAAAAGAAGAAACTGAATGTCGGTGTTCAGCCAGCCAACCCCAAAGTTCTTATTCAGGTGAGCGCGCAAAAGACAGTGTGCTGAGCGTGCCAGACGATAGTCGAGACTTCACTACTTGTGAAGACAGTAAATTAGTTGAATTTGATTTTGATAAGGAGCATACTGAAGATGACACCCCCTCTGATTCGGACGACGCTCTGAAGGAATGTCTGCAAATTTTCAGTGAGTTCACTGAAAGTCAGGCTTGGAAGGGAGAGGCTGCTAAGCAGGTTGGTCAGGTTTTTTTTATCCTTGTTTTCCTAAATCTGAAGGAATTTCCCTTAAATACATATTCTCTATATATTCTAAACTCTGTAGGATACACACACACACACACACTATATAACATGTATATTATGTATATGTATATTCTAATACTTGTGATTAATAATATATTGGAATGACAAAGCAAAAACCTTGATAATTGGCCGTAGTGTCTTGCAGACTTGACAGTGTCCAGAGGCCCTGTTGCTACATACGGTAACTGGTAGTTGATTTCCCAAATTAGAGGAATCTTTTTTAGGAATCTCTGCATGTCAAATTATCCAAATTAAATTATTTTTTGTGAATTATTTCTTAGTAAGTCGTGCCGTATTTTGTAGCTTGGATTCCTGTGGCTCTTCAGGAAACATGCTGATTTGCCTTTACTATGCTGAAATTGAATAATTCTTATCTTTTTCCCACTAGGCTTCAGGAAAGCAAATGGAACTAGATATGCCGTATTACCAAAACGTTTCTGGACCAAAAAGGAGAATTGCACACATTGCCAAGTTTGATGTAAGTCATTTAGTTCCTTTCCCCTGGGGCACATTGTTTTAAAAAGTACGTACCTTGGCATTTGGAGCTTTAAGTATATTCTAGTACTTGTCTTGTTAGCCACCAGGGAGCACAAGTGAGCAGTCAATAAATTGATTCCTACTTAAACGAGCATTTTCCACATCCTTTGTTTTTTCCCCATTATCTAACATTTTCATTAAAAGCAGGTATATTATTGCATAGGCTTTTATCCGTAAATTAATACAGTTGATCCTCATTATTTGCGGATTTTGTATTTGCGAATTCGCCTAGTCAGTAAAATTAATTTGTAACCTTAAATTTGTGACCTTAAATCAAACTCGTTGTGCTTTGTGGTCCTTTGTAGACATGCCTAGTGTGCGTGCAAAAAAATTGAATTGCGGGTTGAGCACCTTCCCAGCTAACGTTGAACAAGGCAGCACTGGCTTCTTGTTTCAGCTCTCTTACTGTCTGCATATGTCCTTTTCTCAGTACATTTAGTGCCATGTTTCTTGTATTTTTGTGTTTTTACGTGGTGATTTCGCTGTTTAAAATGGCCTCCAAGTATAGTCTGTCTAGTGTTCCTCAGAGCGAGAAGGCGGGATGTTCCTTATGGAGAGAGTGTGTGTGTCAGATAAGCTTCGTTCAGGCATGAGTTACAGTGCTGTTGACCGCGAGTTCAGTGGGAATGAATCAGCAATATATGCTAGATAAAGTGTCTTTGAACAGAAACACACACACAACAAGGTTACGTATTGATTGGTTGACAAAAATGTAGTGACTGGCTCTGTATTTGCCCTGGGAGCAAGGGTTCAGGATTCGCTGATTCATTGTGTGGAACTCCATAGAACAGGACTGTGGTTTTTCAAAGTAATTTGCCTCTCTTGTAATTTATATTATAAACGCTGAAGTTCTTTTATGACAGGTAAAGAAGTTGAAGAAGCACTGCAGTGAGTAGTATCTTCCCCTCCCCCAAAGCCCCAGTAGATAGTTGTATGTCATTGCTGCACATCCTTCTAGTTGCTGTATGTGGGACGCGGCCTCAGCATGGCGGGAGAAGCAGTGCGTCGGTGCGCGCCCGGGATCCGAACTCGGGCCACCAGCAGCGGAGCGCGCGCACTTAACCGCTAAGCCATGGGGCCGGCCCCTGAGTAGTATCTTTTTAACACAAAAGCACTTTTTAACACAAACTATTTCTCTGCTCTCATCTCTTTGTTGCTTGTACTTGGTCCATACGAACGGCAGAATCTTCTGCGTGGCATAAAAAGATTTTACGCTTCCAAGTCACAAATAAGAACCTGAATTCCAGTTCTTCACAGAATAGTTGGATGTCATTGGGCAAGTTATTTAATTTCTCTCAGCTTCATTTTCTTTATCTGTGAAATGGAGATGTTGACTGCCTGCCTATCCCAGGGTCAGATATATGGGTACTTACTAAACTAGTGTCTTTTTCCTTCTCTCTCTCTTATGAAGAAAGTTTTTTGGAGGCATTATTTCCCTTTCATTGTGAGTGCTGTGGTGTTTATAGTTTTCATTTACTGTACTATATAACTTCCCCCCTCAGATTCTTATATTTAAATAATTGTTGGTTTCATCAGTGATTTTTTTTTTCCTTAAAATAAATTCTTAGAAATGGAAGTAACTGGACAAAAGGAGATAAAGATTTTTAAGATTTTAAAAGTATGTTGCCATATTGCCTTTCAGAAGGGTCGTGACAATTACAGTTCTACACAGTCTCAGGGTTCCCTCCCCATAAACCCTTACCAAAAATGGGTATTATAATTTTTTAAAAACCTGTAAATCTGGGTGAAATTTTATTTCCTTGTTTTCTGTTGCATTTCTTTGGTTACTAGTCAAGCAGAACATATTTCATGTGTTCCGTTCTCTTGCTGTAATGAATGTTGCTGTGGCGAAGTCTGATGCTAGCCTGCTGTTTCTCTTCATGGGTCTCCTGATACTGTGCCTGGTTACCTAAAGGATTCTTTCTTTAACTTTGAATTCCAGTAACTTTGGTAGGACATGTCTTATTGTTAGCTGTTTCATTAACTTTTTTACAGACAAAGTGTCCTTTTCCTATGAGATTTCATTTTTCCTCTTATTTCAGGAAAATTTTCTTAAATTATATACTTAAATAGTTGTTCAATTTTATCATTTCAGTTTGTGTCTGGGAATATTCCGATTATGTGTGTATTGGACACATACAGTGTTATAAATGTAGCTAATTCCAGAGAGCCTCTGTGCAGAAAGTGAAATTATGAATCTTATCAATTCTTAAAATCAGTTTTCTTTGTTTTATGTTGATACTCCATAGGTTCCAACCAGTAAAGAGATCATTAGCCCGTTCAGGGGACCAGGGCCCCCACTAATGAGTCCCGCTGGCATCCTCCCCGCCCAGCAGCAGGCAGAGCAGATAATGGCTGCCGTTAGGAGTGGGCAGGCCTTCGTTGCTGCCACTTCAGAGCAGAAGAAAAGTATGTGTGCGTGTCCAGCCTCTCAGACCCAAAGGAGAGCCTCAGGAGGTAGGAGAAAAATCTCTTTGTTTTTTTTAAATCAATTATGTAAGAAATGAGATTTTACCTTATTTTTAAAAATATTTCCTATGAAGTCCATACATTACCAATTATAGTTGAGTCAACCACATGGAGCTTTACATGAAATAATGTGATTAGCATAATATTTAAATCATTGATGTTGTTTATCCCTACATGCTAAGCAATAGATGGTGGGACTTTGCAAGCTTCTTACATGGAACAAGTGGCTGTATAAATTGTCTAAATTTTTTCTTCTAGATTATACTGGGGTTGGTTACTGGGATTTTTTTTTTGTATGTTTATATTTTGTTTTCTTCAGGAAAAAATATATATATTTTCAGCCTGTAAAGGAAATGTGAAATTTTGAATTGATTAAAATAAACTCTAATCATCTGAGGCTGATGTCATTAAAATTAACCTTTTCTTTTTTCCTCGTTCATTGAAATTTCTTAGAAAATGCACTTACATCGGACAGCCTTCATCTGGATGTAGTTCTTTCAAGGGAAAACCCAGTTGCAAAGCCAAGCAGGTCACACGTTCCTGTGAAGAGTATCGCTTCTTTTCCTGTAAAGGTATTATACACTGTCTGGAAGCTAGAATTTCATCTCGAATAACCGTCGTATGCTATCTACATACAGAACCCCTGGGAGAGTGGTTATAGTCTTCTTTCTGAAGATCCCTAATTCGGATAAACACAGGACCCATTAGGGAGAAATTTCGAAGTTTTTTTTGGTTACAGTTAGATATAGTTATTTTCATTTTATGATGGATTTGTGTCTCTGTGTCACTTTCAGCTGTTTTGTTTATCCTATCCTTGGAAATATTAGACTTTTTTTTTAGGCTATGATTAAGCCTCCTTGTCAACTTTTTTCAAAGGAAAGTTTCACATTGGAAATATACCTTTCAATCGACACCCAGTGAGGGGTGTATATGTGTATGTGAGAGAGAAAGAGACAGACAGACAGACCATTGGTAAATAATGCCATCAGTGATGTAATAGCACAACCTTACCTCCTTCGTAATTTCTCTCCCACTTGTGGCAATGACTTTTTTTTTCTCTGTACCAAGTATTCTTTAGCAGAAAACTACCTGCCGGTTTTAAGACTTTCTCCTTCCCTAAAATTCCTTTGTGCTACAAGGGAACAACTACCAAGAGGTGTAATATTGACTTTTTTCCCCAAAAAAGTGAGGCAGATTAACTCATTCTGGAATTCTCATAGTCTTATGAGTCCTTCAAAAGGAGTGCTAAAATTGTGTATAGTTGGGATCATTTTAATGTTGAGTATGCACAAATCCTTCATAAATTTTATTTAAGTCTGAGCATTTTTTTTAGTGAATTGGTAACTGAAAGACATTGAAACATATATTTGTTTTAAGAAGAGTAAACTGCAAACTTTCCGCTATGCTGATCAGAGGACCAGATCTCAGCCCTAAAATTCTGGGTGTGGAACCAGTGGAATGATTAGATGAGTAATCAAATCCGCTGTAAGGGTGTATATACAGGTAGCAGCGCTCACTCAGCAGCTGCACTTCTCCCTTTTGTGCGTGTAGGTAATTTTGTACCTTGTATTTATTCTACTTTTAACGAATTGAAAACTTGAAATTATTTTTTAATTTAATTTTGATATAGAACTTACCTAATTACTTCTTTCATATGCATAGTAGGAATGTTAAACAGAAACACACCTGTTCTTCTTTTCTCTAATCAACAATTCTGCATTTAACAAGATGCCGAGATATAAGGTGGCTCATGGGAAGCGGACTTTCGTAACATCGGAATCCTCTTCCAAAGTTCCTGATGAAGTAAGACAACGCTATGTCAACCTCTTTTTTGAGAAGTATTTGAGAGTTTATAAAACAGAGGATGAGGCTTTTAGCAAGGTGAGTACTGATACTGTAATTTATCTGAAGATACACACACACACACACACACGCATAGAAACTATTGTATTGAATAAAAAACTCATGGGGCCCTATTAGCAAACAACTTGATTCATTTTCTCTCCACTGCTTTTGGGAAACCAGGCTGTGAGACCAGTTCTTGGAAGATTTTTCTGGTCTTCTTAAGTTGTAAAAAGTACTCTGGTTATTTCTAGTGACAAAAACTGTCTTAGTCCCATGATTCCATATCAAGGCCAGTAGTATATTAATCTGAGTAGTGTTTCCCTCCTTTTATGTAGGGCATGTACTGTCTAGTGAGCCATAGTCCCTACCACTCCCTATTACTTACACCTACTTGTGTTCATTTATGGGTCATGCCTGGTCTCTTGGAGGCACCTGTGTTTGCAATTTCTACTCAAAACCTTTTTTCCAGATTGAAACCTTTTAAATCAGTGGTAATAACTGTAGCTCCCACTCCCATGCTTATCTTCAAGAACCCATGTGGACTGGGTAAGTAATAAGGAGTGGTGGGGACTATAGCTCACTAGACAGAATAAGTCCCATCTAAAGGGGCAGAGACACTACTCAGCTCCATCTTATTACTGCAGTTTGGAAATTCAAGTCAGATATTTATGCATTTCTGATCTTTCAAGAATTTTTGTGTTAAAATCTCTATTTTAAACCCTGTTAGACAAACACTTGCCTGAGCGCTAGATTTGGGCTTAGTGCTGCCATTCCTCTGACTGAGGCTAATTCAGATTGCCCTGGAGGTTATAAAAAGGACCATGGGTGGATGCAGCAGGAGACAGGTTTCAGGTCGATACGAGGAAGACCTTTATAATGATATGCTGTCCCTAAAGCAGCTACTTCATGAAGCGGCGAGCTGCCAATTGCTGGAAATGTTTGGGATAGAAGCTGAGTTGTCACAACAGGAGATTCCTGCATTAGGAGTGAGGAAGGACTAATTTAAGGATTCTCTTTATTGACAGCTGTACTGAGATATAATTCACATACCCTATAATTCACCTATTTAACATGGACAGTTCAGTGGCTTTTAGTGTGTTCACAGAGTTGTGCAACCACTACCATCAATTTTAAAACATTTCCGTCACTCCAAAAAGACACCCTTTAGCTGTCACTCTCTCAACCATCCATATTTCCTAGCTGTAGGCAAGCACTAATTTACTTTCTGTCTCTATAGATTTGCCTATTCTGGACATTTCATTAAAAAGGAATCATATAATATGTGGTTCTTTTGTGACCAGCTTAATGTTTTAACTTACCATAATGTTTTCAACAATTCTCCATGTCATAGTGTGTATCGTTACTTCATTTCTTTTTATTGCCAAATAATACTGTTTCATGGATATACACGTTTTATTCATCCATTCAAGTTGATAGACATTTCGGTTGTTTCCATTTATTGGCTATTATTAGTAGTGAACATATTTGTTCACTACTAATTTTGTGTGGGCAAATGGTTACATTTCTCTTGAGCGTATGTCTAGGAGTAGAATTTATTGGGTCATATGCTGATTTTGTATTTATCTTTTTGAGGAACTACCAAACTGTTTTCCCAAGTGGCTGCACCATTTTACGTTCCCACCAGCAATGTATAAGGGTTCCACTTTCTCCACATCCTTGTCAACACTTGTTATTGTCTGTCTTTTTGTATAGCCATCTTAGTGGGCATGAAGTGATATCTCATTGTGGTTTTGATTTGCATTTTCCTAATGACTGATGAGGTTGAACATATTTTCATGTGCTTGTTGGCCATTTGTATATCTTCTTGGAGAAATGTCTATTCAAATCCTTTGCCCATGTTTTGAGTTACTTGTCTTTTTATTGTTGAGTTGTAAGAGTTCTTTATATGTTCTCGCTACAAGTCTCTTAGCAGATATAACATTTGCAAACATTTTTTCTTTTCTATGGGTTATCTTGTTAGTTTGTTGATGGTATCATTGGTAGCACAAAAAAATTTTCATTTTGATATATTCCAGTTTATTTATCTTTCTGTTGTTGGCTTGTGCTTTTGCTATTGTGTCTAAGAAACCAAGGTCACAAAGATTTATTCCTATGTTTTTTTTCCTGAGTTTTACAGTTTTAGTTCTTACATTTAGGTATATGATCCATTTTGAGTTGATTTTTGTCTAAGGTGAGGGGTAGGGGTCCAAATTCATTCTTTTGAATGTAGAGATCCAGTTTTGTCATAGCATCATTTGTTGAAAAGATTATTTTTCCCCATTTAATTGTCTTGTTACCTTTGTCAAAAATCAGTTGGCCATAAATATAGGTGTAAATGACCATAAATTCTGGACTCTGATTCTATTTCATCAATCTTTATTTCTATCCTTTGCCAGTACTGCACAGTCTTAATTACTGTAGCTTTGTAGTAAGTATTGAAATTGGAACTGTGAGTCCTCCAAATTTGTTCTTTTTCAAACTGTTTTGGTCCCTGACATTTCTGTATAACTTTTAGGATCAGCTTGTATTTCCTGCAAAAATCTCCAGTTAGGATTTTGATACAGATTGCTTTGAATCTGTAGATCAATTTGTGGAGTGTTATCATTTAACAGTATTAAGTCTTGTGAACCATGAACATGGGATGTCTTTCCACTTATTTAGATCTTTTAATTCCTTTCAACAGTTTTGTAGTTTTCAGAGTACAAGTCTTGAATTTTTGTTAAATTTATTCCTAGGTATTTAAATCTTTTTAATACTATTGTAAATGGAATTATTTTTATAATTTTCAGATTGTTCATTGTTAGTGTATAAAAATACAATTGACTTTTTATCTTGTATCTTGTAACCTTTCTGTACTAGTTTATTAGTTCTAATAGCTTTTTAGTGAATTCCTTGGGGTTTTTTTTTATACTAGATCATATCATCTGCAGACATAGTTTTACTTCTTCCTTTCCAATCAGGATACCTCTTATTTCATTTTCTTGCCTAATTTTCCTAGCACAAACTTCCAGTACAACATTGAATACAGGCGGTAAGAGGGGGCCTCCTTGTCTTGTTCCTTCCTTAGAGGGAAAGCTTTCAGTCTTTCTCCATTAAGTACGGTGGTAACTGTGGGGTTTTTTTTACGTGTGGTTTATCAGGTCAAGAAAGTTCCCTTCTATTCCTAGTTTAAGTATTTTATCATATTGGATTTTGTTAAATACTTTTTTCTTCATCTCTTGAGATGTCATGTAGTTTTTGTCCTTTATTCTATAAACGTGGTATATTACATCGATTGATTTTTGGATGTTAAACTAACGTTATATTCCTTGGATAAACCCTGTTGGTCAAGATGTATAATCTTTCTTTATATGTTGCTGAATTCAGTTTCCTAGAATTTTATTGAGGATTTTAGTGTCTGTATTCATCAGGTACACAGATATTGGTCTATCGTTTTGTTTTTTTAAAATATAATTTATATTTTTATTGTGATAAAATGTACATGACTTAAAATTTACCATTTTAATCATTTTTAGGTGCACAATTCATTGGTGTTGAGTACATTCACAATGTTGTTTAACCATCAGCACTCTCCATTTCAGTAGCTTTTTCTTCATCCCAAACAGGGACTGTGTACCTGTTAAAGAACAACTCCCCATTCCTCTCTCCCGCCAGCCCAGGGTCACTTCTATTTTACTTTCTGTCTCTATGAATTTGCCTATTTTAGGTACTTTATATAAGTGGACTCATAAGGTATTTGTCCTTTTGTGTCTGGCTTCTTTCACTTAGCATGGTGTTTTCAAAATTCATTCATATTATAGCATTTATCAGAATTTCATTCCTTTTGACAGCTGAATAATATTTTATTGTATGTATATACCACGTTTTTTTATCCATTCATCTGTTGGTGGACATTGTAGTTTTCTTTGAGTCTCAGGGTTATATTGGCCTCATAGGGTGAGATGGAAAGTGTTCCCTTTTATTTTTTGGAAGATTTTGTGAATGATTGGTATTCTTTAAATGTTTGGGAGAATTTATCAGTGACGTCTTGGCTTTGTGGGAATTTTTTTTTAAATTACTAATTTATATCTAGTTGTAGGTCTGTTCTTGAGTCAATTTCAGGAGATTTGTCTTTCTAGGAATTTTCCCATTTCATCTTAATATGTTGGCATATAGCTAGTCATAGTAATTCTTTTTATTTCTGTAAGTTCTGTAGTGGTGTCCTCTCTTTTCTTTTTGATTTTAGTAATTTTGAGTCTTCTCTCCCTTTCCTTGGTCAGTCTAGCTAAAGTTTTGTCAATTTTGTTGATCTTTTCAAAGAACCAACCTTTGATTTTGTTGATTATCTCTATTTTAAAAAATTCTTCATTTCATTTATTTCTACTCTATATTATTTCCTTCCTACTGTTTTTTTTTGGGGGGGGAGGGAGGGGGATTAGTTTGCTATTAAAATTCTAGTTTCTTAAGATGGAAGGCAACGTTATTTATTTGAGCTCTTTTTAATACAACCATTTACAATATTAATTTTCCTGTAAGCACTGCTTTAGCTGCATTTGGCATGTTGTGTTTTCATTTTCATTCTTCTCAAACAACTTTTTAATCTCCCTTGTGATTTTTTTCCTTGACCCACTGGTTATTTGATAGTGTGCAATTTAATTTCCACATATTTGTGAATTTCCCAAATTTCCTATTGTTGATTTCTAATATAATACATTGTGGTCAGAGAACATACTTTGTATGACTGCAGTCCTTTTAAATTTGTTGAGGATTGTTTTATGGCCTAACATAAGATTTGTCCTGGAAAATGCTCCATGTGTACTTGAGAAGAATGTGTATTCTGCTCTTGTTGCATGGGGTGTTCTATAGATGTCTATTAGGTATAGTTGCTTCATAGTGTTCGAGTCATCTGTCTTCTTCATGATCGTCTGACTTGTGTCCATTAGTGAAAGTAGGGTATTGAGGTCTCCAACTCTTATTGTTGAGTTATTTTTCACTTCAATTCTGTCAGTTTTTGCTTTGTGTATTTCGGTGCTTTGTTATTAGATGAGTATTTGTTTATGATTTTTATGTCTTCCTGATGGATTGACCCTTTTATCCATACAAAATGTCTTTCTTTATCTCTAGTAACTTTTGTTTCAGAATCTGTTTTGTCTGATATTAGTATAGTCACTCCAACTGTCTTTTAGTTACTGTTTACAAAGTATATATTTTTTTCTTCCTTTCAACCAATTTGGTCTTTGATTCTAAAATGTCTTTGAATTTAAACTGCATTTTGATTGGAGTATTTAATCCACCTACATTTAATGTAATGATTAATATCTAATAATATAGGATTTACAGCATCCATTTTGCTATTTGTTATCTATATATCTTGTGTCTTTTTATTTCCTCTATGATTACTGCTTTATTTTGTGTTAAATAGGTATTTTCTAGTGTACCATTTAAATAGCCATGTCATTTCTTTGACTATATTTTTTATTTATTTTCTCAGTGTTTGCCCTGAGGATTACAGTTACCATCTTAATTTATGGCCGTCTAATTCAGATGAAAAAGTCTTTAATTTCAATAGTATGGAAAAATTTTGCTCCAACATATCTCCATTTCCTACCCCCTTCTTTATACCATTACTGTCATACAAATTATATCATTCTATGTTATAAGCCCATCAACACAATTTTATAATTATTGCTTTATGCCATTGTCTTTTAAAATAGAAGAAAAGGATTACAAACGAAAACACATTTATTTTCCCTTTTATGTTTTCTTATGAAGTTACATTTACCAGTGTTCTTTATTTCTTCATGTGAATTCAGATTACCATCTAGTGTCCTTTTCAGACTGAAGGAACTTCTTATAGAATAGATCTGCTAGTGATGAATTTCCTCAGATTTTGTTTATCTGGGAATGTCTTAATTTCACCTTCATTTTAAAGAATTTATCTGGATATGGAATTCTTGGTTGACAGTCTTTTTCTTTCAATACTTTGAGATGTCATCCCAGTGTTTCCATGGTTTCTGATGAGAAATCAGTTTTTAATCTTATTGAAGGTTCTTTGTACATGTCATTTTTCTCTTACTACTTTTAAGATTTTCTCTTTGTCTTCAGCTTACGTCAGTTTGACTCTGATGTGTCTAGGTGTGGTTCTCCATGAATAAATTCTGCCTGGAGTTCGTTGGGCTTCTTGGATATATAGATTAATATTTTACATAATATTTGGGAAGTTTTGGCCATTATCCTTCAAATATTTTTTTCTGCTCCTTTATCTCTCTCCTCTTCCTCTGGATTTCCCAGTATGCATATGTTGATATACTTTATGGTGTCCCACAGGTGTCTAAGCCTCTGTTCATTTTTCTTTGTTTTTTTTTTTTCTTTCTGCTCCTCAAACTGAATACAGGTTTGCCCTGCTATCAAGTAGAGCATTCCTATGAAAACTTTCATAAACTGAAATGGCATAAAGCTAAGTAGTTATCATTCATTTATATGGGAAAAATTTTTGAGCATACTCAGACCCAAATATAGCCTACCAAAATAAATCAAGATAAAGCCAAGATGCTCACAGACACAGTTCAAAGCTATGGTGGCTTGACGCTGAGATGTTGAGTGTAGTTCCTGGGGAAGGAGCTTGGTGGCACCACTCTCACTACTCAGGGTGCATGCTGCCTCTGTAATAGTTCACTGCAAAACAAACACTGAATGTTATTTTTGCTTTTCGCCTTTTTTTGTAAGGTGATTTCTTTTGGTTAGTGAAAACAGGAAATAATGTCAGTCTTTCATAAAGCATAGTGGCGTAAAGTGAACTTTCAGATAGTTGGGGAAACTGGTAATCTCTACTGATCTATCTTCAAGTTCACTGATAACTTTTTCTGATAGCTCATATCTGTTGTTGAGTCTCTACAGTGAATTGTCAATTTTTGTACTTTGTACCTCCAAAACTTCTAAAACTTTCCTGTTTTTATAATTTCTCTTTATAGATGGTCTCTCTTTGGTGAGACATCATTTTCTTGCTTTCCTTTAATTCTTTAGACATAGTTTCCTTAACTTTTGATTATATTTACAATAGCTTACTTAAAGTCTGTGTTTACTAAGCCCAAAATTGGGGCTTTCTCTGGGACATTTTCTCTTGGCTGCTTTTTTTCCTATGTATGTGATAAATTTTCCTGTTTCTTTACGTATCTCATGATTTTTTGTTAAAATTGTACAGTTAAATAACAATAACTTGATATAATATAATTATAATATAAATATAATAACTGGTGTCAGATACATTTTTATTATTATTTTGTTGGGTGGTTGTTGTTTTTCTTGTTGCCACTTATTTAAATTCTATAGATTCTGTACTTCTTTGTATGGACGCTAATTTTATGGTAGCATTTTTTTTAAGTTCTTTTATTTTTTATTTTAGGCTAGCTTCATAGGGGTCAGTATAATTTAGTGTCAGTGTAATTTAGTGGTCAGCCAATGATTGGTTAGAAAAAGTTTCTTAAATGCATTATCCATATGTCTTCCACCCTTTGCCAAGGGAATCTATGTGAGGAGGCATGTCATCCAACTTGTTTCAGTTTATAAGACAGCCTTGGCTTTTTCTTCCTGCTTGTGCAGGGTTTCAAGGTCAGCCACTAGGGAGTGAAGGGGACCTTCTCTTTTCCTGGGTCTTTCTTGGGCCACCCTTTAAGCCCCAGGAATATGTCAGAGCTTTTCAAAGTTCCTTCTGGTCATCTAGTTCTCCAAGATTTCCTTGTAAACTCCTGGCCAGGTTCATGTTTGCCCAACTGAAATCGTAGCCTTAGGTTGCTGCTATATTGCCACCCAGTTGTTGTTGTTTTGATAGCACTCTGGGGATAGGGTTTTTTTCCCCCATGAGCTGAGCTCTTAGTCAAATTAAATACCCACGACACCCTGGGAAGAGAGATTTTCCAGGCAGCTGCTTGTTCTGACAAAATGTTGACAGTGCTCTGAGGTTGATGCTTTTAATGTAGCTCTAAAAGAGGTGTGTCCTCTATGTTGGCTACCAGGCTGCCAACTTGTTACAGCTGTGGTGCCACTAAGCTGAGAGGGAGGGGGAGTGGGAATAGCCTCAAGCTAAAATCGTACAGACCCCACTATCTTACAGAGGTTTAGCGGTTTCCCTTAGACAATTTTCAGTTTGTTCTGGGGCTTTGATTAATTGTCAGAGTTTTGAAATGATTGCTTTTGGTTGTTTTTGCCAGCATTTTTATCATTTTTGTGGGACAATGAAGTCGTGAAGGTTCTCGCCCTGCCATTCCGGAAGTCTGTCTCCTCTAGGATTCTATGTAGGTTAGAGAACAATGGCAAAGCAAAGAGAAGCAAAAAAGGAGCCTCTTACAGAGAAATGTTACCTTTTTCTTCTGTCTTTTTCAACATCTCTCTCTTCTCTATCCCTCCCAACCCCCATGGCTTCTCTCTGTGATGGCTTGGTATAGTGAGACGAGTCTTGGCTTTGGCATTGGGCACTGGGCACACCTGGATTCAATTACTAGCTGTGCAACAGTAAGCAAGATATTTACTCTTCTTGAGCCTCAGTTTTCCCATATAAATTGGTGGTGTTGGCACCCATTGTCATAGAATCACAATGAAGATTAAATGAGAAAACATTTAATGAGCTTATACCAAATCTGCACGTACTAGGTACACAATAAATTATTAATATACTATTTATTATTGTTATATTCCCTTTAGTTGTTTCTCTCATATTTCATTCCTTTTTTCTTTTACTGATGTATTGTAATGAGTCCTGGTATAAAAATAGTAATTACTAGTTTTAGAAAAGTAACTTATAGAAGAAAGATAATGAAAAGAAGATCATGTCTTCCCTTTGCTGTGTGATCTTAAGCAAATTATTCAGCTACTTTGAACCTTAGTTTCCTCACTTTTAAAGTGAGAATAACACTTATGTGCCTCTGATATGTTAGGGGCTTGCTTTGAGAATCAATTGAGTTCATGTACACTGTAGGCTTTGCACCATGCCCTTTATATAAATGTGCAGAGGCCTTTAGTTTATGAAGATAAGTATCTGGTTCTCGGGTTGGATTCGTGGGATTAGGTTTATTTTTTTTCTTTCCTTCTCAAAAAAACATAAACACAACATGTAAAATAATTTGCTTTTTATATGTGGTGCCATTTTTCCCCATCCCTTGAGTTAGAATAAATACTTTGCCATATTTATCCATTATATTGTAAATGACATATATTGTTCATAGACTTTGGATTTAATATTTTCATTTGATTATTCACTTTGTGATCTAGGCTAAAATAGAAGAAAAGGCCATTTATGAACGCTGTGGCAGTAAAAACATGTATGTGAACATAGCAATACATACTCTTAAAAAGCTGAGAAATCAAGGTAATTTTCAATTAATCAAGTAATAAGATAAAAACTTGTGAATTACAACTGATGCTGAATGTCTTTTCTTTGTTAGCAGGGTCATTTTTAGGTGTTTAAAGTTATATATTTTTAAAATGTTGTCTTGAGTAGAATGTGCAGGAGGCATTTTTGGTTGAAGATAACAAATTAGGTTTGAAATTGGATATATAACCTCATTGAAAGACGTTATCACTGAGATATTTAAATTTGGTTTTAGTTATAAGAGTAACTTATCTCATGTGGAATAGTATTTCTCAACTTTTCTTTTTTTAAATTTTTGTCTCCCTAAGAAATCTTTTTAGACATTGTTTTTTCTATCATCCCCCCCCCCCACACACACGCAATAAAATTAAGTGCTGAGGGATAATATTTTGTCAGGTAAGGTTGAGTTGTGGAGAGCCACATACTGTTGTAATATCTAAGATTTTTTTCATTCCTCCAGAGCCAATTTTGCTCCCTTGGGAGCAATACCACCCCATGAAGAATGCATAGAATAACTCAAATAAACTAGAAAAGCGTTGGGGAAAAAAAAAACAGCCCAAGACAACTGTTTCCCAAATCTCTTATATAGACTCTTCTACATATGACTGTAGAGAATGTATGTAATTTTAATAATTTTAATGACTGCAATAATTTATATATACATATAATTTGTCTAACTTTTATCACTGAATAAGGTATCATAGAGGTCTTTAGTCAGCTAATGTAGAATCTAGGTTAACATCTAGATCTATATCATACATCTTCATGGCTACATGATACTCTATTGTATAGAACCTATACTAGAGATATTCCATTATGTGGAATCTATGATATAGATGAACCACATGCATTTGAGTGTATGGGTTGCTTACATTTTTTTCTACCATAAATTCTGGGATCAGTATAAGTGTGGACTCCGTCATTTCCTCATGCCCGAGCATTTGTATCCTTAGCATAAATTCCTGTGCACAGAGAAGCTAGCAGAAGGGTCTGCATGTTTAAAATTGGTAACTATTGTTAACAGCCCCCAGAAAGGGTTTGTCCACTTACATTCCCCGCCAATAAGGTAGGAGTCTACATGTTTTTCCTCACACCTTGCTGAACTTTACCATTGATTCTCTCTTGGGATGCAAAGGTGTAGACCAAAAATAAAGTTATTTTCGTCTTTTTTTATTACTATGAAGTTGAAGACTTTCCTTTTTGTTCTTCTTCTTTCTCTCTCTTTAAATTCCCTGTTTGCATCCGTCTGCCCCCGTTTGTAATTGGCTTATTCATTTGGGACTTTCTGCCCCTTTTGTTCAGTTTGTCATGTGCTTCACCTTATTGGTGAAGTTTTTTTATAATATAGAAGTTATTTTCAGTGTGTAATCAGTCTCCTCCTTTTTGGGTTCTGGGTTTTGTGTCATGCTTAGAAAGGCTATTCCAATCTCAAGAATATAAAAACTGATCATCTATGATTTCATTATGGCATTTTCTCATGTACACTTTAAGTAGACTTAAATACATGTATTAAAATACACAAATTCTCTTAGCTTAGTATTTTTGTGGTATTTTAGCTTTTCCCTCTTCATATTAATGATAGCACACAGAGATAGAACATAGAGATCTGAGTAGATATTTTAAATATTCCCAAAGGAGGTAGAAATGGTTTGCAAGCTGTTACAGTTGTGGCAAATTATGATGTAAAACTCATTGACTCAAATTTAGACATACTCCATCCAGTATTTAAAATGTATTATTTTTGGCAAATATGAGATTCTGACCATTTTAGTAGTTCACAAGATTTAACTTGTTCCCCAACTTGGAACTGGTTATGAGGATGTTTGGTCTCACATGTTGTGTACTTGTTTTAAGATAGGAACAAGTATTTTACTATGCCATAGACCTTTTTGTGTGTGTGTGTGAGGAAGATAGGCCCTGAGCTAACATCTGTTGCCAATCTTCCTCTTTTTGCTTGAGGAAGATGGTCCCTGACCTACCATCTGTGCCTGTCTTCCTCTGTTTTGTATGTGGGATGCCGCCACAGCATGGCTTGATGAGCGCTGCGTAGGTCCACGCCTGGGATCTGAATCTGTGAACCCTGGGCCGCCAAAGTGGAGCACGTGAACTTAACCACTGCATCACCGGGCCAGCCCCCATAGACCTTTTTTATGTTGTATATGTTTTTATGAAACAGACAAGTTCATGATCTCAGGAGAAAAGCTCTTGTGTGTTTTAGATGTGTCAGGAAGCAGTAATGACAACAAGACAACTGGATTGAAAAAGAATGAAAAGAAAAATGGTAAGCTTTCTGTAATCATGATAGGTCCTTGTAATTGTTACCTTAAAGGGGAAGTAAATTTGATATAATGCAATTATTAAACTAATGTGTTTATGAAGGATCAGCTGCATACCATGCATATTTGATATCCTTTTTAAAAATTAGTACATATAGAAGAAAAAATAGACTTTTATTTAAGCAATATTTGGATTGACTTCTCAACGTGTTTTTTTCTTTTTTTTTTTTGATAACATATATCCGGTCAGCAAGAATAGTGCTTCTCAAACTTTACACGTATGAAATCGCCTGAGAATCTTGTTAAAATGCAGATTCTGATTCCATAAGTCTGGGAATAGCCTCAAAGCCTGATTTTATAACAAGCTCCCAGGAGCAGGGAGCTCGAGCAAAGGAGTTACTTGAATGTGGTTGTGTTTGAATAAAACCAGATGGTAGTGCTCCTCCTCTAAGAGAGCCTTATGTATAAGAAACGAAACAAAGTAGGTGCTTTTAGAATCTCCTAAGACTTCTCATACAGTAGAATTTTTCCTTTTACAAAGGGGTTTGCGAAAGAGTGTCTAGCAAATTCTGCTAGAGTTTTAAATAAGAAATTAGAGAAACTTTCTTAAGAATCCATTAGAGTGAGGGGATCCGAGCCTGGGTTAATGATGTTGGAAAGAGATCCTTGAACTTGAGCTGCTTTGCCCTTGTGCGAGTCATCATGATTCCAATTGTTTTCCGCTGGGAAGGTTTTCCACTGTTCCTATCTGGGCGAATGTTAAGAATCAATCAGCATGATTGGAACAGAAGACCTGGGTTTGTGCATCACCTGCGCTGCATAACCTGGGTCTCGGGTCCCCGCCTTTCTGAGCCTCATTTCCCTCCTCTGTAACAATGAAGTCAGTATATTCACCTTTCTAGGTTAATGCAAAGTTTAAGTCAAAATCCCTAGAGCAGTTTTTGGCAGCTGGTATACACCAGCTGTGACTGATACAGTTCTTCCTCTCTCTTCTTCCCGCCAAAGCAAAGAACGTCACGTAGTGCGGGGAATGACACTGATTTCTTTTGTTGTTGTTGAAGGATATGAAGACTTGGGTTCTTTTAGGCTACCACCTTACTTAACGTTAATCAGAATCCTACCATTTCATATCTGAAAGGGTTAGGAGACTGTTACCGCTACTTAAAAAGAAAAAAATGCTATTTAAATTTTATTAAACAGCGTTTCTTTGTTTTTAGTGCTCACAGGAATTAGTCTCTACAGACGTCTTAAAGACTACCTTCTAACTGAAGAAGACTTACATAAAAATAACTACCCCCAACCCAACCCTGACAAACCAGGAAGTGTTCTTTTAAACCCAAGCATGACAAAAACTCTTGTAAATGATGGTAAGTGGTTGGGACTGAAAATTATCCTTTCTGCCTCCTAAGACTAGACCCCTAACAGTTATTTCCTTTTCCATTCCATTTCATTTCGTTTCCATTGTCCAAGTACTTTATTTGCATGATCTATTTTATTAAATCTTCTTAGCAACCATTTCAGGTGGGTACTGTCATTACCTCCATTTAGGAGGCTCAGAGAGGTCAAATAACTTGTCACAGGTCACTCTGAAAATAAGTGGTGGAGCTTGGATTTGAACCCGAGGCGTCTGACTCTGGAGTTCCTATAGTTCACCACCATTCATATCCATGCGCAATGCCACGTTTTGAATACTTCACACTCTTTCTTTAGAAATTTTTACAAAAAGATTTATAATTAGTCTTATTATTTTGCATTTGCTCCAAATACTGGGCATAGTTAGCTGATATTCATCCCCAACCCCTCCAAAAAAAGAGAAAAAAGAGAAAAAAAGAATATTTAACATCATAACTGTGAAATCTTAGGTCCATTGGAGTTTGAAATACAGTTCTAGAAATATTTTTCAGTGACTAGAAAATACTTACCTTCATCTTTTGGATTTGAGAACTTCTTGCAGGACTATCCTCACCATTTGCTTTACTTTTTTTTTTTTTTTCCCCACCCTCTCAGTGGAAGGCAGTACCCTTAGCAGTTAAGAACATGGCTTCTGGGCCGGCCCTGTGGCTTAGTGGTTAAGTGAGCGCGCTCCACTGTTGGCGACCAGGGTTCGGATCCCGGGCTTGCACCGACGCGCTGCTTCTCTGGCCATGCTGAGGCCGCGTCCCACATACAGCAACTAGAAGGATATGCAGCTATGACACACAACTATCTACTGGGGCTTTGGGGGGAAAAAATAAATAAATAAAATCTTTAAAAAAAAAAAAAAAAAAAGAACATGGCTTCTGAAGGAGAAAGTTAGGCAAATGTGGTTTGGATGCTGGATAGGTCATTTGACCTCTCCCAGCCTCAGTTTTCCCATTCTGAATAGTGGGATAATGGTAGCTACCCCATCAGGCTGTTGTGAGAATCAGTTAAAAGAATGCATGTCGGGCCGGCCCCGTGGCTTAGTGGTTAAGTGCGTGCGCTCTGCTGGCGGCGGCCCGGGTTCGGATCCCGGGCGCGCACCGACGCACTGCTTCTCCAGCCATGCTGAGGCCACGTCCCACATACAGCAACTAGAAGGATGTGCAGCTATGACGTACAACTATCTACTGGGGCTTTGGGGGGCAAATAAATAAAAATTATAAAAAAAATAAAGAATGCATGTAAAGTGCTTGGCCCCATGCCTGCCTCAGAATCTCATATAGACACTCAGAAGAGTTGCTATCCTCACCATCAGAACCAGTCTGAGGGTTGTTAATAAAAAACAAATACTCATAAATGGGTCTAGCGAAAAGCCCAGCTATACTCTCAATGACTTAATAAACATACAGATCACTGTATGTCTGAAAGGGATAAAATAATGAAGAAGACATGGGTCCTATTCCAGTAGCTCCCGTGTCCTGGGGTAGATGACTAATCAAGTTGGCTATAGTCCAGTCGTGGTGCTAAAACCGCTGGCATTGGGCTGACTCTGGAGACAGGCAGGGGTCTGCCTATGTGTGAGGGTGCAGCCGGGGTGCAGGGAGCCGGTCACCCGCAAGTATTCCCTCGAGTAATCCTCTGTTTCTGTTCCTTCGTGATCACACTGGGTGTGTGCTCACTACGGATCAAGAATGCAAAGGTGAGACCCTGCCTTTGAGTCCCTTTTTCTTGTCTCCCCCATCTTTTCCTGAATAATTCTACCTCTTGTTCTGTTTCAGCTTCTAAGAAGATATGTCTTCGATGTGGGAAAATATATGATGTGACTTCCGGAGGCAGACACGGCAGCGGGGAGGAATGTAACTACCACTTCGGCGGAGTGTTGAGTCAGAAAGGCAAGTATTTGGTAGTTCTGTTTCATTTATTTGACACGCCAGTGCCACAGTTGTTCAGAGAAAAGTGGAGTAAAGAATTCAGTTCAATATACATTTGTTAAACGCAGTCCAGTAGAGAGACACTGGATCGACCGTGAAGTTTCAGTTACAAACACCTACTTCTGACCATCCCTTATTACCCTTGCAGCTCAAGGGCTCTGGAACTCGAAGGTGAGGACAATTCTTCTGCCTCTTTAAGACCTCAAGTCAATCAGCTACCTCCTGACTCACCTGCTTGCCACATGCCAGCATTGTGATAATTTCACTGCCAATAGCTTTAATTCCTTGCACTGAGTGAAGATGGACACTTGATTCCTCGCCCCACCAGCCACTATGTCTTTTCCAGCACAGTCAATTCCCTACAGTCCACTCAGCTGGGTTTTTTCCTACTTAAAGGAAAAACCTGAGCGCCATCGTTGTCTCACCTTTGTGCACCCTTTCATTTAAGCAGCATGCGCCTCTCATTTTTCTCCGTCTACAGCTTCTATCCCGAGCCTGTCTCTTCTCCACCACCCAGGTCCAAACCTTTGCCTCTGTCCTCTGTTACTGCAGCATCCTCCTTCCCGGTCTCACTGCTTCTACTGTGTTCTTTTCTCTCTCCACCACCCCCCACCCTATTTTTTACCCAACAACACCCAGAATCTTTTTTTTACATCACATTTCTATTCACGCTGCTCCACTGCTTTAATTAAAACCCTTCAATTCTTTTGTCAACCCTGCCTAATTTAGCCTCTGCCCCCCCATCTTCTAGCCTTTCCATTGTTGTCTTCTCCCAACGCTGGCCAACTTTCTGGGGCCGTCTTAACCTCTGTTCCCTCTGTTTTTCATGTGGCTGTTCCCTTCTTATCCTTTAGGTCTCTGCTTAAATATTACCTCCTCCAAGTGCTTTCCCAACCCCGCTATCTAAAATAGGCCCTGCCTCTTCTATCGCAGCTCCCTATCTCTTCCTTCACAGCACCTAACTACATTTTGTCATGATTTAGTAACTTATCTGCCGTCTCCAAAAGACTGTAAGCTTTTGGAGGAACCACCCATCTTTTTTTCTCCCTATTGTCTCCCCAGCACTTAGCATAGTACCTAATAGATAGGCCATCAATAAACATTTGGATAGACGGGTGGACAGATGAATTATTAACGTGGATGTGGACGTGAATACGGATGATATAGTAATAAATGCCATGAAGGAAATAAAGCAGAGCAAAGGAAATAGAGAGGAAGAGTGGGTACGATTGAGTGACAGAATAAATACATGAATAAATAATATAGTAAGGTAAACTCAGGCAAGTTTGACCCGCATGTTTAAAGCATGGAGGGCTTGGTTTTGGAGGGTGGGTGACTGTGAATTCTGAAGAAGAACAAAGAGGGAAGACACTGAACAAGAGTAAGTGTAGCAGGCAGACCAGCTGATCTAACGAGACCACACAGCGTAATGAACAGAACGGGCACTTTGGAGCCGGCAGACCTGAGATTTGGGGCTGTTTTTTCACCTGCTTTCTCTGAGATGTTAGGCAGTTTACCTAAGCTCCCTGAGGTTGTGTTACGACGTTCATAGAATGAGCTTTGTGTGGCAATTCAGTGAGCTGACAGGTCAGATTCCTCGCATATAAGGAATGCTCTGTTAATGCTGGTTCTCAGCCTCCCTTTCTCATCACTGGAGAAGGCAAGATAAAGCTATGTGGTGCCAAGATGAGATGAGTAATAAAAGGTTGGTAAAGCCAGAGCCTTCAGTGCCAGCCTAAAAAATTTGCGTTTGATCAGTAATGTATAAGTGAACAACTTGAGGAAAGTGATATAATGAAAATGTGCTTTGGGAAGATCAATCTAACCACACTGTATAGGAAAACTGGTGCAGAAACCACTGGAGGCAGAGCTATTTATTAGGGAACAGTTGGGAGAACATTACCTTGGGCCGTAGCGAAGAACGGCTCAGGGTGGATAAGAGTACAGATGAGATAGAAGATGGGAGGGGGATAAGAAAAGAGATATGAAAGTTTGGGATTATTGCTGTGAAAATGCAAAGTTCCTTCAGCAAGGGTGCGAAGGAAGGGGGCGTCAGGATTTTGGAGGTCCAGCCAAGGTTGGAGACAACATCTGTGTTGTGGTCTCAGTCTATGTGACTGGGTGATGTTTCTTGGGTCAGATCCACAGCTCAGATACAGGAAGGGAGAAGGTGGTAGTTGGACCCCATCATCTAGAGGGCTCCAGCAGAGAGAAAAGGTCAGGGAGTAGAAGATGTTGAGAGGATGGTTAAAGTGGAGTCAAAGCCCACCAGGAAGTGACGCCAGAGGGGAGCTGAGCGACCAGGGCAAAGGATGGAGGAAGGGGGGAGGAAGGAGATGAAAGGTGTTGAGTACATTGGTAACTGTAATTCACCTTCAGAGTGCAACCCCTAAGAACTCTGCTTCCAGGAGTCGATTTTCCTGTTCATTGTGTTAAATCTAAGTAACACGAGATCACTTGTACAGCAGAGTCCTTAAAGGGCTTTGAGGGTAAGATAAGACACATGCGCTGGGAGTCAGTCACTCCGCCTTGTTAAGCCTGCTTGTTTTGATTTTTATTTTTTGGTTGATTTGCAGTCGTCCGTGGCTTAGAAGCATGGTATAGCTGCTGTGAAGGTGGCCTTGAATCTCCTGGGTGTCAGGTTGCCAAGGTAGGGCGCATCGCCCAGAGTGCTGCTTATTTCAAACTGGAGTTGCTGCCTCCAGCACAGACCTTGGGGATCGATAAGCATTTGAAAGAATTAATTAGTTAATTTTCAGTTGATGAAATTTTTGTGAGCTTACTCGCTCTTGCAACAACATACAGCAATTGATTTGGCGATGTTTATTTCAGCTTCACGCTCATGACCAAAACGGAAGCCTAGACGGCTTCGTGAAGACTTTTGTCAAGCGCCCAGCCCACGACGGTAATCACGGTGTTTTTGCTGTGAATTGTGAGGTGGTAGGTTGGCTTTGTATCTTACCTTATTGCCGTATTTAAAACCGAATGATTGTGGAGAGCTCTATGTTGTACAAAGCACTTTTCTAGGCTTATCCCTCAATCCTACGTAGCTCTGTGATATTGTTCACGTATTTTCAGATGCAGCAACGGAAGCTGAAAAGAGTCGGCTGACTTGGCAGAACTTAGTAAGTGACAGAGCCAGGAACTGCTCCATGATCTTCTTGTTGTTTGTTTAACTTTTCTTTATATTTAACCAGTGGTGGTTCTCCTTATCAAACTGCTGAATTTATGTGGTTGGGAAATGTTATGAATACTACTGTTAGCCCCCAAATCAGCATAAGAGCTTTGATAAAATTTTTAAAACTATTGTTTATAGAGACAGTAAAATATTGATAGAGATTTATCTTTCTTTATATGAGAATCAATACCTAAAAGTGGGGAAAAAACAGAACTTGGAATCATGAGACCTGGGAAACGCCACCTCTTCCAGCTGAGGCCTCTGAGAAAGTCTCCTCTACGCTCTAATGTGTAAATTAAGGGGTTAACAATAAGTCCACAGTGACCGGGAGAGTCAGATACATTAACATACAGGAGAGCGCTTTGTACGTGTCAAACATCATGCCAACAGTTGTCTTTAACAAAACATATAAAATTAAAATTTTATTCCCTGCAGTATATTTAGAAAGCAGATTTATGGAGTTTGTTTAATTATAATAAATATTGAAGGGCAGTGTTCAGTTTTAAGCTTAGATCTTTAACTGGAAACAACGTAGGCTGCTTCTGGCTTAGAAATCAAACATCACTGCCGTATTGTCCTCCAGCAAGCCAGGATTATATAGCTATGAGGCATAACTGTATAGACCTTTTCTTTTTGTCACTCAACAAGGTCTATAACTGCATTGTCTAATATGGTAGCCACTAGCCACAAGGGGCTATTTAATTTTAAGTAAGTTAAAATTAAGTAAAGTTAAAATTCAGTTCCTCAGTCACACCAGCCATATTTCACATACACAGTAGCCACATATGGCTAGTGGCTACCATTTTGGACAGCACAGAAGGAGAACATGTCATCATTGCAGCAGGTTCTGTTGGATAGCACTGATCTCTAATAAAAATAACTATAAGGCGTGGGCCGGCCCAGTGGGCAGCAGTTAAGTGCACACACTTTGCTGCAGCGTCCTAGGGTTCGGATCCCGGGCGCACACCGACGCACCGCTTGTCAATCCATGCTGTGGCGGCGTTCCGTATAAAGTAGAGGAAGATGGGCACGGATGTTAGCCCAGCACCAGTCTTCCTCAGAAAAAGAGAAGGATTGGCAACAGATGTTATCTCAGGGCTGATCTTCCTCACAAAAAATAAAAATAAAAAAATAATAATTGTAAGGCTAAGCCAAGAAAATGAAATTATTCTATTAGCAGAAATATTACTAACATTAAGGAGAAAATGAAAGCTTGGAACGTCTTTTATGAGGCTGTCAGATCCACTGACTGGCTTTTGTTAGCAAACTGAATGATATGATCAAATTGTACATTCTAGTTAGGAATATTCCTTTAAGATATTCCAAATGTGGGGCCAGCCCGGTGGCATAGTGGTTCAGTTCACGTGCTCCGCTTTGGCGGCCCAGGGTTCGCAGGTTCCATCCCAAGTGTGGACCTACATACCACTCATCAAGCCATACTGTGGCGGTGTCCCATATACAGAATAGAGGAAGATGGGCCCAGATGTTGGCTCAGGGCTAATCTTCCTCACCAGAAAAAAAAAATATATATATATGTGTGTGTGTGTGTGTATGTTTACTCAATATGATATATAAATTTAGCATTTTCCCTTTATAGTGCTATACAGCCAAAGGTTTGGAACTTACTCGAGTGACAGTGGTTGATCCCAGCCTCCAGGTGGTCTATGATACATTTGTGAAAGCGGATGAAGAAGTCATCGACTATAACACTCGGTATGCATTATATAATGGCGTTTGTTCTTGAGACAGTACAACATTCAACATACAGTTTATGTGGAGTGTTGGCTTAGGTCCTTTTATTGGAATCAGCTTTAGAGAATCAGTTACACTATTTTCCTTTCATTCATTCATTCATTCAAAAACATATTTTACTGAGTATCTGCTGAAGTTATGCAGACACTGTGCTAGGCCCTGGATTACAACCCTAAGTAAGAGACAAGACCTCAGCCCTCATGGTGTTGGAGGGGTGGGCAGGAGGTTAGCGAGATAGGCAAAAATATGGAATACGTTATTTTATTCATTCATTTGTTCAAACATTAATTAGTTCCTTCTGAAAAATACCATATTATTATTCCGTTAAGTAAGAATTTCTGTAATCTTGTAGCCATGTCCTTGAGTATACATAGCTTTGATATGGCATGCAGAATACTGGTTCATTGCAAATTCTATTTTATTAATCATTAAAGTGTGACATATTTCTCATTGAAACTCAGTGCTGACTTGAGATGGTACAATATAGATGGCCTTTAATTTTTAAAACCTCATATGAAACACCAGTAATATCATTGATCAATTTAAATTTGTTTCCTAAGGCATATGTGCCATATGACATATGTTTATATATTTATTTAGATATAAAATAGAAGGCACTGATCTTATTCTAGAGTGAAAATTTAGAAGTGTTTATTACTGGCGTGATTGTATTTATTGTTCAATTTTCTTTAAATAAACTTCCCAGTGGCACTAAAAATATGACTTATTTAGATATATAAACAAATATGACTTGTACACACACACATACCATATATATGGTATATACCACACATATATACCATCAACACCCTATATGTAGTATATATAATACGTATTATATAATATGTATGTATGTCTATAATTTTGGAACACAGTAAGGTGGTCATGTAAATTAAAAGTTGCTTTGATGATAAATATTGAGCATAATTATAGAGAATTGTGTTAAAAAGCATTTTTTTAACCTAAATTCCATCATAGTTCAGAAAAATTGTTCTATTCATAAAAACAGTAAAGGTTGCTGTTATCAGAAATGGATTTTGTGTATTAATCTTTCTCATGACCTCATTGATTTTTTTTTTTCCTACTCATCTTGGCCATATCCTAACAGCCTCATCTATTGTACTTTTTTTTCAGCTTAGTGAGGTAAAACTGACAAAATTAATTGTAATATATTTATTTTACTCTTACTGGTTTAGTGGGATCTTCCCTAACTCCTTTTTGGGGCAAGTCAGGAAATACTTTGGTAATTATTGATAATTCATACTGGCAAAGTGATAACTGAAGGCCTTGCATTATAAATAAAAGAACCTTTGAATCTTAAAAAAAAACTTCAAATGCATTCAATTGCATTTTTTTTAAATGTTTAAAAATAAACCCAAGTACTCCATCCATGATAATTATCTCTTAATCCAAATATTTGATTAACTACGTATTATATTCCGTAATTAAGCCAAATGATGGAATCAGGTATCTTTTGCTCCCTTAAAGGAGACAGTAATATCAACATATAGTTTAAGTTGAAAATACCTTTGCATTATTTTTATCTCTTGCTTTTCTGCTAAATTGCAGGGAAGCACGGCAGTCATCATGTTTCTGAACGTTTATTTAGTAGTGCTTCGTGAAAGCCATTAGAGTAGACGGTTTCCTGCATATATTTTCATTGAGTCCTCATAAACCATTAAGATTGGTAATTAACCCTACTTGACAGATGAGAAGACTGAGACCAGAAGGTTAACTTGCTGAAAATCAAATATAGTAAATGGCAGAGTCATAGCGTAGTCCAAACCCAGGTCATCCGCCTGGGGCTCCATCTGCTCTTCATGCTACCCACAGACCATCCTTAGGCTACTTTAATGGGAGATAGGCAACTACACTAAACTGTACTTGATAAAACTCAGATTATACAAAGATCAGAGTTCAAAAGGAACTCGATGAACTTGTAATAATGTCGTCCCCTCAGCCTCACATTGTTGATCCAAATTACAAATTTTATCAGGTTACCATGATAAGCTAGTAAAGGGGTAGTTGACAGTCATAGAAGTAAGATCTTTGTTATGTTCAGCAAATGTTTGTCACGTTGAGTCAATCATGTGTTCTAACTATAACTGATGAAATCCACTGAGTTACATTCTTATACGCATTATGTGTCTCATTGGGGTAGGTTTTCTGGTGTGGTGGAAGATGACTTGAAGAACACTAAAACATCAATCCGTGATGTGCAAGCTGTCTTGTTGAACCTGTTCAGTGCTGACACTGTACTAATTGGACATAGCTTTGAACATAGTCTGTATGCTCTTAAGGTAAAGAATTAGAGGCTCCTATTTTTGCAAAACGATACATGTTCAGTTGGTAGTCATTATTGTGTTATCACTGATGCTTAATTTGCCCTATGAACCAAGAAGACAAGAATTGTTGTCTGTGCTGATGACATAGTCCAATTATCACAAACCAGAAGCAGTGTAAGACCTCTAAAATCATTTGGCTAATCAAGATCAGAAGGAAAGTCCATCATCAATTACGATAAAACCAAAATCACTGTTTTGACAAACTTTTAATATTCAAATGAGTAAGACTAAGTTTATTTACTGGTTATTTTATTCTCATACTTTGAGATACTTTTTCCCATTAAATCAGATAGGACTTTATAGATAGGCTCAAAATCAAATGTCATGTTCATTTTCTTGGCATGATAGACTTGAAACTCTCCCCATTAATATACTCCAGATTAAAATTGTCTATTCCTTGTTCTCTGTTTTATATTATGAGTCAGCACACTATGGCCCATGCCAGCCACCTCTTTTTGCAAATATTTTTATTGGAACAAAGCTACCACATCCATCCATTTTTGTATTTTCTATAGCTGCTTTCACGCTACAATGGCCTTGTTGAGTAGTTGTGACAGAGACTGTGTGGCCTGCAAGCCTAAAATATTCACAGTCTGGCTCTTTAGGAAAGAATTTGGCGGCCACTCCTGTTCTAGAACAGTGCTATCCAGTAGAACTTTCTATTCTATATTTTCACTATCCAATCTGGTAGACACTAGCCACATGTGGTATTCAGCACTTGAAATATGTGTTAAGTACTGAGAAGATGATTTTTAATTTTGTTTAATTTAAATATAGCCACAGGTGGCGAGTGTCTACTGCATTGCACAGCACAGCTCTAGAACTTTGGGGACCTTTACTGAGTATTTGTTTCAGCCACCCCTAGGACTTACCTTCATGCAGAGAAGGGCTGATTCTTCTTCAGTGCAAGAATCCAGGTCAGGCTATTTATTTTCATAGGTGAATGCCAGCCTTTTTCTCTGTAAGCTGGTATCCAAAGTATAGATATCTGTTTCAAACAGCCGTGTTGTCTCTGCATGTGACAGATTAGACTGGAATGTGCTGCCATCAGATCCTGCCAGACTATGGGAAAAGAGAATTGAGGACGTAAGTTTTCTGTAAGGAAGCTCTTCACAGGGATGTCCTTCTGTCACCTCAGGGACATCACCTCTCAAACTGAACTTACCATGACTTTCCTGTCTCTCATTTTTCAGGAACCATTCTATTCCACCTGTCTCTCAGACCAGAAAATTTCACACCATCACATTTCTTCATTCCTTGTAATCAGTCTGTTTCTTCCGTCCAGTTAACTCATGGATTTTCCTGTTTTTCTCTATTTCCATCACCACCTTCTTTTATTTACTCAATACCCTGCAGCCAGGAACCGGTGGCTAGGTGGAGGCTGACACATGAAATAAGAATTTAAAGTGCTTGTGGACATGCAGAGTAGGTGCTAAACATTAAATTTCCAACTCCTCATTTCTCTATCAGTCTTTAAGTCAGTGTTGTCCCGAGGCTAATCTTTTTCAAAATACAGCTCTCCTAATGAAGAATCCAAACTGGCACCTGACTTTCTAGGCTCTCAGTTACCTGACCTGTCTCCCCTATGTCTGTCATACGGTGTTTCCTGATTTACCAAACTGCAGTCAAAAGGTAGTCCCCTTCTTCCCTGTATAAGCACAGGAGATGTGGACCTAAATGGAACTGAGCCCTTGTCCCTGCCCCCTCCCCAGAGACAGACAAGTAAAATGAAATGTGACAGGACTGAAATGTGAGAGCTGTGCCCCCATTAGCTGAGTCATGAGGTGGGAGGAGCCTGGGTCTGATCTACCCCAAGTCATTGTTGAAACCTCCCTGCACTCCTGCTGCCCCCTGGTGGTGCTCTCATGGTAGGAAAGTGGATCCGGAAGTCAGACTGCGTAGATTTGATATCCTTCTACTCTTCACTCAGCTTAGGCAACTTTCTTAAGCTCTCGAAGCCTCGGTTTCCTTGGCTGTAAAAAGGAACAATAAGATATCTTCCTCGTTAGGTCACTCTGCAAGTGGTAGTGAAATAACCCATGTAAAGTGCTTAGTAACTGATTTCATCCTAACCGTTCCACGTTACTTGCTACAGTAGCATAGTTACTGCTGCTACAGTTATTGTTGCTGCTCTCAGTATCCTTATTCTTTGCAAAAAATTTCTGATAGGTTTCTCTCTTTCATTTGGCAGTTAATTCATACCTCAGTTGTGGACACGACAGTTATGTTTCCTCATCCGCTTGGCTTGCCTCACAAGAGATCCCTTAAGAGTCTAGTGGCTGACCACCTGCAGAGGATCCTTCAGGATGACGGTAAGAGCCTGTTTGCTCGTGATTATTATCAGGTTCTTGAGTCTGACTTGACTGGACAAACCATGAGGTCCCTAGTAAAGGTCCGCTGTCTGAAATGCTTAGGGTAGGTCCTTCTCTGTGAGTTTTCTCCTAGGGTGGAGAACCCTAAAGCACCTGCTTGTGTAAAAAGCATTACATGCCTACCACCTGGTATAGTCCTGGATGTTCCGCAGGCATCAAAACAGCTGTGACACTGAGAATGGTGGCCAGATAATCGTTCAGCAGGTTGTCTAGCCTTTGGATTCACGTGTAAAACTTTTGTTGGTGGGAGATCTAACTCCATTCCAAATTCTGTTGAGTACCTCTTTTCATATGTGCTTTTCATTAAACCAAGTGAGATTCTAAAGGGTTATCTCATGCGGGGTGAAGAGTGTGTGTGTGTGCATGCGTTGTGTTAGAAGACATATGGCTCAAACTCAAAAGATTCATGATGCGTGCACTTGCTTTATACTGGATTGACATATCTTGCTCTCAGAACCCTTTTTCCTTCTTGTTTTGTTCTGGTGAAATATACCCAACATTAACGAAGTTAATCAAGTACAACCACCAACTGCCTTTCGAGTAGCATTGCCATGTGCACAATTTACCAGTGTCTGGCTTGGAATGGAGGTTAATTACTCTATACATTCGTGCATGCCCATGGAGGCCCCTCTTTTGCACAACATAGAAAAGAAAGTTAATTTTGAGTATGTTAAAATTATGTTATAATGTTATATGTTTCTAAAGATACTTAAGATATGGGAAGGTCCTCTATCATGTCATTAATTATACAAAATCCAGATTTTACCCTATAGTCTTTATTCTTTCATTCTACGTCTAATACCATCTTGCAGAAGGTCTTTAATTTACGTTTTCTGCTTTGTTAAAAAAATATCCATATCTTAGAAAGAATTCCCACAAAATTCTATTGTAAAATTTGTAATGTAATATTTCACTTTACAACAAAAAATAGCCTATATAAAACAAAATCTTCTAAAGGTTATATAATATCAGAATTTTCTCAGAATAACACAAAGAAATGAAAAATAGTATACCATTTTAGAAGCGTTGACCATATGACTTTATTCATTTAATCTCAGACATTATTTTTGCCCTGAGCTAATATCCGTGGCAGTCTTCCTCTAGTTTTTTAGGATGTGGGCTGCCATCACAGCATGGCCGCTAACAGAGCGGTGCAGGTCGGTGCCCAGGAACTGAACCTGGGCTGCGGAAGCGGAGCGCAGTGAACTTAACCGCCAGGCCATCAGGGCTGGCCCTCATCTACTTTTTAAAACCACATAATCTTGTATCTCAGGTCATTCTTTTGTTTAGAGAAGTGTCCTTTTTCTAGCACTTCATATTTCTGCCTTGTGCCTGTCTCTGTCCTTCAGTGATACCTGCCACTTTGTTTATATCTCCCTGGAAAAGAGGTCCATGGAGAAGGTACTAGTGTGCTATCCAGTCACAGCAAGGTAGTGGCAGTGTGACTGAGGACAGGCTCCATGGAAAAAGGGAGATGTTTGTTAATCTAGATTTATGTAAAACATTTATAAAGCAACCATTATGGGGTGTTTTAAGTGTTCAATAATCATATTTTGATAAGTGGCCAGTGTTGATTTTGTTATCAACATAAACGCAAGGCTTCGTTCTGAGAACATCTGTGGGTAACATCGCAGATACAGTCTTCATGTGTCTCACGCGTTCCTTTATATTCTGTACTATTTGGAGGTCACAATTCAAGTGAGAATGCAACTGCCTGCATGGAACTGGTCCTCTGGAAGTTAAATGAAGACCTGAAAGGGAAGAAGTAGTCACTTTGCCCAAGAATATCTTAAATCTCTGCATTGTGGTCTCAGTGACTCCTCTGGCCTCCGCTGCTGGCAGTAGAATATGGTCTATAATGGTCTGAGGTTTCTTGACACTTTCAAAGAGAAGAGGAGGAGGAAAAACACTGTTGAGGTTTATTTATTACATTTTAAAGGTTACATTTCCATGGCGATTTCTAAAGTTGTGACTGGCAGGTGGGAGAGGAAGAAGTTGGTTTGAATTTTCCACTCATCTTCGTAGGTAGTATGTGAATAACAGTGGAAGATGGTTTAAAGTTGAAGTAATGGGTCTATGACTTGCACAAAGGTCATTTTTCAGGTTACTTACATTTCTGTCTCTCTCTAAATACCTAAAACCATCATACTGCTTGGAGTTAAAAACATCTTTACCTAACAAAATTGTAACAGTTTTCTGTAGATGTCCTGTATATAAATAGAAGTAGAGATTTTCCTCACAAAATAGATGGAAGTAAATGTAAAGTTTGCAGTGCACTCTGTTAACATAAAGCTTTGGTCATTTGGCTATTGTGTAATGTGTTTTTATTCTTACTGGTGTACTGTTACTTGATTTTAATTCATATCAACAACTCACTGATACATTTTTTTTAAGGCAGTGTCCTGTGTATCTTCTAAACACACTGAATTCTAATCTTTATTCCCAATACCTGAAGTATCTAATTCCTTTGTGGGGTTGGTTCTTTCTTTCTTCTTTGTTCTTTGATAATGTGGAAACTGACCTGTGGAATCTACATGACTTGATTCAATTTGACTCTTTACCTTTGAGTGAAAGTCCTTGAATCATCAACGTTAATGCTGCTAATGCACTACAGAACTACAAAGGTTTCTTTGCCAATGGTATAGGTGAGTCACTTAGTAATCAATAGTGTGGCCTCTGTGCCAGCAGTAAATTAGTTGCCATCTGACAGTTAATTGTGACAATATGCCCTCAATAAACATACCTCAAGTTTGTTGCCTTGGAATTTTGAATTTACAAGGAAATCTTTAATTATCACTGAATACCTTTTTCTTGCTACCGCAGGTACTTCTTAGCCATCTCTCTTGTCATGTATTTGACGTGAGATCAATTCATAATGATGTAATTTTATTTTACATAAGATGTACTCAAGAAAGTCAAACTACGATAGAAAAAACTTATCGTGCATTCCAGAGCCATATGCAAAATCTGAAGACAGTATCTGCATTTTTAGATCATCCTCACTCTTGTTCAGTTCCGTGTACATGCAAACCAAGAGTTGTCAGGAGTATCGTCACAACGTTTGCATGACAAGCAAAAGGAACTATTATATATATTTGGACCTATTTTCAATGGCTCTTCATCAAGTTTCCAGTTGATTATGTGAATGATATGCCAGCAGCCCTGCTTTCGTTCTGTCTCTGCTTGAAGTATGTGGTTGTGAATAAAGAGCATATGGGGTAAATTCAGTTTCCTGGTCATCGTTTCTGAGCACATAAGGTTGATTATATGGCAGAAATATGGACCTTTATGTGGTATGTTGAACTATTTAACATTGTAACACAATTAAAAGGGATTCCAATTCTAAGCCCTCAGTTCACGTTGGAACACTACCAAGGTGTACTGTCCTGGTGCAAGAAAATGGACAAGACAGTAGAACATTTCTAGAAGATGTTTCCAGTCTTGAGATGCCATGTCTGGTGGAGTAGACCCACCGACTGCTCTACGTGCATATTACTGACAAGTTAGAGGATAATTTAAGGTGTTTTTCTTTAAGGTATAATAAAGACATTTGACAATACCTATGAGACATTCCTGGACGAGAAGTGGGTAGGCAAGACATTTATTCACTTACTGTATGATCTCAGTCCAATAGGTGCCCACGGTATAAATGGTAAACTCACAACCAATCAAAACAAATTTTTTACAGTGTGCAATACATGTAAGAATGTTAATTTGATAAGATAAATGTCACATGTCTCCCAAATATAACTCCAGGCCTACTATTTTAATTTCTTAAAATACACAAATCAATGTTACCAGAGAATTTAAAACTAAATCCCATTAATCTATCTATTAAACTTATTTATACTTCTCCAAAGTTTCTTAGGCCTCTAAGGAATGAGATTTAAGTCTATTTGTAGATGTTGGCATTCCGGACTGACTTGTGGGCTCTGGAAACACATGACCAAGTGGTAAGATGATGAAATGGAATGGGGATGGCTTCTACAGGTGAGGGAGAAAATTTAGAGACAGAAGAATCACTTTTACATCACTTGGGTTTTTCAGTTTCTTAAACGTTAACCTACGTCCTGTTAGAACTCAGACATTTCCCCCACTTCTCCCACCTGTGTTGTCAGGGTCAGTGTTAGGTTTATTTACAATATTTTACTTCTACACAGCAACACATTTTATAGCATTCAATATAAAGGTAAATATCAAAAATATCTAGGACAATAATGAGGCATGCATTACAGTAATTGTACTCTCACACCTTCCTGTAAAGTCCACATTTTTAGAAAAATATATTATTGCATATGAAACCACAAACAGGCATTCTGATTTCAGCACATTCTTACTCAAAACAGTATATACAGTCCTATTGGAGTCAGAGTGTACTACAGAGTCACACACGGGGGCTTCTGTGGTAAAAGTCCAGACATACAGCAATATATATACACGTCTATATTCTGTCACCTCTCTCGGCAAAGGCTTGCTTGCTTTCCTGGCATCAAGGTATCGAGGGTCTGTTAGGCCGGTGAAGGGGAAACAATATACAGATGAAGACGGTCTGTTCTAAGCTGCTTCTTCAGCAGAGCAGTCAATTCCTGCGTAGGTAAACTTCTCATAAAGCGTGGTGTTCACGTAGGTCTAGGAGAGCGAGAGTGATTCAGACACAGGCTGCCTCAGTACTGCCCCCGACAGGGCAGTTACGGTAAAACCTTGTTTCCTCAGCTTGTTTCAATTCAAATACTAGATACATGGGGGACGTTTTTCTGTCCTCAAGCCCTCTGTTGTATTTGACGACTTTCTTCCTAAAATGTATCCCCTGCCTTCTGCAAGTTGGATTTCACCCTCTCACTTTTGTCAGTCTCTGAGCTTCTCTTTCTCATTGTCTCTCATGGTCCCTCCTGAAATGTTCCAATTCTCCTTTCTCTGTCTACTTCTCATCTTTGTATCTCCCTGTGTGAGTTCATCCACATCGCTGGTTTAATTACCACTTGGATTCTGACGACTTTCAAAATCTATTTCCCTAACCTAGAGTTGTCTTTTGAACCCCAGATACATACAGCCAACTAGCTTCTAGGAATTTTTGTAGAACTCCTGACCCTCCCCGTAGTAACCTGTTGTCTACTTGCTGTGTGTCCTTGGGCAAGTCACTTTCACTTCTCTGTTTCTTCATTTATAAAACTAAAGGGTCAGGCTATATGACTGATAAGATTCCTTCTAGCTCAAATAGATTAATTCCATATGTTGTTCTACTGTGTATGACTATACCCTGTGTAGAAATCTTAATTCCTCCAAAATTGTAACTTCTTCAAAGTTGAGGCCCGTGTCTTTTATGTCCCTGTAATACCTAGGGCTATGCCCAGGAGAACTTGTTGAATTGTATCAACTTTTTATTAACCACCCTGGGCACATGAGGAATTGCAATGAAAGAGGCCCTGCTTTGACCTCCAGACTCACCTTTCGTTCTTCTAACATCCTATTTAAGGACACCAATATCTGGGCAAATGAGGGCCTCTCATAAGGCTTCTCCCGCCAGCATTGTCTCATCAGATCATACCTTTGAAAACAAAGAGTTAAAGTGTGAACGCTACACATAAGTACTGGGCATAGCCAGGTGTAGGGTGTGGGAGCAAGAGAAGAGATGTAACCACTCGGCACGTGGTCACTGCTCTTGGCCGTCAGAGGACAAAAGTGCAGCAGCTAGAAGTGTCTATGAGGCCTCCCACCTCCCTCTCCAAGTCCCCTTTCTCCTGGTAGATCTGCTTCCTACCCTGGGTACCATTCCTGCAGGATCTTGGTCTCAGCTATTCTGATCATCCGGAAAGAAAAGTGATGTTTCTAGGGCAGAATTTCCTTTGGGATGCTACATCTCTCAAAATGTTAGTGTTTCATTAAAAAAAAAAAAGGCTCAAGTAAATTCGCAAAATGCCACCTCTTCCATCTCCCTCTTAGGGATTAGCATAGTGAAATCTTGAGACGTCCTGCCATTAAAAACAAACAAAAACTCTTTTTAACCAGGTTTGACACGAAGTTTCCCAAACTTCGCTGACCACAGAACTCTTTTTCCCTTGTATCATGTGTTTGTATCTTGCCTGTTCTATGCACATAGTTTGGGAAGCACCGGTCTAAAGCAGGACTTTCTCAAATGTGGCCTGAACTACTTGCATTATTAAAATGCAGATTCCTGGGACCCACACTAGACCTGCAGAATCAGAATGTCTGGGAGTGGGACCCAGGATGGTCTAGGTTTAAGTCTCTCGTACCAGTAACATAATTAATAGCACTCTCTTTCACTCTTGGAAGTGGGTCAGTTCAGACAATCAAGTATTTGCTCAACCTAGAGCCTTCCACTCTTAAATCATACCCGTTAGGCAGCTTCTACCTCAGCTAGTTCTGGGAATGGCAGTATCACTGAAGTGAATCATTCTTCCCCTCTGAATGATTCTTACTTCTGGAAAATAATCCTCGTAGAAGCAGGATTAATGAAGAAAAGTCCATCTTCCTTTTTTTTTTTTTTTTTTTTTTGTGAGGGAGATCAGCCCTGAGCTAACATCCGTGCTAATCCTCCTCTTTTTGCTGAGGAAGACCGGCTCCAAGCTGACATCTATTGCCAATCCTCCTCCTTTCCCCCGCCCCCAAAGCCCCAGTAGATAGTTGTATGTCATAGCCGCACATCCTTCTAGTTGCTGTATGTGGGACGCGGCCTCAGCATGGCTAGAGAAGCGGTGCGTCGGTGCACACCCGGGATCCGAACCAGGGCCGCCAGTAGTGGAGCGCGCGCACTTAACCGTTAAGCCGCCGGGCCGGCCCCCATCTTCCTTAATGTAGCAGCTCTGACATCTCTATCCCCAAGGTTAGTCTCGAGGTTTCATACATTTACTTATTCGTGAAGAATTTCATCAGTTTAGTTCAGATCTTTTCTACATTTGTTGCACTTCCTCATTTCAACCTTCCTGAGAATCATCCCCTTCAAGTCCTCCTGGATTCTCTGCCTGGAAAGCTCTTATTCCTTGCCCATCGCCTGACCGTCTTAGTGTAAAGAACCCCCTTTACATCTGGCAGTTTGGGGGGGGGGGTGCGTGTGTGTAGGTATAGGTATGTGTGTCCGTATCAGGTAACTCCTTCATTAGAGTCCGTCTGTCCAAGCAACGTGCAGGAGGAAGGTTAAGATAAAATGGCCCCAGGGAGGCCTGACTTACACCTCATCATCACAGTTGAGGGGCTTCTCCAGTCTGTAGCCCTGAGGCAGCTTCTCATAGAGTTCTGCACACGTCATCCCGCAGTAGGGGGTGCCACCTGGAAGACAGGAAATGGTGTCGCCCAAAGCCCCTGGGTGTGGAAGGCAGTGTCTCCTGCCCAGTGGCTCTAAAGCCAAGGACTGGGAGAACGACGGTGTGCTGAGGGAGGGTGAGCCCCTAGCGCTCTTTCCTCTCTGAGCAAACCCACTGCCCATCAAAGCTGGACTTAGGCTACAGACTGCATCGCAGTGTGGCCCTTGCTTCCACAGAAAGATCCAGCACAGGTCCTTCCTTACAGTGCTGATCCCCCTCCCTAAGTCTGTCCACACAGCACATCTATTGGACCAATGAGATGTATCTTTTTCCTAATTAGAAGTCTCCAGTTATGTGATGCAATTCCTATTTTATCTGTAAGAGTTCCTGTCCAATTTTAATTATAAAAGCAACACATGTTTATTGTAGAAAACTTGGAAAATACAAAAAGAAACATGAAAAAAAAACAATAGCTTTTATTACCCTTCTGTGTAGTCCTTCCAGTTTTTTCTATTGTGTAATATTTATAAAACCGGGATCATAGTGTATATGAAATATTTCTGTTTTATGGCACGTGCATTTTCACATGCTATTAAATGGCCTTCAAAAAATGTGACTTTTCATGGCTGTGTAATATACCATCTTAAAGTTGTAAAAGTGAACTTGTGATAGCTCCATGACATCTCTGCATGGCAGAGACAATTAACCTATAACCAAGTTCATGGCCACCAGGTTGTTAGTGTTAAATATGACATTAGATACAGGGCTTTCAAAAGAAGAATGATGGGAATAAACACACTCATACATGGAAACCCCTAAGGTTCTATTTCCAAGTCACATCTGGTGGCACCACATACAGATGGTACCCATGGAATTACACAGCAAGGGAGCACAGGAGACGCTGAGTCTCACCTGGCAGATGAACATGGATACTCACCTAAGCTGACGATCTCCCACAGTAACACTCCGTAGGACCACCTGCAGACAGGACAATAGGGAAACCAATCATCAGCAAACAGGCTGACCAGTCAATTTTCTGCCCCTAAAGCCAGACGGCTGACGCTTTGTCAGAGGAGGAAATGTTAAATGTCTGCTGGCCAGGACAGGGCCTTGCACACTGCATGTGTTTATCTCCTCGTGGGCCAGTGGAAGGGTTGTAACAGAGAACCAGTGGTGGCCCTGCCAGAGCCCCCAACTCATGTCAGGTAGAGAATGCGAGCTGGTCTATGGGGCCAATGGAAGGGTTGTAACAGGGAACCGTGGTGGCCCTGCCGGGGCCCCCGACTCACGTCAGGTAGAGAATGCGAGCTAGTCTATGCGAGCGGGGGAGATTCTAAGCAGGACAGATCTGAGTTCAGTCCCACCTCTGCCACCTAATACTCATGCCGCCTGGGACAAGTTACTGAACCCCCTGAGGCCTCTTAGTGTCTTCTTCTGAAAGTGGGGACACCAATTTCTGCCTCAGAGTTTTGCAGAGATGACGTGAGATAACCTATAAAAGGCACCTCGCACACAGTGAGGACACAGTGATTGCCAGCCTGCCCCTCCCATCCCCTGGCATAAGCAGAACCCCCTGGACAAGTCACCTCAACCCTCTGGGCCTCAGTTTTTCCTCCTGAAAATAGTGGACGTGGACAAGACGGCCTAAGTCTCAGTCCCAACCTTCCTTCCACCACCAGCCTGAGGCTCGTCACTGCAGGCTGCAAGCAGAGGGTCCCCCTGTCTGGCCTTCCTTCCATCCCTGCAGCCTCCGACGCCCAGTAGCTACCCTGGGCTGCCGCCTCTGGTCTAGGTCCTGTCTCCTGAGGTCAGTCTGGGAAGTGGAGCCACGGGAAGGCCCCTCGCTCCTCTGGAGATCAGGAATTCACCCCTTCTCCTCGACGTGCGGAAGGAAGCCAAAGCCTGCCACCAGTGATTTTACACCCTGAAAACTGTCTGCTCTGTGGCTCGTTTATCCTGTGAATTTATTCCGTGGGCTTACGGATTAGCTTTATTCCACAGATGGACATAATATTTTTGCTTCTCTTTGTCAAATATTTATTTTTCTGGGGAAAAAAAATCCCTCAACAATGAGGCTTACTCACACGTCACTGTTGGTTGTGTATACACTGTAGTTTAGTGACTCGATCGCCATCCAGCGCACTGGGAGCCTTCCCTGGGGAGAACAAAGTGAGAGGCCGCTTAGGCAGGACAGGGGCCCGGCACAAGGCTCGCAGCTCGCCTCAAGCTGCGGCTCAAGTCCACAGGGAACCCTACGAGGAATTCCGCAGAAGGTATGGCCGGCTCAGGAATTGGTTTGTGTGGGTCCCAACCACAAGTGTGTTCAAATTCAAAGACATGCAAATAGTATAGGCCCTACTTACCTTAGGGGGTCCCTACAACAGCTTTATATTAAGAAAAATAATATGTGTGTGTGTGTGTGTGTGAATATGTGTGTGCATTTGGTAGTCATTCATTTATTCATTTATTCACTTTGTGGCTCACAGAGGTTTGAAAGGGGAGACAGGCGTAGAAACTGAATGGTAACATGGGAAAGGCTGAGGTGGTGCGAGGAGACCGACTGTGCCTGGAGGGGCCGGGGAAGGTTTTCCAGAGGAAGGGACAGCTGACCTCGGTTCTACAAGATGTGTGGGTGTCATCAGGTGCATGGGGGAGGGGAGAGCATTTCAGGCCAAAGGGAACAGTGTGCATGTATATTGAGAGAGGAGGAAGCAACTTCTAGCCAGTGCAGTTTCCACTGGGGAAGGAGAGACACTCACTGACCCTTTGGCTGCCTGGCCCTGACTCCCTCTAAGTTGTCTCTGTTTCTTGGCTTATTGAGTCCAGCCTGGGAAAAATGAGATGTGTACTGGACATTGGGAAGTTTGACTTCGGAGTCTTATTCCTAGTGTCTTCAGATTTGCTATGATTTGGGGCTCTCTTCCTATTGAGCCACCCCAGGAATCACATGAACCCTGTGGAGAGATGGACGCCTCCCTCCCAGGGATTTCTCCAAGCTCCACCAGGGGCACTTCAGCACATGTTAGCCAGCAGTGGGGCAAAATCGGAGGGAGGATTTAGGGGTTCCTTCTCAGCCCCCTTGAAACTGGAACAGGCATTCTCCCAGACCACCCATCCATGAGACCAGCCCTGCCCTGGACCCCAAGGATTTTACCTGAATGTGCAATTCTCTCCCAGTTCTTTGTGAAATGGTGATATTCTGAAGCTCTTTCTGACCACAAATCCCAAATGGTAATTCTGCACTTTCAGGTTCAATTATAAAAGTATCATTTCTCGCATCTACACCTACAGTGTTCGCCTCCACATTCCCATCTCCCTTGACTCTGTGTCCACACACTCGACCTCCCACCTGTTAGTCTAGCTCTCTGCCCCTTCACAGCTGAGGAATGGAAACATTGTCTACATTGCCTGCTTTGTCTCTGCTTTCATTTACCTGCTGGCTTCTGACCTCGTACCTCCTCGTTACTAATTTCCATGTGCACTTGGTCATTTTTTTCTTGTTTGACTTCTTTTGGATTTGGCCACTTCTGTCTGTTCCTACTGCTCTCGCCTGGGTTCAGGCCACCATCATCTCTCACCTGATGACCACAACCTCTTATGTCATCTCCCTGCCTCTAGTTTCACCCTAACGATCTGCTCTCCACACCACAATCAGAATGATCTCTCTCAATGGCAAGTCTGACCCCATGGTTCCTTTCCTTAAAAGTCTTTAATGGTCCTATTGTCCCAAGGTCCCAAATCCTTAGCTGAGTCCAAAATCCTTAGCTGGAATTCAAGGTTCTTCAGGAAGAACTTATCCTCGCTTCCTTCTCCAGCCTTGAATTTTAACTCCTCCTCTTTTCCATGTTACACTCCAGCCATACTGAATTACTTAATCCTCAAATGTTTCATACTCTTGTTTGCCTCTAGGCTTTTATATATAATGCATCCTCCAGGTTATCCAATTCATTCTCACATCTCCAATATCTATTTAACTTCTACTGTAAAACACAGGAGTTAGCCTCCTCCAGGAAGCCCTCCATGACTGCCCACAGGCTCAGTTCAGGGTGCTTCCTCTGTGTTCTCATGGCACTTATGCTTTTGCCCTCAGCACTTTATCAACTGTTACAACTGTTCATCATGTGTCTATCTCTGAGCTCTTTGAAGGTGGAGACTGTGTCTGACTTCAGTTACCCAACCCCAAAACCTAGCACAAGCATGAAACACGATAGTAATAAATAAATCGATCATGAGAGATGAATATATTTATCAATGATAATAAAACCCCAAATCACTGAGTACATTCATTTGCAACACTTCCAGTATTAGAATCACCTGGGGGACTTTAAAAACACACACACAAACTGATGCAGGAGCCCCACCCTAGAGCAACTGAATCGGAAAATCTAAGCAGTAAGACTCAGCGTCTGTATTTTTCAGAAGTTCCCCAGAGGATTCTTAGGCGCGATGAGAGTTGAAAATCTCTGACTTAAACAATAGGGCAGAGAAGGTAGCCGCTCTGCCCTCTGGTGGTGTCTTGCTACACTGCACCCTCCTTGCAGGAGCTTGCTCCTCTGCGGTCCCTTCTTCTTTCCCTCCTCTCTCTCACTCCATCCCTTTCCTCCCCAGACCCCACACTGCCACAGAACACTTGACCCTGCCATTAGGAGATGGAGTTAAGCCCTGACCGGTGCTCTGCCCCTCTAAGAATTCCTCCTAAGCGCCCCAAGTCTACAGAAATCCCCACCCTTTATGAAATGCCAAGCAAACCAGTGTTCGCCTTGGGGATCTGAGGAACGCATATCAAATAAAATGCGCAGGTCGTGGGGCTAAACTATATTCGCCCCTCCACTCCCTCATCCAGGCACCATGTCCCCCAGATGTCAGAGTGCAGCCAGGGAAGGGATTCTGTGGAGGAGACAGGAGGCTTCCAGGAGGTCCAGGACGAGTGGGGAACCAGAGTGGATGGTGAGTGGTAGGTCCTGCTTCTTCAAGACAAGCCCAGCCCCGCCCCAGAGAAAGGTCTGCTCTGAGTGGGGCAAATTCTGAAAAGCTTAGGGAAAAAAGTATTGCCTGGAAACCGGTGCTCAGGGAGGTTCCTATGGCTTCTGAGAGTGCAGATGTTGATTAGCATCCAGGGCCAGGCTGTGTAGTGGTCCCTCAGAGCCAGAGGGGCCCCATTTCAAACCCTTATCAAAAAAGGAGTGGAAAGATCCAAAACGGTTATGTTCACTGTGATTGTTAACTAGGTAAAAATGTGTGTGCTTGTGGAAGGCAATAAGTAAAAACTGAGAAAAAAATGTGTCAAGGTAGTGAACTATGGGTCATTTCCTTTCCAAAACATTCTTGAGTATTGTTTGTGTTATCTTGTCAGCAACTAAGTATGTTGAAATAAGCACGTTGAAAAGAAAGGAAACCTGAATTTGAGGATAAATACAGAAACTTGAGTCTTGCTAACGCAATTTTGTATCCACAAGAGTAAAAGGACCCTCAATATCATAGGAAAACTGGAGCGTCCCAGGAAAGCTGAGCCCAAGGAATGTTCATCAGACCTGGAAAGGGAGAGCCGTGCCTCCGGAGTGGACGCCCCAGACACAGGCGAAGACTAAGGGTTTGTCATCCCCAGGCCCTGCACTTGCCCAGCGCTCAAGGAAGGCAGGCGGCAGTGGCATGTTATCGGCACAGCACTAATGTCCAAGGACAGGGCGTTTCCAGGGCTTTACGACCCCAGGGTAGACAACAAAAGCAGAATGAATCCAGCTTCTCTCTTCTCCTAACACTCCTGGGATCTTGTGCTTGAAGATGAAATATGACCGTTTGGAGAGGAGGTGTCATTAGGCCAAGGTGGATTAGATTTGGGCTTGAGGAAGGCCTGGAGAACTTGTGGCAAAGAGGGAAACCTTACATGAGCCTTGAGAAGTGAGGAGTTTCTCCATAGGGCCTCCTTGTGATATAGAAACCTCATTAGTTTATTTCCTTGATTTTTTTGGAAAGATGTTAAATGCCTTTTTTCCCCTCCTGTGTTTGCTGTGCATGAAAGGGGACTGTGGGGGATCCTCAGAGGTCTGTGAGTGAGACATCTAGGGGTCTGGACAGGATACTTCCCCGAGCTCCTGCACCACAAAGCACATGTCCAATTACTTGGCCACATGTGACAGAGCCTTCTTTCTGGGTAAATATGGACCCTCCAGTCGTTTGAGGAATCAAACCTTAGAAAGGATGTTTGCTGGGTCAGGGCAATATCTAGTGAGATACACGGTCGGATGCCTCATAGAATAGTGGGATTCTAAGAGAAGCCACACAGGGGAGGAGGGGGGGCCTCGAAAGGATATCATCAGCATCGTGTTCTGAACTCACCATTGTCTTCTTCACATACACTTCTTGACCTCGGGACAATCCAAAATCTGCTATTTTGGCTACATAGTTTTCACCAACTAAAATGTTCCTGGCAGCCAGATCCCTGTGGATAAACTGAAATTTTAAAAAACATCATGTATTTTCAGTCTCACATTTGCTGTTCCACTTCATTTTGTTAGCACAAAGCCATAGGGGCAAGACCTTTGGGAACTAGGGAAGAGAGGATAGTATGGAAAGAGGTTTGAAAAAGCCACCAGAATCCAGTTCCCTTGAGTTCCTCTCCAAACTCCTCAGCTAGTGGATTCTGCCAAATGACCCACCACATCTTGGGAGGAGCATTTCAGGAAAAAACCCAGATCATTAAATCTTCCAGTTTATAACGTAAGTCCTCTGCTATTGGGCCTTATCTGGAGCCAAATGAAGCTCAGATGGGTTAAGGCCTCACCAAATACATACAATGCGATTCGCTAGATAAATATATTGTTGGTATTGGGATGAACTTCTATAAAAATAGATGGGATATTCACAAACAGATTAAAATTAGGGAGCTGGTAAGAAGGAATTACAGAAGAGAGGTGGACTGAAAAAAATGTACAAACATATCTAAACCCTGACTCGAGAGAGAACTCCAGCGGAAAGATGTCCAAAGCAAGGCCCTCAGGACAAACCTGTTTTTGGCTCAGGTAGTCCATCCCCCGGGCCACGTCGGCTGCAAAATGAAGGAGCTGCTGGGAGGACAGTGTGGAGGCAGTGCTGTTGGCAATGGCGAATGCCGGGTCGGTCTCCAGCACACGGCTCTTGCGCAGAAAGTCCAGGAGGTTTCCATGGGGGGCATACTCGATGGCCAGGTACAGGTAACCTGTGGGGAGATGGAGAGACACCACCTCGTCAGTGGCCCTGAACAGCTTTGACATTTCTGAGATGTGCTGTGGTCCTCGGGAATTGCCTATAAAACTCCGTTTTATCGACAAGTAACACGTGGTGGTACCAACTTCAGTAATGCTGGGGACAGGAGGAAGATAAGGGACATCCTCTCGCAGTACTTAAAGGGGGCCATGCTTGAACTTGGGGTTCTCTTCTTTCCCCTGCTCCTCCTCATTCCTACCAAATGTGGTGAACATGGAGGGCTTCCTGAATGCTTCTACCTATTCGGTAATAATAGTAGAATGAAATCTCAGCATTTGCTTCCACAAGATCTAGGACAGCTAGTCCACATACCTTTTGTTTTTTATTCAATTTGATTGAGAACCTAATATGAACCAGGCATGTTATTCCAGTCTGTCTCCAGCTTTTTTTGAGGTTATCTTTGTTTTTTTTTTTTTAAATAATGATTAGGCACTGGCCTGGTGGCGGAATGGTTAGGTTCGCACCTTCTGCTTTGGCAGCCCAGGGTTCGCAGGCCCAGATCCCAGGCGCAGACATATGCACCGCTTACCAAGCCATGCTGTGGCGGCGTCCCACATATAAAGTGGAGGAAGATGGGCACGGATGTTGGCCCAGGGCCAATCTTCCTCAGCAAAAAGAGTAGGATTGGCATCGGATGTTAGCTCAGGCTAATCTTCCTCACCAAAAAAACAAAACAAAACAAAACCCCAGTGATTAAATGTCCATAGCAGAAGGACCCACAACAGATGACTCTCTCTCTCCTTGCCTCTACTCCTCCCAGAAACCCATACTGTGTCACCATATTGCTGATGAGGTCACTGGACAGCAGGGTTTAGTGTCAGAGATTGCCTTTTGCTTACACAAACCAGAAAACTCAAACTTTTAGGAAAAAAATAAAACAATAGTTCCTGGAAGAAATTATGGTCCATTGTCTTATTTTTATTCCAAATTGTTTTGTTCTTTTTTTAATGAAAAGTAATCTTTTTTGATAAAAACCTTGATCTTTAGAGCCAGTGAAAAGTAGAGTGGTTTTAATGTCTTTTAAAGGTAAATTTTTTTGGTACACTATTTTTTGATTTGAAATGTCAAATGAATTTGAACTTCAAAGATATTCTAAGAAACTGAAATTTGGGCAAAAAAAAAAAGTTTTCTGGCACCGAATCCCATTGTACTATAAGGAAAGATGTACCTCAATTCTGGTATGAATGTGCTTTCTCACTTCTTTACAGAATTATAAATTTTAAGAGCCAACCAATTATGTGCTAATGTGATGATAGAGCAAAATTTTAAAAGATACATATTTTTCTGTTGTTGGTGGTTATTATTTTTTTAACTTTCATTTACTGCTGTCCCATGCTGATTACTGTTTTCAGGAAATAGCTCAAAAATAAATGTCATTACTTTGTTATTTAACCTACGGGACATGATCTGGCTTTCAGAATTACACCGTCATTGGATCTCAAAATGATATATTGTTTGAAGCACCAGTATTTTTAGTTTAATCAATTGAGGAAAAGGAAGTAGTCTCTTTTCTATTGTTGGTGTTTGTGCTGCAAAGTCAACAAGAGGTTGTCAAGTTTGTAAATAATTACTCTGTGGAGCTTTTTTGTGGGAGCAAACTTTTCCATGAGAAATTAAGTTTAAGCATGGATGCAGAACTACAAACGCAGGCAGCATGCAGATGTAAACCCATGGAAGTACTCAATCAATATTTGAATTCAATGCTTTCATATTACAGTAGATCGTTGGCATTCATGGATTTAACATTCAGAATATGAGTCTCTTGGGTTTGGAGGAAAAGTAAGAAGACGGGCAATTAAGAAGAACCAATGCACTTCGCTGTTCCTGGTGCTGAGTCCCCCAGTCCACCTAGTATTAGTAGCTGAGAAGACCTCTGGATCAGCAAGGATGGGCGCGTGCAGGAGCTGTGATACCTTTGGGCAGTAATGGCTGAACCGCAGCAGAGGGCAAATGATCCAGCCTTGGGACCTACCTCCAAAATGATGCCAAACCTCGGCTCAATCTATAAATGGGACCAGACATTCAGATGGAAACTGTGACTTAAAAAAAATAGGTAACATTCTTAAGATTATTATCTTTCCTGATTTCAATATGGAATGTGCCTGTTCCAAAAAAAAAATTCTGGCAGGAAAAGAGCATCTTACCACGATGTTCACATGCTCCTAGGAGATTGATGATGTTGGGGTGGTGTCCGAGTTTACAGAGAACCTCCAGTTCCCCCGCAAAGTCCCTGTGGTCGTCTTTGGAGGCATACTCTGGGAAGAAAGTCGAGAGTTGTGATCCCTCTTTGTTACACCTCTTCAGAAACGAGTGTCCCCTCCTGCTCCCCAGGACCTTCGGGTGCACTCTTGTCACCGTCAGGTCTGGGAAACTGTATAGAAGTCAAGGACATGACTCTAACACAGAGTACTTGGCACTGTTGACTCTTTGGACTGACCCTGTGTTGTTGGGACTAGCCTGTGCAGAGTAGGATGTTTAGCAGCATCTCTGGCCTCTACCCACTAGATACCGGTAGCCTAACCAAAAATGTATCCAGACATTGCCAAATGTTGCCCACAGGGCAAAATCACCCCTGGTTGAGAACCATTGCTCTAAGGTTTTCTTGTTTAAGCTCTCAGATGCCCAGGGAGATGCCTTGGTAGAGACTGAGCTGCCTCCACTTTTAGACTCGAGCTCTTGCAGCTAAGTCTACCATGCAGAGACACATATGCCGAGGAGCAGAACCACAGTTTCAGGAAAACATCACCAATAGCGGATACACCTCGCTATTTATAATTTTCACTTGCATCTTTCACAAGTCAGTCCTGCTAAAAGACTCAAATCCCAATGACGTTTTTATAGAAGTTGCTCAGAGGTCAGAAACTGCGTTGCATTTCTTTCTATTCTTTTCATCTTGTCTCTCCACTAGTGCTTTAATCAGAGGGAGAACCACCAGGCACCAGCCAGGCTGGAGAGAAGGCTCTTGGGTTGATGCACAGACTGACTGATCAGCCTTGAGTCGATGACAGTGCGCTGCTATTATTTTGTAAAATCACATGGCTGGTGGCTGTGTGCATGCCTGAAGGTGCTTGGAGGTTGTGGGCATGTTTCACGTGGGCTGAGGGTACCCGCGAGACTGACTGGTAGGCAGTTCCAAGTTGAGAACCTTGTTCGTACTACAGGAGCCTAGGGGTGAATGTCTTGGGAGCATTTTAAAAATGAAGTTCTTTATAATGAGGTTGTCCCTTCACTTCGGTAACTGCCCCCCTTTGGATGTGTTGCCCTTCTTCCAGAAATTTCCTACCCTGGTGCCCTGTTAAGCTATTTTACCTCTTCACATGGGCATGAGGTAGACAATCAGCTCAGGTCAGATCCCAATAAAAACAGATTCTGGAAGGTTCTATACCCTCTCTCCTCTCACTCTCCTTCCTGCTCCCCAAAACTCCCTGTGACTAAAGTAGCAAAACAGAGAAAGGATTTCTTGCGGTAAACAATGGGGGGGTGTGTGTGTGTGCACGGGTGTGTTTTGAAACATATTACTATCTCTAAGCATAGATAATGTTTCGTTTTTTTTTTGTTTTCTGACGTGGTGTTTTCTAACAATGCAGAAAGCAGTGATGGTTTCATAAGATTTAGGATTCATTCTCATCTTCAGTTCAATATTGCAGTCAAATAGAAGGAAACCCCATCAGCGACCTCAGGGAGCCCTCGTTATGAGCTGCCCAACAAGAGCAGTTAATTACATTTCCAGCTCTGACACACCACTTTCCAAGCCTGGATGCTGTAAAGGCAACAGAGCAGCTTCATAATCAAGCTGTGCTTAAACTGTTGTCTTACGCAGAAGAGAAGACGGCTAGTACTGCCAGGCACTAGTCATTCTGCTTTTTCAGAAGATGTTTATTATCCAGTCTTGTTAAATGGGGGGCACCAAGCAGTCTTGAAATGAACACACTGGAAAAGACTTAGTTCCTGTGACCTTAGATCAGTGGTTTTCAAACTTGAAACAGTGTACAGTGTGCAGAAGAATCACTGAGAAAGCTTGTTAAGAACACAGATTTTCACATGCCACCCCAGAGATTCGAATATAGTGGAACGGGGAGAAGCCCAAGTAGATGCATTTCTGACAAGGTCTCCAGGAATTTTGATGCAGCTAATCCATGAAGACAGTGGTTTGCAAAGTGTGGTCTCCAAACCCTCAGCAGTAGCAGCACATGGGAACTAATTAGAAATGCAAATTCTCTGGCCCTGCCCCAGACTTACTGAATCAGAAACTTTGTGTGTGTGGTGGGCAACAATCTGTTTTTTAACAAGCCTTCCAGGTGATTCATGCATGTTCCATTTTGAGAACCACTGCATTAAGAGAGACAATAATGCTCCCCAAAAGTTAGCAGTGTATGCCGAGAATCTGCACCCTCACATTGCAAGGAATCAAGGCAGTGGTGTTTAAATAGCTCGTGCCTTCATGTTTACATCCTGACCCGATCACAGGCTGACCTCAAAGGAAACATCACCTTCAGTTGCACATAAGAGCTATATCCCACATCACGCCAATGTTTTGTTTAAAGAGTGTAAGACCTTAGAGGAAAGATTCAACAGGAAGTCAGATTTTCTCCCCACCCTCGTGAAATGCTGACTCGACATGGCCAAGCTCTGACCTTTCATCCTCTTGATGGCCGCGTCCATCCGTAACCCATCCTTCTTGATGCGCGCCTTCAGAACCTGGCCAAAATTACCCTCCCCGATCACATCTTGAAATTTGATGTCATTCCAGTCAAGCACAGGATAAATTGTAGGATCCGGGTTGTTTTTGGCTTTCCTGTTCAGGGCCAGAGTTCCTGAGTTGAACTGCACAGCTGGTTCTTCCCTCTGGAAAAATAATTTTTTCATTGTTTTGTGTCAGGGTTTTTCATACTTCGAAGGTGCATGATACCTCCTGGTTTGTATCCACACTAGGTGAAAAAAGAAATACCTAATTCTAGAATGAAGATGGAAACAGATGTCATCTAACAGGCCCACTCTGATGAACTGGCTGCCCATAGAGCTACGTGGGCACAATTTCAGGCCTCAGGGGGAAAGCACGTCACAATCAATTAGTAATGTCTGCAGAGGGCAAGGGAAGGGGGAATACCAGCACGTATGCCATGGCATGCCACGTCCCCGAGTTAGTCACACTTGAGTTTCTGCTCGGCTGTGGAATGAGCAGGGCTTCAGTTCTGGTTTGGAAAAGAACTTGAGGATCCTATCTGGGGAGTCACAGGACATGCCTCAGTGAGAGCTTTCCTGTCATCACCTTGGTCTCTTCTTGGCTGTCACTCACTCTCTCTGGCTTGAATCTCTCGAGCCCACTCTGGAGCAGACTCTGGGCCAGATGACTGGTGCTTAGAGCAAAGCCCAACACAGTGTCTCCTTTTCTCCTGAGTTGAAGTGGTACTGACAGTATTATGACACAGCCCCTGTATGAGGATGGGCTCCAGCACTCCCAACCCCCTTCCTGGTCCTTCCTCTCCAGTGACAACCTGAGCTCATCTAGCTCTGGGGTGGATTCAGATAACAAAGCTCCCCTTGTCCTCCACTGAGGGGAATCTCGGGGACTTGTGTACATGAAGGTATACATCATTGGACCATGTAATCCTACTCAATGTTTTATGTACAGAATTGATAAAGTCGGGTACAAATTAATTGTACAGAGCCTGAAACCACAAACTAGAGAAATGTTCAGGCTGTAGTATACCAAAAGGACTCCAGTGGGGTGCCTTTTGCTAAAGTATGATTTTGTGGACCTTCGCAGTCAGAATTCCTAGAGGAAAGAATGAGGCAGTGCCAAGTGCCATGAGCTATGACTGCAGACTGAGGGTTCACAGGAATGGGAGATATACACAAGTATGTATAATTCTTATATATGCAGGAGGGTAGGCTTGAGGGAGATATTAGAAGTAGGAAATGGGAACTGGAAACAGAAAACGTGGGGAAAACTTGTCCAGTGCAGCACATCATTACCCATCACTCTGAGGTCTGGTTACCCTCATGTCCTTCCCACCAAAAATGTTCACTTCTTTCTACGGCAAGATTATTCTCTCTGGTGATTTATCACTAGGATGATCATACATCTCATTTTGGTGAGACAACAGTCCTGTTTTAGGCCTGGTTTCCTGCATCATTATTAAGAGCAACCTTTTCACTCTCAAGATTGTTCCGGTTTGGACAAGAAATTATATAATCATGCTACTTATCTCCCATTTCACAATGGAAGCCAAAGAGGAGATGAGACTTGCCTAACGGAACTAATTGCTTTACAAGTAAGTGCCCTGGTCCACATTTTACAGTGGAGGTTCTGCATGTATGTGGACTTCCCCTTATGAGCTACTGGGATGAGGAGACACTACCACGTTTTGGAAGGCTTGGGCCATTCTCCTCTGGATGTTCGCCCTCTTCAGTTGCAACATGATGAGAAAGGCCAACAGCACCGTCAGGCAGGTCATTCCCGCTGAGCCCAGGATGGCTATAAGCAGCATCTTTCCACCTCCGAGGTCTGCTGGTACTGTGCAGGAGAAGACAAGAGAAGCGGGTTAGTTTAGGCAGAGAAAGAGATCAAGACCATCTGTGGGAGAACTCACAGTGTAATGGGAATGTAATGGCAGCCCTAGCCCTGCCACCTAATTGCTAAGTGGCTTGGGGCTACCATTTATTTTCTGAAACTCAATGGAGGTGAGTGTCTGACTAATGGGGTGGTTATACGATCTAAAAAAAAAAATGTGCAAAAGTACTTTTTAAATGGCAATATGGTAATCATTAGTTGTTTCATTTGTTCAACTTGTACTTCCAAGAAAAGGCCCAAGCAGGTGCACATTATCGAATAACAGTGAGAATGACTGACTAGATATAGGACTTTGGGAAAGTGACTAAACCTCCCTACAATTCCCCACCTAGAAAAGTGTTCAAGTTCTTTGATGCTAAGAGCTTAGAGTCTGTAAGATATTTTGTTTTACATTTTTTCTTGTTTAAAAGAGCTGATGGAGAAAATCTGAGGATACCAATGGGAAAAGGAAGGAAGGAAGGAAATACAGAAGAGAAAAAGCATTAAATTTAGGGCTCAGATTAAAATGAACTATTAAAGACTATGGTTTAATCCTTCCACTTCTTTCCCTTATTTAAATTCAAACAAAATTAAATTTGGGGGCCAGCCCAGTGCCGTAGTGGTTAAGTTTGTGCGCTCCGCTTCAGCGGCCTGGGGTTCGCAGGTTCGGATCCCAGGCGCAGACCAACGTACCACTTATCAAGCCATGCTGTGGTGGCCTCCCATATAAAGTAGAGGAAGATGGGCACGGATATTAGCCCGGGGCCAATCTTCCTCAGTAAAAAGAAGAGGATTGGCAGCAGATGTTAGCTCAGGGCTAATCTTCCTCACCAAAAAAAAAAATTAAATTAAATATACTTTTATGAAAAACAGCATGTAGAGCATGATCTTGTCTACTTACAAATATTTTTTGTGACTTTCTGTCTTTCCTTCCCTCTCTACGCATGTGTTATAAAGAGATGTCTGGAATGGAATGGTGAGGGTTTTCTGTTTTGTTATGTCTTGTTTTGAAATTTTTCTGTTTGTATTTTGTGTATAGCTTGGGTTTAGGGCCTGTATACATTTTACCAAAACACAAGTAACTATAAAAATGATGCATTTAATAAGGGTGTGATCTGAAAACTACGATTTTCTATAGTTGGCAGACTCATTATTCCTTGGACATTTCAAAACTATTCCCAAGAATCAGCACTGAAAACATAGCTTGTTTGATTTTATTTCTTAAGCCCTAGGTAACCCAGAAGAGAACCCAGAGGTTTTTAGTGCTATAACATTTTCTGTAAAAATAGACTCTAGTCCAAATTATAAATTTGTAAAACTCGCTGTTTTTCTCTGATGTCTCTCTCTCTACGTTCCCTTGCACACGTTGCACAGGGCAGAGGGTGGGAGGTGCCATTTCAGATGGACTTCGAAAGGCAGTCGCTCCGTGTGCTGCAGCCCTGACCACCCCAGGGTCCTTGTTCACTTAATTACGTTCAACAGGTTTTATCCATCACAGACACTGGGCATCGTGGGCTCGGCATTCTGAGGGATCTCTATTTACCTCACAGAGCTCACGCTCTCTGGGGTGGGGGGGTAGCGGTGGATGTGGAGATATAATAACCTGGATCTGAAAAGTAAAAGAAAACTAAGGATGGCACAGTGTCATTCAAGCTAGAAGAGGAGTTGATTTTGAGAAGGTATGGAGAGCGTTCTTGGAGCCTCCCACTGAAGCACCCGCACAGGCCAGCCTCTACAAAGCAGGTTCTGCATCCTTCTTTCTCCAAAGAATCAAATTCATATTCCTCAGAGCTGCAATGGCCAGATGGGGGCTGCTGTTAGGCTAATTTGGTCTCAGGTTTAATAATGGAAAATGGATCCAGAGGGTATCCTTCCCAGGGGCATTTTCATTTTAAGGACCTATCTAGAGATGGTGACGCCTATTAGGACAAATGAATTATGTCACATGGCACGAATAGGGGTTAAATATCTTGACAATGGGGTTTTTCTGATACTCTCCAGAAATATAGAAATACCTGTCCACTCTACCAACCTTGAGATTTGGAGAGAGTCGTCAGTTCGTGAGAAAGGGCTGGTTGGCTTGACCCTATGTTGTTCTCTGCAAAAATGTCCACCTGGTAAGCGGTTTCAGGCTCTAGGCCCTTGAGCTGATACTGGGTGATGGTGACATTCTTGATCTTCACATCAATGTGCTGCTGGTCTTCATTCTCGCCCTGAACTTTGTAACGGATGATAACAGAAGAAATAGAATAGCCATCCACGATTGTCCAAGAGACCACGGCCGAGGAGTCTGTGATGTTGGAAATCTTGATGTTTTCTGGTTGAGGAGGGAGAACTAGAAATTTAAAGAAAAAAAAAAAAAACAATATTTCACTGAAGATGTGCTACCTCTCTTAGATTATTATGCTTTTGAGAGATAATTAATGTGAGCTCGTAAACCACAAATGGCTAATAGGTGTTTTCTCAGATGGTAATTCCAGTGAGTTGGTAGTGGACTCCATGCAGATTTGACAGATGGCACAAGACGGGAAAATGGCAACATGTATATCACATATTTGCCATCAAATTACACTAAATTAAGGCTGAAGAAATTCTGTTACTCCAAAAAAATCTATATTACACTGTTCTTGGTGCTGGAAAGAATAGAAAGATTATGAGATCTGACATTTATATAGGCCCTTCCATATAGTAACTCATTTCCTGTTCATAACAATCTTACCATAGGTATTGAGGTCCAGAGAGGTTAAGTGACTTGGCCAACATCACACGGCTATTAAGTAGAAGAAATAGGATTCGACTCCTGGCAGTCTGATGCCATGGTCCATTGTCTTAGCCACTGTCACAGGTGGCCTATCCTTGCCCTAAATGCATTTATGGATCAGTAGCAAGTCAGGGTATACATAAGATAAGCACTTAGTGGACCAAGTGCTGTAAGGATTTGGGAAAAAGAGAGAAAACATTCCATTCAGGGCCATGGGTAGGAAGAGAGAGGGATGCTTGGAGGTGTTCCAGATATGAAGATGACATGCACAGAGTCATCCTACACTCAGACTCCTTCCCAACAAAGGGCACACGCTAGAAGGGAACGTTGTGACTCTATAAAGCCTAAAGCTATTTGATTCAAGGAAAGAAGGAATCCACGGCCCTGCCCTTGATATTAACTGTACCTTCCATTTGTGAGGCTGTTTACAAGGTGCTTCCATATGCAGGCTCTCTCGTCATAACCGCACAGGCAGGGAGTCAAGCAATGCTGAGATTTTTAATTATCCAAATTTTAGAAATGAGGAAACTGAGACTTCAAAAATGTAAGGGACTTGTACTGTCCCGGTAAGCAAGTAGTAGAGCCAGACGACTTCACTCCATACAAAAGTTATTGCTTATAAGCAAATTAGAAGCTTCAAGAAATGTCTTAATGTACATTCTTTCTATTCTAAATCCTCAGAGATTCTTCTTCATTCTAAATTTCCTCTTTTCATGATGTTGATTCCCCATATCATTCTCATTAGGAAACTGTGGCAATTTATGAGAATTAGGTATTGGATTTTGAGCCTTGCAAATCTGATTGTCATTTTCTATGTCTAACAGGTGGTAGATTATCCAGAATCACAATTAATCAACAGTATGTCTTAACTTCCTTTGCATCCCGTACCAGGCTTTTGTATATCTTCACAAAAAGATAAAATAACCGTCCTTCCCACAAGGAGATTACAGAGTATTAGGAATATTAGCATTTTCAGATTACTATGAACAAATATTTAATATTTGTATAGTTGTGCCTCAAAAAAAAATTTAACTTCATAAACCAGTGGTATTCTAAGTCTGTCACAAAAAGAAGCAGTGCCTTGCAGACACCTGCTGAAGGAATAATGAATATAATTTTGGTGCCAACTAAAAGTGGTAAATTTGCATGTACCGATTTGTCTATTTTATGCCTGAAAGAAGTCACCCTTTGGGCTAGCCCAGCGGTCCTCTGATTTCAGTGAGACTGAGCCCAATAATCTACATTTTAGCAGGTTCCCTGGTAACTCTAAAGTAGATTCTAAAACACTTTAGGAAATGCTAATCAGATCGTAAATAATTTGAAACAATTTGGAAGTGGGACATGACTATGAGAGGAGCTTCTCCAACAACTGACCTTGCTTTGAAGCAGTCGGTTGCCCATTCAAAGAGACAAATGGGTAGCATGATTTGGCAGAAACAAACAAAACATAGAACTGAAATGTGGTTGAGAGTCCTAACCCCATGACTTAACTGTATAACTGTATAACTTTGGCCAAGTCCCCGACCCTCCTTTCTTCCTGATCTGTTCAATGTGATGATAACCCCTACTCTGCTTTCCTCATACAGTCACTGTGTCAGATGAGATACTTGACATACACATATACAGGAGCACGTTATGCACGTGTGTTATTTTTTACATATGTTTGGGGCCATATGCCAAATTGAATCCATTCCACTCCTTACACTTGGTCCAGATGGAATTGTTAGGCTGGACATCAACATAAACTTTATAACTAGAACATCAACTTTTGTTAATATAGTTAATCTATAATATATTAACCTAGTTAATATAACTAGCACATTTACTTCTCAAAAACCTATATGCAAGATCTGCCAATGACAACATAAGCATGTTAACAAATATATCAGCTAAGACTGAAATGTTCTCATCCACATCCCCTTGCCCTAGTTTCCTGATCCTGCAGGGACTGGCATCTACCCTGCCAATCTCAGCATCTCTGCCGCCACTACCAGCATAACCACCTCCTCCTAATCAAATTCCATACAACCTCCCAAGGCAAGTCCTCTTTCAGTGATTAGCTAGTTTTCATTTAATTCTATATATATGATACTGATGATGTGATTTTGGTGGTATATAATTCTAATGAGGGTAAAATTTATATAAAATAGTAAATGAACATCTAAGATAACTTTGAAAGAGAAAATAGTGACTCATCCTATAGTTGTCAAGACATTTAATAAATCTATAGCAATTTAAACAGGTTGGAAATGGTACAGGAACAAACACACAGATCAATGGAAGAGGACAGCGTCCCCAGAAATAGATGCAAAACCAATATGAGAACCTGGTATATGATACAGAAAGCATCACAAGTCACTAGGGGGACTATTCAGTATGTGGCATTGGGACCATTGGCTTGCCATATGTGAATAAATAAAATTAAAACAAAAAAGATTAAAATATTTACACCATACCCGAAAATAACATCCCTATATCTTCAAGACCTAAATATGCAAAAACAAAACACAAGAACTACTAGAAAAAAATATAGAGAGTATATTTATGACCTTAGGGTAGGGAATAATTCCAAAACATAAAAAGTACAAACCACAAAGGTAAACATTGACAGGTCTGATTACATCAAAATGTAAACTGTCTGTAGGGTAAAAGACACCACAAACAAGGTGTAAATGAAGAGATTAGGAGAATATATTTGCAATATATATTAGGATCTAAATTGTGTAAATGATTGTACAAATCAATAAGAAAAGACAACAAATAGCAAACAGGCAAAGTTTATCAACAAATATATCAAAGAGGAGGAAATCCAGCTGCCCAACAAAATGCCCAAGAAAAGACGCTCAACCTTGCTAGTTATCAGGGATATGAAAATTGAAATTAACAGTGAGGCACCATTTTTTACCTTTGAGAATGACAAAAGTAAAAAGGTCTGATAATATCAAGTGATGCAGATATAGGGAAGGGATAGAGATACAGAGATGGATGTAGGGAAAATGGTACTCGTACACTCTTGAACACAGTACACACTGAATAGCCACTTTAGAGGGAAATAGCCCATCAGTTCCTCTGCTGGACATGCTCCCTAGAAAAGCTCTCACACCTCTGTGCGTGGAGACATGTATAAGAATGGCCATTGCATTTTTGTTTGTGATAGTGGAAAAAAAAAGAGAACAACATAAATGTCCAGCTAATAGGGAATGGATAAATAAGATGATAAGTTCATAACATAAAATTTTATGCAGATATTAAAAAAGCATATGTCACATCTAAAATTAACATGGATAGATAAAAATCATAATGTTTATTCAAAAAAGCAAGAGGAAGAATAATATGTATACATATGTACATTTATGGATGTATATGATGTATTAAAATTATACAACAATGAATGGAAAGATACGTAAACTCATAATTTTCATTGTCTCTGGGAAGAGGGGAGTAGAATTAGAGTAGGGATGATGGTCAAAAGGGATTTTGATATATAGTCAAGCGTCACTTAACAACAAGGATACATTCTGAGAAATGTGTCATTAGGCAATTTCATCATTGTGCAAACATCATAGAGTGTACTTACACAAACCTGGATGATATAGCTTATTACACGTCTAGGATATATGGTGCTAATCTTATGGGACCACCGTCATATATGTGGTCCATCATTGACTGAAAAGTCGTTAGGCGGGGCATGACTGTATCTGTATCATGTTGTTACTTCTACAAATCAACAAAAAGAGTGAAAGCAAATATGACAAAACGTTAACACTTGTTAATTCTGAGTGGTAGTAATGTGGGTGTTTGTTGTATTATTCTCTGCACTGTTCTGTAACTTTTAAATTTCACAGAATTTTTAAAAAATGATGAAGAATCCCTAAACGCTGACAAAACAGTGGAGACTTCCAGGTGTCACTGATACAAGAAGAGAGTGGCAAGAGAAACACGGAGCCAGTGTCCACACCTGTCACTGAGGAAGTAGAGACCCAGCTGCAGAAGAGAGCCTCAGACTGTGGGGTTTGGCAAGGGACCACACAATCCTGACTTAAGTAGTAGTTGGTAGAGCCAGGAAATATCTGGTCTTTCCAAGGGCTCCAAAATGCACAGACACGGTTCTAATGCAGGCAATCAAAATAGAACTCTCTGCTCAATGATGAAAAAACTTGCAAGAAGTTCTAACTAATTTTAAATGACCAATCTGAAATTGAGAAAAGCCTGAATTGCAGAGTAGTTGGAAAGAAAAGTAGTTTTATTACTCTCAAATATATATTGTAATTCAAAATGTTGTCTGGTAAGAAGATTTTTCAAGCAAAGTTATTTGGCTTTTAAGATTAAGAAAGACCTATCTATAATTAGCCAATGTCTGTATACATATAGATACATGATAATCCTGAAAATGGCCCTATAACAGATTAAACAAGCCCGAGAAAACCTCATTCATGTTATTAATTTATTTAATAAATAACTCTATACCAAGGAAAGGTAAATTTTAGCACAGTCCTGCCTGAATTATTGCAAATCCAAAGACATGGAGCTTTCTTATATGCTGCAGGTTATTAAAATGATTTGGTGTGTTGGGATGGGGGCACTAACTAGCCTCCACTCACCACTAACTGCATTTTATGATTTCAAGGAAACGGTCTTGAAGTGATGGTAGCTGAGTCCAAGTGGCAGCAGCCAGATGTTCAGGCAAGGCTGGGGCAGCATGAGTCACTTACTGTCGCTAAGAGTCCAAGCGGTGAGATCTTCACTCCACTCCCCCTGGGCCTGGGTGTTGACTCTGGCTCGGACTACGTACTGCTCCCGGGGCTGTAAGTTGTTAAGCAGCACTGAAGTCAGGTTGCCTGGCACTTTAATATTCTGCTGATCAGAATTCACTTGCACAGACCTCCTCTCCACTTCAACATAAAACTCGTCTTCTGAGTTTGGAAATATTGGTTGCCAGGTCAAATTCAGAGTGGTTTGACTTTTCGGTAGGAGAACGAGACCCCTTGGAGGAGGGAGACCTAGGAGAAACCAGAAAGATCATTATTTTTACATCAGGCAAAGGTAACAGCCCCAGAGGACAACTTTACAGAATAACCTTGGCTTCTAGAATAATATACAACACACAAGCTATCAAAGAAATACAAACTAGCAGCCATATAATACTTTTGTTCTACCAAAATTGCAAATCTTTAAAATAATTCTAATACATAATTTGAATAATTGTAATACAGGAACACAACCCCTTTGGAGAATAATTTGGGAATATTTTTCAAGAGCCCTAGAAATTGTATATACTTTGGCCCTACAATCTGACTACCAGGGATTTATCCTGAAGAAATAACCCAAAGGAAGAGAAAAACTTATGTGCATGAAGATGTTCATTACAACATTATTTATAACAGCAAACAGTTGGAAGAAACCTAAATGCTCAAAATAGGGAAATGCTTTAATAAACTGTGATATAGCCATCCAATGGGTTAAAATAGATAATTGGGAAAAGGATAGAAACCCAATAAAAATATTTATAATACATGAGAAAAAACTCCGATTGCGCCTTGGTAAAAGTCATGTCTACAATTGATGAAAGATAGGAAGGAAACTGATAGAAACGAAAACAGTGGATTTCCAGAGGTTGTGGGATTCCCGAGTGTTCAGTGTTTCTCTTACCATTTTGAGCAATACGTTTTAAATCAATTTCAGGGTTACTTCCCTTAGCAAGGGGAATTTCAGACATCATAACAGGCCTGGCCCTGCTCTGATCTCATCAAGGTATTGGCTACAACCACATCCTGCCTGGCCATAATGACCCACAAGAACCTGGGCTACTGGATAGGTAACTGAATGGAAACAACATGGGTTTTGAAATCAAAGAGACAGGAGCATGCTACTTTAGTTCTGTGACCTTGGGAAAATTCACAACCTCTCCCAAGTTCACATGTAACACTCATCTTCAAGACTCCAGAGGAGTAAATGAGATACTGGGACTCTATTAACATTACCTGCCTCCTTCCTTCTCTTCCGTCCTTCCTAAGATGTCTTATCTTGTGTCAATGGACAGGGAAGGAATCTGTATGTTTTCAGTTAATAATAGTAAGTTGATTTTTAAATTCCAGATATAAAGTATTTTCAAAACATAGAAATAGGGATCCTCTAACACATGCAGTCTCAGTGGGGACATTATTAAATTAAAATCAACTAAAAATTGGTTCTTGGGGTATGAGAAAATTTTAGATAGTGCCATGGTTTATGAAGGGCCACAATATAGAAACAGATCTGTGGTATTAAAATTCATGACAGGGGAGACATCAGGGCAAAACGCACACTCTGTCCCAAAGACAAAAAGATCTAAAATGCTCCTTTGGGGGCGATAATTTCAACAAACAAAAAAACGTTTGAGAAACACTGCTCCAACGCTTGGTTGGAAGTGAGAGGAAGGGTCTGTTTCCATTCACTGGGAGAGCCACTTTCACTGGCCAGCTCTGACTGCTCTTAGACTAGGGAGAACCAGCAATCAGGTCTTGCCATTTGCTTGGCATTTCGCTAAAGGTCTTATTGGTCCTTTCTCTATAACCTATACAAGTTGAGAGAGGTGACGTCAACTGCTTTTGCTCATCTCTAAAATTTAAGTTCCAAAATAAGCCACCCAGGGCGGTTAGGCAGGCTCACAATGACAAAGCAGAGCAGAGGGTTGATGTTTTGCAGCATGCGTGTAAACCAAAGCCTGGGCCTGGTACAGAGGAGTAAGTCGATAAATGGGCCTTTCCCTTTTTCCTTCCCTTTGGGAACATGAATTGCCCTTCACCCCTCCCTACCTGCCCTCTGTCTGCCATGTGTTCAGATGTGTTCTCTTCCCTCCCCTCCTGGCCTCCCTGGCCTTCATCATTCAATCAACACACTTATAAATAGTGCCACTGCCAGATGAATTAAAAAACAAACATCAGCAAAATTCAAATGATGGGAAAAGAAGAACCTTCAAGAATTCCCTTCCCCTTCCCACCCAGCCCTGAGAACTACTTTGAAATATTCCAAGAGACCTCTAAATACATCCTGGCTGGAACATATTCTGAGGGCTGAAGACAGTGCAGTGTAGGTCTGTTTTATGTTCTGTTTCATAAATACTTTCCATCTGAGTCAGATTACGACCTTCCCTTTTGGATTCATCAACACTGGCCTGATGTCACTACATTTGCCTTTTAGCAGCAACGTGATGACATATCAAGGGCCCCTTTGATCAGAGTCATGGAGATCCCTTTATCCTCTAACTTTGCTATTTTTTTTGTATTCACTACCCGGTGGATTCCCAGGCAGCCATTTCCAACTTGTGCAATGCTCCTACAAGTGTCAGAGTAGCTCTTGAGTCCATTTGGTTCTTTAAGGATACTTCTGGTCAGATGAAAACCAGGTAGGGGTATGAAGGTGGGTCTCTGTTAGGAGAACAGCCCTGCAGGAGAGCTAGATGTTATTCCTCGTTTCTCACTACATCATTCCATATTCTTCTGCCTTTAGTAAATGAAATAAAAATAGGAAAATTTATCAATGGGATAAGGAAATGGTGCTTTTGGGCTCCTAGGTAAAAATAATGAAAATAATTGGAGAAACAAAAGGGTATCAAGTCTGAAGATCCAGTATAGTGATGCATAAGATGCATCACTATGGACAAGTTGTTAACCACTCTGAGATTCTACTTTCCAATCTTTAAAATGGGGAAGATGAGGGGCCGGCCCAGTGGCATAGTGGTCAAGTTTGCACACTCCACTTCAGCGGCCCAGGGTTTGCAGGTTCAGATCCTGGTTGCGGACCTATGCACCATTCATCAAGTCATGCTGTGGCAGGTGTCCCACATATAAAGTAGAGGAAGATGGGCACGGATGTTAGCCCGGGGCCAATCTTTCTCAGCAAAAAGAGAAGGATTGGCAACAGATGAGAGCTCAGGGCTAATCTTCCTCACAAAAATAATGAGGAAGATGATAATTCCTACCCTCCAAGGTAATAAGAATTAAATATTTGTGAACTTTAAACTATAAAGCACTGACCAGGAGGTAGTAACAGAATGATCATACACAGCGAACACTAGAAAAGAGAACTTAACAAGGGATCACTCCCATGTTTCAGAGGAGGGTGCCTGGGTCACAGAAAGCTGGAGTTCAGGTTAGCATCAAGGAAGCTTCACGAATTCAAGGGCTCCTCAACACAATAGAAAGCCAATCGATACTGACTAACACTGATCAATCAAGAAATACTGCTACATATATTATTTAGAACATGTGGACCCAGGACAGCAGCATCAAGCATCACTTGGGAACTTTCTAGAAGTGCAGATTCTTGAGCCTCACACCCACCCCAAACCTAAAGAATCTGAAACCTGGAGATGGAGCCCAGGAATCTGTTTTAAACAAGCTCTTCAGGTGATTCTGATGGACACGAATGTTTGAGAACTATTGATTTAGAAACATGGAGGTATACATTCTAAGAAATAGCTTAAGGAGATAAAAGTGTCTGCCTCTAGGAAGCAGGACCGGGAGGTAGAGGGGTGGAGCAGGGGACTGCTGTTCTTTAGAGAAAAGCCTTTCATTCTATTTGATGTTTTAACTATGTGGATGAATTACTTTGAAAAATTAGAAATTATTTTTAAAAACAAATAAACTGGGATTTCTGAAGTATGTTTGTGACAAGAGCCTGGCTTGGGCCCTTAAGATGGATACAGGAAGCTGGCGGTAACACTCAGGAGCCAAGGTTCAGCACAGTCGCTACTAAGTAAATCCAACTCCTAAGGGATGTCCCTGCCTTCCTGAAGGCTCATCTGCTTCCTTCTCTGTCCCCGTGGAGTGCGGCAGACCCCCTCCCCCAGGGAGAGAGACCAGGAGTGCAGCCCAAATAAAGGGACAGTTTGGCTCCAAATTGTAAGCCTTCCTGTCACTTTCCCACCCATTCAAAAGCAAACTCCTTCCACCTCCATCCCCACCCACCCACTCACCCACCACCACCCTTCCTGGTCTTCCTTCCTCTTTCCCCTTCCTCCCCCTCCCACCCAGCTCAGGAATAAATGCTGTTGGCTTCAACTGACCGATGGAAGCTGTTGTGAACCGTCTCACGGGGCCAGGATGCCCTTCCCCACCCTCTCCACGCCGGACCAGCTGCACGCAGAGCTCGTATTCAGTTCGAGGTTCCAAATAGTTGAGGGTAACAATCTCATTTGTCACTGAGAAGAGGGAAAGCCCAGGAAACTTAAGTTGACATTCTTTAAACTGGAATGTTGTTATTGTGATGTGAACTAATCTTTGGTTTTTAAAAATACAATGTCTTAGTGAAACAACAAGAGAGGCAATTCCATCTTCAGGGCCTTACCGTTCCTAATATAAGGAAAATGAGGCCTTTAAAGAAGTTTCCAGGTTAAAATGCATACATTCATATAAGTATCTTTGTGCCACTTATACACTTCTGCTCAGTGTTTTTATCTTTTCATTTGTAGAGTAAAACTGCACAAATCTTCCAGAGTATGGAATGCCAATCAAATTTAGGGAAAAAAATCTCAATAGAATAATATAAAATAATTTCTACTGTTTTCAAGTACATACAGTGATTGCAATCAAGCTCTCAAGAGAAGAGACTCTTAGAGAGTTTTCTTACAATAATGGATAACGGATTTGTATCATTACAAATGAGGGGTTTTGGTGTACTTGAAAATAGATCCTGTAAACAAATGGTATATGCTTCTTTTCCCCTTAGCTATTTGCTTTAGCCGGGCTCTGTTTTTCCATGGATATTGCAAACGTAGATTTTTGCCTTAACCATATGATAAATTCCCAATTGGTAAAAAAAAAAAAAATTGGGCTGTGTTTAAGAGTTCTTAGAAGACCACTTTGTGGGTGTCCACTTGTAGAAAGAGTTGATGGATTATTACCACAGTATGAAAAAGAAAAAAAAAAAAAGCTACTTTAAATAAGACCTAGCCATTGATGCTGGAAACAGCAATCCAGCAAATCAGCCTTATGTCGCTGGGATTCTGAATTTTGGCTGAGTCTACAATGGAATCTGAAAAGTTCAGTAATGATAGCATGACTTTATTCAGTGTACCCAGGTCAGCTAGCATTATTAAACCAAAAACTCTCCTTTTGTTCTCCTTATATGTGACTTCCTCAATTATCTACATATAGTAGGTAGAGGGCCATTTTTAGGAAATCACAGGCATGGTGAGACTCGAGTGTTGTTGGAGGGATGTATGTTACCTACAAGCATGATAGTGGCAGTTCTCTCTCCAAGATGGAGCAATTAAGCAGCATGGCCAATTGATAATGCTCAGTTTTCTTTTTAAAAATTGTGATTTTACATCATCATGCAACAAACAGAACTGTAATTTGTATTTCAAAATATATTTAACAAATAAATAAATTTACCTGTTTTCATAAACTTTTCACATTTTATCACATTCTGTTGAATTATTGTTTTCTTTCAGGAAGATGGGGGAGGGGCATGTAATGCTCTTTGTGCACACCTCCACCTCCCTCCACCCCAGTCCTATCTGCCACAACCCAAACTTTGTAGGTCTAAATTCCTCTCGAAATCTCTGTGCATTAGGGGCCTGCACGATGGGAGAAGATTCAAATGAGAAAAAGAATAAACAACTCAATATAGCAGCAACAATCACCCTTCAGATTTGAGAAGATTCGTCTCTGCCTTGCCAGTAGGCCCTGGCTCTGTTACCATATTCATGGCATAAACACATATCTTTCACCATGACCAAGCGAGAGAGAGTAACTAAAAACAGGATTGGAGATCCAGAGAAGCCTGGAGAGGAAATATTGATATAGAAGAAACTCCTGACACAGGCTGGTTCTGGGTCCCACAACTTCCAGAAAGTTAGCTTCAGAGCCCAGAGGCCCCTGCACTCTCTCCTGACTACTCTGAAACAGAATTCTCTGTACAGATGCCACCTTGGGGTAGAGGGATGAGACTGGAAGAAGGGATTTCTATTCTCGGGGAAAATTTTTTTTCCTGGTGCCATATCTGTAGCTGCAGCCTTTTCTGTCCAATTCTTACCTTGAATATGCCGCCAGGCCTCATAATGATTAACAGGTTTGTACAGAAGCTTCTTGGATTTGATTGGTCCATCCCCAAAGTAAGGCTCAGAGCTGATGTTGATGACAGCAAAGTTGTGTCCAGTGTTGATAACATTTGGGGCGTTCAGGGGCTTTGGGAGAACTAAATAAAATTTCAGCAATCAGATTAGTCCTTGGATTTGGGGACTTTGTCATTGTTTTTAGGTAGGGGTAGAGGGTGAGTACCCGTACATTTCCAAGAAAGCCCTCTTTGAGTTCTCTGCGCTGATTCAATGCAATCATCTGCTCTGTGATCTCCTCACTTTGTTCTCACACCTCCAACCCCTTATCCACAGTCAAAGTGCTTTCATGAAAGATGAGCCCTCCTCTGCTCAAGACCCTTCAAAAGATTCTCATTACATTTAGAATAAAGTCTAAAATTCATACCATGACCCACCAAGGCTTTGCATGATCGAGCCCCTGCCTCCTCTTCCCCTCACCCAATACCCTCCAGTCCCACTGACCTCCTCTCAGTTCATCCAACTAACAAGGTACCAAGCTGCTCTCTGTCTTAGGTTCTCTGTAGATGTTCTCCTGCAAGGAATTCTCCAGACCTCCCGCTATTCTCTGGTTAACTCTTACTCATCAGTCAACTCTTAGCTCTGATGTGACTTCTTCATGGGGGCTATCCCAGAACCTCATTTAGGTTCACGTGTCTACACTTGCACAGAACTTATACTTTTCCTTCATTGTAATTTTCAGATTTTATTATTCTTTGTGATTTTGTGTGATTATTTAATATTAGTCTTCTCGCTAGACTATGTATTCTCTCTCTTTCTCAGCTTAAAACAACACAAATTATTATCTTACAGTTCTGGTGGGCAGAAGTCAGACGTGGGTCTCACTGGGCTAAGATCAAGCTGTTAGCAGGGCTGTGTTCCTTTCTGGAGGCTCTAGGGAAGAATCAGCTTCCCTGTTCTTTCCAGCTTCTAGAGACTATCTTCATTCCTTGGTTCAAGGCCCCTTCTTCCATCTTCAAAGTCAAAAACACCACATCTCTCTGACCCTTCTTCAATGTGCTATCTCTTTCTGACTACAGCCAGGAAAGGTTCTCTGCTTTCAAGGACTCATGTGATTAGAGTGGATCCACCAGATAACCCAGAATAATATCCCCATCTCAAAGACCACGTATTCTCAAGGGGGCAATAGCACCCCCACGGAGGTGAACATTGGTCCTTGGGGGATGAAAAAATCTTAGATATTACAATGGTTTGTGGCCTTCCAGTGAGACACAGTACATAACAGATCCACAGTACATCCATGATATTAACATTTTATGGCGATGGGAGGAGAGTTTTGAATAAAATTTCTAAAAGGGCTCCTTAATGGGACAATAATGATAAAAATATTATAAAACACTGCAGTAGACTCTAAACTCCATTATGGCAAAGACCAGGTTTGTTCACATTGAATCATATTGAATAAATATTTGTCAACTGAATTTCCAGTGAACTCTATAGCTCCATTAGCCTGACCTTCTTAAAAATGCATAACTGTTGTTTTTTTCTCCCCAAGAGTGTATGTTACATAATGTAGAATCTTTCAGATTTCAGGGGACATTACAAAGTTCAGTAATTCTACCTGTCTGTCACAATGTTTTGGCTCACCGTCTGTAAACATGATTTTCAAGTCTTTGCTCAGATATCATCCTCTCAGGGAAGCTGGAGTACCCTATTTAAAGTTACAGTCACCCCTCCAGCTGTGCCCCAGAATTCTCTACCCTCATTTCTCCATGACACTTAGCATTTTAGAGAACTATACATTTTGCTTACTGATTTGTTCATTGCTTGTCTCCCTATGGGAATGTGAGCTCCATGATAGGAGAGCTTTTTTTTTTTTTATTGTTCACTGCTGTATTCTCAATGCTAGAACAGGGCCTGAAATATCATAGGCCCTCAGTAAATTCTGTTGACTGAATGAAGATGTAGGAGGAAGTTGTCCAAGGCCAGGATAATAAAGCCAGTAAGAAGGCTAATCTAGCAGTGTCCCGACTGGAGGTGGGCCATGCCAGGGTTAAGTTAGGTAAGACTGGATACACATTTCACTTACTACAGTTTCTGAAAACAGGGCATCGCTGTGAGTAAATTCACTCATTAAGTCATGCTTCCCTTGTGTGATCAAATAAGACCACCTGCTTGTGTAAACCGTCAGATGCATATTTTATTATAGCCATTAATGCCAAAAGCATCTCTGTTACAAAAGTGGAGAAAAATTGCTCCAAAAGCTTCCTCTTCGTAATTTATCATTTTATTTTTTATCTTTCAGTCATTTTTATTGAGATACCATATGTATATATATGGTAAAGAGCAAAAATCTTCAGTGTCTTTAGCTCAGTGGACTTTACCTACATATATACCCACGTAACCACCCCCCAGACTGAGATTGAGAACGTCTCCAGCCCCCCAGAAGGCACTCTTGTGCCCCTTCCCAGTCAATGGGGAACTACCATCCTAACTTCTGTCACTATAGATTAGTTTTGCCTATTAAGTTTACATAAACGGAATCATCAAGTATGTACTTTCTTTTGTTTATTATTATGTCTGTGAGATTCATCCATATTGTTGCAGGAATTAATTTTTTATTGCCGTTTAGAATTCCATTATATGATGTTATGGGCTGAATTGTGTTCCCTCAAAATTCATATATTGAAGTCTTAACCACCCCCCCACCCAGTACCTCAGAATGGAACTGTACTTGGAGATGCGGTCTTCAAAGAGTGATTAAGTTAAAACGAAGTCATTAGGGTGATTCCTAATCCAGTATAACTCTTGTCCTTATAAAAATTGGGACACACACACATACAGAGGGAAGAAGGTATGAAGATAGAAGGAGACCATCTACAAGCGGGGGGCGAGGTCTCAGAAGAAACCAACTCTGCCAAAACCTTGATCTCAGACTTCTAGCCTCCAGAACTGCGAGAAAATTAATTTCTGTTGTTGAAAGCACCCAGTCTGTGGTACTTTGCTGTGACAGCCTAGCAAACGTTTTCATATAAATACACCAGAATTTATTTATCCCTTCTAGTGTTGATGGATATTTAGGTTAATTTCAGTTTTGGGCTATTATGAATAAAACTGCTTGGAACATCCTTGAAGATGTCTTTTTTTGAACATATGCACTCATTTCTTGTGAGCATATACCTAGAAGTAGAATTGCCAGCTCATAGGTTAGATGTATGCTTAGCTTTAGTATATATTGCCAGTTTTCCAAAGTGGCCAATTTGTACCCTGATAGTAAGGCCTAGTATCTATTTTTTTTAAATACCATGATTAAAGACACTGATGAATTTACCTAATGACTATTTCCATTTTATAGATATCAGTCAATATGGCAGGGAAGAGGCATCAGTGATTTAGACCTAGAGATACTTTTTATGCATTGATGTCATTGTGTGCTGTATCTGTCATTAAAAAATAAAAATTAGAACCAGTGACTCTCCTGAATCTTAGCAACATGGTTTGTTTTGACTTATTATAATTTATTTTCCATGGGCAGCAAACATTCCAAAAAGCTTAAAAATAAGGTAATTTGGGGCCAGACCTGTGGCCTAGTGGTTAAGTTCTATGCGCTCTACTTCGGCGGCCTCAGTTTGGTTCCTGGGTGCAGACCTACACCACTTGTCAGTGGCCATGCTGTGGCAGTGATCCACATACAAAATAGAGGAAGGTTGGCACAGATGTTAGCTCAGGGAAAATCTTCCTCAGCAAAAAAAAAAAAAAGATAATTTGTCTTGTCTGCATATCATTTCCTTTCTTCCAAAAACATGCAATTATTTTCCATAAATTATTTTGATCACGTGAATGTTCTACCAAATAAAACAGATCTGAGTTTTTTCCAGTAACCAAAAAATATTAAAGATTCTGAGGTGGTTTACATAATTCTCAGGGCAGAGAATCCAAATCTATGAGGCTATATTTATGATACTCTTGTTATTATTGGCCTTAAAAAAAAGATTATGTTCTGGGTATTTACATTCATTTCCTTTATAGAAACTACCGTTGGGATTGCCCAAAGGTTTCTAATCAAGTAATGAAGTGGGTAAATGCAAATCAGCTTTGGTTATCTTGCTTCCTCGTCTGTAACACAAGAGACTCAGGAAACAAAATCATCTAGAAAAGATGGTGCAGGGTTTGGAGTCAGGTGACTCAGTTCGAAACTAAGATTTGCTGCTCACCAGCTGTGCTACTTTAGATAACTAAACCCTCTGAACCTGTTTCCTGACTGGTAAAAGCGGGGACAACAATACCTACTGCACATGGTTCTTATAGAAATTAAATAAGGTGAAGTATATGAGGCATTCAGCCCAGTGCCATTCTAGAATATACTCCAGAGAGCTGGTAGGTGTTTGTGTCTAATGGGTTTATAAGTAACTTGCAAATTCAAAATTCCCTGTTGTTTCTATGTACACCAGCCAGGCTAACTTGGATTTACCTCCACTTTATTTCTTCCTCTCAAGCCACAAATGTACACAGATCCGCTTAGATTAATTTGAATTTTGAAATACTAATTCATAGCAGGAAGAATACTCACAACCCTGAATATGTAAAAAAATCATTCATGTTAATTATATATCATAGCCTGGCTTCCTAGTAAGTGAGCAATCCTCAAAATAAAGACTCTCCAGATTAGTCCCTACGATAATGAATAAGAAGTCACAACAATGATGAAGCTAAACTTTCTACAAAATATAAACACTACCAGACATGGTGTGCCAGACATAATTCCAAATGTTTTATATATTTAACAAATCTTCACAATAACCCTGAGTGGTAGATAAACTCAGCTTCATTTCCAAATAAAGAAAGGCTCAGAGAGGTTAAATGCATTTGCTCAGGGCCACACACAAGGTTACTAGCTGTTAGGGACAAAAATCACACCAGGGGCCTATGACTCTGAAGGTCACATACTTAATCCCTCCTTTCCATTTTCACACATATATATATTTTTTAAAGAGGCTTCGTATCCTGGAAAATATCCAGAAGGCATTTTAGTGGTCAGATAGCATTTCTATCCAGAAGCAGCCACCAGCGATACATAAACACAGAGCATCAAGGATACAAGCTCTTCCTCTGGGAAATGGAGTTTACCTTTAACAGAAATGTTGAAAGGCTTTTCCACCATCCCAGCCACTGTGTTCACACTGCAGACCCAGACTCCAGAGTCAGGGGGGAGGATCTGGTGGATGGTGAATGTGGCCACTGAGAGATGACCTGTGTGGTTAAACTCTTTTGGCTGGAAAAGTCAAAGACAAAAAAATAAAAGCTTCTAGGGAGGCATAAACACAAAGGTCCATAACACTGACCCCATCTCATTGTTTAATGAGAAGTTTTCTAGGAGAGATTAAGAAGCTCAATGCAAGGCTAGCATAATCATTGGCTTCTTTCCAAAGCTATTGTAGTAGCCTTGAACGTTTATGTTGGATGGACGCCCTCTCAGATCCTGCTGTTGTGTGTGTGTGTTTGGGAGTGTGGGGTAAACACTTACGAGCAAGGAGTCTAATTCTTTTTAAACTGCTTCTGGTAACATTTGCTCCTTTCCGGTCTAGGACAGTGATGGCTGGGTGAAAGGACGAAATGGCTTCCTAAAGTGTTTGAGGGGCTGTCAAGTGTCGTATCGTGGAAAAAGCCAGGGCTTGAAGACAAAGGGACCTGAGTTCACATCCCAGCTCTGCCACTTTTGACCAATTCCTTACTTACTTAACTTCATCCAGCTAGATTCCACTTCTGCAGAAAGGGGACAGGCAGTGTTAAGTAAGATGTTGTATACAGTATAGTCAGCCCTCACTCAATGGTAAATGTTACTTCCATGAATGCACGAAAAAGGCCAACAAGATTTTGGAAGCTCTCAATTGGCTTCTTCTACCTATTTTGAGAGGAATCAGGAACATCTGATGTGTGGACACTGGTAATGGCACATTCTGCATATCCTGTCCCCAAGAAGTCACTAGCATCTGCCTTCTGGTCAAGTTGAATTTCAGTCATCATTGAGAGAAAAATAAGAATTATTTCAAAATCTTTAGACAAGAAAATACATCAACTTCCTGAGGCTCACATGTGACACAGAGAAATTTGGGGTGGCTCCTGTCTCTGCTGCATTTGGGATTGCTGGGAGACAGAAGGGAAACATATTGGAAAAGTAGCTTAGTCCTTTCTACTGCTGTCATGGTGGCCTAACCAGTGGTGAGCACCAGCAATGAGGGCTAAGTGAAGAGGCAGGTGACCCAAGGAAGTCCAGGGATCATGGTTTCTGAACTGGAGATGTGGGAGCAGGTCTATCCAGAGTCAAATGGATCATGCTGAACTCTCCTCTTCTATACTCCGCTAATTGCTGCTCCAAAGAATGTGACAGGAGGAGACCAGTCATCAAAGCTCCATGTCCTGATGGCACCTAGTAGGTAGCATATGAAGCTCCGGCTGATTCATGGGTTGCAACCCCCATTCATGGCCACTGGACCACCTCACTCTTCCTAATATGAGGAGTTAGAGACGAGGGGGTATTGTGGGGGCAGAGCCTTGCACAGGATGACATGCACTTCTTACCACACACAGCCGGACAGTTCTGCAGGATGAGTGCCATCCTCGGCACCCAGCTCCATCAATTTCCCTGTGGTGGCATATTTCCAACCTTCACTGTGGGGCTGGCCATGCAGGGGAGACCACTGAGGCTGCAGGGAGTCTGCTCTACGTCCCCAGCGATATGGCATTTTGTCAACACTAACAACATATTGGCCTAAGAGGATGCAAGCCCTGGTGGAATCTAGCCTGTAGGGGGTGATTACTACACTGACATCCAGTGATGCAGGAGGTCAGATTAGGAATAACTCTTACATGGAGCACTGTCCCATCCGGCTTAACGAGGGTCATTTCTTCATTAGCAGGTAGTGGCCAGCCAGACGCTTTGCAGATGGGGTTGAATTTACCACTGTTTACTTCTATGTGATCTGGCAAATCCTCTATCTTTGGGGTCATCCTTGGCAAGCCTGAATGAAGAAAACAGCACTGTAAAATCTAATCTGTAACACAGCAGCACAGTAATAATAAAAGTAGCTACCGTTGAGCAAGTCATGCACTAGGAAAGAACTTTGCAAATGTTATATTGTTTTATCATCACATAATAAACTTGTGAGGTGGGTGCTATTGTGGTCATTTTATAGATGAGGAGAATTGGGCTCAGAGTCCAGATTCAAGCTCAGATCTTTATGAACCCAGAGTCCACACTCGACTATAATGCTGTGCTTCCTCAGTGGACCTGAGAGGTACAGTCTCAATATCAAAATGAGTATCTCCACCACATCTCTGCAGACCTTGTTGTTTAGTCCCTCTCTTGCTTTTTCAGACAATTTTTTCAAAAAAAAAAAGGCAAAAAACAAAAACTAGTTCTTCTTCCACCCAGCAAGCCCCCTGATGTTGCTGATCAACAGCATGATCCTCAGTTTTCATATGACAGATGTCTCATTGATTGAGAACTCTGCAAGTGGCAGGTGATTAAAAATATTCACATTTACATCCAAGAAGTAAGGTGGAATATAACTCCCTTAAATCAGTTTCCAGTCAACAGCCAAATCAAAAACGTTGCTGCCAATAGCAAAAGAAGAATGAATAGTAGAGAACGAATACTCCTGAAATATAACAATTTTATTCTGAACTGTAGGGTCTTAGAGAACCTCAGAGCATTTGTAACTAAATGTGAGACATGGTTGAAAACAGTCCAACACCTGGCAAGGAATGTCGGAGAAGGAGCTGCCGCAAGAGTAGCGGTCACTGACATGCTCTTTCATATGGGCGGTGGGAGAAGGTGGGGTCAAGGTAAACACATCACTGTTGACAGTTTATATGGATATTCTATTTCTCAGGCCTAGAATGAAACAAATCAAGTGTGTGGAGCGGGAGGGAAAGAGGTCTGATAACTACAAAGATTTATCTGTAGACTTGGAGAGATTGTAATTAGAAAATTTACCAAATTTTTCAACCTGATTAGTTATTCATGTAGGAACTTTTATAAGTGCTTTGACACTTTTAAACCATCTCTTTCCCTCCTTGTCCTCCTACATTTTCTGCAGCTGGATGGAGGTGAAGGTGGAGGGTGGAATGGGGTCTTAGGGACAGGGGGCTGTGTTCTGAAAGCCCGGAGCCTGGATCTAGGTCTCAGATTCTCACACCTATTGCAACATCAACCTTAGAACAGAAAGGAAGGAGTAAAATAAAAAATTCAAATCCTTAAGCTTTTTAGTTGCCCATTTTCAGTCCAAGCCTCTGGTAGCCCCAAGGCATTTCCTTCCCTTCCTAGACCCTCCCAGATTCCCACCCTGCAGCAAAGTCCAAACTCTGGAGAAAGAAGAAAAAGCATTAAGCTGACAAGCCAAAGCCTTGGAGAAAACAATTGTTGGCATTTCCCCCATATTTGTTCTGATTTTCTAACTCACAGAGAAAAGGCTCTGAGTATAGATTTCACTGGACATATGTTTCCTTCTATAACGTTTATATTTATTTGACTGAAAAAGTACTATAGGTTTCTTATTTTTAAATTTTGAAAATATGCTTCTTTTAATTTTAAAAAGTATATTCTAGGGCAAGGGTTAGCAAACTTTTTCTGTAAAGGACTAGATAGTAAGTATTTTCAGCTTTGCGAGCCATAAGTTCTCTGTGGTAACTACTCAACTCTGTTGTAGTGTGAAAGCAGCCATGTACCATATATTGTAAATGAATGGGCGTGGCTGTGTTCCAATAAAATTTTCTTTATGACAACAGATGGTGGGGCAATAAAAAGGAATGAAGTACTGATAGGTGTTACAACAGAGATAAACTTCACAAACAGTATGGTAAGTGATAGAACCCAGCCACAAAAGACCACATGTTGTATGATCCTATTTACAATATATGAAATGTCAAAAATAAGTCAATGTGTACAGACAGAAAATACATCAATGGTTTCCAGGGGCTGGGAAGAGGGAAGAGTGGGAGTTCCCCCAAGATTTCTTTTGGTACGATGGAAATACTCGGAAGATTATGGCAATGGTTGCACAACTCTGCAAATGTAATAGAAACTGTTGAATTGTACATTTTTAAAGGGATGAACTTCATGATATAAAAATTATATTTCAATAAATATAAAAAAAGAAAAGATAGTGGGCTGGATTTGGTCTGTGGGTCAGAGTTTGCTGATCTCTGCTCTACGGTAATTTCTGAAGGAGAATTATTTAAAATTTCATTCTGAGGGTAATCTTTTCTATTTTTTTCCTTCTTGCTATCTTTTAAAAAATATCCTTTGTCCCAATCCCTCCAAAGTAGTTCTTTCCCTGTTGTACGCTTCCAGGGAATAGGCTGGTCCTAGAGAAAGGAATAGAAGAGGTAGGCAGAGCTCTCAGCTGGCTAGTCATTACTTAATGTGCTACAAAGAGCATGTGGTTTATTCTTAGTGGAAAGAGAAATGAAGGCCAGTATGAGGGTTCATCGAGAAGAATCAGAAAGCTGTCCTTTAGGAGTTGGGATATATTCTGGATGGATACAGAGTGGTTTGAGAATCTTGGGCTACTGGGGCAAGAACTGTACCAGCAAAGCCTGGTTCAGACATGCTGAACATGGCCCTAACCACAGTGTTACCTTGCTTTACCTTCTTTCTCACACTGGAGCCCTTGGTGTCCTGGAGAGCAGAGGCATCCTTGGAACCGATCACACAGCTCCCCATTGGTGCACCTGCACCTAAGCTTACAGTCTGGCCCATAATAACCAGGCTGGCATGCTGTAAACAAAGACATCAAAAACCAGTGTTAATTCAGGGAAAGGGAGAAAACTCAGGCTATAGGTGGCTAGTTTTATTTTTCTCTCCAAGTTATCAACCTTGCTGATTCATATAAGATAGTATGTGATTTATCTGCATTATTTATCAGGATTACCAGGAACTTAAAGGATTGGGGAATTCTGTTTCCAGGAGAGTTGAGTAAACTCCTACCAGGCCAGTATTCTCGTAAATAACAACTATAAAAACACAACTACCTGAAAGCACTGAAGAGCTGGGGGAACGAGGCAAGTTCTGAAGGGGAATTGAAATTTGGAAGATGGGAATGGCGTGCTTCCCATTTTTCAGCTCTTAGTCTAAGGTTGGGTATAGTTGACACTATGTCGGGGGAGCTAAAACTCCAAAGAAAACCTGTAGTCTTACTGACCTGAAGAACCAGAGGACAGAGTCAGGGCAACCACAGCCACTGGAAAATGAGGGGGGAAATCTAGAAAGGAGAGCCAGAGAGAGGAAGTCCCAAGTCTTTGGCTGGCCTCTGAACCACACATGCTAAGTGCAAATTCAAAGCAGCCCAATGATAAAAAACTGAACTGAGTCTGAGCTGATGCCTAAGAGTCAGAGTTTGCAGTTTGAGTCAAACCAAGTTGATTGCCTGCTAAATCATAACAAAATAAAACCAACATTCCTCAAAGGAATATATCATACTCCAGAGTCTCCTCAATGTAACATTCACCGTGTCCAAGATACAATCCCAAATAATTCAACATAGAAGAAATGGAGAATTATGACCTATCCTCAGGAGAAAAGAAAATCAACAAAGACCAAGCTTGATGACCCAGATATTGGAAATAGTAGACAAGAATTTTAAAGCAACTATAATAACAATACTCAGTGAGGTAAAGGAAAATATGCTCACAACAAATGAAACAATGAGAAATCTCAGCAAAGAAATATAAACTATAAAATATAACAAAAAAGACATTCTAGAACTGAAAAATACAATATGTGAAATAAAAATATCACTGTATGGACTTAGCAATAGAATGGAAATGACAGAAGAAAGAGTCAATGAACATAAAACTAGATCAATAGAGATCCAGTCTGAAGAACACAGAGAGGAAGAAAGTTAGAAAAAAGCGTAAAGATACATGCACCCCTATGTTCATTGCAGCGTTATTCACAATAGCCAAGACTTGGAAGCAACCTAAGTGCCCATCAAGGGACGAATAGATAAAGAAGATGTGGTATATATACACAATGGAATACTACTCAGCCATAACAAACGATGAAATCCAGCCATTTGTGACAACATGGATGGACATTGAGGGTATTATGCAAAGTGAAATAAGTGAGAGGGAGAAGGTCAAATACTGTATGATTTCCTTCATTAAGTAGTAGATAACAACAACAATAAACAAACACATAGAGACAGAGATTGGATTGGTGGTTACCAGAGGGGAAGGGGGGAGGGAGGAGGGCGAAAGGGATAATTCGGCACATATGTGTGGTGATGGGTTGTAATTGATATTTGAGTGGTGAACATGATGTAATCTATGCAGAAATAGAAGTATAACGATGTACACCTGAAATTTATACAATGTTATAAACCAATGTTACTGCAATAAACAAAAATTTAAATAATAATAATAGTAAAATTTAAAAAAATTTAAAAAAAAGTGATTAGAGCCTCAGAGACCTAAAGGATAATATCAAAGGGTGTTACATGCATGTAATTGGAGGTCCAAGGCAGGAGTCTGGGAGAACACTAGAATACTTCAATTCATAAAATCTTTGTAATTTCTTGAGCTTCACGGGCTGGGGTGAGTTAATAAATGTGCTCTTATAAACCTAGGCCTAGAGACACGTTCACTATGAAACTGATGAAGCTATGGTCTAGGCTCCTTACACACATGCATGCCTTCCTGGGCCCTAGCAAAGTGTTCACATACACACGTGTTTGTTTGTTTGTTTTAATTTGCATACGATTTTTTAATATTCTTTTTTTAAAGAGAGACTGGATCTGCCCCTACCTGGAGGCACCTTTTACTTTAAGGTGTACATTTCTGAGGCCAGGTGGGATTCCTCCGCTGCTGTGGCTCCCTCAGTGTTCCATGGGGGCAGATGCAGCATTTAGAGGGAGCTGAGTGAGGTTTTGCAGGTAGCTGAAGCTTACTTTTGTGTAACTCTCCTCTTTTCCCTCTAACTCTGAGCCCCTAGAGCTCTGCTGTCCAGTATGGTAGCTGCTAGCCATGTATGGCTATCGAGTACTTAAAATATGGCTAGTCCAAATTGAGATTTCAAAGTCTTAGTATGAAAAAAGAAATGTAAAACATCTCATTAATACTTTTTTCTATTGATTTCATGTTGAAGTGATAATATTTTTGATGTATTGGGTTAAATGTATATTAAAATTATGTCACCTGTTTCTTTTACTTTTTTAATGCGGCTACTAGAAAAAACTTAAATTACATATATGGCTTGCTTATATTTCTACTGAACTGCTCTGCCCTAGAGCATTGTTATAAAGTCACTGAGGACCCCATCATAACTCCCAAGAGTGACAGATGTGGAAAAAGGTGACTTTGTGAGGTAAATACTGAAAAACCCTTGAGCTCTGGCTAATTAACCACATTAACATTCATTAGGAAGGTCTGGCATATTTGGCTGCAGGTTATGTTTAGCTATTGTGTGACAGTAGATGTGAAGTGCATACTGGAAAGTAGATATGAAACACACACCTTTGAGCCCCATCAAATGTGAAAGTATATTTTAGAAAGGGCAGAGGGAATATCTGAGTAGGTGAAATTAGTACTGCTTGAATTAGTTCTGCAGTGATCTTCAAATCCCAGATCTTGTCTGGATGTGACCTAAAAATGCTAATATTTATGATGTACTGAAAAAACAAATCTGTGGCCTTCCAACTCAAGAGGGTGGTCTGAAAACCAACAGCATCAGCACCACCTGGGAGCTGGTTAGAAATGCAGAACCTCAGGCCCCCGTCCAGACCTATGGAATCAGAATTTGTTTTAATAAGATGCCTAGGTGATATGAGAAGGACTTACCATGAGGTCCAGAGTCTCAATGTGAAAGCATAAGACACTTTGGATGAAAATATCTGTGATGCAAAGCCCTGTAGCTCAGCAAGGGATAGTTGACTACAGCCTACGCTCCTACACTATGATTTTCAGCAAGCTGGATCTCTTTGGTTTACCTGCTACGACTTTTTCTGTTGAGGAGTGTGGTTGGCACATACCTTCATTGCACTGCAGACCCTTCCAGCCTGTGGCACAGGAACACCCATAGGGGTCTGGGAGACAGAACACGTAGGACTTGCATCCGTCTGGTCCACTACACCTTTCTTTACAAGTTCTGCCAAATGTGTGCAGTTCACAAGCTTTGAAGGGAGAAAAAGATGATTCAGAGTCAAATATGCAACTCCTTGACATGCATGATTCTTCTTTTAAAGGGTCTCTCCTAGACAGGTAAACATGGAAAAATACTCCAATCTCAGCTGTGGCATGGGCAGGGTGAACACACCCTTATGGCCCACTTTACAGATAATGAAACTGCCCCACAGAGAGGACATCAGAGCCACCACCCACAATTGTGCAGGTTGTGTACTGCACAAACCTAGGGGGTGACGTTCACATCATAGACATCATTGATTTATATACTTATTACAACTTTCCAGTGGTTGGCAATAAAGAAATTTTATGAAAGAGCACAATTTTCTAATTCACACAAAAGTACCATATGGCCCAGCAGAGGCCATTTAGCTTCCATTCCCAACTAAGTCCAGATCTAAAATTCTAAATCCAACAATGATGGCTTTTCAAATCCACAACTTACTCATCAAGCACTCTTGACTTACCCTTCTCACATGTTCTCCCCATAAACCCAGGAGGGCAAATGCATTCTCCAGTATCTTCGTGGCAGACACCATTGTTCATACAGGCAGTGCAGACACGGTTACATTCAGGTCCCCACTTCTGAGCCTCACATCCTTTTGTTAAGGGAAACAAGGCTGTGGTGAGTGGAGCACATTTATTCAACAAACCTTTATTGAGCACCTGCTAAGTGTCAGTCATTTTAGTGGACACTGGTGAATGAAGATAAATCAAATACAATCTCTGCTCTCTCAAAGCTGATAGTCTAATATGGGAAACAGACGTCGACAGAAAATAATGATAGAAATGAAGACAAGGAATACCTATTCCTGTCTTGGGGATAGAAGAGGGCATAAGAGAAGGATTCCCAGAAGAAGGGGTGTGTGAGCTGGATCTGCAGGACCACCAAAGTAGCAAAAAAGATAAGGCTGCAGAGTGTGTTCCAGGCAAAAGGGAGGCGGATGGGGAGAGCATGACATGTCCAGGGAGCTGCCGGTATGGTTAGAGACCAGAGCAGTGGTTTTCAAAGTGTGGTTCCTGAGTAGGAGCATCTTCATTACCTGGGAATCTGTGGGAAATGTAAATCTCAGACTCCCCATCCACGACCTACTGAATGAAAACTCTGGAGGTGGCCTAGCCATCTATGCTTAACAGTCCTCCAGGTGATGCTGATACACGCCAGGGTTTGAGAACCTCTGGTCTAGAGTATGAGGAGAAGGGATACAGCTACAGAGGGAAGCAGGAACTAGTAACATCCACCTGTTTTTCAGGTAGAAAACATGTGAGAAGTGAAACAAGATACATCAAACCTAAAGTAGAAGGATGGTAAAATGCTTCTAGATTCATATTTCCTGGCTACTTCTCTCCAGCACTTGGTGATTTTAGATTGTTAATTAGGTGCAAGGTTACCTTCTGATATAAAGAAAACCCAGCGGGGTTGGGTGACCCTTTTTGGTTAGGAATTTAGTTTAATTTCTCTCCTGAAAGGAACTAGTGTCTTTGTCCCTGAACGTTAGTCTCACAGTGGTAAGTTTGGACCTGTGCCTACAGCTGATGTAACCTTGTAATTTCTTTGGCAAGAACGCCTGGTTATCAGTATTTTCTCTAAAATAATCAGGAAGACTGTCAACACAGACCCTTTCTTACAGGCTTCCACTTAATAGATAAAGCTACAGAATGTCTAAAAGCTAATATTTACATATAAAGGGAAAAATGCTTCTGCACAATGAGTGATTTCTGGAGAGCCAGACCACGGGTTATTGGCACACGTTGAAAACTAACGATGGCAGACACTGGAGATGAGAATGGGCTGCCTGTTACATTAAACTCTGTAAACATTAATGGGCACCTGCCTGCCAGACATTAAACGCTGTCTCTAACCCTGTACCTATCTGTAGACCTGTCCCAGCTTCACTCCTAATCCTGGGAAGGAGGAAAGAATAAAGCTTTTAGGAAACCATATATTCATGACATACAGAGAGAAATCCTATAAACTTAATGCTTGTGGGAAATCTTTTGTTAGGGAGAGAATGTACACTGAAAAGTATATTCATACTATAAATACAACCAGTGTGATTTTTAACACACAGTCTTTAAGCGCTGACCATTCCTAGGCTTCAATTCATCCTTGAAAGATACCCTAGAGTTATGAGAAATGGACAGGTGCCTTCAGCTGTACCTCATTTCTTACAAAACATCAAAGAGGGTATACTGGGGAAAAATACTTTTAATGGATGATTGTGGCCCAATGCAAACTTTCTTAGAATGATTTTAGATATTAGCCATGCTTCTCAAACAGTTTCATTGAAATATTCCTAAGAGCAAAAGATAATAAACATGTGCTCCTAGCAATCTGAAAAAGAGACAACGTGGAGAACAAAATGTTTGAAGTCTTTGCTTTAACTTAAAAGTGCAAGTGAATTTTAACTTCTAGTCTATGCTAATTCATGTTTGTTTTGACATTTTAAAAAAAACTTTACACCTTTTACCATATATCAACATATGATATTTTTGATATTGCTGGAAAATCTGCCATTTACCCCAACTCTGAGTACCCCTGGTATATGGTACTGTATCAGAATGGAGAGAAACCATCCAAATGAAATGAATGCCAACTGTGTCCTTGCCCCTCAGACTCTCTGTGAGTGCAATGGAATCAAAGGGGATTTCATCTGCCCAAACTAGATGAATTACATTTTTCATACTAATATTGTCATATCGCAATTTATCTGTTTATCTATTTATGTATGTACCCACTCTGATTGGGAATTACCCAAGGGACAGTGATTCATCTCATTATCCTTATATTCTCAATGCCAGCACAATGCCTGGCACAGAGTTATAATCAACACATATTTGTTGAATGAATGAATGAATAAATATAATGCAAAGCAAAATAAATATTCTTTGTGAGTTACAGATACCAATCATTAGAGGAATGACAGAGCATCCTGAGTACTTAGACCTGAAGGCCTGAATATTTAATATTATGAATACCTGGCATAGTTGGGGGAAATTCAGGGCAAATTTTTTACTTCCTGTTGGTCAATTTCTTGTAAAAACTACTGCAACTCTCCATTTTGATAGTTATGATAAGGGGGCAAAAGTTGTTTTCACTAGTTCTAACTTTTGCACTTTTCAAACCTGAAAATAGAAATCACATTTGAGAGTTAAATGATCTGGAAAGCGTAGGATTTACAGGAGACTTAATGTTTAACTAGATATTTGACCAACCCAGAAAGCCCAACTCATCCTCCTGTAGCAGATACCTCGCAGGGAGACACCAGCTCACTGAGACTCCCCCTTTTTATAGGAAGGTTGCTGCTATGCAAGGGTGAGGTCCTAGTATGTGACCCCATCCTTAGTTATAGATCATTGGTCTAGGCAAGTAGACATCTGATATATGTTAGGCCAATTTGATTCTTTTTCCTGAGAATCCAAAATTTGGAAGTAAAAGAAACATCATTTAAGCTAAGTTACGGTAATGTTAGCATCCTTGAGAGAAAGTCCACCCTCCCCCCGACAGTGCTGAGCCCCAGATGTTCCCTGGAGCCTATCTTTTCTGGAAACTTGCTTGTCAGCTTTTCCATCAATTTTCTAAGAGTTCTTAGTATACTTCCAACCAATCCCTGGTTTTTGCTTAAGTAGCCAGAGTCAGTTTCTGTTACTTGCAAACTGAAAATCCTAACAACTATGCCATCACAGCTGGTGGCCTCTCAGTCACTTACTCCGGACTATCAGCCTGGTGAAGGCCGAGGTGAAGAGGTTTCCTCCTATGTACCTGGCCGAGTACACTCCAGCATCCTGGGGCTGAGCATGAGGCAGATGCACTTCTAAAATATCGGGTACTTCGTGCCGGGGCACTGAATGGATGAAGGAACCTGGTAAGGGAGAAGAGTGGAGAACAATGGGTCACACTCAAACACTCCTGTTTCCTTGTCTGGACCCTCCACTTGATCAGTTTTCCCTGACCTGACATGGAAAATGTGCTAGCATATTGGATGTGGGAGAATAATGAAAAGGCTGAGCTAGTCAATGCTCTCCCAACAGTCGAGAAAGCTATGGTGATAGAGCATATGTTAATCTATGGGATCTACTATCAAACACATGAAGATGGGGGTAGGCTAAAGTTCTTATCTTCTGCAGGGAGAGGTGACCAGGCAAAGCTAGGTGGGAAATGTCAGGTAACCCTGCCAACTAATCGATTAACCAGGAGATACCTAGAATCACTGCTGCAATCTGGAAGTCCCATCCAACCACAGAACTCAGAATAGTCCCCATCAATATTTCAGCTCGATCAGGCAACCGCCACCAAGTGATGCCAAACCATAGTTGGACCTAGACAGATTTGGATTGCACAGTTGGACCCCCAGAACTACTGCCAACTGGCTCCCAGGCTCACTCTGCCCATTTCCTTAAACTTGCAATCAAACAACCAAACATTTTACACGGTAGAAATCACATCACGATGGGGTTTTATTGAACATTCATAATTCATATTGTATATTCATAAAGGTACATATGCATATTCATATGTTTATATGAATCTCCACTTTAATTCACTTGATTAAGTAACCAAACACATTATCTATGAGCTTCTATCATAGAATTTGATTAGCTTGCATCATAGCAGCTTTGTTTCAAACATCTGTCCCCAAGACTGCAATAAGATAATGACCCAATATGTTCTGTGCTGTCTGATGTCTCACTCCATCATGCTGGAAGGAAACAAAACAGATACTCACCATTTTTGTAAATCACTGCATCTTCTTCTTTAACCAACACCTTTTTGAAAGATATGTTCACATTGTCTCCCCTGTCCACAGTCATAGTTAGAGTAGCTGGTAGGAAGGAAGCTTTTAAAAGAGAAAGACAGAAACAAGTGAGAAAATGAGCTCACACATTTTCTTCAGGAGCAACTGAACTTGGAACTTCAAAAGATGAGGCCTGGCAACAAGCAGGAGTCAGCTGATTTTCATATTAAAAATTGTCGTAGCTCATGGGTTTGAACCTTACTTAAGGTTATACACCTTTTGAAGAATCTGATGAAACGAATGGTCATTTCCTCTGTACAAAGGTAAATATATACACATAATATACATATACATATTTTTTCCATGCAACTGTTTGGGGAGGTGACAGCTTTGTGTCAATTAATATCTATTACCAAATGAAGACCTGATATTAACTATACTCTAGAGTAACTATAAATCTGCCATTCTTCTTGATATCTCTACCAAGCTTCCTCAAAGTGGAAAAGAATATGAACGGCCAGAAATTTGCCAAATGGCTTTTCCCTTTGTCCTTTGGGGTTGTTGTTGCTCCAAATAATTCTCATTGCTTTAGAATGCCCCAAGCATTTCTCATAAGGAATCAGCACATTGCTCTACTTATTACTAGTGCTATAAATATTGGAATATTGAAGAATAAGGCAAAGATGGGATCCATTTCTTGCTTTCTACCCTTTAATTATCTATATATGAACTGGCATAGTCGTGGGACTGAACAGTACTGGGAGGAGACTGGAGAAGTTATTGTTATTTGGCCCATCAGATCATTTTGGAAACTTCTGTCTCTGTGTCAGGCTTGGAACACAACATTGCCAGAGTTCCCTGGTTTATTGGACAAGATGTGTGAATAACATCTTCTAACATTCTCCCAGCTCCAACAGTTTCTGACTTCCTTTAACTTACACTGTAATCTGCAGAGAGCCACAACTACAAGAATAAGGGAGGATTAACTTGAGGCTTTCTTAAGTTAAGCCAATTTTTTAATCTCAGCTTTATTGAGGTATAATTGACATATAATTTAAGCCAACATAAAAAATGTAAGGATCACCAATAAAAGAAGAGAAACAGAATATATAACTTTCCTAAACATGGAGGGCAGCAAAGAATGGAAGTAAGACAGAAGACATAAAAGGAGGGAAAAAAAGCTCTCCCACCAAAAATCATGGCATACAGAAAAGACAGAACAAAATGGCAGAAGTCAATGCCAAATATATGTTAAAAGCCAGAGACTTTCAGAATGAATTAAAAATATATATATAACTATGTGCTCTTTTCATGAGCTACACATTAAACATAATGACACAAGATTGAGAATAAAGGGATAGAAAAATATATACTGGACTAATAATAACTAAAAGAAGCTGATATTGCAACATTTATATCAGAAAAAAAATTTATTTTAAAGCCAAAATAAAATTTTAGGGATAAAGATGGTCTTTACATGATAAAAAGGAACCATCCACTGGGAAGATATAATAATCCTGAACTTGTACATGACCCTAACAACAGAACTTCAAAATCCCTGAAATAAAAGCTGACAGAATTTAAGGAAGAAACTGACAAATCCACAAGCATAATGGATACTTTCCGAAACTGAGTAATCAAACAGACTAAAAATTACTAAGGATAAATACAGATTTGAATAACACAATTAAACATCTGTTGGATATTCACAGACTCCTGTACCCAGCTATCTGAATACCTGTTGTTTTCAAGCATACTGTCCCTCTATTAAGCCACAAATCACATCTCCATGAATAACGAAGAACAATCCTGTAGAACAAATTCTCTGACCAGAATGCACCTAAATTAGAAATCAATAGCAAAACACTCCATACCCTAAGGTCTGAATTCTTACAGAGTTTTAGCCTAGGACCAAGTCTCAAGGACCAGAGAGACTCCTGCTGAGGACCGTGGGTGAATCAGCCTTCGTTCTCATCTCATCTGTGATTTTTAGACAGGTAGCTTGAGAGAGGCTGATCAAGTGCCACGTGCACCATTGGCTTAGAGAGCTACCCTGTGTGGGCAGAAGATGCGCCTGTGGTCCACGCTCAGAAGGACCCGGCCTTTAGGCTTACCTGCTTGTTTTCCTCTGTGCCTGGTACCCTGCCAGGACCCCCACATAAATGCCATGGAGCAGAGGGTGACGTGGGGCAAACCCAGGGGGGAATGGTGTCGATCAAAGGGTACTGCGAGCCCTGGGATAAGACAGTCCTGGGCTTGAGGCCACCCTCTGCCATTACTGTTCTCTTTGAGCAAGTTACTTCACCTCTGAACATCACAGTTTCCTCATCTGTCATGTGGAAGTAAAAATATTTACCTTAAAAGATTGTGAGGAATATTAAGTGATGTATACCAAGCCCCTAGGTGCTTAGAAGAGCTCAGTATCCTTCCCAAAGATAAATAATCAGCAACACAGCTGTGCTGACATCTGTAATGTGGCCATGAGTGGCAGCTTTCTCAACAGTATTAAGATGGACCAGCCATGCAGGGAAGGCAGGCAGGAGACTGCAGGGGGCATTTTCAGGGGCTCCCTCTCACATTGACAAGGTGTTGCAATCAGCAATCCTAACGTGTGCAGCTCTTGCTCTCTGTGACATGCTCCTGGGCTCCTGGGAGAATTTTTTTCTGACCATGTCATGCTGTTGTTCCTTTCTACGTGGTTTGTTTATATTTTCTGCCCCTTTGTGTGAAGAGTGTTTAGCTGACCGTGGGACTTTTCACTCAGCATTGTGTTCTGAAAAGGAACCAAGATGCCCCACTAGGCGCAACTCCATTGTGGCTTTTCTTTTTCCCCGCTCTGTGGCTCTTTATTATTTCAGACTTTGTGCCTTTTAAGCTCCCTGTTTTCCTAGATAGGAACACAGTCACACCAGAGTTCCACTGCTGTCCAGCCTGCCACCTCCTACATTAATGTCCTTGTGTTGATTGTTCTCTGCTGAGTACTAATGAAGAGGTCCACAACCTTCCTGTTATACTTCAGGACCCAGGAGCCCAGCTGTATACAATTTATTGACACAGATTGATGTCATATGACTTGACTGGATCATGAAAACAATAAGCACCTTTTAATAGTGCCTACTATGGACCAGGCATTGTTTTAAGCACTTGACACAAATTTAATTTTCATAACATCTTCATGATAGGAACTACAATTATCCTAATTGTACAAATGAGGAAATTAAGGTACAGAGAGGGTAAGTACTTGTTTAAGATCACACAGCAAGTTCATGAGAGAGCCAGGATTTGAACCAGGTAACTTGGCTCCAGAGACCTTTCATAGGTTATAAAATGCTAGCTCTCAAAAGGCTTTAAAGGCCTACCACCTCATTTTATAAATGAGATTGCTGAGGCCTAGGTTAGAAGATGACTTGCTCAAGATCATTGGGATAGGCTAATTTACTGACAGAACTTAACTAAGAACACAACTCACTTATTCCTTAAGGGCTGGAGAAGAAAATAGATAGTAGTAAATGTTATAACCAGATGTTGCTCATGGATGAAAATAATTGAGCAAAATTTCAGTTGTTTCCTTTAATTTAACGATAAATAAGGACTAAGAGGAACAATGTAGTTTTTTATGTCCATTATTATTTTGTATAATTTCACAACAGCCCTGTGAAGACAGGATATCCAAGTCTACCGATGTGGGAAATGGAGCTAAAGGTGACTAAGTCCCTTACTCAAGGCTTCCTAACAGTGAATATGTGTGAAAGTTGAGACACAAATTCCAGCCCTCCACACTTGTTCCACAACACCAGCTCTCCAGACTCAGCATCCTCCAGGCTGCAACCTTAGCTCTCCATTCCAGCCATTCTGAATCACATTTCCTCAAACAGACTATGTGATCATGCACGTCCAAGTCATGAACTTCCTGCCTTCTCTTCTGCTCCTCTTTTTCTCCTCCATCTCACCAATTCCTACTCACGCATCAGTCTCCACGTAGACGTCACTTTCTCCAGGGACCTTATACACCCCCTGGAATCCAGGTTAAGTACCTCATAGCTGCACATCCTCATTACAGCCCCACTAACGGTGTATCTCCCCTACTGGACTGAGCATTCCAGGAGGGCAGGTTCACGTCTGTCTTGAAAGGCAGCACAGGGTGATGGGTAGGGCCTGACCTCTGGGATCAGGTGTGTGCTAACCTTCCCAGGTCCGACACTGGGAACCGAGTGTTTGAATGAACCTGTTACAATAGCCTTAAGCTTCATCTGTTAATACGGGGTCATAATAGTTCTCATCAGATATGCATTTGGTAAAGACTAAATTATATAGTGATGGATATAAAGTTGCCAAGGGAATGTCAGGCACGTAAGGAGTATTCAGGAAATATCAACATCGTTGCATCTCCCATGTGAGGTACAAACAGAGGCTTAAGAATACTTGTGAAATGAAAGAATAATTGAATGAATCTGATTTCAGATTTTCCTAATTTTTTAACATCTTCATTTGTGTCATTTAGATACAAACGGCTGCTCTCTATCAACTTCACAAATCACGTGTGGGAAGTTTGATGTTCTTAAAGTACAGCTATTTCTTAAATGAAAATAAGAAAAAAGATAACCTATGTTTCCTCTGATGGAACACTGGCCATGAAAATGTTTCAAATTTCATTTATGCCTCCTTACCCACAAATGAGATCACCAGTGAGGTTTGAATAAATTGCTTTTGACTTTTTTGGATGATGCCATTGATAAAAACAGTTTCGCCATTTGGGGTACGTGAGCCAATTTAAGCTGTGTTTTGGCACATTGCAAATGGATTTTCCACTTCCTCCCCAGATGCGCGACTCAGCAGCAAGCAGGAATATAGTGATGTTTATCCTATCCTGCTGTGCCCCTGGGCCGGCACTTCTGAGTTCCCATGATGTTTTACTAGGGAATTAATAGTGTCATCAAGACAAGAGTTTTGGAAGTTTTCTAATTCGCCATAAATGATATCTCTGTCCTCGCACCATGTTTCAGCCATCAGATGGTGAGCAAAGGACATCAAATCAATTCAACAGCCTGATGTTGTTGAGATGTTGTTATTATTAAAATGCAAGAGAGAAAGTACTACCTACTTTTCTGTTTTGTATAAACCTCCACAATTATGTTAATAGATGATATGAAAATTTTCCACAATTGAGTAGAAAAATTAATAGTCCCACTAAATTATTGCCTATTCCAAGGCACCATAATAACAATAATTATTGAACATTTACTGTGAACCAGATAATGCTGGTGATCTCATGTGATTCTCAAATGTATGTGGTAAAATCTCTATCCTCATTTTTTTTTTCAAATGGGGAAACTATGATTTCAATTAAATAACTTGCCCTGGGTCAGAGACTTCCATTGTGAAGCTAGGCTCAGCTGCATGTCTGGCTGACTTCCACGCCCATACCTCTACTCTGTGTCCTGGGTTGCTTTTTGGGGTTTCAGTAGGAGTTGTTGTACTTTATAAAACAAGTGCTCAGAATGGGGGAGGGTAGTTATTATACATAGGGCAGTGCAGAGGTCATAAACACAGGTTCTGAAGTCATATCGCTTGGCATCAAATCCCATTCCCACCGCTTACAAACTGCTATTGTTATTATTATGTAACTTAGTCTGCAATGTCTCTCTTTACACAAGCATTTAGGAAAATATCTATTATGTGAATCAAATCTTTTTTATTTTATTTTATTTTCTTGCAGGGGAAGATTCGCCCTGAGCTAACATCTGTTGCCAATCTTCCTCCTTTTTTTATTTCTTCCTTTCCCCCTGCAAAGCTCCAGTACATAGTTGTATATAGTTGTAAGTTCTTCTGGTTCTTCTATGTGAGCCACTGCCACAGCATGGCTACTGACAGGCGAGTGGTGTGGTTCCACGCCCTGGAACAAAACCCGGGCCGCCAAAGTGGAGTGCACCAAACTTTAACTGCTAATCAGGGCTGGCTCTCAAATCTTATTTTAAATGCACTCATGGGAACTGGCTTCTTGCATAAACCATCTTATTTAAAACTTTAGACAATTTTGAAGATGTTATTGTACCCATTTCACAGATGATGAAAAATGAGACCAATAGAAGTTAAATAACTTGCCGAAGACCACACAGCTGGTGAGTGGTGGAGAAAGAATTAAAACTCAGGTGGATATAAATCTAAAAGCCATCTTCTCTCCACTGTTGCTCACCATGCACGCTTGCCTTTGTCTAATTTAACTGAGTTTGAGCTATCCTTTATCTGTGCTGACCTGCACTCTCAGTTTGGAGGGATCATTACAGTTGTTTTTTGACTCCCAATGTTCTGATTTAATATGCTCTACAGGTTCTTATTTATACATTGTCAAGGGCAATCTCAGGACAGCCCAGAAAGGGCACTGTGGCACTACACAGTTCATTCCTATGAAACCACTGGGGCACAAATCTCGTATCATCTTCATTCAGAATGTGGAAATATCTACAGAAGGACATAACTCTTTACACAAGTCAAATCCCAAATGAAATATGAAAAATAGTCGAGCTGACTTGTCAGCCATGATAGCTTTGGCACACCTCACATCCCTTTGTTCAACCTCTCTTCCCTCACCGGAGACCTGCATTCCTGGGAATTTCTGCTGTGCACTTTTCCCACTCGCCCTGGTGTCATTTAAAGGTGAACATTACAGTTTTGCTAAGAAAACCCTTTCCTTCGTTTGTAATGAATAATGATTTTATCACTTTTGACCTTAAAATGAGCTTTCTGCCTTCAAATCTTTTAATTGCCACCATCTGCAAATTCCAAGAGATGTTTTCAGGTGCACCCAAGCTAGGGCTGACTATAAACCCTTGCTCCTCAAAGTGTGGTCCATGGCCCAGGAGCACTTATCACTGGGACCTTGTTAGAAAAGCGAATCTCATGACTCTCCCCAAGGACGTACTGAGTCAGAGTCTGCATTTTAACAAGACCCAATGGTGATTCATAGGCACTTTCAACCTTGAGAAGCATTGACCTTAAAAACTGCAGATTCTTATATAGGAAACTGCCAATCAGAGAAATGTGCAGAGGTGTGTTATTTATCTGGATCAGTTTTACAATTAAAAATCAAACCCTGAAGAGCCTACATTGTCATTATCTCGTGAAATGACAAACTCTCAGTCCACAACCCCCTGCAGTTATGATGATATTAATTTGGCAAGGACTCTTTCATTTTAGGTAGACCAGCCCAGAAAAAGGGACTGATGGGTGAGAGGCCAGATCATTCCAGTCAGAACAAAGAGAGCTCATCTCTGCTGGAATCTGTACCTTCCTCCCAGCAGATAGCATCAAGAGCACAAGAAGGCCACCTGCCTGTCCAGCCTCGGAGCCTTAGGGCAAAATAGAATCATTAAGTAATGTTTTCAACGCCACCTCCTCCAACTGCCATCCATGGACTGGCCTAAAGATTTAGCTTAGGGCTCACTTCTATTATGGGAGAAAGGCTCCATCGCATCACTGCTGTGTGAGGCGGTGGCAAGAAGTAATACTCCTCCCTCGCAGAAGGCTCTCAACATCCCCCTTCACAGATCTGGATTTCTGTGAGCAGGGCCTGGGTACCTGACTGCTAAAATTAAATCATGGTCTCTTTCCAAGAATGGTAGTCTACAAAAAGGGCCCCCATACTTATCCCTCTCTGTATCCATACTCTTTGCTATTTAACTTTGTAGTACCTCGTACCTTGAGGCTCAGCTATTTGACCTGCTTTGAGTAATAAAATGAGGTAGACGCAAGAGTGTACAATACTGAGTCTAGGTTTCAAGAAGCCTCATAGGTTTCCACCTGTTCTCTTGCACCTCTGCCATCTCCATGAGAACATACCTCAGTTAGCCTGCTAAAGGATAACAGACACATGGAACAGAGCCAAGTTGCCCCAGCCAAGCCCAGCTACAGCCAGACATTACCCACACACGGGAGAAAACCCAGACAAGATCGGCAGAGCCATCTAATCAATCCAGCTCATGCAGACTCTCAAGTTATAAACGCTTATTGTTGTAAACCACTGTGGTTTGTGGTTGTGTGTTACACAACATTATTGTAACAATAGATAACTGATACACCAAGTAACCAATTAATTTGAGTTATTGATAGATGTTTCCCTTTTTAATTTTTTATTTCTACTATGATTTTCCCTGAAAACACTAACTATATTTAGAATACTCAGGGGCAAGAAAAACAAATAAAAAAAAAAAAAGAAAGAAAAATCTCAAAAGAGCCAAGAGGCAATGGACAGTTGTCTTCGTTGCTGTGATTTTTACATTACATACATGTAACATGTTCATATCTCCATAAGGACCCTGGAGCCCTTAGCAGAACATATGGTATATTTCGTTTCAGGTATAATTTCCTGAACTAGGCACAATGTCTAGTGAAGGGGTTGAATGTGAGGGAGTTGGACTGGATTGTTTCTTTTTCTCTAACATTCTGTGTACCAGAGACAGCAAGGCTTGGAAAGAGGCAGACCAGGTCTTCAACCTTCACACTCAGGCAGCTCATGCCCAGCTTCTGAGTGAGCAACTGCCAAAACAAAAAGCGTGTGTGTGTGTGTGTGTGTCTCAGTGGACCTCACCTGCCCACAATTAAGGGGCATGTTACCTTGTTGGCGCATCTTCATGGTCCGTATCCTTATTGCCTCTCCTCGAACTCGCCCTTCACAGAAATAAGCACCATTGATTTTACTAGCCTTTTCTCTCTTCCAAACGACTTTTTTAGCCCATTCTCTGGTCACGTCTTGAGTAACCTCCAGTGGATCTTGGTGCTGGTTCATTAAGGCTTCAAAGTCCCTTCCTATGGTGATGGGCTCATGAGGGCTCCATCCAGAGGCAATGCAGGTGAGGGATGTTTCAGCATCAGATACAAGAGGTAGGGAATTGATCAAGATCAGGTCCATGGCACCATCCACCGTTCCTAAAAAGAAAGAGGGAGAACAATGTATGGCAAGGGTTATTAACATGGCCTCACAGGATAAACTGGTGCTTACAAAGCCTTGCCTAAAAATAGCTATGTGAGCGGTCTTTCTAAAATGCTATTCTGATCACATGCCTCTCCTCCATAGGATAAGATCTGATCATGTGCCTATCTTCCACAGGACAAGATCCAAAACTCTTTATCATGGCATCAAGACCCTTCATCACCTAGAAGCTGCTAACCACTCCTGCCCCACTGCACACCCTAGCTGCAATGGACTATTAGTTATTCTCTGTCCCCAAAACAAGCCATGTACTATATATCTCTACCCACTATAGTGCCTGGGACATAGTTAGTTATTCAGGAAATATTTGTTGAGATACATTCATGATAATAGCATTATTATTCAGAGTAATTAATAATTATCATCAATTATTATTTATCATTAATGATTAATCAATTAATAATAATGTGGTGCTACCACAATAATAAGGTATTTTAAAGAAATATATCAACTACATGCACTGTGTACTAACTTTATAGACTCTTATCATTATCAAAGAATTGCCCTACCCCATATTAAATTCCACAAGATAAGAGAGGGACTGAGTGAAGTCTGCATTTCCCTCTAGGCTTCCTTTTTAAAAATGAGGCTAATAAGACCTGTCTTGTAGGATTCTCATGAAGATTAAATGAGATAAAGTACGCAACTTGCCAAGCACTGTGTCTGCCATATATTGGGTACCCCATGGGGATACTCAATGACCACTATTTCATTTCTCTTTATTCTGTTTCCTAAACACTAGCCCCAAACCTCAACCTTCCTCAAATGTAAAAACAAAATTCTACCTGACCTTTAATATTTACTCCATAAATAATGAAACATATTTCAAAAAAGAAAATCCTCTCGTTTCACTTTCTCAGTATTTCTCTGTCTTCTCTTTTGATTTCCAAAGTTTCTAAGATGAGCAAATAGAATCTGTGCCTATTCTCTTCTCTTATTGAGTGTGGAAATATCTGGGATGGAGGATGCTCTCTGGCTGCAGTGATGGTTGATTCCCAAGTCTGCATAAAATGATTAGGAGACTAGATAGGTCGAGCACATTGAGTCATGAGGACCAACTGGAGTCTCAGAGACCTTTTGTAGATGTACAGTGATTCAAGTAAGCTCCATGTTATCTCATTTATTACCCATTAAATTCTCCCAACAACCCTGTGAGGTATGTGCCATTAGCTCATTTTTAAATACAAAGAAATGAGGGCTCAAAAGATTGAGTAGCTTATTGTATCTTCCATAGCTTTTGAAGTCAGAGCTGGAATTCAAATTCTCACCAGTCTTTCAGTTCCTTAGATACACCATGCCCTTTCTTGCCTCAAAGCCTTCATATGTGCTGATCCCTGTGCCAGAAATGCTCTTCTCGACTTTTTGCATGGCTATATTCCGCTCATCCTTTGGGTCTCAGCTTAAATGCCTTTCTCAGAGACAGCTTCTCTGCCTACCTTATCTACAATATGTATATGCTCTCATCCCATTATCCTCTAATTCAGCCTTCTCCTTGTTTCCTTCATAAAGATTACCACAATCTGTGATTATTTTACTTACTCTCTCTTCTCCTAGATGGTAAGTTTCATGAGGACGAGGATTGAAGCTGTTTTGTTCACATTTATTTATATAGGAATATCCTGCGTAGTTTCAGCATATTGAGGACTTAATAAGTATTTGTTGGATGGATGGATGAGCAAATTTTATTCCAGATCTTCTTGATTCAAGTCCATCTATTCACTTGGCTTCCACTTCCAGAATACTGAGGTTAAAAATGAAAGTGCTCTCCTGAGTCTAAACTGACCTCCTTGCCCATTTTTGAAAGACTGTTTTGATAATCACTGTGTTTATAGGGGAAGAAGCAAATGTTACAGTTTTTACAAAATGCCATAGAAACATGATCAATGGTTGCTGAGCATTTGGGGCTCACTGGTATTCATTTACCGAACTAGTTTTGAGCACGCACTTATGCCAAGCATTCATGCCTGCCATGAAGTCCTCAAACAATTTGTTTTTAATGGCAATTGCCAATGTTTGATGTACGCAGCGATGTTTTGAGGACAATCCTATAGGAGCTACATTTTTATCCGATTAATTTAAAAAAATTTCAAAACTCAAGTCTTAACATAAGTGGGAATTAGAATTGCATTTTTTTTCTTGTAATGTTAACTCATTATATGAGTTTGAGGGAGAAAATCTTGACTAGAATGGGTTTCCAAGACTGACCCTGAAGCATCTATCTTGCTTTTAGCCTCATTGGTAACTTTAAGATCTCAAGAGTGGGGACAGAGGTTAGGATTAGAAAAATGTTGTAAGAGAAAATGAGCTAGGAAACCTAGCAGTGGAATTACAGCCTCCAAAAATAACACAGGAGCACAGCTCCCCTTCCACATGCACACCCAGCCCTGTCTCTGAGTGAACACCACCTTGTCTCCCACACTCACTCATTCCAGGCATGTTCCCAGAGAGAGTCATCAAGAGGAAGGAAACACTGTAATTCTTTCAGCTCTGGTTCTATCCAGCCCCGTTACTAAGGCCAGTTGAGTGACTTGCCAAAACCAAGGGATCTGCTCTGAACTCACTGAACTGAACTGGCACTGGCCGTGGTTTATTTAATGACTTCAGGAAATAATAGAAAAAGCAGTTGATTTGAAAAGGCAACCACACTTCATCGGTAAATTGTTTCTAGGTATGGATCTGTTTTCTTTTTTTTTTTGCTACTCCCGGCTCTCTCCCTTTACTTTCAGTGATAGAAAGGGAAATTGTGTACTCCAAGAGTCTGGACTTGACTACATTTTGGTACCCTTAATCAGCATGCCAGCTATGGGAAGCCCTCTTCCACCAGTGAGTTCTCTGTCCTTTGTAACACCATTTACAATAAAACATCAGAAGGATTTTGTATAAGAGCTTTGGATATGAGAAGAAATACCTACCAGGTTCCTGGGACAAATATTAAAAATCATCTGATTAGTTTTCCTAAAACAAGAATCCATATTTGTACTTGTTTGTATATGCCTAAAAAATTTCTGGAAAGTGATACATGAAACTAAGAAGAAGTGTGACCCATTAGGGGAGAATGGGGTAGATGCAGGACAATGATGGAATACTTTTCACTGTAGACTTATGTATACTGACTTTTGAACCATCTGAATATTGCCTACACAGAAAAATTAAATGTAACAAAGTAAATATTATTGCCCTTCCCTTAAAAAGGTGCATTTGGAAGGGAATCAAGAGCCATAGACATATGTATATCTCTCATCATTTATTCCTACACTCACTCCAAATCTCCTTGGAGTGCATCCAAATAATGAGTTTTCTCTTTCTCTCTTCTTTGGACTAATAATAGGAAATGTGATGTCATTCCACAATGCTGATAAAAAAAAATGGATTAAAATAAAATGTTTAAAAAGGGAGGAGAAGGGTGGCCAAACGTAGCCTTTCAAAGAGAATAGAGGAGCAGAGGCCCTACAGCAATGGGTATAACTGTGGCCTGTGGCTTCTTGAAAGAGTTCTGCTACTGACACTGTGAAAGGTATGACTTCAACTGTATGGCTGGTGCCACGCAAGGAATCTGCTATTAGGGACATTTTCCTAAGAATAATTGCCAAAAGACAGATCCCATCTGGCTCACACCAATAACCGCCCCTGTGCTAACACCTTTCCTTACGTTACAGCACTATCCCCTCCAAGTCGTGTTGGGGACTAGTATTGAATTACTTCATCACAACCAGAGCCAGAAGGGCTCTGATCATGTTTGTTAATTTGTTCCATTTACAGTTCTATCATCAAGGCTAAGAGTTTGCTATAAGTAAGTAAGATGCATATTGAATTTCATACATCTTATATGTTTGGGGGATTGATCCTATTTTTCCTTAGCAAAGATCTCACAAATACTTTTCAATATTTGCATAAACGTGCGTCTTGTTTGTAAGGAAGTACATGCCATCATAGCATGACGTCCGCCAGGTTAACAAATGATTGTTCATCACAATGGAAACATAACAATATCCTAAAATGTTGTTTTGCTCATTATGTTTTCTGTGTGCTGTACTGAACAGCATCTAATCTTTCATAGTAACATTTTCTCACTAAATCCCATTGTGGTGAACTCAAAGTGTTATTTAAATCTTGTTTTTCATTTAGATTTTCTTGTATTCAATGTTGCTTTGAATAATGACCCATTATCTAAGACATGGAAATATCTTTCTTTAAAAATAATCATAGACACAATTATGGACCTAAATCCACACCACTGTAAAAGAACTAAACTGAATTAGAAATTAGAGACAAAGCCAAGTTTTTCAAACTGTATTTCAAGGAGTTGTTATTTCTCATTTTCTAAAAAAGGTGTTCCAGAAGTTTCTGAGAGTGGTGGAGATGAAATCAGCAGAGTGGACTCCAGACACCCACACACACGCATATACACTCTCATTCAACAGCTCAGCTTCCATCTGTTTTTTACATTTGGGCTCCACATAAGTTTTCATTTGGAAAAAAAAATGATTTTGCTTAAATAATAAACGTGAAACCTCAAAGGTCATCATCACTTTTAACTATTTTTTTTAATGGAGAAAGAAAAAGAAAGGTTAAACATGAATATCAATGAAAATACATTGCACCGCAGTACACATTTACTCCAATTGACCTGCTGTCCCTCTCTTCCCACATTCAAGTTCAGCACAGCTGCAGATAGTCAAGTTCTGATTACCCCAGCTCCCTGATGTTGGGAGCACTGGCAAGCTAAGAGGAAAAAGCAGGTTAAACTATTACATAGTAAGGCTATTCCCTGGTGCTTCTTATCACTCAGAATTGTAATGTTGGGTGGAGTTTCAACAATGTGTGTTTGGAATAAGGTATCATGTCCTCAGAACAACTGTCTATATGTTTTTCGGAAGTTTGGTATTGACTATGTTTAAAATTTTTCCAAGGTGTTCTGGGTCATCTCACCTTTGTAACAGCAGTAGAGATCTTAAAGTTCTAAATATTTAAAATGGCAATGAGCTCTAACTTGGCCAAAAGCATTTTAAAATCAGGAGATTGGCAATGAACTGAAAAAGTTGTAGCCAAAAGCATTTCTGTTATTAGGGCCTGGCAATGAGCCAAAGAAGCAAAAACAATCCCAAAACTATCCAGGATATTTGGTGGAATTGTTTGGATTTTAGTTATTTTCTAATGCTGTTTAGAAAGGAAAATCCTCTTCAGTTTAAAAAAACACTCATTAAGTCATTTAGATGTCCATTCATCCATTTACTAACAAATGTATTGAGTACATGTCGTGTGCTAGGTACTTCACTTGGCCCTGGAGACACAACAATGAATAAAACAGATATGATCTGAATCCTTATGTGGCTTACAGGCAAATGTGGAAGACAGACGTGGAAAACTAATCACATAAAGGAATGTAACACTGGAACCATGACAGATACTATGAGAGAGAATTGCAAGATGCTATGGGATAGCATAATGGTGAACTTAAGCAGACTTGGCTAGAATGGGGAAGGGTTCATGGATCAGGTAAGGCTCCCAGAGAAAGTGGCATTTGGCCTGAAGGAGAGTTGGAGTTACCCAGGCAAAGTGAAAGAGATATGAGAAGACAGAAAAGTCTTCCCTCAAAAGGTAACCACTGAGCAGGGTTTTGAATAATGAATAAGTGTTTAATAGGACTCACTTCTAGAATGCTTTTCCTAAAGTTGGCATTAATTTCTTTTTATTGAAATCCTAAGAACTACTGGCGCCATTTCAATGTGTCTAACCTATGTTAAAGTATTTTTTTAGTATCTTTGCTGCCTTCTTGTCTCTCATGAAGAAATCCAGTTCCCAGGCATGCTTCCAACACCTTAATCTTTTTTTGTTCTCCATGATCCTTTTTTGTATGTAGCAGTAAGTCTCTGAGCAATAACTTCATCCTCAGGGTTCCTTCCAAGAAGATATTGGGCAATTAACGAGAAGATACCAAATTGAACAAGACTGGAAATAACTAGAGGAAGATGCTAACTTTATTGTATAGTGGAGAGTTTGGAGTTAGACAAGCACATCCTTGATGTGACTAGGCTGTGTTTCTCTAACAACAAATTGTTCTCACCCAGGAGTTGTGCCAAGCCAGTTTTCCCAAAGGGCCTACCCGTTTCCCACCACTGCCTCCCAGCCAAATAAGGGTCCTTGTCCCTGCTGGAGGAAATGGCATCCTCTTTCCACCTTCGAACACCAAAAATTTCCCATCCAGGATAAATAACACATGTTCTAGTTAAAACATTAGAATTAGCATCAGTTAGTTGGCAGGAAACTTTTTATTTCCAGGGAATAGGCAGAGAATCCACACACTGAGACTTCACTAAACATCCAGCACACAAGTTACACTTAACATGCAAACTCCATCTGTAAAATGGGGTGGAGGAGGCATGGTGCCATCAAATCAAGGATTGTTTAAGCTGGAAGGGATTTAGGAGATTGCATAGCACGAGCCTCATGCTTTATAAGGGCAAACTGCGGCCCATAGAAAAGAGACTGCTCAGTGGTCATACTGAAGGGTAGTAGCAGATCCCCCCTTGAGTGCTGATTTCTCTCCAGGGATCTTTCTGTCATCCCAGAGTAGCAGTGTAAATAGACAAATCTTTAATGTGACGGAATTTAGAATGTTTACAAATCTGGCAGGATGGTATCTGGAGAATCCTGGAGCTTGGTGGAAACTGAGGCAAGGGAGGAAAGACATTGAGAGAGGCGGCCAAAAAACTGGAAAGGATATAGGACAGAGAGATTGGAAATACTCAGAAATGAGGTTTGCCCATCTCACAAATTACCCCATGCCTTACAATGCTGCCTTAAAATCTTTCCTGTCCACTTCCCCACAAGAGAGGATGCTCTTTAACCGGACCATGTTTATCCAGTGCCAGGAAATATATCTGCTGTGAGAAGACTCTGTCTTTGGAGCCAAGCTACCTCCTCTTTCTGGGTTCTTCTCCTGATTTGATCACCTGCCAAGATCCCCTCTGCCCTTATGCTGCCCAAAGACATGCACACCCTCACCCGCAACCAAGTCGCTCTGCCCTCCAAGACCGCATTCAACAAAACTCTAACTCCTTAGTGCCCTGCTCTCCAGCTCCCAAAAGAGAAGGCAATTTGATCTATTTGCTTGCACAAAAAAGAGAACGACCAAGAATAGCTTAAAGCAACAACCCTGAGAACTATTAGAAAAGCAAACCAAATAAATGAGTCTGTAATAGAAGAAGTTCAGGATTCTGATAGTTGCTAAGAGGAGAGTGAGCAAGGAAGAAGGCTAGCTTTCTCAGTAGGCCTCATATTATATACCATGTAGGGAAGAAAGCTAACACTGTTTATTATATGCTACATCATAGGTACTGTGCTAGGTGTTCTACAAACATTGTCCACTTGAATTCTCACAATAATATTGAAGAAAGGTATTTATATTCCATTTTATAGGTTAAAAAAACCTGAAACTGAAGGATATTCAGTAATATGTCCAAGGTCACACAAGTAGAAAGATGGAATTTGAACCCATATCTCACTGATATTAAGTTTCATTACTACCCACGATGCATCATTCCATGCACCATGAGAGAAGTCTGTTTTGCCTTTTGCCCACCATTGTATCTCTAACAATTAGCACAGGGCCTGGCACCTAATAAGTCCTGATGAATGCATAAATGGATAAATAAATAAGTGAGACTGGTCTTCAGTTCATTCAATAAGCATTTACTTAATAAGTACTATGAGCTGGGCTCTATGCTCATTCTGTGGGTGAATGAAAGTACAAAATACGGTTTCTGCCTTCAAGAAGCTTACAATCTGTTCATCCAAAGACATGAATATACTTAAAGCCACAAAGGAAAACACCAACAGATTTTACTATAGAAAAAGCCAAAAACTTCTGCACAGCAAAAAATTACATAAATGAAGTTAAATAACTAAGTGGGGAAAATATGGTTATACATAAAACTTAAAGAGTTAATATGTATACTATTTAAATAAATTCTGTAAATAAATCAATGGCAATTCACAGAGGAAGAAACACAAATAGCCAACTTCAGTAGATTGGGGAAAAAAATGATCACAAGATTTTGCATTCCCTTCCACTGAGAAGTGGAGTCTACTTCTCCACCCCCCTAAATCTAGGCTTGGCCATGGGACTATCCTTGATTAATGAAACATTAGCAAATGTGACACAAACAGAGGCTTTAAAAGTGCCTTCCCTTTGGGCTTGCCCTCTCCTGCTGTTCTGTGGAACCCTGAGACCACCACGAGGAGAAGCCCAGACTAACCTACTGGGAGATGAGAGACTGCATGGAGTAGACATGAGCCATTTCAGCTGAAGTCCAATAGACCAACTGCCAGATATGTGAGTGAACCATCCTAGACCACCCAGCCCCAGCCAAGTCAGCTGATCACAGAGAGCAGCCAATCCAGCCCAGACCAAAGAACTTTCCAGCTGACCTATGGAATCATAAGATATAACAAATGTCTGTTGTTTTACCACTATGTTTTTGGATGACTTGTTACTCAGCAAAAGCTAAGTGATACACCAATAAATATGAAAAGATGCTTTACCTGACTACAAATCCCAAAGTACAAACTAAAAGGACATCTCATTATTTGTCTATCAGACTGACAAAGAATAGAGAGGATCATAATATCTAGTGCTGGCAGATAAACGGGAAGATCTACGTTGTTGGTAGGGAATGTGATTGGTAAAACATTTTTAGAGGACATGCTTGCAATGTCTACAGTAATTGTAAAGTTATACAAAAGCTAGCCCTAAATCATTACTTATTATACGTCAGGTACTGCTTTAAGTGTGTTACACATTGTAACTCATTTAATCCTCATAGCAATCTTCTGGAGCAGGTACTATGATTATCTTCATTTTATAGGAAAGGAAACTAAAGTGAAGAGAGGGGAAATAGTTTGTCATTGTCACACAGGTAGTTAATGGTAGAACTGAGATTCAAATTTAGGCAGACTAGCTTCAAAACCCATTCTTTTAACAAACTATATTCATACCAGTTCATATCAAAAATGTATCTTCAAACAATTCAATGAAGAAAGGCTGGTCTTTTCAACAAATAGTGTTGGAACAATTGGACATCCATATGCAAAAAAATGAGCCCTGAACTAAAACCTCTCACCCTATACAAAAATTAACTGAAAATGGATCATGTAAAATGTAAAAATATAAAACTTTTGGGATATGGAGAAAAGTTTTCATGGTGCTGGGGTTAGGCACTGAGTAGTGAGCTACGACATCAAAAGTGTGATCCATAAAGAAAACAATTGATAAATTGGATTTTATAAAAATTTAAAATTTTGGCCTATGAAAGACATTATTAAAATAAAAAGACAAACTACAGACTGGGAGAAAATATTTGCAAATCACATATCTGACAAATAACTTATGTCCATAATGTATAAAAAATTCTCAAAACTCAATGGTAAGAAAGCAAACAACTCAATTTTTTAAAAACAGGCAAAAGATTTGAGACCCTTCACCAAAGGAGATATACAGATGGCAAATAAGCACACAGAAAGATGCTCAATATCACTGGCCATTAGGGAAATACTAATTAAAACCATAATGAGATACAACTACACACCTTATTAGAATGGTTCAAAAACACCCAAAAAACCAAAAAAAAAAAAAAACCCTGATAATACCAAGTCCTAGCTAGAATGTGTAGCAGCTGTAACTTGCAGTCATTACTGGTGGTAATGTAAAATAGATGATCCAGTCGCTGTGGAAAATGATTCAACAGTTTTTTACAAAGGTAAACATACATTTACCATATCACCCAGCAATCTTGCTTCTGGTATTTACCTTATGAAATAAAAATTTATGTTCATACAATGAATATTTATAGCAACTCTACTCATAATTACTCAAAACTGGAAACACTCAAATATCCTTCAGTAAATGAATGCATAAACAAGCTGTGGTACATCCACACAATGGAATACTATTCAGTGCAACAAAAAGGAATAAACTATTAGTCCTTGCAACAACATGGCATTATGCTGAGTTAAAGAAGCCAGTATCAGAAGGCTACATACTGTATGACTGCATTTATATGACATTCTGGAAAAGGCAACCTTATAGGGCTGAACAGCGGATGAGCGGTTGCCAGGGATTAGGAGAGATTTGACTACAGAGCTGCAGCACGAAAAAGATTTTGGGGTAATGGAAGTGTTCTGTATTCTGATTGTTGTGGCTCTTGGATGAATCTATGCATGCACTAAAACTCATAAAGCTGTATGCACACCAAAAAAAATAATAACCACCAATTATACTGTATGTTAATTTTTTAAATTATAATAAAAATGTATCTTCCATAATTATCAGTAAAAATATGCAAAGATATTACAGCAAGACTATTCACCACAGCATAAAGCCACAAACTGGACACAACACAAAGTTCATGAACTGGAGCATGGCAAAATAAATGATGGTTCATACATATAATGGAATACTATATATTTGCATGAAATTATGTCCTTGGAATAGTAAATGAAATAAACAAGATACAGAACAGTATGTATGATCTCATTTTTGCCAAAATATAGAGAAAAACCTAGCAGTCGTGCACCAACCTGGTAACAACGGTATTTCTGGCTAATGCAATTGCCAGGCCTAGGGATTAAGGGTGTGGTGAAGAAGAAGGTAAATCTTCACTTATTGCTTTATATACTGAGTATTGTATTTTTTAAATAATTTTAAAATATTTTTATTTCTAGAAAAGCACATGCAACTAATCTAATCAATTCTAATTAATTATTGACATGTCTGTCTCCCTTCTTAGTGAGCTCCCTGAAGAAAAGGACTCTGTTTAGTTCATCTTCAACCCCTGAGCATCAAGCACTGTGTTTGAGGGACTGTGCATATTCTTTATATGCTTAAGTTGAATTGGAAAAATTCAACAATAATTGAAAGTAACACATCTTAAACCCGGGTGACTGTTTTTTGAATTACTAACTGTCTGGCACCATCAACGGGATAGTGGAGTAGTTAAGAGCTTTGGTCACGAAGTTTTGTCTCATTTTACTCATCTGTAAAATGAGGGGATAATGTCTAAATCATTGACTTTTGTGTAAAGGGCTACTGGTATCAGCAAGGCACGAAACCCGTTTGATCAAGTGAATCCATAGGACCCTGTGGTCTGGGTCAGCCCCAGAGGAAGGCTTTTTTGTTTTCTTTAAGTCATCTTGGAGCTAAGGCACCCGCCGTTGGAAGAACTGCCAATGGCTTTGTATCCTGCTGTGTGCCTACCCTCCCTCACACTTCAAACCCACATGGGCAGGAAACAGGCCCATCGTGCGCTAAGGAAGATTCACTGTGTTTCCTTCAAAATCCTTTGATACTTGCCCCCTTTCTTACAAGACTGACCTTAACAGGAAACCAATTCTCTGTACAAGCAAGTGATTCTAGAAAAGCAGTGTTACAACCAGCTTCATGGTGTGATGGCAGCCTTGCGGGGATCAGGGGGCTACTCAGAGATGAAGTGACAAGTCACTCCATGGGCTTTTGCTAGCTGACCCTCAGGGAGACCACTCACCTAAGCCAAGGGCCCCTGTGTGTGTCTCTGGGCAGCGAACCCTCCCTTACATTTTCTTCACTATCTATAAAAGTCAGTCTACGAATGGTCTATTGGAAGTATGGGCCCTATACTCTACTTCTCTTCACTCTGGAACCAGGACAGTAGCTCTATATTCTGAAGCATCAACCCCTCTGGCTCATGAATGGGGTCACAAGCTTAGGTCAGTGGTGGAAGAGGGCTCAGGGGCCCTCCAGTTCCACATCATTGTCGTCCAGTCCTTGTGTGAATTATTTCTGTGGCTGTGAGTCACCTATATGGGAGCAGCTTGTCTGGTCATATTCCCTCCCCTCCATTTAAAAAAAAAAATCCTGTATACTTCCACACTACAGATACATTTGCTAAATGGAATTCCAACTAAACTTTATGATGGTTTTTCCCGTATCAAATGCTGGCCTGAATGTCTCACGAAGTGCTAGTCTCTGTGTCTTTGTTAAGAGAGGGTTCTTGAAAAACAGTGTGTGTCATAGTATAATCCCCTTGGGCCCCTGCCAGTCCCTGTTTATTCTAGTGGCAATGACATCATTCCAAGCATGTTGGGATCTTTCCTTAAGGAACTGTCCTCGGAATCCTTGCATGGACTATACTCCTTACCTGTATTGCCCTCCAATGATTCTCCTCTTTCCATGTTCAATTGGCTGACTCTTGCTTAGCCTCCAAGGCTTGGCTCATGCTCTCACATATGCTAGGAAGCTTCCCAGATGCTCCAGGGCAAGGGCTGTGTCTTACCAGCTGAACAGACGTGGTACCTAGTAGGTACAGCCGTGTGACAGGCCGTGATCCTATATACAGCAGCTGCCGGGCAGTTTATCACTCTAATGGCTTAGGAAAACAGTGCCTCTTTTCTCTTCCCAAGCAGACAATGTAAGATCTACTTAGACTGCTCAGGCAGCAAGGAGACAGAGTTTGTCTGTACAGTCACTTGAGGAAAAGCAGTTCAAAAACACAAAAACAGGAGAAGTGATTTCATGAAACGTTTTAAGTCAGACATCCTGGTCATGGGCTGGGTCTAATTTTTAAGTCAAATTTAGTACACAAATGTAAACGTCATAGTGTAAGAGTCTCATTTTCTATGGCCAGGCCATTCCTCAGTTCTTCTCCTCATTTTGACAAGGTGTGCCCCTCTCCAGTTACTCTCCAACCTCCTCCACCCAGCTCTGGGTCCACGGAGGCTGCCATGTCCTGCTAAGTTCAGCTAATAGGAAACACCAGGAGGAGATAGGAGGGAGGAAAGAGAATGGGGTCAGGATATTTATTCTCCTGGCTCCCTCCCTGCTGAGCCATCTACAGAAGCCACAGCTCCAGCAGATAGTCCTGTCTTGCCACTGCTCTATCTCAGTTCAATAACTGCTCCTGCCCCTTGTGTGTTCAAGTCTACACTCGTTTCAAGAAACGCTCATTTTTCAGTTGATCCCTTTATGTAAATAAAATTTTGTGCTGATGCCTGATAACTAAAACAGATAAAACCATGCTTCCTGGGGCTTGGCAAGGAGATGGGAGCCTAGCTTTGTACCAACTCCCCCAACCTTGAAGGGTCCCTGGGGCACCTCCCTAGAGCTGTTATGTCTTTAAGGAGTACAGTTTACAAATCATTACTATCAACTATTTACTAGTTCTCTTTTTCAGTAGCAGTGTGTCAATTACATATGAATAATTACTAAAATTATTAGTGGTAATATAATTGCTATAACTTATTAAGTACCTACCAAGGTTCAGATACTTTAAATGCATTGTTTTACTTAATTCTCACCGCAACCATATGAATTAGTCATTTATATCTCCGTATCACAGATGAGGAAACTGACTTAGACAAAACAAGCAACAGTGATGACTAAATGAGGTCGTAAACGTAAAACATCCAGAACGGTGCTAGAATTCATAACTCTTCCTTTTCCCTGACAGACAGCTTGGCACAATAGGTCTCCATATGCATTATTGGACTGAGTATCCATTCGCCTCAGTATTTTGATCATCCCAGCAGAAATACATGAGAACTCTATGTGTAAGACCATCAATCTGAAATAGCCAGTTTCTATTGGATCTAATTTCCCATTCACCCTCCTTGCCAAAACTCAGCAAGTGGCCATGGCCTTAGCCCAGAGATTATGGCCTGACCGATGCTACGGAAGATCCCATTTCCGTTTCCACGATGATCTCAGCAACTCCCAAGACTTCAGTTATCACCTGTTCCAAATCCAGGTCTCTAGTTCTAACCTCTTCCCTGCTATGAACATATGTTATAAAAATGCTTCCTGGACACCTAGATAGGCATCTCAAACACAATATGTCTAGAATGAACTCAGCATCTTCTCTTGTCTTAACCTTCCTTCTCTCATTATCTCTTAAGCCTCCACCTTTCCAATCACAGATGCTTGAGAACTCTGAGTTATAGTCAACAACTCTCTCTGCCTCACCATTTACATCCAATCAGCATATCTGCCCATTCTACTCTGTACTGTCTCACATTCACCTCATTTTCACACCCTCATTCTCTCTCAGTTGAACTACAGCAACACTAGAGTGCCATCGGTCTCTTTACCCCCAGATCCTCTACAGGCTTTCCTTTCCTGACCATTGCTGACACTGTTCCTTCTGCCAAGGATGCTCTTCCCTACATATATTTATCTGTTCAAGTCCAATCTCTTCCAAGATTCAGTTCAAATCTCAATGGTAATAGGAATTTGGGTTCCATTATTTTGCACAATTCAAAAAATAAAGTTCAAATTTGCAGACTGTCATAACTGAAAATTCAAACTCACTACACTTGTTTTTTGAATTAAAGAAGACAAAGGATTTTAAGATATACCAAATATGAGGTCATATTTAACTAACAACATCATGAAATGGAAATATATCCTCTTAATACTGAAGTCTGGATCTCAGACTTAAAATGTCAGATGTTAACTAGACTTATTGTGGTGACCATTTCTCAGTGTATACAAATATCGAATCATTAGGTTGTACACCTGAAACTAATACAATGTTACATGTCAATTATACCTTGATAAATTTTTGTGTGTGTGTGAGGAAGATTAGCCCTGAGCTAACATCTGTTGCCAATCCTTCTCTTTTTGCTGAGGAAGACTGGCCCTGAGCTAAGATCCATGCCCATCTTCCTCTATTTTATATGGGATGCCTGCCACAGCATGGCTTGAAAAGTGGTGCACAGGTCCATGCCCAGGATCCAAACCAATGAACTCCAGGCCGCCAAAGCGGAGTGTGCGAACTTAACCACTGTGCCACCAGGCTGGACCCAATAAATTTTCTTTTTAAATATGGAGGATAGTTTGAGATGTTCCAAAATATATTTAATAGTGGGTGAATTACTATGTATATTATGTGAATTATATCTCAATAAATCTGTTTAAAAATATATCTATACCTATCTATATATACCTATATCTAGATATATAGGCATTCCAGAAGAGAATAGAGGGAATAGTGAAGAAGTGTTACTGAAGAAACGGCAGCTAATAATTTTCTAGAACTGTTAAATTCTCAGAGAGAAAGCCCTAAATACACTCTAGTGAATCCGTCAAAAAATAAAATAAAATAAATTAATAAAATGTTATCTGACTAGCACCTTTGGTGTAGCCTCTCACAACTTTCCATTAAAGACAAGAAAAAAATGCAGAATTGCCACCACGGTGCTCATTAAGACTGCCAATCAACCTATTGTCAGCATCTAGTAACCACAAAGGCCAATGGAAATGGACTTGAAAATCTATTTCTTTTCATTATTAAAATATTTTTCACATCAAAATTCCTCTTAAAATTGAAAATATGTACTGTAAAAAGTAACTTGGATCTCAAATTCCATATTAAGTATGCAAAGATTTAGAAGGGAGAAGGAAGGATGGGAGAAAGTTAAAATGTGCTGCGTTCCTCACTAACACATAGATGTTCAAAATATGGTTTCACCACTTATTATTATAAATAGAGAAGTATATGTTAAAGAGCATTTTTGAAAAACTTAAGGGTAACCACTAACACCCCTCTGTCGGTTGTCATACTGTGGCAGCTGCACGTTGCTGTGATGCTGAAAGCTCTGCCACCTGGATTTCAAACACCAGCAGGGTCCCCCATGGTGGACAGGTTTCAGAAGAGCCTCCAGACTAAGACAGACTAGGAAGAAGGACCTGGTCACCCACTTCCGAAAAAATTGGCCCTGAAAACCCTATGAATAGCAGCAGAGCCTTGTCTGATACAGCACCGGAAGGTGAGAGGATGGCGCAAAAAAGACCGTTCAGGGTTCCACTCTGCTGTAAACAGGGTCATTAGGAGTCGAAATCAACTCCAAGACACTAACAGCAACAACCACTAATAAAATAAAAAACAAGATGTATAAATCAAAAATTACTAGAGAAGATAAATGTAAATAAAATATGTCAAATAAGCAAAAGACAGAAAAAAAAAACCTAAAAGGAAATAGCAGGGAAATATAAAAAAAACCAAAGCATAAAACAGTACATCAGAAGTTAAGATTAAACATATTATTTGTGATTTAAAGATAAATGTTTAAAATCACCTATAGAAAAACAAATACTCTCAGAAAAACTTAAATCTTCCAAGATGATGCTTATAGGAGATTCACTTAAAATCACAAAATCTTAAAAACAAAGGGATGGGCAAAAAATTCATCAAGAAATGAAAAGAAAAAAAGAATTTAAAAAATTAAGAAAAACAAAACAAAGACAATAAAATTAGTTTCAGACAAAGTGGAATTCCAGATAGAAGGCATGAAATGAAACAAAGCCTATTATATTATGTTGATAGAAAGTCAAGTCCCAAATGACAGCATAGTGGTTATGCCTCATTGTGCTCCAAATCATATAGAATCAAATATATAAAGACAAAATAGGTAAGAGCAAAAAGAATGAGAAGAAAGCACAGTAGTTTTGCAAGATAGCATCACATCTCTCTCAAATTTTGACTGATGAAGTAGACTAAAAATCAATTTAATAACTATTACAAATAAATAACTATATATATGTATGTAAATATATCTTTCAAGTATATGTAACTCTACACCTTAAAACAAGGAATTCAGCTTCTTTTTGTCCCCAATCATCCATGTAGCATTTACCAAAATTGAGTAGACCCAGTGGAGCAACACATTTAATAGGAGTCAGGGTTCTAAGGATCAGTGCATAAGGTAAAATTGTATATAGACAAAACTACTCTTGACAATCCTTTAAGTCAGCCAGAAAGGATGATGTGGAAGTATATCACTTATCCACAAATGTAACAGCTAGGTTTTCCTCCAGCACTGGAACAGATCACCATTGCTTTGGGTGAGAACCAGATAAAGTAGTTGGCTGGTGTTCAGGAACCAGGCGGCACAACAAGTATGTATCTCCAAACACAGTGGTCACAACCAGAGCATGAGAAGCCACAGAACAGGGACCAAGCTCAGTCTGGGGCATATGCCCATGAAGTAGAAGGGCAAGCAACATCACCTGCACTATTTTGTATTTGTATATCTTTTAGCCTAAGCATATACAGGTGAATTTGCCTTACTTAAATAAGTTTGGTTTGGCTCCGGGGGCATATTCAAAATATTGAACAAACTGGGCCACCCAAATTATAATCGACACTGATCTGAGCATCAGAGAAGGTTCTGTAAGATGCTGATAGGCCAGACATTAACCCTTTAGTTGCTGAATTGTTGGGTGGTCTAGAGGTCCTAAGGGAGGGACCCAGACAGCCAAGGTGGTCGGACAGGGGGAGGTTTAGAGACCCCAGCAGCAGTTATATACCAAATGGCACAGAATTATTTCACTCTTTCTTTTAATAATCAGCACAGATGAACCAGTACAAAGCAGTAGAATATCAGCCCTGCTGTAACTCATGCTATATCCTAAACACACACACACACACACACACTCATGCTCACACTCAACAAAGTCCAACAAAGGGAAATTGCCCAGGCAGTATTCCCAAACCACAACAAAACAATCCCACACCACAACGCAATAAATCAAGTTTAACAATATATCATTAAACAAAACAAAGAAAACCATAAAGCAGTCTTCCAAATGATTATTAATTCTCAGAAAAGATCATAACTATAAGGAAAAGATTTCTAGAAAATAAAAGATAAGAACCCTACTTTCAAAACTGCTACAATGAGTCCGAAAGTGCTTTCAGAGACAAATTTATAGCTGCAACTACTTTGCTTATTAATGAATAGAAATAAACTGAGAAATCTACTCAGGAAACATTTGTAAAAGAGCTAATAAGACTTAGGAAAGGCAGGGAGAAAGAAAAAATAAAGCTAAATAAGGATATTAATAAACTTAAAAATAGAAAAATGAGAATTCCAAGAGCTGGTTCTTGGTGTGAGTAGAATTCACAATAGCAAGCCTCTGAAATCTATTTGGAAACTAAAATTGAGAGTAAAGCAGCTCTTATGAAAAGATGCTTTAAACCATGAGAAAATCCGATGTCTGGGCCAGCCCCATGGCTTAGCGGTTAAGTGCGCGTGCTCCGCTGCTGGCGGCCCGGATTCGGATCCCGGGTGCGCACCGATGCACCGCTTCTCTGGCCATGCTGAGGCCGCGTCCCACATACAGCAACTAGAAGGATGTGCAGCTATGACATACAACTATCTACTGGGGCTTTGGGGGGAAAATAAATAAATAAATAAATAAAATCTTAAAAAAAAAAAAAGAAAATCCGATGTCTAATTCTCAGCTAATAAATTTGAAAATATATATAAAATGATTTTATTAGGAAACATAAATTCCTAAAGTTAAACTCAAAAAGTACAAAGCCTGAATTATCTCATCAAAAATTCACAGGGCCAGCTGATTTTGCTGATGAGTTTATGTAATATAAGAACAGTTTTTAAAAGAAATCTACCATTTTTTTAGGTAATATAATCCTGTTATCCAACCTACAATAAATAGCTGAAAAATAAAAACTACTCCTCATCTCACTTATGAAAAAGCAAAAATCCCAAATAAAATATTAGCAAATCAGTTCAGCAGTTTATTAAATGATTCATCTTCTATAGATACTTCTCTAGATCCCCAGAAGGCAAGAATGGCTTAGTATATCACAATCACATTAATATATATCACTTAATAACTCAACATGAAATGTGTAGAACCTATATGAAAATATCTATGAAATTTTACCAAAAGATAAAAAAGATTTAAAGATATGGAGAGATGTTCTGTGTTCTTAACCGGAAAGGTAGAATGTTGGAAAGATAACTCTTCCTAAATTAATTCATAAATTTAACATAATCCCAATGGGTGGCACAAAAGTAAGGGGAGAAGAAAAGAGTAAGGCCAAGCAAAATGTATAGGCAGCTGAAGGACTTTAACCAACAGGCAAGTCAAATACTCCATTGCCACAGTAACAACCCCACCTCTGTCTCAACTCATCGGTTAAGTTCATTATACTCACAGATGCATTATCTCTCTGTGTGTCTCTTTGCTTATGATTGTGTCTGTGCGTCTGTCTGTACCTGTGTGTCTGTCTGAGTGTAGACAGATTGTTGCCATCCTTACTTTTAATTGAGGTCAAAGGCTGGTGGTTGACACCAAGTTAAGCAGAGACTGCACGGGCAGGAGCGAGCAAGGGAGTGCATGAATTGGATTACATCAAAACTGGAGCCGGCTCAGTGTAGGAGGTGCCCCTGAGAAGGCAAGCACCCTGGGAATTCACAGGGGAAACCTGGAGAAGGGCATTTGAATTCCACAGGGTGAGATATAAAATTCAATCTTATCTAGAAAATGTTCACAGTGGCTATCTCTGGATGGTGCTATTATACACATAGAATAAAAAGATAAACATTTTAAAAAATTGAATTCTTTGGAAGGAAAGCAAGCAGCTTGTGCTCTGCACACCAGGCTTTGGACTTACCAGAGCATCTTTCATGGGGGTGATGTGTCTAAACTGTCTTCCTTGCCTCCAGCTGCCCTTCACAGGGCTGTGCCTGTCTCAGAACAGATCACATCGCAGTGGAGGGCCAGGAAGCTTAGCCTTGCTGAGCAGCAGAGCCATGCGGTGCGTGGTCAGAGGCTGGGGAATCAAGCCATCCTGGGTTTGAATCCCACATCAGCCACATATTACTTATGTAATACAGGGCCATATACAAGGGACTTAGCCTTCTGTGCCTCAGACTGGTCATCTATAAAATGGAGGTGACGACACTAACCACTAAGCATTTCACTGAGGATGGATAAACGTATAGATCTAGACACATGTGAAAAAATCTTCTGTAAATTCTATGAACGATGTGTTAAGAGTGTGTGACAAATAGTGGAAGATTTAATAAACGGTGATGATGATGGTGATGATGATTTATGATTCCTTAGAGTTGTGAGACCCATGAAGAGAAAACACGGTTCGTTCCCCTGCAAAATAGTCACCACTAGACCTTCCTAAGGTATGATCCTGCCTGCAGAGCCCATCACAGGGAAAAGCTAACATTCATAGTAGCATTTTTATCTTATATCCCGAGAAAATGAGGTCCAGAGAGTGAGCTAATGAATACTACCCAGCACAATAATGGTGCAACAGGACAAGGGTCCTTTTGAAAATGTATTTTACACCCTTTTTGTCCCTTTTTTCCTTGTAGTGACAGCCCAGAGAAGCAATACAAACATGGGTAAGAAATGAGTTCAATAAGCATATATGTTTCTGAAAACTCAGAACCACCTTCCTTCTAAGTCCTGGCATCCTGGGCCAAATTGCTAAAGCTTCCTTCCCTTCTTTTAATTTGTTAGATATTCAAATGGACTTGACTTCTAGGAGGGGCCATGAAGTTTTAATTTGTGGTTTCTTTAATGATGAAATCTGACTCCATTTAAGGATGACACACATTTATGCTCTAAGGTCACCACTGGAAAACAAGATTTACCACGTGTTCTAGGAACTAAAGTCCAAAATCCCTGGATTCAGAATTTAAAAATATGACTAATCAGCCAGAGTCCTAAGTTTCAAATAGAATTTTTGATACTCCTAATTTGGGCTCCTCATGGAGTTAAAAACTAGGTTAAATTGACTGTAGTTCTTAGATTACATAATGTATTCAAAGAAAGAATATATTCAAAGAAAGCCAAAATTTTGCTCTATTGTGTGTGCTTGAAATTAAAACTTGATTGCTGAAGTCTGTGTGGCTAATTTCAAATTTTAATGTCTGAAAGGGAGCAACACTCATGTTAGCTTAGAAGGAAATAACTGGACACGTTCCGTAGATTCCCTTAGCACCTACAGAAATTCAGGTTTTAGGCAGTAAATCTCACAGAGTCAATGAGATGATGGTAACTCTCTAATTCAAGTATACATAATATTAATATCAATACAGCAACAGTTCATCCACCCAAAACTCTGCTTTCCAGCAAACAAGCTTCACCGTGACACTGACAAAAATCAGTGTTATAAAGTTCATGACTTAAAATGCATCCCCTTTACTTCTAGAAGAGTCTCTCAGACCTTCAATCAAGACATTACCAGCCTTGACATACAGGCATGATTATCTGGTTTCCAGTCTACAGCAAATAGAAGAAATAAATCAGCTTTCCATGCCTTATATTTCAGTTTCAAAACCTGTCCTTCTAACCACTATTGGCTCAGTCCATCATTCCTCATAGAGAATACCCATCTATCACTCCCAGCTCCTGGCTGTCTTTGCCAGAGCAAATCCTACAACTTATGTCAGCAGTTCCCCAACGTGCTTTTGTTTAAGCAAAGACATCCTTTTACCAAATGAAATATTATATAGAATATGTTAACGAAATAAAAGTACAGCTACTCTGGCTGAAGTTGGGGTGAAGCAGGGGCAGAGGGCCCAGAGATCGACAGGCATAATCCTCGACCTCCCTCTCCCCAGCTGTGGCAGCCGCATGGGCGCCTCCTGGGAACCCCCAGAGCTCTATAAAGCAAGTAGGAAAGCCACTGGCCTAGAGTCTAATGGGAGACGTGTAGAAAGATCTGACATGCTCTGGTAATTAGTTTGGATACAAATACTAAAGGGAAGCAATAAGCTGAGGACACCGGCTCTCAGGTTTGGACATGTCACATGGCCACTGTAATAACAAGTCTTCCATGGTGGAAGACTGTGGAGGGCAGTGGTGGGCTGCAGTCCTCACCTTACCCATACTCAGTCAACTGTGGTTTCTCAGGTTCCTAAGGAAGATGGTGAAGTGAAGAGCAAAGAAGACAGAGTACATGACATATTAAGAGATTCCCTTTGACACCAGGCATTCTTGGATATTCCCAACTATCTCCTAACCCTAAGAATAAGCCATGACTCTTTTTTTTACTAACAAATAATGTGTATATGACATTCTAACCCCGTTTCTGATGTTTACCCTCATCCTTCACACTTCCCTGAATCCTCACTCCAACCCTGGGGGTTAAGTCTAAGCAATGCGTGAGGTCCAGGGATAAGAGGCAAGTAAGTATTCCAGGCATTACTTGATTATAATGTGGCAGCATCAACAGACCTGGATTAGCTCTGTGACTTCACTTTCCACGGGGTCCCTTCTGGTTTGTGGCCAATGATCCTGTGGTTGAGACCTTTATTTTTCTCTCTCAGCTCCCATCATAAAAGAGGGCTTGCACAACTGGGTTTATGTTTAAAGACTATAATTAACAGATGTTTAAACCAAACAACCAAACCTGTCTTTCTGTCTCTGTCTTTCTGTCTCTTTCTGTCTGTCTGTCTCTGTCTTTCTCTCTCTCTCTCTCCATATATATGAACATAAATATGTTATATATCTTATATCACTAAGGAGCATGTCTAGTTAACTCTGGTGGCTGGATTTTTTTTAATGTTTTTCTGTGTATCCAAATTTTTCTACATGAACATGACTTATTTTTGTAAGCAGAAAAATATACATTTTAAGGAAGCTAAGCACACAAATGCTATAATTTGAAATAACTACCCAGTTTCAATTTGTACAGTAGTTTTTATTCCCAAACTTTAAAAATCAACTGAATACTGTGAAAGAAACGTTTCTCACTGTTTCTCCTGGTCTTATTTCAATAGGCCATCTGAATGTCCCAATAAAAATGTCCAAGGAAGGGATTGTCTCTGGAATCTTTTTTCTGCAATAACATTGCAGTAATTAATGTCTTGACAGTCATAAATTTTATGTACTCACAATAGACAGCAGTCTGATAAATGTGGGTCCTTTTATATTTATTTTTATTGTTTTAGGTGATAACAACTTAAGAATTTAAAAAACCCTCAGAGTGTCTCTAAAACTAAAAAAATAATATATTTAATGACCTTTTTAGATCATTCAGAACATAAATTATTTAAAAATGTATTTTCTTATTATGAAGTCCTTCTTTAAACATCAGATCAGGCCTGTCCAAACACAGTGAGAAGTGAGAAATGGCTAGAAAGGAACATTTTTACTCCTGTTAACATTTTGATGTATATCCTTTATTTTTCCCCCAGAATATATATAGAGAGAAACTGTAGAAACCAACATATATAGTTTTTTTCCTAGGCTAAATCCAAATACAATTTCACATCCTGAACTTTTACTTAATCTTATCATAACATTGTAAATTTTATTATAACACTTTGCTTTACGTTGCCAAATTTCCATCTAAAGCTACAGTGTATGAAAGTGAACATTTTAACAACCCCAGCTGTGTATCATTGAGTAGTCTCACTTGTTTTTTAATCTTTGCCAGTTTGATATAGAAAAATGGTATCTTATTTCTATTTGATTTTAATTTAGAGGGTGAACTACTTTTTCACACACTTATTAGCCATTTGTATTTCCTCCTTTTGTGAATTATTTGTTCCTCTCTTTTTCTATTGATGTCTCGATTTTTTTCAATTTCAATGAGCTTCTTTTACGAAAATGCTTAAATCCCTTATATGCCGTATTTATTGCAAGTATTTTTCTCATTTTGTTCTTTGCCTTTTAATTTTGCCTATTGTTGGATTAACAGTTTAAATATTTATGTGGCTAAGTGTATTGATTTTTATTTTTGTGGTTTCTTCCATTGCTTTTAAACTTAAAAAGTCCTTCTCCATATGAAAAGTCAATAAATATTTGCTTCCATCTTCTTCTTTTGATGGCTTGCTTTTTTACATTTACTCTTTAATCCATTCGGAATTTATTTTGGTGTGCGGTAACAGATGGGTTTTTTAAACAGTTCTTTTTTTCCAAACAGAAAACTAATTTTCCCAGAACTATTATTCCTTTTCCCACTGATTTGTGTCCTTTATAGGATATTAAAATTTTGTATGAACTCAGGTCTGGCTCTGGCCTTTCTCGTCTGTTGATCTGTGTGTCCATACCCGTGGACTGCACCCTACTGTCATTACAGTATTATAGTCTGTCTTAAGATCTAGCAGAACTATTCCCAAGACATCATGCTTGTCCCCCCTAATTTTCTCAGCTATCCCTCCTGCTTCTTCTTCAAGATAAAATTCATAATTATTTCATTAAGTTCTGAAGCCAATATCTTTGGGGATTTTGATGAGAATTATTAGGAAGAAATGTTTAGAACTTAATGTGCTGAAACTTACTAAACCTTGCTATGAAACATGTAAGAAAACTACAATAATGAAAATTATGTATCAGTTTTGCAGAGGAAAACATTACAAAGACATCTCTTTTCCCCAAATCATCAGTTTAGCAGAAATCTATTCATTTATTGAATGTCTAGTGTGGCTAGGGCCTGGACCAGGCTCTTTAAAAACCAAGAAACCATGGATCCTGCGTCCCAGATGAGAAAATACTTATTCCGTCAGGAGTAGCTGGCAGAGGCAGTGAGAGGGAGTGGTAACTCATCTGGAAACTTGGACTTACTGCTTATGCCGAAATATGGAGAAAATACTTTACTGGGTGAATATTTGGATAAGCCCCTTGGAATGGGAAATGGAGGGTAGACTAAAAACGCCAAAAGCCATGCCTGAGTAGCAATATAGGGCTCCTCTAAGAGTCTAGAGGAGAGCAGGGGGGATTACTGGCTGGCTTTTGTTTTGCAGAGTGGTATACAAGGAGGTGAAAGCGGAATTGCCTGGAATAGTAGAGGCAGTGGAAGGAAGGGAGGAGAAGCGAGGTGGCTGGGAGCAGGAGAGGAATTTAGCAGAAGGAACAGAGAGATGTCTCCTTGTGAACTTATATTTTACACACTGCACAACACAAATCATCTTCTCCTTCGACATACTAAAAAGTCTTTGTTACGTGTGTTTGACACCTCAGAGTGCTGGGTCTTGCTTCTAAATGGATGTGGGTGGGAAGAGGCCTGCTGAAGGGCATCCAGTCAAATCTGGGCTACATAGTTCAGTGCTGGAGGCAGGAATGCCTCCTCCCACTAGCCCAATCCGTCTACATCCGTCAACATGCCGTCATCCTTCCATGTTTCCGTCTCTACTGTCTGCTCTGTCAGAGATGCTCTTCTGAGTTTTAAAGTCTAATTTGAGTCAGTGGAGCCTGATTGCCCCAGACTGAATCCATTTCGCTCTCTCACGTGTGTGCCCTGTCCTTCTATGGAAACTCTATTGCTGCCTGAGACGTTAAGTCATTTGTATAAACAATCTACCCTCAATATTTATTGATTCCATATTTGTGAATTTGCCTACAATTTCTTTATAACCTCAAAATTGATACTCACAGTGCCTTCTCAGTCATTTGAACACGTGTGCAGAGCCGGGAAAATCCTGAGTCTTCACATGCACGTGTTCCCAACAGAGATGAAACAGGCCATCGCTCTGCTCTGCTCTCATGCTGTAACCAGTGTCCTTTCTGCAGTATATTTACTGCCACTTTTTCATATTTTCCTTGGGAATTTCACCATTTAAAATGGCTCCCAAGCATAGTGTTGAAGTGCTGACTAGTGTTCCTAAGTACAAGAATGCTGGGACGGGTCTTAGGAGAAAATACGTGTGTTAGATAAGCTTTGATCAGGCAGGGGTTATAGTGCTGTTGGCTACGAATCAGCCATATACATTAAATGATTTGTCTTTAAACAGACATACACAAAACTGGGTTATGTATTGATCAGTTGACAAAAATGTTACAATCTGCAGGAATCTAACCCTGTTTTGTGGTTTGTGGACCATAACCACTGTGAATAACGAGAATCTACTATCTATCTGAAACTCACAACCCATCAGCAACTTCCTTAGTCCTCCTTAGCAAGGACTTCATTTTATTCATCTCTATATCTGCTAAGTATCTGACCCTGTGCTGGGCACAGAGTAGAAACTCAAAAAATATTTACAGAATAGAATGGGTTGAGAACGAATGAGAGATGTTGAAATGGGATGGAATGGAATAGAATAACATTGACACAATTTCTTGGAGACAGGGTGCTCTTAGGAGCAATAACTCTAGCAGCATAGGGAGACATAAGAAATAATAATGATAGCTAATATTTATTAAGAATTTTTTATGAACCTGCACTTCACTAAGCATTTGATCTGCTTATATCATGTAACCCTCACAACTCTTTAGTGTGGGTTACATTATGATCCCCATCCTAGAGGAAGGTGAAATGACTTGTCCAAGGTCACACAGCTCTCACATTGTTGAATGGGGCTCCAGCCTAGATTCATCTGCCCTAGAGTCTATGCTCATAACCACCAGGTTAAGGTGGAAAGGTGGACTGGGTAGGGATTATCAGCCATGAGTTCCATCAGAAAGTGATCTCTAGGAGAGGAAAGGAGGGCCTCTAACAGAAGTTAGCCTGTGTCACTGGCTCCCCTCAGCCTTACTGGGAAGACAGTGATGCAGTTAATGTGTGATTTTTTTTTTCCCTTGGCTGGCAACAACACTGTTTTTTGTTTGATTCCAGAAGCAGCTGGCAGAATTCATGTATTACATTACAATCACACTTTGCTGATGGCTCATGTACTCCAGAGTCACTCAGTGGTCAGGGCTGTGTCCAGGCCCTTTAGAAGATTACTACAGGCCTCTGAATGTGGATGAGCTTCTGCAGCTGCTGCGTGTTTCTGGCTCCAGTTCCACTCCTCTTGGCAGATGGTTTGTGTGAAGAGCACTGCTGACTCTGGGTGTGAGATATACAGGGGAAGGGGGCTGGGAGGACCAGGCAGCACAAAGCAAGCTTGCATCTGTAGCCATTAAGCACTTATAAGAGAAAGAGAGGAATTTATAAATGAGTGATTTGGGGGTTCTTCAGAAGGTGACTCCTTTGAGCCCTTCTGCTGGTGGAGAATGGCTGATGCTGGGCCAATTGTGAAGTCAACCCTAACCCTCCCATAGCCACTCTTGTGGCAAGACCCCAAATATCCTCCCCATCATGCATGGGCGGTGATGGTTGGGTGGATAAAACTAGCAACAATACTAACATTTACCTAGTGTTTTCTAAGTTTAAGCATTGTTCTTAGTGGTTTATGTGAACTAACTCATTTAATCCTCTCCCAAGAGGTAGGTGCTATCATGATGCTTATTTTACAGATGAAGCCAAGTAACTTACACCACAGCACAAAGCTACTAGTGGTTGTAGCAGATTGAACTGTTGGCCTCAACCCTTCAACCTTCCTTGCATCCACACACTTGCTTTGGCCTCATCATGGGCACAGTGTACTTCCCAGCCCTTGACTGTGGGCATGGCACTTGACTTTGGGGATGACAGTATGCTAGTTCTGAGCCTAGGCCTTAAGAAGCCTCACTTGTTTATTAGTTTTTACTTAGCTCTCTTGTGTTTCTAATATCACCATGAGAACAATACACCCTGGGTGATCTGCTGATCCAAGAAGGATGAGATACACATGAGCAAAGTTAACAGACAACCCACATACCTGCAGCGAGAAGCAGAGCTGCCCCAGCTGCTGCAACCTGCCACAGAAACACCCACTTTTGCTAAGCATCGATCAGCCAAACCTCAAATGACCGAAAGATGTGTAGAAATAATAAACGCTGGTTTAGCCACTGAGTTTTGGGAGTCGTTTGTTACCCAGCAATAGCTAACAGAGACAATGATAAAGCTGGAATGCAAGCTCAGGCAGTCTGACTATACAGGACATGCATTAAGCTCTAATTTACATCGCCTTCCACACTCTCTGATAAAGTGAAGAAGCTCAGCCTCTGCTGAGCTGAGTGAGCTTGAGCAAAGTGCTGAACTCTCTGGGCCTGTGTCGGCATCTGTCAAATGAGCAGGTTGAATCAAATCAGCATTTCATAAGGTGCAGGACATTAGCTCCACATGATACTCAGTTAAGGAAAAAAAAAAGGACTCTCTGATTCTCCTGGAATTAGTATTCTGTGGGACACTTCAGAACACTGGACTAGACAATCTTTTAAGTCTTTGACAGTTCTAATATTCTGTTATTCTAGATAACAGTGTGTGGCCCCTTCATGAAAACATCTACCTCCATTACCATGTATTTGTGAAACTAAAATAATTCCCTAATTCAGGTCATTTGGGGACCACGTCCAGGGGAAGGGCAGAACGTCTGTGATGGAAGACACTTCCTTCAAACTTCTGCATATCCTCCTTGCACCCTGAGCCAGCAACGGCAGAGAGGATCTCACCTCTTCTCCTACCAGATCACCCTGCAATCAAGCTTCCAGAAAAGCACACGGAAACAGGAAGCTGCCAGAACATGGGCCATCTCTCAGAAAGGAATCTCAGCTTGCCTTCTCCACTTCCTCACCTCCCACTTACTTCTCAGCCCCAGCTCCGCCCATCCACTAGAAATGCTTTGCAACAGCACCTATCACCAAATTCTCTAGTCCCTCTCCTTACCCCATTCCTGCCTCTGTAATTTTTGACATGGTTGAAACTCCCTCCTCCCTTGGCTTGGCTCATTGAACGTCTTCGGTTTCCCCTTCCTCTACCCATATCTCCCCTTGATCTAAGTGTTCCCAGAACTACCCTGCGGTTCCTCTTCTTGGGTAATCTCATTCCCTCACATAGCTTCATCCTAAATCCTAACAGCTTCCATAAGCTTCTCTGTCCCTGTCCACTCAGCCTATCTCAAATTAATTACCTTCTTCCCAACCCATCTTCCCAGCTTCATCTCCTGCCGTCTCCTTTAGCGTACCCTAGAATGTAGCCACACAGAACCACTGCACAAATGTTTCTTAAACTTTTTATTCCTCATTTTTCATGCTTTTCCCTCTGCCTAGAATGCCTCAACTGCTCACTTCCACTCCTGATTTTCCACAAAGCATAATTCTACTCATCCTTCTCAAATGCCACCCCCTTGGTGAAACCCCTGTTCTCTTCCAGGATTACTCACTCCAGCTTCCGTGCTCCCAACATACATTGTCTGCCTCTATTAGAGCAGAGCTTCTCACCTACCAGACTGCAAGCCACTTGAGGTCAGGTCCTTCTCTTTACCTTCTTTGTAGCTCCCATGCCTAGCAGATTCCCAGTACACAGAAAGGCCTCAGTAAATGTTAGCGTGAATGAATGAATCTAACTGACCTTCCCATTCCTCCACTGGTGGGCATTGCCCGCTGGTTTGTTGGCTGACTACTGGGCCTTTTGGGGGATGCCCGGTATGCCCAAGGGGCAAACTAGGTCTTGCCTGTATTTTATTAACAAATGTCCACTTTCCAGGTTTCCTGGGAGAAGTAAGATTCGAGACCAAGACAGTCCTTCGAGACAGGTTGATCACCATGAGACTCTCTTTCACTTTGTTCACGTCGCTATGATAGTATTAATTACATGGCCAAGTTACTTTTCTAATTTTTATTTGCACATGCACGTGCACAGACACACACATGCACAGTTCTAAAAAGGACTGGCTAGCTTATTCTATTAGAGCAGTGTCTACCAAACTGCATTAATCTATGCGTCCCTTCCATGATTCCTGCTGAGTCCACATGCTACCTGTACAATTGTTCTACTAACCATTCTCTTTAAGTTAACTCAACTTTTTTTCCTTAGCCTTATATTAAGCCAGAATATTCATGAAACTACATTATTGATATGATACACACACATTTGTCTATATATATACACAAATAAATATTGTAATTAAAAATATTCTTCTAAAAGATTAAAAATCATCTTTTTGGCCAGGAGTAGTATATATAGCACACTTAGGGAAGAACTAGTTCAGAACATTTAATCTAATGCAAAACCACTTGTGAAAGCATTTCTCTGCCAGCCAGTATAGTATGCCCGGTACTGAGAATATTGAAATGTCAAACACAGCTCATAGCCTAGTGGGCAAAACCAATAAGTAAACTGCCCATTGTAATTTAATGTTCTAAGTACTATGAGAGAGGCAAGCACAAGTGCGCCTATACAAATCCTCCCCATCTCAGCTCTTGCTGCAGCTGCCTCTGCAGAGGCCACTTCAGAGCTGGCCTCCACCAGCTTTGAGCGGGTGTCATCTCAAAGTGGTTCACCCAGAGCCCATGCGAGGATATCTCACTTTCTCCCCTGGGACTTTCTCTGGCCCACCAGCACAGGACACCTGCAGTAACTTACTAGCTTCTTACATCTACATAACCCTTGAGCAAAGGGGGAGGATAGCAATGGATGAATGCCTCTCCTTTTTCTGCATAGGTGAACAGTTCTGAGCCTCATTCCACAAGGCTCCTCAGAAGGTGTGTAGCACCAGGCATCTGTAGCAGCAGCCAACATGGTAATGCATCCTGGAACAGTTCCATTTCCCTAGTCCCTTACTCTTGCTCCCTGAGGTCACTTCCTAAATAATCTACCTGCACATATGCCTTTGCTGCAGTCCACGTTTTTGGTGGAATCCAGGCTAAGGCAGGGCCCTAACCCATGCAAGGAGGTTAAAGAAGCCTTCTTGGAAGAAATGACACTGGAGATAAACCTTGAAGCATGAATAAGTCAGACGGATGAAGAAGAGAATGTGAAGAGGGCATTCTGGGCAGAGGAAACAGCAGACACAAAGTATGGAGGCTTGAAGTGTATGTTGGAACCCACCAAGAGCCTGGTGTGATTGAAACACACCTCCAACATAGCATGAGGGACTGAAAATCTCCAGAGCCTGGGGAGGCAGGCAAAGACTGGCTCCCGAAAAGCTGCTGACCACAACCAACTACCATCACCACCCTGCTCTTTGATTCTGAAGTGGTAGCAAGGAAGTAAAATAGATGGGTATTAAATCACCCCAGAAGATTAGAAAGTGCTTTCCAGATTCAAAAGGTGCTGGACACAAAGAGGAACTGAGACTAAAAGGAGGAGGAATTAGAGGAAAGATGGTGGTGAAATGGGGACAGAGCTATTGTCTCTCTCTCACACACTCACCCACACTCCAGGATGGAGCCAAAATCCAATCATGAGCTTGGTCAGAAGTGAGGCATATTCCACTTGGAACTGACAATTCCACAATAAATTCTCAAGAGCTAGGAATTAGGTTTGGGATAAATGAAGTAGGGACCTACAGATGACATATCATCCTAGAGCCTCTGTTCAGTCAAGACCAAAGAAAAGAGGAAATTGAGGGGTGGTAGGGCCACAGGAAGGAATTTCCCCACCTGACACTCCATATTTTTAGCAAAAGCCCAAGAATGCACAGTTATAAGCTTTGCTCTCCTTGTCCTTGAGACAAGGCCAAGCTCAGGGTACCAATGTTGAGTTTCACCAAGGGAAGCCAGGGAGCCCCATGTGGCCTAGTATATGAATTGCCTGCCCTCATGGATGGAGATGCGCTTTGAAAGGACTAGCTTAGGTAACATAAGAGTCTCCAGCTTTGTTTATAAGCAAACAATTAAGAACATCTGATTTTATTGAGTGCTCATCATGTTCCAACACTGTACTAAGTACATTTAAGTAGTATCTCTTTTAAAATCTTCCCCCAAAACCACATGAATATATACTGCTGTCAGCCTCATTTTCCAGGAACCAACCTGAGGTGACCATGAAACACTAGTTAGAAAACAGCACAGAGAAGCGTTTGAAAGAGCTAAAGTTTGGGGTTCAGGTCCTTCTCAGTTTAACTCTTGTCTCCCTCACTTTCTACTGAGACTATGTGTTCACTGAGGACCATTCACTTTCAAGAGACAGAAACCAACTCGAAACAGCATAAGCAGATAAAGGTAACTGGTTCCCATAACTAGAAGAGGCAGATGGGTCCCTATCTAAAACCACTGGACCCAGGGCTCAAATAATATCAGAGTGCCTGTCTTGGTTCTGTTCCCTCTGTTATTGTCCTCATTCTCTCCTACCAAAGACCAGCTTCCTTCAAGTGCCCAGGAAAGCTGGTAGCTCCAGATAGACAGTGTCCTCACTGAAGAAAGAGAACACCTTGCTCATAATTCCCCAGAGAAAGAGTCTAACTGGCCCTGTTGGGTCGTGCATCCTCCATCTGAACCAACTGCTATAGTCAGATGGACGGTACACTCTGTGATCAGTGATAGTCCCATCAGAATCATGTGGAGGGAAAGCATGGCAGCTCTTGAAAATTAGGGATATTAGTCCAAAATAATGGATGTTCACTACATTTTAACCTTGGGCAAGTCACTTAACCTTTGTGAGTCCCAGTTTCGCCATCTATTAAAAAAATGAATAATACCTACGATGCAAAGTTGCTGTGAGATATTAAAAATCATATTAAATACTTGACACATAGAGACATTTAATCTATGGTAGTCATTTTTGTTATTACTGGTACTATTATTGTTTTGTGGTTGTTTTTGACACAGCGATCGGAATCTGAATCCCATCCCAGATGCCCAGATGTCTAAAGCACTCCTGTCCGCAGGGCGGAGTCCCCTTTGGCTCTGCAGCCAGACGCCTTGCACAACTCAGACACTGTGTGCCAAGGTTAAGCTGGTTCACCATCTGACGGCCACAGAGCAGCGAGCGCCTCCCCAGCCGCAGCAATGTCAATACTGCCTTCCTGGCTCCGCCTATTGTATCTGGAGGAAAGTGGCCGAGCATTGTCTTCCAGCACTCCCCCCAGGAAGCATGATATCACCCTCTAACAAAAGCGGGAAAGCTGACAGATCTGCTGAGATGGGTGTGACCACCCACACACCTCATTGGTCAAGCCTTGGGCAAGGGGCTGAGACAGGCAGAGAGCAAACAGCAGCCACCCATCATGCCCCTCAACTGGCTGCCCGATGGGCTCCTTTGGCTCATCTTTAAATGTTCTCTCTCTCTCTTTGTTACACCCACACCATATTAGACCTGGAACCACCAGGCAGTGGGAATGCACTCTCTCTAATCAACAGATGTGTTGAAAAGAGTCAAGACTGCCCATCTGGCAGATCCATGTCTCCACACCTGCCCCTACAGCCTATGGGAAGGAATACAGGGAGAAGGATGGTCAGATTCCTGAAGAGACAAAAGGAGGCAGTGGGGGGAGGGATGTAGAGGGAGGCAGGCATGGCTCAATCTAAAAAACATTCTGCACGTGTGATGTGTGTTATGGAATATCTGGCCAGACTGGTGGGAATTGGTTTATCTGTTTAAAATTCCAGAAATAAGGGAGGTAACTTTAGACATTCCCTTTCCTGAAGGCTGGGAGTGATGCCAGCTGATCCTCTGACATCCCTTCCAGCTCTGGTTCAGTAATGCTATCAGTGCAGCTGGCTCTCTGTAAAACGACACACCTGCAGTCTGGTGTCCCCACACTAGGCCCAGATGCTGTCACTCTGCTGCCCCCATCTTACTGTCCCCTTCTTAAAACTCTTTCTTTCCTTAGCTACTACAACGCCAATTCTCTAAAATCTAAGGAAAGGAATTTGATTGGGTTTGCCTCTCCTACCAGCTCCCTGACTGCTTCTTCATAGAACCCTTGGCTATCTCCTCTTTCTCTTCCCTTCACTTAAATCTTGGTATACATCCATGCCCACGGCTTCACTTACCATAAACTAATGATTCCTATGTCTCAATCCCATGCCTAATCCTCTTCTTCCGAGCTTCAGACCCAGAGAGTCAAATTTTGCTCAATATCCCCCTTTACATGAAAACTCAAAATCAAAATGTACAAAATAATTATTTGCTCCAACCCAGCACATCTCCAGCAAGTCCTTCTGCCATATTTCCCAGCACGCTGAATGGCACCACCATTGCCCAAAACAGAACCCCGGAGCAACACTTATTCTCGCTGTTCACTCAACCTCCCATATGCAACCAATCACCACCCCTACAGTTTCACCTCCTACACACTCTCAATCCCCCTCTTCATCCCCTTCTTCAGTCTGCCACTTCATCCAGTCCTTCCTGCCTGGAGTATTGGGAAGCCAAATTGTTCCAGGCTTACGGTCTCTGCCACGCCAATGCATCCTCCACACTATGAGCAGAGTGAATTTTGCAAGACACAAATCAGACATGATAGAACAAACACCACACTAAATTTCAACATGTAGAGAATGAGGGACAAGCTACTTAAAATGGCCTACAAGGCCCTTCCCGATCTGACGCCAACCTTAATTCTCTACCTCCACCCTACATTCCAGCCTTACTCAACTTCCTTGAGCTTGCCTTGCTATTTTATACCCCCTGCTCCCTCTAATGGAAAGCTCTTTTTTCCCTTTTCCTTTTTATCTTCTTAGTGTTAAAATCATTTGGCTATGAGTAACTCATAATCATGATAGGCCATAATTTTTGGCAATATTCATGACTATTTAGGAGTTCTTGCAAAGTGAAGAAAATCTAACCTACAGATTGTTTTCAAATATTATTAATTTTATTCCTACTAAATTTAGAAACTAATAAAGTTGACATTTTTAGACACTTAATCATTTATGTTTAACTTAGATTTTAAAGTTTCATCTTTTATTACTGGAGCCAATAAAAATTTTTGTAGCTCTTAAAAAACTAGATTTTGTATATACCCCTATTATATCATTTATCACAACATCTTATAATTCATCTGCCTGTAGTCATCTTTCCTACTAAAATGTGAGTTTAGCAAGAGGAAAAAATGACTCAGCCTTTGTTGTATTCCTGGTGTCCAGTCCAGTACTTAGCACAAAGTAAGTCCTCCATATGTCTTCACTGATTGACATGAGAGTTGAATGAATGAATGAATGAATGATAGGCAGGCAATAACTCATTAAATGTCTACTGAATAAAAAGTATTCATATCTTTTGGGTAATAGTCAACAATTGTACAATACCTAATATTAGGTAAAGTCCTGGTTAAACCCAATTTCATGAGTATATCTTTTACGTTTCACACCAAAGAGAAGAAAGGGATTTTCTTTTGGCCTTATTTACATCAAATATTTAACATAAGCCAACTTTTAAGATATGAGTGAATAGTACTTGCAATGTTTATGAAGTTGATTTATTACTATTGTTGTTATTATTATTTCAACATGGCTAAAACTCTTTCCACAATGTTCCCTCTTTCTTTCAGTGCTGCTGTGGCATCCCAATAGTTTCTTACTATGGAATATTAAACTCCATTCAATAAAGATTACTGAACATTAAATGCACGCACTATGGAGAATAAAAAAGAAATAATATCTGTTGTCAAAATGTTAGAGGCTAATTGGGCTAAATCTATGTGTCCAAAGCTCAAAGACATGGCCTGTGTGGAAGAGAATTCAGAATTAGGGGAAGGACATCATGAGGAAGAGTTGGCCTAGGCAAGTTGAGTTGAATTGTGTTTGCAGAGTGGACATGGAGAATGTCATTTCCAAATGGATGGAACAGCGTGAACAAGAGCCAAGAGGAAAGAATGCAAAGATTGCAGAGATGGGCCTGGTTGAAGTAGAATGGCCATGAGCAGAGATGAATGGATAGGTGAGGGGAGGCACTGGATAGTAGGCCAAGTGTTCTGGCTTCTCAAGTGGTGAGTGACCAGCAGAAAATTTGAGGAACTGGATTATGTGGAGGTCTTTTAGAAGGAGACTGCTTCTATGAGTAGTAAGTGACTCCCCTACATCTTATAAAAGGTTAGATCAGTCTTGAACTAGCCCAGTGGTCCTAACAGAAACACTTCTCTTTTGATTACATTGGCTTCATTTATTAAGAGAGTTCTTACTAGTGAAGCACTTTACATGTATTATCACACTTGATGCTTGTAACAACTCTGGGAAATAGGTATTCCCATCCATAAAAGATGAGAAAACTGTGACTTAGAGAAATCAAGTAACTTGCCCATGGTCATCCAGTTTAAGCTTAACCCCAGGGCTGTGACTTCACAATCCATACCCTTAACTTCTCCCGCATTCTTGATTAGCTCTACCTCAGTCCCACAGAGCAGTGGCTTCAAAAGAGTCATCACTGCCGGCCTGGTGGCGCAAGCGGTTAAGTGCTCGCGCTCTGCTGCGACGGCCCGGGGTTCACCGGTTCGGATCCCGGTCGCGCACCGACGCACTGCTTGGCAAGCCATGCTGTCACAGCATCCCATATAAAGTGGAGGAAGATGGACATGGATGTTAGCCCAGGGCCAGTCTTCCCCAGCAAAAAGAGGAGGATTGGCAGATGTTAGCTCAGGGCCGATCCTCCTCACAAAAAAATTTTTAAAAAAAAGAGTCACCATAGTACGTGTGCATGTGCCTTTTTTTTTTTCTCATAAGGCATGTTGATTGAGTCAAAATTCAGTGTAAATTGATCATATTTGGGTCTGCACTCAGGAAACACACCAGTTTGATTTTGTTGGGCAAAGATCTTTGTGACTTTTCTGAACCCTTATCCACCTGCCCAGTGATCAGTGAGGAACCACAGACAGTGAAATGAAAAGGATGTGAAAGGCAGTAAACATTACACTCCAGATCCTCTTTTCACATCCCTAATAGATGATCATCTGACCTTTGCCTGAACACTCCTCCTCGTGGAGGCGACGATTCACTTTTTAGATTTCCATCAATGAAGTCAAACTCTGTCTTTTGTGCAACTCCTTCCAACCCTGGATCCTAGATTTGGCAAAGTAGAATGTCAATCAAGGATGTCCTTTATATGGAAACCCTTACAAATGCTGCTCTTCATCTCTTTTCTACTGGCTAAATATTCCCATATGACATGGTTTCTAAAGCACTTACATTCCTCTTTGCCTACTATGCTTGCTATCAAATTTCTCAGTGTCTTCAGTGTTTCATGGACATGCCCTGAGCAATAGTGTGAAGTGAAGTGATTACCATTTCTAATTTGGACCTTATGTTTCTACTAATGCAAACTATTACAACTCATATTACCTTTTTAGCAAGCAGAGTGTGTGTTGGCGCCTATGAATTTTGCGTATCACCAAAGCTTGGGTGTCATTCACTATGGTCTCTCTCACATTGAATATAATTCATTTATTGAGCCCAAATGCATAACTTGATGTTAATCTATTTTGAAATGGTATTTTAGTGTTTGGTCCCATCCTTCTAGCCTAGAGACACATATTTAAATCCTGATTCTGTGCTCTAACCAACAAGCCATCTACAGGGAATAAGTGACACAATCACATACATATCTTTTTAGCGGTAGAGCCCCAGGAGACAAATTGATAATGTCAGAAAAATTTAGGGCCTACCCATCTGAATCCCCCAGAGGACATAGCATAGTCTTCTGAGATGGACTTGGAAGAGTCCTTCCCTCCTGGACGGATGTCTTAGAAGAATTAGACCTTGCAGGAAGCTCTCCCAGGGTAGGGCTGAAAGGGCAATGCTGAGACTTCCCAACAAAGACAATGCTTAGAAGGGAGCATCCGTGAAGAAAGAACACTCCTCCCTCTGAGAATAATTCCTAGGTGTGTCTCTCATTCCAGCTTCTAGATCTCCACCCTTGATTACTCAGACTTGATACTAGCCTTCCAAGACCAGCTCTAATGAGGAGGTTCCATCTGGGATCACTTCCCTGACCTTATAACTAAATTTTCTCTGCCACTCCAAACAAGCTATCCACTATCTCTGAATCCAGTTTGTTATTTAGAATGTCAAATGAGACAGAAAAGAAGGCATGCTACTAAAGACTTCCCACTAGATTGTGTTGATTGCATAGGACATAGGATGATAAAGCAGAAAGAGTGATTTGTTTCATTTTGTTTTTCTGTATATACGACTCTTGAGAGAAAGCAGCCTGGTTTGGTGAGAATGGAAGAGTAGGGAAAAGCTAGTGCGTTTATTAGAACTTGTTGATAAGCTGAAATTGGCCATGATTCTCAGTTGGGAGGAGAATCTACCAGAATTTAGGTGGGTTTGGGGGAAGGCTTCTGAAAACTACACACCAACCCTTTTATGGGCCAGCATTTGCCACCCAGAGCCACCTTCATGGAGGCAAATGTGACATATTTTTTCAGTTCTATTTGTTCAGAAAAAAGGAATGAGAAACAACCCACTGTACTAGAGAGATAAACCCACAAGCCTTAAGTCCCTTGCTCCGTTACTGTAGTCCACCAGTGGAGTTTCGTCTGAGGAATGGACTCTTCTGCCTGTAGACATGAGCATGCTGGATTCTTATTATTGCAAGTACCAAGCCTTGGTTATTCATGTTCATGGGGGCTTAGACCAGGAATGTAAGTTAGGATTCAACACAACAGACCTACCCCAGAAACAACCTTGTTAGTGTTACCCTTCCTTTCCAATAAGAGCACGAACCCCTTTCCTTGGGCCTCTCCCTGCTGAAGTCAGTGCTGTATTTACAGTGAACTGAGGTCTAGACATGGAGCAACTATTTTGGCCACATAACTTTTTTGTTTGATTTTATGACAGCTCCTCTGAGCCTGTATTGCAAAGTGCTATAACATAGTCACTTTGAGGAAAAGTGAATTAAAACAGTTGTGTGTGTATGTGTATTATTTAACCTAAAAAGTACCTCAGAGCAATTGTAGACCCGTGGGCTTTGCATTACTATAATCCCTAGGATAGAACCAGTTACAGATTTCATATCATGTATAAATAAGTCACACAGAAAAGAAGCAAACCCAAAATAGAATCATGATAATTATTTGATTTAAAGGTGCATATTATTGGAGAAATCAACATTTCTACATTAATATAGACAATTTCTACATAAATATTGAAACCATCTCAGGTAATCTTTCATTTTCAGCAATTTGTATTACACATTCTTAGTTTTAAAAATATTATTAAATCCTCAATATAATTGGTGGTTGAAAGCAAACTGAAGAGCTATAAACAAATTACATACAATTCTGTTATCTTATTGGATTAATTTTTTGAATATTTAATATTTCAAACATGAAAAAATATAAAAATAATATAGCAGATACTTCTGTGTATTTGGCTAAAATTCTATTAATATAATATAGTCTGCAGCGTTAAGTTCAGTAAATTTTCCCAAGTTCATTTCCAATATCAATTCTATTTTCAGTACAATAATTAGAATGCTTTCAAAGTGAAGGGGAAAGATTGATGGCAATCATGGTTGTGATGTGCACTTCAGGTTTTGATACTCCTTTCAGCCAGTGTCCCATAGGCTGAGGGAACAGCAGAGACATGCCACTAGCTAGAGAATCTGAGCAACAGACACACTAAATCTAACAACATTCAGGCCAACCATTCCTTAGCTCCACAACAGGTTTCAATATGCTCCCGTGCCCAGTGATCTTAGTGACTGCCTAAACTTTCATTTCACTGGGCCAATAAAGACTTTATGAATTACTGTATGCCAAGTATTTTTTAAAACAAAACAAAAATTATATAGCCCTAATCTCCCTGACCCCAACTATAAGAAAAAACAAAAAGCCTAGCATTTGACTGCTTTGATTAAAACTGTATGTTGATACGAAATCTCTATAGAAAAGGATTTTTGTTCTCATTTAAAAATGACAATCTGTACGCTGCCTTAAGTAGGTCCCCATAGTTCTCAGCATGAATTTCATTTTTAAAAAATTACTGAAGATTTTCTTTGGAGCAGGTAAAGCCAAGTTTCTTCTTTTTTAAAAAATAAGGAAATAATCCCAAATAAGGAGCAATAAAATAATGCACCACAGTAAGCGTGTCTCTTCAAATAAAGTGACCTAATCAGTTCTCATAGAGTCTGTGGCAACACAGGGGGCAATTATCCAGAAGAGAAAGTCTAGAAAAATTAGTTCATGCCACAAGGACTTTGAATTTCAATCCTTAAATACATTAAACAGAGAGTCACAGAGAAGCAGCCCCTATGCCACAGCTGCCCCTTGTTAACCAGCACTAAGAGTTGGTGAGAGAGCCCAGAATCACTAACTGTTTGAAAAAAACTAAATTAAAAAAGCCAAACCTTACCAGAAAGGAGCAAGCTGACTCCATAGAGAACTAAGCCAGCTAAAGAGTCCATGCTTCCCCAGATCTCTCCATCCAGTTTCTGCAGATGTGCATGAGGTCCCAAGGATCCTTTCAAACACCCAGAGGTTTCTGACTTTCCATTCGCATGTTTTACCAGGTCTTGTTTACAAGTCAGAGGCAAGAAGGAACAGCACAGAAGCAGGCTGTAACAGTCTCATTTCTGTCTGAGCACAGGGAGTTTTAAGTTCCTTTTTCCTGTTTCCTTTGTAGATTAGGATGGGAAAGGCTGTATCTTAAAGGCATTTGGTATCAGCAGGGCTGGGGGCAGTGCGAGCCCTCTCCATCTTGCAATTCATCAAAACACTTATCTATTGCTGTTGCTTCTGCTGCTGCTTTTGCTGCTGTGGTTGTAGGGGTAGAGGAATTTTTGTTGGAAGTGTGGGTCCTGGTCAGCATTTTCAGAAACAATAGGGGTATCCTCTCATGGGCGGGAACTGAGAATAACAAGCCCTCCACCTATGTATGGTATGCGATGATGATGGCCCCTCTCAGCCTTCTAACAGCTCTCCCGGGTCCACTTGGGAGCCCTGACAGAGGGGGCTTTTGGGTGTGGGAGCAGTTTTTGCTTTTGTTTTCTCATTTTAACCCACATGGTTTGAATTGGGAAAAGTTTTGCTGATGAGAGAACACAACCCGAAAGGCAATTAATTTAGGTAATTACATTTAGGTAATTACATGCTCAATGTGGCCAGAGACCAGAGTCCAAAATTGTTAGTCTGTTTTCTTTCACACAGATGGTTATTTGTTGGCCAAGAGCCCAAAGATATCCATGCTACTGGGTATAACTTTAGCTTTTATTAACAATTCATCTGAAGGTGATCTAATTTCTTAACAAACTTGGCATAGAAGTTAGTAATGAAAGGGATTTTGTGGCTATTGGCCAATGATGTTTCAGAAGCAAATTCTATCCAAAATTTTGTAAATAACCTGTGTAAAAACCAAATATAAGTGACTGGACTGGGATAAAAATATTCATAAGAGCAGAGAGAGTACATAGGCCAAAAGGAAGATAGCCATTGGAGTCACCACACCTAAAATGAGAGCAGAGACCCTCAATTTATCCAGATGGCAATTTCTCTATAACACAAACTATGACTGCAGAATAGAGTTGATATTCTGTTCATGCCTGAGGAAAGAACTGTCTACTCCTCCTTTTCCTACTCTCCATAGGAGAAGGTAGATGCTGCCAGTCTTGCCTCATTTCTGTCCCAGGTTTTATCACATCAGTGAGAATCTTGAGAACCAATTGATGTTTCCGGTGTGCTGGGATAAAAAAGCTCCAGCTCTGTTTGCAAGCAGACCTAGGTTCAAATACCGGCTTGGCCACGTGTAAGACAAGTTATTTAACCTCTTTGAGCCTCAGTTTCAACAGCTGTAAAATGGCAATAATATCTCCATCATGGGGATTTTTGAGAGGATTAGATGAGGTTTAAAAATACATAAAGACATCTGGCACTGTGCCTAATTCATAGAAGGCTTTTGTGAAATGTTAACATACTCATTTCCTCTCGTCTTTCCATTCTGTCTCTGATTTCAGTCCCAGACCTTCCGCCAGAAGGCCATTCTCTATTCCTACAGGACGGCTTTAAGTTTGGCATTGTGAAGAAGCAATCCAGGAGTCGGGGACTCTGGGTTCTAGTCCCAGCTCTGCTGTGATCTGCCAATGAGGCCCTGGGCAAGTCATTTCCCATCTCTAGGCTTCAGTTTCCTCAAGTGTAAAATGAAGGGTTTAGACTGGATATGACTAATTTCCCTTCTGATTGTAATACCTCCTAAGTCTGAATGACTATATTGTCCCACTCTCAGCATCCCCAAGTTGATTCCTAGGTCCCCTGATCTGGGAAGTTCCAAGAAGATGCTAGCTTTGTATCTCTGTCACTATGAAAGCCTGAGTGGGTCACAAATGTGCTCTATTTTAAGAACACCGTGGCTGAGACTTCGTAAGGGGCCACTGGCCCAAGGCCATATGGAGCAGCAATGAAAGGCCTTGGCAATAAACAAACTCCAGGGCACCTGCCTCCCCAGGCACAGCTTCCTCTGTTTGTGCTGGATAGCCACACAAGGAAGTTGTCATTGCTCATAGTCTCTCCTGTTGGCTACTTCTTGTGGGCTGAAGGTGTTACTACCTTGCTTCCTTTTCTGGGATGCCTGCCTCTGTTACCTAGAAAAGTGGCTCCATTTTACCCTTCCCCTATTATCCAGAATGATCTATCCTTACCCAGAATTGTTAGTCATATTCTTCCTCTGTCCATTATCCAGAATGAGTGACTACATTTCATTCTTCTCTCTATAATCCAGAAATGTTGCTCAGTTTAATTTATTTCTCCATTATCCAAAAGAGTATGTAGTTTAATCTCATCTTCCAGGATCCAGAAAGATTATTCCATTTAATCCTTTCCACCGATATCCAGAATATTGACTCCATTTAATAAATATTGCTGGATTTCCTGAGCCTATGACTATACAGCTAGTCAAAAGGCTGAGCAACTTTTCTCTGGGATGTCTAAATCTTCAGTAGGTACGTTCCAGGTAAAGTGAAGATACTTTGTGGACAAAAGTACCCAGACATGCTCTGCTCCAGCTTTCTGCTCTATGGATCTTATAGAACGTGGAGAACCAATCAAGGAACAATGATATGAGCTTCACCATGCATGGTGAGGCCAATAGGTCAGCAGAGCTGATTGGCAACAGGTTGGGAAGTTGCAAAACTGGATGGCATGCCAGGATTTCCAAGGGAAGGGAGAGGCCACTTCCATGTCTGGACAGGACTTTCCCCAATACATAACGTATTAAGGAAATACCACATACTTGGACATGGCCAAAGCTGGCTGTGGCCATCATCAGGGCATCTCCATTCCTTGAAGAGCCTTGTTGGGGACCAGCTGGATCAGCTGTCTACCCTCAACTGCTCTATCCACCTGGAAAGTTTGAAATGCTCTTTCCATCCTTGACTGACTAACTGCTAGTTATCTTCTAGGTCTCAGTCTGAAAGGTCTTCCTTGACCGTTCAATCCAAACTAGGTCTCCCCTGTTGTTCTCTCACAACACCCTGTAATTTTTTCATGGTATAAATCACAACTGATAATCATATATTCATATCTTTATTTTTTCAATGTGTCTTTCCCCCCAGTTGACTACAATCTTCATGATTCAGGGACCATATCTAATTTATTCACCACTGAAGTCCCAGACCTGAGCACAATGTTTGGCGCAAAATAGCTCTTAAATAAATACTCAGTGAACTGATAAATGAAAATACTCCCATTGTTACTCATATACTCATACCTAGAAAAGGCTTTGGAGTCAGGCAAACCTAGATTGCATGTTGTAGCTGTAGTTTACTCACTGTATGAACTGGGCAGTTTAATTCACATCTCTGAACCTCAGATTCCTCATCTTTAAAATGGGGGAAAATAATGCCTACTTAGGGAGATAATATATACACGGTATCTGGCACAAGTATGTATTTAGTCAAGGCTCTCCACGGGTTCCTTCCCCATCCACAGCCACCAGCACCACCCCTGGACTGTTCAATAGAGCTATTTGCAATTAGGAAACGAAGTCCTACACAGGCTAAGTAACTTGCTCAGCTGTAGGTACCAGAGGCAGTATTAGAATCCTGGTCTTTTGGCCTCCAATTTTTGCAAGTTTAATATATGGCTCTTTTTTTCATAGTTCACCTTTAGACCACAGTGTGCAGAAGAGTAGATAAAGAGAAATGTAGGAGACATCACAAACACCAAGAGAGTACACCCAGGCCTTAGAAGGTATTTGAAATGAAACTTTGACAGAAAATGGAAAAGTTCGATGACACTGAGAAATGCCATCAGTTCTCATTGTGCTTCCAAAACAGTAATCACTAATATCAGGATCTGTGGGTCTCCACTGCCTTGCTCCAGGGAAGTGAAAGGGGGCTTCCTCATGAGTCAAGCTTTTCAGCTTAATTTGATTTTTCCAGACACAGAGCAGAACAAAAATAAAAACAAACCAACAAACGAGCAAACAAGCACTTGGCTGATATTTCATTTTCTAGTCTCTACTTTTTGCACTTAATATATGAAAAGTCATCTACAGGAAACATTAAAAGTTTTTGGGACAGATTAACAAAAATATCAACAGATAATAAAAAATGTTTGTGAAGAGGTTTGGAAAATAACTTATACAATGTTACTGTAAACTAGTAACACATGTCTAGAGGTCAATATCACAGATATGTAGCAAAGGCTTAGATGCATATCCTTTGGCTTAGAAGATCCATTTTTATGATATACCCTAAGCTCAAATCAAAGATGTGCTCCCAAATATACATATAAGGGCATTATAGAAGCATTGCTGATGATAATCAAAACCTCTAAACAATCTAAAAGCCAACAAACATGGATTATTTATATAAATCATGGTACACAGTGAAATACCAGACAAATGTCAAAATGTTGTTGTGGAAGCATATTGACATGGAAAGATGTAAAGATATTTATGGTATATTGTTGATTGGAAAACAGTTTGAACAGCATTAAATTTATACACATACACACACGCACGCACACACACATATATAAAATAAATATACACCAAAATGTTAAAAGTTATCATTTCTGGGTCTTTGGAAACTGATAATTTTTATTTTCTTTTTTATAAATTTCTATAATTGCAACACTTTAAAAAATAATGAGCATATATGTACCAAAGAAGAAGATTGGGGGGAAATCCTTGAGACAGCTGACCCAGGGCACTGGGCTGTGTCTTAAAACACCCATTGGTGGGGCCGGCCCAGTGGCATAGCGGTTAAGTTCACACAGTCACAGAGTTCACAGGCCCGGATCCCGGCTGCGGACCCATGCACCGCTTATCAAGCCATGCATCCCATATAAAGTAGAGGAAGATGGACATGGATGTTAGCCCAGGGCCAGTCTTCCTCAGGAAAAAGAGGAGGATTTGCAATGGATGTTAGCTCAGGGCCAGTCTTCCTCAGGAAAAAGAGGAGGATTTGCAATGGATGTTAGCTCAGGGCTAATCCTCCTTACCAAAAAAAACCAAAAAAAACAAAAACACCCATTGTCAAATAAGACACAGAATCCAGTGCACCTCAACCTGGAAGAGGTGAGTGAACAGATCGGGGTGTGAATTCCCCACAGCGTAGCCTTGGCTTCTGCCTTTCACAGGGCTGTGGGCACTGAACCTCCCGAGCCCTCACATCTGGCTTCTTAAGGACTGTCATGAGCCTTTTTGTGAACCCGCTGTACTCAACAGTGGCTAGCAGAAAAGGAAGGGGCATCAACAATTAAGCCTTGGCCCTCAGCCAGGACACCACAGTTAAGTGGCAACACCCACTCTAGTCTGGAGTGGAGCTGATGGCTATGGAAAATACCTGACCCCCTCTGAACCCCATTTACTCGAAACCTTTTTTTTTTTTTAGTATCTAAATGGCAAGCACCGTGCTAGTCGCTGTAGGAAGAGACACAGATAGGGAAGATGTGGTCTCTGCTTTTGAAATTCAAAGTTACACAATCCCAGCATGGCACAACGCATCAAAACAGGAAAAGTTAAATAAAATTAAGCATTGTGTGGCTAAATACCAAGGGGTGGTACTGCAGTAAAAGTTTTAGTAGTATTGGCTTTGGTATCCTTTAGGCCCTGAGGCCAGTTCTAATGCCTTTTTTTCTTCTCCTGGCATTTGCCTGGCATCTTTGCAGATAGACTTTACGCTCCTTGAGGCAGGGGCTCTGTACTTTATTTCAGATGATCCTGTGCTATTCTCTCAATGGCTTAAGGGAAAAAATAATTAGGACACCCCACAACCATCATGAGACCTATTTGCCAGAATAGACTGGGGGTATTTCCACGACACCCTTGCCAAAAAAAAAAAAAAACCTTCAAAAAAAGATACAAATAATAAGAAAAGAAAAAAGGAAAAGAAACGCCTATTCATTATTCATCCTTCAAAATACCATTCAAATGTCTCTTCATCTGTGAAAACTTCCTCAAATAGGTAGACATTGATACCTAATAAACCAGCCCAAACTTAGCGGCTTAAAACATTTATGTAGCAGCTTGAAACAAACATGTATGAAGCTCATGATTCCGTGGCTCAACAGCTCAGGCTCACCTGGACAATGCTGAGTTTAGCGGGCCTCCCTCGCGTGTCCGCAGTCAAATGTCAATCCTTCTGTAGTAAACTTTCAGGGATGGGCAAGCTGATGGGTTCTGTGTGGCAACAGGGTTGAAGGAACCACAAATCTCTCATCCTCTATCAAGCTAGGCTGGCTGTTATTAGGGCAGGCTCAGAAATCCAATGGAGTGCGTGGAAATACGCAAGTTCTCTTGAGGCTGTTAAATTAATTAAACAAGGAGGCCTTTAGACTGAGGGGCTGTAATGCTGTGGCCGCCCACATGAAATCAAAATATCATTGGCCTATCATTACTTCTGCCACATTCTGTTCGCCAAATCAAGTCACATGGCTAAGACTAGATTCGAGAGGCGGAAAAATAGACTTCACTTTTGATATGAAGAGCTACAAAGTTATAATGCAAAGAGCAAATATTTTAAAAAATGAAGATTTTCAGTCATTTGTAAAAAGTCAGATTTGTTGAGATATAATTTATATTCAGTAAAATTCCCCCCTCCCTTTAAAAAAACCGTGGTTTAAAATACATAACATAGAATTTACCATCTTAACCATTTTCAAGTGTACATTTCAGTAGTGTTAATTATATTCAAGTTGCTGTGCAACATATGTCTAGAATTTTTTCATCTTGCAAATCTGACATTCTATACCCATTGAATAACTCCCGATTTACCCCTCCCCTCAGCTTCTGGCAACCACAATTCTTTCTGTTTCTATGAGTTTGACTATTTTAGATACCTCATATAAGTGGAATCATACCAGCATTTGTCTTTTTGGCTTATTTCACTTAGCATAATGTCCTCAAAGTTAATCCATGTTGTAGCTTGAAACAGGATTTCATTCTTTTTAAAGGCCAAATAATATTCTATTGTATGCATATGCCACATTTTCTTTTTCTTTTTTTTTTGGTGTGTGAGGAAGATCAGCCCTGAGCTAACATCCATGCCAATCCTCCTCTTTTTGCTGAGGAATACTGGCCCTGAGCTAACATCCATGCCCATCTTCCTTCACTTTTTGTGGGATGCCGCCACAGCATGGCCTGACACGTGGTGCATCGTGCAAGCCTGGGATCTGAACCCCGGCCACCAGCAGCGGAGCGCACGCACTTAACTGCTACGCCACGGGGCTGGCCCCTATGCCACATTTTCTTTATACATTCACCAGTCGATGGGCATTTGAGTTGCTTCCACCTTCTGGCTATTGCGGATAATGCTGCAATGAACATGGGTATGCAAATACCTCTTTGAGATCCTGCTTTCAATTATTTTGGATATATATACCCAGAAGTGGGATTGCTGGATAATATGATCATTCTATTTTTAATTTTTTGAGGAACCTCCATACTATTTTCCATAGCAGCTGCACCATTTTACTTTCCCATCAACAGTGCACAAAGGTTTCAGTTTCTCCACATCCTCGTCAACACTTATTATTTTCTGTTTTTTTGATAGTGGCCATCCTAATGGGTGTGAGGTGAAAATGCATCCTTTTTAAGCGTACAGTCCTATGAGTTTTGACAAATGTATATGTTTGTATAAACACCACTCCACTCACCCCAATTTCCATCACCCCAAAAGTTCCCTTGGGCCCCACTGCAGTAAATCTCCTCCCCCAACCCACAGCCCAGGCAATCACTGATGTTTTCTGTACTTATTGTTTTGACTTTTCCAGAATGTTATATAAAGCGATCATAGTAAATAGATTTTTGAATCTAGCTTCTTTCATTTGGCATAAATCATTTGATAGGTTCATATATTTGCATGTTTTAGTAGTTTCTTTTTGTTCCTGAATAGTATGGCATTGTATGGACATACCACAGTTTATATATTCATCAGTTTGTTTATCTATTCACTATTTGGAACATTTCCAGTTTTTTTTTGTTTTTTTTTTTTAATTTTATTTATTTATTTTTTCCCCCAAAGCCCCAGTAGATAGTTGTATGTCGCAGCTGCACATCCTTCTAGTTGCTGTATGTGGGACGCGGCCCCAGCATGGCCGGAGAAGCGGTGCGTCGGTGCACACCCGGGATCCGAACCTGGCCGCCAGCAGCGGAGCGCGAGCACTTAACCGCTAAGCCATGGGGCCGGCCCACGTTTCCAGTTTTGAGTGATTATGAATAAAGTCCCTATAACATCATTCGTCTGTATAACTTAAGCTGTATATCATTTGCATATATATATTTTGTGTAAACATATGTTTTTCATATCTCTTGGGGAAACACTGGGGACTGGGATTGGTGGAATATATAAGTGTATGTTTAACTTTATAAGGAACTGCTAAACTTTTCTGTTGTGGCTGTACCATTTTGCACTCCCAACACCAACATACAAGAGTTCTCATTGCCCTCCATCCTAGCATTTGGTATTGTCAGGTTTTTAAAAATTGGTTTGTTTTCCAGCCATCCTAATAGGTATCTAGAGATATCTCATTTTAATTTTAACTTGCATTATGCATATATAATTTAATTTGCAACAATGTTGTATCTTTTCATGTGTTTATTTGCTATCCATTTATCTCCCTTAATAAAGTGTTCAGATTGTTTGCCTATTTTTTAATTCAGTTGTTTCTTTTCTTATTGTTGAGTTTTGAGACTCTTTATATACTCTGGTCAAATAACGTGATTTGCAAATATCTTCCCCTGAACTGTAGCTTGTCTTTTCATTTTCTTAACACTGTCTTTTGTAGAGCAAAAACTTTTAATTCAGAAGAAGTGCAATTTATTAATTTTTTTCTTTTATAACATTGCTTCTGTGTTGTATCTAAGGAGTCTTTGCCTAACACAAGGTCACAGAGATTATTTTGTTTTATTTTAAAAGTTTTATAATTGTTCATTTAGTTCACTTATCCATTTTGAGTTAATTTTTGTATAAGTCGGGTATAAGTTGAGGTTTATTTTCTGCATGTGGATGCCCAATCATTCCAGCATCATTTGTTGAAAAGACTATCCTTTCTCCACTGAATTTTTTTTCTTTGCCCCTTTGTCAAAAATCAATTGGCCACAAATGTGTGGGTGTATTTCTAGACTTTCCATTCTATTTGTCCACTCTTTTGTGACTATTAGACTGTCTTTGTAACTAGAGGTCTACAGTAAATCTTGATATCAGGTAGTGTAAGTCCTCCAACTTTGTTCTATTTCAAAATTATTTTGGTTGTTCCTGTTTCTTTGTATCCTTCTGCCTACTTTGGACTTCATTCATTCTTGATATTCTAGTTTTTTAAGGCAGAAACTTATATCATTAATTTGAAACCTTTCTCTTTTGATATAATCATGTCATGCTATAAATTTCCCTCTAAGCACTGCTTTAGTTGCACCCTACAAATTTTGATATGTTGAATTTACATTTTCACTTAGTTCAAAATGTTTTCTAGTTTCCCTTTAACCCATGACTTATTTAGAAGTGTGTTATTTTCCAAATATTTGGGGGATTTTCCAGGTATCTTTCTATAAATGATTTCTACTTTAATTCTGTTATGATCAGAGAACTTCTTTTGTATGATTTCAGTTCATTTAAATCTGTTAGGTTTGTTTTATGGCCCAGAATATGGTGTCTCTTGGTGAATGTTCCATATGCACTTGAAAAGAATACATATTCTGCTGTTGGTAGCTGGAGTACTCCCAAAATTACAGTTAGGTCCAGCGGGTTTATAGTGTTATTTATGTCCTCTATATCCCTACTGATTTCCTCTCTACCTGTTATATCAGTTTCTGAAAGCAGAGTGTTAAAGGTTCCAACTATAATTATGGATTTATATTTACCCTTTCAATTCTATCAATTTTTCTTCATGTATTTTGAAGGTTATTTGTTAGGTATATTCATATTTAGGATTGTTTTGTCTATTCTTCATAAATTGACTCACTTACCTTTATTTAATTAATATCTGTCTTTATCTCTGATAATATTTCTTGTTCTGAAGTCTACTTTGATATTGTAGTAATTTTTGAAATTTATCATAGCAGAAATCCTCTCTTTTTCACGGTTACTTATTAATTTATACCTCCACCCTAGAAAGGGCCATATAGAAGAAGGGAATCTTGAGGTAGGTACTGAAAGCCGAGGTGTTTAGAAGGGGAACCATGACAATGGAAAGGAGGGACGTAGAAGAGGCATTTCTGACAAATGGACCGGTAGTCTATGCCAAAACATTAAGGTGTGAAATAATATACCATGTTAGGGGAAATGTAAGCAATTGTGCAAAGCTGAAATAAGGGTGAGAAAGGGCTTGGCCAGAGATAAGGTGCATTAAACAAATTGGGTCCAGATTTGGTATACCCTAATAAGGTCTATAACAATGGAAATAAAAAGTTTTAAATCAAGGAGTGTCATCATCATATTTTCATTTTAGGAAGATCGCTCTGAGAGCAATGGACATGTTAAATTTGTAGAGATTAAAGCCAGGAAAACTCACAATAGATGAATATTGCAAAGTGGCATTTAAAGATCATAAAAGTCTGAACTAAAGCTACAGTAGCATCAGAGGTGGAGAGAATTACAAATGTTAAAGCAACAGAAATATTAATTTTAATGACTGTTTGGGATTAACACAGAGAGAGGAGACTAGGAGGCCAGGTTGCTGTTTTATATAAAAATATGGACATGGTGGTAGTCACTGTGAAAGGGCCACAGGACATGAAGCTCATTTGTAGGGTAATATAAAAAATTCAATATAAAATTCTATTACAGATACATAGGTTTGGGCTGAGTATGAGATAGGCAAGTCTGGATAGATGCTCAGTTTACAGTCGATACATCAGTATGACACCTGTGACAGGGATCTGAGCATTGCTGTGGGGATGAATGAAACTCAGAGGGCATGCAAAATGAAGGATCCAGAGTGGTCTGGAGCATTAGGAGTAGACAGAGGAAGAAACGTGAGTAGAGGAGTATGAGAGACATGGCTCCGAAAGGCAGGAGGAGAGCTTTTTGAAATGACTCTAACAGAGTATTTGTCACTCTGCATTAGAATTCCTTGTTTTCTTTCTAGGCTATGAGTTCTTTAGAGTCCAGGTTCAGGTCATAGCCATCTTTGTATCTCTAGTGTCTAGCACAGTGCTTCACTCACAGATACTCAACGAAGTTTTGGTAAATGAATACAGAAGGGCCCACGTTTTGGAGAACAATTTATGACTATTCAAAACAAAACCAACACAAATGTCATTAGAGGGCTGGTGGTAAAGTAGTTATCAAATTGCCTCTGATTCCATCCAGATATACCTCATAGAAACTAGTCTTTAAGGAGTTGGTTTGTAGAAAAGCAAGAAGTACAGGGCTTCAGAATCACTGACCTGGGAGTCACACGGACCCCACTCAGTAGCTCTTTCACCTTGGGCTCACTCAGTTCTCTGAAGCTGAGTTTCCTCATTTGCTGGGTGGGGGAAATTAAATGAAATAATATTTAATTTATGTAAAGTATCCAGCATGATGCCTAAAAATGACGATAGCTATTATTCTTATCATCAAATACAACCCACACATTTCATGAGTTAAAAAGTATCAACCACCACCTGTGACAACCGTAGAAAAAGCTGAATCAGGCCTCTACTGGGGACTCTACCATGCTTTATTGTAGAAAAACTGTCTGCCCACCTTTCTCTCATACCGGACCGTGGGCTCCCTGAGAGCAGGAATTGTGTCATGTGCATCTCCAGCAGCTACTTCTATAAAGGTTTATAAATTAAACATGAAATACAGAGCCTTTAAACACTATTTAGGAGACACTGCGGTTTGGAGAACTTTATTTTGATATCTTGGAAAACCAAATAAAGGCAGTTCAACTAGTCCCTACATAAGCAGGAGTTTGTTCAACTCAGTGCTGTCAGCACTGATGGGTTAAATGTCCAGGAAAAGCTCCCTGAATAGAGACTGTATTTTGCACATGAGATTTATAATGTCCGCATGTGTGTGTTCATAGAGGAAACTGAAGCTGTCCCTGCCAGGCCAGTCAGGAACACAGGCACGTCACCGTGAAACAACTAAACAGTAATGTGATTTCTAAAAATGCCTGCAGAATTGCTAGAAACTCAGATCCAAATCTCTCCCTTTTGATCCTTTGGGGGTAAAACAGTGGGGGGCCACGAGGCACTCCCCTGCACCTGGCATTGGCCCCATGGCAGGCCCCTGCCCTTTGTGATTCATGGTTACTCATCAGCTCTGTACTGTGAACTCCTGGTGTGGACTGCAGTGCCCTACAGGAGTGTCCTGCCAACCTCTCCAGTTTTATCTGGAGCCGCCCTCCCCTTGCCCTTTGCACTTAGGCACAATGGCCTCCTCGCTGTTCCGGGAACATTCTAAACTCGTAGTCCCATAAGCCATTCCCCTCTTGGGGCCTCTGTAATAAGATTTCCCTTTGTCTTGAAAGGTCTTTCTGTTAATTACTTCAGTGAAGTGCGAAAGAAATGGAGAAAGAGAACAAAATTAACCTGGAAAGAATATTTGATTGCGTATCATCCCTTCGGCCACACCCATGCACTGAGATAGCAATCAGTCCTTCTTGTCAGATACAGAAACAAACAAAAAAAACAATAGTAATGAGGAATTTAACAAAACAACTCAAAATAGAAACTTTTTTTTTTTTTAAGTAAGGAGGTATTTTTTTCTCCTGCATTTGGCAAAATACTCTTTTAACTCAAGGCCATGGAGACTGTCTGTGCTATAAATTTTTTGACACTGGAAAACCCATATTTCAATTGACTTCTGAAACTGCCATTCCAGCATCATCTTAAGTTAATAATGTTACTTGATGATAATTATGTGTACTTTCATCTGGCTTAAAGGACAGAAAAATCCATAAGCAGGAAAAACTTATTTAATCATTTATATATGTTTAATTTAAAATGTAGATACATATTAATAATATCTACAGACCTATGCACATGTATAAACACAAAGACACACCATTCATGCTGTGGCAGATTTAAGCAACCTGGAGTTGTCTCTAAGTTGAACCAGCAGAGTCTCCCCCAGTACAGTGCAGCAAATTGTTAAGAGAATAGGCTTCAGAATCAGAAAAGCAAATAGAAATGCCTAAGCCCACCACTTCCTAGCATGTTACACTAGATATTTAAGCCTCAGCTTCCTTATCTGTAACAGCAGTTTGGAAGTACTGACCTCACGAGGTTCTTATAAAGATTATATGAGAAAATGTATGTACAGTGCTTAGCACAGAGCCTGGGACAGAGGATGTACAAAATAAATATTACTATGAATATTGTTACAGCTTTAAAAATGAAGTTAATGGTCATCAATTTGTATGATGCTTGAAATAATGTATCTCAGTGATTAAAAGACAAAAACAATTAATACAAGTCATGTTCATATATTTTTAAGTGATCACAAGAGAAGAGAATCATCAGAAACAATTCGAGAATGTTTCTGTTTTCATTTATTTGCCAAGTAATATTTTACTCAAGTGTGGCTTATGCCTTGATTACCTCCTTTAGAAACAAGAAACATTTGTTAAACTTCATTCTCCTTAAAACAAACAAACAAAAAAACTTCAACAGGCAAATAGAGTTGAAAACGAACTTCCAGTTCAGAGACGGTGAATTAATCATATGCATTACCTACTCCTCCCTCCCAAAATCCATTAAAATAAAGTAAATGAATTGTTTAAGGACATAAAGCCAACCAAGGAAAATGGGAGAGAAGACAGAAACCACAAAATTTTAGAAGCTGGAAAACTGTTGGACCACAGTTACCTGATGTAACAGGCACTGAAACGCTACTGCTAAGAAAACTTTTTCAAGTGACGTCTCCAAGTAGATACTGAACTACTCCAACAAAGATGACAGTGCTAGTCACAATGTTTCTTGTGACAAAGAAAGAAACCTGCTTTCTTGATAGCATATCCTTAATTTTTGAGAATAAGTTAAGCAGTCCTTTTTTAAAAAAATTTTCGGAAAACACCTGTTTCTAAAAGAGAAAGAAAAACAGACATTTATCCCATAACACAGGCCAGCCACTTATATATATGTTATCTTATTCAATCTTCCACAACTTTGAAAGATAGGAATTTCCATTCCCATTTGACAAAGAAACATTACACAAATAAAGTCCTAGATCACAGAGTATGTGGTAGATTTTCAATGAGTATTTACAGGAAGTAAACAAGAAAATGAATAATTTAAGCACAAGTCATGCATGTAAAGCAAATACTATATTACACATTGCTAAGAGTGGAAATATATAATGAATTTCAGGATTATTTAATTAGAAAGGTCAATTATTGTTCAATGTTTACCGAAAGAAAAGCCTTCAGTGAAAGGATGAGAGTTGGGTTGGGCTTTGAAGTGTGGGAAGGATATAGATAAATGGACGGGGGAGGAGGACTCTTCAGGTGGAGGCAGCTAGAGGCAGGCACTCAGGCCAGAACATGGTGTGTAGAGAGTCAAGTGGATTAAAGCACTTTCCTAGGAGCATTCAACTCTAACTTTTTTTTAACCACAATATATACAGGCTCTGCAATCTATCTATTTATGGCTCTCTTAAAGCTAATATTTAATTTTTTCAATATAACAACAAATAAGGAAACATCAGATAAATCATTAAGTCAAAGAATGTAAGAACAAGAAGACTTCAAGTTGTTAAAATTTTCCAGGACAACACACATGGTAAGTGGCAGAGTTGGGGTATGAACAGATGTCTCTGGTTTCCAAGGTCTATACTCACTCTACCTACGTGGTTTGATGCCTCATTTACAAATGAGGAACTGAAGTCTGGAGAGGTTATATTACAAGTATTCATTAAAGAGTTAATTCGGCAAGGTTTTCCTGTTCTGATTTCTCTAAAAATACACAGAGAACAACAGAATACAAAATATAAATAAAACACCGTTAACACGCTCTGTCATACGGAAATGGAGTCAAAAGCAGAGGAGTGGGTTAGGAAGATGATTCCATTTGGTTTCTGTTGAATTTGAGTTGCTGCTACATAAGCTTTGGATTTCCAGGGCACCCTTCTCAAAAACTCTCCAAATTAGATTTCCCAAAAAATTAAAAATCGAAATACCATATGACCCAGCTATTCCACTGCTGGGGATTTATCCAAAGAACATGAAAACATGAATGTGTAAAGATACATGCACCCCTATGTTCACTGCAGCATTACGCACAATAACCAAGATGTGGGAGCAACCCTAGTGCCCATCGACTGATGACTGGATAAAGAAGATGCGATACATATATATACAATGGAATACTATTCAGCCATAAAAAATACAAAACCGTCCCATTTGCAACAACACGGATGGACCTGGAGGGTTATTATGTTAAAAGAAATAAGCCAGACAGAGAAAGACAAACACTGCATGATTTCACTCATATGTGGAAGATAAACTAACATATGGACAGAGAGAACAGTTGGGTGGTTACCAGGGGGAAGGGGCTTGGGGGATGGGCACAAGGGGTGAAGCAACGCATTTACATGGTGACTGACAAACAATAATGTACAGATAAAAGTTCACAATGTTATAAACTATTATGACCTCAATAAAAAAAAAACTCTCCAAATTATAAGAACCACTTGGAGTTTTGGCAGCTCTTGTACAACTGTTTGTACATATGTTTGTTTATTCTAATCCTAAAGATTCTTTTTCTCCTCCAGTCTTGCAACCAAGTTGTGAATCACCCCTTTGACAATGAAGTATTTAGGTGGGTGCATTTCCTTGGCTTGAAAGTTTAAATGACCCTCTAATCATTACCCTCTTTGAAGATTTAGACTTAAAAGAAGAGATACGTACTTCTTAGTCACTCCCATGCCAGGAGATATGCCTGGTCTGCACCTTCTCCCCCTTCTCTTGAATTCAGTGGAAACCTGATGAAGACCAGGCCCAGAGCTTGTCCAAACCCAGAGCTGATGAAGCAAGATAATCCCAAAGTTACTGCAAAAGAATATTATATATCCTGCCCCTGACTTTTTCCAGGAGTTGAGGAAGAATCTCTCTCCCTTTTCATGAACATATTACCCACTTAATTTGAGTTAATGTTATATTTTTAAAAAACAATAAAGTCGAGTCTGTTTAGCCCTTTTAAAAGATGACAAGTCTCTTAGCAAAATATATATAAATATTTTCCAGAATGCTCTCATCTTAAGCACAATAATTGTGATGCAAGAGGCAAGAAAATGAAACTGATGAGAAATTAAGGTGGTATTCTCATACCTAAGTTTCTCAACCTGTTGAGAAAACAAGCTAATAAGAATATTTAGACAAACTTATGTTGAAAAAATATATTTTCATGTTGAATGAAACATATTTGCAGGAGAGTTTGATTTATTCTTGAAATAGTTTAAAACTTTACATCTACTTTGTTTCAAATTTCATCTGTTATCTTTCTTAATTAGCTCACTTGGCCATGAATTAATCAGGCTCTTTTCCTGTTGATCTCAGGAAAGAGGTCTTACAGTTTTAAGTTTTTACCATTTTGAACAGCTTCCTTTTAGCCAATTTTCATCTTTCTATATTTTTTAAGTAAATGTGAAAATTAAGTACATCAATCTTTCTTATTTATTACATATCTACCCTGTACAGAACTCGTATTTCCTCATGGAAACTACTAATGGAGAAACTTTTTAAATGCTAACTAGCCTCTATCAGTGTTCTTTCTATTAACAAGAATGATCTGATCAACTTGTTTTATGAATATTTTTTCATTCCAACTTGTAAATCATGGTATTTTATTCTGCTCCCTACAAAGATGCACTGTAAACTTAGTGAATTGAGTAATTAACTCTGCTAAGACTTCACTTGCAATTGCTGAAGGTCTTGACAGCTTCATCTACAGTTTCACAAGATAGCCTTTGTTCTTGGAACTCTCTCCCCTTCCTCCGCTCCTTACCACAGAAAATTAGTGAAAAATGTTTAAGTGGTATATACTAGCATGCTGCACGCCACAAAACATTTAGCCAAAAGAATAAGAAGCCAACGAACTTGCAAGAAAAAGTGTGTAACGGCCACACAATTGTGTATGACCAGGATGCTCAGACATCCTGTTTTAGGACAACACACTTGTGGAGGGGAAAGTCACCTATTGATGAAAGTAAACTTGGAAAGATTTCTATTTCAGTATCCTTTCTTCTTCAAGTCTCCTGCCCCCTGCCCCCATCCCCTACCCAACTCCACTTCCCAAGCACAGTAATTAAAAAGGAGGACATATCCCAGTGGAATGCATCTTTGTTTGAAACTTCCTTACCAGAAGCTTATTGTTCTTTTTTTTTAAGATGTCACCTTTATTGCTACATAACTGTTAGGTACAAGTGGCATTTTCTGTAAAAGTGACAAAAAATGTTTTTTCATTTCTTGCTGCTACTAGAAAAGATTTATCAGTATCTATTAAAATTTTAAATGCACATGTCCTCCAACCCAGCAATGCTACTCCTGGGAATCTATCCCAAAGAAATAAATACATCAGTAGATAAAGACATATAAGGATGTTTATTGTAGCATAATTTGTAGTTCAAAAAAATGGAAACAAAATGTAATGCTCAACAATTGGGCAATTGCTGGATAGATAATGTCACATCTAAGTCACAGCATATTGTGCTGCCATTAGAATATGTAGTCATGTTATACCCAAATGAACTGGAGGTACTTCCTCTGGATATTGTTGGTGAGAAAAGCAATTTGCTTGAGAATATGGTCCCATTTTTTAAATTAATGATCAAAAAAACCATGTATTTTCATATGTATATAAGTATATTATTAATAAGTCTGCATAGAATTATATAAATCAAAAGAAAAAAATGGATACATATTTGGCTGTTGATACAGGCTACCATGGGAATGGGGTGTAAAGGAGGCTGAAGTAGGGGAAGAGAGGAGACGAGATTTAAAAAAACACTTCATTATGAAAGCATGTATATGATCATATGTATGCATTTTCTAAAATTATATATATAAATGTATTAATAAAGAAATGAACATTTTTTTAAAATAAAAAGGCTTAGGTGATAATACTTGAAATTTTCACACATCTATAATAACTCATCAATGGAAAGTAGAAGTCAAGACAGGAAGTAAATCATCTGAGGCAATTTGTTCTTACAGTGAAACAGTATTCCTTAGAACATTACAACCATACTGTAATTTTAAAATGCCATTAAAACTTAAAATCTCAGGGGCCAGCCCCGTGGCATAGTGGTTAAGTTTGCGCGCTCCGCTTCGGTGGCCCGTGGTTCGCAAGTTCGGATCCCGGGTGCAGACCTACACACCACTTATCAAGCCATGTTGCGGCAGGCATCCCATATATAAAGTAGAGGAAGATGGGAATGGATGTTAGCCCAGGGCCAATCTTCCTCAGCCAAAAAAAAAAAAAACAAACTTAAAATCTCTGTATTTCCATTACATAATATCTGGGAGTATATACTAACTTTTACATAATATCTGGGAATATATACTAACTTCCATTTAATAATATTAACTGCTACCATTTATTGAACACTTGGGTGGCAGGCTCTGTGCAGATGCCTTACTATATTAGTTCATTTCATCTATATGCTACGAAGGAGACATTCTTTTCCTTATTTTGCAGTTGCTAAAATTGAGAATTAGAGAAGGTAGGTCGTACAGGGTTACCAAGCTAACAAGTGGCAGACCCAGGATTAAAACCTGGATTTGTCTTGACTCCTAACCTATGCTCTTAACCACCATTCTGTGTGTGCTCCCCATTGTTCTGAAACAAGATTTCCTCTGTATTGTAACCTTTTCTTCTCCTGGAAAGGTTGTTGTAGTGATATCCCAAACTTCTTAGTTGATGTTAAGTCTGGTTGTAGGGCTTCTATGATATGTGGTATATCTACAAAGAAGGAAACCCCACCAAGAAAAATTCTATGAGTGCTGCTTCTCTAGTCTTGTTCACTATCCAACACTGAGCATAAGTTTCTTAATTCAGAATTTTATGACAATGACAAAAATAATCATTCATTGATCAAAAAATATCTGTTGAGTGCCTACCATGTACAAAGCATTATTCTAGACATCACTGAGAATCACATTCTATTATATACTGATAGAAACTACAAATTATACAGGATGTATAGTAAGTCAGCTTCATTTCGTTAACAAAAACTTAAGTGCCTACTAGCATTGTTCAAGGCACTGTTAGGTACTACAGTAAAAAAGACAAAGTCTCTTCTGTTATGGAGCTCAAATTCAAGTTTGGTTGGAGGGTGGGGGCAGATATTAATCAAACACTTAAGAACATACGAGAAAGAGATGAAAATATAAGTGCCATAAAAAGAATAAAACAAGATGGTGTAAATAGAGTGTTAGGGGAGAGGGGGGTGGGTGTTAGATTGAGTGGTCAGAAAAGGCTCCCCCAAGATCATGAAGAAGAGACTTGTGGGTCAAGGCAAAATGTTTGGCAGTGGAAAGTCACTGGAGGTTTTAAGCGGGGAGGATTGTGATCTAATTCGTGTTTTAAAAATACCACTTTGATTAAATTTTTGAATGACAAATAATATCTCGTACAGAGTGAAAAGATAAGGCATAGACTAAGAGAAGATATTTGCTATATATATATATTGAATTGAGAGAGGTGCGAGAGCAAACTTGTTCCTTGAAATATTCCAATAAATAAATTTAAACACCAGATATCATACCGATTAAATAACTTAGACAAGGGATTAAACAAATTTAAACTATATATTATATATACGTTATTATATATTATATAAATATAATAAATATATATATATAAAACAAATGATTAGGATCCAAAACAGTAATAGACAACAGATATGAACAGGTAATTCATAGAAGAAGAAAAACTAACGTCCAATAGTCATATGAAAAGATACTTGACTTCATTAATCATCATGGAAATCCCATTAAAACAACAATTTGAAAAAATTTAAAGTTTGAAAATACCAAGTTTAGGAGTTCACTGGTGGAAGTGTAAATCAACATAACCTCTTTGGGAAGATTTAATTGAAAATGTGTATAGCCTACGATCTACCAATTCTACATCCAGGTAATGAAAGTCTTATACATGCACACAAAGACTCACATACCTGGATGTTCACTGGGGCCCTGAAATAGAGAAAAATATAAAGCAATCTGGAGAAAAATATAAAGCAATCTAAATGTCAACCAGTAGGAAAACTGAAAAAAGTCAATTGTGGTTTATTCATACAGTGGGATACAATACACAGCAATTAAAATGAATAAATAAGATCTGGAAGAATCAACAAGAATAGCTTTCAACAAAGTAATGTTCAGTGGAAAAAAGAAAGTGGAATACCTTTTACGTAAATTTTTTAAGCATACAAAACAATCCTATATTTTGTTTAGGAACACATACATGGAGTGAAAGCATAACAACAGCTTGGACAGAGAAACACCAAATTTACAGTGGTGATTAGTTCTGCGCTATGGGACTGAGGAAAGGAACACAGACGACATCACCATACTTGTAATATCTGTACCTATCATATTTGTAATGCCATTCATATCTGTAATGCCAAAATATTAACAACTTGCTAATTCTGGGTGGTGAGTACACTCATGTTTGTTACAAAATTCTTTGTATTTACTGAACTTTTAATATTTTTCAACAAAATCAAAAGTATTACCATGGCTGCTCTTAAAGAATGGATTGTAGAGAGGCAAGAGATCAGTTAAGGTCCAAGCAAAACACGATGGTGGCTTGAATTAGGATTATAAAAATAGAAATGAAAAGAAATAGACTAATCAGGTGATAATTTGGAGGTAAAGTATTAGAAGTTGCTGTTGAATTGAATATATGGAGTAAGGGAAAGAAAAGAATGAAGGATGTCTCTCAATTTTAAACCTGTTTTTGCATGTAGACATACTTCCTGCTTGGAGTTTGATCTTTTTGGGCAAAAACATGAATGGTATGAAACTAGCTGTGCAGTTCCACTAAATGTTACTCATAAATAGTCACTTGGGACAATTACTAGTTAATCACTTCAGGCATAAAGCTAAGAAAATTATACTTCCACCTCTCGTTGGGAGGTACTCTACTCCCAAGTAATGCAAAGGCAGCACACTAGCAAAGCGTGATTGGTACCTGCTGTATTTCTAGTTAACCATGCTTTTTGATTCTCTTGAGCCCAACCTTGCCTTCATTTGGATCAGACCTTCTCCCAAGTTGCCCGTGGCAGTGACTAGATCTTCTTGAACTCTCTAGTTACCTGTCTTGTAGTGGTAGTACCAAGAGTGGCTTGAGGGAAGCTTTTGAATTCCACCCCTAATCTACATTCACTATTATCCAAAAAAACAATGTGCTTGCTATTCAAAAAGAGCTTTAAAACAAGTCTCCTAGCCATACTTTCAATGAGATTACTATCCCTAAAACCCTCTCATACAGAGACTCTAGAGCCAACATGAGACTCAACAGTCCTAGGTTATTCTGGGATGTTGGCCAGAACATGTCATTTAGGCTAGAGGTGGATCATAGGGACAGAGGCTGTAATATTCACTTGTGCCTTCTTCTTTAGAAAGTGATTATCCCATAAAATTTGAGAAAGTTGATATGAAATAGGTAAGATGCCAGGTCTTGAGGAACCCCTGGAGGTTTTACTTGAATGCCTCAGGAAAAACATATCTTATAGTAGGTAAAGGGTTCATGAAGTTGGCAGTTGGGTTTACAAAGGGACATTTGGTTTAATTTCCCAGAATCAGCTAGTATTTGCATTGACCAAGAAAAGTTATCATATGAAATTGCATTGTTTGTTTACTGTCTGTCTCCTTCATTAGAATGTAAGCTCCATGTAGGCAGGAATTTTGTTGATTTTGGTCACTTCTTTATTCTATAAGTATTAGTTGAATGGATTTTATAAATTTGATAAATGGAAACACATTTGCTTCTAATCCTAACATTTTATTTCTCTGACTCTGACTCTCTTGCCTCATGTTTTTTGTGTGTGTGTGAGGAAGATTAGCCCTGAGCTAACATCTGATGCCAATCCTCCTCTTTTTGCTGAGGGAAGATTGGCCCTGGGATAACACCCGTGCCCATCTTCCTCTACTTTTTTTATACGGGACGCCACCACAGCGTGGCTTAAGTGGCGCATCAGTCCGTGCCCGGTATCCAAACCTGCAAACCCTGGGCCATCGAAGCAGAGCACGCGCACTTAACCACTATACCACCAGGCCGGCCCCTCTTGCCTCATTTTTAAAGGGATGTTTGCGATTATATTGGGCCCATCCAGATAATGCAGAATAATCTTCCCATCTCAAAATCCTTAATTTAATCACACGTGCAATGTCTCTTTTGCCATGTAAGGTAACATATTCACAGGTTCTGGAGATGAGGATGAGAACATCTTTGGGAGGCTTTATTCTGTGTACCATAGCTATTCTACTTGCATCGAAGTTTTCACTCTTTGCTCATTCACTATGTTGTTGCTTTAGTATAAAACATTTGAAAAATTTGAAAAATTGAGAGGCACACAGTTCACCCTGAATCAACAAATTGGAAATTTATTTTTATCTCAACCGAGAAGTCTTGATCATTTTTGATAATAGATGGGAACAGAGGCAACACTACGTCTTTTATCAATTATTTAAAAGACTGAAATACGAGTTATAAACAACAGTTTTCAAGTAGTAAGACTGATCCTCACCTCACCCCCATTCCTCACCTTCTAAATATACTGAAATCTGCTCTGCAGTTGCATTTAAATGTGCATTGAGCTTCACAGTAGTAAACTTCGTACGGCAGGCTCTTAGCTCAAGGATGTTGCCTTTATTCTAAACACTTTTATAGCTTCTTTTTTAGAACTGTCTTTAGAGACAGTTCACCAGACACACAGGAAAACACGGCTCATTATTTTAAGGTCACAGGGTACTTTGCCTACTCTGTCTTCTTCCCTTCCCCATTGTTTAATCCCCTTGCCTTCATCCCCACTCCTTCCTCTGCTGATATTAGTGCCCGAGATCTGTGGGGTTGAGAGGAAGGCCTGGGGAGCCAGAGTGTGCCTGGGGAGGGGGCAGGGAGAGCTGCATGCAGAGCTCAAGAGGCAGCAGACTGCAATGTAAGTTTATTTGTGTGATCCAGCCTACATTAAACATTATTAAAAAACAATATTTGATAATGTGCTAAGTATCCAAAAAATCATGTTGTTAAAATAAATCCTCACTGAGGACTGTCTGTAACTTCATCTAAACTTCTGTTAGTTCCCCATGTAAATATTATTTTAAATAAAGAGGTACCCTTAGTCAAACAGACTTTTTGATGTATTATTGTGCTTTTTTTTTGCTGGGAAAGATTCGCCCTGAGCTAACATCTGTTGCCAATCTTCTTCCTTTTGTTTTTTTCCTCCCCAAAGCCCCAGTGCATGGTTGTATATCCTAGTTGTAAGTACTTCTAGTTCTTCTATGTGAGCCGCCACACCATGGCAACTAACAGATGAGTGGTGTGCTTCCACAACTGGGAAGCAAACTGGGCCGCCAAAGTGGTGAGAGAACCAAACTTGAACCATTACGCCATCAGGGCTGGCTCTGATGTACTATTTTGTTGTTGTTTTTCTTTTTTTTTTTGTGACGAAGATCGGCCCTGAGCTAACATCTGCCAATCCTCCTCTTTTTGCCAAGGAAGACTGGCCCTGGGCTAACATCCATGCCCATCTTCCTCCACTTTATATGGGACGCCACCACAGAATGGCTTGACAAGCGGCGTCGGTGCGCGCCTGGGATCCAAACCGGCGAACCCCGGGCCGCTGCAGCAGAGTGCGCGCACTTAACCGCTTGCGCCACCGGGCCGGCGCCTCTGATGTACTATTTTTTGGCCAGGAGAAGTGAGGGTATTGAAGGCGAGACTAGAAAAAACTCGCTTCTGTGCTGATTTTTTTCCAAAGGAGTCTCAGTTTAGAGGCTTTCTTAGAATAGCTCTATACGTAATTTAAAGTTTTTCAACTCCGGCAATTAAAGTTTACTATTTAGGTACATGAACAAATGAAGAAAATATTATTGATAATGATGTCATATAAAATATTTATACCATATAATACAGGCTGCTGGAGTTATGAAATGTAAGCACAATTCACAAACCCTCTGATATTTTCAACTACTGAAGTACCAGAAGATCTGGCCAGTCGATTCTTTCAGAGGTCCCATTCAGAAGAAAGTATCTAAAATACTCCTCACTACATATATTTTTTTCTTCATTGGACCAATTAAGATTACTCTTCAATGGGGCCGGCCCAGTGGCACAGCAGTTAAGTTAGCACATTCTGCTTCAGTGGCCCAGGGTTCACTGGTTCCGATCCTGGGCGCAGATTTGCTCACTGGACCTGCTCACCGCTCATCAAGCCATGCTGAGGCAGCATCCCACACAGAAGAACCAGAAGTACCTACAACTAGGATACACAACCATGTACTGGGGCTTTGGGGAGAAAAAAGAAAAAGAGGAAGATTGGCAACAGATGTTAGCTCAGGGCTAATCTTCCTCAAACAAACAAAAGATTACTCTCAATGAAATATGTCTGTAACTTAAGAGTACTCAAAGGAAATGCAAAAAGTCCTATTTTAGATTATAATCTCACATAGGAAAGTGTTTTTTTTCCCCTATGGGATAGTCTTCCTCTATTTAACAAAACAGCCATTTGGCTTCCTTGGTGGTTGGCCCCCTTGCTACAATCAGAATAAAAAATTCTAAATTCTAAATCTACACTGTCCAATTTGTAGCCACTACCCACATGTTGCTATTGAGCACTTGAAATGTGGCTAGTCTGAATTGAGACCTACTGTTAAATGTGAAATACACATCAGATCTCAAATATTTAGAATGAAAAAAGAATATAAAATATCTCCATAATTTTTATGTTAATTACATGTTGAAATAATATCTTGGATATACTAAGTTAAATAAAATATATCATTAAAACTAATTCATCTGTTTCTCCCTTCCTTCCTTCCTTCCCTCCCTCCCTCCCTTCTTTATTTATTTTTTGTGAGGAAGATCAGCTCTGAGCTAACATCCATGCTAATCCTCCTCTTTTTGCTGAGGAAGACCGGCTCTGAGCTAACATCTATTGCCAATCCTCCTCCTTTTTTTCCCCAAAGCCCCAGTAGATAGTTGTATGTCATAATTGCACATCCTTCTAGTTGCTGTATGTGGGACACAGCCTCAGGATGGCCGGACAAGCGGTGCGTCGGTGCGCACCAGGGATCCGAACCAGGGCCGCCAGTAGCGGAACGCGCGCACTTAACCGCTAAGCCACAGGGCCGGCCCGTCTTTTTATTTTTTTTAATGTAGGTGCTAAAAGTTTTAAAATTTACACATTTGGCTCACGTTTGTAGCTCACATTATATTTCTATTGGACAGCACTGATCTAAATCATCAGGGCAGCATTTCCTCCTACAGGATCAGAGAGCTTCACCTCTGAATAGACATGTTTGAATGAGTTACAGTGTACTTATGTATTAAAATATCTTTAATTCAAAATATTTTAAAGCATTACCTATTTAATCACTAGCTCTCTCTGAAAGAGTAGAAAGCTATGTCCCCCATTTTCTAAATGCAGCTCCACAGAGGTTTAAATGACTGACAATTGTCAAGTTGTATGGGTGCTCTAAGTCTGTACCCAGACTAAGTTACAATGCCTTCACTTTTACTTTTCTTTGTATACTTTCTTAGAGAAGCAGTGGTCATTTAAAAAAAAAAAAAAAATACCGCCTAGAAATAACCAAATCATTGACCCTAGGAAAAAGCCAAGCAAATAGGATCTTAAATGGTGAATCTCAACAGATGTTCCCTCAATCACAGTAAAAGACAAGAGAAGACAGAATCAATTGCTGCAGTTGTCAAAAGTATTATAATAGAAAAGCTATCAAAATTCTCACCAATTCCAATATTCCAAAAAAAAGAACTCTTTCTGAATTACATTTTACAGAAGGACAAGTTTTGTACTTGCTTTCTCCCCAAGTGTAATCATCTCTCTATAGATCTATCTGTCTGTCTGTCAAAACATCCCCAGAGGAACAGAAACCTGGCCTGTCTTTGGATAAGCTTTAAAATGTTCCCCTTGGATTACAATAGTGGTGCTAGGGAAGAAGAACAGAGTTTTAGACATTTCTGCTTCCCAGCAGAATCCAAGAGAATGTTCAAAGGGCTCTTGCGTAACTCTATCCCACAACTCCCGTGCCCCCTTCTTTTTAAAAAAGATAATAATGAGTAATTTTATTAAGCGTCTCTTCCATATTAACCAAAGACAATTTTAATCTAGCTTTATATATGGTTCCCTTAAAATATTTAGTGTTATTTTTAAGTGATGTAATTCACATATCATAAAATCCATTTAAAGTTACAATTAAATTTTTTTTAAATATTCAGAGTTGTGCAAACATTTCAATTTTAGAATATTTTCATCACCCCAAAATACACACTGTACCTTTAGTTTAGTTATCACCCACTCAACTCGCCCTTCCCATCCCTAGGCAACCACTAATCTACTTTCTGTCTCTATGAATTTATCCATTCTGGATACTTCATATAAATAGAATCATACAGTATGTAGCCTTTTGTGACTGGCTTCTTTCACTCAGCATGTTTTCAAGGTTCATGTTGTAGCATATATTAGTACTTCACTCCTTTCTATGGTTGAATAATGTTCCATTGTGTGTGTGTGTGTGTGTGTATATATATATATATAGACCACATTTTATTCATCCATTCATCAGTTGATGGACATGAGGGTTGTTTCCACTGTTAGATTATCATGAATAATGTTGCTATGAACATTTGTGTACAAGTTTTTATGTGAATATGTTTTCAGTTCCCTTGGGTACATATCTACAAGTGGAATTGTCAGGTCATATGGTGACTTTATGTTGAATTTTTTTTTGAGGAAGATTAATTAGCCCTGACCTAACATCTGATGCCAATTCTCGTCTTTTTTTTTTTTTGGCTGAAAAATATTGGCCCTGAGCTAACATCCATGCCCATCTTCCTCTACTTTATATGGGATGCCGCCACAGCATGGCTTGACAAGCGGTGCGTCGCTCCGCGCCTGGGATCCAAACCTGCAAACCCTGGGCCGCCGAAGCAGAGCATGCGAAATTAACCGCTACGCCACCGGGCCAACCCCTATGTTGAACTTTTTAAGGAACTTTCAAACTGCTTTCCAAAGCAGCTCCCATGCCTTTTCAACTTGGTTTAGTCTATCCCACCCAAACTAATCCAATTCAATAAGCATCCACTGCGAGCTTATGTGCCAAGTGGTATGCTTGGCAGAGAGGACAGAGATGACTAAGAGATCATCCCGGTCTGCAGGGAGCCCACTGCCTGGTGTAAAACCTCAGAGTTTAGTAGAAATGAGTGAAACGTTCTTCCTGCAACCTGGAATCTGCCTTCAAGAGGGAGGAAGAACATACTTGCAGGCAGAATCACTGGATGAGAATAAGATGCTCAAATGATGCTGGTCCTTTACAATTACACAACTAGCATTCTGGGCGTGTTTAGTAACGGGGTTTTTGTATTTATTGCTGCCACTGTGGCTTTTTATACCTTTATGAGGTATAAAATGAGGCTTATACTGAACTCATCTTATCTGTTACTAAAAATTATCTACATCTAGTGACACTTCACAAGCCTGTGGGAAATAAGTAATCATGATCCAATTTTTATTATATAGTTATCCTAACTACAAAACCACTATCACAGTATGAAATTAGCCTGCCACATAGGGATCTCTAAGATGATTCCAATAGCCAAGCGGAAAGAGTTTACTTAATTTGGCAAGCTAAAATTCCCTAAGCCTCTTGTAGAAGCAGAAAAGAAGAGATGCTTAGGGAAAGAATGAAGAGTGGACAAAAAGGTCAAAGAATTAAGTGAAAGTGATGTCATAAAATGCAAAGGACGGAAAAGTTTCAAGGAGGGAGTGGTTAGTAATATTAAACCCTACATAGACATTATACTGGAAGAAAACCAAAAAGATATTATACTGGAATAAAACCATCTTTAGTAATTAAGATATTACTGGTTATGTTAACAAAAGCAATTTCAGTGGAGTAGAGGGAGCAGTGTTTGGAAAAGAGATTGGGATGTGAAGTAGACTAGTGAAAGTAATGGGAGGAAGATGAATGTGTTTCTATATTGAGAGGACGAAATCGATGGAGGAAAGGCTACAGCCATAGGAGAAAGGGAATGATAGACAGAGAACTGAGGCAGATTCGTAAGGAATCTGGAATGGATATGACAAGCACCAGTGGAGGAGTTTGCCTTGGACAGAGAGGGACTTTCTTTTAGAGGGACTTAGAAACTATGCTTCTAAGACATACATGCTTCTGAGAAGAGACAATTGTGCTTCTGACAGGGAAGAATGAGTACTGATGCAGATATCCATGTGCAGGGAGTGGTGATGGGAACAAGTTAAAGAAATATAGTAAATTACTACTTCATATAGCACTTTATACACTAAAGCAATTTCACACACACTAGATGCATTTGAGTCTCATAATGACCATGGAAACATGCTTGGGGAGACTGAACGAGTTGCCCCAAGTCCTTCAGCTAGTGAGCCACATAGGTGCTTCTTCAAACTCAAAGTTCCATGCCCTTTCAGTGATGTCACATTCCTTAGTAACTATGTACAACCAGAGGAGGAAGGTGATGAAGGAAAGATCCATGGGATTTGAGTGACTAGCTTGGGGAATACGAAGGGATGTCTCTCTTCCATCAAGTGAGGGAAATCTTTGCAGAGATTAGATTTACGTAGCTGCTTCAATGAAGAAAGATTAAAGAAATGTCTAATCATATTTGCGTGGTGGATGCTTTTATCACAATGGAAAAAATAAGGATAAAGGCAGATTATCAGAAGATAGGACAAAGCGTCTGACTCATGTGGTAGTCGAAATCCCAGGGATTTTTCCTTACGGGTGTGCAATGTGTTAGTGCTAAATTTCCTCTCCAGTCTTCATTTAGAAATGCCCTTTTTGTTTACATTACAATTTCTGAGGCTGTGATTACACAATGTCAAAACATTAGCTTGGTATGGAATTTCAGACAATCAATCTGATATCCTCTTTTAAAAATTCTTTTCATCAGTTCATACCCTAATTCTTACTCAGAAGATAATTAAGAGATATGGCATCAATACCGGCATGCTTGTTGAGGTTCTTGTCGAGGGAGGTGGATGGTAGTGCACAGTGAGGTCATGAAGTATCTTGGGAATCAAAAGTCTGACAAATCAGAGTGTGTGATATGGCAAACCTGTGTTAGAAATCCAATCTATGCCCAATGAAAAGATACTGGACCACAGAAACTTTGAATGCTTATTTTATGGGGGCTTTTTTTTTGGCTGAGGTGGGGGTACCTTAGAGATAATACAGTGGTGAGTGGTTTTGTTAAGAAGAGGCTTATCTCTTATTACTGGACACTCTTTCAATTAGCTGTCTCTTCAGGTGTCTTATGGATACCTGTTATGGTCTAACTGGCTACCTTAAGTGTGCTGTAGGAAAAGGAAACAAGGCAACTGGACTTGTACAGCTTCACCAGACCCCCTTCTCTGACTCTGATATTTCTGGCAGGAAAAGGAACTGAGCCAAGGAACAGTTTCAAGAGTAGAAGCTCCAGGGAGGGCAGGGCTAGATGGTGGTAAATGTCCATTTGGCCTTCTGATAGCCACCATGAGCAAGGGACTGGAGCACCATAAAGGCAAGAGCTCTGGTACACTGCAGGGATGCAGGCTCCATCCATCCATCCATCTACTGTTTGGCACTTTTGTTATTTCCTCCCAAGGGATGCTTGCTTTTCCCTGTAGGCTACATGGGAAGTTAGAGAAGCTGGAAAAGCAATTTTTTTTTCCTCTCCTTCTTAACCATTTCCCCTAATCCTGAGACACAAGGTCCCTGGCTTTGTCCTTGGAAGGGGGGGTGGGGTGCAGCTGGTCAACTTCTAAGACGGCCTTCCCCCACTCCAGTAAACTAAGGAAAAGTTCATTTGAACAAGAAGCTAATTAAAGACCGAGAGAGGCTTTTAAAAATGAACCATAGTTTCCTTTGATAAAATTCAGGTTGAGCTTATGGACTGTATCAAATATTTTCACCTTCATGTCAGTCTGGACTTCCTCTAATAGAGTGAGTTTATCTGTTGAAAAAGATAACACAGAAAATGAGATAATACTTCAGTTTGGTTAGCAGTACTTCTTTCTTGACCCTATGCCAAATATAATTTTAACTATTAAGTTTGCCTTTCTTCCATGGTACTACCACATTGTTATCATGGTAAGAATATTGTTTTACAAAAACATTTTGAAATAAAACAGAAGTTAATTTTGAAAATCTCATTTTAGTTTTTATATTTCTCTTGTGAAAGGTTTATCCAGTGTTGTCTAAGCCTCTTTTAGGTAGCAGACCACTTGAATTCTTCTGACTCATGCTTCCTCCAAACTCTCTTGTGTACTGGACTCTCTGATGGGTGTTATTTTCCCTCCTATGACACAGCTTCTCCTTATGTGTAATCACTCTGACTTGGAGGAGGATAGAGAGAATGACCAAGCACAACAGCCTTGGTTACCGAGTAGGTTGTTTCTACACAGGTTATTCCTATTCCCCTTAAGGTTATACAGTCAGATTTTCAGAACAGCAGTTCATTACAATATATGATGAGAGAAGAAAGTGAGGCAGCAAATTATAATCTAATATCTTCTAAAAATGAGCAGTAAGCATTAAGCTTTTGTTATTACAAAGTTATCATGAATATTTTTAAAATGGAATCTTAAAAAATCAGATTTTGTTTCATTTTTTAGTATGAAAACACATTCTGCATATTCTTAAGTAAAACACAATAAAGTTTCTAATTGTAGTAATGGAGGCAGTTTGGTTTTTTAAAAGCACTAAAACAAATGAGGCAGCGCATTGCTGACCTGGATCATGCCAGTGGTGGTGAGTGGGCAGGGAAACGAGCACTCCTGCATGCTGCTAATCCTGCCACCTTTCTGACAGCAATCATGTCAAAAGCCTTGGGTTCTGCATACTCCTTGACCTAATCCTATGAGTTAAGCGCTATTATTTCACTTTACAGATGAAGAAACTGAAATTCAGAGAGAGTAGGTAACTTAGTGGAGCTGCAATCCAGGCTTACAGTTACCTAACCCAGAGCTTACACTTAACCACTACACTACAAACCTCATTCAATAATATGGGGTTTGTTTTTAGACAGTATTCCTATAATAAAATAATATGCAGCAATTTAACGTGTTGTTGTACAAGAATATATAATAACATGGACAGATGTTTGCAAAATTATAAATAGCAAAAGTAAGTTTAAGAACAATATGATCTTAATTTTATTAAAAATACATAAACATATAAATAAAACAGATATGTGCGACAGATACACAGATACACATCTAGAGAGACTGTTGAGATCACAAGTAACTTATTTTCTTCATTTTGTGTATCTGTCTTTCTTAAATTTTCTACCTTTGTATTCAAAACGATCTTTTTAAAGATGTTCAATCTCAGTTCTCAAACTGTGAATCTGCAAGTCAAAGACATAACCTACTTTTATTTAAAAAGGTACTTGAAATGAAAGATACAACATCAATTTTAAAATAGATTACTACAATTCTCTAGTGGCCCATCTTGATTTCTTCTTACTTTAAATCTAAACATTCTGATTTACTAAGGTTATTTATGTTGGAATCATAGAGCAAAAGGAAAGAGCTACAGAGAAATTGGGCAGGGGGAGGGCAAGAACCCCTGCAGCTCTTACTAACTGGTCTTTCATCTTAGTGTGAATGACATGACTCCAAGCTCTAATCCTCTAACCCTGCACTGAATTTCACCCTTTAACATGAGCCCAGAATATGGTCCAAATCAGGGACTCCCCAGTCAGTGAAAAAGAGTATCAAGAACTCATGTTTATTTATTGATAAAGGATAAGCATGGGAAAAACAAAGACTTGCGAACTTTCCCATGTTGATTTTTGTTAGTAACACCACCCAGCATGTTTGTTCAGTCTGCGGCTTCTTTCCATATGACTTACAAGGTGTTATTTTAACAGGAATGGAACTCACTGAGCAATGTGACTGACTGAGGAAGAGCCGGTTCATGCAGATAGTAGCCTCCAGTTCTATCCCAGCAGAGCGAATATTCTTGTTGGATTTGTTGAAAAGCTCTGACAGGAAGGAAGAGACATTAGTGAGAATTTCCCTCAGATAACACATTTTAGTTGAAAGAAATCCTGCCCAATTATTTTCCCCAAATATCATATATGAGTAATTTAGAACGGAAGTTGGAAATCTTGCTTTTTTTCAAGAAATTTTCAATTTTTTTTCTGGCAAACTTCCTGTTATTATAATGCAAACACATATATTTCACGGAGAGGCCAATCTTCCTCCTACTTTCTTTCTGGGTGAAGACTGGTTCAGTTCCAGGTCAGTGACTGCAGAGTTGTCTTACCATCATATCTCCTTTCCACAAGTTAAAGCACTAACTGTATACAAGACTTTATTTGAATTTATACTGCATTTATAAGTATTATATGTATCTCATAGGTAATTTTGAAAGTACTACAAAGTTCAAGGAAGATTAAAACACCACAATCCCACCACTCAGGAAAAAAACTCTTATTATTAATAGTATATACCCTTCTTGAACTTATTGCACATTACCATATTAACGGCTCTGAGTAGTCAGAAAAAAAAAAATTCACCTTTGTTTCAAAGAATGTTTCCCAAACTTCCTGGACCATGAATCCTTCGGTGGTATAACACCTATTAATAACCTAAGGAACTCAGGATCTGAGGAACACATTTTAGGAATGCCACCTTAATGACTGTATCACTGTCCAGGATCTTCCGCCATATTAAGTAATCTAGAGTTACCCAAACTCAACAATGCTCACCCCTCTACCTAAACTCAGACTAAAGTTGAATAACTTACAGTGATAAATATTTACTTCAAGAAAGCAACATGCATGGGTAATTTTATAGTATATAAATTATATCTCAATAAAGTCTTTTTTTTTTTAGAGAAACCAATATGCTTGTGTTTCAGGAAAACTGAGAAGCAGAGTAACTTGATGAACATGAGATCGGAGCAAAAAGGAATAGTCTATGCTGGCCAAGGTGACTCTTTCCTGCCCATAAGAGAGGATACATCTTTAGTTACCATAACGTCTCCCACATTCATACTACACAATTCCACCTCTTCTAGTTTTCCTTTCAAATGTTCTGGCAATGCTTACGCATTAATCTACTTAAGTCCTCCTACAGTATAAAAGAGTGAATGCATATTCCAGGGTGGAAATGAACAGCAGCAGCCATAGTCCAAAACAACCCACCATAAGTGAAGCAATTCTTTTAAACTTCATGTTTTCCCTAGAATATACATGTCAGAAAATATTTTAAAAATGCAACAGTTAAAAGTTTTTAATTCCAAATCTTTAGGGATAACTGATATATGAAGAATATGTGTTATAATTCACCTGTGACTTTATATACTTTAAAACACATCAAATGTACCCTATTTGAGAAGTAAAGCTCAAAGCTAAACATCTCCCTTGTATTCTTGCTATCTTTTTCTAGGAGCAAAAATTGACAAGGTTGATATAAGCGCTAAATCAAAATCACATTCCCTGCATCCCTTCTAGGGTTGACACATGCAAAGATGAGCTCATTTGCTGCCACAGATGGATTATACCAACTCAATGAAGCTCAACGGCCACTTTTAGTTTGTTTATCTCTTGGTTCTCTGAGACATTTTTATCACCCACACAAAACAAATAAAAATATCATAAAAGGCAATGATGCTTTTTTTATATGCAAACTATTTATTGAAATATATTATTTAAAATATCACTCTTCAAAGAGGCCACAAAAATTAAAGCATTCAAAAACTTTAAGTAAAACTCTTCAAGGGTAAGCTATTTTTTTCAGTTTTTACAAAGTTTAGCGGCCAGAGGATACTTCTATCGAGACTTGCAGTTGGTTCAGACTCAGCTTCTGCTCATGCTGTGCAGAGCGTCCACGATGGTTTTATTGTACTCTGCAATCTGCTTGGTTACATTCTTCATAATTGGCCGGTAATCACTCTCTTGACTCTTGGTTGCTATGACTATTTACATGAGTTAAGGAGGAACACTCAAGAAAAATATTAATCTGATTGTGGCTGAGAAAGAAACCAAATCATATTGGTATTTTTCTTATTGAAAACTGAAGATGGCAGAGAAAAAGCACAATTAGAATATTTTTTAAATGTATTATTTTAACAGATTAAGCATCAATTGAAACCTAAAAGTCCAAGCAAAACTTGTTTCAAAAAAGTTCACCTACAGTATAAAAGCTCAGAAGAACCATGTTCTCTACAGTACTACACAGAATTTCAGGCAAGTCTCTAGACTTCATTGTCTTTCAAGATCACCTACTTCGTGTTGCACAAAACTAGAGTGCTGGACTTCAGCATATTGCGAACGCGAGTCTTTTGCTTTTAAACTAAGTTGCACTACCACTGGGGATAAAGTCCCTAAATGCATCTCGTGTGGAGGTATACTGCGGTCCGTGCTGCCCTGAGCTGAAGTTCAGCAGTGTCCTAGAGGAGAATCTATGCTACCAATGAGTCAAGATCTAGTTCTCCAAGCAGAGATGTCCTTGAATGGGTCAAAAAAGGGAATAGGAAACAACTTTTGGGAAAATGTTTCTTACAACTCCACAATACATGTCCTCACCAGCTGCTTCCTCCTATGATCACACAAAAAGATAAACAACAAGATGGAATATAAGTACCATCTTGGTAGGAATAAGATGAAGTTGAATTGGCTGGAACACAGATGAGCTTAAAGCTCAAATTTCTCATAACACTATTTGGTTTACCTCCCTTTGCTGCCCAGATATCCAAGGTACAGCATTATAAACAACAATAAACAACTATAGATACATATACATATATATGGTTATATATAATTTTCCCAACAACTCTATAAGAAGAAAATATTAACTGTATTTGAGATGATAAAATTGAGGCTTTAACAAATTAAGTAAATTGTCCAAAGTCCATAAACTATAAGTAGCAGACTCAACGTTTACAATTAGATCTCCCAACTCCAAAACCTGTACACTTAGTCACTATGCCTCATCATGACTTTATACAGTCTGCATTCTATTAGTTACTTTGGTATACACATCCCCACACTCACCCTAACTATTGTAGAGTGAAAACTAAGTCTTACTCAATTATTCTCCACATTGTTTAGCTCAGTGTTTTGTACATATTAGGTATTTGGTAAGTGTGTGTTAAATTGAATTTCATTTCAGTCTTTAAAGAAATTCCTAGAAAAAAAATGACTCAGTCAAGTTCATTTGCAGCTTTTTAAAGGATACATTCTTTCATCACAAAATTATTTTGCTCATGGTGCTGCCACTTCCTCTCCAAATTTGTAAGCTAAAAACAAAAGAAAAATGTTAACCAGTGCCCATATTCAAAACAATCATACACCCTTTTAAAGGGATAAGGAAAAAAAAACACTCAATTTTAAATCTTATCAACTCCTTGCATTTTATTGAGATAAAGCCACAGTAGAAAAAAAAGAAATTTAGAAAAGATTAAACAATAATAAATACACTAATAAATACGATGTTGAATTTGACAACAGGTTTTACTCTATATGTTTATTTTAATCAAAAAATATTTAAAATATTTATTATACCAATGAACATGCCAATTGAAAGACAATTTATGATTTTCCCTTGCCTAAAAGAACTTGAAAAAGAAGAATGGGACATGATGGGAATCTCTCCTTGAAATCTGGAAGTCTCATGCCACAAATGTAATATATTCTAACACTGTCAAAGGTTCAGCTATATAGGAGAAACTTCCTTATTTCCAGGGCTAAATTTCCTGTCTAATTCCACAAGCTGTGATAAGAGCAGAGCTGCAGTGTGAAGATTATAAGAGGGCTGGTTAAAAAGCTGGCACTGTTACAATAATTTCTGCATCAACAGGAAGCTAATGTGGATATTATATTGATGGTTGCTTCCTCAGAAGACAATTTTACTATTATAGAATTAAACTGTTTTTCTGATTTAATTAACCTTGTAACTCTGGGTTACAGTCTTTCTTTTTTAAGATGCACATAGTTTTTTTCCTAAGCAAAGGACTGTCTGAAAAATGAAACTTTAAAATAATGTTCTGCCTGGGCATTTCCAACAAGTAATGATTACTTTTAAAAATCTGGTAACTGAAGCAGCATTAACAATATTTCTTGCTACTCTCATGTTAAAATTATTTTCTGGGCATAAGTTCAGTCTTAATGTAGCATCCATCCCATTGTTTCCTCCAGAGATAAAACTAGATATTAGAATGAATCATACTTAATTAATTATGTGAAATGCATGTGCTGTGTAGTTAACACTACTAAATCAGATCTAGCTCCCCCAGATAGGACCTTGAAGTTAAGATGGACTTAAGGAAGCAGTCAGCACTTTTTGACTATAAATCTCTAATAACCTTTTGCAAAGTCAAGTACCAAACTTTTCCCCCTTTGTTTCATAAAAGGAGTGGCCTTCTTATAATGCATTAGATCTCTTAAGTGCTACACGAATAATGCTATAAAAGCAACACTACGTCAGATGGTCAAATTCCTTCCAGATTATACATCTATATTAGTGACTTGCCTTTAAACCTCTGAAGATATCATGAAGCAAAAATCTGTTTTTTTCCTACAATTTATTTAAAAAGCCTGTTATGAGTTATTTATATATTTCGGATGTTAACTCCTTATCAGATATATGATTTGCAAATATTTTCTCCCATTCCTTAAGTTGATTTTCCATTTTGTTGATGATTTCTTTTGCTGTGCAAAAGCTTTTTAGTTTGATGTAGGCCCACTTATTTATTTTTGCCTTTGTTGCTTGTGCTTTTGGTGTCATAACCAAAATATGTTACCAAGACTAATGTCAAGGAGCTTCTTCTTTATGTTTTCTTCTAGAAGTTTTACAGTTTTGTCCAATATGAATATGTTTAAATTATTTCAAATAAATAATAGTAATTCATTAAAAAAAGTGTCTGTTATGTAAACTTATTTATAGATGTCAAAAAGTATTTTTCAAGAAAACAGATGCAAAAGATAGGGAGACCAGGATTGGATTTGATCCGTTGGGATTCACAAAAGGCAACAAATAATACAGAGAAGGGTTGTAAATTGTGGCTTATGTTACAAATTCTTGTTATCAGTATATGCAGTCAAGAATATGATTAGTACTTAATGTGGGAATAAATACGGTAGCCACTGACTGGCTCTAAGAAATTGTGTTTGTCAAGTGTTTTCCTCCTTAAATCATCTATTCAGTGGAAGAGGAGGGCCAATATTCCATAAGAAATACAGTATTTTTTCCTTAGGCCCATTTAAGACAACAACCTCACAAACTTTTTTAGGTTTCTTCTCCAGCACCCATCCCCACTATAAAACAGCCTAGGATAATTTTGCCATTTACAAGTCCATATCTAGGTTTGCATATTATGAAGTAGAGACAGAATTACTGACTGATAAATTTGAATTATGTAAATTAGTGATTTCTGAGCTTTTTGTAGTTGTGGCAAACTCTGATGAGACTCCACCCCTTTCAAGAAGAATATATCTTTTTTTTTAAAATGGTACAGCCATGGGATGAAATAGCTGATGTCATAAAAATGTCATCAAAAAAGAATTTGAAAATATTTAAATGAGAAAATAAATGATTAAAGACTTTATGCATGGAATGATTTCATGTTTTGTAAAAAAATATAGTTTATATGGACGTATAATTGCAAAGGAAAAAAGTTTACAAGGTTATTATATGAAAATGTTAACGATGATTGTCTATTAAGATCATATTACTATATAAAGAAAAGGAAGAAAAATTTTAATGTGTTTACCATTAGTAAATCATAGTTGCAAATTGCTAATATAGACTAGTTAGATATGAGAATGACCAATCTTTATCAGACCATGATTACTGATTTTGTACGTCATACATGCTTCATTTACTCCTCCAACACTTATTGAACACCTGTTATGTGGCAACAACTAGCACAATGCTGGGGAGAAAGTGAATAGACAGACATCATATCTGCCCTCTCAGACAGAGCTCTCAGTCTAGAAGACCTCAGACATTGTTCAGGTAATTATCGGTAGGATAACTGATACAAAAAGGGGGCTTGACTGTGCATCCTGTCTAAATAATCAGTGCTGTAAATCAAGAAGTTCAAGGACAGGACTGCCCTTTATAGCATTATTTGAACAGTTTTAAACTAGAAATAACCTAAATGTCCAACAATACAGAATTAGTTCAGCAAATTATGTTATATCCATATAGTCAAATATTACATAGAATCATATTTTTAAAAAACAGCTACTGACAAGGGAAAGTACTTAGGATGTATAGTTAATAATGAAAAACAAGTTTCCAAATAATATGTACAAAATGATACCATTTCTATAAATATATAGAAATAAAAGTGTACTTACGTATATGTATAAAGTGTATGTACGCGTAACATACGTAAAACCTAGAAGGACCCATACAAAATGACAAGAATTGTCTCCTCTGAGTGGTGGAATACTAGTCATTAGGGTTTATTTTCTTTATTTGTGGTTTTTGTGAATTAGCAAAGTTTCTACATAAAAAATGCTTTACTTTTGAAATTTTTAAAAGCTAGTACCATAATGGCTGTGCCCAGAACAGTGCCTAGCACACAGCAGGCCTTCAATATAGGTTTATAGAAGGCAGAAAAGCAGAAGTAAAATCATTCTGAGTGGAGATTACACAGAATCTGGCTATCTTTAAAGCCAGAAAATGTGGAAGGTATATAAAGCAGGTAGGAAAAAAAAAAAGAAAAGAAAAAGGTTGTTTTAGAGTGAATATATAGATTAAGAGAACAGGACAGACAGCCTAAAAAGAGAAATGAATTTCAGAGTCTTTTTTTTTCTTTTTACCTGAGAATGTGTCTCATTTTCTTGCAATTGTGTTTTTAGTGTCTCATATTCTACGTTTAGCCTCTCCATTATTTTCTTAAAGGCATTTCTGCGAGTTGATAATACTGTTCGCTCCTTATGTAATTTCTAGATAGATCCAAATAGAAGTAAATAACAGGCTTTAGCAAATATCTAGTAAGCCAATATAAGTCATATTTGACAAATAATTTCAATGATATTCTGTTAAAATTCTACCAAAGCTATAATTACTCTAAAATCTGTTTCTAAAAATATCCTTTGATGGCCAGCTCCCTGGCTTAGCAGTTAAGTGTGCGCGCTCCACTACTGGCGGCCCAGGGTTCGGATCCCAGGCGCGCACCGACGCACTGCTTCTCCGGCCATGCTGAGGCCACATCCCACGTATGGCAACTAGAAGGATGTGCAACTATGACATACAACTATCTACTGGGGCTTTGGGGGGAAAAAGGAGGAGGATTAGCAATAGATGTTAGCTCAGAGCCGGTCTTCCTCAGCAAAAAGAGGAGGATTAGCATGGATGTTAGCTCAGGGCTGATCCTCCTCACAAAAAAAAATAAACAAATAAAAAAAATCTAAAAAAATAAATAAGTAAAAATATCCTTTGAACTATAATAAGCTAAATTAATATTAACTGTAATAATAATAACTCTATTAAGGCTGCCATTTCTGTTCCTACCCCACCAAATTTACTTTACATGAACACAAATGGCAATGAAAAGCCACTGACAAGTCTTGAGTAGGGAAATATCACAATCAAATCTGCATTTAACAAAGTTCATATTTGTTGAAATGCTCTATCCCTTGCTTCTCAATTTTTGCCTTTTGTTTAAAACTTAAATCACTCTAAATTCCTACTATATATGTAAGCATCTTTATTTTTTCTTAGCTTATATACCAAATAATCAACTGTAAATAATAAATTCTATAAACTATACAGATATTAAATTTGACCAACAGAAAACAACTGGAATTATAATTCTGTACGACTTTGTTACCATTTACCTTTTTCTTTTCTTCTCCTGATGATTTTAAAGCTGGTAAATCATTATATGTCTCCAGATCAGCTGTCATTTGCTTAATCTTGCTTTTTAGAGAACGTTGTTCCTCAGTCATCTTACTTTCCAGAAGTTCCATTTTCTGCAGATCCAACTGTAGACGTTGACTATCTGAAACATAGGAAGGTCCAAGGCCACAAGAAGTCAAACTTTATTCCTTTCACAAAAAGAAATGCAATGCAACCATTAAAAACCATGTTTTACAAGAGTATCTGCAACAGAAACATATGTTCCACCACAACCAGTGAAACAATACAAAGATAAATTAAGAAAAAAGAATATGCATCCCCCAGGTAACCAATGTAACCTGATGTACATTAGCCACACTTGTCTCCATGCTCATGCAAACACATAAGAATGCACAGAGGTTTTTTTTCTTAACATATATTATGCGATAAAGACTCATTATTTTTAATGGGGGCATGACACAGACAAACAGTTATTTGGGGAAAACAGCAAGTTACGAAACATTAGATATATATTTGAGCAAGATTTTTAATTAGACACACAGTCAATTCTCTCTATAAAGACACCGTGAACGCTGAGTTAGCAAATACTGAACTGTCACGCCTAGGGGAAATACAGGGTTAGGCTCCTGTGAGTCTCTAATCACAATATTTTCATCAACTGAGTAATACACAACCTTGTTTTATGAATACGTCTGTTTAAACAAACCTTATTTAATATATATTGTTGATTCGTTAACACTGAACTCACTGCCAACTTACGTCTGAACGAGCTTATCTAACACAAGTTTTCTCTATAAGGCACATCACAGCTTTCTTGCACTTAGGAACACTAGCCAGCACTTCAGCACTACGCTTGGGGGCTATTTTAAATAACAAAATCACCAAGACAAAGCACAAAAACAAGGAAAACATTGACACCAAATATATCGTGAAAAGGATACTTGTTTACAGTATGAGAACAAAAACAAGAAGGCAGAGTGTTGTTTTATTGGATCTCTGCTGGGAATGTGCATGTCAGGCAATTCAAATTTTTCACCACTCTGTGCATTTTCACAAATGACTGTGAAAATGCTGCAATTATTGATTTTGGGGTAACAAACTAATTTGAGTGAGTAGGCAAATCCGAATGAATGGATGGTAGGATAGGCAGAGGGAGATACACACAAACTTTTGTTTGTGGGAGGGAATGAGATTAAGGGTGGAAGTCAGTTTAGGATATGTTGTGTTTGAGATACCTCAGACACATCCAAATAGAGATAAGTAAAGATGTCCATGTACAGATATATGGGTCTGAGGCCCAGAGGGAAATCTGAGGTCTGAAGATACAGATTTTGAAAACATCAGCACAGAGATGGCAACTGAAGCTATGGGAATGGTTGAAATCATCAAGAGAAAAGGATTCATGACAGAACCTGTAAGAATACCAAATTTTTTTCTTTTTTTCCTGAGGAAGATTTGCCCTGAGCTAACATCTGTTGCCCATCTTTTTCTTTTTGCTTGAGGAAGATTCGCCCTGAGCTAACATCAGTGCCAATCTTCCTCTATTTTGTATGTGAGTCACCGCCACAGCATGGCCATCAATGAGTGGTGAGCAGAGTGTGCTGAACGTAACCACTAGGCCATGGGACCAGACCCAAGAACACCAAATTTTTAAAGGATAAATAGACATGAAGGATCCTGTAAGGGAGAATAAGAAATGACCAAAGAAATAAGAGAAAAATCAGAAGCCGTGGAGAAAAGACATTTCAAAAATAAGAGTGGTTTGTAGTACAGAATACTTCTTGGAGATTAAAAAAAAAAAAAGACTATAAAATATGTGTTGGATTTACTGACTAGGAGGGCTCTTTATTTAATTAATATCTTTTTGAGAATAGATTTCATAGAAAGAAATGGGAGCAAGTGAGAGAAAGGTTTTAAGAAATTTGGCTGTGAAACCTTTGAAAGTATTTTTTGAATACTTTGAAAATATTTTTAATTTTATTATTTATGCTTTTTTATATCTCCTAAATCCTCTATAATGAATATGAATTACATTTACAATCAGAAAACAATATTTAAAAAAATATTCCAGTCTAATAGAATTATATAATACCTACCATCTCTATTTCAGAGACTTCTCTGTGATTCTGACTTTGAAAAGATCCTTTTTAAAGGGAGAGAAAGGTAAAGGGGCGAAACAATACAACTGAGCATCTGAAATATGCCCAGCTTTAGACGTCTTCTGATTTACTTTCCTAACAGCCCTCGGGCGTAAATGTTATTCGAGGAAACTGAAGCTTAGAAAGGTAATTTGCCCAAGGTCACACAACCAGTCACGCTTTGGTGCAGAGTGACAATATTATCATCTTTATGAAAGGTTCATTTTTAAGACAGCAAATGTTACTTTACGATCCAAAAAGATGCCTCTATGAGCAACAGTGAGCTATGAGAAAAGGAACAATAACACTTGGTCAATTTTGCTGCTTCAAGCTTCCTTCCCCAGGCATCATTCTTTGTTTCACTTTCCTTCTAGCTACCAAAGTAAAACCTGATTAGAGCTAACTCAAAAACAGATACCAAAATGGAATTGAAATACGCATCCTACATATCCAGATGAAGAAATCTGAATTCAAACCTGCCTGGGCCAGTTTCCCCTATCCTGTGTTCCCAGGCTTAGGCATGGTAATAATCACATACATTCCATAGTTACTTATTTGTAGATAGAGGCAATAGTGATACATCTTCATCTTAGAACACTTGGCCTTCACTTTTCTTCTATTTTAAAGTAGGGATATGAGTACCCTCAGAAAAATATGGTGGTATTTCAGTGTGTCAAAAGCCAAACATGAACATCTTCCTTTTATTACTTAGAGATTTAGGGATGAAAGATTTTTATATTAAAATAACATATTTTGGGGCAAAATACAACATTCAAATTAATTTTTATGATAAAGTTTAATCTTATAGTGGGATGTATTGTTCCCTGTATATACATACTATTTTTCTCTAGCTCCTTTCATTGTTTTCTATTTATTGCTGCATTTCAGCAGTTTAACTATGATATGCTTAGGTGACAGATTGTTATATTAATCTTGTTTGGGGTTTAATAAGCTTCTTAGATCTGTAAAATCAAGTTTTTCATCAAATTTGGGAAACAATCAGCCATTATTTCTTCAACTACCTTTTCTCCCCCTTCTCTGTCCCTCCTCTCCTTCTGGAACTCCAATTACATGCATGTTAGACTGCTTCCAACTATCCATTGGGTCATTTATGCTCATTTTTATTTCTTCTTCAGGTTGGATAATTTCTATTGATCTATCTTCAAGTTCACTGACTTTTTTTTATGGTATCTTCAATACTCTATTAAGGTCATTCAGTGAATTTTTCATTTTAGTTACATTTTCAATTCTAGAATTTTCACTTGGTTCATTTTATAATTTCCATTTCTCTGTGGGATCTCCATCTGTTCATTTATTATGATTTTATTTTCCTTTAAGCCCTTAAATACATTTATAAACTTTCAAAAACCTTTTCATTTCAACATCTGGATCATCTCATGTTCAGTGTACAGTGACTGCTTTTCCCTTTGACTCACATTGTCCTGTTTCTTCACATGTCTAGTAAATTTTATTGCATAGTGGACATTTTAAATGCTATGTTGTAGAGACCTTGGATTCCACCATACTCCTTTGAAGAGCATTGATTTCTATTATAAATTAGCAATAAACTTTCCTGAACTGAAACTCTACACTTTTCTCCTTTGGAGTGGGCAGTATCTGAAATCTCTGTACTCAGTTCTTTCAACTTCTAGCTGCTGCTTTTTCCTAGGTCCCCTAAAGTCTACTCAGTGCACACACAGTTCAGTAGTCAGCTTAGGATTTGAGTATGGTTTATACACATATTTTGGCACTTAGTCTCCCTCTTACCAAGACATCTCCCTAATATGTGGGCAGGCAATGAGTAAGTTAGTTGGTTTCTTAACAGAAGATTTAGCAAAATTTACTTGGAATTAAGTTTCATTATCTATACAGATTCTCTAATGGAAAAATCAAATACAAAGCTACTATTAATCTTCCTCTTCTACCTATGAAACCAGACAGATTATTGATTAAAATATACCTGGAAGGTGATATTATAATAAAAATCTCATGTTCAAGAATTGAGTGACTCTCTACTTACAAATATAACAATTATCACATACAGTATAAAATATCAAATAGTAAAAAAAATGTTCAAAAGACAATGATTTAAGAAAGGAAGTTGTTTTAAGGTGATATAATTTGTTTTAATTTGGTATAATTAAACTTGAACATTTCCTCTTGTCCCTTTAAGTCTTAAGACACAACCATATTGAAATATATATTAAAAAACATATATATGGACTTAAATGTTGTTGAGAGGGTTTTGTTTTGTGGGATTCATATTTCTACTAGAGTTGGAAACAGTTAAGATGAGAATCAAAGTGCTGAATCAAAGGCACTGAGGCTTATGGTGTTTCAGTGCTGTAAATATGAAATGTCCTCAGCTTCTATATTTTGACTGGCGAAAACAGTTATATAAATCTAACTACAAGTTTAATTTGAAGATATATTAGGGACATACATTTAGTAGCTATACAAACTGCTTTTCCTAGAGAAAGGGAGAAAACGGTTGGTTGGTATAGGGTAAAGTTTATCTTCCTTTAACAGTAGGCCCCATGAAAAGCTAAAAGCTTCTCCAAGGGAAGAGACAGGAAGAGGATGCAGACTAGTTCCTTCTGATATGCTATGAAGTTGCAAAGTTTACCAAGCAGTGTGTACATAGCAGCAAAATCTCAGAAGGAACTACTTTGACCTGGGGAAATGTTTCTGAAATATTCTGCCATCAGCGCATTTGTTTATTCCCTGGAGTTTCCTTTCCAAAAACATAAATAAAAACTATTGCTGACAGATTCCTTGTGTCTTTACTCATGCAGAACACCAGTGTTTCTCAGTCTTTTTTTTTCATTATTGTCCCCCTAAGGAGCCGTTTGTAGACTATTTGTTTCCCAATCATCTCCCTCCCATGAAATTTTTATATTACAGATGTAACATATATCCGTTTATGTATAGTGACTTTTCGAGGGCCACAAACCATTATAATATCCAAGATTTTTTTTTACCCTCCCCTCAAGAAGTAATTTTTCTCCCTTGGGAGAGATACTGCCCCATTAAGAAACACAGAGTACACTAAGAAAATCAGGTGAGTTCCAATTATAACATCAAGGGCTGAAAGGGAGGCAATTCACAAAGGGGGAATGTAAACCGCATTATCTCTGAAAGGTGAACAAGAATATTATAAACCTCTTAGGGTGATTTCCAGATAGAATAAATTTCTTGTGGGGGATGGTGTTAAGGAAAGAGAGAAAAAAATTATTTATATGCTTGGTTTAAATGAACACTTAAAAATAACTGAGTAAATGAAATTAATTGTAAGGATCAGAGAATTCAAACCTTAATAAGGAAAATTTTCAGTCAAATCCTTACCATAGTAATAAACTAGATTTTTATCTCCATTGAAGCCAGTTTTCATTCTTTTTCAACTCTACATCTCTGGAGAAAATATAATGACTAGTTTTTAAAAGGAAATATAAACACAAAATGAAAAAATGAAAGGAATACAAAGCTTTGATAATTAAAGTTATTTCCTGGTATTGCTATTTACCTTTCAAAAAACATATGTTTCTCGACAGCCATCACACAAAGATAGCTTTAAAGAAGAAAAACTTGTTGAATTAATATTGACCTTAAATAAATGAAAAACTTAAAACCATGGTGTAAAACACAAAGCAGAGGTTTCCTAGATAAAATAATTAAACATAAAATTCTTTATCTTATAGAATAAAAAAATAGAGATGTAAAAATATTCATAGTCATATATATCCAAAAGAATTGAAAACAGGATCTCGAAGAGATAGTTGCACATCTGTGTTCATTGCAGCATGATTCACAATAGCGGAGAGGTGGAAACACCCTAAATGTCCATCAACAAATGAATGAATAAAGAAAACGTGGTATGTACATACAACAGAATATTATTCAGCCCTAAAAAAGAAGAAAATCCTGGCCCAGCCCTGGTGACCTAGTAGTTAAGTTCAGTGTGCTCCGCTTTGGCGGCCTGGGTTCAGTTCCTGGGTGCGGACCTACACCGCTGGTCGGTGGCCATGCTGTGGTGGCAGCCCACATACAAAATAGAGGAAGATTGGCACAAATGTTAGCTCAGGGTGAATCTTCCTCAAGCAAAAAGAGGAGGATTGGCAATGGATATTAGCTCAGGGCAAATCTTCCCCAGCAAAAAAAAAAAAAAAGGAGAAAATCTTGTCACATGTTACAACATAGATGAAACTTGAGGACATTATAAGTGAAATAAACCATTCACAGAAAGACAAATATCACATGATTCCACTTATATGAGTTATCTCAAGTAGTCAAATTCATAGAAACATAAAGAAGAATGTGGTTAGCAGGGGCTCAGGGGAGGGGGAAATGGGGAGTTGCTTTTCAATGGGCATAAGTTTCAGTTTTGCAAGATGAAAAAGTTCTAGAGATCCATTGCAAAACAATGTGCATATAGTTAACACTACTATCCTATAAACTTAAAAATGGTTAAGATGATAGATTTTATGTTATATGTTTTCATCACAATTAATGAGAAATACTCATAGTCAAATCAATAGTAGTTATAAATCCAATTTAGAATGTACCTCCTCTAGTTGCTTGGCATACAATTCAGATATACAAATAAAAGTATGGCAGGGCTGCCCGGTGGCACAGCGGTTAAGTGTGCGCGCTCCGCTGCAGTGGCCTGGGGTTGGCAGGTTTGGATCCCAGGCGTGCACCGACGCACCGCTTATTAAGCCATGCTGTGGCGGCATCCCATATCCAGTAGAGGAAGATGGGCACAGATGTTAGCCCAGGGCCCGTCTTCCTCAAGAAAAAAGGGGAGGATTGGCATGGGATGTTAGCTCAGAGCTAGTCTTCCTCACACACACACACAAAAAAGTATGGCAAACAAACTCGAAACAAATCTGGGCAGATAAAAATATACTTAAATGTATAGAATAACAACAATTGTCCACCTATATCATCAATTTAAACGCAATTGTATATTAAGAGCATTCAGTATGCATTTATAGGTCCATAATCCCCTATATAAAACTCCTAGGCAGTTCTGTTTTAGAATGCAGAATTCTTCAGATTTTAGAAAAGTAATACAGTGCATATACCAATTATTACATAACTGCTACAGCAGGGTCTGAGGCAGCATCCTATCATCAAGTACATGAGTATTTCTGAAGCAAAAAGGATGAACAGTTACACTAGGTAGGATAATTAAAGACTATAAACAGCCTCAAGTCAGTTCAAGTCAGGTTAGGTTTTGCTGCCAAGAGCTTTCTGGATTTTGAGATTCCAGATAAATGCATATTGTGGAGCTACTATTCCATTTCAAGAATCTTTCAACATTTTTAAGTTAACAAATATTAATTAAGTCTTCATTCCCCATAATCTCACTAACTTGCCAGAGTAATTGCAAGTAGACAAATAAAAATATAACTAATTCAAAGTCACCCCACACCTGCATAAAGAACACCCACAGTTAGAATTCACCAGTTCAAAAACCAGAGTCCATACAAATTTTCACATGACTTTATCCTAGGCCCTTTAGGCCTAGGAAAACAGGCCTCAATTTTTGTATATTTGTTTCTAATCTCTAACTGCACTGTCCAAATAGCAGCCACTAGCCACATATAGCTTTTGAACATTTGAATGTGTCTAGTCCAAATTGAGATGGGCTGTAACAATAAAATCTCATTGATCATTTTTATATTGATTATGTGTTGAAATGATAATATTTTAGATACAATGGGTTAAATAAAATATATTATTAAAATGCAACTATCTCTTTTTACTCTTGTAACGTGGCTGCTAGGACATTTAAAATTAAATATGTGGCTGGCATTACAATTCTCTTGAACAGTACTGCTCTAGTCGCATGTTAGTCGTCTTGGCTTAAACCAATTACAATTCAAACAAGGTATCCTAGACCTCCTCTAGGATACCTCTCCTAATTACCCAAGACTAGGATGGATATGAGCCCCATGTACTTCCATTGCTCCTTATGGTTCTATCATAGCGCTGTCTCATTATATTTTAATTGTTTATTTGTTTGTCAATCCACGAGGTTGAAAATTCCCTGAGAAAACAGACTGGATTTTTCTTTAATCTCTGTATACTCAAGTTACAGCATAGGCATAAAGCAAGTATTCAGTAAATGTTAAATGAATGAGACTATCCCAATGAAATACTATTAAGCTGATGTGAAAAGTCATGCAAAAAGTTCTGAGACTATAAACGACTGGAACAATAGGCAATCATAAATTATATCTTCAGTCTTCAAAAAAATCAAAGAGAATAGCATTAGTAGATTTTAAAAGTTCCAATTTGTTAGAGAAAAAAAAGAATATTAAAATCTAGGTTGTTTTCTCTCACCTGAAGTCAAATTCCTAGCAGTACTTTGTGATTTCTGCATTTCGGTAGATTTAAAATTGAGGTCATCCTGCATCATCTTCAGCTCTTGATTGGTGATAGAGGATATCTGTTTCATACGATTTATATTCTGTATTTGCAGAGAAATAAAAACGGAAAAAAATCCACTGATTTAACGCTTGAATAAAACTCTTGGAAAACACTGCTAAAGGACTGGATGTTTTGAATGGGTATTCTTTTTTGAAATACATCATTCATTATATATGTTCTATAGAAGAATATAGTGAGATTCAAAATCAGGTTTTCTTAATAAGGAGAGGCTAAATTAAAATTCAGAACTGTTTCTTTTACATTTGCTTTAGTAGAAAAAATTCAACTACCCTATTTTAGGAACTGATTAGAGTCTTAAAACACTTAGAATATTGAAAAGAAACTATGCATTTTTCCTCCTACGGTACCACACCTTAGTAGCTGCTCAATAAACACTGTTTGCTAAATCAAGATACTCATTAGGTATCCCGTACTCTTGTAGATCCTTACAAGAAAAGAATCTCCTCTATTTATAATACAAATTATAGTGTAAAAATATATTAACATTTTCCAGTATGATACCTAGATTTTGAAGTTATCTGTGCAAATGTTACTTCTACAAGTTCAGATAAATTAACAGAAAATCTTAATAAGAAAAGAAGAAAATCTTAACAATTACTCTGAATTAGTCCCTCATTTACTGCTGAATATTAATATTATACATGTCATCCTTTTCCCTTATCATCCTAATTAGCTGAATTTTACTAGAAAGATAAAAATTAATAGCTTAAAGAAATAAAATAACAAGCAAGAGAATTTAAACAAAGCAGTTTAATTGAGCAGATGTAATACTGAACCAGTGCGTTTTGTGAGTTGTTTTTGGAAAGGCAGTCATAGTAAAAATAACGAGGACACCAAGACAAGCACACGGTACTTACTCGACTACAGTGCTCCAGAAGTGCAACAATGTTGGCTTCTAACTGTGCCTTCCGTTGCAGTTCCTGATTCTTAGTTTCCTCAAAAGTCTCAATAAAATCTGCCGATTGAAAAATATGGTAATAGAGGCTACTGTGGATATAGTTAACAACATATAAATTCTGATTTGTAGGTCTTCAGAGTACTTTTTAGAAATTTAAAACGAATTTTAAACTATCACTTTAACTTTTTATTAACCCCAGGGTAATTAAATTACTCAATAAGAATATGTCTACGTACTTTCAAACTTTTAAAGCTTAACAGTTATAACCTTAATACAAGTAAACTAAAAATTTAAAAATATAGGATCAGAAGTAACAATTGATAGGGCCGGCCCCGTGCCTTAGCGGTTAAGTGCGCGCACTCCGCTGCTGGCAGCCCGGGTTCGGATCCCGGGCATGCACCGACGCACCACTTCTCCGGCCATGCTGACGGCGCGTCCCACATACAGCAACTAGAAGGATGTGCAGCTATGACATACAACTATCTACTGGGGCTTTGAGGGAAAAAATAAATAAATAAAATCTTTTAAAAAAAAAAAGAAGTAACAATTGATAAAATGGAGATAAGAAAAAATCTGTTTTTACATAGGACCTCCTTGATACTTCTATAATTATTAACATCTATAATTAGCCACTAACTTTACTTCTGAAAATAATATTACTAATCACCTATTTTACCTGAAAATGAGTATTTTATTTATCATGCTGCATTAATATCGGCTAAATAAGTTTAATAATTTATTCAGATTATAGATAAATATTCTAAGAAATCATTTTTCTTATCTAATATAGAACCAGTACATAATTTGTCCTTATTTACATTCTCAAAGTATTTCTATGGATTTTCCAAAAAAAAAACTTACAGTTAAAAATAGTTTTACTGTTAGCATGAAACAATGAATTAATTTTGAGATAATTTTTGGTACTTGTTGAGATTTTAAAGAAATCTTGGGATACTGTTAAATCAAAGTTGGCAATTACTCCTTTATAGCATGCTTCTATGAAGGTAACAATTGATGTCAGACCTATAAAACTTCAGATTCTAGCAAAACGATAATTTAAAAAGGAAACCAGCAATAGATAATATATGTAAATTTTGAAAAATTTCTGAACTACAACATAAATTTAAGTGAAGATCTATTTACAAAGTCAAGATTTTTTAAAAAGTGAATGAGAAGCTACAACAGAGGGCTACTAAAGTTGCAGTTAGTGATAGAATCAAATAATAAGACCTCAAGCGAGGACTAATAAATAATGAGATAGGTATTATAAAAAGCTAAAAAAAAGGTGAAAGATATCTAAAGGTGCACATAGTGAAGCATGTAAAAGAGAACATTCAACATTCAATCAATAAGTAGTCTATAGACTATATAGACTGAAAGTGAGTACTAGCTTTAGAACCTATCCCTAACATACAAACACTCACACACACATACACACGGACAAAACCTTTTTAGAATTCTCTACCCAGCCTGAAACTATGCTAGATATTTATTCTTCAAGGCAAATGCTTTGAATGTCCACACTTTTGCACTTATTATTAGCCACTATATCTTCCCAAAATGAGATCTCTGATTTGGTATAAATGAACAGCTATCTGAGAATACAATATTTTCAAACCTATAAGATTATCACTTACTGTCCATATTTTCCTCCCTTTTTTTCAGCTCCTTGTACTTCTGATTCATTTCACCTATAAGAGATACAAAATATAACATTAATTTCAAAAACTCCAGATACAGTATTCTAAATTAGAAATATCTCTTAAGTTCTCTGCATGCCATTAGTCATTAAATATTCAATATTTTCAATTAGGTGAAATTCTTCTACAATGACTCATAAAGGCTTTTTTTTGTGTGTGTGTGTGTGAGGAAGATCAGCCCTGAGCTAACATCTAATGCCAACCCTCCTCTTTTTTTGCTGAGGAAGATTGGCCCTGAGCCAACATCCGTGCCCATCTTCCTCTACTTTATATGGGATGCCGCCACAGCATAGCTTGACAAGCGGTGTGACGGTGCGCACCTGAATCCCAACCTGCGAACCCCGGGTCGCCGTGGCGGAGAACGTGCACTTAACTGCTGTGCCACCAGGCCAGCCCCTATAAAGCCTTTTAAAACAGCTACATATGTATGTTTGATTACTTGGAAAAAACAATCTCCTGACTAGAAAGGACTTACAGGCTTTCCAATGGTTCTCTATTTCAGTCCCAGCTTGAGCCATTCAACCTATACACGAACAACTTATGTGATGGGAAACATGAGCTCCCAAGAAAGTTCATTCCATTTTTGAACAGCTCACAACAGCAAGCAAGATAGCAGGGTTACTTCCCTCACAGAGCTTAAAGTCTAGAGATTTAACAAATAAGAATTAAAATGTACTAAGGGCTATCATAGGAAAAATAAAGGGTGCTCTAGGAGCACACAGCAAGGACAACTAATCTAGTTTGGGGATTCAGAGAAATTTTCTTTAAGGAAGTAATATTTAAGCTGCATCATAAAGAATGAATGATTAGAAGTTACTTGGTCAGGGGCCGGCCCTGTGGCTTAGCGGTTAAATGCGCGCGCTCCGCTGCTGGCGGCCCGGGGTTCGGATCCCGGGCACGCACCGACGCACCGCTTCTCCAGCCATGCTGAGGCCGAGTCCCACATACAGCAACTAGAAGGATGTGCAACTATGACATACAACTATCTACTGGGGCTTTGGGGGAAAAAATAAATAAATAAAGTTAAAAAAAAAAAAGTTACTTGGTCGAAATATAGAAGAATGAGTTCAAAGTCAAAGCATTACGAGTACAGAAATTTGAAAGTGAGAATGAATATGGTAGCACGAGGAACTGAAAGAGTGGCACGGCTCAGGCAGAGAAGGTGAAGTGAAAAGTGGCACAAAGATGAGGCAGGTCGTGAGAGACCTTATAAGACACATGTGAAAGTTTGGACTTTCTCCTAAGGACAATGGTAAAATTACTGAAGAACTTTGAGCAGGGAATAAAAATGATCAGTTTGCATTTTTGAACAATATTTCTGGTCTGGAGAATAAAAGAGAAGATTGGAGGCAATAAGACCAGTTAGGAGGTTGTCACAGTAACCCAGGTGAATGATGAAGGTTGCCTGGAGCAGACTGGTGGCAGTTCAGATAGTGAATTTTTGTCTGAGACATTTACAAGCCACAGTGAATGGATTCTGGTGAGGGTTAGAGAGGGAGAAGTCAGGTTTCTGGCTTGGGCAGTTGAGGACACGGTGGTATCATTAACTGAAAAGAGAAGCAAGTTGAGGAAGAAGCTGCTTACAGCAGTTTTGGACACATTCCATTTAATATATGTGAAAGACATGTTTAAAAGGGCAAAAATCCAAAGCCCAGACAGATGGATGAAATCTGACACTCCAGCTGCATACATGGACTGTTAGTAGAGGTGGATCATGATTATTTTATGACAATAGGATTTTCAGTGTAACAAAAATTGAGTTTTGGAGGCACATGGCTATTTTCTTGGACTAGTGAGACGGCTGCAGCCCTGTGTTCCCAGGGCCCCAGGTAGAGAAGGCAGAATAAATTTGTGCTTGCTCCAATGTGCATTTTCTTCATCCAAGGCAGTTAGTTTTCAGCATTCTGGAGAAACTAAGAAAGCTTATTAAAATAATGCCCAGCAAGGATGGAGGGAATAACAGGCTAGAGATGACTAAGGGGGTTCCTGATAAGGAGCTGGCATAGAGAAGGATTTTAGGAAGAAGAGTTCAAAGAAAATGGGGAAACCAATAGGTAGAGTCCAGAGGCTAAAACCCAATGGCCAGCCTGTGTTCTATACATCCTCCAATAAGGTACACAGTTTTTCCAAGTACTGGTGAGAACAGCAATAAAGTTGAGGAGTGGAAGAAAAGAGTCAGGGTGCAGTCCCTAATTGCACCGAGGCATGGACTTCCACTTGTGTATATACTTGCTTGGGTGGGAAGTGAGCTACGAGTAGTACACAAAGGTGTGGCAAAGTCAGAGACTTGGGTCAGCAGACAGCTTTTTTGCTTTCTGGTTAGAAAATATTTTCCCAAACTCATTGAGGATAGCGCTGACACAGAGAAAATCTTGTCAAGGCCCCCAAAACAGTACTGGTAGTAGAAAGCTGAAAATGAAAGCTACTATCTAAGGATAGTAAACACCCAGTGGTCATGAATTCCTAGCCAGGGAACATGCAGAGCCAACGAGAAACACTAGATTCACTCAGACTAAGGCTTTGTCTGTATTAACAACTTTACTGAACTATTACTCAGTTCAAATGATCAACAATGGTCTCAGAGCACACTGAAGCAGCATTAGGTGTAAAGAGGAGGGGGGAGATAATTTGTTATCAATAACAAACATTGCATATTATTAAGTTTTTTAAAAAATACATTACAGATGGATTAATATTAGCCCTATAATAATATCACCACTCACTTACCTTACGGAAATACTTTTTTGAGTGGGAAACAAAGAGAAAGAATTAGAGTTTATAGAACATGTGACCTGGAATACCCTCACAGGAGGATGATGTGCATGTAAATGTTATATAACATACGTGAAGCAGCAGAAAAGCTAATAACTGCTGAACCTGCCATGGCCTAGCTTTCTAAGAAAGCCCTAGTTCCTTGTTGTGGCTATCCGAGAAGATGCACTCTTGAGAGATTGGTCACGCATTAAGGGATTAGGAGGAAGGCCTATATCCTAGGCTTTACAGGAATTTAACTACCATCTTATCTTTCCTCTTTTAAACTTAAGAGAATCTCCTACACATGCTGTTTCCAGTTTCTCATCTTGGTATCAGACCTCAAAACATTGCAGTGTGGCTTCTCCTCCTGCCATTCCAATGAAATTGTTTTCAATAAGATTCTATGACTCCTTAATTATCAAATCCAAGGGGCAGTTTCCAGTTCTTATCTTACTCTGCAAAATCTGACACTAATGATACATCCTTCCTTCTTTCAATTTTTTTTCCTTATGTTTTTTGTTGTTGTAGGGGGCTTCTCTGGTTTTTCCTACTCTCAGATCATTCCTTCTCTGTCTTCCCTTCATGGTTTTCTCTTTCTTCTTCATTTAAATTCTGAGTTCTGCTCTAGGTGACTTCTAATGCTACATTATATTCAAGGAAATCCCACTCATTCTTGTGGTTTAAGAACTCTCAAATTTGACCTTTTCCCTAATTTTCAGATTGTTTTACCCAATTGCTTACTAGATATATTAATGTGGATACCTTTCAGGACATCTTAATACTCAGTATATCCATAATTAAACTCATCAGTCTTACCCTCAAAGTCTGCACCCCTCTATATTCCCTATTACGTTTGGAAGTCCTCCACCATATACTTATCATCCAAGTCAGACACCTGGGAGATTCCTCCCTCCTGCTCCCCTCAAATCCATGTTCCTAGCTGCCATCAGATTGGAAGACATATCTGGTCAATGTCTCCAGCTACACAGCTGGCCAGCTGGATTAGATACGACAGGATTTGCACATATCTTAGCAGATTCCCAAGCTTCATAAAACCCCCTCCCATATCACTGTTGTTAAGAAGAAAAGAGATAAGGGCACTAGTGAACTCCTTTATTTTGTGATCGCTCAGTTAGAGGATTAATATCTGAGCTGCCCATGAGAGGCAATGTACAGATGTGGGCAGTCCTAAGGTGGGGTAAAATACAGGGGTTGTTACCAAATCTATCCTTAGATTTACTATCATAGGAGAGGACAAGATCATAGACAGGGGAAGCTAATCAGTGTATCACACTAGCGGTGCAAAGCAGGCAAGCAAAAGGGTCTAATGCACTAAGATCAAGAATGAGGAGACCAAAGGGGAGGGAAAAGACACGCTGATAAAATGAGGGTGATTTTAGAGCTATCCTCAAATTCTGAGCATTTGATGTGATCATAGCTCTCCATAAAGTATTTACTCCAAATTTACTGAGTACCTACTATGTGCCAGGTACAGTAATAGATGCTGGGGATACAAAAATGAACAAGATAGCTACCACTCTATCCTAGAAAGGCTTACAACCTATTAAGGAGGTTTTTACATAGAAAGTATCACGTTGGCAAGGCATTTTAACAGGTAATGTAGGAATTACAGAGATGAATAAGATATTTTCCTTCAAGAAATTTATATTCTACTAAGACAAGTACCCAAAAATTTACACCATAAATTCAGGCCTTTTTCCCCTCACAGGGAGGAAAGAAGAAATGGGTATGAACTGTTAAAAAAGACTTGGGATATTGTAGAAAGGACACTCGTGTTTTTTGATACTCTCTGCTTTCGCCAGCTGTGTAGAAAGAGAGAGATGCTCTTCTTGCACTACCAAGGGGCTGAGTTCCACCATGACCACCTTTGTCCTCACTGTCAGTAAGTTCATCTGACTCTTTTACTTCCCCGCCATCAAACGATGTTCTCTTGACTCAGGGCTTACAGAGCTATCTTGACTTTTATACTCTGAGAAGTAGTGCTGGCCCTGGAAAAGGTCTGATTACCATTTTCCAGAACAGGTAGCTGTCCCAATCTTCTCTCCTGATCAATACACAACAAGGGACATGCTAGTGACTCCCCTGGCCTCAAGGACACCAGAAAGCAAATCAAATTAGAGAGGTGGGGCAAGAATAAACCCCAAAGGACTTTGGCACATTCAGATTCTTTCCTTTCCAGCCCTTGGGTCCCTCTGAAGCAAGCGATGTCTCTCTGTACCTTTGAGTGTTCCTTACGCGGCATGATTTAGGCTCTTTACCATTCTGTTCATTCTGTTCTTAGTGAGTTCCAGTCTGCCTTTTTTCCTTTTCAAGTATGATGCCAAAAAACTTAGGATTCCAAGCAGACTATCACCTCTCATAGTCTATATATTCATCTTTTTGTTAATGCAATCTAGGACTTCAGTTGTTTTGGAGGCTATATCACTTTAATGTATAGTGAGCTGTACTCTAAATCCCCTGTAACATTTTCACATATTTTAGAAAGCCAGGACACTTTCTCCTCCCTCACTCCTACTTTGATTTTAATTAATTTTGGAGTCCTATTAAATTCCATCTTTTTACATTCAGTCTCTCTCTCCCACTTGCTTTCCACATATCATTATAGTGGTAAGTAATAAACTAGTATATCAAATACTACTAAACTGGTATGTGAAAACGAGCACATAAAAGTTTAATGTTTTAAACTAACTTTTGGCTTCAGGCTTCACCCAACTTACCAATCATACATTCTCTGCAGAATGTTTTAAATTTTGGCAGGAAAGTTTCTCTATAGCTATGTAGACAAGGTCTGGTAATCCTATTACTACACACTAGAGGCACTTCAAAAATGGATAATAAAAATTCTCTAAGTATATAAAAGTTAAATTATTGCTAAAAGCCTCACCATTTCTAAAGAAAAGAAAAAAGACTATTTAGAAGTTTGTTTCAACAGAGTAATGTCAATAATATCAGACAGTATAATGAGTAGTCCTTGGCATGTACTACACACAGAATAAGTTCTTAATTATTTCCTAAAGCAGGAGTTATCAACTTGAGCATGCATCAGAACCATCAGGAGGGTTTGTTGGAAGACAAACGGCTAAGCCCTATCCCCAGAGTTTCACATTCAGTGGGTCTGGGGTGGAGCCCAAGAATTTTTATTTCTAACAAGTTTCAGACGATGCTGATGCGCCTGGTCTGGAGATAATACCACCACTCTAATGAAAGATATAAAGTGTAGTTTATCCAGTCTCCAAATTGAACAATAAGCAATGATTCATTCTTCTTCATTGAATGTATATTGAGAAACTATAGAATAACAATGTATAAATTCCATTTGAAATCTCAGATACCAGAAGATAAACCACCTTGAAATTGAATAGGTCATTTTGTATATCCTGGGGGAAATACTTTCCAAAATATGTTTCTGGAAAATCTCCAGGAAAGTTATTCAAGTTTTAGTTTATAAATTAATGCCATTAACAATAACACCCAATAACTAACATTTATGTGCACTTTTTAAATCACATGCTATTCTGAGTCACATAAACACACAAACACACGCCACTCATCTAATCCTCACAGTAACTCTAAGAGGTAGGTGGGTACTGTCATTATCTCTATTTTAAAGGTACAGAAAGGTCAAGTAGCATGTCCAAGATCAGGCAGTAAAACAGCACAGCCCAGATTTGAATCCAGGCATTTTGGTTGCAGAATCTGTGCTCTTAAACAACACTATTGTCTGTACAAATTCTATTTTACCTGACATAACCAAAGAATAAAAGCTTCTAACCTGGGCCTTGGAACTCTGAGCATGAAGAAGTATTCTACAGACAAACCAAAGAAAAATGTTATGTTTTATATTTTTACTACTCTTGAAAGAAGCATATAAATTATGGAGTAAATTGCAATGAGTTCATTAAGAGTTTAGGACAGTAATCCAATGATCTTATAGCATTTTATGTGTACTTCTATTATGAAACATTTATCACATTATAGCAGTTAAATATTTAGATATCTGTGATATGGTGTTATTAACAATCATATGATATTCAGTTTTACAATCTAATCAATCTTTGGGAAAATACTGTATTCTAAAAATGAAGGAATAATTTGTAATGAGTAATAATGCCCAAAATTCCTTCTTGAGGCAATATATGACTGTACTTTGTTAACTGTATTCGTCAAGCCTAGTTGGTCTACGTAGATATCCAGAAAGTGAGCCCCACCTATTGGATCATGTTAGTACTACAAATTCAGGCCTTTGAGAACAGTGAACTGTCAGAGAAGTGTATATTATCTTGACTAACAAAAAGTAAGATATTAAATCGTAGAAAACTAAGAAATTTATAACAACTAGCATTGGTGAGGAAGCACTTTCACATACTGCTGTTGGTTATATAAAATGGTGCAAACTTTTCTGGAAAGAAATTTGTAAAAACAGTAAAAATTGTAAACATTCTTTTCAAAATTTCATTTCTAGAAATTTATCTCACAGAAACATACAAGTTAACAAATGTGTGTGACAAGGTTATTTACTACAGCATTGTTCCTGGTATTGAAAAATTAGAAACAACCTAAATGTTAATGTGGATACAGTGAATACTCTTTAACAGCAATAACAATGAGGACAGCAGCTAACAGCTGTTGTGAGTGCTTAATATGTGCCAGGCACCATTCTTAGCCTGGCCTTGACACCCTGACACTGACCACCATGCCATACATCTTAGAAAGAAGTACACATCCTTATATGGAAAAATGTACATTATATATAGTTAAACAAAAAGACTCAAGGTCAGAGAACTATATAGTATTATTCCATTTTTAAAAATATATGCTTGCAGACGTATAGAAAAAAGTCTGAAAGACTATAAACATCAAACTGTAAATGATGATTACCTCTGAAGACTAGGATGAGCGTGAGGACAAAGGAGATGACTTTTTACTTAACAAACTTTTATATTGCTTGAATTTGTCACATTAAGTACATACCAGATTCATATAGAAAAAGCACTCAATTTTAAAAAATAAATTAACTGCAGTCTTTAAAATAATCTTAACTAGTTTAAGGAAAATTTTTAAAAAGCTGGAAGGGGTAACCTCCTACACGCTGAGGCTAACTGCACATGAGAATGGTCATGTGAGGCAAAACACACACACAAACCCATACAATGAAGTACATTCAAAGTGATTAAAACTTCTTAGAAATTCTGGGTAAGTGAAGTTTATAACAGGTAATTTCTTGATGAAAATGACAGGTTGAACATGCACATCTAATTCTAATCCTCCCCCAAAGTCCACTAAAACTATAGTAAAAAGAACTTTTAAAGGTAAAACTCCCAGGAATGGAGGAAAATGGAAGAGGAAACAATAGTAATAAAATTCTGGAAGCCGAAAGCAGACGGACAAGTGGTAACTAATTTAGCAGACTCGAGAAGGCCTAAACCTTAGCCAGCATTAGGGAAAGCTGAGAACCAACCCAATTTCAAAAGGCTCAGGAATTTTGCATAGAAGACTGTTCACTTATTTTGTGCTCTTACTTCATGAGAGGTTTTGTCATGTCTTTAAAAGAGTAACACTGTTCCTTTTAGAATTTAATGTAAGATAGTGAAGAGTAAAGTAAGGGCCTGATTTGAGTTAAGTGAATCAAGAACCACTTTGAAGGACCTTCAAGATGAGATATATAAACTCTCAAGTATTTTTGTGGTGAGAATAAAAAATTTCTTGGTCAACAATTACCCTATCAAAAACAAATTACTCAGTTGTATGTTAGAAGTAAACCTTGAGGTAAAAGCATCCGTTTTGAAAATGATATTCTGGGTTGAGTGAGAATATAGGCTACTACTATTTTTTTGTTGTCTTCTTTACCCAGAGCAACAATGCTTTTTCCACTACTTTCCCTTTGTCATACAGAAGCAGCATTTTAAAAAGCAATAATTAAGCAAATATTTAATGTTTGGCACTTCAGCTGAGAAAGGAGAAATCAGGGTGAATTTAGGAGAATTCAGGCTTTTCTGAAAAGTAGCGTGGCAGCTGCCAATAATGCTCTGCTTTCATAGTGACGCAGCTTGTAGCCAAATTCTGACCATATAACAACTTTCAATAGAGCTATTTCTCATTGCTTCTAGTTAGCAAAGATAATAACAACAATTCTTTCCCTGCTAAAATTTAGGACAGTATACATATTTAAACCTAAATATTTTTAGAACCCATATAACAAAATTACCTGATCCACCAATAAAGTAACACTACTATAGGGTGAAGTCTAGCAAATATTTAACAGGATAGAATTAAATCTCCCAGCAGTTTAAAAAAAGTAATGGTATCTTATTATAATAAAAATTTTCTGTTATGACATTATTTTTTTAAATCACTTATGAAGACTAAGATTTGAAAGCAAAGAAGCCCATCTAGAACTGGTCAAAAGTCTAAGTGTATTAAGAGGATTTTTTTCTGCTTTATTGCAGATCATCATAGAAACTGATAACCAGTATCTAGGAACAATGAAGATTTTCATAGAGTAGTCAAATAACTGCTAACTGATTTTATTTAGTTAACTTTGAGACATAACTACTCAATGTAACTTTTGGAAAATTATCACTTTGAGGACTTATCAAAATGAATAAATATGATGCACTTGAGAAAGTTGTTGGATTACAGGGCCACCATTAATACCTAGCAGAGAACAACTCCTAGTATCTAAGGATGTCTTTGAATTTAGAATGAATTATGCAAACCTTTTTAAAGTTTATTTGAAGACTGAAAAGTCAGAGCAACTAGTACTAACAAAGTTAGATATGTATAAATATCATTTATGGTTTATATCTTATCTTAACCAGAACCCCTACAAGGCAAAAGACAGCCTAGTTGGATTATACACAAGTGCCATAAATAGAAGAAGCCAGGTAGCATCTAAGAAATTAATAAAATAAGCCAGAAATAAAGTCAGGGGCAGAGATAAGTATGAACTAGAAAGCCAAAATAACTAGACTATCCTCTACACCTTAAGGAGTGAATTATCCACAATCTTGAGTCAAGGAACTGCTGAGAATGCAGATGTAGCTAAGAACCCACCACTTTATTGGAAATCATGAATCCAATGCAGGAATCCTCTAGACAGTAATAAAACCTTTGCTAACCAATGAAGTTCTCTTTGGAAAAGAGTGCATATGTACATCCTAAGAACCAAAAGCCCCAAAGAAGTGGCTAGAGCCCAACTTTCACCTTTAGTTCATTCTACAAATCTTTCTCTGCTAAAATGTAGGACTTTTTAGTTCATTCCACAAACATTTATTCAGTGTTTTCCCAGACATTTGTGTTGATGAAAGAGGTTACCAAAGTGAATAAGACACAGTCCCTGTCCTTGAGGATGTGTAGCCTAAGGGGAAAGACAAACATCTCAGTAGAGAGTGGTAACATAATGTGGTCAATGCAGTGATACATTTACGCACAGTGTGCTCTGATAATGGAGGGCTCACTTACTTAGCCCAGCCCAGAAATAGGTCAGGGAGGGAAGTTAGGGTTATTATGCTGGATGAAAGGATACCTGAGCTAGATATTAGGAGAAGTTAGTAAGGTAAATAACAGGGAAAAGAACATTCAAGACAAGGCAACAAATAGTAGGAACAAAGGATTGAGCATGAAACAGTCTGATGTATGGTAAAAGGTATGAGGTGTAGGGTACCACCAGTGGATTATTTTCATGAGAATGTAAGGATAGAGATGATGAGGGGTGGGAGAAGAAGCTGACAACGTACAGACCAGATTACAGAGGGACTAGAATGCCACGCAAAAATTCTTAAACCTTATTTTGTAGGTCATGGGGAACCACTGTTAAGCAGGAGAATGACACAGAACCACATTCTACATAAATTACTCTGGCAACACTGTGGTGGATGAATCTGGAGGGCAAGACTGGAGGCGAGGAGACCAGTTAGGAGGCTACTGCAATAGGTCAGGCAAGAAATAACGAGGTCCTGAACTAACAAGTAACCTTCTAACAAGTAACCTGTTAACAAAACCCCTAGGCTGTTTTACCAATAATTCAGGATGATCACAGTGTAGCAAAAGAACAAAAAACTAATGCACTGATATATATAAACATACATATATACATAATATTTATATATCACATTTTTATATGTACTTTTATATGTAAATGCTTTTTACTACTATTACATTACATTATAGACTGTCTTTTTCTACATTAAAAAAGGACAAAGGTTAGAAAACAAAAAGGAAAAGGAAAGCTAAAATTCAAAGCATTCTATTTATCTTAGAATGAACAATTAATAATAAATTGTTACCCCCAAATGAGTTATTTTACTGTAAAAATAAATTGAATGTTGCTAGAAATTTAAATTTAGGAAGAGTAAAATTATTTAGAATAGATCCTATAAAGCATCTAAAATCAAGCATATTATCGTATTTCTCAGAATAATTTAAAGTATTAATAAAGAAAATCTAGACTACTAGATCTACATATATTAAAAGTAATAAAATAATTTAAAAAAGAAAATAACATGACCTTAGTTTTAACAATTTATTGGGAGCCTACCTTGTCATGTATACCATTTAATATTCAGAAACCTTAGTGAGGTGGGACCACTGTATTCATTTTGGAGATGAGAAAACAAAAAGTTCAGCAAGGTTCACTTACCTAATAACTGGGACTTAAAGTTTGTCTGCCTTTAGATGCCTTATTTAAAAGCATTAGTAGTCATATGTAAATAAGACTATGTAAGCATTTCATAAGAATATTTTTATTTCACAAATGCAGCACTTCATATCAGAAAGCCAAGATTAGGCTTGGGCAATAGAACTAAGACTTTGGGGTCAAAGAGAACTTGGTTTAAATCTAGACTTTACCCCTTACTAGCTATGGGAATCTGAGTAACTTCTCTGAGCTTCAACAAGTATAAAAGGGGTTACAAGGCTTCAAAGGGTTCTTGCAAAGATCACAAAGTGCCCAATATCCCTTATCGGAGAGAAGCTAGTTAGAATACTCTAATACCCAACACCTCTTCCCCCAACCACACATACACTCCAGCTCCTGAATCCCCACCACAGCATTTCCACTGGTTCAGCCCCCAGGATCCCCCAAGTGTTCTGGTCCCTGCCTCGATCTTCAGATCTCACTCCTGGGGAAAGTTGGGAGAGGATCAGAATAATCAGTACTTGCTACCTCATTACTGGGCCCCCTGGGGAATTAATTCTTTCTGGGTTATTTGTGACACTTGTGACTTGATCCTCACTACCCCTCAACTCTACCAGCTACCCCAGTTAATTAATAGTAGACCATATTGAGGAAACATAACTTAGAAATTTGTAACAACTTTAAACCATTTTACTTCATTTTTTAAAAAGTTGCTTTGCAAAACAAAATAAACTCTTGTCATTACATAACCATTTTAAATTATTTCAAGATTTATAGTTGGCTTAAATAATTTAATATTAATCATAATATTTAGTATTATAGTAGTTTAGTATTTTAGTAGTTAAAGTTAGTGATATTATAAAGAAGTAAATAATAAATCCCAGGTAGACAGTCCCCAAGGCCCAAATTAATACTGTATTAAAACTGCTATGTATCTGTTATTATGCCTTATAAAAATGCCAGAAAAATTACCTTGGTGTTCTTCTAAATCCATGTCAAGTTGTCTAATTTCTTCATTAAATTGATTTATTTTTTCTTTTATATCTGTTAACCTGTTGAAAATATTATTTAATGAATTTACGACATAATTTAGATGTTCATTAAAAACAATTAATAATGATGTTAGGAAATCTTAAAACTTTTCTGAGCTGCATAAACAATATCTAGAAATAATATGACTCACTCTGAGGACAATGCTACAAACTTAGAGAAAAAAATCTTTTCTAGATCTTTTTTCATGATTCATGTTTGGAGCACTAGTATATCCTGAGAATGTTAGGTTGCCTGACTTCAACAACAGATTCTTCCCCAGCCTTCTCTTGAACTTGACTTGCGATATTAAGAAAGTGAAAGAACTTTAGAAACCTTCTTTTTGTAGGTTTGTATAAACTGAACTGAGTTGGCAAATTAGTCTCAAAAATTAGAACATAAGAGAAAACTTACCACCAATAAAAGATTATATGGGTTAAAATTTTACCAAAGAACAGGGCCACCCTGTGGCGCAGCAGTTAAGTGCGTGTGCTGTGCTGTGGTGGCCTGGGGTTCGCGGGTTCGGATCCCGGGCGTGCACCAACACACCACTTGTTAAGCCATGCTGCGGCGGCATCCCATATAAAGTAGAGGAAGATGGGCACGGATGTTAGCCCATGGCCAGCCTTCCTCAAGAAAAAAGGGGAGGATTGACATCGGATGTTAGCTCAGGGCTAGTCCTCCTCACAAAAAAAAAACCAAAAAAATTTTACCAAAAAGCAGTTGTACTTATTACAAAGCTACAGTAATCAAGATAGTGTGCTACTGGAATAAGGATAGACATATATAGTGATGGAATAGAATTGTGAGTGAGTCCAGAAATAAGACCCTGTATCTATATACAATTGATTTTTGAGAAAGATGCCAAGACAATTAAATAGGGAAAGAATATGAAATAATATTTGTTGAAAGAATATTTCAACAAATGGTGCTGGGACAACTGGAAATATAAATATACATATACAAAAGTTAACTCAAAAAAGATCATAAATCTAAACACAACAGCTAAACTATAAAACTCTTAGAATAAAACATAGGCATAGGGGGCTGGCCCAGTGGCGCAAGCGGTTAAGCGCATGCGCTCCACTGCAGCGGCCCGGGGTTCACCGGTTCGGATCCCAGGCGCACACCGACGCACCACTTATCAAGCCATGCTGTGGCGGCATCCCATATAAAGTAAAGGATGATGGGCATGGATGTTAGCCCAGGGCCAGTCTTCCTCAGCAGAAAAAAGAGGAAGATCGGCAGATACTAGCTCAGGGTCGATCTTCCTCACCAAAAAAAAAGGCATAAATCTTCGTGACCTTGGATAGGCACTGGTTTCTTACATATGACATCAAAAGCACAAGCAACAAAAGAAAAAATAGACAAATTGGACATCATCAAAATTTAAAACCTTTGTGCTTCATAGGAACCATCAAGAAAGTGAAAAGAAAATCCACAGGATGGGAGAAAAATTTTGTAAATCATTTATCTGATAAGAGACTTGTATCTAGAATATATAAAGAACTCTTATACTTCAAAAATAAAAAGATAAGTAACCAAATTAAAAAACGGGCAAAGGAGCCAAACAGGCATTTCTCCAAAGATGACATACATATGACCAATGAGCACAGGAAAAGAAGCTGAATATCCTTAGTTATTAGGAAAGTGCAAATCAAAACCATAATAAGATACCACTTCACACCCACTAGGACAGCTATAATCAAAAAAGACAGATAATAACAAGTGTTGGAGAGGATATGGAGAAACTGGAACCCCTATACACTGCTAGTAGAAATGTAAAATGGCGCAGTTGCTTTGGAAAATAGTCTGGCAGTTCCTCAAAAAGTTAAATATAGAGTTACCATATGAGCCAGCAATTCCACTGCAAGGTATATACCCAAGGGAAGTGAAAACATATGTCCACATAAAAACTTGTTCATGAATCTTCAAACTAGCACGATCCATCACAGGCAAAAAATGAAAACAATCCAAATGTCCATCACTTGATGAACACATAAATAAACATGGTATATCCACACAATGGAATATTATTTGGCAATTAAAAGAAATGAAATACTGATACATGCTACAACACAAATGAACCTTAAAAACATCATGCTAAGTGAAAGAATTCAGACACATAGGACCCGTAGTGTAGGATTCCATTTATATGAAATGTCCAGAATAGTCCAATCCACAGAGACATAAAGTAGAGTGGTTGCCTAGGGATGAGAGGGAGGAGATGGAGGGGTGATGGTTAAGAAGTGTGGGTTCTTATCAGGGTGACTGAACTATTCTAAAATTGACGGAGGTGATGGTTGTACAACTCTGTGAATATACCAAAAACCTCTGAATTGTACCCTTTAAATATGTAATTGTATGGTATGTATTATCTCTTAATAAAGTTGTTTTTAAAAAGTAATTTTATTATGACACGGCTCTTAACTAAACATTCAAAGAATATTTAAAGCTGTAAATAAGATTTAAAGCTGCATCAACATTATCAATGTGAACCATTGAAAAAAATGATTTTAACAACATGCCCCTCTTGTACATTTAGAATGTAATTTAAAAGATGAGAAAAGGATGTAAATATCCTAGTATAAATGTACTTACTGTCGCTCCATGCTGGCTATTTCCTGATTATCTTCTTTAACCTGTAAAGGCATAAAAAGAAAATAGTATTTAAAGAATGACTCATTGTAAGGCTATCTTAAAGAGAAGTTCCTTCTAAGGTATGCTGTATTAAAATGTCAAACCTAGAATCTTGAAATTTATTTCTTAAAATTCAACCTTTGAAGTTAAAAGGAACATAATTAAGAAACTATTCACAGATTATTTTCCTTCTTCTTCAAAGGAAGGGTGGTGACTGACATATCCATACCTATCCACATGGCACCATGAGGTTAACACACCTTTAGACCTGGATCAGTTTACATAAACATCTAGGATTTCTAAGACTGTCTCCTCCCCCACCCCCAACACACACAAGGTAGGGTTGCCAGATTCAGCATTCCCTGTTACACCTGAATTTCAGATAAACAACGAATAACTTTTAGGATACATACATACCATGCAATATTTGGAATATACTTATCATCCTTATATATATACTTATTCTAAAAGCATTGCTAATCTGAAATTCAATTTTAACTAGTCGTTCTATATTTTATCTGGCAATCCTATCCCAAGATCACTCTCTCCTCCTCTGCCTCCAATAATCTCTTTCCAAGGACCTTCAGAGATTCTAGATTTTAATACCTTTCTAGAATGATTGTTATTTTTTTTTTTTTTTGTGAGGGAGATCAGCCCTGAGCTAACATCCATGCCAATCCTCCTCTTTTTGCTGAGGAAGACTGGCCCTGAGCTAACATCGGTGCCCATCTTCCTCCACTTTATATGGGACGCCGCCACAGCATGGCCTGACAAGCAGTGCATCAGTGCACGCCCGGCATCCGAACCCAGGCTGCCAGCAGCGGAGCGCACGCACTTAACCACTACGCCACGGGGCCGGCCCCTAGAATGATTCTAATACTTAAATAGCTCCTGAGTTGATCCTTAAGGTTCTTCCAAACCCACTGGGTTGAATATAAGACCACAAACGACTCCCATTTGTAGGTTCCTGACTGGAGCTGTGTGCAAATACACATGCGGCTCTCCTAAGGGCCTTATAGTTAGGGTATCTCAGGATAAACAATAAGTTAATGATAACTCAGTGCTAAATTAAAGCCAGCCTTGGGGCAGTAAGAAAGCTAGTAAATACATGTGACATGATCTTGTGACATATTGTGATTTCATAGGATATTTTAATTCCATATAAATTTTCCTTATAAGGATCCAAAACATGAAAAAATGGCCAAAATATGTACAAAAACCATGTAAAATTAATATTTAAGTCCACAAACAATATATATGAGAAATGACTTTTACCTAGATTATCTTGGTCAAGTAGTTCATATTAATTTAGGTGAACCTCACCTTTCACTGTTTTTTAAGACAATAAACTTATTAGCTTTCTGTTCAATTCATATGCCTTAAATAAAACAGATCAACACATTTACCAAATGCTGAGATATTAAAATAAGTATGTTCGTTTTTCATACCTGCTTAAGTAATCTCTCTCTCTCTTCCATTGGAGATCCCATGCTTTTGTCTTCTGCAATCATTTGATCTCGATGGGACTCCAACTCATAAAGTTTTTCATGCAGCAATACAGCCTCCTGTTTTACCTGGGAGTGTGCTATTTCCTGAAGGGAACAAAAAAAGGAAAAATTTAATTAGTATTTTATCCAAAACTATTCTCAAATAGGTTTCAGTTTATAAGAATAAGGACAAATTTAAACCACCAGCATCTTTAAATGGAGATATCAAGTATCTATAGTACTCAATAATGCTACAAACCACATTTCTAAATTGGAAGATTAAAAATAAATCTCTGTATACTTTCACAAGCTATTTTCAGTCTAAGATTCACAAGAAGATGGTAGCATTAGCTTATTTTATTTTCTAAATATAAGACCTGAACAGGGCCGGCCCGTGGCTTAGCGGTTAAGTGCGCGCGCTCTGCTGCTGGCGGCCCGGGTTCGGATCCCAGGCACACACTGATGTACCGCTTCTCCAGCCATGCTGAGGCCGCGTCCCACTTACAGCAAGTAGAAGGATGTGCAGCTATGACATACAACTATCTACTGGGGCTTTGGGGGGATAAATAAATAAATAAAAAATTATTAAAAAAAAAAAAGACCTGAACAAAGATAAGACATCTCTACCAATGGAAAGATAAGAAAATGTCACAATGTATGCACAACTTTAACCACAATATCCAATTCAAAGCCCAAAGAATTGATCTCTAGAGGGAAGATGTTTCCCCCTGAATAGATCATATATATACTTTCCCACAAAGTTATGGGCTGAATAGTGTCCCCCAAAAAGATATGTGGAAGTCCTAATGTCCAATACCTGTGAATGTGATCTAATTTGGAAATGAGGTGTTTGCAGATTTAGTCAAGTTAAGATGAGGTCATTAGGCCTCTAATCCAGTATGACTGGTGTCCTTATAAGAAGAGAAGAGATACAGACAGAGACACGCAAGGAGAATGCCATGTGATAACACAGGCATAGATTGGAGTGAGGCAGCTGTAAGTCAAGGGACGAACACCAAGGATTCATGGCCACCACTAGAAGCTAGAAAGAGGCAAGAAAGGATTCTACCCAGAGTCTCAGAGAGAGCATGGCTCTGCTGACACTCTAATTTTAGACTTCTAGCCTCCATAACCGTGAGAAAATTTCTGTTGTTTTAAGCTACCCAGTTTGTGGTACTTTATTACAGCAACACTAGGAAACTAACACACATTAAGTAGAATAGTTACTATATATTCACCATCGTTCTGTTCACAAAGAGAAAATAAGGGATGTCATAATTTTATTAGATAACCAAAAGAGCTATGGATGTTGGTAGTGATGACAAAGAGGAGTGGAAGGAGGAGAGGAAAATGACACGTGAAGCTGTTATTTAGGGAGCACTTGTTCTGTGCCAGGTACTGTACTCTATGTTCTTTATACCTTCTCTCTAATACTCAAAGCAACTCTAGAAGATACTACTATCATCCCTATTTTACAGATGAAGAAACTGAGTATCTGAGATCTAAATAATTTTTCTAAGTTAACGATGATATCTGAAACGAGGCACACAGCATGGACAAGACCAGATTTTTAAGAGGGTAGACCTCATCTTTTTTGAAAGCAAAAGACAAGGAATCTGTAAAAAAGGGAAAAGTGGACAAGAGGAAATGTTTGCAAGTCCGTAGGCAAATGGTTATACATACAGCTCAAGTAGTAGATCAGCTTCAGAATAAAAGGCATGATAGTAAAATACAGACAGAAGAAATGCAGCTATTTTGAGGTTTCCCTTTTCGGAGTATCTTCCTCTTCCTTCTGCTTAACGATCTCATAGACTTGGTCCAATTGTATCTTGATAAAACTGTCCCTTAAGACTCAAACTCACACTGATCCTTCACCTGACTTTTTCACACCTCTGTGAACTGAATAAGTAATACTTAGCACAGTAGTGAGCGCACAGTACATATTCAATAAATCCTAGTTGATTGATATTTGATATAATATTTTCTTGAAGAACAAGTCCAAAAAAAAAATATGAGGAATCTGGCAAAAGTTAACTAGAATTGGTGACCTACATTTTATTGATTTGAGAATACTGTAACTTGGTAAAAATTCATGTTATTTTAGGCACACATGTACTGATGCCAAAGAAGAGTGGCATCAACATAAACACTAAACCCAAGGGTATAGCTTACACCTCTTCCTGTAGAAACTAAAATTGCCAAGTGAAATAAAACTTGACTCTCCCACACACTCTAAAAATGATAGTGAGGAATTCTGCAAGCTGCCTGTGTTAATACTAAATGTGTCCTTATTCCCTGAAGCATATTTCTGTTAGCAGTGAGACTCAAGAAAAAGATTATGTGTACTCACATGTGGACAATCCGAAATAGAAAACCATCTTAATATATATTTTTTTTTTTAAAGATTTTATTTATTCATTTTTTTCCCCCCAAAGCCCCAGCAGATAGTTGCATGTCATAGGCTCACATCCTTCTAGTTGCTGTACGTGGGACTCGGCCTCGGGTTGGACGGAGAAGTGGTGCCTCGGGGTGCACCGAAGCGCACCCGGGATCCGAACCCGGGCCGCCAGCACCAGAGCGCGCGCACTTAACCGCCAAGCCACGGAGCCGGCCCCTCATCTTAATATTTTTAAGCATACTTTTTTTCAATAACAAATTTCTAAAAGAATGTTTACAAAATACTCATGTTTATTTCTTTTGCAAGCTAGGCAACAGCAATCTTGTCACTAACCCTATCATCATGATATCCACCTGATTCCACAGGAAATCAGGAAAGGCAAGCAAGGTTTGAGGTACAGACAGTATAGCGAAGTGCAAAGGACATGAGAAGGTAGTTTGCAGGAAAAAAAAAAAAAATTGGCCAACAAATATGTAAAGAGATACTCAACTTCATGCATAAATAAATGAAAATTAAACAAGATAGTAATTTTTACCTATTAAACTAGCACAAATGGAAAAGGTGGAAAATGCCTGCTATTCATGAGTACAGGGGAACACAGGCACTCCCATACATCGAGTCTAGGAGGAGAAAAAGCAACAACCTTTTTGGAAGGCAATTTGGTAATCTCATAATATTTTCAGCATATAACTTTTGACTCATTGCAAGAAATTTATCTTAAGATATACTCATATAACTTTGCATAAAATGTATGTTTTCAGTGAAGCACTATTGACAATCCCCAAAAAAACTATAAACAACCTATTCATCTACAAGGCTGTGTTATAGTCATTCAATGTAATACAATGTAGTAATTAAAAATAATGAGGAAGATCTCTAACAGCTGATGTGAACAGACATTCAAGAGAGAATGTTAGGTGGAAAAAACAAAACAAAAAACAAGCTGCAGACAGCATATCAAGCGTGAATGTCACTTGAGGTTTTCCACAACAGTAAAACCAAGACAGGATCATAGGATTGTTGTGAAGAATAAATAACAACGCTGGTCATACATGTAAAGAGCTGAAAAAAGCACATGATAACTACTCAATAAATGTAAGAATAGTTCTGTCTGGAAAAAAGGGCAAAGAAACTGGCATTTTTACTTTCATCTTATTCTTTTTTTTACCATAAACATGTTTTGTTTTGTGAATTAAAATTGTTTTAAATAAACAAATAAGAAAACAAATGCAAGCTTCTGCATCTTTAAAGTGATTAACTGATCTCCCCTCCTCTTCATTTGTTTTTAATCTCTTGTTCATATGTCTTTAAATTACCATTAGATTTTGCACGTCCCAGCAGGGCAGAATGATTTCTTTCGTATACAGTGGGTACTCAATAAATGAATCTAATTTCTTACTAACATAGAGTATCTGTGGTCCTGAATGGGAAAAAAATTACTATAGGCCTGTTAGTAAACTGCTAAATAAACATGTACCTAAATGAGTTCCATTAATACATTTAAGCTGAATTATCTTTTGTAGCCGAATAATATGAGAACCCTTATTTGATTTTATACTTACAGCTTCCAGACTCTCTTTTTTCATATTCAGTGAATCTAGTTGTTGCTGAAGTGTATCTAATTCCTAAGAAGAAGGAAAACAAGTAAAAATATATGCAAATTAAGAATAATTCGTTTCTCTGTTCCTCAACATTTCACAGACGGATGTGACAAAGTAACCATCTTCAATCCATATCTTGTGATTTGATTAGAATTTATTAACATTCATTATTTCTATTTTTGCCAATTTCTTTCATTATTCTTAAAAACTTTGCCATGATCTGGGGCCGGCTGGGTGGTGCAAGCAGTTAGGGGCACGCGTTCCACTGCCGCAGCCAAGGGTTCGCCAGTTCAGATCCCAGGTGTGCAACGACGCGCTGCTTGTTAGGCCATGCTGTGGTGGCATCCCATATAAAGTAGAGGAAGATGGCACGGATGTTAGCCCAGGGCCAGTCTTCCTCAGCAAAAAAGAGGAGGATTGGCATTGGATATTAGCTCAGAGCTGGTCTTCCTCACAAAAAAAAAAAAAAAAAAAACTTTGCCATGATCTACCTTTGAAAACACTTTATGAGCTTGTCAAAGGTAGCTAGACCTCTTCACAGTGAATCACTGTGTTCTGAGAATATTAAATATCAGAAGCCTTCAAATTAATGATGTCATTGTTTAAAGTTATGATTTTTAATTTTCATTTATAGCCATGTTTTCATATTTTTTGTGTAATTCCTTTAAGGGCCAAGACCTATAACAATTTATACGGCTCACTCCTAGGGAAAAGACCCTTGAACTGATAACTCATTGAAAAACTCCTGTGCAAGATTAACTATATTTTGATAGTATTCTGATATTTCCATAATATTCATTTTTCAATGTTTCATTGTATCTTATAAATCCTGTCTAAAATAAAAACTTCTATTAAATTGTCAACGAAGGAATATCTGAGAAACTAGAAATAAATTCATTATTGGCATTTGTGGGGACTAATTCTCTGTTAACTGGTTAAGGGACATGTGGGCATGAAAGGGCACTAACTTGTAAATCTGAGTCATCGCCATGACTGAATGTTGGCAGGATTCTCAATAACCCCCCAGCAGGCACCCAAATTGCTTATTTAAACACCATGGTTAGGGGGCAATAGCAGTTCCAATCAAGGACATAGCAGGTAAAAGATCTGCTGCTTATTAGGCAAGAAGGAAAGGAAAGAAAGTAAATAGCCATATGGCTCTCATCTAAGAGCCCTTTTAATGTTTTCATTAAAAGTTCACTAAATACAAGTGTTTTCATGTGTCTTTATGACATGCAAAAATAAAGCATGCATAGAACTGAGCAAATAATATAGTAAAATCTAGGTAATCATGCAGCGTAAGAAAATGTAGTTTTCTAAACCAGTGCTTCTCAAATGTAAGTGTCCATACAAATCATCTGGGGACCTTGTTAAATGAAGACTCTAATCAGTAGGTCTAGTCAAGCTCTCAAGGGATGCTGACGCTGCCCATCTTCAGAGCGTATGTTTAGTAGCAAGACTGCTATGTGTCTGGCACAGAGTAGTAAATAGTGTTAACCTGCAACAATTTCTCATTTGTGGTCTTCATTTCCATGTACTTGACTTGTTTTTCAGGAGACATATTTTTGATAATGCCATCTGCTGCTTGTTTTTCCTGTTCAATTTCTTCTTCTACACTTCTAATTTGTTTTTCCTTCCTGAAATCAAAAGTATGCAATATTCCTCTTACTATATTGAGGGAAAAAACATCAATTAATTTTACGCAGGTCACGGTCTCAATTAAATAGACTACTTAAAGTTATTCAATCATAGTTCATGATTTAAAACTCCTTACAGATGTACAAAAAAATTCTACTTGACCTGTACAAAACTTGGCCCTATTAGCACAGATTTATTTTACGTCTTCCTCTTCTCAATCCCCAAATCCTTCTATTTCTTTACTCTCCATTTCACTTTACTTTCTTGTAAGAAAACACATATTATCACAGAAAATCCTTAAAGCCTTGTACATATGAAGATGTATTTACACTTTTTATTATCACACCTTCAAGACAATTAAGACAGGTGAATTTTAGAATAGTTTTCAAACATGTTTTAGTTACAGAATTCTCTGACCAAACGAAAATCTTATATGGAATTTTACCCTGTAAGTCATATAAAGTAACACAGTTCTGACTCAACTGGGGAGTAGGGAGACCTTTAGCACAATTTGATAGCAAATCATAGCTTTAGATTAATAATACATTTTGCTTAAATTCCCTTTTATCTACTGCTTTAATTAAAGCTGATATTCCACAAATTATCAACTATATTTTAGTACTGCAAAATAATAAGTTAATTTCCCTAAAAACATAACAGAAACAATCTAAGTATAACCATATGAAAGTAGTAGTAGTGAAACTGATTACAAACAATAACCATCTTTATCATATAATCACAAGAAATAGTAGTGATGTGCCATATATTATCTATGCAAGGTCAATTATCAATAGGGTAGAGAAAAACTCTGAAAAAAATAAAGAGATAAGATGCCAGTTATCCTGAAAATACTTCAAGATTTACATATAAAAAGCTTGCTTGAAGATAAATTTTCAATCTCAGTATCATAAATTTCATTGAGGTTCAAAATATGATTATTCTATTTAATATCATGCATGGATATCAACTTCTACAGTTTTCATGATCACTAGCTAAGCCCTACAGATCCACATATCCCCCACACACTTTATACACTCATACCTTACTACCAAATAAGATAATCTAAACTCAGAAATTTTCCTACAAACAACATCTCATAATAACCAAATAAAAGGTGAACATAGTGAAACAGACAACCTGGAATTTCTATTTATTTGTCTCACTGTTGGACAGGGAGTGACATCTCCAATTTGACCTTCAATTACTACAGTATAACAAATGTGTTTGCTGCTGCTACAATTTACACAGGTATATGGGGTCATACAACTTTCAAGCAGAAATGATCATCTATTTCAAACTCTTTGTTTCATAGACTATGGATACTGAGGCCCAGAGGAGTTAATTTTTTGGAACTAACTCATTCTGAGCTCCATGATTATTCACTACCAACAATGAATCTTAACCATGTTTTTTGCCTGGTATGTCTACTGTAGTTAGATGGGAACTAATGTTGTATAGTATCCATTTTGCAGAGTACAGTTCCATTTTACAGAGGGGAAGTTACAGCACAAGGAAGGGAACTGATTTTTTGAAGGCTAAATAATGGCCAAGTGCCAGGTCTTTTGATGCTTTGAGTACTTTGCTCCTGTTATAACTTAGCAGTAAAACCACCAATGATGGTGCCATAAAAATGAGTAACCAACAAAGTTGAAACTCAGTGGAATACAAGACTTGGTGGTATCTTTTCAACTTGAATCTTACTAAAAACAAAATACCTTTAGGACTAACATTTAAATCACCTTAGCAATATATCTTTCAAAGTATGCATTCTCAATATTATATACTTTATATTGCAAAGTAAATTTGTTAATATTTAAATTTTTCAAGAGTAATTAAAAAACACAAAGGTTAAGCAAACCACCTTACTTGCTACACTAAAAAAGTCAAAGATGACTTTAAGAAATTATTCTTCTAGTCAATCTTTTGCTAAGAAAGTCTAGCTTTTTTTTTTAATCACCCGTACACCGGGTACAAAGGTTAAAACAAAGTGAAATGCAATCACATGACATACTTTTTTTTTAATGGTGTAGAAGAAACAGAATAGGTTCCTTAGCACACCAGCCTCAGAGACAAAAGAAAAAGTAAAGGTAAGATCCTATATATTTACAGGTTTGGTGGTTGTTGCTGAATTTTAAAAAAATAATATTTAGTCTGTACAAAAATCTTTGCCTTTAATAAGTGATGAGAGAGCAGAAAATATGATTATATTTTCACACGATCTACCTCAGGAATATAAACCCGGAAGATGGCCCAAAAAATCTTTCCCAAATAAAGTTATAATGTAATACAAGGTAATTATTTCTCTTTTGGAAAAAAAAAGAGGTTTCATCTTGCCAATCAAATCTATAAGATCTTTTTATTTCATAATATGTTAATCATAGAGCATTCTGAAGTGACATTAATTTAAAAACAAATTTGTAAGATGAAAAAAGACTGGCCACCAGTTAATAATTGTTGAAACTGGGCAATGACTATTCTCCTTACTTAGAGGGTTTTTTCCTGAAATTTTCCATTATAAAAGTTTTTAAATTTGCAAAAAAAGATTCTATAAAATGTTTAATTACAAGAGTAAAGTTAATCTTGAATTATTAACATCTTATTCCAAATACAGTGAATTCTGGTATAAATATCTAAAATATTTAATGGCAAAACTATATATACATTTTATTTAACAAAACCAAAATAACCGCATCTTTTAATTTCATGGTATATAACAGTCATATAAAGTAAATAACCAAAAACTCCTAAGAAACTTGAAGTTGAAACCGCATTAAGAACATTGTTTCTTTTTCAATATCTACTATTTCCTTTCATGTAAAGCTTTTTTTCTGTAATGTAGGTTGCAGGGTATGTAAAAGGGCACTTAATTTTGTGAAATAATTAAAAGAAACTGATATTCCATTTATTCTCTCTTTTTTTTTTTGCTGAGGAAGATTCGCCCCGAGCTAACATCTGTGCCAATCTTCCTCTATTTTGCATATGGGTCACTGCCACAGCATGGCCACTGACGAGTGGTGGAGGTCTGCGCCGGGGAACCGAAACTGGGCTGCCGAAGCAGAGGGCACTGAACTTAACCACTAGGCCACAGGGCTGGCCCCATAGTCTCTATTTTTAATCACTAAATTCAAACCCAAATATCATTTCAAAATAAATTTCAAATTGAGAAAAAATTTCAGAGAGAGGGAAAAAAAGCAATAATAACTGTCTTGTTTTTAAAGTAACTTTTAAAATAGGCTGGATTGACTTAAGGACAATTCCTGCATAATCTACTGGCTAGCTATTCTGCCAATCTGCTTTCTTCAAGATAGCCAATAATGTCGGCAAATGTTTTGTCTATAGAATTTATCTATTCAGTGCCGTGATGGTCAACATCTACCTCCCTCTCTCAATCTTGCCCCTCTCACAAGACACACATATATGAAAAGCCCCATGGACTGTGTGGTTCAATCAATGCATGTCAGAGCTTTAGACTTAATAATGCTTTAGACCTGTTGAACACTTGTACAGAATCTACCTTAAGCTCTGAGTATATACTGCTTCTAAATCTAAAATTTATCAAATAGAAATTTAAAAAAAGATTCCTTTTCTAATCCTTATAATTTTATTTCCTTTAACAAACTAGAGAACACAATTATTAGCATTAACTAGATGATAAAGATAAGTATATACAAGACGACGCTGTCTGCATTTCCACGTGGGCTCACAGTCCTGCCTGACCTCCATTACCTTCTTCAGCTGCTTCTATTCTACATCAACTCTTAAGTTCACTTAATTTTCTTTGTAGCCCATTTGCTTCCATTAAGAATCGCTATCCTATTTATTTCTGAAAAAATAGCACTTCTGCTTACTCACAAATACCTTACCCACATCTGCACCCTACCAGAGACATCAGTAAGAATTTCACTATTGACAAGCCACTGGAGTGGCTACATACTTATTCCTAGAGATCATTAAACCTGGGTTTAATGATGCCCTTTTGTGGGTAATGGTTTGAAATGAGTGATAGCTTGCATCCATTTCTGACTCTAAAAGAGATGTTATTGAGATCTACATCCAAGTTGTAAAATCTAGGAGGAACAGTGGCTTTTTCTAACAAATTTGATTTAACTACGAAAAAGGAGAAAGTGGAAGGGTAATAAGCATAAATAGACCAACAAATTGAAGGCAATGAGGAAGTTAATTAGAATAGGCCAGTACTGAAATAACAATAAATTTGTCATTGCTAATGAGGCAACAGACTTTAGTAACTGGAAATGAGTCTTGCTCATTCTGAGTAGTTTTCTACTTCCTGTTCTGATGGAATAAACTTTTCCTTAAAAATCGCGGCCTGCCCGGTGGCGCAAGCGGTTAAGTGCGCGCACTCCGCTGCGGCGGCCCGGGGTTCGCTGGTTCGGATCCCGGGCGCGCACCGACGCACTGCTTGGCAAGCCATGCTGTGGCGGCGTCCCATATAAAGTGGAGGAAGATGGGCACAGATGTTAGCCCAGGGCCGTCTTCCTCAGCAAAAAAAGAGGAGGATTGGCGGATGTTAGCACAGGGCTGATCTCCTCACAAAAAAAAAAAAAAAAAAAAAAATCATAAGGAATTAATTGCAACAAATGCTGTAAGAAGGCTCAAAAGTCTACATTTTAGAAAACCACTAAGGATGATAATAAGAGGATATATTCATATCCTTTCAAACAGCTCATTTGTTTGCAGCATAGTTTCTACTGCTGACTTTAACAAAACAGAGATGGGGGTGGCCCGAGGCGTAGCGGTTAAGTGCATGTGCTCCGCTGCTGGCAGCCCGGGGTTCAGATACTGGGCGCGCCACTGACGCACCACTTAGGCCATGCTGTGGCAGCGTCCCATATAAAGCGGAGGAAGGTAGGCACAAAAGTTAGCCCAGGGTCAGTCTTCCTCAGCTAAAAGTGGAGGATTGGCATGGATGTTAGCTCAGGGCTGATCTTCCTCACACACACACAAAAAGAAAACAGAGATAAAAACAAGAAACATCAAGGTTATGAATAAAATGACTAAATGGAAAGTAACTATTTAGCAAGATGAATTTACTCAGATAAATGGCAATTTCTAGTTAAAGATGGCATGCTGAATGGACTCATTAGCTTTGACCCTGCCCAAAACCCAAATAGAATGAAAACACAAGGCAATAAGGAGTATAAACTCATAAAGACAAAAGAGGATGGAAGAGGGGCTGACAGCAATAAAACCTAGAACTAGAAAGCTAATAGTTAAGTGGAAACTGACTGGGAAAGCAAAATTTCCCCAAGACAGCAGTGGGAAAGCTGAGAAGGCACTTACTTGATACCGTAGAACCCCTAAGTGGCCCAGAAACTGGCAGCATCAGGTATTCCGGAAGTAAAGAAGGGGGGCTAAAACAGTTGAAAGTCTTCCTCCCTGCCTCTGCCCAGCCAGGTAGAGTTCCTCTCCTACATAAGCCAAAGACTGAAGCTTTTGTTCCTCTGAGGAGAATAAAACAAGGCAATCTGGGCACTAGACACAAGTGAATTTGCAAGAGTGTTATGCTGAAAACAGGGAGAGTAAGTTAAAGTTTACATACTAATTGTTGAGGTAAACGCACCTTTTTCATCACTCAGCTCTCAGAATGCTGACCACTTGGCCTTATCTGTTCAGGCAGTAGATAAGAAAAATCATTTTGAGGAATCCATTCAAACCAAGAGAAAAGATCTAAAGATAATGACATTTAGGAATTCCTCAAGAAAATAATCCAGCAAGTTCACTCTACAGTAAGGTCTAAATTTAATAAGATTCACACAAATGCACAGTTTCCAATCTGGTTTTTTGCTTCCCAATCTTATATGTAAGTCCCAGACCAAATATTAACAAATATATGAAGAAAGAAAGCCTCTAATATAAAGTATACTGACCAAAATAAACTGGAAAAGCACAACCTGAGGACACAGAGGCTCTTCAAGGAAAAAGAAAACAACAAAAGATACAACAGGAGATAACGAGAAAAGATAATACATTCATGCCACAGTATACCATTAAAGAAAATTTTCAGAGAAAAGAGCCCTTAGAATTGAAAAGATGACAGAAAAAAGAAAACTTCAATGGAAGAGTTTGAAGATAAAATTGAGACTATTTCCCAGAAAGCAGAGCAAAAACACACAGACATCAAATGTAGGAGAGTAAGGATAAAAAATTAGAAAATCATTCCAGGAGATCTAACACTCAATTAAAGTATTCTAGAAAGAGAAGTGAGTTAAAAAAAAAAAAAGAGTATGAAAATTATCAATACCGTCAATGAAATAATTCAGAAAATTTCCCGGAAGTGAGAGACATAGCTTCCAGATTGAAAGCACCCACCAAGTACCCAGTTTCATGAATGAAAACAGACTCTCAAAAAAGATCATAAAATTCCAGAATATTGATTTTGAAAGCTTTAGGGGTTAAGAAGAGGCAAGTTACACAAAAGGATAAAGTATTAGAATGGCACAACATCATAGTTCTTAACAGTAATTCTAGAAACCCAAAGACGATGGGGCAATGTCATCAATATGTTGAGGGAAAATTATTTTCTACTTAGAATTCTATTTCTAGCCAAATTATCTTTCAAAGCCTAAAAAATGTTCCTTCTATGGACCTTCTCAGGAAGCTATTGCAGGAAGCTCCATCAAAAAAAGGCAGTAATCGAAGACAGGACATTCTAGAAAACAGGAATCCTGTCACAAATGCACATGGGAATCTCTACGTGGGAGTGGAGGGAGCGTGGAAGTCAACAGCTCTGTAGAGGGCCTAGTGATGAGCTCATCTAGATTAGAGCAGGGCAGCAAGCTCTGTGAGAGACTTCTTCAAGTGGACGAAAAGGTTAAGTATCTAATATGCAGAAACTACTGAGAGATTTGCTAGGGGAAATTTTGGATATAAATTCATGAAAAAAAAAACTAAGCACGTGAAAAAACAGTAAATTAATTTGGAGAAAAAAAGTGTGCAGGAACAGAAAAGTAATCCTGTTACATGGCTCATTCATAGACAGCATTTACACATTTGTGAAGCATAAACACTGAATACTCATCTAACCAAAATTACAAGTAACTATGTTTGGAGAATGAAGAGATGAGAAGTATATATTTGATGAGCTGGAGATGAAGGTAGAGAGTGTTTGAAGCAGAGCTGAAAACTCTCATCTCCCACAGTTGTAAGTCAACGGATAATACCAACAGATAACGCCTAAAATTGAAAAATCAAGAAGTAGCAATATAAGCATATACTTAAACATGTATAGATACATAAATATATATCCTTCTGGACTTTCTTTGGTGCACATATATTAAAAATGTACAACCACTTCAATTGTTTTCAAGTTCCTTTCAATAGATCTAGGAACTAATGAGACACCCTAAAAATGTTGTCTTTCATCCTCCATAGGAGCTTTTCAGTTTGTTCAGATTAGAGTCAGAGCACAGGGAAGGTGAAGGGGATATGTACTTGTTTCACATTTTACATATTTTATGAAAAAATAGACATAAAAGGAGAAAAAAAGAAATCAAAATGTCCTCAATAATCTCAAAAGTTCTAGTCTCTTATTGAGATGAAAATTCTCTCTTTTCTATCAGGTCTGCAAAATGAAAACCACATGCACCATGATCTTGTTATGGCCCCTCTCTGTGCTATTATTATCAGATGAAAGCCAAACTTCTAAAACAGTAAGTTTTTACAATCAAGGTAGTGAAAATATTTTCAAGGGTCCACTTTGTATACATTTAGTAAAATATCCCAAGGCAATAAAAGAAAGCAAAAAAAATACAAGCTATCAAAACTAATTCTTTACTTAGCTGTGTATATTCAAAATCTGTGATCGCCAAGCCAGATTCTAATTCAACAAAAGCAGTCCTCCTTTTTTTAAACTGAGTTCTTTAAAAGTTAACTAAAGGAGAAATCTGTAAATTTTCACTATAAAATCAGAGATTAGTTTCAAGACAAAAACCACACTTTAAAATGTAGGAAACTTTTTTGTAAATCACATATTTATGAGGAAAATTTTTGTTGTTGTATTAGTCCTGTATTGGCAGGACATTTCAACTGCAAAAACAGTCAAAACAAGAACTATTTCTTTGCATCTATATCCACAAAAGGAAAGCACTTCTTCATGTTGCCTAGCTTTTTAAATTCAATACATGGCTCAATTTCTGTTATAAGATAAATATTTTCTTTTAAAACACCAAACTTTGAGCTGTTAACCCTATGGAATTATATATTGAGTATTATTTCTTAATTATTTAATAGTCCTAAGTGTAGTGCTGGTAGCTTTGCTGATTTTTAAAAATTACATATTTTAAAATAATTTCTTCGTTATATGTCAATCTTGCACATTGAAATACTAAATAACAGAATTATTACTTACCATGTGTTTCCACATATATAAATGTGAACATATCAATATTCTTTCTTTCTGTGAGGATCATGCAATAACAGTTAGGAGATACCCGAATGACAAACTAGAATCTCCTTGCTCAATTATATGTATCAGAATTTCCTTAATCTTCAGTATTTCATCCCAATAATGAACAAAAAGTATCTGCTTTACCTTTTTCACACTATAACACCAGAAGATTAGATAGTAGATTTTTTTCTAAAACTATTTCCTTCTAATGTCTGATTGCCTAGATATGAACATTTGGGAAACTGTTAATATTTTTCCTGATTAATGTATTTCTAATTTTTTTCTTTTTTAGGAAGTCAAATGCAATTTCACTGAAAAGAATTATTCTTTGATTCCAGCGGATATCAATAAAGATGTTACTATACTTGATCTCAGTTATAACCAAATTACTCTGAATGTTACAGACACAAGGATTCTACAGACTTATTTTTTACTTACTGAGCTCTATTTGATTGAGAACAATGTTGTTATCTTACATAATAATAGTTTTAGTAACCTCTCCAATCTAGAAATTTTAAATATCTGTAGAAACTCCATCCACATAATTCAACAGGATGCATTTATAGGCTTAAAGAAACTAAAACAGTTATATCTCTGCCAAAACAAAATATTACAACTGAATCCTGATGTATTTGTGCCTCTAAAAAACCTGACACTTCTGAATCTGCAAGGCAATTCACTAAGCTATTTTGACGTACCACAACTGTTTCATCTGGAATTAATAATTTTATATGGAAATCCATGGAATTGCTCTTGCAGTCTATTGAATTTGCAGAACTGGTTGAACACCTCAAATGTGACACTGGGTAAGCTATCTTAATTTAAATTAATCAAAACCAAAATGTGATTGACTTTTGGTTGTTCCACTCCAGAAAAGTCTCTCATTTCATGTTTTAAAGAAAAGGAAACTATTCCTATTTAAGGGAAATAGGAAGAAACACTGAGAAGTAATTGTTGAATAGAGGCTCTCCAGAAAAAAAAAAAAAAAAAAAAAAGAAATTTAAATATTCTGTATACGTGAGATGATACTGTTCCTTTATGTATTAAGTTTGCAGTTTCAGAGCCGGCCTCGTGGCTTAGCGGTTAAGTGCGCACGCTCTGCTGCTGGCGGCCTGGGTTCGGATCCCGGGCACGCACCAACGCACCGCTTCTCAGGCCATGCTGAGGCTGCGTCCCACATACAGCAACTAGAAGGATGTGCAGCTATGACATACAACTATCTACTGGGGCTTTGGGGGAAAATAAATAAATAAAATTAATTAAAAAAAAAAGAAAAAAAAGTTTGCAGTTTCAATACATAAAGACAAATTTTTTAAGCACTTCCTTTTCTTAGGATATCCTGCCAGAGAGTAAGTGAAAACAGGTGCCCTACTTTCTTAACTGCAAACCATGCTCTACCTGAGATCCAAATTTTTACCACAGTCTTAATCATAACATCTTTACTAACACAAACTAAATAATAAACAGATACTGCACTTAAACTATACTTATAAGATAACTTAATAAACAGGAATGTGCATCTTTCCCTCATCGTGTTGCTAGGCAAATATAAGAGTTTCTTTCTTATAATACCTTTAATAATGACAGATAGATATGTCAAAAATGTGTAGAAAAGGGAACCCTTGTGCACTGCTAGGGGAATGTAAATTGGTGCAGCCACTATGAAAAACAGTATGGAGGTTCCTCAAAAAATCAAAAATAGAACTACCATATAATCCAGCAATTCTACTTTGGGGTATTTATCCAAAGAAAACGAAAACACTAATTCAAAGAGATAACATGCACACTATGTTCACTACAGCATTGTTTACAATAGCCAAGATATGGAAACAACCTAAGTGTCCACTGATGAATGAATGGATAAAGAAATTGTGATATATATAACCAATACAATATTATTCAGCCTTAAAAAAGAATGAATCTTGCCATTTGCGACAACATGGATGAACCTCAAGGGCATTATACTAAGTGAAATCAGACAGAGAAAGACAAATACTGAATGATCTCTTTTATACACAGAATCTAAAAAACAAACAAAAAAAAACAAGCTCATAGATACAGAGAACAGATTAGTGGTTGCAAGGGGCAGGGTACTGGGGGTGGGAGAAATAGATGAACTGTTTGTTGTTGTTTTTTTTCAGTTTAAATAAACAAATAATTCTACATAAAAATAATTATAAAATGTTGTTAACCATAATAACTTAATAACTGTAATAATCTTATTTTCCATAATAAATCTTAATTTATTCTCTCTGATTTACTAGATAACGAGAACATCACCATGTGCAACTACCCAGATATCCTGAAGTGCTACAGTATCAAAACAGTACCTCACGAGGCTGAATGCTACACAAAATTTCCTTCACTTGTAACTGAAGATCTTTATATTTACTTTCAGTCCATTAGCAATTCAACATTTAATTGCTCTTTGAACAACTTAACAAAAAATTCAGGTAACATACTGGTTTTGAATATAAATATTGCTGAAGGTAGCATACTAAATAAATTGAGGTAGTTATTATTTTTCTGCATTTTAAAATTCTAGAAACAATGTAAAAGAACAAGTCTTCATCTCAAGAAAAGGTTTACAAAATACTGGATTTCTAAACCAGGCTCTGATAGTTACCAGCCAAATGCCATTATACAAACTATTTAACTTCTCTGAACCTTAGATTTTTCTTTTTGTTTTCTTGTGTGTGAGGAAGACCGGCTCTGAGCTAACATCCATTGCCAATCCTCCTCTTTTTGCTGAGAAAGGTTAGCCCTGAGCTAACATCTGCGCCAACTTTCCTCTATTTTGTATGTGGGATGCCGCCACAGCACGGCTTGATAAACAGTACGCAGGTCCGCACCCAGGATGTGAACCTGCGAACCCCAGGCCGCCGAAGCAGAGCACACATACTTAACTGCTATGCCATGAGGCTGGCCCCCATGTGAGCCTTAGTTTTAACTAGTTAAGTCACGATTTTTAACAGGTATAAATCAATAATGTTCCTAGGTGAATGAATAAACAATACCTGCAAAGACAGGTAGTTATTTTTTAAAAAGTATTTTTTAACCACACTATCAAATATCTTTATTTATTGTAGTTTTAGTAACTTTTGCTTAAAGAAAATTATAATATATGTTTATTTCTAATGCCAATATTGGGGAGCTAATAAGACATGTAATTATGATTATTTTATTTTTCTCAATTTAACAAAATATCTCCTCTCTCTCATTACTCCATTTAAGAACGTGAACCTGTTGGAAAAAGCTGGGTTTTTCTTGTCGGTGTTGTAGTCACTGCACTGATGACTTCACTACTCATTTTTGCTGCTATCAAATGCCCAATATGGTATAATATTCTGCTTAGTTACAATCATCATCGCCTGGAAGAGCGTGAAGGAGAAACTCATGAAGATGGTTTTACTGGAAATCCAAGTTCTCTTTCACAGATACCAGATACAAACTCCGAAGACTATTCAGTAATATTTGAACAACTACATTCATTTGCAGTAGATGATGATGGGTTTATTGAAGACAAATATATAGACACTCATGAATTATGTGAAGAAAACTAATTTCTTTCAATGTTTGATTCCTTAAAAAATGTCATCAGTTCACTCACAGTTTAGGTATGGAGACTTTGATGTGTGACATACCAAACTACAGCTAGTAGACCTTCATATTAATTGCAACTTATTAATTGTAGGTCCAAATACAGTAACTGACACTCCTTGATAGCTAACAGCTACAATACTAGCATTACTATTCTCAGGACACCATACATACTAGTAAGGAAAAGGCCTAATTATTCATTAATTAAAACAAACTGATTCTCAAATTAGCCCAGATATTTGATGTAATACATATTAAATTATATTAAAGTTTTACTGATTGGAATCAGTAAAGAAATAAAGGCTTTGGATTTATATCATGAGTCAAAGCGAGAAACAGAGATAGCTTAAACTAACACACTAAGATTGATTTTATACTCATGGAATTGGAAAATATTTTTTTAAATGCTTCCTGAATTAGCACAATAAATTTCCTGAAAATTTAGTAGCAATTTAAAGCACAGGCAAAATGTTCAGGGACAATTCCTAATTAAGTTACTACTGATTTGGTTATAAAGATAGACCATCACCATAATGCATGATAGTCACAACTGAATAGTATGGTGGCTTTCAAAGTGGGTATCATAATTATCTATGAATCTTGTTTTAAAAAATATTTATTTCTGCCTCTCTCAGGGAGATTTTTATTCAAATGAGTCTGTGCTGGGACTGAGGAATGTTCAGTTGGTTCATGGACAGCTATTTGGGAGCCTGTAGATAGAGCAATGTTTCCCAAATTGTTTTCCAGACCATTAATTTCCAGAGAGGCATTCAGAAGTATTTACAGGGTGGAAAAAAGGTATATGGTCAAATTACCATAAAACTACTATAGGAAATACTGGGTTTACACGAAGCGAAACAAAATTCTTTACTAAAGGACTTACCCGAGACTTTACTAAGCTAAACTGCTTTCTGCTCTGCAAGCGCAAAGTATTAAGAACTCTCCAAACTTACTTGACAACAAAAGTCTTTCTTTGAGGTATGCCTACTAAGAGCTCATAGCATAATAATGGTCCAAAGAACAGTTTGGAAAACAGTGGCCTTGAGACTATTACAGGAAGAGTCTAAAGTGATTTGCCAATTCCTTAAAATCAATTGGCTGTGACCATAATTTTAACAACTTAATGCAAACAGTGGCATTAAAAACTGTAACAAAATCTATCCTTTTTACCTTGCATATGTGGGGAAGTTATGTGTATTTATCTATATTTTTTAGAGAAAAGAATATCTCTAAAACACTGAAATATATTTACGGATGAACTAATAAGATGTTTTGGATTTTCTTCATCATAACCCAGAGAAGGGAACAGTAGCTAGAGGTGTGGATGGAGCAGGCTTGGATATGAGCTGATAGAGCTGAGAGAAGAGTAAACGGTAGTATAACACACTATTTTATTTTTGTGTATGTTCAGATTTCTCTGTAATAATGTTTTTAAAATGCGTATGTACTTGGTAGTTTCTTAGAAAAAAGAGACTAAAAATAATGTAGACGTAAGTTATATTTTGCAGAATAGTCATTTTAAAGGTTACATCAATAGTAAATTCAGTTCAAATGTCTTCTGAGGAAAGTAAAAACTGTTTAGAATGATACATCCTATGAAACAGCACTGACTCACTTATTTATAATGCATATTGGCTTGTGTTTATAGGAACATGTTTTCAATAAAGGATATAAATGTTTTATGTGTATTATTTCCTAATAGATAATATCAATTATACTTCATTGTTTTAAATCTCAATGATAAGAATGAGATAATTATAGAAACACGAGGCACCTTTTTCTAAATAATCTATCACTTTCCCAAAATATCATTTCCTAATTTAAGAGGCAAATATTAATATTTGAGAAATGTAGTAAAATGAAATATGATTATGAATGAACAAAGACTATATCTAATCTGTCATATTCAAGATCCCTTTATAATTGAATACCAGGTATTCAATAAACATTTGACTAAACAAAGAAAAATAAATGGGTTAAAATTATAAGCACATATGTTTTTAAAGGATATCTGATTTTGCCTAATACCAAACTAGAAAAGTGTAGACATCAGAACTGGAGGAGAACCATTAGTTCAAGCAGGCATGTGAAACTGAATTAAAACCAAGTGTCTAAGTACTGATGCAGAAATCTATCGAGGCTGTATACTATAATCAACTTATGAATAGGTGTTCCATAATAAACCAGAAAGTCATACCACACTAAATGGTGGTACTAAAAGAGAAGAGAATGAAAACATAATTATTTTACACCTGCCTTCTCAAGGTATGGCATTTCCTGCTCCCTTTGAACGTGTAGAGTCAAGGCAGATCCTTGCGTTATTGAGATTTGCCATCTGATAAACACATGAAATAACTTTATCCTCCTGCCGCATATAAAAGTAAACTTCTGCTTAAAACGGTCAGGAGAACCTATTTTACTCAGCCTCAGTTACAAACCACGGATATTAAGTTTTGAAACCGCTGACTTTTTCAGGACAAACTACCATATTTTAAAAACTTTTCCCTTAATCAAATGAACCAAATAGACCTAAAAACTTATGACACTCTTAAACTTATAATCTGGGAGTTATCCTTTTGGATGAAATATCTAAAAAATATATAGACATAATATTTATAAATCTGACCTGGGTATTGTATAACTTTGTAGATAAACGATGAAATAAATGAGGACCTAAATGTTCTAAACTCTATAATGTCTTCAAAGGGCTATAGCTTATTATTTCTTATTCTTTAAGTACCTAAGAGAATATTTTATATAAAGGAAATGATAAATATTTGCTAAAGAGTTTAAAACCAGTACAACAACAAAAGGAAAGTTTTCAAGTAAGAGCTTGGTCACCATGAATATAGAATTTTCTCTGTAAAGGGGAAGAGACTTCTAGTATTTATAATTTTTTTTCTTCCTGAGGAAGATTTGCCCTGAATAATACGTTGTTTATAAGATACCCAGTCCACGGTATTTTGTTACAGCAACCCGAACAGATTAAGACAACTACATCAAACCTACTTAATATCTTTGTAGGCCTTACTGTCACTACCATAGTTACCTTATTACGGAAGTCAAAGTTACTTGGTATTTGGTCTTTAACCAAGTTATATATAAAGATGCAGATATAATCTACACCATAGATTATTATCAATTAATTATTTTCAATTAATAATTGAATAATGTAAATAGCCCACTGACTAATAATGTGCCTTTATTAGACTGGGGCTTAAGTCTCATAATTTAAGCTGGTTAAAAAGCCAGGTTAAAATTATAAGTGGTAGAGATGAAGATGTCCTTACTCATCTTATATTTTTAACTCCTAGAAGTAGAAATTTTATTTATCTAATCTATGCAGTAATTTTATTTGTACAGGATTTGGGTACTTAATGGAAAATGAAGATAACAGATGTATAAACAATAAAATTCATATGGCAAATACTCAACTTTTTTAAATAAAAAAATGCAAAAGGAAAAACAATTAAGAAAATCTGTAAAAAAATAAATGACTCAAAAGTTAAACTACCTAATACAGCTCATTTATAAATCTGTTCGATTTCTAAATGGATGTACTTACGCTTGTCTTTCAGTAAATATGATATCCATACTTTGGGTTTCTCGATCATTTTGAGCTTTAAGCTAAATAAAGAGTTAACACAGAAGTTAGTGATAAAAAATTACCATTAAACCAAACTATTTCTTTAAAGGTTATTTTGGTTATGAACTAACTGAGAGATTATTATCATAATACTCATGCCACATGCAAAGTTTAAAAAAAATACCATATTCGTTTCATTTAACAAACCACAACACCAGATACAAAGAAACAGTCTTTTTTCACAGGTATTGTAGTCTCACACCAAAAATATTCATTGTTCTTCAGTGATCTGTCAAATAATCCAATGTAAACTTAATTTATGTAGACAGAATTTCAAGAATTTTTTGGGTGTTCAATAGTTGATTAGTAATATGTTGAATTTAGACCCAGTACAAGTTTTATTCTTAAATCATTCAGGACTTTACCTGAGTACTCCTAGTTGACTCTACCTGTGCAAATTCAGCCTAGAATTGGAACCTATCCCAAATAACTGACAAAACACATGAAGAAGTTTTCCTTTTTACATTTGGCATTAAAAATACAGTTTTTAATTGGGAATTCTCTTGTGTTCTAAAGCTAAGAATCATTTCACTAAATTATGCTTTTAGAACCCCAAGTTAGAAAAGAGTCATTTTATAAATTCTATGTTATATATAATAGTCTTTGATTGTGTAAATAAATTATAAGCTACATAAGTTCTAAACTGTATGTTATTTTCTTCCAAATGTTTATAATCAAAATAAGCTAGGTACTATCAATTTAATGTTTTCTACCAAATAATCTAAGAACGCTGAACACAAATTCTCAGTTATCAATCAAAAGTAGTATTATGTCTGGCATCATATGATACCTATTCATTTTTCTCCCTTTCTTATAAAACTCAGTAAAGGTGCCATAGCATCTCCATTGAGTACTCAGTTCCATTTGTGCAAATATTAAACCAGAAGTACTGCAAACTAGTTTAGATACAAGGAAATGTAGATAGGACTCCCTAACTAATGCCAAGTGCGAGACCAGTTCAAACACAGCCTTGTAGAAAGACATGAAAGCATCCACTTGGGAGATCCAATCAACATGAAGGAATTTAAAAAGAGCAACTAAGGGAACTCAACTATAACAGTGGTTTAGGATTAGAGTAATACCTAGCTCTAAGGTCCATAAGGTTTTATCAAACTTCTTCTAGATACAAATGCTTTGTTTTGGAGGATATGATCTATGCAGATCTATCGCTTATATTTATAAATGTTCTTACCATGTGGTAATCATTCATTACTTCTTCCATTTCAGTATTGGTATTAAGTTTATCCACCAACTAAAAACAAACAAACAAAATACATTCTATTAGTCTTTATAAATTTTCTCTATAATTCATAATATAGATATTTAATCTTACAAATAATGAGTAGTTATTTAAGTATGAATACTTCCAAGTATTTTATCTTCTAAGATAAAAACAAATATTGAGCTACCTGAGTAAGCATATACTATGCATTTGGCCAATCAATAAACTACACTTTTTGGGTGCAAAAGTGACTAGTAATAAACGACTTTTCCTGCAGACTGTACTTTGAAGAGCTTTGCCTGCTCTGAAAAGATTTCTGAGCTTATAAAGAAGGGTCTAGAGAGGACAAACGTTTGGGGAAGATCTCACTCTCTTTTTTTTTTTCAGAGAGGGTGTAAAATAGATTTACAAATTTACACCAGTGAAAATATAAAATGAGGGACCAGCCCCGTGGTGTAGTAGTTAAGTTTGGCGCGCTCTGCTTTGGCAGCCCGGGTTCAGTTCCCAGGCACGGACCTATACCACTCATTGGTGGCCATGCTGTGGCAGTGACCCACATACAAAACAGGAAGACTGGCAATGATGTTAGCTCAAGGCGAATCTTCCTCAAGCAAAAAGAGGAAGATTGGCAACAGATGTTAGCTCTGGGTGAATCTTATTCAGAAAAAAAAAAAAAAAGTAAAATGATTTTTTTCGACTTTTAGAAATTTAAAAAAAGAAAAAAACAGGTTAAGGCACAAACAGAACGCTAGCAAGCCTACTTCAAAAAGTTAGGCAATGATAGCAACAGTTAACATTTACCTTGTGCCAAACACTGTTCTGAGTCTGTTACACATACTACTTCACTTAATTTTGACAATTACTCTAAAAAGTAGACATTATTGTGCACATTTTGTAGATAAGGAAATTTAGCAAGTTGTGGAGCCAGAATCTAAACAGGAAGGCTACTAACAGCAAACTATTTGGGTGTAATTGATTCTAAAAGACTAAGCTTTGGTAATGTAATGTATATTAGCATAAATCACATTTTCACTTGTGATATGAATAACAGGTACTAAGAAGACCCAACATTTATTGAGATTTTACTATATGTTAGATACCTGACTAACTGCTTTCTCTGTATCAGGTGTTAAACCTATAAGCAGCATATTTTACACATTATTAATATTTTTATACTAAATAATTTACCTAAGGCATTCCAGCACAACTAAAAATCCCTTTCACCTAATGTCATTTCACATTTTATAAAAAACTATTTTTCTCATATTTAGTACAGGACATCATTTACTAAAAAAAAATTGCACTGACTATTAGGCCCTACAAAATGTTCGTTATGGATTATATAGACCAACACATATGAGAATTACAATATACTATAATCAGAAAAATTTTGTTTATAAGTACAATATAACAATACCAAGTAGGTACACCATAATTTACTTAACCATTATGGTAGAATGTTTCTTACTTTGCGTAACACTATTTTTTAATAGGAGAAATGAGATAAGTCTTTCTCTTTCATTAAGTCCAGACACTATTACTGCCTAAAGCACCCATGGAGTTAGAAAGGAGAAAAGGTTGACACTAGAAATTTTAATGGGGCCAAGATCACCCCAAAGATTGGGGCAGTTATTAACCTTGCCAAGGGATTATTTCTTCTGAAAGTCCACATTAGGAAGCATCCTTAGTGGAACTATGTTTATGCTACATACTGTTTTGACAGAAGGCAAACACTGTATTTTGAATGAAATATATGGATGGAGGTAGTCTTCATATTAAATAATTAAATTTTTAAAATTTCATGATCACAACCCTCCATAGAAAGGTAAAGTGTTTTTTTAAAGCAATCATGTTGTTAGTACTCAATATATTTTGACTACTTTTAAAATTATTTTAACATTGTAAGGGAAAAAAAAATGAGTGTGTTTCTGTTATTTGTAAGTAAATGCATTGTTCTTAAAAAGATTGGAAGAATACATATCAATCTGTTAGGCCAAAGTATTTTAGGGAAGGAAATGAGGGAGAAAGCACAGGGACACTTTAATCTCTACATTTCTATGGTTTCAATCTTTCACAATAACTACATATTCATGTATTATTTTGTATTTAAAATAATATATTTTTAAAGTGGTAAAAAGCAATGAAAATATTCAAAGGGAATTCTCTCAGAAAAGAGCAAATACCATGTTGTAGTCTGCTAGTTGTCCTTGAAACTCTTTGATTTCAACAGCTAAAGTCTCAGCTCTGCAAATATAAAATAAATACATTCATAAATACATAAACAGACGAACATTACAAACATTATGTATAACTACAAATTCAGTATTAAACTCCTGAAACATATTACACTAAATGTTACTCACAATAAAAAAAATCTTGCACATTTTAACTGCAAAATTACTCACCTCTTTTCATATGACAAATATACTGAATTCTCTTGGTTGTACATTTCTATTTCTTTTTGAAGTTTATTAATTTCTGTTGTAAGTTCACTTATTTTACTTCTAAATGAAAAGAAATAAGACAGTCAGCAATACTTCTAATTCAGAAGAGTCTTCTTAGTCAAACAAAACAAACTTTTCATAAATGTGTAACAGTAATATAGTTTTGTAAAATTTCACTAAAAAAAGAAAAACAATTTACATGGCTTATTTGATTAAGAATGAGGTATCCCAGCTGATAAGAAACTGACATAGATTTCTCTATAATCATTAAGAAAGATGAAATAGGACCAGAATGGAAACCTAGTCAAACTGGTACAATCTATAGACAGAAGTAGATGACTAATTGTCACCCTCACATCTCCTGCTACCCTCTAGGGCAGGGTTTCTCAAGAGTGGCACTATTGACATTTTAGGTCATTGAATAATACTTTGGTGGGGGGGTGAGGGGGTGGTGGTGGTGGTGGCTTCATGCACTTTGTAGGATGTTTAACAGTATTCCTTATCAGGAAGCCAGTAGTACATCCCCCCAACACCAGCTGTGACAACCAAAAATGTGTCTAAAAATTGCCAAATGTTGGGGCCGGCCCGGTGGCGCAAGCGGTTAAGTGCGCGCGCTCCGCTGCGGCGGCCCGGGGTTCGCTGGTTCGGATCCCGGGCGCGCACCGACGCACTGCTTGGTAAGCCATGCTGTGGCGGCGTCCCATATAAAGTGGAGGAAGATGGGCACGGATGTTAGCCCAGGGCCGTCTTCCTCAGCAAAAAAAGAGGAGGATTGGCGGATGTTAGCTCAGGGCTGATCTCCTCACAAAAAAAAAAAAAAAAAAATTGCCAAATGTTCCCGGCAGGGGCGGGGCGGCAAAATTGCCACTAGATGAGAACTACTCTGGAGTCAAATAATTACACAAATAGCTAGAACTATTTTTTTCATGGAGAAGCACAAATCCTTGAGAAGAGAGGCAATACAATGATGAGAAATAGCTCTATTTCCTTTCCTTCCTTTGATTAAAAAGTAGCTGGATATCAAGAGATGCTACATGACTGATGGCCTCACTATCTCTCTTCCTATGTTAGCTTTGAGGACAGATGCGGAAAACCTACACTTCTCTTTATTGTCTTCTAGGAGTTGGAGAATCAAAAGGATCCAGGTAGGGGCCGGCCCGGTGGCGCAAGCGGTTAAGTGCGCGCGCTCCGCTGCGGCGGCCCGGGGTTCGCTGGTTCGGATCCCGGGCGCGCACCGACGCACTGCTTGGCAAGCCATGCTGTGGTGGCGTCCCATATAGAGTGGAGGAAGATGGGCACAGATGTTAGCCCAGGGCCGTCTTCCTCGGCAAAAAAAGAGGAGGATTGGCGGATGTTAGCACAGGGCTGATCTCCTCACAAAAAAAAAAAAAAAAAAAAAAAAAGGATCCAGGTAATTGAGAAACAAAAGAATCAAGAAGGACTAAGAAAGAAAACAGAGATTTTTAGGACATGAAAGAAGGATGGATTAAACGGAATGGAAGTAAGAGAAAAAGATACAGATGAGCCAAGAAAAAAATAAAGCAAAATGGGAAAATGGAGATAGGACAGTAGAACATCTAAGCAGAGAAAAAGGTAGGTAGAGAATGAGAAAAAAGTTCCTAATTTAGAGCTGCATATTCAGAGACACGTAACAAAGCTTATGAATTAAAATTAGGCCACATTTGTAGCATACATACTTATGTAAAGCTCTGCATTAATTAATATATCATAAATAAGTATACACATTTTCCCTTTCTTATTAGATGTAACTAGTGACATTTCAATGCTATCAATAATATATCTCAGAATAATTATTGAAAGAAGCATAAAAGATTATTCTTATCATTAGATGAAAAATAGTGAACTTGAAATATATAGCTCACATTCATGCTAATACATAAAATTTAAAATAGCCTAATTATATTATCACATCTATTTTTTTTTTTTTTTGGGGGGGAGAAAGATCAGCCCTGAGCTAACATCCGTGCTAATCCTCCTCTTTTTGCTGAGGAAGACTGGCTCTGAGCTAACATCTATTGCCAATCTTCCTCCTTTTTTTCCCCCAAAGCCCCAGTAGATAGTTGTACGTCATAGTTGCACATCCTTCTAGTTGCTGTATGTGGGACGCGGCCTCAGCATGGCCGGAGAAGCGGTGCGTCGGTGCGCACCGGGGATCCGAACCGGGCCGCCAGTAGCGGAGCGCGCGCACTTAACCGCTAAGCCACGGGGCTGGCCCTATTACATCTATTTTTAATACAGCCAAATTACCCAGAAATTATGTAAGAATACAAAATAATTCTTAGAAATCAACAGACACTTAATCATCTTAATAAATACCATAGTTAAAACTTCATGATCACGCATAGCAAACAACGTATTTATTTAACATACCGAAGAAGCCCAAGATAATAAGACTTGTCTAATATTTGCCTCTGGGGACCTAAAAAAAATTTTTGAAGTATTAGTGTTCAGTTTGAAAATGCCACCAAAATAGCAAATCCCAAGTACAACCAGAATTACACTCCACAATTCTCTGATAATCCTCATGAATGCCCCAATAAATCTTAATAATCAAGAAACATCACTGAAATGGAAAAGAGAACTAATATCTTAACATCATGACATAATGGAAGCTTGAAGTAAGACCACGAAGATGGGACTAGAGGTGGAGCTGTTAAGACAGTAGACTCTACAGGTCAGGTTGACTGCATGGAAAGTGAGTCTAAGGGAGTCTAGAACAGGGCTATCCAAGAGAACTTTCTGCAACAACGGAAATATTCTCTATCAGCACTGCCCAATAAAGTAGCTACATGAGATTATTAAGTACTTGAAAGGTAGCTGGTGCTACTGGGAAAGTGAATTTTTATTTTAACTAATTTAAATTTAAATAGCTACATGTAGCTATTGACTATCATAATGGACAGTGCAGATTTAGATTATGAACTTCTCAATGCAAGCAAGAGATTATAATTTTTCATAATTTGTCTTGAAGACTTTTTCAGAAAAACGATCTTAGATTTCAATAGGACTAAGAAAGTATTTCTAGTTTAAATGTCCCTAACCTTGAGAGAGATGAAGTGCCTGCTAGGTAAGAGAGGTAAGGCTAAGGAGTATTGACTGTGAGGTCTATGCTGAGAAGAGGGAGAGAATGTCTTATTAGAATGGGAAATGGAGCACTAGAGTAAGAAAGAACAAAAGTCACAGCAGATAGCAGTGCACAGTGGTAAGTATCAGAATTCTTTCATGTATGGCTTTGAAGTATATTGGTAGAAAATGACTATCTTAAATGATATTATTTCTGTTTTGAGGGGAAATTAATACAGCATAAATATTTGATGAATTCTCTATAGAATTTCAATATGTTTCTACCCTTAACGTTTTTTATTAAGTAAAACTAAACATATAAACATTTCTATGAATATATCTTTAAAGACTAAACAACTATATAATTTTGACTCATATTTTTCAGTGTTGATAATTATTAAGCAAGCATTTCTAAATAATCAATTGGTTTTTAATATTTAGTGAGCTAAGTGGTATTATAATACAAGTAAGAAAATTTAAGTCTCCTGAAAGGCATGACATACTGTATTATAAAAGGTAGTATGATATCTAATAATTAATTTTGAACCAGTGGAATATCTTCATCCCTAAGTCATTTGTCACAAATACAGAAAACAAAAAACTAACTATAAGACAGTTCACCATGCTTTGATTTATATATATATCACAGACCAATTTTTTGAATCATAACATATAGTATATTATGCCTTTCTAAACACATACAGAGAGGCATAATGAGAGATGTAGTATAAATCTATGTGTTAGCCTCATTTCCTTACTTAAGCATTACAGTGGAGCATGAATTATTAGGAAAAGTAACACTTCTTGACTCACTTCATATAAATACACAAATATCTTATTGTCATTTTGATACCGAAACAATGAGAAAGTATTTCAGAATATTTCTATATACTACTAGAAATCTAGTTTTCATTCCTGAGCTTTTATTCAAATTATTTCAAATTTCTTCAAGTTAGAGCAAAGCTCCATGTTCAGAAAAATAAAGATCAAAATAGCTCATACATGTATTTAACCCTCTAGTTCACAATGTATTTTTACATTCATGCTCTTATTTAACCCTCACAACAATTTTGTGCATCAAGGAATAAGAATTAAGTAAAACAATCTCTTTCACTCATAATTGTGATTTAGTAATATGCTACTGTAATACTTCTTATACAAAATATACTCATCTTCTTAAAATAGATACCTTTCATCCCAGTTTTCATTCCACTCAAACCTTGTTGTGTTACAGGACGGTCGGCAACTTTGATTTGAGAAGAGAGAACTCCTCCTGTCCCTATGGGACCACCACGAGAGCCTGGTCTTGCTGTTCCAGGTGGCATCTAAATGACAAACAAGATTTCAGTTTTAGTAAAGTAGAAAAACACTGTACCTCTACTGTTGTTAAGACTGCAAAGAGAATATTAAAAAAAATTAAAATTCTATATAATTTATAAAATATTCCTTATATTTTTACATGTCTGAAATATGAAATATTAAATAAAATTCCTTAACATTTACAAGTCTAAGAATATTAAATAATACACTTCTTTAAAATTTAAAATTCTAAGTGTAGACATTATTTATAATATCCCAAAACTGGAAACGAGCTAAATGTCCACATATTTGTCCTTATTTAACCATAGGAAATGGTTTTAAATAAGTTGTAGTATATAAAAAAAAATTTACAAAACAGTATTTATAATTCCATTTTTATAAAACAAAAAGTCTGGAGGATTATATAAAAAATTTGTAATAATAGTTATCTCTATATAATGATATTATAGTTCATTTTTATTTTGTCCTTTATATAATTTGGTGTTTTCAGCATTATTACAGTAAGTATATATTACCTTTAAAACCAGAAAAAAATAAATTTTCATTTTGCAAGAAAACTAGCTATAATTCCATTACTAGCTAGCCACGTAACTATTAAAGAGCTTACATCATTCAGCAAGCATTCATACTATTCCTCTACACGATTCTCTACTTCAGGTCTGCAAAATCCAATACAACATTGTACATCCTGAGCAAAGGACAAAAGACTCCTTTCTTGTCAGTTCATATACGTAGTATGTACAGGCATGCAAAGGTATAAAAGACAACCTGAAATTGTTCCAAGATATCCTTCTTTTGTTTATCTTCCTTTCCTCCCCACCCCTTCCCCCTGCCCCGGCCAAAGAGTAAAATAGTAGATTAAATGTATAGTAGAAATTTTAGATAGGGGTTGGATACAACCATTATCTTTCATTTTGATTGTTTTTCATTCTGTTAGCTGGAAGCCTCTAATCCTACTAGCTAACACAGTTCTTAAGTGATTCTGAGAATTACTTGGTAATTATTTTGAGTATGGGGGCCAGCAACAGTTAACACATTCCAGAGAACACATTGGACACAGGAACACTGTCAACTACCAATTCAAATGAAATGAGTTCAGGATTATCCTGAGTGATCTTTGGGACAGAATACTAAATCTCTCCCTGGGTAAACCTTCTGTTTACCTGTTTGGCTCTATGCAAGCATAATTATGACAGCTACTCAAATAACTATGTTAATTTTTTTAATTTACCAGATCAAAGTATAAATTAAAACTTCACACATTAAAAAGAATGAAGTAGGTATGTATTCACATGGAAATATATTTACAATATATTATTGAAAGTAAAGGACAAGAATGTATATAGTATTATCCTCATTTTGGAAAATACTAAAACCATACAATTATATATGCATGTGTGTTAGTGTTTGTAAACGGACAGAAAAAAGTCTAGAACCATACATGTCACACTGTTGACAATGGTTGTACCTGGGGTAGAAGGAGGGAACTCTGACACTTCTCCTTTGTTTGTATGTTTTACAATAAGCGTTACTATTTTAAAAAGTGCAAACATGAAATAGGTAAAGCACCTGGCAAATAGTAGGTGGCCAATAAATGTCAGATTCCCTTTACAAATATTTAATTAACAGGCACAAATTCTTACTAGAATAATAGAAGAAGATACCTTAGTTCAGTATCACATATATGAAGACTTTAGAAAAATCATTTCAGTATAAGTTGATAATGATGTTGACAATATTACCTGAAACTCTAGAAAAATCTGAAAATGTTAAGAAAATCTGACTTTAACAAAATTATTCCCTCCCAAAATTGCTGCTCTTCTTATGAATTAAACACAGGACCCAGCACTCTCTCTAGTTTTCAGCTGGCCTACTGTCTGAACTTGAGTACCTCATATGCACCTTACAAAGCAGTCAACACCGTCTGTTGTATCTGAGAAATTACTAAAAATATTTTGGTGTATTCATTTCTATGTACATATAAATGTAAATTTTTATGTTAAATTGACACCACGCTGCTTTTTTTCACTTAACATTGTATTATAAAGATGCATTATTTCCTCAAATATTCTTTGAAAATAATTTTTAATGGTTACCTAATAGCCTATTATAGGGACAGACATATCATAATTTAAGATTCACATGTTATAAGGTCATCTAGGTTTTCAAATTTTCACTATTATAATTATAATGAAAATGTAATAATTATCTTTATAGGATATTATTCAGCTTAGAATTATCAGTTTATTTATTTTTTTAAATTATTTATTTATTTATTTATTCCTCCAAAGCCCCAGTAGACAGTTGTATGTCATAGCTGCACATCCTTCTAGTTGCTGTATGTGGGACGCGGCCTCAGCATGGCCAGAGAAGCGGTGCGTTGGTGTGCACCCAGGATCCGAACCCGGGCCGCCAGCAGTGGAGTGCACACACTTAACCGCTAAGCCACGGGGCCGGCCCCAAGAATTATCAGTTTATAAAGTTTATCCAATATTTTCTATTGTGGTGTGTTTCTCTTATTGATTTACTGATTTATGACACTCTATCTTACATTAAGCTCTTAATATTTACTAGAGTTTGTTTCTAGGCTGCTGTGGCAACCAGAACACACAATAATTTTACTTATTATTTATGATATATTTTTATATGAGAGTATTGTACTTTTTATTTTTGCTTTTTTATTGTTCTAGATGAATTTTACAATACTTTTATAATGATATTCCCCCCACTTCCTCAAACAGAAATCTCATGGAATTTTGATTGGACATAGGGTTTATAGCCTTAACATATAAAGAGCTCTTACAAATTAGTAAGGTTTGCTTCTTCATTTTAAGATTCTGAACTCTATGTATAACATACACGTTACAAATATTTTTTACCAGTTTGCCATTTTTCTTTTAACTTTTTAACGGTGTTTCCAATATTTGTAAATTCAAATACATAAATATAAAAATACTTTCCTTTTAGGGGCTGGCCTGGTGGCGCAAGCAGTTAAGTGCGCAAACTCCGCTGCAGCGGCCCGGGATTCGCCGGCTCGGATCCCGGGCGCGCACCAACGCACCGCTTGGCAAGACATGCTGTGGTGGCGTCCCATACAAAGTGGAGGAAGATGGGCATGGATGTTAGCCCAGGGCCAGTCTTCCTCAGCAAAAAGAGGAGGACTGGCAGATGTTAGCTCAGGGCCGATCTTCCTCACAAAAAAAAAAAGAAAAAAAAATACTTTCCTTTTCAGGATTCAGTGTTTCTGTCATTTTTACAAAGGCCTAGCCCACACCAAATTTATACAAAATACTTGCCTATATTTTCTTCTAGTACACTTATGGTTTCATTTTTTTAAATATAAAGTTTCTAAAATATCTAGAATTCTGTGTGAGGGCGGGATCAATTTTTTTTTTTTTTAAACAAATGGTTTACCAGTTATTTGAATGCACTATAGAATATTCCATACTTTTCCAACTAATTTGAAATGCCACCTTAATCACTAATTAAATTCTTACACATGTCCGATTCTGTTTCTGGTCTATTCCATTTTAATAGATTCTGACACCTATACACTATATCACTTGAATTATTGTAGCTTTAAAATAAATTTGAATATCAGCATGAGCAGGCATCTTCTCTCAACAGTGTCTTTCAGACATTCTCCCACACTTATACTTCTAAATGTTTTCCAAAAAACAAACATATATAATAGTATGCTTACAGAATAAAGAAAGAATAATCTCTTGTTATAGACAAGCTTTCCAACTTCTACCAGTATACATGCACAAGAATTCAATAGATTTGTTTTAAACTTACTCCTGTTGCCACTCGACTGTTTCCTGATGGGGGTCGTATTCCAGAAGGAGGCCTTCCTGTCAACCCGATTCCACCTCGTGAAACAGGGCGAGCTGCTGAAGGTTTGTGATTACTGGCCATCGTTCACTTTAACCACTGTTTGGAAACAAAGAATAGTTCAATTCTCCTTTGTTATCTTCTATAGCAACACTAGTGACCCACAAACCTTTCCTTCAAACATTTAATCTATAATGACTTTTCTTGCAAATTGCCATTCCAGATACCACTACAAAGCTAAGCCTGCTTTAATTTTGTTCAAATTTGACATTACTGTTCCATTTAGAACCATGAAATCATCTATTACAACACGCCTTCCTCATTTCCCTATTACCTTATCAATGCAAGCCCCTCTAGTTAGTTATCTTTCTCTGCAGTGCTCTCACCTCATACTCTAGTTTTCTCTCTCCTGACATATCCAGCATCTTTCTTCTCTCCCAATCCTTTTTCTGTGCTTTCTGGTCCATGATTAACTCGCTTATATTCTCAATCCTGTTATCAAATACTTCCTTTTACTCTTCGCCTTAACAGAATCCAGGCTTCCCCAGAAAACACTTTCAGTAGTGAAGGCTGTTGTTTTAGCTTCCTATCCCACAATTCTAAAGCAAAGGAGTGCACGGCACTCTCCTTGCTCCCCAACGTCACTTTGAAAACATTATTCTTCCAAGTCCTTAAAAAAACAATGTCCTTAGCATTTTTTGGAAATTCTGGGTCATGGTCCATTAGTGGGTTGTGAAAACAATTTGGTAGGTTATGACCAATATGAAATTTTAAACATGAAATACAATAGAAAATATAAGAGAGTTCACTGCACATAGGAATGGCATTGTTTCATTAAATTTTTATTTCAGTTATATTTATAGAAATTTACACATATATGGGTACTTGTCTGTAATGTCCTATCATGGCTCACGTTCAAAAGAGTTTTAAAGATACTGATCGAGACAGAATACAGAGAAAAAGAGTGCCCAGGACTCTGGCCTGAGGAATGTCACTAAATATAGATTACACAAAAGAAGAGAAACTAGCAAAACAGACTGAAAATGAAGGCTCAGAAAGCAAACAGAAAAACCAGGAGTATGTGTCAGAGATGCCAAGAGAAGGCAGGAATGGTCAGCCACGCCATTTACTGCTGGGAATTCAAGTAAGATGAACACTGACATGTCCACTGGAACCCCCATCCAAGAAGCCATTTACTTTGGCGAGGGCAGCTTCAAGGACGCCTTTCCTTCTCCACACCAAACTACTTTTTCACTCTCCTTCATCTAGTCTACCTGCTAGTAATTCCTCAAGATACAATCCATAGCCTATTTTTCTTTTTGCTCTTTAAGCTCTTCTTCAGCCACTCAACGACACTCAGGGTTTTAACAATTAATAAGCAGATGACTCACAACTCCATATCTCCAGCCCTGACCTCTCACACTGGGTCTGAGGTATTTATATTCAAATAATTACTTGACATTTCCACTTGGATGTCCCATAGATATTTCAAAATAAATATACGTAAATGTAAACTCATTGTCATCTTCTGCAAATTTGCTCTCCCTCTTGGTACCACCTCTTAGTCACACAAGTCAGAAACTTAGTCCTTGATTTCTCCCTCCCTCTCATTTCCCATAGCTAATCACATAGTCCTACTGATTTTACTCCTAAGTCTTTAACATGTACCTTCCTCTCTATTCCTATAACACTGTTCAGGGCCTCAGGGACTCAAGTGGATTATTGTACTGGCCTCCTAACTTGTCCCCTTGCCTAGCACACATCTTGCCTGTTATGCTCCCCAGGAATGCTTCCACCACCAGTCCATAACCACCCCCACCTTCCTCAATTTGAGTTTACAGGCCTGTCCTATACGCTACTATGCATCCGGGGCATCTCTCTCTCCCAGTGCCCATCATACCAACTGCAAAGATCTGCTTCAGTATTTCTCTCCCTTGAGGGCAAGAGCTGGATCTCATCCATCATCACATACCCAGCATCTACCTCAGTGCCAGGCAAACTTGCTGTTCTCTTTTGTGGCTTCTGAATTTCCTCCCACATGAAGGCACTGCCCATTACAAAAGTTTACTAAATTGTTACAAACGAAACAAATCATTTCTTAAACTAAAATGGCTTCTCAGTTTCTATACTTCATGACCAGTACTTCTCTGGTTTTCCTTGGCATGACTCATGATCAGTCTTAGATTGCTTCCCTTCTCTCTATAATCTTTCATCCTTTTCTTGTAACTCCAACTATGCTGATGACACATAAAGCAGTGTCTCCAGTTCTGTCCTTGAAACTGGGCACCAATTCTGGATTTCCAACTTTATGGGAAATTTCTATTGAGCTATCCCATGATCACTTCACACTGGATGTGTCCACACCACACTCACAATCCTCCCATTCTGACTAGCTCCGTGATTCTATTCCCTTGCCATTTTGAACTCTGCAGACGAAGCAACAGAATTATTACTATTACCGTTATTTCAAACGGAAAAGGGAGTTTCGTGAAATGACTTGTTGAAAGGCAGACAAGGTCTACGATCAAAACGGATTCTCCCAAAGAAAGCTAATACAATAAACCTCGGGAAGTAGTCAATGTTACTCTAGCTTTCCCGAGAACTTGAAGAAAACGTACAAGATACAGGATTTCCGCCTGATGTTCTTTGCCACTGCTTTACTATCGTGGAGAAAGCTTAGCATTACCTCAGTCCCAGGGGGTAAAATAAAAGGGAGGGGCACTAGTGACAAACACGCCACTAACTCCTGGCTTATTCACTCAAATATTCACACTAGCTCCGCGGCTATTCACTCAGAGAGGCAGCTCAGAGAGACCAGGGAAACAAACTTCAGCTCTGACAGTCACCAGCCAAATCATCCCCTCTGGACGTGTTTCCTCATCTGTAAAACAGAAGTGGCACCGAGGGGCCAGCCCTGTGGCTTAGCGGTTAAGTGCACCCGCTCCGCTACTGGAGGTCCGGGGTTCGGATCCCGGGCGCTCACTGACACACTACTTCTCCAGCCATGCTGAAGCTGCGTCCCACATACAGCGACTAGAAGGATGTGCAACTATGACATACAACTATCTACTGGGGCTTTGGGGAGAAAAAGGGGAAAAAAAGAGGAGGATTGGCAATAGATGTTAGCTCAGAGCCGGTCTTCCTCAGCACAAAGAGGAGGATTAGCATGGATGTTAGCTCAGGGCTGATCTTCCTCACACAAAAAAACAAAGTGGCACGGAGCTCCACCTTGCAGAGCTGTTGTGAAGATGAGGGATACCACATATAAAATATTGGCTCCTAATTATTATTACTATCATTATCCTCCGTAAACCAGCCATTTTAATATATACGAAGAAGTGGAGAGCTAAGTCCCTTCAGCTACGACCAACAGACAGGAATCTATTATTCCTTTGAGTACAACCGCTCAGCCCCGGTGAATTTTCTGTGAGGCTCCTGGGCCCCTCCCTCCGGTCTCACCGCGGCAGGGCTCCTCAGGCGAGTGCTGGAGGAGGTCCCTGCGCACGCCTGGCCCACGACAGGTGGGGCTTCCCTGGCCTGGCGACTGGCCCGAGGACAGCTAAGAGCTGAGGAGCTCCTTTTGTTCGGAGCGGATCCGCATCTCCGAAGTAAGATAACCGGCTCAGGAGAGAGGGAGGAAGAAATGGGACCCGGTATTTCTCACCTCCGCCGGCCCGGAAGGAGGGAGGTCGCACGGCTGAGGGGAGCTCCAACTTCTTTCCGAGGCCGCCGCCACCACGCCGGCGCCCACCTGTGGGCCCCGCGCCCGCGTTCGTTCGCTGGCTCGCTCGCGACTCCCGGCTCACCCACGCGCAGCTTTCCTGGGCCCTCAGGCCTAACCACTAGCGGTCGCGCGCCGACGCGTATCCCGGCAACGGGGGCGGGGCGAAGAGAGGCCCCTCCTCCTGATTGGCCAATCCCAGGCCTCCGCTCTTGTACTTACGAGCGAAGCGAGAGTAAATTGTTCTCGCGAGATTTGAGGAATAAGTTTAGTTCCTTCAGTACCACAGGGCTTCGCTGAAAGAAATGGAAAACGGAGAGTTGCTAAGCACAGCGACTTCTCTGACTGTGTGCTTGAGCTGAACTCACTCCCAGCGAGTTTTATTATATCGCTGTGTCACCTCACGTCTGCTTCCGTGTATTACGTTAGATTTTTTAATAAGAATCTGTTGACATTATTCCGTGGTAGACAGCATTGTACAGGCTTTTTACTTCTAATTGGTGGTAGTTTTCCTTCCTGTTAGGACTCACAACGTACACGATACAACATTAAGTATGGATGCGATTCTGGTACCATCTGTTCCTCTTCATTTCATTGGAAGTTTCATATCTGTAAGCTTCCTCTCAGAGTTCTTTTGATTCAAGGTTGTGAGGGAGGCTGAATTAAATGGAAAGTGGTTTCAAAAAAAAAAACTATTTTAAAATCAGTGTTTTAAAGAGACGCAATATAAGAAATACTTCATCTCAAATCCTACCTCTCTTATAAAGTAACTTGAAATTTGTTCCAGTCTTCTTACAGATAGAGCTTAAATGTGATTGCAGCTATAATCATAACATACACACATATTGGACTTTTAACATTTTTCACGTTATTTCCAACATGCATAAGTTATTTATATCCAGATTTATTTTCTTATATGCCTGCCTTCAAGTAGTTTAAAATCACTGCAATGCAAAATGAAATAATGTCATGCGGCTGAGTTCTCACTTCGAGTTTGTAAAACGTTTCATGTAATTATCCTATTTGAGCCCAATATATTTGTAGTGGTCATTTGCTATCCTTTTGGTCACTGTAGTGAAAGGCAGTAGAATTTGCCGCCCCAAAATATGCCACTTTGGTATGAGGATTATTTTGAGCTGAAGGCAATTAAAACGAAGCAGATACAAGAAAAGCTCTCTACCATTTCCCTACTTGCCTAAAAGCAGGCCATAAATCTTTGAATGTGTCCCTCCTTGCCTCTCTACCAGGAAGGACAAAAGTTAATCATCTGAGACAACTTTAGACTTCATCAGTGTGGAGACTGCACCAGTGGAATCTACATAACAAGCTTTACTAACTAGCCTTGATCTACCATTAGTTTCCTATATATTTGCCTTCTCATAATTTGCTGCCTCTAGAGACTTAAGGTCCTTTTGCTTTGTTACTTCTGTAAAAATGTATTCTTCCTTTGTTAAGAAGCTCTAAAAGCCCAAGCTCTAGCCACCTCTTTGAATTTCTTATCTCTCAGTTTCTCCCTTGTATATATGACATATACACGTTAATAAACATGTTTTTCTCGTTAATCTTTTGTTACAGAACCCCAGCAGAAAACCTAGACGGGTGGAAAGAAAAAAGATATTTCCTCCCCTACAACCTCTAACTGCCCAACGAGTCCATGTATTATCTCAGAGAGGAGACTGACATGGAGATTTCTCCCTCGGTGCCTTCAGACGTTCGGGAAGGGGATCCAGCATTTGTCATTTGTATACAGATGTGACAGTTGAGAGAAACTATTTGTTTTAAATCTTTGAATTGCTTAACACATAAAATACTATACATATTTATTTTTTTGAAGTACCAAGAACCCAGTTTAGTGTTCACAGAATTTAAGGCAAGCGACTGTTTACAATTTGGCCCAACCTCTCTCGTTTTAATTAAAAAACAACCTTTAGCTTGTAAAAATCTCAGGAGACTATACAGAGAAGGCTTGGTGAAATCGGAGTAAGGCTCTCCTCACAAAACGCTCGAAACAATCTCACTCAACCACTCGGTAGCGCACAGCCGGGCGGAACAAGATTTAAAATAACCAGATTCGGCGCGCCTGAGGCTCACGCCCCACTGGCGCGTGGCATTGTGGGGTTTGTAGGCCCGGCCCGCATCCCGTTTTACAATAGACCGTTCAGCCGGGGCTCGGAAAAGAGTCTGGCTGGGAAAGCACCCGGATTTGGGCGCCCGGGCGGAAGAGCTGGGCGGTTTCTCGGCCGTCCGTCCATAGGGCGGGAGCGAAGCGAGCCTCACCTCGGTGTCGGCCTCGGCCGTCGGGACGCACACGCTCTGCGTCATGGCCGGCTGGGGCCGATGATGAATTCCGGTGTGCATGTCAGGGTTGCTGTGTCACTCGGCCCGCCCGGCGCGCCCCTTCCCCGCCGCCCTTCCGCACCGGCTCTCGGGCTCTTCCGGTCTCCGGCCGCCCGTCACCGGCAGGGCCCTCTCCCGCCGCGTCCCGGCGTACGGCCGGCCTCCTCCGCGGACTGAGCTCGCGCGGTGCCCGGCCCCGGGCGCCGCACCGACAAGGGCCATGGCGGGCGGCGCCGCCAGGTACCGGCTGAGCTGCTCGCTCTCGGGCCACGAGCTGGACGTGAGGGGCCTGGTGTGCTGCCTCTATCCGCCCGGGGCCTTTGTGTCCGTGTCTCGAGACCGCACCACCCGCCTCTGGGTCCCGGACAGGTGAGCGCGGCGAGGCTCGCCGCCCCCCGGCTGTGTTGCAAGCTTCCTCCCGAGTGTGATGAGAGAGGGACCCTTCCCTGTCCGCCTGCCCTCGTCCTCCCTTCCCGGCCTTCCCTCTGGTCCGCGCTCCCTCCCCATTCTCAGAGCTCTGGCACTCTGGGCGCGCGTTGTAAGACACCAGTGAGGTTTAGTGGAAAGAGCACCGGATGGGGGGAACAGAGACCTGCTTTCTTGTTTTGACCACTAACGAGTGGGTGACCTTGGAGGAACCTCTTACCTTTTGGGGCTTCAGTTTTTGGACAATGATTTCACAAGTTTCTTTTAGATTTGAAAGTTCACTGATGCCAGGTGCACCCTCCTAAATGAAGCAGTGTGAAAGTATCTGGCATGTAATTGAAATAAGTCCTCTTTTTTTCTCTAGAATTTGCTCCGTAGTCTTCGTTCATATTTAATTTTTGAGAACCTTAGTCCTCAAAAATTGCATTGCAGCAAGTTGCATTGGCTCCTGTCCTCGTTGTCCAAATCAGTTTCTCAGTCCGGGGTCTGTGATGGGGTTGGGTGGAGGGGATGAGACCCCTCGAATGTTTTATGGATGTGTAAGGATGTGCTGTTTTCTTGAGGAGAGAAAGCCCATTGCCTTCAAAAGACTGTCAAAGGGATTAATCAGAAAAAGATTAGGAAAAATAAGGGTAGGTTCTAGTCCAAATCAAGTTCAAGGGTTCAGCCCTGATTTGGCTGGTGTAACAGGTTTACCACCTGGAAGGCAGATTTCAGTTCAGAAAGAGAAAAATTAAGGTGAGTTACTTTGTTATGTACTAAGTCTCATCTAAGTTGAGGTTTCACTCAGAGTTTGGGTGGCGGTTCATAAATTCAGGTGATAACTATTTATTGAGTGCCTCCTATTTGTTTAGGATCCTGAAGAAGACGACAGTTTCCCTGTGTTTATGGAGCTTTCTTACAGTCTGGGAGGGAAGATGTATCAAAAACAAGTAAATAAATACTCATTGGCATGTGTACTGTGAAGAAAACAAATATAGATAGAGAATTGAGTGGAGAGAGATGTTAAAGAAGGAAACCTCTCTGAGGAGGGTTTTTGTTTTTTTAAGCTGACACTGAGAATGGAGCAGGGAATGAAGAGGGTTGAATTGGGAGAGCATTCTAGGCAACAGGAGGAGCCAACACAGAGGCCCTGGATTGAGGAGGACAGTACTTGAGTGCAGGTGAGAATCAGCTTTGAGGGGAGGGCAGGTGTTAGGTGCTGGCAAGAGCCAGATCAGGCCCTGGTAAGAGGGCTGAGGAAAGGAGTTAGTAGGTAGAAGCTTTCAGAGTTTCAAGCAGGGAGCACAATGATTTGATTTACCTGTTGAGAAGTGTCTTCGAGCTGCTGGTGGAGAATGGATTGCAAAGGATACATGTGGAAGTAGATCTGTTTGGAGGCATTTGCAGCCAAGACATGATGACAGTTTAGACAAGGGATATTGTAGAGCAAACTGCTGTGTTAAATCAGGTGAGATGACCTCTACAGGTCTCTTCTGACTCTGAGGTTTGTGATATTCCAAACTACTTAGTAACAGATGTATAACTTTTTGTGTATTTGAGTACAATTACTGATTAAACTTGTACCTTTAAAACTGAGTTCAGGAGAAGCATATGCCCTGTGGGACATAAACACTAAAGTATGAAGTATTTAAAGGATGCCTGTTGTAATAGTTAAATCCTGTCATTAAACTTTCATATATTTTGTAGGACCGTGTTAGGTTAACAAGACCTTAAATCACTGGAGTGACTGCATTTACCAGAGACTTGAGGAACTTTGGGCTAAATGATCCTCTATTTGAAAACTGGTTCTTTTCATGTAACTTCTGTTGTTTTTTGTTTTTTTCAAAATTCATTTATGTATTTATTCAGCTAACACTGATTGAAAGCATGCTTTGTGCCAGGCACAGGGCTAGATAGTGGGTGATTAGTGAAACAAGATTGCTTCACCTCTCATTTCCAATGCTCAGGTTAGAGCATCTCATAGTCACCGGGTGATGAACCTCTTATGCATCCCAAATAGAATGTCTCAACCATGCCTTTAGTCTCATAAAAAGTGTTCTGAAGACTGACATCCTGATAATTTCTATTTCATGGGATATTGATAAAGTTGATGAAAAGCTGTGAAATGTTTGGAACCAAGTAGTAAATGAAAATTGTTTTCCTGTGTACATTGTTGATAGGGTTCTGGATCAGGGTAGTAAGTGTAGGAATGGACTGGGAATGATGGAGGAATTTAATTTAGTTTCAGGGAGGCAAAATAGTTCTACTCTAGGGTGGACTCAACTGGATAGCTGTCTTTCACAAAAGCCCATTGAAAACCTGGAAAGTCTCTGGGCCTTCTGAAGGCCCTTCAGAATGGAGACATTATTTTTTGTTTGTACATTGAACTTACCAGTCAGCATGCCATTGTTTCACATTGCTTCGGGCCTCTTATCAGCCCACTTCACATTAAACTGTTTCCCAAGTCTGTCACCGACTATTGCTTTGCCTTTTGAAAACTACCCGTATTTGAAAGATGCAACTTCAGATTTAATATCTTGCGTTGTCTTTCCTGACCACACAAGACTGAAGTGACTTCCCCATCATGTGAACACTCAGCACTTTGGGTCCTTAGTCAGATAATTCAGGGGGATTTGTTAAGGAAGCAGAGCCATTCCCTTCCCACCCCCTCCCACCCTACTCTTTCCCTTTCTTAGAGGCAAAATTGTCATCTCTTTTAACAACGTATTTTTGTATTTTACTTTCAAGTCAATATATACAAAATGGTGTATTGCTGTTTCTTTTTATTTTTAAAATACCAGCCTCTATCACATATGCATCCTTTCTATGCTCTGACCTTTATAATATAGTTTAACTTAATTTAGACTAAATCAGTATTTTGTGACTGTACAGAGTGTATCTACAACTGAGCTGTATCTACAACTGAGCTGTGGAATAAACTATTATAACTTTTCCTCAATTTTATGATCTCGCTATAGCTAATAATTGTCTTGCCATTGGCTTTCATTTGATTTTTTTATGTAAATTTATCACTAATTCAACTTCAAATTCTTTGGCTGTTGTCTAAATCTCCTCTCAAGACGTTGGGACACATCAGATATTTTATAGTTTCATCTTCCTGACAATAGAAAACTTTCTGACCTGGTCTGTCTGCCCCTGGTGCACAACTGATCCTGGGATCTCTCTCCACTGTCATCTTTGCGATTCCCTTGTTGGACCTCTTGTGTTGGATTTCTATTATCAATATCCTTTAACTTTCTCTTTCTTGGTTGTCTTCCTTGACACCTTATTGGACCACATCCTCTGGGAACTTCCTGAAATATATGCATTGATAATAAATGTATTAAGACCTTGCAAGTCTGAAAATGATTTTATTCTGCTTTGCTACTTGAATAATAATGTAAGTGTTTGTAGCATTCTAATTTCCAAATAACTTTTCTTCAGAATTTTGAAGCCGTTGTTCCATTGTATTCTAGCCTCTAGTGTTACAGTTGAGAAGTCTGAAGCCATTCTGATTCTTGGCCTATTATTTTCTTCTCTCTGGTAAGGCAGTCTATATTCATCCATTGTTCGGGGCCGTTAGTTGGCCCTTTTAATATGAAAACTCATGTTCATAAGTTCTAGGACATTTTCTTAAATTAATTCTTTGGTTTCTTCCTCTCCATTTTCTCTGTCCTCTTATCTGGAACTTTTTATTTAAATATTGAGCTTGTTTCTAAATTTCTTTTTTATTCCCCCCTCCTCCTTTTTTGCTGTACTTTCTCAGTAATTGCCTTGACGTTTTGTGAAATTATGGTCTTGTTTCATGGTTGCAATATCTTCTCTTACATCTAAGAATGGTAATGACTTTTTATTTTTAAGTTATTTTCTCCTTAGTGGTCTGTTTCCTCCAAATTAGTTTTTTCTCTCCCTGTTTGTTTTGATCACTGTGTTTCATGCTGCAAGAGGCTTTCTCTAGAATGGTCAGTGTTAAGGATGGAGAACTGAAAAACTCCTGGGAAGCTCTGCTCATAGGTGGGGCTTGCTGGCTCTGAGCTGCACTGTAGGGTTATCTGGCTGGAGCACTTCATTGGGCTGGTCTCCTGCCTAGAGGATGACTGCCTGGCCTCCAGGGCTTTGTCTTTGGTGATCTTGGGCTCCATTATGAATGTACATGTTCCTCTTACCCCAAGGTTCCACCATGACTTGTGTCCCCCCAGTCAAAGACTTTGACCTTTTATAAAGAAAAAGCTTCAGGCTCTCACTGGGTGCAAGAGGGATAATTGTCTGGCTAGGGTGTCTGGCTGCTTTTTTTTCCTTAATACTTTAAGTATTTTTTCATCAATTCAAGAAATACTCATAGAAACTTGGGAAGATAAAAAGAAGAATCAGATCTGGATTCTGCCATTAAGAACTTCACAGACACTATGGAAGATGCACATAAACATCTATACTAGGCAGTGCTAAGGGACACGCATAGGTAGATTTAGTAGTTTACATAATACAGATATTTAAACACGTCCCATCTTTTAAATTTCTTTGGGCTTTTTGATAAAATGGTTTCCTAAAAGCACATTTTAAAAAACCCACCAAAATAAAATGGACAGGTTAAAAATAGCTACTACCAAATACCTTCTTCTGACGATTTTTTCTTGTGATTCAGCTTCTGACTGATTCCAAAGCCTTCCAACTAGTCTGCCTTATTCCAGTCCCTACTTTTTTTGGTACCCGTTTCTAGCGGTACATAGTGCTGCTCATTCTTGAGCCTTTCAGGGATTCGCTGGTAAATTGGTCCCCTGCTTTCCCGGATGCCTGGTTATAGTTCATTTTCCTCAAGTCTCCTAAGGCCTTTACTAGTTTTCGTCAGCTTTCAGTATTCAAACTTATAGTCCTGTTCCGTTTTTTTTTCGTTGTCCCTGGCCTTGTGGGTTTATTCCTTTCTTAAAGTATATACACATATGTACATGTATATATATATATATATATATATATATACACACATTTACATACACATATATTGTTTTAGTGGTATTTGGGAAGGGAGCAAAAATAGATAAGTGTTCAGTCTTCATCCAAGAGTCTTATCTTTTTATGTGCACTTGTCTTATCTCCTCAACTAAACTGCAAACTCCTTGATTTAGCTTACAGAAGGGATATAATTCTTTATATCCCTCTCAGCAGCTAACTCAAATGCCTTCCACATAGTACATCATGATCTGTTTTTTGACTTATGTAAGCAGTGATGCTAAGTGACTGACGTGTATAACAAATAGGTAATCATTCTGATCCCAAGGCAGTTAATAGTATGCTGTGTCCCTAGAGCAGTCATTTATATATCCCTGTATTAGTTACTTTAGTTTGCATATTGAGAATGATTGATATTCTCACTGTTTAGTGACACATACTATACTAATGGGTACTAGGTTAATGTTTCATAGTGTGAAAATATGTTCACTATGTTTAAGGCTTGTTGATGGTAGATTCCATTATCCTAATTGTATGAATGTTTCACTTCACTAGGGATTTTTTAGGGTAACAGTCACCGATGAGTAGAAATGAAGATGGAGGATGAAAAAAAGCCACTTAAAATATTTGTTTCCCTCCGTTTTCTTCCTTCATCTTTCTATTAATTAATGTACTCTTATCAATGAATAATTTGACTTCTCCTAATCTGATGTAAACCTCTGTAGTAGCTAATATAAATTAGCTATTTAATATTTAATTTAAAACAATAAATTCTTAAAATAGTATGTACTCTAAAGTTCACCCTAGACACTAAATGAAAATGAGTACTTTGACAACTTATGCCCTAGGCTAAGTCAGGGGACAAATGCATATCTTATTAATTATCATGTCCTTCCAGTCCTAACAGGGGCTTTACAGAAATGCACTGTATGAGTGGCCACTCCAATTTTGTATCTTGTGTATGCATCATACCTTCAAGTGACATGTACCCTCATGGACTGATCGCCACTGGAGGAAATGACCACAACATTTGCATTTTCTCATTGGAGAGTCCAGCGCCACTTTATATACTGAAAGGTCACAAAAATACTGGTGAGTATAACACTTTGGTATTTTTCTGTTTGGAGAAATTTCACTCTTTTAAAAGTAATACTCACATATCCATTTTCCCTAGTTTTTTCATGTTTGGTGATGCAAAACGGTTTTCATTACCAAGCCATAGCTATAGGTAAAACATTGTTCTGTAAATTCTCTGATTTATCTTTCAGCTGTTATGTCTGTATTTATGCAGCAAATTGAAGATCCAGAAGAAATGTGTGTAGGACATTAGTATCATTATTGAAGAGTATTTAATACTTTTGAGTATTGTTTTCTGTGATTTGTGTATATTTCTGATTCTCTGATAATCCTAGATTTGTGTATGGCTTAGCTCTTTGTTATAAAATGATATGTTTAATCAGTGCAGTACGTGTACTTATTTTTTTATGTATCTGGAATAGTTTGAGACATCTCTAAGCAAATAGTATGGCCCATAAACACTTTAAACTTGATTCCTTTAAAGAGTTTGTAAAATGTTTTGTGTGTATGTATGTAAAATCTTCAATACAGGGTGATACAGATTTTTTTAACTTTACTAAGGAAATCTTTGAATGTATACAAAAGTAGAGACACAGTATTTTATAATGAGTTGTATATAAACATATATAAAAGAGAATAATATAATGATCTCTTTCACCCAAGTATTTATATAGCTTCAGAGATTATCAACACATGCCCTATCTTGTTTCATCATCCCCCTCTTCCACAACATTATTTTAAAGGAAATTTCCAATATACTATTTCATTTGTAAATACTTCAATATGTAGCTCTAAAATAGAGTTTGGTAAACTTTTTCTATAAAGGGCTAGATAGTAAACATTTTAGGCTTTGCAGGCCATGTGGTCACTTTCACAGCTGCTCAACTCTGCTGTTGTGTGCAAAAGCAGCCACTGACAATAAATAAAGAGATAAACATGTCTGTGTCTCAATAAACCTTTGTTTATGGACAATGAAATTTGAATATCATATAATTTTCACATGTCAGGAAATACTTTTGATTTTTTTTATCAACTACTTAAAAATGTAAAAACTATTCTCAGCTTGTGCACTGTACAAAACAGGTAGCCCCTAGGCTGTAGCTTGCTGTAAAAGTTTTAGTTTGTTCTAAAAGATAAGGATTCTCTTTTTTAAAAAACAATATCATTATCATACCTAAAACAATATAAAACCTAATTTCTTATTATTAAATGTCTAGTGAATGTTCAAATTTACCCAAGTTTTTCATAAATTTTTTTTATAGTTTGTTTGAATTGTGACCCAGACAAAGTCTACATATCTTTCAATCTATTGGTTTCTTTCCTTTTTTTTCCCCTCTCTATTTGAAACCAGCTTATTTTACCTGTAGAATTTCCTACAATCTGAACTTTGCTGCTTTAAGTCTCGTTTCCTTTGACATATTCCTCAATCCCCTGTATACCTTGGAAGCTAGTAGCTAGATCTAGGAGCTTGATCAGATTCAGGTTCATGTTTTTGGCACGAATGCTCTATGGGGAGTATTGTGTCTTTTCTGTTGTGGCACATCAGGAGGCACATAATCTTTTTGTGATGATGAGATTGATCAGTGGGTTCAAGTGTTGTAAGTATCGTCCATTCATTATAAAATTCCCCTGAGCCTTTTATATAACGGGTTTTGGCATCTATTGATCATTGCATAGATCCAGTGTTTCATTACGATTTGCAAAATGGTTGTACTCGAATTCTACCATTGTTTCTGCATTTAATAGTTAGCATTTTTCTATACAGAACTTTCCCACATCTACTCATTGGTTACCGTGTGAGACTTTTATACAGAGAAGACAGGATATAAATGCTTGTCTTGCCCCCCTCCCACCTCTTTTACTGGATTTCAGAATGAGTTGGTTCCCTAACATCTTTTTTTTGTTTGTTTTTGATTCTCACATTGTCCCATATTCGGCCATTGGAAACCTCTTTGAATTGGCTCCTGTGGCCTTTTGATAAGACCTTCGGTAGTCTTCCTTGCTGTTAATACTACAGAATGTTCTAGGTTCACTTTATGCATTTTTTGTTCTAGACTTGAAAGCAACCATTTTGCCAAGAAGCTCTGTGTTTTTCTTTTAGTGGAAAATCATATTTAGAAATCTCAATTTGGACTGTAATGGTACTCACTGGAATTTTTTTAAACTTAATTTTGTTTTATAATTATATGAAACATATAGTTTCAAAAGAAAAACTACTCAAAAAGCTACATTCAGAGAAGTCTAGATTCTATGTGTATTGCCTTCTTGCACCATCCATCCTTGTAAGTAACTATTTTTTATTAGCTTTGTTCTTTAAAAAAAAGTAGCAATTGTGTATATTTATATTGCCCTTTTCTTAGGTAAAAGATAACACTATATGCAGTTTTCTGGCCTTGCTATTTTTGCCTGATAATATTGTCCTGGGTATGACTTTATTGCAGTGTATAGAAGTCTTTTTTACTCATTTTTACAGTGGCGTTGTGCTTCATTATGTAGCTGTGCTATAGCTATTCTAGCTTATTCAACCAGTCCCCTATTGATGAACATCTGAGTTTCCAATCTTTTGCTAGTACAGATAGTGCCATAATAAATGGCTTTGTGCATATGTCATTTTGTTCTTTTGTGAGTTTAACTTAGGTATAATATCCATTTCTGGATCAAAGGATAAATTAAATACATTCTGGTTTTTAATTCAGCTTGGTGCACTATTATCCATTAGGAAATACATGGTATGATGTAAGTTTTTGAAGATAAATTATTATCTGAGAAATAAGGTTATGCAAAAGAAGAAAGTTTTAAAAAATTAACTGTCTCCAAAAAACTTAAGGTTCTCTGTTTTTAGACTAGTATGTGAATAAAGTATTAATATAAGGAGCAAATGGTTGAATTTACTGCCCTTCTGGGTATTTGAGTTTAAAGAACAAAAGAAAAAACAAGGGCCAGCCCCGTGGCTTAGCGGTTAAGTGTGCGTACTCTGCTATTGGCGGCCCAGGGTTCCGATCCTGGGCCTGCACCGACCCACCACTTCTCCAGCCATGCTGTGGCGGTGTCCCACATACAGCAGCTGGAAGGATGTGCAACGATGACATACAACTATCTACTGGGGCTTTGGGGAAAAAAAAGGAGGAGGATTGGCAATAGATGTTAGCTCAGAGCCAGTCTTCCTCAGCAAAAAGAGGAGGATTAGCATGGATGTTAGCTCAGGGCTGATCTTCCTCACACACACAAAAAAAAGATGGTCCATAAGCTTTAAGTCGATCTTTTTCACGTTTTTACTTATTTAAAAAGCAACTTTTCGTATAAATGGAAAAATTCACTTTGATTTCAACATCCAAACACATTACTCATGTATTTATTTGTACAGTAATCTCTTTCCATCTTTCCCCTATGACTAAGTGGGTGTAATACATTATGGATCCATAGGAGATGTTTTCTGTTCTCCTTGCCCAGACTATTGATGCATCTCCTGAGAATCTAATTTTTCTTTTCGTCTTAAAGATTAAAGTCGTTTAGTCTCTCTGAACTTTAGTCTCCTCATCTGTTAAATGGGAATAATAGCATTTAGTTCCTGGGGTTCTTGTGGAATGTGATGCACTTTTTACACTGTCAGGCACATGGTAAGCACTCCATAGCTCTTAGCTATTGTTACTAAGTAGAGTACTTCTTTGCAGAGACCCAATACCAGCACCTGTTCAAGACCTCGTGTTACACATTTTACATGCTGTTCTTATTTTCCTTTTGTCCTGCTTTCCTATTCCACTTATTTTAATTTTTATCTTATTGTATTTATTTATGAAAGTCACTTAAAATTTTTCTGGAACAGTAGGTAACAAATAAAGTTTGAGGAATGTTCATTTAAATGTAATCATAATGCATATGTAGTTTTTAAATTATATTCTTATCAAAGTAAAAAATTATTTTTTTCCTAAAATTAATGACCCCCTTTTTCTCATTTCCATGTTTTTCTGTGTAACTATAGCTGATTTTTTACAAATGTTCCAACAGGTCTATCAAATGCCTGTTACTTTTTTCAAATATTCTATCATATAATGAGTCAGGATAGTCTAGGTTATGGTATAGTAACAACACTTCCCAGATCTCAGTGGTGTAACACAAGACTATCTGTCATTCACCCTACATACCCATCATGGATTAGTGAGGGGGCTCTGCTTGTCAGTTTCTCAGGGACCCAGGCTGATGGGGGCTTCCTCTCTACCTGTGCCTCAGTTACTCAGCTTGCTGTCCCTTCTGCAAGCAAAATATACCCACCTCTCTCTCCATGTCAGACAAGCCAAAAGTCCCATCCAGTTACAGCATCAAGCCCAAAAATAAGAATACTTAGTCCTCTAAACATCAGGGGAGGTGATGCTCAGGTGTTTCTGCATCAGGTCCAGATATAGTTCCTCTTAAATTCAGAGATCTTTGGTAAAAACACAAGGTATCTGTCACCCATCAGCCAATATACAGTTGTGGAACAGGAATAGAGTAATCAGAGCAAACACTCCCGTTCAGAAAAGGGAACAATGCAAGACAGCAGTTTCTAATCTGTATTCTTTCTAAAGTCCAGATGGCTGGCTGTTTCAAGGACACCCCCACCCCCCACTCCCTCCTCTGAGAGTGGTAGATTTTTGTAATCAGTTCACTCTGGTCTCCAAAAGAAGTTCCCCAATCCATTATTATTATTTTTTTAAATAATTTTATTTATTTATTTTTTCCCCCAAAGCCCCAGTAGATAGTTGTATGTCATAGCTGCACATCCTTCCAGTTGCTGTATGTGGGATGCGGCCTCAGCATGGCCGGAGAAGTGATGTGTCGATGCGTGCCCGGGATCCAAACCCCGGCCTCCAGCAGCAGAGCGCGGGCACTTAACCGCCAAGCCACGGGGCCGGCCCCCCCATCCATTATTCTTTGTGGTTCTGCTTTGTGACCTTCTGGGATTGTCTTTCTTTTCTCTTATTCTCCTTGGTCACATTGTAGTTTCTCCTTGGGGACTAAGCAACTTTCTCACCTTGCTTTCTGCCTGTGGGAGTTTGGTGCACAAGGATCATTTTAAGTCACAAACTTTTTTAGTTCTTGGAAGTATAACTCTTAAAAACTTGTTAGGCTTCAATTCCAGTCAGATCTCTGTGTCAGTAGCCATTCCCTCAGTTATAGTCTAGACTTACTGTATTTCTCTCCTTCCCTCTCCCCCTACCTGCCTCTCCAGATTTAGCTACTGAAACCTTGAGTCTGTCAGATTTCAATGGGAAAGCTGCACGCTTAGGTTCTTTTCCCTGAGCTATTTGCCCAATTGAAAGCATTTATTTTGATGGTGACAGCCTTAATTTTCTTTGCTTTGAAACTACTTTAAGTCCATTTGGAAGTTTTGGCGCTGTGCGTGATGGCCATGTTTTGATTTGTTTCTGTTGCATGGCTGAGTTTCAGTTGCTGTTTCCTGCTGAAAGGCCTTCTAGGTGTATATTTTTCGTTTGAAGTTGGGAAACAATTGGCTCCTCCAGTCCTGCAAGTTGCTAAGTTTCTGGACTCTTCCTTCCTGCCTGAGAATCAGCCAGTTCTTGATCTCATTCTGTTCTTTTAGTACTTAGTCATATGTAGCCAATAGTAAGCAACACCTGTCACTGAAGTCCTGTTTTCCAGCCTCCTTTAGACTACGAGTTTATCATATCCTGAGTTATTGGCGGCAACAGTTTCACCAAATGTTCCTCACTTAATAATAAGGATCTCCACTCTTCCATTCTCTGATTAGAGTCTTCTCATTACCTGCCCATTAAGCCAGTGCCATATATTTTAGATTTTTGTTTGGGTAGTGCCTCATTTTTGCTACCAATTTTGAATCAGTCAGGTAAGCTAGGTGACATTGTGGTTAGTGACAACTTCAGAATCTCAGTGGCTTAACACAGTAAGTTTGCTGTGCTTCTTACAGATCCACTGCAGCAGGGGGCTGTGCTCCTTGTACTCCCTCATGAGCCAGGATGACAGAGGCCTCATCTCAACATGTGCTTTCACAGGCATTGGAACAGTGGAGAGGGAACGTGTAAGAACATGTGCGCCTGTCCTTAAAGCTTCCACCTGGAAGTGACATTATTTCTGCTCATTTTTCAGTGCCAGAACAAGTCATGTGGCATGCCTAAAGCCAAAGGAAGTGGACAAGGTCAATCTTACTGTTTGCTTGGAAGGTGAAGAACAGAAAATATTTGATGAATATCACTGATGGCTACCACACACATTAAAATATTTATCTGTTCCATGGTTTTCCTGTAAACTTCCCTTTTGCACCCTTCTAGTCTACTGTTGGATGGTGCTCCCCGGGCTAGTGTCATCCCTGGATTCCCCTTCGCTGATCTGTTTCCTGGATCCCACGTTTTTGTTGTTCTTAACTTACTCTTTCATTTTAGTGTCATACAGCTGTTGCAGCTTCCTAAGAAAGCTGTGACATGGGTGTTAAATATATTTTATATTTGCATATTGGAAAATGGCTGTATTCTGTCCTTACATTTGGTTGTTAATTTGGCTAGATATAGAATCCCATGTTAAAACCATTGAAGCTCAGATTTTTGAAGGCAGTGCTCTATTGTCTTGAGTGTATGGTGGCATTGAGAATTTGATGCTGTTCTCATTCTCCATGTTTTCTGTGGGACACTTTTCTGGTCCCCTCCCAAGCTTTTAGGATCATCTGTATTTCTTTTTTTCTTTCTTTCTTTCTTTTTTTTTTTTTTTGTGAGGAAGATCAGCCCTGAGCTAACATCTGTGCCCATCCTCCTCCACTTTATATGGGACGACGGCACAGCACGTCTTGACAAGCGTTGCATCGGTGCGCGCCCAGGATCCGAACCCTGGGCCGCCAGCAGTGGAGTGCGCGCACTTAACCACTATGCCATGGGGCTGGCCCCGGATCATCTGTATTCCTGATGTTATAAAATTTCACAGTGCATTTTTGTCTCTGTTCCTGAAAGTGCCGTTTATTGGGCACTTCTGTGGCTTCATTCAATCTAGATATTCATGTCCTTCACCTGCACTATTTCTTTGTCCTTTTTGCCTGCCTCCCACCTCTTATTATTTCTTTCTGGAATCCCTATTAGTTGGATGCTGAACATTCTGAAATTATTTTCTAACTTTTATTTCCGATTTTTTATGTCTTGGCCTTTTTGGTCTAACTCTCAGGAGACCTTTTTTTCTGGTTCTATTATTTTTTTTAAGTTTAGTTCTTCTATTTTTAGCTTTATTTTTCTTGTTCTCTCATTAGTCATTTTTATGAGGTATCTTATCTATTTGCAAAATAATATAGTAGTGAATATTTCTTCTGCTTTCTAAAATTGGATTTGTTTCTTCTGGATCCTCCAGTGGAGCCTTTCCTGCTTAATTTTCTGTTTCTTTGTTTTGGTTTTTTTCTCTCGTGTTGGAGACTTTTATTAAATGGCTGTTGGTATTAGATTGGCTGCTCATATTTAAGAATAAGGTACAAAGAAGTTAGTTGAAGATTTTTTAGCTTGTGTAGATGGAGCTTGGTGATTGGTGGGCTTCACTAGAGGGTGATTTGGTTTTGGTCTGATCTTTTAGATGGGAAACGCTCTCAAATATCCGTATCTGTAGTTCTTTAGCATTATTCAGTCCTCTAAGGAGGAGTTCTCCACCTCTTACCTAGGTGGAGGGGGAAATATGCCTGGCTGCTGTGGAAGCAGGGGGCTATAGGTACCACATTTCAGGATGTAGACATTCCACCTATTCCCCTTGTGTTTCATAAGGCTCCTTATCCCAGCACTTTATTATGCCTAGTGGCCTGGATCTGGAAACTCTGCTTCAATTCCTCCAGAGAATACCCCTCCAGTCTCCAGCAGTGGGTGAGAGTCAGTCTCCTGACACTGTAGGCTGAGAGGAAAGATCTAGTGTTTCACTGTGTTGTGTGCAGACTTTCAGTCACTCTTCTCATTTTTCAAGTCCTCTGCTTAGCCCCATCCTCCATGGAACCTAGTGGCTGGATACTGAGTCTCATAGTTTTGTGGGGCCACTCTGCTTCTCATCCCTCTCTGTGGGTGTTTAGATTATAACCTCCTCCATTTTGCTAAGTCACTTATGTTGTTTTCTGTTTTCTTTGTCGTTGTAGATTAATACCATTTATGACATTACTGTGGACAGTCTGCCATTTTTAATCAGAACTCTGTCTTTTTTATTTGTTTTTAGATAATTTTTCATATTTATAATTTTTAGCCTGTATAATTTTGCGTCAAGATAAGGCATTTAATTAACTATTCCATTACTGTTGAACATTTAGCTTGGCTCCAGTTTTTTGTCATTTTAACTAAAGTGACCCTAAATATCTATGTAAACATTAGCATTTCAAAATCATTTGCATTTTCTTCCTGTGTAGTTTCTTACAACTGCAAGGGATTGTGTAACCACTTAATCCTGCTCCCTCATTTTACAGATGAGGAATCTGAGGTTGAGTAGTATCCCTGTGGTCAGCTCACAGATGGCATATCTAGGACTTGCACTCAGGCAGTCTGTGCTCTCCACCACTGCACTCTTCTGCATCTCCATTGAGTTCAGTCTTAATTGGCTGAGATACTGTTGCTTCACTAAGTGTTTTTAAAATTGCAATGCTTTAATATCTAGCAAGGTTGAGTATTTTTCTATATGAAAATGTGTTAATTAGTGCCTTTTTTTGCTTTAGTTTGTAGTCTTTCATCTGGAAAATTTGGGACATTGCTTAGTGGTTCATGGGACACCACTGCTAAGGTCTGGCTGAATGACAAATGCATGATGACCTTACAGGTACAGTAATTCTGTGTGACTTCTAGATAGTAAATATAATGATTCCGTGGCAACTTAAATTTATACCCTTTTACTCACAGGGTCATACAGCTGCAGTATGGGCAGTGAAGATCTTACCTGAACAGGGCTTAATGTTAACTGGATCAGCGGACAAGACTATTAAACTGTGGAAGGCTGGAAGGTGTGAGAGGACTTTTTCAGGTAAGATCAGACTGGACAACATTTATAATCTCATTACTTCATATTTGCTCAGATGGTTTTTTCTCAAAAGTTTAGAAGCTTGAAAGTAGTGTTTGAAAAACATCAGTGTATTTGAGCCATTTAATTTGAGTGAATGTTTAATATCTTTTTAAAAGATATAATGAGACTTATCATTAAAGGCTCAGATGTGGGCTAATAAATAGTTCCATGATAAGCTATACTATGTGTATGTGCTTCCATGTATTATATATATGTAATTATTGATACACAGTTTTGCTTTTGGTTACCATTTGAACAAGTTCAGCCTGAAACTTCCAAGCATAAGTAAGCCTCATTGATGGTGGGTCAATAGTGTTATCTTCATATATGGAAGAAAACATCATAAGTGCTTTTATTAATATTGAAGTACATTGTTTAGTAATAACAAATTTCAGGCTTTGTTTATGAGGTGGTTTTAGGTGGGCAGTCTTTTTAAACCTCAGCTATTAAATAACTCCTACACTGAGGCATCTGCTGTCTAGTATTAGTATTGCTGATTTAGTTGTGGGGCACTTATGTTTTTGGTGTGAATTTTTTTTGTTGTGTTTTCTTCGCTGTTACTCGTTAAAAGTTGATCACTACCCTGGATAATAGTGCAAGAAGTCCTTTTGTGCAAATAAAACTATCTGTAGATGGAAAATGGACAGTGAGTTATAACTAAGCATCCCTCAGTTTCTGCTTCCGTGCATAACAGTATATGTATCAAGTTGTTATTAATCTGTGATAGCGCATCTAAATCAGCAAGTCCTAAGCATGGTTTCGCTTTCTGATCTCCCTTATTAGATCACAAGCTTCAGAGAACGTTTTGTCCTTAAAAAAAAAATTGTAGTGTTGTCTTCTACAATGCTTCAATTAATATTGAAAGAAATTGAATTTTATAAAGTTTTTTAAAACATTTGATATCCTTTAATAAGTGGAATATATATGTATATCTAGTTACATAATTAACATAATGCAAGAAGTTTATAAATTCTTGCCTTTTTAAAAAATCAATAATCATTAATTTTTATTTTATTTTAATACCTGCATTTATATAAATTGTGAAATGTTTCCATTGCTAAAGCAGCAATATTTGGTTTTATATTTGCGTTTTTGTTGAATCAAAGGGGAAGAAGAAGTTATGATTTCGTTAAATCAAAAGAGATAGGATTATGGGGGCCAGCCCGGTGGCATAGTGGTTAAGTTTGTGTTCTCTGCTTTGGCGGCCTGGGGTTTGCAGGTTCGGATCCCGGGTGCGAACGTAAACACATCTCGTCAAGCCATGCTGTGGCAGCGTCCCACATACAAAAATAGAGGAAGATTGGCATGAATGTTAGCTCAGAGACCATCTTCCTCCAGCAAAAAGAGGAAGATGGGCAACAGATGTTAGCTTAGGGCCAATCTTGCTCACCAAAAAAAAAAGAGAGATAGGATTATGAGACAGGAAATTTGAATTCTTGTTTTAGCTTTGCCACTAATTGTATGGTTTTAGATAAATTAATCTTTCTCAACCTATTCTTTCATATTTTAATAAACTTTACTTTTCTACGATGAAAGTTTTATTTCAAACTCTTAAATAATTGGAATATTTTTTGTAATCTTAATTTTTTTTTAATTTTCCCTAGGACTTTCTAAATATTAATCTCAGTATTGTGTGGTGAGAAATTTAGGGCATCTTTACTCTTTGTCATATATTTCTGTTATATTTGAATATTGTGTATGTTATGAGTTATGAATTATTCTTGTCATTGGGGAAGAAAAGTTGAAATGAATTGTCAGATAAAAATGGAGAATTGTGGAGATCAAAATCCTGTTTCTAGAGGGTTTTAATAAATAATTTGGAGAAGATATGATAAATATAAAATAACTTCTCAAGACTGATGATAAAAAATATTGGCCAGACTTAAAATACAAATTTTTGTCATCAGGCTTTTCTACAGAAAAAAATGAATTTCTTAAACTTGAAAATCAGTTTTTACTACTCACTAATATGTTTTATAATGTTTGTGAAATACATAGAACCATCAACCAAGTGATCCGTTTTATTGATTTACATTATTCTTTTTTTAATACAGGCCATGAAGACTGTGTAAGAGGTTTGGCAATTTTGAGTGAAACAGAATTTCTTTCCTGTGCAAATGATGCTAGTATTAGAAGGTGGCAAATCACTGGCGAGTGTCTTGAAGTATATTATGGACATACAAATTATATTTATAGCATATCTGTCTTTCCAAATTGTAAAGGTAAGATTATACTATGTATTTATAATTTTGTATTGAGCATTGTTCCTTCCCATTCTTGAGGTGAAGGGAGGAGGGCTGATGACTTAAATGAATTTATTAGTTATAACTTGAATAATGTGGTAACTTTATTTCATAAGTATCTTTTTCCTAAAGGAGAAAATTGTATGATCATCTTCATATTAATTCAGATTTTTGATGGTTGTGTTGTAAAAAGTTCTTGGGTATCTGGGGAAAGACTTTGTATAATTTATTGGCGTAAGGTGTAGTATAGTACGTAAGATGTGAAATGTATAAAAATGTGATTTTTTAAGTTGTATATGGTATAAGTGGCAAATACATAAAATTTAAAATGGTAATATAAAAATACTTTAGAGTTGGGGCTGGCCTGGTGGCGTAGCGGTTAAGTGCGCACACTCTGCTTTGGCGGCCCGGGGTTCGCAGGTTCAGATCCCAGGCGTGCACCAATGCACCGCTTGTCAAGCCATGCTGTGGCGGCATCCCATATAAAAAGTAGAGGAAGATGGGCACAGATATTAGCCCAGGGCCAATTTTCCTCAGCAAAAAGAGGAGTATTGGCAATGTAAGTTAGCTCAGGGCCAATCTTCCTCACAAAAAAAAAAAAAAAAGACTTCGGGGTTAAAAAAAATCAGTATGCCTATCTAGAAAGATGGTGTGTATAAATATACTTAATTTTATTTATTCAAGTAATTTTTCCTGTCTTCATTAATTTTAGATTTTGTGACAACGGCAGAAGACAGATCTCTGAGAATCTGGAAACATGGGGAATGTGCTCAAACAATCCGACTTCCAGCTCAGTCTATATGGTGCTGCTGTGTGCTAGACAATGGTGACATTGTGGTTGGTGCGAGGTATTTATATTCTAGTCAATTAATAAATAATGCTGATTCACAAATATGCCTTTGGTGAGCGTTAGAGGGCACGGAGATAAGCCATAAGGGTTTCCAGTGAATTGGGGAGACCATATGCTCATTACTGTTACTGAACAAAACAGTAGTAGTTACAACAGCTTTTACACTATTAAGACATGATATATTACACCAGTATTGTACTGCAAGTTATGCAGTCACAACACTGAATGCAAAAGAAGTTAGAGAAGGTAGAGATTGATGTGGGAAAACTTTCTGGAGAAGAAGAAATTTGAATTGAATTTGAAGGATAATGAGTAAGAAGGGAAATGAGAATTTCTATCAAAAGAAACAGTATAAGTAAAGGTGTGGCATGGAACGAAAGTGATATGTATAGGAGGTAAAGGAAGATGGTGGAGGACTAATGCTGGGGAATAGTGGATAATAGGTAAGGGGCTTAATTATGGAGACCCTTGAATGCCAGGCATTTTTTAGATTTTGTACTTGGGCTTAAAGAGTTGTAGTTCTTAAGCAACAAGTGATATGATTAAAGCAGAGCTTGTGAATGATTAAATATGTAGGTTGCATTTAACTAGTGGTGACAGTGGGCAGGAAAGCAAATTAGAAAGCAGTTACGGTAGTGGGGATATGAAGTTACGAAATACTAGCCCCACAATGCTAATGAATAAGAGACCTAAAAGTGAGATAATGCAAAGGAAAAATTATCAGAAAGGGGATGAAAGAAAAGGGTAAAGCTTCAGACTTAGTGATTAGAAGTCTGCATTAATAAAAATGGAGAAGAGTGGGGCTGGCCCAGTGGCGTAGTAGTTAAGTGCCCTCGCTCCGCTTTAGCGGCCCGGGGTTCACAGGTTCAGACCCCAGGCATACTCCGACGCACTGCTTGTCAAGCCGTGCTGTGGCAGCATCCCATATAAAGTAGAGGAAAGTGGGCACGTATGTTAGGCCAGGGCTAATTTTCCTCGGCAAAAAGAGGAGGATTGGCATTGGATGTTAGCTCAGGGCTGATCTTCCTCACAAAAAGAAAAAAAATGGGGAAGTGGGAGAATTGGTTTAGTGCAGAAGGTGAAGACTTGGGTTTTAGGTTTCCTGAGGTCCGAGTGGTGATGAGGCGCACACTCATGCCAGTGGATCGTAATGGACTGGAGCTACTGAAGCCATTTCCATGATTTCTCAATTCTAAATTTTAGGAGAGGGGAGGCAAGTTAGAGGCTTTCAACTGTACTAATTGTATCCAGTTCTACAGAAAACTTGGTTTCTTACTCAACCTTCCACCAACATCAATTTCACTTTCCAATTTGTTTTTCTTCAACTTTAAATACACTTAGGTGGAAAAAAACTAAACCGATAAATCAGCCCCTGGCCCAGTGAAAAAGTAAAACACCTCCACTTTACTGGACCCTCGTTTTCTTGCTGTCAATGCCAGAGGAGCCTATAATCCTTTCTTTCATCTGTTTCCTTGAACAACTCTTCATCTGTCTCCTCTTATTTACCTTTTTCTATCATTTTCTACCAAAGTGTGATGTCAAAAAAATCACTAATAACATCTTTCAAACCAAATCCAAAAGCTTGTCTAACTTCCCATTCCTTAACCCCTCATGTACTTGACAGTGATGACAGTCTCCCTCCAAAAGCTCTCCTTTTCCATCTCAGAATGTCAACATCTGGATTCCCTTTTCTGTTTAACCTACTGGCTTCCCTTTCTCTACCCACAGTCTATCACAAGATTCAGTCTTTAGTTCTGCCCCTCTATGTTTCTTCCCTCAGGGAAAGTTGTTCTGTCACTTGACTGGCAGTTTTGTGCAAATCTCTATCTTCAGTCTCAGTAATAAATACATAGTAATGTTTCTCCTATTCATAAATACAGATGATTTTTGCTTTGGATCATTCAGGTATGATAATGTTAAAACACTATGGCAATCACGTAAAATCAGTTTGTTTTTCCTTATAGTGATGGTATTATTAGAGTGTTTACAGAATCAGAAGATCGGACAGCAAGTGCTGAGGAAATCAAGGCGTTTGAGAAAGAACTCTCTCAGGCAACCATTGATTCCAAAACCGGTGATTTAGGGGACATTAATGCTGAGCAACTTCCTGGGAGGGAACATCTCAATGAACGTGGTAAATATTTCAGTGTATCTAGTAGTAAAAACTGCTACCATGTTTGCCTTTTAAAATAATTAGAGTGATAAGAAAAAATGTTGTTTTGCTAGTCACTCGGTGTTACTCTCATCGCCAGATACTGATTTTTGAGAATTTTTACTATTAACACATAACATGAGAAACCATGTTCTTCTTGCCTCTTTCTCACAGTTCTAGAGACTTTGAGCTAAGCTCCTCATAAATAGGAATCTTGTTTTTGTTTTTTAAAACAAATTTCCCATTAGCTCAAAAGTCACTCATTTAATACTTTTTGGTTGATTGGATTCCCTGAGAGAGATTGTGCAGACTGAAAATAACGAGTTTAAATAAAGCAATGTCTGCTTAATGCGTTGGGGATCATTTGAGTTTAAAATCAGAGGACAGCAGTTGTCGCACGTGAACTCTTGGATTGGATATACCCCTGATCCACTGTATCTGTGTTTCTCAGAACTTGGTCTGTGGACCCCTGGGGATTCTGTGCTCCTTTCAGGATGTCCAAAAGGTCAAAGCTAATTTTATAATACTAAGATGTTATTTGACTTTATGCTGTGTTAAAGTCAGCACTTATGGTACAAAAGCCATGATGGGTAAAACTGCTGGCTCCTTAGTACACAAATCAAGGCCAGGGCACCAGACTGTTCTGATAATCCTTGTGTTCTTCATGGGCGTACAGCATAGTAAAAAACAAAAAATGCTGTCTGCCCTTAAGAATGTCCTTGATGAAGTGTTAAAAATTAATTTGATTACATCTTGACCCTTTAGTACCTGTCTTTTTTAATATTCTGGATAACAAGATGTCAAGTACCCATAAAGTACACAAAGTACCATGGGGTCTCAAGGATCAGTATTGTTCAGTCATGTGAGTTGCAGGCCAAACGGTTCCCTTTTTTCATGGAATGCCACTTGTATTTCAAAGAACCACTAACTGCGGTTATTTAGGCTTGGGTATTTGGCAGACATTTTTTGAAAATGAACACAGTGAGCATGTCCCTTTAAGGAAAACAACTGATGGTATTTGTTGCCACAGATAAAATTCAAACTTTCAAGTGAAAATTGAAATTTTAGAAAATTTCTATCTGCCACCAGGAGCTTGATAGCTTCCCAATACTTAAAAGACTGTTCTAATGATATCAGTGGTAATATTAACAAATGCGATTTCTTAATATTGAATAATAAAATGTGTAAACATGTGGAAGATCTGCATAGCTCAGTGAACCAATATTTTCCAAATGACCAGTTCACGGGTAGAAGATTCATTCAACGTGTAAGATAGTCTAATAGATTTTAGTGTAATAGAGCATGAAAACTTCATTGATATGGTTTCAGATTCTATATTGGAAGCTTCAATTCTACTGCTTGTAGAATATATACATTTTTCTGAAAAGGCTGTTAACCTAGTCCTCTCTTTTTCAACTATATTATCTGTGTGAGGCTGGATTTTCTTTATATACTTCCCCCAAAACTACAGATTGAATGCAAAGGCAGAGGATAGTCCAGCTGTCTTCTAGTAAGAGACGTAGTAAAGAGATTTACCAAAATCTAAAACAATGCCAGGCTTCTCTCTAAATTTCTAAAAATATATTTTATTTTTTGTTAAAATATTATTTATTCAATATGTAATAGATGTATTGTTTTTCATGAAGTAAATATATTTTTTACTCTTCTCATTTTAAGAAATTTCAAATCCAATAAATCAATTGATATAACCCACATAAAATTTATTCAGAAGCCCAAAGAGCTTTTTTTTATGACTGTAAAGAGATCTTGAAATTAAAATTTTGAGAACCGCTGCATTATATCATGTTTTTAATATTCTTACAATTCTTTACAAAAACATAGTCTTTCCATCACTATATGTGTGTGTATATATATATTCAGTAAATATTTACCAAGTGCCTAATGTGTGGCAGGCATTGTTCTAAGCTCTGGGGAATGCAGTAGAGAGCAAAAGGGACATGTACTTATGTATGTAAGATGATGATAAGTCCCATGGGAAAAATGAAGCAGGGGTTGGAGCTGTTGTATAATCTTAAATACAGTGTATAATGCTTAGGATGGCACTAGCTGCTGTCACAGTTAAATCTTAAAATCTCAGTGGCTTAACACAAGAGAAGTTACTTGTTGCACATTTAAAGTTCAGTTGACGGCAGAACATGCTGGAGCATGTTTGTAGAGTAATTTTGCTCCTCATGGTTGTTTAGGGACCCAAGCTGTTGGAAACCACCAACTTCGACATGTGGCTTCCAAGATCACCTTGAGTATAGACATCCAGCCAACAGACAGGGTAAGACAGTAGGGTAGAGAGGATGATGGACTAGGCCTAGAATTGGCCTATATCACACCCACCAGGACACCACTGACCATTACTCTGTGTGTGACATCTAGGGCCTACAGTATGCAAGGGGGTGGTATAGTCTGACTAGACAGCTATGGGTCTCTCCTGTGGAATAGGAGGCTGAATCTCTGGAGGACCGCTAGCTGTCTCTGCCACTGAAGGCCCTGCTGAGAATGTAACATTCAAGTAAAGTCCTCAAGGAGACAAGGGAGCAAATCGTGCCAACATCTGTGTGAAGAGTGTCGTAGGGAGAATAAACAGCCAGTGCAAAGACTCTGTGGCTGAAGCGGGGTGATGGGGTGAGGGGAGGAATAGTGGAAGATGGAGTCAGGGGATAGTGGGGCAGATTGTACTTGGCCTTGTACGCCTCTCAGGGACTTAGGCTTTAACTGAGAGTGCGATGGGAAGTCATTGAAGGGCCTCCCTCAGAGGAGTGTCAGGAGCTCCTTAAACTTCTGAAAGAATTTCTGTGGTTGCTAGGTTGAATGTAGACTGTAGGGGCCCAGGGCAGGAGTAGGAGGCTGTTGAGTCAGTCCAGGTGAGTAATGATGGGGTCTCATACCAACAGGTAGCAGTGGAGATGGCGAGAGGAAGTAGTTTTCTAGATATACTTTAAAGGTCGAGCTGATAGAGTTTGCTGAAGGTTTCGCCGTCTGGTTGAGAGAAGGAGGAATCAGACTCTTCTACAATTTTGGCCTGAGCGGCTAGAAGAATGGAGCATCATTCACTGAAATGAAAGTGTTGTCAGAGGATATTCAGTAATAACACTTGTTTTATTTTCAGTGGGCCAGCTACTTTCTAGTAAAATCGCATATTTTTAACCTTCCTTTGTTTAATAAAGTTTCCTTTTAACCATTATTTCCTTTTTGGCCACTTTCCGGTAAAATTACATTTTAAAATCTTTTGTTTAATAAAATTTTCTATTAAACCAAAAATATTATCTTTTATGTGTAAATTTTAATATTAAAAATTTTCTATCTCAATGTTTTTGAATTTTACTCTGCCATTCTACCTTTGAATCTTAAAATTTTTATTTTAAGGTACTAGAGAAGGACAGACTCGTCTAATCAGAGATGGGGAGAAGGTCGAAGCCTATCAGTGGAGTGTTAGTGAAGGGAGGTGGATAAAAATTGGTGATGTTGTTGGCTCATCTGGTGCTAATCAGCGAACATCTGGAAAAGTTTTATATGAAGGGAAAGTATGTCAATTTCTACTTTGTAATTACCATTATCTTAAAGTAGACAAATTAAAGGTTTTCTTTTCCCATTTCCCCATGCTATAAAATTTTCTTTGGTATTTTGACATTTAAAAATACATTTCTGGGGCCGGCCCAGTGGCATAGTGGTTAAGTTCGTGCACTCCGCTTTGATGGCCTGGAGTTCGCAGGTTCGGATCCCAGGCACGGTCCTGTGCACCGCTTATCAAGCCATGCTGTGGCAGGCATCCCACATATAAAGTAGAGGAAGATGGGCACAGATGTTAGCTTAGGGCCAATCTTCCTCACCAAAAAGAGGAGGATTGGCAACATGTTAGCTCAGGGTTAGCCTTCCTCACCAAAAAAAAAATATATATATTTCTATGGGGAAATTCTCTTTTGCCTGTCTTGAAATAGAGTTTTTTAAAACTCTCTTTCCATGTAGACAGAGCTGCATTTGATAGACAGATTAGTAGTTACCGTACATAAGCTGTTCCCAACCATTTTGGCCTAGGAGCTTCTGTGCCACCTTTCATCCAGTGCTTCCTGCCTAGCCATATTTAACTTGACGTGACACAAGAGACCCTGCAGGGCAATGCTTGTAATGCTAGCATGTTTTGATGAGTGGAGCATGGTAACAGCTAATACTTGTGGCCTAGACATCAACCGATCAGAAACCTTCCTTTGGCCTTAGAATTAATATGTAGTCGTAATCCATCCCCCACCTCCACCCCTAGTAAAATACTATCTTGCAGCACATGCAAATGGTTGCTATTAATCATTAAGTGCCAAGTGGAAGATTTTAACATTGCACTTTGGAGAAAGTTTAAGTACTATAATTATTAAAATAACATATAACATTTGTGTCATATATATCACTAGTATATATGAACAGATAAGTTAGTAATCATTTATCTCCTTTTTATATTCCAATTAAAGGAATTTGATTATGTTTTCTCAATTGATGTCAATGAAGGTGGACCATCATATAAATTGCCGTATAACATCACTGATGATCCCTGGTTAACTGCATACAACTTCTTGCAGAAGAATGATTTGAATCCCATGTTTTTGGATCAAGTGGCTAAATTTATTATTGATAACACAAAAGGTCAAATGCTGGGACTTGGGAACACCAGTTTTTCTGATCCGTTTACAGGTAAGGTAGGGGTTGTGTTAAGTCTTACAAAATTCCATCAGTGTTGGTTGATTTTCTGGTTTTTTTGTCTGTGTTTAAATACCCATTATGATTAGCTGTTTAAATAAAAGCCACGATCTGCGGCAGGTTTTTACTTCACGATCATACTTTTAAGCCTCAAATATAGTTTCTGTATTTGTAGAAACAGTTGTAAATTGTTCTCTTTCAAAAATACAGCCACACTGTAAACTAAATAAAATAAGAAACTTTATTTGTTTGAAAGGAAAAGAAACTTGTAAGTTCCTTTGTATGCGTGCTGCTTTTAAAAATACATATTTTAGTGAAATTTAGTAAATAGAAATTTTGTTTTCACTTGAGGCTCTATTGGTTAGTTGTACGTCAAATCTAGACCTGAACTGGGGATAATTTTAGTTTACGTGTGATTTGTGTTCTATGTGTTCGTTTTAGTTGTTTGTAATTAGGTCAGTCAGTTGTTTGTGACATAGTATACAGAGTCTGAAATGTTGTAAATGGGATTAGGTTTTCATGCCAGTTCATGAATTATAATTCTACTGGTATTAGTCTGAGTCCTGGCTCCTAGGAAATGGATTATAATTCTAGTAGTAGTAGCCTGAGTTCTGTGTCCTGGGAATTGAGGCCATGGTAGAAGAGGAAATAAAATGCTTCCTCTTAGGTACAGGGCCAGCTCTAAATAAAATTTTGGAATCGGCATTTGATTGTTAAAGTTTTCCTGCTGTCATTTCTGACTCTATTTTTCATGTGCAAGTGCTCTTCCTTGTCTTACAAGGATCCCATATCCTCTTCCTGTCTCAGGTCCTTTATGGAGCTGTCTGTTTTTCTTATTGTTTCATAGATACTTCATGCTCCCAAATTATCTCTTCTTCTTCTAATTCAAAATTCCATTGCCCGTTCACATAATAAATCTAGTCTCACCTGCATGTTGACTGAAACTGAGTTATCAGACTGACTCAATACTGAACTATAAAGGATGTGACCCTCCCAATGGTTGCACTTGACAGCAAAAGAAAAAAAATAAGGTGTTTATTACCTGGGTAGTTCTGTTGATAGAATTTCATACTACAGTACAAAAGAATGAGCACGTGATTACAGTATTGTGTAAGCTATTTTGTGGGACGGAGGACAGATATTAAAGCAACGGGCTCCATCTGGAAATCTAACAACTCTGGCTTTTTTTGCTCTTCTGATACTCTAACTTTATATGCATCCACACATGCATCTTTTTGTAGGCACCTCTGATTATTTCCCTAGAGGTACTAATGACATATATTCACACACACCACACAATGGTAAACGTACACATGGAAATCCGGTTTCTTTGTAGCACCCATCCCCTTTGTAATTCTCTTCTCCAGTAGGTTGTGAGCTTCAGTGGATACAAGCAATCTTGTTCCCTGCTGGATCCCCAGACTGCATGCACTGTTTGACACATGAATTAATGAACCCAGGGGTTCTCTAAAAGATTAACATTTTATTCCTGTGGTTTTGATAGCAACAGCAACAGCAGGGATTCTAGTGAATTTGTATAGGAACAGGAACAGGACCTGATTGTATGTGTATATTATTTAGGTCAGAGACCACCTGCAATTTCTGTTTTTATGTTTGAAATCCTAGTTATTTCAATATGTAAGTGCAGGAACTAAGATATAATAAAGTATTAAGTTAAGAAAACAAAACTTAGAGAATCACTGAAATTTTAATTTCTTCCTAGTTTTTCCAACTATAAGACTAACTATAGTTCCTGTTATTCTAGCATGTGACAGCCTTGCTCTTCTGTTTTTCTCCAAGCTTAGATTCTTCTAATGTAAGCACTGTGCTGTCTATGAAATTCAGAATTTTGGCACATGTCACCTTTTCCTTTGTTTGCATGCACAGGTGCTGGTCGGTATGTTCCAGGCTCTTCCTCAGGATCTTCTGACACGCTGCCTACAGCAGATCCTTTTACAGGTGGGATGCAGTTTTGATTAATGTGTATCTTTCTTCACTAAATTTATAACATTTTGTACCATATGGCCTTACATTTTGGAGATATCATCCAATAACTGATAATTCTCTTACCTGTATTTCCAATTTTGATGGATCCCCTTTTCTTTGACTTCTAATTTTTGCTTTTTCTTGGAGTACTTTTGTAGCTTTCCTCATGACTTTTAAATAGCATATTGTTAGAACTCATCGTTTCCGCCAGTGGTCCTTCCCGCAGGGAAAGCAGAGTGGTTAAGAGCATAGGTTTCAGAGTCAGACGGATGTTGGTTGAAAATCTGGCTCTACCGCTTACTTGCTGTGAGAAGTTGGCAAGTTATTTAACCCATCTGAGCCTATTTTTTTTATCTGTGAAATTAGATAATAGGGGAACCCACCAACCAAGACACAGCATGAGTGCTATCACTGGCGAGCTGCTGCTGATCACGAGCAGAGAAGGAGCCAAGTGAGTCCCTGATATTGGATGGAGCAGTGCAGTCAAGAAGTCTGCCCAGGCATATTTTGCCTTAGCATGGAAGGAGACAGTTCACCCAACTACTCAGGATTAGTCTTCCTAATCTAAGTTATTAATGGCCTTCATGAAGTCCTGGAAGTGTTGGTGTGTCTCTTCAGAGTTTATTTACCAAGGTATGCATGCTTCAGCATCAACACTACTGGAAAAAAAATTGCCAGACTTGGCCTTTAATGCAGCTGAAGAAGTCTCTTATTTTCAGAATAGCTTTTGATATACATTATGATGCTGTTGTTGGATCTTCAGCCAGAGTTCCTGGACAATATACCAAATTTGGGAAGAGAGTCATAATGTTTATGGTATCCATTGAAATTGCAGACTTAGTACTGTGAGCTCTTAAAGTGACAGCATACAATCCTCTGTAAACCATAGATTGGACCAACACACAATCCTGGGTCAGTGTTGTGAAGTTGTGAATTGCTCTCAATGAGCTTCTTTTCTCCTGTAAATAAATTGGTGGCCCAGATGCAAATAGCTGCACCCTGTGCATTGATAACCATTATACTACAAAAACCAACTATCAGGCTGAGTATTGTGATGACACGATGGCTGTTAAGGAAGTGTTTGATGACATGATGCAATTTGAAAAAGTAGTGAGGATCTGAAGAGGAGGTAAGATGACTTACTCTGTCAGCATATTCAGGCACAGGGATGCCCTGAAACTTAGAACAACAGAATTCCCGAATCTCATTGGTGGCTTTTTTGGAACGGAAAGACCATACCAAGCTTCAAACAATACCAGCAAAATCAAGAGAACTCCTGGCACCATCATAACTGAAGCATGACTCACTGTTGCACAGTGTCAGTAACTCAGAAGATGCAGTGATTATGGAGCTATGCAAGATAGCATACTAAATGTCCAAGAGAATTATGGAATTATTAGGATAACTGACCCTTACTATTATAAATAACAGATAACCGCACTTTTAAATGGTATAATATATGTAAAGTGTTCGGCAAAATTCCTGGAATATATTTAAGCCCTCAATATATGTTAGCTGTTATTATTTTTGATGATGTTCCCCAACTTTACCAATAGCACTAGGGCCAAAAGATTTCTCCATCTGGCTTACAACTTAAGGTCAATCTTAATTCCTTTTTCTTTTCCTTATTTATGTCGTTCTCAAACTTCTAATGTCATTTAGAATCATCTGGGATGCTTGTTTAAATTACTTATCTCAAAGTCCTAACCACAGAGATTCTGATACACTAGGTTAGTGAGGAGGTTAAAAATATTCATGCCCTGATCCCTCACCCACGGATTCTGATTAAATGGTCTTGAGTGTGATTTGCTGTTAGATCTTTTTAAAAGCTCCCTATAGGGCCGGCCCTGTGGCTTAGCGGTTAAGTGCGTGCGCTCCGCTGCTGGCGGCCCAGGTTCGGATCCCGGGCGCGCATTGACTCACGGCTTCTCCGGCCATGCTGAGGCCGCGTCCCACATACATCAACTAGAAGGATGTGCAACTATGACATACGACTATCTACTGGGGCTTTGGGGGAAAAAAATAAATAAATAAAAATTATTAAAAAAATAAATAAATAAAAATAAAAGCTCCCTATAGGTTTCTGAATTGAAACCAATTTGGAGAACCACTGGGTTATTATGAGTGGGCCCTGGGAATCGCATATTGAACAGATGACTCTCATTCAGGTGGCCAGAGAACCCCATTTAGAAAAGTGTAGGACTACACCCTGCCTCTTAATGCCTTGGGCAAGTAATTCAGCCTTCCTCTTCTAAAATATTGTGAATAATAATGGTATCTAATTAATAATTAAATGAATATGTGCATATAAGATGCTTAGCATGCAGGCCAGCATATAGTAAAGACTCAGCAAATCCGCTTACTCTGGGTTCTTCATCATTTTAATTAATCCTGTTTACCTCTGAGGTTTTTGTTTCTTTTTTGAGTTTTCTTTGCTTTTTCTGTATATGATATACCAGTTACACCAACTCCTAGATATTAAACTCGGGGGCTAGAACAATAGCTCATCTTTCTTCTTCCCACAAAGGCTCATCCAGGACTCTGAACATCTCCCAATCCTGCTGATTCTCTCTGCACTTGTATTTCATGTTCCTTTCTTTCCATTTTCAGTGAGATAGCCGCAAGTACAGTCTCAAATGTGAGACCAGGCTACTGTCGTAGCGTGTCTCACTCTTACCTAGTCTCTTTCGTGTTTATCTCATGTGCCGGCTAATCCTGTCTCTCTATTTCAGTAGACTAGTGTTCACATTTCATTATGGAAACCTTTTAATTTCTTTCTCTCCGGTCCACTAATGCTTTTGTAATTCATTAAACTTATGTAATTAGGGTGTATAAGGCATCTAATGTTTATTTTGTAACTTGAGAATTTCTTTTCTGGCTAACATTATTGGGCACTAACTCCATGCCTGGCACTGTTCTAAGCATTTTTCTGTTTTAAATTTATAGCCCATTCATTAAGATACCATTCTTAAGTGTGACTAATTATGAAATTAAATTATTCTTTATAAAGAAGGAACAGTTTGAACTTGATAATTTGCAGTTATCTGTGCTTACTAGGAGTATTATTGCATTTTAGGTGGTGGTCGTTACATGCCAGGGTCTGCAGGTATGGGAACTACCATGGCTGGAGTTGATCCATTTACAGGTACATGCTTTTCATTTCCTTTTCTTTTTTATTAGATTTTTAAAAGTCATTGAAACTTTTGTTTAATGAAAGATTAAGAAAATTGGTGTCTTTCTCTTGCTGGAGAACTTTTTATATGGTAAATCAATATCAAACTTCTTGACCTGGCTTCTAGCATATTCTCAGAATTGTGTCATTACTGCACATTAGAATCATCTGGGGAGCTTAAAAAAGAGTACTTCCACCTCATCCCTAGAGATGCTCACTTGGTCTAATATTGCTCTGGGCTGGGGCCTTGGCCAGGGTAGTTTTATAATCTTCTAATGTGATTCTAATGTGCAGCCAGGATTGAAAACTGCTCTTCTACTGGAGTAAGACTGGTTTCCTCACTGTCCTTATAATATCTGAGTTTGTTCCAATCTCTCCTCCTTTCGTTCTTACTTAATGTGTTGAGAATGTTATTCACTACATTATATATTGTTCTCTTTAAGAACTCAGAAAAAAATTTACTTTTATAATTTAGGCCTTCTCCTGAGCAACTAATTATTTTTTTATCCTTAGTATGTTGCCTAGAGTCTGACACATCTTGTTCATCACTGTTGAATATATGCAGGCATGCTTTCCCCTGTATTGGCTGCCGGTAAAATGCAGAGCTAAATTTGTAGTTTATCTCTTGCAAGTTGGACAGATATCTTAGCATATATTATTCCCTATTTACTATTTTATACAAGAGAATATGTATAACATAGATGTAATTGAGCATAATAAAATAAATACCCATAAACCTACCACTCTTCTTAAGGACTTGGTATGTAATTTTGTAGACTATTTTTCATTGCAAAAGTAACAGTGGCTGGCAGTATTGAAGTATAACATAGCAATTAAGATTCAGGACTCTGGAGTGAAAATGCTTAGATTCAAATCTCAGTTCCACTACTTTTTAACTGTTTTACTTCGAGCAAGTCATTCTGTTTCTGTGCCTCTGTTTCTCTCATCTGTGAAGTTGAGATAATATCTACCTCCTAGAGTTGTTAAGAGCTTTAAATTACAAAATATAGGTAAATCACTTTATATAGAATAAGTGTTTAGTAATTGTTAACTGTACCTGTTTATGTCGGTACAGTCTAAAGTTAACAGTGCTTCCTCCCATTTTTCAGAAGTTACAGTCTTTAACAGTTTGGTTTATATACTGGACCTTTGTATACCCTTGTCCAAGCTATTGTCATCTCTCACTTTGACTGATGATATAATAGCCTCCAAATTGGTCTCTCAGTGGTCCACACTGCAGCCAGCAGTGTGAATCTACTTTTACAGTCTGAATCTACTTATGCCCCTCCCTTGATTAAAACCCTTGAATGGTTTCCCATGGAATCTTTTGTCTTCCTTGCGTCACGTTCCTCTCTGCCTTTTTTCTGCCCAGCCATACTGGCCTGTGTCTGTTTCTTGGGCATGCCATGGTGTTTTCTACTTCGGGAGTTTGGTACACGCTGCTCCCTTTTGAATACTTGTGCCTTTGCTTTATTTAGACCATAAATGTTTGGGTTTTTTCCTCCTTTTTCTTTTTTATTTAATTTTGCAATATAATATTTATTAAATGGACTCAGTGCCACTTCCCTGGACACTTGCATATGCCCCTTGCCAGATCACCTACTCTGTCATAAGCTCCCATTGCCCCTTGTACTTTTCCTTCAGAGCACCTTACATTGGACTTAAGTGTTTGGAGGGTATTTGATTTGCATCTACTTACCACAACTAGACTCAGGAGTGCAGGCAATGTCTGTAAGAGCTCATCTTTGATCACGTTAGTAAATATTTTATGCTTTATAAGCAATTCAGATTAATTTTGTGCACTTATTACTTGTTCTATCTTTATCTGCCTTCCCCTTTTATAGTTCTAATATACTCAGAAGATTAAAATGTTTTATTCATATTTTTGCAAAATGCTTTAATTTTACCTTGGAACAAAAATGTATAAATGAATTAAGATTTGAAATGTAAGGTATAAATTAGATTTAAATTACACAAGTAAAAATGTATAGAAGACCAGGACCCTTGCCTTTCAGGAACTCACGCCTTGAGGGGGTTTATAAAAATGATGTAGAAAATGACAATGCCTATTACATCATTTGGAATAAGCAGTAAAAGACATCAGAAGAATGAGATCAATATGCCTTAGAGAAGATGAGAATGGAAAGTTTCATAATTATTTTGTATTCTTTGATCTTTTAAAAATTTATAATTTAGATTGAATCTTAAAAATATGAGAGAAGTAGAAAATATGAAACGGAAAGGCTTTGTTTTACATGTAATCTCCCATTCCGAGAACTGAAATTTATTGTATCAACAAATATAAACAGTACCTTGTGAATGATTTATTTCTCTTTTTTTTTTTTCTGAGGTGGCTTGTTATTTTATTGCATGCAGTGAGTAGTTACATATCTCAATAATTGTGAAAATAAAGTCATACAATTAGAAAAATCTCATTTTTGACCACTCCTTGTGATGTTCGTCATCTTCTATTCTGTAAATAGGGAATAGTGCCTACCGATCAGCTGCATCTAAAACAGTGAATATTTATTTCCCTAAAAAAGAGGCTGTCACTTTTGACCAAGCAAACCCTACACAAATATTAGGTAAGTGTATTTTAATTAAATAGTTTTCTCGCATATCCACAGACTTTTTTGAGATGCACTCAAGGCTGTTTCTCCGCCTAACATGAGCTGGGAACTGGTGCTTACATGATAGAGACTTCTGTTGTGGTTTACACAACTGTGTCGACTATAAATACACAATCTGATAATAGACCCTTAATACTTTGTAAGAAATATAAGGTAAATGCTTTTTGTTGACTTTAATGAGGGAAAAACTAAAGGGGAAAAATGTAAATCTCGCCCCCAAAGCTCTTAATGTTTTCAGGAAAAAAAATAATGAAAACAAATGAGTAAAGCATTTAAAAAATAAAGATCTTTTCTTTAAAAAATTAGTGGCCCTTAGAAATTATAATAAAAGGCTGTTTAAATTGCCCATTAAAAATGAAACTGCTTAGTTGACTTTGGTTGCTTTTTCTGTTAATTTATTTTTCTCGAAACAAAATGACAGGTTTTTTTTTTGGACTAAGAGTACTACTAGCTCTGTTTGACGCAAAGATTATGGTGAGAATTAATTAAAATAAGATAACATACATACCTGAATTTAAGACGGAGTTTTTTGGTCAGAATTATCCTTCATACTATCTTTATAAAAAGCATTCATAATTGTTTTCTTAATTGCTTTATTTTGAACAATAAAGAAGTATATGCAAACTTATAGACAACTTGACATTTTTCAAGTCTTGTACAAATCTAAAAGGTCTCTTGCTTTTTCATTCCTTAAATATAGTCATGCGCCGCCTAACAATGTTTCAGGCAATGATGGACAGCATATATGACAGTGGTCCCATAGAGCCTAGGTGTGTAGAAGGCTATACCATCTAGGTTTGTATACTACACATAAGTACACTCTATGATGTTTGCACAATGACGAAATCGCCTAACAATACATTTCTCAGAATGTACTCCTGTCGTTAAGTGACACATGACTGTAAACTTTGTTTTCAGTATTGTTAGTGTTAACAAAATTTTTAATGCAAAAGAGTAGTGAAATAGGTCCAAGTTTCCACTTATGATTGATAAAAATTTGTGAATTTGGACAATTTTTCTTCTTAAACCTTTTGTGATGGGAATTGGGGCTTTTTTATTCTTTAAGGTAAAGATTTTGGGGAAGCAGTGTTAGATGACTCAAAGTAGCATTAGTGATGACAAAGATGCTGATATTGAAGATGCATGTGAAGAGTTTAAAAGAAGTTGTTTCATGAAATGTGAATATGGTGGGAAAAGGCAATATTTCCATTAAATATGTTTTGTAAATAATGTGATGTCAAACATGCATATGGAACTTAGTAAATTAAATATTAGACATAAGTGATGTCAAACATGATGTGATGTCAAACATGCATATGGAACTTAGTCAATAAATTAAATATGGATATTTAACTCTGACTATTTCATTGTCAATCATAGAAGTTGACATAAGGTGGCTAAAAGTTGTTACAAATTTTCTGAGAAAATAGGGCATTGACTTATACTTGGGTATATATGACATGATAATGCTTTGAAAACCATTCAGAATGATTACAAATGTGATATACTTTAAAACTTATTCAAAGCAGAAAGCTTCAGAAGATCTTAAAAAGTAACAGGTAAAATAAAAATTGTCACAGTAACCTTCCTTTTTCTATGCTGTGCTCAACTTAAAAATACTCACAGGCCTTATCTTTATTTTTATGGTCTTTGATAATTACTGTGAAAAGTCTCACCTCCCCATGGTGTATGGTAGAGTACTCTTATTGAAAATTTTGGCATTTATGTATTATATCTGGCTAATTATGGTTAGAGAATTTTGAAGGTTTGGTTTTGGGTTCTAGGTAAACTGAAGGAACTTAATGGAACTGCATCTGAAGAGAAGAAGTTAACTGAGGATGACTTGATACTTCTTGAAAAGATACTGTCTCTAATTTGTAATAATTCTTCAGAAAAACCCACAGCCCAGCAACTTCAGATTTTGTGGAAAGCTATTAACTGGCCTGAAGGTACAGAAACACTCTTTAAAGTGTGGTTAGAAAGCAGGAAGTATGTCTTATTTCTATCAATATTACTGATGTTTCTAGTTAAATAAAAGTTAACCTAGGCAATTGTAATTCACATTGTGAAAAACTTTCCAGGAAGGATTCACTATACCACTATAATTCTTAGTCTTATTTTGGTCACATGCCTTATGAGACTCTGAAGGTAATGTAATGATCCCCATACATGTACCATTTTGTATACTGGTTCAGAGCATGTGTGGATCCCCTGCAAGCCATCCAAGAAACTCTTTGTGACCTCTTAACCCTAGGCTACAAACATTTGCTATAAGTATTTTTTTTTTAATTAATTCACTTAATTCCTTTTGAATTCCAAAAGTGTCCTCTCTCATATTATTTTTTCATGCTATTGATTTATTGGAAAAAAAAATCATTTGTCTTACGAAATGTCCCATATTATAGATTTGGCTGATCACTTAATGTGTTCCTCTGTTTATGTAGTTTCTGCTAGACATAATTAGATTCTGGTTCAATAGGTTTTTTAGGTGATTAACCTTTATAAATGATGCTGCATACTACCTTTATATCAGTGGGCACATAATTTCTAGTCTCCTCACTTTTAGTGATGCTAAGATGATTTAGTGCGTTCATTCAGGTAGTGTCTACCCAATTCCTTGAATATAAAGCTCTCCACTAACCTATAAGCATACTATTAGTTCTTCTAAAAAGAACTTTTCCTCTTCAACTCTTTGGTTGGGATATAGGATTTTTAAAACCGTCTCATTCATTTCACAGGGATTTATTGTATACTTACTGTGTGTCAGGCTATTTGATAACCCAAGAGAGTTATGTTATTTTTAAAGCATATATGATCTTGTAGCAATAAGTCCAGTCTGTATAAATATTAAAAATTAATTAATACAAGTTTCAGAAGTATACGCATTTTATAAAGCAGGCATATGATTTTTAACATGTAACAGGAACATAAAATCCTTAAAAATTGAGTAACAGTCATAGGAATTTTCTGGGTTTTCGTAAACATTAATGAATTTTTCTTTTTAATAGATATTGTCTTTCCTGCACTTGACATTCTTCGGCTGTCAATTAAACATCCCAGTGTGAATGAGAACTTCTGCAATGAAAAGGAAGGGGCTCAGTTCAGCAGTCATCTTATCAGTCTTCTGAACCCTAAAGGAAAGCCAGCAAACCAGCTGCTTGCTCTCAGGACTTTTTGCAATTGTTTTGTTGGCCAGGCAGGACAAAAGCTCATGATGGCCCAGAGGGAATCGCTAATGTCCCATGCAATAGAACTGAAATCAGGGAGCAATAAGAACGTTCACATTGCTCTGGCTACACTGACCCTGAACTATTCTGTTTGCTTTCATAAAGACCATAATATTGAAGGGAAAGCTCAGTGCTTGTCAGTAATTAGCACAGTCTTGGAAGTTGTACAAGACCTGGAAGCCACTTTTAGACTTCTTGTGGCTCTTGGGACACTTATCAGTGATGATTCAAATGCCGTACAATTAGCCAAGTCTTTAGGTGTTGATTCTCAAATAAAAAAGTATGCCTCAGTATCAGAACCAGCTAAAGTAAGTGAATGTTGTAGACTTATCCTAAATTTGCTGTAACAATGGGGAAGGGGGCTGAGATTTTAAATTGATTAGTGTTTTTTTTCTCACATTTTATGTGACTGATTACAGATGATAAAAAAAAAGACTGCTGTGGATTAAGTAAAATTTCAGATCTTGTAAAGTGAGGGGAAAGGGGAAACAAAGGAGAAATAAAATTTTTGCACTGATGAAGTGTGAGATTTTCCTGTGTAATGTGGGTAGGTTTTCAAGAGTTTAGAAACAAGTTAAGAGTGAGCTATAATCAACAACAGCACAACAACTACAGTGGCATAATTTTCATACCTTAGCCACACAGGAGAAGACAAGGACTTTTATTATATGTAATCTGCTTTTACTGCTTATATACCCCAAACTGTTAATTGTTGGTGGTTGTCTTTTATTTAATTTCTGCTCTACTCATTTTCATTGCTGGATTCTTTCAACAGCACTGATACATTTCAAGATCTTGTTTTAGATAACTGTAGAACTTTTAAAAGTTAAATTTGTTATAAATTATTCCAGATATTGAAAAGATGTGAAATAATTTCTTCATTTAAATCATTTCTATTTGTAAATAAAAAGTGTATTTGATGGCTCATTTTTAGATGAAGTAAAGGCAAATTACTAAGCTATGTTAGGTTGTGTATCAATTCAGACAGATGAGACCCCAAGTTAACTCCAGGCTTATGATCCGGTTTCTTTTGCCCTTCGTTATTTGAGGTAACTTCATTGTATCCATTCCAATTTGGATTTGATTGTTTATTTTTGGTCATTTCCGTTATCTCAGAGGGAATTTGGAATGTATTGAATTTTATCAGGCAATTGTGCAAGCAAGGATACATCAAACTGTGTTATTTGCAAGGCCAGAGCCTGTCATATGAAATTAGTATTTTTGAGCCCCTAACATGGTCCAGGCACTGTGCTAATGACTTTGATATTGAATTCCCAAAATCCCTTAAATGAAGGGTGATGTTATCTCTGTTTTCAGAAGTAAAGATAATGGGATGAATCATGATAGGAGAAAAAAAGAAAAGTGTATACCATGCTATAGTTCCTACAGAAGGGGGGTCAGAAATTTGTCTCTGAACATCCTAGCAACTAGTACAAAGAAGGAACTGTCCTATTAATTACATAATTTATTGTGTCTAAGAGAACTTCACTATCTTAAGAGAAGCGTAACTATTTTTTAAAGTGGGAAAGATCTTTTCACAAAGAGAACTTTCCCTAAAATACTGAGCAGCATTCTCAACACTTATGGTATATAGAACCATGAATTTCCTGGCTTAATGCCAAATTGCAGTCCAAGAAGAACAATTTTTCCCCAACAAGGCAGGAAAAGGTTCTGATTGTCTAGGTTAATCCAAGGAAAAACTTTTGGAATATCAAAAGAGAATGGCTAAAATATAGATAGAGGGGATGTGTATTTTGCTAAGTATTAAGTTGCAACTTGCTGGTGTGTACCTAGACTTTAAATATTCTGTGGCTGGTTCTGTTAAGAATCTGTGCTTTTACGTTTTGTTAAATTGAGATGTAGGTGGTTAAGTCCAAGTTAAATGGCAAAGTTAAGAGTTTAACACAGATCAGCCTGGTTCCATTACAGTACACTGCTTTCTTGTTAACATGTCCAATCTAGCGTGCAATTTTAAGTGCAAAAAATTTATTTACAATTTTGAAATACTAGGTACCTTTGAATATTGTAGGACATAGAGTCTTGGTTAAGAATATGAGTTTACTCTTCACAATGTAAGGGGTGGCAGATTGTAAACAGTTTGCTTCCTATTAGTGTACAAGTCTTTTTATAACAACTTTTGTTATATCAGTATTTCATGTTTATTGAAGAACAATTACAAAAAGTACAGTTTAGCAAAAGGAAAAAAGTATCTCATTTGAAAGATGTGTTAAATGGTGGTTTAGTGATAGTTTAAAGATTTTTTTTCTTTTTGTTAAACTTTTTTCCATGATTCCCTTAATATTTTTTTCTGAATATAAAAATACACATTCATTGAATAAAATACACATACATCAAATAAAAATTACCTGTAATCCCACTACCCAGAGAGAACCATTCTTAATGTTTTGTGGCATATCAATAGGTATGTAAGCATAAGTTTTATTTTTTAAGAAAAGGATTGTATGATACAGATTGTTCGATAACTTGATTTTTAAACTTGACATATATAGTATACATACTTCCACCTTAATAAATATAATATTGCATTATATGGGTATACCCATTTCCTATTATCTGGCATTGTTTCCAATTTTCAGCCATCAAGCAATGCTTTGACAAATCTCACAAGTGTCTTACTAGGTCCTTGGGATACATTTTGTACACGGAATTGGTGGGTCAAGTTAATGCACATTTTTTAGGCTTTGTACATGTTGCCAACTCACCTCCAGTGGTAAAAGTCTTGGAGTTAATGTCCTTATTGCATTTGAAACATCGTTGCCTGCAAAAGAACTAAGTTACCATTGTCCCTATTTCATAACTTTTTTAATTAATTATTTTTTTTGCTGAGGAAGATTGTCCCTGAGCTAACATCTATGCTAGTCTTCCTCTAGTTTGTATGTGGGATGCCGCCACAGCATGGCTTGTGAGCAGTGCGTAGGTCTGCGCCCGGGATCCAAACCCACAAACCCTGGGCTGCTGAAGCAGAGTGTGCAAACTTTACTACTACGCCACCGGGCTGGCCCCTATTTCATAACTATTATCTTCCCTCTGACATTACATTTTTTAAATGATCATGTCACTATTGTAATTTTTTTCCCCATGACTAGCTGAGTTTATAACTAAATAGCAATGCAATGAAATTTTTTATCTACCTCATAATCTTCTTAAATGACAGAAGAAGCATGGCTAAACAGATTCTTCACAAAGGTAATTCTAGGGATAAGACTGGAGTATAGCTTTCTTAGCAGTTGTCACTGTGTATCTTATGGTTATTTTGTGAGGAAATGAAAAAATGTATAGAGGATCCTTTGTGATGTATCATCCTTCCAATAGGTCATGAGACACAAATTACCCACTTGAGATAGGAAATCTTATTCAATCTTTTTAAAAAATAATGTCTAATTCTACTTTATAATGCATTTTTCTGTAAAAAATTATACACAGTGTCTTAGTCTATTTGAGTTGCTACAACAAAAATACCATATATTTGGTGGTTTAAACAACAAATATTTGTTTCTCACAGTTCTGGAGCCTGGGAAGTCCAAGATGAAGGTGCTGGCGTATCTGGTGTTTGGTGAGGGCCCACTTTCTGGTTCTTAGATGCTGTCTGCTCCCTCTGTCCTTACGTGGCAGAAAGGAGCAGGGAGCTCTCCGGCGTCTCCCCATTCATGAAGGTTCCACCCTCGTGACCTAATCACCTCCCAAAGTCCCCCCCTCCAAATACAATCACATTGGGTATTAGGTTTCAACATAGAAATTTTGGGAGGATACAAACATTCAATCTATAGCACACGGTATAGTTGTGATTATAAATACAATTTTTGAAGACTTTTATTTAGCATTATCATTTTTCCACGTGTTTCCCTTCAATTTTTTAATGAAAATGTTCATAGGTACAGAAAAGTTGAAAGAGAAGTACAGTGAACACTCGTGGACTTGCCAAGTAGTTCTACAATTGTTAATGTTTTGTCATATTTGCTTTATCTATATACTTGTTTTGAAATTAGTTAAAAATAAGTTACAGATACCATATTTATCACCTAAATACTTCAATGTGCGTCTTTTAAGAATAAGGACGTTTTGAAGAATATTACTTATAACCAAATCACATTTAAGAGAATTAGTAATTTCATATCTAATATCCAATCTGTATTCAAATTTCCTGATTGCCCTCAGAATGCCATTTTTAACTTTCGTTTTAAAGGATCTAATGAAAGTTTAGATATTTATTTGGTTTCTTAATCTAGAATAGTTCCTCCATCTTTGACCTTGAAGTGTCTAGGCAAGTCCAGAATGTGCAGTACCCCCATTTTATATTTGTAAGACATATTCCTATAACCCTCCTGTATTAGCTATCGCTGCTTAATAAATTACCCTAAAACTTAAGTGGCTTAAAACAACACACAATTATTTCAGATTTTCGGTGAATGAGGAATCCTGTCACAGCTTAGCTGGATCTTCTTTGTTTCACATGAGGCTGCATTCAAGGTGTCAGCCAAGGCTGGGATCTCATCTGAAGGCCCCAGTGGGGAAGGATGCATTTTCAAGCTCACTTACATGGTTAGTGTTCCCTTCTTTTCAGGTTGTTGGATTGAGGACCTCAGTTTCTAGCTGGCTGTTGGAGGAAACAGAGGCTGCCCTCAGTTTCTTGCCCTGTGGGCCTCTCCTTCATGGCAAGTTGCTGCTAGCAGGACCAAAATGAGAATATCCTAATCACAGACATGACATCCCCACAACATCAAGGTATTCTATTGGTTGGAAGCAAAATACTCAAGGAGAGTGCATTATACAAGGCTGTGAATACCAGGGAGAAGGATCATTGGGAGCTCTCTTAGAATCTGCCCACCACACCTTCTATTTGCTATAAACTGAATGCTAAGTCCAAACGCTTGGTTAGATGGAGATTAAACTATTGTGGCAAGAATACTTCATAGGTGATGTGTACAGTCACGTGCTGCATGAGGACGTTTCGGTCAACGATGGACCACATATACGAGGCTGGTCCCATAAAATTAGTACCATATAGCCTAGGTGTGTAGCAGGCTAGACCATCTAGGTTTGTGTAAGTACACTCTATGATGTTCGCACAAGGATGAAATCGCTCGACAATGCACTTCTCAGAATGTATCTCAGTCATTAAGTGATATGACTGTATTTGGTGTGCTGTTTTTTTACTTGGTTGCATCATATCTGAGCTTCCTTAAACATATTTCCCTTCCCTTAACTAAAGGAGGTTAGGAGAACAAAAACGGTGTGATTGGTCTTCTAGTAGCCATTTAATAGAGATGGAGGAATATTTTTAAAAAGTTTTTTCATTCTTCCATATTTTATTTTTCCAGCTTTCTGTCTGCTTCCCAATGTGATTATCTGGTTTTATTTGCTTAATAAAATTAGGGTGCTTATTTTCCGGGGGTACTAAGAAAGGCAGGATCTTGACTTTGAAGGCAACAAGGAAACCACTCGTGTGCCTCTCACGGAGGAAAATAGTCTTTAGAATACAGTGAGTAGTGGAAGCTTTAAGGAGGAGAAAGCTGACTAACGCCCTTCCTAAGGACGTTAAGACCTAAGATGAGGTCCTGGGACTTAAAACTTGGCCTTGGGTTTCCTGAACACATTGTAATATATCGGAAAAGTAAAATGTCCAAATGGCAATGATATTTTCATCAGCTTTAAAAGCATATGATATGGCAATGGTTACACAATGGTTTGCAACTGGATTTAAAGCAAACTTAGTTAAGTAGCATTGCAAAGAACAGAGAAACTTAAGTAAACTAGATAACATCCATTAAGCGATTACTTTATACTAGTTCTAAGTTTATCCTCATTATCCCTATGGGGTAAGTACTGTTAGCAGTCTTACTTTCACAGGTGAAGAAACTGAAAGAGTTCAAGTAAATCTTATATAACAAGTCAGTAGTAACACAACAATGGAGACTAGAATTATATTTAATAAATGATGTTGGCAAAACTGGACGTCAATATGGAGAAAAATACCAATTTGTGGTAGCTACTTCACTTTATCATAATAGCAACTGTGGTGGCTGGTGGTGGCATGTAAGCTTGATAACATAGAGCAGAAGAAGGTGGCCTGAGACAAGCCCTTAAATCACGTTTCTTTCATTCTTGTGTCCTTAAAGGAACTAATAAATTCAAGAAATATTTGCTTATTTCTACATCATTTAACATTTTCAATAGTAAGAGCAACCAGAGGTGCAGTGTAATATAGTGAAAGAGTACTGGCTTTTGAGTTAAAAAGGCATACATTTCAATGACATTTCCACCACTTGCTAATGAATTAAGGCAAGTTGCTTAACCTTAGCTCCAGTTTAATCATATGTACTTGGGATTTCATAAAATAGAAGAAAAATATTTATGTAAAAGCTTAGCAAAATGTCTGTCAAACAGCTAAGTCCTTTCCTTCTGAGGAAGGAGCGCTGAATTTTTCCCAGCAAACCTACTGACGTCCTTTATTAAAGATCAGTTTCCAGCCATTAATTTTACTGGGTATTTTTACTCCCATGATTTAGTAAGTTCATATAAAATTCTGGATAAATCTGGGTCTCCATCTGAAACTGTGCAATCATTCATTCATTCAACAAATTTTTATTAAGAATCAACTATGTGCCAAATTTTTTGTTGAGGGCACTTGGTATTGGGACTACAGAAGTGAATGACACAACTCCTTGCTTTCATGGAGCTTACATTCAAGTGGAAGGAGACAGACAAATACGTGTGGTGGTGTTAAGAGCACTGAAGGAAAATAAAGCAGAGTAAGAAGAATGCAGAATGCCAGGGTGAGCGAGCACTTCTATTCGGTGTTTCCTTTTGGTCTGTTTCTCCCTACTAGAATATAAGCTGATGATGGCATGGATTTTGTCTATTGTGTACCTTTCTCTATCACCAGTCGTAGAACAGTGCCTTTGTGTCCTAGAACAAGTGTACGGGAGGGTGGACAAAGACTGCATTCATCTGCCAAATTGATAAATACTCTTCAGCAATCTAGTGAGCAGTGCCCTGCCCTCTTGCCCCAGCCAGATAAATATGGAAACTATTTGACAGGTTGCTGTAGAATGAGGTGGAAACCTCATTCTACAACTGATTTTATAAGTGAATAATAATTTGCAGCCTTCTCAACTGATTTTATAAGGAAATAATAATTTGTAGCCAGGAATTAATAAACAACTAGCTCTATCCAGGCTAACACACACCATTTTAGGTTTGTAAAACATAAGGCAGCTCAGGTTGCCATAACCAAGAACCTCCGACTGGGTGACTTAAACAACAGAAATCTATTTTGTCACAGTTCTGGAGGCTAGAAGTTGAGGATTAGGTGCTATCAGTGTTGGTTTCTGGTAAGATGTCTCTTCCTGGTTTGTAGATGGCTGGCTGCCTTCTCACACTGTCCTCACAGGGCCTGTCCTCCGTGGGCTCACAGAGCGATCTCTAGTGTCTCTTCCCTCTTCTTATAAGGACACCAGTTTTTTTCCAATGAGGGCCTTGACCCTCATGACCTCATTTAACCTTTATTACCTCCTTAAAGGCCCTATCTCTAAATCCAGTTACATTGGGGGTAGGGCTTCAACATATAGATTTTGGAGGGACACAGTCCATAGCAAGGTTATAAACACTACATGTTATAAATTTGATGTATAAATTTGATGTATTGATGTATGAACACACCACTCTCATTCCTTTCAGGTAAGACATTTAATAAGGCCAATACGGAACTCCTGAGAGCATGATGTGCTCAGCCTCAGGATTTACCCTAGGAGGCAAAGCTAAGGGTAGGGCCTGGGGTGCAGCCAGCTGTTTTCCCAGGGCTGAAGTTCCCCCTGCATCTGGTTTGTCTCAGGCCCTTATTAAACAGTTATTGAATGACTGAGACAGGTAGGGAATGTGGTCAAAGGGAGGCTTCCTTTTTTACTGGCTTTCTGTCACCCCAATGAAAGATTCAGGATTACTATTACTCAGCTAATGTTGCCCCAGACCCTACTTTTTTCTTTCTGTGGCTAAAAGCCCCTGCTGAGACCACCCCTACCTGATGGCGACACATTTTTAATGTAATTTGTAATGTAAATCCCTGGTTTAAAACCTGGCTTGTGTTTAGATCCAAAATCCTACACAGTAGCCCACAAAATTTAACACTCATAAAGCTATGACCCATAGTCCATTTTCAAAAATTCAAGTCCTTTACTTGTCCCTCATGCCCTCTATGCAGGAAATATATAATCTCCAGAAATACTCCTGAAATTCTATTCTCTTCCATTGCTGCCCTCACACACTGCTGCTTTTCTTTTGCATTTCTTGCCTCAAACTCTTTCTAAAAATGACCTGGGATTTCCTTATCAGTCCCATCACTCCTAAATTCTTGTTTCCCCCTCTTTCAAAAAACCAAGAACTAGTCTGAAAAGGCAGTTTTTGAGGGAGGAAGGGAGAGAGAAAAGGTAGGAACACTGATGTGCCAGCAACATTTTAACCCTGCTCCTCTCTCCCAGCTCACCAACATAAATAATTATTGTACATTGTAAGGTCAACACACTGATTTCAGCAGATAAATGGTTAAACTTATTACCAGCCCACCTGAAGATGAGGAAATCCTATTCCAACCAGTGGGAATGTATGCAACATTGTAAATCAAGAATGCAAGTTAAAACCCTAATATTATAGTATATTAGAACAAATTTTTTCAAAGATTTCAGTGTATGGCTGACATTTTAAGTTGGCTGATTCTTCCTTCAAAGGAATCCGATTAAATAGAACAAGGAAAATAAGATGCTGATATCCTTTGACCAATTTCTTTTTTGGGTAAAAAATACTAAAAGGGAAATAATGTAAATTTTTTTCTTAAGCAGTTTACAGCTGCATTATTCTGAACTGTGACAGACTGTCAACAACCTAAACGTCAGCATTTGAATATTAGTTAAACTGAGAAGGACTATAATGAAATACTAGGGCCAAGTGACTTCAGAAGCTAAAAGGAAACCTGTCTAGAAATTAGGATTAATGGGGAAAAACAAGCAAACACAAGACTTTATGCCTGTACAATTCTCTAAAATACATTTAAAAAGAAATTTGCCGAGGTGATGATGATAACGAGATTTCCCCTAAATTCTCTTCATTGTTATAACGTTGTTAGTGGCATAAAAATTGGAACACAAATGAAAATGGAGAATCAAAAAGTACACCTTTACCTTACTATGTATTTGTATGTGGACAAAGACAAAATTTGAAAAGCAGTATCAATAAGACAAAGAGCTGTTGCAAAGCTCCACCTCCCCTCCTTTGCAGAGGTATAACAAGAAACAACCAGAACCCCACTAGATAACCAGCCAGCCCCCTCAGCGCACTCAAGGCCACCTGCACGGCTTTCGAGGCGGCCCGATGGGTCCCGGCCCCGCCCCCAGAAACACCTCCGGGCGTCGGCGTCGAGTCCGGAAGTGACGCAAAACTGCGGCGCCAGCGCCCGCCGCCGCCGGAGCGAGGTGTGGTTGGCTGCAGCCTCAGCAGGCTTTCCCCGGATGATTGCAGCAGGGGGATCATGACGGGGAAGAAGTCTTCCCGGGAGAAGCGGCGCAAACGCAGCGGTCAGGAGGCGGCCGCGGCGCTGGCGGCGCCGGACCTGGTGCCCGCCCTCGCCGGCAGCGGCAGCGGGAGCGCCAGCGGCTGCGGCAGCGCCAGCGGCTGCGGGAGCGCCAGCTGCTGCGGGAACAGCAGCCTCGGGGGAGGTGTCCCTGGCGCGGGGAGCGGCGGCAGCGGCTGGGGCGGGAGCAGCGTGGAGCGCAGCGAGCGGCGGAAGCGCAGGAGCACCGACTCGGCTTCCAGCGTCCCGGGCTCGCTGCTGCAGGTGCGTGCGCGCCCTTCTCCCCGCTCCTCCGAGCTGCTGCGGAAGAAGGCGGGCGGCGACGAGATGTGGCGGCGGGATGGGGTGTCTGCTCTAACCTCCCTCTTAGAGCTGCGAGCCCCAGGTTCTGCCCGTGCTTGACATTCATGTCCCTAAGTCCGGGTAAACCCCACACTCCTATGTCTTGAACTTCGAGATTCTGGGTTTGCTGATCAGCTAACTCATTTGCTTTTTGGCCCTTTCTGCTGCTGTACTCAGTCTCCCTGAAAAGTGTGGGTCGGGAGCCAGCCTTGAATGCCCTTGCGAGTCACGCTTTACTTCTCTCTGCGTCTTCACCTTTTAGTCGATTGTGATTAACTCCACTTTACATGATGAGAAATTTGAGGCTCACAGAGGTTAAGGAAGTTTACCCACAGTCACAGTTTGTTAATAACTGACTACGAAAGCCGTGTTCTTTATGCTCCATCGACCTGCCAGGATACCGGCTTTTAAAAAAATAGTTTGCTTGAAATATGTTATAAACAAATGCATGAATACGTACTTAAAATTCATACAACACAGAAAGGGAAAAGCGTGGAAGTCTCTTTAAGCCTCCCCTTTGATAGTTTGATATGCAGCCTTTTCGTTATCTCTTGTCAGATATGTGTATTTAAGTTCCTGCACGTAAGCTTGATTGTGATATTCCCGCCGTTGAATTGGATAATACCACTGCATTGTTGGGATGGAGGTCTTACTACATGCGGTACCTTATTTTTTAGTGGCTGCTCGATATCCCATTGTATCTTTATTGATGAATGTTTAGGTTGCCAGTTTTCTTGCTATTACAGGGATGATACAAAAATGAACACCCTTGTACATATGTCTTGTACAGGAATTGCTGAGTCAAAGTTTATGCCTTTAAAAAAATTTGATAAGTACCACCAAATGCTTTCCAAAAAAGGCTTTAGTGAGTTATAGTGCAAACAGTATATAAGAATACCCATCTCTTCAAATCTTGACTATATGCTCTTTTTTTTTTTTTTTTTTTGGTGAGGAAGATTAGCCCTGAGCTAACATCTGTTGCCAATCCTCTTTTTGCTGAGAAAGATTGGCCCTGGGCTAAAATCCGTGCCCATCTTCCTCTACTTTATATGTAGGACGCCTGCCAGAGCGAGGCTTGATAAGCGGTGCCTAGGTCGGCACCAGAGCTCCGAACCTGCAAACCCAGGGCCACCTGAAGCAGAGCACATGAACTTAACCACTATGCCACTGGGCTGGCCCCTATATCTATTTTTTAAGAATTTATCAGCTTAATGGGTGAAATTAATATTTCATTTGTTTTAATTTATATTTTCCTGATTAATAGGTTGAACATCTTTATATTTTTATTTGCCATTTGACTCCTTATGTAAGCTGGATATACCCATCATCTGCCCATTTTTCTGTTTGGTTGTTTTCAACTTTTTACTGATAAATTCTGAATCTCACTACGTAAAGTGTGAGATACCGAAGTGTTGGTTCTAATGTTTTGCGTAAGGTATATTGCAAATGTTAGTATAATTTTGACCAGGATGTACTGAAGCTTTTGATTTAGTTGTGGTCAAGACTAGTATTATTTACCTAGGCCTTTTGGATTTTGTGTGTTGTTTAGAAAGGTCTTTCCAGGGGCCGGCCCCATGGCTTAGCGGTGAAGTGCGCAGGCTCTGCTACTGGTGGCCCGGGTTCAGATCCCGGGCGCGCACTGACGCATTGCTTCTCTGGCCATGCTGAGGCCGCGTCCCATATGCAGCAACTAGAAGGATGTGCAGCTATGACATACAACTATCTACTGGGGCTTTGAGAAGAAAACGGGAAAAAAAAAGGAGGAGGATTGGCAATAGATGTTAGCTTAGGGCCGTTCTTCCTCAGCAAAAAGAGGAGGATTAACATGGATGTTAGCTCAGGGCTGATCTTCCTCAAAAAAGCAAGATCTTTCCTAATCCAAGATTATAAAACTATTTATTCTGTATTTTTTTAACATTACGTCTTCAAATTGGGAGTTGTGGAAGCATAGAAGGCCATTTTTCTTCTGTATTTTCTTGTATCTAGCCACATTATAAATTATTAGTTTAAAACTGACTCAGAAAAATTTCTGCTAACATGAGAGTTTTGTCTCTTCGTTTTCAGCAGTATTATTTTTTGTTCTTTTTGCATTATCTAAGACGTTTTGTGTGATGTTGAACAGAAGCAGTGATAGTAGGCATTCTTACCCCATCCTTTTTTTAGTGGGAACATTTCTGATGTTCCACCAGTAAGTATATTTGTCATAGGTTCTGAAAGATACCTTTGATCAGGTTATGGAAATTTTCTTCAATTCCTAGTTTGCTGAGAGTTGTGGAGATTTATCAGATACTTCTATGTCATTCTGTTGAGATGATCGCATAGTTTTCTTTCTGTAATCAGATGATGTGATTTTATTGATAAATTAACTGATATTGAATTGTCCTTGCAGCCTTGGGATAGATCCTGTTTGGTTTGTTGATTTGGTTGTTGTACTCAACTGGAATTTAGTATTTTTACTTTTGTGTCTATGTTCCTAAGTTAAATCAGCCTCTGTTTTTTATTTTTGTAGAGTCTTTTTTGGTTTTGGTATCAAGATTGTGCTAACCTCATGGATTGAGTTGGGAACCTTTGCATTGTTTTGGTGTGTTCCAGAATAGTTTATATCTTTTGCTCAAACATTTGTCAGAACTTGGCCATTGGACCATATAGCTGTCTGGGTCTGGTGGGTTTTTTAGGGGTAGTATCTTTTTTTTTTTTTCTTTTTTCAAATTCTTTGATAGTTATAGATCTATTTAGTTTTTCTACCCCTTCTAGAATCAATTTTGGATATCACCATTCTTATCTTAAACAGTTCCCTTAATCTTTAGTATTCTTTATCATGATGAGGAGACCAATAATGCTGGGTATTGTAAATATTTGCATATAGAACTAAACCCTATTTATAATGAAAAGTAAGTGTATTTGTGAAGAAAAAAAGAAATTACATGTTAGGCATGTAGATAACATCTCAGAATTCTGAGAATGCCATTATATTTGTTGTGTATTGAGTTCCCTATTATTTATTTATTTTTTTGATAACAGCTTTATAGAGATATAATTCACATACTATATAATTCACCCATTTCGAGTATACAGTTCAGTGGTTTTGAGTATATTCAGAGTTGTGCAACCATCACTGTAGTGAATTTTAAAATATTTCATCACCCCAAAAAGAAACCCTATGTGTACTTTTTAGCTATCATTCCTAATAGTCACTCGCACCCTGTTCCCTCCCTAGGCAACCACTAATCTACTTCCTATCACTATAGATTTATTGATTCCCTGTTCTGCATATTTTATATGAATAGAATCATATAATACGTGGTCTTTTGTGACTGGCTTCTTTCACTTAGCATGTTTTTTCAAAGTTCATCCATGGGTTGTAACACATATCAGTACTTCAGTCCTTTTTAGGGCTGAATAATAAATATTTCATTGTATGGCTATAACATATTTGGTTTTTCTATTTATCACTTGATGGACGTTTGGATTGCTTCCACCTTTTGGCTGTTATGAATAATGCCGCTATGAACATTTATGTAAAAGTTTTTGTGCAAACGTCTGGTTACATTTCTCTTGGATATATGTCTAGGAGTGGAATCGTTGGGTCCTGTGGTAACTTTTCGAGGAACTGCCAAACTTTTTTCCAAAGCAGCTGCACCATTTTAGATTCCTGCTGTCAGTGTATGAGGGTTCCAGTTTCTTGTCGCCAACACTTGAATTACCTTGTGAGAGATGAGAACAAGAGTTGACCTTCTTTACTTTTTCAGTCTCATTATCATAGTATCCTTTAAAATTGGCCTGTTTTTAAACTGCTTTTAAACAATTCCATTAGAAAACATAACAAAGAAACCTACCTGAACCGTAGTTGGGGAAGGTTTTCCTGAGGAAATGACTTATGAATTGATACCTGAATTTGTTCATCTTGAGAGTATAGTGTGGTAGGGAAATGGGGAGGAAAGACTGTTGTAGTAGAAGTCATAGAAGAACAGTAGGTACAAAAGCCCTGCCTGTGGGAGGTGAAGGGAGAACAGGTTATATTTGAGGAATTCAAAGAAGGTGGTTGTGTTTGGAACACAAAGAATGAGCAGGAAGGGCCAGGTAGGCTCTATTACTCTGAGAGCAGTGGGAAGTCATTGGAAGGTTTTAAATAGGGAGGGTGAGTATTATGTACATTTTATAAAATCCATTCTAGTGACAGTGTACAAAACAGATTGGAGAGACCTCAGATTAGATGCAGCAGGTCCGGTTAACTGGCTATTGAGGTAATCTGGGCAAAAGATGATGGTACCTCAGACCAGGATTATGGCAGTTGGAGAGACTGGATAGATTTGGGAGCTAGGTGGTAAAATTGAGAAAAATGTCTTAAATTACTTGGTTACTTTGAATATGATTAAATTGTATAACAGTTTAAAAAAAATGATAATAGCTCCTGGTAAGCAGTAATACTTTACTGTATCATATTTGGGATTTGTAACATTTTGGCTGCTATTCCATTTCTTTATAGGAATTTAAGAAGAATGGCAATGCATACATAAAACTTTTGGGTGAATGGCCAGCTGGAGGAATATCCTAATTCTTTGAAAGTCAAAAATTATAAGAAATCATTCAATATTGAGTATATTTTCATTTGTGTGTCATCACATATTATCTTTTCACTTTATATCATCTTATCGAGTTAATTGTAGTGTGGAGAGTAAGTTCAAAGAATACTGAACACTTAAATATTCTTTCCTGTGGTTTTAGATAAATAATCTGTGCAAAGAATTTGGAAATGTTTAATGAAGAAGAATTTGTTAAATGAAGATATATGACATTATATACATATTCCATACATTTTAAGTAGCATTATTTAATGGTTCTTTATCTCTTGAATTTTAGGAGACCAAATATCTTTTGCCAACTTTGGAAAAAGAATTATTCTTGGCAGAGCACAGTGACCTTGAAGAAGGTGGACTGGACCTGACTGTGTCATTAAAACCAGTTAGTTTCTATATATCAGACAAAAAAGAAATGCTTCAGCAGTGTTTCTGTATCATAGGAGAGAAGAAGTTACAGAAGATGCTTCCTGATGTGCTAAAGGTACTTCGTTACATATACTATCAGACTGTACACATATATAGAAATTTATAGAAACCTTTATAGCAATCATTTTACTTAATGCAAATTATAATTGGATGTTTTCAACTAAAACAGCTACTTCAAAAAGATATAAAAAGGGGATTTTGGAAAACCATAAATGGCCACGTATATTTAAAAATTTGCCAAGAAAAAGTGGGGCAGTTTACTGTGTTTAGCTAAGGAATTTATTGACCTTCTGGAAATAATTCTATTAAATGCAGGCAGTGTTAGTATCTAAATTAGAGGTATAATGATTCTTTCTGGTGCTTTAAGAAATAATGTACTGCTGTGTAACAATACACATCAATGGTTGGTAATAGGTTATATTTCATTAAATTCACAAATGTTTTCATATATTTATTTCTGAAAATTATTCAGGGAAATACATGGTATTCTAATTTTTCATTGTGGAAATAGGGCTTGGACAAGTTAAGCCCAAGATCGTATATCTAAAATGTATAGAGCAAGGACTTGACTATTTAAACCTTCTGAGGAATTACCTCATATAACTAGGCTGTTGTTAAGAATGTAGGCCACCTGACTTACTCTCTAGTTTGTTCTTTCATAATAAACATAACTTTATATATTCCCATCAGATCTCTATAAATTATAATGTTCACATGTCAACTGGCAGTTTTTCGGATTTCATCCCATTAAAACATTTAGGTGGCTTTTAATTTGTTTTATTGTAAGATTTTGCTAACTGGACTGTTTTTTTATGATTGCTATTTTCTAGTTTACGTTGGCACTGTATTACATAAATGCATTTTTTAAATGTCATTTTCTTTAGAACTGTTCAATAGAAGAAATTAAAAAACTATGCCAGGAACAGTTAGAGCTCCTGTCTGAAAAAAAAATCTTGAAGATTCTTGAGGGTAAGAATACGTATTTCTACGTTCTGGTAACTTACTAGTTAATGCTATATTCAGCAGAAATCCTGAGGTATTCTTTTTCTTACTTGAATATTACTGTAATTTCATTGTTGAGTAATCATTTTTACTTATATTTGTACTGAGAAATACAGTTTGCATATCAGAATAGTGTTTCAAGAATAGACTTTTTGATGCATGTATAGTTTTTCCAAATCAGGCATATAGGTAAGAGCATAAGTTTGTATGCAGTAATAAAATGAAATGAAATGTGTTTACCCAAATGCTGTAAAAAATTAATTATTGAGAAGGCAAAGACTTCTTTTAAAATAATTTTTTATTTTCTGCTTTATATTCTTTTTTTTTTTTTTTTGCTGAGGAAGATTTTCCCTGAGCTAACATTTGTTACCAGTCCTCCTCCTTTTTGTTTTTGCTTGAGGAAGATTAGCCCTGAGCTAACATCTTGTGCCAGTCTTCCTCTGTTTTGTGTGTGGGACATTGCCACAGCATGACTGGTGAGTGGAGTAGGTCCGTGCCCAGGATCCGAACCCGTGTACCAGGGCTACTGAAGTGGAGCCTGGAACTTTAACAACTAGACCATGGGGCTGGGCCCTGCTTAATATTCTTATTGCTTTTAGTTACCTATTGCATACTATTTCTGCTCTAGTAAGATCCAGGTGCAGAGTTAGAAGAATTTCTTGCAATTTGTCAAAATTTATATGTCTGCCTGAAGTATGACTCCTCTTTGTGATACTGTTACCTGTAGAATTTTGGATTTTCAAGCATTTTTTTTTTTCTTTTGGAACTTTACAAAGATTTTAGCATTAGCATCACAAGAGAAGGAACAAAAAAATGAAGACTTTCAATTTCCAGAGAGAACGTCTTTTTTAAATGCAAAATGGTTTAATGGAATTTGTAACTCTGGTAATAGATGTATACATATGTGTATAGTCTGTAAGTATATATACACATTCCTGTGTGTATATATATGTTTATGTAATAGATAAAGGGAAAGCAATGAGAAATACCTAATGCATTGAAAAAACTGGTTTTAAATATAAGCAATTAAAAATGTCATCTTTCAACAACTATAAAGTTCTTTAATCTGCATCATTTTTAAAGATGACACTTTTTGTGTAATGATTAAATTGTTCTGACATTTTATAAGCATGCTTTCAATAGTTTATTTCATTTATAAGGTGACAATGCTGTGGACTCTGAAATGGAAGAGGAGGCAGATGATGGCTCTAAGATGGGATCTGATTTAGTCAGTCAGTAAGTTGAAAAACTTTTCATTTTCACTTCAAAATTTCTTTGTTATTCCTTTGGTGATTTCTTGCCCTAAAAAAATGTGATTGTTTTTCTGTGTTGTATTTATATAAAATAATTCAACATTGTAGAAGGATTGATTTACTTGTAATGATTGATCCTTTTGTTATATATGAGGAGGGATTAGTGGCTTTCAGGATTAAAATGATTTTCTTCATCTCTTTTTTTTTTTTTTTTTTTTTTTTGTGAGGAAGATCAGCCCTGAGCTAACATCTGTGCTAATCCTCCTCTTTTTGCTGAAGAAAACCGGCTCTGAGCTAACATCTATTGCCAATTCTCTTCCTCTTTTTTTTTTCCCCAAAGCCGCAGTAGATAGTTGTATGTCATAGTTGCACATCCTTCTAGTTGCTGTATGTGGGACGCGGCCTCAGCATGGCTGGAGAAGCGGTGCGTTGGTGCGCTGCGCGCCCGGGGTCCGAACCCGGACCGCCAGTAGTGGAGCGCACGCACTTAACCACTAAGCCACGGGGCCGGCCCTAAAATGATTTTCTTAAGCTTCTTCTCGTAGGCATAGGACAGCAGCGATGCCAACTAGCAGCGGAATCACATCTCTCATTTGGAATTTGAATATACTGCTGGTGATAGCCACTATTTATTAAGTACTTACTCTGCCAGGCATTATGTTAGTAGCTTAGAACACTTGGTCTCACTGAGTTTTTCTACATACCTATTAACGTTAGGTGATAATAGCCTCATTTCACAGATGAGACAGTAAGGTGGTTCATTTTATATAGGGACATATAATTTGGTTATTGTGATGATAAAAATGCTTAAAGTTTTGGGGTGCTGACTCATGAAGAAGCAACATGCTAATTTTTTTCTAGATTGTTCTACTCTGCCATGGCTCATCAAACTTTCATCCACTAATTCACCATCTGTTGATTTTTGACTAACACAATTATTTTTTTTGGTACTCTCTCTCCAAAGTTTGGCTACAGGCAACAGCACAAATGAGAAGAGATTACCAGCGGCAGCAGCAAAATAAGTAGCACATATTTAACCTGAAATTTTGAGTGTTTTTTCTTTTCTAATAGAATGCTGTTGGGTAAGTATCACTAAAAAAGAACAATTTCATTTCATAACTGTAGAGGACATCAAATATTCTATTTGTACTGAAGCATTGAAAAACTCGTGATGATGCTTGGCTGCCTCAAAATCAGTTGATTTTTGGTCATCACATCCATCTTGCCTCGGAGTGTCATAGGGTCATTTATACTTAACCACAGAGTAGAAAATATTCACATTTCTGAAAAGTCTTACTATTGTCTTTTCTTCAAAATACTTAGCTTTAAATTGTTTATGTAATATACTAATCTAGTTTAGCTGGTTTAAGCATTTACAAGGCTTGCCACTTTTTAGTACTTTGAAATTTCTTAAATTATCTAACTTAATCATTTTGCTTCTAGATGCTATTTATAGAGAATCCTGAATTGAACTTTTGCTTAATTACCTTTGCCTTTGTTCAAATCTATTTATTTTTCCCAGTTTTTGAGGTGTTATCAAGGTTAAATGCTTAATTTTTCATACCTGAACACTAATGCTACCTTTTCTACTGTTAGAAGCCTTTTTTTTTCTTTTTTTTTTGGCTGAGGAAGATTCACTCTGAGCTAACATCTGTTGCCAGTCTTCCTCTTTTTGCTTGAGGAAGATTCGCCCTGAGCTAACATCTGTGCCAGTCTTCCTCTATTTTGTACGTTGGTCACCGCCACAGCATGGCTGCTGACGAGTGGTGTAGGTCCGTGCCCGGGAACCGAACCCTGGGCCACTGAAGCAGAGCGCACTGAACTTAATCACTAGGCCACAGGGCCAGCCCCAGGAAGCCGTTTAATGGATAGCCAATTAAATTAGAAATTTAATTCTCTTAAAAGATTACAACAAATTATAATATTTGACATCTGAACTATTCTCATGAAAAAAATGGTGAATAGAATCAAAGTGACTATTGCGAAGAACCCACTTTTATAATGTGCTTACCAGATAAGTCACATTAACTTTTTAATGCTGCAGTGAGCAGGTTCAACAATCACAAATATTACCAAAAGTTGTCATAATAGTCATTTGTGGACCTGGTAAGTGCCAGATTGTTGAGATTCTTTTGAATTACTTGAGCTTTGAGTATGGGCTTTGAAAAAAAAAACCAAGTTTCTAAGCTACCAGATGCCAAATAAATAATAATACTGAAAACCATCACTTACTGAACATTGTATGCCAGATACTGTTCTAATCCCTTTATACGCTGTCCTTCCCTCATTGGGTTTGTATAACAACCATGTGGGGTACGTGGTATTAGCATCATCATTTTACAGGTGGAACAATAAGGCCCAAAAAGATCTGTGTGCCTGAGGTCACACAAATGAGTATGAAAGTAGGAGGCAGTGTTTGTTTTGAAGAGACTAGGCTTTTGTGCAAATGGACCTGGCTTTGAAACACTTTACCTTTCCTAACATCACTTTATTCATTTGTAAAATGGAGATAATCCTTGCTTCATAGGATTGTTGAAATTAAATGAGTATGTGACTAGTGTATTATTTTTTTTACTAGTTATTAATAATAATATTAGTTATGAATGGGGGAGATGCACTGCATTGTGAAGCAATGAAGATGGGAAAGGGAGATAATGTGGGAAGATGTTTGCTTTAGCCCAGGTTCTTGACTTTTTCCCTGTACTTCCTCTTTGGAGCAATAGTAACCTAAGTGGGCAAACTGTTGGAGCCAAGGAAGAGGTCTGAGGTTTTCAGTTACCTATAGACGTCTGGGAGAGAACGTGGGTAGGGAACCTCATTCTCCGTGGTGTATTGAGCATAGTTTGAGGCGTGGGGTAAAGGTAGTGATTTGTCTTCTCTCAAAGCCTTAAGAGGCTGCTTAAGAGGGCTTAACCGGCAGAATCCTTTGGATCCTATTACAGTGTATGGTATCTTCCTGTTTGCTTTGTGCTTAGAGGAACATCAGTCCTGTTAATCTGTGTAGAGGGGAACTGAAGTGATGAGCAGCCTCGTAGAGACCTTCTTCCTGTGCTTTAACAGAGAGTTAGATTTGTTAACATGTTTGGTGCTTGGTGCTGAAAATTCCCATGTTTTCTCTTACCTGCTGGTATTTCACCCTTTAATAGATGCCAGTAGTCTGACCTATCTGGATGCTGAGGGAACAGTCAGTTATGAGTAGGCAAGGAACGATAAAGGAATTCAGTAACTTGAGAGAGGAAAACTAGGCTGGATAAGTGTAACAGGCAGCTTCTGCGGAGCGTGGAGTTAATATAGAAAGAAAACTTCAGCAAAGTAATGCAAACTCGCAAGGAAATATAATTAGAGCACAAATTTAATTTCAGGAATTAAAAAAATTCTAAATTCCTAAATTCAGTAGACAAACTGATAAAGACAGTAGTTGTGCTGGGGACTGAATCATTGTCCTGAAAAATCAAGTTGAATAAATAAATACTGAGCAATAGAGAAAGGCCACACACAAAAAATGTAAAGCCTTATGTATGACTCTTGGGACCCTGGAAGACAGTTTTAGGAGACCTATCGTGGACATACTGGAAATTCTAGAAAGAGAAACAAATAGCTAGAAAAGTAGTAAGAAATGATAGAATTAAATTTTTTGACGTAAAGACTTGTCTTAAGACCATCAGGGCAAGAATAATAAAAAAAGACCTTGTTATGGGCTGAATTGTGCCCCTCCAGAATTCATATGTGGAAGCCCTAACGCCTAGCACCTCAGAATGTAACCTTATTTGGAGATAAAATCTTTAAAGAAGTGATTAAGTTAATCCAACCTGCCTGGTGTCCTTATAAGAAGAAGAAATTTGGACACACTTAGAGACACCAGGGATGGGCACACATAGAAAAGACTGTGGAGGACACAGAGAGAAAGCAGCCATCTGGAAGCCAAGGAGAGAGGCCTCAGAAGAAACCAAACCTGCAGATGCCTTGATCTTCGACTTCCATCTTCCAGAACTGTGAGAAACACGTTTCTGTTGTTTAAGCGAGCTAGTTTGTGGTGTTTTGTTATGGCAGCCTGAGCAGACTAATACAAACCTATATGCGTATAAATTTCCTGGTGAAATTTTTCCCCCAAACTTTTTATTTTGGAAAACTTCAAACTTACAAAAAAGTTGAAAGTGATATAATGAACATCGGTATAGCCCCAGCTAGATTCAGCAACATTAACGTTTTGCCATTTAGCTCTCTCTCTCTCATATTTATCCTTTTTCCCCCAGAACCGCTTGTGTTAGTTTGCCAGGGCTGCCATAGCAAAGAACCGCAGACAGGGGGCTTAACAACAGAAATTTATTTCTCACAGCTCTGGAGGCTGGAAGTCCAAGGTCAGGGTGTCAGAGGGTTGGTGTCCCCGGAAGCCTGTCTCTTTGGCTTCCAGATGGCCACCCTCTTGCTGGTCTTCACATGGTTGTTCTGTGTGTGTGAACCCCTGGTGTCTTTCCCTGTGTCCTAATCTCATTTCGTAAGGACACCAGTCAGATTGGATTAGGACCCACCAGAATGGCCTCGTTTTAACTTACTTACCTGGTTGAAGGCTCTACCTCCAAAATACTCACATTCTGAGGTACTGGTTAGGGCTTCAACATAGGAATTTTGATAGGAGGGAAGACACAGTTCAGTCCATAAACCATGTAAAAAATAAGTCACAGATGTCATAACATTTCATGCTTAGACAATTCAGTATGTACTTCCTAAAAATAAGGACAGTCTCCTGCATAGCCACAATACTGTCATCACTCTTAAGAAAATAAACAGTAATTCAAATCATGTCATCTAATATATTACCCATATAAAATGTCCCCAATTACTAAAATAATCTTTTATAGTATATTTATTTAAAGTAATTAACTGATTGATCTGATCCAGGATCCAGTTAGAGTTCATGTGTTCCATTTGATTGTTAGCATCACAAAGTTGAGTTTAAAGGGAAGATTTAGATGTGAGAGATAAAAGCTTAATGACTAGCCAAGGAACTTACTTCATATCTTAAAGGAATTAGAAAAAAAATAAACCAAAAGAAATTTGGAAAAATGAAACGACAGAGGTAAACATTAAAAGTAAAGAAACATAAAAAAAAAAAAGGATAAATAAATCCATAAACTCGGTCTTTGTAAAGACCAGAACATAGATAAACTCATATTGGGTCTGCTTAAGGAAATAAGTGGAGAGCAATTGTAATTGAGATTAGGAAGGAAGGAGACATAATCATAGGTTTGTGTAAGTTTAAAAGAATAATGAGAATCCACATACAGCATTGTATTAAACAAATTTGAAACTAGCAAATGGTTTTCTAACAAAATACAAATTAACCAAACTGACTCCCCCCAAAAGTGGAAAACTTGAAGAGATTAACAAAGGAGAAGTTAGAAAGGTGAGTAAAGATCTGTTGAAAAAGCTCCAAGGCAAGGGGATTCACAACTTTATTAGTACTTACATGAGTCAAAACATGTACTTGGTTTATAGCTAATCAAACATTCAATAAATGCCATCTGTTATTATTTTCAAACAGATTGCACCTGTGTTATTTAAAGTAGTCCAGGCCTTAGGAAAAGAAGAAAAGGCCTTCAGTTTCCTTTATGATATCTGCATAGCTTTAGTACCCAAAAATCTCATAAATATTGCCAAAGAAGTGTTTAGGGGATTATAGGCCATCTCACTTGTGAATATAGATGTAAAAATTTTAAGTACAATATTAGCATATAGAATCCAGCAGTGTATCAAGTGAGCAATTACACTACTGACCAAGTAGGATATATTCCAGGAGTTTACAGGAAATTTAATTAGAAAGTCTGTTAGCATAATTCATATCAATGAATTAAAGGAGAAAAATTACATGGTCAGATAAGTAGATGCTAAAAAGGCCTTTGATAATATTCAGCAGTCATTTCTAATAGAAGCTGTAGGTAAAAAAGATATAGTAGAAAACTACTCAGATATGATACAGACCATCAGACCAAACGTAACTACCCACTTGGTGAATTAAAATGAGGAACTAGACAGGAAGCCTGTTAGGACCATTAATTTTCAGCTTTTTCTCGGAGATTCTAGCAAATGCACTCACACCAAAAAAAAGGTGGTGGGAGAGGACTAATTAACTGATATGATAAACTTTGGAAAAGAAGTAATAAAGTATATCTCTTTCCAATTTATAAAATTATAAACCTAGAACACCTGAGAGATTCTACTGTTTTTTTTATTAAAAAAGACTAGACTTTGGTAATATGGGCTATATATAAGACGAGCATTAAAAAATCAACTTTTCTCTCTTCCAGCAGAAACATCTGTAAAGGGAATGTATTAGAATTTTCCAGAGAAACAGAACCAATAGGATATATATAGATATATAAAAGAGGGGATTTATTTTAGGAATTGCTGTATATGGTTATGGTTGCCAAGAAGTCCCACAATCTGCTGTCTGTAAGCTAGAGAACCCAGGAAACCGGTGGTGTAATTCAGTCTCAGTTGGAAGGCCTGAGGTTGGGGGGTTGATCCTGTAAGTTTCAATCTACCAAAAGCCCGAGAGCCAGGAGTACCCATGTCTGAGGGCAAGAGACGATGGATCTCAGCTCAGACAGAGAGAGCCAATTGGCCCTTCCTCTGCCTTTTCTAGTCCAGCCGTCAAGGGACTGAGTGATGCCCACCCACATTGGGAAGGGCCATCTGCTTTAACTCAGTTCACCAATTTAAATGCTAATCTCTTCTGGAAACATCCTCACAGACACACCCAGAAGTGATGTTGTTGTTTTTTTCCCCAGTTTTATTGAGAAATAATTGACATACCTTACTGTGTAAGTTTAAGGTGTGCAACATGATGGTTTGATTTACCAGAAATAATGTTTTCCCAGCTATCAGCCATTCCTTAACCCAATCAAGTTGACACATAAAATTAACATCACATGGAATTAGAAAAAAAATTCTATTCATAATAGCTACAAAAACTATGACATGCTTTTAAAGATTTTATTTATTTATTCCCCCCCCCCAAAGCCCCAGTAGATAGTTGTATGTCATAGCTGCACATCCTTCCAGTTGCTGTATGTGGGACACGGCCTCAGCATGGCCGGAGAAGCGGTGCGTCAGTGCGCGCCCAGGATCCGAACCCGGGCCGCCAGCAGCGGAGTGCACGCACTTAACCGCTAAGCCACGGGGCCAGCCCTATGACATGGTTTTAAATGCATTTAACAGGAAACTTATGGAGAAAATCATAAAACCTTACCAAAAGACAAAAAATTATGATTTGGAAAAAATAGAGTACTTGGGTAATCTATAGCGGCAGAGAGGGCGGGAGGAATTCTTAAACAAGACTGAAAACCCAGACACCATAAAATAAAAAAAAAGATACCTTTGTGTGAAAATTTTTTTAAAAAGTTTGAATGTTAAAATATGTCATAAAGTCCATAACCAAACAAAAGATCTGGAAGAAGTGCTTGCAAGCAAGATATAACAATTCTAATATTAGTCAAGGTTGAATTCACAGCAAAAAGATTTATATGAGACAATTAAGGGCAGTTTATAAGAGTAAAATGTGAAATCTCCAAAGATGATCTAAAGTTAGGAATATATGCCTCAGATATGCTTTATGTATATATACACATATATATATATACAGTAGTCCCCCGTAATTCTGCAGTTTCGCTTTCCCAGCTTTCAGTTACCTGTGGACAGCCGAGGTCTGAAAATATTAAATGGAAAACTCTAGAAATAGACAATTTATAAGTTTTAAATTGCACACCATTCTGGATAGTGTGATGAAATCTCAAGCCATGCCACTCTGTCCTGCCTGGGAGGTCAGTCATCCCTTTGTCCAGTGTATCCATGCTGTAGATGCTGCCAGCCCATTGGTCACTTAGTAGCCACCTCGGTTATTAGGTCGGCTGTCGAGGTATCACAGTGCTTGTGTTCAGGTAACCCTTATTTTAGTTAATAATGCCCCAAAGCACAAGAATAGTGATGCTGGCAAATCAGAAATGCCAAAGAGAAGTTATTGTTAATCTCTTACTGTGCCTCATTTATAAATTAAACTTTATCATAGGTATGTACATATAGGGAAAAAACATAAGATATACCGAGTTTGGTACTATCTGTGGTTTCAGGCATCCACTGGGGGTCTTGGAACATATCCCTGGAGGATAAGGGGGGACTGCTGTATATACATTTCCTCTGTATAGCTTTCATAAAGCAAAAACTACAGGAATGTGGTGGTGTGAAATAGGAACTACAGGAGTAGTAGGAACTTGATTTCATCTCTCATCTGTCTCATGATAGATCAACTGGATGAAAAATAAGCAGGGATACTGAAGACTTAAATAAATTGATTGATATAAACCATACTCTGAAAACAGAGAACGTAATTCCTGTGGAATAGATAAGAAGTTTGGTCATAAAACATCAATCAAGTCCTCAGAGAAAAAGCTTAGGAATCATCCTGATTTTAGAGGAGTAAACTAAAATGAACAGGGGCTGGCCTGGTGGCATGGTGGTGAAGTTTGGTGCATGCTGCTTCGGCGGCCCAGGTTTGCAGGTTTGGATCCTGGGCGCAGACTTATACCACTCATCAAGCCATGTTGTGGTGGCGACCCACATACAAAATAGAGGACGATTGGCACACATGTTAGCTCTGGGCCACTCTTCCTCAAGCAAAAGGAGGAAGATGGGCAACAGGTATTAGCTCAGGGCCGATCTTCCTCACCAAAAAAACCCAAAAAACAAAGTAAAATGAACAAAAGGAGATTGGGGAACTTCACTACCTACAAATTTTAAAACTCAATAGCTTTTAGGTTAAAGAGGAATTATAAACTATCTGAAAACTAACAATAAATAAAACACTAACCAGTTTTATGGGATACAGCTAAAGTGGTCCTCAGAGAAACATTTTTGCCTTAAATATATCTTACTAATCCATAAATAATTAAAATAGATGAACTAAGTATCTAATTCAAGAAGTTAGAAAAAAGAATAATAAAATAAACTTTAAAAAATATTGGCATACTTAATTGTGAAGGGCTGAATGCTTTCTTTCTAAGATAGGAACAAACAAGAGTATTTACTCTCACCACTCCTATTTAACAATACACAGAAAGTCCTAACAGGTCAATAAAGCAAGAAAAAGAAATAAAAGACATATAGATTAGAAAGGAAATAATAAAACTGTCCCTGTTTGCAGAAGACAAATAACCAAATACCACAGACTGGGTAGCTTATAAACAACAGGAATTTATTTCTTAGTTCTGGAGATAGGGGAAGTCTGAGATCAGGGTACCAGCATGCTTAAGTGAGGGCTCTCTTCTAGGTTGCAGACTTCTTATATCCTCACGTGGTGGAAGGAGCTCTCAGATCTGTGGGATCTCTTTTTAGAGCACAATCCCACTCGTGAGGGCTCCAGCCTCATAACCTAATCATTTCCCAAAAGGCCCACCTACTAATACCATCACCTTTGAGGGTCAGGATTTCAATATGTGAACTTTTTTGGGGGACAGAAACATCCAGACCATAGCGTATAATCATATATGTAAAAAATCTCAAGAATCTACAAAAAAACTCTTAGAACACATATATGGTAGACCGAATAATGACCTCTCCCCAGGGATGTCCATGTGCTCATTTCCAGAACCTATGAATACGTTAACTTACAAGGCGGAAGGGACTTTGCTGGTGTGATTAAGTTAAGCATCTTGAGACGGGAGGATTATCCTGGATTATCCATTTGGCACCAGTGTAATCACAAGGATCCTTAGAAAAGGGAAGTAAGAAGGTCAAAGGCAGCAGAAAGAGTTGGGATAGTGGAAGCAGAGGTTGGAGTGGTGTGCTTTGAAGGAGAAAGGAACCACAAGCTAAGGAATCAGGTGGCCTCTTAGAAGCTGGTAAAGACAAGGACATGGATTCTCCCTTGAAGCTTCCGGAAGGACAGCACTGCCTACACCTTGATTCTAATGCTCTAAGACTTATTTCAGACTTCTGACCTCCAGAACTGTAAGAGAATAAATTCATGTTTTAAGCCACTAAATTTGTGGTAATTTGTTATAGTGGCAATAGAAAACTACTGCGAGGTACTTGATTACAGTTTAGACATAATCCAGAGTTACAGATGGGTTAGAGCCACAGAGATGTTTTGTTTAAACATTTAAACAATTTTCAAATGGTTTCCAACATTTAAAAACCAAGTGATATCACACCAAAATCTGGATTTCTGAGTTGCTTGAAAAATCAGATCAAGTAACTCTTCCTGGGAGGGCAAAGAATTAGTTGGAGCTGAGAGTAGCTACTGTCTTTTTGTATGGCATGTATATTTCAGCATGCTACATAGTACTTCATTTGCCGGAATGCTCAAAGTATCAATAAAATGAGACTCTGATTGAAGAGATAATACATAAAGGCCAAAGGTTGTTCTCGGGACCAATTATATCACTTTGTCAGTGTTTTATCAACTGAGACATAATACTGTTACCTTTTTATCCCAATTTCGATAAAAATAGTTTCAAATAGGTCTAGATAAAGCAATCTGTGTTATTAAAAATACATGAAAATTTTGATATTTTCTTTTAATGGGCAATCTATGCTCTTGTATTATCGTTTTTATCAGAAAGGACATAACATTAATACAATTGTCTAATAAGCTGTAAAGTGACAACTCTCAATATGAGGTATATGAATACTTGTGTATCTGTATATGGTATTTAATATGCCTTGTGTACATTAATTTTCTTATAAACTATTACAGATTTTAAGATACAGAACTACGCAAATGTTTATGCACAAGTAAAAAAATTCCAAAATTATCTTTACAGTTTTACATTATCTCCTCACATTGACAGCTTTATATGTTCAAGTTATATTTATCTTCTAAAGTGAGCTCTCACATGCATGTCTGTCTTCCCAAACTCTTGATCTCTATTCCTATTTAAAAGATTATTTGCTTACTTTTATTTTACCTGGCAATAGTTCTCTTTTACTGCCAAAAACAAGAAAACAGTAGTTATAAGAAATGTTTACGCTACTTTGAAATTGAGTGTTAGAACATTTTTTATAGGAATGAGATTTAGGATCTATGAAGATATAACACCCATAGTTTCTAAATACCTTCATTTTAAAAAGGGTGAGTGATGAGATTGTCGCTTTAGTTCACCTTAGGTAAGCAAACGAGCAAATTTATATTGTTGTGGATAGTTTAAAAACTTCAGCATCTATAATTTTGCAGTGTTTTACAACTGGTATTGTGACAAAATTTGCAAATGTTACAGATTACAGCAATTGTTTAACAATAACAACAATTTTAAATAAATAAGGTAATATGGAAGCCTAGAATTAGAATGCTGTCTGCATTTGGAGACGTGCTGGAAAAGAAGCTTTATTGTAGCTAAAATAGCACTAAAAATGAGAACACGTATTAACTTGCCTTCAATGGAGGTGACTATGCTCTAAAGAATATGTTCATAATGAAATTTAAATCTTGAATAGTGCAATAAAATAATAGAATTGAGGTTTTATATATAAAGAATAAACATACAAACACTGTAGGGAAATCTTAGCAATATTTTAGAATTGCTCTAATAAGTATCTTTTTATGAATTTTAAATTAATGTGCTTTTAGTGAGTCATATTGAGGGAGATGTCAGTGGAAATGAAGCTGTGTTTCCCTACAGATAATAAGCAATGTTGAGATAATATCACAGTTCTAGAAGATAAAGAAATTAAAAAAAAACAGGTTCTCAAAATAAGGTGTACTGGAAAGTAGGTTCTATACGAGTGTTGTAGAGCTATTGTTCGTAGTCACTCCTACTTTCTTAGCAGAGGATGGGCATGTTCTAAATTAGTGATTATTTAATTCCAATTTTGGATGATTAACTTTTGAAAAAAGATATTTCTAAATAGGCTTTAGAGATTTTAGGTAACACATAAATTGAACTATTTTATATTCACTGGAATTTTTAAATATCAAATAAAATTCACAAGGAATTGTTTTGTAAAGTGAATAATTCTTTAGTAGGAATTAATTTTAAATTTCCATTTAATTATCTGTTTTATAAATCTGAAATGTGAGCACTTTTATTTAAAATGGAATACATGGGTATTCTTAAAATATAAATGGTTGAAAGAGCAAGTTGGTGTCATCTAGTACTAGTTACTACTTACAGCGTACTGGTTACTAGTTAACAGTATGCTAGATTGTACATTGTAATAGTTATATTTCTTAAATAGTCTACAAGTTATTCTATCCTTCAAAACAGGAGTAACTTGGGGCCAGCCCTGTGGCATAGTGGTTAAGTCCGGTGCACTCTACTTCGGCAGCCCTGGTTCACATCCTCCGATATTATTTTAAACCCCCTCCTCCCAGTGTCTCCCAATTGATAACTTTGAAGCCACATCTTGACCCAGTTACTTTTAAATGTTAAGCAGATAGGCATGTCTCTGGAACATTCCTTAGAATGGTGGCAGTGAGCTTGTCAGAGGTCTGAGATGGGATCTTCATTTGAACTGCAACTATGTTTCCCCATAGGTAACTTTGAGAGACTTGGGAAGCATTGTTTTCTGGTTTTGTAACTGTCTACACAGAAAGATTTTGTATTCTTTGTATTACAGAAACCTAATTTTTAATCCGTATCATCATTTTTCCCTCAGCCAGTTGATTGCCTCATCCTGCTGCTCAAGCACTGGGTTAGATGTTAGCAGGTATTTTTCTTGTTTTCCTGCTATTCCCTCATTGCTTTTTTTAAAATTTAAGTTTTTATTAATCACTTAACTGATTAATTGTATTAATTGCCCTTTCCATTTCATTTGAAAAATAAATTCACTGATGTTCCCAGTATGCTGAACTGGTTGTTAATGACTATTCTTTAACATGCGTGTATACTTCCCCTGCCATTTGAACTGTTTGCTTACCGAGTCACACGTTTGTTTCCAATTCAGTTATTGTCGTTGCATAATTTAGTTAAATATATAAACAGTTGAAGTAACAATATAAAAAGGGTAGTTGATTCGGCTGAATACTTTGGACAAACTCAAAGTGGAGTTGCTAAAAAGTTGTCGCTTAGCTGTAGGATAACAACAATAAAAATTTGGGAGACAATTGCATGAATATAAAGGGTTATTTTGTTTTAGTTTTTTTTGTGAGGGAGATCAGCCCTGAGCTAACATCCATGCCAATCCTCCTCTTTTTGCTGAGGAAGACTGGCCCTGGGCTAACATCTGTGCCCATCTTCCTCCACTTTATGTGGGACACTGCCACAGCGTGGCCTGACAAGCGGTGCATCAGTGCACGCCGGGAATCCGAATCCGGGCCACCAGCAGCAGAGCGCGCGTACTTAACCGCTACACCATGGAGCCGGCCCAAAGGGTTATTTTTTTGCACTCAGATTTTTGCATTTCCAACAAACCAAAAGTAGAAATGGTTTATGTGAGTAGAATGGGACTGAACTCTTTCTGTGGTTTCCTATTAAAGGTAAAGCTGTGGCCTCATATCCAAAGCTTGCTGAATGAAGGTACATTTCTATTTTATGTTAACCTGAAATGCTGAAATTATATATGTAACTTTTTAAAGTGTTTCCCTGTGTTAATAAAATTTTTTTTTCAGGTAAGTGATATTACTTGTCTGAGTTAGGTAAAGGGGATTTCACTATATTAGGTTTTTTTTTTTATTATGAAAAGTGTCAAGTGTATGGAAAAGTTGAGAGAATAGTATAATGAAACCCCTGTATGCTTATTGCCTAGATCTAACAATTACTACAATTTTCAATATTTGCTTCATCTGTTTCCTTGAAGTATTATAAAGTGAATTACAGATATCTTGATTCTAAATATTTATATTTGAATTTTCAGAAAATAAGGACATTTTCCCACATAGCCATGTATCTAGTGTCTGTTATTTAACAGTTTATTTATTTGAATGGTAATGCATGCACATAGTACAAAATTTTAAAAAGTATTAGTGAAAATAAGTCTCTTTTACTTGTTCCCCATCTCCCTTCCTTTAGGCAACCACAGTAAACCAATTTCTTGTGTATCCTCTCAGAGATATTCCATACATTTACAAATATATGTGTGTGTATATTTTTTCTTTTCACGCAAATGTTAGCCTGTGCAAACAGTTCTATATCTTTTTCCATTTAATTTTTTCCGTATAATAGTATGTCTTGGATTTTGTTCTACCTAGTACATCTAAGGCTTCCTATAGATACCTGTATACTATTCCATTGTTGGATGTAGCAAAACATAAAGTGTGTTGATGGACATTTAAGTTGTTTACTATCTTTTATTACTAAAAATAATATGAATATCTCTCTATTTAAGATCCTGTTCTTCTGTGATTGTATGTAGCATAAATACCTAGAAGTTAATTGTTGGGTCAGATGTTTGGGCATTTGAAATTTTAATAGATATTGCCATAATTGACTTACACAGTTTGAACCAATTTATACCCCAAAAGTGTTATCTAACATTTTGATCCTTGCTGATCTGATAGGTAGCAAATGATATCTCATTGGAGTTTTAATTTGTATTCTCTTATTATGAGTGAAATTGAACATCCTTCCATATATCACAGAGCTATTTGAATATTCTTTTTCTGTGAACTCTTTGTCATTTATTTACCCTTTGTGTGTATGTAGATGGAGGACTTTGGTCTTTTTAATCCATTGTTTGTGATATGGGTTGCAATTATTTTTTTGCTTGTTACCTTTTTTTTTTAGCTTCATTTATGGATTTTATTTTATTTTTTTGCATGCATAAATATTTCATGTTTTTATAGTCTAATTTTATCAATCTTTTATAGTTTCTGAGTTTTATATTCAGAAAATGCTTTCTCTATTCTGAAATTATAAAAAGTATTCTTCAGACTTTGTTTTAGTATTTTTTTTTTTTTTTTTTTTTGGTGAGGAGATCAGCCCTGTGCTAACATCCGCCAATCCTCCTCTTTTCTTTTTTTGCTGAGGAAGACGGCCCTGGGCTAACATCTGTGCCCATCTTCCTCCACTTTATATGGTACGCCGCCACAGCATGGCTTGCCAAGCAGTGCGTCGGTGCGCGCCCGGGATCCGAACCAGCGAACCCCGGGCCGCCGCAGCGGAGCGCGCGCACTTAACCGCTTGCACCACCGGGCCGGCCCCTCTTTTAGTATTTTTTTTAATGTTTAAATCTTTGGTTCATTTGGCATTTATTTTAGTATAAGTTTTAAGGTAGGGCCCTAAGATCCCCTTTTAATTTTCATTTTGCTGTATCCCTTTTTACAACTATCAAGGATTCACTTAGCATATATTATTTTTACAGTTTTTGATTAGACTGCTGTTATTCAGTAAATTTGTTCTGTATATTTATCTACTATCTACTACTCTTATCTTTTATTCTCTTCTTTGTTCTCTGTTACAAACATGTGAACCTGTACTCCCATTAACTATTTTTTCTAAGTGAAAAGGCAACTATATGGGCATGGTTAAAAAAATCCAAATAGTAAAAAATCATACAAAAAGGTATACAGTTAGAAATGTTTCCTTCGCACCTTTTCACTCCCAGCTCTCTCGGGCCCTTTTTAAAGGATTATTGGTGTTTTGTTTTTGCTCATGTCTCTCTTTTTTGTTGAAATTTTCCACTTTTAAAATAGTAATTCTTTCTTGATGATTTAATAGCATATCTTAGTTTTCCCAGTAAGAAAGAAGTATTTTCCTCTGGATCCTTGAGGTCAAATTCTGGTGAAAACTGACTTTATCCTTGGAGATCTAGATAGTCATATGTGTATGTATATGGCTACATATAATTTTTAAGTATTGCTACTTGGAGAACTATTTCTATAAGTAATAAAAAGTCTGCATAAATGTGAAGAGTGAATGTTCTAGAGTTAAACTGCCTTTAGTTTTAACAGCAGAACTCCACAGCTTGCTGTCTCTCTGACCTTTGGCAAGTTGCTTAACCTTCGTGGGCCTCAATTTCCTCATCTGGAGACTAGGGGTAATACCAGTACCTACTCCATAGGCTCATGATGATGATTAAATGAGAAAAAGGTGGTTAAGTGCTTAGACTAGTACCTGTCACATGGTAAGCATTGAAACAAGTGTTTCTGTATTTGCTCTGGAATTTTTATTCTGAATCTGTAACAATAACTATTCTTAAAATTCTACTTTACACTGATGAATGTTGGGGATTCCCCCCCATTCCTTTTATAAAAGCCTAAAGAAAGCAATGAAATAATTCATTGTGATTTTTAATTATTATTCTTCACTGTTATTGCTTTTTTAAAAACATTTTGTTGCTTACAAGTGTCTAAGTTTTTCATTTACTACAAAAAATTGTTTAAATTAAGAGGAAAATATTGTATGTATATTTTAAAGCATAAAAGAATTTTTCTTACAAATGAGATCAATTTCTTATATTGACATTACTCTTTGTAACAATTCTCTTAGACATTTATATTATAAAGAGCTGACTATGCTTTTAGGCTGGTAAAGGGTAATAAATTGGTTATCTGTATGGCACTTATGTTCTTGTGTCCTTTATAAATTACTCTTAGGCTATAATACTTATGTAGACTGTTCTTCATAATAGGGGAAGTTTATCAGAAATAACAGGATAAGTTTTTTAGAAAACTTTCACAGAAAGTATTACTAATCATTAACAACATGGTGACCTAATGCTTAGGTAGGACTCCACATTCGAGGTAGTAGGGTGTTTGCACCCTTAAATGCACTTACAAAGTGATCTCATGCTAGTTTTTGAAATAGGAAAAGACGAGCACATAGGAATATGAGAATCGAACAAAGAGGAGATACCTCTTTGATTCCCTTTAGGCACTTTTAAATAGAATAGAGCTCCCTATTTAGGGAATTGCCTATTCACAAAAGCTTGGAGTTGCAGGAGGCAGTTTATACAGTGAATCCTTAGAGAATCATGGATCAGAGAAAGAAACTGGAGTATGGTGACTGTGATTCTTTAATTATGTTTTTTGGGGAAAGGAAATGGAGATAAGGGTTAAATTTTGCTTTCTTTTGCACAAGGAGGTTACTGAAGGACACAGTAGAGGTGTGGGTTTATTTGCAGTTTGGAAAGGTCCTATGAGAAAAATTGATTGCTTTGCCTCATTCCTCTAGTGTTTGAAGGTTACATTTGACCACTATATGATTTCATTTTTCTGAACCTGTTCTATGACTTTTGTGGTACCCCAACTGAAAAAAAAAAAAGATTTAAGATATAATTTAGATACAGTAAAATTCATCTTTTTACTATACAGTTCTTCAAGTTTGGTCAAATGGATGGTAATTTATCTACCACCATAGTCACAATATAGAACAGTTCCATCATACCAAAAACTTCCCCCTTGGCTCTTTGTAGTCAGTTCTTTCTCCCATCCCCAACCCCGGACAACCACTTATCTGATTGTACTTTTCTCGGAATGTTGTATAGATGGAATAATACAGTTTTGAGTCTGGCTTCTTTCACTTAGCATAATGCATTTGAGATTCATTCACATTGTTGTATCAGTAGTTCCTTCCTTTTTATTGCTGAGTAGTTAGTGTTCCACTGTGTGAGTGTATCATAGTTTCTTTTATTCATTCCCCAGTTGAGGTAATCTCGTAGGCAGAATAATGGCCCTCCAAAGATGTTTACACTCTGTAATCTCCAGAACCTGAGAATATGTTACTTTATGTGACAAAAGGGATTTTGCAGATTTGATTAAGGTTGAGGACTTGGAGATGGGGTGATTATCCTGGATTGTTCAGGTTATTCCAGTCTAATCACATGAGTTCTTGAAAGTGGAAAAGGAAGACAGAAGAGTAAGTTGGAGAGATGTGACATGAGAAGGCCTTGACTAGAAGCTGGGAACGATTCTCAGCGTACAGCCAGCAAGAAAACAGAGACACTGGTCGTACAACCTCAAGGAACTGAATTCTGCCAACAACTCAAATGAACAGGAAATGGATTCTCCCCTAAAGCCTCCAGAAAGGTGTACAGCCTTCGGACACTGATTTTAGTCTGGTGAGACCCATACCAGACTTCTGCCCTACAGAATTGCAATGTAATACATTTATGCTGTTGTTTTAAACTACCAAGTTTGTAGTAATTTGTTACGGCAGCAGTAGAAAGCTAATGAAGGGACATTTGAGTAGTTTACAGTTTATGGTGATTTCAAATAAAGCCACTATAAACATTCACTTACAGGTTTTTGTATGAACACAACAAGTTTTTCATTTTACTTGGTCTCATACCTAGGAGTGAGCCTGCTGGGTCATGTCTGCATCTTTGCTCACACTGTGTGTGAGAGTTCTATTCGTCAGTTGTTTTTATTTTAGCTGTTTTAATATATGTGTAGTGGTATCACATTGTGGTTTTAATTTGCATTTCCTTAACAACTAATGATGTTAACCATCTATTATTGGGTTTGTTTGCCATCTGTATATCTTCCTTGATCAAGTGACCGTTAATTTTTAACCTACTTTTTAAATTCAGTTCTTTGTTTTCTTATTATTGTGATTTGAGAGTTCTTTATATATTCCGGATACAAGGTCTTTATCAGATATGTGGCTTGCAAATATTTTCTCCCAGTCTATGGCTTGCTTGTCTTTTATTCTCTCAGCATCTCTAGAAGAGCAGGAGTTTTAAATTTTGGTGAAATCCAACTTATCAGTTATTTTTATTTATGGATCATGCTTTTGGTGAAATCTTTGCTAAACCGAAGGTCACAGCGGTTTTTCCTGTCTTCTAGAAGTTTTATAGGTTTACATATTTTAGGTCTGTGATTCATTTTGAGTTAATATTTATATATGCAGGGTATGGATTGAAAATCATATCCATATGGATATCCAATTGTACCAGCACAATTTGTTCAGAAGATGCCCTTTTTCCAATGAATTGCCTTTGCTCATCTGCTGAAAATCAATTGACCGTATATGTGTGGGTCTGGCCTCTATTCTGTTCCATTAATCTATATGTTTATTCTTTCTCCAATACCAGTGTCTTGATTACTGTAGCTTTATAGTCTTGAAATCTGATGGTGTACCTCCTTCAACTCTCTTGTTCTTTTTCAAAATTGTTCTTGCTACTCTAGTTTCTTTGCCTGTCTCTTATTTTTAATAGTAGAAAGCTCATAGGAAGATAGGCTGGTGTCATTCAGCCTCTATTTTTACTCCTAGGAGAGTGGAGAGAATCTAGAATTATGTCTTTTGTTATACCAGTTTGTCTGATTCTTTGTCGCCTGACTTTTGCCAAAAGGGGAAGATCCAGCTGGTTTGGTCCTGTTTCTTTCTCCTTCTGTTGAGGTATCTTCCCAGTATTTTTCATTTAGACCAGAAATTGACTTTTTTTTCTGTGCAGAAATATATTTTAAACCTTCAATAATTCACATGTGTGGTTGTTCTTGATTAAATTCCACAGATCTCCCCACTGTATTACTTTGATTTAAAAAACAAATTCATTGAGTTGTAAGAAAGGATCAAGAGTAGAACCGTATTTGGGGACTGAGAAAGTTGGACTGATGTTGGTTTGAGAACTTAATTCCCAGGGATAGTAGGTATAGGGCTCTCTTATAATTCAAGGCCAACGTTGTAAATTAAGCTGTTTTAAGAAGGAGCATTGCAGGTGGGAGAAGGGAAATAGAAAAATAAAAACAGGCTTTTTTTTTCCTTAATGGAAAGGAGTACAAAAATCATTGCAAGATTCTTAACCCAAACCAAACCGCTTTTTTCTCTCTCAAGTTGCTATAAAATTCTTACATAGTTTTAAAGTGTTTGATAGAGGGCTGGCCTGGTGGCGTAGCTGTTAAGTTCGTGCACTTGGCTTTGGCGGCCCAGGGTTCACAGGTTCAGATCCCGGGTGCGCACTGATGCACTGCTTGTCAAGCCATGCTGTGGCGGCGTCCCATATAAAATAGAGGAAGATGGACACGGATGTTAGCCCAGGGCCAATCTTCCTCAGCAAAGAGAGGTGGATTGGCATCAGATGTTAGCTCAAGGCTGATCTTCCTCACAAAAAAAAAAAAAAAAAAAGTATTCGATAGAAATATTCAAATGTCATTCAAGTATGAGTTGGAATTTTTAAAATTTTCCTAACTCTGAGGTATGTCTTACCATCTGGGTCAGGAGTTTTTTATTTTCCTAAACTAGAAATAAAAAGACATCATATGCATACTGTTGTAGTTTTCTTACACTTTAAGACATTTCCTTTTTTGTACATATTTTGTTTTTCATGCTCTTTGTTGAAGATCTTTAAATTGTATTAGAGAACTCTGTGTATGATAATTTTAGTTGCAAAGTCTACATCTTGGAAAAATTAACTAGTATAGGTTTTAAAATTCCAAACTATTTTCTGGAATTTTTTTCGACTTCAGGTAATACTGATGTAAAAACATCTAGCTTCTCAGTTTTCAGCCACAAGGTGGTGTACTACACCTACTGTCTGAAGTTCTGTTGGTGACTTTCTTTAGTAGCCTGGTCAAACCCAACTTAGAATAAAACAGACTATTATAAAAGGTCACTTTAGGCACTAAAGAAATTGTTTTTATTTTTCTGTAACGATAGTTGTTATAAAGGGCTCCAGTTTTATTTGAAGGGGATCCAAGGGGCTTTCACAGAAAATAAAGTAATACATTTTACTGCATTATTAATTAAAAATTTTCATTTGGAGATAATTTCAGACATTAAAATGTTACAAGCATAAGACTAGTACAATAAACATCCATGTACCTTTTATGTAGATTTACCTATTATTAACACTTTATCCCATTTGCACACTTTGTTTATATACATGTGTATTTGTTTCTGAAACATTTGAGGCTAAGTTATATACATCATGGCACTTTACCCCTAAGTACTACATTGTGCTTTTCCTAAGGATAGCGATATTCTTTTTTATGTAACCAGAATACAATGTCAACTTCAGTAAATTCAACTGTAGTAAATTTGATATTGATATAATAGTTTTATCCAGTCTCCTATCAGTATTTGTCATTTGACTCAATAATGTCCTTCATAACGTTTTTCCTTCTTCAGTTCAGCAGCCGTTAAGTCAGTTACAACATTTAATTGTTGTGGCTCTTTAGCCTCCTTTAGCCTGGAATATTTTCACAGCTTTTCTTTGTCTTTTATAACATTGACGCTTCACTCCCCTCCCTCTTTTTAATAGAACATTACTCATTTCCATTTTGAGTTTGTCTGATGATTCCTCATGATACAGGTTATACATTCTCAGCTGTAATATTGCGTGAGTGATGTTGTGTCCTTTTTAGGGTAATACGTATGCCCGTGGTCCTTTTAATGGTGATGTTACATTATTTTTTGTGAATTTAGATGTATGTGTTTAGAAGAAGAATTAAGTGCTGTTCGAGGATGTGTAAGAGCAAACAAACATTTCTCTAAAGGAAGAGACTTAGACTAACGTTCCCAGTAGGTAAAATCTAATTTGACTGTAAGGCTTGAGGTAGCACATTTTAACTTTATTCCTTGCAAAGCTCTTAATGTGGTATATTGGCATTTAATCTGTCCCTGGATTGCCAAGGAGTATTGTTGATATCCTCCTTGGGATCTGCCAGTCATTCTGGTGAAAGAATAAAATCTGAGTAAGTGACATTAGACAGAAAGAAGTATTAAAAATGGAGATATCTCAATTATAAATCTCTCAGATGTCATAATTAATGCCAAACAAATAATTTTATAGTCTCTGCTTGAGTTTGTGCTTGTATTAGTAAAGTTTTAGGGCCGGCCCCGTGGCTTAGCGGTTAAGTGCGCGCGCTCCGCTGCTGGCGGCCCAGGTTCGGATCCCGGGCACGCACCGACGCACCGCTTCTCCGGCCATGCTGAGGCCGCGTCCCACATACAGCAACTAGAAGGATGTACAGCTATGACATACAACTATCTACTGGGGCTTTGCGGGGGAAAAAATAAATAAATAAAATCTTTAAAAAAAAAAAAAAGTTTTAATACAAAACAAACGTATAAATGCCAAACATGTTGACTGGCAAGAATATTGTAAACTTCTCAAAGAAATGATCACAAATCTTTATCATTTGGTTATTTGAGAGATTTAGTATTAAGTGGATAGAAAAAATTTTGTGAGTAGAAAAATTTCCTAAATATTTCTAATATGTTGATCTTAGCATGTGTATAAAAATTCTCAGAAAGTAATAGGTACTTATTTTAAAGAAAACAGTCATTTTGAATATTTGCAACTAATTAATTTCTTGACTTTTGCTGAAAAGTATTTGTAACATCAATATTAAGATGGTTTAATGCCCTGTAAGAAAGAGCATTAGTTTAGTTTGCAGCTCTCTTGCAGAACATGGTGAATCAAAACTTTATGGCATGATCTTATACTTAATCCATTTACTTTGATTACATATGTATATTACATAGAAAATATGTATTCCCACGTACTGTAGACATCAAAGCATTTGAAGTATGAAATTAGATGAATATAAAATAATTTGAATGCCAAAGTGCCCATTAAATTTAACAATTGAACTTGAAAAATTATTGGATTCTTCTGGGAGTTATGATTTCTCCTGTCAGCTACCCTGCAGATTGTTGGAAGGGAGAAAAAGTTACCTCTGTATTCCTTCCAGGTTTGCTCGTTATTTTACAAAGAAGTTTACTGCTTAAATTGGTAGTAGTTTATAGCTTCTGCTTCTGACATTTGTATACATGCTTCTGAGTTTCCAGAGTGCGCTAAATGGTACCCTGGGGGCTTAGAAAAATTCAGTGTGTCTTTACAAGTGTCTCACTTAATTCTAGGAACCTTAGCAGTAAATATTATTTGATTGAATATAGTTTTAAAAATTGTTTTTATTTATTTTCATTTCTCAGACAAGACATCTGTATAGATTCTACTTCATCCCTGAGAGAGAACAAGCAACCTGACGGCTTGGAATTAAAACAAGGTATGAGTCAAGTACTTAATTTTTATATAACAGTTACCTGAAGATTATAAGCATTTTACCAATAATAAATTTTCACAGTGTTCCAGTTTGACCCCATTTTACAGACAGAGAAACAGAATAACTTATTTGGTTCAAGATCAAATCCTTTATTTGATGACTCCTTTAGCGATTGGAGTGGTTCTACCTTAGTGGTGTAGAGTTACAGATGCCACCAGATAGTTGTGGTCTTGAATAGTTGTAACTGCGTAATCTGTTATATATCCTCAGCTGCAAGATTTTGGAGGTATGTTAACTGGGTGGCGTTGGGTTGTATGTGAAAAAAAAAAAGTTTATAGGGTAACTTTTTTTCTCTTTTTTTGCAGAGATATTTTGTCCTTGTTTACTTTCTTATTTATTGTTTTTTATAAATCAATAGTTTTTGACATTGCCAGCTAACAGAATTAAAGTTTTAATTTGTAATTTATTCAAGTCAAGTAGATGAATAGGGCTAATCTTTTAGATGTCTTTTTTTGTTTCTTCTCATCCTAGTATGGAAAATCGAATGTAAAATAAATTTTTCTTGGTTACTCAAAGACCGCCTCACATTTTTTCTTTTTCCTGATAAAATTGCGTCAGAGCACTGAGAATCTGTTGAAGCCAAGAGAGTCGTGTTATTTATTATGTAAGCAACTAATGTTTGATGGCTTAGAATAGTTGCTCTAAAACTTGAGTCATAGTAGCTCATTTGGTCGAGAGAAGGAGGTCATCGGTCTATTTAGGCAGAATTTCTCTTTTTTAACTGGTCTGTATTGCTAATGCTTAATTAACAAAGTGAAAAAATTGAATAATTAACTTTGTGATTCATTCACTTTATATGTAGAGAGAACAAAATCTAGATTTTCTTTAGTTCTAACTTATGTACTCTGTGGTTTATAAATATTTCTGATACTTTTGAGAATTCTAACACTTTTCCAAAGTCCTGTTGTGTTAGCCTCTTAAATGGCTGGACAAGATTATATCTTTGTATTCTGACTACTTCTGAGCACCCCCTATAGACATAAACTCAGATTCCTAGTTTCATTTACATTTATTTGTCGTATATGAATACGTGGTAAGCACACATGGTTTTCATATAATGTTGTCATGGTCATATATCTCTTGCACCCCATGTATAATTGGACAGTACTGCTATTGTTTCTGCTCTTTGCATCAAATGAGCGGGCAGTGTGGAGAGTATGCTATTCCATCATCTGTGGAGAGAAGAATGGCGAATAAAGGATAGAAAAGGCTGAAATGGGCAGGTTGCTTCCAGTTCCTAGGGAAAAAGGAATGGAGACCTCATTGTACAAATCAGCCAGTGCTGCCCTCTAAGGGAAGATGTTTTTCTGCTCCCATGTTCAGGCACCTGGAGCTCATTAGAGCTCCCTTCCCAGTGTCAACAGCCTATTTTGCTGTGATTTTTTTTTTTTTTAATAATTTTTATTTATTTATTTATTTCTCCCCAAAGCCCCAGTAGATAGTTGTATGTCATAGTTGTACATCCTTCTAGTTGCTGTATGTGGGATGCGGCCTCAGCATGGCCGGAGAAGCAGTGTGTCGGTGCGCACCCGGGATCCGAACCCGGGCCACCAGCAGCGGAGCGCGCGCACTTAACCAAGCTAAGCCACAGGGCCGGCCCCCTTGGCTGTGATTTTTTATGGTTAACTTCAGTCATTTTGAAAACCAGCCATAGTGGCAAAGAGGAGGAGAAAAAGAACTCAGAGTAGCCAGATGTCACAAAGCCCAGGTCTTTTATGCTTCAGAGCCTTGAGAGACCCCTCTTAGGTTCTCACCGAGGCATGGGAAACGTCAAGAGCACACTGGCATCAAGAAGTGACAGCAAGCGGAGGTGAGAAAACGTAAGATCAAGCACAGCAGCACCATTGTGCAGTACAGTCCGTGTTCACGTTGACCAAACCTGTAGGAAATGGTTCAGTTTCAACTCTTTTTAAGAAAGCAGGGAAATAATTAAAATCTTTTAGAAAAATGTCTATAAAAATGGTTAAAGTAATAAAATGTTTTGTTGCATAATGGGATAAACATAAATTATCTAGAAGATTCAGTTATGTAGAACATCTTCCAGATAAATATCAGTATAGCTGAAATCTGAACCAGATGGTAAGTAACTTGCTCAGAGTTACCCAAGCAGCTGAGGTACACCAGGAAATAGAAATCCTGGTAGGCTCAATAAAGATTATTGCCCTTTTTCTAAATGAACTAATGTTGTCTTTTTAGTATGCAAAACTTTCAAAATTGATTTAATATTGTCTCTGACTTTTCTTGCATAGCTAGCTATTCTTGCTCACAGTGAGCTCAATAAAAACAGAATATAATGCTCCTTGTGAATGCATTGTCATTTTATTTAATGGCTTGACTATTTAAGAAAATTCATTGAAGCTTGTTTAGCACTAAAGTAACCCTTTGTTCAGTAGAGCAAAATATAAGGCAGCATTGAATTTTCTCTTTGCTCTTCTAGAATAAAATAAATCTTATTATATAACCTATTAATGGTGTATGATACTGACAAGTTATTAAAATTATATTTTCAGTTTTTTCAGCTTCTTGGCTAAAGTATTCAGTATTGAGATATATTAACTGTGAAGTAGTTAAATTGAAATTGGCATTTCTTTGTCTAGTCCTGGTTTTGTTCATCTTGTTGATAGGGAATATTATTCCTGCCACCAGCTGTACTGAAGATGAGTAACAGAGTGTACACTAGCTTCTCGCATGCTGTAAAATGGACTAGTACCTGAAGAGCTACCTTCGCTGTGCAAACATTGTTTAATTGTAAATACAATCTCCTGGTTGGTTGATTGGTACTGTAGTAAAACAGAAGCTTTTCTGTTAGGATTAGTTTCCTAAGTCATTCATTTTTAGCAAGAGGGCAGTTGTGTAAGAAAGAGCAGTTAACAGTTTTGCCCTTTATCTTTAGCCCAGCTGTGTTTGTGTGCACAGGCATATACACATGTGCAGGCCTGCGATCTTATGTTAATTTCCTGGAGGATTTCAGGGCTTGAATTATTGAAAGCTTCAGCTCAGCTTTTAAAATAGTAATAGTTTATATAAATTTTCTAAATTGGTTATAGTTTAAAAAAATGAAAACTATTTGTCAAAAGTATTTAATTTTTAGAAAATATTTTTAAAATACCAAATCTCTGCTAATATTAATGAATTCTCTTCCTATATATTTATCTTTAAATAAATTTGCTTAAGACATTCAGTAATAAAATAATCATCTGTATTAAAATTGTTGCTTTAAAGTTTACAACTGGGGTATGTGTAATTTTGCACCTTATTCTCCTTTGTAACTTCAAGAATTAAGCTCTTACGCTTCCATTACTTCTTAGATAAAGTAGATAAAGTTGTTCTTAGACATATTTTTGTTCAATTTATTTATTTCAAATAATCAGAAGTATCAGAAAATGCAGTGAGCTGCCTTCTGATATAGGTTCCTATTGCCAAAGATGTTCCAACATAGGTTACATTAACTGCCACTTGGTGGCGCTGTTGTTGAGCAGAGTCAAGCAATGTTTGAATGTTTGGCCCTGATCTTGAAGTTCCTTTCTAGTTGTTAGATTTTGTAAGATCAGTGCCTAGAGCAATGTCTCCACTGGGAAAGAATGCTTAATAACTGTTTTCTCAGATTGTTAAATGGAAACAGAATGGAATATGCAATTTTTTTTTTTCTATCTCTACATTTTTTATTCTATTAGAGGAAAAACAAGATGCTTGAATTAGTCTTTAAGCTGTAGGGTGGTTCCTTGAAATGCATTCATTTGAATACGGTCATAAAAATAAATAATGTAACCGTATGATATATAAGATGATAAAAATCAATAAGACATTTACTATATCTTACTCTGAATCTTTTACATTAGCTTTCTCATGTGACAATTATTCTTTCCTGCTATTAGAGAAAGATATGCAAACACATACAAAAAATATGCACAGAGTTTTGCTGTGGTTAGGCTCAAGTCTTGCCACCTTTTTTTTTTTTTTAAATACTGTAGTTGCCTTATGTAGTTATGTTTTGGCCTTCTAGTTCACAAGTTAGTGAATGATAGACAGCTTTAAGAATTATCTTGTTAACAAGAGCTTCAAGAAGTTGAAAGGTGGACTTTAATAGGGGAAAAATGTTTATCAGTGGTTAAACCATGTGATGACAGTTTAGAATAGATATTTTCTATGTGCTTCTTTCAGCCTTTCAGACCAGTGGTCACCAAAGTGTGATTATACATACTCCCAGAAAATGCAGGAAGAAAATACCAGAACTTCTAACATAAATAAATATATGTAAACTTGTATATTTAAGTCTCTTCCTTTTAAAATTTCTGATTACATATATATTATTGTAATAGTATGTATTAATTTATAGTAATAGTACATGTTTGTTTATAAGTAAATAATACTTACAGGTACTGGAACAGATACTTAAAATGTTTTCACTTGATAGGTTTATGTAGATAATGAAGTTGAGAGACCACTTTTTTAGGCTATCATAAAGAATTGGTGATGGCCATATCTTATGCACTCATTACTTCTAAAACCTTAAATGTGATATAAGAGATTTTGCCGTCATAGCAAAGGTATTGAATATAAAACCATATGAGGGGCTGGCCTGGTGGCGCAAGTGGTTAAGTGTGCGCGCTCTGCTGCGGCGGCCCGGGGTTCGCCGGTTCGGATCCCGGGCGCGCACCGACTTACCGTTTGGCAGGCCGTGCTGTGGCGACCTCCCATATAAAGTGGAGGAAGATGGGCATGGATATTAGCCCAGGGCCAGTCTTCCTCAGCAAAAAGAGGAGGATTGGCAGATGTTAGCTCAGGGCTGATCTTCCTCACACACACACACACACAAAAACCATATGAGACCATTCGAATCCTTAAAGTGAGGGGTAAATGGAAAAACCCAACTAATTTTTGTTCTTGTTGCTATTGTTGTTGTTGTTCTAAGGTCACACTGCACTAGGAGAAGCAAAGGTGGGTGAATAGAGGGACTAGAATACAAAGAATGAAGAAATGAATTTGCAGTTAAAAAGGAGATGAGTTTTGCTGAAAAAAACTTCACAGCTGTAGCCGAAGGAATACATACAAGTTATAAAAACTTTAAAAAATAGTGAGCAAAATGCCATCAGCGACTTTTATTGCTTTGTAAAGGAGGAGAGAATGAAGATCATCCGTTAATTAAGCAGCATTTGTAGGCCAGGAGTGTTACATGTCTGTATCCATTACCGTAGCAGTCCCTGGATGGGCAGGTGAGCTCTGCTGCCTCTTCCTCTGAAGACCTAACCTGCAGGCGCGGGGGTTAGAGAGCTGTGGGGAGGCTGAGAAGGAGGTGTTAGAAGGCTGTCCGGGGTTGGAAGCAGAGCACATGTACCTGACATGTTTTAAAGGTTGGAGTCTCCCTCCGCTCTTCCCAGCCCTCGATTATCTCCTTGACTGGCTCTAACAAATGAGTATTCACAGACTGCAGCCTCTCAACACGAGTTAAGCTCTTTAAAGGATTTTTAAAACCTTGTTGTGGGGAAGTGATGTCCAGTTCAGCAATTGGTGAAGGAAAAAGAGAGTGCGGTGTAACCACCAGTGCGACATAAGAATTTACATTTCTTTTCTCATTCCTTTGAGCTTTTCCGCAGGTTATTACCAGCAGTGACACCAAACAGAATCCTCCTTGCTTTTTAATTTGTCTCTTTCTGTGAGTGGTAGTTGAATGAAAGGGTGAAAATTACATTTTGTGTGGCAGATTAGCCCATACTGTTTCTGTACCTTTTGAAGGCCCCTCTGTTGCATTTAACTGTGAGACTTTTCTGGATTTCTTTTTTTAAAGTAAACCAGCAAGGTTTTTGGATGCATAATAGCCTGCATGTGTTTTATCAAGAATGACATTACAAAGAATTTGATTCAGTTCTTTTGAGAGAAATGTTTATTTCCATGTTTCTTTAAATTATACCCATTTTGCACATTCTCTCTTGTGATGTGTTTCATGGGATCGTAGACAGACCCTTTCTTAGGGCAGCTACTTCAGAGGTTGCATAGTCCAAACCTTCATCAGGTGTTGGATCCCGTTTGGATCCACCATGCTTTTCGGCCGTTATGTTCTCATCCAGGAAAGAAAGTAAACACTACGCTTGACGTTGGATTTTGTTACCAGTTCCTGAAGTTTTCACATATCCCACACTGTAGTCTATGACTTAATTAGCAGTTTTGGTTGCCACATCATATAGTTGATACATATTGAGCTTATAGATAACCAACTTTTTTAAAATTAATACTCTTTAATTTTTTTTAACAGCTTTAGGTTTACAAAAAAATTGAGCAGAAAGAAAGTACAGAGTTCCTGTGTACCCACTTAGCACCTCTTCTCCCAGTTTCCCATATTATCATCTTGCATTAGTTTGGTAAATTTGTCACAATTGATGAGCCTACATTATTAACTAAAGTTCATAGTTTAGAGTTCATTCTTTGTGTGGTACTCTCTATGGGTTTTGATAACTATATCATAACATGTATCCACCGTTACGGTATCATACAGAGTAGTTTCACCTCTTCATCCCTCCCTCCCTCCGCCCGAAACCACTGATCATTTTACTGGCTCTATTGTTTTGTCTTTTCTGGATTGTCTTACAGTAGAGATCATATTTTCAGATTGGCTTCTTTCACTTAGCAATATGCATTTGAGGTTCTTCCGTGTCTTTTTGTGGCTTGATAGCTCATTTCTTTTCATTGTTGAATAATCTTCCATTGTATGAATGTATGCAGTTTGCTTATCCATCTACATGTTGAAGGATATCTTTTTTTTTTTTTTTTGAGGAAGATTGGCTTGAGCTAACATCTATTACCAATCTTCCTCCATTTTTCCTTTTTTCTCCCCAAAGCCCCAGGAGATAGTTGTATGCCATAGTTGTACATCCTAGTTGCTCTATGTGGGACACCACCTCAGCATGGCTTGATGAGTGGTGCGTAGGTCTGCGCCTGGAATCCAAACTGGTGAACCCTGCCCCACTGAAGTGGAGTGCACGAACCCAACCACTGCGCCACCGGGCTGGCCCCTGGGATAGCTTGTTTGCTTACTAGTTTTGACAATCATGAGTAAAGCTGCTATAATCATTTGTATGCAGGTTTTTGTGTGGACATAAATTTTGAATTGTTGGTAAATTCAGTTTAGTTTTGTAAAAAACTGTCAAACTGTCTTCCAAAGTACCGTACCATTTTACATTCCCACCAACGATGAAGGAGAGTTCCTGTTGTTACACATCCTTGCTAGCATTTGGCGGTCTCAGTGTGCTGGATTTTGGCTGTTCTCATAGGTCCCTGTGTCCTGTTGTTTTACTTAGCAGCACCCTCGTGGCGGAGGCTATGGAGCATCTTTTCATAAGCTGCTTTGCCATCTATATATAGTCTTTGGTGACTTGTCTCTTCAGATATTTTGCCCACTTTTTAATTGGGTTGTTTGTTTTCTAATTGTTGCATTTTAAGAGTTCTTTATGTGTTTTCCATACCAGTCCTTTATCAGATGTGTTTTGCACATATTTTCTCCCAGTCTGTGGCTTGTCTTTTCATTCTCTTAATATTTATACATATTTAATACATGTCTTTTAGGTCTGTGTGTCCTACGTCTTGTATTTATTCGGGTGGTTTTAAGGCACCTACCAGAAGATATATTCGACTGGAACCAACATTCTAATCTGTGAACCTTCTGTGGTCGTTCTGATTCTGTTAAGATCTGGGAGGCAGTATAAAATGTTTAAATGCATAGGTTTTCAAAATATTCTTGGGTTTGAGTTATGGTTCTGCAACTTTAGTTGTGTAAACTAGGGCAAGTTACTTAAACTCTCTGTTCTTCAATTTCCTTGTTTATAAAATGGGTATAATGAATACGAATGCCTTTTTCATTATGTCAGCATAGGGTTAATACATGTAAAGTGCTTTAGAGAAGTGCTTAGTACATAGTAAGTGTTCAAGAAATATCAGCTCTTGTTATAATTATTTCTGCCATTATTATTGTTGTTACTAGTGTTTTCTGCATCATGTCCTCAGTATCATCCTGCCTGACTCTAAATGGTGAAAATGTCTCTATACTGAATCATAGTTAGCCTTTATGTAACTTGTACTCATTGGTCCTTCTGTGTCCTTTGGATTATAGAAAATGAATTTAATACCTCTTGTAAATGACATCTCTTCAAATTTTGAAGCTGATCTTTTCTTCCAACAAACTAATTGTTTTATGCTAGGCACCAGGGATAGAAAGATAAATAAAATGTGGCCTGGCTTGGAAAGAACTTATCTAATAAAGGAAAACAGATGTGTAAATTAATTTTTCACATCCTCCTGTATTTGAAGGTCATTGCTGAGTCCTCATCTTGACCTGGCAGCCACGGTTGACACCACCGATTATTCCTTCCTCCCTGACACTGTCTTCTTTTCTCAGTCCCCTTTGCCTCATGCTCCCCTCTACCCAACTTCTAAAGGGTGCATGCCCCAGGACCTCTTCTTTGAACTTTTTCTCTCTCCTACATTCCCAGGTGGTGATCTTATGTAGTTCCAGGACTGGCAGCTACAAATTTATTTCTGCAGTTCAGACCTCTTTCCGGTTCTTGTATATCCAGCTTACTTATTAAATGTTCAATAAGCATCTTAAGTTAATGTCCCAGAATAAATTCTAGATCCTTCCTTGACCAACCCGCCCCAAAAGCAATAAATAAACAAACTTCAAACAACCTTGCTTTTCCTGCATTCTTCTCCATCTCAATAAATAGCAGTTACATTCTTCTGAGTGTTCAGGCCAAGAACTTTGGCATCATTCTTGAGTCCTTCCTTTCATCTCTGTCAACAAATCCTGTCAGCTCTCCTTTCAGAATATTCAGAATCCAGCCACTTCATACCTCTTCTTAGCCATGTTGTTCTGGCGTTGATTCTTATGGTATCTGATCTCTGTGTTTCTATCTATGCTCCCCTCTAGTCTCTTTTCCACACTGCAGTCTGGATGATTATTTTAAACTGGAAAAATGGTCATGTCACTATTCTTATCAAAGCCTTCCAATAGCTTCCCATCTCAAAACAAAATCTGAAGCGCTTCCTTCTTACGGCCAGTACAGCCTTAGGGTGAAACAGCCTGTCACTCTCCCCTGCTTATCTGTCCCTTCCTCCTTGCTTTCCCCTCGCACTCCAGGACTCTGCTTTTGCTGTTTCCTCTGCCTGCTGCTCCTCCCCAAGATAACCACATGAGGCTTCCACACATCCTTTAGATCCCTGATCAGAGTTACCTTATCTGTCTAAACCAATTAGCACTACTTTCTTCAGAGCTTATAAACCTCCTAATAAACCTAGAATTTTACTGGGAATTGGTGTCAGGTTTTCTGTACTGTAGTTGTGGAAGTTACCTTCTTTTGAAAATAAGAACTATGTGGTTCTATCATGAGTCTAGTTCGAAACATATCTCAGAATATAAGTGGAAATCTATCAGTTGTGCCTATAGGTTTTAAATACTTGTCATGCAGTTTGTTCAAATCTGAGATTTATACTGTTCACACCAGTGGTATACCTTATTTAGGTTGAACTACTTGTTCTTTAAGATCAAACATCTCCAAATCGGTGAGGCCTTCCCTAACCTGCTTCTGCTCACCTCACCTCTTCTCTCAATGCCCTTACTATAGGATTGATTATCACCCATTTCATACCACTATTGCCTGTTTATTTACTTCTTTTATAACACCACCCAGTAATTAATAATTGTTTTCAATTCAAGAAACATTTATGAGTACCTAAATACTAATTTGACATGGTCCTTACCCCTAAGTAGCTTCCCATTCCGTGGTATTTCTATTTGTTTATATATGACTATCCTCTTTAAATGGAGAGCTTCTGTAGGGCAAAGGATTTGTGTTAGGATCCTTTAGGTCTTCAGTGCTCATCCATAGTGGGCACCCAAAGTTTTTTGAATGAGAAAGTTGGATGGATAGCCGAATGAAAGAATTCCTTCTTTCTCTTCCACTCTATCCAGTGTGTACATTATTCTTAATAGAGAAGATGGAAGCAAAATAGAATATTAGTTACTTCAACCCATTATTATTCTACCACCTACCCCGAAGAATGTGTTGGTTCTGAGCTTGTTTTTCTTTCTGGTGTTAAAAAAACTGAGTCATTTTTGTTTGTTTCCCTTAGGCTTTAGCTTTATTTTTCTTACTTGTATAGATTCATACTGGTCTTTTATGTTAATCATTGAGTATGTGCCCTTTGTAAAATATGTGGTCATCACAGAGATTCCTCTGTAGCTTTTATTTCTTTGGATATTTCCTCATTTGGATAATTAATCTTCGGTTAGAATTTTATTTTTGAGCATCTTTCTGTGCTCGTGTTAGCTGTCCTTCCTCATGAGATTATGTGTTTTCTCTGACCATTTTGAAAACATACAGGACCCTCTTCACTTCATTTTCCACTTTCACTATCATACACTCTGAGGTGACATAGTTATTTTTTCCAAAGGCTCCCACTACTTCCATTTCACGTATTTTCTTTTATAGAAAGAATTAGGATGAAACTGACAGTTTTTATTATTTTTCCTACTTCTTTAATGGAAGTGTTTTTAGTTTTAGGGTAGGATTTCTGTGTTTTATAGAATACATGACCACTTTTTTTGGCATACTGATAATGACTGGCTGCTTATCTAAGCGTGAGTCTATAAAAGGTACATTTATATTTTCTAAAATTAGAATCCAGTCTTTAGTATCTCTTTGCAAGCATATGTTTATATTTAACAAGCAAAAGCAATGCCACAGAAAACATGACAGTTGTGAAGTAGACGATGAGTTTGAGCACACCTTCCTTGGACGGGCAGGTTGTGGAGCACTGAGAGATTGCTAGCAGAAAATATGACCGTGAGGCCCTTTTAAGTGAGTAAGTTTCAATAGATCTTTGGGGGAAAAGTTGCCTGATTCTAAACTCCAGTGCTTGTAAATACTGAAATACCTATCTTGGCTTCATTTTTTCCCCTTTGTGCATTTTCATAAATTTCTGCCTAGATTTTGATATCAAACTTTTATTCTATTAGAAGCCTCTTTAATGAAATGGTATGAGAAATGGTAAATGAGATTTTTAAAGATTTTCTTCCTGTTTACTTCCAGATTACTAGAGGAAAGATTATAGTCAGAAATCTCTCATGTGTCAGCCTGTTATTGTGCCCCAGTGTGTCCCCAGAATATTTACTTACCTGATCTATGGTAAAAGGCTGGCAGGAGGTGGTCCCTGTTGTGCCTTTGTGCTAGAGTGGTGCTGTCCTCAGAGACAGTGACTTTAGATATGGCCCTTTTATATACTCTCGTGTGTGCATTCCGTTCTGTTTGGCTCACGTGCTCTGTGCTGAGCCGAGATCCAACACTTTGCCTTTGTCCGTTGTGTCCCTCTCATGGAGTCTCCTTCTCTGTCAATATCACCTGTCAGGTTCTAAGACCTACTTTGTATTCTTTGTCTATGAAGATCTCCTTGACTTTTCGCTATTGCCTTGTACACTCTGAAATTGTGTTATTCTTCATTTTGCACAGTTTAGCACTTGAAAATGTTATGTCCATAAGCATACATAAGCACCACAAGGGCAAAGACTATGTCTTAATCGTGCCGCAAATATTTAATCTACCCTACCCATGGCATTTTGTAAGACCTACCTCTTCTGTGGCCTTTACAGCACCATTATGGCATATGTAATAGATACTGAGTAAATATTTATTAACTCTTGGAGCAATGTCTGGATTTGTGATTCTTGAAAGTTAGGTTTACGGGCTAGTGGACGCTCACGTTATCCAGAAGTTCAGTGGAGGTTTGGTAGAATACTAGACAGGTTTCTATATTAAATTGTTTGCTTTTTCTTCTTTATCTGTAACAGTTGTGCCATGAATAAATTTTGAATATGATGGTTAACATGATGCATTTAAATTTAAATCAATAGTTTAAAACAGTACATGAAAAAAAATAGCCAAGTTCTGTTAGTTTTGCTGAGACGAAGATTGAAGGCCTCTACAGGAAAGATTATTCTTACACGTTAAAAGAACAATTGTTTTCTTTTCAGAAAATAAAGTATTGGTTTCTTGAAAAGGTTGGAATTCGCTAAAACTGTTAAAAGTTATCAAGCTGACTTTCTATAGTTAGAATACATTAGAAGTGTGTTGTTTATAAATTAAAAAATTTAGTAAAACCAAAATTTTCTCTTGTCTAAGAAAAGAAGTCCATGGAGGCATAGCCTTGCTGTCTAGTGTATCGTAGACGTTGTTACTAATGAGATTCAGCGGGTCTGTAACACTGGAGGCTGTGGAGAGTGGAGATTCAGGATCTAGAGGGAAGGATGGTGAAATGTGTCGTTCTAAGTGGCATAACCACTGAATGTGAATAACTTAAAATCAGATGACAAAAACTAATTAAAAGAGAAAACAAAGTAAAATAGTTTAACCCTTTTAATAACCTGCTCTATGATTAGCCTGATAGGAATATTGGATTTCGGTTTTCTCATGTTCTACTCCAAGATATATATATTTTTAAATATTTTCAAAAATGTTGTTTCAGATTTCTAAGTAGAAATCAACTTTTTTTTTTAACTTTTTGTCTTGGAAATTTTCAAACAAAAATAAGAAAGAAAGTAGGAACATAACTCCCATGACTCAGCTCTATCTTCAACAATTATCTACCTGTGGCTACTCTTTTTCCTCTATACCCCTACCAGCTAGCTTCACAGCGCTAGATTATTTTAAAGCAAATCCGAAACGTCTTTTCAGTTCATCTGTAAATATTTCAGTATGTGTGTATTTCTTAAAGAGGAGAGATCTCTTTTTAAACATAGCTATATTACCTTAAAAAGTAATGTGTCTTAATACCATCAAATAGTCAGAAAGTGTTCATATTTCAACTAGTTGTAGTGGTTGGTGGTATTGTGATGTTAAGATTGGTCGATTAGTCCAGATGTTGTCAGCCTGACACCTAATGGTTCTAGTAGCTGTGGTTATTGTCTAGGTCCATTACTTCATTAGGGGGTGCAGGAGAGTGATACATATTTTTAATCTTAAGATATCCAGTGTTCAGGTTTCTCTGATTGTCTCATAATATTTTTTAAACTATATTGGTATGAATTGGGATCCAGATCAAGTCCCTACATTGCACCTGGTTAATAGTCTCTGTTTAATCTATTATACTTCCCCTTTTCCTCCGGCCCTCCCTCTCTCCCTCTCTTTGCAGTTTATTTCTTGAAGAAACTTGGTGTCTGCTCAAGTTTCTCAGTTTGAATTTTGCTGATTGCATCCCAAGCCCAGTGTTTATTTAACATTCCTTTATATTTTGTATATTGGTAGTTAGATGTAGAGGCTTGATCAGATTCATGTTCTATTTTTTGATGGGAATATTTAGGAGCAATTTCTGCTACTCTCTTCTTATCCTGCTGTATTTTTCTTCATAGCACCTGGTATTTACTTATTTATAGTGTTTCTTCTATGACTTAAATGTAAGGCAGGGACTTTTTTTTTTTTTAATTCTCTGCTATTTCCTCAATGTTTAAAACAGTGTCTAAAAGAGTTTAAAACAATATTGTAGGTGTTCAGTAATATTTGTTGAATTAATTATATTAGGTTGTTGTTGGACTCGTGTCATTCATCCTCATCTCTTAACTTTTATTGCGTATTTTACATATATTTTTATGTCATTTCTACATTTTGAGAGTTTTTTTAACATTATCTTCGAGCAACCATTGAATGTTTGCTTTTGATGACTGTATTTTAAAATTCTAACATTTCTGTTCTCTGTCTTTTTTCATGGTACTGTGTACTTGTTTTATAGCTGCATTGTCCACTTCAGTCTCTCTAAGGATACCAAGTAAACTCTCTCACGCCTCATGCCCCTCATTAGATTATCTTCTGGCTCCTAAATTTTCTGTATTTGTTCCTTTGTTCATCTTGGTCCTTCATTTATTGTCGCTGGGTTTTTCTGGTAGCTGGTTTGGGTTTCTCCAGTAGCTGTTTGGACATGCTTCTCTAACAGATCTCTTTCTTTAATATAGGGGGATGGAGTAGGCCTCCCACAGACAGTGTTTGGGCATGTGTCAGGGAAGGGGAAGGAAAGAAGGAAGGGTTCAATTGGCCCAACTATTCTGAATGAATTTAATTTTAATTATCTTGGTGTTTGTTCCACAGCCAGCTCTTCCTTGCTTCCAACACTCTCTAAGAAAGAGCTACACTCATCTCTGGGGTCTTTGTGGTTTTGCTTTGCTTTTATTTTTCTGTCACTTTCATCCTGCCTACTCTCATTTTGTAAAAACCCTGCAAAATCTCTTTTTAGATGATACCCTTTCTTGTTTATCATATTAATAGTATGATTTCATTTTTTCTTTTAAAACTTTTTACAAGGTTATATTGTTGGAAATGGTTGAAGTAATACATGTGTTCATAGAGCAAAATTGGGAAACTCATTTTCTTCCCTTTCCCCTCTTCTTTTACTCTCTTCTCCAGAAATAACCACTATTAATATTTTACTTATGTTATTTTTAGCTTAAATATGGTTATCACTCTTTAGCTTACTTTTTTAACTTAATATTTCTTGATCATTTTTCTATTTTACCAAATTTTTTCTTTTTTAACAGTTTTTCCCCAGATGGATAAAATTACTGTTTTTTATTAATAAGTAAAAAATAGTGTCTTATTGTTTTAATTTGCATTTCCCTGATTAGAAAATAGCTTGAGCATTTTTTCATGTGTTTGTTGATCTTTTGTATTTCATATTAGAGAAATGCTTGACCTATTTCTACCCTTTGCCTGTATTTTTAGTTATTTCTTAATGATATCTAGACATTGTTATATGTTCTTATATTTGTCCTTTTTAAAAATGTATTTCACTAATATTTTCTTGTAGTCTGCCCCATCTTATAATTTTATTTATGGTATATTTTCTTTCTCAGAAGTCTTACATTTTTATTTAGCTGAATTTGTTGATTTTTTCCCTTTATGGATTCTCCATTTTGTGTTTTACTTAGAAAGGACTGATGTTTGTTAATTTTATCCTCAGTTAATTTATAATTTTTCTCTATTATTTTTAAGTAACTCTTTTCTGTCACTTCAGTGGGTTCTTGGTAGGGAAGAGACTTAGATATGTGTGCTTAATTTGCCATCTTTAGCAGAAGTTCAGACAGATATTTAATTGTTCCTTGTTCTGGGGCTTGTCTCTTGGCTTAATTTAATAAGTCACTATCAAAGAAGTTTCACAAGCATGCAGTCACTCATAACATTAGATATGCTTTGATTTTATGCATTAAAACTATTTCTGATAAGTTGAATTATTAGCAAGTAGAATAATATAGGCCCTTTCAAGGTTTAAATATGCTAGCACAACTTAAAAATCCTTTTTAATTTTTACCACTCAAAATGTTTGTAGTGAATAATTCTTATATGTTTGTTTACTTTCATTGGGTGTTCTATTTAAAACTTTTAACAAAAAGCAAACTTAAGACATAAAATACGTTTCCTTTAAATAGCTTAGAGAGTCCCTGCAGCTCTTAAACATTGAGGTTTGTTATAGATGATGATAAAAGTACAGGTATTACATTTTGTTTTTCCCTGTTACGTAGTACACTCCCCTTTATTTATACTGGAAGTATATTACTTTAAAGTGATTGTGTATTTTCTAGTTGTATTTTTTCTCCTTGTCGATAAAATGTTTAAAGGGTATTAGGTGTTCTATTTAGTTGCCAAATATTTTGCCTTTATGGCTTTATCCCATGTTCATAACTATGCTTCATTGAATAATGGAAACAAATATTTCTCTGATAAATTATTCCATTTATTCATCTGTGTCAGTGATAAATTTAGATAGTAATTGATTCATCTTGCTGTCTAGATACTGAGTCTAGATAGATTTGTTTTTTATTTAAAAAATCTTTGGTACTTGGGTGCAGAGTTTGATCGGGGTATGGATCAAGTTGATAGCACAAAAATAACAGGAAAACGAAAGAAAAGAGAAATGGTGGAAGTATACAGACAGAGGAGATGGAGTAGAATGTATGTTGGTGAGTAGTTGGCTAGAGGATCAACTGTAAGAGAGAAATGCTCAATAAACCCCTGAACTCTTTATTACTTTTTTCTTGAAAAATATTTTAGCTCTTACTTTCTCTTCCTATAACTGTTGTTTAGCCAAGCTCTTGAACTCCTTTAACCCTTTCCCATAAGTTATTTACTCCATTTCCTCATTTAGATTGCTTTTCTCTGAGGTTCTCTAAATGGTAGGTAGTATTTTAGGTGCCACCCTTCTTACTGGAAAGGAGCAGAATTAATGTAAGGAATGTATCATATCCTCTGGTTTCTTTGTGTATAGTTTAAAGTTACTTCAGTTATTTTGCTGCGCTATGACATCAGGATCTAATTTTATGCTTGCTCTCTTCCCTGAGCGACTTTTGATTATTGTCTTTTACATAATAGTCTGAATTCTTATTCTTAATATTTTTAATTACATTTGCATTATTTTACCTCAGACCCACCTGTCTTTTATTTTTCTTGGTGGATTTCAAAACCTTAGTTTAATATCATGCATATATTGAAACTGTGTTTATTTCCTTTAGAGGAGCAGAAATAATGTACCTTAGATTGGTTTGGTACTCTCAGACTCCTAAGCCCATGTGAAAACTTGAAGATGCTCTTGTGTTTGCAGAATTTTCATATAATTTAAATGGGCAGTCGCTTCCCCCTGAAAACACACACACTCGCCTGCATGCAGAATGGGGTGTGGAAGGACAGAACATGACCACACTGATATTTTAAGGACTTTGAATAAGGCATTTTGGGGTAAAGTTGCCTTTTTAGAAAGAATGTACAAGTTTTACCTCTTCCACTTTGAGAATCATAATTGATAAGGAAAAACCCTATAGTTTCCTGATGGTGAAGATGAGAGTAAATTGTCTTTGGAAATGTATTCATATGTTTGCAAATGATGCTTTAAAAATTAAATCAGTAGAATGATGAAAATTAAGGAATAATGCAAAGATTTCAAGTATGATCCTAGATCTTCAAATAATTTGTCATGTTATATTGTACAAGTCACTTAACTTGTTTTCTTTCACATTTGTGAAATGGAGTGCTTAAGATAAATTATTTCAGATATAAATTATACAAAGCTTTGGTATCCATGGTGCAGGTATAATGGGCAGATGGAACCTGTGAATGTGTTCACCAGTACTGTTAGGGAGGACTCAATCTCTTGGATTTTGGACAATTCTAAATATAAACAGAGAACACGAAGTTTATAGAGCACCATGTCTTCAGTAATAGAATATGTATAACTGTTTCCGATGGTGAAATGTGTTTGGGACTCCATGGTGGGAGGTGGGGTCAAAGCAGCCCTCTAATCCTAAACAGAAGAGGAATTTTGACCAGGGCATTTAGGTTACATGGTTCTTCCCCCCTTTTTTTGTCTGTTACAGGCAAAGGGGAAGATAGTGATGTACTCAGTATAAATGCAGATGCTTATGACAGCGACATAGAAGGCCCGTGCAACGAAGAAGCAGCTGCTCCTGAGGTCCCAGAAAATACAGTCCCAAGTGAAGCTGGCCAGATAGATGACCTGGAGAAAGACATTGAGAAAAGCGTGAATGAGATTCTGGGACTGGCGGAGTCCAGCCCAAAGGAGCCCAAGGCAGCCGCCCTGACCGTCCCTCCAGCGGAAGACGTTCAGCCTTCCGCACAGCAGCTGGAGCTGCTGGAACTGGAGATGAGGGCGAGAGCTATTAAAGCCCTGATGAAAGCTGGCGATGTCAAGAAGGCAGCCTAGTTATCCCCCGCGCCTGGAGTTTAGGTGTGTTTAAACAAAGCCGCGTCCTGTAAGTTTGTATCTGAAGTTTATTTGGGGTCTTATATGATATTTCTCCTGTAGCCTGTATTAGAGAACTCATTTTAGGGCTAAAACACCTATGTGGGTCTTTGTTGTTGTTGTTACTTTTATGTATGTGTTATTGTTTTATGACTTCATGGCAGATATCGCTGGATAACCTGGATGCCTTGTTAGATGACTATTTAGCTATGTCTGCAAATTAATTAATATCTGAAAAACCATTAGCAAAGAGAAATGGTATTTTTTTCTTTTTTTTTAATGTTTTGGCACCAAACCTAAAAGCTTAAGAAAGATTGACCAAGCATGTCGCTCTTAAGGCTATCTGTATTTTGCGATAGAATGATAGAATATTGAATTATTGCTCCTAGATTTGTTAACAGTTTAAGAAATTTAGTTAAGCTTATATGCACTTTTAAAATATGTATCGTCTTGCAGATGCCTTCGTATGGGGGAGGATTTACTAGTAAAAACTGAGTCATGTTTTCCATTATAAGGCTTAGAGATCTGGAATGGCTGAGGAAAACTTATTTTATAAAAGAAAAAAAAGACTTAATTTAAGGCAGTTTTTAACAATGTAGAAGTAATTGCCCAACTTGAATTCCAGCAGACAAGCCATTCTAACAGGTATTTCATATTGTTGGACACATGGTTCAAGTTTTTTTCTTCAATAAAAAGGGAACACATTTTCATTTACATTCCAAGCTATTAGGAAAAGGAGAATATTTTATCGTACAGGCTTTCATCTGCTGTTTTGGCTTGAAGATCTGATGTGCTATATAATTCCATGAATTAAAGGTAATAAAGACTGTCATTCTGGATCTGAAGACTTTTGATACATTTCCAAAAGTGGGATTAATTTTAGAAGCTTTGATAAGTTGATGTTCCAGTCTAATTTTGTATAGTTTTTGTAAATAAATTAAAATATTGCCACAATTATGGATGCTTTTTGCCCCATTACTAATTGTAGTTGTTCGATACCAAAATAAATTAAGGTAGAGACCCTTAACTTAAAATAAATTAATTTTTTTTCTAAAATAGAAATCTGGAACTGTTGTTTTTATATTTGCTAACAAATATAGTATATTTTATTTATAAGTCATGTTCTACTAATGTTGTATGAGGATTTTCCTTATATACAAATCTTGCAGGGATTGTGTTTTATTAGCTGGCTTAATTACATATAAATTTTAGAGTGTAGGTATCTTATGGAAATAGAGAGTATTTATGAAACTTTGGGGTTGCAGTTAACAAATTCTTTTTTTTTGGTTCTTGAACACACCTTTAAATAATCCTGTCATTTTCTTTGTTTTCCTCCCTGAGTCTTTGTAATGAAGCGCAAAGGCCTGTATCATTTGAAATGCTCTTAGGCTGGTAAACGTGGATATGATTTAAATAGTGAGTTCTCATTGTTAACTGCCTTCAAGATGAAAAAGCATTGATTATGGTAAAGTAACTTTTCTATTCCAACTTAAACTAAAATTTAAAGTAATAACAAAGTGGTGTGGAATGAACCCACAATTTGGGCCAAGTATAGATGGCAGCCTAAAAGTTTTAAAAATTCTCAGTTCTATTCTATCCTAAAAAGTGGGTAAAGAGAGTTCAGTTATAGTTACTTTTCCTTTATTGTATCTGTTTAATTCTTAAAAAATAGAAGACCAATATGCTATAACTTAAAACTGCTAGATATTTTGACATTTTCTTTATCTTCAAGTAGACTCCCTTTTTAAGACAAAAAAGTGCTAATGAGTATATCAATAGGAGCTCAAATACATTTCCTTGATATTTAATCATTATTTTAAAATGTGCTGTGATGCAATGGAAAGTGTGCGAGTTAAGAGCAGAGGGTTCTGGTTCTACCCAAACCGGCTCTGTAACCTTGGACAAATTACTATAAAATATGGGAAATAAATTGTTAACCAATATATAAGATTTCTTTCTGCTATAATATTCTGTGATACCAGTACAGAATCATAAAATTTGGGAAATTTAGGGAACTCTTTTGAGTTCAGGTATTTCTTAACCCCTTCCCTTCCCCGTCTCCGCATTCAAAATGAAACATCCATTTAATCCCTTTGTCCCGTAGTGTTGCTGGGCATGAGCGATGATCCAGTTTGGGTTTTTTTTCCTTTTACCTATTACAGTCTTTATTTTCAGGATGGTTTAGTAAGTATACTATCTGGAATTGTCTCTTTGGCCCATAAGTTTAGGTTATCTTTAATTTATTGCTTTATTTACTTCAAAATATGTAGATAATTTTAAGTCAAAAAAGGTTTTTTCCAAGGCTTGTAATGAAAAATAGTATTCTCCTTTCCTATTCTTTTTACACCAGCTCTTGCTACCAAGAGGTAACCACTTTCAAATCTTTTAGCGGTTTTTTTCTATTTATCTCTATTTCTAAATAACATGATTATTATGCTATTTCTTGATATTTCAGTTTTAGATTTTATCTGTTGATCTATTTTGGATTGTGAAGATTAAGCTCTATTTCTTCTACTGTCCCCTAAACGCACACCTTCTTCGCTCATCCTCTCAATACAGTGCAGTTACATCACACTTTTTGGTTGTTAGTATTCAATATTTATACTATTCTGACTATGTAAATACTATTCACAACTGGACTTCTGGTTCTCTAATTATATTTTCTTTTTTGGTCCAATTTTTGTTTTAAGTTTTTTGGGATGAATAATGTAATTACCTTATTTCATTTGCTCAGTGTTCCTGTGGTAGACGTTAATTTACACCCTAACCGTCCTCCAGAAGTGTAAATCTCTCCTCGGTAGGTTCAAACACATTGTATAATGTATCATTTTATTTCCTTAAAGACATTCCTCCTGGATCTGTCTGTTCTGTGCTAATCTGGCTTGGTTGGTTGTCTCCTCTTTCATATTAGGCATCCCATTTCCTGAGTCCTCTGTCTTCCTCTTTTAGCTTATTCCCTCATTTTGGTGGCGTACATCTTCCAGCAACTTCCTGTGAAAGAATGAATGAATGAATAAGTTGTTTTGATTCATTGTTGTGACTCTGCATGGCTCAGTTCTATCCATACACTCGATTGAAACATTATGTGAGTGTTGGCGTCTAGGCTGGAAATCATTGTCTTTCTGAATGTTGCAGCACTGCACCAGTGCCTTCCAGCTCCATTGAAGCTGTTGAGAAGTTGTTTGTCGTCTTTTATTTTGTGAGGAGATCAGCCCTGAGCTAACATCTGCCAGTCCTCCTCTTTTTGCTGAGGAAGACTGGCCCTGGGCTAACATCCCTGCCCATCTTCCTCCACTTTATATGGGACACCGCCACAGCACGGCTTGCCAAGCGGTACGTCGATGTGCGCCCGGGATCCGAACCGGTGAACCCTGGGCTGCCGTAGTGGAGCACGCGCACTTAACCGCTTGTGCCACTGGCCCCTGTCATTTTGATTCTTGATACTTACGTGTGTCCTATTTGTTTTTCTTTGGAAGCTGTTAGGATCTTATCTTTATTCTCAGCACTCTGAAATTTCCTTATGATGTGTGAGATGATGAATCTTTTTTCATCCATTGAGTTAATCATCGCTGGACTTTTTCAGTGGGGAAATTCATGTCATTCAGTTTTGGGAAGTTTGGTTGTTTTTTGTTTTGTTTGGTTTTTTTTTTTGGTGAGGAAGATTGTCCCTGAGCTAACATCTGTTGCCAATCTTCCTCTTTTTGCTTGGGGAAGATTGTCCCTGAACTAACATCTGTGCCAATCTTCCTCTATTTTGTGTGTGAGATGCCACCACAGCTTGGCTTGATGAGTGATGTGTAGGTCTGCTGCCAGGATCCGAACCCCCAAACCCCAGGCCGCCGAAGCAGCGTGCGCGAACCCAACCACTATGCTACCAGGCCAGCCCCCTGGGAAGTTTTTTTGTGTGTGTGTGAGGAAGATCAGCCCTGAGCTAACATCCATGCCAATCCTCCTCTTTTTTTTGCTGAGGAAGACTGGCTGTGAGCTAACATCTATTGCCAATCCTCCTCCTTTTTTTTCCCCAAAGCCCCAGTAGATGGCTGTATGTCATAGCTGCACATCCTTCTAGTTGCTGTATGTGGGACGTGGCCTCAGCATGGCCGGAGAAGTGGTGCGTCGGTGCGTGCCTGGGATCCGAACCCGGGCCGCCAGCAGCGGAGCGCGCGCACTTAACTGCTAAGCCATGGCGCCAGCCACCCCTGGGAAGTTTTTAAATATTGCTTCTTGGATAATTTCCTCCCCTGTGTTTTTTTCCAGTCTCTATTTCTGGAACTTCTTTTATTAAGATATTGATATCTAAGCCTGGTTTTTAAATTTCTTATTGTCTCTAAATTTTCTGTCTTTTTCTTCTACTTTCTTGCATATTGTCTCAATATTCTCTTCCAATTCTTCCAATGATTTTTTAAAAATTTTGTCCTATAATTTTTAATATCCAGAAGATCTTTTTATTTTTTATTCTCAATATTCCCTTATAAAAAGTAGCATTCTTTTCTTGTACCTGTGGGGCAGTGGCTCCACCCTGGTGTCCTGGTGACTTTGCACATGTCCTGGTAGGCCATGCAGGCAGAGCTTGAACCTCCCACTGGCCTACGTCTTGGTGCATCCCCCTCTCATCCTCCCAGGAACGTGGCCAGACAGGCAGTATTGTGAGAAACCCTCACGAGAACATTTTCTCATCCGCCTTTGTTTCTTGAGGGAGACTCCCTATCTTACAGAAAGATGTCTGGAGGCAGTTTTCCCATCTGCCTCCTTGGTTCCTTTGAGACGTGGGACTTTCTGTCTCGCCCAATTTAGGGCACAGCTGCAGGCTGTAAAGTTGCTTAGCTGCAGCATGACATTAGCTCCTCAGCAACGGTGTCCCATCCGTCCTCTTGCTTCTGGTCCCTTTTACTTTGTCGTCACCCTGCACAAGGGCCATGGGGACTTGGCACCTTTGACTGCTGTTTTCACTGTCTCTGTAAGGCATGAGCTACCTGATTCTAAAAAGAGCCCATTGTTTTTCTTTGCCAGCTCCGACTGTCAGGCCTTGCTCAGCCCTCGCCTTGGCCCTGTGCTTGACAGTTTTCATGGGTGTAACATTTTACCTCTCTGAGGATGTTAATTTCAGTGGTTGTTTTCAAGTTTTCTTCTGCTTTTTGCCTTCTATTTCCTTCAAGTTAATTTTTTTCTTGTGTGTTTTGCTCTCTGTCTGATATTTTCTCAAATTTCCTTAAATCTTTGGTGATGTTTGGTTGCTTTCATATATAAGACACTGAAAAGCTGGTGGGAAGCTCTTTATGGATGAGGCTCATTAATTGGAATATACTTTTCTCTTGGGCTGTCTGAGTTTATCCACAGTTCACTTGGAAGGCTTTTCACTTAATCCCCCTGTTCCAATGGGCTAACCCTGCACTGAACTTGCTTGGTTTCCTGAGTTTAGAAATCTCATGCTTCAAGTTTGCCGAAGTCTCCTGTGGAGTTGGTGAACCAATGGCTGCCTGTCTTGGAGGAGACTGACTTCTGTGTTCAGCCCCTGCCCCCTGCACGCTGTCTTTGGAGGAACCCGGGATCTTCATTAGTGAGCCTTAGAGTTTGTGTTTAGAAGCAAGTTGCTTCTTAGTTTCCTCTCTCCACAGACCCTTAGGTTGCAACCTCCTTCATCTGCTAAGTGAAGTTCCACTCATTTATTTCTGCTCTAGCTTCTAAAATTTTCTTGACGCATCTCTGTCTTCTCTTTTACCGTCTATTTGGTCCTTGTAATCTCTTACTTGTCATTTTAGTGGACTTTCATGACAGAGCAGTGGCGAATGTGGTGTTTAGTATACTTTGTTTAAGATGTCACTTGATTTCTTAATCTATTTTTGCATTTGTCAATCTTAAATTTTTTTTTCTAAATCCAAGTTGAGATTCATGTGGAATCTTAATTGAGTACAAGTGGAAAGGTTTGAGAGAAAGAGAATAGACAAGGATGACAGCATGTTACAGTGACACTGGCTTACAGGTGGCCATATGTTTTTCTTCCTTCTTTTATCCTAGAAGTTTTTACTAGAATATGTGTTGGTGTTAGCTACTAAGTGTTGATATTCTCAGATATGCCATATGCTTTTTCATTATGTAACATTACATCCTTTTCTTAATTTCAAGAATATTTCTTGAATTATTATTGCAGCATTTGTTCTTTTTCCTTGCTTTGGTTTTCTTCTGGATTTCCTATTATTTGCATTGGGTCTTTGCCTATCTTCAATATATGTCACCTTTTTATGAATCTTTTTAATCTTCATTTTGAGTTTAAAATTTTCCCCTTTTCACTTATTTCTTTTAAGGCTTATCTATTGTGTTTATTCACTCCTATGTTCCTTCTAGTTTAGTTTTCATTTCTGAAATGATTTTTTTCTTTCATTTCTAATTCTTCCCTGGATTCTGTCTCCTCACATCTAATTCTGATTCATGTTGTTCTTTTATGGCTTTTGTCATTTTCTTAGTGACTTTAATCTCATTTTAAAATACAAGGTAATAGTTTTGGTGTGTTCTGTGGGTCTGTCTGTCTGGTGTACTGTCATTGTCTGTAGGGAGATTATTCTCTTATTCTCTCTCTTCTATTTCTAACATATTGCATAAGAGTAGACCTTGATATTTTAGTTTCTCATTTTTATGTGAAGCTCATTTTCCTGAACTTTTAGAAGGAACCTGGTTCAGATGAGCTTTTCTACGTTCATGCTCCTTTGTCTGTTTTTTGTTCTTTAATGTTCGAAATATGGTGACTTACTTTTTGAGATTTCCTGGCTCTGTCCCCCTCGCCCCACTTTTACCTGGACTTCTTTACCATCCTGTTGATTTTTCTCTATCCTGCTCACGTTGATTCCACTACCAGTGGATTCTCCTTAGTGTGAGGTCTGTCCTAGAAGGGAGCCCTGGCTGGTCAGTTTCAGGACGTCTCGGTCTAGACTGCTCCAGCTCCTTTCAGACCTTACTACCCCTTGCATTCACTTGTTACTAGAGGCAAAACCCTCCCAGTTTCCGTTGCTGTCTCAACTTGGCTCACATGATTTCTAGTTATTTTGGGTTTCTCCTATTATCAAGTCTATTAGATGCCCACCCAATTGACTTCCTTTTGCTGTCTCCCAGAGAAGTACTGATATTATGAAGGTCTTATGACTTATTACTGGTTTGTGCTAAGCTGCTTATATTTTGGGGTTCGTGGGAGTACCTGTACTTAGTTTTGTTTTAAATGTTGTCCATGATTTTTGGTTTTTCTTTCTATTGCTCTGCCTGGTTTTATGTGAAGATTTTCAGAGATTCAAAAACTCTGGTTTTACTGCTACCATCTTCCCAGGATATGCCTATTTTTTCGTTTTTCAATATGTATTCAATCTTCATTGTACACAAATAATAATGTAGAATTTTATATCAAGGAGAACTAATTCGTGTGTAAAATATATTACTGAATTATTTACAAAGTATTCTTAAAATTATTTTGTTAATTTTGACAAGTCGTCTTTAAGTTGTTTTTTTTTTTGTGTTAGGAAGATCAGCCCTGAGCTAACATCCATGCTAATCCTCCTCTTTTTGCTGAGGAAGACCGGCTCTGAGCTAACATCTATTGCCAATCCTCCTCCTTTTTAATCTTTTTCCCCAAAGCCCCAGTAGATAGTTGTGTGTCATAGTTGTACATCCTTCTAGTTGCTGTATGTGGGACGCGGCCTCAGCACGGCTGGAGAAGCGGTGTGTTGGTGCGACCCTGGGATCAGAACCCGGGCCACCAGTAGCGGAGCGCACACACTTAACCGCCAAGCCACGGAGCCGGCCCCTTTAAGTTTTTGAAGTTATTTTCTTTTTCAAAAACTAAAGCCTGTTTGTTATCTTATTTGGTAGAAGCAGTTATTAGTCTGCAGTAAAACAAATTAGCACTGCTCCTCAACAGCAAAGGAATTTAGCGTTATTAGGTATATTCTTATGATAGATAGTTATTGTCAGTTGAAAGATATTTTTTACTCAAGATTAAAAGTCATTTATATAAAAATAAAAAGATATGACAGATTCAAAGGACCAATATTTTAATGTTGTTTTAAAATTTTTTGGACGAGAAGAATTGAATTCACTATGTCACTTTTAGAAGATAAATTATTTTTTCATTTGGACAATTTATATTATTTTTTACTCTTCTGTTTTAGTAAGTCTTCTCTGTCTGGAACATAGTTTCTCAAAGTCCAAAAGAGAACTACAAGTTTTAGTAACTGATTTTTTCCCTCTAAATAAATTTGATATAGGGTTTTTAGTAAGATTCTATCTTTAATATGGTATTTAAAATCACCAAATTAATGGAAACTTGGTATTATTGCTTATCATGTTTATCAGTCTATATAACATGGTCACAAATAAGCAAACAAAACTCTCTGCTGAAACAAGATTCAGAAAGTATCAGTACACACTATTATATAAAGTTTTTCTCTCTGTCCCGTAGTGAAAAAGATAGCTTGATGCAGTTGATAGCTATAAAACAATTGTTTTGGTATTATACCTGTATAATAGCTTATTTGTGGGATTTTTCTATTAGTAAATATGGGAAGAAGGGAGTATAATATCAAGAACACTAAGGTATCAAATTAAAATCTAATTATGAAATGCTTTGGCTTATTCATGATTACATAAACCTTCATGTTTATTTCTACGACAAATCTGCAATATGTAAAAAGAAAAAAAAAGTATTTATGTTACCTTATTTACAGCCAAATTTAAATGTTAAAATACTGCAGTTTTTTGGTCACATTTCATGTTTTATAGTTATTTCTTGCCATTAACATTAAAATATGTAAATGGAATACTTACGCATTCTAAAGCCTGCAGAAAGGTTTTTTGCTGCACACTAGTTAATCAACTTCTGCTGTCGTCACAGGAGAAAGAACGAGAGACTGTAACTGTACGTACAGCCTGGTTATGAAACCGTGGAAGACAAGTAATCACCCTTGTTTGTTTTTTTAAAATATGTGTTCATACAATTGACTATTCTCTTTTAAATATACCTTAAGATAGCATCTTTTTCCACCTAATCTGTAGACTGTTTTGTCAGAACTTAACGTGAATTTTAACCTATGGCAAAAACCAGGCTTACATAACTTACTGTTTTCCATGTTGAGTAAATGAAATCGCTCCCTCCCAGTCACAGAACATTTACATCAACATATGACAACTATAAGAACTTGGTTTTCGTATTTCCATTTGTATATTAATTAATTGATTTTTTAAAAATGCCTGCTAGCCTTCAGTGAAGGAGGGGCATTTCACTGATAGCTATTTTTTTGAATCCCCAAAATGAACCTTTATTAGGTGTATTGATCTGAAATTCAGAAACCTTTAAATTGTAACTCTTCCTCAAAGAATTTAAACATTGTGAATTGTCAATCTTAAGCACATTTTATTGTGAATTACTTTGAAATTATTTGCCTTGATTAGCTGGATATTATCAGAAAATAGTTTTGATTGGTAGGAAAATGAAGTTTATATTTGGAGTATATGGAACTAGCAGATGGATAGGAAACTGAGGAGTGCGGTCACCCACCTTGGCTTGGTCGATGTATCTGCCTTGAACCGGCCCTACCTGACCTCCCTTCTCAGTAAATCTTTTCTGTCTGCTTTTCTTCTCTTTTCTCTTCCACCTCACTATTTACTCTTTCCTCCGCTCTTCTGCCATTTTCCTGTCCTGCACTTTCTTCCTTAACTGATTATTATTTGAGACAAAGGTGTTTTTATTCTTTGTTGTATTTTCAACCTATACACTTAAACAAATAATAAAATGCACGTCAGAAAAGTTTGTTTGAAAACTTGCTTTTCATTTTTAAAGTAGATAATTGAGAATTCTGTACTCAGAACCAGAGAAACCATTTCCAATCGAATTTTGGATTGTATATTAAAGATCTAGTTCAAAATACCAACAAATTGAATGTTTATTGCATATTATTTTCAGAAAAAAATTACTTTTGAAATAGTATTTTTCCATTACAAGAAAAGATTAAAGTTTTTGGTCATGGCACTTCCTTCTCCCATTCCCTAAAATAATTTCATTGTATATGTCACTCAAATATTAATTCTCTTCCTCCTACCTTTCTCCCATAACTTCAGTTTAATGATCAAGAGTACATGAACACTAGGTGATTTTGAGTTCAAAGTTTTTTTTTAAAGCTTTGTTTCCTAAGTCCTAATTTCTTATTTCTCATTTGCAGTATTGTAGGTTTATTCCAAATAACTTGGTCAAAAGAGAAAAGTATAGAGAGAAATCTCACTACAGTCATGCACCACATAACAATATTTCGGCCAATGATGGAACACGTATATGACGGTGGACCCATAAGATTAGTACCATATAGCCCAGGTGTGTAGTAGGCTAGACCATCTAGGTTTCTGTAAGTACACTCTATGATGTTCACACAACAACGAAATCGCCTAACAATGCATTTCTCAGAATGCATCCCTGTCATCAAGCAACACATGACAGTACCCATGTGTTAGTTGTGATGCTGGTGTAAAGAAACCTACTGTGTTGCCAATCGTGTAAAAGTATAGCACATACAATTATGTACAGTACATAATACTTGATAATAAACAACTATGTTACTGGTTTATGTATTTACTATAATTTTTATTGTTATTTTGGAGTATACTCTTTCTACTTATAGGAAAAAAGGTTTACTGTGAAACAGTATGCTGTGTTATGCCGGCCACAGCCTCATACATCTTGTGTTTACCATCTCTTGATTGCATCATTTTCTCTTGTGCTAGATTTAATCTTGGGTTATTTTGTTCATCGTGGCCTATAGGTGTACAAAATCCACTGCTAATGTTGCCAGTAAGAGGCTACGTTGAGTGATTGACCTGTAAATCAAATTAAAAGTGATTAAGGGCTATGAAGGTGGAAAATCAGTGATGGTTATTGATCATCAGTCAGGCATGTCCCATTCCACCATAGCTATGATTGTGAAGAACAAGAACAAAGTGACGGAAGCTGTTAAAGGATCTGCATCATTGAAGGCAACGAGACTAACAAAAATTCGCGAAGGGCATATATCAGACATGGAGAAACTTCTAATGAGTTAGATTGAAGACCAGACACAGAAGCATATCCCTCTCAGCACCATAAGAATCATGGCCAAAACAAAAAGTTTGTGATGTTGAAAGAAAAGGCTGGACCCGACTCTGATGTTGAATTTACTGCTAGCTCTGGGTGGTTTAAATGATTCAAGAATTGTTGTTTATTACATAATGTGAAATTGAGTGGTGAGTCTGCAAGTGCTGATGTGAAAGCAGCTGAAGAATTTTTGGAAACTCTAGATAAGCTGATTGTGGAGGAAAATTACTTGCCAGAGCAAATACTCAGTATGGATGAAACTTTGCTATTCTAGATACAGATGTCTGAAAGGACTTTTATCCCTAAGGAGGCCAAGTCAATGCCAGGTTTCAAGGCTTTTAAAGACAGGATAACAGTCTTCGTTTGGGGCAATGTTGCAGGCTACAAATTGAAACACTTTGTGATCTGGCACAGTGAGACCCCAGGGTCTTCAAGCATATCAATAAGCACACACTGCCAGTGTCTATAGGAACAATAAGAAGTCATGGATGACCCATGCTTCTCTTTCAAGATGCCCTCCTGAATTGCTATGCCAGTGAAATGAAGAAGTACTTTTTGGAGAAAAACATGCCTTTCAAGATTTTGCTTTTTGTTGATAATGCTCCCAGATGTCCTCCTTTTGTTGGTGATCTTCATCCCAATATCAAAGCAGTGTTTCTTCCTCTACAAATACCGCCTCTTTGATCCAACAAATGGGTCAAGGAGCTATAGCAGCTTTTAAGGCCTACTACCTGAGGAGCACCTGAAACGGCAAACAGTTAGCCATTGATGAGTAAGCAGCTAGTAACTATGGAGGATAGCAATTGGCCATCTCAAAATATGTCTCGGCCTGAAAGACACTTGACCCCCACCCCCACTAACTGACCAAAAGAGTTTGGGATGGGAGGCCTGCCCCCAGAATAGGCCATCACCATAGACATCTCCTGGTATCTGGAGGGTCTTGCTAAGCCCATTCTTAGTTCTGGTTACCCTTTGTAAGAGACCTTTACATTGGTAAAGGAAATCTCCATTTGTAAAGGTATCTTCTTCACTGTACCAAGAAGAAATGGGGGGATGGCTTTACTGAGAAACTTAGAACGGAAGGCAAGGACTTAAATCAGCATGATAAACTTACCCATTGTTAACTGTGCTGTTTAGGCAATATGCTGTCTGACTGCCACTAGGTTCCCATAGATAACATCTCCCTGGAGCCTCGGTCACCATGGTAATGGGTGTTTGAGCTATTTTTTTCCGGAATTGGAACCCCTTGTCCACTTCAGGCCGGTTGAGACCACCAACCCATCAACTGGGCCCACGCAGACATGTGTCTGATAAGCAAACTTTTAACGTCAAGAGGTTAAAACTCCACCCTCAGGGCATGCTAACACTGCCATTCTGTGAACATGGGTCCTACGAAGAGGCATGAAACCTGACTACGCTTGCACAGATCATCAATTAACTCATCTCTCCCCACCTCCAATCATTTCAGACCACCTTGCCCCCTACCCCATAAATATCCCTGAGTCCCTATTTTTGGGGAAGCAGATTTGAGATTCATTCTCCCGTTTCCTTTCTTGGCTGCCTTGTGATAGTAAACCTTCTCTCTCTGCTGCAATCTCGTCATCTCGGTGTTTGGCTTGCTGGGCAGTGGGCAAAAACAGACCTGGTGTGGTAACAGACCTTTGCCCAGGCTATTGCTGCAACTGAGGAAGACATTAAGAAGACGCTGATGCAATTCTGGAAGGATTACAACATCTGTGATTGCATCAGGAACCTTGCTTGGGCTTGAGGTCATGTCACCAAGGAGTGTACAAATGGCATCTGGAAGAAGCCACTCAAGAGGTTCGTCCATGACTTCAAAGGATTTGCCAAGTATGAGGAGGTTGGAAAAATCAACAAGGTTGAGATGGCAAAAAACTGTAACCTAGGTGTGGATGAGGACGACATTGAGGATCTTCTAGAGGTGGTTCCTGAGGAATCAATGAGGAACTGTTGGAAGTGGAACAGGAACACACAGCTGAAGAAGAGGCAAGAGAAAAGGAAACTGCAGGAGAAGAAAAAGAAGAAGAACCCCCAAGAAAATTCACAGTGAAGGGTTTAGCAGAAGCGTTTGCAGACCTCAACAAGCTCCTTAAAAAGTTTGAAAACATGGACACTGAAAGGTTTTCATTAATAGAGAGGAAGGTTTATAGTACGTTATCTGCTTACAAGCAAATCTATGATAAAAAAAAAAAAAGAAACCAAGCAAGCCACTGCGGACATATTCCTGAAAAGAGTGACGCCTCCTCGAGTAGAGCCTCAGGCAGGTCCTTCAGGAGGTATTCCAGAAGAAGGCATTGTTATCATAGGAGATGACAGCTCCGTGCTTGTCATTGCCCCTGAAGAACCTTCTAGTGGGACAAGATGTGGAGGTGGAAGACAGGGATATTGATGATCCTGAGCCTGTGTGGGCCTAAGGTAATGTGCATGTGTTTGTGGCTTAGTTTTTAACAAAAAAGTTTAAAAGGTAAAAAAAAAAAAAAAATTTTAAATAGAAAAAAGCGTATAGAATAAGGATATAAAGAAAGAAAACATTTTTGTACAGCTATACAATGTGTTTGTGTTTTAAGCTAGTGTCATTACAAGGGTCAAAAAATTAAAAATTTATAAAGTAAACAAGTTACAGTAAGCTAAGATTAATTTATTGTTGAAGAAAGAAAAATATTTTTTTATAAATTTAGTGTAGCCTAAGTATACAGTGATTATAAAGTCTACAGTAGTGTACAGTAATGTCCAGGCCTTCACATTCACTCACTGCTCACTCACTCACTCACCAGAGCAACTTTCAGTCCTGCAAGGTCCATTCATGGTAAGTGTCCTATACAGCTGTATCATTTTTTATCTTCTATACCCTATTTTTACTGTATCTTTTCTATATGTAGATACATAAATACCATTGTGTTGCAATTGCCTACAGTATTCAATACAGTAACATGCTGTACAGGTTTGTAGCCCAAGAGCAATAGGCTGTACCATATAGCCTAGGTGTGCAGTGCGCTATACCATGTGGGTTTGTGTAAGTACCATCTATGATGTTCCCACAGTGACGAAATTGCATAATGGTGCATTTCTCAGAACGTATCCCTGTCGTTAAGTGCTGCATGACTTTATACAGATGTAATCTATTAGCTGTTTTGCCTTGTTCTCCAATATTTAAAATCACTATCTGTTGATGAAATTAGCAATACAAACACACACATACACAAACACACTGTCATTGTTGACAGGAGTATAAAGAGTAAAAAGATAAAGGGCAAACAATAGTCTGGAGGAAAAACATTTGCACAAATATGAAAATCATAGGGTTGATAACCATAAGATATCAAGATCTAAGACATATATTCCAGAAATCACACATTGTCAATATCCTAGAATTGTGATTAACTGGGGTTGCTGATTCTTCAAGCTCAGAGAATGGGGGTAGGGGGAGTGCTGGGAGATGTGAGGAGGAAGCAATACAACAGGGAGAAATGCCAGCTCTCAGCGAAAGAAGAGAGAGAGCTCTGGTTATGTGGTCCTTGGAGACTGTTGAGTGCAGGGGCAAATAGTATCCTATTCAGGAGTTTTGTTTGCTTTACGTATCACACTACAATTGTGATACACTGTAACTGATGTTTCTAATGATGAATCTGAGTCTGCAAGAAATGGGGTTCATGTGCAATTGTGTGCAAATAAGCTTTGTTGTAAAAATGTGTAAAAAACCAAGATGTTTTGGTGTAAGAAGAGCCTCTTTTCTTGGTTTATTGGATAATTGAGGCATCGTCTTAGGCAACTATTGAAAACTCCCTGTTATATCCACTTACATTCGCTTTGAGTCCTAGCTGCAGCCAAACTCTTTAAATTTGCCAGAAAATATGTAATTTCTGTTCACTGAAACAGTAGAATAAAGAAAATAGACTTGTGTACTCCGTGGTAGATGGCCATATAATGTCATTTGAAGCATAAGATATGTTTGTCACTGAAAGCTGAAATTAGGCCCAGAACTAGTGGGCTTTGTTTGACACTTGAAAGGTATAATCTCAATGAGGTACATAATTAGAGGTAACAGGCTTTTATGCTTGGCAGGGGTACGTGGCACGTTTACTTAACATACCTTGCTTAATCGTATTCTCTTGACAGATTCTGCAAATATCATTTTCCATGGCAACATGTGCCCCTATATGTCTGGTACTCTCTATGAACAAGATTTTTGTATGGTTGATTGAAGTTAAATGATGAGAACCCTGGGGTATGGTCAAAGCAAAACATCAGATACTTTGTATGTAACAAGTATGAGTATTATAACTTATCTGAAAGAGTTCAATTATACTACAGCCAAGAAATCAACCGTTTTATTACCAAGTTTACTGTATCCAGCTTCCTCACAGTTCAGTGCAGTATCGCAATGAACACTTTCTCCTAGTGCCTTGGTTTAAATTTTTGTGTTTGTATTATCCTGTAAGGAGAGCTCCCAAATTACATTTGTATATCCAGTCCCTGTAAACATTTAAATTTAACTAGTCAAAGCAATGAATAACCTTTCCTTTTTTGCAGAATGTTTAATAAACAACTCCTAAGTAAAATAATAGAAAACAATAAACTTAAAATGGTCCTTTAATGTTTTAAATTTGTATCATTGTTTTTTAAAGATGGAAGTGGGGAAGAAAAGAGAGCTTCAGATTTTTATATTTAATTGAACTAACAGCATGTGCTGACAAGTAATAAATAACAGCAGTTCGAAGTGACTAAATAAATTGGTTTCCACAAGCAATGATTCATCTTCTGTCTTTCATTGCCATCAGGTTATGAGACAGCTTCTTTTTGTCAGGTTATAGGAAAAATATTTGATATATAACAATCCTGTTTCTGTTCCTGCAATAGAAGCTCATTATCTTCTATAGTCATTGCATTTTAAAATATTTAAATACAATAATTAAGTCTACATTTGGTTGTTCATTTTCTAAAACTTTGTGAAGCTATCATTGCTCAGTCTTTGTGGTGTTTTACAATATTCTGGCAGTGTCATTTCCCTCTTAATTTTTTCTTTGACTCATGGGTTATTTAGTATGTTACTTAGTTTCCTAATATTGGGGAATTTTCTAAAGATCTTTCTGTTATTAATTTTTAACTTAATTCTATTGTGATCATAGGACATATTTTATATGACTTGAATCCTTTGAAATTTATTGAGATTTGTATTATAGCCTAGTATGTGGTCTATGTTGGTAAGTATTCCTTGCACACTTAAGAAGAATGCATATGCTGCTCTTGTCTGGTGAGGTGCTATATAAATGTCAGTGAGGTCAATTTGGTTAATAGTGTTGTTCAAATCTTTTATACTCTTACTGACTTTCTGTCTATATCTTCTTTACTTGTTGAAAGAGGGCATATTAGTTTTCTATTGCTGCATAACAAATTACCACAAATTGGGCTTAAAGCAGCATAGTTTCCATGAGTCAGGAATCTGGGGATGGCTTGCCTGAATTCTTTGCTCAGGGTCTCAGAAGACTGCAATCAAGATATCAGCTGGGGCTGTGGTCTCATCTGAGGCTTGGGAGCCTCTTCCAAGCTCGTGTGGTTATTTGCAAAATTCACTACCTTGCATCTGTAGAACTCATGGTAGCCTGTTTTTTTTCAAGGCCAGTAACACAGAGTCTCTGACTTCTTCCATCTCTAATCACTAGACTCTACTTTAATGGTCCTACCTGATGAGGTCAGACCCTCCTAGGATAATCTCTCTATTAATTAACTCAAAGTTAATGGATAAGTGACCTTAATCGCATCTGCAAAATTTCTTCACTTTTGCCGAATAACATAACTTAATCGTGGGAGTGAAATTACATTCTGCCAAAGGATTATACAGGGCATGTATAGCAGAGGATGAGAATTTGGGGGGTGCTTTTAGAATTCTGCCCACCACAGAAGTATATTAAAATCTCCAACAACAATTGTGGATTTGTCTCTTGCTCTCGTACTCTATCCTTTTTGCTTCACATATTTTGAAGCTTTGTTATTAGGTGCATAAGTGTCTAGAATTATTATATCCTCTTTAAAAATTAATCTCTTAATTATTATGAAATAACATTATTATCCCTGGTAATGCTCTTTGCTCTGAATTCTATTTTTTCTGTTACTAATATAACCACTTTGGCTTTCTTTTGATCAGTGTTAGTATGGTGTATCTTTTCTAACATTTTAATCTATTTGTGTCTTTATATTTAAATTTTGTTTCTTGTAGGCAGCGTATGTTTGGGTCTTCCTTTTTTTCCAATATTATAATCTCTGTCTTTTAATTGGGTTATTTTGACCATTTGCATTTTTAAAAATTTCTTTGCAGTTTATTTTTTAAGCATAGTATTTGTACACAGCATATCATTTGTAACATCTTCTAGATATTTTCCACAATGTATTTCTATCATTTATTTTGGCAGCTTTGTTGATACATAATTCATATACCAAAAGGTTCACCGTTTTAAAGTGTAGAGTCAGGGGTTTTTACAGTGTTATGCATCCCTCAACACTATCTATTTCCAGAACATTTTGATCACCCCCAAAAGAAACTTCATACCCATTAGCAGTCACTCCCCATGCTCACCTTCCCCCAGACCCTGGCAACCATTAATATACTTTCTGTCTATGGATTTGCCTATTCTGGACATTTCATATAAATGGAATCATACAGTACGTGAATTTTTGTATCTGACTTTGTTTTCAAGGATCATCCATGTTGCAGCATATGTCAGTATTTCATTCCTTTTTATAGCCAAGTAATTTTCCATTGTATGGATACAGTATATTTTGTTTATCCATTCATTAGTTGGTTGACTATTGAGTTGTTTCCACTTTTTGGCTATTGTGAATAATCCTGCTATGAACATTCATGTACAAGTTTTTGTGTGGACACATGTTTTCATTTCTCCTGGATATATACCTAGGAGTGGAATTACTAGGTCATATAGTAACTTTATGTTTAACTTTTTGAGGAACTCACAAATGTTTTTCCAAATGACTGCACCATTTGACATTCTTACCAGTAATGTATCAGGCTTCCAATTTCCTTGCCATCACTTGTTATTGTCTGCCTTTTGTCTTTTAGTATTTTAAAGATGTTGCTTCACTATGTTTTCATTTGCTTATTCCCATTGAGATATCTCCCATCATCATTGTTCCTCTACATAACATGTCTTTCTCTGACTGCTTTTAGAGTTTTCTTTATTACTAGTTTTGACAATTTGATTGCAATGTGGTTTAGTGTAGCTTTCTTCATGTTTCTTGTGCTTGGGGTTCATTGGTATTCTTAGATGTGTAAGTTTATCATTTTTATCAAATTTCAAAAATTTTCAACCATCATTTATTCAAATATTTTTTATTGCCCTTTTCTTCCTTTGGGGACTCTAATTACACATGTATAATGTACTTCAAGTTTTTACTGTAGCTTACTGATGCTCTATTCATTTTTTAAAATTCTCAGGGCCGGTCTGGTGGTGTAGCGGCTAAGTTTGCGCACTCTGCTTTGGCAGCCTGGGGTTCAGATCCTGGGTGTGGACCTACTTACCACTCATCAAGCCATGCTGAGGTGGCGTCCCACGTAGAGCAACTGGAAGGATGCATAACTATGACATACAACTGTCTACTGGGGCTTTGGGGAGAAAAAAGAAAAAGAGGAAGATTGGCAACAGATATTAGAGCAGGGCCAATCTTCCTCAAAAAAAAAAAAATTCTCTTTTCTCTCTGTCTTTCAAGTTCACCAGACTTTTATTCTACAATATCTAATCTGCTATTAATCCCATCTAATACATTTCTCATATTATACATTGTAATTTTCAATTTAGAAGTTTGATTTGCATCATTTTTATATCTTCCACATCTTTGCTTAACATTTTGAACATATAGAAAATAGTTATAATAACTTTTTTAAAGTTCTTGTCTGCTTATTCTGTGTCAGTTCTGCATTACTCTCAATTGATGAGTTTTTCTCCTAATGATGAGTCGTATTTTCCAGTTTCTCTATAGGCCTGGCAATTTTGATCGAATGCCAGACATTGTGAATTTTACTTTGTTGGATGCTGGAATTTTTTTTCGTATAAATGGTCTTGACCCTTTTTACTGAGACACAGTTATGTTCCTTGTAAACAGTTTGATTCTTTCCATTCTTGCTTTTAAGATTTGTTAGGCCCAGCTGGGACATGCTCATCTGGGGCTAATTAGCCCCACTACTGATGCAACACCCTTCTGTGTGCTTAACTTACTGCCCTGTGCGTCGTGAGGTTTCCAGTCTGGGTGTCGTGAATGGGCACTACTCCTCGCCTTGTGTGGGTGCTGGCCGGTCTCACCTCCTGTCCCTATGATGGTTCTTTCCCTGGTCTTGTAGTTCCCCGCATGCATGCCCTGGTCAGTACTCAGCTGAAGACTTGACGGCCCTCGTGGTCTCCAGAGTTCTCTCTCTGTTGCGCTCTCCTCTCCAGTTTCGAGTGCACATCAGAGTTTGTCTTCAATGTAGATTTTTCTTTGGCTGGTTTATTCTGACTTTTGTTCTTTAACATGTTTCTCTAATTTTAATAAATATGGGTCAAAACATCCTCTCTTCGGGAGATCTTATACCTTGTTTCTCTACCTCCGTTTACCCCTATTTTCCTCTATTCCCTGCTGTACATAGCAAAGAACTGTCTATTTATCTATATAATATGATATATCGTCTGATTCTGGAGGCATACTTATTTCTGTGTTTTGAAGAAGTAGGAAGTAAAATGTTAATTTGTTTGTCCATGTTCTGTTATTATGCAGGAGGATACTTGCTCTGTAAGAGCATTAGTTAGTGGAACTGTCACCTGGTGATTCTTTGGGTCACCTCATTTCCTTTAACAGGGTGAGTTACGATTTGGATTATCGTTTTTTCCTCTTAACCATTTCCTCAAAAGAAGGTAATTGATGCTTCTAGTAAATTTTTTTAAAAAATCTCTTTGAGGCCTTCTTCATTTGCAATGAAATACTGTATTATTGTCTGTTTTTCTTAGTATTGTAGGTAATGAATTTTAAAAAGAGTTGAAATGCTGGTAACTTTAGGCCCTTATTAAAGTGGCCAAGAAGAATTATTGGGGAATAAATGTACAATTCTGTGAATAACTGTTTGCTGGTTGTAAAATAATGTTTATTTGTATAATGTTTAAATAATCCAAAGGCAGATGGCTAATAACTCCTATCTGCAACCATAAAAGTAAAATAAGTTTGTTTTGAAAATTTTTTATCAAATGGAGGTGTGGGCAATTAATCTGTTGCTATCTTTCCATTGGGAACAAATTTAAAATAGTATAAACTATTTAGAAAATTTTCAGTCATGCCATGCGGCTTCTTATTTTGTTTCTCATTGGTACCTCTTTGTTCTTGTTGGAAAAGCTGAGGTATTGGAATACTTCTTTTCTGTAGAGGGTGGTCCTCCCTTTTATCCAGGAATAGATTTTATGGCAAATCATTGAGTCAGCAGTTATTCTAACTCTAACTGAAAGAGATGAAGTTCCTCAGAATTTGTTATATATGTGTCTTGACACTGAGTGAGCAAGAAAAATACATACCCATCAGTGCTGACTGGCTGGTAATTTCTGAAACACAATGCCACAGCTCCTCATAAATAACAGAGTCACTGTATCACGGAGAATTTGGCAGAGATCAATCTCTAGATGGATGAGTTAGTCTGTAAGCAAATAGCTACTCAACTTCTTTTGCCTTTTCAGAATGCTCCACGCATTTTCTAATCCAGACCCGGGGATTTCAGTGAGTCCTTAGAGATCAAGAAATTTTTACAGACTAACAGGTCAGCAACTGGGCATTGGTCTATGGAGGTGCACTGTAATTTCAGTGGGAGACACCCTTATACCACTTCTAGAAACTCTGCTCCTTGACTCGATATCATGGAAATTTGCTGGTGCTGTTTAGTGAGTTGATGTGACCCTGATGTTGTGGGATGAGAAAGTATAGATTTCATCAGTGATTTGCGAAAACCTGCCAATAAAATATTTGTGTGGCCTAGTTGTTTTATTTCTCGCATATTTATGAGGCCGCGTTATGTGTAACCTTGACAGGCAAAGACATTTCCAGTCCTTGCCATGTTTCTCTAGTAACTGTGCCCCAGGGACTATAAACTCGTAGCTGTTTGATAGGTATGTTGCCTAATAACCCGTTTCCCTGTTTGGAACCTGCCAACATTCCCCAACTCTATAAATGAACAAGGACATGATCTAAAAGCAAGTGAATATGATTTGAACTTTCAAGTGAGGTATGAACCCAGTAGTTCTTTATTTATCTCTGTAAAAGAGGAACGAGGCGGCAGGAAACGCCTGGAGATGGTCTCCGAGGTGCTCTCAGCTATCATCTCAGGTTGTTGGCAGGTGTAGGCAGGGTGGTTAGAGGTTTAAAAAATTATGTCACATTTTTAATTGTCTTCATACAGTGTTTGCCTCATTGCACTGCTACTTATAGTAGCCTTTTTACATTTGGACAAACTGAGGTATTTTTAAAAAGGATTTTTATTTCAGTATGTCACTTGGAAGAGGCAGAACTACTGTGTGGGGAATGTTAACTAATTTGGGATGAGCCTTAGACAAAGTTGTGAAACAAGCCAAGTGCCTTTCTGGCAACCCATCGCCTCTCTGGAAGTGTCCTTCCTGCTGAAGGGATTTGTGCTATCCGTCCTGCCCTCACCCCAAAGAGGAAAGAGAAGCAGTGACGTTTTGAGAGAGAGCCAAGAGAAATGGCAATGCTTAGCAATAGAGGTAATAGTAATAATAATATTGATAACAGGTTACCTACTTTGTGTCAGGCACTGTGCCAAGGATTCATATACATTGTCTTCCCTCATGGAAACAACCTCACAAGAAGTGATTATTGTCCCCCATTTCATAGATGCTATGCCCACAATAACAGAGGAAAATGACAGAGCCAAGGTTCATCTGTCTGATGCCAAAGCTGGACTCTTTTCCTTTGTGCTGTGATTTTCCACTATGAATGGCTGACAACTGGAATTTTTGATATCATAAGAGGACATAATTTTAGGGCAGAGATTCTTCTTAACTTCCTCAAATTGTGGAGAGACAAAGTTGATTTTGTATCCAGAGACTCTTTCACACACCATGCAAATGTTTTCCTGGCTCTGAGGCTGTGAATAGGTTAAAATGTGTGATAGAGCTATGAGCCAATGATAGAAAATAAACAAACAAAATATGTTGATATTGACAGGAGGTTTGGTCTGATCACTGGAATAATGCCCTGGGAAAATGTGGCACCCATGGACCGCTGACCGCTTTTCCCCTGTTTGTACCGAAATGCCGTTAGTGCCCTTCTGTGGATGTCGAGGGAGCAGTATCCCCCACGTGAGTAGCTGATAGGAGGGGTAAGAGCATCGGTCATCATTAATGAGGCAGTACATCTCTAGCTGGGCTCCAATAGCATAGCAGTCACTAATCATAGATTGTCCATGAGAGAGTTCCAGGCGGGTTTTCTCATTTAACCGGGAAGTAAAGCAAGGGCGGGGATTGGTAGCTGTCTCTAGGTCTCTTTTAGTCAGTTGTCTATTTTATGTGAGGAGTAGCAGGGTTCTCACACGTCAACTCCAAATGGTGGTAAGGCCTGCAGTGTTACAAAGGGTTCTGAGACCCCCCTGGAGGGCCACGATCTATTAACGATGTCTGCCAAAGTCGCAGGAAGGGGTAGTGAGTTTGCCACCTCATGTTAGGTCATTAAAATACATTCCAGAAAGACCCTCAGGTATCAGGTGGTTTCCTCAGAATACCAATTCTGAGCAACCAAATACTAATAATCAAATGCTAACTCTGCTTTGGGGTCAGACTGCTTGGGTTCTAATCCTGGCTCTGCCACCTTTGTGATCTTTGGCCTCAAATTTCTCTGTGCCTCAGCTTCCTCATCTATAAAATGGGGAATAATAATAGTATTTACCTCAAAGAGTTGGTAGTAAATAAGTTAACACAGGTAAAGTTCTTAGAACAGTGCCTGCCACATTATAAGTGTACAATAAATGTTAGTTATGATTAATAAAAAAATAGTTTTGAGTACCTATTATGTGTAGTCATAATGTGCCAAATAACGACCTTTCAGTTAATGACAGGCTGAATACGACGGTGGTCCCATAAAATTAGTACCATGTAGCCTAGGTGTGTAGTGGGCTATACCATCTGGGTTTGTGTAAGTATACTCTATGATGTTTGCACAACAAAACAGCCTAACAACACTTTTCTCAGAATGTATCCCCATCGTTATACAATGCATGACTGTATAGGCACATTCTGGGTTTTTTGCAACCCTTCTGGCCTAGCCTTTTGCCCAACTTAGGTTAGTATTTATTAAAAGTGCTTCTCGGGGCCAGCCTGGTAGCATAGTGGTTAAGTTTACACACTCCACTTGGGCAGCCCAGGGTTTGCAGGTTCGGGTCCCAGGTGCAGACTTATGCACTGCTTATCAAGCCATGTTGTGGCAGGCGTCCCACACATAAAAATAAAGGAGGATGGGCACGGATGTTAGCCCAGGGCCAATCTTCCTCAGCAAAAAGAGGAGGATTGGGGAGAGTGAGCTTAGGGCTAATCTTCCTCACCAAAAAAAAAAAAAAAAAAGAAATGCTTCTTGATTTTCACTTGGTATTACCTTTTCTGCTAAGAACCAAGTGAGAACCCTCTTAAAACTAAGCAATCCTGTTTTGGTCTAGTATCAAAATTTTATAACTGAAAGAGATCATAGAGATCTTGGAATCTACTTCCTTATTTTATACAGTTGAGGAATGTGAAGCTCAGGAAGGTTGAAAAAACCTCCATTATTGTTATTTAGGCATTTCTCCTATTTGCGAATGAAAAAATCATATAGGCTATTAGAGCAAATTAGGGCTTATGTTTCTTTAATGTGTCATATTAAGTAATTATGTGCACAGTGATACCTCCTTGGAAGCGGATACCTAGAATAAAAGAGGAATGTTGGGCTCTGAAAAGGAATTAGGTATGGGAAGATTTGATCTTTTAGGCAGTAGGACGTGCATGACTAAGAGGCATGGGCCTCTTCTGAAAGGGATATGCAAAGGAATGTCTTGAGTGGCCTCAAAGAGTGGGGCACAGAGACGGAGAACACTCGGGGGTTCCACATCCTTGTTGTGAAACCACATAACGAAGTACAGGGATTTTTTTATTCTAAACACCTGATACCTAATCCCAGTGGTCCCTAACAAAAGACCTGGACCGTCATATGCAGCAATGTGGAGCATGGAAATCTTCAAAATGTGTGTGTGGGGGGTGGGGGGGGTGGGGAGGCAGGGTCTATTGTCTGTAAGGAGCATCATCTCCAAACCTAAAAACAGCATGAGAGAACTAACTTCTAAATGGTCGCTTCAGCAATCCAGGAAGGAGGTAGCAATTTAGCATTGACCTTGACAAAGAATCTTTTATTCTAGCAGCTAGACAGATGACAGTTTGCCTAAGATGTGTTTTAACAGTCAAGTGCTAAAGACTGTTATTTTTTTTTGAGAGGAAAAAGCAGTATTTAGTTTGGGAACTCTGAGGATCCAAAGTAGATTGATCAAGGTGTAGAAAGTATTGGGGAACAAAGACCAAAGACCTGGAACTAACTCTTTCTCTCTTTCTCTCTCTCTCTCTCATTCTCTCTCTCTCTCTCAGAGGCTTTTCTGGAAACTGTTTATAAAGGGTCAGATCAGCTACTCTGTCCATTGATACTGGAACAAGATAGAGGCTGAGATTATGCCAGCAGACATATAAGAAATATAGAACTTTCTGCATGATATCAAAGCTACTCCTGCCTGTGAAACCAGACGAGAAACTTTAACTTTACCATCAACTTTTTCCCTTGTCTTTTTTGAAAAGGTTTGTGGTAATGTGGCAGCTTTGTAGACCCATCTGGCTTCAAATCTTGGTTCCTCCTCTGTTAGCTATAATGAATTTAGACAAAGTCACTTAACATCGCCATCTGAATTTTCCAAACTGTAAAGTGGAGTTAATAATACTCACATGGAGGTGTTGTTGGGCAATCTAAATGGGATAACATGAGCAGTACCTGGTATGTAGAGGAAGCTAAATAAATTTACTTCCCTTGCCATTTTTTTGGAAGATTTGTTTGAAGTGGTTGAAAAGAAATGAACAAGATCATCGATTGCCAAACCTGGTTATGCTCTGAAATTATGTGAGGACCTTTCAAAAACTACTGATCTACTGAATTGGAATCTCCAAAGTGTAGCCTGGAAACCTGTATTTTTTAGAAAACTCTCAGATAATTCTCATGCCCAACTAAGATTTAGATCAATGAACTACGTGAACTCTTGAATTTCTTTCTATTTTATCTCCCATTATCATTTAAAAATCAATTTAGTTAGGTAACTAATACTAACCAGTTTTAGAATCATCTATGCTTAGTTGAGGAATACTTTTGATCATGGGCTGGGTTGCAGAAGATGTTTGTATTGCTTTTATCATATCTCACTTTCTGAAGGCACTGAAATATAAGATTAAGAATTATGTGTGATATAATTCATTCCACAAATATTTATTTAGTACCAAGTATATGCAGACACCATTCTAGGCGCTTCGTTAAACAGGCAAAAAAAAATCCCTGCTTTTGTGAAGCTTAGTAAAGTTAAACTTGTTTGAGTGTTTTTAAGACCTGAGCAATTAAGCCTTTGCTACAATTATAATTTGAAACAATAGATGACCAAACAAGAAGTTTGCTACCATATATATTGCACTTAATATTGATTTTTTTCATATCTCCTAACATTTTATTATGAAAATATTCAAACAAATAGCAAAGTTGTAAGAATTTTACAGTGGCTGCCCACATACCCAGCACCTACCATTAACATTTTACTATACTTGCTTTATAACATAGCTATCTATCCATTAATCCAGCTTATTATTTGTGATGTGTGTCAAAATAACTTAAAGACGTCAGTATACTTCCCCTAAAACTTCAGATGCGTATCATTAATTAGAATTTAATATTTGTTTACATTTTTCTTTTGATGTAAAATTTACGTGAAATGCACCATCTTACAAGTGCATGTACACGTGTATAACCTAACAACATACAGAACACAGGCGAGTGTTCTCTCGTTCTTCTTCCCAGTGAATCCCTCTAAACCACAGATGCAAGTCATGTTCTGAATTTTTTCCACTGTAGATTAGTTTGCATGTTCTAGCATCATGTAAATGAAATCATGCAATATATACTCTTTTGTGTAACACTTCTTTCACTCTGCATAATATTTGTGAGATTTATCCATGTTCCCTCACACACAGTAATTTGTTTTTTTGTGTTTCTAGTTTCATTGCTCACCATGGTTTGTTTATCTCTTCCCCTACTGATGGACACTGGGACTGTTTCTATTCACAGCTATATGCATAAAGCGGCTATGAACATCACAAGTATTTTTGTGAATGTATTTTCATTCATAGTGGGTAAATACCTGTGTGTGGAACTTCTGGTCATAGGGTAGGTGTATGTTTCATTTTAGAAGATACTGCCAGCCCTTTTCCTAGTGTGGTTGTGTCATTTTACCCTGCCATCGACAGTGTTGCCCCAGCTGCTCCGTCCCCTTGTCCGTTGACTGGTGGTGTCAGTCTCTTTAACATTAGTCATTCTGGTGGGTGTGCAGTGGTGTCTCCTTATAGTTTTAATTTGCATTTCCTTGATGACAAACGACATTGACCATGTGCTTATTGGCCATTCGTGTGTATATACTTTTTGACTCTTCAAATCTTTTGCCCATTTTTAATTGGGTTGTTTGTCTTTCTATTGTTAAATTGTCATAGTTCTTTGTATATCCTGGATAACAGTCCTTTGTCAGACATATGTTTTACCAGTGTTTCCTACAAACCTGTGGCTTGCCTATTCATTTTCTTAATGGTGTCTTTCGATGTGTAAAAGTTTTTAATTTTGATGAAGGCTAATTTTTTTTCTTTTATGATTATTGCTTTCTGTGACCTAAGAAGTCTTGGCTACCCATGAGTCACAAACATATTTCCCTATACTCTCCTGTAAAAGCCTTATAGTTTTATCTTTTACATTTGGGATATTTTGTATTTTCACAATTTTTCAAGAATAGATCTTCTAAACAATGTAACATAATACCCCGTTAAAATTACTTTTACGTATAAACAATAAATTAAGTTTAATCACATTATAAGAAACCTATGACAGTGTCTTTCCTGATAAAATATGTGCAAATACGGAATTATTGAAAAGAACAGACCATCTTCCATATTCATGTTTTGTTTTCAAGTATATAATTTAAGAATAACAAAGGATTCTCTGATTAAAGAGCAACCTTGACTTAAAGATGTGTTTTAAACATACATTTGTTCAGTTAAAAGAAAATTGACTGTTCTGTGCATTGTATGTAACCGTGAAGGTGGGGAGAGAAGAGTGGCACCCACACTCTGTGTTTCAGTCTGCCTGGTCTGCTCACACACAGAATTCGGGAGGAAAGTGAGAGCAGAAACCGCATCCTCCCTGATTACACAGGAGAGAGAACCTTACTCCTCATGTTCCCAGTGTCCTCAGACTCGTCCTCCTTTGTCTCATACGTTCAGATCTGATAGTCAAGATGACTCTGGCTGCACTGTTTCAGACAGGGAGCATGACTTGCGTTCCTTTACAAGGCCTGGCTCCTGATAGATGAACAGGCCATCTGATATCCTATCCAATGGAGGGCAGTGGCTCATTTAACATTTGCTCTGAAAATGGGTTTTATGAAACTTTCCACTTAAATAACTGTGGATTAACTTTTAGTGAAGCCGACATCGTGGAAACTAAGCAGAGTGTATAACCCCAGCCTGTTGGGCAACTGTGCATTATCATGGTTCTGCCTTAATTCACTGCACCCTACTTCCTTTGAAATTTGCAAGCAGATTCTAAACTATTCACTTTTTAACGTCTGGAAATGCCTAAAGCATTTGGCCATTTGTTCACCTTGTTTAAGCTGTACACCCAGTTAGGGTAAGAATATATTTACCAAAGCAAAGTGTACCTCTCTAAAAGATTAGACTGATGCTTTCAGAGTGTTCTTCTAACTTAGAAAGCCATAGAATGTTAGTGATCGGTTTTATGCAATCCTATTCATGATAACATTCCATGTTAGGATGCCTCCCCCTCCCAATTATTTTTTCAATGAACTTAAGAAAGTTTCTAATATAAAGGTTATATTATCAACAAATGCTAGTTTGAAAGAACCAAAAAGGATTTTGAAGATTACCCTTCTTTAACAATGCCTTAGATTTCTATCTCCTTATCCATTCCTCACTGCTTTCTTTCTTAAGACATTATGGTTTATTGTGTCTCCACTAGGTACCTTGCATGTGATTTACACAGTGAATGGCCCTGCTTTCGGAGCAAGTTAATGATATAATATCCCCATTTATATTCAGAGCAGTCAACACTTTCTAGCTCTCAGAATAATAAAAGCACCTGCATTTAATATACATGGAAGAATGGGAAGGCAAATAGCAGATAAGGCACAATCAGGTAAGTGTAATCAGATAAAATATCACAATATTATAGTAGATCAGCATCTGGTAATGACTTGAATTTTGAAAGACTGACAAACAGCATGGCCTAAAGCAGCCAGGCATACCTCATTCAGAGCACCTCTTCCCAAAGCTGATTGCTCCTCTCGTGTGTTTTCTGGCAGATTAAACAGGTAGGTTTCTTATTTTAACTCTTCTAGAACTGCATTGTGCCACTGGAAAAACACTGGCAATGTTCCTTCTGAGCCCAGATCAGAAACAAAAACAAATGACGGATCTAAAAGTAAAACCTTGCATCTCCCAGCAGTTATCTCAAATTGATCCAAATCAATTTTGTTTAAAAAAATAAAGCTTGCAGAGATAGGCAGAGCTTTCCTTTCCATCTCTGTACTTGCCTGCGTGGCGTTGACATTTTCTTCTTTTTTTTTTTTAAAGCAGGGGAAAACTGTTAGATTATTAGAAACTGATTTGCCTCTAAAGGCTTCTTCACTTTTGGACACTGGCAGCTGGTAAACTGGTTGTCTATCTTGGCCTTGCGTGCGTCCTAATGTAACAGAACCATATGGAGTCAAATAGAAAGCTTCAGATTTGCAAAAGTCAGAACTGAACAAACCTGGCTTGTATCGTGGAATTTAGACGTTCTCTCTCCTTTTAAGTTCCTCTTTGTTGGAGGCCAGCGATCTCTTCAGGTAGCTCACTTCAGCTTACCAGGTACCACGGAGGCCATGGGGAGAGCCAGGTGCAGAAGGGCTGTCAGCAAACACGTGCCCGGCAGCGGTCTGCCCCGTGTTGGCCTCTCCAGTGGCGGGGCTCCAGCTCCTTCTCAGTGCCTTTGCTCTTCATGGCTGCAGTTGGAGCAGGATGTTGCTTGTAGACAGTGGAATTGATGCCCCATCTTCTGAGAACGGCTGTATTCACTCTTGTTCCTCAATTCTTATGCTTTTGTTTGCTGTTCTAAGGGTGGCAGCCCTGGGCACTGACCAAGGGGTATGTGTTAAATGAAACTTTCATAAATACGAGTCTGAAGGAGATGAAGTAACTGTCGAACTTAGAACGACTCTGTTTTTATGGAAACAACTCTTCCCAAAATACCTCTATCTCTCCATCTGGTTTAGTCAGCTCAGGCTGTGATAACAAAATATCATGGACTGGGTGGCTTAAACAACAGAAATATATTTTCTCACAGTTCTGGAGGCCAAAAGTCTGAGATCAGGGTGCCAGCATGGCCAGGTTCTGGTGAGAGCTCTCTCCCTGGCTTGCAGATGATGACAATCTCAATGTGTGCTCATGTGACCTCTTCTTTAGAGAGAGAGAAAGAGCAGGCTCTCCGGTGTCTCTTCTTAAATTGACACTAATCCCATGAGCCCCACCCTCATGACCTCGTCTAACTGTATTTACCTCCCAAAGGCCCTGTCTCCAGATACCTTCAAATTGTGGGTTAGGACTTCACCATATGAATTTTGGGGGACACAATTCAGGCCATAGCATTACCCAATTGTATTATTGTGGCAGTTACTAAGGCTGAGACAAAGAGCCACTGTCTGCCCAAAAAGGTTGACATGAAGAGTAGTGGTAGTTGAGTCCACAATGGAGCAAATGTCAATTAATTGGAACCCTTGATGGCCATGTTATTCATCCCTTCTTCTCACACACCCACATTCCCACTTACCCATCCCTGCCACACCTGCTTTAGACTTTTAGAGAAAAAGATCACAAGAGAAAGTGTTTGTGTTAGGAATTATGTGGAAAAATAACTTTCAGGATGTTTATGGTGTCAACATTCTCTTCTACTTCCTGTTACACTTTCTACCCTTGCAGTAACATGGACTGATCACTGGTTTCAGAGTGATGAATTATCCCACAAGGGAGCTTCATTCACCCAAAAAGTTTTCCGTTGTATTCTGAATATTAAAGATGGAAAGAGAACTAATTTCTAGATGATTTCTAATGACAGGAGTAGAAAGTAAGAAGGAGTTTGTGGAGAATCATGGGTTAATTACAACACCCTGTCTCCAGAGCACCCCATTTTATATAATGTTTTCTTTCATGGAATTCTTTATTGAATGCTTTTGGGAGTTGGGCTGAGATTTACATTTTACAACTGAAAAACTGTGAGCTTCTTCAAGGTCATGGGAAGAGATCTGGATTATCAATGTAAACATGAACTGCACAATATTAGAAATTGAAAACACCTCCCCCAACAGTTTGACTGGTTGGCTGAGTTGGTTGTGTTTCTTTTGCATTTTAGTTGTGGCCTAACAGGAACAAGCAGAGCAGCCTATTGTTATTTTAAGTTGTCATTTTGTGAGTGTAGGCCACGAAGAGCCATGTTAGAAAGAGATGTGTCACCCTCTGATTTGTGATAGAGAGAGCCTCAGATAAAGCACATTTGAGGATATTTCAGCCTCCAATTTGAAAAGATTTGTGCTTCTGCTTGAAGCCTCATTAAGAGGTATTTAATAAATAGTGGTGGTGATAATGCCGCCAGCCAATCATTTTCTGGTTCCACCTGCATTCCTCATCCTTCACCAGAGCCCTCTTCCTGGAGGAAGGGACTAAGCTACAGGGAGTAAGCCATAGCACAGTTATCTCAAGTATAGGGTGGGCATTGATTCATCTTGAGTATTTTCATGTAGATTGTGCTATATGTAATTGAGTATGAAGCATAAGCCTTTCTAACTTAAGACTGTAACTTATACGTTTTTCCACCACCATCGCATTTGGGGGCAGATAAAGTACTGATCTCTAGTGGGAATAGATTGAGGACAATAAAAAGACTGAGGAGACATGTGGAGACATAAAGACACATGTCTTTGTGGCATCTTCTTTATGGCATTCACCCATAAAGAAGGATAAAAATCATTACCTTAAGATAGAATTTGTGATTACTTTTTTTAAAAAATTTTTTGTTTATTGCAGTAACATTGGTTTATAACATTGTATAAATTTCAGGTGTACATCATTATACTTCAATTTTTGCATAGATTACATCATGTTCACCACCCAAATACTAATTACAACCCATCACCACACACATGTGCCGAATTATCCCTTTCGCCCTCCTCCCTCCCCCCTTCCCCTCTGGTAACCACCAATCCAATCTCTGTCTCTATGTGTTTGTCTGTTTATTGTTGTTATTATCTACTACTTAATGAAGGAAATCATACAGTATTTGACCTTCTCCCTCTGACTTATTTCACTTTGCATTATACCCTCCATGTTCATCCATGTTGTCACAAATGGCTGGATTTCATCGTTTCTTATGGCTGAGTAGTATTCCATTGTGTATATATACCACAGCTTCTTTATCCATTCTTCCCTTGATGGGCACTTAGGTTGCTTCCAAGTCTTAGCTATTGTGAATAACGCTGCAATGAATGCAGGGGTGCATGTATCTTTACGCATTGGTGTTTTCAAGTTCTTTGGATAAATACCCAGCAGTGGAATCGCTGGATTACTTCTTAAGGATTGCGTAATTCGTTCTTTTCCTCTGTATACAATTTGTGTTGAAGATTTTAGGCGACCAAAAAAGAATACTTCTTAGTTACCTTTGCAATTATATTTGAATTGTGTACTCTGACTAAGGGAAATATCTGAGTTTGCCTTTGTTAATTATACACCCCAAATCTAAACTTGGTTCATTTCAAGCTTCTGGGATTAGAAAAGATTAGATCTCCATGCGTGTTAGTTCTTAGGAAGTCATTTTACTTTCTGCTTCAGCTTCTCATTTCGAAAGCTGGAACATATGATTTTCATGCCAGGTTTAATAATCTGCTCATTTCTTAGCTAAATTCTCTAGATATTTGTCAGAAAATTTTGTCATTGTGTGATGGGGCACAATAATTGTTTAATAAATTGTTGCTATAAAGACATTATGAAAAATATATATACATAGATTTCTAAGGAACAAGTGTGCATAGTTGGAGATGACAAATTGTTAAATATCAAAAATGATTAGTGGAGAAAAACCATCTGAAAAAATAGTAACCTAGCTCAGTAATGAGCGCTACGATTAACATACTCTACAAATCTATCAATACTATGGCTCAGCATGTCCTTGTTACTCTCTCAAATTAATAATGACAGATACTAAGACCCTATTAATATTTTAATAGTCTAATAGGCACAGACAAGCATGCAGCAGAGAAGAATGTAAATCAGTGGTCGGGGGTTGCTGGGCCATCTCTAGAGAGTCAGCCAGGTGGGAGAGCCAAGTCCTCGTCAAGCTTTCTTAACTTCTTCCTGGGTTTGTTCTCATATAAGCACCCAGTTTCAGAAAATGTGCTAAGTTTGAACAGAAGGATGCGCTAGTACAAAGCAAAACTCACAGAGTATTTATCATTCCTCATGCTCACAACATATTTTAAGGAATACTAATGTCCATGTCAGTGTGTATCCTTAAATGCTCTGTCGTCTGAAACATAGTAGGAACCCTTATAAAGAATATATGTTCTGGGAGTTTGAAGAAACAGGTTTTCTCTGATTTCTAGCACTGGTGGTCTCCTTGCTCTAATCATCTCCAAATTCATCCTCAGTAGAAATGATATAATGTGTGTAGACTACTGTAAGATACTTGAAAGAATAAATCTGAATGAAATAAGGAAAGAAAAACATTAAATAACACGTGTAAAGTACTTGGGGTGGTGCCCAGCACAAAGGATGTGCATGGCAATGCTGGTTTCTCGCTCTTTTTGCTTCTGAGAGGCCCATTTCCATGGGGACCTTCACTTGACCTTCCTGTGTGGCACACATGTGTTTTGCAGCTCTCATAAAGTTTTCCTTGGAGTGGACTTTGGATTTGAAGCTATATCGATAGCTCTCTTTTGTAGTACTATGTCCATATAATTTGATGCCAGTAGAGGTTGGTCTTTAGAGAAGGAGGTCAGCTTCTCAAGGGCTGTCAATCTGTGCCTTATCATTGGGTGGTTTTGAAGGATCATTTGTTGGAGGCCATACAGAACCAGAGAGATCACACCACAGAACCCAAGTATTTTTCATTTGGAATTTCTAATCTAAATGCCACAATTTATTTCTAGAACAAGAGGGGGGAAAGCCAGAAGAAAAGAGGGATGATTCCAGAAAAAAGGGGAAAAAAGGAGTTTTTACCAGGAAGCCAGAATTTGTATGCTCACCCCAGGACTAAAACCCACAAATGTAGGTTTGCTAGCAGCTGCTGGAATCTGTAGGAGACCAGAATTTATTCTGTTCATGGAGCCTTATGCTTCAGCTGGCGATGACTCACGTTGAATCACCTGATGATAGTTAGAGCTCAGAGACAAGAAATACATTTCTTCCCTCTGTCTGTCTTGTTTATATTTCCTTACAACTTAAAAGAGGTTGGTTTTTACTTTGTTCTGGACTCTGCTGCCTGATTGAATTGTCTCTCCACAAGCCCCACCCAGCACCCCCTTCTGTTTATGCTTGCTATATTGTCTGGTAATTTTCACAGTTTGGGTCCTCTCCACCTTTCGCTAAGCTATTGTGCCGGGCGCGTGTAGGAACTGCCACCCTCTTGTTACTTCCTCAGGATCTACTCCAGCATCACCTGTCAGTGGAGTTTTCTCTTCCTTCCCTCCCTTCTCAGGTCTAATGAGCTCTACTCGCTTTAATTCCACAGCACACTGAGCATTATGAAGTGGCCTTGCAGGATTATGTTATTTGCAGGCATGCTTCTTCCCTGGACTAGGCTCCTCGCCCACAGGGTCTGTGCCGTTTGTTTTTAAAAGCCGGGCACATAGTAGGTGCCGATGGAGCATTTGTTGAACAAATGTTCAATCCATTCTCCTTTGTGACATGTGACAAAATAATTTGAAGTTAGTGGGGAGCTTTTAATATGACAGATATTAGTAAAAAGAATAAGTGCTTACATTGTATTGTTTGCTTTAAGACATGGCAAGCTATACGTGTTTAATAAATATGGGTAAAAATAATTGACTTGGTGACGGTACTGGGACAAACCATCTTTGAGGATGCTGTAATGAGGTACAACAAGCACACCAGTTTCAGGGTTCATTAGCCAGAGTTCTAGGCATAGCTTCATCATAGAACCTTGCCATAGTACTGGGGGCCTCCCCCTTTCTGGACCGAATTGTCTCATCTTGTAGGATGGAGAGACAGGATGAGATAATCTTACATGAATTCCAGGTGATTCAAGGTCTGAAACTCTGTCATCTATCATAACAATCCCAGTTAGGGATTGTCTGGACTGCCAAGATGCCCCATCTCCCTAGCCCCACATAAAAGCACTTGAACATGTCTAGTACCCTATTCATATTTGAGGTCCTCTAGCTTCTTTGTCTTAGTTTCCTCCTTTCATGCTCTTCTCCCCCTTCCTCTGGAACTAGAGGTTTTGCCTTGAAGCTACAGGATAGTTTGAACATAGTGCGGTGTTATATGGCTCTCCCATTCTTCCTACAGGGTGAGCTCATTCACCTTCCCCCTGCCCACCGCAGACCCTCATACAAGCCTTTGCTGCTGTCCTACCAGCTCTTACCTCCAGCTGGCCCAGATAAGATTTTAAGGCCTCCTTGCCTTTTGCCCTATCTTCATTTTTTGTGCAAAAGACATATTACCATAAAAATCTGCAGCCATTTAACCATCAGCTCACCTCTCTTTTTTCTATTTTTCAGAACTCTCTCACCTGTAATATGACAACAGTAATAAGTACTGTTTAGAATGTTACTGTATTGTGACAGGCATTTACTTACATCTCTAATCCTTGCAGCATCCCTGAAGGGTAGATATTTTACATTAATTTTAGAGACGAGGGAGCTGATTCTGATTGTTTAAGTAGCTTGTCCAGATTGTCCAACTCCAGAGCCCGTGCTATTTCCACTGCATTATGCTGCATTTCAGCACATACAGGTCCATATCAATTTTTTGTTGTTTTGTTCATGTCAGCTTTTTGTTGTTTCAGAAACAGTATTATATCACCAAAAAGAAAAACATTTCACTGCAATTTATGAGACATCAACTTGCTAGTTTTTTTTTATATACTCTTCTACTCTTTGTTTATATTCGCACATATCTTAAAGAGTTATGATCATAATGTAGATACAGTCCTTATTCTAAAAATAATTCCGTAAGCATTTTCTTTGTTGCTCTCTTCTATATTGTCATTTTAATGGCTGCATAATTTTCATCAGATTGGTTTATCATAGTTTTAAAAAGTTTTTACCACTGCAGAACATTTAGATTGTTTCCATTTTGTGCTGCAATAAATTATGTTATAATAATGATATTTATGCACTTTTTTAGGTTAATGGTAATATGTTGGCTTTTAAAACCATATTTATTTTGGAAATTTTGAACTATTCACAAGAGACTAGAAGGGACCTACACCTACCTATCACTCAGCTTCAACAGTACTCAACATTTTGCCCATCTTGTTTCATCCCCTCCCCCACTTTTTCCTTGAGAACATTAAAGAAAATTTCAAGTATCTTGTCATTTCACTTGTAAATACTTCAGGATAGACTTGTAACCGGTACGGACTTTTCCCTAATGTCATCTAATACTCAGTCTATGTTTAAACTTCCGTGATTATCAGAGTGACTTTTTACATTTGGTTTGTACAATTAGGATCCAAATATGGTCCACACATTGTAGTTAGTTGTTACATTGCTAAAGTTTCATTCATTCTAAACAACACACACACACACACACACACACTTACATACACTTACATACACACACTTTTTTTTTTTTTTTTTTTTTTTTTGTGAGGAGATCAACCCTGAGCTAACATCCGCCAATCCTCCTCTTTTTTTGCTGAGGAAGACGGCCCTGGGCTAACATCGGTGCCTATCTTCCTCCACTTTATATGGGACGCCGCCACAGCATGGCTTACCAAGCAGTGCGTCGGTGCGCGCCCGGGATCTGAACCAGCGAACCCCGGGCCGCCGCAGCGGAGCGCGCGCACTTAACCGCTTGCGCCACCGGGCCGGCCCCGTACACACACACATTTTTAATGCCACCAATTTGTTGGAGAAACCACGTCAGAGTCCCAAAGGATGTCTCACATTCTGAGGTTGATGTTTCCTCAAGGTTCATTTAACTTCTTTCTCTATCTAGTGTATTTGTTTTAACTGGTAGTTAGATGTTGAAGCTTAATAAGATTGTGGCTCAATTTTTAAGAAAGAATGCTTTGTAAGTAGAGTCCTTTTCAATTTGAGGTCAAACTTAGCATACCTCTCAGAACATTTTACCAGATCGTAAGCTTCTTTTCTTTCTTGTTCTGCTAGAAAGCCTCTTGTACAGGCAGTTCATTCAAATAAAAGCCCATTCATGTCAGATGCACGTCACTGGATCCTGCTAATCCCAGCATCTTCTGCCCTTGGGTACTGGACCCAGCGTTAACATTAACAAATTTCCTTCTAGCCCCTTCAACCTTGGTAGAAATCTGGGAATTGCCTGAAATACTTTGAAAGCTGTTAGAGGCCTAAGAAAAACCTGGATTTGAAAGAGGAATAATTGAGAATTGAGGAAGGATGCCTCAACCTTAGACACTGAGTGTTCTGGTTCACAGGTTGCGTTCAAGTGGATCAGGCAGGACGGTCATATTGATGACTTCACATGTCAGAGGAGGGCTGAGAGGCACTCCTGATTTCTGCCTCTATGTTCTTTGAGCTTAGGGTAGTTTAAATGAGGTTTTTTTCATTAGAGTGCTTCTGTGGAAGGCCGTGATAAAGCAGTATGTTCTATTGAGTCTGGTTCCATCATACTGAATCCCTGGGCACGGTGAGGGAGCCATGGCTATAGCAGGGGAGAGCGGCACCTTCCTGTCTCCCTATAAGACATTCCTCCTTGTATTTTAGATGGGCTGCTTGAGGCATCTCTTCAGGGCCACATAATACCCAGAGTCCCACCAAACAGAGCAAAGGGATGTCCAGGATTTGAGATTCCCAGAATTGTCCAGGAATTGGGAGAGGCGGAGCAATTCTCCTTTCTCTCTGGTCTCAGGATATTATAAGGTATGTGTGGTATTCGCTTTAGGTTGTTAGGCAAAGTCAGTTCTTCCACTTTCCTGGTTTGCCTGACTATTCCAACCCACTACGTCTTCACACTCTATAGGTAAAGCCCTAGCATTGCTGGGGAAGAAGACATAAGGTCCCACTGCAGCCCTCTCTCCCATCCCTGCAACTGGAAATGCTAGAACGAGGGGCTATTCCATTTTTCAGATGTATGCCAGAGGCAGTTATGCTATTGTGTTAATGGGAACAGCTCATGACAATAGCTTCAGAGAGAAGAGGGCTGTGAATGGCTTTATTTAACAGGGTGGCTTTTCTTTGGGGACTAAATTCAAGTGTTTGAATTTTTTTCTTTTATCTTATTGGACAGGCTATGGAATGGAAACTTTGAATTTTGACTTTGAGCTGTAGGAATACAGAGACTTTCCTCGTTCTTTTAGCTTCTGGTTGCTCATTTGTTTTATTCATTACCATCGTGTGGTATAGGCAACCTCAGCTGAAGGTCAGTCACAGAAATTGAGAATCTAAAAGTTAAAAAAAAAAGACTCAATGTTAGGTCGTCTAATCCTATAAATCTCTGTTTAAAATTATTTTCGGCAACTTGATTTTTGCCCAGTTTAAGCTTAAGTGTTAACCGCTTTTCCCCCTTATTTTCCTTAAGAAATGGCTTTGCTGTATACTACATATTACTGAGAATCCTTGTTACTCTTCTGTCTTTTCCTAATTGTCCCCAGATACGCCTCTTTGGTCATCGTAAGCAGTTCTTTCTCTTTCTTGTTTAACTTTTAAAATATTTACTAAGTGGACACTCTGATAAACTGCACTATTTGCATTTGTTCTTTGACCATATGATTTTTATTACTTTTCTGTAATTTGTGTGCAAGGAGTGGTGTGAGTACAGTGAGGAATGTGTGTGCAATAGTGTACTGAACTGCCATAAATGAGAAGGGAGAAGAGCATCCTACTTCTTTTGGTTTGAACAAGTCACGTAAGGAATAGAAGTGAAATTGAAAGGAGGATGTTGTGCCAAGCTTGAATTTATACCAATAACTAATTTTAAAGATCCCTTTCAATGTTATTATTCAGTATTTCTCAGAGTTAGCAAGACCTGAGCTAGAAATGTAGCGTTTTATTAGATTAGCCAGTCATTTGTCAGTTAAGCATACTTAAAGTAAGAAACTAGTATATAAGAATCTATACTCAATGGAAGGCGATGGTATCATGGCTCTTAGGGTCAATCATAGAACTTTATGGCTAAAAGAGGACCTAAGAAATCATACTGTTTAATACTCTTACCTTATACACCATGAAACTGAAGCTCCTGAGTTTTTCTAGATCACCTGGCTACTTAGTTGCCGAGCCTAGTTAAGTTTTTGCCCCCCATCTCTATGCTTTGTTTAGTCAACACTGAATAGGAATGACCTTAGGAACTACTAGTTTTCTTTTGCATTTTTTTAACCTTTCTATCATAGATAATTTCTCATTTTACAATAAATATTACTTTGACATTCAGTGTTATCACTTAATACTGTTATTTGGCAACTACTAAAAAAATCAGCTTGTTAAGTCCGCCAATACGATGCCAGACTATGAATCCTTTTGCTGTCCATTCTGAAATTATAAAAACAGTGATTTGCTCCATTATGTTGTTTTGCCTGAGTTTTCATCAGCACATAAAATATATATGTTCACCAATGCAGGGAGAACGAAGATGATTCAAATAGTAAATGGAGGATGTTGGTAATTATTTCCAAGGTCAATGAGAAACCTTTTGCCTCTCAGACTCTCAGATGGAAAATATAAATAAGATGGCACCTAAAATGGAGAATCATTTTCTGACTTGAGACCTAGAATGCACGCTACTCTTTGCTAGAAAAGGAAAGCATCCCTTCCATTCCTCTTCTGAGTGCTTATCCAGAGTTTGTCTTTTACTTTCAGTGTCTTCCATTTATTTAATTATTTTGTTTGTTTGTTTTGGGGGGTTTTTTAAAACCACTTTATTGAGGTATGATTGAGTACAAAATCTGTACATATTTAATGTATACGACTTGATGAGTTTGGAGATAAGTATACCCCGTGAAACCATCACTACATTCTATGCCTTAAACCTATCCATCACCTTCAAAAGTTTTCTGACACCCTCTTTACTTATTTTTTTTTTCATATATTTAATTCTTATATCCTGGAATTCTATTTTTTTTGTGTGTGTGTGAGATAGATTAGCCATCAGCTAACATCCAATGCAAATCCTCCTCTTGTTACTGAAGAAGATTGGCCCAGGCCTAATATCTGTGCCCATCTTCCTCTACTTTATATGTGATGCCGCCACAGCATGGCTTGATAAGTGGCGCGTTGGTCCGTGCCCGGGATTCTAACCTGCGAATCCCGGGCCACTGAAGCGGAGCACGTGAATTTAACCGATATGCCATCAGGCCGGCCCTGAATTCTACTTTTATTAATTTTTAATTTTTTAAATTGTATTGAGGTCATAATGGCTTTTCACATTGTGTACATTTCAGGTGTACGTTATTATATTTCAGTTTCTGTATAGATTGCATTGTGTTCACTGGCATTCTGCTTTTGAAAAGAACCTGTCTGTAATCCATGGACACCATTTGCTCTTTGTTTTACAACGTTAATTTGCTACATCCTAGCCATTCCCTGTGAATGTACAGTCATATGCCACAAAACGGCGTTTCGTTCAATGACTGTTGGTGTAAATGACGCAGGTCCCATAGGATTAGTACCAGATAGCCTGGGTGTGCAGTCGGCTATACCACCCAGGTTTGTGTAAGTACTCTATGATGTTTGCACAATGACGAAATCGCATAATGACCCATTTCTCCGAACGCATCCCATCTGTAAGTGACACATGACTGTATACAACTTGTGAGCTGAGTAATTGATATGTGCTATCTAGCAACGTTCAGTCCATATTCACTTCCTTCTATTGCGTAAGCAATTCTGGATTTCAAGCAAACAAAGGAGTAAATTTCTGTATATATGGAGGAAGTTAAAATAAAAAAGCTTGACTATTAGACATGAATAAGATGTGCTATACAGACTAATCCATTATTTGAGTATATCTGGGACTGGATGAATTAATCTTAATCACGTTTATTCTTTTAAAAATATCAACAGTTAAAAATTGCGTATCTTATTATTAAAAATGGTTTGGGAGCCGAGATGTAATCTCCTAAATGAAGGAATAAAATTAAGAGCAGGATGATCCAGCAAACCATTTTTCTTTCTAAAAACTTGAAATAAATGGAGATCAGGAATGTGAGACATTTTTAAATAAATCAGAGGTCTTATGGCATTTCTAATATTTTATTAACAAAATTTTGATTTGATTTATCCATTTAAAATAGCTAGCAAGGTATTCTCTAAGTGCTGAGACATAAATTACGAACACGAAGCCTTGATTTATGTTAATGGTGGATAATTTGTGGGACATGGCGAGTTATCACAGACTTTGCAATACTCCCTGAGTCAGGGGATGGAATCATAGAAAAAGACTGAAGAAAGTGCTGCCTTAGGCTCCGTGTGTTGGTATATAGATGACGGCTGTCTTCTAAGAAGTGATACAATCCCGGTGATGTGAACTTTCACTTCTGTTCCAGATACCTCCAGGTTTTAGTGAAATCTGCTTGACAGTTCTGAGTGCCTCCACGTCTCTGTGATGGATCAGAAGCATTCAGATCTCTGCAAGGATGGCATAGGAGTAAAAAAAAAAAAAGTTCTGCATGGGTAAATATTGGGTCTCTCTGATCTCTTGCAGAATGTTCACATTTTCATATTTCTCAAAGCACCTTCATCTCCCCCACCTCCTAGACCATCAGTGACACCCACTGCCAATTCCCACTTCCGTGTCAATCAAATATATGTGTCTGTATTCATTACCTGGGATGCTGAGCAGTACCAGAGAGAAGTCACTTGGTTCTGCAAATTGGCACCAGTCCACATTTTTATTTTCTAACCTCAAGAACTTTTGTTTGCCTCATGCACCATCTCCCTGCTCAATGCATAGCTGTCCTCTTCCAATCCTCTATGTCTGACCTTAAACTTAACTGCTCAGAGAATCCTTCCCTGATCTCCCTGTTCCCCCCTCTCCCGGGGCTCTGTTCGTTTATTTCATGACACTTTGCACTCTTTACAATTCTTTATTTAGTGTTTGTCTCACTTGTCATTTGTCTCCACAACTAATTTCTTGTGCAGAAGGACAGCACCTGTTTTATTAATTACTGTAGTACAGCGCTTCCTGGCACACAGTAGGCACGCAGGAAGAACTTTTGTATAAATGACTAAATTGTAAGATTGCATTTGGGAAAAGAATCATTCCCTAATAAAAAAGTTTAAAAAGCACCTCTTTAAATGAATGTGTCCCTAAGTGCAAGAGGTATCCTTACGGACGTCAGGTTGCCTACCTTTCAAATAAACTTCTTGTGGGTAGTTAAATAAACAGCCTCTTGTGTTCTGAATTCGGAACACGGAGCAGTCGCTAAGCCCTTCTGACAGCCGTTCTCAGCCTCCCTTTGTCTGCAGGTGCGCAAAGGCTGATGCTCTGCTGACACGTGCCACGTGCACACAGCCGGTGTCTAGTGTGGTTCCCAGAGCCCCAGCTGTTCCTCCACTGCTTTCCTCCCCAATAGAGAAACCACACTGGGATGCAAGTGAGTGAATGAGTGTGAGCACAAGGCTATTAGAAGGATTACCTTGAATCCATTCTAATGTATATTAAAAAGCAAAAGATAAACCAATTATAAATTTTGGAGTTAAAAAAAATAGTGATGAATTATTCGCTACACACCTCACAACCCATCAAGACACATCAGTGTGTCATGACATGTGATCTTTGAGTTGCTGTTTTAGAAATTAGTCCCCAGCCATTGGGGAGAATTTTATGGCTCATGTAACTTTTGGGGAAGAAGAAAGTGCATGAGTTGAGAGTGTAAAATAGCAAATCCTGCAGGAGAGGAACTCAAGGAAATGACAATTACAGTAAAGCACATACTGTTACTTGTAAGGTATTGCCTCTGAAGCCCTCCCTCAGTGATTAACATAAAATACTTATTATTTAAGTTGAACCATATGAATGCAAATATTAGACATCTTTGGTCTAAAAATGCAATTTCATACGTTCACACTAATTAATTGGTTAATATTTTCTATTATTCATCTAAAATACACTGGGAAGGGAGCCATAAGCACTTGAAAAAATGAGAAAAGCAACACAACAGTGGGTTTTTGTGTGTCCCTTTTGGTGTCTTCTTTCTCAGGACAAGTCACTCAGTCAATGAACATGTTGGTCTTGGTTGCACATCTTTAGCTCAGCGCTGGTCTAAGTGTTACCTGGGGGATACTAGAGAAGCCCAAGAGAGCTCTGGCCCATAAGAAGCTACAATCTAAATGGAAGAACAAGATACATGTAGAAAATAAAGCAATTTATACATGCTAAATTATGCAGCCCTAACAAATAAAGAAGAATGGCTTTTCTGCCACAGTGGTTCCTACTGTGGCTTGCCATATATGTATTTTTAAAACCTTTTTATTTTGAAAAATAATTTTATATTTATAGATGAGTTACAATAATAGTATGGAGAGTCCTCATATACCCTATACCCAGCTTCCCCTGATGTTCCCATTGTACATTACCAGAGTATAATTATCAAGCTAAGATATACCATTGGTACATGACTATTAAGTAAGCTACAGACTTCATTCAGATTCCCCAAGTTTTTCCTTTTAATATCCTTTTTCTGTTCCAGGATCCAATCTGCTGACATACCACATTACATTTAACATACATGTATTCTTTTTTTTCTTGGTGAAGAAGATCAGCCCTGAACTAACATCCATTGCCAGTCCTCCTCTTTTTGCTGAGGAAGATTAGCCCTGAGCTAACATCTGTGCCCATCTTCCTCTATTTTGTATATGGGACGCCACCACAGCATGGCTTGATGAGTGGTGTGTATGTCCGTGCCTGGGATCCAAACCTGCTAACCTCGGGCTGCTGAAGCCCTGGCCACAGGGCCAGCCCCAGCATACATGTATTTGAATAATGGATAAAACATGAAAGTAAGAGGGAAAGCATTTTACCCATACTCAGATATCATGCTGTTAATATTTTGATATATGCTCTTCTTGACACACACACATGAACACACACCACACACATTTCAGGAGCAGATTGCATACCTATTTTTGTGCCCTATTTTTATCATTTAACAAATCATAAATATTACCCTATGCTATTAATTAGTGTTTGAAAATACACTTAATGTGTACATAATTTTTATCATATAGATAGAGTTTAAGTTAACCAGATTATTACCAGATTATTTTAACTGGTTAAGTTAACCAGTTAAGTTACCAGATTTTTTTTTTTAAATTTTTTATTGAATAAATTTGACGTGTAACATTGTATCGTTACCGGATTGTTGAGTGCTTGTTTTCGTTTTTCCTCTTACAGATGACTCTGTGATGATTTTCAGTGCACACGGGCTCTGTGTGGTTTTCATGTTTCTGCAGGCTGATCACAAGGAAGAATCTATAATGTGAAGATCTATGAATTTTCCCCTTTTATTCTATTTTTAAATTCAAGAGTAATTCATTTAAACTATAGTGAAATCTCTAAGATTGAAATGAAAACCTCTCCCTGCTCTGGTAGACTCACTTCCCTGAGGAAAGAAAGGATCATGAAGTCTCTGGTTTTAACCTGAGCCTGTGCCACTGAAATTAGGGGGGATGTTTCTAGCAACTGTGTAAAAATGCAGCTTCAACCTTGAGCTCTTCATAAGTGTTCAAAGTTCCAGTGAGTTCTCAGAAAGAATATTTCAGCCCCATGATGTTTTTATTTGTGGCCAAGTGTGGCATTGGCTGGGCATTTCCTGTGGTGGTGGTTGACCATTTTTATTTTCAGGATTTTGCTGCTCATTTGTCACTGAGGAGTCAGTTTCATTACTAGGTAACAGACATCAATGCCAGGGGAAAAGGATCCCCTGATGGTCCCTGCCTTCTAGAATAGATAATTCTTCTGTTCCCAGGATACTAGGTCTCATAGGGGCAAGCCCCTGAGCTGCCATCAGCTGACACTGTTGGCCATGAGAGTACCCAGGAAACGTCCTGGGACCCCTGGCTCCCACAGCAGCTAGACACCGAGAGCTCACTGTAGCTGCTGGGGCTTACCACTCCCAGGGCACAGAGTGTGGGTTATGGAACAATGTGGCCTCTGAAGTTAGACAGGCCTGGACTCAGATCCTAGTAGGTGGGATCCAATACCCGCTATGGACTCTGACTTGAAGAGAGTGACTGAGCTGCTCAGAACTTGAGCTTTCTCAACTGTGAACATGAGATTGTTACCCAGGCTGTTGTATAATTTGAACGAGACTTGAAAGTGTCTGACAGTGCCTGGCATATAGTGCCATCGAACAAAAGTTTGTTAAATGAAGGGATGGATGAATGACTCACGAAGCCTGTTGAACACCCTATTTTTTAAATAGGGGTATGGCCATTTGTGATAGAAAGCATAAGAAATATCAATGCAATGAGTTAATGTCAGTTTCACTTCTTCCCCAGGGTGGCAGACAACGTAAACCAACTCCAGCTGGCTAACACAAAAGGAATTTGTTGACAGGACACTCAGGTCCTGAAATCTAAGAGTTAAAACAACCAGTCCTTGGATGGGCTGGATCCAGTCAACTTCAGGGACCTCAGAAGCAGAAAATTATGGACCTTTTCTCTAGAACACTAACACCCATATTTCTCATCCTGAGTGACCTGCCATCATTGGACTGGCTCTGGCTGGGAAGGCAGGGTTGTGTGGTGCAAGTACGGCTGCTGGGGGCCCCTCCTCTGTATCAGGGGCAATTCCCAGGGAAGGGGAATGTTGGGAGCTAATAAACTACACATGTTTAGAATGTACTAATTGATACATTTTATATATATATATATATACACACACATATAAACATCCAGGAAACTGTCACCATGGTGAAAATAATGAATCTATCTGTTATCCCTGAAAGTTTCCTTTTGCCCCTTTGTGTTCCCTCCTTCCCATCACTCCATGCCCCTCTACCTATCTCTAAGCAATCACTGATTTGCTTCTGTCACCATAAATTAATTTGAATTTTCTAGAATTGTAGGTAGATGGGATCATGCAATATGTACTCTATCTTATCTGACTTCTTCCACTCAGCGTAATTATTTAGAGATTCATCCATGTTGTAGCATGTATCAGTACTTCCTTCCTTTTTATGGATGAATAATATTCCATTGTATGGATATACCACAGTTTGTTTATCCCTTTACTTGTTCATGGATGTTTGGGTTGTTTCTAATTTGGGGATATTAACAATAAAACTGCTATGAAAATTCATGTACAAGTCTTTGTCTGGACATACGTTTTAATTTCTCTGGGGTAAAAACATAGGAGTAGAATGACTGGGTCATATTTTAGGTGTATATTTAACTTTTTCAGAAACTGTCAAGCATTTTTCCAAAATGGTGGTACCATTTTGTATTCTTACCAGCAATGTATGAAAGTTCCAATTATTCCATACCGTCACTTACACTTGGTATGTATCCGGAATTTATTTAAAAAAAAAAAACTCTCAGAACTTAATACTAAGAAGACCAACAACCCAAATTTAAAAAAGGGGTAAAAAATTTCAACAGATCATTTGCCAAAGAAGATATAGTCATTAGAGAAATTAGTCATTAGATAAATGAAAACTAAAACCACAGTGACATAATCAAATGGCTAATGTTAAAAGGGAGTAATTTTACATTGCTATGATGCCCATTTTATAGAAGAGAAAACTGAGGCTCAGGGAGTTAAATAACTTGACCGAGATTGACCAGATATCAAGTAGTATAGTTTGAATTTGAACCCAGGTCTGCTAACCCCTGCTTAACCTCAGTGCTATGCAGGCAACAGTCCTTTGAAGGAGGCTTCAAAAGCCAAGGTTGGAAACAGGGAAACTCACTTATTACCCAGGAATACAATTTCCATTTCCTTTCCTGATGGGATAGCCTACCACCAGTCACAGTAGATATTATGGAACTTCAAGTTTTGGTGTCTATTTTGCCTAAAGGATAAAATTTATGTTTTCCCAACATCTAGCTTTGTCTAGATGCCTCTTGAGAGAAGTACTCAAAGTTTAGAATGCCCACCAAGTCTTCATCGTTCCAACAAAGATATAGGCCTGTTTAACCATGAGGATTAAGAATACGAGTTTTTTGGCTCAAACACATGCGAGTTGAGTCACAGATCTGCTGTTTCTTAACTATGTGTCCTGGGCAAGTTACTAACCACTTTGAGCTTTGATTTCTTCATCTGGAAACTGGGAATGATGCTGACCTTACAGTGTTTTAAGGGTTAGAGGAGCTGATATACATGCAGAGTTTACCACAACGTCCTGCAGTTGAATTCTCAAAACACTGTCACCATATCACAAATAATACACAACCACACTAAGAATAGGTGTGTTAAGCTTCTCACCCACTGCAAAGCCTAGATAAAACACTAACTCTTCTCTAGCTAATGTCTTGCATCCCTCCAGGGGACTTGCTCCCTCGTTTAGAAAATGCTAATCCACCCACAGATGATGCCATTTAATTCTATAAGCATTATTAAGAAGTCGGGGAAATATTAATCCTTTAGCCGTAAACGTTAGAAATATTCTTTGGAGGGAATATCTGTGGTTGCTGTTGAGCCAGGTCAGCTGACTATCTGCGTGGGGTTTTCAGAATTTAATGATCAGATATGCAGGGATCTCATGGCGTACAGAAATAAAAGTCAGTGTAATAAAGAGCTCCACGGAGTACCATTCCTCACGCTAAGATGACTAAACCCAGTGGCAGTTTTGCGTGGCTTACAAACCTTATCAGGCTCTCACACTTGGTACACTTCCTTGATCCTTTGCCTTCTATAACTCCACCAGCTCTCCTTCCAGGCCACTGGAAGTGCTACTTGAGTGACCAATGATGTATTTTCCTCTGTCCTATTGGTTTTTTCCTGAAATACAATCGATGTTTTCAGTCAGTACTTGGGGACCATGGTGAAGCTTCCTCCAAGCACTTGGATGTAATATTATGAGAAGAGACAGTTTCTCTCCTGGATGCCTCCAGCAACTTCTGGAGGTAGTCCGGTAATGAGCTGGCCCTGCAGAGAGATCCCAGAGTTCTCCTGGTTGGCGCTGATGCTGATATGCAAACTTCCCAGAAGATGGGCACTGAGACCAGGATGATTTTCACACTGGCAAGGTTGTGCCTCGTTTTCAGAGCAACTGGTGTTCTCTGTCACCTCCCAGCTGTAAATATAGAGGGTGGCAGGGCACTAGAGGGTCTCTCTTCTGGAGCACAATTTAAATTGTCTCCAGCAGGTCATACCCAGCTTAAGCCATGGGATGGCGAGAGACTAGGGAACTGCCCACATCCTGTTCCTTGAGCCCAAATGTTGATGATTTCTTCATTGTGTGTCATTGTGGTGTTTGACGCTGTCTCTTTTGCAACAGAAAAATAATACTGTTCTTTCAGAATTTGACTTAAAAACAAGCACATAACACTTTAGAGTGGAGATACCTAAATTCAGCTTCAAGTCCTGTAAGACATGCCGATAACTCATCTGACTGATCCAGGCATTCCTCTTTTTTTAATTGTGGTTAAATACACACAACATAAAATTTACCATCTTTACTGTTTGTTTTTTTATTTTTTATTTCTTTATTTTTTTTTTGTGAGGAAGATCAGCCCTGTGCTAGCATCTGCCAATCCTCCTCTTTGTTTTTTGCTGAGGAAGACTGGCCCTGGGCTGACATCCATGCCCATCTTCCTCCACTTTATATGGGACGCTGCCACAGCATGGCTTGCCAAGTGGTGCATCGGTGCGCGCCCGGGATCCGAACCAGCGAACCCTGGGCCGCCACAGCAGAGCGCACTCACTTAACTGCTTGCGCCACTGGGCCAGGCCCTATCTTTACCGTTTTTAAGTGTACAGTTCAATGGTATTAAGTACATTTATATTGTTGTGCAACCATCACCACCATCCATCTCCAGAATTCTTTTCATCTTGCAAAACTGAAACTCTGTACCCATTGAACAATAACTTCCCATTCCCCTCCTCACAGGCCCTGGCAACCACCGTTCTACTTTCTGTCTCTATGAATTTGACTACTCTAGGCACCTCATGTAAGTGGAATCATACAGTATTTGTCTTTTTTTCTGATTCATTCTTAAGGTGCACTGATAGAATCAGAAGTCAGCCAGTCACTTTCTAGAACCCTTGCCAAGGAAATCCGTGTAGAGTTGAGTGAATCCTGCTATTTGTCTTGATACCACTAAACATCTGTTTACCTGGCTTTCTTCTGATTCCACGTTCACGAAGCAAGCCTCTGATAATGGTGTGGCTTCTTACAATAGAAACAGTTAGTTGCCTCCCAAGCATCCATCCCATCCCGTTTATACTGTATAGTGTTGTATTGCAATTTGGATGGTATTGCCATCCCTTCACTCCAGAGATCGACCATAAACCAATTTTCATAAACCCATACTCTTTGTCACGGTGTTTGATTCAGGGATGGACACTGACCTAGGCCTAAACTAATCCTCTGGCTACAGTGATTAGTTCATGGACAGGTACTTTTCTAATTTAGTCCAATCAAAGTGAAGTTTAGACCTTTATTTGATGGTTGGGCAGAAAGAAGCCATCTTTCTTTTATTGAAGTTGAAAAAAAATGCATATTATCTTATTGCTGCTGACAGCCATTTTGCAGCCAAGAGAAGAGGTAGTACTAGGATGGTGCCAATATGATGGAGAATAGAGCCAATATATGGAAAGAGATTTAATCCATGGGGATAGCCTTATGCTGCTGGATCAAGCCTTGCCTGGAGCACTCCCTACCACAGACATTTTGAGTTATATGAGTCAATAAATTGTCTTTATTGTTTAACCAAATTTGAGCTGGATTTCCTATTTCTTATTTTTGAGTACTTTCTAAGGGATGATGCAAAAAGATCTGTATACAGGGTCAGAAAACAATGGTTAAATGGACTTTATGTATTCCCTTTGATACTAATTTCTCATGGTAAAAAAATAAATTGGTATTCTGGTTTTACACAATTATTTTTTTTAGCTTGTTTAATGTGAGATGTGGATTCATTCTTAGGATCCTCACAAAATTTCGTTTCTGACTTTGTCCTACTGGGGACCATGGTATACTTTCAAGAGAATAAATATCATCCTGTGGAGACATTGTGGGAGATGACCTTAGTGACCATACATGGTCTGCCTTGAAGGCTCTCCTTGAATTTGAGCTTCCATTTCATCCCTTTGAATTTCTGTAGCCACTGGAAATTCTTTTGAACACGAGTGATTGCTCTGAAGTAGCAGCCAGTGCTAGTCACACTATTGGCTACCTGGTCTCTGACACTTGGCCTCACAATCCTAGGAACCTCCTATGTTAGGTCCTCTTGCATTCTTTGGCTAGCAAAAGGTAGCCAAGTCTTCTTCCTACAGAGGTCTGAGCCCTGTGCATGTGGCCATGATGGAAGTGATGTGATCTAGCACAATGCCTAGTAGGTAGTGTTTTGACTCTGGATCTCAGGGACCCCTCTAGTTCTGTCACTGGCAGTCCTGAGAAGATTGGAGGCTACCAAGTTCGGAGAAGACTCAAACTTTTCCTGGGCTTGTTTAGCAACTCTTCCGACTTCTTTGGAGGCCCTGGATAAGACCTTCTTTGTGGTATAATTGTGTGTCTCAGGGTTTCCTACCTTCCTGCTCCTCTTAAAGAAAACTGTGCATCATTTCTCTTTCTTCTGCTGGCCCTGGGTAGAAATATATTACACACAGAAGAGAAACAACACATTAACAGTAGGGTTTTTTCCACATGGTGTGCTCATGAAGCATTTCTTTCTAAAGGGACTCAAAATGCACAAAGAAGATGATAATGAAAGATTGCAATTATACAGAAAACCTGAGTGTTTATTGTTTTTAATGTTACCCTAGAAGTTGAGGGCTCCTTGAATACAGGGAAAGTTCGGGATGGAATTATGTTTAGCCATCCTTTAGGAAATGGGCATAGACACATATTCCATCAATTGTGGCTAAATGCAGAGCTATTTGCCCTGTCAGCTTCAAGACAAGACATACTTGGAATTCCAGTCCATAAACATTTAAATGCAGTCACTCTAAACCTATTGCAGCTTGGACTTGTATTTTCTCGTTTCTACTGATGGGACCTTTTTTTTTTTTAATGGAGCATGCTTTGTGAACTCGTCGAATGGAGTGCCACGAAAGTTTCTAATAAATTAAAGGTGGATTTATGGGTTCTGCTCAGGGCCATAGCAGGTTGGCTGAGTTGAAATGAAATGGGACATATTCATCTGGAAGGTCCAGTGGATCCTATGTATTAAGGGAAAGGAGATTCACAAATGTAAGCTATTTTTTTCACCTTATAGGCTTCCTACTCTATATTGTCTCTAGGATTGAATTGTCTCTAGGATTGAATAATCTCATCACATTAAAGTGACACATTATCTAATTGGTTACTTGGGAATATTTCTTCAGAGTAACTCAATTTACCTTCTGCAAAATCATAGCAGTGAGCAAAACTCTCCAAGTCAGCCCTACAGTTAAAACAAGAAAGCATCAAAACAATCCAAGATGGATGGGCCTCGTTTATATGCTTAACATCTCTAAGAAGAGATATTTCACCACCTCTCTTGTGACTAGTGTTTCCCAGCATGTATTACGTTTTGTACCTCCTGTGATCTCTTTGGGAGGAGGAGATGACCGTAGACAAAATATCAGAGCTTCTGCTCGGCGTGGCCACTTCTGGGGATGTTGTTGGTTTTGTCGGTCCATTGTGACATTCCATACTCATTTATAAATAAACCTCTGTGAGCTGTGCTCCTGAGAAAAACGTGAAGACAAGTGGGAGTTAAGTTCAAAATTAAAGATCCATGTTTCCTTAAATTGGGGCCAAAGTGTTACCAGAAGCAGTGAAGTTTGGAAACTACTGCTGAAGTAACTGGGATTCTTGAAGGAAAATTCAGAAACCCTGAAGGTTCTGTATATTGACTATGCATATCGAAAGAGAAAGAACTGTTCCATCTCCTGCTGCAAGCCGTTACATGGACCTAATCCCTAAGAGTGACGAGGATGCTCATGTGCCTTTCCTTCCCCTGACTTGGAGTTTCTCTTCGGCTCTCTCTTTGGTGTGGTTGATAACGAACACAGATGATTGCTATCTGTCTTCATTGAACTTGGGTGGTCAGTTTATGCTGCTCAAGCCAGTGACGTAAGCAGTCACATCATTTGGCAAATGACTGATGTTTCTTGGACAAAACAAGGACGATTTTATCTAAAAGAAAATTTTCTTCCCTTATTTTCCTCTTCCAGAAGATCACTGAGATGCTTAGAATTTATGTTGTTTGTGCACTAGAAGAACTCCGGGTAGATAGTGCAAAGGACAAGGAAAGAGTAAAGAAAAGATAACGAGCAAGCTCCTCTTTGTTGGCAAAAATAACATTGCTGTTTTGCTGCCTCCAAATGTTTGTGTGAGGTTTCCATTTACCTGGGAGACTGCGTGCTTTCTGGCAAGTTTCTATGAAGGTCCTGTTCTGTGGAGTCAAGGCCAAGAAAAGAGCAATTTCCAATGCATGGGATGGAATCACTCTCTTTCCTCTAGGGTCAAGTTATAAAGTGAATCTGGACATTTGTCAGGGATGTCTTAACACTGGAAACAGTTTCATGCAAGTACACAGCATTCCTTTTAAGAGACTCCCGTGAATATACCACACGAGGAACTCTTATAGAAGTGCTAGAAAAGTCATGTCCAGAGAGATGGGGTTGTACACTGCCCCCTCACCTGGAATACTGTTCCCTCACTCGGCCACCTGCAAAATCCCGATCATCTGTGGAGCAAAGCGCAAGATCTTCTGAGCTCTCTTTGCTATGAAGACTTGTCTTCCTTTGTGCCCCTAGTATATTAGTTCTTGCCTCTGTTATAGCATCCTTCAGAGTAGAACAACTATCTGTTGACTTACCTTATGTCAGGAAGTGTGCTAAGTGCTTTAACGGTGAGTCTTCATAACCACCCCAGTATTGTCTTCATTTTACAGATGTGGAAATGGGGTAATGTATGAAAAATGGTTAGTATCTAGCATAGAGTAAAAATGCAAAGTAAGTTATTAGAACTAATTAATATTGTGAGTCTACATATTGACCTCATGTCTCTTTGAGATAGGGGCAGAATCTTCTTCTTTGTCATCCTAACACCTAACAGAGTGTTGGGACCAGTAGGTGCTTAATATATCTTGGCTAAAGATGTGAGTGATTGACCAGCTGATCTGAATATTCCTAAGAGTGTAGACTAGAGCAAAAGTGATTCAGGTTAGATGTCATTTATAAGGGATTTTTCTAATTATCAAAATAATGGAAGTGCATTGAAGAAAATCAGGTCAATACAGAATAATGTATACTTTTCACAGTCATCTGTCACCCAGACACAATAATTTTCCTTCCAGTCTTTTCTCTATGCATTTTTACTCTGATATCATACTGCATATGCAGCTTTATATATTGCTTTTATGCTACTCCAATATCATATTTTTCCATGTCATCAAAAATTTTTAGTAAATTTTACTTCTAATCAGTATATAGATAAATATGTTAATTATATACATTTACTTATCCATTCCCTTTATGTTGAATATTTAGGGTGTTTTAAATTTTTCACAATGATAAATAATGTAATGAGCATCTTTGTGCATATATAAGCCTGTGCACGTCTTTGATAACTACTGGTATAGGAATTTCTAGAAATGGTATTAGTGGTCAAAGGGTATCAATATTTTTAGGTTTTTGATACATATATGCACCCAAGAAAGGTTATATCAGTTTATACACACACCAGCTGTGTCTGAGCACACTCACCAAAATTATTATTACCTTTTACATCTTCACTAATTTGATAGACTGAAAAACGTATTGAGCCGGACTCATAAGGCTACTTACTGTATGATTCTATTCATATGACATTCTGGAAAAGGAAAAACTGGGGAAAAAAGTCAGATTAGAGTCTGGGTGTGAGGAAGCGATTGACAGGAAATGGGCCAAGGGAACTTTTTGAGGGTGATGCAAATGTTCTATATCTTGATTTTGATGGTGCTTTCATGACTCTATGTATTTGTCAAAACTCGTTGAACTACACTTGAAATGGATGCATTTTACTCTACATAAATAATATTTCAATGAACATGACTTTTGAAAGAATGACATTGCCTTGCGGTTTTAAGTCACAGTTCTTTTGCTTTCCAGTGAAATTGAACAGCTTTATATTTATTAGCCATTTATAGTCCTTCTTGGGAGAATTGTCTTTTTACCCCATGCAGAATTGTCTGCTGAGTCTGAGAATTTTTCCTACTAATTCGGGTGACCTTCTAACGTTGTCTGTCATACCTGCTAAAAATATTTTCCTAAATTTCTTTTAACTTTTTTAGTGAATATTTGTGTATTTATTTGATCTAGTCAAATCTATTGACCTTTATGTTTGTGGTTTCTTTAATTTTTGTAGCAGAACTTCCTGATAGAAATCTTTGAGACACTGACATGTTTCAGTAAATTCTACTTCAGTTTCTCTTGGGAATTCTCTAGGTGTGGTCTGGGTAGACTTTTCAAATTAAAAGAAGACAACAATCCCTCTCTGCATAGGTGTGGCTGTTGACTCTCCTGAAAGACACTCATTGGGCTCATCCTCTCATCCTATTCCTACTGACACCACTGGGCTGAGTGATCAGAGCTCGTGCCTCTGGCCTAACAGCCCCATTCTCTCCCTACAGTGGCCGCAGCAACAACAGTTTAAGCACAGCGTCCTGAAAAGTGATTTATATCAACAGAAACGGACTAAAACCTCAATCAGTGAAAAACCTCATTTAACATTCCCCCTGCTCTCCAGTTTTTGGAAGTTCTGTTTTGTCTTGATTTGCTCCATAATGGGATTGAAGGAAAAAATATTACCTCACTTGTACATTTCAGTGAATATCTATTGAATGCTTGCTCTGTGCCTGGAGATTTGCTAAATGCTAGACAGACACTGTGAATAAAACAGACTAACTTCCTGTCCTCGTAGAACTTACAGGATAGTTACACTGATAGACAATGAATATGTATCAAACAATGACATAAAATAATTGGAAATTATGATAAGTGTTATGAAAAGAACAAAGATGATGTTGTCCCCTGCTGCAAGTTGGGGTGTGAGGAGTGACAGGGCTCCCCATCTTCTCTCTCCAATCTGAAAAGTTTTGTTTGGCCTCAAGCTTCCAATAAATTTTCACTTCTAGGAAGACTTCAGCAGAAGAAAAGCATTTGCAAACCAGTGCCCTGTGGAATTATAAATAAACGTGAGACGCTGAGTGAGCTTGGGCAAGGCCGAGACTCCTCATCCATAAAATATAGATAATGTTATCCATCCTAAGGGTTGCTGCGAGAGTTAGCAAAAATAAATGTACAAGCGGCAGAAGAGATACTGGCTGAAGACTCTGGGGGCATATGGCCAGGGTTCAAATCCTGGCTCCTCCACTTAATAGCTGCTGCCATCTCAGGTAGGTTATTTATCCTCTCTGTGCCTCAGTTTCTTCATGTGGAGAATGGGGATTGTAACAGTGCCTACCTCATAGGGTTGATGTGAGAATTAAATGAGAATATATATACATATATAGAGAGAGCTTGGTGCATGATAAGTGTTCAATCCAGGCTAGCTTCTGTCATTGCCATCATATTGTCATCATCTTCAGGTACAGGTCCTAACATAAGCACGAGAAAATCCTCATGTGCTGTAACCACATAGTCAGACTACCCCGGACCAGTCAGGCCCTGTTCTATGAGGAATAGATACGTGGCACAAAGAAAGAAATGTGGGCAGCCCAGTAACTATGGACTTTCTGCGTAAAGGGGTCAGGGATCTCATCTCATTGCAACCCCGTTTCCTTCCCCAGCTGTAGTGGGGAGAATGACCTTGAAGGGAGGAGAGCTGCACTCTGAGTAGATGGAACAGCCTTGGCTGCCGCCCAGCTCCACCACCAGGCACAGAGGAGAGCCCTCGGATGTCTCCTGAATGATTTAGCTTTATTGCCCGTTGTCTCTCTCTCCAAATTGCCTTCAGAATGAATGTCCCAGCCAGAGCCCACATAGAGGACACCAGCTTCCCAAGTACCTCACGAGATGCAGATACTTTCTCTGTTCATGAAACATCCTTCAAATGGACCGTTAGTGGAGGCTGTATTTTGCACCTTACGAAGCGGAAATTACACTGCATTAGAAGTTCTGCACTCTGGTGTAGGCAGTGAATTAGATGAGGGGTACAGGCTGGGGTGCTTTCCTACTGGGCATAATACCCAATTTATTTTCATTTACGTTAATTTCTCTACCTCACTGACTGCACAAGGCATTAAACTGTTAAATGCAAGCAATTCCCAATTGCTTGACATAAATAGAAATGTTTAATGAATAATAATAATAAAAGGAGCCTATGGGTGAAACCAATATGCAAAAGTGTGAGAGCCTGTTAATCAACTTTTCTCAACTCACAGAGCTCCACAAACTTTCTCTCTTTCTCCTATCCTCCCTCCTTCTCTTTCTGCCTTTCTAAGTTTTTTTGAGAAAACAAAGCAAATATATTTAAGTAGAACAAAACAGAGTAGTGTAGTATTGGTAACACAACTAATACAATGCATGGATGCAAAAGCCTTTGTCTGGAGGATTCCAAGATGCAGAAAAAAAGAAAACCCCATCTCCCTTCAGCTCTGTGGATGGAGCAGTTTGGTTGCTGGTATGGAAGGGGATTTTAATTTATGCATTTCATCTCAGTATCAATTACGTCTACGTGATGTCTTCCCGGCCTCATTGGCCTGTTAGAAGGACAGTCGGTTTAGGCAAAAGAAAGATGGCTTTCCTATGGAGGCCCGTCAGCACCTTATTCCAAAACTTCCAACTCCTTGGGGGTTACCTTGAGCAGGAGTGGAGTCTTACAGCCTCCATCAAAATTGGTGGATCTTCCCCCCATAGTTTTACTCCCACCACCTCGTAACTTCATAGTGTGCTATGGTTACAAGAGGTTTGTGGTTAAGAGAGATCTAGGTTGGAATCCAGGCTCTGTCCTTCACAAGCAGTATGACTGGGCAAAATTGGTTAACTTCTCTGATCATCAAATTCCTTATCTACGAAATGGGTAACAAACACCTGTCTTCCATAGTTATTTCCATTGTTCTAACAGTAGAAGCTGGAGTATATAAAAATATGCATAGAAATGAGATTGAAAGAAAAAACAACAGTAAGTGAATGATGGCTGTTTATTTTTCCTCTTTCTCTGTTCTGCACTTTTCAACTTTCTATATAGGCAAGCATTATCTTTCAATAGGAAAATTATGATTTACAAAAGCACATCTTTTTTTGTTTGAGCTCACATAGACTATAATGATATCTATTGAATTTCTTTTTCCTTTTCCTCTGCTCTGTACAATCGACCCTTCTCTCTTCATCTTTTGAAAGGAAAGAAGACATGGGGTGTATTAGTTTTGCTATTGTAACAAATTACTGCAAACTTGGTGGCTTAAAACAACAATTTATGCTCTTACCATTCTGGAAATCAGAAGGCTGACATGAGTCTTACAGGGAAGAAATCAAGGTGTGGGCAGGGCTGGTTCTTTTGGAGGCTGAAGGGAGGAATCTGTTTCTTTACTTTTTTCAGCTTCTAGTGGCTGCTGGTATTCCTTACCTTGTGGCTCCTTTCTCCATCTTTTTTTTTTTTTTGGTGAGGAAGATTGGCCCTGAGCTAACATTTGTTGCCGATGTTCCTCTATTTTTTTTTTAAAGATTTTATTTATTTATTTTTTCCCCCCAAAGCCCCAGTAGATAGTTGTATGTCATAGCTGCACATCCTTCTAGTTGCTGTATGTGGGACACGGCCTCAGCATGGCCGGAGAAGCGGTGCGTCGGTGCGCGCCGGGGATCCGAACCCCGGGCCGCCAGCAGCGGAGCGCGCGCACTTAACCGCTAAGCCACGGGGCCGGCCCTTCCTCTATTTTGTATATGGGATGCAGCCACAGCATGGCTTGATGAGCGGTGTGTAGGTCTGCACCTGGGATCCGAACCCACAAACCCTGGGCCGCCAAAGCAGAGTGTGTAAACTTAATCACTACACCACCAGACCGGACCCTCCTTCCTCCCTTTTCAAAGCACATCACCCCACTCTCTACTTCTGTCATCATATCACCTTCTTCCCTTATAAGGACCCCCGTAATTACATCGGACATACCCAGATAATCCAGCATAATCTCCCTGTCTCATGACCCTTATTCACATCTGCAAAGTCCTTTTTGCCATATAAAGTAACATATGGAGATCTTTTAGTGGGGGGCTATCATTCAGTCCAACACATGGGGCTTATGGATAAGAGGTGAAGGATTAAACAAAAACTGGGCAAGGAAAAACAGCAACCAAGTTTCTGATAACGAGAAATAACAAACCAAGTACTTTACACAGAATATCTGTTCAGTTCTTACAGATTGAGACTGTACGGGACCAACTACACTGGCAGGAAATACAAAGCATTTGGGTCTGGCGTGAACGCAGAAGCTGATGTATTCTATTAAACAAACAAAATCAAGACACAACGATGAAAAATGGTTAAGTCCCTTCTCCCAAAATCTCTAAAAGGCCAGAAATTCAGTCTAAAATTATTATTATTATTTCTTTGAAATGTCAATTCTTACTGTTAAAAGGCACAAGACTCACATCAGGGACTACTCCTTGATTCGAAAGCAGCCTATTTTCTCCAGCTTGGTTGTAAGATGTGCCAAGAATGATTTTTTTTTTTAAAGCAAAAAGGTTCAAATTATTATTTTTTGTTGCAAAAATGCCACAGGTTATTAAACTAACATCAGGAATGGATATAATCAGATCTCATCTATTATTAATGAGGCTCTGCCTTAATGCGATCATTATAGGTATGTGCCTTACACCTAGAAGCGATCATCTAACATAATAACAGCCTGAAATAATGAGTCGCCGGCAGGATGTTTTTTATTGTGAGGGGTTACACTTATAGGGCTGCTTTTTTCTTTTCTAATAACAGCAACAATAACAATAAACTGTAACATTTGAGACACGTGTCAGCTTTATTTGTAATGTAACAGTGACTGCTTAACACCTTTACAGTGAAAATTTGCTACAGATCCGACACAAAAATGTTTTGAAAACCCTATTACTACTTATAATGACGATCCCAGAGCCAGAAAAACTCATGTAACTTTCTATAACATCTACTCTGTGTGTGTGTGTGTGTGTGTGTGAAAGAGACAGAGAGACAGACAGAGAGACAGAGAGAGTTTCAAGATATGATTATACTTATAGGTCAATTTACTAAGAAATTTAAAAATATTTTTTCTCATATACAAGCCTTTTAACTGCAATTCCTTTCCTACTGTAAGGCATAGGCTCAGAATAGACATAAATTCAGCCTTTGTGAACAGAGGCAGAGACAGACCACATTCAGAATAGTGTAGCTTCCTTTGTAGCCGGCTATTACAAAGAGTTGTGCTGAGGCTTGCTCACAAAATCCGATTTAATCCTTAGTGAAGTTGAGTTGTATGGGGTGCAGTTACCTGGAGACCAGATTAGGCAAACTTAAATGTCCAGAATGAGAGTGAAGGCAGACGTAAGGGAACGAGACCCAAGTATCCAAGCATCCAACCACAGCAGCAGAATCAGATGAAAAAAGGTCCAGGCTGGCCAATAGAACCTTCTAAAGGTTCTTCCACTCTTTCACCAGTCTCTCCCTAGTCTCCACGTCCTCACAATCTACTTACTTCTGACACTGCGGTATGACTTTTGCTCTTCTGGCCTGGTTCGGGGCAGCCCCCAGGATCTCCCCAAATTACTCATCAGACTTGATCTCCCTGTGGCATTAGCATCACTGACCAGTTGTGGTGTCCAGTGGCTCTCCTCTCCTTTGGCTTCTTCAGTACCAGGCTTTCCTGGCTCTTCCCTTGCCCTTCTCTCCACTGTGCCCTGCTGGCTCCGGTGCCTCCGTCCACCCTCGGAACATCGTCATCCCCAGGATCCGTGTCTTGTCCAGGTCCCACGATCAGATCTTTATGGATCACTCCCACGTCTATGTGTCTCTTGTCCTGTCCCTGATAATGAGACTCAGACCTGAATTTTCGCCCACTCACCAGATGGCTCCACGTGCATGTGCCAACAGCCTCCCAAACCCTACAAGTCCAGGTTTGCTCACTATCATCTGTTGCCTCTCCATCTTCTGTTCTCACCTGCTCTATCCTTACTGACCCTCTTGGTTAAAAGCCTCACCTTCCTCCAACTCCTTTGGTCTGGACACATTTTTGTCTTCATTTGCTGAGTTCCCTAATTCCTAGTTTCTGCACTTTATTGTCTGACCAGGGGACATGTGCCTCCCCTCTTGCCCATTCTTGCTATCACTGCTTGGATGGGTATAGTAATCTCTTCAGTGGTCTCTCTGCCTCCAAACCAGCCTTTGTTTTGCTGCTAGAACTTCTTAAGACACTGGTGGTGTTTCCTGCTGTTGTACCACTTCACACAGCAGTTGCTCAGTAAACGCTATGTCATTACTTCCTTGGCTTCAGTGACTTCATATGGTAACTTGAAAGGTTTAGACTGGACAGCGCTAATATCCAGCCTCAGTGCATTTTATACCACCTCTAAGAAATACAGGATGGGGTTTTCATTTGACTTCTGCCTGAAGATCTTATCACTGATGATTCTGGGCCCAGACGTAAGAGTGATCCCAACATTTGAGGCTCATTTTTCACTCTGAAACTCTTTCTTTGAGCCAGTGTCAGAATATCTCAAGGTCTAAAATCAATGGTGCTCAGAGAACGAACTATACTCTGCCGAGAAATAGGACATTGAACCATCTTCTACAGGGTGGACTATTTGAAATACCTTCTTCTGTTCTATAAAATAAGGGGGTTCAGTTAGTAAGCTCTAATTCTGCTTCCAAAAAGTCAGTGTCTCTTTGGAACCTCATTTATGTGCTGAATTGGGATTTTAAAATGATTTGTCTCATAGAATCACACAGTTTTGTGTGGGTGTTCTTTATGGTTTTCTTTGAGGTGACCATGGCAATGCATCTCTCAGATCTCTGACTGCAAAGACTATAATTGCTCAAGGCCCCAGCTGGGGCCTCGGAAATCTGCCCCTGGGTTTTCCTGAGGCCAGGCTTCTCACGAGCTGCTTCCAGGCGGTGACTGGGTGGGGCCAGGGTATAAGGCACGCCCATTGCTGGGAGACCCAGGACTCCACCGATGGGTGACTGGCTCAAGAACATCTCGTCAGCCCTGCTGAACTTTACTTAGAACTGCACTGCATTCTCGAAAGCTTCCACCCAATCTTCCTTCCTCCCTTTCCCTTTCACGTGGGGTCAGACCTGCGTTACCCAGCCTCCCCCAGCTCCTCCTCACTTTCTCTCACAGGCATTTCCCCTAATCAAGTTCTTCCCTGTCCTTGCCTCTTAGATGACCTGGACTAATATATAACCTGTATTTGGTCTCATGAGAAATTCACCTTTACCTATGGAAGATAATGGAAAATTTGGTCTGGTTTTAGCATCATCTGTACAACAGCAACCAGTCCCAGAGGTTCTTTTTTCCATTGCAAAGGCATCCATTTGCCTTTTTCTTAAAATTTTTCCCCCTAAATATAAAAAATATGTAACATTTATAGAAAATATACATATGTAAAAATAAAAGTATATATATGTAATTATATTGAAAAAATAAAATTGTCCATGATCCCTCCATCCCCAAATAACCACTGCTTTCACGTCTTTCCTACAATATACAGACAATTCTTATATAGCAATAAGAAATAAAAGCTGATACGGGGGGCCTGCCCGGCAGCGTAGCAGTTAAGTTTGTGTGCTCCACTTTGGAGGCCCAGGGTTTGCAGGTTCAGACTCTGGGTGTGGACCTATGCCCCGCTTGTCAAGCCATGCTGTGGTTGTGTCCCGTATAAAGCAGAGGAAGACCGGCATGGATGTTAGCCCAGGCACAATCTTCCTCAGCAAAAAGAGGAGGATTGGCAACAGATGTTAGCTCAGGGCTAATCTCCCCCCAGCCCCCCAAAAAAAGTTGATACATAAAATGGTTTAGTAGAGGAGTTGATAAACTTTTTCTGTAAAGGGTCAGATTAGTGAATATTTGCAACTTTATTGGTCATACTGACTCTGTCGCAACTTTTCAACTCTGCCGGATAGGGTGAAAACAGCCATAGACAATACATAAAGGAGAGAGTGGCTGTATTTCAATAAAACTTTACTCAAAAATCAAGTGGGGGCTGGATTTGGCTTTGGGGCCATAGTTTGCTGAGCCATGATTTAGTAAAAGAAAAGATCTTGTCGGAAGACCTAATCTGTGGTTGAATGGGGATTCTCAGGCCCTATTTAAAATGACCCACTGGAACCTGTAGAAATCAGCCCAAGACTTTTGCAAAGAGGCAGTTGGAGAAAGGAGCCTCAGAGTGTCCTGGCTGCTGCAGACGTGACCAGCTCACCTCTGTCAGGGGATCCCAGGCCACGGGGGCAGGCCCTTGGATGTGCGAGAGGCTCCTGTTTGTCTGGAACTTTCCGGAAGGACTAGCCATGACTCAAAGTCGGAAGGGGAGCTAACGATAAGCTGACAGCTACACTGTGGTCTTTGGCTGTTGTCAGGCATGAGTGAAGCAGCTTTCAAACTCTTCCTAATGTGCTTTTCCCATTTAATTTTGTGGCTGCATAAACTTTCATGGCAAATAATGAGTCGGGGCTGCAGCCCAAATGTTATGGCCTCTTGGTGTATCCGGAGAGCCTGCGGAGTGCGGTTCTGCATTCTAACGGCCTGCTTAACCGGGCGCCGGCTGGGCCGCGCAAGCTTGTTTTGGCTTGAAGAAGGATTCTGCAGAATACAAGGGGAACCCACCAGAGAGCTCCCTGGCCTCGCTGCCGCCCGCCCCTCTCCACAGGAACGTCTCTCCCCAAGACTTGACAGCTGTTCCTCTTGGGTCAGAATGAATTTATCCCTCAGCTAGAATTCCGACTGTGTCTGTCTTGATTTGAGTGTTGAAGGATAAATTCTTACCTAGGAGTCTTGTTTTCAACATCCACACTTGATACTCCTATTTGTCCCCGGAAATCAACTTTGACTACCTATTCTCCGGCCCATCTGCTGGGATGGCCCTGTGCCTGACTCCTGGCAGGCGGGCGCGCTCCAAAGGGCTGGGGTTGCAGTGCGCTGTGTTTGGAGGGATGGCTGTGAGGGCGGGGAAGGGAGTGGGCCTGGAAGGAGAGCTGCAGGAAGCTGCTGCTTCTTGCATTGCCCCCAGTCTCAGGCTCCTGGCCCCTTATATCAGTAGACCCTGGTTTACCCGTCTGAAGGTCAAGCCCGTGAGAAAACTTGGGCATGAACTGCACGTCGGCGTGGGGGATGGTGAGTGGTGGAATCTGGTCTCAGGTCTCTCCCCAACCACAAACATGGGAGAAGTCATCACCCAAGATAAAACAGAGTAAAGTGGAAAAAGCCGATTATAAAATCATAATACGCGCTGTTACTCTAGTCGTGTAAAACTTGCGTGTGGGCGTGTGCACGTGAGTGTTTCTGGAGGTAGGTGGTGGGATTATAAGTGATTTTTATCTTTCATTTCTTTTTTATTATCTGCTTTTACATTTTTCTACAATAGATATATGGATGATAACAAAAAAGCAAAGCAAAACAAAAATAGCCGCAGAACAGGGGCTGGCCGGGTGGCGTAGTGTTAACTTTGGATCCCTGGCGTGGACCTACACACCGCTCCTCAGGCCATGCTATGGCGGCATCCTACATACAAAATAAAGGAAAACGGGCACAGATGTTAGCTCAGGGCCAATCTTCCTCAAGCAAAAAGAGGAAGATTGGCAACAGTGTTAGCCCATGAGGGGCCAATCTTCCTCATCAAAGAAAAAAAATTTGCTGCAAAACATTAGATATAGGAAAAGACTTTACTGAAAGCCCTATCCTCTGGCTGAGGAAGAATATCTAAGCCCTCTGTAAGATATGAGTCAGCTGGTGCCCGTGAAGTTCAACCTGGGACTTGAGGACGCCAGACGAAGGACCTGGAAGCAAAGGAGGTGGTGCAGCGTCAGGAGCAGGGAAGCATGCGACACGGATCCTGACAGAGCTGGGGTGGAGGGGAGGAGCTGAGCCAGGCCTTTGGAGGAGACTCGATGTCTGTGTGACTTTCCCTGGGAAGCCTTCGGTGTCCCCCCATCCATCCCCAGCCTTCCCTGGGAGAGTTGATGGCTGCCTTGTTTGACTGCACAGAAATCTTTTGCTGGCTGCTATTAGAGTATTTTTTTCCGTGTAGGTGGGATTCATTGATACGTTCATTGCAGTCTCTCTCTAGAAGGTGCATAGGTTCTTTGAGGGAAGGATCATCTCCCCAGCACTTGGAAGAGAACCTGGTTCATGGTGGATGCCCAAAACAAATCTCTCGCTTCCCCATCCAGAAAACTGTTTTTTTTTTTTATTGCTCTAGTTTACTTTCATTGTGGTAAAATATATATAACATAAAATTTACCATCTTTTTTTTTTTTTTTGGTGAGGAAGATTGGCCCTGAGCTAACATCTCTGCCAACTGTCCCCTATTTTGTAGGTGGGATGCACACAGCATGGCTTGATGAGTGGTGTATAGGTCCACACCTGCGATCTGAACCTGTGAACCCTGGGCCACTGAAGCGGAGCACGTGAACTTAACCACTACACCACTGGGCCAGCCCCTTATCTGTTTTTGAAGTGTACAGTTTAGTGTCATTAAGTACATTCACATTGTTGAGCAACCATCACCACTATCCATCTCCAGAAGTTTTCATCTTCCCCAACTGAAACTCCATATCCATTAAACAATAAGCCCCTCCTCCCAGCCTCTGGCAACTACAGTTTTACTTTCTGTTTCTACGAGTTTGACCACCCCAGACACCTCATATAAGTAGAATTATACAATTTTTGTCCTTTTGTGATGGCTTGTTTCACTTATCTTAATGTCCTCAAGGTTCATCCCTGTAGTAGCATGTGGCAGAATTTCCTTCATTTTCAAGGCTGAATACTACTCCATTGTAGGTATACACCACATTTTGTTTATCCATTCATCTGTGGCTAGACACTTGAGTTGCTTCTGCCTTTTGGCTATAGTGAATGATGCTGCTGTGAACATGGGTGTACAAATATCTGTTCAAATGACTCCTTTCATTTCTCTTGGGCATATATCTAGAAGTGGAATTGCTCAGAAAACTACTTTTTCTGAGCGAAGTTTGCATAAATAGACCTTACTAAAATAGCCCTTATCTTCCATTCATTCCCACATATATTTTCCACTTACTTCCTCATGATTTATTGTCCTTTGAAGCCCAAATCCCCTTTTCTTTGTTAAAATGGTATATAAGCTCCAGAATCTAAATTCTTTTTTGTTTCACCTTCTTTTCTGTGAACTGCTGTACACACAAATATTAATAAAAATTGTGTGCCTTTTCTCCTGTTAATCTATCTTTTGTTAGTTTAATTTGCAGGCCACCATAGAACGAACATAAGAGGATAGAGAAAAAGTTTTTCCTCCTTGATACTGCTTTGAGATCTTGGGCAAATTATTAAACTCTCAGCCTCAAGTTCCTCATCTGTAAAATGGAGAGATTAATATGTACTTCAAAGGTTTATTAGAAAGAGAAAGTAGAAACACCCTTCAGAGAGCCTGATACATATTTGGCATAGTAAATATTAAATATTTTCCAACCTCCCTCCTAGGAGGAAGCACACCAATCGCAAGGAGAGGGCTCGTTCACCAATTGCAGAGGGGTGGCATGCCAATGAACTGGGGCAACTGAAGATTGAATTTAAGGTCAAATTTTTGGTCCAGAAAATGTGTCTGTTTATACCAAATCAAGAGAAGAGTTCAACTGTACACCCATGTTTATAGTAGCATTATTCACAATAGCCAAAAGGTGGAATCAACTCAAGTGTCCATCCACAGATGAAGGGATAAACAAAATAGCATATACATACAATGGAATATTATTCAACCTTAAAAAGGAAGAAATTCTGGTACATGCTACAGTATGGATGAACCTTGAGGATATTATGATGAGTGAAATAATCCAGTCACAAAAGACAAATACTGTATGATCCAACATATCTGAGGTATGTAGAGTAGTCAAATTCATAGAGACAGAAAGTAGAATGGTGGTTTGCTAAAGGCTGGAGGGAGGGATAATGTGGAGTTGTTTAATGACTATAGTTTCCATCTTGCAAGGTGAAAAAATTCTGGTGATTTGTTGCACAATGATGTGAATATACCTAACACTACTGAACCTTACACTTAGAAACGTTTAAGATGATAAGTTTTATGTTATATGTATTTTACCACAATTAAAAATAAAAAAAATTTAAAAAGAAAAGTGTCCAGGAGCAGTGAATATTATTTTATTCCAGCTGCACATAAAACCACATCTCTTCTTTCTGAGTCCAACCTGAGAAGCTGAAACCGTTTCTTCAGAGGCAGAACTCCACCCACGCTGCAACAGGTGAGAAATAGCTTCATAATTTTCATATTAGCAGACTTTCTCTGCTATAATGTCTCTCTAATTATCATGTAGACTTAGCATTGAACCATAATTATTATCAGTTAATTAGACCTTAAAGTGTATCTTTGATAACATCTCTGGCATTTAATTATGTAACTGGTAACTTATGAATGTTATTAAGGGGATATATGACTACAGTATAGTGTAATTATATCTCATTTTTGTTTCTTGAGATCATATTGATTGTGATAATAGTTTTGTAGTTTTTACAGCTTATATGGAAATAGTCACATTAAATTGATGATCTCTAAATTAAATGCGCATTTTAACAAATATTTAAAAAATATATTAAAAACAGAGAAGCTGTGTGTGGGAAAAGGAAAAGTGAATACCATTTAACAAAAGTTCACAGTAAATAAATTTCCTGTTTTCAAGGTCACTTGTCGCCTAAAAACAAATAACATTGAAGAATTTATGTAACAAAAAATTAATTCCTACTGTTGGAAAACAGAAAAAATCTACCAAACTGTTTCCAATATTGTGAAAGTAACAAATATGTTCCCCTAAAATTTGTGTGCGCATCAACTCATATTTTAAATGTACTATCATACATTTAGTGAATGAGCAGTGAATCTTTTTGTAAAATGAAGAATCCCTTTTTTAGAATAATGTGGTTAATTTCCTCTCTTTGTAGGAGAATTAAAGGTCAGCTAGAAATCAGAGTGTCTGGTTGTATTGGCTGATAGATTCTAAGCCCCTTGAGGGCAACATTCCGTCCCTTTTACATCTTAATATCATTGACAGTTCCTAATGCGGTGGTTCACATGTAGTAGGCATTGTTTTCAACTTTATTGAGACATAATTGACAAATAAAATTGTGAGATATTTAAAGCATACATTGTGATGATTTGCTGTACATACACATTGTGAAAGATTCCTCCCATCTAGTTAATTAACACATGTATCATCTCACATATATTTATCTTTTCTTGTGTGTGTCAGAACATTTAAGTTCTACTCTCTTAGCAAATTTCAATTATACAATACAGTTTTATTAACTATTGTCATCATGGTATCCATTAGATCTTCAGAGATCTTATTCATCTTATAGCTGAAAGTTTGTACCCTTTTACCAGCCTCTCCTTATTTCCTCTACTCCCCTGCCCCTGGCAACCACTTTTCTCCTCACTCTTTCTATGAGTTTAACTTTTTATTTAGATTCCACATATATGTGGGATATATGCAATATTTGTCTTTGGCTTATTTCACTTAGCATGATGCCCTCAAGGTCCCTCCATGTTGTCACAAATGGCAGGATGTCCTTCTTTCTCAAGGCTGATTACTATTCCATTGTGTATATACACCATATCTTCTTTATCCATTCATCTGTTGATGGACACTTAAGTTGTTTCGATGTCTTGGCTATTGTGAATAATGCTGCAATGAACATGGGAATGCAGATCTCTTTAACATCCTGTTTTCATTTCCTTTGGATATATACCTAGAAGTGGGATTGCTGGATCATATGGTATGACTATTCATTGCCTGTTGAGTGACAGAGTGTGGAGGACATTAAAGAAACTCTGTTTTATGTACTTTCTCTGGAAAATGGGGATAATGAAACACACCTTAGGAAAACAAGCAAAGATTCTGTTGTGGACAGGATACTCAGAGCCTGGTGAATTGGTAGATACTTGGTCACAGAGGCGACTGTGGGACATATAAGGAATAAAGGGTGAAATAGATAAAGAAACTCTAGCACTAGGGTCAGGTGTGGAACATATTCAGATTAGAATTTATACATCTAAGACAAATAGATGAATTTATTTATATAGTTTTAACTCCATATCCTGATTTATAGTGAAAACTGTAATAAGTTAGCCAGAATTTTGAGCACTATTTGAAATGTAACATGGATAAAAAAGCTCGTTACTCAAAACCACAAAGCATGAAAGAAATCATTGTTTAAAATCACAGAAGTGTGATGCATCAGGCATTAACTGAAAGTTTTCATAAACACAATTCTCATTTTCTATTCAGATTAAATGTGAAGATTTAAAAAATATATTTTGATAATTTAGCTTTGTTGTTCACAAAAGTGCCTTCTCCTTGCTAAATAGCAGATCCCTGGTCATATACAATCTAACGGACAGAGTCAGAAAACACTAACTCTCCTCTGTTTTTTAACATGAGCTTTCTTATCAAATCCACACCACTGTGATTGGAATATTTGAGTAAACTAATTTACATTTTCTTTCCCTGAAATGAGTGATCCTTGTACAGAAGGAAAGGATGTAGACTTTAACACGCCTGCTCAAAGGAGCTGTGTCATAGGCTGCAGGGTTTAGTGGGAACAAAGCTGGACCAGTCGAGAGAGAGAGAGCCTAGCCTTGTGGTCTTGGGCAACTCATTTAACATCTCTGAGACTGTATCCTTACCTGTCAAATGGGGCGCTGGGTTGTTGTCAGGATAAGAGAAAATCTTTGGAAAGCATATGCCATTTCATTGGTGCTTAATAAGTAGTAGCTAATTTTCTTATGATTGTAAGGAGCTGAGATGCAAATTGCAATGTCACTGAAAAGGGAAACCAATCAATTAACCAATGAGTGACACAAAACAGAAGTAAAACCAGAAAAGCAAAATTGGTTAAGCTGTAGGGTCTGCAGCTGTGCTTTGGGGCAAGAGTAATGCTGTTCACCCTAGGCAGCTTACGTGCATTTTGCTTGGGGAAGAACAGAATGCTATTGTCATGGGAAGGAGCCTGGGCAGGAGGCGGGCTGATAACAGTACTCATTCATAGAGTCAGTGTCAGGATTAGATGAGATGATACTTGGGGTACTCTGTGCAGAGTACTTAGCACAAAATAAATTCTTGATAAACAGAGATAAAAGGATCTTTTCAGGCCAAACGCATACTTCTATAGATGAAGAAAGTGAAGCTCAGGGGAATTAGGTACCGTGTTTAAGCTGCTGAACCAAGGGAAAAATAGGCCCTTGGTCTCCTGATTCCCAAGTCCAAGACTCTGTCTATGTCACCATCCTTCTGAAGTTATCATTTGAGAATCATTGTAGTACATCCCTAAGTAACCTACTATAGGTATTAAATAAATAAATTAATCAGGTTTCTGAGGAGTTTTTCTATTACAATGCTTAGTGTTTGGGAGCCATGAATAATAAAGAAATAAAACGGCTTTGGATGGATTTAAGAGTTTATCGAGGGGCCGGCCCGGTGGTGCAGTGGTTAAGTTCGCGCGCTCGGCTTCGGCGGCCCAGGATTAGCTGGTTCGGATCCTGGCGCAGACATACTCACGGCTCATCAAGCCACGCTGAGACGGCGTTCCGTATAGAAGAACTACAACTCTACAACTGTGATACACAGCTATGTACTGGGGCTTTGGGGAGAAAAAAGAAAAACAAACAAACAAGAGTTTATCGAGGCAGAAGTAATGGAATTAGATCATATTACCATCATTATCCTCTTACATAACCTGGCTGCTGCCCCCTGGTGCTGCTCATGGAAGTTCTCCCCAAGCTCTAGGTTTGAGTCAAGCGTTGATAGACAGTAAACAAGCAGCCCTCTGAATCAACATCCATGCACATGCTCTGGAGAGGAGACAGGCCAGAGACCTCCTAAGCATACCAACACGTAGCAGAATGACTTCACCTTTTAATAGAAAGTAAGCCTTTTCTGAGAAACCATTGCAGGCAATTAGGTACAATTGAACTTCATCTTTAACCTTTTACTGTGATTTGTGTGATTAGGCCACTGGAGGAAGTGGTTTTCAACAGCATGATTAAAGCACTTTGAGGACATAATTTCTGTCTTCAAGCACCTTATGTACATTTCTGTTTTCAAGTGTTTGTCCTTTCTCGTTAAAATGAGAGGCAGGAAATGGAGACATATTGACCTTTAAGCATGGTCTTGGACAGAAAAGAAAGATCACAAAACAGCAGAGGCAAAGCCAGGATGCCGGTCTCCGGCAGACCTGTGCAGCACGGTTTGTGCCTAACGAATCCAGGAGAGGAGGTGTGCTCATTCAGCATCCCCCAGATTTGAGAATTTCACCCAACAAGTAGGGATTTTTTTCTAAATTTAGGAGACCTACCAACTATTAAATTTTACCCAGCAAGGGCTTATTAAATACAAACAAACAACATACGACTACCATCTACTAGGGACCAATTCTATAAAAGAAACGACATTTTAATACCAGAAGAATAGGAAGGACTTATAGTGGACAATTTTATCTGAGAAAATACAGTTGTTGCATTAGTCTTTGGTTTTCTCATTTTGCTAGGAGGTGAAATTGGGTTGTGGACCAGGTTTAGAGTCCCCTATTTAAATGACCTGCTCAAATCCAGTTCAGGCTAATTTTAGGTCAAAGATATTTGACTTTGCTTCTGTATGTGTCACTGTGCCTCAAATTATGTCCAGAGGTTCCCAAATAGTCTTTTAAATCAATGAAATTTATAGGCAACATATATTGTTCCACATTTTTGGGAGTAGGAAAGAGTGATATAAGAATTTAGCCAAAAGTAGTAAGATTTGCAAATCCCAAGATTCTGAGTTGTCCTCCTGAACTCTGCCTGCCCTTTGCCATTTTCTTTTGAGAAACAGGATCTGTGTCACTGTCCCACAGTACTTTACATCTCAACAAAAAAAGCGAAGAGGATATGTTCTTTCTGGAGAGAGTAGGTTGTGGGTGACCTGATGTTCGCCGGCTCACTGAACAGTGATTAACATTTAAAATGTATGCAAACTAGACTCCTAATTAAAGTCCAATAATGTAAGACTTTGAACCTATTCACTGCCTTTGGAAATAATCACAGATGCCGGCTGCTTATCATGAAAAAGTCATTATGGTAAATGACCAACTCTCCCACCTTCTCCTTTCCATCAACTGCAAAAGTGATTCTCCATTGCAGGGATTTGCAAATGGTGCATGTTGCAGAATCAAATGTCTCCTGGTATCTGTAATTGTTATGCAAATTCTCTTGGTTACAGGAACAATGAAATTTATAGAGCTCCTATCACATGTGAATTTGCAAACATGTACCAAGTTTGAGGAGGGTGGGCACTGGTGGTGGTCTGAGGGGTCATCAAGAACTCTTGATGGCAATTTGGCGGTGATGAGGGATGGGTGACCCTTCCTCCCCTTACTTATTCTTCCTTCCTTGCTTTGCTGACTCTTTGTGGGAGAGTGGATATGAAATGCAGAGAGGGAATCAGAAAAAAGTAATGAAATCCAAAAGAGGTCAGAGGACGGAAGTATTCAGGAACCAAATATTAGCTGCACGTTGAAGAATTAAAGTCAATTTATTCGCCAGATCTAGAGAGAGAATGCAGGTAAGAATCAAAGACTCAGCCTCAGAAGAAAAAATAAGGAAAGGTGAGAAGCAACATTTATTGGGCACTTGCTGTGTACCAGAGATTCCAGTAGGTACGTTGCCCATTTTCTCATTTGACCTAACTGATAGCCTGGTGAACCAGGTTGTATTATTTCACAGGCGAGGCGTCTAGAGTTCAGAGAAATTGGAGTACATGAGTGAGATTCTAATGACTCCCAGCTAAACTTCATCTCTAAATCTGATTTGAAAACTCATGGCCTTCCCCACTTCCAAGCTGCCTCTCAAAGTCACTAAAAAATGTACCCTTGGAAATGGACCTCGGAAACATGACATCAGAGCCGGAGTGTCACTCCCTTGTTCGCCTGGACTCCAATGTCACAGAGACAATGTGGCCACCACAACCATTTGTTGCAGAAGCAATTGCTCATGACAGCACATCATGGTCCTGGAATAGAATGGACGCCTACAAAAGGACGCTGGGACGCTCCTCTGGGTGCTTCCTCAAGCCCGCTCACATTCTCTGTGTGGTAGATGTGGGGGCGTAATTTAATGTTTGCTTGCTCTAAGCAGATATTGAAATGTAGTCAGCAAATGCAATCATTTTCACCTTTTGGAAATCATTCATTTGATGGAGACATTTAAGGAATGCAAGCTATTTCTTTGAAGATTTATGAACAGAAAAGGTGAGGATGAGCTATGAGAGAATAACTTTTCCTCTCTATTCTTGTCCTTCTCTCTGGTCTGGCAGGCTTTCCCAAATATTTGTGAGGCTCAGGACACGAGCACAAATAAAGGCCTAGATACCATGTGTCAAAATGTTTAAAATTGGAAATCAGGTTAGCAAACTATTAAATATGTTCTGCCATCCTATTTTATAAATATGCCTTTATGATGATGTGGAAGACCAGGTTTGCCGTTAGACTTCTTGGACTCCGTGGAGCTCCACTCTGGAACATGTGAGGACAGGGAGAGCAGGCCTAGTTCCTGGACCTTAGCCCACTCCCTTCTCCTCCCACCCTCTCATATTCCTGCATTGCAAGAGGCCCCAGAAGCACCCATGAACCCATTCTGGGTTGTGTGTCCAAGCTCCACGCACAGGCTCCACAAATAGTTACCCTCTCTCTGTTCACCCCTCAGGCCTAGGGCTGTGCATCCTGGTGGTGCAGTCTGTACTCTGGAGAACGGACCTGGGGAAGAAAACCATACTGGTCCTAGAAACAGCTTTGGGGGAATTTGGGCAGAGAATTCTAGTGTTTCTGGAACCCAGAGGCAGTCTAGAAAAGGAAAAGTATGGGTTTTGGGTGGGCATGTCTTCTTGGTCATACAGACTTCTCACCCCATGGGAATGGGTGTAGCTGGAGAAGGACTCTGGAATGGTGCCTTTTAAGCCTGGGATCCAGGGCAGGCCGCTCTTGCTGGGTCTAAGAGGGGCACTATTGTCCATGGTATGTGGAAGAGAAGAGCAGCCTGCAAGTGGGAGACGGGAGTTGCAATTTGTTCCAGGGCAAATATTCTTCAATATTAAAATAAATTTTTATCTATTTTTATTGTACCAATTCTTCGATATTAAAAAACGTTTCATTTTAGCGATTTCTTACAAAACTAAGCTAGCTAGTATTACTCTAATACAACTAACAGAGTTCTTTGCACTTGCATGAAGTGGAAAGGTCACCAACTAGCTTTTCCAGACCTTACATCTTATTTGTAATAGAGTCTGTCAGGGAAAAAAATTGTTGATGCATGTACCCAACAACTTTAATCTTGAAGTTATTGGGAGAAAATGAGCACAGAATCCATAAAGGCCATTTTCAGAGTCACTTTTCTGATTCTAGTTGCATTCTAATTAATATCATGGAGCATTAGCAAACTAAGTAAGGAGCAATTATTAGCTATCAGGTTCTGAGTTTGTGGGAGAGAAATGATGGTATATTGTGCATAATTTTTGCATCATTAAAAATTAAATCCCATAAGCATAATGACTCAAACATCAGGCCCTGACAGTATCTGCAGATGATAAACTATGGTATGTAAAAAAACAATTTACTAGGCAATGGTGCAATATTTTCTGTATTTAGATGGAATTTCCCAAAAAAGGCAAAATGATATTTTATATCAAATCATTTCCAGGCAGAAGTTGGCAAAAGAATAAAGATAGCTACTTAATGGTATTTTCTTTTACGGACAAGTCCATAGATGTATAGGATGGGCTATTGTATAGAAAACTTGCACAGTTTTTCTGTTTTATAGAGGGTAATTTAATGTGAAGAACATGAATTTCATTGTCAAATAGACCCATGTTTGAACCTCAGGTTCACAACCTTACTAACTGCGTGAACTTGAGCAGGTTTCTTAATCTCACACATCTTCAGTTTGACCACCTGTCAAAATGAGACACTCACCTTACTTGATAGAGTTTTTGTGCAAATTAAATGAGATGGTGTAGGTAAAGCACTTCACACTGGGTCCAGTACATAGCAGACACTTAATAAATGTTAGTTCGTTTCTTCCTTCTTTCTTCCGTGTTGTTAAGTTCTTTCTCTGAGGAGAGTATCTTAAAATAAGAATCTGTTGCTACTGCAGAAAGCCAAGCTCACGGGATGATTCACAATAAGGATCAAAAAGTGCTGACTGCAATCTCCCAGGAGCTCTCCAAGACCCATCTGTGAGGTCTCTGAGCTTTGAGCCAATGACTGATGCACGCACAGCCAACCCCTACGGAGGCTGCTAAGATTTCCATCTGGGAGATTGACTGGCATTTATTTGTGCCTCTTGGTTTGCTTTTCCTGGCGGATTTGTCATAGTTCCCTCAGTGATGATTTTAAGCCCTCAAGGAAAGAAAATGTAGCTTATGTCCGAGAGTAACCAGAGTGTCAGAGCACGTGCTAATGAGAACAAGACCATAGATTTGATCTTGTTTCTGTCCCAGAGCCATAGCCTGCCATCCAAATCTCTGATTGGTCATCTCACAAATGTGCAAGTTGGGACCAGAAGAGAGACTGTGGGTGGGGACCATTAACTGGTGATGAGACGACTTCCATTCTTGAATGGCGTGTGTGACTTCTGTGACCCTAAGCGACTGACGTGTCCTCTGTGTTCTTCAGGTTCTCTTACTGTAAATAGGATTAGCCTTCTTTGTCTTACTCAAATTCTTCCTCGAAAATCCATAAGCAAACCAAGCTACTTGCACAGTGCAGTGTCATTAATAATTTTGTATCTGGTCCCACACCTGTCATATGGTCGTGTGGTAAGTGCTTGTCCTTCCACCGTGTGGGGAGACGTCTTGGTGCAGTGGAAATTGCTCAGGCTTTAGAACCAAAAACACCTGTGTTCCCATGCCTATTTTGTCACTTATTAGCTATGAGGCCTTAGTTAGGTTACTTAACTTCCCTGGAACTCAACTTTCTCATCTGCAAAGTGGGGATAATAACACCAAATTTATAGAGTTATTTTGAAGATTAAATGAAATAATATATAAGTATTACTTCCTTTCTCATTCCTTTTAGCTTCAAGCTAAAAGTCAAATAATATAAAGAAGGTGTGTGCTGTGGCTTAGTCATGAGCTGATTAATGAAGTATTGTAATGCATATACAGAATTTCTCTGTAGCTTCCCAGAAGCTTTGTATATTTAGGGATTTCCTACATTTTTTTGTGGTCTTTTGCAAGTTCCCTTTCTTGTTTTTAAGCATCCTGTATCATCCATACTATGTTTATTTTAAAAACATTTCTTCTTTTGATTCCTAAAGGGAAATGTGTTCAGTCTACCCATCTTGAAACTGGAACTCCCATGCTTGTAAATGTTTTTAGCATCTTAGTTTTCTTCTTTTTACTTGAGTTGCCTCTCAATTAAGAAGGCTGTGTGTAGTAGCAGTGGTAGGGCAGTGTGGGGCTGAGAAGGAATCGTGAATATATTCAAATTTTTGTGTATACATCATAAGGGGGAAAGAAAAATAGAGAAATTGTACGTCAAAGTGGAATGAAGAGAGATTAGAAAAATGAAATAGTTCCCTCCATATATTCAAGATTTGAAAGAAATCTTAGGGGTTTCCAAAGAACTATGTAATAAGATAAAAATGAAGAGAAAGAACATGGGCTTGACATTCAGGGGAGCTAAAATTCTTCCCAGTTCTGCCATCCCCGCTTTGTAAATTGGCCAACTTGCCTCAGCTCTCTGGGCCCTGTTTCCATCTTCTGTAAAATGAGGATGAAGGAGGGATATGACACAGATGGTTTCCGTTGTCTCATTCAAGTCTTGAAACAATTAAGGTCAACACCCAATTCATCAAGTGTCCAGAGAATTCATTGCTAGAGGTTTAAAAATAGAGTTCTGTGGAAAAAACAAACGATAAATCCATGATATGGGATCCTATTTTAAGAAGAAGGACTGAGGGTGAAACTCTAGAGGCCAAAGATGCCATAACATTTTAGTAGGAATACTAATACAGAAATATTAAACTGTGAAAATTTAAGTTCAGCATGATCTAACCAAAGGAAAAGAGATCAGTCACATTGGGCAATTAAAACAATACTCATATGGAAAGAATGTCCACTTTAACAGCGTCTGCCTGCCTTACAATCTTGAAGTAACAAGGGAGATATAAACAAATAAATTGACTTTTGAAAAAATGAGGGCAACTCACCAAATACTTTATATATATATATACACGCACATGCACACAGCTACTGAAGCTATAACTGCAGATCAATAACCTAATATGGCTTGTCTGTGCAGAGACTGTGTCTAAGTGCCTTATCAAACAATAGATCATACAAAAAAATTGAAAGTAGAGTGTTTTTTGAGTGAAAGAGGATTAGACATAAGGGCACTGCCTTAGATCTTTGAATACCTTATATCTCTGTGTCTTTGAAGTCTTGTTTTTGTATTATAATACTAATGGATAGAGTAGAACCGAAGGGGGACTATGACCCAAGTTTATTCTTCCTTGCTCAGAGTGAGGAAATAGCAGCTTTTAAAAGGTAAAAGCCAAGGCGTTTGGAAAGGGTGGGACGTACAAGATTAGTGCTTGGGATAAATGGAGATTTCATCAATTTTTTCACTCAGTGGGTATTTATCAGGGGTCTGTTATGAATCATACTCTAAAAGCTTCACAAAGGAAAAGTGATGGGCAAAGAGAAATTTCATGTTTATAAAAGGCATGTATGACCTGATGTGGAATTATTTTACCAATATGTGAAATTTCCAGGGAGCAAGGGAATGGATGTGGGGAGCGAGGGGTGAAGGTGAGGCTGTGTGGGATGGTGTGATGGGGGCAAAAAGCACAGCTCCAGAAACCATGTGGAGAGAGAGATGCAGGAATGCCTTAAAGAAAAACGTCATGAGCATGGACAAAATAACTCAAAGGGAAAATAGGCTGCCACAGGTGATGGAAAGAACATAGTTAATGCAAAAACATATTGACAGGATCGAAGGAGTTATTGTGATGATTGCAACTGGAATTAAGGCATCATGGAGGAGCTAACAGGGTGATGTTAGAACTACTATTGACACAATGTAAGTAGTCAAGAAGGATAAAGAATGAATTTAGGGCGGGCCCCGTGGCTTACCGGTTAAGAGCGCGCGCTCCACTGCTGGCGGGTTCCGATCACGGGCGCGCACCGACGCACCGCTTCCCCGGCCATGCTGAGGCCGCGTCCCACATACAGCAACTAGAAGGATGTGCAACTATGACATACAACTATCTACTGGGGCTTTGGGGGAAAAAAAAGGAGGAGGATTGGCAATAGATGTTAGCTCAGAGCCGGTCTTCCTCAGCAAAAAGAGGAGGATTAGCATGGATGTTAGCTCAGGGCTGATCTCCCTCACAAAAAAAAAAAAAAAAAAAAAGAATGAATTTATTCTCAGTAAGGAAAGAGTGTACCTCTTGTCTGTTATAAGTGGGAGAACTTGAACCTATAAAGGGTGAAGGGGAAAAGAATCTGCTTTTTTAGCCCTTATTATGTATAAGTCACTTGACATAGATCATCTCATTAATTCTGACAACTCTAGGATATTAGACCCATTTTGTATAAAGAGAAAGGGAAGCTCAGAATTTGGAGTAATTTGCCAAAGTCTCGCAGCTGGTAAGCAGTAGGCTGGGATTTCAACCTGCATCTACCTGATTTGAAAATAAACGAGATGTATCAGTCAGGGTCCAGCCAGGAGACTGAAATCACACCAATTAATTTTCAGAATTCAATATTAAAAATTGTGTAAAAGGTATTAACTGAAAATGCAAAAAGCGAACATTAAGGTATTACAGCAGGAGCAACTGCAGGAAGGAGTGACCGGTCACTGGGTTCGGGGGGACAAAGGAAAGAGGATGGAATTATCACACTGAGAGGCTTGGAGGAAGGGCCCCTGGTGCCAGAGGCCCAATCTTTTGGGGAGGAGCACTGCTGGCTGCTGCTAGTGCTCAGAGTGCTAGATGAGGCTGTTTCTGCCAGTGTCGGGAAAACTGCCAACTGGGACCACCTGCTGCTCCTGGAGCCGGTTGCTGCTGCTGGATGAAGATGCACTGCAGCGCGATGCTCACGGGGACTGGAAACTGCCAGGACGAGCAGGTCCCTTCTTCCTCCTCCTGACCTCCAGCCTCCTGTAGTGTCCCCTGGTGGCGGAGTCTAACAGCAGCTGGCAAAGCAGATAGATATTTCAGAGTTCCAGACCCGGCATCACAACGCCCAGTGTAGAAGGATGGGTCAGAAGGATTCATAGCTTGATGCCTGGAACAGCGACAAGAAGCTTAGGAATGCAGTTTCAAACCTCCCCCGACCCCCCACAGTTCTGAAGAGTTTTACAACCGATTTTAACATTGATTTTGTCGAAAGGGGCCTGAACAGCCACATTTCACTAATTTCTGAAAATTAATGTAAAATCTAAACTACAGAATATGTTTGGAAGAAATATAGCTTTAGAATTTTCAAGTATATACAGAACTGCTTTAATTGGGCCTAAAATAAATAAAAATGCATATTAATTGCTCTGTGCAGCAAGGTCAGAAAAGACAATTAATTGTTTAGCTATTGAAGATTCTCTGTTATTAGGACAGAAGGACAATCAGCTTTAAAAGCAATGCTCAGAACACATGCTTTCTTCCCCACCAATGTTTCTATTTTACAAAAGAGAAGAGAACAAACCAAACCTCTCCCCACCAGAATTACGCTTGTGAAAAAGCAAATGCTAAACAGAAATTAGGAAAGAGAAGCATCCCTGAAGCCCAGGGGGATGACAATTCCTGGTTAACTGTAAAAAATGGAGAAGGTAATTGAGACAGATGACCAGATTTAGGAAAAATAAACCTCACCATTAAAATCTAATTAAATATTTGCATTTCAGCATTAAGTTTCTTCTCAAAAGTTTTGCGAGCAGCAGGGTGACAGTGAAGATTATTGACTATAATTTGCTGAAGTTTTTTAAACTAAATTAGTTTTGTGCGATGTGTGGAAGCTTTACTCAGCTGCGCTTATCCAGTAGCTGCCTTATTATTCTTTTAAAGTGAATCATTTATAACTGTTCTCAGAGATCTTTTATCAGCCACTTATCTCCTTCAACTGGACTTGTGACGCCAAGGGATAAAATGAATTGCTGGCTAATATTGTGAGAATTAATCAGACCACAACAGCGGGAGAGTAACGACTTACTTACGCTTAGATATCTGCATTTGGCAGTAAAATCACAACAAAAATATAAGGACATTTAATCTTTGGCTTCGACTTGAACACTGGAACATGTTGGCAATACAAAAAACTAAATGCAAGAACTGTGTGTTTTAATTTTGGGTGATTAACTAATCTGAGGCATTTATTCTGGGAAGAAAGCTCTTATTTGATGCAAAGATTTTTTTTTTTTCCATTTTGCGGTAACTTTGAATCAAAAGAGTTTAGTTTCCTTGGATTTTTTTTTTCTATTAAGGAACTTTGGACTGAGGAAGGGGGTCTTTTGCCCCTCACATCACCTTCCTCCGAAGTCTGCCTGTTCTGTTTGGTTCTCGTGGTTTCGTTTCTTTTTCCCACTTGGACTTCCAGTCTCTCGGCCTCACAATAACTTGGAAGAAAACAGGCAAACCCAAGACCAGGGTGGTGGAAATGTTCTTGATGCTGTTCTGTTGAGGTGATTTCCTACACTGCTCTCTTAAGTAAATGACTGGGCATAACATTTTGATGAACATCCTTCCAGGAATCTCATAAGATACCAACAAGTTTGGTGACCTATTTTATTTTATTCTACCCAACAATATGTTCACAGATATTTTTCCATGTCAATAAATTTAAATCTGTGTAGTATTTCTTTTGAACTTTTCATTATGGAAAATTTCAAATATATTCAAAAGCATTCAGAATATTGTATAACCCCCATGTCCTATTATCTAATTTTGTCTTATCTATACCTCCCTCTGACTCTCCCCCACTCCTCCATCACTGGATCATTTTAAAACAAATCCCAGACATCATATCTGCATTAGTTTCCTAGGGCTGCTGTAACGAATTACCACAAATGGAGTGGCTTAAATTAACAGAAATTTATTTTCTCACATTAGGAGAACAGATCTGAAGTCAAGGCGTGGACAAGGCTACTTCCTTCTGAAAGCTTTTGGGGAGACTCTGTTCCGTGTCCTCTTCTAGCTTCTCCTGGTTGCTGGCAAGCCTTGGCGTTCTTTGGCTTGTAGCTGTATCTCTCCAATCTCTGTCTGTCGCCACATGGCCTTCTTCCCAGTACGTGTCTGTGTGCCTCTGTGTCCTCTCCTTTTCTTATAAATATGCCAGTCATTGGATTTACAGCCCACCCTCAACCCAGGATGACTTTATCTTGAGACTTTTAATTACATCTGCAAATCCCCTATTTCCAAATAAGGTCACATTCTGAGGTTTCAGGTAGATATGAATTTTGGGGGACACTATTTCATCCACGATAGTATTTTTTAATCTGTTAAAGATCTCAGAACTAATCTTCTATTGTCTGAATATTCCCGTTTTTATACCTGCTCTTTGCTAACGACAGGACAGATTATAGCTAGTTGTTCAGTAAGCGCACATCTTTTCACTTCTGCACCAGCTGGCTGGGTCAAAGGGATTCACAGTTCCCATTTTGATACACATTGCCAAACTATATCCTGGAAAACTGTACTAATTTCCATCCCCAAAATGGTGCCTGAGCGTGCACTTACCAACCTTGGATTTTGTCCATTTCTTCAATCTTTACCAATTTGGTGGGAAATATTTTTTATTTGCATTTTTTGATTATAAGTGAGTAGGGGTTATTTTTTTTTTTTAAAGAAAGAATATGCAACAGTGGTGGAAATAAGAGGGAAGATCTGTTAGGAATGCTTGAATGCCGGTGCTCAAAAGTGATTCAGATCAAATCATTTCCACGAACACCACTTGTATTGAGAAGTTCAGGGGAAAAACACTGAGAAATGCTATTAATCTTCTATATGTAGGGTATATACACTACACTGTGGGATGCTTAGAGTAGAAAATGAATGCCCTGCAGATCAAGGAAATAACCTCTTTAAGTTTCTGTGGACAATTGTAACAAAACGTTCAATCTAGAGGAATTATTGCCCATTGGAGGTCACTTCTTTAACCAAGGGGTGATACTTTTTCCAATTACATATTTCACAGCCAGGTTGTATATTGGGCTTTTGTTCATTTGGAAAAAAAGAAAAGAAAAAGGCCGTTCTAGGTATTCTCCTGTTCCATTTACCATCAGTCAGACCTATCGGGTTAGCTAACAGAGTTATAGGGCACGGCCAATTCTCCGGCTAAAGGTCGAAGGCCTTTGGGACTAGAATCATCAAAAAGGATAGTTTAAGACGTTAACAAAGTCATGCTTTGTCGCATAGTTTACCTTCCTTCCCATTAATAACTTAAATTTAAAAATATAAAACTTTTGTTTTTTAATTACCCAAGTAACACATGTTCAGTTATAATATCTAAATGATAAGGTGCTGCGTTATGGTAGACAGTGAAAGTCCCCTCATACCACCCTAAGATAGAAAAATTTTGAATACATTTTGTCAGGTTTGTTCTACACATATACAAAAATTGCTATTACTATTTTTTACAAAATTGGGCTCACATTGCCTTGCAATTTGCTTTTCTCACTTGTTCGTACATCTGGCGCATTTTTATTATGGAAATATACACAGATCAATTTCATTTTAACAGCTACAGTATACACCACTGGAGGGCTGTATCATAATTTATTTAGCCATTTCCCTATTGATTTGGGTTGTTGCTGATTTTTTACTCCTGCAAACAATATTGCACACTGTTCATGCAGAATAGCACGTTTTTGCAGGTATATTTATAGGATAAGTTTTTAGATGAACAATTGCTGAATCAAAGGTTAATGCATACTTTACGTGTTGATAGATACTGTCAGTTTGCCCACCCTCCCCTGAGAAAGGTTGTTCCAGGTTCTACTCCCACTAACAATGTATCTGAGTCCCTAATATCTTCATGTTTTGTTTGTTTGTTTTTTTGTAAATCAGAAAATTTCTTTGATAACATGAAACCGAGAGGTCACCAAAGAGTTCAACTCTTGGTTTTGGGAGATACGTTACATCTGTGTTGTTCTTTCTTGCCCAAGAGTCAAAGTGGTCTAGTAGATGCCCCACAAGGCAGATTACCTAGGAGATCCATCTGATCACCTGGAGGATTTGGGGACATTACTGTTACAGGAACTGATCAGTGTTGGTTCTGAAGTGAATATCAGCAGGTTAAGAACAATCCTTAATTTTGTACACTTAGGCTCTTATGAGCCACTCTTAGCACAAATACTCTTCACTTAACAAGCTGTGTTATAATGACGACAGCAAATATTTGTTGAACATCTACTACGTGTTGGCATTATGCATATTTTATCTAATTTTATCCTCACAGCAAAACTGAAACTTCACTATTATCCTATCCATTTTACAGATGGCAAATCTAAGATTCAGAGATGAAGAGGCTTTCTCACAAAACCTCTAAATGGAAAATTCAGGATTTACATCCATTGTCTAACCCTAAAGTCCATGTTCTTTTCATGACCCAGGGCTTTCTCTCAACAGCAACACTTTAGCTCAGGCTTTGGTTAATTGATTCACAATGGCTACGATGGTTCAGTGGTATGGGTTTTGAACACATCACCAGCTTTTTGAAGTTAAACATCATCCACCGACCTTTCCTACCTTCCTTCCTTCTTTCCTTCCTTCCTTCAGTCAGTCACTCATTCATTCATCAAACATATATTCAACATACGCCATGTGCTAAATAAAAGAAGTGTAGTTCTTGTTCTTGAGGATCTCCGAATCAAGTGAAGGTGACAGACGTGTCCCAAATGTTTATAGGATTATAATGTAATGCAACGTAAAATGTTTACATATTATAATGAGGAACGTATTCAAGATGTCCTGGGAGGCCAGACAGAGAGCATCTATTTCTGCCTCCAGTTGTCAGGGGAGACTTTGCAAATTAGGTGACATCTGAATAAAGATAAACTCTTTCTCTTGATTCCATTGTCAAAATCCGGGCAGCATTGTATCAGGAATTTGACTTTTGAGGGGAAAAGTGCAGGGACTTAGTGCTTCAAATGGAAAAAAATGTATCCTTTTTATCTGATACTGTAGTTGTTTAAAAATTTAAATAATTTGAAGAGACTGAAATCACTGTTAAGTTTGCTGTGTATCTTTCCAGATCTTTCAATACCTACACACACACACAAACACACAGACGTATACACATACACATGCATAATTTTATTGTAATACGCTTCTGTAATTTGCTTTCTTCATCTCAAAATAGATACATGTTATATATAAATCTATACCTTACCTTGAATCTTTTAAACAGCTATATACTATTTCAGTATATAGATTTATCAAAATTAATTTTTTCAGTCTCATTTTGGTGGTTGCCAATTTTTTATATTGTAAATAACACTGCAATGAATCTCTTTGTGCATACTGCTTTGGAATCTTGTTCAGTTATTCCAATAGGTTAAATTTATAGAAAAGGAATTGTTGAATCAAGCAAGGGACTGCATATTGCTAGATTGTCCTAAAAAGGATTGTATCAATGACATTGACTTCCGTCGTTTATGAGAGTTCCAGAAAAGACTTTGGAACCAGAAAGAACCAAGTGCAGACCCTGGATCAGCCGCTTTCTTTCCCAAGCGACTTATACCCGAATCTCAGCTCATCTCTGCAATCCATAGCAATACTTATCTCAAAGTGTTATATAGATTAAGTGAGATCATCTTTATATATAAAGGGTCTAGGAGAGTGCTTGGCATAACACAGTCCCTTAATGTGTGATAGTTACCGGGTCTGGAGAAAGCTACAGCTCTGGGAAAGCACAAAGAATTCTTTTTCATTTTTGTAATAACAAAGCTGTTTCGGGCTCTTGGTGTGATGAACTAGCTAATGCACTTTTCCACAAGGGGAATCTTAAAAAATTGGCTTCCCACAAAGGGCTAAGACCTGTCCACACATGCCCATGCATCATATATCTTTGCATGGAGGTCCCCCCAAGCATTACCCTCCTTCCATCTTGTTTATCAGATTTAATTGGTCCAGAACACCGCCCTGTGTCTCTTAGTGGCCAGGTTTAAGAATGCTTTTTCTTCTCATAATGTAAGGCCTCTAAAGGGTGTTGGTGATCTATAATCTGGAGCTGTTTCATGAAGTCCTAGATCACTTGCAGTGTGATAAACTGGACCCACGTAGTAACACATTAAAAACAGAGACATCTGCACAGCTTCCCCTAGTGCTTTATAACTGGTCTCTTCCTTTTAAATCCACATCTGTTATATAGCTCCCAAGTAAATGGCACACATTTTGCTTAAAGACAGGACAGACTGTAAGGACTAAATTTTATTTTTTCTGACCATTAGTGCCTGCCATCAAACAGACTGTGAAAATGCGCACATTTTTGAGCCATAAGCAGGCATTTTATATGCATCCCCACAAGGGAAACAATTCATTCCCCTTAAAAATATGTGTGTATAAATTTATTTGTTAATATACATATTCATGTCTTTATTTAGGAAATATTTTGAGCTTTGCAGTGGGAAATTCCAAATTTATACATTGTTATGTGATTTAAAAGGGTGTTTTTAAAAACTACTTTGTTTTTTTCAAGAACGGCAGAGTCTTGATCATTGTTGAAGCTGAATGAGGGATACATGTGGCTTCATTATCCTGCTCTCTCTGCCTTTGCATGCTTAAAATTTTGCTTAATAGAAATTAGATTGAAAAGATTATATTTTTCTGAGGCAAAATATAGCCTGTTTCACTGTGCTCTGTCCACTGCAGAACATATAAAATTCCACATTAGACAGAAAAGATTCTTAGAGCTTAGCATAAAATCAAGTGACCAAGAACAGCTAGTGTTCTGGTGGCCTTTGATTAGAGCCAAGTGTTTTTGTGGTATTACAATCTGACTGTGCTATGGAGAGCCAGGGCAATTTACTTTGAATTGTAAACGTCCAACATAAGAATTTTTTAATTCCATTTTCTGCTCTCATCTTTTGATTATTTGAGATTTCAGTCTAAGTCCCATTTACCCTCTCCCCCCAACCTCCCTTTTAAGGGCTATTTAACTTTTCAAGTGATAGAAGCCAGACTCAGACTATGAGAATTAGCATTTGAAGATTTGAATCTTAGTTCTGTGTAACTTTGAGAAAGATACTTCGTTTCTCTAAAAATTCATTTTTTTAATATAGAAAATTGGTGTAAAAATAATCCTAACAGGACTGCTGTGACGATTGAAAAAGAGAGTGAATAAAAACGTGCTTTACAAGTTGTGAAGCCCCTTCAGCTGGAGGATGTTGTGATTGTATCCTTGTCGGGCTCTAGCATCTCAGGGCATGAAAAACAAAATATACGCAGGAGAGGATAATATGCTTCCTGTTTTTGGAATGGAGTGGAGGGAAAGGGTGTGATAACCTCATTCACATCAAGTAGCAGTTTCAAACGTTAACACGCCCTTGAGAGCTTGTTAGGGTTCAGACTCCCAGACCAGTCTCTGGGATACTGATTCAGAAGGTCTGGGGATGGTGGTGGTGGTAATAAGAATGTACATTTTTTTAAAACATCCCTAGTGATTCTGATGTAGATGGTCCAAAGATTACAATTTGGAGAACATGGCTTCTAAGGTATAACAAGTTACGCTTTGGAAGGATATTTCTAGTTTAAAAGAAGACTCTAGGAGAAGAAGTATTTAACCCAAAGGAATAAGTCACCAGGAATGAAATGGCAGACTGCAGCATAGGAAAGTTTTGAGTGGCACCTCCCCCAGGTCCTTCAAACTGTGCCCCGCAATAATCATAACTAGATTTAAATAAGAACATCTTGGCTTTCTCACTGTGTGGCTGTGAAGGGGAATAACTTTCTCTATTTTCCTCTCTCTACTCTTACACTACTCACAGAACGTTTCTCAAAACACTTCTGACATCAGACGTGTGGGTTTCCCACATCATGTAATTCTCCAACTCTCTGACACCAACTGGGCGTCCTACAATTTAACTCAGTGCTGATACTATCTACCTGTGTTACCGCGCAAGGGGAGTTGTCAGCCCACTGCAAGACACGCCAGTAGTCAAGAGGCAAGGTGGTAGGAGAGAAAAGACTTCATTACATCTTGCTAGCAAGGGGGAAGATGGCCGACTAATGTCCCAAAGAACCATCTTACAGAACAAAGACTATTTGCCAGTTATATAAAATGCTGGTCTCTGGGATGGGGAGGCATCTGGTGTTCCAGTGGCGGCATCCATCTCATCTCCAGGTGGGAGCAGACATCTGGTCTCCGTTCCTGATAGCCTTTTGATTTACTGAATATGCATCAGAGGCCAGAGCAAGGCCCTATATCCAGATCTTTCAGTTGTCCTTGATGATGGCAATCAGCATAGACTCTCTGTCCCAGAGTCATCACATTCCTAAGGAACTCAAGAGAACAAAGTCATCAACTTATAGGAGCTGGAGGGGCCATAAAATCTACAGAACATGTCTGGGTTAGTTAGTCAGAGGTCGCTCAAAATTAAATAGGGTTTCTTTTTTACAATATGGCTTCCCTTATGTGAACTCTGTGTTGAGCCAGTATCACCTGGAGTTAGCATCGGATCCTGTAGATTAATGGCTCAACTTCACAAGCCTGCCCCACGCCCCAACTTTGGATGCCAGTTGAAAGTCCAGGTTCTCCTCTGTGCTTCTGACTGACCGGCTGTGAATTGGAGGTTGCCACAACCCTCTCCTGGGGTTGGGTAATTTGCTAGAGCAACTCACGGAGTGCACAAAACAGTTTACTCACTAGATTACCAGTTTATTATAAAATATCAGTTTACTATACAAGGATACAACTCAGGAACAGCCAGATGGAAAGATGTATAAGGCAAGGTATGGGGGAAGGAGTGTGGAGTTTCCATACTCTCCCCAGGCATGTCAACCTCCCAGCACCTGCCCATATTCACCAACCTGGAAGCTCTCCGAACCCCTTATGAGTTTTTATGGAGACTTCCTCATGTAGACATGATTGATTAAATCACTGGTCATTGGTGATTAGGTCGATTTTAATCAATCTTGGGGGTGGCTGGGGATGAGGGGTGGGGGTAGTGGACTGGGGGTTGGGGCTGAAAGTTCCAACTCTAATTACATAGTTGGTTCCCCTGGCAACCAGCTCCCCATGATTAGGGTCTTTCCAAAAGTCACCTCATTAACATAAACTCAGCTGTGGTTGAAAGGGGCTTGTTATGAATAACAAAAAATGCTCCCTTTCATCTTTATTGCTCTTACCACTTAGGAAATCGTTGGTTTGGAAATTGGCCACCCCTAACCCAGAGGGCAAGGAGAGGTAGAAGAGACAGGCAGGCCACTCCAGATTAGTAGGTCGCAGGTTTTACAAGTAGGGGAACTTACATATGAGGCTTGTCTTGGGCGGCTGCAAGAGGAATAGATCTCCACACCCACCCACCAGAATCTTAAAAGTTTATATAGAGGCTTTAACAGGGTTCAGTCATGTATACCACCTAGATGGTCTCAACAACACACTGGTCTCTCAAGACTGTGTCCTTAGACATGGGCAAAACCTACATTCTAAGGATGGAGGAGGGAGTGAAGAGCCTGCTATTGCCCAAGTCCATCTCTTGGGTCAACTGGCAGTCATGTCCTCCTGACGACCTCCTCCAACAGAAATTCCAAGAGTTTTAGGAACTCTGTGTAAGGAATGGGAGGAAGACCAAATATTTATTTCTTATTATGAATCACAACATCACAGGCTACCTCATATTGAAGCCTCTCTGAGTGATTTTGCTTCTATATGGATCCAACCTTAAGGGAATGTTGTTCTGGAGACTTTATTTGTATTTTCTGAATTATTTTGAGTGTGATTATTGTTTTGTCAGAAAACTATAGCTTTTACTTTAGATAATTGATTTTAGAGGGGTTTGTTGCACTGTTAAATGTGATTTTTGTTTAGACTTAGGGCTAAAATATTTCCTGTGGGGAACACATCTTTGGTTTTGTAATGTAAGTCAATGGAAAAATAGATTTTGATTGAAAGAAAATTGCTTTATAGTAAACTTTTTTTTTTTTTTTTTTTTGTGAGGAGATCAGCCCTGAGCTAACATCCGCCAATCCTCTTTTTTTTTTGCTGAGGAAGACGGCCCTGGGCTAACATCGGTGCCCATCTTCCTCCACTTTATATGGGACGCCGCCACAGCATGGCTTACCAAGCAGTGCGTCGGTGCGCGCCCGGGATCCGAACCAGCGAACCCCGGGCCGCCACAGCGGAGCGCGCGCACTTAACCGCTTGCGCCACCGGGCCGGCCCCTTTATAGTAAACTTTTTTACAAGAATTCGAACAACTGCGTTAGATGAGATTGTCCTGTATACGTACTCTCCAACTGTTATTTACTTTTTATGATACAGCTCTTTTTCAGTGTTCTCTTTATCCTCTGAGGTCCGCCTTCTCCATTCAGACTGCTAGAGTTTGATTTCCTAATTACGCGATATTTAAGTCAAATAATATGAAGCATATAAAAGCATCTTGGAAACTATAGTACTATAAAAATGTAAGAGATTATTAATATTTGGAGCCTCCTTCCTCTTTTGTACCTTTTGTGTCATGCCTAGATTCTCAAGAGGTTTGGCGTGAAGGATATTCTAATTATACATCATTCTCTGCCTAGCCAGAACCCTACCCAGAATTTCCGCCTCCTACTCTGTAGCTTAAAGTGAGCAAATTAGAATACAATGCTAAGTTTCCCTTTCTCTGTCTTCTATAAATTCAGGGCCAAGGGTGGAGCTGAAAGTGAAGAGAGATATCTGGGAAAAAACATCTCACCTGACTATTTTCCTTAATGCTGGTTTTAAGCAGACTACCGTGATATTTTATCTATGTACTAGATTTCGGTGATGACCTCTTCCTGAGGTGTTTAAAAGAGCACTTAAGGATCATGTCTCCCTCTCTTCACTGCTGTTTCAATCAGGTTGCCATCAGGAGATAGAATTCATCCCAGATGGCTCAAATTAAGGAAACCTCATGGAGTGGTTACGTTCAGACGTGTGGGTAGGTTTAGAAGAGTTAAGGCACCCAGATACTAGCAACAATGGGAAATTGTCACCACCCAAAGGACCAAAACAACAAGGGAAGGAAGTAGTGTTGTGGTGGTCTAGTAACAGTGAGAGCCGTGAGCACAGGCTGCCTGGCTAAAGCTGTGGTAGTGGAAGGACACAGAAACAGAGACTGAAGCTGTCAAGGAGTAGGAAGGGAGACCTCAACCTCCCTTTCCATTGTCTCCCACTGGCTGTATCCATCTAGAAGCCATTTGGCAAGAAAGACCAGATGATGCAGTCAGCAAGGTTCAACCTCCTGGGAGACAGAACAAAAAAAGGTAGAGAATAGACTGGGGATAGCGAAAGTTGAAGGATATCTAGTATAATTGTTCCTTAGCTTCCATCGACGACTTTTCCCCCCATTTTCTTAAATCTTCCATCTGCTTCTCATCAAATAATACCTTTGTACAATGCTACACTTTGAGTTATTGTTGCTTCTTAAAGTATTTTTGGCTGTAATTCGTAAGTGTGGTGATTGACCTGAGAAATATTAGTTGATCAAATCTTTTCACGTGAACAAATTGGAGTTGGGGAAATTCTAAATGACGTGAAAACATTTTATATGTGAGTTTGTGTTTTTCATCATCAGAAAAAATAATCTGGATAACATATTTTGTAGAAAAATGCATTATTGGTATGATAGCATTTAACACATTTTATTGTCAATTGTTTACATGTTAATGAAGCTGTTTCAAAATGGGCATTTCAATGTCAGCCTTCTGATCCCAGAGATTTCTTAACATTGTGACTTCAATGTGGCTCCTTTGACTGAAGTATGTTTTGTCACTAAACTTTCTGTTTTTATTGAAAATATTACCAAATGTGTAAACTATTTAGTTTTATCCTGAGTATGTGACCTGAGTCACATACTCTTGCTGAATCCCACTCTCAGGGATATATTGTAAAATGAGGGTGATGGATGGGATGAGGAATGGGTGAGTTTCAAAAAATGGTGCCAACATTAAAAAAACCATGACATCAAAATGGCAGTGGTAAAGTGGCTAGATAAAAACTAAAAATAAAGATGTCCTGCTTATTTACATGTTATTCTCTACCTTAAATTGTGAGCAATTCAGCTAAAATTGAATTTGGACTTACGATATGAATATAAATTGATTAATTGCTAAATGGCTAAATTGCAATATTGCCACTTGTTCCAGTTAAACAATCTGGCTTGAAGGAAGGGGAAACCACAAGAGTCTGTAGTTGATAGAACTAGAGGTCTACAAAGAACTATGGTGGTGACTATGACAGTGGTGGGGGTGATGGCAAGTATGGCATGATGGAGTACTAGAGCAGGTAACAATGAGGGGATAGTGGATATGGTGATGACGGTTGGTGGAAAATGTTGGTAATGATGGTGAAGCAAATGTGGAGATGGTTATGGGGATGATGGTGGCGGTGGTAGAGTTGGCAACACTGGTGGTTGAACTGCTATCATTGGTGGTAGAGCTGATGGTGTTTGTGGTAGTGGAAGCAGTAATGAAGGTTGTAGAGGTGAAGACAGTGAGTTGGGAGTAGAGCTGGTGTTGGAAGTGAGGATGTTAATGGGGATGGTAAAAGTGACAATAATGATATCAATAATTCCAGAAGTGATGGTAGGGCTTAGCAGCCATGAAGCTTTACGAAGCAAGGTGATGCCACAAAATCTTAAAATTTTTTTTACTTGTCTTAGGTTGGAAACAAATAATGAAGCCCAGTAAATTTACCTGCAGAGAGATTTGTCAAACTAAGCACTCACTTTGCAGATGCTCTTTAAGCTTTTCCTTAATTACAGATATTAGCATCCAGCTGCGCCATAAAGCACCACTCCTGTCAATTTTAACACAGTGCACAAGTTCTTCTAATAAATATTATTCAACCCCAATTATTGGAAACTTTTAGAGTAAACCTGGCTTCCCCTATTCAAGACTGTGCACAGTGCACTTGAAAGTTGATTTTTATCTTGAAAGTATGCTATTTAGTCAGGGATCATCTTTTATTTCTGTTTGCAAAACAGCTGGAAGTGTAGCTACTGAGATTTGATATTTGTCTTCCTGCACTTGATTGCCAAGCAAAATCATTTCATTTGTAATCAACAGAATGTACCTTCATAAATTAGCATAAACATATACCACTGAAAGACTGAATCTACAAGATTGACCTTCTAGTAGATACAATATATGATCTTTTTTTTTGGATAGACGGAATTTTCTTTGCCTCTCTGACTATATATTTGAAATTAAACAAAAATGCTCAGAGTAACATTTTCCTTTTTCATTGTTTAAAGTGAGCCTCCTTCCCTTTCCCTGGCAACAGGTGACTTATTCGTCCAGAGACCAGCATAAACTCTGCTTGACAAATTTGTAATGCTTAAACAATTGAAATATGTTTTCCTATTTGATATATGTAAGAATATCAGGTACAGAGAAAACACATTTAATAACCATGGCTTATATTTATTGAATTGTTGCTATGCAGCCGGGCACTTTTCATGGATTATCTCGTGGTATGTTCTAATACTCTCCTCATCTTACAGATAAGAAGAAGGAGACCTAGGGAGTCACAGTGGTACATGGCTTAGCCAGGATTTGCACTCAGCTGGCTACTGGAACCCATACTCTTAACCATTATGATATGCTTCCTGCCAGATTTCTGATAATGTATAACTTAACTCAACTTTTCTCTTTCCCTGGAAAACAAAGTAGATTTATTCCTTTACAAACTTCTGGATTTATTAGGATTGTCCTCCAGAAGAGATGTAAACCATAAGGAAATGATCAATTTTACTCTTGACTTGGAAAATGTTTTTTTAAATGAAGAGATTGGATTGAGAGTTAGACATTCTACACATTAGTCCTTGTTCTGCAATCTGATCCATGTGATCATGACAGTCTCTTGATCTCCAAAGACTTGGAGCGTCAGAGGCTCGGTTTTCCTCATCTGCCAAAGAGAGAAAGAATCTTAGATAGTAACAACTTCCTGTAAAGACTAAACATTCTAAGTAACTCATCACTGGACCACCGCAGTGAAGACTTACTCTCCCCTCCTCTGATCTCCACCTTGCAAAGCAGTTCTCTGTACTTTTCCTTGAGTACTTTGCTACATTGTTAACGTAAACCATGGCTCTTGTCTGCTCAAAACCCTTCTTTATCTAACCATTACCTATAGATCAAGTAAATGTGCTTACCTTGATGGTATTCAAGGCTGTTCTCCATCTGGTCCCAACCTAGCCTTCTAGTCATATCTTGCACTATTCTCCTTTAAGTAGCCTATACACCAGTTATACAGAATAATTAGTTGCTCCATTACTCCTTGCCTTCATGCCTTTGCTCATATCTTGAACTGCTTGCCAATTACTTACTTAAATATTTATGGCATATTGCTATGGACTGAATTGTGTCCTCTCCACGTTCATGTTGAAGCCCTAATCCCCAATGTGATTGTATTTGGAGACAGGGCCTTTAAAGAGGTAACTAAGGTTAAATGAGGTTGTAAAGTTGGGGCACTAATCTGACAGGGCTCATGTCCTTACAAGAACAGGAAGAGAGCTCTTTCTCTCTCTCTGCCAAGTGAGGACACAGGAAGACATGAGGACACAAGGGGAAGATTGCCGTCTATGAGCCAGGAAAAGAGCCCTCACCAGACCCTGACCCTGCTGGCACCCTGATCTGGAGCTTGCAGCCTCCAGAACTGTGAGAAAATCAATTTTTGTTGCTTAAGCCACCCAGTCTGTGGTATTTTGTTATGGCGGCCTGAGCTGACTAAGACAAGTACCTACTATTAGAGATGTGGTTCTGAAGGGAGAGAAAATCCCTTCATTTTTGATTCTGTGATTTGGATTGCTGGCTGGTGGGTTTTCCCTCAATCTCAATATCATGTATTCTTGGCTAATCTCTGCCCCAGGGGAATTTCCAGTACGTCTTGGAGCAGGGCTCATTTACGATTAATATTTTGAGAATTTTGGAAAGTTTCCCTGAAAATCAAATATGATGACATGGATGCCCTCTCCTTGTTGAAAGTATCTGTTTGAGTGGATAAATCCAAACTGAAAAAGACCAATTTTTCTGCTAGCTAGTGGGAGACTAATAGCTGAGGTGATCATCAAAATGATTGACACGGTTTGTTATTTCAGCAAGAATATGAGTGAGGGGAACTGTTGAAAGAGGATAAAAGAAGGACTAATACATTATCTAATTACTTTGGAAAAAATGAGAAAAATGAAGTAACTATAGTTGAAATATTATTTAACAAACCCTTTTTATTTTTAAGAAAATTATGTATTTTTCCACTTCACCCTAGCTTTATATTGCCATTTTATTCAACTGAGCATCAACTCTCCTTCTCCGGAGTCGTGGTGGGAAATTAATCTAAACTCGTAACTGCAATGTGTTAGTGTTAAGATGGGCAAATTGCCTCCGATGTAGTTGTTATTAAGACTGCCATTATAGCTATATACAATAAAACCTCATTAGTGACATCTTCATCCTTGGGAGATCAGCTGAATTGTTTCTCACACCTCGGTGAATACTTTCCATCCAGGTCATGGAAAATTACGAGTCTGATTTGCACTTCTAGTACATTTCTCCCTCTGCTTCCAAGTCCTTTACAAACAAATGTATAGTAATTTGAGAATGGAAACATAGGAGTTGTCCAGGAAGGTTTGACAGAGAAGGTGGCAAACATGCAAAGTTTTAAATGTTGATCTGGATTTCTCTAAAAATATTAACAGTGTCCCATTAGAATTCAGGGGACACGGTGTACTCACTGTCGGACCCAGCAATTAGATCTTGGTGTTATCTGAAATCGTGTGTATTTATTAATGACTTACAATAGTATTAAGTACTTTATAATTATTTCTAATAATTACTATTTATTGCATGCTACTGTGTTCTAAGACATTTTCTAATTCTTATAGCAACTCTTTCAGGTAAATATAATTATGCTTATTTTACAGATGAGGAAACTGAGGATTGGAGAGAGAGAATCTTTCTCTAAAGAGATAGGTTGCCAAAGGTCCCAGAGCTAGTGGTTGGCAGGAAAAGGATTTAAACCCAGCCCGTCATCTTTTCGTTCTACCACATGGCTCTCCTAATTGGGATCCAATTCTTACTGCTATTTTTTGAATACAAGTTGGATCTTCATGTTGCTTTTCAGCAGGCGCTCAAGAAGCCAAACCCTCTAATGGACTCTTTATCTTTGCAAATTAGGGCAATCTTCTTTACACAAGAGCCACTCACGGGTTTGATTAGCATGGTCCAGTCTCCAGGATACTAATCATCCCTTGGCGTATTGACAATTGAGTTTGGTGGCGTAAAAGCAGATGACTAGACTCAGAAACATGGGGACTGCCCTTACTTAATGCCAATACAGGTGGGGCTGTCTGTATAGCCAGCTCTCTGCCTTTCCCTCAGTAATAGTGTATCTTGTGGTTATGCCCTTTCAAAGCGCACCAGGGTAAGGCAGATTTGTAATGATCTGCTTAGCTGCTTCTTGATATACTCGTCTACATTGGACCCTGGATCCCATCCTATCCCTAGGCAGAAGCATTCTAAGGGGCCCTTGTCAGGATTCCGTGGATTCTGTATCATTGTGACCCGACAACTGTTACCTCCCTTGTCTTGTGTGAAAGATTGTTTAACAGCTGTAATTCCCCGCATCCTGGTACGTATTCCACTTTGCAATATAACATTGCTGCTCCTCTCATCCAGAGTTGGAGTCTATTTCTCCATATTCTTGAACCTGGGCTGGCTCTATTACTTGCTTTAACCAGTAGAATACAGTAGGAGTGATAGCACATGAGTTCCAGAGTTTAGGCCACAAGAGGCCTTGTAGCTTCCACCCTTCATCTTCGTGGACCACTGCCCTGAGACCACCATATAAGGAAAACTGCTGGAGGGTAAGCTACTGGAGGAGACCAAGACACCTGCCCACAACAATACCAACTTACACATGCGTGTGAGGTCCTCTTAGACCTTCTAGTCCAGCTGACTCTGCAGCTGCATGGGGGGCCATAGGCAAAAATCAGCAGATGAACTGCCCCGCCAACCCACAAAACCATAAATAATAGTGAGTCGTTGTTTTTAAGTCACTACATTTTAGAGCAGTTTGTTACATAGCAAAGGCTAACTGACACACTATGTTCTCTGGTTCCAGTAATTCTGGGACTAAGTTTGCTCAGAGGAAAATCAGTAATTTGGACTGGATCATCTGCAAGGATGTTTTCATTACTAATATGCTAGGCATTACAAAGCACAGAGTGAGAAAAATATCAAGGTGAGAACACAGGAGCTGTTTATGGGATACAATAGAATATGTCAAGAAAAGTCATTTGGCTGGAGCAGAGTCTTCAGGAATACAATTTAATTCTAGAAAGGCAAGTTAGAAGAAGATTGAGGAAGAAATTGCACGCCAAGGTGGTGAATGTTCATTTTAACTGTTCACCTATGAAAAGACTGTAATGAAAAGAAAAGTGGAAATGAGAAAATGAGTTTTCATGGACATTGATAAAAGGGACATTGATGACATCTGAGAAGGAGGCTGGATGTCTGTGGAGCATACGGCCTTCTTGGCCTCTTTTGTGGTTTAGGATGGAGCTCAAGAGGCATACTGGTGAACTCTGGGGTGCCTGAATTTGTGGAGGCCAAACAGTTCTTAACGAAATCCCCCAAAGTGAAGTTTTGCCAAAAAATCACTAAGACCAGCTGTTTCATCCCTTGAGTATGCTAACCACCACATAGATACCATTTGTGTATAATGAGCTGGCACTCCAGTAAGGATTTTAAACTGTGTTATTATTCTGCATGTTGTCTGGACTTGGTTATGATTATGATTTTTCACTTTTTAGCAGAGCCATGGGAAATAAATGCTTATAAATATAATACTTCATAAGAGAAGAATAGGGGAAAATAAAAATCAGTTATGAATGAAGCTTGCATTAAGTTTTAAGAGTAGTGCAATATTGACCATCTTATAAAAGGAAAGCCTTAAATGGTCAAAGACTAGATCCTGAGCCCTCTGAGAAGGAACTTTTCTTATCCTCCTCTCCCAGCTCCTACTCTGCCTTAGCTTGCCCCTTCCTTTGGAAGAAGAGTTACTAATCTTCTTCAGATTTCATGACACTGATTAGGCCAATGGGTCTTTTAATGTAGAAAGCTATATTAAAAGATCACACACATAGGTATGACTATCTTCTGTTTTCATCTCCTATGTGGCTTCAGGGCAAGACAGCTCGGCCATCTCCACTGGCAAAAGCCCAGGCCACCCCATATTCACCTTTTCTCCCACACCTGTGTGTACCTGGTAGCACTGAACTTTTTTTCCCCAAATGGAAGGCTGGAGGTGGGGTTCAACTTTGGAGTTTCCCTTTAAGTCCCTGTACCCAAGTCAAAGGGCTTCTGTTGAGTTTACTGAAGAGTTTTACATTGAGGATTGGACCCAAGACCAGTGAATAAAGGAGTATGACTTTGTGTCCCTTTGCCATTGATGCTTGAGCACATGTAACCTCAGAACCCAGAGAGATGGGTAGGAGCTGATACTCTTGGTTCGTTGACTAAATGTTATCTAATGGAACCCGAATCTCATTTTTTTCTCTAATAGACATCAATTGTAATGAAATTTTGCTTCCGTAATTACTGAATGATTCCAAATCCTTAAGGGTGAAAAATCTTAGGGAGGAAGATTTAACCCAAGAATTAAATTGTCCTAACACCATTGAAGGATCATCTTTTAAGGAGATCAGCTGTCATGATAGTTCCTGTCCCCTGGGAATAGCTTGGAGTCACAGCTGGCTGGGACAGGAAAGGAGACCAAACCACATACAGTAAATGTTGCACAAAGACTGATGACTAATTTATTTCCCATTGTATCATATGGGATGCTCTCTGTTGTAGGTAATAGAGAATCCCAACTCAACTGACTTAAACAATGAGCCATTTATTATCTCATAAAAAAGAAGTTTAGAATTAAGCAAATTCCAGGGTTGGCAAATTCAGTAGCTCAATGACATCATCAAAGATCCAGATTCTTTCCACTTTTCTACTCTGCCACTCACAATGTATTGACTTTCGTTGTCAGGCTTACTTTCCTAATGTGTTCTAGCTTTCCATAGCAGCTTCAAGCACAGAGCAGTATCCAAAGGCCAGAAGAGAAAAGAATCCATCCTCATGACCTTTTGAAGAATAAGGAAAACTTTTCCAGAAGCACCCCCCTTCAGACTTTCCCTCCTGCCTCATGTCCAGGATTGTGTTGCATTCCTTCTTCTAAACCGCTTACTGGGAAGACGAATAGAACCAGCCCCCTTGGCTAAGATTAATTGAGGTACCCACTGGGCCTTGGGAGTGGCCACCTTTCCCAAAGCACCTGAGAGCCAACCTGAATTGAGGTTCTGTAAAGTAAGGGAGAAGGGGACGAATGGCTGTTCAGCGGGTAACCAAGGGTGTCTTCCACAAATGACGACCATGACACATACATCAGTCACTCAGTTAAATTTGGCAAGGTTAACTCTAGCACAATTGTTAAGTAAGTCTCCAATCTCTCTAACTGGGAGTGATCCTGTATTGGTTTCCTATTGTTGCTGCAACAAATTACAGCAAACTTAGTGGCTTCAAACAACACAAATCTATTATCTTATAATTTTGGAAGTCAGAAATATGAAATGAATCTCACTGGGCTAAAATCAAAGTGTCAGCAGAACTGCATGCCTTTTGGGGCTCTAGGGGAGAATCGATTTCCGTATCTTTTCCGGCTTCTAATGGCTGGATTCCTTGGCTTGTGGTCATCTTCAAAGCCAGCAATATCAACCAGAGTTCTTCTCACGCTGCCATCTCTCTGGTTCTCTCTCTTCTGCCTCCCTCTCCCACTAAGGCCCCGTGTGATTACATTGGGCCCACTTGGATGATCCAGGATAATCTCCCATCACAAGGTCAACTGATTAGCAATCTTAATTCTCTTTTTCCATGAACCTAACATATTCTTAGGTTCTGAAGATTAGGTACGTAGACATCTTTGGGGGGCCATTATTCTGCCTCCCACAGATATCATTTTCACCCCTCAGATACTAAAGGTTCTCATGTCAGTGTCTATGGGAATGAGCACAGCCTCTGGGTTTGAATTTTAGCTTCTCCGCTTACACAGTACTTGCAACATACAGCTATGTGTACTTTGACAAGTTCCATAACTTTTTAAGATTTCGTTTCCTCCTGTATAAAATGAAATTAATATTAGTTATCTCAAAGGGAAGTTGTAAGAATTTAGTAAGGCCATATATGGAAAATGCCTGACACAGTGCCTAGCTCAGAACATATATTCAATAAAATGGCATCATCACCATTTCTGTCACCTCTGAAAGCCTATGAACATTGTATAACCATTGCTTCCACTACTAGAGGTGTGGATTCTAATGCTAGCCTTCCTAGCCATGTAATCATTGGCTGGTTATTAAATTTTTCTGAGATTGAGTTTTCTCATCTGTAAAATGGGAATAATAAAACCCTCTTCATAGTAGAAGTGAAGATGAAATGAAACAGCCTGTATTTATTGCCTAGCACAGTTCCTGATGCATGGCAAGTCATCCATTAAATTCTGTTCCCTTCCTTCCTCAAAGCCTATTCTCATGAAAGCTTTGCAACTCATTCACACCAAGGTAGTGGTTCTCAAACTTTAGTGTACAACAGAATCATCTAGAAAGTGTGTTTAATATACAACTTTTTGGGTCCTACCCTAGACCTACTGAGTCAAGATTATGGGATGGGGAAGGGGCTGGATGGTCTGCATGAGGACGTAAATAACTGATCAAACTTTAACCGAGGGCCTTTCACAGAAACACTTGAATTTTACCATTGAGAAAGTATCATCTTAAAGGTTTAACTAGGAAATTGCAGGCATCATCCAGCAGGTGGAGGAGGTGTTTTGAGGGAATACTAGACCCTGCCAATGCTTCTGAATTGGAACATATATTAGGCCAACAAGAGTTTAGATAGGAGAGGTTATAGAAAACCAACGGTTTATGACTTCCTTAGATTTCCTGTGTATTTTTCCCTATTAACTTTGTCATCATTAATGTGGAAAGTGGGAAGTTGATGGTAAAATATCTAGCATTAAGTTACAGAGATTTCACAGAGATGACGTCTGTTGATGCTCCTCTGTTATGTGATAAAAGTACATTAATATTATCTCAGCATGTTCTTTTTTCTGCCCAAACTGCTAATACTTTGATGGTGCTTATGTGTCTTCCATTAGTAATGTTCTCACATGAATGAAGAGAATGAAGAATGTAGAAAGAAGCTACGTTTTATCATCCATTCTGCCTGCTCGTCCCTTGCTGGTAGGTAGGCTCTGTTCTTATTCCACACTGATCTCCCCCCTAATAATAACTTCACTTTCAATATGTAAATATAGAGTAATGAGGCTTCAACAATTTTTTTTTTTGGTTATCAGGAATATGAAATGCCAAAGAGCAAATTGCAATGTACTAGATAATATCCAATAGACATTTTCTCAAGGAAAAATTTTTTTAAACTACAATTGCTGCTAAAGAGGAGAAATTTAATCCACACATGCTATTGGCTATGTGTTTTTTTTTTCCTAAATGGAATAGGAGGCAAAAGTGTGATCAGGGAAGGGGATCCCCAAAGCTGTACTGACTGAATTCCCAGGTTTGTAGAATCAGAAGGGATCCTTGCTATTCAGTTATGCCTGGCTGAAGACAGTGCATTTTCCTCTATGATGTATATGTCACTTTTCATTAATTCTGAGAGGCCTGTTCCTTTAGAAACCAGGGTAAACAGAGTAGTGTATTGGATTAGATCTCTACCGTGAATAAATTTATTTTCTAGCAAGTGTAAAAACTGAGCAAAGCCAAAACCCCCCAGAGCAGAAAATGTCACAGTGATTGCTGATACATTACTGCACAGAGAAAGGCCTAATAAAACCCCTATTAGGATGTCATACCTGCTTACGACTGAATTCTCCAGAAAGTTTATTTGATATGTCTAAGCCAATTATCAAAGTCTTAGTGATAAGAAGCAGCTCGCTGGGCCTGAATGTGTCAGAATAGAATGACTAAATTGTGAGAATTCACGGGCCTCTGCTTTGAATAATTAACTTGGTTCTTTGTAGAATGCATACACTTTGGAAACTAATTTTCTCTTCACACAAAGCATTTTGCCCTTGTGCTGCCTTTGAAAAGTAAACTGTTTCGCTGTAAGGTTATTTTTCATTATATTTGGCTTGAGCTTCCTTCCTCATCTTTTGGCCCACCCTTCTCCTTGCTCTTTGTCTTGGTGGCATCATTCTGACTAGACTGATGTAGCTTTCAACCAGAAATACGATATGTGGTGATGACATTTCCTTTGAATGGAATTTAAGCATGTGCTCCGCAATGATATTATAATTCCTTGTCTGTTTCTGCATTTTGCTCTGACTAAAACACCAAGTTTATTTTTAAAGGGTTTGAGGATTTTTGTTCCTTAGGAGCGAAGCAGAAGTGTTGGTTGCGTAAATAATTCTGTAGACAAAAACTAGAAATGATCTTAATTTATTTGGAATGACAGAGTCAACAATTTGGACCAGACTGGGTGGCCAGTTGGTGCTGACAACCAGGCAAATCAGAGGCCATTTTTCCCCCATAGCTTTCTTCCTCTCAATGGGCCAAACAGATCCCTTGTTTTGGCAACGTGTAGACAAGTGTCCCTTCATCTTTGGATGGCGATATGTCAATCTGTGGGTTGGTGTGTGGACAGGCCTCTCGTGTTCCCTCTCTAGCTCCAGGGTAGATCTCACAGTTGGCTTCATCAGTGTTGTGCACTGACACCACCCCCTCGAGACTTCGCTTCCCTGATAAGGTTATGTCTGGCCCCTGGGGAGATGTATCAGTCTACTGAGAGAAAAAAATCACTGGAAAGCATGGATTGAGACCATCAGGGCAATTGTTTCATGATCTAGGACTTGACATCTCTTCCTTTAGCACTTTTGTTAGGTACTTCCAATTAACATCTGGTGGCTACACACCTGGCAACAGGGTCATGAAGATTAATGAGAATTTAAAATTAATTGGAAGAAATACAGTGTAGTATGTAGCCTCAAGTTACATTTATGGATGACTTATTCCTGTGCAATAAAAAAAGTCCTTTCCAACTTTAAGAAACCTGTTTAAGATGACCTGCTCTCCCCAGAGGAATTGAGTTAGTCTGCTTCATGTCCTGCATTTCTGTCCATACAGAGAGCTTCTAATGAAATCTTATAGAAAGAATTAAATTGTACCTTAAAATAAATGGCAAAACCAAAGGTTCTTTATGTGGCTGCTTTTCCTTCCCATTCACACAAATAATTAATAAGGTCTATGAAAACGGCTTAGCATGGTGGAGTTTGCAATGAGGTGAATCATTGAAGTAACCTCTGTGAAGACTGATTTTCAGCATCATAACATTTGCCTAAATGGACGGGTCTTCAAGTGTATGTGGAAAAAGCACGTCAATGTCCATCCCTTTCTCTTCTAGGCCTATTTCAAAATGTCCCATCCAGACTTTGAAGGGTTCTTGTAGTAACAGGTCTCACTCCAGCTTTCTTCCTTCTGTCCACACTCGTGACTGTGGCAGTGGATATTTTAAAATATCCACCATAGGAAAGAAAAAAGGCAAAGAGCAGAGGCCTCTGGATTTTTAACCACTGAGAACTGTATTGACTGGTGTGAACCTATAGGGTGATTCTTAAGGATGGTAAAAATAAAAGTAAATGCTTGAGAATAAAATTATTCCCTCTCGTTTAAAAATAAACTTTGGGGAGGAGGTTGGTGATGATCAGAAAAGGCAAATAAATGATGATAAGATGTCACAACTCCAAAAATGATTAAGAATCACTGCTCTGAGAACTTACTTTCTAAAGAAAGCATCCTGCATCTGTACGAGAGTCTCTTATGCATATGCTAATTGGTCCCACGGATAATTTTAGCTTTTGGTTTGTTTTCTTCCTGTCATTATTTTATGTTCTTATTTGCTAGACTTCATATGCACATCCGGGGAAACACAATTGCTTATCACTCAAGCTTGGGGGAGTATGTTGGGAATATATAACAGTCCTTTGCACTGGATGTTTTCCTTCATGAAGTACAATTTGGTGAATGCTTTTGAATCATCAGAATGGTTTTGGGTGAATACAGAAAATCAAGGAGTGAAGTACAGATTTATATCTCCAGTCATATTAAAACATTTAAGTATTTCTGGTCACAATGACCTACCAATTCCTTTGTCTCTTGTCTAAATAGATTGTATTAAAATGAAATACTTGAAGTGTGGCATTGCGGTGGATTCACGAACCATTTATTCTGGTTCTCTCTTTGCACCTGGAAGTAGAGAAAGAGAAACACTTCTCTTCAACTATGGCCAATAACAAGGCTTTTTAGGCCATGTCTGAGGCAGCTCTTAGAGGCTGATAAAGACCTTGCATGGGGACAGCTCAATAAAAGCCTTTTGAGAATTTAACCATCGGATGGCATTCAGGCACACGAATGCACATGCTGGGTCCTGCCCCTTGTGCAACACGGATAGAGCAATTCTCCTGTCTGCCTAGGCCTTGCCCCCACAGGAGAGCTACGCCCATCTCTTGGGTTTCTTATCGTTTGCTTTATTGCTTCCCTTAGACTCTCAGCATCGTGTTCAATTCCTCTTTCTGATTTGGCATCTCCATCTTTCTCAGCTATTTCCATTTTTCTGATTTGGTCCCTACTCACTGTATTATCTCATATCCTCCCCACAGCTTCCTATTTCCACTCTCCTTCTGCCCCTAATCTTTCGATCTGAACTTCCATTGACCTAATGCAGCTGGAAGCCGGAGGGCAAGAGTGCCCATGGATGCAGTCCATGAGGGTTAGGGTGCCAGGTCACTGAACTGGCTGGAAATGCATGACTAATGAACCTGGAGAGGTAGGCACAAGGTAGCTGGCATATTGGGCAAAATGCCCGGTGCGCAGAAACTATTATTCTTCGGAAACTTCGTCCACTCTTGCTTTCATGTGCAAAATCCCAAGCACATTTTTTTTCTTTCTTTTTTTTTTTTTTTTTTTTTTTTTGTGAGGAGATCAGCCCTGAGCTAACATCCGCCAATTCTCCTCTTTTTTTGCTGAGGAAGACGGCCCTAGGCTAACATCTGTGCCTATCTTCCTCCACTTTATATGGGACGCCGCCACAGCATGGCTTACCAAGCAGTGTGTCGGTGCGCGCCCGGGATCCGAACCAGCGAACCCCGGGCCGCCGCAGCGGAGCGCGCGCACTTAACCGCTTGCGCCACCGGGCCGGCCCCTCTTTTTTTTTTTTTTTTTTTTTTTAGTTACTATTTCTTAAAAGACCAGAGTGCCTGGAGTATATAGTGTATGTTGATTATATGTTGAGACATTCAGATATCTATACCTCGACTCGAAAAGTTTTATGCTTCCCCATCTACGCTCAATGCCTTCCCTTCCTGAGGGTCAGTGTTACAGCATCTTTCCAAAGTGCCTGTCTCAGTGAAAAATCACTTCAGGGCAGGTTGCTATTGCTGTGTAAGACCCTCCCAGGGTTTGGTACAGCGGAATTTGCTTGGAGGGACAGAGCATGCTCAGTGATCCCAAGAGATGAGGGTTATTGCTTCTGTGATATGTACCTCTCCTGCCGGAGAAATGCTGACTGAAATTCTTTTGATTCTTTTAGTTTCAAGACTTTTCGAATATATCTTTTGATAAATAGGCTTGGCATATTTGACTCCAAACATCCATAAAAGTCCAACTCTGCCTTTTTACTTTTATTTATTTTTAAATTTAATTAAAAAACCCTCTGTCTTAATGCACATTATTTTGTTTTAATTTTAGTGTGATTTATGAAAGTCTTATTGAGTCAGAATTTTCCATGTAGTGGTTTGCTTAATTAAGCCCACTAAAACATTTCTAGTTGTTTTAGTTTGTTTTCTCACAAGTCAAATTTGAAGGCAATTGGGGACTAGGAAAAGCTAAAGGCGTATTTGTTTTCACGGGCACTGTGTCCTAAACTAACCCAATCTCATTTCAGTGACTTGGTTTTTCAAGGGTTGTGGGTGCTTGCACTGGCCAGTGGGCTCCCGGTCCTTTGAAAGAATTGGCCTTAGGAATTTTGATTTTGTAATTTGACTGAAGTTGTGATACCTAAAAAGGAAGGAAAACTTTAGATTTAACTTTAGTTGACACAGCCACACATGTCTAAGTTATGAAAAGTGTGTCCTCAGAAAAAAATGGAAGAAAAAAAACAAGAAAAATTTTATGTATCATATTTTTGCAGCTTGACTTTTGTGTGTTTAGTTGAATAGCTCTAGTTTGTCCTATTAAAATGGTTTGCTTTATTATAGTTTATTTCTTTCTGCTTTGGAGATACAGTTCTTTGTGAAATCCTAACCAGGCCTTGTGTTTTTAAAAAATTCTGTATACATTGCTTTACAAAAGATGGCTTAAGAACAAATGTTTTTTATGACAATCCTAAAATCATTAGAATGGAACCCTGTGATAATATAAGGATTAGGGAATTGGCTTGGTATTTGTGGTATATGTTAACCACACCATCTATAATTCACATAAGTCTATTTTGGAAGATAGAATTTGGCTCATGGTCTAGCTGAATGCGTGTTATGATGGATAGCATTGGGTTGGGTTGTTTTAAGACAGCAAAACGGAGGACTGAGCTTGTGATGGTAGGGACATTTTAAGTGACATGGCAGGAGAATTCTTCGAGCTCTTTAGTGGAATAGATAGGGCTTCAATGGCCTGAGGAAACCGCAAAGCATCGCTCATGGACTTGGCTAATTCCTAGGAAGCTCTGTGCCAAAGGTTCTATCTGTAGTATAGAAACTTGTAGCATGGCTTTGGGTATTAACCTTATAGATTCATCTTGTTTTCCTTTTTCTCCAGTTTCCACACTTGTTTATTAAATTTTGTATTAAGAGAGGGTTTGTGTGAGTTGGTGAGTCTTGCCTAGCAGTATGATCGTGCAAAGCTTCCGGGTTCCATTTTGTGCCAGTCCTCAGAAAGTCAGATTTAGCATCTAATCCTTCACAGGACAGACAAATGATGCGGAATCAGAATAAAGCTGGAAAGTTCACAGTGTGGATTTTGTGCTCCATCTAAATTAAATCCAAATCTTCTGTACTTATTAAAAATGAAGCTCTCTCTTCCCCTTTGGAATCAAATATAGTCTTAGATACTCTCTTCTTGAGATCTTAGGCTGCGTGGCAAATTCTCAGCCCATTTGCCTCTTAAACCGATTTTGAGTGTGTGTTTACAAAAAATAAATATGATAGCATCGTTGAGTAATTGAAAATCGAACAGCTACTGATTTTTAAAAATCATTTCTCATTAAAGATACATATATATCCATGTATCACTGATCCTTAATATTGGACATTATCTGCTTTGTGACCATTAGATGGTCACTGTAGTGCCCTGTATGAGGTCAGGTTTACAACTTGAAGGTAGATTAAAGATCAAAAAATGGAGAGAAGAATATAACAAACAAATAGCTCTCTTAGGTATCGTTCTATCTGATTCAGTGAAATATCACAAAAGGAAGCAAGAAAAAAAAAAAACCTGTGGGAGCAGGAGGACATTTCCACTGGAAGACTCTTCTCGGCAGCAATGGCAGGGCTGAACCACCACCTCTCTTACTGGTTTGTTTTTTTTTTTTATTTTTGTGAGGAAGATCAGCCCTGAACTAACATCTATGCCAATCCTCCTCTTTTTGCTGAGGAAAACTGGCCCTGGGCTAACATCCCTGCCGATCTTCCTCCACTTTATGTGGGACGCTGCCACAACATGGCCTGATAAGCGGTGTGTCGGTGTGTGCCCGGGATCCGAACCCGGGCTGCCAGCAGCGGAGTGTGCGCACTTAACCGCTACGCAACGGGGCTGGCCCCTCTCTTATTGTTTAATAACCTCTCCAGTACGCAGAGCTTTTGTAAAGCCAGAATGCTGTTTGTTTGTTTAAAGAACCTCATTATGTACGGATTCTACACATATCCCTTAGCAAATCTGAGACAGTCTTGCTTAGAGCCTTACAGAGTTTATTTTCCTTTTAAACTCTGCAAACAGACCTAGGGGATCAGGTTTCCTGTTTCCTCCTCCTGGACATCTGTTGTCAGTCCAGATCCTCATACCACTTCCCTCTACTCCACTTGTCCCCTAACCACTGAATTTCAGTCAAGTGGCATCCCTCAGATATCCTGTCAGCATTTAGGAGGGTCAGGCTCTCAGGTTGGCTTGTGTCCTGTGGTCAGTGTGCCTGCCTGGGGTGAGCCACGTGGGTTTACTCCCTGGAGCACGTGGGAATGACCAGAGTCCCCTGGTGCTCAGTGTTCAGTTCTGATCTGTTACCGCAGAGGATGGCCAGGATGGTCCATGTTTCTTCAGGTTAGAGCCCACCATTATGTTATTCTTGTAGCTTCTGACAAGCAGCAGGTACTCGGAAAATCTTGATCGCATATATAAATGAAAGGCATTGAAGCCATCTCAAAGTGTGGCTAATTCTTTATAGCCTCTGTTAACGTTATAATTTTGCATCTATTTGTATGATTATTTGACTGATGTGTCTAGTGCTCAACCTTGGCTGCACTTTGGAATCACTTGGGGACCTTCAAAAAATATTCACGTATGGGCCTCCCCTCAGGAGATTTTGAGGTCATTGGTCTGGGGTCGGCTGGGAATTGTCAAAGCTCCCTGGGTGATTCCAATACGTAACCAAGACCAAGAAGTACTGCTCTAGGTTGTAAGCTCCATTAGGTCGAGGACCACATCTTCTTCTGCTCACTGTTATATTCTAGCACCTAGTTTAGTGCCTAGCATCTAGTAGATGCTCAATAAATTATTGTGGAATGAGTAAATAGAAGTTTACAAACATGGCTTCTTCTGACTCTTACAGACAGCTCAAAAGGGGATTAAATGAGTAGGGCTTTTTCTGAAGATGGCTCCAGTGTGTTACTTGAGTGGTCAAGCTCAGATGGCCACAGCCTGGCCTTACAGGACCCCACCCTTGAAGCAGCCAGCGATCATCTTGAGGAGCCCAGGTCTCCCAATCTGTGGGAATTTTAGAGGCCGCTGCCCACACTGACCTAGTTCAGTATGGATGGTCTGATGGTTGAGCAGATAAAACTCTTGGAAAAAAGAATTTTTGAAACTCAATAGCTCTTTCTTTAAACTTCTAATCAGAAGGGAAATGTTAAAGCTTGGAGATTTTGTACAAAAAGCTGCTTGGCTGTTAATTAGGTGAGCATTAGGAGGAAAAAAAATGAAGAGAAAAGGAAGTGGTATCTTCAGTAAATGAGGAGAAAAACGCTTGCACAGTAGTAGATCAGCAGGTAATTGAAAGATGAGAAAAAGTGTGCAGGGGAACATTCAGGACGAGGTTAAGTGATTGACCAAGAAATGCAAATTTTTTTTAAAAGAAAAAGTTGAGTTTTGAGTTTTGATTTTTAACAATATCATTTGGAAATGATTGAATTTAGATGAAATACAGTGTATTTGGAAAGATACAGCTTAAGTGGTGAGGTTCAGAACGGCAATGTGGATTCTGATCCCCCTGCAGTTACCTGTTTGGCTGGGTGACCTTGGACTTTTTTCTTCCCCCTTGGCGGCTCCTGCCCGCTTACCTTCATGACTCCTGAAATGTTAAGTCGGCACCATGCTTCAGCCTTGCAGCTGTCTCTGGTGAAGGGAGGGCAACAGTGTGGAGAGCCCTGGGAGGAGAGGTTGTGGCCAGGGGTTAGCTACTGCCAGGGGTTACTTGCCACACCAGTGTGAACAGAATTTCAACACAAAACAATGCCTACTCTTCTATAGCTTATGAGATAGAAGTTGTTACTCAAAAAGGCCAGTCCCCAGCTAGCTCTCCCACCTTCATCTCCCTCAGAGACGTGAGAGGCAGTGTTTCTCCAGTGTTTGACAATGGAATAATCTCATAAATGAAGTGAAAACCCTTTGGAGTCATCTCATCCAGTCGTCCATATGACCAGCAGCTTTGAAATTGTTCACCTTCCAGATGGAGAAAGTTGTCTGTATTAAATATCTCCTTGGAGAGGAGCTTCATTCCTTTTTGGTTACTTTGACAATCAAGAATCTTTAAAAAAAAATTTATATCATTCTAATCACGTGACACCTTTGCTTGAAACTCTTCAGTGGTCCCTGTTCCCTATGGCTAGTGTCCCACAATGTCAGCAGGGGTGATAGTGAGCATTTTTAACAACCGTAATGGTATCAAAATGGACACAAGTGTAGAACTGGAAAGGAGATTGGAGGTCCCAGGCCCAGCCATTACCTTTTAGTTGCTGGGTTGTGAGGAGGTCTAAAAATGCCAGTGCAGGGGTAGAAGGTCTGGAGTGGAGGATGGCAACCAGGAGGCCCATCCCAACTGATATGAAAGTATTTTGATTTTGTAACAAGACATTGTAACTAGCTAGATATAAACCCAGCTTGTTAGCTGACCTAAAAGCATCTCCATTATCTATCCCAGCCTATGTCTCCAGCTTGTCTCCTGTTTTTCTTCTCTTATACTCCAATCTCCAGCTTTGGTGCACTAATTGCAGTTCCTTGAATGTGCTCGATGGTTTCCCATTTTCGTACCTTTGTACATACTGTTCCCTCTGCCTGGAATGTTCTTCCCCTCCATGCATTTCTAAAGAATCTTCTACTCATCCTTCAGGACTCTGCTCAATTGCCCTCTGCCCTGCCACCAACCACCCTGCAGCCAGGTTTTTACCACTCCCTCCTTTGTGTCCCTGCATTCTGCGTATATGCCTCTATTACTGCACCTACCACACTGGAGTAATAATTGTTTAGTTACATGTCTAGCTCTCCGCTAGACTGTGAATTCCTTTCAGGGCATAAATTAGACCTGTTTTCCACATTTGTATCCATAGGACATGGTAGGTACTTGACACACGTTTGTTCACTGCACCAAGAATGGTTTCTTTTGCGTAAGTGGAAAGCAAGTGGTCAACATTCTTGTGCAGGGATATGTTACGCAGTTGAGATCTCCCTGCCCCTTTTCATTTTCTCCTTAGTATGAGCTCATATAGGTTAAATAATGCTACATCTTTTAATCTTTCTCCTCTTTCTAGTCAACCTTGCTGTGCCTTTTTGGCCTCTATGTTCTTTCCGCTGTTTACAAAGCGTCATGGCCAGTACTGGACACAGAACACATTTCAGGTGTGAGTTGACGAATGGACCATTGGAAGGCCTATTTTGAAGTCCTTGCAGGTCACACTCCTCCCAGGGCATTCCATGACCATTTTCCTTTCTTTCCTGATGACAGCGCTTCATTGCTGATTCACACTCAATTTGTCTACTCTGACTCCTGCCAGGATTATTTGCGACTTGGTCCTTGGTTGTCTCTTCCCATCCTGTATTTATCCACGTCTGCTTTTGTCCCCAAATGGCCCAGCTTGATCTGGCCTATTCTTTTTCTGCTCTTCGAAGGTATGTGTATCTTGGTTGTCAAGCCCACTTTGGCTCTTATTTTTGTCTTTCAGAGTGCCTGCAATCCTGTCTCACTTGTCACATCTTTGGATTTGAGCAGCTTATTCTTAATAGAAGTAGTCTGTTGGCTGGATTGGTTAGAACAGAGGCTGTAGCCTTGGTGGTCTCTGCATGGGTAATTGAATAGGGTATTAGTTTCAGCAAGAGATGTGCACATTTATGTCCACAGAGTGTGGTAAAACCTGTGAAATGTTGCCTTCTGCCATTTTATGGGTAAAGCAACGGGGCAAAACGATAAGTGGTGATGGTAAGGGAGGTGGGTGGCTCAGGTGGAAGAGAGCGCAGTGGTAGGCACATTGCCGCTCAAGCTGGGCGGCCTGGGTTTGAACTAGCTCTGCCACTTAGCTGTATGACCCTAGGCTGATCGTTTAACTTTTCTGAGCCTAAGTGTGTTCATCTGTTTAATGGTGATAATAATAGTATCTATCTCATAGAGAATTTATAAAAATCAAATCTGTTAATGTTTGCTCATACAGCACTTAGCAGTATTTCTGGCATGTAGCAAATGGTCAATAAAAGTTAACTGTTATCACTTAATCCCCTTACAAGATGAATTTATTATTGATTGCCCAATCTTAAGAGTTAACATTTGCATCTTTTAAATGAAGGCGATGGCCTAGGTTGGTCATTTTCCAAATGATGCTCCATAGTAGAGACTCAGAAGTCCCCCAAAGCCTCCTCAAGAGGGCCTGGGATACTAGTGGTACACGTGGGCACAGCTACAGCCCTCCCTCTCCCACCCAAGGAAGCAAGCTCCCATGTATCTTTTTGACATGTTGGACTTTCATCCGAGTGTTTTCTTAAAGAAAGAGTTCTTGAAGCTAAAGGAAGTTAGAAATTCCCTTCCAGCTTGAAAATCAGTGATTTTAAATGTAGAACATAATGATAATTTGATTTCTACCATTATTTTGTGAACGCTGAATTAACAATTTGGGGGAATTGCATTACATGTGGCCTCATCCAATGATGTAATAATCAAATAAAATAGATTCTAATCCTATTTAGTCAGCTTCCCTCTGTTGTTCTCAGGCGGCTTTGAGAGGGCTGTCAAATTGAATTTGCTGTCCTCCGTGTTTGCCAAAGTTTATTATTTCAATTTACAGCAGCAGAGATGTTATAACCTGGTCTTTTATGTACTCTGTTGTGTTAGCTCTGATATTGTGCCAATCTGCACAAGAGAGTAATCATGGAATGATGGGCCTTCCTTCACTTTCAGAAAAGCAACGGGCAGGTCTTTCTGATGTCTAGAGGGGTTGTATGTTGGAGACAGAATTGGGACTGGGGGATTGAATCGGCTTTTCTTATTCGTAAATACCTTTAAAAATCCCCAGCAGAACACTATTTAAATACTTTCATAGAGCCACAAATCAGCTAATACCAAGGAAAACATGGACTGTGTTTGAGAAAAGATGGTTTCAAAAGAGAGGGATAAGATCAGGCTCTAAATGCATTCAATTCATTAGCCATAAAGCGTGCAGAGCTGGGTTTGTAATGTTATCAGAAGATTCAGGGAAAGATTCAGAATGAGATCTCAAAAATCCCACGTGGAGTCTCCTGTTAATGTTGACAATCTGTTCTGTAGTGACTTCCATCAGATTATCTGCCGTCTTAAACAGGGAAGGAGACTAAAGGCTCCATCTTTCCCATCTGCATCCGACATTGTACCCTATTGCTGGAGTTCACCAGTGTGATAACAAATTAAATAAACAGGGGAAAATTACTTCTTCGTCAACACTTACAAAATGATAATGGAAATATATGCTTGTTGTAAAAATTCTAATGGTACAAAAATTCATAGCAAAATTCCTAGTTTTCTCTTTCTTATTCCTTGAATCCCATTCCTCAAGGTAACCACTGATAATAGTTGAAAGTGGATCCATCCAGAGTTTTTCTTTGTATAGACACACACACACACACACACAAGCGCACATACACACATACTCATATGTACATGTAAATATAAAAAAATATATATACATACATACACACATATATATACTTTAAAAATATAAATGGGATTTTCTTTCTATTTAATTTTATGATTTTGATATCTTTCCATGTTAGTATATATAGATTTACCTCATTTTTTAAGAATGAGAATCACATTTCAAGGGGACTTGTAAATTCCTTCTGACTTGCAATAAAAGCCCAGAAAACCATCAGAGGGTGGAAGGCTTTTGCCACCACCTGCAGTCAGAGCCTTCTGCCTCTGACTCACCTGACCTTGGAAACGCCTGTTTTTAAAGGCAGCCTCAGGCCTGGTTAAGGAGCATGTCTCTTTTTCAAGCAGGCTCAGACCCCCGTTGTGAAAGAAAATGACGCCTTAATCAAGTCGGTTTTCTGTCTGGCAAATCGCACCAACTTCCCTTTAGGAAATGAGGGAGCCCTGTGTGACTGGGATTCACATCTGTCAGGCCGTGGTGGGGCAGAGGGGACCCTTATTCCACTCGGGGCAGCCACGTCTGACTTTTCTCCCATTAGCTAACAGAGCTGGTTAAGTGAGCCGTCAATGCAGCCGGCCTGACTGATTTGTTGATACGCTGGCCTAGCCGGGAAAGTTCTTAAACTAATTCACTTAAGATAAGGGAATGGCTTCTCCTCAAAGGCAAAGCAAGGAAAGATCCTCCACTTCTCAGTAAGCCTGTCCAAATTGTCTGCCAACCACTCGAGGATGAAATTGAGTCTACCACTACAGCGTGTACTACTAAGAGTAGACTAGCCGGTAAATATTTAAAGGATCTAAGCTAAGCTTCTCCATCATTTACCTGCATTTTGTTTGGATGACAAGTGGCAGAGTGCACTGCAGAGTGAGATTAGGTGCTTGAAATGTGGCTGCAGAGATTAAATGAGGATTTCCGGAGGCGCCCTTCATTATGGTGACATAGTAGCGGACAGATTTCCTGAAGGGTTTTCCACTTGGCTGCATGATTAAGTGTTCCGGGAATTAAGTAATTGGTAATATACTTTTTATCTTCCTGTGTAAATAATTTCTTTAGTTAAACTTCACAATGTATAATATTTAAACACTTGTCAAGCAATAACTCACTGGTGGCAGAAAATTATAAAAGTCTAACAGCGGGATTAGGGTGTTATGGCTGGAGCTGATGGATCTCTATAGTTTTCTTGAAGAGGAATCTTACCACAGAGGTATAATTTGTGAACTAGAACCATACAGTCTCAGTAATTTGAGCAGCTTTGTGGGAAACTCTGAATCCAGCTCAAATTGGTCTGCTTTTATTTTTTTAAACAGGGTATGAAGTATGTTTTTAATTCTCTGTGCATGCATGCGTGTATGTATTATAGTCAGATTTTTTTTTAAAAGAAGTCAAATAAGGGGAATATATGGCTCCACCCTAATCTGTGAGATCTGTCATGCAGTAAAGCATATTGCCCACGTATCAAGACAATGTCAAAGTCATTTGTGTAAATAATAACAGAAAAGAACACTACCAATTTATCATGCATGGGGATCTAGTATGTTGAAGGAATTTACTAGGAAATCAGTATTTGTCATCACGTTTGTCGTGGTTTATAAATCCCAGCCTGATTTACAAGGGTTTAAGGCCTTTCACCCAAATATAAAAAGTGACCCATTAAAGTTAACGAGCCTTCTTTATCTGGTCTCATCTTTTAAATTTACCATGTGATTAAATGTAATGACAGGGAGATGGGGGCGTTTAAGGTGCAGCTGAGAGTGCTTTGGTAAGAGACGAGGACTCAAAGAATTCTGACACCAGAAACAGCTGGATTTGCAAGTGACCGAAATCCAAACACCAAAAAAAGCTGACACTTAAAACAGTATGCTACTCATAAATTTGATGAATATTGGTGGGCAAACATTTCAAAAGGATAAGATAAGTAATAGGTCCAGAGGGATTTCAGTAGAATGGAGAAGACCCTGAAGTTAGGACACATCACTGCAAAGCAGATACATGGTTTATAACTGTATTTGGGGAAGAAAAACATATCACTATTGATTAAAAATTTGGTTAAACCCAAGCCTGAGATCCTGCCTCCAGCCTTATCATCAAACTCTGTCAGTTTGAGACAGTCATGAAAAAAGACCACCTTGCCAGAGAGAAGAATGGCGCAGAGGCAGACCACTGGCCGACGGAAGCAGGCAGCTGTTTGGCTCACTAGATGCTTGCGAAATTTGGACCATGCAAATGAACGATCATGTAGTTTACTTATCTGTACGGAAGAGCAGGCACTCAAATCTCTATAATGAATATTTTGGGTGTGAGTCGTAAAGAACCCTCCCCCACCAACAAGACCGTAAGCTCCGCAAAGGCAGTGGACCATGTCTGTCTTGCAAAGTGTCTTATGTAGCCCTGAGAGCACTGACCAAGCTTTAGACAAGCTTCTTCCTGATTATAGCCCCCCTGACCTCCCTTTTCTTCCAGCGTTTACTTTAGAAAAGTTGCAGTTGTGAACTCTTTCTTTGTCCCTTTGAGATCTGAATCTTCTACAACCCAGGAATGTCTTTCTCAAGGACCGGAGAGCCATCCTTTTGAAATGTAATCGTCAAGAAACACAGGGGCCCTATCTCCCAGTGTCTGTGGGAGGGTAGGAGCCAAACATTGATAATCGACAACTAGCAAACACAATGGCCTTAATCACAATGACCACTCCTCCTCGCTAAAGGAGGAATCCTCCAGCACTTTTCCATTAACTCACTCCAGCTTTAAAAATCCCCCACCTTTTTAGAGGAGTTGAGTTCAATCTCTCTCTTATCGCAACAGTTTTGAATAAAGTCTTCCTTGCCTATTTAACTCATCCAGTGCAATTCTTCTTTTACAGCACTCAGTGAACATTTGTTGAATTGTATTAGAAGAATTTCAACTTTTTATTCTCATGTATGGCATCAGTTTAAAAAAATGTCTTTTTTTTTTTTTTTTTACTGAGGTAACACTGATTCATAACACTGAATAAATTTCAGGTGTACATTGTTATGTTTTGACTTCTGTATAGACTGCATCATGTTCACCACCCAAAGTCTAGTTTCCATCCATCACCGTACACATGTTCCCCTTTATCTCTTTTGCCCTTCACCCACCCCCTTTCCCTCTGGTAACTACCAATCTGTTTTCTATATCTATGTGTTTGTTTGTTTGTTGTTGTCGTTATTGTTGTTTTAAAAAAGTAAAAATCTTTATGGAGAATACAGATGCTGGAGGAAATGTTACAAACCAAAGCAGTGTCATTTGATAGATGGCTCAAGGTATCCACACCAGAAAGACAATCACATGTAGTTTGATGAATGGGATAATATTTTCTTTTAATAAAAATTTATATTGCTATATTATCTTATTTGAAATAATTTAAAGTGAATTACATTCTATGGAAGTGCCTAGCAAATTGCAAATGCTCAGGAATGTTTATTAAGTGGTAAGGAATAAAGTCTTTGCCAAATGGTGCTTGTTTCTATATCATCATGCTGATGAAACCATTCCTATGGAATTTTGGGGCTGATCTATGTCCTCCATTTTGTTGATCAAGAAACAGAGAACCAATGAGGGTGCTATGGCTATTTGCTGCAAGAGTAGGAACTGGAAACCAGGTTGCCTTACATCCAGTCTTATGTTCTTCTTATTCTTTTCTAGAAGTTTGAGGTCTACTCTGGTGTTATATTCTAATTGGAAGGAGAAATTTAACTGACAAGACTTAACACAAAAGACAACTAACAGAATTTTTTAGGTGGAGAAATATAACTTGAAGAAAGAGAAGACTCTTGCTCATCCATTGTTCGTTTTTGGTAAATTGCAGTTACATAGAGTTTTACAGTTGCCACGGTTGTTTCACACGTATCATCTGATTTGATCCCCAAAACAAGCTCGATGAGGCAAGAAAAAAATTGATTAAATGATTTGCCAAAGGTTGCCTGGCTGGTAAATGGCAGCACAGAAACTAGAATGAGATTGTTAGTTCATCTAGTTTTTAAAAAATCTACTGTGTGCCTGTTATGGGTAAGCATTGTATTAGATCTTGGAGACAGAGTGTGGACAGACAAAGAGGAGAACAGAGAGCAAGCAAAAATATCTTTCTGACAGTTTTGATAGGTGCAAATGCAAGAAAAGTGCAGTTGTGATGAAAATTTGTAAGAGGGTCGTAACCTTGCCTGGACATGGGGTTTGGATCAGGAAAGGCTGGCCCAAAGAAGCGACATTTATGTTCCCAGACCAGTGTCCTGGCTCCTAGAATTTAACTACAATTCAATACCAATGGACTCTACACTCTAGTCAGAAAGCGTATCCTAGCAAAATATGGAGAAATGGGAAATACAACGAGATGGTAGTATGTTTTTATCAAGCTAAATGTATTTAAAATAAATACATTTATTTTACTTTAATAAAATAAATTTTATTTTTTTATTCTGTCTTATTTTCTGAGATTATCCTTCCTTATTTATGGTTTTAAAACATCTTTTCTTTTATACAATGATTGTTATGGTAAATAAAAATTTTTTTCAGTGAATTGCTTGGGGCTATAAAAAATTTCAAATCCTACATCATCTCCTGAGTTTTATTTAAGATGTTTTTCGTCAGTGAAATCCCAAAGTCAGAGAACCAAGCAGTAATGTATATTCTGCTACGACCCCCACGCCAACACTTCCTTTTTATTTTATGAGGGGAAGAAAGACCTTTGCTTTGACTAATCTAGTAAGTCAAAAGAATGAGAGAGTAGCTTTGTACTTATGTGGGAGATAAGATTAAAAATAATGAGACAAACAAACAGAAGCATATTGTTATTTCAGGGAATGAGAATAAACACAGAATCTAAACATGTTATTTTGTGTACTTGCTAGGAAGTTTCTCAGCAAGCTACCATGTCAACCTTTATATAGATGAGGGTGAGAGACAGGGCAAGAGAGTGAGCTGAAATTGAAGGCTGCTCCGACAAAGAGAAGGCAAAGGCTGGCTGGGGTGAGAAGAGGGAGAGATTTCTTGATCCCTATTGCTCTTTCTGTAGAGAACTTCTTTCTCTGTCTCTCCTTCTGGTCTTGCTTGTAGCTATCAACAGATTCTGTTTATGCCTCAGCTTTGTTGAAGGCTGTCGGGCTGACAGAACGCCCTCCCTCACTGGAATGTGTCACGGTGCAGAGGGTAAAAGCAATCAATGGCCCTTCCTGGCCCTCGCCCCTCCTCTTGCCCTTATAAATACTTCTATTTGCATTCTGTCACTGTGGTTGTGGCTTATCCCTTTGCGTTTGCCCTTTCTAGTTGAAAGTCATTAATCTGCAAATGCAACTAATTAGCCCTTCACTGTTCCAGGAGCAGAGAACACTGCTCGCTCATCGTTGTAGTTTATTGGATGCCAGAAAAGGTACACTTAAGGATCAATGGATCTTGCAAATAGAAAGAGTGCTCTGGATAATTACACAACTGGCCCTGGTGAACAATAAAATGAGAATGGCACAGAGGGCGTAAAACCTGCCCCAGAATGGTGTACTTACTTAAACTACAGTCTTACATTTCTTATTTTCTCAAGTGAGTTGTGCCCATTTTGTGAGGTGAGCCATCTCAATCCATCTTCTTGAAGATGGAGGCACAGAAAATTAAATGAAATTGGGTGCATTTCAGCCCTGATGTTTTTCTTTTTGGAGAAAGGTTGAACTCAAGACCTCAGGGTTGGTGTAAGATTGGAAAGGCAAAATCATTTTATCTTATTTTTTCAATGGGAAAAAAACTGTTGGTCCCAAATGAAATCAGAACTAAAATGTTATGCCTAGCCTTTTTTTTTCCTTAAAAAAAAAAAAAGACCCAATTGACTACCTGCCTCCAGAGAAAACTTGATTCCCTTAAAGGAAAATAATTTTTTTACGGAGGCAAATATGTTAAAGCAAGTGAGAGACAGGGTACCTTTGGGAAGCTGGATTGGACAAGTAGTTTAAGCCATAGAAGAACATCCTCCCTAGCCACAAACATAATATCCAGTTCTGCTGTGGGTGTGTGCGTATGTGGGTATGTGTGTCTCTCTGTGTGTGCATATATATCTCCCAGCCACTGAGCTAGACACTAGGGATACAGAAATAAATGAAATATACTCCTTGTACTTGGAAGTCCTTGGAGCCTCATAGTCTATTAGGCATAGTATCATCATCATCATCATCATCATCATCATCATCATCATCGTCATCATCATCGTCTTCATCATCATCACCATCACTCTTGTTTAGTGAGTAATTACTATGTGTCAAGCATTGTGCTAACCAGGTTGCATACATTATTTCACTTCGTTTCACCTCACTATAGGATCCTCTTTCTAGAGTCACCCATACTTTTACCCCAACACTGCAAGCTTTTATTGCTCTCTTTAGCCCTACCCAGCAGTTCTCACTTTTCCCAATGGTAATTATTCTCAGGATCTGCAAGGCCTTTCCTTGGTCAACCACCAAGTGCTTGTAGCCCTAGAGTCCTCCAAAGCCTGGGTAGGGCTGTGCTTTCCACCCCTTCTGTGCTTTGAAACTTAAAACATACATGGCTTATGCTTCAATAAGTTAATGACTGGCCAATTTTCAGTCTTGGATGAATCAAACTTATTCCAGGTCAGATTTAGGAGATACAAATATGATTCCGTATAATTGGGAGCCAAAGAAGTCTTCTGATTTTACCAGAGTTGCGGATGGTCCCAAAAGCTGGAAGTCTAGCAAGAGTGGTGGTGAAGCCCTGTGGTTTATGAATTTATTAACTTTAAAACATATACCATCATAATCTAAGGTGACATCAGAAGCAATGACTAAGTGTTTTGCAATATAAAGGGAACTATTTAAAGGAATCTCATTATCTTTTTTTTTTTTTTTTTTTTGTGAGGAGATCAGCCCTGAGCTAACATCTGCCAATCCTCCTCTTTTTTTTTTTTTTTTTTGCTGAGGAAGACGGCCCTGGGCTAACATCTGTGCCTATCTTCCTCCACTTTATATGGGACGCCGCCACAGCATGGCTTACCAAGCAGTGCATCGGTGCGCGCCCGGGATCCGAACCAACGAACCCCGGGCCGCCGCAGCGGAGCTCGCGCACTTAACCGCTTGCGCCACCGGGCCGGCCCCAGGAATCTCATTATCTTTAATAAGATGTTTACAGTAGTCCTTGTCTACACAATTATAGGATCTCTCCATATAACGCGCAGAGGTTGGTCACTTATTGATGTGCTAGACCTACATGATTCCCAACATCTTGATGTTTGGCATAGAGAAGATCAGGAGTTTCCAATCTTTCTGTGGGGAGGAGTTACTTTTTGTTTATTAGAAGACTTATAGCCATCGGTCATATTGGAGTGGTACCAGGTACTGGCATTGAGTCTTAGATTCCACCGTGAAAAGACAAGGGGGCTTTAGTGAGGGGGGTAGGGGCTGTTATCTAGAATCACTCTTCCGGATATGCAGGAGATTTAGGGTGTCCTAATGCTGTCCTTGTATATAGTGTCCATTGCTGAATCAGAAACCTCTGTAAGCATATCAAAAGCACAAGGGACATCTAAGATAAAAACATTTTTTTGGTGAGGAAAATTAGCCCTGAACTAACATCCATCGCCAATCCTCCTCTTTTTGCTTGAGGAAGATGGTCCCTGAGCTAACATCTGTGCCAATGTTCCTCTATTTTATATGTGGGACACCACCGTTGTATGGCTTGATGAGCGGTGCGTAGGTCCACTCCTGGGATCTGAACCTGCGAACCCTGGGTCACTGAAGTGGAGTGCGTGAACTTAACCACTATGCCACCGGGCTGGCCCTGATAAAAACTTTTGAAATAGCATATTCAAGACCATATTTTGAGTGCTTAATATGTGCCATGTATATCACTAGGGACTTTGCATACATACCCAGTAATCTTCACTAGCACACTATGGAGTTGACCCAGTCATTCCCATTTAACAGATAAGTAGATCGAGGGCTGGAAAGGTTGAATAACTTGGTCAAGATCATGTTGTTTGCACATCGCTGACCTTGGGTTTAGTCATGTAGCACTTTTATTTTTAAGATGGAATCTTTTTTGGAAAGGAATTTTTTTGGAAAGCCCGATTGGTTCCTATCAGTTTCTTAACTATTTGAAAAAAACTTTTTGTATGCAGAAACAGTTATACTTTTCTGTTGCTGCTTTCATCTGGCAGAGGGTGTGGTTTGCAAATGTTTCTAGATTAAAATACAGTCATTTCTGTTTGCAGAAATGGCCCAGATTAAAAATACTTGAATGTCGCTGAGTTGCAATAGACACAATTGAAAAAACGTCATCCTCTCACCCTGTCTTTAAGAGTAATGATTAATGTACCATTGCAGGATGATCTATGTGCCCATAGATTACTGCCTGAATCACAGTGTCTACTTTATGACTTATTGTTTGCCTGAGATCATGGAACATTTTATTTAAAGATAAGTGAAGGATTAAAGCACTTCTCTTCCTTCTTGGCCAGAATTTAAAAAAAAAAGAAAAGAAAGAATTAAAGAGAGATTAGGTAGAAAAAGGGCTGCACTGATGCTCAGTTAAAATTAAGCCACTGGAATCAAATCAATCATTTGTCAGTGAGGCATAGGAAAAGTTTAACAGATGCTTCATGGTAACCAAACCCAAGAAATCGGGCTGTGATAGATAGTTGATATTATCTGATATCAATATTGTTCTGTACATCACAAGACCATGGATCTGAGTGTCTTAGCAACGTGTGTAATTTTATAACACTCTCAAGAAACAACTGGAGCAAAAAAACTGAAATTCAGATATCCAAATTAGTGGAATTTAAAAAAATACACACATATTACTGATCCAGCTGCATTTTTACAATATTCTTGGTTCATGTGTTTCTGCAGTTGTTTTTTTCCATGGTGGCAGAAGAAGGAAAAAGCAAGCTGGTCTTTTAAATTTATTGCATTACATTAGTTGCACTGTAAGATTCTTTGAAGATGATTGTCTTGTGGATTCTAGTTCCAGATCAGTGGACATTTGGCTGGAAGGATTTATACTGTGTGTTCAGAGAATTGGGCCTTAAATCAGCATTACTGTAGGCTGCAGAGGGTTTGGTTTTTACAACTACAATAACTAACTCACTAGAGAACTGTAAGTGTGACCCTTCTCGATATTCCAGGGGAAGTGGGTGTTTGGCCATCATTGCTTTAAATTCTAAAAAGCAATACAACAGAAACATTAGCTTTCCTATCGCCATGCATTTGTTTCACGTGGTAAAAGAGATTCTATATAGAGAGGAAATAGTTGCATTAGTTTGTAATTTGTGAGAGAATTGAACTTTTGATTCCATAGAGAGGGACGCTTAGATTGAACTATATCAGGTCCAGAAGACATTTTAAGCAGACACTGCCAAAGTCCTTTCTAACATTTTTCTTTTTCTTTTTCTGAAAAAGGCTTTTTTTCTAACAGAGATGATAGAAATATCTTCTAGGAAAGACAGAAGAGTGTAGATTTATGTCCCCCATTCATTTATTTGCTCTTTTATCCAATCATTTATTCTTTAAACGATTAAGCACCCGTAGAAGCCAGGCTCTGACTTTTGGGGAGCTCCTAGCCTGGTGGCAGAAGGCAGATAGGCATTGAATCTTTACCATTCCGTGTGATAAGGGCTAAAAGAGAGAGGCAAGTACAACGTGCTTTGGGAAGAAAGGGGAGGGAGTGGTGAACCACCCAGAAGGAGGGTACATCCTTAAGATGGGGAGAAAAGATACTAGAGCTTGGTTTTCATGAGCCACTAAAATTTGGCCAATGTTAGGAGAACGGCATGTTTTGGATGCCTGGTAGTGGAGATGTAGTGTGAATGAGATGTGGGGATTCATAGGGACTTAGTATTGGAAGAGATTCTAGGGATCATCTGGTCCAGCCTCCTCAATGCAAGAATCCCTTCAACAGCCACCCTGACAGTGGTCTTGACTTGCATTGCTTATTTCTTTTAACCTATTAGTCCTATTGTAGCTCTCTTGTACAAAACTGTACTCTGTCCAACTTGACGGCCTTTTACATGTTCATATTAAGCTTGTGGTCAACCAAAACCCCTAGGCATTTTTTTTTATTCATACAAAGCATTGCAAACTTTTTCTGCATCCCATTTTTGCAATTGATTGTTTTGAATCTAAAAGTAGAACTCTGCATTTATTTCTTTAAAATTTTGTTGATTTGGCTTTGCTTTAATGTTCCAGTTTAAAGATCATTTAAAACCTGTATTCTGACGTCTCTCATATTAGCGATTCTATCCCCGTCTGTGCTATCTGTAAACTTGATTAATATACTGTCTATATCTTTATCCAAGTCATTGATAAAAATGCTAAAGAGACAGTTGGGTGGACTGAGCCCTAGGGGATTTTACAAATCATCTCCTTTGGGGTATGATGGTTTAAATAGACATGGGTCCACTTAACCACCCAAGTTCATTGCCTGCTTATCCAAAGGGTGTTATAGAGAGGATGACCATCTGGACCTGTTTGCCCAGGACCGTCCCCGTTTACCTGGTTAAAGTCTGGTTTATACCTGTCGTTTACCCTACTTAAATAGCGTCTCCTTTCTCTCTCAAAAGTATTCTGGCTTGGATGAAGAGTATTAAGGTTACCCTAATTGTCAGAGACGACACCAAACCACTTGGAAACTCTAGGAACATGATATTCACAGTGCTCTCTTGGACCCTCCAATTTACTAGCCCTGTCATACAATGAAGTGAGATTTATTTACCAAATTTCTTCTTAATCTGTCCATTGTTCCTAGTATTCATGCATTTGTCTAAATATTTTCAAATAATCCAAGGTTTGTTTCTTTCTTTTCGTATTGGGAACTAGATTTAAATTTTCCAGCCTGTAAATACAGCTTTTGTTTATTGTGTACTCACTATGTGTTAGGCACTCGTCCAAGTGTTTTATAAATTTCTTCTCATTTAATCATCATCACAGCTCTTTGAGGTAGGGATTGGCACCGAAATTTACAGGTAAAGAAAGCGAGCTATCAAAGGTTAAGTAACTTTCTCAAGGTCTCAGAGCTCATAAATGATAGAGACAGAACTCAAACCCAGGCAATTGGACTTCAGAGTCCTTGCTCTGGCCCACTCATTTCCAGAATTTAGTCTTCTCCCCATTTGAAATCTGTAACACCAAAAAAAAAAAAAAAAAAAAAAGAAATGAAAGAAGCTGAGTTCAAAAATACTCCTCCTCCTAGAAAATCATTTAAAGCTAGGCCATAAAGTGAAAGTAATATAAATTTTCTAGGGCACTAGCAGGAATTGATGGAATTACACAATTTAAAGGACAAAGCTAAGAGACACCCCGCAAAGCTTCTGACAAATGGGCCATAAAAGTGCTCAAAGACCACTGTGGCTCAGAGACATTCTCCCAGCCCTTGAACTTCTCTAGCACCCAGATTGGCTTACAACATTTGCTATCCCTTTTCTACAGCTTAGGGAGGGCAGGAGAAAAAGACCACAATGAACCTAAAAGCCCATTCTGGGGCATTTCTCTTAGAAAAATGATCAGTTTCATATTGTGAGAGTGTACGAGTGTGTGTGCATGCAATAGCAAAATGATTCAAAATAAAACAAAAAAATTATTTCTGAGACATTGCATTATTTTTATGTTCTTATTTTTGCAATGCCAGGCACATAGTAGTACTCAATAAATGTTTGCTGAATGAATGAACAAATTCCCCAACAAATCTCTGCAATTTTGGAGTGAGGAAGGAGGAAAGGATGGGGTCTATCTTCACAAAGGCCCTTTGTCTTTTTTCCATTTTGGTTCAAAATGCTCGGCTCTGCAGTTTCTGATTCATGAAGCTTTTCGAGAATGTCACTTATCAGGGAAGGGACACCTCTTCCTCACCCTTTCCAAGCACGTTCTTCATTTCAAGACACATGACTTATTTATTATGTTATGTTAATGAAGGTACGGCCCGTGGTTTAGAATGTACCACGCTCTGTGAAAGGGAGCAAGAAAAAGACCCTATAAATATAAAGAATCTGGACCAGAGAACATTTTATTACAAGACTCGCTCCTTTCTTAAAGACAGTAAACATGATGAATTTCTCTTTGCAACTGAATTTATGAAGATAGATGATTCACTCTGTGGTTGTTTTAACTGGGTTTGCTTTGAAGTCTGAAGCAGAGCTGCAAACCCACACGAACGCATTTATTGCCATCCCTAATGACAGGATAGAATGCCTTCTGTATGACAGAGTGGGACTTCAGAAAGTGACATTGTGTTTTACCATAGGGGTGGACGAGGATTCATCCCATTTACATGTTGCAGTGGGAAAGGCCCCAGTATTTTCTGCAAAGGAAGCCTTGGACTGCCTTAAATTCTGCTTCTCTGACAACTTTTTGTAGTACTCTTTTCAGAGTCAGACTGAAAAAAGTCTTTTGCTGAGATTTTTCAAACACCAACCCAGGAATTGGTGGCAGAGCTGTCTGTCTGATTCTCATACATTCAGTTCACATGTTGGCTTTCTGCTGAACCTACACCGAAGGGAGAAGTAAAAGGAAGAGGGGAGGGGACGGGAAATGGAAGGTTTCTGAGCTCAGTGTTTAAGTGTCTTTCTCACTCAAAACGCCATTCCAGCCGAGTGCACATGCACAGCCGCACGAGGGAACGGGCTCCACTTGGCTAATGGTGGCAGTGGGCGTCATTGGCTATGCGGATCACAGAAGAAGGCCATTCTGCTTAGCTCTAATTCCATCAGGATCATTTACCTTTTGAAGGATAGAAAAGAATGAATTGAAGATCAAAATCATCAGCCTTATTTGGCTTCATCCAAGATTTATGGCAGCTGCTTTCAAGGGCAACTGAAAAAAACCAACTGCAGAATTCACATCTGTACCGTTTCTTGTCTTTCAATATTTTATAAATGTTACCAGCAAAGTCAATCTCTGAGGGCATTAAAATTAAACAACCTCTCTCCCTTCCCTATATTGGAATGAGGGCATATATCAATAATCGTTGTATTTAACTATTCTCATCTGTATGGTACCTTTTAGGATTAGCTGTCTCAGAAGCCTACATTTAGTTTACTATTCGTTTGCCAAAGGTTATTATAATGTGGGATCCGTGTCTTTGTGATGTCAAAAGTATTAAACTTTGATTTAAATTGTTAATAATACAGTGCCCATTATTGCCAGCTTTAGACTTGAATTCACTTTTTTTAAAAGCAAACATTTAAGGGGTATCAACCGACATTTGAAATGAAGATATATTGTTCTTAATTTAAGTGCCTTGATGTGCAGCCAAAAAAAAAAAAAAAAACCAACTTACAGTATACATAAAAAAAATACCAGGAGGACATTTGCTGTGATCTCTGAGGAAGTAAATAAGGTTGCTTTGGTTTCTTTAGATGCTTTGATTAGTTCTGACAGCAAGAAATGTATCTTGCAGCCGTATGATAAAAGACTACAATATAAGTGAGGTTGATACAGTGGCTCACAAATTATCCTGAGGATCAAGCACAGCGGACAAAAATTGATAAGGGAAATTAGTTTTCTATTTGCAAGATGCTCAAGAGCTCTGAACTTCTCTTTTCATAGTGAAACGCTTATCCTTAAAAGAAGTCCCGAGTGGATTAGCGCCCATGGATCTTCTCTGTGGAGTCTTTTATTATTTACAACGAATGAATTTAGCATCAGGTCTGCCAGTGGCAGACCTGGCATTTAGGTCTGCCAATGTCTTGGCCCTTTGCTGCTATGCTCCTGGTCATAAGAGAGGTAAAATGTCAAATGTCAGAGGGAAATGGATGTGAACTAAGGAAATGAAATCTGACTCGTGAGAAGTGCTTAACATTGAATGAATAGCTGTTGTGGGGTGAATGGTGGAGCCAGAGAGATCTAGTTCAAATCCAAGTTCTGCCTTCTTAGCTGGGTTGCCTTGGGCAAGTTACTTAACAAGTTACTTAACATAAGATGTTAAACTCAACATCTTTTCCTGTGAAATGGAGATAGTTCCCTCATACAGCTGCTCTGAGAATGACATGATTGAACGTGTCTGTTAAGTGTCTGGAACAGTGCTTGATGCATAGAAGGGACTGGATGAATGCTGGTTCTTTTCCCTAACCTCTTCTCCTTATTAGAATTTAATATGATATTCACAGAATACTCGTAAGTATCTATTTACTGTTAGAAGTTTTATTTATTTAAGGAATTTAGAGAGGAGGTTAATAGTATGATAATTACTCCTGGGTATGGTCCTACATTATAGGAATAGATAGGTAAATGGAGAGAGAGAGAGCCAGAGAGCTCAGAGAGCTCCGCTCATCCTCTCAGTTATGTTCCTAAGAGCATGTGGCTTAATTAGGGTGCATTGGAATTGGGATGAAGTCTTGCGCTTCAGACCGTCATTCCGTTCTCGTTCTCCCTAGCCTACTTGTCCAGCCTTCCTGGACTTCATTCTCCCTTGTGCTTACTCAGCCCCAGTCACATGAAGCCTCCTAATAGTTGTTAGAACATGGTCCAAGGTCTTTGCATTTACTGGTTCTTATCCCTGGAACAAATGTCCTCCTAACCTTAGAACAACTGACTTCTTATCCTCACAGGGACTTTTCCTGATCATTCTAGCTAAGCTAGCCCCTCATCACCATTTTCTGTACCATAGCAACCTTGTCTTTTTTTCTCCCTTACCCAAAGCTATAATTATTGTTTTTGTTTGTTTATCATCTGCCTTCTCATATCTGTCTTCTGCCCTGCTCTAGCTACCATGCGTAGCTTAGTACACCACGCAGAGTAGGTGCTTAATAACACTGATATTAACAATAACAATAGCTAACACTTAAATAGTTCTTTCTATTGCCACTACTGTTCTTTACATATATGAGCTGTTCAATCCTCAAAACCCTATGAGGTGGGTACTGTCATTTTCCCATATCACAGACATGGAAACTGAGATGCAGAGCAGTTAAGAGAGTTGCCTAAGGTTAGACAACTAGTAAGCTGAGTTTATGTGTGGATGTGTGAATTCTAATGATGAGATCAAACTTTCTTCCGTCTTGGCTTTCACTGAGACTTTCTTGCTCTTGCACCAATTAGGACATTTTCTCTATTTGAGTCTGCAAATGATCACAGTTTCATCTTTATCACCTCGCCCCCCTCCTCTGCCCCCTCCCCCTTTGCTGCATGGTAAGTTGGCATTAGTTTCCATGTTTTCCCACTGGAAAGGAGAGATGGGAATGGAATCATACCTTACTTAGGTCATTCTTATAAGAAAATATTATGATGCTCTGAGGTTTCTTTTGGGGAACGACTTATAGGACCTTAGGAGGAGGTGTGAAGACTTCTGAGAGAGGACATGTAAACACAAATAAGTGGTCCTAACCTACACCTGATGGAAAGCATGTAATCACCAACCCTCAGTTATACAGAGCAGTCATGGGATCACACACATATTTTCCGTTTTAGAGAGGTTTATTGACCGCTGAAACAGTTCATTTTCACTCTAGCAGACACAGACATTGCTGGGATCTCTGACCGTCTCTCTTTGTTGGTACACTGAGCATCTCAGACAAGACTTCTTTATTGAAGACTCAGGGCCCTTTCTTGAACACCAGCCCCTGCACTGTGTGGTGATGGGGAGTCCACAGGGGATGCTGGAGGTCTGTGGGCCGGGGCCCTCACCTTAAATGCCTCTGAACTCCTGTGCTAGAGAGCCAGCCTGTGCTTCCACACTCTGCCTCCTCCTGCCGCTGTCGGCTGTCACCTCACCAGCTGTCAGCTGTCCCAGCCGCTGTCACCCCCTGCCTTATTTCACACCTGACTGTCAGAATGATGGCTCCAGGGTGGACCCACTTCTCCTCAGCAGTCAAGTGTGTGGACTTTATGACAGTCATTTTCCACACAGGAGAAATTGTTTTCTTTTTTACCTCTAAGTTCTAGATGGTTAGGATGACTAGAAGTGTGCCTTCTAGGTAATAAATAGGGTGTTAATTTGTCCTTTTATAATTCTAAATTGTATAAATTATAATTGTGTACTTTATGATTATATAAATGTATAATTTTATATTAATACTAATACATTGATGCATTTAATCCACAAGTATTTATTTTGTGCCCACTAAGTGCCAGACATGGTGGTAAGGACTGGAGTTATAATAATACTGAGCGAAACCAGGTGGGTTTTACCTCCATGGAGCTACAGACTGGAGAGCAGGCAGATCAGCCAATAAGCGCGTAAATGTCAAATTGTGACTCTAATAAGGCACACAAAGGAGAAAGTGTACTGTGGGGACCCAGTCTTGTCAAGAAGGTTAGGGAGGGCTTCCCTGAGGACATGACTTTGAGCTAAGCTGGGGAAGATGAACAGGAAATAGCGAGGCTAAAATTTATGAAGTGCTCTATCCTTTTTCAAAGAGGTTTTCTACCCATTATTTCATTTTCACTATCCCACCAACCCACAGAGTCCTTTTACCAGATGCCAGATGATGACTCAGGTATCCAGAGAGCTTTTGTGATTTGCCCCAGGTCACACAACTAGCAAGGGGTGGAGCTGGCACAAGACACCCGTCTTTTGACTCTCAAGAGATGGAGGCGACAGATCTAGGTTCCAATCATGTTCCTCTAGTTATTATCTGGCCTTCATTCTTCTCAGCTGGAACATGGCGACTCCTACTCCCTGTTCCACAGAGCTGTGGAGTGGATGAGAGGAGATGGAAGAAGGCCTGAGCCAATGTTCCTTCTTTTCCTGTGGTTTCCTTCAGCTGTGACCTCTTTCCCCCTTGTTCCACACTTCACGTGCTCTGCAGGAAGGAGGCATCCTGTGATAAGAGAGAGTTCTTGTAAATCACCCCTATATTCTGCATGTCTGTTAGTTCTGGCAACTTTATATGGATATATGTACTTAAAGTAAATACATCCCTCTAATATGTCAGGACAGGGCGTTGCGCATTTATTCTTAGGCATCTAAAAATGCAATCTGCCAGATGCAGGAAATTATCCTTCCAATGTAGTTGCTGGCTCACCCGTAGGACCAGGCCAGTACTGAGGATTTTTGCTCTAGCTGGCTTGCCGAAGCTCACAGTTAAATTAATACTCCATTCCAGCAACTAACTCGTCTAAGATATCTGTGTACATCTATTTCTCTTTTCTTTAAAATGTACTTTGGATCGTTAAATTGTATGATTTTGTATTTTTTCTGAAAGGCTGCTTTGAGGAAGCAGGCAGCCTATAAAAGAGAAGGCATGCATTGCAGAGTTACAGAGTCCTAATTCTGAATCCATCTTGCAACTCTTACAGATAGACGGCCTTGATTATTCAAGTGGTTTAATATCCTTGCTCCTTAGTTTCCTGGTCTAAAAACTGTGGTCAAGAACAGCTTCTTTATAGATGCTGGTTAAATAAGAGAGATAAACAGATGAAAACATCCTCTTCTGTTAAATGGAGATAATAGTAGTTCTACTCATAGTGTGGTTGGAAGGGTTCAATAGGATCCTTTTTGTAAATCTTAGCCCAGGGTCTGATAGATGTTAAGTCTTGGCTATTATTATGATGGGCCAGATATTATGCTGAGGCTAGAGGAGCTAGAAAGTGAGCAAGATATGTATGTGTGTGTACCCGTGTGTGTGTGTGTACCCGTGTGTGTGTGTGTGTACCTATGGGTGTGTGTGTGTACCCGTGTGTGTGTGTGTACCCATGGGTGTGTGTGTGTACCCATGGGTGTGTGTGTGTATCCGGGTGTGTGTGTGTGTGTGTGTGTGTACCCATGTGTGTGTGTGTGTACCCATGGGTGTGTGTGTGTATCCGTGTGTGTGTGTGTGTGTGTGTGTGTACCCATGGGTGTGTGTGTAACAGGGGTATGTTTGGGATGCACTGAGAGGACAGCCAGGAGCCATGGTTCAAGCACAGCCCTGAGTGCTGAGCTACTATTGACTACCTCTTGGGTAAAGAGCGTCAATTTTGAGCAGCGTCCTCCATCTACAAAGTCCCTGGGTGATGTCACATCCTCTCTGGCAGGAGCTCCTTACCTCTCCTGATTAGATTTCAGCCCCGAGTCTGCAACCATTTTTCTTTCTTCTTTCATCTCACCTCAAATACTCTACATGCTTAGTTTTCCTGTAAAACCAAAACCAAAACGACTCCAAATCATTCTGCAGAGCTGGGCTGTGTGATAGGCGTTTGATGGATGGAGCTGAGCCGCAGGTCTTTGATCAGTTGTGATGTTGCTGATGCCAGCTCTGGAGTGGGCGGGACCTGGGAGAGGAGATGGGGAGTTGGCATTTATGTTGCACCCGTGAAGAAAAATGACAGCTGAGGCCAGGGAAGGGCCCGAGGATGGGGGCTGTGCATAAGGAGTGGGAGGGTGCGGGTCGGGGGGGGGGGGTGGAGGATCTCGTGTGACGGGAAAAGGGGGTTGGAGTATGAACGGTTTGCAGGGACTGCCAAGCACGATGGCTGGGTACTGTGCAGAAGGTGGGTGATTTTACTGCTTGAGAGGACATCAGAGAGCTCACCTGAAGCAAGTAAAATGTGTTATAGACCTGTGAGGAGAAGGCATCATGGTGACAGTTTTCCATACATAGAAATTATCTAGGTATGTTTTCCTGAGGTCTGACATCCATGGGAGAATTCTAGCCAAGAAAATATTCAGTGATCACCTGAAATCTATGTTTTTTAGTTAATAAATGATGACACAAAGAGATGACAGATGAGGAGCAAAAGAATGAAAAGAATTGTAGTTGTTTCTGAGTACTTACTTGGACAAAAATAACTGAATTGGGTGTCAGGTTTCTGCTATATCACAGATTAAGACCAAAATCCATCCATCCATCCATCCATCCATCCATCCATCCATCCATCCATCCACCCAACAAATATTTATCATGTCAAATGAGGGTATGTATATTATATTTTGCTCCCGAAGATAGTAACAGGAACAATGCATGAAAAATTAGGCAGGCAGTTTTCAATTGAGAGATGGAATGAATGGCCTGTCTTGGGAGAAAGTGAATTCCTCCTCATTCCTTCCATAAAGATTTCTCTATTCCCTTCTGTGTGCCTGGTATTTTTCTGGGCACTGGAAGTTCAGCAGTGGATAAGATACACCAAGTTTGGCTCTAGTGGGAGTTTCTTTTTTTTTTAATTAATTAATTTATTTTTCCCCCAAAGCCCCAGTAGATAGTTGTATGTCATAGTTGCACATCCTTCTAGCTGTTGTATGTGGGACACGGCCTCAGCATGGCCTAGAAGCGGTGCGTCGGTGCGCGCCCGGGATCCGAACCTCGGCCGCCGGCATCGGAGCGTGAGCACTTAACCGCTAAGCCACGGGGCTGGCCCTCTAGTGAGAGTTTCTATTCTAGTGGGGCAGAAATTAAACAAAACAAACAAACTGATTGAGTTGTTGATAAGTGCTCTAAGTATAAAATCAGATAAGGGGGAAATGGGGCAGCTATTTTAAAAAGGATGATCCTGGAGGTCTTTCTAAGGAGGTGGCATTTGAGTAGTGTCCTGAAGGTGGTGTAGGAGCAGACCATGGGGAAAAGTGTTCAGGCGAAGGGGGAACAACAGGTATAACACTCTGAGGACGGAAAGAGCTGGGCAAGTTTGAGGAACAGGGCCAGCGTGGTTGGGAGGTGGAAGGGGTAGGTGAGGAGTCTGGGGAGGCGGCCAGGGCAGCATGTGGTAAGGCCTTAACAGGTCATAGGAAGGAGTTTGGGTCTCTCTGTGTGATGCGGAGAAGCCCTTGGGGGCTTTCAAGCAGGGGGAGAGGACGATCTCATTTACTGTTTTAAAAGATCGCTCTGGCTGTTGCGCGGAGAGTGATGTAGTGGGGAGGAGCGGTCCTTTGATTCGGGTCATTTTCTTACGTGTTAAAGGAACAGACATTTCTATTTTTTTTAAGGAAGACACTAGATAATACAGATACTGTATTATTTTCTGTCTTATAGAATCTTGAAATATTTCAAAAACATTTTCTAATCTGAACTAAAGTTTCACTAATTTAGCTGGGAATAGGTCAGACCAAACTATGCGTTTAATATAGTCAGAATACAGCAAAATGATAATTCGGTTCTTTAGTGATTTGAGTTTCTGTTGCTGCAGAGACCTACCTGTATTCTACTTATTTGAGAAATATGTTGTCATTATCTAGATCCATTCTAGAAACCATCACATTCTCTTAGTTGTGAGAGTAACCACTCTGGGTAACAGATAATAATTAGTCGGTACTAACACAGTATTCCTGCACTAAGCATGGTTCTAAGCATTTTGACTGACTTAATTCTCACAACAATCCTCTTTAATTTTTTTTTGTTTGTTTATTGCGGTAACGTTGGTTTATAACATTGTATAAGTTTCAAGTGTACATCATCATACTTCTATTTCTGCATGGATTACATCATGTTCTCATGTTCACCACCCAAATACTAATTACAAATCCATCACCACACACATACAACAATCCTCTTTATTAGGCTCCATTTTATGGTGAGGAACCTGAGGCTCAGAGAGGTTGGGCAACTTGCCTAAGAACACACAGCTTGTCACGATTAAACTCGGGCATGCTAGGCCAGGGACCTGTCTTCTACACTGTTCCTCATGTGAAGAGGAGCTGCACTGGCCAAAAGAGATGCTAAACTGCCAGACCCACCATAAGGATTGCTTCAGAAGTTTTTTTTACTATGCTCAGGCTCAAGTCAGGGTCCCGCTCCTTCACGTGGACTTCAGTCCAGCCCTGCTGCTCCAAGGGTCTGAATAGAACCACACCCAGTGCCACACCCACCTCCATGACTCTCCCTCTTCCGGCTCTGGTGTCACAGCTTCCAGCCCTGGTCGTAGACCTCGGTTTCAAGCTAGTTTCCCCTGCCCTCAGCACAGGCCAGAGCTGTGGTCCTGGCTGTTTGGAAAGGATGAGAGAAGCCTGGTCCGGCTCTGTGGTGCTGGCTCATCTGCTCCAGGACAGAAAGGAGGGACAGGGCGGTGCGGAGTCTCTTCATGTGACTGCCAGGATGCCAGTGGAAGGGATCCTGGTCCCAGGGGACCTCGGTTCAGGTGGTTCCATTGAGGTCCGTCTAACACTGGTGGCCTCTGCTGTCGTGGTGACCATCAGGGATTTTAAGGGTTTCCTTGAGGAGGTTTTCAGCTTCCCCCTGGGGTCTGCTGTCACCAGAGAGCCCCACTGGAGGGCAGTCAGTGTCTGTTTGGGATGTACTCAGCATACTCCCTTCTCAGGTGTTTTTAATTGATAGACATAGACAACTACCTATGTACATGTGTGCATTTAGGCAGCGTAATAGTGGATCCCTATTTCACTCCTAATTTGCCTGGTTACCATTGCAAGACAACAAACAGTTGTGAGTTTAGTAGAACCCTTTATGTTAATCGGCTATACACACTTGGCCCAGTGTCCCCAGGGCAGACCCACGGCTCCTGCCACACCCCTCCCCCAACCCTTGGACTCCTTCATGTGGAAATGAGGGCACCGCTCCTCTGCACCCTCCGAGGAACAGAGAATGGGGGTGGGATGGGGCTGCCCCCAATCTTTGCAAACATTTCTTGGTGCTTCCCTCATGTGACTTTGGGGAGGGAGTAACCACCCCCCACAAGCCCGTCGTCCCCATGAGGTTTGCTTGCCTTTCCCTGCAGCCCTGAAATGAACATGGGTGGTGGCTACGGGTGGTGGTGGGTGGGTCTCTCCCTGGGCCTCACAGAAAGCTCTGGAGGGATAGTTGATCCCAACAGCTGAACACCTTCAGAATGCGAGGTGCCTGCTTTTTCGGGTACTCAGCAATTGGGCCTTATTTACAATATAAGGACAACAGGAGAAAAAAATCTCCTCTTGACATCCTGGTACAGAAAGAATTTTGCCCACAGCTGTGGTCAAAAGCCAAAGCTGACCCCTGGGTGTAGAGATTGCGGCCAAGAATGCAGGGGCAGGAGATGATTCTCTTATACTCAGATCAATCCAGGCGCACAGGAGTGAGTGCTCAGTGTCCTACCCCTAACTATAGGTCTCTTCCTTCCTCAACCAGCCCTCTTCCACCCTGTGTGGTTCTGTTGTGATGATCTTTTGTGGTGCTGGGAGCTGACATATAGCACAAGTGGGGCCAGAGTAGTTTTCCCTGAGACTACTCAGCTTGAGTGACAATAGAAGACTATTTTGTGCTTTTTGAGGACAAGGTGCTGGGGGTGGAGTTGTGAATACTCCGCTGCTGATTGTCATTATCCCTGCCATATGGAGATAGCCTGTCTTCACCATAAAGCCACATATGAAAGGAAGTGTAGCTGAGAGATACAGACAAAGACAGATACTCAGTGGCATTGTTTAAGCCCCTGGATCCAGCCATGCCTGAAGTCTATGTAGAATTCAAGTTGTGTGAATCAACCCATTTCCTTTTCTTTTCCCCCATATTCTCATATATTTGAATTGCATTTCTGTCGTTTACAACCTGAAGTCTTATAACGGTACTCTGTAAATGACCTTAAATTATGACAAAAAAATATAGAAAAATTAGAAATTTAGTAAAAAGTAAATGAATTGATCATTCGAACCTGAGAAGGAGATTGTCTCTCTTTGAGTATTTTTCTCTTCATGTCCACTGAATACAGAAAACAGAGGTTGACACATATGTTCAATATAAGGACATATTTCTGGATATGGATGGTTATTATATATTAAATTAAGTCTCCGGGAATGGTTGGAAAAAAGGCATTGAAAATGGGATTGTCATTCTTGTGTCTGGGCTGCTTTGTGTGGTGTTGCTTGAAAACAAGTGATAGATGACTTCCCAAATCCCTCACAACAATCATTTCCCAAAAAACGATACTGTTTGTAGCAGCACTTGACTGAAAAGCCCTCCCCGCATACCATCTATTTGCTGCACACGGTGAAGCTAATCCTGGGCAGGCCCCCAGGTGCCCTCTTCCTGCTTCATCGCTTTCTGTGACAGGCGAAACATGCAGAAAAACAGCTGGGTGGAGGGTACAAAAGGGTTTTGCTCCACAGAGGGGCGCCCTCCAGCCACTAGCAGGTGGAGTCTTCATGTCCCATGATTAAAGAGGCCGACTTAGAGCCCATCTCACCGCATGCAGCTGTGCTGGGCAGGAAAACGGGGTAGGCAGGGGCGTTTCTCTTACTCTTGAGTCCTGTTTTGAAAGAAAGAGTGTTGGAGTTATGAAAAATACTCGGAGGCCCCGAGGGGGGAAAGGCTTGCTTTGGGGTGGGGAGGCTGACGGAACAGCTGGACCTGGTGTTGGTCCATCTCTCCACAAGATGGCACCCCTACTTTTTAATCTTTGTTTTTAGTTTCAGTCTTGAGGAAAAACTTGTTCAAATCACTGCAGAACAAATGCAATCTTGATTTGGGTTTCATGATTTGTGAAGGTGACTTCATATCCTGTCTTGAATCATGTGTTACTGTGTTTCAGACAGAGCTGATTTTTGTGGTTTGTTGTTGTTAGCATTGTAGAGTGGATTCCAACTCCTAGCGGCCCTGTGGACGGCAGAGTTGAATGCTGCCCGGTCTTTCTGCGCCGCCCTCTCACCTTCAGGCGCTGTATCAGACAATGCTCCGCAGCTATTCACAGGGTTTCATGGACAATTTCTTCAAAAGTGGGTGGCCAGGTCCTTCCTCCTAGTCTGTCTTAGTCCAGACGCTCTGCAGAAACCTGTCCTCCACGAGTGACCCTGCTGGTGTTTGAAATCCTGGTGGCATAGCTTTCAGCATCACAGCAGCATGCAGCAGCCACAGTGTGACAACTGACGAATGCGTGGTGTGGTTCCCTGACTGGAAATTAACCTGGGCCACAGCGGTGAGAGCACAGAATCTTAACCACTAGACCACCAGGGCTGGCTTTTTATACAGTATCATTATTATTAATGTGGGTGTGCCCCTTCCTCCCCCTTTCCTCCCAGCTCTGCTTCTGCCTCTGAGGCCCAACTTGCTCCCCGAGGCCTCAGGGAAGTAGCCTGGGGGAGAGCGATGATTCTCCACCCGGCTGTGGTGTTGGACCAAGTTTGTTAAAATTTCCAGTCTGTCCTGGGCTGACAAAATCTTCAAACAAAATAAAAAGGAATGACTGGAAAAATGAAATAAAAAAGACAGACAAAATTCAAGCCCAATTTTATTACTTTTAGTTCCAACAGGCATGCAATTACATTTTAATAAACATAATCAAAACAAAATAACAGTGGAAAAAAGATTTACAAAAACTACAAATGGTTGTTCTTATAAGTGCGGGTATAGGAAATTAGCATAAGGAATCCCTATTATCTTTGTAAATTTTTGTTATCTCACAATCATAGCTAAATAATAGCAATTCCCTCATCTTAAGCTACCTACATGCACACTTTGAATGAACTGTGTGTATAACACAAAAAAATTTGATGTGAACACACTAGCTTGCTTCTTGCTTAATTTGTTTCATCTGGGTTGCACTGATGCAACACTACTTGTAGGGGATAATGTACATCTCAACTGTTTTTATCTTTTGTGTTCATAATATTCATACTAGAAATACTGGGGTATAATGAAAGAAAAAATTGCTTTGGAATAATCGAGAGGAAAGCTAATTGATTTTATTTTTTCTCTCATCCTCTCCCTGCTCCACGGAAAGTTCCCTCTTCCTGTTCTGATGTCTTTCCCCCGGTGTCCTGTGCTTTCATTTCCAAGGCCCAGCGTCTGTGACTCTTCCTTGGTGGATTGCTCTAGAGAGCAGGCAGCGGTCTGCGAGGTCATGTCTCATCTCCCAGGAGGGCCTGGCTGATGATGGACAGGTGCGGCTGTAGGAAAGATCCAGCTCCCTTACCGCAAGTTGGGACCACTCTGAGGTGTAATGAACCCTCCAGAGTTCTCTGCAAGATCAGGCCGGAGCTCCCTCCGTGGGAAGACCTTGTCTGCCTTCACTCCCTTCTCCACCCTGCTTGCCCTCTTTTACTAGCTCTTTCTCTCGGAGCACTTCCTCCATACACTGCTTGCACGTGAACCTTCGTCTCTGTGTCTACATCCAGGGAGCCCTGCCTGAGGCAGTATCAGATTTAGACCATTTTAGAACTAGGCATGGCAGACCTGGGCAGGGCCCCAGGTGTCTTTATGTATTTCAAGTTTTCCGCTTTCAGAGATGCTGATGTCCCATTATTTGTAACACGATCCAAATGACCCCTTTAGGAAATAAATCAACCTAATGTAACTTCCTTGGCTTTTTTAAAACCAGGTGAGACAGAAATATTTAATGTATCAACTTTTTTTACCACATACTTCAAAACACTTATCAGAGATATACTCTGTTTTACGTAGAACTGTGTTTTTCCCCTTGATTTCAATTAATCTAAACCCAATTGTTTACAGAAGACAATGTAAGAGCTTCCTCCCTCTAAGGGTGTGAGGTGTGAGTAAAAGAGGTTTTAGATCCCGCCCACCCCTCCCATATTTTTAAAAGAATTGCATCTACATTAATCTGTTTTAGGTGACACCCTCCCCAAAAGGCATTCTGAGATGGTCACTTGCCATCCAGCTTTGCTTGGAATGACAAAACATAAAAAATTCAAGTTAATTTGGAGAAATGCGGTTAGGTATTCGTGAAAACAAGTAGAGAGCATTAAAAAGGGAGAGCAATTTTATTGCCTTAAAGTATATATGTGTTGTCTTGTCAATTGCCCTTTGTTATAGGTATTATGTACCAGGCATTTGCATTATCTCACTTAATTCTTACAACAATCCTGAAAATGAGATGTTTTTCTTCCCACTTTTTAAAAAACAGATGAGGCATAGAGAGATTAAACAACTTTTTCAAGGCTTGCAATTAGTAAACAATGGAGCTGGTATTTGAATCTAGATCTTTCTACCAAGCCATGCTGCTTCTACAGTTCAGCAAAATTAGCTAACTAGGTAGTAGTGTACCTTGCCAGCTTTAGGAAAGTCAACAACCATGTGTAATTGACATGTTCATTTGGTAGGCAAACAGTCTTGTTAAAGTGCTTGTAACACTTTAAAGGAAAATAACGGAAATCTCCCTTGCCATCTTGCTTAACGGTAGCTACTATTTATTGTTTCAGGTACCTTACATCGATGTCTCATTTAATCTTCACAAGCATTCTGAGGTGGGGGTTATTAACCTTATTTTATAGGTAGTGCAGATGGAGAAGAACAGAAACTTTAGATAACTTGTGCCATGTCACGTGGGGTAGGCTGTGGGATTTGGATCCGGGAACCCATGAACTCAACTGCTGTCTCTTCGCTGCTAATGCTTGGCTGAAACTTCCTTAGGGGGAACGCAAAAGTGACGGCCAGGTCAGCTGAGTCAGTGGATGTGAATACACAAGAGTAAAGTTATGACTTCTTTAAAGGGTTTTGTTCCTCACCGAAGCCAAGTAGGTCTAGAGAAAGAGCAGGCAAAGCCAGAGGTGTGTCAGCAGCTTGGCTCGATGTTAAACGGATGCTTTGTTCTTATCCCACCTCAGTTTTCTCAGCAGCTTTCCTTCCCTTCCTACTGTTCACCTGTAAACAACACCACTGCTCACCTTTTTTGAACCGAGTTACTAAGAAATTCAGAGGGTTCAACATAGCCAGGTGTTTCTCTGCACCTGGTGTGTCTAATCTGCAGAGCGAAGGGATTCATAGACAAACACAACAGGACTCATTGTAGGCCGCACAATTAATCATGCCAGGTTTCTGATTTGTTTCTTGAAACTTGCTATGTTCCTGTAATGGGAAAAAGACAGCTCCATTTATCACACCGCACCTCGTGCTGCTCCTTGGCACCCTCCCCCGGGTCCCTCGCCATCCCGAAACTTCTGAAACATCTGCTATGGGTGCCATGGCAGGGGTTTCTTCACATTCCCCATTACACTCGCCTGCTCAGCATCCTGGTTTTAAGCTCTTCTATCGTGACTAAAGACTAAAAGGCCAATATGCCCAGTGGGGATGAACAATTAGCAAGTTCATTACTTATGTTGGTATTCGTAGTTCTTTGCCAAAGATTATATTTGTGTGTATGACATATTGCGTGATGTTGTCAAAAGAGCACTGGACTGGGAATCAGCTTTGCTGGATTTTGTCTTGGCTCTACCACTAAGGATTTGCCTGGGCTTGTGTGAGCTGCTTCACCTCTCTTGGCTTTCGTTATCTCATTTAATGATAAACCTAGGCTAGATCAGTACTTCTCAACTTTGGATGCACATTAGAATCACATGAAATGCACCAAATCCTGATGCCCAGGTCATCCTCCAAACCAACTAAATCAGAATTTCTGGAGGAGCAGGAGCCCTGGCATTGATATTCTTGTTAAAGCTCCCCAGGGGATTCTAATGTTGACTCAGGTTTGGGAACCACTAGCCTAGAGGATCTGTAAAGATTCCTTAGTCTCTAAAAGATATATGTAAATTATCTTTGAGATGAGAGAATTAAGATCACGTTTGTACGAAAAGGTAGAACACCCAGTAAATAGGGGTGTTTGATGATCTAGAAGAGGGCAGGTGAATTGCTGGGTCCATATCCTTGAGAATGCAAACGATCTGGTGCTCAGGTGGAGGGAGATTAGCTTTAGACAGGTGCGTGGAGAGTATGCCCACAGGTGGAAAACCACACTCTAGGGGAAAACCCACCCTAGATGTTGGTAGGTAGATAGATACAGTGGTAGAAATCCATGGAGGTTCTCTTCTGGTTGCTTCAATTTTTTTTAAATGAGGAAGAAGCAAAGACAGTAGAGTGGATGGGAAAGGAGGTGACTGAGAGGTTTTAAAAGAGGTGAAGTGTGACAAGTCATCTATGAGAGTGGAAAGTACTAGAGAAATTTAGCATGACTGCCAGGAGTATGAAGGGTGCGTTTGCGGTTGGTGGTCATGGATTTAAAGTGAGGCCAGTCAGTGTGGTTGTGTGCATTTTGCCAGCTGCGTTCCTGCTGAGTTTGGGCAGTCTTTCTGATGACTACTAGAATCCCAACTATTGGCTTCTTCCTGCATACTGGTTTCTATGTTCTGTCTAATCTTGAGTCATTTGCTGCCTTTGCACTATCTGGAATTGTCACTCCTTTTGTTTATTTTATCCAGCTTTATTGAGATATAATTGACAAACATTGTGTAAGTTTATGGTGTGCAACGTGTTGATTTGATATACTTACATATTGCAATGTGATTACCACCATAGCATTAGCTAACATCTCCATCATATCACATAATTCCATTTCTTTTTTGTGGTGAGAACACTGGAGATCTATTCTCTTAACAACTTTCAAGTATATAATACAGTATTGTTAACTGTATTCACAATGCTGTGTATTAGATCCTCAGGACTTATTCATCTTCTAACTGGAAATTTGTACCCTTTGATCAACATCTCCCCATTTCTCCCTCCCACAAGTCTCTGGTAACCACTATGCTACTTTCTCTTTCTTTAAGTTAGCTTTTTTAGATTCCATGTATAAGTGATATCATACAGTATTTGTCTTTCTCTATCTGACTTATTTCACTTAGCATAATGCTCTCAAGATCCATCCATATTGTAGCAAATGGTAGGATTTTCTTCTTTCTAATGGCTGAATGATACTCCATTCTATATATACACCACATCTTTATCCACTCACCTGTTGATGGGAACTTAAGTTATTTTGATATCTTGGCTATTGTGAATAATGCTGCAATAGACATGGGAGTGCAGATATTTTTTATATCCTGTTTTCATTTTCTTTGGATATATACCCAGAAGTGGAATTGCTGGATCATATGATAGTTCTATTTTTAATTTTTTGAAGAACCTCCATACTGCTTCTATGGTGGCTGTACTAATTTACATTCCCACCAACAGTGCACAAGTTTCCCTTTTCTCCACACCCTCACCAGCATGTTATCTCTTGTGCTTTTTAATAGGTGTGAGGTGATATCTTATTGTGGTTTTGATGTGTTTTCCCCTGATGATTAGTGATGTTGAGCATCTTTTCACGCACCTGCTGGCCATTTGTATGTTTTCTTTGGAAAAATGTCTATTCAGTTCCTCTCCCATTTTTAAATTGGATTGTTTTGTTTTTGTTATTGTATGAGTTCTTTATATATTTTGGACATTAACCCTTTGTCAAATATGTGGTTTGCAAATATTTTCTCCTGTTCTGTAGGTTACCTTTTCATTTTTTTGATTGTTTTTTTGTGCTGTGCAGAAGCTTTTTAGTTTGATGTTGTCACATTTATTGATTTTTGCTTTTGTTGCTTATGATTTTGGTGTCATATCCAGAAAATCATTGCCAAGACCAATGTCAAGGAGCTTTTTCTCTATGTTTTCTTCTGTAAGTTTTATTGTCTCAGGTCTATGTTTAGGTGCTTACTCCATTTTGAGTTAATTTTTGTGAGTGGCGTAAGTCCAATTTCCTTTTCCTGCGTGTGGTTATCCAGTTTTCCCAGCACCATTTATTGAAGCGACTATCCTTTCCCAGTTGTATATCTTGGCACCCTTGTCAAATATTAGTGGACTGGCCACTCCTTTTGACTAATGCCTCATCTGCCTTGAGCTGGCTGCTGCAGCTGGCTCGGATCTGCTTAGGGAGCGGGAGTTGGCCTGGCTTCCTGCTTACCTAGGTTTCTGAGAACTCACTGTACTTTCCTCTAGAGACAATCAGAGCTGACTTCTAGAAAGTGGTGAGCTATTGTGCCAGCAAAATGAGGGAGTGAGGAACGTAATGGTTAGTAAGTTAGAAGCTGGTGCAAGAGAAACTGCCTAGGAATCTCTTTCCCTGATTGGAATAAGACCCTCGTCATGGGACAGCACCATGGTATTTCCCCTCTCTACCTTATACACGTGAATGACATGATGCTCACAAATAGTAGAGTCATGCCTCCAAGATTAAAAAATCTTTCGGTTAGATGAGGGCAAGTGGCTTTTGATCACCTAAAAGTCATCTAAAGTGATAAGTGGAAAACTGAGTCACCTAAAGTCATAAACTTGCAGACCAAGCTGAAGCAAGTGGCCAACTTCAGGAAATCTCAGGCTCCATGATGACATTTTTCTGAGATAGTGGAGGTGGGATACGTGAAATTTTTACCTTATTCATTTTAGCCTCAATTCAAAGGATTTGGGAACCTTAGAGCCAGGTGATCGGTAGGTGATCAAGTGGGAGTATTCAGCGAAAATAAAATGGACTTTGTGCTCTTCTTGTTGAATAGGTTCTGCAGAATATCTTTGGATTTTGGCATTGAAAAGTAGAAGGAAAGAGGCCCCACCGGTAGTTTGGTAGATTTATCAAGCTGAGCTATGTCAATTGTATTATGCTGTTTCCAAGAAGACAGTAGAGCTTGTGAAATTTAACAGTGTCTGTCACCACTTGACATATTGGCTAAAACAAAAGCAGATTGAGGAAATGACTCACAATAGTTAATTGTTTCAATAGTCAGTCTTTCCCATCTGCACAGTGTGTTGAATTTGATGACATCTGATGGGAACTTGGTGGAAAATTAATGCGCCAAATAGTTTTCAAGAAGCAAGCCCTCGCTTTGCTTTTTCAGTAGCTACGTGTCAGTATCTGAAATCTCCATTTTATCTCTTTTATAGTTTAGGTAAGTCTACAGACTATCTTCACTTAGAGAATAGTAAAAGAAAAGTCTGGGCATTTGTGAAAAAGAAAAAAATATTCAGTGAATAATAACTCAAATCTGTTTCTTCACCTAAAGAATGGGCTAGGTATTTTGGCTTTGATAAACTCAAAAGCAAAGGGAAAAATTGTTCAATATTTCACGAAAAAACAAATTCAGGATGATATACACAGAAAACATCCATCTTCTGTTATCACATGAATACACAGCACATCTGGCTTCAGAATCTATGATGCCACTCAATAAAATTTATCATTTTTGGTGGGAAACCATTAATTTACAACAGTTGCATTGAATGTATAGCTCTGTGGTTTAAGTTCACCTTTGACAGATCTAGGCTTTCTCACTGCACTAAATTCCTTTGTAGATCCCACTTAGAAATGAAACTCATGATTACTAACCTAATGACTTATCTGGCCTAAAGCATAGCTTCATATTCTGGAAATGTGGGTGTCAAGTAAGAGCAGGACGTTTCCTTTTGGAGATCTGCCAATGTGATAAATCTTAACTCCATGAATGTTGATTCTTTTGGAAAATATTTCTAGCATTTGTTTTCTTGTTGGACATCTACAAATGAGTCTACATTTCACCTGCACTGGAAACCAATATTTACAGAGGAGAAAGGATTAGGGCTGTCGATCCACTACAGATAGATTTTCTCGGTGCCGCTCAAGATATCAATGCCATATTTTTGTAGTTGTGCACAACTGTGATTTTTTTTTTGCATGCATTGAGTGTAAGGAAAGAAAACGTCCTGTTTACTAAAGGACAAGATAAACCTAAGAGGAGACTTCAAGATTTTGAAGAGCTGTGATGGGGAAGAAATACACTTCTTCTCTACAGCTCAACAGGGCAAAAGCCGAACGGGTAGCCCAAATCATAAGCAGGCTCTGGCTCACAGTAACAAAGGACATTTCAACAGAACATTCTAAGGAAATAGCTGCTCCAGGAGTAAGGAATCTCCCCATCCTTTCCACTGGGAATTCTATTGAGTGTTGACATCTGGGGAAATTTGTCCATAGTTTGAGGCAGCCTTTCACAGTCTGAGAATATGTATTCCAGCTCGAGGGAGAGTACCATAGAATTAGAAGTGCATTAAATTTTCTTTTCTTTTTTTATAGTTTTAACTGTAAAATAAGGTGGGTGGAGGAGTGAAGGGCAGGGTGTGGTGAAGATAATGTCCAGCATCTTTTTGAATGCCCTACCTCACTCAGTCACATTTGTATTTCCTTAATTGAGAACTCAAAGATGTAAAGTAGAGTGATATACAGCATTCACCAGAAAGAATCTGCACACTCTCTGCTTTCTTCCGAGAAATCTCTGAATGTATTGGTTCCACCCCAACCCAAGGGGGCCAGTGTTGAGGGGCAAACTTGCAGACCCAGCAGTATGCCATCTTTGGAGGTACCAGTGACTCAGTTGTCATCCCTCAGCTGATCTGAAGAGCAAATTACTCTTTCTCCTCTGACATTTTAAAAGACACCTTTTAGTTTCTGTGGTCTTCATCTAAAACTGTCACAAAGTAGAAACCATGAATCAGAAAGAAAGTTAGTGAAATAATTTTTCTCATGTAGAAAGATGAGAGCTGAACTTTTTTTCTTGCTGTATCTATGAATTTCAGTTCATATTTCTTCATGTGAAAGTGGCTTTTTTCCCCTGGATTTATGTTAAGCTGAGCAAGCAGTTCTGGTAAAATTAAGCCCAGGTATAAACAATAGATTTGGACAGCTCAATTTTGGTCCTGAACTCCACTAGAAATTTTTCCCCTCCTCTACTTTATTACAATTTCTGATTCTTTGCTTCTTATAACTCACTTTTATACTGAATATCACATTGTGCAAGGGTATGCCAAATTGGTATTGGTACATACTCATTGCTTGCTTGGGAAAAGTGCTGAATTCAAGTATGAAGTTTCGCACTTGACCAAAGTTTTGGAAAAGACAAGAGTATTTAAAACCCAGAAACCACGATTGGGTTTCTTTGCAGTTTTTCTAGTAGGGAGTTAACAAGATCTTGACTCTTAACTAGCAGTTAGAATAGATTTATAATCTGCATGATATGTATAACTGAGATGAAGTTAGGGGAGACTAATAGTGCATTCCAAGAAATTTCCAGAGTTCTAGGAAGCATGAGTGACTTAACTCCTGAAGTTTGCAGTCAGAAGAAATAATGATATTTGATTGAGAACTTAATGAAGGCAAAAGGGGGGTTATGGAGGACACTTATGTGATTCCAGGAAGTGGACTGATGTCTTCACAGGCACATTCTCATTGAATCCTCACAGCAGCATTTATCTGGTACTTATTGAGATCCCATTACACAGATGAGGACACTGAGGTTCAGAAAGGCTATTCAATTTGCCTACACTATAGGACTGTGATCTGAATCCAGATCTTTCAGCTTGTCAAGCCATTTGTACTACTTCATGATCTGTGAAGAAAGGAGCTTGTCTGGGTGCTGTGTATATTTTCTTCACAAGGAGCTTTCAAGGAAGATTGAGCCAAAGACAATATTACCAACAAATGAAAACAAAAACTGGCAAGGATGCGGAGGAAGGAGGCAGGTTCCTCTCCAGTGTTGGAAAAGATCTCAAAGCCAGGGAAAAGATATAATTAGACAAAGAATAAAGAAACTTGGAGATTTTGATAGAAAATTCAGGGCCCAAAGATGTTGTAAAAGCTTGAAGTAATATGTAACATGGTTATTTTCCTCAGGGACAAAAAATAACATCAGTCCTGGGATTTTAAGTCATCTGGCTAGGAGGAAAACTAGACAGAGATGTTTAGAAGATGTGAGCTACAACTGTCAAGATGGAAAAGTGAGCTAGGCATCAAAGAGCACGGTATCAGGGATTTGAGGGATGATGTGAATAGTTTTGGAGAAGGTTGGTGTATATTTGTAATTTCTCAAGTGCTGTTAGTTATATAATGCCTTTATTTCATATAAGTCAGTATTTATTCCATCTACACAATACTTCTGTTTTAGAGTATAAGTGAAATATCAAGGGAAAAATGGATTTTCCTAGGTGGAAATCAGAATATAGTTAAGAGTTCATAGCTTTCAGGCAAGAAACTTGACAAACTCACACTCAAAATAACACTTTTTCCATTGCCAACACATTTACCCTTACTTCATTTTAGTTTTAGAAATCAAAAACTTAATTCTTTCAGTATGACATGATTTCCTCCCAAAATCCCTAATGAATTTAGCTATTTTAATAGAAAGGCTGTGGCAAAGCAGGCCTAGATATGTGGAGGACTGTTGGAGGAAGCCAGAGAACGGTTATAGGAATGTAGGCTGTGCTTATTCCGCGCTCAGGGAAAGGGCTGGCCCACAAGGAACAAAGAGGCACATTTAAAATAATGCCTTTAATATATTATCAACAGGGAACTTTTTCTTAGTGTACTTCTTATTGTTCCATTTCTTTTTCTTGCTCAATAAATACAAGGCAAGAAAAGCATTGCTTTTATGTTTTAATTTCCCGGCAGCTCTCTGTATTGGAGAGAGTAATTAATGAAAATTATAGGCTAAACATTTTCAAGTTTGCATTAAGTGCCTTATCCACACTTTGTAAAAGAATCTCACTCTACCTAAAAGTATGTGTGTGTGGGCACTTTGGAAGGTAGGACCAATCCCCTGTGTGGGTCTGTGAGAAGCACAAGTCATCTGCAGCTGACAAGCTCCACCACCCACAAGTCCATCCACACAGTCAACACAGTCCGTGTGTGCTCCCCAACCTGAAGTGGACCCAGTCTCTCCAAGGCAGGAGCCCTGCACACTCCACCAACGCCCCACATGATGGACATTGAGGGTATTATGCTAAGTGAAATAAGTCAGAGAGAAGGTCAAATACCGTATGATCTCACTCATAAGTAGAATAAAAACAACAACAAATAAACACATAGAGACAAAGATTGGAGTAGTGGTTACCAGAGAGGAGGAGGGGAGGGAGGGAGGGGAAAGGGAGGATTAGGCACATGTGTGTGGTGATGGACTGTAATTAGTATTTGGGTGGTGAACATGATGTATTCAATGCAGAAATAGGAGTATAATGATGTATGCCTGAAATTGATACAATGTTACAAACCAATGTTACTGCAATAAGAAAAAAATGTGTGTGTGTTGGGGGGCTACATGTGCTAGCTCTCTCTCTTGAAGTTTGTCCTCAACCAACCCTGTATGGTGATGTCTAAAATATGGGGCCCTATCTCAAAGAGATTATGTTTCCCTAGTCCTGTAGCATGACTTTAAATATAATATTTCCCTTCTAAGATACCTTAGCTACCAGATACATTTATATTTCATAAAAGAAATAATCCAGACAATATGTTCGACTAACAAACTTAAATATTGTCAAGCTATTTAAAAAAAAATCCTGAAACACGTTTAGAAGGACATGGTAGACAATGTTTTCATAACCTAGCTCATGGGACTATGCTGTATAATAAAATTGGGTTTTCTTCCAATATTTCCATTTTATATTTGAGCATAGCAACAAAGAATGTTGAATTGGGCTAGTTGACCTAGGAAAATGAAATTCTTATCCTCTTTTAGAAGTGAATATATTTTTTAAAGAGTAGAGAATATTCTGCCTAGAAAAGTTAAATGGGAACCATAGAATAAATAGTGATTTCCCAAACTTTGCCCAGACTAATTCAAATCTTGGAGTCTTAGGTTGAAACAACTTAGAGATCTCATGATGGCTCTCCCATAAAATAAAATATTAAGTTATTTGCTGTAAGCTATTAAAATGAATGAAAGAATTTGTGGTACAAGAAAAATGAGAGTAGAGGCAGGTGGGAGAAGAGTGGGTCATAAAATATACAACTATAATTACATAGCTGTAGTTTCTAGTAAACACTCAAATAATTGATTTAAAAATATACTGACCAATTTAACACAGCAAAAAATTTTAGGCACTTGCTGGCAATGGGGGTGATATAGCAAGATGAGTAAAACGTAATATCTCCTCTCAGGGCAATTGTGATCTAGGGTACGTCTGTGTGTGTATGTTGCATATAGGAGGATGTGGGCAGAGGACAGGGTGAGTGAGTGGAGACGGGGAAGATTAATAGAAATACACAAATAGCAGTATTATAAGTCGCTAAGGTAACAGCTACTAGAGGTCACACCAACTATCTCAGGAAGGGGCATACCAGAGTCAGAACTGAGAAGAGAAGCCAAGGACTGGTAGATCAGGCACAGTGTCAGGAGACAAGATCAGGAGTGTTAGGCACTTTAGGTTATTTGACAGTTCTGGTGAATGAAGGACATCCCACCCAGAGGTTTTAATGGGTTAGATGTCTATATGCTGGCTTGTCCTGATTAGTGTCCTCTGTGCCATCATCATCCAAGACTGGTGTTCATTAGAATGAATTTGAAATAATGATAGACAACATGCACATACCTCATTATTGAGAGGCAGTTTGGAAGTGGTTAAATGCATATGGACTAGAAAAATGTCTTAAACTCAATATCAAGACAAGAGTATGGTGTTATTAGGGTTATTGACAGAACACTGAATCACAAGCTAAAAAAGTGAAGTTTTCATCTGAGAACTACCCCTTATTACCAAGAGTATCTGAGCAAGTAACTTAAGCTCTCTGAACTTAGTTTCTTCATCCGTAAAACTCTATCTTCTAGAGATCTTATAAAGATCACATAAGATCCTTTACGTGAAAGGCTTTGGTGAATCATCACTTGCTATATAAATGTAAGGTGTGGAGGAGAGCTGAGCGTGCCAAAAGAGGGTGTTTAGAGTAATTCCATCACTGTATGTAAGCTGTATTGCAGAGAGAGGCACACGGTGGTACCTAGGTCTGTTAAACAAGAAACAACAAGACTTGCCCAACATGTGGGCTTGCTATAAAAATAGATTCCTACACGAAAATACTTGTTGGAAAGGGAATTCCCTCCCACCGCCTTTCCCTACCTCCTATCTCCTACAGACAAAAATGGCTTACATTAGTCAAAGACTTTGGGGGATTTCTTACAAGTGGTGTGAATGAGACATGTTTAAATGGTTAGATTGGTTATGGTTTTCTGCATGTGATGGGTTATTATATATATTTTTTCCTTCCAGATAGTTGTTGAGGCTATGCCAGATCTCAAAAGCGAAGTACATTTAGGTCAGTGGGAAGAGAATTTATTTCCAGTTGATTATCATCTAATCCCTAATTAAACCAAAGAATAAGGAGCTGAGTGATCCAGTCAGATCATTTGTTTTTCGGCAAACGTTAATTTGGTGAGCATAAAGGAAAGAGAGAGGACAGTATCCAAATAACTAGTGGATTTTTGTGGTCAGTCATTGCCTAGGCATGGAAGAAGATAGGTTTTATTGAGAGAAGCTTCGAGCCTTACAGAAGAGCTCTGAAATCCAAGCTCTCAGGCATCTGACGGTCAGATGTAGAAAGACTGACCATCTCAGAGTTCAAGCAAGAAAAATTATCCCCTAAAGTCCTGATGTCCTAACAAATGCTCCATGGCATGTTTGTCCTCCCCACAGGCTTTCCTCTAAATATTTCATGGCCCATTTCCCTTTATTTTGATAATTTTTTTTTTCCTGATTCCAAAAGATTTCAAAGATAATTGGAAAATACAGAAAAGCACAAATTAGAAATAAAAATCATCTTTAACACTTCTACCTAGAGATAACAATAGTTATGTCTTCCCAGGTTATTTTTCTTTGGGTATGTGTGTGCAATTGTTTATATATATAACGCATATATGTGTGTGTATATATGTGTGTACGGATGTTACGAAATTGAGAACAAAATTCTACGTAGTTCTGTTATCTTTTTTCACTTATTAAAATGTATTTCATATATTTCCCCATGCCATTAAAGGGCTTTTACAATATTTTAAGTGTCTGTATAATATTCCATTGTGTGACTATGTGTCAATTTATTTAAATACTCCCTTATTGTATTGTTCTGTACTGTTTTCAAAATGTCCCTGCATTTTTGCTAGGATTTTTTTTTTCAATCTAAAGGGATGCCTCGTTAGATATCTTTGTAACCATATATTTGTGTACACTTCTGATTATTTCCTTAGTATGAATTTCTAGAATTGTTAGATTAAAGGAAATGCATGCATTAGATTTTTTGATCTATATAAATTAGGGAACTGTTAAGGCATCACTTAATCTTCTTAATCTGCAGTGAGCATGCTCAGTGTCTGGGTGGGGGTTGGGGTTCCACAGAAGGCAGATTCCGGCTGACCTGGGTGGCAGTTACTGGCTCAGAATGTGGACGCACCACCCTCCGATTATAACGGACCAGGCTGCCTTGCTTACCCCGGGCAGCTTCAGAGGACAGTTGGATACATGTAATCTTGGAGGAAGTATCAAGAGGAATATGGGCTATGCTAGGCTAAAGTTATTTTAACTTTAAAATTCAAGTACAGCCAGTAAAAAATGCATGGGGAAATGTGTTTCTTATTAGTGGTGCACAGTCTGCCTACTAGGTCTGGCAAACCTAGTTGATTGTTCAACTCATCACTGAACTTTCTACAGAGAAAACCAAGCAGGGACAAGAGTAGAGGGAGGAGGAGGACACAGTGGGGTTGTGAAGGAAGATGCCCTTGCACTTACAGATTGGAATTCGCTGTCTGTGAGACACACCCCTGTGGTCTCTGTAGAGGTTGATGTCTCCCACTACCCAAACCAGCTCTTTTTTTCCCCAGTTACCCCATTTCTCTCAGTGCCTGCACATATCACCTTGGCTAGAAATTTGAGTCAAGATTCTTCATCAATCTTCTCTATCATCTTATGTCTGAAGTGAACTGAAACCTATAATTTTATTCCATGTGGAATATCTCTCCTATCTTCTCTGTCTCCATTCCTATTGCTGTCACTCTTTTCCAGCCTTTAGCACATGTCTGCAATTCTGGAATTGCTTCCGACTACAATTTCTTCCCCTCCAATTTCTCTCCTCCTGTTTCTGGCTTACTGTTCCCCAAATGCCTCTTAACCATTTCCCTCAAAGAGCCTGAAGCTACTGCAGATAACTTGCTTACTGACTGTGAGCTTTTTCAACATCGGAGCTTTATCTTACTCATCCTTGTAGTTCCACTGTTTAGGAAAGTGGCTGTCACATAAACCAGTTTTAGCCTGGCAACAACTTGATGAAGTTGTTGAACAAGAAACTGAAACTCAGGCAGAGAAAGTAATCTCAAGCTGTCTTACTGTGCTTCTAGCACTTTTCTGCATTGATGCTATGTCATGGGATATCATCTACCACAAGAAACATATTTGAGCATGTTTGGGGGTGGAGGTCAGAGGGGGAGAGCTGGTTGATGAAGACCAAGAGAATTTCTGGGGAGAAGGTGGATCTTAAACTAGGCCTTGAAGGTCGAAATAGGATTCAGTCAGCAGGAGACCAGGGCAGAGGTCGTTCCATATGGGAGCAAACAGCAAAGGCACTGAGATAGAAACGAACCAATACGGCTATGAACGATGAAGGAGTTGGCCTATTTGTGGAAAGATTTTATGCAGGCATTCTTGTTGGAAACAACTTTCCCTTAAAGTGACAGTTTCATTAGTGCCCTGGAAATAAACCCCATGATTTCAAGAACTGAGGGGCTAAGCATTGCAGAAAAACAGCCCTCTTTGTGTATGGGGAGAGCAGAGAGATGAAAACTCATTTGGGTGTGGCATTCCTTCACCTCAGATTTTGAATTGAACCTGGGTCCTGAGAGAATTCCTGTGGCAATCCACAGAGCACGGGAGCCAGATTTTCATCTTAACATGGCTTCAGTTTTTGTGATAACTTTAACCTTCAGAAACGTTTTCACTCCCAAGTTTAGGAAACCAGAAACATAAATGGATTGGGAGGGATTTGAGCACATTTACAAAGAGAATATTTTTTACTGGCTAACAAACCCCTTAGTGACCAAAAGCCTATTGCTGAAAGGGACCTGGCTGAGGGCAAACCTTAAAACAAGAGACACTTAGAACTATTACCCGAAAATAATTATCAACTGTCAATGTCATGAGATGAAACAGGACCATTTAGAAAGTATTAGGCAAGTAAAAAAAAAAAAAAACCTGCAAAGAACAGAAAATTACATTTTAGTCAATAAAAAAAATTCATTAAAAATCCTGTTTTGGTTTGATATTTGCCTTTTTAAACTTATGAATAGAGAACCAAGGAAAGACTAGCAACTGCGTTAGCTTTGCAGTTACACTACACATATGTGCACACGGAGAAAACGAGCAGCTTTAGTGGGTTGGGACAGTATTTTGAATTTCTGCTTCTGTGAACATCTGTGGGGATCAGGGAGAAGGTTGCTTGTTTCCGCCTGTCCCTTACCTGGCCCCAAATGCTCCCTTTCGCATTATCACTGCTCTGGGATTCCAAGTGAGAGGCTCTACAATTTACTCCAGGGGTTTAGTTCTGTCCTTCTCTGAATTTTGAAGAGTGAAGCTGGGAGCAGAATATATTTGAAGTGTGTTTTTCAGGCCTAAACCTCAGCCTCCCTCTGGAGGAGGCCCAGCTGCTTAGCTACCGTCACACAAGCCGCTAATATGCCCAGAGATCGTAGTTTTCCAACTCAGGTATTGACAGTGGAGGCTGGTCTTTGCTGAGAAGGGCCTTTTCCTAACGGGCCTTTCTGCAGTTGGTTTAGAATTTTTAGGACTAAGGAGGTTCCACACGGGGAGAGGGGCCAACTGCCAAGACCTTGGTTGAAGCCTCCACGTGGCTTTGCCTTTCGAAAGAAGCTGATCTTTTTGGGCTCTTCTTCCCCTCAGCCATTCTCCTTGGAGCCGTCCTTCCCAGGATGATGATCACATGGCTTACTCTGTATTCTCGACCCAGTCTTTTGTGCCTACTGTGTCTTGATGTAGCGAGCAGTTAATACCCAACTGACACTTGACAGCCTGTGCCCAGCTTCCAACTGGGGGACCAGTTAGGACACGCCTTATCCTGACCAGGTGTGGGGCTGCCCCAACAGTGATGACCAAGACTAGGTGACAACTGCCTTAGCTTCAGGATTAGTTGTCATTTCCTTGCCATCTCAAAGGTATTGTTGAAGAGAAGCAGCTGAGATTAGGGTCTCTGCATAGAGATTCCTTTGCTCCTTCCTAAAGCACCTTCGGGCCTAAGCAGTCCCACTTCTCTAGCTGTGGGGACAGTAACCGGGGCTGGTGTTACGAAGACCAAGTCAGAGACACAACAGAAACAGAAGAGTAAACACCACATCTCCCCCATTAGGCTGTCAACACCTTGAGAGTAGGGTTTGTGTTTTGTTCAGGATTGAATATCTAGCACCGGCACAGTATCTGGTACACAGCAGGCCCTTAATAAATATTTGTTTCATATAAAAATTAAAAAGGTGCTTGGGGGTGAATGGGAGAGATTATTCTAGTTATTCTTATGCTCTGGGCATTTTTAAATACCTAATTCTCTTAATTATGCCGTGATTATTTTAGTGCCCCCTTCATTGCCCTTCAGCCTTGGGGATTAAGACTGGAACTACTCAGTTTGTTTGGAGGTCAAGGTTACCAGCTCAGCTTCAAGTCAGCTACTGCTCATGGCAGGTGGCTCATTGTCGTCTTCTCATGACCTATGTCTTCAATCCACATTCCAATAACAAGTTGCTGTCTTGTTTCCTTATCCTGGTGTACACTTCATGTTTCCCATTATCCTACAATTTGCCAAGATCTTATCACTCTCTTGGGATATGGGACTTTTGACCCTGGGCCTCCGTCCTTGTAGGACAGCCAGGTGACCCTGCGGCCAGATGCTTGCCCAGGCTGCCGTGATGCAGTGCTCTGCTCTCTTGCTGGCTCCTTAACCTGCAGCTGACCACTGGGCCTCTCCTATAGTTATGTCTCTGCCTATTGCCAACCGCTGGGGAATTCTTGCATTGCGTTTTCCTACCGTGGCTGGTCTGGCCCTCACCTCCTGGCTTCCTTTATCAGGCCCACCCTGTTGCTGAGTCCTATTTCTGAGAAAGAACGTATTTCCTGTGCTCCTCTGCACTCCTTTTAGTATCTCTACCATATTCTGATGCAGAAGCCTCTATGTCCTTATTTTCAAGTTGCTTTTACTCTTGGCTCTGGATCACTAAGAAATATTGTTTTCTCAAAGACTGATCCTAAATTTGGACAGGAATTCCAGTTTTTGGAAGAAGTAGACGGTTGTGTATGGGACTGTGTACCTCATTGTGGAAGTGACACACCCTAGGGTGTGGGCTCATATTGTGTGCACTGTGTGTGTGTGTGTATATGAGTGTGCATGTGTCTGTGTGTGAGAGAGAGAGAAAGGGAGAGAGAGGAGTCTCCCTTTTTAGTGCTTTCCGAAAAGCATGTCACTAAATAGAACAAGGAAAAAGAACCAGGGAGGGTAAGAATAAGCTTAGCATTTTTATCCTCAGTTATGTAAAGAAACAATCCCCATCATGTTGTTTAGATGGTCCACCTTTCTTTCCTGCATGATATTTTTCTGGCCTTCATTCTTGGCCTCCTGGTGAACTTGAGGTCGGAATAAAAATGATGAGCATCATGCCTGGTAAAACTTCTCAGCCGTAGAAAAATAGGACCTTAAAAAGATAATGAAGTATGGCGTCTGATGAAGAGACCTGCTGAGTGATTCCATTCGGGTTTTACACTCTGTGTGTCTACAAAAACAATTGGCACAGGATTTTTAAAACTTGCTATCCCGTATTAAGGTGAAATTCTTTCATGTTTACCGTACTTCATTTACAGGTGGAGAGAGGAATTGGTTTTGTTTAATGCAACAGTTAGATACTCTCTCTAACCTCAAATTTGTGTTAAATAATTGCTATATGAATATTACCTTGCAGCTGACCTTTTGAGATTGCTTTTCCCTAGTGAATATTTTTTTGTGATTTTCTGTATGTGCATTTTAAACAGAGTTGCAGGAGGGATGGAATTTAATTGCTCTATTTGGATTTTATCCACTCACTATTATGTCTAGGGCAAAGGGGTGTATTTGAATAAATCCAGGAGGTAATTTATAACTACTACTGATATTGACAAAATACATATGCAGCATGTGCACATTTGCGTGGGTAGGCCCGTAGAAAGGATCAGTGTATCTGTGTGGGAGGGTTGGTGTGAATGTGTCTCCTCTTCTTTAGCCTTCTAAGCTATATTCGAAATCTTGAGTTGGGATTTCCTACCTTTTACTGCGCTGAAAAAATAGCTGATTAGGATGTCTGAAGCTGCACATTTCCAGTTTGTGTTTCATTTCTTGTCCTTTACATCATGGTATAACCACAAATGTGGGGTGCGTTTTTGTTTTAAAGGGGGAAAGCTTGGTTGATGGAAGAATTGCTTTTCAGACTCTCTGAAAGTAGATCTTCTTTACTCGTTCAGGATAATCCCTAGTATGTAAAACCACTGTTGCTGTGTCGGAACATGGTGATCATGCTGCAGAGAGTTAACTGGTCCACTGTTGCTGACTTACCTGCCAGGGGATCTGTACTGCTGTGAAGACTCTTGCAAGCAGAAATCACCCTGATAAACTTAGATACACATATGGTCATTTTTTTGATGCATGAGCTCAAGACTACTTGAATAATTTATTTAAAAACTTCATGCAAAACATTATTGAGCTCAGGTCAGATGAAAAACGGCTACATCTGTTGCCTAAAGGGGCAGTGAAGTTACAGAGCTTAGCGCTCCATAGTTGTGGGGTCCAGGCAGACCTGTGCCCTATGAGATGTAGGGCAAATAGCAAAGTAGTAGTCAAAGAGTTGGCAATATAGCAAAGGTAGAGTGTGGATGTGTTGGGGGATGGGTTTAAAGGTTGGATAGAGGTGTAGCGGCATTGTTTTGAAGACTTTCACTGTTAAAAATAACCTCACAGAAGGCTGGACAGCAACGTCCCTTGGTTGACATTCTGAGTTAGAAATGTTAACAGACTTTTCCTTGTGAATGAGTTTGAAGTGGGTTTATTTTGGTTGTTGGTGGGAGACCAATAACACAATACAGTTAAATGTGGACTAACTTGTTCTAGGTCCTCCCAGCTTAGTTTTGGAAACCAATGATCTAAGAAACGGATACAGGGTAGTAAAGCTGGTCCCAAACTCTCCCCACACCCAGCCTCCATTGAGTAATTTATTAAATAAAAAATTACAGACACAAATTTGTGCTAAGGAAGAACAGTTCCTAAGAAAGTGTGGTGCCAAAAGCCAACCTTTGTTCCGAGTGTGCTTATTTCCATGACCAGATGGAATATACCCAGTGACTTTATTCACCAGCTTGGGTTTCACTTCCCCATTTGGGGCTGAGATTATTTGGGGGGAGCCACTGTGGTTTAACTGTCTTTAAAATGGAATATGCTACTGCAGATATTTGACATCCCTGTTATGGACAAGGGGGCTTGTGGGTACCACCCATCTCAATGCATCCAGGAGAGGGTTATCTCTTCCATATCTCATACTGAAGTGCAAAAGTGGGTTTAGTACCTGCCAGAGCATTTGAACATATTCAGAACACAACTTAAGAGGGCTGAGAAAAGACTGAACACATTCATTCTCATCTTAAGCCCAGCTCTTGGCTGTGGGTGGGCCTTCCCGAACTGAGGAAAGGGCAGGAAGCAGGCTCCTCAAACTGAGTGCTGAATTTGGTGGTATCAGTGAAATGCTTGGGGAAGTCAGAGGAGGGAAGATTGAATATGGACTTGGGATAGTCTGAGTTGGTCTAGGGAGAGGAAAAGGCCTCAGTTGGACTTAATGCAGCAGAGAGTTTGGCTAGCAAGGAAAAGGAAGGGAGGAAATATATTTTGCTTCAGCAGCAAGATATAAAGATGAAAGTGAAGAGACAGGGAGGTCCAAGCAGTGCAAGGGGCAGTGAGAGGAAATGGGATTGGAATCAAAGGAGGTTAGACCTAATGTCTTGAGTACTAGGACCCTCTGTAGGTGTCTGAATAGCATCCATGTGCCAAACGTGGTATTTTATAGACAAAATATTAACTTATTGGAAAGATACTTTGATTAGATATATCTGTTTCAGGGTAATAATTATTGCTTCAGTTGGTGATTTTTGTTTCAATATACATGTTAAAAACATGATAAACAAAAAAGCTTATTGTGTGACATTTTGATTGTTGTCCAAGGAAGATTGAGGAGAAATATATCTTCCAAGCTACCAGATTTCCTTTTCCTCAGTCTCCCCTCTGTCTACTCTCTTCATGTTCTTCTGTCCTCACTCTTGTCTTCTCCATCACATCCTGGTCCCTGGAAAGGGACTCATAACTGCCACTCAAATGTTAATGTGTTTTAACCAAGGACCATTTGCCCCAGAAGCTTGATTTCTCGTGGAAGGATAATAAGCCTTGTTACGTGTCAAGGAATGTCACTCTCTGGGAATCTGGGAAGAAAGGGATGTTGGTGGGTCAGGGCCCTTTTCCAGAGACTAAGAATCATTTCAAGTGAATGGTCCCCTCACTTGTCCTCCCTGATCCTACTCTTTCCAGTGTCAGTGCTATTATAATGGATTTGTCCTCTTCTTTTCTTCCAAGGCTGAGACTTTGGGGTTGTGAGTGAAATCTATTTCCTACCAATGCTGCAAGAATCAAAAACTTCTTTGGAGCCCTTTCACTGAAAACTGCTTCTGTTCACAGACTAGGCTCAGGCACGAGATGGCTGGGTCCTTTTAGGTACAACAGTCCTGTGATGAGCAACTTTGAATGGCTTGGCCACTGGCCACACAGTCATGAATGAATTAATGAAAATACTTAAAGAACTCCACTAGGTCCATGCCCATAATGGTTTATCAGTTCACATCTTGGAGATAGAAGCCAACAGCCTAGTGCAGAAAATCCTCTCTCTTGGCATCCCTGATGGTGATTACCCATGTTGCTTGAGTACCTTCCCATGACCTTCTCTTCTTTGGCTGTTCAATCTTTTGTAGAACAGCTCCAGCTCTGACAAATTCCCTCCTCAAATACTTAACTAAAAGCTGCTTTGTTGTAACTTCCTCCCATGGTTGCAATAAATCCCTTTCCACCATCAGAGTTCCTCAAGACCAAAGGAGAATCTGGAGGCCCTATTATGGATGGGCAACCAAGGGATCCTCAGTCATAGGCTTGGCTGCTACAGAAGCCTGGATCTTTGGGTTAGGACTGGGCCGGATTCCAGGACAGGGGCTACAGGGATTCCGTGTATTAGCTGGTCCCTCTGCACCTCTCCCAGTTGCGGTGTAGCCCAGGGTTCTTAGAGGGAGTGGGTCACCTAATAAGAGAGATGGAAGAGTAGAAGTGCTTGGCTATGGTATTTCTTAGTGTGTCTATGATTGTAACCTGGCCTAGGAGGGGGAAGATGTAGCAACTCTTCAGGAAGAAGACACTTTAGTAGCCTTGAGGGCCAAGAATGGAAACAAATGTCCAAAGTAGGCCAGGGCTCAATCTTAGACACCAATTCTGGGCATATATCAGGAGCCTAATTCTGACCTTGTATTCAACATTGAATCTCTGTACCTCCCCTGCTCTCGCAGATAATTAGAAGAGATGGGGTTCAATAAAAGGATGGCATGATGTTTTTTTCTCTCTCAGGCTTTTGACCTTTCAAATACTAAAGGTTATTGCACACAAATAACTAGCCTAAGTCAGGGTGTCATCTTTAAGAAGAGAGCAGGATTTATGTCACAGTTTGACTCCCATGCCAAGAGACTGGCTCTTATTTCTTTCCTCTTCAGTTATCTTATTTGTCAACAGGGATTAACTCTCACATGGGTCAAAGTTAGACAAAGCTTTCCGGTTTCTCCTCTCATAGGTGACACAATTGGCACTTCCGGTTTTGATACCAAGGGGGGAAAGATGGATTTGAGAAATTTGTATGTTTCCTAGACCAACCCCACTGAGTGAAAGGTCGCCATTGATGGTCCATCTCACTCCTAACATAGCTGGCACGTCTAGGGAACTAATCTCTACTGTTGAGTTCAGGTCTATATCCTGGTCTGTGTCCACAGAAATGATGGTCTCTACTAAAGAGATGGGTTTTTGGAGACCACACACCCAGGAGTTTTATCTGAAATAGGGCTGAACCAGTGTTACCCCCTTCCCCAGGCACTCCTTGTACCAGAGAAAACTTTGATCCAACGTGAGCCTCCTAGGGTAACCTCATCCTGAGAGCTGGTTGAGAAGGGATTTTCCAAGAGGAACTATGTCTTCTATGGGAATGGTGCCCTCTCCTCTGTTCTGCTTAACTCCTGTGCAGCAGTCTACATCCCTCCTCTTCTTCAGTCAGGCCAGGTCTTGAGTTTGGGAGAGAAGCATTATCATTCATTCATTCACTACCTTTTGTTTTCCTATTCCAGAGGAAATTTCCCACTATATAAAGAGAAACCTATAATCTCACTTCCTTTATCCTGAAGAGGTCCTTTGATCCTCTTTCTATTCTTGGCTAGGGAGCATTATCTGAGGGCTCTGTCATGTAATTCTGGAAAGGTCAGGAGGTTCCAATCTAGTCTGAGCTGGGCTGGCATGTCTTCCTTCCGGGCAAAGAACCAGCTGCTAGAGAATTGCTCTCCTCTTCTGTTTTCTCCCTTCTCTTCATTGCTCCTCTCCTCCCTCCTGGCGGATGTAAGCCTATGATTTGAACAATTCTGGGGATTTTATGTTCAACTAATTGTTTGCAATACATCGATCACATTCCACAAAATATCACCGAAGTCACATTGAATACTGGTGGTTCTAGGATCCACCCCTAGATAGGTACTCCGTATAGATCCCTAGATTGAATCCAATTGGCCAGGTATTTATGCTGGCTAGACTGCAGTCCCATCAGGGAGCAGGCAGTCTGAGCAGAGGAAGGGTACCTCTGGCATCTTATTCTCGGAGACTGTCTCTATCCCAGGTGATGAGCCACACACTACCGTATAAATAAATGTTCATTCCCTGTCCTTCTCCCTGTGGCCCCTGTGACCATCAACATTTCCCCTTAGAGGCTGTCATAGCTTAGACTTATTCCTAGAAATTCTAAAGTTGACTTTTTGACTGCTCCTCTCCTTCCTTCTCCTTGATATAATCCTTGTGTTTCTGCTTTTCGCCTCTTACTTCCTTTGCTTAGTTCCTTTTCTTTCTGCTGCTCTTAATACACATATATCCTCTGTTCTCTGTGGTTGAAGATGTGTATCTTCCTTTCCGTTTTCTGCTGCTGCTAATGGACATATTATGAATCCCTCAGAACTTGAATGAGGGATATATCTTTACTGTACCTGATGACTCATTCTGCTGTCACTGTCTCTGAGACAAACCGACATTATTATTATTATTATTATCTTTTGTCTCTCTCAATTGGGCCACTGTTTCAGGTCTCTAGTCCTAGATTTCTTTTACAATTGAAAACTGTAAACCACTAGATAAAAGCTCAAGGAGCCAGCCAATTGAGGAGAAGGAGCTGGTTCCCTCTAGCCGGTGTTAATAATAAAGCAGTGAGGTTACATAGATCAAGACAGCCCATAATCCTTAGCATCCTGCAAGGAAAGTGTATAGGGCAGTTGCTCAGCAAGTCTCAGATCTCCTTGAGCTGTTGCTTATTTTTAAAAAATTTTTTTCCTTTTTAAAATTTGGCTTTAATATTACCAACAAGTTGCTTTCCCTTAAATATAAAGATTTGGCATTGGTCCTGTAAGAGAGGAAGCAGGTAGATATGGGGAAGTCTTTACTGCTATTATGAGTTCTGCTGACAATTCAAGGGTCAGAAGAATTTCAGCCCTGATTCTGAACACATAGGGACCTATTCCTGGCATCTGTTGGAAAGCCTAGATTTTTTGTGCATTACTTCTTTGTCAGCCAGAGGCCAACCTTGTGATCTAGTCCTGACCCCTTTGTATAAAATAGAAATGTTATATCTGAGACTGATTTCTAACTCAATTTATATCTGAGTTGCTGGGCCTCATGTCAGAGACCAAAGGACATCACTCCAAATACCAAACTTTATGACTTCTTCCCATTTGTGGGCCACATTTTCCCTTCTGCTGATAACTTCATCCTATTTGCTTTCTTGATGGAGGGAAGAAGAACGATCCAGATCCATTTATGAAATGTTTTCTTTTTAGACTGACATGCATGTATCATACAAATAGGAAGGGAGGGCTCCCCATTTCCCAGGGTAAACAACCTAGAAGTAATCCCCTGGAACCAGAACCAGAATGAGTGGCCTTCACCAGTGGGTGGATCCCTGGGTGCTTAGGACATGGGGGACACCTCTAGTGCAGAATCTAGCTACTGGAATTCTCTCCTCTTGCTCTCAACAATGGCAGCCTTCTGGTTTCTCTGCACTGGGGATGGAGGTGGTGCCTGTCTTGGGAAAGGAAGGTGTACTCCAGGATCTGGACTCCTGATTTATTTTCTTTTGACTTAGAATATTGTGGATATGGAGGCATTTCAATCTCAGTATGTTTGGTCTGACCATTTTATGTGGGGGAGGTTATTGTTCTGTGCAACTGGAGGGGGAGGCTAGAAAGTCAGGTCTGTATTCTCTGACAGTCACCTCCACCTTATGAACTATCCTGGAGAGGCTCAGACAAGGAGGACCAAGAACCACAGTGGTCACTCCACAGCACTGGCCTCCTGCCCTCCTAGTAATGATCAGGTCTTGATCTTGATGGGTCCTTCTTTCTGGTCCATCTGATCTGTCACTTGATGGGGTGGATTACAGAGCAGGCAAAGCCCTCACTGACAGGCACCAGGAATGCCTTCAGCATGGAAGACCATTAGCGGCAGCCAGGCATGCAGGAGGGAGTCACAGCGCAGGGTGACCAGTCAGGGTCGGAGCAGTGTTTTCACAAGTGTTCTTACCTCGATGTCTTCCTCTTCCTTGTGGGGCTCACTGGCTTTAATGAAGTTTGTGGTGGAACTTTCTTCTCTCCAGGGAGGAAAATCTGTGGTAGTCTCCTCATAAAGTGATGATATATTCTAAGCCACACCACCCGTCATCATCCGGCCTCAACTGACCTATAATGTATCACTGAGTCTTTTCCTCTTGGAATATAACCAGAAAGGATTTGCAGAGGCCATAACCTGAAAAGCAGTAACACTCCAAAAAGAAAATTCGCCTTCCCTTATGGCACTGAGTTCTGCCTACATTCTGCACTCCCTAGAGAGCCAAGACTGGGACCATATTCTTCTAGTCTCTGGGTTCCTAAAGAAACGAAGGACCCACGTGAGTTTGTTAATATAACAACTCAAATTTAATGAGTGTTTCCTGTTTACAGGTCACATGCTAAAGAGTCATGCCATGGAGATCTCCCATTGGCCTCCCTACTCTTCTCACGGAGTGTGTGGAATTCAGACTATCACTCCTTCCTCTCCTTGCCAGAGGAATATCTTCACCTAAGTAAACTCAGAAGACTCATCTGGTCACTCTATTCCTCACCTTGATCTCCACTAGCTCTGGGTTTCTCATAATTGCCTTTTGTATGCCCCAAGTGTGGGATCCCCAAAATGGGGACATGAGAGAGTCAGTAAGGGGAGAAGGAGTTGGCTTCATGCTTTCATTTGACACATTTATGAGCATTTCCTAAGAGTCAGAACAATTTACCAAAGAAGGATATCAAAATTCCTGAGGAGGCTCAGCACCACCTAGCCATTGGTCGTTTTCTTTCTGCTGATAACCTCACCCCATTTCTCTTGTATTGATATAAGAAAGAAACAGAGAAAGTCCCTGCAGAGAGAGACATTTATGATCTATTTGTGAAATGTTTCCTCAGTAGACTGATCTGAGTATGTTATCTAGAGTCATAAACGAACACTAGGTACCTGGGATCCATGACATGGGAAGAGACTTAGCTAGATATGAGGGCATGTGGACCATCTCAACTGATAACCAGCCTGAAAATGAAGGAAACTCCACTGGAGCTTTTGAATACTTGGTCTTCAAAGCCTGTAAAACCAGTGGCCGAGGGACCATTGTGGAGGGTTCTTTGCTGCCTGCAATCCTCTCCTCTTGCTCTGAACAATGGCAGCCTTCTCATCTCTTGGCACTAAGGGCGGGGGTGGAGGTGGTGCCTGCGGTGTTGAAGAAAAGATATACTTCTCCACCTGATAATCTGAACTCCATATCTTTTGCCTCCTTTTGTGATAGATGTAGTGTGGCCTGAATAGGGAGGCATTTCAATCTTAGTCTGGTTGTTCTGCCTGTTTGATGTGGGAGAGGTTATTGTTCTGTGGCAACTAGAGTGGGAGGCTAGAAAGTCAGGTCTGTATTCTCTGACAGTCACCTCCACCTTATGAGCTATCCTGGAGAGGCTCAGACAAGGAGGACCAAGAACCACAGTGGTTACTCTACAACACTGGCCTCCTGCCCTCCTGGTAATGATCAGGTCTTGATCTTGATGGGCCCTTCTGATCTGTCACTTGATGGGGTGGATTACAGAGCAGGCAAAGCCCTCACTGACAGGCACCAGGAATGCCTTCAGCATGGAAGACCATTAGCGGCAGCCAGGCATGCAGGAGGGAGTCACAGCGCAGGGTGACCAGTCAGGGTCGGAGCAGTGTTTTCACAAGTGTTCTTACCTCGATGTCTTCCTCTTCCTTGTGGGGCTCACTGGCTTTAATGAAGTTTGTGGTGGAACTTTCTTCTCTCCAGGGAGGAAAATCTGTGGTAGTCTCCTCATAAAGTGATGATATATTCTAAGCCACACTACCCTTCATCATGTGGCCTCAATTGACCTATAATGTATCACTGAGTCTTTTCCTCTTGGAATATAATTAGAAAGGATTTGCAGAGGCCATAACCTGAGAAGCAGTAACAGTCAGAAAGATGAATTTCTCTTCTCTTCTGGATTTGGATTCTGAGTATATGCTGAACTCCCTGGAAAGCCTAGGCACATTTTTTCCTCTCTCCAAGTGTCTGAGGAAGAGAATAGCTAGTCTTTGATTTCTATATATGCCCATAAACTGTTTATATTTTTGAGTGCCTGTTAGTACTAGTTACTATGTTTGGTTATTTTACTTGTGGGCCTCACCTTTGGTGATCCTCCTCATGCCTTAGAATTTCAGAGATTGTTGGGGAGATGGGACATTCTCTTCCACTCCTTGTCCGTGGCCTTCCACTCTGGGGGTCTCTACCCTACGAGCCTAGAACACTGTCCTTGGCGAGCCTGGTATTACCATTGCCCTACTAGAACTAATGCCAAAGCAGGACTCAACAGAAAACCTTCAATATGTTTCATTCTGACCCCAAGACCACCTCCTGCTCCCCATCTCTCCCTTCTCCAGTCATCACTTGTAGATCACTTGTTTTAACTCAGATATTTTCACTGCTCCTTGGTACTCCAGCCCTTCTAATCTTTCATTTTTACAGCTACTGTGTCCTGGCTTCCTCATCTCTCATAGTCTCCTTCTTTTTCCTGCCCATCCTCACCTATTACATTTACTCTGGGATCCTCCCATGCATCTACTCACAAACTAGAGTCTTCTGTGAAGTCCTTTCTCCTATATTGATCCTATAAACACCTTTCTCCCAAGGGACTATTGATCCTATGAACTCTTAAGGCCAGTGCCTCATATCCATCTGTCCTCTGTAATTATCCCCTATAAAAACATATGTTTTGATCAGGAAACATGGAGCTGCCAGAGCCTTCTAGTGAGAGTCACAATGGCACCTATCCCCACTGGCTAGAATCCCCCAGTGAGTGCTCACTGTCAAAGAGAAAGCACTTCTTGGGCTCTCCACTCTCCGGCTTCAATCTTCAGGGCTTCCTATCAATGGGTCTTGGTTTTATCCTTCAAAAAATGAAGGACGGACTTAGATTATTATTTCTTGCTTCCCGAGGGGCCCCTGACTTTAAGGAAGCAGCAGCAGCAGCGTCTTAGTTTCTGCTTAGGCGGCAGCACTGTGCTGGCCGCGAATGTCAGGCACAAGCCCCTGGACATGTTCAGTGTTCGAAGAGAAGCCCTTAGTGAGTGGGTACTGGGGGCTTTGTAGGCTCTGTAAATCCTCAGGCACAATTGGAATCTTTCTGAAGGACAATGACGGTCACCCATATGGCCCCACGCATCCCCCTATGAGCACCAAGGTCACCTCCTCACATCACACTTTTCGTGGAAAGCTTGATCCAGCCCTCTGGCCCAAGGTGTCTTAAGCACCTCTTTTTGGCTTGTGGCTCAGCTTATTTCACAGCATCATTTTTTTGAAGCTCTTTGTCTTGGTGAAGCTCTGTGGGCAGTGACACGAATGGCTTCTGGGAATACTCCTCAGACAAGGGTCCACTTCTCCCTGTAGCTGGTGTGTTCCTGACTTTCAGACAGTTAGTTGATAATGATCTACCTCCAACTGGAGGATGATTTTCATTTGCCACACAAGTTGAGCAATCTCCACAGGAATGAAGTGAAGGGGACATTCTCAAAGCTCATTCCATTCTGAAATTTCCCAGGGCTTCTGCAAGATTCCCTGTCCTCATTGGCAGATACTGAGCATTCTGTGTCTCCAATTGAAAACTCATTTCCCATGTTCTGGGGAGAGGTTCTTTTTTACCAGTGGGAAATCTTCCCTCGAGCACACTTTCATGTTCTGAGCCATTGCTGAATATATACATGAATAACTTCGTGGCATTAGGAAAGAAAGATCTTTGACTTTTTTCTCCACCTTCTCTCTCTACTCCTTTGAGCCGGGCTCTGCGTGTCACAATTCAGATGCTCTTTCCCGTTCACTCTGGTCGCCCGAGAGCTTGGATCCACCAAGGGGTGGTGACTCCCAGTTTCTGCCACCACTCCTTCAGCTCTTGTGGTTTCACTTTCTAAATCTTTGCTGCATCGGCATTCTAATAATAAAAATATTTTATAAGTGAAAAGATGTAAGTCCAACAAGCCCAGAAATCTTTCTTTTTCTTTTTTTTCATGTTCTCTTCTTGCCTCATTCATAAGTGGATGAGATATTTATGTAGTTTTCATTCCTGAATAAAATTTTTATAGTCCTTTATAATCTGCTACACCTGGGATCAATTTCAGGGAGCTACTGAGGGGTTGTCAATATTGATGATCAGACATATAGCCCCTTTTGGTTTATGGCCACTTGTTCGAAGGGTATTTTTAATAGGGCTGGAGGTGATACTTGCCTCTTAAACTCTCCTTGGGCCTCTGTATCGCTACTCTGGTGTCTGACCACCACAGTTGCAAATCAATGAGAGGGAGTTTGTCTTAAGCTTTATTAAATTGTCTCTCTTAGGGAGAATGAGTCTCCTAAGGGATAAGGAGTCTTCCTTCTCTTTTTTATGAGCTCTGCGAACCCTTTCTAATTATATTCTAAGAGAAAATATCCCAAAGAGCATATTCCGCAGCAGTCCAGATGATGGAGGCTAAGAGGGAATTAGGATCACATTTATTTATAAGCATTTATTCAGCCAGTACTCTGTAGGTTCTGGCTAGAAGATGGAGAGTGCCAGTGGGGTGGAGTTCAAACATGAATGAGAAATTGTCCCACAGTCAAGAACTTAGCAACTACAATATTAAACTTTTCAGGAACGTTGGCTTCTGGGACAGTGTATTTGTCCAGACATGGTGTTGGGTCTTCATTCCTGCTCAATCCTTTTAGTTGCCCACAGATCTATTTAGATTGGGGTATGAAATTTCTTTTTATTTTTAAAATTCAAAGCCATGTTTTTTATTATAAGAGTAAAACATTATTATTATGGAGAGATCAGAAAATGCACATGAACAAAAAGAAGTCAATCACTGTTAACATCTGTGTGTATATCCTTCTAAACCTTTGTTCTGTCTCTTTAATGGTATTTCTCTGATTTTTAGTACACATAAACATACTGTTTTGTAGAAATGTGATCACAGCCATTTATCTGACCATTATCATTCTCCATGGAAGATATCTTGGGGATCTCCCCTAAAATATCTGTATTCAGTATCTTGCTCCATTGACCCTCTGCTCAACATTACCCATCTCCTATTATGAGCGACATCATCATCTAATAAATTCTTTAAGTCTGTGCAATCCGAGTCTACTCCTAGAATCAAATTGATACCCCCTGCTTCAAAGTGGCTATCAACTTTTGCCAGTTCTATGTTACAAACATCTCTGGAGTTAACTCAGCATCCCACTGTCATTGCCTTAATTTAGACCTTCACTCAATCTTGCTTGGATAACTTTGATTCCAGCCCCCACTCCAAATTATCAATCTTTCACAACCTATCAAAGTCATTTTTCTGAAGTGCAAATATGATCCAGATATTCCTCTGCCTAAAACCCTTCACTGGCTCCCAATTGCTTACAGGATAAAAATCTAGACTCCATAGCAAAGCCTTTAACGATGTGACTCCTGCATAGCTCTCATTCCTTATCTCTTGTCCTATCACTCCTCTTTCCATGAGCTTTGGATCCACACTTACCACACAATGTCTCCAAATTTTTGTACCTTCTGTTCCCTTTCACTGGGATTCTTTTTATCTTTTTCCATCCTGGGCTAACTTCCATGTGTCCTGCAGTCACTGTCCCTCAGCTACCCAGAACTCTTCTGTGTCCGTCACATGTCTGACCATCTTTTCGGGCACCTGGCTTCGACCCCATTCTACTGGAGATTGGAAAGAGACTTAGAGAGTTAGTGATGCCATCAGTAGGGCAGGCTATCTCAGCCACTGCTAGCAAAAGCAGGAGGCTCTCATACAGAGCAGACACATGGACCCTGCATCACTAGAACCAAGAGGATGAATGGCCATCGCCCTTTTCCAGTTGCCCTCAGACTGTGCATTGGGTTCTATGACTTTTTAAAAAAAAAATCCATTGCCTTGTTCCGAAAAGGATTTAAAGTGTCACACAGAGATGAGATACTATAATAGAATGAAATACATGAACTAAAAAAAAATGTATATATAAAGAACCTGTGCCAAAGGGAAAACAAAGGTCATAGTAACCTGAAGCCAAGAGATCCTACTACATAGAATGAATAATGCCACCTCATTATGTATTTGGTAGGGCAAGCCACATATTAAGCTCCAAGTATTAAGTTCTAAGTATTAACATTAGGGATCACCTTGGGGAAAGGTGATCATTACCACATACCTGTGATGAAGGAGCAGCACAGCCATTCCTGGAACTGGGACCCAATAGGAATTTCTATTGGCCCTGTCTTGACAGAAACTCTGGGTTCTTTCTCCTTTTAGGGACTGTTTGAGATATTAATATTAAACCCAATTTCATATATGCCAGCTATGTGGAGCTGGGCCTGGTAGGAGGAGAAATTGGAGGGATTTGTTCTGGGTCTTCAAAGCCCTTTGGGTGTGTGAGTGGTTCCTATTGATTGGATGGTTTTCTCAGGCCCTGCGGTCACCTATGCCTAGATTTTAATTACTTTTGGAGCTACATTTTGTTCTGCTTTCAAATGCAGTCTGAGTCCTCTTTCCTAGGATCTGGTTTCTATCATCTTGCAGGGGACATAGAACTCAGAGCCAAACTTGGAGTGGATTTCATTTGTTCAACAATCTGCTCTGTGCCAGTGACTGTGATATGTACCAAAGATGGCATAAAGGGCTACATGTGGGAAGAAACTGCCTCTGAGCAGGCATCTTACCTGAGGAGCCCTATATACACATCTCTTTCCATTTGCTAACTTCATTTCAATCTTCTCACGATACAAAGATAGAAACCAAACCCCCAAAGGCACCTGTTATCCATTTGCGGAATGTTTTCTCTTGGGTTTGTGTGTGTCCTTTATGATTATAAAGGAAATTATGGGTCTCTGGGATTCCAGATCCAGGATGTGAATCTGCTGGCCCTTAAAGCAGGTGACCTAGACATGGGAGAACTCTCACTTGAAGCCTCTTTTCTGGATCACCCCTGCTTGCTCCATCTAGGGGCCATGTGCCTGCATGGAGGGTTTCTTCTTGCTCCTGGGACCTTTGTTTCTTGCTACAATATTGGTAGCTCCTCAGCAATGGGAATGGAGATGGTGACCATGGTTCTCGTAAAAGATGACCTCATTGGGGGTTTGCTTCTCTCTGGGATGATCTGGTCTTTTTGCACTTTGCGAGGGCACTGGGTGGTCTGAATGGAGATATTTCAATCCTGGCATGACTGGCCTGGCTGTTGGATATTGGTGGGGGTGTTGCAGGGACTGGAGTGGCTGGGTTGGATGGGCCACCTTCCCCTTCAGAGGCCCCCCTGCTTAAGCTGCTCTATGTTGGCTCAAGCACAGAGCAGTGACACTTCCTGAAGAATCTCCTAGGAACTGGTCTCTTGGATGTAGCTAGTCTATTGGTGTTCACCATGCTCTTGGCCTTGATGGTGCCCTTGTCCACATAGGGTATCCTACATAGTTAAGCCTAGCCTCGCCTTGTGTGGTGTGCTCCAGAAGGGCTGGACCGTATGTTGGAGAACAGAGGCCTGCAGGTCCTGCTGAAAGGACCCTCTCTCTAGGGATTAGAGAGTCAGAGGTCCTAGCCCTGGATCTCTTTGGCACATTATCAGGTCATTACGGGGGCTCCTCTAGTTGCCTCTTATTAATAGGTTTTAGTCTTCCTTTTTGGCCCAGAACTCTGTGATGGGCACGCAGATGGTGGGAAATCAGATGGTAATTACCAAGGTCTCTTCAATGTAAGCCAGTTACCACAGTCTCTTCTATACATCTTCAAGTTTTCCCTCCTCTTCATTTGCAAATGCATGAAAGACATGTGCTGGCCCCATTCTTGAGATACAGATGGAAGGTGAGCCACAAGACGTCTATGAAGTAGAGGAAAGTGTTCTGAAGCCTAGGACTTTTCCTCTCTCTCCTAGCTCTGATTTATAAGTCACTTTTAAGAGTATTAGCTGAAGGATATGCTTTTTCACCTTCAGGTTCCCTGAGAACTGAATGAAAAAAAATGTATTTTTCTTTTTTTATTTTTATTTTTTAATAAATTTTTTGTTTATTGCAGTAACATTGGTTTATAACATTGTAAAAATTTCAGGTGTACATCATTGTACTTCAATTTCTGCATGGACTACATCATGTTCACCACCAAAATACTAATTACAACCCATCACCACACATGTACCGAATTATCCCTTTCACCCTCCTCCCTCCCCCCTTCCCCTCTGGTAACCACCAGTCCAATCTCTGTCCCTATGTGTTTGTTTATTGTTGTTATTATCTACTACTTAATGAAGGAAATCATGCGGTATTTGACCTTCTCCCTCTGACTAAGTGCTTTTTATATAGTAGGCTTTGCGATTTGGGATTTCTGGAGCTGATACCACCTCTGGTGATTTCACTTCTGCGGTGGCACATCAGGTTGCTGAATGCGAGGCGTTATCTGCCTACTATTCTAATGGTATCTTCTGATTGCCTAAGGGATGTTCTGAATAGATCCCTGCTTCTCCCGCTCTACCTTGTCCATTTCCCTGAGGGAAGGATTTAGGTTTGTCACTGCAGTTGGAGTCTACCTGGAATTTGGAGTCTGCTGGATTCTTTCTTATCTCTGCTGCTGGACGCTGGGTGACGGTGGCTGACTTGGTCTCCATTATCACTGCCTAATCCTTCTCAGCTCTCTTATCCCTTGCCTCCCTGTTCTCCTTAGCTCCCACCCACTGCATTCTTGGCTTTTCTCCCATGTTCTCCCAGCATCGTGGCTCAAGGAGGCTTCTAGGCACTGTGGAGCTACAGTGAACAGTTTCCTTGGGAGAGGACAGAAATCTCCATAATCCCATTATACCTGGAACTCTGGATAAGGACATTAACCCTTTTTCTGTTTCTTCTCTAAATTAAAAAAAGTGAAATGAAATCAGGAAACCTAATTAGCAAAAGCAGAGGCTGCTGGCATCTGTCAGATTGCTCTCAGTCCCCTGCCGGAGGAAGATAGCTGTTGGGTCCTGCTCCTCAGACCTGGCCAATCAGCTTTAGTGAGAAGTGGTTTCCTTTCTCCTAGAGCAATTTCCCATTCTGCCTCAGCTACTGCTTCTTTAAACACAAAGAAATGATATTGATTAGTATCTAGTTAGTCACATTTGCCTGCCTGGTTGCCACTTAACCAAGCTGCGGCTCTTGTTTCTGTTATGAGTCGCTCATACAGTATATATACAGGTATGGATTGTAGATCCAGGTGACGTCAGGGAAATGCACTCGGAGATTGGAGTGGAGTGATTTGTGAATTCTGTCTTCCTCAATTTGATTCCCTTCTGAAGGTCAATAGCAGCATAGCTCCCTGTGGCTCTCTTTTGCTCTCTTATATGTTCTTCGAAGTTTGCAATTGTGTATTCTCCTGTCTTCTTGGGAGGGAAAACTCAACTAGTTATCTCTGGCTTTCTATGCCTTCCCCCACCCTATTGGACAGCTTCTTTGATCTCCTCATGATCCAGACGCTTCTTTAAATGTCTCTTCATGTTCAGGACCAAGTGCATCCCAGGTTAATGTCTTACAGCCAGGTACTCTTATCTCTTTGGATCGTGTGTTCATCACAGTCAGACACTTGGTTGATACTGAGATGAACTCAGTAAGTCGTCAGAGAGGGGACACCTCTCTCACTGAACAGGCAGCAGTAGCCCTCAGGAGGACCACTCTGGTCCCAGCAACCCCTGGCTGGTCCTTTCTCAAGAGTGTTTATCCTTCTCTGGAGCTCCAGGGTAAACTCAGAAGTGTAAGGTCCTCACTTCATACCTCCCAAAATATTCCCCCTTTTTCCGCTAAAGGAGAGCTCTCTCCTCGGCCCATTTTAAATGTCTTTCATTGCGTAACTGCATTTAGGGTTAAGTAGCTTCCTTTCTTTTGGGAAGAGCAATTTGTCATTTTTCCCTCTCCAATGTTGTCCCAACTTTTTTTTTGTCAGAGGAGGTGCAAATGATTGAGTAGGACAGAGGTCCTCTCCATTCAGTACCCTTTTTAGGTAACTAGATGTATGAGTGAACACTGATTTCATAGTCTCCCAATATTAAATTCTTTTCTATTCTAACATAATAAAAAGAACAAAAAGGCAAAATAATTCATGAAAAGGTTTCCGTTGTCATGTTCCATAGTCTTTTCTGATATTTGATCATATGTAGATATGATCCTCATGTAGTTATATTCGGAGTTTGGATACAAGTTTGTTGTTTTAAAATATTGTACTGAACATTCTCCATATTGTCTTTTAATGAATGTTTCCAATGACTGAATAATATTTTATTGCTTTCATAAACCATGATGTATTTTGGTTTCTTCCATTGTTTATTAATTCTCTTTCTTTTGCTATCACAAATATTAAAAAGTAAACATCTTTGTATATAGTGCCTCTTTCATCTGATTATTTTCCCTAATATAGTGCCCCTTTCATTTGATTATTTTCCCTAGAGTTAGATTACTAGATCAGAAGGTGTGAAAGTTTTTATGGCTTTTGGAATATTTTCCCAAGTTATTTCCCAAAGTGATGAATCTGTAATTTTTTTCAATTGTCAGGAGTGCTAAGTGTGTCTCTGGCCATTTAGGGGAATTGAGTGGAGGATAGAATATGTGGGTGGCTCAGAGCAAAATGGTCAAACAAATGGTTTCTTTCCCAAAAAGGCAAATTCAGATTCCCAAACAAGGGAATTAAGGTGAGTGAATGGGGAATTAATTTCCCTGACTTTTATCCCCCACATGCCATCTTCTCCTATCCTCTCTTTTATCTCAGACAGCACATACTTTTCACGTATGCATCCAGGATCCTTAGAGATGTCCTTATTGTCTATCTCCCGCCAATAGCTTAAATAGTTTCAGCAACTCAGTTTACAGAAGGAAGCATTCCTGCCCTTGGCTTATTTCCTTGCCAACTTCTCTCCCAAATAACAAATCCCGTATTCAAATAACTTATTTTTATTAAGTTTGGAAATTCTTTAAAAAATATAAACACACATACATGTGATATACAATAATTTGGCTGAGAGGGAGCAAACAGAAATCTAGTTCAACTTAAGATTCTAAATTGAACTTTGATGATAGGGTGAGGGAGTGTGAGATAGTAAGAGGGCAAAGACAAGTGAAGAGGGCAGTTCACACAGACCCAGGGCTGGCACCCACCCCGAAGTACAGCAGAGTCCTGGATGGAGACAGGAGCAGCAGGCGGCAGCCTGGGGGGTTGCAGAGAGCCCTTGGCAAGTGAGCGGTCTTTGGCAGAGTCAGAATGAAGACTGGAAGTGTACCTCTCACTGTAGGCTCTGGGTTTTCTATCCTTCACCCACACATCCATTTACATAAGAGGAGGGGGTGTCATAGGGGCAAGAGGAAAGGAGAAAAGGAATCTGTAATCCTGCATCTTCGAAGCTGGATCCACGTAGGGTCAGTGGGTGGGGACCAGCCATCACATTTACCCTTCAGGGCACTCTGAATCTCTCTAAACCAAGAACTAGGGTGCCCATCTGATTATTCTGGAAGAGAATAGTGCGTCTAGGAGATAAACACAAAGATTAACGAGATGCTAAACACCAGGGCCAGAGGACACCAGAGGAGGTTCCTCCTCACCCTCTGACAAAACTAATTTTAAAATACCAAAGCAGTTCCTAATTTCCTGGGAAGCTTCTGTGGATGAGACTTCAGCAGAAGGCTCACAATTGGGTCTTGGAATTTTTCTAAGTTGGTTTGGATTGTTAATGCAATCAAACCAATCCACTTTTCCTCAAATCTGGATACTAGAAAGAATTTTTCAATGCTCTTTATACCTCTACAAAGGAAGGCTGGCTCTAGGATTGTTTCCAGTTGAGCTTTTAGGTTTGAAGTAGTTAACCTTTTATAGGGAGAGCCACCATTCCAGGACACACTCTGTTCATCTAACTGACATGTTACAATTTTCCCATCTCCACCACCATGTAGATCTTTAGATACACCCAGATATGTATATCTATATATCTAAATATAATATCTATATAAACTTGATAGAAGGCATCATTAGCAGGAGATTGTCTTCAAAATAGGCCCAGGAGGCCCAGGATGTTTTGGGTGGTGAGATGTAACAAGGAGCAACTTACTCTTAAGGGCACCTTGTCTTGGTTAATGAACTTTTGTTCCTACTGCCTTGGAGGATATTTGCCTGGTATCAGCAGATAATAGACCACCTAGAAATAATCCTGTCTGGGTCGTACTATAGAGTCTTAACTATTTATCTATTAATAGAAGGTAATATTTAAGGAGTGCCTACTGAGTGCCATCTTTGTGCTAAGTCCCTACTACCTGCAAAATCTTTGTCTTCACAGTAACCTAACATGGTACTTTTATTATCCCCATTTTACAGATGTGAAAACAAGGTTGGAAAGGTTAAGTAGCTAACTTACTCAAGTCCCATAGCTGGTAAGTGGTAGATGTAGAGCAAACTCAGGCAGTTGGATTCCAGAATTTGCTTTCCTAAATCACTACAGTGTGAGAACGCTCAGGAAATTAAACAAAACAAGGCAATTAGGATGCAGAAGAAGTCACACAGCAGTATGCAAGGTTCAGAACCAGGAATATTTTGTTTGAAGGAAGATTGTCATTCTGAGAAGCCTTTCACTGTGTGTTGGACACATGGGTGAGCAGATCGGGTTACCCGGGAATCAGTGAGATCCCCTTCTTGGCTGCAGTAGTCGGGCAGAGGTTCTGAAAGAAAGACCCGTGGAGGTGCCAAGCACGTCTACCAGTGATAACCGTCATCAGTAACGTTGAGCTCTGTGCGCCAGGCATGGTACCAAAAGCCTCATATGCAGAATTTTAACCTTCCTGTTAGTATACAAGGCTACTGCTGTAACAGATGGAAAACAAACTCAGAGGATGAATAATTTTCCCAACGTCACTTAGCTGACAAGTGGCAGAAGTGGTCCAATGCCCCTGTCCCAAGTCAACTACCAATCTCTAAATAAATAAATAAAAGGCCATCGCTCATCCACACTGGCTGCCAGTTGGAAGAGCTGACAGTGGTTGATGAGCAGTGGATCTGTTTTAGAAGACCAAAGCCCCTGAAAATTCTGAGGGGTCCTTGCTGACAGGAAAAGCTGAGACCTATTATGTTCATTTTCACAGAATGCATTGAATCAAGTGAAATTCCCTAGAAACGCTTGTTTGGTATGGGAATAGTTTGTCCTCAAACTGATGAAAATATGTTATCCGATATTCAAATAATTAATGTTCAGGCGCTTAAATTAAGAAAAAAAAGAAAAACTCAAAGCCTGGAAAGAAATTCAATTTATATTTGCAGAATAGATTCCTGCAGTGTATTTATCTTTACTGAGCTCAATGTCATTATAACTATATTATCCGCACACACTCATCTCTTATATAAATGGAATTTATTACTTATTTGGAAAGTACTTTTTTCCACTTCTCACTTGGTGAAGACTTCTCTGAGAATCCTAATTATTTGGACAAGGCAGATACCAAATTCTTGCTTTGTCGTAAAAAAAAAAAAAAAACACTAGGAAACATTGATCCTATATGTTAAAATCACTTTTATTTCTAGAGCACTTTATAATTCATAAAGCACTTGAACCAAATCATTAATTTTGGGCCAACAAGTGTAGGGAGGCTAAGTGACATGTTCAAGGGCACATAGCTAACAAATGTCAAACTTAGAGTCCAAATCCATGATTTCTGATCACCAAGGCTATGACTAACAGCATTCTTATAAAAGGCTTTGGGAGAAATTATTAATTTCAATACTGATTTTAAAATATTATTGGTAGAAATACTAAAGAGCAAAACAAAATAAAACAAACAAAAAAACAAACTACTGATACACGCGACAACACAGATGGATCAGACATAATGTTGAATCAATGAAGTCAGACACAGAAGAGAACACACAATACGATTGCATGTAAATGAAGTTCAATAATAGTCAAAAGGAGGGCTTCCCCTTGTGGCCAAGATGGAGTAAAGGGACTAGATTTACTCTCCAGTCTGAAACAACTAAAATCTGGATAATATACATGACACAACAGTTTTCAAGACATTAAACAGCAGGCAACAAAGGCCTGTGATCTTTGAGAGATGGGAAAGAAAGTAGGTGAAGCCCAGCCTCCTACAGGAGAGTTTCCAGGTTGCAACACTGGGAGGGGAAATGCAGGCGAAGCCCAGCAATCTCACTCATAGAACAGATAGAGCTGACAATGTGAGATATCCAGGTGGTTATAGTTCTCAGTTCGAGTAGGAGGAGGAGAGAGCTGGGTAGATAAAGAAATCCATAGATCTGCAGAGGGTCCCCTTTGAATCTTTAGCTTAGCAGTGCTTGCACGTAAGGAAAGAACCATCCAAAAGGATTGGTGGGAACAATCCTTGGAGCTCACTTAGGACCAGAATAGTTCCTGTTCTCACCACCCAGAATATAAAACCTCATAATTCTCAGGACATTGGGTACAGTATTAACTCAGAACTCCGAGTTGAGGAAAACTAGCCCTAGACTCAACACTGCGCTGGTCCTATCTAATAAAGTTTAACAGCAAGACCCCAAATAATCAAACTGTTTCCAAGTAACTTCACCATGTCCCAGAATAAAGCTCAAGAATATTTATAGGAAAACAAAAATATCCAGCACCCAACAAGATAAAATTCACAATATCTGGCATCTGATGAAAAATTATCAAACATGCAAAAAAGCGGAAAAATATAACCCATAATGAGGAGAAAAGTCGATCAGTTGAAACTGATTTGGAAATGATGCAAATGATAGAATTAGTAGACAAAGAAATGAAAACAGATATTATAACCATATTCCATATGCTCAGAAGATAGAGGAAAGATTGAACATGTTAAGTAGAGACATGAATGATATATAAAAGGCCCCAAATTATGCAAAACTAATCTACACTGATAGAGGTCAGAGTAGTACTTACTCTTGGGGAATATTAATAGGTGAGGGGCAAGAGGATGCCTTCTGAGAAGCTGAAAATTGTTTGTGTCTTGATCTAGATGGTTCTATATGCATCTGCATACACGTAAAAATCAACTGAGCTGCACACTTAAGACTTGTGTGCTTTATGTAAATTAAACCTCCCAAAATATCCCATATTATCAATCTGTTTGCAAAGCCAGCCAACATATATGAATAAGCAAGTCTTATTCCACTGGATGGATCAAAGTGGATGCATGTCCTCAAGAATCTATAATATAATAGGAGACAGAGATTAGCTATCATGGGAGAGCTAGAAATTAACTGCACCGTAGAGATTTATTTATCACTGTAGTTATATTAGTCCCAACTGGTCAATAAGAGTAGAACTCCTATTAGTTGCTCAATAAATGTTGGTTGCCATTAACTCTTGCCAATTTTTCTCCATGAAAGTATAAGATGGTGGCACAATGTGAGAAAATCAGTGTGTTTTATTTCATGTGCTTAAGAGAGGGTGTAGCTTACATATTGAAGGTTGATCACATGTGTTTTCCCAGGAAGTCCATTCATGTCGTACGGAATAAATCAGCCACTTCTAAGAGATAGATTGAGTGTGGACAAAGGGACAAGAATAGGGTCTAGGCTAGTCTGGATCTTTAGATGGGCGTCCAAGCTGTCAATAAAAGTGGATTTCTATTGTTTTTTTCTCTCTGCACCATTCCCACCAAATACCAAATGCAGGTCACTGAGTAAATAGTTCTCGATAGGTAATTCATGTAGAATTCCTATTTCTATGATTCCCTGGAAAATTTCATGACAAAATTGTTCTGGATTATTCTACCTCTATAACCAATCAGCTACAGATGCTACTTCTCAATTAGATTGTATCTCTTACCTGAAATTCCAGTGGTGATCTGAGAGCAAGAAGCCAGCTTTCTTTTCCCATAAAGAAGGGATGTGTTTGATGGAGAAAGTTCTCACAGGGATTTCTTGGAGACAGATTGAGTTATTTTTGAATATTGTCATTAATTAAAATAATAATTGTCACCCATATCCCCTGTGGAAGTGTAAACAAGGCTTGTTGGCACCCTGAGTTTGATACTACTTTGTCATTTTTTAAAAAAATGAATGTCAGCCAGACTTTTCATTGGAATGTCCTGCGGAAGGCTTTCTCTATGTGCTGTGTTTTTTTGACACTTGGCAGAAGAGTCACTGTAGTGGCCAAAAAGGGAAAATATGAAATCATTAGATGAGGGCATTTAAACTTTTTGTCACTATGCATCAGCCATAGCCTAGAAGCATTGACGGTGACCTTTGCTGCAGATGCTCAATTTTGGGGGGGATAACCTTGGGAAATACTATGACCTAACACTGGGAAGGGAGACATCTAGGCCTCCATTTTTGTAGGACTCAATAGTGGAAGTGTCACTAGTGTTTCCAGAGTCATCTGGACAGTAGGGTTGCAACAACGATGATCGGTATTTCCCTGATTCTGCCTACCCTCGCTCACTCCCCACATTCTGCAGGAATCTTGCTTCTACATTTCTCCAAACTCACTCAAGAAGTTCCTGAGAGTATCTCTGGATGATCCTGATTATATTTTTTCAACTTAGCACTTGTGTTCAGTTTTTCTCCTTTCCTGTTCTGGTTGTCTGGTATTAATATTGTCAATATCGTTAATATCAGTTGTGGTGGATTGATTACATTGATGACCCCATTTAATGCCTTCTTGTCCTTTGCTCTGTAACATTGTAGGCTCTTCTCACTCTGCCTCTGGGGTTGGCCATATGTCTTGCTTTGGCCAATGGGGCTTGCAAAACATTTGAATGTTTTGTTTCTTCTCTTGCTCTTCTGCCTTCACCAGGAGAACATGTTCAGTCTAGTCTCCTGAAAGATTGGAGACCATGTGGAGGAAAGCCAAATCATCAAAGCTGAGGCCATTCTGGGGGCTCACTCAAGATCCCAGAATGCAGATTGCTTAAGTGAGCCTGGCTAAAATCAGCCAAGTCTGGCCCGGTCCAGCAGAACTACTCAGTCAACCCACCAGACTCTTGAGCTAAATAAATGCGAATCGTTTCAAACCACTGTATTTTGTGGTTGTTTGTTCTGTAGCATTACGTAGCAATTGATAACTGATACATCTGTCTGTGCCCTGGGATCCTTTTGAATCAGGTCCTCATCTGCTTCTCTCATTCCACATCTTATGAGTCCAGCTCATGGCTCAGGTTACCATTTCCGTTCTGAGTTTCTGTAATCACCCCAAGAAGGAAAAGTATCCTTCAGCCTGCCCCTCCAAACACTCTTGCCTTGTGCACTCATTGTTATGTGTTATCTAGAGGGCTTTTTTTTTTAAGACACTATGAACTATCCCAAAAATAAAAGTATAGAAAATCCTATAACATGAATCAGTTCTGTATTCCTATCACCCAGATTTATCAAATGCCTTCTCTTCCTATTTCACAATTTGTACTAGTTTCCTAGGGCTGATCTAACAAAATACCACAAACCAAGTAGCTTAAAACAACAGAAATTTATTGTCTTGCAGTTTTGGAGCCTAGAAGTCTGAAATCCAGGTGTCGGCGGGGCCATGTTTTTTGGAAGGCTCTAGGGGAGCGTCGTCTGTTTCATACCTTTTAGCTTCTTCTGTTGCTGGCAATCCTTGGCATTCCTCAGTTTGCAGCTCTGTAACTCCAATCTCTGCCTCCAGCTTCACACGGCGTTTTCTCCTCTTGTCTTCAGATCATCTTCTTATAAGGATACCAGTCATTTTGGGCTAAGGACCCACCCTACTCCAGTATGACCTCGTCTTAACTAATTACACCTACAAACAACCTTATTTCCAAATAAGGTCACATTCTGAGGCACTGGGATTAGGACTCCAATGCATCTTTTTAGGGGACACAGTTCAACCCATAATCCCATTGAATTGTTAATATTTAAGATTTTTGCATCTATTTTCATAAGTAAGCTTTGTCTACACTCATACTATTCTTGTCTGGTTTTGGTCTCAAGGTTATTTAGCCTAATAAAAATAATTTGGGAAATTTCCCTCTTTTATTATTTTCTGAAATAGCTAGTATGGGATAGGAATAATGTGTACATTAAAAGTTTGGTCATATTCATCTGCAAAACTATCTGAGCCTATTATTTTTGGGAGTGGGATGATTTTTGACTCTTGATTCAATCGTTTTAAAGGATAGTGTTTTCTTCAGCTTTTCAGTATCTTCTTGAATCAAGTTTTATAATTTATATTTTTTTCTAGAGAATTTATTGCCATAAAGTCGTTTGTAGTATTTATCGAGTGCTTTTAAAACTCTACACTCTGTCTTTAGTTACGCCCCCTTTTTGGTCCTAATATTATTGATATACACTACCTATAGCATCTTTTTTGTTTGTTTTCTGCTTTCTTGTGTGATCAGTCTTACTATTTGTCTATTTTATTAGTATTTTCACAGAATTCTTTCTTTGGCTTTATTCTGTTGTTCTTTTCTTAGCTTGTTGAATTGAACATTTAATTAGTTGAATTGTAATGTTTTCTTTTGTCAACAGTTAATTTAAGATGATAAATTTAAGTCTAACTACTACTTTTGCCTGATGATACAAGTCTTGACCTGTGGTTCTTTCATTCTCACTTAATTTTAAATATTTGGGAATTGCAATCTTTGCCTATAAGTTGTTTAGAAGTACGGTTTTAAATTCCCGAACATAGATTGGTTATTTTAAAAAATAACTTTGAAAGTTGTGTTATGGTCAGGGTCTGCAGTACAATATCAGTTCTTTAACATTTATTGAGAATTTCCCTATGAACTAGTACATAGTGAATTTTTATGTGTGCTGGAAATGAATGTATTATCTTTAATTATTGAATGTAGAGTTCTATGTATCTTTCTTAGAACAAGATCGTTAATTATATTTTTAAAAACGTTATAGATGATATACCAATTCTGTATATCAGTTTCTACAGTAGATACATTAAAATTTCCTACTATTATGATTGTTTTGCCATTTTCTTTTTGTGATACATAAATACATTATGTAATACATTACATAATTACACAAATACATTATATATATACTTTTTGTATGTATATACATATATACAATGGTTTATATATACATTATGTACATATATACATGTATATATGTAAATAGATTATGTATAATACATAATACATTTATTTGTATTAAATATATATTTGTATTATCTATGGCATATATCCTTATGGCATACATACTACACATTTAGGGATATACTGTTAGGTACATTATTTCATGATTTTATATCTTCTTGATAAAGATTTTATTATGTAATGTCTTGCTTGATACATACTAATGATTTTCTTCTTTAAATTCTATTTTGTCTAATATCATTTCTCATTTGTCCTTAAAAAATAAAATCCAAGCATCTCTATTTTTAACTGATGAGTTTTTCATTTATTTTTGCTATTACTGTTATATTTAGAGTTGTTTCTGTTGTCTTCTTGTAATCTTTTAAGTCAATCTTTTTTATTGCTTATTTTATTCTACTTTTCTGAGTTGTTTGGATTAAAATATTTTTTCCATTTCCTTTTTGGTGTTCTTTGCTGGGTTGGAAGTTATGGATTTTATTATATATGTATTAAATATGTATGTACATTATATGTATTTAATGTGCAATACATTATATCACATATATACTTTAAACATCTATACATTATATGTATTTAATACATAATACATTTATCTGTATTAAATATATATTTGTATTATATGTGACATATAGTCTTATGGCATATTTTTCTGAAATGTTCATCATACACACTTAACTATAAATTTTTCTAACAGTATACAAAGTCATTCAATGTCCCTCTTCTCCTTAATAATACAAGAACTTCAGCATACTTTGTATACTGATTGAATAATCCCCACTTATTCCTTGTTGTCGTCTAGAGTTTTAGTATCACTTTATTTTAACACAAAAATTCATTTTTAATAGTCAAAGTTAACTAATTTTGACAACTTATTTTACTAATTTCTGTGCACCCCATATTTCATTTGTCTCTCTTTTCCTCTCTGGACTCTCTTTTCTTTTGCTCCTTTAGTGTTTTTTTTTTTTTTTTAATGAGGAAGATTAGCCCTGAGCTAACATCTATTTCCAAACTTCCTCTTTTTGCAGAGGAAGATTGGCCCTGAGCTAACATCTGTGCCCGTCTTCCTCTATTTTTATATGTGGGGTGCCTGCCACAGCATGGTTTGGTGAGTGGTGCATATGTCCGCACTTGGGATCCGAACCTGAGAACCCTGGGCCGCCAAAGCAGAGCGTGCGAACTTAACCACTATGCCACTGGGCTGGCCCCACTCCTTTAGTAATTTTTAAGCAAGGGAATATGTAGAAACTCCCTCAGTTTTTGTGCATATAAAAATATCTAATTTTCGAATATGAGTTTTAACTGCATGTAGAATTCTTGATAAACAGTTATTTCTCTCAGTGCATGAAAATGTTACTCCATTGTCTTTTGCTAGCTGTTATTATTGATTAGAAGTCTACTTTCACTCTAATTGTCATTAGTTTGTAGGTCACTTTTTTTCCAATGGTATTGAAGGTTTTCTTAACTTGTCATTAATGTTTTGTATTATCACTAAATGTGTTAATATGGATTTATCTGCTGAGCTCACAGACTTTTAATCTTTCAATATTGTTTCTTTGCCATTCCCTCTATTCTTTTCTACTTGTGCTCTCATTCACTATATATAGATTCATGTTGTGCTCTTTTAATTTACTCCACATATCTTATCTTTTCATTCATATTTTTAACGTCTTTATTTTACTATGCAACATTTGATTTGAGTTCCTTTGTGTACTGTCTTCTAATTCACTTATTCTCTCTTTAATTGTCTCTGATATTTATTTCATCAGAATTTTTTAAATACCAGTAACTCTATATATCATTTAGAATTTCTGATTTTTTTTTAAATAAACATTTGTTTTATTTTTTCATTTTTTCTACCCATTTTTTCCATTTTTTGTTTCATTATGTCTTGTTCTTAATGGATTTATTCTTTCTTTTATATCTTTATGAATGTAAAATCTTATTTTAAAATTATTTTGTAATTGGTCCATTACTTTCATTTGGTATGGAAGGGGAGGGAGTTAACAGCCTATTGCTGTCTTTCTAGGCACTCTCTCTCAGCATTAATTTTCTCGTGTGTTTTGGACTTGTATTTGCAGGCTTTCCTTGAGTTCATGTTTTCCCTTTCTCTCTGTATTATCCTTGCCCTGAATAGGGATTTTTATTTTCCCCCATTGTGTAGTGTGGGGTCTCCAGCTCACCATTAGGTCTTATATTATTAACTTAGAGCTTGTATTCTATTGGATAGTGAGGATATTATATATCTAGTCTATTTTGGGGGTCCTCAAGACCCACCCACACATTCAGTGATTTGCTAGAAGGCCTCATGAGACTCAGCACATAGTTGCACTTAGGGCTAAGGTTTATGATAGCCAAAGGATACATGACAGGGTCAGCAAGGGACAAACACACAGGAGGAGCCTGGAGAAATGCATGTGCAGACTTCCTTATACCCTCTCTCTTCCATGAAGAGACACACCTAGCATGTTTCTTTCTCCAAGAGTAAAAAATACAGAAAGATGTGTGTAATATTTCTGTCTACAGAAGCCCACTAAAGACTCAGTGCCTGTATTCATTTCCTAAGGCTGCTGTAACAAGTTATATAACTTCATGCCTTAAGACAACAGATATGTATTCTCTCACGGTTCTGAAGACCAGAAATCTGAAATTAAGGTGTTGGCAGTGTTGGTTCCTTATGGAGGCTGTAAGGAAGAGGCCATTCCATACCTCTCTCCTAGCTTCTGGCTGCTGCCAGCAAACCTTAGTGTTCCTTGGCTTGTAGACACATCACTCCAATCTCTGCCTCCATCTTCACATGGCTGTCTTCTTTTTATCTCTTTGTTTCAAATATCTCTCTTCCTTTCTTTTATAATAACACCTGCCATTGGATTTAGAGCCCACCTTAAATCTAGGATGATCTCATCTCAAGATGCTTAACTTGATTCCATCTGCAAAGACCTTTTTTTCCAAATAAATCACATTTACAGGTTCCAGGGATTAGGACTTGGACATGAATTTTTGAGGGTCACTATTTAACCCACTATAGTGGCCAAGGTTTTTATTTGAGGCAGATCTCGTAGGCGCCCTCTGCCTAGCATGCACCTAAATTCCACACTCCCAGAAGAAAAGTAGGTTTGGTATAAATTACACTGTTTGTATGAACAGTCTAGGCACAGTGAGACTCTCTTATCAGTGAAGGAACTGTTCAAGTGCCAACTTCCCAGAGCCAGCTCAGAGCCAACCTTGCAAGGCCCTTCAAAAGATAACAACCTCAAGCCTGCTATATTAGCTCTTTTCTGTACAGTCTACCCCCTTCACCCTTATCTAAGGCATCTTTACGCAAAATTATCATTAGGACTCCATGATGCAGGGACTGACCTTCAGTATTATCTGCAGGCATCCCCTCCAGGAGTTCTAGATTTATCCAGTTAAAACAAAACCCATTAACCATAAAGATCAGTCTTAGAAAGCCTGGTAGCTTCCTCTAGTGGTGATGTGCCTCCCTCAACTTGTAGCTTTTGGCAGGAGCCACAAGTTACGGGTGCAATTAGTCTGTGTATCAGCAGTATAGAGCCAATGAGCTCAATTTCAGAGAGTCACATCAGAGAACAAATCCCTGTACATGGGCACCTGTATGTAACTGAGACAGACCAGCCAGCTTCCACAATGATTTTACAGTTTATAGCCCCACTGAGGGGTGTTCTAAATCTGCAACAGTCCCAGAGTCTGAGTCCTGTTCGTTGAGTGGAGAGACCTCATCTAATTTCAGTCCAGCACAGCTAGACGAAGGCTACAACAGCCCATCGCAGACAGAATGAGATTTCAGCTTAGACTGAGGTCCAGGCAATTAGGATCTTGAATTCAGGATTCCCAAAATGCCAGCAACCGGTTTTCTCCTGCAGTAGCAAACTCAAGACACTGCAGGGCCAGACAGCTGTGTTCCAAGTCCAAGTAACAAGGCTTTCCTAAGGCTTTTTTACCTTGTCTGCTAGTGCAAATTGACCTACTCTAAAATATGCACATGAGGTGGGAAAAATCATCAACCTTTAATGGTCAAGCATTTGATTTCAATGAGAGCTCATTAGCAAACTAAAAACTGCTTTTTAAAACTAAAAAAAAGTATATTTCCATCTGGAGATTGCCTCTATTTTCACGTTGTCTCCATTTTTAAAGAGGCTCCAATAAACAACAACAAAGAAGGAATAAGTTACAGAGATTTGTTCTGTTTTCAATACTCAAGAGTTTAAATTTCAATTTGCCCACCCATGGCAAAAAGCAAGGGAGTTGTGTACCACTAACATTTTTTCTTTGCAGCTTTCCCTGATTGTGATGATCCCTCTTTAGCATTTATGAAATTATAAGCATATGATAATTTTAAAATAAATTTTAATCATACATAGATGAAATAGCCACAAAACAGCAAGGCATTTAAAAATTTTTTTTTTCTTTTCATTGCAAGTTTTGCTCCAAGCTTTAGCAGTAAATTTAGCATTTACGGGGTTAAAATGACTGTTACTGAGAGATCTCAGCTGGAATGCAAGGAAGGGAGGGATGCTGTAGCTAGGCTGCAGAAAAGGCTTGAGTGGCAACCCCCCTTTTTTCTGCCTGAAGGAGAGAGCAACTAATGAGCTAATTTTTATTGTCTTTGGCCCATTCAAAGCCCATTTTGGGGAATATTTGATCCCTTTTTCCTCCCACCAGGTGGAGAGCACAAACAGTAAAGGCATCCCCTGAACTCTTTCCTCTGTTTTAGCTCGCATGGCCAAAAGAAGCCAGGGGATCCAACAGGCCAAGTCTCCTGGGCTTGAATCTACTTTCAAATTCCATGGGTAGTTTTACCTCTCACAACAGATAGCAGTTCAGTTGCTTTTTTGCACTCTGGGTCACTCCATAATCACCCAGGCACCAGGATTTCATCATTCCCTGCCCTTCTTTTTTCTAAAATAATACCGTAGCGCATTTCAGTGAGTTAGAATTGTTCTAGTGAATTCCATGGCCAGAATTGCTTTGGGGATCCTCAAGGCCACACACCTTTGGAGATTCTTTACAAGCACTCATGAAACTCAGTAAATAGTTGGATTCATGACTAAGGTCTGTTACAGTGAAATGGTATATGACAGGATCATCAAGGGAAAAAGACACAAGTGGATTCTGGAGAAATCTATGCACAGGCTTCCTTATACTCTTTCCCTCTCATGAGGAGACATACCAAATGTGTTTTTTCAGCAGCAAAAAATGTATAAATATGCGTGTAACATTTCTTCTCAGGAAAGCTTATTAGAGAATCAGAGTTCGAGACTCTTATTGGGGGCTGATCACATAGGCATCTTCTGCTTAGCATGTACCGAGGTTCCAGACTCCTAGAAGGAAAGCAGATGTTAACCATAAATCACGTTGTTCATACAAACAGTCTAGGTACAGTGAGCCCCCCATATTAGTTAAGGAATGATTTGAATGCCAAATTCCCAGATGCCAGCCAAGGGCCAACCTCACGAGTAGGCCCTTCAAAAGTTGGCTGCTATGTTAACTCTTGTCTTCATACAGTCACTGAACTAGGACGTGAGTTTGCCCAGATCATGACTGAGAGGCTGTATTTGCCTCAACTTCCCCTACCCTTCTTGGTTATGCAGCTATATAGAGCATAGCTTATCACAGCACAATAGGCTCAGCTAAACATTTTTAACCTCTTTTCATGACAAGAGAGTCCCACCATAGCTGTTGATTTCACGCAGAGAGACCAGCTTAGGTCCCTTGTGGTGTGTGGAGTGGAGAGGGTTTGATTCCAACTCTTATGAGCCTCTGACAGACTTCAGACCTAAAGCCCAGAGGGTCTGCAGCTTCAGCCTTGCTTACTGCTTTCTGTTCTAGTTTACTTTTTCCTCTACAAAGATATGACTACATGTTCTAGATTTTCTTTTAAAAAATGTCATCTTTCATTGCTATTTGTTTGGAGCAAAGCATGGTGGAGAGGGAGAGGCTTAGACTGTGAACTTAGAATGCCAGCTTAGCCAGAAGGTGCTCTTTTACGTTTTTGTACATTATTGCAGCTTTCTCTGTTGAGATTCGGGCCTGAGCCCATGGGGACTGAGCTGGCCTGGAGGACAACTTTAGTGATAGATATTGTGCTTTACTCAAAACTGCCTTTCACCTGTGTTTCTGGCCTATTATCCTGTGTCTCTCGACTCTCTCTTCCGTTTGGATGAATTATTCCCCATGAGGCTCGTTAGTGGGCCTACCTAGCAGTGTCTGTTTCTGAGAGGGAACCCAGCTTAGATGCTCAAGCCAAGATTTCCCTACTACTCACGGATTTTGGTCAAACATGTGACTCAAAATGAAACAACAAAATCAGAGTTTGGGCAGTCTACTACTTCCAAAAGTCATTCTATTCACTGTGGGGAAAGACTAATAGTGAACCTGTAAGTCAACTACTAATTCATTTTCTCTATATTAACCTAAATGGTTCTCATTACATTTATCAATAACATATATTTTGATTATTCAGCATCTGTTTTTCCAGTTTCTTTCTTTTTTTTTTTGAGGAAGATTAGCCCTGAGCTAACATCTGTTGCCAATCCTCCTCTTTTCTCTGAGGAAGATTGGCCCTGGGCTAACATCCATGCCCACCGTCCTCTACTTTACATGTGGGACTCCTGCCACAGCATGGCTTGATAAGCGGTGCGTAGGTCCACACCTGGGATCCGAACCTGTGAACCCTGGGCTGCCAAAGCAGAGCGTGTGAGCTTGACCACTACCCCACTGGGCCAGCCCCTCCAGTTTCTTTTTGAGAAGTTGTCTCTTTTCTGTCATGTGAATTGTGTCAGTAGAACAGTAAATCCAGATGTGCGCACTTTTACTACAGAAGTCAAAGGAGGTTTAGGAGAGTCTTTTTTTTTTGACCAGATCCTTCCTGTTACCACTCTGGCCCACTGAAGGTTTGGCGAAGGGATCTTGGCTCAGTCAATGAGTGGTTCTCTCCTGGGATGTTTGACTCTAGGATGCGTTGAGGCAAGGACTGAAGGAAATGATTGCTTATTCCTGCAGCAGTGCTGAGTCAGCAGCTAAGCCATTCTTGCCACAGTGACCTTCTATACCAGTCTATGTTATTCATAAAATCTGGCATTGAGAACTGAACATGACACTTCAGGTAAGATGTGACTGGTGCACGCTTAGTGATTTCTACTACTGGCTCTTCCGTGATCCATATGCTACATTTCTTTAATGTAAGATCATATTTACCTTTCCCCTATAGCTGTTTAAACTGACTATATTGCTTCATATTATTGTTACGAATCCAAATCACTCTTTCTCTTGTTGTTGAGAAAGGCTGCTCAACACAGCGCACTGGAGCAGCTGATTTTTGAAAACTCAAATCCGGTTGAGAGTATTTGAAAATTATTATTGTTATATATATTTTTACTTTTAGAAACTTGTTTTTTTGAGACTTTGGGAGTCAGTGGAACATGGGGCTGCTTAAAAAAAGAGAGAACTTGTTTCATACCGACAAGATGGTTCTGAACTTTGGTTCTGTCAACTGTCATCTTGGCCAGCTTTGTATCATCTGAAAATCTGCCAGAGTTTGCCAATCTTAGGTGTCAAGTTGACTTGAAGTTGCTAGTATGCTGCGAGTGACAGGCCGGATGGGTTTTTCAATCTGGTTCTCCTCAAGCATTTTCTTTGAAAATACCGAAACATCATTGTGATCTCTGATCTTATAGTCTACCTGTTTTTTTTTTTTTTTTTTTAGTATTTTAAAGGTTTAATTTTTTTTTAAGAAAAGAAGTTGTTCCTTCAGTTTTCTTCTTTGTGCTTTCATCATAGCTATACTCACCTGCACGAGCACACCTCTGTTTTTTTGGATGCACAAATAGTATAAAGTTGAAAATAGTACGAATTTCAAAACTATGAATGTACATTCTCAGTGCCATTGCTCTATGAAGGACAAGATTATGAAACATTATTTATTTAATCCTCCAAAAGTGGGTATAATCTATTTCCACTCCAGACTTTTGCTGGGAGTTGTCTCCAAGAATTAGGTTTACCAAAAACACAAGATGATAATAGAAATTATTCCTCCTACCCTTCTTTAGGAGGTCTGATGTGCTTTTATACTCTGTAACCCTGATTTAGCTGAGTTGTAGATCAATACATTTTATATTTTTTCAAATCAAGTGAAATATGATATGGATACGAGGAGTTTCCTATGAGTAGGTCCCCTCTAGGGTGGAGTCCTCCGGATTCTGGATGCTGTGCAGGGAAGAGTGTGGTGACTAGGCTGGTAGAGCCTGGGGTACCAGGGCGTCCAGTCTCCACCCAGATCCCAGGGAACTGTGCAAGACACTGAAACAGATGCATCTGGACCTCAAGGAATGACTTGGCCAACAGGAATGTCAGCTATGACTAGAGATTAGATGTTACATTTTCCTGTTTTCTGGCACCACAAAATATCCTGGATTCCTCCTCTGTGAGGGGAGGAAATCTCAATACTGACTGAGAATTTAGTCTGGTGGGATGTGTGCCTGGGGCATCAAGTTGCTATAAAGGAAATAAAGTGATGTTCATTATATACCTGAGTTCGTGGACTAGGATACACACCTAATGAACGTGGTATAAACATTTCTTGGAGTGTTGGTTTACTAAAAAGAGGAGAAACTACAAGCAAGCTTTATTGCAGGGAACTAGGGGTTAGGGAGAGAGCCAGTACGTATAGTGTGCCCTACTCTGTACCAGGCCTGACGCACTACATTTCATTTACTCCGTTTGCAGAGGCCTTACCAGAGAGGCATTACCTCCATATTACAGCTGAGGAAGCAAATTGTGTTAGTCAGGGTTCTCCAGAGAAACAGAATCTATCTATCTATCTATCTATCTATCTATCTATCTATCTATCTACCTACCTACCTATCTTAAAGAATTGGCTCACATGATTATGGAGGCTGAGAAGTCCCAAGATCTACAGTCTGCAAGGCATTCTGGAGACCCAGGAGAGCTGATGGTATAGTTTCAGTCCAAGTCTGAAGGCCTGAAGACCAGGAGAGCTGACGCTGTGAGTTTGGGTGTGGAAGCAGGAAAAACCCAATGTCCCAGCTCACCAGTCAGGCAGGGGGAGCTCCTTCTTCCTCAGCCTTCTTGTTCTTCGAGGCCTTCAGTTGACCGGATGGGGCTCACTCACACTGGGGAAGGCAGTCTGCTTTACTCAGTCAATTGGTTCAAATGTTAATCTCCTTCGGAAACACCCTCACAGACACATCCAGAATAATGTATGACCAAACGTCTGGGCACCCAGTGGCCCAGTCAAATTGACATACACACGGGGTAAGAATTAATGAAGTATTTAGCACAGACATACACGTCAGTAAGTGGTAGAGCAAGATAAAAACCCCAAGACTGGAACATTACATAGCTTCCTTGCAAAATTTGAATATTCCCTGCCGGGTACTTGGTAATTACTTAGGCTACTTTAAAGCCAATAAGCAATTCACAAGTGCCATTCTCTGATCTCTTCTCCTACCTTGCCTCTCCAAATAGAGAGAGACCCTGGACTCCCCCATCTGGTTGGGAAAGCTGCATTGGCTTCTTGGAGGTGTCGCGTGTTCGCCTTCTACCTTGATAATCACCCAAGCAGATAACCTACCCCAGGTCACGCACTTGCTCTAACCCTCAGCCCCTCCCTTGCACTCCGTGGTGACTCACAGCAGGTATTTATGTTCAGCAATGTTTTCAGACCTATTGTGTGGAGTCTCCAAGACTGGGCTGTGCCACCAGATCAGATGGTTTCAGCTAAAGTACAGCCCTTGTGGTAATAGGAAAATGAAACTTTACTGTGTTCTACAGCAAATAACTTCAATAAAAAGTCCCCTTTGCAGGAGGAAAAGGGGATAAGATAGAGGAAATGTAGCAGCAACTTTTTCCTTTCATTTCAAAGTGAAGGAGCTTGCCTCTTCCACGACAGACACTTAAATTAGGCAGCCCAAGTCCTTTTCTTGAAGAGCGTGATTTTCAAGTTCAGGTGACAGGACTGGTGATAGGACATCCCTCCAGCCCCACCCCCACCCCACCCCACACACCTGTTCAAAGCCCAGGTGTGACGTGCTGATGCATTAATAATATGAGCCCTTAGCGTAACCAGGGAAGGCAGGACACACAGTTTTGAATGTACTATTTGAAGGCAGAAGAAAAGGAAATGAGGGCTTTTTAACAAGGCAGTGTGTATATAATTAAGTGGGAAAACCTCCTTCTGAGAGCTGGTTTTAAATGTTTTAGATTGGGTTGGCAAAGTTGCCTTGTGTGGGGGACCAATTTCTTCTTCTCTTTGCCCATCATCTAGGGCTTCACCCAGACTCACCCTTTCTGGCTCAAGGAATTAACCTTTCCTGCCACACAAAGCAATCACTTGAATCACTCTCCCCCTAGTGACAGAGATTTTCAAAAGTCACACTAGATGCTGGCGTTACTGCTGCTGCTGTTGCCGCCAGCCCTAACCATTCATACAGAGAAGATTCTGGGCTTCCGTGTGAGCCCTGGCCTCCCAGCTGCTACTCTAGAAAGAAGAGAAATTTGTATGCTCCTCATCTGAAGACTTCGGAAGATCAAACAGGGGATGGAGAAAAGGAATCAGGATTCAGAGAGGAATCCTGTCATGAGACAGCTTACCATGGTATGTGTTTGAATATGCGGCAGGTAATCCACTTTCTGGAAACACAACTACAAACACAGATGGCCTGCCATGATCCTTTCTCTTCCATTAAAATTATAAAGAGAATTCTTTGATTTATTTTTCTTAAAGGCTTTAACAATTATTTCAGCATTACATGTTTAGTAAGAAAAGTTAGAATATTCAGACAAACAGGAAAAAAAAAATCATAAAAATCACTCCTTAGCCCCTCACGCAGAGGTCACGTTTATGCATATTTTGGAGTAGAGATTTTAAGACTTTTCCCGTATATAAATATATACAAAAACACATTACAAAAATTGAATCATTGTTTGTATATCGTTTTAAAAATTGCTGTTTGGGTCATTATTGAAAAAATTCTATCTCAGTATAGGTCAAACGTCATCTTTTCAAACAATGGCCCAGTGTCCCACAATTGCACAAATGTGCCATTTATTATTTAAACCGTACCAAATTATTGGGCATTTAGATTTTTAAATTTTTTTCTGTAATGTAAACAGTCTTGCGGTAAACACCATTTTAAAATATTTACCTTGGCAGTTGTTCCAGGGTTTTATCTGGAGAAATTCCTAGAATTCGTTGTTTAAAACATACTTGCTAGTTCTTGAAATAATAAAGTATGTGTCTGTTATCTATTGCTGCATAATGAACTACCCCCAAATTTAGTGGCTGTAAGCAACAATCACTTATTTTGCTCACACACGTGGAATTTGAGTAGAGCTCGCATCGGCTCTTCTCAGGCCTTGTCCCTACTCTGTATGGTGTCAGTTGAGTAGGTTCACTTGGGGATGGAGGATTTACTTTCAAGATGGCTCAGTCACCCATCTGGCGAGTTGGTGATGACAGTCGGTTGAGAGTTCAGCCGGTGCTGTGGATCAGGTTCCTTAGCTCCTCTCCACATGAGCCTCTCCATGGACTGTCTGGGCTTCTTCATAGCGTGATGCTGGGTGCCCGAGAGAATATCCTAAGAGAACAAGGCAGAAATGCATGGCATTTTTATGACCTATGCTTGAAAGTCACAAAGTGTCTCTGTTGGATGAGGCAGTCACAAAGGCCCGTCCATGTTCAAAAGGAGAGGGCATAGACTCAACCTCTTGGTGGAGGAAGTGGGAATATTTTAGAAGAGCATGTGGAGTGGGAGATATTTCTGCTAACTTTGGAAAATACAATCTGCCATAAAGTATAGTAAGAGGAGGGTGATTTAAGATTTAGAATTTTGAATCAATCTAGAACACATGCCTCTGTATATTTTATTATTGACAGCAGGTTGCTCAGTTTTTATTGTTCATAAAGAAAAGGTAAAGATTAGTGGGTTCACTCAGTGGTCAGTAAAAAGGTTGGAGTCTACAACTGGAATATGGTCAAGCTTCTCCCCGAAGGTCTTATAAGGCAAGGAGAACAGGACAAGTCAAAAGGCACTTGGGAACGAAAGCAGGCAAATGCCGAGGAGACCAACGAGAGAAATACAAACTCCATTTCAAAAGACTCAGGTGCACCATTGACCTCTGGTTGTAGAATAAAGAATTCATGTCCTATTAGTTGGTCAATGAGTGATGTGTGGGTATATCAGAAGTGAGATGGACAAGAACATTTAAATTAAAGGGGGACCCTGGAGGTCCCAGGCTTCAACATCATAAAACAATGTTACTGGTTCATGTCATCCAAGACACAAATAGCCTCACATGTTAGTCTCAGGATAGGGATGCTGAAATAACATTGGAAATCATTTAGATTCCGATGTTTTTCAAAAACTCCTGGAAAAGAGGTTGTGTCTGAGAAACCCTGGAGGAGTGTGAATGGCTACTTCCTCCACGGACTTGGCCCTTCAGGAAAACACGATCACATTTTAATTTTTTTCTGAATGTCAAAATGTAACTGCGGGTATTCTGTCTTCTTGCAGGAATCCCTCTTCACAAGACATTTTTCATCAAAACTGTATGACTGGTAGCCGATCCCCGCAAATGACTCTGCCATTAGGACACTACCTTTGGTATTTTTCTTTTTTCTCCCTATTGAAACTGCTCTGGGAAGCAACGTGGAGAACCTGTATGAATCAATAAGTGATTGGACCCAACTTTACATACATTCAGAGTGCTTGTTAAAAGCAGGCCCATCTCTTGTTAGTTTGAATTACTTCCAACACTGAAGGAAACGTTTGTCAGTGACAAGGATAGGTTGTAACATGCCCTAAAAAGTGAACAGAACTGTTATTTTTCCAAACGCACACACATATTTTTCAAAAAAGAACAAACAACAGTTCATGCACTTCTTTCTCTCTCGTGTCCACGCATATTTTCATTTCAGGGCAGGGAAATTTTGGGATTCTAGTCCAACATTGACAGTTTAAATTTGACTTTAATTAACTGCCTGCACGCAAATATGTAATGACATTTGCAAAAACCAAAGAGCCCTTTGGAAATTTGATCTGAAGAGATTAATAAGCCCAAGAATTTAAACTTGAATTGCTGCATGACTATCATGTGGAGTAGCTATTATCACCATTTTTTGCTGGGCAATGTTCAAATTAGATTTAATCTAAGTGTTTCTCAACCAGGGACAAATTTGCTGCCTGTCTCTCTCCCACCAAGACATTTTTGGTTGAAACAACTATGTGTGAGTGTGTGTGTGTGTGTGTGTGTGTGTGTACCGATGCTCACACTATTGGCCAGAGATGCTGCTAAATCTCCTACAATACACAGGGCAGCCCTCTATAACAAAAATTATTCAACCCAAAATATCAAAAATGCTGAAGTTGAGGAACTCTGGTTTTAGTTCAGACAAAAGAACTTTGCTAGTGTAACTGTCACGGATGATGTTGTCTGATTTATTGCTGCCAAGGCACCAAAATCAGGCTCATATATACCTGGTTGGTTGGATTTTTAAAAAAAATTTTTTTATGTTTCTACTCTCATAAATAGGATACTTTCCCTTTAACTTGGGACCGTAGACACAAAAAGATTAATTGGACAAAACTTGATTAATACACAGGACGAACTATAACGAGATTTTCTGAAGTTTACTTAGGCCTATTTACAAGTATGACTCTTTTTAATTCCCTTCTTAGAATCTGGTAAAATCTTGGTTCATAGGTCTCTACCAGTGTATAAAGACTCGTTCCCCATATATTTACCCTTAATTTTTAGAAGCAAAGTATCTCTTGCTATTTTACTGATGTTGTTCTTCTCTTCATTTTTTTGTCTCTTTGTGGTTTCATGTTCCTATATTGCCTTACCTATGGGCGTGAATAACCTTTCTTAGAGCATAAGCCCTCTATTGCCTAGGAAGGGCTTTCTAATCTTTGTGTCCCATTTTTGAGCTGCTTTTAGTGTCTCTTTCAGTAAGGTTGCACTATTACATTGACCATTTGCTCAGAATTCTCAGTTGTCTATGGAAGCCTGAGTTGTTTGGCTACATGGATATTGGGTTAATAACCTCATTGAACAATATTTCTTGTGTTTAATTAATTTGCTCGTTATACTCTATACTGTTCCAGAAAGGATTTGATGCCATTTACCAAAATACATTTTAGGACTTTCTGACTCCTTTGGCTACCTTGCCTAGTAGACACACTGACCACATTCCAGATAGATGCATGGGCAAGCCGTTTTTGATCTTTTGATATTGACGACCCCTCAGTGTCAGGATCCAGGGAGGGATTATTTGTCTAGCCCTTGAGAATTGAGGCAGAAAGAAATTGTGTCTGGCAAAGTGCCACTAGGAAGCCTACTTCTCTAAAGATACCTTTCTATCGTCTTTTCTTGTTCCATAGTTGGAAAACTTCCCTTTATTCCAGAAACTAGGAGAAGAGCTATACTTAATATGTCAAACCTATGGCTCACCCTCAAACTACTGTTATTGCAGAAGTAAAATTATTTTTATCTCTTCCAGACCTTTTAACTCTTCCCTGATCTGTTACACGTGAGTTGACTACAGCAGTATAGATGAACTGGTTAAGTTTCTGGGTCACAGAGAACCAAAAATTTAGTTCTTAATGTGTAACAACAATTTGAATGGTTAAAATGGTAGAAAAATCACTTAATCTTTTTATTTATCCTGGACTTTAGAGATGGGGCATTTGGCAAGACTCCCAGAACGCTCACCCCATCACCCTGAGAATAGTTAAGAGTCTGGGCTGTAGATCTTTGATTGAATTTAAAGGTCAACGACATACTGTCCTGTTGCAGCTGAGGACCCAGCTCTGAAATCACTCCTGAATTTTCTCATTTTTAAAACCTCCTTTATGTAACACCGTCCATTGGCTCTAATCAGAAATTTAATTTATTCAGAGATAAGGCAAAGGAAGATCTTAACTTCTCTGATGTGAGGGATCTGAAGAAATTAGGAGTGAGCAAGATAAATAGCAGAGCATCAGCACTATACACATTTCCTAATGGATAAGATCTTTGCTTTTGTTATTTTAATTTTCTCTGCATGGAATCAAATAGCCTATGTGCCTTCAATAATGATGATGCGAAGTTGCTAGACTTCTAGGTCTCATTAGAAAGTCCTAAAGTAATTTTTAAATTTCATTTGGGTCCAAATGAAATGAAGGGAAGATAGACTCTCACTCATTCATTCATTCATTCGCTCACATTTAGTGAAATCCTGCTGTATAACCAGGAGATGTGGTAGGTTCTGGATATAAAAAGAACAAGACAAACTGCCCTTGGCAATGCATGACATAGTGAGGAAAAATATATATAAAATTTCAATATAGTGATTTAAGAGTGATAGACTACACATAGAAAGAGATGATGATGAATAATTTTGGGTGGTTTTGTGAAACCTTCACAGATGAGGGCCTTGAGAAAGAAGTAGGACATCCTCAGGCAGATGAGATGGGAAAAGGCATTCAAGGCAGGTCAAATACATGTGTGAAGAAAGACCTGGTGTTGAGAAACAACAGAGTGCTTCCTGAGAAACATAGGTAATTTGGTACGGCTTTCATCTGGGGGATCAGCATGGGATAAGGCTGGAGAAGTAAACAAGAGCCATGTGCTAGGTTCAGGAATGTGGACTTGACCTTGCAGATGACATATGACTCCTATGTCACATTGAGAGTTTCGAATTATTTTTTCTCTTCGTCAAAATGCACTTTTCAGAAATATATTGGTTCTCTGTCAATTGTAGAAAGATATAATGTGAGGGAGTGGAGGGCAGGGAAAGAAAGCGAAAAATAATTTTTTTCCTTATAGAAACAAAGAAAAGAAAATAGAGAATGGAGAGTATGATGAGGCCATTATTAACGGTTCAGTACAAGGAACGTGCCTGCAGAACGCATCAGTTCCCTGAACAATTCTTGCCAATGCTGGTAGTGGGAGACCTGAGGTACACCCAAAGAAACCAGGAAAGGCAAGCCAGTGAAAACTTGGGAGAAAGAACATTTTACCCACATCTCCTAGACTGTGTAGTGTGTTAGTTTGACCGTGATGCTGGAGATAACTAGAAATCCAACAACTTCAATCACGCCCCTGACACCTGAAATTTCCTTGGGTTTTTTCCAGAACAATTCAAAACTGACTTGAGTAGGGATGAAGAATACCCAGGGCAGAACATAGAGGAGATAATTTTACAGTTATTGAGACAAAAATAAATAGCAAAGGGAGTGTGTGTGTGTGTGTGTGTGTGTGTCTATGTATGAGTAAATACACATGTTTATGTCTCAGTACATAGGAGTTATATATCTTTATAGCACAACTTTACATAATACTTCTCATCCAGGGTACGTAGTAGATTTGCAAGGTAGTAGATTTGCATCAGTTTTGCTTAAAAAAAAAAGAAGCTGGGTTAGGACAGCCGGCTGCAAAAGCTCCGGGACCTTGCGGGCCGGCTGGAGTCGGTGGACCAGTGGGAAAGGAAGCCTTAACTGGAGCAGATTGCCCTCAGTCATTAGCGAAAGTCAGAAAGTCCATAGAAGGCAGGACGTCAGTGGACAGGTGGTCCAGGTCGCCTGTGGTCAGGACCATAGTCTGTTCCTAATGGATAAAGGAGAAGTCTATTCTGGTGGATGGGGCGCATCTGGGCAAACAGACATGGTATTCAAAAAGATACTGCTAAGACTAGGGAGTGACATCAGCATCATGGCGGAGTGAGCTTTCCCGTGAACTCTTCCCCCGACAAGATACAACAAAAGCAACAGTCACAGACCAACAACGGAATCCCAGACAGTGAAAACCTACAGCGGAGGGATCCACACTGCCGCACATCTGAGAGCGGAACGTGCTGGGCCCCCGGAGGAAGTGGGGAGAGGTAAGGAGATCTCCACTCCCTCCCCATCAGATCAGCGATCCTGGTCCCCATGGCTCCCAGAGAGGGGGGAGGGGCGGCCCTCGGCGGGGAAACCGTGGCTCTTCGGACTCTCTCAGCCAGTGGGAAACTCCCGCACAGAGGACTCAGAGGAGCCACAGGGCTACCATCAACATCTGAGCACCCCAGAGAGCGGATAAAGAGGGGCAAACGAGAAGCCTCCCACGTCAGGGACCCAGAGGGCAAAAGAGAGAGCTCCCCCCTCCCCGCAACCTGGACTCTGCAGCTCAACCGACCAGACCAGACCTCCGAGGCAGACCTGATCAAACGACTGGACCCGTGGATCGCAGTGGGGAAAAAAAAAAAAAACTGCGGATAGCAGCAGAAAAACCGGGGCAGAGCGCAGGGGGCTTAGACTACACAGCCCTTTACCACCAGACAGTGGCGGCAGGTGGAAATTGCAACCAGAGACTTCCAGGATGAGGAAAAACAAAACCAACACAGGAACCACAATGCAAAAATATATGAAATCACCAGACCAGAAAAAAAATGACAAGCACCCAGAAATCAACCACGAAGACACAGAAATCCATAAACTAAATGACAGAGATTTCAAAATAGCTATCATAAAAAACACTCAACGAAATATGAGACAACACAGACAAACAATTCAATGAGATTAGGAGTTTCTTCACAAAAGAGATTGAAATCATAAAGAAAAACCAATCAGTGCTGATGGAGATGAAGAACACAATGGAGGAGATAAAGGAGAATCTGGAATCTTTAAAGAACAGAGCTGACAATATGGAGGAAAGAATTAGTACTTTAGAGGATAAGAATACAGATATACTCCAGATGGAAGAGGAGAGAGAACTAAGACTAAAAAGAAATGAAGAAAGACTCCAAGAAATATCTGACTCTATTAGAAAATGTAACATAAGAATTATAGGTATTCCTGAGGGAGAGGAGAGGGAAAGAGGAACAGAGAGCCTATTCAAGGAAATAATAGCTGAGAGTTTCCCAAATCTGGGGAAAGAGCAGGAAATACCAGTAAGCGAAGCCAACAGGACACCTATATATATTAACAGACAAAGGCCTTCACCACGACACCTAGTGGTAAGGCTAGCCAGGGTCAACGACAAAGAAACAATATTAAGGGCAGCTAGACAAAAACAAAAAATAACGTACAAAGGAACTCCCATCAGGCTCTCAGCGGATTTCTCAACAGAAATTTTTCAGGCTAGAAGAGACTAGAATGATATATTCAAAATACTGAAAGACAAAAACTTTGAGCCAAGAATACTCTATCCAGCAAAAATATCCTTCAAATATGATGGAGAAATAGTAACTCTTCCAGATAAACAAAAGCTAAGGGAATTCATGGCCACGAGACCCCCACTACAAGAAATACTCAAGAAGGCCCTCAGGCCTGAAAAAAAGAAAAGAAAGGGAACACAAAGCTTGGAGGAAGGAGAAAAGTAGGTAGACAAAATCAGAGAAATAGTAGATCTTTACCGGAATAGGTTAGCAACCACTTAAATATTAAACTCAAAGATCAAAGGAAAAAATTCACCAAAAATAAATTTAACCTCATCACTGTAAACACACAGCCACAACACAAGATAGAATAAGGTATAACAAGAGCAACTTAGAAGGGGAAGAGGAAAGTGACTGAATTGACTTAGTATAAGGAAATAGGAGGCTATCAGATAATGGACTATCTCATACACAAGATTTTTTGCCCAAACCTCAAGGTAACCACTAAACAAATAATCAAAGCAAAACCACATATGATAAACAAAGAGAAAACTAGAAGAATCATAAGACAGAACAACCAAACTGAATTGGCAGTCCAAAACAAAAGGGACAAGAAACAAAGGAAATGCAAAAGAACCAGAAAATAAGTGACAAAACAGCAACATTAAGCCTTCATATATCAATAATTACCCTAAATGTAAATGGATTGAACTCTCCAATCAAAAGATACAGAGTGGCAGGATGGATTAAAAAGCAAGACCCAACAATATGCTGCCTTCAGGAAACACATCTTAGCACTAAAGACAAGCACAGGCTCAGAGTGAAAGGATGGAAGACAATACTCCAAGCTAATGGCAAACAAAAGAAAGCAGGTGTTGCCATACTCATATCAGACAAAGTAGACTTCAAGATAAAACAGGTTAAGAAAGACAAAGAAGGGAAATATATAATGATAAAAGGGACACTACATCAAGAAGACATATCACTTATAAATATATATGCACCCAACATAGGAGCACCAATGTACATAAAGCAACTATTAACAAACCTAAAAGGAGAAATCAACAACAACACAATAATAGTAGGGGATCTTAACACCCCACTTACAGCAATGGATAGATCATCCAGACAAAAAGTTAATAAAGAAATATTAGACTTAAATGAAAAACTGGACGAGATGGACCTAGTAGACATATACAGAGCACTCCATCCAAAAACAGCTGACTACACATTCTTCTCAAGCGCGCATGGAACATTCTCTAGGATAGACCATATGTTGGGAAACAAAGCAAGCCTCAATAAATTTAAGAAGATTGAAATCATAACAAGCATCTTTTCAGACCATAAGGCTATGAAACTGGAAATGAACCAGGAAAAAAAAACTGGGAAAGTGACAAAAATGTGGCGATTAAACAACATGCTACTAAACAACCAATGGATCATTGATGAAATTAAAGGAGAAATCAAAAACTATCTGGAAACAAATGAAAATGATAATGTACCATATCAAACCATATGGGATGCAGCAAAAGCGGTCCTGAGAGGGAAACTCATAGTGATACAAGCCCACCTTAACAAACAAGAAAACGCCCTAATAGGCAACCTTAAATTACACCTAACAGAACTAGAAAAAGAAGAACAAACAAAGCCCAAAGCCAGCAGAAGGAGAGAAATAATAAAAATCAGAGCAGAAATAAATGAAATTGAGACCAAAAAAACAGTAGAAAGGATTAATGAAACAAACGGTTCTTCGAGAAGATAAACAAAATCGACAAACCCTTAGCCAGGCTTACTAAGAAAAAAAGAGAAAAGGCTCAAGTAAATAAAATTAGAAATGAGAGAGGAGAAATTACAACGGATACCATGGAAATACAGAGGATTATAAGAGAATACTATGAGAAATTATATGCCAACAAATTGGACAATCTAGAAGAAATGGATAAATTCTTAGACGTATACAACATCCCAAAATTGAACCAAGAAGAAATGGAGAATCTGAATAGACCAATAACAAGTAAAGAGATTGAAATAGTAATCAAAAACCTCCCAAAAAATAAAAGTCCAGGACCAGATGGCTTCTCTGGTGAATTTTACCAAACATTCAAAGAAGATTTAATACCCATCCTTCTCAAACTATTCCAAAAAATAGAGGAAGATGGAACACTTCCTAAATCATTCTATGAGGCCAACATCACCCTGATACCAAAACCAGACAAAGACAATACAAAGAAAGAAAATTACAGGCCAATATCGCTGATGAACATTGATGCAAAAATCCTCAACAAAATATTGGCAAACCAAATACAACAATACATTAAAAAGATCATACACCATGATCAAGTGTGTATGCAGGGATGCAGGGATGGTTCAACATCCGCAAATCAATCAACGTGATACATCACGTCAACAAAACAAAGAATAAAAACCACATGATCATCTCAATAGACGCAGAGAAGGCATTTGACAAGATACAACATCCATTTATGATAAAAACTCTCAATAAAATGGGAATAGAAGGAAAGTACCTCAACATAATAAAGGCCATATATGACAAACCCACAGCCAACATCATACTCAACGGGGAAAGACTGAAAGCCATTCCTCTGAGAACAGGAACGAGGCAGGGCTGCCCACTCTCACCACTCCTGTTCAACATAGTACTGGAGGTTTTGGCCGGAGCAATTAGGCAAGAAAAAGGAATAAAAGGAATCCAAATAGGTAACGAAGAAGTGAAACTCTCACTATTTGCAGATGACATGATTGTATATATAGAAAACCCTAAAGAATCTGTTGGAAAACTATTAGAAACAATCAACAACTACAGCAAAGTTGCAGGGTACAAAATCAATCTACAAAAATCAGTTGCATTTCTATATGATAATAATAAACTAACAGAAAGAGAGCTCAAAAAGATAATACCATTTACAATTGCATCAAAAAGAATAAAATACCTAGGAATAAATCTTACCAAGGAGGTGAAGGACCTATACAATGAGAACTACAAGACATTTTTGAAAGAAATCCATGATGACATAAAGAAATGGAAAGATATCCCATGCACGTGGATTGGAAGAATAAACATAGTTAAAATGTCTATATTACCTAAAGCAATCTACAGATTCAATGCAATCCCAATCAGAATCCCAATGACCTTCTTCACAGAAATAGAAAAAAGAATACTAAAATTTATATGGGGCAACAAAAGACCCCAAATAGCTAAAGAAATCCTAAAGAAAAAGAACAAAGCAGGAGGCATCACAATCCCTGACTTCAAAACATACTACAAAGCAATAGTAATCAAAACAGCATGGTACTGGTACAAAAACAGACACACAGATCAATGGAACAGAATTGAAAGCCCAGAAATAAAACCACACATATACGGACAGCTAATTTTCGACAAAGGTGCTAAGAACGTGCAATGGAGAAAGGAAAGTCTCTTCAATAAATGGTGTTGGGAAAACTGGACAGCCACATGCAAAAGAATGAAAGTGGACCATGTGCTATCGCCATTCACAAAAATTAACTCAAAATGGATCAAAGACCTGAAGGTGAGACCTGAAACTATAAAACTCATAGAAGAAAATATAGGCAACATACTATTTGACATTGGTTTTAAAGGAATCTTTTCGAATGACATGCCTACCCAGACTAGGGAAACTAAAGAAAAAATAAACAAGTGGGACTTTATCAGATTAAAGAGCTTTTATAAGACAAATGAAACCAGAATCAAGATGAACAAACAACCAACCAGCTGGGAGAGAATATTTGCAAAACATACATCTGACAAGGTGTTGATCTCCATAATATATAAAGAACTCACACAATTGAACAACAAAAAAACAAACAACCCGATCAAAAAATGGGCAGGGGAAATGAACAGACACTTCTCCAAGGAAGATATACAGATGGCCAATAGGCACATGAAAAGATGCTCAACATCACTAATCATCAGGGAAATGCAAATCAAAACAACACTAAGATACCACCTCACGCCCGTTAGAATGGCTATAATCACCAAGACAAAAAACAACAAATGTTGGAGAGGATGTGGAGAAACAGGAACCCTCATACACAGCTGGTGGGAATGCAAATTGGTGCAGCCTCTATGGAAAACGGTATGGAGATTCCTCAAAGAATTAAAAATAGAGATGCCCTATGATCCAGCCATCCCACTACTGGGAATCTATCCAACTCACCTGAAATCAACAATCCAAAGAGGCTTATGCACCCCTATGTTCATTGCAGCATTATTCACCATAGCCAAGAAGTGGAAGCAACCTAAGTGTCCCTCGACTGACGGTTGGATTAAGAAAATGTGGTATATATATATACAATGGAATACTACTCAGCCATAAAAAAGACAAAATCGTCCCATTTGCAACAACATGGATGGGCCTGGAGCGTATTATGTTAAGTGAAATAAGCCAGAAAGAGAAAGACAAACACTGTATGATCTCACTCGTATGTGGAATATAAACCAACACATGGACAGAGAAAACTGGACTGTGGTTACCAGGGGCAGTGGGGTTGGGGGGTGGGCACAAGGGGTGAAGGGAGTCATATATATGGTGAAGGACAAACAAAAATGTACAACCCAAAATGTCACAATGTTAGAAACCATTAAAACATCAATAAAAAAAAAAAAAAAAGGAGGCTGCAGATGAGTTGGCTGGAGAGGTCTGGCAAGAAGAGAGAAAAGAAAAAGGGGTTAGGAATAAAGAAGTCATGCCAGCATTTCCCTGGTAGGTTGGCTGTCATATGTTCTCATTCTAAGAACGAGAGAGAGAGAGAACCTGCAGATTCTTATCCTAGCTTCAGGGATATTCATAAAGTCATGATCTTTCTGGGAATGTTAAGCCACAAAGATGTGACATTTTCTATATGTGGGCTGGAGGTACTTGGCTTTGAAAATTGATGTTAAGGGGGGAAGTAAGGAAAAGAGGCTTGGTGAAGGGGGTAGTGAAATGGGAGTCGTGAAGCCTGTGCGTTATTTTCTGCTGCATTCTACACTTGCTGTGTGGCCTCAAGTAAGTTAATTAAGCCTCTGTGCCTGATTTTCCCTATTTGGAATAGGGGTAGAAATGATTCTCAGAGAAGGCAGAAAGATTCCCATGCTTTAAGAGTTTTAAACCATATTGAACTCCCCAGGTTAAAGGTGGCAAAGATAGTCTTTTGACCATTACCATTTTGTACCCAAAATAATCCACCTTCACTTTCACTGATCAAAGGAGGCCAGGTTGTTATTTGTAGTGTATCTCTTCCTTTTGCAATCTCCCCATTCTTGTTTAAGCTCAATGGTTTCTGAGCTGTTACCTCCAAATCCTTCTCACTTCCAATTCCTAGCCCTTCCTGGAGCTCAGCTCAAGAGGTTCTTGAGTCTTGAATCCTGTATGCCTCCTTAATTCCATTGTGGTGGTTATGGTGGTTATGGTGGTGGTGGTTATGTTGGTTAGGGTGGTGGTGGTTATGGTGATGGTGGTTATAGTGGTTATGGTGGTGGTGGTTATGGTGATGGTGGGTATGGTGGTTATGGTGGTGGTGGTTATGTTGGTTATGGTGGTGGTGGTTATGCTTGTTATGTTGGATATGGTGGTGGTGGTTATGGTGATGGTGGTTATAGTGGTTATGGTGGTGGTGGTTATGGCAATGGAACAGGAGTAATCTTACCTCTTGCACCTTTTTGGACCACCTATTCCTTTTCTGTTCCTCTAAATATCTCTTTTCAATTTAAAAAAATTCCCTAGCTTATCTTTGGCTCCTTCCATTTCTCAACTCTTTTTATTCATTATCCTGTTTAGCAAAATAAGAGGCCCTGAGGACCAGCAGGCAGACACAGAATATTCTTCCAAAAGGAGGTGTGTTGGAGAGAGCCTATGAGGGAGAAAGACCAGAGAATACCCATCAATAGTGCCTTACCACCAGTGGGGTAGGCAGGTTCTGCCCTAGGGCAGCAATGAGGGGATCATTGCCTCTATAAAACTGAAAAACAATGATAAAACTGACTAAAAGTTGGCCTGCTTTATATTATCCCCATGCATCAGCAATTCTAAACAATGTCAATGATAAAATACTCACCCCCGCCCTCTGTACATCACTGCTCACAAATACATAATTCTTGTTCCTGTGAGACTTTAGTATTTTTTGTCCTTGTTATATTAATGTGACCTCTTCCCTTGGATCATGGGTTTTTCTTTTGCCACTTGATTCTGAACCAATTTTGTCTGCCTGGATCCCTCTGTGAAAGAGGAAGCTGTGCAGTGAGAGGGGCACTTTTCAAATAACTTGGAGTTTCTGCCCATAAAAACAATAACAACAACAACAATAAAACTATTGGTTTGTGAAGAGAAAGGAAAAAGAAGTAAAAGTAGTTAGCCCTGTCATCATTCACACTGTCTAGGATCAATGACACTTCACAATGGTATTAAATAGTCAATTCACAGAGACAAATAGGTTCTCTCCATTGGCTGCTGCTGAGTTCAATGACAACAATTGTCTGCCTTAACTACAGCTGTACTTGATTCTCAGAAAGAAAATAATGACTTTTTACAAGCTCTTTAAGTCCTTTTGCCTTTAGAATGTTCTTTGCAAAAAGAACATCCCCTATAGTCAATTTTTATGCAGACAGACAACAATCTAACTTGCATTGCTTAAGTGATTATGTTTATGGAGAAGAGAGCTAGAGCACTTAATTCTTGTTTTTGTTCCCCTTCCAGACAGATTATCCTGAAAGATAAACATTGACTAAAGCAAGGACTTATTGCCTTGATGTTTTGATTTGTAGAACTGGTATCTCCTTGAAATCCACCTCACCTGCTTCCATGAAGATTTGTTCTGCACTTCCTTTATTGCCATTTGCAATTCACCGAGCAGTTCCTGCTGTGACTGCATTCAGTGCACGGTCACAACTGGGCTTAAAGAGTTCAGCCTTAGAAGGCAACTTAAAGATCATCTTTTCCAACGCTTAGCTAGATGCTTGAACACCTTTTAACAAAATCTTGATCCACTGTTTCTTCAGTTCCTACTTGTGTACTTCCAGTGACGGGGATATCATCAGTTGTAGGTACATCCCATTTCACAGCTCATGGTGTAATAGTCTAGGCATTCTTCTTTACTTTGAGTTGGAATTTATCCCTTGCTTGTCTTCGTGGGTGACTAAAAAAAAAAATTGGAAAATGAACACTGGCACTTCCTGTTTGCTGGAAGTAGAAGGCCGTTTATTGGAATCTCAGCTGTTTCATGTATATTCCTTATTCTTTAGGATACAAAGTGAAGATGATGACTCTGAAAAGAGTGGGAAAGTTCAAATCTGGGCTTCAAAGAGGTTATAAAATACAGTGTGTTCTACAGGAGTAGGACACTTGGAGGAAATTACAGTGGGTCTTTGTTCCTCCAGCCCACCTCAGATTATCAGGTATAAACATACAGCTAAATCACAAAATGATAGCTGGCTAGGAAGGTAGTGGTTATTGTTATTGTGTGTGTATGTATGTGTGTGTGTAGGAAGATTGCAAAAAGAAAGGGGGAAACCCCAACCATTTTATTTTTGAGATTGAGGAAGAGAAAATTCTGCTGCCACTGGCCTCCCCACCCCCACTCCCCACCCCGCCATGGTTATATTGGGCAGCCAGTCACCACTTATCTTTCATTTTGGATACCCAGCTGCCTGTCTGAGCCGGCGGCTTTGGCAACATCTATTTAGCCCAGGGCCGTTCTTTCTGAGATGGGGTATAGGCCATCAGAGGCAGTGGCTCATTGCTTAGCCTTAGCAGAAATTCCCTCCTGCCCCCCAGTGGCTCCTCCCTCTGAGAGAGGCTTAAAGAGGGCTCTTCAGGTTTAAGGAAAAGAGGCCAAAGTTGACCTTTCATGAGAGGTCGTGAGTGGCACCTGAGGTAGAGCTAGAGGCCAGGGAATCAGGCAAGACTGTTACCACGGTTTGAGCGTTACTGAAATCCCTGCTGTTCAAAATCCCAAGACTATTCAGGAAATAAATCTCAATCATGTCAAACTTATCAAGACCTCGAACAAATGCTTCCCTCTCTCCAGGTCTCTGTCTCCTTGACTGTAAAATGAGTAGGTAGGATGGAGAGCGAAACAAAAGTTCTTTTCAGCTCTCACAGTCTAAGAAGCTAAGCTTGGTGCTGAGTTTAAAGAGTTCAAAATCAGGTTTGAGCTGAGGGTGGGGAAAGAGAGACTGTGTTTTCATTAAAACTCTTTGTAAAATCCTTTTGAAAATATTCACCCTAAACTTGAAAGTGATTTACTTTCTCAAACACCGGCAAAGCTTTCAAACCAAAGGACTTCCTTCCAGTAAATGAGGTGGAGGAAGCACTGTGTAACAGACTAAAGTGAATAATTTATGTTTAGGTGGGTTCGAACACATCTAAGGTAAATGTTACTTTGATAGAAAAGAATTTCAGGGGGAGTTACAGAGATGAAAGCACAAATTTGTATAGCGTAAGCTTATGGGGTGGGTTTCACTAATTTAGGTATTGTTACAGAGACAATACTACTCAAAAGGAACCATGTTCGCTTAAAACAAAACCCACAGAAGCTACACAATTGAGCCCTGAGGATATTAAAACATTACTAGTAATCAAGAAGGAGAAACGAAAGAATCATTGATCCTCTCGTTTGATGAATTTAATTTTTATTATGAAATCCTTTATTGTTCTTTAATTCCATGACCCTCAACACATCCTGTAATTTGTCTATTCACCACCATTATTAAGCAATAGAGAGTTTTGATTAATCAAATAGTCCAGTCCATGGGGGAACCTGCCATATACATCACGTATATGTAGATCACCAACTGAAAAGAATTTTTTAAAAAGAAAATACACACTGGACCCTTGCATTCATTCAACAAAATTAGGATGCTGTGAAGAAAAGAAGAGGTAATTGATGTTAGATAGGAAAGAAAAAAAAAGAAAAGAAAAAGAAAATAAAACAAACAACCAAAACAAAAATGTACAATATAAAGGAGTTGAAATTGGGTGTAGTAGTTGAGGAATTATTGCAGTAATTTAGATTTGGATATCGAGAGTTCAACTGAGGTAAGAGCAGTAGAAATGGAGAGGAGGAAACTGATTTGAAAGATATTTAGGCAATGAAATTCATTTGCACCAAGGATGTGGTGGAGAGGGCAGAGGAGGAGAGGAGAGAGAGGAGTGGGGATGTTTCTTAATATTTTTGGCTTGGAAGACTGAGTGAATGTTAGTGTCACTCACATTGGCAAAGACAATAGATGAGAAAGTTTGCTTTGGGGAAAAGATGACAAATCTATTTTGACATTTTGCATTTGAGATGTTTATGGGCATCCTTGAGGTGAAATGCCTAGAACGCAGTTAAATATCCAGTTATAGGGATCTACAGCACAGGAGTGATAGTGAAAGTTACAGGAGTGGATGAGATTTCCAAGGGGCACTGCAGAATGGAAAAACTATCAAGGTAGTACCCTCACAAACATTCCATTAAGGAGATAAAATAGGGCAGATCAGAGTATTAGGAGGAAAACCTGGAAAAGGGGATTTCTTGGAAGTTAAGGGATAAAAAGTTTTCCAGAGGAAGGGAAGTGTAAATATCCCAGAAGGAACAATAGCATCAATATCTCAGGGAGCTCAAGCAAATTAAAGACCTGTAAAGTAGCTCTTAGAGGGGAGCACCTCTTCTCCAGTCCTCTAGTCTCCATGAGGGGCATTTTATCCGTATACTTTACACCCATTTCCTCATCAGTTTCTTGGGTCTTAGGGAATTGCTATTGGTCCATTTTTCTAGAATGGAGCTTATCAATTAACAAAATTGATCACTGGAGTAGGATAGGATATGAACTCATTTTCCTTCCTCTTCTACCTAGGACAGTGAGACAGAAACCTGGGTTAAGTGTGTTTGCCCTGCACACTCAAACTTATCCTCAGATTGACTGGTCCCGAGGGCGTAGGAGGTTGATAGGCGCATTTGTCTCTCACACCTAAGCCACATGTCGTCAATATTAGCTTTATCCTTTTACAATTTTTTCTCATTTGATGCAAAACTCAGGCAAGGAAGAGGAGTGCTTTTTATTGTGCCTCACCAGACCCTGCAACAATAAACAGTAAACTTGGCAAATAGCATCTTGTTCTTTGTGTGCACAGTTTTGGCCAGATTTCAGAGTGCTAGAGAAGATGTAATGCTGTGGGAGAGCTTTTATTTTTAATATCTTAGGCCAAATGCTTGATTGTATGTTGGGAAAGGAGCCAGGGTGAAGATTTAGGAGAAGAAGAGGAATGAATCAAAGTCCTTGAGACTTTGGGGTTGAATTTAGAACAGAGCTTGGCAATAGGTTTTGGTTGGAGAGAGGGATAGCTCTTCCTTTGAGATAGAAAGGGCTAAGAGAAGGATAGGTTTGGCTGAGATTAGTTATCTGTGGTCTTTTGGAGAGTTGATGGAGGCAAGAAAGTGAGTAACTGGAGAATTAGAGGGAGTTCACACATCTTCGTGAATCTCTGCCACAGAATTACAGAGTGAAAAACTGTAGCATTGAAGACTTTGGAAGTTGTCGTAGGTTGGATTATTGGTCCCAATTCTTCACTTCCCTGTGGTAATACATCCATGCCCTTTAGTGTGTCATATTGCTTTTTCACTGTGGGTGGAGTGTACATTCCATCGATGTTGGACTTGGCCATGTGACTTGCTTTTGACAATGGGATGTTGATAGATGTGAGGTGAGCAGAGGCCTTACATGTGGTTGTGCAGTTTGGCTTGATCCTCATGAGGTGGTCACGCCCTGGATCGCCACGGCTCCTTCAGCCTGGGCCCCAGAATGAACACATTCACAGCAGAAGTGATCTCAGCCAAGAGGTGTGGATCCCAGTGAACACTCCTTTGATGAAGCAGGACAAATCAAGTGTTTTAGCCTGTTTTCAGGCACTACTCAGAATAAGTCTATTCTTCTGCAAGGAAGTCCTTCATATGTTTGAAGATTCATTCCTATAAGACATCTTTTTTTCAGGTTAGATAGAGTCAATTAGTCCTTGACTTCTATGTCCACACTCTTCTACAAGGCTTCTCACTCTTCAGGGGCTGAAAAGCTAATGACTAGATTTGCCAGACTTCCTTGAAGCTAGGATTCTGGTTGCAAGGTAGATTGTTACAATTAGATACATTAGTATGGTAATTGGAAGGCAGAAGAGAGGTGGAGGCCATTTGCAGCTGGCGAGCAAATTCATGAGGGTTTAGAGTCTATTGTGTTGACCAGACTCGGCATTTCTCTGTCTGCACCAGCAACGTGATCGTTAAGAAGCAGTGGTGGCAGTGGCCTTAATCATAACTTCCTGATCTCTGGATTGCAGTTATGGTGGAAGTTCTGCCATTTGGCTAAGTGGTGCCTTCTTGACCTAATGCCCATGCTTCTAGCTTCACATCACTTTTGCATGGACTCAATTCCCTGTACAAATTCCTTTTTTGCGTGAAATGTCTAAGTGATTTCTATTTCCTGCATTGAACCCTGACTGACTCACAATTTAAACCTTTCTCCTGCCATTTCTTCTTTGGTATTTGCAGGCTTCAGTGCTATTCAAAGTGTGGTCGCTGGTTACCCAACTGTTTGAGACCAATTTGCACCAGAATGTAAATCAATTTAGTCATTAAGCACACTTTTCAGGTCATCTGATTTGTTTATTTATTTTTGGTAGCAAGACTTTTCTTATAGGAGGAAGGAGTGTGCTAACTTGTATTCTGGCCAAGGCTCCTGATCTTATTGTAGAGAGGTATTTTGAGTATCACTGGTTTACTCAAAGGCCACAGGCCACATACTCTGTATTTTCTTCCTCTAGGCATTAAGACAGCTTCTAATTTTGCTTTTATTGATAATTGCAATTTTACCCCAGGGAGCATATGTCACCTGGGGTTGCATTATCCATCTGTAATGGAAAATTTCTTAAAAAATTATGTGACTTTTCCTAAGTCATTTTTTTGTTTCTTCATTTGAAATAATCTTTTTTTAAAGTTAATTACTTCTTTCATTAACAAAGCAATGCATGCCCATGATAAAGTAAAAGTTTCAGCACTTTCATTAAAGTACAAAATAATATGATAAGAGAAGTAAAAAATGCTTTATTTGTCTCTCCAACTCCTTAGCCAACTTCTCTGAGGTAACCACTGGCAATATTTTCATTAAAAAATGTTATTTATTTTTCAGTGGAAATGGCCTTAGTTGAACCTCACAACTATAGTTGTGGCGTTACTTTCCTCACCCAAGGTGGATGATGTGAACTTTTGTACTGTATGCCATTACGATTGTGTCACAATGACCTTTTCAAGATCCAAAATACCAAGTCACCTTGCCTTTATGCTATTGCCACAGAATGGGATTTAATTTTAACATCAGTTTTTGATCAAATTATAGGATATCTATATTAACAAGAAATATATCATTTATTTGTGGTAAAATGTTAAAACTATTCACATTATCTGTAAAATATTAGGATTGAGGTCTTTTATTCAAATTTCTGTTTAAAATTTTGTCATGGCTAGACTTGAAACATAAATTATTTTAGCTGATTTTTTTCCTCTTCTCATGACAAAGTTAATTTCAATGCAAAGAAAAAAAAAAGACAAGACAAGCTTTGATGATTTCCCTTAATTATTTTTTAAAAATTTTATGTGTGTTTTTAAATACACTATTTCTGCTTCCTGTTGGCTTTCTCAATTGAAAGATGCATTCTGATCTTCAGATATATTCTTTAAGTTGATAGTCTTGACTTGGATGACCCCAGGGGAACACTAACCTTAAACGTGTAGTCAAAACCACAGGGACCACTAAAGATAAAACGTTGCTTTCATAGGTTTGGAATAAAAGAAATGTGTTTTCACAGAGTTTAACACTTGTCAGCACAGAACATATTAAAGGAACATAAGGCAAAGTGTTGCCAAGCATTTGAATCAAAAAGAACCTAAAGAAACTAGGATGGAAAACACCTCCCTTCAAAACCTATGTAAAAATACAGTGCGGGTCACCTACTCTTTGAGAGTACTTTAAAGATTTCCACCTTCATAATTCATACAATCTTAAACAACAATGTGCTATTTAAGTTGATTTAACTGATATCCTTGTTCATTCAAAGGCATAACCCTGTAGAATTCTGTCTTAGCCTGAAGAAATGCCTCACTGAGAGAGGCACAGAGGTTTCAATGAAAATATTATTTCATGTGAGAAAAGCTGGGATTTTAATCTAACTATCCTACTTACCAAGTACATCATTTTAGGCAAGTTATTTCACTTTTAAGCACTTCAGTTTTCTTCTCTGTAAAATGGTTGGGTTGGAATGCCCATCATATAGGGTTCTTGTAAAAATGAACTTGAATTATGGTGTAAATTCATAGTACCTGTTCCATAGTAGATGCTTAGTATTAACTCTCCAGATACGGGTGTACCTCAGGAACATCACGCTAAGTGAAAGAAGCCTGACATAAGAAGCCGCATCTTGTATAATTCCATTTATATGAAATGTCCAGAATAGACAAATCCACAGAAGCAGAAAGCAGATTAGTGGTTGCCAGGGCCTGGGAGAGGGAAGAGGAAGATGGAGAGTGACTGCCTAGTGGGTATAGGGGTGATGAAAATGTTCTGGAATTAGATAGTGGTGATGGTTGCACTACATTGTGAATGTATTTAATGCCGCTGAATTGTACACTTTAAAATGGTTAAAATGCTGAATTTTATGTTATGAGAATTTTACCTCAGTAAAAACCAAATGATTGGCAGGGAATACATTCAGATGAAAGAGACACTTAAAACAAAGAAGAGGGGATAACACGAGGAAAGAACGAGCAAGCTAGGGATCTAATAATAGACTCATTAATCATAGAAGAGAAAGTAAAACTAGATTTCTTTAGCTGTTGTTCTTTCCAAAATCTTCAAATAAGAAGACTTTAAAAATGAAAGTTCACAAGCAAAAAAATAGAAAAAGATTTACTCTGTATTGGAAAACATCAAATATAGAAGCCTATTAAAGAGAATCGGCTTTTTCTGACAGTAATTAAACAAGCCACTATATCCTGGTCATTGTGATTGGTGTCACCAATGAGCCTGTCTTTGCTGTTAAGTGTTTTTCCCTCTTAATCATTTCATAATCTTATTCACACAGCTTCATAAGTGAGAATTAAGGTGACACTGATTTAAATGTAGAGGTTGAAGACATAAGAGTATATTCCAATCTAATTTACCTGTCCAGACGAGACCAAGGTGTAATCAGAAAAGTACATGATCAAAGTAAGTGTAAAAATTTCGATTTTCTGAGTTTCCTTTCAAATCGTATTGCTTCATATTTCTGTTTAGTCCTGAGTTAATATGGGGAAACCAAAAGCAAAATGGAACTTCCTGTTCCCCACCTGATGTTTCCAGTGTGACACAGTTAATGGTCTAGAGAGGTAGGGCTTGTGTCTTCCTGAATGCTCTCTCCAGGACTGGATGGTCATTTGCACAAAGCAGCAGGAACGAAGTGACCCTTTGAAATTGGATGATATTGTAGAGCAAGGGTGTGGGCATAATGGTCATGGGCCTGGCTTCATTAGTGCCTGGAAGAGTGGAACTGGGGCTGATATTCAGCTGGTTTGCCCCAAGACAGCCATACACGTTGTTAAAATACTAGTTGGCAAATATCTGATGACCTCCCCTCTCCTGCGATTCTCTTCATAATCCAGAAACTAAAGAGTTAATGCATGGCACAGCAGAGAGCTTCTAGGTCCCTGAGTTAGTGCCCTGGCCAGAGCTATTTCAGATGGGCTGCCGCCTGTGCAATACCATTTGCTAATATCATCCCTGGGTGGGACCCACCAGGATTGAATCTTTAAGACCCTGCTCTCCCATCCTAAGCCTCTGAGTTGATGTATTCCTAAATTAGGAAGTCCATCATTCCCATCATTCCACCCAACCACCATATTTAGGGTATCAAGTTTTGACCTTTAATCAGAGCAGGGAATTTCGTAAATCTCTTGGATTTACGAAACAGGAACAAAAAACAATTTTTTTGATTGATTTACTCTAAGCCACCTAGAATTTCTGTTTCCCCTATAACTAGGCTGAGGATGAGGATGAGGAGTTTGAAGAATTTCATTTTTAAATCTGTACTCTTCTATCCTTGTCACCAGGCATTACCAGGAAGATTCAAAGATAGTGTCTCTCATCAGCATTAAAAAAAAAATCTTTTCAGTTCTCTTTGATTCATGACTTCACATTTCAAATAGCACCGATATTAATTAAAACTTTGAGGCTCAAGGTACCGCCTCAATAGTTTTTCTTTGCAGTGGTTTTATTTTCTAAGAAATGTTTAGTTTGCTACCATCAGCTAAAATCCTGTGTGGAAAAATGAATAAAAAAAGCAAATAGTAGTTGGAACCCGTTATCATGATTTCTTTTCTAGTTCAGCTATTTTACTATAATAATTGGTTTGGTCTTTTACTAGTCATTAGTAAATAGCATTGAAGGATGCCCATTTTATTGCGGGCTGAAATTATCTCCCCCTGCCTGCACCCCCTGAAGCAGTGAAAACACATCTTGTGCTGTAGGCAGGAGTTATGGGTAAGCTGAGTCATTTGGAAGGGGTGCAGGGATGCGGGGATGGGCCAGGGCTGGTAGGGGCATAAAACAGTTTAGTTCCAGGCTCCACCAAAGTGACAGATCCCCAGGCAGCTGGGAACAAAAACCTGGAGATGGCCAACTGCCTGAGCTCACGCAGTCCTTGCTCGGGATTTAAAAACAAACGGAGCAAAGGGGAAAAAAATCTATTCTCTTTCTTCTATCTTTTGTTAGCTGGGAGATATATCAATTGGTTAATTATTTTACAGTTTTTAAGAATTTCAAGAGAATTTGCTTAGCCTTCTCAGAAATGTTGAACAAAAGGGAAAAGAGTCTTAATGCCAAATAATTTCTGTTTTCTCTCCCTACATTCTAGAGATTTTAACTGATACTCGAATTATAGCGGAAACTGACCAATATCTACTATCCCTCTTTTCCTTAATAAAAGATTACAAATTTTAAACTGGAACATTGCTTTCCAGCTCAAAGACTAAATTTCTGAGCCTCCCTCTGTAGTTAAGTGTGACTTAAGTTTTGACTGATGAGTGTAACTGAAAGTATTGTGTGAGGCATCAAATAAAGGGGATGTGCCTTCTTGTCTTCCTTCCATCCTTGTGCTTCTGCCTGGAATGAAGATGTGATGACAGGAGCTCTAACAGCCATCTTGGACCTTGAGAAGAAGGGCCAGACATAAGGGATAGCAGAGAAGAGTGTGGGAGGGGTCCCTGACCACTTTGTGGAAACATGATTCCACCCCAGCATTGCCTACCTCCAGACTTTTTAAAAAATGTGAATGAAAAATAAAATTCTATCTTGTTTAAATCATATATTTTGGATTTCTCTGTTACTGAGAACCAAACTAATTCTAACTAATTCAACCTCCAACATTACTTCTACGTTGAGGATCTAGGCTTTTGTCATGTCCTTCTATGGCTCTATAGCATTACATCCTTATGTATTTATTCGATAAATAGTCATTGAGTTATCAGCTCTGCCCCAGGCATTATTCCAGGCGTTGTGTTCTGTGGTCAGCAGAGCAGAGTCTCTCCCATTCGGAGCTCACAGGCTGGGGAGGGAGACAGACAATAAACTGTGAGGAGTAATATTTCATTTCTACTTTTCCTGTCTTTATTCCTCTCCTGACTGCATTGAAGTATTCTGTAATTTGTGTCTTCAAGTCAGAGGAAGGGGCCGTATAACTTCATCATTTCTGGAGACATAAGCACGTTGGCATATACGGATTTCAAAATAAGACCTTTTCTGACTCTTTCTTTCTACGTAAGATTTTAGAAAATCCAATATGAAATGCCAATTTTAGCAGCCTATAGGTCTTCAACATGAGGACTGTCTCCCCTAGTGTGGTGAGAGGTGTGTGTGTGTGTACGTGCATGTAGTATGGTGAGGGGTGTGTGTGTATGTGCACATAGTATGGCGAGGGGTGTGTGTGTGTACATGCACATAGTATGGTGAGGGGTGTGTGTTTGTGTACGTGCACACAGTATGGTGAGGGGTGTGTGTGTGTGTACGTGCACACAGTATGGTGAGGGGTGTGTGTGTGTGTACGTGCACACAGTATGGTGAGGAGAGTGTGTGTGTACGTGCACACAGTATGGTAGGGGTATGTGTGTACATGCACACAGTATGGTGAGGGGTGTGTGTGTGTGTGTGTGTGCGTGCATACAGTATGGTGAAAGGTGTGTGTGTGGACGTGCACACAGTACGGTGAGGGGTGTGTGTATGTGTACATGCACATACTATGGTAGGGGTGTGTGTCTACGTGCACATAGTATGGTGAAGGGTGTGTGTGTGTACGTGCACATAGTATGGTGAGGGGTGTGTGTGTAGGCGCACACAGTATGGTGAGGGGTGTGTGTGTGTCTGTGCACATAGTATGGGAGGGTTGTGTGTGTCCATGCACATGGTATGGTGAGGGGTATATGTGTTTACGTGCACATAGTATGGTGAGGGGAGTGTGTATGTATGTGTACATAGTATGGTAGGGGTGTGTGTGTACGTGCACATACTGTGGTGAGGGTGTGTGTGTGTGTGTGTGTGTGTACGTGCACATAGTATGGTAAGGGTGTGTGTGTCTATGCATATAGTCTGGTGAGGGGAGTGTGTGTGCACGTGCACATAGTATGGTAGGGGTGTGTGTGTACATGCACATAGTGTGGTGAGGGTTGTGTGTGTGTGTATGTGCACATAGTATGGTGAGGGGGCGTGTGTCTGTGCACACAGTATGGTAGGGGTGTGTGTGTACATGCACATGGTATGGTGAGGGGTATATGTTTATGTGCACATAGTATGGTGAGGGGTGTGTGTGCATATGCGAACATAGCATGGTAGGGGTGTGTGTGTGTATATGCACACAGTATGGTACTGGTGTGTGTGTACGTGCATATAGTATGGTGAGGGGTGTGTATGTGTGTATGTGCACGTAGTATGTCAGGGGTTTGTGTGTCTTTGCACATAGTATGGTGAGGGGAGTGTGTGTGTACATGCACATAGTATGGTAGGGATGTGTGTGTGTGTGTACATGCACACAGTATGGTGAGGGGTGTGTGTGTCTAGGTGCACATAGCATGGTGAGGGAGGTGTGTGTGTGTGCATGTGTACTTAGTATGGTAGGGGTCTGTGTGTCTGTGCACATAGTATGGTGAGGGGAGTGTGTGTCTACATGCACATAGTATGGTAGCTGTGTGTGTACATGCACACAGTATGGCAGGGGTTTGTGTGTACATGCACACGGTATGGTGAGGGGTGTGTGTGTGTGTACGTGCACACAGTACGGTGAGGGGTGTGTGTGTGTACATGCACATAGTGTGGCAGGGGTATGTGTGTACATGCACATAGTATAGTGAGGGGTGTGTGTGTACATCCACATAGTATGGTGATCAGTGTGTGTGTACATGCACACGGTATGGCGAGGGGTATGTGTGTGTGTATGTGCACACAGTACGGTGAGGGCTGTGCGTGTACATGCACATAGTATGGTAGGGGTGTGTGTGTAGGTGCACATAGTATGGTGAGGGAAGTGTGTGTACGTGCACATAGTATGGTGAAGGGTGTGTGTGTACATGCACATAGTATGGTAGGGGTGTGTGTGTAGGTGCACATAGTATGGTGAGGGAAGTGTGTGTGTATGTGCACATAGTATGGTGAAGGGTGTGTGTGTACATGCAAATAGTATGGTGAGGGGTGTGTGTGTGTGTGCGTATGTGCACACAGTATGGTGAGGGGTGTGGGGTGTGTGTGTACATGCACATGGTATGGTGAGGGGTGTGTGTGTGTGTGTGTACGTGCACACAGTATGGTGAGGGGTGTGTGTGTGTGTATGTGCACACGGTATGGTGAGGGGTGTGTGTGTGTATATGTGCACGTAGTGTGGTGAGGGGTATGTGTGTATATGTGCACATAGTGTTGTGTGGGGTATGTGTGTGCCTGTGCACATAGTATAGTGAGGTGTGTGTGTGTCTATGCGCACACGCATGAGTTCTGCTCCCTTTGTGCTTTCACAGATACTGGATTTCTTTCTGTCTTCGCCCTGCCTCTGCTAAAATCCATATTTGTTATTTAATTGCTTCTTTAATGGCCCTCAACCGTCTTATGGCTTCCCTAATTAGGTCTTACGTAGCCCACAAGTTGTCAGAACGATGGCCCAAGACCACTCTCACGCTCCAGGCCCGCAGCAGTAGCTCTGGGCCCTGTCCTCTTTGTTGACTCTACTGGCCATGTGGGTCTTCAGAGCCACAGGAGATTCCTAAAAGATCGCTCTGCCCCGCACTTTGGTTTGTTCCCTTGTTCTCTCTCACTGATGCTATAATTTGGATGCATAGAGGTGCCTTTCTCATAACTCCTCATGCTTTTGGTTTACTCCTTCCTTCACTGATCCGCCCTTTGATTTCAATCTTTATTCATTCATTCCCTCCTGCACTATGCTGCATATTCTATTCTGCTGTGCTGCCTATGGTTATAACGACTTTTCAGCTGGGCTGGGTAGCAGCCAAGGCGTCAAAGTCATGATTTCTTTGACCAAATTCCAAGGTGGTCTGTCCCCTCAAAGAGAGAACTCTAACAGGCACTACATCATTGTGTGACATCTTTCATTTAGCCAAAGAGTATTTTTTGTCATGTATCCTTATTTTTGGACCCATGCCTTTAGTTAATTCTTTTATCAAACTTAGGACCATTTTCAGAGACTCAGTTATGGCTCAGTGAGTAAAATCCAAATATTCTCCTTCCAAATAGCAAGTTGCTAGCAGTGAGAAGCAATATTTTGGCCGTGAAAGCAACATAAGAGAGAACAGTTCGAGTTTATTTTAAAGACAAGAAATGGTTTATTGACTTCAAAAAGTTTAGTCCCTGCTGAAACAATCTGAAAGAAGCAGTGGCACTAGGTCCATTAAATTCAAGACAGGATAAATTTCAGTTATTGGCACAAACATTAAGTATCTTGATATGTAGAGCCACAGTCTGATAATATTGCTAAATTTGGGTTCATCATGACAAGATATTGAGAAATCCATGAAATTTATGACATGTTAGGGCAATGTGATATGTCACTTAATTGATGAAAAATCCATCCTCTTTGAATCACGTTATGAAAACTGCTAGCAAAGAAAAAGAGTCCAAAATTCAAGATAGATGGGTGAAAGCTTTGGAGGCAAATACTGATTAGGCTGTAGCAATTCTTGCAAAATATCAGCATCTTCCCTTAGAGCGGTGGGAGCAGTTAGTGTTCACATTCTTGAGTTTGTAGAAGGGGCCTTAGAGGTGCTGATGGCTTGGTCATCCAAAATAGAAAATCTAGGGCTGCCTTTATTTAAACAGGTCTCTATGTACACATATCTCAATTCTTTCAGTCCTTATAAGAGCATAAATAAACAGAAGAGGAACTAGTGGTTATGAAAATAGGTTTTTGAGTCAGATTTACCTAGTGAATGGTGGAGATCGTTTGTAAATCTGAATGTCTGTTCTCGCGTATACACCACATTTTCTTTCTATGGTGGTGTTAGATGCTGTGCCAAGATTTCACCTTGTTTCCTTGATCGGATATTATCTCTTCCATTGTTCTTTTCTGCTCATTATGGGTCATATGTTCCAGCTTCTTTATGTGCCTAATCATTTTTTATTGGATGCCAGATATTGTCAATTTTACCTTGTTGAGTGCTGGATATTTTTGTGGTCCTGTAAATATTATTGAGCTTTTTATAGTATGCGGTAAAGTTACCTGGAAATGATTTGATCCTTTTGGGTCTAGTGGGACCAGCACGGCCTTTAGACTATGGCTATTTTCTGTCACTACTGAGGCACTATTCTTCTAAATATTCTACTCAATGCTCATGAATTATGAAGTTTTTCCTCTTTGACCGGTGAGAACAGGAACGATTTCCAGTGCAGTGTGAGCACCCTGGATTGTTCCCTCTGATCCCTTTAGGTAATTCTTTCCATGGCCTCAGGTAGTTTCTTCCTTTGCATGGACTCAGCTGAAGACTTTGCAGATCTCGAGTTCTCTCTCTGTGGAGCTATCTTTTCTCTGGCACTCGGCCCTGTGAACACTGGCTGTCGTGACCTTGCCAGACAACAATTTCCATCTCCTCAATGCTGTTGGAGGAGGTCATCAAGAGGATGTGAGTGCTGTTTGTCCTGCGAGCTGGACCTGGGCAATTGAAGACTCCTCACCCCCTCCCCTGTCCTTAGAATGTACGTTCTACCTGCTGTTCCCATACTAGGAACCACTTCAAAGACACAGCCTTGAGAGTGTAATCATGTTGTTGAGACCATCTGGACTGAATATGTGACAGAACCCTGTTAAGGCCTCTATATAAATTTTTAAGATTCTGGAGGGCAGGTGCAGAGATCTACTCATCATGGGGCTGCCCAAGACAAGACTTGTATGTAAGTTCCCTTGCTTATCAAACCTGCCACCTACCAATCTGGAGCAGTCTACCTCTTTCTTTGGTCTCCCCTTGCCCTCCGTGTGCAGAGGCCAGTTTCCTATTTCACTGGGAGAACTCCTGAGGTTGCTAACCAACAAACCCAGGAGAACATAAGGACCTTCTGGGTTCTCTCTCCTGTACTGCAGCCCAAAAACTGGCTCGAGGCAATAGGCGGGGCATGCATGGGGCTTGCTTTATTTGTTTTTCTGTCTCAGGGATCACTGTCCTATGCTGCTTGATGTCCAATGTCAGAAAACCACATTTTGTCTGTTTTTTTTTTTTTGTAGGTGTTTCAAGTGAAGAGGTAAATCCAGTCCCTGTGAGTTTGTCTTGTCCAGAAGCAAAAGTCCCATTGCTCCGTGTATCACAGCAGGTAATTTTCCTGAGCAGAGTTTCTACACTAAACGTGGGTCTTGCCTCATGGTCCTGGTGTCTGAGAAGGAGGATCAAAGAGGTAGAAACTCATTCCAGTATAAACTCAGCTCTTATTCATGCAATTACACTGCCACTAATTTCATTTCTTCAGATTGCAACCCTGAGAAGTTTTTTCTTTGGTTCACTCACTCATCCATCCATCTGTCCATCTGTCCATCCATCCATCCACCCATCCGACCGTCCATCCATCCATCCATCTGTTGATCCATCCATCGATCCATTAGCTACTGGTTAAATTTCTTTTACATAATAAAACTCACTTAATTGTTGGAGAATAGCAAATTATAAGAATGACTTGGTGACTTTCTTCTGGGAGCCTACATTCTAGTTGGGGAAAATAGCTAATAATGATCTATATGGTTAATTATGATAGATGCTAAGAAGGAAAAGCAAAGGATGCTGTGAGAGCACATAAGTGGAGGCCTAACCAGATCTGGAGAATCAGGAAGCTTTCTCTATGGAGGTGACATATAAGCTGGGACTTGCAAAGAGGTGATTATAAGATAAGGCTGTTCTCTAAAGGGCCTGAACTATTCTAAAAATATTTTATCAAGCATTTAACATAGACTCTAGTGTCTGATAATCAAAACACTTCTAATTTATTATCGGAGAAGACTAACCTCAATTGCAGAGAAAGACAGTAAAATGGAAAATGCATATCAAAACTTTACTAAATCCTAGGCTTAGATTATAAATCAGTGCTTAAAATGTTAGTAGAGATTCATCTTGGATTGTGGGACTCTGGGTGATTTCTCTTTTTACTTCATTTCTATTTTCTCCAAATTTTCTGATGTGAACCTGCATTGCTTTTATAATTAGAAAAAGGAAGCAACAGGGGAAGAGAAAAAGGAAAAATATGGAGGATAATATAGGCTCTATTCTTTAACAGGTAGATCACGAACTGATCCTTTAAGTACCACATCGTAACGCTATGTGTCATGTCGCAAAACATGGATGTTGTTTCCAAAGACACATTCTCAGGCTGATCAAATGAACTGTTTCACTGAGCATTTAGAAAACAAGTTCACAAGAGGATTTTGTCTTTGATTTCTGTAAAGTGTGAAGCTTGTCTTTAGACTGGTCTTGAAGGGCGTGGGTAGATGTACTGGGTAAGCTATTGGGAAGCCTGTCCACGGATGCCTCTCTCTTCACACTGGTGTAGAGTCTCTGCATGTGGGCATCATGGGAGCTCTGGTCCTTGGAGAATTGTGTGGCAATTGCATTGCAATAACAAAGGGAAGGGGAATGGGGAAAAGCTCTGTGTATACTACTATTTTAAAGCAAAACTCTTCACACAGTCAGAAGCATGACTTTTCTAAGCTCAGAGCTTTCAATCCTCATGCCCTTTTTTGGAGCTTTTTTGGAGGTCTGTGTACAGACCTCTTGTGGGTCCAGCTGGAGGAATACGGGACCAACTTGAAGTTTTGAACTATTTGTTTATTGTGTTTGTAAAGAAGGTGATGGGTTTCCTGGATCATTTTAACTTGGTTTTTAATCTTGTATCAACATCACTCACATTTATAGAATATAGCACTTATAATTCTTGAAGGAGAGTTGGCTGGAATTAGCTCAGGAAGGATTTTCTAAATTCTTGTGTACGAGCACATGATAGGTATTATTATTCATAGACTTGAATATTTTGAGATTTTGCTGGCTGTAATGATATTAAGGGCCACATCTTAGGGCTCAGAAGACTACAGGTTTGGGTGGAAGATCACTCATCCCTGTCTAAAATTCTTACCATCAATTTTCGTAGATTTATAGAAGCCTTTATTTGATACCGAATGACTATTTTTGGTAAAGATTACTGTCTATTTTTAAAAAATAGAACCCATAGGATTTTAAAAATTGAGGTAAAATTCACATAATATAAAATTAACCATTTTAAAGTGTACAATTCAGTGGCATTTAGTACAGTCACAATGTTGTGCAACTGTTAGCTCTATTTAGTTTTATAACATTTTCATCATCCCAAAAGGAAACCCCAAATACATTAAAGCAGTCACTCCTCATTCTGTCCTTCTCACTAATCTGCTTTCTGTCTCTATGGATTTAGCTATTTTAGGTATTTTATATAAATGGAATCATACAATATGTGACCTGTGTGTATGGCTATTTTGATATAGCGTAACATTTTTGAGGTTCATCCATGCTGTAGCATGTATCAGTATTTTATTCCTTTTTATGACTGAATAATATTCCATTATATAATATAACCACATTTTGTTAATCCATTCATCAATCAGATTGTTTACACCTTTGGCAATTGTGAATAGTGCTACTTTAAACATTCATGTGCAAGTTTCTGTTTGAATACTGGTTTTCAATTCTTTAGGGTATATACCTAGGAGTGGCATTGCTGCGTCATATGGTAACTAGTTCTATGTTTAACTTTTTGTGGAAGGGCCAAACTGTTTTCCATAGCAGCTGCTCAATTTATATTCCCACCAGCAGAACCCATAGGACTTTAAATACTCTTTGGTTGGCCAGATGTTTGACATCTTCCCCAATGATAATAGCATTGTTTGACTGAAGCTTTAGTCCCAAATAATAGTCATTGAACACATGCATACACAGGAAAAGGGAAAAAAGGCACAGCCTTAAGGAAACTCTTCTTACACTATGTTGACTTGACTGCATGGCACCTAGAACAGGGATACATCTTGGAGAACATCCACTCACTCTGCACGTGGGGAAACAAAGTCACTAGAGGTGGAAGGACTTGGGGGATAAAAAAGCAGTCACTCAACCAGTTAGTTATTGGCAGAGTTAAGACTCAGATTGATCTTTCAACTCTGAGCCCATTGTTCTTTTCCCTACACTATGCTGTTAACTCACTCATTTTTTGGTGGGCCCAATCCAGATTATGGTTTCCTTCTTTTGCTCAGAAATCTTCTTAGGAAAGTGATGAATATATCATATAATCAGGGCCAGCTTTATTTCTCCATTTATTTCTCACATGTTTATTCTATATAAATACTTAAGGAATGCTAATATATACCAGAGAGTGTGATTAGAGCTAAGGATACAGTAGTAAATAAGCAGACATGAGACTGTCTTCAGAGCTAAGAGCCTAGTAGCAAAAGATAGCCACCCAACAAACAGTTACACAAAGAATGAGTTATAATTGGGCTAAGTGCTATAAAGGAGAGGTACACAGTGCTCTGAGACTTTATAGCAAGCAGACCTTCACTATTTCAGTGGTTGAGTGCGTCAGAAAAATGTGGTTTGATTTCAAGGTCACCTGGAAGACTCTCTTAAGCCTCAAAATTCTTCCTCCATCTGCTCATTTATGTTAGGATTTAAAGATTCGATGTGCCAGTTCTATTTTTTCTAATGTACATTTAAATTAAAAAATCTGTTAATATTTAAAAATTCATTTGTGCATTCCCTAAAATGACTTCATATGCCACCACTGGTCCACCGACCACGCTCTGAATACTGCTGCTGGAGGTGTTGATGGCTTTTCTGTTGCTTTGAATTCGTGAAACAGAGCATTCCAACTCAGAACAGAGGTGTGTCATCCACACAGCAGCGGGGAAGGAAAGGGGAATGACGGAAGCTAGAGGAAAGATATGGGAAAGATGTGGGTGATTGAGTAAATAGAAGCGATACAGATTGAGATAAGGGGGAAAACACAAAGAATAGGGATGGACTCCGCTGGAGAGAAGCAAGCTGTCCCCCAGGAAAGCTGGACTCATGATGTGCAGCTTCATTCTCTTAGCAGAGAATGATATAAATGCCCTCCTCTTTCATTTTATTCCATTTATTACGTTCATCAGTAATTTGGATACAAACGACATACTATAGAAAAAAAAAGGGGGTGCCCTGAATAAGGTTCACCTCTTCCCTGATGGATCAAATATGAGCATCATTGTTATTTTGAAGTTTTAAACTGTTTTTCTCTTTGTTAAGAGATGGAGATTTGAATTCTTCCTTGGGACATTTCATTCCTTCGTTATGTTTTACTTATTTGTAAAGGTACCTCCTGAAAATTATGAGATCGATTTTTTTACATCGAGAAGCTTAGTTTTTTGTCTGGAAATACAGATGTCTATTTATGGTTGACCCAGCAATCTATATTGGAGACTTTGCTGGCTTTTATTTTTTTGGTGGAGGTGGGGAAGGGGGTTAGGAAAATGACTTTTTTCTATATATAATTTTAGATTTGAAATGCTTTGTGTCTATGAACTAGGCACACAATTTTTGTGGAAAATTCCATTTTCTTGTTAGTAGTTACAGGCAAAAAAATGTGGAACTACTGAGATTCAAATGTTTATCTTCTACCTACCAATGGAACAAAGACCAAAAAGAAACTGGACTTAGTTTGATACAATTCAAAGGTAATGTCTGTATTAGTTTGCTAGGGTTGTTGTAACCAAGTACCACAGACTCGGTGGCTTAAACAACGCAAATTTATTTCTCACAGTTCTGGAGGCTACAAGTCTGAGATCAAGGTGTTGGCAGGGTTGGTTCCTTCTGAGGACCTTGTGGGAAGACTGCCCAGGTCTCTCTCCTTGGCTTGTAGATGGCTGTCTCCTCTCTATGTCTTCACATCATCTTCCCTCTGCAGGTGTCTGTATCCAAATTTCCTCTTCTTATAAGGACACCAGTCATATTGGACTAGGATACACTCTGATGACCTTATTTTAACTTAATTACCTTTTTAAAGACCTTGTCTCCAAATACAGTCATATTCTGAGGTACTGAGGTGTTAAGAATTCAACATATGAATTTGGGGTGGGGGGACACAATTCAGCCCATAACTATACTCTACACATTATTTCAGATATGGTAACTTGGAATTTACTGAATTCAGGTATGTTATTTTGCATTTATTCTGCTGGGGCCATAGGTTAAGACTATGATCAGGGTTTCTCATGTAGCAAGTCCCACTATTCTGGAAGAGACTAATTCAGAGACAGAAAAGAAAATTGAAAAGTCAGGCCAAGGATTGAAGGGAGGGAGAATCTTCAGAGTAGATGGGCCTGGACATTGGGTTGTAGGGATGTATGGAGCACATAGAGGTGGGGGTGAGGTAGAGTGGACTTTTGGAGGCAGGCTGGGAGCTAGGCAGGGTGACATTCTAGGAGACACCATTGCGGATAAGCCTGGGGCCCACAGGCTCTCAGAGCATCACATATAGTAGCAGAAATGCATTACTAGGTGTAATGTTATTTCCTTCCCTTATGCCCAAACTTTCAATATTTTGTAAAAAATTCAAGCTGGGTCTCAGTGATGCTTTAGAGAATCAAGGGAGAGTTTTCTTCCAGACTTGGGATTTCATGCCATAGGGAGACCAACACAACTTCCCAAATCTCCTATGCGGTTCTGGAGCTGCAGCAGATCACGTCCAGGGGCAGTAGCCTAGGGGGCCAATGAGGAACCGAACAGGAAGAACATAGACTCGGAAGTAATGGTGCATGTGTATATTTTGAGCTGCAGGGATGTAGCAGATGGAGGTGCTAAGCCACTGTAATTTCCGGTGTTAATGTAAATGTGACCTCATTTTATTGTCATTAGCAGTGAGGCTTTGGTATAATGTTCACAGAAACAATATTTTTGAAATCAGATGTGTCAGTTAGAAATCCCTTTATTGGCTATTCATCCATATGAAGCCAACAAATGTTTGGAGAACAATAAAAGCTTTTCTAACTAGACTTCTGCAAGTGCTAAAAATGATTGAGTTAATGATCTTGTAGTTTTAAATCTTTAAATAGCAACTCGGAGGCACTTCTTAAGGTCATACTTTAGTATACATCAACTGTTCCAGTAATGCTCCTTGTTCTTTTCTGGTCCAGGATCCTACCCAAGAAATATGTTTGCATTTAGCTGTCATGTGTCATCAGTCTTCTTAAATTTGGAACAGTTCCTGAGTCTTTTCCTGTCTCCTCCATCCTTAACACTCCTAAAGAATATAGATCTTTCATTTCATAGTATGACTCTTGGTTTGGGTCTGCCTCACGTTTCCTCACGACCAGACTTTAGGGGAGGATGGAATTTAGAAGCCACCACCTGGGTGTTCAATGTGATCAATGCTACCAGGGTGTTCCTACATCTAGACCCTCTCAGAGGACAGAGCTAGGAAATGTATGTATGCATACATCTATGTATGTATGTATACATGTACACACCTCTGTAGCAACAGCTATTTTCATATCTATCTGAAAATGTATATTAAAAAGCCCGCAAATTCATACCGAGTCTTAAAACCCCAGTCTAATACTTTAAAGTTCTTTTCCATGCTTATAAAATACCTTCTCAGACAGTGAGAAACCTGGCTCAATATATTTACTTATTTGCTCTATCAATTAACTTGCTCAATTTCCGAGCACTCCATCTCTTCCCTCTGTCCCTTCCATGCTGCAGCCTTTCATCACTCGGCTTATTCAGAAGCCAGCATCTCTGCCCCAGTATGGGAAGTGAAAGGAACATGACAATAGAAGGGAAGATGGGAAGGGGAATAAGGTGGAAGGGTTATTTCTTTTTTTAAAAAGTCAGTTTCAGTTGACTTTTCTGTTACTTGCAGCCTAAAGCGTGCTAACTGATGCATTATTGCAATTATTTGTTGACAAATATGTCTGCCCCACCTGGTTATGAGCTATGGAAAATAATCATCTCTCTATCTCCAGTGGTTTCCACATTGCTTATCACATGATAGGTGCTTGGTAATTGCATCGGTGCCCGAGACACAAAAACAATTAAGACATAATTGTTCTTCTCAAGGAGCTAGTAGAAATAATTAATACAATCAGGTAATCTCTATAATAGGTACATGTGGAAAGTGCTGTGGGCATATAGGAAGAATGCATGAGTCTAAACGGGACTTTGCCAATATAAACAGAAATCAGAGTTGTCTTCAGATAAATGTATATCTTTTAATATATTTCTTTAATTTGCATGGATGTTAACTAAGAATTAGAAGCTGGTTGCATGTTCTGAATGAGTGGGTTAGAATTAGAATTAGAAGCTGAATGAATGATTGAAAAAAGTCCCTGAAAACTGTGACACTGGTCAAATGGCACCTTCCCAATGGCAAAACCTATTTTAGTAGCTCTTATTTAAAAACCTTAGAAGAATTTAGTATTTTCTAGCAGGAAGAGTCAAGACTGATCTCATTTCAACAACACCAACAACAATGCTGATAACTTGCGTCTTCAGTCCTTCACATGAAAACGTCTCTGACCCTGAGAACCCAGAGGGTAGGGATTGTGTCTGCTGTGCTCTTCAACGTGTCCTCAGCACCCAGCTAAATACTTAATGAAAATTCCTTCCCATTTAACTTTCACCCAGTCCTCTGAATGCACTGAGAAAGAATAGCCGACATTATACCCAGGATCAACAGATGCCTGTTTTCTTGACATAGAGCTAAGTACTTATGTGTCCAAATTAGGCCACCTCCTGTTTTCCTACTTCCACCTCTGGTTTCTTGAATTCACTTTTGCTAGATTCACTTTTCCAGAAAATGACAGCGAGACCCCTCTTTAGGAAGCATTCTCTGGGCATTCCAGGATCAGGCCATGGACAGAAAGCAAAGTTAGAGAAGAGAGCCTAAGTCACAGAATGCATAGGGAGCAGAGCCAGAACCAGGTCTCTCTCAACTCCAAGGTCTTTCCAGAAGACCACACTGAAAAGGAAGCCAGAAAGGGCAATTTTTACATTTCTGTAGAGTTTTTGAAGGGTCTGGGACCAAAGTGGATTCAATTAACTGACACTTCACATAGTTAACCTATACCGTCAGCAAGTAAACCAGTTCACTCAAGTCGCTCCTTCTGTCTTTATAACTTAAACAATATTGTTAGGTTGTGGTGATCAGGGCTAACAGCAAAAGGATCACTCCAAATAAAATATTAGCTAATGCAGATCTGCTGTGTAAGTGGCTTGATGCATGGTAAATTGCATTTGCAGTTGGCCAAATGGAAAGTGATATATGTTGTGCCCAAGAATAATAAATACAAGGAACAATCAATTGAACTGAACTAAAGTGGTTCGGTTTTGAAAGACGACTTAGAGTTATATCTTCCAAACATGGCTAAAAAAAAGGACTCAATTAAAAAGTAAATTGGAAAACTATAAAGTAGCTGACACAAATACAAGGTTAGGTTTATGGAAGTTATAAATGCTAAACAGTTTCCCTCTACGATTCCAATTTCTGCCCACTCTCTGATTCTTTTTGTGCCTTCCATTTCTTTTTATGAGTATTATTACTCAACGGGAGAACAATCAGTTATATCACAGCCATTCATTGTAAAGTTTGTGTCAATAATTTTTATTGAAATAGGACAAAAACAGAGGAGTTTGTGTCCACAAGCATGCATAAATAGGAAAGAAAAGCAAATTATTATGCTATCAGGGTACCAGGAGGAGTCTTTGAACTGAACTAGGAAAAAAGAAAAAACTCTCCCCGTGGAGAGAACAGAATGTGCTTCATTTCAATATCTATTACAATTATGAAAGAGCCAGAGCATTCCATGGCTTTGAACAGTCTTTGTGAACAGAGCTTTGTGTCAGCGCCATGGTGATGATTTTCAGGCCTGAGGCTGGCAGTTCAATAACTAGCAGAAATAGTCTGGGCTTTGGGGATGGAGAGAGAAATGAGGAGAAAGAACCAGTTGCTCTAGCCAGGGTGATCATAAGAAACCCTTCAGGGGATTTTTATTTTAAATATAGATTTTTTTGTATCCTTATGGAATCCGAGCCTCCTGGGGCATAGTGGGGAGGCAGATACTAAATTAACTATCTTACCAGTTTCAGGGCTTGAAAATTAAAAGTGTAACACCAGGCTTGGTGCCATGGAATGTTCTAATTGGAGGGACATAGAAACTGGGGGAAGAACGAGGTGGGAGGTGAAGATCTCTCTCTGTTGGCATGCTTAAGTGGATCCCCTGCTACCAGAATGTAAGCTCTTCTAGACAGGGGAGTGTCTTCATTAGTTTTGGATCTCCAGTTAGCCAGTGTCTGGTACACACTGACACCTGGTGACTGGGTCCTTTTATGTTGGTTTGGTCACCTCCAAATTCACACCAGGTAAATTAACGGCAATCACAAATTTGTTAAGCTGGTTAGAACCTATTTTAAATATCCGGCAGAAGTGTTGGGATTAATAGCCCATAAGAGTAATGTTGAATAACTAATAATAATCATGGCCAGAAGGATCATCATTGTTCACATGCCCTTAAGCAAAGCACAAGGGAAGAGCAAGGCAGGAGGCTTGGGCTCCGTTCCTGTTGCTCCGGAGTCCTCAGGATGCTGCGCTGTCTTCCCTGCCCTGCCATCTCCCCATCCAGCTGTACAGGAGGAGGCTCAGTCTTGGTGTGCAAGGCTGGGGCCACTCCCTCCTCTCTCTCCCAGAAGGCATACACAGGAGTTCAATCAGAACAGCCCTTTTGGTGAACTGTCAAGGTGGCAAGTTGCTGTTTTTTATAACACTTTTGGTCTTGTTTGTGTCATATGCAAATTAGCCAGCCCCAGTGTGTTGATTTCGATAGAGATAACCACTTACATAAAAATAAATGCCAACCTCAGTAGGCTGACTGACTTGGAGCAAAGCGTGTTTACAATTTCTTTATCTGTCTAGTCCACTCCTTGTTTATTATTAAGCATTTTTCTGTCATCATCTTTGTTCCTCTGCTTCTCATCCTTTATGCTTGAAGTCCTCTTGCTCCTACTAACAGCTTTGACTTGGCTTTTTAATTCTAATATCAAAAATCAAATTGACGCTAACTTATTTTTTATGGTTAATTCTTTTCAGCAAACCTAACACATAAACACAATAGCAGCTGTAGATTTAAAGACCGCAGGTTAGAAATCACTGATCTAAAGCTGAGCCGCACAACCTGGCCTGTCCTCAGGTGTGCAGGGAAGGAGTGAGCCCCAGATAAGAGCCCACAGGTGAGTTTTGTTGGTTCTCCATAGTAGTATGTGTGTATGAGTGTGTTTGTGTGTGTGTGTGTGTGTGTATTTAATGAATTAGTTGCTAACTTTTAAATAGTGAGTAATTTCACGTAAAACCAATGCCTCCATCCAGCTTTAGAAATTGAGAAGACTCGTGGGATTGAATTGTGGCAGTCTCCTATACAAACACTGGGGGTGTGCTTTCCATTTTCAGTGCTTGCTGCTTCATTCATGTACATTTCCTGCCTGGTTTCCTGACTACGGCTTTTAATTTTCTACCCTAAACTAGAAAACAGCAGCCCTGGTGTCTTGCCTTGCTTGAAGATCCCTTGCTATGCTATGCGGTCTTCCCTCCAGCCTCTAGCTCTTTAGTAATGATCATAGCTATTTGATAGTGATGGACCTTTGAAGGAAGTGCAGATTCAGATCCAACAGCAATTATCAAATACGTTCTATGGGTCAGTTACTGCATTTTCTTATACGTTGGCTTTTCCAGGCTCAAGCTTATCGTACAATCACCCAATCATCTAGGCGAGACTAAATCTTACCTGGTATCCTTAAGACTTGAGGTTAATATAGACCTTCCATGACCAGTGCCAACAGATGTGAAATCTCCCCAAATCCCCCAAAGCTTATACTTATGATGAAAAGCTGTGGCCATTGCTGGTAAAGACCAGGTTAGTTAAGTCATCCCTGAACTCCCGGAATTTAACTGCTGGGAATGCCCTGAGCTAGTGGAGGAGGAATGGCCTTTCCACAGGCACACCACACACCTCCTATCTCAGGACACTGGTTAGCAGGAATGGGCAGCAGAGGCTCCTGGGAGCCAAGAGCACTGCTGATGAAGAGAAATAGGGTGCTGAATAGGGAAGAGCAGATTTGGTATTGGGCAGTCTTTAGGGGATGGCTGCCTTTGGAGGCCAGGGGAGGTACTGCCCAACACAGGAAGATGATCATGAAACGATGGTTCTCTGGATAGAGAGGTGACACTCAGCAAATTGAGGTGATCACACATGCTGTATTGACATCTGTCTTCCACGCTTCTCCACTTGCCTTTCTTTCCTGAAGGGATAAAATCTTACATTCTATAATTAAAAACAAAACAAAACAACATAACACTTGAAATCCTATGCAAATGGCCTGTTACTTATTAGAATAAGACCTTTTCCCAAGAGGATAATGTAAAGGGGAGGGGGGTATTGCATGGGGATGGTAAGAGGATGGGGAGGAGGAAGTGCAGGTCAAGAACTCAGCGTGCAGGTAAGTGGGAGGAGACTGGATGAATCTCCCTGAAGGCAGAGAGATCTTTTAAAAGTGTGAAGTTAATCATTTCACTTCCTGGCTTGAAGCCCTCCTGTCAACCCTGTCCAATAGAAATATATGATCCATAAATGCGAGCCATATATGTAATTTTAAATTTTCTAGCAGCCACATTAATAAAATAATAAAGACAAGTGAAATTAATTTTAAGAATGTATATATTTAACCCACTGCAGTCAAAATATGATTTCAACACATGATCAACATAAAAATTATTAATGTGGTATTTTACATACTTTCTCATATGAAAATTTAAAAAATTTGGCATGTATTTTATAATTGCAGCATCTCTCAGTTCAGACTAACCATATTTGAGGTACACAATACGCACATGGGTGTTAGTGGCTACCATCGCAGACAGCACAGCCTTAGATGGTTTCCCATTGCCTTTAGGACAAGATCCAAGATCTTTTACATGACTCAGTATCTACGTGGTTCAGTAGACTCTTGATATGACTACCTCTTTTGTCTTATCTCATGCCACACTCTTCTTCTCTATTTTTGCTCTAGGTATAATGATTTTCTGTTTATTGAATTGAAATGAATTGTTGAGTTTCTGTTTGTTGAAAGTTTTCTTCTCTCAAACATCTGGGTCCTTGAATATTTGAATTCCTTTGCTAGAGAACTCTCTCTCTCATTTTTGCCTGAGTTACTCTTCCTTATCTTTATGTATTTATATATATATATTGATTTGGATCTATTTTGAGTTTTCCATTTACCTTAATCTATTTTATTTTATCAACCCAATACCGTATGACTTATTGTAGCTCTTCAGTGCATTTTAATATCTAGATTCTAGAGAAATGGAAATCTCTTATTATTTTTCCTTTTCAAAGATTTTTAAAAACATTTTTTACTTGTTTATTTTCCAGTTAGATCTTAAAATCGTTTTTTTCTCTTTTGAATAATACCCAATTAATTTGGTGAAATTTTACCTCTTTGCAATTACTGAGACTTCCCATCAAGAATTATAACTTCTTATTTGACTTTTCAATATCCTTCTCTTTTTCCTTGAAACACTCTTCCCTCTTGCCTTCTGAAATACCATACAGAGGCAGGACGGGTTTCCCAGGAAGCTGACTTTGAGATCTAGAGCTGATCTCTATCAGCATGGAGGAGATTGATTAGGGAGCACTCTTGGGATTGATGCCTGCAGAGAAAGAAAGAAAACAGGATGGAGCAGAAGAAGTTGGGCTCCACAAGGACTTTGGCCAAGACAGTGGAGAGTTCTGAAGCTGGCCAGGCCATTCAGAATTATCCTGAGTTGTGGTGGGAGGCATGGACTTTAGACCCTCTGGACAACCATTTGATATGGCTGTCATGGGATGTGGCTGCCCCCTGAGAAAGGGGTATGAAGCTGCTTGAGGTAGCTCTCTTCAGCTAAGGGCAGTTTCCTGAGTGGGGAAATAGGTCCTTCAGTCCTGAAGGGAGCTCTGGGTGGCACATTACAACACATACTACATTACACTCTTCTGGTTTACCTCCTTCCTCTCTAGTTGCTCAGTCTTTGCAAACTTTTTGCAGGTGTTTCTTCCTGTACCCCAACTCTAAATATTCAAGTTTTTCTACTCAGTCCGAAGTTTTCTTCTATTCTCTCTCAACCTTTTCTCCTCTTCATGTCAGTATTTCCTGAATTATGTCACGCATCCTGCTGGTATAATCGAAGTTCATTTTAGATGCCTGTTACACTAGACTATAACTATCACATTAAACAGGAGATTTCACAGATATTATTGCTTTGGAAGAGATTAAAGTGAGTATTTAAGTGAACATGTTAGTTGATTTCTAGAAAAAGTATTAAGGAAATCATAGTACATAGATGTGCTATACAGATATGGCAAATATCGAGACTCAGTTTGGACAACTGTCCTGGGTGATTTCATTCTTTTCCTGGATTAAACCATTCATATGCTGACAGCTCCATTTATATCTTTAGATTAAACCTCTCCTTGGAGTTCAGGCTCCTATAGCTGACTGACTACTTGGCAGCTCCTTTTAGATGTCTCACAACTTCCTTGAATTTATTATGTTCAGGACTGAACTCTTGAGCTCCCTTCCCCTAAACTCTTCCTTGTCCAGCCTTAGCCATTTCACCAAGACCTGTTTTGTTCAAGCCAGAAACCTGGAAATCTTCCTTGATTTCTTTTCCTCTTTCACCTCGCCCATATAATCCCAAATAATTTCTTGGATTCTGTTTCCAATATATTGCTTGAATCTACCCTCTTCTCTCTATCTCCATTGCTAGCAGGTTAGTCTAGGCCATGATCATTTCTCTCCTGCACTCTGTGATGCTGTCCTTAATAGTCTCCCATCCATGATGCATGCAGCAGTCAAAGCAATTTTTTTAAATGATGCATCTGATAATATTACTCTTTTGTCTATTACATGTCTTCCCATTGCACTTAAAATAAAATACAAACTGTTTAATACTGTCTCCAAGGCCACACTCATTTACCTCTCCAGTTTCATCTCTCACCTCTCCTCCTTGCCCACTGATCTCTAATGAAATTGGACTTTTTTTGTGTTTTTGGAACACTTTTAGCTCTTTTTGAACTCAGGGCCTTTGCTCATGTTGTCTCTTCTTTCTGAAATACTGTTTTCCTGGCTTTTTGGATGACCGGCTCTTTCTGATACTTCAAGTCCCATCATAAATGTTACCTTCTCTTGCTGCCTTTGCTTGACCAGCCTCTCTAAAGTAGCCCCCCTCCGTGTCCCATTCCCTGGGTTATTCTTCAGCACTACCCCCTATTTATTTGATTTCTAATGTTTTCTAATTTTAATAACAGATTCATTTATTTGCTTAATTGATTATCGACTCTCTTTCCCTCTAGGCTGCAACTCCATGAGAGTTCTCCGTTGTAGACCTAGCACTTTTACAGTGACCAGCAGAGTAGATTCTCAAAAAATACTTTTCAGTGAATGAATGAGTAAATGAAATGAAGACATTTATTGAAATATTCTTTAATGCCTCACAGAAAATTTTTTCTTCTCCTTAATGGCGGTCTTGCAATTTACTTGTGAGAAAGGACAAAGTTTTGTGCCCCATGTGGCCTTGGCGGCATCTCATTCGCCTTTCTGTTGGCTTTACTATGAGCTATCAACAGGCCTGTGCCGGCTCAATAGCAGGATAGCAATATCTCTGGCTGATAGAGACGGTGCTGATTTTCAGGATCTCCTGGCTGAGCTCAGGAGGCCTCAATTTGCTGCCTTTCCCCAGAACACATAAAGCCCAAGTCATTGCGCAGCCAGTTGGTGTTCCCCTCTGCCCCTCCACCTCCATATAAATAAGTGAAGTGATATGGGGCCAGGGGCTCTCTCCTGGAGCCCAGCCCAGCCTAAGCGGGGCTCTCACTGGGATAATGAGAGCCTAGAGGATTAGATGGATTCTGTTCATTCTGCTTACATGCCTTTGCACTTTGCAAAGCAAATTGATAGGTATATTACAAGAAATTGATACTTATCATTTCATTACTAATGGGGTCGTTTCCCATTGTATATTCTAATTCATTGCTACTGATATATAAGCAAGCTATTGATCTTCTACATTTTTTGTACCTCGCTATCTTCTTAAACTCTTATTAGTTTAAATAGCTTTTCAGTTGATTTGCTTGAGATTTCTGGGTAAAAATATAAATCATCTCATCTACAAATAATGACTTTTTTTATCACCTACTTTCCAGTGACTATACGTCTCATTTTCTTTGTTGTCGTATTTTAGTGTCTAGAATTTACAGAATAATGTCAGACAATAATGTCAACAATAAGCATCATTGTTTTATTTCTGATTTGAATGGAAATGCCTCTAGTGTTTTATTGTTAAATAGGGTATTGATTGATGCTATGTGGTCCTTATTACATTAGGCATGCCTTCCTATTTTCCCACTTCATTAAAAATTGTTTTTCAATAAGTTATTTTCAAGTGTTAGAAAGGCTGCCTAATGTTAGGCTCAGTCTGCTTCCTTGCAACTCCTTCTCTTTGGTCCCATTTTATAGACGTGTGTTTCTTGCCCATGTTTCTCATATTTGAAACTTGTAATCCCGCTGAGCTTCCCTCTTCTCAAGATTCCTCAAACTGTCCCACATGCACTTGATTTTTAGACCTTTCACCATAAGAGTTACTCTCCGGACTTTCTCAAGTCACCAATGTCTCTTTTAACTTGTGACAGGTCGACTCTGGAGGTCTATTATTTTACTTCCTGGAAGGAGTGTATAGATTTATCTCTGGGGTCCTTAATTCTTAACTCACAGAAATAAGGACAATATTGACCTTTGTTTTCAGGGTATCACACTCTGGGGCAGGGTGGGGACACTCATGCTTTCCAGGTATCATGAAATCCAGGAAGGGTTCTGTCTCTCAAAAGAAATTCTGTAATTTTAGAGTCATGAAAATAAATGTTATTCCTGACAGAGCATAAGCACTGGGATATGAAGTGTGTTTTAAAGAAGTTGCTTTAAGGGATTTCAAATGTTCATAGCCTCAAAATCATGAAGCAAAATGTCGGCTCCAAAATCTGACATGGGAAAAATATGATCAGCCCACAGGCATCAGTAACAGATTATTGAGCAATCCTGGGAGAAAGTTTTTGCCTGTAAACCTTGTGAGTTACTGTTTTTGACAATCATAACATAATAATTTCTGTCGCGGGTTTTTTGTCATGCCAACAAATTTTTCTATGAAGGGAATAAATAGGCTACTTTCAGAGCCTCAAAGGTTTATTTCATGACAACTGGAAGTAGGAGAGAAGGAATGTAAACTTCCAATCTATGTCTTCACACCTCTTCTCTCCCAATCTCTAGAGACATGTCTCCAACTGCCTCCTGGGTATCTCTCACTGAGTGTCCCCATAGCTACCTTAATCTCAATTTTTATTCTTCCCTCAGTTAAACTTGCTTCCTGTGCCTATTCTCTGGTTGTGGCAGAGATTGTTTCTTACCGTCTGGGATCTACTGTATCCTTCTAACATAGTAATAGAATCTCTAACTAATAACTGGGCAATGGCCACGCAGGATAACATCTACCTACTTTTTCCGCCTCCCTTGCTTATTCTTTCTGATATGATGTAAATGAAAGGGTCACGTGACAGCTTCTGGGAACCCTCTTTAAATGACTGCCATTGAAAGCACACTTCCTCCTTCACCTGTTTCTTCCTTCCTGATGACTGGAATGAGGAGGTGGTGGCTGAAGCTGGAGCTGGTGCAGCAACTTGAATCATGAGGTGACTGTGGGAAGAGAGTCCTTGCATGGGATCAACAAGATAAAAGAAGCCTTGGTCCCTGACCCTGTGCGGCATTGTAGCTGTCCTGAATTGTCTAGCTCAGGACAACTACTTGAGAGAGAAGTAAACTTCTATGTTGCTAATCCCTGCTATTTTTGGTTTTCTGTTATTTGTTGTGGCCCCCTAAACCTATCTAAGATACATGGTGAGATGCTTCACCGTCGTCATTCTTGTCGCCCTAATCAGGAAAATCAGTCATCCTGTTACCTAATTGCTCATTGAAGCCTAGGAGTCCTAATTCACAGACGTCTCTTGAATCTGGCTATACCCCTCTTTATCACTGACATTATTGTTTTGAACATCATCTCTTGCCAAGATCGTTGCAGCACACTCTTAATAGTTCACTCTGCTTCCAGATTCTTCTCACTTTATTCCATTTTCAACATTTCTTAATAAATTAACATTATCATAGTACCTTTGTAGCCACATCTCTGTCATCAAAGTAAAATGGAAGCTTCTGAGAATGTCATTCCAGGCCTTTTGCCGTATTCCTCAAATGTACTGCTCAGGTGTCTTTCCCTGGCCACCCTCTATCCACTCCAACTGCCGTGAATGCCTTACCCATTCCCCAGTCTCAATGCTCTTTCTCACGTTTCCCTTCCTGTGCACAGACACTTTCCACTGCCAGGAATTATTTTCAGCTTTTCTCTCTCTGGAAAGCACCGTCTTATCGTTCAAAATTCAGCTCATATACTGTAGTAATAATAGCTAACACTTTTTGAGTGCTTACCAGATTCCGGGCACTGTGCTATAAACTTGACGTGTCTCCCTTAGTCCTCATGAGAGTCCTTTGAGATGGGCCTTTTATTATCATCCCCACTCCAAGGATGAAGCAAAGAAAGATCAGTTTCTTTGCATATGGTTATATAGGGCAGGTGCATATGGTTATATGGCAGGTACATATGGACCGTAGAACCAGTTTGCTTAAACCCAAGCAGTCTGACTCCAGAATGCGTGCTCTGAGCCAGCGCATTATACTGCCTCTCTCTTATGTTTTATGCGGTTGCCCATATGTAACCTCCTCTCTGAAGCTTTCCCTTATTGGCTCAGTCAGGATTTAGTCTTTCTTACCCACCTCTGTGATTCTACAGTACTTGTTCATGACTAATAGATGGTTTGCTAGTGATCTCTTTGTCTACCTTTTCCTCTAAGAGTCTGTAAACTCCAGGGCTGGGGTTATGGCTTCTCTATTTTTGTAACTCCAGAATTGAGTATATTTCCTCTTCAAAATAACAATCACAATAAAGGCTGTAAAATTAAAATGTTTAAGCCTAAAGAACAATCGAACATGAATACAAAAATCTCTAACTCTTTTAAGATATATTGAAGCTTTTCTTTTTTTCTCAGCCCCCACAATTGCAATTGTTAATCTAATTTTTTAACAGCTTCCTAATTAACCTTTGTCTGTAAACTGCCTCCTTCAAACCCCTCTTCCCTCAGCCAGCCAAGCTATCTTTCCGCAACGTGTGTGATCATGTTCCTCTCCTGCGTACAATCCTTTATGAACCCTCACAGCTTTCACAATGAAGTTCAAACTCCCAGGATGACAGAAAGTGCCCTCAAGATCTGACCCTGCCTGCCTTTCCAGTCTCATACTTCCCCCCTCCTAAATTTGCACTCTTTTCTCTAGATGCATGGAACAACTTGCAGAGCCTGCCTAAAAGCCATGTGTAATCATTCTTTCTTGCTTTTTCACAGGCTGTCTCCACCAGTGTTTGTCAAGCTTTCGTGTGCTTATGAAACACTTAGGGGCCTGGTTAAATTGCAGAGTCTGATTCTGTAGGGCTGTGGTGGGGTCTGATGTTCTGCACTTCTAACAAGTTCCCTGGTGATGGTGATGCTGCTAATCTGCAGACCACACCTTGAGTATCACAGATCTAGGCGCCCTTGCCCTCTTCTTCATCTTGGTAAGTCCTTCTAAATCTGCACACCGAATACAGGTATCGCCTCTTCTGGGAATCGCTAGACTACTGTGCACCTAGTGAGAAGAGATAGTAACGTTCATCTCCGTAGTCTCAGGTTCTAGCTCTCTCCTCGGAACAGTGGGGGTACTCAACAAATTCTCACCAAGTGAATGCTGACTGTTCACTTAGTGGGCAAAGTGTTTATGGAATGGCAGCCTAGGCTAAAGAAACGTGCATAGTGTGGTGAAACACAGTCCAAGCCATAAACTAACATCTTGGGAGCCTCTTCTATGTTCAAACAACTGCGATTGATGTTTGGGCTACAGAAAAGAGGAAGATACAGTCCGTGCACACAAGGTCCCTCAGCAAAGCTGGGGAGACAGGCCAGCATCTAGATCACTATACAACATAGCACGTTATCATGCACGGCAAAAATTGTTTATCAACGACGAACATTCTGCAGAAGGAACCATTTGTTCTTCACAGGTGTTTGGGGATGTGTTCATGGCCATATGAACTGCGACTGGAGGAAACAGTAGACATTCAACAGGAGAACGGTGGAGGGAGATGTTTCAGACAAAAGAAACACGATGAGGAATCTTCTCAGTCTTTTTTCCCACTGAAACTGACATGATTCACTGGTGATCCCGTACACCACGTAATACTTTGAGTATGTCCCTTGTCACTGCAGCTCTTGCCTCCTTCTTTCTCTTATTACTCAGACCTCAAGTAAGTGAGTGCTGTGTCATGGTAGGGATAATCTTGAATATGCTCTAACTTATTTAGAAAATAGTTTGAAAACATTACACTCGTTAGTAATAAACAGTGTATGGGATTTCTCATAATTGATTGGAATATAGCAATGGCTTAGCTCTGCAGCTGAGAAGGCATCAGTGAATGCAAGGAGTTGTGAGACTGGATACTTTTTGGAGTGTTGTCAAGAAATAAAGTGGCAGCAGAAAGAGTGGTTATGAGTACGGGTCTCAATTCTGACTGTCTGGGAACCTACACCAACTCTATTCTTTACTATGTATGTGTCCTTGGGCAGAGTGGGGATAAAGCTAGTGTTTTTATCCATAGAATGTTGTGAGAATTAAACAAATAGATACAAGTTAAATGCTTGGAATGGTTCCTGGCTCATGGTATACATGCAGTGATTGTTAGCAATTATTATTCTAGGATGCTTGGTCTGTAGATAAGCCAACCATATTATCTACCGTCCAACTCAGCCCCCTTTGAGAGTGAAAGGGGGAACTATCTATGCTTACAGTGGGACAAACCAGATGTGTAGTTATCCTAAGTATAAGGTATGTTGTAGAAGATGAAGTTGGGAAGGTGAATTGGGGCCACTTACTGATTATTTATCTCTTGGAAACATGAAAAAAATTAGGCTATTCTGTCAATATTTAAAACTTTGACACAAATGTGTACCACTTGGTTAGGAAATAGTCATAATAGTAACGATAAACACTACCTACTGAGTGACCACTTTGTTCAGGTTCCGCGGCTACCTTCTCATGGATCCTCATGTTGAACCTCCAAGGTGGCTTTAATCTTTATACTCATTTGCTGTGCTGCTGTCACAAATTACCACAAATCTGATGGCTTATAATGACAGAAATTTATTCTCTCATAGTTCTAGTCACTTAAAATCAAGGTGAGGCCGGCCCCGTGGCTTAGCGGTTAAGTGCGCACGCTCTGCTACTGGCGGCCTGGGTTTGGATCAGGGGCGCGCACCGAGGCACTGCTTTTCTGGCCATGTTGAGGCCGTGTCCCACATACAGCAACTAGAAGGATGTGCAGCTATGACATACAACTATCTGCTGGGGCTTTGGGGGGAAAAAGGAGGAGGATTAGCAATAGATGTTAGCTCAGAGCCGGTCTGCCTCAGCAAAAAGAGGAGGATTAGCAGGGATGTTAGCTCAGGGCTGATCTTCATCACAAAAAAAAAAAAAAAACAATCAAGGTGTCAACGGGGCCACACTCCCTCTGAAGGCTCTAGGGGAGAGTCCATTCCTTGCCTCTTCCAGCTTCTGGTAGATCCAAGAGTTCCTTGGCTTATGGCCACATCACTCCAATCTCTGTCTCTGTGGTTATGTTGACTCCTCCTCTTCTGTGTGTCTTCTCTTGTGTGTTTGTCCCCCCAATTCCCTCTGCCTCTCTCTTGTAAGGATGCATGTAATTACATGTGGGGCCTACCCAGATTGTCCAGGATAAGCTCCCCCCCCAAGATCCTTAACTTAGTCACATCTTCTGCCATATAAGGTAATAGTCACTCTTTTTCCAGGTAAGGTACTAGTCATAGGTTCCAGAGATTAGGGTGAGGACATATTTTTGGGGGGCCACATTCAACTCACTACAATTCGTATTTTATAGAAGAGGAAAGTAAATCTCAGGGAATTTCATTCACTGGCCTGAGATTGCCCAGGTAGCAAGGGGCTGCACCACAATTCTAAACCATTAAATTTGCAAGTGCATGTTCCCTAGTGTGGCTTTGAGGGTCCTGGACTGTATGGATATTGAATAAGAATAGGTAGCATTGAGCTCCATCCAGTGATGGCTCAGTGCTTTGGAGAAAAGGAAACCATTAGAAATTCACAACAGACAGGTTAACACTCGCACAAGTCCTCTACTTCAACATTTGTAATAGACTAGAATCATGTGTCATTAAAGCTCAAAGCAATGTGAGCAAACTTTCCATGTTAAGTTTCTCACAGGATAAGCTATGAATCCTAATCACAGGGACAGATGCAATGAGATTTTGATGTTTTTCATATTTTATTTCAACTAATTTTATGAAAACAACTCCAGTGGTTTTATTTTTTCTGAGTGTTCTGTCCTGCATTGTCAGCCTGGAAAGTGATACAGGAGAGGGCTCCAGAGGAACAAACCTCGGCACAGGTACTGATGTTGTTGGGGATGAAAGGGTGGTGGGTTTGAGTTTACCAGATTTCTTTAGAACAAGAGCTAGCTCTCTCCCAGGAATATCCCAGTATAAAATGTTCCATTCCACTCTAAACAGATACTTGGAAAACGCCCAGATCATGAATTTGGCTCCACCAAAGGGAAAGAAATACGCCTCTTCTCCATGGCTGTCTCTGGGTCTGCTCAGATCCTCCATCCATTCATTTGCCCAAAACACACTATGCTCAGTATAGCATCACCTTCCTTTCTCCGTTATAGCTAGCTTCTGTTTTGCCTATCTTCCCTATCAGACTGTGAGATCCCTAGGATATTGAATCTGTGCCAGGCACATACATGTTGGTTAAATTAAACAATATATTGTTTATTCTCAATGCCTAGTGTGGGTCTGATGCAAAGAAAGTTCAAAATAAATGTTTTCTGAAGGAAAGATTGGATCAACCAGAAAGACATGGTTAGAAGAGTAACAGTGTCTAGAGGAACTCATTTAGGAAAAATTGATAATGGATGATGACAGGAGAAGCTGTGAACAGAGTGAGATGGCTGGAGGAATGCATAGAATACCAGGTTCTGATTGTATTCCTTTAGCTGCCAATTCACATGCACCCATACAGCACAGGAAAGCAGGCATTTCTCAGAGGAGGGACATCCAAGTGAAGAAAAAGACGACCCTGGTGGCAAGGCATGAAAGTCTCTATTTTATTGGAAATGTATCTGAGTAACCTTGCCTAGAGAGTAGATTGATCTGCTTTCTCTCTCAAAGCTGCTGAAAAAGCGATCTGAAAAAGCTTGTACATGATGGAAATATATGATAAAGGGCACATATTCTGAACTTTGAGTCTGTCAAAAAGTGTGACTACCAGAATTGTCTTTTCTCATTTCCTCCTTTTTTCCACCCCAGTCTCAACTCAGGGCAGCAGAAAACACAGAGACTGAACTTGCTAATAATAACTTCAAAGTGGCCCAGTCCTGGGTTATGGACACAAATTCCCTGACTTCATGGGGCTCGGTCAGCAGAATAAGTGGGTGAGCATGGGAACTCCCGCAGAATCTTCACCTCCCGTCCCTGTGATTCAGGCTGTTAGCTGAACAGCTGCTTCCTTCGTTGTTGAGATGATTTTCTTGGAGGACTATATCAAATGAATGACTAGTGGTAAATGAACTGGAGAAGATGCTTCAAGTCCTCTGATAGCCTGCCCATCTCTGTCAGCTTGATGATATCTACAGCATGTGAGCCAATAATACTGAGGCCGTGTTTGCAATTGTTATAAGCAGTCTTACCTACAAATGAGTATTGTTACCTGTGCCAAAGATCTCTTGGGAATCTACACACATTCTTATGAGGCTTCCATTGCTCAAAAACATTTGTGTAAAGTCTCACTTTTGGTAGGATTTCAACCTGTCTGAAAATCACATTCACATTTTGGACCCCAAACTGATTTTCGTGATTTAAGTGAACTTAAATTGATTACTGTTCATTACTTGCATTCTATCCCCTATCATTTGGCAATAGCAACCTACTTTTCATTTGGGGAACCACCCCTTCCTCATTTTATGTTGTCCCTCATAAAACTCCTCCACCTAGACTGGCCAGTCAGAGAATTCCATTCCTCTGGCCACAGTGATTCAGTGATGGCAAGAGCTATGTTAACAACTAGAACCACACAAACACCAAAATCTGTGAGGTAATAATGTGCTGTGTAATCATAAATAAACATTAGAAGTGGGATGAGAACAGCAGAATCAGTCACTTCAGAAAATTTTCTAGAGAGGAACTCACCAATTTAAGACCTAGCATCCTGTCTGGCCTGCTTTGCCTGTGGAAGGATTTGATCCAAGCTAAATAGAGCAAATCCCCAGGATGCTGGCAGACACCTCTCACAACTTATTCTTAATCCTTTATGTCAATGGTTGATAAGAAGATTCTGGTAAAATGAGTACTTGTGCTCCACCCTTTAGAAAGAAGTTAATTGTCACGTAGGTTACCAGGAAAGTGCAGGCGGTAGGATCCAGTTTATAAAACAAGATTGGAAAGGAATGCACAATTGGATTTTTTATTCCCCACAGTTGCTACTATGTTAACAGTTGCTTCTTGGCAGAGAATAAGTAGAAAGAAAGCCTAAGGTTTGTTTCTCAAGAAATCATACAAGTAACAAAAGAAAGCTGTTTTCATAGTCTAAAGTGGTTTTGCCAGCAATTATGTTTTGTAAAATATAAATAATGCATTCTGTTTCCAAAAAGCCCTGACACACTGTGATAGAAAAAAAAAATCAAATCTTTTCCTTTGGTTTTAGGGGTGCGAGTTTCATGATGGAAATATAGCGAGTCTGTGTTCTCTAAGTAATTTATTAGTGCGTCTTGGCACAGCAGCACTAATGGGCTTGCTGCCAGGTATTCCGGGCTGCAGTTTGTCACGTCTGACTCTTTAGTTCTTTCAAGCAATTGAAGAAATGGCCTTCTGCAGGCTGTCAGTGACAGATTCTAGCTCACTCACATAGATAAAGCTCAATTAGCTCCTGGAAAAAACATCTTTTAAAAATGCAACGAGCTGCACCGTGAAAGATAGGTAGACGATGGCACCTGAAACAAAGTAAAATGTTACTGTTGAGGAAAGTACGTGTCCACAATGAGCAAGTGTACAGCTGTTTTATTGGACAATCCCCTCCACTGAAAACAAGAGGATGGTCATTTTTAATTGCTTCAAGGGTTAGGATAGATCTTTGCTTTAGCAGCGTGATAACGTCAGCAGTCCTGAGGAGTTAGCATGTCATTCATTCATTCATTCACTCATAACTTAGGCCCATACTCTGTATCCTGCAAGCAATTCCAGCCAAGAATAGAGATATCAAAGGAGCCTCTTACTGATTACGTGTAGCCTGCAAATGTGTTGTTTAATCCACATAGTATTTTAAACATTGAGCTAACATTTAAAAAATGAGAATATTTTACACTCACAAAAATTCATATCTCTTAAAATACTGATACACCTAGAAACTGGATATATATTTCTTTGGGGGCAAAAACTTATGCTAAGTACCTACTGTGCCCTGAAGGAGGACATGGCTTCTTCTGTTCTCCATGGTCCCCATCAGGCTCGCTTCACTCATTTCTGATACTTGCCTTGCCCTGTAGACAGGAGCCAAGTTTGAGTTTGCATACCTGTGATCTCCAACACTGATTCTGAGGGCCTCCTGCATCAAAAGTTTTTGAGATTCTTAATAAAAATGAAGCGTGCCCTGGACTAAAGAATAAAAAGGTATGGATGTAAGGCATGGTGATTCTTTTACAAACTATAGTTGTTGGACTCACTGGTATCAATGACCAGATAGAATTATAGTCTTTAAAAAACATATGAAAATGTTAATATCTTGAATGGACTCTTATTTGGACACAACATGGGAATATATTTTTCTTCTAATTACGTCATCTTGCTCTTAATGGCAACTTTTTCTCTGAAAACACTAGCTAGAGAAAATTACCTTATTGAGAAAAAATCAAATGACTTAGTGTCTGTTACTGACTTAGGCCAAATTTTCAATTTGGAGATAAAATCCACTGCATTTTATGAACTAATTTGTTCTCCATACAAGTGGTTGAACTTGATAGCTATATTTGTTTCTGGCACTACTAAATCATAATTACAGGAAATAGTTCTAAAGTTAGAATTCAATTGGCACAAAGCCTAAAGGAATTAATAAAAACTCTGTATTTTCCCCCCCAGGCACTGTTCTGTGACTTCTGAAGGTCGCTAGCTAGGAAGAGTCTATAATATCTACTATAAAACAATGATGATAATCCCTTACATTTGTATGGTGTTTTAGAGTTGACAAAGTACTCTCAGATACATTACCCACTTTGATTCTCTCAGCCACCCTGTGAGAAGGGGACAGATGAAGAAACGAAGCCTGAGTTCACACTGTAGATGGTTGCAGAATGAGGAGAAGATTCTTAGATTTTAGAAATTCAGGATTGCTTTTGTTCTATTACATTGGATCCAAATTTGTAACAGAAAATCTGTCACCTATTAAAATATCCTTATAGGTTTATCTCAAGTAGGTGCCACATCTTGTACAATAAACCCTTAAGGATCATTAACTGAATTCTTTCAATCGCCTCAGAGAGACAGTAGCTCTTTCACTGATAATCCTGCAAACATCATCACTGTCGTGTTCTTTGGGGAGTTGCACAATTTGCACTGTTGCTTTACGGTTCTAATCCCTTTCTATATATATATATATTTTAAAAAATTGCCCCATTCTGTTATTTCCTATATATAGGCAAAGAATCTGGTTAAAAAAACGATAACAAATCTGACAAATTCTGTGTGATCTCATCATTCAACATTCTTCCAGCATCCTCCCACCATCCCAGGGACACATGGCCCTCTTCAAACCATGACTCAGACATTTGGAATTGTCAGAAGTTCTTGGTGGTATAGACTCTTCTCTTGGCATTCAGGAGTGCCTTCATCTTAAAAAATGTATATTTTGAGAGCTTAATGCTTAAGTTAATATTTGAGAATGGGAAGAAAGTAACCAAACAAAGGCTTGAATGATAGTCATGATAAGCCTTACCTTGAAAACTGTCCAGGGGCCGGACACGCACCGACGCACCGCTTGGCAAGGCATGCTGCGGCGGTGTCCCGTATAAAGTGGAGGAAGATGGGCACAGATCTTAGCCCAGGGCCAGTCTTCCTCAGCAAAAAGAGGAGGATTGGCATTGGATGTTAGCTCAGGGCCCACCTTCCTCACACACACACACATGCACACACACACACACACACAAAAGAAAACTGTCCAAATTGCTGACTGTGTGGGCTGTAAAGATGGGCCAAGAAACCATCCCCCATCCCCACCTCCCAGACAACATCGGCCCCTGCCCGAGCTTTCACTGGTGCCTCAACAATGAAAATGCTCTTTAAGTTTGGTTTTTGGAGTCAGGCAGTCCTGGGCAACTTCTGGATTTCTGGTCACTAATTTTGTGAGTGTCAGTAAGTTAGGTAACTTTAGTTTCATCATCCGTAACCTGGTTTTGTGAGAATTGAGATCACACATCATAAGCTTTGAGAATATGCCTGGCACATTTTCAGTGAAAGGACATGTTAGTTATTATTCTTATTATTCCAGGAGGGTTAAATTTAGGTTATCATGTCTGTTAACACCCCGATGAAAATGAATTTATTCTTTCCTCAAGAAAGGGTGTAGAAAGAACAGAAGGCTGGGTGGTAAGGTTAGATGGGTTGTAAAGGAGGTGACTCAAATCGAGAGCCCTGTCAGAGTACGCAGTCTCAGATGAGCCTTGAGACGGCATGAAACGGGGCTCTGGGATAGATAGGGCATCGAAAGCAGGGCAGGGCACGGTAGAGGGATGGAGTGGTACTCACCACGTACAGTGTGTTGATGGAGTGGAAAAAACGAGGAAATCCAGCTCCTAACACCTGATATCAACACGACTTCCTGGAGATTCAGTTTCCTCAGTTGTGAAATTTAAATTATTTTGAATTGTAGGATTGTTGAGAGAATTTGCAATAATATATGCAAAACACCTATTAAATGGTGAGTACCCAATATGTGGTAACTTCAGTAACAGCTGTGTCTTTTTTTTTTTTTTTTTTCAGTTTTGCTGTGGAGCTGCTTTTGTTCAGAGAACTGAAAATATATATATTGGGATTGCCAGGGTCCTCTGAATTGTTGCCTCTAAGGATAATCACTGTGGAGGCCACTGTGTTAAATGGAGCCTCACCTGCTGTTGGTCCAGTAGAAGGAAAGGACAGGTCAAGAACTTGGTCCAGGCTTTGGGAGACATGAAGATATGCCAATATATACAATATATGATGATGATAACTAACATTCATTAGGTAGCTGCTAGATGCCTAGAAATAAACTAATTCATGTATATACACTATTTTCATTTGAGCCTCATAATAGTCCTAGCCCAATTTATAGAGGAGGAAACAGACACAAAGAAGTTTTTCAAGGTCACACATTATAAGTGGCTGATACAGAGCCTGACTCTAGAGCCTGCTCTTTAAACGTTTTTGTAAGAAGGGCATTTTAGCCAGAGAGAACTCCCCTCTGCTTTGTTAGGATTCTGGCTGAATTGCTGGAGTCAGCACAGTTTTTTCAGGGAAAGCAGCTCTGTGGATGTCAGGAGGAAAATGAGGTTGTGGATCTCTTCCTGTCTGGGATGTATATTTATTGTACAGTAGGATGTAATCTAAATTATTCACATTTTATACTTTATGGAAATTTTAGCTTCTGTAAATCTGAGATTTCAGGACTACAGTTATGTGTAATAAAGTTCTTACAAAATCCATTTAAAACATTAATGACGGATGTATTGGTAGAAAATTAAATCTGGGTATTTTATTTTCTCAAGTTTCCCAGATCTTCCAATTTCATTTGCAGAGATTGTCTTTGTGACAAAATCTTGTCTTTATGTCTCCTGGGCAAAGCCAAGAGCAGAGTGGCTTTCTCTGCTGGTCCTGTGGATGGATAATCTTCTTTCTCTTTCTGTGGATGAGAGATCAGTGAGTTCTTCTTGGAATAGATTTCTTCTAAGATTTCTTTATAGATTCTCTGTTGCAGACTTGGAATCAAACATTCTGGAGTGAAATCTAGTCTCCACCACTTATTAGCTGAGTGGATTGATAGAAATCACAAAACTTTCTCTGAGCTGCTGTTTCTTTAGCTGCAAAATGAGGATAATGCATCTTCTCTCATGGGTGATCATTAGAATTAAATAAATACCAATTAAATGGGAATGGAAAAGGTGGGTCTTGAGTTGGAGCTTGAAACACAAACAGGTCAATATGTAGAGGAACAAACACCACCAGTAATTAGTGTTGTGGAATCACATTATTGGTTGATGGATTTAACACACGGAGAGTTTTCCAGACAGGACACCATCCTCTGCTTAATTTCATTAGACCATTTACTCAAAGCAAAAGGAATATTCAACTATTCATTCTTTTTTTTGCTGAGGAAGATTTTCCCTGAGCTAACATCTGTGTCAGTCTGCCTTTATTTTGTATGTGGGTTGCCACCACATCATGGCTGACGAGTGGTGTAGGTCTGCGCCCGGGAACCGAACCCGCGAACCTGGGCTGCCAAAGTGGAGCGTGCCAAACTTAACCACTACGCCATGGGGCTGGCCCCCAACTATTCATTCTTTAAACCTCAATTAGCATTAGATTCTTCCTGTGTACTAGACACTGGATTGAGTGCTGAAGATCCATAAATGAGCAAGGTGTGGACTCCCTGAAAGTGTTCAGAACCACATGGAACCTCCCTGAAGATGCTCAGAGCCAATTCATAGCCTTAGTAGGAATTTGTCTCTAGCGTGTCCTTTTCAGTTGAAGAATTAGCCATTTCTGGTTATAATAAATGGAGTCCTGTTGAAGTTTAAGAGAGAATGTATGTTCCTTCAGTACACGTATGCTGTAGTGATAAAGATCTCTTAGCAGTATATAATTGTTCTTAAAAAGGTGATTTGATTGCTGATCACTTGCAGAAGAATTGAGAGATTCAGAGAAAGCAGGGCAGGAAAAGCCTGATGGAAGGGGATCAATGAAGAGGCAGTCTGGGTCTGAGGATGGAACATGGACTTTGGACTCAGAAGGTCTAGATTCAAATCCTGGCTCTGCCATTTATCAGGGATGTGTTATTGGGCAAGTAACTTTCCTTCTTTGAAACGATTCTTCATCTGTTAAATGGTGACAATAGTATCTAGCTTGCAAAATCATTGTGAAGATTAAACAAGATAACACATTTGGAAGACCGCTTACCTTATTTCAAGAAGCGCAGGCTATGACGGTATGTGATATACGGAGATCGTCAGTCACCATGTTATTAAGTAGAGCTTTCCTATATCAGTCAGCTCTCACCACCTCCATCTGTGGAAAACCTAATCATCCTTAGACACTTAGGGCAAATCTCTGTCTTGATTTTCTCTGGTCGGCTAGGTCCAAAGTGATCTCTTCTGTATCCACAGAGTATCCATTTTCTATCCCATTTATTATGGGTTTTCTCATATTCTATCTTAATTATAGCCATGCATCTGCCTGTCTCACTGCGTCAGCTAGATTGCAGGCTCCCGAGGGGCAGGCCTGTTGCTGTTCATCTCTATATACCTCACTTAGCATAATGTCTGACAGAGAGCAGGTAATTGACGAATGTGGGAAGAATGCAGCAGAACACTTCGTAAAGTAAATACAGACCACCAGGTTTCCCTCTCTCTATTCAACCCTCCTCCCTGCAGAGCCATTTGTGTCTTTGCTTTCATTATAGTGGGCAAGGCTCTATTCCTCCAGCTGAGGCTATTCCCTTTCCTGGGCCTCCTGGATCACACTCGCCCTTCTCAAGGACCACACTCCGTCAACGGATCTCTCTCTGTTATCCCCCTTCTCTCCTCTATCCTTAACCTCTATGCCTATGCTAGTGCACAGAGGCTCATACAGAGAAGATACTCACGAAATGTTTGCCCAATAAATGAAAACAATTCTTTGGTTTAGGGGAGGATTTGCCAAAGGCTTCCTTTAAATTGTTTGTTCCTTCGCTGCAGTGGTTTTCCAAATTTTCAGCTGTAAAATTCTTTACTCCAACACAATCTTACCAGAAAACTCTATTTGAAAAATGTAAAAGCTCAATTGCTTCAGTTGGGTCAGGAGAGGCAGGGAGAATGGAGGTCTGAAGCTTTGCCAGCTTACTCCCTGCCCTTTCCCCCTTCAATGATGGAGTTTCCATGCAGTGCATTTGGCATACAACAGGCGCATTAAAAAGGAGATTTTGCTTAGAAAAATTATTAGCCACACCTTTTGAGGCTTCCATGACTTGCATTTAAATAGCTTGAATATCACAGCCTGCTTCTCATTTCCAAAGTTATTCGCATTGTTGACATTGCCATTAGTGGATAGCTTTTCTATTTTGGTCAGCTTCAATAGGAAGTGTAACAATCAAACACAAGTGGTACCTGAACTCTTCTCATACTTGAGAAGGGTTGGCAGGGCAACGGGATGGAGCCGTTCTCAATGGATCTCAGGATGTAAGCAAATAGCGATAAATACATTGTCATACACGAGAAAGAAGAGTCGCTTCCATTAATCTCTCGCCTTTGATGATGAAGGAACACAAAACGCTCTGTACACATTGTTTCCTCAATCTTCAAAGACATTTTATTAAGCTACAAAGCCTCATCAGACCTAGTTTTCTTTGCTTCCCTTTTAAACCACCAGTGACTGCATGGGATGAATTTGGATGATGTTATTTGCTTGCTGCTATGTTGCTTCCCCCTCCTGTTGCTGTCTCTCATTTGTTCCCTCGCTTTTTGCTCCTGCTGCATTTCCTTTGTTGGGATGCTGGATGAATATTTGTAATCCTTGTGTCAGATTTACAAGGGCCTGGGTTACATTTTGAGCTCCACAGCAATAGAAACCAACAGAAATTCATCTGCATCCCCTCCCAGAAAGCTAAGGAAACATGTCGGTTGGATACCCACACTGGATACTATAGTAACCGTCCCCAACTCTCCGCATTGAAAGTGGGTGGCTACAGTGAATCAAGAGGATGATTTAGCAAAAGTAAAACAACCTCTTCCAGTGCCCACAGTAGCTATTCTAAAATTGACTTGTTTTCCCCAAGCCTCCAGCCTCACGCCTCCCTGCCTCAGAAGAAAACGTTGTTGCTCCTGCTCCAAAAGGGAGGAAGAACAACAGGCAAGAACAAATGCCTGAAACTTCCATCCTTCTCACCACCAGGCTGGTTTCTACCTTTATTTACCCTTCTTTTTTCTACTTCTCAGAGGAGAAATGTTCTTCTCCATCATTCTGATCCTATCTCCTCCTGCTTCCTCTTGGACCCCCACCCACAAGTTATTCCTTTTGACAATTCAATTTGCAATCCTTTCTCTGGCTTGATCTCTCTCTCTCAATCTCTCTCTCTCTCAAACCCCAAACTGAAAAATGTATGTGTGTACACACACACACGCACGCACGCACCCACACTGGCTCTGCCTTCTCGAAGCGCTATTTTATCTTCCTTTTACTGCCAAATTTCTTGAAATTGACTCCACTTTCTACTTCCCAACCACTCCTCTAGACATGGTTTCCAATCCCACTGTTAACACAGTGTTCCCCTACTAGTCAAGGTCAACCAGCCACCTGCTTATTGTCATGTCCATTCTTTCCTTCTTGGCCCCAAACTTACACACTTCCTATAGTATTCGGCACTTTTAACCACTCTTCTTGCTCTTTGTAAAGATAGTTTTCTCCACTGAATATTGCATAGCCGCAGTGATCAGGGATCTGCAAGGAAACGGATGGCACTTTCGAGCAGGGTAACTAAAGAGGGTTAATGGGAAACTATTTACAAAGGCGTGAGTAGGGTTAAGAGAAAGCAACAAGGATGGTGAAGCTCGATGGGGCTGCCACATCCTTAAACCATGACCTGCCCCTCCGCCACACCACGTCCTGAAGGGGCAAGGAGGAGCATTTATTAGACGTTGTATAGCTGTAGGAGAGGGTCTTTTGACATGGGTTGTGATCTTTGGCAGAGGAACTTGACCGACTCATGGCTACCTGGTGGGGAAAGACTTAGGGGAGTAAATACTCCAGCCTTAGTCCCCTCTCTCATCCCTTATCTGCTGTCATGGCCAAACTGAATGAGAATCTATAGGAAGGCAACCATTTGATGCAGTCCCTAAAGACCAGCCTCCCTGGGGCGGAGAGAATAGTAGAGAAAGGTAGAGAGGGTAACGGAAATCACACGTTGAAGATATCCAGCAGAGTAACCGTGAATGCATATTTACAAATTAAGTGTAGAGTATAAAGAATAATAAACAAATGTCTTCCTACCTTTTTCTAACCCTCGTGGTGGAAGCTGGCTTCAGTGCTCTGCTTACCTGGATTCCCTTTCACTTAATCTTTGGCCCCTGAGAATTTCTTAATTTTTTGCCGGCTCATTGATACATGTTATTTATATTTTGTTCAGCATTCGTTGTTGTTTTCAGTGGAAGAGTCCCTCAGGGTATCTAGTCTGAGAACCTGCTGGAAACAGAAGCTCTTTGTTCTGTTTCAGAATGCTTTATCCTTGGCTTCTTAGTGTGGCAGGATGGAATTTTTACCTTGCTCTTTATTGCCTTTTTTATTCCCCCAGGTAGGAGAAGTCATTGGCTTTTTATATGACAGAGTAAACAGAGAATTCTGTAAATATATCATATATCAAAATTTTGCTTATGTTTTGTACGGTTCTCAATATAAGCAAGAGAAATGTTTCTTTGTTCTCAGACCTCTTTACTCTCTTGAGCTCAAGTCCTACACTTGACTCACCTAGTGGACATAGCTACGGAATTAGAGATGTTCCAAACTAAACTCTTCTCTCCACCCGATTCTGCTTCTCTTCCTGTCTTCCCTTCTTTGTTTATGGGTACCACTGTCCGGCTGGTCATTAAACTAGACGCCTTATGTTAGACATGGGGCTTCTTTTTCATGTACCGGCTATTTCTCCGGGGCTTCTTGAGAGTAGATTGCCATTTTAAAGGTGGAGTGTGGTGTGTTTCTTCTCTTCCTCTTGGGTTGACACGGTCATATTGACGATAGCTCATTGCAGAGGCTGTTGGGCTTCTCAGAAGCCAGGTTACGCCTTATGAACTTTGAAAGTCCTCCCATTCCTTTTTCTACCCTTGTAATTGTGCTTCCTACCTCATCTGTTGATAAATACAGGCACAGCCTATTTATTTGATCCATACTAACTTTTCTAGCATATACAGAGAAGCAGGGTTATCTAAGAGAGAAGTCTGGGTATGTGTATTAACGGGAATATTAGGACCCTGCGCTCATGTTGGTGTCATGCCTTCTCTATGAACTCTGTGTAATTTATCTTCCATTTCTCTTCCAGCTTTGTTTTCACCACTCTAGGTATACTACACTATGGGATGAACCGTATTTTACTTGTGCAGCCTTATTTTGTCTATTTGCACTAATTAATAACCCTGCTACTTTGACATCTTAAGGTTAGAGTTTTCCTTAATTTTATCTTTTCCCTTACCCCCATCCCACATCCAGTCAGTCACCAGTTCCTGTCCATTATTTCCCCTAAATATCTCTCAAATTATACTTCCTTTTCACTTACTCCAACTGTCTTGGAGAGTTTTGTCTCTCTTGAATTTCAACGACATGCTCCTAACTGATCCCCCTGTTTCCAGTAGATCTCCACCCAACCTCAAATGGTGCATACTGCATCCAAGGGAATCTTTCCAAAACATAAATCAGATCACATTAGAGGTCTGTTTAAACCCCTGGGTAGAGCTATTACTGGAGGGTGCTATCTCCTCCTCCCACAACTGGCGTCTGATGTTGGCATCTGTACTGTTGGCTAGAGAAAGTGACTGGGAACATCTCAGTCTACCCACGTGTTGTCTGTGTCCACTGGAAATCCTGGGTTGCTTTGTGGTTTTCACAGGCCTGCACATACATGGCCTGGTGTTTGCAGGTCTTCGCTACTCCTCAAATCTTTGCCCTAGCATTAATCAGCAAAAACTTAAGCCAATATGATGACAGCTACATTTCTTATGCGTATGAGCCAACACACAGAGGCAAGAGGCCTCAGGAGCAACATTTTTCCTCCTTTATACAGAGACACCTCCCTTTATGCAGGACCTATTTCTCTCCTCAACTACAGAAAATATTTAGATTTATTACTACTAATCCATTTCTCTTCAAAAAGCAAGTAAATATGCATTGTCTTTTGCTTCTGTTTCTCACAAAGGTGAAGTGAGTTGGAGGATAACTCCTAGAAAGCTTTAAGAGAACACCTTCCCTTAGCGAGTGGTAGCCTAGCTACTCCATCCTCTAATCCAGAAGCTGAGGATTATCTTTCAAATTTAGTAGACATTTGATTAATTTCCTTTTTGTTATTCTGAATCTCTTTCAAATTCTGCTTCTCAGAAATGTTTCATTGCTTCATATTTCTAACTTTGTTTCATTCTTAATTCAAAGACTTCCTGTATATGTACTCTTAACTTCTCTCTCTTTTAAAAATCTTAGCTATTCGATGTCTTATTTCATTCCTAGAACAGCTCCAGGTGGTAGGTAGAAGAAGGGATTCTGGTGTTAGCTTTGTTTCAGAAGACAACAAAAATAAAAGCACTGAGGGTGTGCGTGCCCAGGATTAAACAGATATCTGAATGAGTTTCAAATATTTTGACTAAAATGGAGTGGAAAAGCTTTCTATACAATTATAAAAAAGGAACAGCAACCACCTCTAGTAAAGTTAATAGTTAGAAATTTTAAAAATGCCTTTCATATATGTTTCTACAACAACCAAGCAAATCTGTGAATTTAGATAAATACGCCCAGGTCTGCTAATGTCCACCTTCGTTTTGTGTGCTTTAGGCTGCTTGCTTCCATTTGTAAACCCCAGTTGCCTATGTGACCATTTCTTGAAGTATCAGATATATTTCAGGGTAAAAAAAAAACTTGACAAAAATTTTACTTTTGAATTCCAAGACAGGGTGCAATTTAATCGCAGAGTTATAAACCCTCCAAGCAAGGGTTTATCCGGAATTGCCAACATAACCCGAAGTTCAGCAATGCAAATGACAGTGCTATAATAAAAGAAATAAGAAAGCTTTCAATATGTTGTCTAAGAACTTGAGCACATTGAAAGTGATTTATGAGCAAGCAGACTAAACATTTAAATGCCTTTCCGAGCAATGGTATATTTTTCAATACAACAAGCACTCTCATATATGATTCTACATTCCGCGACAGTACTGCTCCTGACAATATAAGCCCTTTCTGATAGGGTAACATTTCCAATCCAAGATTAAAATCTTGGAAACTTGTCAACAGAAAAGGATGATAATATGCATGAAACTGCAGCTATCAAAGAAAAATGCCTTGCAAGTAATTTCTGTAATGGTCAACTTCTCGTAATTTTCTCTTTCTCCTTCACTTTTAAGTACAGGGGTTGGCCTGAAGGTCATTTTAATATTTTGGATAAGTACAGTTACAAACCAGAAATTCATGAACACGGGAAAAAGCGAGTCATTTAATACCACAAAAATCAACTTTTTACATTGCCTTTCTTATTTCCATTTCTAATGCGGACCGTAGGGAATATTTTTCTTTTGATGAATAGTAGTTTAAGCAATGAGTTGACAATAAACCCTTGAACTTCATGAGGTGCTAAAAATTAGAGGATCAGAGAGTCTTAAGTTTTTGTGAGCATTTTTCCATAATTTTTTCAATGTTACTTTATTTAATCTTCCATTACTCCAGAGACTAGGACTGAATAACCTACTAGGTCTTTTCCATTTTTTTCTTCTTGTAATTCTCTTTTTCTGTTTCGGCTGTGGGTGATCTCTCTAATCTCTGTGTGCCCTTGGCTATACTGCAGGTAAATTGGGGTTATTCTTGGTTTTACCAGCTACAAAGGATGGAGTATTAAAAGGCATTTGTGGGGCAAAGAGTATATCTAACAAAGCTGAAACTATTTGTACATTTTATTGCTGTGATCTTTCTAAAATATTTTATTCCTATCGTATACTGTAGTAGCTAAGTGAATTGCAAATTCTAATTTCTCATTTTTTTCTTTGGTTAGACATATCTTGCCTCTTTAATGTTCTTTTCTTCTTTGAATACATAGCATTTTCCTTATCACTACTCTGAGGACTTCAAATCACTAATATATATTTGTACACACACATGCACACACACATTCTGTTTCTTCCTCAAAACTTACATTTTCACTTATTTAATTATCATTCAAGTATCATTCAACACGTAATTATTAACCACCTATTACTCTTTGCCAGCCAGGCCCTGTGATGTGACCTTAGATACACACTTGTTTCAGGGGGCTGAAGGTCTGATAAAAGAGCTGGATGTGTTAGTCAGCCCTCATACTTCAGAGGGATAATCCTAGGAGAGGGATAAATAGAGAGGGGAAACGAAGCTCCCCCAGCCTCAAGGGGTAGAAAAATCTTCCCAGAGCAGCGTTTCTCAAAGTGTGGTCCCTGGACCGCAGCATCAGCATCACCTGGGAACTTGTTAAATATGCAAATTCCCAGGCCCCGTCCCAGACCTACTAAATGGAAAACTGTAGGGATGAGTCTTCTGTCTGTTTTGTAACAAGCTCTATGGGTGATTCTGATACATGCTTAAGCTTAATAACCACTGTCTCTGAGGAAGTAACAACCTTGTAAGGAAAAGATGCTTTATTTACCGTCAGGATCAGTTACATAATTGATACCTTTTGATAATTAAGTCATCTGTTAAGATCTTCCATTGTTCCATTTGTCTCTAAACTGTATAAAAAAATGAAATACCTTGCATTTTCAACAAACGTTACTCATTTATACTTTGTCTATCCAGCACACATTTAAATGGTTTAAAGATAAAAAGCAAATAAGTAATTAGAGTTATGCAATGCAAAACATCATTAACAAGAGCAACCTGTTTCTTTTGAAAACTAAATAGACTGAATTGACCAAATTAATCAAATGAGTGTTCCTGGAAATCTGGTTTGGTTTGTGAATATAAAAACTGCATCCTAGTACTCAACATTTTGGACCACTCTTCTGAGCTATTTCTGGGAGATGGTGGAGCAGTCAAATTTCCATTCTTATCCCTGTAGAATAAGAGTAGAATTCGCTATCTTCTGACCCCATACCCTCTTCTCCATGAGAATGAAGGCAAATGGAAGAAAAGGAAATAAACCAAACAATAAGAGCTTGACTAATTAAGTGATGCTTTTAATTATAGTTCTACATTATAAGTAAAACTTGATAGAATTTATTTTTTAATAACAATATATATCTATTTTTGTGAGTAAGAACAAACTATATAAAACTACTGGTGTGTTGTTTTATAAACAATTCTTTGAAAATTAAGTCAGTGTCTTAAAAAACAAAACTCAAAAGTTGTTCATTGTATATGGTAATATGAGAGTTTTTCACAATTTTAATAAGCATTATACTATATTATTTTCTATCTTACTTAATAATGTTAATAATGATCCATTCTACTATTATAATGATTCAGATATTTCATGTTACAAATCATTACTTGAAATATAATTACACATATAGTGGGCCAGTAAGTTCTTTAAATGTCTCTCATTGTTATTAAAAATAGACCCTTGTACACACAACAATATTAAAGATATTCTTAATCTATACTCCTCATCCTGACTTATTTTAAGCTCTATCTCTTGCTTGTACTTTTTCAACACTTGCTAACTTGATTCCCAGCCTTCTGCCTTTATCGCCCTCACCCCATTCTAACCACATCACCACCAGATTTATCTCTCTCACATGCGTATCAATCATATTATTCTCATAATGAAAATGCTTAAGTGGGCCTCTCTGGGTTAAAGGCTTTCATAATTGGTTCTTTGTTGATTTCTCAATTTTCATTTTCTCACACTCCCAACTTACCTCTTCTCTCAAGTTCTATAAACTCATTTGCAGTTTTTTGAAATTGCTAATTCTTTTCCTGCTTCTGTGAGTTTGAGGCTGCTGTCTTCTCTACCTGGAATGCCCTCTCTTTCTAGAAAGCCTGGATAACTCATACTCATCATTCAAGACCAGGCATCATTTCTTTTGTGAAGGTTTCCTACCTCCTCCGGTAAACTGGACTCCTTCATATTTATTTTGTTACCAAAATACAAATTATTTATGGATTTTCAGACATGGCACATAAATAAAACATGTGGCCAGGGTATACACACACACATTATCTCTAAGAAAATGCTAACTCTGGGTGGGGAAGAAGAAACCACAACTGTATTTATAATGATTTATTTCTTAAAAAATAATTTCAAGCCCAAATGGCAAAATGTTCAAATTAGATAAAGTTGGGTAGTGGGTATACGAATGTTGGTGCTAGTTTTCTCTGTACTTTCAATATGTTCAATATGTTTTGTGATTTAAAATGTGTTCGATATATTTCGTGATTTAAAATAAATTGAAAAAATGTAGTAGCTTACAGTTCAGACATGGAATGGATAACCAAAGGTGATTGTAGAATCTTTGCTTTGTGAGATTACAGAATCTGTGATAAGGAAAGGAAAACTTTAAGATTACAAGTTATGGGTTCCAACCACTCGCTGTATATTTGTGTTCCAGTCCACACTTAAGCAACTCCATTTATAGAAAACTCAGTACCTCTCAAGGTAGGCCATCTGGAATTCCTGCTTGTCCCACTTTTACTTCTTGGAGGGCCTGGAGGTAGCTGTGGGTTCTGTCTTTGAACATTACCTTCTGTCTTCTCAATATGATTTTATTGATGTCTTTTCGTCCTCCTGGTCACTCTTTTCAGGATATGATCCAGAGTCTCTCTTAGTGTATGGAGCCCAAAGTGAACACAGCCTGCACAGAGAAGAGCAGAAGTGCTGCCTCACTCATTTTAGACGTTTTACTTCTCTGACATAGTCTTAGGTTTACACTGACACTTTTGAAAGTCAAATCACACAAACAGATCATGTGAAGGTTGCTGCTGCCAAGTCTGGTTTCCTCCATTCTCTATCTGTACAATTGAAGCACTAGCCTTTGATACAGTGGCTAGCATAAGAGGCTGGAAAAAAAATAGTTAATTGAACTAAAACATTTTGTTGAATTTATGATGACTCATTAATTCCTTTTGGGTACGCGTTGTCTGTGAGTCTGTGCAATTGTAATACTATTCAGGCTGCTTTTCACCCATTTTGCCTCATGGGTATCAAGAGAGAACTTGTCAAAAGCTTGTCTGGAGTCTAGACACACTATTTCTACTCGATTTCTCTGATCTCCCAGTATAGTAACTCTGTCAGGAGGAAATGAGGTTATTCTGACAGGATTCTAAGTGAGCTCATGCTCAATTTACCACTTCCTTTTCTAAGTGCTCAGACACCATTGTTTAAAAAAATTGTTCTAGAATCTTGCCCTGGATCGATGTCAAGTTCAGTGCCCTGTAGTTCACAAATACACATTCTTTCTCTTTTTATAAATCCAAATGACACTTGCCTGTATCTAGTTTTCCAGGAGCGCTTTTCCACTGCGGGGTTCCTCAAGTTCACTGGCAGTGATTCAGCCACATCGACAAACTTTCCTGAGTACACTGAGACCCAATCCTGGGCCAACAGATGAGGATTCATTTGGAGCAGCACCTTTTAATCTCCTCACCTATTTAAAACACATCTATCTGAGATATATTTGTGAAGGGAATAGAAAATTGATTAACCCAAACTGTAGTTGAGGTCCTGTTTGGTTTGATGGTCAATATCAAAGTGAATCAAGAAAACAAAGTGTTATTAAAGGGTCTGAAGCGTGTGCTGTGCTATGCTAGGTGCTTAGAGACTACAGTAAAATAAAGACAATGCCCCGCACTTATAAATCTGATAGTTAAGGGAGGAAATAAGACTTGTAATGCCACAATCTATATAGTTCAATTTGTCAGTAAAGCTGAGCTTCAAAGAACACAGTCCTTGCTACCAAAAGGAATTAAAAAATAACTGAAGTTGTCTACTTGTATTCCTTTAATACTATCAACTACACCCAGAACACTCTAGAAATACTCCTTAAAATTCTCTTCGTTTCATTCCGTTCACATTACAACTGATCCCACTCTCATTTCTTCAATGCGCCTGAAAATCTCCTCCAGGCCTCCAGAAGTGTCTCTCTACACTTTTCTTGTCTTTCTCCTCATTTCTCCTCCTTTCTTTCTGATCGTCCATCTCTAAAGCCTGGTCTGCAAGCATGTCTTCTCTTGCAGGGTGTGAAGAGGAAGAGACTGAAGGGGGCCAAGCCAAAGTTCTCATTAGTGGTGTAGAGCGAATGTTGAGAATACTCATAGGTTACTGACTTTTATTCTTCCCTAATTACACATAAGAAATAATAATATAAATCAGATAATATAAATAAAGACTGGATTATGTAGCAGGCAGTAATTTGTAGAGAAATGAAAAATCAACCCAGGCTCATGCATCAAGGAATTTTGCACAGAGGTGAAATTTAATCAGGGCTCTGAATTGGCAAAGAGAAAGGAGAAGGTGTATTAAAAATTTTCTTTTAAGGGTTGCAGTATAGCTGTGGTGTCTATTGGCTGCTTCAGTGGCCAGAGAAGGTTAGCGAATTCTAAACCTAACCTTATGTTAAGATAAATCTTCATTTGTGGTAAAAATCTATATTTGAGTTGAAATTTTGGTACGCCAGTAGGAGAGGAAGGGGTACTGGTTCTACTGCTAAGCCAGCCCCTTGTGCTACCAGGATTATTGGGAGGGGATAAGGTAGGAGCAGAAAGCAGGACGGCAGGAAGAGTAACTGCTAAAGAGAGTTATAGTGCCTTGGTCCTTGGGGTCTATTCTACATGCTATGTACTTATGTAAAGGGTTTCCCATTTATTGAACACCTTCCTTATGCCAGGAATGCTACTAGGTACTTTGCATACCTTATCTCCATCATTCCTCCACAATCCAGCTAGATAGTCAGTAGTATCCTCATTTTACAGGTGAGGAAATTGAGCTTAGAGACATGAAGTCATTTGCTAAATGTCAGAACCAGGATTTAAAGTCAAATGCATCTGATTTCAAAGCTATTCCCTTTCTCTCGCATGACACTGTCTAGATTAAAACAAATCAGGACTTGAAGAGACTTTTCTTCTTGTCCTTATAAAATGTCTTATAACTAAAAGACAAGGCAGAATTCCATGCTATCTTTCAAATAGATTGTCATGTTCTGCTAGTTTTATCAAATATACTTTTTCCTTTTTATGTTATAGAATAAAAGCAGTGTAATTGTTTGAATGAAGTAGTGTCATTCTATTACTGCATACAGAAGAAATGTATTTTCACAGACATTCTCTCTATTTGGGAGTTAATGATATCAGGAAAGTGAAATCTGCAAAGATAACTCCTTGCAGAGGAGTACCTGATTATTTACTGCATGAGAACAATGCTTGGTGAATGTCTGGCCCTTGGCTGAACTGAGTTTTCTAGTTATTAATGCAACAGGTGATGCAAATGAGGTCTATGAACTGAAGGCCAATTTTAGTGCAGAGGATAAAATGTGAAGCAATAGATGGCTCAGGAGAGGACGTGGTGTAGGGCGGTACAGTATCCCTGCAAGCAACAGACCCATATTGCTGAGCAAGGGCTCTTCCGAAGTGCCCTGGCAGTGAATCCAATCCGAACCCTGAGCTCGAAATTAAAGCAGGAAAAGAACAGCAGAAAGACAGAGCACCCACACCCTAGAGCAGAAAGGTCCTGCAGAGAACACTGCAGGAATAATAAGCTTCTTTTTCTGTTTGTTTCTCCTTGCTTCCATTTCTTTACAGGGATTTGGAATGCCTGGCTGGAAGGACGTGGGTTAACAATGTAGACATGTGAATGGGAATTAGATTAGAAACTCCACTTATGTGGAGTTTCACATTGCAGGTCCTCTACAAAAGTTTTGTTCATCCATCCATTCATTCATTCCCAAACATTTACTGAATTTCTACTGTGTGTCGGTAGTGGTTCTAGGCACTGGGGATAGACTTCAAGTTAAATACCTGCTCTCAAGATCTCACAATGTCGTGGAGGAGGGAGGCATGTGAAAAGGTGATTAACAGCTTGAGGTTAGTGCCATAACACAGATGCATGAAGATACAGAGTCGGCACAAGGGAAGGTATGGCCAACTGTGCTGGCTTGAGCCTGTGAAGGCTGCAGAAACGCTTCATGGTTAAGACAGTAGGTTAAGTCTTAGGAATCAGACTCACCGAGTTCAAATCCTGGCTCTGCCACTTTCGAGCTGAATAAACTTGGACAAATTGCTTAACTAAGCTTGAATGGCCTCCATGAAGGGCTAGGGCTAGCATTTATCTCATTGGGTTCTTGTGATAATTAGATGAGATGATGTGGGTAGAGTGGTTGGCACAACACCTGGCATATAGAAATTACTCAGTAAATGCTAGCTATTATTGTGATCATTTTGCTGTCATTATTTTTGAAAAGAATAAGGACATATTTCAGCTGACTGGAAGGGTAAGTTGTGGTCACTAGGCCAGCAATGGGAGGGTGCTGACTGGGATGGGGCTGGAGAGGACTTATCAGAAGAGGAAACACAATATGCAATGGCCTGGGGACCTCAAAGAGCGTAATATGTCTGGAGGGATTCAGTCTTCCCTGACTTCTTGAGCAGAATTAGTTGTGCTCCAAGCACTTTATTTAGTGACCCCTTCTATTGCTTACCATACTACCTTCTAGTTGTTTGAACATAACTCTGTCTTTCTAGTTTCCTCACTTGGTGAACCACTCATTCTTCTGATTCGTTCATTCAGATCCAAGCCATCTTTCCTCTGGTCTTTCCTCTAAGGCTGACATGTCTCTCCCTCTGCCCTTGCACACATCTCACTGCATTGCTATTCCTTGGTGGATGTGGCTTTCCTCCGCATCAAGATGCTAAGATGTCTGATTCAGCTTTGTCTACCCATCACCCAGCCTAATGCTGGCTGTGGACTGTGGATCTGCGACATCTGCTTTTGTTAATTAAAAAGCATAATGATGAGAAATCATCCATAAGAATGGAACAGCTCATTCTTTCCTGGAAGATCTGAGTCACTTTGAAACAGAGAAGTACCCTGATTTCTAATCCAGGTGCAGAGCTTCAGATAGGGTTTTTAAGACACAACTCTCTACGTTTATATGAATTTCATAGTACCCAAGGACATAGAAACCTGAGTCAACTGTGGAATCCAGGTCTCATGTTAATCATTTATACATAGCCCTATTTGTCTTTGAGCCTATCAAAACAATTGCTTTCCTTTTTACTTACCTTGCCTCCTTCCTCAAATCCTATAATAGCCCTATCTTTTCCTTTGGCTAGTGAGATGCCCATGGTACCCCTTCATGTGTGGTCGCCTAGCTGCAGCAAGTTAATAAGGAGTGTCCTTGGTGATCTTTATCACATGAGATTTAACAGTACAGTCTTATGGACATAAGAATCAGAAAACACGGATTCTGGACCTACTTCTATGCTGAGAGACCTCGAGCAAGCGAGCAGATGGTTGAAAATGTGGGCTCTGTGTCAAGGCTGTCCTGCCCGGATGCTTCCTAATGGTGTAATGTTAGACAAGTCCCCTGAGGTCTCTGAGCCCTCAGTTTTCTCCTTTGTAAAATGTGGGCAATAACAATGCCAAGTTCATAAGGAAGTTGATAGGACTAAATAAGATAAAGGGAATAGGATGGTTAATTTTACGTGTCAATTTGACTAGGCTATGGTGCTCAGTTGTTTGGTCAAACACCAGTCTAGATGTTTGGGGGCAGATATTTTTTAGATGTGTAAACTTTGAGAAAAGCAGATGAGCCTCCATAATGTGGGTGGGTCTCATCCAGTCAGGTGAAGACCTTAAGAGCAAAGACTGAGAGTTCCTGAAGAAAAAGCAATTCTGCCTCAAGACTGCAACATAGAAACCCTGCCAGAGTTTCCAGCATGCAAATTTCAGAATTGAGATTGCAACATCAACTCTTACCTGAATTTCCAGCCTGCCAGCCTACACTATAGAGTTCAGTCTTGCCAATTCCTTAGGAGTCAATTCCTTGAAACCTCTTTTCTCTCTGTCTCTCTGTCCCTTTCTCTCTCGCTCTCTCTCTATGTAGCTGTATAAATATATATTTACACACACACACAGAGCACTGAATACACACACACGCACACACACATGCACACACATATCCTATTGGTTCTATTTCTCTGGAGAACCTTGACTAATACAGAGAATAAAGCAATTGGCACACTTCCAGGCACATAGGCCTCCACTAATATAAGCGACTATTATTGTTAAACTTTCTGGACCCCAGATCCTCATTAATACAGTGAGGATGTGGAGTCAGTAATCTATGGGGTATTATCCAACCCTTTACTCAAAAAACTTAATGTAGAGTCCTGCATCATAAAAGCTATCCTTATGGGGAGGAAAAACAAATTAAAGTGCCTAAATCCTTTTCTATTGATTTTCCTGACTTGGTGGTAGTACTATTTATGCATTGCTACTGATTTTAAGTTTCAAAGTGTGCTTGAAAGTATGTCCAATATGTTCTTGATAATATTAGCAATTTTGTAATGTCCCCAAAGATTTTCACGTTCGAAGAGAACTATGCTCTTATGCTTGTTACATCACAGGCTGGAAATTGTTGGCCCAGTGGAAAAAGTCAGATAAAGAAGAGGTTGTGAAGGAAGCCTCATTCTCTGGAAACCTCAGTGCTGTGTGCTAGGAGATTTCACAGGGGAAAAGCGTAATGGGAGATGAGAATTACAAAAGTCAAGGCAGGGTCTCCATTTCTGAGCTGGTTTTTTCTTTTGTTTATTTTGTTGTTCTTTTTCTTTAAAAGAAAATAAAGCAGTACTTTTGTTCTTGGAAAAAATGTAAATTTTCATTTATCTTTATCTATATCTCTTATAGATAAGAGATATCCTTATCTATATCAGCACACTCCCTCCCCCACTTAGGATCTACTCTCATATATCCCTCTTTTTCTGTTTTATTTTTATTAATGAAATTTATTACCTCCTGATATATATTTATGTGTCACTTTGTTTATTGTTGGTTATTCCCACTAGAATATAAGGTCCATGGGAGCAGATATTTTGTCTGCTATATTCAGTGCTGTATCCTGAAAGTCTAGAACTGTATTGAGGATATAGTAGATGTTCAGTAAGCATTTTTTGAAAAAAATTTCCTGGAAACAAATTTCCTATTCTGTGCCACACTAACAATAATTATTGTTATGCGCTGAGGATAGTCTTCATGGTTGCATTCTTTTTTCTTTTTTTTTTTTTTACCAGCCAGAAGTCTTGGTGGAGAAGACGGCATATCTGGTTTGATCCTCCCTTAGTAGAGACTTAAGAACTTCCTAATTGCCAGTCTCTGGGGAATAGTGAGCAGCTTTATTTCCAGGTTCATGTGATGATTATAGTAAAGTTGATCTTCTTGTATCTTCTCGTGGTAAAATATAACAATTTTAGTAATCCCAACCAGCAGTAATTGGATAGTTATGGGATTTGTAATCAGATGACCTAGACTTTGGTTACATCCTAGGTAAACCCTCAGCACATGTCTCTTAGTCTCCATTTTCCCATGCACTTTGTGGAGTATTCAGTGAGAAAGGTATTTAAAATTCAGCAAATGGTAAACTCACTATACAAATGTTTATTACTGCAATACCAAAACACAAAGATTGCAAAAGAAAAGAGAAAGCTAAATTTTCTGAACATCTATTATGTACTTACATGTTATTTAACTTATTCCTCACACGAATCTTGCAAGTTTTGCATTATTATCCCCATTTTAAAAGGAGAAAGCTAAAACTCAGGGATGTACTTAAGTTTCCCAAGGCCAGGTGACTGTAAGTGACTCAGTTGGATTTAGTTGAAGGTTTGAAGACTCCCAAGCTGATGCTTTTCCAACCATGTCACACTAACCAACAGGAGGGGGGCCATGCCTGGTTTAAGGCACATCTATGTGAATTAGAGAGAGGGGCCTCCTCTAATCATCATTTAGGCAGAAACCTCTTCTGTAAACACGACAGGAAGAAGTGGTGTGCAGGCAAGAGTGCTGTCGTTTTTGGACTCTGTGACCTCACTGATGTGAGGGCCATTTAATTCTTCCTCACAAATTACAGACCTTCAAGTCAGCATCAGCTCTCAGACCAATTACGACCGTGGAGAATCACCTAGGTCTGAATGGAATGTTGGGGAACCTGTCTCACTGCCAACAACCACGACCCTGCAGAAGTGCCCTTGCTTAACTTTTAGGAAGTGTGGCAAAATGGGTGGGCATGTTAGGCAAACAAAAAAATGCAGCTCTGCATTGAGATATATTACTTTGGTCCTTTCTTCGACATTGGTCAAATAAGGCAAAAGAGGAAGTGAAGACTGAAAAGTACCTCCACAGGTCATCTGGGAGGTTTCTAGTGTCTGGAGTCAAGCAACTCGCAAGAAACGTACTCCTCAGCATGCAGGGTGTAGTTGGATTTTTTATTGCACTTGGCTGCAGACCGTGGTTACTGAAGAACATTTTCCTCTCCTTAACAGTGCCCATTGGTGAAGAATAGGTCACTGGGTGGGGTGTGCAGATTCTCTTCCCCATTCGACCTTCAGAGCTCTGTCTGTGAGGACCTTCATGCTGCAGGAGTGCTTCCAGTCGCAGGAACCTGTTAATTCCTTAGTGTACCTTTATACCTTGTTAAGAAACTAAGAATTGATGCCATTTTGAACAAAGACCTGAGACAGAGCTAAACCACTGGTTGGTTATCTACACCTTTACTGAGGCTGATCTACTAAAATATTCACAAAGAACGTTTTTTTTTTTTCTTATCTTATTATCATGACACATGAAAGCGTCCAGCCCATTCTTATGAAGGGGGATGACCATTCCCAGTGTCTAGAATGTTTGCCTCTCCAGCTTCTCCGTTAACATGGTTATTACCACCATGCCTTCACTGAATTCCTCTAAAAAAAGTAAAATCATTTCATGTTTTTTACTGTTATGGTTAATGAGGGATTTGTTAACAAAACTAGGAGATTTGGAGAGTGCTGGTTTTGAGGGGCAAGTCGTGTTTCTTTTTAAAGTCGTTTTTAAAGTATTAAATTGATACAAAAGAATGTTTAAAAATGTACATGAAGTATAAAGAAAAATGATATTATGAGGACCTCTACACAAATTACATAGTTTAAGAAAAGGAATATTAACATTACTTTTGAGGTTTCCTGAATGCCTCCCTCCATTTATTGCTCCCATGCCCCCTTTACTCACAGGTAACCACTCTCCCAAATATTATCTTTCTCCTGTTTTTAATAACAGTTTAAAGATATTTACTTATAACCTTGAAAATATATTGTTTAGTTTTGCTTTTTTTTTTTTTTGGTGAGAAAGACAGGCCCTGAGCTAACATCTGTTGCCAATCTTCCTCTTTTTGCTTGAGGAAGATTGTTGCTGAGCTAACATCTGTGCCAGTCTTCTTCCTCTATTTTGCACGTGGGATGCTGCCACAGCATGACTGGATGAGCAGTGTATACGTCTGTGCCCGGGATCTGAACCTGCGAACCCCGGGCCGCCAAAGCACAGTGTAGGAACTCAACCACTACTCCACTGGGCTGGCCCCCAGTTTTGCATTTTTTAATGTTAAGCAAATTGAATACAGGAAGTGTACTTGAGTCATTTTATTTTATTTTTTGCTCAACAGCGTGTTCTTAAGCTTCATCCATGGGGTAATTAATTTTACTGATAGACCATGCCACAGTTTGCTTATTCATATGAGTTGGTGGTCATTTAGGCTGTTTTTGCTGTTCTGTTATTTCAAACAGTGATACAATGAACATTCTTGTTCATACCCTAGGAGCTCATGTTCAAGAGTTTCTCTGGGGCACATCCCCAGGAGGGGAATTGCTGCAGCACAGAGTATGTCCATCCTTCATCCTTCATCATCTAGATGATACCTAATTAGTTGTTAGGGTGGTACTTACAAATTGACATTTCAAATAGCAGTACATAGATGTTTTCTTCCTCCCAGACTCTTGTCAACCCTTGATTTGTCGGACTATTTTCCCAATCTTATGAGTGTGTAATATCATTTCATAGTAACTTTAACTTGTTTTTCCTCAATTATATGAGATAAAAGCATTTTAAAATTTATTTATTGACCATTTTTGTTTACCTTTCTGGGAGATGTTTTTTAAGGTTTTTGCCCAAATTTGTTATTTGTTTGTCTAAGGAATTCTTTATATGTTCTGAATACTAATCTTTTGTTAGTTATATGTGTTGCACATGTCTTCTTCCTGTTGTGGCTTATTGGGCTTTTTTTTTTTTTTAAGTTTTTTAGGATGTCTTTTGGAGAATGGATGTTTTCAGTTTAAAATAGTCTTATTGATTTTTCTTTTATGGTTTGTACTTTTTAATCCTTGCTTAAGACTTTTCTTTCTGACATCATAGTCTTAAAAATATTCTCCTGCATTTTATTTTAGAAGTTTAGCCATCTTGTGTTTTATATTTAAGTCTAGTTGGTGTTGATTTTTGAGCACATAGTGAGGTTGAGGTGCAGTATTTTTCATATGGATATCCAGTTGTCTGAGCATCTCTGAAAAGGCGTTTACTTCCCTGTTAATCTATATTTCTCTGCCAAAAATCAAGTTAGTCAATATGTGTGGGTCTGTTTCTGGACTGTTCTTTTCCATTGATCAGTTTTTCTAGACATGTGTCAGTTCCATACAGTCTTAATTCTATATCTTTGTATTCGTTTCAATATCTGTTAGTTCCTCTTTGGGAGTTTTTCTTTGCTTTTTCATACAAATTTTAGTATTACTTTTCATGTTACTCCAAAAAGTGGCATTTTATTAGACTTGCTTTGGATTTTTAGATAAATTCCAGAAGAATTGACATCTTTATGATATTGAGTATTTAAATCAATGATATATGAATGATATACCTCTCTGTTTTAGGTTTTCTTCAGTGTCTTTCAATAAAGCTTTATAACGTTCTCCAATCTTACACATCTTTTGTTAGAGTTATTCAAAATTTATTTCAAATGTATTTTTTATATTACCAAAGTGGTATCTTTTAAAAAATTACATTTTGAAATTTCTTGCAGATGAAATAAATAGGATTGATTTTTGTACGTTGATTCTGAATTCAGCAAACTTGCTATACTCATTTACTTTTGTTCTTTGAATATGAAAAATATTAGTTTGTTTCCTTCTCTCCTAGTCTTATCTTTATCTACCATAATGCACCGTCTAGGACATTAGGGGTAATGATGGATAGAAGTGGTCATAGCAGGCAATCTTCCTGATCTCCAAAGCAAAACTTGCAACATTTTACCATTCAGGATGATGTTTACTGTAAGTATTTTGTAGATAATTCAGTTGTGAATGGCTGTTGAATTGTATTGAATGCATTTTCTTTATCTATTGAGATAATGATTTATCACTTAAAATTTTAATATTGTGAATTACATTAATTTAGTTTCTAATGTTAAAATAACAACACATTTGAGATAAACCCAACTTGGTTGAAATGTATTATCTTATTTATACACTGATGGATTTGGTTTGTTGATATTTTATTTAGGATTTTTTATCTAGGTGCATCAGTGACATTTATTTATAATTTTATTATCTTTTATGGTTCTTGTCGGATTTTAGTATCAAAGTTATGTTAGCTTCACAAAATGAATTGGAGAATGTTCTTTCTTTTACCTACTTGGAGTTTTTTGAAATGATTGGAATTCCTTGATTGTTTTGTATAACTCAAGGGCAAATTGTCTGATGTTGGTGTTTTGTTTGTGGTAAGAATTTAAAGTACTGTTTCAATTACTTTTAATGGTTATAGAGTTACTCAGATTTTTAAAATTTCTTTTCAATCAGTTTTGGTATGCTATATTTTCTCAGAATTTTTTAAAATCTCATCAAAGTTTTCATATTTATTGGCATCAGTTGTTCATATTTTCTTTTTATTATCTTTTTAATCTTTGTAGCATCTGTAGTTTTGTATTTATTTGTTCATAATGTGGCTTATCTGTTCATTCTCTCTTTATTTTCTTGATTAGTCTTACCAGAAGTTGGTCTATTATATTAATCTCAACAGCTTTTCAATTTGTTTTCTATTTCGTTTATTCCTGTTCTTATCTTTATTATTTCCTACATTCTACTTTCTTTGCTTTGTTTCTATTTTTCCCCCTAATAGCTGATGTTTGATGCTTAGGTCATTCATTATTAGGCTTTCTTCTCTTCCAGTAGAAGTATTGAAATGAATACCCATCTTTCTTACTACCTCTTGAGCTACACTCCACAGGTTTTGAGGCATAGTATTCTTGTTACCATTCAGTTATGGATATTATTTGAATTCAGTAATAATTTCTCATTTGACCCATGAGTTATTAAGACCCAGAGTCATTCATGAGTTTGCAGTCAAGCTGTAGGCCAGTGATGCTGTAATCTGAAGGGGCTGGAGCTTCTACTGCCAGGCTCACTCTTGTGGCTGTCGGCAGGAAGCTTCCTTGTCATGTGGCAGATTGGCTTCCACCAGAGTGATGATGATGAGAGGGAGAGAGAGAGAGAAAGAAAGAAAGAAAAAAATCCAAAACAGAGGCCATAGTATCTTTTAAAGATTTTATTTATTTTATTTTTTCCCCCCAAAGCCCCAGTAGATAGTTGTATGTCATAGCTGCACATCCTTCTAGTTGCTGTATGTGGGACTCAGCCTCAGGATGGACGGAGAAGTGGTGCCTTGATGCACACCCGGGATCCAAACCCGGGCCACCAGCATCGCAGCGCGTGCAATTAACCACCAAGCCACAGGGCCGGCCCTGCCATAGTGTCTTTTAAAACCTAATCTCAGAATTACATACCATCTCTTGTGCCATATTCTAATGGTCACAGAGACCGACTGTGGTACATGGTAGGACTGGACCATACAAAGGTGTGAATACCAGGAGGTGCGGATTACTTGGGGCCATTTCAGAGGCTGGCTACCACAGTAGTGAAACCTCCTCCATTGAATTTTTAATGGGAATAAGTATATTTTTCATTTCTGGATATCTCTTTGTTTTCAAATATGCTTACTTGTTCTCTCCTCATATTTTTAATGTCCTTTTTAAAATACATCAAATACATTTATTTCATATTTTGTGTCTGATAACTCCAGTATCTGAAGATTTTGTTAGTCTGATTTGCTGCCCGTTGTTTCTTCTGGCTGTCACTCAAGGTGTCTTGAACCCCAAGCCTGTTTTTTGTTTGTTTGTTTTTTTCAATGTGACTTTATTTTTCTTAGAACTTCATCTGTAGAAATTCTTTGAGAACAGACTTGGGGCATGTTCTTCCAGAGAGGATTGGCATTTGTTTCTGTCAGGTACCTGGGGGCACTTTTAGCCCAGAACCACTTTAAACTAAATTTCTCACTTGGAGTTTTTTTAATATCACCCAGGTAATGTAAATTTAGGCTGCAAAACTTTGTGAGAATTAGCTTATGTTGACAAATTACGAGGGAAACTTTCCCCCTCTTAATCAGCATCAAGATTGAGATTAACAGTTATCCTTGTACTCTCTTGGACTAGGTTTATTTCTATTTACATTTATACTAAAGTCAAATGCATTTGGAATTGCAACTTCACAGAGAAGTGTCTTCTGTTAGACCGCCCATCGTGAGTGGGGCCATAACTTTGTTTGTCCCCTGTGCCCTTCAATGGTGTGAAAACTGAGGCTCAAGTTCACTCACAGCAAATGCACTCAGTACTTCCCTGCCTCGGTTCCTAATTTTACCTAGTTGTTGGCCTCAGAGTATAACTTGTTAATTCATCAATGCATTTTAAAAAACGTATTCTTAAAAGCATATTTTATCCAGCATTTCTAATTATTTTCACTTGGAAGGATTGGTCAAGGAACCTCTTCCCTCATGTTGCTAGAAATGTGTTTTCTCCTCTTCATCACTATCCAGGTTCTATTGGACTCTATTAAAGTATACAGCCTAGAATTGGAATATAGCGATAGCCAGCATGTTGTCCTTTGACCATTTTCGGAGGATTATATTCCAGAACAATATGCAAAGAATATTCTCTTGCTTTCTGGTTTTCTCAGTAGGTAAAAAATAATGTCCAAATTTTCTGAGGTTTAATAAGATTTCTATAGCAGCATCTGCTGGCCTTGGAGAAATTTAACTTCTTTATTTTAGTATGTGTACATTCTGAAGTTTTGAAATTTTTAGAATAGACAATGATCTGAACAGGACTCTAAACCATCTTTCTTTCCAAACACAGAAAGATGGGTTAATGATGACAAAGACCCTTTTAAACCTATGATTTCTGTTCGTTCTTGATATTGTACTTTCTCTTTCTTGGTTCCATCTTTCACATTAAATATCCAATTTTAAATTCTATCGTCTAATTGATTTAATGATTAAGAAAATGTTCCTGATATTCAGCCTAAATCTCTCTTCTTCATTTATTCCCATTACTCCTGGTTAAATCTTGAATAACTAGGATTGATGAGGCCCTGAGAACTCATTAATTGATCGCTCTAGCATTGTGGTATTTTTCAACTCTGCTGTGAATTCTCTTAGTTTTAGAAACACTTTCAACAGTAAACTTCATTGTAAGGCTCTTTGTAGTTATTTCTAGGTGTTTTTCACAGACAAGTTAAGTTTAATATTTTACCCAAAGACGCCACATGTAGGCATAAACTAATAAAAGGCTCAATTTTTACTTAGACATTTTCACTTGGTCTTTTGTTGTAGAATTTATCATGTTTGTGGAAAAGGCTTTCCAACCTAAGTGACCCTCAGGGAACCACATTCTGGATGATACCTCATGGACACCCTTTGAACATTGAGTGACTCTCACTGAGCGTGCTGCCCACTGCTGGGTCCAAAGCTTACTCAGTTGTTTATTTCTCTGAGCTCTTCTTACACTGCATTGTACCACTGAGCACAGCCCTGTATGGTTTTCCTTGGTGAGTTTTCTAGCCCCCATGTTAATAAAGCTCCGTGGGTGAGAATCTTGTACATCCTCCATTTTCTAAGGACTGCGCAGGAAAATGCAATAATAAGTTCTTACTTAAGAGCCAACTGTGCCCTTAATATTCAGAATGGTGATAGTAACTTAGATTCTAAAATCAGGAAAGGTTCCTTAAAGGAAGTGGGCCTTGACTTGAATTTAGAAGGTTGAGTAGGATTCAGGCAAGTGGAAAAGTGAGGACGGGCTTTTTAAACAGAGGGCACTGACTCTGGAAATTCACCCAGGCAAGGGCTGTTTGGGAAATTGCGGGTGGTGGAACAAAGAGTAAGTGGGTGAGGCAGAGAGGGTCAAGTCACAGAGCATCTCATGTGCCATGATTAGAGCTGAGATTTTGTGTGATAGGGATAGGGAGTGTGAATGTCATAGGGAGTTCATAATGGGGGGCTCCCTAAGTGTTTGTTGTGGATGATGATAACGAGATTTTGCATTCTTGTTTTAAAGGAGCTACGTGGAAGAAAAACAATTGGATCTTTTATTTACCATACGTATTTGGTTTGCAAGTTGCTGCAAGATTCTACATCAAAAACACTGCTTTACTTCTCTCTGTTCAGGTATTTTTAATGTCTGATTTATAAGAGAAGCTCTTGTGGGAACGCCAGCCCGGCCCCCTGCCCCTGATAAAAATGCAACGTGACTTGGGAAAGATAACAAAACAAAACAATGTGGATTTGACAGTTCTGGTATGTACACTTTTTGGATCCTCAGCTGACCTGGAGGACTGTTCGGCATTGCTTTTCACATCTGTTTGACAGACAGCTGAGGCATCTCACTTGCTATACGGAAAGAGAGAGCAGCGAAAGCGTAGACTTTAGTTTTGAAATTTGAATGTTATTAGTGGTAAGAAGGAAATGGGATATATTTTTATTAATCTGTCAATTGCTTTTTTCATTTTTATTTATTAACCTTTGGAAGAATGTCTTTTTTTCTTTTCTGAAAATATTGTGTGGTACTGAAGTCTCTCTTTTAGTAGCCTTCTAGAATTTTAAGCATTCTATCTTCATTCTGATGAGAGGGAAATGTTGCCTTGTAAGTGCCTTATCTTGGTATTGTATTAAAACATGACTGTGGCATTTATAAAATTACCTCAGAGCAGTGCCCAAAAGATTCTCACAGTGTTTGCCTTTTCCTGCTAATGAGCAGTGTGTGGGAAGAGAGCAGGGTCAGGGTTATTCAATAATGTTTTGTGCATAGCTTTTGTTGGCCAATGTGGGATTTACCTTGATACACTCTGAATTTATTAGTTGGTAACTATATTAATAAAGGAAAATAATTTTTTTCCCTTCTGGGAGCTCTGTTAGAATCACTGTGAGTTTTTTATGTGCTGCTAATTTATTTTTGAATTGGAAGGTCACGGATGTTTCACACCTTTCTCTTTAGCTCTTCCTGACTGCTTACTCCAGTATGTTGGGGAAAAAAGACAGAAGGCACGCCAGGAGAGAGAAGATGAAAGATGAGAGATGGGAGAGGTAGAAGAGAGGAGAGAGGAGAGCGGAGACGGGAGGAAGAAAAGAGGAGGGAAAAGAGGAGGATGTAAAACATGGGAGGAGAGGGCAAAAGAGAAAGGGAAAGAAAAGAGATTCTCTTTTCCATCTTTTGACATTTCAATTTACTAGACACATATTCATGGAGCAGTGCCTTGGGAACGGAGAGGAATAAAGGTTGACTTACTGGTTACTAAGTAAGAAAATTCAAACTAACTCATGGCCTCTGAAACAGGTTGAGACAGCAGCTGTAAAGAAAAGTAATAGGACTAAAATACTTTGGACATGTGGTTGTAACTTTCATTTGTATGAAGGTACAGTGTATTCACGATTTATGTCCTTTTTGATTAACACCTTGAGATGTCTATGTGCACATGCATAGGCATGGTTTATTTACAACTCTGTTTTGGCAGACACCTGGCATCTAAACCACCTTTTGAAATATGGTGTAAGGTCAAAAAAACAATTGCAAAGTTGGGAATAATAGAATTAAAAGGTAAAGGAAATGGAGGAAGGCATTTTACCACAGAGACATGAAATTTTATTTTAATTTTTCAGCCTGAAGTTTAACACAAAAGATAAATCTTCCCCGACAGGATAGGCTAAGAAATACATCATATCAACTTGCAGGTTATTAACTGAGTTTTTTAAGACAGATACCACCTCAGTAACGGCTCCAAATGCATTTACTTTATTTTAAAGGTTGTTCTTTCCATTATTAATGCCATACTGAATCACAGAGCTGTTTATGATGAAATGTACTACACTAAAAACCCTGTAAATGCATCTGCAATGGTTGCTGATGTTTCAGCTCATCCTGAAATATACTGTAAATTTTTGGAAGATGTTTTTATCTTACTGTATAGTCTCTGCAGACTGTTAGAGTCCAATTTATTAACTCTCTGGAAGTTGAAAGCTGCACTTGAATAAAGTGATACTAATATTTGTCAGGATTGGCTCAAATTATGTGTTTTATGAGATAACAGTACAATTCCAGACTTTGAATATCTTATATCAGTAATGTTTCTGGTGGGGGTAGTGTAAACAGGTTTTAATGAGCTTCAGAAGGGATTTCTTTGCTCATTAAAGTCAGAAAATATCTTTCCTGTAGTACTTGCAGTGTTCCCACTAAAATTAGTAAATTTTACTTATAGGAAAAAAAAAAAGGCTTTAATCAATCCTGTAAATAGTTTTAAAATTTACCCAGCTGTAAAGATGTAGGGAGAAGTGGTATAGGAAACCTTGACTGGGATTCCAGAGACTTGATTACCATTTTTTTATTTCTCTCACTGGCTGGACAACTTAAGCCTGGTCAATTAACCTCTCTGAGACTCGGTTGCCTCAAGTATCAAACAAAGAAGCTAAATATGCTGGTCTTTGCTTCAAGACTTTTAGTCTGTATTTCTAGACCAGATGGAGTTTCCCAAGTCTCTCAGAGCAACAAGAGAGTGACTAGATGGTCGTTCAGTGAGACATGTGTTGTGTGATACCAAGGACACAATCAAAACAAACAAGTAGACGATGTTAATCTAGATTCCAGATGTAGATTCTGGGGCCATGAAATGCAAAAGGACTGATCTTGGGGCTCTTCTCAAAGTCACCAAGATTAGATTTGAATCCATGCTCCTCACTTTACAGATGAGGAAGCTGGGTCCCAGAAAGAAGGAGGAGCTTGGAAATCTCACGCATCAAGCCAGTGTTGGCAAGGCCTGGAATCCAGACTCCTAATCCCTTTGACTGGATATTATTTGTCAACCCATTTTCCCCTTCCTTCTCTCCTTTCAAAACTTGCTCTCAGGAAAGGACCTCATGACCTCATTTTAGGTGTAGATATAAATGACTGATGAGTCTTCAACCGTTTTTCTATGGTGCACAGTCATGAAATTTGGTTACTGACAGCAGTGAACCAAGAGGCCATTTGGCGTCTGGAGGGCACATGGGCACTTTTTTCAACATCTCTCAAATTGGCCCTTCAGTCTTTCTTAATTCCCTCCTCATTATTTTCTTCCTCCTCTTGCTGTTCAAGTGAAAACAGATCTGATCTTTGCTGAAGCATTGATTGAAAACTTCACATGCCTTGGTCTTCACGTTTTCTCGGTAAGAAGACCAGTTTTTCATTTATTTAACAAGTGTTTATTGAAGATCTATAATCTCCAGGTCCTGTCTAGGTCCTGACGCTAACAGCAATGAGCAGGACTCCATTCCTGACCTCTTTCTAGTCTAGTGGCAGACGTCATCTCTGTTTTCCTGGGCTGGCAGAAGAGGAATCAGCTATGAGAGATGTGTTTAGGAGTTCCTGGCTGACTTTTTGCCATCTTGTTTTTCTCACCTGCTCTTTTCAGAGATAGAAATTCCTTTAGGAGGGGCAAAATATTGTCTGTAAAAAGTAAATCGTGACAGAATTCTTTCTCACTGTCACTATTCTTGAGTGCATTCTAAATATCAGAAGATTTTCCTAAAAGAAATGACAATATCAATTCATTCTTCCTGATTTTTTGCGGAAAATGGAAAGCACAGAAGTGGACTCCTTAGGAATCTCAAGATTCAAAAGGGGTATATGACTATGCCATATGCAAAGGAAAGCACAAAACGGACTGCAGCTAGGATATTTTCAAAACTGACAGCCCACAATCTTTGTTACTGCAATGTTTTGGTTCTGTTTCAAACAATTTCTTTTACCTTGTATAATCATGGCACTGAATGAATGTTTAACATTAAAACAGTTACTGCTTTTCGGCTCCAGGATGGCTGTGTTTCAGAACTAGAGGAAGCGTGTGCCTTCTGGATGAAAGGAGTAGTATAAATGCAACTTATTACCATTTTAGGCAGAATTCCCAGGCTGGCATTTAGCAATTAAAAAAGCGAAGCTAAACAAGCCCAGGAGATCAACATTTGCTTTTCTTCCAGCCCCAGATGCTCAGTTATGGTGGACAGAGAGCTAGAAGGCCCCACGGTCCTTTGTTGACTCTCCTTGGAGCCTCTAAAGCAGTGCAGGCAGGTTGTGAGAGAATTATTTTTTCCTTTTCATTAATCAATGGAGAGTCTAAATGAAGAGGTATAAATGGCTCTTTCAAGAATTTATCAAAGCAAACTTCACATTAGAAAAGATTTACTGATTTTCCCCTTTCAATTGAATAATCTCGCTTGATATTTTGAGGCCTTTATCTTCTCTTCAAAAAGTACTCTGTCCCGGGCTTAGTTTTGCAAGGTGCGTGGTTGAGCGGAAGATGGCCTTCATAGGAAAATGTAGATTTAGAAAGATATACTTCTGGGAGAGCATGGTTTAGAAAAATAGACATTTACCTAACTCAAAGAAAAGAAACTCAACATTTCAAAACCTCATATACTGGTGATTCCTGAGTGATGGATGAAAAGTACTTTCTCAGAGATGTACTTTGTTTTCTGTTTCGATTCAGGACTTTGCTATGAGTTTTTCTCCCAAACGTTGTTACCTTTAAATATTCAGTATTGATTTCTGCCTATTCTCTCCCCCAAGTTCAAGGTTATGCACTCTTCGACCAGCTTGTAAGGTATTTGTCCTTATAAGGAAATGTGAGGTGTCCTTTCCAGGGACTTCTGTAATCTCCTAATTCTGTCGATACAGTGAATCTGGGAACTCTAACCTTGAGGCCAAGTAATTTACCACTAATGGCCTGTATTTGGGGAAAACACACCAACAGGAGAGGATAATTTTTGTCATCAAAACAAGTGCATTGGTTATAAGTATATGAACCTAAATTTCTCTTGAACATATTTTAAAATTTTTTATCTATAAATTTTCTCGAGAATAAATAACAACAGAATGGAAATACGTATTAAGCCAAAGGAAAAAATATCTGTCAAAGGAAGACCTTGTTGTGATCTTTTTAACATTTTTGTTCTTTTTGCTATTTATTAGGTACCATAAATATGAACTTGGTTTCAATTCTTCCTCAAGTCTCAAGCTCAAGTGCTTCATTTGATGTTTTTCCTGGAGGGCAGCAACCCGTTACTCCATGCATTACAGGACGTGTTGGAGTGTTATATACCGAAAGGCACATGCAAATATTCGGTCACCACTGTTACTTCAAAGTTGATACTTGTTATTTGTCTATTACTCTGAGGCTTAATGACAATTGAATTGAGCATTGGAATGACAAAGGAAGGACACTGCATCCGCTAAAACAATTACATGATGCAAGAGCACAAAATCCTAAGTTTAGCTGGAACCATCCTGTACGTCACTATAATGATGACACTACACATTTGTCAATAGCCCACAGAACTTTACAGCACCAAGAATGGGCCTTAATGTATGCAAATTGAAAAAAAATCATTTAGGAAGTCAGGGGATCCTAGAACAGAATGCAGTATATGACAAAAGAATCTCATTATATTACAAATGTTTGAAACAACATCACTAAAGGGGCTGGAGGAGAAGATGTTGACAATACCCCAGTAACGTCCTTCACCTAGGCGAGGACCACATGCACTAGAGATGGACACAGTGCTTTGCGAGCGAGGACCTGTATCAAAATCACCTATGTAACTTTTAATTCTATTTTTAAATAAACATGAAGCTATGCCCATTTTCAGAGATTCTGAACCAGTAGGTATTGGGTAGGTCATTTATTAAAGAGGTCGATGAATGTTAATATAACAAGAACCTATTATTAATCACATAGGCACTTAATATTCAAATAGAATTGGGACAAATTATGCAGAAAGATTTTGTATCTGTTTCTTCTCCCTTTTCATCTGGGTTTCAATCAGAAATCTGTGTGAGTTACGCATTCCCTAAGGCTGAATTGACTTGTTTATGTAATTGCCCTTTTTCCTTTCCAAGTTAAAATTTTTATGATGGAAAATACCTTTCTCTTTATTCTGTATTTTTCCTTCTATCAAGGCAAATTTATGCATTAGACTGCAATGGTTATGGAACATAAAAAGAATGTATGTTTTCAATTTTTGTTATAAAGTCCATATAAAATAAGATTTTTGATATATAGGTACTGGTACTTATAAATAATATATAAGAAATTAAAATATTTGGACACACCAGGAACTTGGAATTGTTGGGAATGTGAAATAAGTAGGGCTCCATTTAATGATTTTGCAGTGGTAGAAGGTTATAAGGAAGATCAAACCCTGAAAATGCAAACTTCACAAACCTCCCCCTCTTGATTCTGGTGTTAATGATTCTAGCTGTTTTCAATGGAATTTAGGTTATTTTAGTGATGAGGTCAAGGACGAACTGGGAGATGACAGTCAAAAATATTGTAACATTGAGCAGTGCCTCTTCATAAAATTTTACCAAAGTTCTTTTTTTTTTTTTTCCTGTCCCTATTAGTCTGGAGATAGGGCTGAATGTTTTTTGTGTGTGTGTGTGTGAGGAAGATCAGCCCTGAGCTAACATCCATGCCAATCCTCCTCTTTTTGCTGAGGAAGACCGGCCCTGAGCTAACATCTATTGCCAATCCTCCTCCTTTTTCCCCCTTTTCCCCCCAAAGCCCCAGTAGATAGTTGTATGTCATAGTTGCACATCCTTCTAGTTGCTGTAGGTGAGACGCTACCTCAGCGTGGCCGGAGAAGCGGTGCGTCGGTGCGCCCGGGATCCGAACCCAGGCCACCAGTAGCAGAGCGCCCATGCTTAACTGCTAAGCCGCGGGCCGGCCCCAGGGCTGAATGGTTTTAATTGGGGTCATAGGTAGGGCATCATGAAGTCAACTAAATCTCCCAAAACTCTGCATCCAACTGTCCTACGATCACCCGTGTGTTGCGTAGTAGTCCTGACAGGCCAAAGAAGAGCTCTAGTATTACCCTCGAATCCATCTCTGGGCTGTCCCAGGAGATGCTGAAGTAGACAGCACTTTGAGAGTCTTCTGAGAACCTTTCATTCATTGACACCTTGGTGTATTATGTGAAACTGCGTTCATATGATGGTGTTATCTCCATGAAATTGCTATAGAGTTGTGTTCTGAAAAACGAACATATTCTTCATAAATGCACACATACGCATTAGTAAAGAGCCATGACTGCTTTATACCACATTTTAACTTATCATATGGGAGTGACTTTAGAAATCATCTATTAAGAAATCCTATTTTACAATGAGGAAATTGAGATTCCTGGAAGGAATGCAATGGCACCTCTTATTCCTGTTAGAATATGGGAAGGCAGGGCTCAAACCCCTAGCACAGTGCTCTTTCTGCCATAAAACAATGTGTATGCAATTCGTGGAGATATGGATACAAAAATATAGATATATACCTGTAACACAAAACTGGTTGGAAACAAATAATTTCCAATCAATCTAGTATGAAACAAAACCCACTAATTTGAGCTTGAGTCTAAGTGGTTTGTTTTTACTATTTTTCCATACTGAACATATACCTCCCATAAAGAAAAACAAGCACTTAAAAGGTCAAATGATCTTGATTACATAATGTCATAGCTGATGAAAAGGGGCTTCAACAAATGCCTTAGTTTCATACATTTTGTGTAATAAGACTTTGTAATCTTTACAGTACCTGCCAAAGTTTTGCCTGTGAGTAGTGCTCAGTCAATCTATGTTAATTAATCGAAAGTGTGAAATGCAGGCATCTCTCAATTTATCGTCAGTGAGTGGAAAATTTCTCTCATTTCATCACAGACTTATATGGAGCTGCCATGTGGATGATTGCATCTCCATGTGTTTAAAGGAAAAAGTAAAGAAGGTATATTGTAGTGAATGCCTACTAATCCTCAGCACATCCTTATGCCATAAGAATATAATTTCTACTTACAGGTGAGAAAATTGAAGTATGGTCAGGATTGGAACCAAATTCTCTCTGACCGCAAAACCCATCCATTTCTTATGCAATAGTCAAATCTGTGATATAGTAAAGAGGCTTCATAATATGCTTTTCCTATAGCTATTTTCAAACGTCTTAAGTGCCTGGCTGGGTCATTAGAAGAAGGAAAAGAAAGCAGAGTCACATTCCCAGCAGACAAGATTTTCGATCCAAATGGTGTGTGCCGTTATTTCTTTGCATGACTCCACTGTGTATCCCAATACTGTGCAACTTTATTCATTTCAAGACATATGGAAAGAGTTTTATGTTTTAAACAATTAGACTTGACAGCACTGTTGTTTCTTTCTTATTTAATATCCCTCAGCCCTGGAGCCCAGCCAGAACCTGTATTCTCTCTCCAAATTTAATTCTTATTCCTCGTACATATCACTTAGTTGTCAGGAGACAGCAACTTAATGGCATTTGCTCCTGTGGCTTAGGAGCGTCTGGGTTATGTCACTTTTTAGCTGACCTGCTTAGCTCAGAGAAAATAAAATTCTTTGTCTAATGATCTTTCAGGGGTCCTTATCACTGACGATTTTTCTTTCCAAATCCTATGTGTTCTGTAAATGTCATGAGATGACAAGATTTCTGGATATTAATTTGTTTCTGCTCAAAGAAGGAAGGCAGTTATAAATATGGAAGGAGCAGGGAACAAAGATATTATAGAAGAGAAACTAGCGAAGTCATAGCTGCTGGTGTGTAACTTGCTGGATTGGCAAGTCTAAAACTCCAGGGGAAATGGAACCAAGGGCTATGTAGTGAGAAAAAATGCACCTCTACATTTCGTATTGATTCAGTTCAATTCAATTCAACCAATTCAGTTCAGTTCAATTCAATTTAACAAATATTTCTTTGAGCTCTTAGTGAAGAGTAGGCACTGTCCTAGATGCTGAAACAATTTAGATTTCTGTTAGGTTTGTGTGGCCAAGCAAAACAGAACTAACAATGTGGATAGCTTTGAGAAAGTCACCTCACCTCCCTGGGGCTCAGTTTCCTCATCTGTTAAATGGTGATCTCTTCCAATCATTCACATTTGGTGACATCTCTCATGGGAAGACTATGCTATAATTGAAAGAGCACTTGCTTTAAAATTGATGATTTATATTTTAGTCCTGGCTCTACTACTATTTAGCTGTTCGAACTTGGTAAGTCACTTGGCTTTTTTGGGTCTCACGTGAGAGGTCAGAGAAACTGATTTTGAAGGTTCCCTTTTTACCATATATTCCTATGAAACTGGCTATAACCTCATTTCTCCATATTAATATCTTGCACAGAGTAAGCAATCAAATCATGGGGATTTTTTGTTGTTGTTGAATCTAATTATTATTCTTTAAAATGGTGTATTGGTAGGTTTGTAAACTGTGACCACATAGATACACAACTGGTACCTGTGGCAAAAAACAAGGCTCTGTGACCAGAAGAATAGTGATTTTAACAGTCAAAAATTTTCTGGGCTGGCCTGGTGGCATAGCAGTTAAGTTCATATGCTCTGCTTTGGCAGCCTGGGGTTTGCAGGTTTGGATCCTGAACGCGGACCTATGCATCGCTTGTCAAGCCATGCTGTGGCAGGTGTCCCACGTATAAAATAGAGGAAGATGGGCGTGGATGTTAGCCCAAGGCCAATCTTCCTCAGGAAAAAGAGGAGGATTGGCAACAGATGTTAGGTCAGGGCTAATCTTCCTCACCAAAAAAAAAAAAAAAAAACATTTCCAAGAATGACTATCTCTTTAAATAACAGAGAAGTTTCTGGGAAGATTTTAATTGGCATAGGGTTTATGTTTGCCAACTTACAGCAAAGAAATATTTTATTGAACTAACATTCATTGAGGTCTGTTGTAGTACTATTATAGTTCACTAAACATTATGGTTCCTCATGCTGTAGAACCCTTTCTGCATAAGGATTTCCCAACTGATTGAAATCAGGCTTTGCCATGAGACTTGCCTTAGCCAATAAAACGTGAGGAGGAGTTAGATGTGTCACTTCTGAATGGACGTTGTGAGAGAGGCAGTGAACATTCTTGCCTTCCCTTTCTCTCTACCGTGAGACCAGCAATGTTAAAGCTGTGAGGCATCTATCAACCTGGGATTTGGCACAAAAACACTGTGGAGCTATCCTACGATTATTGTAGTGTGACCAAGGATTAATCTTTTGTCGTTGAATCTGCTAAGATTTCTTTTTCAGTTGCATTATAATCCAGTCCACCCTGACTACAGTGTGCCTGCTACTGAGAAATACAGTGGTGAGCAGGGCAAGTCTAATCTTGGATTCTTTATGGATATTTCAGTCAAGCAAGATACTATAGTAATGTACGATGCATAATATAGTAGAGGAAGTAAGCAATACATGCACATATTGGGGATCAAACATGGCCTTGGGGTCAGGGAAGGCCGTCTTAATAATATGCACTTAAGCTGACAGTCCGTAAATTAATAGGAGTGAAACTGGCCAAAGGCCAGGAGGAGGAAGAGAGTGTTGCAAACAGGAGGAAAATCACAAGCCGAGGCATAAAGGCAAGAAAGGTTACAGGAAAGTTGTGGAACTCATTCTTCACACTTGATCTTAGCCAAAAGGCCGAGAAGCAATTTGGGAAACTCATTCTTGAGTGTGGCTTCAACAAAGAGTGAAGGGGGAACTGAGAAGGAATATGGCTGGTGAAATAACATCAATAATAATAATCCTGAGCATTTATTAGCTTTGCGCTAAGTGCTTTACATACATCTTCCTCAATTATTATCACCATTTTATAGAAGAGGAAATTGAGCCAGAGAGAGGTTTAATAACTTCCGTGTAGCCACACATCAGGAGTGTGATTTTATCTGAAGGGCAATAGGAAATCACTGAATGGTGTTACACAGGGAACCTCATGATCAGATTCACATTTTAGAAAGACCATCTGGCTGCAGTAAGTTCCCAACTCAAAATCCCACTCTGGTAAGAGGGATTGTGGGCCTCGATTTCTGTTGCTCTTGTCAATCTAACTCCATTGACCAAGACAGTTGGCAGGAGGGAAGATGAGAGCTGGAGCACGGCAGAAAAGGCCATGTTTTGAAGGAGATAGGGGTGGTCTATGAAAGGAAAATATATTGTGGGTCTCAAGAGCATAAAGATTTGGGTAATAGTTTTAATAACAATATAAATATAATAATTTGATCCCCAAATGAGCTCTTGTACCTAATTCAAATAATGGATATGATATTACATCAGTATTTTGAGCATTTCAATTTACTTTTGACTGTACAATAGATAATATAGTGGGTAAATTAAAGGCAAAGCCAGAAATCTTGAAAGCAGATTTACTTAGTGGTCCATGTACTCTCTTTCCCCCTTGTTCACTGGGGTTGGATAATAGTGATCATAATTTGCATTTCCCTTTGTCATAAATAGTGATGGTGCTCAGAGCAAGCTACGCCAGGAGGCACCACTCTGGTATGCGGATTATTTCGAGCTGAAGACAATAAGGACTCAGAGAACTCAGGAATAATATTTGAGTTTCCCCTCCCAAACTGCCTAAAGAATTTAAAACAAAAGATCTGTTTCAGGAAGGAGTTATTATCATGATGGCTGTAAAGATAATGTAGGATAGAGGTTACAATAGGAAAGGCACCAAGCCTCTTTTATCAAAAACTCTGTCTCTCCCTGACAATATTATCTATAGATGACCCTGAAAAGAATTGTCTTTCTGGCCTCTGAAGTCCCAGACCACTACCCACCCCCAACATGTTCCTCGCCTTTAGCTGCAATACTTAAGCAAGCAGCTTAGACAGAGGGACGAGTTGCTCATTTCTGAGTTTCTCCCATGCATACATGTTATTAAACTTGGTATTATTTTCTCCTGCTAACCTGTCTTGTTGATTATTTGGCCAGCCAGAAGAACCTTAAGGGAAAGGGCAGAGGGAGATTCTCCCTCTCCCCCGACAATAGAGAGATGTATAGACCAAGAGGGAAAGCATCCTTCATAAATGACAGTGACGTCTCTGACAGTGGTTTTCTGTGAGTTGTTTGGTATCCATCAGAAGCCTCTGGAGACCTGGGCCTGACTGAAGAGGTCCCCACGTCAAGATGCTAGGGACAGTGATTAATATGAATGCTGTTCAGGTCTTTGTAAGATCTCTTTTGTTTGAACAGAATTCAAAGGAGGAATGGTGGATAATTTTGACATTTATACTTTGCTTCCTATAACCTCTATACGCTATCCCCGGAGCCCTGACTCTTTTCTCCTTCTATTTTCCAATTCCTCCTTCCCTTTCCTTTCTTTCCTCTTCCCCTTCCCTGCTGGCTCCCTTGACTAGTCTTTTTTCTCTTTTAAAACAGCCGGTGTCTGCAGAAAATAATATGCTAGAAATGAGCTCACTGCCAATATGCATAGGAAGATTTATTGCCACAGAGAAAGGATGTTATGAGATATCCCACATATTAATCTTTCCGTTTTGGTCTATGAAGACCCAGGTTTGGCTGCTTTCACTTACATGCTTTTAAGGAGATGCAGTTAGGTCAGAACAGGAGATTTAGGGGGTGAAAGACAGATTTACAGCTCAAATATCCATGAATACAGGTTGGTTCTCTGCATTTGTGGTTTCTCCTTAACAGCCACAGGCCCTGTGTCCTTTGAGGTACCATTTTGAGAGGCTGGCCTGGCAGAGGTTTTTAACGTCGCTGTTTCCAAACAAACTGCCCAGCCAGGGAAGTTGTCAGAAAAGATCAGTGCAGGTTTAGGGATAGTTTTATGAAGTTTTCCTGAAATAACCAATAATGAGTTGCCGGCTTTGATAGCTCTTTTTATAGATCTTGCAGCAGCTGGATCAAAATCTAATGAAGATGTTTGCATCTGACAATGGCAGGCCAGCACACTTCTCTCCGATTTCTTGAGTGCGCAAATGCATTTCATTTGGGAACATGAAAGGCATATTTAGTGACAACTGATGGTTCTTTGTTTTTTAATTCCCAATAATGTCTTCAGTAAGTGCTTTTGTTAACATTTTTGCATTATACAATAGGTGACACAGGAAGATAATCGGTGTGCTGAAAGCAATTAAAGAGTTTATATCCAACTTGTTCTGCCTATTAAATGGATCCATTCGGCAAAGAAGCACATTAGCATCTTTACAGTGGAATGATTGTGGAAATAGGTTATTCACGGGGACTGTGCATCTTCCTCCTGCTGCAATAAGACATATCTTCAAGATTTGAGGAAAGGAATGAGCCATTTTTCTCCCCTTGGAACTGTAAACAGAAGTAAAACTATTAATAGATGCTGTAGCTAATCCGTAGAAGCTGCGACTGAGAGATTAAATAATGTCGTGAAGAGAGAAAGCTGGAATGAAGGAAGGAGAGGGAGGGAGGGTGGGAAGGAGGCGAGTTCCCTGATCACCAAGCTGCATTAGACAAGGACAAACTGAAGGACTTCAGCTGATCATAGGATTGACAGTTGGTATAACAAGGGATTCCTGTTTCCAGAAAAGTAAATATCACTTCATCTATTTCCTGAGAATTGTTCTAATGGGGAGATTTATGTTTTATTTTTTAAGCAGTAGTCAAGATGATTTTAAATGGGGCTTGGAAGATGCAGCTAATCCTAAAAGGGACAATGGACTTTGTGAGCAAAAAATTGTGTTTTGTGATTAAAAAAACCCACAAAAACAGAGAACTGGGAGGCCTTTGGTTAAGTTCACAATTTGAGACTGGGACCCCATTTTTATTGCCACATGGAATGTGTTATGACAAGAGGGATTGGAAGGTAATTAAATGTTGTACTGGCATATTAGAAATGATTAAATGTCCCCAAGTTTTATTCCTACTAATACTCTTGGACTTTTGTTCATCCTCTCTTCAAAGAATACATGTTGACTGCAAGGCATTATGAGTCAGCAGCTCTGCTAAGAATTCTCGCATCTCTTTGGATCGTTACACAAACTGTAAGGTTGGCCTTACTGATACAATTTAGTACTACTCAAAGTGTGGTCCATGGACAGCATCATCAACATCACGAATTGAAAACCTATTAGAAATGAAAATTCTTTGGCCCTATACCAGACCTAATAAATCAGAATCTCCAAGGGTGGGGCCCAGGAAGTTTTACAGGAAATTTTAAAGTCCACTAAAGTTTGAGAAGCAATGTTTTATAGTTGAAAATTCTGAAGCCCAGAGTGTTTGGATGATGTATTAAGATCACACAACTTTAGAGAAACGGAGTTGAATTTAGACATAGGATTTCTAATAATGTTCCAAGATGGGATCTTTTACAGGATCATTGAAATACCTGGTCACCCCCTCCTAGGGTCAGGAGCATACTGGGTCTCTGAAGACGGTCTTTCTTTTGGGATTGTGACTGAGGATTCTTGGAATCTGTGACTGATTTGAGCTGTTGTTCCTCTGCCAGAATATAAATTCTATTGTCTCTGCCAATGCTCATAGCTTCTGATAGAGGCAAGACTGGCTCCTTTTCTGGTGTGTAAAGAGACAAGGAAGGCTCAAACAGTGACTGGCGGAGTGGGCCAAATGATGAGAGTGTGTGGCACCCAACTGTTCATCTACTGAAACACGATGGAAAGGACTGAATGTTGATCATCTCTCAACATTTTTATACCCATTAAGCTCTAGGGGAGAGAATAGATCCTGGCACACTATAGAAGTGAATCAAATTTATCTGTGATTACAGAATTGTCCTAGATCAAGGAATTCATTGGGTGCATGGGAATAGAGACCAGCATATGGGAAAAGAGACTTATTGATGTCTGGCCCTATTGACTGTCATTCCCCATGCTTGAATAAGCATTAGTTCAGGACTTTGGTATTCAGGCTGCATTGAGCACTCAGAAAGAGCCGGATACTCATTAAGATATGACTGCTTTTACTGGCATCATTTTGCTCTCACATCATCCATTTTTTTTGCCCTCTTTCTTGATAGCATTTGGAAGTCATGACCCAGAGCTTGAAATATGTTATTCACTCAATAAAGGCAGGCTTTCAAAACAAAATTAATGCTGTTATTTGGCAGCTGATATCATGACTAAAGAGTTTCAAGGAGGGAGTATGCTAGAGGAAAGAATATCTAGCATCTTACAGACTGAGGTTCCAACCCTGGGTCTGCCACTTGCTGGTTTGTATGTCCTTGGGCTTATTCCTTTCAACCTCTCTCAATCATACTTTCCTTCTGTAAAATAGAGAGAATGTTTTATATCTCATAGGGTGATTCTGTGGATTAAACATGGGGTGACCATTCATTCAGTTTGTCCTGGACCATGCAGGTTTGCACTTGTTATCTTGACGTAATTATTTACAGCATTCCCTTTCACTCTGAAAGTGTCCAGATTGGATGATAAATTATATTGTTACACTAAATGAATAAGATAATGTATGTAACGTGTCATGTCCCCTCGGTATTCAGTAAATGAGAGCTATTATTTGAGGTATTGCATCTGGGCGCCAGTTGTATCTCTTCACTAAACCAGACTTAGTTTCCTCCCTGGAAATTGAATGTAGACGCACTCAGGGCTCCGCTTATTGGTGCCGGAGGGTCTGACAGGCCTGTGCATCCTTGTGCCACTCCTTTAGCTTGAGCCACCTCTTGCTCAGTAACAGGAAGACCCTGGGGCGAAACTCACTGGTCACTTATTCAGAATCAAGTGTTGCTGTCACCCAGGGATAACTGGGTCATTGGGTATAGTGTTTTGGAGCTTTTAGAAGAAAACTTATGAGATAGCAAGGAGGTATATTACATTTATGAGTACCCACTCAATGCCAGGTGCTCTAAATCTCTGAACTCAAGGTGGGCTTTATTAGTCCCATCTTACAAAGGAGGAGCCCCAGACTCAGAAAAGTTAAGAAACATTTTTAAGGTCATACATTAGATAAGAGGAGAAGCTAGGAGCTAAACTCTTGTTTTTCTGTCTCCTAGGCCCATACCCTTTCCACAACAATGCTCAAACGCCATTAATGAAGAACAGTTCTAACACCACATGAGATGATGAGTAATACCGATCAGTTTAATATCATTCTTGGCTTCCTATCTTCGACAGGTGGAGTAGAAACACTCTGTCTTGAGGAGGGAGGGTATTTCTAAAACCAACCTGCCACTTCTTTGATCTTGCTGCTTCTCCTCCATATGCCCATCGTGGATGCAGCTTTTCATAGATCGTTGAGCATCCCAGATATTAATTGCTGCTATCCTGCTGCCTCTGCCAAACATCCCAAAACTAGGATTATTAGGAAGCAGAAGGTTTGATTTGGGCTTGATGTGGGAGACATTAATGGATGAAATGAGAGGAAGAGCAGAAAGAGGAAGAAAGGCAGGGGTGACTGTCAAATCAGACCCATTTTTGCGTGAACAGATGGAGAGTTTTTGGAAGAACTCATTCCTTCCCACTTTCCTAACCATTTTAGGTTAATTCTGACCTGCATTAGGTAGATAAAGATAAATGTGAATTTTAAATAATATTTAATCTTCATTAAAGTAATTATCTCTCTTAATGAAGAATTTGCTGGGTTGTGGTTGTGCAATGGAATATAAAATCCTTAGTGAATAAAATCAATTTCATTTTCAAGCTAGCTTTTCTGTCCATTAATAAACAAGGCACAGAAAATATATTTGCTCAGAGTCATGCAACCTACTCATAGCTCATGCAAAGCCAATATCACTTACAAAAGCAGGAAAGTTGGCTCTCCATTTCTCGTTCTTCATTTTTCAACCTGAAGGAGAGCTTTCACCCTAAGGAAGTTCCATGAGTTTCCATACTGGGCTGGTTTACTGGGCCCAGCAGTGGGACAACTGTGGGTGATGTCTCACCCCCAGACGGCTGCTCTAATGGAACGGTGTTTGTGTGGAGCAGGGGATTTCATCTAAGTGCTCTGGTTTATTAATCACATAAGTACGAATTAGACTCTGGCATGCTTATGTTTCCTAATGTATGAACATTGCTTATTTATTTCCGTGCTGTTACAATGGAAAGAAACAGACTGGTTCTAAATAGCAGGGTACTGTAGTGTGAAGCAATTAAGGGAGTTATGCATGCCCTTCAGGAAGAGGATAATGGGGAGTCGGTGCCAGCTAGTCCTCGCTGCTGCTGGTGAGAGGGAAGAGGACGCGGCACGGAGGAACGGAGACTTGTTCATGTGTCAGTGCAAACACGTGAGCCTATTATTGTAGCTAAATCTTAAGATTTAGCTTCCATGAACTTGCTGATTGGCTTAGTTAAATTTTTGAAAAAAAATACAAAGGAACTGAGAAGAGCGTCAGCCACAGGAAGGTAAGAATTAATGATGTTGATGACAAATGTTACCTTTACTTTTCTTTCTTTTATGCACCACTCTCCCTCTAAGACTTAACAATAACAGATGCAAACCACCCCCAAAACCATAGTGTCCACATACCACCCGCCCTGCTGGCTGAGGCAGCTATAGTGTAGTGTAAGGAGCAGCTCTCCACTTCCTTCCATGGAGTATGAATTTCCACATAGTGAGTTAGAGACTTGTTACTGATTATTAATTAAACTACATGGTGCTTATTATATGCCAGGTTCTATTCGAAGTGCTTATTTATATAATCTTCATAACAGGCCTATGAGATAGTTACCCTTACTGTTCTCACTTTGCATATGAGGAAACCAAGGCACAGAGAGATTAAACAACGTGCCTAAAGTTACACAGCTGGTAAGTGGCAGAGCTGGGATTTGAACCCAGGCAGCCTGGCTCTAAAGTCTATGCTGTTAACTGCCATGTTCCCTTGATTCTGTCTTTTTTGTGTGACCAGAGTCACATCACCAGACCCCTCAGAACTTTGGTCCTTTCATCTGTAAAATGGGGGAGGTGACGTTCGCTGAGGTCCTACTCAGGTACCATGTTGGGCTCTTTGTAGATGTCATCTCATCTGACCCTTACCATTACCTGTAAGGTAGGCGAATTCTCTCCAGTTTATGTCTGAGAAAACTGGCTCAGATATTTTGTAGCTCCGAGGTCACAAGGAGTGTAAGGGTTGGAGCAGAGTTCCAGACTCCGGTTCGCCTGTTCTAAAGCTTGCGTTTCTTCTACTGTGTTCTACTATAGGGCTCTCAGGGGGCCATATAAGACAATGGATGTGGAAGCACCTAACACTTCCTGGCACATTAAAGACCCAATAAAACTTGACTCTGCAAGTGCTTGGCGAATTGTGTAGAAATGTTTGTTATTGTCAGTACCTTGGTCTGACAGCAGCAGAGGAGTGTTCTCAACAGTAGGATGTGCCTGGAGGAGGCTCATCTATGAATAGCCAGTAGTGATGTTTCCTGCTCTTATCACCATGAGACGTTAGCTCAGAAAGTTCTGAAACAGAAAAGATTGATCTAAATTGCTTAACCACAAAATGATAGACCACATTCCTCCTGAATTATGAAGATATGGCTTCTGTGGCTATCAAGGAGCTGGATAGGCAAATGCTTTTTGAAATTTTTGTTTTAGATTGAGAACACAGAACTACATAAAGAACAGTGTAACCAGCACTGTGTACTCACCACCCAAGATGAGTACATTATAGGTAATAATAATTTCAGATAATTAAAAAAAAAAAAGTAACTACAGATAGATTATAGTCCCCTGCAGTCCCCTTATCAATCATATGCCTTTTCCTCTTTTCGTCCTTGTTTCCTTCTATCCAACTGCCATGAATTTTGTGACTATCCAGTCCATATCTTTTACTTTTTAATTAATATGTATGTAACCACAAAGAGTGGATGACATTAAGTTTTAAGTATTTCCATAAATAGTAATGGACTTCTACTTGCTGTGTTCATAATCAATCTCATGTCAGTGAGATTTAACCATGTCAATACACGTATCTCTAGATTATTCACTAATTGCTGTATAGTATTTCATTCTCTGAATATGCCAAAATATATAAAAATTCCTATTTTTGGACATTTGAATTATTTACAATTCTGTTCATAAAAAATTGAATACTGATTTTTAGCTTACATTATTAAGATTATGTAAATATTGCTCACAGCTGAGCCGTTAGGGCCCCATTTCTTTTTCTCTTGGTAATATCATTCCTAGATTCCTTGGTCCTCTTGCTTTGATCTGTACTGGACCTACTGTTTTTCTGTCCTCCTAGATTGCTCTTCACTATCATCCTACGAATCCTCTTCCCTTCTCCCTGGTTGGCCCTTTCTGGGTCCCACATCTTCCTCTTCCTGTGAAAGGTTGCTGTATATGTAGCATCACTGTCATCCTTTTTCACGTCCTCCTCTGCCTTGTGTGGCAAGCACTTGAAACTCCATTTTCCGGAACTCTTTTTCTCATATAATGTTGAGTTAGAGTCTACCAAGGAGAGGTACTTGCATGAGCTTTTGGAAGGCGGAAGAGAAGACGACGTTATTCTCTAGTGGCGGTTACAGGCAGAGTGTAGGTGAAGGGCAAGCTTTTAAGAATTGCACTGGGGCGGCCGCAGGCAGCTGACCTGGAGTTCAGCTCTTTCTCTGAAACCCACTTCCCCAGCGTTTCCATCGCTTGCGTAATCTAATTCCCTTTAATAAAGCTCTTTCTGCTTGGAATGTCTACACTGATTTTTGATTGGCTACCATATTGTGTGTGAGCACATCCTTCAGTAGCTAACCTCACACTTGATTGATAGTTTACCTGACTATAAAAGTAAAGATCAGAAATATTTTTATATTGGAATGTGTAATGTATCCATATACTGTTTTAAGCTTTCATTTTGTTTGTTATTGTTGTTAAAAATTCTAAGAGATCTGATATGCTGATTTTTAACTCTTTACATGTGAAATCCAGCCTCTGCTTGCCCACATCCCACCCCCTACCCCCAGAAGCTTATAAAATTTCTCATAATCTCCAGTTTCTATAATAGTATGAAGATGATGTGTTTTCATAAGAGCCTCTCAAGCATGGTGCCAAACAATTGATGGGCCTATACTATTTAGAACTCTTTCCCTTCAGGTCTGGGAAACTTCCATTTTCCTGTTATTTTTGATAACTTCCTCCCTTCCATTTTCTTTGCTCTCTCTTTCTGTCACCTCTCTTAGTCAGACGTTTGTGATCCTGCCTTGGTTCTTTAGATATATTCATTTTTCTCCTATTTTTTCTTTTTGTTTGAATTTTTGATATTTTAAAAAATTTTATCTTAAAACACATGCTGATTTAAAAAAAATCAGTAATTGGGGATATTCAACACTACTGATATTTCTGGATTGAGGTTATATTTAGCAATTTTATAGAACTATTTTTAATATTTTTTCTATGGATTTTTTTATGTATATAATTGTTTTGTCTACAAATAATGACAGTGTTTTCTCCCTCAATCTTTACATCTTTATTTATTTTTGTCTTTTTTATTGTTTAGGAACTCGAATACAATGTTAAATACTGATGGTGAAAACAGGTACTCTTGCCTTATTCTCCTGTTTGCGGGGTAAGTTACACATTTTCATCATTTAGTGAATGTGTGGTAAATTTTGCTCTCTTTGATTGAGACCTTTTGTAAATTTAAGGACATTTCATTCTAAGTCTAATTTACTATGAAATTTAGTTGTGTATTTTTAAATAATACATGAGTTCTATATCAGTAATTTTTTTTTCTGCATCTACTGAAATGACCATTTAGTTTTTCTTCTTTGTGCTATAATTCTTGTTGTGATTCTTATTGTTCCATTTTTTGAATTGATTTTTATAAAATAAAGATGATCTGTTTCTGAAAAGCTATTTTGGGTCTACTGTCTTTTTGTTAAGAGATATTTTTGATTTTCACTTTACTTTTTTTTAAAATCAGTTTTCAAAATATTTTAATTTATATAATCTATATTTTTATTGAAAATTATCATTTTTATTTTTTTGATTTACATTTTTTGGTAGTAGTATTATTCTTAAATATCTTTTAATTATAACTTATAGCTCCTTTTTAGCTCCTAATATATTTGTACCTTTTTCTTTTATCTTTGTCAATCGTCCCAGAAGTTTGCACATTTTATTGGTCTTGACAGAAAAAAAAATGCTTTTAATAAGTTGTTTTTATTTTCTTGAATTTTTGCTTTTATCTTTATCATTTCTTTTCTCCTAAATATACCAGATCACCTTTTAATCTTTTCTTTTTGGTGGTTGATTTGAATGTTAAATTGGTTTATTGTCAATATTTTTTAAAAATAACGTTTAGAACTATATATTTTCTCCAAGAACTTCTTTGGTTGCATTGTAGAATTTTGAAACATGGACTTTCTTTTTTAAATTAATTTCAAAATATTTTAATATTTTCCTTGTACTTTCATTTTTAACTCATGAATTAGAGTATATTTTTAAATACCTAAAAGTTTATTTTATCTTTTCCCAAAGCGTGTTTTTTGCTCTTGTCTTACTAAGTAGCATTTTAGTTAGAAAATATCATTAATGTGTTTATTTTGTGTGAGTTTTTGTGTGTGATTTATTATATAATCTATTTTTAGAAATGTGCTCTCTATATATTTGTTAGATTAAGCTTAATAATTGATCTATTAGTTTCCGGTATATATTTTAATATCCCACTATATTTGTGGATTTAACAATTTCTTCTAGTAATTCTTTCAGTTTATGTTTTAAATATTTCAAAAACATGTCATTAGATGATATCAGTCCATAGTTGTTATGTTTACTTTGTGAATTTCTGTCTTTTATTTTTATGTCATATTACTCTAGACCTTTGTTAATACATTTTGCCTTTAATTTAGTTTTACCTAACAGTAATATTGCTCTGCCAGTTTATTTTTATATTTATTTATTCATTTATTAGCATTTTTAATGAGGTAAAATGCACATAAAATAAACTGCATATATTCAAAATGTACAATTTGACATACGCATAGATCTCTGAAACTATTACCTCAATCAAGAAAATGAACATATCCAGCATTTCTTAGAAGTTCCTTGTGCCTGTTTGTAATCTTCCCCTCCTGGATTTCCCTGCCCTCAATCCCAGCAACTATTGATATGCTGTCACTATCGATTAGCTTGTAGTTTTTAGAATTTTACATAGATGTCATCTATATTATGTGCTCTAGTTTGAATGGCTTCTTTCATAGAGTATAATTATTTTGAGATTCTTGTTGTTGGCATATATCTTGGTCTTGCTTTTCTATCCATGCTGACAATCTCTGTCTTACTTGGAGTGTTTAGACCATTTACATTTAATGTAAATAATTCAGTGGTTGAGTCTAAATCTACCAACTGGCTATGTGTTTTCTCTGTGTCTCACCTAGTCTTTGTTTCCTTTTTTCTCTTTCACTGCCTTCTTTTGGGTTAATTGAATATTATTTATGATTTCATTTTATCTATCTTTTGGCTTATTAGTTATAAAATTCTTTATTTTATTATTTGAGTAGCTGCTTTTGAGTTTGCGTAGACATCACAGTCTACCTTGAAGTGATATTGTACTACTTCATGTGTAGTATAAGTAACTAGAATTTATTTCCCATATTAAGTTTTTTAAAATAACTGTATTAATAGTGGGATTTCTAATGGTCTAATTTTCATATCTGTTTGTTCTTGATTAATATCTGCCTGTTCTCAGTTAATAATTTTTGTAATTTTTATATATCATACTCTTTTCTTTAGTTATTTGAATACCCTAAACATAATTTATGTTAAAGTTATTCTAAGATTTCTCCATTATTTCCATTTTATTGGGGCTGAATTTATCTCTTTTATTGTTAAGTTTGTGGCTGTCTTTCTACATGCTCTGAGTAGATTTTTTTTTTTTTTTTTACTTTTTCTAACTGCATACCCTTTCCTTATCTAGCAGGTAGATATTTGTATCCACCTAGTTTTCCAGTCCCCCAGTCTCGTATTAATGGCTCAGGCTCCTATTCTGTTTTGATTTTAGTCTTAAGGAAGATGCAGCCCCTGAACCAGAAAGCAGCTTGGCTCTGTTACTCTTTGCATTTGTGTGTGTGTGTGTATGTGTGTATGTGTTTTAACCACCTTTAGTCCTGGAAGCACTTTGAACTTTTATTCAGCCTTCTTTTTCAGGAGGTAAGCTTGCTTTAGCCCTCAATTCAGTAAGTGATTCTATCTCTCTTTCCTATAACGAAAAGTATTCTGTTGTTCCTTGTTACTCTGCAGCAATGCAGGAATCAAATGTATAGCTGCTCGTGTCTGCTTACAGACTTGGAGCCCAGCAGGTTCTTGGCTTCAGCCCTGCTCATCAGTATAATTTTCTATTTCATTTCTGATGCAATGTACTATATATAGTCATGCATTGCTTAAGGAGAGAGATACATTCTGAGAAATGCTTTGTTAGGTGATTTTGTCATTGTGCAAACATCATAGAGTGTACTTATACAAACCTAGATGGTATAGCCTACTACATACCCAGGCTATATGGTACTAATCTTGTGGATCACTGTCATATATGTGGTCCATTGTTGACCAAAATGTCGTTATGCAATGCATGACTGTATCTTATTTTGGGGGCCTAAGTATGTTTTTAATTTGAAATATTTTATTTTTCATTTTTATTTTGGAGCAGTACAAAGAGCCCAAAACATAAACTCACAGAGTCGTATTTATTTGGTGTCTCCTCTCCTTTTCTTTCCCAAGACATTGATAATAAATGGTTTCATTCTTATTACACAACAACAACAACAACAAAATCTAAGAAGAAAAGTTACCAAAAGGCGGGGGGCACCCGTTTTACTTTGTTCCTAAAGACTATTATTTGTGATATGGATATTCTTATTCCTTTCCTCATCTCCATATAAATTTGCCTTTCAGTATAAGAATTTAAGAAGCAGAAAATCAGTTATAGTCTGGGATAGCCTATACTGTAGGGTAGGTAAGGATGATTGGTAGAGTTTTGGTTTTATTTTTTAAATAGTTATATTTCAAATTTAAAATTCAATTGAACTGGAAAAATAAATTGCAGATACATGCCATTCTCTCTGTGCAAGATAAGCCTACTCAATAGAGTGAAGCAAATCCAAGTCTTCTTGGGCGTTCTGGTCCTCTCTGTAGAATTAAGACTTTACATCTTACAATTCCTGCTGCCAGTCTCTGCTCTCCTCTACCAGTAGGGGCTCTCAGAGTTATGGAAATTTTTCTTCTTAACTTAGAAGAAACGCTTCATTGTCTACTTCCATCCTATGTAGGACTGTAACGTGTTTCTTTTTTCCCTCAGATAAGCTGGAGATGGAGGGAAAGATACACCTTGTTTTTGTTATTCTCTTTTCCAGCAGACTCTCACGTCCTCATTAAAGCTCCACGAAGATGACAACACCTGCCTCGGGCCACCTGCTTCTGTTTGTGTGACACAAATAAATTCCTCTCAGAGGTGACATTGGAATTACTGCGAAGCATCTGAAGTTATGAGGGACTCTTGATCTGGTTTCTTTTGCTTGTCTTGGTAAAAGTTAGGCCTTGACCTTTGAACTTTTAATAATGTAAGAAAAAAAGTTTAGATGAAAGATGAAAATAAAGTCTTCATTAAAACATCAAAGTATTTAGCAATGATACTAAGTGGTTTTCTAAGATGATCTGGGTATTTAGCCATTCTTTTTTGGGAAGTTTCCAAGAGCCTGGGTTCTAGAGCTCAAAAGGCTCATCCATTTATTGACTGTGTGGCCTTGAGCAATCTGCTTAACCCCTCTGTGCCTCGCTTCCCTCCTCTGTAAAACGAGGTTTGAAATTGTAGCTACTTCACACAGGTGTGGCATGTAGTTAATGAATTAATTAATATATGCAAAACACTTATAACAATGCCTAGAGTGTAGTTAACACTTAGTAAATGAAGTGTTTTTTATTGTTTTTTTAAATCATCTATATGTTAAGCTTTATTCTAGGCATTATGGATACGTTGGTGAGCGCGATACAAAAGTTCTCTGCCACCAAAGAACTTCCATTCTACTGGGAAATAACACAGCAAATAAGTAAAACAAGTAATTAAGATAATTTCAATTGTAATAAGTGCCATGAAGAAAAGAAAACGAGGTTCATAATTCCTAATATTGGAATTGAAATGGCTAACTGAACATTTATTTTGAGGTTGAGCAAAATATGTAAGCCCTTCTCCTTAGACTGTATCACAAATTCCCATAATTGTACGTAGTTTGGCCTGGGGCTACATAAAAAGCATGGAAAATGGCTCCGGGACTTGAGCCTGATTCTGAGTATGCCACACTCTTATGCTGGAGAATTGCGTCTTCATCTTTGGTCAACCTTTTTCTATCACCGTGGAGCACTCTCCTTAGACCATGACTCTGCTCATTCTTAATTTAATAATTTATATGTAAGTGAGATCACTTGCTTCCAAATTCACCATTGCAATGGGCTGCAGTCTAGATGAAGGCTGAATCAACATCATTTTATCTTGTACTATGCTTGATTCTGATAGGTATATATCATAACTGATTAGCCCATGTATAGAAGTTATAGAAATGGAATTACTTCAGGACTCTATTAAGCAGATAAAAATCTGAAAAATGATGGGGCAACTTATTTTGCCTACTGTGCAAATGGTGCTCATAAGACCAAAATGATAATACTTCTGAATATACAGTTTATTGCCAGAAAAGGACACACAGTAGCAACAGCACATTGTATCAGACTAGCAGTAAGGGTATTCATTGCAGTCAGAGGCTGCTTCACAGCAAAGAGTTTGGAGAAGCCGATAGTAGGCTCCTGTTCTCTCTCTGCAGCGCCGTATCAGATGCATCTTCCTTCTCAGATCAGGAACAAGTTACATGTGCACAGAATGCCTCAGAACCAGAAAGTCCAAGATGAAGTCTCCAGTGGGGCTCTTATACCTGCTGTGTATGTAGGTACATTATTGCTATATGACCAGACCCAATGTCAGAGTCCTCCAGAAGTCTCACCGAAACTGAGTACAAACCATCAATCTTGCTCTAATTAATAAACAATGATGACAGGCTGGCACAGACTTGCCCCCAAACTTGCTCCAAAGCAACACTATTAAACACTGCATTTCATGCCTTGGCCAGATGTCAGTATCATGCGTGTATTTCAGAAAAACAGCTCAGGCCAATTCCAGGCCTGCCGGAATTAACCCTCTTAGCACACCTATTTTAGTGATGAGTTAAATCTAATCCCTTCAAGGTTTCCACAGTTGCCTCTATATTTAGTATAGAAACAATTCCTACAGATTTCTTAGGCGAGTATTGTATAGAATATAAATGCAGCTCTGCTTTGAGGAATATGGATGGTGGAAGTACAGAGTGGTAGATTTTAGCTCATCTCCATTAAAATTCCCAAACAGAGTATTAAGAGATTTGAGAAGGCTTAAAAAGAGAAAGCGCTGATCTCCAGGCGTCATTGAGGGTTCATTAGAACAAGTCACACTGCAGAAATTAATTTTATTTTGTGATGTCTCAATAATACAAAAATCTATATTTTTAATTTGCAAAGCATTTGACAAAGAATTTTGTGATATTTTTTGTGAATAAGATGGAGGAATATAGTACAGACAAATGGAACTTATATCTGGTGGAAAAATTGCACCCAAATTGTTCTTGTTAGTGAAATTAGTGCTAACTCACGGGGAGATTTTAAAGGCATGCCACGTAAAACACAACAAGACACAGATATGGAAGAGGTAGTTAATATGCTCCAAAGATGCAGAAATGGTGATAAGCTATAAAGCTGGGCCAAAATGATTAAAACTGACCTTAATTGGCATCCGTCTCTCATTTAACAATAGCTACTATTTATCGGATACTTACCAGATGCCAGACACTCTGTTAGGCCTTTATAAGTGTTAACTCACCATGTCCTCACAGTCTGATGACATAGGTGTTCTTACTGCCTCTGGCATGTAGACGAGCTCACCAAGGCTCAGGGAGCTGAAATAACTTGCTCAAGGTTACACAGCTTGTAGGTGGTGAAGACAGGTTTCAAACTCAGGTAATTTGATTCTAAATCTCATCGGTTTCAGTTGGATTCAAGGGAATGATTGGGGAAACTTGATTAATAATCTTAGCAAAATATTTTAAATATATGACATGCTCAACGTAAGCCCTATGAAACAGCTTCTATGGCTTCTAAAAAACAGGCTGTATTAATTTCCCTCCCTCTGTTTTCTCCATTCATTCACATTGTTTTAAGAGTAGGTAATAAAGTCTGGTTCTAATTATGTTATTGCTTTGCTAAAAAACTTTTGACAGCTCTCCATTGCTTATCTAAATTCTTTTGCTCAGGTTTCATTCTCGCCTCATCTCCTATCATTTTTCCCACTCTACGTATTAGTCGCTTTAGGCTATTTCTGCTAGCACAAACTTGTCCTGGATGTTCCTGTTCCCTTACAAATAAAACTATTGAAACCCGGTTCTTCTTTAAAGTCCCAGGTCAAATGTGCTCCCCTCCAGGGGTAGCTGAGAGGGCGAGAGAACTATATAACAAGAGTAGAAATTATTATCATGATTATTATGTTTAATTATTCACGTGCAAAAGGATACCACACACTGGTTTTTTAGTTCAACCACCCACTGAATCTCAGTCTCGCTTTTTCTTGAGAGAAATTGGACTCGTATATGCTGGCCTTTTATACGAAACTGGATAAAGCGTGAGCACAGTCTGTCTAAGGCCGTTGCAAGAAAGCCACCCATGAACAGCTGTTTGTGCTGTCACAAGGCTTCCCCGGAGTACTACAGCTATGCGATGCGCCCCAGCTACATCGTCCTGTGTGACGTCCTCAGGGATTCAGCAGTGGGGTAGACCGAACGTCTCAGAAGCCTATCAAAGTTGTCAATAACCTGTTCCTGGAGATGATCCATGAGAATTTTCGCCCAAGAAATTTCTTGTTTTACCCCTGCTGCTCCTGTCCCTATAAATTATTTTTGCTCTCTACTTCTTATATGTTTCGAAACATGTAGTTATCTATAAAGTAACACGACACTTTTTTTTTAACTTATAGAAAACCTTCTATCTCAATTCCAAAGATAGATGATTCTTCTTTTTCTTACTGCAGCATCCACCAGGGATTGTCTTAGATTTAACTAGACATTCAGACTCACCAGACTCCCGCAGGCTACCCTGACATCAGTCTAATCAGACGGTGTAGGACGGAACCACAGCTGGACTCCTTGCAGCAGTCTATACAGCAGTTGACACAGCTGCCCAAAGTCAACTCACTTACAAGGAAATAAATTCCACACTAGACATCTGCCTTGGCTTAAAAGCCCCATGACTGACAGAAGCCAGAATCTCTTGTGACATCTTCATAGGCATAGCTTGCAGAGTGCCCACGGGGACAGACCAGCGTCACCACATTCAGAGAAGCCTATGGTTTGGCATCACACCAGGGATTTATGGTTCTTCCAGGTTAGAGTCAATCTATCTCTCAGGGGTCATTTTTTTTTGTCATAATCAATGTTGCCTAATAACATAGTTGATACATACCATCTTTATTTATTCTCAAGAAAACAAGTAAGAAGTGAACCAAAAGTTAGACCCTCACACAGAAGGAGAAAGTTTTGTTAATTCTTTGCCCAAACTTAGGCAACTTGTGAATTTTTATAACTGCTTTTATTTCTTCGGGTTGATTGCTAGAGATTTTGAAGCATTGTGAGTGGAAGAAAAGGTATGGGGTGAGGGATTTATGATCACCTAGCATTAATTTGCTTAGATGGTATTTGGATGATTGTGGTTATCACAATTTTTTGAGGTAGTGAAAAAGTGGTAGTTTTATAATTTTAAGGAAATTTTTTAAAGATAAATACTATATCTTCCCTAATTATAACTGGTTTGTTGAGCAATGACTATGAACCAAATCACTTTAATTATGCTATCTCATGGAATCTTCACAACGATAGGAAGTAACCCCATTTTATTAATGAGACTTTAGGACTCAGAAAGATTAAACCATTTGTCTAATTCCATACAGACAAACCCATATACATTATTAATCAAATGATTTAAGGTATTGCCTCTAGAACTTACCAATAAATATACGTGGTTTTCAAAAGCTGCACATATTTTCACTTAGCCTTATATCAACATCCCCAATAATTTTACCTAGCCTTAATGATCATAATTTACAAACACCTGCATACTGTTCTAACACATTGAAATAAAATAATTTACTTAATACTATCCTGTTCTCACACAAATATTTTATTTTTAATATTCTATTTCTATAGTTGTGTTGCCAGGCCATTTTCTTGCATGTAATTTTTTTTTTTTTTTGGTCTCTCTAGCTATTTCTTTTGCAGTTTCTTCTGTTGTGATACAGAAAGAATGACCATTTCTCCTCAGATTGGATAAATAAAAGAACATTATATTCTGCTAATTTTAGTATGGTTTGATTCTTTGATATTTAAATTTTTACTCCATGTGGAGATTATTTTGCCTTTTAGAAAAAGATGTGGATCCAATTTGTTCTTTTTTGTATTGCTAACCAATAATCTCAACTCCATATTTAAAATAATCCTTTTCTACTTGTTTTTAGGAGCGTAATTGTAATAGAGAAAGTTCTCATATATGCTTAGGCCAATTTCCGATCTCTCTCCTGTAGTCCACTGACCAATATATTCATTCTGGCAGTAGTGACGTGGGGTTTTCATTATTGTTTCTGTGTAACATATTCTATTATCTGCTAAGGTACTTCTTCCCTTTCCCCTTACACACGGTTGATGTTATTTTATGATGTATTACTTGATAATTTCATTTGTTTATTTTTCAAAATAAATTTCGGAATCATTGGGTTAAATTCCATGGAAAAAAATCCTGATGAGATTTTAATTGGATTCCATTAACTATAAATTAAGTATACTAGACATGTTTGCAACATGTAGTATTCCTTTTCTGGAATAGGGTACACTTATCTACATGTTTATCTCTATCTATCTTAATCTTCCTTTATTTTGTCTTTTTCTTAAATGGAGTTGTACATATCTTTTTAATTATTTTATTTTATTTTTTTGCTATTCTGAATGAAACATTTCTTTTTTCCATTTTGTTTAATTTATGACTATATCGATGTACAAAGTATATTTTGTGGTGTAATTATCTTATATTCATGCATTTATTTATTTCTTATTTCAAAAAATTTAGCATTTTAAAATAACTTTTATGTTATAATGATTTAAAAAATAATTATTTTTTAAGTTTCTAATATTTAACTCGATAATATTAGTTTTCATCAATTATTGAATTTCCCAGAACTCTACAAGTAACACTATGTAATAATTACATACTTATTTTGTCCTTAATTTAAAATTATTCATTTTAAAAGTGAATGATGGGACGTGTATTCTTTGTTTACTAAAAAATATTTTTTAAAATAATGTAAATGAAATTTTATCATTGAGTTGGTTCTGTTTTAGGAAAAGATGCTCTTCAACAAATAAACATGAATTATTCTATTTCCTATATATTTATTAAAAGGGTAAAAAAAATTTCAGATATATTTTTGTATCTATTGAAATAATCAAATGATCTTTTATTTAGTATATTTATATTATATATGACAGTTATAGATTTCCTAATGTTGAGCTATTCTGTTTTATACTCTGAATTAATATTCTTGATATAATGTTACTTGGTCAAGATATAAGAACCACGTTTGGGGGCCGGCCCTGTGGCATAGTGGTTGGTTAAGTGCATGCACTCCGTTGCTGGCCTGCTGGAGGCCCAGGTTTGGATCCTGGGTGTGCACCGATGTGTCACTTGTCAGGCCATGCTGTGGCAGCGTCCCACATAAAGTGGAGGAAGATCGGCATAGATGTTAGCTCAGGGCCAGTCTTCCTCAGCAAAAAGAGGAGGATTGGCATGGATGTTAGCTCAGGGCTGATCCTCCTCACAAAAAAAAAAAAAAAAAAAAAGAACCACATTTGAAGAGGGTTTTTTAACAACTGGAATAAACTCGCAGGTGAGTGACCAGGATGTTGAAAGATGTGGAAATGACATCATATGAGAAGGAGAATATTTATGGAGAAGAGAAATCTTAAATTATCCCTCTTAAGAGGAAGAATGGTGGTTGATTTTTCAGTTTAAAGGAATTTTTTTTAGCCCTGAGCTAACATCCGTTGCCAATCCTCCTCTTTTTTCTGAGGAAGATGGGCCCTGGGCTAACATCTGTGCCCATCTTTCTCTACTTTATGTGGGACGCTGCCACAGCATGGCTTGACAAACGGTGCGTCGGTGCACGCCTGGGATCCGAACCTGTGAATCCCAGGCCATTGCAGTGGACTGCGTGCACTTAACAGCTATGCCACCCAGCCAGCCCCTAAGTTTAAAGGACTTTTATCTGAAAAGATTATTTTTGATTAAAAAATTTTCCAGAGGGAAGAACTAATTAAAATGGGAAGTTATAGAAATACAGATTTAATAGTATTTTTGTATTAATTAAAGAGCTTTCAATTTTAAATATCCTGATTCATAAATGAGTGAGATTTGTTGTTAATGTAAATGTTGAAGCAGAGACTAGATGACCTTTGATCTATAGAAAATCTCCTGCATTGTTTGGGGGGTTGGTCTGGATGACCGTTAAGGTAATTTCACATTGTAAAACTATAAATCTGTGATTCTGTGGCTAAAGAACATATTATATTACTTTATCTCTATTCTATAAATGATTTCTTTTAACTGATGTGGTAGGCAGAATTCTAATATGGCCTCCCAAATTCCTTGCTCTTGGTATATTTAGGTAGAATGATAGAAAAACTAAGCTGTCATAGATCTCTCACTAGTAAAGTAGTTTAAAATCCCTCAAAAGATCAGAGGGAGAGGAACGTCTCAGAAACTTAGTATCTGGATAGAGCAAATAATTTAAACTGAGAAAAAAATTGAGGACTAAAGTAGTCTTAAAGAGACTAGTAGAGTTGGTAGAAAGGTAATTTCCAGAAGGTTGTTAAAACTAACGATAACCATATTTTAACTAGAAGTAAAAGTTTGAATGGAGGGGATAGAAATTAAGTTCAGTTCGGAACATGGAACCAGAGACTATAAAATAGTGTGGGGAAGCCATTGAGCAGAAAGGAGGGGATGGCGAATGGGCAAACAAAGAATTATGACTCCTAAATTCATGAAGAAGATTTTATATTTTAGGAAGTATTATTTTGTCTGCCCAAACACGGTTGTGGCTTTTAAAGTAGCAAGTGATGCCAATTAATATATCTATTGTTTTCATAAATATTTATTTACATTTTATTATAGATACAATGTAAAAATAAAATATGTACAAAATAAAAATAAAAGAAAGAGTACTTGTGAAAGTATTGAATGGTATAACGTTGCTTCCTTCAGTTGCTCAGACCTGTTGAATGAGTAACCACAGTAACTTAAAATAAGGCACTCAAATCATCTAATAAAAGCTTCATCAGAAGAAGACTTGATCTCTTGGAGGTAATTGGGAAAATATTTCTATAATTCGCTATGATATTTTGTTGGTTCCCACCCTCGGGAGTCCCCTGGATGAAATCTGAAACTGGCCCCCTGTACAGGGAGGGCAAGGAGAGATGGAAGAAAGAGGCAGACCAATCCAGATCGGTAGGCGGCAGGTTAGCAAACCTACAAGGGAATGTACATACGAGGCTTGTCTTGGGCAGCTGCAAGATGAGTAGATCTCTGCACCCGCCTGCTAGAATCTTAAAAGCTTATATAGAAGCCTTAACGTGGTTTGATTATGCATATAGTCCAGATGGTCTCAACACATTACTAGTCTTTCAAGGTTGCATCCTTGAAATGGCTCTGGCTGTGGAAATGGTGGGCGGAACATGTATTCCACGGACAGGGGAGAAGGTGAGGGAACCCTGTATTGCCTGAGTCCAGCTCTCAGGTCAACCGGCAGTCACGTCCTCTAGACGACTTCCTCCAACAGATCTTAGGATATTTTCAGGGACAGAACCATCACAATGCCATACAATAGCTAATTACAATTACTACCATTAATTGAACTGTGTGGTAGTGAGTAGTCATTTATAGCTGTTTCTTCTTTCTTGTCCTGGGCATGGATTCCCTGCGGGTGGAATACAGTTCTGTGCCACGCTGATTTTGGGGTTGCCCATGTGCCTTGCTACAGCCTAAGGGACGTGGGCAGAAGTGATAGTGTGTGAGGTCTGAGCGAATTTCCTCCAGCTTCTTGCACTTCTGCTATACACAACAAGGAGAGCACGCCTGAGGCAGGCATTGTTCCTTCATCCCGAATCCCTGATAGAGAGACTCATGGAGCAGATCTGAACCCCAACTGCATACTGGAGCCAAGCACAGCTTGACTGGCTAGGTAAGCACAAACCCGTTCAGCAGAGCCACAGACCACAGGAAGATTCCTGAACAGGAAGCAAACATTTGCCATGTAAACCACTGAGATTTTGAGATCGTTGTAGCTTCTTTATTTAAGCAAGACTTGACTAATACAAATGTCTAATTTTCTAGGTACCTCCTAGAAGCTTTATTTTTGTTATTTCAACCCTACAAAAATATTATAATAAAATATTAACCTATAACAATATTATAATTATTAAAATAAAGTGATGTTAGTATCTCAATGTTATAAATAAAGAGACAGACTCAGAAAGATTAAAAAATTTAACCTGTACCAGTAATCAGTGGTAATCAGTGGTTTAAGTGACATTGGAATCTGAATTGTGTCTGAACCCAACAGCAGTGTTCTTTCTCCTGCTTCCCATATATTAAGGAAAGGGGTCTTAATTACTTTTTCTGGTGTCCACAAAAAAGCCATGATCAAATATGCTTCATGTTGTGAGGGCCAGAAGTTTTTCTATATTTGAAAAAAGAGATTTTAGCTTTTTGAGTCAAACAGCACTTTTTGAGTATGGCTATACATAAGAAGCTGTGTGCAAATGCATATATTTTGGCTCTTGATGAATTATAAAATAAAAATATACATTGAAATTACTTTAGAAATGCAATCCATGTTAGAGAATAATATGTGGCAACCATGCGCAATAAGTGAAGATGAGATGAGAACATTATTCTGTTACACTTACATTAACTCTAATCCCATTTTCTAGCTGATGTTCTTATGAGGGCTGCCAACTAACATTTTAGGGAAATGAAGAGCTAGGATATATAGCCTTCAGAAAGCAGGCACCTCTCCTGTCAAATAGCTAATTACAGAGGCTATGACTCCATTAGGAAAATAGTGGCCAATCAATGTAAACCCTAAGAGCTCAGATCCTTTGTAATTGATTGAGAGATTCAGTGACTTCAAAGCAATTGAGTTTCAAATATAAGAAGCCAATATTTGGCCAGATGGCTGCCATGAATTCCAGAGGAAGTTTATGAATTTTAATGAGAGCAAAGGCTACACAATTTGAGTTACATGTGCTAATGCTGAATGAAGTATGCAGATCGATATTGAAACTGCAACCTGGGATATCCAAGCTTCATTTGTTATATTCTAATACTCGTATTTATTTCTGCAGGTATGCAATTGCTTAACATACAAGATCTGGAGGAACTTGTTAATGCAAATCACAACTGATATTTGGAATTATAGCCTACTTCTTATTTCTGCTGAGATGACACATTACATAGTTTAGGATAATTTAAAGGTTCTATTTCAGAAGTGTCCAGTTTGCGCAAACAAGAGACATTTAGGTTTATTCACTCACTCAAGAGTTCCTGCAAGGTTAATGTGAATAAGATGCTGGAACTGGGGATAATTCATAGATGAATCAGATGTGGTTATGGACTGTGTCCTAGAAGAGCTTAAAAATCTAATAAGGGTGGAGAGAGAAATATTTTTTAAAAATGATTATAATGCCAGGTTGGAAGCCCTAAGTATCATAAGGGAGGTGCATATAAAGCAATAGCTCTGTTTAGTAGCTTGGTAATTTATTGTGGGTAATTAAATAAATACTAATAAGGGCAGAGACTTTCACTTCTGGTAATATCACCCTAGGTAATTCTAACCAACATTCTGAACAAAAATAACAAGAACAGCTGGACAACATGAAAGAAACATGTACTTTGTACACTACATGTACTTTGGTATAGAAGAGCCAAAAATACATTGACGGAGTGTGGAGCCACGAGCTGGGTGAAGACAGGTAAGTAGAGAGATGAATGGAGCGTTCAGGTTGGTTACATTTTCAGACCACTGAAGAGATCATTATAATGCTGAAAAGTACTTTCGACAGATGTGTGGGGCTAAGGGGACAAAAATTAGAGTCTAGGGTCTGTCAAAAGTAGGGGCCATACTGAAAATCCTCACTCCATGCTTTAGGTTTGGACCCTGAAGGACCATACATCCCAGGAGTAAGGATGACTGGAAAATCAATCAGCCTAGCCTTGAGTCACGTGGGAGTCTCAGAAAACTCGGTCCTTGTAAATAGATTAAAGTGATTTCTGGTACCTTAAGGTGCCTGGCTCAAGCAACAAAAATGTCCTTTCTGAAGAAAGATAGTATCATTGGAGGTTTAAAATTATTTCTAAAAATACAATGTCAATTTGCATGACAAAATTGACATGGTACACTGAGAGAAAAGCTGATAGGAAGGAGTCTATGAAGAATTAGTAGAGATTTTAAAATAACTAGGCTCAGTATATACAAAAAACTAAAAGCAAGCTTGCAAATTTTAACAGAGTTGGAAATGAAAAAAAAAAGGACAGAGAGGTTCTAAAAAAAAGCAAAGAAAAATTCTAAGACTAAAAGTTTAAAAAATCTGAGTGTAGTATTTACTTTAAAATAATTTATTTAGCTGTGCATTTATAGTTAATGTACTTTTCTCTGAATTACTACATTTTACAATAAAAAGTATAAAAGATATATGAGTTAACAATATACGTTTTTATCAGATTCTGAAGAATGTGTTAAATCTATGAACCTATTATTTTATTCAAACTTTCACAGCAGTCTTAAGAGATAGATGATACTATTATTTTACCACACAGATGGGAAAACAAGATAGCTAAAAAGAGTTTAAGTTCACAGGGCTGGGAAATAGTAGAGTCAGTTTACAAACCTAGATTTGCTCAAATTCACCACAGCTCTTAACTCTGTGCTAGTAAAGGCTTAAGAAGTTCCTTTGAGAAGGATTGTTTCTGATGGTTGCACTCAGTGATGTTGCTATGGCTAAATCTTCTCCAGCTACTGATGCTAGTAGTTCTTGAAGAGATGATGGTCCTGCTCCATTGGTATTACTCTCGCCAAGAGATTTCCACGACAAATTGACTGGGGCTTCTAAACTGACAGATTTTTAGGCTCATCCACAGAATCCTCTCTTTAGCGCCAAGTATGTCCCTGGGTCGGGGTGGGGGGCACTGGGTCGCAACTAATGAAAACCTCCGTTTCTTGTTTCCTCCTTTGATGGCAAGGAAGACCCAGCCCTCTTGTCATGTTGATGTCGAACTCCATGGTTACTTGATTTCAGGAGCTTGGTTGCTTTTTTCTACTCTTTTTTCTAGTGTTGGTATTTTTGCTCTCAGAAAGCTCTGCCCCACGACCGCGCAACTCTTTTTGCAAATTGCTCCTTCCCCACTCCCCCTCAGAGCTTGGAACCCCAAGGGATGTTGGGAGAAACAGACTTGGCCAAGCTATAGACAAAAAGATGCTTTTATACTTTTCTCCAGGGTGATTGGCACCTATTTGTCTTACAATTTTGTAATGAACGTCATCCAATGATTCTTCCGGGTAATAAAGACTTATTTGGAGGTCATTTGCTGGTTCTATTTCTAGATATAGAAGCGGCTGATATTTTTAGTTCTCACCTCTCTAGGTTAAGAAAAAAAAGGTTCCCCCACCAGGCACTCTGCCACACATCATAAACAGCGAGTCCCTACTCTAACCCAAATACCTTCTGTCGACAGCTGTTGGTGACTTTCAGTGACTTAGCATTCAGTAAAACAAAACAAAACCACACTGTCCAGGCCATGGGTAATCAGTGTCCTACTGTGCTGGCCACACACATCTGATTCTCTCCAGCTGTGCACATTACACTGCACAAATGATATTAAAAAATGGAATGGAGCGTATTCAAGGGCGTGGGAGCTGGAATCCACATTAGGAGAAATCATTCAAGGAATTGGGCATGTTTACAGTGGAGAAGTGAGGACAAAAGGGGCAGGATGGCTCCCTGGACTGAGAGAGGAGGATCTGCCAGGTGTGTGTGGAGACAAATTGTGGCTCAGTGTGAGTAGTTTGTAGCTAATGTACAAAGGGAGAGTCCAACTAAAGAAATGGGCTGCCCTAGGAGCCGAGAGTTCTGTCAGTAAAGGCGTTTGAACACTGGGCGGTTAGCCACCTGTTAAGGAGGTTAGATATAGGATTCTTGCAATGTGGGTGTCGTCATCTGTGCACTCGTCTCAGGAATCAACATCACTGTTTCCATGGTAAATGTGTTCTGAGCTTTAATCGGTTCGTGTATAACTTATAATTTATACGGATGAGGCAAGTGGCCTATTATTAGGAAAAAATGGGAAGAATTTTTTGGACTAACCATATATAATGCTACATCACTGACCTAGGAAAGAAGTCTAAGGCTGAACTGGTGTTCCAAGTTTCCAGGCATCGTAAAACAGGAGGCCCAGGGAAGAGCACGGAGTTCTAAGTAATTTCTTAACTTCCTTGTCCTTGTTGGACAAGTGTCTTTATTTTTTGTTAATTCTTTTGCTAAACTGAGTAGTTGCCATGATATGTCATGTGGGGTATGGAAGAAGTCACTTTGCAGTTGAGTCAATAAATGACATGGCACAAACCAGCTTCACCCAGAATTTAATCACGAATTTGTGCTTTGAGTGCCGTGTGAGAAAAGAACGAAAAGTTGCTTTGAGGCATTGTTTTCTGAGAAGTGGTATTGAGTAAACAGGGCTTTCACTTACTAAAAGAAGACTTTTAATAATATAAAAGTGGAAAGAGCTCCAAGCTCTCTGTTTCCTGCTTTTCTGACCTATTTGGCGTTGGAATGTAGAGAAGCTTGGCTTTTCTAATCAGTTTTATTTCAATAATCTCGGACTTCAGAGACAGCACTAACAGAACTAACTGGGCAGAAAAAAATTCCCCTGGGAACCATTTCAATTTGTAAACCTTTGGTAAGCAGTTTAGCACGAGGATCTTCAACCCTGGAGGAATCGTATCAGGGTTTAATAAACCTAAGCCACAAAAGAGACTTCCATCTGCAAGGTTTTGTTTGAAGGCAAAAGTGAAGACCGGGAGAGGGAAAGTAGACTTAGTTTCAACTGTAGAACAAAAGCCATTGAACGTTTTATTTTTAACCTTAATTACAGTTTAAAAGAGTCATAATTTACCTTAAGTTTTAGGATTTTTTTTTTTACATTTCCCTGTGCCTGAAGATTGGAGCCCCTTACGATCTTAATCACATGCCTCTGAGTAGGTGGATATGCACCATGGAAGACTAATTCTCTTTTTCCAGGAGAGAAAGAAAAAAAAGTTAGATATGGAAATGTGAGTCCGTTTGGCTATATACCCAATTCCTGTGCTTCTGATTGAAAAATCCATATTTTACATTTGTAATGTGCAAGACACAAAGGTTTCAGATCAAAGTTTCGGGTGGTTGAAAATATTTCTTGAGTCTGATCACTAAGGCTTTTTTTCTTTCCCTTTGAAATTTCCACCGTTTACAATCTAGCTCCAAATATTACAAACTCTGGAATGACTGCTTTTATACTCAGGCTTAGGATCTGTCCTTCTCTACTTGTATATGCATTAAGCAATACAGGCAATTCAGAATCTTGGCAAATGTTCCCTCTCAAAATTATTCCCTAGAAGTAAGGTATAAACGAGAGTGGAGAGGAGGATGGGAGAGCCAGCAAGCAGGGCGATGGACAAATCCAAGGGAAAAAAATTTGAAGTTTTAAAAAGTAAATTGCAACATAGTTGCATTTGGGGGATTAATTCAGGATTGTTCAACTTCTTGTTGACCACACCGTTTTACCCAAGCCTGTGGCTGTATCATTGTCTCAATTTTCAGCAAGTCTGTCAGCTGGGATCCTACATTTATAAACAATTTATAGTGGTAACCATTTCCTTTGAGAGGGTTTTGCAGACTTTGGGAGTGATTAGAATCAGGGGTGTTTTTTTAAGGCTCATTCGTAGAGATAAGGCAAGTCAAAGTGACAGGAATACATAGAGAGCAATATGAAAAACGATCCTCAGTTTTAAGCACTGGATGGTCCTTTACAAAAGAAGTTTGTTATGTTAGTGAATTTATAGCTGGCCTCAAAAAGACCAGTCAGCCCCATCTAATCACTTTAATGCTTTTAAAAATGTCTCTTTCTTTCCTTTGTTTTGGAATAATCTCTGGTATAAGTTGGATAGTTCTGAGGCTACTATTAAGTTCTGAGGACATGCCAGCCAATATGCTAAGCACTTTTACGTGAATTACATTCATTTAGTCCTCATAAGAGGATTATCTTTTAACCCCATGTTGTAGGTTGTATTATTGTTTTGACTTTATAGATGAAGTTGCTGAGGCTTGCACACATTAAGTTGCGTATGATCACAGGGAAAGAGCTCAAGCAGCTGGTACAATAAGGAGCAAGGATTGAATGCCAGGCAGTCTATCTTCTGAGCTCGTGCACTCAATCCCTCTGCTCTGCTGCCTCTTGCTCAATGATTTCATTGACTCGTTAATGGACAATGGGAGGCTGCAGGTATATATTAAATCTTTATATGTGTACACAGTATATACATGTATGAGTAATCAATTTTTCATGATATATCCTGTCAAAGCTTATGACTTCTTTCAGAGCAGGTTTTTTCTTCTTTGCTAATAGGCTATGTACACTTTTTAATGAAACTAGACAAACAAATGTTGTCTAGATCTCCCTTCTGGCAAGTGTATTTTATAAGCTTAGTTCAGGGCCAAAAAGAGGAGTCGTTTTATCTTCTCTTTCTGCCCTTCATATTTCCCCAGAGGATACGTCACCTTGCTCCCATCACTGGCAGAGACCAGAAGGAAGACTCCATTAAAAACAAACAAAAACAACTTTTACTTTTGAGATCACTTATGAATGTGGACTAGGATTGGATTGTGCTTTGGCACATGTTTGTGTGTGTGTGTGCATGACTGTGTGTGTACAGGCGTATATATTTTTCACAGAGCAAACGTTTTGAATATTTTCTTGGTTCTAGGCATACTCAGCTAGTATATAGCATGCTGTACACCCTTCAAGAAGCTCATTGATAAATATGCAATCTCTTCGTTATTTGGAATTCTGTTGAACAATATAAACTAAAAAAAATGATCATTTCAATTTCTAGCCTTATATCTAACAACTTCCTTTCTAGAGGATTTTGTGTGTCTCTCTAATATGATCCCAGCTTTCCCACCTTCTATCTCTTAAAATTTGGACAGTTTTTTCTTTGAATTTCTCAGTCTTTGTCTCTTTTTATTAAATGCTCGCACTCTCCCTTTCCCCATGGTTTGGTACTGCTCTTTGATTCTTTTTTTTTTTCTTGATAACTCCCATTTATTCTTTAAGACTAAGCTTGGGCAATCTCTCTTCTAGAGAGTCTTCTACTGTCTTGCTCCTGGCAGTTTTGCCCAGACGAGGCTGGATGGATGCCCCTTTCTGGGCCCCCCAGTATCCTGGACACAGAGAATAGCTACCTCTGTGTTGGCTATTCTTCTGCCATTTGAGTTATCTGAACGTGTCTGATTCCCCCTCTAGACTCTTGGCTTCTTGAGTGCATCACCTTGTTTTTCTAACTTCTGCAGTCCCAGTGTGCAGCGGAGTGACACACGGTGGGTGTTGGGGAATGTTTGTCGAATTAGTAAATATTTAAAGATACTGCTCTCATGCCCCCTCAGTCTCTTGTCTTCAGACATCCTTCCTTTCCTGACCTCCTGTAGCAGGTGCAAACGGTACAATTTACATGGAATTAATCATTTGTTGCTCTAGGAATCTCCCTGATATTGCTGCTATTTAAATCATATAGTGTTATTTAATATTTTCTCTATGTTCTCTATGTTTTGAACTCTTTGGAGGTGAGAGGGAGATTTTATAATTTTGGGTGTCCCCAGAGTGCCCCAAATACGGCTTTGTAGATATTACCCTCTTGATAATATAGGTTTGTGAATTGTTAAAACACTTCAAAAAGCAGCGAACAAGAGCTCCCTCCAAGGCACAGATTTCACCACCATCGTCTTTTCACTCTTCCTTTCCTCGGACATTGGGTACATTGTATAACAATAGGGACTTCAGAGAAACCCTTTTATTTCTGAGAGGAATCACAGGGAAATCACATTGAGGGAAGATTTTAGTTGTTTTTTTCTCTAGAAAGATAAAATACAATGACTGTGGAAATCTTCATTTTTGAGCCTCAATTTTCTTATCTGTAAACTTGACGGAATAGATAATGTATTTCCCTGATAGGGGTGTGGTGAAGGGTAAATGGGATAATGTATGTGAAGCATGTAACAGTGCCTGGAACACGATGATTCCTCAGTAAATGTTAGCCGTTATCATTATTATGAGCATTCACTATGGGTGTGACCATTTGGAGGAGTTCCATAGAAAATAGCCACTTGGAGCTTATTCAGTTGCTTATCCATCCTTTTTACAAATAATAAGAAACACTTACACAGTACCTCCTATGTTCAGGTACTGTTCTAAGTACTTTACATGTATCATCTCATTTAAACGTTTAAGCCACCCTCTTAAGTACGTTTCATTATTATCTCCATTTTAGAGATGAAGTCATTAAAGCACAAGAGATTGTCCAGTCACACAGCTGAGAAGTGGCAGAGCTGGCATTTGAATCCATACTCTTTGGTTACAGAGTCCCTGCATTTAACCATTATAAAAGAGCGCCTCTTACGGAAACATCTATGGATATCTAATCTGTGCCGGTACTGAGGTTAGAGACATGAGTAAGTACAGTCCCTGCCTGATGACTTTCACACCTAGGGTGGGAGACAGACAAACAAGTGTGCAATTACTGATTAATATAATAGGGCTATAAGTAGAGTGATCTGATGTTCCAGTTTGCCTGGGATAGTCCTAGTTGACACCTGTCACCCAGCATAGTTATTAATAGTGTTTTCTTTTACATTCAGCAGTGCATTGGTTGGGATGATAAATTATACGGTCTCTGTTACCTCTATTAAGGGGATGCATGAGGTGCTCTGGGATCTCAAAATGGGGAGTCCTGACTGTCTGAAGCAGGGCTTCATCTGACTGAGTCTTATAGGATGAGAAGAAGCTTGCCAGGTGAGAGAGGGACATTTGAAGCAAAAGGAAAGGGCATAAAAGTGTGAGAGTGCTGGGCATGTTGCAGAAAGAGCCAGCAGACTGGGGCTGTTGTGGAGGACAGTGGATTCTCAAACCTGACTGCACATTAGAATAAGCCAGGGAGCTCTTAAAACTCCCTGAGCTCAGGCTGCACCAATTACATCAGAATCTCTGGAGCTGATGCTTAAAGCTCTCCAGGTTACAATGTGGTTTGAGAGCCCCCTTGGAGGTGGAAAGCCCCGGAGAAGTGGGAGAGAGGTGATGGGCGGGTGGGAGAGGGGCCCAGGCAAGGACCAACTCATGGAGGGATATCGTCATAACTAAAGGTACTGCTCCTTGTCCCAGAATGTCACTGAATGTTCAGTCTTTCTGCAAAGCCTCAATCGGGTTGGGCAGGTATGGTGAGGCCCCTTCACTCCTGGCTCTTTCCTGTTAGGGCAGCAACATGAGTCAATAACAAGCTGTGGGTAGTAGCCTGTACCCTCTATTTACAACTCGCTAAAAGTGAGCATTATGGCCTTATTACAGTTTGCAAAATTCTCTCCATAGCCCAGAAAACCTTTCAGTGGTGCTAAGGGTGCCAAGGATTATTAGACATGTGAGGTGGACCATGCTTTTATACAAGTAGGGCATGAAATCACCTTAGAACAATTCTTTCTGTGAAATAAAAAAAAATCCCTAAAGTACATTATGTGTAAAAAAAATTCTCCATAGATTTCTGTGAAGGAAACTGAAGGTTAATTAGCTCTTCCTGTCTCTTGATTATTTACCAGTCTAACTAATTGTTTAGAAGGTGGAACCTGCTAATTATCAAGACTGATTTAATGCCTAGAGTGAAATTAGAAGGGTTAATAATAATGTCCACACTTTCCATTGCAGAAGGACTGTCTGCTCTGGAGCCACTTTATGGGTAGTATCCAGCTCCCCTGCAGTGAATATGTTAACACCCTGCCCTTCAGGATGGCAACTGGGACGATGAGTGGATAAATAGACTCCACTGAACAAGTAGGCTTTCCTGAGCTGGGTAAAAGGGACCCTTGCACTGGGCTCCGTGCATTAATGGCTCTTCTCTGGCTCTCCTCTGGCTTTGCCCCCCTCTCTTCATAGTGCAGTGTGTCCTCAGAGCCACCTGGAATCTTCCTGGACACCTGGAGTCTGCCTCTCCCACTTCTAGAGGACTCTTTGGGTATTTGGGACCCTGGAATTTCCAGCCTAAGCAGTCCTGAGCCAGCTTCCAGGGCCCACACTGGCGTTTTTCCTCTGATTTTCCTCTTGGAGGAGGACCAACCACGCTGTTGGTGGGCACAGCAGTGGGCTTCGGTGGCTGTTTGTGAGGGTAGGGCATGGAGATGGAGCTGGGATGTGAGGCTTGGAGTGTCCACATGCAGGCATGTGCAAGTCCCCTCGCAGGGTAGGACCAAACAGGAAGTGAAGAAGAGAGAACTGCCTCTTCCCATGCTGCCGTGTTCTGGCACAGAGCTCCAAACGGTCTGAGAATTACAAATTTGAATCCAGCCTTCCAGGTGATTTTTAAGGTACTTTCGTCTAGGCAAGGGGATAGAAACTATTTTATTTAAAATTTTTTAACTGTTTTATAAATTTTAGATATTTAGGTACGTGGCTTTCCATTTGGACTCTTGCCCTGGGCCCTTAAAAAGTTAAGGATAAGCTTGGAGCTGGGGCACGTAAAAGGTACATGGAGAAACTTGGGTCACCTGAGAGGTGAGTGACAGACTACATACCGGCTTGTTTCTAATTGGCTGACCCTCGTTTGCCCGATATTCTATGTAACACCAAATTAAACAACTCATCCAACCAGTGTCCCAGCACTGGATGTGGGTGAAAAAAGTAACATGTCAAAATTTGTGACTAGCTCAGACTCTGGCATTGCAGAACCAGGAAGAGGGGACCACGTTTATATCTTAGCACTTTCTGATGAATCCACTAAAGGGTGGAATCAATAGAAATTGAGTCCCTCCCAAGTGTCAGGTACCATATTAACCACTTTGCTTTTGTTATCTTTTTATTTCTTGCAAAACAGGTATTCTCATTCCTTTGTTTGGGAGATTAAACAACTTGCCTAGCATCCTGTAACAAATAACAGGATTTATTTGTTGGTTTCCAACCAATATTCAGTTTCTTGAGGTCATGATTTTTCTAACCCCGATTCCCTTCCATCAGAGTGGGGTTATCTCTCAAAACAAAATTATACTAAGGTGTTGAGTTTGGCTTTTTCAAAATGACTTATTTTCTTCGTCGCATTTCATCCCCCACCCAGCTGTCTCCCTTCCTCCTTCCTCACCCCTGCCTCTTGAGTAAATCACCCTAATTATTAACTTCGTAAATGAAGCTCTAAATAAGCTATTTAAGTTTATTCCTATTAGATGGGACAACAGATTAGAAATCCAGTGCCACCTGGGGTGGGAATGTGTTAGATTTCCATGCTAATGCCTCATGCATGTTTTATGCCTTAGATTAGTAGCTAATGTGGTCATTGATCATCTCTTGTCATATGAGCTACAAACCTGCTGCTTTGAGCTAATTCTTTTAAAAACTTGTTTCCAAATCAGTATTCAAAGTCCAGACCAAGTTTTCTTGTTTGGAAACAAGGTCATATTTGCTTTTGGTAAAGGTCAAAAACATTTTTCTAACTACTTATTTGTGCTCTTTGTAGATAATAAACAGGGCATAATATATCATTGAAGCAAGTTAGGTTTGAGAAATTGTCAAAGGAAAAATATGTCCTAAAATGGGGGCCTGGAAATCCATTTTGCATCCTACATAGTTTCTTTCTGTGCTACTTATAAGTAAAATAATGTTAAAAATTATCGTTTGAAAACCTATTCAATTTGTATTTGAATTACATAGGCATTTATTCCACTAAGTAGGAAATTGAGGGTATTTTTGATTCAAGTTATATAGCTCTGCCCATTGTGAGGTCTAGTTCAAGTTCTGATCTGTTCACTTAGTAACTATGTGACCTTAAACAAAATCCTTATCGTCTCTGAGTCTCAGTTTCTTCATTGGAAACGTGAGGCTCATAATAGTTCTTACTTCATGGGGTAGTTATGAGGATTGACCAAGACAATGAATGGAAAACATTTAGTAACATATTTGCTCATATGAACATTTACTCATGTACACACACTCATCTAAACTCATATTACGTACTCATATAAACGTTTGTGATTATTTGATTCCTCTTCCTTGTAGAAAGTCATCTTGGGTTAAATATAATGAATGAAAATTTCACTGAAGAAGTGGCGTTGTGGTAGCTCACCTCTCCTTTTTTCTGGGCAGGTGTGGAAACCAGCCACAGCTCGAGTCTTGTGCATTGGAAAACTGGTGGTGGGTTGACAAGGAATTATGCTTACATTTCAAGAAGGATCCTCTCAGTATCTTCAAGAATCTGAGCTGGACCTCCAGCTAACTCAAGGGTAGAGGAAGCAGTAGAGGACACCAACCAAACTCCAATCCTGGTTGAACCATCTCAACACTGAGCAGGGACACCACCCATTCAGCCTAGAAAGAGGGCAAGTTCAAATTGTGATTTACACAGTTGGTCTTGGAGAGCTATGGTTCATTGCTCTGTTACCACCATTAAGCGAAGAAGCTGAAAGTTGGCTTGCCTTTTGACCTCCCCTTCTCTCTATGCATATATCCCTGCAAATCTTGAAATTAATGCATTCCTAAGGAAAATGGACAGGGATAGCAATTTTTTGGATTTCTGGGGAATTTCTCCATAAGCACCCATGGGGAGCCAGGGCTGCTCTGGTGCTGGCAGAGTGCAGGCAAGGCGTGCTGGGCTCTGGGTGTGCTGGGCTCTGGGCATCCTGGGCCCTGGGTTTGGCTTGCAGCTCTCTCTCTTGCAGCTGCATCACAAGAGCCTGGGGAGCATTAGGCAGCCATGTGAGGCTCTGGATGATTCTCTGACTGCCAATAAGCTCATGTGTTTGAGGCTGAAGAACAGAAGTTTTCGTAACTAGGGAATATTTGATTCAACAGTAAAGTCCCTGAAGCATAGCGGAACCAGCCATGACTGGTGACAGAGGTGGGTGGTCTGGGTGAGATGATTCTTTCTGAAAGTGTTGTCTGGGCAAACTTTCCTATGTAACTTTATTTTTTGCTTATTTGTTTGATGATTGAGGGGATTGGGATGAAGCTGTGTCATCAAATCTACAAACCTATTGCAGAATTCACTTAATTAGATTTACTCTTTCTCTTTGTGAACCTTTGCAATGCACTTTAAAGTAGAATAGAATGTTTCAAAGATAATTACAGAATAGTTTCTTCACAGGAAACCTAAGGTTTTCCTAATCCACTTTATTTCTATGTGCAAAAACAGTGGCTTTTAACACACAAATATGTATATGTTTGTGAGTTAGGCTTTTCTCTTAAGTAGAGACCAGATACATAATTTCCTAATTCATTGCGAACAACTTTGTTTAGATATATTGTCCTCTCTGTTGAATGTATAATTAGGATCTTTGTTAACAAATCAAAATACCTTTCCCATTTAGAAATGCCACCCAAGCTCTTAGCACAATGCTGAGAACATGATACGTGCTTGGCACATTAACAAATGAACAAGGTTGGACTTCAATAAAGAAAAGCGCCAGGTATTAAGCTTGACAAAAAAGAAATATTCACAGACTCAAGATGGTAATGGGCTTACCAGGTCACAGAGTTGAAAAAAAATGCTCTAAAAATGTTAGACTACAAAAATAAATCAGAATAAAACTATGGTAACAATTGTTATTAGGAAAAAATATGGAAGCTAGAAATTGCCTCCTGTATTAAAAATTGGAATAACAGTCTGGAGGAATGTTGTAGAGTAGAGGCCCTGGAGACAGCCTGCTGAGTATGGATCCTGAGATGGCTCTTCAATCTACGGGATCCTGAGCAAGTAGCTTAGTTTCCTCTTTTGTAAAATAGCCATAATAATAAGATCTGCCTCAGAAGGTTGTTGGAAGGATTGAAAGAAGTAGCTCACATAAAAGGCCTGGACCATAGTGAATGCTTAATGACAGAGGCCATTATCATTATTACCATTATTTAGAAGCATCATAAGCCTTTCACTAAGGACATCTTGATGAGACTTGTATGTTCTTCTTGGGTTACTGATTTTTGACATCTGATTTTTTACGAATGCAAAAGACAGAGAATATTTAGGCTGGGATGATAAACTCTTTAACGGCCTGATAGAGTGCTGGATCTCCTACCCATCTCTAGATCCTGTGCTGGCGCTCTGTCTCCTTTCCTTACTATGCTGTTCCTTGTGCGAGTGACTGCCCTCGGCCCAGCTGCTGTGTTAGTGACACAGCTAGGCCCGTGAGATTGGTCCCGCTTCCTCCTTTTCTATCAAGCCTTGAACATGATAAAAGTAGCATGCTTATGAAATCTGAGGATAACACTGCTCTGAGAGGGAGAGCTAATGTCCTGGACAACCAAGCAAGGATTCAGAGGTCACAACTAAAGTAAAAGACACAATTTGCTAAAGATAAATACATAGTTCATCACTTACATTAAAATAAAAAAATAAACGATTCAAGCCTGAGCTTGGGAAGAGTGACTCAATAATCTAGAGAATTTTCTTGATTTCAAGGCCAGCTTGAGACAGTACTATGACTTGATGCCTGCTACATTCTGTACTACAGTTGACTATTGCCATGCACTCTGGCGTTGGCCTGAACTTCTCAGGTCTCCAGATCTAAAATGACAATCAATGACATATGAAGACTGAGAAGCTAGCGAGGCTCGCTCCTTAGGGCAGTAGCTTACTGCTGCACACTGGTCATGAGGTGCATGTGCTGTAATTTGAGCCTCACATTTTATCTTCATTATCTCATTTAATCAAAGCAGCCTATAAAATATATATCCATAGCCTCGTTACAGTATGCATGGCATGGACCTGCTGGTTTGCTTTCAAAAAGTCGGAAGAAGTAACATTCAATCAGAAATGCTAAGATTCTCTGTTCTACCATCCAGAACCAGGGAGAGTCGAGTCCCAGGACAGTCTCTAAAGGTCAGCTCATATCTGAAATATTGTGCTTTGGTGTTGATGCCACAGCTTAAAATGGTTGTGGACAAACAATTGTAGTCAGGGGAGAGCAATCAGGATGTGGTTGGGGACCATAGGAACTATGTCATAAGAAAAAATATGAACGAACTGGGAAATGTTTAGTTTAAATAAAAAAGGAGGTTTGGAGGAAACGTAATGGCTTTTTTCATATACTTGAATGTATGTCACGGATAGAGGAATTTGACTTATTCTGTGCTACTCCAAGGGATTGAGCCAGGACCAAGAGGTTATACAGTTATACAGACTGTATCAGTTAAACAGATTCACTATAAGGAAGGACTTAAAACTGGAGATGGCCAAAATACCATGGGTGGCCTAGAGAGAAAACGAGCATCCCTTTTTCAGAATTGCTTAAGCAGAGACTGCCTAGCCACAGATATTGAAAGGCTGTCACATGTAATGGATAAGCACAGGAAATCATCACTAGGGCTCCTGGATGCTCTTCCTGGCTCTGTCTGTGCCATTTCCCAGCTGGGAGATTATGGAGAAGTTACTCTACGACTGTGTCTCAGTACTTACCTCATGAATCCTTATGGATGTTCCTGGATGTAAAGTAATGTGTAGTAGTAACTCAGAGAATGTTAGTGTTTCTTATGATTATTATCTAGAAATGCTGTAAAGAGGATTTCTGTAAAGAGTAAAAGTTTTATTAGTGTTCCTTCCCACTCTATTACTACAATTACTTATAAATCAAATACAATCAAACTCTTTTAATTTTATGAGTGGACCCTAGAGCCTGTAAAATGCCATATATTCTTAAACAGGGTCAATATGATGTATTTCACCTCACCACTGTAAATACAACCCACGTACAAATGGAGACATACGGATAAAAGAAAAGAGATACATTTTATGAGGCTAATACATTGATAGCTATTCTGAAGAGACTGGATTAAATGTTAATTTTGGCAATTTCTATTGCCCATTCTATCAATGAGTTATAGTGTACATAAACAGCATAAGGCGTTCTATGTTAACTCTTGAGAGTGTTTTTTTAAATTTCTTGTGAGTAAACGAGGCATATTGTTAGCAATATAATTTGGGCTATACTGAGCTCCTAGTAAATTGTGAGTGGTTTATCATTATTTGTTGGAATGCATTTACCCTGCTAATGCAATATTGCAGTTTTTTTTTATTATATGTTAATAGTTTAACAGCCAAAGTTAAATGCTATTAATAAAATGGCATAACTAAGAGATCTCATTTGCAATATTTTACAGTTTTCTTCAACATTTTATTAGTAAAGTTGAAAAATGAGATCTGACAAAAAGAATACAAAACGAAAGCAATTATTGGACTTAATATAAATGATGGAAAACTTGAATTGTGTGCTCTCAGCTAAAGCTAAGCTGGATGTGATACAGTGCCTGGTGCATTGCTCTACAACAACTGAATGAATAGTGGTTGATCAAGAAACAATTCTATTGACAGCTTCATTCCTTTAAATTAGAATTCTTGTTCAAGCTGTGTCTATACAGGTAAAATGAAGCGGAGAATTGATATTTGTTTGGTAAATTAAGCAATAAAGAAAAAGAAAATGAATAATATATTCCCTCTCTCCATTTTCTCCTGTAGTGGAAGATTTGTCTCCAATACTTAGAAAATTTCTACTATTTTTTCACTTTAGTTTGTCTATGAAGAAGGAGATAGTGTGATCGTAATATATAATAGAGTAGGGTTGTGGGAGTTTTCAAATTTTTCCTATCGTGAGGTTGATTCTTTTTGAGTAATGCATATAACCCTATTAAAAATATAATTGGGATAAATCTAGAGTCTTGTACCTAGGTCTAAAAATGTAGCAATATAATTGCAGAGTTGAGGAAATATGTCTTCATGAGAATAAGTAAAAAACGTTAGGAGATTTTGTCAACTCAACTTAATGTCAGCCAGTAATGTGATTAAACCTCTGAGAACATGAACACATTTTCCTACAGCCCTACGACCTGGAGGTAGGGCCATGAGTCGTGCTCCACTCAGGACTAGTCAGACAGCAGTTGGGAGTATTGGATCTTATTGCAGAAAACGCACTTTATGCAAGATGTAGACCAATGGGGACGGTTGACTAGAATGGAGAAGAAACTCAAACTATGTCAAACAAGTAATGATGGGAAAAACCAGACAATGGGGTGACAACCAGGGGACCATGATAGCTATGTTCAAACATTTCAAGGGCTCTCATGAAGAAGATGGAATGGACTCATTTTGTATGACTTCTCCAAGGATAGGCATATGTGTGAAAACCATAAAAAATATTATAATAAGGAAAATGTGTTAATAGTATATGATGCGCTCACTTTCTAGTGACGAATTTCACTATTAAGAGTTCTTTTGTTAAAACCTGTTCAGCAATTGAAAAGCATTGTAAAGAAGGTTTTAAAGCCCAAAGTGAGCAATTAAACAAGATTATCTTGTGATTCTGTGAGTCAAGAAGGTAAATTATCAAATTTTCTATCACCCTGCCGTAATCTCAGGGAACTAAGGAACTATTGATATAATAGCTGTTAAATAGTTTGAATTTCTTAAAGGAAAAATTCTATAAATATAGAAAATATTATTTGTATAAGGCGTTCAATGACAGAGAGATAAACAGAGCTGTAACTAACACTCTTCCACTTTTCAACACAGTAAACTATAAGAATAATGAACTATTTTTAAGCAGCAATAGCTTTTAACTGCAATATGTGAAGATAATATAAAAATAGAAATGCCTTACCTAATTAAAATTCTAGGGAGTTGTTTGCATGTGAGTTTTCTGCCTCTTTCTACCACACATCCTTCAGAAGGTCACACTAGTATTGATATAAGCACCGTTTAGAATAATAACTTTGTGGTCATGAAAGTAAACATTGATTTGTATAATTTCGGGGAGAGAAAAGGAGGCAAATAGAGGTTTGTGGAACTCATTCAAAATTTTCACGAAAATAACCACAATGATATACATATAGAAAATGATGGGAATGTTATCACTGGATACTGAATATAAAAAATCAACCATACACCAGAAGCTGGTATAAATTTCTACCAAATAAACCAGCAGTATAATTTAATGCTATGCGTGTGGTTGTTACCGTGTTTTTCTCTGGAGTTGCTTCCATTCATGCATCTGTGCTTATATAGAATGGGTTTCAGCACGCTGGGTGCATTTTAATATCATATAAGCCCTGTATGTAAAATATTTTCTCAGTGAGAAGTTGACTCAAATTCTCTTTCTTTCACCTTTAGACCACTGACCTGAGAGATTAAGGATTCCCTTAAAATTGTTGCAGTAAAAAGAAAGCTTTCAGTCTTCCTTGGCCACTTCCATGAGTTTTTCTGGCCTGTGTGGCCTAGCCTTTGTTTCTTTGCTATCATGATCTATCAGAGAGTTTGCATATCTGACTGGAGATTTCTATTAAAAAAGTGAGAACAATGTTAACTGTGGACAAGTCCAAAGAAAATGTAGGTTTTAAGAATTTTCTGATGTGAGGTATTTGTAGACATGACCTCAGGAACCTACTGTCTAGTCCAGGATAATATGACAATTAAAACCATGAAAATCAGCAGATCCCTAAGTAAATTTTTATTTATTTATTGTTTAATTTAAAAGTTTGGTGCAATATATTTATTACATTGAGTAAGGCTTCCACATAACATTAATCACAGCCCTTGCCTTTTTTTGTTGTTGTTGTTCTGTAGTAAAGTTATCAAAGTTTTTAAAGAAAGAATATTGGATGATGATAGTATTAAATTAACATAATTTAAGCAACTATAAATTTCATAATAGAGTTCTTATCTACTTATTATATCTATCATATATCTTTATTTAGAAATCGCTAAATTGTTAGACATTCATACATATTTTAAAATATCTCAATTGAGAAAAAAATCCAAAGACATAAAGAGGTATTTGAAAAGAGAATTGCTACTGTGATTTATAAGAAAACAATAATTTTTTTTATTGATGTTTTAATAGTTTTTAACATTGTGAAATTTTGGGTTGTACATTTTTGTTTGTCCATCACCATATATATGACTCCCTTCACCCCTTGTGCCCACCCCCCACCCCCATTGCCCTTGGTAACCACAATACAGTAAGAAAACTATAATTTAAATGTAAATTTAACTGCATTAGAGATAAATTTAATAAAAAATATGAAATTCACTTGCATGTATTCATGCAATACTGAGGTTCGGCAATTTGACTTTCATGGAGTTTTATTTCATTTATTTATTTTTTGGGTGAGGAAGATTGGCCCCGAGCTAACATCTGTTGTCAATCCTCCTCTTTTTGCTTGAGGAAGATTGGCTTTGAGCCAACACCTGTGCCAATCGTCCTCTATTTTGTATGTGGGACCCCGCAACACCATGGTTTGATGAGTGTTGTAGGTCTGCGCCTGGGATCCAAACCCGCAAACCCTGGGCCACTGAAGCGGAGCACGCTGAACTTAATCGCTATGCCACTGGGCCAGCCCCAGAGTTATATTTTTTTGATTTTGTGTATTTGTTTTCCTTCATTTGCAATCAGAAAACTTTTGATTTTTTTTCTCTGTTTTCAATCAATCTTGCCTAAGGGTTTATCAATTTTTAAAAAAATCTTTAAAATATCTTTTGATTTTTTTGATTATCTCTTTGTACTAATGTTTCTTATTCTGACCTTCATCTTCTTTCTTGTAATTTCTCTTTTTTTTTTTTTTTTTTTTTTGTGAGGAGATCAGCCCTGAGCTAACATCCGCCAATCCTCCTCTTTTTTTTTTTGCTGAGGAAGACGGCCCTGGGCTAACATCGGTGCCCATCTTCCTCCACTTTATATGAGATGCCGCCACAGCATGGCTTACCAAGCAGTGCGTCGGTGCGCGCCCGGGATCCGAACCAGCGAACCCCGGGCCGCCGCAGCGGAGCGCGCGCACTTAACCGCTTGCGCCACCGGGCCGGCCCCTGTAATTTCTCTAGGTGTGATATTCTCGTAGGTTATGTTTCAGCCTCTCTTCTTTTCTACTATACACATTTAAAGCTATGCATTTCCCTCTAAGTACTGCTTAGCTGCATCCCCCAAATATTGATATAGTCTATCTTCATTATTATTTAATTCAAATTATTTTCTAATTTCCATTGTTACTTCTTCTTTGACCCATTATATAGAGGAATATTGACTAAATTCCAGGGAATTAGAGTTTTCTAGTCATACTTTTGTTAGTCTAGCTAATTCCACTGTGGTCAGAGAACATACTTGAATAACATCGTTCCTTTGAACATTGTTGACACTTTCTTTAAGTCCACTAAAATGGTTAATTTTGGTAAATATTCCATGTGAACTTGCATGGGATGTGAATTCTATTGTTGTTGTGTGCAAAGTCTTCTCTCTGCCTATATGTGCCGTTTGGGTCCAGGTGTTAATTGTTTGTTCACATCTTCTCTAGACTTACTGATTTTTTAACAACTTTATTGAAGTATAACTGACATATGGAAATGTAAAGTGTGTATATTTAAAGTGCACAATTCGATATTTGTACAATTTCTATCCATTCATGAAACCAACACCACAGCTCTTCCTCCTACTTATCCTTTTCTTCCTCCTGTCCCCAGGCAACCATTGATCTGCTTTCTTTCACTGCAGATTATTTGAACTTTGTAGAATTTCATATAAATGGAATTATACAGTATATACTCATTTTTTGCCTACCTTTTTAAAATCGGTATTATAACTTTGCTGTTCATATTGTTTCAGATATCAATAGTTAATTACTTTTTATCACTGAGTAGTACTCCATGGGTACTGAGTAGTACCAAGTTTGTTTATCTACCCCCTTGTCTTATGGTTTTTTGTTTGCTTCTGTTATCATCTGTTGAGAGAAATGTGTTCAAGTCTACTAATATGATTTGGATTTGTTTATTTATTTATTTTTAGACTCTGACAATTTTTAAAATATATTTTGACTGTTATTGGGTACATACAGACTTAGGGCTGTTCTATTTTTCTTGTGATTTACTCACTTATCCTTTTTTAAAATACTGTAAAAAAAATCTCTAGTAATACTTCTTGCCTTCAGATATACACTGTCTAAGATGGGTGTAGTTATGGTAGCATTTTTGGTTAATATTTCCATGGCGTATCTTTTCCCATAGTTTTACTTTCAACCTGTTTATGTCCTAATATTTAAGGTCTTAATATTCTCTTTTAAGGGGAATACTTTTTAAATCCAATATGATCTTAAATTAAATCTCAGTTTTATTTTGAGTGTGTAATCTTTTCTTGTTTATGTAATTACTGACATAGTTTGAAAGTGGTTACCCTAGAGATTACTGAAAGAGTTTATGACCTGTTACAGTTTTTTCAATTCCCTGACCGTATTGGAAACTTTGCTCCCTCTAACTCCATTTACCCTTCTACCCTTTTAATGCATTGTAATTCCACCCACATTTTAAATATAACATTGATACTATTGTTTATAGGTTGAATTTAATTTTATATTTATATTTAATAATTTTATATTTACATATTTAACTTCTCCATTTTCTTGATTCCTTTTCATTTCCATGTTTCTGTTTGGGACCATTTTTCTTCTCCTGAAACACTCCTTTTAGTACTTTTGTATTTTGGATCTACCAGTAATGAATTCTCTCAGTTTTTGTTTCTTTGATTATATATTTGTTTCAACATGAATTTTGAAAGATAATTTTGCTTGGCATAGAATTCTAGGTTGGCAGTAATTTCCATTCCACATTGTAGAGATGTAGATTTCACTGTCTCTTGGCTTATACCATTTCCTTTGAGAAGTTAGTTGCCAGACTTATTGCTGCTCCTTTGAAGTAGCAAAGGTCTTTTTTCCCTGGCTGTCTTAAAGATTTTTTGTTTGTTTCTGAATTTTAGTAGTTTGACTATAATGCGGCCAGATGGTATTAAAAAAGGAAATTCTGCTTAAGCTTTGCTGAGTTTCTTGAATCTGTAAGGTGGAGTCTTTTTATCAGTTTTGGAAAATTCTGGGCCAGTATTTGTACATTTATCATTTTATTCCTCTATTCTTTCTCTCTTCTTCTAGGAATTCAATGATACATTTTCTGATTTTTTTACATTTATATTATATGATTTTTTCATTCTTTCTGTCTAAGCTTCAGTTACACATTTTCTATTAACCTTTCAGTTCTGTTTCTTGTCATCTGTTTCTCTTAATATGCTATTAAACATTTCCCTTGAACTATTAATTTCAAGTATTAATTTTTTCAGTTCTAGAATGTCCATTTGAGTATTCAAATAATTTTAATTCTCTTTTGAAATTCTTTATCCTTTAATTTATTCCACTCATCTTTTCTGCTATTTCTGAAACAAATTAATCATAACTATTTTAAAGTCCTTTCTTGTTAACTTCTCTAGTGGGATTATCTGTGGGTTGACTTCTACTGTTGGCTTTTATTTCCTCTTTATGATTGGGCACATGATCCTGTCTCTTCACATGCCCAGTAATCTTTGATTGCGTGTTGGACACTATAAAATCTGCAGACACTCCAGAGGATACTATCTTCCACCAGACATGATTTGTCTTTTCTTTTGCTAGGCAGGGGAGGAGAGAAGGAGGCAGTCATCACCTTAATCCAATCAGATACTGAGCTATGTTGAAACTGGGTTGCAGTCTTTGTAAGACTTTCTCTACTTCTGGTTATCCCCAAATTTGAGGGTCATATCTGTCAACTAAAAACCTGGCAGGTCTTTGTCTTTTCTGCACTAACTACAACAGAAATTTTGGTTCTGTTTTTCAGAGGTTTTCGGCTTAGCTCTGTAGTCTCAAGTCATTGTACTTTCATAATTTGACAAACGTCTTAAGGGGAGGACTGGAAGTGTGTTTGAGGTAGCTGAAGTCTCCAGTTTTGCCACTCTACACCTATTCAGCCACCAAATCTCTACTGGTTTCTTTATCCATCTGCGGTGGCCCCTGGACAAGGCAAAAATCTGGATTTTAAACCTCTAGATTATGCCCAGAATTGGCAAATGCTCCCAAGAAAAAGGCAACTTCCGATCTTCAGCTGACCTCCGAAGATTTAACCCCTTAGAGTTTACCTCTTTGATCTTAGAAATTTTATTTTTCCTATTCCTTGTTTCCACATTTTGTGGTCTACTACCATAATTCTTGTACTTTACCTGGCTTTTCTAGTTGTCCTCATTGGAGCATTTATGGTAAATTACTTCATCATAACTAAAAGCAGAAAACTGTGTCCCTATTTCAAAATAAAAAGATAAGGGCATATTTCCCCCTCTGGACTAAATATGCAAGAGTAAAAAATTTAGCCAAGATTTTTGCTTATGTCAGGCTGAACCTAAGCAGAGTTATAATCTTGACTGTGCTACCTTTAGCGTTATTTTTTTCACCTTTTTCATTTCTTTTTCTGGCTAGCCCATAAAATTCCAAATCCAGGACTCTAAAATCTTTTTTTTTCTTTTTTGCCAGAGATTCCCATTGTTGGTCTTTGTAGATGTACTAGGCTTCTTCTGCCTTGCATTCCTTCCATCAAAACTTGCTTGAACTATATTTATTCTTTCAGGATCCTCCTAGGAAATTGGCTAATAACTTGGATGAATTAATTACAACCAAAGAGTTGGTGACTTATAACCTGCTATATCAAAATGACATTCTATTTTAACGGGATTTACTCTTAGCAGTGTATACATAATGTGTGGCTTTCTCACGTTACAGTAGGAAAAATGGGTGAGATATATGGGGAAGTGTCTTTCTTCTAACCATTCATATAGTGTAAACACTAGAAAATTGACATTCTTTAATTCATTGATCTGTTTATTCAGTCAATAAACATATATTAAGCCCCTACTATTTACAAGTCATTTTGAAAGCCACTACAGGAAGTACAGAGATGAGTAAGACAGATCCCTTCTCTTAAGAATTTTACGGTCTAGTAAAAGAGATAAAAGAAATACGCAACTAATAATAGCACAAGGGATAATGGGATAAGGACTATAGAAGAAAAGAGAAAATGAAGTAGTGTGACCATATGGAGAAAGAGATCTTTTGTCAATCAAATAGATTAGAGATTCCTTCATGAATAAAGTGGCTTTTCAATTGGATTTTGACAGGTGGGTGGGATTTCTAATGTGGAAGTATGTGGACGTTTGGAAGAGCATTTCAGATAGAGAGAACAAATGTAGGGAATATGAGGAGTACAGAGAGAAGTTCTGTCACTAGGTATTGCTTGCTTTAAGGAAAGAGGGGAAGATCAGTGACCTTTAAGTGGCTTCTCCTGGAGAATTGAAGGTTGAATCCTTGGTTATCTGTGGTGATTGGCTTACCATGGACTACTGCTGAATATCAACAGGCACTGAGCTATGAACTGAGGTTACACTAGGACTTGACCTTTCGGAGCTCACTGTGTAGTGAGATTCTTTCTATTTACTGCAAAGTGAAGAGAGAAAAGTGCTAACAGAAGTGTCAACCACATGTTATTCCACCAAAGAGGCCCTCTTGCCCATGGAGTTGTTCTCCTATTTCTAGACCATAGAAATCATCATAAAATTTTTTCAGCATTAGGCAGGTATTTATTGTATCTGTCTGATTTTATCAATGATTCCAGCTAAAATTAATAATTTAGATGAAGATATACATTTAGTGTATCTAAACTTTTAGTGTTTGTCCATTATTTATTTACTACTTCCCTCCCTCCCTCGACCCCTCCTTCCTTCTCACTTGTGTTTTCTCTTTTCCTTCCTTCCACTAATATTTACTTAGCGAAACTATGTGCAGATACTGCAATAGAGGCTGAGGATTCAGCCATGTTTGAGGCATAGATCCTGGTTTCTGGTGACATCAGCCTAGACAAAGCTGATGGATGCCTTATACTCAAGACAACAGTGAATATGTGTGGATCAAACATTCATTCTCCTCAACTAACTGAAGCCTGATTCCAGGGCCTGTGTAGCATGTACGTATGTAGCTTCTCTGAATGTGGACCCTCTGGGAGGGCTTCCTAAAGTATCTTTTAAACTCTCTGTCTTTAGATTAGCCTATCTCTGTAACTGCCAACAGGAAGGATGATGTTTAAAAGCAAAGTCCTCAAAGATTTTATCTGGAGTATAAAGCTTATTCCAATGTCCAGCCATCTGACATTCATTCTAGTTTGAATTCCATTTCTCCTCATGTTCACTTCAACCCAGGTATAATTAAAACCCAGGCTTTTTCTTTGAAACTTTATTTGTAATAGCCAAAACTGGAAACAACCCAAATATCCATTGTAGGTGAATAGAAAAACAAACGTGGTATGTTTATACGTGGAGTGCTACTCAGCAATGAAAAGAACAAACAGTATACACACACAATGACATGAATGATTCTTAAAATAATTATGCTAAGTGAAAGAAGCCACATGTACTGCAATGTCCATTTTATCTATGACTCTATCCTCCAACCAATTTTTAAAATACAATCCTTATAAAACTGCCTAGGCAAGAAGTGTTGTTTTTCTGCTTTTTGAGCAACTGGGGCTTCCACAGTCAGTAGAAAGAAGCTGGAGGTGATAATAGCTATCTGTGACGGTGGACTTCACACTTTTTTTTTGCATATTCTTTCAGAAATTTTAAACGTCCATTACCTCAGAACATTTTCAGGTATACAGTTGTAAGTTTCATCGTTAAGTTTTGACAGTTGCCAAGGATGTAATTTCTGGTGTATTGTACATATTGGCACTTTTAAAATAAATGTGTTGTCACTCAAAAAAAAAAAAAAGAATATATACTATACGATTTCATTTGTATAAAACTCCAGACAATGCAAACTTACCTGTGTGACAGAGAACAGATCAGTGGTTGCTGGGGGAGGAGGCATGTGGGGAGGTCAGGAGGGAAGGATTATAAAGGAGTGTAGGAAAACTTTTGGGGTATGTTCACTATCTTAAGTGTGATGATGTTTTCATTAGTATATACATATGTCAAAACTTATCAAATTGTATGCTCTACATATGTGCAGTTTATTGAATGTCAATTGTATCTCAATGAAGTTGCTATTGTGTTAATACAAATACAAACTCCTATTATAATTGTTTATTTAATCTCTGATTTCCCTAATAGACCAAGTGACATGACGAGTGTGATCAGGAGTTTGTCATTGAACATTATCTCCCCTAGTGGCTGGTCCAAGATGGGCTTTCAGTAAATACATATTAGTGGTTTAGATGTACTTCCACTAACTATGCAATATTTTGGCCTTGCTTTGATTCACAGATTAAAAGGCTGATCAGATTGCAGTGTGAGTCATTAACCATATTATTTCCCTTGTTGTAAAGCCAACTAGAGTATAAATGTCCTTGAGGTATGTTTTTATTTTTAAAAGCAACTCCATTCCCAACTTAAAATAAGCCCAAACTCAACTACCAATTTTAATAGGAATTTATGTTGGAAATGAAAGCCACGAAAGGTTAGTAAACATCAAGAGACAGCTAAACATCTTGCTCGTAATATTTAGAGGTAAGTTAGCTTCTAAAGGAATCCCGCAGTGTGTGATCCCATCTGGATAGGTGAATTAATGTCATAATGAAATGACTAACTTCTGCTTTACTAAATGTTTACGACTACAAATGGTGTCCATCACAACAGTGGGAGACTTATTTAGCTTTCTTGGGTCTGTGATTATAGTCTCTGAACAGTGGTATTAAGCTAAGTTTGGTAAAGAGTCTCTGTGTGTATTCCTTTCAATTGCTTCCAGTGCCACCATTTTTAAATTCTGATTTTTTTTTTTTAAGGCGTAGAGGTTGTTAGTCATTCAGATGTCCGCTCTACAAAAATTTCAACTCTGAGCCATTTGAGAAATTATGAGGGAGTTAAACCTGGAGTCTGTCTTGGAAACTGGTCTATCATTTTCTTCCCGGCACCTTCAATGGCAACACCGTCATGCATTAAAATGGTAAAAATACACATTACGACAATCCCATAAACAGCCTTCTATATATATGTAAACACAGAGGCTGAATTGCCTCAAAAGTCGCAGCTCTCGCTCTTTAACTGTGTTTTATATTCTTCATACGTATTCATTTCACTGGCTCCCTACTGCAATGCTCACTCTGCCTGCCAGCTTTCCTCACCTTAAAATGGTTGTTCGAGCAGCTGCGAATGTTCTCAATGACAATTGCTTTTGTGATTTACTCAAAATCCTGACAATTTTTAGGTCTAGAAGAATAAAAAGCCTAAGATCTCTGGGGATATCACTGTTCAAGATCATATTTAATCTTCCCGCACTATATTCCCTCAGCACTTTCCTGTTTCAGTACACTGCCACAGGAGTTGTGAAGGCACCCTCCACCGTCTTCCCTCTCCTGACAGGTATTATCTTGAAGCTCAGTTCTTTTATTTCGTTTGGTGCCCAATAACGTCTCACCATTTTCTTCGGCTGCATTCGCTAAGAATAATAGATATTCTTTCAGCTTGCAGGGTATAATTTGTCCTCTTACATTCATGTTCTTAGTTAACATTAACCTACCTGTTGAATATTTGAAGTTATTTTTTCTTTAAATATGTGATCAGTAATGCTGGCCCATCTTTGGTTGACAGCAGGAAACTGAGAAAATTAAGGAATCCTGGATCTTGAAAGTCTAAATTCATTATAAATACAGAGGGACTCCTAATTCATAGAGATTATCATTGTGGTCCTATAACGTTTGACAAGAAAGAATTTGTTGTCAAACTTTAAAAAGTCACCACTTGACCACAGGCAATTAACTAAGAAAAATGTTTATTATAATTTGGTGAAAAGTCCACAAATATACCTAGATGTCAGATATTTGACATTAACAGAAAGGTAAAAAAATGAGTCCAAATAAGTCAAGTGGGTGTTTCCCTGTTTACATGATGATAAACATTCTTTGCATTTTTCAAATTGTTTATATACCTTCCTTTTCCTTATGAGTTATGAGAGTTTTGCAAATCTTTTAGAATATTTCTCAGTTAACACCTATAAAAACATAACTGACAATGAGTATAGTTGCCCTGAAAAAACTGGAGGGAATAATACCTACAATTTGTTCTAAGTGCTTTATATATTTTATTTTATTACAAAAATATCTATTCAGTTTGTACTGTGATGATTCTCATTTTACAGATGAGAAAATGAGAAAACTGAAGATTGGAAAGTTTAAAAAACCTTCCCAAGGATTCGTGCCCAATAATGGACAGCCTAGGCTAGACTCAGGTCTGTAAGCACCAAGGCCTATATCCATTTCAGCCACAAGGCCGCGTTGATGCGTGGAACTTCCCTTAGGATGTCACAGATGGAGGAAATGACGGGTCCCTCTCTATTTTGGATGCAAGCCAGGAAATGTTAGAACCAGTTTAATAATGAGTTTAAGCGTGGAATTGGAGTGAGAGAGATGTGGTGAATTATTGTTGCATTTTCAAGTTTAATGATGAACAAGAGTAACTTGGGCATCCCTAGAAAAATCTTATTCAACATCAAATTTGAGGATAATGATTCACTAGGCCTTAGGGCCTAGAGAGTGAGGGATGATTTAAAAATTTCCCCGGGTGATTCTCATACTCAGATTGGGAGACATTGGGTTTGATGTCTTCTACAGGACTATTTAAACTTATGATTTTATTAGTGTGACTTGGAGGATTCTAGGAGTCGGCCCCATATCCCTAATCTGGACCCTCACTGCTATTTCCCAACCTCAGAAAAGCATCCTTTTGTTATATGGCTCTCTCCCTTATTCAGATACAGAAATTGTTGGGAGGGTCATGCTTTAAGCCTGATCAATCATGTATAGTTTGGAGAGCTAGTGTGGTGTCTGGAAGATAATACTAAATTAAAAGTAAGAAGCCTTTCTTTCACCACCACAAAATGACCTTATTTTATTCATCCTTTCATATCTAGTACTTCCCATGCAACCTGAAGAACAGTAGGTTTTCAATATTGTTTCTGTGAAACTGGCATATAAAACCTACTCTCATTAACATTCATTCAACAATTTCTTTTTTTCCTTTGGCAGCTCTCATGTATAGAATGCCAGACACTGTGCCAAATGCTGAGGATACCTGGCTGGGCAAACTAGACTCAGCTTTTGCTCTGATGGCATGTATAATCCAATGGAGCAAAGAGACCAACCAAATAATCCAGGAATATAGACTTACAAACAGTAAGTTTCACTGTGAAGTGTTGGGCTTGTGTAAGAGACTGTTGGTTGTCCCCTAATATTTGTTTTTCTTACCTTCCACAGTAACAGAATTTGTAGCTGCCCACATACTACTCGTAATAAAGCAAACATTTACCAAACTTTTTTTTCAGTCAAGGTGACCATGTAACTCAGTTCTGATCAACAGGATAAATGTGAAAATATCATGTGACATTTCCAGCAACCTCCCCCAGGAGCACCCGATGAGTGTCCTTTGCCCCTTGTTTTTGTCCTCTTCCTCTGTCCTGTTCATTGGAAAGTGGTTGTTGGTCAGAGCTGCATCTTGGATCATGAAAATGAGGGAAACTCCCTATACATCATGGAGTGGAAGCCTGGAAGGGCCTGAGTCCCTAAGAAGTTTGGGGAACAGAGCTGCCACACCATCTCTGGGTTGTCTTCCTTAGGAGTTTTACAGGGTATTCTGAGAATAAATTATGGGGAAATGGAGATCTGATCTAGTCTAGGAGTCAAGATAGGCTTTCCCAGAGGAAGAAACATTTCAGCATCTGTTTGAAGGTTAGGTGGGTGATGTGTTGAAGATGAGGTGAAGCCGGGGGATGAAGGGGTGATGGAGGATTTCGGTCTAGAGAAACAAGGTTACCAGGAGGAAACAATGCAGGTGAAAATGATTTGCAAAGTACCATTGCTCTAACCGTAAGACGTTCTGATTACAAAGCCTGCGCATCTCAGCACACACTTCAAAGCCTGCTGAAATTAATTACCTGCCCATGTCTTACCACTTTCCTCTCTCATTACTGCCTGCCATGGATTTCAGACTGGGCTCATCAATTTGTAGTTCCCTTCTAGCATTCTTCTCGGCCAACCCATGCCATTTTCAGAGAACCTTCTGCCTCCTTCATGGAGAATTTTCTGAATAACCCTGGCACCCCTCCAGAGCTCTGAAAACCAAGATCCTTCCAACCATTTCCATTTGTACTCATTCTTAGGCTGTGTGACTTTCCCTGTATTTCTCTTCTTCCACTTACTCCACTTCCCATATGGGTTACCCAAGAGCAAGGACAATGCCCTGTCTTTTCTTTTATATCTGGAAATGTCTAGTTTAAACCTCTGCCCTAATACATTTTGGTGACTGAATAACTTGAGTCCAGGTTGAAAGTCCCTTCCAGCTCTGTCTTGCCCATAGATGTGACCTGTTTAGTGATGAAATTCTTTGACGACCAGTCAAATATAATCATTTCTCATCTGGAAAGCTCCAATATTAAGAGTGACCCTGAAAAATTCATCAGGGGAATAAAGTTTTGCTCGTCACTTCTGCTACCCTGCGGGCCTTTGAGTAAATGATGGCAGATGGATTGGAGCAATGATGGCCAAATGCAATATTAAATCTACTTTCTGTCTCTCTCTGGTCTGCCTGGTGGAATTTGATGTATTGAATTTTATATTTAGGAACCAATTTTCTTTTGATAAATTCATGCTCCAGGCTATTCAGCACTGACCACTGTATTAGGGACATTCTGACAAATGAACAGGTGTGCAGGCAGAGTGTGTCATCCATGACGTGGGTGGCTTCTCCTGGGTCCTTGATCCTGGAGAGATTTTGTCTCTTCTTACTCACTGCTGGCTGTCAAAATAGGCACAGAAAGTTTGCCATCTTTGGGGATTTTCTTCTTCCCCTTCATTGAACCACTGCACTTGGGTCCTTCCATTAAAATGCAATGTTAATTCTGACAAGCAAAATCTCAGCTATGCAGAGCCAGGGGAGAAGGAACTACTACAGATAGCTGAGCTTCCATATTAATTGAGAGCCGACCAAGCTAATATAAACATTTTTTTAATTTAAATATTTTTGAAGAGACTTTCTCTAAATTTTTTCATTTGCCTCCTTGCCTTTTTACCTAGAAAATATACAACATTATTTCCATTTTTTAATTCATTTATTCAACTAATATTTGCTGAGTGTCCATTAAATGCTAAGTACTGAGAACAAAAGTATAGAAAATAAATTATCTCTGACCTCAAAGGGCTTATAGTCTAGACAGAAATTGGCAAACATTTTCTGAAAGGGACAGATAATAAATATTTTTGATTTTGCAGACCATAGAGTCCCTGTCACAACCACTCTGCCGTTGCAGTACCAAAGCAGCTATAAACCCTAAATCCCATTTTGTCTGTCTGCCAAACACCTACTCATCGTTAAGAGTCTGTTCAAAGGAAACACTTTATATGAAACCTTTCTGACCATGACAAATGGAAAAAATTGCTCCCTTTTCTGTGTCCTGGCATATTCTGTACAGCTCTTTCTCAGGGCATCTCTAACACATGACTGCACCCATTTGTTTCCTATTTGTGAAAGGCAGTCCAGGCAGAGGGAGCAGTGTCAGCAAAGGCAGAAAGGCCTGGGCTATTCCGGAAAGTTTGCTAAACTGTCTGGCTGGGTCAGAAGCTGTGAGGAATGGAGTGAAGGCAGGAGGTGTGAGTATAGAGAAGAAAAGAGCTGGGAGGGATGTGATCCCAAGTGCTAGGAGCTGGCCAGGCCATTTCTACTTGATTCAGTGTAGAATAAGGTCCCTTCAAGGGCTTTCCCAAAAGGAATGCATGTTCAAATTAATGTTCAGAAAGATCATTCCTCAGCCTTGTGAAGTGGGTTAAGGCCGGGGGCAAGGAGACCAGAGGGATGGATGGGTGCCATCTTGTTAGGATGATGGTCAAGGCAGTGTTTGATGCAGAAGTCTTGGTTACCAGCATTATGAAGCGTAAATTGCACAATAGAGCCATGGCTTCAGTCGGCCCTGAATTAGGAATCAGAAAAAGTCCTTCTAGATCTAGTCTCAGCATTCTTAAATGTGTGACTCTGGAAAAGCCATTTACCTTCTCTTGAGCTTATATCCTCAGTTGCAACACGAAAAAGGTACTTTAAGTGATTTCTAGGCTAGCTCTACGTGTCTGCAAATTAATTGCTTGATCCCTGCTTATCGTTTTTCATGAGAATTAGTCTCTATCCCCCGTCCTCCTTTTGTTAAATTTGGGCAACCTTAATCTAATCGTAATATTTTTAAAGAGCACAGTTTAGGGCTTAATTCTATAAAGGCTATATTGAAGAAACTTGGAAGGTATCTTAGAATATTCTTGGTTTCTCTTCCTCCACCCTCACCTCCCACTGATTCTCCCTGTGAAATCTACTCTGCCTTTTTATTTTTCTCAATTCCACACTAGCTCCTGAGTCATTAGTTCATTACCCTAACTTTTGTGACCTTTTACGCTGGCGCTAACTTCTTTCCATGCTTTTTTTCTCTTATCCCTCATGCTCCAGTCAAAAATGCGCCCTGCCTAGAACCCACTTCTTTGGCATGTATCACATAGTCTGACAGTAATTAGTTTACTTGTCAGTCTCCTCCATGAGGCTTGACTGTGACTTGTTTATCCTTGTATCTCCAGAGACCAGCCCAGTGCCTGGTACATACAATGAACCCAATCAGTGCCTGAGTGTAGGGAAGGTTTCAGTTTATGCCAGTTCTCCCTTCTTCACAGAGTGTTTGTCTCACCTCCCCTTCCCAGCCCGGGCCCAGGCTACTTCTCAGCTGGCTGCAAATAGGACCCTCTCCTGCATGATGCTTTGGCTGCACGCCTCAACAGGCTGTCAATTCTCCCTTCTCAGAGATTCTTGTAGCACAGTTTTTTGCTTCTCTTTTGCACTTATCTCGTTCTTGCTTATGTTGTAGTTATTATGTAGGAGTCTCTTCCCTCTATAAGACAGGATTATCTGTGATACACAGGACCTCTATCTTACTTTGCTTCTTCTGAAGCATCAATGGCAACACTTGTAATTAATAGGTGCTCAATTAAGGTATTCATAGATAGAATAAGGAATCAAACTTCCTGCAACAAAGACGCTATAAGCATCAGGCTGTCTGTTTTGTGCCAGACAAACATGATTTTTGTAGAAATGAACATCAGCTGCCATTTTCCATTGTGATCTGGTCCTGATAACTAGGGAACAATTGAAAATAGACTTTCTAAAGAAAAATAAGAGAGCACACAATCTCCGCATTCTAACTGCTGGAAGGGATTTACCTGTGGGGTCTACAAGCAACAATTTGCATCTTGGTTTACGTGGAGGAGAGAAAGCCCAAGCATCTGAGTGGGGCTGCTGACACAGCGGGATCGCAAGAAGTAAACAGCAAAGGGAACCAGAGCAGGGGCTCCGGGCCAGGATGAAGAAATTAATAATCCGCTTATTATTCGGAACAGCGAGGGGCTGCAGGCTATTGGCAAGAGGTTCAGCAATTATCTGATTAACTGCTAATGTTACACCAAGAAACTGCTTCAAGACGGCACTTTTTTTGTTAAGTGACACAGAATGGCAAGAAGCTGCTGTTTTGTGCAAAAAGCTGAGAGCTGCGGGTGGGTGGGCCATACCGGGACCCTAGTGGGCCGTCACTCTTTCAAAGTTGGAAGCAAATGGCTCTTTTTGCTGCTGTTATAACTCTTCCTGGAAATACCAGCTTCTCTATAGCACCATAACTCAAATTTAATATGAGAGGTGAAGTTGTTTTCCTTTTCATTTTGAGCTCTTGCTTAGAACAGGAGGGCCAGGTATCTCTCTTTTCAGTGGGAACTTAGAAAACAGCCTTGAATATCTCTTCTGGTGATAGCCAAGCCATACTAGGGCAGGAAGATATCTCCCTTTGTTTTGTAGTGTAGGTTCAGAGCTCACCAGCCTCTGCTGTCTGCTCTAGTTACTCTCAAGAAACTGCCCTCATTTTTTTTTTTTTTTGGTGAGGAAGATTGGCCCTGAGCTAACGCCAGTTGCCAATCTTCCTCTTTTTGATTGAGGAAGATTGTCCTTGGGCTAACATCTGTGCCAAGCTTCCTCTATTTTTTGTGTACGGGATGCTGCCACAGCATGACTTGATGAGTGGTGTGTAGATCTGTGCCTGGGCTCTGGACCCATGAACGCCAGGCCGCCAAAGCAGAGCTCGCAAACTTAACCACTACGCCACTGGGCCGGCCCACGAAACTGCCCTCGTTTTAAAGTCAAATGCCCCATTGTGGTATACAAGTCCTTTATTCACCCCCCTATTCCTGCCTTTCTTTAGGACACTGATCTCTTTAAGTAGTCACCAAAAGACTTGGAAAGCCCACGCTCTCTTGAGAGAAGAACTTGATTAAGATTCATCAAGACTAGACTGTGTGGGTTGATAGTAAGCCAACTTTTCCAACATTTAAAAATAAACCCAGTTCTCAATTGTATAAAAATGTGAAAGTACTTCCTTCTCACCAGGAGTGATAACCAGAATCATAATCACAATTGACCCCCCTTAGTTTGTGTTCCTGATGATTCAGGAATCTGTTGGATGGCTCTGTAATAATTTGAAAAGCAATTTCCTATTTCTACTGATAATATCCTGAGTATTCTCAGCGATTCCTACTCTGCCTTTCAATTCCCAGCTGTAAATTCCTCCCACTCTTCCCTAGAATCTGCAGGGGAAAAGTTATTTCTCAAATGCAAACATTTGATGTAATTTTTCAGCAGGATAATCATTGAAGCCAGAATCAGACAAAAGTTAACTGAGAGAATGTTCACATAAAAACCTTTCACTTTGTCACAGTTCATGAAACGGAGGTGCTTTGAAAGCAAAGGCATTTTTGCAACTGAAAAATCTTTAAGTAAGAGAATCAAATCCTGTATAGAAATATTACAGTAGCTTTATTTCCGAAATTGGTTAATAGAAAGTCTTTTATGTGGATATCAATTATACCACAGCTAAAAAGTCAATTATGTAGTAATCAGGAGATAAAATAATGGATTTACTTTAGGTAAATTCAAAGTCATGTTTGAAATGTAGCTCCTTATTATTGCATCCTTGATGTATGAAATTAATTTTATCTATATAATGGTATTCGTTAAATGTAAAGGTTTAGTGATAATTGTCTTATACATTTGAAAACGTCAGTATGAAAACAAAGAGGGGGTTGAATTTTTAACTGGTTAACTTTTCTGTTTCGATTACTAACCTCACTCACTAACCCACTCCTTCTCATCAATTGCCTAAAATCAATATGATTATCAAGTTTTGAATTTATGTTTTCTGAACAAAATGCATTAAGGGTAAAATGTTGATTCCCACTTTGTCATTACTCAAACTTTCTTCCAGTCTTCCTGAGTCTTCGGTAAGGACAAGAAGCAGCAGCAAGTGTGGCTGAGGACTCATGTTGTTCTAGGCACCTGATGTGCAGTCTTGCCCTGCCCCTCCATTCCCTTCCCCGTGCAAGCCCATTGTCTTGTTCTGACAAGGGCTGTATCCTGCAACACTCCACAAGAAAGAGAGCCCCTGCTGGTCTCCCCAGTAACAGATCTTTCTAGGAAATCAAGAAGTGATACCAAGAACTCTCCCCAGTGTTTTCCATGGAGTGGACTGACTGAGTGACAGCTAAACACATCTTCCTCTGAGCTGTAATCCACTTGTGTTCTATCCCCTGTCCCTCCTTTCTGTTAATGCCTGAAACCCATTACTTAGAACTTATTGAAGCTATTCATTCACTGATTATCCTTAAAGTTAAAATCAACTTCCGGGTTTGGAGTTAGAATCCCAAATGCTGTATCATATTCAATTATTCATTCATTGAACAAATAATTGTATGTTTCAGACTGTTACTTTTGGGAAAATATTGAAATTAACTTCTTTTTGTAGATTAAAAGGTAAATATTTGAAATATTCTCTATTATAGGTATAGATATCATTTACTGATCTTAAAAAGAGATAAAAAATAGAAAAAATCCACAGCAAACATTTTGGATGTTAACTAGATAATCAATTTATAACATCTGAGCTGCAATTCCAATTAAAACTCACGTTGCAGCCAGTGTCGTATTAGATCTCTTTTTGCCTGCTTCCCCTTCTGGGTTGTAAGTGCCTTCATTCATGTCCGAGACCTTATGATGTTATCCTGATAAGCTTTGCAGTACCTAAGGAAGTACTTTGCACATGGTAAGAAGAATATAGTGCTCATTGAATTGAGTGGTAAAGATTCTACAGATCTGCCACTGGGCTTTAGTTCCCTTCAAGATGTCTTTTTGTGAGCTTATGTGCCAAACCCTTGCCCAATGTAACTGTTAAAGAAAAAGAGACAGGAGAGGCTCTATGCATGGAGAATATGAGCTGGGGTCAGTGGGACAGGACTCTTGGCATGGAATGAATAAAGATATACTGGTCACCTTGTGAGTGAGTGGAGAGGATAGAGTGAGGTCCCATAGTGTTGGCCAAACTTGAAATCTCAGGGACTCTGAGAAGTGTTCTTTGATTGCTTCACATCTGACAATTGCTCTGATGTTGAATTATTTTACTAGTTATAAAGACAAAACTTTTATTTTGTAGTGCAATTTTACAATTTATAAACATGTTAATAAAATAAAACCTCAGTTTCTCAAGACAGAAATTATCATAACAAAAAACTTGCAGACTTGGAGAATAAGATTGAGAAATACTGGAGTGTAGAAGGAGGATACTGGGCTGTGTTCTCACCCAATTCTGCTATTGATTGGCTTCAGGATCTATTGGCCAGATCTCTAACACCTCTGCAATTTCTCCACCTGTAAAATGAATGTCCCAGATCTGGGGCAAGTCAATCTCTTTTATAGGGACTGGTTCTTCTCATTTGTGTTTCTGTGTTGATGATTTATTGAGGCAAGCTGAGGCCAATATGGAAAATCATTTGTTTGTTCTCCAGAACATTCCTCCAACTAATCAATAATGGCTGGTATTCCACACAAGGATAGTGGGGTACCTAAACTGAGTATTTCAGGACAGCCAAATGCCAAAAGTGTTTTATATGCCTGTGATAATAATTTGAACTTTTCTTTTCCTCTGCTATCCTGCCAAACAGAATCAATACCAGGTTGGGTGTGACTCTACATATCTGTGTGTTTGTATAAGTTTATATTTTTAAAGACAGGTGAGGAAGTCTTTAATGCCGAACCCTAAAGAGGGAAAATGTAGCAAATTGACTATGTGAGGTGCCTCCTGTTGAGTTAAGTAGACCTAAAAAAATAGTTATTTTGTAGTCATAGAAGCCATATTAAGTACTAAACAGAGTATACTTATCTTCCTTGTTGGGAAATCTCTCCAGTTTTTCAAAATGATATGTATTTGGCTAAAAAATTGTGATAGAAAATCTGGAGTTTGCTGTTATTAATTTTGTGAGCCAATATTTCAGTAATTGATGATTCATTATATAACTACTTCATTCAATAAAAGTTGGATATATACTCAAGATTAAACGTCCAATACAATTTATTAAATTGGAACACTGAGCTAAAGTTAAAATACTCCAACACAAAATACTTGCAACAATAAGCATGATGCACTTGAACAATAAGAATGGCTAGCCACTATAGAAAATACAGTTTCATATTTGACCTGATTCCTTGGTGGGAGATTTGGATATCTCAAAGTATCTTTAACATTCATTCATTCTTATAGCAAACAACGCTGGAGAACTCACTTTGTGCCAGGCACTGTTCTAGGTGCTGAAGACAGAGCAATGAAAACAAACAAAAAACAGTTAAACTCATAGAGCTCATAGTGGGAGGAGAAGAAAAATAAGAAATGTGAAAATAAATATATAATACACCAAACGGTGATAAGTGCTATTGTTGTTGTTAGTGCTGTCAAGTCTATTCTAACTCCTAGTGATCCTGTGTACAGCAGAGTGGAACTCTGCCTGGTCTTTTTGCACCATTCTCTCACATTCTGGCACTCTATCAGACAATGCTCTGTTGCTATTCAGAGGGTCTTCATAGCTGATTTTTTGGAATTGGGTGGCCAGATTTTTCTTCATAATCTGTCTTAGTCTGGAAGCTTTGCTGAAACCTATCCACCATTGATGACCCTGCTGCTATTTGAAATACCAGTGGCATAGCTTTCAGCATTAGAGCAACATGCAGCTGCCACAGTATGACAACCAAACCACAAGTGCTATTGTTCAAAATAAAGCGACATAACAGGGGATAGTTACTGTCTAGGGCAATCAGGGAAGGTATCATGGATGTGGTGACATTAGAGACATGAAGGAAGTGAGAGAATGACATATGCAGATGCCTGGGCAAAGAGTTTCAGACAAAATAACAGCAAATGCAAAGGCCCTATGACAGGGCCATGAGAAAGTCCTCTTCTGACTACTTGTGCTTTCTGAGCGAAATAGGAAGAAAAGTCATCAAGATGTGGGTTGGGGTGGGGGGGAAGTGTTAGACATTTGAGAAGAGAGGAGTAGATGTGAAATGGTCTTCAAAGATCTTGGGTTAAATGATGGAACATGGAATGTTAGTAGCATTTCTTGACCTCAAGAAGGGCCTGCTTAGAAAAGTGGTCATAAACTTTGAGACCAGTCAGCACAGTCATGTGTTTTTCTTCAGTTATGATCACCTGGACAGGTGCAGGGATGAATAGGCAGAGCATAGGATTTATCTAGGATTAGGGTTTTGTCAGGTGAATAGGATTGAGGCGAGGAAGACAAGAGAGTTGAAGGTGTAAGAGGGCAGTCAAAGGGAGGTTGGAGCAAGAAATTTTACATTACGGTGGTTGATCATCTAAAACACTACTATTGATTACCATCCCTTTCCCGTCCCTCCCAGTACCCATCTGTGAGGTGTCTCAAATCATGAACCCATGAGTAATTGACTCCTTGCCTTGGGTTAGGTATCCTTGAAGCATATCCCAAAACAAGATTCCTTGCAAATGATTTATCATGGAAGGGCTCACAGGGGAAACTGGTAAGGAAGTTGGGGAAATAGGACAGATGGGAGAAGACATCCAGCGAGAGTGAGATGTCAGGCAAAATTCCCTTAGAATCTCTCTCAGGGAAACTCAGGACTGTAAATTCTCAGGATTGTCTTGACCCTAGGAAGGGAGTTGGAGCTTTCATACTCCTGTACTCAGTCAATCATTGGTTAAAGACTTTCCCAACGGCACATGCATTCCCAGGCTCTGAGCTTTCTATGCCTGTGAGCCGAATGGGCTCCTATAGCTTGAGAGCAATACTCCAAAAAAATCACAGGTACTGGCTACTGGAAGCAGAAGTACACCAAAGAGGAGGTGGGAGGTGCACAGGAAATTGTTAAAAAGGATCCAGGGGGATCTGAGTGGAGCACAGTGTTATACTTTTCCTTTTCTTTCATCCACAGTATCCAATTTATCAGTAAAAACTGTCAATTCTAACTCTAAATATGTATTCATTTCAGCAGAAAGATGTTCTCAGAATATAAATCATATTGTGTTATTCCTTGGCTTAAAACATAGTCCACATTCCTCATAAAGCTCTTCAAGTTCTGCCTCTGTTTCTTCAACCTAAGTTGTCTCAATCATCCCCTTACTATTTTCTCTGGTAGAGTTTTAGTTTAAGTTCTTTGAACATGCCAACTACTTCCTGTCTCAGGCCTTCTCTGCCTGGAGAACTCTTCCCAACCTCTCCTGCACAGACACACCCGATTTCCACTGTTCCAATGGTGGCATGATTTGCACTATGAAAAATCGGTTCCCACCACTGTTATTATCACCACTTACCCTCAGTATTCTCACTACAGTCGTGTGCCACATAACTACATTTCGGTCAGCGATGGACCACATAATCCCATTAAATTAGTACCATATAGCCCAGGTGTGTACCAAGCTATACCATTTAGGTTTGTGTAAGTACACTCTGAGATGTTCACACAATGAAAAAATTAGATGCATTTCTCAGAACATATCTTCAATCACAAGCAATGCGTGACTGTGTACGGTTTCTTTCCTTTACAGCATTTTCACTTGTGACTATTTTTATTTGTTAGTGTGTTCCCTCCACTACAATGTAAACCTCATGAGGACAGTGTCTGTTGCTTCACCACACTTAGAACAGTGCCAGGCATACAGTTGACACTTGATAAATAATTCTCAGACTAGTGAGTTAATGTCTGGATGGATTGGCTGTTGTTTCCTTGTCCTGAGCATAGTTAAGTAGGAAGACTTACTTCCTGTTAGATATTCCTGGTATATATTCCTCTTTTTCAGAATTGCCTGAGCCTGAGTTTAAACCCTGATGCCTTCTGGAGGCACAAAACTGGCCATGAAGTGGAATGGTTATGGATGTTTGAGAATTTTGATACATTTTATTATTGTGTTAAGTATATAATTATTACTCAGTGGACAGAGTTTGTAGTTGTTACAATGAACAAATCAATTATTTGTTTTATACATGCTTTTGAATATTAATAATTTTTATAGTGTTCGTTGTTGCTATACAAATGATTTAAGCCCTGGGAATTTTGAAGTACAAACCACTACCATTGTAATCGGAGCTCGTAAATAGATGCTTAGAGAAAATTCTTTGGAGACCAAATCAAAATTCACTCAAATTCATTTAGATGAATTCCCATAGATGATTGCCTAACAATGAAAATGACCGAAGTGTTTTAAAATGTAAGTTAAAATACTTAGAAATGTTTATTAAAAAAAATACTTCAAGCCTTGCATGGAGATTCCAAATCTCATCTCTAGTGATGAATGAATTGTACCTATTCTCTTACATGAAATATATATTTACTGGTGGCTAAAGTATAGATCATTTTTAAAGCATGATTTTATGTTAAATATCTGGAGGAAACATTGATCCCACACTTTTAATTTTACACTCATGAAACTGATTGATTTCTAAATTACTTTGCTACGATGATCCAATGTAGGATTTAACATCACAAAGACAAGATTTTCAGGTTATGAGGAAATTTTAATGCTCGCTGCCCAAGTCACTTTTTATTATTAAGCTAGACACTTGGGGAACCCATCAGCTCTTTTCACTGCCAGGAAACCATTGGTGCATTATAGCTGCACTCAATCTAACTGTGGCCTGACCTCACGTGCAATTTCAAGAATCTGAGTTTTTGATATGGAAGCAATATGTTTGTTTATGACTCTGTGAGCAAGGCGTGGGCCCAGAGGGCCTGTTCCCTCCTATTTTGAACTGTTCAAGGTTTCAGTAGCGTTAACACCTATGAGAAGCTGACATCAAAGACAAAAACTCCAAGTGCTACTGAGCAAGCAATTTTTTTAACTTTATTGAGGTATAATTTACATATCATAAAATTCACTCATTTTAAGCGTACAATTCAATGATTTTCAGTAAATTTACTGAGTTGTGCAACATTTTTTCACTCCTATGAGATTGCTCATGCCCATTTACAGTTAATTTCCATTCCCACCCCAGCCCAGGCAGACACTAATCTACTTTATATCTCTATAGATTTGGCTTTTCTGAGCATTTTATATTAAATGTTCCATTATATGATTAGTGGAATCATACAATATGTCATCTTTTGTGTCTGGCTTCCTTCACTTAGGATAATGTTTGTGAGGTTCATCCGTGTCGTAGCATATATCAGTGCTTTGTTTCTTTTTATTGTTGAATAACATTCCATTGTACGGAGATAGTACATTTCGGTTATCCTTTCATAACTCGATGAGCATTTGGGTTGTTTCCAATTTTTGGCTATTAAGAATAATGTTGCTATGAACATTCATGTGCAACGTTTTGTGTGAACATATGTCTTCCTTTCTTTAGGAGTGGGATTACTGGGTCTTATGGTAGGTCTTAGGGAAAGTTGAGCTTTTTAGAAACTAAAAAAAACTTTTTTAATGTGTGGCTTGGTGAGCTGCAGGGTATATAAAGATAAATGTGAAGAAACAATCCTTTCTCTAAGAAGCTTGTGATTCATAAAAAGATAAAACAACTTTATAAATCATTAGACTCTTAGAAGTCACTAGATTATGAGGGAGAGAGTGAATACCATAGGAAGGGTATAAGAGTTTCTAAACAAGAACTCTCCCCAATTTGTCAGTAGAGTGAGAACGAGTTCTGCAAGTCCTTTAAGATATATCTTTGGGAATGGTTTAAAGATTTTAGGTTGATGGCAAAATAATTAAAGAAAGAAGACAGGAAAATACAGAACATGCCAAGCAAAATGCAAGTGGCCTGGTATAGCAGGATATTCAAATGGGACTTTTTGGTTGAGACCCAAAGGCCTGGACATTACAATAGGGACCAAGTCACTAACATTCTAAATCTAGTTGCCATGGACATATGCAGGATATGCTAAGAAATTAAGAAAGCTATTCTGCCAGCAACCAGCTATCAAAGAATATGATCTGAGATTTGGAAGAGAAATGAATAGTTGGATGAGGGGGAATTTTCTCCACTGTAATTGTCTTTCAGCTTTCCATTTCTCACATCCATCAGAGAGAAAAGAGGGAATGGTCTTTTTCAGATCAAGGTAAGTTAGAGATGGTCTAAGGGGGCCACATGAGTGCCTTGATGTGTGTCTTCTGGAGTTTGAGTTTGAGGCAGCAGAGCAAAAATAAAGAAGGCTGCCCTGGGTGCCAACTGGACTTGTGCTGCCCACGAGTGAGTAAGATGTGTGAGATTTCCATGGGCTACGTGGGTAGGTGAGTTGGCCAGGAGTTATTTTAAAAAGGACTTTGCCCAAGAGGACGGTCTGGTGGAGCAAAAGACTGTTATAGAGTCTGGATGGGATGCACTGCCTGGATCCTGGAGGTTGAGGGTTGGGATTTTAAGTAGCCAGCAAGAGAAGGCATTGCTCTGTCATGGGTTCTCCCAAAAAGCCTGTACACTCCCTGCAAGATAGAGCCAGTCCTTATGCCTCCATCACCTTCAAAGGGAGGCTGCCCAACCCCAAGGAAAGGCCATGGCTAGTTAGTGTTGGGAAAAGGTAGAGAGAACAGAAACTGTCCACAGTGCCCTTCTGAGCCTGAAGCCCAGATGGCCTGCAGAGAGAAAAGAAGCTTTAGGTTGAATGAATGGGCTCCAAGGAAGTTTTGATTATCACTGTGGATGGTATGTTTAATTATTAAAATTAAACTGATCCAGCTATCCCACTACTGGGTATTTATCCAAAGAACATGAAAACACCAATGCATAGAGATACATGCACCCCTGTGTTCATTGCAGCATTATTCACAATAGCCAAGACTTGGAAGCAACCTAAGTGCCCATCAAGGGACGAATGGATAAAGAAGATGTGGTATATATACACAATGGAATACTACTCAGCCATAAGAAATGATGAAATCCAGCCATTTGTGACAAGATGGATGGACATTGAGGGTATTATGCTAAGCGAAATAAGTCCGAGGGAGAAGGTCAAATACCGTATTATCTCACTCATAAGTAGAAGATAAAAACAACAACAAAAAAACACATGGAGACAGAGATGGGATTGGTGGTTACCAGAGGGGAGGAGAGGAGGGAGGAGGGCGAAAGGGATGATTAGGCACATGTGTGTGGTGATGGGTTGTAATTGGTATTTGGGTGGTGAACATGATGTAATCTATGCAGAAATAGAAGTATAATGATGTACACCTGAAATTTATACAATGTTGTAAACCAATGTTACCACAATAAAAAAATAAATTAATTGAAAATTAAAAAACAAACAAACACATTCAACTGACAAAAAAAAGACAATTAAACTGTTCTTGAGATTGAAGGAAGTTCAAGGACTATTATCCATAAATGACTAAGTGAGCTATGAGACCTGCCTGAGATTTCACACAAGAGTAGAGAAAGAACAGGTGGCAGCATATTTAATGGTGGAGCGGTGGGAAAGAAGTGAGGTTCTCTGCTTCACCCTATGTCCCTACCACTTCCAGCTCAGTCAAGATAATGATTTAGGACTTGTGAAGAGTATTAGCAGGAGTTGAGATCACAAAGTTAAAGTGGGACCAAAGTTTGAAAGATCTTATAGGCCGCTTGGAGGAATTTACAGGGACAGAGGGCAGATACATAACAATAGTTACATGTTAAGAAGATTAATCTGGAAGCTGTCTGTAGTGTGCTTTGATAAAAATAGAATTCAAAATCATACAAGTACTGAAGATTGTGTACTAGTCAGAAACACATGATGAGGTTATGGTGGTGGTAATAAGAAAAATTAAGCTGGCTTCTTTCAAAAGAGATATTTACAAGAAAACTGTGGCTTTCAAAGTAAGCAGAAAGTCACACAACCATGCGTTTTTCTCATTGTATTTAACGTCTTAGTTCCTCAGAAAATCCCCTGGTGGCCTGAAAGAGTTAATGTTCCATCCTAAGCATCTCAGTACAAGGAACTTCCTAAAATCGTGGCAACGAGGAAAGAATTTAGTCCATTTATTCACTGAGCTCCCAAAGGGCTGTGAGTAAACCAAGCAGAAAAAATCCAAGGAGGGGAGGGAGATCAGTATAGACCACGTCACCGCCAAAATTTTAAACAAAACAGCATGTTTCTACATATTTCTACTCCCCCGAAGACCAAGAGGAAATGAGAAAGTTCAGACTGTAAATGTCAGTGAACTGCTAGATTACAGAGTTAGTAGAAAAATATATTTGCAACCCCTAATGCAGCTAAGCAGAGCTTCAGGGAGAAGCTGGAATTTTCGAACAGAAGTTTCAATTTGCAATCAGTGTGCTCAGGCTATTATTAGAAGAATAGGTTTGATACAGTGTTGGGTGGGGGAGGGATAGCCCAGGTTCCCGTTTAAACAAAGTTTTCCATTTCACTTATTAAGAAACATTCAGGGCTACTCAGTACCCATTCCACTCTTTGGGAGGGACATTTTGCTACTCTGAATAACTAGGCTTACATGATTTTATGTCTATGTCTTCCAGGATCCTTTAGTTTCACACATCAACACACCTCCAACACGGCTATCTTTCCCTTCAGTTTCTTCATTTGAAAAATTAAGTCCTTATTGTTCAAGACGAGGCTGTTAATAGTAGCAGCTACCATTTATTAACATATGACAAAACTAGTCATACACTATCTCATTTAAATCTGGTAGAATCCAGCAAGAAGTGTGTGTTACAAGCTGAGGATTCTCAGAGAGACTCTGAGACTTGCCTGAAAGCACAAAAATTAAAGAAATGATGGATCTGGATTCAAACTAGGTCTGTCTTACTCCAAAGTCTGCTCTGTCTGCAGCGAGTCACTGTCAGAATAAAAACCACAAGGATCTCAAGGACGGGGAAGTGACACCCGCTGCTGGAGTCAGTCGTTACCATACAAACCCAATACCCAAAGGCTGCATGTGGTGGAGAGTGAAGCCTCCTATTTGTACAAGCACATTTTATAGGCATTTTCACGTAACAGTCTACATGTCACCTATTTACAGGCTGCCTCTAAGTGTTTCTAAGAACACATAGCAATAGATCAATTTTCTTCCTTTTCTCCTTTTTCTAAAACGCTTATCTTTAATTCCTGAGGAGTTACTTTGGTCTTCCATGTCTTGAAGTTGCTGCAAAGCGTGCCTTTATTTCAGGGATGTTCAACTCGTGCATACTGAGGTTAAATTTCCCCCTTTGCTTCTCTCCTCACTTACTAATTCTTTTCTATATCTTTACCTCTAGTCCCTTCTTTCTATTTCCCATGGTTTTTCTTGATTGCCACCTCTGCTGTGTTTGTCAAAGTCCTTTTTTTGCCCTTCATCTACTTAATTGTCACAAGGCACTCGCTCCTACCTTCATTTTTCCTTTCTGGACTTCAGATCATCTCACTTTCTCTGAAGGAAGCTCATCCTCTCTTCTTTCTCTCTCTTTTCTGCTTCTACGGCTTTTGGAATCAGTGAAGCCTGGAGTTAAATCATTCACACTAGAATTGAAATCCTGCTAACTGTGGGGCATTGGAGAGGTTACCCAACATCTTTAACCTAAGGCGTCCCATGAATAAAATAAGAGTGTTTATTTCACAGTGTTGGAGAATAATAAAACACGTAATGTATGTAATGTTTCTGCTATATTGTAAGCTTTCCTCTTTTCTTTCTCTTGATGCTTTCCTCTCCTCAGCCTTATTTTACAGTCTTATACTAATATTTTAAGTTCTTTCTGCAGCTCCTCTTTTCTCCGGTGATAACTGACCCTGACCGTGGTCTAAGAGATAGATCTATGTTTTGCATTGCTGCTCTGAGCTTGAGCTATCTGTTATCTCCTATTGCTGTTTTTATAGTTTGAAAAATTTATTAAACTAGTATGTGTTGATTTTTAAAATATGTGACAGGCACCGGGGATACAGCTAATGAAACAGGCAAAAATCCTCTCTTTCTTGAAGCTTACATTCTATTGGGGTTGGAGGACGGAATATGACAATTTGAAAAGAGTAAAAGAATGTAGGATGGAGCTTCTTGGTTGGTGAATAGGTTGAAGTGCTGAAAGGGTGTACCTTAAAGAGGGCCTGGAAGCTCCATGCTACACACCATCCCATACCTGGCCCTACACATCTCTTCCATTTGGCTGTTCTTGAGTCACATCCACTTGCAAAAAAATGAATACAGACACAGAGCTTACACCCTTCACAAAAATTAACTCAAAATGCATCATAGACCTAAATGTAAAATGCAAAACTATAAAATTCCTAGAAGAGAACATAGGAGAAAATTTAGATGACCTTGGATTTGTCAATGGCTTTTTAGATAGAATACCAAGGCATGATCCATGAAAGAAATAATAAGTTAGACTTCATTAAAATTTAAAACTTCTGCTCTGTGAAAGACACTGCTAAGAGAATGAGAAGACAAGCCACAGACTGGGAGAAAATATTTGCAAAAGTCATATCTATTATCTAAAATATACAAAGAACTCTTCAAACTCAACAACAAGAAAACTGATTAAAAAATGGCAAAGTACCTGAACGGATACTTCAATAAAAAAGATATATAGATGATAAATAAGCATATGAAGGACTGTTCAATATCATATACATCAGGGAATTGCAAATTACAACAACAAAGAGATACTACTACATATCTATTAGAATGGCAAAAATCCAAAACAGTAACAACCCGAAATGCTGGTGAAGATGTGGCGCAACAAGAATTCCCATTCATTGCTGGTGGGAATGCAAAATAGTACAGCCACTTTGGAAGACAGTTTGGCAGTTTCTTACAAAACTAAACAGATTGTTACCACAAGACCCGGCAATTGGTATTTATTCAAATAAGTTGAAAACTTATGTCCACACAAAAACCTGCACACAGATGTTTATAGCAGCTTTATTCATAATTGCCAAAACTTGGAATCACTCAAGATGCCCTTCAGTGAATAAGTGAACTGAATAAACTAAACTGTGGTACATCCATTCAATGGAATATTATTCAGTGCTAAAAGAAATGAGCTATTAAGCCATGAAAAGATATGGAGGAAACTTAAATACTTGTTGCTTAGTGAATGAAGCCAATCTGAAAAAGTTACATACTGCATACTGTATGATTCCAACTCCACGACATTCTTGAAAAGGCAAAACTATGGAGACAATAAAAAGATCAGTGGTTGCCAGGGGTTATGGGGGAGGGAGAAATGAATAGACAGAACACAGAGGATTTTTAGGGCAGTGAAACTATTCTGTATGATACTATAATGGTGAATACATGTCGTTATGCATTTGTCCAAACACAGAGGATGTACAACACCAAGACTGAACCCTAATGTAAACTATGGACTTTGGGTGATAATGAAGTGTCAAAGTAGGTTCATCGATTGTAACAAACATATCACTCTGATGTTAGATGTTGATAGTGGGGGAGGTTGTGCATCGGAGTAGGGAGTGGTAGACAGGAGGTATATAGGAAATCTCTGTACTTTCCGTTCAATTTTCCGTGGCCCTAAAATTGCTCTAAAAAAGCCTATTTAAAAAGGCAGAATGCACATTTTCTGTAAGTCTTCTGACCATATTCTAATCTCACCTATTTTCTGACTTGTTGGCATGAGTGGCTACGGAGCGTCAACGCCCTACCATTTTCGTTGCCAATAACAGCAATAGCCAAATGTTTTCCTTCTCGGCAAAAATTACCCTCTCAGTTACTCAGTGAGTGATTTTGTAAAATGTATTTAGGTTTCACAGTAACACTACAAGGCAGGTAGAACATCTGATATTTTCTCTGTTCAATAAAAGAGGAAACAGGTTTGCAGAGAAGTTAAGTGACTTGTCGCAGGTCACACAGATTGTTAGGGGCAGAGTTGAGTTAGACCTCTGAAACTCTCTTATCCAAGTCCTGGGCTCTTTCTCTATGGTTATTCAGTAAGAAAACATATAGTAAATTAATCTACTCCTTGCATTTCTATAGCACATGGCATAATTTATAAATAGTGCTTTTATGGCACACCAGAGAGTTGCAGTGTTTGACATCTGCATTCAGAGGGTCTGGTTGATAGTAGTACCAGAGGGTATTAAAATCCCTGAGATTTTTATGCAAGAGGTGAGTTTTCTTAGGTCAGATCCAGTACGCATATTGCTCTTTGAAAAGCAACCAACAGTTCCTGTTACCAAAAGGCAGCAGAAATTCTCAGAGTACTGAAAACAGAGGAAGCCCAGCAAAGATATGTAAAGAGAGAACATTCCCATATAACCCTCCATAATAACACGGATAACAATTCAATTTAAAGACTGAATTTTGAGCAACTGTAGACAAAAGAAGACTGTTCTATGCAACCAGCAAATGAAGAAATACTAGAAAATGACATTTTAATGCCAAACTTTTAAAACAATGGTACAACAGAATACCAACTGGATCAAACCAGAAACAATTTCCTTAGCAATAACTGCTAAGGATTTTCACTTTTTTTTTTTTCAGTGTGGTAGAGTTGACAGTTGTAGCAGAACATCTGTTCTTCCTTAATAATAGGGTATTAGTGGGCCACACAGTCACCTGATTAAAGACCATACTCCCCAGCCTTCTCGGAAGGTTTATGTGACCCTGTGACTCAAGTCTGGCCAATGAGGTGTTATCAGAAGTGATATGTGCAAATTTCCTGTTGTGCTTGAAAAGGAAAGGGCTTGATTTCCCCTTCCCAGACTGGAATGAATATGTGATCATGGGAGCCGGAGCAGCCATGTTGGACCACAGGATGGAGCCAGGTGTTGAGGACAGCAGAGCAACAAGATAGATATCCATCCAACCACATTTTATGTAAGAGAGAAATAAAATTCTGTCTTCCTTAAGCCAGTATCATCTTTGGTATCTCTGTTACAGCAGCTGAAGCAGTTCTTAACTGATACAGGAGTCAACGTAAAAACTGTATTATATTCACTTTATAATTTGTTGCATATGACTGTTTTAAAATGAACGATGGTAACCATGCATATTGTTCTGTTTCCAGAGTATTATTTCATGCATTCTTATTCTTTTTGATGTCCTTATAAGTGTTAGAGTTAATAGGACCTTCTATATGTTATTATAGATCGTTATTTGGATTGAGTGGACCTCCAGATGAGAACGAGTGAGAGTGAGGGAGAGAGCATGCTCGAATGATAATAGTAGTAAAAATCTGCTGCCTTGAATGGGCACATCAGCTTCCTGTGTTCCATACAGCATGGGGTGTTACCAAGGCCTGTTTTTTCTAAGTGATCCAAATGCGACACGTTCATGAATTTCCTTATTGAATTAAATCCTTGCTGTGTTATGCACACAGTTTCAATTTCAATAACATTTTAAAGATTTTATTTCCTTATCTTTAAAACGAGGGTAATACCTTTCAAAGTTTCCTCAAGCACTGCTTGGTCCATATTTGGTGGTCCAATAATGTTAGTGTCTTGTCATGAATATACAAAAATGAAGCACCCAATGGCGATACAAAAAAAACACATAAAAGGGTAGCAACATTTTTTTTTTTTCTATTAAAGAATAGAGTCAGTTTATAGAAAAAAATGGCAGGGAGAAGAAAAATGCTGAATGCACAAATGCCATTGCTTTTACACTTTGGTACTAGAAACGTGTTCCAGGCATCGTTACTATAATAGGCTTTAATTTCTGCTGCCAGATCCGTGAAAGGAAAGTAGGCATGTTGTGGGAAAACTTTTCCATTTAACCTGCATCTATTTGGGATGTGTTAGTTAGAGCTGAAAGGAGTAAGTACGTAAGCTGAGAATCTATTGATTTAAGCAGTACCATTCTCCCATGTTCTTTGTCTTCCTGCTGCTTTCTCATTATTCCTGCCTTTTTATTTGCTCTTCAGACCTCTGTTACTTAATGAGTTTGCATCTTCATTGAATTCTCCACCAGGATTCTTATTTCCTGATCCAGGAAAGTTCATTAACGTGTACAAATAACAGAGACTTGGGGTATAAACGTCCAAAGCAATGGATTGGCTCCTTGTCACAGTTCTTCAGTCTTTCCTGTCCACTGACCTATGGACTTTTTTTCTGTCTTTAGGGAAAGTTCAAGAACTAGTTTGGAAAGAAACAAAGCAGGAAAGAGCTGAAAAGTAATGTGTGGAGGTATAGGGTCCATTTGAATTTAAGAATAGAGTTCAAGTTGCAGTTTGAAAATCTTGATATATATAACATTTTTCAAAAAGTATACTTACCATGCTTTGAGATTTCATGCATTCATAAAATTTTCAAAGAAATTTGAGGGCTAGTACATAGCCTGCAACTCTTTTTCTCTTTCCCTGAATGACTACAAGAACTGTGATGAGAAAGAAGAATAAACCTTTATCATCTTAAGGCTCAGAAATTTTGGGTTAGCTACAGCAGGAAAGAGAGTATTAGAGTATTACTTACCCTAACTAATATAACCAACAAAAAAAGTAAGAAAGATATAATCATAGCACAATGAAAGACAGTCCTTTGAGTTGAATAAATTTGTCTCTATGAAAAACTCCATATGTCAGTCTTTTGTTTGTTTTAAATTTGAGCCGGGGACTGGTCAAACATCCTCGTTAACTTATAACCGGATTATGGACAAATGTTATGGATTGCTGGTGTCAACCATTCCTATTGAGAGTTATTTGTGCCTGCTTTTTTTATTGGAACTTTTTTCCCAATTACCAAGATTTGCGTTCTGTCTGAGGCCCCACGCCTCTTCTTGGTCTGGACCCGATCTTCAATTGTTGGCACGTTTTGTCTTCTCACTTTCCAGGCTCCCTCGCTGTCCTTGAGATGTTGATAACGATCCTGAACACCATCACGCTGTAGTTCAGGTGATCCATCAGTTTAACCTTACATCTCCTAAGAACCTTTCCTGAGATACAGCCCCACCGAGCTAGGGTTTAAGTGAGTTTTTACAAATCACTGTGATCCGTTGCTTGCTAAGGTAGGGAAACCTGGACAGCCGTGACAGAATGCTTCTGCGGATGGAATGCAGTAGGGAAATGGCTGAAGCCATCGTTTTAAAGAGAATCAGCGTTTGTCAGCCGCCTTACCATTTTGTACCAACAGTGTGTTGGTAGCTAGAACTAAGGTAGCTTATGATAAATATCTCTCCCAGGACTCTTCGCCTCCAACAAATATCTTAAAGTAACATAAGAACAGTAATCCCAACAAACAATGTTAACCAACAGTAGAAATATTGTTTTGAAACTTTTTATGTTTATCCCTATTAGTTTACTGAGATTCCTTGTTGGAGAGCTATAACAAGCAAAATGTAAGAAAATATTTCTTAGAATTCTGTTGCTCCATAAGTTGGCTTGTTCTATTACATGATTTCTGTATATTTTATTTACAATGCATCTTTTTTTTTTAAACAATTGGCATTGCCCTGTACTCTGTTTCCTTGCTGTTCCTTTTTTGATATTAACCACGTGAATATTGTGAATATTGTGAAACCAGAATATCAGAGACTTAGCTACTTTCCATTATAAGAGTTCTAATAATTAAAACAGAAGAACCACTGTGATCACAGCAGACAAATAAACACAGCAAGACAAATCTCAGGATGCATTCCGGAAACACTAGGGAACAGTTGTATTGTCATATCTAGAAACTTTACTCAGAGGAAAATTAATTCAGAAATTAGTCCTCCTTCAATCTTTCCCCTTAAAAGGAAAAGATGAAAATCATGGCTTGGGGAAACCAGACAAAATTTCCTTCCTGTGCCCAACTTAGAAATCTCTCATGCCCTTGCTTGTTGTTTCATATCTGATGGCAAGGAAGTAATTCATTCTCTCGATTTCAAAGAAGGTACTTCAAATATGGTTCTTTCCTAACTATTGGCTTATAAAAATTGAAGTTGCAATGGCAACAAAGGTCTTATTTAAGCAGAAGGAGATAAAAGTTAAAAGATTTTATATTAATTTAGTTAATGATTATTTATTGAGCAACTCATATGCTAGTTAGTTTCATGGTTAATGGAGAGACAGACATGTCTAATATACTACCACTCCCATCAATGAGCATGGAGTCTTTAGAGTTAATATTTTGCTTTGTTACTCAATTGACACATATTTATTGAATATGGCACCTATGTTCTTCTAGATTTTGTAGGAGTGACTTAGCTTGCATTCCCTTGAAAGCAGAGCTTGAAACAAAGGCTTTGATGCAGGTATGTAGTTATTTGGGGATTGATCTCAAAGATCAAGAGTGAGTGGAATAGAGAAGGGGACAGTATAAGGCTGGTTACTCTGCAGGTAACTGCTATGTATCCAGTACAAAGGATGTAGAGGGAGGAGGTGTGACATTTACAATCAAGTACTGAAGACAGAAGTTTGCTATTCTAAAACTGCAATGAAGAATGTGGACAACATATGACCGAGGACAAAATTGTTTCAGACAGACCAGTGGTTCTCAACGGGCATCTTGCATTGCCTTCAGGTGATATTTGGCGATGTCTGGGGGCATTTTTTGTTGTCATCATGGGGGCTGGGGAGTGGGGTGGAGTGAGAGGTTATGTTGCTGGCATCTTGTGGGTAAAGGCCAAGGATGCTGCTAAACATCCTACAACGCACAAGACAGCCTCCCTAATACAAAGAAATATCCGGCACACAACGCCAATTATGCCGTTGTTGAGAAACATCCCTCAAACACTGAAATGCCTATACGTCTCCTGAGAATCTAGTTAAAAGGTAGACTCTATTCAGTAGGTCCAGGGTGGACCCTGACATTCCACTTTTCCTAACCAGCTGCTAGGTGATGCTGATGTGGCTGGTCTGTGGACCACACTTTGAGTAACAGGGCTATAGACGGGGGGTATGGTAGAAGATTAGACAAATGAGAGATTAATAGCAAGTAGGGCAACTTTTCTAAGGGGAAAGCCCTTAGACAAGGTGGCATTCATGTCTAATGGCTGAGATTTCTTGATGGACAGGGTGGTGAAGAAAAATAGAGCACTATGAGTGGAGAAGTAAGGGTGACAATTTTTAGCATAAAATACATCTGGCCCAGGAAGGGAGCCTATGAAAAGAGCATGGAGTGAAAAACTTGAATATAGGGTGGCAAGACATGTGTCATCCTTACTGATGCTTTGTGGCTGTGCAAGTTACATATTTTTGGGGACCTCAGTTTCCTCGTTGTAAAAAGAATACTTCAGTGTATTATTATATGTAGGTTTAAGCAAAATGAAATCGCATGTGTAAGTTTTGTACTTTCCAGATGTAATTTCTGTAGCCAGACTGCCGGGGTTTGAATCTCAGCTGTGCTTCTTATTGTATGGCCTAGAATAATGCTTTTCTGGTTTTTACAATTTTATCAAACAGGAGTTCATAAAAATTAGTTCCCACATGGGATATGGGATGGTATTTTACAAAACTACTACTCATCCATAATTAGCATCTATTAATTTCTTACTCTGTGCCACTGTTCCAAGTACTTTACATGTATTCTGTATGGCATTTTAAAGTTTCCCTAAATTACTGGATGCAGGTAATTATTGGGATCCCATTTTACAGATGAGGAACTGAGGTTATATCGCTTGCCCAAGGATGTACAGTTAGCAAATGGCACAACTGTGGTTCAAACACAGGCCATTTGGCTAAAGAGTGTGCTTTTAGCAACTACATTCCCGGAGTTTCCCTAAACTTAGGTATTCTGTCTCTCTATACTTCTGGCTTTTGCTTCTACAAGAATTTTGCTCTGTCAACTGGCTTGCTCAAGAAACTTTGGTATTTTCATATTTTCAGATTACTGGAGAGGACTCAACCAAGGAGATTCTTAATTTGTTAGATCTTTGAAGTTTTTCTATCTATTGGGGAGGGACATCTCCCTGGACTCTTCTAGATTGATTGCTCTTTACCTGAGTTTTTCATGATCTTAAGATTCCACGGAAGTAGTAATAGATGTGTACAACCTATCCTCAATATTTCAGAATCCTAACGTACACCATGTATCTACCCCATGACAGTAGAGCACTGGTCTACAAAGATATCAAAGTGGTGTGTTTTTGAATGGAATTATATAACTCATAGGCTCCCAATATATATCCCAAACTATTAATAAAGTAATAATAATAAATGTTCTTGCAGAAAGTTTGGGAATCATTGACCTATAATATTGTCCATTCCAGTCATGACTAGAAAATCTGTACTCTCATTAAACAGAATCTCCAGTTTTCCTGTCTCTTAGGGGTGTTTTTGGTTCATCTGAGAAAACCACCTAAGTTGACTACCTCTTTTAACTCAGACCATTTCAAACTCTGTCACATACACCGCATGCTTCCCCATCCACTTCCCTGGACATGAGGAGTGCAGGGTTTCCTTGTCAGCAGCAGAGCTTGTGCCTGGGCAGAATGTGACATGGCTGGGTTCTCATTTTTTATGTTCTCTAAGGGGGGATGTGGGCGGGACAAGAAGCTATCAGGGATTTTTTTTTTTTTAATGAACGTGTCATAAAGTCTGTTCTGATAGATTTTGAGCAAGTTCCTGTCACTGGGCGAGATGAAATGACAACCCTGGGAGACTGGACAGAAACACATCAACCCCTTGAATTTCTTTATTTTCGTTGCCTTTGTCTCTCCTGCTGAGTTGAATTGTTCCTCCCATGGAGCCTGTGATGCTCACCGAGTGGAAGGTCTCTGGCACTCCAAAGCAAATACCCTCCAACAGCCTCCAGTCCCTAAATAAGAGGCAATTACAACCCCTCTTTCCTGGGAGGTGTCAGTCATAAAGGCAAAGGAGCCTTTGGAGATGAGTTGGAGCGTGTCAGTCATTCAAAGAGTAAACTCTGGGATTGAACAAATGGTACGTTCCTGCACGCAGTGCCAGCAGGCAGCTTCTGGCTACAAACTCTTTTGCAAGGATAAAAGCCTTCCTAGTGGAGTTCTAGCAATTCTAAATATTTCATGCCTGTGCTCGAATAAAAAGTTGCCATGGGAAGGCTGGCTTGAAGATGTATTATCAGCTTGGTATTTTCCAAGTTAAAGTTTCTCATTAGCTTGTCCTTCTGTGCCCCATTACCACCCAAGTCAGAAACGCCAATTGCAAGCATTCTTTAGAAAGTACAATTCCTAGATATCTTAGGCATCTTCTCTACTGAAATCTGTCAGCTCTGCCTTATGAGTCCCACTAAAGACATCATACATGCTAATAGGAGAGGAAGAAGCTGCTGCTGTATCTTCTGATGTATTTAGAAGTATCTGTGGAAATCAAGTTTTATTAGTGATCTGTTGTTGTGTAGCTACCCCAAAACTAAGTAGCTTAAAAAATAATCACTATTTGTTATGTCTCACTCTTTCTGCCGGGCAGGACTTCAGATAAGGCTCAGTGGGGATATCTGTTCCACAGCGTCTGGACTCAGATGGAATATTTGAAGGGTGAGGGCTGGAATCATCTGAAGGCTCATTTACTCACACATCTAGCAGTTGATGCTAGCCTTTGGCTGAGAAGCTTGCTAGGCTGAGTATATGGCTTCAGCTACAATGTAGCTGGATTTCAAGGGCAAGTGTCTCAAGTCACAGATTTTTACGACATATAGAAGTTATACAGGGTCACTTCAATCACACTCTATTGGTTAATACAGTTATAAAGTCCTACCCAAGTTCAGGAGAACCTTCTTGTGAAGGCACGTCACTGTCACATTGTAAGAAGAGCACGAGGGATGGAATATATATATACATTGTTCATAGGATTCCTTATATACTTTTATCTACTCTATTATATATAGTATTCTTTGGAAAATATAATCTGCTTCTCAAATGCAGTTTAGAAAAGTCTAGACTAGCTGGTACTTTGGGAGTATTGTCTATGTTTCAAAGTTGTTTGGCCAGGTAACTTATAAACTGATGGAAACTGGTTGCTATACTCTATCATATCTATGTAATGCTTTGTAATATCTCAACTGCTTTTATATTTATTTAATATTTGTTTTAAGTATACTTGAAGTTGGTAAGTCAAGAATTCTCACCTCCACATTATGAATAAAAATACCAAGGCTCAGAGAAACATAGATATCTTAAAATCATCCAGCTATTTAATGGTGGATATAGAAATAGAACACAGCTTCTCTAACTCCGAAACCATTGTGCTTTTCATCAGAACAAATGAAAGATGTTATAAAAGATGTATAAATTTATAACAGCTACAATTTGTAGATGAATATTAATTGAGTACTTTCCATGATGGAGGCACAGAGGTAGACACTGAACGTATAAAGATGAATACGACACTGTTTCTCCCTTAGAGAACTCATGGTCAGATGGAGAAGATAAACACATAAACGCATGTATTCAAAAGAGTGGGACAGTGGGGAGAGGAAAGTAGACAAAGGGGCTGTTTGAGAACAGAGAGAACCACTTAGTTCATTTTGGGGTTCAAGGGTGACTTTTGGGGGGGCCAAAATATTTAAGCTTAAATTTTCATTGCTCAGCTCACTAAACTAGATAGCTGTCTGAAAAAGGGCACGTTGGGTACTCAAATTTCAATATACACATTTCAAAATAATATGTCTTACCTGATATATGATAAGGCAATTCCCTTTTCCCTTTGTCCTTCAATAAACTTATACATTTGTAATATCTTGATTATGGGTACATCTTACTTTTTTTTGTTATTTTGAATAGTATTTTTAAATACTGTAGTTTCTAATTGATTGTTGCTGGTATATAAAATTTCCATCGTTTTTCTTGTGTGGATCTTTTATACAGCGATCCTGCTGAGTTTTTCTACCTTCTTGAGATGGATGCTTCTCTTATTGATTTTCGGCTTCCCTTCTTCCCTAATGTATGCACTTAATCCTCTGCATTTCCCTTTTATTCTTGCTTTGGCTACATCCCACAAGTTAGATGTTTAGTGATTTTATTTTTGCTCAGTTCTGTATATCGTAATTTCCATTATGAACTCTTCCTGAAAACAATGTATTTTTGGAAGAGTTTCTTTGTATATTAAAGAAAATATATATTTATGTACACACAAACACTGTTTTAAATTCGTTCTGTTTCTCTGAAGAACCCTGACTAATACACTTTGCAATAACGTATTATGCTTTTTTTATAATGCTGGATCCAAATTCCTAATATTTTGGTGACAATTTGTACCTTTATATTCGTGAGTGATCATGGTCTATAATTTTTTGTTCTTTTAATATATTTGTTAAGTTTTGATACCAGGGCTGTACTGGACTTATAAAATGAATTGAGAAATGTTCCCTGTTTCTGTATTGCCTGAAAAGGTTTGGGTAAGACAACTGTTCTTAAAATATCTGGTAGCACTCACCAGTACACCCACCTGGACACGGAGATTCTTTTTGACAGTTTTTAATTACAGAGTCTTTTTTTAAAAAAAAAAAAAATCAGGTATAATGGCTATTCAGATCTTTTATTTGGTCTTGTGTCAGTTTTGGTAAGTTGAATTTTTCAAGGAAATGTTTACATTTTATCTAAATTCTTCCATTTACTGTCATGTCATAAAGTTGTTTATATCATCTCCTGATTTTCCTCTTAATGACTGTAGGATCTGTGTTTATTATCTGTAATGCATTCCTCATATTGATAATTTGTGTTTTCTCCATCTTTCCCTTGATCAGTCTTTCTTAGTGTTAATCAGTTTTATTAATCTTTTTCAGAGAACCAACTTGTGTGATTCTGTTATTATCTTATTATTTCCTTATTTCTATTTTCTTTGTGTCAAAGTTATACTTCCTTTTCTTCTTGAGATCTAATTTAGATAATTAATCTCAAACTTTTCTCATTTCTAATGTAAGCATTTAAAGGCATAAATTTTCCTCTGAGAGCTTTAGCTGTATTCCCCAAATTTTGAGACATTGTGTTTTCGTTATGATTCAGGTTGAAATATTTTCAAATTTCCTTTATAATTTCTTCTTTGACCTATGGGCATTTGGAAGGGTATTGCTTAATTTCGAAGTATTTGGTCACTTTTAGATATTTTATTGCTTTTGACTTAAAATTTCATGTGTTTGGAGAATATATTCTGGATGATTTTCATTCTTTGGAAATTTTTTGAGATTTGTTCTATGGCCCCAAATATGGCCTTGGTGAATATTTTTGTTTGCTTGGAAAGAATATATATTCTTCAGTTTTGGGGGGTGTAATGTTTTATAAATCTATATTATGTCCAGTTGACTGAAAGCGTTTGGAGATTTTATATTATTCTGTTTTGTCTATTTGTTTTTGCAATTACTGAGAGAAGGATGTCAAAATCTCTAACTATGATTGTGGGTCTCTCTGCTTCTCCCCTAATTCTGTCACTTTTCCTATTCTAACCCCCTGTTACTGTTCCCCATTGTATAATACGCACTGCTGTGCTTCTTGCCTCTGAAATGAATTTCATTCCTACCACTACACCAGTGCCAAGCAAACACCACATAATCTAAGTTCTGTTGTAAAATTATTACATGTCAAGGTACCAACTTCTCTATTAGCCTAAGTAGGCTATGTACTTTAATAATCCAAAAATCGCAGTGATTTAAGGTTTCTCTCATGCTCATGTCATAGTCCAATGTGTGTTGCCAAGGAAAGGGCTCTTGTCTACACAATCATTCAGGGCATCAGATTCTTCTTAGAGTGGCTCCACGCTTCCCTATGAACCCAGAGTCACCACTGGATTTCTTGAATCTGGCTAGCAAAAGAGAAAAAAGAATGAGTAAGCTTGCATACAGAGTGTTTGGGGGCTGGGCCTGGAAAGAGTGTATTTCCCTTTTGCCTGTATTTCATCATCTGGAATTCAGTTAGCCAGCCATTCCTAAGTGAAGGAGAAAGATGAGAAATGCAGACTGGCTGTGTGACTAGGAGGAGAAGGAAACGCGTTTTGGTGCAGGGTAGCATTACTTCTACAACATATTCCTATTGCACAAAGATCAGCTCAACATTGTGTTTAAGCTCTATTATACAACATTTCATTTCATTCTAAGTACTGAAGCAAAAATAAAGTTTATTATAGTGGATTGCATAATATATTGAATTCCTGCTCACAGAAAATGCCATGTCTTCCATTACTTTGGTTGAAATTAATTATTCTCTTCTCTGTCATTTTATGACTTTTGCTTTGAAACTTGGTTAAAATATTTATCACGGTCCTTCTTGCATTAAAGAATGTTGTGGATTTATTTTTCTCTTTCCCTGTAGATGGTGAGCCCTTTGAGGTAAGGGAATTATGTGTTATTAATCTTTATATCTCCACGGGTGACTAGCACAGGGTTTCCCATTTGGTTCAGTCGATGCTTGTTTGTTGAATGGATTTGACAGAAGACTATAATTCAAGGAGGTATGGAGAAGTCTGCAGACTTTCCATTTTTATTATTCAATCTCCCCATTTTATTGTTTCAGAAACTGAGGATCAGAGAAATTTCTTACCATATCCATCTTATATATATTAAATGCTCAAACTGGAACTAAAACCCAGGTGTTCTGATTGGTATTTGCAGTTATTTTTAACTTACCTATATGACCATGATTATTGCTTCTCAGCTGAGGTATAACAGGAAAAATGACATGTTTAAAAAAGTTAAAGCTTTTGTTGAAAACACTTTTGTTAGGAGCTGTTACAGCATTTTCATGATAGTGTTCATTAATGCCACTTGTGTGTCCCCAAAGTGTGTTTCTCTACAGCTTTTTGCAGAAGATTTTCATTTTGGTACCCTGGCAAATAGGAAAGATACATGCCAAAAAGCGTGATGTCGTCTTGGAAACAAACAAACATAAATTGTACACATCAGACACAAATTGATGCTTAATTTTTTCACTTGGGAAAATCATGTTACCATGAATTATTAAAATTATTTCCTTATCTGATTATCCGAGTTAGAACTGAATCTCATGTTCTTCTTGAGACAGCGTATAATAGAAAGAATTGCTGAAATAATTCAGCCATTTCACTTTCATTTGATGTGATGGTTAATTTTATGTGTCAACTTGACAGGGCCATGGAGTGCCCAGACATTTGATCAAACATTCTGGGTATGTCTGTGAGGATGTTTCTGGATGAAACTAACATTTGAATCAGTAGACTGAGTAAAGAAGATTGCCCTTCTGAGTATGGGTGGGCCCCATCCAATCAGTGGAAGGCCTGGATGGGACAAAAAGGCTGAGTCTCCTGTGAGTAAAAGGGAATTCCTTCTGCCAGACCATCTTCAAGCTGGGACATCATTTTTTTCCTGTTTTCGGACTTGAACTGAAGCGTTGGCTCTTCCTGGGTCTTTCGACTGGATCTACACCATTGACCTTCCTGGCTCTCAAGGCTTTGAACTTGGACTGCATCTATACCATCAGCTCTCCTGGTCTCCAGCTGGCCAACTGCAGATATTGGGACTTGTCAGCCTCCATAATCACATGAGCTAATTCCTTATAATATATATTTCCTTATTTTCTATATATATCTGGAGAAGCTTGATTAATACACTTGACAATTAGAGCTTTGAACACAGTGTTCTAAAACATTTATACCCTTCAAACAGTGCTACAAGGCGGGCAACAAATTTAGATCCACCCAGACAACAAAGAGTTAATTGGACCTCTTTAGATAAATACATGTGGAAAATTTATGATTGGGGTGCTTCTAAAAATAGCAACGCTCACGTTTAAAATTCTAAATAAAAACATAATTACTAAGTAATTCCTCTTGATTAGCATCTCTGTTCTCATGATGAGCTAAGATTCTATAATAATGCTAGAAGAATGACACTTAGTCAAAAGTTCAAGTGATATGTCATAGTATAAGCAGTACAGTCCGGATCTCTTCAATTAAGTATGTTTAACAGCAGGTGGAAGGTTATTTTTCTCCACAGAAATAGAGTGAAGTTTTTTCCTGATGATAAAACTGATTGTTTTCTTAACAGCCTATCCGAAACAAAACCTTACCTTAAAGGCCCTAATGTTTAGTGTTTTATTCTTCCATGTATCATGTTGAAGAAATTATTGATAAATAACCCCTCTCCATTAAGAATACTGGATTGTTCTTGTGTACTATGGCGAGAAGTTATTCTGTTACCCGTGAGCAACAAATACCTTCACTCCACTGAGAGGACGTGACCATGTTCAAGTCTGCGTTGCTGAGTTTGTGTGTATGTGTGTTTTTGTCCAACTCCAAGTGACTGTGACTTGGATTAACACTGACATTATCAGTTTAGCATTGATAGACCTGGCCTTAACGGAGAGTCTGTTGATTAGTACCCTGAAGGTGTGGCTGGAATTTTCTTCAAAGGCTTGGATAGCCCCAGGTTTATTGTGTTATGCTATGGACAGAATGAGAAGCCTCTGGGTCTGTTTTGAAGGTCAAGGCTCATCTGATTTGGGTACATCTTCACCTCTGACAGATAATAGAATCTTAATAGAAGAGAGCTTTTTCCTTTCCTTTTTTTTCTTTGCTTAGGAAGATGCACCTTAAGAAATTTCCTGCTGTAAAATATGTGCCTCCCAAGTTACTAGCTACCTTCTGAGACCTAAATTCTCTTTACTTTTTTGAACTTTCCTGAAACTCAAACACAGTGCTATTTCTCTTGAAATAGCTTCTCTTGAAAAAGCTTCTCTTCTTGAAAATCTCATTCCTGTCAAACAATGCATGTGTAATTATGTATAAATGGCTTTTTACACATTTGAACAAGTAACTATGAACCTAGAAGTCAAAATGAAATACTCAATCCAACAAACATTTATTGATCAGCTAATATATGGCAGGGAACATCTTTGGCCCTGGGAATACCAAGTTGAATAAGACTCGTTTCCTGATTTCAAAAAGATGACAGTGTATTGGTGGTATATTTTATCATTACAGCTTTACATAATGGTGGACTAATTTGGTTAGGATAACCCTCTCAGAGATAACAATTATAAAATCTGGAAATAATGTATGTATATCTATATCTATATGTGTGTGCGTGCAGATAATGACCAAAAGCAGGTAAAAATTGCAGAAGATGTTACCTGTGAAAGATGAAGTGTAACAGGTGAGATTTGCTATTTTGAAGCTCTGTGTTTGCATGCCCAAATCATCCAACGCTCTGGGGAGAGAAAGCCACTGTCTTACTGACTTGAGGCATAAGAGAACAGAGTTTGGGACTAGAAAAATACCCAGAAAGTTATGGACAAATCCTTGAAAGAAGAGACACAAAGTGGTTCGGGCTCCAAACCTACATATAAAATCCACTAAAATCCTTAGCTGGGTGCTGAACTGGTTAAACGGGCTGGCATGCTTGGGGAAAAGTCTATAGAGCCCAGCAAAATCCAGCATCTGGAAGTTGAAAGATCTCTGCAGAAGTATCAGATGATGGTCTCTGCAAGGGAACAGAATTTGGAGTTTGAATCCAGTCAAGTTATCTGGTTCTAGAAGAAAAAAAAGCACTCATCACAGTAACATAGCAGTATCTAATTTCTACAACTTACTATCCATAATATCCATTATTTGAAAAAATAAATATGAAGAAACAAAAAGTGTGATCCATACTCAAGAAAAAAGCAGGTAATATAAATTGATCTTGTAATAACCCAGATGTTGCAATTAACAGAAAAGGACTTTAAGGCAGCTATTATAAATATTTTTAAGGACATAAAGGAAGATATATGTGCAATGAATAAGATGATGAAGAATCTCAGCAGAGAAATAGAAACTAAATAAAAAGGATATTTTAGAGCTTAAATATACAATAACTGCAATATATGATAATTGCACATTGAAGGTGACAAGAAAAAAAGTATATTCTAAGAAGTATTTATAGAAAGTATCAATGTGAAGACTGTCTTGTTCACAGATGTAACCCTAGCACCTAGGATAGTGTATTGTGCAAGCACATGTTTGATGGTTATTAAAACTTTGATGAATGAATATATAGCTTCAGGGACTGAACAAATACATTGTCTAAGTACTTTATAAAATCACAACAAATAATTGGGTGGCTATATGTAGTGATGCTGGTAAATTGGGGTGGTGGGTGAGATCCAGTAATGCCTGACTCTTTAAAATATAAAAGAGGAAATAACAGATGCTATGGAGAATTCTTTTGGTTAATTTCACAGTTCCATATAATTGACTCCTCTGTTTTTTTCCTGATTTTCCAGTGACCAGCTTTATTTTCCCTCCCATGTTCTATTTCTGAGGCCTAAGCTGGGTGCCAAAAAAGAAGTGTACCATTAATTATTGAGTAGCATTAGCTACCTGGTCAATCGAGTGACATTCAAATTGCACTGTCTTGACACACTGGGGTCAAAGACTTACAAAACAAAATGAGTTAAATACGAAGTAGGGACACTGCGTAAGGACAGAGACTGATAAGAAAAGGGATTAAATATGACTTCTCACTGTCCACAGTGAACACTTGGGATCCTTACTTGGATTGATTTCAAGTGTTATTGCTTAAGCTCTGGACATTTCAAAGTGCATGCATGTGAGCCCTAGAAACCTGAGAGTTTGTGTGGTGAATCTGCGAGTCTTGGTGCCTCCAACTCTGAACAAAATTAAAGCTGAGGGTAATGACAGATCGTATGAATACATGGTCTTTTTAGTGACGAATATAGGATAGCCAAACATTCTGAGGGGAGCACACACATTTGCAAGAAAGAAGAGCGATAAAAATTTTGTAAAGGGAAGTGATTTTTTTTGGTGAGTTCATATATCTGTGGTGTAGTTCTTTTCAGGAGCTCAAAGATACACTGTAATGATAGGTTAAAATAAACCCAAATATTTTGTGGTACATTTTTTGTGCAGGAAAGGAAGTGAGGGAAAGAAACATTTCACACATGATGAAGTGGAAATAACATTTGACCTGAAGGCAAGTGCCCTGGCCACATACCTGCTTTTCCTCTAGTCCGTTGTATGACTTTGGATTATCGTGTTCTTTCTCTGAACTTCAATTACTGGTATATAACATATGAATTTCTTTAGTCCCTTTTGGTATGGTGAAAAAGACAAAAGAAAAATATATTATAAGTGTTTCCAATTGTTTTCCATAATGAGAATCATACAATTACTCCAAAGATGGCTTCTGCTATTTTGTGCCCACCAATAGCAATGTTACTATATTTAAGCAGAAGCATGCATGGCTAAGGCATAGACGTCTTTGGGTAATCTTGTGATTATCTGGTAAACTGAATATTTGAGGAAAAAGTAAAAATATTTTTTGCAACAGGGAGCCTAAGAAGTTTGAAGAGATACTGGGCACTTTCTTTTCCTCTCCCTATTCTGCTGTGTTGTTTCTTTGGAGGCATGATTCTTTATTCATTCAACAAATGTTCGTTGATCACCTACTACATCCTAGGCACTGTTTTAGGAGCTGTAAATAGAGCATAAATCCCTACCCTCACGGCCCTTGTAGTTCGAGACTAATTCCCTTTTGTGACCTATCCCTGTTTATGTCACTAATTGATAGTCACTCTTTTTTTTTTTTTTCTTTTCTTGATGAGGAAGATTTGCCCTGAGCTAACATCCATTGCCAATCCTCCTCTTTTTTGGCTTGAGGAAGCTCAGCCCTGAGCTAACATCTGTGCCGATTTTCCTTTATTTTGTATGTGGGACACCACCACAGCATGGCTGTGAGTGGAGTAGGTCCACGCCCGGGATCTGAACTTGTGAACCTGGGCCACTGAAGTGGAGCGTGTGGAACTTGAACCATTCGGCCACAGGGCTAGGCCCCCTGCCTCTTTTTAAAGGAAAATAAATTCCACTATTAACGCAAACTCAGGAAAATGTTCAATACTGAATAAAGAAATGTTCTGCCTAGGAAATAAAATGGCAGCAGACAAATTTGCCTGCAAGGAATCTGAGAGGACAGAATTCTGCAAGCCCTGAATTACATTTTGTGCCTGTAGGTGGAAAGAGACAACACATTCAAAGCCAGATCCATTCAAAGTCACCCATTTTTATATAAAGCCATCTAGCACAGACACAACCATCATAGGTTACAGTTTTCCCTGCCAAAAAATTAATTGGCTCAGGCTGACTTTGAATTCATCCCAGATTTGCACAAAACTTGCTGAAAGGTTTGTCTACCTCAAGAAAACTTTTGATAGACCCAGTTCCAAGTTTCAGATTTTTACAAAAACCTGAAACCAAGCAAGATTTTCTTGGTTTCCTGTTTGGTGCAGAGGTACTGCAAGCTCTAATTATGAGGCCTCGAGGGAATACAAGGAAAGACAGATGCAAAAAGAAAAAAATCTCTGAAACAGGTAATTAAGGAGAAAAAACACAACAGGAAAACAAATAAGACTGAGAAGCTTAGCTGAAATTGTAAAATTATTAATAATATATTTACATTGAAAATGTTTATATGGTATAATGCCACTTAACAGGTATGCATTTCTGGAAGCATTTTATTGTTAAAAATTAGGAATTTTCAGAATGAATGCCAAACCTGCACAGAGGGTAATCCTTAAATAGAAAGTACAGATCAAAACTCTCTCTCTCTTACCCTCAACCCTGTAAAGTTTCATATTTTTCCCTATTATTTACTGACATTGAAAGACGAGTTAGCATTAAATGGAAAAATAATTCAATTGGAAATGGTATTTGAGTCATATATAGGGCATACCACACAGTTGAGATTTAAATGATCAAATTAATTTGCCTTTGGGTGACTTAATCAACAAAATCAGTCCCAATATTTGATTTCAGTCATTTTATTCAAAATGGTGCCAGATAATCAAATTGTATTATTGCGTTTTCCCCATCCATCCTTAGTTTTAAGTCAGGATATATCAAGAGAGTTGACTCAGATTGCTTTTCTTCTTGACTCTGACTTTGTAAGATCTTTTAAATTTGGAGACACTTGAACTGTCTTTATTTTTAACTCAGGGAAGCTTATTTCTTGTAAGTGTTGTTTTGATACTGAAGCTCCTTTAGGTTTCTCAATGAAATGGAAACATCCGCGAATATGTTGTTATTTCATTAATGAGGTAGATTTTGAATACCTACGATATGCCCCATTTTAAGAGGTATATAAACTCAAGGATTTACTCACTTAACACAATATGAGAATAGCGCTAGAGCATAAAGCCAGATGACAAATTATGTTGAACATATACATGGTTTCAACAAAAATTGGAGAGGAAAATAATAACTGAGGATGGTTGCAATTTAGCCGGATGGTTAAGGATACATAGGCCTTGGAAGGGAGTGCTTAAGATACCAAGTCAAGAAAATGGTAGTATTAAAGGAAAGAATTAAGGAGGAAGACAAATTGACTGGTAAGAACATATTTACTAAAGTTATTTTTCCCTGCTTAGGAAGTGTCTGAATTGCACAATAGACTACACTTGATGCATTTGATCGGATAGTGGGAGCCCTTGTGGGTTTGAAAGCAAAGCACGAAAAATTAGTATTTAGTTCACTTGTCTTTGTTTTGTTCATTTTTAAAAATCACGTATGATTTTTGATGATATATGCCAATGAGAGACAGATGGAGGTGGAAGAGAAATGTAACAGGCAGTGAAGAGCCTTGACTCTGAAGTAACAGTGTCTGCCTTTAAGCTGCTTCTAGTAATTAATAACTGTACGGCCTTAGGCAATTTACTTTATCATTCACGTGAAAAAATGGGCATAGTAGCACCACAAACCTCATAGGATTTTATGAGGAATACAGTTGTTAATAGATATAAAGTCCTGTATTATGCATGTAAAGTATACCTATATCTTAGCTATTGTATTATAATTACATAATTATCTTGAATCAGATAACTTGGTTTTAGTTTTTACAGCTATCTACCCTTGAGCAAATCACTTAACCTCTGAACCTCACTTCTCTCAAAAGTAAAATAGAGATGCTAGTAATACTACCTACTTCAAGGTAGGGTCAAGGAATTAGTGTATGTGACAGCACAGGTAAATTATAAAGCACTATGCCAATATGTATTCTCCATTGCTATTGACTTCTTGACCTTAGCATCTACAGTTTTCTCTTGGGCAGTTGGAAAGAGGAAGGTAAATGGATTAAATTATTAAGGATAAGACAATAGATAAGTGTTGGTGAGGATTTGGAGAAAAGGAAACCCTTGTGAACTGTTGTTGGGAATTTAAATTGGTGCAGCCACTACGGAAAAACAGTATGGAAGTTCCTCAAAAAGTACCTTGTGATCCAAAAATTCCACTTCTGGATATTTATCCAAAGGAAATGAAAACAGGATATTGAAGAGATAACTGTACTCCCATGTTCATTTCAACATTATTCACAATGGCCAAGATATGGAAACAACCCAATTGTCCATCAACAGATGAATGGATAAAGAAAATGTGGTATATATACACAGAGGAATATTATTCAGCCATAAGAAGGGCATTCTGCCATTTGTTACAACATGCATGAAACTTGAGGGCATTATGGTAAGTGAAATAGGCCAGACAGAGTAAGACAAATACTGCATGGTATCACTTAAATATGGAACCAAAAAAAGAAAAAAAAAGACTAAAACTCATAGAAACAGAGAGTAGAAAAATTGAACAAGTGGTTGCTAGAGGGTGGGGGAAATAGAATGAGGTTGGTAAAAGGGTGAAAACTTTGAGCTGTAAGATCAATAGGGTCTGAGGATCTAATGTAAAACTTGGTGACCTTAGTTGATAACACCATATTGTATGATTGAAATTTGCTAAGAGAGTAGAACTGAAAAGTTCTCACCAAAAAATAAATAAATAAATAAATATGTGAGGTGATGGGTGTGTTAATTAACTAGACGGGAGGAATATTTTCACAATGTATACGACTTTCAAATCACCGTGATGTACGCTTTAAATATCTTAATTTTATTTGTCATTTATACCTTAGTAAAGCTGAAAAAATTAATTATTAACTATAAATGCAGTAAGGGTAAATCTTGAAATATACCAAAGTTTAATACAGTTGGAATAAAATTATAATGTAGTGATCCAAAAGTGATGTGCCAATACCAATATTGTCTATTTAAAAATGTATCTCTACCATTTGTCCATAAAATTCTTGAGAGCAGAGACCATTTTTCTTCAATTTTGTTTCCTCAAGTTCAATCCAAGGCCTGGCATATAATAGATACTCATGTGAAAAATGAGTATTAAATGACTATTAAAGAATGAAAATAAAATTCATATTTGTGGTACATATTAATAGATATTGTGGCAGTATGACTAAATAATCTTATTGTCCTTGCTTTTTTAATGAAAATCACAAAATAACGAATTTAGTAGATTAGTGTCTAATGTTTCTTAAGAGATCTTTTAAGAACTGCACTTGCTCTCAGGCAATGAGGATGTTGTTCTGTACTGTTTTTTGTTGTTGTTAATTTATTGCATACTGCCTAATCTTAGGTGATAGATCCTTGTCTGAAAGGTTGGGCCTAAGTTCATATTTTTTGTCAGAATATTAATAATTTTTGATTGCTTAGTTAATCCTTTTTTCCTGCAGAAAATTTGGAGATCCACCTATAATAAAAAGAAGTCAGCAGTGTTGAAGTAATTCTAGACTCTTCTTTTTCTACTTTAAAAATTGTAAGTCATTTTTACCACTGTAAGGACATTAATATTTTAGTAGAAGCAAAAGCTTTCAGTCAAATGGACAAATCTGGAATTCTTTTCTTTATTAGATTTTTTTTTTTTGCTTGTAAATAACTCTCTGAACTCTTGAAAAATGGGATTGTTTAAAGCACCCTCACCTCAAATCCCATCTTGAAGGTAAGCCCTGCTTGTTTACTCGAGTCAATGCTGCAAATAGCCACTATTGTTGTGTTGTTTTCACTCGGCTTTTATTTTCCAGGCATGACAACAGTAATAATATAAAATGATCACATTGTGCTGACTATGTGTCTGCCACTGTTTTAATCACTTACATTTACTCATTAACACTTCATAACAACTTTATCATAAAGATTCTCTTAACACTCTCATTTTTCAGCTAAGGGAACCAGGCACAGAGAGGATAATAATTTGCCTAGGATCACGGATTAAGTGGTGGAGCTGGGATTAGAACCTAGGTAGTCCAACTCCAGAATCTACACTTTTCCTCATTACGGGAATCTGAAGTTTCAGAGTCCCAGATCAAGACTTACGGATCAGCAGATGTTAATTCACTGGTATGTGCAATAGGGAAGCATATTTGCAATCAAGACTGTCCTCCCAAATTAGGAATACTGTAACTAGGAATCATCTTCTTATTCAAAGCCACGTCTTAATTCCAAGGCTGGCAATGTTATGGATTTCCTAATTCAGCAGACAGAAATGATAAAAGATGGATGAAGAGAAGCATCGCTTAGATTTAGCAAGAATTGCTTCAACTTCCTTATCATATTAGGTACCTGGTGATTTTGAAAAGTAGTTTATTTTGAATAAAAGAAATTATCATAAGATTTTTAAAAGACAGCCAAGAGCAAAGGTACTGTTGCTATTTGAGAAAGATGCATTTTAGATCTGAGGTACTCTCAGTTGGGGACTAAATAATTCAAAGGATTTCCCTCTCTGGTGTTTAATACATGTTTCTGCCAATTTGCTAAGCAGAGATAAGCAACTCTTTTCATTTACATAAGATTTTTGGGGGGTTAAAATTTTAACTAAAACTGAGGTATTAAATTTGATTAATCCACAATGAGATCCTGAAGTCAGGTTTCTATTATCAAATGCCAACAGAAAACTCTCAGGAATTGAAAAGAATGTCTCAAATTTATATTTTCTAGTATCTTGTATTTTTCATTTATTTGTTCTTTTTTTTCTTTTGCCTGCAAATAACTTTCTGTCCTCAATATAATTAACGAAAAACATTGAGTGATAACTTTCTAATAAGAGTCTGGGAATTGAGGGCATGAGCGTTCAAGACAGAGTAAATGGCATAGAAAGAGAGTAGGTTCAATTTATGTTGAACATAAATCAAAGAATAAGCCCATTGGAAATAAAACTTCTTCTCAAAACTAAATCAGTTTTCAAAGGGTAGTGGTTTGTTCTCCTTCTTCATGTGTGCACAAGCTTGGTGTTAGGGGATGAAGGATGTGGAAGGTTTCCATGTTACGCCCCTTTCTACAATGCAATGTTCTCCCTTCTTTGCTGGCTCATTTCTACTTGTCATTTAAATATTTCCTTCAAGCCTCATCTCCAGGAAGCCTTTCTTGATTCTACCTGCTTGTTTTGTCACTTTCCTCCAAGCTCCTGAAGCACCCTGACATCTCTATCATTGTATTTATCTCGCTGACTTGGATGGCCCATTCATGCATGTCTCATATACTTGACCCTCACGTCTTCAAGGACACAGGTTATGTCCTATTCATCTTTGTAGCATGTTTAGTATGACATGGACATTCCATAAATGTTGAACAAATTGAAAAACATCATTGATATTATTAGCGCTGCAGCAATTGTCAAACTCAAATTCTGCTTCTTTTTAGACTTCTTTTTCTTCAGCAAATAGTTTATTATTTATCAGAATTTTTAGAGCATAATAGAACTTGTTTAGCCTGGTTCCCTGGTGTGAAGTTCAGAGCTTGTACAATTTAAACATACCTTTGCAAATACAAACTTAATTTCCTTAAGTTTATGTAACTAATGACAAATAGCCTTGGGTGAAAAACTCAATTCTTTCATTTACTTTTTACCCCATTTAGGCATTAAATAGAAACTTCTAAAAATAAAGATGTATGTGAGTCATGCCAAAACTACTTGTATTATATGAGTATATGTGCCTACACATCTTCCTCAACTTATGATGGGCTTACGTCCTGATGAACCCATTGTAAGTTGAAAATATCATAACTCAAAAGTGCATTTAATATACCTAAGCTACCAAACATCATAGCTTAGCCTAGCCTACCTTAAACGTGCTCAGAACACTTACATCAGCCCGCAGTTGGGCAAAATTATCTAACACAAATCCTATTTGATAATAAAGTCTTGACTATCTCATGTAATTTATTGAATACTGTGCAGGAAGTGAAAAACAGAATGGCTGTCTGGGTACAGCATGGTTCTAAGTATACCGGTTGTTGACCCTCCTGATCATGTGGCTGACTGGGAGCTGCGGCTCCCTGCCGCTACCCAGCATCACGAGAAAGTAGCCTATTACATATCGCTAGCCTGGGAAAAGATCACAATTCAAAATTCGAAGTATGATTTCTACTGAACACATATCGCTTTCCTACCATTGTAAAGTCGAAAAATTGTTAAGTTGAGCCATTGTAACTTGGGGACTGTCTGTAACACAAGTAACTAAGTATTTTTAAAATGCATAGATACACAATTTTAATATAGTGGGGTAAGGAAGTCATTTATTTAGCAGAGTAATATGATAGACTCAATTTTTTCTTTTTAATGCACAGGATTTACATTCAGACAGACATGAGCTTGAATTCTGAGTCTATAACTTATGAGCTACTGTGGATTTTAAGATTTTGGACAGCTTATTTAGGCTGTCTCGTTGTCAAGTTTCCTCACATGTAATGTGGGACCAATACTGTATATCTTGCAAAATTCTGATTAGGATTGAATAAGATATGACATTTCAAGTGCTTCCTATAATTCCTGCCATCTAGCAGATGGTCAATAAATGGTGGTCGTCTTGTTTTTGTGGTTATTGTCACAGCCTAAGAACAAGTAATTTCAAAATTTTATTTTCTTTCTGAACTTGAGTTTCCTCAGCTGTCCAATGGTTATCGTACTTTTTACCTCATTGGTGGTTATGAAGGTCAAATGGGATAATGTCTCTGAAGGTACTTTCCAGAATGTGATGCATTGGTATAAACAAAGTAGCAGTTAAAACTTTGGTTTTTATTTTAAAGAGGGGAATACTGGCTAGAGACAAAGTATTCTTTTAAAATGCTACTGAACTGTAGTTTTGTAAGTTACAAAACAACCTCTCTAAATTTCCTGCCTCACTTTATTTTCATCTTCTAGTATTTGGCCACCAGGCCTCCCTCGGTTTCTTTCATCTGGCGCTGCATGGGAGACCTAATCAGTATTGACGCAGGCTCTGCCAATTAATTGGAGGAAACACTTGTCTCTTTTTCTGATTGTGTACAAAACCCTAGGCTCTGTTTTATCAGTTTAAACAGGTTTGCTACATGACTGCATCTTCAAAAATGCCAATAAGTGCATTTAGACTTTTTTAAAAAAAATTAGGTCCAAGTGAAGGTTCATTTCTTCCTGTTAAACATTCTTTCCAAGTCTGCATGTGTCACAGTTCGTCGTATTTCTAATGTTTCAGTCAAACTTGGTTTGGTCCTTTAAACCTTTCTGAAATTCATTCTTCTTTCTAGTATTGGTATTTATGCAATCACACTGTGTGAACATTTCAACTTGACAAAATTCTGCCCTGAAAAACTACAGCTCTAGTTATTTTCAAGAGCTGTTTTTTTCTCTTGAAATTTAATAGCACAATTTAGTGTCCTTTAAAGGTTTGTTGAAAACATTGTATAGGAAAAAGCCAACAGATGTTATTTTTATACTTGTATCTGAGCAAGAAAATTCTCAGAAACTTGAAAAGATCTTTAAAATTATTATTTGTTAGTAATGCACTCCAGAAGTCTCAAGATACTATATACTATAGTTTTTATTTTCCAGTTTTCAAATGCATCTCTTTTCAATATATTTATAAATATCATAAAATCAACAAGATCTTGACTTTACTTCCTTGACCATTATTGATACTCCTCTTTGGAATTACCAGGCTGCATTCTTATGCCCTCACTGTCCAATAGCAGATTTTCTATTGGTCAAAATTTAACATCTTCCCAAAGTACCAAGTCCAAAGAAGTGGACCAGGGAGATGACCAAGTGTGAATTCCAGGCTGTTTAGCAAAAAGTTCAGGAACGACCTCTTACTCTCGGGGAGGCACAGTTAAGAGCATGAACTTTCTAGTTAGATAGAAATAGACTCAAAATCTAGTGCTAGGTTTTAAAAGCTAGATGACCTTGTGAAAATCACTCAACTTCTCTGAGTTTCAGTGTCATTTTCTGTAAAATAAGAATAGTAGTGCCCATTTTATGAGGTAGAGTTATTATGAAATTAAATAAGACAATTAATGTAGCAATATTATTATTACTATGATTATTGTTTGCTCATTAAAAACAAAAAACAACGGTGAAGTGAGATTCCCTCTGTTCTTGAGTAGTTCTAAAATACAGCATTCCCCACATGGCGATTGAACCCGTTAAGGATGCCTTTAACTCCAAGTAACAGGAATCCCAACTGCTCTGGCTTATAGAAACAGGAGTTTATTTTTTCATACAACAGTCCAGAGGTAAACAGTAATTGACATTGGTTTAGAAGCTTAGTGATGTCAGAGTTAATATACATGAAAATCTCTTTTATTTTACCTCATGGTTGCAAGAAGGTTGCTGTAGGCCTAGCTATCACATAGATGCAAAAATCCATAACAGAATATTACCATGATGAATCTAGTACGAAACAGCATGACTAAGTGATATTTTTCCCAGCAAGGTTTTGATATAATGTACATGTGCAATGGTAATGAATGTGAGCAGCCATATTAAACACATTTAAAAAGTCTATAAGATCATCTTAATAGGTGCACAAAAAGCATTTGATGATATTAAGCATTCTGCAAACCAGGAAATAAAAGGGAACTTCCTCAATCAAATAAATGGCATCCACTAACACCTATAGCTTATATCATACTTAATGGTGAAACATTGAATGCTTTTCCCATAACATTGAGAATGAGGCAAAGATCATTCTTACAATTTCTGTTAAATATTGTAATGGAGATCCTAGCCAGTGTGATGATGGAAGAACTTATACAAAAGGAATAAAAGGCGTATAGATTGGAAACAAAGAAATAAACCGTCCCTCTTCACAGATGATACAATTCTTTATGTAGAAATTCCTAAGAAATCAACCAAAAAGCTGCTAGAATAGGTGAATTTACAAAGATCACAGTGTACAAAGTCATATAAAGAAATCAATTGAATTTCTATATACTAGCAATGAACAACTGGAAAAACAACACCATTTACAATAGCATCAAAACATAAAATACTCAGAAGCAAATTTAACAAAATATGTATTTATCCAAGAAAAATGAAAATATATATCCACAGGAAGACTAGCATATTCATTATAGTCGCAAACTAGAAACAACCCAAACGTTCATCAACAGATGAAAAGGTAAACAAATTGTGATAGGTTCAAACAATGTAATATTGTGAGACAATAAAAACAAATGGACTGCTGATACACCCAACAACATGGGTGAATCTCACAGACATTATGCGAAGTAAAAGAAATCATACACCACAGAGCAAGCACTGTATGGGTCCTTATTTACAGAACGCAGATCAGCTTGGGATGAGGGTGTGGGGAGTATTGACTGTAAGGTGGTACAAGAGAACTTTTGGGGACAATGGAAATGTTCTGTATCTTGATTATGGTTATATTTGTCAAAATTCGTTGAAGAGTTGGCTTAATATGGGTCCATTTTTCTGTGCATAAATTATACCACAATAAGATTGATTTATAAAAAAGAAACATTAACCTTTCTAGTCACAGCTATTTATGGAAAATGTTCTAGGTAGGAAGGGTGGGGGAGCCGGTGCGTCATTGACTGGAAATGATACAACCGTCGTCAGAGGCCAGGCAGTGAACACTGGTGCCCACCTGCTAATCAGTATCTGCTGAGTCTCTTAAGGGAAAAAACACCGAGCAGCAAAACTCTAAAGTGAATGAAAATACGTCCAATTTACAATCGAATAAAAATGTTGTGGGCATAGAGCCAAAGAATATTCTTAGATTGGACTTTTGTTTAACACTCTAAATTTAACTAGCTAGAATTCCTTAAGTACATTTTTATTCAACATTTTGAAGTGAAGCACTTATTTATTTTTTTTAAAAAACTATACTTCCTCTGAAAGAAGAAAGTACATTTTTCTTTGTAACAAAGAATGGGATGGTTTATTACAGGTTTCATCTATAGTGAGCACAAATTGTAAACATTTTCCCCCTGCATTGGGACAAATTTGAGGCAAGTCTCGTGAGAAGATATAGAATATAAGTTGAGCTATACTTGTGCAAGTGATATTGCTAACTCCACCTCGTGAATAGAGATTTATGTAGATCAAATTGACAGAAGAAAGAGCTTTGTGATATGTGATAGAACATTATAATTGTTGATAGTGAACAAATACTATGATATGGGAAATTTCCCAACAGGTCAGTATTCTACAATACATCTTACATTTTAATAAGACTGGGAGGTTCTTTTATTATCTTTTTCTATTTTTCAAAAATAATCCTTTTTTCCAAATAAATAATTTGTATTTATTTAAAAAACACAAGCTTTGCTATTTAGTGTCTTCACATTCTTTCTCTTGTGTGCTTTGGCTCATAGGTTATCCATGACAATGAGAATTCTTGTCACAGTAGCACTTGGCACAACAATTAAAGCAGAATATTGAACTCGTTTTAACAAATTTGGGGAAGCAGTTTATTTCCTTTATCGAGATGTTGTGCCCTTTAGGGAATTGAACATTATATCCAAGATACTAATTTCCTCATAAAAAGATTTGGAGGGATTATTTTTCCCATAGAGCCAATATTCCAATTAATTCATCCAAAGAAGGAGATTTCTCATGTTGAGCCAAACTCGAAGCACCCGAGTATGATGGCATGAATTTTAAAAAGGAAACTGCTCTGCCAAATAGTTGAGGCGCCAGCGCACACACTTGGTGGTTCACAATTAGGCTGATTGACTACATGATTTGTCAAATACTCTTTCTGCTGGGTAAACATCTTTCAACACTGAAACCTGATTGTTTTTCTTTCCTTAAAAAAATTTTGGGACAACATTGAAGGGAATTCTTATTCTTTAATACATCTTGTCTTTTTCAAAAAGGTTCTAAATATTCTTTGCCTCAAAGGAGGGCTAAGAAGTAAAAGACAAAAGGAAAGCTAGAGAATGCAGAAGACTTACCTGCTTCATATGCTCATAGACGCTGGCGCTAACATGGATCTGATATTTGGTTGTGTAGTTCCCGTCAATTCAGCCAGACTGATTATCGGTCTGGGGATACTCTGTAGTGTAGAAGCTTCTGGATGTAGAACTATGAAGCATCAGAGTGTCACATATCACTGGCTGAAGTGAAGCAAGAACCTGTGCATGCAAATCAGAGGAATAGAAATTAATAAAAGTGAGGGCAATGGTATTCCCACTTAATAAATAGAATATTTTCCCACTTTTTATTTCCAGATAGAAGTTGAAATATGAAGCTCTCTGGCTCAAAATTTGGCATGTGGGGACATGAAGTGACATGGTAACTAGAGTAAAAGACTACTATACTCAAATAATAGTAAACAGGAAGAAGTAAAATAATTTATTTGTAAAATGAGAATGAACAGTATTAATAAGGAGTATGTGAGACATGTGTTCAAGAGTCTTTCGTGTCACAAGACAAAAGCAGAATCCATGTCTATTCACGAATGTTCAGAAATGTTAAGATTTTCTATCCTATAATGTACTAAAGAGAGAAAGACATATTGCTGTTGTAGATGGTTCTCAAAACATATTTCATGGAAAAATTGTAAAGCAACCAACTAACAGAGCTTACAACCTAAGGGGGGTTTGTGTGGCTGTATAGCCTGCCTAAATATTACTACACTTATGGATGGTGTGTACTGACTTGTTTTGAAGTTGCTGATTAATATGCAGTAGGGGCAACACAAGGCATCTCTTCAGTGATATATTTGAACTTTAAGGTCATATGCTGAATTTTTAAGAAATCGTATGGGAGAAAGGAACTGTTTTTAGGAATTGAGTATGTGCAGTTATGGGTCTGGGTATGTTACATAGTTGGTCTCATTTAATAAACTTAAAAGACAATGTATAGATATTTAATGAGATGCGTTTAGGGTATAAAAATTGATCCACACTCTTTCCTTAAGACGGGGTGTAACTGGGAGAAGTCATTTTGAGCCAACTACACGTTTTAAAGAATCATTTAATTTAAATCTGGTGATAAACCTGGAGATGTTTGGTTTGGAGAGCAAGTATAAGGCTATAATGCTAATAACAGCCATTTTACAAGTTTTGAAATCATTTGGATCTTTGGGTATTCAATGTAACAGACAAATGGTAGCCCAAATGCCAAGAATATTGATAGAATTCTAAGACTGTATCAACCAGAACTGTATACATGACTACACAATTGAGCAAGTGAAATAATTGACCAATGGCCTGGTTTCCTCCATCTGGATAGGGGGAACTATTTAGCAGTGTTAAACAGAGAATATCTTTGGCTGAAATGACTTCCACAAAGTCGGGAAAGGGCACTTTATGCATCAGACTCACCTAAGAAAACCATCTCTCCCAACAAGAGCCAGAGTGTTATTTTCTCCCATAAGAGTGTAATACTTCATAGAACGTTTAGAAGAGAAAAAGAATGGAAAGTTAGAGAAACATACAAATAGAGAGATACTCTGAGCAATAGAGTCTGGAACTTCACGAAGTTTTTAGAAGCATAGGGGACTTCCTAAATTATTTACAATTAAGAATAGACAAATTACAGGAAGTGCTACTGAGGATTTGCTTTCTGATATTTAAATGTGAATTAATTTCACATGGAGAGAATGAGAATTCTCTCAATATTAATGGACTTTACAGGAGAAAGTATGCATGCACACACACACACACAGTATCAGACAGCTCTGTTGTGGTAACACAAAGCCTCTATATTTCAGTGGCTTAAAACAGTAAATATTTATTTATTTTTGTTGACAAGCCTGTAGATTGGCTGCAACTTGATTTAGTCATGATCATCTCTATTCTATGTCTTCTCATTCTTGAACCTAGGATGATGACAGAGTGGTTTCTATCTGGACTAGATTATTCTCATAGCCTAGGGCAGGAAGGCAAGAGACCAAAAAAAAAAAAAAACAATAAAAACAAAAACGCAAGCTCATTTAAACATTCTGTTTGGTTATGGATGGCATGGATCATGTCCACCAATGTGCCAACCCAAATAAAATTGCATGGCCAAGCCTAAAAATGAGGTAGGGAATTACCATCCGCCTACTCTGAAATATAGCAACTCACATGGCAGACAGCATGGATATCTCATCCTTTTACAGAGGATGAAATAGGGAGTTGGAGAATTTTAACACAACCTAGCACAAATACACATACTATGTTATAATTCTCCAGGAAGTGTATACTTTTCATTACAAGATATGATTTTAGTGATTCAAAATAATTGATTCATTTTTCTTATAATTTCCAGATTAAAGAACCTGTCAGGTATTTAGTTATCTACACTAGGACTTTGGTGAAAACAATAAATTTGTGCTCAGACTAGGTAAATTGGACCCCTTGGAGAAAATTGCCTTCAGAAATTCTGGGTGTGACAGACGACACATAGAAAATTTTTTAAAAAGGGAATAAAAATGTTTTTAATGAACTACAATACCAAGTTGAAATTTCAGAATACTGCTCAAAATTTGTTTTAATACAAACAATAACTTATTGTTACAGAATTCATCCATCTGAATCCTAGAAATTTCCCACAAATAAATTTCCATAGACCTGATTTTATCTTACTAACTTTTACTAACATTTTTAACCTAGAGAATAAGCAGGATATGAGAGCCAAACAGGAAAATTTGGATGTCAAAGACATTATTAAGTCCATAGATATATACTGAAAAGGAAAAAAACAAAAACAAAAGCAAATAATAAAATATGAGTTCAATTTTTTTACCTCGTTGTCGAAACCACCATACAGCAACTTCAAGGCCAAAGCTTTTTAAGGGTTTGTATATTAAGAAAGGCAATTTTATTCCTATGAAATTTCTATTTTCCCAAGTCTAGGATGTGCCCTTAGGTGGCGATATCAGCCCTTTCATGACTTGGTAGCATGAATCTCCTCTGTACTGTCTGGCCTTTCCTGACACTTTGAGAGTGAAGTGGGAGAGGGTTGGAGCAACAGTCATGGAGCCCACTAGGAGGCAGTGGGAAGGAGCCGAGAGAGCATGTGGGGAACCTACAACTTTGTAGAGAATCAAGTTGATACGTGAAACACTGTGACTTCTGAGAGAGACCATAAAGTGCTGAGATTCACAAATTATGTATCGACTGTTAAGTGTGAAGGTAAATATAGAATTTGCCTAATCAGCTGTTTTTACATCTTTCATCTGGTTGCATTTGAAAAATATGACATCAAAAATATATATTTAAGAATATAAACCAAAGCGGAGGCATCTGAGGTGACTTTCTTTTCTGCAGATCTGGGCTTTCATCTGGTATCTTTTCCCTTCAGCCTGAATAAATTTTTTTATCACTTTTCATACTGCAAGCCTGCCAGAGATGTATTATCTCAGTTTTTGTCTCTCTGAAAAAAATTCTTTATTTTGCCTTCACTTTGAAAGATAGTTTTTGCCAGGGTGGAATTATATTTGGTCGGATTTCTTCCTTCTGCTCTTTAAAGTGGCTGTTTTGTTGTCTTTCGGCTTCAATTGCTCTCGATGAGAAGTCAGCCATCTTTCTTATCGTTGCCACCCTGTACGTGGTGTGTCTTTTTCCACTCTACTTTAAGTTTTCCTTTTTATCTTTGATTTTCAGCATTTTGGCTAAGATGTGCCTACATATGATTTTATTTTTAGCTCTATTTAGATGCCTGAGGTTCATGACATTTTTGCTCTATGGTTTTATTTATTTATTTTTTGTTTGAAAATTTGGGGAAATTCTCAGCTCTTATCTCTTCACATATTTCGTTTGCTTTATTCTCTTTCCCCGCTTCTTCAGGGACTATAACTATGAGTATGTTTAGACCATTAGATATTATCTTCCTGCTCTCAAGTGTGATTTTTTTTCCCCACTTTTTATCACTTTGTTTAGTAATTTGTATAATTTCTGTTGAAATGACTTAACATTGGCTGACCCTTTCTTCTAATATTTCCAGTCTTCTCTGAAGTGTATTGAGTGAATTTTTCATTCCTGTATCTCGTTTTCATTCCCAGCATTTCTACCTGATTTTGTCCTTGGTGCCTCGGTTTTCCTCCTTGTCAAATTAAGTTGAATCAGATGGTTGTTTTTAACGTTCTTGATTCTTAGTATACAATGATTTAAACTCAAATTTTAATCCAGGCATTTTGTGTGGGGACACAGTGGGCATAGGCCCAGCTGACTAGCTCCTTCCTTGAAAAGGTGAGTGTAAATTTTTCCTGGTTTCTAATCAAAGGTCGGATAAGTAAAGAGAGCTTCTGTGGGTAAATTGACAGAGGGGACAGGCTCAGAATTTAAACCACTTGCTTTTTGAATGCAAATTGTAGGTAAAATTCAGTAGCCAAGAAAAGGAGGACGTGAAGAACAACTGAAAGCATAGCATCAGATTGACAAGCTTACCCGTGGACTCTCTGTCAAATGGACAATAGACCCTTAGACTTTGGAAAGTAGTTTATAAATAGACAGCCTTCTGCATTGCAAAGACTGGACAAAGAAAATTATATGCGAGCTTTCAAAACTTTTGTGGCTTAGCACACAGTGAGTATGTACAGACAAAACATGCATTAGTTAATTATGTGTCCCAAATAGAGTAAAAATCATGGAAAGAACCTAAATAGCTATATTTGTTTTTGCTTTCATCTACTCCTTGACTGAACTGATCACTAGGCTCAGTTAAATCTCGACAGTTGCTGAATAGCTTTTGTGGTAAGCATTTAAGATGGCCCCGATGGTCCACCTTCTGGCCCTCAGACCATTGTTCAATCTATCCTGAGTGTGGGCTGGACTTAGTGGCTTGCTTCTAACACACAGAATGCAGCCAAATCTAACACATAGGGGTGTCACTTCTGAAATTAGATTATAAAAAGATGGTGGATTCTCTTGGGGATTCTTTCTTGCTTTCTCTTGGATACCCGACTCTAGGAGAAGCCAATTGCCATGTAGTGAGGAAGCCCTGTAGGGAGGCTCATATGAATGAACTTGGAAACAAGTCTTCTGAGGCCTGCAAACAGACACATGAGTGAACGCTGAGGCAGATCCTCTGCCAAGTTCCACATGAGTGAGCTTGGAAGCAGATCCTGCCCTGGTTGAGCCTTAAGATGACCCTGGGCAACACCTTGACTGCAGCCTCCATGAGGGTCCCCGAGCCAGAGCCACCCAGCTAGGCCACTCACAGATTGCAGACCCCTAGAAACTGTAGATAATAAATATTTGCTGTTTCCAGCTGCTGAATTTTAGAATAATTTGTTGCAGAGCAATAGATAATATAGTTTTTAATAATAATGATTCTCTGTATTGTCTTTTTATAGTTTTCACATGCCTTGCGTCAAGTGATTTGTACAATGGCCCTACATTGTTGCCACACTTTACAGTAAAAGAACTGAGGTTTGGAATCTTGTTCAAGATTTCAAACCTAGAATAAATTGAATCAATATGTGAATTCATACCTTCTGACTCTAGTGTTTTTTCAACTATGACCCTGTTCATCACTTCTCTCTTCACTAAATACTGACAAAAAAGAGACAGCAATGAATCGAATTAATGACTTTGCTGAATATATTAATAGGTTGTGATTTTCTATCCTCGGCATCCAGTGGTTATTATAAGATCAAATAAAGGTACATGCATAATACTGAGCAGTTAGATTCTGGTTTAAGAGGTTATTGTCATATATGATAGTGAAACCTAGAGTTGAATCTCTAAATTCTTTGGGAAACATGTGAGCCCTTTGATTTTGTTAAATTAGTTCATTTTTCTCCATTTCAACAAGTTATGTGTTCCCATTTTAAAGGACTGCAGTTTGCCTTATCAGTATTTAAATAGCTGTGCGCACGAAGGTGACATTTTGTGCTGTCTCTGTGGGTTCCTCTGTCCATTGACTTCCATCACAATGTCCTCAGTGCTTTTCATCTCTTCAATCTAATTGCCATGCTTTGGGATGCTGGCCCTGATTGGGACAGGCAGTTGAAATGGCATGCACTGGGTGATTGACACAGCCTGTGTAAATACCTATTCTCTTAGGCCCACACTGTGTCATAGGCTGTCAGAGCTAGTCTACTGCCAAGGCCTTGTCTAAATCATAATTAAAGCATGATGCCCACTAGTCAATTATAAGTTCACAAATTAACCTCTATGAAAAAAGTCTTCTCTCAGGACTCTCATATAAGAGTTGAATACTCTTTTCTTCATCCTCTGTTTTTGAATAGAGTTGGTATTTGAGTCTATGTTTCTGGATAAAATTATTATTTGAATTCATCATATTTGAGTAGCAATAAAACCTACTAGACTGCCAAGCATTCTGCTCTGTCCCGAATAAAGATTGTCAAGGGATGGACAGCTGTTTTATCTACAGAGGAGGAGGCTTATGTGACTTATAAGAGTTTCACTGGGTATGGTGGAACAGCAGGGATTGGGTCTGGCAGAAAAATTTGTGAACAATTCTGAATTAATTCTCAGGATGTACTATGATTATTGAATTGCAAGAAGTCAGTAGTGAAAGGGAAGGGCATAATTCTAAATGCAAAGCAATCATATACAAGTTAACTTGATTGCAAGATGGCTTAATTTTAAGGATCTCTAATTAAAGAGAAATTTCTAGAAAGTCTTGTGGTTGCATTTTTATTTTCTTCCTCCCTGTTATTTCTTACATACTTTCTCCCTTTACTCTGTGGCCTACCATTAACTAACTTGAGTCTCAGTTTCCTTCTTTGTAACATTGGTAGTCTCACTACTCCAAGGTTGTAAGAATTAAGAGTTATGTAAGTAACACACTTGCTACAGAGCCACAGAAAGGGCTCAGTAAGTAAGAGTTATTATTGATTACATTTTTCTTTTTTTTTTTTTTTTTGGTGAGGAGGATCAGCCCTGAGCTAACATCCATTGCCAATCATCCTCATTTTGCTGAGGAAGATTGGCTCTGGGCTAACATCTGTGCCCATCTTCTTCTACTTTATATGTGGGACGCCACCAGAGCATGGCTTGATAAGTGGTGCGCAGGTCCACGCTTGGGATCCGAAACTGTGACCACGGGCTGCTGAAGTGGAGTGAGCGATCTTAACCACTATGCCACTGGGCCAACCCCTATTGGTTACACTTTAAGAATACCAATCTTGTCTCAGAATCTCTACTCTAGTTATGGGTCTTGATTTATACATCTATGGAAAACTGCAGTAGAATTCAATAGGTTACAAAAAATTTTGTAAATGAACTACCATATGATCCAACAATCTCACTTCTGGGTATTTATCCAAAGGAATTGAAATCAGGATTTAGAAGAGATATTAGCACTACCACATTCATTGCAGCAGTATTCACAATAGCCAAGATATGGAAACAACCTAAGTGTCCATCAACAGATGAATGGATAAAGAAAATGTGGTATATACATACAATGCAATATTATTTAACCTTGAAAAAAAAAGGAAATCCTGCCATATGTGACAACATGGATGAACCCAGAGGACATCATGCTAAGTGAAATAAGTTAGACACAGAAGGACAAATACTGCATGAGTCCACTTATATGAGGAATCTAAAATAGTCAGACTCATAGAAACAGAGAGTAGAATGGCAGTTTCCAGGGGGAGGGGGAAATGAGTGTTTTCTCTTCAACAGGTATAAAGTTTCATTTACACAAGATGAATAAGTTTTAGAGATCTGCTGTACAACTTTGTGCCTGTGGTTGACAATGCTGTATTGTGCACTTACAAATTTAAGAGGGTAGATCTCATGTTGTATTCTTATCACAAGACATATATTATATGTGATATATATGACGTATATATGATGTATATGACATATATGATATATAAGACATGTTATGTTACAATACACATATTATAACAAATAACTTACAGCAATAATTATTACTATTTTAATATTTACCTCTAAAATTAACCTTCCCAATATCACTCAAAATTTATGCTTAGTCTAAAAAATATGGTGTATATTAACGATCTAAAACTAGCTCTTAAAAGCAAATTTCAGAGTTAAAAGAATCTTGATCAGATCAGAATTGTTCAATCGTTTGGTGAAATTTTTATTCATATCTATATCTGGAATCAGACTTATAATGATTTTCTTTTTTCAGTAAGTGCTTTTTAGATTGATCATAACAATAGAACATCTTTCTAGGATGGATAAGTTAATGAAATTAACATTTATGAAGTACTCGCTCACAGGAGCACTCACTTTGGGTAAATGCTGAGGATTTTCAAGAAAGGGATCATTTAATGTGCACTGACTGTATGCCCAAAATATTACCCATTTTTAAATAATCACAAAATCCTGCAAGACGGACGTTACTATCACCATTTAACAGATGGGGAAACTGAGGAAGAAAGGGTTTTAGTAACTTGCCCAAGGTCATGTATCCTGGAAGCAAAAAAGGTAGTGTCAACTTGGGTTAGTGTTACTTCAAAACCCACACACTTCGTACTATATTCTGCTGTCCTTCTGGAGCTCATTTCCTAGAACTGAAGGGCTTTCTGTCTTTGGTAGGGTAGGGTTCCTGAGCCTGAGACAAGGGTTTGGGTACACATGATTTATGGAAGGAGTGCTCTAAGGAAAAAGAGAATGAGGGAAGCAGGATGGGGCAGGGGAGGGAGCTAAGAAATTATGCCATCTCAGCTGGAGCCCGGCTTCAGCTTGATTCCACCGGGGGCTCAGGAGCTGGAATTGCATCCGCCATGGCGTTGACTGCACCTTGAAGTAACCCTTAGGGGTACTCCCTCTATCAGTCACAAGGGAAGGGAGCTGGGAAAGCCCAACCATTTCAGTTGGCTGGGGACAGAGATTTTCTGGGACGCAGAACTTGCAGTGCTAAAACCGGGACAGTCCCAGGCAAACCAGGATGGTTATCCCTATATGTGGTGGCCTAGTTAGGGCTAAAAGAAATTCTCCAGAGAAGGGGGAAGCTGTTAGCAGCCAACACTCATGGCACTGGAGGATGAGTTTGCAGCCTGGTAAAGGAGATCTGGCCTGGGCGCCACCAATAAGCACAGCCATTGCCTTCCTTAACTCACTGTGATGGAGAAATCAATCAGGCACAGAGACTGAAGAAGGTTGTGTTATGTGAGCACATGCACTCTTCAGAGTCGACTAATGAGCTTTGGGGAAATGGGCCCTTTATGGTAAGAGTATAGGAATTGATTTAGACAGATTTCAGGCTTTGAAGCATCCAGCGACTAACAGTTCAGTTCTGGAATGGATTCTGTCATAGAGAGATCCCTTTTCCCTGAACACAGCCACTGGGCTGCAGTACAAAATGGCCATGGTCAGGCTGACGGCATCGTTTCTGCTTCTTCCTTCAGCAACTTTCCCACTCATTCGTTGAGGCATGTCATGTAACGGTGATGAAGACGCTGGTTGGGAGCTGGAAGAGGAAATCAAGAAGAATAACTCCCTATGGCTAACAAATGTTGATGCAAATAAAAACATTAGCTGTTCTTGCTGATATGGATCACCAACACCCTCATTTATGGTTTTAATCTGGGATTGTATTTATAAAATAATCCTGCTGGGTAGAAGGAATCTAATGTAGGGTTGGATAAGTATTAAATGATACTCATTATCGTCGTAATAAACTTGCCTGTATTAGAGGGTTTCAATACAGAATAAGAAGGCCAAAGTACTGTGTATTGAAACGATGCAGGCGATTATTTTTAACTGTTTTTCACTCAAACAGAAATATTGTCTCCACGAATCATAGTCCAAAAGGTATAAGCATCAGCCCAAGTAACTAAGTAATTTTTTTCTTCAAAATTTCAAAGAAAATTATATTTGATTGAAAATTATTCTCTAGGCTCCTGTTATTGTAGTTACTATACTGGATAATAAAAGGCTTAAATTGCAGATTAAAATATGTGAGTGGGGAAAACAGCATTCAAATGAGAGAGGCCTCTGAAGTTCAGTCTCATGAGTGTCCTGCCCTATAGTTAACAAGTTTGCATCCATAGAATCATTCTCAGGGCAGAATTTCAGGGAAAGTTCTGCCACACACTCCTGTCCTTCCCAAGGTTCCATCTTGGGGGCTTGCTGCTATCAGTTACTTGAGGGTACATAAGTACATGTGTAGGGGCGATTACCTAGTAGATGGAAGACCTATTGCCAAGGGGTCTGTAGTTTTCTTCACATGAGCTCTGATTGTGTTTTGAGAGACCTATCTCTTCAAGTGTCTTCTACAGGTACAGAGTAGGGCAAGATGTGACTTAAGTGTCACTTTGCTGACCCACTCAGGACTCCTTTCTATTCTGTTCACATTTGGAACAGTAGAAACCTGTTGGAAACATGTTAAAAAGCAGCATTTCCCAAAGTGTGTTCTGTAGGTGACCCACCTCCAAGGTCCCTGGTCAAAATATTTGGGTACCACTATTTGCTCCTTCAAAGACATCACAATGCTCAGAAGCATACTAAATCTTTTATCTAATCCAGTGTCATGCTAACGAATTTAACAACCAAGTCCTTTTTACCTTGAAACTCTCACTCATCCTTGATGGGACACATGCATTCCCTAGAAAAATGTTTTCAGAAATGCCAGGCAACAGCAAGGAGTCTTTGTGAAAAGGAAAAATAGTTAGTATCACCTTTTCGGTATCCTGTGATTTTCCCATATTACTTGTCTATCCCCTCTGATCCCCTTGCCCTTGTAGCGTCTCCACCCTTTTGAGAAAAGAAAATAATGTGGGAAAAATTACAGCCTTTTCAGAAATACATTGTGGTACTGTTTTGAGATACAAATAAAAGGACATCTATTTTCCCCATATCTGAGACTCTATCTGTATATCTTCCTTTGCTTTTCACAAGTGAAAAATTTTAGGTACCAACAGGGATAGAGGAAGAGAAAGAAAAATCATGTTTAGCATATTTTCCTTTCCTATGGTACCCAAGCATTTAACCAATATATGTGTGCGTGTGTGTGTGTGTGTATATGTGTGTGTGTGTGTGTGTATATATATATATTAAAAGCCAAACAGCCCTAGCAGAGATGAAGTAGTATATTTAAACATTTGAACATCAAAATCTATTAAATGAAGGCTGCGATGAAGAAATACCCAAAACATTCAATAAAGCTTTCAACCTGAATATAGGGTTACCATGACAACGAAACTCAAAAATCCCTCTTCTTCATATAAAGTTGCTGAAAAAATGCTCACGGTAGAAGCAGCACGGAGCCCTCAAATTTATAACTACTGAACAGACGTACAAAGAATGTCCCAAACATTTGCGAAAGCTTCAGGGTGAACATTTTAATATCCTCCTTTAAAAAATAATAGTAATAAAAAAACCCAAGCTATTTTCACACTTCTTCATTTTCCTTTGGTCTAAACCACTTTGAGAATTTCACGCTCTTTTAAGGTCATTTTCTATGAAAGAAAACAGAGCCGATTACAATGGCCTAATGAGGAATTTTAATAACATTGATCTTAAAATAGGTTTGGAGACTACCAAGCATGGCGTGGGAGGAGGCCCTGCACAAATCAAGCTGCAGTTGTCAGACTGATGCTGACTCAGCGCTGCCAGCGTGACCTCATGGTTCCCACGCGTTCCTGGGGAAGCCTTTGAATATGCAAAGACACTCTCTGCTAGGGCAAACAGAAGCTAGACACTTCATTATCCTATTTTCAACCTTCGATGAGTTTTTTAGAAGGACTATATGTGTGCGAACATGCATGCACATATGTGTGTATTTCATCTCCTGCACATATCTATGTGTGTGTGTAAATTATATGTATGCAGGTGTGTGCATTGTTTGTGAATATATTCTATTCTACAGGTCAACACAAAGGAATAGTTTCACACAGGAATGGTGGACTTACTGGTGCTTAAAATTTCGTCTCATTGATAGGTGCTATGTGGGAAATGAAGATAATGGATTTGCCAATGTCTAATAATATATAGTTTCCCCTATCTTTTCTATCTACACGAAAAAAGGTAAAATTTAAAAAGGAAAAATTTCATTGCAATGTTCTCACTGGGAAAGCTTTAGAGTCAGTCAGGTAACCTGTGTCCAAATGATCTGAATGATACACAGCAAGGAGGAATGTGCCAGATCTTGGCTCTCATTCTTCATTTTGGAGGTAATTTATGACTAAATAGCGTGAGAAGGTGTTTTTGGAGTCAACCTATAGTGCTGTTGGATTGATTTTGCTTATATGTCAGTTTGCCTGCCTATGCTTTCCCCAGCCCAAACCTGTTTTGCAGTGAGTTAGTTCATCAAATCGAGGGAAATGTTGCTTCATTTCAGCCTGTTTTTATTTGGAGTAGGGGAGCAATCCTAGTCTCTTCTTATAGTTGGTACTGAAGGGGAGCAGAATTTGCCACCCCAAAATGTGTCTCTTTGGCTTGATTATTTTTAAGAACAAAACACTCAGGAAGAAACTTTGACATTCCTCCTAATTGCCTAAAAGAATTTAAGATAGAAGGCCTGTTCCAGGAAGTAGCTATCACCATATATAACTGTAGTATAATATGAACTAGTTGTGTAAACAGGGAGGAACCTAGGAAGGCCCATTTGGTCAAAGTCCTCCCCATGTTCCATTGTCTCTGCAAGATACAGCAAACATTTGTTTACCAAACATTTGCTTTTCCATCTCCCTGTGAATTGCCTTCCTCCCCTTTGAAGTCCCAAACCACTACTCCCAACATCCTCTTTTGTCTTTGGCTAAAGATGGTATTAAAGATGCTGGCTTCAGCCATTTTGGTGAGTTACTCAGTTTTCCTGGGTTTCTTCCATGTATATATGTTATTCTGTAAACTTTGTTTGATTTTTCTCCTGTCATTTTGTCTCACGTCCATGTAATTCCTAGACCAGTCAAAGGAACCTAGAAGGGGGAGGAAAATTTCTTCCTCCCTTAAAGTACCGAATTGCTTGGGGGTAATGGCAAACAATGATATTTCCCTCCAAAAAGATTGATCTGTAAGGAAGGTCAGGCAGAGTTTTCTAAAAACACACATGTAAAAACACCTCAATATACCTTAGGCATTGTGCTTTGGCAGTTAAGAGCCCATTTCTTCCCCACATCACACTAATTGCTCCCCACTGCAGAGCATTCTAGTTTTGTTTATGTGAATGCTCTAAGTAGTAGTTTGCAAAGTGTGGACTAGACCCCCACCATCATCACTGCCTGGGAACTTGTTAGAAATGTAAATTCTCAGTCCCTACACCATACCTATGGTACCAGACACTCAGAGGATGGGGCTCAGAACCTGTGTTTCAGTAAGTCCTACTGATTATTTTGATATGCACTAAGGCTCGAGAACCACTGCTCTACAAGAGAGTATTTGAGAGGATGACAATGTTGATGACATGGATAAGAATAATGCGGATTAGGAAGAAGAGGAGGAGGAAAAGAAGGAGAGACATTTAGAGCTTGAGAATTGAAAGGGGACATGGGAGCCATTTGAAGGCATCCTTTCATTTCCTCTGTGAGCCACCAAGAGGTTAAGTGGCTTGCCCAAGATCAGAAGCACAGCAAGAAAAAGAAATAATATTTGCTGACTCCAAGATGAGTAAAAGTTGAATATCAAATGAGAAATACAGAAAGGACTTTTCATGTTTGTGATATATATTTTGTGGATAATATGTCTTCTCTGACAGTGTGGTCCTTTCTCAGGTAGTGTGAGTTCAGCTTCCAGTGAACACCCTGTAGAATCCCTGAGATTTTACTCCAAAGAAGCCATTCTGGAGCTGCAGCTATGAGTGATGAGGTTGCTTTCCTATTTCTGGAGAATTCAAAAGCGATCATTGTGGGAAAAACATGCACATCTTACGTCCACACTACAAAGGCTAATGTCCTACCATCATACAGAACATAAAAATTAGGTAAGAACCACCTACAATACAGATACGATATGTACAAAAGTAGGATCAGACCTTTTGGAATACAAACTTCTATAGCAGTGGTTCTCAAAATTGAATGCACATTAGTAAATAAACCTGAGGAGTTTAAAAATCCTGACACCCAGCCCAGACCAATTAAATGGGAATCTGGAACCTCTGGCAGTGGAACCCACACATTGGTGTTTTTAGAAACTCTGCAAATGATTTTAAGGTGCAGTCACATTGGAGAGCTCGAGTTCTATGGCTTTGACCCAGAAGTCTGGTCCTTGTATTATTGACATTGGCATCGCCTGGGAGTTTTTCAGACAGAATGAAGAATCTCAGGTCCCACCCCAGACTACTAAATCAGATTCTGCATTTTAACAGATAAATTTTTTAATATACTGAAAATAAAAGTAGGAAATAAAAAGTATCCAGATTCTCACCATTGTTATTTTTTGCATATATCTATAAATATACTATTTATATTATATATGCATTTTATATTTTATATACATTATTCAGGTCACACTCTTTATACAGTCCACAGCTTGCCTTTAGTTGTTTTTGCATTATAGAACAATATTTTGGGAAAATTTTCCTATGATGGATGAGAAAACTATCCGTAGAAAGTCCTACAACGTGTTTATTATTCATATGCAATAAAAACCAATCAGGATTTGAAATTTCATTTTTAATAATTGATTTGAAATTGCCAATATTAAGTCATATTTTTAAAAATCCCACTCATGTCTGATCCTAGTGGGACATACTTCTGGTCTAAGTCTCTTGATTAAAGGGACAAAAATACAATGAGGAAAAGTGTTTTATGATGAATCGAGACAAAATAGCCTCAACCTGCAAACAACAGTCTTGGGGAAAAATTTCCATTTGTTATATTTTGTTGTTCCCAGGTATCTTCATGTTTCCAAAAATTCTTAAATCTATGCATTAAATGTTTTAAAAATCACTCTTAAACGTTTGTGGAACGAAGGTGAAGGGGGTTAATACTGAGCAGTTGCGGTAAAAAAAAAGTTTTATAAAATCAAGCTGTCTGTTTTTATGGTCTGTTGAACTTTATGGGCTTATAATATGCATCCAAGGAATTGTGAAATGAAAGAAAATTGTTTGAATAACACTTTAGACTGGCTCTCACTGCTTCACTGTGGTCAGGAGAATGTGGACTCTTGGGCAGTGTGGTACAGTGCCAGTGCTTGTCAACAGAAAAAAGGGCAGAAGATCAGAGGATTTGGGGGTTTGTAGGGACCAGGAAGTCCTGGTTTGCTAAGGTCAGTCCAGGTTGTTGCCTGTTGTCACGGAATAATTTCAACAGTGTTTTCTCTCACCCTTCAGAATGTCCTGATTTGGAAATAAACTATATGGTTCTACACACAGAACACCAAATCCAACTCTATCAGTTTATAGAGGAGGACATTCTGAAGTGGTTGGCTGCAGTATTCTTTGCTTAAAAGCAACTACAGCAAGAACAAAGCTTTTCACGGCTGTCTCTTGTCCTCTGGATCAAGTCCAAACTCTTTAGCATGATACAGAGCCCTGCGCGATCTGGGCCGTGCTGCCTCTCTGTCTCTCTTCCTCCTTTCTCTCTCTCTCTGTGTCCCCTGTATTTCTCTCTCACTTGCTCTTATCCATCTTTCATTCTTATTTTATGTCATATATTTACACATACACACCGAGGTAGTTATTAGTGCTGTTTTCCAAATCTTTCCAGCTTCTCTCCTTTTTGGTTAAGAAGATTGGACCTATAAGTTTCCAGAGGATGCTAGTTGGTCACACTGAGTAGCAAGGATGTGGATGTTTCCTTTTTGCACCAGGTGCCAGAAGCTCAAAATAATTCCATCTCGGAGGTCACGAATTTTTATATCCTGTATTTTCTATAGGTTTATCTCATCTTCTTTTAATTCCACTTGATTTTACGGGCTGTTTTTCAAACATTAGAGTTTCATTACATCTTTCGAAAGGTGAGGCATAAATAAAGATATGGATGCCAAGCACGTTGCTGAGCGCTGAGATCCAAGAATGAATAAGACAGGGACCCTGTCCTGGGAAACACTCTGGTCAGGAAGGACAGGGACACGGTCCTGGTAGTTCTACCACATTCTAGTAAGTGTCACAAGGGTGCTTCCTTCTCCCACTTCTCTAAGTTTCATGAGAACGGATTTTCTCTAATCAGATTCTACCCTTTCTCTTCCCCTTTACTGGCTGTGAGCACCTCTGGAGAGATGGAATAACTTGTATGATTGGAGAATTTGGGAAGAAAAAACTGGTCATGCTTGGAGGCGGGAGAAATCAGCACCACTGTACCTAGGTGGAGAAACCTCTCTAATTCTGAGATTCAGTAGTGGGAAACTATTAGGCATTCACGCTAAGCTACCTTCTCCAACTTGGCCTTGATCAATAAGGAAAGTCATAGCTATTTTGCTGCCCCCATTTGTCACTCCTTGGTTTTATTTCTCAATTTGTTCAGAACCTGAGTAAGTAGAGGTGTGCTATTTATCGGGGACCTCTTGCAGACGCCAACATTTGGTGTATTGACTGGAACAGCGAGAACTACAAATAAAAGACTTGAAACTAGGGGAGCAAAATATCCACTAGAAAGGCTTTTGGTGAGGCAGGCCGTTGTGACCTTGGCGGTTTGCAGAGGCTTATATGAGGCCAGGAGGAACTTTATAGTTGTGTTGTTTGGTTTTAACTGCTGTGGCCTGGGCAAGAAGCTTTAAACCAGTCACACGGTCTCCTGACCTTGGCGATTGACCATAAGTAAGGGGCTATTATAAAAGTTCTTGGCTGTGGTAAAGGTGTGCAGGGGCTCACACGAGTGCTGTGTGAATGGCTTTGGCCAAGCCAGACACAGCCTTGCTGAGTGACAGTGAGCCATGGAGATCTTAGTGAATAGGCACAGTGGAGGCAACCATCCAGTTACAGTATGCATATCTGATCTTCCCATACAGGCAAACAAGCAAAGGCATGGGCCTCAGAGCCTCAGCAAGAAAGGATTTCAGGGTGGAGCCACAGCTAGGGCTGAGGCAAAACTGTTATTGTAGGGAAAGAGAGCCTTCCAGCCTTTTAGCCATGGGTGAACAGAACAATACAGTCGTCCCCCAGTATCCGAAGGGAGTTGGTGCCAGTACCACCTGCAGATACCAAAATTTGGCTATGCTCAAGTCCCTTAGTTGGCTCCCAGTAGCCTTGGGTCCTGCATTCGCGGATTCAACCAACAAAGAATCCTGTCGTTCTGTGTTTATGACCTGGGGTTTGTTGAATCCGCGGATGCAGAACCCGCGGATATGGAGGGCCGCTTGCATTTGCTCCTTTGAAACAGTAAGGCATCTGGCTTCTGCAGGGACCTCTGACCAGTAAAGGGTTTCAGGATTTAAATCGTCAGTGGAAGGCCTAGGAAGGCAGGGCCTTGACGGGCTGCCCCAAATTCCATTCTGTATTTAGGGCCAAGGATAAAAATGGAGGAACCATGCTTCGATTTAAGTGATTTCAGGAGCTCAAGAGGCACCTCCCATTTATGGCCTCAAGTTGGCTCTGGATTGGTTAATTACTTAGGACAAGAGAACTATTCCTCAGGTAGCCCATTTCTGAGGTAAAGAAAGCCGTGGTGGAGACAGATGCTGAAAACGCCTGTTCACAGGGGAGCGTGGGTGCAGTGTCTCTAGAAAGAACCCACAGTTAATTTGGAACTCTGGAGGATGGAAATTAAGAGGTTTTCACAAACTCCATGGGAAAGAAAAACAAGCTAAGACCTGGTGAGTAAGACTGCTAGAATTGTAGATTTCTAAATTTTGTTGGATAAAGCCTCTCTCTCAGAGGTGATAGGATGCACAGATGGACCCCCTCCCCCCATATTATAAATGGAATAGTGCCAAAATTAATGTCCGTGAGAGAGACTTCGGGACTTAAGTTCCTAGGCTGAGAATTCTGAAACACTGACATTGGCTGTTAACCAGGTGAGGTTGAAGAGAAGATTTTCTCTGTCTATCCTCTTTCCTTCAGACACCATTGAGTGTCTGCTGTGGTCTTTGTTAACAGTACCGAATTCTGGGAACATAGCTTTGAAATTGATCATATGATGAATTATGAGATTATATATATATTTTTTATGTAAATAGATTCTCAATTCTAGTTGTTAGCTAAGAATTCCAGCAGATTTATTTTGTTTGGACTTACTAGAAGGTACTATAGCTTGGTGGCTACAAATGCTTCCCCTCGCTGAAGGCTGCTCTTTAATGTGGAAATCTGGCTTCTTCTTCCTGTAGTCAGAGCAATGGAACAAACTGCTACCATCCCCATCACCATTACATATACAGTGTAACAACAAGCATGCTGTGAGTTCATTTTAAAATTGAGTCCATGCTTGCCATCAGATTGCTCGCTGAGGATTTTAACAGAGCTGAAGAATATATTGTCTAGAGAGGTGCTTTTTTATTTCCCTTGAGATTCCACATCCACTTTTTTTAAGCATCTGAATAATATCTCTGTGCATTCTACGTCATTTTTATCTTTTCTTAGTTTACCAACTGCCTTCACTCATTAATCTATACATTAATATTGTCCCTTTACTAGTTGGTTAAATTTTCAATTTGTTTCTTTTTATTTGAAAACATATGTTTCCACTTGCTCCTTGATGTTGGTAAGAGGCTGGAGTTGGGACTGAATCTCTGTGTGTCTATTTAGGTTTGCTTAAAAGTACTTTTAGGAATTCAGTGCTTACTGTGATTCTGAAATTGTAATATTTAAGGCGCTAGAGTGGCAGCATTAAACAACATTATGGCGAATATAAACCGTACTGTTTCTTGCTTTTATGCTTTAATCAGAGGCATTTTAGTCCTTCAAAGCCAACAGCTGAGCAGGATATTTTCCGTGCCTTTGCAAGCAGGAAGTGACCCGTTTCAGTCTTAGAGGAAGCAGAGTCAGTGAGCTGCCTCAGCTCATTTTGGCAATCAAGGTAAGGGTTAAAACTACAAACGAAAACATTTTAACTAAAGCCTTTTTTATTTCAACAAACTATGTTTCTTTTTTATTTGTTTCCTTTAAAAAAATCTCCCATGAGGATTATATCTGGGGTAGACTTTGTGGAGGACTCTTTTGTTATTCATTTCTTTTCTCTTGTTCTGACTGGCAGGGATGGACCTCTGAAGTTTTGGACAGGAAACTTACCATTTTCCACCAATTTTACTTAATAAAGGGCTGCAGTTGATCCTTATGCCCGTCTTGTCAGCAGAGTGGCAGTGTGCCACTTTTCCAACAGAGGGCAGTGTGTATTTGCTAAACAACAGGAACTCTCGCCGAGTCCCAACGTTTGGCAAACTGTCCTCTGCAAAGAGCAGAAAGGACACTAGGAAACAATTTCCTTCTTTCAATTTTGCTTCTGTAGCTTCAACTACAGATGCTATTTTTTTCGGTGAAAATTATAAAAAATTCTTTTTCCTCCAACGTGTCCCTGACACCCGAGGAAGAAATGGAGAAAATAAAGGTCGAATGCGTGGAGTCTTAGACATCCTGACCAAGGTATTATATAAACTTGCCCGTTGCTGCACCAGCCCCTCTTGGTCCCTCTATGTAGACTTTCAGTCTTGGGATGAGGAAAGAGTCTGTGACTGGACAGGCTGTATCAATACTGGGATTCCTTTTGTATATTTTCTGTGCATTTTGGGTATTTCCTTGACAGAAAAGCAGCTTGGTGTAAATTGTGATATAAAATTTGATGTATGTAGGTTTAAGTGTTAGTCCCTTAAAAGATGCTCTGTTTGTCTACCTATGGTGAGTTTTGAGACCTCCTTCTTGGTCAGGAATCCTCATGAAATTATAGTTGGTTGATGTAAGGAAACTAATATTTATTGAATGTTTATTTTGTCTCTGGAATAACAAACCTTATACGGTTTATTCCATTTAATTTTCATGACATCTGTAAGAGGTGAACATTATGAATATTGTTTTGTAGGGGAAGAAATAGAGTCAGAGAGGTCAGGCGAGCTCCTTAAATCACCCAGCCAGCAAGTAGCAGAGCTAGGAATTGACCTCGGGGCTCTCTGATGTGAAAGGCTGGGTTCATTCCGAATCTCCCAATTTCGCAAGTCTTTATTAACCCTCTGCTAAGGGCTGGCTCTGGAAATTCTGGAGTATTCATGCTATTACAAGTTGAAATCATAGAAAATCTTGACTCAACATATTGACAACATAGACAAGCATAAGCTGGGTGGTCAGTGATTCTTATCTCAACTATAATTTTTAGTTTTTCTTTGCCCTTAAGAAATGTGCTTTGTCATGACTTCTGCTGTGCCTGGATGAAAAGGTCATATAGGCAAAGAAAAGGTTTTAGCACGAAGAAATTGAGGCTCAGCAAACGGACGTGGAGTTCCTCTGTTCACATATTTGTTTGTGGCAGAGTTACGATTTGAACCCATGTATATCTGGCTCCAAATCTTAAGGTTTTTCTATCATTTAAGGTTCCTGTATGGATAGAGAAGCAATGTAATACTAGCGGTAAGGGAGGAGATCTCCTGAAGGAGATCTTCTAAAGGAATTTTATTTAGACCACCTGGAAGAAAGAATCAGTCCAAGAGGACGCCAGCAGCAGAGCCGTTGAAAATTCTTGAGAAGGAAAGCTAGTTAGCAAGTGAGGCCCAGAGCAGCGGGACTCCAGCTTCAGAAAGAAGTCGACACGATCACAGACATCCTCATCAGACACCAGGCCACCAGACAGAGTGGGTCCAGATGGCATTAGCCCCTGCATTATTCGAATTTCTTTCCCCTAAATATGCAGCCTGCCTTTTGAAGGGTGTTCCTGTGGTCACAGAAAGCCTCTTGTCTTTTCCTTTCCATTTTTTTTCCCCATAATGAGTAAACACAGAGGTCCAGGCAGTCAGAAGTGGAAGCCAAACACAAGTGTTTTCAAAAAGCCTCTGAAATAAACACTGAAGTGCTGTATTTCATAACCCTACGCAAAACTGACAGTAGCCAGCTGTTGTCTGAGCTAAACACCGTCCTAAAGAGCCAAGAGCCACGAGGCGAAAAGGGAGAAAGTGAAAATAACTCCTCTCCTACTGAACCATAGATGACAGATCAGCCAAAAAGGACTCTGGAGGAAGCAAAAGTCAATGAGGCGAAAGTCCTTGCAAATGACCCCTGCCTGCTGCCCTTTACCACTCCAGAAATCAGCAGCCCAAATGGCCCTTTATGGGTCAATCAGTGAGCGCAGAAATTCCTGCAGCATCAGAATGCAGTCTCTTCCATCACCATTCTGTGTATTTATTCTGAATCTTGCAATAATTATATCTCATATCACCAAATTTCCCAAGATTTTGGTTTTTTTCTTATGGTTTTTCTTTTCCCCTATTTTCTGTATTTCCATCTTTCTACCCCTATTGCTCCCCCAAAATATGGAAAGTAGGGAAAACTTAAGACCTCTTCTTATCTTCTCTGTTATGTTCTCTAAGGTCAGAAAATATTTCTCAAGTGCTCAAAGGCTTTCTAAACTAACCCTGTGAGTTGTTCTTCTCAGAACTAGAAATTTACTGTTATTTAAAATATGAGTCCTGGTTAGTGATAGAGGAAACTCTGAGTAATTTTATTTGGCCCAAACGAATTTCAAGGCTCTGATTTTGCTTGTAGTAAGAGTTGAGATGCGTCCTGGGCAGCCATTTTATTTAGCAAAACACCATGAAGTTTATTTTCGGGGGAGGAGGATGTGTGTATGTAAAGATACATCTGGGAGCTAATGTGGGAAAAGGTTTGAAAGCTGAATTGTCATGTGTAGTAAGGTAACATCCTTTTGAATCATTCCTGTGGAGAGGAGACAGAGGCTTATTAGGCCTAGAAATGTGGGGAAGAGGGGAGATATGTCTTCAAAGAATTGGTCTACCACGTGGTAATAGGCTGGGGCTAGTGTAAAGGATGACTCTTAGGCATAATCCTGTGGTGACTCTGGCCAAGAAATATTCAGACAGTGATATCTGATGTTGACTTTCAAGTTGGTGACTAGTCTGTGCTCTAGTCCAGTCACCCTGTGATGTCTTGAAAGCTTCCATACAAGTTCACTGTGTGCGTCCGCCTTGTGATGGTGATGCTTTGGTGGGTGAAGAGGAGGAGCAAGATCCAAGTTCAGGTAACAATGGATTAAAAAGAGGAAAACAGGCACAGGAGCAGGGACAATGGGAAAATACCGAAAAATCAGTGAGTGCAGAAATTCCTAAAGAGAAGTGATGGGAACTGTGAGCCCCACCCTTACCTTAATGCACAGATGCTCCAGGAGAGTATAGACCATACCACAGTACATGAACTGGGGAAATCAATTCATCTTATCTAGTTATTAAGGATAAAAAGGACCTCTGAGGGCTGTGGATATGTAATTATATTTGTCTGCCCTTTTATGTTGAATTTGAGTTTTGTATGATGATTTTTTTTTAGCTTGACATGGAGTTTACCAGCTCTGTGTATTTCTCTGCTGGATGTTGATCTGAGTTTAGTTGAGGCTTAAATGTGAAATGATTTTTAGTTTGACTATCATTTAATTTTCAGGCAGATGTTTAGCTCTTGTTTCGCATTTTTACTGAGAAATGTGAGTAGGTTTTTTTGTGGTCAGGAATATACACTTAAATTTACTTTTACATCCTTTCTGAATAAAAAATTATGAGCTGTCGGATAGTCATATATTGATGGTTTATAAACTTCCATCCTCGTCATCTCATCTGTTTCTCTTCTAGGATGTCTACACTTCTCATAATGCCAGGTGTTAAAAGATAAACTGAGGCATATTAAAATTTTTAGGAGTTTATTTGAGCAAAAGTCAATTTTAATTAGGCAGCATCCAATCTAGCAGATAGAAAGGAGCTCCAAGGAGCTGTACAGAATGAAAGACTTATAGGCAGAAGGGGGTGGGAATAAGAAGTTTTACCAGGTGAAAAGCCAGTTGGTTATTACAGGATTAGTTTCCTTTAGGGTATGACGGGGTCTGTCAGGCAGACACCATAACTGGTGCTGATCAGGTGATTCCTGATTGACTGGTTTAAAATTCTATTTCTGGGAGACCCGAAACTGTAATTAAGTCTCAGTTTGTTGGCGTGGGGCTTAGCATAAGTGACTCCATTTTGGGCCTGTTGCCTTGTTTTTTAGCAAGGTATACATCATTTGCTATTGTTGTGAAAAACAATAGAAAGAAAAGCTTCCATTTCTCAACACTGGTTGGTGTAAGAACATGGATGATATAAGTATGGAAAAAGGAACTGTTTTGTTGTGCTCCGCAGGTCCTCCTATGATGCTCCAATGATATTTTTTTTTTAAGAAAAAACATTTTGATATTTTTGTTTATTCTGTAGGTCCAAACTCATTCCTCATCTTCATACCCCAACACATACTCCTTTTCCTTTCCCGGTTATGACTGTAAACTCAGTCACTGACACCAGGCCCATGATTGTTTCCATTTGAACATATTCCACAAGCTGGCAAAGGCAGTTCTGATTTATTACTATTTGTTAGCATTGTTTATTTTGTACTGAAATGTTTACTTGCTCTAATTTTATTTGTTTAATCTTTCTTTAGGGATTTCTATTTTGGGTTTGAACATACCTGGTATTTCTCTTTTGCCATTTGTCTGACTCTATCTTGAAATGTTTCTGTTTTCCGGTTCTGCTTTGGATTGGCGAAGCAATCAGACCATGGTGACTGCTTAGCCCTACTTTGGACAGCTGTCTGGGTGTCCTGTTCTTGGCACGTCCACTTGAACAGTTTCAGTATTTTCTCCCATACATTCTTTCTTTGAATGGACATGCCGAGTGAAGCCTCCTCTTTGGTTGGCGGAGGTCAATCTCGTTGTTTCCTGTCCATTGGCATTTCTCACTGGGGCATCATTCAGCTCTCTGGCTGTGGGCACTCTGCCTATCTGGCACTCGGCTCTGTTGTTACTGGGCAATTCTGACTCCGGCACCTGCCACTAGTCTCTTGTCCAGAACATTGAGGTTGCCTGTGCAGTGTTGGCAGTGACCTCCCATCTCACTGTGGGCAGAGTTGCCTAGTGTAGAAGGGTCACGTTTGGCTCTCAGTTCTCTCCCTGCAGTGTATTTGGGTAACTGTTCTTCCGGAGCAAACAGAGAGACAGAATTCCCTTGAATTAAGGTGCATATTTTACTGGCTTGATTGACTATACTTCTGGTTGGATCATGCTGTGTTGGGGTTATGTATTGGAAGCAGGGATGAATGAAGCAGATGCAGAGGTGAATCCTTTTAACCCTCCATTTGCAGGGCCAGTTTGACTAATAGGTAGAATATGATTTCCAGAGCCTCACTTGGTAGGTATCTTCCACTTGCTCTGTAGTTAGGCTGATCACATGTTCTGGTTTGCCCAAGCTTTCACCTCCTGTCTTGGCATTTTGGCTATTTGTCCCAGATTTTCTACTTTTAAATAAATTGTTATTAATAGCTGCATTAAAATAAGCCATGATACAATCTGAAATTACTAGATAAATGAAGAACCAGGAAAATGTGACACTAAAAGGAATTAGTTACAGACCAGCACCCTTCTCCAAAGGAGACAGGCCAAGCTGAACAGTAGATGTGTGCATCAGTATATTTGTGGCTATAATGTGAAATTAAAAATTATGTGTCTGAGAAAGTTTTTACAAATTTATTTTTGGATTGAAGTAAGATATACTTATAGTCTAGAAAATCAAATACTTCTATAAGGCACTAGAAAACTCAGCAGTTCCCTGACATACCCTCCCCACATTCATGCGCTTTCCCCAAGAGACAACCAATTTCTTCTTTTAGGCACTTTTTACTTATTTAGAAATTACATCTGATATTTGCCTTCCATTTTTCTATATTGATATTTCTTGAATTTTAAAATGTAGACATCCTGAGCTAAGCCATTTTATAAGTTAATTATTGTAAAACATAGTTAATAATTGTCACTAAATGTGTGTGGAGTGAATGAATGAATAAATATATTTAATTCTGTACCTACTTCTAAGAGCTATAATTAGGCAAAAGAGGTGAGATATGAAAAATAATTATCAGCCATCATTATGATATTTGTGGAGTTAAGTTTCTTGCTAGGAAGAAAAATTTACAAATTCCTCCTCTAATACTAGGTTTTCATTCTAGTTGCTTGATATTACAATTAACTAAATCAACCACAGTCTGATTATTACATGTTTTTATCAGGTCAGCTTCTTGATAATAGGAATTATCAATGCATTATGATTTTAACTTCAGGGGGCTTTGAGAACTTAATGGCTTTTCATCCCCTCTCTTCCATCTGAAATGATTTTAGCTAATTGTTGGGTTATACAGTATAGAATTCTGAGCCCAAGAAACTAGATTCAAGTTTCAGTTGTGTTGTTTACTTACTCAACAATTTTCATCAAAATAATTACACTAAACTGTATTTTCTTCAGTGGATAAAACAATACAAAGCTATTGTAAAGATTAGATGGGAAAGCACATCTGAATTAAAATGTGATAAATTTCAATTAATGTAATAATACATACACACACGTATACACATATGTACTAGGAATTGCTGGTATGCCAGTAAGAGATAATCCTGTTTTCTTTTTTAGAAAAATGTAATGTCTAATGAGCAATTTCTCATTTTTGAGTTCCAACTGTGATTAAGGATTGGAGGGTTTCCCTTTGAAGGAATGCCTGTTTCAAGAGGGCACTGTGGCAGGCAGGAGACTACACTTTGATATAATTCCTAAATGTATCAATACAACTGTCATTGCAAAAAGGTAGCTAGTAAGCACCAAACAGCTCACACCTCCTGGAAGAAGTAGGTTGAGCATATGGAAGGGGCAGAGTTGTAGATGCTTAATATTTATGAATGAAAATAGTGGATCTCATCCATCCGTAATCCACATTTGCTGTTAACAATTTAGGGCAGGATTTAGCTAAGCAGATTAGTAATAAAGTTGAATGTGAATATAGTAGTTTGTAACCCATTGTTAAGGAAATTTGTTTCCAAAGCTATTTGATAATCCTCTGGTCAGACTAATGCAAAGTACATGTTTTTATAAACAGAAAATTCTATTTTCTCTATTCCTTAAATTAGAAGACTGATGTATTAAAACATTATTGAAACAAAATATTCAAATAACATAAAAGCGTATAGAATAAAATGCATGCCATAGAATGAATGCTTGCATCTCCCCAAAACTCATATATTGAAACCTCACTCCTAAGGTAATAGTTTTTGGAGGTGGGGCCTTTGGGAGGTGATTAGGTCGTGAGAGTGGAGCCCTCATGGGTGGGATTAGTGCCCTTATCAAAGAGGCCCCAGAGAGCTCCCTCTTCCCTTCTGCAGTGTAAGTTAGAGAGAATCAGAAAGTGGGCTCTCACCAGATGCTGGAGCAGCTGGCGCCTTGATCTCAGACTTTCCAGCCTCTGTAACTGTCTGAATCTGTTTATAAGACACTCAATCTATGGTATTTTGTATAGCAGCCTAAACAGACTAAGACAGTATAAAATTCTCCTCGTAGCCTCCTCTCTCTATTCCCCTTCCCAGAGGTAACCACTATTAATATTTTTAATATTTCAGACTTTTTTCTAGGAATTCATGTACACACGTGTCATATTCTTTGTAGACACTGGCACTTCCAAGTGAAGGAAGGCTGCTCTAAGCTTTCTTCTTTTTAGGCAGAGGGAACTCAGATTGTCAAGTCAGAGCATCCTTAAACTCACTCTTAAATCCTGAATTGCTGTTTTACTATTTAATACCTATGTGACCTTTAACACAGTTCTTAAATTTTCTAATCTCACAGTTTATTCACTTGTAAAATCAAAGTAAAAACACTGCAAAGTTGTAAAGAATAAATTAGGTGGGATTTTCAGGTTGTTGAAAAGAATAAATTAAATAAAATATCTTGTGTCTGCTAGAATAATAGCAGAAACAATACGTGCTGGTTCCCATCTCTCCTTTGTCTTCGTCATTTTCTTTTCTTCCTCTACTGATTACAATTATGCTAAGAATGGATCACTGTCTCTTGAGGAAGATGTTGGGTCTGTAGTATTAAAGATTGTCAGGGCACAGTGGAAAGGGAAGGATCCAGTCTTTTAACTCATAGGAAGTTGGAATTGGGCAGATATAAAAAGTAGATCATCTAGTCCAATATTTCTCTCTTTCTCTCTCTTTTCCTTCCTCCTTCCCTCCCTCCCTTCCTTCTTTCCTTCTGTCTTTCCTTCTTGAGGAATGAGTTGTTTAAAGGCGATGTAACTGGATCTGCTAGTGGAGGGAGTGGGGGGCTGTGGGCAGAGTAGCATCTCACTGCTCAGCCCCCACTGTATTTGCTGAAGAGTCTGAGTTACCTCTCCAAAATCCTATATGAATCTGAAAAATGACCCAATTCATCCAAACTCTCTCATTTGTCAGACAAGGAACATACTTTAGCTTGTTCATTTCAAAGTTATACAGTCATCAAAATTTAGGGCATTCAGCCTGATTGGAAATGGTCACCTTTGACCTTTCAGCTTGACTATACCACACCTTGGAAAATGGGTCAGTAACTGCTGGATCTGCAGGTGTTCATGGTCTCTGGGACTGCAGACCAGTCCAGGACAGCAGAGAGTAGCTGGTGACCTCTCCCATGGCTTATCAAAGACACCTCAATTTTATTCCGGCATTTAATTTGCCACAGAAGCCATTTATTGCTTCATCTTCCTGAGTAACGTGGACACTGTCACTTAATTAACTCACCATTTGACTGCATGTTTAAAATTGTCAAGTGGGAAGTAAATTTAGTGCTGTCTTATGATTAATAAAATGCTCAAGTCTTGTTTTGTGAGAGCCGTGTAGCTGGCACCTGAACAAAAGCTGCCAGGTTTGTTGATTATTATTTGGCTTCTAATTATATAGTCTGGCAGGAAAAAAGCTGTATTTATTTGTCCTTTTTATATATTTATTTTTAAAGCAAGTCCATATGTGTGTGTTGGGTGGTTAGTCTGGTTAGTTAAACTTATAGAAGTATATCTTAACAGATGAGATGTATTATTGTGTCCTTTAATAGGTATACTTCATTGAACAGAAATGTTTCAGGGTCCTAGAATTGATAATTGTATATTTATTGAGTGATTATTCATACTAGGTACAGACCTAGGCTCATTTACATATGTTGTTCCAACTAAATTTCATAATAATCCAAAGAAATAGACAGTATTTGTCCCATATTACAGATAAGGAAACAGAGTTCTGAGATGTTTAATTATTTGCACAAGGTCATTATCTTAATATTGAGAGAGATGCGATTGAAATACAGGAGTTTTATGTCTAAATTCAGTACTTCTGTCTATTTCAATGGGAGAATTGCATTGATTAAACCCAGTGAAATTGTTATGCTTTTATAGCAAATATGCTTGGAGATCTTGGTCATTGCCAGTTTTCTCTCTCTTCATGCTCCCCTCACAAAGGCATTTGTGTTGGGGGTCCCAAGACCACTTCTGTGTTTGATGATTTGCTAAAAAGATTCACAGGTCTCAGCATATAGTCACACATGGCTAAGATTTAGTACCATGAAAGTATTGAAAGCAAGATAAGCAAAGGATAATGGTGCATGGATAAAGTCTGGGGGAAACCAGCCACAAGTTTCCAAGAGTCCGCTGGCAGTGGAGTCACAATAGATGCACTTAATTCTGAATTGCGACAATGTGTGAAGTGTTGTCTACCAGGCAAGTTCAATAAAGACTCAGCATCCGGTGTTTTGGGGAGCTAGTCACAAAGGCACTCTGACTAGCATGTACCCAAATTCCAGACTCCCAGAGGACAGCAGGTGTTCAGCGTAAACCGCATTGTCTGCACAATTTAAGGACAGTGAGCTGCTCTTATCATTTAAAGAAATTTCTATATCGGGAGGGAGCAGTCTACCAGTCAAGTTCCCAGTTGCCAGCCAAGGGAAGCTTGGAAGCAAACCTCTCCAAGGAAAGCAGTTTTGGGGCTACTACGTTACCTTTTATTTTGCACAAGATTCAAATCATCTCATTGAATGACCCCAGGTCAAAATAGTTTCTCATTTGCAGTTCATGAAATTGAATCAGCAAAGGAGTAAGGCTCATGCCTGCTAGTGCTGAGAGGGACAGGATGCATGGCAGAAATATGCCAAAACATCGTTAACTTGGGATTTTATTCCTTCCTACCTTCCTTCATTTATTTACCCTCAGAGTATTTACTGAACACCTATTATGTCAGGAAATGGCAAAGCATAATGATTAAGAGCATAGGCTCTGACTCCAAATGGGTTTAAATTCTAGTTCTGCCACTCACGAGTTACAGGACCTGAGGCAATTTTCTCAACTTTTCTGTGGTCAAGTTTTCACATCTGTACAATGGGGATGTAATAGTGCCTACCTAATAGGATTAGGGAAGAGAAGACAAATTAATAGGCTGTCTGGTACATGGTATGCATAATAAAGTTTAGCTTCTGCTATGATGTACCACAGATTGTACTGGCTCTGGGAATGCAACGATGAATAATACACATGTGGTTCCACATGTGGTTCCTGCTATGATAGAACTTCTAGCTTAGTGGATGATACAGGCAAATAAGCATGGAATGATCTTAGCGAGTGATAACTGCTTCATTGGGTACTATTTTGGGTGCTATGAGAGCGCATAGCAGAAAACTGAATCCAACCTGGAGGAAGAGAAGTAGAGGTCAGAGAAAAGGGAGAGGGAGATGCTGGCAGTGGAGGGAGATTATACCAGGCCAAAGGAAAATCACAGGCAAGGCACTGAAATGAGAGAGAGAGAGAGAGAGAATTGTGCATTTGAATAAATGAAATAATAAATAGTATGGCTGGGGCCGGCCCTGCGGGGTAGTGGTTGGGTTCGCGCACTCTGCTTCGGTGGTCCGGGGTTTGCAAGTTCAGATCCTGGATGCGGACCTGTGCACTGCTCATCAAGCCATGCTGTGGCGGCATCCCACATACAAAATAGAGGAAGATGGGCACACCTGTTAGCTCAGAGCCAATCTTCTTCACCAAAAAAATAAATAAATTAAAAAAATAAGTGGTATGGCTGAAGGAGAGATGAAGTTGTAGAGGTAAGCAGGGACCATATAATGAAGGGTCTTGTAAGTCCTATTAGGGAGTTTTTACCTGGCTTGAGAATAACGAGGAGTGCTAGAGGGACTGAACTTGGGGACAGCCCCCTTTGGAAACACAAGTTGGCAAGATCTTGATGGAACTTTCTACCATATGTGTGGCTCCCTCTCTGAAGATTGCATTGTCAGCTTCCCTTCTGAAAGGACAGTGATGACTGCTCTCCTCTTGCACTTCCTCTCTAGGTAGAGATCAGGAATATTCTGGGCCAGGGCTGAGGCAATTTTAAGGGCTGCCAACAACAGATCAGACCTGTTTCAATTTGCCTCAAACTATGAAAATTCTGAACATGAGAATAATAAAAGGACAGAATGAGGACATTTGGTTTTATTAATGTCTAGCAAAACTGGCAAAGAAAATCACCTACAAGTGCTAATATTTCAGTGCTCACTTATCTGCAACACAGTCCAACCCCCTGGACTGGAGCCTAGTGAATGGTCAACACCAGGCTTTAGGGTGATATTTTAATTCTGTGGTTTCTTTTTTTTTTTTTTTCCATGTATTCATTCATTTTTTTTTATTTTTTTATTTTTTTAGTTTTTTGTTTATTGCAGTAACATTGGTTTATGACATTGTAAAAATTTCAGGTGTACATCATTGTACTTCTATTTCTGCATAGATTACATCATGTTCACCACCAAAATACTAATTACAATCCATCACCACACACATGTACCAAATTATCCCTTTCACCCTCCTCCCTCCCCTCTTCTCCTCTGGTAACCACCAATCCAATCTCTGTCTCTATGTGTTTGTTAATTGTTGTTATTATCTACTACTTAATGAAGGAAATCATACGGTATTTGACCTTCTCCCTCTGACTTATTTCACTTTGCATTATACCCTCAATGTCCATCCATGTTGTCACAAATGGTTGGATTTCATTGTTTCTTATGGCTGAGTAGTATTCCATTGTGTATATATACCACAACTTCTTTATCCATTCGTCCCTTGATGGGCACTTAGGTTGCTTCCAAGTCTTGGCTATTGTGAATAAAGCTGCAATGAACACAGGGGTGCATGTACCTTTACAAATTGGTGTTTTCAAGTTCTTTGGATAAATACCCAACAGTGGAATAGCTGGATCATATGGTAGTTCTATCCTTGATTTTTTGAGGAATCTCCATACTGTTTTCCACAGTGTCTGCACCAGTTTGCACTCCCACCAGCAGTGTATGAGAGTTCCCTTCTCTCCACATCCTCTCCAACACATGTTGTTTCCTGTCTTGTTAATTATAGCCATTCTGACAGGCGTCAGGTGATATCTCATTGTAGTTTTGATTTGCATTTCCCTGATAGTTAGTGATTTTGAACATCTTTTCATGTGTCTGTTGGCCATCTGTATATCTTCTTTGGAGAAATGTCTGTTCAGGTCTTTTGCCCATTTTTTAATTGGGTTGGTAGTTTTTTTGTTGTTGAGATGCATGAGTTCTTTATATATTTTGGAGATTAAGCCCTTATCAGATGTATGGTTTGCAAATATCTTCTCCCAATTGTTAGGTTGTCTTTTCGTTTTGTTGATGGTTTCCTTTGCTGTGCAGAAGCTTTTTAGTTTGATGTAGTCCCATTTGTTTATTTTTTCTATTGTTTCTCTTGCCCGGTCAGACGTGGTGTTTGAAAAGATGTTGCTAAGACCAATGTCGAAGAGCGTACTGCCTATGTTTTCTTCTAGAAGTTTCACAGTTTCAGGTCTTACATTCAAGTCTTTAATCCATTTGGAGTTAATTTTTGTGTATGGTGTAAGGTAAGGGTCTACTTTCGTTTTTTTGCATATGGCTATCCAGTTTTCCCAACACTATTTGTTGAAGAGACTTTCTTTTCCCCATTGTATGTTGTTGGCTCCTTTGTCAAAGATTAGGTGTCCATAGATGTGTGGGTTTATTTCTGGGCTTTCGATTCTATTCCATTGATCTGTGTGTCTGTTTTTGTGCCAGTACCATGCTGTTTTGGTTACTATAGCTTTGTAGTATATTTTGAAATCAGGGAGTGTGATACCTCCAGCTTTGTTCTTTTTTCTCAGGATTCCTTTAGCTATTCGGGGTCTTTTGTTGTTCCATATAAATTTTAGGATTCTTTGTTCTATTTCTGTGAAAAGTGTTGTTGGAACTTTGATAGGGATTGCATTGAATCTATAGATTGCTTTGGGGAGTATGGACATCTTAACTATGTTAATTCTTCCAATCCAAGAGCACGGAATATCTTTCCATTTCTTTGTGTCTTCTTCAATTTCTTTCAGCAATGTTTTATAGTTTTCGGTGTACACATCTTTCACCTCTTTGGTTAAGTTTATTCCTAGGTATTTTATTCTTTTTGTTGCAATTGTAAATGGGATGGTATTCTTAATTTCTCTTTCTGCTACTTCGTTGTTAGTGTACAGAAATGCAACTGATTTTTGTATGTTGATTTTGTATCCTGCAACTTTACCATATTCGTTTATTAATTCTAAAAGTTTTCTGGTGGATTCTTTAGGGTTTTCTATATATAAAATCATGTCATCTGCAAATAGTAACAGTTTCACTTCTTCCTTTCCAATTTGGATCCCTTTTATTTCTTTCTCTTGCCTGATTGCTCTGGCTAGGACTTCCAGTACTATGTTAAATAGGAGTGGTGACAGTGGGCATCCTTGTCTGGTTCCTGTTCTTAGAGGGATGGCTTTCAGTTTTTCACCATTGAAGATGATATTAGCTGTGGGTTTCTCATATATGGTCTTTATTATGTTGAGATACTTTCCTTCTATACCCATTTTATTCAGAGTTTTTATCATAAATGGATGCTGTATCTTGTCAAATGCTTTCTCTGCATCTATTGAGATGATCATGTGATTTTTATTCTTCATTTTATTAATGTGGTGTATTACGTTGATTGATTTGCGAATGTTAAACCATCCCTGCATCCATGGAATAAATCCCACTTGATCATGGTGTATAATCTTTTTAACATATTGTTGTATGCGATTTGCTAGTATTTTGTTGAGGATTTTTGCATCGATGTTCATCAGTGATATTGGCCTGTAATTTTCTTTTTTTTGTGTTGTCCTTGTCTGGTTTTGGTATCAGGGTAATGTCAGCTTCGTAGAATGAGTTAGGGAGCTTCCCCCCCTCCTCAATTTTTTGGAAGAGTTTGAGAAGGATAGGTATTAAGTCTTCTTTGAATGTTTGGTAGAATTCCCCAGGGAAGCCGTCTGGTCCTGGACTTTTATTTTTGGGGAGGTTTGTGATTACTGTTTCGATCCCCTTACTGGTGATTGGTCTATTCAAATTCTCTACTTCTTCTTGATCCAGTTTTGGAAGGTTGTATGATTCTAAGAATTTATCCATTTCTTCCAGATTGTCGAATTGGTTGGCATATAGCTTTTCATAGTATTCTCTTATAATCTTTTGTATTTCCGAGGTGTCTGTTGTAACCTCTCCTCTTTCATTTCTGATTTTACTTATTTGTGCCTTCTCTCTTTTTTTCTTGGTGAGTCTAGCTAAAGATTTGTCAATTTTGTTGATCTTTTCAAAGAACCAGCTCTTGGTTTTATTAATTTTTTCTATTGTTTTTTTGGTCTCTATTTCATTTATTTCTGCTCTGATTTTTATTTCCCTTCTTCTACTGATTTTGGGCTTGGTTTGTTCTTCTTTTTCCAGTTCCTTTAGGTGCATTGTTAGATTGTTTATTTGAGATTTTTCTTGTTTGTTGAGACAGGCCTGTATTGCTATAAACATCCCTCTCAGAACCGCTTTTGCTGTATCCCATAAATTCTGGCATGTCGTATTTTCATTTTCATTTATCTCCAGGTATTTTTTGATTTCTTCTTTGATTTCTTCGTTAACCCAGTCGTTGTTCAGTAGCATTTTGTTTAATCTCCACGTATTTGTGGCTTTTCTGATTTTCTTCCTATAGTTGATTTCTAGTTTCATACCGTTGTGGTCAGAAAAGATGCTTGGTATTATTTCAATCTTCTTAAATTTATGGAGACTTGTTTTGTGGCCTAATATGTGATCAATCCTGGAGAATGTTCCATGTGCCTTTGAAAAGAACGTGTATTCTTCGGTTTTTGGATGGAATGCTCTGTATATATCTACTAGGTCCATCTGTTCTAGTGTGTCGTTTAAGGCCAATGTTTCCTTATTGATCTTCTGTTTGGATGATCTATTCGTTGGTGTAAGTGGAGTGTTAAAGTCCCCTACTATTATTGTGTTACTGTCTATTTCTGTTTTTATGTCTGTTAATAATTGCTTTATATATTTAGGTGCACCTACTTTGGGTGTGTAGATATTTACAAGTGTTATATCCTCTTGTTGGATTCTTCCCTTGATCATTATGTAATGCCCTTCTTTGTCTCTTTTTACAGTTTTTGTTTTAAAGTCTATTTTGTCTGATATGAGTACTGCTACCCCAGCTTTCTTTTCATTGCCATTTGCGTGGAGTATCTTTTTCCATCCCTTCACTTTCAGTTTGTGAGTGTCTTTAGGTCTAAACTGTGTCTCTTGTATGCAGCATATATATGGGTCTTGTTTTTTTATCCAGTCAACCACCCTATGCCTTTTAATTGGAGCATTTAGTCCATTGACGTTTAAAGTAGCTATTGATAAGTATGTACTTACTGCCATTTTTTAACTTTTTTTTTCTTTTTCTCAGTGTTTTAGTAGTCCTTGTGTGTTCCTTTCTTCTTCTATACAGAATTGATGGTCACTTTAGTTTGACCTCTGTCTGAAAGCTGTACTCTTAACTCCCCTCCTCCCTCCTTTTATGTTTTTGATATCGTATCTAAACTCATTTTTGTGTATTTGTATCCATTACATTCTAATCATGGAAACAGATAATTTTTCCTATTTGTGGTCTTCTCTTTTCCCCTTAAATCAGTCCCTTTAACATTTCTTGTAGCACTGGTTTCTTGGTGACAAACTCCTTTAATTTTTGCTTATCTGGGAAAATTTTGATCTCTCCTTCCATTTTGAATGATAACCTTGCTGGGTAGAGTATTCTTGGCTGTAAGTTTTTTCCTTTTAGCACTTTAAATATATCATGCCATTCTCTTCTAGCCTGTAAGGTTTCTGCTGAGAAGTCAGCTGATAGCCTTATGGGGTTTCCTTTGTATGTAACTTGACATTCTCTTGCGGCTTTTAGGATTCTCTCTTTATCTTTAATTCTGGACATTTTGATTAGGATGTGTCTTGGTGTGGGCCTCTTTGGGTTTATCTTGTTTGGGGCTCTCTGTGCTTCCTGTACCTGGATGTCTGTTTCCTTCCTTAGGTTAGGGAAGTTTTCATCTATTATTTCTTGAAATAGATTCTCTGCCCCCTTGTCTCGCTCTTCTCCTTCCGGGACACCTATAACACGGATGTTAGTGCGCTTGATGTTGTCCCAGAGGTCCCTTAGACTGTCCTCACTCTTTTTAATTCTTTTCTCTTTTACCTGTTCAGCTTGGGTAATTTCTTCTAGTCCTTCGTCCAGCTCACAGATCAGTTCTTCTGTATCCTCTACTCTGCTTTTGAGTCCCTCTAATGAATTTTTCATTTCCAGTATTGTATTCTTCATTTCTGATTGGTTCTTTTTTATATCTTCCATTTCTTTGTTGACATTCTCACTGAGTTCATCTATTCTTCTCCCCAGATCAGTGAGCATCCTTAACACTCTTAGTTTGAACTCTCTGTCAGGTAGGTTGCTCATTTCTGTTTCACTTAGTTCCTTTTCTGGGGTTTTGTCCAGTTCCCTTACTTGGAATGTATTCTTTTGCCTCCTCATTTTGCCTCTTTCCCTGTGCTTGTGTCTATGTCTTAGGTAGGTCAGCTACATCTCCTGCTCGTGGATAGGTGACCTTATGTAAGTGATGCCTTAGGAGGCTTCCAGTGTGCTTCCCTCAGTTCTCAATGTTCCAGGGGTGACCTCTATGTGGGCTACGTGTGTCCTTCTGTTGTGGCCTGTTTGCTCTCCCTGTAGGTGCCCAGGGAGGCTGAGTTATGCTCCTGGCCAGCTGTTGTAATGCTCAGCTGCTTGTAGTTGTGGGCCCTTCAGTCTCTTTATCAGGTGTGGGGAGCCCCAGCACAGTTGGCTGCAAGTTCTAATACCACATTTGTGTTGCAGTATTTCTTTTAAGTGATTAGGCCCCCAGCATGGCAGGTTGTTAGCCTCAGGGCCTTACAATTGCTGTAAGCCTCTAGCCTATTAGGTCTCTTGTCAGCTCTCTGAGGATTGCAGCTGGGTGGGGCTGGCCTCAGGCACAGGAGCACCCAATCGTTTCAGGCTTTGGAAGGTGGGGCAAACCCCCTATGTGGGTCTTTGAGCACAAGTCTTCTGCAGCTGACAAACCCTGCCGCCCACAGGTCCACACACAGTCAACACAGTCCTGCCCCGTATGAACACCCTGACCTCCCCAAGCGGACCCAGTCTCTCCACACGGGAGCCCCACACACTCCGCCACCGCACCACACTCTCTACCCACTCCCTGTGCACACCCTGTGCCGCTCGGCTCAGTTGCCAGGCTGCAGAGAATCCAGTCACCAATCTATGCAGGCCCACACGTTGCCTGAGGGCTTGTTGTTGGGTGGGGCCAGTCTCTAGGGTGGGCTGCCTGCCCTGGCTGAGCTGGATTAAATCGGTGCTCTAGCGGGTGGAGCAGACCCTGGGCTAGCAGGCCTCAGGGAGAACTCCAATGGCGTCTGTGTCAGCACGCTCACACCAGGCCACAACAATGGCCGCCGCCAATGTCCCGGTCCCTGGAGAGGTCTCACCCCTCACCGAGATGCACTCAGGGCCTATTAGGTGAGTCTCTTTTCACCACAGCACTGTGCACCTTTCTTTCTGGTGATTTTAGGATGCTTCCTGAAACAGGTGAGTTTGCGCGCGGGCCCTGTAAGAGCCAGTTTTAGTTTCTTTGTGAACCGGGTTTTCTGGGGGTGCTCCCCAATGTTTTAGTAGCAGGCACAGTCAGATATTATGCCGCTGGTCTCGATTGTGCTGGGTCCACAAAATGCCCACAGCGGGGGCGCTCCCAGCTCAGGGCCCCGCGTCTCCAGGGAGGCTGCGTACCTGTGAGCTGCTCCCGGCGGCCGTGAAGCTGGCGGCTTGTGAAGGCGGCGTTTTTCCTCTCAAGAAGGGAGTCTCTGCCTCTTCTTCCTCAGTTAGGATTTTCCGTTGTTGCAGGAGTTCCTCTTATGCAGTTTTCAGTTCTGTCTCAGGGGTAATTTTTCCACGAGTAGTTGTAAATTGGCTGTGTCCACGGGAGGAGGTGAGTTCCGAGTCTGCTTACGCCGCCATCTTGACTCCGCCTCCTAATTCTGTGGTTTCTTGACCCTCTAAATTGTTGATTGATGATTTATTCCATTTTCTTTCCGTATGCTTCTCTTTTTATAGGTATCTCTTTATACTTTATTATTTGCTTTTAAAATCATGCTCACACACAAACACATACAGGAAATGATTTGTACTGAGAACACCAGCCATAATAATGGATATGTCATTATTTGTGGGGTAAAGGAGAGTGAAAATTAGTATTTACCAGATGCTTTTGTTGCTTTTTACATTGGTAATAGTGCCGCTTATCTGTAAGAAACATTTTTCCATTTGATTCTAAGTAGAAATGTCTCCTTAAGCTGATTTTATACAACATATAACTATTAAACCCACATTTCCAATTGCTTTTTACACAAGGCCATTGCAGTGCTTCCTAGGCAAAAGAGTCCCCACCCGGGACCCCACAATTTAGAAGGGCCCTTTATGTTTGTTTCTGTTTCTCTCACACACACATTCACACACATGCCTAAATTTATTGAGATACGCAGGCACCTCTGCCACTTTGGACCCAGCACTCAGTTGGCATAGAGAAGCCTGTAATCCCAAGCCTTCAGTCTCATGTTTAGCCCAGGATAAACAGAGTAAAGCTTCTCCACATCTCTCGCCCTGTGTCTTTGAAATAAAAGGTGACTGAATCGAAATGTAGTGGATGTTTGTGGATTGGGTTGCTGCTGATGTTGCAGATGGACCCTGCTTCAAAGAGTGAGAAAGATTTGAGCAGTGAAGCACTTTTATAGATAAGAGATAAATCAGTTTGTGTCAAATCTTCCTCCGTTAGCATGAACACAAAAGATCTTGCATAGTGAAGTGACTTTCTCAGAAATATAAATGTCCATTTTCTTGCTTATCTTCTTCTTCTAATGTGTTTCCAGAGGTTCTCATGAATTAGCACAATATTGGCAACCATTGCATATGACAGCCAAGGAACATTACCATAGGTCTAGATCTCGTCGTTTGATATGGCAGCCAAGAGCCGCAGTTGGCTATTAAAATTAATTAAAATTAAATAACATTAAAATTTAGTTCCTCGGTTGCACTAGCCACATTTCAAGTGATCAGTCGCCACATGTGGCTAGTGTATTGGATGACAGAGATACAGAACATTTCCACCATTGCAGTAAGTTCTGTTGGACCATACCTGTCTAGATGTAATGTGTGGTATTTCAATTCTTTATTGGTGCCATATACTGGCAAGTATATGGACATTGAATACTAGGATTATGAATAGCTATAATTAAATATTTAATTTTAATTTATAAGTTCAAAATATTTAGACATGTGTTATGTTGGCCTCATTTGTACTTTTTCCCAGAGCCCCACAAATAGCTGCTGAGATTTATGAGGCCCATGTCCTCTCTTGAGGTGATTTGCGTATTAGAAGTACTGGGCCTTGCCCTGATCGCACTATTCTGAGATCCGTGGCTGTGTATGAACCAGATCCATGATGACGATGGGTGGAAACATTTGCTAACCACTTGAAACTATGTAATGCGATATTTTGTTGTACAACTCACCTAATATATACTTTTAATGATTGGGATAAACTTTCATGAAATGTATCTTAGTAATAACCATGCTAAGACATCACGGCTTAGTAGGGTAGATGTTATAGTAGTGCCCTGTGGGTCCACTAATCTAATTCCGTGCTATGGTCATTAGAGATAGATAGCAAAATATCTTTCTGCTTGACTTTGATTTTAGGGGCAATGAATATTCCATGAAATTTAGAAATGAACAAAAGAGTACCATTTTATTTCATGATTTGATTCTCTCACTTCCTCTCTAACACTAAACACACACGTACACATATATGCTGAATTATATGTTTTTATGTAATGGAAGAAAAGATCTGTGGCTTTAGGAATGGCTGACTGACAATGTTGTGGTCACTTCTGTGTGTTTGTCACACAATATTTTGCTTGCTTTCAATGATGCTATATGGTTTTTACCTTAACAGAACATCTCAGTACGTGAACTCTGAAGAGGTGTTTGTTTAGGGGAAATATTAATACCAGCAAATCTGAAATCTTTACATCAAGTAACGAACCTGCCTCCTTTCAATAAGACCATGAGGACCAATAAAATAGGAAACCCTTTCTTGTTGTTGTTGTTAGAGCCCCAAACACCCTCCATGTATTTAAAGAAACAGGTAGTATGTGATCCTTTTTTAGCTATTTTAAATCTTCCCTTGCAAGTCTACTTTTGAACTGGGTTTTTCAAAGTGAAAGAGAAGAAATAAAATTCTCTTGTGTTTCGGTAAAAAGATGTCCAGCTCTTTCAAGAGAGTTGTGGAAAAAAACTGGAAGCTGGCAAAGGTGGTCAGAATTTTAGGAAAAATGATTTATAGTCATGTGTCACTTAACGATGGGGATATCTTCTGAGAAATGCATCCTTGGGTGATTTCACTGTTGTGCAAAAACATCATAGAGTGTACTTACACAAACCTAGATGGTATAGCCTACTACACACCTAGGCTATGTGGTCCTCATTTTATGGGACCACCATTGTATATGCCGTCCTTTGTTGACTGAAACATTGTTATGTGGTGCACGACTGTATATTGTTTACATTTATAACTGAGACTTTTGGTCTTGTTTATGGAACATTTCCACACAAGGCTCATTGATTCTCAGATTGCTGAATCACAAAGCATCTGCTTCTATTAGAAGCATGGTTATTTAACTGACTACTGATTGCCACATAGGTACATAATTTCTCAGTCATAGTATCTGGTATATAGTTCCTGTTCTTGAGGTCGTCTTTACCAGGGCAGAAAAGCTCTTCCCATAACTTGCCCATCCATGTGGCAATATTTTGATGTCATTTGTCCTTGCTTATCATCTCTATGTCATTTAGAAGACATGCTTTCTTAAGAGGGAAGAGGTGTTTGGTGTGCCAGTTCAAATCAGCACTGGACTAACATTCTCTTAATATTTAAGATGAGGATAAACAGAATCAGAATTTCCATAGGATTTGTTTTGGTGGTGGAGTGGGTGTGGGATAGGAAACTACTAACAAATAAAGTACTACTTAACTGCTTAATGATAACCCTAATAAAAATTATAACAATATTACAGGCACTCATTATCTAGACAGGTTAACACTTTTGTAAAGCTATGTTTCATCTCCTTTTTGTTCTGAAGTGATTACACGATGACAATGATTTTGAGTTAATTGTCCATTGTGATACAAATTTTGGGTCTATGGCTTCATTAATTATAAGCTTCTGTCTGTGTCAGATTGTCTGGCATTGTTGAACTTGTTTGCATAAATTGAAGAACACCTTCAAAAGATTTGCTTGCATTTTCTTTAATGTGGCATAGAGGTCACTGGATATCCCTATGGAAAGGATGAATCCAGGTGGCACTGCACTGACAGAGAACCCTGGAGTGGCTGAGGCACTATTTGGGGGAAGCTGGGAGATCTTTGGATAAGAAAGATAGGCCCTCAATGGTAAGGGGATTGAGACGTTCAAACTCTTCTACTTTTAAAGGAAATTAAGTGTTATGGAAAACATCAGCTTTGAAATCAGAGTAATCTAGATTTCAGTCTCAGCTCTGCCGCCCAAGAGCTTGTGGATTTGTAGAGTACATAGCATATGTAAGACATCAGTTGATGGTGGTGGTTGTTTCTATTGTTAATTATATTATTAGCGTTTAAATCCTGGCACCATCTTCTCTTCCAGAATATGCTGTGTCACCTTATGACTTAATCTTTTAAACCTTTTACTTCCTTTTTGGAGGATAATAATACCCACCCAATAGCATCAAAGTAAATGAGAAATGAAATTTGGAATCTAGTAGGTGGCAGTAAGTGACTGGATGGCATGAACTAGATTCAACTGTGTGGTTCTGCTCATTGTCAATTCTTGACCTTAGCCTGTATATGTTAGCATTTTATCCCCTAAACTCCTTGATGTGCCTATGTAAATATTTACATGTTGCTCAGCTACCATCTGTGGAAACATTGTGAAAAGGACATTCTTGATGACATAAGAATTCAAAGAATATATTGAATGATTCTGGAAAAGTCTTATTCTTTTTTAGAATTCCTCTGGGTTTTAGTAAGTATAAGCTAGAACGAGAAATACAAAAGAGAAGAGCTAAAAACCTTAACCCTTCAAAATCCATAGATGAAAAATATTACACCAAGGCAAAGTGTTTCATTGTTATCAATTATTCATTGATTCTTAAAAGGAATAATAATAAACATCCTTGAGGCTGTTGTGCAATATGAGCTCAGCGCTAGGGCAATGGCAAAATAAAGGTGTAATAAATATAGTTGATATTCACTGATTCTCTGTTACTAACGAAACAACCTAAATAACTGAGCAGAAAAATGCCTTTTAAAAGGGACTAAAATTATCTCCTTGGGTTTGAAAAAGTATATTTCTCCCCATGGAAATTTGCTGTGAACCAAAATAGCACATACTCATAGTTATCATTTACAGAGGGCCCACTATGTAATGATGCTTTTTATTTCTAATCCCTGTGGCAAACTTACAAGGCAGATTTCATTATCCCTATGTTCCTGATGAGGAAATTGAGCTTGGGAAGGGTCAAATAATTGTCCAAGGCAAATTTTACAAAGCTACTAGGAATAAAAATTGTGTTTGAAATGCCTTAGATGTCATTCTTAAAAGATCCTTTGCCATGACACGTTAATATCGCCTCTTGATAACCAAGTCATGCAAGTTGTACTTAAGTACCGTGTATTTACATTCAAAGAATCAGACAAGGATGAGTAGGGATTCCTGTGTGTGGAGTTACAGATCAGGATGAGTGGTTCTTGATGTTGGTATTTCCGGTAAACTTTTGTGTTAGGCACTGTGCCAGGCATTGAGAATGAGAAAATAAAGCACATTTCTTTACCTTCTAGAACTCACAGTCTAGGGAAAGGATATGACAAATAGCTGGTCCAAATATCATTCTTCTCCCTCCTCCTGGTTCCAACAGTAGGTATAGCTTGGCTAGAGGTCAGGTAAGCTTCTCAACAATTCTTTCTCAACAGTGATTCCAGGCAATCTCTAACCATGATTAAAATGAACACACAATGGGAATTAAATTCATTTGCCGTTCCTGTTTTAGAGAACACAGTCAGTCATTTGCAATGCACTGTGACTGGATTGATGAAGAGTTGAAAGTAGTTGTGTCTATAGTACTATGGATTACTATGGATTCTTAAAGGAGAGGATGAAAGCCTCTAATTCTGGAGGATGGGACACAGCAGGCAGAGAAAGCTTCACACAGATTCTTAATCTTAAGGGATGGGTAGGAGTATGACAAAGAATGAGACTAGTGATTTCGGCAGTGGCCAAAGAATGGAGGAATTTATAGATCATTCTAAGGAGTTTAGAATCTACTCTGTAGGTAAAAGATTTTAAGGTTCTGGAGAATTTTATAACAGGAATAAATCAATCAGGAGAGCATTTTAGGAGAGGGGAAGAGTTCGTGGGGATGTGGCTGAGAGAAGACACTTGAAATACTGCAATCCATCTTGGAAAGAGAAATTGAGGCCCTAGATTAGAGCAATAATGGCAGTAATACAGACAGAGGTCCAATTGGAAAACAGTCTATGGAGTGCATATAGAACTGGTAAACATTAGTGATTGGACGTAACGAAGGATGGTGTGAATGAGAAGGTAATATATACGATGACTTTCTGATTTCTGGCTTGGATTAATGAGTTGACGATAGGAAGAAGAGTAAGTGGTAGGAATGAGACAATGGTTTCAATGAGGACAAACTACAAAAGCATTAATTTATGTTGTTATACAGGAAAATTTGGAAAATTCTTTGGTTTTGATGTAAAATACTTCTTTCTAAACCAAACTTGAGAATCATTCTCATGAGATATTAAGAAATTAGTTTTGATGGTAATCATAAGTAAATTTTGCGTGCCATTCATCTTTACTTTTTATATGCTTTCTTTATTAAGAAAAATTAGAATCGGTAGGCACTTAAAGTTTCTTTATCAAATCCTGAGTATGGAGCTCCTTTAGAGGAAATGATTATCATAGAATCAATTATATGGCTCCACATGGATATCAGTGTGATTTTTTTTTTTTTTTTTTTTGATTTCCACTTTGGGTTAGATCTGCTTTAGCTTTCTGGAGTGACCATGATTCCACTTAGTCAACTCCAATAAACTTTTATTCCTGGGCATTCATCCATGCTGAATCCGCTGAGCACAGTTTATGGAAGTCTTTCATTCTTTGCTTTTAGTTGAAAAACATTGACCACCCAACTAGAAATCAACAGACTCTAATCAAAAGTGAAAACATTATGGAATTGTTGATTCCTGATTTATTATGTTCTGACCACAAATGGTTGTTCCAGATAGCTCCTAGAAAGCTCTGTTATATGCAATACCCTGTGTGTAGAGGGAGCCATCTATTAGAACAGTCTGTCTTTGAGTCATGTGGTAGCAATACGAGGTAATTTTCTTTATAGTCAAGAACTACTTGATTTCCTCAAACTGTATCTGAATCTTTTTACCTCTTTTGATGGTAAAACTTTGTGTGTGTGTGTTGAAATTTTATTTATTTTTTTTAGAGAATGACTTCTGCATATTTTTGGAGAGGAAGGGCCACTGAAAATTACTAATGTGTAGAAAACATATCCTCTACTATATTCCTGACTTGAGGATAAAAAATGACATTTGATAGTTTGTGATTCTTTTCTTCTGTGAAGACATGTTAAAATTTAGAATTGCTTGCTTTATATGTATTAATTCTGTTATTTAGAATATATTATACAATGCATAGACAAGGCACTATTTAACTATATCAGAGAAAGGCATTAATTCTTTTATTCAAACTTTACTAGAATTATTTGAGTACCTGCTTCTTGAGTAATACTCTCCTACTTGCCTAGGTGGTCTGAATACATATTTTTTACAGCCTAACCTTGAAGAACTTTGAATCCAATTGTTGAAACAAGTGGCATTGTGTTAAATGATAAAACAATATAAGGAATCTTATATTTTGTCTTCCTCTAACTTGCTGACTCTGTAGATGAAGACAAGGTTCTTATCCTCTTATTTTTATCATCTTCAAAATGAGGGAGTTGGGCTAAGTAATTCTGGACTAAGGCATCTAAAAGATTTCATCAACTTTAATAACCACAGTTCTTAGGCCTCATGTAGAAATAGAAGAGATGACAATGGTTGGACCTGCCAAACCATTGATCAGATCTAGCTGTTTTTACTAAAAGAGAAAATTATATGAGTTGATAGAGTTCTGTACCAGAGGATATCTTCTGAGTTCAGGGCTTGGATCTCTCTCCATACTCTGTTACTCTCATGTGAAAGTCAGGAGAGCGACACTTGTTTGATGCGGTGCTCTTTTAGACTGAGTGTTTCCGGGCAATCTCAGCTCTAATGAGACCCTTATGCAACTTACATTGTCATGGGAAAGGGAAGTGTCTGGGCCATATTGCATGACATTGTAAAAGTTCTAGAAGAGATGGAGGGGTGTAATTTTTGCCTGTTGTTTAGAGTACAGAACTAGAATTTCATGCAAATTCTGTTGATTATTGACTACTAACACACACAGTGAAAAGAGATTAAATAGAAATGAGAGTATAAAAAATGAATGAACATAAATTTATCAATTTTTTTGCAGCCTGTGGCATGCTGATGGTTATCAGCTGGGCTTGTTTTTCTTTTATTATTATTATTGTCTAAATTCTTAAATGAATTCCTTATAAGGATTGTATGATAAATGGTAAAGAGCAACAAAGTCATGGTCTACAGTTTGGAGCTGTTGTAAAAACATCTCCAAATTAGTTATTTCCATACTCATCTATGACCATTTCTCTGGAGGATGCTTTCAGCTATTGTTTTCTTCTCTGCCTTATTATGACAGTGGGCAAGAGTGAATTTAGACTCTTAATGCGTGACTGTTTATGGCAGAAGATTATAAGGACCTGTTCTGAATAGAACACGCTTTATTTCCATTAAGTGCATATTCTCATTGTTTGCAGAGTTCTTTATTTGTGTTTAAACTACCCTTATAAATCTAGTGTGCGTTTTCCATGGGTGAAAAACAAGCTGTTATATGTAGTAACTCTGGGTAAGATTTTGGGATGAGTTTTGTTCTTTATTTTTTGCTATTGTTCTCTATCTCAGAAATAACAAAAGCACATTGCTTTATTCTCTTAAATTCTACCACATTGTTGCACTTAGTAGATAAGACAGTGTTCCTATGTCTTAAATAGAATTGAAATCTACATAGCTATGTAATTTTACACAGCCAATCCTCTTTATGATGTCAAAACACTTTTATTTCTGCATGGGAGATTTTCTGCCTTGGTCTCATTAACATTGCACCTGTTTCCTTAACTGTGGAATCACTGATAGAGTGCCAAGTAAAATTCAGAGAGAGATTCTTCATAAATATAATGAATTTGAGTTGAACTAATTGAAAAATTATGAATTATTTTAAGACTTGCCCTGGACTTAATGTAACTTTTGCACTATCCATACTAAAATGCTCTATGAAACAATTAAAAAGGATCAAAAGATTGTAGACAAGCAAATATATATTTTTTTGGTTTCCTTCATTTATAATTTTAAACTTCTCCTGGTTATAAAAGTAAATCATATTTCCTATAAAATTTTGAAATATAGAGAAAGCAAGAATAAATAATCACGTATAATCCTACTGAAGAGAAAAAGCCACTCTTAAATGTTGAAAATCAAGCGGTTTTATTTAAAAACAAGGATGATCATATACTTCTTATTATTTTGAAATGCTATATTGTTACATAAAATATTTTATATGACATTTTTAGAGTCTCTAATTATATGTGTGATATAATTTATTGAATCAATTCCTTTATTGTAAGATATTTAAGCTAGTTTCTAATTGATGATTATAAATAATTTTGAAATGAATAGTTATATTTTCTGAGCTCTTATTAAAGTCCATATACAATACTTTATTCCAATAATTTAATCCTCCACTAGTCCCATGAAGTAGGTAATATAATTGTCACCATTTTAAAAAGAAAATGACTGAGGCTTAGAGATTTTCTATAACTTGACCAAGGCAGCGCAGCTAGTAAGTGTGGATTTAACACTTGCTCTGTCTGACTCCAAAGTCCACGTCCCAAATTACGACACCCTATTGATTATGTACAGGAATGATTTTCCCTAAGGATCAATTTCTGTAAATGCAAATGCTGATTCAAAAATATGCACAGTTTATGCTTAAATTAAATAGACAAATTACCTTTTGGGAGGACAGTATCAATTTGTAGTCCCAACAAGCGGTCTTAAAGCAAAAAATATTTTTAAGGTAGGTTGTGTTTTTTTTACAGAATTGTTTTCTTTCTCCTTATTAAAGTAGACATAGGAAAATAGTTGGAAGAGCTTGTGAACCTAGATAATGTTGCTAATGATAATAATAATATCATTATAATCATATGCAACAGCTATGGTTTATATATTGCCTTTTACATGCAAGGTATTCTAAAATGACCTTTACTTATGTTAGCTTACTTAATCCTTATAACAGTTCTGGAAGGCAGGAATTGGTATCTTTGTTTCATAGGTAAAATTTACGGAAGTTATATGGTTGTTTAGGTCATATCGTTAGAAAGCAATGGAGTAGAAATTGGAACGTCTGTCAACTCCAGATTGCCTAGCCATCAAAAAGGACGCTTCTTGAACTCATGTGGATTTTGTTTGTTTCTGTCTTACTGTCAATCACAGCAGCTGTCAGAGTACCATGTATAACAGTCACACACCCCTCTCTTCCTGTATTCTGAGTGTCTTGAGAGCAGTGAGCAGATGTTTTTATTAGTTGTCATTTCTTCTCAGAGTTGTCTTTATGCATAGTGTCCCTGATGAGGACCCCACTCACTTCTCCTCTGTAGATGTAGCCACGGTTCTACCCCATGTCTCAAAATATCTTTGATCAAAGGTAGGATTACATATAATCTATCACCCAATCACAGCACTTCTGAGAGTGAAAAGGGGCTAACGTTAATAATTATGCTGTGGTAACAGGCAGAACATGGATTCGTCCTGGGCAAATTCAAACATATTTTTACCTGTCTCAAAATCCCACTGTCCAATGCTCCCCTGTGTCCCACAAAACCTCTGTCTGTCCTCAGCTCTCACTGTGTCCCAAAACATCCCTCTCCAAAGTCCCCATGCCCAAAGGCAAAATGTTTCATGTCCATAACAACAAATGACTACAGGAAAATGAAAAGCAGTGCTTGGAAAACTCTAAAAAAATAAAGGTAGCTCTTGGATAAAGAGACCCTTAACTCTAAAGAAAGATAGTTCTGGGGTTGGCCTGGTGGCACAGTGGTTAAGTTCGCACGCTCTGCTTCAGCAGCCTGGGGTTCGCAGGTGCGGATCCCAGGTGCAGATCTACACAGTACTTATCAAGCCATGCTGTGGCAGCGCCCCACATACAAAATGGAGGAATATTGACGCAGATGTTAGCTCAGGGCCAATCTTCCTCACCAAAAAAAAAGAGAAAGTTCTACTAAAGTTTCCCCTGAATTACTTATTTGAGGCACTGAGCTGGTTTTGCAAAGAATGAACAAAAGGATAGTTAGACCTTAAGTTACCATTGTGGTACCATTCTGAAGCTGGACGGGCCTTCTCCCCATTCCGAAATTTGGTCCTGGTGTCAAAATTGATGACATCACACACATAACAAGAAGATATTAAAAGGTTTATTACTCACATAATGAAACTTTCTGAGGACAGGGCAGATTTCCCAAATAGGTCCAAAATGGCTTGAGAGAGAACAGAATAGAGACTGGCCTGGGGTTTTTATGGTGATTAGGCAGTGGGGATGAGGTGAGTGTTTGAATTTCCTGATGGTGCCAAGGGGAAAAGGAAAGAGGGAGGCTTGAAAGATGCCAGCAGTCAACATCAAAAATGGAGTCAGTCTCTTTGTTACAGTTGTCAAAACAACTGGGAGTTGAGTTACTCTGCTGTGAGCTCAGAGCCATTAGGTATGGTTTTGCTGGCTGTTGGCTGCCTATCTTCTTAGGACACCATCCCCACAGATGACAGCACTATTGGAACCCCAAGTGTTGCAGTGTGGAGGCCCTGAGTGTACTTCCCCTCTTTCTTCTTCCTATGTGCAGACTATAGTAAATATCAGAATCTTATTTTAAAAATCTGGGTCTGTTGTCCTTTTTTCTGAAAAACTTAGATGTTTATGAATTCAAACCTTTTATATAGGAATGATCTTTATTCTCAATCCAAACTAATAGTATTTTATTATAATTGTGTTAATTTCCAGATCACTGACACTGTCAGATGTTTACTTGCAAAACAGCTTTCAGTTCACAAAATAGAATTAAATGTGCATGTATAATAATAATACTTGGCATTTATCAAATGTGTATGATATGCTAGGCCGTGTTTTGACCACTTAATGAGTATTATCATATTTAATCCTCCCAGCATCTCTATAGAGTTCACACTGTTATCACTCCCATTTTACAGATGAGACAAGTGAGATACTTAGAGGTTATGTAGATCTTTTAAGGTACCAGATAGTGGTGGGATCTGAACCCAGGCCATCCGACTTCAGAATATATACTCTTAGCCAGTGGGGATAATAGGGATGGGGGCTGTTCCTTTACATATCCGTGCAACCTGCTATTTGGACAAGTGTTATGCGTAAAAAAGAATCCTCAATTTAGAGTTGGAGGTCTGTTTTTTCACTTACTGTGTGATTGTGGACATTTTTAATCTTTCTGAAGTTGAGTGTCTTCACTTATAAAGATGGACTCATCATGCTTGCTGCTTAGTGATTTTTTGAGAATGTCTGTCTTGTTCACTACTCCAGCCGTCAGAGGCTTGGAACAGGGCTAGGTGCTCATTAATGCAACAATGAATGAAGGTGTACTTGGTGCCTGGGTCTACACGTGCTAATTATTAGTTTCATATCTGTCCATTTTCAAGTTTGTCCTCTAAAATCCTGAAATCCTTACATATCATCTTTTCCCCCTAAACTATTTCAAGAAAATCTTTTTGTTACTTGAGCGTCAGAATCTAGTGATCTTTCCTGTAGAGAAAATAGTCTTGATTGCCCAGTGTCTGGTCCTTTATCAACTTTAGTCAGTGACTTCTTTTGAAATATTTTCTCTCTGCAGTAGCTCAACAAACTCATTGGACTCAATCTGTTTTCTGCTTTAAAAGATTTGAAAAGACCTATCATTGAATCAGTGTGATCTTGCTTAATCTTCTCATTTCTAAGATAGGAATGTTGAATCAAGGCTAATCTTCTTCATAATTCATACTCTTAACACTTCCAATCCTTTGGGGTGTCTGTTCATGTTCTTCTGCAGCTTTAGCAATATCCTTCCAGTTTGTATGCTCAGGCTTAGCATGAAGTGATTGGGTCTTAGGAGTATTAGGGAATGTTAGCTATAGGTGTGGTTTTTTGAACATTTATCTTGAGTCTGAAATTTAGAGATATAGAATTTGAATACTGAAGACTCATAGAGCTTTTTAACACTCACATCTAGGCTTGATAAGTATCAAGCGGGCTGGAGAAAGATGAATTTGCTTTAAGGGAAAATAGCTTTATTATTGAACAAGTTTTCAGCTTTCTATGTTTCTTTCAATCCAAGGAAATAATGATTACAAGGCTTGTTCTCCCTAACAACTTTGTGAAATGAACTCTGTGGAATTTTATGAACTTCCAAGGATGTTGGAAGAAATGTAGGATTTAGATTATATTGGGTACTTTTACAACTATCTTCCACTGTGATGACGTTATCCAAAAGTTTGTATCAAGTTGTTCTAGATATTGTGTAAGGCAGATTTCCAGATGTAATCTCTGTTCTTGGATACCTTCTGATCTAAGAGAGGTAATGCTGATAGAGAATAAGGAAAAGGCATCCAGGTAGAGAGGCAGAAAGATGGTTATTGGGTGGATTATAGACCTCGAAGAGGTGAGAAGTTCTGTTGAAATTTGTATGTATGTATTAGGACAGTCATTGTGCCAAACACAGATGTCATTTGTTTCTCATAATAAATCTAGGAAGTAGGTTCTATCATCACCATTTTATGAGTAAGGAAATATGTTTAGAGAGGTTGAATACCTTGCCTAAATACATGCAGGCCACTTTTGCCAGAGCATGAATGTAAGTTTATCTGACTTCAGAGCCTATGCTCTTAGCCCCTCTGCTTTATTACTCTTTAAAGGAAAGTGTTTCTTAAAGTAGGGTCCAGGGTCCCTGGGGGCTATTAGGATTCTCTAATAGCTTAGAATAGGATCCTAAAATTCAAGTCCTCTCTTTGACTTTTTATAGCTTCAAAATAGTAATATTTCATAGACATGATTTTTGTGTACTACTAAGAGTCATAATCTACAAAATTGTTATAATTTTGTATTTTAAAAATGAAACAAATATATTTCTATAGATTGCCGGAGATTCTGTGAAGAAGAATGGCTGCTCAGATGTACACATTTTATAAGTGGTGGGGAGAGAATGTGAACCAAGGTGCTTGGCTTCTAAGCTTTCTCCCTTAATCATCTTGCTACACAGCCTGAGTGCCCTCTGATAGTCCACTGCGTCCTTTCAGAGTCGCCTACTGGACCTCATTTGGTGAGTCTGTTCCTTAGAACCAAGAGATGCTTGTCTAGAACTGACATGCTGCCTTAACTGCCTGAAGCAGACTGGGGTATGTTTGAGGCTTTTCTAAACCAGATTCTAGAAGGTGGACAGGTAAGGGAAGGTTTTTGAATAGAGTACCTCACCTATTCAGACATCTGTTGGTAGTCTCAAATTTCTAAAAGAAAATTAAAAAAAAGCAATTTTCATTTGCCTCCTTGACAATTTTATCATTCAGAAAATAGAGGAAACAATTTTAGGAATAGAAGGTCTGGAATTAATTCTAACCATGAGAGGGAACTTATTAGTCATGGGAAAGTGATAAGCGTCTTAGGACCAAGTGACCAAGGCATCTTAATCAATTTCATGATGGTGAAGGAAATATATATACTGAGTATAGCTATAGGATTTATTCATATCATTAGGAAATGAGATTGCAAAATCACAAAACAAATCAAAGCAAGAACAATGGAGAAAAATGTGTGTGGTGTGTGTGTATGTATTTATGTATGTATGGGTAGTAATCCCAAAAGTTGATTTTATTCAAAACAAGTAGCTATTTAAAAAATAATGTTATCATACTCACAAATAAGCCCAAAGAAGAAGGAAAGAGTAGATCATCTAAATAAATAAGCATTGTGTACTTTCTTTACGAAAGAATGCTGAAGTCAGAGTTGATAAGAATGTTATAAGGTTGTTTTCTAGCTCAGAAGATGATAGGCTAAATAGATTCTTATCAGTTAACCTGGGAAGCTAACTTCTCTATAAAATTAAAAACTCTGTATTCATCTTTTTTAACCAAAAAGAACAAATTGAAAAATGAACTTCGGTAATAAAACATATTCTTAAGTTGGAGTTTGCATTTAGATAAGTATATACATATAACTTCTGAATACACATGAGAATAAATGATTGAATGTATTAATTCCATAAGTATAGAGTTCTATAAATAGAGAGCACACAATGTGTGTCTGACACATGCTAGACTGAATAGATTCAATGATGATTAAACTGTGATTTCTGTAGATGTTACTTTGGGATTACCCTTAGAATATAAAAATAGAGGTATTTCAGAATAAAATTGTAAAAAATTAAAAAGAGTAATTGGCTGGAGTATGAAGGCAAGAACCAGCCTCATCCATTTTCTTATTCAGTAACCCTGTGTTGAGTGCCTACTGTATGCCAGACACTGTTTTAGGCACTAGGGATACTGTGGTAAATAAAACAGATGAGGTCCCTAATGTATCACGGGACTTAACATAGTGCGAGAAGACAGACAATCAACCCATAAATCAGAATATATCAGATAGTTGGAAGAGCTGTTAAGAACATGAAATGAGTGATGTCACAGAGGGTGTCTTGGGCAGCTACTCCATTGCTCGTGCTCATACACGGCCTTCAGAGGAAGTGTCAGCAGAGCTAAGCCAGCCAAGTGAAGATTTGGAAGCAGAGAGTTTCAGGCTGAGAGCATGGTCAGTTAAATGGCCTTATTTGAAAATTAGCTGCATGTTTCAGGACCACTGGAGTTGAGGTGTAGTGAGCAAAAGGGAGAGGGGAAGTGGGTGACATTAGAGACATGTACAGGAATATTCTGCTTAATAGAAATTATATCATCAAGCCCAGGAAAGGGCGTTTGAATTTAATTCTAAGTCCTTGTGCAAAACCATTGGAGTAATTGAATCTGGAAAACGCCACGTTCTAATTTATGTTCTAAGAAGATCAGTCTGGCTGCTATGTGGAAAATGAACTTGAGGGGTTGGTGTAGAGTGGAAGCAGTGATTATAGGCGTTAAGTCAGAGAGCAATAAAAAATCTGTGTCTAAACAGGATGGACACAGGCTTCACTACCTTCATTCTAAATAGTCAGGGAGGACTCTGTAGAAGAGCTAGGAATTCGGATATTTATCTCTTAATAAAATTTTATGCACCACCGCTATATTGACAATACTAGGCAACACATTTTAGATACGTGAAAAGAAAAATGACATGCATTTGCCCTCAAGGAATTTATAGGACAGCAGGAGACAGATATGGTTTGAATAAGTCATTCTATTACAGATAGAGAAATCTGAAGAGGAAGAGAATTCCCTCTCAGATGGACAAGCCGGGAAACGGCTTGGCTGTTGCTTAAGTGACGGAAGGAAGAGAGTTTTTAGGAGAGAGAGTAGCGAGACAGTACCTGCCCTCAGAGGGGATCATGGATTCCAGAGGGCCTCGGTGACTCAACATCCAGTGGGTAGAGGAAATGGGGGAGGCAGGTCAGAGTCACAGCCTCCTGATGAGGATCTTTGCCCCAGAGGTTGGGATCTGACATGATAGATAGATAGTAGATGAGCAACATGATCAGGCATTGCCATTTTAGAAAATGCATTCTGCCCCAAGGGCTGAATAGAGAAGCACTTGTCTGCAGTGAGGGTCTGTTGAGGGGATGTTTACCATTGTCCACTTAGCTGATGCCTGGCCTTTCAGGCTGTGGCCAGGAGGGTGAAGCGCAAGGGCTAAAATATGGCAGGCACCAGTAACTGATTGTGCTAATGTCATATGTTCTTCCATTCTTGAAAATTTTATTAAAGTTTATTTATTAAAATTTATTCAGCACTTTTATGATCTGTAATATGCACTTTTTAGAGGAAAAAAACATGGATGAATTATTATTAGAAACAGTCTATTGTTAGAAACAGGTATTTGAAGGTGACTGTTTAGGGTGGCATAGAAATGCATAATCCTTTAATACATTTTCAAAGCACGAAGAGGTCACTGTATTCCTCAAAATAACCCATGAAGAAGACAGAAAATCATCTGCATTCTGGAGCTGAGATTGAGCCCCAGAAAGTTTTTCTTCCAACAAATTAGTGGTTCAAAGAATGGATTTTGAGTTCTTGTCCTATTTCCAAAATAAGTTACAGATGCTTATAAAAGCTATTACAAATTGTGGACGATATATCACATGGTTTCCTGAAATGTGATAAATTACATTCATGATTATCACTATTATATGCTGTTTTGGCAATAACAAAGCTTTTAAGAGTATTTGATAAATACAGTATTTCTGTCTCTTTGCTACTTTCTACTAAGCTATAATTTATAAATTTTTGCATTTCTCAATGATTTTGCTTTATTCTGTAGTTAAAATCAGTTCTGTTATGTTTCTGTTATCTCTTTATAAAAGGCAGGATTGCATGAAACCCTATGGAGAGAGCTCACACAGGATCGTGTTTTACGTGTTAAATCCTCTATGGTAGCGTTACTCTCAGCACTGTTCTCACTAAGAAAATAGAAAGCATTTAGCATCTAAATCTTTATGTACTTTTTAAGGCAGAAACTCTTGTCTGATATTCTACACTTCTAAAATGACAAATTGCTTTCAGTTAAGCCCACAGGATAAGAGAAATTTCTAGCCATTTCTCACCCTTCACCTCCAACTGTCTTCTAATTTCTAAGCCTAGTAATCTAAACTTCAGTTTGCCTAATATCTTCAAGGCTTCCTGTATTTGTGTTTGCATCAAAAATTCAAAGACATACTATTTCAGAAAAGTTATCCTGTCAATATTTTCATCATGTTTTTTCTTTTTTTATAGCAGATCGTGGTTCTAGATGACAGTAGTAAAAGCCTCTGCTGTTTCCCCTGTGCATATGTATTTGAAATGTAGCCTGTATCGTCACCGTTCAGTATGTTTCAGAGAATGAGGAAGGTATTTCAAGATAATAAAGCTGCAAGTGGGGTTCCGGGAAATGGGATCAGCATGAACAATGGCACAAAGTAATAAAAGGACAAGGGGTGTTGCATGAAATCCTACGTAACATCCAGAATCTTTATTACTGTGGGTTCCTCAGGATGGGGTCCATGACATATTCATCTTTGGTGCTCCAAAATCTTAAACAACTCGCTAAATTATAGGTGTGTAAAAAATCACTTCAATTTATGAAAAAAGGAATTAATGTGTTTTACATATTAAAAGATAATAAAAATGCGAATTTTATCTGATATTGTTTGTTGAAGTTCAGAGTTACTACCGCCAGAAATATGACCTGTGTAGAAGGGCCGCATAATACATTTTCTTGTCGAAAAGTATTCATTCATTGAACAAACATTTAAGACACATTTTCTATGTATTAGGGTCTATGAGACACGTGATCCTTGTTCTCATTGAGGGTCCATTTTAATTGGGCAGATAGACAACTAATAAATGATCATATTTACGAAGAAAATAAAGAAGTTTTAGAGAGTATAGTCCAGCCAGGTGCTCTAAATTGGTGGCCTTAACATTTAAGTTGAGTCTTACAGGATGATAAGGAGCTAATTATGTGAAGAGACAGAGGAAAAGCATTCCAGGCTGGGAGTGGGTTGTTTTGGTAGTTTAGATTTTATAGTTAATAGAAAATTTAAAAAAGCTTATTGATATTTTGCCTTCTCCTTCCTTATTTAATTTGCAACTTCTAATATTTTTAAATTCAAAATGCAAGACTAAATCCACTAAATCCTTTTGAAAATGTTCTTTAAGAGCAAACAAACAAACAATACACAGATGCTCTCTAGGATTAAAGAGAACTGTGAATGAAAGATTATACTTCTAACTACCAGTCTAATACCTACCTGGGGAACAAACAGGTAAACTTCAAACTAAGCTGGATTTGGTCTAACTTGGAGGACTACGTTTGTTTCTGGGTTCTTTATGATACAGAGCAGAAATCTGTGTTTATTAGATTGTATAATAGATTGGCAATAAGGCGTAGTTCTGCCTCCTAAATAAGTAGTAGTGTGAGAGGCTTGGCCCAAACTCATTTCCTATATGATCAGAGTCAGCTTACATTTCCCAGTACAGTCCTTATGAAAGTTTTTCTCCTCTCTTTGCAGTGTGGCTCCTCCTGAGACATCTGAATTCCCTCCTCTCTTCCTTTCTGTCCTCACTGCTATGCAGCCATCTTCTCCTGCCTTCACTCCCTTGGTTTTCACAGTCTTGGTATCTCCAGAGAGCAGTTCTCCTGTGGGCTTTAACAGCCCAAAATGGTATTATGGAAGGAATATCCTTCCATCCCACAGAAACCAGGGGAAGATTCGCTCACCCTAGGCATCTATGTGGGAGGATATAGCCATGCTGCTGCTCTGTTTTGCCTTCGTAACAAAGTTGCTTAAAACAATCACAACCATATAGGACACAAATCTCCAGAGGCTCAACTTGACTTTATAAATGTGGAAATGCAAAAGCAAAAATATAAAGTGCTTGAGGGATCTCTTTAGAAACATGCAGTCTCAGTGCTGAAATTTATAGCAGGAATAATGGGGACACACAAAATCTCTGAAGTTTTATCCCTTTTGTTTATTGCTGTTTTTTCATAAACTATTTTCTTGCTTACTTAATTTTGTCATTTTAAAAAGACACTACATGGGGCAGTGATTTTTTTCCTTTATCAATGATGGGGGAAAGTTATTTCAGGCACTGAAACCAGAAGAAGTCTGCCAGGTCCTCTGAAGTGGGGACTATGAAATAACAAGACATCCCCTTCCTGCCCACACGCTCTTCCGCATCTTTCCACCTAATCAGTCACGGTGTTAAGCATTGGGAAGGGCTAAACGCTACTGCTAGTTTACAGAGGCATCCCTCTATGCCCAATTTCTCTGCCCACCCCCTGTGGAGATGATCACAGTGGGAGTTGTGAGTGGTACAGACAGCTGCTGTGACTGGGTGATTGAAGTAATAGCCAGTGGGTTCAATACAGAAGAATGGGTTTCTGGTATTTAAAGTACTACGGACCAGTGCCCAAATGGTAGCATTAGACTACTTTAGGGTGTAGGGCACCCGAGTCACTCTCTGAGACTCTGACATTTTCATTATTACAGAATAAGAATCCAGTGCAGCATGTCCAATCCTGGAGAACTCACAATAATGCTTTTGCAGGAGTTCCATTCCTTTGCAATGAGTCAGTTTCTATAGACTGCTTTATTTCTTATATATACATGATATTTTCTTGTTTATTTGCATGTGTGGTAGTTTTTGTTTGGAAAGTGGATATTTTAGATGATATATTGTAGCAATTATGGATTCTGATCTCTTACCCAGGGGTGGTAGTTGTTGCTGCTGTTATTTTTTGTTTGATTATTTATTTAATGACTTGATTGGGCAAATTCTATAGAGGACATCTCCTGTGGAGTGTGTGGCCACTGATGTCTCTGCTCGTTCTTTTTATTCTGGCCTAGCTTCCTAGGTGTTGCTTCCTTCTTGGGTTGGCGTAGCTTTAAGGTCAGCCAACAATTTGTTAGAAGTTGTACTTAGACATTTTGAGTCAATGGGCTTCTAGCTGTTGCTGAGGGGATCTATGCTAGGGTTGGGGCATGCATTCAAAGTTCAGACCGTTTACAGACCTCCCCCAGCTTTCACTTCCTGCTTCTGTAGGGCCTCAGATTCAGCAAGGGATGAATATACCACTGGAGCCCTTTCTAATCTCTCTTGAACTTGCATGCATCTTTCCCAACCCTCTTCCCTCAGAATATCTGGGAGCTTATCAAAGCCCACTATGGCTATCTCATTCCCTAGGTCTCCCTGTCAATTTTTTGGGTGATTTGTTACTTGCTCAAACCACTATTAAAGTCTCAGACAGTCGTAATTTTGGCCTTTCCTTGATTTTTTGCCACTGAGACTGAGATTGCTATTATTTTCAACAAATCACCTGAGCATGGGGCTTTTCTGTAGAGCTCCAAATCAGATCATCCCAATACACAGCTGGGGAAGCACTTCTGGAATAGTGGAGTAAGGACCTCTGAAAAATCTTCTCCTTTGTAAATCAATGAGAACACTGACAAAAATTGTCAAACTCAACTGTTTCAGAACCCTGAGAATTAACAAAAGGCTTGAAACACTCTGAGGAGCATTTATTCAAGAAAAATGTTTGGGATGCCACTTTTGGATTATGTGATTTTGAAAATATGTGAGATCTTTAGGAAAAATAGTTAATTTTGCTATTACATTGTCTATCTCATTCTAAGCCAACTGAACAAGTTATATGACAGTCAATTCACTTTAGAAGTCAGTAGAAGTTCAATTATTCTATGTTTTACTAGATTGTTAGCTCTATCTAAATCTGTGGTTCTTAAAATTTTTTGGTCATAGACAACTTTGAAAATTGATAGGAACTATGTATTCTTTAGAAAAATGTACAGTTTACAATATTTTGTATATAATTTTCTGAACTTCACAGAAAGTCCATCAGTGGCCCCCTAGGGCTTAAGAAACCCTGTTTTAGAGGGTAAAGTTCGGAATGCTTTCTATCCTTTTGAAGGCCTGGCACCAAACAGAATAGATGCTCAATAAGTATTTAAGTATTTTCTTTAATCATCTTCAATGTAGGTATCTGAATATTTGTAGTTGAATATTTACTCAACTGGGATGGGATAAAATGATCTTAATTCTAGTTAATTTTGTGATATTTATTTGCTGTGTGAGCTTGAAAAAATCCCTTAACCTTGTTTCCTCAGTTAAACCCCATTTCTGTTTACTTCTCATAATCATTGTTATGATCAGATGGAATGATTATCTGAAGGATTTTGAAATCTATATATTTATATATACATGAGGCATTGTAGCCATCATTTCCTGCTTACTTAGATTTCCTATAAATTGTGAGAGACATACTGAAGGCTTTCTTTGCTTTAAACCTGAAAGAATCATATCTGTCCTTGGCCACCCAAGTTAAAATTGTGGGATTCTTTATTATCTATTTGCCTCTGGATTCTGCCAATCAAGGCGTCAGTTTTAAGTAGCAAGATAAGAGGAAAAGAGTTGGTACAACTAATTTGCATGGTTTGGAAACTTTTCTACCACAGCTGGCCAGCAAGGATTTGAGTGCCTCTGATAATGTTTCAAGGAGGCAGCAGAGGAAGAGGAACATGAATGAGGAAGCTGGACGCGAGACAGAGGAGGAGGAAAATAAGCAGGATGTGGAGGAAGCAAGGGGTGAATAAATGTTTTCAGAAAGCATGAGGAGAGGGATAGCCCACCCAGACCAGGACTAGATATCTTTTAAAGATATATATTATACTCTTTGTCTATGGAAGGACAAACTAAACTAAGAGGCAGTGTGATGAGCAAGAAGAATACAGATTTTTGAGCCAGACAGATAACAGTTTGAATACAGGTCCAGCAACTCACTAGGACATGAACTTGGGTAGGTTATTTGACCCTCTGTACTGCAGTTTCCCCATATATAAACCTCCCATCTTGCTAGATTTCCCTGAGAAAGGATAATGCACTGGCACGGTTATAATATGGACCCGTAATTGGTGCTCCATAAATGTAAGCTAATATTTTTGTACCAAAGGTTGGATAACGATGAAATTAGAAGACAAAGAGATGTTTAATTATCGGATAGGAGCAAGCAAAGTCTTGGATGGGTATGTGTTATATATGCAATTGAGAATGCATTCATCAATAATGAATAAGAATAATTCCTGGTAAGAGTGGATATAATAGGTAATCAGAAGTTGGTATAACGAACCATCATAATTATGTTTTCTTCCAATTTGAAAGTATATGGTGATTATATTATTGTAAAAACTTTGAAGTTTGAGAGAAACTTGGGGATCACTTACTTCATGGGACTTATTTAGTCATAGCCAGTTGTCCAAGAATAAATTGGAGCAATGGCATACCACTATGTATTTGCTATCCCAATTGATCTTAGTGTGGTCTTTAAGCAAGAGATGGCACTGGGCTAAAACTGGTGTCTTGGTGAGAATTTTCATATAGGTAGAAAGACCTATATTATGGATGAATTGGGCGGTTGCACTTAGGTGATAACATAGCTGCCCTTTAAATGTTGCAGAAAAGGATTTAATTGGATTACAAAGTCTCCATGAATGGGAGAATGTTCAGGAAAATGACTATTAGAGAAATTAGAGTCATATGTCATAAGGATTATAATCTGATTTTTAATTAGATGTTAGAAAAGATATACACTTTTTCACCCGTAGGCCTTACTCACCTTACGTATGCTCAGGAAAGCAACCTTCTTGAGTGCCACATGCTCGGGGATATTCCTGCAACTTTGCTTCCCTTCTGGAAGCAGACTAGCTCGGCTCCCTGTCAAATCATCCTCTCATTCTCCTGCTGGTTTCTAAGATTGGTGCTCTTGCCCATGTTTTCGTTTTGTGTTCCTTAAATGAGAATCTTATCCTTTCCCCACTTGGGCCCCTTTCTGCTAGAGAGACCTCAAAGCAGTGCTCTCCTAGAGGTTTAAAAACTTTATATCCAGCTCTTGATTTCTTCCTGTTTTCTTCCTCTGGCTTTTAGTACAAGTTTCCAGCAGAAAAGCTCTTGGACCACGCTTGGAGCACAATGTGATCACCCAAATCACCCCTCTTCTTTGATGTGGACTTGTTCTGAGAGCGAGCTTGGACTTCTCCCTCCCACCCTTTAAGGTGATTTCCCTTCCAGGAAACGTTTCGTTCTCTTGCAAAAAACAAAAACAAACAAAAAATCTTTGCTGAAGGTTCTCCTCCAGAAAACCTGATAGACCTAGACATTTAAATTCTAAGATATCAAATATTGTGCCATTTCCATTACGTGATGATTAACAGTTTTGAGTTAAAATAGGTCTTTGCGTAATGACACACTCTAACAGTAATTTTACATCAAATGAAAGTTTTATAAAGCCCTTTACCAAAATAAATTATTCTTTATTTTAACAAATATTTTCAATATTGAAATTGATTCCAAGTAATATGTAATGGAACCTGGGCGAGAGGGAAAAGGGAGGATGTTTCTGAAGGCGCAGAGAGTAAATTAAATCTCCAAATTTCAAACACAGTGGAAGAACGGCATGTTTATAAAAGTTCTTACATGGAATAAGCCAAGTGTTTAACTGTGAGGTTAAGTTTAAATTTAAATTGTTTACCTTCAAACAGCAATTTCTGCATTGTGTTTTAGAAAGCCCTGGTTTGCTGCTAGCCACTTCATTAATAAATGCAATGCAATCTTTCCTTCAATGAGAAAGTAAGGCTATGGATGTCTGTGGCATACAGAGCAATGAACAACAAGTCTCCAAATTTTAATGAGAGCAATGCCATTTTTTCTAGAATCATTAAATCCTTATCTTACGGATACATGCCTGCTAAGTAGCCCTTTGTATTTACTCCAAATTCATCAGTTTGAGAAGCTGCTGCATTCCATTCTTATAGATGGAAAAACATGGACTCTTTACTGAGAGGAAAAACACATCTTTTTTGTTTCAGACCAAGCCACATCATTGTCGAGCAGATTTTACATTTAGTGCTTTCAACTTTTGTAAGGTGGATGATCAACTCGAAGTTTACTCAGACGTCACTGAGATGATTATGAACCCATAAAAAGCAGTGAGCTTGTTTGTTTTTTAAACACTGAACTTTCAAGTTAAAGCTGTGCTGTTGTGGGTGGCATATTTTTCACAGCATTCTCAATTTGTCTCCCAAATGGATTGGGCCAGAGGGTCCTCCTTTACCAGACTGCCTTATCACTTTAGAGATCCGCTAGTTAGTAAAATTAATGAAATGAGCATTAGGTTTTGTTTGCCTTTCCTTGAGATATTTGTCTAGGAAAGTGAGTGGTGATTTCTTACACTGATTTCTTGTATCGTGTACATTTAGAGCTGAAACAAAGATCTGTTCTTCCCTCAACCTCTTCAGTTGTCACCTAGTCCTATCATTTCATTTACAAATGAAGAAAATGAGGCTCAGAGACTTGCTCAGGATCACACCACAAATTCATGTCAGAGCCAGGCCTAGAACCAGATTTTCTGGCTCCCAGTCAAGGGCCATTTCATCAAGAATTCTGAAATAACTGGTTTAATGTAGCCCATGGCAGATTTAATAATAGTTAATACACTTCATGTAAAATTACACAAGAATACTCACTAGTAATGTGAACTGAAGTAAATAATATAATGGCCCAATTGTTAAAAATGGATAAGGACTTAGAATAAATTTACCAATATTTCCAATTAGGAATATTTAGACCACTACAATGTGTTAACAAAAGCAGCAGTTCCTGAAAGTATTCATGTGTTGAAAATGGATATTTATGCAAAATAATACCTCTAGACAGCTGTAGTGATTGATTTTGAACAATCCAAGTCTAGGTTTACATATCAAAGTTCTAATACCTAATGGGCACTTGGCATGGCTACGAACCAATGCTGCCAGGTGAGAGTAAAACGCTTCTCTTTTCTTGAGTTCTGCTCCCAGTGATGCATCCTAATCATTTTTTTTTTTAATCCTAAAGTCCACCGCTTGACTCAAAACTCATTCTTCTGTAGATATTTTGCTTATTTGACGAGGTAACATAAGCCCCTTCCATCTACGACCCTGCCTGCCCCACGTGTCTTTTGTAGAGTCAACACAGAAGACCATTTTTTAAAATAAAGCATCCTCTAGAGTACTTGCTCCGTCACATACTTTGCAGACTTAAGGTATCATTTGGGCAGCATCTCAAGTCATGCTGCTGTCTCAGCTTTTCTTCATGACATGACATAGCCGTAAGATTTCTCCCCCTACTCAGCCACCTGTGAACTTCTCCCTCAATATTTCCCAGGAAGCAATGAAACAGCCCGAAGGATGGCCACAGTTTTGATTCTCTTGCTGTCTAACTTAGGATGATATGCCCCTACTGATGTGGCAAGATTTGAAAAATGGTGAGTTGAAGAATGGGCTGTAATAGTCAAAACCAAACTATTTCTCAAGTAATGTTTATGCTGAATTTTCATTTTCTTTTTATTTATTATATTTGCTTTCTATGCATAGATTTTTATACTCAATATTTCTGCTTTTTAACAGTCAATAGCTTATTTTTATATTTTAATTGAGATTGAGAGGGTCAAGTCCTCCTCAGGAAGTAGTAGTTATTCATTCCAGCGTATGCAATTCTTATTCCCCGTGAGGATGAGGCTAAAATTATTAACCATTTTTAGGTTTCAGATTTGCTAAGTCTGCAACTGATATTACGTCTGTAAACTGAGGTAAATAATATTACCTACTTATACAGATGATGTAAAAAGAAAGTGAGATGATGCATATAAAATGCTTATTACAAAGCCTGGCACGTAGTAAGCATTCAATGAATATTAACTATAATAATATTAATAGTAGTAATAATAATAATATCTTGCAGTTGGAAGAGGATTGAGGTAATTAAGTTTAATTGTCACTAAGCAAATCTGTGACTAGGAAGTAAAATTCAATTTGTAGAGAATATTTTTAATACTGCTAAGCTATTTTTTCTCTATAATTTTAAATGCTGTTTCAAATTTATATGTGATAAAACCATGCTTCTCTTGACAAAGGATTTAAGGAGGATTATGATAAAAACAAAATAATATTTTATATATAATAGAAATCAGGACCAAAACATAGAAAAGGACAATACACCCAGCATGGGGTACTCTGTAGTTGCTCTCATTGAGCTTCAGATTAGTTTTGGAACTTGATGCAGTTAACACAGAAGGACCATTTAGTTCTGGCCTCACATCCACAAAAGTTTAGACTTTCAACATTATCTACTAGTAGGGTATTTCTGGGGCTTTATATGTACCTTACCAGGTTAACATCTCCATTATAGAAGATGGTTTACTCTTCTATAGCTTTAGTTCTGTGGCTTTTTGCAGAATCCGACTGCCTTAAAGGTTCTGATTAATTAATTTTTATAAATCCCACAATTATCTTGGAATAGCATAATTAAGTTTTACTGCATTTGTAGGTGTGTGCCAAAGACAAATCATTAATTTTTAAAATAAAAGCATTTTAGATATACCACCATTTTTGTAGCTGTTCTTTCTTTTTTCCTTTTTTTCCTTTAATACACATGGGGCCTCCAAAAGTGGAAATGGACCAGGCTTGACCTTTGGGTTTCCTAGTAAGGGATCCAAGTGGTAGTGTGCTTCACAGGAGGAGAGGGAGAGAGGAGGCAGGGGAATTGTGAGGCAGCCGTAAAGGCCCATTCACAATTGCTGCAGAAACAAAGGTTGTTAATTCTACTCTAGATAACGATGGAGTTAGAAAGGCTCCTATGGAATGTAGCAGTAAATACGATGTCCATTACCTAAAATTATTGAAGACCCTTTCCCTGGAGTTTAAAGTTGTTAAACCAAACATTTAACCTTCTGTCTCAGTGTGCCCAGCTGCGATATACTGCTGAGAAACAAATATGTAAGAGAAAAGTGTAAAAACATCAATGTGATGAATTTGCAGTTGAGATGTATGAATAACTGCAGTTACTTCAATTTGCAACATAGACAAACAGCCCATTACCCGCCTTTATGACCAGATAGGATGTATAAATAGTAGCAAAATTTATGTTAATTTCAGAATACGTAAAATCTCTTTATGAGTACACTGCACTGAATGTGAAATGTGCGCTCGACCACTACAGCCCTTTAATAAAGTAAGAGCAACAGAAAACCCATCTTTTATGTGATGGACATAGAGATACAAATTAAAAATCACAGTAGGTGAAACAAAATGGTTAGATGTTGAAAATGCATATATTTATTCGAATATATTTGTCTGTTAGCACTGATAAATTTTGGGTATGCATCAAACAAAATATTTTTATTATTTTGCTTTGGGTTAATGTAGTCAAATGCAGGGCTTGAACAAATAAACTTATTCCTAGAAACTGCATTCAAGTTTGGAGTCAGTATATTGATATGAGGTCACAGAAAAGAGATATTACTTAAAACTTGATTGCATTGTTTTCTTAATCTCATGTGAGTTTATTTTTAGTAACCTAGAAGAAAACTTCTAATTTATAAAGGCTTAATTTTCAAGGGGCTTATTATAAGGACCCTTCTAGTTAAAAATATGTATATATATATATATATATATATACATGCACACATATATATCTCACTATTGTATATTATAATATTATATTATTATATTATACTTCCCATTAAAGTATGGACAAGTTGGTATATTGCTATTTAAGCACAGGTGAAATATTCCAGTCAAATGTCTTATAAGATGTGAAGGCAGAAACATATCCTTTTTAACAAATGCTCAATATATATTCCTTGAATCAATGCATGCATGAAGGGAAGAGTTAGAAAAAAGCAGAAGAGGAATACTCAGCAGATGTGTTGATAAGGTGCTAGATGTAAAAGCACTATTTGGATAATGAGATAGGCAGGAAGCTAGATATGAGCTGGGAGCAAGGTCACTCCACCTGGTGCAGCATCTTCATTACCAGGCAGTGGCTCTTTGGACATTCAACACTCCCCCGACCCTGACTGAGAGCAGCCCCAAGCCTTATTATACTCTCATGTGCATTGCGGTTTTGACCCCCCTTGCAGGGGATCACCACTATGACAGTTCCAGAGATGCCTATGTAAGGAAAAAATCTCCCCCTCCAGACGTAGGGGTGGAGACAATGTCCCAAATTGGCCCACCTTCTAAGACCCTCACCTGCCCCCGGGACCGCACCTTCCAAAGCCACTGCCCACCACAACTTCAGAGCAGTTGCTCACCTCAAGCCTGGCCGCCCCTCTCCTCAGGGGTGTACTCTTGCTTTGCTAATAAATCCTCCTCTGTCAAAACTTCCGCTGTGTGTCCATCTCAAATTCCTTTGTGTCTGTGGACCAAGAACCTGAGACCTCACTGCGCCAATCTGACTGGTGCCAGTGATAGGTCAGAAAAATATAGAAGAGGAAAGTGGTTATCCACATTGTAAGGAACCTGGGGATTCTGCTTCACTACCACTATAAAAACGACATAAAGGGAAAACACTGTAATGCTTAATTTCAACTTTCTAAATGCTAGAATTTTATTTTTCTAAAATCGGTGCACTAGATAAAGTTTTGATTTGTCTATGGAACAGTTTTCTCTCTTAGAAAGTAAAGAAAACAATAAAATCTTAGAAGGCACGTGGACTGGATTTAATCCTGACTCCATTATTTAGAACAGTGTAATTTCTGATCCTAGATCCCTCATCTTTAAAAAGGAAAAAAAAATAGTACCCATTCTGGATGGATTTAGTGTCCATTAAACAAAACAATGCTGTTTTTTTCCCCAGCACGTAGCCTGACAAGCAATATTGAAATAAATGTCGTCCATTATTCTTCCTAAATCAGAATAAGAAAACCAGTGAGTGATAGGAATAGTAGAAATCTTGGGAAAAGTAAAAATGTGACACTATCATTTGAGATTCTGTTATGGATATATTAACACATGTGCCATAGATTTTAGGAGAGTCAATAAAAATATGCAAAAATCAGCATAGTTTCATGGCAAGTGTCAACTAAAATAATTGCTTCCTTTGTTCGTCATCTCTGCTCTCCTTTATCTTGACAGATGGAGCTATTCAATGCACACCTGTTGGCTTAGCCTAGAGCCAGTTCTATCTCTGTGTGTCTGAATCATTGGATTCCTTTGTTGCATTGCAGATTTCTGCTTTATTCTCCAAGTGGCTTATACTTTGACTTTTATGAATCCTAATGACTGAGTTTTCCATAATCTATTTTAAGACTTCAAGTTACTGAACATCAATCTATTTGGTCTCTAGCAATTTTCAGATATTGAGACAGTCATGTTTCTTTTCCTTACCCCTGATATGGATTTGTGGTACTTGACCAATGGACTTGATTCCCTCATTGCAGATCAGCTTTATTTAATCCTGTCCCCAGAATAATAGAGCCTTGAACCCTTTGCCAAACTTTCTTAGTATGATTTGGGTTTGCCTGGACTTTACGTATCAATCATTGTAATCTGGCATTACCATTGTTGACTGAATCCAGTTATGATGGGGAGCTGAGGCACCACAGGCTTCAGACTTAGAACCAACAGCCTGAGTGGCAGAGAACCAATATACCTGATTTGTAGAAAGAGGTCTATTCTGTAGTTCATTTTAGATGGTGGACATCTTGCTTTCTTTAGCTGCTTTGCCTGAGGTAGGATCTTTTCTCTGGTAAATTCTCATATTATTATAAGAAATCAAATTTCTTTCCATTTCTTCCGGTACCTTGTTTACTGCCAAGAAATTGTTTCTTTTCCACCCTCCTTTCACCCAAGAATTTGGAAATAAAGAATTTTCTTTCAGAATTAAACTAAAATATTAATATATCATGGATCATGGTAGAAATATATAAAATTACCTTTTAACATTTAGGATTCTTTAATAATGAAAAAAAGAAGACTCAATTCAAAGTAATAAAACAATAAAGAAGAATCATTGTCTCTTTAGATTAGATATTCCAGAGGTTGGATTGTTTATTTCTTATCTAACGTTGTTTAACAAATTATGCCAAAATTTAGCAGATTAAGACAATAAACACTTCTTTTTCCACAGATTCTGTGGGTCAGGAATTAGGGAATGATTTTGCTGGATGGTTCTAGCTCAGGGTTTCTCATGAGGTTGCAGTTAAAATGTCAGCTAGGGCTGCATTTATGTCAACACTTGCCTGGGATTGGAGAATCTCCTTCCAAGATTATTCACTCATGCTGTGATTGGTAGAAGGCCTCAGTTCTTTCCTGGCTCTCACCAGGAGGCCCCAGTTCCACGGTAAGTGGACGCTGGCTTGAGTGTCCTCAGCATGGCGGCTGTCTTCCCCAAGAATATGTGAACTGAGAGAGAGAACAAGGAGGAAGCTGCAATGCCATCTATGGCCTAGTCTTGGAAGTTATGTGTTCAAGTATACTGTTATACTGTTACTTTTGCCGCATTGCAATTGTTAGAAGTGAGTCACTAGGTTCAGTCAAGGGGAAGGGAATTAAGCTCTATCTATTAAAGGGAGACATATCAAAAATTTTGTGGACATATTTTAAATCCTCCACAGTTTGTCTTCAGGATTGATTTGATTAGGCATATCTATGTTGTCACCTTAGACCAATTTCTGCCTTGGGGTTCTGCCTTTTGCAGGATGAGCATCACCCTAAGACTGCTTCCTTATGTAGTATTAAAATGACTACTGTAGTTCTAGCCCTAATTTCTGCACATTACACTTTCCAGAAAGAGAATGTGCTTGTGGTTTTCTGAGTAGAGCAAGACACCATCTTTTGCAAAGGTTAGTAGCACTCCACACATGATTTCTAATTTGCTTCAACTTGTTCACATGCTCTTTTATAAATCAGCTCTATGGGAATGAGGCAGTTTGATCACTGCCTTTGAGCTGGGTCATCTGCATCTATCAATACTGCAAAGGAGGTGGGATTATCCTGATTATGTTAGAAATTATGGGATCTGACCTGGAAGTGGGGTGAGGTAATCCTGTCCCCTCCCTCCATATTCCCACCCAAACTGCGTGGCTGCTCTACTATGAGGAAAAAATGGAATAGATATTGGTTGGGCAGAAAATTAAAAATCTGTGCTATGCCATAAAAAGATCAGATTCTGGGTTGGTAAGAATAGACTGACTCCTTATAAAATGTATTACTATAAGTAAAAGAAATAGAAAATAAAACCAAACTAAAATAAAATAGGAAATTTACTGAGGTAAGCACAGACATTTAAGTTACAAGAGATCTAGCCAATGGCAATTAGTCTATTATCATGGCCGCATTAGCAAGACCAGCCTTAGTGGGGAGGTGGGTATAGAGAGCCCTATCCAAAAGATTTTATATATTCCATTGGGAGAAACTTCTTCTATGAGAGATCAGCCTGAGGTCAATAAAGTTCAATTCATATAACTTCTGTTCTGAGGCCATACTTTACCAAGCATATACCAGATGATTATATGGCTCAGAGAATGGAGACTAAGAATTTACTAGTCTGTATTGCATTTATGTTTTTCATCATACATTAACAAATTGGAATTCTGCTTTACATGTCAGGTTAATGAACTGAACCAGTTAACATAAGTCTATAGGATTTTACAGTCTCTTGATATACTGTCAAAATCTGAGCCTAAAAGGCAAACTCTGGCCTAAAATAAATTTGACTATAGAATATCATGCCTATTGATAATATTTCTGTGATAGTTAAACATTAATCTTTTTTTTAAAAAAATCTTAATATCTGCATCTACCACACAACTTTACTCACACTATAAGGATCTAGAACCTCTAGCTAATATTTCTTCCCCACACACTACATCTAGTTGGTAGAAGAAAAATAAATATAAGCACTTCCCATAGGTTCAATTTTTAACTATTTAGCATTTGTTGAAGAAAATTATCTTCGCTGTGTGTCAAGAAATCCATTAACTTATTTTTTTTCTCTTTTTAGAAGTAACTTTATCCATGATTTCTCATGACTTGTGGGGATTATATTTTTACTCTATTCTGTTGGTTCCTTGACATTCAATAATAGAGGCAAGCAGTTTGACACTACAGAAAAAATTTAAATGGTTCCATTACATCATAGCTGAAGTATTAAATAATTTTTACTTTCTAATGAAGAATGCATAATCTATCATGCTCAATAGTGTGGGATGTAGAATTCTGTCCTCTTCAGATTAATGATTAATACTAGAGGATAAATAAATAGTGGGATCTACTTTTGGTTATTATTTGGGAAATGCCATATAATTTTGAGAAGAGGACTTAGATTATGAATGTTGTTATCTGAATGCCTGACATTTCTAATGTGAATTACTCCTTGTGTTTAGATTTACTAACGAAGTAACATATTAACTACTATTATTGCTACATTACCCTTATAAAACTGTGGTGTCTAAAGTCCTGCCAGAATGAAGTCCAAATATTTTAAAAGACTTCTGATAACTGGATATCATACTGGGAAGAGCAAATACTATAGATTTACATACTTATGTATATGTGGATGTGTTTTTGTTATATCTATTTATAGTTTCCTTTCTATAGCTAAATACCCTTAAATCCTGGATCTCTCCAACCAATAAACACATATTTCAAGATTTCTGGTTTCATGTAAGTGCTTAAAAAATTTTTTTTTCATAAGTCCCTGCCTATGGAGGCAACATAGTTGTAGATAATATTTTCTGACTTAAGTAAAGTGAAAATCATTTTTTAATACAAAAATTTTGTTCTTAGCTAAATATTCTGCCTAAATTCACCTTTCACTCACTTCACCCTTGGTCTGTGTACACAGAGAATAAAGCAGTCAACGTAAAAATCACGTGTACAAAAAAGTGGATAAATCCTCTCCCCTCCACACAATATTGTTAACTGGATTAGACAAAAGATTAAACTCTGTTCTCAGCAACAAAGGAGGAGACTAATTGGAAAGAATTTAGAAAAAGTAAATAAAAATTAATCAAAGCTTCTAAAATATTTCTTAAAAAGCAAGTACAAAAGAATTGAAAATATATAGCTCTACATATGAATGGGAAATAACTCTGCTTAAAGAGGGGAAAGAATAAAGACTTTAAAACTGCTTGCCTGTGTGAACATACATATGGGGATTTTATCTTTTGTGACCCCCCCTCCCGCCCGCCCCACTATACACATAAATAGTACTGGAAAGAAATAACCACATTTAAATTGAACGGCTATTATTTATTGGGCACCTACTCTGTGCCAGACACTGGACAGAGTGTTCTATATGCCTTATAGTATTAAATTCTTATGACAACTCATTGGAATACATGCTGTTTTGACCCCAGTTTCCTAAAGAGCAAACTCATGCGTAGAGAGGGTAGTGCGTCTGTGTAAGGTGAAAAGCAAGTAACTCTTGGATCTGAGGTCTGGACTCAGGATGATGTGGTTTTAGTGCCAGAGCTCTTAACTCTGACCCCATATCCATCCATTTGGGATGAATATTTTTTTAATTTTATTTTTTAAATTAAGACTTTATTTTTTAGGGCCGGCCCCATGGCTTAGCAGTTAAGTGAGGGCGCTCCGCTACTGGCGGCCCAGGTTCAGATCCTGGGCGTGCACCAACGCACCGCTTCTCTGGCCATGCTGAGGCCGCATACAGCAACTAGAAGGATGTGCAACTATGACATACAACTATCTACTGGGGCTTTGGGGAAAAAAAAGGAGGAGGATTGGCAATAGATGTTAGCTCAGAGCCGGTCTTCCTTGGCAAAAAGAGGAGGATTAACATGGATGTTAGCTCAGGGCTGATCTTCCTCACACAAACACAAAAAAAACCCAAAACTGTTTTAAAAAAATGACTTTAATTTTTAGAGCAGTTTTAGATTCACAGCAAAATTGAGGAGAAGGTACAGAGATTTCCCATATACCTCCCGCCTCTACCCATGCCTAGCCTCCCCCATTATCAACATCCCCACCAGAGCCGTACATTTGCTACAATTGATGAACCTACATTGACACATCATAATCACTCAAACTCCACAGTTTACTTTAGGGTTCACTGTTGGTGTTGTACATTCTATGGTTTGGACAAACGTATAAATGACATGTATCCATCATTATGATATCATACAAAGCATTTTCACTGCCCTAAAAATCCTCTCTGTTCCACCTATTCATCCCTCCTCTCATCCTCAACCTCCGGCAATCACTGATCTTTTTGTTGTCTTCAAAGTTTTGCCTTCTCCAGAATGTCATTTAGTTGAAGTCGTATAGTTAGTGTGTACCCTTTCAGATTGACTTCTTATATTTTTTAAAAAGCGTTCAATTTTTAAATATTTTCTAGAAAGCATTAACTTTGTTTCTAGAGTTCAAGGGCCACGAAAGAGGACCTCTCACAGGTGGTTGGCTGCATCTGGCAACCCCACTGAGCCCGAGCTGCACGCAGCAAAGCAGCTGGACAATAAGAAGTCTGCTTCCTCTCTCATTTCTATTAACATCAGATAATTTCTTTACCAATGTAATGAAGCCTTGTGTTAGAAATGCCTTTGAACCTGCATGTTTGACTGCAAAGAAGAAACAATTGTTTGGTTAATACTGTCACTGCATTGGAATTTAGGTGTCTCCCTTTTTTTTCTTCTTCCTGTTTTTTGCAAACACTTAGATTTTTATTGTAGCCCAAAAGATTCTGGTTCAAAGGCTGGCTAGCCTGGGTGGGGGTGGAACACGGAGGCTGGGGTCTGTCTTCTGGCACAACACAGGTTAGAGTGCCATAGCTATGGTAAAGCTGGGACAAGGTCCTGTTCAGAGGGGACCCCAGATCCCTCTGCAGATGCCCACACTTGATGGTGCTCAGCAGCATCTCCTGTTCCTGGGGGTGGCACAGGCATCACAGGTGGCCAGGAGGCTGGCAGGGGTGCTGTGCCCATCCAGCAGGGCTGCTGCCTTCTCTCCGCTCACTCCTCCTTGTACCTGGGTAAACACCACAGGCACCGACTGGTCCTTGATCTTGATGGCTCCCGCACTGAACGTGAAGAGTGAGAAGAGTCTGGGGAGGGCCTGGACCCTGATTCAGAGTTCCCTGGGGTTCCCCATGGGCGACTGCGTAGGGTGTGACCTTGGCAGTGTCTCTGCGGTCTCCGCGTCAAGAGGGCCAGGTAGGCAGCCAACTCCTTACTGTCCTCTGTGGCTCACAAAAAAGCCATGGATGACCTGAGTGTCGGTGACAGCCTGCAGCTGTGTGCTCTCAGAAAAGCTGAAAAGCTGAGATTGTGCACTGAGCCGTGCTCCGGCACCAGGTAGACTCGCGCCCCAGGTCGCAGAGCCACAGCCAGAACTTCTCCCGGAAGTGGCCATCGGTGATGCTGCTGCGCAGGTCATCTGGCCGCAGGCGCTCCACCACGTGGTCCAGGACTAGCTCCCCAGGGCTGGCTGCTGGGTCTCTGGGCCTGGTCTGCACCACCACATGAAGTCGCCATGTGCAGCTAGTGTGGGTCACGTGCGGCCTCTCACTGCACTGGTGGAGCAGCTCCGGCCCTTCCCCCGCCGTCTTGCTCTCGCTGACGTCCACACACGACAGCACCCTGTACTCTCCAGGCCCCAGCTCCAGCGGGGGAGCTTTCTGTGCTAAATACAGGCTGGCTGTGATTATGCATTATTTCATAACCTAGTTATATCACACAGAGATGAATGATCTTCTTTGAAAGGTTTTTCACAAATGAAGTCGTTTTAAAAAAAATATAGGGTCATACATGCTGAACAAAATAACTAAAATAGCATATTATTTAAGGGTCACTGTCGTTGGTTGTTTTGTAATTTATTCTGTAGACCAAGGGCAAAGAACCTAAGAATTAATTAGTGTTTGTCACCAGAGCATGTGATTGCTACTCCCAGCTCGTACTGAGGTAAACTTGATTTTCTGTTCTAGATAACATTAAGTAGAAAATGATTTTTTTCCCTTTCAAGCATGACTTTTATTTAAAGTTTTTATCAGTTTTGGACTCTATAACAAATATTGAATACATCTGGTTGTCTAGTAGATGACTCATAATTGTGGGCTCAGGATAATCTATATTTTTAATTCTACTTAGTCTGAATAAATGCTTTTTATAGAGTGCTCATGGCCAGAAATGGATTAAATGAACTCTGGGAAAATTGCCTCTAAATCTTTTGTGATTTTTGTATCATATAGATGCCACTGATGAATTCTCTATAGAGGAAACTAAATGGTAGTGTTTTGGGATGATTTCTTATGACTTAGAGTTTCTTATGATTCTGTAGTATAACTTGAATTTATTTCAAGCATAATTAAGTATAAGAGAATATGATTAGCCAAGAGAAAATTGAGACGAAAATTATCTTTCATTTTTGGACCTGATGATCCAAAATCTGAGCAAGAGGGGTGCAGAAATCCTAGGAATTATTTCTAATAAAAGTGTCCCTGTTCATTCCAGTAGAATAACAAAGGGGATCCCATCATTAGGCACTCATGCTCCCAATGATCATTCCAGTACAACAAAATCTCGATAACATGCAAAAAGATTATTTGCTAGCTTTTAGTGACTTTTTAAAACAATATAAAACATAAAGCTAGCTCCAAAAATTAATTTAGATATTATCTAGAAGTTTTCTGTGTTGATATACTTCTATATGTCCTTGACATATATTTTATACTACAAAAGAAAGTATTTTATTTATAGATACCCTACCTTAAACTAAATTGTAAGAATCCAGAAAACCGTGAAAAATATTATAAATTAGCAATAAGAAATCAAGGTTCCTTTGTTCTTTTAAATTTAGAATGTAATTTGTGAAGCAAGTATATAGTTTGATCACAGTATAACTCAAACATTAGAAATTTTTGTACAGATTTGTAGACACTGTGGTTACTGTTACTTTTTTGCACATTTCTCTAATTTTAGCAAAATCCCAAGACACTTGAACTCAGTGTGATACAGTGGAATTAGCTTCAGAATTTAACTTCAGACTCTATTACTGAGTAGCTGAGGGTTCTTTGGTTACTTACTTAACTTCTCTGAGCACCAAATTTCCAGTTATACAATGGGAATGATAATTTCTACCTTGTTGAGTTGTTGGAGGATCAAGTGAAATCTTGTAGGTGAAATACTTACCAGTGCACTTGGTAATGTATAAATGTTAGTTGCCCTCCTTGCCTTCCTTTAATCAGATAAAGTAATGACCAGTGTGGACAGTTTATGGTATTAGCATATAAGGAACATGTTCATGTAAAGCTAAGGAAAAAAAAACACCACAAACTGTATGTATTCTAATATTTGTGTATTTTAAATGGAAGCATTTTTACACAGAAATTATTTATTTATTTTATTTTATATTTTTTACTCTAAGAAATTATTTGAGGGAATCTTGATACTAGTAATGACAAATGCCTTTTCTCAAAACGATCTTTCTAGGACGTAGGATAAGCACCAAATTTTTGCAAATAATCTTCTAAGCCTCTGTCAGGTAAGTTTTATTCCTTGTCATTTTGGAAAATGCTGAAGGGCTACAACTTGTTCATAAATATGTTCAAGGAAAGTGTTCTTTGTTGCTCAAAACTTCTTTTTTTTCCTGAGATATATCTCATAGATATTTCATTTCTATCGTTTATTTCCTGTTCTTATGATTTAGTTCCTATCTGCAAAAGTCTAGTTTCTATTTTCTTTTTGGCTAGTTTTTATTTAACTAACTGAAGCTGGTGCTAGCTCGTTAGATCTGAACCAAATGATATCTTACTCTTGCCAATGGTCCTTAAGGATATATTTGAAAGTCTTGCCTTGAAAACTAAAGTGAACAATGCTTCTGCAGACTGTGCTCAAGTGAGTTGACTCCTGATGAAAAAGTGATAAGGTGAGGTATTAATTTGTCCCTCTGTAGTTGGGAAGACTTTCAGAGTTTAAACTACAACATTTGCCTCGGTAATTAACTAGAATTATAAAAATAATTTAGGGAATCAGTTTAAGCTTGAAGTACATTTTAAGGATTTTTTTTCCCACTAGGATTGTTTTTCCTGATGTAATAAAAGCTTGAATATCTTTGAGGCACTCCACCTCGATCTCCAAGTTGGTGAGAGTGCTAACATTATCTTCAAGGCATCCCAACAGTGGTAAATGCTTTTTGATGAAGATCATATTTTAAATCTTAGGAGAAAGAGACTTCCAGGACTTTATAGTATTTCTCTGCCAGGGTTCTTACATGGTAGATGATGAAGAAATTGAAAGCGAGAGAAAGAAATGGAAGTATGGTGGCAACTAGGTCTAGTGAATACCCTAACGCCCAACATAATAAAGCTAGAGCTATAACTCTGATGTAATTTAACTGAACAGTAGATATCCAAGGTGAAGGTAGAGTTTAATCTGAATAAACAATCTGAGATTTGTCCACTATTTTGGTTTGAAAGAACTCTCTAGGGACAGAGAGGTTATATATCTTTCACTCATGGACAGACACAAGAGGACTTAACAATATTTAATATACAAATGGTTCATCCTAAATCTTTCTGGACTTAATGTTATTCCTCATGTTCTCTCTAGAAATGGGGAAGAGATGGATTGTTTTCTTTGCAAGCTCTCATATTCTTCATTTATGAGGCCTATGGAATTCTTGCATGTCTATACAGTAGATTTCAAAGGGATCTTTTAATTAGCCTGGAATCCTCTATGTTAGCAAAGAATGGGGAGCCTGAGTTATATCTGACATTTGAAAAGTTCTGATGGAAATTTTACTGTTCCTTAAGATGAGTTAGCCTAGGCTAAGGAAAATGTCAAGTCACTTTCATTTTAGCCAGAAGGATGTCAATTCAGTGTTGAAATGGTGTTTAACATTAATCGTGATGATTAGAGGGCCCAATTGGGAGGATACTATCAAGAAAAGAGGTGGACTATTTTTAATAGATAAAATGTGAAAATAAATTATTTATTTAATATGTAAAATTACTGAAAGTAATTCACGAAGGATGGACCTGGGGCATGATGAGGGTGGGTATAAAAGAAATTTGTGGGACATGGTAGGGAATAAGCTGGGCTACTGAAGTACAAAAGATTCTAGAGTCGTGGAATTTGGGGGATGGACCGAAGTGGTTTTTTTTTGGTTGAATTGAAGAGCCTTGAGCTTTCAGGAAAGTCAAGCTCCCAAAGATGCGTTGATTCAGAACTCAGATGAGGAAGAATGTTAAGAAGGGAGGGAGTATAGAAGAAGCCGTGGGAAGATTGAGCATTCGATGGGGAGGGAGTAGTGCCTGGCTCTGAGGTCGACTATGATACGTGCTGGAGCAATGAACAGGAAGATACCCATCTGTGGAGAAATTTGGGAAGCATTCCTACATCATAACATTGCTCAGCATTCATGTTATACCCTAAAGCAGCAAAGCCCCTAGGTGCTTTGGGGGCCTAGGGAGAACTGACTCCAGGAAGTGTTGCCATTGAGAAAAAGTCAGTTCCTGTGACTAAGTCAATGAGAACACTGTTGGCACTAATGGTTAAGGGCTTACATGGAGTCCAGGAGGGTGGGATCCTGGTTGCGAGTAAGGGCCTTGAGTTTTATGGAAACATTGGTGAGGGCAGGAAAGTAGAGTGTGCAAATTTTCACATAATCCCAAGGGGATCTCTAAGCGAATATATGTATTGAGATCAGATATTTGTTAATGGAATGAATATTTTCTTTTAAGAAGAAGGATTTAGAAGATGGCCTCATTTCTCATAATTGCTCCCTGTCTTCTCTCACACTCTCTACTCTAGCCATGTTGAACTATTTATAGTTCCTTCAACTTGCCTTCTCTCACCACAGTAGGAATTTGAACTTGCTGTCCCTCTCGCCAAAAACTCTTTTCCCCTCTTCTTTGCTTCTCTTTCTTAGACCACCATGAAGACTCCCCTGAGGCTCACCTTCCTTGAATCATCCTGGCTGTGCCTCTTTATACTTTCTTGGTTCTCTGCTCTTCCCTCTATCACAGCATAGAGAACTTTGTCTTTTTGTAGTAAACCAAATGCCTTCAGATCAGAGGCTGCGTCTTACCCATTCTATAACAGTAAATACTTGTTGAGTAAATGAATGAAAGTAAGCAGAACCACCTGATTTCTGGCACTGCATGCACTTGTAATAGAATTCTACAGCCTTTTAACCATGAAACTAAATTTTTGCAGGTAGAATTTTTTTGTGAGCTCAATTGTGCAAGGGCTCATATTCTTATTGAGCATGGGAAAGGTTTCTTTTGACTTCATGGAAATCACACAGAGCTAGAACAGGTTCCTTGATAGATATACTAGTGCATCAGATGTCCCAATTTTTTCCATTTGGAGTGCTCTCCCCCTAAGTAGGATAAATAAGTCTCTAACTTAGTTAGAGACTAAAGATTTGTGGGTCTGACGATCAGGTTTAGCACCAAAACTGATAGTGAATTTAGACACATTATCTTAATGTTCTACAGCCATATCCACATTAAGAGAGGCATAATTCTTTTTTGTAAGCTGCCTCAAAGCCTTTTTAGAAAGAAGGATATAAATAAGTTCAATACAACTACAACATTAAAGTTATTCTCGAGAGAGAGTTTGGAGAATTGTGTTGCAGCCTAATCATCTGAGTAATAAAATCCTGCCTTTGAAGTCTTCTGAAGAAAACAAAAAGAAACTGATAGGTCTATGAATTATCCAGGTTTCCCTGGAGAATATTACCCTTCTGCAGTGAACCCCGAATGGGTTGTGTCTCCAGCTCTCAGTGTTTTTCTCTTCTCTGGTAAATCCCTCCTCCTCTCTGTCATTCACTTGGTTATAAGAATAGCAGTTTGCTTTCCCAGTAGGATCTTGCCCCATGACCTCAAGTGACCCAAGAGGACTAATGATATGGAATTGAGTCTAAGAGATTCCATTGTCCAAGTACATTCTAGTGTGTGGCTGACTTTGGAATGGAGGAGATCTTTGCTAGAGAATTGTTGACAGTAGTGGTTTTCCCTATGTAACCCAGGAAATGGAAAAAGCCAATCTTCGCTGAGGGAGAAGAATGAAACAAACAAATGAACGAAGCAAAGAGGCAGAGAGACAGAGGATTTTCTGGTTATCTATAGCCCTTGAGGAGGAGTTGGTTCACATTTTTCCTGAGGATTTCCCCGGACACCCTGTATTCCTAATAAGTAAACCCAATTTGTGTGTTCCAGCTCAAGGACTTTTCTGTTACTTGCAGCCAAAGAATCTAATTCTCAGACCATCCCTGACCTACTGGTCTCAGAGACACAAGTTATGCTTTCTGTTCCTGCTGAAGGCACAATCAAGAATGGTAATGAGTGTTGAGACTTGAGCACTATAATCAGGGCACTGTGCACCAGGTTCCCTCCTTTTCAAAATCTGCTTTTAGGAAAGAATTGGAAATTCATTCACTATAAATACTCATGAGTGATAATATCTCAGAACCCAGTCTGTCCCTTACAAAGCATTTTCATTTTTAAGGAATTCAAAATTTGATCTAAAGAGATGGTACTTTGTGAGAAAATGTAGGAATCATGAGTTGTTTTCTTCCCTCCCTTCTTCCCTTCCTTCCTTTCTTTTTCTTTGAAAGAGCTGTTGGAGAGAGAATGTTGGGCTTCTGAACTCATGGCACTAAGTAGCCTCCTATTTTGTCTGAGGGTAGAACAAACCTGCAAATCTTGAGTCGCTAATTGACAAAGCAGCATCAATCTGTGTTTCTCTTCGTCTATGAGTTGTAATCATGCAGTGTGGTATAGTGGTTAAGACAGAAACTTGGGGGTCAAGTTGCATTTCTGACTCTCAGTATCTTCCTCAGTGCAATAGGAATGTTATCTACATTTCAGGCTTTTGTGAAATTAATTGTAATAAAGCATGTAACACAGTAAATAGGAGCTCTAATGAACAGTACTGCTTCATCCTAGCACACTCTTCCTTACACAGCCTCTCCACGCATCTTCACCTTCGAGTTTGAGACCAAATGTCTTCATTTTTACCTCAAGCATCATAAAAGAGGCATATCTTTCCAATCTTCCAGAAGCTCTACACCCCCTACTTCTGCCCATATAGATCACAGATTGGAGTTGAAAGGAAACTTAGAAGTCTAGCGTGATCATCCTGTTGCTCATTTGAGGAATGTGAGAGAAAGGATGAACACCTGGCCTAAATTCCTAACAGCTACTAGTGCTCGGTCTCTTTCAGGTAATATTTTCCTCCTGGTGAACCTACGGAACAGAAAGTTCCAAGATGAACACCACCTGCCTGCTGGGTTTCTTAAGAGCCCTCAGGCCAATGCTTCTCTAACTTTTGTCCCAGGACACTTCTGCAGGTGGAGGAGAGAGAGCATATCTCAAGGGCCTGACAGATAAAATATTATCACAACCACCTTTTTTTTTTTTTTTTTTTAGTGAGGAAGATCAGCCCTGAGCTAACATCCGATGCCAACCCTCCTCTTTTTTGTTGAGGAAGACTGGCCCTGAACTAACATCCGTGCCCATCTTCTACTTTATATGGGATGCCACCACAGCATGGCGTGACACACAGTACGTCGGTGCGCACCCGGGATCTGAACCCGTGAACCCCGGGCCGCCAGAGCGGAGCGTGCACACTTAACCGTTTGCACCACAGGGCAGGCCCCCCACAACCACTTTTTTGAAGTCATCCTTTATCTTTAAAAATCATTCAGATTTTACATTTTTCTCCAGAATATAGCCATGTCTGTTTTAATATGAAAGAGAAGTTTTAAGTGTCAAACCATTAAATAAAATTGTTGTTCCTTGGAGTGCTAAAATTATCCTGTGGCTTCTATTCTTCCAGGACACCACTGTGTATTTATATTTCTCCAAATTGAAAAATAAGGCATTTGGATGTCATGTTTTAATATGATGGTTATTTCCTCCACTACTCTCCACATATTCAGAGGAGGACTAGAAAGACTGACTCCAATAGCAGCTAACCTTGCAGGAATAACAGCAGTAAACCAACAGCTCTAAATAGATTGCAAAATATAAGTACCACATAAACAGCAGTGCTAGTGCTATAATCTCACATTGCTTGACTGTGGTGCTTTGGAAATATCATTGGACTAAATAAGTTGCTTCCTGGCCCTAATCTATCCATCTATTTTAATACTTTTAATATGCATCTGTATTATAAAAATAATATACCAGAAGTTTAAAGATGGAAACTAAATTCATCGTTTGTGAATCGTGGAGTGAATATGTTGGATGTTAAAAAGAATGTGGGATATTGGTTCTTTAACCAGACAGAAAAGGAATAAATTTACTTACAAACTCAGTGAATTGCAAAAGGTACTGCCGGTTAGTAGTTATGGGCTTCTGTGCATGAATTCTGATTAAATAGAGAGCTAATGTAGGTAGCAGAACATTTTTTTTTAAGTGCACATCAACCCCAAGTATGAAATGCAGCCGTGAAATAAGCTTCTGAAGTTCCGGAAACCATAAATTCCCAATGCTATAACTTAATCTTCTGGATATTCTCCGAATAGCAACCCTGAGTTCCCCTGAGTGAAACACTCTTATTTTCTTCCCATGTGCATTTAACTCTACTCTATTGAATTAAAAAAAGGGCGACTTGGTTTGTTGCTTCTAATAAAAGAAATGTAATCTGAATACTCAAGTATATAATCAGATCATAGCATTTCAATTGTATTAGTATTATGGCCATAAAATAAATAAGTTGTGCACTAAAAAAGCCCACCATGTAGGTTGATCCCGTCACTGTGTCCCATTCATCTATTCTGGCCATTTCCAGTCCGTCAGCATTTTTTTCTCTACTCTTTTGGTTGCACCTAATGATTTTTCACACATCCTTCTCTGCTGTCTTGTTACCTTCTAGTTTAATATATAGAGGTGGGAAGAATCTGTTGTACCCCATTTATGCATCTTTAGGTTTTGGACTCGCAGTCCATCACCTGACCACTCTGCCTGCTCCTTTCTAGCTGTGCTCGTTAAACCAGGTGCTAATGCATGAAAGTGGATGTTTCTCATATTGATGTTTCTGAACAATTGGTCTTTAGACTCTCTGAACCTTGCAAGATGAAGCTTGTCTCTGGTGATAGTCTCTAACAGATAAATAAAGCAATAGCAAATATTCTTTTAGCTTCTTCAATAAAGTTGGAAATTATAGAGAAAGGATAAGAATTTCCTTGCAAAGATTTTTAAAATAAGAACTAATTTAATAGGTACTTTAATTTTAGTGAAGGAGAGGGTGAGTATTCTTTTCCTCTTAGCTTTGGGAGGTTTGTATTTATCTGGAGCAGTATATTTAAAAACAAATACATATTCTTACAGGTTAGATCATCAAAATTTTGACCAATCTTAAACCCAATACCTAGACTCACCACGGCACAATTAATTTGGATCTTTATGTCTTTATTCAGTAAATATGTGAGCAATGTTATGTAAATTTTATTAAAAGAAATATTAACTTCAAAAATGGTCACAGCATTCACTGATGGATGTTACTATTGCTCAGTGAGAAATCTTATTTAATAATTTAATTTTATAGTATTCAATAAAGAAATCAATATTTTAGAAAATACGTATTTTTATACTGAATTCTAGAATGATTTTCTCTTCTACTTTGTTCTGCCTCGTGGGCACTAGAGGGGAGCCATTTGACAACACAGTTGAGTTATAGCTCTAGGTATTGACCCCTGGTAGCAAATGAGGTGCACCCTGGAATTTACTGAATCATCATGAGTGTTTCCCAGCCAGAAAGATTTAGGACAAATATCTTTCTTTCCTCTATTTTAGTTTAAAAATCACCAGTTACAATAATGTCTCTAATATACCACATCATTGAGATCTTGTTCTTTGAAGCAGTCTCTTTGTAATGTTCTTTTGTTCAAAAAGCTTTGTATTTCTCTTGGAATCGAGTGTGTTCTTTAGTAAAAACAACCTGTGTCTGCTAAGGGCTGTGGATATGACTCTTGTTACCAAAGTATTCAATTCAGTCCCATAAACTGTTGAACTGATCTCCCCTCCTCACATTAGGATTGATGTGGAGTTTGCCTGATTTGAAAGAACAGTTGTTATGGCATTCTGTGGGCAAGGCCCCTGCCAACATAGTGAATACCCTTAGGAGATATGGCTGGGGAGCTGAAAGACAAATGAGTATTGCATACGCACAGGCCTGCCTTAAATCTCACACCGTTAAATATTCACAAATAGCTCACATGAACTACCATGTTCTCAGAGTGGTAGAGGGCTGAGACACCTCACCAAAGTCATTCACCTCCCTCTGGTGTTCCAAATAGCATGTACATTATAGATGCTTAGTAGGAGAGAGAAACAACCATCCCACAGATGCTTACTCTTGTGGATTCCCTGGCCCTCCAGGTTTCCAAACTCCCCACTCTTGGCCCAGCTCTTCTGCGAAACAGCCATAATCCTCTTTGCTCAGGATTACATGGTCCTTTAGTGATTATGTTATTATAGTGATTACAGGGTTTAGACCAGACAATCTCTGTAAAAGATAGGTGCATTGAATATGGGTATAATTGACCTTTGACAAAGCAAAAAATAAAATCAAAAACAAAAAAAAACCAATAAGCATAAGGAGATTTCCTTGGTAGGAGAAAAAAAAGGATAGACAAGGATCCTGTCAAATAGTCTTGAAAAATTAAAAGTAAGTAAAAAAGACATTGCGGCACCAGTTGAGAAGGTGGACACAGGAAAAAAGAGGAGAAGTAGAGGGGCTGGTCATGGTCTGCCCTCTTTATTCGGTACTTTAGCTCAGGCATGGCATTGATCCAGATGACTCGGCAAAGTAATTGATGTGGGGGGAAAACCAATAAGAAAATTCATTGAACACTGGTGAGCTTGATGCTGACTTCTGAAATCTCTTGAGATGTCATTGAGGGGATAGCCCAGTTGGGAACAAATTTTAGTTTGAATAAAAGCTACCGTTGTCCTCCCCTAGGTCACTTTCTGTGCTTGTTATATGCAAAAGCCGATGGGTACAGGCATTCTTGATTTTAGTGTTATTGATATTACTCCTTTTTTAAATTTTTTTTTGTTTTTTTTTTGGTGAGGAAGATTAGCCCTGAGCTAACATCTGTTGCCAATCCTCCTCTTTTTGCTGAGGACGATTGGCCCTGGGCTAACACCTGTGCCCAACTTCCTCTACTTTATATGTGGGACGCCTGCTGCAGTATGGCTTGATGAACAGTGTGCATGTCTGTGACCGGGATCCGAACCTGTGAACCCTGGGCCGCCAAAGTGGAGTGCGCGAACTTAACCACTATGCCACTGGGCCGGCCTCTATTACTCATTTTTAATAACCTTGAAATACAAATTTTTCTTTTGATTTGTTCATATAGATAAATATAGTACCAGATTGTTTCAGATTTCATGTCTCTGAATGTTGTACGTTTTATTTGGAAAAAATGCATATTACCCATAGACTAATTTATAAATTTAAGTATAAATTCCAAGGCTTAACTTCCCTGAAAGACAGAAAACCTCAAACTTTGAAGAGATAACATGTTTGATCTTCAAGCCATCATTCTGCGTTTATTAACGCCTAGTTACCTGCCCTATACAGTAGTTTTAAGTTTTTTTTTTTTTTTTTAGTATTTTCAAAGTTATTTATAAAGTACTTACTATGTGCCAGGCACTGTATTAATTTCTTTATATGCACTATCTTAATGTTCAGAATAATCCTGTAAATTAGATAAGTTATTTTTCCTATTCAACGACTGATGAAATGAGCACAAAGAGATTAAACATCATGCCCCAAATCATGTATTACATAAGTGGCAGAGCCAGAATTTTAAACCAAGTTTTTCAAATTCAAAAAAGCCTATATTTTTAACCTCAGTTTTATTCCTCAAATTGTTCAGAATTGAACTCCTAATCTCGAAGCTATATATTAAAGACAATTTTGAAAACTGTTTGTTTTTAAAAAACACCCACAATAATGGAAACCTGGAAAAGACTAGGTTAGCATCTATTCTAATATCCTGGAATCTAATAGCAGGAACTTTTAATATGTCTATACAAGAAAGCATTCATTCCTTCATCTTCCAGTAAATTCACTGAGCACTTACTGGGTAGCCAGTTTTCACTATGCTATGGCCATTGCAACTATGTTTTAAAGTTCTCTCTGGTACAGAAGAAGCAAATAATACAAGTGTATTATGCATTTTTATGAACAAAAACAATCCACTTACTTACTTAAAATCGTTTTTGCCCTAAGCATTGATGGATAGCTGCAGTGCTGCTTGCAGTAGCTTCACTCTTTGTCCAAAATGTCGATCACCAACAACTCTGTCTCTTTAACAACTCCATCCTTTTCTCAGATAAGTCAAGTTAAATTAAAGGTTGATTTTTGGATGTGCCAATTTTTATTATTTCGCTAAATTTAAGGGTCAATATAGGATAAGTAAATGACTAATTTATTCAAGTAATTTATTAGTGAGTTCTTACTGACAGAATAATTTAGATAAAAAGGTTGTACCTGTCTGAAAGGTAGATTCAGCCCGAGTAGCACCACAGAACAAGCAATTAACAGTTGCATGCCTCAAGTTTCTCTACTAAGGAGTTGGAAACCTTGGGAAAGACTTCAAATTATTTAAAGAGACAAACAGTATGTTCTCAAATGAAAATTATTTTAATTTCCTCTTATAAAATCTCAAGGAAGCTTAAATTAGAAGTGTCTGAAATATCAAATGAATAATAGAATTCTTGAACTAAAAAAATCAGTACATATTTTTGAGCACCTACTGTGATGACAGTCTTTCTATTAATCCATTTATGTACCCAACAAAGTTGTTAAGACCTTAAAGGTTTATGTGAAATTTGAGTAAACAATTGTGTAAAATTCTTATTTGAGTTCAAATCCTTGGCCATATTTATGTTTGCTGGTCCATTTGTCTTTCAAAAGTACTGTAATAAATATTCAGTGCAGTTGGCCTTTTTTTGAATAAGAAGATAGAGTAGATGAGATTTATTGAGTATTAGTTTTCGGTAAGTGATTATATAAACAAAGGATTTGGAGGTAGGAAACCAAGAAACACTTATTTTATTGAAATTGTCTTCTTAAAAGACAATTTAATAGAGTAATTAATTTCATACCTGTCAGCCACTGGATCCTATCACAGGATGGTACTGATTCCTATTAAGAAAGGCAGACATTTGTAGCGTGCACACTATGGCTGTAGGATTGGATTTGGAAACTGTTCAGACAAAGGAATTCCTGTCAGAATCTCTGAGAATTGACCCTAAGTCCCAGGGCTGTTGTGAACAAAGTGTGTCTGACTCCTTTAATACTGAATGGCTTCCAGTTTGGAAATTGTGACCGAGTGTGACCAAGTCTCCTGGGCAAATTAGTTTAAACCCTGAATACCCCAATCCTTGAATGTTTCTCTTGGGATGCAAGACCAGTCTTGAGGTCAGTGAGCTTATAAAAGATGTCCACAAACCAGACTACAGCATGCCAAGACATCTGCTCAGTGTTTCCCCTTTAAGTGTGTGTGTGCCAGTGCAGAGCTGGAGTTAAAAAGAGATGGGCAGCCAATCTTGAAATATTTTGAGACAAAAAGTACCAGTACATTGGCATTCATCTCAGGTAACAGCTGTTCTCCAAAACAGGTGCTGTTCCAAATCACAGACTTTGGAGAAGCAGTACACTTTCTGTTTCCTGAAGTAAAACTGTATCTTGTTTTTCCAGACCACAGTCCACCCAATGTGAAACTAACACTTTCATCATCAATATCATAGATAAGTAATTGAGAGGAGTTACTTGGCTATTTTATACTGCTCTTGTAAAGAGGAGTTTTCTAATATTAATATAATATTCATGGTCCTAGTGCTTTATGTTTTGCTTAAACCTGAGTCAGTTATGTTTTCCATAAATTAGGGGTGATAACTCTTGGGGTTCAATTGCCCACAAGCAGTTAGGAGCATCCTGTGTATCGGAGACCACCTGGTTTCCTCACAGTTCAGTATTGACTATATGCTTTTTCATCTAAATGTCAGAATTTTAGCTGTGGCTAGCAGTTGAGGACTTGTCAACTTTCTTGCTCCTTTTCAATCCCTATAATAGCTCAGCAATTACACAGCAGGTAGGTTGGTATTTTTCTTTCAGATGGTAGTCTCCTCCAAAGGAAAGGTGTCATTTTCAGAAGAGCTAAACATAGGAGCTTCAGGATATAAGACCTTAAATATACAAATATTTTCTTCTAATGCTGTTGCTTGTTTGTTTCCCTCCCTGAATGGAGAATAGCCTGAAGGAAAATGGCAAGACAGGTGATTGGGGGGTGGAGGAAGGACACTGGTAACATTTCAGTTGCTTTTAAATCAAAATGAGCTTTGTAAGAGAGAAACTGTGTTTGTAGCTTCACAGGAAATGGAGAAGGCAAAAAGAAAGAATACAGAAATAAGAGAATGGGAGAAAAGATTTTCATGAGTAAAGGGGAAAAAAGGAAAATGAAAATATGATCCCCACGCCTGTTTCTCTAACATATTCTCTCTCCTGGAACCTCCAGACTATGTTAAGAAGTTTTTGCAAATCAGACGTATTGCAGCTGGAAATGGTAACATTTAGTGCAACCACCTCATTTTATAGAGACAATAGACAGTGAGGAGAGAGTTAAGAAAAGCATAAAATCAGAAGAAGTGGTAAAAAATAATAGAAGATAGAGGAAGAAAAAAAGAAAGAGAAGGGTCTAATAGACTATCTTCCAGTAAGCTTTTCTGGAAATTTTTTTTTTTTTTAATTCTAAAACTCAATATATAAAACTACAAGGAGTGGTAGAAAAAGAAAGTTTATATTCATTTTGTGTAATTGTTAATCTGTTTTTTTCCCCTCCCAGTATATAACATTTTGGTTTCCAGCTGTTTATTATCCAAATCATTTCCTGCACTAGATAAAGCACCACCAGCGGGACTCTAAGATGTTTTATGCTAATGAGGGGGGAAATTTGGACAAGTTGCAAAGCATAGATTTTTGAATGACATGACAAAATAATCAAAATATAAATGAAAAAGGAAACTTGGGTAACAGCCATTATACTTAATATGCCAAAATAAATGATTGACAGTTTAATTAGATGAGAAAATGTAATTATATTTTTAACTCTGAAAGGACCCCTTACAAGAAAGATGGACATTAAATGAAAAAAACTTGCCAGAACACAAAGGAGTACAAAGAATATAAAGATGCACTCAATTTTCAGTGTTCATGACATGAGTTATTAATTCCATGGATCATGAAGCAAAACTTTTAAAAAAGTTAACTTGCGTTTACCCTTTTGACAACAGTTTGCATTATAGTGATTGAATTTTATTAAGAGAATTGTTTGCTAGAGCTATTTGTCTTCACTTTGGCAGCTCTGGCGTAAATGTTTAATTTAATTTATGTTCCAAATTAAAAAAATGTCTCATAAAAACTGAGTGGCTGAGTTGTACCTGCTCACCATAAAAAAAAATGAGACTTACGTATTGCTGCACATAATAAAAAGTACATCTACTTGAAATGAGACTTTGTATGACTTGAAGACATTAACCTTTTCTGACATCTGTGGAGAAGAAGAGCTGTTAAGAACCAAATAGAAGAGGACAACAAGTTGAGCTACAAGTCATGACTTCTCCAAACTAATGTTGCTTTTTAAGTTTTTCCTCTTGTAATGTGGTTCTGATTAATACTTAACACAGACACTATCCTGAAAAAAGTTAAGTAGAAACTTTAGATACAGGAAAATGTTAATAATTATACTTTTTAAAACAATGAACTTGCTTACATTTTTAAACTTCACTTTGAATTTCAGTTACGTGTTATTTTATTTGCGTTTTCCTTTAGTCTACATGCCAGTTATAATTGGGATCCTTGAAGTGAGAATATGTAGAAAATACTTGCATAAGTCTTGAAGGTTCTAGATGATAGTGGTATATGTTCACTTCTGGAGTATAGGTTGTAGTTTCCACTACATGAAAGAGATATTGCAACGGTACCATAATTTTGCTCTTTGTGGAATAAAATTTGTCATAAGGGAGGATCCAGGCAGTGAGTTACAGAAACATATAAGGGATCTGGTTGTCAGACGGTACTGTAGCCTTCAAGCACTGACGTGCATATCTTCATATGCATATACACTTTGAAAGTCACAGAAGAGTTCCGGCAGATTGTATTTTCCAAAGATGGCCACAGCAATATCTCCCATCTCACGGACTTTTGTGCAGTGTGATCTTGCTGTTCCCCCACTGAGAGGTGGAGTCTAATTCTCCCTCCCTTGAATCTAGGTTGGTCTTTGTGACTCACTTGTCATCATTAAAACATGGATAAAGAAATACTGTGTGACTTCTGGAGCTAGGTGAGAAGAAACCATGCAGGTATCTCCTTGTTCTTTTGGAATGCTTGCTCTTGGGATTCTCTCTCTCAGGATGCTGTCTCTCAGAACTCAGCTACGAGGCTGTGAAAAGCCCAAACCGCATGAGAGGCTGTGTATATATGCTCTGCTCAACAGTCTCAGTGGAACCTGTCCTGCAAGGCATCCCAGTCACGGTGCTAGACAAGATACTGAAAATGTTTCCAGCTTAGGGCCTGGCAAACCACAGCCTGCGGACCAAATCTATTTTTGTGAGACTTATGAGCTAAAATTAATTTTTACATGTTATAGGATTGTAAACAAAAAAAGACATATGCAGCAGACACTGTATGTGACCCACAAAGCCTAAAATATTTACTATCTGGCCTTTTAAAAAAAAAGTTTACTGACCCCTGTTCCGGATGATTCCAGCCCTCAACATCATGGAGCAGGAACAAGTCATCACTGCTCTGCCCTGTCCAAGTGCCTGAACCACAGAATCCCTGAGAATAATAAAATGGTGTTGTTTTACTTCAGGAAGTTTGGAGTGATTTGTTATGCATCAATTGGTAGCCAGAAGAAGAATCAAGTTATTTTTTACTAAAAAGTGAAGAACTGCACGCATGGCTTCTATAATAACAAAGTGTCCATGACAGATGATGCTTAAGTTACTTGGATAATGTGATCTTGCTATCATGGGTCTGGATTATTCTTAAGTAGTTGAACTTGTATTTTTAGAAGATCAGTACAGCATTAACAATTTAGTGAAAACTAAATATTCTATTCTGTGTTGAGCCTCTTGTTTAACTTTTGAGTAATAAAGAAGCTCTCCTATCAAGTTACTTAATTATAATTGAGAGTTACATGATACAGTAAAATCTACCTTGTTGCGTATATTATTTGTGATGTTATACAATCCCGGATATTGTGCAAGTGCCATGAGGCTATTCTTCCTCTGAGTTGTCTTCATGTCCAGTATTGAACTTTCAATATACGAGCTTTCTAGTTAGTGTGAGTCAAAGCATTAGTGTAGACCAAAAACTCTTTTTCCATAACACATTGCCTTTACTGAGGTCTTCCCTTATCATCCTAGCCCTTTTGGAGGTTAGGTAGACTTCTCTCAGAGTAATAATCTATTTTAGGCTTTATATTTTCATAAGAAAATGTCAACTTTGCTATGCCATAAATTTAAAATCTAAGCTATAGGGATATTGCTTAATCAACACCTGACTGGCTGTAATTCAGGCACTCATAAGTTCTTAAGTGACAGTCAGTTGTCCGTTGTTGAAGAGGTGGCATTTTAACCATTTCTTATTTTTTCAGAAAAGTTTTATGCATATACAAACATATATCTGCATGTTAATACATAATCTAATCTCTCACACAGTTGAGGCATACTATGCATCTGGTTCCTCAAATTTACAACCTTTCTAGAATATCTTTCTATGTCAACACATATAGATATATTTTATTCTTTTTGATGGTTATGTAATTTTCCAATGTATAATTGTGCCAAAATGTATTTAACTCGCCTTGTATTGTTGAATATATTAGGTAGTTTCCATGAACAATTTTAAAGTAACTTTGCCCAGACCCTAATGAGATGTTTGATTATATGTCAGAGACATTTTGTTCTGAGGTCTAAATGTCATATTTAATCATTAAAATAAATTAAACAGATATGGGAATCTCCACATGGAGTAGGCAAAGTAGACCAGGTTTAAGGCAATATCTATAAAAAGTAAAATACTCAATGGTTTGACTGTTGGAGCCAAAGGTCATGGAGAGAACCCTCAGGTTGACAGGCACTTTGGCTTGACACTAACAATAGCCCAAATATTGCATCCTTTGTTTTACCAAAACTTGGCAGCTGTTAGGACAATGTCTTATGCAGTTGTAGACAAGAGCAGCAGGACAGTCAGTTTGTTTCCAGTTGTAGTGAATGACTCTAGACGTGTGATTCAGTGTTTCTCACACATCTGTCCACAAGCTGTGCCAGTCTGCGCTGAAGCTTTCACCAGTGTGCAGGCAATGTGAAAAATAGGGACAACATAGGGAGTTTCCATGAGATTAAATTTAATTGTTCAAGTTAATTGTTCAATGTAAAGGACACTTCTTTATTCTTAGATTAAGTCTTTTCTAATTTTGGTGGTTAAAATGTCCTTTCTATCATGAATTGATATTAAATAGTAAATTGTAGTTTTTTTTTTTTCAAATGTGCTTGTAAAATCTAAATGCTGGGAATCAGTGTTCTGATCATTTCTTCACCCTGTTGGTGAAGGAGGACTCTTTCACCATAGTATGAGATGGCTGAACACATGGCACCCTACATTTGACGGATGAGATTGACAGTATTTATTAGTCACACTCACAGCCTGGGGGAGGAGGACACTGTACACCATGCAGAGCCATCCAGGGGAACCAGACGGGGTTGTTGGGGACAGGCCTTGTAGTAACAGGAGGGTGGGGTGCCCCCTGAATCCTGCAGGAGTATGTGACTTAATTGTTTGAATAATTCTGTGGGCTGGCAGAGAAGTGAAACTCATTAGGTTGAGAACCGGGTGGAGTGAAGTTGGTCTGGCCAATAGGTTAATGAGTCAGGTGGGAAGCTTTTCCCACTGGGTGTGGGTGGGGGCCTATCTGTTGAGAGTAAAGGAACTCATGGTTAGGCCTTTGGGGCCCTGTGAGGCTCAACGATGTCAAGCCAGCACTTAAAATTTTAGGTCTTACTATAAAACCGTTGACTTTAATGATGACCCAATTCAGTGTGCAATGTTAAATTGGTGGTGAGAGAATTTGGAATTTCTAAGCAATTGTACACGTTTTGAGTGGTGGAGTTCACATCATTGCCTCAGGCATTGCCCCCAGAGGATGAGATAAGGGACTTAACAAGAATCACGTGTGGGGATCAGAGCATCTCTTTGACAGGAGCAATCTGAGTGGCTTGGTGAGAACAAGCTGCTGAGTGGAAATGAGTGCAAGTCTAGGACAGAGTCTTCAAAGCTGTGGGCAGTGTTGGAGTTTGTTCTGAGTTGCTAATCAAAGCTCCACGAAGCTGTAGAAAATGTTTTCTTGCCACATGCACATAGTAAAGGGACATACCAACCACTGTCATGCCTAGAGGAGGTGAGTGGCAGGAAGAGAAATCAATATATAGGAACACAGACACACACACTATTGACGACAGAGTAGAAAGAAGGAGCAATTTGGCATTTGCAGCAGAAGTACACCGGAACAAGTCTATTGTCTGTATGCTGATTACTGACAAGTCTCATTTGGACAAGAAAGATCATGGGCTTTAGAGTCCAGAGCAGTAACAGAACCTCTTTATGTCTTAGTTTTCGCATGTGCAACATAGGGATTGATGCTGCTACTACGTCATAGGGTTGACATGAGGAGCGAATAGCATAGCACAGGCAAAGTGCTCTACAAGGTTGGTTCACAGTAGGCATTCAATAAAAGGGAGACTTAGACAGAGAGACCCAATGGCAAAGTAACACTGATTCTTGGATTTTAAAGTTGCAGCCAAGTTTTCAGGAACATTTCTGTTTTGAATGTAGAGGTCATAACTGTAAAGCTTTTGCAAATAACTCTCTAAAAAGAGTTGCATTAATGTCAAGAAGCCAACAAATATATATGTATATATAAAACTCCTCAGACGCTCATTTCAAAGGGTGAAATGCACACAGGGTAATTCAAAACAAATTTTAGGGTGTTTCAGACCATAAATTCCCTCAGCCTAGATCAATGGCTCCACTCCGCCACTGCTTATTTTCACTTTAAATTGGGTTTTACTGAAGAGGAATTTTTAAAAATAATAGGCCAAAGCATCCTGACTTGTTTTTCAATTACTTCACACATATTATAATAAGAATTGTCAACAGGCATTTTGCTATCCTGCTCATTTTCTGTAGGTACAGAAGTGCAGTGGCTATCTATCTGTTGTATGTGTACTTTGTTACAATTATACAAAATTTCTCTTAGTCATAGATTTGTTCTAATGTACCCAGAAAGAGTTTCAAGTTAGGGTTTAAATTTTATGGCCTAAATTCCAACGACATTATGAATCACATTAGTTCCCCAAACTGTATTTGAAAATGTTTATCTGGATGTGTCAAAAGGAGTTGGATGCAAATGTGAAAAGAAATGATGATTTCAATAATAAAAAATAGACTCTAAGAAACAACTGCACATTATCATTATAAGGTCAGTTAGTATCTCTAGAAGGTATTCATCCTTTTACACACGATTGCAAAAAAGTCAAGAATGTGAAGGCTGAAGAATGTAAAAACCGAAATAGAAAGACTGGACATGTTTGGATCCTCCTGCTGAGCAGAGAGAAAAGGGAACTGACCTGATACTACGTGCCAGACACTATATTAAACTGCATTAAGCATTTCATAGTCATTTACTTATTTCATCCCTCAATAGTTCTTTCAGGTAGGTACTTGTATTTGTGTTAGTCGGCAGTTAGGTAACTGCCATGACAAATAATCACAATATATTAGAGGCCCAACACAGTAAAAATTCCTCACTCATATCGCAGTCCAGTATGGGTCAGTGGGGGTTGGGGAGTGGAAGCCTGAACAAGCAAGTTCTGTTCATTAGAGTAATTCAGAATCCAGGCTTCTTCCATCTTATGGTTCTATCACCCTCTACGACTTTGAATTTCTCCACTGGAAGATGGATTAGCAGGTGAAGGGACAGTGAGAAAGAATGAAAGATTCCATAGGAGGTTTTAAGGAACAGGACCGGGCTGATAAATGGCTTATCTACATTCCACCAAAATTTAATTCGCCAGTTCAGTCACATGCCCCAAACTAACTATAAAGGAGGCTGGGAAATGTAGTCAGCCAGTCTTCCCCAGATAGAAATGACTCTGGCTTTGGTGAACGTTGCCATGTTTCTGCTACAGCGCAATTAAGCCAATTTTATGTACTGAGAAACCTGAACTTTGGAGAAGTTAAATAATTTACCCAAGGTAACATAGCTAGTATGATAGGACTGATTTGGCTATCTTGAATGCCAATGCAATCTCATTGCATCAGAAATTCTCTTTAGAAAAATTTGAGAAAGGTAAATTTTCAAACTTAGTAACTGTAACAAAACCATATAAGGATATCTTGACAGCAGCAGCAAAAAATCAGAACATTTTAGCTTTTAGTAGACAATTCTTGACAAATCTAATATACTGCTTGAGTTTAAAGACTGAAATATGTATGATACGTACATAGCTTAAATTATATATATCTTTATCTGGCATTCATTATTTCCCCTAGATCATTGTATGGCTTTTTGGAGACATTATGAATTAGGTTATCAAGGTGTTCAGCCAACTTTCTTACAGTGTTTCCGTTTATGCAGCAATTGGATGGATATATTATCACCATACTTTCTTCCTAATGTCTCGTGATAACTCAGGCTAGGTTGTGGTTTTTATGCTGGCGTGAAATTCAGCTATTATAAATCTGAGCTATTCACTCAGTAACCTTAATGTGCAGGCAAAGATGCTGACTGATCGCTTGTGTAATGATCTACTGCAATCATTCTCCATGATCCGTTTGTTTCACTCCTAAAATCAAAATCTTTAAAAAAAATACAGGAATCATTTAACATTAGCTGATGTGGAATCTCATCTATGCCTTTTTCTGTGACCTAAGATTATATAAAATATAGAATGAAGGCATATTAAGAATAAATCAACCATCTTAATCTGGAAAAGCATTTTTCTCTTTACATCCCAACAACAACCTGAGCAATATATTTAGATGTCTAAAGCCTGTTTTGATCATCAATTTGGCAGAGTGGAAAGTACTGTGCAGTTGGTTTGAGAAGTCCTGAGTTTGGATTCTGGCTCTGTAAGATTGGCTATAGATTTTGATTGATTGATTCATCCATTCATGCATGCATACAATGAGCTTCACACATGAATTCATTCAGCACATGTCTACTGAGTGCCTACAATATATCAGGCATTGTGATGTGCTGCCAGTATATAAAGAACTTAGAAACAAAAGGAAAAAGAGTATTCTGTTATAGTAAACACCTTAAGATCTACAGATATATAATGGATCAGAGTAGAGATACATATAGGTATCTTAAAGAGACAAATGAGTCCCCAAGTACATTGACTAACAGTTAAGAATGAAATATATAAATGAGAAAAAGGTATAATATAAGATTTCATAAAATTATTCTTATCTTTAGAACATGGTATCTGGGCTTAATGAAAGAATTATACTGACATGCTAAGCTGTTGTACTAAAGGTGAAGGCTATGGAAGCATATCCTTAAGATGGAGGGAATTGGAAGAGGGGAGGCAGCCTAGACAGATCACCTATATCCCCTGCTATTACCTTGACTTCTAGATGTATTTGGATTGTCTAAAGTTATAGTGTGGGAAGGCCTTAAAGGGGCAGTAAAGGTGCATGGGAATGATACACATCAACTTCTGAAGAGTGTCTCCTCTTAATTTAGGTAGTTTAGAGGGATAATGGGTTGGACTTTAGCTGTATTTGCAAAAAATACTGTCGAATGTGGTATGAGGAGAGGTCATGATTTTCCCCAAGAGTGTTGAAAAGAGTATGATACAGCTTGGTCTCTTTTACCCATGAAACATTCAGATGCTTTTCCTGCCCCCTCATTTTTCATAAATTCTAAATCTGAGAGAAACTCTGTTATTTCTCTTCCTCACTCTCAGCCTTCCTAGGAGAATGAAATGGAGGTGGCAAATAAATGTGATCTGAACAACTTTCCATGTTGGGTGTATTCAGCGCTAAGCTCCATTAAAACTCCAAGTGAGAAAAGAGTTTCTTGGGGCAGCTGTGTCGCAAATTCACCGCCAAGCAACATGCAAAGATTGGTTTAGTTTTTGTAATGACTTCTTTGAAGATTGTGACCTTCTAAAGAAACACTGTAAATGCTTCCTTTAGAATTTTAAATCTACCCTGTTTTCCCTGCACATAATCAAATAAATGGAATATTCACATTCTTAGTAGTATGTCTTTTGCAGTTTTGTCTTTCTTTCCTCATCTTGGGAAGAGGTAGGGGACAGAAGGAGAAGAGATGTGCAGAAAATAAAGATCAGAGAATATATAAGATGACCTTTTCCATATAGGAAGCTGTTTAATATAGTGAAAGAAGAATAGTGATGGGAGTCAGAAAACTTGGATTCAAGTCTCTTCTCCAGCCATGTGTGGCTGTACAAGTTGCTTGTTGTTCCTTACCCTTGTTTCCTCATATCCTTATATGGAAGTAATTAATAATCCCCATCTCTTGGGTTGCAATGAAAATTAAATAAGAAAACATAAAGAACCTACCACAGATATTGGCTTATTGTAGTGGTTAAACTATGTTAGTATTTTTTCCTCCTTTTCCATTTTGAAGTTCTCAATTTAGCCCAGGGATTGTTGTTACCCAAGTGGGTTTAAAAAAAATCTATTTTCTAGAGACTTACTTTTGTATTGTATAATGCATTGTCTTCAGTGGCTTTTTAAAATAGGACCACTGGTTGTTTTGGTGCTTATTCATTCATTTTCACCACTTCTGTAGTACAGAACACTAAAAATTTTACATTGTTTCCTGATTTGGAAAGCTCCAAGTAATGAACTATACGTCATGTGATATTAGAGTTGTAAGAAATATTAGGCATCATCTATTCAGCCATCTCATCTTGAAAATGAAAAATTTAGGCCTAAGAATAACAAGACATAGTTAAGGTAACACAGCTAGTTAGGAAAGAGTTGGGGAATGAACTCAGTTCTGCTGATTTTCAGTTATACTGGCTTTCTACCACACCATGCTACCTACTTGAAATAGGAGCTTGAATATCAAATAATTTTGATGCTTTTCCATGAGGGCGTGGATCATAGTTGTATTTAATAATCCCATCTCTTGGGTTGCAGTGAGAATTAAATAAGAAAAGGTAAATAAAGAACCTAACATAGGCATTGGCTTATTGTAGTGGTTAAACTATGTTAGTATTGTTTCCTCCTTTTCCTTCTCAAAGTTCTCAACTTAGCCCAAGGATTGTTGTTACCTAAGTGGGTTTTTAAAAAATCTCTTTTAGATCACAGTGCCTAATATGGTGAATGACACATTGTGGACTTTCAATGAATTTAGAATAAATGAATAATTTCTAATTAATGGTATAAAGTATTCTCTTATACACCTTGACTGGACAGAATATTTCAAGTCTTGTTTACTGTGATAGATATAGATATAGATTCCAATAGATAATATCTCCAATTCCATCCCCATGGTCAATCTCGTCTCTAGCTCTCGTTCCAGTAAAAGATCTGGGTTTTCACTTTTTCTCAAGATTTATATTAAATTGTGTTAAACACCTCCCACCAATTCCATGGCTTAGAAAGGTACAAAGCCCTCTTCAATATTTCTGTAAATTGAAGAAGACATTTTCATGGCTACCTTGGTCTTTTGGCTCTTGTTTCTACTCAGGCAAACTTTACTCTTCATTCCATTGATCCTGATGGAAAATTCCATGTTTGCTTTGATTTATACACAAATGCAAGCATAGACACACAACCTTACTCACACAAAAAATTTATAAGTGAAGTAGCCTTATTTAAGATTTGGAAGAGAAGAAACATCTCAAAAAATGCAAATATCTTTCAAATGTTGTGGCGTTGTTGTTCTTAAAGGTCTTTTAATCATCCTATACCATGGAATTTTACTGCCCCTCACCCCCTAGTCTGCTTAGCCACTTTCCATCTTGGTGAGCCTGCCCGTCACTTCTGGCTTCTCTATTCTCTCTCCATTTCATTTCTAAAGTCAAAAATATCAATACTACTTTTGTCTTGTGCAAAGCAGATTTGTCCTTACAATTGACAACTTGAGTGGCCTACAACCACACTTCTGGGGTGTAGAAAGCACTGAGAAGGTGGATGAGTGGAGGTTGTACATCTTATCTTCCATCCCACGTCTTAGGCTCTCCCCTTTCTCATGTTTGTATACAGAGGGATTTTCCTGGACTAATATCCTGGCCTCTCTGTCACCCTTGTTCATTCCACCTCTTAGAGGAGGAGTGACTTATCTGATTGATGTCTGAAAAAATAAGCTGAATGTGATTGGCTCAGCTTTTCACCTGCATCTCTTAGACCTGTCTGCAGAGAGAGACACGTATTTAAACATAATCATGAACATTTCACACACTGCTTAATATCCTATTTTTTCACCTAACATTAGGTTGAGGACAATTTTATAAGAGTTCATTTTAACTTTGGGCTTTTTAAAAGCAACAAAGCATGAATTGTGAGGACTCAATAGTATATCAAACCTCACCCTACCTGCAGAAGCTGATAAAAATGATCTGTTAGGTTCTCTATGAACAAAAGTCACCCAAGATCTAAAGAATTAGAATGTGTGGAAGTGAAATCGAATTTTGTTCTGATCATATTAGTAGAAAGAGTCCTAAAGCCTTTTGGGTTAATCTCAACCATAAATGTCATGTTCAAACTGTAAATAGTCTGAACACTATTTGAAAAATACACACATTGGATTATATTTTAATATTTGATGCCCATCAGAGTCAATATTCATTAAGTTTTTTCCCACATCTTTGAGGAGTATGCTGTTTGGCCATTCCAGCTATTCATACATCTTTTGGTGATTGTCAATCATTCCTTGAAAATTTTGGCAACAGGCTCAATGTCTCTCCCAACAACATTTCTCTCGTCATAAATCTTGAACATTTCAATATCCACAGGGAAGATGCTTCTGATAAGCTGGCCTCTGAGCTTTTGGAGCACCTCATTTCCAAAGATTTTCTCTTGCACTCTGCCCTAGCTACCCACACTGATGGTCATAGTAGGCTGTTTTTATTACTGATGACTCCACCTCTTCCATAACCCAATTTCAGACACACACGTTCCAGCCATAACCTCCATCTTTCCATCTTAACTTCCTCTCATGTCCTCAGATCCAACAGTTCTTCAACCCCACTGTTTCTTCCAAGCCATTTGACTGTTTCCACCTTTCATGCTCTTTGACCGCTATTTAACCTCACTTCCTTCCTTGCCTGGCTTACATTACAAGGTCCGTCTTTACCATCACTTCCTTGCATACACTCTCATTTCTTCTGGCCTTCTCCCACTTTCTCCTTCTGTCATCCTCACCTGGTTACGTTTAAATCCCAATCTTTTATCAGCTGTATTGACACAGTTAAGTATGAATGGAAAAAAATAAATCACCCTGTCTGGTCCCACTTTAAATTCCATTATCCTGCTACATTTCCCCGATTTCATACTCTCCTAGGCAAATATTTTGCACCTTCTCCTATGTCTTCTAGTCACCAACATCTTCTCCCTCCTCATTCTTCTTGTTTACTTCTTGATTATTTAATATTTCACTAAGGAAATAGAAACAAAGGCAGGAAAACTTTTACGTGTTTCTACTACCAATATACCAATTTATCTGTATTTGAACCTTGTATTTTGCCTTTCTTTTTACAACATTGTTTCTATTCCTTTCTATGGCCAATGCGTCCATTTGCACTGGAACCCATCCTCTCTTCTACAGTTATGACATCTACTTTTTCTCTCTTTCCCATGTTATCAAATTTTCTCTTTTTCCTGGATCGTTTCCTTTAATATGCATGTGCAATAATATCTCCCGTTAAAATATTCTGTTTGCCTTGCATCTGCATTCATGCCCCACCGCCCTATTTCTCAGCTTTCTTGTTGCCTTGTTCAGCAAGACGATCTTGTTTGCTTCTCAATACTTAAAAGGCATTCACATTTACTGCTCCCCGCCGAATGGTCTTAGTAAGACATCGATGGCATTACCCTTCGCCAAATTTGGTCTTCTCAGTCTTCATCTGCCTCTTCCTGTCAGCAGCACTGGGCAGAGCTGATGACTCTTTTCTTGAAATACTTCTTTACTAGACCTCTTCATACTTCTAATAGTTCTCCCGCTTCACTGGCTGATCCTTTAAAGTCTCCTTTACTGACTCTTTTTCGTCTTTGGGACTTCTCAGCATGGGAGTGCTGTAGACTCCAACTTTTTTCTTTTCTATTCTCACTTACTCCTTAGTTGATCTCATCCAATCTCATCGCTATAAATCCTTTAAATACTTTACCGTTATGTCTTCTGACACAACCTGTCCTCTGACTTCCAGACTCCTATATTGAGTCGTCTATTTATATCCCTACCTGGATGTCTAATGGGCAGCTCAAACTTAAAATGTCTGGAAATGGGCTCTTGATTCCCATTCATCTCCCAAAACATCTGTTCCTCCTACAATCTGTCTCTACAAGTGGCAACTCCAATCTCTCAGTTTCTTAGGACAAAAAAAAGTTTGAATCATCTTCTCCCTCATGCCCTACATCTGATCCTCAACCAAGTAGCAAATCCTGTTGGCTCTAGATCTGAAAGAAATTGGGAACCTGGCCTCTTTCATTCCCTTTGGTGCTATTACCCTGCTCTAAGTCAGATTCCTGGTATGTACAGATACACACACACAAATTTCAGTGGCTCTAAGATATACAACTAATTTTAAGAACATATTTACTTTATTGGGGTGGTTAGAGTCTATACTGGTATGAATGAATAACTATTGATTGGCCTGTTATTCATATTTAGGGAACAGGTATATATTTTTTTCCCTTGGGCTTATCCATTTCCCTATCAGGTCACAAACAGAAGAGTTTTGGACTAGAAGTCAGAAGAATTATTTGTAGCAATGCAATTAACAAGTTGTATGATCCAGATATGTTTCTTCTACCTCTTGGCCTCAGTTTTCTCATCTACCAAATGGAGCCTGAAATATATTCATCTTTCTCCTTTACAAAACTTGGCTCCTTTTGATAACAAGAAGAAAGTATTTTGAGAAACTAAAAGAAGAAAAAATCAAGATATAAGTTAAAATATTATATATCCACTGACAATCTTGGAGGAAAGCAATTCCATTTTTCACCTCCTTTACCCCAGCTCTGCTTCCCTGTGATTGCACAATTTAGCATTTAAATCTGATGCCCAAAAAGTAAACTTGTATGGTATCAATTTATCCCGCCACTCAAAAGCGGAGTAAAATGCAATCCCACCCAGTGAATGAGACTGAATAAATAAATAAATAAGACCTGGGTGGGAGAGTTGGGGGAGGAAGAAAACTATTTGAAGATTGTTACTGTCAAAGACTTAATTTTGTCATTTTGCAGAGTTGAGTTAATGGATTAAACTTGTGGCTGTTTTATGTAGTTTTGCCAGAAAGTGATGTGTCAGAATTTTTACATCTGAGATATTTGCTCTTTCAAGCTGACTGGAAGCATCAATCATAGGTAAAATTTTCCCGCTGATAGTTCTCTTTTCTCTCGTTATCAAAAAAGAGGAATTTATATGTGATTTTTCAACGGAAAAGGGAATAGAATAAAGCCAGTTAGTTTCAAAGACCCTTTAAAGCCTCCTGAATTTCTATTTAACTTTGAAAACAAACTTAAACTGATATTCTGAATTCTATTAGCAATCATGACTACACAAGTCTCCATTATCATTTCTTACGCCTTGACTTAGGTGTTCTAACATACAACTTTCCAAGGTATGATATGCTACACTTATTTTGGGGTTCGATTCTGCAGACTCTGGGAGAGAGGAAGGAAGTTAACTTTTTAGGGACTTGCTAGATCCTCAGCACTATTCTAATTTGGCTCTTTGCATTCAGAGTTTATCTCATATATAATCATCACGGTAATTATTTGAGATAGGTGTTAACATTTCCCATTTAACAAATGAGGTTACTGAAGCTCAGAGAAATTGAATGACTTGCCCAAGGTTATTCAGCTAATAAACAGCAGATTCAGGAATCAAGCTCAGATCGTTTTCTTTCAAAGTCTGAATTTTTTGGCATAATCTATTTGTAATTAGGATTCTTTTCTGAAAATTATGAAGTGAATTTAGCCCCAATTTAGATATACCTTTGCAGTCATTAGTTTTAAATTGAAATACGCAAACAGAAAAAGAAAGAGAGAAGAAATCTACCCAAATTACTCTGATATAATGCAAAATGGCTTAAAGTGAGATTCGTAAGGCATTCTTTTTGGTCACAACTGTCTCACTAACTAGCTCTGTGACCTGGGGCACCACTTGGGACCTTAGATTTCTCATCTGTAAAATGAGGATATTGAACTCAATGATCTTTACATGCATTCGAGCATAAAAATATTCTTTGTTTCTGAGTGGGAAGTAGTTGAAGTGCATTTTCTTCTTTTCAAAGTCATATTAGAGCAACTTAAGGGAAAAAAAATGAGAAAGGGAACAAAACCGCATGGCATGCTGTTATGCCATGCCATGTTTTTATGTACGTAATCCCACAACCAACCTGTGTGTCGGCTGCTGTTAACCCCATTTTACTGAAGGGAGAAGACTCAGAGAAATGAAGCAATTCACCCAAGGTCGCTAGCAAGATATAATACCTAAGGAGTGTTTGACTAGTCTAGTGTAGGAAAAAGACACTTATCATTCTGTGACACAAAAAAAGATGCTTTAAAAGTCTCTATTTACTTGAACTAGACCCATTTGATTATACAAAGTTAGGTAAATGTGTGCTATAATACACATAGCACCTCTTATTGTATAGTTTCCACCTGGATACAACATATTTGTCTATAATCATGCAATGAGGGAAAGAAATTTTGATCCTGCCTGTTTTCCAATGTTTATGAATGCCCAAATCTTAGTTCTCAATCTGGTGAACTCAATTTATTATTTTGAATATTTATTCAAAATATGTACCTTAATTAGCTCATTGCAAGGTGATATGGAGGCGAGGAACTATTATACCTTACTATTTAAGCATACATTCTTGTTGAAATCAGTACAGAAAGCTAGGGGGAGAATAAAGCCAGATGGAGTTTAGAGAGGTAAGGAGAAGGCCACGGGCAGACTTTGCAGGGCCTATTGGCCGAGCTGAGGATTTTTTTCTTCTCCTTAAGGAAAATAGGATGTGCTTATGGGTCGCATGATCCAGATTGCAATCCGAAAAGATCATTTGAGCTGCAGTAAGGAGAATGGATTATGGCAGAGCCAGAGAGGGGCAGATGAACTAGTTATGATGGTATTGCAGTAAACCAGGTAAGAGAAAAAGTGACTTACATTAGGATGGTAGTTATGGAGATGGAGCGAGATGGATTGACTTGACAAATGTAAAGGAGATGAAACTGACAGAACTTGAATATAGGTGGTGAGGCAAGAAAGATGTGAGGGATAACTCCTAGGTTTCTCTCACATACAATTAGATGGCAGAACTGGAAACGGACCAGGTTGGGAGGTTGATAGTGGAAATGGATATTGCAATAAATATACTACAGAGTGTGGTGCTTTGCCGCTGACATTTCTTCTAAAGAATGCTTTCTGATATATCCTCTTGTTAATGCCACTATCCTTCTTAGAACACAAAATTCTCAAAAAGAGAATGAATAATAATAAACATAATGATGTAAATTTGAGAGAAAAAGTCTTTTGAATAACTTATTATTCTCTATTTCAGGCGAGCGTTTGTACTTTCCCCTTAATAGGCTTGTCACAAAATGTGAAATCCCATTTATTGTGGATAACTAACAGCTGGTGTTTCTGAGGAATGAGAGATATACAGGTGCCTTTGGATTGATTAGCAGCATTAAACATGCATGATTATCAACCAGGTTTTTCGATCAAAGTAGTAACTCAAAAGGAGAAATTTAGGTATTTGGGAGTTAGGTATTTGTATTTTAAATTCAGGATTATTTACTCTTTAGTTTCCAAGTGGCCAAGAATATGTGTCCTCTTCAGCACATCTACCTTCCTTAGCCAATGATGTCTTTGGGATGGAGTACTCATCTAAAATTTTTTGCCGTGGGCCTTAGATGATATCGGCATTTACTGATATTCAAAATGAGAGCAATCTGGTACATATTATACTGTTTATTAAATTACTGGCTAGAAGTTATTCATTTAATTCTGGCGTGGTCCTGCATTATTTCTCAGCAATTTCCTTTTGAAATTGGGATTCCAAGGGATTGACCTAAACGTCTTATTTGAAGCTCTTATTAGAAACACATCCAGACTTATTTTACATGCTGTAAGTGCATCATTAGTGCAGTGAATATTTACTAAGCTCTACTATGAGCCCGATCTTATGCCATGTGCCTTTCAAGTATTATCCCATTTACTTCACACAAGGATGCTCTGAGGCAGGTACTATTTTTCTAGCCATTTGACACAAGAGGCAAAACACCATTGACTATGGATAACTCTGGATCGTTATTTTATACCTTGTTACAGCCAAAACATCTATACAAGAAAGAGAAAAAGTGAGAGAGAGAGAGAAAGAAATAAAAGAAAGAGAGAAAGAAAGAAAGAACCAAAGAGATAAGGAAAGAAGGAGATGGAGGAAGGAAAGAGAGAGGGAGGAAAGGGAGAAAACGTAAAAGAAGGAAGGGAGTTTCCTCATTTATTTCAGAATATGAAAGTGCTTTCTCTTATAGATAAACACCTGCCAAGAATCATAGCTCTCGACATTTGGTCATCGTTATTCTCTTAATGACAACCTATTTGAGATGTTCATTCTGATATTCTGTAGATATTGGAAGAGCATCCTCTATAAGTGATCAGAGAAAGTCAAAGAACAGAGAACCAGGCATCTGTCTATGTTAAAAGGTGATGTGTTCGAATGAATCCACCAAGAAATCCATTTAACTAAGAGAGTCTACTCCATAGAATCATGGAAGTAAATCACTCTGGGGACACACAAATACATTAGAAGTATCCCCTAAATACATCAGTTCTTCCTATTCTGTGAGAACCTTGGATCATATTTCAGTCTCCTTTCAAAGCTCCAATCCTCTGGCCTCTTAACCAGAGTCAGATACTCAGTTAACACTGGTGGTCTGCCTACTTCATTCGAAACACTGTGCTGCATATGAGGGATACCAAATAAAAGGCATTTTCAAGCTGAAATTAAATGTAAACCTTGAATAAGTAGACAAAAAGCAAAAAAAAAATTAGGTAGAATGGGGCAGGGATGGAGTAGTGAGGGCATAGGGAAGACTTTATCCAGGCTTAGATTTGTCTAACTTTGCTGGTCTGTAGTGTTTTAAATCACCGAACTAAAATATTTTATACTTCTTGTTCACCCTATGTTGCATTTTGGATATCTGATTTATATATTTCTTAAAATATCACAGACATCTTGATTTGGCACATATGAGACAGTGCCCACAGATCTGCATTTTAAACCGTATCTCCCAAGCAATTCAGATACACAGTAAAGTTTGAGAACCAGTTGTCTAAAGAAGTCACTTTATGTCTGCGATGCATCTTTCTTAAGGAACAACAGTCAGCCCAGCCTTGAAAATACAAGGGGTTTAAGTGGAAGAAAATATGCTTGTCTCGATGAGTAGTCATTGGGGATGTAAATTCCCAGTGAGTTGCACTTGAGAGCTGACCTCCTTCACATTTTTACTTAGGATGAAACTCTTCATGCAAAAAAAAAAAAAAAAAAAAAAAGTCCCCGTCTTTTTGCTGCTCTAGCTTTTAACAATCTGAAACATATTCTGCCTCCTGGAAGTTAAAATTTACAAGTAGATCAGAAAATGGGGGTGAGGAGTAAGGTGGGAAATGAAAGCACTTTCATAAAGCGGCTCAAGATTTTAAATGTTAGAAGGTCATTCACTCAGGTGCAGTGTTTTATTTTTATCTCCTCCTCGGAATGTTTAGATCTGACTGGTGTGCCTGACGGCTCCTTTCCCAGTGCCGCCATGGGCTGCCTTAAAAGGAAAATGCTTATGTAAAGAAGACAAGTGTGGGGAGGCAGGCATCAGCTTAACAGACCAAGGAGCTCAGCAATTCCACCCACCGCTTCTTTCCCGGAGCAAACTCCCGGGAGACGCTCTTCTAGCGAGATGTCTGGTACTTTACAATGCTTCCCCAGCCCTTTCTGATGCGATGATATCCTCCTGATAGCTTAATTTTATTAGATCATAGGAGCACAGTCTGTAAATGTGAAAACACTTAAAGGGAAAGAGAAACTTTCAAAGCAGCTGTTTAATGTCGGGTTTAAAAAAAAAAAAAGAATCCGAGAGGGAAAAAAAAATAGAAAACTAAATCTAAAACCTTACAAAATAAGAGCTATTTAAGCAGGCTAGCTTTCCCTTTCTCTCTATAACTAAAATATTCATGAATTCTGTCGCTATGGTATTGTATGCTAGATGCAATCAAAAACTCTTATGCAGAGGAAAAATCATTGAAAAGTGTACTGTTACCTTACAACGCTTTGCAGAAAACCCATGAAATCTGCGTTGCAAGGCAGTGTCTCTTACTGTAGCAACATTGCTTCACAAATTTCCAGGAGAAGGAGCACAGATCTTCACTGTCTGTTATGCTATTCATAACAAGATGCCTAGAGGCGGTGGCTGGCTGCTGTAAGGACTGAGGGTTCTGTGAGGCTGTGATGGGAGGACAAAGCATGGAAAGGGGGTCAATAATCACATTTAGGGCCAGTTCAATATCAGCGCCCTGTAATTCAAACCAGGGAAACACTTGGTGAGCTGGAGAGCGGATCTACCTCTTCCTGAGGCAGAAAGAACTCCCAAGACTGCTACTTCAAAAGACAGCTCGTGGGGCCAGACCTGGTGGTGGAGTAGTTAAGTTCTCACACTCCTCCTCTGGCGGCCAGGGGTTTGCAGGTTTGGATCCCCGGCGCCGACTTGCGCTCCACTTATCAAGCCACGCTGTGGCAGCTGTCCCACATAAAGTAGAGGAAGATGGGCACGAATGTTAGCCCAGGGCTGATCTTCCTCAGCAAAAAGAGGAGGATTGGCAACAGGTGTTAGCTCAGGGCTAATCTTCCTCACATGCACACCCCCCACACACACACACATCCAAAGACAGCTCACCCCTCCACAGGTGATGGCTCACACAATCTCTTTGAGCCACCACGAAGATGCTCTCTTTCTAGTGTCCATTCATCTCCCCATCCATCTATCTCAGCGTCCATTGACCTATCCATTCATGGATTTATCTATTCATTCAGTGAGTACTTCAGAGTGCCTACCTCAGAAAAAAACCTCACATTTAAATAGAAAGACATATAGACATATTTCTGGTTAAACACGGTAGATTGAACACATATTTACCTGAGGTCAACCTCATAAATAAGATGAATGGAATAGGAAAGGATGAGCAGTAACTAATTTAGAAATCCCCAGAAAGCAGACTCATAAGTTGACAGTTGGGATATAAGAAACCACCCATTTTTATATGAAGGGACCCTCGAGGGGCTCAGGTGAGGCTTAAATCATAAGTAATCGCTGCAAGTCTGTTTAAGAAGCAGTTGTAACAACAAAAGGTCCTCCTTCACACCCTCCAGTCGGGGGATGGCCTTTCTTCCCTCCAGACAGAACGAACAGGAGGTTGATTTTCTGGCAGAGGGTACCAGAGGATCCGTGCCCTGTAAAACACAAGGAACTGTGTAGAGCAGCGGTCCCTACTGAAAACACGGAAGTGAGTACTAAATTATACACTGAAGGGGACCTCCCCCATCGCTGTTTTCCTCTATCAGCTCTCTGGACACCAAGAGCTAGTATATACTTTCCAGCCAGGTCTTGGAAAAATGTTGTCTACTGCATCTACCAACCTGAGTGAACTAACATGGTGATTCTCTAATTTATACAATAAACAAGCAACCACTGTTTCAGTCACTTCAATGTGCAATAAAGACCATCATCCACCAGCCCTATCCACAAACACAGACTTTCATTCAGTCAGTAATTTCCACACTCATATGTGGGAGAAAAAAGTCAAGGATCAGTAGATATTTGAAGGAAATCTCATAAAAGACCAAAACAAAACAAAAGCATCTTGGAGGAAAAAAAGAGTCTATGTGGGAGAAAAAGAATTCTAAAACAAAAGAATCATTAACAAAACTGAAACGTAAGAGAAGATATTGTGGCCTTTGGGGAAATAAAAGTATAGAGTTTCTCCAGCGATGCTGAAAGCAGCCAGGAGTATTGCTGTAAACCTGCACTGTATAATACAGTAGCCACTAGCCTCGTGTAACTATTTGAATTTAAATTAATTAAAATTCGATAATACTAAAGTCTCACCAGCCACATTTCAGTGACGCATTAGCCGCATGTGGCTGGTGCCTGCCACATTGGGCAGTGCAGGTAGAACGTTTCATCTTTGCAGAAGCTCTGCACAGTGCTGCTGTAATGGGAAGCTTCTTGAGCTGGAAACAGAAGGAGTGGGAAAAAGGCATTTCTTCCTAGCTGATTGATAAATATGATAATGACAGCAGTAACAAAATGATGGGAGAAAACTGAAGAGAGTGTTAGTAACTTTGGCCCAGGGAGTTGAAGAGGAGACATTTCACCTGAGTCACATTTTGACAGGTTGGAAATGGGGTAGAAGAGAGTCCCAGGTTTGAGACCCGGCAAGTCTTACATGCTGTCAGGCTTTGGTCCTACTTGTGCCCTTTCCTGTGACTTCAGAGTTTGAAGATGCTGCCAAAGCAGATATAAGTGCTCCAGAGAGGAGATACAGGCACAGGAAATCTGAGAAGGCAAGGGGACATTTAATGTTAAATAAAATCTCTGAGCAGTTGGGTCAGGGGAAGCAGAAGTGAAACATTGTCCAGGGGATCTTGGAGGAGAGTGCAAAGGCTGCAGATGAATGGGGACAGCGTGCCGAGTGTTGAAAAGGCAGAGCAAAATGTCTTGGGTTTACCCTTCACAGAATCATGTTCCGCTAATTCCATCCATCATATGTTCAGCATTTCATTAAAACATAAGTTTCACACCTGCATGCTAGAAAACAGTTTTAAAACACAGAGAAAAAGTAGGAAAGTGTTACTCCCTCGCGTTGCACTCAAAACCATCACTAAAATCTCATGAGCCGCTGCTTTCTGGCCAACGACCCACAAAGAAGAACATAGGAAGGGCCAGAAGGGCAGTTGTCAGATGGAACTGAGATAATTAACTTTAAGGCAGAGAAGAGATAAGAAGATGAGACACTAGTCAATGTCAACTTTTAAAAATAAAACAGGTAAAAATTGGGCTCTTCCTGAACTCTTGCTTGTCATGAGTAGGTGTCATTTCTTATTCATAATCGTTGTGAATAAGAACAGGTTAAAAAAGAAACGAAGGCAGAAAGGCATTCAGGATCTGATTTCCCAAACAGCAGACATGTTATTGATAACAGCAATAGTTTAATTTAAAGGCTGGTTATTTATGATATTAATTTAGCACATTTGCAATTCATATTAGCACCATTCAGGATATAGGCACTGTTATTCCTTAACTATAAAAGCTGTCATTGGTCCTATTAGGGAATGTCTATTGCAGGATTCATTAATTAATTTATTAAGCGCACTTTTTTTGAGTACTTATCGAGAGCTGCATTTCTAGGCTGTAAAGACACATGTGCCTAAGACAATGTATTTGTTCATCATTGAAGATAAATAGGGAGGCATTTTATTTAAGAAAATGTGTGTGTGTATGTGTATGTAGAGAGAGAATTCAGCTGTTCTTGATTGTAAGATAAACAAAATTTACTGAACTACTTTTCAGTTGCAGGCACTATATTATGTTATTTAATCCTAACTACCTCAAGAAGGAACCATGATTTCTCCTTTGAGCGTCAGATGAAGTTGAGGCTCTGTCTATTCGACAGGAGCTGGGGGCATTCTACAAAGTAAAATGTAAAGGTATCAAAATATGTCCCAAGCTGCTATTAATTTATTTAATCTAATTATCTAGAAATAATATATTTATTCAACAAATATTCATGATCATATACTAGGTGCCCAGCTCTATACTAGAAACTGCAAAACAAAACAGACTAAAGAGCTATTCTCATATTCTAATGGGAGAAATAAGATAATAAATAAGCAAATCAATGGATACTGTGTAAGGTGGTGATATGTATGCTAATGAAAAATAAAGCAGGGAATTAGAAAAATGAAGCAGAGTGAGCCTCCACCCACATGTTCTACCTTTCCAAGCCGATTGGAGTATCCAATAGGAAGGTGTTACTGGCTTTCCTCCAATATTCCTGTGTGCTGGACAACAGAATATTACTCCCCGCCTACCCCTAGAGGGCAGTTCACAGCAGTGTGACAGATTCTTTTCTTAAAATGAGTCTTTTTAGGTATGAAGTTACAGTTATACATGTTTAAGTTCCAGAGATCTGCTGTACAACATAGTGCCTATAGTTAACAATAAGGTACTGTGCACTTAAAAATTTGTTCAGAGGGTAGACCTCATGTTAAGTGTTCTTTACACACACACACACACACACACACACACACACACACACACGCACCCCCCAAACAGAACAAAACAAAACAACAAAGGGACACAAGGGAACTTTTGGAGGTGATGGATGTGTTGATTACCTTGATTGTGGTGATGGTAACACAAGAGTATGCATATGTCCAGTCCCACCAAATTGTATACATTAATTATGTGCAATTTTTCTGTATAGCAATTATACCTCAATAAAGCTGGAAAAAAATAAATTAAAAAAAAGGAATCTCCTTGAGCTGAATTGCCAGAACTCTTGGGTAATAGCCAACACCGTCACACTTCTGGTTGTCCCCCAGTCGTCTTCTGCCATGTCCTGTGTAGGGGCTTCTCCTAAGGCTGTGTGACCCTCATGCATCACAGCGAGGCTGCTGCAGCTGCCCCAGCCCTCAGGGACTTCTCTGGCTCTGCTGATTCCATCAGTCCCTGGAACTTCGTGTTCCCCATAGATGCAGAGGCACCTATCACATTGGGTCAAAGGACTACACATAGGTAGCTTATATGTTCCCAAGGTAAAAATGTGAATTTTTGTGTCTCATGTATGTGTTCTTGTTATCTTTCACATGAGTTTTAGTGTCTCCAAAGGTAAGTGTGAGTCCCTCAGGGGGTGGGACTGTTTTTTACTTTGTTTTATTTTATTACCTCCATTCTCTCTTTGCCTTCTCTTGTGTTTTGAGTGCAACCTGTTTCCACTCAAAGAGATCTACTTAATTATTCAACAGAACTTTACTGAGTATGTACTGCAATGTTTCCCATAGTTCAATGGCTTTAGAGCCACAAAGAAGCAGACAAATTTGTTGTTGCCCTTGAAATGATCGTAATATATTTGTGGAGATAAAAGCAACACATGCTTGGATAGCATGGGACATCTAGAAGTAGCGTATGGACAGGAAAATGATTGTGCTGGGGTTTAACAGGTCAACATGAGCTTAGGCACAAGGAAGTTTGGGCAGAAATTAATTTGTGAATCATGAACTAAGACCTAATGAAAACAAGGAATGTGAATTGAGGAGGCTATTCCCAGTGTGCAGAATGTCATAAACAAGGTGTAACTTCTAGAAAGAGTGAACCATGTGGAACATAGAATGTCTATCATCCTGGCTAAGTCAGAGAGTTCTAGAGTGGAGAGAGACAAGGTCAGATAGGCTAATTGGGACTAGTTAATAGAGGGCATGGAACCCGAAAAGGAGGATATGGTTGTATTCTAACAAGTAAGAGGAGCTGCTATCCATTTTTAAACTGGGGACTCTTTCAGGAAAATGAGAACGTGAAAACATTTTAGAAAGCATTCGCAATGACTGGCTGGTTATTTTTATGTCATCCTAGAATAATAGTAATATACTCTTCTGCATATGTAACCAAAATGCTGCTATGGCCAACCTGCAACTTAAGCCCTAATAAAGGTGGCTCACTTGCCTGTCCCACACCTGGAGTAGGTCAGTCTAACACCCTTCACCCCCCTGTACGCACAAATACACATACACACACACACTGATTTCTGCTCAAATAGGACCTTCTTTATGCGAAGCAGGTCTTTTTCAAGTTCAAAGAGGTGGAGAGCTTTAGTTCACGGGCATACAAACTCCTTACCATTGAATGTTGGATATCTCTGTCTTGGAAGTTCCCTTTGGTGATCCTGTGATTCCCTCTCCTCTTGCTACACTTCCCTGCTCTCTCCTTGGAAATAAACATTGACTAGAAATTAAAAATAAGCACCAAAATATCACAACTGTCCTATTTTGTTAACAGAGATATTCATCTTTTCCTGGCCTGTTTCCTGGCTCCCTTCAGAACTTGAGGTCACTTTGCAGTGGGTGGGACCACTTTGCCAGGAGAGACGGACTGTTAGCTCTGTGCATTGCTCTCTCCCTGGCCTTGTAGGCTCTCCAGGTTTTCCCACCAAGTTTGTAATATCTAGTAAATACAATAAAGGGAGGGCATGTCTGTCCCCCAAATTATTCTCTGGAAAGCTCTGTCTGAAGTCAGATTTATAGGAATTAAGAGCCTATCATACATTCCGTTCTAAAGGCCACCAGGTAAAAGCAGATTCTATCTTTCACTCCTTTTGTTGGCAAAACCATCTCTTCATCGATTTCCCCCTACACAAATTTTTGTTAATTTATAAGGGCAGCGCTTGCCCATGTTTTTATTTTGAATGTCACATTAATAAACTGAAAACCCTTTTGATATCTTAATGAAGTGGATGATTCAAACAAATTATTTCTATTTCAGAATCACAAATTCTGCCTCATTGTTCAGGAAATTTCTAAACTGTTATCTCTGGACAGTCTACAGCACTTAATTTCAATAACAGAGTATCTTTGTAGAAGAGCTTTTGTGTGCTTCCAGAGCAATTCGTGTTGGCTCTTCGATTTCAGTTACACCATTTGTCTGCTGACTTTCTCCCTTTCTGATTTGTAGAACTCAGCATTCTAAAAAAGACAGATGTTGGCAGAGGGCTGGAGGATAGTCTATAATATTTGGACTGTGGTTGGGCTGGCTCTCTCTGTAAGGAGGGAGAGGAGAGAGGGTGAAGTCCTTTTCTCCCTCTGACTGAGAGGTGGGTCTTAATGTTCATTGCTGCTGATGCAGAACTCGGCTTAGATGATATAGGACGTGAGGGGGTGGAAGCAAGTACAAAACAGTGAAATAAATTACCATATACATCATGTTCTGGTGGGTAAGATAGAAGTGATGTGTGTAATGAATCAAAGCTGGAAGTAGTTCTGGTGTGTGGTGATAGGGAGGCAGAGTTCTCTAGCTCAGCCTCAGCTTCTGAGGGCTCTGTGTGAGGAATGTGTGAGTAAGCAGAAACCACTCACTGTAATGTGACGAGGAGGACATTTGTGAGGGCACAGGAGACCTTTCGTTATTGTAGTGGGGATCTGTTATTTCGCCGGCCCAGCACTCTGATTTTCCTGCGGGGGACTTCTCCTCCCCCGCTGCATGCAGCCTTGCATGCACTCAGTGAGGAGCCTTCCTCTCCCCTGCCGAGGCATGGGCACGTGACCAGGCCGGACCACAGTTTCCCTCTCTTCCTGCGCCTGAATCTCGAGTGGGGTGATACACTGACGGAAATAGTCTGCTGCTGATTCATCCTGACAGTAGAGCCTTGACAACATGGCCCATTTGTTTCCGCTCCCCAGAGTTAATCTGGTTGCCCTCTTTCTTGGAGCCCTGGCTGTTCTGGTTCCTTTCAATTATGTAAGCGACCACATCTGCCTGGAAGAAATTCTGTTTTGTGCTCAAGTTAGCCAGGGTCAGTTTCTTTTGTTTGCAATGAGCTATTCCAGTTGTTGAAATTTGCTGAATATTTGGGTGCTCAGCTTCTCGGTAGTATGTCATGCCAGCACGCAGGCTGTGTGCTTAAAGGTTATCTGCGTGAATCTCAGGTCGTCAGACTGGAAAAGAGACATGGGAAAATGGAAAGAGTAAAGATAAGGTTATGGTTAGACTTAAGGTATTGTTCCGAGGACTTCCATAAACAGAAGGAAGAAAACATGGCCTCCCGTGGATGATGTCACAGGGGTCTTTCTAGGGCTATTACAGGACAAGTTTGTAATCTCTAAATCCTACTTCCTCATCCGTGACAGAGTGATAATCATTCCTTCTTCTCAGCAGAAGTGAGAGTTAAGTCAGATGACATTGGTAAATGCCCCTCACAGGGCGTGGTACATTGAAGGGGCTTAATTAATGTTTGATCCTGCTCTTTCCTCTCCTTGATCTCTCTCTCAATCTCTCTTCCAAGATTCTAATGTGGCTGCAGATTAAACAATGCATTGAAATCAGATATGTTTCGTTTCAAATTTCTGCGCTAGGGCTGCTTTCTGTAATGGATGATGATGGGGAGTGTCTAGATGTAGTTTCCTTTGGAAACTTTTCATTAGTGTGGAATATTTTGTTGGCACCAGTCACAAGGAAAGGCTTAAGAAACTCGATGGTTTAGAGATGATGGGAGTACAACATGTTGTATACATTTCACGGCCAAGGCCTGACTGGGTAGTGGATACAAATTATTTCCCATTAACATGATTATCTTCATTTCATTAACTCTAAAATCCATTTGCTAATGAACAATTAATCCCCTACTCATGTCTCTTCCAGAGCCCAGTGAAAGATGTGCCTTGGGCCTGCCCCTCTGTTGTATCATGTGGGCATTGCTGTTGTGTTTCCGCTTTACAGTTAGGATTTGATTCTGCTGCTCTCTTTGGTCCTGACATATGGAGGCTACCTGTACTCTGTCCCTACCCAACACCCATTGTATCCTGAACTTATGTTTTACTTGGTCCTTGTGCTCCAAAACGAGCCTGATTGTCATGTGAATCAGCCTCTTCATTTTTGGGCTCTCTTCTTTCTCTTTGAGGCTCAAGACTAGTCTATTAAGCTGAACTTAGGATGGGAATATGGATGGACAGAGGCCGTACCATTGACAGCATTGTTATCATATCCTCATATCCATGGGTTCTTTGCTTAACTTCTTCATCCTTTATACATCCTATATACATTCCTATATATATCCTTCATATATATTTATAAATTGAGCAAGCAGGTACTTTAGAGGATAGTGTCATCTAACTCCACATTCCACATTCTAGACATATCCCATTTCAAACCTGGACCAGTTAGGATACCATGCTACATGTTTTAGAGAAAGCTAAATCAGGGGATATTGTTTTAATGACTGATGTTGTTTTTTGCTCTCAACCATGATTTTATTAAAATTCTATACTATGATCAAAGAGGACTCTTTTAACTACTAAATATAATCCTTTAAAGAGTGAAATAAGTATTGACAGCACATTTTTCCATCGTTTGCAGCACGGTTATGTTAATGATTAGCAAACGCGCAATCTTCAGGTACTGACAAGAGAACATTATATTTGCAAAGGAAGGCATTCTTTAGAGAAAGGTAAAGAAACTATAGTTGCTATGACTAACTTCTATCCAACATAATTTATATAATTTGATGCTTAGATAAAAGGTTTTTTTTTAAATTAAAAACCAATTATTTTCTGCTATATTGAAATGCATTGTTAATTATAAATTTTAGCATTTCACCTTTTTCTTTGTTAAGGCAAACATACGATGATTATTGCTAAGTCTCAGGAAAACAAATTGAATTCAGGGAAGTGCAATATATGGGTAATCTATGAAATTATTGTCAATTCATTAAAATTTTTCCAGGAAGCAAATTATGCTGGCTGGGAGGATGTGTTTTTCTTTCTGAGATTAAGTTTTGGCCAAGAAAGCTGGTCATTTTACATTTCGGTAAGCCTTCATCGTGCTTCCTTTCTCCAACATTGAGTCTCAATTCTGAAATTCTCTATGATTCTTTTTAAAATCTGCCATTTACTTCTTCAGTTACAAGTTCTTGCATTTCCTACAGTGCTGTCCTTTTCTTCTAGTAATTATGAAATCATAGTTAATTTGACATACAGATATTTTTCAAAGCAAGGAGCAGAAAATAGCCTGTGGTTACTGCATCCTAATATAATGAAGAGAACAGTGATTTTGAAATTCAACAGTGATGAGTATGAATTCTGGATTTGCCACTTGCTTGCTGTATGACCCCCTAGAACCTCATTTCCTTTGGGTGTAAATGGCAAAAAGTCTGCCTACCACAAATGGGAAAATTTTGATTTTGGAAAAATTGAAAAGAAACCTTGGGTCATCATCTCCTCTAATGTAGGAAAATAAAATCTTTTACTCTTTTTTCATCTTGGAGGCACACTTGTGTTTCCAAGCCACACAACTGCCATTTGTAAAATGATTTCTTCCCATTACCAGAAGAGGTATTGACCATTCAAATATGAAGTGCTTAGTCCTTTTACAGAAGAAGCAGCTCTTAATAGTTAGGAGATGGGGCATAAATGCTCCATATTTTCATGAACTGAACAGTTGGCCAGTTTATGGATGTTCTTAAGGAGCTCAATTCTGAACTCGAGGTTTGACGGTTAGGATAGGAATATACTTTTAGAATTTCTAAGCATTTGATCTGTTGTTGAATGCATGCAGCTGGTGACTGGATATATTTGCTACATGCATTTTAAATGATCAGAAGTGCACTAACTGTACGTATATGTGAGTGTCTCCAATGCATGCATTTATATACTTTTGAAGGCAATATTTAATATTTTTTCTTTGTCCCAGAGAGAACACTTTCATATTTCATATGATAAAAATAAAAGTGCTTGAAAGCTTTATTTGTAAGGATGTACATTGCAAAATTATTTAAAATAAGATGATTTTAAAAAATTAATGCCCATTAATGGAGAATAGTTAGGTAAATTATTCTTGATTTTTATGACAGGATGTTATAAGATTTTAAAAATTATGTGTATGTTGTAAGGACAAATGCAAATTAAAAATAAGACTTTTGTCCTTACTCAAAGTTGCAAAAGAACCTCCTGTCATAAAGATGTGAGAAGTGTGTTTTTCCTTTGGATAAAGCCCATTAGCTAACACAGATGGCTACCTCAATTGCCAGGTAAAGTTAGGATGAACTGTGTGTGACAAGTGGCGCTGTCAAGTCCTCTTACTTGAGGACTAGTTATTATTTATCTCGAAAACATACATGTAATGGATTATATCTGCTTGGCTGTATAAAAGGGCGAGATTTCTTTCTGTCTTTGCAATCCCTTAGTGGATTGCTGGTAATGCACATCACATTTTGGTTTAATGCTTATTCAATAATAAAAGTGTCTTCTTTCTCTTCTGTCTTCATGGAAAGGATTTCTGGGTTGAGAGAGGATTTTGTTTTTGATTATATTTCACCAACGTAGTTTAAGGTAATATAGAAAATATGTATGAAATGGTAAGTAAAAAATCCATACAAACTTATATACACATGTATTTTTCAATATATAGAACATACTTTTTTAATATATATGAAAAGACTAGAAAGATATACACACATTAAAAAAAGGTGGTATTATGGGTGATTTTTATTTCTATCTCTTTAATTGTTTTCAATTTTTTTGTATAATTGCATGCAGTACTTCTAAGGCTAGGAAATTATTTTTTAAAAATTTATTTGAGCTCTTTAAATGATATGCTGGAACTTAAGTGTAATCATCAAATAAGTGAGAATAAATTGCAACTCTACATTTTTTCATTCCAAACGTCGCACATGTTTCAAAAAGTTATTATTCATGAGTTGTGGAGGAGGACTTGTCTTTAGAAATGAGACAAAGAAGTCATGGGTGGGAAGTGTCAGTAAGCCGTGGACTATGGTCTCATCTATTGGTTTAGCAGGTGGAAGAGACATCTTCCATACGCTTTGGAAAGGGACAACAGAAAACAAAAGATGTCAGGAAGTAGGCAGAAAATGTCTTTCAGCTGTTAAGTGTCAGGTTACCTTAACCCGCTGTTTAGCTTCTGTCTAGTGGTGACCACATCTAAATTTAAAATGATGGACGATTAAAAATAGGGACTAAAATGACTGTGCCAATGACAGCAATGAGTTAAAAGCAGAAAAGGGAACGTAGATTCTGGCACAGGAGAAAATCCAGTAGCAATTCTCCACAGGCAGCAAATAATTTGTTTGAGTGCATAATTAATAGATTTGTCAGAAAGTACTTAGATTGTGAAATATTGCGCATAGCCCTCTTTCCAGATGGATTAAGATGAATGGGTCCTCCAGCAGCGTATGAAACCTCATTGCTCAGCGGCTAGAGAATTGCTGCATCTAGAGTTGTTTGAGTCTCTGCCTCTCTGCGCTCTGCTTTCTCTTTCCCTGGCTGCAGGGGGAAAAAATGAATAGAACGCTTCTAATTCCGATATTGAATGGTGTCCTTTACCTAAAGGGCATCCAAGCAGACAAAATTAAATCAGATGCTCAATGGGGAAACTTTCCACTAAGCAGGAATTTAAAATAGGGAAATGTATTAACATGTTGAAAAATGGTTAAATTAAGCCAGTCTGTGGATCAGAGGTGTGACTTTTCAGCAACAAACCACAGAGGTATTTCATGTGCAATTGCCTGCACATTGAGAGGTGACACATGCCTTCTTTACCCTTGGAAATATCCGTGTAATACATACCTGGGGGACCCTGATATAAATTGGCTGGTTTAAAACTGTGGGATGAGAATTCAGATTTTATTTCTTTTTAGAATACAGTTGATTTGAAGGAATTACCTATCAACAATTTCCATCTGAAAATTCCTCCTAAAGATGAGAATTATGGGCCTTAATGGATGGAGGGAGAGGACTGTGCGTCCGGGGAAGTGCCCTCCATTATTTCAGGTGCCCAGAACAGTTAAAATAAGCGTAAATTTCATTTTCTAAGTTTTCTTTTATGGTAAAAATTATGCTGTGTTTTAAGGAAAATGGGTGATATTTTTAACTCTTTTTTTTTTTGTTTTGTTTCATTTTTGTTTTTCACTAAATGGAGAGATGAGGCAAGGACAAGGCTCAGCATCTCTCCAGGGACCTGATGCCGTGCCCTCTCATCACTCTTTAGTTCTTTCTCCTGAGCAGGTATTTAGCAGAGCCCAGGAGGTCAGAGCTACTTCTGGTCTCAAGGGGAAGGGAGTACAAAACTGATGGTCATTAGCGCCTTGTGCAGATTATTTTCCAGGGCAAACAACTGGGAATGACACCAGCAAGCACTTAATAAATTGTTGCTGTTATTTTATCTCCCAGTTGAAAGCATAATCCTATCCCTAGTAAAGCCAGAGCAGTGGAGTCTAACCAGGACCGGCATTTATCAAGTTTTATTCGTTCACTCAACATTTATTGAGGATCTATTTTATTGCTTTTCAAAATGAGATTCCTAAACTATGTGAATCCACATCACTTGAGGTGTTTGTTAAAAATGTAGATTTCTGCTTTCTATCCCTAAATCACTGAACCAGGTTCTTTGGGTAGTAGGTCTAAGAATTGGCATTTACCAAGTTTGTCTGGGAGTATTTTCACATAGTAAAAGCTTACAATCTTGGATTATAAGCTGGGTGGACCGTCTTATCCCATCAGCCATTACTGAGCGACTGCGTCAGAACTCGAACCAGGAAATCTCTCTTAAAGGGAAAAGAGGGGGATTATGAAATGGTTTTAGGATTGAGAGAGACCCTTTAAATTACTTATAGTTTGCTGCTTTAATTTTTATTTGTTTATTTGCTCACTTATTCTTTCCTATTTCAACAAATATTTGTTGAGAACCTGTTCTGTGTCAGATACATGCTAGGGGCTGGGGATAGGAAGGACATACAGCATCATGTTCCTTCCACCCTTTGCTCTGGAATCCATCGTCCAGTTGTAAGTCCTGTAAGGCTCAGAAAGCATCCTTGGCTCTCAAATCTGACCAGTTTCCTGTCTCAGGACTCTTGCTTCCTGTCCTACTTGTTTCAGAAATTTCTCCAGACTCTTCTCCTGGAGTTTCTGAACCTCAGCTTTCCTGTAAATTTTTAGTTCTCTTTTAGCTTCTTCTATTTTTTTGTTTGTTTGTTTTGGTTGCCCCAGAGTCTCAGAGGTTGGGGAGTTGGGACTTAACAGGGAGGAGGAGAAGAAATTATATAATGTTATCAGAAACCTCAATAAATGAAACTAAATGTTCATGTAAGAAAATTTGTTTTAGATCAGGGATGCCTCAATAACTTGAAATAAGCTTTAAGAGTAAGTTGGTGTTAAAATTCAAAATGGACATCTGTAACATTTTGAGATCTGTTCAGTGAAAGGAAAAATATAGGAACTTACTCTATGATAAATTAGAGTTGTTAAATATCACCATTTTCTATTTCTCCTACTCTGTTGGTTAGAATCAGATGGAACTCTGGATTTATTCAAGTAAATATAACTATGATGCTGAAATCCTAAAAGTCTAGTCAAATAAATGACCTTGACACAAAGGTTTCTGATAGATGAAATGAAAATATTCTGGAAGTAGAAAAAGTGTGGGCGTTAGATGACCTTTTTAAGTCACTTTGGGAGGAAAATTAAATGGCAAACGAATTCTAATTCTTATCTCTCTCAATATATCACAGCAAACTATATGGAAATATATTCCCGTGGTAAGCTAGAGGGAATGGCTTAATGCTTTAAAACATCAGGTTTGCAATGATTAGAAACCATGGAACAGTCGGTTTGAATCTCAAAACACTCAGCTTAATCTTCCTTACTTCCAAAACATGTCAATGGAATACCTAATTCAGGCTGTGTGTGTGTGTGTGTGTGTTTTATAAATGAAGAGATAACTTGAACGATCAAACCTAAGAATTTTTAATAAAAAGTGAAAATTTCATATCATTGTTTTCTTCTAGAAACAATTGGTCTCACAGTTTCCTTTTATGATTTCTGTAAAGCACTTGACAAAACTGGGAAAATTTATTATTTATTTCTCCTCCATTCCAGGAAAGCAGTGTTAGAATTTTCTGCATAGTGTTGCAGTGTCCATTTTTAATTAACCTCAAGGAATCTTGAGAATATGGGATAATTCTAAAGGGTTTGCCTGCTGCCTAAGCCCATTTCATGTGACAAAATCATATTTTCTCAGTTTAGGGAAAGAGATGCTGAGAGTGACAGGTCCTCATAAAAACATCAAGGTTTTGAAAGACCTTGAAAAAAATCAATAATCATCCAGTGGTATATTAAATGCCTATGGAGCAAATGTAATTTTTTGATATAACTATTGCAAAAAAAGTTCTAAAAATATAACTAATTTAGGTGTAAATTATGTGAAATAAGCATGACTGGGTGCTAGAGAAGATATGGCTACACAGCTGTGCTTTCTACCGATCATAAATCCATTTTCTCCTTTGACGTGTTGAGTTTGCTGTTTTACTCAGTACAAAAATCCAACTATTTTTTAAAAATTGGAATATATCAATCTAAGAGTCTAGTATCCTAAGGAACACTTATAACAGTCCTCCCTGTAACTTCAGGCAAACAAGCATCAGCCAAAACCAGGCAGGAGACATTAATCTGATTTTAGCAAACCAAACTGCCTAAATTATATAGTCCAAGTAATCTTTAGAAACATAGAGGGAAAAAAGTGCACTCAATTTGACAATTTGAATTTTTTGGAGACATTTTATTCCTCGGGGACTTAAATTTCAGTGCCAAGAAGAACTCATTCTGCCCCACTGATTCCAATGATGATAAATCTTAGCATCCACGTCAGTAGTTAGTGAAGTAACGGCAGCCCTCGTAATGGGATTGAAAGGAATCCAAAGTATACTTCTGTTAATTTTTCAAAGAAATGATACTGTCTGTGGCCACATCACCTTCGGAGTGATGGCAGCTGAGTTTCAGAAGAAATCTTGAGAGAAGAGCCCTAGATATATTTTCTTTTTTAAATAAACTGAATTTGGTTCCGATAATAAAAGTAAAACATTCTCATTAAAGAAAAATTAGAAAAATTTAGATGTAGCAAGAAGTATAAAACATAAGTCTGTAATTCCTTCATCTAGAAACAACCACTGATAACATTTTGGTGTACTTCCTTTCACCAAAGAAAATATTTTATTTTTAATATAAACTTTTAAAATTCTGGATTATTTCTAACGTACAAAAGACCATACATAACACAACAAAATCCTGCGTATTCACAACTCAGATTAACCCAACATGAACGGTTTGCCATAATTGCTTCAGATACTTCTTTTTACTTCAAAATTTCGAACATAACTGAAACCTTGACTGCATGCCATCTCCTTGCTGTTCCTCTCCTCTGAGATGTAGCCACTACCTGGAGCTTTGTGTGTATAATTTGACCACAGACATGTATCCATGACCAAACAATATAGAGTTCTAATCTGCATATACTTACATTTTATGTAAATGGTATGTGGTACATATGTTTTTGCACCTTCTTTTTTTTTTTCCCTAAGATTTTATTTATTTATTTTTTCCCCCCAAAGCCCCAGTAGATAGTTGTATGTCATAGCTGCACATCCTTCTAGTTGCTGTATGTGGGACGCGGCCTCAGCGTGGCCGGAGAAGCGGTGCGTCGGTGCGCGCCCAGGATCCAAATCCCGGCTGCCAGCACAGCAGCGGAGCGCGCGCACTTAACCGCTAAGCCACGGGGCCGGCCCCTGCACCTTCTTTTATTACTCAGTGTTGTTTTCCATATTCATCTGTTTAATCATGTTAATGTAATTCATTCATTTTAATGGCTCTAAAGTATCACACTGTATAAATATTACACGCTTATCCATTCCCCTGTGGATGAATGCTTAGGTTGTTTCTTTTACTTTTTTTTTAATATTATAAAGAATATTTTTTCTGTGAATGTGAGGAAGATTAGCCGTGAGCTAACATCTCATGCCAAGCCTCCTCTCTTTTTGCTGAGGAAAATTGGCCTTGTGCTAACATCTGTGCCCATCCTCCTCTACTTTATATGGGATACTGCCACAGCATGGCTTGCTAAGCAGTGCGTAGGTTTGCACCTGGGACCCAAACCCACAAACCCTGGGCCGCCAAAGTGGAGCGCATGAACCTAACCACTACTCCACTGGGCCAGCCCCTGTAAAGAATATTCTAATGGACATCATTGTGCGAATGTGCATACGCTGGCTATTTTCAACTTCACCTAATAATGCCAAATCATTCTTAGTAGCGATTATAAAATATATACTTCTTCCTGCTGTGGAAGATATAGTGCATTTCTCTACATCCTTGTCAGCAAGTGATATTTTCAGATTTTTGTTTATTTATTTTTGGCTATCTGCAGTGATATGTTACCTCATTCTTTTAATTTACATCTTAGACTGCTAGAGAGCTAAAGTGTCTCTTCATAAATGTATTGGCCATTTTTAGTTCTTCTTCCATTACCTGTCTGTTCACATTCTTGCGGTTCTCTTCTACAGTATTGACTTTATATTGATTTAAATGTATACTATATAAATCAATTAATTTTGACAATTTTATGCATTGCACATATCCTCTCCCAGTCTGCTGTTGATGTTTTAAGCTTGACATATGTGTCTTTTTGGTACATTAAAAATAGTATAATCAAATTTATAAAAGTTTTAATCTTTGGTTTTCACTCTTTGTGTCTTCTTTAAGAAATCCATCTCTGGCCCATTGTCGTAAAGATTTTCTCCCATATTTTCTTCCAAGAGTTCAAGAGTTGTGCTTTTTCTTTTCACACTGGCTGATTAATATATTTTGAATTTATTGGGTTTTTTTGGTGTAAAGTAGAGATCTATATTTTAACATATGTATTGACATTAGGCCGACACTATTTGACGATTAGACTATCACTGTATGTATGTTTTTAAGGCAATAAATTTCTCTATAAATACAGACTTAATTACTAGATGCATAGAGTTTTCATTACTTTAAATAGATCACTATTTCAATTATGAATTCTTCTTTAACACATTCAACATATGAAAGTATTCTTTAATTTCTGGAGTTTTTGCTAGTTTCTAATTTATAACATTATCATCAAAGAATGATATTCTGTAATTTAGTTATTCTTTAGTATCATTAAGACTCCCTTTGTTGCATAGTTCGTGCTCAGTTTTAGGAATGATTCTTGTATGTTTGAATAGAATGAAACTGCTTTTAATGTCATGTATGTTTCTGTACACATGCATTAGATCAAGCTTACCATTTTATAAAAATTTGACCCTATCAACCAAATCCATACTATTACTGAGAACAGTTATCTCCTACCAACTAATAGAAGTAGCAGATAACAAAATTAGTAAGGATATAGAATTTTTGAATTTCAATATTCAAATTTTGAAAACAAACTTGATCTCATAGATGTTTCTAAAATCCCGTGACCAACTGTTAGAATAAATTCATTCTTATCAAGACGCAGGTAACATTCACAAAACTTGTCCATATACAGGGCCAAAATGAAGATTTTATGCAGACTGAATAGCAAATTTCATACAATTTTAGAAGTGACACAGCAATTCTGTAGTTATAGGGGAGAGGAGAATAACATGGAATAAGTATTATGCCTTTGAAATGAGAAGGGAATGCTGTTGCTTCCTCGCATAAGGCTTGGTCTAATCAAGTGGGAAATTGGGAGGAGACATGCAGTTAGGGTCATTCACAAGATACAAATCTCACCCAGTAACACCCAGGACAGGGGTAGAGCAGGCTATTGGAACTGGAAAGTGAATGCAGAAAATTTCAGCTGCCATGGATCTCCATGAATATTCTCAAACCAGTTGCAAAGAGAGAGAGAGGTCCAGAGAGCAGATGCAGGGAAGATCAACAAAAAGGAAACATATCCGCAAGTCTCTCTGCAGGAACAGCCATTCAGAATTCTGCAGCTGAGGGGGTACAGATGTGTCCAATTAAGGACAATATCTTGTGTTGCCCTTAGTTTGACTCATAGTTAAGTTTACATTATCACTGTTCCCTCCTGGAACACAATTTGTCAATCATACATTAATTCCACTCTTTATATACTTAATAAAGCATGCCAAAGAAAATATTTTTCACCTTTACCAATAATAATGTTACTTTTACAAATTTTTTTCTCCTACTTAATACATAATACATGTCTTAATATCTGTGGTTTTATATGTGAAACTGAGAGCCAAGTGGAAGAGCCTGAGGCCCTCAGAAGGGATTTCCTCTAATATTAGTAGTCCTACAATGAGGTTATGTGTTTTTTTTTTTTTTTTTTTGCTGAGGAAGATTGGCCCTGAGCTAACATCTGTGCCCATTTCCTCTATTTTGTGTATAGGAGGCCACCACACCATGGCTTGATGAGTGGTGCATACGTCCATGCCTGGGATCTGAACCTGTGAACCCTGGGCCGCCAAAGTGGAGCATGTGAACTTAACCACCATGCCACTGGGCCAGCCCAAGGTTATGTTGATTTTTGATTCGTATTTTTGATGCTATTTTTTTGTGTTCATCTTAGTTCAGCATTATGATATCTTCATGGTCTATTGTTCATTTAATCGTTATGAAACATTTCTCTTTTTTCTTTAATTATGCCTTTTGCCTTAACTTCTTCATCATTTTCCATCCATTATTTTCAATCTTTATTTGTTATTATGTCTATGATAGGTATCTTGATTTTTATATTCAAGGCAGGTTTAGATTTATCCACAGGTTTATCAGTTTCTGTGTACACATTACTTCTCTCATCCTACATCTTCCTTAAGGTTTCATTTCTTCTTTCCATAGTATACTTTGTAGTGATTATCAGTGATTAGTAAGTTTTCCCAGTCATTTTTTTTTCTAAAAATATTTTTATTTTGCCCTCATTCTTGAATGGTAGTTTAGGTGAACATAAACTTTTAGGTTTGTGTTTCTTTCCTATTAGTTCTTTGAAGATATGAGTCCACTGTCTTACAGCTTCTGAGTTTGAGCTGAGATATTTATTTTTTCTTATTTTCCTCCCATTGTAGGTAATTTGTCTTTTCTCTTTGATAGTATTTAAGATGTGTCTTCTGTGTTGTTCTGCATGCAAAATTTGATATATATGTCCCAGAATAAATTTTTTTATTAATTATTTTTGGGAATTCAATCCAAAGTTGCACACTTTTAAATATTTCAATAGAATTATCTTCCGTTATTTCTTAATACATTTTCTCATCCACATTTTCCTGTTCTTTCTTTTTGGAGCTGCCATTTAGATTTTGAACCTTCTAATTTAATATGCCATGCCAATCAACTTTCAGTACGTATTTTCCATCTTATCTTTCTCGGCTGCATTCTAGATGGTTTCCTTATATCAGCCCAACAGCCCACTGATTATATCTAATATTTTGTTTAACGCTTTTATTTTATATATCTTTCTAGAATTTCTATTTGTACTTGTCCAAATCTGCCCACTAATTTTTTTCAGAGCATCATTTTGTTTCATTATGGCTTTTAGATCTCTTTTAATCCTTTTAGTAACTTTAAATATACTACTTTTATTGTCTCAATATTGTTGTTATATTATTTCTTGTACTTTGAGTGCCACTTCTATATCTTGTATTACTTGAATCTCTTTTATGGATTTGTTTTGTGTTTTGTTTGTAAATTTTTGTTGTAGACTAAACTCCAGCTGGGATTGTTTTTTCTCTACAAGCCCTACGTACCATAAGCAATAGAGGAATACCTACATGGCTTTTTGTGATTCCCTTCTGCTGGGGCCCTTTGGTCTTAGACCAGGATTTCCACACTTTCCTGGTTATATACATTTGGATTCCATGAATGAGCATGGCAAAGGTTTGATAAAAATACCCTTCACTTCCCTCTACCCACCCAGAGCCCAGAGCACTTAGCAAGTTTGTGTCCTGTTTCTATAGGACTGTATGGAGCTTTATAATCATCCTCATGTTGGGGATTTTTAGAGTCCTAGCTTTATGAAGAATCCCTAGTTTCATCTCCATGGTTTGACTAGATCTGTAGCTGTGCACATGTGCCTACCATACCTTTAGGAGCATTAAAGCCTTAGCTCCCTATTCCCAGGGCCTAACCAGGGGCACTGTTCTGGTCTATCAGCATCAGCCAGAGCTGATTATTTTGGCTTTGAGTTCCCTCTTTATGTTAGCATCTGGGGGTTTTCCTTTTTCTCTTTCATTAAATTTTTAATTTGATTAAATTATTTATCTTTGTTTTTCATGTATTTTTATCTGGCCTTCCTAATTGTTTGTAGCAGAAGAGGTGGTCTACGTTAAACTATCCCTCCGTTTTGCTGAAACTGCTACCCCATTCTTTTCTATGCAGTTTTCCCCACAGTTGAAATCATATTTTGCATGCTACTTAAGGCCTTGGTTGTCCACTTAATATTATAACAGTAAGATTTTCTATGTTATTACAAACTATGAATACAACTTAATTGGTTACCCAGTATTTCCTTGCATGCATGTACCATAAATTATTTAACCATTTTACTATGTTTTGACATTTAGGTTGTTTATAAGTTATGTGCTCCCATAAATAAAGCTAAAGTGAACATTTTTGTGTGCCAATTTTTTTTTTCAGATTATTTCTTGAGGATTGAGTCAAGGACAGAAAATTCTAAGCATTTTATAACAATTTTTTTTGATGGGATGGTTCAAACATGTGTTTCTATGAATATCCTTAAATTGAGCCTTTTAAAATCACTAAAATTTCAAGTAACCTGAAGAGGGTAGTCTGGATAAATATCCACAGATTATAGCCAAAAGATGTAATTAGCTTTAAACCATCATTTCCCAACAGGTGGCTATTTCTGCCTTGAATACCTCTAGTGACAGTCATTATGCAACCTTTCTTGGCAGCTTGTTCCATTACTTAATTTTCTAATATTACTGTTATAAAGATTTTCATAATATTTAATCTAAATTACCCCAAGCTTTCATTTGAGCTATAAATATGTATCTGTGCCCTCTCACCCACACATTTAATAATTAACAGCTAATTGGTATCTATGTAAAAAAGTGTAGCTCGTAGACAAAAATAAGATCATGTGTTCAAATTTCTTCACATAAAGAAATGAAAGCTTCAAGAAGTAAAACAGAAAATGTAGCCCAGAAATAGTATCAGAGAACCTCAAAGAGAAATAAATTATCTAGCTGCCCAGCTACAGGCCAAAACTGGCCGAAGATCAATAGCAGTTACAAAACGTTAAGTCTTCTGCCTTCAGGGAAGCAACTAAAATCTCTACCAGCAATTAAATAGCCCAAAGCAAGAATGTGAACCAATTGATCAAAGTTATAGGGAGGTAGATTTTGGCTTAGTGTTAAGAAGAACTTTCTAAAACTTGGAGATATCCAAGCACGTAATGAGGTGGTGACTTTCCTAGCATTTCAGGTCCTTCCGCAGAAGTTGGATTGTTTCTTATCAGCATGTTATAGAGGAGGCTCTCACATCAGTGGCCTTCAAATATTTTTTAGAATCATTTCTTCAGACAAAAACTTATGGTGAAAACTCATTATATGAAACAGAGCTGCTCTAGTTGAAGCATGAGCTGATCCCACACACATGGCTACCTTCTTACGCCGCCAGAGGACGTAAAGCAACTTAAAGCACAGTGTAAAAATCCTCTGATACAGAGAATTAAACCAGATGACCTCCAAAGGTTCTTCACAAGCTGAGATTTTGTGACATTCTCTTTCTCATGTGTGTGTGTGTGTGTGTGTTTGTGTGTCTGTGTGTGTGTGCGCGCTGAAGTGGAGTAAGGGAACTGTTTGGTGGAAAGTTCATAATATTTTGAAAGTCATAATCTATCCTATCTGAGTCGGAATCTATATCGTCTGGGATTTGTGGTTTCAAGTGTTGATTCAAAATGACAATGAGTCCAATGGCATGAGCTTTATTCCCGCGTCAACTAACCAACCTTACCATATTTCACGTTCATATTTTTTGTACCCCAGCCCTGATAAGAGGCATTTAAAGATAATAATGTTAGTGACTACTTACCTTTAGCAAAAAATTCATGCACATAGCGCAAAAATCAAAATATATTGATGGATATGAAGTGAAAGTAATTTTATATCCAACCGTGTTCTGAGCTCTCCAGTTCTATCCCAGAGTCAATGACTCCTTCCAGTTTCTTTCCTGTATACTTACAGAGATACTGGTTCTTGGCAAATGCATATACATTTTCCTATTTTCACACAGTCACTATATACATTGTTTTGTCATAGAATTCTGAAAATAATATCCTTAGGGAATTGTCACTGAGGCCACCATGGTCTCAACAACATTTCTATAGTTAGCACCTTACACAGAAACATGAAATCCTGAAATGTTCAAAATAGTGATTGTTTAATGGGCTCAGAGCAAGGCCTCTAGCTGATCCAGGATGGACATGTAGAATGAACAAAAAATCGTTGTTTTTGGAAGCCACTGACATTTGGGGTTATTCATTATTGTTGCATAACTTACCATATCCTGACTGTACTGTGTCTCTAAAATAACTTTATACCAGAAGGAAGTTATGATCACAAATTGATAATAACTTTTCTTAAATTTTCAGTGAATTGATTTCAATGAAACTTCCAATGAGTGGAAAGAAAAAAAGATAAGAAATCTCTCTTTATTCCATCAACTGAAACTACAGTATACTGACTTCTATAATTTTAATGTGATCTCTGATTAATAATAAATAATGGGCAAAGTAAATATTATTTCCTCGGAATGGGTTGTGTCAAAATTTGTACCAAGAATGATAATTTTCTTGTCTTGGCTTTTAGGTTTAACCCTCTCAACTCTCAAAGTTTAGAGACATAGGCTGCTAACTGCTCTTAATGAGAGAAATAAGTATTTCTACATTTCTATTACAATTTGAGAATTTTTATAAAAGCTTTTGCTATGACTAAATGGAGACTGTTTTGAAGAGGATATTCAAGATAGCTCTTATCTAGAAGTTTCCCTCCTCTCTCTGCTCATTTCAGCTGAGGGTTCTCGTTGACTCCTTCTGCAAGCCTCAGGCTAGTTACACTTGGGGGTTTATGGGTCTTTCAGAGAAAATAGATAAAAATCAGGATGCATAATCCTTTGTCTCAGTTCCTAAAGTCCTTTCTGTTTACCAGTGTCTCACTTCAGTTCTTCCAGATGTTTCTGTTTATGTGCTCATTATCTCATACCATTCTCATGTTCCCATTTCTTTGTACCAAAGATTTCTGAAATCTGTACATTCAAAGTGTTAAAGCTTCTATACAGCGATTTCTCCCCCACCTCCCCCAACCAAACCTAGATTCAAAGTGCCACTTTTTTCCTCCCACAAAGTCTCAGAAGACGCTCTGTACTCTGTCTCCCTTTGCTGGGTCATTTCATTGTAAGATAAACTCTGATGCTAAGGTTGAAACAGCACGACTCAGAGAGTGATATGCAAAAACGTTGGGCTAAAAAAAAAAGCTACTAAGCATTTGGGATAGAGAAGGAATTCCATGTGAGCCAGTTTCAAAGGAGGAGAATGAAGCAGACTCAGAAAGAAAAACAGAAGTGAGAGAGGGAGGGGAAGAAGGAGAGGGAAACATGCAAACAAGGAAGATGAGAGAGAGGACAGAAGTTTTAACTGGGTGTAGGGAAAGGGGAAAGATTTAGGAGAAAGCCAGCAAAGGGACCTCTATCCAATCAGACATCTGGAACTTATGGTAAAGGATGAAGGACTCTCTGAGAAGGGCATAAGGGATGCCCCAGACTAATTTTGTGTGTTGTGTAGTTCTGTCTGTAATTAGCTATATGGTTGAAGTACTTGAAATATTTTATACCACAGTGATTCCTTCACTTATTAGGGGTTGATATTTTTAGTACCTTCAATCAGTTAGGAAAAAAACACAAAAAGTAATCAAGTGTCAAACAAGGATCTTGATGGAATAATAGGTGTGACTAGAGAAGACACTGACAGGATGGTGAGTGGTACTCAGCAGGTGCTTTGGCACCATGTGAACACCACAGTGTTAATAACTCCCAGGATGTTGTGAGGATTAAACAGAATCACAGTGTGAAAGCTCCATGCACAGTGCCGGGCACATAGTAAGAACTTGATATCCTTTCCCAAGGAGGCCAGTCATTAGGTTAAGTAGGGAAAACGGTGAAGGGACCAACAGTGACTGCATCAGGATCTGTCCCCTAAGAAGCTAATCAACTCTATAGCACATTCCTGCATTTGGAACATTCAGGGACAGAGCTGCATTATCGTCCAGCAAAGGGAAACTGATATTTAGTGATGTCTACCACAGGCTACTGGGCATTTTAATCCTCAAACATTTCCATCAGTTAGATCCTCATTGTATAGCATATATAGAAATATAGTGTATATGTAGAAATATATACTGAGCTTCAGAGAGTTTAGGTAACTTCCCCAAGATCACTTTCAGTAAATTTGCAGTTGGACTCTGATTTAATGCTGGGACTGTGCGCGAAGTTTACACTGTTTTTCATTACACCGTGCTTCCATTTTATGTGGAATTATGTTAACAGTGACAAAATTATCAAAAGAAGTAACATTTTCTTTCATTCTAATGGAATCAACAATTTGTTTCATTCTATTTACTTTATTAAGTCACTACTGGAAAATTACATGTCCATCCAAAAGTTTATATCCTAAAATACATTTATAGACTCTCTAGAAATTTTGGAAAATTTGCATCAAGTATAGAATGAGAATGGCCCCTGGGTTTGCGTAAACCTACTTATTTTAGATCAATATATTTTTTATGGAGATTTTTTTTAATATCATGTTTTGCTTCTGATCTAACATTTGTAAGAATTGCTTTTTGAATAGAAACTGTTTACTGTTTCTAAATATTCAATTATAGAAATTGAATATTTCCACGCAGTTTTTTGAAAAACATAGATAAAACACTCATAAAACAGACTTCTACCCTGGAATGCCCTGTTTTAGCAGCCTGCACCCAGCTCCCTCTCCATTCTCACCTAAGTGTTGAAGGCAGTGCTTCATCACAGTTTAGATCTGTTAGGTGTCAGATGTGCTTTAAGTCCATAGTTTCCGAGGTTGCTGGATGTGAAAGGGACTTTAGAGAGGATTTATTCAAGCCAAAACACTTAGAAAACAGACTCAGAGAGAGGAACTTTCTTGCCCAAGAAACTAGGGCGAGTTAGTTAATTGCAGACAGCTAGTTAATCATAGAACAAAATGAACTATATTGTATTAATATATAAACTTGTAAAATTTTCTTAGCTAAAAAAAGTGAAAATGCAGAGAGAGAGAGGATTTTCTGAAGTACAATTCTCATGATGTAATTTGTTTAACTCTGACATGGTCAATTACTGTTACTGTATTTCCATTTTGAGGAAGAGGGCTGAGGATACAAAGACTCAGGAGGAGAAAAGCATGCTCTCAAACTGCAACATGTGCTCTCAAGGCACGATGATTCAGGCGGGCCTTCTTCTGAGGGTGTCTGAGCCACAGTCTTGGGCTGACAAGACTCCATTAGCATGAAATCAAACATTCAAGTCAGGATGTATGAAAATCTGAATTCACAAACACAATGAAGGGATCCACTACATGTTGCGTTTGGATTGTATGTTCCTCCAGTAAATTTAAAATAAGATGTGATTTTTTTTTTTAGATATTTACCCCAGTTTTTAGAAACAGCTCTGTGCTTAAAGTGCCACTCATTCTGTGAGTCAGTACTGCCTTGAACATATGAGATGATTCTAGTGGAAGAAGCACTAGGCCAAGAGTCGTAATCCTTCAGTTCTGCTTACTAGCCTACGCAAATCACTTTACCTGAGGAGGACCTTGACTCTGCCTTTAAAATCAACATGGGGTATGAGGCATGATTCTTAGGTTATAAAGGAGAGAAAACAAACTTACAAACAAAGAAGTGAATTTGTTTATTTGTCATATAACTAAAACCCCAAAGATAGTACTGGCTTTCCACAAAGCAGAACACAGGGGCTCTTTCTCCTGGGTTGGACACCGTTCTTAGGAATGTGTTTTCCAGCAGCTTCAGGCTCATTTCCGTCCTTTTCATAATCCTAATGGATGAAGCTACCTCTAACCTGAGAGCTCTCACCAAGTCTTTCGGGTTCTATTGGATCTGCTTTGAGTCACACACTCTTCCCCTAACTAGTTACTGTGCTCTGAGTAGAAATATTCAGACTGAATAAAATAAATGATTGACCAGCTATTTGCATCACTGTAGCCTACGGAAGGGTCAGTTCCTCCTGAATCACAGAAAACGGAGGAATTGTGTTACCTTCAGGCAGATCAGGGACCAAAAGGGGAGAAAATAGATGGTGGGAAAGCAAAGCAACAGATTCCCATCACCAAGGGCTAATCATTTTCTTAAAAGGCCTTCAAATTTTATTATCAGTGGACTAGCATTCAGTGAGATGTTTTTAAGAAATTTTGATACATAAGACGTATCAAAGAGGCTCTGCTCTGTTTAAAGCTGGAGAGGGTGCTGGAGGCTGTTCTGCTGAGCTGCTTTTCCTCCTTTTCCCCTGCTACCCTCTGCGGGACTCTGCTAGGACTTGAAAGAGGAGAATTTGAAAGCCACCAGACCAGTTGATCTCTTAGGAGGCTTCTAAATAGAACATTCGACTATTACTTCTCTTCTGGACCGAGTCGTAAGCTCTCTGTGGGAAAGCCCTCGTCTTTGCGCGTTACCTCTCATTTGCTCCTGTCCTCTGGTCTGAGTATCCACTCATCAAAGGACCACTTGTTTCGATGGGGAAACACCAATTTTTCCACAATATCAGCCCCTAAACACTTTCCCCAGTCTAATCTGCCCCTCTCTGGACCCAGAGTACTCAGAAAGCTGTAAGACAGATGGAATCAGCTTTTCGTCTCTCCACTCAGCAGACACAGATTGCTCCTTGCTGTGGAGGTAAGTGCTACTTACCAGTCTGCTCTACAGAGCTTTTTGGGTGTTTTTTGGCAAATGGTAAAGACATTAAATCTCTTTGCCTAGATGCTGCATTCCATTTCAGCACAATGTAGAGTGAAGGAAAGGGAGAGTTTTAGTCAGATCTGGCCCTTAAGAGAGCGATAAAAGTCAGCTGCCTAAGCATTGAACAGCCCTGTGAAGCGCTGTCTGCAAATCTCCACCAAACTCGTGCGATGATTTCCTCTCCCCATCCCACGACTCAGATTTAACACTGCAGTTGCTACTAATAATGCCGATTTTTAATGGTGCTGGTGGTCTTAAGTTTTCCCAAACCATTCTGGATATTTTAATGTTTAACCAACGTGAACCACTTGTTCTCCTTCAATATTCTAGTAAGTGAAGCTCTGCTTGAGTTCTGTATGAGCTATAGGCTATAAACATTTCACGCTGCAAACGCATCGTGAAGAAGGAAAGAACAGCGCGTTGAGATAACTCCCATAGTAATATTAGCTTTGTGTTTGCCAGAATTCCATATATGAGCACATGCTTTTATGTATTATTATGCATTCCAATACAACAACAACAAAATCACATTATCGGGGTCGGCCTCATGGGGTAGTGGTTAAGTTTGGAGCAGCCTAGGTTCCCGGGTTTGGATCTCAGGCATGGACCTACACCACTCATCAGCCACGCTCTGGCGGCCACCCACATATAAAGTAGAGGAAGATTGGCACAGATGTTAGCTCAGGGCTAATCTTCCTCAGCAAAAAAAAAATCACATTGTCATTCTTTTAACTCTGAAGATGAGGTAGTCCAATAACTGTGAAAGGAATTTTATATCTTTATATAATAATGATCTTTGCTTCAGATATGCGCTCAGAGAACAGAACTATGGCACATCTTGATGATACCATGTGCCACATGTCCCAGATACATGTAGCACTAGGTATTGAGGAGAAAATCACGTTTTTGTTTGTTTGTTTTTTACCTTGAAGAGCTCATCATCTAGTAGAAGAGAAAAAGGAAAAGAGCTGCATCTTTGGACATGTTTTTTTTGGTCTTGTATGTTTCTGAGACTGAGCTGAGCTTTGGAATTATGTTCTCATTCGTTGAGAAAAGCTTGAAGAAACATATTCGTAGAAACGTGTTTCTGTGTAAGGGGCTAACTGTAGAGATGTTGTTGAGATCAGGGTATCCATAGTGGTAGACCCCTAACGAACATTATTTTCAGAATTCTATGACATGAATAACTTTTTCTCCTTTGCATTGGAAATATTTTACTCCCCCCTTCAATGAGAAACATGCAACAGATATTTCCCTTTTCTGTTTAGCTGTCTGGAAGCTCAGAATCAAATTCAGCTTCATAAATATATATCATGTTTGACTATTTCTTTGTAATTTGTTACTTTTATTCTGCTTAGATTTTCTCTGATCCTGGATTCTTACATATTTTTATTTTTTATAGAATGTTGACTATATCACTTGTGAGCCACTTGAAATACTTTGTGGAATAAGGAGGTTTATGTATAAAGAAATGCATAAGTATTAGATTGTATCTTCGTCATTTAACAACTTATTCAAACACTTGTGTTAGGAGCGTTCTGCTTGTGTGAATCCTTTCTATTTGAAAAGATATAATGAAGTCACATCTGAGGTCAAGTTGAGGTTCTGAAGTAGTGCCTAAGGCAGGAGCATTACCCATGAAAATCCCTTAGGGAGATACCATATTGGAAACAAAAATGCCGCTTCTCAATAAATGCTGGATTTTCCTCCAGAATGAAAGAGATATAGCTATTTCTTTGGTCAAACATCATGTAAAGTCGTTGGTTTGTGTTAATGACCATGTTGTAACTGTACATAAAATCTTTAAACATTTGACATCTTTAAACATTCAACAGGTGAAGTGCTTGGGCATTAAGAGATGGACTGTATCTCACATTTTATTCTCACTCTAGAACATTCACAGTTTAAACTGGTCTTCTTATGTTCCATTACCGCCTTTTCCCCTGTTATTCACTGCTGTGTAATGAATACTGTGTGGCACTAGTCAAGATTCAAGGGTAGGGAAATTTAGTTTCAGCTCTCGGTTGGAAGAGTATCAAAGATTTGTCATCTTCCTTAATCTGTCAAACTCCCCTTTCCTGTTCTCCTACCTCCTTTCTTCCATTTCTCTATCCCCAAACACAGTGGCTTAAAATATCATTTATTTTCTGATTATTTTCTTGCTTAGAAATTTGAGACAAGTTTTGCTGGGCCAGTTGGCAATTTATACATCAAGTCTAGAAATCTCTATAGGCAAATCCAAGAGTTCATGAGGCAAACTTTATTTTTCATGTCACCAGGTTGCCTAACTTTTTGCCACTACATAACTATGACACCCTTTTCTTTAGAATCCAATAATATTTTCCTTTTGCCCTTAAAGCCTTTACCAGCTGACTCCTCAAAGTCCTTCCAGTTTCTGCCTACTGCCTAGTCCCAAAGCCAAGGCTATATATTTTAAGTTTGTATTATGTAACCCCCTTTCATGCATTGGATTTTGTTCCATTTAATTATGGCCATGTAACAAATTACCCCAAAACTCATTAGCGTGAAACAATTTTATTTTGCTCACAATTTTGTGGATCAGGAATTCTAGAAGGGGTTGTTGGTTAGGCAGATCACCTCAAATCCACAGGGTGTCAGCTTCCAAGATGACTTCTTCACTCTCAACCTGGTGCTTCACCTGGTATGTCTGGCAGTTGATTCTACCTGCTGACTGGAACCTCAGCTAGGGCTGTTGATGAGTGTCCATGTGTAGTCTCTCCATGTGGCTTGTGATTTTCATAGCACAGATGTGTGTTGGTTCCCAGAGGGAGCATCCCAGGACCAAGTGTATTTGTTTCCTGGGGCTGATGTAATAAATTTCCACAAACCTGAGTGGCTTAAAACAGTAGAAATTTATTCTCTCACAGCTTTGGAGGCTAGAAGACTAAAATCAAAGTGTTGGTGGGGCCATGCTTCCTCTGAATGCTCCAGGGAAGAATCTTTCCTTGCCTCTTCCTAACTTCTGGTGGTTGCCAGCAATCCTTGGCATTCCTTGGCTTTTAGCTGCATCAATCCAGTTTCTGCCTCTGTCTTCATGTGGCCATCTTCCTTCTGTGTGTGTTTTTGTGTCTCCTAATATCTCTGTCCACATAAGGATAACAGTCATTGAATTTAGAGCCCACACTAATCTAGTATAACCTCATTGAGTTACAACTGCAAAGACCTTATTTCCAAATAAGGTGACATTCAGAGGAAACAGGGGTTAAGACTTCAACAATTTTTGAGGGGATACAAATCAATCCACAACACTGATTGTTCCAAAAGGCCTGAGCTGAAGATGTAAGGCTTAAAAATATAGTTATTGACCCTCAGGAGTAGATAACTATAGGCTAACCCTCAGGAGTCCTAGAATGTCACTTCTGCTGCATTCTATTGATCAAGAAAGTCACAAGTGCCAGTTCAAATTCAAGGGTAGGAGAATCGGACTTCACGTCTCAGTGGGAGGAGTGTCAACTGGTTGCCACCATCTTTAATTTAGCATGCTCTCCTTTTCTCTTTTTCTACCCTCCTTCGTCTCCTTTCTCTATTCCTCTCTCTTCATCTCAAGTATACTTTAAGTCAAATGTATTTATTATGTAACTTCACTAAATGACTGATACATAAGAACATTTGGGAAAAAAAACAACTTTTTGTTTTATGGTGGCTTCTATGATTTTTAATCATTAGTTTTCCTGAGAGAATGTGGGGTATATTCCTCTGTGTGTATGTGTATATGTGTGTGTGTGTGTCTGTGTGTGTGTATGTGTGTGTGTGTGTGAGAGAGAGAGAGAGAGAGAGGGAAAGAGAGGGAGGGGGAGAGGGAGTGGGGAAAGAAGGTTTCTGTGGTGAAACATTAAAATGAATAGCTTGCGATGTATCTTCCCACAGACCCCCACGATTGATGCAATGTTTTTTCACCAAATTCCAAGCATAAGCACTCTCTCTATTCTTAAAAGTTTATCTGCAACTTACTCAGAATAGCCTAGAAATCAAGTAGAAATTGAACAGTTTTTAGAACTCCCATTTAAAGAGATCATGGAACAGATTCACAGAGAAGGAAAGGAATTTGTTCACTCTTTCAAAGAAAGGCTGTCAGGAAAGAATCGAGAGACTGCATCCATTTGTCTCGTGATAGCACTCCTATATTACTGTTTTGAGATTCCAAAATGTTGAATGCATAGCAATTCCATTTCTGGCTCTTGGCTACCACATCAGGGTTGCTTTCGCAAACAGATGCCTCCAGGAAACATACAGATATCATGGGCATTTTGAATAAAAAACAAGTTATGACATTACCTCTCATCACTTCTCAGTGTAGTTGTATGAAGGTTATATTATTTTTCAAAAGTATTTATTGTCTTCCCTAGTAGGCAGCTCTTCACCTGTCCCCCCCCCCACCCCCAACTTGGCCCTTCCCTGGTGGAGGGGTATAATTCCCTGCCCGCTGACTTCGTACTTGGCCACCTGACTTGCTTTGACCAGGTAAACTGAATGGAAGGGATCTGTGTCACTTCTGAGCAGAAACTTTAAGCGCCATCGTATGGTTCTGTTATCACCCTGCCAGAGATTGGCATGTACCACACAGGTGCTCATCCTTGACCTCCATCCTAGAATGATGGAGCAAAGCCCATACCACATCACAGTGACAGTATCACATGAGTCAGAAACAAACTTTTGGTGTTTTAAGCCATTAAAATTTTCATATTCCATGGCTGTGATAAATGACTCATATCTGAGAGTAAACACCTTCCAGGGAAATGGTATGTCCCGCTTTTCAAAGGAGGCTCTCCATTTTGGTATGGCTGGGAAGGTTTCTGTGGATACATAGATCTGGATTTTGTGTTCATCTGGGTCTTTGAGTGAGCTAGTATCATTCAATCATTAAATTATTGGGATCTGCAGTTGATTTGGTCTCCACTTTCTATCTGTGTGTCTTTGGGAAAATTGCTAAACTCCTCAAGTTTCTAACACCTTATCTAGAATGGAGACAATAATACATACCTCATGAGATTATTGAGAGAAATCGATTAGCTAAAAGAGTGGTTCTCAACAGAGGTAATTTTGCGGCCTAGGAGACATGTGGCAATGTCTGGACGCATTTCTGATTGCTACTTTTGGGCAAAGAATGCTACTGGCATCTAGAAGATAGAGGCTAAGGAGGCTGCAGAACATCCTACAGTGCACAGGACAGCCCCCTACAATAAATAATTTTCCAGCCCCAATGTCAAGAATGCTGCAATTGAGAAACCTTGAGCTAAAGTAAAGTTCTTATTTAGTGCAATTCTTGGCATATAGTGAGAGAAAAATGAATGTTTGTCATGTATAATATTACTGAGAGGGCTTAAATAACAACCGGGAAATACTTTGCAATTATTTGTTTATAAATCAATACCAATTTTGCAAGTTCAGTATGAAGATCTGTGTTCAACTATAAATATATAACGAGAAGGAAATCATTGTTCTTTCAGATGGCTTGACAATGACATTCTGTAAATCCCACAGTGGTTATATCAGTAGTAAATAGAAGAGGATAGAAATTCTCTGAAGTTTCATACGATTTTTTTATGATATGTTTCAATTTCTAGTAATAATTGTCAGCATACAATGTATGTTAGGGTTTATAAAACCATATGCATTTAAAATGTTATATAAATATGTAATGCATAAAAGTAAACTTCCTGAATAATAAATATATTTACCCAAAGAGTAAATAAAACAGCTCATAAGAAGCTGCTCCAATTATTCAGGTAAACACTACCTTCTATGCATGACTTCCTTTCATTGTTTTGAGTCTTGAGACTAAAACCCAGAAATATTGTCTTTCAATGAAATAGAGAAATGACATCATCTAAAGCATCCCAACAATCTAATATAAAGTGTCATTGTCCTAACTCTTTTCTTTTGTCAGTGTCCAAGGGGACTCCAGAATTGCCTTAGGAGTCTATTCTTCCCAACAAGAAACTTTACTGTAGAGATAATTAAGGCCAGGAATGAATTGTATGGAAAGCTATTGGTCTTAGTGGAAAGACTGGCAGATACTTGCTTCTAATGTTGGTGACTAATGTCTGGTAATGTCTGGTAACCCTGGAGCACTCATTTTCTAGGCATGAATTTGCTCATCTCTAAGATGAGTGTATAGAGTTAGATCTTCTCTATATTCCTCTCCAGCTTATAAATTATATGAATTCATGTCTCCATATGATCCATTTTACTTATATAATCTTTCAGATCCATAGAAGCACTGCCTTTGTTTTGAATGTCATTTAAGTGGGAATAAACCTACAAAGAAGAGTCTTAACGTCATTGCTAATTCACTGCTTTCTCCTATGTTTGAGTATTGGTTTGCTTTTAGATTGTAGCTGGCTTTTTGTGTCTTTGTTTTTTTAATTTAAAAATCTAGCAGGAGGGGCTGGCCCCATGGCCTAGTGGTTAAGTTCAGCACACTCCACTTCGACGGCCTGGGTTCATGGCTTCAGATCCCAGGCTCAGACCTACACCATTTGTCAGCCATGCTGTGGTGGTGACCCACACGTAAAATAGAGGAAGACTGGCACAGATGTTAGCTCAGGGCTAATCTTCCTCAGGGAAAAAAAAATCTAGCAGGAAACTAGCCTCTACCATTGAAGAATAAGAAAGCATAGTAAAATATCCTCCTAGATATTTTAAATAGCAAACAATAATAGTAATAATAATGGTGCTATATGCCATGCTCTGTGCTGTAGTTTACATACATTATCTCAGTTAATGGCAACAAAAACCCTGATATGGAGACATTATTAGCCATTTTTCATGTGAGTAAATTGAGACTTAGTTGACATTCAAAACCACATGTGTGGTTCTTCTAATCAAGGTTGTCAAGCCAATGCATGGTCCTAACCACCAAGCCTTACAGCTAAAATGCCATTTCATGACACCCTTCACCGAAAATAGTAACAATGTGGACTTCTTCAAAAGTGAGGACACACTTCTCTGTTCCAAATATGTGACTCACTTTTGCATCTCTGTGGGGTGTTTCATGTTCTATCCATGTATCTTCTTGTGTCTCTCTCATTGCTAGCTATGCAGTCTGTGTCTCCCTTTCTCTCAGGCCAGCTAAGTGGCAGTGAAGGAGAGACCATAGTCTCGCCTGAAAATTATGACAGGACAGAAAGTTGATGAAACGCTTACAGAAAGATAAAATGAGCAGTGGTTCCCTTCATCTGTTTCTCCTATCTGCCACATGGATTCTGTGTGGGTTTAAGTAATTCAAGCTGGGTTAGGAAAATCTAGCTGTTCACCAATCATGTTGCTCACGTCTTTGGAAATCCTCCTCCTCTAGATGGAAGCAGGAAATGGTTATGAAAGATGAGACTGTGGTCTCCCGAAGACATCACTGCTGACTTCAAGTGCCAAGTGCCAGGACTATCTTCAGGAAGATAGTCCAAAATATGAGAATGCATATTTATTCTTTTCAGATATATAAGTTGTCTATACCAATATCAAGTTGTTCTTCTCGGAAAAAAATTTAAATAGTATTTCACTTCTATTAGTTATTTAGCATTAAAAACCTCGAAATAAAATCCCCTGGGGCACAAAAAATATATTCTAGGACTTTTCTACTTCTACCTTTAAAGACTAATTACTGTTTGCTGCTTTTTCACGTATTATATTGTTTAATCAACATAACTACTCTCTGGGTTAAATGCTATTGTTATCACCCTTTTACAGATGGAAAGACTGAGGCTTAGAGAGTTTAATATCTTGCCCACTGATCCACAGCCAGGATATAATAATTCCAGGACTGAAGCTCAGGCCACATGACTTATAGTGTCCATGCCCTTAACCATTATATCACTTTACTGGGCAGAAAGAAATCAGGTTCAACCACTATTCAAATTCTCTCATCCTAAAGTGCTTAAAGCCTTGATGAGAAGATATTTGTTACTCAAACTTTTGTATAATTTTTCAGAGTTCAAACCTGAGAAACTTATAGAGAATTACTTGAAGAATTGATAGCTGCAAATCTCTATCTGCTTGTAAAGATTGGATTCATGAAAGTGATTTGTATAATTTCGTATAGGGGTCTCCATGACTTCCGTGAACTCTTTTTGCTATAAGTTAAATATACTACCCTTAACTGCATTGGTGGCACTTCTACACTGGCCCTGAAAATCAAGCTGTGATCTGACTTTCATTATTATGAGTTATAACAATTCTGCAATTGGAATAGAACAGGTAGACTGTGCCTATTAGACTAATGAAAGATGAATCAAGTTTTTATAGGCTGCGTTGGAGCTAGAACAGACTGTAATTCTGGCACGGCTCAATTTAGATATCAGAACTCCTATTTGTTTGTACATTGTTCTTACCTAGTTTCTTAAATTGCATTGAGAAAGAATTGGTTGCACAATTCTTAAAAAAATAATAAGTTAAAAAAGAAATAAAACAACAATTGTGCTGAAATCTCATGGGGCAAAATGGAACCTGTTTACTCTGCAGTAGTTTGGTAGATTAAATTTTATAATTTGTATCCCTTTCTGTTACTGAATTTATAGCTGAGTTCTTGGATTTTTTTCACCTTATGATGTCTGCATTTATTTCTTTGCATAATTAATATAAAATGCTTTCTTTTGGCTTCTGTTATTTAATTTAGCAAAGTCCTTTGAGATATGGTTTTATCCTCCAAAAGTGGAGAAATTTCTGTTGAATCTCAGTAAATTCTAATTTACTTCCATCCCTATGAAAAAAAGGAAAATTTACCAAAGTAGCAATTCAATTTGTAAATTTGGAGAACATTTCTCTCTGCCTCGCTCCATTCCTTTTAACTATTACCTCAGTTTTGCTATTTCCTTTCCATCCAGTCATCCTTGGCATCAGCATATTCCTGGAATTTACATAGAGGAAGAAGAAGATAAAGAAAAAAGAAGGTGGGGAAGTGTTGCTCGTCAGGATTTTTTCCTAAAGTCTAACTTAGGAACATTCCCTGAACACGGCTACAAGGGAGAGCATTAAAATGTAAAGGCTGTCTTATTTTGAAGTATTCTGTTTATGATCAAGACCCATCCTGAGCAAAATTTATAAACAGTGAAAACATGTCTTTGAGAGTCTTAGCCTTTTCTGTCTGTGCTTCACACGACTTCTATTTCCCATCCTCGTTCACTCCGTTACCCCTACACGCCCTGGCATGTCTTCAGAATCCACCCTGTCTTATTCCTGCTTCATAGGGGACCTACTTTTAGGAAATGATGTCATTCCATATATTTAATTTTTTAAACAACTAGTGAATAAACAGATTCTTGGTTCAGGTATTGGGATGTGAATTCTGGAATCGAGTGGAATGAAACTTAGTCCCAGAGTTCCAGGATATTAAGAAGGACAGTTGAGTGAGAGAAAGAGACAAATCAGTGGACTACTTTGTGTGTGTGGGTTCTGTGATATGCTCATAGCAGTAAGAATAAATATTTCTACATTTCTACAATACACATTATATATATATAATGTCTTCTCTTTCCCAGGAAGAGAAACATTTCTTAACCTCAGTTAATTCTAGAGACAAGAATTAATGTATAATGTATATTATACATTCAAGGCATCAGTGCTTTTTAAGTTAGTATTTAACAATTTGATCCATCCCTGAGAGCTTAAAAATAACCTGTGATGACTAACCAGAGTAAACTAAAGCCACCCTTAAAGTTTTATGGTATAACTTCCAGTAGTGAGCCAGATTTACAAAGAAATAAGAGGAAAGCGTTGATCAAATAGTGGATTGAACAAGTTCACAAACAGATCCCTTGTAGCAAATATGGACACATGAGATTCGTTGTCTTGTCCCGAATGGGTGAAATATGTAAATCATCCAGGCAACTCTCTTGTCTTTGAGTCCCTATTCTCCAAGCAACTAAATGATTATAATTTAGCATCCAATGCAGATCTGTTCAAGAGATACCGAATATTCTGGTCATGTGCTTCTGCATGATTGTTACAGATATCATTGTTGATTAATGCATTGATTGTTTGTTTTACATGCCATTCTCTATGAGCTTGGTTAATGTGGACAGCCCTCTTCTCTCCAGATCTGATAAATTAGGTTTCTGAGCCTGTATAACTAAAGGGCAGACCTTGGACTGGGATGAATTCAGTAACGGAAATGTCCTCTTGCAGCCTCTTGGAAGCCAGCCTACGTGCTTCTTTGGAGACATTGTCACTTTACTGTGCTCCTTTATTTTGAAATTCCACATTTATAATTAGAAGAGAGAAGTCAATGCATAAAATGTGTTTTGTTGCAGGGTATTTGTCTCCTTCCAGCTAAATGTGCAGAGATGGATTTTTTCCTTCCTTTCTCCTCCTTTCATTTTTCTTCTCAATTTTGCATGGATCTTGTCTCTAGAATTAACTGAGGTTAAGAAATGTTTATTCCAGTACATTGAAAACTGTTAAGAAGAATCTGCAAGGCTCGGTTTACGGTGGGAAGAGTAGAAGGAGAAAGACAGAAGTTTCAGCATCATATTTTCATATTTTATAAAATAGCTCTTTTCTGTGTAGTTAAAAGATGTGTAATGTGTATTGTTGCTGTTCATGCTGATGTCAAAGAGGGCAAAGACAACTTAAGTACTTGGTTAATTCGTAAGTATGTTTGATGCAAAGGACAAATAAACATAACTTCATGAATATATAATGTTGCTGATGGCAGCTGAAATTATTTCTGGCCATCATTATGGCTTTTCTCCAAGGTCAGTGCTGCCTGTTTGCTAGTAAAATTGTTGAATGGTTTTATTATCCTCCTTGAACTGTGTCATAGCAGCCACTTGATTTCTGAATCGCTTATTCCAGATTCTGTGCCTTGAGTCATTTCCAGGCATCTCAAAGAATTCCAGGACTTGGAAGGGCTGACTGGGAAGTGGTATGTCTTCTCCTTCTCCTATCTGTGGACAGGATCCTCTGTCAAATTCCAAGCTGAGATGGCTTAATTTCCTCATTAAAACGAATCCTTCATTGTGGTACCTTAGGGAGATTTCTCAGGAGGCTGATCAAAGATTTAGGAAAAACTATAGGGAGAAAAGATAACTCATAGAGACCATAGAACATGATAGACACTAATGGCATGACCACAGTAATCTAAATACCTATGCTCCTTTTTTTTTTTCTATTTTTACGTTAATGTTTTCCCCCTCACTATATTTTATTTATTTGTTTATTTATTTATTTATTGGTGAGGAAGATCAGCCCTGAGCTAACATCCATGCCAATCCTCCTCTTTTTGCTGAGGAAGATTGACTCTCAGCTAACATCTGTACCTATCTTCCTCCACTTTATATGGGACGCCGCCACAGCATGGCCTGACAAGGGGTGCATCGGTGTGCGCCCGGGATCTGAACCTGGGCCGCCAGCAGCAGAGCATGCGCACTTAACTGCTACGCTATGGGGCTGACCCCTCTCCCTCACTATAAATGCAAACCCATACAGCCTAGAACAAACTTGAAAATACTTTTGTCCAGCATTTTTCCTAAGCACAGAAGTATTTTTCCCACAAGGCTTATTGTATATATTTTGAATCAGTACTTAAAGGAAACATAAATGCACATTTCCAAGGTAAATATTCCCAATGTCAAGATTACTATTAACAACTCCCTAGCTTTTTGGAGCATTTTATGGTTTATCAAACATTTTCATATATTACTGGCAAGGAAAGGTAACATTACTTGTTCTAGATTCAAATGAAAGAACTAAGATTGATTAGGTGTCTAATGGCTAAGACCAAAATCACATAGCTTGTGAATACTAGTGGTCAATGTAGTTCTTTGCTTACATAGAATAACACAGATTAAAAAAAAGGTCCCAAAGTCTTTACATTTGGCTCAAAATATTTTCATCATACTGTGCTCCTTTATATTAATGTAAGAACACAAAAGCTAGAGTGAGAAAAGTGTAGAGTCATTATACTCTACTGAAGTGTTAAAATGAATTAGCTCATGACAGTAGCCAATAGAACATGGTGGAGGCATGGAAACAGACAGGAATATCCAAAAGTCACATATATTCACTAGTTCATTTATTTAACCATTCAGCAGATACATAAGCCCTATTTGCCAGTTGTTATTATGCTAGGTCCCAAGATACCATCATAAATAGAGTAGACGTGATCTCAGCTCCCATTGAGTGTTTAGTCTAGTGGAGGAGATAGACGTTAATTATATGCGTATATACTTATACACTATCACAGAAGCAAGGGAAGAAAATCAATGAGGAGCTATAAAACTGGAGAACAGAGGCACCTGATTTAGTCAGAGCTATCGGGGGGGCTTCCCTGAGGAAGTGACATTGGATATGATATGTTAAATATAAACTGGAAATCATAAGCTCAGGGGATTTAGGAGTTGTTAATGTGTTCCTGGCAGAGGAAATGTGAAAATGCCCTGAGTCAGTAGGAGACATGCTACTTTGAAGACTTGAACGAAAATCAGTGCATAGAGTGTAGACATCAGGTAACAGCTTGTTTGCTGAGGGACAGAGAACAAGAGACATAGAGGATCTTGTTGACCATATTATATCCTTTGAATTTTAGCCTAGGAACAGTAGAAAACTACTGAATGAGTTAAATCAGAGGCATAAATTGATCAAATATGTGTTCTTCAAAAGATCCCTGTGCAGGTCTAGTTCTAGTATAACAGAGTGTCTTGTATCAAACTAACCCTCCTGCATATAGCAATAATAAATCAGAATTGCCCTTCTATCTCAAAGAAATTTAATAAGTAATTAAAACCCTCTCCTCCAGAAAACTCCAGGCCCAGATGGCTGCATTGGTTAATTCTATAAAACATTTAAACAAAGAAATATCACCACTCTTAGACAAACCCTGTCAGAAAAAAGAGGAAAAGGAAACGTTCTCCAGGTAGTTTTATGAGGCCAGCATGATCTCTGTATCAATATGTTCATTACAAGAAAAGTGCAGACCAATATCCCTCAAGAATATAAGTGCAAGAATCTTTAACAAAGTGTAAGCAAATCAAATGGAGGCATATATGAAAAGGATAATGCATCACGCAAGTAAGGATTATCCCAGGAATGCAAGGTGGTTTTAATATTTTAAACACAATCAATCTAATAAATCATGCTAACAAAATGAAGGAGAAAAAGTCATGTGATGTGATCTCAATCAGCACCGAAAAAGCATTAGACAAAATTCACCATCCATTCACAGTAAGACCTACCAAAATCTAAGAATAAAAGGGTAGTTCCTCAACCTGATAAAGGATATTATAAAAATCTACAAGTCATATCATGCATATTCTTAAATTTAGTAAATCCATCACAGCAAAGAGCCAGAAAGACCTGGAAAGAACATTCAGGTTGTCACTCCTAGGGTGATACTTTTATCAATCACTCATCAAACCTCTTGGAAACTCTTGTTCGTATATAAAATGGAGACACTAATAAAATTACCTTAAACAGTTTTTGAGAGGCTCCAATAATTTAAGTAGCTAGACGTGCTTTAAATGTCATAAAGTGCTAAATAAGCTTGATTTGATGGTGATAATGATTATGAACCTGATGAATTAAAATTCTTTAACTTTCTCTAACCAGTACCCTGAAAGCCCTAGAAGAGGGTTTCCCTTAACTTTATATTACTTCAGAGTAGTTCCATTATTTAGGGCCTAGAAAGCAATTTAGATATTTAAAATTCTTTGTCCAGTGTCTCCTTTTGAGTTATCTGACTTCTCATTATCTCTTTCATCACAGTCAGATGGACAGTTTCTAGACGTGAAGGTCAATGGATAATGGGGCCACTTCCTTGAACCCCTCGTGGAGGAGCTAGTAAAAGAAAATAGGGAAATAATAGATTCAATTATTATTTGTTCATTTATTGGTACATTTTAATTTTTCAGACTTTCCCTAACCCCCACCAGCAAGGGCAATTTATAGTCACTCCCTCTCTTTCTTCTGGAAAATAAGTCACATTCTTCTTCTGAATCCAGGAGAGCAAGAGAGAGAGAGATCCTAAAGAAGTCTGCAAAATATAGAAAGTGATCTTAGTGCTTTCTAATATTCCTCACTCCCTGCACCGTACTAATTGCAAAGCTCAAAAAGTGTCCTTGGTGCTTGATAAAAGTTTATAGCAAAGTAACTGGAAAGTACATGATATTTATGCAGAAATTAACAAGGTCATTATTTTTTAAAACTATTTCTATTATTGATAACATATAGATCTTAATGAGATTTCCCCCCTTAGGGCTCAGGTACTTCTAATTCAGATGTCAAAATGTAAGAAATTATCATTCCATAACAATAATGAAACAATAATTCTTTTTTCACATGGCTCAAAGAAATTCACAAATCTTATGTTAATTCATTGATTGTCACAAATCCTGCATTGTAATTCAGACATATTTCTCTGTTTCTATTATAATTTGGTCTCAGTCAACCAAAGGAACGTCTAGATCTGGGACTGTAATTTTTCAATAGGGACCCAAAATTGTGAAAAACTTTGGTGATTGTCTGGGTAAACTGTTGGTATCTGGCTAAGTAATAGGCTTTGGGATTTGCAAGGACTTTAGAAATCACTTCTTTACAATCTCTGATTGTAGACATGAAAAAATAGTATTCCTCTGGAAGTAGAGCCCCAGAGGTCAGTGGCTTGACTTCAGACCCCAAAAGAATTCAGAGGTTAGGTTGGGGGCCTAAGATTCAGAGATATTGTCATATGGGGCAAGAATGGTTAGGTCTGGGATCAGCAGGCCTAAACCATGACCTAGGAACTGGAGGTAAGTTTTAAGGCAAGATGTTAGCCTTATCAACAAGCTTAGAGCACAGGTGCTGGGATTAGGTATGTGACCTCAAAGAACTTGCAGTAAGACTGGCCTCAGATGAGTCTGAATATGATGGATTGAGCACTCCTTTATTTCTCCTTTCTAATGAGGGGATGGTCCCCGATTCTGACCCCACACTGGGACTTTAGTGTTCTGAAGGGAAGATTTGAAGCCTGGAGGTCAGTGTTTGAGGAGTGCGGCTTCTAACTTTAGTGGGTTAGATTAAGAACAGAGAAAACTCTGGCTGTTCTTTCCCTACCTATAACCCACCCCAAACCCTTGTGCTTCTACTTAGCTCTTCTTCCACTAATTCCATTAACATCTCAAGGGCCATTCCTGTGGAATAATACCACTTTGGTTGCAGTAAGACCATTGAAATAGTGGTATGTTCATAGTGTGGACTGCTTTGTTAGACCAAAAGAATTGAACAAATCACAAATATGACAGTGATTGTCACAATGGGAACTCTTCATTTTGGGTAATCACAGTGACTGAATATTAGTTAGGGCCCCTGGCAGATCAGATTTCCTGTATTGTCACATTCAAAGTACTGTCCAGCAACTGATAGCAAATTGTTTCCAAACTTTCATTGCTTCTTTGGAAGCACTGTAAAGGAGATCTGAATTAAACCCATTGCAACAATCCTTAAAGTGGTTTTTCTTTCCCAATTCCCTCATATTCTAAAGCCTCTCCAGAGGTTCTCATCCGCTAGATACTGAATATTTCACCCTCAGCACTATGGAAATTCCTCTCCAGCTCTCTAACACTTTCTCCACTCTACACCAAGCTCATTGCTTCTCACCTGGAAGAGGCTGCCAGGATTTCAGCTACATACTTCTGGCAATTTTGCATCTCTCTAGGATGACCAAAGGATACAGGAGATTCGTTTGCTTCCCCTAACCATAGCGGGAGCCCGCTCAACCTCTGGGTATAGTTTTTTCAATCTATTTTTATCACAAGATGTTTTAGAATTATTTCTAGATAATTAAAATTCTCTACCTTATTAACAATAAAATGAAAGTCAGGAACTCTGAGAAAGGTTTTAAATTTGATATTGAGTGCGTGGACACAGAATGGCAAATTATATGTAAGTTTAGATTTGAAATATTAAAGGATTACAACATGAATGATCCCATGAGTTATGTTTGAATTCATTAAAACTAGCAAATCCTATCAGTGGGTGATTCTATTCTAAAAATATTCTAGTACAATTCTTGCTAAACCACTAAGTAAATTTGTGGCCTTGAGCAATTTACTTAAATTCTTTGGTTTTCATATTTATCATAAGTAAATGTAGGGAATTAGCTGAGGTTAATCTCTGATTTTCCTCTAAGCTATAAAAATTTATGAAAAATAACCAGAGATGGGATAAGTTCCTAGAATATCTGCTTTTTTATACATAGCGTTTTCTGTATAAGTTCCCTATAACTTCATTCACTATTCATTGCTGTTTACTTGACATCTTTCATATTTCATTGAGACAAGTTCTCAAAATTTCTTTTAAAGGCTTTTAAAACATAAAATGCTTTTAAAATGTCTTTTTACGTGATGGTTATCAAATTTGGGAATTATCAGTAAATTGCTTTAAGGTAATTAAAATGAGTGAATTATGCACACTTTTCCTCCTATAAATGACAAGGAAATGTGTCTTCCCCTGTTCTTAAGTCTTGGTGGTGTTCCTGTTAGTTTTAATGCATTATTTTTAGACATGCAGTCTTATTTACTTGTTTATTTTCTATAGAAATCAGCCTCATACGACATGTGTAGGTTTTTAGTAATTTAACGCAATTCAAGTATTTTGCATAAAACAAGGTTCTTTTTGATTTATTGTTTTCAATTGAAGGCCTAAAGTATTAATACAAAAGTAACATCTTTCAAGTATTTCTAGTTATTGGGGCCAGAAGAAAAAGGAAAGGAACTGGCTGATTTCTAAATGAGAATTTGCTGTTGCCTCCAGAGTGGAAAGCTTTATTTTCTAAGGAGTAGAAAAGTAGACTTTTGAAATTTCATGTTTACAGCTAAGAGCGAGCATAGATATGAAACTGTTTTAAGCTTTATCATTTACTATGTATGTGATCTTAGGAAAATTACTTAAGCTCTCTAGGCTTAATTTCTTCAACTAGTAAAATGTGAAAAATACCAGCTATCTCAATGGATAATTTAAGGATTGAGCTAATACATATAAAGTATTAAAAACTAGTGAATGCTCAATGACTAATAATGCTATTTATTTAAAGGATTTTCCTATGCGTTGTTAAGAATAAATAAAGATACAATGATTCTCAGAAATATAGATGATGAATGCAGCCTGTGTAAGGTGATTGGGAATTATTCCTATTGTATCATCAGTATTTTAATTACACTTGTGTTTTTTCAGAAACTACAGATAAAGAAAACTGATTTAATTTAGGCATAATTCACTCTTCTGTAAACTAAGTGGTTTAAGAGGTACTCAGGTGGCATGAATTGCCTCACTCTATAAAAATTGATGCATGAAGTAGGTCCAGTTATCCAAACTGATGCACATTTACTATTTTATGGACTATCTTTAAAAGCTAATTTGCCACCCCTATAGAGGAGAGGACATTTGAGTTTGCTGAGGTATTGGGTAGAGGAGGGTTAGCAAACTTGAGTTCTGCTCCCATCTTTAGCTAAACTCTTCATTCATTCATTTATTCAAGGGCCTCCCATGTTCAAGTTACATATGAAGTGCTCTCAGAGAGTTTACCATATAATATGAAGCCTGGCACAGAATATGTGCTTATTCAATGTTTAGTGAATATTGTCATAAGGAAGATGGTATGGAAAATTACAAATCAAAGGAAAATGTGATTCTTACAAAGTACTGAGGTAGCTCAGAGGAGTGAGAGAGCAAACCTTGCTGTTGTGCTCAAAAAGGCTCACTAAGGAGGTGATATTGAGGGATGTGTTCAGGTATGAGTAGGATTCAAAAGGGTGAAATGGAAGAAAAAAGACATTGGATTCTAGAAGAGGAGATCTGCAATGGTTTGCCTAGACGGTTGTTGTGTAGTCAATGGGCAGAGTTATATAGACCCAGGCCAGTTATGAGCAGATGGGCTGGCCAGTTCCTCAGCTCCTCTGTCACTGCATCTGGAGCCATGTTGCCCAGGAGGGAGGATCTGTCTCACTGGCAGTTCCCATTGGACCTTTCCCTCCAGATCCTCAGACTGTCTCCTTACCTTATTATGCCACAAAGTTCTTTTCTTTCCAGATTTCAAACACTTTGTCCATGCCACCATCACCCTGTATCTAGAATATTGTAATGGCCTCATTAATTAACTGGTATCCCTACTTCTACTCTTGCCTCACTTTCCCCAGCTTATTATCAACCTAGCAACCAGAGTAATTCTGTCGACATTGAAGTTGTAGTGTGCTCTCCATGGTTCAACCCTCCAAAAGATAAGGTAATTTTTCAGAATCAAACAATCTGGCTCTCAGACTGTTTAGACAATTTCACCTGCAGGACCACATATCCATCAAGACTGATTATATCCATCAAGACTGACCACTATTTCTTGGTAAATTTCCTTGATCTCTCCCTTTAAATTTTTATTAAGTTAGCATCAGTGTACCTCTCAGAGGAGCTTCTCAGGGAAGACAGAGTTTACCATTGGCATTCAGTTGTATATGGCCAATCTCCAGTAGGGATTAGCTGAGTGGAAATGACATTTTAGAGTGGGTAATGGGGAGAGGAAGCATAAGAGTATAGTTTGCCTCCAAAGATTCCCTCATGTTGATGTCAAATTTGGTTATGCCTTTAACTACTCTGAATGTGCTCAACTATATTTGATGCAGTAAGAAAAAAAGACATTATTAAAGAAGTAATGAAAATACAGATACTGGGGCCAAGAATAATGGTCTTTAGATGAGATCTTTTTCTTTTATTTCTGTAAAAGGAAAGCAGAGAATTTCTTTTTTGACCCAATGCATACCCAAGGGTCATTCTCAGCCACTGGAATCATAATATAGTCTATTTAAGTATGAAGAAATACCAGAAATCAGATACTTCATAATCAAATGTATTAGGAATTCACGCCTCACTCATTGCCTCTTACTGACATGTCTTAAAGAAATATCACGTTTGGATTTTGCATCTTTCACTTCCAAAGCAGTCTACTCCCTTTTCACTCTGACTCCTGGAGACCTTTGCCTCCTTACTGGACTTCAGGTTCATGTTGAAACCACTCTCAGCAATCAATCATAAACAACTTAATCCTCATGCTCACCATGTATCCACTCTGGAAGTAAAATCCAATATCCAACATAAGATCAGAAATAAATATGGTAGATATTTGTCTCCTTCCTTGAACAACACCTCCATCACTATCAACCTTAACCAAAATATTTTATCACAAACATGCCATCTATTTTACTGTCTTTCCTCATTTCCTCCATACAGTAGGTGGTGTGGTTATGGTAGGTGGAAAGAGAAAGACTGAGATTCAGATACACCTTGCTGAGTTTTGCCTCTGACACTTAGTAGCTGGGAGTCCTGGAGCAATTGGCTTAGCGAGCTTTTCTTCATTGATAATGTAGAAATAATTGTGTCTATCTTCAGGGCACGCTGTGAGCATTCAATAAGAATATGTTGTGAAAAACCTAAGAAACTGTAAGTTCTTAACAGGTGTCGGTTGATTGTCATTCTCTATTTGCACCTTCCTTTCCTCAAAGAGTGATGAGAAAGTGATTGTTAAGATCTCATGATTTAGTTCCATATATGATTATCTGGGGGGAAGAACAGGGGTTATAATCTTATTTTCCTATTATAAAGAATATTGACTCATTTACTGAAGATTTTTTTTCTGGCTGGCATATACTATTTTATTCTTCTTCTAAACAAGATGCTTCTTTTTCCCTGGATTAGACTGTTGCTGGGAAGGGCATTGACCCCGCTCTGAAGGCAGGGTGCCATGTCAAGGGAGCAACGGACCTTTTCACTCTCTGCACTGAAACCATGAACCAGAACTAGAAAACTGATAAATCCTCTTGATGAATTTTAGCCAACTCTTTTCCTAGGACACTTCACATTTATATATGTTGTTTCACTTGGGTCCATTCTCTAAATCGATAATTCATTTTTTTCAGAAAACTATTTTTAAAGCTTAATATAGAGTTTTCTCTTTTACCATTCCTGCACTGTTGTCTCCCAAATTAGAAAGTCTTCAATCTGGTTCAGTGGTTCTTGCTGAAAAATTGTGCAAATTTCAGCAATATCCTCTGACATTTTGCCCAGAATGTGTAAAATTATTATTATTAATTATTTATAGAAAACTTGGAGCTAGAAAGAGTACGTTAGAAACAGTGCTTTAAAAAGAACATACAGGATAAAATTCCTAACCCCAAAGAACTTAGCTCACAAAACACAATTCTAAATCACAGTATGAAGTGTTGTTATTGAAAGGCATAATAAGCTAATAATGAGAGTACTGGCCCTAATATGTGCCAAAACTTTGTTATGCATGTGGTTAACTTATTCAGTGGGAGAGTAGTAGGTGAGCTCTTAAGTCTAAAAATGGTTAAGGACTTGCAAATTTGTAAGTAACAATTGTTTCTTATGACTGAATAATCTGATTTTTTTAAATATAAAACTTAAAATTAAATCATAAGGATTTTCCTTGGAAATGAATCTGGAATGTGGCAGAAATACTTGGTTGTGAGAATGCAGGATGTTGAATAATTATGCTAAAGGCTGTAATCTGTTAGCACATTTATTCACTTTGTAAACAATTATTAAATGCTTACTATGTCTAAAGTACTATACTAGACAATATGGATTAAAAACCTGATCAAGATGCTATCCCTGTTTTCAGGAGGCTTATAGATTAGTGGATATACATATGCAAATAAAGAGCACAGTAATTTATGATTGATAGATGCTAAAATAGAAGTCTTTTTAGACTACAAACAAATGCACAAAGAAGAGGGAAATCCACTTTGGCTGACCCTCGTTGTCCAGGCTTGAGTGAAAAATAATAATTAAGGTAAACTAATACCAGTTATTAAATGCTGTGAAAGTTAGGAACGTGAATAAAGACATTCCATAGCTTGAGATAACTCTTAACCTATAAGATAGTATTTTAAAAATTCAGAAAATTTTAAGGATAACTCCACGCAGATGAACTTTCAGGTCCCCAATATTTCTCTGCTTCCAAGTCAATGGGAGGCAGAAGTTCTCTATTAGAGTATCCGTAAATTCCTAGGAATGGTAGGCAACACTGTATGTGTATGAACTCCAGGGCATTTTTGTGGGTAAAGAGTCCATAGCTTGCATCAGAGTCCCAAAAGTGTTTATAATCCAAAAATCGTTAAGAATTTTTTAGGGAATTTGGTAACCCTTAAGTTTCATCATTAGAAGTTAAGCATTTATTTCAATAATTAATTTTAAGTTTCAAGAACGAATGCTCTGGAGTGTAGTGTACATGGAATTGTAGTAATTGATAAATTTTTCTGATAGGTAAAGGTGCTCCTATTTCTAAGTTGTTTCCTCTAAATCCCTAAAGATAGCAGAATTAGGACATTTTTATTTTTATGTTTTGACTTGTATACCTTTTGTTAAAAATAATAAGACAGAACTCTATAGCCTGATTTACTGTCCAGCAGATGTGGGACTAACAACCATTATCCTTCTATTGATGGTTCAAGACTTAAGAAAATAAGTCTTTCCGTGCTTCTCCCTTGAGAATAGTCTTGCTGTATTATAGTAATAAATTAATTGCAATATTACTTTGACTTATGATTCGATGTTATGTGTTTACTATTTTCTTCTCTGCTTCTTTATATAATGAAATTAGGTTATCTACTTTTTTTTTAAACAAACCTTTGTATAAAGTTATGATAGAATTTACAGTTGTGGTAATGTGCATCCTTATAATTAAATTAAAACCTAACCATGAGGGGCCGGCCCCGTGGCGTAGCGGTTAAGTGCATGAGCTCCACTGCTGGCTGCCAGGGTTCGGATCCCTGGCACGCACTGATGCACCGCATGTCAGGCCACACTGTGGTGGCGTCCCATATAAAGTGGAGGAAGATGGGCACAGATGTTAGCCCAGGGCCAGTCTTCCTCAGCAAAAAGAGGAGGACTGGCATGGATGTTAGCTCAGGGCTGATCTTCCTCCCAAAAAAAATCAAAAAAACAAAAAAAACCTAACCATGGGATATCAGGCAATCAAAGGACAAAGTTATTAATGTTTTGAGATACATTATTTAAACTATGACATACCTGGATTTGTTAAAACAAATTTTCAAGTTTCAATAGTGTCCTATTAATTTGGTTCACTGTTTTAAAATGACAATAATAGTAGTTAGTCATGGAAAAAATGCAGCAGTGTGTTGAAGCAAATGATAATTTCACTCAGCTTCTATGCCTAAACTTGAGTCCATGTTATAAAAAACTTGACAGAGGTAGGGTTTTTTTTTTTTTTTTCTTTTTTTTTTTTTAATTTATTTTTTTCCCCCAAAGCCCCAGTAGATAGCTGCATGTCATAGCTGCACATCCTTCTAGTTGCTATATGTGGGACTCGGCCTCAGCATGGCGGGAGGAGCGGTGCGTCGGTGCGTGCCCGGGATCCGAACCCCGGGCCGCCAGCAGCGGAGCTCGAGCACCCAACCGCTAAGCCACGGGGCCGGCCCTCTTTTTCTTTTTAAAATTTGTCTGGATCAGATGATGTGGCCAAGCTAAGTGGGACCCAGCATGGCACAGCAAACGGTACAGACTTCAGAGGTCTCATCTTGCCATTTACCGGCTGTGTGGTCTTGGAGAGTTTACTTACCTCTCTGAGAATCAGACTCTACATGTGTAAAATCAACACTGGAACTGTTATGATGATTAATAATAATGCACATAAAGTATTCTAGTGTTTTACACATACTGATGATTAGCAATATTATCATTATTAATGGTCATGTAGAAAGAAACGAATTCAGATGATTAAAAAGAATAGAACGGCCTCTACCGAAAAGTGCGTGACAAGTCATTCATTTTTCTCTGAACTTCAGTTTTGTCATCTACAAAATGAAATTGTTAGAGTATTCTGACATCCCATCCAACTCTAATTTCCCTACTTTTATGAAAACCAACTGAATGTGTGTCTGTAATAGAAATGACTATTCACTTATTTTAGCTCAGTGATTTGGGCCAAATCAGAGTAGATCTGATCAGAGACTAAGAAGGTACATTGTTCACATAGATTAAAATAGATGGTATGACACCAGAAATCATTGTTAGCTAACTAAATGTGCTTTTGAAAATAAATTGTTTAGAGATGTCTTAATCCAATTTTCTACAGTAGCCCATAGAAAAACAATACTATTTCTTCATTGTGACACTTGCTAAGACTATGTTTTCAGTATTTAGGCTGTTCCATGTCTTACAACGTAACTAGGGAATGTTCTCTTGACAAAATATGATAGTTACTGTATGTCAGAAGCCACAAGAGAGAAATATCTTACTTTTAAGCAACTATGCAGTATTAGATATGTTTGATTTTTGCCGTTATTCCTTATTCTGTCCTGGACAACACGTTACTCTAGGTTGCTTTATTTAGCATGAGCCCCTCAAGGAAATGAGCCAAACTTCATTTAAAGTTTTGATGTATAGGTGGGTGAATAGCCACCTTATCAAGCCAACATGACAGTGTGGTGTTTCTCATCTTGAGAGACGTCCAGGTGGAGAGAAATCTATAAATAAAGTAAAGAAATGGAGTTCAAAATAGTGCACTCATTTCAATCAATGTGAGTGACAGAAACAAAAGTTTATTAATGATTGTTTTGTAACCAATTTGGTTACTGAATTTATTAATACAAGGTGAAATTATATTACATTTCCTGAGCAAGAAGTGACTGTTTCAGAAAAAATTTCTCTTTTTTGCTTGTCATAACTTTGATTTATTCCTTTATGTCTTTATAACTCCATTTCAAAATAGACACTATCAGTAATTTTCTTTGTTAAATAAATGATTTAAATAGGAATAACTATGGAAAAGTTTAGAACTAATCAATATAACGTGAATCTATGTTTGCTGAGGAAAATTTTTGGGCAAAACTCAAGCATCGTTAAACAAGAATTTACCATTTTAGTCTATATTGATTTATTTCTTGATTAAAAAAGCTAAAAAAAATTTCAATAAGAGAAGGATTTTCATCTGAGGAAAGGGTAGTTAATTTAGGTGTTTGCTACATTATCAAGATAAACTGACCTGAACTGAACTGAGTTCAAATTATCAATGTAATATGTATCTAGAGTTTTGAATTAAATAGACCCACAATGCTGAAAGGAAAACTATCGGAGTCTCGGTCAAACCCATGAGATAACTACCTCTGTTTGTCCTTTTCTTCTTCTTTTTTTTTTCAGTTGAAGATGTGGGAGATCAAAATTGGCCACCTCAGAATATATCTTTTTACCTTGGTTATTTTATAGATAGGCTGAGAGGGTCCTTGCTAAGACCAAACATTTACATTTATGTGAGAAATCTCCATTTGTAAAGGTATCTCCCTCTCTGTACCAGGAAGAAGGAGGGGTGATATTATCCCTAGAAACTCTTATCAAGAAGGAAGGCAAGGATTTAAATCTGCATACTCTTGTTTCTGGTAATCTCCCATAACTGACTCTCCCCCACCCCCAACATCTTCCTTTGTCTACCTGAATATGCTATTTAAGGTGAAAACCTCCACCATTTGACAAGTTTCCTTGGTTTCTCCCATGTATACGTGTTATAAAGCTTTGTTTGATTTTCTCCTGCTATTCGGTCTCATGTCAATTTAATTTGTAGCCCAGCCAGAAAGGACCCAGAGGGGGCAGAGGATAGTCTCCATCTCCTGCAAAGACATCTCTCTTGAAGTTCTCTGACCCCTTCCTACAATCTCAATTTACTGATTTTTAGGCCCTCTGTACAGCTGTCTTTCAGGAACACCCATTTACTGATACTGGGAATTCTTTTCACCTCTGACTACTATGTTAATTTTTTTTTTTTTTTCCCCTGGATCGGACATCTTTTCTTTTTTGGTTTGCTTTCTTGATTTGGTGATTCACATGCCCAGTAGTTTCCTAAGACACAGTGTTTTGATGATAAACATTGAGCTACCTTGATACATGATCGCAATTTTGGCTGGGGATAGAATTCTGGGTTCAAAATCATTTTAATATAATTTTAACATCATTGCTCCATTAATTTCTAACTTCCAGAGTTGCATTTGAAAAGACTGATAGCATTCTAATACCAATCTTTTGGATGTGATGGGATTTTTTTTTTTCTTTCTGGAAATTTTGATTCTCTCTTTATCCTTGGTGTTCTGAAATATCAATATGATATTAATTAGTGTGGGTATATTTTTGGTTTTATTCATTTTATTGTCTTCAGTGGGCCTTTTCAATGTGGAAACTAATGTGTTTTAGTTTTAGGAAAGTCTCTTATGTTATCACTTTTTTTATTTCCATTTTCTGTGATCTTTCTTTCAAGGCTATTAATTAGTCTGATGTTGGCCCTCCTGGATAGATATTCTTTTATTTATCTGTAATCTATTATCGTTTATCTCCCATTTTTTGTCTCTTCACCTTTTTGTTTTTCCTTTTTCTAGGAGACTTCCTCAACTGTATCTTCTAACCTTTCTGCAGATCAAAGCAAAAAGATTCTACCATTATATTTTTAATTTCCTAGAATTCTTTCCTGTTTTCTAAAAATTCATATAACATCTTGCTCTTGTTTTTTAAACATACCCTCATATCTTACCTCTCTGAGAACATACATGAAAGTTTTTAATATTTTTTTCTTTGCCCTGACTTAACTTCACTTTTCCTACATCTAGTTGTTTATATTGGTCATTGTTTCCATGTAAGGCCCATTTCTTAAAAGTCTGAGGACTCTTAGTGGTGTATTCCTGCTCAAAAGGACGGGAAAAGCTGACTGAGTGTTCGCTGCATGGGGAGAGTTAATGGACTGGTGGTCCTCACGGTTGTGTGATAATATGGAGATATTGCGCTACATTGGGAGACACCAAAAGTCAGCACCCAAACTCTTCCTTCTCTTGAATGGATTAATTTTATTGAAAATAAATTGTGCAAAATCTTGACTGTGTATCATAAGCTTGATTGTCAGCTTCCTGGAAGCCAAGAATAGGAAAGAAATTTCAAAATTCAGTGTATAGAGTTTCATGTGCTGCACCCCTGCGCTCACCTGTGCCAGGGGGTGCACCCAAGTCCAGATACTCTCTGGTTCAGTGTCTCTAGAGAGCAACCTTTTAGTATTCTACCTGGGCAGGCTCCTGACTTCATGGGTTTGGGAAGGGTTCTGGAGGATTAATACCGTCTACTCTATACCCTCTACTATTAGAGTCACCTGGTGTTTCCAATTCCTGGGCTTTTATGGGTTATTTGGTTGGAATCAATTTTTTTAGTTGTCTTTTGACCTTAGTCAGTTGGCTTTCAGCTTTTCTTGTCAGCTAAGTCTGTACTACTCATTCCCTCTTTCTTTCTTCTAAAATTTTAGGACTCGTTATCTATTCTTTCTTTATCCCTGTGGTTTAAATTTGGTTATTTCTTTACTATTATTTTAGTGGTCTTTCAAAAGACAACAGAGATAAACACAAGTGCTGAATCTGCCATGTTTAATTCAAAACTTCATTCTGTAGAGATTTGAAAGAAAAAGAAAGGAATTATAATATTTGCATTGCATAAATTTAGGCTTATCTAAATTTAGGTTTGGCTTTTTTGGGGGGTGAGGGGAAGACTTGCTTTATAAGAGATCTCTTTTTCTATTCCTCAGTGCTAATTATTAGATCTTAAAATGTTTCTTTTTTAACTTTTGGATTTTTTGGTATTGTTTATGCAGTGGTAGGACTGAGGTCCCCATTCTGTTGCTGATTGTCAATTAAGCGTCACCTTTGGCTTCTGAAGGCCTCTCTCTTGTCCTCGCCCATGGTCCTTGCCCATGGAATCTCTCTGACTTCCTTTTCTGCTACATCTCTCCCGTTTTCCTATTCTGCCTCTTCTCTGATTGATTCTTATACTTTTAAAGGCTCATGTAATTACATTGGGTTTACCTAGATAATCCCGGATAATCTCCTTATTTTAAGGTCAACACATTAGTAATCTTAATTCCATCTGCAAAGTTTCTTCATAATAGCAGCCAGGTTAGTGTTTTATTAACCAGAGAACAGGAATCTTGAGGGGAGGGCCATCTTTGGAAATTTGCTCCCCACGGGGCGTATATACGTGTCTGATCTATATTCATCATCAGGCCAGTGGAGACTTCCAGAGCCCCTAAAATAGAATTTCTCTAGATCAGTTGCTCTCAAACTTTGGTTTATGTCAGAAACCCCTGTGAAACTGATTTGGAGCTCAGAGGCCCAGACTCTTAAAGTAGCATAGACCTGGCCCTTCATATTTTTTCCCTGGTGATTCCAACACTCACCAAATTTTGCTCGACCTTGGTTATATAGTAAAATTACTTGGGGAGCTTTTTAATATCCCAAAGCATAGGATGCACACAAGACCAATTAAGTCAGAATCTCTGGGGGTGGTGATCCATGTATCAGTATCGTTTAAAGCTCTAAGGTGATTCTAGTTTTCTAGACTAGTGCTTCTCAAATATTAATCCATATATGAATGACCTGGGGCTATGGTTAAAATGCAGATTCTGATTCAGTAGGACTTTGGTGGAGACTAAGATACTACGTTTCTATCAAGCTCCTGGGTTGTGGCATGCTTCAGGACCATGGACCACACTTTGATTGGCAAGACTCTAGAACATTTTCAGTCTTATATAATGCAGGAAGTATGTCAGAAACATTGCTAGGGTTTCCACGTATGTCTCATTTTTAGCAAGGTTGGAGTTTTCATGTGCCAAATTATAGCCCTAGCATTAAGATATCTAAGAAAAAATGGTTTAAAACTGAGGCAGGACTTACTGGTGGACAAGTTTAATTATGCGTGTGTGTGTGCATGCATGGTTTTGGTTTATTTGTTCATTCAAATACATTCAAATACACCTGGGAAAGCACAATGTGGTACTATAAGTTAAAACAGAAAGATATCTATTTTTCTGTACTCCTTTAACCATAGTGTTACCCAGTGTGATGTCTCAAATGTAACCATTTAAGCTGTTACAAAATATACCATTTATATACAGGAAAAAAAACTATAAAAAGTTGTGCTAGGTTGCTAAAGTTACAATTATAAATAAATGCTGATTAAAATGATTTTATGGATTCTTCATGTGAATCAATTATGAAACAAAGATTTATTGAACCCTTACAGTGTTGAGGCACCCTAAGTCTGAGGGAATCCAAAGTTGAAAAAGACATGTTCTTCAAAGTGCTGAATAGCAAGTGCAGAATGGGGCACGTGCCATGAAAGAATTCTTTTAAAGGTCGTGGGAGGGTTGAAGAGGGACTTACCAATAGTGCCTGAAAAAATCCAGGGAGATCAGATAGAGGAAAAGGCATTTGAGCTGGACTTTGATATATGAGTATGATTAAGACTAATGGCTATGTATGAATACAGGTATAGAAAAGGGAAAATGCAATAATGCATAAGAAATAGTCAGCAGTGTAATTAAACATAAAGAGGTTGGGGTGGAACAGAAGCAGTAAGGGGTGTTTAGAGCCAGATCATTGGGAAACTTTGGATTGCAACATTGAAGAGCTCGGACTTTATTTGCCAGGCAACTGGAAACAAGTGAAGACTTTAAGGAAGAGAGCTGATATGATCTGAATTGTGCTTTAAAAAGATCACTTGACCGTGGTGTAGAAGATGGATTGGAGCAGTGCGACAGGAGTGACTTTACTAAGCCGACATAGAACTCCTTCCTACTCGGCTGAAATGTGTTCTTAGAATCGTTCTCAAGGCAACACTCTGGGCTTCCATTACCAATCAACTGAAGTTGGCACAGCGGACCAAAACAATTTGCCATTTTGGGGATAGAAGACAGGGAGACACATTGGGAGATTACAATTAGAGTAGGGTTGTCAGTAGGTCCTGAAATAGGTAGTGATAATGGGAAGGTATTATATAAGAAAAAATGGATTCTCAGGGCCTGTAGATAATAGGACTTGGTGACTACTTTTAAGTGGTGCTGGGGGAGAAGAAGACTGGACTATTTCTTTCATGAGAGAGTCAGGCTAGGGTTACGCATTTGATCATCCAATAAAGATACTTGAAAAAATAAGACAAGCTCACAATGGTAAGTACAGATAGAAAAGAGAATAGTGGAGATAAACCTAGACTTTGGAAGTAGAAGCAGGCCTAGATGTTAAAGAAAGGAACAAAGAAGGAACAGAGAGGTAGAAACTGAGCTAGCATGTGATAGATGCCAATTAAGAAGACAATTTGAGAATGAACGAATGGTGAAAAACTGTCAAACGGCCAGAAGGTTGAAGAGGATGCTGGCTCAATAAATGCCATTGATAAAAATTGAAGACCACCATAATACCCAAATCAAATATGGGGATGGTTTTATGAGAATGTCTTTAGATATGAAGAACCATAATTCAAACAATACTGCATATGTGAAAGATTTTGATCAGGATTCAGTTGTGTTTTCTATTGAACTAAAATATAAAGAATGATCAAAGAAATGGTCTGGAAATATAGTAAGAAAGGTAAAGAACTAAGGGAACAGTATGAGGTTTTCATATTAATTCCTTTCTAAGTTGTTTGAATTTTTGCATGAGTATGTACTGCTCTAGTTAGAAAAACACACAATAAAACCATGTGAAAAACATATGTGAGGAGTAAGAATAAGTCATTAAAAATATTTTGACAAATGCTGGAATAGATTATGGAGCAGGTTTTATATTCCTGGAGATAGTAAAGAATAGACTGAAAAGACATCTTTTATGGTATAGTTTATACATTGGCCCACGGCCACAGGGTACTTGAAGCTCCATGACTCTTGTTTTATGCAGTATATAGCAAATGCTTGATTCATAGATGAGGCATTTTTAGGTACCACATCCTATCTAGACTCCATCACTGACTGCTAAAGCGTCTTAGATCAATTCAGTTGCACTTATTTGAATTGACTGTAATTTAGACTTCAAAATTTAAATTTATCAACAGAATTATGATTGAAAGTCATTAAAGAGGAAGTTGACTGTTATAAGAATCATGGGATTTTATAGCTTCATATTAATTATTATCAGAGGTCAAGCAAATTGAGGTAAAGATATTGAAATTATTGTAATTTTGATTTGGCTAGAAATATTTACCCCAAAATGTTTTTTGTTATTAAATATTGTAGTAATATGAAAAACTTTAGAGCTGAATATAAGTATATCCAAAATACACATATGAAACAGCCAAACACTTTTAGATTTTGCTTTATTATACTCTCCACCATTTTATCCTAGTATTGATTAAAGATTCAGCTAGCGATTTTTACTGCAAACTTGTCTTTGAAACTGGCTCAATAAAAAAATTCACTGTAGTCAATACTTACGACAAATTTTGATCTGAGTCTGATGCTACTTTTTGCTCTTTCCCAATTTGTTTTTGGATTTTTAAAAAATCTGTGAACAGCTTTTTTCAAGCATATATAACTTACTAAGAGATGCTTTTCATAAAAAAAGGTGTTTTGCCCCAGAAATAATTTTGTCAGCTTTCCCTGAGCACTCAGGAGAGATTACTTGCTGCATGTTTGTGCTATGTAAATTCCGCTTAGACATATAATTGAAACAAAAGATGTTACCTCTTCTAGGTTTTAAATGACAGACACACAAAGATTCTATTGTTTTGTAACATAATTTAAATCGATCTGTGAATTTCAATGTTAGTTTGATTTGTCTGGTCAGATATGGCAATACACAAAAGAAACATAGATGAAATACCTTTAGTTCGCTATTGGAAACAAACTATTTTGCTCTCTGTGACTCTAATTGAATTTTTTTAGACTAAAGTTTATTTTCGGTTTTTCCCAGGCACACTCAGCTCAACCAGAAACTTCTGTAACGTAGAAGGGAAGGGATAATATCATCTGTCTTCTATGTTTAACTCTGAAGCCACGGTAGAAAAATGAAAACACTTAATTGAATATGCTTTTAAAACTCACATTCTTCTTTGAAACTTTTCTTTCAACCACAAAAAAGTAAAAAATATTATACACACTAAAACTAATCATAAACTAGACTAGACCTAAGCTTTCATTTAGATATTAGGTAAGTCTGAATGAAGAAAATAGAAATTTATTGAAATTTGGGTGTGATTGTTAGAATCAACTCAAAGTGCTGCTCTTGATATGGAAATAATTAATGCCCAAAGCAAAATACTTGTAGTTTTAATATCTAATACTTCAAATAATAATAATGATGATGGTGATAATATTAACTAAACCAATTATAATAACAGCGTACTTGTTGAAGCCAGATTCCCAGTATGTAATCTCAAAATATCTCAAAAATGAGGAAATCTTTGCTAAGCAAGGACTAAATTTAATGTAATTAGTAAGATTCATATTGTTTACTACACCACTGACACAGGAATTATTCATGGTGTAGAATTACTAAGACCAGCATATCTTTAAGGATCACAACCCTTATACTTCATTTCCCATTCCGTACTGACTATAGACACTGCCCATGATAACTACACGGAGCATAAGACATTGCACAAACAAATGTATAAAGGGTGTATTTCTATTTTTAATTTATTATTGCAGTCTAAATGGATCCATGGACATTTTCACTTTTCTATATGCAAATTGATAATATCTAATTATATTACCAAAATACATTAAAGAGGTAAAGGATTCTCTATTCATAATAATCAAATATACTTGTGAGAAAGTGATATTTATATATTTGGGGACACAAGCTCTTCTAGATATTAAAATTGAATATGCAACATTATGTACCTATATAAATCATATCTCCAGAGTGTCAAAAATGCTACCAGTGAGCATTTCTGAAATCTGTTGGGAGTCTCTCAAAACCTATTTACATCATATTTATTTCTGTATTATACAATTATTCTCTTTTGTACTACTAAGTTGGTTCAACAATCTTGCCATTCCAGCAGAAGGAGAAAAGAAAAGATTATGGGAAGGTTTTTATTTAATAAAAATTTTTTATAAAATTCTTGAGCTCACTCTTCAGTCTTTTTATGCTTAAATTATTTCTTTGAAATAGACAAAAGTTAGATAATGTAATAAGAATAAAATAAGCTTGATTATTCCTGTTGAGTCTGGAAATTTCAGTCCCTGTGTTGTTGGAAGAAAAGTTTATTTTGGTTTCAATATAAAATGGTAAAAGAGAAATATAAAAGCACTTAAAATGAGTCTTCTCGAGTTTCCAAACATATAATTGAATTTACTTACTAATATCAAGTAAGAAAGGTAGAAAAGAAATTTCAACAATGTTATAAACTCTTGAAAAATGTCGTTAATAATGAAAGTGCTATTCCACTCCTAAACTATGCAATAAAAGCTTACATGGAAACACAGCTGAAGTTGGAATAGAGGGAAACTTTTTGTTATATTTTCTAGAATGCCAGATATTTGTCATGTGTTGCTTATAATGGAAATAGACTTTCTTCAGAGCAGTGCTGCTTAGTTTTAGCTCTTTAGCTTTGTTTTAGGCCTGAGATTTTCAATGCTGGTTTGTTTAGTAGATATTCTAAGGAGATCTTTTTCAAGAATTAAAGATATAAAGAAATAACTATAGCAAGATCTCATACAATGTGTATGTGGAATTGTGTCTTAAAGGATATTTTTCTTAGTGACAACATGATCTGAAGGTTTTACTGGGGAAATGAAGTATATAAAATTTATTTGTATCTTCATTTCTAAAAGAAAAACAATTAAAACTGGATGATGATCAGAAGTAAAAATTCAAAATTGTGTTTGATTTTTGTAACAAAACTTTTGGCTTCCTGGGAGTAACCATTTGCGAAAAAAAAGATATGATTAGTTTTAGAAGAAAGAAATTTTAATTTATTCTTTTTATATTTTTACTCTGTGTTTATGCCCAGAAACTGGTTGAACTGATTTCATTTTAAGTTAAATCCAGTTTTTTTAAAAAACATCTTTTTTATTTCTATATGACTGAGGGAGGTTTGGAGTATTTTTCCTATGGTTGGTTTGAGTTTATAAATAAAAAATGTGGGTTACTATTTGCTTTTTATTAGGAGACCGTGCTACTGAAGCAGGCCATCAAGAAATGTGGAATTAAATAAATGCTTTAGTTTTGTTTAATAAAAAAAATAATGATTCAACTTTTCTTAATACAAGCTTAATGATAGGAATATTAGACAGAATCCTTGCCAATAAGATGCTAGGCGAGTTACTTTCTATTCAGGATCTTCAGATACAAGTTCTATCACCAACTCATTATTTAGTTTCAAATTATAGGGTTTATTATATATACTATCTATTTTGAAATGAAACAAAATTCAGCAAACAATTTGAAGTTGCTTGTTACTTTTTTATTGAGGTATAATTGACATAACATTTTATTAGTTTCAGGTATACAACATAATGCTTCATTATTTGTACGTATTGCAAAATTATCACCATAATAAGACCAGTTAATATACATCACCATATTACAATTTTTGTTTCTTGTGATGAGAACTTTCAATATGCACTCTCCTAGCTACTTTCAATATGCAATACAGTATTATTAACTGTAGTCACCATTCTGTACATTACATCCCCAGGACTTAATTCATTTTATAGCTGAAAATTTGTACCTTTTGACCTCTTTCACCCATTTTGCCCAACTCCCCATGCTTATTACTTTTAAAACACATACTATCCATGATTAGGTATGAGATTACCGGTTTTCTCTCTAACCTGTTTCATATCTGTCAAAGTAAGGGATATTTTACCTCTTTTTCTGAAACCTTCAGCCCTTCCCCGAGCTTCCACCCATTTGCTTATCCCTCTTCTTGGCTACCCTGCTTCCCTCCAAGCCTGCTCTGGAGGAGGAGTGACCAGCCTGATTGGTAAGAAGGGACAATAATTGGCCCCATTTTACCAGTGGGTGGGATTCCTGTGTCTTAATGTCCAGACCCATGAGGGAATGTTCCTTTTCCTCTCTGACCTTCAGGTTCCCTGGCCATCTTTGTTTTGGGGGGAGTACACAGGAATCCTTAACCTTAAGCCACATTTTCCAGTCCAGCTTTTTTAAAGCAACTTGGATTGGGTGGGGGAGGGCTATGTTAGGGGTGTCTTGACATTTAAACAAATCAATGAACACAAAAATTAACTTAAAAAATTGATATAAGACCTAAAATGATAACATTCTTAGAAGAAAACGGGGAGAAATCTCCTTGGCATTGGTCTTGGCAATGATTTCTTGGATGTGACATCGAAAGCACAAGAACAGAAGCAAAAATAAACAAGTGGGACTACATCAAACTAAAAAGTTTCTGCACAGCAAAAGAAACCATCGACAAAATGAAAAGGCAACTTATGAAATAGGAGAAAATATTTGCACACCACATATCTGGTAAGGGGTTAATATCCAAAATATATGAGGAGCTCATGCAACTCAATAGCAAAAATGTAATCCAATTAAAAAATGGCAAAGGACCGGAAGAGACATTTTTCCAAAGAAGACATTCAAATGGCCAATGGGTACATGAAAAGATGCCCAACATGACTAATGATCAGGGAAATTCAAATCAAAACCACAGTGAGAGATCACCTCACACTTGTTAGAGTGGCTATTATCAAAAAGACGAGAGAGAGAGGCCAGCCCCATGGCGTAGTGGTTAAGTTTGGCGTGCTCCACTTCAGTGGCCTGGGTTCACGTGTTTGGATCCTGGGTGCGGACCTACACCCTCATCAGCCACGCTGTGGCGGCAACCCACATATAAAGTAGACAAAGATTGGCACAGATGTTAGCTCAGAGCTAATCTTCCCCAGCGAAAAAAAAAAAAACAGACAAATGATAAGAGGGGTTGGTAGGGATGTAGGGAAAAGGAAACCCTTGCGTACTTGTAGTAGGAATGTAAATTGGTGCAGCCACTATGGAAAACAGTATGGATGTTCCTCAAAAAATTAAAATAGAACCACCATATGATCCAGCAATCCCATTTCTGGGTATACATCTGAAGGAAATTAGATCACTGTCTCATAGAGATATCTGTACCCCATGTTCATTGCAGCATTTTTTACAACAATCAAGACATAGAAACAACCTAAGTGTCCATCAATGGATGAATGGATAAACAAAATGTTTGTGTGTGTGTATAATATCCATTGTGTGTGTGTGCATATATATATATAAATGAATGTTACTGTCATAAAAAAGGAAATCCTGCCATTTGTGACAATGTGGATGAATCTTGAGGGCATTTTTCTAAGTGAAATAAGTCAGACAGAGAAAGACAAATGTTGTATATCGCATTTATATGTGGAATCTAAAAAAAAAACTGAGCTCAAAAACAAAGAGCAGATTGTTGGTTGTCAGGGGTGGAGAGTGGGCGGGTGGGGTGGGGGAAATGGGTGAAGATGATCAAAGGGTACGTACTTCCATTTATAAAATTAATAAGTTCTGAAGATTTAATTTACAGCATGGTGACTACAGTTAACAATACTATATTGTATATTTGAAAGTTGCTGAGAGTATAGAGCTTAATAGTTCTCACCACACACACAAAATTGTAACTATACGAGGTGATAGGTGTGTTAACCTTATTGTGGTAATCATTTTACAATATATACATATATCAAATCATTATGTTGTACATCTTAAACTTACACTTGTTATATGTCAATCATATCTCATTAAAACTGGAAAAAAATAAAGCTCATGTTCTACTGCAAGAAATAAAATCCTACAAGTTAGTGAGCAGAAAAACTAAACACAAAGTTTTATTAGAGACAAGGTAAAAGTGGAATAGCTAATCCCATTTTACTTCAGATAGTAAGCCTTGTGTGATTTAAAGAAAGATACATTTTAGACATATGTGAGCTTCTTTAAAAGTGATTTCTCAAACAGGATCCCTAAGAGGTACTTGCATCTGCTCATCTCTTGGGAACAGACACTAATCTATGAATTTAAAGCAATTGTTTCTCCAGGGATATTGTAGAAATCAGCAGCATTCTAACTTGTCGTTTTCTGCTGGGGAAGTAGGTGGTTAAGGCAACAGAACTTGCAAGCGGTAGGTGTCATGTTCCATGATGTTCTTCCTACACAAATCACAGGTTTCTCAAAGTTTAAAATGCTAACTTCCTAAATAATAGTCTTTTGTACTGCCCACAAGTCTCTGGTACTTGAACATGGGAGCAGAAATTTGTATAATTGTCTATTTATGCAAATAGCTTTCAGAAAAATGGAAGTCTAGATACCCAGGTACAATTTTGGTACCACTGTGTAAACTTAGACAATGCGTTTAATCTCTGACTCAACTTTTCCTTCATGCTAAAGTGGAAAGTTTGGCTATATCACCTCCTAGGTCACTTTACATTTAGGCTATTGTTATTATTCTGTGACTCTGAAAATATTAATAAAATTATTCTCTTATTTCTTCCTCTGAAAGCTATATTGATCTAAAGCATATTGTTTAGTGACAAGCTGTCCCCCTTTGAGCTTGGTGGGGAGTTATTTAAGTGTAAGAATGTTGTTCTATTAAAAAATGTATTTGTATATACCTGAGAGAAGGAAAGAAAGAAACAATTGAAGAAATTTGGATAAAGGGAAATAAAAATAAGAAAATAATAAAGCCCACAATAAAGTTAGCAGAAATTAATATCATACAGTCATATATTATTGTCACAGGTGGGAGCAAATTTGGCTTTAATCTTTCTAGCAGCCAAAGAAATAGAGAAAAACAATAATTTAAAAGACTTATTGAATAAAAAAAGTATGACTTTTCCTGAGGAAAAAAAACCTTTTTTTCTTCTTTTCTCAAAGGGAACAATGTTCAATGTGGTAGATAACATCTTCAATATCTTGGAATTTTATAACAGCTGAGTCTTATAATATTTTCACTAGCTTGAGGGTGAACGTCAGATCACACACATTGATTATAACGTTATGCCATTGAGCTAGGCAGGATTTCTAAACATTGGCTGTAATGACATTTTGAGCTAGATGATTTTGTTGCTGTGAGGGGCTATCCTATGCATTGTAGCATGTGTGGCAGAATCCCTGACCTCTACCCATTAGATGCCAATAGTGACCCTGCACCCACCCCAGTTGTGACAACTAAACTTGTCTCCAGACGTTGCCGAATCTCCCCTGGGGGAGCAAAATCACCCACAATTGAGAACCATTGAGCCGTAGTAATTAACTAATTACCAATTTTTCAATTACAATTGTGAAAAATGTTATAATAAAGAAATGGGTTTGGGGCTTAAGAAATGCTTTTCAGAGGAAGGAAGACCCAACAAGAGACCTGAGGGTAAGGAGCGTTTAGCTACACAAAATGCGGGATAAGGAGCATTCCAAATAGCAGGATAATATGCGTACCGGCCACGAAGTAGCAAGGCAGGCATGACATTCCACTGAATGAAGACCAATGACTAAGATGACAAAACCAATTTCTTGTCATTGTCCAACCAAGAAACCTTGACTGAGTAGTGACCTCCTACCAGTCTGGGAAGGTGGGGTCTAGATTTTTCATGGAGGAGCTTGCAGCCTGGTAAAGAAAGCAGAAATAACAGACAAAACAAAACTGGGTAATAATTAAAGCTAGTTTGGGAAGTACGAACTCTAAATGCAACAGAATAACAGAACAGGAAAAGGCCAGTGTGAGCTGGGGAGATTGGGAGAGGTGGCATAGGAGTTGCCACTTGAAGGGGTTCGTTGATTGGTCTGATTGTGAGCACTTGAGAGAGGAATTAGAGCACGTAGTAGGAAGGGAATAGCATATCAAATGGCTGGAGATAGAAATGAATTTGCAAACTAGTGAAGGTCATAACTAGTTTCAAGGTCCTTTGTTAGGGATTCAGGAAATTTGAGGCTCCCAAACTCAGCCATGCCTGTTTCAGGGCCAGGAGACTCTGGCCTGGTTTGCTTCATCATCTTGGGAGCAGATTAAAACTGACATGAAGGTCAGCAGGGAATGGGAAAAAGGAACCTTAAAATAGCTGTGAAGGTAGAAGGCTGGGGCAGTGGTAGAATCGCTATAGAACTGTCTAGGTGATTTTGATAGGTTGCTGAATTAGTCTAGAAAAGACTTTTGCTTTTCGGGGTGTGATCCTCATGCTGAGATATCCTCAGAAGTTTGGAGTCCAAAGCAATTGCACCAATTATTTTTCTTCTAGAGTTGGCTCAGAATGAAAGTGAGATGATGTGTTAGATCCTGGTCAAAATTGGGATGACTCTCTTCACTCGACTACAGCTAAATTTAGTTGTTGTTGTTTTTGTTTTAAATATAAGCAGTGAGGCAAAAATTTAAAACCAAAAAGTCCAGAAGACCAGTCAAATTCTTTTCTACTAACTTTTTATTGTATGTGTAAAAGTTTCCTGTGCAGCTTTCAGATATTCCCAAATTAGTTTTAGTTCTCTACTTTTAAAGTGTGAGATTTGGGACTCGCCAATTTCAGGGAGAGTGGATGCAAAGAGTTTTGCTGTTTCAGAGGAAAGAAGGCATGCTGGCCCTTTCTGTAATCTGTTCTGTGGTAGAAACGATTGACAGTGATGACACCCAACCACAGGCCATTATCTCGTAAGAAGAAAGTTCAGTGAGCAGGGTTACTCTTTCCTGTCAGTGTTACCTTAACTACAAGCTGGTAGAAATATTTAATAGCAATTTTGCACAAAGATTTTGAAACTGTTGCATAGTCCATTTATTGCAAGTATATGGAATGTATCTTTGAAGAATAATATGCACAGATTTTTATGAGACTTGGGAATAATTAACAGTCATAAATTATTTCCATCTTTTTTTTCCCCAAAAAGAGAAAAAAAATTATCAAATATATTGTGAAAATTAAGGGCTTTCAGACCTAAAAAGGGGAATTTGACCAAAGATCCTTTGAATAGGTAAGACAGGTGAAGGGCAGCAGAATAGGCTGCCCCCAAAATATGCCACTTCAGCATGTTGATTATTTTAGCTATAGGCACTTGAAAAACAGCAAATTCAGGAGAGGCTTTCTCAAAATTCCCATTATCTGCCTAAAGGTAAATCCTCCAAAAGGAACTCAATTGTCATAGATCTCTCCCCTGGAGTTTCATCAACCTGGGGAGATTGACTCTTTCTATAGGAGAGGAGACTAGAAGTTAACACCCCACCCAAATTTTTTCATAAACTATCGTACCTCCCGTCTATTCTTCTAAGGGACCATTCATCTTTCCTAAAAATCATTTCCTCTCCCCTAAGAGGCCTATGTCCCTCTCCCCTTTTCCTATTAAGATGGGTTTTAATCCTGAATTCTAAGCCACCTCGGGGACTTACTTGTTTTTCCTGGGTATCTCCCATGTATACAAGAGGTATGCATGTTAATACATTTCTGCTTATATTTCTCTCATGAATCTTTTACTATAGGAATCTCAGCTAAGAACTCAGAAGGGTAGAAGGGTTACTTTTTCTTCTCTACACAGGAATAGGTGATGAAAGCACTAGCAAGGAGGTGAGTTTGAAAGTGATTAGATGGGCAAGAGGAAGATATTTATGTTTTCGGGCTGAAGTGAATATAATGTTTTGGGGAGGAAAGCTTGCAGTGATGCTCATGAAGAGAGAGAGAATGGGGACAGAACAACTTGCTAGTAAGCACTTGAAATCAAAAGTTGTTTATTTACGAGTTGCAGGATTACTGGAAGCATTGGAAATAGGAGTTGGAAGAGGTTTGAATTGCTGCGTCAATACAAATGTGTTAATCTATTATTTCCTGGTCTGATTTCTTAAGTTCCATTTCTGTTTAACCAATGGCTTGTTAGATGCATCTTTATGTTATGTTTTACCTTTTCTTCAAACTCACCATATCCTAATCCAAGCTAATTGGATTCTTTTGCTTCCAAGTATCAGAAACCAATTCTGGCTGGCTTAGGCAGAAAAAGGAAATCCAAATAATTTATGGAATAGTCAAGCCTCAAGAAGTAGGAAACCAGGGCAGCTCTGGGATGCCCAAGAATATGATTTGGTGGGTCAGTCTTCTAGCATGCTTCTATTTCAAACACTCAGCTGTCAGGAATCTTCTCTTTCTATATAATAGATTCCCAAATTCAGGGAGAGAGAATCTTACTAGCCCGGTGGAGTCCATGCAACTACCTTAAACATTGACGTGTGACTGTTGAAAGTCTACGCCCTGTTCAGAGGGGACGGAGACTCTCAGAGGAGTCATTTCGCATCGTGAAGATGAGGGTCACGTTCTAGAGATGGTGGAGTGGTAGGCGGGGAGGAAGTGCCACAGCAGCCTGCTCCAGGTACACACTCCATCTGGGCCTAAGGGAGCAGCTTGGAAGAAAGAACACGGAAATGCCAAAGAGCACATACCAGCTGTCTTTTAAGATTTCCCAAAAGCTATCATATCATTCTTCTGCTTACACAGCACATAGATAGCCCATGCGATGTGTATGAGAGGGGCTGGTAAATGTAGGCTTTATTCTAGGTTGCAGTGTGCCCAGCTAAAAGCTGGAATTCATTACCAAGGCAGAAGGGTAGAACGGATGTCGAGATAAACAGCTGACAGCTTTTTGCCACACTTGGGAAAGTAAATTATATACAGGCACATACATGTGTATATACACACATAAATATTCCCGTGTGGGTGCATATGTAAAGTATTTATGTCTGTGTATATATATATATATGTATATGCATATATGTATGTAATTTCTAATATTTTAACTGGTGTTTCCAGGAACCATAAAGACTGAAAAAACTCACTTCATGAGTTGTAATTAAATCAATATTTACTGATATGCTTTTCTATAAATTCTAGTCTAGAGTGATTCTTCATTAAAAAAAGGGGACATATGGTTAACTATTCTCAGGAAATGCTTTATGCAATACTAGGGGGTACAGATTCATGATACAAATTAGCATGTTAAAAGTCATAGAAAGGTCCTGCAGTAAACAAGCTTACTTTATGTTAACCCAGAATATTCTGAATTTAACAGAAACAAAATTTTCTTTTTGTAAGTTCCTATCAATATTACATATTTATATTTTGAGAATCATTGGGCTAGCAAAACCGAACTAGAAATTAAAGAACAGATTATTAAATTCATAAATTAAGAAAAACGTAGTTTAAAAACATAGATAGTAGCCATATTTTTGTGTTTAATCTTATAAACAATATTTATCTATTAATCTATTGTTGAAAATACAGAGAATTATAAAATAGAAAATAACTGCTTTAGTTTTTCTATCAAATTTTTAATTTTATTTTAAAAATTAATAATTTGGTAATAAACACTTAAAATAATCTATTTCCAAGTTGTTTCAAAATCAAGCTTTTAAATAGCAAATCTATACTGTTATTTAAAACCAGTTGGTAAGCTCAGACATAGTTTAATAAGAAATGAAAAGTAGTTGTAACGGTGTTTATAGAGACAGAACTAAGAATTAAAAGATTTTCACTTTCATGCACCATCCTTTCTGCAAATCATTTGTCTTTAGTGGTCTTTCATCATTTTAAATGTAAAAATCTCATTGAGGAAGTTGTCCTTTAATTTTCTTTAACAAGATGGAAGGGTCATTAAGTTTAATAGGTCTTAAATGTTCCTGTACCTCACACCTTGCAACTGACAAGGGAAACTAGTTTAACTGTCTGAAAATTCCGAAGGTGGTATTACATTAAATGTATGCTCTGTAATTGCTTCTGGCAAATTATCCTATTGATAGAAAAGTATATACCCAAGTTTCATGTGGATTTATTTTTTTGAACATCAGAAATGATTGTAAGTAAACGTCTTCAAAGTAATCTTTTGAAACGAATTAGCTATGTCTTTAGTTTGTAAATTACACAATATGTACTATTTTCAATCAAACAGTGACCACTAGAAATCAAAGAATTTCTATATTAGAAGGATGACTTTCAAAGCTCACTGCTTGAAAAATCACCTAGAAATTTGTGTTATCTTCCCAGACACAGAAGTTTTAAGAGATGTGATGCTATCGAAATTATGTTTCAGTTTTTTAAATCAGCTTTTCATGCTCTTTAACTCCATGTAGCAGTGTAGATAGACATTGGGAACAGACTTTACTAAAGCTTGGAATTCCCAAAAGTAATCTCATGTAAATAAAATTTGGGGTTAAAATTCTGAGGGAAAGTTATGTTTTTGATTAAGCAGAGATTTAAAAAAGTATATTTTTATTATAATTCCTATTTCCAAAATGTTCATTGCCATGACTATAAAGCTGTGAGTGAGATTTGTTTGGCTTTTGTCTCTTTTCTCAGAGAAAGAGACTTGCCTCAGTACATACAATTTCATAAGCACGATCAAATCTTTCCTTGATAACACTGAATTTATGTTTCAGAGACATCATTCAGGAATTCACTGACGATGTATGAGAAAGTGTTGTTAACTCAACGTGAAGTTGAGTCTAATATTGAGTTTTCCGTAGATCACTTGACCTCTTTGATCCTTCATTTATTCACTTATAAAATTAGAGTGTTCATCTGTTAAGCCCTTTCTAGACCTCAAATTTCTTTAGAGCTAAAAGCTTTGACTCTGTATTGTGAATTTGGAAGAAGTTAAAGATTTGAAAGATTGTCACTTAGTCTGGATATCCTAGAGAAAACTCTTTTCTAAGTAAATACTCAATATTAACTGATTTTATCATGGTTTGCTTTTTATCTATGAGCATAATGCCGCAAACAATGTACAATATATATCTGAGTAATTGAGGGTTCTGTGTTTGTTGATTTGAGTACTGGTTTTATTATAGCTTGTTTACTGTGTGTTGTATTAGAACTGAGTTACTATAGGACAAATTCAAGTCAAAAGGACTAGACCTACACATGGCTGTAAAATAGCAAAATATATCTTTGGTGTTCCTTCTACTGACCCTTAGTGTTTTCCCACTTTCCATTCCATTTAAGGACCTAATTCCCCTTATTAAAATCAGCTCTCAGCAAAATACCAGCTGTAAATGACTGACAACAGTTTAAATTATTTCGTTTCTTGAAATTATGAAAATGAATTTGCAGTAGATTTTCAGATAATAGCCGATGTATGGGAATGACATATTTTGGGCAGCAAACTTTCCTTCCTTTAATTGAATAAATAAATTGCATATTACTTAAAGTGTGCATGTCACTGTAAAAATGCTGGAGATAAGCTCTAAATATACTCCCTGCTCTCACAGGACCTCACAAAGCTTCCTCTAGTGAGGAAGAAAGACAATGAACTAAGTCAGTCATCATCACAAAACATGATGACTTCTGTGATGAGTCTGTGACTCCTGTGATGACCTGGTACATGAACACACAATGGTCCTTAATGTTCCTCTTCCTAGTATTCAATATTTTGTATAACCAGAGAGTCATAAGGCTCTTCTCTCACTTCTCTTTAATTGCTAAAAATAAAACAACAGTAAAGAAGATTTTTGTCGAGGAAAACACTCATAATTTGACTGTCCTAAATCAACAACACTTCATGTGTGTATATTATTTTGTAGTGGCCATACATGGTCATATGTATTTTAATGTAGTTAATAACATAGCATAATTGGGGTTTTTGTATGCTGCTGCTGTTATCAAATGTTGTTTTGTAAAATATTGCAATAATGTCTTTATAATTATTTCTTTTAGGGTAAGCATAATATCACTTTATGATGAGATGCCATAATTTACTTGAACAATTCTGTTTTGTTAAATATTTGCACTTTTCAAATAATAATATTGCCCAGCACAGAACATCATTGTGGATAGAGGTTTATTTTTCTATTGAATTATTTCCTAGAAGTTAATTACAAGATTGTAGGGTATGAACATTTTAATATCTCCTGTTATGAATTCTCTGTTGTTTTCCAAAAATGCTATACCAATTTCCTGTGCCATCATAATTATTTATTTTATTTTGAATAAATTATTTCTTTTATTCAACAAACGTTTACTGGATACTTAGTATGTCCAAGGTTTGGAGTTGAACAAATGAGTGAGATTTAAAGCTAATCATATCTTTGGGATTATCTGAAGGGATGGGACAAGATAAAGGCCTTTTGGAGCCGTGAAAGAATCCCAGGGGGCATAGGAGGAAGAATTTGTGAGTGTTTTCGAAAAGACATTTCACAAACGCTATCACAGTGAAGCACTGAAACATGATCTCTTTAAAGTCTGGTTCCCGCCAACATTGACCTCTATGCAGCATCCAGCCCACTCCCGTTCTCCCTGGGGACTGCTTATGGTACAATCAGCTTTTCAAAGTGCTCTGCCTATTTATTGATGTCCTGTCTAAAAAATTCAGCAGGTAAACACATTCCTGGCCCAAACAGTGATAACAAGGTAGCACAGCGGTAGCCTAGCTAGAAGCTTATTTTAAAATAGTCTGGTGGTATGAAGGAGAATCACCAAAGTAAACAGAGCATCTTTCATATCAACAGCTATTGCAGGCCAGCCTGCATACAAATGCTGCACTAATTTAACCCGTTTACCTTTTCCTTTCCCATTTATTAAATTTCAGAGCTTTACCTATACTATCTCCCTTAATCCTCACTATCTATGGGGCATTTGTTATTAGCTCCTTTATATAGATAAGGAAATGGAGGCTCAGAGAAATTAAGCAGTCTGTTTAATATCATACAGCTTGTAAATTGCGAATCTGGGATTCAGACGCAGAACTGATGGACTCTGAAAACTCTTTCCACTGGGTACCACTACTCAATTTTTACTTCAAGGTTTATATGATGTCCTGTTAGATGGGGACACATCTATAAATTGGCCGTCTCTTTTTTCTACTTCTCATTTATTCTTCCTCTACTTGGTGACACAATCAATATCTAGTTTTTATTGGACATCGATTATCTTCTGTGTCCTAAAAAAGGTCTCATTTAATCCTCACAACAACCCTAGAAGTAAATACTGTTGTCATTACAATTTTATAGTTGAGGAATTTGAAACTTCAGAGAAACATAATAACATGCCAAGATTCCTCAGTAATTAGGTGGGAGGAAAGGTAGGAATGAATGACCTCCATAGGGATTCAAACCCACTATTACAGGATCAAATAATTCTACTGATTACCCTTTAGATCAATAGATTCGGGGTGTTAGGATTGAATATATCTTTGGCTCCTGAGTATGGCTGCACTGGAGAGCCTGGGCAGTCAGGCAGCAACCTTGGGTCTCAGTCTACAAGCAATCATGAAACATCCCTGAGATCCATCAGAAAAGGAACTGTGGCCAGTTAACTCAGGTTTCCACCTTTGGCTGCTAGAAGCTGTACCACCAAATTTACAGCAGACACATGAGTTACCTGATAATTGTGTTAGAGACAATTTTGTAACTGAATAATACATGGTTTAATGCTATTTACCTAGGATGAAATTTTAAAATTTCATTTCTATAGTTACCTCTATCTTGAGTGAGAGTTGGCTAATGATATCTAATTAGGAGTTAATAAATATTGAAATAAAAGACAACTCCAAATAATTAAAAATATTATGTTGAGTGTTTGCAACACATCCCTTATATTTTAAACCTAAAGAGATTTAACCTCTTATTGAAACAGTTTATTTCTCTGTGCCTCCACAAGTAAATTTTGAATAAATAACTGAAAGAGATTATTTTGTAGGACATTAAACTATTGCCTTGTCTGGTACACCTTGACATCTTCTTCAGATCCTCCCCCTGGTAACAGTAGGCTTGTTCTACCCTCTCCCATTCCTCATGCATGTTCAGTGATGGCCATTGTCTATTAGATACATGGAGTCCGGGTCACATCCTTTTTGTTCAAAGGGAACTTAGAATGCTTCTGTGTTTGGAAAGATTCAGAAGGTATGAGATATTAGACTCACATAATTAATGTTATCTACAGATACAATCAGAATTGATCTCTGTAAATATAACAACTTAAAAAACTTTAGGAAGCTATACTGTCCACTGGCTTAAATATTTTATCCTGGGGATTCACTTCAGTCCTACTACAAAATTTTTAACGGCTATAAAGTACAAGCCCCTGAGCCAGCCATCATAATGGATACAGTTAATAGAATGTAGTTCCTTCCATCCAGGATCTTATATTCCAGAGGGCTTGACAGAAACAAATAACTCATGCATCAAGAAGAGCTTTTTTAATTGCCATTTGGAACTGCAAACAATGTGCTGTGTGAGGGTAGAGCTTCTAGAGATCATTTACGTTAGTCTGATTAGGGAAGACAGTAGAAGAAGCCTTTAGATTATATCTTAAAGAGCATAGGACTTACCAACTCTCAGGTTGGGGGTAAGAGTAGGAAGAGAAGGAATACTTCAGTTGAAACATTTGCATGAGCAGTGGAATGGAAGCAGAAAGTGGATAGAGTTGGCTAGGAAAGACTTATAGATAAATGTAGTTGGGAGTGGAGCCAATGCTTAGTAGAGGGAGGCAAGGCTTAAAAACGATCGGAATAGTGGCTTCTCAGATTATATTTTTCATGTAAGGCTATAGAGTGATACCATGCTGGGGGGATTTGTTTTTCTGTGTTCCTCCAGTGAGGATAGCATAGCACCTTATGGACTGTTTGCCAAATGGCTGGCCAAGGCCAGATGAGCAACCACGCATAACGGAACTCAAAAACAGATGTTATGCTCTCCTTTCTTTACCTTGTTGATATACTATTATTTATTGAATTATTGCATTTTTTTCTATTGTACTCCAACCCCAAAGATTTCAAGGGCTGAATCATAAACACCATCCTCCCAGCCTTCCATGCATGCATGCATCCATCCAGCAAATCTTGAGAACCTGCTGTGTTTTACACTCTGCACTAGACACTGAGGTTACAAAGAATTAGAAAAACTCTGACCTCAAGAAGTTCTCAATAGTCTGGGTGGGGGGGAATAGGTATGCTACCAAATAATTAAAATAAAATGTGCATGATGTTATATGGAAAACAGAAGGGGAAGTGCATAGCTATGGCTTCACAAAAAAGGTGACTTAATTTGAGTTACGAAGGATAAATAGGTGTTCTCCATGTGGAGAAGGAGAAAGAATGGCAGCCATTGATTGAACTCTGCTATGTGGCAGGCACCAGAATAGGTTTCATTTTACGTAAGAACAGTCAGTTAACCCTGGGAGCAGTCTTATCATCTCTGTTTTATAGATGAAGAAACTCGAGATCAGACAGATGAAGCGATTCTCTCAAGATTACATGGGTCGTGCTATAAGAGCTGCAACATATGCCCCAAACTACAAAAGCAAAAGGCGCATAGTAGTTCCACTATGATATCCTGAAAGAGAGAAGACGGTTTTTCAAAACATTGCTTAATGTTAACAGAGATAGGAAAACAGGGACAAGGGACAAGAATAACTCCCAGCTGTGAAGCAAGCAGAGTTTATCTCATCTTTTTCACTAGTACTGTGGCTCAACATGGCAGCCCTGTTACAAACTAAAGAAATGTTTCAATATTCTTCTCAATGGCAACAGTAACCTGTCTTATTTTCCGTAGTTTCAAAGCCTCTTGTTCTGCCTCTATGGTAATGAAACTAACAGTTTTCAATAGGCCAATCTGTAAACAAATCAGTACAAATTTCCCAACCTATTGTCTTTAGGATATCAAAATCATTTTCCTAGCATAGCAATTTCCAATAAAAATATAAAGTGAGTCACATGTGTGAATTTCTATCAGCTACAATAAAAAAGTGAAAAGAAGTGAAATTAATTGTATATTTTATTTCATCCATGTTCAAAATGTCATTTCAATGTGTAATCAACATTAGAATTATTACAATCATGTGTTGCTTAACGACAGGGATATGTTCTAATAAATGTGTCATTAGGTGATTTTGTCATTGTACTAACATCATAGACTGTATTTACACAGACCTAGATAGTATAGCCTACTACACACCTAGGCTATATGGTACTAATATTATGGGACTACCATCATATATGCAGTCCATTGTTGACTCAAATGTCGTTTGTGGTGCGTGCCTGTATGGTGGTATCTTTACGTTCTTTATTTCCTACCAAGTCTTTGAAATCTGGTGTATGTTTTACTCTTAGAGCACATCTCAATTTGGACTAGCCACATTTCAAGCACTCGATAGCCCGTGTGGCTAATGGCTACTGTATTGATTGGACAATGCAGCCCGTAGAAGACATGTAATAAGTGGACAGTCAGATGGAGTATCTGTGGCACTACAGCAAGTTATTAGAAAGGATACTTTTGGTCTGGGGTGGCTTTCTTGTTTCTCACATCATAACAAATAAGTAGGTTAGGGTTCTCAACCTTAGCTGAACTTTAGAACTACTTGGGGAGCTTAAAAGCTCAAGTGTTCCACTGAAGTTCTGATTTGGTTGGCCTAATGCGGGGTGCAAACATCAATGTTTTTTAAAAGCATCCTAGATGATTCTACCAGGTAGCCAGGGCTGGGAATCACTGAGATAGATAGAGCCCATTCTTACCCTTGCTATGACCAGTGCTAGGAAAGGGTCAGGACAAATGGAGAAATAGCAGACTCTTCCCTGTTCTACACCTTAGTGAGAAATAGGCCATTAGAGCTTTCTGTGGAAATTCCTACCGACTAGTGATGCCCATGTTTGCTTTGGTTTGAAGATATTGAATCCCCAGTAGGGATTATGTACTTTAATGATCCCATCCTTATCAATCTGAGATTGATTTGGGCTTTTTTTTTTAAAAGTAAAAATAGAATGGACTGAAATCTAAAAAAGACTGTTGTTTTAAGCATCTGATAAATTACTGAAATAAAAGGCTTTAGTTAGATGATCTTAAAAAAATAAAATATATATTTAGTGAAAAGTTAGGAGTATATAAACTTCTGCACGAGCTGATTTCTTTAACGCTGTGGAGAAAAATAATGTTTTAGACCTTTGCCCTTGATGTGAAACAATTCAGACCTCTGTATTTGCATTTCTCTTTGTGGTCTTCAGGGTCTGGGGTTTGTGAGGTGAGGAGGATCAGAAACAAAGCAGGGTGTAAATATCTGCTGTCTAAGCCACAGACCTGATCCTTTGTCGGCCACAATAGAGTGTAAAAATGCATGAGTGTTCTCCCCTCCATCCTTAGCTAATGTCCCATTTGTATCTAATGTTATAGATGCCGTTGTAAATTACCCTTATATTAAGGATTGCAATCTCTCAATAACAGGGTCAAGTTAATAACTCGAGTTTAAAAGGAAGACATCAAGCCTTCCTAATGCTGAAGCAAATACCATCCAAATGAGTAGACCAATATGACTTTAAGTCTTCATTAATACAGTAAAATTATTAGCACCTGGTTATGCAGAGACTATCTAATACCGGCATGCAATTGCTTTTTTATGATTATTACAATAGTGATTTATTCTCTTTAAACTCTTAACCGTTCTCTTTGGAGAGTACTTTCTTCTAATGTGTACAAAGAAGCCTTAGGCTCATGACAATGATATTTACTACTCTCAATATTAGGATATTTCTCCATTTTGTACCTATTTACAATGTTCATAAAACATCTGCCACAATGCTGAAATCAGCTTTGAGAAAGTAAACTAATGGTGACCTGTGAAATGAGAAAGTTTGCGAGTCTAGGATTTGGAAGGCTGTAGTCACTCTCGCTCTCACGCTGTAATCTATATCTTTAGCATTGGGACACATGATGAGCTGTGAAATGAAACACTGATGCCCACATAAGGTCTCCTGTAAATGAAGCTACTGTGCTAAATGGAAGCAAGGCCCAAGCCTGTGTACATGTGAGCACGCATACACACACATGCATGTACACACACATGCTCACCTACTCCAGATGCAGAATTGGAAAATGCTTCAAGAGGACTTAACTTAAAAACTTCACAACCTTCAGTCATTGTTTTAAGGGTGAAGTAATGGGTCATTAGTGATAGCCTCTATTTCCATTTTTGCTAGTGATGGCCGTAGCCTCAAATTTTGAAACTAGAATTCAAAACTTTAAGAAAATAGCTAACTTGCTGATATTCACAGAGAACCAAATGTAGACTCATGCTGTGACAAATAGTCTATACTATTATGATGTAGCCAATCAGATTAGGGACAATTTAATATAGCAAGAAACTAGTCAGCTGCATTGAGTCAATTCCCAAGGGTTCCATTAAAATCAGATGAATCAGAGCAGTATGGCTGCTAATCTTGTGCTCATCCAAATTATATGTGAATAGCCTGAGCCTGCAGATTTGGGCTGAGAAAAACCTAAATGCAGTCTCTTCTTAGATGTTTAGCACACGAGCTTATCGGCACATTTCAAAATGGGCTTTAGTGAGATTCAGTGAACAAATTTTACCAAGAACTTCCTGATTCCTCTCAGACACACATTTAGAGACGCTATTCGTAGTTTTTGAGTTTTTTTTTTTTGTTTTTGATCACTCAATAGGAAGGTTGATGTAAAGAATTTACCAAGATTCAGTCTGTTTCTTCAGTCTGTTTTATCTGTAGAGGTATGCTTGAGTTTGTCAAAGGTGAAATGCAACTCCAATATGTTTTGCTTTGGTTAAATACTTCTTACTTTTTTTTGCGTAGACTTCATCAAGTCTCTTTGGATTAATCTTCTCTCAGCTAACAACTGTAAATCATAGCAGTATGATCATTAAACAGATTTTTCTCCCGGTTGAGATGAATATCTATTTGAAGATGCTGCAGTGTGCAGTGGGAAGCATTCTTATCAGCAAGGATAATGGAAGATTTCTTTATAAATCACTTCATGGGAGACAAGCAGAGTTTAGCTTTATTAAGAGTTGGAGGAACAGAAGCCGCACTTAGCAAAGAGTACCTAAGGCACATGGGATACTTGAAAACATAAATATACCATTGAATCATTAAGTACTCAATCTTGTTAAAATTGCTCATGCAGAATTCCTGTTAATTTCAAACTGTCTGAAGTAGTGCATAGAATTAAATTTGACCTAGGTCTGCAGTTCGTATTTTTGACCACTCAGAAGCTGGTATTATTGATAAAAGAGAAACCAAACAAATTTAAAGATTTCCAGGCAAGACACTTGGCAATTTCACAATGGAAAATCTAAAAGTATCCTTGAAGTCAAATTTCCAACAAAATACTTCATTTTACCAATATTGTATCAGTTGTAATTTATTTTAAAGGGAAAGCCATCTGATGTGTGTTAATTTTATGAACAGTGATCATGCTTTCAATTTTTCAAACATTCTTGGGTTCCAATGTTATAGAAGCAAATTGATGTCTTGGTTTCCTTATCTAGTTTAGAGTTTATCAGCATTGGAATGTGGAGTAGGCAGAGAACAGTGATTCTGGGAGAAAAATAGCATTTTGTTGCTTACCTGTTTTGAGCAAAGATTATGATAAATATTTTCATATTATTATCATTCCAATTTAGCTGATGAACTGATGCATTGAAATAAAGAAACGTATGTAAATGTCCCCAGTTACATAGTGTAACAGAGCCGGGGTTTGTCTGGAACCAGTATTCTGGTTAACAGGCTCTGCAGAAGAGCTCTGAAGCTGAATTTCCAGGGCTACAGTTTTATTTTTGACCCATCCAACTTAAACCAGCATTTATTGGGCAAATACTTTGTGCAAAGTGCTATGTTCTCATAGTTTACAACTGAGTAGGGGATAAGATAATTATGAAATAAGTTGTGTGTGTGTATGTAATGTTCAAGGAAACATTTCCTGCCCTCCAAATTTGGATTGGACACACTTTCTGTATACCCCACGTCACACCCACACAAATCTGGATAGTTTAGGGTATGATGTAGTAACAAACAAACTCCAAATCTCAGAGGTTTAACCCTGTGTAAATTTATTTCTTATTTGTGCTACATATTTACCGTGGGTCTGCTGAGAGCCCTGTTCTGCCTTGTCTTCCCTTCAGGACCCAGGTTTCCAGATCAGGCACCTTTGGGAATAATGTCAGTTCCTGTGGAAAGGAAAAAACCAAAGTATGGTAAATTGTATCCTGGTTCCTAAAGATTTTATCCAGAAGTGATTCATATCACCTCCACTCCATATTATTGGTCAAATAAGTCACCCAGCCACAACTAACTTTAATGGGGCAGGATATGTAATTTATCACGTGCTTGGAAGGAGGAGCAGAAGTTTTTCTTGACAATATTGACCACCATAGCACCCCGTTTTCCTCTGGTAAAGGATTCATTAACTTTTAGCGTAGTTGTTCCTTAACAGAAATTCCATGATGGTCATGTTCTTTACTCCATCTACAATACCTATCACAGTGTTTAACGTATTCACTGTTGAATGAAGGGCAGTAACAGTTCTATTTGCATATTCATAATAATTAGAGTTTTAGAAGTCTATGATCAGCTGAGAAATTTAGAAAATCCTCCAGTTTCTAGAGGAAAATCTCAAGAGAAAAAAAAAAAAAGGCCTTGGGCAATTCCCACATATATTGCCACAAGGGATATTTCATCCAAAAAAAAAAAAAAAATCAACTAAAGATTCTGATACTATATAGAGCCTGAGTTTAACCTTGGAAAATGATTGGAAAATGTCTACCCATCTTTCATGAAATGATGGTTTATTTTTCCTGCTTGTCTAGTTGTGGTGCACCAATCACATAGAAACAGACTTATCCAAGAGACATTTTCATCAATTACACGGTGCTCTAACAACATTCTGTCTCGGGAAGCTTCATAGCTTTCTCAAGTGTGATTTCTTTCCCCTTTTTATCTTGAGATGAAACACAGATCAGTACAGCCCATATCAACACTTTTACTTGACATAAAACCATTTGCTATCTCGCCCTTATCCTACAAAAGAATCCCACTGTTGTGTGAATTTTGGAATTTAGTTTATCACTTTTCAAACTTCAGTCTCTGAAGGCAGTATCTGCAATAGATTTTAGTACTATATAACCTCTTCAATATTTTTAAAAACTTTAAAAAATTGGCACATTTCCCTGAGATAAAGTTAAACATGCTAACAAAAAGGCTAAATTCCTTTGCTTTGAGCTAGAATCATATTAACAACCTCACAAACTTAGATATTTAATCAGAACCTCTTATTAGAAGTTATAAATGGGATTAAGTAAAATTTAAGAAAATTAAAATCTTATAGATTTCAGATTGTTTGGAAGACAAGTTTTAAAAATTGGGCTTGGTGATAGCTGTACATATGATAGATGGCTAATGCTACACAGAAGCTAATTTTGATGTACAGTCATGCACCGCATAAGGACGTTTCAGTCAACAATGGACCGCATATACAAAGGTGGTCCCATAAGATTAGGACCATATAGCCTAGGTGTGTAGTAAGCTATACCATCTGGGTTTATGTAAGTACACTCTATGATGTTCGCACAATGATGAAATTGCCTAATAGAATGTATCCCCAAGTCCTTCTGTTCCAAGTCCTTCTGAGACACTCTTTCCTGCTGGCCATTTTGCTGAGTGGGAAATGGGCGGTGTAACCCAATGCTCTTGACCATAGATAACTGAAGGGTGAGTGAGAGAAAGAGAGAAAGAAGGAGGAGGAGGAGGAGGAGAACAAAGAAGAGAGAGGAGGAGAGGAGAATGGAGAAGAGGGAAAGAGAGAAATAGAGCACTGGGCTCTGGAGCTGCCCGGTTCTGTACTCTTGGAGCTAGGATTCTTTAGTTTTTTACCAATGTTCTTTCCATTAACTGTTTATTTTTCTGAGGTAACTTGAGCAGGACTGTGTTTTTTGCAACCCGCAATGGCCGTATGAGAATAACCTCCTATAAACACTGAGCTGTCTTACAGCATCTGAAATAGGACTGATGTGCACTAAACTTTTTAGGAAACAGGTCTTGTAGACGGCTGTTTCTGGACGGGAATTCTGTTCTCTCACCTTCTGGTATGCCCTTATGGTGGCAATCTTGTCACTCATGCAACAGTGAGAATTGTTATAAACTGCTTCTTCTTTAGACATAGTCAAGGTCTCTAAAAAGAAAATGAAACTAGAACTCAAAAACCAAAAACACTAACAACTTCCCCTCCTGTAAACAATTGTCTTTGCTTGACTTAAAATGAAGATGGCATGATATTCTGAGTTCTACTAGCAATATCTGCAGGTCTTCATTTTTCTTATGCAGTTTTGCTTTTTCTTCCAGTTTTATAAAATTTTAATCACTTAAAAATAGACAAAAACACTGATAATAGCTAACATTTGGAGTGCTTACTATGTGCCAGATACCGTGCTGCTAGAACTCTCATTTACGAAACCGAGGCTAAGTCACATGAGGGATGTGCAGCTAATAAATGCTGAGCTTGGACTGGAAGCCAGGCAGTCTGACTTCAGAGCCCACATTCACCCATCAAGGAGCTATGGTTACCAGCATATTTGACTGTCTGGTTCTAAAGGTCTTTCGAGAATGCTAGGGCTCAAACTTCGGATTATTTTTTTTTGCATATTTCAACCCTTTATGCACCCCTTTGAGAGATTAGCATGTATTTTATACTCTCAAGAATAGGCTTCTCACTTCCACATCCTTTCTACATGAAGCATAGGCTTTTCACACATTACTTACGGAATACGAATCCTGATTTTCGAGATAAGACAAGCTCACCTAGTTTTAGTAGAAACATGTTGTCTTTTTGTCTATTTAATCCGTAGTTCCAGGAACTACAGTATTGCCTCATTAAATTCCCACTGAAGAGCCCAGGATGAAAAAATAATTCATAGTACATTGTACTTGGAGAGCAGCTTGGATGAATATACTCACCAGACTAGCCATGCCATCTTTTTCTTTGCACTGACCTTCTGCTCAAGGCTTACAGCTATCCTAGCTTTTTCTTCAATCTGGATCAAATTTTTATTCTATACTACCAGTAAGCAGTGGCACCTGTTCATAATATGGATCAAATATGAGGATTAGTAATTATTAGGAAAGATTTAAAACCATTGCTTTCACCTCTTTTGTAGTGGAACAGAAAAGAAGATTAATTTTTTCCCAACTTTATTAAGGTATATTTGACAAATAAAATTGTATATATTTAATGTGTACAACACGATGTTTTGATATACGTATACATTGTGAAATGGCTACCACAATCAAGCTAGTGAACACATCCATCACCCCACATAGTCACACCCCTTTTGTGTACTGTGTGTGTTGAAAACATTTCGGGTCCACTCTCCCAGCAAACTTCAAGTATACAATGCAGTACTATTAACAGAAAGTGAAGGTTAATTGCTTGAGTAACTGATTCGACTACCCAAAGGAAATGTCAAAAAGTCTTCCTTTACTTTGAAACTTTAAATGCAAGGCTGAGGCCTTCATAACTCATTAAGTCTAAGTAACTGGCAGTTTACAAGTCACCAAGAATAAACGTGAATGCTTTCCGTAGTACCTCAGATGTATTACGTATGCATCACTGGGCTTTTCAAAGGATAAAGAAAATATTTAAGTATGAATCTTTGACTTTTTTTATGTAAGGAATTTCTTGGTCTTTTGAAAAACGTGATCACCTGCCTACATCTCATCTTAGAGTTGGAGAACAGCAAATCAAAACACTGTCCCTGAATTTCATCATTTTGTTCATAGAATGGGTATTTACTGAGTGCCTGCAGTGATGGTGATTAGCAGTAAGAAAGACCAAGTAAGACATCACCATTCTGGGGCCTTAGGTCCATGGCTCACATTCTCTAAGCCTCAGCCTCCTAACAGAAAATAGGTGTCATATCAGGACCTACTTAGGGTAGTTTTGAGAATTGAGTGAGATAATATACCTAAGGCATTGATGAAGAGATTTTTGATTTGAGATTTTAGCCTTAGATTTGTGGCAAAAGGAAAACACTCAATACAATGTAACCAACACATGGAATGCTTGATATAAATCTGGGGAAGAATTTATGGATGTCCACGAGTTGTGTTAAGATCTGTGTAGAAATAAGATGCATAAAAAGATATTCCCTGCCTTTTAGAAACTTCTAGTAAGAGTGACAGAGGTAGAAGTAGAGATAAAGATAGAGGAAAAGGTGAGAGAGAGGCAGACAGAATAAAATACTATATGAGTTTAGAAAAGTGAAACCATTTACATCTGGGTGAGGCATTAGGGAAAATTTATGAAGGAGGTGACTTTGAATGAAAACCTGAAAAACTGGACAGCATTTGTATTTGTGGAGCTATTATGATATTGGAGATAAAATCCTGAGAGAATAAAGATGTTTTATCCCAGGATTCTGTCCTCAGCAAAAGGTGTGTATAGTAATGATATGATATTCGGAAAGAGAAAGTGCCATTGCTTTCTAAGAATTGGCATGAATTCTCTTCTAAATAAATAGTTGTGGTAATTGCACAGGACCTAGGGAGTTGGCTAGGACTCCTTTGGACTTGTTAGAAGAACTCAAACCAGGTAGGTTTAAAATTTTAAAAGTTCTGTCTTTCAAATTCTCTAGCTTGTCAAATAATTTTAGAAAATTGTGAGTCTAAAAAAAATTTATATAAATATATAGTTTTGGAAGAGTACACTGACCCTGTTCACATTTCCTAAAGTCTTGGCTATCTTTAGACATCTTCATCTCCTTTCCACTGTATTGGGCTTATAGAACACAAGCCGTTCCTTGTGGCAGAGATAGGAATTGTAACAAGTACCTGGCACCTGAGATGCAATTAAATAGGAGGTGCAGTTTAATCATGCAGCCCATGCTGTCATTTATCTGCATCAGGCTTAATCATTAGAACCTTTTTAAAAACCAGCACTCTATTTGAGGTCAATCTTCCTGCTTGTCACAGGTTCTAAAGTGACCATTAGTGCCTTACTCTGTATTTCCAAATGGCATTTGGGACAGAAACAATTTATTGAGCACATTTTCTATATTAGCCACTGTGCTAACTGGGTTATTGCAATACTCCTCTCAGTAATTCTGTGAGATAGGTAATAGTTTCATCCCTTCCTCCCTGATGAAGACCCTGAGGCTTAGGCTAAGTAATTTGTGCAAGTCTCATACTCAGCAACTAGTGAGGGCAGGATGGAAACTCAGTTCTGATTTTTTTTTTTTTTCTTTTTTGCTGAGGAACGTTCACCCGGAGCTAACATCTGTGCCAATCTTCCTCTATTTTTTATGTGGGTCACTGCCACAGCATGGTCACTGACAAGTGGTGTAGGTCCATGCTTGGGATCCAAACCTGGGCTGCCCAAGCAGATCACAGAGAACTTAACCACTAGGCCACGGGGCTGGCCCCCCAGTTCTGATTTTAAAGACTGTTCTTAATTACCGTGTCTCCCAGGTTGCCTGTGGAGAAATTACTCTTGAAAAAATTACATGTACGTGCATACATATATACATTTACATATGATATGTAAGGTTTTCTTTATTTACATTCTACTATAATCTAGCTGGCTACTTCTTAAGGTATCAAAAAAACCAAGATCTTCCTATCTTGGATTGAGTTTTTTTGTGTGTGAGCTGAGCTAACATCTGTGCCAATCTTCCTCTACTTTGTATATGGGATGCCGCCACAGCACAGCTTGCTGAGTGGTGTGTATGTCCACGCCCAGGATCTGAACCTGGGAACCCCAGACTGCCGAAGTGGAGCATGCAAACTTAACCACTACACCACCGAGCCGGCCCCTTGGATTGCGTTTTAAGAATCTAGACCATGCTGGTACATTTTTGCAAATGTTCAAGTCAGAATGCATTGAGAAAGTTTTGGAAATAAAAGGAAACTTCCTCTTCATTTTTGGAAGAATGCAACTAATATAACCGATTGTGACTTAACATCAGTGAAACGGTTGGACCATTGATGCTATTTATCAAATTTATTCAGTAGTTATGTTTTGCTTTATCTTCATGTATTGCTCAATTCCCTGGCAGCTCTGCTTCCCTTGAGGAACCACATCGTGTGACAGCAAGGATATGTCTTCAACAACCGTCATATCTAGGATTGAGCCCCTGGTAGGTGTGTTAACTTCAGCAAATTATTAAACCTCCTAATGCTTCAGTTTTCTCATCTTCCAGGATGGAGTAAAAATATATACCTTCCAGGGTTATTCTAGAATTGAAGCAGATTATGCATACGAAATGCTTAGCAATATATCTGGTACCTAATAATGTACTTAAAAAGTGGAAAATATTGATTTTTTTTTAACCTCAAACTTCTGTTCTATTCTTTGTAACAAGTGGCTAGTATCTACTTTCAGGGTTTCTGTGTGTGTGTGTGTGTGTGTGTGTGTGAGTGTGTGTGTGATGACTAAATAGAAATAATGTGTGTGGAGAACCTCACACCTGGTAGAATCTCAGTGAACATTGGAACCTCTCTCCTCCTATTAATTCACATTGAAAACACATTCCAGTGATCTTTATTTTCTTTTCCTTATTGGTGTGTGTATCCCTTTATTGTCTAGCACAACATGCTTGGCTTGTATGCAACTTGCAGTTTCCAAGTTTTAACTTTAAGAGTAAAGGAAGAGAAAAGCCCACACAAAATGCAATCTCGATGGGAAGAGAATAAGCCACTTTTCAGGCAAAAAGATTATGAACTTAAAGTGTAGGTTCCTTTTCAATATTTCAGGAAAACACTTTACATACAGTTCTGGGAATGTAGCCAAAATGAGAAAGCCAAAAGTTATATCCAACAGATAATATGAGAGGGTAAGAGGAGTCACAGATATCCAATTACTTCTATAATAAAAGTACAACAGCCTATGCCTTTCTGTCCACATCTTTGTTTTAGAAGAAAAGGCAAGGGGTGGAGGTTATGGAGTAAATCTTTAAAGCCTATTTGAAAAGCTTCTCTCTCTTTTACTCTCATTCTCTTCCACTTTATAGTGCAAGTTTAAGCTAAAATGCAAGGAGTGCCCCTACACACTAAGCATTATTCTTGTGAAATTCTCTGGAAGCAGATTTAGTAATGTACATCCATCCATTCAGTAGATTTTTTTGAATACCTATTATGTGCCAGGCGCTGTGATAGATGCTGAGAATTTAATCAAGGAACTGGAGGAAACTTTCTACATTCCCACACACCAAATCTACCAATATTTGTGCATCTGTACCCAAATACTCTCCCTTTTTTTCCCATTACAGTGAAAGAACTCCCCCAGCTCCTATTCATGGTCTATTCCTTCTCTTGGCTAGAGTGTCCCATTCTCACTCTCCTGCTCAAGGACTTCGCACTTGTGATTGTCCCCCGTCAATTTTGTTCCTTTTCTGTGAACATGCTTATCCCTTTAGTGGAATCCCACTCACAAAATGTATTCCTTTGACCTCTCTAACTACACCCTCCAACTACAGCTCCATTTCTCTAATCCCTTTGATGGCAAAATCTCTTGAAAGAGTTGTCTACACTCCACTTTCTTTCCTTCCAAGCTTTCTTGAAGCTTCTCCATTCAAGCATTCATCCCTCTTATTCCACAAAACTGCTCATATCGAGGTTATCAGGCACTGCCATATTGCCAACCCCAGCACTCCAGTCTCAGTACTCATGTTACTTAACCCAGCACAGCAGTAGACCCTTGGTTTCCGGAATATGGCATTCTCCTTGTTTTCCTCCTACCTCAGAGGCGAATCCCTCTCAGTCTCTTCATCTTCCCAAACACTAAATGTCAGAGTGCCTTGGAAGTCAGTCCGCAGACCTTTATTTTGTTTTCCTCATAAGTGAATCCACTCACTCCAATGATTTTAAATGCCATCTATATTTCAATAACTTCAAATATATTTGTCTCCAGCCTCAAAACTCTTTCCTTAACTCCACAGTTGTATAGCCAACTGTTTACTTGACATTTCCACAGCTGAGACTTCACCCATCTCAAACTGAACTCTGAACTTCTGCCTTCCACACTTCCTTCTCTCCAAGTATTTCTTGCTTTGATCAGTGCAACTCTAGTCTTCAAACTATTCATGCCAAAAAATTTGGAGCAATCCTTGGTTCCTTTCATTCTCCGCCATCCAATCTATCAGCAAGTCCAATGATCTCTACCTTCAAAATACATACAGAATCTGACCTATGTTCGTCACTTTTACAGCAATCACTGTATTCTATCATGATCTCTTCTGTTATAATCACTGTACATGACCGTGATCTTTCACTTAAACTACTGCAAATAATCTCTTAACTGTTACCATTGACTAACTCCTTCCAGGCTATTCTCCGTACAACAGGCAAAAGCAATCCTTTTAAAATGTAAGTCAAATCCTGTCACTCTCTGCTCGAAACTCTCCAATTACCTAGGATAAAATGAAGGGCCTTACCATATCAGTGTAGCCTTCTAGTGCTCCATAATTCTTTCAATCTCATCTCTTCCTCCTCTCCTCTTTGTTCACCCTGCTCCAGCTACAGTGCTGTTCTATGAACACATCCAGCAAATCCCAGGATCATGATCTTGCGTGGTCTTACTGTTCCCTCTACCTGGAATGCTCTTCCTCTACTTATCATCATAGGTCCGCTTACCAGGAAGCCTTCCCTGATTACTTTTGATAAAATAGACTTCATCCATCCCAACAACTTCTCATTGCTGCAGCTCAGGAGCACTCTTTATTCCCTTATATTGCTATAGTCTTCATAACATCACCACCTACCGTTTTTTTGCTGTTTGTCTGTTTCCCACTGCTAGAATGTCAGTTCACTGCTGTATCCCAGTGCCTAGAAATGATGCTTGGCACCTAGTACATGCTTGGTAAATATTTCTGAATGCTGAAGAATACTAACACGGGTTCTGCCCTCACAGAGTTTACACTGTAGTGGGTGCTAAAGACAAATGCAAGTAAGCAGACAAATGAAGCAGTACACAAATTTTGAGAAGTCGTTTTGATAAGTATTTTAAGAGCATTGCCTAAGACATCGAGATGGAGATTAACAGGGAAAACAATTTAGTTAGATTGGTTCGGGAGGCTTTTCTGAGGACGTGGCAATTCATGATTGGGAAATTCCAGCTTGGGATGCATAACAGTTATGAATCCTGGCCCATCTCAAGGAGTTTGTAGCCAGTCTGCATGTTTTGCATCTTTTTGAGAAGGAGGATTTATGTGAAATTTAGGTTAGAAGTAGAATTCTATTCTTCTTCTAATCCTTCATTCCAACCTCATCTGGGATCAGGATAGTAATAGACATTCATTAAGAATATCTCTGAGATTAGAAATTAACTAGCTTTTTAAAAGAACAATATCAATGGCAATATTAATAGTAGCCACAGTTTATTGAGAACCTAGTATGAGTCTGGCACCTTACAAAGAGCTTCAACTATGGTACCTCATTATATTATTACAGCAATTATGTGAGAGAATTCATTTAACATGCTTAGCGCAAGTGCCCAGCATATATGGAGTGCTTAATTGATCATAGCTTTTAATAGTAATAATAATATCAACTATCATTTCAGTATTATAAGCCCCATATTACAAATGAGAGAAGTGATGTTTAAAAATGATTGCAGAAGAGCCCCAAAGGTTATACATTTTAAAGTGTCAGATCTCAGATTAAAATCAGATTTTCTTTTTTTTTGCTTGAGGAAGATTTGTCCCGAGCTAACATCTGTGCCAATCTTCCTCTATTGTATATGTGGGTTGCCACCACAACATGGCAGCCCATGAATGGTGTAGGTCCACGCCTAGGAACCGAACATGAGCTGCTGAAGTAGAGCACGCCAAACTTAACCACTAGGCCACAGGGCTGGCCCCATGGTATGCTTTTTAATATGTATTTGTGAACTCTCTTTCCCTTTTTTACATAATGATTTTATTTCTCTACTATCTTTCCTTTCTTTACCTAATGGTTTAATATGATTGATACAAAATAAACTAAACCAGGCTTCTTTTCAGGAATTTGCTAACTGGCTGGCTTTCTTAAGTCAACCAAGGCTGACATCTTTCCTTTCATCCCTTTCTCCTTCCTTCGTTCCTTCCTGCCTTCCATTTTACTTGATTGCATTATTGCCCTGCACCTGTTTCCCGTCCCCCATGTCCATACTTCAACCTTCTTTGCACTTTTGGAAATGATTATTCAGTACCCTCCACAGGAGCACATCTCCATCCTTTTCCAGCTGGCACACTGTCTTGCAACTTGTTTCACCCTTGGTCTCTGTGCACACGTGCCAACCTCCGCTGGCAGCTCTTTTGGGCCGTTTGGTGCCAGCCTCCTCCTAATGCATGTGGGGCCCAGGGTGTGACCGTGAGCTATTTTCAGCTGCCTCCTCTACTCCTGGGGCTTGCCAAAGTTTGCTTCAGACCAGCCAAGTCTCTAATCTTCAGAAAATTGCTTGATGACTACAGGTGGATCTTTATCCCTCATGAGCTGCGTCCTTTCTGAACCACCACCAACCAAGCACAGCCCTGCGGAGAAATTAAGCTGTGAAATGCCTATGAAGAATCTAGTAAGTGTTTCAGAATTGTAATTGCAGCTATAAAAGGCAAGCACAACTGTTTATGAAATATATGGCTTAGTAGGTTCTACCTTTACAACCAAAAAACCAAAAATCTCTTTTCCCTTTGTCTCTGTGCTAATACGGAGGGGCAAGGGTGCATTCCGGGTTCATGTTACCTTTAAGAAGAGTCAGTGGTGTAATTGGCCAACACTGAATTTTACCCAGTCTACTCAACCTCAGGGTAGCAGTACTATAGGATAGCAGATGAGATAGCTTTGGAGTCAGAAAGACTTAGGGCTGAAGCCCGGCACCTTCATAAACTAGCTGTGATATCTTGAGATGCTACTTAAATTTCTCTATCCAAGTTTTCTCACCTATAAAAAGGGAGAGAGTAATTCCTACTTTGTAATGCTGTTATAAGAATTAATTGAGGGAGTAAATATGTAGTGTGAATGAATCTAGACTTATAAATCCAGAGGTGGGAAGCAAACAAGCTTTCTTCATTTTCTTTAACTCATAATTTCTGACTCTGAATCCTCTTCTATTGGGCAATAGAGATACAAAGATAAAAACTCAATTTAATTTGTACCTGAAATTTTATTCTCACTTTCTTTGGGGAGCAATATCCACTGTTTGAGGATATCACACAGTGGTAAGATTTTGGCTGTTAGGTCTTGATGAGAGAGAGTCTTGGCTGAGGTCCTAAGTTAACCCAGATGGCTTTGGAGACATCCACCACATCAGTGTGCATGGGCCCTTTCAGACCTCAGGGCTCTCTAATTCTCTCTGCATTGCCCGGCTTGAGTACAGGGTATTTGGTAAAATTCTCTAGAGGCCCATATTCTAGGGGTCCCTTTCTCCAGTCCTGATGCCTTTGTTGTGGAAAACCAGGGGATAATTTTTCTCGGCTCTCAGGAACCATAGAATTTTCTCTCTTCCTTTGCTTCTTACTCAAGCCAAAGAAAATCTTTTAGTAATATAGATATGGGGAGTACCCTGCTTCTTCTAGATATTTAGTCTTTACATACAAATAACTTTTTCCCATGTTTCTCTCAGGAGCATCCCATATTACTCACTCAGTAGCTGTGGAAATTCTGAACACAAATCACTCCTCCCCAAACTACTTTGAAGAAAGCAAACAGAAATTCTGTCCTCAGCCTCGAATGAAGGTTGGGAGGAGCGGACATTAGAAGGGGCAAAGTCCAGGGAAAGAAAACATCTAAATACTTTAAATGATTATCCTGCATTGTGTGTAAAATCATTGTCACAAGGACTGGGCCACAGTAGGTGCTGAAGAAGTTGGAGTTATTACTGACATTTAAAATTGATTCTCTAATACTGCTCTTTTCTTCACAGAAACTGAATTTTCCAACATTTCTCTTCTGGAATGTCTTTTGATTTGGGGCAATCATTTTGAGATGGCTGGCTGGAGTCAGAAGAGAAGTCTGCAACTATGGAACTGAGCAAACTAAATTAGTACAAGATGATAGGGGGTGGACAGGGATGCAACTCAATAGCTAGGTCTCCTGTGTACCATGGAGTCCAGCCACCACCAGGACACTCACAGTATCTCAGAAGCCACCAGAGGCAAGGTCACTTTCCAAGAGAAACATAAGCCCCCCATATAATCACCTGCTAGTATATTTTTGCTTGCTAAGCCTAATTAGTTTGTGAAGGAGTGCTAATGAGGATGGCATTTACTTGTCTGGACAGGCTAAGGATGAAGGGGTCAAGGATAGGAAGGTGATGTCAGAAGAATGAAGATGTCTTAGGAGCCAGACTGTTATGTTTTGTGGAGAGCAGCAGCCAAAGTTCTGCAGAGCACAGAAAGCATGACTGTCTCCTCTGGGAAGTAGTAACAACTCAGATTTGTGTAGCACGTTTCACGTTTGTAACATTTTTATATACCTTAATTTTCTCTTATGCCTTCACAACAGTGGTCTAAAAGTATATAGGTGGTTCTTATAATTTTTACCTTATAGATGAAAAAAACTGAAGCTCAGAGGAACTTACCTGAGCTCAAACAGATAAGAAGCAGTCCAGACCTCAAAAGAACAGTGCTTTTTCTATGATATTCCATAGTCTCCTAAAATGCATGGAAAAGATCCCTCTGCCTCTGGGTTTTGATCTGCAGTCTTAAGGTTGACAGGAGCTTCATATGCAATGTTGCCTACTTAGAATTACTCCCTGATGAGACTTCTGAGTTTCTGTTATGGGACAATGCTTTAAGAAATTCTAAAAATTCAGATAAAAGTTGATTCTTTAAGGTTGTTTGATATTTGGATCAATTTGTATGCCTGACCATAGCTGTCTATTTTTTACCATTTCATCTTTTTCCCATGCATAGACTAGTATGTTAACCTTGTTAGGTTTTGTTATTTATATTCTATTTTGCATAATACTTTTAAATGAGAATCAGAAAGCATGGAGAATAAAATGGTATAGTTTTAAAAATGAGCCTTGCCACAAGCAAGAGCAACTGTCTGGATTCTGACTTTACTTTCTATCCTCCTCCATTAAGCATCTCAAAGACCCTTAAGGAATCTCAGAGCAGATTTCCCATTTAATTGCCATTAAATACCTTGATCCTAAACTGAGTTGGCTAGGATATCCTAATAGTCCAACATAAAAAAAAAAATAGTCACTGAAGATGGTATGCTAGGTTAGCCACAGACATCTTTTTTAATTCTAAAAGATGCTCTGGAAAAGCAATGAAGCAATATAGATTCTCATTTCTAGAGTGTAGACAAGACTGGTTAGTGACATTGTGATCAGACCTCTTCCGAACCCTGGGAGAGAGCTATATCTAACAAATTGTCTGTAAACTGGACTCAGAAAATTCAGTTTGCTCTTCTACCTCTAACTGACACCCCATAATTCCTAAGAAGTAATAAAGTGAAATGATAAAGTCACTCTATTAATGAGAGATACCCAACATCTTTACTTTCTTATGACTCAGATTCTGCCTTTGACCTTTGCACTTGGGGTTTGAAACTTTCACCTCTCCCACCTAACTTGGACCTGTCCCTCCATCTCCTCCGGCTCCGGATCACCTGGGGTAGCGTGGTTTACGTTAGCACAAATGCCTTGGGATGCTGCTTCTGATTCTGGCTAGTTGGTTGGTACTCAGTTCACCTGCTCTGAGGATGAGCAGTGAGAAAGACCTCACTCACAGATCAACCTTACAGTGGGCTGAAGTAGCAGGTATAAAATGCTTCACCTTCAGCTGGTACCATCTGTGGAGAAAACCCTAATGGAAATCCCCATGTAGGATCATTTCTAAAAGGTGAAAGATAGAACAGCACTGGCTACGATAGCATTGAAATCAAAGCATTCCCTAAAACGGGAGGATAAGGCAAAGTGAGGTTTTAAATGGATATATTGCTTTTCTTCAATTAAATCACAGGCCTTGAGCTGTCTTCTCAGTCTTATATCAGGAAATATGGGCCTTATTTTATTATTTTATTTTTTGCTGCTTTGGCTGGTTTCTTTTGCTCAATTATAACTGTAATTCAATCACATATGTTGCAGAATTATTGAGATTATTCATTGTTATACTCTTCCTCAGTGTGGTTAATAACTTGTTCATATGCCACCGAGTCCCAAAGTTAGAGTGAATTTATATCTGCAAAGCAAGTCAGGGAATGAAGAGGGCAGGGTTTGTTCATCTCATATTCTTTAATGACAGAAACAGTTCCGCTGGAGGAGTCACAAAACATAGAGGCATTTATCTAAGTACCTACTCATTACATTTTTTTAAACTTAAATACTCAATACAACAAATACTCTGTGTTGATTTGTTTCTGCACTGTGACATAGTAATAATGAGAGGTCAGGCTGTTTGGTTTGGTAATTGATGAAATCCTACCAATCATTTTATAGAACCATAATTATTACTTGTTCTTCAGCTAAAGAAGGATGGTTTATTATGAAACATTTTTGCTTTTCAGTTAAAATGTAAACTTTGAACTGTCTTACAAGGATAGTCTCTACCATTGTGAACATCCTGACATAGAAGGATGCTTCAGAGACCATCAGTGGGTCTCTTATTTTGTCTTATAGTTACACCAAAACCTTGAGGAATGCTTTGATTATACAACATTATTTCTGTTTTCAACTCACATGTAATTTGATTGCCCATCCATTATCCCTGGAGACGCTGTATCATTCTGTTTGCTGTCATTGGATCAAGATATTGCATATCCTCTTAGAATTACACACTTAATGTTAACCTCTTGTGTATCCAAATAATCTTGAGTACTTACAATACAGAGTCCCTGAGCCTAGAAATTTACATTTTAATGAACACACCAGAAAATTTTGATGTAAATTTGAAAACCCACTAGTTAAAACTATTTATATATGACCCCAAAGGTGCATGACATATTGTAATGTATAATTTGTCACTTTACTGAGTTACTAATTAGAATCATGGGCCCTGGATTTAGAGAGTGTGTCCTTAGTGAGGGAGGGACTGTGACTACTCTCTCTGTGTCAGAGTGGCATTTTCTTTTTACACATGAACTCTTGAGAAGCCTTGCTTTACTGCATTTTATGGGTCAGTTATATGCTTTCCTAATGTTTGAGAAGTTCTCAGGACCCTCATGAATATCAAGATTCTCCTATTTTTGTACCCCAACCTTAAAATGCCTTTAAAAATTGTTTTGGCTATTTTTTTTCCCGGTTTCTCCTTAACAACCTGCACATTCCCGACAGAGGTTGCAGCATATGTGTGACATGGTTACATGCATGTACAGAAAGGGCTCACACCTATGATTCCACAATGAGTTATTATTCCATACGTAAGCCAATAACACCTTTCCATTATTGCTAATGTCATTTTATTGTTCTCATTCAATTTACTGTCCATTGTGATGGCTAATCTTTTTTTCTTTCTTGCAACTTCCCAATTACGTCTCTCCAACTGAATAGGTTTATATTCTAAATCAATTTTTATACACTACTTTACATTTTTTAAGTTCGTCTCATCTTGTTATTTCTTGCCCCTAAGTCTAATCTTTCTTTTTACTTTTATGTGATGTTATATTGCTCTGTTCTTCTTAGTACTGGTAACAGTTCTAATTTAGTATGTCTTGTGATAAACAATTTCTCTCTATCTCTTCATGCAGATCACTATTAACTGTAAAAAATTTTTGCCTCCATCACTTCTCCAGTCACTTTACATTTTGCAAGTCATTGCTGCTCTAAGTTTCTAGTCCTTCCTATAAATTATCCTATGGAACATACTTTTATACTAACAATGCACAGAATGTTAATTTCCAAGGTAGAACTAACTAGTTAAATCAGATCCAGCATATTTCCTTAAGTTCTTAGGTTTAATGTACACCTAAGGACACCGGTTAACTTGTCCAAATTTGCCTATGTATAAAATTTATGGTTCATTTGTTAACACAGTCCTTGAGTGAGATTTTTTAAATGCTTTGTGTATATGGATGTGTGTGTGTCTGTGTGTGTGTGTGTGTGTAATACGTTTATTGATTTCCCCACTCAATGGTAATTGCCGTTATCATTCTTGTCCTTTTTAGAAAAGGTCATGTCAACAAATAATAGTCCTTGGAAAACAAACATCATAGTGCCTGATAGGGAGGATCTATGCCCAAATGTAGCAGCTACTTGACTAGTTCCAAAATAACTGCTGTTCCAAGGGAGCTGTCGTTGGCCTGGGATCGGAGGTACAGACCTGCTTCCATTTATTTGATGTAGGTGTGAAATCATAGACATCTACAAAGTGTAAACAGTTATGGCTTCATGGGCAGTAAGTAAATGACGTGCAATATACAAAGTCCAATGTTTAATGAAGAATAGAATTCTTATTTTTTCATTTATCCTGTTTCTGATTAATTGACAAATATAAAAAGGTCTCTATTGCCAAATCAATCCAATGCGACAAATGTTTAGAGTATCTACTAGGTACAGAGCATTACGCTAGGTCAGGAGTAATAACAAATATTGTTCATATTAAAGATCACACAGGATCTTAAGTTTTTCCTCAGCAATGTATACCCTCGTTAAAATTTTCACATGATAAGTTATAAAATGTTACCATTTCTTCATCTACATGGACTGACTCACTGAATACTTCAGTATTGGCTCCTCATTTTTTTATGAGTGCTTGGAACATGCTATACTATCACTTCCACAATATTCTATTGGTCATGTGGGTACCAGCCCTCATTCGGGGTAGGAGGGACTATACAAGTGTGTAATATAAGTGGGTTCTTTGAGGGAAATTGTGGAGGCTGCCTACCACAAACTGCATCTATATACTCAGAAAATTATCCACACCAGCAAGCTTTCCACACGTGTGACATGTCCACCGGGCAGAAGAAAATGCAGAGGGGCAGTCTGCAAGGGCCAAACCCTTCTTGGTTACATGGACTCTTACTCCCTCTCAGTAAGGATTTCTTGGAAGAACCAGGACACGTGGCAGTCAGGGCATAATGACAACCTACAGTGCTACTTTCACACTTATGGTTACCTTTTCTCTCTCCCTTCTTCTGACTCCTATCAATGCTTAGGTGTCCCTCACCTCTTCTTGTCCTCCATATCTAGTCCATCAACAAATTTAAGCCAGTAAACCTACTTCATAACTCTTGAATCTACTTCTTTCCATTTTCATTATCACTCTAGTTTAAGCTCCCACATATCTTTACTGATACTACAGAAGCCTCATCATTCTTCTCCCAGTATCAACTTTTATCTCCTTCCAGTACATTTTTTAGGAGAGTTAGCATTTAAAAATGCAATTTCAATAATGTCTTTCCTACGTAAAATCCTTAAATAATTAATATAAAGAAGAAAATCTTTGGTAGGACCTACATGCTTTAAATTATCTGGCTGCTTTCTTCACTTTCAACATCATATTTTGTCTCTGTGCCCCCCTTTTTCTGTCTTCCAACCCAATTGTCTCTCATGTGGTTACTCAAATTTTCCCGTGTTCTTTCCTATCTTGAGGCCCCAGTATAAAATGTTCTCTCCCCTCTCATTCACATAGTTAACCGCTCTCCATCTCTCAGATATCAGCCAATTTGTCTCTTTCTCATGGGAGTCTTTCTGATCTTTGGACTTATTCAGCTTGTTCAGAAATATTTTCGCAACATTTACTGTACTTTTTCTTCATAGGACTCACTATAGTTTCTAATTACATATTTGTGTGATTTTATTTGATTAACGTTTTTTTTCCTATACTAGACTATAAGCTCCGTGAAGTCAGGTACATGTCTATTTTTGTTTTTTTATTGACTCTCCAGTATACATAGTAGGTGCTTCAAAATACTGAACAAATGAACTCAATTAATTTTCTTCTCTTGGAAGGAAAGTAAACCTGTCACTGTAGAACTGTGAGGTTTTTTCCTCATTTATAAATTCTCATGATTGTGAATCATGAAAAGGCCCTTTCTTTGGCTTGGCTTCATGCATCAGATAAGAAATATACCCTTAGGGAAACAATTAGGAGCAAATCAAAGCTAATTGATGTACAAAGTATTATCATGGTGAATCTCCACAACAATTTTCAGCTTGTCTCATTCCTTTTTGGATAGTACCTTTTCATCTATTCTTTTCAGAATGAGAACTATTTATGATTTCCCCCTTTTTTGTCTAAAGAAGTGCAGAGATGGTGCTATAAGAGATTGAATTATGTTGTTAGAAGGCAAACTACCTACATATTTATCTTTTGGGTCAGATTAAAACAACTTCTTCTTATTAATGCTGGTGTGTCAAATTTCTATTATATCCCAGCCACTATTCTATGAATTTCATCTCAGATATCTCAATAAATGTCATGGGAAATCTTTGAGAACGTTATCAAATATTTCTATGATAAAGATAAAGAAAGGAAGACTCAGTGAAGTTAGGTAACTTCTTTAAGGTCACTCTAGTTTAATGTAGGATATAAGATTGAAACCTCTCTCTCTCTGACTTGAAAATGAGAGCCGGAAAAGACGCTCTTTAAATATGGTTCAATTCAGACCCTCTGTGGAGCAGGTGGGCTGCCCTTGTGGAGATCATCACCCTAGCTCAGAATATCAGGGCCTCATGATGGGCTTCTGCTTCCTTTTCTGGTCTGTTTTTAGCCTATTGTAATTTATTTATGACATAAGCTTAGTGTTTGTTTGCTTATGCCAGGTGTTGGCATCTCAGTAATTGATGAATTTTATTCCATGTCCACTCAAAGACTACTTGGGAAATGCAAAGAGGAAACTTCAAGTAACTTTATTCTACTGGTCGATGTAGCACTGAACAGTCAATGTAACTTCCAGGAGCTACATAGAGAGCTGAAAATCTTACCTTTTCTCTTTTCGTGAAGCTCTCACATCAAGATATACAGAACCTATCAAAAGGTTCTATCCTGGCCACATCCATCTCTCCACAACATTCTCAGCCTCTGTGCACTAACAAGCGCTAGAGTTCCATGCCAGGACTCTGGTGTGAATTTCCTTTGCCTCCCTGGCTTTACTCAAAGCCCCACTGCCGAAATGTTCTCATCTTGCAATCTCACTCACTTGAGTTCTCCATTTTAAATGATTAGCTTTGCATCCCTCTTCCCCACCCGTATTCTCTGTTTCAAATCATCCTCTTCAAATGGTGAGAACACTGGGGCATTACTTCCAGGTCCCAAGGAATTTCTCAGCCATTTCTTCATTACTGAAGTCTCTAAGTATTCTTAAACCTTTTACACCTGTTCATTCAACTGTTCTTTTTCCGTTGCGAAGAACTGAATGGGTTTAACTTATATGACATTGTGGAAAGGGCTTGCACCTGTATTCATGATCCCAAGACTTCATAGATATTTCTCCCCTAACAAGCTGATAACGGGAGACGGAGAAATGTCACTTCACTTCTCCAGTCTCACAGTTTCTTTATGAGTAAATCAAATGGTCTGAATCACGAAAGATTCCTTTTACCCCTAATAACTCTGCTTTCTCTCTTTTCCCAGTGACTCAGTTCACACATCTCACAGCTACTAGGCAACCACGAGAAATAGCTAACAGAGTTTTTTAAATGACAAAAAAAAAACCCCACGAAACCTCTCGACTTCATGGATGTGGCACAAAGAGAATTTTCATAGCCTCCAGCAATGCTTCTTCTTGTAGTTGAAATTCTGGCACCATGCTTTTTCAGGGAATCATACTAAAGAATAAAATAAAGGGCTTTTCTAAACCCGGTAATCGACAGGATAAGTGTCTAGTTAGCCTCAAGTGCAGAAAGAGGTGTCTAATGTGGCTGTACCCATGTAGTGTATAAGAACTTTGACAAAATTAATGAAAATTAACTTTCGTTTGGCATGGATATCTGTGGCAGATATTCATTTGCCATTTTGGAGGAAGCTTAAAAAAGTCAAATCAAAGAATTTTTTACTTTTTCCTGTGTGAGCCTGCAAAACTCAACAGTAGCAACAGATCAAGCTGCCATTCCACACTTCACTTCTCTCACCTAGCAAGAAGAGAGGGGCCCAGAGAAAAGACATGAATCTCAGAGTCCTACGTTTCTTGATACAGATCCTGTCTGTGCTAACTGGTATCTATGACCCTGGAAAATTAAAGCACTTCTTTATCCTTAGTTTCCTTATCTGACTCTCTTTCAAGGTGGTTACATGACTCAAATTAGATAGGTACACATGTTATCATAATCACATACTTATCTGCCCATTTTTCTTTAAGTCTCTAAATTCCATGAAAGAAAGGATAATGTCTATCTTTTCAATGTCGTACTTGAAGGGTCTTTTGCAGTGGCTGGAAATAGTATGTGCCCAATACATATTTGTTGAATGATTAATATTTTAAAGAGCTTAACATGGTATCTGGTGCTTAGTAGATATTTGAAAAATGAGAATTCTTTTTTTCTTTTTGTATCCTTCCCTTGCAACTAAACTGTTCAGAAAATCCAAATTATATCCAAATTGGGCATACCAGTTATTTTCCTGCTGTCTTAATTCAAACCCACATCTCTAGACTGCTTTGTGATAATGGGGCTGGAACCCTGCAAACTACATTTCTTAGACTCCTTGCCAAAGGGCTTGTGATAGGTTCCGTCAATAAGAGCACTAGAGGGAGATTGAAAGGCGGGAGGAGGGCAGAAGGGACCTTCTCTCTGTTCTTTTACTCTTGTCAGCAATGCTTCAGCAGAAGTTGTTACCTTCAGGCTCTTGCAGGACTCCCAGAGCTAACCCCAGCATGTCCTCCCGGAGGCCGCAGAAGCAGGCAGGTGTTAACTCTTCCTCAGAGGCCTGAGCATCAGTTACGTCTATAGAGTTTCTTCTTTGAGCTTCTAAATTTCAACAATTTCGCATCTTCCTTTTTCTTTGTCAAGCAATATAGATGATAGCTATTTTTTGCAATTATCATCTCTGGTTTTACTCAGTGTTTCTTTGAGGCTTGTTCAGCTTTTCAACACCTATGTAACCAATTCCTTATATTAAATTTCTCTCTGTTGAAATGCCTGGTAAGGTTTTAGTTTTCCTGAATGGACCCTGACTGACACAATACAGTCAGCAATACAATACTTGCTTTTCCTAAGCATGTCCACTTACATGTCAAATTATTCTTTCATCTGCCTGAAGTATTCTTTCTTAAATAACTCTGTCAAGATTATACAACCAAACATCAAATATGTATACTTTATATATATAACTTATAAATAAATAAAATATGTATTTATAAATAAATAAAATATGTATATTTTATATACATAAAATTTCGCAACGTTTGCAGAATAAATGCTCAATAAAATTTAATTATTTTCATTAAATTGATCATTTATTTATTCAAAAATACATATTGAATTTTGCCTATATGTCTGGCAACTGTGCTATACTTGGAAATATAAAAATGAACAGGTACAGCCTCTGTCCACAAGGAAGTGAGAGCCTAGAGGGAGAGAGAAAAAATATCTGATCAAATTACTTTACCATATTTAGTAAAGTGTTACCAAATTTTACCACAGTGAAATTTACTTACCACGGTAAAATAAGAGTTTACAGATGTATGTACAGAGTGCTAAGGAGGTACAGAGTGAAATTAGCAGAAAATTAGCAGAATCTTGGTGATAAGGGAGAAATTTTTATTAAAAATTTTGAAGGACTAGCTGGAAAGTGGCTAAAGGATCTTAAAGTTAAATGGAATGGAATTTACAACAAATATGGAAGTATGTACATGATAGTAGAGATGGATTTCTTAAATAATATTTTTATTATTTTGCCTTGGGAAAAGGAGAAATAATCATCAATTAAGTTAAAGTGTTGAGACTTGGAATGTTTCCTTTAAATGAAGAAAGTAGATAAACTCTCATTCTCTTTAGCAAATGCTTCCTTGTTTTGCTTCAGATCTTATAAACTCTGCTTCACTAAGTAAGATTTAGATATTTCTTTTAATAATAAACCAGTCTTAGGAATGAATAAACTAACCCTAAGTGAGTTATGACTTCTGCGCCATCTTTGGATGAGAAGGACCAATGGCAAGAATAGCCTCTTTATGAAAGAGAAACACAACAAAAGCTCTATAAACCTATTGATCAATAATCATAGGACTGGCTTGAGGAAGGTATGTCCTATGTTTTAATTCATGCTCTGAAAGTCAGCTCAGCTCCTTGGACTCATCCCCCTGAACAAGCTATGAGAGGCAGAGGCTAAACAGTAGTTAGGATGTTATCCTAGAGAAGTCACTAATATTCTTTTTTAAGTTGAGTCTCCCACACTATAGGATATCTTGATTGTGGTTCTGAGACAGAAGATTAGACAATAGAAGTGGTGGATGCTATTACTTTCTACTTTCCCATTGAGTCTCCTAATAAATAAGCCTCCACTTTTAAACATCTGAATATGATGAGTAACAAATTTGGCTTACCCATACGAATTGGTTAAGGGCAATTTTCTTTCTACTGCTAAAACCATTAACTCACATGAGCTCAGCTTTTAGTCTAAGAATATACACTATTACACGTAATTTGGAGAGACTGAGGTCTGGTGTCTTAAGCTCTACCAAAAGCAAGTGATGATAAATTAACACTGTAACACCTCTCCCCTTTCACCAATACTTAAGACTCGGTTCCAGGATTAGCAGTGAAACTTGGAAAAAGTGGCAATCAGAAAGCCTTCCTAAGCATCTTATGACTTGTCCATGATCTCTTACTGATCCATACTGGTCCATACTGAAATATCTTTATTATTCTTCTAAATAATTTCTTCTAATTATAATTCAGAAACAAAAAAACTTTGCTTATTTGGGAAACTGCATGTAGGTCATTATGGCTAATGAATAGCGTATATATGAATCAGTGAGTGAAGACAATATAATAAAGTTAACTAGGGATCAAATCTTTAAGGATGTTGTCTGCCAAGCTAATGGTTATGTGTTTTATCCTTAGACTATAGGTAGAATGGCCATACATTTTAGTTTAACTAGAGCAGCTCTTATGTCGTGTGTCACAGAATAGTTTTTAATACTACCACCTTTCATTCTTAAAAGTGTTTTTGTTTGGAGGATTCTAGGGATATGGTGGCAGTAGCAACATAGATTTTGAATCTTTCCATGTAAAAATATTAAGACTAACAATGCATGGACAACATCTGCAACAAAACTGTGTAACAAGCTATCCCCCTGAATCACAGATTTACAAGCAGTTGGGGACAACCACTAATAGCTACATAACCTTTGTGATATTAGACTCTGTGCAGGAACTGAGAACAGGAGATGTCAAAAAAGAGTCAGCAGGTATTCAATGGAAATCCTAGTAGGTGAATTTAGGATCAGAAGCTAAAACTGGGATGAGATCTGCTCATCTATAATAGGTGACTGCATGGGACATTGGTGAGATTTGAAGGGGCTGAGGCCTACTGGTCTCTATGATTCGTAAAAACTTCTTCTGGTTTCTGGTTCTGCTTGGAAGTTGCCACTCCATCCTAACAAGAAGTAAAAGGCTGAACATACTGAAAAATCAACAACTGCTCTTGGATCCATAAGAGAGGAGAGGTCACAGAGCAAATTGCTGCCCCCAAGACTGGAGAGTCAGACATGTGAATACAGGGAGTCAGGACTTATTGGACAGAGACTCACGAGCAGAAACTGCCCAGAGAACCAATGATGAGGTAGGAAAACCAGAAGTGTAATTGACGAATTGCTGGAGGCTCAGTGTGGACAACTCTGAGAGTTAAAACCCCCAGGGTAACCCAGTCATGGAGTACCCCACAATATCGTGAGATTGATCTCCAGGATCTTGACCAAATTCCCACAGCAAACATCAGAGAAGAATTCCTTCCTTCTGAATTTCTTCCCTGGCATAGGGAAGGGAAAAGGAATCATTTTGAAATACCCCAGAGCACTCTGTTCTTCTTAACAAGGCCTGCCTTCAGGAGAAACTAGTTTATCAGAGCCTAACCTGCTGTAATATTATCAGAGCCTAACTGACCTTGGGGAAAGGGAAATAACTCCAGACACTCTAGCCATCCTGCCCACCTAAGGGAGGAGAAAAGAACGGAGAAACACTGTGAACTCACAGTCCAGAGGAATGGACTCACTAAAAGGCCAATACATAATCCTATAAGACTATAGAATGCTTCCCCTCCCCCATACCTTACCAACACATTACTAAAAGCCTAAAAACTATATCTAGGCATATCATTTTCAAGTTATAGAAAATCAAAGATAAAGAAAAAATTCTGAAAGAAGCCAGAGGTAAAACATATATCTATAGAGGAACAAAGATAAGAATTACATTCAACTTCTCAGAAACCATGAAAGCAAGAGGAGAGAGGAGTGAAATGTTCTAAGTGTTGAAGAAAAAACCACCAACCTAGATTACTGTACCCTGTGAGATTATCCTCCAAAAGTGGATGATATGTCCACGTATACAATCACTGATCCCAGTCATTGTGTAAGAGTAGAATGGTGGTTCACACTTTGTAAGGGGAAATATGCAGATAAAAGAACACTGAAGGAATCCATGAAGCACCATAGTCTAGTCTAGATCTTGGATTTTAGCACTAGGTATATCAAGGATCAAGTTCTAACCAGTTTTGGACAACAGACTCTACCACTAGTCTGAGCATTTTCATTTGTAAAATGAGAATAATGCTTCCTACTTTAAGGTTTACTATAAAAATGAAATGTCAATGAATCTTAGAGATATAATGTAGAGCAACAACAACAAAAAAACAGACATTGAGGGGTTCATATTTTATGATTCTTTTATATCAAGTTCAAAAACAGGTGAAACTTACTTTGGTGATAGGGATCAGAACAAAGGTTAACTTTGGGAGTGGGGGTTTTTGATTGGGAAGAGGTGCTAGAGAAACTCATAAGGAGGCTAGAAATATTCCATATTTGGTTCTTGGTAGTGATTACAAGGGTGTAAAAATTCATCAAGCTGCACATTTAAGATTTATACATTTTGCTGAATGTAAGTTGCAGTGCAATAAACCATACTCCTTCCTCTATTAAAAAAAAGTTAGTGAAATGGCATATAGAAAGCACTGAACACAGTTGTTGGCACATCACTGGAACTTGATAAGTGTTGGCTTTCTTTCTCCTATTAAAGAGATCAAAGCAAATACTACATTTAATAGAAATATCAACAGACAAAAAAGCTTCTAAATAGAAAAACAATGCCATAAAATAAGTCAGTATACACATTTTATCAAATAAAAATAGTGAAAGGAACTAGAGAGATTTGCTTTGGAGAAAATATTTAAGATAATCTAACACTAGTTTCCAAATATTTGAGGATCTCCATACCAAAGAAAGAGTGGGTTTCTTTTCTCTTTTTAGGGTGCCCAGAACTAGTAAAGAAAAAAAATTCTCACCAAGCTCACTCTTAAAGGAGAGATTTCTCCACCACTGGAAGCATTCAAATGGAAGCTGGAGAACCACATCAAGGATGTGATCAGAGTGTCCTGCCTCAAGTTATCTAATCCCAAGTTTTGGTGATTCTAAGAAATAAATGTCTCAGAAAGATGCAGAATGTTCAATATCAATGACATGTCCAAGGAAGCATACAGTGCACCCTGGGCCTCAAATCACACAACCCAGATTTGTGAATACATAGAATTTTCAGGCTCATGTATTTGGAAGCTGGAAAAAATAAATACAAAGGAAGCATCATACCATTGTATTTAACTCAGTCAGAGGGCAAGGAGCTTGTATTATCTCAGCTGGCAATGGTTTATAATAAGGATTCCTGGAAAGTGAGAAAGCACAAAAAGTTGTATGAAGGTGGAATAGCAGTCATGAAGACATGAAACGTCATTTATAATCTTCCAGAATAAGAGCTCCATAAGCTACTTAGAAATCCAGTAAAAATTTCTTCCATTTTTGTCTTAATCTTTTCAACTGAGTAAATCTTCAATGTCTTCCTCTATAAAGCTATTTATCTCAAAGGAAAAAAAAACAAAAAACTATGGTGCACTGAAGCAGAGAGAACCACTGTGTGAGCTGGCTAGGAAAAGTAAATGTGAAAAATCTATTAAGGGCTCAGGACAATCTTTGGAATAATAAAAATGAAAGGAATTAAGCAAAAGGTATATTTGCTATAAAAGCTGAATATAGAGTTTTTGTGGCTCTAACCACATTGTCTTATGAAGTAGGCTAATACAGCTATGTCTTTTCTATGATAGCAAAGTTCTTAATTTAAAATATTGAGATTACCAGAGTTGGACCAAGTATTCCATTCATGCAGCAAATTCCTCCATTGATTAGGAATCAATTCGCAATGCTCTCTCCACTACAGTTTAAGTATGTAAATGTCTGTTTTGAAAAGTCTGATGGAATATGGTAGGAGATGAGAACATCTCAGCCCTTCTCCCATAGTTTATGAAAGAAGAAAAGAAGAAAAGGTCTTCTACACCTTACTTCTGTACTTACTTTATCTTCCATACTATACTTACCTTACAGAAGAAGAAAAACTTGGATTTTACAAAAGCACAAGTCAAGAGACCCAACATTTGGTCTGATTTTATGGGCAACAGGAAGCAAATCCTGGAGGGCTTTGATCAATGATTTTTAAGTTTCTTCTTATAAAGGACCAAATTTCTCATTCAGCAGGCATAATGCAGTACGAAAATGCAAATATTTGGGGCCGACCCCCGGGGCGTAGTGGTTAAGTGTGTTCGCTCCGCTGCTGGCTGCCGGGGTTCGGATCCTGGGCGCGCACCGAGGCACCACTTGTCAGGCCATGCTGTGGCGGCACCCCATATAAAGTGGAGGAAGATAGGCACAGATGTTAGCCCAGGGCCAGTCTTCCTCAGCAAAAAGAGGAGGATTGGCATGGATGTTACCTCAAGGCTGATCTTCCTCACAAAAAAAAAACCAAAAAACAACAACAAAAAATATTCCTCAGAAGAAAACACAAGGACTTGTGTACTGACATTTAATGCATAACCACATAGAGGTTATCTTTAAACTATTTGGGTAGATTCCAACATGATACCTAAAATCTTTCTACAGTTTACCCATTGTGTCCTCATATAGACATTGCCTTAAGTCACTAATGTCAGATTTATTGTGGAAGGCAGGTTTTAGTAAGAATTTGGGGGAAGGAAAAAACCAAAAGGACACAAGAAATCTGATGAAAAGCAAGAAAAACATGCAAAAGGGAAGCTAGGATTTTGTTTCCTGTTTCCCTATTTTGCTCTATTGGCCCCAATTTAAGGAGTTTTAGACTATATTTCAAAAGAAAGGAGCAACACTAACTCTTTTAGTCTGCTAGCATGTCATTCAGTAAATTGAGACCAAAACCACCAAATGGAATGCTATTTCATTATCTTATTAAGGCAAAAGTGTCCATGAAAATATGTGAGTTAAATTGGTGTAAGCTATAGTTTGAACATCATAGTTATATGTTCAAGACATGACTAGAAAAATCCCCCCAACACCATACAGTTATTATATGAAAGAAAGTTTTATATACATAGAATCAAACTTGTTGTAATCACTCATTATAACTTCACATTGCCCTCAAACCATGCTTTGAACTTCTCTTAATTTCTGAAATACCCACTGCCACTTCTAGCCTTCTCCCTTATCCTTCGTGTTTGACGGACATTTACTCTGAGTCTTTTCTTCAGGTATTTTTAGGTGCTATTGGGGAAATCACTGCTTCGTGCATTTCAGTTCCTGTGGGACAGTATTTAATGAGGATAAAATCATGTATGTATTGTATTTCGTAAGTCTTACTAGAATGGCTATTAGTTTTGGGGTCCTTCAATAAGTCTCATGGTGTTCTATCTATGGGAAAAAGTATAATTCAGCTTTAAGATGTGATCATAGCCCCATAAAGCAAATTTACTTTATTTTATTGTTCTTCATTGGATGACTTATCAGCTCAGACACGCCAATTCACCTTCTTGAATATGAACAATAAATGCGTATGTGCGTTTGACTACTCAGAAAAACAGACGATAATTCTCCAAATTATCTTTATAATACCTTGGGGTTTTATATTTCTATTTGAGTATACTTGAAAAGATTGGAAATCATCATGTTTGAATAACTGTTTATTAATTATGTTATCAGTTAATTAAGATATTATCAGATATTTTGAGTTAAACTATTATTTTCTCTGTTAAATGCACACAAAGAACATTCTATTTTCACTCTTGTTAGGATGATAATGTAATCATTGTATTCATTGCATGATAGTCTAGAGTACATACAGGCATGTTTCTGATTAATCAATTGTCAATATTTTCAAATTCCCCTGAAAGCATTTTGACACGATATGATTATGACTGTTATTTGGACATTATTATGCAAAAAAATTCTTTCCTTATTTTTTCTCTGCTCAAGTAATGGCTTTCTTATTCTACAGTGGTCCTAATAATGATCAGAAATTTATTGAACATCCATAATTATTAACTGCTCCAAACATAAAAACCCTAATTAGCCCTAAACACCAGAAGTAAGTTGTTTTAAATGATAAAGCTAACATTAATATTGATCACCATGCTAATTAGTCCTAGTTGTAAAAGTAGACAGTTTGATCAACAGCAATTAGTTTTGGCTTTTTACCCACTGTGATCATCCAGATTCATTTTAGCATAGGGCTAAAATCAATCTGTTTCCTATGATTATCATTTATTTCTTTCATCACCCAAATGAATCTTGGCCTATGCATTTATAGCTAGCTGTCCCAGCACTACTGACTGAATCTTATAGTAAACTACTGTTGGTTTAGGAATTGAGCCGTGTAAGAGCAAAGGTCTCATAACGATGTCACTGAATTAGTTCCAGAGCTTTAGGAGTTCCCCTAGGTCTAAGCCCCCTTCAGCAAATCAGTTGTAACAGTACACAACAACTGTGATCATTAAAATCTTAGTGTAATTCTGGCTCCATCCCAACTAAACCGTAGTCTAATAGTCTAAATCCAGTATACTATGTTCATAAACTGAAAGAGGTTAAAACTCTCCTCTGTCTTTCCTCAGTAGACAGTGAACAAAAATTTATATACAGTGATCATAATATTACTGTTTTGTATTGAAATTTTCATACATGTATATATTATATGCATGCAAAATATATATATATGCAATATGTATTATATTATGTACATGTATATGTTATGCATTTACATCAGTGGAATAAATCAGTTGTCAGTTTTCACCTGCTTGGACTCTGATTAATTCTGCCTGGAAAGTCTTTGCCCACTCTGGAACCCTATCTGGATGAACCTGGAAAATATCCACTTATCCGTTAAGAATCAGCTCACCCAACACGTTTTCTGGGTCATGATCTTGAAGTAACAACTTGGGGCCAGGAAGTGCTCTAGGTAGTACAAGGTGTACAAAGATTGGTAAAACTCTAGTTCTGCTCTCAAGAAGATCACATCACAGGAGTCTGTGTGAGCTTTGGCAAGTCACTTATATTTTCCATGCCTCAGTAGCCTCAATTTAAAGTACGAATAACATAATACCCATTTCAGAGGACTGTTTTGGAGACTAGTTAAGAATATATGTAAATCATTTAAAAGAAAGCCTAATACACAATAAGTGCTCAATAAACGTTAGATATTTACAATAATATAAAATTAATGCATAAATATCTTTAAGGGAAAATATTAAATATACAAAAAGTATAAAAGAATTGCGATGAGGATTTAAGCATGAGAAAAGACTATAGTAATCATAATCAGTAATTAAAGTTTTTATCTCTGTATATGATTGTCTGAGCTACCCATAATTAGCATTAGTTAATATTAAAAGACTAAATTTCCCTCTTGAATAAATGTCTCAAAGTGACTTCTTCAGATCCTTTATCAAAGCATACCGGGGTGAGCCAACTCTGTTTGGCAAGCAACATTTGCTCTTCTTGTTTCTTTAACATGTAAAATAACTTACCACGTTCATCATTGCAATAAAGAACTATGTCTGTTCCAGCAGCATTCTCATTCCTCATGGCAGCTGATTACAATGTATTCCTAGTTTATTATTCATAAATTTTTCTACATGTTACTGGTCAATTATGCATTGACTGTTGCAAGTAACAAATAATTTATCATCAAACTATGTGTATAGATGCAAAGTCAGACATCTTCTTGAAGCTGCTTGGGTTGAATGACTCACCAGGGTTCAAAGTTGACACCCATTTATTCTTAAGGGTTGCTCTGTGAAGAAAAATTCACGCAGTATTTTGCAAATCTACTCTAAGGCATGTTCAATTTTTGAAAGTTAAATTATTTCTTTTCCCATATTTTCTATTATTATTCAGACAGCATTTGAGGATGAGAACTTTTAAATAATGATAAAGCCAACACTAGATCAAACTTGTGAATTCTTTACTGCAGCCCAGAGCAATACATGCTTCAGTCCCTGAGAGTTTTCTCTTCTGTTCCTGATCCTGAGCTATGCATCCATTTAAATCTTTCTCAGACTTTACTGAATTAAGGTATTTAAATGGAACTGATGAAAGTGCTAAATGAGAAAAGGACTACAAAGCTAAGAAGCACAATCAAATGAGTTTGCAAAATAAAGACAGGTGGCAACTGTTAGAAAGTCTTTTGCACTCCCTTGAACTACAATGTTCACTCAAATTTTGTTTTACAACTGGCTCACTTGCAGATGCACATATGATTTAGGAGGTAAATGTAATATACTACAGTTGCTGTGTATACTTGCACTGTGGATTCATATTGTTTCTAGGCCTTTTCAATAATAAAAGCCAGGGCACTTGTACACGTGAGTGCACGCATACACACACACACATAGTTGAGATTAAACTGATACAGATTTGGGACAATAAATTTTACTTCTACGTTAGATCTGTATCTATTTTTTTCCCACACTGAGAATTCTCATTTTCTAGGTTAAAAGTATAGTAGAATTAAAATTTCCCGTGATTATTCATTTGCTTTCTTCCATGTTATGGGTTGAATTGTGTCTCCCAAAAGATGTTGAAGTCCTAACTTCCAGTATCTGTGAATGTGACTTTATTTGGAAATAAGTCTTTGCAGATGATCAAGCTAAGACGAGGTTATTAGGATGGGCCATAATCCAAAATGACTGTGTCCTTTAAAAATGGTGAAATTTAGACACAGAGATAGACACACACAGAGGGAAGATAATGTGAAGCCACAGGGAGAACCCCATCTATAAACCAAGGAGTGCCTGAGGCTACCAGAAGCTAAGACAGAGGCATGGAACAGAATCTCCTTCACAGCCGTCAGAAGAAATCTACCATGCTGACACCTTGATCTCAGACTGCTAGTCTCCAGAAACGTGAGATAAGAAATTTCTGTTGTTTAAGCCACGCAGGTTGTGGTACTTTGTTATGGCAGCTCTGGCAAACTAATACATCCTACAATTGAAAAAAACAGATTTGAAATTTGAATATTATGATTACTGTTACCCTCATGATTTCTGAAATAGTTACATTTTCTTATACACTCTGCCTGTTCTACCTCCATTTCTTAATAGTAAATGATTTCTACATTATAAAAACACATGACCATTACATGCTATACTCTTTCCCCATTAATTTTCATTCAGTCTTAGTTTTATAAGTAACTATGTATTTGATATTCATTACCTGATGAAAGTCTATCATTTTGTTTGTCTGAAGCTTATTATCTAGTAGAATCCTTAGAAAGAGATGATTGAGAAAATATTCCCTGATTTATCTCACTTTGATAATTCTTTGATCCTCTTGTACTTAAAAATAAGTTTTGCTGGATATAAAATCCTTTACTTAAATTTTCTTTCCTTGAATATCTTAAATGTGTTAGTTTCATTTCTTTTGGCATAAAGTGTTGCTATTGACAAGTCTGAATGTTATCTAATTTTTTCCTTATAAGTTACTTTCTATTTTTGCCTAGATGTCCAAAGGGTTTTGTTTCTATGACTTTAAACTCCATGTATTTTACTGGTTATTTACTACAGTATCTCTTGGTGTTGATCACTTGGGGCCAATATTCTCAGGTGTATGATTTGTTTTATCCAATAGGTATGTACATATGTGTGTGTGTATTTATATATATTTTAGGAAAATATTCATAAATAATTGTTAGTTTTTGTTACGGTTTCTTGCTTTAGAGTTCTTCTGATATGCCTATTATGCATACGTTGGATCTTCTTAGCCTGTCTTCGATATTTTCCATTTTCTCGAATCCTTGCCTATTTGTCAAAAATAAAAAGTCAGTTGACCCTATATGTGTGAGTCTATTTCATTTCTAGCTGCTCTTGTATCCTTGAGCCAATACAAACTGTCCAGATTGTTTTACCTTTACAGTAAGTTTTGAAATCAGTTATGGTAAGTTGGCAACTTTGTTCCCCTTACAGAAGTGTTTTGGCTATCCAGGTATCTTATTTTTCCACACAAATTTCAGAAGAAGCTCATCAGTAGCTACAAAATGTCTGCTAGGATATTTATTGATATTGTTGAATCTATAGAACAAGTTGGAGTTGAATGACAGTTTAACAATTTTAAATATTTCAACCTATGAACATGATAACTCTTTCCATTTATTGAGGCCTTCTTTAATTTCTCTCGGCAAAATTTTGTAGTTTTAAGGTCTTCTAAATAATTTTTTAAATTTATTCCTAATTACTTTAGTTTTTATTCTATTAGAACTGATACTTTAAAATTTTAATTTCCAACTATTCATTGTTAGCATAAAGAAATACAGTTGGATTTTTTATATTGACCTGTACCCTGTGATCTTGGTAAATTAATTTTTTAAGTCATATAGCATTTTTGTAGATTTCATAAGATTCACACGTGCTCATATCACTTGAAAATTTTTAAAAATTACTGCTTTTTTCAAAACTCTTTCTTAATAAAATAATAAAAATAATATATAAACAAAATACATAAATATATAATATAATATATAATAAATATATAAATAAAAATAATCTTTTGTTTTTGACTTTTTTCATAGGCTAGGATGTTCAGTACAATGTTCAATAGTAACAGTAATATAATATATGCTTGCATTTCTTATGATCTCAGGAGGAAAGCATTTATTTCCATCTTTAAGGATGATATTAGCTGTAGGTTTTCTACAGATGCTCTTTATCATGTTGAGGAAGTTCTCTAATATTCCTAGTTTGAAGACAGCATTTCTTGTGAATGGATAATAAATTTGCTAAATATTTTTTCTGAATGTATTGAGATATTGATATTGAAATATGTGTTGATCATATGGTTTTTCTCCTTTTTTCAGTTAATATGATAACTTGCATTGATTTATTCTTTAGAGTAAAGCCAACCTTTGATAATGGAGATAAACCCCACTTGATCATGGTGTGCTATTCCTTTTACATATTACTGCATTCATTTCGATGTATTTTTTATTTTTTTTGAGGAAGATCAGCCCTGAGCTAACATTCCTTCCAATCCTCCTCTTTTTGCTCAGGAAGACCAGCCCTCAGCTAACATCTATTGCCAATTCTCCTCCTTTTTTTCCCCCTTTTTCTCCCCAAAGCCCAAGTAGATAGTTGTATGTCATAGTTGCGCATCCTTCTAGTTGCTGTATGTGAGACACTACCTCAGCATGGCCGGACAAGCGGTGTGTGGGTGCGTACCGGATCCGAACTTGGGCCGCCAGTAGTGGAGCGCGCACTTAACCGCTAAGCCACTGGGCCAGCCCCTCAATAATATCTTATTAAGGATTCTTACTACTATTCTCACTATGAGAGATAATAGTCTGTGGTTTTCTGTTGATATTTTTACCTGATTTTAGTATCAGAATAATGATGTCTTCATAAAATAACTTTGAAATTGTTTCTTCCTTTTCTATTTTCTGAAAGAGTTCATGGGGAATTAGCATTATTTCTTATACGTTTGGTAGAAATAATTAGTAAAGCTAGAGGACCTGTACTTAACTTTATGGAAAGGCTTTTAACTGTATATACAATTTCTCCACTAGATAAAGAGCTATTCAAGTTTTCTATTATCTGGACTAAGTGTTGGGAGTTTATATCTTTTAAGGAATTTGTTTATTTCATCTAAATTGTGGAATTTATGACATAGTGTTAATTTCAATAATTCCTCATTGCCTTTTCAATCTACAGGATGGTAATGATGTGCCTGCTTTTATTCCTGATACTTATAATATGTGTCTGCCCTCTGCTTTTCCTCTGTCTGCCTAGAGGTCCATCAAGTTTATCAATCTGTTGCAAAAACCACCGTTTAGTTTTATTGAATCTTTATACTTTCTGTGGTTTTACTTCATTGATTTATGCAATTATCTTTGTTATTTCTTTCATTATGATTAATTTGGTTTCAATTTTATTTTCATTTTCTATTTCTTAAAATAGATGCTTAGGTCACTATTTGATTTGAGACTTTTTTCGTTTCTATTGTAAACATGTAATACTAGAAAATTCCTTGAAAGATCTATTTTAGCAGTATTCCACACATTTTGATATGTTTTTCATTCATTTAAAAATATTTTTAATCCTTATTATTTTTCTGTTACTTACAAGTGTGTAGTTTAATTTCCAGATTGTGTTAATTTTCCAGATATTTTACTAGTTTTTATTTCTATTTTAATTCCTTAGTAGCCAGAGAACATACTCTACATGATTTCAAACTTTTAAAATTTATTGAGAATTATTTTAATGGCCTCTCCCATGGTCTAACTTGATAAATGTTCCACGTGTACTTGAAGAGAATATTATTTCTTTGTTTTTGAGTGGACTACTCTGTAAAGGTCTTTGAGGTCAAGTTTGTTGTGATTTTTCAGATTTTTAAAATACTTATTTCATGTCTACTTTTCTATCAATTACTAAGAAATATCAAAATCTCCAACAGTCTAATTTTGGATCTATTTTTCCATTTGTTTTATTTATTTATTTTTTGGCATCATATATTTTAAAGCTCTCTAGATGCACACACATTTGGGATATTATGTCTTCTTGATGAATTGACCCCTTTATCGTTATACCACATCCCTCTTTATCCCTGGTAATATTCCTTGTCCTGATATCTACTTTGTCTGACATTAACACTGCCACTGCAGCTTTCTTTTGATTGATGTTTGCATAATATATAGTTTGTTTTTCTATGCCTTAACTTATAGTCAATATCTATCTTGATATTATAAAGTTGGTTCTTGTAGAGAGCATATAATCGAACCTTAATGTTCACTCTTGGTGTTGTAAATTCTATAGGTTTAGAAAACTGCATGATGACATGTGTTCACCATTATATATCATACAGAGTATCTTCACTCCCCTAAAGATCCTCTGTGTTCTGCCTATTCATCTTTTTCCCTCGATCCCAGCTCCTGCCAAGCACTGATCTTTTTGCACTCTCCATAGTTTTGCCTTTTCCAGAATGTCATATAATTGGAATTATACAGTATATAGTCGTTTCTGATTGGCTTCTTTCACATAGTTATATGCATTTCAGGTTCCTCCATGCTATTTCATGGCTTGATAGCTCACTTCTTTTTATCACTGAATACTATTCTGTTGTCTGGATGTACCACAGTTTATTTATTCATTCACCTCCTGAAGGACATCTTGGTTGCTTCCAATGCTGGCAATTATGAATAAAGCTCCTATAAACATCTGTGTGCAGGTTTTTTTGTGGACATAAGTTTTCAACTCCTTTGTGTAAATTCTGAAGAGCATGATTGCTAGATCATATGCTAAGAGTATGTTTAGTTTTGTAAGAAACCACCAAATGGTCTTCCAAAGTGGCTGTACCATTTTGCATGCCCATCAGCAATGAATGACAGAGCTTGTTGCTCCACATCCTCATCAGCATTTGCTGTTGTCAGTGTTCTGGATTTTAACCATTCTAATAGACGTGTAGCGGAATCTCATCATTGTTTTAATTTGCATTTACCTGATGACATATGATGTAGAATGTCTTTTCATATGCTTATTTATCACCTGTATATTTTCTTTGGTGAGGTGTCTTTTAAGGTCTTTGGCCCATTTTTTAACTGGATTGTTTTCTTAGTGTTGATTTTTAAGAGTATTTTGTATATTTTGGATAACAGTCCTTTATCAGTTTTATATTTTGCAAATATTCTCCCAGTCTGTGGCTTGTCTTCTCATACTCTCGACATTGATTTTGCATAGCAGAAGTGTTTAACTTTAACAAAATCCAGCTTATTAGTTATTTCTTTCGTGGCTCATACCTTTGGTGTTCTATCTAAAAAGTCATTGCCATACCCAAGGTCATCTTGGTTTTCTCCTATTTATCTTCTAGGAATTTTATAGTTTTGCATTTTACATTTGGTCTGTAATCCATTTTAAGTTAATTTTTGTGAGAGGTGCAAATCTATGTCTAGGTTCATTTTTTTTACTTATCATGTCCAGTTGTTTCAGCACCATTTGTGGAAAAGACTACCTTTGCTCCATTGCATCGCCTTTGCTCCTTTGTCAAATATCAGCTGACTATCTTGATGTGGGTCTATTTCCAGGCTCTCTGTTCTGTTCCATTGATCTATTTGTTGTTTTGCCAATACCATACCATCTTGATTATTGTAGCTTTATAGTACGTCTGGAAGTCAGGTAGAGTCAGTCCTCCAACTTTGTTCTTCTCCTTCGATATTGTGTTAGCTGCTCAGGGTCTCTTTCCTCTCCACATAAACTTTATTATTATTTTTTTTTGTGAGGAAGATCAGCCCTGAGCTAACGTCCATGCTAACCCTCTTCTTTTTTTTTTTTTTTTGCTTAGGAAGACCAGCTCTGAGCTAACATCTATTGCCAATCCTCCTTGTTTTTTTTCTCCCCAAAGCCCCAGTAGATAGTTGTATGTCATAGTTGCACATCCTTCTAGTTGCTGTATGTGGGATGCGGCCTCAGCATAGCCGGACAAGCAGTGCATCAGTGCGCTCCCGGGATTCGAGCCCCGGGCCGCCGTAGCAGAGCATGCTCACTTAACCGCTAAGCCATGGGGCCGGCCCTCCACATAAACTTTAGAATCAGTTTGTCAGTATCCACAAAATAACTTGCTGGGATTTTGGTTGGGAAGCATTGCATCTATAATCAAGTTGGAAAGAACTGCCATCTTTACACTATTGAGTGTCCCTATCCCTCAACCTGTTGTATCTCTCCATTTTTAGTGCTTCTTTGATTTCATTCCTTTCTCTCTTCTTTTATTGTATGGTGGACACGGATGATACATTTTAGGGAATCTTATCTTCCTCTAAATGGAATGAGTTTTTTTTGGCAGGTACATAAATTATTGGCTGATTACCATGAACTTGTGGAGGTTTGTTTTAGCACTTTGTAGGATGGATTAACTTGTTTTGTCCTTAATCTTCAGGCAAATCCTTAGTCCTTTAATAGAGTATTTACATGTAAAACATGACCCTTTTTGAGTACCAGTGGAAACCCTAAAACATTTTCCAAGCCATTCCAAGTTGGTGATATTCCATTTCCGGACATACTTCTCTCTGATGAACAGCAACTGAAATCTCTGTCCAGATTCTGCTCTGGACCTTGGATTTTCTTCCTATACACAATTCAAGAGTCTTTCAAATATTTGAGGGGCGTTCTATGCAGAGTTAGGCTCCCCTCATCCTGTGGCTCCATCATTTCTGGGATTTCACCCCTCAATTTCCAGCTCCTCTTGTGGCCCTGACCTCTGAACTTTGACCTCTCAAGTCAATAAGACTATAGCTTTCTGTTTGAGTTCAAGGAACCCTTGGTTTTGTGGTCTGTTGAATATTTTCAGGAGAAAAGACAAATTAACATCACCTTCACCCTGTGTAATCTACTTCTTGGAAAGCTTGAATTACCTATACTTTCTCCATGCTTTTGTTTGCTCCCCAGTGCCTTTAACAACTTGTTGATGTTTTAATGTTTTTCCTGGAGCTTTTAATTGTTATTTGTTAGTAGATTAGCCCAATACTAGTTATGCTGAATTTAGAACCAGTAACCCAAGACATGGAGTTTTAATTATCTTGGCTAAGTAAAAGCCAAAGTCTGAGCTTCCTGATGTTTGCATTCCTCGCAGCATCTTATATTGCCCTATTGTGCTAAAGGCATCCATGAATGTTGGTTGATTGACAGTTAATTAAATCTGAGCCACTACACAATATCAGAGAAAGTGACACTACAAAGCTGATTGATATCACTATAAATTCATGATCACCAGCTTCAAGTAGGTCCAGAACATTGCCTGACAATTCCACTATATTTTTGTTTTCAACTTATTCTCTCAGTTTATGACTATTTGAAACTTTCTCATACTCCTTAGATTTTGGCAGCCTTTCTCCATCAAGCCTGCTGTTCTCATCACTATTAGCATATGACCTCACTTCTTACTGTAAAGTGAATAATAAAGCCATCAGAAAGAAATTCTTTCCACTTTTTGCTATCAAGTCTACAACCTACCTATATCTGCATCTAATGTATAAAGTGATTGGAATAGTGACTGGCACATAATAAGCACTAAACAATATTGAGTCATCATCACCATCATTATTATTATAATTATCAGTGTGTTTATTATAGTATATATTAGTGTTTTCTATCTTGATATAAAAGAATTTCTCCCCAATCTCTTTACTTGTCCCCCTAACCATATTCTTTCTTGAGTTCTCAGAAATCTTATGTTATCATAAGAACCCCTGTCCTCTTTCTCCTTTTCAATTGGATTGTTAATAAAATTCCATACTTAAGATCGATTGATGGGTCAGTCAATCATCTCTTTAAACAAGATTTATTTTATCAAAAAACACTTTATTCTCTCCATACAGCTCTTCAAATTCTACCCTTTTTCTCTCTTCTCTGCTTGTTAATGAAATTTCCTGAATGAATTATCTATTCTGGAAATCTCTATTTTTCTCAAAGCCTACTCCTTCCATAATCCAATCTACTAAACTGGGTAGATCAAAACAGCTCTCTTTAGGCTGACACATGACCTAAATTAACCATACTCAATAGTTATTTTATAGTCCTCATCTTATTTGATCTCACAGCAAAATTTGACATGTTTGGCCACTCTACCTTCTGAAAACCTAATTTTTCCTAGGCTTCTAAGGCGTCAGACTCTATTCTTTCATGTTTATCTATGAATGCTTCTTATTTATTTTCCTTTCATACTCATTCTCTTCTGGACTATCAGCAAATGTTAAATTCCTCAAGGTTCTCTTCTCTTCTCTCTTTAAACCTGCTGCTTGGGCAGCCTCATCCACAATATATTCTTCAGTCATCATCGACTTCATAATGACTCCCCTACACATACTCCTTTCACAAATGTCTATATCTATATATCTCCAACTCAGGCCTTAGCTATAGTTCCTCCTGATATGGTTACCCAACTACATACTCAACATTTCCATGTAGATGTCTCAAGGGAAACTCAAACTCATCATGTCCAAAGCTGATTTTTTATTTCCCTCAAAATATTTTCCCATCACTCTGACTTCTTTCTCATCCTGATATCCAAAATTAATCTATCATTATCTTCTGTCAAATGTATATCCTAAGTACTTCTCAAGTCTGTATAGAAGTTCTCTCCATTACCACCACTGCCATCATCATAGTTAGTGCTTCTTCATCTCTCACAACAACTATTGCAATAGTCCACTTAACTGAATCTCACATTTCTTACCTCCAACCATCATATATGCTGCAACCAGAGTGAGATGATAAAAATGCACATGCGGTTAAGACACTCACTTTCTAAAAAACATTCAATACTTTCCCACAACTCTTAAGACTATAATAAAAATGCTTAACATGGCTTGCAAGATCCCAGATAGTTTGGTCTCTGCACACCTTTCTTGTCTTCTCAGAGATCCCTCAATTATACTGACTTTCTCTCTCAGTTTCTCACATATACACTTCTCATTACTTTCACTGTCCAAATTGTCTTCTCCCTATTTCAATCTATTATAAAACATTTAAATATATGAAGGCTAGTTTGATTGTAGGGAGCTAAACTTGGAGGACCACTATTCAGTGGCTCAATTTTTATAAACAGAAGTGTTCTTGCAGCATGCATTAAGTTTAATTCACTCAGTTTATCCTTCAATTTTCAACTTGAGAGTCACTTTCTAAGGGAGGCCATAATTAATCACCCTCACAGTAGGATTGGTTCTTTTATTATGCATTCTCCTAAAACAACGCTTCTTTCTTTTCAGCTTGTAATTTTATATGTAATTGTGATTATTTGATTAATATCTGTCTATCTAAGTAGACTAAAGGCTCCATTAGAATATGAACCACATTTGGTTTTGTTCAAAATTTTATCCCTAGCACCTAGCGTAGTCCCTGTTACAAATATGCTCAATAAATATTTTTCAAATGAATGATTCAGTGAATAAAAGAATAAAACTTAATTGAGACATAATCCTGGAATAGGATTAAGGTAGGAATAAGAAAGGGATTTAGTGAGAGAAAAAAAGCTGAGATTGAATAACATACTCTCTTCAATATTGAAATCTGCCCCAGTTGAATGAGAGTTAGAAATTAGGTCTATAATTGGCAATTGCTCTGTAGGTTGAAATTTCTTATCTTTGTCTATTTTTTTTTCTTTTGCTGAGGAAGATTGGCCCTGAGCTAACATCTGTGGCCAGTCTGCCTCTATTTTGTGTGTGATTGACTGCCACATCATGGCTGACAAGTGGTGTAGGTCTGTGCCCGGGAACCAAACCTGGGCCGCCAAAGCGAAGCATGCCGAACTTGACCACTAGGCCACTGGGCTGGCCCCTCCTTGTCTATTTTTTGAACTATAAAAAGTCTATTTCATATGATTCAATCTAATAAAATTTACCTGCTCATTTATTTTATTTTATTTTTGGTGAGGAAGTTTCACCCTGAGCTAACATCTGCACCAGTCTTCCTCTATTTTGTATGTGGATAGCTGCCACAGCATGACTGATGGGTGGTGTTGGACCATGCCCAGGACCCGAACCTGTTAACCTGGCCTGCCGAAGCGGAGCGTGCTGAACTTAACCACTAGGCCACGGGGACGGCCTGCCTGCTCATTTATTTATTAATTACTATTCTCCAGGCATTATACTAAGTACCTGGGGCAAGAGTAAACAAATCATGAGCCCTGGCTTCAAGTTGCTGAGTCTTAGAAGATGATAGACATGGACAGACAGCTGAAGTGTGATGATGGCCATATCGATACAAGAGGAACAGAAAAGAAAGTATTTATAAGAAGACAGTGATGACTTCAGAGTCACATTGACTGGGATTCTTGCACTCCATGTGTCTAAAAGGGACATGAGGGAACAAGAGTGGCACTCATTATTTGCTCAATTTGAGCTGGCAGGAAAAACCGTGACCTCCTGGCAGCTCTAGAAGTAGTAGCTAAATGATTAGTTTGAAACTCTAATTTAGCGTTTAATACCAAAGAAGGATATTAGTCTATGTTTAGAGATATGTATATTTCTGTATACATCTAAAATGCTATCAAATCCGGTGAGTCTGGGACTGTGGAAGATGTGAATGAATGAGAGGAATCCTTGGTAGCTCACTTGGCTGATCAGGGCCTTATTTCCTTACCTTCCTTTTTCTTGGGTTTGGTTAGATATGAGATAATTGTTCAAGTCTTATCGAGCTAGAAAATGGTATGATTCTAAGGCAACTGTAACTCATCAACTGTCTATCTGTCCCTACAAACTATACAATTTCAGACCTGGACATGGTGTTATAAGCCATCCAGTAGCCAATCTAGTTATGCTACATATGAAGAACTGGAAGCTCAATTGGCAAACCCAAGATTATATAATTAGATAATTCTAAAACTGAGACAAGAATGCAACTCTATTTCTTATTTCACTTGTCCTTTTAAAGACAATACTTGATTTGGATGAGTAAAAAAATGAATACAAATAACAAACACTTACTGAATTCCTATTATGTGCCCGTTACTGTGCTAAGTGCTATACATGTGTTATCTTATTTAATCCTCATAATTATGTGAGGTTAGTACTATTATTATGGCCCTTTGGCACCTTAGGTCACCAAGGTTTATGAATATTAACTACCTCGCCGGAGATCAATCAGCTAGTAAGAGCTGAGAAAAACATAAATTTATCATATGTAAAGCTATCACTTTTATTATCTAATCTCCATATCAGCAAACCTGTTATGGTTTTATCTATAATGTTTTAGGCAAATCCACTTACAAGCATGGAATCTTTTCTTTTATCACTTATATAGTGTTCATAATTTCATGGGGTGCAAGCTGTGCATGTGCAATGAATCTGCCTTTGGAAACTGTACCCTGATCAATGTAGTGCAAACGATCTTCCCTTGTCAAAATAAAAATGATAGGTACTGGCAGAGTAAAAGCAACCGGGTTTGATTATAGTCTTTCCTTCTGTGATACATACTTTAGAGTCTCCAAGATTCCTGCAAAATTATAGCTCTCCACATTTCAGTGTTTCAGTCTAATATGTTCTTTATTTTTACATTGGCAGCATGTCCTACAAAAGACCATTTTTGTATTGATGTAGCTTTGCCAGTATGTCCCAGAGAATTTTTCCACCTTCATTATATAGGTAACACACATAAATCAACACATATAAGTCTCAGATCACAAATTAAGGTTGGCAAGAAATGTCACTTTCTTTGTTTCCTCAAAGACATGACAATTTTTTCTTGAGCCTCTCATTTCATCTTGAGGGAAAATATTTAATTTTAATCAATCTGAGGTAAATTCATTCATTCAATTCAATGCTTTTCAGTCAATTCAAAGTTTTTCCCCTTCCAATTTATCTTCAGGGTACATCTAAGATCTACTTTCCAGAAGGCCTCAAGTAACATCAAGGCAACAATGGATGCAGAGTAGAGTCGGACATTGTAATTCTCAGTCTTCTACCCATCCTGAGGTCCTTTTAAGTTTACATCATCCCATCTGATTGTGGGCCTCAATATTTGTATGCTTCTATTGAAATCCATGTGCTCAAATGGTCTCTGGGCACATAAGGCAGTTGCATACACTTTATCCTGGTAATAAGTCCTCTCCAGTTCCAGACCTCTCTCTCACCACTTCCATATCATATCACTCTTTGGGAGTATGAAAATAATTGGTTGGTCTCAAGTTTCCCTCTGAGCTACCAAAAGCTCTCTGTGGTTGTCTAAGAACTTTTGTGTAGATGTTTCAGGCAACAATTTTTATTCTCTGGCCGTCTCTGGGCTGAATTGTGTCCCCACAAAAGACATGTTTATGTCCCCCAACCTGGTACCTGCGAAAGTGATCTTCTTTGGAAATAGGGTCTTTGATTTGTAATCAAATTAAGATGAGGTCAGTAGGGTGGGTCCTAATTTAATATTACCTCTGTCTTTAAAAGAAGATGATGTGAAGACAGAGACACATGGGGAGACGACAGCCAAGTGACTACAGAGGCAGATGTTGGAGTGATACATCTACGAAGCCAGGGAACACCAAGGATTGCTGGCCACCACCAGACACTAGGAAAAGGAAAGGAAGGATTCTACTCAGAGTCTCAGAGAGAGAAAAGCCCTTGATTTTGGATTTCTAGCCTTCAGAACTGTGAGGTAATATATTTCTGTTATTTTAAGTTGCTCAGTTGTGGTACTTCGTTACAGCAGTGCTAGGAACTTATGTCAGTCCTTATGTCATGCTGGCAAAAGGATGTTTATCAAGACTTCACAAGTCCCAGGAATTTGCCCAGGTTGAGTTGAAGAAGTTCCTTGTGTTCTTGGATCATAAAACTCATTTAGGACTCTCATTACATACCTGACCCTGGGAATTAGTCTGAGAAAGAAGTGATTAGAAAGATGTGGCACAGGTCCCTTTCTTGGCATGTGCTAAGTTCTAATTCTCTTCTCTTTGGCTTTATCTTAATTCCAATTCTAGGTCTTCACTTAGTACGAATTCATGGAAAACACATTATCAAACTGATCACTTATATCTAGTGTCTTATGTCTGTGATCACTCTGTCTAGTGTTTTTGTATAGACTTTATTCCTTGACCTGTCAGGATTTGGGTCTTGTTATTCAAAGCCAAGTTTCCTATAGCTTAAAAGTTTTTTCCTTCAAAAATTTGTCTCTGCCATGTTCAAGAGCATATTTTGAAACTGAAAGGCTGATAATTTACCGTTTCATTCTGTGTTCTTCTGCTTAAGCATCCCCCTCCCAAGTGGCATGAACTGAATGGAGGAATACACAGAGTAACAGAAAGTACCAGATAAAGAATCACTTTGATTAATTTTGTAAAACATTATGTCACCATTTGGAAAATCTTTGGAAGTTAGATCATCAGATCTGGTGGTTTGGTGTATTAAAAATGTACACGATTTCACCAGCCTCCTCTCTCTGGTACTATTATAATTGAGAATATCCACCCAGCCAGTAGTACTCCTTGAACAGTGACATTGCACTTGGCTCTGTATGAAGATGTTAAAGGAAATTAAAATGTATCACTTTCTTCCTTATAAAGAGAACTGAGAGAGGGTAAGGGAAGGTGTGGGTTTAGGAGTGAAGTTTTAGGTCGTGCTTTACATTTCACAAGGGGTTTCTATGTATGTTTGTTCTACTTAGGACTTTAAGTTGGTATTAGCCCTAGGATCAAAGACTATCTGATTCTTGATATTGACCCATTTCAACATGGGCCCTGAAGGAGAGATATGCATATAAGAGAGAAATCAACCCAAATGAACATTACTACTCAAAGCTTTTGACCCCAAGCCACAAGCAGAATTGTAATGAGCGAGGCTGAATCATGTGGGGGAGTCTGCGTGTATGACTTACATTCTTTGGCATTTATGCTGTCTTTCTGTTGGCTTCTTGGCACAACTCCACCTCTCTTCCATGCTATTTTCTGTCCTGCAGGGGATGGAGTTGTAGGTACTGTATTTCAGACTTCTTGACAGTTTACCTTTTACCAAGGAGAGATAAGCTGGCTCAGGCAGCCCGTCCTGAGCTTTTATTTTTGGGGTGGCCAAGGGAACTTCAACTCTCTCTTCCTTACCTACACCTGGGAGAAGATTGTCTTTAAACATATCAAGTGATATGTGATAGGGCTCCAATCTTAGAGTCAAGAGAGCGAGGATTCAATCTTAACCTTCGCATTAATTTATTACATTGGGTATATTACATACCCTTTCGGGGCCTCACTATCTTTTTCTGTAAAATGAGAGAGTCAAGACAGTTGACTTAGAATTTACCCAGATTACTCCTTAAACTCTCCCAAAGGTTCTTATATAGCTAGAAGAAGATACTTTGTATAGACATCTTCTCATTTCAATAGGGAGACTCCATACTTCAGAGTGATCAGATCCTGATTAGAAGCTGCAACATTCATGGGCATTAATCTTATCAATCCTTGAGAAGTGCCACCTGCTAAGATTGAGCCCTGAAATGACTTCCTGGTTTGGATCAATCCAGATGAGCATTTCTTATTGAGGAGGAGCTGGCAAGCAAAGGAGGAACCATGAGTCCCCATCACCACTCCATCATGTCAAGATGTATGTATTCTCATTTAATCATTTCCACATGCTATAAAGTGAGTACTGTTATTTCCAATTCATAGATAATGTAGATAATATAAGTAACTTGCCCAAGTTTTTTGGTCTTTATGAGTTGGAAAGCTACACTTAAATCTAAATTTTTTGGTTTCACATCCAACTTTCTGTCTACCATACTCCAGCCAATTTGCCTATTTATTGGCATCTCTACATGCAAAGTAAAGGGCACTGTCTACTCATCACCTTCTGGGTCTGTTCTTAAGTGTCACTGATTTGATTATACACTTAAACTGCCTCACCTCTCAGACACTGTGTTCCTTTATTCACAAAATGGGGATTGTTACTGCTGGCTCCTAGATACTTCACAGGAATAGTTTCAGGTTTAATTAGAAAATGAGCAATAGTTGAGAAACCTCAGTGCATCCTTGGTTATTAATGGACTGAACTATTTTCAGCCAATTAATAAGACAGTCTTTTTCTGTTCTAATTCAAATCTTCAATCATATCTCTAATTGTATATCTCACACCACTCCCTTTTCAGGAACCCTATATAGACTCTCCTCTTTCCCTTATATAAACTTGTTCTTTGCAAGAGAACTAAAGTTAATTATTTCCACCTCTATCCTTTATTTTAGTTTCTCAGTGAGCCAGTTTCACTGAGATCGTCTCTATTTCTTATAAAACTATATGACTATTAAATTTATCCATTAAAAGGAATTAAAATGTTAGTGAGGAAACATTTGGAGAAGTAAAATGGTCTTCTTCGTGCCCTGGAAATTAGGCATGTTTCTAAAAATAGTCATCTATACTTCGTTTTTTTACAATTCACCACATAAAAAAGAGAAAAGTATTCAAGAGCAAACACAAATATTTTACATCCATGCTTCACCCCAATTATAATTTCCAAATTATAATAAGGAGATAGCAGAGTATGATTCTTATAAGTAAATCTATTATTTGATTCAAGTTAAGCTGGGTTTCCCTTAAGTCCATAGCTGGGATTGCAATTAGTCACTCCCAGCATATGCAAGAACACCTGTCAGTTTCGTTTGTCCTAAACATTTTACCCTGCCTGTTTTGGTAACAGACTACCCTACACTTGCTATAGGGGATTTGTACATCAGGTTGAGCCAATTATAAGATCACAGCTCTGACTTCTGTGATTGGTCCAGAGAGTAAACATGTGATCAAAGTAGGCCAATCAGAATATTTCCTTGCATTATTTTTTTAAATACTGAAGCTAGTAGAGAGAAATTCTATTTCTCCTCTCATTGAGTGGTCATAAGAATATAGCTAGATTTGCCAGCAACCATGTCCTCTACCATGCAGAGAGAGCTGCACGTAAGAAGCCACTGTCACAGGGAAGTAAAGGAATGAGAGAGAAAAAGAGGGAAAGAGATTAAAACGATGAGTCCTGGAAATCTAAGTTCCTATAGATTTTCCTTTGTCAGGCCGCTGCAATGTCATTCCAGTAAATATATCCCCTCCCCCTTTTAAGGTAATTTAAGTTGCAGCCATGAATGATAAACTTAACACTGTGGAATAACATTGTAAAATAAACTAATGTTTTAAGTTATAATCAGAAGATAGATAGGGAAATGAGAAAATTCAATTTACAATGGTAAAACCCAAGATCCACTAAAAAAAAAGAATTAAATGTCTAATAAAAATGTATTTATTGTAATGTTGTTTTTATATACATTTTAGATACTTGAAAATACAAGATTATAAGGGACTCATGGCAAAGAGATTTACTATCTCTTAAAAAATTAGTTGTCTCCAAGTACATTTTAATGTCATCTAGTGTAATCTTTAACCCTATGGAAAAGTTATGATTGTCTCCATCTTACAGTGAAAAAATCTGAAACTTAAGGAGAATAAATGTTTTGCCTAAGACCGCACACCTAGGAAGTGCTGTGGCAGAGCAAGAACTAGATTGTAGGTATATTTGACAAAACCAAGTTTTGTCCGATATGCCACACAATTTACAGGGAATTAATGGGGCAGAAGATCAATAATGGCCCTAAATGAAATTATTCTGAATGTAATCTTGTTTAGAGCTGTGTAATCAGAAAATTTGAAAGATGGAAGGGAGATTTACAGCAATTTAGCCTGGTCCTCTCCTGTCGTAGTCGAGAAACACAGACTCAGAAAGGCTGGTGGACTTGCCTCGAGTTCAATAACCCTCTATTTGGAGTGGGTTCATGCATAGACGGCCTCTCAAGGGCTCTGCCAATCTGTTGACTCTCTGTGTTCTGATTTCACAGTGTGAGAATGCCTTATGATTTCCCACATATAGCAGTGCCAGTGAAACTGCAGGAAGGGATACTTTCAAATGAACCTTTTCAATTTCGCCCTTTAGTATTTATATGAGCAGAATGCAAATGGTGTCAATTCCATTATCTTCTGCACAAAATGTTCCCTCTCAGGGCCAAATCAAGGGTAGGAAATATGGAACTATGCCCCAAGTACCTCGGGGGCAGCTGGCCACTTCTATTTCTAGATTCCAAACACCTGCATTTCTCAAAAGCTGGGGCCGTTTCAGAAGAGACATTTTTGGAAGTCATCAATATACTGCTTACTTACTGTGGATTTGAGAACCTTGAAATGTCAAGTTTTAGCTTGAGGCCAAGTTGGATTCGTGAGCCCTCATATTGATGGGTGATGAGATCATTTACATTGGGTTATACCTCTGGTGTGTGAGCAATTCGGTAAATGATGAATACAGTGGGAATTACTGCAGTACATCTGCTGGACACTTTTATAAAATAGCTCTCTCTTCTCACCTCCTAGGTGTGCAATCTTCAATCAGGAAACATATTTGAAGCACAAAATCCGTTCTCAAGCCTAGGGCTGTATCATCTGCTCCTGTCTCTTTTGCAGAGTGTAATTTTGTCCACTGCCACATAGCAAAGTAGACAACCATGCGGCAATGATTCATGGCCAGAAAATAATGCACGCCAAAAAATGCCTCCAAAGTTACAGCAGACCATTTGCTGACTACCATTAGGAAATTATGATTAACACATTGTGAGAGAGAGAGAAACAGATTTTTTTAATACCTAAGAAATCAGGCACTGTGCTAGATTCTGGGAATTCAGTCACTTGTAATATAAACATGTCCTTGGTCCGCACGGAGCCTTCAAACTGGCTGTGATGATAGACAATTTTAATAGGCAATTTTAATGTGATGAATTCTGCAACAAGTTCAATAAGGAGTTAAAGTAATGAGTAGTAAAATAATTTAACTAAGTGAAGATACCTTTGCAACTTGCCCCTGCAGAAGCTATATTTAAGTGGACACTTGAATCAGTCAGGTGAATACTGGGGGTGGTCAGATGGAATATTTCCAAAGAAAAATGCATATGTGTAGGATTAGGATTGAAATAAAACCAGAACGGCAAGGAATATCCAAACAGGACGGTAAAAACAGGAGTGTTCATTCAGGCAACAGTCATACTGAGTCCTATGCTCTTCCCTTCACTTGCTGTGTAATGTGGGCTATTTTGGGTGGCTTCTACTGGTTGTTTATTAATTAATTTATTGCTTCATGCATTCAGCAATCCTGTATTCAGTGCATCACATGTTGCTAGCACTGTTTCTATAAGCTGAAAGCCAGCTTTTATCTACATTTTTGATATTTTAAAGTCAACCATTGTGTCAACTACGAGTTGTTTTTTGGTGTTAGTAACAGAAACGTGATTACAGTGGCTTAAACACATAAGAGTTTATTCTCTCTTGTAGAAGTCTAGATGTAGCCTGTGGTAAAGAAATAAAAGTTTTCTGTGGTTTCCAGTAGTCTCGTAAAAAGCCCTAGCCTCCCCAGTCGCAGACATGCATATAATATAAAGACAGGAAACGTTTGCTGTTACTTTCCCTAGGAACACTTTATTCTTTACTTAACGTGAGAATTAGACTTGTCGTCATTTTTCTACTTAATTGCTCTGATCTGAGAGAACGAAATGGCTACAGCCTGGGCTAGGTCCGTAAGTTAAGACCCAAGGTGTCGGGAAAACTAGTGCAATATCTCCATAGGCATTTCCATTTTAAAAGAGATGAAACTCAGACCTTGGAGACATCTTTATGTCTTTGAAGTCATAAAAGATACCCAGTGGTTCATCTGGCCTCTGGAATTATGTATTTATATTCCAAAAGGTTAGAGTGAGAACTCAGGATGCTTGCCATCCCATCTCAAAGGGATTATCATCCCATCAGCAAAATTTTTTTCCTTTCCTTTTTGGAGGAGTGATGGCTTTCTTTTTCCAGGATATAAAGGAAGAAAATCTATTGTCTGTTCCTCATCTATGGAGTGTATAGCTACTAGCATGGGACACTTGACCTGGCTTTCACCAGGTCACTCCAGAGGTAAGGCTGGGGCAAGAGGAAGTGGAGTGACAGACTTAATTATTCCAAGGTAATTAATAAGAAATCAGTCTCTGATCCAGAGAACCTCATGTTCACATTCAAGGTAAAATTAATAAACATCAATACTAAAAACTCAACATCAGTTCAGGACTGGCGTGATCACATCAGGAAGCTGTTAAGAACCAAGGGTTCTATCATCAATCCTTAGCTGAGATTCCTACCCTCAGGATCATGATATGGCTTCTGGAGCTCCAGCCATTATAATCACATTCCAGGCAAGAAATAAGAGAGAGTGTAGAGTGATAAAGTGAGATTTTCTGGAAGTCCCTTCCCAAAACTACTTAGATTTAATTGACCATCCCAATCTGCAAAAGAGGCTAAAGAAAATAGCAGTATTTTCATTTGAATACAAATAGAGGTTCTACTAATAAAGAGGAAGGTAAACATGGATAACATCAGTCTCTCCTTCAACCATATACTTCAAGAAAGAAGAAAGCTTATGGAAAATTAGAATTCTTTTAGAACAAACACTTTATTTTCCTGGGGAATCTAAGGCCACAGGTAGGTACAGTGACTTGATTGGGGACATAGATAATTCAACAATGAATGACTGCCATCTCAACTGACTCCTTCTACAGTGATCTTCCTGCTTCACCTGCAAACCTCTATATTTTCAAGTATTTGATAATTTAGGAGAAAAGGTAATTTTTCCACAAGACTATCTGTGAGCATACTCTGTGTGCATGTAATTCAATATGCCAATACACATCAGAGTAAATAAAAAAATAGGGGAATTGGTAGGTATGTCTGGTTTTCACTGTTTCCAGAAAAGTTATTATTCCTAACATAGTTTCTTCTGGATCTCTTGTTATTACAATATTGGCAAATGTATTAAGAATGGCATTTTGACATCTTTGAAGTATGTGTTTGGCGAGGTTGCAGATGAATTCAGAAGTCCCACTTATCAGGTCTTTTGGAACTATATTCATTAATTCTTTCATTCAGTGAATATTTTCTTTGGAACCTACTCTGCCAGGCATTGTAGTAGACATCCACTTTATACCAGGTAACTTGTAACTGTTGTCAATGAGGGCAATGACAGATGCTCATGAGCACTTTGTTCTTCAGACAGGTAGGGTTTATTGACTTAAGTTTCAACCATCTCCAAAAGAACTGTCTAAGTTATGGATGAAATCTCAGATAGAGAGTTGTTTGCAGTATGCGTCCACAAGCCAGGTACCCTTAATACTGTACTGCTGTTTCTAGTCCAGCATTTGAATTAGGATTTTGGTAAAGTGTTAATTTGATAACCTTGCTAGATATTTAAAAGTGAAAATAAGATGACCTGGCTTGGTTGTGGGTTACACGGATTATTATTAACAGTCTATTCTTCATTCCTTCTACTAAAATCATGACTATCGATCTAAATACAAGCTCAATACTAAGTGTATAGAAAGAAAAGCATAGTGGGACAAAACTGATTTCAAATTCCCTCTACCACTTTCAAGTATGCAATAATTGGGTGTTACTTGATCTTTCTGATCTTTTGTTCCTCAACAGGGAGAGAGAGACAGAGAGAAGGAGAATCTCTTTCTCATGGAATATTATTGAGAAGTAATATGGAGTTATTTGAGAATTAGAAATAATATGTAGAAAATGCCTCTTAGAATGTGTAGCAAATAGTTGACCCTCAATAAATGGTAGCAATTCTTCCAACACATTCTCTCTGTCCTTCCTCCTCCTTTACTTCCTTCTTTCCTCCCTTCCTCCTTCCTTTCTCCCCTCCTTCTTTTCTTTCTTTCTTTTCTTCCTTCCTCCCTCCATCCCTCCCTCCCTCTCTCTCTCTCTCCTTCTTTCTTTCTTTCTTTTCTTTCTTTCTTTCTTTCTTTCTTTCTTTCTTTCTTTCTTTCTTTCTTTCTTTCTTTCTTTCTTTCTTTCTTTCTTTCTTTCTTTCTTTCTTTCTCTCTCTCTCTCTCTCTCTCTCTCTCTCTCTCTCTCTCTCTCTCTCTCTCTCTCTCTCTCTCTCTCTTTCTTTCTTTCTTTCTTTCTTTCTTTCTTCTTCCTCCTTTAAGAAATACTACAAATGTCGTTTTATCACCTCTTTCATCTCTTAATGGAGTTATGGATGTGTAATGTCAAAATCTAAACCAAAAGGGCGTGTAAAAAGACCGGAGAGATTTGTAAATTACGGAGTCGAACTTCTACAACAATGCCAAAATGTAGAATGAGACTCCTTTCTCTTCCATCTTTGTGCATATGTAGTCAATCGTCTGTAGGTGTTCTCAGTTCTTTCTTTCATTTCTCTGCTCTATCTCTTTTTTCCTGTCTCTCTTCCACTTCATTTTTCTTAGCTGCACCAACTATTTCTTTCAAGGTATGTCATTCATCATTGCCTTATTGGTGGAAAAGATATTAACAAAGGAAGCAGTAAAAGTTGGGTAGTTTGTATGTGTTACATTGAAAATCTTTGTACTTCTGCCAAGGCTGAACAATCCTAACTGATTGTAATCTGGAAATCAAATTGCCTCCCATTCCTACTGCTTGCACAGAAGTGTTGTCTTTGGCATGGTTTGTAGTCTTACTAAAGTCTTTAGGACCAAATAAAAGTCACTTCAGGCAGACAATTATCTATTATCTTTGTCTCTTTCAGACCCTATCTTGTTTCTTTGCTTAAGACTACACAGTCAGAAGATTAGTCAGGTATCTTTATGGCAAATAATGATATGATTTTGAGCTCTCTTGGAAGCAAGACCATAAAACAAATTAGGGACTTGGCTGTATGCTTAGCTTGCCCTGCCCTGCCCTATTTTGCCATGTGACCTCAGCAAAGGCATTTAACTGTTCTGTCTTCACTTTTCCTTATCCGTAGAGAGTGAATAACAAAAGCTCACAGGGTTGTTAAAAGGAATATATCACTTTATTTTTGATAAGTGTTTTAAACTCTTAATGAGAGCAAGTGAGAGAATTGAGTTTACTGACTTTTACAGTTGCACTGGGATAAAAGTTCATTACTCCCAGTGATACATTTGAGCTACTAGGATGCATATTTCAAATGATTCTCCTGAGCTGCCTAAGTCTTTTAAAATAGGCTACTTGTTACATATTCTTTGTGGAAGAGAATTTTTAAATGATTAATAATTCTACCTCCTCTTTCTGAAAAAATTTGAATTTGATAACAAAGATAAACCTTATAACTTGCTGTTTTGTGGGCAGAGATATTCTTAGACTGGAATAATCCCCTCAGATCCAAATTCTGCTTGCTTTGCACAGGGCCCATGTTCAGGTAGAAATACCTTGGAAAAAATGGATAAAATATCTTCCTTTCTTTGTCTGTATGGGCAAAGGGAAGGTGGAAAGTAAAATAAAAATATGGACTATATTGCCTAAGAATGTTTTTATGTTTTTCTTCAAAAAAAAAAAAAAAAAGAAGGTGTTAGTTTGCCTCTCTGTTTTAGATAACTTTTTTATATTGACCAAGTTCAGTTGGTAACTTCTTTATCTTGTATACTATGCAAGAACTTTTTCACTTAACCAGTCTAAAATAATTTAAAGGTCTTTACATTGGTGGTGGAAAAGAGATTGAGGAGGAAATGGTTAAACCTGAATTCAGTTTTTACATATATGATGAATTTAACCTTGGAACCTCTTGTTTCCACTCATAGGTATTTCTTGGCCCTTTAAACTGAACTAAATTTATTGAAATGTTTCGCAAGATAATAATGATATAATTTTGACAAGCCAAGGACTTGCATTTGATGCCTCAGGCTTACTAAATTAATGAGGAAGTGTCCCCTAAAGCCATTAACTTTGTCTCAATTCCCGGGGCCTTTTGTAGATCTTTCTCCGCAACCCTGGAAAGAGGAGACTCATTTGCTTTTTTTTTAAGCCTCTCAGGGTTGACAGTCTATTTAAGGAGGTGTCTCTTAAGTAACAACTCTCCCATCATAATACTCCAATCATGCATTAGAGGGTGATTTCTCTAATGATGTATTACTCAAAATACGATGCCAGCCAGGGTATCAGCAAGGGAGATCATAAAATTTTATTTAACCTTTTGTTAATTTAAAGGTTCCAATACTTCTAATTTATTTATTATGTGTGGGAAGGGGGAAAATGACAGTAACCTCAAAGGCTATGAGACCTGCATGCTATTTTATTCACTGTGTTCAGAAAATATATGTCACCAATGGGGCAAGGAAAAGATTTAAAACCCCCAATTAAAAATGCTTATAAGACTCACAAGAGCAAAACTACTGAATAGAAATCATGTGGAATGTATCTGAGAGGCAAACAAAACCTGCTGGTCTACAGAAAAGAGAAGAAAAATTCAATAATACTATTTTAGTCTTCTTAATGAAAGAATTTTAGAGTAGTATTATGGTTTTTCATCTACATACCAAGGAAAATAATCATTTCTTAATTCCAGAATGATTCCAAGGTGCTATTTTGCCAATCACCCGTGGGCTCTATCATGGGCCCATCATGGAATGATGAGCAACAAACTCCAGGCTGCATTGCATCCAGATATTTCTGAGGCATGGAGAGATCACATTGTGACACCTCCATTATCATGGTTTACGTGTATGCAATAATCCACATGAGGCTTTTAGCACAATTCCTGGCACACAGTAGTCATTCCTCAATAAATGTTAGCTATTATTTGTTGTTAATTGCCATTTAGTGTTAAGTTAAATCATGAATGGCATTTTATAATAATAACACATTTATGAAACTAAACACTACTTTTAAACTTCAACTTTAATTCAAAGCAAGTAAGTCACTTCATATTAGTAAGAGTTCTTTTACATTATCTATCTGTAAAATTTAAATGGAAGCTTGTGACACTCAATTATTCCAAAAATTCGATACTAAAATGTTATTCATGCCTAAATTATCTGGCTTCATCTGACAGGAATGTATTTTATCTGAATTATCAGATCAATTATCTTGATTTCTACATTCAACTTTGGAAGCACATACATACTCTGCGTCCTCTGTAAGGTGCAATTGGATTTCTTCAGGTTGACCCAGTTAGCTTCCTACCAGGCACGTAAGGCCTGTTCAGAGATGATGCCTTTGAAGCCCAATGTGCATTCCTAAAATGGTTCTAGCATTTGCAGAGATGTGACAATTAGTGATTGCAGAGACAGAACTCAATTATTTAAATTTGCTTGGAAAACTTTCCTCTAAACCACAGAAATGTGTACTCACAGTGCTAACATTTGTGAGTTAATTTGCAAACCCTGTTTTGTAACTTTCATAGTTTGAAATTTTAGTTCTTTTTTTAAAATTCTTTTTTTCACCCAAGCAGCAGTATTTATTTACATGTTTTCTAGCTGATAGCTCAAGTAGAAATGAATTAGCCATTCAATCCAATGTGAGCAGTGAGCCAGAGTTTGAAAGTATGGCGCATATTTTAGGGTAGACTCAAGGAGGAAAGAACATAATAAGCACATCTTCTCAGTATAAATTTAAATATTCATGATTTGCTTATTAAAATATTTTAAAAATTGAGTCTCTGAGCACCAGGTTCTTAATATGCAGAACAGAAAGAACAAAGGACTGAAAAACAACAAGCATATTGTCATGGAATTTGCTTAAAATATCCCAAAGCTAAAGCTTAGTGTTTTCACTATGTACATATGATATATTAAAGCTTTCCTCAGAAGCTAGGATATCAAAAAAAAAAATCAATTACCCTTTGAGAGTTAATCTTTAAAGATAACACATAATGGAATAGAGAAGTGGCATGCAAGTTACAATAACAATGGATAAAGGTGCGCAGATGGTAACCTCATGGTGATGGTTAATTTTGTGTGAACGTGACTGGCCACAGGGTGTCCAGATTAAATATTATTTCTGGCTGTGTTTGTGAGGGTGTTTCTGGAAGAAATTAGCATTTGAATTGCTGGACTCAGTAACATAGATTGCCCTCCCCAAAATAGGTGGATATCATCTAATCCACCAACGGCCTAAATAGAATAAAAGGCAGAGGAAGGAGGAATTTGCCCCTCTTTTCCTGCCTCATTGCTTGAGCTGAGGCACATCTCATCTCATTTTCTCTGGCCCTCCAACTGAGATTGCTCCATTGGCTCCCCTGGTTCTCAGATCTTCAGGTTTAGACTGAATTACACCACAGCATTCCTGGGTCTCCAGCTTGCAGATGGCAGATCATGGGACTTCTCAGCCTCCATAATGAGGTGAACCAATTCCTATATATATCTTTATTCATTCCGTTTCTCTGGAAAACTCTGACTAATACACGGTTTACTATATTAACGTATAATTATAGAGTCAATTAGAAGTTTTAGAAGTTTTAGTTATAGAAGTCAACCATGGGAAAGAAGATGGCTAAGAGAATAAAGGCAAACCTTGATAACGTCCATCCAAGCTTGATTCTCAATATTCTAGTTCCATTAGTAAAGCCATTTACAATATAGGGTAGATATATTTAGTTAACTCAGGTTAATACCTGTGATCATGGTGTATTGAATAGACCTCAGCAGAAAGAAGCTAGAAGTAAATAACAGAAGGCTGCCTGAGGATTCAAATGCAACCAGCTGTATTTACCCATGTCAAGGGAAGAGAAGACCCCCAATTCTGGTGGGGCCGGTGGGTGTCTCTGCAGAACCCACGAAGGTGATAAGGGAGGAACAGTCCATTTTAAACACTTGACAGTCTCAGAGATGCCAATGCTTGCTCATCACAGATATCCAGTAAAAATTTCCTGCCCTTCTTCCCATCTCTTTCTCCACCTTGCTTCTACTCTAGAGACACAAAGCAAAGCAAAACTGTGGTTAGGAAGATGGGGAATGAGGGGTTGAAATGGTTGGAATTGGTAGACAACAAAGTCTGTTTTCTTGACTGCAATCTTCCTACCTTTAGCAGTAAGAAGAAGGAATTTGGAGTGTTGATTATTACCTGAGACTGAGCATTTCAGTTACAGAAATGCAGGTAACTTTTGCAACCTAAAAGAGCCATAGAACTTTTTATCATCTTAGAATGACCAAAGACGTCAGGAAGTTAGTTGGATTTTTGTTTTTCAGGGCCACACAAAAAATACTTTATAAATAAACAAATTTAAAGGGCTAGTAGAAGGCAAATTCAAGTTGCTTTCTGTTTGACTGACTTATATACACATCAAGTAATGCAAGTTTATTGGAAGGAAATGATGATGAGGGGAGATAGGAAGCTTATTCATAAGCTACATTGCCAGGCCTCATGGATAACTGAAATGACATTTTAGACTATATTGCAGCTTTGCTGGCCAACTGACATTGTGAGTAGTCTGCTGTTATCATGGTTCAACTTCTCTTGGTCTAGATCTCTGTCTACATTTGGCGCTACTGTTGTTACTATTGACTGCTTCTCTGTGTTTGCCTGTCTGCCTGATGGCTTCTGCTGATTCGTAGTTTTGACTCCCTACCTTCTTCCTGTGTGTCTCTTGATCTTTATTAACCTTTCTGCCTATGTCCCACGTTTTTTTTGTCTGCAAACTCCATAAAAGATACTAGAACGGCCTTATTTATCAGTGCACAGCATTCTTTTTGAGCAAAGTTCTTGTGATAGAGGACTTCATAGACCACTGTCAATATTATAGAGCTGCATTGTTCAATATGGCAGCCACTAGCCACATGCGTCCACTGAGCAGTGGAAATGTTGTGAGTCTGGACTGAGATGTGCCAGAAGTGTAAAACACAGATGATATTGAAGACTTAGAATGGAAAGAATACTTTAAAATATCTGCATAAATAAATTTTATATTGACTACATGAAAGCTTATATTTGATTACATAAAATCGTATTTTGAAATTATATTATTCTGAACCAAAATATATCATTAAAATTAATTTCACTTTTTTTTTTTTCACTTTTTTTAATGTGGCTTCTAGAAATTCTATAATGACATACAAGGCTTGCATTTGTGGCTTCCATTACATTTCTGTGGTATAGTGATGTCCTCCTTCTTAATCCTAGACCAGTCACCAGATTGTGGCATTTGTGGTATAGAACAAGGCACATTTTGATTAAGCAATTGCTTCTGGACACATTTTTTGAAAAGGCCATAGGTATGGCAGGCACTTAGTATTTCATGGATTATTAACAAAAGATGGAGCAAAGTTTTGTTTTTACTATTACTATATATATGTAACATATTTTTATATTAGATATTATTTTACAGCATTTTATAGAGATTTTTAAAGATATAATCATTTTAACTTCATGAGTGATCTGTTGGGTATGAACTCTGATTGTTCTTTTACAGATGAGAGAAGTGGAACTCAGAGAGGAAAAGGGCACTACCCCAATTACAGATCCTATATATAGGATATCAAAAATACATCCCGAGGGCTGGCCCGGTGGTGCAAGCGGTTAAGTGCGTGAGCTCTGCTGCGGCGGTTCGGATCCCGGGCGCGCACCGACGCACCACTTGGCAAGCCATGCTGTGGTGGCGTCCCATATAAAGTGGAGGAAGATGGGCACGGATGTTAGCTCGAGGCCAGTCTTCCTCAGCAAAAAACAAAGAGGAGGATTGGCAGATGTTAGCTCAGGGCCGATCCTCCTCACAAAAAACAAACAAACAAACAAACAACAACAACAATGACAAAAATACATGCTGAATTCTCTCACAATATGGAGCCCGTCTTTGGAGTCTGGCCAACCTGAGGTTGTGTTCTGTTTCTGCTGTTTACTGGCCTGTGACCCTGAGGAGGTTACTTAATTTTTTTACCACATAGGAGTAGTGGAAGGAGTGAAAAATCCTGGCATATAGTTGTGCCCAATACGTTAATTCACATCCAGTTCCAAATCCTGTGCTTCTCGACAGGGATAGCTACCCAAAAATTGTTAGATAACAGGAATAAAAACTTATTAGAGATAAAAGTATTAGATTTTTTTATGTATATATTTCTATATAATGGCTTAACACCTGTTAGAGGAAACTCTCTCCTATTCAACTTTTTAAAACCCTAGTTTCTACTACAAAAACACTTTAAAAAGTAAATCAGCAGTTTTGAAAATGTGTAATAATTTAAAAGTAGATATTCAAAAAGTCTTCTTTCACATTTTTTGTCTATATTAATGATGTGACATTAATGCCTGGGGTAAAGGGAAATATTTTCATGAAAATGTAAACTATCTTCAAAAGAGGCAAAATTCTCTATTACCTAATCTGAACCAGTTTGTCCAACCTGTATGATCATCTGCCTGACCATCACCACTGTTTCCTCTACTGTTAAAATTTCTTAGGACTTGCCTTATTTCGGTGAATGGTACCATAATTGTGCTGGTCACTCAGGTTCAAAATGTCAGTCATCCTCTCCTTTATTTCTTCCATTGGATTTAATTATATGTCAGGTTCTGTAGTCTCTATCTCAACAATGTCCACCAAACTTGTCCTACTGCATTAACTCTTAGACAATGTTTGATCTCCCTTAATTCAGGCTTCCATCATTGCTCATCTGGATTATGGCAATAGTTTCCCCGAATCTACTTTTGGCTTCCATTCACACCCACCTCTGAATCTCCCTTACCCTGAGGCCACTGCAATATTACTCAAACCCAATGCTAATTATGGAAAATATAATTCCCTTCTTCAAATACTTTCTCAAGCATTCATCATGACCTATAAGATTAAGTCCAAATTGCTTAGGATGTCAGAGATCCAGCATGAGTTGATCCTTCCCTGCATTTCCCATCCTCAACCTCCACCATATCCTGACATGCAGCTTCTGCTTTTGCTCTAGTTGTTCCGTTTATTTGGAGTCATTTTCTGACTCTCTGCGTCTCTCACTCCTGCCTTGTGCAACTCTGTTTTAACAATGTTTATTCTCTAATCATTTGATTTTCTTGTCTTCTTAATTCTTTGAGTTTTTAACCCACCAAACCAAGTTTTAACTCATTGAATTATAGATTATTCAAGTACATCTACAGTACCTAGCAAATGCCTGCCGTAGAATAAAAGTTCAATAATTTTTTTAAAGTGGATAAATGAAAGAATGAATAAATGAATGAATACCGAAGTGGCTGGTGCTTAAAACTGACTTCTTTGGCAAGTGACTCCAAAATAGTATGTTCTGTTTAAATACCTATAGGAAATCCATCAAAACAATTATCTTGGTCCCTTAATTAATTTACTCGAGTTTTGTAAAACATGTCTAACTCATAGGAATTTAGAATGTCTTAACTCTTAGACGATATTTTGTTTTTTTTTAATCATTGCAGAGAGTGATTTTAGAGATTTATACTGTGATACTAATGGGAGGCTATATTAGCTATTCTCCTCTCAGCCATGTGATAGGAAAATGCTAGAAAGGAAAAATGTGTGTACTTGGCATCTTATAGATAAGAAAAAATTCTTTTTAATCCTTGCATAATGAATTTGTCACTGCCTAGATGACTCCCAGATGATTAGAGGAATAATATACAAGATCCCTCTGTAATAGGAAACAAGATTTATGAAGGTCTGAGTGGTCTAGAAGATTTTTCTAGATTGTGATAAGCCACATGAGCAATTGGGGATTCTGGTTGCTGCCTTTGCCATGATCTAGTTCAAGTGGAGAACTAAGCCTTACACGCTAATCCTAGCATTCTAGGGGGCTACAAGAATTCACAATGATTCACTGCTCTGTGTTGAGCAGCTCATGACAATGTGCCTTAGCCTCTTCAAGATACCACCCCACAGCTCAAGCGGTCGACTCATGTTTACTCCTCTAGCTTTAAAAGTACCCTATTCTGCCTTTCTTCCTATCCCACCAAACCAAATTTGGCATTCATTAAACCAAAATTCTTAAAGCAGAGGCTCCTGAAAAATATTACCACGAGGCCTGTGGACAAAAAGAAGAACTGGTACTTGTTCTACATCCCTTTTAAGTTCCTTTTCTTGATCAGAGGATGGGATGTGATCATAGGATGTGCATTTTCCATCAGGATGGCTATGGTAGGGATGGAAATATGTTTGGTAAGCCTTGGACCGTAGCATTACTTGAATTGTAGTGTTTCTGCTGTTGAGCACATTTATGCAATACGTCATTCAAGAAACAAACAAACAAAAAAGCCAGTGAGGTTTGTCAGGTCTCAAAGTATCATCTAAAAAAGCAGCAAGAATATTTCAATGCTTCGAATCCAGAAACAACCTTAGCCTGCTTCATTGATATGGGTTCTTCTGAGTGGAAGTGGAATGAAACATACTCAATTCTAAAACTGACTTGTTTGCAGTGGAGGCCTCTTTCTTACTAGCTCAATTGCTTTAACTATTTTAGGAAAATAAAGATTAGCAAAATGAAAATAACAAGATATACTACTGATTATATGAGTTTAGGTAGCTCCTTTATTCAGAAGATGACATTCTAAACATAAATATTCTTCATCCTCTCATAATCTTCACTTTCCCTATGCCTCATGTGAGATTGTCTAAGCAACGTTCTTTAAGAAACTTTATTTTCAATCAAAGTCAAATATCAGCCAGATTCTAGTTTTGGTTATGCCTTTAACTGATTAGAAGAGCCTGGGCCAGTCATTTGCTCTCTTTCTTTCTCTGCCTCTGTTTAAACATTTGTAAAATAAAGGAATCCCCAAAATGTTGAGATCCCCGATGTTGAGAGCAAGGTCCTGCATCACATCCAGCTTAATGCGACAGTTCAGTTTGATGGGGGTGTAGGGTCTGGAGTGTAGCTGAGAGACCTGAGAGGCAGCAAGTTTTGGAAGAATGAGTTTCCCTCCAACACTAAGTAAATCCCAGTGATATGATCAGACTCATCGTCTTCGAAAGGCCCACGGTGTTGTACTGGGTTCTTGAGCAAGGCTTTTCCAGTTTATAAAGAACCTAATCTAAGACCAGTCTTTCCTGGTTAGATCTGAAATTCAGGCAACTGACCTTTGGTGCTGCTAAAGTCCTAGCTTTCCCAATGCAGAGAACTAATTTTGTTTTATATAAACCAAGGCTCTCTGGCTGGAACAACACACGTCATGGTTTGCCCAGCAGTGCCCTAGACACTGACGCTCCTTTGACAGCCATATTAGCAGAAGCTTTTTCTGAAGAAGAGCTCAGTCTGGGAGGTTGGTGTAACCAGCTGGTCCTTTCAATATCACAGCTCAGATTCCCATTCCTATGCAAGTTTTATTTAAACAAATGTATTTCCTCTCCTGTGGACACTGAAGTAAGAGTTAATGTGAAATCAATCTAATATTTGATTAGATTTGCTTTGATTAATCAACTACTTAATCAACTGCTTTGATTAATCATGGCTATTATTTGGAATTTAGAGTTTATTATAATGCAAGAATAAAGCACATTTTAAAAGTGATAATAAAAATAAAGCTTCCACATGGCTGAGATTTAAATGAAAAACTCTTGATTTGTATTTGTGGGAAATATCTCAACCTAACTTAAGATAATTTAACAGAAGCAATGCCTCCCATCGTGGGGAAATTCAAGAGTTAATGCTTAAAAGTTTGAGTAATTAGGCTCCTGATTTTTCTCAATCGTTTCCCCATTCTTTTTGCTGTTTTTGAAACTTTGCAACACTGCGAAAGATTACTTTGCCCACTACCCCCACATTCTTTTTCGCTTCACACAAAAATAAGATCTTTATCTCTATATTAGAAATAGCGAGATACCTATCTCTCTTGGCTTGGCTGTTTCATCTTCCTGGAGGAAAAGCAACCACCCAATTATACACAGCCATAAATTAACTTGACAAGCCTCATGCTGGAACCGCCACCCTAGCCCGAGCTGTTTAAATTGCTCCTGAGTTCAGTCTCTTCTTTGGGAAGGAGCATTACATGCCCCAGCGGAAATTGTTTTCTCTTTGTTTTCAGTCTTACCGAGACGCTCTATGCAGCAGGTTCAGCAGTTACATCCTTTCCTTTCTCGGTGGACTCATTGTGCAAAAGACACCTCCTCTGCTCCTTCTCATAAATGTATCCCCAGCAAGGAGGCTGAGTTCACCGGTGGCCCATTCATCATCCACTGCAGAAGGGTTTGGGCACTCAAGTCTGAGAGCTGACAAACTTCACAGGCTTATAACTTGGAAATATCTCCCTCCTTCTCCCACATCTCTACACTACCCTTGCATTGTGGAAATTATTCTGAACTCGGTTGTGATATCCAGAGAGGTTATTCAGGAAATGTAACATATAAATTAAGTGATAAACCAATATATCTGTGGAAAAACGAAAACCTGATTGCTTTTGAGCATGCCTCTAGCTGTGTTATGCTTATTGGGTTACTTGCTCTCCTAATTAAAGGAAAATGCAGCATGTAATGTATTTACATTTACTTTACAGTGAGAATTTGATTTCACATGTTATATAGATAGTGATATAGATTTTAAAATAAGCTGAAGTGGATTTTTATGCTTATCCTGTGGTTAGTAATGCCAATTCGTTTACCCACCAACTCCTCTTACTTCAACATATTCCTTGATGTTCATTCTAGTGGCTACAAAACCTTGAAACGAGAGAGTCCAGAAGACAAGCCATCATGTGATGCCTTGAAGGACTTAATTCTGTTTCTCCCATTCTCCACCCAGACTCTATAATTATAGATAGCATTTCAGTTCTTCTCCCATTTAGATAGGCTTTAAAGAGGATGGAGGGCGAATTTTCCTTTTTAGCTCCCCTGAGTCTGCTTTAATGGTGAGAATTGCCCTCTGGAACCATTTGCTCTGCTATGAGAGCCCAGCAACCATGTCCAACACGCCTTCCTCTTTTCTTCCTCTTCCTTCTCCTGCTCAATTGCAAATACTTCCTTCTTGCCTGACACACCAATTCTTCAGCATTGCCTCTTACTTTTCATTTTTCTCCTTGCTACCTAATTCTCAATTCCATAACCTTTTTTGGAAACTTATTATACTCCCCTGTTGTCGTGGTACAAATAAAAATGTCAAGGTCGTTAGCAATGTTCTGAGTGGTAAAGCCCCGTACAATAAAGATCCGTGGTCTATGGCAAGCATCCCACTCCACATCGCATGAATATGAAATAACCTAGAAATGACTGTGAGAGAGACTAGTTTGAAACCATATATCAGTATGAATGCATTTTACCTGAAGGGAGCTTTGATAAATTCTCTGGGAACGCTTGGTTCTTGGCTTCCTGATACTGAAAAAATTTAGTAATTCTTAGCGTTCTTCCTTTTCTAAATTAAGATCTTCTGTTGTGTCAAGGTGTCCCAGAATACCTCCTCTGACTCATCTCCGTTTTCACTCCTAGTTTTTTTCTTTCTTAAATATTTGTTGTGTGGAGGAAAAAGTTTGTTTCTTGGTAGGTTGGAACTTCCTGGATTACTAAAGCATAGTTGATATTAAACTCTTGGTTATTCTCCAGCTCTGAGTCCAATAATAAACAGATGTGCGCCTGTCCAAGTTCAAACCACAGCTGTAATTCAATTAATATTTCTTCAGAGAAGTTAATTATACCTTAAAATAAAACCATGAAAGAACCAGCAAGTAGCTTTCTTAGGGTTGGTCTGCCTGCTGTTCCAGACATAGGTCAAAACAGCCCCACGTGTGGCCTCTGCGGGTCCTCACCTAGTTGGAAGCAGACAGATCCAGCTCAGGTGAATGTGGTCCACCCTTTAAAGGGCTCCACCTCACCTTTATTGCCCTAGGTCACCTGCTAGTCTACGATCCTGCTGTTCTCCCCACTCCCCACTCCTCTTTCAAAACAGGAAAATGACTAATACCATTCATTTACACTTGATTGATTACATTCTATTTGAAACTTATTCTCACTACAATTTTTACCTTCGAGACATATGCATAATTTTTTTAGACTCTTCTAATTTTGGACCACAGGCTGCCCCACCCCCTCCTTCCTGTCCAAGGAATTTCAAGCATCAGCAAACAGATTTTTTTTCCTCACTCAGAGACAGTGCAGAGGAGTCCCTGACATTACCTAACAGCTGGCTCTGCAGAAACATCTCATTTTGTCTTTGTAGGGTTTTCTAGGTAGTGCTGGATAGTTAGAGGAGCTGGTCCATGGTCTCTCACATCAGGTATCCTCAGAAACCTTGGGGGAAGGCGTGATGACTCAGCAGGAGTGGTTGTGCTGGGGCAGATAGATAGAAAAACTGACGCTGAACATCACCCAAAAAGTTTCCATCCCTGATCCCCTGCTAGATATTTGTTGTTAATCAGTAATTGTAGGAGTCACAGACCTACATCTTCATTTCTCCTCTCAGCAGATTCAGACCCTCCCTCTCCTCTCTGTTTCTTAATCCTATCCTTTATCATCTTGGTCTTCCTCTCTGAGTAAAAACAATATATATTAACTGCGGTTCTGAAATACATCAGTATCCATTCTCTATAATTTCTACCTGTGGTAAAAATACTTCCAACAAAGATAGGCATTATTATAACATTGACTAACATTTAAAATAATAATAATTATTTTAGTTACTCTTTACTGAAACCTTATTATAGGTCAGATATTCTGATAAGTAGTTAATAGGTACTATTCCTACCTCACAGGTAATTGTATGAAATGAAATATATGTAAAATACTTGAGCCCAATAGGGGGCACGTAGTAGTACTAAAAAAGTTAGTTTATAAATTATCATTACAATCATCATGATAAAGTTATTAATTATAATTATTAGTATTGTTTCCCCATTTGGCCTTTAAACCATCCCTATGCAGTAGGAATTATTATTACCCTCTTTTAGAGATGAGGATATAGCAATGCCCATCAGTGAAGTGAGCTGAAAATAACTCTGCACACTCTGACCTCAGAGCCCATGTTTTCACAAATTTCTTGGTTAAAATCATATGCATGTAATTTCCAGATACCCTGGCTTTTACATAATATTTATTTATTTATTTATTTTTGAACATCATTTACTTAACTTTTTTCTGCTTTATTGGTGTATAATTGGTATACCACAAACTGCACATATTTAGTGTATACAATATGGTGAGTTAAAATACGTAAATGCTTGTGGTACCATTGCCATGACCGAGGTCGTAAACATTCCCATCATGTCCAAATGTGTCCTTGTGTCCCTTTGTTTTTTGTTGTTTTTGTTTTTTGTGGTAAGAACATTTAACTTGAGATCTACCCTCTTAACAAATTTTGAAGTGCACATACTATATTGTTAACTCTGGGCACGCTGTTGTGTAGCAGATCTCCAGAACTTCTGCATCTTGTGTAACTGTAACTTTATACCCATTGAACAACAACTCCCCATCCCCAATCCCCTGGGAACCACCATTCTATTTTCTGCGTCTCTAAGGTTGACTATTTTACAGGCCTCATATAAATGGAATCATGCAGTGTTTGTCCTTCTGTGACTGACTTAGTTCATGTAGCATAATGTCTTCCAGGTCCATCTATGTTATTAAATATCATCCTTATCTATGCTTCTTTATTTCTGCCCCCAAGAAGTAAAGCTTCTGAAAAGGATAAGATGCTATTGGACTGCTATTAAAAAATAATAAAAATGTTCCACTATAATTGTGCTCAGTTCAAGGCAGAGGTCACTTTACACTGACATTGCCAGAAATTTTCCTACTGAACATACCACAGTGTAAAATTTGTAGTCTTGTGTTCCCCTTTCCTCTGCCCAGTTCCCTTTACCTTGTTTTCTCTCCAACAAAGGACGGCCATAGAAGCAACGAAGGCAAATACTCTCCAGAAAGCAATCAGAGTAGAAAAAGCCCAGGGGTGTTTTCATGGCAAAGAGAGTTGACATGTGGGGAGCAGGTTATAAAAGACTAAGTAAACTGGCCCAGAAAAGAAGAGGCCATGGGACCGAGATGGGAGAGGGTACGAGAGGTCCATTACAGCTGAAGAGCTCTTGGGAGTTGGGGGGACAAGTGAATTCTTAAGGACTAACTTTATTTTTGTATTACTTAAATGTTTGAGGGAGTTTTAGGAAGAGCATATAATCCTGTTTGAGCCATATTCCTTTAAGTGTGGCATAGCCTGAAACAGGAATAGGTTTGTAATGAGTATGTAAGTGGGTGAGTTTTAGGAGGTGTCATGGATTTATAAGCATTAAAGATAGAAAAACAAAACACAGCATGTACAGGTAATGTGGATGTAAAATAATTCAGGAGTATTCTAAATCCACTGTCCTGTCTTGAAAAACTGTAGGTAGATCAGTTATATTATCTTGATGCTTATAATATAATGTTAGAGGGGGAGCGGTTGGCTTGGTGTGAGGCTTAAAAATCAATGTCTACAAAGTACCTAACCCAGTGCCTGGCATGTAGTAAGTGCTAAAGAGACGTTAACTTCTGTTGTTTATTGGTATATAAATGCGTAATAGACATGCAATACATATTTGTGGAAATTGAAACTTAAAGATTGTTACGACATTATATTTATTAGTGACATTCAACTAATACCTTATTTCCCACCAGTTATGCAGGGTCCTCTGAGTGTCTGTCCTCTACACATTTAACTCTGGCAGTCCAGACTAATAGCACTATTTACATGTATTTAATATTTTAGAGTTTACAGAATACTTCCCATAGAAATATTTTTTTTAAGGTAGAGTGCCAAAAGTTTCACCCTAGGAATTTTTTTGAGATTGAGAGGACTCTGTGGAAAGAAATAAAAGGCATAGGTTCAGAGATGCTTATCCAGTATCTTGTCTTATTAATCACCTTAAGAAACACCTATGGAAAGTTACTATCTGAGAGACTGAGGCAGGCATGCAGCTCTTCCCCAGCCCCTGACTTTCTCCAGGGGTGGAGGAAACATGGGAAATCAAATATAAGTATTTGATTCTGTAGAGAAAGGACATTCACAATGAATTTAATCTAACGTAAAAGGAAAATTTCTTTATTCATAATATGTTACATCAACAATGTCTCAGCCACATTTATGTAAATTGCAAGTAAGAAAACCACATCAAAGCAGCTTAAGAATGAGAGACCTGGATCGGGAATACAGAAACGCAATTAGGCCTCACAAGGAGTAAAAGCCATCACGACCTCAGATGGTATTCTCTTTCACTCTCTCTAAAACTTTTTTTTTTTTACAAAGTCTTTCTCTCACTCTCCTCTCACTCTCTCATTTTTTCTGTTGATTGGCTTAGATTATATAGGCACTCAGTAGCTTTGCCATTTACATTCCTCTGTTTATGAGAAGAGCCTAGAGGGATCCTATCTTATCCTCACATAAATTTTCAAGAAAGAGTACTAGTTGTTCCAAAGTAGTGAAGTGTCCACTCTGATCCCATCAGCTCTGCAGGGCCCTGCCTTTGCACAGCCCCAAGAACACTGTTCCCAGTGGAGTCACTGTGATCTACGTGAAGGACACCCTCTAGAGCACAGCAAAGCCTGTGGCGGGAATGGCTCCCGGGGGTTCTGCAAAGTGAAGGCCCCACAACTGTGGCCATGGGTACAGGATCATATAGAAGAAATATGGAAACACGGGACCCATTTCTGACTTAGGAAAAAAGTGGTAGCAAGAGACCCTAACCTTTGTGTCCTACAGCAAACAATGAAGGAAAAAGAAAAAGAACCCAAAGATTCTGTTCTAACTTTAGAGAGCATGGGAAGATATAAATAGGTTTGAACAATTTTAAAAGGCAATCTAGCTCATGTCCTGATAACTAAGTTGGACATTTTGCATTTATAAAAAAGACATCATAAATCACAGCCCATTAGAGGTGGATGGAGACTTAAAAATATTCTTGTCTAATTCCCTCATTTGACAAAAGAGGGAAGTAAGACTCAATTAGAGGGAGAACATGCCCAAGTTTACACAGCTCATTAGTTGCAAAACTAGAATTAGAAGGTGGTTCTCCTGAATTCTGAAGAATATGAGTGGACTGCTGCCTTGGAACATTGTCCCAGAAGTCTGGTATCATTTACTTAGTTTGCTTTTTGGAGATAATCCAGACCTAGTTATAAACAAGAATTGCTCTTTAATTGGAATGTTCTGGTTTAAGCCTGTTGCTTTTAAAATTAGTCTGCCTTTCAGGGTTCCCTGGCAATCTCTTGGTGAGAAATACCCTTCTTTTCACATCCTCTGTGTTTGATATCTCCTTATATACTGAGTGGAATAGTGTCCCCCCTAAGTTCATGTCTACCCAGAACCTGCGAATGTGACCTAATTTGGAAATAGAATCTTTGCAAATGTAATCAAGTTTAAGATGAAGTCATACTAGATAAGAGTGGGCTCTAAATCCAATATGACTGTTGTCTTGATAAGAAGAGAGAGATTTGTACAAAGACATAAATATACAGGAAAAACCCCACGTGACCATGGGAGTAGAGATTGAAATGATGCGTCTGTAAAACAAGGAGCAGATGCCAAGGATTACAGGCAACCATCAGAAGCCAGGAGAGAGGCGTGGTACAGGTTCTTTCACAGAGCCCCTGGAAGGAATCAACCCTGCCAACACTGATTTCAGATTTCTAGTCTCCAGAATTGTGAGAGAATGAATTTTTGTTGTTTTAACCACGTTGTTTGTGGTCATTTGTTGTGGCCACCCTAGGAAATTAATGCACTGTGTTATACATGCGTATGTGTAATTTTCTCATAGATTGATATTAGGAATTTGGGCAAAATAAACAACAACTGGATAATTTAATGGTAAATATTGTACAAGGCAGCCCTCTGAGTTTCTTAAGCAGCAGTTTTAAAGAAGATGTGGGCAGATCTTATTTACCCCTTTTCAGCATTTTGTTCAGAATGACAGAAAAAATTGTGAAAAATGACAGGACCAAAAAGATTCCTGAGTGTCTTCACTAGAAAACTAGGCTTTGTCTAGGGCACCTTTCCAAGTTATCATGGCCTTTCATTTTACGACTCTGTGAGTTGTAGAAAATTATGACTGATGAAGATGATTCTTGTGCCTAGAAATGCAAATGAATTGTATTCAGGGGAGTGCAGTTATCTAGTTTTTCATCACCTATTTGTAAAGTCATTTAGCATTCCTGATTGCTTGTATATGTGTGGTTCTTTAATCTTCCTTTGAACTGGTTGTAACATCTTACTGATTCCCTCATTAATTGAGTTAGTTAAATAAAATCTTTGACATATGCTCATTTTATATCTTCGTAAGAGTCATTGTTTTATTCTTTGTAAAAATCCATCCTTTAACAGGAATCTGGTCAGAATTCACCATATAATTCTTAATTTTGATAACCTCCTTCAGAACTTAAGAGAAACAATCATAAGGACAAAATTTCCATTTCTTCCCATCCTATGTTGAAAGCCTATCTAAATTTCTAAAAGCATTTTTACAAGGTTCCAACTTCGTGACTACTTTAACAACTGGTGTCCATTATAGATGACAAAAAGAATAGAGAAAATCTTAAGAGACATTTTGTGGAAAATTAGTCAAAGCAATGCCCTTGGTCTCTTGAGCAGTGCCAATCCACAGAACAAAGTTCAAAGTTATTCTTTGCTTCCCGTCGTACCTCGGCTAAAACCCAGCTTCTACGACCTAACATAACCTCCAGATAAGTTGACAACAGGAACTGAAATCTAATTTTCAAAGCTTCTCCAGTGATGTGAAACAGGTTTGAAAGGATAATTGATACTGCCCTTTAAATTCTTAAAACCTGAGATGAGGATCATACTAGCATGAAAAGTGATGTAGTGATGAAGTTGCATCTGTGTGACAATTTCATGTCCAACGGGGACAAGAGAAATAAGACTATTCAGAGGGCTGAGGGGAGAAAGGCAGCACGCCAGATGTGTCCTGGGCAGAATGGAGTCGATTTTGCAGAACATAAGGAGAAGTAATGACCCATAAAAACTCCTGGTTACAGCTCTAACACAAAAGGGGACTGGGAAAAAGCACATTTCCTTGCAGCCCAGGCTACCCCAGAGTTTTTGGGGTTTTTATATAGGTTCTTTACATGCTGAGCTGCAGCATCAAGAGTCTGGCTTGGAAATTGACTCAATTATTAGGCCCTGAATATGTTTGATACTTAAGTTTCTTTTTCTCGTCCTCATGTAATTTGTGTTCTTTTGACCTGCAGCCTAATGGCTTAGGATGGCTAATGTCCTACCCTGGTATGGTCATTTTTCTAACATGATTGAGTTTATTTTCACTTCTTATGTTTTTCAGTCCCTGCTGACTTTGTTACTCAGTTCAGAGTGCATGGTTTCTTGGCTGACACGAGGGCCTAGGATATTTGCAGCTCCTCTGGAGACTCCTGCCTCCCCCCATCTCCTCGGCTAACACCATCTTTGTCTTTCACAGCTCCTCAGGTGGCTGAAATTTTCACAGCTTGTTAGGTGGCTCTGGCTTTCACAGTTTGTGGCCCTGAATGACTGCTAGGGGAACGGCATTTTCACTCCCTCCCGAAGCCAAGCTTCACAGTGGAAATGTGCGAGTTGTGCCAATAGCCTCCCAGAAATCCTGTGGTTGTGGCAGATGCAAGCTAACTCAGCATGGAGATGAGATTTCTTCCAGATTGGGAATTGATGTCCCAAACAGAAAGTGAATCATACTGACTTCGTTCTCAAGTAAGTTGTGAGAAGTGAGCATGAGAGCAACACCACATCAAATGGCTGGCAAATTAAACAGCAGACAGCATTTTATTTGGAATATTGGTCCCTGTATATCTTTTTTCTTTTAATAGTTGTTAATATAGCCAAGATAAAATGTATTTAAGAGAGGTTTCCCTTGATATAACACTCTTTTCAGGAGCCAGGGAAAAGTAGTGTTTTATCAGGAAGAAGGTAATAAGCAGGAATTGAAATGTTTTCATTTGGATCCTAAGTGGTGCCTGAGGTAAAATTGCACAATGTTAAAGCAACAATAATTGGTTCCTCCTGGCTTTCTCCATCGAAGGAAATTGAAATTCAATTGACTTTCAATGGAATAGTCATGGAGTTCCAATTGTCATTGCTCTGACTTTGTGTTTGCCTATCCCAAGAATGGTATTGGAGCCAAAAAAGCAAAGGTTCTGAAGCAGCGGGGAAAACAGTGCAATTATTTTAGGGCAGATTCAAGGGGAATGGGATATTCCAAATATATGAATAAATCTCAATGTACCTCAGAGCCCATAATTGGTATGTTGCCAATGTTGCTATTAATTTGGAAATGGTAGGAAGTGGGGTACAATTGTTGTAACTATTATTAATGGTAAAGCAAAGTTTAATAAAAAGAGGCTAAATTATGGCAACAGTCTAGGCTTGGAGGCAAAATGAGAGATCTACATTGAGTCTATTTGTTTTCTGGGTTTAGATAATTTTAAGTGGTGTTGCAAGGTGCCACCAGAAAACAGTAACAGTAGCTGATACTTATTTTTTGATACTATGCCAGGTTATCTTGTTTAGTCCTTACAAAAACTTGGTGGGGCTAGTACTGGGCCTTTTTTATGGATGAGGCATTTCAGACCCGGGAAAAGTCAGGTGCCCTTCTCAAGATTCATAAAGCTAGAAAATTGTTGCGTCAGAATTTAGCCTAAGGTGTGACTAATTCTTAACTTCTATAAGGCCCTGGCTCTAAGAAAGGATATTTAGAAGGAAAGAAAAAAAAAGCTATTGAGACTACAGACATACTATTAATAGGGATAGAAATAAGGCACTAGAATTGTTAATGTGATGGTTGAACAAGCTAATTGGAGAAATACAGTGGAAAAGAGCCATTAATTATTTGATAAAAAATCCTACTAAAATGGCTGTGTTTTGTTTAATGTACCGTATTTAACATGCATTGAGACATATTTTTTAACTTTTTATTGTGGAACATTTCAAACAAATTCAAAAGTAAAGAGAATACTATTAGGAAACCTTATACCCATCACTTATCTTAAACAATGATCAAGTCGTGGCAAATCATGTTTCACCTATACCCCCAACTACTTCTCCACTACTAACAATCTTATAAAACAAATCACAAACAACAAATCCCGTTACTTCATTCGCAAGTATGTCAATATGTATTTCTAATATATGACTCTTTATTTTAAAAATAATCACAATATTATCTTATATAACTCTTTAGTATTCAAATATTGTCATTGTTCAATTTCCTAAAAGAGAGAAGAATTTTTAAAAATCAACTTTATTAAGGATTTACATTTAGTTTACAAAAAATAAAATCACCTATTTTACGTGTAAAGAGATTTTTAACAAATATGTACAGTTGTGTAACCACTACCAAAATCAAGATAGAGAATATTTTCTTCACCCTCAGTGTCCCTTCTTGCTGTTCCTCAATTTCCCCTCCACTTAACCCCAGCTCCAGGAAACCAGCAGTCTGCTTTCTGTCATGATAAATTATTGTTTTCTAATTGATGTCTGTTTTTATCTTTAATATTTGTTTTCTTTTACTCATTTTAGCTTTATTTTCTCTTCTATTTCTAGCTTCTTATGGGAAAACGTTGATAACTGAATTGAATCTTTTTTTCCAAATACAGTCATGCGTCACGTAGTGACAGGGATATGTTCTGAGAAATGTATCACATGATTTCATTGCTGTGCTAACATCATGTGTACTTACACAAACCTAGATGGTATAGCCTACTGCACACCTAGGCCATATGGTACTAATCTTATGGGACCACTGTCGTATATGTGTTCCATTGTTAACTGAAATGTCATTATGCTGCACATGACTATATTAATATTTAAAACTATGAATTTCCTTCTAAGCACTACTTTAGTTGCATCCCATAAACTTTGATACATTGGTTTTTTTATTTTTATTTTGTTCAAAATATTTTCTAATTTCCTTTTGATTTTTTTCTTTAATCCATAGGTTATTTAGAAGTTTGTTGTTTGATTTCCAAATATGGAGTTTTCCATAAATCTTTCTGTAACTTATTTCTAATTTAATCCTGTTTTGCTCAGAGGATATACTGTCTGTGATTTCAATCATTTTAGCTTAATTGTGACTCATTTTGTTGCCCAGCAAATAGTGTATCTTGGTGAATGTTCCATGAGCCCTTGAAAAGATGATTGATTCTGCCGTGTTGAGTGGTGTGTTCTAATAAATGTCAATTGGGTTAAGTAGGTTGTAATGTTGTTCTGCATTGTTACAGATTTCCTTTCTATTTGTTCTATCAGTTAATGAGAGAGTAAAATAAAATATCCAGTTATATTTGTGGATTTGTTTCTATTTCTGTCAATCATTGCTTCATGTATTATGAAGCTCTTTTACTGTGTGCATATCTTTTAAAATTGCTGTGTCCTCTTGAGGGATTGATATATTTATCTTTTAGTCTTTTATGATATGCATTTTACCTCATATTTGTACAGTTATTCCAGCTTTTTTACCTTTGTTGTTTGCATGATATATCTTTTTCCATTCTTCAATTTTCAGCAAACTACCTTTGGATTATAGTGGTTGTTTTAAAGAGAATTTACAGTTGGGTCCTGTTTATATTCAATTTGACACTTTCTGCTTCTTAACTGAAGTGTTTAGAACATTTACATTTAATGTAATTACTGATATGGTTGAATTTAAATTTACTACCTTCTTTTGTGTAGTCTATTTTTCACATCTATTTTGTGTCTATTTTCTCTTTTTTAGCCCTGTGCATTATTTTTTAATAGTTTAACTTATATGTTCATTTTATTCTTTCTAGTTGTTGCTCTAGGATTTACAATATGTGACTTTAATTTATTACGGTCTACTTTCAAATAATAGTATACCACTTTACGTATAAGACCTTTATGACTCTATACTTCAATTTCTCCATTTTTCTCTTTTGTACTTCTGTTGTCATACATTTTACTACTACGTATCTTGTAACCCACAAGATGATATATTATTAATATTTTTCTTTAAACTCTCAATTATCTTTGAAGAAAGTTTAAATTAAGGAAAATAGTTATAATTATACATATGTAAGTTTGTCTGTCCCAAAGTAATCATCAGTAATTTTTCTAAGGAACACTTGTTTTAATGAGAAATTAATAATCTGCAATCTGGGTGCTAGGGTGCTCATTGCTACTGTCTGGGTCATGTCACAGTTTTTCACATAATGAATTGTTTTAATTTTCTAATCTTTCATAATGATTATCACAACCTTAGCAGGTTAAAACAATACACATTTCATGTATACAATTTCCATTACTCTTAATTCCTTTGCAAGGATACAATTTGTCAATCTTGTATTTTTTTCTTTCTCTTTGAAGAACTTCCGTTACAATTTATTGTAATGTAGCTTTTATGGTGGTGAATTCTGAAAGCTTCTGTTTGTCCCAGAAAAGTCTTTACTGTTTCCATTTTTGAAGGATATATTCATTGGATAAAGAATTTTATGTTGCATTTTTTTCTTTTAGCACATAAAAAATATCATTGCATTTTTTTTTTAGCTTGCATGATTTCAGAAAAGAAGTCTTCACTAGTCTTACCTTTGCTCCTCTGTGTGCAATGTGTTGTTTCTCCGGCTACTTTTAAGAGTTTCTTTTTTTCACTGGTTTTCAACAATTTGTTTGTTAGTATACAATGTCTTGATGTTGTTTTCTTTGGGTTTATCCTTTTTAATGTTTGATGTGTTTCTCACATTTGTGGGTGTATGATTTCATCAAATTTGGAAAAATCTTGTCAGTCATTTCTTAAAAACTGATTTCTGTTTGTATTTTGGGGATTCCAATTACATGTATATTAGACCATTTGATGTTAGCTCACATGTAACCAAGGCTCTGTTCACATTTTTCAGTCTTCTATTTCCCTCTGCTTCATGTAGCTGGATTCTATTGTATGTCTTAAAGTTCATTGATCTTTTCTTCTGCAGTTCCTAATCTGCTGTTAAGCCCATATATTGGATTTTTTCATTTTAGATATAATATTTTTCATGTCTCTTAATTCTCTTTGGTTCCTTTGATACCTTCCACTTTTCTTCTTATCACATTTACCTTTTCTTTTATGTAGACCTAAGACTAAGGTATGAATATTCTGAAGTGTCTACTGAATGCCTGGCTATAATGATACATTGCCTGTTCCTAATGTATAATCTGCCATTTCTTTAGGAAGCATTAGCTTATTTAGGGAAAAATTAAGAGTCTGCAACTGGATGTTAGGGTGCTCATTACTACTGAGTTAGTCATTGTAAGTTTTTAAAATAGTGAGATGTGTTAGTTTTCTATTTCTGCTTAATAAATTATCACAAACTTAGGAGCTTAAAACAATATATATTTCTTATTTCAGAGTTTCTTCAGCTCAGTTTCTGGACATGGCTTGGCTTCATTTTGCTCAGGGTCTCATAGGCCACAGTGAAAGCACTGACCAGACTATATTGTCATACAGATGCTCCACTGGGGAGGAATATACTTCCAAGCCAACAGCATATTCATATTGTTGGAATTCATTTTTTGCATTTGTATGACTGAAGGCCCAGCTTTTTGCTGGCTGTTTGCTGGAAGCTGCTTTCATGTTCCAGCGAGTGTCATAGTTCCTTGCCATGAGAACTTTTCCATCATGGCCACCATTTCATCAAGCCAGCAAGAAGAATCTCTCTGTTAAGATGGAGTCTGATGTAACATAGCATAAGCATGGGAGTAACCTCAGCATATGTGCCATATAACAGAATCTGATCAAGGCGGTAACATCAAATAAACTTTGTCATATTCTATTAATGAGAAACAACACAGATCCCACTCACACTCAAGGGGAGGGATTACATAAAGGTGTAAACACCAGAAGTGAGAAATCATTGGGGGGTCTGACTACTAAATGAGAGCTAGGATTTTTTTGAAATAAAATAGATCTTGAATTCATACTCATCTTTCTTAATCAAATTCAGGAGTACAAGATTTTTACTTTACTCACATATCTTATATTTTTACCTCCTCTCTCCCATATCCAAAATCCTCGTTCTCAAAAACAACATAATTTTCAGTTACCTTTATATCAAAATCCACATGCAACATTATGAGAATAATAATATCATCAATGTGATGTTTGAAAATAGCTTAAGAAGTTTTTTTCTGCATTGCTTTACTCTTAGGATATGCCACTAAGTATATTTGTCAAATCATTGTCTTTTTTTATTCAGATATAATTGACACATAAAATTACATTAGTTTCAGGTATAATGATTCGATATATGTATATAATGTGAAATGTGTCACCACAATATGTCTAGTTAACATCCATCACAACAGTGGTTACAATTGTTTTTCTTGTGACAAGAACTTTTAAAATCTACTCTCAGCAACTTTCAAAAATACAATACACTATTATTAGTTATAGTCACAAATCATTGTCTTTTAAACACATTAGAGTAGTTCCAACAAATGAGTTTACAATAAAGACTTTTTGTTTCATTTTCACTTTTAGGGTATATTTTTAAATGTTTATTTTATTTTATAAATATATAAAATCTGTGTGACTCCAATGCCAAATCTATAAAACATGATACATTGAATAATCAGTCTAGATTCTATCTCTTGCACCTCGACTCTTAGCCGTTACCCACCATTTCCCTCCAGTCCTCCAGCTCTAGTTAACCACTAGTACACTTTCTGCCTCTATAGATTTGTCTATTTTGGACATTTCATATAAATGGAATTATATTATATGTGGCCTTTTGTGTCTGACTTTTTTCACTTAGCATAACGTTTTCAAGGTGCATCCATGTTGTAACATGGTTTAGTACTTTGCCCATTTTTATGGCTGCATAATATTCACTGTATGGTGATTACACACTCTATTTTTCCACTTTGCAGTTGATGGACTTCAGATTATTTTTAGTTCTTTCACTATTTGAATAATGTTATAAACATTTCTATATAATATTTTTACATAGACATATGTTTTCGTTTCTCTTAGAGATATATGCCTCAGAGTGAAATTGCTGGGTCATATGGTACCTCTAGGTTCAACCTTTTGAGGGCCTGACAGACTATTTTCCAAAGTGATTGTAGCATTTTACATTCCCACCAGCACAGCATTATATGAGTGTTTCGATTTCTCCACATCCTTTCCCATACTTGTAATTATCTGTCTTTTTGATTACAGTCATCCTAGAGGTTGTGAAATGGTATCTCATTGTGGTTTTGGTTTGCATTTCCTTGACGGCTAAGGATGATGAGCGTTTTTTTCATGAGCTGATTGGCCATCTGTACATCTTCTTGAAAGAAATGTTTATTCAGATTCTTTGCCCACTCTTTACTCTATTTCGTTTACCCATTCCATATAACCATTTTTAAAAGTCTCATTATTATCTTCTATTATTATTATTTGTTCTGAGGAAGATTCACCCTGAACTAACAACAGCTGCCACTCTTCCTCTTTTTTGCTTAGGGAAGATTAGCCCTGAGCTAACATCTGTGCCAGTCTTCCTCTATTTTGTATGTGGGTAGCCACCACAGCATGGCTGACAAGTGATGTAGGTCCACGCCTGTGATCCGAACCTGCAAATTAGAGTGCATGGAACTTTAACCACTAGGCCACGGGGTCAGCCCCTATCTTCTATTATTTTTAACATAAGCAAATGCATATACATAAATATGTCTTCTCCCTTTCATAGATAAATGGTGGTTTGTGATGTATAGTGCACTTCACCTTGCTTTCTTTACTTAATACACATTGTGTTGATCGTTCCATAAATACATATAGAGATATTCCTCATTCCTTTTGAAAGCTGTGTACTACTGCCTTGTGAGAGCAAGCCATATTTCATAGGGTGCTCTTGCTATACTTTATTTAGTCCCCTATTTTTTGAACATTTGGGTTTCCAATTTGTTTGTTATTTCAAATAATTCTGCATAAAATAAACTTGTGTATACATCTTCATGTTTTTTTCAATATGTCTCTGTAATAGATTCCTAAAAGTAGTAATTATAGATCAGAATATAAATAAATATATACTTTTTATTGATATTTCTAAATCTTTTTCCATAAGGGTTATGGCATTTTTAATTACCATCAATAAGATATGAGAATTCTTGTGTTTCAACAACTTCATCCAAAATTATGTTGTCAAATTTTGGATTTTTCCACTCTGACAGGAGAGAAATGGCATGTCAGTGCAATTTTAATTTGCATTTTGTTATGGTTAAAAGCCATATGCGATTAATTTTCTATGAAAGGGCTATTCATATTTCTATCTTATTTTTTCTTTTGGTGTGAGACACAGAGACATAGTTTTTTTTTTTTTAACAAAATGCATCACACACAAAGGCATTTTTGTTTACTGTTATGTGTATAAACCCTTCCATACAGAGCTCTTTCATGTCCAGTTACTATTCTAAGGGGAGAGCTTTATGAAAAAATTACTTATGTTTTTTCACATTATAAGTGGTGGCATCAGTACCTGTGAGAAATAATCTCTGGCCTTCTTTTAGGTCCCTGGAAGTAAGTAGGGATGTTTATTGATTAAAATCAGTTTGCTCTTTGAGTCCTACTGTTAAGTCCTTTGAAATTGATATTTGCTTTTTCTAGCTCTATCTTCATGGTTCTTTTTTGGCTGAAAGTTTTTTTAACATGGGAAAGGACAAAATAGTACCACCTGGGAAGTATGTCTTTCTGGAGAATTGGAAGGCTACTCCAAACATACGGAAATTTATAAAAACACAGCCTAGAGTTTTGTTACTGTCAGTAGCACAAAAGTATTGGTTGCTCGTTATTTCTCGTACTTGAATTGGTCTAGATAACATATTCAGACAGGTAGAAAGTAACTATAAATTTCATTAATGCGCAATGTAATTTTTTTCTGAAACTTTATGAGATGATAAGAATGCTCTTTATTAACAAAACTTTATTAATAATCATAAAGGTATTTTAAAAGATGGTTGCAGTTTGAATTCACTGCTGTAGGATAATTTCTCTTAGGGAGCTTCGTTTTTTCACAATGTCGAGTAAATGGACATTTCTGTATGTGAGTATTGGAGTCTTTTCCAAAGGGCTAATCTCAGGACAGAATTGTATTAGTAAGAAAAAGGTCAACTAAAAACTTCAAATCTCAGTAGTTTAATACAATGTTTATTGCTTCCACAACTTCTAGTGCACGTGTGTTGCCTTTCTAAATTTTGTAATCTACATCTGGAATAAGTGTCCTCAAGCTCAGCTTGAGAGGGGGAGATAAAGACAGAGGAGGCACACTGGCTCTTAAATCCTTTGGCCCTAAAGTGAAACTCATCATTTTGGGTCACAACCAATTGGCCAGAAGTAGTCACATGGCCTCAATCTAACTGCAAAAGAGGTTGGGAAATATAGAGGAGTTCAGCGATATTTGATGTGTCCATAGGGAGGAATCAGAAGAAAAGCCTTTTTTGCACTGAAGGACAGGAATCTGAGAATCATCTCATGGCAATTTGACAAGAAATAAGTTTGGAGGCCTGAAGAAGAAAAGAAGAAGGAAGTTCTGGAAAAAAAGAGCAAGTCCTACCAACATGGCAGCAGGCCAGTTCATATTGAAGTCACAAAAAAAATAGGAAATTCCCTATTACGATGATTCAGTGATACATTTCTAGAAACAGTTATGCCTGGCATTCATTTTAAAGTTGTATTTTGCTTTATGCTACAATTACTTTTTATTACCCACAAATATTCAGTGAAGATACTACAGAGAACAACCTTGTGTTGTTGGTAGATGACCATTTGGGGGAGACACATGGAGAAAGATATTCTTTCAAGTGTGGCATAAAATGGGGTGGGGAGAAAAAATTCTCAGAAAAGCTATGAAAGATAATTCAAATCAAGCTTTCAGCAGAATACAGAGTGAGAGATTTCAAGAGATTGTAAACCAGCTCCTCCCCAACTCCATAACCCAAGAAGAAAAGTGGGCACTGGGACTTCACCCCACAACAGACATAATATGGTTCTAACCATTTATAGGAGAGAGTGACCCTGTAAGGTTGGAGGATTCAGGATCTTTGTGGTTAAACTAATAATACTCCATTTATTGACTTGTTAGTATTTAGTAGAAATTATGTTCTATAATTTACATGTTATTTCATTTAAGTATAACAAAATAGATATTAGCTTTACTATTTTATAGATTAGATAATTGGGGCTCTGAGAGTTTAAATAACTTGCCCAGAATATTTATCTAGGAAGAGGAAGAGGCAAGATTGAAATCAGGATGAATGCCTTAGGCTCTATTCTTTTCTTATTTCAAAGTATATACTGATTTGCAGGATTTTTACCATCAATAGAGTCTGCACTTACTGGAACTTGGTATTTGTAAATAACAGATACCAAAGGCACTCACTTATTTGATTAAGAAATGCAAAGGAATACTACTATACTGTCCAAAGTGTTGATCAGATCATTTTTAGATTTATAGAGAACGAGTGGAGGTTTGAGACAGTATTTTCTTTGCTAAATAAGTTGTAACTGCAGCTAAACACATTCCAGGTATGTGATGCATCTAATTAGACCAAGATACATCCAGCTGTTGAATGGGAAGAATTAAATGTTATATTAAAAGATATTTAATGGCTGAAGTTAGGATAACATAGAATGCTTGTTCCAAGGCTTTAGGAGCCATATTGTCCTAATTCTTCACCTAAAGAATTCATGCTTGAAAAAGCTAATCTATGGAGAACTCCTTTTACAAATTGCTTGATTCCTACCAGCTACCACTGGAATAAGCAATCTGTTCCTGCATTAATGGGCTGCTACCTAGAGGAAACACTTAGGCAAGATTGCAAACTGTCTTAAAATTCCGTAAGGCAAAAATATCACAAGGGCCTGATTTTACCAAGCTGGCCTTTGAATCCTAAACTGCTTATTAAGACTTGCATGTTTGGAACATATGTGGAGCAAGCAACCAATTTATTTTGTGTGGGACAATTAGCCAAAACCAAAAGCACTAACTATTTGGTCCTTTGGTTAGGAAGCAGAATTTCGTATGTTGCCTTATCATCTAGTGAACTATGATAAAGATCTATTATGCTTGAACTAGCAATTTTTTGTTTTCTTTTGTTACTTACTTTCCTACGTCAAATGCTAGTCTCCTTTTTAAGGAAGAATGCTTCTAAAATATATATATAGGTTTACATACCAAGATACACTTGCTGAAATCATGGTTGGCTCCATTCTGTCTTACAGCTCATCACTTGGTGCTGTCCCAACCTTGCACTTCTAAACTACATTATATGTTTTAGTACCTATATATTCAGTTCAAAAATATATACTGGGGGGCCAGCCGTGTGGCATACTGGTTAAGTTTGCGCACTCCACTTCTGGCGGCCCGGGGTTTGCAGGTTCAGATCCCGGGCGCGGACCTATGCACCACTTATCAAGCCATGCTGTGGCAGGCGTCCCACATAAAGTAGAGGAAGATGGGCACAGATGTTAGCCCAGGGCCAATCTTCCTCAGCAAAAAAAGAGGTGGATTGGCAACAGGTGTTAGCTCAGGGCTAATCTTCCTCACACACACACAAAATATATATATATGTGTAAATATATATATATTTTGGAATAATTCAATTCCAAAAACATGTATAGTTATCTTACATTTCCAGTGAGGTATGCTCTCTAACACATAAGGAAAAGTGATTACTTTACAGAAACCACACAATGCTCTCCTAAGTTATGTCATTTTCTTGAGGTAAAACGATCTTTTTTCTTCCCTGAGCAGAAATAAAAGCTCTATGTAAGCAATATTAAGTGTGTTGCTAAATGTTAGTAAAAAAAAATTCAATTGAAAAAAAAGATAGGGCTGAACAATCAATTTATATCTGGTTCAGAGCATGTTACAAATATCAAGAGATTTCAGAGTGTTGAAAATGAATCACAGCAGCATTCATGACTGAACAGCAACGGGTAATGATACAAAATAAGTTCCCAGCTTGGGGTTTTCTGTAGGTTTCTCCCTTTGCCGTGCAATCAATCATGTGCAGTATTGCGTTCTTTCCATTTCCGCATTCATCACTGTACTGGCAGTTGCACTGGGGAAATTGAACAGAGCAGAGGAGGAGAGGCATCTGGCTGGACTGCTTAGTGACATAAGTGACAGGTCTTTTCCTTTGAACTTGAGGTTGGGGCTTCCATTTAGCTTAGACGTGCATTTATAGGCACAGGAACTTTATCATGTGCTTTGGAAAATTCAAACATTGTTGGTGAAAAGCAGAGGACAAACATTTAATACGGGGATTCTGGTATGATAAAGCAAATTTTGATCGAAATGGATTTTTAAGAACATTCGTGTTTAGGGTCTAAATGAATCCTAGGATCATCAAAGTACAGACATAGTAGATCCGATTTATTTAACATTTACTGTGTGCAAAGCTCTGTTCTGGATGTTTGGAAGGATATAAAACATCTCTTTTCAGGAGTGGGAAATCTTTAAGACATACATGAAAAGTTATTTTGTGATTCAATTGAGTATATACCAAGGGCTAGATAAAGGCTCCAGGAAAATCGCTGTCATAGGTCTTTGAAAGAAGAATTTAGAATAGAGAAGACTGGGAATGTTTAATGAAAGGCATAAGAAAAGTGGCTGGAAAATGAGCACAGAGCAAAGGAGTAGAGGTGGGAGTAGAAGGTCTGAGCCGACCTATCTAGAATGGTGGCCTTGTCGCAGCCATGCTTTGTGAGTGTCTTATAGGTCACAAGGACCAGAAGAAGACAATTGCATGTAACACAGAGGAGTTTCTTCTGAGAAAGTGTCAAGAAAAATGGTAAAAGTTTTTTTCAAGAAAACTTTGAAAATATGAAACCTAAGAAATAGTCACATATCCAGACTAGTAATGCTGAACATATGATGTGGGGCCAGAGAGAGCCTAGACTTAGGTCTATTATTTACTTGAAAATGAGTTATTTGCTTATGTTTATTTTGCAGGTGAGAAATTGATCCATCAATTAATTTTGATATATTCTAGCCATTCAGCTTGGCAGCAATTTAATGTTCACTCTTGGATGACAGATTGTATTTTATGAAAGTTGTTGGTACAAGGGATTATTTTTCTTTGAAAGACATTTGGAGATTCAGTGGCTCAAGGATATGTCTCTAAAATCTGCTCATTTAGAGTGGGATTATAAACTTCCATTACGGGGCCAGTAGACTCTTACTACTAACTCTGATTCAAGTAAGGTCTGGAGTCTCCACTATGAATTCTGTTCCCAGATTTTAATCTGATCTCTGTTGGAAGTACCTGGATATGTGGTTCTTGATACAGTTGAAAGGAGCCCACTTAGATTCTGGTTTCTGAGAGAAGAAATTTATACTCCTCCAAATAACTCAAAACCATGAAGTCCTAGAAATATTTTCTGTCATCTTGTTTTTAGGATTAGGACAACTTGAACAGAAGTAGGGAACAAAGATGTCATGTCTGGGTTTTGGAGTTCCTGAGTTTCTCATTAAGTACATCGTAAGGGACTCACTTACTTTAGACAGACTTTCTAGATCAATCTGATATCAAGGAACTTTCCTTCATGTCCCATTAGTCAAGAAAAGAAGGTACAGCCCAGAGAAGTAGTCAATTGGCTTTATGCATGCTATTGCCTGGTAGACGTATGATCCCTAATTGTTATTCAGCTTTTCTAATGAATATTATACAAGCAAATTTTTCTTTACATTACAAAACATCTTGGGGCTGGCCTCGTGGTCTATGGTTAAGTTCGGCACACTCCACTTTGGCAGACCAGGTTCGGTTGGAGGGCACAGACCTACAGCACTCATCGGTCGCCATGCTGTGGTGGGTGACCCACATACAAAATAGAGGAAGATGAGCACAGATGTTAGCTCAGCAACAATATTCCTGAAGCAAAATAGGAAGATTGGCAATAGATGTTAGCTCAGGGCCAATCTTCCTCAGCAAAAAAAAAAAAAAATCTAATTTATTTGGTTCCTCTATGACTAAAAGACCCATTTCATATTTGAAAAATAAACTAACACTTAATGTTAAATACATTACTTTCATAATCTCAGATAAATAGGAAGAAGGCTATGTTCAGTTCTATGTTATTTTTGAATGTATCTAAAATGACATTACAATTTCATTGATATGACATAACTGTGATACAGACATACATCTTCAAGAAAAGTGATAAAAATGCCATCCAAGTTGAGATTTTGGGTAGCACAGGAAACTTGAACTTCTACATGAAATTACCAATTTGTGGTATTCATATATTATTCCTTTCAGTTAATTTCAATTCTGATAATTCCTGTAGCAAGAGAGCTTATTCTGGCTTTCAGAGAGACTCAGGAGTAATGGGAGAGATAGAGTATTGTGACATAATAATACTCCACGAAATAAATGTTCTTTGGAATTTGTGTAAGTGTTCTATATGTGAACTGATGTCGAGGCATTTAGATTATTAATGTTCTATAGATTTTTGTCTGTGGTTTAAGATGAGATATTTAACAAGAAATAAAAAGTATATAAGTAATCTTTAAAGTCTTAAGTGTTTTGATTTCCTCATGATATAATTAATCTTGAGGAAGATTCCTAGGACAAATATATATAAAGGTTAGAAGTGAAATATATTATTAAGGAAATCAACTATTTGAGCAACATTTTGACTGAGTGAAATTTTTGTTCCCAGTGTCATTGGTTTAAGTGAAATCTATGCCTGTAGAGTGAAGTGGAGAATTGGGCAGTTTTGCAGGCAGTTTGGATCAAACTGTTACTTTTTTCTAGATTATATAGACAATGGTTTATATTCACAACATCATTCTAGAGCAGAAGTTCCCAAATAATGTCTCTGGGTTACCCATTTCATGGGATATTCATAACAATTTAGGAAATACCTAAAAAAAATCCCATGTTTAAATAACTTTCAGAACACAGCTTTACATAGTTAAGAGCTTTATTTTCTTTAAAACTTCTCCGATATTTTAATATATACAAGTACTTTGGGATTCTGAATAGGACACAGTATATATTAGAAGTAATAGTGGGTTTTGATACCATTAGGAAAGTTTATGGCCAAGAGCATCCTAACTTGCCTTGTACTAATCGCATTTTCTCTCTGTGAAGTCCCCAGAGGAAGCTGTGTACAGAATAAGCAATAACAATAATAAATAGGAACTCAAAGTGCCACCTTAATATTTATATATGAGCACATGATACTCCAATGAAATCTCTTGAGTATACTGGTAAGATACACAAGAATAAATGATTTCTATTCATTTGTCCAAACTTACCAATGTGATTCTATTCATTCTAAGACCAATATGGCCAGCTGAGCCAGGCTGGAAGTCAGTTTACCATTCACTTAAATGAAAATAGGAAGTGGATGAGAGAACGTGGTGGACCTGCTCGGAATGAACGCTAACCTATTTCCTAACACATTCTGTGAAGGGAATATATAAAAGAAAGAAAAGGAGGAAAGCAAGAGAGTAGGTTGCAGTTCCGAGACAACCTACTCACCAAACTGCATAGTAGGAAGTGCTGGAAGAAAAAGAGGCACAGAAAGAGAAAGAAAAGCAGGGAGGCTGGGTCCAGAGAAGAGGCCCAAGTCAGCAAACCCGCTCAGCTCAGCGGCACCAGAACAGGTGTTAATGAGGGCGGTACCACAGGTCCATGCTGGAAAGCATCCTTACCTCAGCCGGTAATACAATAGGTTCCAAGAGTGCTCTGAAATCTGTCCAGACAGAACAATAAATCCTCATCTTTGGAGGAACAGTGAGGGATAAGAGAAATTAAGAAAGAGGAGCATCCCTCAGCCCTACAGAGGCCTAGTTGGCCAAATTTATAGACCACAGAGTCTTTTTTTTTTTTTTTTTTTTTTTTTGTGAGGAGATCAGCCCTGTGCTAACATCCGCCAATCCTCCTCTTTTTTTGCTGAGGAAGACTGGCCCTGGGCTAACATCTGTGCCCATCTTCCTCCACTTTATATGGGATGCCACCACAGCATGGCCTGACAAGCAGTGCGTCGGTGCGCGCCCGGGATCCGACCCAGCGAACCCCGGGCCACCGCAGCGGAGCGCGCACTTAACCGCTTGCGCCACTGGGCCGGCCCCGAGTCTTTTATTTTTTTAAGGAGAATCTCATAAGGATCAGCTTTTAGAGAAAATACTTTAGAAAATGATGCATTACTCTATGCACATATCCTTAAAGACATTGCCTAGGATGAGTAAGTCTGAGTGGTAAAATACAGAAAAATCTGCCTTCCTTTCTCTTAGTAGTATAACAATAATATATTTTGATTAACTGTGGGACTTTTGAGACCTGAAATTTGAAATCTTTTAGATCAGGAAAAGCTCACATCTTTCTAGGAAAGGGTACTGGTAGAGCCTTTCCTGAATCAGTTCCTTTGATGCTGGTTATATGGAGGATATATGGAGCTGGACTTAGGGAGGAGCACTTAAATCCAGAAGAGCATCTAAGCACTTATACTGCTTGTTGAAGTTAACTTTGAATAGGAGAGGTTGTGCGTGTTGCATGGTTTGGTCCGATGACTTTGTACATGACCTTCAGTCTGGGAGTCGGTTTTTTTGAGGACAGTTGCTTGTAATGTGACAGCCTACAACTGCTTTTGTAATTGATTTAGGATCCTGTTTTGGGTGTTACTATTAGGGTAAAGAAAAATCTTCAGCCTCTTCAAGCCATCGTCACTTCCTTTGTTATTTATTTACTGTTTTTACTATTTATAGTAAAGAATATCAAATCAATTTTCTAATAATTCTTAACTTTCTTAAAGAATTGAAAAATAGCTACAATGGACACACTACTTTTTTTAGACACCCAAAAGCAAGTTCACCTTGTGAGTACTTTGCATAGTTTTCCATTTCTTTGCACTTCTGGATAACCTTCCATCAGCACATTCCTTGAAATGAGCTTGAAGTATTTGTTCTATATTTTATATTGAACTTAGGCTCCTGTCTTTTGCAGACAAATGACTTGTTAACATATTGTTTTTGAAGCACAATTTGCATTTCTGTGAACCAGGGATTAGGCATTGTGTGTAGATTAGGAATAATTTATGTCTAATTAATAATTGATGTTTTTCCCTATTCTGACTGAGATTTTGTTCTGCATAATGTGAGAAGAGCAGAGGACTCCCTAGTGATGACAAGAGAAAGCATTTTTCAAGTGTAAATAACACTAAAATGTTGAAATCAGCTGCAGTGGGGTTTTTAACCACTTCACTGCTAAATAATTGAAACTCTTGGATCCCAGAATTTTGCTTTTGCTTTTCTTTTCTTCTGAAATTAGAAAATATGTGCATACAATAATGCCCTATGTATCCAAAACTGAAAGGCTTGGTAATCTCACATATCTAGAGGACACTGATAAACTCTAAAGGACACTGAGAAGACCTCCAGGTAATCAGAAAAAAAGCCACAAAGCTCCTACGGTTTCACTCACTAATTTTTGTCAGGAGAAAGTCCTTCAGGTGCTCACTTATAGCAGTTAATCTACATGTAATTTTTAATAGGCTTTTTAAATTTAAAAGGAATTATAGATTTATTGTAATAATTCTAATAATACAGAAGTATTTACAGTAAAAAGTAACTCTACTGCCTTCCCCACTCTGATTCAACTTCCCAGCAGCGATAAGTATCAGTTATTTCTAGTCTCTTTAAAATTCAACAAACCTGACCATTTTACTTCTTAGATTAAAACAGCCGATTAGAAGAGTGAGAAAGGCACCTGGAAGGAGTTAGAAGCCATAACTGTCTGTCTGTGAAAATAGAAACAAAAAAAAGAAGCAAAAAACAAACACACCAAAAAAACATTAACACAGTCACAAACACTCCAAAATTGTGAAGATCCAGAACATTGAATTTACACCACGTTTCAAGCAGTACTTTTTTTTTTTAATTGAGGTAACATTGCTTTATAACGTTATATAAATTTCAGGTGTACATCATTATATTTCAACTTCTGTATAGCCTACATTGTGTTTACCATCAGAAGTCTAGTTACCATCCGTCACCATACAAATGTGCCCCTTTACTCTTTTTGCCCTCACCCACCCCCCTTTCCCTCTGGCAACCACCAATCTGTTTTCTGTATCTATATGGTTTTTTTTGGTTTTGGTTTTGGTATTTTTTGCTGAGGAAGATTCACCCTGAGCTAACATCTGCTGCAAATCTTCATCTTTTTGTATGTGAGCCACCGCCACAGCATGGCCACTGACAGAAGAGTGGTGTAGGTCTGGGCCCAGGAACTGAACCCAGGTTGCTGAAGCGGAGAGTGCCGAACTTAACCACTAGGCCGCTGGGGCTGGCCCTTGTTGTTGTTTCTTTTTTTTAATCTTCCACACATGAGTGAAATCATACAGTATTTGGCTTTCTCCGTTGACTTATTTCACTGAGCTATTATAATACCCTCAAAGTCCATCCATGTTGTCGCAAATGGCAAGATTTTATCTTTTTTATGGCTGAGTAGTATTCCACTATGTGTATATGTATATACATATATACATATACACACCAATATATATATACTAATCTTCTTTATCCGTTCATCTGTCAGTGGAAGTTTAGGTTGTTTCCAAGTCTTGGCCATTGTGTATAACACTGCAATGAACATAAGGGTGCATATATCTTTTTGAATTAGTGTTTTCATCTTTTTTGGATAAGTACTCAGAAATGGAATAGCTGATTCCAAAGTATACTATAAGGCTATAGTAATCAAAACAGCATGATACTGGCAGAAAAACAGACACACAGATCAGTGGAACAGAATTGAGAGCCCAGAAATAAACCCACACATTTATGGACAGATAATTTTTGAGAAAGGAGCCAAGAACATACAATGGATAAGGGAAAATCTCTTCAATAAATAGCGTTGGGAAAACTGGACAGCCACATGCAAAAGAATGAAAGTAGACCACTAACTTAACCATACACAAAAATTAACTTAAAATGGATCAAGCAGTACTTTTCAATGAAGCATTGCAAGAGTGTGTTCAAATGAGAGAAAAGACATTTTGTGGCATTTTCCAAAATGTAAGGATTAGAGCTGGTTGCATGCAATATATTTAGTATAAAGAATACTCCAAAAATTTCCTATTACTGTTATAATAGATCAACCTAGCCTCTGTTTTTCTTCTTTGGTTTTAATACTTTCACCCACCCATCATATCAGGAACTCATATTCTTGGCGATGTGGAAAGAGTCTTATCCCAAAATGTTAAATTGCAATATAGAAATATATCTATACTTACTGCCATCTCCTGTACATTCACTCCCTATACTTTGTTCTTAGACCTCATAAAAACACCCAATTTCTTGATGATTTCATTACCTCACAATCCCCACCTGTCAGATGGTTTCCCGTTTCCACCATTTAGGTTTGACTCCATGTGTAACATTTTAGTCAGTCTCTTCCCATTGACCAAGAGGACCTTAACATTCCTCCCATCTTGTTAGACAGGCTTCTTCTGACTTTAGGTCACTGACCTTCTTTTTCTTAGAGCACTTACATAAGAAAACTTGTATTCTTTCTGTGCCCCTTTGAGATATAAATCTTTTTAAATGCCTCTTGCCTGTTTTACTACCCAGGAATGTCTTTCTCTGTGACTTGGGAGCCATCCCTTCGATATGTAATCTTCAAGGAAGATAGTGCACCTATCACCCAGTCTGTGGGAGGGAAGATCCTAACTTCAGTGGGTTGTAAATCTATCTCCTGTGATGAAAATATGCAAAAGTATGGTCTTTCTCTGGCTACAGCTAATTAGCATACCGTATGGCCTAGGATCCCCCTTGCCTCAGAGGAGTTGAGTTCACACTAAGCTCTGTTCTCTCTCTCTTATTGCAGTAGCCTTGAATAAAGTCTTCCTTGCCTGTTTCACTTTGTCTAGTGCAATTTTTGCTTTGACACCGTCAATGTGTTGATCCACCTTATCTTCTGCTTTTCCAATTCTAACCCTCATATCAAGTTAACATTTCACCTTCTCTACTGTTACGTCAAGGCTGCGTGGTATGACTATTGGGAGTTAGGCAATATTTTTCCCTTTTGTCTGGATGTTTTCCAGGAGTTTCACCACTCTCCTCAATCAATTAGTTGTCAACTGTGCTAATACTAGATATTTCCACTCGTATAACTTTATCAATTTGATAGCTTAAATGGTATTTCAAGTCAATTTCATTTGTTTCTTCCTTATACATTGCTGCCATTGTGACCTCAAAAAAATATAACTATAATACCCTTTTGTTAAGACTTTTAAATTATTCCCATTGCCTTCAGAGTTAATTCTAATCTAGAAGAGGTGTTCTACTGTTCGACCCTGCCTATATCACAATCTTTACCTTTCACCGTGTCCCACAGTATAATCTGTGCTCCAGCAGCCATGCTGAATTGGTTGAAGACTTATTAATGTTTCAGAGTATTTTATATGTCCCTGACTTTAGTGACACAACTCCATTCCCTCATGCATACACTCATGCATTCAAAAGTTTCTTTGAAACTTTGTTAAGCATGCATTATAGACACACCAGTAAATTTTCCTTCTTGTATGTACTTGTGCCTGATGACACTGTCTCCTTTTTCAAGATTCAGCTTAGTGCCTATTCCATAAAGCATTTTAACCCTCGCTATCATGTAGAATTAACCTCTCTTTCACTTTTCCCCACCTCTACTCTGTTGCATTCTTCTATCGCAGAATATCTAATAGTTCTGGCAAGTGTTTACATATTTAAGGACTAAAGGACCAGAAACCATTTTGATTCTGGCAAACAATATTTTAGTGGGTGGAGGAACAACAGTGTTCATTTTGACTGAATTTGAGTGATTTTTGTCCTCTTTTGATTTAAATCCATTAGTTTGAATGTCTCTACCTATTGGTTTAGTGCTGCATACACAGCATCTCTGACACGTAATGCTCTCATATACTTGGCTTTGGTCCTTGGTTAGTGACCTTATTGAATGAATGATCTGTTCCTTATAAAAAGACATGACACATGCACTTCATAAGATAGTCCGTTGAAAAAATGCCCTTGAACCTGTTTACTGTTTGAAACAATCATACTTTACAAAAATAATTACAGAAACATCTTATCTAGCAAAAGCCCTCCATGCATGAATCACTCTGGATAAATAAGTTTTCCTAATAGTTTAACACTTTAAATACCCAAAGTTTAGAATGTTCTAGTGAAAGAAAATCTTTTTAGTATTTATTATATATGCCATTGATTTTTAATTAGACTATATGAGATAGAATTTAATATCTTTTAATATTTTCATTACCATATAAGGTCATCACTTTGAACAGCCCATGATGTAAAGTTCTAGTGCTCTCAGGAGTAGCTCAGTGTTTTAGAAGTGGGGGACCTCTGGCTGCTGTGTGCATATCCTACCTTTCATAGATCTTTGTTTACATAGTACCCTGCTTTTTGGAAGCTTGAAAACCACACACTCTAATTTGTAATAGTTTTATGTAAAACCATAGCAAGGGCACACAGAGTGTGGGTCTGAGGGGCTTGTTTTTACACTTGATCTTAGCCAAAAGGCTGAGCAGCGATGAAGGGCTTATTTTTAAAAGACATAGTTAACACTTGGGGCCGACCTGGTGACGTAGTGGTTAAGTTCACGCACTCCACTTTGGCGGCCTGGGGTTCATGGATTCAGACCCCAGGTGGAAACCTGTACACTGTTCATCAAGCCATGCTGTGGTGGCATCCCACATACAAAATAGAGGAAGATTGGCACAGATGTTAGCTCGGCAACAATCTTCCTGAAGCAAAAAGAGGAAGATTGGCAACAGATGTTAGCTCAGCGCCAATCTCCTTCACCAAAAAAAATAAAAATAAAATAAAATAAAAGGCATAATTAGCACTTTATCTAGTAGAATTTCTGATAGTGATGTTGCCTATTCAGAAGCCAGAAAGGAAAAAAAGAGCTTATGATTCTAGGTAGGCAAATTTCATTTTACTGGGTTCCGATATTAACAACAAAAACAATTCCTTACTACATAGTAGTGTTTCATGATAGCCAATTAAGATTAGACACCCCTTTTAGGGCATTTTGAATCAAACCAGGAATACTATGTATTTAGATTAGGGATTAGGTATTAGGTATGCAATTGGGATGATCAGAAAGAGATATTTAAAAAGGGTCCCCGTGCTTAACCTCCCCTATGCTTGTTAATAATCTGCAATTGAAGGCTGAACCTCAGTTTCCTTATTGCACATGGGTCTTGTCAAACTTGACAGTATCCCTAATTTGATATTTTAAAAAATATTTACAATTTTTGTCTCAATAAAACTGCATTGGTTTGGAAAGTTGGAAACTTTACACTGTCACAATCTCTTATCAACTGTCACGTATTCAACATATCTGAGTTGGTGAGGAAGGTGGTACAGTGGGTAGTATGGTCAATTTTATCAATCCCCAAATCTAAAATAAGCATAAAAAAGAATTGCTTGTTTCCTGCCTCTTCATGAACGAATTATGTATGATGCTAAGAAGGACATCCAACAAGCCAGCATTTCCTTAGGGATGCAGTTACCCAGTGAGATGGTGTCTTGAGAGGATGTATCTGGGGAAGGGGAGAGTGGTATGGGTGCTGGAGGCTTGGGGACCTTCTGCAGAAGCTCCTATAGACAGATGCTGTGCTTGTCATGAACACCTTCTAAAATTGGAGGAGCGCACTTGAGAGGAGGCATCTTGCTGTGTGAGGTAGTTAACTGACAGGGGTCCCTAGGGACAAACAGCCTTCTGACTTGCTATTATTGCAAAGAAAAGAATATTTGAATTTAAAAATCAGGTGTGAATCAGTGGAGGGATTGGATCAAAAAGGCAGGTAAGATCACTCATCTTTATCCCCTGCCCAACTCAAACGCTATAAATGACAAATGATATTGATATAATTATAGATATAAAAATATACATATAAGCATAAAGATGTAGATATAGAAATAAATGTCTGCATTGGAAAACAAGTATACTATCAATGGAAACCCCCTAAAAGAAACCCCATACTCATCTGATACTCCCTATTCTCCCCCGTATCCTGCCTGCCTCTAGACCTAAGCTACCACTAATCTACTTTCTGTCTGGTTTGATTTACCTATTCTGAACATTTCATATAATCTCTGAACTATTTTTCTAACTCTTTTGGGAGTTATAAAAGTTTTTCGAAATGAAAAAACAATATTCACTTTTCTATCATCTGTTTGAATATATATTTTGTGACAGTTTGTTCTTATATATAACAGAACATTAGATATGTTGAGTAACTAATATGAAAATAGAAGATGCAGAGATATAGACCAATATCTAATTTGCCTCTGGATATAAAAAGCCCAAAATTTCAGACTCAGGAGCCAGCATTTTAAGCACTATGCTGCACTGCCATATAATGCACAAACCTTGTCTTATTCATCTCTACATCTGCTCTCGTGTGTAGCAGAGTTTCTGGCATACATTAGGTAATTAATGAATCCTTGTTGAATGAATACCAGCATATATGCATACATAAATAAACGAATAAGTAAATCAATCATTTCACATTATATAAGTGTAACATTGGTTTAATTGAATGGGCTTTCAAAATCAGTTCATTTTATGGTCTTTTTAGAATCATTTCAAAATCATTCATCCTTTATATTGTTCGTAATCAGAGCATTTTACATTTTAATCCTGGCTCTGCCCTTTACTGTCTTGATCAAATGATCCAATCTTATAGATAAGCCTCAGTTAGTTTCTCTAAAAAGGACAGAGATAATATATTCCCATACCACCTCACCTCATTGTTGTGCAGGTCTTTTGTAATGATGCATGTTTTAAAGAATCATACAAGGAATCATTATAATATATGAAGAGCTATAAATTGGGAGATATGTTTTCATATGATGATATGAAATGTTTTTAAACATGTTAATGCATGCCTATATGAATCTGCTCAGAATACCTAGCAGTAATAAACAGTTGCATTTTCTTGAGTAATATAAAGCCATTCTCAGACTTATCTGGCTGACCCAGATGGGACCTAAAGAATTCTTTCCATAGAAGAGTTTTCATTTACACATGTGAGTCCCATTGATGTCAAAGCAAATATCAACCAAGAAAAGAAGCTCTTAAACTGTCTAACTGCTCAGATGTCTGACGCAGGGATTCACAGGGAAGAAGGATATAATAAAATATAAAAATATAAAATGGCATAACAGTAAAAAGCCCTAAAATTATTATGGGCCTAACATAGTCTTGGTGTATCCTGAATGAGAACCTGGATGAGGCAACAAGAGGGAATAAAAAAAGGAAGTGATTTTCTTTTTTTTTTTAGTATTGTATAAGGTTATTATATAACATTGTTAAACCATATACTGAAGCTTGAAAACCTCTTGGGTACTTCGGACCTGTTTTTCTCATTGAGAAAGTTGATGTTGATCATAAATCATGTATTTACAAATGCACATTGATTTGCTTGAAAAGCACGAAAGGGAATTATAGGTTTTTATTTAATTGAATATTTCAGGTAATTCTGAGCTCCTATGAAGATAAAACTCTTTGGCTGTTTAGCATCACGAGGCGCAGAGCAAGAGAAATCAATTTCCGCTAGTGGTGACTTCAAAATATCTATATAGAAGTGGCTTGGAGGAGGCAGCCTTCTGGTTGGAAATATTTGTTTAGGGAAGAGGTTAGGGACTTTGTCTTGAAACCACGTTTGCATAGTAATCACAATGTTTTTATTTAGATTGAATGTTTATTCTGAGTGACTCTGGCTACCTGATTTAGACATAGGGGCTGCAGACTCTCACCACTGCCAAGACAATCGTTGTTTGCAGTACAAAAAATTGGGAAGAAATAGTCACAGAAAATAATAAGCTAACTGTATAAGACTGTATGAAGGTGTGATGGATCATTGAAAATGAACTTTCTTTGCTAAAAAGGAATTGAGAGATACGAGATACCTATGTGGATTAGAGAAATCTAGGGGCATAACAAAGGAGGTAAGAAAGGCTTCAATTAGGCATTGAAACTTGGGTTGAATTGCAAAAAGACAGAAGAGGAGGACTTTTTGGGTGTCAAAATTTGGAGAAATACTATTTTGAGAGAAGGTCTCCATAAACTCTGCCGAGTGGTAGGGAATGTACCACCTATCCAGATACGGGGCTCTGTTCAAGTCTTTGATTTCCAAAGATATGCATCCATGGTGTTTGAATATTGCTCTGATGTTCTGCCAGATGGAGGACCTTTCAGACCTCTTTTAAAGTTTAAAAACACAAATGTCTGTGTATGTGCATTATTATCTAGCGTGTATAGTTTAGTGCAGAAATGACAGATTTTATCTTACTTATTAGATCCAGTCGAGGAGATTGTTGGTGACTTACTAGAGTATTCTCTGGGCCATGGCTTAGTCCAGCAAGAGAAACATGCCTAGATGTTATTAATTTCCACCCTGAGGATAGACAGAGACAGGGGACAATAACAATATATACCCCAAAACCCAGTTGTAATGCAGAGAGCATGGCATTTTAAATCGAGGTACTTAATTGTAAATGCTAACTCCAGCACTTTTACCTATGTGGCCTGGGTAAGTTATTCATTTTCAACCAAAGATTCTGCATCAGTGAAATGAGATTACTGTTTCCATTATAGAATTTTGGTAAAAATTAAATGAGTTCGCAAGTACTGAGCCTCAAGTAGCACCTGAAATACAGTAGCATTCAAATGTATTAGCTTTCTTTCTAATATTTACCAAATACTTTACAGAGGCTGTTAAAGAGAACATGAAACTCTGTATTACAGCATGTGATGTATACAAACAGTATAAACATCAGGGTAAATTCTAATCTTTTTATATAAGCATAGTGGGAAATAGCTACTATTGTCTCCTACAAAATTTCGTTTTGTATTTATCAGAAATAAATCACTAGGCTGGTATATCATTCATCTGACCAACTATGATATTTTTTATGATCTATAGAAGACTTACAGATCAATTTCAGGGCTGGTCAATTTACCGTAAGTCTTTTGCAATATTGTAAAAATGTCACAGCATGTTTTTATTTGGACGTATTCAATATTTCCTGCTTTTTCTTCACCTTGTTGAAGTTCTAAGATTCATCAAATATGATCAGTTTTCTCAGTCTCCTGAAGAACGGTTTAGTTTTTATTTAAGTTAAGGGGTCAGTCTTAAGTTGAAGCTCTGCTCTTCATGATTTAAGGGTTGACTTCGGGCAACACGTTTAAGACCCATATGCTTGATTTCCCTGTCTGTAACATAGTGTCCGTGTTTGCCCACCATCACATCAGACTTGTAAAAGATTAATAGCCTAAAATATCTTCAGAATATCATGGGCTGCTCCTTCGTCATTGACATAATCCTCTTTGGATGACTTCACATTTTCATTTTGGTAGCTAGATCTCAGTGCCGATTATTAACAAAGATCCAGTCAGTTAAAAATGTAAAAATAAATAAGCAAACATCTGAAATAAAATCTTGAAATGTCTGGAATACTGTTGTATGTATATAGTGATTAAAACAGAGAAAACCAATTTGTTTTTGTTTCTAGTTTGTCTTTTTTTTTTTTCAAGTGAACTGCAAATGTATGATTGCTTTTGTTCCTTTGGAACTTGGAATTGTAACAATACGACTATAAGCCTTCTAATCTTGGGTAGGGAGTATTTTGAATGTTCCTCAGTTTTACCCATATTCTCTGGAGGAGCTAAGTGAATGCTCAGCAATTATGACTAAATAGTTAAAAGCCTAAAGTCAGTGGAAAAGCCAGGATATTATGTGGAGAGCCAGAGGAAGGGAGAGAGCTATAGATTGATTTAACCATAAAAACATCATAATTCTGTTGTAAAATGGGAGATAGACCATACTCCCCTAGCTTGTATTACCTCTTATATCTAAAAAGAGGGAGAAAATTTTCTCTGGTGGCTGAAGTGACTGTTTCTGGAAGAAAAACAATGGTTAAGAGGTATTTTGGTAGAGGAAAAAAGTTGCTATGTAGTAGAAATTGGAAGCGAGTTTCCTCTTTGGTAAAATGAAAGTGCTGCTGTTTACCATCTGGGAATCACAGTAAAGTATGCGAGTTTTTGAGAAGTCAGCCTTTTCTGAGAGACCTGCAGATAATAGAAGAGCTGATAGTAGAAGATACAAACACCTTGAAGGGTTGAAGCCAAAGCATCTAGAAATCTTATGACTTGCGGATAAACTCACATGGAAAGCTCCTGAACGTCAGCTATTTTGAGAAGAAGATATAGGATATTCAGTGAAGAAATTACCAATTTAATTTACCAACCATTGAATTTACATCCTATTAATTATGTTTCCTAATATAACTTGGTGCCCAAAACCAAGTGTAACTCAAACCACACAAAGTGGAATGTTAGTAATATACTTTATTTATTTATTTATTTATTTAGTGACTTCAAGAGTCATTAAAGATGTTACATTTTAATAGGATTCTCTGGTATTTTTAGAGGTAATTTTTTTTCTGGGTGCTAGAGCATTGATTTTTAGAAGATATGAACCATGATTCACATGCTTCTACGTTCTCTGTGATGCCTTAACTGCTGGGTATGTCATGGTTGATGGTTAATAAATACTTAGTAATTGATGGATTAGTTCTTCGTTCTCTGTAATCTTTTCCTCTATTTTCCTCCTCATTTTGATTCAGATACTGAATTCTTGCTATCTCCTTGGGACATTCCATTTGACTTTACCTGGGAATGGAGGAGCGTTTCTTAAGAGGAAAAGCTCTTTACTTTTGTGTTGACTTTGTGGGAGCTGAATGGGTTAACAATAACGTGGGACACATAATCCTTGAATATTTGAATGGAGGTATCCACCAGATCATAAGGTATCCCTTCCTAATAAGGAAACTGAGGCTGGAGAGAGTAGAGGGTTTGTGGTACTGGGCATAAATGCTTCAGTGATTTATTTTAACACTTATTTTTCCTTTGGGAATTCTGTCTTCAATTCTGGAGCAATTTTAGACTCTTAAGATCATAATTAGTCAAAATTTAAATTGTAATGTAATAATTATGTATGTTATTTAAGGTACTTAAGCTTTGTCAGCACTCTTACATCCTATCTGTAAAATGAGAGAGATCGTCTTAATCCTTTAACCAGTTGGAACCATTAGTTGAAGATGTGAAACGTCCTTATTATTCCTAAAGGAAAGCATGGGGCGCTTTCTACTAAGTGCTAAAAGCAGACTTTGGAGGGGGTGGTCATTCTTCAAACCAAGAGTATGTCTTTGTAAATAGGCCTCCTACTGAATCAAAGATTGTGCGGGTGCAGTATGATGAGAGCCTCCTTCAGCTTCCTCCTGTGCTGCCAACTATTTAGTCAGAGGCTGTTTACACTTCCTTGGAAATAAATGATTTTATCTCCATTGCTGACAATGTTGAATTCAATGTCCCTCTTTTTGATGCAGTATTTGCTGAAGAAATTGTATTGATTTACAGAATCTCTCTTCTGTAATTCCCCTAACATCTCAAGGCCTTTTAGGTTAACCAGTTTCTTTCAAACACTCTTCAAGACAGAAACATATTGGTTTTCAAAATCTCAGCAGGATCTGGCAATATAGGAATCAGTGTTGGCTCTACTAATTAATAATTTAAGTTTATATAGCTATCTTTACAAATTCAGTTCTAGCAGCATTTAACTTTTTATACCTCAATTTTTTTTAAACCACCAATAGTTCTGCTTTTTTCATGATGTATTTTCTTCAGATGTATAGGTGAAAGCAATGATTTATTTGTGTGAAGTAAGGAAGAAGCAAGGGAAATTAACTCCCTCTACCCACTCCCCATTTAGACAATCAATAATTCCTGTTCTCATCCAGGGTTTAATCATTGCCTGTCTGGATTATTGCAGACTTCTTCTTGGTCTTCCTATCTCTGACCTCCCTTCTCACCAGAGAGTTCAAAAACTTTGGCTAAATTCATCTTCCTCTCCCTGAAACCATATTACTAGTCTTCAAGTGTCTCTCTCGCTTTTGGCGTTAAGTTTGAATTTCTTGATTGTGGTCAACCTAGTGGAAACCAATTTAATTTTCTTCTACCCTGAAGTCAGAGTGCTTTTTAGTTCATCCATTTTCTTTAAGTCACCAAAGATCTTTAAGCGAGTTTTCTAGATGGGTTGTGGAAAGTGAGAAGTGACTTTTCAATCATATTCTGTTGGTAAAATGTGAATCTTAAGTGTGAGTTTAGCCCAGAAACTGTATAATATCTTTTCAGTGTGTAGATACTGTTGCCAATAATGCAAGTGACTCTGAGTAAGCATCTTATTAGTGCTGTAAGATGCTTTTTCACATTTATCATTCAAATTGGCATAACTCACATGGTTATGGTGACAGCTTGCTGTCTATAATATATTCACCAAAGCTGCATTGTTTTGAATTTAAACATCTTTCCCCCTGTTTTGTGCTCCTTTGGGAATACTTTTGCATAAAATCATTTTGCTCAAAAACAAGGGGCAGGGGTATAGGTGGCTAGGAAGATGAATTAGAAAGGATAAAAATGAAAAAAAAAAGGCAGAAGGGATGAGTCATACACTTAATACACAGAAGGTGTCCTTGCAGGTGACAGAGGATTAACTAGAATCTCATAGACTATACTAGGCTTGTGTTGGGCTATTTGACCTACACCCACTGATATTTCCTCTAATTCTCATTGATGGAGCTACCTTTTGTGTATTCCTTATTCAGTTCCCTTATTCAACAAATGTGTAATGAGGGAATACCATGCTCCTTGCATTATTCTGAGAACTGGACATAGTGTGATGAACAAGGCAGACGAGGTCCTCTAATGGTACTTACTTTCTAGGGAAAATTGGGGATGGGGTTGAGACAGACTATAAACAGGTAAATTAACAAATATACATGATGTTCAGATTGTGTTAAATGCAAGGAGGAAAATAAAGCAAAGGAGAGTGATGCATCGTGGAGTGACAGGAGAGATCTCCCTCAGATCATGTAGACAGAGGAGGCCTCTGTGAATGGGAGAAATTTCAGCTAAAGCCTGGATGATGAAGCATCTGCTATGTGAAGAGCCAGAGGCAAAGCATTTCAAGCAGAGGGAGGAGAGAACAAAAAGGCCCGATCAAGCCTTGTGTTCAAAGAAGAGAAAGCAAGCCACCGTGGCTGGAGCAGGTTGAAGAAGAGGGAAGATTGTAGGAGAAAGAAGATGGAGAGGCAGACAGGGGAGTTCAGACTAGAGGGCCAGAGAAAGGAGTCTGGATCCTATTTTAGATGCAATTGGCAGAATTTCAATAGAAGACTCTGGTTATCTGATTTACTTTGTAAAGAAATGATTCTGGCAGATATATGGAGAATGAATTATAGGAGAGCAAGAGTAAAATCAGCGTGTGTATTTCCTAGTCTATTTCTAACACCTGAAACCGTTCCTAGACTCTTACACTGACTTTCCCCATAGCCAGCAAGAATTAAATTAATTCCTTTTGATTCTAGATATTTGCTGGGTATTGTACAGTTTCTCATGTGGGCAGCAGTGGTTTTCAAAACTCTTCCATGAATGTTTGTTAATTAAGAGGGATGAGGTAGCTGGAGAGGGCTTGAAGTCTTCTTGCTTTTATCTGTTTTGTTTATCTATGTTTTGCTCTGCTATGGTTTGGGTACAAAGAAGTATGTGACAACAGTCTGTTTGGAAACCACTGGTCTGTAGCATATTGTCTATGGCATCATACCTGGGTATCTTTTCAAGGCATCTCTTGGCACTCACTCTGTGGCACCTCATGCTCAACTCCCTCCTCCACATACAATGATGTGGAGTTCTCGGAATGCAACTTCCTACTTTACACTTCTCTGCATTGTACATTCTGTTGCAGCTTGTTGGAGTGTCTTCTCATTGGCAAATGCCTTTTCAGCCATTAAAACTCAGCAAAAACCTTTCTTTTATTCTCACTCTTAGTTTGTTCCAACTTAACACTTTGCAAAAACCATTGTACTATAACTTATCTCTTTATAATCCAATGTTTTATTGTTTATATTTGTTTCCCAATTTTATTCAGTCCTTGAGGACAGGAACTATGTCTTTTTCACTTTTTCATCTCCAGTGCCTATAATAGTGTCTAAAACTTAGGAGCTCAAAAATGTCATTGAATAAAATAATCATTTATTTAGTGTATAAGCAAATGAAAGATCTGATCGTTTAAGACACTTACTGACATTATGCCATCAAACTAATAATACTTAGTACCATTGGAATATTTCTTTTTAAAGCCTGGGACCATACATGGGAGGAAAGCAGTAATAGAGACTGTGGTCAGGCTGGATTTTGAAGCAACAGTCAAGGTTACTGGTAGAAGTACAAGCAGTCAAAATTTAAATGTTTGGGTTTGTATTGGCAGCCCTGAATAAAGGCCTCCATCTCAGTCTAAATGGACCTATTAAGACAAATAAATAATAAGGAGTTAGGATTTGGCTTTAATTGTATCTTTGTCACGGTACCTACTGCATCTGTTAAGCTTGATAAATACTAATTGAATAATAAATACAAACAAACAAATGTAAGACTTGTACATGAAATCTACAAACATTGTTGAAAGAAATTAAAGACCTAAATAAATGGAAAGACATTCATTGATCACAGATTGGAAAAATTAATGCTATTAAAATGACCGTCCTTCTCAAATTGATATATGGATTTAATGCAATCCCTATCAGAATTCCGAAAGCCTTTTTTTCAAAAATGGAAAAGCTCATGCTAAAATTCTTATAGAACTACATAAGACACAAAATAGCCAAAGCAGTCTTGAAAAGCAAGAACAAAGTTGGAGGATTTACACTTCCTAATTTCAAAACTTACTACAAAGCTACAGTAATCAAAACAGTTGGTACTGGTATAGGATAGACATATAAATCAATAGTATACAGGTGGGAGTCCAAAAATAAACCCATACATCTCTGGTCAATTTGTTTTCCTCAATGATGTGAAGACCATTTAGTGGAGAAAGAATTGTCTTTTCAACAAATGGTGGTTGGACAGCCACATGCAAAGGAATCAAGTTGGAACCTAACCTCACACTGTATACAAGATACAACTCAAAATGGATCAAAGACCTAAATCTAAGAGCTAAAATTATAAAACTCATAGAAGAAAACATAGAGGTAAATCTTTTTTACCTTGGATTTGGCAAGGTATTCTTAGATATGACATTAAATTTGCAAATTACAAAAAAAAAAATAGATAAATTTGACTTCATCAAAATTAAGAACATTTGTACATTAAAGGACATTATCAAGAAAGTGAAAAGACAACTTGCAGAATGAGAGAAAATATTTGCAAACCATATATCTGATCAAGCTTTGGTATCCAGAATATATAAAGATCTCCTAAAACTCGACAACAAAAGGACAACACAATTTTAAAAATGAGCAAAGGACTTAAATACGCATTTCTCCAAAGAACATATACAATAAACAATGAATGCCAGTAAGGAATGAAAAGATGCTCAGTGTCATTACTCATTAGGGATATGCAAACCGAAATTACAATGAGATACCAATTCACACCCTCTGGGATGGATATTATCTCAAAAAAGGAGGAAAATAAATGTGAGTGATGATATGGAGAAATTGGATACCTCATACATTGCTAGTGTGTATGTAAAATGGTGCAGTCACTCTAGAATACAGTTTGATGGCTCCTCAAAAAGTTAAACATAGAGTTATCATATAAACCCGCAATGCCACTCCTAGGTATATACCCAAGAGAGTTGAAAAGAAGTGTTCAAACAATAACTTGTACATGATTGTTCATAGTAGCATTACTCATTATAGCAAACAGTGGAAACAACCCAAAATGTCCATTAACTTGAGAATGGATAAACAAAATCTGGTATATCCATACAATGTGATTCTATTCAACCTTAAAAAGGAACAAAATATTAATTCATGCTACAACATGGATGAACCTTGAAAACATTATGCTAAGTGAAAGAAGCCAGACACAAAAGGCCACATGTTGCGTGATTCTAGTTATATGAAATATCCAGAATAGGCAAATTCTTAGAGACAAAAAGTAGATTAGTGGTTTCCAGGGACTGGAGGAAAGGGAGGATGGGGAGTTAGTGCTTAACAAGCACAAGATGTCTGTTTGGGATGATGAAAATGTTCTGGAATTAGATAGTGGTGATGGTTGCACAACATTGTGAATGTACTAAAAGCCACTGGATTGTGTATTTTAAGATGATTAAAATGGTGAATTTCATGTTATATGAGTTTTACCTCAACTTAAAAAGCAACCAGTGAGACTAAAAATATTAATATAATAAACAAATTAACACTGTAATTCATTAATTTATTCATGTATTCAATCAGAAATTATTTGAGTACCTTGTTCTAGGCATTGCATTTAAATCACGGATAAATGTACAGGCAGATGGGTAGATAATGGATAAAATGGAGAGAAAGATGGATTGATGAATGAATGAATCAGTTACCTTCTCAGAATCACAGGGTTAATAATGTAATAGAGTTTTACTCACACTCAATTGTATCTGGTTCTTTTCCCTAATTCATTTGGCCTCTCCAAATGCCTGATCTGACCAATGCAGAGAAATTCCTATCTGTGGGCTTTAAATGCTTGAGTGTATTTTTATAAGGCATTTTCTAAAGATACCACCTCACTCTGATCCACATCTTCATGATATTCCACAGTTCAAGACTCACTTGATCACTTTTTTTTTTCTTCTGAACTAAATCCAGGGTATTTTAATGACAGGGACAATTTTTTAAATTCTCTGTTGCCCTATCATTACTATATAAGATATATGTTGATTATTTTCAAATGTGAGGAGGGGTTTCAACGTTTAAGAAAACTCCGTCGTTCAGTCCTTAAGGTTATCCACATCTCACCACATTTGGATTTTGGTGTGCAAGATGTTCTTAACTGGAGGTATGTCTGAAATAAGAGAATTTGTGGGTAGAGCAGAGGAAAAAAATATTTGGGAACTGTTTAAATATTAATTGTTTTAAAAAAAACTGTAAAATTGTTTAAATTGAATTTAGCTGTTTTCCTTTAGGAGGGAAAAAGAGAGAAAGAACCAAAACTTTCAAATAAAACATGATGGGGCTGATCCTCACAATCAGATGGGAGTGAGTTGTTCACTTTTTGGAGGACCATGAACACTTTCAAGTCACTAGAGTGTCATTTCGTGCATTGAAGCTGACAGGTAATGAGCATAATCTGAGCACAGGAGTGGTGGCTTCCCTAGTGATCGGCAGGCTCTGGCTGGTTTCCAGGACTGTGAAAGCTCAGAGGGGCAGGCAAGCCTGATCCCAGCTCTGTCAGAGAAATTCTCTGTCTGACTATGGCTGAGCAGACCTGCTCCACCCATGTAAAAGTCTACTTTGCGTATTTATAAGGTTTGTATGCGATGACTTGAGGCTGGTTAGTATTACAATAGAAAGATAATAAGAAAGTTCTCCATTATTATCAGTTAGTTTTTGTTTAAAAACAAAAGTTTTGGCACCATTCTCATTCAACTCCCATTGTGTTTTGTTATCTACAATATCATTCACTTATTATTTTTTTCATTTGACAAACATACTTTGAGTACTGACTATGGGAAGGTACTGTGCTAAAACCCTTTTGGGAGTGCGAAGATGAGTATTTCAAGATCCCTTAACTCAAGGAGTTTTAAATTTAGTTGGAGCAATAAGCCATACACCAATAACTAAAATACCAAGAAATATATATAAATAGCTGTAAAATGGCAAGAGTCTAGGGATGTTTCCCAAGTAGAGATAGGATTCATAGAACTGATGAAGAGAGAAGCGTTGATAAGCAACAGAAGTAATTGTCTTTCTAATCAAGACAAAAAGGTGGGCACTTGCTGAGAAACATCAGGTTGGCATTATAGAGAAGAGGAAAAGACATCTTTCCCTTTAGAAAGCTATGACAACTCAGGGGCTGACATCAAAATAACCCGAAAAGGCAAACATTTTGGTAATATATGTGATCTAATTTCTGGAAGAACAAGAGGTGATGGACTCAGCTTAGACCCCAGAAAAAAGTCACAGAAGAAGGAATGGAGCCTCTTCAGCCATGTGATAGGAATGAAAACAAATCTACAAATAGAAAATTTAATAGCATCAGTTATTGTTCAAACCTTCATGAAATTCTGGGTCATAATTTTTTGCATGCTATTTTGAAACTCATTCATTTTTTATGCCAAAAACAGCCCATGTTCACAAAATCCCCAAGGGGCAGTGAAGGAGGTAATTAAGTCAACATGGCAAAATTCCATTAAATAATTATCTGAGAGACTAATGGAGTAACATACTGAGATGGCTGCTACATTTGTAGGAGACACACAAAACAACAATGCAGTGAGGACCAGAGGTCTCGCATCTTAAGAGATAGGAGTCGGGATGCAGAAAATCTCACTTCTGTGAGCAGCATGTCTGTTCATTGTCTCCAGCCCTAACATTACTTATTCTCTCCTCTATTTTTAGAAAATGTTTGGAAAAGTGGTTACAATATCTACAAACATTGGAAAATAACATTTGTAGGAGTTACCACAGAGAGCTAGGTTGGACACCAGTGTTATGAATGCTTTTTCCCCATTTTTTTTTTTTTTTCCCTGGCAGTGGAGTTCCTATGTAGCATTAGATAAATCACACTCAATTTTCTTTTCTCTGAAACCATAGTTACATAGTACTGTCAGTACCTTATAGTCATGTAGGAAAACTTAATTAATGTACCAAGAGATCTTTGATATTCTTAGATTAAAGGCCTATATATAGAAAGGAAAAAAGATTATCAGCAATTATGATCCATCTCACTTTAATCAGGTGATTGAAAAGAGAAGCCACTGGAATATTAAAATACCATTGGAGAAGTTGTATTTGTGTTTGTTCCTGAAGTGTTGTTTATGCTATTTATTTTTCCCCCTTTCTAAAGCTGTCATTATAAAAATCATTCTGAGTTGCAAACCATTCCTAGGGGAAAATTAATTCACTATATCATCAGACGAGTTTATTTTGTTGTTACAGCTAGGAGTGTTGGTAACGACTTCACAGAGGAGCTGGTAGTGAGCTGGGTCTAGAAGGATGAATGACCGTTAGGGAAATTAAAGCAGAGCGAAAGGCACGTGTGGAGGGCCAGAGTTATGATAGGCTCTGGAATGTCTGAGGGATGGCAAGACGTTCAAAATGGCTGAAATATGTGGGTAAATGGCAAGAGATTATAGACCTTGGAAATACAAAGTGGATTGATAACCAATGTTAAAAGTCTCACATGCCTTGCTAATACATTGGGAGTTTATTTTACAGGTGACTGAAATAACTGAAGAAGTAGCTAGGGACATGATCAGGGTTTAATTTAAAAATCTTAAGTTTATTGCCAGGAAAGTGGGTGGATTGAAATGTCCACTCAGGAAAGAAATTCGGAGGCTAGTGTTGTAATCAAGGAGGGTTTGATGATGATTCTTAGAACAAGAGAAGCGAGTCTAGAGATATTTACAAATACCCAGAACTGACTAGATTGGGTGACCTTTTGAATATGGAGGTGAAAAGATGCCAACTTTGAGAATGTAATGCAAAGATCACTCAGTTAGTTGCTATAATTTTCCACCAAATTCTCTTGTCTAGATACGAAAATGTTGATAAAAGCAAGAGAAACATACGGCTCATGTCTGTTGCCAACAGAAAATCAACAAACAACACAGTTGGACCAGATGTAAAATCAACTGGAAATAAATCTAGAGAGCCAGTTGTGACTGTTACCATATTATCCTCGTTCTCTTTCTCCTTTTCACACATCTGTCATTCTGCACTGTTGTTAAATAAAACAAAACAGCAACAACAACAACAAAAAGAGAAAATAGGAGAAAGATAAAAATTTTTAGCAGGGTAATAGCCAGTGCAATTTTTGCCTTTTCAAATAATTTTAGTAATTGAAAAATCTTTCATCCTAACTTAGTGAAGCATCTCACAGTTATTCCCATAATTAAAAAGAGCAAGTGATTAACTCAATTTCTTCCATTACTGGAAAGAAGAAATGGCAGTTGGGAGGGTGGAGGGAAAGGAACATTATACTCACCTCTCTTTTAGTGCCGCTTTCATTTGACTTTATGTACGTAGGAAGAATATTTTTTCTTCTAGACTAAATGTTTGTTAATCATTGCTCTTTGCTTTTTAATTTGTTTTCATGTTATTTCAAACTTTTTGTTAAAACTCTGTGATGTAGCAAAAGCAGAGGCCCCCTTCCCAAGGTTAAGAGGAGAACAGAGAAGAGAAGTGACTTATGTCATATAACAACTTAGGAAGACTTGGAAGAATTTAGCTCTGCAGACTACTAGACCCTGTGGCTTTTAAACACTAATACGTGAGTTTAAAAAAATAAACTTTTTTTTGTGCACTTGGCAGTGGATGAGTCCATTTAAATATATTAACATTTGGTATATTAATATGACAAAAGAACCAGAGGATAAGTTTTACTTTTCCCTCTTTCCTTAAGTGTTAGTTGGATCTTAGAGACATTTCAATGCCCTCTCTGTCATGAAGGTGTCAGGAGCTAGTAACTGTGCTTCCTAAACTTTCCTACCAAAAATTACTAATGGCGTTGGAGCATCATGCTACTTCCTTGGTCAACTAAGGAGATAGATGGATTGACCATTTACAAGACAAACAATTTTTTTTGTTATTTTCATTTAATTTTCAAAATCTATGAGAATTTGAATTCTACCCTATAATCTATTTATACTTATTTAAATATCAAATAGTAGGTTTCACTAGACTTTGAGTAAAATTAAAGCTCCAGGGAGATAGGTATATTGTTCTGTAGTTTCACATATCCCCTGAGAAACTCAAGATTTCTGATCTTGTGGTACATAAACTCCAGTTTGAAAATAATGATCATGTTCTGCTACACTGCAGTGTTTGCGAAACTACTCCAAAGCAAGAGAGTAGGCTAAATGGATTACTGTGGGGATCTGGTATACACTGTCCAGCCAGGGCTGTGTTAACCTGTCCAGATAACCTGCTTATATGGTTATATAATTCTAAGATTCAGGCTATGATTTTACCCACTTTAAGCCAACTTACAAAGAGAAAACTTGATTATACCACTCTTTACTGACATACCATAAGACAAAACAAACAAAAAAAGAAAAGAAAAGGAAAAAAAGAGTCCTTGCACAAAAAGCAGAAGATGAAAACAAAATAAGAAAAACATAATCTTTCAGTGGTTGCCTGATATCTGAAGAAAATTGTGTAGACTCACTAGCTCCTGATCATCATCCCCTTCAGGAACTCTATGAGTGGGTCACGTCCTGTTTGGTGAGCGCTGTTGAACAGTTTATAACAATTTATCTTAGAACATAATGTTATATGATGTATGTTTGTAAGTGCCTCCTAAGTTAAAGCACTTAAGACGCAATTCCCTTGATTGAGTAGCAATGGCAGTCTTGAGAGTGGAATTCAATATGGTGCCAGATTGCATCAGACATAATTCCGACTGATACCACGGGGGCTTAGCATTCAGCCACACTAATATTTTAAAAATGTACTAAGTTTTACATTTTTATTTTCAGTAGCACAAAAATAGAGATTCCTGAAAGTACAGAAATTGTAAGTACCATAATGCTAGTGACCACCTTGTCTTTTTAACCTAAGATGTCTAGACGAGCCAGAACATGATTGAATTTTACTGCAAGAGAGTTAGCAGGCCACTTTTATTTTGGAATCTGTTGACTCTTTTTCTGGCCTTTGAAAAATATATACAGTGATGGCTCTCTCGTAAAGCTCTCAGTTTGCTGATAAAGACAACAGACAAGTCTTAGGCTCAGATATCTCAGTATTTGGAGATGATAGTTGGCTTCACAAGGAATATTTATTTTTTATTTTAGCAAGAGATAAACAGAGAAGGCATGTTTGTGTAGATCGGGGTCAGCAAACTACAGCCTGTGCACCAAACCCGCCCACTGCCTTTTTTTTTTAAAGAGTCTATGAGTTGAAATTGTTTTTTTCATTTTTAAACTATTGGAAACAATAAAACAAGAATAATATTTTGTCATATGTGAAAACTATATAAAATTCAAAATTCTAGGTCATTAACAATGTTTTATTGGAACAGAACAACACCCATTCATTCACAGATTGTCACCACCTGCTTTCTCTACAGTGACAGGGTTGAGTAGATGTGACAGAGACCATATGGCCCACAAACCCTAAAATATTTACTCCTTAGCCCTTTAAAGAATAAGTTTGTTGACCTGTAGTATACACTGATCAGAGAGGAATGGAAAGGAGTGCGACGCCTTCAAATTGTGAGGCCTTCAGAGTGGAATTCACAAGGTCCTTTTATTTGCAGAAACAACTTTTAAATGGAACATAACAATGGTCTCCTGAAGAGACCCAGTCCTTTCCCAGGTTTCCAAAAGACCTTGTCACTAAGACGGGGTACCCTCTCTTCCGATGTAGCTGAGAATTCAACATTTGACAGGCTTTTTTCCTTCCCCTCTCTCCACACCATGGAGTTAGTGCATTATTTGTCTTCTCAGCATCCAAATAAAGATGCAAGAAACAAAAATATAAAGCTTATTGACAGGTGGTTTCTTGAAAGAGGAGGGAGTACAGAATACATAGGAAACCTCAATTTAGCATCCACAGCTGTCTTTATCAAAAACGATGCCCCAGGTATCAAATTTGACAGTTGTCGTGTCTGACATTGCTATTTTTATCTGTGCACATGCATCAAGAATATGTCACTGCTACAGCATACAAGGAGTTGTGCCATTACAGATTGTGCTAGAAAATATGTTTGGTGTGATGAACCTTGGAAACATTGTCAGAATTAGGTAAACCAAAGGCAAGATATTACGATGACCAAAGGATGTTCCATTTACCAATTGTTTTAGTTAATTTAGTAGAAATATCACCAAACTAAGGGAAGCAATCAGTCAAATGACTATTTGGTTCCATGTAGACCAAAATGTTTAAATAGATTTTCTACTTTTAATTAATTATCATGTTATCCATTCACCTTTTCCTTCTAAGTACCATAGAGAAGTTAGAGAGGGGAAAATGATCTAGAAAAGGTTAATACAGTTTCATGGAGAATTCTTGCTATACTTTGAAGAATGCTTACGATTAATTGACCTGCGATACAGGGTTCCAGCATCAGGAAAAAACATGAATGCTGTCAGGGCTGGCAGGAGCTAGGTGTAGTTAGAGGGTAATGAGGCAACTTAACTGGTGAAAAGCTAGTTTGTCAAGAGAACTAGAAAAAAATGTTGGATAAAATGTATGAAGTCAGGTAACAGAAGTGTTGGAAAGTCAGCAGGGGAACTCAAACGTCTGAAATTATAACAGGAAATCATTCAATATATTTAAGCAAAGTGACCTCTGATAAAAGCAATGTTTTAAGTCAGCAGGATGAAGGAAGAAAGCATAGAACATTAAAGATGGGGAGGGGAAGCCTAACATTTGAGAGGACTAACATCTGGGAATCACTTATGAGTATGTTTTCTATCTTACGTTTGTTATCTAAGCATAAGAATCACCAGCAACAGATTCAAACCCACAATTGAGTGACTTAAGCTCATATTTTCCCCACCACAGCACTTTGCCAAGTTTGACTCCGAACTTCAGGGATTCCGCACGCAAGTCTGTATGCTCACCGAGTCCTTACCTACCCACCCTCATCTCTTTCCCCTTTCTCCTGCCCTCCACATCAGTGAACACGGTTATGACTAGGCTCCTCTTTTCCTACCTTCTTCTATTTCCTCACCTTTGCAATCTGCAATAGAATTTTAAAGAATGTATTAGCCTGCACTCTGTTTTGAGTTATGATCTGGTTGGCTTTTGAAATAACCCAAGAGACCTTGAAATCCTGGGCTAGACTGATTGTAATTAGGATCAAGTAAAGGCTCAATTCTATAGACATTTCAGAGGCACATCCAGGAAGATGTGCAGAGAGATCAGACTTTAAAACATGTAGGAAAAATGAAAGCATGAGATGAAGTAAAAGATGTCTGGAAAGGCTCACTGGAAATTTGAGTTTCCGCTGGCAGAAGAACTAAGATACTTTAGAAGGAGAGTTTATTTGTCAGGACGAGAAAGAGTAGTTTATTTTGGGCACTCTTTTTTGAAGTGACAGAAGGAGACTGTCCAGCAGAGATCCCCCCTGTAATATCACTAGGTCTGGAGTCAGGGGGCAGGATGGGAGATGCCATTTGGATGCCACTTGGTGACAACAGTTGAAACCACAATTAGATGATGACTTTAAGGTGATGATTTTAAGAGGTAGATGATAAAGGGGAAGACACGGGGGGGGAGCAACATCTAGAGAATAAGAGATATGAAAAAGGAAAAGCAATTAAAGAAAAGGAGTGATCAAAAATGTAGGGAGCAATTTCAAAGATAGTGCCTATTGATTTACTTGATATAGATTGATAGATAAATAACTAGATATAGACAGTTTGTTCGATTGTTTTCAAAATAAAGAACTAATCATATTTTGGCTCAAGGACACCATTTGTGGCTTCCCTTTTGACTTGTATATTTTTTTCAAACATTTAGCAGATTACTCTGGTGATGAGGGCTTCTAATTTTTTAAATGCTGACAAGGAGAAAGTAGTAACAACTCACATTAATATGTTCCTACTCAATTTAAATAGTCTTGAATTTATTTTATAGCTTTTAGTGCACATAATCTCATCAGGTGGATGTTATAGTCAACATTCTGCAAATGAGGGAAATGAGATTAAGAAATGTAAATATGGGGAGAAATATTTTCCAATGCTCAGATTCAATCTTAAAATCAGAGGAAAGGAGAGAACATGACATATACAGACATGATACAAGCCATGGTTACTTTCAAGACTTACTAACAAAGCTCCTGGAAGTTACTTGCTTTAGTGGTGCTATTGAATAATCCTCCTGATGTTTCTATTTGCAAAGTAACTCATATGCAAACGTCTGATGTTTTCCTCTGAAAACACTAAGTCCAGCTTTCATTTTCCAAACAACTCCATAAAAATATGCCTGTGTCATTGTGTAGTTCTTGTACCTGAGTCACTCTTTGGCCAATTTCATGACTTTATTTCCCAGCCTTTTTACTTTTTTCCATTCAGTATTTTAATGGTCCCAAGTTATCTGTATGCAGTATACATCTCAAAGTTAAATCATCATCTCTCTTATCTTTTATATTTTGCCTTTCTTTGAACAAAAGGCTTATTTTATGGTCAAATCAATCAGAAATCTTTGAGTATGAAACCGTTATCTCACTGACATGAACATAAAAGATATTATGAAAATATTCACTGATTCTATTACAGCTGCTTAGAGACCAGAAATTAGATTCGAACTGTAATGAATATTTTTTGTAAACCTGTGCTAACAATAGTTTTTATTGGTTTGAGACTATGGATTGAATTTGACCTATTTTAGAAGTGTGTTTTGTATCTTATGGAGTTAGTTAGTTTCTGTCTTTGTTCACTTTGCAAAAGGTATTTTTTGTGAATTAAAAACATTTATTTTTTCTTTTATTCATATGTTTGTGTGTGTGTATGTATTTGTAATTTTCACTCAAGAAATTATCAAAAACTCAAAAGAAATTGTAACTTTGAAATACATCATCATAAAATCTTAGAGTTGAAATGGGTTTTGGGGAGTATGTTGTCCAAATTACTTATTTTATAAATGAGGCTATTGAGACATGCAGTAAGAGATAGGATGCATTCATAAAATCAGTAGCCAAGCGGGAACACAATGACAGCTTCTCATTTCCAGCCAAGCACTATTTTTTGTAAAAACATAATTTTTGACCATTTTAATAGCCATTCACACCCTATAGAGATATTTGAAAAGATAGATTTTTTTTCCCAGCTTTTTTTTTTTTTTCTTTTTTTCTGGTTACTTTGATGTACAAGGCATTTTCCCTTTCTGGGTAGAGTTCATAATCAGCTCTTTAGTTTGTCTCCTCTTTCACTTTGACTTATGTTATTTTGGATAAAGTCAAATTAGGTAGATTGAATGAGAACACTGAACTTGTTTGAAAAAGTGAGTTGTTGAATCAACAAAGTAACTTAATTCCTTCTGTTAGAGTCTGTTCTCTTCTCTGGTTGCTGTCAAGTTAACTTGAATATATACTTTTATTTGCTTTTCAGATATCCTACCAGCTCTTTATTTTCTACTATGTGATCGAATGTAAAGAAAAATAAAAGCAAACAATTCTAATTTTATTCATTTATGGAACATGGCCAATGAAAGCTGAATATTTGGATTGGAATAAAGCATCCTTTCTCAACACAATGAAATAGATTTTGTCTTCTGTATATAAACTACATTTAAAAAATTAACTTTCAATAGTCAAGGACTTGATATCGCCTTTGATAATAGCAAATTAAATAATCTGGAAAAAACTTCTAGCTGAAGTAAATTTTAAATAGCTGGAATGTACTAATTAAAAACATAAAATAACTAATTTAAGCAATACTAAATAAGTAATAACAGTAAATAAAAATATGGTAATTGCCAGATTCAGGCCCAGAGAATGATATCAGTCCAGAGACTTAGCCTCTTTTAGGGACTGATTTTGCTGTGGTGACATTGGGGATTTGAAGTCAGATGATAGGCTAGCCTCTTGAGGTTAAGGCACCCCAGGACAGACTGGAGGCTCTTAAGTGTGGTGGCATGGTAAATTACATCTTAGTTTTGATTGGACTCTAGTAGCAAGAGTGAGAGAGAAGTAAACTAGGCCTTGAACAAACTTCAAACCAGCTTCAAAACTTTTGGATGGTCAGAAAAATTTCAATCCTGAATTTGGATTAAGATGATCTGGAAATGATTGTGACTTAGCTACCTTGTAAAACAATAGAACATCATTTCTGGAGGATTATAATATCATCTTTGTTCTCAAATTACTTATAAAAATTATTTTTCGAACACAATATCCAGAATATATTAAAGATAACCAGAACATGAGTAGACAAGACCTCATGATTAAGAATCAGCAGAAATTACAGACAGTATGACGAGATCTGCCATGACTCCAGATACTAGAATTATCAGACAGAGACTGTGAGATAACTATATTCACCATGTTCAAGGACATAAATGGCAAGCTTGAAGTCTATGGCAGAGATTAAATATTAAAAGTGACCTAGCAAATTTGAAATTAAACAAAATAGAAATTCAAGAACTGAAAAATACAACAAATAAAATATAGAATTCAATGGGTTGCTTTAACAGCTGAAGAGAGAATTAATCAACTAGAAAACATGCCAGAAAAAAAATCTGGAATGAAGAAGGGAGAGATGAAAAGCACAGAGAATGTAGGAGCATAGAGCATAAAGGGGAAAGATACAAAACAGGTAGCTGGAATCTCAAAGGAGAGGAAAGAAAAGATGGGAAAGAAGGAATATTAGAAGAGATTATGAATAAGAATTTCCAAGAACTGATGAAAGACATCTACCCAGTAAACCCCTAGAAGTGTAAAAATAAATAATTCACATTCAAGGTATCACAATAAGAAAATAGAATATCAAATATCTTGCAAGCAGCCAATAAAAAAAGCATGTGACGTTTAAAGAAACAAGACTTAGATTAGCAGCTGACTTCTCAAAAGAAACATCGGACACCAGTGAGAGTGCAGCTTCAATGTGTTGAAAGAAAATATATCCCAAACATGAATTTTATGTTCAGTTAAAATATACTTTAGGAATAAAGTTGAAATAAATATATTTTTACATAAATCTATACTAAAGATTTTGTCACCAATAGATTTATACTAAAGAGTGTTTTTCAGGCAGAGAAAAACTTTCCTAAACAGGTTATTGGAGATCCAGGAAGAAATGAGGAATAATATTTTACCTTCTTATTTGGTTCGTTATTCACATATTCTAATTCATACACTTAGTCTAAATATTAACTACTTTATTTTGATGCATAGAATATACCTTGTTTATAGAGAGCATAGAATATTTTCTATCTAAAACCAATTAGAAAATTTCAACAAAAAGTGTAAAGTGTTTTCTTTATAATTCAACATCAATTTGTACTGCTTATAAAACAACATGGGTAATGTCAAATTCTTATTACTAGTTGTATAACAGGGAGGTTTCAGCAATCAATTTTTACTTTGTCAGAATATCACATCTTCTTGCTTTAAAATTTCTTGAAAAGTGTCTGAATGACCAAAATATAAAGTTTAATAATTTTATGAAATTTATACTCCTTAGTTTGGGTCTTCAAAGGGTAAGATAAACTGCGTCTGTATATTTAAAGTGATAATAGACATAAATATTATTGAGGGGATAGAAAGCATTTTTCATTTTTGAGTAGCCTAGGGATGGAATTTTTAAGCTAGCCTAAATTTATAGCAATCCAAACAATTAAAAAATCAGGTAATTTAGGAGACTTAATTTTTATGTGAATTAAAAATATCAAAACAAATTATTTAACCTGACTGTTATTCATTGAATAGACTCAACAAAGTATTGGCATGCCATGTTTTCTTTTTCTTAATCACATGTCTTTTTTTCCCCATGGATATAGCCTTCAAGTGACTACCTCTGAATGAATTGATCGAAAATATGAATACTTAAAATGAAAATTAATCAATTTGGCTCATTAGGTCAAACAACACATAAAGGCAAAAAGATAATATCTAGAAGCTCTTATTGGTTATTTTGTTGATGGTTTTATATATATAAATGTATGTTTTATGTGTATGCAATATTTGAGACATACTAAAATTATTTGTTGTTTATTTAAAATTCAATCTTAACTAAGAAGCCTATATTTTATCTGGTAATCTTATTCTTCAGTCTTACGAAATCCATGGAACTGATTTGATAAAGCCTACCCTTAAGTATCAGCAGCCTCTAGACAACTGAACCAAATTTGACTGAAGTAAAATTGCATTTGCCTAAAACTTTTTGAATTTCTGCAGAGGCATCAGAACATTTCAGATGGATCTACGGACTCTGATTTGATTTGTCTAAGTAGATAAATCTTTGGTATTGAACTTGTCTCCATCAGCATGACTGTACTTCTCCTTGATTTAATTTACAGTCGCCCTCCCACTCCTAAGGAAAACAAATGTTTAAACAGAATAAATATGAAGGTAATCCAGGTCATTTTATTTTAATAAGATCTTCCAGATCAAACTTTGGCAAAAATATGACCCTAAACTGACCGTTTCCTCTCTTCCCTAATTCATTAATTTGACTTGACTTCTAGAGACATTGAAGAATTAGAGAAGGAAATGATCTTTTATAAGAGAACATAGTGGCAGCGTTATTTTATTTGATGCATCTGTCCCTTACTGATACTACAATTTTTTGTTATTGTTTTTGTTTTTATTCTCATAAAATAGCTTAATATATTCTTATAAAGAGACATCACTAAAAAGGATAAAAAAGTATAGGCCATGTCTATATCGATAGAATGACACAACCCAATTAATTGGCCAGTACCATTTGCCTCAAATTAGTACTGTAAAAACACCTGAAGAATCTGTACTATTGGAATTTTTTGGTTTAATTAAACTCAACACTGAATTAGAAACCAAAGCTTGCAGCTTTAATTTATAGGTTCCCACAGTACGTAGCTGAGACTAGTGTTGAAACTGGCAGACACTCAGCCATTGATGATTAAGCAGTTAGTAACTATGGGGGATCAGAATTGGCCACCTCAAAATACGTCTCTGCCTGAAAGACACTTTGAGTCCCACCTCCACTAACTGACCAAAAGAGTTTGGGATGGGAGGCCTGCCCACAGGACAGGCCATCACCATAGACATCTCTGGGTATCTGGGAGGGGTCTTGCTAAGCCCATTCTTAGTTCTGGTTACCCTTTGTAAGAGAAATTTACATTTATAAAGGAAATCTCCATTTGTAAATGTATCTTCTTCCCTGTACCAGGGAGGAGAGGGGGAATGGCCTTACCTAGAAACTTATCAGAACAGAAGGTGAGGACTTAATCTGCATGATAAACATACCCTTTGTTAACTGTGCTGTTTAGGCAATATGCTATCTGACTCCCACTAGGTTCCTATAGATAACATCTCCCTGGAGCCTGGGTCACCATGGTAATGGGTATTTGAGATATTTTTTTCAGGAATTGGAACCCCTTGTCCACTTCAGGCCAGTTGAGACCACCAACCCATCAACTGGGCCCATGCAGACATATGTCCAATAAGCGATCTTTTGACGTCAAGAGGTTAAGATTCCACCCTCAGGGCATGCTAATGGCACCAATCTGTGAACATGCGTCCTATGAAGAGGCATGAAGCCTGACTATGCTTGTGCAGATCACCAATTACCTCATCTCTCCCCACCTCCAATCATTTCAGGCCACCTTGCCCCCTACCCCATAAATATCTCTGAGTCCATACTTTTGGGGAAGCAATTTGAGATTCATTCTCCTGTTTCCTCACTTGGCTGCCTTGTGATTAATAAACCCTCTCTCTCTGCTGCAATCTCATTGTCTCTCTCTGTGTTTGGCTTTCTGGGAGGTGGGCAAAACCAGACCTGGTGTGGTAACAGTGTCAAAATAGTTAGGATTTAGGCAAATTTTCTTAGGGATCCATTATAAAGGCTGAAGAAGATGAAAAAGAGTGATAACAATGCCTATTTTGGTGTTGGATACTAACACCACTATATTGACTGTTAATACCGCTAGAGGTTTAAACAGTACTGTCTAAGCGCTTATATTAAATATATTTTCCTCATCTTCATAAAAGCAGTAAGAAGTTAGAGATTATTACTTACCATTTTACAAATGAGGAAGTGAGACTCTACAAGGCTAAACAGCCAAATTCATAACTGTGTGATTATCTATCCTAAGTCACCTTCTGACTAAAAATACCAAGGAATTATTCATGTTAATGTAAGTAAACTGGATAAAGTCACTATTTGTACTGGTGCCCCTGGCTTCTATTGATGTCTTCCTTGTACTTTTTTCAATATTAGATTTATAATCCTCTACACGGTTATGTAGCATTTAGGAAAATATGCATTCAAGTAAATAAAGTAACACAACTAATGGCTAATAAGTGTTCCCAAACAAAGGCCCTGAATAAAGATTATTCCTAATTTGCATATGAATTGGTTGCATGCAAATGAGTGTTCCTAAGGCACTTGATTGTTTGTCCTTTAAAGTAGATTAACCACCCCTTCATGTTTCTCTTACATTGCCTAGTTCACATTGTCTTCTTTGATGATACAACGGAAACATCTAGAGAACACTGCAGCAGCATCCCAGGGCTCTAGAGCTGCTGCTCACGGTGGGATCTTGAGCATTCCAGTGAATCTCTTCCCCTCTTGAGACTTTTGTTATCTCACCTGAGATGTGAAATAATTGTCTTATAGTGTTTCTAAATGTTTTTTAAAACCATGGTGACTTTCATTTAAATACAATTTTAGGAAAAAATTCAACATATAAAACAGATTAGAGACAGAATTGCTTTGAAGGAAGTGTGGATGGGGAAGGCTTGAGCTTAAGGAAGACTTTATTCATGACTATTTCAATAGGGGTCAAGACTATTGAAATAGGGAAGAGAGATTGAACTCAACTCTCCTGGGAAAAAAAGGCAGGAGAGCTTTTAAGCACTGGGGCAAGCCAGTGTCCTCCAGCGGTACTGGAGGACTTTGGCCATCAGAGGGGAGGTTGGTCAATGTGATTAGGCCATCTGTGTTTGTCAATTCGAGCTTGTTGCAGTTTATCCATATTAGGCTCCTACCCTCCCACAAAGACTGGGAGAAAGGGCCCCTGTCTTTATGTTATATTTCAAAGGGATGGCTCCCTGTTCTCCAGTAAAACATTCCCAGGTTGCAGAAGATTTACATCTCGAAGGGAGAAAGAAAGAATTTACAATTGCAAGTTTTCTAAGAAAAAGCTCTAAGAAAAGGGAGGTCAGGGGCCTATAGTCAGGAAGACAGCTGTCTAAAGTTTAGTCGAAGTTGAGGGGAACCTTAAGGCCATTTTGGTCAACACATATACACCCCCCCCCCATAGTAGAGTTGGCAAACCTCCAGCTTGACATTCTCTAAGACTTCTTCCACTACCAATAGCCTATGAGCCTGTGAATCTTCATCCGCATTATCATAAATTCTAAGTTAATGAGTCAAAATTAATGAGTTTATACACCACCTGTACTTAGACTGCCTGTAATTCCACTTATAGTCACAATGATTGATCTTTTATGCGTTACATAAAACTTAAGAGTACCCTTATTTGAATGTTTGTAATTGATTATTCCTTTAATTAAATTGTCTAGATAATATAAATAAAATATTATTAATTGTTCATTGCTCATATGACCTCCTCATATTTCTATCATGCCCACCCTGTGATACCTGGATGACTTCGGATTACTTCAGTGTTTCAGAAAAATTTAAATTCTAAGCAGTATGAAATTCCAAATCTATGGTTCCCACGTCAATTATAATTTAGTCTCTTGGCATATCTGGTTGTAGTATTTTCTATTACTGTATAGACTCTTATATTTATGCCTTAATATATATTTGCCTTATAGCCCAGTTATGATTCCTATGAGGACCATAACTTTACATTCCGTGATGCTTGTTTTAAAATTCTCAGCCATAAAATTGCGTTAATATATTTTCTGCTGCTGTTTCCTCCCTTTGTTTTAAAGAATATGTAATGGTTATGTGTTCATCTTTTCCTCCTGCATACCAAAATGTATTCCAGAATGTGGCTCAGGGTTATATTTGAAATTTTCACCTTCATAAGTAAATACATGTGATTAATCCTGAGTGACATGAGGGCCAACCTGCAAGAATAATTTTACATAGGTCACACATAGGGCAACACTTTCATTCACTCAGAAAATCTGTTGTCAAAGCAAATATTTAGAGAGTTGGTGAAAAAAAAGAAAAAAGTCCCTCCCCTTGAAGCACTGCTGTATACGTGAAGTATTGTAAATGATCAAAACCAACGCAAGCAAGAGGTAAGAAAAACATCATTATTTGGGGAGGTATGATTTAAGCTATGCTTCTCAAACTTTAATGTGCCCATGTATCCTTTTGAGATCTTGTTAAAATACAGCTTATGATTCAATAGCTCTGGGTGAGACCAGAGACTCTGCATTTATAACAAGTCTGGGCAAATACTCTCAAATTTACCATAGCTCTCAATACTCAGGTGTATTACAACTGGCTAGCTATACTCATTTATTTCTCTACGTGTCCTTGGCCATTGGAGTTTGTCATCACAGCTAAGATTTTCTGGTAATTAATCTACATTCTACCTCCGTGTCAGTTGCCAGTCTGATCTGCCTACACTTTCTCTGATCAATGTGGCTCTCTCTCTCTCTCGCTCTGTCATATCTTTACTTTTTCTGTCATTCATGAACAGTCACTCCAGACACTACTGCCTTCAAAGATACTTCTAAATCCCACCTTTCTACTCTATTTTCAGGGGATCATATCTGTCTTACAAAGTATCTCCAGTACCTGGCCCTGGGAGCACGAAGCAAGATCACCTTCACGTTCTCCTCAGCTTGACTCAACTTTAGACAGGCTTCTTCCTGGTTATAGCCCCTGACCTCCATTTTCTTAGAAAACTTGCTGTTGTAAATTCTTTCTCTACCCCTTTGGGATGTAAATATTCTACAACCCAGGAACGTCTTTCACAAGAACCAGGGAGCCATCCCTTTGAAATGCAATCATTAAAAAATATAGGGCTCTTTTCTCCTAGTCTCCGTGGGAGGGTGGGAGCCTAACTTACATAAGCACCAATTAGCAAACACAGATGATCTCTACAATTAAAATGACCCACCACAGCCCTCTTGGAATATTTTGCAGTCTTGCCTGTCCTACTCCTGATTTCATCTTGGCCCTCTGCTCCTCATGTGGTTGGTGAAAGGAGGGGAATCCAGGGACAGAGTTGGCTGAGGAAGCACAGAGGCAGAAGTGGAGGCGGGAACTAAGAGTATAGTTTTAATATGTTGAATGATAAATTTTACCAATAAACAAAATCTGTGAATACAGAGAAATATTTCTTTCAATGGAACTGAAAATCTCAATGTTGACATAATTGATACCTGATTTATTCTACATTTAATATTATTAGAAAATATGATGGACACATTTTACCTACACAATCTCATGGAACACTTGAAACTTCCCTGAATTATTCTCATTTATAGATGAAAAGGAAATACTCTGAGAAATAGTGATCTAACATCTTCAATATTCCAATCCAAGATTCTGTTTCTCTCTAGGGTGTGGATTAAAGAAATCAATTTCATCTTAAATACTGATGTATGTCAATAATGATGACAATGCTAATACTAGCTATAATTTTGGAGTGTCTATTGTGTTATATGCTAGACCTGTGCTATCCAGTACAGTAACCACAAACTGCATGTGAATTTTGAGTACTTGAAATGTGGCTACCTCAAATTGAAATGTGTTCGAAGTAAAAAATGCACACTAGATTTTGAAGATGCAATACCAAAAATAAAGTAAAATACTTTATTAATAATTTTAATATTGATTACATATTGAACTTATATTGAGATGTAATAGATTAAATAAAATATAAAAATTAATTTACCTTTCTCTTTTTACTTTTTATGTGGCTACTACAAAATTAAATATTATATATATTAGCTCATGCGTTTTAATCAGTGAGTGCAATACTAGACAATTTAATCTTTCAGATTGTAACATTCTGTATTGATATGACATTATAATGTGAGCTATATATAATTAAAAAAATTCATTTTATTTATGGCAGAAAGTTTTAATTTATTATTGTTTTAAAAATCTATTATGCATTTCAAGTCTATACTAGTGAATTAAATATATTTTCCTAGTGGATTATAATGGTGGATTAAAACAATTTTGCTTTCGTCTCTGCCCCTTAAAACTACACACACACAGACACACAGCAGGACACACAAAGAATATATGTAATTGTTCAAAAGACAGATTATAGGATTATAGAACTCTAGAAAGAAATGACAGAGTAAATTTAAAGCAATGTGTAGATGAAAGTCACATTACAACAATGAAAAAACTGAACGACTGTGACTGAAAGCAGTCAGGGACATGGAGGCAGATAGAGGAGATCATATGAATAAAGCGAGAAAGGCTGAAGATACCCTCACAATCTCTTTAGAGAGAAGATATGAAATAAAAGCATAAAATAAATACATATGATGACTGATGTTCCTAAAGAAGAGAACAGAATAAGTAAAAAGATTGATCAAGTAAAAATAGATAGTATTGATATTTGCAATGACAATAATAAAGATTGACTTATTGAAATAAATATTTGATATCACAAATTAAATGGGTTTTCTATGTCTAAGAAATACTCTGATGGAATTACTGAACTGAAAATATAAAACAGAACCTATGAAAACTACACTTGAAAATTACTGTATTAATGTGAGTAACAGAGATTTTTCAAACATGCAAAACTACGGAATAGATTGCCCAAGATCTCATTTTTGGGTGAGGGCAATGGAGGACAAGATGATGAAATCCAGCCACATAAAGGAAAAATTAGAGAATTGAGGGATGAAATAATCATGCCACTAGGACTGGAAATAGGCATGAATTCATTTAAATATGGGATAAAGAGAAAAATAACTGAAAATTACAGATACAGAATAGAGTTCTGTATTATAATCTATTATAATATATGATTATAATTATAATCATATATTATAATAAATGTATAAATAAGAATATAGAGGAAGACCAAGTTTGGGAGGAATTTTCTCATCTTTCTGAGCAGAAAATCAACAGTTAATGGTCTAAAGTTGAACCTGTGGTTAGAATAAGGATTCTTATATCTTAGCATTTAATATAATCTTTTTTAATGTTAGAATTATATTTTAGATGGTAGTAAAGCTATATTTCCCTGATTCTTAGCTCCTTCTTCAATTTCCTGTGAATTTATTTTTATTCTAAGTTAAAATAAAGTAAAATAAGTTAATTTTATTATAAAATTCCATTTTATGAATATATTTATCATCTTTCTAGGTATCCATCCCATTAGTGTACCAAGGTGAAGTGGCATTGGAGGGGTTCACTCTGACGGGAGGAGCATTGTATCACTGATATTGTTTAGAATTACTGGCACAGGGTGATAATAAAAAGCAGACTAACTTTTAGTTGATTTTATTAATGTTCCCCAATTCTCTACAATCAATGTGTGCTCCCTTACTGCCTGCATCCAGAGTGGAGCAACTCTCATAGTCCTCCCCTTCAGGCCACAGATGACCTATGGCATCATGCATCTTTCTATGTCTGTTAATGCTCAGAAACATGTTATCACACATTAATAATTTTTTTTCCTGGGTGGTGCAATTCGGAGATTAATTTTTAATTTCTTTGCTGTGCTTCTATGTATAGCTTAGTCTTTCATAATGATTTACATCATATTTCAAATAAAATAAAACCATAATTCTTTAATAAAGGAAATTAAATACCATATTTTCAAGTGCCACAAATAGGAATTGATGGCATATTTTCTTCAAAGGGTGTTCAATTAAAATAAGCGGTCTATTACAGTATGCTGCTATGTGACCTCAGTTTATTAAAACAAAAAGACACATGTTGGAAATAGAACAAATTTATTCTTCCCCATATATTTTGATTGTGCACACATCCATTCAATATTTTAAAAGTGTGCTCATAAAAGTTACATTTGTTTCTATCTGACCTCTAAAGTGGACTGTATATATCACACAGCATGTAAAAGGCTATCCAGTAAGATCTGAGCAGAAAATATGTTTCTATTTATATTCTGTCATTTCTGAATTTCTCCTTTGGGGTTTATTTTGAAATGTGAACTCCATATTAATACAGAAATATATGTGTGTATATGTGTATACACATACAATTACAACCAATTATGTGTACATACGTGTGTGCTCATGCACGTATGCAGGCATCTATGAATCTAAACAGACTTTGGAGTGCTAACAACTTTTTAGTAATGGAGTGCATCATCAGAAACATTTTGAAGACTAGAATTTGTGTTATAAATTATATCATCATTATATTAAGACAAATATAATCTTTGCCGTTAGTAAATCTCTATGTTTTAAACTCTATTATTGGCCAGATTTCCTCTTTACGTTTAGGTCCTATATTTGTGATATTTCAAAGTCATGTCTGCTGTTATCTCAGTAAATTATTTATTCAGAAAAAAGAGATTCCTTCATATTCAGGTTGGAAACTAGTATACCTAAATTTGCTACTCTCAAGCCTAGGCATCTTGTCTGTCTGATAATTCCTGTGATATACACAATTACCTGAAAATGCCATTCCTATATTCTACCATGCAAATGCAGATTATATTTTCAATATTTGTCCTCATGCTCTCCAAAGTATAAAGAAAATGGGATTTCTCATATCCCGGATCTAAAAGTTCATAATGTTTAATTTGTCTTGTTTCAGATTTAATCTCTATCTTCTCAGTTTGGATCTTGCACGGGTCTCTTCTTGAACTTTATTGCCACTACCTTCTCTGGTGTCCTGGTTTGGATACCCACAAATTCTCTTGTCCCTATCCCAGTCAGGTTTTGCCACCTTTCCTGCTTTTAAGTCATACTAGATTAGGTCCTACTAGATTGTTATGCCTTAGAATATGATATACTTTATCTTCTCTCAAATTTAAATCTCTGTGATTTGAGAGCATAGCTTTACTGGGATACAATCATAATTATCCTAATAATAATTATTATTATAATAAATATAGTAATACTTTGCCACTCTCAGTAATAATTCTCTCATAAAGACTCTAAAATATTCCTTTATAGATATCCTGGTATATAATTCTACTATGGATATTTGAACTTGAACAGAAACTTATCAAATAGAATTACTTTTTAAAAAAGAAGTAAAAACCCAGTAAGAACCTCTTTCCTTTGAAGATAGTTCAAAGTCCTGATAAAGGTGAGATGTGATGATTCTAATTGCTGGATGTGATTCTGCTGCTTCACATGCTGGCTACTAGAGGCCTTTGAAGTCTTCTCCAATCTAAGAAACAAAAATACCTACAAAATTTTCATTAATTGAATTAGGAAACAGAGATTTACATTTATTTTTATAAAAAGAGTTCTCATCTCAGAGAAGGTAAGACACCTTTATCTCCTGCAGGGAACGAGTCAACCTACACGTGAATGAATATATGCTTTTGTAACTTTCTTTTAACAGTAATTCTTTTCCAAACTGTTTTATCTGAAAACATATCTCAAAATGGATAAATAAGGAACTTATTAAGCTTATATTAGTTCTAAATTAAGAAAATTCTAAATTTTCATAATTTGTGAAAAGTCTATAATATCTATAGTATCACTTATAGAATTTTACAAAAGGTAATAAGTTTTAAAAAATGCCTATAACAAAGTCCTTTGTCAAATTAAATGCCATAATCTGGACACAAAAAGTCCAGTTCAATTGAAAGAATGATTTTAGAGAGTTATAACAACAAACCAGATATTTGATAGATTTCTGCTTTTTGACATAGCTCATTGGTCAAATAAACCAGTTCTTAGACTAATTATGATGTGAGTATCATAAACGATAAAGCGTGACAATATTTTGTGGCCTGAAGTTGAATATGAACTGTGCATAGCCTTGACTCAACACTATCAATTTGACAGTATAGTGGGTTAGAGCTTAGGCTTGAGTTAGAGAAACCTGAGTTTAAAATATGACTTGTGGTACTATGTGACCTTACATAACTTACTCATTTTTTTCCTAGGATCTTACTAAAAGGGTTGTTATCAGGATTACTTTATCTAGTAGACTGAATTATTTTTTACGATTTTACAGTGCTCTCCCTGTGCCCATTGTCTTCTGACCGTACATTGCTACTCACTGATGGTGGCTTTGGACAGTGGGCACTAGTGACAGTGTCCATTCTGGGCAAAGGCCATAAAGGACATGATGCTTTGCTGCTCACTCTCTTGCATTCCCGCAATTCGCCTTAAGAAAAACGTGGTCCAGGTCGCTTTTGGTCCAAGTAGAATGACAGTCATATAGAACAGACCTAAACCCAATCTTCAGCCTTGAGCCTAGAACATAAATTACAGCTTTTCCCGGCTGAGTGGCTGCCAACTCACGAGTCTGTAAGTCAGAGTTGAATGCTGCTTGTTGTAAGTCAGTGGGTTTTGGTGCTGTTCATTATATAATGTTATTGCAGTAATAGCTGACCAATACACTTTAAAATGCATGTTCATTAGTTAACATAGTCCCTGGTACATGCTAGGAGCTCAATAAATGCCAAGTATTTTAATTAGTATTCTCTTTTGCCTGATTCATAATAATAAATGAAACTTAAAATCAGGCAATGACCAGTTCTTTTATTGGCTTACTGATGAATATGACTTCCAGAATATTTTAACAACCTTATTTCTATTCCATGTAGCTGATAAATTAAAATACAAATATAGTTGTTGCTTTAAGGCAGGTTTGAGTCCACTTACTGTCTGTGTAACTATGTGTAACTATTCTGTCATGCAACTAATATTTATAAGTGATTTATGATATTTCTTTGGCTTTTGGACTTTTAGCTTCCTTTTATATAGAAGGAGGGTAAAGATAACCACTTTTCAGAGTTGTAAGGAGATTAATCATAAAGTAAATGAAGGACTTAGCACAGGATTTGGCACATAAAAAGTGCTGAGCTTATGGGACTGGCTATTATTTTTAGGCAACCTATTATTTGTGTGTGTGTGTGTGTGAGCTATTTGATATGGTTGCTAAAAGATATGCCATTTTTCATCCACCCTCAAGGTAAAATCATCTCTCATTTTTCTGGTGTCAGATTTAATTTGCAACAGGTTGTCAGAGACATACTTCGACAACATTTTATTTTCTTGAAAACAGAATAAGACAATTTTATTTTCATAAAGAAAGAAATATTTGAAATTCAATCAATCCCAGAAGCATGAATTTTGGCATCAGAAGACCAGGGCTTCAATTTCTGATCTTTGTAGCATCTTGGTTTTGGTCCATTACTGAATGGCTGCAGGCGGGGCTTCTCAAATGAATCTCCATATGACAAGTCTTGTATTCATTCCTGCAGAGTGTGAAACTAGACTTTATTGGTTCAGTCACAGAAAATGAATCTCCAGGGACAGAATCACCCTAGTTTAATTCACATGAGATGTGTTGTGGCAGAGGTTAGATATATGCTTAGCAATGTTATCTACTCTCCCTGGACACAGAGGAAGACTATATACCCACTCCCTTTTAATTAGGTTGGGCCCATGTGGTTGGTTTCAGATCAGTATTATCCGGCAATAGGTGATACATGTTATCCCCAGGACTGGCTCATAAAACTTCACATGCAACCTTCCCTACTGTATCCCAATATATTTTCTGGGCAAATGGAGAGGATCCAGAGGATGACTCTAGAGAGGCCCTTGGATCTGGCAGAGCCACAAAGTGACTGGAGAAGGGGTCCTTCCATCACTGAATAGAGAGAAGTCACCCAGGAGAGCTGCCCAATTCTCAATAACTCTGAAATGAGCAAGAGATAAATCTTTGTTGTTTTAGGCCACTGAGATTTTGCACTGTCATATAGAGCTGGTGGTGTTAGTTACCCTGGCTAATTCTCTGATATAGTGGTCAGGAGGTACATTTATCTCTAATGGGTGAATCTTTCTGTCTACTGGGTAACATGCTTTTATTTCCTATTCAAAAAATGTCCATCCCATGTATGAGATAGTTCCTAAAACATGAATAGGAGGGTTTAGATGAGGAAGAACTCAGAACCAGAGAGGCAGTAATATTGGGGAAAGGCATCTTACCTAAGTACCTAGAGAAAATAATGACATATCTCTATTGCATAGAAAGAGCTACTTCACAGTTGACTCTCTCTGTCTGGTAAATCAGATTTTTTGGACACACTCAATGCATGCTAATGACATTTGCCTTTTTAGCCGTAGCATTGTTAGTTTGTTTTGCTTTTTTTGCTTGTGACCTTTTTTTAGTGTAAAATTAGTAAAGTGTTCTGCATCAAGGCCAGAAAATCCAAGTGCATTTTGTTACATACTAGGAACATGAAGGTATGCGGTTGCTCACATTCTTTAGAAACTCAGCAATGTCAAAGACCTCATTATTCACAATAATCTTATCCATTCCCTCATATTCGCTACTTCGTGGTCTCAACATAGCTACTGTAGCTCTAGGCATCACAGTAAATTCAAATAGAAATTTCAAAGAGAAAACAGCATAAAAAGAAGATAGATCCAGAAGATGTTTGCTTTAATCTCATTGGCCAGAAATGAGTCCCCTGGCTACCTTTAACTACAGAAAACCTGGAAAAATAAGTTTTGTTTTTATTATTAATTTTTAGGTATTCCAATTTCTATAGTATGGAGAGATGAGGGAGAAAGGGGATGGAATAGTTACTCAGTGACTCAGCCTATAATATCTACCAAAGTGTGCTAGAATTACTCTTTCTATGGGCCTAAAGGACATTCTGCCTGTTCTATCATACATTGATTTAGACAAACCAACTCCTACTTAAGACAGTGCCTTTACCCAATAAAAAACAACTTACAGTTATTTGGACTAAGACGTGTAAACTTTGACAATTGAAGAGAGGTTGCCACATGCAGAGTGAGATATAGCCAAGAACTACTGAACAAGAGAAGAGGAAAGACTACTTCAGGGAATTTCTATGGGCAGAGGCGAGGAAGAAGAGCTAATTTGGGATTCAGGTAGCTTTAAGGAGATTATCAAGATGAAGGGCTGGATTAGATATATAAAACCCAGACAACTGGAAGACACATTCCAAAGTTTACAGGCCAATTTCCAGCACTTCCATATGCATTACTTTCATTGAAGCAGTGTGATGTAAAAGATGAAGAGCAAATATGAGACCAGCTGGAACATATTGATCACATAAAAATAATGCTTGAATATTTGTTTCATTCCTCTCTCCCTTGCTCTTCCCAGAAGAGGAAAAGATCATTGCAACGTCTACCACATGGGCATAATGAAAGCAATGGGCTTTGGAGATAGAGAGACATGAGTTCAAATACTAGCTCCTCAACAAATAAGTTGAATGACTTGTTCCATTACCTAATCTCTCCAAACTATAAAATGCAAATGGGAATGCTTTTTTGTATCATTGTTATGTATATGAAATATAAAAATTATTTTAAAGAAGTTAATTCAGTTGTGGTTCATATTAGAGATTCAGTAAGTAGTAGCCATGATAAGAGTGATGATTGGGGCAGAATGTAAAAATTATATCACATTTCAATTGGAGCTTTCTTTTTAATTTCCCCCAAAGGATGGCTCTATGAGTCTAGGTCTAGCTTGTTTATTTGTACAGCATTCCAGGTCCTAGGACAATTGCTCATGATTCACAGTATCCTCAAAGTCTCTAGCAATAGCCTCACATCCCTTCCCATGACAAAGATTCAGGAAAGAACTGGGAGAACAACTTGCATCCAAGTTTCAAGCATATAGTCTACACAGAAATATGTCAAGCTCTATTTTTAAAAGTTTACCTGTCCTTGAATAAATGTGCTTCATGTATTTTTTAAACTTTATGCTCATCTTTTTATTATCAGTATTTTTCTGGTGTCCATAATAATATTTTATGAAATGGATTATTAAAAATCTCTGTGAAATTTGCCTGGAGGCAAGCTCGCAATTCAAGAATAATTAAAGTGACAGTTTAAGAGCAAATTATGCAAGGCAGAGATGTACAGTGGGCTTATTGTCACTCTCATCTCTATACTCTGAAAAAAGAAAGTGATTTAGCTTAATTTTTCATCAAGTGGTGTCTTCCCAGGAGGCATTGTGGAAGAGTGGAGTATGAAAGTGTATATCAGCTTTCACAAAATGATGACATAAATAGCATACGGTATTCATATTTGTCTGTGTGTGCAAAAAAGAATGGGCAAAGCTCCTTTTTACTTCTTTGACAAAATTTGAAAAAATCACGTTGCTTGTGTTAACTGCCAAACTGTGTTTATTAAATTTCCTTTTCTTTTTAGTAAAAGCATTTTTAAATTAATCTCCTGAAGATTATAAACTTTAATCCTGTTTACAATTTGATGACTAGACTGATAAAGCTTTCTTTAAAAACTAGCCCTGTTTTCACACCCCCAGATATTTCTGCTTTTCTGAAATGTTGTTCTATTTGAGTTACATATTCAGGAAAAGGATCTGATGTTTTAAAATTTCACTATGGAAATTTAAAAAAGAAACCGTTGCTTTTTTCTGGAAAACATTGTGAAAATGTTTTATTTTGATCAAAATGTCATGTCCATATTTATTTTTAATCTAAACACTCCAATATGATCGTCTTCATGGTGGTCAGTCCTGATGGTGGACAGATCCGTTATGTAATGATTTTTTTTTTTCATTCTATACTCTTCATGTATCCAGAGACTGGGCTGTAATTGTACAGTCACTCACAGGCCATGACTGTCTTCAGGAGCAGAGAAGACCTCATGCCATCACATTCTGCGTGGATTATTAAATCAACTGAGTGAGCTTGATAACAATAATAAAATCTAACCTCTATGAGTGCCTACTCTATGTCAGACATGGTAGTATTTTATTCACAATCACTCATTGAATCCCAACTATGTAAAGTTGATAAAAATATTATCTCCATTTTACAGATGGGGAAACGGAGGGAAATAGAAATTTCCTCATAGTTCTACAGCTAGTGACTCTGAAATTCAAACTCAATTTTTTTCTAACGCTAGAATATTAATCATTAAGATCCATGTACAGAACGTATAAAATTTTCTGGGGAAGCTAGACCTAATTTTTTCCTCAATCTCTCTTGAAGTAACAAATTGAGATTTTTTTTTAAACATTACCTCATAAGAAATTTCAGGGGGAAATATTTTCCATGTTAATGTTCTTGCTTTATCCTAGCCTCCTTTTGAAACTGGGTTTAAATACACCAACAAGTTTGACCGTTTTGAGTGTCTTGACCTATGAGACATATGAGCACAGTGTGAATATCTAAGTAATATGTACTGGGGACCTGAATAAGTTCTCCATCTCCAGTTGCCTGTCTGCACTATTAGTCATCAATATCCAGGTGAATTCATTTGGAGGGTGAGAATAGACCTAGACAATTACTTAAGAACAGGAAAATTGCTATGAAAATAAGAATAAGTTAGAAGAATATGTGGGGGCTACATATAATTAGTCAGTTTTAATAGTAAATTCAGCTGTATGTGCTTTAAACCTATAATTTTCTTGTCCTCAAAGTATCTTCGTGCTTGATCTTTTTAAACAGCTCAAAGAATTAGAAAGTACAAAATTAAAAATATAGACTTTTGTGAATTCCTTGAAAATGAAAAAGTGTGCCCTCAGGAGGAGACATTAAAGTTTATCCCTATTCTAGAAAATAATTATTTTCTTGTCATCATTGAGGGTCGGGGACTATTATATTTAGGGAGAGTATGCCACAGGGTGGGTTAGTTTCGGAAGTACTCTCTTCAAAAAATTAAAAAACAGTAAAACTTTTTCTCTAGATAAAACCTATAGAGAAAATACTCAAGTCTAATCAATACTTTTCTCAGAAGAATCTAAGCAGAGAATTTTGACCATTTTACAGATGGTCATGGGCCAGAAATGCTATATTTTAACCTATTTTTTCAATTTTATAACTTGAAGCAATGTGAAATCTTGGACTTGAGTGGATTTATTTCTTTCCTCTTTCTGAGGGAGAAGGGGCCATCTCGGTAGCATACAGAGAAGAATTAACTGTTTTCTCCTCCCATAGAGGAGACTGAAGCTTGGCTAATGGTGATGGTGGTGATGTAGACCCGATCTTACTCTGTGACTTAGATCTTATTTTCCTTGTACCACACATGAGCTAGAATAGATAGAGACTAAGTAACTTGCCAAATTTCACAGAATTTTAAGTGGAGGCTTCAAACCTTTTATTCAGGTTAGGCTTCAAATTCCAAGCTTTTTTTCCACTGAACCGGGCTGACTTTCATCAGCCTGCTTTGGGAAATATTTGGCACAAAGCTACAGCTAAATAAAACACTAGCAGATTATCTACTTTAACATCTAATGTGTTATCAGGAAGTAATTTAGGCAAGCCCTCAAAATGGATTCTGTGCCTCACTTTCCATTGAGACTTAGAACGAGAAATGGTAATTGCTCAAAGCAACTCAACACCCAGAAACATCATCAGTGTCACTATAATGCAAATGCAAGACAGCTCATTAATTTGATCACAACAAGGAACTTTTGTATTCAAGCTGAATAAATATGTGGGATTTACTTTAACTTAATCACATTTCCAGCCCCTATCCAGCTCCTCTGGATGCATACACATAGCCGTTGTACAAAAACAACTTTGCTTATCCAGAGTCCATCGATATTAGTGTGCTGAGTCTTTTTACTTTAGAGGCTAAACTGACTCTCATAAGTCAGATATTTCTGGGGAAGTATTTACTTTCCTGGGAAAATCATTAAGTCTCTTACACTCCTAATTTCCAACACATTTACACTTTCCTGCCTGTGCAATCCAAAATGATGCTACTGCCCTTGTTTACCATTTAGACATTTGAAAAGAGTCAGAAAGACAAATTGTGCATTGAGGTAATAATCTTTTATGTCTCGTACAACTAGATCTCCATAACTGGTCTGAGATAATCTAGTTTGATCCTGTCAGATGACCTTGGACAATTTTCTTTCCCTTCTGGAGCTCATTCTCCCCATGATGTCTCTGCTTCTCCAGTTCTAATTTAATATGATTAACAAAATTTATATCCATGTGTACATGAGACTTAGACTCTGGTTTATTTTGAAGAAGCCCAACAGTACTCAAAAGTTGAGGAATCATGTTTTTCCTTAAGCACAAATGATACCTGTTACTGTTTAACAAGGAAATTCGTGAGTAATAATTCAAAGATTTCTAAATAACAGTCTTAGGTAGAATAATCCTGTGGGAAGATAGGATGGGCTTTTAGAAATATTTTTAAGGCAGTGCTTGCTTTATGACAATGTTGTTTTTCTTAAAGAGAGTTTTCAAAATTTATATAAACTTCAGCCCCACAAAACCCAGACCTAGTATCCACTAGTATAAATTAAAAAAAAAATGCAAATATAAAATTAAATACAAGGCTTGGAGGGAGCACATACAAGTGAAGCTTAAGCTTCATAAGTTGCATGAAAAATCTGCTTCTGCTTGTGGTATCTATTTATTTGGGGTGGATTTGGAGGTTGTGACAGAGGTAATGGGAAGGGCAGTTAGCTACAGCCTCCCCATTCTATCTCTTTCTCTAATTCTGCAACTGAGACACATTATTAACACAAAAAAGACAATAATAACTTAAACTAGATGTAAAATAATGTTCAGAAGATGTATAATCCTTGGGAAGAAGCTCAACTTAAGTACTTCGCGTTATTACTGTGGCTTACGCAGCAGGCTATGTAGTTCTAACCATAATCCTGTGAAACATGTGGTTCCACTTAGCGTCGTCTATCTCATGAAGATGTGAAGTAGCTTCTGTCTTAGTGGGAGAAATATCACCAAACTAAAAAGACTGCTTTGAGGTTATCTTCATTTTGGTAAAGAATAGGAAAAGATGGGATTTGCAGGAGGAAATGATACCAAGCCGAGAGCTAATGAGAGATATACTCTTACTTAAATTTTTATTGACCCAACTAATGACGCTTTGTTCACTTAGTTGTGCTACCATTGTCCTGTAAATATACGTGACCAAGTTAAATGCATATAGTAATGAAGGGAGGATTAGGAGGGTGGGCAGCTTCATTTTGTAATAACACATTTTCCAGCAAAATCTGTTTCCCATAGATTTTTCTCTTACTTTGTATGCCTCTTAATGACAACTGTGTGTTGCCTTTGGGCAGATCATTTGATAAAAGCGCTAAGTTCTCTAGGTGGGCTCGTGTGTACCTTTGTTTTATGAAGTTAGAGCTCATGCACAATTATAACATTTCACTCATCAGATAATCAAAGACTAAAAACATAATACTTCACATCAGTCAGTGTGTAAATAACGAGATCTGCAAACCCTTGGTTGGCTAATGGAATGAAATTTGTTCAATTTTTTTTTAATTTGTCAGTATGTATCAAGACCTTTAAAGAGTTCATACCCTTCAGCTTAGCAAATTCTTCTAGAAGTTTGCCCAAAGTAAATAGTCAGATACTGACAAATATTTTATACACAAAGATGTTTCTTAGACATTTTTATGATTATGAAAAACATTGTAAATATCCCACATGTCTAGCAATTTGGAATTGGTTAAATAAAATTTACTTATATATTAAAAACACTGTAGGGAAATAAAAAAAAAAATATTGGGGAAGAAGTGCCCAAGATGGTGGCACAGGAAGATCCTGAACTCCTCTCCTCCCACAGACACACCAAATCTATACCTACAGATGGAGCAATTCCTCCTGAAGAAGAACTGAGGGCTGACTGAACAGCTTCTGCATACCAAATGATAGATAGATAGAGGGACAACATAGAGCCCGGTAGGAAAGATGGAGATATGGTATCAACAGGAATCTCCCCCCAACTGCAGCTACCTGCAGGAGGGAGGGATATCACTGAGGGGCCCATCTTCCAGCTTGCCCACCCTGGAACTCAGGAAAAAAAAACAGCAGTTTAAAAAGTGCCTAGAGTATATGGGAAGGAAATCCATTTACTAACCCTAGAGTGTCTGTCAAATAGGCGAGGAACTGCTGGAACTGTCTGCAGGGTTGGAGGTGCTGACAAGTACTATTTTTTGCGTTCCCCCATCACCTTGATAGTGCAGATGGGAGCATGGTTCAGATGCTCTAGCCTGCCTGCTAAGGCCACCCCAGCATGCTCTTGGTCCCTGGCCCACACCAGGTCCAGATGTCCCACCAAGGTGGCCCTGGCATGGTGTGCCTTGGGCTACCCCACCCTAGCCCACTGCAGCTCCAGCTGTCCCACCAATGTGGCCACAGCACAACACACCCCTGGACCCTCCTTGCCCATACCCACTACAGCTCTGGCCAGCCTTCCAAAGCTGCCAGAACGTGCAGTCTACATGCTTCTACACATGCAGGGGTTGTTTCTACACAAGGCCACTCCTTCAAGACTGAGAGAGGTAGCTGTTTTGCCTAATTCATAGAAACAAACAGAGAAAGTCAAATCAAATGAGGAGACATAGGAATATGTTCCAAACGAAAGAACAAGATAAAGTCCCAGAAAAAAACTCTAATGAAACAGATAAATAATTTACCTGATAAAGAGTTCACTGTAGGGGCTGGCCCCTTGGCTTAGCGGTTAAGTGTGCGTGCTCCCCTGCTGGCGGCCCAGGTTTGGATCCCAGGCACACACTGATGCACCGCTTGTCTGGCCATGCTGTGGCGGTGTCCCACATGCAGAAACTAGAAGGATGTGCAACTATGACATACAACTATCTACTGGGGTTTTGGGAAGAAAAGGGGGAAAAATAGGAGGAGGATTGGCAACAGGTGTTAGCCTGTCTTCCTCAGCAAAAAGAGGAGGATTGGCACTGGCAGTGGCAGTCAGGGCTGATCTTCCTCACAAAAAAAATAAAACAACAACAACAAAGATGGAATTGATCATTCTTTAAAAAAAAACAAGATTTCAATGTAATGGTCATAAAGATGCTCACTGAACTTGGGAGAAGAATCGAGGAACACAATGAGAACTTCAACAAAGAGTTAGAAAATATAAGAAAGAACCAGTCAGAGGTGAGAAATTCAATAACTGAAATGAAAAATATACTAGAATGAATCAATCAGATTAGATGATACGGAAGAATGGATTAGCAATCTGGAAGACAAAATAGTGGAAATTACCCAATCAGAGCAGCAAAAAGAAAAAAGAATTAAAAAAAAAAATAAGGATAGTTTAAGGGACCTCTGGGACAACATCAAGTGTACTAACATTCACATTATAGGTGTCCCAGGAGAAGAAGAGAGAGAGAAAGGGGCAGAAAACTTATTTGAAGAAATAAGGTCTGAAAAATTCCCTAAACTGGGGAAGGAAACAGACATCTATGTCCAAGAAGTACAGCGTCCCAAACAAGATAAACCAAAAGAGATCCACACCAAGACATATTATAAATAAAATGGCAAAAGTTAAAGATAAAGAGATAATCTTAAAGACAGCAAGAGAAAAACAATGTTATATACAAGAGAAATCCCATAAGACTATCAGATTTTACAGCAAAAATTTTGCAAGCCAGAATGAGTGGTATGATATATTTAAAGTGCCAAAATGAAAAAAACTTACAACCAAGAATAATCTAGTTGTCAAGTTTATTCAGAATTGAAGGGGAAATAAAGAGTTTCCCAGACAAGCAAAAACCAAAGGAGTTCATCACCACTAAACCAGCCTTACAAGAAATGTTAAATGGTCTTCTTTAAATGGAAAAGAAAAGGCCATAACTAGAAATAAGAAAATACATGAAAGAAAAAAAATCTTACTGGTAAAGGCAAATATTTACTAAAGGCAATGGATCAGCCACTTAAAAAGCTAGTGTAAAGGTTAAAAGACAAAATTAGTAAAATCTATAATTACAATAAGTAGTTAAGGGATATACAAAATAAAAAGATGTAAAATATGATGTCAAAAACATAAAACATTGGGAGGAAGTAAATATGTAGTGCTTTGAGAATGTATTTGAACTTGAGCAACTATCAACTTAAAACAGACTGCTATATACAGGTCAATATGTATGGCCTTCATGGTAACCACAAACCAAAGATCTACGGTAGATACAAAAAAAAATAAAGAGGAACTGAAACACAGCACTAAAGAAAACTATCAAACCACAAGAGAAGAATAAAGGAACAGAGAAAAACTACAAAAAAAACCCCAGAAAACAACTAACAAAATGGCAATAAGTACATACTTATTGATAACTACTTTAAATGTAAATGGACTAAATTCTCCAATCAAAAGACACAGCATGGCTGAATGGATTAAAAAAACAAGACCCACCTATATGCTGTCTACAAGAGACTCACTTCAGATCTAAAGACACACACAGACAAAGTGAAGGGATGGAAAAAGATATTCTATGCAAATGGAAACAAAAAGAAAGGTTGAGTAGCAACACTCACATCAGACAAAATAGACATTAAACAAAGACCATAACAAAAGACAAAGAAGGAAGTTGCATAGTGATACAGGGGTCAATACAAGAAGAGGATATAACATTCATAAATATTTAGCACCCTAATTAAAAGCACCTAAATATATAAAATAAATATTTAGAGACATAAAGAAAGAAATCGACAGTAATACAATAATAGTAGGGGAATTTAATACCTCACTTACATCAATGGGTAGATCATCCAAATAGAAAATCAATATGGAAACATTGGCCTTAAATGACACGTTAGACCAGATGGACTTAATAAATATATATACAGAACATTCCATCCAAAAACTGCAGAATACACATTGCTTTCAAGCGCACATGGAACATTCTTCAGGACAGATCACATATTAGCCACAAAACAAATTGCAATAAGTTTAAGAAGACTGAAATTTTATCAAGCATCTTTTCTGAGCACAATGGTATGACATTAGAAATCAATTAAAAGAAGAAAACTGGAAAAAACACAAACACGTGGAGACTAAACAACATGCTGCTAAATAACCAATAGGTCAACAAAGAAATAAAAGAGGAAATCAAAAAATACCTGAGACAAGTGAAAATGGAAACACAACTTTCCAAAATCTATGGGACACAGCAAAGCAATTCTAAGATGGGCATTTGTAGAGATAAGGCTTACCTCAAGAAACAAGAAAAATCTCAAATAAACAATCTAACTTTACACCTAAAGGAACTAGAAAGAGAAGAACAAGCAAAGCCAAAGTTAGTAGAAGGAAGGAAATAATAAAGATCAGAGTGGAAATAAATGTAATAGAGACTAAAAGGTCAATAGAAAAGATCAATGAAACTAAAAGCTGGCTCTTTCAAAAGATAGACAAAATTGATGAAATTTTAGCCAGACTCATCCAGAAAAAAGTGAGAGGGCCCAAATAAATAAAATCAGAAATGAAAGAGATGTTACAACTGACACCACAGAAATACAAAGGATTGTAAGAGACTACTACAATTATACACCAACAGATTGGAAAACTTAGAAGAAATGGGTAAATTCCTAAAAACACACAACCTTCCAAGAATAAGTCATGAAGAAATAGAAAATCTGAATAGATCAATTACACGTAATGAAATTGAATCAGTAATTTAAAAACTCTCCCAAAACAAAAGTCCAGCATCAGATGACTTCATGGCTGAATTCTACCAAACATGTAAAGAGGAGTTAATACCTATTCTTCTCAATTTATTCCAAAAAATTGAAGAAGGAATGCTTCCAACACATTTTACAAGGCCAGCATTACCCTGATGTCAAAACCAGATGAAGACATTATAAAAAAAGAAAATTACAGGCTCATATCTCTGATGAACATAGATGCAAAAATCCTCAATAAAATGTAAGCAAACCAAATTCAACAACCTATTAGAAGGATCATACAGCATGATCAAATGGGATTTATTCCAGGGATGCAGGCATGGTTCAACAGCCACAAATCAATCAATGTGATATACCACATTAATAAAATGAAGGATAAAAATTATATGATCATCTCAATAGATAAAAAAATCATTTAACAAAATTCAACATCCATTTACGACAAAAACTCAACAAAGTAAGTATAGAAGGAACATACCTCAATGTAATAAAAACCATATGTGACAAACCCACAGTTAACACCATACTCAGTGGTGAAAAGCTGAAAGCTTTTCTTCTAAGAAACAAGACAGAGATGCACACTCTCACCACTTTTATTCAACATAGTATCAGAAGTTCTAGCCATAGCAGTTAGACAAGAAAAGTAAGTAAAAGGCATCCAAGCTGAAAGGAAAAAGGAAAACTGTCACTGTTTGCAGATGACATCATACTATATGTAGAAAACCCTAAAGACTCCACCAAAAAACTTAGAACTAATAAATGAATTCAGTAAAGTTGCAGAATTCAAAAGTAATAATCAGAAATCGTTTGCATTTCTATGCACTATGAGCTATAAGAAAGAGAAGTTAAGAAAACAATCCCATTTACAATTGCATCAAAAATCATAAAATACTTAGAAATAAATTTAACCAAGGAGATGAAAGACCTGTACTCTGAAAACTGTGAGACATTGAAGAAAGAAATTGAAGAGGACACAAATAAATGGAAAGATATACCATACTCATGGATTGGAAGAATTAATATTGTTAAAATGTCCATACCATCCAAAGAAATCTACAGATTCAGTGCAATCCCCATCAAAATACCAATGGCATTTTTAATAGAACTCGAACAAAGAATCCTAAAATTTGTATGAGACCACAGAAGACCTCGAATACCCAAAGCAATCTTGAAAAAGAATAAAGCTGGAGGTATCATGCTCCCTGATTGCAAACTATACTACAAAGCTATAGTAATCAAAACAGTATGGTACTGGCACAAAAACAAACACACAGATTGCTGGAACAGGATAGAGAGCCCAGAAACAAACCCACTCATATATGGTCAGTTAATCTATGACAAAGGAGGTAAGAATATATAATGGAGAAAAGACAGTCTCTCCTATAAACAGTGTTGGGAAAACTGGGCAGTAACACACAAAAGAATGACACTGGACCACTATCTGACATCATATAGAAAAATAAATTCAAAATGGGTTAGAGACTCAAATGTAATACCTGAAACCATAAAATTCCTAGAAGAAAACATAGGCAGTCATCTCTTTGACATTGGTTTTAGCAATATTTTTTTGGACCAGTCTCCTTAGGCAAGGGTGACAAAATCAAAAACAAACAAATGGGATTACATCAAACTAAGGAAATAATAAAACAAAAAGGTAACCTACTGAATGGGAGAAGATCGTTGCAAATCATACATCCAATAAATGGTTACTATTCAAACTATATAAAGAACTTACACAATTTAACATCAAAAAAAACAAACAACCCAATTAAAAAATGAACAGAGGACTTGAATAGACATTTTTCTAAATAAGGCATACATCTGTATGCCAATAGGTACAGGAAAAGATGCTCAACATCACTAATCATCAGGGAAACTCAAATCAAAACCACAATGAGATATCATCTCAGATCTGTCAGAATGGCTATTATCAAAAAGACTAAAAATAAGTGTTGGCAAGGATGTGGAGAAAAGGGAACCCCTCACATACTGTTGGTGGGAATGTAAATTGGTGCAGCCACTATGGAAGACCGTGTGGAGGGTCCTCAAAAAATTAAAAATAGAACTGCCATATGATGCAGCAATTGCACTTCTGGGTATTCATCTTAAGAAGGTGAAAACATTAATTCAAAGAGATATATGAACCCTTGTGTTCATTGCAGCTTTATTTACAATAGCCAAGATATGCAAGCACCCTAAGACTCCATTGATAGATGAATGGATAAAGCAGATGTGGTATATATATACAATGGAATATTATTCAACCATAAAACGGCATGAAATCTTGCCATTTGTGACAACATGGAGGGACCTAGAGGGTGTTATGCAAAGTGAAATTGGTCAGACAGAGAAAGGCAAAGAGCATATGATTTCACTTATACGTGGAATCTAAAACACAAAACAAATGAATAAACAAAACGAAACGGAAACAGATTCATAGATACAGGAAACAAACTGGCGGTTACCAGAGGAGTGAAGGGTTGAGAGGGAAGGCGAAATAGGGGAAAGGAATTAAGAGGTACAAACTTCCAGTTATAAAATAAATAATTCATGGAGATATAATATACAGCATAGGGAATATTGTCAGTCATATTGTAATAACTTTGTACAGTAACAGATGGGAATGACTTATTGCGGTGATCATTTCATAATGTATGTAAATAACAAATCACTGTGATGTACACCTGAAACTAAAAGGATATTGTACGTGAATTATACTTCAATAAAAAAATATTAATGAGCTTAATCTCTTGATGGTGAGGTTACAGGTGTTTTAATTTTTTTGTTCCTTTCTATTCTTTTAATTTATCTAAGATGAACATTTATTACTTTAATTAACTAGAATGCAAGTTATTTTAAAAACACAGAATTGATCAAGGTTGTTTCTGATTCTTCTAGTTTTATGTATTTTGGAAATTGCTTCAGCCAGCTACACATGTATTTGTTAAATCACATTCTCAAACATTTGTGCAAGTGCGCACACACACACACCGTGCACACACCAACACCCCAGTCGCATCATTTACACTAGTTTTTCACAACCAGTAGCCAATTGATCTTTATAATTTTATCCAGAACTTAATTGCTCCTCCCACCAGAAGGAAGCAAACTGGAACATCTGGTCTACCTTCATGGACCTAAAAGTTATCATACTCACTAATAAGAGTTGGTAGAACTTTTATCTCCAAAGATTAAACTAAAATGCTTAGGGGAACATCCTGGAGTCTGTGTTTTTGTATGTGCTGGAGTGTATGCGTGTAGAGTGTTGGTATTGCTTGGGATTAAGAGGCAAAAAGTGTTGCACAGTGTAAAAATCTCATGGATTTCGGAGTAACTCAGAATAGCTTTCATTGTAGCTGCTGATTTGTTTATAATGGAAATAGCTGTCTTGCCTTGGAATATTTTAGTTATATTTTTTACACACGAATCTTAAGGACATATTTGTTGTGTGTTTTGTGTATCTTTGCTGGTTTTTGTATCAGGATAATATTTACCTCATAAAACGCATTGAAAATTATTCTTTTTTCCCTCTATTTTCTGAAAGAGTTTGTGTAAGAATGACATTATTTATTCTTTAAATGTTTGACAGAATCACCAGTGAAGTAATCTATACCTGCATTGTTTCCATGGAAAGGTTTTTAATTATCAGTTGAATGTCTTTACCAACTATTAGGGTGTTCAGATTTTCTTTTTCACCTAGTGTCAGTTCTGGAATTTTGTGATTTTTTTTTTCGGTTCGGTATTGATACAGGCACTTCAGCTTTCTTATACCTATTGTTTTTGTGATTTATTTTTTTCTCATCCTTTTACCTTTAACTTATCTGTGTATTTACATTTACGGTATATTTCTTGTAGATAGCATATAGTTGGGTCTTGCTTTTTAATTTAGTCTGACAATCTCTGCCTTTTAATTGAAGTGGTAAGTCCATTTAATTTTAATATAATACTTGATATGGTTAGTGTTAACTTTACAATTTTACTATTTGTTTTCTCTTCATCGTATCTCTTATTTGTGTTTTTTCCCCAGATTTTTATTAGGTATTTTTATTCAGCTATATCTCTTCTATTACCACTTTAGTGTATCAATTTGGTTTTTTAAAAATGATGGTTTGGGTGTTTATATCATGATTTTTTGACTTATTTTAGTCTGCTTTGGATTAGTATGGTACTACTTCAAGCATAATGTAAAAGCCATGTGATAGTATACTTTCTTTTACCCGCCCCATCATCTGTGCTATTGTTGTCACATATCTTACTGCCATATATGTATTAAACCCTACAAAACATTTTTATTATTTTGGCTTTAAATATTCACTTTTTGTCACGTAGAAATTTTATTCTATATTTATCAAAATGAGTATTTCAAACAGATTTTGACATATATCACTCTTGTGAAAACATGAGAAGAAAACAAAGAAATTGGTTGAAGAATTTTTAAGGTAATGACAATTACGTCCCGGCTGCCACCTGGCTGACAGCATCTTAAGACCATCCTGATTTCACAGATGTCAGAATGTGAAATAATACAAACACAGCCTCGTGTGTACCTATCACTTTGCTTAAAAAAATAGAACAATTCCCAGTTCTGTTGAAGCCCTGCATCTACCTGCCTAATCACATCTCTTTCCTTTCCCCAAAGAAATAACCACTAACTAAATTTTGCATTTATCATTCTCTTGTATTTTTCTACAGTTTTAATGAATACATACTTAAAAATATATTGGCCTTGTTCTTGAACTGTTCTATAAATGTAACTATATCATATGTATTCTGTGATGTGCTTTTTAAAACTGAGTGTTATGTCAGGTCCATCCATGTTACTTTCCATATCTGCTATTTATATTCACTGTTGTTTAGTACCTCACTGCATACATATATGCAAATTTATCCATGCTCCTGTTGATGTTAATTGGGGCTGTTTATAGTGCTTTGTTATTACAGATTATTTTTCTATAAATATTTTTTTGATCTCCTAGCACATATATAAGAGTTTCTTCACATTATATATCGAAGGTGGGATTGTTAAGGGCTAAATGATAGATTTGCCTGCTCTGAATTCCAACAAAAGCTGCTGAACAACTCCCCCTCCCTCCCCTGAATATCCTCTTAGGGGACATGAGTCCTTTCCTTGCTTGGTCTATGGGTAGGGCTAAATATCTGTTGTCAGGGACCTTCAGAAGCAAGAAGAGGAAGATGAAAAGGAAGAGGTGATGGTTTCTCTATCCTGAAATCTGTAACTTTTTAAAGCCATATCTTTGGGGAACCAAAGCCAGAAAGAAAATAACAAAAGATAAGCCACTGATAATGTCTCTGTTGCACATGGATTTGAGGTGGGTCTGCACTTGGAAAATGGTGTCTCAGGCTGAAGCATAGTCAAGATCACAGAACCTACTGTGAAGTCACTACTAGACTCTAGGACATAAAAATTCAATCAGAAGAGAGCATTTCATTTTTATTAAATTTAAACTGTGTAAGGAAAGCTGGAATTGGCTCTCTTGGGATACATCTATGAAACTTAGTCTTCATTACAGCTTTCTGTTTTGTTTCCTATTTAACAAGCTTCAAAGGTTACTGTCTCTTTAGTCTAAGATATCATGGTACCAGGGATTTCAGCCTTTCACATCTCTTGACTTCGTGATAACCTCCATATTGTTCCCCTAACAGTCTTAGACACGATATACACTCCTTTGCCTTGTGTTGGAATCAATGATTCTGTGGTAGGATTGACTTTAAATTTCCTCAAGAAAGAAGATCCTATCCCATCAGGTCTCTTGCTTAAAGAACCTAATCTAGTTGTAGATTTGGTTCTTCTCAAATTTGTAAGACATCCTATATTCCTTTGTGGCTGTGGCTGGTGTGTTTGTAAGGAGAGAAGTTGTGTCTGATGGCTGGGGCTGCACTGCCCTTTTCCTTTTAATCTTTAGTAGTTCCATGGTTAGCTAAGGACTAGCTGGAGGATGATTTTCAGATTGACTTGCCCTCTCCTGTCCTGCAGTGACTTTCACCCTTCCTGTGGTGAAGAGAATTCCTTCCACCAGGAGTTCTCTCTTTTCTTTCCTCTCTTCCTTACAGGCTTCAGCACTGGGCTGGGAGTCTTTCTGGCTCCCACCCCATTAAATCATGTGGTCTTCACTCTGCAAGTTTGAGATGAGGGGTCCTGCTATAGAACCTTAAACTGTTTCTGCAACATGCTTTACAGTGGTCTCTTCCTTTGCAATCACTCTTATGCTGCCATTTAGGGAAAGAGTGGCAGCTCCAGCAACGTGCTTGAAGTACCTGCCAAGGACATGCTTGCAGTACCCGCCATGACTGTGTTAACACCCACTGCGGACATGTTGACAGCACATGGCAGGGCCATGCTGGGTCTCCTTCTGAGCTCTCAGTAGCTCTCTCGCCACTGTTCCTGAGTTTATCTGTCCTGGGTCTGCGGGACAGACTTGGTTGCTGTCATGCTCACAGCATTGCTTCTGGGACTGTAGATTTCCTTGCTGCTGCCACCTTGACTACTGCTCCCTGCTCTTCCTATAGCGGAGAAAATTAAGAGCTTCTAATTGGAAGAAACTTTGAGATTATCAAGTCTAATCTCCCATTCGATGCAGGAATCTCTTGAGTAGCCCTGTCAAATGATAATTTCTGCTTTGTGTGAACAGTTTTAGTGTCAGATATAGTATTATTATAATAAGTACTCACATAGACTTATATCATGCATACTTGCACTAATATTTCTATAGAAAGATCCCTGGAAGTAAGACTGGGTTCAAGGGATATGCACACTTTACATTTTGATGGCTATTAACAAATTACGCATATGTGCCCACACACATTACTACTGATTTTCTATCAGAGTTCATATGCCACATTCCCAAGTCACTACAGAGGCTTACCACTGCCACACACTTGGGTATGCTCATTAGGTACACAACTGGGATGGCCTGAGTACACCTGTCACCCTCCACTTGTGGTCTCAGAGATAAATGAGTTTTTCCAAAATGAGCAAATAGTCTTTCCCATGCTTCTTAAGCAGGACACAGCCACAGGTAAAATATATGACCAACGGCAACCTACAGGCATAGGTGCTGTTTCTCATGATCATGAACACAGGTCTTTACAAAATTCAAGCAAAGTTGCCTGGTCAGGTCTAAGATCTTTGTAGGCTTGTGCTTCTTCTCTTGCTGACCCAGCCATATCCAGCATGCTTTTCACAGCCTGTCGTTTTTTGAGCCAGCAGCATAACATTAGATAGTGGAAGGAGAGTCTGGGGGAAGTGATGCCCACAGTAACCATTTGGACATGGTTGTGACATCAGTCGCTTCTCCTTTTTGCTGACCTGGATAAAGATGGTCACACATTTGTGCGTTCTTGAATCTATCATTCCTTCCCTTGTATAGTCGTTACTGCAGGTCCACTGTAAAGGTATGAACACTTCCAGAACCATTGCTATGGACAGTGTAATGCAGTAACACAAATGTTCATGGCTGTCTTTAGTTAGGACAGCTCTCCCTCTGGTTTTTGATCCTATAAACCCCAGCACTCAGTGTGGGAAATGACCTCAACTGCCTACTTCCCTCCCCAGTGGGTCTGTTTTTATGTTCTTCTTTTGCTTATCTGTTGCCATAACACTCTTCTTTGTCTTTACTTCAATATCTCCTTGGGGTAGAGCCAACATTGGCCTCCACAGTGCAACGGTAGATCCTGCTGGAGACCTGGGCAGGAGTGAGGCATGCATGCATCTACTTAGTTATTTTATAAAGACATTACGAAATAAGAAAGCAGTGTTTAAAATTACTCATATGTTTTCCTTTTTGCTATTCTTCATTCTTTTGTGTAGTTATAAGTTTTCATCTGGTGTCATTTGTCTTCAGCCTGAAGCATTTTCTTTGACATTTCTGATGATTCAGGTCTGCTGGAGATGAATTTTCTCAGTTCTTTATCTGAAAATAAACAGTTCCTGTTTATCTAAAAATGTTTTTGTTTTGCCTTTATCCTTGAAGGATATTTTTGTAGGATATAGAATTTCAGGTGACATTTTTTTCAGTACTTTAATACTTTTATTCTGTTGTCTTTTAATTCTCATTGTTTCTGATCAGAAATCAGAGATAATATTTATGTTTTTTCCCCTGTATGTAGTGTCTCTTTTTATATGGCTACTTTTAAGATTTTTCTCCTTAGCTTTGACTTCAATTTTCAGTAAGTGGTCTAGAATCTTGGTAGATGTGGTTTTATTTGTGTTTATCCTGCTTCACATTTGTTAACTTTCTTGGATCTGTGGGTTGACATCTTTTCATTAAATGTGAAAAGTTTTTAGGAATTCTTTCTTCAAAATTTTTTTACTGGCCCAGTCTTTTTCCTCTTCCCCTTGGGGTTCCTCTAACATGTATGTTATCACTTGATATCATCACAAAGATCATGGAGGCTCTGTTCTGTTTTTATTGTTGCTTGACTGTTTAATCTTTTATTCTCTGTGTGTTTTAGTTAATTTCCATTAACCTGTTTCCGAGTTCGTTGCTTTCCTTTAGTCTGCTGTTCCATTCAGTAAATACCAGATATTGTATTTTCATATTTATAATTCCATTCAGTTCTTTTTAATAATTTTTTCTACGTTGAAATCCTCTACGTGTTTATTGATACTGTTCATCAATTCTTTTAGTGTCTTGAAATCTATTTATAATAGCACTTTTATAGTCCTTTTATCCTAAGCCCCACATCTGTGTCATCTCTTGGTCTTTTTCTGTTGACTGTGTTTTATTCCTGGTTATAAGTCACATTTTCCTGCTTCGTTGCAACATTTTTTCTTTTTGGTGAAGAAGACTGGCCTTGAGCCAACGTCCCTTGCCAATCTTCCTCTTTTGATTGAGGAAGATTGGCCCTGAGCCAACATCAGTGCCCACCCTCCTCTATTTTGTATGTGGGGTTCTACCACAGCACGGCTTGATAAGTGGTGTGCCGGTCCATGCCTAGGATCCGAACCTGTGAATCCTAGGCCGCTGAAGCGGAGCACACGAACTTAACCACCATGCCACCAGGCTGGCCCCTTTGCAACATTTTTTTAATGTATACTGGACATTACGGATGCTACATTGTTATAAGTCTGGGTTTCTTGTCTTCCTTTAAAGGATATTGAGGTTATTTTCTGGAGAGCAATTAAGTGTTTGGTGGTTAAACTTATGCTTTGTGAAGATTTTTAGAATTTGTTGGGGCAGGTCTAATGAAGTGTTTGCTCAAGGACTACTGTAGACTTACTCTGATACTGTGGTCTTTGTGGGATCTTAACTAAATGCCTGGGTTTTTCAGCACTTCTGGCTGGTTCTAATGCTAATATCTCCCAACACTGCATACTTCCAAAATCTTACTTCAGCTCACTGTCTCCAGTAACTGTTCTCTGCTAAGCCTCATTGAGTCTTGTTTTCAGCATGTACAGCTTAGTATTTGGCCAGAGACTCAAGGTAACTCCTATGAGGGTTTCTGTAGTTCCTTTACTTCTTAGCTCTTTCCTCTCTGGTACCCTGATGTAACTTTAATCTACCGCAGCATCTCCATATTTTGATCTTGGTTTCCTTTTCCTAGTGAGATCGTTATGTTTGTTCTCTACTTCCCTGTGATGCTATTTAGAAAGTGCCCCAAAGCCAGTGTGAATGTAGAGCTCACTGTATGTTTCTCATCTCTCAAGGATAATAGCCCTGCATGGCTTGTGGTTCAATGACTGAAGACCATTGTTTTACATATTTTAAACAGTTTATAGTTGTTTACACTCAGATGGTAAACTCAGTATCTCTTATTCTGTCATGCTATATCTTCACACCTGATTTTGAGTCCAAACTCTACAAATTTTTAATGTTGTGACCTTAGATAAGTTTCTCAAATTTTCTGTCTTGGTTTCCCCATCTCTTAGAATAAGGTAATAGTTCCCAGTTAACTATAAATCATGTAATATAGGCCTACCCCCATATCTCATTAACAAGTGTTGTGTTCACATCATCTGTCTCCATCTCTTTTATTATGTTCATCTTGGCATAAGAGCACTGTGCTTAACTGAAATAACTAACTCTTTCAGTTTTCTCTGAATCTTTAGGGACAGAGATATGAAGAAAAGAAGGAGGCTGCTTGGGGAAAAGCACTCTTGAGAAAAACTGTGTGTTCATGTACTTAAAATCCTATGTTTTACATGTCACTGTAAGCACTAATACTGATGTACTCTTGCCAGTGTAATCTTTCTCTATGTATATAGAGGGTTATTATCTTCCTGTGGCTCTCAGAATAACCAATAGCATGCCCTAGGCTTGAAGGGAGATTTTTCATAAGTATGTTTCTATGTGTAAGTCTTTAAAAGAGGTCAGGGACTGTTCAGTGGAACAAGATATGGATGGTTTTAAAAACTTCCAAAATTCTTATCTAGACTCCACATGCTTTAACAACAGTCTTATTTTAAGGTGTTTTTTAATTTTAAGAACTATTCTGAATAATGAACATATTTAGAAAGACGCTATATATAGACTACATTAATGCAATGTAGAAATACTTTACAAAGGATTTAGGATGTATTTTCAAGTGATGTTCAGTTATAGCACAGCAACAGCCATTGCAAATACATTTACTTTAAGTTGCCCCATTGATTATAAATAGCCCACTCAAAATGCTAAGCAATTATATTGAAATGTGACATCCTTTTTGAACAACAAAAAGAGGATATAGTTCTTGTTGATGTTAAAATTGTTCTGTCTTGTAAATACATTGTTCTTGGTATTCATAAATAGCTATAAGCTATACATAGTGGGAAAACATAAAGGGAAAATTATCCATTTTTTAGAATAGTACTAGGACCTGAGGAAAAAAATCTAGTTTGTTCTTAATACAATAACAAGTGGAGTTTGCTTTTCTGGCAACTCTAATGACACCAAAAAAAAGTCTGCATTGTTTATCCATCCATCCACCCTCCCTTCCACCTACTCATCCATCTATCCATACCATTATCCATATTAATTAAATAAAAAATGTCTATTTGGAACTTACTATGCACCAGGCCCTGTGCTAACCTTGGAAGATGAAATTGTTAGCCACATGGATGAAGTTTCTGCTCACTTGCAGTTTACCGTTCAGTCAATAATACAGAGAAACAGAGTAACAGTACACTGTGCAAAGACTCCACTAGCAGGACCGCAAAATGGTATAAGAACACGTAGCAATGAAACATTCTAGTCTATAGGGATTAAGGGAAAATATATTATTTAAACTGAATTATCCAAGGGAAGAGAAATGCTAACGGTCCTCCAGGCTGAGGGAATAGCTTGTGTGCAAGCCTGGAGGCAGGAAAATGTGGCCCAATTAAGAAAAACATTTGGAAGATCATCAATGTAGAATGTGCTGTAAAAAGTGGTAAATGCTAAGGTTAGAGATACAGATATGCATGAGGCTTGAGAAGTCTTTTAAGGAGTGTGGACTTAATTCTGAAAGCAATACGGAGATGCTGAAGCATTTTAAACACGAAGGGAATTGATGTGATCTGATTTTAAGAATATCATTCTGATGTTATTAGCACCTGCAACTCCTATACTAAATTTGGAGATTCAGCCCCACCCAGTTACTGAACCCAAATTAACCTAGCGAGATCCATTCTCACTGGAAGAGGAGGCTGTAGTCTGTTCTGTGGTTTTAGGTCTACTCACTATTCTACCCATCAGAGCTGCGACCCAGTTATTGCCATTTTCTTACCGTAATGAGCCACCCAGTCAACATGATAGGGCTTGATTTCCAATTAGTCTTCCAGTTTTCCTGCTCTAAACCATCAAACCCAGCCCCATTGAAGAGAATCTTTACTATCTGCCTTTTCCTCGTGTCCTCCTAACTCTTTTTCAGTAGAGTCTGAGATGATTTTTCTTTATTTTCTATGAGTAGCTAGGCCTTTGAGCAAAACTAGCCTCTTGAAAAGTTTAGTGCATAAGAATGCTATTCAAATCTGGGTTTCTCAAATGTTGGGACCTAAGCCTCTTAGAATACTTTCTTGTTTTCTTCTGTGGATTCATACCAGTCAAAATAATTTTACTGATCTTTATGTTTTGGAGTTTGGGTTTTTAAAAGAGCATATCTATACTGGATATACTTTTCACACTACACACGGTTCTCCCTTTTCGCATCCCCGCTGACTGTGGTATTTTCTAAAATGAGTGACCCCTTTTTCTCTTCAAATGCTAATCCTAGAGAATCATGGTATATGTACTAAGCTTAAATCTGCCCCTGTTGAATATTGATTTCAGCCAGATGGAGCCCAAATTTTTTATAACTTTTTGAATACTATAATCTAGACTGCTTGGTACTAGAACAAAACTCCAAAAGCCTTAACCCTTGAATGATCTAGCCCTGTTTGTGTTTTCTGTTTTTTTCTCTTGTTGTGATACAAATTGCTTCGAATTTAAACTTATTTGAGATATTGAACTGTGAGCTCACCCACAAGTTAAAAGATTCTCTAGGCAGTGATGATATGCAACAAAGTCCAAATGGCTTATTTCGTGGGAAATTAAAATCATCCTAAAATGCTCATCAGGTTCTCACAATTTTGAGTCAAAATAAAGCAGCAGATTAGAAACAATGGAACATACTAGTATGAGAGAAAAAAATGACAGTTATCAACAGAGAAAGAAGCCCAATTTACTTAATGCAAGCCCAGAAGATATAAAGCATTATAGAAGGTATATAAAACAAAACACCCACTAGATTTAATAATGCATATTAACAGTGATGAGACTGAATCACCAAGAAATGGTTATGTTTTGAATTTTGTATTCTGTTGAAGAAATTGTAGAAATGCTGGTGTATTTTAAAATGATTTCTATCATAAGTGGCTAAAATATAAAGAAATGGTACTTAAAGTATTAGGAATAATTGAATGGAAAACGTTTTGGTTTTTGGATTCATTTCGAATGGCAGCAACTTTCAACTTTCTACCGTTTGGAGGTTGTAAATTTGTGGGAAGATAATAGGCATAGGCTTCTAGTCAATAGACTTGGGTAATCTGATTCTCTTTCTTATCAATTGAATAGTCTTTGGCAAGATACTTAACCTGAGCTTCAATTTCCTCACTGGTAAGATGAGAGTAATTAGTAATCACTTTACTGTAATGCTCTAAGGATTAAACTCTTTAAGTAAGTGCCAAGTATAATACCTGAAATATGGCTGCTAAATAAATAAGGGCTACCATATAAGGTGGTAAAAATTGTAAAAGCTTACAATTATTTTTAAGATAGTTTCAGCTATCAGAGGACTCATTGCATGGATATTAAAACAAGTTTTATATAAACACGCCAAGGTGTATCTACCGAATATCAGTTGCTCTATGTGTGAAATGATGCCAAACTTCACATATTAGAGGCTCTCTAGTACAGCGGGAATTTGGACATTCTACAGATAAGGGTACCGAGGCCCAGGAGGAATAAGAACTTCGCCTGAGACCATACAGTTGATGGCACATTTGTATCTCCAGCCTAGAATTGTTTACTAAGCCTCCAACTCTTCAAGGTTCATTTTGGCATCTTAAACATCTTGCTGAGCATTTCTACTATGTGTTCTTCTGTCATTTGAAATTAGCACGCAGGTTGACCCCTTATTTCTATGTGTGTGGCTTAGAGGGAAGCGGTTGATGGGTCTCTAAGAAAAATATCTTAACACTGCATTTAAACACCAAACATAGCATGTACTTAGATTAGACGTGAAGTTGTTTTTACAGGGCATGGAATGTGAATCAGGGAATGGAATGTGAATCAGTGCTAAAATCTCTCCCAGCCACCCTTCAAGAATGCTACTGAATTTAGCCATCACTCAAAAAAATCAGATCTAGTCATCCACATTTCTTTCAGTGAACTTGTCATGTTTTCACCTTTGCTTGACATTTCAGAAACAACCTTCTTCGTCTATTTCTCGTTCTCTACGTCCATTTAGCCATTTTGTTTGTTGACGCCCCTTTGAAAACATCTCTTGTGTCTATTTCTCTTCACGTTCTTACCAGTATGGCTCTAGTCCAGATGCTACATATTTGCCAATTAGACTGGTGGCCACATCTTTTGATTGATGCTCTGTCCCACATTTCTCTCCTCTTCTGTTATTTTATGCACTGTTTTCAGATGAATCATATGAAGACGCCTCTTTCCTTTTGTCATTACCTCGCTTAGAGCCCTTTGCTGGATCCTCCAGGCCTGAGAAATGAAACACAGACTCCCTGGCCCAGCATGTGTCCATTCTCCTTCTGATTTTTTTGTTTCATATTACTGTTCTTTTCTAATTTCTTATGACAAATACTTAGTTCTTTTATTTTCTTTTAACTTTTACATGAATAAAGGTGTTTCTAAGATTGCTACCTGTGATTATGAATCTAGACAGTATCATTATAAAGAATGAGTGTGTTCAACTCACTATGCTGCATTGATGCATTCTTTAAATTCACATGTATAAAAGATGATTGTAAGAGTGCTAGTTATGCATTGCATCAGGGTAGAGTTATATTATTTTTTTTATTGTGGTAAAAAATCACTTAATGTGAGATCTATCCTCTGAACAAATTTTTAAGCGTATTGTACATTATTGTTGAGTATAAGCACAATGTTGTACAGCAGATCTCTAGAACCTTTTCGTCTTGCATGACTGAAACTCTATACCCTTTGAACAGCGACTCTCCATTTCCCCCTCCCCGCAGCACCTGGCGACCAACATTCTACTGTTTGGTTTTAAAAGTTTGACTACTTTTGATACCTCATACAAGTGGAATCATGCAGTATTTGTCCTTCTGTGACTAGCATATTTCAAGTAGCATAATGACCCCAAGGTTCATCCATATTGTCACATGTGACAGAATTTCCTTCCTTTTTATGCTGAATATATTCCATTGTATGCATACACCACACTTTATCCATTCATTTGTTAATGGATATTTAGATTGTTTCCACCTCTTGGCTATTCTAAGTAATGCTGCAATGAACATGGGAGTACAAATATCTATCAAAGATCCTGATTTCAATTCTTACAAAATTAAACATACTCTTACCATATGATCTAGCAATTACACATTTTGGTATTTACCCAAAGGAGTTAAAAACTTATGTCTACACAGAAATGTGCACATGGATGTTTATAGAAGCTTTGTTTATAATTGCCAAAGCTTGGTAGCAACCAAGATGTTCTTCGGTAAGTGAATGGATAAATAAACTGTGGTACATCCATGCAATGGAATATTACTCAGCACCAAAAAAGAAAGAAGCTATCAAGCCATGAAAAGAAATGGGGGAAACTTAAATGCATATCAGTAAGTGAAAGAAACCAATCTAAAAATACTACATACTGTATAATTCCAACCATATGACATTATGGAAAAGAGAAAACTATGAAGACAGTAAAAAGATCAGTGGTTTTCAGGGGTTAAGGAGAAGGGAGGTATGAATAGGCAGACAAGGAGGATTTTCAGGGCAGTGAAACTACTTTGTATGATACTATAATGATGGATATATGTCATTAAATTTATCTAAATCCATAGAGTGTACAGCACCAAGAGTGAACCCTAATATAAACTATAGACTCTGGGTGATAATGATGTCAGTGTAGGCTCATCATTGGTAACAAATGTACCTCTCTGGTAGGGGATGTTGATAATGGGGGAGGCTGTGCATGTGTGGTGGCAGAGAGTATATGGGAAATCTCTGGACCTTCTGCTCAATTTTGCTGTGAACCTAAAACTGCTGTAAAAGATAAAATATATTAAAAAATGTGATTTATGCACTACCATTAGAGTTTTACATTATTGTGTATTTGCCTATATATTTACCTTTACCAGTGAACATTATACTTTTATATGCTTTCATGTTGCTATTTAACATGCCTTCATTTCATCTTGGAGGACTCCCTTTAGCATGTGTTATAAGGCAGATCTGCTGGTAATGAACTCCCCCGGCTTTTGTTTATCTGGGAAAGTCTTTATTTCTCCTTCATTTTTGAAGGATATTTTTGCCGTTTAGTATTCTTCCCTGGCAGTATCTGTTTATTTCTTTTTTATATTTTCTGTACCTCTGTTGATAGTCTCATTTTATTCATGCATAATTATCTTGACCTAGTAGAGCATCTTTATGGTGGTTATTTTTAATTCTTAGTGAGGTAAATCATATACTTCCATTTCTTTATGGTCAGTTTCTGGAAATTTATTTTGTTCTTTAGATTGGGCCATGGGTCCCTCTACCTTCATTGGTCTCATACCTTTGTGTTGGGATCCATGCATTTGAAAAACCAGCCACCTCTCCTAATCTTTGCAGATTGGCTTCATACAGGGGAAGATCCTCACCATCAGCCCAGCTAGAGATGCTGGGGGCCTCTGAAACCTTTTTTTGGGGTTGATGTGACTTCACTGGGCTTGTGCATTCAATTTCTCAATTAGAAGGGCTTGATTCCTTTTTCAGGAGTTCATAACCTCTTGTTCCCTGTAAGAAGTTCTTTGCTTCTACAGCAGCAAGCTGACCCCGTTCTCCCTTGTTCTCAGCAGTGGGCACCAAGCAATGGTATTCTGGCTCCCAGTCACTGCCCCGAGTCAGGGGAGACAAACACTAGTCCCTTGGCCAACTCTCCCCAAAGCTGGGACACTGGATGCACACTCCACTCCTCTCCCTCTCTCCTGACGGAGAAGCCTGGGGTTGTGCACCTTCTGCAGATCATGCCGACAGCAAGCCACTCCCCATCCCTGCTCTCCTTTGTTCTTGGTGACCCTCAAGCATCCAAATTCTGTCGGAGCCTCAGAGCTTCCTGTGAGGTGAGACAGAATCCAGTCCATCTGGCAACCCTCTCAAAAGCTGGAACTTTGGACACACGCTCCACTCTTCTCTTCACCCCCAAGGGAGAAGCCATGGGCCAGGGCATTCTTCCCAGGGGCTGGGCAGTGCCAGCTTGGGGTAGGGGCCAGATACGGATAAAGTGACATTGTTCTTCTTACCTGTTTCAATGTGGTTCTTCTCAGCTTTGTGTTCACCCAGGGTACTGTACTTCTTAACTGGATTGTGGAAATCTAATAAAGCTATTTTGGTCCATATATTATCATTAAATCAGTGTTTTGTGGGAAAATGAGGGCTGGGACTTTCTATTCTACCACCTTGCTGGTGCCACTCCCTTTTCATTTTTAATTTTCTTCTTTAATGGTTAAGGTATTTAAGACTTCACATTTTCTTCTAATTAGTGCTTTCACAGCGACCTCTGCGTTTGTGGTAGGAAGTATTCCCAGTTTCCTTAATTTCTAAATACTAATTTTGCTTTCAAATTCATTTTTTATTAAGAGTTATCTAAGGTCTATGTCTAATTTTTAAGTATTCACTTAAAATTGGTCATTTGTTATTTTAAATTTTTATTTCAATAGGGTTATGATGAGAGAATGTTATCTATAAAATCCTACTTTTTAAAATTTATTGAGGTTTTCTTTGTGACCAAGTATGTGATCAATTTATGTAAACACTCCATGAATATAATGAAAATCTATAGTCTCTATCCAAGGGAATGTAAGGACATTTGTATATATCTACGCTATCAAATGTACTGACATTATTGTTAAATTCCCCTGTCATTTATTATTTTCTTACTAGTCTAATTATTAGAGCAGTATATTAAAAATATCACACTTTAAGTTAAATTTTTACCAAATTATCCTTGTATATCTAGTAGTTTTTGCTTATGTATTTACATATATTTCTTGGTGCATATGAATTTATGACTCGTCATATCTTCCTTATCATTTATACGTTTTCTTTCCTATAAACTTTTTATTCCATTTAGTATTTTTAACCAAAAATTCTACCCTTTTTGATAAAAATATTATCACTTCTGGTTTTTTTTTCTCTTAAAATATTGTCTTTTGGTTTGCGTTTGCCTGTCTCCTTGCTTCAACCTTTCTATTTAAATTTCTTTTAAACGTGTATTTTTAAATAAAATATGACTGAGGTTTTTTTTTTATATTTCATCTATTCACCTGATGGTCTCTGTCTTTTAATGAGAAAAGTCAGTTATCTCATATGTATTGTATAGATTGATATAATTTATTTTACTTCCATAATTTACTTTATGTCTATTACTTTTTAAAATTATTGTTTGCTTTTTCCCCTTTTGCATTTTTTCTTTTGTGATCAAGTTACTTCTCATTTTTCCTTTATAGCCGAAAAGCTTGTATTAAAGTTAGTAACATTCAATTTAAGAAAATATCATGTTAAAATGAATATTAATAGCAACCTTGACAGAGAAAAGGGGATATGAACAACAGTGTGAAGAGGTTGTATATAAAGAGGAAAGAGTAGCCCAAGCCACTTGGCTTAAGTAATTGAGGATGTGCTATATATAATGCATAAGAACTTCAGGTTTTGTCTAAAATCTAATGACAATTTTTTTCCCTATTGCATTATGACCTGCCTCTCAGAATCTCTGTCGAGTCATTCAACATATGGAGTGCACAAAGTGCAGAGTCTGGCTTCAGGGCCATTCGCTGGGTGCGAGGCTGGTTAATTTTATAGCTGTTGAACTAAATTCCCCCTACATTCCTTCCAGCTTAAGAAAGTTTGATTCTATAAAGATCCTCATTTCCCCTAAAACAATTAAGAATTATATATGCTGTACACTTTTCTGAAATTTTAATGAGAAAAATCAGAGAAAAGATATCGCAATGTGCATTTCCTCAGCGATTACTCAAGATCTTTCACCTTTATTACCTTTTTTCCAACCTATTTCTTTTCCTCTTATTGTCTGGCAACTCTCCCAGCTCCATGGAGTGTACCCCACTAGAATCAGAACATAGATTTTTACTATGAGCCTTGGGCAGCAAAATGAAGTGGAGAGTTGGAAATTTCCAAGTGAATTCACTCCGTATTAGTAGGAAAACAAAACAAGCATGAAAAATTCTTTTTAAAATACAGATTTTAATGCAATAGATACTTTAGCACATTTTGATTCCATTACTATTTTTATTTGGATATTTAAAGAATACATTCATGATAGTAAGAGAGTTCAGGACTTGTTTTGTGATTCCCAAAGCCAGTCATACAGCATAGTCTCCCGGGAAGGTTATTTTTAAATGCGAATTTTTAGACTGTACTCAGGGAGTCTGATTTAGTAGATTTCATAGGGGACCCATGAATTGTATTTTAGAATTTCTTCTTGAATGACTCTAATCCATGGAAAGTTTGAAGAACTACTGAGAAAAATATAAAACTCAATTTGCTGTTTCTCTAAGATTTTTATGCATAACAATCTTATGCTCCAAAATTTTGACTATTTTGAATGAACTGTCCAGCTCGTATGAATAGGTCAATTGCAATCAAAACAAATAATTATTCCACCCAAGTACCAAATTTAAAGCAGTTATGAAACTTTACTGGAAGCTTTCACAATCAGCTGTCCATATAGAGAGAGCCTAAAACCTTTTCTGAAAAAGTGTTTCTGTCTTTGTTTACTTAATCTTTGCAGGTTTAACACGATCAGTTTTTGTGAGACCATATATTTAGAGTAAATAAGAATGTATTACAAGAATATGAAAAATTCAAAGCTGCATTAAAGTGGAATACCAAGTCACCTTTTACTGCACAACATCACAATCCAGCCTGGACAGAAGCACATAACTACAACTCTGATTCAGACATGTTATTGCCCATGGAGCAATGCACTTATTCCAGTCTTTCACATGTGAAAACATAGTGACTTGTTTTAAAGGAACTGATAATAATGGATAGTCCAAGCACATGTGTCCAGCAAGAATGTGGAAATACAGGCTAAGGTGGATTATTGATTACGTATGGGTGAGCTATCCATGCATTCCATTTTGGTCTCATATTTGGAGATTTAAAAAATATACATATATATATATAGTAGATGAGGAAGATTCTCCTTGAGCTAACATCTATTGCCAATCTTCCTATTTTTGCTTGAGGAAGATTTTCCCTGAGCTAACATCTGTGCCAATCTTCCTTTATTTTGTATGCGTGTCACCGCCACAGCATGGCTGATGAGTTGTGTAGGTCTGCACCCAGGATCTGAACCCACAAACCTGGGCCGCCAAAGTGGAGCATGCTGAACTTAATAACTACGCCATGGGGACGGCCCCCCAAAATATATATTTTTTAAAAACTCCAGAGTAGAATCAGAGATTACTGCTTGTAACTGGATTTGAGTCTGCAATTTTACTTTCAACATGTATCACATAAATGCAGATCTAGTTACAATTAACAGTCTACTAGCACATAAATGGAAAAATCCAAGTTTAAATTGCATGTAATAGAAACCATCTTTTGGGGCCAGCCTGGTGGCATAGTGCTTGAATTCGTCCGCTCTGCTTCAGCAGGCCCAGGGTTCGCAGGTTTGGATCCCAGGCACAGACATACACACTACTTATCAATCCATGCTGTGGCAGGTGGCCCACATATAAAGTAGAGGAAGATGGGCACGGATCTTAGCCCAAGGCCAATCTTCCTCATCAAAAAGACGAGGATTGGCAACCGTTAGCTCAGGACTAATCTTCCTCACCAAAAAAAAAAAAAAAAACTTTTCATCCAAATTGTATCTTTGTTTTGGTTTAAGATGTGAGCTTGCTACCGGCCTCCACCCCAGTCCTGTGTCAAGAGCACTTAGAATGTTTAGGAAGGTGAAGAACAGCTATTAAGCCAGAACAATAGCTGTTATCAAGGAAGGAAAACTAATCAAGTTGTTTGGAGGACTTGCATGTAAAAGATTTTCATTGTTGTTCAGTATATCCCCACTCCTCTTAATAAGCAAAGTATTGCAAACCCATAAATGAGCTGTCTTAGGGGTCTTGAATGATATTTTTCTTATTTAATACACAGGAGAACAATTTCGTAGCTTACCTTCCTGATCATTCACATCTTTCAAGTGGGTTACTTATAATTTTCTTTTGGTACTTTATAGGTAAATAGATTTGAAAATAGTACTTTGAATGTACTATATATTGTTCTGTAGCTTTTTAATAGTGGAGTTGCTTCTTTGGAGAAAGTGAAGCACCTTGGATGATACATTGATATTTTAATCCACATGAGTTCCCTGGAATGTATTACATATTAATAAGAGAGCATCATAGCTGTATGAAGGCACCAGTGGCCCACTACAGCTTAAGCAGCCTCATGTTGCCCATTCAGTATAGTTCACTTGAGTAGCAGATATCTGAGAAGTATTTGATCAACTTGGTGTTCCTGTGAGAATTACAATGGTTCTCATGCTAGAGACACTACAGGCAACAAGACAACACACTAAGTAAATGATTCACCAGGTCCCAGGGACCCTGCATTGGCTCAATCTCTTAGATTGTATATCTTCAATCTATACTTTGACCCTTCATTCCTTTAACAAAACAGAGAAACATTATCATCATATAAAGAAGGAAATTTATTTTTTGGAAGCTTGTTTACTGGGAAAAATAGGAAACCTCCAGTTCTCTGAGGGAGACAGGATAATTATGAAATGATTAATAGCAAGTGAGGATTGGTTAGACTGAGCACTGAAAGAATGATACAGAAAATTAGTGGAAAGAAGGGCTTGTGAGCATGGGAATATTTGAGAGAGGATGTGGGCCTTTTGTTGGGCCATTAATAGTGAAAGGACTTAGATAAGTGTGGAAGACAGAGGAGAAGGAGAAAGTCTACGGAAGTTTAACAGCATAAAGACAAGCCCCGAAATGTTACAGCCCTTGACATGTTTAGACACAATTAAGAAATCTGTTTGGGTAACTATAGATTTTGTGACAGGAGAAGTGAGAAGGCTGGAAAGGGAGGTAAGGACCAGCAAACGAGCCAAAGATATGAATAGACGATTCATAGAAGAACAACTTGAAAATGCCAATTAGTCTATGAAAAAAATGTTCAAAATCATATTGATTATAGGAATGTAAATTAAGTTATCAAAGTCACCATTTAAACCCCTCAGATAGGCAAAAATTAATAAGATCTAAATTACCTATCATAGAGAGAATATGGAATAAGAGGTGCTGTAAAAGAGATGCCTAGTGCACACTGCTCTGGTCTTCTCTCTTGCTGGGCACATGGGACAGTATCCTAGTCCTTTTGCAGTTAGATGTGGCAGTGTCACTAGTTCTGGCCAATCACTGGGCCATATGAAAATGTGTGAATTCTGTGTCAAAGGGCTTAATTGTTATTGCGGTTAGACTGTCTCCTCTTTTCATCTGCTATCGTGACTGTGGATGAGACTACACATGAGTGAGGCTTCCAGGGGGTTGTTGAGATGACAGCCCAAAATTCAAAGAAGCCTGAGCTACTTCATAGAGGACAACTGTCTTGGAAAATGGCCTGCGCTCACATCTGATTTTGCATGAATGAAAATTATTTTTCTTGTTAGCTCCTGAAATTTCAGGATTACTGTTAGTTGCCACAGCGTAACTGAGTCTGTTTCGACCCATACAGGTATTTTTCTACACTGATGAAAGAAATGTAAAGGGTTAAGCCTCTTTGGAAGGCAATTTGACAGCAGCTGACTAATTAAAAGATGCATAAACCCTTTGACCGATCAAATTCACTGTTGGGAATTTATCCCATAGAAATACAAGTACCAATTAGTAAAGACGTTACAAGGATACTTATTGCAGCACTGTTTTCTAATGGCCAATAAAAGAAAATGCCCCCACATCAAGGAATGTTTCCATAATTGAGCTTCCCAAACCCAGCTACACATCAGTCTCCTGGCAGCTTATTTTTAAATGTTCATACCACAGAATATTACACAGCCTTTAGAAAGAATGAATTTGAGTTCTAGGAGATGACTGGGAGAGATTTATGCAAGGCATAAGTGTGTATGTACTATGATCCCATTTTTTGAAACAAATAATGACTAAAACTATGATAAAAATGTTTATATGTGTATCGCTATAGGATTATATAAGTATGGAGAAAAATAGGAAAAGAGGCGTATTAGGTTGTCAATAATGCTTACCTGGGTAGGTAGGGATGGAGGATGAAGTATTGATATAGAAGAAGAAAAGTACAAGTTCATCCTATCCTGATTTCTCTCTCTCTCTCCCCCTATAGATATACGCACACAATATTTTAATAATATTTCACATATATGAAATATTCATATATATTAAAAATATTTTAAAAACTCAATTCTTCTATTGGAAGGAGTTAGTAATTATAAAGAAAACAGCTGATCACCAACGGTAAGTTGATTCACAATAGGGCATGCCTCAGAGGGTTAGCTGTGGGTCCCAATTCATCCTGGCACAGCCCTGCAAATAAGACTCAAGGCCATGAATTTTATATATTGGAGGAAATCTGAAGGAAAAGATATTTTAGACTTCAGGGATTTCCCCCACATGCTGTCAATCTAGAGTTCCTATTTAATATCAGTTTTATATCAATATCCTATTTAATATCAGTTTTGAATTTCACTTAAAAAAGAGGATATTTCTTGCTTCTTCTATATTTGGTAGAATCCGAAAAAACAGGTGTTCGTTCTCAAATCATATACTATCCCGTTGTCACTTTCTTGGTCATTTTTTAATTCTTTCTATTCTTTCCTTTTGCATTTCAGAAAAAAAATTTACTTGCCGTCTTCTTTTATTAAGAGAAAAACAAGTGATCCCTTTACCTCCATCTTAGAAGAATGCTAAGAGAATTTTCCAAGCCAGTCTTCTGTGTGTGGTCTCTCACAAGATTCTCACAATGTACCTTGTCCTGGAACATCTGAAGAATGCAGATGCCATATTCCCAGGCACACTTACATGGATTATTTTCCACGTCTCTTTGATTTTCAAATATCCTCTTAGTTATTTTGATATGTCCCTTTCTTAAATTCACATTATAAAGGAAGACAATCAGTTTTAATTGTAAAAGATTTACATAGCTTTAGTGTTTTTGGTCAATGCCACTCATTTGGATTTGTTGAGACTTATGTTTGATACATTAATTATTTTAGGCTTTCCAGAATAATCGTAATAAGAAACAACTATACTAACAGAACGGCTCATTCTGATTGGTACATCATGGTTTAAGAGGTACCTGGTCTGAAAATATTTGACAAACATAAGCTAATTGCAATATCTTCCTTATGAAACTGACCATGTAGTGCCAGGAATTTTGGTCAGTTCAGTACATTCAAAGAAAGAGCTATAAAAGCAGACTACTTAGTACCATGCACCCTGCTGATCCCTTGTTACTTGACTGAGATAACATGGATGCTTAGAGTATTTGAAAAAATATTAACATCTTGCTAGAGATAGAGAATAAGCTCCGTAAGAGCAGTAATCTTTTTTTTTTTTTTTTTGCTGAGGAAGATTTACCCTGAGCTAACATCCACTGCCAATCTTCCTCTATTTTGTATGTAAGCCACTGCCACAGTCTGGCCACTGACAGATGAGTGGCGTAGGTCCATGCCTGGGAACAGAACTTGGGCTGCCAAAGCGGGGTGTGCTGAACTTAACCACTAGGTCACTGAGGCTGGCCCAGTAATTTTTTTTTACTGTTTGGTTCACTACTGCACACAAAAGCTAAAGCAATGCCCAGTGCATGGTAGGTACTCAATACATTTTTTTCAAAGAAATAAAGTATAAATTTAGAAAAAACTGAGCAGCAAATATGGTGATGAGTCTGGAGTGAGGTTTAAACAAGACAGGCTCTATTGAGGTCACTGTATTCTGGTTTTGGTGGCTGGGTTGGATAGAAGGTTTGGAGAATGATTTTCAGATGGCTTGAGGAAGTATCCCATCTTCCAAATTAGGCATCTAGTGAAATCATTTTTATTTAAATTGTGGTAGAATATACACAACATAAAGTTTACCATTTTAACCATTTTTCAGTAGACAGTTCAGTGGCATTAAATACATTCACATTGTTGTACAACCATCACCACTATCCATCTCCAGAACTCTTTCATCTTCCCAAACTGCAGCTCTGTACCCATCAAACAACTCCCCATTCTTCCTTCTCCCCAGCCCCTGGTAACCAATATTCTACTTTCTGTCTCTATGAATTTGATTATTTAGGTAACTCGTATAAGTGGAATCATACAATATTTGTCCTTTTGTGTCTGGCTTATTTCACTTGGTAAAACATTTATTCTTAAACCTGGACATGGTAGACACATTAGGTACTTTGTACCAATTGAAGAAGAAATCATCATTTTTAGAACCTCTTCGTCCCTTCTTAGAGTTTCCCATCAGGCTCAAGTTAAGTGAGGACTATAATTGGAACTTCTTTATTGGAGTTTATGATAAATGTCTAGTTCCTGCCTCACTGAGGCACAGTAATGGCTCATACCCTGAGGATGATATTCGGATGTTGGTATTACTAGAACAAGGCATTCTGGACATGTTTTTCATGTCAAGAAATTGTTTACCATATTTAAGGATGGAAAGTTTGTCAGACTTACCGACCTTTTAGAGTATTTCCCAATAAGAAAAAGTTGCTCACATTTCTTGGTAGCATTAATGTAAATTTAATTACTTAGTATGCCTGTGGTATAATTTTTCTTCCCTGTAAAGGTAGGTCAGCACATTAGAAAGGTTAAGAATCTCATTCTAATTGGAGCCACAAAATATCGTTAATTAAATCCCCACAGGAGTCCCTCTGGATTGAACTACATATATTGAACGCATAGAAGATTAAACAGCGTAATCCTTTTACTTCTCTAAAGGAGTATAGCATATGTTCTTTTTAGTTATGATCTTTAAAACGCACACTTACATCCTTTTTCTAGATGACTGTAAGATTTGTAAATCTGTTTCTTTCATAAGAAAAATGATTCCTCAAGTCCATATTCCATTAATAATACTAATACCCTTGATAGACCATGCAATGCCTTTCACCCAAAACCAAGATGCCCTGTGGTAGATTGTCATTTTCTGTTTTTCGATGGGACAAAATTATAACCAGGTTATCTTTATATCTTTCAATTCCCTTTACAATGAATTCTTGTGTAGACTACAGTAAAAGGATTTCAGAGTCCCATCCAGAGAAATTAACTGGTCCCATCCAGTTCCTTCTAGCAAAATTGTGCTCGTAATGCAGTATACTCAACTTCCCAAGTGTACTTTGAAACGCTTTTACTGTAGGTAAATTCAAAGTATAATTTTACCTTTTTTTATAGCTCCATTTGCCCTCCGGTGATCCATACGAAGTTCAGGCATTCTGTGTAGTTCTTTTAAAGTTTATGTGGTTGTCCCTGGAAAGAGTTAGATGTGTCAATAACCGTTGCCTGTTGACATTTTTTTATTGTAAATTTTAAGACAGTGTCTTCTATAGAACTCCCCTACAATTGCTGCCCACTCATGAAAGGTAAATGTCCAAACTTGCTTGATGTAACCAATAAAGCTATCGAAGACCTTCTCAGAACCAGTGACGCTACTCCCTGTAGGTTCTCAACCAACTGAGAAACAAACATAAAATTCAGGTACCAAATATCAGCTTTTTTTACGCCACTTCCCAATTTGTATTGAAGTAAATGGCTTGGATTTCTGATCCGAATTGCCTTTTTATTTTTTCCCATCCTTGAATCATCCAGTTACTGAACAGAGAAACCCTGCTCCCAACTTCTGGGCCCCCACCAATCACTTCAGGATCAGAAAGCGGAACACAGCTGTTCAGGATGCTAGATAGATTGAGGAAGAGGTAGGTTGGATCACTCAACACATTAACCCTGCCCCAAAGGGGAATGTGGACCAATGGATCTCAGACTCTTTCTCTCTCACCAATCAGTTAAAGGATCAGGCAAGCATTAGTTACAAAGAGAATTAGCTAAAAAGAGATATTCTCTAATACCTCCAAGAAAGCGGCACTTGCTGTTTTATGTGCTAGCTACAATTCAGGAGGAGGGAAATGATGGCGCCCCTAAAGAGAAGCCATCAATAAACTTGCCTTGGTATGCTTCTCTTTTTAATCTTTTATTGCTTCTGCTCCCCCAATATCATCTACCTTATGGTATGAAATATTCCAGTGCATGTGCATTTTCCTCTGCCTCTCATTCTGAGATCTCTCATTCTTTGTCTGCTGCACTGGTTACTACTTGTCCTTTAGGAGCCAGCTCAAGCATCAGTTTCTCCACTAAGCTTTTCGTGACTCCATCAGTTAGACATGACATCTTTCATCTCATGTGTCCTCATGGTACCTTATCACACTTACTTCACTATACTAACTACACTGTGTTGCAATTATTTTTTAATGTGTTTGTCTCCCTAAACAGATTGTGAAAACATAGAACATGTCTAGCATATAATGTGCTTATAAATGAATGAATGAAGAGTGAGAAACCATAAGTCTGGGATTCTGATACTAGTTTTGCCACTGAACTGTGTTATATCCATTCTTTCATTTAATGTACATTTAAAGAACCCATTTTATAACTTTCATAGTTATATGCCATGGATAAAATTATTTATTTAATCAATATAATCAACATGTAGTTACTGGGCACTATTCTGTGTATGCCATTGTGATTTATGTTAGGTAAAAAGTAGTTAGGAGGCAAGCATGGTCCTTATCCACTTGAGCTTACATACTGGGAATCAAGAATGCCAAGAAAACAAGACTATTTCTATCAGGATACAAGGCTGATAATTGTGAGCACTAAATTGAAGATGGAAGAACATTGCATATTAACACAGGTTAGATTCCAGAGGCGGGAGGAACAATGGCCTGTCTGTAATTCAACATGGAGGAAATATAGATCTTCTGGTAGGTAAATTATAATGTCTAGCATTTAATGAGTGCCCACTACGAACCAGGCAGCGATCTAAGTACGTGCAAGTGACTCATATGATGCTCACCACCACGATCCCATCTCACAGATGAGAACAACAATGTGAGATGAGGCTGGAGGTAAAAGGCAGAAACAGGTCACACATAGCCTTGTATCTTAAGTTAAAAAGCTTAAATTTTAGTTGGTGATAGTGGGAAACCATACTTTAAGTATTAACAGATTTGTGTTTTACAAAGATTAGTGGCTACCACAAGGAAAGTGCATTAGGCAGGTAAGGGCAAGACCTCAGCAACGCAGGGGAGACGATGTCAATCTTAGTAGCAGTCATTATTAATGAAGTAGAGACTGTTGGTTTGAGAGTAGTAAAAGATCAAAGAGACAGTAAGGGAGAAATGCCAAATTGAACGATTCACTGGATACATGGTTTGAAGAGTAAGGGGATTCATTCAATAGGGACTGTGGAGAATGAGGAGGTGTGAGCAGGGCAGGTCTGTATTTTAGACTTCCATGTTGAACTTGAGGTATCAGTGCATCCCAAGAGGGACTATCCCATTTGTATTTGTCTGTTCAGACTTGGAGAGGCAGGTGAGGAGAGAGACAGTGTGACGATGCTAGGGAAGGAGAGCTGTGAGGGCACAGAGAAGTAACCCCGAATCTGTCATGGCTGGTGGTCAAGGAAGGCTTTCCAGAGAACATGATGTTAGTGATCTATAGAACATCTCGTAGCAACAATTTTTCAAATTAAATTGAAACACTTGAACTTTAACCTTCTCACAAGTTTTACGATGCTACAATAGGCATTCTTCAAAAATGTAATACGAATTGACATTTGTTGGTCAGTGAAAATGACTTTGAAATGCTACAATACCCTAGATGTCTTCTAAAATATACAAGAAAAATCAATATAAGCTTGGCGTAGTTTGACATTAAATGTATTCCAATATTCTTGAGACTAAAATCTAATTTCTGGCAGATATAGGAACTATATCAAAATGTTTGCTTAATAGAAATTATAATAGCTATTATTTATTGAATGCTTACTATGTGCCAGGAAGTTATATAAGTTTCTTACATGGATTAGCTCACGTAAGGCTCACATCAACCTCTTTTTGCAGATAAGAAAGTTGAGGCACATAACGGTTAAGAGTTGAGTGGAAGAACTCCATCAGGACTCGGCAGGTTGGCCATAGAGCTTGTCCTACTATTGATGGTCTGTCTTGTGGCATGCTCCTGCCTGGTCCCTCCAAATGAACAGCTGATAGCATTCTTAGCTACACTGAGCACTGATAAAACTATATTCATAGTGAAATTTGAAGGCATTAATTTTTAAACATTAGATTATTCGACCGAAAACAAAATGGAAGTTTCTTTAGTGCTGCACTCAGCACATCTAAAATAACTGCATGGTCCTAATAGCTTTGTGTTCTGTTGTGGTTAGAGTCTGGGGATCACACAAAAGGCTGAATTTTTGGCACCTTTAATCATAGCTAGGATAACATATACCAGAAGTTAAAGAAAATGTAAAGACAATTAAAATCCCAAATTAATTTTTCTGCTGAAGTTCAAATGATTTGTTAGAAAATAAGATCATTGTATTATACAATCACAAAGATGTTTAAAAAGAAAGGGACTTACCAGATGATAAACACTAAGTTCACAACAAACATATCCCTACATATATAATGTTTGATTAAACACATCTTCCCTTCACTGTCTTGTTCCAGACAGCCACAAGACTGTCTAAAGTTATGTTTTGGGGAATTATATGATCCAAGATCACTGCTCCATTTTCCTCTTTAATTCCCCTCCAAGTACAGAGTACAAACAGAATATGCCCTTTTCTTAGCTAATTCTACATGAGAGCTACTTTCTCAAACACACACACATCCATCCTTCCATCCATCTTACTTTCCTTAACTTCACGTTACCTTATGAGCATATTGTTACTTCCCACTTCCTTTGTCTCCTTTTCTGTGAGAGTTAAAAGAATTGATGCATGTCATAGTTCATAAACACAAAAGCAGTGCTACAATACAGCTAGATGAGAGAGAACCAATGCCTTATGTTTCCAAGTGAAATAAGACAGTAACCAAATCCACACTCATGAGTTCTCAGCAGTTCACCTTAGACTCTCCATCAACACCTCCTTCTACTCCCTCATCCTCTTTTAATTAAAACTGTGCCTCTATAAGCAGTAGCCATCAAGAGAAATAAGCTACTATTTGTTTTTATTCAAGTTTACATGTTTTTCGGTTTTGTTTCATTACTAGTTGCAAGAGAATTATTTTTTCTGCAGCAAATGTGCTGAATTTCAGCTTCACTATGGTCTAAATATGCGTTTATGTGTTGGCCATGGGACCCACCCTACCACCGTTCATAAGACCGTTTTTATGGGAGAAAATGCTGTGGTTCCATACACTCAATTTTCAAATGAACTTCTGGAACATCACCTGTTTGTCAATTGGAAACTGCCTTTAGGGTCTGACTCTGTCCCTGCTGGTCCTGGATCTATAATGAAAGTTCTGTCTGTTTGGCCGAGGACTCTCAACCTCAGCTCACAGAACACAGTTTCTCTCTCCTCCCTCAGCATATCATGCCTAAGCCTCTGATCCAAACAGGAGTCCACAGACCCTTGCTCATGACTTTCATACCAGAAATATGGAATTGGATAAATAAACTTGATTTCCAGTCTTCTAGTAAATAAATATTTTACATGAAGAATCCCAACTTCATCTTCTTAATTTGCCAAGATCCCTAGGAACTTGTTTGGCACAGTCTCCTACTCTTTATATATATGTATGTGTGTGTGTGTTTGTGTGTGCGTGCATACACACATTATTTTTTGTCTTTCCTATTTTGTTCACCACTTTAATTCCAGAACATAATCAGATACTTCTAACTTATTGAATAAGTCTTCTGAGAGTCACAAATAGGCCAATTTATTAGATGTAAATATGTTAATAAAACAAGCTGTAATAAATAGATCCACTTGCATTAACACAGGCATTTAAAATATTCTTTCTGGCATAGGGAACACACTGTAGGCAGGCAAGGTGAAAGTAAGAGGAACCATAAGAAGCCTGTTGAGCAATAATCCATGTGGGAGATGCTGATAACTTGGATAAGGATTGAAGTGGTGAAAATGATGAGAAGTGGTTGGATTCCAGATAGGTTCAGAAGGCAGAGCTTCCAGGATATGGAGTGTGACAGAAGAGAGGAGTCAAAATGATTTAGAAGTCTTTGCTTGACTAATTAGAAAAATCAAATTGCTGAAAGTTTTTGTGAAGAGTAAGTGGAATGAGACTAGGTACCAAGAAGTCACTGTTGGATATGTTTAGAGATTCCTACAAGCCTCCCAGTAACAGACATCGAGTCAAAAATTGGATATATGAATGTTAAAAATTCAGCATCGAGGCCAAAGTAGCAGAGATTCTCTACTCTGGCAGTGGAGAATGTACACTCTTCCGGAACATCTCTAAGACTCAAGAACAGTGGTAGGTTGCTAGACAGGGAACCCTAGCAACAGACGAGAGGGATCCCACACTTAGAGAAGTTAAATGACCCGGCCAAGGTCATTGGCAAAGTCAAGATCAAAACTTAGATCTGATGAGCTTGGCAGCCTGTTCTTACCCACTGTAGTGAAATGCCTCATAAAATGTAACTTTGTTTTTCTAACATTTCTCCAAGGAAGAATTCTGCCCTCTTTTTCAAAGCATTTTGCAATCATTTTGAACACATATGCGTACCTGATCCATCATGCTTTTTTTCTCTGTGACGTCATGGATTCACCAAACATTTAGTACTGTTTTTCAGAAAGTTTCCCTTTCTCCCTGTATTCAACCTGTCTTCTAGATTCTCTATCCAACATAAACACACAAAACAAATGCTTTGTTTTTCCACCCAGTGCTAATGGCCTAAATTGTGTCTCCTCCACATTGATATGAAGAAATTCTAACTTCCAAAGTGATGATATTTGGAGATGGAGCCTTTGGGAGATAATTAAATTTAGATGAAGTCATGAGGGTGAGGCCCTAATGATGGGGCTAGTGCCTTTATAAAAAGAACCACCAGAGGGCTTATTCTCCCTCTGTCTCTCTCTATCAGGTTAGGACAAGATGGAGAAGGCAGCCTCTGCAAGCCAGGAAGAGAGCTCTCACTAGACCCTAATCATGCTGGTACCTTTGTCTCAGACTTGCAGCCTCCAGAACTGTGAGAAAATAAATTTCTATTGTTTAAGCCACCTAGACTATGGCACTTTGTAATGACAACCCGAGCTGACTAATACTCTCAGGAAATTACATGGAGGGCTTTCAAAGCTTATCTACACAATAGAATACTACTCAGCCATAAGAAACGATGAAATCCAGCCATTTGTGACAACATGGATGGACATTGAGGGTATTATGCAAAGTGAAATAAGTCAGAGGGAGAAGGTCAAATACCGTATGATTTCCTTCATTAAGTAGTAGATAATAACAACAATAAACAAACACATAGAGACAGAGATTGGATTGGTGGTTACCAGAGGGGAAGGGGGGAGGGAGGAGGGCGAAAGGGATAATTCGGCACGTGTGTGGTGATGGGTTGTAATTAGTATTTGGGTGGTGAACATGATGTAATCTATGCAGAAATAGAAGTATAACGATGTACACCTGAAATTTATACAATGTTATAAACCAATGTTACTGCAATAAACAAAAAATAAAAAAAAAAAGCTTATCTAGGTACTATGTTATACCCTGGATTTAATTTATCATGTGTATAAAGCACTTAGCAGTTTACAAAGCACTTTCCACATCTTTCCCTTGCTTATTTGATCACGACAACAACTCTGTGCAGTGGATGTGGATCACGGATCATGGATGTCTTAGTAGAAAAAAAACGTGTCTGTCCCTGCTCTCAACCTTGGTAAATGGCAGGAGCAGATTGGAATGAAACTCAACTCTTCTGATTTCAAGCCTCGTGCTCTTTCCGTGACAATGGGACTAAGGCATCATTACCCCCTGTCCATCAGGCAATGATTCGCAGAGAGGTAGCAAGCACAGTGGTTAACAGCACAGCCTGTGGAGTCAGACCCTAAGCTTAAATCCTGCTTCAACTGTGTTCTACATTTGTGACTTTAGGCAAGTTGTAAGTTTTTTTGTCTCAACTTCCTTCTCTTGAAAATGGGATAATAATAACACCACATGAACTGCAAGGACTGCATGAGTGAATTCACGTCAAACGCTTTGAACAGTGCTTAGTACGCAGAAAGCACCCTATAAACATTAGCAATAATCAACATTATTTTTCTTTTGCTGCATTTCTGAGAGCTGTGTAGTGCCCTTACCAAGGCCTTAGTACAAAAAAGCCAGAAATCACTGTTTGACTTTCTCTTTCTCACCTATTGTTTGGTTCCACACTGATAGCTACATGTGGTATTTATCATCATCTATTTTATTATAACTCCAAAGATTAATTCTCTGTAATTCCTCTTATGTCCAGGCTGAGAGATATTAGTAATCAATTGCGGTCTCCTCTAATCATCCTCATTATGGTCTGCTCGGCAAAATGCAACTAATTTCTCTCTCTCAACCTTTGCCCTTTTTCTCTCTCTAGATACGTTTTTCTATTGCTTACCGTTTAATCATCATAAAATAAATCCTTCTCTCATTAAAAAACAGATTTATCTCTCCTCTAGAGATCATTATTTACTATTAGTACCTTTCTACTAATGAGGCCAATCTTTTCACTGGTTTGCTTTTCCCTGTTTTATTCTGTGGAATTTTTTCATAAAAATTGAAATCATTTTCTCCTATGCCCATCTTTCAATTGAGCAACGTGTTTTGTTTTTGTTATCTGCAGCACGTTAAAGTTAAAATCTTTCTCATTGTGAAATCAGCTTTTTGATGCTATTTTTGCCCCAATCATTTTCCAAGTGTGCCATGTTGGAAACTCTTGACAGAAGATGGAACCAGGCAGAGGCCCATTTCAGGCTTTAGCAGGTATGGCTCAGTGGAATTACATTTTAGCAATAACTTGGCACATTGGAATGTAAAAAAAAAGAAAAAAAAAAGGATGATTCAAAATGGACTGTTGCTAACTTTAATACAGCACCTCAGTATGCACCTCCTTTGCGGCTATAAACATCAACGAGAGTGTAATGGGTAGGAACACAGTCTCCAGAGAGAGCCTGCCTGAAGTTCTATCTGGCCTTACAATGCCCTAGCTCTGTGACCTTCAACTTCTCTGGGCCTTCCTTTCCTATGTGACAGTCCTGAGACTATTGGGAGTGTTAAGTGAGTTATGTGTGTGTTACCAGTCAGGAGATATTAGAGTACACTGAAAAACAGCCTAAAATCTCTGTGGCTTCATGCAACAAAGGTTTATTTCTCATTTATACAAAGTCACTTACGGGTTGGGGGAGGGCTCGGGGCAGCTGACCTCCCTGTAGCCACTCAGTATTCCAGACTGCTTGATTCCTGTAGCTCGGCCGTCTGGACAAGAGGCCTCTGCTTTGCTGCAGCGGGGAGAGAGAGGCAGGAGAAGCAGGAAGGCTGGCATGGGCTTTTCCCTGCCACAGCCCAGAAGTGACACATGCTACTTCACGAGTCTGGCTAACTCAGAGAAGCTCCATAATGAGGAGAGAACAGGGAATGTTTGTTCAACATCCTTGGTCCTGACCCAGGATAAAAAGCTTAGAACAATGCTGGCCACAGAGTAAGAACCCAGTTGATGTTAGCTATTGTTATTATCCATAGAAGAACAGAAGATGATGCTAAGGAGTCAAGAACCAGGCTGTAGCCAAGGGCTATTATTAGGTTTCAGTGAAAGGGGACTAGGAAATGAATTTGCATGCTTAGAGCAAGAACCACAGGAAAATTCTGTAGGTCTGTCTTGAGGTTCTCATCCCTGCCTGCTTTAAATGAAATTTACCTTTCCCAATTCTGCTCCCTAAAACCTTGCATTAAAACAGCCTTTTTACCTTTTCATACTTCAGTTATCTCGTCTGCAAAATGGAGATAATTACAGTTCCTTCCTCAGAGGATGAGTATAAATGGCTAATTCTTCTAACGTTTTAGATCACACACAGTAAGAAGTCATTTCATTTTAGCTGTTATTACTCTAACATGTACAACTTTGGATGTGCTCTTGATCATCTTTGTTCTCAGTTTCAACATCTGTACTTTGAAGGAATGATTGATGTTATCTCTAAGAACGCCTCCACACACTCTTAGGAACCAGTGAGTATTTATCTAAATTTGAGAGTTCCTAGGCGGCAGGTGCTGTTTCTAACATAGCTGGGATTAAGCTCACAGGCTTCCCAGTACCATGCCTTTTTCTTCACACAGAGTCATTCCCCAATTCCCAGGATCAAAGCTGAACTTGAGTTAAGAAATATTTTACTACCTCTGCCCCCAGCTTATGAAACTCCACATCAAGTTACCCTGGTTTCCATTCCATCCCTTTTCATGATATTAATTCTGATTATTGGCACCTACCTTTTTCTAAATGTACACTCCCATATGTCCCATCACTTCACCGTCTAGATGAAGCCCATTCCCTATTCCAATGGATGGATCCTGCCTTCCTCTTGTAATACCTTTCACCAATATACAAGCTGAAACTCAATCCAGCCCCGAGCCTGCTCCACACTGATAGCTATCATTGTCAGAAATAGTTGCCTATATATCTAGACGTCTGAAGATTACTCCTTTGAATTCTTTAGAGATATGCTCAGCCCATTAGTTGAGAGATTCTGATACTTCACTAACCAACTGGTGACTTGGTCTATGGCAAAAACTACATGTCTACTAGAGTTTTTCATACAAATCCAACAGAGTTAACTGAGGGTATGGTTCAAGGCCTTGGTCCAGGCCTCATCTGTCCTAATCATCTCTCTATGGTAAGACATCCATGCTGTACTGACCCCAAGAAGTCACATGCATGATATCAGAGTGTCATTGGCAGAAAGGTGCCTTAATAAAAGTGTGGTTCCACTCTCTGCCTTCCAATGAGAGGTGTTGATGCCCAGTAAACAGTGGAAGAAGACTCCTAACAGGTAACAAGCAACATCCAGAAATGGCCTGTAGAAGTAATTTCTTTTAAAGAGGACTTCCATAGGTAGTGTCACTGACTAGGTACCCTGAGAAACTCAAGGGTGGGTTTGGAAGCATTTAACTGTTTTTCCAAGTTGTTTTTTTCCCTTTTGTTATGTTAAGGAGATGCAACCACCAACCACCCTGAAACAGACCAAGCCTCACCACAGGAGCTACGCCCCTGACCTTTGCCTCATTTTTAATGCTAAGATCTCTCCAGGAGGAGCTTAGGCCTTATCAAGGTAACCTGCAGTGTATATGGAAGCAAGTTTTCCAACTGAGCCTGTGCAAGCAAATACCCGCCTCTCCCTTTTGAATATTCGTTCCCCATCTGAAATAAAGGTCCCTGCTTCCCTTTGTTCAAGGACGCCATGACTTTGGAAATGATTCCTCATGGCCTCCTATTTGCTGCAAATACACTTTACTTTGTGAGACAACTTCCACTGGTGTAGAGTCTTATTTAACTCACCAGGAGGCGAACCCACTTGGTTCAGTAACAGTAGCACATATAAAGAACGTTCAGATTCTGAAACAAACAGAGTGTGGTTCAAACCCTGGTTTTCCCACCAGCTGTTTAAGCCATCTTAGAGTAGCATTTTGATTCCTTTGGTGCTTTATTTTCCTGTTTATAAAATGGAAATAGTAATATTAATAAGTTATCATAGTTGTGAAAATCAAACCAAATACTATAAGAATCCACAATTATTTAGCTGAGTGAGTTTGGGAAAGCCACAGGAAGTTTCTGTCTCCAGTGCCTCATTTGCCAATAGGGAATAATAAGAGCACCTAATGCATAGGGTTATTGTGAGCATTAAATGACATCGTATGTGTATGTGCTTAGAAATGTGCCTGATATAAAGGAGGCATTCAGAATACATTACTTGTTATTAGCTATTACTACATAAATCACCCAACTTTCTCATAGAGCCATGAAAGATGGGTGTTATGACTCAAGAACCAGGCTCTGGCCCAGGGATGCTGTTAGGTTGCAATGAAAAGGAATTTCCTGGAATATTTCCAGGAAAATAGTAACTTTAGGAAATTTTTTATTTGAGTTTAATGATGATAGTTTGAGTTCCACCAACCAAATCCCTGTGGCTCTACTGGTAACAAAATGAAACCACTGGCAAAATTCTTGTAAAACAGAATCAGGATCTGTGAGCCTCTGCCCTCCGCCTGGGTGATCTTGAGTAACTGACCGCTCAAAACTCAATGTGCTCACATTTAATCGAGGGGGTTGGATGAGTTGATTTCTGAATTCTATGTAGCTCTAAAATTCACTGAATTTTTACATACAAACCTGTGTCTCATTATTTGCCATACACTTTAAGAAATTTTTAAAACCATGTTTTGAAAATGTTTTAAGTGGAGAAGATTAGCCCTAGATCCTTGCAAGTTAAATATTATATGCATAAAAACATGGTAGGTAGGAAAAAATTACAGGTCTATTTGTTACTACAGTTGTCCCCCGTTATCTGTGGGGGATACATTCCATGACCCCCAGTGGATGCCTGAAACAGCTGATAGTGCTGAATCCTATATTTACTATGTCTTCTCCTATACAGTCACGTGCTGCATAACAACATTTCGGTCAACGTTGGACTGCACATATGACAGTTGTCCCATAAGATTAGTACCGTATAGTCTAGGTATGTAGTAGGCTGTACCATCTAGGTTTGTGTTAGTATACTCCGTGATGTTCACATAATGATGAAATCCCCTAACAACATATTTCCCAGAATGTTTCCCTGTCATTAAGTGACACATGACTGTACATACATACCTATGATAAAATTTAATTTATAAACTAAGTACAATAAGAGATTAACAATAACTAATAATAAAATAGAACAATTATAACAATATACTGTGATAAAAGTTATGTGAATGTGGTCTCTCTCTCTCTCAAAATATCTTATTGTACTGTATTCACCCTTCTTCTTGTGATCAGGTAAGATGATACGATGCCTACGTGATAAGATGAGGTGAAGCGAATGATGTAGGCATTGTGATGTAGCGTTAGGCTACTATTGAACTTCTGATGACACTTCAGAAGGAGGATCACCGAACCATGACGATGTCGATGGTTGGATGTCAGGAGCAGACAATGTCTAAGGGGGCTTGAACACAAGCACTCTGATACCGTGTGGGTCAATCTGATAACCCAGTCGGCTACTAAGTGACTAACGGGCGGGTAGCATATACAGTGTGGATCCGCTGGAGAAAGGGATGATTCACGTCCTGGGCAGGACGGAGCAGGACTGCATGAGCTTTCATGATGCTACTTAGCACAGTGAGTAATTTAAAACTTATGAATTGTGTATTTCTGAAATTTTCTGTTTAATATGTTTGGAATACAGTTGACCGTGAGTAACGGAAACCACGGAAAGTGAAACTGAGGATAAGCGGGGACTGCTATATCTTATTACCTCAATTTCTATCATGCAGAGGTATTCATGAATTTCACATTTTGGCCTTTCCTATTCTTTTCCATTTTAAATAACTTTCTTTTTTTTTTTATGCTCTCTTTTCTCTTCATGAACTTCCTTTCACCCTTTTCCTTCTCACTACATAAAACAGATGCTCTAATATTCAGGCATAAGCTATATTGCTTGATGAAGGTGGAGAAGAAAAGGAGAAAACAGCAGGAATCCTGACTTGCTTCACTGGGCTATTAGGAAGTTTTGAAGTATTATTTGTGTTGTCTCCTGAAAAAGGTGGTCCAGGTCAAGTGTTATTAACTTGCTGCTTTTCTTTGTGATATTACAGTTCAATCAGACTCTTAGAAAAGGACTCTCTGCTTATTATTTTTGTTTTTGTCATTGAAAGTTTTTCAAATCCTGCAGAAAGTCCCTGAAAATCTACATGGGACAGAGTTACATTACATATTTTAAAGCCCAGTACTACTATTATGCTAATGTAATTAAGCTTCATGAATATAGTATGCAAATCAAATTGTCAAGAACTATACCAAATAGAATTGTTCTTAAAGATAGAACAGATTGGTTCTGATATTCTTATGAGGATCACTGTTTCATAAATTCCTAAGCAGACTATCATTTTGCACAATGGAAAAATTGCTTTAAGAACATCATCATCAATATTTAATTTGCACATTTTTATCCTTGGAAGTTTTGATGTAAAGAGGAGAAAAATTATATCTGTTTGCAATGGAAAAGTTTAAAGTATCAATATCTGGAAAGGGTTTAGATATATATCTTTTTTCCTCAGCTTTATTGAGATATAATTGACATATAATATTGACATCACGTACAATGTGATGATTTGATACAGGTGTACATTATGAAACAATAATCACAATAAGGTAAATTAACACAACCACACATCCATCACTCTACCTAGTTACCAGTTTTTTGTGTGCATGGTGAGAACTTTTAAGATTTAATCTCTTAGCAACTTCAAGCAAACCATACAGTATTATTAACTATAGTCACCATGCTGTATATTACATCTCTGGAACTTACTCATCTTAAAATTGGAAGTTTGTACTTTTTGACCAATTTCATCCATTTTCCCCACCTGTACCCCCTGCCTTTGGCAACCACCCATCTGTTCATTGTTTCCATGAATTTGGTTTTTTTAGAGTCCACATATAAGTGGGATCATACAGGATTTGTCTTTCACTGTCTGACTTATTTCACTTAGGATAATGCCCTTATGGTTCAACCATGTTGTGGCAAATGGCAAGATTTCCTTCTTTTTTATGGCTGAATAATATTTCATTATCTATATACCACAGTTTCTTTATCCATTCATCTGTTGATGGACACTTAGGTTGTTTCTCTGTCTTGGCAATTGTAAATAATGCTTCAGTGACAATGGGGGTGCACATATCTCTTGGAGATAGTGATTTCATTTCCTTCAGATGTACGCCCAGAAGTGGGATTGCTGGATCATGTGGTAATTCTACTTTTAACTTTTTGAGGAACCTCTGCAGTGTTTTCCAAAGTGGCTGCACTAATTTACATTCCCACCAACAGCATTCAAGGGTTCCCTTTTCTCTGCATCCTTGCCAGCACTTATCTCCTGTCTTTTTTGATAATAGCCATTCTAATAAATATCTTAAATGTAAACAGGCTTTTCTCCAATTGGAACATAACATGATAACATCACATTTTATGAAAAACAGCTTAAACAGAGATGTCGTATGTGGTATTGATTTTTACCCCACAGATATAATGAAAAAGCCGGCTTGCCCCATCAGAGTGACCTGAAATCCCTCAGCAGTTATTATGTGAAGGTTAGGAGGAGCTATTTGAAGGGCTCAGTGAGGAGAAGAGTGACAACAACCTAGGGTTTGTCCTCCGCCTTGGGCCTTCCTGCCTCTGGTGTTGACCCAGCTCTCATGTCTGGTTATTTGCTCTGACCCCTTGTCTGCTCATCACCCATCTGACCCTCCAGAGTCTAAGCCTTCAGAGAACTCGCTCAGAACAGAATCATGGAGGAAATAAGTACAAACAGGAAGGACTGAATTGTTTTGTGTGTGATCTTCTACATTTTATGATCATAAAATTAACATTTGCTCATTTCAAAAAAATGAGAAGCAAACTAGAACAAAGAAAAATAAAATGCCCAAACCCTATAACCACATTATCAAAAAAATCATCATTGATATCATTTTAGTATTCTGTCCCAATTTTCTGTGACTTTTTTAGTGTAATGTATACATTTGTGTTTATACAATTTTGTATTTTGCATTTTTTAACTGAAAATAATGTCCTGTGTATTTCCATGTTATTCGACATCGTTTTTTTTTTTGTGAGGAGATCAGCCCTGTGCTAACATCTGCCAATCCTCCTCTGTTTTTGCTGAGGAAGACTGGCCCTGGGCTAACATCCGTGGCCATCTTCCTCCACTTTATGTGGGATGCCGCCACAGCACGACTTGCCAAGCAGTGTGTCAGTGTGCGCCAGGGATCCCAACCGGCGGACCCCGGGCCGCCGCAGTGGAGCACCTGCACTTAACCGCTTGCACCACCGGGCCGTCCCCTCGACATCATTTTTAACACCAGCATACTATTCCACCAAACGGGTGTAGCTTGCTTTATGTATTATGTATTATATCCTCAATGTTGGACAGAGGGTCTGAGGGTGCTGATGAACTGCTCCTAGGCTTCAACTTTGTATGTGGCAGAGACTAAAGAAGGCAAGTGAGAAATCTACCGCCTGTCATTTTTTAAACTTTTCTTCTGTCCGTCAAAGTGGACTATTCTATGAGATGACTACATCCAAAAAATTTAAAAGCAAAAGTAGTTCTTTAGGCATACCAAAGATTGTATTATAATAGGTACAACCTATGCTTTCTACTATTGTTTAACAAAGTTATGGATTTCATTTTGAGAAGAAGAATGAAACTCATTATTGATAATATTATCTGCTCAACCAAAAACTATGATTGATTGACGGCAGTGGGTGGTGTTTGAATTAGTTACTCTACATTAGCTTTATTAAATAAATGGGTGTACTGGCACAGAGCTTACATTGATTCATTTCTGCCAGATGATCATTGGGTTGCATACCTTGAAATCTCTCTGCCAATCTTCAGTTTTGCAATAAGATTATGTTTAGGGTGAGTTGTGCACTGACGAGGGCTCTGCACCCATTCACAACTGCCTGACCTTTGTGGGAGAGGATGATGCCTCAAATGGTGATTCCTTTGTAAGGTAGCATCTCTTTCATCCACAGATTTCCAGAGGCCTCCCTTCAGTGGTTTCCATGAAAACTTTCATTTTAATTTTCTCTTGGCTATTTGTGGCTGATAATCATAGAAGAGTTTCCTTTCCAAAGGGACTAAAGTGTAATACTAAGAGCATTAAATTCTACCAGTGTGATTTTAGGCATTAGTCTCACATTGTGGGGGATGTGAGAGGCAGGTGACTTTAGGGATTTTGTATTTCCTCCTCTGCATGAAATCTCCAGCCTTGATTTCTCTCCTGAGCTGCTGAGCTCCTGTCTTGTACAGCCTACTGTTAGCACCCATTTACTCTGGGTTGGCCATCTGACACCTAAAAGCCAGCTACCCAAACTGAAATTTATCATCACTGCCTAAAGCAACTCTTGATCATTGTTTTCTCTATTTCAGTTGTTGGCGTCACCATTTTATCAACTACCTAGGCCAGAAAGCTGGGAGTCACATAGTTTACTCTCACTCCCTCACTCCTTACACTTCATCAGCTGGACATTCCTGATGTTTCCATCCCTACGTGTTTCTGAAGCCTGTGCTCTCCTCTGAATGCTCTTTTTCAGACTTGTCTCATCACTTGATTGCATTATTTTAACAGGCTGTTAACTAGTTTCCATATTTCCAGGCTTTTCCACTTTAAACTAATAGTTTCACAACGACTTTCTGAAAAGCAAATCTCATTTCTCTGGATAAAACTCTTCAGTCCTACCCAGCATCTGTGCCATATTTTTCAAAACGTGGTCTGCTAATTACCTGCTTGATAGTCACCTGGGGAGGGGCGTTGTAAAAAATTCAGATGACTGTACCAAAGGCTTTGGCATCAGAATCTAGTTGGGGGCGGAGTCCAGGGATCTGGCTCGTAAACAAGCTCTCAAAGTGACTTTAAGCACTCAAAGCTTCTGCAGCCCTGACCCACCTATAGGTTAAAATGTAAGTCCTTGCTCAGACCTGGTTCCTGCCTACCTCTCTCCACCCTTTCACCCTCATGCTTTCTGCCCTAGGAAGAGAGAACTGCTGCAGCTACCCCACAGATCACTGGCAAGCTGGCACATGCTGGCCTTTGCTCAGCTCTTCCTCAGTAAATTGTCCTTTCCTTGCTTCTTTCACTAACTGTTCACGACACAGTCAGACCTGGTGGTTTCCTTTAACCTTGACACTCAGGATGTGGTCCTCAGACCAGCAGCTTCCAGTTCACGTGGATACTCATTAGAATGTGGACTCTCAGGCCCCACCCCAGATGTACAGAATAAGAATCTGCATATCGACAACTGTCAGGTGATCTGTACACACAATCCCATTTGAGGAACCCTGTTTTGGGAAAACTTCCTAGATCTCTCCAGTTGGACAAAGTCGTGCTTCTTGCAGAGCACTCTGAGTACCTGGGTACATGTCTGTCTGTTCCTCTCGACTGTGGGCTCCTATAGGGCAAGGAATCTTCCTTATTATCTCTCTATTTTCAGCCCCTCTTATTGTCCCTGGCCCACGGAGCGGCTCAACAAATGTTTGTTTATTTAAACTGAACTGACCTGCAGGTCAGCCTGGAACTAAAAAGCTGGATCCCTGATGAAATGTCCTTTTGCACAGATTGGTTGCGCTTTCATTTTTGGATGCCCTTGCTTCTGGCTGAACTGATGCTGTTTTTTGCCTCCTCTTTCTAAATCCACAGGTGGTCGAGAGCGTTTGCTGGCAGAAAGTGGATTGCTGCCCAGTGTGGATCGCTGGGGGCCAGGCAGCTGGGGTTCCCTGCTGGTTACCAGCCAGGCCCTGCTGATTGAAGCTTCCTCCAGGGACTGCGTGTTTGTTTCTCCTCCCAGAAGGAGCCTCGTTTGAGTTTAGATGTGTGTGTGTGTGTGTGTGGTGTCGGGGAGCTTCTTGGTTATCAGGACGTCGTCTGTCTCCTCTTGCATCTAGGTTACTGAAGTTGCTTATGCCATTTTCAATTCAAAACTCGTTAGCATGAAACCTCCATGACTTGACTCCAAAATAGGTTTCTAGTAATTTCCATCCTCTTTCTCTTGTACCATTAGACTGCAAACTATGTAAAGGTAGAGTGTGTCTATTTTTGCTCAATATAATATCCTCAAACATTTAGCAGTGCCTGGCGTATGTGTGGAATAAATGAATACATGAATGATACGTATCAAAGTGCTAATGTAGGGTCTCAGGTACTTTCTCCTATAGAGTCTTTCTATTCTTCTGTTTTCATTTATTTATTTTCAATAAGCATAATCTTTTGGAGGTATATTGCACTTTAGAAGACTCTGATAACCATTTTTTAACACCAGTCAATTTTTACGTTTTTTAATCTAAGAAACGCTTTTCTTAATTTAAATTGCCGTATACGTTAACTCAGTTGTTGATTTAAGATGGTTAGAAGCCCTAAAGAAAAATCACAATATGCAGATGATACAGTATGAAGGTCTATGAACTGAATTTGGTTCACACATACTTTTTTTTTGATCTTACGTAGTTTATTTTGAAACTGAACATTTAAACATTTTGGGTGGGGCATGTACTCTGTAATTTGCATAGGACCCAACATTCCTGATTGTCTTACATGCAACCTGCTTCTCCCATTATCTTTTTGGACTCTGAAAATGTTTGTTTGCAACCTGTGATGTAGAGGAAACACATGGGCTTTGGAATCACCTGTGTTCCAGGAGTAGCTCTGGCATTTATTAGTTTTAAGGTCTCATGTAAACACTGACATATATTCTGTATGTAAAATAGACATATCAGTACCTACTTAACAAAGTTATAAGAAGTTAATAAGTTTATCTTATATTGACCAGACAGCACCTTGACATTTCCCAAATAGTTCCTGAGCTCCTCTTATTCCTTTGTCTTTATAAAAAATTGAAAGTATCTGCATGAAATGTTCTACCTTTTTCATGAAGCCTTTCTCGATCCCGAGAGGCAGAATTAATAAGTCCTATATCACCCTCCCAGTTCACATTTTCTGTCTGTTGTTTTAGAAATTGTCATGTTCTACCCCTGACTACATGTTTGTAAGTATGTGTCTGTTTCCTTAAGTTACCTGAGGGCAGAGATGTGTGTCTTGTCCACCCGTCTCTCCTACAGCACTCAAGATACCTTACACAAAATAATACTTGTATATAGAATTGAAAAACAGTTTGGTTAAAAGCATGGAACTCAGAATTCGGGGGTTTTTCTACCAGCTCACTTATTGGCCTTGCAGGATATTTGGTCCTGTCCAAAACGTCCATAAGACATTTGGTCATGTGCAAAATGTCCATAAGACATTTGGACCACATCAAAAGGTCCTTGACATTTGTTCCTGTCCAAAATGTCTCTGAGCATATTTGGTCCATGCCAAATGGTTTTGGACAGGACCAAATATCAAAGACCTTTTGGCATGGACCAAATGGACATTTGGTCCGTGGATGTTTTGGACAGGACCAAAGAGTCCTGCAAATATGAAGGACCTTTGGCTGTGGACCAACATCAACTTAGTTATGGAGATAACTAATCTCCGTAATCCTGGGATCCCTGTTTGTGAAATTGTGAAATGGGGATAGTGATAACCCTATCTCCTAAAGATGTTGTGAGCATTAAACAAATTAATCTATGTCAAAAACTAACACCTACTAAGGTTCAATATTTTATATATTCATTTTTATCTTCATATTTTCTTCACATATGGCTACAAACTGCCAAATAAGCCACAGTTGAGAAACCTGGCATGGCTAATCCTCTCCATTCAATTTCAGTAGAACTTAACTGATGCTAGAGAGGAATAGCTGCTGAGGGCATATCTTTAGCTCAAAAATCATAGAAAAAATTTGATGGGGAGTTTAAGATGCAGGAGGTAACTTAACCATCAGGGTATTTTGGCTGCAGTTCATGACAAATAAACCTGTTATGGATAATTTATGTTGAAGGTATTCATGTCGCATGGAAGAGGGTTCAATTTGCGCAGCACGCACTTCTTTATTACCAGATGATTCATTGAAAATCACAATTTGCAATGATCTGCCTAGTGGAAGGGTTGTTGGTCATAAAAGCATCATAGAAGAAAATTTGACAATGAATATTATTTATGCCAAAGACATTCATTTGTATTAGCTTCACACATCCCAACGTGTGTGCGTTAAAATTATGACAGCACTGACAATTCAAATGAGACCCGAGGCAGGGTGAACGTCAGCATTTCTGATAAGCTGTACAAGATAATAGTTTTTGATACAAAAATGAGTTCGGCAACTCATACACCAAAGGATACTTTCCTTAATAACAAAGCCACATTTTCTTAGATACTACTATGAGCAAAGGGAGTAAAAGGAAGAGGTAAAGGAGATAGAAAGAAGTAAAGAATGGCCTTCTATATCAAATATCTCCAGCTTCTTGAATTATCTCCTGGTACTTCCATAAGCACAGGAAAGCAAATTAACGCATTCAGGCCCATGGGTACCATTGAGTGTCCTCCAGTAGCAAAGGTGTAAAAAGAGATGATGATACTTGCTAAGTAATACTATTTACTTTGCAACTAGGTGGTTTGTACGAAAGGTCTTCTGCAGATACCAATCTTTCTTTTTTAAACTTTAACAAATGGCATTTTATTTTGATATGCAGCCTTTTCTTATTGTTGATTTTACTTTTTTATTGTGGTTTTCAGTTTGTCATACATATGAAAGAAATTAGACCCATCATAACCTGTCTTAATATGCTCAAGTGGATGCAAATATGGCAGGGGGAGATGGTTCTGTGAGAGTCAAACATATGCTGATTTACTCGATATTACGTATTCTTTATTAACCTGTCACTTTGTTTCCTGTAGATGCAATCTGAAGTTCTGTCAATGTAGGAGACATCACAGCTCTACAGTAGGTTAATTGCGTACGTTGTGATTACATAACAATTAATTTTTATTAATTCATAACATATGTGATTAACTATATAAACATGGAATAACAACAAAACACAAATGTCAGCAACAAAAAATTATTTATATTTCATATTTGCTTCTAACTGATATGCTAGTTTAAAGCTTGTCAACGTCATCTCATTTAATCCTCAGAACAATCCTATAAAACAAATCTGATTTTTTATTACAAAGATGCACTTTGCAAGAAAAGAAAAATGCAAAAATTATAAAGTAAAATTGTCTCTTCATTCATTTCTGCCCTTTGATTTCCCAGAGGTAATTAGAATTAACGCTTTGGTGTATATACTTCCAGGCCATTTTTTAATGCATAGGTATCATTTTGCAAAAGAATGTTATATATTCTTTGATGTGCTTTTTTCATTTAGTAGTATATCTCGGACACTTTCATGCTGGAATCCACATATATGTTATATACTTTTAGTATTTCAATTTTGTAGGTGGAAAACTGATACTTTAAAAAAATAAATTTTCCAGTAAATGGTCTGGCTGAGGTTGCAGCTTCTATCAGTCTGATTCTAGATCTCATGCTTATAATCACTACACATCTGCCTCTCTGAATATATTATAAACATCTAATTGCAGATATTCTGAAAACTAGAAAATTATTTTACAAAAATCTCTATAAATTATTTCAATTTTCCTGCTCTCTTAAATTCAACAAGGTTATTGATTGCTCAAAATATATAATTTGAGTCTAAATTATTTATAGTGCTTTAATAAATCTATTAAGGAATGGCACTGATCTATTCAGGACAAAATGAAATTGCTTTATCCATCTTCAGAACTGCTTTCTTTTGGAAAAAAATATTTTTAATAGCCTATCCAATAATCAAAAGTGATGATGTTAAAGGCAATGAGAACTTTCTATTCGATGAAACAATTCTACTCTTTCCTTTATCGTTTGTCTGAATGGGATGAAGAAGAGGTTGACATAGAAGCCTTTAGAAGACTTTCGTAATAGCTAATGGAATATTCATTCATCCAACAGTATGAGCAGTTTCTATTTTCCAGGCACCAAGTTAGGTTCATGCAATTAAACTGAGAACGGTGAGGACAGTCCTGGTTCCCACATTCTGTTGGACAATTATATTCTAATGGCAGTAGTTGGAGATTGACTAAAAGCTGCTTCCAGCTCATTTTGAAAAGAGATTGGTATAAATTACAATTAAATGAATTAAATACAAACTTTGACTGACATTAACCACTTTTTCTTCAATTTTATTTTTTGCCAGGTACTAAAAGTCTTCAAGGATATCTTCCTCTAGTAAATAAAATATGTCTTTAAAAACCCTGAGCATCTTCTCTTCGTTTGTGCCAGGGAGTTAACTAAGACCCTCCATTAACATAATACTTAATTTGGTATCACTATCCTTCTGAGCGAGACCAGTCATTTCTGACTCAATTCAGGATTAGAAGGCTAGGAGAGCTTCATTATTATTCTTGTTTCTTTTAAGGTTCCACCTTGGAAACAAAGTGATTGAGAGGCACATTCTAAGAGAAACTCATCGAGATGAGCTCAGCCTCTCCTGATGATGATTTGGAAGTTGATGTCACTTTTTTGGGTCGGATTAAGATCTGGCATTTTACCGAGCCAAATCCTCTGTTTAATTATAGAGGTGAGATAATTGCCAGGGGAGTAGTTCAGTTAATAATTATAGAAATCCCAATTTAACAAGAAAAATAGGGTAGAACAAAAGCTGATTTCAGCCAAACTGATAGTCAAAACTGTTAGATTGTGAAAATTATTTATCCATTGGAATCAAATTGAGGTGCGTCATGTCATCGGCAGTGCTATTGTGGAAATTCTTCATTCAGTCTCTCCTCTTGTATTAAGACTGAGTTCGATTTGTAAAACAGCTGTAAAGATAAAGTCTGGAGAGGAGAAAAACTATATTAGAAAGTTTTCTTTATAATAAGGGTGAGCCATATTTTACTGAATTAAAAAATATCAGAAATAATAATTTACTCTAAACCTCTTCTGAGCAACCTCTAGATGTCTGAAGAGAGGAAAAGGCAAGTGAGCACAAAACTTTCGAAAATATTGCTTTTCTTTTTTCCCCATCACCTTAAATAGTCAATGAGTGTGTGGGATTATTTGAGAAATGCACAGCTCTAGCTAACTTATGTTGTAATTAATCAGCAGTACCATGAGTATTATTATTAATATCACTATTATCACATGCAATTTGTTTTATAAAACTTCATGATCCAAATCAGTTAACTCTTTGTAGAGCTGACCAAATTACTCTTTCGGCTTCATGTTTTCATTTCAGTAGTTAATATTCTTAAACTTTTTGCAACCACATTACATAATGATATATTTGATAAGCTATATTCAACCTAAATTCTGTATCTAGTTCAATGGTTCTAAATGTCTAGCTTTAAAAAATAGCAAAAAGTTGTGTTTAAATAGGAACATAATCATTTGTACTTATAATATTTTTTGTCCTTATAATATGTGTATTTATTATATATAATTGTTAAAGTATAATATAACATTTCCATAGGTACTCAGAAATGTGTTATTGACCACTCTCTTAGATTAAAGAAGTTAAAGGTTTAAAAAATAAAAATTTTACACATTTTCTCTAGTTTTAGGATGCAATTAATTGTAACCACTTTTCCTCAATTAGAGAAAACACTACATGGCTCTACATTTTTGTTACTGTTTTTTTAATATTTTCTTAATAAGTTCAGCATATAATAAGAATTGTATATAACTGCCTATGGTGCAGAGAGGGATCCATTTAAAAAGGTTATTAAAGCTGAAGCCAGAAAAAAAGATATTTTCCATCTTTTCCTGCAATATTGTGTAGCATATTTGGGGATGGGGGTATGACGAAAGGGATGCAGCTCTGCCAACACACAATATGATGTTATTACAATGCTCCCCCCCCCCCCCGACGTATACCCAAATACAAATCTCCTCCTGCCGTTCCTCCTCAAAATCGCCTGATGGCTTCACGTTGCTTTCGGTTATAGGAAATGCTTGTAACACGGCTTACAAGGTCCTTGTGATAGGCCCCCTGTGACTTGTCCACACTCACTTCTCTGTATATCATTAGAATGTCATTTCAGTCTTTGAATGTACCTTGCTTTCTCTCAGTTTCAGCTGTTCCCATCTTCTGACTCAAACACACTTGCCTGCCTCTGTAGCAAGCTAATTACTACAAATTCTTCAGAGGCGAGCTTGACTCACTCTGCCACTACTTTGTGGGGCCTTTGCAGAAGGCCCTCTTTCCTGCCTCTCTGCACACACAAATAAAACAGCAATGAAAACTGGTTGGGCACTCTTATTTGGAGCTGCCATAGCAAGCTGTACTTCTCTAACAAAGGTACTTATTGAAATTTATTGTACATTTAATGATCTACCTTCCCTAGTATAGACAATGATTATAACTTATACTTATAGAGTCTACACCTATCGAGTATATCAAGATACACTCAGTGTATGCTGAGTGCCTTACACAGTGCCTGACATGTAATAGGTGTTCAAAGATCTTTGTCAAATGGTGTTGAATGGTCTTGTTCATAAATATACAATAATTGGAGGGAATAATGCCTAGCTCAAAGGCTACTTTGAAGAGTAAAACAGACAATGCCTATCATAGTGCCTGACCCCCCAAGATGTCATTTCCATAGCTTTTTCTTTCTTCATGGAAAAAATTGTTCACCATACCAGATATCTCCTTTCACGTCCAGAGATCAGTGTGTTCATTTGGTTGACATGTATCTCCAACAAATGCCATGTACTTTCCACGAAAAAGAAACAGAATGTTTAATTGTACTTGAAATACATTTAGAGCTTTGAATCTTGCTAGCTGAAACCAGATGATAGGGTCTTCACAGGAAAAAAAAAAAAAAAAGAGGTCGCAGGTGATTTTACACCCTACCATTTTATCAGTTGGTTCAGTTACATAGTAATGGGTTTAGTAGTAATAGGGGAAAAAATCCATTTTAAATAGAATATTTCTCTTTTCTACCAGCTCTGAAGGCTTCATTTATATGCATCTTCTGTCCTTAAGCTTCAGAGTCCCTCAAAGAAAGAAATAAGAAACTCTTGTAGGAGTGGAGTTTAAGAAGATGATAGTGGTGGAATTATTGACAGTGGAGGTTTTCAGCTACTGGCATTAACTATCATTTAGGTAGATCATTCATATTATAAAAAAGATCATTCATATATAAAAAAGGTATGTGTTTGTTTACTTTACATTTTCTTTTTTTTTTGGTGAGGAAGATTGTCCCTGAGCTAATATCAGTGCCCATCTTCCTCTATTTTGTATGTCGGATGATGCCACAGCATGGCTTGATGACTGGTGTGTGGGTCCATGCCCAGGATCTGAACCCGTGAACCCCGGGCTGCTGAAGTGGAGCATGTGAACCCAACCACTAAGCCACTGGGCTGGCCCCTATTTTACATTTTCTGAGTGTAGAATAAACATCCTATTTAATGACAATTATAAAATCAACAAAAGTTGCTGCATTCTCACAACAGGTTAAAGAAATGACAAATTGAGCTAGAGATGTAGTGTCATAAGAAGAATGAATGCAAGTTTTTACAATAATTATGTTTGTCTCTCCATTACACAAAAGGCCTTAAAGATTCACTGAACAGTTAAGACATTCTAAATTTTTCCCACTACAAAAATAGCCATAAAACCAAATGTTTTGAAATAGGGCCAGATTAAGAGAGTGGCAAAAACTCATACTAAAAAAGAGAAATTTTATGTGCACACTTGGTAGATAATTTTAATGGCCGCATTAAACAAACCTTTAATTTTACACATTTACTTTTTAGTGGGATGTCTATGGTAGGCAAGGGATTCTTCCTTTCTTTTGTGGGTATCATGCATTATTGGTGAGCATTAGGGTAAGATCTTCTTTGGCTTTAAAAGGTGTTCTAAATTTAAGCCACATGCAAAATATTTCAAATTACCTTACTTGGCATTTGGACTTAAAGGTGTAATATTAAGACTCTCAAAATTAACATGGAGAAAACAAAACATTGGTTACCTCTTCCACTCCCAAACCTGCTTTTCCCTATATTCCCTATTTCAGTAAATGGCGTCACCATCCACCTAGTTTCTCAAGCCAGATTCTACACAATGTTTTGATTCTCCACGTCTCTCATCCCCAAATCCAATCTGACAGCAAGTCTTATTCATTTTCCTTCCTATTGTGAGAAACAATCTTTCATGGGCCCTGAGCATCCCTACATGTTCTTTTTGTGCCTAGAATGAAAGGCCCTGACTTGCCTTCACTTGGGCAATTTCTCAAGGTTGTGTTTGCAGCAAGCAACCTCGACGGATGATGCAACGTGTCGCTTGGAGATAAAGAGCAGGCTTGCTTACCGCTTGCTATAAAACTGGTGCATTCTCTAAGCTCAGTGTTCCTCTCCTGTAACACCATCCACCATATGCACAGACATCCATATGGGTCAAATAAAAAATGGAAAGGTTTTTTTTTTTAGTGTATGTTTCATTCAATACTTGAGATATATTTATACTAAAAATGTATGTTTTTTAATCTGGAATTCAAATTTAACTGGAAATCCTGTATTTTTAATTGAAATTTGTATTTAAGTAATTGTACATTCATATGCAGTTGTAAAAAATGATTCGGAGAGATCTCGTGTGTACTTTACACAGTTTCCTCCAAAGGTAATGTTTTGTAAAATTATAGTACAATATCACAATGAGGATATTGGCATTAACACAACCCACTAATGTTATCCGGATTTCCTGAGTTTGGTTTGCATTCATTGGTATGAGTGTGTGTATGTATGTGTGTATTTAGTCCTACACAATTTTATCATATGTATATTTTGCATGTATCTACCACCATAATCAGGATTCTGAAGCAGTTCTGTCACTACAAAGATCCCTTGTGTTGCCCTGTAATAACCATCTAATTGCTATTTGTGTAATCTTATACCTTTTGCTCTTGCTTAAACACCTTATTTCTAGGTGTTTTGGTTTTTTGATTCGTTGGTATTTGCTACATAGAATATCATCTACAAATAGATAGTTTTATTTCTTCCCTTCCAATTTGAATGCCTTTAATTTCTTTTTCTTATTGCAGTGTCTAGAACTTCCATTACTATATTGAATAAGAGTATTGAGGATGAACATCCTGTCCTTATTCCTGATATTAGAGGGAAAATTTTCAGTTTTTCTCTATTAAGAATTATGTTAGGGGCTGCCCCAATGGCATAGTGGTTAAGTTTGCGTACTCTGCTTCGGTGGCCCGGGGTTCGTGGATTCACATCCTGGGTGTGGACATACATACTGCTCATCAAGCCATGCTATGGCAGCATCTCACATATAAAATAGAGGGAGATTGGCACAGATGTTAGCTTAGGGCTAATCTTCCTCACACACAAAAAAATTATGTTAGCTGTAGCTTTCTTGTAGAGGCTTCTTACAATGTTGAGTAATTTCCCTCTAGTCCTAGTTTTCTGAGAGTTTTTTTTATCATGAGTAGGTGTTAGATATTGATGAGTGTTTTTTTCTGTGACAGTTGATATGATCATATAATTTTCCTTCTTTAGATTTTTGATATGGTAGATTACATTGGTCTTTGAATGCTGAACCAGCTTTGCCACACCTTGGTCATGGCATATAATTGTTTTATACTTGGTTGGATTCTGTGCGTTAGTATTTTGTTAAGGATTTTTCATCCAAGATCATGAAAAATGTTGTTCTGTAGTTTTCCTTTTTTGTGCTGAATTTGTCTGATTTTGATATCAAAGCTAGAGTAATACTGACCTCATAAAACGAGTTGGGAGGTGTTCCTTCCTCATCTATTTTCTGTAATAGATTGTGTAAAATTTGATGTGAATTCTCTTCAAATGTTTGTTAAAATTCTCCAGTATATTTCTTTTGGGGAAGCTTTTAAATTATGAATTCAATTTATTTAATGGTTTTAGGGCTATTCAGATTATATATTTCACCTGGGTTGAGTGGTGGTAGTTCGTGGGTTTTGAGGATTTAGTTCATTTCTTCTATGTTATCAAATTTATAAGCGTAAAGTTGTTCGTAATGTTTCCTTACTATATTCTTAATAACAGCAGGATGTGTAGTCATATCTCAATTTCATCCCTGATGGTGATTTGTATCTTCTCTCTTTTTATTTTGTCAGTCTTGCTAGAGATTTTTCAATTTTATTGATTTTTTTGAAGATCCAGCTGTTTATTTCATTCATTTTTCTCTGTTGTTTTTCTACTTAAATTTCATTTATTTCTACTCTGGTCTTTATTATTTACTTCCTTCTGATTGATTCAGGTTGATTTTGTTGTTCTTTTTGCAGTTTCTTGATTATTGGTTTGAGAACTTTCCGATTTCTAATTTAAGCTTTAAGACTATTCATTTCTCCTTTAGCACTACTTTACCTGGATTCCACATATTTTGACAGATTGTATTTTTATTTTCCTTCAGTTCGATGTATTTTTTATTTCTCTTGAGACTTCCTTTTTGACAATGAATTATTCAGAATTTAGAAGTGTGCTGTTTAGTTTCCAACTATTTGAAGATTTTCCTGTTATCTATCTGTTATTTATTTCTAGTTTGATTTCATTGTGGTCAGAGAACACACTCTATGATTTTAATTCTTTTAAATTTGGTGAGGTTTGTTTTATGACCCAGAAAATGGTATATCTTGGTGAAGGTTCTATAGGCACTTGAAAGAAAAAATGTGTATTCTGCCATTGCCGGGTAGATTGTTCTATATATGTCAATTAGATCCTGTTGGTTGATTGCATCGTTTAGATATTCTGTATATCCCCACTCATTTTCTATGTAGTAGTTCTATCAGTTATTGAGAGAGATGTTGAAGTCCCCAGTAAAACTGTCGATTGTGTATTTCTTCTTTGAGCTCTATTAGTTTTTCCTTCATATACTTGGAGGCTCTGTTTTTTTGGTGCAATACATCTAGAATTCTTATGTCTATCTAGTGGATTGATCTTTTTATCATGATGTAATATTCTTTGTCCCTAGTAATTTTCATTGCTCTGAAGTCTATTTTATCAGATATTAATATAGCCACTTCTACCTCTTTTTTGCATTGTATATCTTTTTCTATCCTTCTACTTTTAACTGATCAATGTCATTGAATTTTAAGTGAGTTTTTTGTAAACACCACATAGTTGAGTCATTTTTATCTGCTTCACCAATCTCTGTATTTTGAATGATGTATTTAACTACTCACATTTACAATAATTACTGATATGATAGCACTTACATCTGCCATATTATTATTTGTTACTTCTTATTGTTTTCTCTGGTTCTCATTCTTTTTTCTTTTTACTTGCCTTCTTGTGGGTTAGTTGAAAATTTTTTAGGTTCCATTTTGATTTATTTCTACCATTTTTGAGTCTATCTCTTTTTATAGTTTATGTTTTAGTGGTTATGGTATCTATATATATACACACACACATGTATATTATATGTTACCAATAGATTCTATAAAACATGGGGTTTATTGGTATCAACATTTACTACTTTGAGTGAAGCATGGAAACCTCATTTCTATTTCGAATCTTTTATCTTCCCCACTTTTAAATATCATTGTATTGAGTGTCACATGGTATTACAATTTGTGTTTTAATCATCAAATATGACTGATAAAACTCATGAGGAAAATGATAGTCTATTGTATGTGTTCATATTTCTGCTTTCTATTGTTTCTTATTCCTTCTTGATTCTTTCTTTTTATCATTTCCTTCCTGTTTGTAGATGTTCTTTTAGCCAATCTTAAAGGATAGATCTACCAAGAATCAATGCTATTAGTTTTCCTCTGTCTTTTGATGCCTTTATTTTGCCTTAATTTCTAAAGGTTAGTTTTGCCAGATATAGAATTCACTTTTGACAGTTCTTCTTCTTTTAGCACTTGAAAAATATTGGAAAACTTCCTTCTAGCCACCATAGTTTCAAATGAGAAATCTACTGTTATTTGTTTAATGTTCATTGTTGATAAGTGCACTGTCACTCTCTGGCTGCTTTCAGCATTTTTTTCTTGTCTTTAGCTTTCAGAAGTTTAATTATAACATGTCTCGGTGTAGATTTCTCTGGGCTGATTTTGTTTGGAGTTTGATCACCTCCTTGAACCTGTAGATTTGTGCCTTTCATCAAATTTGGGAAGTTTTCAGTCATTAATTCTTTTTTTTTATTTTTGGTGAGGAAGACTGGCCTTGAGCTAATATCTGTGCCAGTCTTCCTCTATTTTGCGTGTGGGTTGCCACCACAGCATGGCTTGATGAATGGTATATGGGTCCGCACTCAGGATCCGAACCTGCGAACCTGGGTTGCCGAAGCAGAGTGCGCCCAACTTATCTACTATGCCACTGGGCTGGGCGCCCAGTCATTAATTCTTTGAGTCCTCTTTTAGTCCACTCTCTCCTCTCCTTCTGGGATTCTGATGATATGAATGTCAGATCCTTTGTTAATGTCACACAGGTCTCTGAGTTTCTGTTTATTTTTTTTCAGTCTACTTAGATTGTGTAAATTCTATTAATCTGTTCTCCACCCATCCATCTTCTTTCATCTCCATTCTACTATTGAGCAAATCAAGAAAATTTTTACTTCTATTATTATATATTTCAGTTCTATAATATCCATTTGGTTCTTTTTTAATAACTTCTATTTCTTTACTGAGAATTTTCTATTTTTTCTATTTGTATCAGGATTTGCAATGTATTCGTAAAGCATTTCTAGGACAGCTGCTTTAAAATCCTTGTCAGATAATTAGAACATCTGATCCATCTCAGTGTTGGCGTCAGCTGATTGTCATTTTTTTATGCAAGTTGTGATTTTCCTGGTTCTTTGTATGACAGCTGATTTTCTATTGTATCCTGGATATTTTGTCTATTATGTTAGGAGACTCTGAGATGTATTTAAATCTTTTACTTAAGCTGTTTATTTATCCTGTTTAGTTTTAGCTGGCAGCTCCTGGCCTATTTGTATGTGGTTCCAATGAAAGCTTAATTTTTAGAGAATTTGCATCATTATTTTGGTCTGCTTTGGTGTCACGGGGGTTCCTGCTGGTCTCTATTGTTGCTGCTTGAGGAGATGGAAAAAGTTTCCCCAGGAAGGGCCATGAATTGTCTAACTGTGGGAGAGGAGGGTCTCAGGCCTGTAGGGACACATGGCTTCCTGGGCCAGCGACTTGAGACTGAGTTCCTCTTGATGGTTCTGCCTGCCAGCCTACATACCTCTTGGAGGGGGTGGTGTGTCTAACTCTCATCATTTATTGTTGATGGGGCTGCACATCCATCCCCCTTACCAGTGGTGTCAGGGAGCCTGATGTCAGAGGAACTCCCATCCAGAGAACCGAGCTGCCTTCTGTTGGTAGATTAGAAGCCAGGAAACACTGGGCCTGGGTCGCCTTCTTCTGTCGGTTTGGGGGACTTAAGACACTCTGTTACTGTGTTGTTCTTCCAGTCTTGGGGTCAAACCAGTGTGTATTCTTCTTACCACCTTTCGTAGTTCTCCTTTGGTTGACTCTTTGCACTATTTGCAGGGTTTATAGTTGTTCTTAGAGGGGAAGAGAAAAGATAAAAGGGTCTATACCATCTTGTCTGGACTGGAATTGTTATCCTGCATATTTATTTGCTAAATATGGCAACCCTAACTAGGCCAGAAGCAATTTAAGGCATAAGTAGTCAACTGCAGTGTGTGATTTTCATACTTTTTCTTTTTTACTTATGTTTCACAATGAAATAAGGTTCAATGGACTTAAAAATAATTAATAGTGTAGGCCAGGGGTCCTCAAACTACGCCCCCCCAACCCAGAGGCCAAATTGCCTCATAGCCTGTTTCAGTATGGTCCTTGAGCTAAGAATGGTTTTACATTTTTAAAGGATTTAAAGAAAAACAAAGAATAATATGTGACATATTCCATATGTGGCTAGCAAACCATTTACAGAAACCCTCTACAGAAAGATTGCTGACTCATAGTCTAAAGAAACGGAAAAATAAAAAACACTAAACTTGGATTCAGAAAAAGAGGGTTTGATTCTTAGCTTTAAAACTGATAATCTCTGTAACTTGGAGCAAATCATAAAAACTCCCTGTGCTACATTTTTCTCTTTATAAAATAAAGCTTCAGATAAAATAAAACCTGAAATTCCTCCAGTATGAAATCTTAGATGAGCCTGTCATGAAACTATTATAGTTGGGTAATTTTCTAAATGAGGCTTATTTTTACCCCCACTTTTTACGTCAAAAAAATTCAAATCTATGGAAAAGTTGAATAGATAGTACAATGAATATTCATATACCCTTCACAAATATTCACCAGTTGTTAATATTTTGCCACATTTGTTTTATATGATTCTTTGTGTGTGTATATGTCTATCTATTCAGATTTAAATTTTATTTTTTCTGAAACATTTGAAAATATATTGCAGCCATCATGACATTTTACTCCTAACTACTTCAGTATGTATCACCTAAGAGCAACTTGAAAGGAGTAGAGTTGTCTTGAAAGGTTGGTAGTAAGGAAAGAGGAGAAAGCAAGAGTGTAAATTCAAGGCCCTATAGAAATGAAAGATAATCAAAATGGAATCAAGATGAAACAAAATCCAAAAACTTTCTAAAACTCAGAGTGGAATGTATATATTGAAATTGACAAAATATCATACACAAGGGAAAACTGACATAGAAGCAGTAGCTCCCAGACATAGCCTAGTTAAGCAATTAGATTTTAAAGAATAAAGAATAAAGGAAAAAGCTTTAGGACTCCTGGTCAAAACTTCTAAGCCCTTGGGGCCAGCCCTGTGGTATAGTGGTTAAGTTCAGTGAACTCTGTTCAGGTGGCCTGGGTTCATGGGTTTGAATCCCAGGCACAGACCTTCACCTCTCGTCAGCCATGCTGTGGCAGTGACCCACATACAAAATAGAAAAAGATTGGCACAGATTTTAGTTCAGGGCTGTTCTTCCTCAAGCAAAAAAAGAAGATTGGCAACAGATGTTAGCTCAGGGTGAATCTTCCACACCAAAAAAAAAAAAAAAAACAATAGATAATACTAAGCCCTTTACAATGTAAAGAAAATCTTGTCATTATCAGATTTCTCAACAACAACACACAGAGCAAAACGACAGCAGAGCAACATTTTTTTTAATCAAGGAAAGAAAGTGTGACATAAGAATTTTATATCCGGTCAAGCTATTCATCAGATAACTAAGCTATAGAGAAAAAATAGACAGTTTTAAACATGCCTGAATTTGGAGTTTGTATATAGTTATTTATTTCACATGTATTTTTGTGGAAGAGGTTTCAGAAGCCTTGTATAGTAGGGAAAAACACTAATTTTTATTGAGTATTTATTATAAGCTAGATGTACATAACTTTGAGTTAGATCTAATCTTTATTTTACAATGAAGAAATTGATACTCAAAGAAATTGACCAATGTGACCCAGTGAGCATGTGTCAAAGCCAGGCTTTAAACCCAATTTGATCTTTCTTCTATATCATGCTCACTGTGGATTCTTTATGCTCATTGTCTGCTCTGTAAATGCAACTATAGTTTTGTGTTGTTGTTGTTGTTTTTAACTAAGAGAGAGAAATGATCCTCCCTACTACTCTAATATTTTTTCTCTAACTGGTAAAACTATTTATAATCTTGCTTAGCTGACAAGTAGTTCTACTATTTTTGCAGTAGCTTGAGCTCAGAACGCTGTAAAGAGCATACTGATTTAATTAAAGTCTTGAAAACAATCAACTTGAAAATACAACGGTTTTACATGCTAAAACTTCCTCCCTCAGAACCAATCACATCTGATGATAAAGACAAGAACTGAAAATCCTAAAACTTAGCTTTCAAACATTCATTGAATCTGTTTTTGAATACATGTAAAATAAGCAACACTTTCAATATAAGTACTATCCCTAAGAGGAAATTAGCAAGAGCATATTAGATTACAAATTTTAATAAACTGGTATTAGCATTATCACTTTCAAGCAGAGGACAAAGAGAGCGTTTGGTGCTATTTTTGAGATGCTATAGTGTCTTATCAGCGTCTGTGACAAACCACCCTCGAGTATCTACTGCCCATGCTAATTAGTTTATAGCCTACCACCCATGAGTCTACACAGAAGACAACAGAGCCTTTCAAAAATGTTCCCTCTTTCTCATAAAAGTCAAATACAAGCAATTCTCATTCAACATAGATGCTAATGCAGGGAAACATAATGGTGTCTAGCTTCCAGAAGACAAGAGAAATATATTACCTAATGAAATCCCGCACATTGTTTGAAAGTTGGTATAAGTCTTTGTGTCTAACATGAGAGTTTCTAAAACACAGCCTTACCTTACTAAATCAAATAAATGGGGGAAAAAAATCCCTGAGAAATAGAATTGGAATTATTCAAAATGTTCCAGTCAGCTGTAACCTTTGTACCGGTGACACCATAGCAGGACCTAGCATGGTCAATATATATTTTTAGCTGAACTGCCATTTCCATTACTTGAACAATTTTTTTTATCGGTTTGTAACTAGGACATTTTCATTCTCACCATCTGAAACTTGACAGAAATTGTCAGACCAAATGTACTTTGAAGAATACAACAGATCTACTTTGGCTCATAGACAATTTAAAAATACAATGGTTGCTAGGTCTTTCACTAGATCTCTATCTCTAAAACAAAGGAAAGGATTTTAGATGATTTGGGTAATTCTTTTATTCTTTTAATCTTAATTATACTATTTACTGCATCAACTTCTTTGATTTTTGTAAAACATCAAACTCACCTTATTAAGATGGGAGAATTTGAAGGGATTGTGATGGCAGCTTCATAGTTTTCTTGTAAGAATGAAGGGAGATGACACAGGGCAGGTGCCCAGAACAGGGTCTGGCAGATTGCTGACACTCCATTCGTAAGAGTTTTTTATCTTTGCCTCTGACAAATGGAATGCCATTGCTTAGGGTTATTTTTTTAAAAAAAGTAAAAGGCAATACAGCAAACCAATATTTCAAAGAAATCCAAACTTAATGTGAAGTATAGTGCCTGGTAAAGTTACTGGCACATTTTAGTTAAACTAGAAAAAATATAGAACCAATTTGAGGAGGAGAAGCAAATCCTGATGGACTAGACACTAGCTTTTAGCCATTCCTTTAATAAAATTACTAATTTTATTTATTAATAAGTAATAAAATTACTCAGTATGGTTTGCTTCCTGTGAAATAACTGCCAAAAGTTAGTGAATAGCTCAAAAGCAATCACATGTAACAATAAGTGCAATAAAAAAGAGCCATAATCTCTTAGGATGTTTAATTTCCAGACTCCATAATCTCCTAGGATGTAAATTTCACAGACGTTGGATTAACTCTCTCACTTTGTTAAGATACAGCTGTACTGAATTTAGTAGCAAAATCGACAGCATTCTGCCTGATCATGGTGTACGCAGCTTTGCAGAGAAGCCAGTCAGTAAACAATAAATAGCCTAGGCTCTGGGAGAGCCTGGTCCAGTGTTCATAGATAGATTAGTTAATGGGATCATTGAGACCCATTTTCATTTTCTTACTAGATATAGAAAGGATGATACACTTTTCCTGGGATTTCTGACCGTAAAGAAAAGTAAGGACAATATCACCCTTTTAGAGTTGACTGCTACTGCTTAAATTCCACCCTATAAAGGGCAAAGGGCAAATTTATTGATTTTTCCTTCAGTGGAAAATCAGTAACTTTAATAATCTGCAATGAGTTACCCCATTACCAACGCAGAATTAACCAGAGTTGACTTTATTCTCAGACAGAAAAGAGAGCCCAGCATGAGCTCATTTTCTGTGACTATGTCTGTCACTCCTCAAAGTAAAGTGGAAAATTGAGGCAAGTCACGTAATATCAACTCATCAATACTTGTTCTTGCCTCAGTTTATTTGGCTATTTTAACCAAAAGATTAAAGTGTAAACACATCACAAGTATTAGTGATTCTTCCCTTCTAATTAGAATCTTGTAGTGGGCATGACATGAAGGAGAATGTAACATGAGCTGTCTTAGTTCTGTGTAGTTAAGAAGACATTAAAATAATCCCCTAAAAAATAAGAGTAAATAGATGAATGAATTCGATGTTTTGCCTATGCTACCAAGCAAGTGATATGATTGATGATTTCATTGCAAGTCAAGTAGTGACGTTGGTAGCCTACAGCCATAGCCAGAAATGAATGGTGTAAATTTTGTAGAGATCAGAAAAGTGAACTAGAACAACTTTCAAGGCTTTTATGGATCAGATCAACTCTATTCCAACCATGGAAGAAGGTTCAGATAAAGGTGAGGATATACCAAAATAAGTACATTATGATTGAGTAAGGGAACAGAAAAAGGAGTCTCATAAATATACTTAATTTAAAAAATTCATTTAAGAGCATCTTAAAACCACTGTGTTATGTATTTGTATTTTAAAGAAAATAGTAGACTATCTTTGTTACATTGCTAGCTTTCCATAAAGATTACTTTTATGCAGTATCATATGAAAATTTTTAAAAGACAGAGTTTCATGTTTAAATAAAATCTACAAATGCAGCTCATGAAATTATAGTGATGGTGAAATTTTATCATTTTCTTTTTAGAAATTTAGATCAGCTATAGGAAGTTCTTACAAGAGCATTGAAGAGACATTTAGACATTAAATAACTCATTCTGAATCTAGTATCCTTTTTAGCACGCAAACCAACCCTGGCAGTTCAGAATGTGAATTTTTTAATTTTCCTGGCCTTCCGTTTGCTTATTTTTCTTTGTTTGGTCTGTGAATATTTTAGTGAGGATTCACTTTAAAAGTAATCCTGATCCTTGTTGTTGCTTTGCAATGTTTGAGAAAATGACTACCGGAGCTTTAACGCTGTCTTGTTCATCAGCGTGAATAAGATAAATGATTAAAAACAATACCTGGAGCGCAACTCTCAAGTTGGGTTTCTGTCTGTTGAATTTTAATTCCATGGTAAGATTCTTGTTCAGACAGAAGGTAAATAAATAAATAAGTTCAGAAATTCCACTGATTTCAGTAGGCTATGTCACTGGGGATGCATTATTTTTAAGCCAAAATATCATCAGTGTTTTACATGATTGCGTTAGAGACACCAGGCCTCTTGATTCCTTTCCAAGGCTGGCAACGCCTGTTTACCATGCAAAGGCTTTGAACGTGAATCGGGGAGGCAGACTGAAAAGCCCAAGAGCAGCCTCACAGACGGTTGGTTGGCAAGGATATGACACGTGACACAGCACAATTTGCCTTCTTGGGACTCTCAGACGTTTTAGCAGGCACCCCTGCTTTCCACCTTCCCCTCTTCTATTTGTCTTCCACTTTGGGAGACAAAATAGTGGGTGTTAAGATTGAGATGTAGGCCACAGAATGTGGAAAATCATGCAGCCTTTGGTCTGCCAGTGCCACTCTTTTTGCCTCTAGAGTGTGTCAGAATTCGTGAAGTGACTGTATTTACTCCTCACCTGGCTGCAGAGGAAAAGAGTGTGGTGCTAACACCTGTCAAGGAAATTACAGGTACGAGCAATTATTGGGGTTGGGGGCATCCAGGAGAAACAATTATGCACATTTTCAGTCTAATTTGATGATAGCCTCAGGTTTCTGGACCCTTGCCAGGCCTAAGTTGTAAAAACTGAAGCACCTGGCTTTTAAAAGTTAAAACACTCTTGTTTTAGCTGGTTGATTGGCTCACTGCAAAAGGAATGCAAGGAAAAGCAGGCGGCTTTTTTAGAAGCATGTTTCATAAATTTTACTACAAAAGCTTAATTTTTAAAATAGTACTATGGCAGATTTATAGCCTTTATTCTGGTTTGTGCTCTCAAAATTTGTTTATATATTCAAGATTTATTTCTTCAAATAGCCTACAAATATAGAGTCTCTCAGATGTCACTGATGCAACTATAAATAAAAGAAACATGACCCCTTCTCTTGTGGTTCTTATGGTCTTGAAAGGACTGCATCTATGCACCAATGATATATCTGTGACGAGAGTCATGAAGGATGTCGTGGGATTGGGGACATAATTTGGTTTGGGGGAGAAGTATCAGGGAAATGTTCCCTAAAGAAAGGACTTTTGAGATGAAGATTAAGAGATGAGTTGGCCAGATGAAAAGTGATAAAGTGTATTTCAAGCATAGGCAATCCCATGGACAAAGGCCCCCACATAAGGAGGAACTTGTCACATAAGCGGCAATGAAAGAAAGTCAGTTGGGAGCAAGTCAAAATGAGGAAGGGGGAGGTTGGCTCAACAAGAAGCTAGAGAAGAGGGCAGAGGCCAGTTTGCTGAGGACTTTGTAGGTCATGGTACGAAGCTAGGCTTGATTCTAAGATTATGAGTGACTGCTGAGAAATTTAAGCATGGAAGTTTTAAGAGCAGTTTGATACATTAACAGATCTGAGCACCTACTGGGTAGTAGTCATTATGCTAGTAATTGCGGAGCAAGGTAAATGTGAGATGGTCCCTGTCTTGAAGACGCTCACCACCTTAAATGAGAAACAGATATGAAAATCTTCCATTACAATAAGAGGATTTAGGTTTGAACAGAGGCATGAACCAAGTGCTACTGGAGATCAGAGAAGAACTCCAGTAAAGGGTCTTTGACTCAGCCTTTGAGTGGGTATCAGGGTGTGTCCAAGGGAGATGGTATTTGATTCAGGTCTGGAAGAACATGTAGGAGCCAGCTACATGGACCAAGGGTCAGAATAGCCTTCCAGATAAAGAGAAAAGCATGCCCAGAGACCTGTTTGGCACACTTGGAGAATTGCCTGTAGATTCAAATAGCTGGAGAAAAGGGTGTGGATGGGAGTGAGCCAGGAAATGTGGCTGCAAAGGTTTGGGTAGCATACCTCTGCCCTGTTAAGGAATGAGAGATATTAAGGGATTTGTATGTTGCATCACCTTCCAATTTTAGTGAATATTCACCAAGGAAAATTGCAAACTTCGCCTTTGCAGAGAGAAAGAGCCGTTAAATGGGCCAGTTCTCAGTAATACAGGTTACAGTCATAACCATTTCTGTCACTTTTCAAAAGTCTGCAGAATTTATACCTATTCAACAAAATGTTAATTTATGCTTTAGGAAAAAGAACAGAGGAATATATATCTTAAGGTGATCTCTTTTTCATTTTGGATCTGAGTTCTGCATCAACCTGAAAAATGGAATAAACTTTCAAAAACGACATCAAATACTCAACTGAGAGGAAGAAAAAGGTCCCTATTTATCAAGTTCCTGCAATCACTGCTGAGTGATATATTGTGATTACAGCTTTTTTTTTTAATTGGCAGGCTTCTGGGATGCAATGGGAATTGGTGACAAGATGATGGATCAGTTTCTCCGTATTGGCTGGTTGATCCGACAAACCTAAAGCAGATATTGACATTTGTCACTCAACATTGGAGCCCTACAGACTCCTCCGCTGATTAGTCAAATACTTCATCTCCCTTTAATTAACGTTTTAAGAGCAGAGCCTCACAGAGATGCTCAAGAGAACAAAGTTTTGCAACATAATGGAAAAGAAAGGTTACACTGTACCAGTTGAATGAGAAGAAGTGAGCATGGGGGGAAAGGAAGAAATCAATGACAGTGTTTGAACAGCTTAACCCTGTTGGCCCTTGCATGTTAATAGATTATTTATGCATCACTTTGCCAGTGAGAAGAAATTAGTATGATTAGCATTTTCTGTTTATTGACCGTTGATCACAAATTGGAAAAATGTTTACATGTGTTTTTGTTTATTACCTTGAAAAATCATTGACAAGAAAGGTCAAGAGAAGAACTCATTCTCTCATATAAACTCGAATTTTATCCTAAAGAAAAAAAAAAGTGTAAATGAACAGAAATATATTTCTCATTGTGCTGTGAAGAAAAGGGAAACTATTTGATTTCCAGAGAAAAGCCTTTTAAAATAGGTGGTTAGGAAGGATCTTTGAAGTTTGACGTGAGTCTAATTTCATTCTTTAGTTAATAGTCAAGGATTTTCAAAGAGTCCTTATGATGTTGGCAGAAAATTTTCACCCTTCTGTGCCTCCCTCCACCCTGATCGTTTCAAAGTTTCCTTCACCATACCACTTCAATCATGCCCTGTTTTGGAAGAGAATTGCAAGGTAATCTCATAGTAAAGACAGTGACACAGGGATACTTAGGGAAGAATCCAGAAAGGGTTTAGAGTTCTACTTTAAGTACCTTAAAAATTCACAAATATCAGTTAGGTATTATTTAGGGAAAATGTATGTTGCAGTGTAAGTCTTACAAATAACAAATCCACAAAGGTCTCTGCTGTATTTAGCAACCATAGGAGCAGGGACCAAATGTAGAATCGCAGACCTGGATGAATCCCCTATTGTCCTGTCCTGGTTTTTGGCAAATGGAAGAAAACGTAGACTGGAGAAAGACAGATTTGGATTTGAATCTCAGGTACCTTAATTTCCAGTAAGTAACCTTGGGTAAGACTGAGAAAAAACTCTAGAGATGTAGTGAGGTTTAAAAATGTCTCTCTCTCTCTCTCTTTTTCTCTGTTTCTAACTATCTACCTATCATCTATCTAAACACACATTACTTGTCTTTCTCTTCACCTTCCCATCCACCTGGCCGTCCTATTGATTGTTTTAATGAGACTGGTAGAGGAAAGAAGGATCATAACAAGGAATATGATCATGTTCTTTATTCTTATGGAAACAATCACTGGGATCAGGAAAGTCACACTGTTCAACAATCAAAGATTAGCATTCACATGACTGAATCAAGACAGTATTACTTCTTAGGAAAATATTTAGGGAGAGTTTCTTGTGATATGAAATCACATTTTATTCCTAGGAAAGAACCAAAAGTCTCCTCTATATCTAGGATATGCTCTTCCGAAATCTAGTCCTGAACATCACAATGAATGCAAATGTTTAAAATCTATGGTTCTCTGAAGTTAAAGAATAAACTGTAACAACTAAACTTATGCTGCAAAACCAATTTGGAAAGAAAAGTCAATGTGAACCAAAGTTTAGACATAGATTTCCTCCTTTCAAATATCTTGAAAAGAGCCTTAAAATCAATTGCATCGTGATTTTTAAATGTAATTTTCATTTTATCAAATAAATATACATATACACATATATTTTAAAAAGTCAAGTAATAGCGCAAAACTTATAATAAAAATCACCACACATCCCATTTTCAAGGACATCTACTTTCAATTTTTTTTAATTTCATCCTGTTATTTTATTTATTTATTTTTTTTGAGGAAGATCAGCCCTGAGCTAACATCCATGCTAATCCTCCTCTTTTTGCTGAGAAAGACCGGCTATGAGCTAACATCTATTGCCAATCCTCCTCCATTTTTTTCCCCCAAAGCCCCAGTAGATAGTTGTATGTCGTAGTTGCACATTCTTCTAGTTGTTCTATGTGGGACGCAGCCTCAGCATGGCCGGAGAAGCAGTGCGTCGGTGCGCACCCGGGATCCGAACCCCGGGCCGCCAGTAGTGGAGCGCGCGCACTTAACCGCTAAGCCACCAGCTGGCCCTCATCCTGTTATTTATACCCATTTTACTAAATAACATAGTGCTATTTCTTGGTTTTCAACTTTAACTACTATTTGTTGATTTTCTATTAGAAGATTAGAATTTAGATCTTTTATTGTACCTATACACATTTAAACACTTCCTCTTTTCCTATCCTATCTAAAGAAATGTATCACTATTTTTAGCTAAACCAATATTCAGTGTTTACCTTATTATAACTAGAGAAATCTTATAAACAGAAGAGCTACATGGTATATTATGATTATATATTTTTTCTTGTACAACATTTATTTTCCCTGAATTAAACTATTCTCTACAGACACACACACACACACACACACACACACACACACACACACACAGTTTTCTAAATACTGGCTGCTGATTCTGGCAACTCTACATTTTACCTGTCTTTTAAGACCCATGTTAAATAGATTAAATAGCTCTTTATTGGTATAAGACTTTGCAGGTGCATATTAAAAAAAATTAGAAAGGCTTGGGCCGGCCTGGTGGTGTAGTGGTTAAGTTCGTGCGCTCCACTTCAGAAGTCCCGGGTACACGGGTGTGGACCCCGGGGGTCGGGCCTATACCACTCATCAAGCCATGTTGTGGCAGCGACCCACATACAAAATAGAGGAATGTTGGCACAGATGTTAGCTCAGGGCCAATCTTCCACACCAAAGATAGAAAAAAAATGAGAAAGTCTAGCTTAAAGACTATGTGGAAATATATTCTTATTTTTAATCTCATATTTCACAGTGGTGGCATCAAATTCAGTCTTGAGATAAGGTGAGAGCTTTCCCCAATCCTGACCAATTCATTCCTGTTCTTTGATTTGGAAAGTTGATATTTCTTCTTTTTTTCAATATTAATGTAGAAGTCTTTGGAAAATAATCTTCAACACTGTCCTCCATTGATCCACCTCCCCAAACCAGATGATCACTCTTAAGTTCCTATTATATAGAAGTTCTAGAACTCTCACTGATACTTCATAGTTTGAATGTAGCCTATTTCCTTTTATGATTCCCCTTGCAATTTAGACTTGAGAATGAGAGTAATTTTCTGTACCAATTTAAAGACAGACAAATGGAGAGGGATCCGGGATATGACTTAGGGGAAGCCCAGGTCTCAGGCACAGTTGATGCAGAAGGAGTCAAAGGTCACAGTAGGGAAAGCCAATTTTTATTACCCAGAGATCTAGATCTCTCATCTATATCCTCACTATTTACATGTACCCCATCCCCTGGAAGTTTTAATCTGCTGCTAGGTAACCCAGAGCTGCTGAATCAGACCTACTGAAGTTTGAGAAGCACTGATGCAGGTGGGTAACTGATGTTGAACCTGGTAGAGAGCTAAAGCTATTCAAGTATTTCTCTTTATCCAGATTACTCAGAGAAAGATTGGGACTTGGCATTAATGGAAAAAAAGGTAAGATATTAAAGCAAACAGGAAATCCTCAGGCAAAAGAAAATAGATGCGTACTAAACTAGCATAGTTTTGGAATGACAAGAAGCTCATTATGACGTAAGAGTAGAGTGTAGGTTTAGGATAAGGCTGAAGGTGTAAGCAAGGGAGAAATGATAGAGGACCTCAAATGCTTGACTAAGAACTTTAAAATTATACAGCAGAAAATTGGGCAGCCATTGGAATGTGTTAAGAAGCAATGTTATGTAATCGATGTTATGTTTTAGGCAGATTAATCTGTCTACACTGTGGAGGATATTTTGAACTTGGGAAAGAGAATGGAGAAAGAGACTAGTTGAGAGATATTGCCATTGTCCCAAAAAAAGTTGGCGAAGATTTAAATTAAAACAATAGCAATAGGAGTTGAGAAGATAAGATACATTGGGGCCAAGTGAAGGATGTAAAATGTTAGACTTCCGTAGCTTGATGATAGAAGTAATTGGGCAATACAACTGATCCTAGGAAAAGTAAGTCATGTGATTCTAGTTTAGTTCTCTGGTTAGTAGAGTAAGCTAACTTATTTCCTAGTATAGTGGGCTTAATTGTATCCCCCTCAAAGTATATGTTCTGTAAGGATATTGCAAAAATTGCTTGAACTACCAGAGATATCGTAGGGATAGAGAAATGGCACAAAATGGAATGGTGTTGTAGGAGACTCTGTCAACTGGCTACTCAGCATCCAGTTCCTTCTTCCTCCTTTTTAAAGAACTTTCAATTCTGTTCAACTATTACTCCTCCTTCTTTGTAGCCTTTGTGACTCAGGGGATGCTGCCCCCACTACTAACTCGGTGTAAATTGTGATTAATCAAATGAGCGCATGACATTTGCCTGGTGACTCTTATTGATTACAGTGTGGACATGTGGCCTAAACTGGCCCGATAAAATTAAATGGAAGAATTTATATTCCATATTTGAGAGAGCCAACTCTCTTGCCTTCTTTCCTCTGTTCATTCATCAGCCTCTCCGTCTCCCTTTTTTTTAGTGTGAAAGCAAGGCACAAGTTTTCCCATTTTCTGTTGGCAACCATCTATGACCAGAAGGAGAACTAGTCTGAAGACACACAATGTATGAATGGTATATCACGGATATGAATATTCTTGTTGATATTTCAAACAACTTGGAAGTTGGCCCTAGTTATGGACTTATTGTTATTGAGATAACAAATGCCTGTTTATTTAAGCCAAAAAAGAGAGATATGTTCAACTTTTCACCATTGGTACCTATGACCTTATTTGGAAATGGGGTCTTCGTAGATACAATTACTTGAGATGAAGTCATACTAGATTAGGGTGGACCCTGATCCAATGACTGGCGTCCTTAAGAGAAGCAGAGAAGACAAAAAGAGACACAAAGAGAAGAAGGCCATGTGAAGAAAAACGCAAAGATTGGAGTTATGCTCCTTCAAGCCGAGGAACACTAGAAGCCACCAGAAGTTGGAAGAGGTAAAAATAGGATCCTCCCCTAGAGACTTCAGAGTAAGTGTGACCTGGCCAGAACCTTGATTTCAGACTTTCAGCCTCCAGAACTGTGAGAGAATGCATTTCTGTCATTTTAAGCAGCTCAGTTTATAGTAATTTGTTATGGCAGCCTTAGAAACTACTACCCATAATTTTGGAAGGATCTTTTTATCAATTTGTCTCATGAATGTAAGAATAAATTATCTGGAACTTGTCATTACACTCCTTTTTTACCTCCTTTTGGCTAAAAAGGAGCAAGATAAGGTGTTTCTGTTTTAAACTATTTCATCTCTCATTGTGAGTGAAGAGGGAGGTCGACAGTCTTCCTTTTCTACACTCAGGATAGAATGTTGCCACGGTTGGAGCACGAAACAAAACAACACGATGTTTGAAGTACAGGCCTAAAATGATAGGAAATGTTTTGTTTCATCAAATGTAAGTTCTCCTAATAAGGTTAACAAAGAGAAGATAGATTAATTACAAATAATCAACCTCCTGCAATGTGATGAGATAAGCAAGAGTTTCATCTGTAAGCTGACTCAAATAACTTTAGAAATATTAAAAGTTTGAAGATTAGCATTTTATAGTTTGCTTGATTGATCCATAAAACCTATTAAAGAAATGAATTGTTATTATTACCTTTTATAGTCATGCACTCTCTACACAGTCTGCATTATTTGATTTTTTAAATTAAATTTACCATGGTAATGAAGAGCGACCTCTGGCACATCCTTAAATTGCTGGAATTTGCATAGGCTTTCAGTTTCCCTTTCTGATTTAAAGGCCCTATGGCTTCCTTCTTTATCTCATCCTGTTTCTATTCATTACCATCTCACATCCTTTCATTTGCTCGCAATATGCCAACAGCCACTTTGTTGTCATTTTTGTAGGAAGAGAGAGTTGTGCCTCTTGAAGGCTGGTATTGATTTCTCTGTGTGATTCTATTTTGACATAACTGTTTATTATTATATTGGGGTTTAATTTTCTTGCTTTTGGGAAGAAAAGCCTAGAAGTTCTCCCTGGTTAGTGAAAATGTTTATGTTGAGGGAATGAGATACTAGCACATATACACTGAATTGAGCATGCCATTTATATATGTATGTATAGACATGTACACCTTTGGGTCTAGAGGTATGTTTATGTGATAATATATGCTAAGTGTGAACAAATGCATATTTTTGGGTTTATGTAGTTATGTTAAATGTAGAGTTGGAATATACAAATTTTGATTTCTGCCAAGAGAGTAAACTACAAGGGTTGCTGACTATCACCACTTCCCTCATGGAAATAAATCTGGAGAAATTATAGAACTGAGAGAGTAAAACATGGATTTCAGGGACTAACTCCAAAACGGAAAGTGGTGGGGGTGACTGAAGACCATCTTGAGATGATGTGTGTTGGGGATAAGTAGGTGGATGCCTTGGTGGAAGGTCACTGGGGCAGCAGTGGGAACAGGTAGAAGGAAAATGTTTAAAATTCTGCTCTTGCTTTTCCCCCTTATAGCACTGGGGAAATTGTTGCCTGTCCCTTCACAGCAGAATTCACCAGAAACACCTGCAGTTTCCCCAGTGTAATATCTGTGCATGCGTCCTGCTGGAGTGAAGCTTTGATAAAACTAGAGGCAACTGACCAGTTGTTCTCAGGTGTTCACGCCTCTACTCTGCCCTTCTCCTCGCCCCCGACAAGGCTTATGGATTTTAACCCAGACTCTCTGCTCCTGTGCTTCCAACGCTTCTTCCTCCTAAGTGTTTAAAAGTAGACTGACTAGGTAAGTTGCCAGGAGCTGTGGCAACAGAGCCTGTGGTCAGTAGTGGCTCTGTGGTGCACTGGGTGCACCTCCTTGAAGCTTTCCTTTCTCCCATCCTTAAGCCCACGGGACTGACAAAGGCAGGGGGCATGGCACCAGGACATAGGCCCTTCTCCTACGTGTACTACCAAACAGGGTAGCTGTACTCCGTGGAAAACATGAGCTTACAAGCTACAATAACTGGACACCCCAAAAGGAACAATAGCCTCAGAAGAGAGGCAACGTGCTGGATTATATGCACTAATTGTGATAGAATTAATAATCATTTACAGTGGGGAAGATATTCACTTTACAGAGATGGGGAGGATATTAGGATTCTGAAAGAATAGGCACTAGAGAAAAGCAGGTGGACGTATTAAGAATGAAAATATACTTGAAATAAAGGACACAACAGAGGAACAATAAAAGCATAGATTTAGCTAATGAGTGAATTAGTGAACTGGAAGGTTAGGTTGAAGAATTTACCCAGATGAAGCAAGAAAAGATAAGATGGAAAATATAAAAAGGATCTATGAAATATGGAAGGTAGAAATAGAAGTGCCAAAATTTAGAAAAATGCAAAAGAAGAGGAAGAAGTATGTGAAGCAATGGAGATAAATTTTCCAGAATTAAAGACAGATGGAAAACTTCATATTGAAAAAGCACATTGAATTAAGAATAAACCACAACTAGACACATTATAGAAAATTCAAGAATATCAGAGATAAACAAAAAATTCCAAAGGCTTTCACAGAGACAGAGAAAATCAGTCCTACCAAAGAAGACAAAAATTATCTGCCAAAAAAAAGATTGGTATCAGATTTCTCAAGAGAATTACTAGATACTAGAAGATAACTGTTTTTATTGTGGTAAAAGATACATAAGATGAAATTTACCACTTTAACCCTTTTTAAGTATTTAGTGACATTAAGTGTATTCACAGTGTTGTACAACAATGTAGCATTTTTAAAATATTAAAGGAAAAGGATTTTAACCTAGAATTTTATATCCTGCTAAAATTTCACTTAATCATGAAGGTGCAATAAAAATTATCTTAGGCATATAAGGCTTCAGAAGTTTTACTCAAAAAGCAACTGTGTTTAAAAACTTGTAAGGAAATTCTCAAATATTTAGAGAAAAATATCTAAGAAGTGATACAAAAGGGATGGAAAATAAAAGTGGTCAAATACAAATATATTGGTAAAGATGACTATGGTCTTTAAATTATAAAAGATCAGTTAGTGAAATAAAAACAATTCCAACACGCTATTAAGTCAGCTCTTTATTTTCCGTGAATCCTTCAGTGTCTAGGCCCTGGGTTTCTCTTACTTAGTTTTTATATTTTTTCTTAAAAGACTAAAATACCTACAGCTATTTGCCCTTTTCTCTACTCCACCAGCTTATAATGCCCTTTTTCTTTTTGTCCCTTTCTCTCCATTAGATGGTAAGAACATGGAGGGAGGGACTATGTTTTTGCAGAGAATGTAGGTATAGGAAGGGTAGAAATCAACTGGCAAGTGTGTCCTTGTTTTAGTTTGCTAGGGCTGCCATAACAAAATAGCATAGACTAGATGGCTTAAACAACAAAAATTTATTTTCTCACAGTTCTGGAGGCTAGAAGTCCAATATCATGGTGTCAACAGGTTTAGTTTCTCCCGAGGCCTCTCTCCTGGTCTTGCAGACAGCTGCCATCTTGCTGTGTCTGCACATGGCCTTTTCTCTGTCTCCTCCTCTTCTTATAAGGCCACCAGTCATATTGGATTAGGGCCCCATTGTCATGACCTCATTTAACCTTAAATACTTCTTTAAAGACTTTATCTCCAAATATGGTCACGTTCTGAGGTACTAGGGGTTGGGACTTCAACCTATGAAATTTGGAGGAACACAGTTTAGCTCATAATTTCTTTTTTTTTTAAGGGTACACACCACTATTTTTTCTTTTTTTTAAACAGGGAAAGATTTGCCCTGAGCTAACATCTGTTGCCAATATTCCACTTTTTTTTTTCCTCCCCAAAGCCCTAGTGTGTCGTTGTATATCCTAGTTGTAAGTTGTTCTAGTTCTTCTGTGTGAGCCACTGCCACAGCATGGCTACTGACAGACAAGTGGTATGGTTCCATGACCAGGAACCGAATCTGGGCCACCAAAGTGGATCATGCTAAACTTTAACCACTAGGCCATCAGGGCTGTCTCCATAATTTCTGTTTACAAATCTTTGCATGAAGGAGTTAAATGTTAATGCCAAGATAACAATCCTGAGATCCAACAGTCACTGAGTATCAGGTATTCTAAAGGCTTCATATAAATTATCTGATTCACCCCTCACAACAAGCCCATGAATTAGGTTCTATATTTTAATCCTAATTTTACAGTTGAGAAAACAGAGTGTTTAGGTACCTACGTAAAATCAAACAGGTGGAAAACGAGGGAACCAGGATTGAAAGTCAGGTAACCTGACTCCAACGTCTATCTTCTAATTCCCCAATCTTGTTATGCTCCCTTCTCTGAGCTGAGGAGACTGACATAGGTTTATTCGACTTCACAGCAGTTTTGTTATGGATGTTCACTGGGAGAGTAGAGATGCTAGCTCAAAGAGCGCTGGCTCCAGCTTCCTTCTTCACCTGAGCCAAGGGGCTGTTTTTGAGAGACCTTAGAGACGAGCTTAAAAGAAGAGCACAGCTCTCTGTACAAGATGTTTCATACTGAACAAAATAAAATCACTTTGGAGAGTCAATGGGAGAAGAGTTGAGAGCAAGTTTTTTCTGTTATCGTCATTAAAGAAAAGGAAATATGTGCATCAGAACACAAGCTCAGAAGCAGATCAAGGATGAGTGCTTTGAGAAATGAGGTAACTAGTGACTTCCTTCCTCCTGAGGCTCCATTTGGTCCGTGAGTTCAATAATTTTTCGTAAAACCACAAAGAGTTCAGCGAGGCGCGATGTTGAGGTATGTGTCTTGGGAGAAAAGATCTGAGAGAATTAATTTGTCGTTTAGAGGTACAGTCAGTTCCTGTAGGTTAGCTCTTCTATTTTGGCCTTGGAGGGAGAAGTGATTAACATTTTTTTCTGTTCTAGCAGTCTGTGGAGTAAGACTCGCTATAAATGGAAGGAACTATCAGACTTTTTGCAGGCAGAAATCAAAATCAAATGGGAGCTAAAAAAAGTACAGTAAAGACAATCCAGGCATTATTTTAACCAGTTCAGGAAAAAGACGTTGGGGTTTCATTCCATTTAAATAGGGAAAATACACTTTAGGAAATGCTACTTCAATCCTCAAGTACTTTGCCAGAATTGCCTAAATTGTTTAGTGTGTTATATGAGGTATCTGAATTAGAATGCCAATGAGTCTTTTCTCCCTGAACTTAATCTCAAACTCTAAAATTAGGCCTTTGTGAATGTATATGGTCTTGTATTCTCTAAAGTTTTCTGCGTAAGCAAAAGGTAACTCCATTGAATTATCTGGCTCATTTCTAAAGAAAGATCTCTGTGAAATGGTATAGTGTGAATGTCTTTAAATATAGGTTTCAATTATCATAGTTTATTTATGAATGCATTTTATTTGTAATAGAGTTATAAAAAAGCACATAATGAAAAGTGTGAAAATTTCTTTTTACTCTCTCTTATAATCCCACTTTTCTCCAGAGGTATCTATAATTATTAATTTCATTTTTAATTTTCTAATTATTTTTCTATGCTTTTATATATGTAGACACATATATACTTCTTTTCAGCTGTATTGAGGTATAATTAATATGCAAAACTGCACATAATGTATATAATTTGATGAGTGTGGACATATGTAACCACCAGTGTTACCACCACAATCAAGGTAATAAGCATATCCATCATCTCCAAAAGTTTGCTCCTGTCCCTTTGGTTTTTTGTTTGTTTTTTGTGGTAAGAACACTTGACACAAGATTTATCTTAACAAATTTTTAAGTGCATAATGCCTTATTGTGAATTTTTTTTTCAATTTTTAAATGTATTTTTTGTATTTTAATTTTTTGTTTATTGCAGTAACATTGGTTTATAACATTGTATGAATTTCAGGTGTACATCATTATACTTCTATTTCTGCATGGATTACATCATGTTCTCATGTTCACCAACCAAATACTGATTACAACCCATCACCACACACATGTGCCTAATTATCCTTTTCACCCCTTCCTTCCCCCGCTTCCCCTCTGGTAACCACCAATCCAATCTCTGTCTCTATGTGTTTGTTTGTTGTTGTTATTATCTACTACTTAAAGAGTTTTTGGCACTCTAGAACTTGCTCATCTTGTATAACTGTAACTTTCTACCCATTGAACAATAACTCTCCATGTCTTCCTCTTTCCATCCTCTGCAACCACCATTCTATTGTCTGCTTCTCTAAATTTGACTCTTTTAGATGCCTCTTATAAGAGGAACTGTGAGGTATTTATCCTTCTGTGACTGACTTATCACACTTAGCAAAATATCTTCCAGGTCCATCAATATTGTTGCAAATAGTGTGATTTCCTTCTTTTTAAAGGTTGATCGATATTCAATTGTATGCATATGCTACCCAAAGTGATTTACAGATTCAATGCTATTCCCATCAAAATCTTGATGGCATATTTTACAGAAATAGAAGAAACAATCCTGAAATTCAAATGGAACCACAAAAGACCCAGAACAGCCAAAGTGATCTTGAGAAAAAAGAACAAAGCTAGGGGCATTATACTTCCTGATTTGAAAACATATTACAAAGCAACAATAATTAAAATAGTATGGAACTGGCATAAAAAAGACAGACAAATAGACCAATGGAACAGAATAGAGAGCCCAGAAATAAACTTACACATATATGGTCAACTGACATTTGCTAAGGGTGCGAAGAATACACAATGGACAAATGATTGTCTTTTCAACAAGTGGTGCTGGGAAAATTGGATATCCACATGCAAAAGAATGAAATTGGACTCATTTATACCATATACAAAAATCAACTCAAAATCTATTAAAGACTTAAACATAAGACCTGAAACTGTAAAAACTCTAGAAGAAAACATAGGGAAAAAGCTTCATGACGTTGATTTTGGCAATGATCTCATGGATATGAAACAAAAAGCACAATGAGACAAGCGGGACTAAATTTGCCTGAAACTTTAAAAACTTTTGCACAGCAAATGAAACAATCAGCAGAGTAAAAAGACAACCTATGGAATGGGAGAAAATATTTGCAAACCACAAATCTGATAAGGGGCTAATATCCAAGATGTATAAGGAACTCCTACAACTCACTAGCGAAAAGACAAACAATCTGATTAAAAAATGGTCTAAGAACTTGAATAGACATTTCTCCAAAGTAGACATACAAATGGCCAACAGGTATATGAAAAGGTGCTCAAAATCACTAATGATCAAGGAAATGCAAATCAAAACCACAATGAGATATCACCTCACACCTGTTAGAATGGCTGTTATTCAATGATAACAAGTGTTGGTAAGGTTGCGGAGAAATTGGAACTCTTTGCACACTGTTAGTGGGGACGTAAAAGGTTATTTGGTACTTTTGTGATCTGGGCAAGTTACTTAACTTCTCCATGACTTTATTTTATTATTTGCAATAATAACTCTTAAAATCATATGGAATTTACTTTTATGTATGTAATGAGGTTGGGATATAATTTCAATTCTTTTCAAAATGGTTATCAAATTGTCAGCAATCCATTTATTAAATGTCCAGTTTTGCTTATCGATCTGAATACGCACACACACACACACACACACACACACACCCATACCTCTCTCCGGACTTGCTTCTCTTCCATTAAACCATTTGTCTATCCTTATTGCAATAGCACATTGTTTTAATTTCAGTGATTTTATTATGTTTTTATAGAGAAATCTTCCCGTCCCAATTCTTCTTTTGATATTTGACATTTGGCATTGGAACTAGACTACTTTCCCAACTCCCAATCCAAGGACCTTTGTAACAAAGCACCTGGACTCCAGTTTGATAGATTTATGTTGTTATTGTTATTATTATTGATGTTTGCAGAAGGTTAGGAACCAACATGGAAAGAATTCATCTTTACTTTTAGATGGACACTTGGAAACAACTGGCCACTTCCTAATTATTTAGTATCATTGGAGAGAGCGCAGAAAGTGAAGCTTCTTAATTAACTGGCTGGTCTTATGAAATAAACATATTTACTGAACACATTACCAAACAGGCACTCTAAATAGGTTATTTAATTTAATCCTCCTGACAGTGCTTTGAAGTGAATGTTTCTGTTGCTTTTTTCTGGAAGAGAAAATAGATATTTGAAAATTAAGTAACTTGCCTGAAATCTCACAGCTCACAACCCATGGGGCCCAGGATTCAAACTCAGAACTGTATGAGTCCAGAGTTTTTTAATGTGATTACTGTATGCTTTTTATTATTCTTTCCTTTCATTTGTGGCACCATCACCCCATCACTATGCCTATTTCCTAAGGACATATGAGTTCTATAGTTTAAGCCAGGCTGAAATTGGTGATGCTGGGAAGGTTTATAGACAGAAGATCATGACATCTCTCGATGTCACAGTATAAGTTAACATCTAGGGCAGGAGTTGGCCTTGTAAAGGACCAGATAGTACGTATTTTACTGTAAAGGATCATATAGTAAAGGACCAAACAGTAAATATTTCAGACTTTATGGCCAAAGGTAGAGTGAAAGCACTCATAGACCATACATAAATGCACGTGACTATGTTCCAAAACGTTCCAATAACACGTCACTTACAAAAAGAAGCGATAGGCATGGTTTGGCCCACGCCCTGATTTGTGGACCTCTCAGATAAAGAAGTTATAGTGACTTTTGGAGTTGCGTACCTTCTTTTCCTTTTGTAATTTCCAGTTTTGCTCAACAAACAATTCAGTGGAATCAATATTTATTCAACATCTACTATATGTCTTGCTGAATTTAGCATGGATATGAAGAAAATGCAATCTCTGCTCTCAAGGAGTGCCAATTCATTTTCTTTTCCTATTCTTTCCACCTTAAACTTGTTGCTTGTATTCTTTTCCTTTGTAATTTAGATGCAAGGCTTTTTCTTTAGTTGCATTGTTTTCGTTTTTTATGAATAGTCGTATTTATTAGATAATAGTTATAGCTTTTATTTTTTTGCATAAAGCACCTTTTTAACAACCTTTTAAAATATTGCATTATCATGGAACATAAATGTGTATTAAATAAAGAAAATACCGTATTTTAATGAAGACAAAGTAATTAACAATTGCTGAGATTACTTACTTTTGCTGTAGTTTTAATCTTGCCTTGTGAATGATAAAAAAGACTGAATTCTTTCTACACGCGAATTCATCTACAATTCAACCTGGTGGTTTGCTATTATCAAAGTCTTTTTTAAAGTCTTAGTTAATACATATGTATGATCTCTCCAAGGACAATTTTATTTGATTCATCCCGCAACCAGCTCCTACTGCATATGTAACTTCAGTAAGCTTCAGAGGATAATGAGGTGATGTGGTCCACTATGCAGAGCAATTACTGGGCTTCAAGAGCTTCCTAATCCTTTCTGAGGTTCCAGGAAGACTGTTCCTGGGTCCATAGGCATGGGTGACAGTCTGTGCCATCCTCCAAGTAATCAAGAGATTGGAATTCCACGGTGATTCTCTACCACATAGCAAGGCCTGGCTCAAAGCCTTAGTAGAATTCCAGAGGCGGTCTACCCACAAAGCCTTTTATAGGTCTTTGCTTTTAATGTGTCCCTCAAACTATTTCCAAAAGCAAAGACAAATAAAAAGGCATCCATTTCCATTTAGTATTTCAGCTCCTTTGCTTTCTTGTTAGTCTTTTGATTAAAACAAATAAATCAAAAACCACAAAACTTTTTATTTTTCCTGAGAGTTTACCTCTTACAGGGTTCACAATAAAATATGCCATCCACACTCCCTTTAGAGTCTCATAAATGACAGGGCTTCAGCCATGCAACAACGAGTTTGCACCACTGACCAATGTCAAGTTGAATATCTGCTATGACTTTTGTTCATCCACATGAAAGAGGCTTTTTTATGGAGATTGATATAATTGCTCTGCACTTGATTATTCAAACTGTGATCTTTGAACTGCCCAAGATAGAAGGGAGTTAAAGAAAAGTGGTGAAGAAGAAAGTCAATGGAAAAGGAGCCAGTATTGATTGATTCCTCCTATGGTGCAGGCATTGTAAAAATTGGATTCTGCGGACAGAGAGATGTGGGTTCAAATCTTGGTTTCACCACAAAGTAGCTGTGTATCTTATGCAATCACTTTACTTCTCTGTGCCTCAGTGGTATCATCCATAAAACAGGAATAATAATAATACTAACTACCTTGTAAGAGGATGCATGGGGTCTTTAAAACATACCTGGGTCAGAGTAAGAGTTAAATTAACATAATCTATTATCATTAGCTATTGATTTTCAGTTATATTCATCACTAATAAGGTCATCACAAATATACTTATTTTTTATTCAACAGATGTTAATAAGTTATTATTATTTGCTAAAATCTGTGCTATAGTTGTTTTGCTACAACAACAATGTAAGTATAATTCCTGTCCTGTACAATTTTAAAGTCTAGCGAGGGATATAGACATATACATGCTATATGTGTAGGGCATTCAGGGATATGGCAAACCTTCAAAAATGTTTATTATGAGAATTTGCACAGGGTGTTAAAGATAGTACACAAGAAGGATGTTTAATCTAGAGGTGGATAGTGGATAGGGGTTAGGAGAGGCTTGTGGGAAGTGGTGACATCTAAATTGAGAACAAAAGTCTGGATAGGATGTAGGTAGGCAGTGGAGTAAGGGAAGAAATATCTTAGGCAGAAGGAAGTGTATGTTGAGAGAATGTTGCTTACTCTGCAAAAGCAAATCTTTGAGTTTGACCAGATGTAGAGTAGAGGAGGTGGGGGCTGACACTAGTTGCATCGAGAGGGGAAGCAGAGAGGAAAACATCAAGGTTCTTGTTTCAGGACTAACGAGTTTGACACTTACCTTGAGAGCAGTACAAGTTTCAACCAAAGGGACCTATCCGCTGTAAGGCAGGTATTATACCTATTTGACAAGTGACAAAACTGAGGTTCAGAGATGACGCATAATATTACGAAATTAAGAGAAGGTTCTATTCTGCCACTTACACCGGAAATCCTGTGTTTTCTGCTTTTGAGATAATTTAGGAAAAGCAGAATATAGTTGTAAACTAGAGTTGTAACGTTTATTTGATAGAAACATACAGCCACAGGAGTAGGTGGACTTAAAAGAATTATGATGGGGGCCTCTCTTGTCCTAACATCCTTCTCAATCCCTCTGCCCTTCCTAGCCCAGGAATGCTGACGCAAAAGTAAAAGCTCGAACACCCTTGCACACAACTCGCGCACTCCAGCCAGAGTGTTACCATTGTGAAGAGCAGTATAAGAGATTTTTGCATACTATCTCTTCCACATGATTAGGATTTTAGGGGGGTGACTTTTTGATTTCTTTCATTCCGGGGGAAGATCAAAAATATAAAAATGTCGGGGCCGGCCCCATGGCCAAGTGTTTCGAGTTCCACGCATTCAGCTTTGGTGGCCTGAGTTTGCTGATTTGCAGGTTCGTGAGTTCGAATCCTTGTGGGGACATAGACCACTCGCCAGCCACACTGTGGAGGCATCCTACATACAAAATAGAGGAAGATTTGCACAGATGTTAGCTCAGGGCTAATCCTCCTCAAGCAAAAAAAAAAAAAAAATATATATATATATAAATATAAATGTCTAAGATTTAATGAAGGTTTCTAGTGACTATAAAATGAATCTGATCAACCAAACTCTACTCTATACACTGGTTCTTCTTGACTTTATTTATAGGAAAGAAAAAAAATCGTTCATGGAAGACAATTGAGTGCCAACAGTGTTTTGGGTTCTGTACTATGTGTTTGTGTTAACTGTCTAACTCAAACCTACCGTTTACTTTACCCTTTAAGAAGTGTTCACACACACACAAACACACACACACACACACACACAAATGACAAAGCACAATCTTGTAGGAGGACCTCCTGGTTTGGCTTGGTGGTGGGAGGACTGGTGTCTTAGCCTTCTGAAAAGGACAAAGCAAAGGCGATGGGGATTTGCTAGTACCCATGAGGAGCAGCGCAGCTGGCCTTTAAACCCAAGCCATAGCAATTGGGTGACTCCAAAGGACCTGGCTTCATTGGCATCTACAGCAGGGCCAGTTCAAGAGAGAATGGCTCTGGTGCATGGGCAGGCAACTAGCCAGGAATGTTCATCCATAAATAAGGCATATTACCACTACAGAAGATCAAATGAAGAGCGCTAGGGCATAGGACCCTCAGGTGTGTACTCATGAGGATTGCAAAGGATTATATAAATTGTACAAAAATTCAATTTATGGTAACTTGGAGAATTTTATTATTCATGTATCAAGAAACTCCTCCTGGGAGGAAAACAGCTGTGATTTTCTCAAGCTCACTCCAGAAAATCACACTTTGATCTACATTTATATAAATTACAAAAACCCCTCCTTTTATTGCGTTGAGGTATCATTTTACAGGTAATCTGTCTTTTCTCTTTGGTGACTTTTAAAATCTCTTCAGTTTCAATCTGATATTTCTACATGTATTTATTCCATTGGGAATTTGCTGTGGTAGCTGAGACTGGGAGTTCATATCTGTTTCATCAATTACAGAAGCTCATCGGCTGATATCTTTCCTCTCCCTATGCTTTCCATCCTTCCTTTACTCAAATTAGATATATATTAGGCCTTCTTATTCCACCTTAATGTCTCTTTCATGTTTTCCATCTCTTTGTCCCTCTGAGATACATTTTGTGAATTTCTTCTATCTATATTTCAATTCAATATTTATCTCTTTAATTCTGTCTAATATGTGTATTCAATTTAATTGCATTTTCATATTTTTATCTCTAGAATATCTATTTAATTTTTCCCATATCAGCCTGGTTTTAATTTTTAATATTTTCTTCCTCTTGCAAGTTTTGATAACGTACACTTACCCAAACATTTTAAATATATGAAATTTTTATGCTATATCTGATAATTATTTTATCTGAATTTTTGTGAGATCTAGTTGTGCTCTTCATTTTTCTACTGATCCTACTTGGGGTGGCTTCTTTCTTTATTCGTGTGTTTGCTATAATTTGAGTTCATATGTACTAAAGATTTATCTATGTGAACCCAGCAAGACCTGAAGTGAGGATGGGCCTTCCAGAAATAATGTATATTTGTTTCTGCCAGTTGCCCCCAAAACTCTGCCAACCAAGGACTCACCTGTGTTACTTTTTAATGTTGGAATTTTCAGAAATATGCAAGCCAAATCTGCATCAGGAAAGTTCTCTATTGAATTCTTGGGGTATACTTTAATTTTTCTAAGCCAATTGCAGGCTAAGATAGACAAGTTTTCTTGTCAACTACCCCTTTCCTTGTGGACATTTTCTAGTCTACCTTTCACTGAGGGCAGAGTGCCTCTCAGTTCCTGCTCTTTTGTAAGCTCTATTCTCACACACCCTCTTGCTTGGGCTCAAGGTCATATCTACTGTTCTGGGGACAGCCATTAAAACCTAACCTTCTTGGTTACTGAGATTGACAAGCTCCCCTAGGACATCCATGGCTTTAGCATCAGCCTGCCATTCTGATTCCTATCTCTCTTTTGAATTCTGGCCTCTGGAGACTATCCTTACTTTCTAGTGAGTTCAGTTATGCAGTTAGAAGGATATTTGTTGTATTTTATCTAACATTTCTAGGTGTTTTGCACTGGGATGTTTTTGAGACTTTAGTTTAAAAACATTACTAAAAACAAACTCAGAAATTAGAAATTAGAGGCTTTTGATGATCTTCTGTTCTGGAGTTTTGTGGCATCCATAATAAAAACTACTTCTAGATATTTTCCAACAAGCTCAGATTTGGGGAGCTAGAACTAGCATTTCTCTTTTTCATGTCTCAGTTTATATGAATTTCACAGATCAGAGGAGACATAGCAAGAACACTGGGCAGTAGCAAGTTTCGTTCTTTCATAATTACCTAGTTAACCAAAGTTAACCAAAGGTAGTAGGATGAAGTCTAGAGGCAGAAAGCTGAGCATTTCAATTTTTTAGCCTTAAGGTAATTATTTCCTTAGAGAGAATGAGGAAGAATTTTAACATGTTTCTGCTTGTCTGCATATCTTATTATATTCTATTTTAATATTAATTTGTATAGATTAATATTTATTAATAGTGGGAATATTGATGAGGAATTTTGCATATCTAGAGAGAAAGGAAAGAGGATGATGTGAAAAAAATGACAAGAGATTCATGCAGTGAAAGTTGAGATGCTCACTCATCCTATCCCCTTCCACTCAGCAATCGTAAGCTGGAGTACGAATGTTGAGAATATGGCAGAATCAGCATCTTTCCCCTTTGTCAACCAGTATAGTGAACATTTTGTTAATAATATAATATATATAATATAACAAATAAAATAATTTAAAATGCCTATGAAAAGGTTGATAGCTAATATGAATACGGGTACAGATGTGGTTTAGTTTGTAAAATCATAGTATTCCCACAGCGACCTCACTGTCCAGACTGACAAGCACCAACCACAATGCAAGTACAAGAGAATCTGAGTAGACTGGATAGTTCTTTGGAACTTTCTCTTCACAACAGCAGAACAAATGCAGTTATGTTACATAATTCCCTGAGGCTCTCCTCCATTTCAACATGATAAGTCATCTGGCTGGAACTCGGGACTCCCTCTTTTCTTAGTTACCTTATGCTAAGGCAGAGATTCAGATCAGCAAACAGTAAATTTGGCTGAATCAAAATATATTAATCCCTATTCATGTGATTAGAGAATACTCAATGTTTTCTCTTTCTGCATCTAGATTATAGCCAATATGATCAGCTTCACAATCTGGAGATAGACTGATACACGGCACTATTCATGTTTGAGGAGGACCATTCACGTTTGCAAAACCTACACAGCGATATGCGATGGTCATGTCCAGATAAAAAGATAAGATTATGTTTCTTATCCACACTTTTGCCAGTACAGGAAAATCTTTTATCTGTCCCAGAATTCCTCCTTCCATCATTATCCCATAGTGGCTGCCCCTTTCTTTCATTCTGTCTCTCTCTCTTTCTTCCTTTTTTTTTGCCAGAATCAACCTGGACTGAATGCTTGTCCAGCTGTTGTCAGACTCAAGCCAGCACACTGAAGACTGGAAGATTCAACCACTGTCATCTGAGAGCTGATTATGAGCTACCAAGATGGGTGCTGTTGCTGAAGCTTAAGGCAACCCAAGCCTGGAACATCAGCAGGCATGCCTGTCCCACTGATGCTGTTGCAGCTACTGCCCTCTCAACTACCACTGTGGTTCTCCACAGTCTGGTCATGCTCAAAGGCAAATCTTTGTTGCTCTGTTTGGCTTGTTCTGGGACTCAGGTGTGTCTTCTGAATGCAGGGATCTTCCACATCACTCTGATGTGGAGCTCTTCACAGCCTAACATGTGTAAAGGACAGTCCTATGCCAATGCCTTATAGAGAGAGACTGCAGCTGCTGCTACTGCTGCTAATTTAGTATTTGCACAGTTTGATGCAGTTATTTTTTTCTGCAGAAAATTATCAGGGCACAATAACGTTGCTGTTCAGTATCCACAGGAGAAGAAAGAGAAGACCTCTCTCTCAATGTTGTTATAGCTACTGTTGTCTCTTCCCGCCGTTAGAATGGATCCTATAACTGCATTTTTTCTCTTACTTTCATGTGCATGGGTATTATTCCCAGAGCACTCCCGCAGTGCTAGTGTACTTTGCTCAAAAGAAAAGTCTTATTTCTGCTAGATATTAAAATAAAAATGTATGTCCTCACTGTTCTCAGGATCACTAACTTCTTGAAGATCTTAGCTTCCTTTAACATTATCTCATTTCACCAGAGATGTTCTCACTACAAAAGAAAAGATCGACTTTTCTCCCTTAGTTTCATAATTAGAGAGACCACTCAGATAATTCTTATGAAAACAAAGGAAATCTGCTCCAAAGTGACTTGTAGACAGAACTGCTTGGCATAGATACGGCTGGCAACTTTTGAATAGCACTTTCTCTGGGAAAGAAAGAGAGCAAGACAGCAAAACAGAAAGAAAGGTTTTGCACCTTACTGAATAGCCTGTGGGAGGAAGGGAGTGCAGCAGCTGTCCCGCTCTCTATTCACTTTCTTTACCAGAGAGACACCCTCAGGAGAAAGAAAAGAGGCAGGTAATTGGGTCTAATCTCCTTAACTTGACCTCCAGGTAAATAAAGGAATACCATTTGCTATGAGGAAGGGCTCTTATCTACAGGATGCCCTTAGCAGGATGTCCGTGGTTAAAGAATTACTTTTAGTAAATAAACCCATAATCTATGAGACATGGCTCCCTTAAGAATGTCACTTATGCTATATAACACCCTGGGTATAAAATGGAGGTTTGTCATATCTTAAATGCTGCCTATTGTGGGAGAAATCTTACAAAATTGCCCTAGAAGAACTCAGCTATTGTTCTGTGCCAGAAAGCATGTTTCCAATGTAGAAAGAAAGGGCCAGGGGACCACCCTTGATATCCTCGCATGTTAGAAATATTTAAAGGGAACCTTATCAGAATTTCAAAGTCTCTGAAGACAAAGTCAGATGGAGTAAAAATATACTTGGACTCCTCTTTTCCACATCAATTCTTCTAATAGCTTGTGAGTTATAAGTGTAATGGGATAAGAAATTTTTTCTGATGCAATAAATTAATTATAAAAGTATATGATTGAAATGAATGGAAAGCAGCCTAATTAGATGATGATGAGAATTGCATGAAGGATAATGCATGACAAGTGTACCATTATAAGGTTGTATTTCTGTTGAGGGATTTAAGTAATTCATACTTGTTATTTATAAGATATTAAAAAGCCCCAAGGTAGAAATACAACTGTATATTCATGAATTTCCCTTGAATTATCTTGAATAGTATATTTTGAGGAATTTTAAAGCTGGTTAATACGTATTAAGTTGAAGTTAATAGTGATGTGAACACCACATGATGAATTTTTCCAGATACTGTGACATGCTAAATAGAGATAACTCTTTCAAATCATATTTAAAGGCTAAAATGGAAAGAATACAGGGAATTTTTAGTAAATTTTCAAAGCCACTTTCCATTATGTAATGTTTGCCTGAATAAAATCATTACATTAGCTAGTTAGTTGTCATAAATGCTTTTTATAAAATGAGGTAGAGTATAGAATCTAGAGATAAATAGAGACATAATAGATAAATGCCCATGTAATCTATTCTTACAGAACACATTGATCTCAGTGAAATAGTAACATTATAAATATGATGTTAAAATACAACAAATAAAATAACATTAAATTTCAGAAAATCTGGAGATCTGAATTTAAAACTGTTATGTGTCATCGGGTTTTAGCTTGTAGAGTATCTTAAAATTACTAAAATCTTTATCTTAATGCTTATTGTAAAATGCCTATGAAAGAGGAATAGTTCATAGGCAAGATGAGATTCTTTTATACTTCAGAAAAGAGAGCGGTTTTTCTAGCGAGGAATAGCAGTTCACACCATGGGCTCCACATTATGTTTCGTTCAGTGCAGAAGTGAGTTGCAGCAAGATTTCAGGATTAGCCCAAAACCATGTGTGAATAGTACACAGGACTAGAGATCAGAGGATCTGTACACTAATCCTGCCTGTGCTATTGCTGAAGAATGAGAGTTCTCTGCTGTGAATGAAAGGATCATGGCAAAACTTAGCAGCCTGATTCATCACCATAACACTAGATGGTCAGATGAGTACAAACCTACAGATGGAAACATCCTCAAAGGTTGACAATGGGATGGAATAATTAGATTTCCTCACATTCTATCTTTTCATCATTAAAGGGACAAAGGATGGATTTTCTCCTTAGTGAATAAAAACCACCAAATTCACCAATTTATATTGTTAATCTGTGTGGGTTAGGACAAGTAAAATTTTTTCATGCTAAGATCAAAGACAGAATAGGGCATTACAGCAGCAATAGATGAACCAAGACAGATTGCAGGAATGGCTACTATAGAATATTTGTCTGCCTAAAAGACATCTTTGGATGTTGTGACCTCTCAAGGTCCCACAAGGTCTATTATTCTAAGAATTTTTATCTTCTTTTCCATTTTAATACTGTTTATTTTCTTCTGCTTTCTTCATTTTCGTAGATGCATTTTGATCTCTATCTCCACTTTCTTGGCAAAATCAATAGCTTGTTAAAAAAAGATAGTGACAGCTGAAAGGCAGGGCTAATGGGCCTACTCAAGAAGTCATTGTGCTAACTGGGTTTATAAACCATACCTAGCCTCTTCCTTTCAGATAGGACCAAGGATCCAAATGAATGATACAAAGAAATAATATTTTGGCTGTAGAGGGAGGAAAGGAGAAAATACAGTAGTTTTTTAAATACTGGACTGGAAGAGATTTTTTAGGTAATTAACAAAAACTGGTTGTTGTTTTTGAGATAAAGAATTAAAACATCTTAAATATTATTATTTAATATAGGAGCGTAATCCTCAAAAATAAGAAACATTGTATTGGAAGAAGTTGCTAAGGAAGTTATTGAAAATGCCTCCTCTGGAACCAACTATATTTCTGAGGAGATGTTTCTTTTGGATACAAGGATATAAAATTAGATGAGTTGGAAATAACAGTATCACATTTTTGTTTTATTACTAATAAAAATAACAGTAGAAAACTAAGGGAAATATTCAGATTAGCAGAAGCATCTTTCTTCTCGGAGATGACTATTAGAAGACTATTCCAGACATGTTCTTCTGGCAAAATAACTAACTGGGTAGATACCTGACAGATAGTTTGATCAACTACCCTTACCTCATTGTAAATTTGTATCTTTCACTTAATAAAGCCTGAATGTTCTTCCATATCTGAAATATGAATCTATAAAATGATTGCTAGTTGCTACATAATTTTATCTGTGCTGCACCAACATTTATGTACCTATTTCACGATGATTGCAGAAAAAGGGAGATAGAGGCAGGGAGGGAGTGAGGGGAGGAGGATGGGTGAAATAGAGGATGACAAGGAGGTGGGAGTAAAGACAGGTAGATGGGAGGGAGCATAAGTAGAGAGAATAATGAGGAAGCAAATCCTGTAGAGTTGGGCTTTGGGTCTCAGTTCACTAGCTCAGGGGATGCAAACCATCTCTGGCTTGTTATCTGATTTCAGAATGGTTGTTGTCAACTTGAACTGCTCAATGTACAGATTAAGACCCTGGCACATTTGACAATTCTCTGGTTTTGGAACAGAGAGATTATTATTCATATGCTTAGTAACTTTCTGTCTTGGAGTATGTCACTCCACCACTTTGATCTTTGTTTTCCTCTCTGTAGATTGGAGATTTATCTTGTAGGGTGCTTGCAAGTTTTATATTAAATTAAGTAGTATATTTAAAGTCTTTGGGCAACTGACAGGTCCTGGTAAGCATTCAATAAATATTAGATTAAACCATATGAAATTGCTACTTTTATAGATCAAAAAAGATCAAATATTGGCAATTTTATATGGTTCAAACTAACATTGATTTTCTCCTTTTCTTTTAAACATCTGGGAAACCACAGACCAACACCCAGACACCAAACAATACAGTCTTGTTCCACAATCTGCTCAGACTCTGCTCCTGCTCCGCTGTCCATGAGCAAGACCCAGCCTTGCATTACCCGGTGTGTGATGTGAATTATTGCCTGCTGATCACTCTGCAGCCCACAGGACTCCACCTGTGGATATTTCCTCCTGTTGCCATGTGATTGGCCTTCTCATTGAGCTCTGGGCTCTGGGCAACCTACACTCAACTCATTATACCACTAATGGAGCTATGGTTATTTTTTTCCACGTGATGGCTGTCTGGATTTCATTTCACTTGAACTCATTTTAAAGTATTATGGGTTAGGAGCACTACGCTTTCAGGGACTAAACAGTCTACCCTCCAAGTGGTAATAATCAGAAACTGACCATTGTTTAAATGGAGGCTGCACTCAGGTCATAGAAAACATCTTGTTGTTTCTTTTACACAGTCTGCTCTTTCTATGCTTTTGCATATGCCTGTTCTTCTGCTGGCAACACTTTTTTTTTGTTGTTGACAAACTCCTACTCTTCCTGCAAGAGACAGCTCAAAAGTCCTGTACTCCGTAAAGCTTTCTCTGAATTCCCTAGGCAAACGCACTTGCCCTGCCCCCATGCTGCCACTGTACACCCTATATACAGCCATCTTAGCAATTATCACACTATATCTGAGTGTCTCTCCCTATTGAGTTGTGAACTTCTTGAGAGCAGTAGTATCTTTACACTGAAGTATTTCCAATGTTTGGCACAATAACTGAAACACAGTAGGCACTGCCCAAAATATGACCTGAAAAAAATTAATAGATGAATGAATCAACCTTCTCAAGGGCCCAAAAACAGATGATTTGGTTTTTTTTTGGTATTAGTGGTCTATTTCTTTCTTCTGTTCCTCCCTTCCACCCTCCTTCACTTCTATTACTTCTTTATTTTCAATGCAGGGTTAAAAATTTCCAATTTATCTGCCTGTTTAGAAGCTTATGGGAATTTTAAAGGTGCTGATTTGCACAGGTATAGAAAGAAAAAATAATCACACATAAAAATGAATCAAGTCCTTGGCATCCTTCAACCGACTGCTCTATTATCTCCTTTAATAAGATGCCTTAGAGTCTGCACATTTTCCTGATAAGAATAACTGCTGTCATATTTTTTGTTTCAATTTGAACATTTTAAAGGCATTTGCTATTAGCACTAATTAGATGTATAAAAGCCTTCCTGAGCAAAGTAGATAGTCACAGCTAATTCATAAAGAATTAATGATAGTAGCTAAATTGCCACATAGATTTGCACTTTGGGTAGGATTAAATTACCAGATAATGTGAATATTGCTTAAAATAAATTTAATATTTAATGCAAATCACAGTTTCATTAAATTCATAATAATTTTGAAATTTTCTCAATATTGTTCCAAGTGAGCATCTGTATAAAATCTCTTTAAAGTAAATAAGCTAATAATATGATAACTCTAGTAGAGGTAATAATAACATTAGCCATTTATGGAACACTTAATATTATTATTATTATTATTAAATTTTTTATTTTCTGCTCTTTATCTGTCATACATACAGTTCAAACCAAGTTCCTCCAGTGTAGATGTTAGACGTTTGAGACAATTCTTTAAATTTTGAGTCACTAGGGTATTGACAGAGCTGAAGCCATCATTTAATAAATGATGGCTTAGTAGAATTAATGTGGTTGGCAGATGTATGTATGCGTGTGCCTTTCTCAAAATTTATACAGTTTTCTCTTGAAGGGGTTATACACAGAGAGAATATGTTTAATTATTTACTTATCTCTTATTGAGGAGAAATTAAGTTGCAGTCCAATTTATTTAAAAGGAAAATTTGAGAAATACATTTAAAGAAAGACTGTCAACCAAAGTTAAGCTGCCAACTGAAAGAGAGCTCAGAGAAATGGAGCCCTTATGAACAGGATTTATGGACTCATCTGCAGGTTTCTATCTGTACTGAGGATGATTCCTGATTTAGAGAAAGCAAACTTTTCAGTAAAGAAGAACCATAGCCCATTTTTTTTGCATACTGATCCTATGTTTCTGCTGATATGTGAAACTGGGGCATGGAATAGAGTGGACCCGAATTGACATATGTTACCTACCTACTGTAAGCCACACTTTGTTCCAGTACGTTATATATGTCGTACTTATCTCAGAATTGGATACCTGGTGGGGAGAAGAGGAATCTTTAAGAGGATTTGTATTTTCCTCTTTTATTATTTACAATTTTGGTAATGATAGCTCCACATTCTACTGGGTTGAAATTTTTCTTAACACATGGCTTTGGGCCCAGAGCATCCCATAGACAGAAGGAAACAGGAAAATTGCTTGAGGGCAATCCACCTGGCCTGAGGATCAGGCTGTTTTCTGTGTTTACTTTGCTAAGGCACTGGGCACTTCTTGGAACATGATAAATTATGCTTAATAACTGTTTTTTGAGTGAGAATAAATGAATAAATCACCTTACAAAAATTCACTTTCCATGACTGAACTCTAAAGTCTAGTTTCCTTTTTTGTTTGCTATGCTCAGTTTTTGGTACCTTGCCCTCCTTCAGTACATCTTCTCATAAATTTAGCCTTTTCCTGACAATAAGCAACACTACTTTCTAACGTTGTTTCCTATACATTTGGCTTTGCTTTAGAAAATGGATTCCTCAGACCATCCAGCTGTTGTCTTGGCCTCCTGACTTTTGTATCACTAGTTTCCCTGCTTTGAGACCAGAAATATTTAAATCCCAGCTGTGTGAACCCAAAATGTTGTTGTCTACCTATCTTCTCCCCATATTCCAAGAGACTAACTTGAAGATGTTGCCAGGTGTGGCCAATAATTTGTATTCCAATAATTTGTGGTGTGTTTCAGTTTTCAGCATTCCCAGAGTATATTTCATTAGGAAGAATAATGTAGGTTTCTTCAGCTTGAGTATATGGTAATGCTAGGGGGTCGGGGAAAAGATGAGGACAGATATTTATGTCTGTGCCCGAGGAAAGACTCTTCCCCTTGCTGCTAATCTGCAATCTCAAGCCACACTTCCTAAGTCATGTCACTACCTGTACATATTGCTCTCAGCATAATAAATTCTTTCTTCTCTTTCCTCTAAAAACTCAGTAAATATTAACTCTCACTATTATTATAGGTACTCTTTTAGTAGGAAATATTAATTTCTCATAAACAGTAACCTATTCTATTTGTTTTTAAATTTTAGTAACCATTTCCAAATCTATCTCAGCTTTGAAGAAACTACATAAATTAGGGAAATTTTTTCATAGATAGAGGAAACTGCCTTGAAACTACGCACAAAATGGACAAGCATGGGATTAACTGGGAAAGAAATGTAATGCATTCTTCATTTTATGCTGCTTACCATCTTAAGACATTCACTATCATTATAAAGTAGACCTTGGAAGCTATGATAGAGATTGGAGAAGAGAGGCATTGAGACTGTCTTATTGGAGAATCTAGGACTACAATTGACAGCAAAAGTGGTTTTATGGATTTCTTTTATAGCTATGTCAATATCTCTTGATAACTTCTTTATCACCTACTCTATAGAATGAGTGCTTTGTCACTCAATGTGTGATTTTCTGAAATTTCAGGATATCTAATCACTAAACCATATTTCCATTTAGAAACAATTATCTGGAAAAGAATAGTGATTCCTCCAGTTTGCCACAATTTACACTGTTCCTTATTGCACTCCCAATGTTAGAATGAAGTGACAGTTAACAATTGTCACTTACAGCATTAGAGCAAAGTAATGTATTTCATATATTCATGTGTCTATCAAAAGTGAGTAACTTGAGTTGTCAGCTCCCTACTTAGTGTCACTGGCAGTCCCTTCTATGGTTTTCTCTGCTTCTGTGCTACCAGCTTTGATTGTTCGCAGTGACTTCCATGATCTCTGCTCCCCCTGACTTTCCAACAGTTGTGGAAGACTCTAATTCCCTGTATTAAAAAAATCATCATAATTGGGATCCATACAATATTTTCTGACCAAATTCTGACTGATATGTATTTATACTTAGAGCAGTTCCAGGGAAATAGAACATCAAATATAAGAATTTGGCATTGGCTCAATAATTTGAAGGTAGTAATTGACATCATTGAATTTCTATTGGAAAGATGAAACTCTGGTAGTCAATGGCATGCAATAGCAAAACAATTACTTATGTAGCTACTGGAATGAAGTGCTTATGAAAGGAAAGACTGTGAAAGACCAAAATTTTTTTTTGCAATAGAACATTAGAGTGGAATTGTGAAGTGGAATACCTTCTGACTGCTTACATACAGGCTTCAGATAATGACACAGTCATAGAACTAAAGAACTGCTTTGACTGCCCTACAAAGCACCTTTTATTTCATCTAACTTGGAGGGTTGAGCCTTTTGAAAATTAAATCCTAAGTTTGATCATGTAAGTGGCTGAGTTACAATGTAAGTTGAATTCACATCCTTATCTGGTCTTTTATTTAAAAAAATAAATACAGTATTTATCAGAAAAGAGTGGAATTCTAAGAATTGGATAACATGTCCAATAACTTTATATTAAATATATAAAGTTTCTGCCCCAACAACTTTAGAGGAATGTTTTTTGTACTTTGTTTACTTGGGTTGGTATGATACACTATCTTTAAGTTCCTTGAACATCACAGAGCCCCCTAATACGTACGAATGACTGACACTTTGTAAATTAAGGGATGTTTATGTGAATAAAGCAATTCGATGGTTTTAACTGAGGCCGGTTTTGAGTAGGTTTCAGAATAGAACAAGGCTTTGCAACTAGTCCAGGATACTGTTAAGTCTCCCCTTTGGGAAATATCATATAGTAGATCCAATAGTGTTTGAAATTCCCTATTCCTGGAAGTGATTTATGGATGCTGTATGGAGCATTTGGTAAGTATTAATATAATTACAGCACAATGCAGCCTCCTAGAGTTCTGGAGCAAAGTCTTGCTGTCTTATGCAGAAAAATATTCTCCTTTTGGGAATTAGTTCCTGGCCTGCTACCAAACCCTTGTGTGGACTGAATTCCTGACAATAGGATACATGCAACCTGAGCCGCTCATAATTTAGTGGATGGATCTAAGTCATATAAAGAGGCATGCACAGTAGCATTCATTCATCAAGTGGAATGAGATTTGAGATTTGACTTGCGTTGGACATGAAGATATAAGTACATATCATGAACACGTGGCTCAGGCTTCCATGACATATTCCTGCTACATTGACATCTCTCCCCCAACCCCTACTTTATGGCCTCATGAGAAGTTCCCTATCACTAGCTGGATGTGAAAGGAAAAAAATGACCTGGTTTACAGGTGGTCGTGAGTGATACGCTGACATAACCTGAAAGTGGATCACTGCACTACAAAAGCTTCACTTAGAGGTGGCTCTGAAGAGTAGTGGAGAAAGAAATTCCAACAAATGGGCAGACTTTTGTGCCATGCATCTGTCATTCACTCTATGTGAAAGAAGATATGGCTAGAGATAGACATCTTAATCAATTTGTGGGCAATGGTAAACATTTGGAAGAAACATAATTGGAAAATTGGTGAAGACATATAAATGGACCTCTAAAAATGGCAATGAACAGAGATATGTGTATCCTGTTGGAATATTCACCAAAAGGCGTCCTCTATGAATGAGATTTTCAATAAATGTAATGAAAAAAATGACAAGCTCCACGTACATTTGATGGATTTATGAACAACATGACCATGGTAATAAGGATGGAGATTTATGCATGGGATGAACAGACATAGGTTACCCCTTGATAGGGGTTTTCTGGCTACCACCACAGTTGCATTCCCAACCTGCCAATAACAGAAGGCAATGCTGAACCCCTCAAACAGCATCATTCTTCAGGACAGGATAGAACAAGCCACATGGCAAAAAGACAATTACGTTGGATCTCTTCAATCATGGAAATGGCAGCAATTGGTCCTCACTGGAATAGATTCTTATTCTGGGTATAGATTTACCTTCTCTGTCCCAAACACCTCTGCCAGCACTAGCTGAATGCTTTGTTTACAATCAAGCTGTCCCATACAATACTGCCTTTGACCAGTATACTTATTTAACAACAAAATAAGTGGGGCAACGTGCTTACACCCTGGAATTCATTTGCTGACTCTATCAGACCTAAACCAGTGGCCTGACGGAACCAGGTGAAATGGTATACTGAAGGCTCTGCTATGGCAATTCTTGAGTAACAACCTGAGGAGCTGAAGTATTATGTTACAAATGAAGTATATTCTCTGACTAATATGTGGTGCCATTTCTCCTATAGTCAAAAAACACATGATATGGAACAAAGGATGGAGGTAGGGGTTGTTTCTCTCTTTATTGCTCTTAAAAACTCACTCAAAATTTTTGCTTTCTGTTCCCACAACTTTGAGTTTGCTTGTCTAGAGGATTTAGTAACAAGGGTGCTTCCATCAGGTAACACAACTATTCCACTGAATTGGAAACTGAGATCACCACCTCGTCATTGGGTTCTGTCTAATACTGAATACACAGGCAAAGGAGTGGGTTACTCCACTGACTTGAATGATTGATCCAATGGGTGTGTGGAGGAGATTGTCTGGAAGTCAGGAGATTCCTCAGGACACTTTATGGTGCTTCATTTCCACTGGTAGCATTTAATGAAGGACTACAATCAATTAGAGGCAGAACCACTAATACCTCACGTATCTCATGAATGGTAGTTTGGGTCACCCTAAAAAGTAAACAACCTCAATCAACTGAGGTGCAAGCTCAGGGTAAAGGGAGCATGGAGTAGGCGGTGGAGGCAGGAATTATGGCCATGTGACTACTTACAGAAATGGAGATTTAGTGTCTATTAATATTTTTCTTACTTATTTTGTTTTGTATATATTTTTTATATATCAACAATTTTCCCTTCCAATACTATCTATTAAAAGCCATGTTAACAATGTTAATGGCGATTAATGCTATAAATTTAATCTTTAAGTTACAAGATAAAGAGAGATTATGACTGTGCTAGAGAAAAAATATTACCCAAAAACGAATACAGGGATACAATGGAATTTACATCTCAGCCTTTGGGGAAGAGAGAGCGCAAGTCTTCAGTTGATCAAGGATCAATGGTATCATGCCTAATAGAAGAAGGAAGTTGTTTTTATTGTTGTTTGGAAGTTTATGTCTAAAAGGGTAGATATGGATGCCGAGTTGGCAGAGCGCATTGCAGAAGAGAAGCTGGAAACTACACTTCCCGGAGTCCACTTCCCTTTATAATCACCAATTCGGGCCCGGGAATAAGAGGAACCAGGGAGACTTAGAAGGTGGGAGAGGAAAGGCGGCAGTGGGAGTAGGAGATAGATGTTCGGGGCTGACCGCATCTGTGAGGTTCAAAGCAGCTGTATTATACTCAGAATACGTAGAACGACTTCTGTTTTCCTTACTGAAGCCTGACTGATTCAGTGAGAAAACAAAAAAATCCCCTCCTTTGGGTTAAGAATTAAATGATTATTCTTCATCACCTTTCCTGCAATCTAAGCCCTGGAGGTATTTCAGTTCGTGACTCTGGAATGCACAATAGTTTATGATGGGTGATAAAAATGGCTCTAAACTAGTCCTCTGCCTTCAAGCAGCTTTGAAATCAGAACACATACATTAAGAGAAAATAAAAATATAAAGTACCATGACCTAAGAATGAAAGGAAGGTACAGAGGAAATTTCTCCAAAATTCCAAAGAGGTAGCACCCATCTCTCTCTTGTTTCAGAGTCTTTGCATACACCTTCTCCACCACCTGGAAACTTCTCCATTCTAAGGCCAGACCTTTTGCATTCTTCGGGTCTTTAATGTCAGTTCTCCTAGGTTGACCACAATCTAAATTAAGTTTTCTTATTCTCTTTCAGAGCACCCAGTTTCTCTGCCTTCGCTGCACTAATTGCTATTTGAAATTATTTCTGTATTTCCCTATTGATGTGCTCAGCATGTATCTCTTCTGTTAGACTGTAAACTCCAAGAGGGCCAAAGTCATGTCTTTTTTGTATACTGCTTCACATCCAGTTCCTAGGAAACAGTAGGTGTTCCATAAATATTTGTCAAATGAATAAATGAATGAATGAGCAGTGAGTGAAAGCAGAGACAGTAAGGGATGGATGAAAACAAATAATCTCAAAGAGAAAGACCCTGGTATTTGACTAAGCCAATAATATGAAATAATGATAAAAGTTTGTTTTGTTCTTTTGTTCCTTGTGTGATAAGAAAGCAGAGTGGTGGCTTTCCAGTATTTACTAAAAAACAGTCTTTCCAGGGAATGGGAAATGGAGAAGGAAAATATCCTTGCCTTTCCTGTATATTCTTTGATTTCTAGTAAGTTTCAATTCCAACTGATTGTATTCATAATCATTCACTTTCATATAGTGTCTACAAAATGAAAGTATCTTATATGATATCTATAAAAGAAAAGTTCTTAGGTGCAATTAAAATAAGTATGTCTGATGGCACTACCCATGGAATTATTTAGCAACAATTACTGTTTTGCAGGAGATTTTTAAAATAGAAATTTTTGCTTAATGAACAAAAAGACCGAAGTGAAACTGACAATGTTTTGATAATTTTGAGCTATATTGTAAACACTGTGAAAAGACCTGCCTCCTTGTTTGAAGCGACACCGATCAATGCATTGACCTCTGTCTGGAACTGCATTAACCTCTTTTTACAGTGAAGAAATTTGAGAGCTCTGCTATTTTTCTTCTTTAGAAACTTTCACTAACATACAAAGCATTTTTTGGCAGGTTGCATTATTTCCCTTCCGACTCAGAGGAGGGAGAGCCGTGTCTACATTTACACAAAATATATAAAGCTACAGTTTGTGTAATACAAAATATAATGTGAAAGAAGGACTGTTTGAAGTATTCAGACCCAAAACAGATTTACATAGTTCTCACAGGCAGGGTTTGTATATGAATTATGTGCATCATTGCATTACTGTAGTAATCTGCATGCATTTAATATTTAGAGAGAGAAACTTGTACTTACTTTTTTCCTACTAATGGACTCTCCCAAGAAAATCCATTTTTATTTTCATTGGATCAAAATGAAGAATGTGAATATTTAAGCTAGGAAGCCCTCTGTAATTACTGAACTGTAGTGGCCGTCTCTGTTTAAATCTAGACGTTTCTTTTTAAAATATTGCTATAGTACCTATTTTAGGTGATAGTTTCTATTATAAAAAAAAATGATAATACAAATCAGTTAAATGAGCTATTACATGTTCACTTAACTTAGTTTTAAGTCTAGATTTATTTATTAATGTTTTTAACGTTTGTATTTTCTTTCATAGCCTAAACCCCAGGTTACCTTTGCTGGTGATGCTGTTCCTGCCACTTAAGAAGTTTTGAGTTTTCATGCTTTGAACAGAGAGCAACACTGGCAAGATGACATCAGAAAGAAAATGAAGGTCATTTGATGCACCACCACATCATTTCTAATCAATCCCTTAACTCCTAAAAGGTCACTTCTAGTGTATTAGTCAATTGTTCCCCAAATTTTGTTGTGTAACAAGCAACCACAAAATCTTGGTGTCATTTACCAATAAGCATTAATTTCTCTCTCTTCTAAGTGTGCCGGGGCAGCACCTCTCAGCTGGATTTCGTTGCACAGCTCTCCTTCTGGCTGTGAGGCTGGCTGGGCCTCCTTGGGTGGCTCTGCTCCCAGCACGCTCAGGCTGGGGCCCAGGCTGAGGAGAAGGTGACCATCCAGAGGATGCTGAGTTCATAGCAGAAACAGGAGGACGAGAAGTGAAACAAATGAGGCCTTTCGACGTGTAGGTTTGGAACAGGCACACTGTCACTTATGCCCCCACATTCCTTTGACCAAAGCCAGCCTGCGGCTGAGCTCAAAGGTCAAGGAAGTATAGTTTGCGTTTTTGTGGGAGGAACTGCAAAGTTGCCCGGAAAAGAGGATGTGAAGAGGCAATAATAGTTCAGTCTATCACTGCCAGCAACTGCTGACTTGCATTATCTTCAGCAGTCTCTTAGGCATCGGTGTAGAGTCTCCCAGACTATTCTCTACATTAAAATCATGTCAACCTAAGAGTCTTTAGATATGATGCAAGAACAGCAGCAGTGACAATATAAGGTTCACTCACACACACAAAACATAGTTCAAAGATTAACGTTAATCACGACTTAACCAAAATTTTAAAAATTAGTTAACAAAATGCCTAATGTAGTATTAACCGTGGCGTCTCAGTGGGTGTGTTTGTGTTAAATGGAGACAGCGGGGCCCAGAAGAAATCATGCTTATTTTTACTCCCTTGGTCAGCCGGAAATGTCCAGTTGCCAGCAAGGTCCTACAAGAGGAATATTTACTGTTGAGCATGAAATATTATTTCAATACATGGGAATTGCTAAAGTACAAAGATGACTTTTATTATTTTATTTAAAGATATTTCAAGGCTGATTTTACCTGTTTATAGTTTATTATAGTTTCACGGCTATATAATCAGATATAAAATGTTTTTGAGGTTATTCAGAGTTGTACATCAGATAGAATAAAGTTTTTTTGGATATTACTAATGATACAGAACTTTCTAATTGTGCTATTTACGGAAATACACCTACTCAGTTTCTCATTTGGCTTGTTAATGGTACTCATTTGTCTGTGAGTGTGGGTTAGCTTCAGAAACTTTCCTCAGTGCCTATCTTTGCAGTCTTCTGGAACATTCTCCCCCTCTGTTCCCTCTTTGCCTGTCAGCTATCTCAACTGAATCATCATGCTACTATTTGCCCATCAGAGAGAATCATTGCAAAAGTGACCAGACATTTGTTGAACTAGTACACTAACATATGTATTCCCAAAGTATGAAACTCATTTTAAAAGACTAAATTCTGTACATTTCCTAAATTTTCTTCAGTGAAGATTTTGCACACATTATCTTTCAAAATGCAATATAAGAAACTAACAAAGATTTATATTTATATATATTTATTTAGAAATTTCTAGTATTCAGTGCAGTTTTTCAACTCTGAGGGAAATGGGTTACGTAACTAAAACCACTAACCATCTTTTCAACTGTCTCATGTTCTTCGTACTGTTATCACCAGTCTCTATGTGAGAGACTAGATATGTATTCTTACACAGTGCACATACTCTTTGACCTTTTTTGCTGGAGCAAAACAGTTGTTCGTAAGTCAGAGTTCTGTCTGCTGTTATTAATTTGTTCAGCTCGTCAATGCTGATACTCGGTTGCTCTGCGCCAGTATAACCACACCTCCTGTTATAGTATGGAAAGACTTATGTAGCAGGTGGAAAATAGGAGCAGTCTTGAGCCCCTGAGCACCCTACTTCCCTCTTCATGGTCCATCCAGGAACCTCTCAGTTCTGAGACTATGGCAACAAAGGGCCAACCTCTGGCATCCCAGGGACCTCCAGGACCCTTTCCTGCACTAATCACGTCAGCCGTCTATGCAGATTGCTCAACTCCTATGCCATTCCAGCTTTCAAATATTTTTAATATCCTTCTTGCAGCCATGGGAAGAAAACGTTTTGTAAAAAATGTGGTCTGAAAAATGAAATGGGGGGCCGGCCCCGTGGCTTAGTGGTTAAGTGCAGGCGCTCTGCTGCTGGTGGCCCGGGTTCGAATCCTGGGAGCGCACCGACGCACTGCTTCTCCGGCCATGCTGAGGCCACGTCCCACATACAGCAACTAGAAGGATGTGCAGCTATGACATACAACTATCTACTGGGGCTTTAGGGGAAAAAATAAATAAATTAATTACAAAATGAAATGGGAAGCGAAAGACTGAATTGCAGAAAATGGTAACAGGGTACTGAGAAAAATCACAGTGGATACGAGCACTACCGTTGAAGTCAGGCAGTCTTCAGTTCCCAGCCAGGTTCCGTCACTTAAGAGATGTGTGTTCTCGGTACGAATTCAACCACACACTGAGCCTCAATTTCCTCATCTTTAAAATAAGCACAATAATACCCATTTTGCACAGGCTAATGTTTGAAACGAGATGTAATGTTTAAAAGCGCCTGACCCCATTGTAGGCAATTAAGAAATAATACCATCTATAACCATCAATGTGCTTGCTATAAAGGGGCAAGTAGAATTTGCATGCCCATACTTGTTTCTCCTTCATCACTGCCCTGAACATAGCTGCTGTAACAAGCACTGACAGCAGAGGGGCCTTCTATTGGCTCTGAAGAACTTGGCCTCTAAGGTTGACAGAACACAGAAAATCCTATTTATGTCTCTTCACTTGCTACGGGGTATTGGCACTCTGGTTGTCTGTGGGTAAACTTAATATCTTGATTAGCTCTCCTGAGAATGCCTCTGGAAAGTGTTATATGAAGTAGAAGCTGGAAGACTGGTTATTACCTATGGTGGCTTCAAAACAGTCTGCAGAGGTCTGGTTGCTTGGAACTGCAAGATGTTTGTTACCTCGGCAACCACAGGCAGCACGGGGCTGGGTTTTGAGTGACTTTGGATTCTTTTGCGATTACTTATGGGGATGAATGATTTGTATGTCCAATCAATGAATGGCAAAGACATGTTATTTAATAAGATTAATGAAGCTTGCATAAAGCTTTCTATATGCTAGGCCCGATGGCATGGCTTCCTTAGAGATGTAGTTAATGTTTCTGCAATATTGGCCCCAGAGAGAACGAAAACCTTTTTTAATACTAAGTAAAATTCCAATTTGGGGGCATAACTGTATTTTTTGTTGTCTCAGAATTTGGGCTAGTCCTGAACACTATGAGGAAGAATTGTTTTTCTTTGTTCTTTTTTTCCCCTAATTGTTGATGATCTAGATAACACTTGCATGACTTCTAGACCTAGTACCTCCCCTTAATAAATCATTCCTGACCCTGTGCTTGTACAGTAGGCTAGCAAAGAAAGAAAACAAGTTTTTTGGTATCTTTGCTCTGTTTGAGGAAATTCTACCATCATTTTCCTTTCCCTAATGTTCCTCACTTTCTATTCTCTTCCTATCATGGTCTGGTTTTATCTTCCTTCCTCAGGCTCACATTTATTCCTTTCAATCTGACTGTAATGAGCACAAATCTCAGTCTGTAAACATGGAAATGTACTTTCTTCATTTATCTATAATTGAAATTAATTTCCTGGTTGTTGTACAGTTATTTGGTGCTATGTAACTAATTAACCAAAAGCTTTGCAGCTTAAAACAACTGACATTGTTATGTCACGCACTTTCCAAGGGGCAGGAACCTGGAAGTGCCTTAGCTGGGTGGTTCTGCCTCAAGATCTCTCATGAGGTTGCAGTAAGCTGTCAGCTGGTCTTTAAGACTTGACCGCAACTAGAAGATTCACTTCTAAGCTCACTCATGAGGCTGTTGACAGGAGTCAGTTCCTTGTCGCCTAGGCCTCTCCATAGAGCCCTTCTTTCAACGTGGCGGCTGACTTTCCCTAGAAGGAGCCATGAGAAAGATAGTAAGAAGATCTCTTTCATAACCTGATCTCAGAAATGATGTGCCATCACTTATGCTCTATTTTAATGGTCACACTTTATTTAATGATACAATGTGGGAGAGGACCACACCAAAGTGTAAATACCAGGAAGTGGGTCATTGAGAGGCCACACATAGTTTCCCTCCTCACTTTGCTAGGGTGTTGAAACTTAATTACAAACAATGGAAGGTATCCCCCAAACTTCGTTCCTGGAGCTGCATGTGAATCCTTACATAGCAATGAATCTAGAGTTTTTTTAAAGGAGGTGGGGTCACAGAGGCAGGAATATCTGGGCTTTGGTATTATTGTATATCCACCCTGAAAACTGATGACAAACTGTCATAGACATTGCTAGCACATCTTCCACTTAGCATCCAGCAGAAGTGCTATCTGTTGGTGCCTCCAAGGTTTATTCATCTAACTTTCATTAGGACACTCCTAATCACCCCTCATTCCAGATGGAGGGTGGAGGGTGGAAAGGCCCTAGACCTGCACTGTCCAATGTCGACGACTAACCACATATGGCTATTGAGCACTAGAAATGCAATAGTCTGAACTGAAATGTACTGTAAGTGTAAAGTACATATCAGTTTTGAAGATTTTGAAAGAAAAAGAATAAAAATTTCATTAACAGTTCTAAGTTATTACTTGTTGAAATAATATTTTAGATACATTGGGTTAAATAAAATATAGTATTAAAATCAATTTCATGCTTTTAATTTACTTTTAATAAAATGGCTACTGGAAAAGTTAACATTACATGTGTGTCTCACCTTACACTTCTATGGGACACTGCTGCTCTAGATATTTGGATGGAAAGTGGCCATATGGAGCAAATGCCTTCCCATCTAGTACAAAAGACTGAGGTGTCCCCCACAGGTGGTATTTGGTGAAGGTGAATAATAAAGATCAAATTTAAGTAAGAAAAGTCAGAAGTAAACATCACAGAGTCTGAGAACAATGGTAAGGTCAATACTTTACCTACGTGCCCTCAGCACTCATCCTTCCGTAAACACTGACTGCTTCTTCCTGGAAACACTCAAACACTTCTTGGAGAGTGTTCTCATAGCAGGGATGTCCTCAGCCCAGGAGGATGGAGGATGGAGGGGCCTGGGCATTAATGTCCTTGAGAATAGCCTTCAACCAAGATGAATGGAAATTGATGGATAAATGTCCCAGTGTCCCTCATGCAGGATTACACTAAGGTGGGTTCTGCACCTTCTCCCAGACGTGTCCCAGATACGGAGTCCCAATTGGCTATAGCAGTAACCCCCTCAAGAATACCTTGTTCAGGCTTTCTTCTCTTCCTACTGCCCTACTGGTCATTCCTGGGATCCCTTCCCAGACAAACTTTTCTTTTACTCAATCCTATTTTCAGGGCCTGCTTCTAGAGAAATCCAACCCCAAACAGAGTATGTATATGATGTGTATGTGTCTGCATGTAGAAGCATACAGGCACAAAGACAGAGACATAGCCGTGGGTGTTTCCAGTTAGTGTAAGTAAACTTGACATAATAATTCTTCACGACAGTTGTCTTAGTGTAGTTGCTTTCTTGTCCTCTGGTTCTGCATTCATGTTTCACCATACTGACCCTGGTAATATCCTACCTCCTCCTCTCAAAAACATGTCCTCTGGATGGCTCTGTTCACAAAGCCTTGCAGTTGCCAAGCTGGGCTTCTAGAAATATGGGCCATATGTGAAAGCCTAAAAGTTTTCCTTTTGACATTTGTTGAAAGCAAAAACAGTTTTCTTCCCCTGAAGATAGCATGAGAATGACACTCTACCTTCCAGCATCCTCATGTTGTGACAAGTTGATAAGCACTCCATTTTCACTCTCCCATTTTCTCCATCATAAATAGGTCTCAATTTGTAACCCAGGTGTGCAGTTTCACCCAGAAGCAGGGAAGAAGACATATTGTTCTATTGTATCTCAGCAGGGCAAGAGCAATGGAGAAGAAGAAAGGTCAGAGTTACCTACCACAAATGCATCTGAATGATGGCACCAAAAAAATCAGAATATGGTTTCCTAGGAGCACTGCCCTTGTGACATACAAGCCACGCTATCTCAGTGTCTAGGTTGTGTTAAAACAAGCACAGCAATAACAGTAGAGAATTTACCACTTCTCATAGGCAAAGAGCTTTCTTGTGCGTGAAACACTTTCCCAAATAGCTTCTCCTTTGATTCGTTCAACAACATTGTGAGGGAAGCAACAGATATGCTGGTGAATTCTTTGGCACCACAATCATACCCATCCATATTCTTGCAATAGCTAATTTATGTAAGCCAGTTTTATGGCTTTAAGGACACATCTAGGTCTAGTGGAGTGAATAAAACTGTGTACAGGAATCATCTGATGCATGAACCCTCAATATTTGCAAACTTAATTTCAAACAGGGACTTGATCAATTTATCACCTCAGCTCGCTGCAACCCAATCCTTAACCATTTTCTCTATCTTCTTCCCATCTGTAAAATCCAGATATGACCCGCTTGCTTAATTTCTCAATCAATACATTAATCCTTCCCACTAGTTTAGAGCTTGATTTTGAAAGCACTCTGGGTAACAGACATCCTGGTTTGGTCCCAGGACTGCCTCCTGGGTACTCCCAGTAGTTGACATCCTTTGTGGATATGGCGTAGATTTTCAACGTAAACAGACTGATACAAAAACGTCTTCTGTCACTGTGTTGTTGTTTCACCCGCTTCTTTGGAAATATCACTGATAAATAAAAGCAGAGATATACTAGGAAAGCAGCATTATCAGAAGGCTAAGTTCTGCAAGACAAAATGCTAAGTAAATGGTCAAGAGAGCGAATAAATGAACAAATGTGAAAAAGACCTTGATATGTCTCGTAAGGTGGGAATTAGTGTACCACAATGACGCCATGTTACCAAGCAAGGTGAGTTCATGACAGCCACCAGAGAATCAAGATGCTGGGCAGCATTCCTGGTGGAAGTATTAGGCTCGCATTTATACAGAAGACACAGTGTTATCCTGGAATGTAAGCTGCATAAGGGCAGGACTTTGTGTATCTCGTTTCCCACTGTATCCCCAGCTCCCACTACCACGTCTGGCACATAGAGAGCACGCACACATTTTTTTGAATCAATGAGTACCTAAACGATGAAATGAACTTGGGAACTAGTCTATAGTAATTGCATTTCTATTCTAAAGCCGCTGGTATCCTATGGTGTCCTAGAACGAAAAACATAGGCATGTTTTAAGGAAGAAAGTTGAACAGCCACTTTAAATTTTCTCAAACCTCCACTAATGAAGCAAAGGAAAATTCAGTTACATTTTGTATTTCTCAGCCAGGAATGGTCTGGCCACAGGGCAGAATGGTATTTTTAAAATGCAGGAAAAATAATCCACCAGTTTAATCAACACAATGTTTAACACAAATATCCTCTCCATTAGCAATAATGGTGCAAGAGAGAGTCTGGGGGTCGGCAGAGGACCTGAAAACGCCCTGCAATGTGTTTGTACAAGATTAGTCCTTCAACGAAAAGATGTATTCATTCTCCATACGGCCTTATGTCAGGGTTGCTGGCCTTTAACGTGCGGAACTTTTCCAGTGCATCAAGGTAAGCGTGCCCAGAGCTATTTTCTAGGTTTGAAATAAAAGAGCAAGCAGTGGTAAGCCTGAGCCCTTTGTTACTATTGCCATTCCTCTCTTCTCTCTCCATTTCCTGCTCTCTTTTTCAGCCACTTGTTTCTTCCTTGCTTAGTAAACAGAGCTGTCCATATGGCAAGTTGTGATAATCTTCTTCTCCCCGCTCCCCCGCTCATGAATTTGGCTTTGGTTTTAATACGAGGGAGTTTCAAATATTGAAATGCAGGCAGCCATTCTTCTCCGCACACTACACGCTCAACTCCGAGCCATTTCCTCCAAGATCTGAATGAATTCAAAATCTATCTAGTGTGCCTAGCATGGCTTGCATACTGTCTTTCTCCTTTCCTGTCTCTGGCTAGTCTTGAATTTATTTGCCTATCAATAAAAATTTTTGATTTTGGTACTAAAAACCTGTGTTTTGATTGAAAATATTCACAGGTGTTTTGATTTTAATTTGACACTGTATATTTTATAACTGACTTCAAAGAGAAGGGAAAGGAAGTACATCGACAGTATCTAGTCAGTATGGAATGTGGTATGCTGCAGAAACCAGCCACTCAAACATCTTAAAACACAAAGGTTGAGCTCATGCTGGACAACTGTCACCAGTTGGCAGGGAGCTCTACCCATTGGAATCACTCAGAGTTTCAGGCTGACAAAGGGGCCACCATTTGAAACATTGCTACTCCAGTCAGCATCTCAAACGTTGCTAGCCTCAGTGCCAGGTAAAGCTGGAACTCTAGAGCAGGGCAGTTCAAACTTTAATTTGCGTGAATTCACCTGGGGATCTGGTGAAAATGCCAGTTCTGAGTCAGTACGTCTGAGCAGGCTCTGAGAATCTGCATTTCTAGGAAGACCTCAGGGGATGCTGATGCTGCTGGTCCCCCCACCATTTCTTCAGAAGTCTAACTCAACTGGCAATTCAATGTTGTGGCCCAGAAGTACAGTTTCATGAGGAACAGGGCTCCTCCCAACCACAAGGGAGCTGAGAAGTACAACCCAATCAGATGCCCAGGAGAGAGAACTGAAAATATTTGGTGACCATCCAGAAACATTAACATGGTTATTTATACAGCACAAAAGTAAAGTAAACATTTTTTTTCATGGTTTTCAAGTGAAACTGGTCCATGGGTTAAAATGTAAATCAAAAACATCGGGCAGGGATTCTAAGTGCTTGGCTGTATATCAGAATCATTGTAGGGATTTTTTAAAAACACAAATATTTAATGATTCTGGAGTAGGTGTGGGGCCGGGCTTGGATATTTGTAATTTTTCTTTTCATAAATGGCTCAGGTAATTCTCTAGCCAAGATTGGAAAACGTTGAAACAGAGGTTCCTAAGCGTTTTTTGAAGATGTAAAAGCACAATTTGAAGAATGCTTTTTATGATTGATATCCTCCATCACACATCAATGAAACATACTATAAAAGCTGTTGTATTTTAATTATAATTGAATATAAATTTATGCCTGTGAACACAGAAACATTTCTTTAATTTTTTTCCCAATTAGAAATAATCTTACTTTTTTTCTTCTTTTTTAATTACTGTTTGCACCTAAGGGAAAGCCTTCCATTTAGGGAGTTACCTATATTACATTATTCAAATTGCTCAAATATGAAAGTGTGTTACCCAAAATGCTGATTTATTCAAGTTTGTGAGATGGTTGAAGGAAAGAAAGGCTATCAAGGAAGGCTGGAAGGCAGGAAAGGAAAGAAGGAAAGGGAGGAAGAGAGGGAGGGGGGAAGGAGAAGGAAAGAGAGGAGAGAAGGAAGGAAGAAGCTGACATATGGCCCAGAAGCACAGCAGCAGAGGGAAGCCATTAAGCACAAACACTGGAATCGGCTAATATGGAATTAAATCTCAGATTCAAATTTCAATGATTTATGAATATTATTTATTTACTTATGTTTTTTGTGAGGAAGATCAGCCCTGAGCTAACATCCATGCCAATCCTCCTCCTTTTTCTCCCCAAAGCCCCAGTAGATAGTTGTATGTCATAGTTGCACATCCTTCTAGCTGCTGTATGTGGGACACGGCCTCAGTATGGCCGGACAAGCGGTGCGTCGGTGCGCGCCCAGGGTCCGAACCCGGGCTGCCAGTAGCGGAGCGCGCACACTTAACCGCTAAGCCATGGGGCCGGCCCCTATGAGTATTATTAAAGTGAATTTCCTTGTGCAAGTTACTTAGTCTCTCTAAAACTCAGTTTTCTAGTATTTAAAGTGGAGAAAATAACTACCTCACAAGACTGTTGCTAAGCTAAGTGAGAAAAGACACAAATCGCAGCGCAGAGGCTAACATTGTTATCCAACAAAATGGGTAGTTATTGTTTTCGTTGGCATGATAGGAAGGAGCTGCCTATGATATGGCTCCGATGGCACTGGTCATAGAAAAATGCCAATCCCCCTCATTTCCTTTGGAACTGTAAAGTATACATAAAGGACTCATATTTTCTTTGACTAGCCTGTGTCATTGAATTGTGGTGATGTTTGGGCATAAGGGTTGTTATTAACGTGTACAAAATTAATGAAAGGCTAGATTTGTCGGGTTTCCCCAACACAGTGATCTGGATTAAGGTAACACAATGATAAACAGAATGGGTGTGAAAGAGGGAAAATTATGTCATAGTAAGGTCTACTTCATCTCTGTAACACAGTGGTTTGGTAAATAGGCACTTGAATCTCAAAGATAGAGATTTGTCACTTCCTAGTTATGTGGCCAGGGTCAAGGTACTTACCTTATCTAAGTAAAGATTTCTTCTTCCATATAGTGGGTGTGGATATATAACTACCGTAAGATGTTGTTATGTTGCTGTTATTTCCAATATTGACTGAGGAAAAAAGAGAGGCTTAAAGAGTTTCTGTACGATATCACACAGGTTTTGAGCTAGCTTGTGACCAAGTCAGCATCAAAGTTCCCCTCAGCTTGACTAAACTTTAGACAAGCTTCTTCTTGACTCTAGGCCCTTGACCTCTCTTTTCTTAGAGCATTTATGTTAGAAAACTTTCCACTGTAAATTCTTTTGATGGAGCAGATCATGCCAGACCAATACTTCTGTCAAAACAATAAGAAAAGCTGGATACAGTTTTAAAAAATCTGATTGGAAAGGTCTGGTTGCTGCTGAGGCAGATGGGAAAGAAGAGATCCTCAGAGAGGGGAGCAGAAGACACTTTTCCCCTCAAGGTATTTGCCAGTTTGGGTCCTGGGATGGAGAGAGTCTGAAAAACAAGGCAAAGGGCCAGAACCAAGGCAGATAAGCTGACAAGGTTTTGGCAATCGCACGGGGCTGGTGAATAATTTTTCTTTAGGATAGCCAAATAAGACTTGGGGACAAGGATCTCAGAGAGTTCAGAGATAGGGAAAAGTGAATACTACACTGGATGCTTTCCCTTTGAGGTGTGCACTGAATCCTTAAGATGGACGAAGTAAGAGGCTAAGAAGTGAAAACGAAGCTGCTACAAAGGAGAGTAGAGGTTTCAGAGCAGAGGAAACAGTCATTGGAGTTCAGGTTCTGCCAAGAAGGAAGGCATAATAAACACTCCAGGCTCTTGGTTGGAACCCCTGCAGAGCTATATCTTAGGAATGGGAGAAAACTGAAGGCACCTGAGCCTAATGAACAGTATAAACTAACTACGAATCAGATGGTACTTGGCTGGATTGAGGTGATCTGCCTCCCACTGTCTGCCTCCCAGAAGACAGGTGAACCATCTCTGGAGGAGGAGAATGTGGCCCAGAGATTACAATTTTTTATACATAATTTCTGATATTCAGGCAAAAATTAGCAGACACACCAGGACACATGAAAAAGAAAGGAAACAGACGATAGAAACTGTTATGGACTGAATTGTGTTCCCCCAAAATTCCTATTTGAAGCCCTGTGTCTATTTTTGGCGATAGGGCCTATATGGAGCTAATTAAGGTTAATTGAGGTCATAAGGGTGGATCCTTGATCCCATAGGATTAGTGTCTGAAGAGTTCACTCTCTCTTGGCGATGTGAGGACACGGTGAGAAGGTGGCCATCTACAAGCCAGGAAGAGAGATCTCATGAATCCAATCAATGAGCACCTTGATCTTAGATTTCCCAGCCTCCAGAACTTCGAGAAATACATTTTTTGCTGTTTAAGCCACCAGCTGTGTCATTTTGTTACAGTAGCTTGAGCAGACTAATACAGAAACATAACCACAAATAATCCAGTTATGTTTTTGATTCACAGCTTGATATCAACAGCAGACTACAGAGTACGTACCCTTGTCTGGATTTCCTGAGCTCTTTGGATGGCATCCTTCTCTCTGGTATTATATCTCATGAATTCTAGCTGCTTCAGCCTAGCCAACACTGGTATCAGGCTCTTCCCTTCAGTGAGACTGCAGTATTCTCCTTGAGGTCTGCTTCCCGAATTCTAGTCTGGAAATGCCTTCAAGAAGAAAACTGGAAACTGATAGGGCCCACTTCATTTGTTTCTCTTTTCTCAGAAATCACAGCCCCACACTACTTGTCTCAATTTCCAAAAACAGTTGTTTCATATATTTGACCAAATTTTAAGTTGTTTACTGTGGGAGTGCAACTTCTATACTCCTTCAGGGTCAGAAGATAAGTTCTCCCTACTCGTGTTTAAAACTTTTACCAGACCAGAAATAGTAATGTTAAAAAATATAATAAAACATATATACAAAATTCCTCCAGAAAACATTAACTTAATGGTAAAATATTGAATGACAGAGATTGGGAAAGAATAAAGGACAAGGATTTCTTCTATAATTGCTTCAATTCAATATCATTTGGAGGTTCTTGCCAGTTCAATAAGGCACGAAAAATAAGTAAAATCAAACACCTAGGAATAATACTAAGGAAAGAGGTGCAAGAACTCTATAAAACAATTCTGACAGAAAATTTTCAAAGACCTTAATAAATGATGGGATATATTATTTTTATCAATTAGAAGACTCAGAATTTTAAAGATACCGATTTTTCTTAAATTAATCTGTAATAGGTTCAACATAATTCTAACTTTTACATTCTTGTCAACTAATTGACAAGAATGGCATAAAAATCTATATGAAGGAAAAAAATTGGAAGATTTACCCCACCAGACATTCAGTTTTATTATAAAGCTATAGTGATTGAATCAGCATGGTATTTGGCACAAGGGCAAGTAAAGAAACCATATAACAGAATGGAAAGTTCAGAAACAGACCCACATATATGCAGTCTCCTACAATGCAGGTGGAGAAAAAATCATTGTTTCCACTTTGTAAATCTGAGTATCTGGACATACACATGTATGATTGCGCAGCAATTCCACACTTATGTATATACTCAACAGAAATGTGTCTAAAGTGCCCCCAAACACATATACCAGAATGTTTCTAGCAGTATTATTCATAATAGCAAAAACCTGGAGGCAGACCAAATGATTATCAATAGTAGAATGTATAAAATGTGTGATGTATTCACACAAAAGAAATACTATACCCATGAAGGGAAATAAACTGTTGGTATATGAACAATATGAATATAGCTTATAAACATATGCTGAGCAAAAGAAGCCAGTCATAAAATAAAACAAAATGAATGATAACATTCATATATAGTTCAAAAACAGGCAAAATACATGGTGATGGAAATCTGAATAATGGTTACTTGTGGCATGGGGTAGACACTGGGAAGAGGCATGAGAAAGGATTGTGACTCTGGTTATGTTCTATACCTTCATTTCAGCGGTAGTTATATAATAGTGTTCATGGTCTTAAAAATTCATCAGCAACTATACTGTCACTTTGATACTTTTCTGTATGTATGTTATAATTTCTATGTGTATATTACACCTTAATAAAGTTTATGCGAGCACAGGTACTACAGCAAGGATGTTATAGTAGAGTAGAAAAGACCTGTACATAGAAACCTATAATATTCAGCAGCATATATAAGCTATTAGAAAATTACAAATAAATGACTGTCTTATAGTTCAGAATAGAAGATTGGTCCCACCTTGGTGGAAGTGGATGGAATTGGAGACTGAAGAAAGGCTCTCAGGAGGAGAGAAATTCTAACAGAAGAAATAGCATCTCCTCCTCAAAATTGGTTAGATATGTAAGAAAAATTGACAACAGTTTTATTTATTTGGATTATAATCAATAATGTGAAGTTAGGTTGGAAAGCAATATTAGGGCTAGATTTTGAATGAATTCAAATAGCAGAGTAAGGAATTTGGATTTCTGTAGATGCTGGGGAGCCATTTAACATTTATGAGCAGAAGAAAGTCATGATCAAAATTGTGCTCCAGAAAAATAAATCCATTGACCTCAAGATTATTGGAAGGAGAAGAGAATTGATGTAACAAAGAAATATAAATGGATATTACAAAAATCTAATTCATTTTCATTTAGCAAACAGTGATTAAAGGTCTACTGACTGGCTTGGGCAAAAATTAGTGAACATCTAAATTAGATCACTCAAGTGGGAGGTTGATAAGCGACATACATGACATCTTGATTAAGGAATAATTTGAAAAATTATTTGTTGAGTACTACTAATAAAAATTTATGGCAGTGTATGAGTTAAGAATATATTTAGCTACCATAAACTGAAATCCCAACTAATAGTAATCTAAACATACAGGAGTTTATTTTTCTTGCGTAACAAGAAGATCATAGGTAGATATTGCTCGTATTGGTTCAGCTTCTGAACGATACTGTCACATCCAGGATTTTTAACTTTCCTCCAAAATTCTGAGGCTGTTGGCTTCCATCCTTTTGTATGATAGATTATGGTCACAAAATAACTGCTGTATCTTCAACTCAGCTCCTTGATCAAAGAAGGTAGGGGTAAGGGCAGTGCCAAGCAATTCTGTGAGAATTTTATAAGAAAGAAAACGCTTTCTCAGAAACTCTCCCATAAGATTTCCTCTAAGATTTCTTTGACTGTGACTCGATTTCATGTCTAACCCCAGCTGAAGTGGAGGCTGTGAAAGTGGAGAATGAGAACAGGATATACATGATACACTGCCCCTCGCAAAATCCACACTGTAAAATTATGATCCTCACAAGCAACAAAAGCAAAAATGAATAAGTGGAACTGTATCAAACTAAAATCTTTTGCACAGAAACAATTAACAAAATGAAAATGTAAAAGAACAATCAACAAAATGAAAAGGAGACCACAGAAAGGGAGAAAATATTTTCAAATCACCTATTTGTTAAGAGGTTACTATCTAAAATATATAAGGAATTCCTACAACTCAATGGCAAAAAAACAAATAATCCAATTAAAAAATAGGCAAAGGACCTGAATAAACATTTTTCCAAAGAAGACATACAAATGGCCAACAGGTACATGAAAAGGTGTTGAACATTACTAATCATCAGGGACATGGAAATCAAAACCATAATGAGATATCACCTCACACCTGTTAGAATGGCTATTATCGATAAGACAAGAGATAACAAATGCCGGCAGGTGAGGATGTGGAGAAACGGGAACTCTTGTGCACTGTTGGTGGGAATGTAAACTGGTACAGCTACTATGAAGAACGGTGGAAGTTCCTCAAAAAATTAAAAATGGAACTACGTTATAATCCAGCCATCCTACTTCTGGGTATTTATCCAAAGGAAATGATAACAGGATCTCAAAGAGATATTTGCACTCTGATGTTCAGTGCAGCATTATGCACAGTAGTTGAGATATGGAAACAACCTGTATCTGTCAATGGATGAATGGATAAAGAAAATGTGGTAGATATATACAATGAAATATTATTTAGCCATGAGAAAGAAGGAAATCCTGCCATTTGCTACAACATGGATGAAACTTAAGGGCATTATGCTAAGTGAAATCAGTCAGACAGAGAAAGACAAATACTGTATGATCTCACTTACATGTAGAATCCAAAAAAGCAAACTCATAGAAACAGAGTGGTGGTTACCAAGGGCTAGGGGGTGGAGGAAATGGGGATATGTTGCAAAGGGTACAAACTTCCAGTTATAAGATGAAAACGTTCTGGGGATACAGTGTACAGCACAGTTATTATAGTTAATAATACTGTATTATATACTTGAAAATTGCTAAGAAAGTAGATCTTCAATGTTCTCACCACAAAAAAGAAATAGTAATTATGTGACGTGATGGAGATGTTAGCTGACTATGGCGGTAATCATTTTGCAGTATATAAGTGTATCAACTTAACGTGTTATACACATTAAACTTATATAATGTTTTATGTCAATTATATCTCAATAAAGCTGTAAAAAATTATGATTCTATTGTCAAAGAGAAAGTGTAAAACTGATAATGGCCATAACAGAATTTTTCATAGTCACAACACAAAAGAATATATAAGAGATGGTACTTGCTCTTAAAGACTACATGTGATAGCTATGGGAATGTTGTATGTGCCCACAAGAAATAACTACATTTAATATGGAATGGAGAATTTCAACCTAATGTGTGGGGTATATTTTGCATTTGTTTGCATATTTTTAATTAAGTTGGCCATTCTGTGCTTATTCCAAAAATTGTTTTTGATCACATGCAATGCAAAATTTAATATAAAAATGGACAATAAAATCATTACAAAAAAATTGAAAAGAGAGGCCAGCCTGGTGGCGTAGTGGTTAAGTTCGCACGTTCCACTTCGGCAGCCCAGGGTTTGCCGGTTCGGATCCCGGGCACAGACCTATGCACTGCTCATCAAGCCATTTCTGGCGGCATCCCATATATAAAATAGAGGAAGATGGGCACAGATGTTAGCTCAGGGCCAATCTTCCTCACACACACACACACACAAAAAATACAAAAGAAGAAGAGAAATAGATGTGACCCGATGAGATTATTATGTAGCACGAGTTCTTCATTTCGTGGCAATTTAGCCAAAAATAAGGTTAGTAAAGGATTTCTCATTATTTGACAGTTTTTAAATAAACAGTCTTATTTTGAGAAATAAAATTCCTGTCACTGAAAACACGAAGGATTAATATGAACTTTTCAGACTTTATATGAGAAATATTAATAGCAGGAAGCTGAGATAAGTTATGACCTTAATAAGAGTAGCTTCCTATAGACTAAGTTTTCAGATGTAATTAACTTTCCATTCTTTCCCTCAGGCTTCATTACCTGAACCTGATCATTTTACATTTGTTTTAATGGCCTTAAGGTTTTAATATGGCTACATCTTAAATTGCCATGTCTCTGATAGTTTTGAAGTGCATTTTTCCTTGAAGTAGGGATCAGGTCAACCTGGTTCCCTACTATATTTCTATTGTGCTTGGAAGGAAATCAATAAATATTTATGGAATAAAGACGTATGTGGGATAAAAATAAAAATAAAGGATATTGTGCTTTTTCCTCAGCAGTGATTCTAAAAGATACATTAACACTTCACATATGGAAACTTTTACTATTAACCCTTTTTAAGTGTTGCAGTCACAACGTTCAATCTTAAATGATTTGTCTCTCTTTTTCATCTGATATTCCAAAGCGCCCAGCACAGTATCTGCTATATCTTGGGTCATTCAGCAGATAATTGATGTCTTCATGAACAGAGGCATTCCTGAGGACAGTTGAAACAATATTACACTGGTACATTGCTTCTGATTCCCTCAATGTCAGGATAGAGTTTATTGGACGAGAGAAATAAAATTAGGCTACTCTTCCTAAGTATTACATGCTCTAGGCAGCCTTTGGAAAATGCTGGGTCATAGCTAATTCATAGTTCTATTCTGGACTTAGTGCCTGAGTGCTGTAGTGTTGATTCTAAAGAGACCCACGTGTCTCAGAGACAAACTGAACAAGAAGTTGCGTTCGGCCTTCTGTTGTCATGTTGAGGAGGCTGACTTTCATTCTTGCCCAGACAGATGGCATTCACCCTTCTTCACAGAGACAGCCCACAAGGATATTTGCAATCAGGCCAAGGGTTTTTCCACCACAGAGCTTGGAATCTGCTAAAGTGTTTGGAAAATAAACAAATTGAAACCCCAGATTTCTGTACAGCACTTTATAGAAAAGACCATTTTGGCATGAACAACTTTAATGGTAGGTGGTCACCACTCAACTGCCTTGACCATGGGAGAGCCCAACCATGGTGCCTGAATAACACAACTGCATACACAGGTTTTATACACTCTTCAGTGTATCATTTTCTACACTTGAGTGTAATATATTTCACCAAAAATTTTCTTAAAGTGGAGTCAGAAAGGGAGGTGTGGTTAATGGAAAGAGAATTGCTAACTATAATTCTAAAATTTTGAGCCCGGATGTAAGGAGAATAATTATGCTTTCGACAGCAATAGGTAAATAAGGAAAGGAAAGTTTAGTCCATTTTGGGAGTGCTGATCCGCAGTGCAATATGGAATTCTTGTTCAGGAATTGTTTGAAATCTGAATTAAACAAGAGAAGGGGAAAAATGTGTGCAACAGATCCTAAGCAAAGCATTTAGCGGAAAGCAATCAAGACTGAGTTCTGGGGAGGTAGAGGAGAGATCAGGTCAGTCCATCCAATCCTGACAGTCTCAGCTTGGTCCTGTTTTACTCTTTATCTCCCACTCATTTCCTGTCTTTATCTGCCTTCCGACCTCTGACTTCATATTCCATTTCCAATCCTGAACTTGTATCCTGCACCTGACGGCCAATTTAACATCTCTGGCCTTCCAGACCTTGTCTCAGCTTTATGTTCTCCTTATAAGTGTCTGATCCAGCCCATCTAAGCCCATCTAGAAACTTGGACAGGTAATATCTATCTTTTACCTTTTAAGAGGAAGAAAGTATGGTGTTCAATAATACCTTTACTGGCAGGCCATATTTATTCCAAAATAAGACTTTATTAGGGCTATAAACAATGCAATTAATCATGCTCTAGCTTTTATGGTGTGCAAATGTGTACGCCTAAAAGGAAGAGGTTACTTAGAGCATTAGCTATGAATCACAGTGCCCCTGCAACACACTTCAAAACACACTAAGAAAGAGAGTGGAAAGTGCTTTTGAAATAATACAAATTATATTTGCTAATGTATATTGAATACAAACCACGTATCAGGCACCGTCCTAAATTCTTGTAGGAAATGTTAAAGGAGTAAAGATGTCTGGAACATTGCATTTCTGATTGGTCCCTAGTCTCAAAATGGTGAATATAGGATTAGTAATTGAATAACTATTATTTGAATTTATACATGTCAATATTATAAAACATTTCTAAAATTCAAGGTTTTATAACCTGGTGTTTTGGCTTTTTCTATCTCCCTCAGATAAATTTTTTAGTAGGAAAAGAATTTTCATTTGAACTTCCTGATTAGGAAGTGGCAGTCAGTGATGCTCAGAGTGGCTCTTTCAAGTAGTAAAGGTAGTATAAACCTCCGAAAATACATTAAATAGTGAAGGACTGGTTTGAATGCCATTTAGATCCAATGCCTTTTCACATGTTTCTCCCCTCACATGAAATGTCCTTTCTCTATTCTCCATCTAGAAACTTCTCATTCTTTGAGATCTGGCAGCTAAAGCGACAGTGGAATGATCCTTGAAGTACTCTCCAGGACTTACTGACTAGACCACTGGTTCTCAAACTTGAATTTATCAGATTCTCCTGGAGGACTTGTTAAAACAGATAGCTTGGAGCTTCTGTTTCAGTAGGCCTGAGGCGGGGCCGCAAATCTACTCTATTAACAAGTTCCTGGGTGATGTTAATGCTGCTAATCCAGATACTACGCTTTGAGAATCATTGAACCACAACAACATAAAGAAATAAAAAAGACAAAGAACATCCTCTTTTTGTTAGGTCTATTGACTGGACTCCTTCAGTTGAATGACACGTAGTTGCCATAGTTGCGTATGTGTTAAATTGCCAGATTGCATTATCAAGATAAATAATTTATATTCCCATCACTAATCTCTTCCCTAAACTCCAGACTTATATATCCAACTACCTATTCCATATCTCCATTTGAATATCTCATAAGCACCTTAAACTTAACATATCCAAAATTGAACTCATGATTTCTGCCACCCCTCTGGTTCAAGACTGAGTATTGCTCTGATCCTGCCTAAAAAATCTTAAAAGCAAGGCCCAAAATATTCATACATAAGTAACTTAAATGTGTCCCAGAAAAAAATCTCAAGACTATTTATAGAACTATAAAAATATCCAGGCCCAATAAAATTAAATTTATAATGCTTGGCATCCAATTAAAACTTACCAGGCTTACAAAGGAGCAGGAACATACAAAATATAATCATGAAAATAATCAGTCAAAACTAAGTCAGAACTGTCACAGGTGTTAGAATTAGTAGACAGCACTTTAAAACAGTATTTGTAATTGTATTCTATATATTCAAAAAGTTAAGTAGAGGTATTGAAGATAATTAAAAACCCAATCAAACTTCTAGAAGTGAAACTACAATGTGTGAGAAATACACTGAGTAGAATTAACAGATTACTCATGGTAGAAGAAAAGAGTAGTTAACTTGAAGACATAGCAGTAAAAATAATTGAAAATGAAACTCAGAAAATAGACTAAAATAATGAACAGAACATGAGTGAGCTGTAGGACAATTGCACAGGTGTAACATACATGTAATAAGATTTTCCAAATGAATGAAGGAGAGCAGAAAATATATCTGAATAATGTGGTAGACAGAATTTTAACATAGCCGCCAAAATTTCCCAACTCTTGGCTTACTCACTCAGAACAAGCCCCAGGGAAATGAATGTGGTAGATTTTACTCTCTTGATTAGGTTATGTTATATGACACAATTAACCTTAAACTGGGGTGATTATTCAGGTGGGCCTGACTTAATCACAAGAGGCCTTTGAAACAGAGCTTTCTCCAGCTGCAGAAGAGAAAGTTAGAGATTTGAAGAACAAGAAAGATTCAACATATCACTTCTGGCTTGAAGATGGAAGAGGCCATGTGGCATGGAATACAGGTAGCCCTTAGGAGCTAAAAGCATTCCCTGGCTGACAACCAGCAAGTAAATGAGAACTCAGTCCTAAAACCACAAGGAAATAAATTCTGCCAACAAAAAGAATGATTTGGAAGAAGATTTTGTCCTCAGAGCCTCCAGAAGAGAACTCAGTCAGGCCAATAATTTAATTTCAAGGATGTGGAGGAACTAAGCTCTCATGCATTGCTGGTGGGAAGGTTAAACGATGTGAACACTTTGAAAACAGTATTGCAGCTTCTTAAAAATTTAAATATATACCTATCACATGATCTAGCCATTCCTAAATATTTACCCAAGATAAGTGAAAGTGTAGGTTATAACAAGATTTAGTATGTTCCAGAAGCTTTATTTGTAATAGTTATAAGCTAGAAATAACACAAATTCCCATCAATTGGTGAATAAATAAACAACAAATCCTATTATATCCATAGAGTGGAACACTACTCAGAATAAAAAATAAGGGACTATTGATACACACCACAACATAGGTCAATCTCAAAACAATTATTCTCTGTGAAAGAAGCCAGACAAAAAAGTACATATTGTATGGTTCTGTTTACATGAAACTCAAGAAAATGTAATTCTCATCTACAATGACAGAAAGTAGATAATGGTCACATGGGAATGGGGATGAAATAGGTACTAGTGGGAGAAAGTTGTTACAAATGTGCATATGAAAACTTGAGGGTGATGGATTAACTGATACATTGATTGTGAAGATAGTTTGACAGGTATAGACATATCATATCTAAATTAATTAAAACATATCAAATTGTCGGGGCCGGCCTGGTGGCGTAGTGATTAACTTCACGCCCTCTGCTTTGGCTGCCTGGGGTTCGCGGGTTCAGATCCGGGGCACGGACGTACGCACAACCTATCATGCCATGCTGTGGCGGCGTCCCATATAAAGTGGAGGAAGATGGGCACAGATGTTAGCCCAGGGCCAATCTTCCTCAGGAAAAAGAGGAGGATTGGCATCGGATGTTAGCTCAGGGCTGATCTTCCTCACCAAAAAAAATATATCAAATTGTACACTTTGAATCTGTGCAGCTTATTGGCTTCAATTATACCTTAATAAAGCTGTGTGTTTTTTAAAGGTAAACTCACATATTCTATAGATGGAAGTATGTTTTTGCATGGTGTGGAGACCAACCCGACCTTGCAAGAGTCTAGCAGTGGGTATTACTCTTCAGAACCTGGATTCTTAAACTAGGGAGTGCAAAGGTGTGCTTGAGGTACTTGAAATAATGGGATGAACGTGAATTTTTTTTCCAGAACATAGAATTCATTTAAAATTTGAGGGAAGTTTTTTGTGTTTGTGTGTGTGGAAGATCAGCCCTGAGCTAACATCCGTGCTAACCCTCCTCTTTTTGCTGAGGAAGACCAGCCCTGAGCTAACATCTATTGCCAATCCTCCTCCTTTTTTTTTTCTTTTTCTTCCCAAAGCCCCAGTAGATAGTTGTATGTCATAGCTGCACATCCTTCTAGTTGCTGTATGTGGGGCGTGGCCTCAGCATGGCTGGAGAAGCAGTGCCTCGGTGCGCGCCCGGGATCCGAACCCGAGCCGCCAGTAGCAGAGCACACGCACTTAACTGCTAAGCCACGGGGTCGGCCCCAAGGGAAGTTTTTATATTATATGGTAATAAATACCTGTATTATAGAGTCAAATACAAAATTTCCCTGAATGTATCAAGTAAAATATGTTATGTCAAAGAAATACTGGGATTGTTTTGACTATTTCTTCCATCTACAGGACTTCACCAATTCTCTTTGTCTTTAGAGGACAGTTTAATGGAAGAGTTTAGTAATTCCCTCATTTGAACATCTTATTGCTGCATTGAAGGGAGGTATAAATATACTTTTGTTAAATATGTAGCCACAGAGTTCTTTTTGAACACGTCTACTCAGTTCAGCTCTTTTTTTAACAATAGTACCAAAAGAGACAATTATACACTATTACATTTAAAACAAAATGCCCTCTTCTTCCTTCCTTCTTTGTAAATGTGGAACCATGTTTCCCTTAAATTCTAAAGAAAATTTGGTGCTTGGACAAATGGAGCAAGAGACAAAGAGATGATATAATATAGGTATATAAAAATTTCAAATTACCAACATACTTTAAGCAGACTTTGAACCCGCTGAGACTTACCTGACATAGATCAGTGGGTAAAAGGAAGACACCAGGACCAGATGAAGCAAGGGAGAGAAGAGGCTGACTACCAAGGTGAGGTTATCCATGGTACCCTATGGTCCTGAGGACCATGATGACCGTAGATTAGAATGGGACTAGTGTCTCCTTTGTCCTTACTGCAAGTATCTATTGGTTGAAGATATGAAAGGCAATTTACAACCTTTGGGGGGTTGTACATTGCCAAGGGCACCAGCTAATCATGTGGGAATTAAGAATACAGCTCCAGTGGGCAGCAAGAAGCTGAAACTGAAACCCATTGTGAAGCCTGTGCCAATACAGACAAACATTGCGGTTCCAGTAGCCTCTGAATTCTCATCATCTCACTCATGCAGAAGGTCTACTGCAGCAAAATTAATTCTCAGCTCCGCTCACTTTTGGGGCTGAAATTTTCTGCCTTGATCTGCATTTGCTAAACTACTTAAGAAGCCTAAGCTTGGCCTCTGAATTAAGTCATCGTGACAAGAAATGTAATGACTACCATCAGCTGACAATTGGGAATAATGACACAGGAGAGAAGGAGAGATTCTTTTATCAATCAATTGTTCTTTAGTCTTTAAATATCCTTTTCTTGGAGAAAAGGGGGAAATTATAGGAAAGAGAAACACCAAGAAAAGCCATAAAATAAATATTTCAGGAATACACATTTATTTCTTGTTATCTCAACTCAAAAGAATGATATACCGCTTTATCGCTTTTTCTTGAGAGACAGATCATTCATAAAATTAATAAAATTGAGAGTTAACGCTGAAGACTTAGTCATGAATTAGCCACCAGATAGAGACACGTTTAAATTGCAAATTACTTTTAAAGTCATTAACCACCCCAAACTTAATAAAGTGAAATCTTCACACTGTTAAAGAGAGTAACAGCTGTTGTTTTTAATGTTTAATGAAAAATATTTATCTGCTGCTATAATGAAATCTTGCTTCCCTGACCCTCCTTATTCCTCTGGTTAGGTTTGTTATGTTACATTTAAAAGCTCTTTTGCAAGACGATCAGTACATTGTCTTTTTGTAATTACTAAGGCTCGATCTTAAATAAATGTTATTTTTCATAGAGCTCTCCATAACGCATATTTGAAGAGCACGAGCAAGTCTATAGAAATCTGTGAGAGTAAAATGGAGAAGTGGCATTTTTTTCTTCCGCCAACATGGCAGATGAAGATCTGTAACCACAGAAAAGCAAGTCTAATTAGTGCAGCTTCAAGCTATGAGAGAGACTGAGTTGGCAACTGTGATTTCTCTTGGATGATCTTTTCTTTTTCTTGGATTATTTAAAGGAGACTAATTTCTTGAAGCCCTAGGCAACAGGGTCACAAGCGGTAAGCAAAGATCGTATCAGGAGAATAATGATATTTCAATGTTGGGGAAAAACACCCTCGTAGCCAGGAGGTAAGCAATCAGAACTTCAACTGCTGTAATCTGGAAGCTTCTCCTCAGGACCTGTTTATGGCTGGTTCACTGTGCTCTTAAGCAGCAGAATATGCCAAATAAGTGGCAGATGGTAAGTTTATGTAAAAGACCGTCTACATGACTTAAGTGACTATAGAAGTACAAAAGGCAAATACAGAGGGAATGAGCCCCCTTGAAATAAAAAGTTAAAATGTTGGTAATCCCCTCAACCTGGAGACAGAGCTGCTCTCCATCCATGCAGACTTGAAGTGAACAGTGTGTGTTACTTCATTAGCCAGTGCAGACAGAGTTCCTTCTGATTTGAAAATGGGTTACCATTTCCACAATTTTGTGTAATAACACAGAAAATGCATCCTTGATTTCACCTCCTAGTCTTATAACTAGCTCCTAATCCTATTCTTTCCAGCTGCAAGAAAGAAAAACAGCAATCAGAAAAAAAAAAAAAATGAGAGAAAAGCATAAAAGGTCAATTTAGTCTCCCTGAAACATCTGCTCCCACAAGAAAGGACCACTTTTTCCTTCTTTTAGATAGATAATAGCAGGCTGAAATATTAAGCAATCAAAGTTTGTTCTTATCAGTTTATATTGTGATGAAGTGCCCAAAGTAATCTCATCCTTGACCATAGATGAAAAGATTATTACCTTCCGAGGAACTGCAAAGATGACCTTGAAGGTGGTATGGAATACAAAGATATGATAGGTAAAATTGTCTATAACTAACTATTCAATTCTACAAATATTTACAGAATATGGCACCTATTATAGGCCAGGCATCATGCCAGGTACTTTAGGGAGGAAACATAAAGATGGCTGAAGCACAGCCCCTGACTCAAGGAACCTTAAAGCTTAAAAGGAAAGTTGGAACAACCACATATACTCTAATAGGCAGCAAAATACAAAAAAAAGTTCCTTTAGAGTTGTTCAAAGATGCTCAGACAGGGAGCTCTGAAGTTTAGAGAGAGACCACTGGTCACTCCCAATGGGCTTTGTGGATTGAATAGGGTTTCCCTCAGGGAGTGTAAAGGTAGATGATCCAGGTTGAGAGAACAAATGAGCCAAAACATCAAGTGTGAAGGATGTGTATACTTGGAGATGGCAAATTGTTCATTAAAGTGTGGTTGGGATGTCAAATGCAAGAGTTGTTGACAAGAAAATTATCGTGTCATGTATTTCTTCTACATTCTACATTCGTGGCTGGTGTGGTTACTCGTTTTAAACTCTTTCAAAGGAAGAGTGACATATACAAGAAAAAAATGAACAAGTCATACAGCTGGATGAAATTTCCCAAAGTGATTGCATCCTTGTAACCAGCATCTAGTTCAATAAGTGATATTATCTGCATCCAGAGGTCCCCCCTCCAGAGCCTCTTTAAGTCCCCAACCCCCAGTGAAAATTGTTATCCTTATTTCTATCGTTGCAGCACCATAGATCCGTTTTGCTTAGTTTAGAACTTAATATAAATGAAACTATATAGTACATACTTGTGTTTGGATTCTTTTACTCAACACTCTCCTTTTTGTTCAGTGTAACTATAGTTTGTTCTTTTTTCTTATCGATTAGTATTCCATTGCATGGAGTTGTAGGGATGATCTATTGTTGATGTACATTTCAGCATTTGAGCTTTTTGTTTGTGTTTAGTCTTACCTTTCTAATCAAATAAATGGATTAAAAATAACTCAATTCCAAAATGGGTAAACAAATACAGTCACTGATTAGCTTAAATATGTACACAATCACCTACTTACTATATTCCAGTATGAATATTGATGAGTAATTTTCCCTATTAGAGACAAGTGTCAACTCTGGTAAGAAGACTGAATTGGGTCACTTCTATGTTCTCTTTGATTCCTTCTAGTTTGTTTCACATACTGGCCTCTGCTGACTTTTCTTCAAGTTCTATGCTATTATTCCTGAATGGTGGGGTCCTCAGATGTACTATCCATATTGTATTCTGGTGCAAGAACTTTTTACCCCAACTGCAAAGCATTGGCCACCTCTACTAACTGTATAAAAAAAAATTCCTTGCACTTGTTTTGTTTTCCAATTCCAGAATAACTCTAACTGTTGAAAATTCTCACTCTCTCTGATGAAAGGAAGTGTTATCTTCCTCTTGAGGAAGCTCTGTGTTTCGAGCAGGAAAATCTAACTTTCAGCACTGCCATCTGGAAGGCTTCTCACTCAGGAAACTTGTACAAATTCACTTTCTATTGTCCTCAAAAGGATCGTCCATCCCTGGATCTGTGACTCTCACCATGTCTTGTACTGTTAATGTTTGTCTGGGGGAAAATAGCGTTTCTTAGGATCTTAGGCAGAGCTTCCCATCTCAGTTACCAATCCTGATCATTACCTCCTTCAGTCCCTGATATCTGCTTCTATATGCTTTTGAGGGGAATAAAAAGAAAGGACCAAGAAAATGGGGAAAGTAGAAGGTGGTGCTTTCACAGTGTGTTGTGTATAAGTTCAGCAATTCAGTAAGAAAGCAAGAGACTGTAGGACAAGGTACTCCCTGGGAGCTCCAAATACTACCTGTACCTGTAGACTGAGATCATTTAATTTTTTTTTTCAATTTTGGAGAATGAAAAAATTAAAGGCTGGCAAAGTGAGAAAATTTCCCCTTTTAATCTTTCTTGCTATTGTGCAGCTATGAATTTCTGGGAAGCATTAAAGTTCATTTCATACCATCCATTCAAGCTAAAATTTCATTGTGTGTAAACACACAGTGGATTCTATGACTGCTGTATTAGAGATGTATTAATCACCTGAGCAGTCTTACAGGTGGTTTGGAACTCAAATAGTGCTAACAATATCTCCACAAGGATATGGATAAGGGACAAACATCTTAAGGAGAAATGGTGTTGCAATTTTCTAGACATAGCAGGGATTTTTTGAAATGGAATTTTATTGTAATATTCAGTTTATTACAGAAAAGCACTTTCCCTGAATAGAATCTCTCTCACTATAACACTCAATGTAATAATAACAATGTTAGGGTATTTTTTCTTATTTGTAAACAATAGAGGATGTGTGGAATTTTAATAAGTGAGAATTAGAATAGAATTTTTATATGTTTTGCATCAATTGAGTTCCCATTACTGAGCTACTTACTTTAATTCTACAAATGTTTATTGAGTGCTAACTATCTGACATTTGTCAGACATTGGGAATATAAAGCTAATTAAATCAATTGTCTTATATTTCCAGAAGTTTATGGTATAACCTAGGAGGTAGTGGAAAAATAACAATCAATTTCATGATGGAGCTATCCAGCTCCCATGAGAAGCCTGAGGAGAGGTGTTTTTGTCAAACTTTTATGTGTAAAGCTTCCAGAAGCTTGAGCTGGATGGTTTTGGAAGACAAGATGAGTTTTAGGAAGTGGAGATTGAGAAAAGAGAGGCAGTCCAGAGATAAACTTTATCTCGTTAATCCTTACAGCAGTACAATCTTTTAGGCATTATTAACCATATTTCACAGAAGACATATCTAAATCTTGGTGCCAAGTTCTGGCCTAGCTCTGCTGTATACAAAGCCTGTTCACTCTTCCACTCTATAAAACTGACATGTTGGGCTGGAGGTTACTTATTTTAATACCATGATTTTTCTTATACAATACTTCACCATTTCAAAGCATTTTCACATAAGTTCCCTTATTTTAAACTCATAGTAATGTTGCCAAGCAGAGGGTAGGCATTTTTATTCCAATTTTCATATGAGGGAAAATAGTCTTAGGGTAACAAAGAAACTGACACAAGATCACCCCAAATGGACAAAGGAAAATCTAAGTCATTCTAACTCCCTATTTTGTATTATTTTTATGCATTCTCCATTTCTCAGTCTCACAGTTACTGTGATAAAATGGAGAATCACTATGGCGTGTTTATTCTTACATGGAATTTATGATCTTTTCTTTTAAAAGAAGAGTGGTGCCTCTACCAATTTAGGTAGGATTTGGCCAGATTTCTTCAGTTAACTATAACTGAAGAAAAAAATTAAACAGAGTTCATGGAAGCTCATATATAGAGGGATGCTTTTAGAGAACATGCAATCAACTAGCCAGATTTAATACAGAGGACCACCTTATGTGCTTAAGAAAGAATTTCCCACATTCTGCAGTCCTGTCAGCTGTATCTGAGGAGTTATGCAGAATACTATAAAGTTGGGTCAATTACCTATGTATTGAGACTGACAGTATCAGGGAGGGCTAATAAGTTGATCCAAAAGATGTTTAAAAACCATAGTTAAATTAGTTTAGATGAGGTTGTAATTCTCATTTTCATCATGGATTTTATTTTCATCTGTCAAAGATGTAATAAAACTGAATAGACTTTAAATGATCTAAGGCTCCATAATAGTTTCACTCTCCATATCTCATTAATTACTTAACATTCTAATGATGGCCAATCCCATCAATGGAAATATGAAAATAGGCTACAATGATGGTCTATAAACTTGCTTTTTGCTGAGATGAATTTGAAGAGAGCACAATATTTAAGATGCTTCAATAATTAAGGTCCAAGAAAGAGAAGATTTTCCAAAAATTAAATTCAGTGCTTCTTACATGGATAAGGTAATAAGTTTACAAAGCATCACAGAATCTTTTTCTCTCAGATCAACAATTTTTCTGGCATATCTTCAAATTGTGGTAAAAACAAATACAGTACTTTCTATATTTTGTCATGTGGTGTCCCCTATTGTCACTTTCTTAGAGACATATATGAATATATATGGGACATACATATGAATATATGGGAAGAAAGAAAAATAAAGTAGAGTATGAGATAAGTGTTTTTACCACAAGGTTATGTTAAGTTTAAATAGTGGGACAACTACAGCACTTTAATTCCCAAATCTGATTGTGTATCAGAACACACTTAATAATTACGAAAATGCAGGTTTGGGGGTCCTACCTTTTCCTACAGAACATCAGTGTTGGGGTGCCCATGAACCTATATTTTTAATAATCTCCATGGTGATTCTCATACACAACCAGATTCGAAAACCAGTGTGATAAGATGTTTATATCAAATAGCAGATGTGTGTACATATTTAACCCTGAAAATATATGTGAAGTTTCTTTCAAGTTATAAAGTATGTAAAAGAATGATTTTACAATAAGAAAATCCCAACTCATCATTGCCATGTTAAATACTGCAAAGTATTACACACCTAGCATAGCGTGTCTCAGTAGCTAGTTGTGTTGGTTTAGGTCGTGGGCCATAGTCAGCAAGCAAGTTTCCCAATGTAAACTTGATGAACTCTACACTGCACTGAGATGAGGAACGATGACTTCCTGGGGTTAAGAGCATATGTCATCAGCTCAGCAGGAGCCCAAGGAACCCCTTCTAGTCTTTCACACGTCTACATATAATTATAGTCCTCACCATCGATCACACTCTTAAACTGTTTCTAGGTACTCGTTTAAAAATTTGCATCAATTATTTAATATATTCCTCACAAAAGAACCATGAGGTATGTGTTATTAAATCTACTTTACCATCTAGAAAACTGAGGATTTCACAGGGATGTGTGATGCTGTTAACTATGTTTTTAAACCAGCAAGATAATAAAACCCACATGCAATTACAGTCACTCCACAGATGACAATGATAACAAAATGTTGTCTTCACAAATACAAATAAAACTACTCAGAGCAAAATATGGGGACTGACCTTCCTCACTGCCGGAGTACAAGGGATCCTTCCCGCATGCTCCCTTCTGTGCCTCTGACGTGCTTGGTTCAATGAAGGGAGGCTGCTTAAGTTTGGGACCCCATCAATCTGGTACTGTAGGGCCAGTGGACTTTAGAGACCTTCTATTGTTTTCTTATGAGTCACTACTGAAGCATGTAGTTTCCTGCCTCTGGCACCCTATAGAAAAAAAACGGAAACAAAAGAAAACATGCAATTTACCCCCATCTCATAGATTAATCAAGAAAGGTATAACCTTTGTATTTTTGGATGGTCTCTGATAACGTGGAAAGGGCATTGTGGTAGATACAGGCAGGAATCACTTCAATCATCTTTAACAGTCCTGGGACATAAGGCAAGGGGTTTAAAGCCTTTTTTAAAAACATGTATTTTTTTCCTACCAAAGTTTCTGTAATTATTACCTATGCTTCTTCTATTACATCCTATTGTGAGCAACTTCAGAGAAAAGAAGCAAGTTCTTTTGATCAAAGAAAAAAATTGACTGGGGGAAAAAATGGATTTTCCTTCTACTAAACACACACGCATATTCTGTTGTTACGGCAACAAAAGATCTAAGAGTGACACACAAAATAATATGGTACCAAGGCACATTACTATCATCAAATGTCACAATAAATGTGCTTCAGCTCCTGACTATGACAGACCAGCTTGTTTCCTGTTCTTCTCAGTTCTTTCACTTGCGGCCAAACCAGCTTCCTCTAATGGGAACTAAATATCATCCATCACCCTTCTTAGTGGATATTTCTTGCATGAAGAGACTCCACTAATTCTACTGAAGAGCTATGCAGTGGGATGAAAACTGAGCTAGTTCTTAAGGGGACAATTGCTTACCCTTTGAAATCCATTGTGTCATATCTGCATGGCAGTATGTCCAACTCAGGGAGTCATTTGTATATATGTTATTTGTGTGTGTGTGTGTATACAATAACTTTGAATTGGCTAAATATGTGTAGACAAGTAAACCATATTGATTGAAATGAAACAGACAGGGAGAGTATATCCTCCCACATATTTTTAAAAATATATATATTTATGTAATAGGGCAGTGGAGGAAATTTTACCATTTTTTGGATGGTGCTACATATTTATATAGTAGCTTTACTTTTTATAATTTCTCTAGTATTCTGATATGCATAGAAATTAATGTTTTATTACTGATAACTTGCATTCATATTGCGTGACTTTGCCAATGGAAAGATAAAAAAAATAAAAGGAAAGTGTGGGTTAGAAGTCAACAGCAATTTTCTGTAGAAGACTATGGAGAGATCACAAGAGTGAAAAGGTCAGACATCTAGAAGATCTTAGAGATGATGGAAAAAGATCACACATTTTACAGAAGCATGTGAAGTACTGAGCACTAAACTAGAGACTGAAATTGGCTTCAGGGACTATTCCCTCTTTCATGTGGGAGCAGAAGCGGAATAAAAAGGAAAGGCTATCTTGAAGTGGGACCTGAGGCTTCAAAGACCTGTCCTTGGGTGTATTTCAGCCTCATGCCCTACTGCCCTTCTGCCTGTGATATTTCACTTTAATTCTGCACCTAGCGGTGGTGGTGGGGGGTCTTAAACCAAGAATTTGTCTCCAAGATGTGCTAATACAGATTTCTGAATCACATCAGTCCATTTCCAAAGAGTCTTCTACATTTATCCTTAGGAACTCATTTAAACAGGAAAAAAAAAAAATCCATAAAATAGCTATTCAGTTAGTGTCAGCTAACTCCACTGCTCTGGTCCCTATTTATTTGAAAAATGTGCCATCACACAGTGTATTTGTGATAGGACTGAATTAAGGGTGATAATACTGAACATACTAATTTAAAATATATGCTGGAGCTCTTAGCTTAGTCACACACACTTAATGTTTCTTTTCTCAATATTATTCTCACCAACTATCATTTCAGGAAATAATTTAACACTGAGTGGTGAGCTGTACACTGATAAAGGAGGTCTATCGTCCTCAAAGCATTTACTATCAGCTTACTTAGAGTATCTTAAAATGCCAAAGAAAATGAAATTCCAACCCAGTAATTTAGCCATTTGCTAAATGTATTTTCTGATGAGATCGCTGCATATTACTGAAGACCAAATTAAAAAGTCAGCGAAAACGGATTGGAAAATAGAAGGATTGCATAAAAAGACAAAAGGCATTAGCACAATGAACATGGACTTCTGTGCATGATGAAACAATACTCAGAATTTTATTTTTATTTAGAAATCTAGGTTGCTATGTAGCAGAGTGTGAGTGATCTACCCATAGAAACAAGACAGATGAACACAAAACCGTGTTGAAAACATCCACAAACATCTCTCCAAATGAAGTTTACCTATCACAGATAAAAAAGAAACGCGATTCAGGAAATCTGCCAGGCACCCACCTGGAGAATGTTGATTTTTGAAGTTATGGGACTTGGACTTAGCACCAGACGCTGAAGTCCTCACTAACTTTTGAAAGGTTTTCCTCTTCTATAGAAAGACAAGGGAGAAGGCAACATTCTTCTCATTTTTCATTTTTAGGTGGGACTGGCAGAGGTGTGCTGTTGTTCCCTGTGGTTGCTACTGTTTAGCAATCATGAAAATCCTTAGATTTTGAAACTCTCTCCCTCATTAATCAACAATTCCTCACTGTGAGGTGGGCTCTACAATGAGTCTCCCTAACACAGCAGAAAGGGAGGTGCAGAGAGACAGCGCTACACACACACACACACACACACACACACACACAAGCCACAAACACACACACCTACACCCTCCCCCCCCCCACACACAGGATTGATTTCATCGTTCCTTACATTCATTTATGGGTCTACTCTATATGTTGAATAAATGATTAAACATAGTGAGAACTAACACTAATGTATAGAAAATATGTAAAAGTAATTATAAAAGGGTGATGATCATTTTGAGGGGTTATATTCTTGGATTTTTTAATCACATAAACACCTATTATCTCCAGTAGCATAAGAATCATAAAACCGTTGATTTGCTTCCATCATAATTGCTTGGAAATATCAATCCCATGTTCATCTATTCCCCTACTGTCTTTGAATTCATCCATTTTCAATTTTCCTCCAATTTCACTTTCTCTTTCTCCTAAAGCTACTCACTCTCCTCTGGGCCTGCTCACTCAGTCTTACCCCCTCTCTCCTTCTCTCACCCACGTATATTTCTCTGGCATTCCTATACTCTCCTTTTCTTCTCACCATCCATTCTACTTTCTAAACCATTCAGTGACTTTCCCTGTTGATTAGCACGTCTCTGTTGTCATCATATTTATCCTTATCTTCTTGTTCATCTTTTTTCTCTAATCTTTTTCTTTCTTCTACAGCAAACCTACGTTCCATATATAACAGATATTTTCTTTCCTCATATTTTGAGATTTCCTTTTTCCTTAGTCTCATGATTAATCTTTTCATCCCATATTTTTCTCAGCTGTTATTTTTGTTTACTTCCTTTTTTCTCTCCTTTATTTTGCTCTTACCTTCTTTGTTCTCTATTTTATGAGGAAATATCTTTCTTATATTTTATTTCTCGCCTTTTGCCATGTTTTCTAAGAATTTTTCCCATTCATTGGCTCTAGTCTTCTCCATAGATATTAGAAGTGAGGCTACTAATCTCTCAGTGCTTACAAAGGTCATTTTCCTTAATAAAGTGTCCTAGGCGTGACTTTTATATATATATGCTGTTAAAAGCATTATTACCCTACATTTGATAATCTGGCTTAGATTTGAATGACTTAATAATCATATATTTTCTTATCTTTATTTAGAAGTTAACCAAATTCTATCACAACTTCTTCTTTGCCACACTGCTTTTATGTAGTCATCAATAAAATAATGTGAGATAATTCAGAAATTAACTTGTTAATACAATAAACACAGAAACACACACATTTATGTACACACATTTCAATAATCTATCTTTACTTTCATTTTTTCACTTCATAATGCAGTGTCTCTCTTGAAGGTCACCTGTGCTATTTATTGACTAATACTTTTTTGAACTTAGAAACTAATGTAGGGATAATTAACATCAATATAGTATTTCATGCTGTCATTTATAAACATTCATCACACATATTTTGAGGGCTAAACTCTATAAGAGTTCCTGGAGAAAAACATTGAGGAAAAAGAGAAATATTCTCATCTCCTTTATTAGAGGAAATAATAGATTATAATGAAAGAGCAAACCATGTAAAGATATAATTTTTAACATGATAACTAGTAAAAGGGACATGTATGGAGCACCAAGAGTATATGAAGATTGAGTTCAATTTGATGAACTCAAGCCTTTAGAGAAGACTTCTCTGATCAAATGAAGAGTGAGGGGTTATAGGAAGAGTAGATGGGACTAAATGAGGAAATGTCTCAGCCATTTTTTAAATACTAACCCAGTATATTTTTAATTTAGCTTATAGTAGGTTTTAAAAATTATTGCTACCAGGAATTGAGTGCTTTTCCTAACATTATTTTTCATATATACAAATAGACTCATATTAGTTCAAATAATTTTCACTTGATTATCACAGAATTTTTCTTAGGTAATTATACTGTCTCTATTTTTATTATGTTATATGACAATGATGATATTACGCAATCAATTTTAGTTTTCTATTTCTGCATAACAAATTAACACAAAATAGTGGCTTAAAACAAATAGACATCTATCATCTTATGGTTTCAGTAGGTCAGAAGTCCTACAGAACTGATCAGGCCACCAGGATAATCCCCGTTTTTATTAACTCAAGGTCAATTGATTAGTAATTGTGGGAGTGATACCTCATTCTATCCACTTTCCCATTGTGTTAAGTCAACACTCAATGGAAAGGGATTATATAAGGTGTGTACACCAGGGGGCCAAAAACTTGGAGGTCATTTTAGAACTCTGCCTCATTGATTCTCATCTCATTCTAATTTTAATGGGAAAGCCACGTGATTTAAGTTCTTGGCATAAATTAAATAGCCTTCATTATGTTGAGAAATATCCATATTTATATTAATCTTTTTTGTAATGGCTTTTGTTAAACCAAAATCTGTTTGCATTTTATTAAATGCATTTTGGCATCTTTTGAGATGATGACATAGCTTTTCCTCATTTGACCTTTTAATTTTATTTCTTATATTAATAGATTTTAAAAAGTAAGTGATTACTACATCACGCTCTATTATTTTCATAAACTATTTTAACTATGTTTGGTAAAGATTTGGTTGTAGTTGTGTTTAGGAATTTGAGTCAATATGTGTAAATATTCTGTAGTTTTCTGGGTTTTGTTATATTTTATGCTCTTGGTTACTTTCGTTTGATAAAATTAATTGAGAAACTTTCCATTTTTCTCATATTTATAAACTGATGAAATCTGTTCCTATATAGGTATACATGGTCTCCTCTTCAAATTTTAAATATCTCCTTTATTTTTTGTTATATACTCTTATTTTAGATTATGTGTGTTTTCTTTCTTTTAGTTAAAGTTCTTACCATATGCATCAGTTATGTATTACCATATGATACTCTACAACAAACAACCAAAAACCTCATGGGCACACAGCAATAAGCATTTGTTAGCCCATTAGTCTGCAACCTTCAGCTCATCTGGGTTTGGCCCAAGTGATCCCATGTGGATTTGCTCACACACCTGTGTTTAGCTGTGGGTGGCCTAGGCAGGTTTTCTGACTGTGGCTGGGTTTATACACATCTGGAGATTGGTTGGCTGTTGGCTCATCTAGGATGGCTTCAGCTGGGAAAACTGGGGCAATTAAGCTCTGTTCAATGTGTCATTTATTCTCTAACAGGCTAGACCAGGTGTATTTTCATGGCCATGGCAGAGGGCAAGAGCAAGAATCTGCACTCATGGAAGCACATCAAGCCACTGCGTATGTTACACTCTCTAACGCCCATTAGCCGAAAGGAAACGCACGGTCGTACTCAGCGATAGAGTGGGAAGCCCTGCTGGTTTACACGGCAAAGGGCTCGGATATGAGCAAGGTTGAAAATCTGACACCATTATTGCAAATTTAGCTACGAATTTAATGATAATAATAGAAGCTCAACCTCAAATATGCAACAGTAACAGAAGCAGGATACTGGTTTTAATTTACTCACTTAAGATTTAAAAGCCTATCTAATTCCTATTAGAACTTGAAGTGAACTCAGATAAAAGGAATCTTCTTGAGCTTTAATCCCCTACTCAAAATCCTCATGGGCTCTCCATCTCACTCAGAGTAAAAGTCAAAGTTCTTTTAGTGGCCTCCACGTTGTTTGCACTTTCTCTGTCATCTATCTTACGTATCTTCTACTTCTCATCCCTATTCACACTCTACTTTTGTCAAACTGGTCTTCTTTTTAATTCCTCAAAAATATACAATGTGTGGCACCTCATCACTTTTACTCTTGTTGTTGGCTCTTTTGGGAACACCCTGCCCCACCATCAACAAATTCAAATTTTACTCAAATCCCTTTTCAAGAAAACTTTCCCCCACTACTTTTCCTACTTTATTTTTCTCCATAACTTTTACAACAATCCAATATGCTATATATTTTGCTGATTTTTTTTTCATTGTGTCTCTACCACCACTACCATATAAGCTCCATTAGAGAAGGGATTTCTCCCTGTTTTCTTCACCACTTTACACCTAAAACACAAAAGGGTGCTGGAACATAGATACTCAATGTATATGTTTTTGAATGAATGCATGAGTCCACAATAACATAAAGAAATCTGAGTTCTTTTAGCTTTGTTCAAGGTTTTATAAAAGCTTCATACTTCCTTTCTGCAGGACAAATCATCCTACCTCGAATCCTGCCTGTAACTATCAAAGAATAGTTTTGAGCAATTTCAGAAGCAATATACAATGTTTTGCAAATGAAAGACTCATGTAAACATCATCATATTTCCCTGGGCATGGGGTCCTTTCCCAAAGATAGTCTGTGTTGTGTTTTAATAAATTGCCTATATAACTCTGCAGATGCCAGATTCCTGTTTCACAAATTTTCTGAATTAAAATTACTAAATTGGTATTATGACCCTCAATTATATTAAATCAAGAAGACATTAAGGCCTTGAAGCAACAGCAATTGAATTATATTCCAGGCATTCTGCTGGGCAAGGGAAATAAAAAAATGAACAAAATATGTTTTCCACCCTCGGGTCTAGATCATATTACAGAATTTTTTTTTTAAAGCAGCTTTATCTTGTGTAAAAAACAAACTTATAAGAGTTCATTAAGATTATTATTTAGATATTATTACTTATTTAATCACATTTCTCATCTTCCATATTAATTATAGCTTGTTGGTTCTTATCCATTATGTCTATTTCATTATCTTAAGGAATTTTGCTCTTTTTGTCCCAATTTATATCCATTCTTTTCTGTCTTGTTATTTATTCATTGCCATCATTCTCAAGTTTCATTTGAGTCTCAGGGTTGATTTGAACACCATTGCAGTGGTTTCTTACCTTTTCTTCCACAGTGACTCAAATGCTTCAACATTATTCACCCCCTTTTTAAGCCTTTACACTTTGACTTCCAGTCACATGTGCTTATCTCTGCTTCCTCCCAAATGGCTACTAAAATAATACTAAAGAATATAAAATGGTATAGACCCACAAGGACAAAGATTGTGGGAGAGGAGACAGTGGGAGATGAATCGGAAAACGAGCGAAGGAGTAATAATGAGTTCAGTGGGAAGGCCTGCAACCTCAGATGTGTGGAGAGGAGAACACTGAAAAGAAAGCCAGCAATTCCATGGCAAGGGACTTTTAAAAGGTCCTGGGCTTGGAGATTTCAATTACTGGGGTAGTGAGAGGAGTGAGTACAAGGCTGAAAACAGGGTAATTATTTGTAAGTCTATGTATGATCATTCCATAGTCCCACCTGGCCAGGTGAAAGCCCCCAGGCAGGAGACCACAGGTTTACACTCCAGAGAAACACAATAGGACAGAACTGACCACATAGACTCCAGTGTGTTGGGAAACAGAGACAACATATGTGACTGAAAATGGAGATGTCATTGAAGGCTTGTACTCCTAAGCCCCTTTGCTCCTAGAAAGGCTGCAGCCCGGCAAAAGTCCTCCAAGCAGAAGTCTATTGATGTTTTCTAAAGAAACTGGATAACAACAGGTGAAAATATCACTACATACTGACCTGTGGGTGACCCCCTGTTAAATATGTGCTGTCCTAGACAATCACTAGACATTGAATCTCACCTACCAGCAACCCTGGAAGTACCCACGGAGCTAACAATCACTCTTAAATATGGACAGACACCAAGTGTAGTAGATTGTATTGTTGCCAAAATATTCACTTTCCCTCCCCACGAGACCGATTCCTGTGGGAGGATAATTCATTTCACCCCATTGACATAAACCTTGTTCCTGTGATTTGCTTTGGCTAATTAATATGAACAGAAATGATGTTTGCTCCCTCTGAGCTGAAGCTCTAAGAGCTATCACGTGGTTTCATTATTTGTATTTACCTTCTCCAGTCACACCAACAAAGTCTTGAATAGAGGATGAGAAAATAGAGGGAGAAGGTAGTACAAGAAAATTTTGATAATCGAAGTACATGAAACACTATATTGAAAATGCCCATCCAATGCCAGGACTGGATAGAAGGAGACCCACCCAAAGAACACCATAAATTAAGAGATAATCCTGTAAGATTCTACATTAAAACAAACCACAACCACCACCACCATCACCCCAGGTCATTTATAGCATTGGCAAGCAGTATAGAGTTAGACTTCTGCACAGCAATACCGAAAGCTGGAAGAAAAACATGGTCATATGCCTTCAAAGTCCTTACGGAAAATCTACTCTAAAATTCTATACACAGCCAAAATATCAGTCAAGTATGCGGGTAAATTATACATTTCTCAAACATGCAGGAACTCAAAAAATAGACCATTTATATATATATTATATGTGTAGAAATATATATATTATATATTTATATATACTGTTTCCTTAGAAAATCAGTGAAGGATGTCTTTCAAAATGAGACTTTAAACTAAAATATGAGATTCAATCAACAATGGATCTAAAGTGGGAGCAAGGTGAATGAAAATCCAGATGCCGGATGAACAGCAGACTTAGAGAACCATTAGATTGTGTTGGAACAGGTGGACAGAGGGCTCCAGGAAGATTTTTATGAAAATAAGGAGCATTGATAGATTCTCTATTATTAGAGAACATTTGGAATGTATTGTTGATAAAGCAGTTGGAAAAAAAAAATAGGGAGCCATTTATTGAAAACTAACCAGTAAAAAACATAAATATATTTATGTAATTACTAAAAATTACCAGAAAAAAATGATATAATAAAGAAATCTGTATACTATCTGGCTATTTTGCTTTATGGTACAAAAAATACGTATAGCTCATGATAATGAATACTGATTTTTTCTAACTAAAACTCTCAAATAACTATATTGGTAAAGATGGATGAATCCTGTCTATAATTAATTAACATCAATTCATAATATATAAAATTTGTAAGTCAATTAGAGTATAAGTATTTTACTCAGAGACTTAAATACTTAAAGAAATACAAAGCTGTTAAAAATAGTTACTTTTAGAGAGCCGAGTTAAAGGATTAGAATAGAGACGGCTCCATTTTATCATCAGCCTTTCAGTATTGTTTAATTTTGAAACCATGTACATTTATTATTTGATAACAATATCCAATAAAAGACAAAATATCTTTTAAAACCAATAGTATGAAAGATTACTTCTTGTTATAAACCCTTATATGTACATATGAAGTGACATATGTTTAACATTATGTGATGGGTGATGTAGAAAGTCCAAAGTTACTTTTCTTAACAACAAACAATAAGTGCTTCAAAATGCATACACTTCTTATATACAAGCATTACTATTTGTCAATTATCAATGAGTTCATTTATAAATTGACTAGAAAGATCTTCACTGGAGCACTATTTGATCACAGACAAACCTTGCCTACCTGAAACATGATAAAATTTATGCCCAAGCTTTTTTTAGACGTATAATTGAAGATATTAATAAAGTGAGATATGCTGTACAAGAAACCAGGGAGAATTATGACACAATGGAGTAGCCAACATTTCAAATATATTTTGAATTAATCCAGTGATGCAGTATGAATTTTATTGGAAACTAATAATAATAAAGACATACATGACATATGACTAGCAACCATGGTACTCCCAGTGAGAGAAATTCTGAAAGAAATCTCAACTGACTATCCGTAAAAAACACAAAGAAATTTAAGACTGAGAGTAGACTAGTCGTGGAATATGTTACTATACTAGCAATGATGCATACTGAGGATTAAAATCAGAAGAGTGCGCACAGAAAGTAATACACAATCTGAAAACACAGCTGTCTATATTCAGGTAATATGGACCTTAGGCATGTGTTAGGAGCTATTCAGAGAGCCCTGGGGGAACCAGTCACAGACTATGGTTTCTCCTCAACGGTGACATTTGGCTCCCACTATATATGTGACTCTTCTCACCACACAATGGGCCTGCAGACTGGTGTAGTACCTACAGTTAGTTCCTTGTCCCTTGGCATCTAACAGAAAACCAATCACCAGTATCAAATTTGAGTGGCCGAGGGAACATTTCATTTGACAGTCCACAAAACTTAGGCTACAAAAATGGAACTTCTGAAAGCTGAAAAAAAAAAATCTGTATCTGTCTTTGTTAGAAATCTTAATTTGTATGCTTTTAAGCAAATTCAGTATGATCTAGTGATTTCTTTGTCAAATTTAGATTTGATTAACTCAGTCCCAGGTCAAAGTCCTAGCTCTGCATTCCTCTACATTTCCTTGTGGGTTTTCTTGAAAGCAAGAAGAAAAGGGATGGAGATACAAGGTGTAGCTACTTGCTAGGTTCCATCTGCTTCTGAGTCCTACTCTGTCTGTGTAGCTCCAATTATCTCCCATGTCTGTTCTCACACCACAGAGTGGCCAGTGTTGGCTTTGACAGATGTCACATTCAGTCCCATGACATGAGCGACCTTGTGACTATGCAGCTGGTCCCTGCTTCCCAGAGGGGTGTCCACACACACTCATCTGCAGCCACACTCTTTTTCTACTAGTCATTCTTTCCAGGTATACTAGCTCAAGCTCCTTGCAACCTTCCTACACCATGTTGGGTTCACAAACCTGGTGAGCTCTATCCTCCACTTGATATTTCCCATCCAAACATCACAACTCAAGTTACCAAGCAAAAATGCTATTTGCTGAGTACCTACTGTAGACCAAATCTTCAAAACTGACTTAATTACTTTTTATTGCTGAGTAGTAGTCCCTGGTATGAATGGACTATGATTTGTTTAACCATTCATCTGTAGAAGGCTATCTGGGTTGTTGACAGTTTTTGGCTATTAGAAATAGAGCTGCTATGAACATTCAATGTACAGGTTTTTGTATGAACATAAGTTTTCATTTCTCTGGGATAAATTCTCAGAGGTGCAATTTCTAGGTTAGGGGGTAGTTGCAAGGACTGTTAAAACTATTCATAATAAGTGTTGTAATGACTATTATGCTGTTTCCTAGAGTAGCTATACAATTTTATATTCCCATACTCTCTCTGAATGAAATCCAATTTTGCTGCATCCTCTGCAGCATTTGTTGTTGTGATTATATTTTATTTTAGCCATTCTGATAGGTATGTAGTGATATTTCATTGTGGATCTAATTTGCATTTCCTTAATAGCTAATGATGTTGCAAACATTTTCAAGTGCTTATTTGACATCTGTATATCTGCTTTGATGATCTGTCTGTTGCTCATAGTATTCCCTTATCCTTTTGATGTCTGCAAGGTCTGTATAGATAATCTCTCTTTTATTCTTGATTTGGTAATTTGTATCTTCTCTCTTTTTTCTATGTCAGTCTTGTTATGTTTGTTAATTTTACTGCTCTTTTCAAAGAACCAGCTTTTTGTTTCATTGATTTTTATTATGTCTTTAATTTTATTTTACCTTCTTATGAATATTTGTATGATATATATTTTTTCATCCTTTTACTTTTAACCTATCTGTGGTATTTATGTAAAGTGAGATTTTTGAATCTGGGTCATGTTTATTAATCCACTCTGCTAATATCTGTCTTTTAAGTGATGCATTTAGACCATTTACATTTAATGTAATTATTGATATGTTAGAATTTGTCTTCCATTTTACTTTTTGTTTCCTATTTGTTCTCTTTGTTTTTTATTTCTTTTTTTTCTTTTCCCTGTCTTCTTGTGGGTTACACGACCAGTTTTTAGAATTCTATTGTGATTTATCTATAGTGTTTTTGAGTATATCTCTTCATATATTTTTTTTTTTATTGTTCTAGGTATTATATACATAACTTATCACAATCCATGGGTGTCAATATTTTACCAGTTTAAGTAAAGTATAGAAGTTTACTTCCCTTTAAATTCTTTTTCCTCCCTCTTTATAATATAATTGTTTTAAATATATCTACCACATATATTTAGAACCACATCAGATAGTATTAAAATTTTTGCTTCAACTGTCACACATAATTTAGAAAAATCAAGAGAAGTAAAATGTCTTGTATTTATTCATATTTTTATTCTTTTCTTGTTCTTTCTTTATTGCAAATTCTCCAATAATCTTTCTTTATCATTTCCTTTCTGTTTAGAGAACTTCCTTTGGCCATTCTGTTAAAGTAGGTTGACTGGTGAGAAGTTATTTTAAGTTTTGAGAATAGGTTAATTTCCCCTTTATTTCTGACGGGTATTTTCCCTGCATATGAAAATTGGGATTGGCAGTTCTTTTCTTTCAGTACTTGAAGAATATCATGCCACTTCCTTCTGACCTCCATGATTTCTAATCAGAAATATGTTTTTGTTCAGATTGTTTTCCCCTGTGGTAAAGTATCATTTCTCTCTTGCTACTTTCAAGATTTTTCTGTGTGTCTTTAGTCTTTACAAGTTTGACTATGATATTACCTCTGTGTGAATTTCTCTTGGTTTTTCTTGTCTGGAGTGCATGTCTTTCCTGAATCTGTAAGTTTATGCCTCTTGCCAGATTTGGAAAGTTTTCAGTCATTATTTCTTCAAGTAATTTTTCAGGCCTGCCCTTTCTCTTCTGCCAGGACTCTGAAAACATGAATGTTTGATCTTTTGTTTTAGTCCTGCATGTCCCTGAGGGTCTGTTTATTTTTTCTTCCAGTCTATTTTTACTCTTTTATTCAGATTGGGTAATTTCTGTTGTTCTGTCTTCAAGATCACTGATTATTTCCTCGGTGCCCTCCATTCTGCTTTTAGGCCCTTGCATTGAGTTTGTTTATTTCAGTTCCAAAATTTCAATTTGGTTTTTCTTAATATTTTCTATTTTTTGCTGAGACTTTTTACTTTTTCATTTTTTTCAACTCTTTTTGTAATTTATCTTTGAAGTACCTTTATGACAGCTGCTTTAAAATATCTGTCAGATAGTTCTATCATCTCTGTATTCTTGGTATTGGCCTCTATTTTCTCTCTGTTTTCATTTATATTGACATTTTCCAATGATGAGTAATTTTTTATTATTGAATTCCGAATGAAGTTTATGAAATAATTCTAAGGAAATCATTATGAATGATATTTTATAATAATAATTATTTTTTAGGTATTATGTTATGAGACTTTGTATGTTATTTATGCTTTCAGTTTTACCTGATTTCCTCTGACACTCATCCGGCAGGGGAAAGAGGAATACTGCCTCCTGTCAGGTAGAAGTAGAAATCCATATTCCACACTTGACCAGTGTTGACACCTAATGGGGGAAAGGGATCCTCATTACTGCTGGGCAGAGGTGGGAATCCTGGCTCCCTACTAGAACTCTGCTGAGACTACGTTGACTGGGAAGGGTAGTAGTGCCTTGTTACTGCTTTCCACCTGGCATCCACCGACAGCCATGGTGTGGCCTTGCTATCACTGGGTGGTGTTAAGTATCCTAACTCTCCACTTGGCCTCCTTTGACATCACCCCAGTAACAGAGGGAAGAGGGTAGAGGTGTCTTGTTACTGCTGGGAATGAATATCTGTCTCCCCACTCAGCCTTGGTACAACTTGATGAAGGTGGAAGTCTATTTTCTCACTCAGCCTTTACTTGTGGGAGTGGGGGTGGAGCCACAGTTTTTTCTGTGGTATTTGGCTCGAGAAGAATAATTGTTGTCTAAAAGTTTTCTCTCTTTAGAAATGGGCCAGACTTCCCTTTTCCTGGACTTTTGGCTAGACAGAATATGCTTTTTTGGGGGCTATTTTTGTCCATTGGCATTTCTAGGTTGCCAATTTCACCATATTGTTCCTTGGATCCCAAGGTTCCTAGCCAGTCTCTCTTCCTCTGTCCACCTATCAGAATGTATTAGTCTGCTGAGGCTGCCGTAACAAAGTACCACAGACTAGGTGGCTTAAACAATGGAAATTTATTTCCTCAAGGTTCTGGAGGCTGGTGGCTCAAGATCAAGGTGTTGGCAGGTTTGGTTTCTCTTGAGGCCTCTCTCTTTGGCTTGCAGATGGCTACCCTCTCACCATGTCCTCACATAGCCTTTTCTCTGTGTGTATGCAGAACATCCCTGGGGTCTCTTCCTCTTCTTATAGGGACACTAGTCATATTGTGTTAGGGCCTACACTCTTATGATCTCATTTAATCTTAATTACCTCTTTAAAGGCCCTGTCTCCAATTATAGTCACATTGGGGGGTTAGGGCTTCAACATATGAATTTGGGGTGGATGCAATTCAGTCCAAAACACTCTGCCCTCTGAACCCCTAAAATTGATGTCCTTCTCACATGCAAAACACATTCACCCCCATCCTGACAGCTCCAAAAGTCTTAACCCATTCCAGCGTCAATTCTAAGTACAGAGTCTCATCGAAATCAGATATGGGTAAAGGCTGAGGTATGATTCACTGTGAGGCAAAATTCCTCTCTGCCTGGGAACCTATGAAACCAGACAAATTACGTGCTTCCTAAATACAGTGGTGGGACAGGCATACGACAGACGTTCCCACTTTAAAAGGAGCAATCCAAAAATAGAAAGGGGTCACAGGTCCCAAGCAAGTCCAAAACCTACCAAAGCAAATTCTATTAGATTTTAAGCCTGGAGAAAAATCCTCTTTGACTCTATGCTCTGTCGTCTGGGTCCACCAGGGTGACAGCCCTGCCTTCTGTATGTCCTATGATTGAATACAAATAGGTGCTCAATAAAAATATATTGGATGAGTGATACTCATGTTCCTTGGAACATCTCACATTCTACCAATGGAGTGCCATGGAGAAACCTGAGGATATAGTTGTCACGGGTTGTGTGTTGCTCTTCTTCCAGATGTTTGTCAAAGAGGGAAACAAATGATTGCTTTTACTTCCCTTCTGAAATGTATTACTGTTGAAATATATATCTATCAGACTTAATAGAGAAGCATGGGATATCTTTGTGAATGATGATATTTCAATTTCAAAAATATCTCAATGACCTTTTGCAAGATGTTGTGTTTGGAACAAGAAAGGAAGGAGGGAAAGAAGGAAGGAAGAGAGAGAGAGAAGCTATTGCAATCTTTATATCTCTTTATGACATAAAGGAAAACTGTTGTGAACCAAACCAACAACTTTGGCTCATGCTGCAGACAGCCTCAACAGTTTTATAATTCTGCATGTCAACATTAAGATCTGTCCTGAATTCCTGGTTGAAAATCTGTTAGCACTTAAAGAGCAAGGAAAGAAAGTTGTGATTTAAATCTTAGTCATTTCTCTTTAGCACAGCTAGTCCAAGAGCATATTTAAAATGTGTTGTTTTCTTTCTTAGGAGGCAGTTTAAAAAGCTCAAATTTTCAGCATGTTGGAGCATTTCTAAATATTACTTTTAGGGGTTAGAAATTAAGTCCTCCTGGACTATAGATTTTGCAGTGTGTCTGAATAAAGGATTCTGTCTAAGTGGGCTCCAGCTACAGAACCCCATTCAGCTCCTGAAAATGATGTCTGTATAATTTCCCCTGTAACTGTTCCCTCTTTCATACAACAACTTGTTTCCATGGCCCTGCTGGCATACCTTGTCCTCATTTCCAAAGGTACATTTTCTTCCCCAACTTAGAATCCGATATGTCTTATAAAAGGACATAGGTGGAGGCTTATGCTGTGACATCAGGAACTCAATTATATAAAATATGACATCTTACCTACTGTCTCAGACATGACGAGCTCCTCATTTGTTTCAAAATTGATTGGTATTGATTCCAAGGCACTAAGGCCTCAGACCCTGATGCTACTTCACCTGCTGAACATATTTTCATACTTCTTCTCTCAGACCCACATCACTTCTGGCTGCAGCTCTAGGGATATCCAATTATTAAATAGACTTAGAGCAATTCGCACTGATGAAGGTCTCTGATTAACTGTATTACCATACTTGGGTCAGCCTTTCCTATTATATCCCAAAGAGGCAATATGCAGTTTTGACCTTTATCTTTCATTTGAAGAGTGGGAGGGGGAAAAAAGTCTAAAACTCTGCTGACTTTTTTTCACTTGCTTAGTAACAGCAACCCGTATTGTTTTTCTGGGATTTTATTTCTTGAGTTGTTATTTTGGCAAAATCATCCCACTTTCAGTTCAACATTATAATACCAAGGAGTCTAGAAACTGACTTTCATCAATATCATTGTTTTGTTTAGCCTTTATGGAGAATTGTGATTCCTGGGGCTACTCTGATCCCTAGTATCACTATTTTATTCATTTTTATAGGCTCTTGAAAAGGACAAATGTGATTGTACTTTGAAAATGTTAAACATCATTTATACATTCATACTGCTATAATTACACCCCAGTAAAGCCATTAGAGATTGGAGCTCTCTCTCAGTTCTGTGATCCCCCTACTCCTAACCCAATGTAACTTGCAGCAAGACAGACAGAGCCAGTGCTACTTATGTTAATAGCTGGGGTTTATCAGCATAAATTGCTTTTGTGGTGCTCCTCGGTGTGCGTGATGCTGTATTTGATGTTACAATTCATAGCAAACAACAGAGACACGCAACGGTTTAGCAGCCTGAGATTGGTTATTGCTGCAAGAGAGCTGAGGGGCTTTTAAATAAACTATGTATGATTTCCTCACATGAGATGCTATTTAAGTGCTACACATGACAGGCAAGTGCATTTAAGGAATCCCAAAAGCATCACTTGAGATTTCCAGAGCCAATCAAAGAATTAGCTGCAGAGCATGGCCTGCTGAAGCAATGATGGACTCAGAGAAGCCATTGAATGAACCAAGGGGTGGAGGAGGGCAGGAAGACAAAGAAAAAATGTGTGATAGATAGAAAGATTTGCAGGAATTTTGGTGCCAGGCACAGGCAGACAAGGGGAAAGTAAGGGGCTTGTAGAGGAGAATGTGAGTGTGTATGACACAAAGTGAGCTAGAGCTGGCCAAAGCACACTGAGACATAGCTTTCACTGTGTGTAGTCCATATGAAAATTAAAACAAAATTACGACTGAACAATGGGAAAAATTCCCATCAGTGGCCATGAAGTCAGATATTATGCCGCTGGTCTCGATTGTGCTGGGTCCACAAAATGCCCACAGTGGGAGCCCTCCCCGGCTCAGGGCCCCGCGCCTCCAGGGAGGCTGCGTACCTGTGAGCTGCTCCCGGCAGCCGTGAAGCTGGCGGCTTGTGAAGGCGGCGTTTTTCCTCTCAAGAAGGGAGCCTCTGCCTCTTCCACCTCAATTAGGATTGTCCTTTGTTGCAGGAGTTCCTCTTATCCAGTTTTCAGTTCTGTCTCAGGGGTAATTTTTCCATGAGTAGTTGTAAATTGGCTGTGTCTGCGGGAGGAGGTGAGTTCCGAGTCTGCCTACGCCGCCATCTTGACTTCCTGGTTATCAATGGCCATGAAGGATATTGATTCTTTCAAGGGAAAAAAAGCACACAACACTTGTTTTAAAGTCCCCAATATTTTATTTGCACATGCACCTGTGTTTTCTATATGATAGTTGCTCAATAAATGCTTGTAAATATATCTTCCGTTAAGGGTCCTTAAAATTGGAATAGTAAAAATGGAAATATCAATTGATTACTTTTTGCTGTTTATTATCTAAGTTAAATTTTTGCATTTAATGAGTGTTTGCATTAACTGCCACACCAACTTTATAGTTGTCTAACAATCTCAAGATATATTTAAGTTTTTTGCTGGCCATAGAGTCCTTGTACTCTGTGATTTTCTTTGTTCTTCTTAATTTAATATTTTTACTTAAGAGATAATGGTAGGTAGAGATTCAGGCTTACTCATTTATTCAATATCTTCAGTTTTGATAAAATACCCCCACACACACATAAAATGGCTTCTTTTATTTTGTTTCTTAGTCATTTATCTCTTTTTATAAACATACTCTTTCTTGCTCTAGAAAGTAGATTCTCTTGAGTATCCAATGAAAGAGTAGGGTTTTAAATTATAAAGCCACTCGATTTACATATCTATACTTCAGCATTTGATATTATGCTCTGTAGATAGATATCAGGTATCTATATCTACATCTATATATATATATATCTACATCTACCCACTAGAAAATGAGTCCTTTGAGTCAGAGACCTTATCTTCACATCCCTAGAGCCTAGCACAGTGCCTGATATAAGCTACTCAATAAAAGGACTCTCTGCATTTTAAAAACGTAGCATTGTAAATACCTTCACATTTAAAATCAGCACTCTGATTCAATTCCTACTGTATGTAGGGGCTATGCATCTGTGAACTTGGGCTCCAGGTGTGTGTGACAAGTTTAAATTAGAAATCCCCTCCTGAGCTTCAATATTGGGAGATGGAGAAGGAAGGGAGGCAGAGGGATAATGGTGTTTTATGGCATATATTTCTGTCCAAAATGTGTAAAACTCATCTTAAGCCCGGACGTCAATGAAAAATTCTTTCCATCAGAAAGAGTTTTCAATTCTCCTGACTCCCTCACAGCTCTTTAGATGATGCGGAAGGCATCCAGAGATCAGGATACAGAATACTCAAACAGAAAAATGTGGCAAGGCACAGGACTGCAAAAAAATTAAAGTAAAGTTATCCCTTAGGTAATATGCAAAGCAGGCATTCAGCATTTTTCAGAGAAAATTGGAAGGAAAAATATTTCTATAAATTTATTGGGAACATTTTGAAGTGAACTTTGAGCAATCATACAAGCAAATACCAAGAATAATGCCTGTACCTGCAAGACGACATCCACAAACTAATGAGTTATCTAAACAGCACAGGGCACCCACAAAAGGATAAACACAGGTTAGAAAATGCTAGAAAATGAAGCCCATATTTAACTGGAGAAGGGTTTTACTAATTTTTAGGTGGGGGTTACACCACTGAATATAATTTTGTGTGTGTGTATGAGGAAGATTAGCCCTGAGCTAACATCCATTGCCAAACCTCCTCTTTTCGCTGAGGAAGATTGGCCCTGGGCTAACATCTGTGCCCATCTTCCTCCACTTTATATGGAACGCCGCCACAGCATGACTTGACAAGCCGTGCTTCAGTCCACTCCTGGGATCTGAACCCGTGAACCCCAGGCTGCTGAAGCAGAGCGTGCAAACTTAACCGCTATGCCACCAGGCCAGCGCCTGAATATGATTTTTATAAATATATTTGCCTCCTTAAGGGAAATCTTTGGTGAAATGGTTGTAATCCTTATTTCTGAATAGTGATTGAATCATCATCATCATATCTTTTTTGTTATCTTTATAACTTTCTACTTAAAGAACCCTCTTAAGAACTAGTAGAGATAGCTATCTAGACTATTTTGGCCACAGTTCCGGAGCACAGAGTAGACAAAACAGGGTAAGCAGCCTCACCCATCAAGAAAGTTGCTTCCACAAGACTTATTAATAGATTGGTGTTCAGTGTGCTTTACATACACGCCATCTCTCAGACTCTGTGAAGTCCTACAGTCCCACCTCTCTTCTTTCATACCTACTGGGAGGTATTGTGCCTTGCACACACTTTATTAGCCAATGAACTGCAGGATTAAAAAAAAATACAATTCCTGCCAAGCTGCTGCAAACATAAGGCACTGTAGTTTAAGGAGTCTCTTGAGGAAATGCAAATCATTGCACTTAATGGCCTGACTACACAAACAGTCACCGAATGGCGTTTATTTCTGGATCCAAGGCCGTAAAATTTGTCAGTGCCCTTCCGTGCAGGAATAGCCTGCCGGGACATTTCATTGTCCTATCTAATGCCCTCAATTTCCATGGCTTCGTATGAAAATGCACCCAGTATCTTGTAAATGGCGGAAAGCAGCCTGAGTCTGACATTCAACAAAGACTTTATTTTCTACATTTACATTTTTAAGAAATAGCAAAGCTCTGCGGTATGTTCATTTTATGATAATCAGACACAAAAGAGAGAAGGGCAAAGTAGCAGAGGGAAAGAGAAGCGGAAGAGGAAAAAATAACGTGGACTAAAGTTAGCAAATATATTGAGATTGAGCAAATTGGCAAAGCAACTGGCATCACTCAAGTGAGCATAAAACCAGACTTCCTGTCTGATTTGGCTCTCAATGAATATTTTTCTCTCTGAGATTTCAAAGGCAGTTTTATAGTGCAATATGTTTTTTAAATTCTGGAAATCAAGCATCCCAGGATTTTTTTTCTCTCTGAAATATTGTGATTAGAGTTGGGTACACATGGATCAATTTATGCTTGGCTCCTAGAGAATATCATGAAGCTGCCACTGTGACATATTAAAAACATGCTGTGGTGAATTGCTCAGATATTTAAACTGTTGTGATTAATCTTATCCATTCACTCTTATGACTCCAGCTAAACTTACAATCAGCGGCCACGTAATTATATGACTTGACCATGATGGGGAGCAGAATATGCCCCCCCAAAAATGTGCCATTTCAGCACGTGGATGACTTTGAGTGGAAGGCAATCAAGATCTAGCAGACTCAGGAAAAACTTTTACCTCTCCTTTAACTGCCTAAAAGAATTTAAATAGGGGGCCTGGCCCAGAAAGAGAGCTATTACCTGAGATAACTTTTTATCTGAAAGACTTACCTGTGTGGCAGGGCCAACACCTGCTCTACTTATCTTCCTGGGAATTGTCCTGCTCCCCTTTGAAGCCCCAGGCCCCTATCCCATTCCTTAGCTCAGGATGACATATAAGCCTCAATTGCCTGACTGCCTTTGGGTCTCATATTTTTATGGGACGCCCACATGTACAAAATTAAATTTGTTATTCTCCTGTTAATCTGTCTTATGTCAATTTAATTATTAGACCAGCCAAAGTACCTACAAGGGTAGAAGGAAAATTTTTCCTCCCCAACAACTGCCAAGAATCCTAAACTGCTGTCCCTGTAGGGAAAACTAATGCCTTTTAAAACCAAATAATCACATCATGACACTTTCATCACTGACATCAGATTACCACCCCATTCCACTTGGTTTATTTGTTTCTAAGTATATTGCTGCTGACTACCTGTATGACTTTAGTTCCTTATCTATAAAATAACTACTGCACAAGGATATTATGAAGATTAAATGAACTAATACAGTGCCCTATATATAATAGAGACTTGATAAGTGTTAGTTTCCTTTCCCCCTTGTCCTCCTATATAAATATTCCCTTTCTCCTTGATTGTATCTTTATTGCTCTTATGAGTCCTTTTGTTTGAATAGACAGACATATGTATGTGATCTGGAATGGAATGAACTGATAGTGAAATCTTGAGCAAACTGTAACATAGTTATGACTTGTTAATGGATTTCTGCACCTTTTAAGTGTATAAATCTACAGATACGTGTTTCAGGACATTGTTTAAGACCTGAATTACAAAGTCAATTTTTTTTACTACTTATATAATTTGTTACATGAGATTCATTAATGATCTAATCATAATATTTTATGTTTATATGCATACTCTTTAATCTATTGAAGAATTGTTTCATAATCATATTTGGAAGAAACTTTGGTTTTATAAAACATTGAGAGCAAAACAGTATGGTTTTTGAGACACATATTGATGAGATTAATCACAGAATTGTTTTTGCAGAGCTGAGCGTGTCCTTAGCTGGGATATGTGCCTAGAAACCAAACTATTTTGCTTTATCATTTTCTTAATATATTTGAGAAAACTCCAGTAAACAATCCACAGATCTACCCTTAATTTTGCTTGTGGCATAAATTCATTTCTCTTACAACAATCCAATGCTACCTGGTATTAGAAACCCTCATATACTAAGAACCCTTACTTTCTATTGTTGACATCAGGTGTCATCCTGAGGTCTACTTCAGTGACCTCTAACTGGCTTCAGATCCTAAAATCATATGAAAAAATCTGTGTATGTATATATATATATACACACAAACATTTTATTTTCCTTAGGTTGAGAGTTCATGCTCTCAGAAGACTCTCAAAGGGGTTCTGTAGAGTTTTTCTACACCTATCACATAGTAAGGAGCTCAATCCAATTAAGTACCTAATAGATGCCAGGCAGATTGCTAGAACTTTTATATTATTTTGTTGTTTCATCCTTATTACAGTCATGTGAAATGGGTGTTATTAATATTTTAATTTGCTTAGCTTATGAATGGTCTCTTTGAACTCAAAGTTTCTTTCGGCCTTTTGACATTTTGGGCCTCCTTATCTAGATTGTTAATTGTAGGCATGTTGGGCATCTTCATGTCCCCTGCCATGGTAAACATACAGCCACTAAGTAAAAATGACAATACTGTCACTGCTGCTGTTAAGATTGAAAAAGCAACAACGACAAGGTTGGAATAGCAATGATCCGGGGTCCCAAACTCAAATCCCCATGAATCCAGCCCATGGTGTAAGTGAGCAGAATAGTCCAAGTATAAAATCACAAGGGCGTTGCAGCACGTAAGGTGAATTGTTGAGTGGGCAGCTGCTATTCAGTTCTAGCCAACTGCTGCCATGAAGGGATACAGAAACACTGTTTCTGGACCTCAGACCTTAATTTCTTTTTAAAAGCACCATGTGGTCAAATAAAACCAGCCTATGCACAGGATCTTGCCCTTGTGCTTCTATTTCTTGCTTCTGTACAAGAGGATTCCATCTTATATTAGTATGTTCTATGGAGAGGAATAACTGTCATGATATTTTTAAAGCATATAATTAAAAAGCTTAGTTAATTATTAAAGCACTCAGTTCTTAGAGCTCTGGCCTGATTTTTGGCAGGCATTCTGGTCTAATATAGAATTTGTTTCATTTCCGAAGTAAGAATGGCTGGTTAATTATAAATTAATCATTGAAGGCTTTAAGAAAGAGAGAGAGACGATTCGATTTGCATATTAGGAAAATGATCTTTGCAGTGTGAGTGTAGCATGGAAGGAATGGTATGTTAGGATCCCCTTCAGGCTTGTTGGAGAGGACACAGCAGTGCCAATGGGAAGGAAGCTAAGCGGGCTGACTTGACAGGTATGGAGTCAGTGCAATCAGGATTTGATTGGATGTGGGGAGTGAGGGAGAGAGAAGTGCAGATTCATGGGGTATAGATTCTCTGATCAGATTATCTACGTTCAAATCCAAGCTCTGTTACTAAACAGCTGTGTAAACCTGGAGAGAAATTTAACACCCCCATGGTTCCTCATCTGGTTGTTAAGAGGGTTAAATGAGCTAAGGTAGCACATGAGCTAATGAGCACGTGAGCCTGGCACACGTGAGCTTCCAAATCAAGGTGCGCTATGCGGAGGGGGTTGCAGTTATGACTCCCAGGCTCCTGACTTCAGTGATGCAGAGGATGGCAATTCTCTTTAGCGAGGGTCAATGTCTCTGCTATTCTTTTGACCTTTCTCTCAAGGCAACAAAATGGCTGCTGTAGACTCTTCCGTTATATCAGTAGTCAAGAAAGAAAAAAAAGAGAACTTTGTCTCTTTTGTCAGGAAAGAAAATGCTTTCCCAGAAGGCTTTAGGAACCCTCTACTTATTTATTTTCTGCTAGATCTATATCAGATGGCTAGTCTTAACTACAAGGGTGGCCGAGTGGGTAAAGATTCAATTAGGCATCTTTGCAGTCCTGATCAAATTCAAGATTCTGTTAGTGAGGAAGAAGGGGTTTGGATCTTGGATAGAGGGTTTGCCACAGATAGAATCAACAGGCATCTTTGTGCAGTGATTTGTGCTACTGGGAGACTTAGGAGTGACTAGATGATCTCTGAAGTAATTCTTCCTCCATTGGATTCTATCATTTAATCGAGCTAATCTTCAAGAGCATCATTATGTAGCTAATTCAACATTGTCATTGGGCAATAACATTTATTAGCAAACAAATTAGCAAAATAATAAATACAAAGTAATTGCATTTTAGACCTCTGCTGGTTAGATGTTATAAGATGTCTGAGCACACACGTAAGCACTTACTAAGCACTTACAAGGCTTTATTCTAATTCCTTTTCCCTTTACCACCACTTCTCCCACTCCCAAATAACATAAATACCTATGGCTGGTCATTTATGTAATTTTGGGGGTTCGTTTACTTGCAAATTATTCAGAGGCATTAACGCATTATGATTCATTTTCTAAGCAAATTGCAAGTATAGCTACTTCACAATACTGTTTTCCTTCAGTATGATAGCCATGTGTTAGAATGTTTTTTTGTTAATATGTCAACCCATTTTGTAATGTGTACTATTATCACTTATTATACTGTACCATGTAATTTATGTATTACAGAAGTAATTATTACAAATTAAATTTGTATTAACTCGGTAGATTGCTGTGCACAATAGTTAGGAACTAAGAGCCTTAACTTTTTATTGTGTTTTAAAATAATAATTAGTATTTATCATTTAGCAAAAATTACAAACACTGCACAAAATTCAATATAATCTATTCCTTGCTTCATTCAGCATGCTTCTGAGAGGAAATTTAAAAAAGAGAGAGAGAAAAAAAAACTTTTCTGCATAAATCCTTTTAGAAATTGTTAGAAAATATATAAAGTCCGCTGAGAATTTCCAACAGACAAATAATTTCTCCAAACTTTTGTTTGACAAAGAATCAATATGTAGAATAAATTGATATTAATGTGACTTTAAACTATGTATTTCAGCCTTATTTTACTATTACATATTGGCTGGAAACATATGCTATGTAGGAAGTAAGTACCTTCCCAGTGATTGCTATAAATTTATATGAACCAAACTTGATCATACAATAAAGGGACTACCTAATCTAAGTAATACATTATAGTACACCACCAATGTACTATAAAGTAGTACAGTGTAATGATTTTACCAGTTTCTCTATTTTCGGTTGAGCTGGTGACCATCCTTACATACATGGGGAGAAGATGACAGCTTCCTTCTCCTACGTACTTTATTCCGATGGAGACTTTGAAGAAAAAATAGATAGAAGACAGTTAAGCCTAAATGAGAGATCAACAGGGAGTCTTGAAAGAGAAAAACTGAAAGAGAGGCTTCTGTTTTCCATAGTCAGAGAACTGGAGGAGAAAACTGGTGTCCTTTTGAGTGAGTAGTGGAAATTGAAGATTTTGCTTACTGAACTACTTGGAGATCACCTGGGAGAAATGTGGTTGGTAAAAAATGTAGATACATAATCAATGAAAACTGAAGGCCAAAATATTGTCAGACTGATCTAAGGGTGGGACTGTAGGCTGTTTCAGTTTTACTATAAATTTTCTTAATAAAGCGTTGGGGAGAGTATTGTTAGACTAGACTTAAAAGGTAAGAGGGTATTTGAGCAAGAGTTGGACCACAAATCCTACATAAAAATATAAAGTAAATGTGATTTAATATCAAAGCCAGCCCTCCCTCAATTCTTAGACAGTTATTATTCCCATCTGCACTCAGGAAGCACAATAAAAATCAATAATATTAAAAGGATAAATTGAGTTCATATGACTGAGACTCTTATGTTTTATCTTTTCCTGGGTTTTTCAAGTTAGGTGTCTCATTCATACTTAGCAACTAACATGTCATAAAATCCTATGATTAGAGAGGACATTTTCAGGAATCAAAGTTTTGAACTTAAGGGAAAAAATGTAAATCTTTAGAATCTTCTTGGTCATCATTATTTAAGGTAATGTTTCTGAAATTTTATGCTGCAAGATAATGACTTAAAGATTTAATAAAAATGCAGATTTACAGTCATGGCCCAGAATTATTACTGTGTTATCTTGAAATCTATATTTTTAACAAGAGTCCTAATGACACTGATAAAGTGGTCTTTGGGCCACAATTCAAGAATATTAGTCTAAGACATGGTCTCCAAACGTTTTTGTTGTTGTTGTTTTTGTGTGAGTGTGTGAGGAAGATTAGCCCTGAGCTAACACCTGTTGGCAATCCTCCTCTTTTTGCTAAGGAACATCGGCACTGGGCTAACATCTGTGCCCATCTGCCTCTACTTTATACGGGACACTGCCACAGCATGGCTTGATAAGTGGTGCGTTGGTCCGCGCCCGGGATCTGAACCTGCGAACCCTGGTCCACCAAAGCAGAGCACGTGAACTTAACCGCTATGCCGTCGGGCCAGCCCCTCCAAACTTTTTTGATTGTAGACCTTAATAGTTAAAAAATATGAACATCCACCACAAAATAAGCATGTTTTAAAAAATAATGTGCATGTACTCTGTCATTTAATTTAGAGTACTTAAATATTTTTTAGGTAAAAATATAAATAGAATTTCAAATATACACTTCCCATACTATTTTTTTCTTTTTTTTTGCTAGGAAAGATTCTCCCTGAGCTAACATCTGTTGTCAATCTTCCTCCTTTTTTTCCCCCTCCCCAAGGCCCCATTACATAGTTGTATATTCTAGTTGTAAGTCCTTCTAGTTCTACTAGGTGAGCTGCCACCAGAGCATGGCTACTGACAGACGAGTGATGTGGTTCTGCACCTGGGAACCGAACCCAGGCTGCCAAAGTGGAGCAGGCCAAACTTTAGCCATCAGACCATCAAGGCTGGCTCCCCTTACTACTTTTGATAATCCCCTGAGATCCTCACCATGGAGGCACTGGTTCTTGAGAATACTTTCTTGACTTGATTAAAGTATATCTACAAAAAAAACCTATAGCAAACCTCATACTTACAAAGGCATCATAGAGACATTCCTTTTAAAATAGGAAACAAGACAAGGATATGCACTATTAAATATTGCACTGTTACCAAACCAGGTTGTTTTGCCCATTGCCTGATATGCTACTCACCGAGATGACGAGTTTGCAGCAGAGAACGGGGTTTATTCACAAGGCAGCCAAGTGAGGAGAACAAGTCTCAAATCCACCTCCCCAAAAGTGGGGATTAGGGGTATTTATGGGATAAAGAGGCAGGGTTGTCTGCAGTCTGGGAATAGATGATTGGAGGTAAGAAGTGAGTTAATTGAGGATCAAATGTAGTCAAGCTTCATGGTTCTTCATAGGACGCTTGTTCACAAAATGGCAGTGTTACCATGACCTGAGGGTGGAGTTTTCAGCTCCATGAAAGAGTCACCTATTTGTCATCCTCGCAGGCCTTGTTGATGAGTCAGCGGTCTCAGTCAGCTCAGACCAGCCTGAGCTGGGCAAGAGGTGACTCCAGGTTTCTGAAAGCAACTTAAGCAATGGCTACTATAGTGATCCAGGTGTCAGAGATGTTATCTATAGGGTGAGTTCTAGCAATGACCACTAATTGAGTATAGTTGAAGCAAGTTGACCTCCAGGTTCAGTACCAGAGATTCTAGATAATGTAATAAGAAAAAAATATATTAAATCTCTCAGGTGTGGAAACTTTAAAAGAATGACAAAATTGTCATGATTTACCTATTTTTGGATTGTATTCCTATGAAACCAAGGGAATTTAGAGGCAAATTATTGGTCTTAATATGATAAATCAATAAGATCATTGTATTCAAATTTGATGTGTAAAAATCCAATGCATTCCTCTACCAGTTAGAAAATATATTTTCAAAGAAGTAGTCCCTTTTTAACAGTTGTTTTAAAAAAAATAACATACTTATGAATAAAACAATTGAAAGATACCCTAGATTTTTATGAGGACAATTAGAAAACTTTATTAAAAATATTAGAGGATACCTAAATAAAATGAGAGATATACAGTATTATAGGGGAGGAAGAACTATTCCTCTACCCTCTAGGTTCTTCTGGCTGGTCTAAGAATTAAATTGACAGGAGACAGAATAACAGGAAAAAGTCAAACAAATTTAATCACATGTACACATGGGAGAAACCCAGAAAAACTGAGTAACTTGCCAAAATGGCAGAAATCTTCAATGCCATCTTCAGCTGAAGACAAAGGAGGACATTGAGGGTAGTGGTTTGGGACTTCAAAGGGGAGGAGGGCAATTCACACGGAGATGGAAAAGCAAATGTTTGGTAAACAAATGTTTACTGGGCCTTGCTAGGTGCCTTCCTGTCTACCACACCTAGAGTCATCTATGGCGACAGCTCCTTCCTGGCACGGGCCTTCTATCTTAAATTCTTACAGGCAGTTAGGTGGAAGGTCTCTTTCTGAGTCTTTCATTCAAAAAAATAATCAAGCTGGGGAGACATGTTTTGGGGTGGCAAATTCTGATCTCCCATAGTATCATGAATAGGAAAACTCAATATTGTAAAGATTTCAATTCTCCTCAAATTAAAATTGCATAGTCAATACAATTTCAATTAAAAATGCTAACTCTTTTAAAAATATTATTTTATTTTTTGTCAATTAACAAGTTAATTCCAAAGTTTATGTGGATAAACAATGGAGCAAAAATGGCTGAAATATTCCTGAAGTAGAATGGCTGGGGAGGGATCTCACCGTATTGACGTTGTAAAGCTATAGTCATTAAACAGCAGTAAATAAGACATTCATTATTAATGCAAGGATATACAGATATATTTTTCGAAATATATCTTGAGGTCAGAGAGACACACATGTGGAAACTTTATTTCATAGAAAAGAGATAATTCAATTAAGTGAGGAAAAGATGAACTACTCAATTTTGGAAAATTGATTCTGGGGCAATTGATTAAACATTTTGGGGAAAAAAAAAATCCCCTATCTTAGTTTCCTAGGGCTGCCATAACTAAGTACCGCAGACTGAGTGGCTTAAATAATAGAAATTCATCGTCTCACAGTTCTGGAGGCTAGAAATCCAAGATCAAGGTGTCGGGAGAGTTGATTCCTTCTGACAATCTATTCCATATCTCTTGCCTAGCTTCTGATGATTTGCTGGCAATCTTTAGCATTCCTTGGCTCACGGAAGCATCACTCTCTCTGCCTTCATGTTCACATTGCATTCTCCCCATGTGCTGTGTCTGCATTCAAATATCCTTTTTTATAAGGATGTTGGACATATTAAGCTCACCCTAGTGACCTTATTTTAACATAATTACCCCTATAAAGACCCTGTCTCTAGATAAGGTCACATTCTGAAGTACTGGGGGTTAGGACTGCAATGTGTGACTTTTGAAGAGACACAATCCAACCCATAACACTCCCTCATGCCACTCAGAATAATCAGTTTACAGTAAGTCAAAGACCTAAATTTGGAAAAGAATACTTTAAAACGTTGAGAAGAAAATACATGGAATACCCATATGACCTTGTTTAGCAATAAAATAAAGCAGAAACCATAAAGAAAAATGCTGATAAATGTGATTTCAATGAAAAAGTTTAAGCTTCTCTACATCAGGGTGGAAAGACCACAAACAGAACATACTTGCAAGTTATATAACTGACAATAGAGTAATATCTATACCATATAAAGAATCCTTACAGATCAATAAGTAAAAGACAAACAATCCAGACAAACAATCCAAACAAATGGACACAGTATCTATAGAGACAATTCACATAAAGAAAAACTGAATAGTCAAAAAGTGCAATAAAAGCTGCCCGACTTCACTAATACTCAAAGAAATGCAAAGAAATGCTATGAAAAAATATCTTTTCTCACATCTAGATGACAAAAATTGGATAGCTGAAGGTGTCAAGTGTCAGCAAATATATGGAGTGATGGGGACTCTTGCGTCATGCTGAAAGCTGTGCAAATTGCTACATCCACTAGTATTCACAATAGTTTATAAAGTGTTTTGGTGCACCTCCCTCATGACCAAGCAGCTCCTCCTAGGTATGCATTTTAGGAAGATCCTTACATGGGTACACAGAGACATATAGTACATAGGAATATTTTTTTAAATAGTGAAAAATTGGAAAACAATCTAAACGTCCATTAATAGAAGAACGGGTAAATTATAGTGCATTCAAAAAATGAGATACTATTAGACTTGAATGATTAGACTAGAACTTTTATTTATTTCTTTTGTAGTCAGTATAGCTGGATCTTGCCTACACAATGCTGACACATTTAAGTTGCAGGATGATGCTGAAGAGGAGCAGAATTTGCACCCCAAAATGTGCATCTTTGGCATAATGATTATTTCAGGTTGATAATTTTCAAGAAACAGCAGACACAGGAGAAACTCTGAAAACCAAGGAAAAGTTACCTTTTTGTAAGAGAAATTTACATTTATAAGGAACATCTCCATTTGTAAGGGTGTCTTCTTTGCTGCACCAGGAAGAGAAGGATGACTCTAAGTCTCTAGAAACTATTATGGGGGAGAAGGCAAAGACTTAAAACTGCACAACTTTACCCTTGTTTACTGTGCTTTTCCTGGGAACCTTTCATAACTGAGCTCTCCCCTGACAACTTGGTCTTTAGCTGGAGATGATATTTAAGGTAATGGCTTGGACCATGTCGAGGAGTTACTCAGTTTTCCTGGGTATCTCCCAAGTATACAGGAGATACGGTGTTATTAAACTTGTTTGTTTTCCTCCTGTTAATTTTTCTTTTATTGGGGGGGTGGTCTCAGCTAAGTATCTAGATGGGTGGAAGGAAAATTATTTTTCCTCCTCTACAACGCATGTAGTAAGATTTCATTTATATAAATGTTAAAAGCATGCCAAACATAATCTACTGTCCGCAAATGTATACATCAGTAGTAAAAATGTAGAGATTGTTTGGGAAAGATGAACATCAAATTCGTTATAGTCATTTGCTCTGGAGGGGAGGGAGGGGAAGCAATTGAGATAAGGGGGTTCGGCTTCATTTTAATGTTTTTATTTACTCAGTGGTGGGTAGATGGGTCTTTTTACATTATACTTTACATCTTTTTTTGTACATCTGAAATATTTCCTATTGAAGAAAGACATATCTGTATTGAAAAACTAAACAGAAAACATAAATAAAATGGAAAAAGAATCAACTTGTAAGAAATAGCCACAGTATAAGATGGAAGAAGAACAATCTGAATAAAACTAGACAAAGATAAATGAGGGTAGACGATGAAATATATTGGAACCTATTTCAAAGTCTGTTCACAGAAAGAATTCAGTGTTATTAGAAATGTGGACAACAAACAAAACCAGAGACAGAATCAGAGAGCGCTTTTTGGGAGAAAGGAGGTAGAAGAATGTGGGCCAGGAATATCCGAAATCACAGGAACTTTCCGGGCTGTAAATCAAAGCAATCAATTGAGCTGATCATTTGCCTTGAGTTATTACTGTATTGGGAAGATATGAATATACCTGCACTTTAAGGTGGCATTTGGGAATATCCTTCTCCCTTCTCCTAGAGTTGCAAGCAGTTCATAAGGTGTCCAGTTTGTCTCAGGTTGCCCAGGAGTTCTCCAGTTTTTGCACTGAGTCCCACTTCCCAAGAAATCTCTCAGTCCCACACAAACTGGGATTGTCAGTCACTTTTTTAGGTGGACTTGGACAGTATAGTATTTTTTACAGAAATCAAACTGCTGTTCCTGAAATAACTTCATACTATTTCCATATGTACAAATTCCGGTATCTTTCAACAATTTCCAGTACTAAGGATTTTACTTATTAATTTCCTTCAAATAACTTGTGTGATAAATCTAGAAAGACCCTCCGGCAAATCATCTTATTCCTAAGGTTGTGTTAAGCATGCATCTTAACAGAGTTTCAGCCTTACTTTCCTATGAGCATTTTACCTTTAAATTGGCTTACACCTTGCAACTTTCAAATACGGACTTGGATGATGCTTTCTCCTAACTACAGAGGTGGGTTTTAGGTATGGTGTTATATAAAGTAGCCCTGGTAATTCTAATGTGCCAGGGGTGAGAACTGCAGGCTTGGAGGACAAAAGAACAATTTTAATGGATGATGACATCTTGAAGGTTTTTTTAGGTGTTTTATTCATATTTATTACGTGAAAGTAACTTTCACATTCCAGAAATGTCTTTACATATTGATTGGGGGATAACAATTACTGTGTATAGGTGTATATGCGGCACCTCATCAGAATTAGAATATTCCATAAATCATTTAAGTATTTAATCTAAGAATTTTATATTTGATTTCTAGAATTTTGCAGTGTTGGATTATATTAATGATTAACTGGTAACGTTATTTGATTATAAACCTCTTGGGCCATTCTAAAGCAAAAGTTTTGATTAATGTCTATTTAATATCTCTTTTACCAGAATTACATCAAAGAGAAAATATAAAAGAATTTATTATTTTCATTTAACAAAATCAATGACGTACAGAAATCTCATCCCTTATTCTTTCTTGTATATTCTATAGTACCCAATAAAACTAGCTGTGCTAAATGATTAATTCCTAAATTTAAAATGGAATGTCTGCTACAAAACTAAATCATGGCCAGTAGACTGCATGGCATAAATCTTTCACAGGGTGCTATAACCTTTATCGTTTTTGAAATGTGCCCCCACCGAGGAGCCCTCAGGCAAACGTACAAGGGACCCATATGACATTTACATAGCCATTGTGTCAGATTAGACTTTGTGATCCTCCCACATAATTAGGCAAAGCCTGAGCAGAGCAGATGCATGACAGATTGCTCAATGCCTGATGCATAACAAATAAGTAGAGAAACATTAGGGCTTTACTCACATTTGGGCCCCACGTCCAAAGGGGTCCCCTGACAGGAGACAATCTTCAAGTTCCAACCCTTCAAATCAGAAGGTGCAGGACATGTGTTCAGTATCAATTCTTTTCATTAGCACATAATTGCCTATTAACAAGCATGATCTTCTACTCCCCAGGGCTAAATAGTAGGCAGCAAATATTTTGCAGCTGGCATATTCCTGGTACCTGCAAGAGTCCAGTGAAGTTTATTTGTTTGATTACTGATTGATTTCCTTGTAGTGAAAGAAATCATGTTGCCCTTGGTCCCCAGCAGCTGAATTTTATTCACTTATATTTTTTAAAAAATAGTTTTTGATGTTGTCAGCATATAATTCTAAAGATCTCCTGTATAAAAGAATAATACACACTAATGTAAAAGGTAAATTGAAAACATTTTAGCTTTTTTTAGGTAGGAGATGGTTGATGTTATCGTAGGAAAGTTTGTCTACTTTTTTGTCTGGATTTGGCCTTCCCATTGGTGTTTGAATGTCTTTCATGAATTACAATGACTAAGGAGATAAGGTGGTCTAGTGCTTAAGATTTGGTGCTCTTTCAACTGGGGCCAGGGTTTGTTTCCCCATCAGGGAACCACATCACCTATCTCTTGGTTGTCAGTCCTTGGTGGCTACATGTTGCTGTGATGCTGAAAGCTATGCCATTGGTATTTCAGATACCAGCAGTGTCACCCATGGTGGACAGGTTTCACCTGAGTTGACAGACTAGGAAGAACCTGGCCACTCGGGAAAAAATTGGCCATGAAAACCCTGTGAATAGCAGTGGAGCGTTGTCTGATATAGCGCCAGAAGTGAGAGGATGGCGCAAAAAGACCGGGCAGCTGTACACAGTGTCACTAGATATCAGAACTGACTCGACGGTACTAACAAAATAAGAGAAAAAGTGTCAAGAACCCTGGGTACAGTAACTAGAACCCCAGGAAAAGAGTCAGCAGGTCTGAGTTCTGGCCCTAAAGGCAGAGCTATATAATTATTCAGATTTGAGCAATTCCCTTGACTTTCTATGTTTTATTTTCCATGCCTATAGGACAACTGTAATTTATCATCCAAACTAGGATACATCTGAGAGTGGACAAGGGTGCTAACAATAATTACACCAGGATGACAGGTCTAAACCCGGACTGTACTGGGCAAACCAGGGTTTGTGGTCACCTTGCTTCTCTATAAAATGAAATTTGGCATTAAATGATCTCTGCTATTTAGTTTAAAAGGCTATGAAATTAGGTAAACTTCTCTTTAATAATATAATGTCATGAGGGATGGAGCCTAAAGGTCAAAAAGGGGTAGATGAGGCAATGAATTGAGTAACCAGAAGTCAAGCAAGAAAACAAGCCTTCCTTTTACACTCATGCCATCTGTTTACCATTAGAGACGAGAGAGGCTAGGTTTCTTATTAGCCTTTTAAAAAATATCGCGTATTATTTCATAGTCATTTTATTCATAAGGTCTTGCTAATTTATTGAAAGTTTGCTGTATTTCATGATAATCAACTTAGTGACTGTAAAGTTATCCTTTAATTCTCATCTTCCTCTTAGAAATCACATTTTCAATACACTATCTTCATAATAATTGTTCCCCCGCACCACCGTGCATGCGCAAAAGATCTAGGAGTGGAAAGACGTAAGCAGGAAAGTACTCTAATCTTAGAGAACAGTTCCCAAGAGGGGGAAACATTTAGTAAATAGTGGAAAGACTTTCAAACATTTATCATAAATCAAATAAACGGGAGGAAGTCAATTCAAGAACCTAGAATATGTATGTCCCAGTTCTCATTATTTCCATTTCCCAATAGAGAAGTTGGCATTGGCTGAGCCTTCCAAAGAGTGCACTTCAAGGCTCTGAAGTTTAGATAAAGTTTAGATAGAAAATCTCATCCTGCATCAAGGCTTACTGGCAAAATATGTAACCTTGAAGAAAACTTTGTAATAGGTAAATAAATTGAAATAATAATACTTTTTTTAATACTCGAATTGTGTTTTACAACTTACAAGGCACTTTCACATATATTATCTTACTTACAGCCACGAAAACTTTGTGTATACTTAATATTATTTTCCTTTTTACATTTAAGAAAACTGAAGCTTGGAGAGGTTGACTTGCCCAAGCATATATAATAAATAAATGGAAATTCCGTATCTGATCCCAAATCTTCTTAGCCAAAAGTAGGATTTCTGGAGACCCCGGAAAAAAAGTATTGCTCAAGAAGGTAAGGACAATTCTTTTTTTTTTTTTTTTGTGAGGAAGATCAGCCCTGAGCTAACATCCATGCTAATCCTCCTCTTTTTGCTGAGGAAGACCTGCTCTGAGCTAACATCTATTGCCAATCCTCCTCCTTCCCCGCCCCCCAAAGCCCCAGTAGATAGTTGTATGTCATAGTTGCACGTCCTTCTAGTTGCTATATGTGGGACCCGGCCTCAGCATGGCGAGAGAAGCGGTGCCTCGGTGCGCGCCCGGGATCCGAACCTGGGCCGCCAGTAGCAGAGCGCGCGCACTTAACCGCTAAGCCAGGGGGCCGGCCTGATAAGGACAATTCTGTGTGAGTCTAGGGTAATAGACAACATGACTCCAGAAAGTTACTAAAGAATCTTAAAGCATTATATTTTAAGATCATAAATTTTCCCCTAGGTCAAATACTTAATTCTAATAGGAAGAATTGCAATTTCACGAAGAGATTCAAAAATGCCTAAGGGTTGATTAAGGAATGGAGAACTCAGCCCTTCCAAAATAACAATTGCTACAGTAAAAGATTGCAAAATACTCTATTCATGTGTACGAACATAGCTCCATCTCTTTTCTGTTCCGGTGCAACCAAGCCTTCTTGACCTTCTTAATGCGTGTAATTATCTCAGTGGAATCTCTAAAGAGGGTTCGGTTTGCTGAGAGGACTCACTGAACTCCAACCACTATAAAATAGACCTACAGAAAGTGAAAACATTCGCAAAGAGGTGCAGGTAATGTAAAATAGAACCAGAAAGTCATTCGAACATCATCTCCTACATTTGACAGACATATATCACAGTTACGATTTTTCTTTTAAAACAATATGGTGAAACGCTAATTAAGAAAAACGTTTAGATTAAATTTTTCAAAAATTCCTTTAAATTAATTTTATGCCTCAATTCTTAGAAAGAAATGCTTCTAAAATGTGATTCATACAATTTTCTGCATTAGTAAGCAGAGTTTCTAGAAAATAACTACATTTTTCCTCCATGACTACAGATCTTATTGTGCCTCGAGGTCATCTTTCAGAACTTTGTTTTCATTGTATAAGACCCTTGATGTAGACATTTTAAACAAGTTGCCTCAGGACATAGTCTGGAAGTTTCTTTTAGCAAGGAAAGCCCAAATATTAGCTTGCCAAGTGCTAACATTTCCCTTGTTCCTAAAAAAATATATTGAATAATTCCAGATTCCCGTTACTGGGATCTTATTGGGTCTCACTGTTATGAATAATCAAATTCCTGAGATTACAGTACTTTTCTTGAAGAGACTACTTAAAGAGATTATGAATCTGCTTTTGGATTTGAATACTCATTGCCTCTGTATTTAAAATTTTTTATCATTTCCTACACTAGAAACTTAGAGAATTATTACCAGTTGACCGAGATGACTTGAACGTTTTCCTCAGTTTGACTAAACAGGCTTCTTCCTAACTCAAGCCCCTGATCTCCTTTTTCTTAGAGGATTTACTTCAGAAAATTTGTAATTGTGAATTCTTTCTCTGCACTTTTCAGAAATAAGTATTTTAAAGAGCTTCTTGCCATTTTACAAACCAGGATTGCCTTTCTCAAGACTGTGGGAAACTTCTTTTCAAAATGTAATCATCAAGGAAGATGGACCCTACTTCCCAGTCTCTGGTGGGAGGGAAGGATCCTAACTTCAGTGGGCTCCTTGCTCCAAGTTGTGTGTGGATCATGGTGTGTGTAAACCCCAGGCAACAGTTCTGCTCATTGTGTTAGCTACTTTTAATTCAACCTACTAATAGTCTTTCTTGATAAAAATAGGTTCAGGCTATGCTGAAAAAGGGATTATAATTTATGCTAAACAGAGTAACTAAAAAATATTGGAGGTCTCTGAACAAAGATCCCTAGGGGAATCAGGGCTCTTTAGGATTGGTCTGTGAGGCTGAAATACGCCCTGGGCGCACATGTCATCTTTTCATCTTCCAAATCACATCTCAACAGCTAGAGCTTCGTTTCTGTCCTCTAGTTGTTAGAGTAAATTAATAGCCAAGTGGGTTGTTCTCTTGTATTTTATGCACTTGCTAAACCGTATAATGGTCGAAAGTGGTAGATAGGTGGAGGAGAATGAAAAATTGAAAATAATTGTGTTTTAACAGTGTAGATGGTCATTATTGTTACTTATTTCCTTACCTTAAAGAGAACTAGAAAAATATATTGAAACAGGTGGCAGAGCGGTCCGAAGGGAATATAAAGAAACTAAGTTGCCTCTTCTTCTAAAGGAGAGTCGATAGAATCCATTCCTTAACCCTGCATCTGGCTCTACACTTCCTCCGAGAGTAATAAAAACCAAAAAATATCTCCAAGCAGGCAAAAACAAGAGCTGAGGTTCCTTACCCTCATGCAACATGCAGGTTACTAGGAATACATATAACTTGTACTATATTGAACCAAAAGTGGGTGACGTCCATTACCTGCTGTTTTCAGGGATGTTTAATAAATTATATAGGATATTGTATGATATTCCCAGGCAGGAAGTGACTGACTCAGCTGAAGAATTTTTTAAACAGTCCTTCCATCACTATACTGCACAAAAGAATGTTAATCCCATAGGGAGTACATATCCACTGGAGAAAATATAAATATACAGCAGGCTCAGATTTATAGAGAGATACCAAGACATGTATCATCCTGAACCCATTTTTCTTAATAAATAATGCATTGACCCTTACCTTAGTCAAGTCAAACATAATATATATTTAAAGAGTGCATTTTGAGAAAAAAGTAGGTACAAAACCTAAAATTACTTGTGATTAAAAATATGAGCTCTGTAAAAAATAAGCAAATATCTTTGCACCAATAGTAGGGGATAAGAACAGAATGGGGCAAACAAAAAGAATCTTGACTTGATCTGAACTTTTCCACCTGAAAAATTGATAGGAAGGAAGTGTTTTTCAAATCCAGGTCCTCAGACTGCTTGAAGAAAAATCTGAGGTGCTACCTCTGTAAAATCCTCCCTGCCCCAAACCTATTGAAACATAAATTTGTGGGGCAGGTCTAATATATTCAGATGAACTTTATGTACATAATATGGGTGTGGTAGGCACTTTGTCTACCATGCCTCTTAGGTCCCACATATTCTACTATATTCATTTTCATCCAAGTTTCTTAGGAAGAAGATAGAAAATTGTACTTTTCATTCCTTTTTTTCTCTTTCCCCTTCCTTCCTTCTTTCCTCCTCTTCTTCATTTTATCTTGTTCTAACAAGATTTTATGAAAGATTTTTTATCAACTTGTATGAAACAGTTAAAATACCTATTGTATAGCTTTTGTAGTTTGTTTTCCAACAAATACAGCTTGCAAAGTTATTTAATAAATATTCCAGATATAGACTATGGATTTGACTAATGTTTATGACTGTGAAAAGCTCCCTTTTCAGATAAAGAAGCCACTTATAGTATGACAGGGCTGAGTCCTGTTGGCTTACTGTCACATGGCAGACACCACACAGGTAACCTAAAATGGGGTCTGATAAGAGGAAGTGAGTGCAGATCTCCTGCTTTGCTTTACATTACTATACTGCTTATGGGCTGGTCTCAGAAATTAGTAGGAACAGGGCATCAGTAGCAGTATGACTGTGGATTGACTGATTTCTTAAAGTAAGAGTCAAGGCAAGTGAGGCAGAATGTTAGCAAAGAATGAAGAGTTATGTGAGTCACATGACATTCTGCAGTTGTGCGCCTGGATCGACCCCTTGGATGTTTACTCGTTTGCTAGTTGCTAATGGTACCGGATCAGTTCTTTTTCAAAAGGAGCATTTCTCTGACATCTCTTCAAGTAGACCACGTCTTCCAGTTTTATGTCCTGCAGACACTGTTCGGGAGGAGGTTAGGGAAAGGCTTCCTGTAACTTTTGATGATAATACTATCTGTATTCCATGGGTGGTCTATATTATTTGGCCATATTTGCTTGCAAAAGGGTGGAGTCTACGATTAGAAATGATATTCCCAGATACATGAATCTACCTTTACTAATTTATAGAAGCAGAATTGATGAACTTCCAAAGAGATGTTCTTATTGTTATACAGTTAAAAGGAAGGGATTTGGGGTAAAGAAATTTATGTCTTTCTCAAAGTCTTGGCTAATTTGAGAATTTAATTTGTCCTCTCTTCTTTGCCTAAAGATCAGATTGTATGCACAGCAGAACAAGCTATAATACTTTGCAGAGCTCTTTAACGATATTTCTAGCAAAATGAGCATCTCTATTAATAGAAAGAGACACTGGGATTTCCCAAGGAGGAAACATGAAATTGAGTACTCTTTTAGCCACTCAGGAGTTGTAGCTCTACAGAAGGGCAAGGATTCGACCCACACTGAACACATCTATCAACCAGAACATACTCATACTCCATTGCAGGCGATCATTATATGAAGTCCATTTAGAGTTACTCAGGCCCGAGGATTTGGCTGCATCCATGCCCTTCCTTTAAAGTTTTGTCAAGATTATGTTTTTGGCAGATGAGAAATATACTAGAGGCAATGTGTTCTCGTGTTTTTGGGTGATCTCTTTTGGATTTTATCATGTTTCCACTTGAGATCTTTTGGCATTGCCAGGTGTCCCCCTGAGAAGCCTGAGATTATCTTCATGTAATTTATATCCAGATCTTTCCTAATATTTTTTTCTCTTATGTTAGGACAAAGTTTAGCTTAAATAAGGGCCCCTGTAAACCCATTGCAGAGGCATAATAGGATTACAGGGGCAAGAACTATTCTAAGGACCATCTTGGCATAATGATTACCCAGGGCATTTCCATTTCCCTTCGTTTCTAGATCAGTTGTTTGTTTGTTTTAGTGAGCTTCTGCCTTCTGGCTTCAGATAAAGCCAGCCAAGAGAGTGACCCCAGCTGCTGCCACATGGACTTGGAGAACTGTCCAGACAATCTCTGCCTGAATTTCTCACCCACAAAATTGTGAGAAATAATAAATCTCTCTTGCTTTTAGCCACTACACAACAATAGATAATTAAAAGAAACCAAATGATCTATGACTTTTATTTGTTTGTTTACTTAACCTGTAGTTTGATCAAAAATCCGTGTAATAATGTTCTACATTGATTACGAACTTACCAGTTTCTTTTTGACATTGCATCAGTGCCTTCTTGACATTTTTAAGACGTTGTTAACTGCATAAGTAATAATACTGGTTAACAGTTATAAAGTACTTACATTGTAACTGACTCTCTAAGCACTTTACATCTACACCTAATCCCCACAGCAACCCGGTAAGTAGCTCCTATTTTTACCATGATTTCACAGGTGAAAATAAATGAGGCATAGAAAAGTCTTGTAACTTGTTCAAGGTCATACAGTGGGAGGGAAGCAGGGCTGGGATTCGAACTCAGGCCACCCTGAAACCTCTGTCCAGGCTTTTCTCTTTATCATTGAGAGTTTAAGTTTTCACTAATTTTTTTTCCTTAAGCAAATCTATGTATTTTTCTCTCTTTCTCTCTCTCTTTTTTTTTTTTTTTTGCAGAGGAAGATTAGCCCTGAGCTAAAATCTATGCCAGTCTTCCTCTATTTTTTATATGTGGGTCACTGCCACAGCGTGGCTGAGAAGTGGTGTAGGTCCATGCCTGGGATCTGAACCCGCAAACCCGGGCCCGGGCCACCAAATTAGAATGCGCTGAACTTAAACCACTACCCCATGGGGCCAGACCCTATTTTCTCTCTTTTTAGAGAATCATCAAGTTTCTGGTCCATCAAAGATTCCTTTTCTTACTTTCTATCACAGCTGTGGAATTTTTTTTTGTTTTAAGATGTCTTTATAATTATGTCTAAAATGCCCAAAATCAAATTCTAAGATGAATTTCAACACTTCTACCAGAAATCCCCTCTATTCAGGTTTATGCTTACTATTTCCTGCTCATTTTTTTGCTGGTAAATATCACTTTCATGCCAGTTAATCTATTTGATAATGCATAGGGCTCTTTTTTACTGATAACATTAAATAGCTAGATGTCAAGTACCTGCCAGGGAGTATAATCTTGACATTACTAATTTTCAATAACTTTCAAAAGACTTATTGAGGTCAGCATTATTTATGCAGCATTTCTGAATCATATATAACCTATCCATTCATCTTAATTCTCTAAACCAACTACTGGACAAAACTGGTCTTTATCTCTAGATCTGCTTTGTTGGTCTACACAGTTTATTATTTTTTAATTGCATTGCAATCCCTTTAGTTTGGACATGCTCTCACAGATTTTCCATTCCTACTCGTCTTACTCTAATTTTCCTTATTTGCCTGACTTTACTTGCATTTTATTTTGTGGTCTCCACTCTAAAACTTACCCTTCTGTGAAGTTAGACACAGAAAGATATTACACATAGAGACCACATTAAATTGATGTTTCTACTGAAGTGATTTTAACTTTGGCATAAGAATATCAAACTATATTGGAAAACATATTAAAAGCAGTTCCATAACATTCAATATCGTATTTACTCTATGTTTTTTATTATATAGTATCTTTTCTCAGAAATCCTGTAGGATAAATACATTTCAGTGTTTATAGGAATATTTTTCCTTCCCAAAACAATTGACTTGTTTCTATACTACAGATGCTGTGACTTGTATTACTGATTTTATTTTCCTCTGTTGCTCCTAGAGAACTCAGAGCTGATTTTTTTTGTCTTCCTTCAGCAAGTATGCAGGGCCTCATCGCTAGATTTTGTGTTTTCAATATATTCCTGCCTCTATATTGGTTTTCTACACATACTTATTCTTGGTCCTATTTTCCTCACTTATTATAAATGCATTTTACTATGCAGTATTTATGTAGCTATGTAATTCTCCATAAATCCTGTTTACGTATAATAAAATGTGTACATATATCAACGAGAAAATATTGTATTTTTCCAATTACATATTATAGGTTCAAACTTTATATGCTTTTGGGTTAATATCCTATTGCTATATATTTATACCTGGAAATAGGAGACATCACTTTTCCATCAGAATCAAGAATCTGCTCCCCAGATTGGACAAAACCTATAAACAGAGTGCCTATCAAATTTGATTTTGAGAAACTTATTTATGTTTGAATATGCCACATATGACAATAACCTGGGAACTCAAGTCAAATAAATAGTTTTTATTTCTAAAGTGAATTTATTTACCAGATCCCTGCCTCTTTTAATATCTGGGGAACCTGAATGTGACAGGCTAGAAGGAAATCCAGATGATTATTTATCTCTAGGTTTCTTCCCTCAAAAATAAATTTGTTGTGTCCTTTAATACTCTCAACTACTATATAAAACATATACATATGATCCCATGAGTTTTGAGGGCATAGATAATTTTGATTAATTTGGTAAAATAAATAATTTAGTGAAGAATGAGTTCATTTAGTGAAATCACTAACTTGAAATGTTCTTCAAGTTTTTTTTTTCTTTCACCAAACTGACTTATAGTTTAACTTACTGAATTCATCAGTTGTTTGAGTGTCAGATTGGGAGCCTAAGATACATACCAACCCATTGAAATCCTCTTCTGTATATATTTTACTTTTGTCTGCCTTGTCTGTCAGTGAACAAGTATAAACTCAGTTATGCATCCCCATGCATATACATCACAGCAGTAAAATTAATCAATACCTATGTGTCCTAAAGAAATGAAATTTAACCCAAGTGCACCATATTCCAAACCCTAGAATAGTTGCACATTCTAAGAAGGCGTGAGTACAGAACTTTACACAAATACACAGAAGTCGTAATCACGGTGTCACGGAATGGACCTAAGTGATCATGTAAGCCCAAGTTCTCATTTTACAAATAAGAAAAATCAGTGATTTTTCTGCTTTTCAGTGTGTTGAAAATTAGAACTGAGGCCCTATCAAATTCCAGACACTGTGCACAATGCAGGAGACACAGAGACGAGGTGCACACGTTGCAGGATAAATGCTAAAACCAGAGGATGTTTAAATGTTACTGATGTAGGAAGGAGAAACACAAGGAAGGTGTGTTATGTCATCATTGGGACATTAGAGAATGATTCAGAGAAGGGGTGACATTAGAGCTATCTCTTGAATGCAGTGAAGTGAATGTGTGAGGAAGAATGTTCTAGCAGGAGGAAAATCTTGTTCAAATCACAGAAATATGTGAGAGCTCCACGCCTTTGGAGACGGGCAATAATTCAGCGTGGCTGATGCAAAGAATTCATGTATCCTTTCAGGAGATTAGGAGGAGGATCTTCCAATGTGTGACTTTGGGCAAGTTACCCAATGACTCTGGGCCTTTATTTCCCCATCTTAAGTTTGAAATAATACTTAATACCGACCGTGCAGCATTATCTCCACAGCAAGAGAAGAAGCTAGAAGGCAGGCAGGGTACAAAAAGAACCTGGTCCAACCAGATAAGGAGATTAAAACATCCTGGATGTAACTGAGGGCAATTGGTGAATTTTAAACACAAAAACGTGTTTTTAAAAATCGTTCCAATGGCAGCGTGAAGTAGATTAGAGGAAGTAAATAAAGACCGTCGCCGTTGCAGCTATCAACTCCCCAAATAATAAGGGCTCTGCTTAGACAATGGAAATGGGCACAGGAGGAGGAGGCAGATTTGAGATACAGTTAGGCAGTAGAATCAGCAGACATCAATAACTGAATAGGTGTGAGAGACGAGGAAAAGGGACGGGTGAAGGAGACCACTTTGACATTATTAACTTGAGGACTGGGTAGATAGTGGTCCAATTAACTAAAAGAAGGAGAACACGACGAAGAACAGCTTTGGAGGGAAGAGGAGAATTGACACTGAAGTGCCTGGTGATGTACAAGAGGAATTTTAAGATTATGATTTGGAGCTTACGAGAGAGAGGTCTGGACAGAGGTATACACGGAATTTCTTTTCTTTTCTTTTTTTTTAATACTTAAGACAATTGTATTTTTTTTTTTTTTGAGGCAAGTTGGCCCTGCACTAACATCTGTTGCCAATCTTCCTCTTTCTCTTTTTTCTCCCAAAAGCCCCAGTACATAGTTGTATATCATGGTTCTAGAGTTGTAGCTCTTCTACATGGGACGCCGCCTCAGCATGGCTTGATGAGCAGTGAGTAGGTTTGCGCCCAGGATCCGAACCAGTGAACCCTGGCCGCTGAAGTGGAATGTGTGAACTTAACTGCTATGCCACCGGGCTAGCCCCCGGGGATTTCTATCATAACCATGTTAGACAAAAGAATAAGTGAGGATAAGATTGTGTGGAAGTTTATGTACAGTGAGAATAGAAGACGGTCAAGGGGTCCAACACATAAAGGTCAAAGTGGAAAAAATATGAAGGGGATTGAAAGGAGCGGCAGTTTTAGGAAGGAGCAAACCAGGAAGATGCATCATAGAAAGAAAAGACTCCCAAGGAAAGTGTCATCCCCAGGTTCCACTGCTGGAGAAGGGTCCAGAAAGATAGGATTTGAAATATGCTCAGAGTGTTGAGCATTTTGGAAGTTACTGATGATTTTTTTATAGCAATTTCAGTGGGGAAATAGCAGCAGAATCCAGTCTCAGTGTGAATGTGATTTGGCTAAATAAAGAGATCGCTGTTGGGCACCATTCACTATAGCTAAGAAGTGGAAGCAACCTAAGTGTCCCTCGACTGATGATTGGATCAAGAATATATGGTGTATATATATACAATGGAATACTACTCAGCCATAGAAAAAGACAAAATCGTTCCATTTGCAACAACATGGATGGGCCTGGAGAGTATTATGTTAAGCGAAATAAGCCAGAAAGAGAAAGACAAACACTGTATGATCTCACTCATATGTGGAATATAAACCAACACATGGACAGAGAAAACTGTATTGTGGTTACCAGGGTCAATGAGGGTAAGAGGTGGGCACAAGGGGTGAAGGGAGACATATATGTGGTGATGGACAAACAAAAATGTACAACCCAAAATTTCACAATGTTATAAACTATTAAAACATCAATTAAAAAAAAAAAGATCGCTGTTGTGTAGATAATTCTCTCAATAATCTTGGCTGAGGAGAGAAGGAGGGAAAATGTTAGAGATGTCACCTCGTCATATCTATCTGATAGAGACTTGACCTATGTATACAATGAGGAACAAGAAAAGAAGTGAGAAAGGTTAAAGATGCAGAAGAGTGGAGGGAAAACTGATGGAACAAGGGCAAGAGGAAATGTGAGGATAAGATTCAGGGCACAGGTTGAAGGACTAACGTTAGACAAGAAGAATGACATTCTGACAAACAGGAATGGAAGAGGTAAGGATGGGAATAGTTGCAGGTGAGCTTTTAGGTGGGGTGCAAGAAGATGATGAGGTGTATATTATCAGAGAACAAAGCTGTAAGAGAATTATAGGAGAAAATAATAATGAATATTTGTGTTTTATTTTGCCTTAAAATAGGCTCCATCAAATGGTAAAGTATAGTTCCCCAACTTTATAGCTCCAATATTCTCAAAATACAGTGAGGATGTTCTCACGTATCTCATCCACACTCTTCGAGGCTTACCCACATAAAAGCCTCGCTCCTTTTAATTGGTTTGGAGACATTTAGTAAAAAATTCAAATGCAGCTCCTTACCTCCACATTTATTGTGGTAATTAAAAAGATACAATCTGTTATAATTCAAAATTAAAAGTAAATTTTATATTTCACAGAAAATTGGAAGGCAATGTCATATGGTACATTATGAGTTATATTCTTTTGAGCTTCCTTTTTCAGGATATATTACATTTCAAGATATATTACAATTTTAACTTAGGTCTTTTTTTATAAATAGGTTGATCAATTACAGAAAGATGAGCAATGGCCTTAAAACAAACACACAGAGAAAACAAACAATCTACTGTAAATAGAAAGCCTTTGTATTTATATAAAATGCATTGAGCTCATTTCTGCAGAGTGTCTGAGATATAAAAGCTCTGAAAAGATTTTAATTCCTTAATTGTATTCAGTAGAATTGAAGAAGAGTGAGGAAGAGAGAGTAGAGTCACGTCTAGACCAAATTTATGCCATTGATCAACAGAGAGGATCTGGAAGAAGCAAATTGCTTTTTAGACTTCCACATACGATAGGGTAGATATTAACCATGCTTCTTGACTCACAAATGAGAATTGATTTCAATTCCATCCTTCTTCCAGGTAGGACCCATCTATTTATCTCCATGCATTCCTTGAAAGACTTATCCAGTCTGGGAAGAGTGATACTCCTCTCAGAGAGGAGATCCCAGATTTGGAGGCCAGAGATCTGCACGTGTAACTTTGGGCAAGTTACATGATGACTCTGGGCCTTTATTTCCTTATCTATAGATTACAGATAGCACTTAATGCCTATCTTGCATCATTATCGTTAAGATTCAAAATAATGAATGTATAGCGTGCAACACAGATATGCTACATAAAAAAAAGGCTCAATGAATGTTTCTTAATAATTACTGGCTCAGAAAGAGGATGCAGATCCATGGGCTTGGAGAGAATTACATCGGAATGGAATTAAGTCCCAGAGAATTTTATGGTGGTTAGTTGTTGCCTCTTAAAGTGATTGCAGAGTTCCAGAGACTGCTGTGTAGGTCATAGGCCTGCCAGAATAACATATCCATTTGCTGAAGATTTAGTGTTGTAGTTATATGTTATAGATGTTACACATATTTCTATTTTAACTGATTTACACAGAGTGACATGCAGCATTTTTTCCATATCTAAACCTTAAAATATATCTTATTTATTGTGCAAATATATAGACTCTAGCTGTGATAATCATGAAGAGCAAAATGGTACACAATTTTTAAAATCATACATATTTTAAACTGTTAACTAAATACAGGCAGTCAGTTTACGCAGTTTCAATGCGCACGCATTTTAGTTACCACAGTTTAGTTAAATGACACAATTCTCCATAGAACGTGGTCCAAATTTCAGTCACCATGGCATGTTAACTGTGACTAATGACATAAACTACATTGCTGTAGCTATGCCATCCACAAATCACTACATAACAGTTGTGCATCTTGTCAGCGACAGGTCACATCACTTCCGTAAAAGTCTGTCGGTGATTGGTCACAAGACATCTGTTACTTGGTTCAGGCACAGACAGAAAAGTGTGTAGTTGTGTTGCCTCCTTGTTTCCCAGTGATACCCATTTGATGTTTTCCAAAAATGTATAGTCAAAATGGGAAATTGGCCAAGAAAGATGAGAGAGCAGCAAAGAAACAAAAAGTGATAAACATGAACACAAAATATGAATTGAATGTAAATGGAATTATAGAAGAAAGAGCTAACCATTAGAATGTTAAATCTGCCACTCATGAAACTTGAGATATACAGCCAGAGCACTTAGTTAGGGTGACCTTTATTGACATAAATGAGGAAAGCAGTTGTGATGGAAAGGATGAAGAGGTCTGAACAAAAGTGACGCCAGCCAAAACTCACCTTAAAGAAAATCTTGGAGGTATTTCACAATATTGAAAGAGCAAAGGATAAAATGTTGGAAACTGATTCAAACTTAGAAAGGAGTATGACAATTTTCCAAGGCATAGAAAGAACTCTCATCCCATATTGTAAGTTATGTGGTGAGAAGAATATGACAAGCACTGGTCAAACTACTCTTTATAAGTTTTTGCAACAAAATAAAACATTAATTATCTAGTGCTTTTAATAATAGTGTACTAAATAAATAATACTCTGTTATTATTTTTTCATTTTCCTTTACATTTTTAAACAATAGAGTTTTTAATTGCTGACAAAAAATCTTTAAAGGCAGGAAAAAATTATAAATTTTCCCATTGATTATTAAAATTTATTTGCATCTTTTCAGCTTGCTCTCTCATTTTTACAGTCTTTCACTACTGTGCAAAGCAAGAACTACCTGTACTTACTGACTAAACAATCTAAATATGATGACCCACTATTTTCTATGGTCTTTGCATTTTGTGAAGTATTTCCGTAGATAAGGAAATGTGTGAAGTATTTCCTTACCTCTTATTTAAAAGGCAGGATTTAAGTGTAAGTATAGTGCTTAATATATAACACTTGATAAATGTTAGCAATTGGAACTCTTCATTCTATCCATAATTCCAAATGTTGAACTCAATCAATTTAGTGTTGCTTCCACAGTTATTACAGTGTAATAGCAAGAAATTTACACATTTAAGAAGAATGAGTGGTATTAATGTCAGTCTAAGAACAGACAACTCAGTCACCCAGTACTAGATCAATATTTTCATTGGGTGAAAATCACCAGTGCTCATAAAAGGCAAATTTGTGTGCAGAGACTCAAACCATTATCTAAAAAGACAATTTCAAAATGGACCAGGAAAGTAACATGGATATGATGCACCATGATATTTCAACCACATGGGCTACTGAGCTTGGAAACTTTGATTCCTAGGGGGTTCTGAAGGAGAGATATGTATAATTAGCATGGAATGCATCAGTGGACTTACAACAGGTCTAGAAGGTAAGGATTAATTTGGGCCCATTTCTAGAGAGAATGGTAAAACTCTTAACAGGAAGAAAGTTGTAGGTGTATGAATTCAGTTGTAATCAAATGTAGCTCTTAGTAAACCTTCAAAAATAAATTATAATGCATCTAGAAATCTAATGCTATTTCAAATTATGATCATTTCATAAGAAATGCAGTTATTTACCAAAAAGCAGTGAATAAAATACTTCAAACTATGTTAATCAATGCAATTTTTTAAATAGTGCCGGCCTTTTACAATTCCTTTCCTTCCTTTTCTTTTTTTTTCCTCCTTCCTTCCTTCCTTCCTTGCTTCCTTCCTTCTTCTTTCTTTCTTTCATCTTTCTTTCCTTCCTTTAAATGAAAATTGAACGGGGTAAAAGTAGCTAGAATTGCCTGGGAGTTTCAATAAAACTATCAATGCCAAATTATAAACTACAGATGTTGTATCCGGTTTTTATTGCATATAACTTTAATGTTTTAAGTGGTATGTCTCAACCATGGTATATTCAAATATATATAATAACAAAAAGTATTTTATTGGGACTTACTTAAATCAGTTTTTGCTTTTTCTTTTTAAAAAAAATTCTGAAGCAAGTCACAAGATTGCAAGGTAAGTTATAATAGAGGAAAAAATCATATGATTGTGGCAACGTGCAGTAAGATGCACTGGAAATTAAATCATAGGAAGACAATATGGAGACTTATAGACAGACATAGAAGAAAATAATTCCACAGGAGTCCTGGAGAAAGCCCACTAGATTTTTTTTATAAGTGAAAGGGAAATAATATGTAAGTACCTACAAAAGGCCGAATATTTTCTAAACTTTAACTCATAGTAGGAGTGGCTATTATTGCTCCCAGTTCACTAATGAGTCAGAGAAGATATATGCCTTGTCCAAGGTCCCCCAGTGAGGAAGTGGGAATTCGCACCCCAGTTAAAAATCAGGATTCCAAACCCACATTCTTTCCACTGATTCATGCTGTCTACTAATATATATAAGCAGTGAAGTCTGAGAATTGGTAACATTATGCACAATCTAAAAATAAGGCCGCTTGAAAAGATGGAGATAAAGGAATACATATATTTGGGCAAGTTGACCAGTATAAAAAACGTAATCTTTGGTGACAGACACATTTGCGAAGTAGGAGAATATAGGCAAAAAGTTATTTTCAGAGTTTGGTCAAAGATCTAGAGCTTTTTTTCCAAATGATTCCAAATTGTAAATATGACAGTGTTTTGTCACTTTTTTCTTCCAAATATTTTGAAACTGAATGTATGCCAAAACATTTGAGTAATCTGTCCTTCACTTGTACATCTTCTTTATCCTAGTATGGTTTTATGAAACCTAATTCATGACTCCAAATTTTATGGCTTTTTTATTTCTATCTTAAAAGCCATTTTTTTCTTGGAACAAAGGGCCTTGACTACATAATTCCAGCACTAAATAGTATCATTCTGGCTAATGGAGTCTTAGGTTTTACCGAAGGAAAAAATGCAATGGCATGTCCTTAAACGGAGAAAGTGGAAACAAAAAAGGAAAATTATAACAACAACAAAAAAAAACTCAAGGAAGACAAATGAAATGCTTGACTCAATAAGGATAATGCAAAGGACTCAATAGTATTGAAAATATTTTTTTAAAATGTATTCTGTCTTTTTTCCAAACCAACTAATAGCTGAAGGAAAACAAAATAAGCTATAAAAATTTATTCTGGTAATACAGAGACACTGTGAAAAACATTCATATGTACGGCTTACATCTTTAAGGCCAACGACTTTCCAAATTCTTTATCTATCAAAGCTTATTCCAAAGGAATAAATAATATCATTCATAGATTTGAAATTCCCTGTCTCTTCCTATGTTTTTCGATATCTCTTAAATTCATTATTCAATAAGGATCTGTGAAGTCAAAATTACGGGAAAGTTGTGCATTTACATATGTAACGCTGTTCATGTTTCATCTGTAAAAGTGTCAAAGAATAACAAATCCGAGATTTTCTTTTGAGTAAGAAAAAGCTAATGGGGCAAAATAGGACTGAATCCCAGATTACATAACCCCGTGAGGATTCTAGCTGTCACTAGTGTAATGTCCTAATTAGTTTTGCTGTAGGAAGTGCAGCAGGAGAGAGCTGGATCTTTATTGAAGACTGTAGCCAACTTACTTCGAGTGTAAAATTTATATTGTCTTAGGTAATAGCATCAAACAGCAATATGAACACAGGATGTAATTTATGTCACCATTTAGAGGCTATGTGTATTCTGCTAAAGTCATATTAACAACATTCTACTCATTCTTAACACGACAGCTCCTGTATATACATTAATAACAACGTTCTAGACACATTAGTTTTCCCTCCAAAGCTCTCCCTAGCTACAGCTTCCAGAAATTCAGTAAATAAAAGTAAAGTTTACGAGTTTAGGAGAATATTGGTTTTCAGTATTAAATGACAGGAAAATCAAAGGATACAGAAATTGAGATGTCTACTTAAGCAACCAGTTCAGTCTTAGAACAAGCTTTCCCTGCTTTGAAGGAAAAAAAAAAGTGTTGTGCTTTTTTAGTTAACTGATGCCTTTATCAAATATAACAGAAAACAAAACATAAAAATACTTAAAATTATATACACATTTCCATATGTGTCTAGCCATATGTAATATATAACCATATATATGTACATATATGCACATTCTTGGATGTCTTTGACATTTCACTGCTAATTCACATGCTAGATGGAGAAAAAAGAGAGAAGGGGAGAGAGAGGTATGAAAACAATTAAATTTTAATAAATTTTTAAACCAAAGATCAGTTTCTTGAGGGATCCAATTTGTTTTTGTTTTAAATTTTAGTTCAACAGATTTTTTTCCAGCACCTATTTACTATGTTAGGTATTGGGGATCCCAAACTGAATGAGTCAGGTTCTCAATTCTTAAGGAATGTATTTCATAATTAAGAAAATTGCTAAAACAAATGGCCTTAGATAATTTGTTCGTGATATTGATAGAGACATATAAGATCAATGGTATTTTTTTTAGTGTATTTCTCTTATTTGATTATATCACTAATTTTTATTTAGTACACCATCATATTTGGTGTCTCACAAAATCATCCTTAGGATGTTTTCATATTTTAACTATCCTCTTTTTTCTCCTTTATTTATTCATCAGGAGATTAACGTGTTTGTAGCTAGAATGCAAAGATGGAAAACAGAGGGGCTGGTTATATGTAACGAAGTGAAGGTGAGACCGGGAGGCTGAGTGGACAGATTGCAGACCTATGGCTGCCTGTGAGGTGAAAAGCTGGAAGGGGGAAGATGCAGCAGAAAGGAGAGGGATAATGTACTTCTCTTTCCTTCTTCCTTCTTGTATTCTTTGATCCTCCCAATTGTTAGAATAAGGTACTACAGATGGTCTCCGATTTACGATGTTTGACTCACGATTTTTCGACTTGACGATGATGCGAAGGCTATAGGCATTCAGTAGAAACCATACTTCGAATTTTGAATTGTGATCTTTTCCTGGGCTAGCGATATGCAGTAGGATGCTCTCTTGTGATGCTGGGCAGCAGCGAGCCAGCTCTCAGTCAGCCACACAATCACAAGGGTCAACAACCGATACACTTACAACTATTCTGCACCCAGACAACCACTCTGGTTCTCACTTTCAGTACAGTATTCAGTAAATTACATTAGATATTCAACACTTGACTATAAATTGGGCTTTGTGTTAGATGCTTTTGCCCAACTGTAGGCTAATGTGAGTATTCTGAGTACGTTTAAGGTAGGCTAGGCTAAGCTATGATGTTCAGCAAGTTAGATGTATGAAATGCCTTTTTGACTTATGATATTTTTAACTTATGATGGGTTTATTGGGATGTAACCCCATCATAGGCTGAGGAAGATCTGTATATCACATTAGCTTCTATTAAGAGTAAGTATGCAGCATCCAGTTTCTTTAAGATAGAATGACTTCCAAATGCAATTCTAACTTTTTTCTTTAACTGGTAGCTTGTAGTGTGAAAGAGAATAACCAAAACTATGACACAAACCTTTCCCTTTTTGACTGAAAGCATCACTGTCCATCTTAGTAGCATCCTCTCAAAAGGATGGCACCACTAGAGTACCACCAAGTCCAAGGTAACATATTCTTTTTAGCCCTACAGTGCTATTCTTAGGGGAGAAAACCCCCCCAAAACAGGCCTATATACTAATCATATATAACTAGAAGAGGAGTATTTATCATACAAAATAGTCCAAATTGTGATGTAGCAAACTGAAAATCTTGGAGGCTTATAACAACAAAGGTTGGTTTCTTACACGTCCATTTCAGGTTGGCTGAAGTTCAGTTTACCTCACCTCTCTGAAAACCGTGCTGATTGAGCTGGTCATCCTGGAAAAGGTAAAGGGAATAAGGCAAATCATATGCCAACTCTTAAAGCTTCTGCCTGAGAGGACATCTACATGTATGCTCACATTTCACTGACCAGAGGAGGTCACATTGCCACACATGATGTCAAGGAGGAAGAAAGTAAAACTGTCCTCCAGGGAGAGGCAGCAGATACTAATGAACAATGATACAGCTTATTGGGGTGGAGATCTTCAAACAGGGCCCTACATGACTCTAACACCATTTCCTACTCCTCGTTCCTGCTGCTTCCAGCACACCAGCTTCTTCATTTTTCATCTTCAGCCACAGGGCCTCTGTGCAGGTTGCTCCTCTGGCCTGGAGCAAGTTCCCCCAAATATCTGCATGACTCACCCACTGGCTTCCTTCAGGCCTTTAGTCCAGCCTCACCTTCTCCACGAGGACTTTGCTGGCAACCCTACAGAGAAATGCAGCCACTTCCTCGATATTTCTTATCTTTCTTCCTTTATTTTTCCATACTCCCTAACATACTATATACGCTATTTATATTATTTGTTGTCTAGGTCCCTCACTAGATTGTTAACTGCATGAAAACAGGAATTGTTATTCAAATCTAAAATAGTATCTGGAATGAGGTGGACATGCAATCATTGTTTGCTGAATGAATGAATTCACGAATGAGTGGACATTTTCTTTTCTCGGCTTAGCTGTCTCTTGCAGAAACCTGTCGCTTTGAGATCCTCCTCTCTTCCCAACCTAGATGTCTCTTTTCTCTTAAACTTGATTTCTCCTCATCTACATGAGACATTTTTGATTTAGGGTGATATAGAGAAAAAGTGATAAATTGGATATTTTGAGATAGGAGTTTTTTTTCAGTCTTTGCCAGTGAAATAATATGTGTTTCTAGGTGAGTTTTTCCAACTGTTTGAGCCTCAAGAAATGCAGTAAAATGAAAAGAGTCTGACATTTACAATCAAGATATTTGAATGTCAAGTCCAACACTACCTCTTACCAGTTTTATTATCTTAGCAAGATATTTTGGTTTGGTTACATTCTCTAAGCCTTATCCACCCACTTTTCTTTTTTTGAAAAATTAGGCAAGGAAAATTGTCTGTTCTAATTATTAAGTTCTTGGTCTTGACCTCCAAATCCTTCTCTGTGTAGACTGGGCTGGGATCTGCACACCACGTGCCTGCTTTGCTGGCTGGCTACCTGCTGGGCTCTGCCAATAGCCAACACTAGAGGGAGCCCACGAGCCTGGAGGGAGCGAAGGGACTGGCTGCTTCCCGTGGGCTTCCTGTCGGCTGGCGGTTCCTGTGAGTCACGCGTGCGGGGCTTCCTTCCCCCGACAGCAGCAGTTCCTTCCAGTAGCAGCCACTGAATCCTGTCTGCCGATTTCCCAGCAAGAACCAACTTCGTGCCGCCTTTCCCTGCCCCAGACACCGGCACCAGTTGGAGCTCCCACCTCTGAGGTCTGGGTCTCGCCCCATCGGGCCCCTCCTCCGGGCTCAGAGACGCAGCATCAGCGGAGCAGCGCTGTCTCCTTAGAGATCTGAATTTCAGCTCCACGGGACCCCTCCTCTGAGCTCCTGAATTCTAATAATTGCATCCTGTTCTCTTTGTTTCCTCAGCCCTAGGGCTTTATAAAGTAGCTACCTTTGTGAAACCTCAGAGTTCTCTTTTTACACTTTCAGTACTTGACAACTTTACACCTAGTTAAATCCTCACATTAAATTCTCTCTTGTTTTCTGTCCCCTGACATATCCTGACTAATACACTACCTGTCCTATCAAAGTCGTAGGGTTATTGTGAGGACAAGATGAGATCATGTCTAGGAAATCACTGTGTACAACTCAGTGTTGTCTGAAAAATGAAGTGCCTGGATTGGAATCAGCCATGAAGTGTGGGCTTCTTGCGCCTCTGATGGCTTCCCTGAAATGACGTGTAATCAAATGGCAAGTCCAAGAATTAAAAATATTTAAGTCAGCAAATAATGACCCCACTCACTCATGTGTGTGAGTCAGAGGAAACAAACACGAGGAGACTGACTGTTGCCGCTTCTGCTCTTGAAGAGTGGGCGAAGGGAGTGGCACAAGTTATACCCCCTGGGAGGAAGGTGTGTGAGGCCCCAAGTGGAGGGCACGTTGTTTAACAGAACACATTAATCAGTGTCTGGGGTTTAAAAAGCTAAAAATAGATCTGTAGCTCAGTTTCAAGCTGGAGCTGTAGGGAGCTGCATTGTGGAATGAATTCTTCTGGAGTTGCTGTGTTGGGGGCCAGGGAGTAGGAGTTGGGCCAAGTCTCATAACAGGAAGATAAGACAGAGATGGCAGAATTGAAATGGGTTGGAGCAAATCACTACAAAAGCAACGCAATCTCATATTCTAGTTTAAATAATTTGTGTTGCTGCTGCTGCTGCAAAAAAAAAAAAAAAACCCAAAACCCTGCAACACTACGGTTAGTAAAGTCTGCTCCACGCATATACCTTGTGTGAATGGTTCTGAGTATTGTTATGTTTGTTTGGAAATCAAGGCAAAGTGGCTGAAGGCTGGTAGACGGAACTACCGTAAGAGGTGGTAACTCAGGAGAATGAGAATGCTGTGGAGGCAGGAGTTCTGGGCCTAAAAGGATCCCCTAGAACTTAGCTTCATGAAAAGACAGTAGAAACTGCTCCCACCCCAGGACTGAGGTATGGAAAGAAGCTGCTACCCAGGATGAGGCATTTGGAACCATGTGCATATCTCATACGGCACAATAGGCATAAACACGATCAAGTTGCATAAAAACCATGACAACATTTTATGAGTCAAACACAGAGGAGCCCCCTCTGCCTTCCCAACCCTGCCTCTACCCCAATCATCTCTTGGGGAAGTGTTCAATAAGAATTCAACTTCCTAATAATTTTATAGTTTGCAAGGAGACAATGAATTTGTGGGCTATTTTTCATCCTCCTCCTGTCTGTGGCTCTTGACTAGTGCCCAGACAGACTTGCACATCCTCTGCAACATCTGCACTGTCATCCCCCTCCCACACCCACTACTCGCATGCCATTATGTCTACCTTCTTCCAACTTCTTTAGGACCTGGTAATCCCCTTAGCATGCTGTGTCTTTTTTCCCTAGACTAGCTGAAGGCTGACACCTATTATCAATTCCTATACATCCCTCCCCAGTCTACCACCAAGTCTTGTCACACACACGCGCATACATTAAAAACATAGCTATCTATAATAGCCATGCTAACACATGCGAGGTGGTTATTTAGGGTTTTTTTGCTGTTGAGTTGTAGGAGTTCTTTATATATTTTGGATATTAAGACATGAACCCCTTACTGGATATATGGTCTGCAAATATTTTCTCCCTCTCCATAGGTTGTCTTTTCATTGGTGAGGATGTAAAGAAAAGGGAACCCCTGTACACTGTTGATGAGAATGTAAATTGGTGCAGGCACTATGAAAACAATATAGAGGTTCCTCAGAAAATTAAAAACACGGTTACCATTTGATCAGCAATCTCATTTTTGGGTATATAAGCAAAGAAACTGAAATCATGATCTCAAAGAGATACCTGCACTCTGATGTTCATTGCAGCATTATTCGCAATGGTCAAGACATAGGAACAACCTAAATGTCAGTCAATGAATGAACAGATAAAGGAAATGTGATATATATATCATGTATATATGTATACAATGAGAAATTGTTATATATAATATGTGTGTATAAAATAAGAAGATGTGATATATATGTATGTCATACACACACACATACACATGCACAATGGAATATTATTCAGCCTTGAAAAAGAAAGAAATCCTGCCATTTGCAATAACATGGGTGAGACTGGAGGCCTTTATACTAAGTGAAATAAGCCATACTCAAAAACACAAATACTGCATGATCTCACTTACATGTTGAATCTAAAATAATCAAACACATGGAAGCAGAGACTAGAATGGTGGTTGCAAGGAGCTGGGGGAGGGGAAACATCAAGGTGTTGGTGAAAAGGTACCAAGTTTCAGTTATAAAAGATAAGTTCTGGAGATGATGTACAAATAGGGCATATAACTAACAACACCATATTGTATACTTAAAATTTTGCAAAAAAAAATGGTAGATGTTATGTTAAATATTCTTACCACAAAAGGAAAAAATGAAACAAAACAATAAATAAAACACACAAATATCGAGGGACCAGGAGGAAATTTTTGGAGGTAATGGATATGGAGGTAATGGCATATCAAGGTTATGGCCTTGATTGTGATGATGGTTTCATGAGTATATACTCTAAACACATCAAGCTGTATATATTAAATATCTCCCCCTTTTTGTATGTCAATAATACCTCAACAAAGCAGTTAAAAAAATAGCTATCTAATCAGTTTAGTGTAAGCTAATTTCAGAAATTTTAGCCTCCCCCCAAGGAAATGGGAATTCTTCAGTGACTAGGAAAAAAATCTCACCACAGCTGTAGATGTTACATTGCCTGAATAAAAACTGCAATCAAGCGATCAGCTAGGGCTTGTCATGTGAGGGCTTGACTGGACTGGAGGATTCCCTTCAGAACTCCTTCATGTGGCAGTCAGCAGGAGGCTTCAATTCCTCACCACCCGAGCCTTCAACTGGGCTTCTCACAACATGGCAGCTCTATTTCTCCAGTGAATGATCCAAGAGAGGGGAGGGGTGCCTTGGATGGGAGTATAGTGTCTTTTATGACCTAAGTAAGACACCATTACTTCCTCTGTGAATACCAGGAGATGGGGATCACTGGGGCCATCTTGGAGGCTGGTCACCACAGAAGGTATCATATTTTATATAAAACGGTAAGTTTAGTTCGTTTTTTACTTCAATGTGGAATGTTCTAAATTGAGCCCTTATAGAGAGGAGAAGCCTGGAGCTCTACAAAAGTCAAAAACTTTTAGAAGAGGAAAACCTACACTCTGCTCTGGATCCCTTCAGGGGAATTTCAGAACATATAAATGGCAACCAGAAACAGAGCTACAACCCTATTATAAGGTCTTCTTCCATGATTCTAAATCATACTTGGTAACATGGAATATGAGATTATTTTAACAAGAAAAATAAGTGTTGACATCTCTGACATTTTATAGTTTGCTAAGTTCATGATCAGTGCCATGTAAGGAACACAGAGCAGGGGATAACTTCTGTGATCTATGGTGAAAATCAAGATTTAGGGAAAATAAGTTAGTAGCAAAACTGCAATTAGGAACAATAGGGAAAACACTCAGAGTTTACAGTCAGAAAAACCCTATTTCTCTATTAATCATCTTCATGATCCTGGGAATGTTTCTAAAGTTCCATGTCCTGAATTTCCTCATTAGTCAAGTGATAAATGCTGCCAATAGCAAAGTTAGTATAGCATAGTGGCTGACTGTACAGACTTTAGAACAAGACAGCTAGATATCTTCTCCTGCCTCTGCCAGTTACCGCCAATGTGACCTTGAGTAAGTTATATAACCTTTGAGCCTCATTTTTCTCAACTGCGAAGTGTAGAAGATGAAAAGAGTACCTACTCTCTTAGCTTTGTTAGTGATGATTTAATGTCAGTGTATGTAGATCCCTTAGAATAGTGTCTGAAACATAGTAAGAATAAAATAAATAAGTAGATATTACCTTAAAAGCTTATTATCCTGGGTAAATGGGGTAACGTATATGAACCACCTAGTGTCATGCCTAGTGGTCATTCAGTAAATGAGATCTAATTATGCTTTTGAGGGTATTTGGAATATTAGCAGTTATTCTTTCATGGGAGAGGGTTTATTTGGGTTTCACTATTTCTGAGTAAGAGATAACCTTTCAAATTATCTTCTGTTTTGTCTTCTGTGCTTACTAGACAGGAAAAGCATAAGGAAAATAATACTGCACTGGATTTCATGAAATCTGTGTTCAAAAACCAGTTCTGTTACTTTCTTTAGCTGTGACCAAGAGTAAGTTAAATTATGCCTCTGTGTTGGTAGGGGTCCTCAAGGCAATACACTGTTGTGGGGTCTTGATCTTCCTTGTTTTCCACAAGCAAATGCCAATTTGTAACTTATTTCAGTCACCAGATTGTCTATTAGAATAATTAAAGTCTGTAGGACTTAACTTTAAGCAAGATAAAATAATTGTGTTATAATACAGTGCACTGAACTTAGGTGCTAATGCAGTGGTTGAAAAGTAAATTTGTGGTTGGATTTCAGGGATATAGTTTGAAAAGATTCCTGGCTTATTTGTGCATGAATGGCCTAGCCCACAATTGCCTGGCATATTTGATAAGAGCCATGAGGACTCCCACTCAGAACCTCAGAAGAGATGGCTCTTTGGCCTTCTCTGCAGAGTAGCCTTAGGGGAGAGGGTATGCACTCCAGTCCCTGCTATTTGTGTTACAACTGCTGGAAGTTCACAGAAGGGCTGTGATCACCTTGACTGGAAGAGACAGAGGTCTCACCCCATCGTGACCAGAAACTGTGAGGCAACACTCTCCTCCAACTCCACCCAGCTGAGCGCCGTGCCCAGGATGGGAAGACCTAGTGTTTTACCTTCTTTTGGGCTAGGAACCTCCCTCTCTCCCCAACTCAGGGTAAGGGAGCCAGTGGAAGGAAGGCAGGAAACTTGCTTTTACTTTCCTCAGAGCTGGGGAGTCTGTCTTCCCTGTGTTACTTCTCCCTCAATCAGAGAAAAACCAATTGCTTTTGGTTCTAAATTTAGAACTGTAAAATAAATGTTCACATCTTAAACCCCCGTCCTTCGGTCCTGACCGCTAATGATACATATCTTCAAGAATTATTGTAAGGATAGAATAAATTATATATGACAAGAGTGCTCAAAAACTGTTCCCCTTTACTTTTTTCCTTCTACATGGAAAAAGAGAAAAGGAGTGAGAAAGGAAGCCATTAGTGCTCTTAGACATAGATATAGACGAAGATTTTTTTTTTTAAATAAAACATTTAAAGGAAACAAAATGAAACAGCATTTGTAATATGGCTGTGTTTTGCTTGTATTATTGCAAGGAGAGATGACTGTTGCTAGAGAAAGTGTAAAAACTACCTAATGCTGAAAAAGAGACTTTTTTAACAAGAAGCATCTTGCATTTTTCTGAAGGAACCTGGAAACGAGGGCTGCTGTCATTCTTTGGAGAGAAACCTAGGAAGTGGCTATTTTATCAGAATCTAGAACACCTGCCCTGCAGAGCAATGTGGAGCTTTTCACACTGTTCCTTGCATAAGGGCAAATAAATGTGATGCCATGGGGGTAAATATTGTAATAGTCACCGATGACAATACAGGAGGTGATTGACTTTGCCTCCAGAGGCTTAACTGCCTGGTTTAATTTTAATTGGAACCCTAAGTACATCATGCCTTCCATACTACTCTTCTTGTTGTGTTTAGTCAACAAATACTTATGAAGCTACAGTAGAAGAAGAAAAGAAGAAAGGAAAGATTTTGATGAGACAAGAAAGTAAGGACAGTGGAACCTACTAAGGCAGATTTGGGTTTTGAGGTGTCAGAATATTATACAACATAAGGGTACTCTCTTTAAGAAAAAAGTTCAAAACTGCAAATACAAGAATAAGTAAAAAATTAGTAATTATAATGAAAAAATAACTAGAAAATTACAAATTTAAAAGCTCAAATACCAAAATGATCACAGAATCCAGAAAACAATAATCATGTGTTTATTGACTATCTTTTCCATACATTTTTTGGGCTGCATTCTCTTTGTCTCCTCAACAACAATTTTATAATATCATTTTCTGTAGAGAAAATAGAGATAATTCAGTCTTTCCCTAAGATGATTGATCAAAATCTGTTTTTATTATTAATAGTCAGGGTACATTGTGGGGCACACAGATGTGTTCACTGGTTTTAGTACTGCTATAAGTTTATTCCCTACAAATACAGGGATACTGATCAATTCTACTTTGTCTGATTCCCATAAAAATTATGCTACTTTTATAATTACATATTCAGCCTTGGAAAGTATATTTCTGACAGATGAGAACTTCCATTTTGATGAGACACCAAAAGTAAATAAATCCTCCACTTACAATTTTAGGTCTGTTTTCATTGGAAGACTTTTCCATAGAGTACTTTTTGGTCTGTACATTCAAACAGTGTTTCTCCTCCACAAACCTCATATTTCCAGCTGAGCGTTTTACACACTTTCTTTTCTCCATAGGATTGCTGGTCCTGGTGCGTTATCTCACAATACCAGTGGGCCCTCAGACAATTCCCAGAAGACATTTCTATGCAAGGAAGGCAACCAATAACCTAACTATACATGGAAGTGACTGCAAACTACGTAAGTCTGTCCTATTTGATACAAACTGAATGCATTCAACTCAACTTCCTTTTATCTGGATCCTCAAAATGCCTTTGACCACTCCAGTGACATGAAGGGAATAGAGAGAAGTCAAAGTCAAGAGTGGAATTAAGCTAAAAGATCTTACTTTCATAAAGTTTTCAAATATATAATTCAGTTTAAACACAGTCCTAGATCCATCCCAGGCATAAATCCTCCTCTGGGCACTTATAATAATTACTTTTTAATGTAAAATTTTATTGAAGATAACTTTCCTTCCCACCAAATCATAAGTGTATGTCTTGATAAATTTTCATGCGAACACACTCATATTACTAGTACTCAGATTAAAAACAGAACATAATCAGCACCCCAGGAGATCTCTTGTGCTTCCTCCCATCACGATCCCTGACAGGGTTAACCACTATTCTGACTTCTGAAAACATAGATTAGGTTTACCTGGTTTTGAACTTTATATAAATAGATTCATACAATATGCACTCCTTATGTCTGATTTCTTTAGCTCAGTATCATATTTGTGAGATTCACTTACATCGTTGCATATTATGGTTCCTTAATTTTCATTGCTGCATAACCTTTCACTGTATCAATATGCCACAATTTATATACCCATTCTATGATTGATAGGCATTTTGGTAGCTTCCAGTCGGGTCTATTACTAATAGCACTGCTGTGAATATTATTGCATGTGTCTTTGGGTGTAGAATGAAGTTCTGATATTATATATCTAGAGTGATTGTTGCTGGGTCATAAAATATTGTTCAGCTTTAGACGATACTGCCAAACATTTTCCCAAAATGTTGTACTAATTTACACATCTTGGCTGAAACTTGGTAATGTCTGTCTTTTTTCATGTTAGACATTCTGGAGAGTTTATTTATAGTACTATCAAAATGTTATAATTGACGTTTCCATGATGACCTATGAAGTTTACCACCTTTTCATATGATTCTTGGCCTTTTGGATATCCTCTTTGTAAAGTATCTACTTAAGTTTTTTGACCATTTTTCTATTTGATTGTCTGCCTTTTTCTTATATATTCATTATAATGTTTTATATTTTATGGATGTCCTTAGATTGGTTGCATTCTTTTAAAGAAGCATCTCACCTGAGAAGTAAAGAAATTTTAAGTGCATTTGTAAAAACAGCGAAAGGTTACGATTTAGATGGAAAGCAAGTGACTTTGTTTAATAGCATAACCTAGGAGAGCATTTGTATCCCCATATCTTGTAAGAACTAATTTTTCTTGTTATTGTTTATAACCGTTAAAAATGTATAAGTCATAAAAGATTATATACAGTGCTACACAAGGACCTTACTCCAATTAGAATTTAGGGGCTGTATATTTTTATTTCCTAAGTCCTCAAATGCTTTGAAAGGAGCTCATTCTGAACACACTGATTTCTTTTTTTAATTATGGTCTTTTCACTCAACACACATTTCTCAATGGGTTTACTTTATTTGGTGAGATCCGAAAGAAATTTCAATGTGATATTTGCAATGTCTATTATGTTTGCAAATTCAATAAAATTTCAAAGCTAAAGCTTGTTCCAGATTTCATTATGATTTTTTTCTTCATGCTGTCTGTGAGGGCTCTCATAGTTGTCTAGAGTATTAGAGTGTTTTCTAGCATAATGCTAACAAAATGACTATCACCAGAGTGCTAATATTCCTCAAGTTGCCTACTTTTCTTATGTTTCTTCTTTCTTCTAAATACTTACTTGACACTACTCAAAAATATTCACTCTATCAATTAAGTCACTAGACATAATCAAAAGTAGAAGAAGATATATTAAACATACTTCTCTCAGGGTACGGTAATTCAAACAAGCTCTCCTAGAAAGCAGAGCATGAGTGGAGTGTGGGAGAAGATACACTTCTTTTTGTTTTTTTCCTTTGATGATGAAGATTGGCCCTGAGCTAACATTCATGCCCATCTTCCTCTATTTTGTATGTGGAACGCCACCACAGTATGACTTGATGAGCAGTGCATAAGTCTGTGCCCAGGATCTGAACCTGCAAACCCTGGCCGCCAAAGTGGAGCACACGAACTTAACCACTATGCCACCAGGCTGGCCCCAGAAGATACACTTCTTTACGGTCCTGGTCTCCTAAAAATTATGAAAGGAAAAAATTGTCCAAGTTTTGTCATAAATGATGAATTGTCAACGATATTGTTGTTTTCACAAATTTAAAATTCACACACATTTGTCATATCCAAGGTCTCAAAGATAATTTCCAGCTGGATATAATAGAACCCACACTGAGAATATTAATCAAATTAAAGCCAAGATTCTGGGAATCATTGCTTTCTTTTATGCAGAACGTGGCATTGCTGGTTTCTCCTGTTGTAGTTTCATACGAAGCAAGAATGAAAAAAAATAAAGACTACAAAAATGTAAAGATATGACGATAGCAGTTAATTTTTGTCTCATGTCTGAGCTCTGGAACAAAAATACCTTCTAGAACTGAAAATTGTTAAAATTTACATTCTATATTTCTTCTTAAGCTCATCTGTAAGAGGTCAAAAGCAAAAGGCTCTTGTTAACTGTACAGGTTGGATTGTCCTAGGCTTTGAAAATGTATTTTAAATAGAGAATGAATCATTATAGATGAGCATATTGGATTTGCAAGTATTTGACTGTTTTGGTACTTCATGCCTGAATGTTTTCCAACTCTCTGTACCATGGATGCTTCCCACACGTCAGAATGTCTTACAGTTGTATTCAGCTAAAGGAAACCGGGCAAGGAAGTCTATTTTCCAAAAAGAGTCCCTCTATATATAACATTCATTGGGCTGTCAAAACAGAAAAAGGCTGCCTGACAAATGTCTAAATATCAGAGTGTTCATGTAGGCTCATTGTCTGAGTTTGTGTTTTACATTTACATTTAAACATGTTTGTTATATTTATTGCTCATATAAAGATTTTCTCATTTTAGTTTTAAATTATGTGTATGCTATTTTTTTGCAGTTATGAAAAGTGACATTTTATGTGGTAAAGATGAATTAGTTGTCTTTAGTGAAGTGGAGTTTTATATATTCAGGAGGCAGAAAAATATACGAAAAAGAGTTTTTATATTATTTGACTCATAGCCTCTAGTGCGAGTTGATAAAAAACCTACAAATATGGCAAAACATTGTTTCTCTTTTCCAGATTATTATCACAAATAGAACCGTTAAAGGTCTGTCTTTCTCTGCTCCAAATAAAGTTAAGTATTGTACTTTTAAATCTGTAGACTTTGCTTGGAATAGAATTGGCTCAAAAGATATGCTAGCATCTTCTAAAGGTTTCAGGTGCATTCAAATTCTGCACATATACAAACTCAGGGAAAAACATATGAGATAAGCAAAGTTAGGTTTTAGAGTCCTGTTATCTCTCTTTCTGTGCCCTTTTCATTTCATTTCTAGGGTCTCTTACTTCCTAGATGCCCAGTAATCCTTCCCATGTTAGTTCCTTTCTTCCTTGAAGGAAAGCTATATGATTGATCAATTCTTTCAAATAAAGGGATAATGATTTTTTTTTTCATCTTCATGATTCCTTGTGTTATTTGGGTTTACATAAAAATTTCTGGGAGACTGTGCTGCTTAACCCAAAGAAATACAATTTAGATGTCTAGATTCCTTTCTTCCTTCTTTCCTTAAGTCAGAGCAAATTGGGCTCTTGTGTGGGCTAGGGGTATAGAGTGTATGTTGAAGGATCTTAGTAAAGACTAAGTTGAAAGCATTAAACACAAAGAAGGCAAGAACTTGATTTGGTGGCGATGGCTCAGGCTCTGAACAAAAAAGACGGAGGCTTGGAGCTAGTGTACAGGTTCAAGACACGGTTTCCAAAAAGACTTCAAAGACTGCAGTCAAAGAATGAACACTGCAGATAGAGTTCTCTTGTCCCTGGGCAGTAGCATCCAGAAAGATTCTGTTGTTATATTGTCCTAGACAAATGCTTTCGAGATTGACAGAATTAAAACCTGCACACAGCTCTCAGTCCAGGCCTACATAGTGTGAACAGCTTCTCCTTCCAGCTTTTAAAGATCATGATAATATTTGGTTCTTCTAGAAATGGCACCTCTTCTGGGTACAGGGGAACATTAAGGAGAAGCCAAAGAGTTTCCCTGATTCTTCTTTACAGTTAATATCTGTCAGGGATGGGCAGGGACCTAAACAAAGGACCCTTGAAAATCTCAGGTACCTTTCCATTTAAATAAAGTATCCATTTTTTAATATAAAGATTTTCCTGGTGCAAAACTTGCTTGCTCACTTACTTATTTATTGGTTTGTTCATTCATTTATACAGTGAGTAACATTTATTTCACTTGTAGCCTAGGTGATGGGATACAGTGTCAAAGACAAACAAGGTCCCTGTTCTCATAGAAGGATGTGGACAATCAACAAATCAGTAATTTATACCACTCAGTTCTAACTTTTAATGAAAAGTCCTTCTTATTTCAACAGGTTTGTTTAGTGATAACTGAGGACCTAAGCTTTGTGAAAAGTCATATCCAAAATAATTTATTCACAAATATTCAATAATATTTTATAATTGACAATAATACTACGTATGTCAAAAAACATATAGAGATAGTTCAATAAATGCATGCACTTTTAGAAGGGATCAAAGGAAATCATCTTTAGATTACTCATCCTTTGTTTAACTCAATCAGATATAATATTTTGGAATTTAAATCTGTGTATAGGTAGCGGAGTTAAGAATTTAAGATTAAAGGAGACAATTTACCTTTTTTTAATTTGCATTTTTTCTAAAGACCACCTAATATCTGGAGATTTTATCTTTTCAGATCATTATATTTAAAAATAAAATATTATTGTAAACCTGGCATTATAAGGCATATATCAAAGTATTTTCAAAGAAATTCCAAGTCACTTGTAAATCAAATCAGGTATTTTCATAAGTATGGTGGCATCGTGTGGTGATATTGAATTTTAATGCAGGGACTTGCCTATTTTATCAGAAAGGTGGGATGCTTTAGGAAAAAGAAAGCTACTCTAAATATCAATACATGACATGATTATGTGATTAGGCCTTGGACCTTGATATTTTAAAACTTTTTTTAAAAGTCTGCTGTACAGAATGCTTTTCTCTACTCTGTCTCTCCCTAGCCTTCAAGATCCAGTTGAAATTTCATTTCTGACCACAGTAATATGAACAGAATTGGTTCTTTAAAACAGATTGAATGTTTGACCTATCAGTCTTGAAACAGAAATGTTAAAATTCCCAAATAACTTTAGGAATTTATCAATTTATCTTTTTGTTAGTTTTTTTCTATATATTTTATAAAGCCATGTTGATAGGCACATACAGATTCATGATTGTTATAGCTTCTTAGTAAGTTTTTCATTTAATCATTAAGTACCAATCCTCTTAAAATCAATAATGATTTTTTTCCTTTAAGTATTATTTTCTTTTAAGTATGATAATAATGCTCTACGGTTCTTTGATAAAGTATTTCACTGAAACGTGTGTGTGTGTGTGTGTGTGCACTCACACACATATCCACTTATGTGTAGATATAATCCCTTTGCTTTCAACTTTTCTGTGTCAACATTTAGAATATAACTCTCTATGTTACAAAAGTATAAGCTGGATTTCTTTTCTAACCCATTTCAAAATATTTGTCTTTAACAGGCAAAAAGACATTTCTATATATTGTGATTTCTGATATATACCGACTAATATCTACGACCTTCTTTTAAAATGTTTTCCGTGTAGTATTCATTCTATTTCATTTTCTTTTCTTCATTCAGTCTTTTTTAAGGAATTGATTGAGTATATTTTATTATTTATTTTCTTCCTTTACAGCTTTGGAATTTATAAGGATAGAATGTATGAATTCTGTTTTATTTTTTTTTAACATGTATACGTTAGTTAACAAAGTCTAAAGCTACTTTATATCTCTCACTTCCACCTGAACAATAAAGATCACTTTAAACACTTTAAACTTCAACTTGCCACTATCTTTCATATTAATGTTTTCTAGTATGTCAGGTTTTTTTACTGTTTTCAGAAATAGAGGCCCCTATCAGTGCTTATTTGGTCTGTCCTGTTGCCAGAATTCCCAAATTTTATTTCAAACAACTTAATCAATTATGATCCGGTAATATTGCTCCCAATGTTTACCAGACATATTACTTAAACTATGCCCTAGCTAAATAAGAGTAAAGTTATTTACTGGGTACACGCTATGTTCAGTGTGTGGCAACAGAATACAGAGATGGACAAGATATGAATCATACACTTAAGTAGGCTTGGACAAAATGTATATTGGCGTCCTTCACCTTAGGTAAATTGATATAAGTATTGCTGCCTGCCATATTCTAATACCTGTCATAGTGCCTTGCTTATATGATCTTGCTTAGCTGGTATTTTTGATTGAGTGGAAAGTGAGTATGGGGAGTGATGACACAGTCATAACTTAATGGGCTAGTTCTTTCTCAGCAGGGAGATACTAATATATGCTCTTTGAGACAGATGGAGATGATATACTGTACCTTCAAGCCCTCTCCGATTTAAGCCAAGCTTTCATCTCTGAAGGAAGAATTCCAGGACAAGCATAACAGCCTGAATGATCTCTCTGCAGGTTGCTGGAGAAAGTGCTTGTGCAATCTCTTCAAAGAGGCTCTAATGATTTTCCCACAAAGGCTCCTCCACTGCATCACTGCCAGATGGAACGTTTACCAGTGGCTCCTATCTGCTTTGAGCCAGGCCATGCTTCCTCTGAGGGCTATATGGTTTAGGCTAGTTGGTTAATTAACAAGTGCTTAATAAACACCTACTGTGTGTGGAGCACTCTGAAATTCTGCTCTCTACCTATGCAAAACCTGCTCACACATCAAAGCTCAACTCCAGTCCCTGCTCCCTTGCCTCCTCTACTGATTCTAACCCATGTTGATACTCCCAACGGAAATGATCATCTGAACCATTTGGCATTTTAATATTATATTGTTCAATTCTTTATTGATTTCTAAGTGTAAACTAACTTCCCAGCACAACTGTAAGCACAAAGACTTTCTTTTTCTATTGTTATATATTACCGTTGAAGATTACCTGGTGATTAATTTATTGTTACTTAAGATACTATTTCCCAAAATGTGTCCTAGAGAATGCTAGTCCTTAAAATATTCCGGGACAAAGGGCAGGTGGTGGTGGTCGATGTGGTTGAATAAGTTTTTGAAATGCGGCACACTATTTCCTTCCTCCTGAAAATATATAATATAATTTGCAGACAATTAAGACTTTGAAATATCATGTATTGAAGATAAAATTTTAACTAGGTATTTTCTAAACTTGACTGATTCCTTGTTCAATGCAATCAAATATAATCATCAGGAATTACATCTGAATTTTGGTATCTGAATTAAGAATTCAATATTAAAGGTAATAATTTAAATTTAGTTGGTTTTGTTTTTACGATGATAGTCAAGTACCTGGATTTTTTAACTTTCCATATAGGTTATATTTTCAAATGAGAGATCTCCCCTCTGCCTTTATTGAACACCATTTAACATCCTTTAAAATCAGCATTCTGCAGAATAATTTTTGGGAAATACATTTCTGCGTTATAGCCAGTGGTTATTGCCAATGGTATAATCAAAGCAGATGCTGCAACTGGGAAATAGCATTGTTTTGGCTCACGGCTGTGGTGTTTGGAACATCCTGGAAGATGTCCAGCAACTTTGTGCAGGTGGTAGCTTAAGTTTTCTTACTTAGCCTTTGAAGCTGTGATATGAGTGATACAAGAAAAACAGGTACAATATCTATCACCCTAATGATAGTCAGGGTCCATTCAGTTGATCAGATTACCTGTCTCAGTCTTTTTCCTAAACAGAGAGGGACTGTCATTTGGTCAAAACTGTCTAAATAACAGCTCCCACGCTAGAGCCTTCCAATAAACTCAGAAGACATTAAACCAGAGAGTTTCCTTGTCATTCAGACTGAAACCAAAAGTCCACAGCATTATTTAGTCCCACTGGATACATTCTTGGAATACTGTGCCTGGAAAATCAGAAGGGATAAAATTACTCCAATGAAGTGGTGTTTCTATGTTAAAGTTTTTAGATAAATGGCTAAAGAGTTTAGGAAAACATTCAGTAATCGATAATATATCTTACTCCTAACGATATTAGTTAGTGATTTTTTGCCAGGTTTCTCACTGTAAAATTTCTACTTTTCCTTTTGAAATTAGTAAATATTTTGTAGGGAGATACTTTGAGACTATGCAAATATTTTGTTTCTCATCATACTTTCACCCACCAATTTTAGAATTAATTGATGACTCTTGCCTGCAATACTTATTACTAAAATGTTTACCAAATGGCAATTTCTATCATTCCTCCTATATTTATTAACTGGAATTCTACTGTAAGGAAGAGATGCCCCTTTTACCCCATTTATGTGCTTATAAATTCAATTATTTATTCATATCAATATAGACACATGGATATTTATTGTATTTGATGGGTTATTATCCATTGCTTATCATTGTTTAGTTTTTTTCCTTCAAATTATCCCAGTTTTGGCTGTTGGGAGCTTCTTCGTTTGGCTTCTGTGACCCTTATCCTTTTTTCATTTTAACACTTCCTTAATTTCCAGCACTCCAAGATGTTCCAGACTCACCTTGTAAATTCCCCAGTTATTCCCCAGCCCTAGAATCAGCCATTTTGTCAAGTGTTTTTGTTTCTTTTGGAGAATTGCTTATAGAAACCAAGATCAAGGCACATAGTGTTCTCATTGCTACTGGGATGTCGTTACTGGTATACCTTCTCGGTGAATACAGCTAGAATATATATGTATGTACAATAACCCACGTTAATACACATCTACATTTATTTCTTATCTATTCACATTATTTATAATAAAATCCATGAGTTACAACTGATATTTCCAACTCCCATCCAACATCACAGAGTTCATTCTAGCCTTCCTCTTTCCTTATTTGTAAATCTTTTCTCTGACAGTTAGAAACCTGGATCTCATTACCCATGATCTAGTTCTATAAAATACATTTACATAAGATAGTTTCAGAATTGCTAACCCATACCCCAGTGAAAATCAAATTTACTAACTGTAGTATAGTATTTATCTACAGTTCTTTTTTTCTCTAGCCTTATAATATCTTGTCAAAAAAAATATATATATATATACACGTTTTTTGCTGAGGAAGATTAGCGCTGACTAGCATCTGTTGCCAGTCTTCCTCTTTTTTGTTTTTTTGCTTGAGGAAGATTAGCTCTGAGCTAACATCTGTGCCAATCTTTCTCTACTTTGTATGTGGGTCGCCACCACAGCATGGCTGATGAGTGGTGTAGGTCCATCCCTGAGATCCGAACCCATGAACCTGGGCCTCCGAAGCAGAGTGTGCCAAACTTAAACACCAGGCCACAGGGCTGGCCCCCAAAATATTTTCTTATGAAGTTACTTAGCTTATTTTTCTCTGACCTCTTCAGTGAGGCTATGTTATTCATTGGTAATAGAGCTGGGTTCATTTGTTATTTTTGTATTCCATTTTTGGTCCTTCCCCCATATTCAGTTTGAGTTTAGTTATTTATTGGTTCTGTTTATGAAATATTGCTCTGATTCTAAGATGCAGAACTCCATGTAAAGGTATACTCAGAGAAGTTTCTCTTCCTCCCCTTCTCCTCTTCTAACCCCCTCCCATTCCTCAATTCTTTCCACTCTGTTCTCTGCCACTCCTGTGGGTAACCCATCTCATTTGTTTCTGAATTTTATTACCTCGATTACTTTTTGCACAAATGAGAAAATACATTCATTTTTTCTTATTTACTCTTCTTTCTTTATGAAAGGAAGCATACTATAGATATTCTTTTGCACTTTGCTTTTTGCACTTAAAAATACATCCAGAAAATTACTTCATATCAGTTAATAGAGATGTTCCTCATTCATTTTTACAGCTGTGTAAGGAGTATTCAACATTCTTAAGTGTCCATACACACAAACTGGTGAGAATGACTAATTTAACCATTGATTGTGATGATTACTTAGATTTGAATAAAAAAAAAATGCCTCATGACTTGCTGCCTGAACTTTGATCTCCTCCCTGGCTGCATGAATCGGGATAGATGTCTCTAACTTAGTCTCATGCACACGCTCTTGCTGGTGCTTAGCCCTCCGTTCCTGTTACTTCTTGCTTGAGTTGGCTTCTGCTTCCTCTTGTGATCTCCTGTTTGAATCTGAGTCACTGGTTTCTGGTTCATGCATTCTCTGTCTTGCCCCAAGCACTTTTCATCAGTATTGGTTCCACCTTGGCAGCACCGTGACTCCCAGCCTGTGTGTCAGTTTCACTGTAAACTCCACCCCCCTAACCCTGCCTCCACCCCCACCTCCAGCCGGCCATAGTGGATGGTGGTCTTGCTTTTACCAGTAGACCTAGTCTATGTGGGTCTAATCCAGCTGACTCTACTCCAGATTCTATCTTTTGTCTCTGACTTCTCTACAGCACTCACTCACTCTTAACAAAATCTCTGGGATACTGTCCAATTTGCAGGGTAAGGCTTGGCTTTAAAATTTAGCACATTTTAAAAAAAGAGGCTTACTGCTTTTTGACTGTATTTTTGCAATGCTTTTACTCTATTCATTTAGGACCCAGTTAAAGCAGCTCCCTGATGAAATTCGTCCATTATGGTAAATGTTTTCACTTCATGGAAACATACTGAAATGGAAAGTATTTTGAAAAATAAATGAAACATAGACTATTTTTGAAGACTGTGCCTGGCCAGATTCAGCACATGTTGATAGCTTGGAAATTCCTGATACTTTAAAGGGAAGAGGGAAACAAATCACAGTTCTGTGCTAGAAAGTTCTTAGCCTCCCATATCTACCTCATTTTTACAGATGCAGTGATTAAGATCCTGAAGAATTGTTCTGAGAAGTCTAACCCATCTGAAAAGCAAACTTTCCAATTATCCAAATAACCCTGAACACATAAATCAAAATGCAGAAATGATATTTCTACATTTAGCTCTCTTCTCACTAAAATGTTATGAGATCCTCTTATTCCCTCTTTCTGTTGACACACATAACAGTTTAGACATCAGAATTTGAGCTATATGAAAAGCAGGGGGCAGCCATTAGAAGAAATCAGTAGAAAACATGTGCAGTGAATATTTGTGATAAAACAAGCCATTTCATTATCCACATGCAGTTTGAGCCTTTCTACTACTTTCTCATCTTTGGCAGAAATCAATTTAACTCTCTTTCACATCAATAGAACATCTCCTAGATGAACCCCTGAGGTGGGTATATAAAGGGTATCTGATTTTTTCATTAATGCAAAGCTATTAAAGCCATAAATAGAGCTTAACAGCATTCAACATTCATTGCAGAAGGGCTTCTCTAGCAAGGTAGTATACAGAAAAAAGAGCAATTTTCCATTTATTCTGGCATTTAAAGGTGGGAGGTGATCTGAAAATTGTACCATGGAAATGTAAGTTCTAAAGATGAAAATGACACAATAGTGGTCATGGCTGAAGAATTCACTTTTTTTCAGATCAGGTTTAATTTTGCTTGTACTATAAATGCATACACACATATTTGCTACTCTAAAAATATACTGTGTATATTTACTTGCCACAGATGTCTGATGAGTCACTGCACAATATCTTTGGGATAGGTGAAAATGATTTGAACATCTAATGGAATAGCAACTAAAATAAATATAGTATTTTAAAATAAATTACAGAGGTTAAACATCCTGAGACACTTTCAGGTTAGCTTTGCCTAGTGGATGAACAGAGTATTCATGATCATCTGTCTTTTTTCTCCGCATTTCTCATTATTTAAGATTCTCATCTGAAACAGATCAGATGGTGGCTTGTCCTACCAAGTAGTTTCTGAGATACTCCATCTTCTTTCCTTTTGTTCCTTTTCTTGAGACAAAGAGTATATGAGAAAACAGGTTAGTGTGAAAAATATATGTACAAGTGAATATATTGACTAACTGCTAAAATCTAGACATTATGTTAAGTGCTGGAAATGTAATAGTAAAAAATCATGATCTTGTCCTCATAGAACTTGGAGCCTATTACAGTCCAAGTAAACAAATACGTATATAAAATAAATACAGGTTGTAAAAAGAACTGTGAGGGGCAGCAGTAGGATGCCAAGAAGATAATTAAGGGGGAAGTGGTCGATTCCTGCAGGTACGTGGTCATGAAAGATGCCTTAGGTGTGCAAACTGAAGCTAGGACCTGAAGTTTGAAGAGGAAACCATACGGAAGCTAGCAGAAAACGCTCGGGGTAGAGAAACGGGCTGGGGTAGAGAAACGGGCTGGTCACGTTTAAGGATCTGAAAGGAGACCATGTAACTAGAGTACAGTGCAGGGAAGCACAGGTAGGAAACAAAAAAAATGGGACTTGGGAAATTGGAATTCTCAGTAAGATGTGTGACAAAAGTAGATGCCACCTGGAAGAATGGGGATTTGTAGTGAGAGACTGGAAGAGAAGAGTTTAAGTTTTCAGATGTATAGCAGCTCTAGATGATTGGAAAGTTTGGGGTGTAACCTAGGGGACGTGTGGCAGACAAGGGCAACGTTGTGAAAGTTATCGAAAGGGACGAGGCCGAGGAAGGTTAAGAGAAGGCTGTTGAAGGGATTGTCCTCATGGTCTTTGAGACCAGGTTAGGTATTATAGAAAGCTAGACCGTGAGCCAAAGATCTTTAGGCCGCAATCTTTTCAGCATATGGGAAGTATACATTTTGTTATGCTAAATTCAAATCTCTATGATTAGTAAGTTGTTACTCATTTCTAAATGGTCAAAACAAACGGCTTATTCAAAACATTGAAGATTTTTAGTTTCTTCACATACATATGGGATAGTAGGAAATTTGTTGCACTTTAACTGAAACAATCATTTTTCCATTCAGCAATAAATAGTCTGTATGGTAGCAGAAACAAATAATCCAATCATTAAAATAATCAGAGGCAATGATTCCCAAACTTGGGTATAAGAATCACCTAAAACGCTTGTTAAAAATGCAAACTCCTGGGTCTTATCCCAGATTTACTGAATCACAATCTCCAGGAGCAGTGTTTGGAAATTCTCATTTTTTAATAAGCCCTAAATAATTCTTAAGATCAAGCAAGACTGGGAAATGCTGCTGTCGTGGAAACATAACACACTATGGTTGAGGAAATATGAATTCCAGGTCCATTTCTCTGCTAACCAGCTTCTGACCCAATTACTTAATCTTCCTTGAGTCTCAGTTTTCTCTTCTATAAAATGATTATTTTGAGGTTCTTCCATATAAACATTTCCTACCATTAGCACTTCTATCTATGGTCTGTGTAGGAATTTTTCCATATACATTAAATCAATAGTTAAAATCTTGTAACTTCAGGCAACATCAAAAAAGAAAACTCAGCAAATTACAAATGATTTGCTAAAATGTCCCTGAAATTGATAAGATAGCACTTTTCTTATTTTCTGGTATTTTCCAGTGCTGGTACTTTACCATACCTTTGTGGAAATAATCTAAGAGATTTTCAAACTCTCTTCTTTTGAATTGCCTTAAAAGTCTCCAATGAGGGGCTGGCTGCGGCGTAGCAGTTAAGCGCTCATGCTCTGCTGCTGGTGGCCCAAGTTTGGATCCTGGGCGGGCACGATGCACCACTTCTCCGGCCATGCTGTGGCGGCGTCCCACATAAAGTGGAGGAAGATGGGGCAGGATGTTAGCTCAGGGCCAGTCTTCCTCAGCAAAAATAAAAGAGGAGGATTGACATGGATGTTAGCTCAGGGCTGATCTTCCTCACAAGAAAAAAAAAAAGTCTCCAATGAAATAGTTAATCAAGAGGAAAAAAACTCAGTTAAAATTAACATTCTTACACCCAAAATATATTTATAAAAATAACTATTCCTATATTCAAAGGAAACCACAACAGGCAGCAAAAGAAATACAATTTTTAGTGATAACATTTTCTATTAAAATGTTTTTTATGTTTTAGACGTAAGAGCCATGTTTTCCACAAGTATTATAATATAGTATAACTCATTAGACGTATGTTACAGTGGTTTTAAAGCTGTGGGTTATAATGTATTAGTGGATCATAACTTAAAATGTTTTTCCTGATTAAATAGAACACAATAAAAAAAATCAAAAGATATCACATATAGTAGGTTGTATTATTTTATGAAACTCTCATTTCAATTGTATACTCATATCTATATACATTATTTTTGTATGCATTCTGAGTTTTTATATGAGATGAATTTCTCAATGTGGTCATACTGTACCATATAATGTGCATTACTTACTGCTATATTATAAATAATTAGTTTGAGATATTAAATAAGACTTGTGAATACTGTGCATGAAAACATGAGAAAAAGAATATAACTCAGGATCCACTGAAATAGGAGCATTAACTCAGTGAACTCTGCATAATCTCATTTAAATAACCACTCCACCCAGTTAGTGTTCTGCCTCCAGATATCCAGGTAGGAGGGATTAGCAGACGTTTGATCCTGTTCAAAACATCTATAAGACATTTGATTCACACCAAAAGGTCCTTGATATCTGGTTATATTTGGTTCTGTCCAAAACATCCATGGAGACCTTGGGTCCACATCAAAAGGTCCTTGATATTTGTGGGACCATTTGGTCCTGTCCAAAACTTCCATCAGACATTTGGTCCATGCCAAAAGGTCCTTGATATCTGGTCATATTTGGTCCTATCCAAAACCAAATATGCTCATGGGTGTTTTGGACAGGACCAAACGTCCTATAAGGAGTAGGGGAAGACCCATTAGCACTGATGCCAGGAACTAGAATCTAAATGAAGCACATATACCAATGTTACAAGGGAAAGTTAACCTTGTTCAAAATCATATTCTGCGCTATGTTTACTACTTTCATTATAGGTAGATTTGAAATATCAGCATCCACCATTTCCTATAAACATCTTGAGGTCAGAGACTATGAGTTCTGTTCAAGACAAAATCAGTTATTTTAATTGGTATAGGGAAAACCGGGGGATTTCAATTGGATTTACTAATTTTCTTTCAATAGCAGTGATTTTTTTAAAAAAGAGTAATTGACTAGAACTCCTTGAGTTTGGCATATACAGGTATTTATGAATTCAAGGAGTAGATTTAGATGAAAAAAGACTTGGCTTCTTTGCCGTGTCTTTTCCCTGAACCTGACACATACAGCCATATGCTAGATCCGGAACACAGGACAAAAAAAAGCAAGTTGATGGGCCTCTTGTGACAACATGGAATTTGAAGTTCTAAGAACTAGATGTTCATTGAAAAATTGAACTGCAACTTGCTAAGGTCAGAGGGTGACATTTTCATAAATTAATGCTATCAGAAGCTACTATAATTTTCACGATTGTCTTATTTGAAACCAGCAGAAATTCCAAGAGAGGTCATACTGATTATTCTGGGAGCAAATCTGAAGACTTCCAATGCATGTAGGAATTTTCTTTGAATAAATAGTAATAAAACTCAAATTGAATTTTTTGTATGCTGAAAAGAATCATACCTATGTTTGCATGGTTACTGCCTCTTCAGTTGCTCTAAAATGTTTCTCTTTTTATGTACTTAAGCTTACATATCATTTTTTTGTAGTTTTTACCTAGAAGTAACAAAAATCTTAAACTAGAATTTCAGTTTGATAGAGATAGATTTGAATTGAAACTGGGCAATGGAATAAGAAATGATAAAATGACAATGAGGAAGTGACAGAGGCTTAAAGAAAGAGAAAGAGAACTAATTTTCCACTTATTTTGAATATGTATTAACTTCTGAAAAGTTCATACTTAGGCGAACCCCAAACACAGGAATTGATTGGAAATTATGAAATATTTATTTGGCTTTTACCATTTGCCATTAGGTCATACATAAAGAATATTCTGAAACCATAATAAGGATTATGATTCTAAATAGTCTATTAAACATTTCATTATATTAAAAAAAAAGATGGGAATGGGAAAACGGGGACACCTCCTCTGAGACATGAGAGGAGGCATGTAAGCGGGAATTAAGAATAGGGAATTTTAATTGGGCTGTAATTTCTCTAATCATGTCTTTATCTACCAGAACTCATATCATCTCACTTAACTCACTTCCCTCCCCTTTAAAGCTCTGCAAGATGGGTTTTATTTATTTATTTATTTATTTATTTATTTATTTTTTGTGAGGAAGATCAGCCCTGAGCTAACATCCATGCTAATCCTCCTCTTTTTGCTGAGGAAGACTGGCTCTGAGCTAACATCTATTGCCAATCCTCCTCCTTTTTTTTCGCCAAAGCCTCAGTAGATAGTTGTATGTCATAGCTGCACATCCTTCTAGTTGCTGTATGTGGGACACGGCCTCAGCATGGCCGGAGAAGCGGGGCGTTGGTGCACGCCCGGGACCGAACTGGGGCCGCCAGCAGCAGAGCGCGCGCACTCAACCGCTAAGCCACGGGGCCGGCCCCTGCAAGATGGGTTTTAAAGGAAATGGTCAATCCCAATTGATCATCACTGATTGGAGCCTAAGTTTCATTGGCAAGAAGGATCTAGGGCAAGAGTCTCCAGCCTTTTTAGCGGCAAACCTACTGTCCATTTCCCTGAAATACAAAGCAATGTTGAGAACAAGAAGTTGTAAGATTCCACATAAGCGGGGACCAGTGTTTCTGACCGGGCAGAGGAAACACTGCCCAGGGGGTGGCTCCCAGCCCTGCCCCATCCTTGGCCAGGGAGCACCAGAGTGGTTGCCACAGAGCCCTCAGCCCTGCTGGAGGCCATGAACACACCTTTCACTTTCTTGGTGGTAACACTCCATGAACACTAAAATAGGGAAGAAGAGGCTGAAATGATAACCACCAAGCTGTCACAAAATAAATTTAAAAATAAGCAAACACACAAATCCAACAGCACATTTCCTGGGAATGGAATGTGAAGCACGTTTGCACTTGCAGGTCCTCCCCACTGAGCCCTGTTATCCCCGTTAGCATATATAGTGTCAGTCCTCATCTTCATTCTGTGGACTTCAATTATTTTGTTTTTCTAAATATGAAGAGTCTTTTCCCTGAAGCCATAGTCTGATGGATAGCTCTGTTCTGACACCCCTTTGTCTCATCCCTAGACAGATGCCTCTTGCGGGTGAGTTGGCTGAGAAAAAAAATTTTTTCAAGTCAGAGCTGTTAAAGCAGACGGTGTTCCTTCTCTTGGACTCTCCCCTGAAACCTCTAAATCTCTAAGCAACAATAGGCTCAGCTGACAGTCCTGATCTGAGACGTTTAAGAGGATTTTACAAAAGATTTGGCTTTTGTTTGTTGTTTGTTGATATCTGGAATAAGGGGAGAGTATTATTTCTAGCTTTTCAAAGAAAAGGTTTCAGAGCTTGCTTTGAGAGTAGGACCGGTGATTGGGACACTTCCATCTCATCCCACTCATTAGATCATCACTAATGTTGCACTGCAGAGCTTGCCAAATTGTGGTATATCTCTCATTAGCAAGTAAATAAAGAGAAGTAAATGACCAATAATTCAACCTGTACTTATTATGAGTAACTCAAATTACCTCGAACAAACGAACGTGTTTCTATTATTACCACATGCCATAAAAAGATAAAGGTATATGGGAATAATTATTTTCAATTGCATATATCAATGTCTTTATATTTCATATATGTATAATACTTCATTCATGGAAAAACAATAACCAATCTAAAACTTAATCAGATGTCTCATGTGAGTTTATGAGATTATGGATCTGGGGAAACATATTCAGTGGTTTATCTAAAGTTAGTTGGAATTCACAGCACAAGCAAAGAGTTACTAGCTCTTTCACCTAGCTTCAGCTAAAATACCGTGTACCAACACTCAAGCACATAATTGAGGAGTATGCAAACAGTGCTGCCGTTGAAAGGAGAGGACCCGCCTCCACTCTTTGCTTTCTCAATTGCTTGTGGAAGAAATTGAAATTAGACCTCCTGCACATTAGTAGAGGGGGCTTGGAGCACTGTGTTGAGAAAGTTTTAAAGATTGCATCCAAATCCAACCTTACTAGGAAAGAACAGTGTGAATGATGAGTGCTGTTTGCATAGGTACTGGAAGGAGATGGAGGACTAGCCCTTGTCCCTACTTGTCCCTGGCACACCCATCGCTTATTCATTTTATCATTCAGCCATCTATCCATCTGTTTTAAAACAGCTCATTGAACTTCAACGATATGAACTTCTGGGCTATATCCTAGGAAATCAAAATCTTTGTTCTAGCCAAAATGACTCGAGAAAAATTGAAACCTAATGTTATAGAGTACCAATCTAATTTCCTTTCTCCCTGTGTGACCCCCATTTCAGACGCGTAATTTTCAGATATCCTCTTTCCACTCCATTATTCTTTTTTGAGAAACACACTCTTCTATCACTTCCTACTCTTTGCTTCTACACAATCTCATGCAAATACCTTTCGCTCAGTCTGTAAATAATCACTGGTGAACTCTACCATATGGTTTCCACTTAACTTTGAAGTGGTGACTGGGTTATTGCATCTGCCCAGTCCTCAGAGACATTTATGTAATTAACTCCACCTACCATGTTTGCCACATTTTTGCCTATTTCTAAGTCACCAGTATTTTTTTGTTTTTAATATATTCTAGCTGCTTCCTCATCCATCGCCTGTTGGCCGAAGTTCCCCTTTAACTGCTGTGTCAGGTGTCATCATGGGGAGAATCAAATGATACAGGATATAATTAGAAATGTAGACAAGGTGCTTTTTTTCGCTTAAGGCTACAGTTGCTTTTGGACTAGAAAAATGCTGTGTAGACTCAGTTCCCTAAACGCAAACATTTTTTAAAGTGCTCCTACACCCTGTTGTACTGTAATCTAAATTCTACTATTTAGGTGGATTGTTGTCTCTTCTTGGTAATTCTCTCTCTAAATCTGGATATTTCCTGCAGATACGATTAAACTAACCCAGTTTTATCAACATTTAAACTCCAAAGTCCTCATATTTCCCTAATATTTGGAAAAATTAAGCTGAGCAAAAACTAATTCAGTAATAACCTTATTTTTAATAATAAAGGATTTTTATACATTAATAGCTAAAAAAAAAGAGCTATTGGTAACCCCTGGATTTATTCATTTATTCAACAAATATTTATTGAGCACCTACTGTCCTAGATAGTGTAACGGGATAAATGAGTCAGATATGGTCTCTGTTTCTATGTATCTTACAGACTATGGAATAGATAAAAGATAGTGTAAAATGGAACTTACAGATTAGTGGACAAATTAATAAACAAAATATAGTTACAACTAATTTTCAACATTCTGAAGTAAATGAATAGGATGAAGGGACAGATAGCAAAGATGGTTAAGTCACCTAGGAAGACCTTGATGGAAAGAATATTTAAGTTGAGATCTAAAGGATTCTTTTTTTAAAAAGGCAAGCCACACAGAGTGGAGAAAGAATATGTTCCAACTAGATGGAAATGAATGTTCAAAATCTCCAAAGTGGGAAACAATTTGACAAGTTCTAAGAATTAATAGAAGTCAGCATGGTTAGAATATAGTAGAAAAGCAGGAAACAAAAATAGGCAAGTCTTAAGAAGTAAGTAGGAGCCAGAGATTATTCAGGAATTTGTAGGCCATGATGAGGATTTTGGATTGCATTGGAAGTATAATGGGAAGTCCCTGGAGGGTTTTAAGCAGAGGAGCAGCATGTGTAGATTTATGTTTGCAAAAGTCACACTGGTGGCCCTGTACGGCATGGATTTGAGATGGTAAATATTGAGACCAGCAAATTAGTTGGTATATAGGCCAGTTAATAGATGACAGTACTTTGAACTAATCTGATGTTAGAGGAGAAGCTGAGAAAAATCAAGGTTTTTGAGAGGAAGAAATAAATGACTTGGGATGGATCTAGTACCAAGGGTGGTAATGACAAGGAAGGAGGAATCAATGAAGACAGCTGGATTAAACAACTAGATATATAGTGGTAATAGTTGTTGAGATGGGGAAGTCTGGGAGAAAAACAGGTTAGGAGAGGAGGGCAGTGTGTGAAGAGTTTCACCTTGAAATACTGTTTGAAATACTTACGAGATAGTTAAGAAGACAGGTTAAATGAGAACTGACATATGAAGCTGGATATATATATATAGGTATATATATAAAATATATTTTACACTTCCTATATATATTCCTACACTTCCTGAGTTTGGACTAAAGTGGGAAGCAAGGAATGTAACTGGCTTTAGCTTTCTCCAAAGACCTTCTCCAAAGGACTTCTCCAGAAGGATTACCTATAGAGGTAAGGTGACCCCACAGAAAGAGGCTGTGCAGAGTTTATGACCAGAGCAAGGACTGAGGCGGCAGTCATTGGAAGTGAAGAAAAGGGAATGGTCTGTGTCGGAGGAGCACTGTGGGATGGCCTAAGAGCCCACAAAGCTACCCTGTGAGAGAAGAGGCTTGCATGTGGGCATCTGCCGTCAGAGGGCCCAATGCCAGCAAATGGCAGCACCAACTCCTATGATTTTTATTCCTTTTCCTCTAACCCCACTTTCACCTTTTTCCTGCCCCTGAAGGAGCTAGAAATAGCAGCTCGAGGAAGGTGAGGAAGTGAAGCATGGAAGAGTACACATCGATTTCACCCCCCTTTCCCATGGCAGGCTAATCCCGATCCTGGGCGTGGGCAGTGATGCTGTTGTGAGGAGAGGAGAAGCCATGAGTTGGATGAGCATCTGAAGTTTTAAATTATATTGCAATGGACCTTTAATATCTGAAAATGAGGATTGTTCATTAATGCTCAGAGGTAATTGCAAATTAATGGTCTTCTTGAGATATTATCCAAGGGAATGGAGGAAGATCTGCCAGGATGGGTTTGAAGGGTAGGGGTAGGAGAAAAATTAAATTACTTGTTTTTTGCACCCTTCTGAAAATAGCTGATGAATAACTTAGTTCTAATTAGCAATTATTCCCAAACTCCTATTACCACCTTCAATATGTATGTAACTGGAGAAATCTGATCGAGACAGAATCACTATCTTGGGTTATGTATGCTTAAGAATAAAATGGCTCTATGTGTACAAGTTTGATGATAAACTGTTTCATTGGTATAAAATCAAAAACACAGAAAAGGCTGGAAATACACAGCAAGATCACTTGCATTTTCTTTTCCTTATTGATTTTAACATGGCTTTCTGAAGGTTGAGACCAATAATTAGAGTAAGAAGTGGGATATACTAATTGTCTCAGTGCTGTCCAGTAGAACTTTCCATGATGATGGAAATGCTCTATATCTGCACCATCCATCACGTTAGCCACTAAAGTCTCATGTGACAAGAGAACTTGAAATGTGGCTAGTGTAACTGAGGAAGGGATTTTTAAATTTTATTTAATTTTAATTCACTTAAACTCAATTTTAAGTAGCCACCTATGGCTAGTGGACAGCACAGGTCTAGATTCTTTAAAGAATAATACTAATCTACAAACACAAAGCATGAAACCACACTATTTTAGAGCTAACAAAGACATTTCCCAGCCATTTCCCACCTTAATAAAGCTATTTTGGGGACCAGCCCAGTGGTGCAAGTGGTTAAGTGCGCGCGCTCCGCTGCGGTGGCCCGGGGTTTGCCGGTTCGGATCCTGGGCGCGAACCGACGCACTGCTTGGCAAACCATGCTGTGGCGGCAGCCCATATAAAGTGGAGGAAGATGGGCATGGATGTTAGCCCAGGGCCAGTCTTCCTCAGCAAAAAAAGAGGAGGGTGGGCAGATGTTAGCACAGGGCTGATCTCCTCACAAAAAAAAGAAAAAATAAAGCTAATTTGGACTCTTGTTTTGGCCAAGTATCCTATGTGGATGCCTTTTGCTCTCAACTACAATACTTTCTGCTCATCTCTAATGCTCTTGCCCTCCTTCATTAGTCTGGCTGGTGCATTTATAATATTCGAAGGAAGGAGGGTATTCCCCCCCCACTGTAGAAAGAATTCTAATTAAGGCAGATAAGTCATGCTGCTTTTGTTTATGTCATAATTTTCCCTGCAGCTAGAATTAAATGATGCTGTCAAAGGGCAATGCTAGTGTTTGATGGCTTTTAATATTTTTGTCCATATCAAAAGACTAAATAAATGCAATCAATATTCTCAATTCCTAACTCGCTAGTAATTATTCCAATAAACAGATATTCATGTGACCAAGCATCAATACATGCTCTTCATAGCCCTAATAAATCGGCTCCCAGAAAATAAACCATGTTCAGCTAGGGCTTTAGAGAGAATATTAGCAAACACCAAGCTCAGAATGTGATTAACCAAACTCTTCTGCACATGGGTTTACAAAACACGGATTTTTAAAACCCAAACACGTACTGAGGACTATCAAGAAATAAGAATCATATCTGCAAAGGGGCTGCATATTATTTTGGGAGTGACTCCTTGGGCAAATAATTCAAATGCGGATTTTAAATAGCACTGGCTATTGACAAGAACTCATTCTATAAATGTCTATCTCGTAAAATAAAAACAACTACAAAACAATAATAATATCAAGAGTTATTGAGTACTCCTTGCTGGCTGACTCTATTTTAAGATATTCAGCGAGCCTCACAAGAACCCCATGAGGTAGATACTATTTTATTTCCATTGTACAAATTAAGAAACTGTGGCTTTTGGAGGCTGTCAAAGGCCATATATCTGGGGTGAGAGGGTTTCGGTATTTATCAAATCCAAGTATGTCTTACTCTAAAACCATACCTCTTATTTATTACATATTTAAAAATCTACATGTAAAGACCGACTATTATTAAGACAAGTCATTAACAAGGTTTGTCATTAACAAGGCAGTGTCAACCTGCTTCCTATTTCAGTCTGAATAATTCCAGCATTCTACAAACCTCCCTTGGTGAGTTTCAATTAGCTCAGTCTGCTGGATCCTACAGCTTAACTTTGACTATTAAATGGTTAGCAGTTTTACTTGGTGAAGTCTTCCTTTAAGATTATATAAGAAAATAAGGAATGAATACCTTCGACATCCTAGTCATTCAAGAAATATTTCTTTCAAACACACAATATAAGCTGCTCCAGGAACTCACATCCTATTTGCAGGCCCATTTGCACAAGAAATGTTAACAGAGGGAAGGACCTCAGCATCAAATTACTGAAACAGGCATTACTTTATCAATGTTGCAAAGAGGGAAAAAGAACCTTGAGTTCAGGGGATCTAAGACAAATATATGAAATGGTAGAGTATAAACTTTGCCTTGATGGATTCTTTACAATCCAGATAAGTGAGAAAAAAAAGAAAGGTACTGTATAAACAACAGGAAAAATATTTCTCACAGTTCTGGAGGCTGAGAACTCCAAGATCAAGGTGCTGGCTGATTCGCTTCCCCAGTGAGGGCTCTCTTCCTGGCTTGCAGATGGTCACTTTTTGGCTGTGTACTCACATGGCAGAGAGAGGAGGAAGCAAGCTTTCTGAGTTCTCCTCTTCTACTGGCACTAATCCCATCATGAGAGCCTCATCCTCATGACCTCCTCTAAACCTAATTACCTCTCAAAGGCCCCATCTCCAAACACTATCACACTGGAAGTTAGGGCTTCAACATATGAATTTGGGGGAGACACAATTCAGTCCACAGAGGGTACATTACATCCAAACTCCAGGGCAAAAGAGCTCTATGACTCTTGGTAGGAGAGTGAATAGACCAGCAGGGGAGTAATAGAAGGTAAGCGTGGAAACACCCAGTCATTTAGATTATGGATAGCCATAACTGCCAGACTAAGGAGTTCAACACTGTGACATAACTGATCTTGATCAAAGGTGTTAATCAAACTTCATTTGGTGAGATATTATAGGATGTTTTAAGGAGACGGGCAACAGAGAGTTACTAGATAGACTTGTCCCAAAGTGAATGTGCCATAAATTAATTTAACATATGACTTACTTTACAAAAATGTGATTCAAAATGGAGAAATGAGAATCAAATGAGTATGGTGATAAAAGAATCTTAAAAATCCACTGGGAATACAGGAAACAAACTATATATATCATAGGGCCTCTTCTCAAACAAGCACCTAGAAATATATAACAGCTACCATGCATGGAAACAACTTGTTTGGAGGATGGGAGAAAGGGGGCAATATACTTAGCAGTTTTCAATCAAAGTTGGTTTTGAGAAGTACTAATATAGATGCAGGATATGTAAGGCAAAAAACAGTGCCACTCAAATTTGCTGACACAGCTTTTCTCAACTACAGTATTTACAAAAATGTTGGTTTAAGGCATTATATTAAAAAGTACAATGATTGTAACCTCAACTATTCATCTTTTTTCTCTTACCTAAAAGAGGAGAGAGGACAATTTTTAAAAATGAAATTTAAGTTGTAGAATAATTAGAGAATGGGCATTGAGGGTGTGGAGGAGGAAAAAAACCGAAATAGTTATAAAAAGTCCCTTCATAAAAAAAGAAGTTGTTGTTTCAGAAAAATAGCAAAAACAAGTATGCTAAATGACTTAGTTGCATTTTCCTGTCTTTTACTCCAAACTTCATAACCTTAGTCAAAGAATAACCTTCAGCCTTAGAGTTTCCTAAACACAAAGCACAAATAGTCATTAGAGGTTATATTTTATTTTTTATTTATGTCAAATTTATTATAGGACAATTCTTACCTCTTTTTCTTAGTAAGAATAGCTTAAAGGAGGATGAATATGACATCAGGAAAGAGCAATCTATGTCCTTTGAGACTTTTTCCTATTTAGCAAGCAAGTAATTTTCAAAACTCCCATTCTTAAAACAAAGTACAGGTGTCTATCATATATTTTTCTAATTAAAAGCTCATATATTTTTCTATATTCTCTTAAGGATTACTATAGTCCCACAGTTCTTCTAAATTTTATTAGTGTCATAAGTTTTTTCTCTCTCTGAGATTTTTTTCCATTTTATTTTTTTATATGTTATACTACTTGTGCCATAATATTTTCATATATAGACTACTAACAATAGTGGGTAGAAGCATTTTTACTAAGTTTACTTATGCTGCTACATTTAGAAATGATGTAATGTTCATCTTCAGGTACATATTTCTTGACATATTATTCTAAGCAAAATTAAAGACAAACAACAATTTTGGCAGTGATCATTTCAGTAACTCTGTTGTCCCAAATCCTCTTTCAATTAGAAATTACATCCATTGTCTCTACTTTGTATTTAGGAAGATTGGTGGAATCTCCGTTAACCAAAAGGTGAATGTTCATTGCTACGCACAGATAACCATCATGACTGTTATTGATAGCTTTTTGTTGGATCAATTTTTTATACCTCCCTCCCATGCTTTATTTTTCTTTTCCTTTCCTTTCCTGTCTTCCTTCCTTTCTTGTAATAAAGATAGTTGTATATGCCATATGCCTGACTTAGAGTGGTAGTATTAATGAATTTTGCCTTTTGGGAGGATACAAGTATACTTAGATTAGTTACTGTTAAAATATATCAGACTGACAATTTTACTGGATCTTCCACTTAGTTTTATCTGCTTTTCATAATATTTTATATCATTTCATTAATTTATCAAGGCAAAAGTGAGTACTTTAGGATTGGGTCAGGTGTAGAGAGGCGCGCATGGAGGCCTTCTCATATAACCAACATCAATGTTCTTTAGGAAACCCAGTATGGTTCATTACAGTGGTTAGTTACTAAAATTTAGAAGATCTTCTACAAGGGAAACAGAGCATCTTTAATCTAGGAAGCTATAAAAAGAGAATACTAGTTGGTTTACAAATGTGGGGGTGACAATCTTTCTCATGTGGAGCTTTTCTTTAGCTTACATGACATATCTGTCTTCTTATCTCCCAGGTACCTAAAATTCAACTTGCCTAAAATTGAGAACTAATCCTCTTTCCTTGCACACCAGCATTATCTCCTGCCTTCTCTATATACACTAGGAGAAAAAACATATTTTTTGTTCAAATCTCTATAGAGTAGTCGGTGCATGACTGCAACAAAGTTTTCACCATTTACTTTTAATGGAAATTAAGAATGATATGGCCTTTCATAAAACTAAATTTATATTTTTTGATATTCTGAAATTATACCTTCCCTATTTTCTTATTTCATGAAATGATAGTGACAATGGAGAGATTCTGTTTGTTTGTGGTGTTTTAGGATCTTACTTGGCAAAATAAAAGTGTTAAAAACTGAGTAAGTCTATATTTTCCCCTAGTTACTTATTTTTATTTGTACTGTTCAGTGAAAACCCCAACTCTGCGAACCCAGGTTCTCATATACTCTTCTTGTTCATTGACTTGTTCCAGTGGTTTGGAGACTTCAGTGAACCGAAGAATAACCTGGCATCTTGTTAAACATAGATTCTTGCTGCCGCCTTTCCCCCCATGAGATTTTGGCATTAGTATTTTATCCTTAATTTACTTTTCAATAATCCAGTTATTCTGTAAATTGAGTCCCTTAAAAACAAAGAAGGTGATTCCTTCAATGAGTTGTACCCACCCGTCCTCAGAAATTTTGGAACTTACTGAGTATTGAAAATTTATTGAATGAAACAGGGCACATTCTGAGTTTCCTAGGTTTTGAGAACAGGCCTGAGCCAATCAACTAATTCTAACTTTGTGTCTATGTGAATTGCAAACAATTTGCCAAGTAGAGTCCTGGCTGTTCACAAATTCGGAATTGCCCATATTCTTTCGCGAGCTACCTGCCCCCACTTGAGGGCCTCATGGCAAGTGCTCAGCTCAATTCTGTTAAAGGTTTTAAGCTTAGAGGTGGGATACACCGCTATGTTCTAAATGAAGCAGTTAACAGCGTTTCAACTTGCCCCACATCTCTGTCCCAGAACTTGTCATTTCATGATCATCTGCTTTGAGACTGCCATGTGAAGAGCCAGGTAGAAACTGGCGGTTGCGCGGCAGCGCGGGGCGAGGCCGGCCGGTGCCCGCAGCGCCCTGGCCGAGCCCAGCCGAGGACACACGCTTCCCCTCGCGCTCCCCGGGGGCACCGTGTGTGAGCCGGGCCCGGGGACCGCGGGCCCAGGGGGCAGCTCCGCCACAGGAGACAAGACACGCCTCAGAGCGGGCAAATTCCCGGCCTCCTCTGGCCCCCGGCCAGCAGCCGCCGCCCGCCACCTCCTCTCCTCCTCCGCTCTCGCCCCGGCCGCCCCGCGGGCCCCGAACTCCCCGCGCCCCCTCGGCCCCCGGCGCTGGCGGCGCGGCCGGGACCGGCCCGATGTGGCGCATGCGTGGTGGCGCCGGCAGGCGCGGGAGCTGCGGCGGCGGGGCCGGCGGCGGCGGCGGGCAGGGCCGCCCGGGCCGGCCTGGCGGGGGTGGCGGCGGCGGCGCGGGCTGGCGAGGCCGGGCGGGCGGCGCCCGACAGCAGCTGGAGGAGCGGTTCGCCGACCTGGCCGCGAGCCACCTGGAGGCCCTCCGCGCGCGGGACGAGCGGGACCGGCAGAACGCGCGGCTGCGCGAGGAGAACGCCCGGCTGCGGCTGGAGAACCGGCGGCTGAAGCGCGAGAACCGCAGCCTCTTCCGTCAGGCCTTGCGGCTCCCCGGCGAGGGCGGCGACGGGGCGCCCGCGGGCCCCGAGGAGGCCGGCACGAACCGGAGGGCGAGAGGCGGCGGCCCCGAGGACGAGCCGGGCAGCCCCCGGGCCCTGCGGGCTCGGCTGGAGAAGCTGGAGGCCATGTACCGCCGAGCCCTGCTGCAGCTGCATCTCGAGCAGCGGGGGCCGCGTCCGCGCGGGGACAAGGAGGAGCCGCCTCCGCACGAACCCGACTCGGGCCTCCGAGCCCCGGCCCCGGAGCCCCCCGAGCCCTGGCTGTAGCCCGAGGCCGCGGTCGGGGAAGGGCGGGGCCTCGCGCGGCCACGCCCACTCCGTTCGCCGCTGCCCCCAGCTAGCGCCCGCCCCGGGCCGCGCGCCGCCGCGGAAGCTCGGAACCGCTGTGCCGCCCGCCGCCTGTGCGCCGCCGGGCACTTCCGGGGTCGCTTTGCGCTCAGCCGCCCGAGGTTGAGCCGGCTGCGGGGCCCCCCGCGGTCCCCACGTGGACAGAGCACCTGCTTTCTGCGCCTGCTGGTTTCCATGGAGACACGCCTAGCAACGGAGGGGCGGGTTTTAAAACAGCGAGAAAGGGGTGCCAGTCAGCACCTCCTAATGCTTGAACTTTTCTCGGTGTTGTGAGAGCGTGCTGTATTTTTTCCTCTGTTTCGGTTCTTTGAGGGATGAATAATGCATTTTGAGTTGGTTGAGTTTGTTGCTCATTCTTCAGTCCCCTAAATCCTCCACTTGTTATCTCTTTTGTGGCCAACGTTCTAAGTGTTTTTTTAATAAGTCGATATTACTTGGATATCCTACAAAGTACCACCTTTTTATTAAAAAGGTAATATTTATAACTTAGGAACTCGTGTCTCCCTTGGCTCTGGTCTTTATACATCTAATATATCTGATTTGTTTAGCCCCTCGGGATTATTAAGAATCTGCTTATGAGAGATCCTTTGAGTTGGTAAATAAATCGGGTGCATTAAATAAGCTAAAAACATCCCACGACCATTATTTGAAGTGTGTTAAATTTGTACACGTTTGTTTAAGAAATATACATGTATGTATATATTTTGCATATTTTAATATCTGGCGTTGGTTATCCTTTGTAAGCTATCATTTTCTTTTTGCTTTATGTAACAGTGATCGTTTTAAATAATCTAAAGATTAGGTAGTCTAAACATTAATTTTTTTTTTTACGTTTTAGGTGACATTAGAAAATAGTAGCTGAGCAATTGTTTTGACTGTTTACGAATTTTTAAGAAATTATTATTTGTATATCAAATGCCCCAAAACAAAATGATTTAAGTCTTAATTGTGATTTCAATGGCAACAAAAGAATTGTGATGTAATTAAAATTACTTTATTGCATTTTGTTAATGGATAACGCTTTACCTACTAAGTAGAGAAGAGGATACCGTTGTACTTGATAGGAATCGTGTGTAAGAGAGTGTTTAAGTGATCAACACTTCAAGAAAAAAAAAATCACGGGGAGAGTTTTTGTTAGAGCTAGAAAAAAAGTCATGAGTTAGAGTTTTTGTTTTATTTGTGGCATATTCTGAAAGTTTCAAATGTATACCGTATTTTACAAAACGAAGTGCCAAGGAAAATAGTTTTGTGATTTTTCTAGTCTTGGGTTTTGAAAGCCTCTGGACTTTAAACTTTTGTTTAAAGGTAGTTGATATTTAATTGTGAATATTAAAATCTTCCCCTATGACTGAGAAATATTAGAAGAAACTTGGTGAGACTAGATGGGTATATCAAAAGTATTTCTATCACTTTTGCTTCCTTTTTTAATAGTGAAAGAAAGAAAACATCTTTAGGAGGCAGTAGGAATTTAAGAATAGGAAAAAAGCATATCGGCTCTACTAGCTACTTAACTATAACTTTGGGTTTAAATTAGTTAATCTCTCTCAGCGTTTGTTTTTTCCGTATTAAAATGAACATAACATCTACCTCAAAATGTGATAAAAATTTTATTGAGATGCTATATGCAAAATGCCTGCTTCAGAGTGCTCTATCAATAAGAATTATAATCCAAAACGTGAAAGTCATAAATGCATATTTTACTGACGCTTTCCCTTGCTGTCTGTATTTTGTTCCCATGTGACTTTATGAGTATTAGCAGAGATATGTATATTTTGAATGAGTTGACATTTTTCATTCCTTCTAAGCAAATAGAACAGCTAAAGCCCTATATAATAAGGGAATAATGCAACAAAATGTTCAAAAATATTTGCCAATTGTGACAAAATTGGGAATATTCTGCAACCAAGCAAAATATTTAGTTTATGTAGTTTTTAAACACCGTTTGTCTTAAAATCATACAATGATGTATGGTGAAAAAAATTCTGAAAAGTAATGAGGTGCACACACACAAATGAGGACTACTTTTGAGCATTATTCCTGAAAAGTGTTAAAAATTCTGAAACCAAAATGCCCCATAAGATGGGTTAAGGCTAATATAAATTTCAACCTTGTTGAATTTCCCTGCTGATAACTGATAAAGCATTATGTAGTAATATAAAAGATGTTCTGTTATATCAAAATAAGTACCTATTTCAGAAATGGGTAAGTTGATTTCAGAAAAGTTTAAGCTAGGATCTAGTTTGGTCTAAAATAAGCTAAACCTGCAGATTATCATATGTTGTTACAATAACATTTTATTTTCATAATTACAGATTTGTTCTGCAATGACAAGAGGGCTTATAATTTATAGAAATGAACAATAAAAATATGTGTTGTGTTAGCAAACAAATTCAGTGAGGAGGATTGGCCTTTTTTTAAATCAGCATTTTTATGGCTGCTACTCACAAAAATATACTTTATCAGGCCAGCCCTGGTGGTCTAGTGGTTAAGTTCAGCATGCTCTGCTTCGAAGGCCTGTGTTTGGTTCCCAGGCGTGGACCTACACCACTCATCTGTCAGTGGCAGTGCTGTGGTGGCAGCTCACATACAAAAAGAGGAAGATTGGCACCGGGTGCTAGCTCAGGGAAAATCTTCCTCAGCAAAAAAAAAAAAATAATAAATTAAAATTAAATAAACATAGATTATTAAAAATATACATATGCTTTATCTTTTTTTCTATGTGTTGGGATATCAAGCAAAGCAGTACAAAATGAGTACTTATGTAGAACATAGAACAAGCCAAGTCCACGCTAAACTTCTTGAACATTATAAATATTTGAAGAATACTTGAAAATGTTCTTGTCTTGTTTAAATAGTCTTAGACATAGGTTTGCAAATTCATAAGTATGGCCACAATGAAACTAATAAGAAATTATTTAATAAATTGAAGTATCAATATATACTAAATAATTAATAGCAGCAAGATTTTGATTCCACTGCCAAAATACCATTTTTTTATTTTGCTAAAAGGAGCAGATTTTCACTGAGAATTTGTCACAAAATCTTCATGAATGGATGACAAATTTATTAATATTTCTGTTTAGTGATTAATTGATCAATTATAAATTCTGACTTCTGTAAACTTTGTTGATATATATCTTGTCTACCTGATATAGACAGTATATAAATATACTTATGCAATGGAAATATGAATAAGGAAAGCACTTAGATAACACCCATATCTGACTTTATAAGGATTAATCATGCTCAAATTTCAAGTAAAGCTTAAACTAAGATTAGCGTGTCACAATGATGAGAATTAAACTACATTGTTTTTAATCCATAGCAGATTTTGCTTGTTATAAAATTCATGTTCAGAATTTACTTGTCATTGTAGTCTTTGTGTATTTCATGATAATTTATAATTTCATTATAATTTATTATTATAAAAAGGAAATTCTTTTTTAGAGAAAATTTGAGAAAAGAAAACAGTGAGTTTGTTGATGCTTAATTCTTGTCTGAATGATAAGCATTCTATTCTAAAAATTGAGTTCTTTGCGGGAGGAGTCTGAGCAACAATCTGATATCTCACACTTAGGACTGAAAGGTTTTCCTTGGCCTTTTATTTTTCCAGATTTTATTATTTTAAACATATAACGTCTGTAGTATTTTAAACTTAATGGATCTGCTTTTAGTTATGGTGAAGACTGTTGTTAATAACCAAGAAACCCAACAAGTCAGTGACTGTTAAAAACAATGAAGATTTTTTATCTGGTGCATAAAATTCTTGATTCCAGTGCTTCAGGCTGTCAGGAAGCTCTGCTCTACATGGTTATCCAGGGTCTCAGATTCTTTTCATCATGTTCCTCTGCCTTGCCCTAGGTCGTTGTTGCATCTGCATGGTAGAAATAGGTTCCTTCCAGAAACAGGTTTCAGCATATGGGAAAGGAAAAGAGAGGCCTAGCCAGATCTGAAAATGACATAAATTCCTCTATAATACTCCATTAGTAACACTTCATCACATGACCCATTTAACTTTAAAGGAGGCTGAGAAATAATAGTCAAGCAGTAGAGTCTTGCCTGGCTATAATGTCATTATTACGGAGGAATAGGAGAACCATTTTGGTGGACAACCATCTTTTTTTTTTAGGGGGGGGTGAGGAAGATCAGCCCTGAGCTAACATCTGATGCCAATCCTCCTCTTTTTTCTGAGGAAGATTGGCCCTTGGCTAACTGTTGTGCCCATCTTCCTCTACTTTATATGGGACGCCGCCACAGCATGGCTTGACAAGCAGTGCCTCGGTGCGTGCTGGGATCCGAACTTGCGAACCGCGGGCCACCACAGTGGAGTGCACGCACTCAACCACTGCACCACCAGGCCAGCCCACCGTGGACAGCCATCTTAACGGAAGCTAGCATCTACTTAAAATTTTCAAGAATTTATATGTCCCCCTGTAGCATTTTTGAAACTACACAACTTAGTTTAAAGTATAAATATAATGTGATTGCTTTATAGATTGAAAAAAATTTGACATTTTCATTCCTCTGTGTACTGTCTTTATGAGTGCAAAACATAAGATACTGCTTGAAATAAGCAAGGGAAAATAGCTATTAAATTTTATATAGGAAATCCCTATAAAGTATGAACCATCTCTCAGTGGTGTATGTCATAAAAAATATGGTTTTAAGAGCCTATACTTGGTAAACATTATTCTATTTCATATGTAAATCTAGATTTATAACTTGAGGTGGAAATGTTTTCTGCTCATCTTGTTTCTTATATACTAGCATTTTACAACTTTTAGAGCTGAAAGAACCCTTCGAGGGTTTTAGCCCAGTATCTTTCAGCCTTTTTTGCCAACAACTTCATGGCTTTCACAGGGAACTATGTATACTTCATTCTCCATAACTTAGACTATGCTCATCTCAATTCTAGGTAGTATTACTCTCTCCTGTTTATGAATGAGGAAACTGATGGGCGAAGATGTTGAAATAGTTTCCAAGGTCAAAAAGGAAAGAAATATATTCTTAAAATTTTTTGAAATTGAGATATAATTGACATATAGCATTGTATCAATTTTAGGACAAACCTAATAATTTTATATATGTATATATTGTGAAATGGTTACTGTAACAAGTTTAGTTAACATTCATCACCACAGATAGTTACAATTTCTTTTTCCTTGTGATGAGAGCTTTTAAGATCTTCTTTCTTACCAACTTTCAAATATACAATACAGTATTGTTAAGTATAGTCACCATGCTGTACATATATCCTCAGGACTCATTCAATAATTTATTTCTGATTTTAATAGGAATGCTTCTGGCTTTCTCTATTAAGCATGATATGATTCTTCAGTAGTTTACTAATTTTGCAGCCTTTATCATGGCTATGGTTATACTTACTCCATAAAAAAGATGTTGGTTTTCACTCTTTGTGTTGTAGAATGGTTTAAATAGCAATGGGGTTATTTGTTCCACTAAATTTTGCTAAATTTCACATGTGGGACTCTTGGGGATAGAAGGATAGATTATTCTGGGGGGGCAGAGTAGATAGTTGGAAATTTTGCCAACTTATTTGATGGAAATGTATCTCTTTACAAACTTGGCCCCAGGTGACTGAAGGGAAAGATTTGTATTCCTTAATCAGCAGAGGGGTTCCCCCTCTTATCTAGCTGGACACAAAAAGGAAGCATTTGGCCCCCTCGTCCCTGGCACTTCTGATCATTCCTAGTGATGGTAAGAATGGCGGTAGAGAGAGATGGAAGAGAACTTATTTCTTGGTAGGATCGTTGCAGCTCCAGCTGTCATGCCTGGAGTCTGTCCTCCATCTGGACTTCCAGTTTTGTGAGAAAATACATTTTCTTATTGGTTAAGCCAGTTTGAGTTAGGGCGTTTTCTTAATAGGAGTCAAAATGGAAAACTTTAAAACAATAAGAATGAACGCTACACCAAAATATGGGTTTTTCACAAATGTTCACAATGTTGAGGAAAAGAAGCCAGGCACAAGAACATAAGATGGAGAAAAAGCTAATATGTATAGATATATATCTCTATATGTTGAAAGCACCTATAAATAAAACAAGAAAAAGAAAATCATCCCAATTTAGAAAAAGGCAAAAGATCTTATAGGTCCTTTACATTAGAGAAAAACTGGATAGTCAATAAACATATGGAAAGATTTTGAAGCTAATAGTAATATAAAACTAAACTTTCATCCTACCTCTTGCACTCCATACTCAAATAATCAGCATTTACCTAATGGCTGAAGCAAAAAAAAGAAAAAAAAACAAAAACAAAAATAGAAATCATTCTGAACATCTTCTCCAAAGGTCCTTATATCTAAATGGTTATCAAATTCTGTAATTTTTGCCTCAAAAATGCCTTTCACAGTTTTCCTTTTTCTTCATTTATAATTTTGGGTCTGGGATATGTAGAGACCTGTGGGTTTCATTTTCTGTAAGGTGAGCATTGAGGAATGCAAATTTATTTTAGTTCAGAGGGTAAATTGATGTACACACTATTGACCAATAACCTTCAAAGTAGGGTATGCAGATATGCTGGGAGCACATAAAAAATCTCAGACCCTCTATTTTACGGTTATTTTTATCTCTTCCTTTAAAATTTATTCTTTTTGTGTATATTCTAAAATGTTGTTAGTATAGTAAATGGTATACAAATTTTGTTATGTGTTCAAAAATGTTTTATAGGTCCTGGTAGAGTCTACAGAATACTACACTGGGAGTCTGAAAGCTCAGTTGCAGGGTTTGTCATTTATTAGTTTTGGGTTTTAAGAATATTACTTAATCTCTTTAATATACAATTTTTTCAAATATAAAAATTGAGTAATAGAATGTATCCAAATAGGTATCATAGCTAGGTTTGTTATGAGATTTAAATTAGATATTATATCTGAACTTGGATATTATGCTTTAAAATACATCACCAAAGTAAGAAAATTATTATTTCTGAAGGATACTTTTTTCATGTCCTTTGGCTTTTGGGACAAAAAGAAATGGTCATTAAAGTTATTTTAGATTTTTGATTTGTTTTGAAGTAGTTGAGAAGATCAACTACTTCTTAAGGTTGAGGATTAGTTTCTCAGAATTTGTTGGTATATATCTCTTTTCTTAGCCTTTTATGTATTTCAAGTGAGAACTCAGGACAAATTTGTATCTATCAAGTATAAGAAGGCTACCAAATTAGCCTGCACATCTCAAAGGTTATATTACTGAATCTATGTGCTTCATAACATTTTCTGAGAAGAATGAAAACACTTTCATGCTTTTAATAAGGCACATCAGTACTGCTAACAGTTCTAAGATGTGAAAATATCTGACTGTGAAGTTGATTATGTACTCAAGCAGAAAGCCATAATCAAAAGGTTCTGAATCCACTCTCCTTCCACAATGTTTTTTTTTTTTTATATTATTGATGCGGATGCTGAGTTACTTCACAAAAGTGCAAAATAATTGGGTCTAAAGATTCCCTTTAATTCAAAAGATATTTGCACATTTTTACTAAACCAATATATCTATTGATGAAATAAATTCTAATGAACTATTCTGCTGAAACTGAGATTCGGCAGCATAAAAAGAGAGTTAAATGAAAACAAAATGTCCAAACATAACTCCCAGATATCAAACATTTGCCTTTCAGATCCACTCTCCATCCTTCTCCAACTTACTCTCTATTTACCACATTACTGGCCTCCCTTGGTCCTTGGGTTCCAGGCAAGATTGGCTTCTGGTTGGATTTGGCCGCTGGGAAATAAGAGATCAGAAGGCAGAAGTAGTGTTAGGTCTGGGTTTGCTATAGGTTAGTTATATCCTTCTACCAAAGGTCAAAACTCCTCTAGGTCGGCCTTCCCTACAGAGCCCTCTGTCTCCAGTTTCTGGTAAGGGCTGTAGCCCCTTACCACTTCTGGCCAAGGGGTGATTAAGTTCTCCAAGGTAGGTATTACTAGCTTTAGGGTACTGGTGTATCTCTTCTGGTTTCCCTAAATCATACCCAATTTTTTATAAATAGCCCTTTATTAAACCATTTTAAAATTAGCGACCTTCAGTGTGCCATCTATTTCCTGTGGGGACCCAGACTGATTCAATAAATAAACAGTGCCTACTGATATTGATATTGAGTAGTGTGCTTCAATTTTTATTTTGTGTAATTTAATACATTTTGAAGATTCCATCGAGCAAAAGGATACATCTCAAAATTTGATCTTCTTCAATTAATCTAGTTTGATGTCTTCTTGATTTAACTAACTCAAAATGTATGTATGCAACTTAGGTTTTGACAATTAGAAAGATACTAAGTATATATTACTTCTTAGAGGTTCTTTTTTTTTCAGTTTATACCTTAAGTGATTGAATACTGTTCAACAGATATTTATTGTTTAAATAACTCTTATGCATTAAATTTCTGACCATTGTTAATACAATCTATGAGATCATTCCTCCCTTGAAGTCTTTAACATCCAATGCAGAGATGCAGACATATGATGTAAATTATGGTATCAGGGAGAAAATATTAACTTCCCAAACCAGGAGGAACAGGATTCACAGGAGGAAGTGTTATTTGAGCTGAGTCTTAAGAGACAGGTAGAAGAGGATCAAGTAGATGGGTCTTGTGACGTGATTATTCAAGACTAAGGGGACATGAGCAAAAGGATAGGAACAAGGATGTATAGGGAATGCTCTAGGTATAAAGAGACTGTAATACGACTGAAGTGAAAGATAGGATTGTATGTAAGTTTGAGTAAAGTAGAGTGGGGTCAAATAGTGGAAGGCCTTAAATTCCAAGAGAATTTAATCTTTCAATGGAGAAAAATCAAAGTTCATTGAGCAGGTGATTGATTTAGAATTGTAGAGTGGCTCATGTCGTGTTCAGATGTCATTTTAAGAAAGATTACTCAGGCAGCAGATAATTAGAGGAAAGATGAAGCTGGAGGTAGGAATGCCAGGAAAAAATTAGAGCAACGGTTCAGTTAAGAGTTTACAGGGCTTGTGAGAGGGGTCAATTGTATGGTGATGGATGGTAACTAGACTTATGGTGGGATCACTTGGTAGTGTATACAAATATCAAATTATAATGCTGTGCACCCGAAACTTATGTCATATACCAATTTTACCTCAATAACAAAAAGAGGTAATAGGGCTTGAACACAATAAAAACTGTTGGAGAAGAATATGTTTATTAATTTGTTTCCTCTGAAAGCAGAGCATGTGACAAGGCGGTAGATAAAGATGACATAATCATGGAAGAAGCATGTACAGTTATAAGACATAAGGACTAAAGAATAAACTTAGAGAAATGCATATATTCAAAGAACTGACAAAGGCCAACGAAGGAGATTGAAGAGAGTAGACTAGAAATGTAAGAGAAATCTAGAAGACTGTAATTCCTGAAGACCCAGGGAAGATAGATTTGATGAAAGAATGAACTCTTTAATACCACAAAGTCAAGCAAGATGTGATGGAATCCAAATAAAAAATGGTCCAATTCTCCATCCATCCCTGTATCCATAGCATTTGTAAAGCAAATTTGCAACTCCACCAGTAAACAGATGGAGTCTATTTCTCTACTCCTTGTTGCTACTTCTTTGGCCAATGGAATGCAACAGAAATGACAATGAGCTGATTTTGTGCATATGACTCAAGAGACCATGCACACTTGTATACTGTCTTGGAATCCTGCTGTTACCATATGAACAAGTTTAGGCTAGCATGCTGGATGAGACGTGTAAACTGATCATTCCTGCATACATAGATAACTGATACAGGGAAAAATCTTTGCAGGAGCAAATTTAGAAAAGTGATGGTAAGAGGCAAGCTGTTAGATTATGAATTGTTGGAGAGTTACCAGGAAACGAGCAAAGAATATTTTTAAATAAGTATCTTTTTGAAGAGAAGAACAGAGTTAGACAAGTCACTGAAGGTATTACAATTTTTTGTGTGTGTGTGTTGAGGAAGATTTGCCCTGATTTAACATCTGTTGCCAATCTTCCTCTTTTTGTATGTGAGCAGCCACCACAGCATGGCTGCCGACAGACGAGTGGTGTAGGTCCATGCCTGGGAACTGAACCCAGGCTGCTGAAGTAGAATGCACCAAACTTAACCGCTAGACCACCAGGGCTGGCCTGGTATTAGTATTTTTATTGTGTGTATAGAATGGATTTGACTATGTTTTAGGGTGATGAGAATAATCTAATGGAATGTGAGATGAATAGGCCAATGGAAGAAGAGATAATTGAGGTAGCACGTTCTCAGGAATGGGTGATCTCAAATGTACAGATGATTGAAACAGTCTGGTAAAGGAATAGATTAAATTTTTCTTGAGATGAGGAGAAAAGGGCAGGTGATGATATGGAGAAAGAATGAGGTTGGAGAGAAGTAGATTGAGTGAGTCATGTCTTTTCAAAGAAGTAGTAAAATCATCTGCTGAATTAAGTTAGCTGATTTTCTGTTCTAAGAGTAGAGAAATTTTCAAACATTGATGAAATATTTAAAATGTAGTCAATTGGGGGATAAATACAAAGATGGTACGTGGTGCTGAGAGCCCAGGTGAGTCTGGATACCAAGAAACACGCTAAAAGTGTAGAAATTATACTTGACATGAGAAGGAAAAGCATGCAAGAGACAACTCTGAAAGATAAAGATGCACAAGAGAACTTTTTATTTCTAAAGTTGGATTTAGAAATTGGTAAGTCAAGTCTGATGATTTCTTTCTATTTGTTGTGTATCTTGAATTAATTCTGTTAAATAGAATTAATATAGATCATGCACGTACAAAGTTGAAACTTTCATAATTTTGGATTCTTGGCAGTGTGTGTGTGAGGTGGAAGAGAGGGACAGAGTGGAGACTATGCAACCAGGAGAGAAATATAGTGTTGGGGGTAGAAATATAAAATATTAATAAGAAAGGTAAAGAAAACAATGCCCTGTCTTTGCTTATCAGCCTTCACATCAGGATTGTGAAGTTGATGAGAAAGAGTTCCTGGGTCCTTTGTGTAGAGATGGCGAACTGTCTCTATATGTCCAGGATGCTGAAAGAGTGAGATGTTGATAAAGGCAAAGGATGAGGTGAAGGTACATTTATACAAGAAGGAAAGACTGGAATTTTATGGCAGTCTCTCAGGATTTCCTTGCTTTAACCTGCAGTCAGAAAAATCAATTGGACACATTATCTTTACTTATAGCATAGTAACATCAACTCAGAGAATTATTGAGAAAATCAAATGAGATCAGTATGCCTGAAAGTTCATTGAAAATATAAAACTTCACACAAAGAAAAGGATTTGCTAAGCTAAAGGCAACAATATTTAAGATAACTTTTATTAAAATTGATTTTTAAATGATATAAGGAATAAGCCTTATCCTGTTGCTTAAAACTAACTGATTCTGTCTCAAAATGATCAAAGCAATTAATCTAAAATGTTTGTCATAGGAGATTGAAATAATAATGCAACTGTTACATGTTCTAAAATTTTGTGGATATACTCTTTCATTGTATGTATTCAACATTCACCAAAGAAGAGTAAATTCAATTACTTCTAACTCATCAGCCCTACATATCTTCCTGCATCTATCATGCAATGTTTATATGAACTATTTTTTTATCACTTTTTGTGCCACTTGAAAGTAAGTCCTTCATAATGAGAATTATTTGCTCTGGTGGTCTATGTGGATATTGATAGAGCATAAAGCCAGTTGACACATAATTTGGGAACATTGATATGTTCCCCCTGCTGTCTTAAGCAGGGAAAGAAACAGCATAATTCACCCTAATCGTTTGTATTCTAGCATTATAGAGATCAGGTCTCAATGAATATATATAAGACGTGAGAAATTAAAAAATAATCCATCATTCTCTTAACAAAACAAGCAATCATTCACTTGTGAGATGTCTGTCGAGTACCTGCCTTGTGCCAGGCACTCTGCTAAGTGCTAGTTAATATCCCAAACATAATCTGGTCACTACTTTGGAAAGCTTATGAAGAATTGAAGGAGATAAATAATATCTTCAAAAAAATTCAATATGATTTATTGTTTTATATTTTGCAAAATTTCTTCTCAAGTTCTGGTTTAGATTAATTGGGAGGACAAGATGAAAAAAGAAGGTGGCAGGGAGAGAACTAACAGAATAGTGGTCTGGGGCTGTGAGTCACTGTTACTGAACATTTGTAGTTTGTGTGCACAAAACTCTCTTCCTCTATTTAATTCTCCTGATCTGTATAACTTCTCACCAACTCATTTAATTTTAGAGACAATTTCAAAGTGAATATTACACACAATGTGGAAAGGATAGTCTCCTCAATAAATGGTGCTGGGAAAGCTGAATAGCCAAATGCAAAAGAATAAAATTGCACCCTTGTCTTACATCAAACACAAAAATCAACTCCAAATGGTTTAAAGATTTTAACATAAGACCTGGCATCATAAAAATCCTAGAAGAAATATAGGAAAAAGTTTCTTCACCTTGGCTTTGGCAATGATTTCTTGGATGTGACATCAAAAGCACAGGCAACAAAAACAAAAATAGACAAGTAAGATCACATCAAACTAAAAAGCTTCTACATAGCGAAGAAAACCGCCAACAAAGTGAAAAACTCACCTATGGAACAAGAGAACATATTTGCAAACCATATACCTGACAAGGGGCTAATATCCAAAATATATAAGGAACTGCTTCAACTCAATAGCAAACAACTATATAAATAAAATAACCCAATTAAAAATGGGCAAAGGACTTGAAAAAACATTTCTCCAAAGAAGACACACAAATGACCAGTAGGTATATGAAAAGGTGCTCAACATCACTAATCATCAGGGAAATGCAAATCAAAACCACAATGAGATATCACCTCACATCTGCCAGGATGGCTATTATCAAAAAAAAAAAGAAAAAAGATAACAAGTGTTGGTGAGGATGTGGAGAACAGGGAACCCTTGTGCACTATTAGTGGGAATGTAAATTGGCGCAGCCACTGTGGAGGTTCCTCAAAAAATTAAATGTAGAACTACCGTATGATTCAGCAATCCCACTTTGGGTATATATGCAAAGGAATTGAAGTTATGATGTCAAAGAGATGTCTGAACTCCCATGTTCATTGCAACATTATTCCCAATATTTAAGACATGGAATCAACCTAAATGTCCATTGACGGCTGAATGGATAAAGAAAATACCCATATAAAGAAATATATATATATATTATTCAGCCCTAGAAAAGAAGGAAACCCTGCCATTTGTGACAACATGGATGAACCTGGAGAACATTATACTAAGTGAAATAAGCCAGACACAGAAGGACAAATACTACATGGTACCTGAGGTGCATGAGGAATCTAAAAGAGTCAAACTCATAGGAGCAGAGAGTAGAATGTTGGGTGCCATGGGCTGGGGGGAAGGGGAAATAAGGAAATATTAGTCAAGGGGTACAAAGTTTCAGTTATACAAGATGAATAAGTCCTAAAGATCTACCGTACAGCATAGTGCCTGTAGTTAACCATACTGTATTGCCTACGTAAAATTTTGCTAAGAAGGTAGATCTTATGTTGAGTGTTCTTATCACAAAAAAATGAAGAGATCAGTAGGAAGCTTTTGGAGGTGAGGGATATGTTTATGGTATAGCTTGTGGTGATAATTTCACAGGTAAATACTTATCTCAAAACTCATTAAGTTGTATACATTAAATATGTACAGCTTTTTGTATGTTCATCATATCTTAATGAAGTAGTTAGAAAAAAAAGTCCTTGCTCTTAGCAGCTTTCACTGAAGTAATTGAATGTCTATTCTTAAAGGGTAACATTACATGAAGGTACTTCAGATTTTTTATTTGTGAATTTCTCTAAGGCAAGAATAGTATTTATTCATCTTGTATCCCCAATAAATATCAAGAATATTACAGGTCACAAATAGTAATTTTTGACTTTTGCAAAAAAACTAAAGATTCCCAAACTGAGTGGAAACAGATTACTTTTTTATTCTTCCAAAAATGTAATTTGAAAGGAAAGAGATGGGTTTTCCTAGAGATGTATCTAATTGTTTGGCAATAATTTGTGGTCCTTCAAAAATAGGACTAATTATCATCATGTAGGCAGGGAAGCTTAGGCAGCAATTTGTAATTTTTAGCAGCTTTTTACTTGCAGCATTTTAAAGTTGCTGCAGCAGGAGGTAAAATACAAAATCATGTTTATTTGAATAGAAGTATTTAAAATGGTATATTATGGAATCACTGAAGTAGAGTTCAGGGAAAATGAATGTATCTGTCCTTTGTGTATATTATTTAAACTTCCTGTGTATTCCACGTAATGGTGATTTGGATTTTGGTTTCTCTAATAACTTCTTAAATGTGTCTTACAATGGTATTCACTTACAGATATAGTCTAATACGCAGGCCAATATGGTAGCCACTAGCCAAATACTCAACTAGCTGTTGAGTATTTGAGTAGTCTGAATCGAGTTGTGCTGTAAATGTAAAATACACACTGGATTTAAAATACTTAGAAAAAATTAAAATATCACATGACTAATTTTTAAATTAATTACATGTTGAAATTATACCATTTACCTATTGGATTAAATAAAATATGTTAAAATTAATTTTATCTGTTTCTTTTATTTTCTTAATGTGGCTACAAGAAAACTTAAAAGCACAGGTGTGGCTTGCCTTATATTTCTATTGAACAGTGCTGTCTAATACGTCAAAACTACAGTGGGATTATTTTTCTCCCTTTTAAAACTATTTTCTATTACTAGAGGCTTAGCGTACAATGATTTTTACAAACCATATTGCACAGCTTAAGTTTGTATTCAATTTCTTATCAACTAAAACCATGAGCTCCATTTTAAGAAAGCTGCTGGTAGGCAACACCACGCTGTCCTCCAGTTTATTTTATATATCAAAAATTATATATCCCACTTACTTGCAAAAAAGATTTTTCCAAACCCTACCATAAAATATATTTAAACACAGCAGTTACAAATAAAGTCAAATAGAAACAAAATAAGATAGAGGAAGAATAGGTATCATTCTGAGATAAAATGTTTACTGTAATTGTTTAGGCATTTTGCTCAAACTTTTTTATAAGAGGAAAAGGAAGACCGTTGTCTTCTTGGCCTTATGGTAGAGTAAACTGGAAATTTGGAATCATCCACTATTAGAAACTGAACTTCTTATAAGGTAGCCTCTAAATGTTTCTGTATGGTGAAAAAAAAAACAAAAAAGGCAGAGAAATCCCTGTGAGGTGAGGAAAATCAGAACACCTTAAGAATCCATTGCTGCTGTGTCTAGTTACCCCACTGATGAACCTACTTACGTGGCCTCATTTGCACATTTGCATTTTTTTGTGAAATAATGGTGACATGAATAGCAGCAGTAAGAGCCCTCTTCATCAAATTCCATAGAGTATTTGAAAAACCAGTGGTGACAATTTTCAACAATACTATGTGTGATCCAAAAATACAAGGATTGATTTAATCCGAAACACTACTTGAAGCCAATTAAAAAGTTGTGCAGTACAAATGGAGAAAAATATTTTAGCAGTTTCTAAGAAAACCTGAAGAATCTATTGAAATGAGTCACATGTGAGAAATTTAAAAAATTGCATACTGGTGTAGGTAAGTCTGAAAGAGGTATAAAATTGAAGTGAGCAGAGGGAAGTAAGGAGAACGTGGTAGAAATGACGTAGGAGAGGTAGCTGAGGGCCAGAACTTTCTTGTAAACTCTGAAAAGAAGTTTGGATTTTGCTGTAAATGTGATGTCAAGCCATTGATGTTGAGCACTGGACATATAGAATATTATTATACGTTCTAAAACATCAGTCTGACTGCTCTGGGGCCAAGAGAGAAATCAAGATAATGCCTCTCCAGACATAGACATGAAGATGTGTAATAAATATTTGGATATAGGAGTTTGAAGCTCAGGGAATAGATCAGGGCTAGATATATAACTTTGGGTACCAATGTATAGAGAATAGAAGAAACCTTTTGGGAGTGAATATAGATAGAAAAGACAAGGGCCCCTGAACTCCTACATATTTGGATTTCACCTAGAAACGCTAAAGACAGAAAAGAAAACTTAGAAGGAGCAGCTTGTGAAATAGAACAAAACCCAGAAGCGTGATACTTCATGGATGCCAAGAGCCCGTGACAGCAACGGGGGGATTGTCAAGTGTGCAAATACTGTGGATAAGCTGAGTAAGACGGGAGCACAGCGGCAGCCATGAGATGTTTCATCGCTGAGGTCCTGGTTGACATTGACAAGAGCGGTTTCAGTGGTACAGGTTAAATGAAATATTGGGAGATGACAAAGTGTATCCTGGATGCACAATTATGAACAACTTTTTCAAGACTTTTCTATTTAAAGGAGCAACAAGAGGAACAGCAAAAGAAATAACTGAGCAGACACAGCATTAAGAGAAATTTGGTTTTTGTTTGTTTTGTTTTAAATCATGGGAATGATACAATAGAAAGGGAAAGGTTGAAGATCCTGGAGCAGATGGATAGAGGACCTACGTCCTCCAAAAGAGGAGATGAGGGCAAGAGGATGGAAGCCTGAGCATATCTGAAAAGACTGGCCTTAGAAGAGACTAGGGGCACTTCATTCTTTGTCACAAGAAAGAAAGCAGATACAATACATGAAGAGACACGGGTGGAGTGGCAGATTTATTGGAGGGACTCTGAAGGCATTTCTTTCTTCTTTTTTCTATTTTCTCAACGAAGTGTGAAGCAAGGTCATCGGCTGAGATGAAAGGAAGGGGTTTATTTTATTACAAAAAGAATAAAGTAGTTGAATCTAATAAAGAGAAACTGTCTGAACCTGCTTTCAAGCTTGTATACAACCTTTTCCTTCCAAGTAGACCCACTGCTGTCCACATGATTCTAAATGACTGGAGGATCATCTGCACCCCAGGTGTTTGATAATTCTATGTCACTTCTTATACTGTGGGGACTATGAGTGGGTTGTGTTGGCTGGAATTTACAACAGACTGTCACTTCACTCACATTTTCCTTATTTTTTGAGTCCTCAGTGTTTAGAGCAGATCTGGAGGATAGCCAAGAGATTATCCATGCAAAGGCAGGCTGAGGTTTAAAATAAAAGAACTTAATATTTATGTTTCCCTGAAACAATGTTTGTGTAGAAATTGAACATAGATTCTATTCCTGTTCATAGACATAAAATATAAAAATGTCACAGAGTAGGCCAGATAAATGCATCTATCTTTTCTATGCAATGCTGAATGCAACTCTCTAAAATCTTATGACTTTTGCATCTATGCTCATGGGTGAGATTGGCATGTGGTCTTCTATTACTTAGACAGAATTTATCATTAGACATTAAAATCTACTTTCTCTCTCACATTCCCTTCAGACTCTACTTAAGCTGCTCCCCTAATGTCAACCAGTTATTATGTGCCAGAGCTTCAGAGTACATTCAACACCCCCTCGATTTCATCAATTTAACCCATTATAATGGATTGGGATTCTCTTAGGGTAGTTTGACCTTTTCCCCAGGAATAATGGCATTTTGTGGATGATGAAGAAACCTACAATAGACAAAGGCAAAGTTTTCTTATTTATTTGGGAAATTCTAGAAAATATGATATATGAACCACATGACATTGAGGGTCTCCAGAGAAAAACACAATTTGACTACTTAGGCAGTCTCAAAACAGGCACAATTTGACCCAGGTTTGTGTAAATCTAAAAAAGAAATAAGGAAACAACAGTTTATATATCATTTATAGTAGAGGAAGAGGTTTATATGTCCATCTTTTCTGGTGTCTTGTTTTGTTCTGGTGTCTGAGGCAAGCAGAACAGCTAACATGTATTCTGGGATTTCTAATCATATTTCTATCCCATTACAAGGTTGTGTTTGTTCCCTCTTTCCTTTCCCCACATTTAATATATTACTTTCAATTGTGCTTTGTTAGTTGTAAAAAAAGATGACAGAACACATTCCCCTATATGGATCCTGTCCATTACTATTAGAGGAGTAGCCCATATGCATTTAATGAATTATCTTTTACTCTTTCCTCCACTGCATTATTTTCTTTCATCATGAAGGTTTTGGAGATAGCAAAATAGAGCTGTCTGTATATAATCACAAACTAATAAATGTAACTTTTCTCATCTTTTATCAATCATGTATTTTTGTAGTAACATTGACTATGGAATAGGAGGCCATATATCTTTTTGAAAAGAAGAAAGAATTTGCCTTAAAATTAACAGGCATGCAAATATTATTTTAATTATATAAATATAGATAACAATACAGATATTAATGTTAATTTTAGTAGGCATTATTAATTATCATCAGTTTTTAGGTGACCTCTGCTAACCATGGAGTTTCTGAACTCCATTTCTGCTTTTATAATTCCAAGAGAGATTTTCTGAAATAATCTTCTGGTTTATTTCCCCATAAAATCAGTTGTGACTTTCATTACTTTGGTGGTATTTTAGTAGTATTGCTGCAGCATTGTTATACACAGGTCTATGCCATTGTATTTTTCTTTTTTTCATTTCTAAATGAAATTTTGCTGTCTTTACCAAAAAAAAAAGTAAAATTAAGTATAACGTCTTGTCTTCTTTCTAGTCTTACAAACTCCTTCAAAAAATAAATTATACAAGTGGTTTGTATCAGGAATTACAAAGCGTGAAATCAATATATTATATATGTCTTATTAATTTACCTATTACAGAAGTTGAATCTGGTAATCAGTCAAATGTAATTACTTCAGCAATGTGCCGGGCACTGTATTAGGTATTAAGAGCATTGCTACCAATAATCTATCCAGGAACCACTACTAATATATTTGTGAGAATGTTTGTATTAGTTTTTCATTGCTGTGATAACAAATTTCCAAAGACTTGGTGGCTTAAAACAACACAAACTTATTATCTTAGAGTTCTGGATGTTAGAAGTATGAAACATCTCAATGGGCTAAAATCAAGATGGTAGCAGGGGTGTGTTTCTTCTGGAGCCTCCAGGCGAGAATATGTTTCCTTGACTCTTCCAGCGTTTAGAAGCCGCCCAATTCCCTGATTTGGGTGTCCTTCCACTTTCAAAGCCTGCAAGGGTCCAACGGTCAGTGGAGTCTTTCTCATGCTGCATCACTGTGATATTGCCTGCTTTCCTTTCCCCTTTATAAGGACCCTTGTGATTAGACTGGGCCAGGATAATCTCTTTATCTGTTATTCAAGATAATCTCCTTATTTTAAGGTCATCTTATCAGTAACCTTAATTCTAACTGCAACCTTAATTCCCCCTTGCCATGTAACATAACATAGTCCCAGGTTTCAGAGATTAAAACACACATCTTTGGGGGACCATTATTCTGCCACCCACTACCCCATAAGTCTAAGTACTATGCCTAGTTTTAGACCTCCAAAGTAAAGAACTGAAAGTATCATCTGTAAGATTTGGGTCTAAAACATTTTTTTCATGATTCATTACATACAAATGCTGCAAAACTTTGTTTTTGGTTGATTTATTTGGATAATTATCCTTAGTTCTCCAGCTCATTTTGTATGAGTTAAAATAACATAGATTTCAGCTCTTAACCAAACATAAGAGTTCCAGTTTTAGAATTGTATTAATTTTAGAAACAAAAGACAAGAAGGGATACTTATGAATATTAATTAAGTAGGTTCTAAAATAAATTATAAGTGAATAAAATTTCAGGACCCAATGACTCAGCTTTTGTGTAAGACATATTAAAAATGACAGCATGGTTTGCCACTATTATGTTTTCTTTAATTCCTTCTGACCTTATTTATTTAACTTTTTGGGGTCAAAAAAAACAGTAGTAGGGATTTGATTTGAGTGTATGAATTTTTAACCTAAGAGTTTCTGACTCCAACTGTCAGGACCTCCTGACCTTACAGCTTGAAGTGATTTGATTTAGTCAGCAGACATGGTGGTCATTGTTCCATGTATAAGCAAAAGCCATTTTTTGTCTTTCAAACTCAATTTAAAATTCAATGACATGGTAGAAATAGAATTTAAATTGAATATCATGGAATAATTAACATTATAGTCATGTTGTGATAAAAATTACCATTTTCATTGATGCTGAGCCAAGAGAGATTGCAGCATGAGTTCCTAAAAGATCTAGTAGTCCCATCCTGTTGTTTATCTTCATGATCTCAGGATATGTTTTTGCTAATTCATTTCTTTGGAGAATCTATTTGATGAGGCCTGAATGTTTAAAGGTATAGGTCAATGAATTATGATTGGTGAAGGAGTCTTTATTTTATATTTTAGGCATAAATTTGAAGCAAGAGTAATCATAGTAAAATGTTCTTTTAATTCTTAAGGACATAAGGAAACTTGGGAGCACCAGGACTTTGCATCTTCTCCAAAGCTATAATTGCTGGATTCTGATATGATACTAAACTGGCATTTGTATTTCTCAATTTATCCTAGATCATGAGATTTTTAAGCACCCTATTTTAAGTCAAATTGCAGGGCTAACTACTGAACCCCAAGCATCTGCTACTAAATAAATTTTGTGTAGTCAATAAACATATTTTTACCGAGAAATAACTTCATATCTCTGTTTTGGAAGGGATATGTATGATTGTCAAATTAAACCTCCCATTTTACATGATTAACCAACCCAAACTTTGCAAAAAGGTTAAAAAAAGCCAGAATCTCTTTATATTGTGCATTAATTACATGAATGGGTTTTCACCTTTTTTTTTATCAGTTATTTTTCATTTTGTTTTGCTTAACATTTGGTTCTTTGGTTGCTGAGGCCTTAGAGAGAGGATTTAAAACTAAAGTTGGATTTGAATCTCAGCCCCACCTTTTTAACATGTCTGATTTTCATTTCCGTGGATATAAATAGAAAATAACACTTATCTTTCTGAATTAAATGATTAAAAGAGATAACGTTTAACTATCTAGCATAGTGTTTTGTTCACAAAAGATACTCAAGAACCCTTCTTTCATTGTTTTTTGTTTTGTTTTGCATTTTCCTTCTCTCTTCTCCTTTCTAGTTACTGGAGCAGTAATTCCAAGTTACTTTCACATTGCATTGTACTGCTTTCTGCTTACACCTTATGGTTGCATAGGGTGAAAAATTGGTTGTTGATATTTAGTGTGGTGAAATAAAGGATAAAAAATGGTTTGAGACTTTGAATATACAATATTCTGCAGAGGAGGGAACATTAGAGGGCCCCAGTCCAATGAGATAAATCTTCAAGATGGCAACTCTAGGACACATCCGTTAAACCAAAAGAAAGAAAGAAAATAATTTCTTAACTCGTGTTAATAGCTTGTTGAGTAGCATTGGCCTACTTAGGGGTGAATATTTCCATGTAGTCATGGACTTTTCTCTTGAGAATTAGAATTTCCTTCCCTTTAATTCCCGTGCATCTCAGAAAGCACTGATGTTATTTAAATGTAATACCATTAGGTGAGAAATCTTTTACTAACACAGGCTCAATAGGGGTATTTGAGAGCCAAAAAAAAGAAAGGTTATAAGGAGACTTGTGTATTTCCTCATATTATTATACTTGCCTTAGCACACCCTCAGCTTCAGTCACTTGTTAAAGAAGGAAACTTTAGAAGAAAAAATCCTATGCACCTCAAGGAGTATAGGTAAAGACTTATTCAAATTGAAGTCATAGGTCTCCAAACCGTAGTCGAAAGCTCACAAGCATACGTTATTTATTACTTATTTGTTATGAAGTTTAAACTTCTAAAATTTAAGGAACATTTTTACTATTATATATTTCCAAGTGCTTCAGGATATTCTTTATCCTCTGGAAAATTAGTAATATGATTTAAAAATGTTGTTGCTATCCTTTTTTACAAGCAAGCATGTGAAAATTCTTTGAAAATGAAGAATCTATGAAGAAATAAATGTAAAGCACCGTAAGAAGAATGATGAATATGAGGAGGATGATGATGATGATGGTGATGGTGATGATGGTGATTGTGAAGAAGATGATGATGACAAAGGCTCTAAAATTTGAGGTGGAGCAGAATTGAACAAAAGAGTAAAGAACTGTGATATGTCTTGTTAAGAAGTTAACATACCAGGTAGATTGGTATAGGTACAGAAAATAAAAGAGTAATAATTTATTAGTAAATAAAGAAATTTATTGCTAACTGTTTGGTGTTGCTGTGGTAAATACTCAGATAAAGAAGGTGTTATTATTATCTCCAGTATAATAATAGTTAAGGATAAAATTTTTGAACACAAATAGCAAGAAAGCACTTTGCTTGGTGGAGTTTAGAGGAAAGAAGAGGCAGCTTCTGATTGAAAAATGGAATCTGAAATTCTATAATAAAGTATCAAACCAGAGTCTTTTGCGGGGGGGGGGAGGGGGAAGCTACATTTTTTCATCACTAACTAAATGTGAGTGTAGAGAAAGAAGTCAAGTTGATTCAAAGTTCTTAACCTTGAAAGACTAGGGGGTGGCTGCCATGAATAGAGATTAAAAAATCAAAAGAAATTTTGTAGAAGACAAATAGCCATAATGCAGTCTTGTTTTGTGGGAGTTTGAGGGAAGAAAGGGCTTTACTTCTGCTTGGAAGGTGAAATTAGGCTTTTAAAAAAGAGATGCCACACCAGAGCCTTCAAAGGAAGAGTGGGGATGGAGGAGGGAGATCAAGTGACATTTAGGCATGAGAAGAGACAGCGGTACAGAATTCTTCTGGGGAGGGGGTTCGGGAGAGGTTTGCCTAAGACGTGTTAAGTCCGGGTAGAGACAGCAAGGGGCCCAGGGAAGGAGGGAGGTAAAAATTCAGATTTAAAGTTTAGGAGAGGGCTCAGAGCTAGAAATACAGGATTCTGAGCCATCTAAGAAGAGACGATAGTTGAAGCTTTATGAAAGAATGTAATGGATTATAGATAGAATGACAAGGACTTAGACAAGGACTCCAGAGTCTTAGAGATGGCCTACATTGAAGAACTGAAAGGAGCGAGGAGGCAAGTGAATAGAGGACACAGAGAAAGAGAAAACAGAGGAGTGGCAGACAAACTATAAGAGTGTTCTCACAAACAGAATCGTGAGAGAAGAAGAGATTTAAGTGTGGTCAAATGTGTGATGTTGTAGGGGGATCAAGAAATCTGTTTTGAATGAATGAATGTTGTTGAACTGGGAGTCGATGTTAGCTGTGTGCAAATATTGCCACTCCTTCCCTTGGCCTCTGTTGACTGATAAAGCATCGTCTATAAATATCTTTTCATTTATTTGTATACTTTTCTACATGTCATTCGTGGTTATTTCAGAAAAGAGGAATCCAGAGCATATGTGAGTCTTTTTAATTTCATGTATCTTTGTACATACTTTCTCAAGTGTCTTGTACAGGATTTTATATGCTGTTGTAACCACAGTTTTTCTTTGCACAAAAGATTTGCTAACAAGTGCTCTGATTTCTCAAGTGAACCCAAACATTTCTAATTAAATGTGTGTTTAGTGTCTTTCAGAGAAAAATTACTAATGCTTCCATTAAAATTAGTAAGCAGTACACATCTACAACAATAACAATGGAGTTTGGTGACTTTTAATCTTTGGATAGAAAACTGCTTTTGATAATTAACTAAGAAAGTCTTGTAGAATTCTTGTGCTTTAATTTCCTTAATACTACTTTTGATGATTTGTTAAACTTAAAGAGAGGGATTAAGACAATTTTTTTTCATAGCTATAAAAGAAAAGTCAGGAATAAAGTTTGTCTCTAATTTAAACAATTTTTTCTATTTTTTAATACTGTAGTTGATTCTCTAATTTCTTCTGGGCATATGTCCTATTTACCCAATTTAACTATAAGATTATTGTGGGCAGAGACCATTTTTATTTCTTTTTCTTTTTTTTTAATTAGCCATGTAGCAGCACAATATCTCATACATGAAACACAGTAGTAAATTGAATGTCTGTTGAATGGATCCAAAAGAATCCTCTACATTTACGTATCTCTCTGTATCTCTTAATTCTCTCCTTTGAGCATAATTCAGAATTCATCACAACTCTTTTTTTATGAATGAAAAAAACTCAGAAATGGTCATATTACATATACACCTAAAAGGAAACTTTTTACCATGTTACTGACAAGAAAAATATTTTGAACTCAAAACTAGAGAAATTAGTAAAAGTGGAATACTACAAGTTAGAACAAAATTTGATACAAAAGAAAGTATCCCACAGGAGGAAAAAAAGGAAGTGAAAGGTTAAGACATTGCAAAATGGGAGTGGGATACGAGAGCACTCTTTATTTTTTGTTTATTTTTCATAACTAACAAATAACTCATTTTTTTTTTTACCTCCGACAGTAAAATTTGTGCAGAAAGGTCATTTTCATTAACCTTAGGTTTGTAATTTCCAGGCTTCCTGCCCAAAGGCATTGCTGTTATTTACAATTTTTCTTAGTCCTATACAAAACCAAACAACCATCAGTGTAAGGCTAATATATGTCAAGTGCCTTAGGCACATTTCAATTAAGTATTAACATAGATTGGAAAATTTCCAAAACATTTAGTGAATATTGTTTTCAATCATTTTCATTAAAATTAATAGCAAGTGTTAAAAAGTAATATACCAGGGAGCTGGGGGAATTGAATTTTTAGCTTCTAAAGCACTATTTGTGCTAATGTAGAAAGAATTTTAGTACAATTCAGCCACATATCACCTGGTCCCATTAAATCTTGCATTTTGCGTGGGTAGAGGATGGGAGTTATGCACAAATTAGTTTTGTTTTAATACTTTTATATAGTGACTTCAAATTTTAATGAGTATTTACTAGATACCAAAAATGATGAACTCACATCTGAGCAAGCTTAAAACCTCAAACTACGTTCACCCATCATTAATGATATTTTCCAGAAATGCTTAAAGATGAGCTTTGAGAAATCAGTTTATAGAAGTAGATAAAAGAATTTTCCAAATTAAATATTATACCAATACAGAAATACTCAAATCATTGTAAGAGGAACTAATGATTGAGAATTGTGTCTGAGAATTAAAAAGATAAAGATAAGGAATGAATTAAGTGGAATATATTGTTGAAATATCAAATCAGAAGTCATAATGGCCCAAATTTATCTCTCAGCATGGTATTATATAGAATATGAACTTTAACATAAAATAAAAGTCATTGACCTCCCTCACTTAATAACCCTTTAGTTTCTTAAAAATATAAAGGTTTCCAGCTGCACAGCAGTTTATAATACTATTGGTATTATGTATGGCATTTAAAAAACTGATATTTTATCAAATTCAATCTGTGAAATATATATCATATTATACATACGTGCATATGTATGTGTGTGGATGTGTGTGTATATATATATATAAAATTTCCAATTTTAGGTAGTGATTTTTTTAACCTTTCAAAGATATTACTACACATAAACACTGATTTTTCTTCATTTCTTCCATTCAAGTCAACGCTATATAAGGACCACACAGTGGAACATGAACAAGTTAGGATTTTGAATAGAGTTATCTGTTGGAATAGCAGCAGCATTTTGAATGTTAATGTCATTCATAAAATTTCTTGATGACTTTGTTCTAAATTTCTTTCAAATGTAAGAGAAGGAAAAAGGATATACAAAAGACACAATAAAAGATCATAAAGATAAAACAGTTTTCTTTGCAATGGGGATGGCTTTCTATTTGTCAGTTTTCTAGATGCCCATCTTCCCAAAAAAGCCATTGTATACAATTAAACTGCCGCTCCAGGAGGGCAGAATGCTGAGCCCAGAAGAATAATTAGATCGGAAAAAATGGTAGAGATAATTATGACATAGCACTTGAGTGAGGAGTGACGGTCAAGGTGAGGCACCACTGGCCATGAATCCAGAGTAGAGAATGTGAGCCCTCCTTTGTGGAATCAGAGGGGTCAGCAACACCAGAAAGCAGCTTGCTAACTTGGATGGCCAATGAGGGTCTAAGAGCACGAACTCTCAGACAGGTCCTTAGGAGAGTATGGCTACGAGAGAGCAACCTTGAGAAACTACTGAAGAATATGGCACAAGAAAGGCCTTCAGGTCTACGTTTCCCACTGTTAATATTTCATGAGAAAACTAAGGCTGGTTATGTGGTGTGTATAGGAGAGACTCTGACACAAACGTCATTCCCCATGTCTGGGGTAACTTTTTTCTTATCCCCATTGTCCACTACAGAAACTCATTTTCACTCTTTAAATCTGAGGGAAAATGGCATTTTTTTTCACCTTTTTTCATTCTCCCTAATTCTCAATTACAATCATTTCTTCCTTTGCCTCTCATAGCACTTCACACACATACATACACACACACACTCTCATATTTTCTCTTTCTATCTCTCTGTCTCTCGCTATAGATTAAGCATCTCAAAGAAAGGGTTCATATCTACTTAATTTTCTATCCTTGGCTCCTAGCACACTGACTAACACATAATAGGTGCTCAAATATATTGAATGAATAAGTTAATAATTTAAGCCTTGTAGACAAATAGAGTAAGATTAAAGGATAACAAGATCAGAACAATATCAAGAGTTTTTAAGGTAAATAGGCTCCCATATTTGAAAGCGACTCTAATTACATTCCAACAGTATTTGAGAAGCTTCTGGATTCGGTATGCTTCAAGGATTGTTACTACAAATAAGAAAAGATGACTGATTCATATGAGGCTAAGTGAGGAAAACTTAGAATGGGTATTTTGCCACATTTGCCCATATTTTACTAACCCTTCATAAGGAGGAGCTGGCATATGAATAGGCATTAATTTGCACTAAATATATTGCAATTAGTTATAAAGGCGTGTAAATCATAGTTTGGTAGATCATTATAAAAGTCTTCCATAATAGTTTGGTTGTTCTCAATTAAGTTGTTTCCATAGCTCCAAATTTAAAAATCAAATTTTGTCAACTGTTTATCTAGTTATGAACCTGATCTCTTGATCAATTCTATAGTAATCGAATCTGTTAGCATGATTCATATCACCATAGATGATTGAATAGTGACAGTTTTCAATTGTATTATTTCCAAAGAATCATATTTTATGTTATATTGTATTTTTTTATCTGAAATTAAGAAATTATTTGTCTTTGATATATTAGTTGGTTATTAATAAATAAATAGCATATATAGCATAAGTTAAGTATCTTTCATTTTTCCTGTAAATAGAGAGTGGGAGGTGGAGCATAGTCTGTTGTTTTTTTCCTATTCTTGTCTCTAATTTGATCCCTCTAAGGCTTTGGTCTCTATTTCCATAAAAGCTTTTTTCTATGTGAATTAGGCAATTTTTACTGATGAAGCAAAGACCTTTGTAACATTTTTCCTGGAAGCTAGCATCAAATTGTTGACTTCTTTCCAGTGACCTTCAAAGTATAATGGTAAGGCATCATTATTAGTCTATATCAGAGTTGAACTTATAACCTTTAGACCAAGAGTTGTATATTGGACATCTATATTCATGATTCCTGTATTTTAGAAGAGTATTTACCTCTTAGGTCATCTGTGAGCAGACATGGGGAATTCATATGAACATAGTTGTAGAATGGTTAGGATCTTTAGGACAAAAATTATATGCAATTCAATTACTTTAAGATTGATGATGCTCGCAAGAAAATGTGACACACATATTATACAAGAGTATTCTATGGCTCTTTTACTGAGTAATTTTGATGTAAAGTTCATGCAGCTAACTCTTCTTTGTATAAAATTCCAATTTTATCTTGGATTCATAGTAACTTAAATCAGCTAGATAAATATCCATGGTTCACATGGAAAAGAATTAGCTATGGTTCACTTAGCAATAAATTTGGGTTAATGTGGACTCAAACGTTTGAAAATATAAAACCAATAATATAGCCTTAGATTCTTTATGCCTTTATAAGTGAAATCTAGGTACTACATGGATATGTAGCTGTGCAGGTGTATAGAACCTGTACAGAATTCTGAGTCAGACAGCCTTGATCATTGCGTCTCCACCTTGTGTAGACAAACAAAGCTTCCTTTCTTAAACTCCTGCAAAATTGTGCCATTATATCTCCAATACAGAGTAGAATGCGCTGGCTAATTGATTCATGCAAGACATTTTCTTGGACTTTTAAAAATCAAATATATTTTCTTATAATTACCTCTTCTGAAAAGAATTTAAGCTAGCTTATAACAAAAGGCATATTTAATAAATTAGTAAAATATATAACAGCAGAACCAAGTAAAGAGATTTCAAATAGGTCAACACAGGTAATGTGATTCATATTTATCTCTAAGCTTTCAGGAAACCAGAATGAAATGGGAAACATACATAAGATGCATAACTCAAGTTATTAGTCAATAGAAATCATAACTCGTCTTCAGGGCAAACAAATATATAGATAATTTTAAACTTGACTGTAAATAGGATGCATTGAGTGACAGAAACTGTCCTCAATAAAACATTAACACAAATGCAACAATTAATCGAGATGCTTAAGATGTTTGAGTTTGTGAAAAGTCTTTTTTTCTGCTAGAATCATTCAATGTTATGGTGAACATACAAAATACTGTATTGCCAAAATTAACTAGCCTGCAGAGATTTCACATCTCCCCATCATGACAAATTGGCTTATTTAAATTCAGTAAACATTTGTTATATGCTTACTATTAGTTCAGCATCCCATTATATGCTATGAAGCATGGCAAACAGTATAAGTTGGGTATGGAATTTTCAATTATATTTAATATAGAAAAGAAGATTTGTATATTTTTCTATTGACTAGGGATTAGTGGTGTAGGTGATGAAAGAGGGCAAGAGTTCATTTTTTGTATTTGAAGGATTTGATCACTGCAAGATTGAAGGGGGAACCGTGAAACAAGAGAATAATAAAAAATGGCGCCCATGACGTTGGCCTTTCCCCTGGATGAATAGTAGCGCCATCTACGGAGATTGACAAATGGCTGGAAAAATCACGAAATCCTCTTTTGGGCATATTAAGTTAGAGATGCCTGTTAGACATTCTCGTCTTACTTAACCTTTGTAACATTTGATGGTGTCTAGCACTTAATCACCTCAAAAGCTCTTCTTTTTTTGACTACTCCTCCTTTTTCTTTAACTATTGTTTCACAGCAGTTTAGTCTCCTCACCATTAAATACTGCTTTTCTCTTGTGGCCGTCTGTTTTCTTATGTTATCTCAACCACATAAAACTTCAACAACTGTCTGTATGCTAATAACTTCAAAATATATCTTTTTAGCATAGGTCTTTCTCCTGAATTCTAGAGACCCTATACTAACTTTGTCTCAAACTCTACTCACCAACTTTTTTCTTGCTCCTTTTTTCTCAGTGAATGATTTAAATATCAATTGAGAATTAAATGTGTATCAGACACTCTGCTAAGCATTTAGTCATTTAATCCTTTCAACAACTTACCGAGGCATGTATTACCTCACTTTATATACCAAGAAATTGAAGCACTTAGCCAGTTAGATAAGTGCCAGAGCTGGGTTCTAAACTCAGATGGGTAGTCCTCTCCAGAATCTCAACTCTTAACCTCTGTGCTATACAGCACCTTTGCTACTATCATCTCTTCAGTCAATTATGTCAGAAACCTGAGAGTCATTCTAGCCTTCCCCCTCCACTTATATATCCAATATGTTACCAAATCCTCTTAACAGATCTTGGATCAGTCTCCTTTGTTCTGCTCCCATTGCTAATGTGTAATTTAAATCTTCATTATTTCTAACCAGGACTATTTCCATGTCTTACTAGATGGTCACTCTGTCTTCAATCTCTTATCTCCTCCACAGTGCTGCAAATAAGATTTTTTATAAATTGCAAATCTGATCATGTTCTTTCCCTACTTAAACCCATTCATTATCTTTTCTTTGATAGGCAATATGGCCTAGTGGTTAAGAATTCAGGCCAACAGATATGGGCTGAATCCTACTTTGCTACTTTATTTATGTGCAAATTTAGTTAGGGTCTTTACCCTTAATAATCACATCTTAAAACGGGGATATTAGTAGTACCCATGTCATAGGAGTATATGGAGCTTTAAAAGAGAAAATGCGTGCAAAACATTTAGGAGAGTGCCTAGCACATAGCAAAAACACATAAACGTTGGTGATAATTTATTTTTATTATCATTATTTTAGTGTCTAAGGCAAAATTCAAACTCAGCCTGGCAGACCAAGCTCTCACAGCCTCTGCCTGCTCCTTCCATGTTATCTTGCGCTAGTCCATTCATGCATCACGCTCACCAGGCCCAATGAAATACCGCATGTCTCATACATCTGTGCTTTTGCTCAGCTGCCCTTTCTACCTAGAACCCTGTTTCCTAGCTGAGAGACAAGCAAAATATTCCCCATATTTTAGACCTTGATTTAATAAACATATATTACAAAGTCCATCCTGATTTCTCCTTCTCATTCTACTCAGGATTGGGTATTTTCTCTCTGATGTCCTTTTTATACCTCATAAGTTTCTCACATAGAGCCCATGGTATTTAAATGCAGTATTTGTTTACATATCATTATCCCTCTTTTAGACCCTAAACTCTTCAAAGTCAAACAGTTTTATTGACCTTTTTATTCCCTGCACAGAACACAATGCCTAGAATATAATAGACACTAAAGATGTGAGAAACACTTGGAGAAGAGCCATGTCACTCCAGAGGAGGCTTCCACCACCAGCCAACCGACCAGCCTATCGAGGACACACAGGCAAGCCCACCCCAGAGTGACAGCCCTGCCAAGTGGAACTACAGATCTGTGAGAAATAAGACATGGCCACTTGGTGTTTTAATCACGAGATCTGGGGTGTTTGTTTCATGACAATAACTAACTGAAACAGATACATAAATAAAACACCACGAAAAGAAAGTAATTTAATTTCAATGCTAGATTTTCCATGAAAATAATATAAAAAGAGACCTTGGAAGAAATAGTTTGTCTGTCTATAGGAGAGTAAAAATATTTCATGAAGGAGTGAAAACTCACAAGATTAGGGGCTTTTTCGTTCCAATTATGAAGTTCAAGCTCCAGCTCATCGCTGCCTCCTCCTCCGTTTTCTTAGCAGGCTACTGATGAGAGTCATCAGAGACTCAGAGGCATCCAGTTATTTTGTAATAGTGGAGAGCAACTGTGTGTGATGAGTGTCTAGGGCACAATGGAAGTCAGTAGAGCTGCATGTACAGTGTCAGGATTTTTCACAACGCTTCCCAATTAACTTCCAGAGAGCCTGACTACAATATCACCAGCTGCTCGCTCAATCAATTTCTACACATTTTCCTGAGCTAAATGGGGCTTGCATGACTGAATTTGCATAGGAGTTTTCTCCAGTTGCAATGTCATAACTAGTGAGGGAAGTATTTGGAAATGACTTTTTTCTGCTTTGTGGGACATTCTCTTCGATTTTATATCTTCTCTGTCACTTTCTCCAACATTGCTTTGCATCTGTAGCATTTGTAAATTTGGAATGAGAGTCAAAAACTAAGGATGAAAAGAATAAGGTGAACTCCTTTCTTTTCATAATTTATTCGTTTATTAATTCATATTTTTGCCAGATACAGATTGATTGCCTATTATGTGTCAGGTACTATGTAAGGTGCTAGGGATACAATGAAAATAAGAAAGAGTTTTTGAAATCATGGAATTAACATTTTAGGGAAGAGTCTGGAAATATACACCACAGATAATGATAGAGAGGCTCTAGCTCAGGGAGAGTAGTCAGAAAAATAGTCTATAAGAAGGTGCCATTTAAGCTGAGACCCGAGAGACGAGAAAGAGTCAGCGATGGGAAGACTTTGGGGAAGAGAATTTAAGGCAGATAGAAAAACAGTGGAGAATCTCTTTTATGCAGAAGAGCTCACTGGGTACAGAACTGACAGAAGGCCAATGTGACTGTCCTATAATACAAGGTGGGTAAGTGATGAGAGGTAAGATGGGAGAGAGAAGCAGAGAGTAGTTTACGCAAAGCCCTGAAGACCATGCTAATAATTTGCATTTTACACGCTGTGGGCATTCAAATGAGTCTTTCTGCATGTCTTTATTGTCCTAAGACAATAGATCGGAGAGATGCAGGAGAGGAAGAGAAGAGACTGACAGCTGCAGTGAGACAGGTGAAAGATGTAGTACTCGGATGAAAGAAATGATAGTGAAGATAGAAGGAAATGGACAGATTATGCTACATTTTGGAGGTGGAGCTGGCTGAACTAACTGAATAGATGTTTTAGAGCTTTTTTTGCCTGCAAATTATGACTGTAAGCCTCAGTTATGGCTACAGTACTCTATTAACATTAAACCATAAGAGACACTTCCATCCAGTGAAGGACATCGCATCTTACCCAGATCAACAGGTTAGGTTGCCTAATTTTCATATAGGTGAAGATAGAACCAGATAGGTAAGAGTAAAATGTTTTAGAATGATCCCATGGAAAGGAACTATTTAGATATAGAAATGGCAAAGATGTGGAAACTGAAACATTTCTACAGACAAAAAAATGATTAAAAATTTCCCTAAACCAACATTCCTTAATATTTAGTGCCTGTTGTACCTAAAATAAACCAGGTATGTACAGGAAAACTAGAATTAAATCTAAGTTAAACACAGATATATTTTTTGGAAATACATCTGCTCTATTCATACATATAATGCAAACTAGGATGAACTATCAACAGTTAATACCAAGTGATTAAGTGACTGGTTCATATTAAGTGGCAAACTAATAGGAAATCAAACAAATCCCAAGACAATGGAAAAGTATTTACTAAAAGTAGAAAAGAGCATAACACTCTATTTGTATTCAGCAACGTTAAAGTTGAGATACAGTGCATAAATGGAACTAAAATCTCATGCTTTGCAACTCAACAGGCTATAATGCAACTATTAAAAAACTTATGAGAGATTTGAAAAAAAGATGAAATTTTCTCACGTTTAAAAAAAGTCATGTAGAGAAAAAATTATAAATACAAAGAACACAGAGACTTCTATAATTGTGGTAGGAGAATAATGGTCTCCCAAAGATTTCCATGTCTTAATCCCTGAAAACGGTGAACATGTTACCCTACTTGGCAAAAGGGTTTTGCAGATGTGATTAAGTTAAGGACCCTGAGATGGGGAGAGAATCCTGAATTATCTATGTGGGCCCAATGAAATCACAAAAGTCATTATAAGAGGGAAACAGGAGGGTCAGAGATAGAAAATAAGGTGTAATAACAGAACTAGATTTCAGAGAGAGGAAGATTTGATGATATTTTACAGCTGGCTTTTAAGATGAAGGAAAGGGTCATGAGCCCCACAAGGAATGCAGATAGACTCTAGAAGCTGGAAAAAAAGGCAAGGAAACAGATTCTCCCTTATAGCCTCCAAGAGGAAGGCAGCCTGGCCATCCCATTTTGGAATTCTGACCCCCAGAACTATAAGAAAATAAAATGTTACTCTTTTAAGCCACTAAGCTTGTGGTAATTTGCTATAGCAGCAATAGGAAACTAATACAATAATGAAAAAAAAGGAAATAGGGAAAAAGACATTTATGCAAAACTGAAACTGAGATTGAAGCATTATTTAAAGCAGTATGTGAAATAAGAAATGAAACTATTAGAAATGATTGTGGATTCTATTTAATATGATATCTGAACTATAAATACAAAATAGTCAAGAAAAACTTACAATGTCAAATGAAGAAAATAATTATTCACACTTAATGCAAAGAATTTAACTGAAACATTTGGAAGTTCACAAATAGATGTTAGACAAGCATTGTTATTTAATAAGAAGTTATTTAAAATACTACTTTTAGTCATGGATCCACAAAGCTTCTACATTCTATAACCCAGACCATTTACAGTCAAAGACCCCAAGGAGTTCAGTCCATGGTCAATATTAATTATTGTTTGGAAGGCCCACATGGTCGTCATAAAAGAAGACTGGGATAATATATACATATATAGTTCATCAACGTATAGTTTATATATATATACAGTAGTCCCCCCTTATCTGTGGTTTTACTTTCTGAAGCTTCAATTACTCATGGTCAGCTGCATTCTAAAAATATTAAATGGAAAATTCCAGAAATGAACCATTCATAAGTTTTAAATTGGGCACCATTCTGAGTAGCATGATGAAATCTCATGCTGTCTGACTCTGTCATGTCCAGGACGTGAATCATCCCTTTGTCCAGCATATCCACACTGTAAGCTACTCCCTCACCCCCCGACCACCGTTAGTCACTTAGTAGCCTTCTAGGTTATCAGATCTACTGTAGAGGTATCACAGTGCTTGTGTTCAAGTAACCCTTATCTTACTTAATAATGATCCCAAAGCACAAAATAGTGATGCTGGCAATTCGGATATGCCAAAGAGAAGCTGTAAAGTGCTTCCTTTAAGTAGAAAGGTGAAAGTTCTCAACTTGATAAGGAAAAAAAAAAAATCATATGCTGAGGTTGTGTTACTATGCAAAGTGCTCAATCTGCTTGCTATGATATGAAGCTGATTAGTTGAGAGGCAAGATGGTGGTAGAGAAAGGACTTTATTAAATGATGAGCTAGCTGATTGGAAAATGGTGGACTAGTGCCCTAAAGAACCATCTTAAAAGAGTGTACAGAATCTTGAAGCAGTTATACAGGGCCAGTGGGCTATAGAGGAGGGGGTCAGGAATGTTGATCGTCTGGCATTACAGACTGGGAGTTGCCACACCAGGTCTTTCAGCTGTCATCGATGATGGATACCAGTATAGAATTTCTGTCTAAGAGTCATTGCATTCCTAAGGAACTCAAAAGAACCAAGTTATCTCCTTTTTGCAGCTGGGAGGTATATACGTAAGTAGGGGTCAGAAAACCTAAAGAAAATGCATACTTCCCAGAGGATGGTTATCAGTTCATCTAGACTATGTGCAACCTCAACCATTCCCTCTGGGGAAAGAGCAGCAAAGGTTGTAAAGAGTCATAAGATGGCTTGCTTTAGACCAAGTCTGGTTTTGGCCTATAACACTTGCTAAGATCTATGGTAACTTTTATTATAGTATATTGTTATAATGTTCTATTTTATTATTATTGTTGTTAATCTCTTAATGTGCCGAATTTATAAGTTAAATTTTATCATAGATACGTATGTATAGGAAAAAACACAGTATATATAGGGTTCAGTATTATTTGCGGTTTCAGGCACCCAGTGGGGGTGTTGGAAAGTATCTTCCGTGGATAAGGAGGGACTACAGTGTAATCTTTAGTGCATCTTAAGTATATTTTAAAGATATTTAAATTTTCTGAACATGAAAAGAAATACTAAAATCAACCACCATACTTGTTTCATGTGGTTTCTTGTGTATTGTTTAATTTTGTTTTTAGAATATTATGCAGTGGTGTTATGGTTTGGTCCTATGATAGTGAATTTAGTAGTAGCTCGAAATCTATGAAGAAAGAATTTGTAACGGAAAATTTCAGACAAATATTTTATAGGTCACATTATCCCCACTGCAACATATCTTGCTTAGCCAACAGTGTGAAATAATAACTCTTTTCAAGACAATTACAAGATTTTCTATTTTCCTTAGTTCTTTTTTAATTTCAGCCTTCCTGAAATAAAGTGCTGAAAATGTACCTCTATATTTTCCAAGAAATGGGGAGGAAGAAAGAGGGCCTTTCATCAACAGTTACCAGCAATTGTAGTACAGATACCCCAAAGCCAGGGCAAACATCTGATTAATAAAATCGAATCACTTGTAAATCAGTGGTGAAGTGTCAAGTCCTTGAATAGGTTGGAGGATTTATTCTAATGAAAGAATGGCAATAAAGAAGCATTTACAACTGAAATGGGGATGGAAGTAATTAAGAGCTCCTTTGAAAACAGAAGGATAAATGAAGGAGTTGGGTAAGGCTAGAGTGTTAATAGGAGTTGAAAAAATAGCTGCAGACCATTTGTCTTCTTGATTGGCTAACTTTATGGATTTTTCTTTTTTTAAGGCATCATTCCATTGAAAACGCTATGGTAAACATAAATATTTCTCCAAATGGTATGATAATTCCTCCTGGAATCAGATGTCAAATATAAAAGTAACACTACATTTAAAAGTCAATGGAAAACAAATTTTTTTTCATAGTGCCAGATTGAATATAATCTTCGAAATTGTTAAATGCTACAATGCAGAAACAAAGTACGTCAGGTTATTTAAATCAAGGTTATAAAAATTGAAATGTTTGAGGGTAGATTTAAAGTTCCATTGGGTCACATTTTAATATTTAGTGATTTTTGGCTTAAATTTTATGATCCTTTCTGGCCCAACTCAAATCCTTGCCCTAAACATCTTTGGCACTGTTGTCACAACTCCTTATTTGGGCTTATAAATTGTACTGTGTTCTTAGTGCACTTTTAATTTGTATATAGCTCATATTCCAAAAAAGATGTAAATTTCCTATGAGTAGGAAATAAATGTGCAAAATTTCCAATTTTTGTATCCACAGGAGAAGTATCAGTTAGGAATCTTCAAGTGACTGAAAAACAGACGGAAGCTTGCCTAAGCAGAAAAAAAGAAAAGAAAGAAGTGGATTGGCTCACTTAAATAAACAATTAAAAGGTAGACTTTTCAGGTGTTAAATTAATTAAAGAGGCCATTAGACTGAGGTGGCTCTTGAAGGGGAACAAAACATGCAATCCCAAAATATGCCTCTTTGGCATATTGATTATTTTAGGCTGATTATTTTTAAGAAAGAGCAGACACAGGCAAAGCTCTGAAAAGTGGGTAGAAGTTACCCTTTTGCAAGAGACATTTACATGTATAAGGGAAATCTCCATTTATAAGGGTGTCTCCCTCTCTGTGCCAGGAAGAGAAGGATGACTGTAAATCTCTAGAAACTCTTATCAGGGGAGAAGGCATGGACTTAAATCTGCACAACGACCTTACCTTTGTTTACTGTGTTTTCCTGGGAACCTCCCATAATTGGCCTCTCCCCCCAAATTTTTGTCGTTAGCTGGAGATGATATTTAAGGTGGTGGCTTGGGCTATTTGGGGGAGTTACTCAGTTTTCCTGGGTGTCTCCCGTGTATACAGGAGGTATACATGTTATTAAACTTTTGCTTGTTTTTCTCCTGTTAATTTTTCTTTTATTAGAGAGGTCTCAGCCAAGAATCTAGATGGGTAGAGAAAAAATCTTTTTCCTCCCCCACACTCTAATGCCATGGCAGCCCATGTAAGTGATAAATAAATGGCAAGCAATAGGAGATATTGGAGTATATGAAGAAGCCACTTGGTGTCAAACTAATTTGGCCTGACCTTGTTTTTCCAAAAGGGCCTGATGTGGCCTTTGAACACGCATGGTACATTTGCTTTAAGCATTTACCATGCCCCAAAGACAAGAACAAATGTCCTTAAGATAAGGATGCAACTTCCCCCACGTTGGCATTTCCTTAAGGACAAGCATTTCTCACTAGGCTAGGGTTTGATTGCTGCACTCATCCTGTGACCACCCAACTCTAGACAGCAGACCTGATACCCATTGTGTCCATCAATCGCTGTGCCAGCAGGGCAATCTCGTGACTATTATCAAAAGGACATTGCAATCATACGTGATACATGCTCTTTGAAGGTATATAACCACTCTGTACACCCTACTTGTTTGGTACCCTTCCTTCCTTGGGGAAGGAAGGCCCTGGGATATATAGTCCTCAAATTTGGCTCATAATAAACTCACCCCAATTTTGATTTATAGATTGGTTATGGATTACTTGCACTGACATAAGTAAACCAAAATCTAAGCCTGTAAATGCCTTAAGGGTAACAAGTCAAAATGCTGAGGACAACCCACCACAAACAGCCAACTAGGCTTTAAGCTACAGCCAATCAAACAATTCCTTCCTTTGCTCCTGCACCTTCTCTATAGAAGTCTTTCCCCAGCTCCTATCAGAGAGAGCACCTAACCACTTCTGATCTGGTGCTGCCTGATTTGAATCAACTTTTGCTCAAATAAACTCTTAAAATTTTTAATACACCTCAGTTTATCTTTTAACACACGTAACACTGGATTTAGGGCTTAAAAACCTTTTTATCAAAATCCAATTTTTCTCTCTCCATTCTTAACTCTTCTTCTTCCTTGGTAAGTTTGAGCTGGCTCTTACCTCCTGATCCCACGGCTACAGCCTTCATTTTCATACCCGGAAGGAATATTTAGAGTATATTTTCCATAAATATAACAGGAAAAAAAATCTCATTGTTTCTCATTGGCTCTTACTGTGATCTCCTTTGCACTTCTAAACTAATTATTTTGGCTAGAGGTGTAAAATAAAATGTTTAGGGAGTCTTAGTTCACAGGCACCACATCTGAGCTAGGCATGGAGATAATCTAGCCTCAGACACAAGTGCTGAGGATGGGAGATGAGGTAGACCCATAGAGAGAAATATTAGGTTCATTTACCAGAAAGAGAGTGAATGGATGCTGGATATACAAACAAAGTTGTCTTCTGCAAAAAAAATAAAAGAGTATATTTATTTATTTTTTTGGAAGAGAGTCATCTTGAGAATTCCAAAATGTGCATGAGAGTGTGTTTACGGGGGACATTAAAGGTGAGACAGTAGGTTTGGGTCAAATTGTGGACAAGTTTGAATGGTAAGCTAAAGATCTGAGGCATTAGGTTCTTCTCAGTGGGCAACCATTGATGAAGATTTTGAGCAGTAGAGTCTCAGGTGTATTTGATATCTTTTCCTAATTCTTATTAAAACTTGTAGCAAAGAAGATAAATGTAAATGTTGCAGCTACTCTGTGACTGGCGTATATTTTGTAGGTGATTTTTTTTTTTTCTTTACCACCTTGTGAGGTAGGTTAGAATAGTTATTTTAAAGGAAACTGAGTCTCAGAGAAATTACATAATTTGCTTGGTTCATGTAAATGGAGAGGTTAGCTATTCCTCATTCTGTGCTCCCAAAGCACCCTGAAAAGACCACCAATAGAGTGCTCATCAATTTTAACTCACACTCCCCAGAATGTTAAGGCATAGGGGACAGAGATTAACAGGGATACTTTTCACAGAGAAACAAAAACATAAAATCAACACTCAGCAATCTAAGAACATACTTACCTTGGCATTGTGGAGGTAACACCTTCTATACACACCAGAAGCCTTTTCTGAAACTTGTCACCCAAACACAGAGTTTTATAACATTGGCTGTGCCTATTAGGTTTTAAAGATGGCAGAAGCTTTTTACCTGAGCTGATAGTCCCCTCATGATTAGGGGTGCACAGATGTACAGAGGCTATTTCCTAAATATTCTAAAGGTTGAATTGCACACTGCTTCTATGTTTCCATTTACTTTATCTCCCTTCTCTTTTGTTGGCATCCCAGTCCCTTTGTTTTATAATTACAATCAATAATCCCATTGAATTATACTGTATTATATTATATTCATTGTACATATTCACAGTACTCTGCTCTCTTTCTTATTTGGTTGCATTTTCTAGTGGTCAGTAAATGTTTATTGCATAAATATCTGAATGATGGTTGGAAGAAATATTTCACTCTACAATGCGTTAGTTAACTTTCACTTTAGTTTTTAACTTGAAGTGGAGCACTAATAGAAACAGAAGTTTGTTGACAATTCAATACAATTCATATATATAGGTATATTTACTTCTCAATTTCATAGAGTAATCTTGTAAATCTGATTTTCACTTTGAGTTTTCTTTTTTTTTAAGTGTGTAACTCAGTTACACTAAGTTTTTATTTAAATTGTATATCTTGCATTCTTTAGGTTAATTCAGTTACAGAAAAGCTATTTATTTCTTTGTCTTTAAATTTTAGGGACCATCTCTAGTGGATGCACATTTTTAAGCACGCACAAAAAATTGAGATTGAAGGTATATTTTTATTAACCGAAGTAAGAATATTAACATATGTTGAATGGAATTTAAGCCTCAGTTTCCTGAACTCTAAAATATGGATAGCAATAGTACTTTTGTATAGATTCTCATTAAATTTTAAAGATAATGTTTTTATAGCACTTAATGTGAGTTTGGCATGTGGTAGATACTCCCCAGATGGGAAGTATTCATTTTATAGTACTTAAAGCAAAACAAAGAGTTAAATAAAGGATCATGAAAAGTATTTTAGGGGATATTCCATTTCCATATTTTACATTTCCAAAGATAGTATTAATACAAGATTAGATTTATTTTTGCAAGGGAAACCAATTCTTGCCTGAGAAGTACCTATTTTAAATGAGGTACAGAGACTTCACGTATTTCTTGAAAAAGTTACTTTACTCTAGATTCTGAAGATTCAGTGAAAGAGGCAGAAAAGGTAGTTTCTGCTATACTGGAGTCTGTGTCTAGATGGGGAGACAAATATTAAGCAAGAAAACAAGTCAATGAACAATAGACTTTCAGATAGTGATGCGAGCATGGAAAGGGGATGGCAATTTGTTGGTTTGCCAGAAAAAACTCCTCTGAGAATGGCAAAGAGGCAGTATGGAAAGAGAGTGTGTGTGTGTGTGTGTGTGTGTGTGTGTCTGTGTATAAGTGAGTGTGTGTGTGTATGAGTGAATGTCTGTGTGTGTGGATGTGTACTTGGGCAGAGTACTCAGAAGCACTGAAAGTACCGAGGCTCTCATGGGGTCTGAGCCTGAGCCTGTATCTGTGAAATCACCAAAGACTACCATGTATTGTTTCGCCCAAACCTAGGAGTTCATTTTTCATTAAACATATTTAATATTATATCCAGTTTTGTCAGATTTCTATTAAAAATCTTTGTTCTTTAAATTGATCATTTACATTTTAATACTCATTCGAGCATTTACTGAGTTTGCACTATACCGTGCTAAGCATTGTTGTGTGTGCTGGGGAAGTAAACATGTTGGCAAAACTTTTTACGTTCATGGAGCTTTCCTTCCCGTTTGGAAAGAAGAAGCATAAACAGTTAATTCAATAAGTAGGTACATTATGTATTACATTAGAAGGTGACAACCACAAAACAGTCATATAAAACAGGATAAGGGAGATGGAGTGTGCCATTTCAAGCATCTCTTGAATCAGGGCAAGTCTATTTTTTGCTGGAGTTCTACTCCTTAGAATGTCCTAGAGATACAAAGTTTTTTCCCTCTGTCCTAAATAGGTGGTCCTATTTACTATTGCTTTCATTCTCAAATGTGAAGTCTGGGCATTCCACCCAAAGGCCCAACTCTCCTCTGCTCTTGCTAACTGCCCCAGCTTAGACTAGAGCCGTCGCTAAATACACACTCTCTTCCTGCTCCGTCTTTGCTGATGACCAGAGGAGCTCTTCAGGGTGCTGAAGAGGGTTCTAGCTGCAGCTACACCATTTGCTTAGAACTAGCCCTCTGTAAAAGTCAATAAAAGCATCTAATGCTCGTTGAACCATTTCCTTTATACCAGCACCTTTAGGTGCTTTATAAATGCATTTAATTCTGTATAAGCCAATTCCATTTATAATTACAATTTCGCAGATACGGAAACTGAGATCCACAAGATCACACACCTGCTAAAAAGGGGCAGTCAGAATTCGAACCCAGGAATTCTTTTTTTTATTTAAAATTTTTTTTACAGCTCTATTGAGATATAATTGACATATAACATTGTATAAGTTTAAAATGTACAAAGTGATGATTTAAAACATGTAGATATTGTGAAATGTTTACTACAGTGAGGTTAGTTAACACATCCTTCACCTCATGTAATTACCATTTTGTTGTTGTTTTTGTTATGGTGAGCTCGTTAAAGCTCTACTCTCATAGCAACATTCAAGCATACAATACAGTATTGTTAACTACAGTCACCATGCTGTACATTAGATCCCTGGAACTTATTCATCTTATAAGTGAAAGTTTGTACTCTTTGACCAGCATCTCCCCATTTCCCCCATCTCTCAGCCCCTGGCAACCAGCATTGTACTCTCTACTTCTATGAGTTTAACTATTTTAGGTCTCTCTTATAAGTGCTATCATATTGTATCTGTCCTTCTGTGTTTGGCTTATTTCACTTAGTATAATGTTTTCAGGTTCATCCAAGTTATTGCAAGTAGTAGGATGTCCTTCCTTTTTTTAAGGCTGAATAATATTCCAATGTATGCATGTGCCACATTTTCTTTATTCAATCAGCCATCAATGTACATTTAGGTTGCTTCCATGTTTTGACTGTTGTGAATAATGCTGCAATGAACATGGGAGTGCAGATATCTCTTTGAGATAAAGATTTCAATTCCTGTGGATAATGATTTCAATTCCAGAAGTGAGATTGCTGTATCGAATGGTAGTTCTATTTTTATTTTTTGAGGAACCTCCATAGTGACTGCACCAAATTACATTCCCACCAATAGTGCACCAGGGTTCCCTTTTTCCACATCCTCATCAGCATTTGTTATCTCTTGTTTTTTTGATAATATCCATCCTAACAGGTGGGAGGTGATCTCCTTGTGGTTTTGAAGTTTATTTCACTGCTGATTAGTGATACTGGGCTATCTTTTCATGTATTATTTGGTCATTTGTATGTCTTCTTTGGAAAAAAATGTCTATTAAAGTCCTCTGCCCATTTTTACATCAGATTGGTTTATTTGTTCCTGATGTTGAGTTTCTTATATATTTTGGATATTAACCTCTTATCAGATTTATGGTTTGCAAATATTTTCTCCCATTCCATGGGTTGCCTTTTCATTTTGTTCATTGTTTCTATTGTTATGCTGAAGCTTTTTAATTTGATGTAGTCCCATTTGTTGATTTTTCTTTTTGTTGCTTGTACTTTTGGTGTCATATCCAAAAAATCATTGACAAGACCAACGTCAAAGAAACATACCTCAATGTAATACAGGCCGTATATGACAAACCCACAGCTAACATCATACTCAATGGTGAAAAGTTGGAAGCTTTTCCTCTAAGATCAGGAACAAGACAAGGGTGACCACTCTCACCATTCCTATTCAAGATAGTACTGGAATTCTTAGCCAGAACAATTAGGAAAGAAAGAGAAATGAAAGGCATCCAAATTGGAAAGGAAGAAGTAAAATTGTCTCTGCTGCTGGTGACATGATATTGTAAATAAAAAATCCTAAAAATTCCAGCAAGAAACTGTTAGATCTAATGAAAGAATTCATAAAGTTTCAGGATATAAAATCAACATATAAAAATCAGTTGCATTTCTATACACTATCAGTGAACTATCCGAAAAAGAAATAAAGAAAGCAATAACATTTCCAATAGCATTAAAAACAATAAAATATTTAGGAATAAATTTAAACAAGGAAGAGAAAGATCTGTACAATGAAAACTACAAGAGATTAATGAAAGAACCCAAAGAAGAAACAAATAAATAAAAAGATATCCCATATTCATAGATTGGAAGAATTAACATTGTTAAAATGTCCATGCTGCCCAAAGCCATCTATAGATTCAATTCATTCTCTATCAAAATTTCAATGGCATTTTTCACAGAAATAGAAAAAAAAAACTCTAAAATTCATATGGAACACAAAAAACTCTGAATAGCCAAAGCAATCTTGAGAAAGAACAAAGCTGGAGGCATCACACTTCCTGAATTCAAGCTATATTACAAAGCTATGTAACAGTCAAAACAGTATGGTACTCGCATAAAAACAGACATAAAGGCCAATGGAGCAGAATTGAGAGCCAGAAATAAACCCGTACATATACTGTCAATTAATGTATAGAAAAAGAAAATAAATAATACTATTGGTTTTCTTGGATTGAAAACGGCAATAAGTTTACAATATAGGACAAAATTCTCTTAAAATATTATAGAAAATGAGGTAAACCTCAAATATTACCGAAAAAGTGAAATTACAAAGCTTGTGAGTATGGCAATTGTTCCAATTTCATAATTATGCTGGACTCACTGAAAATTTACAATTGCCCTGGGAATTCCATTTTCTGATTAAACTTTAAGATTATCAGCTCTCCGGTACATGTTTCTTGTACTAGGGCCAACCTGCAAAAACAGTAAAGGGATGAGAGTTTTGTATTGTGCCAAATTAACAACAGGTGGAATAATCAGGTAATGAGAATATTCAGATAGCGAAAGAGAAAGGAAGTGTGAAATGAACAAGTGACAAAATAACTGCTGTCACTCTTGACATTTCCAACTCCTAGACTCCAGGGGGCTACCAACTGATACCTGAAAATAAAATTTAAAAACCCGCTTAAGGCATATTCCATAGTAATGAAAAGACTTGTTATAGAGCCCAGAGTACCAGTAGCCTTATGACCCAAAACAAGATGACTGCCATTAGCCTGATATTGTACCTTGTGCAATTAGCAGAAGTAGCAATTAGTCCCCAGAAATGGCAAATCAGGTATACTTTCAGCTTTTAAATAGCTGAATGAATTGGGAAAGACAGAGAAAGAAGTGACACGTTGCTGCATAAAGCTGCATAAAGCAGATTTAGGAATAAAACAGATTCTTATTACAATTTCATAAAAAGAGAAATAGTCTGAAAAGGACCATTTTAACAAGTCAAAAAAAAATAGTTTCTGGTAACCTATTCCATGATCGTACGTTTCTGCGGTTTCCTTTTCCGTGTAAATTTTGGCCTCATTTTATAAGATGACATTTAATTTCTGTTATGCAAGTTTGGCTTCAGTTTACAGGTTCTAATACAGCACTCTGCGGTGGAATAATCATATTCTGAAACTAAAAGAAGGGCACAGCGTGCTAAAACATTCTCACACTGTATTATAATCCCACTGGATTATAATTTTGTGAGGAAATATAGATAAAGGTAGGTCAACTGCTCTAAAAGCAATTGCACATTTCAGTGGCTTAATACAATGAAAGTTTATTTCACGCTCATATCATAGTCCAACAGAGGGGAAAAGGTGCTGGGAAGCCTGCTCCATGCAGCTATCAGGAATGCAGGCTTTTTTCCTGTACATTCTCAGAGTCATCTTGATCACTCAGGCATAAAGGATGAGAAACAGGGGAGGATTGAATGGGAGAATTTTATGGGCTTGGCTTGAAATGGCATACTTCACTTCTACGTGCACCCCATTGTCCAGAAGTCAGTCACATGGTAAGTTCTGGTTATACGGGAGACTGGGAAATGCACTATAGCTAAGTGTCAGGAAGGAAATGAAATAAGATTTGGTGGACACATGGCCATCTTTGCCGGAGCCCCACCTTTTATTCCTCAAATGCATATTTTACTCTCTTCACCACAACCCAGCCCATGCTTAACATTACGCCAAGTAAATGATAGATGTTCAAATATGCATGTTATCATTTATTGAGAACTTTTACATGGCAGGCATGGTGCTTAGACATTTCAGTCATTAATTTATTAATTCCTTCATTCAAAATGTTTATCTGGCATTTATCTGAGACATTTCTGTGTAATTTGCTGAATATGATCAAGACAATTTCTTTGCTATGCCTCTTGGAGTGTATGGTCTGATGGGGAAGATATACTTTAAAATGTGTTTTTTAAATAAAATGAATACAGATTGCAAAGTTCAAAGAATTTTTTTAAAAGTGCTGATAGAATATTTGGGAGGAAAAGCTATTTAAATAAGAACATTCATGTAAGACCTCTGTGGAAAAGATGTTTAAACAGAGACCCGAAGGATGAGAGGAAGCAGTTTTGCAGAGAGCCGGGAGAAGAACACTGCAGATAAAGGGACCAACAAGAGCAGAGGTCTTGATGTGGGAATAGGAGCTTGGTGTGACAGAGCAACAGGAAAAGACACTTATTGTTGAGTCCTAATTAATGAGGAGGAGAAGGCTATCAGGTGAGGGAGGAGACATCAAAGACCAAGCCAGGTTAAGGCCAAGAGACTGGATTGTATTCTAAACGCAAGAAGATGCAGTGGAAGATTTCAGACAAGGGATTGATCTGATGTATATTTTTAAAAAATTTTTAAAATATATTTAAAAATATATCTCTGCAAGAGTTTGTGAAAAAATGGTCAATAGAGAGGCATGAATGGAAGTTATGAGGTTTTAGCAGTAGTTGAGTAAATTATGACAAGCATGATGGTTTGGACTAGGCAGTGGAGAAATGGAACAAATTAATATATATATATTTATTTATTTCTCTTTTTCTTCTTCATTGAGGTAACACTGGTTTAGAATAGTATATAAATTTCAGGTGTACGTCATAATATTTTGACTTTTGTATAAACTATATTGTGTTCACCACCAAAAATCTAGTTGCCATCTGTCACTGTACACATGTGCCCCCTATCCCTTTCTTGCTCCCCTCACCCCCCTTCCCCTCTGGTAACTACCAATCTGTTCTCTGTATCTGTGTGTTTGTTGTTGTTGTTTTTTATCTCCCACATATGAGTGAAATCATATGGTATTTGGCTTTCTCCATCTGGCTTATGGCTGAGTAGTATTCCACCACATCTTCTTTATCCATTCATCTGTTGATAGGCATTTAGGTTGTTTCCAAGTCTTGGCTATTGTGAATAATGCTGTAATGAATATAGGGGTGCATATATCTTTTCAAATTAGTGTTTTTGTGTTCTTTGGTTAAATAACCAGAAGTGGAATAGCTGGATCATATAGTAGATCAAACCAAAATGTTTCTGCATGGCAAAAGAAACCATCAACAAAATGAAAAGACAACCTACCAATTAGGAGAAGATATTTGCAAATCATATATCCAATAAGGGGTTAACATCCAAAATATGTAAAGAATTCACACAACTCAACAACAAACAAACAATCTGATTAAAACATGGGCAGATGACCTGAAAAAAAATTTTTCTAGAGAAGATATACAGAAGGCCAACAGGCACATGAAAAGATGTTCAACATCATTAATTATTAGGGAAATGCAAATCAAAACTACAATAAGATATCACCTCACACCTGTCAGAATAGCTATTATTAAAAAGACAAGAAATAACAAGTATAGGAGAGGATGTGGAGAAAAGAGAAACCCTCATACTCTGCTGGTGGAAATGTAAAATGGTGCAGCCACTATGAAAAACAGTATGGAGATTTCTCAAAAATTAAAAATAAGATATATATTTTCACACATAGAATCAAAATGACTTCCTGGTTTATTCATATAGCAGGCAAAGGAATTGAGGACAGCTATAATTTTTTGGACTTGATCAACTAGGGGGCTGGTGGTATTGATTAGTGAGATGGGGAAGAATGAAGGAGGGAAAAGGATTTAGACTTGCGACCCTTGGAATCAGGATGGTATAGTTACAGAATTAACAAAAGACTTCACCGGGGGCATGCATAATCACTAATATGCTCAATGATAGAGAGACTTATGGGAGGATTTCTCTTTCATAGGCTTAAATCTTGGAATCATAAGAAGAAGTGACTTATTAGGGGGATTCTCAAGGGAATTGCATGATCCTTGGTGGAGTTGGCAGTAATCTCTTTATGCCTGTGGTGGCCCAAAGGATAGTTCTGCCCCAGAGTCAAAGCTTGCAATCTCCTTTCTGTCTTATGCAGAGCTCCAATTTAGCATGGGAGACAGCTGTGTTATTAACCAACAATGTGGACAAACACAAAAGAGATAAATTCAAAGGAAGTTGGAATGGCTACCTTCATTACAAAAATGACATTTGAGTTGGGCATTCAGTGGGAGGTCATTAGGGAGGGACAAATTGGGAAATATTAATTAATATGCTAATAAAACTCTCCTGAAAATAAGAATTACATAACTTTTAAAAATCACTCTATCCTTTTAATCACATGCTACTTTTCTTTGAGATCTTATTTTCCTCACTATTTTAATAATAATCTTATTTTTTCAATTAGTAGTCTAAGAGTTGTCCATGTATGTAAGCATTCATTAATTGTGTTGCTCAAATAATATACTTACTGATTTTTTGCCTGCCTGATCTTTCAATTATTAAGCAGGCGTTAAAATCCCTCTTTACTATGATAATCTTATTTTCTCTTTGTAAATCTGCCCCTTCTTCATAAGTCTACACTATATTTTAAATCTATACTATTAAGTATGTATATATTTCATATTATTTTATCTTCTTGCTGAATTAAAACATGTTTACATTTTACAGATGGCTTTTGTAAAGAGCATATGTCTATATTTTTAAAGTCCTGTCTGTCTAATTTCTTTTTTAACTGGAGAATTTATTCCACTCATATACTGTAATCAGTGATGGATTTGAATTGAATTGCACCATCTAATTTTGTAGTTTGTCTCTCCTTTTTCTTTCTTTTAGCTTCTTTTGGATTGATTATTATTTATTATACCATTATTTACCCTTACATGTCAAAAAGTTGTATCCACTCTTTCTGTTGATAACTTAGCAATTGCATCATAGTTCCTTAATCTAAATCAAAGGTTAGTGTATATGTTTGTCCTCCTTAAGAGTAATGTAAAAGTCCCTAAACCACTTTACATTCAACCACTCCCATCCAATTTATTGCTATTTTTTTTTGATGATTTAATTCACTGAAAAAAAACCAGACAGGATTTTACTATTGATTAATATAGTCAATATTTGTTTATATTTTATAAAATTTAATCCTCTTATTTATCATTCACTTTTGTATCTCAGACCTCCTTTCTATGTTTCATTTCCTTCTAATGAAATTAAATCCCTCAGAAATTCCTCTTGTGAGGATACGGCCAATTCTCAATTTTTGCTTGTCTGAAAAATAACTTTGAAAGACATTTTTGCTCTGTGTGGTATTCTGGGTTGACAGTTGCCTTGAGAGATATTAAATATCTTTAATAACATTAAAGGTATTACTATCTTCCAATTTGTGAAAGTTAGCTGGCAGTCACTACTTTTGAGGTAGTGTGAATTTCCTATTTGCCATATTTTCTTCCACTGTGCTGCATCCTTAATATTTATTTCAGATCTATCTTCCAGGTTATTACTTCTCTTGTAGATTCTTTATGATATGGTGTTCAATATCACACTGTGTTTATAATTTTATTTATAATATTTTTCATATTCTGAAATAGTATATAGACATTTTTCAAATCTGGCTGTACATTTTTATAGTCTCTTTCTCCATTATCCTACTTCTGTTTTCCATTTTTATTTTTTTAAATAAATAAATATCCTTTTTAAAAATTCTGAAGCTGTTCATTCAAATATCTGAAATCTTTGTTGATCTGATCTGGTTTTCAGTTGTTTCTCCCTGTTTTACTCCTAGTAACTTGTTTTCTTCTGCATTTACAGTGTCAATCCTGTGAACTGATGTTTTCTTCCAGGTATGAGGTGAGCTCCGTGGATTTCTCCAAAGAAGATTTGTCTTTTCTTCTGCCAGATGCCTATGGGCTCTATCAGTTTAGTAATCCTTTAAAATAAACTTTTCATTTTAAATTATTTTAGTTTAAGCAACAAATGTAAATTCAGGCTGCAAACCCTTATAAGGCCTAGATTATGAATGTGAATTCTAAAAACAGATCTTTTTGAGACGTGCAATATTTCTTTCCTCCTTCTCTTTTCCTCTTTCTCCTCCTCCTTGTTTTGTTTCCTTTTCTAACTATCTCCAGGTATGGAAAGAGCAAGATTATTTCCAGCTCCCTCAGTGAGATTTTATGCCTGGATCTCCTATTATTCACCCTATCTTGGATAAACTCTGGGTTTTCTCCTATTCGTTCTCCACGAAGCTCTAAAAATAAACTCAAAGTTACAGGTCATTGGAAAATGCCCTCAAGATGAAAGCCAGCTTGAATAATTCTCTTATCTCTCTTGATTCCTAGTCTCATTTTGGTTTCGGCTAAAAAGATTCCTGACAATATTGCCTGCTTAGCAATTAATTTTCAAAAGATAATTTTTATATTTTAACCAGAATTTTATATATTTTTTTCAGGAAGGTCAATCAGAGGATAAAGTTTGCGATACTACCAAATACATAATATGAAGGACAAGACCTTCATGGTGAATTTGAGTTTATTTTTTAACCAGGAGATATAAAGCACAGAAATTTCTCTTCTACTTTGAATTTCAGAATTCTTAAAAAGTGGAGGAAGCTATGCTCAACTAGGAAAAATAATTAACAATAAACTAAATACCTATAGATGTGATGGAAAAAGTAGTGAATCCATATAGCTAAAGATAAACTTCAACTGAGATCCAGAGGAGCTTGCTCACATAAAATCAGCTAAGCCTCCATTGCTTTTTGTTGTTGTTTTTGCTGTTGTTATTGTTGTTGCTGAACTATAGGAAAAATGCAGGACCAGGCCAATCAGCTTGAAAAATTATCAATTAAATTTTCTCATTAGCTATACTTGGTTCTTTAATTGGCCTTTTTGACTGTGTAATTTCAAGTGATAATTATTTGTGGCACTAGTCCATTCCTATATCAATGTTATCTCTTAATTAATTCAAGAAATTGACTTAACATTTTTTTCTATCTTCAGACACAGAAGTAATTTGTTATCATTCCTTAGACAGCACAGTCAGCAGCACTTTGAAAAATGACAGTAAGAAAGTCCAATCTTAGAGACTTGAATCACAATAGCATTGATAATAATCTTGGAGAAGCTCTGCTAAGGAAGAATTGTACATATTTGGTATGAAATAGAAAAACAGAGGATTATAGACTATAGGATGAGAGAAACATGAAAAAAATAGAGATGTTAATTCATCTGCAAGAGAGAACTCTCAAATCTCAACAAACAACTTTAATTGGACTAAAGTAATTCATATATATATAACGCTGAATATTTTGGTTTCAACAGAGAAAGCTATCAATGATTACTTTACACCTAGCATTCCCCAATGAATTGCTGAGTTGACCAGGGAAACACAATGATGGAAGAAGTCCAGTGGTCAGTAATTTTCCATACCTGAGTAGGAATTTCCACTCCTCAAAGGGAGAATGGCCATCCCCCCAAAAAAGGTAGGAAATTGCCATTCAGCCACTGTAACTCTGGATTCTTACCTCGGAAGCTACTTCCCTTACTAACCAGAAGCACCTTTCTAAGGTCTATTTTCCCTATCCCTTACCCTCTTCCCCAATTTATGACTAATGCTTCTCTTCTTATAGCTACTGTTTGAGTACCTTTCCAGGCAACACAATACTGCAAAGGGTAGAAATGTTTATGTAGTTGCTAAATTGGCAATAGGGAAGGATGAACCCAGAAGTTTCCTCAGAGCAACGTCTTGGAGGTTGGTACTGTGTACCTGTGGTACTCTGTAAAATCACTGTGGTAAAAGAAGAAACCTAAGCTGCTGCAAACTATCTAGGAAAAAACCCTTCTCCTCAGAGCAGGATAAGGAGTCAAGAAGACCTCAGATTCTCTTCTTAGGCTAGTGAACTTAAACTATAAAATAATATATAAGAACAAATTTATAGTTAACTTGTAATATGAGTCTCAAACCAGACTCTAACACAATGTGGAAAGGTGATACTCTAGAGCAAATTTTCATTAAATCAAGAATAAGATAAAAATTGAACACTGAGCTAGAGGCAAGATCCAGTATAATAAAGAAAAATAATGTATACTTACTGAAAAGCAAGGACAAAAACTATTATTATTAAATGAGAGAATGACTTTATACTGAGAACAATCCAATAGAATCAATTGAAATATTATGTTTTTAAAAAAATATAGAGTTTAGCAAGGGTGCTGGTGTAAAGCAAAAGCAAAAATAGAAAGAGCTATTATATATGTTCATCATAGCCGGTCAGATTATTTAATTCCTATGAATTAAATACATAAGAAATGGGAAGGACCAATATGAAGACTTTACTAAATGGAAATAAATGCTATGTTTTGGATCTGAGACTAAATTATATCATCATGTCAATTCTCCATAAATTAATTTATAAGTTGAATTAATGCTAATCAATGGGATATTTTTTCTTTTCTTCTTTTTTTGAACCTGAACATGACTCTAATGTTTAGCCTGAAGTATACATAGTCAATAACAGCCATATATTCTGAAAAAAATAATACTAATAAATATTCTTTAACTAAATCTAAACATATAAATTTTCAATGATTTAGGTGTACGGAAGGAAACGGCACAAGAATAGATGAGTTGGTCAAGAAAATTACAAAGACCGTGCTGTACATAAAAATCTTATTTCAAGTTAGTGAAAAGCATAGAAACTTAAATAGCTTTGGGACAATTGGTTAATTAGATTAAGAGAGAGAGAGAGATTTACATTACCTGACCCTTAGTATATTCCACATGTATTGAAACTTTAAATATAAAAATAATAAAGCACAAACAAATATTTAAGAAAATATTTATCTGATTTAAGAATAATGAAGCCTTTTTAAGAACAAATATTTAAAATTTATTGAGTAACCATAAAAGACAATTTGAATGCTTTTAACAATAGAAATGCAAATTCTAAAGAAAAAAATACACAGAAACTATAAACAAAATAAAAATTGTTACATACCTACTTTATATGTATTATATGCATAAATACATTTCATATATGTTACATACATTACACACAATCATCTATGTATTACTTCAATATGAAGAAACAGGGCCAGGACACAACTTGTAAATGAAAATAATTAAAGGGAAAACTGTTTTTTAGTGCTCAAACTCAGTATTAATTAAATAAATACATATTCAAATAACAATTAAATACTACTTTTTGCTAATTAAATTGATAAAATATTTCACTAAGTAATAACCCCACTGTTGTTAGGAGTAAAACGAAGTATTGAATTCACAACTCCTGGAATTAAAAATTGGTAAGACTTTCCTGAAAGCCAATGTGTCAATGTGACAAGGGCTTAAAATGTGTAGGACCTCCAAGCTTTGAATACCCACTTTGCCATTTATAAGTTTTGTGACTTTGGGTAAGTTACTTAATCTTTCTTTGCCTTGTTTTCTCTTATGTAGAATTGTGAAAATGAGAATTAATGAGTTAATACAGGTAAAGTGCTTCGAATAGTGTGCACAATCATCATTGATATAGTTATTTGTATGTTTTTTGCAAGAATTTGGCTCTTCTGACATTGAAGCTAATTTTTGCTTTTTGTGTGTGCTTCTTTAATTATAAACATTAATTTCTTAGAGTAGGAAGCTACCAATGTGATAAAAATTCAGATCTACAGAAGATCTTATTCTAAAACTGGAATTCAGCTACTTTCTAAAGAAATATTGCTTATCTGGATTAAGCTGGCTTCTTTTCTGGAAGGGTTAACACTTATACAGTGGCCAATGTCTCTGTCATCAACATAGAGAGAAAAGTTAATTTTAAATGACTATATAGGAAGCTAATGCTAGCCTTTCCCTAAGTACTTTCATATATTTGAACACTCTAATAGTTTGGGCCCAACAGGGGTGTCAAATGTAAGGATATATAATGATTATACTCATATTGTATGTGAGAAAAATTGGTGACTTTGGGACCAAAGACATTGCTAAAGATCCAGACGATACGCATAGGTTGTTCCACATAGATTAAATTCCACAAGTTATGTATATGTCCCAGTATATACAGAAAGTGAAAGACTGTGGCTTCAAGTTCATGATCTTATATAGCCATTGATAGAATACAGGAAGCTTTTTGACCGATCAGGTGCCCTGAAGCTTTTTAATACCTTGAGGAAGAGATAAGGCAGACAGTAGACTACAATGAATTGTAGGCAACAGTAGGTTTGCAGAAGACATCTGAGGCATGAGGGGACAGAGCTTGGGTTTGTTTTCTTTTGTTTTGTATGTTTGCTGGGGGAGAGGGGTGCTAGAAGAAGAGGTCTTCTCCTAGTTCTTATTTTACTTGCCATTTGATTATAGAAAAGGAGCTAATCATCCAAAGTTTCGATTAGCAGACATTTGGTCCCGTGCAAACGTCCATAAGACATTTGGTCCATCAGACATTTGGTCCTGTCAAAAACATCCATGGGCATATTTGGTCTATGCCAAATGGTTTTGGACAGGACCAAATATCAAGGACCTTTTGGCGTGGACCAAATGTCTGATGGACGCTTTGGAAAGGGCCAAATGGTGCTGCAAATATCAAAGACAACTTGGCATGGACCCAATGTCTCCATGGACGTTTTGGCCAGGACCAAATATGACCAGATATCAAGAACCTTTTGGCATGGACCAAATGTCCTGCAAAGAAAGTTTCTCCCAAGACACAAGGATTCCTATTTTAGGTTGAAAATAGCAGTTAAATGAGATGACCAGAATTATGAATATTTCGGTAGAGACCACACACGTAGACTTGTGGAATATAAAACCTGGAAGAGACCTGAGACTACCAGCAAGGACAAGTCTTTCTAAGTCTTTCATTTCATAGATGAGATAATAAAATCAGACAAAGAACGTGACTTTAATTTTTGAAGTCTCATAGCTAGTAAGTGGCCGAGAGCAGCTTGTACTAGGATCACCTGGCTTCTAAACACAACTTCTATCAGTGGTTACGTTTTTCTAAAAGTATAGATTAGATGTAAATGTGAACAAAGATTAAGGTACACACAACTAAGCATTTCACTATTAGTATTTTCAGTTTTTTTTTTTAAATTGGAGTGATGGAGCCCTGTATTTTTGCGTTCAAAGAATACTTCATCTTCTTCCAAAGTACTGACTAAGAGTCTCTTAGTGTTTCTCTCAGCTTGACTAAACTTTAGACAGGCTTCACCTGACTCTAGGCCCCTGATCTCCTTTTTTTTGAGTATTTACTTTAAGAAATTTGTCATTATAAATTCTTTCTTTGCCCCTTTGAGATGTAAATTTTTTTGAAAGTCTCTTTTCAATTTTATACCGAGGACTTAATGGGTATAAATAACCTGGAAGACATCTTTGAAATGTAATCATCAAGAAAGATCAGGCCCCTATCTCCCAATCTCTGTGGGAGGGTAAAATTAGCAAACATAGATGCCTAAAATCCTCCCGTTCAGCCCTTTGATTCAGCAGAGTTGAAATCAGAGTTCTGGAATCTCTCCCTATTATAATAGGCTTGAATAAAATCTTCTCTGCCTGTTTAACAGTTTAGCACAATTTACTTTGACATGATCATACCACCTCTTATTTCTACAAAACATTCTGTTTATTTTTATATAAATTATTAAACTTATCATTTGATCTTACCTTGATTTTTTGAATAGAAAAATAGTTGTTCCTCTTGCTTCTTATAAAAGTTCTCTAAATCCTGCTGGAGTAGCTAGTTGCAAAGGCTAAATAAAATCTGGTTTGCACAATTTCACATCTTAAAAACCACTGTCAAACTGTCAAATTCTTTAACAGACTACTATATCTTCTTCCCTGTTTTTCTTTATTAAAGGTCTGTACAATTTTAGGCCTTTCAGAGCCTTAATTTTCCTCTCTAGCTTGGATGTGAAGAAAAGTGGTATGAAATTAGTAGGCCAACATCCTCAAAGATTAGTCCGACCACTCTATACACATAATTAGAACTAATTGAATTAGTCCCACTCCTAGCAGAGAAGTAAAATCAATCTTATAATTGAAACTGCATTTCTGTATAATTGGATTTTCAAATGAAACCTAAAAGAGGGGGAGGAATGGAGAGTGTTTCTTATGTGTAAAAGTAATTAATATTTGTATGAAGTTTATATCTTTAAAATAATCCTGCAGGAATTTGTGGCAATATCCTCAATTTCATTAGCTGGTGCTGATTACAAGAGTTCCTCACTCTAATCCTTAAAAAAAAAACATCTTTACAACAAAGGGCTTCCTGTCTGTCACCACTGAGCTGTATGGCCAAGTGGCTTACTTTCCTATCACACATATTTCAGTCAGATTCTGCATTAGGATTTTCAGGGACCATTTTATTTAATGTGCTTGTTAAATCATATTCAAGATCTTTTTTTTTTTTTCTAGATTAAAAGAAATCAATCTGAATAGGACTGGGTGGTTTAAGAGTTGATCTGTTAGTTCTTTTCCTGGAGCTCACTGCCTTCCCTTCAAGTGCTTTTTGCCACAGTTCCATATATAGGTGGAATTCCTTTCTGTAACACAATGTTAGAAGAGACTCATAATTTATTCAAAAACAGTAATGTGATTGGGGCCACATGGAGATCACCACTTAGCATGGCTCCTCTTTCAGAACTTAGCCATTTAGGAAAGTTAAAGAGAGTAACATTTGCAGTCACTTCCCTATATTAGGAAGACGCTTAGGTTCTGGGTTGGGAGGGTGGGGAATACATAGATAAATTAGACATATTCCTTAGACTAAAAAAAATTATTTGTAGGGGCTGGTCCAGTGGCGTAGTGGCTAAGTTCATGAGCCCTGCTTCAGCAGCCTAGGGTTCATGAGTTTGGATCTTGGGTGCGGATCTACACACCGCTCATCAAGCCATGCTGTGGCAGCGTCCCGCATACAAAATAGAGGAAGATTGGCACAGGTGTTAGCTCAGGGCCAATCTTCCTCACCAAAAAACAAAAAAGTTCTCTCCAGTTGGGAAAAGCATATGTTATACACACAAAATTAAAAAACAAACAAGACAGTGTAGGTCATATGCCAAATGAGTGGCATAGATATATAAATTTGCAGACGTGACGAAGTGGAAAAATTCTTGAAAAAGTTTACAAGACCTGGCTCAAGTCTTATACATACAACTTGATAAATATGTTCCCTGAGCATGTAAGTCACTTGATCTGTGTAAGCCACAATATTCTCCTTTCTAAATCGAAACTGTCAAACTAGATTGGAATGTCTTTGAAATTCAATGAAATTCAGAAGAGGGAGATCATATGGCCATGGATGATTGCATGAGGCACATGAAACGTGAGGTAACCTTGAAAGATTAAAAGGATGTTGTTAGACAAGGGATACAGAAAGGGGGAAGAGCATGAGCAAAAGCAGAGTTACTGTCTGTTTTGTTCACTTTTGTGTCCTGGGGCCAGAGTAACCGACACACACCAGGCAATGTATAATACTTACTTGCCGAATGAATGAATTAACTGGGAGATGTTCCCATTGCTTACAAGTGGGATGACATCCAAAAGATCACATTCTATGTTTGCTTAAAGACTCCCAAGCAAAGAAGCTAAACAACCAGACAAATTTGTGCAGAAACTTTCTTCGGTGACTAACAACGGAGGAAAGTGAGCATTTTCTATTTCGATCCCAAATTTCTCTAAGTTGAACGCCAAAAGCTTATTTCAAAATTTCTAAGGTCATATGATTAATAAATGGCAAAATTATGAAACAATCTATGAAATTCTCTCTTTTATGTCAGTTTCCAATCCAGGAAGCATTCCCTAAACTGTTTCAGAACTTGACTAGCGACATGCACTTCATGCTCTCCTGTTCTCTGCCGTGTTCTTGACTTGAGTTCTGCATTCCATTGCAGTTTTTCAGCTTTTCAGCCTTCGGAACAAATTCTCACTTAAATTATATGTGGACCATCTTCTGAAATGCCTCCTATGCCCGGGTGTTTTTTCCCTTCCCCTGTCACCTTTAAAACTCTCGTGCTCATTGCACCTTCTTCTCTCCTGTGAGGATTTTGAGTATGCTCTTAACTAGTTATCTCCAGAATCAGTTTTGGATGCTGGAAGAAGGGGCACATTGCTTTGATTTCCCCTGAGCCTGCTAAAGTTCTAATGCTCAAAACACAAGTGCCCTGAGAAGACATCTTTGCTTGCATATCACTTCTTGGCAACAGATAAATTGTTTCACTATAGTTTTATCTTTGAGTTTTTATGTTGGAGCAGTTTTTAACTTGGAGACCATTCTCTTTGGAGTAATACTTTTACAATGTGTCACACCTTGAGATTTATTGCACTAATACATCATCAGAGTGACAGCTGGCCCTGATGATATATAGCTTAATACATCATTGAAGCAATTTCTCACTCAAGTTATACATTACATAGGAATGTTAGTGCTTGTATTTTTAAAAATATATATTTATGTGCTTATAACAAATAAAAAAAGCTTTCAGAGAGTTTGCAAAACTCAGATCTATCCCAAATCTAGATGGGCAATAAAATTAGCATTGGGTCTCAATAATAATGAGTGCCAACCCTTTAATGCGTAGTGACTGTTATCTTCTTTATAAATTTTTATTTTCCACAGGAAATATGTATACCTTATTAAAAAGTAAAAAAACACAAAAGTATATGCAATGAAGACTATATCTTCCTTCTGTCCATTTCTGGCAGCTATTGAGTAGCCTTCAGAGGGGAAAAACTTACCAACTCTTTTAGAGATAATGTAAGAATATATAGACGCCTATGTATATATTTTTTTGTTCCCTTTATATGCAATCAATAAAATAGTCTTTGGCGTCTTTTCTTTCCAGTTAACAGTATAAATTAGAAATTGCTTCATGTATATACAGGTAGACTATTCTCATTCTTTTTGGTGATAGCATACATCCTTCTATTCTCTCTATATTCTAAAGAGATATTATCACTTTTCTGTAGAATATCCACTTTTCCTTATTTCATAAATAGAGTCCAAACTAGAACAAGAAGGAAAAAACAGGATGAGAAAGAAGATGGAATTACTTTTAGTTTTTCTTCATTATATGATATAGAGCTATCTTATCCTTTTTATGACAGCATACTATTCTACTGATATTTTTTATGATTTTGACTTAAGTAGAACTCATTTTAATTAGCAAGGATTTAAAATTTTTGTTTTACATGAAACATTTAACTAAGTGAATATGGAAAAAGGTAATAAAAATATCTACATTTTATTTTAGAGATAAACTAAAACTGAGGAGAGAGGGGAGGAATAAAATAAAGGAATTGAAGTATGATTAAGTGTGAAATATGATTAAGGAAAATTTAGCTTCAGCTTGTGTCATGGAAAGTCAAATTAACTATTATAAGGAACACAGAATTTTTTATATTCTCTCAAATGAGGAAAGGTAATGAGGAACATGAGAAATGCTAATATGGAAAGTCTCATTCTTTAATCCAAGTTATGAAAGCAGTTACAATTGAAAACAATATATGGAGTAGTTTGGAAAGAGTGAATCTCTCCTCAAAATCAGAGTTTTTTTTTTTATTGTGGCTATTACGATTATTAGTATAAGCAAGTTAGCTCTTCTCCATCAGTCCTTAATTTAGTTTTTGCCTTGCCACCTCCATGACACATTCTATATGATCTGTTATGATTTCATCAGTTTCCTCCTTTAATATTCACCAGGTCACTTCTTTTAACACTTAGCTATAAACCTAAGTCCACAAAAGGCAGAAACTTTGAAACTGTATAAAAGACTATTATTTTGGGGGCCAAAATACACAAATTTTACTTTCTCCCTTCTTTCCCTCAACCTCCTTGATTTAACAAACTTATGAATGTGAGTGTACAGATATTTAACCAGAGAATTTTCTTTTAAATCTCCTCTTAAGAGAAGAAGAAACCATCAAGTATTGCTGTGGGGCAAATTTACGTCAGTGTGTGTGTGTGTGTGTGTGTGTGTGTGTGTGTGTGTGTGTATTTCCAACTCACAGCTCTCTTTTCCCCTCTCCACTGTTCTGTGAAGGATAAATTTCTGACTAAAAATTATAAAACTCTGAAGAGCTGATGGGAAGAATTTAGTTTGGAGAGGATGGGAAAAAAAACATTTCATCTCAAAAGTGAGGACTGTTGGGTAGGCCCCGTGGCTTAGCGATTAAGTGCACGAGTTCCGCTACTGGCCGCCCCGGGGTTCGGATCCCAGGTGCCCACCGAGGCACCGCTTCTCTGGCCATGCTGTGGCCGTGTCCCACATACAGCAACTAGAAGGATGTGCAACTATGACATACAACTATCTACTGGGGCTTTGGGGGAAAAAAAAAAGGAAGAGGATTGGCAATGTATGTTAGCTCAGAGCCGGTCTTCCTCAGCAAAAAGAGGAGGATTAGCATGGATGTTAGCTCAGGGCTGATCTTCCTCACAAAAAAATAAATAAATAAAAAAAGTGAGGCCTGTCATTTTTGAGAGTAGAAGGTGTTAAGATGGTTGGAGAGAAAGAGAAAAGAACCTGACACAGGGCTTCTAAAGAGACGGGAGAGGATGGAGGGGAAGAGGAGGGAAGGGAAGAGGGAGAGAGATTGGAAAGAGAAATCAGAAATAGCAGTGACTGGCCATTTGATGATATTTTAAAATCCTTACATTTTTAAATAAAATTTTATTAAAATCTGCTTAACAGGCAATGCTTTCAGAGTTGGATCTAGTTGAGTGATTATTCTGGTTATAAGGTGGAATGAGTTAAGATTCAAAGCAGTCATTAGGGCCCAGCCACACAGCATGACTTTTGAAAATAAACATTTCTTATGACAGAAGTAATTGCTGCTTTAAGAGGCTAAGGTCCATTCCTTCCTAATGTAATCAGGTAATCCTCAAAAACAGAATGTGTGAGACCTTAGTGATCTTATTTTACCACCTCTGCTGATTTTGTAAAGTCAAACTGTTCTTAGCCAACCTGGAATCGTAGAACAGAGTGGTTAATAACTTAGGTTTTGGAGATCAAACTCCAGCACCAACACTTAATAGCTTGGGCAAAATATCTAATCCCAGTGAATCTCAATTTTCTTCTCTAACCCTTATCCAAATTCTTAGTGTTTTTTTTTTTTTTTTTTTTTTTTACAAATTAAGTGAAATATTATCTTTAAGTTAATAAATTAGATTTTAAAATTAATTTAATTTGATAATCAGCCTTAAAGTCTTCTTTGTACCTTGGCAATCCATAATTGGCTAAGTAGGAAGATGAAAACTGGATATAAGACCTCACTTTCAGTTGAGTTTGCAAAGAATTAGGCAGTATCATTTAGAGAGAGGAAAAAAGAGTGTTCAATCAGATTCTGCAGACCCTGAGAAACAGATTTTTTGCTTAATATACCTGCCTATCTTGTTGCTGTTTATGGATTAACGTTTATTGACAAAAATTAGACTCAGATATTTTGTCAAATGACTTTAGAGGGAACATTGGAATCAAGTCACCTTGTGTCCTGACCTTCCCCTATAGTCCACACTTCAATTATTTGTAAAAAGTGTAGTTAGATTTATCAGATAATATATCTTGATTTTTGTTTTGAAAACATAACCATGAAAATGATGTAGCACACAGGCAAATGTTTTATATAACTTATGACCAAGAAAATAAGCAACATCACTTAATAAAATCATTCTCTGATGCATCGATCAAGACGTTATTCTTATAGTTATAAGTTGAAATTTATAAAATAATTGTAATTTTAATTGACCCATAGTTTAAATTTAGGCATTAAAATGTCTATAAAATTTGAAAATTTAATAATATAATGTATATTAAATATTTCTTAATACAATTAAATATAGAAGCATATCTATTTGTAATAAAAATAATATAAAATACTCATTTTCTATATTTTGACTGAATAAGAGAAACTATTTCTTCGTGTTAATACAAGTACAAATAAATGCTCTTTTTAGAGGCAGAAGATATTTCATTCTATTTACTTCATTTACTTTACTCGTCATTTGCTTTTATTATTCTAGGTGTTTCCTAATCTTATAGCTTTAAAAATGTGCCTATTGTAACTTGACAAATCATACAAATTGACTTAGCTTTCACTTAATTAACTGTATCATTCATCAGTTTGCCTTTATTGATGCTTATCCATTTAAAAAGGAGAGAGAGAGGAAATATTACGGATAACATTCTGAAATCTCTCCCTTTCTTGCTCATCTATGAACATTAAAAATATCAAAGTGTTACGCAGAAATAATGGCAAACTTTTATTGAATCATTGATATTTGCCAGACACAGTTTTCAGTGTTCTGTATGTGTTATTTAATCCTCCCAACAAGTCTATGAGGAGAGTACTAGTGCCCATATTTTTACATGAGAAAAAGAGAAGTTAATACCTCATCCAAAGTTGTATAGCTAGTGGGTGATACCACCCGGATTCATCATGACACAATCTGTCTTATGAGGCCTGGCAATTAACCACCAAGCTCTCATACATACTATCTCAATATGTTTCATATTATGTCAGATTTATTATAGGAAATATTTTGAAGTAGTTATAAGATACTATATTTAATATAATTTGTGATTTTTTCATCTTTTCAAAAAATTAAAATGTTTGAAAAATTAGAAGACTAAAGTATTTAAATGATTCCAAATACTTTTCTAAAATATATTTGCTTGAATTGTATTAAGTATTTCTGCTCACTAAAAGAAAAAACAGACTTTTCAATGACTCATCATCTCTGTTTCAGTTTAGTTCTTGGCCAAGGGGGAAAAAAAATAGAATGAGCAGAGGAAACTGTTTTCATTTCTGCCATTGCTATAAATTCTAAATATGTTTGAAAAGTCACTGCACACTTCTTACCAACTTGTTGGTACAAAGCGAAGTCAGAGTTATTAGTGAGAGACCTTTGCCAACAAAATGCTAGGAATAGTGAAGAATACCTTTCCATAAGTACAAATGAATGCTCATTGCTGGAACCTCATATGAAATGACCAATGTCCTAAATGCTGGTGGGAAGGATAAAAATAACGAAGATAGTGGAAGATGATGTACTGCTTAACTACTTTCTCTTTGAAAGATAGAATTCTGGGAAAGGAAAAAAAACATGAAAAGAAGATGGGGAGAGAAGATTGAGAGGATGAGGAAAGAAAGAACAACAATCAGAAATTAAAAAGAAAAGTGGGGAAAATACAAAAAAAATAGGGATGCACTTAAGGAAAAGGATGGAGAAGGTAAGGAAAACTAGATAGAGAAAAGAGTAGAAAAATCCCACATCCTCAGCTTTTGGCCTCACCTTGCCTAAACAAACATTCCCAGCATCATTTTTTGGTTCTCTTTTCTACAATCTGTAGTGTTTGCCATTAGGATTTCACCAGAAAGTGCCTTCAGAATCATTACAGTATATTATGAATTTTGTTTTTGCTATCAAAATCATAGATAATAGAATTCTAAAAATTGTTAGATAATTTCAAGCTCATGAGGAAACATCTTCTGGACAATGATTGTTGAGAACTCAAGAAGAAACATCCCCTTCCTCCCTCAGATTAACTCTATACCAAAGCAAAAACATAAAGAGCAAAAATGGGACAAGTAAAGCACTGATTTGAAAATGAAACGTAAAATCTAGAATTTTCAAAATTCTCCACTTTTCGTCATCAACAAAATCCTCTCTACGTCAAATTAATCTCTGAAAGGACTTTCCTTCCACCTTATTACTGCTCAGAAACTGGCTCCCCCAAGGGCACTGGCCTCCCTTGTAGCTTTATTATGTAGTAGATGTTTTGTCCTCCCACATTCCTTCTTATCACGAGATCTAGAGTTGGGTTAGGTGACCTACTTTGTCTTTGCTTTTTCCAGACCTCCTTCCCTCTCTCTTCTCTAAAATACCCCAGATGTGACTCTCATGTCATCAGATTATACCCCTGTGAACCCTTCTTTGTTGTGATCATTCCCTTACCCAGAGTGGTTCATCTCATTCTGAAGATTTTTAGCTTCCGTCTCAATCTCCAAAATTACTTCTGCCATAATTATTGATGATTGTATAATCCACAAATCTGATCTCTCCCCTGCCTGGCCTCTCAATTCCTAGAGCTCCAGTGAAACTAGTTCTGGGCTCACCTCAGGTACACACCTAGACTCTGTCAATACGAGTAAGTGAAACTTTCTATAACCTCAATAGTAAACGTTCCTTTCTCTGACATCTCCTCTAGGATTTTCCTGAACACTTTCATTCCCTCGGGCCTAAAATCCAATAATCCTAATACCTTTATACTGCCTCTCTTCCTCTTCATGTCCTCCCAGTCCTTCTTACCTAGCTTGAATTTATTGACCATCGCTAAAACCATTCCATTCTACACACATGCAACTCCTTTGCCTTCCTCTCACTTTATTTACGCACTCAACACAACACCAACCATGGAAAAACACAATTGCCTACTGCATACATTTGAATTCATGGACTTGACTATAGCTGGAGAAAGATCTAGAACCAGGCTGATTGTTCTCACCTTAAGTTAATAATTACTAACTTCAAATGAATCCTCAATACTTCTAGCATCATACAATTCCTTAGCTCATTTGTTATCTCACTGTTTTACGAGACAATTTCAAACATCTCTTCTCTCTCAAATTTCCATGTATTTTTAGCCAATGACTTTGCTTCCCAATTCACTGAGAAAATTGAAAGTTACAAGGGAAATCCTACAAGTTCGTCTCTCAAATCCTCCATCTGCATCTATCTGTATGTGTTCTCTCTCCCCTTTTGTTCTTATAGATGAAATCCCCATGTCCCTATCTAAGGCTTACCTATTCACCTGGACATTAGATCCACCCTTTCTTGCCTACTCAAGAACATCACCCTAGCCAGTCTCCCCTCTCCAACCTCCATCAACAAATTTCCTCTTGCTACTTTCCCATCGTGCTGCTATTCCCAAATATAGCAAGCTGCTATTAAGACAAATAAACAAACAAAAAACCAAACCTCTTTTACCCCTACTATCCTCAACTATCACTCCATTTTTCTGTTTCTCTTTGTAGAAAATTCCTCAAAACACTGTTTACTCTTTGTCTCCTATTCTTCTCTCTCATTTTCTCAGCAACCCTCACTCCTCTATTGAAACTCCTACTGACATGGTTATCAATGTCTTCTTATTGCAGATCCAATGGTCAAGTTTCAATTATCAAATTTCTTTATCATCCACATATGACACAGCTAACGTCTCCTTTCTCCCTAAAATGTTCTCTTCACTTGACATCTTTAACATCGTATTCATTCCCCCTGGTTTTTTTCTTACTTTATTTTCTACAGTTTCCTAATCTCTTTACTGGAGATTCATCTTCATCCTGCTGACCTCTTAATGTTGGAGTTTCCCAGTTCCTCTGACCTTTTCTCTTTTCTATCTACATTGTCTTGGGGCTCTTATTTGGCTTTGTGGTTAAATACCGTCTATACATTGATGATTGACAATTTTGTATATTTCTAGTGTGGACCCGACCCCCGGTATCCAAACAAATTCGCTGCAATGTATAAAGGTGTCTAAACACGATGGGTGGTGCAAGCCAGAGCTCCTGATTTTCTGCTCCCACACGAATCGGGTCTAGCTGCAGTCATCCCCATCTCAGTTAGTGGTACTTTTATACTTCTAATTGCTCAGGTCAAAATATCCTGGAGTCACTCACAGGTTTCTTTTGTTGCTTTTTTTTAATTTTATTTTTGGTCTCATACTTCACATCAGAAAATTCTGTTGGCTATTTCTTCAAAATATATCTAGAATGTTCCCATTTCTTACCACATCTCATTATAATCACCTGAGTCATCTATCCACCCTCACTTTGCTCTGGATTTTTACAATAGCCTGCTAATTGGTATCTGTACTTTCATTTCTTCTATTTCTGTCCCCTAAGGTCTATTGTCAATAAAGCATTCTGGGTAGATCTACTAACAAATGAGTTAGAAGTCACTTCTCTGCTCAAAATCCTTCAATAACTTGGGTTTCACTTGGAATGAAGGCCAACATCTTTAAAATAGCCTAAAAACCCTACATGATTGGTCCCCTTGCCTTTTATTACCTCTCTGACTTCCTCTCCCACCACTTCCTGTCCTTTCCACTTTTCTTCCGCTATACGGATCTTCAAATATTAGGCAGACTCCTGCCTCTGCAATTTTGCACTTGTTTATACCCTCTACCTGTGATGCTATTCCCTTAGATGGAGGACTCCATCCACATGGTGAGCTTTCTCACCTCCTTTAAGCCCTTGCTTAAATGTCTTCTTCTTGAGAGTTCTTCTCTGACTACCCTATTTAAATTTTACCCTCCCCCATCCCAACTGGTCTCTGGTCCTCCTTCCCTGCTTTATTTTCTCAATAGCACTTTTTACCTTTTAACCTACTGTATAGATTTATCAACTCTTACATTGTCTTTTCTATGGAAACTCCATGAAGGCAAGGATTTCTATTTTATTTACTGATATATTCCCAGTACCTAGAAAAATACCTCTTGTATAGTGAGCATTCAATACATACTTTTAGCTGTTGAGTAAATGAATATTTGAATAAATGACTACTATTAATTGAAAGCTGCCTTAATTTAGAATATACGTTATACTAAACTTTCATTTTGAATTTGTGCCTATCCATGAACCATTAGGTTTCCATCAACATTGCTTTTACCTAATTGCCTAACTGCTTGTGCTCTCTGAGGCTTTGGATAATGACACGTTTTAGATAACTAGAACTTTAGATTAAGAATCACTCTTTTCAGTATAGATGCTGATTTAGCAGAACTTTCTCAGTCTGTTCACATCCTGACATTATTTGAAAAGGACTTTGAACTCGGTGGCAAAACATGATGGCTCTATTCATAGACACACAAATATACTCATGTACGCATTCTTTTAATTCACTTCATTCTGTGTTATGGAGATCCATAAGCACTGTTTACCACCAGTCCTTTTATACTTGTTAGGGCACTTGAATAAAGGTTACTATGTTATCTAATGGTAGCAGGTTTTTTTTCGGTATCTCTCTTCTCTCCATGCCTCAGATTTCCGAAATACGCTTAAAAGCACAACTTTCTAATGTAGACTATTCTCAGTGTTATGTAAATTCTTGAGGTTGTGCTGTGTTTATAGAAAACTGTGTTTTTCGGAATTCCTTTGAGGCCTTTTCCCTTACATTAGAAAATGTGGAAACCAAAAATAAATACCATAGAAGAGAAATAGGAGGAAAATTAAGACATGGCTGGATAGTCTGAACACAGACTCCTGAGTCAGAAAATACGTGATACGTACATAACAGGTCCAGTCCATATCCAATCAATCACTATCAGTGAAAAGGAAAGAACTCAGGGAACATGTCCATTTTGAGGGAGGGAAGATAGTTACTTCTGATGCCATTGAGACTTCAATACCAGGGAGAAAACGCTGTTTGAAAAATGAACACTGGACTTGTAGAGTCATCCAAAATTCTGACTATCAACTAGCCAATTATTCTGAGTCCTTGATCATGATCCTAATGCTCCGGATGTATCTTCTGAACTCCTTATCCATTTTCCTGTCGTCAACTATTCTGGGGAGAATCCTGAGCCATTTTGCACTGGTATATATACTAAGGTTTCATCTAGTTCACAGTATTTCTGACAAGTATAATGTATATTTATAAAAGCATTTAATTTTTAAATGTCTTCACTATACTTGAACACTATTTGAAAGCCCACTGTTTGTACAATGTGGTTATTATGTTGGGTTTATGATTTAATAATTGAGTGTGTATTTTTCCAGTTTGGGGATCAAGGTTCATTTTGGGTCAAAATCTCGCCTTAAACCACATTGAAAATTCAGTATAATTAGTTATTGACAGAGATATGCATATCTTCAGCCCAAGAGAGTGTTACAAGTGAGATGTAGTGGCTTGGTAAGAAAACGGACATGTTAGCTATTGACGGAACTGCAGATAGGGAGAGTATTTTTAAAATTCTATTATGATATTTTAAGCCAACAGATTTGCAAATCACTGGCCTTGATGGAAATATAATGGTGAAATAGGGCTGCAGTTTTCAATTATTACAGCTACGTTGTCTGTATGACTTTGCCAATCTGATCCTGACTTATTCTATCCTTAAAACAAACAAAAAAATAAAAACAAGAAAAATAACCCTTTATTCACATAAGAGATGCATTGCAAGGACAAATTAAACTATTTCTATTCATAATATTACAGAGTTTTTGGAAAAATGGTGCTATATAAATGCAAAGTGCTATTGTTACTTTTACAGAGACTGAAAATTGTGTACAGAGGGATGAGGGTGGGGACAAACGAAATGGTTATGTTAGCTTTATTTCTGAAGAAAAATATTTTGGAAACCTGTAAGCTTAATCACACTTAGTTTTTCCTCCTCATAATTCAGAACATATTTATCTTTGTTCATCCACAAAGCAGAATAGTCATTTCTAGCGCTTGCTTGGGATCTTGATCTCAAGCTCATGAAAATGCTTCAGCTCTATGCACCAACAGAACGAGCCATTTGACAAATTGAGCATTTGAGTGATAACTCAAATCACAGTCTTATAAGATCTCCCCACAATGCTGCACACCTCTCATATGATTCCTCCAATAGCTCCCGGACAACTTAACACACTGCATCTATCTTTGTTGTGACTTAATTTTGAATAATCAGGATCCTAAGTGGAAGGAGAAAATGCTCCAATTTCAAAATCAGGTTGCCCTGCTTGCAAATAACTTCCTCTGTTAAATACTGTATGTATTAAGACACCCACCACGACGTTTTGACACCCAATCCATTCAATTCTTCCTTCAGCTCTCCTGACCTCAGCTGCTGTTGTTGGATTCTTTGCTCTGATTCTTCTCTCAAGTGATACCAGTCCTTGGAACAAAGAACCCATCATGATATCAGAGTCCTGTAAACCACGAGGAGCAAAAGACTGTGGAAATAATCCCACTTGATTTCTCATAATCCTTTGTGCTCACCACTACAGGCTCTCCCGTCAACTTCTATCGCTCCCACACCTGAGGTAAAGAAGAGTAAGAATTTTTTTTTTTGAGGAAGATTAGCCCTGAGCTAACATCCATGCCAATCCTCCTCTTTTTGCTGAGGAAGATTGACCCTGAGCTAACATCCATGCCCATCTTCCTCCACTTTATGTGGGACGCCGCCACAGCATGGCCTGACGAGCAGTGCGTGGGTGCGTGCCCTGGATCCGAACCCAGGCCACCAGCAGTGGAGTGTATGCATTTATCCACTATGCCATAGGGCCGGCCCCAAGAAGAGTAAGAATTTTTGTGCATAGCCATTGACAGGCACTTCTCAGGCTGAAGGATAGCCTTCATATGAGATAAAACCAAACAGTGAAGGAGAATAAAGGATCCATTTATTGGAGGCGAAGATATACTCTAGTGACGAGTGGTAGAAAGTGCAGCAGGCAGAAACTCAAGAGATGTGGCTTCCCATAGCCGTACCACCATAGGAATTGGGTAACTTTCAGTAAACTGCTTTTCTTATCCTCAAGAATCCTTGATATAATATAGAGGTGGACTAGAAAATTTCTCAGGTAGTAGTCCTTGATATCTTACAAATAATAAAATAAATGCATATTTTTTGTAAAAAGTTGTAAACCATATGAAAATTTAATGATCAAAATAAACCTTTTTACTTTAAAATACTCAGAGATAAACAAATTCATGTCTTATTTAGATTTACATTTTAAAGTCATAAATTTAAAGGTAATAAATGTGCATACCCAAAATTAACTTTAATAATACTTTGAAATTGTTTATTCTAAAGAAGTACAGTGCACATGAATTTATGTAAGTACAAGGCCACTGGATGGTGTTTAAGACTCCTATGGTATAAAAAGGGAAGTAATTTAGAACATTAGAGTCACATTCAGCTTTGCAAAATACTCAAGGCGTGTAAGAACCAAGAAGAGTAGGATTACTATCTTCCATTCCTTGATCACTCAGAAGCATGTGGGCTCAATGTGACAAAGTTGCTGGTATTTGACAATTTGTAGCCTACAAGAAAGGGCAATTTCATATAGTTAACTTAGTGGTAGAATTGTTCACCCTTTATTTTATGAGTATGTGTAGTTGAATAAACATAAACTAAGCGTGGATATGATGCAAATTCCTCTGTAATTGTTTTTAACAGTTTGATGGTTGCTTCCAGCTTTTAAAATGACATTAAATGCATTTTCTCACTATGAATTATTGCATGCTAGAAAAAAATTTCCACCTTCAGGATGTCTTTACAATACTTATGCAAGATATTAGACTTTTCAAAACCAAATGCATTTTTACAAATAGATTTATTCTGATTATTGTATCAGAGAATTTTGTTGGGAAAGTAAGAGCAGATTTTTCATGTGGTACACACTGATTAGAAGGGATTAAATGTTCATATATGCCTCATTGCCAGCCTTAAGATTCTGATTTTAGAACTTCAGAGAAGATGCAAAGGTAGGATTTTTGATGCTTCTAAAGTAGTAGAGAGAGACACAAGTTGAAGATTTTATGGAAAAAGTCTAACAATAAATTTCAGGTGTAGATCTGTTAGTATCTCCTTGTACGACACTAAGCGAATCACTTCAACTTTCTGATCTTCATTTTTCGTTTGTAAACTAAAGTTCTATGGATCATGAGTCTTTGAGATAGACATGAATTTCCCATCTAATAACTGTGTGGTCAAATTCTCTTAGGAAAACACTGCCTACTTTCTTCCGCCTCTATCGCTTGTTGTTCTGCCAAGAAAGAGAGAGATCAATATTAAGACCTTCAGAATGAACTAATTTCAGTCCTTAGAAAGAGCCCTTAAATGAAAATGAAAATATATTTTCCAATTTATTTTATCCTTCATGTTCACATGTAGATGTTAATGACCACCCAATCTCTCTATACCAAATAGTGTGACCATTCAAAACTGTGAAATGCAGTTGATCAAGTTTCTATCTATTTAGTTAAAAGAAGATTTTGAACAGACGAACTCACTTAGAGATTACAAAAGTGTAATGAGAAAGATCTGTGTATATGTTTCTTTGGAGAGAGCTGTTCCTCTTCCGTGAGCCTCCACCTGCCAAAGTTTCTATTCTACACAATTCTAGGGAGTGCTAGCCTTAGCTTAGCCTAGTGATATTATGCTTTTTCTGTTTCTCTTTTTTCCGTTTTCTTTTTTGTCTAAGTTGACTAAGGGTGAACTTTGTTTGATTATAGCTATTGCTTGATGAGGTGCGGATGAATTTTGAAAAGGAAATTTAGTCATATATGCTTACCTTTTCTGATATAACTCTTCATTTGAAAATGTACATTTTATTTAATTCTTGAAGAGTTCTTTTGCACGTGTACACACACACAAAACACCAGTCTACTAATGATCCATCTTGTTTCTCAAGAGTAAATTCACTTGAGGAAGGGAAACTATGGTAATCTTTCATAGTGGCGGGATTTAATAAAATATGGCTTCCTAAACTGATTCAGTTTTATGCTTATTTTCATGCTCTGATTTCCCTTGGTTGTTCATATTTTGTCCCAACACAAGGAAGCTTTCAATATCAAGTAGGTTCTTAATGTGAACTGTCCATGTTCTCCTATATTTAGAGATACTTTCTAATTTTAGTAAGCATAATCCACTAAGAATAATAGTGGATGATAACAAATAATGTCAAGTCTATCAAAGCATAAGAAGGAAACACCCAGTAGGAACTATTACCTGTATATAATTCCTTTAGAATTGAATGTGCTTGCTCATTTCCAAATATGAAGTTCAGGTCCAAAAGTCATTAACATTAGTTTGGTTGCAGTCATAAATTGATATAAACCACAAAATATAAATTATGCTCTTGAGTTAAGCCAAATGATTTAATATTACCTTGATATTTCCTCATTATATACTATACAGAGTAAGATATGTTAGGGTCAGGTTTGGCATTAGATTAGCATGGAAGAATTATTTGGCAAGGACCTTGGCTTGGTATTAAGGATCACAGGAAATAGGAGACAAACCTAGGGAAAATAATAAACTAGCTAATATTGACCTATGATATGCCTGTGGATTCATTATTGGAAAACACACACACAGGAGGTGCCTATTTTCTAAAGAAAAACAACTGAAAGGGGGCTTCTAGTGTTTTTAGGGTATTCAGGTCAAAAAAAAATTTTCAAGTGAGAAAGAGCTAATCCAAAGTATCTTAGAGGGAAAAAAAAGGAGAAAAGAATTTATTTTCTCATGTAACTAGTAAGTTCAGTGATGTGTTTGTCTTGCAAGGCTCAGCTATATCCAAGACTCAAAAACTATCCTTTCTTGGCTCTGACTCTATCTAAACATTGACTTTATTCTGAAGACAGGCTCTCTTCATGCCCTCATCCCCAGATTCATATTGTTCCCTTTCAAGAAATCCATGGAAAAAAATTTGGTCTATCCAAAATATCTTGTGGAAAAAAACATTGGCTTGATTTTGGTTTTGTTTTGTTTTTTTGCCTACTCGTTTTTTCTAATAGAAGACAGGCCACTGAGACATGGAAGGAGGGTGAAATTCTCCAAAGGAATCCAAAGAAGAGAACGGAAAGCTGTCATCGGCAAATAAAATCTATAGTTATCATGGCTATTAACTTGATCTCAGATTACTACATATTAGTGTTACCCAAACTCTGTTACATGGATCATCATAGATCCATGAAATATTAATCAATGTTCTGTGGGGAAAAATAGTTTCCATAATCAAATAATTTTGGAAAATGTTTCATTAACGGAACATTAAAATTGCTTTTTTCTACTTTATTATTTACCAAGGTGCAAACATGATTGATATCAGACCCTGAAGGAAGGAAAAGAAAATTTCCATATGCATAATTTACACAGGAAGTGTTTAAGAACAAGTTCTATGACCTTTGAACCTTCTGACTCAATTAGAGAATGTAAACTAGTAAAAAGAGGGAGGATTTGTGAATACACAACTTTGGCAATAGCTGTTGCTGTGTTGAGAGTCTCCACCTATTAAAACTTCCACGCTGCACAATTCCATGGATTGCTGTAATTTCTGTGAATGACACCCTCATTCTTGAGCCTCATTCATTCACATAAATTACACACCATATCACTTCCTGTTAGGCAATACAGTGTCTCTGCCAGCCCTACACTCACCAATGGGGAACAGTGGGGTGTGCTACCTTCTTGACTACAAGTCTAGTAAAGAGGGCTTTTATGGAACTTTCAGAGAAATTAAAATGTGCTCTCTGAAGTCTGAGGACTCTGAAGATTGGTTCCCGTCTCATGTGTGAGAGAATAAAAGTGGCCCTGTGGCAGCAGGGTAGAGGAGACTGTACTGGGATGGATTTATACCCTCAGAGTAAGAGATGCATGAGTGTTCCTGTAGATAGATGTGACCATGTAGGATAGAGGGTCAGGGTGGGGTAGTCTTGAGTCCGGCTAGTAGACCCACCTGCTTGGATAGAGGGATCCCAGCAGTAAGAAGATGGACAGGATTACCTAGAAGCTGCAGAAGAAGTCATAAGCGATCACCTTGAATTTAGTGGGTCTAATAAACTTTTAGTGTGATCCTCAGCAACAAAAAATTGCTCATGAGACCAAGAGCTGTAACCTTCTGCCAGTCTCAAAGAACATGAACTGGTTTTTGATTCAGTCTTTTCCTATGCCCTTATCACTCTTCGATTCACTCCTGAATCTCCAGAGGGGTCAGAACCTGGGGGAGAGGAGATGCAGGAGAACAGTAAGTTGAAGGAATAACTGTATCTTTTTTTCAGTCTAAAGAAGGCTTGGGCTGGGGTTGGAGGGAAGATACATGTTAAATCAAACTTACAGTTTTGATTCACATCTTAGAATAGACAACCTGAATATGTATTGAAAATCCGTTTTTGACTAAATGTGACTCTAGGGCTATTTAATCATTACTTAAGAGTAATTAGTAGACAAGAGTCATGGGCTTGCTAAAGTTTTCATTTAAGAAACAGGTAAGGTTCATTTCACTGACTAAATTTTAAAGTGGCAAACAATACTATATCTTCACTTTAATTGCATTGCAAATGCTGCATGTTTAACACTTCAGATGTTCAAAATTAAACAAGTTTATAGTTTTTGTTTGTTTTTAACTGTGATATTTTTCAGTGCCTTTCACATGCTATTCCGCTTGGAAATTCCAGATAAGAAGTTATAGTAGATGGTGTTTCCCAAATTATTTGACCCTGGAACCATTTTTTTCACAGTATACCACTTACATCTCAAAGAATATAATATTGCATAGCATTGAGCTTGGGAAACTCTATAGTATGCTAATCTGTAAAGAACGAGTAATAAGCAGTGCAGATCTAAGATTATAGAATAAAATAGTGAGTAACCTCTTTTAGTATTCTCCAAAACTTGGTAGGATAAGATAAGAATACACTAATGGAAAATTACACCCTATTCAAAAGAAACATCTGTTATATCAGAAGGCAGAGACACTCTGAAAGTAAAAACAATATATACATCCTCAGAAATCCATGAAAATTCAAACAAGCATGGAGAATGGAACAGAAGTGATACTGCTATGAAAAACTAGGCTATAGTCTAATCTGCTGTATAGAGGAAGTGAAAACCACTTTCTGTATGCAGAGCACACATTGGCTAAGATGCAAATTATACTAGTGATTTAAGGCTTCAACCACCTGGACATTCACTGGAAGTCTCATTCAAAGATAAAAAATATGCATTCTTAACTTGACTTTTTAAAATTCAATCTCCCAGAGGTGAGAGGGAGACACTAATCAAACAGCTAGAATGGAACTAATTCTGTTGGGAAGGGAAGAATTGATTGCTCACGTAAAACAATGGGAACTTTGGAAAAAATCGAATAGTCTACATGGTACTGAAAGAGTGGGCTGCAGAATGCAGTCAGATGTCCACCTTAGATTTTAAGAAGACAGTTTTTAAAACATTGAGATAAATCAGAAGTATGATTCTATGGGATGAAATTCTGGAATGGACAATGACTCAGAAGTCTAAGAAATTAAAAAAAAATTATTCTCCAAGAAAATGGGAGATACTAAAGAAATTGGTTGGCTACTGAAGAAGCTCTCTAATGGCCTTAGATTTAAAAGAGTCACAAACAAAATATAAATAGGAAACATAACTGTCTAGATATATGTGATATTCATGCACTAGCAAAAGCTGACCCAAACAAAGGGCAAAGTAACAAAATGAGCTAAGGTGATCACCAAAACGAAACACAGCAAAAGAAAACTTGTGAAGTTATGATCAAAGACATGAAAGTTAAATGCAACGCATAATCCAGGATTTTATTTTGCTATAAAGAACACTAACAGGACAATTAGAAAAATCTGAATAGATCATGTAGATTGATGCTAGTATTATAAAAATGTGATTTTATTTATTTTGATAATTGTACTGGGGTCCTATCAGAAAATGTCCTTGTTATTGTCTGTTGAGTCAAGTCACATGGAAAAGAAAATTTGATTCCATTTCATTATGTCCGTGGTGCTCAAATGATAAAATTTCAAGCAAGTCGAGTAAATTATTATCACTTACCCTATACTATTTTCTCAAAATTCATGGCTTATATTAGTTTGGTTCGTATTTGAACCAAGACTCATTTGTATACTTTTATGTCTTGAAGTTTCTAAGTTTCTTACTATTTTTTTGTTGAATAAAGTAACATGATGTCATCCTCTTGCTAGTATGATACAGATTCTTAGTTAGACAATTTGTTTGAAATGAAATGTGACCCTTTTCAAGGTAATCTTCATGGAGCCTTTTGACTTGCCATTTGACACTTCTAATTCAATCTGATTCTTATTCTAATATAAGTAACCCTTCTAGCATCCTTCATCTGACCCTAACTAAAAAACTTATTAAGACTTTTTTCAATCTCGAAATACTGAAGTTTTCTAAGACTGTGTCTCATGGGTTTTTTTATTATTATTAGTTCATAATGATTTGCCTTTGGGAAATCCTTTCAGCCTGAAGAATTGAGTAATTGAGTCTTTCTTTATCTTAAGGAAGGAACTTTATTTTATTGACATATATATATATAAATATACCTTTATATATCTTTGTATATATCTTTCTCCCCTTCTATTGTCTGTTTACTAGTCTTCTAAAATTATTATAAAGCTATTGAATATTCTGAATTTAGTCTCCATGTCTCATATTTTCTCTCCTTTTTTATACCTCTTTTAGCTATCTTGAGTTTATCTTCCCAGCTCATACTATTTTAAAAATATTTGTATTATATTATAAAAAATTTTGTGTATATTATGTACAGAGGCAATCATATCACATATGAATAATAAGAGATTTTCTTAAACTTCCTTTATAATCTTTATAACTTTAAAAATGCATTTCTATTTTTATTCTTGGAGAAGCAAACATTGTAGTTGGGTATTTCGTATTCTTTGGGGGAGAGGTTCTGGATTGATCTAAGAACAATCAAGGCAGAGAAAAAAATTCATGGAAAGAACAAGTATATTGATTCATTAGTACCATCTACAAGAGAAATTACCAGTCACTGAACATCAGAAGAGTTGAGAAATAAGGAAATCTATCATATCCACTTTACTGGATGTGAAGTGGAAAATCTATCTTATTCACTGAATGTGAACTAAGAACAGAAGTAGAAGTTTCACATGAAATTACTTCTGAAATAATGTATAAATTACAAAGAGCTAAGAAATAATTGACAAACAGAAGGCACAGTGAGGTGCAGAGTAGAGTAAATGCAAAGAGGTAAGAAAATAAAATTCAAATAAAGGAAGATCATAAATGGACCTAGGGCAAAGTGGTAAATATTGAAAATAGGCAAAGATGATACAATAAACATATAAGTGGAGTCCAAAAGCAAAATGAAACAATGGAAAATAGCAAATATTTAAAATTATAATTCAGGAGATGTCCTTAAAATAAATGATCTTAATCTACATATTGAAAAGGCACATTCTGTACCAAGGAGAATTGATCCAGAGTCATCGATACCAACCTATTTCCTGGTAAAATTATTGGAGCTATAAGAAAAAGGAAGAACACTTTCAGCAGCAAGCCAAAAACATAGGTATTCAGGATTTTCTAAGTTATGCTATGGTAACAAAGTACTCCAAAAGATAACTCCATTTTAATTGGATAGCTGAGTCAGAGAAGATGTAGAAAGGAAGAGGGTGTGGGAAAGGATATATTCTAATTTTATTGTTCATCAGTTTGGGGAACCAAAAGATACTGTCTAAAAAAGAAGGAGCTAAGAGTATCATATTTTGGTCTTAATATAAAGGTTAACAATAGGACACAATAATAGAATATCCTAAATATCAGAATATTAAAAGAAAGTAAAGTAAAGAAAGCAAAGCGAAGTAAAGTAAAGAAAACTGTCTACATAGTGAAAGACATCTAAAGTGGTAAAGTGGTAAACATAACATAAAATAACATGACAGAACTGACAAAAAATTTATCACATCATTAAAAAACTAAATGAGGGGTCTGGCCCTGTGGCCTAGCGATGAAGTTTGGCGCATTCCGCTTCAGCAGCCTGGGTTTGGTTCCTGGACTCGGCCCTACATCACTCATCTTCAGCCATGTTATGGTGGTGTCCCACATAGAAAATAGAGGAAGATTGGCAACAGATGTTAGCTCAGGGCGAATCTTCCTCAGCAATAAATAAATAAATAAATAAATAAATGAGATTAAACTGCTTATTAAGAAGGAAAAAAGATCTTCAGATTGCTCACAAAGCAAAATTCAGTTCTCTGTTGTATACAAGAGATATATGTAAATTAAGTAATTCAGAAAGTCTGAAGTTCAAGGACATAGTAGATATGTGAACAGACAGGGAGGATATAAAACTAGTAACAGACAAGGTAGCATTCAGCCATGGAAGTATTAAATAAGCAAAAGAAGGCAGTTTATAATTCTAAAGGCTACAACTTACAATGAAAACATGACACTTATGAATAGTTATCTACCGAATAGCAAAGCAGAAGCTGTCATAAAGCAGAAGCTATCAGAGATCTGAGACAAATAGGCAGAAACACAAACATCATAGGAGACTTTCTCCCAAAGATAGATCAAGTAGTCAAAGAAGCAAGACTATAGCAGACCTAAACAACACGAGCAATAAAGAAGATCTTACAGGTGTATGATGAACTTTGTATCCTAAAAATAAGAATAATTAATAAATTATTTTAAAATAAACGTAGAACTTAATAAGCTAAAAACCAGTAGAATTAATAATATAAAGAGCAGGTCAATTGAAAAAGATAAATCAAATAGGATAACTAGGAATTACTTAATCAAGAAAACAATAGAGAATACATAAATACACAAAATAATCAATGACAGGAAGGTCATAACCAACAAGTAGTGAAAACTTTAAATATTTTACAAAATTCTATACAATAAATTTGATGAAATTTTTTTCTAGAAAATATGATTTACCAAAACTGATCCCAGAATAAATGGACAGTTTCATTCTGTGGAAACAATAAAGAAAATTGACTAAGAGTTATCCTGCCAAAATGTATCATGTCTAGCTGTTTCCACAAAGGAATTCTGCAAATCTAAAAAACTGAACAATCACAATGCCACTTAAAATGTTTCAGAGCATATATAACAAAGAAAAGCATCCAAATTCTTCATATAAACAAGTAGAACATTTATAATAAATCTCATAAATACTGCACAAAAGAAGGAAACTAAAGATCAATCTCATTTTCCCACATATCAAAGTCTAATACAACATCTAATGCATAGTCTAAGTAAAATATTAGCAGAGTCCAATATCACATTCATCAGATTAAAGCAATAACACACTAAGGTTTTACTTTAAAATGAGAAGATAAGATGAGTTAGCAGCTGGCAGATAGAGAACATCTATTTGTTGTCAATTAATATATGCATTCAGAAATTAATGGATGTCTGAGTGCTGGAAACAAGAGATGGTGTTAAGATAATGTTGCTAATATTTTTAAGTGAGAGGCTATCTAAGAGGGATTATCAGCAATCTAATTTATAATTTTTAAATTAAGTAGATGATTTGCAAATATTAATTTATCTTTTTGCATTTTTATTACAAAAGCAGTAAATATGCAATATAGAAAGTTAAAAGTAAGAAAAATATACCCTATTCCCACTACCCATGGATTGCTACTATAGACATTTTACATGTATCTTTCCAGATCTCTTCCAATGTGTGTGTATTTGTGTTTGTGTGTGTGTGTTGTGTGTATGTCAAAGCCTGTCTAAACTATTTTACTTGAAATTAAAATGTATGACTACTTTACATGAAATACTACACCCAGTGCTGTGTTTCTGGAGCTCTAACAACTGATATCACATTAGATCAAATCAATTTGTTCAATAGGAAACACATATAAGAAATTAATGAGAAGCTAAGAAATATTTATTTTATGCCTATTCTATGCCATTCACTGAATAATTAAATAAGAACCATCTCGTTTAGCCAAAGACAATAAGAAGAAGAAATATGATATAAAGAGGTATATAATATTATCCCTAACTCATAGAAAATGATAGATCAAAGAAGTTCATTTAATTTATTCATAGGCATATTTCTAATAGGAAAGAAAATTGGAATTTGCATCTAGACCTAATCAATCCCAGGACTATTCTGCGCCCACCATAGCTTTTTGCCACATATGTCCTTTCTCTCACATTTGTTTCCCGAATAAAACATGAGATATTATCTTTGTACATATGTGACGAACATTTACCCACCAATAAATGGGCTCTTTGCAGGATATATCAGAATTATAGTACCCCTGTGGTCTCTAGGGTGGACACCGCTCCAGTTGGTCACCAAATCTATTACCAGCACTCACACTCACGTATTCAACTCTTCTCAAAAACAGTACTGCTATTATTCCATATACAAAAAGCACACTCTGGCTCTCTGTAGTTATAAAATAAATTCATGTTAAATAAAAAGACCTGACTATTCAAGTCAGCAACCTTCTATACCCATCTATACCCATCCTGTCCCATCCAGCCAGTTAGCAGCAATGCCCTCACGCTCAGTAAACAGAAAGCGTCATGTGAATTGTTCTGTTTTGGAATACCTCACTACACAGGTCTTGGGGTCAGAAAGAAAATAAATGATACAGGTTATTTTTTTGTTTCTATGTTCTTTTACTTTACTGACTATAACTTTAATGCCTGTGTGCCAAATGAATAGGGGTTATGGCTTCTCGGAAAGCCCCTTGGAATTTATTTTGAAGGGTTTCGTTGGCCAAACGTGCATATTGACCCATTCTTTGCCTTATTTCCTGTTTTAATTGAGTGTCAAAGGTTACACGTTGTTATTAGAGAAAGACATGACTGGCAGCAGGGGTCAGGGACTCTCCCGCATTCTATTAGAGCCATAAAAACAAAACAGAATGATAATTTCACCTGTTCTAACCTCAATTTTTCCAGGATGGGACAGACATTGACCTTACTGTTTGTCAGCCGTTGACTCTATAAACTTCAGCTACCCTAATTCTGCTTACTAAACATGAGTGCTCTCACAACAAGGATGAAAAATAAAACAATGGAAAATACTCAGAGATGACTCAAAGGTGAGACATAGACAGGTGACAGAAAAGATAAAATAACTCCTTTTTTATTCCTAGGTCACATATCTTGTTTGGATAGTTTACAATAACAACGGTTTCAAACAACCACCTTCGATTTTATCTTCTTTTGTGGAATACCTTATAACTTCCTTTATGTGAACAAGTACAAGCAATCAATCTAATAAATTGCTCGTGCTACCTAAAACCTATTTGTGGCACTTGAAGGGTTTACGAATTTCTGTGAAAGTTTTCTCCACCTTCCCTACGGTTTAAAGTTTTTGGCTAAAAAGTAGGTAGATATTGAAGGGCATAATTAACTTTTTTTCTCATCTCTTTTTCAAAGAAGGCAAAAATGGCAATAGTGAAGAAAGCATATGTTCAATATGTTTTTTAAAAAGTATTTGAAAATTGATTTCTTATCAATAACTTAGTGAACTAAATAAAGGTTATAATCTGAAGATAACTTTCTTCCAATTTCAAGGTCTGATTTCATGTTTTTTTTTTTCTGATGAGTAAGCGAAATTTTAAAAGCTGAATCTTTTTGATAATAATGAATATTTGTTTCTGGTTTTCCATAATTTAAGGGAAATAATTTAAAGTTTAAATATTATTATTCAGTTGCATTTTTTTGGTGAAGAATGACTGTTATTGTTCAAAGGCATCTGGAAATCTCATAAGTCATACCCTTGTCCTCAACTTAAGAAAACTGACATTTTGTTCTCTCAATCTGCCCCTTGTTTTGAAGTTATGATTTGGAGATTAACATTGAATTTTGAATTATCAGAATAACAGTCTTCTTTAACATAAACTTGCATTCTTAGCCTTTTCAATACCAAAGCAGCAAGCCAAAATAAAAAAAAAAAACAGATAAAATTCTTGTGGAAATTATTTATGTTTGTGTTAAACTGATAGATACTAATTCCTGAGATACCATAGAATTCTTAGGTCACTTCCTTAGAAGTTAGATGTGCATTTCTAGGGACACACTTTTTACATGAGAGCATTAATAGTTACAGGAAAATTACTGATATTTTAATTCCTTGATTTTTCTTAAACAGCAAATGAAATAAAGTGATTTAACACATATTTAACTGAAAAAGAGACCAGATTATTAGCAGATAAAAAAGTAAAATTTTCCCATTTCACAAAGTGATTTAAGGTTTTCCATAAATGAATGATTTCAGCTTATTAATAAACTAAAACTACATGATAGCATGAGAAATATGTGTTATCCTGTGTTTATTTGACCAAAGGCCAATGCAAGGGCAACAAAAGCTGATCAACTGCATTAAATTTCCTTAAAGCTCACCGGATGCAGGTGAATTTCCGATGAACTTGGTCAGCAATATCTTTGACAGAACTGATTTTTTCCCCCTCATCTATTGATGGGTTATGGAATCATTGACACTGCTGACCTGCATTGGGAAAATTTGTCCAAGTCGAAGAGTTGTTTCTAGATGGAAAAGTCAGTCCAATTGCTTATTTTTCTAATTCTGTTCTCATTTCAGGATTCTTTCCCCTCCTCCCATCGTGGGGCTTGCTGCACCATAGATTTAGGACAATTGGCTCAGATAGTTCATAACTGTTTTCTCAAAGCTGGGGACATTTACCGGCAAGGTCTTATATGTCCACGAAGAGGTGGTGGCACTTCTTTTTCATGAGTTCCTCAGAGAAAGTCAATATCCTCTTCATTGTAGAAGTCCCAATGACAAGCGTATTGCCTGACACATACAGATGCTTGGCAAATGAATTGATTTGGTCACACTTGACATTCAATTAGGTCTTGGTAAAGAGAATTTGACATACTTTAATCATAATAATTCAGAAATGTGTAATTCTAGGGCATAATAGACAGAATGTATTAGAAAATAGAATTAACTCACTCAAAATACTAAAAGAAAGGGAAGGGGTGTTTTGTAGTGTTTGTAGTGTTGTGATACAACTTTAAAATCATATTATTTAAGGAGGGTTCTGAATTTGACAAATTCCGCATCACTCAAAAGAAATGGATGATGTCTCTTATTAATGTCTTATATATGACTCTAAAGTCATATATAAAAGCCATACCAAAACTAACACTCAATAACTCTTAGTAATTAACCGACCTCTTCTCCACACACAGTCTACAACCTCTCTCCTGAATGCCGTGGTGTTTGAACCCACACATTTAGAAAGGCATTAATTGCCTATCATCGACAGTATTTCATAAATAAGTAGCTAGCCACAAGAAATGTGAATAAAAGGAGTGACATGATCTAGGTTTTAGGTATATTTGGAGCAACAATAAGTCTGAAAAGAGGACAATCCTATTTCATTCCCACTGATGTCCGTATCCATGGAAACTCCCTTTTAATAGCATCCACATCACACTAGAAAAACAGGTATGCTACCTTTTGAAAGTGAGTGCATTAAAAGAATCCAGCCCTTTGCTAAGAAGGTCAGCTCTTGAAAGCCTTCAAGAGCTTTGGTAGCTGAGAAAGCTGGAGGGCTGTAAATCCTTCGTTGCGTTGCTAAGAAGCTTGGCTCCTGAGAATCACCTCGGTGCTCTCTAACACAGAGAGTGGAATGTGAATCCTTTGTTCCCTGCCTATGATGTTGCACTCCTGAGTACTTGCTTCCTTAGCTAAGAGAACATGCAGGAGAGGCCTATTATGTGAACCTAGAGATTAATTATGAATAGACACAAACTGACAAAGACAGGCGAAAAGATGTACAGTGTGTAAAGAAAGAAGACTGACTTGCAAGAATACCAGATGGCAAATGCCATTACATGGAAATATATGCACAGAAATAATATTCACATGGTAACATTTTAAAATATTTTGTAGTCTCAGCATTTTTGTTTTTACTATGATAAATATCTCTCAAGGAAAATGCTTTCTCCATTGGATTATTCAACACACTCTTTGAAATTAAAAGAAAAAAATACAAAAGGTCATTATGCCTTTAAATCAAACTGTGATATACCAGAACTACTCTTTCGTTAGTATATAGTAAAAGAAACACTCTAAACAACTGGATAATAAATAATTATTTTCATTCAACAAAAAATAAATACAGCTTATTTTGGAAACACATATAAGACAATGCATCAATTTTTTTCTATTTGCACAGATAGAAACAACACAAATATATTAATTATATGATGAATTGTTACATTTAGGGCATCATCATGAATATCTTTAACTATTATAATACCTGTGAAAATTGCTGTACTAATTTCTGTCCATATTAAGTTAGAGAAATCCATCTGGCCATGATAGACCATAATAGCAGCATTAGATGGATGAACAATAAAAATCATTGAGTTATTAATCATAACGTTAGTGTTATTAGTAATAATGACATTTATTGACTTGCTATGTGTTTCAGGCACTACTATAAGGACCTTACATGCATTGACTGTATCATGAATGCTCAACTCAATCTTTTAAGTCGGGTGCTACTGTGTATTCCATTTTACTCAGGAGACACACAGAGTTTGAGTAATTTGTTTAAGATCACAAAACACAAGGTAAGTGGTGGACCCGAGATGTGAACCCATGCCGCCATCAAGAATATTGTTTAGAGATAGTAAAACAAGGGTATGGGCATTCTATGAGTAGGGACTTAGACATAGAAATAAGGATAAGCAATCTGTTTTTCATTTCACTATATGTTACAAAGCAATACTCCATATATGAGTTGTTGTGATCTTCAGAGCCCCTCAATAAGTGCAGATAGCATATTACACAGCTGAAAAGACTGATGCTCAGGGATGTTAAATGATTTTTCCAATGTCATATGTTTAGTGACTCACAGGCCACGGAACCAGAACCAGCTTCTAGCATTCATTCTGCCCTGATAGCTTCCTGTGTTCTTCATATAAACAAATCAATATTGCAACAAGCTTCCTATCAATGCAAGTGATGATAGAGCAACAAAATAATAGCTAATTAATATAGATATTAATTACCAGTTCATTTACTTTCTCAAAAACTTTCCTCTTAGCAGATGCCACTGCCAACAGCAGGATTCAGAAACTTGTGGCCATTTTCACTCTCTTCTCAAATCCAGTTTGTAAATTGTGATTGTTCTTTAATTTGTAATTTAAATCCATTATTTTTCTTTCAATTTCCCCTATTATGAAAATAGTTATTCATAACTTTAGGCACGGATAACTTTGTAAAACCTCTTCCCTGTTTTCACCAACTCTGGGTCTCCTCATTTCAACCAAACCTCAACATTATGATCAATCTCTAAACTCTTGGCAAAGAATATGTCTTGAAGTTTCTTGCTGCCCTAGCATCCAAAGTTTGGATATAAACAATAATATTATCTGAGGATTATGCTGTCCAGGATTTGAACCTTAGCTCTGCACTTATCATCTGTATGACCTTTAGCGAGTAAGTGACTTAAACTCTCTGTGCCCTGTTACAGTCTTTTTTTTGTGTGAGGAAGATCAGCCCTGAGCTAACATCCATGCCAATCCTCCTCTTTTCACTGAGGAAGACCAGCTCTGAGCTAACATCTATTGCTAATCCTCCTCTTTTTTTTCCCCCAAAGCCCCAGCAGATAGTTGCACATCCTTCTAGTTGCTGTATGTGGGACGCGGCCTCAGCATGGCCGGAGAAGTGGTGCACCAGTGCGGGCCCGGGATCCAAACCCAGGCCGCCAGTAGTGGAGCGTGCGCACTTAACTGCTAAGCCACAGAGCTGGCCCCCTCTTACAGTCTTTTTAATGGGTATGATGATCGTACTCACTCGTAGATTGTTATAACGCCTGAATGAATGGGTTATCACACTTAAAGTGAAAAGAAGATTGCCAGGCATATAGTAAGCACTCAATAAATAAATATTATTATTGGACCAATTTATTTTGTTCCTTTATAGGATACTTAGAGGAGATGTATGGGCAAATGCATCTTCCATCTGCCAGTCTTAGCTTTGAATTCTGGCTGCCTCCCATGGTAACTGTGTGATGTTGAGAAATTTGCTTGATCTCTCCAAGTCTCAGTTTCTTTGTAATATTGATTTTAATAATAATAACTCATGAAAATTAAATGAGTTATTAGTAAATGTTTAGCATTTAGGACTGGATGTGGCTTGCATAAATGCTCAACAGTTGTACACTATTTTATTATTTTACTGAAACTCTTTGTTGGAGGGGTTGTTATAAGAAACAAACCATTTAAAATGTGCTGTGAAATCATTACTGACAAAATTTTTCAGAATTATGCTACTTATTATTTAAAAAAAGTCTTATGAATATAACTAGTTTTGTAAATAACCATATTTCCCTTTTTAATTTGTTTACTGTAACAGAAAAAAGAAACCAAACAATTTTGGAATCTGAATTCAGCAAATGAACAGAATTTCCTAAAATACATTTATTTTCTAAACTTAGTATTGCCTTCTTTCTACTTTTCTACCTTAATGTGTCTCTTTTCCCAAACTGATTTTTTATTGATAAAGTGAAGATACAAGATTTTACTCCTTTTTTTTCCCCTTAAGCTACTGTTAGATCAGAATACAGTCAATTTCCATTTGCAAATAGTTTGGATTCTAAAAGTTCTTTGATAATTCAAAATACATTTTTTTCCATGTGTTCATTTGGAAGTCATAGTATTTTTCCCTCTATGGAAAAGTTGCATATGCTGATTACTGCCCCCTGGGCAAGTTCAAAAATCTCATTTAACACATACTATATGGATGTGGTATATGGTACACTTGCCATGGATATAGTGGAAACTAATATGGAGAGTGTTATGATGCTGACGAAGTAAAAACTGAACGTCACCTGCAGGCCATTTTTACTGGCTTTCTCAGTCTTAATGCCATTCTCTCCAATCACTGGCAGCAAGATCCTTTTATTCCTAAATATGGCTCATTACAGATGCATGTGAAGTTCTGGAACTCCAATGTGAATGACAAGATTTTATTAAATGAATTTCCTAGAAATTAGATAACATTAAGTAGACCCTCGCATGTCTTCTTTATTTTGGATGCAAGAAAATCTTACATACTGGAAAGCTCAGAAATCACACCCCCAAAAAGCCTGTGTTCTCTTGCTAGGTGGGAAATCTGACACACACTTTTTCAAGATAAAATTTGTTTTTATTTCTTGCGATTTACTTGACTAGTTATGCTCCTCGTTTTTGACAACATGGCCACCATATAATCTTTTCTTTCTTCTGACTTTGCCAGATCTAGGGGAAAATAATTGCCATTTGACTTCACTTCTTCTGTCATCACATTCTGGTCTGTCTCTTATTAAGGGCCAAATATTTTCATTCATGGTAATGGAAACTATTACTGCTGATAGTTCCCTTTGTTTTTTGATCTTTATCATTAAATGAAACTTATACTTTTTTATTCTATAGGAGAAAAAAATAATAAGTGCCTACTTAGTTACTGCACAGTTGCCTTTCACTTAATGGAATGGATACATTGCAGCAAGGCTGGTGAAATATTTCCCAGTGATTTTCATTATAAGTCAGAAACTTATTTCCACACTGGGGTAAAAATGTACCAAATTCTACTCAGTTCAAATCAGCAAATATTTATTGAGCGTTTACCTTACCTAAGATATTGTGCTGAACACTCCACAGCGTACTCGGAAGAAAAAGACATTGGCATTCCTCTAAAGTAAGTAATAATCACTCTAGAAGGGACAGTTAGTATGCAACTCCAATATGAGAGAGAGCACAAATGTCTTAAAAAACATGCAATAAAATATATTATGGGATTTCAGATAAAAGTGACATCATACTCTGTTTTAAAAAAGCAAACCAAAAACAGGGCTTTGTGGCTTTTTGACTTCAGGAGAAAGCGGGAGGGCGTTCCCGGCAGACTAAAACTCCTAAGCAAAGGCAGGGAGGTAGGAATGTGTGGGTCTCTTATGGAGTAAGGTCACTTTGGACAGAGTGGGGATATTTGTAGAGGAAACTAGGACATAGAGATTTGCAGATATTGCACAGCTTTAAATGTTAAGATAATTGTATATAACTAAATAAGTATTTGAGAGCAAAAGAAGGCTTTTGTGCAAAAGAACCAAATATCTGGAACTGTTAAAATTACCTTATACAGAATGATTCTGACAAAGGACCACCCAAATGGGGTTTTATTACTACATCTGTGATGGTTAATTTTACTTGTCAACTTGACTGGGCTAAGGGATGACCAGGTAGCTGGTCAAACATTATTTCTGGGTGTGTCTATGAGGGTGTTTCCAGAAGAGATTAGCATTTGAATTAGACTGAGTAAAGACAATTCACCCTCACCATGTGGGTGGGCATCATTCAATCAGTTGAGAACCCTTGGACATCAGAAATCTGAGCTTGATGATTCTCCAAGATTTAATATTAGTGGGCCCTCTAGTTCTCAGGTCTTCCCTTCAGACTTGAACTGAATGACACAACCAGCTTTCCTGGTTCTCCAGCTTTCAGATGGCAGAACATGGGACTTTTTGGCCTCCATAATCATGTAAGCCAATACCTATAATAAATCTCCTCTTATATATATCTATATATATCCTATTGGTACTGTTTCTCTGGAAAACCCTGACTAATACAACATCCTTCCAATTTTCTTTTCTTCTTTGGCACAGGTAAAGCTCTGGGGTTCCATCCTGACATCCATGGTAAGTAGTTAGTGACAGATGATAGCAAAACAGTTTCTCTGAATGTTGATAAAGGAACAAAGGACACAGCAGCATGTAATATGTTCTTTGGGGGAAAAATAAAGAGAATTTAATAAAAAATGCCATAATAAATACACATTTGATCTCCAAGACATATTAAGTGAAAAAAACATGGTGTAGAAACAATCATATACTTTCTCCCATTTGTGTAAAAAATAAATAAAAAAAAACCCAAAACCAAGTAAAAACCTGGAAAATGTGACTTATAGAGATATAGAAAATTTGTGAAAGGCTTCACAGGAAACTGTCCTAGTTGTAATTTCAAGAGAAGCAGTCTGTGCTTCTTGGTTAGGAGGACTATGTCTGAATTACTACCACATTTCTTCAAATTTGGAAAAAATATGGAGTAGCTCTGATTTCATAAGAGATGGGGTTTTTAATTTAGTTTTTCCCTGTGCCTTCCTTTTCCAGTAGAAAAAAAATACTAGCCGGCAAATCAGGGAATATTGTGGGCTATAAGCCAAATATGTTAGATGACTTTTTCGGGAATTAATCTATGATCTATATTTAGAAATTCGAGTTTGTTTGTTTATTTAAAGTATCAATTGGAGAGTGTTAGATACTGAGACACTATTACTTTGTCTTCGCTGTCTGAATTGAGCCCAAGTTACAATTTACCGTGCAGCGTGGAAAGGAATAGGAGAAGGAAGATGTGGAAGAGAAAAGAGAAGAGGAATGGAGCAGTAGTCAATGGCTGCTGTTGAACTCTCATGGCGTGGACTCCAAGGCAGTGATGGAAGGTCAGTATAGGGGCTCACAGAACTTTGTACCCGTAGATAATTACTTGAACATGGAAGATGGAAATTCAGTTAGCCTTTCTGATTATTTTAGAATTCTTCAGTAAGGACAATGATAAAAGTGTTTAGCACTCAAGGGAGTAGTTCTTGATACCTAAAATACGGTATTAGTATAATAAATAAAAATAGTGTTGAGAATCTCAGCTAGAATTATAGAACCTGTGTACAACACATGAAATTTACATCATTTTAAAACAAACAGCAGTGGTTATCAACCCATCTGACTGAGAAAAATGAATTTCAGAGAGAGGCACTCAAGGTCCCAGATTTGACTGGCTTCAAAAACATTAAGCCCTGAACAGACCAAAACGATGGGTTTCAAGGCCTATATTTTGGGGGAGAGGAAGTGGAAATGTAAAATACCTACAGAACTGAGTGGGTAAAGCTTTTTCAGGAGCTTCACAGTGAACTGACAGACACAATGCAGGCAGAAGCTCTTTGGGCAAAAGCAAAAAAAGGAAAGAAAAAAATACACAGTATTTTGACATTCTCGGGAACTGAGAATATTTCTTTTTAATGTAGAAAATATACCTTAGCCAGTCAGGGTTAATTAGGTTTGTACAATTATTTTTTTCCTAAGTAATACTTGAACCAGACAAATTTGCGGCATAAAGGGCCTAGATTATATTGGTAAAGTGTTTCATTTTTCTAGGTTGAAGCATCTGGAAGCCATTGCCTTTCAAGTTACCCCAGTGTTTCTGGTACTTTCAAGTGTCTGGTTCCAGGTTATAAGGAAAGAATCTGTTAACAATACCTAGCTAGCAATAGCCTCTGGAATCAATAAAGACAGTAGTCCAGGGTTCCCTTTCAGAACCTCTGAAGTCAATTCTAGCGTCAGCTTGGGGAATATAATGAAGTCTAATAATAATAATGTGACAATGAGGATGATAACATGGATTTCTCCCACACAGCCTTCCCTGCCTCTGCTGATGTCCCTCATTCCATGGATAATCATTGTATTCTTATCCAGCTAGCTTCTCCTTTCTGGGGAAGTGGGTACAAGATGCCAGGGGAAGAAGTTAAGTAGGTATAAAACCCACACCTGGGACCAGAGATTTTTCTCTGCTTTCCAGTGCTCCTCTGACATGCTGAATTTTTCCCGAAAGAAGTCTGGAATTGTTGTTCCTGATATGAACAGATATTTCAGCAGAATTCAGGAAAGTCTACAATCTTTCTATAAAAGTGTTCAAGACTTGCCCTTCTGACCAAGACAGAGTAACAGGGACTGGATATACTGTCCCTCCTGAAACAATCAAAACCAGACAGACAAAATGTGAGAAACAATGGTTTTCAAGAAACTGGACACTAGAGAATGAAAGACAGGGGTCCCTGCAAGATGTAAACCATATGAAATATGCTCCATGATTGCCTCAGCTTAGTGTGTTGAGAGAGTCTCCACGCAGCTGTGTAGGGAGGGAGATCCCAGGTGAAGATTGAAGGACCCTCTGAATTGAGGAGGTGGGGCTGAGAGTTGAGGGGGACAAGGGTGGCTAGAGTTTGGAGGACAGAAAGACTGGAGAGATGAAAGCTACACAAAATAGAGAACCTATATATTTGCACACAATCACTATCAAGTATTCAGTAGAATACTGACAGTTCATGGGTGTGAGGAGACCATATGAGGCCAGGGGAAGAACCATCCAAAATAATTAGAAGGAACATTGTCCAGAGATCACACAGGGCCAGAAGTAGCGCCTTTTCCTGAGACTCAAATTGGAAGATCTCATAATTCACTGGGCATTGGTAGAGCACTTAGAAGGGTCTTGCCTTGGGAGGGAGGAATAATTATTTCTGGTGATACCTAACAAATTTTAAAAGCAGCACTCAAAGGATCAAACTGTTTCCAAGTAGTTTAATTGAGTTCTAGAAAAAACCTCAAGCTGATTTATAGGAATACAAAATATGCAGCACCCAAAAGAGTAAAATTTTTGTTTAAACAGTTGATTATCTTTTAAAGAGATTTAAATGTTTTAAATCTTACGTATTTACCCATGTAGTTACCAAGTGGTATTCATTTCTTTGCAATGTTTAATCTGATTAATTCTTTCCAAGATATTTTTCATAATAGACATTGCAATATTTATCTCCAGAAGTTCTATTTGTGTCTTTTTACGCCTTTCTTGTCTCTACTTAACTTTTTGAAAATAAGGAATGTACTTACAGTAACAATATCACTTAGAAAAGCAACTTGAAATAGAATAAATCTAACAAAAGTTGTCCTGTTGATTTTTGGTGTACAACTCTTGAACATTTAAAAATTCATTAATAACCAAATAACCTATTAAAAATTGAGCAAAATATTTGAACAAACATTTTCCCAAAGAATGTATATGAAAATAAGCACATGAAAGATGCTCTACATCATTAGTTATTAGAGAAATTCAAATTAAAAGCATAATGCAATATCACTACACACTTTTTAGAATGGATAAAATTTCAAAAATTGGCAATACAAAATGTAAGTGAGAATTTGAAACAACCAAAATTCTCAGACACTGTTGGTAAGAATGTCAAATGATACAACCAGTTTGGAGATAAAAATTGACAGTTTTTTAAAAAGTTAATCACATACCTACCATATGATCCAGCCATTCCATTCCTAAGTATTTTCCCAAAGGAAAATAAAGCATATGTCCACAGAAAAATTTATACATGAATGTCTGTAGCAGCTTTTTTTTGAAATAGTCAAAAACAGAAACAACTCAAATGTCCATCAACAGATGAATGGATAAACAAACTGTGTTGTGTTCATGTAATGGAATACTACTCAGGAATAAAAAGGATTGAACTCTTGCTGTATACAACAACATGGATGAATCTCAAAGTAATTAGGCTGAGTGGGAGAACCAGACATGAAGGAGTGCATACTGCAGACTTCCATTCTTAGAAATCTCTAGAAAATGCAGACTAATTGATAGTGTAGGAAAATAGATCCGTAGCTGTTTGGGCTTGGGGAACTGTGAGTTTCAAGAGGTAGGGATTATGAAGGGACGTGAGGAAACTTGTAGGAGTGATGGATACATTCACTTTCTTGAGTATGATGTTCATTTCGCAGTTGTATACCTATGTCAAACTTATTAAGTTGCACTCTATAAAGATGTGCAATTTATCGTACATCAATTATGTCTCAAAAATATAATTTAAAAATAAACATAAGATTCTAACATCAAATTTTGAAAAAAAATCTTCCAGTGATTTTATCGTGATCTACTACACAATATTTATGGAAGTATAAAAGATAATCCCTGTTCATACTAGTTCTGCATGCCTTTGTTTCTACTGCTCCCTACATTTGGCATAACCCCTTTTATCCTCAGCTATATGTATCAAAGCTGACAAGGTCATTTCAAAGAATACTTCTTCCGTGAAGCCTCCACTGTTCTCCCAAGCTGGAAATTATTTCTTGTTCTTCTGAATCTCTGTGAGCCCCTAGTATGCATCTCTCTGATGATATTTATATTCTTTCCCTTATTCACAGTGTTAAAAATCACTTTTTTTCATAGCCAGGACCCTCTGAGTCACTGAGATAATTTGAAAGACATCAGTTCAACTTACAGAAATGGAGTCTATTTTTTGATGTCTTGATGCTGAGAACCCTGGGGAGTGAGGCTTTTGATGTCTCTGGCTTTCAAGTATATAGTCTGAGTTAGATATTTTCCCACAGTACATTCTTCCTAACTTCAGCCTGCTCCAAACGTCATGTGACAGGAAATTGAAAGTACACATAATGAAAAATTAGTGCTACTTTAACATTTGCCCAAAATTTGAAGATATTTATTTTGAGATGTTCCTTCTGATTTGTTTCTTCTAAGCTGTTTGCCTTGTGTGACACTGTCTCATTAAATCATCTCCACAATCCCACATGGTAATGACTAATTTCACAGAGGATGAGCATGAGGCATCTAGTGGTTTCTTAAGCAACATGGTCAGAGTTACCCAGCTGATAAGTGAGGAAGCCAGCGCTGGTAGCTATTGCCCTCTGACTCCAAAGCCCATGCTCTCAGTCAGCATGTTGTGTCACCTTTCCAACACATCAGATGCAAAGGAAAGGCCAAATAATCTAAGGTTAGGTGGATCAGAGCATATTTTTATGGGGAAGGAGTGTAGGTATACTCTTTTAATTGACAACAAAATGCACGTTTATATTTGTAACATTATCTAACACTTTGACTCAGATCATTGCTCATTTTAATGGGGAATTCAAACCAGGTCTGCCAACTCAAGTTACTCATTTTCCTTTTTCAAAAAAATTAGATCACATAATTTTCCTTTCCAATATCATTTAATACCAAGTTTGTGTTCACTTTTTGTAGATTGTCTTTAAAATATCTTTGTATAGTTAGTTTGTTCAAATTAGAATCTAAACAAATTCCACACATTTTTGATGTCTTTTAAGTATCTTCTAATTATCATAACAGTTTCTCCTCCATTTTCATGACATTTATTTTTAAGAAAATGAGTCATGAATTCTTATTTTTTTAAAGTCTCCCCAGCATCTCTTAGATTACATAACATAACTATTAGACTGTGTATGAATTGTGGGCAAAGGCTATATCTTGTATAACTTTGAACATAGCTTAGGACTCAGCTAAGAGTTTTGCACATAATAGGAACCAAATTCTTGAGGTGAATTGAACTGGAATCTAAAGAATCATTGAAAGCTTGTTCTTATAATCAAAGTGTGGATACACCTCTTTCTGTCTCCACCTAAACATGGGGTTATGGTTCCGTATGCTCTAGTGCTAGCTGAAAGAACTTTTGCTACACCCTAAGCCAGTTGTCCATTCAATGCCCACATCCTCAGGAGGCCTGAGAGCTTCTGAGTTTCGAAGATACACATGCATGCACATGGATACACACTCGCACACAATACATACAAGCAAAATCCTGAACCATCATAGATTACATTTCTACCTCACTGACGTTTATAACTAACCAACTCTGTCCATCTGTTAGAGAGTATTTAATTTCCTTTTAATTTATTTTTTCCTTGGTCAGCACTTGTCAGTTTCAGTGCCTGGAATAGCAAAATCTGCTCTTGACTAAATGAGAGACTAAGAATTAGATGTGGTCTGCGACATGTAAACCACTTCCTTTTATCCCAAAGGAAACTTAAGACATTAATGTTTCTCAACCAGTTGGTAGAGTTCATTATTTAAATTCAAACGAAAGAAAAACAAGTTTGCTTTAAAATTAAAACAAACAATTCAGATCAGAGAAGTTACTGCGGCAGATCTCTGACTACCATCTCAATGGGTATCTTTCAGCTAGCAAAGATGTAGTTAATACGGTAGCCTAGATTTTTCTAATAATAAAGCATATCAGCTTCATCTGGAGACTGACTTGCTAATTATTCAGGCCCTAAATAATGCAAGCCATGTTCTCCTTTATTAGCTAATAACTTTCAGAGGTTGGAAAGATGGTTATAAGGACCAATTAAAGATACAGTTTTCTGACATGCTGGACCAGTTCATAATCAGCACAATATGAAATGCCATGTGAAAGTCATTATCAGAATATTCTCCCCTAGTTTATATTAGTTTTTAAATTTTTTTCTTCCTTTTGTGTCACATCCAATACAAAGCCTTTGATGGTGTTGTTATAACTCTTGTTCAATAACAAGAAATTCTAATTCCATAAAATTTATTGATACCACATTAACCTTGCATCAGATAAACAAGGACATTGGGAACTGTGGCTAATACAGCTGAATATGAAAATAATGCACTATATTTGAATAGAAAAAAAGAAGCAAGTGAGTAGAGGAGCAGCCTAAGTAATAGATAACCTTGTTACAGGAAAATGCTATTCTTTTCATACATCTGTTCCATTAACAAGTATCTGTTGGAGGAAAACTGTTGTTTTATGTACAGAGAAATGCTATGCTTTAAACAATCCTGCTTTATTAATACTGCTTTATTAATTTAGTGCTTTTCTGTCATTCAATACTTTGGAAGATTTTTTTTTTCCCATTTAGTAGATAGAAGCAAATCACAATATTCCTGTTATGGTTTAAAGACCGTAACAGCGACTTTTGTTGTTAGTGCTTTTGAGTCCCTTCCAACTCCTAATGATACTGAGCACAGCAGAGCAGAAGCCTGCCTGGTCTTTGTGCCCCATCCTCTCACCCTCTGGTGCTATATCAGACAATGTTCCACTGCTATTCACAGGGTTTTCATGGCCAATTTTCCAGGTCCTTCTTCCCCGTCTGTCTTAGTCTGGAAGCTCCCCTGATACCTGTCTACTATGGGTGACTCTGCTGGTATTTGAAATCCTGGTGGCGTAGCTTTCAGCATCACAGCAACACGCAGCCGCCACAGTATGACAACCGACAGGTAATGTGGTTCCCTAATCCAGAATCAAACCAGAGCAGCAGCGAAAGCACTGAATCTTAACCACTAGACCACTAGGGCTTTAGAAGACCGTATCTGATCCCACTACAACTTGCTCAAAATAATTTTTCTATTCATGTAATTTTAGGGAGTTAATCTAAATATAAGTGAAGGTGTATGTGACAGACTGAGTAATGGCCCTCCAAATGTACCCACAGCCCTGGTGGTCTAGTGGTTAAGATTCAGTGCGCTCACCACTGCTGCCCTGGTTTGTTTCTCGATCAGGGAACCACATCACCCATCTGTCGGTTGTCATACTGTGGCAGCTGCATGTTGCAGTGACGCTGAAAGCTCTGTCACCAGGATTTCAAATACCAGCAGGGTCACCCATGATGGACAGGTTTCAAGGGAGCTTCCAGACTAAGACAGACTAGGAAGAAGGATCTGGCCACCCACTTCTGAAAAATTGGCCATGAAAACCCTATGAATAGCAGCAGAGCATTGTCTGTTACAATGCCAGAAGGTGAGAGGATGGCTCCAAAACACCGGGCAGGGTTCAGCTCTGCTGTACACAGTCTCCAGGACTAACAACAAAAATGTACCCAATGCTCTAATCCTCAGAAACTGTGAGTGTTACTTTATATTGCACAAGGAGCTGCACGTATGATTAAATTAACGCATTTGAGATGGGGAGATTATCCTGGATTATCCAAGTGGGCTCACGATAATCACAACCATTCTTATAAGAAGGAGACAAGAGAAGTCAGAATCCAGAGGAGAACGCACTGTGATGGCAAAAGCAGAAATTGGAGTGATGCTCTTTGAATATGAAGGAGGGGACCGTAAGCCAAGAAATACAGGCAGCCACTAGAGCTGAAAAAGGCAAAGAAACAGATTTTTCCCTCGTGGGCCTTCAAAAAGAACTAACTCTGCCAACAAACACTTTGGCATTAGTCCAGTCGAAATGATTTTGGACTCCTCCAACTACGAAAGAATTAATTTGTGTTGTTTTAACCCACTAAATTTGTGGTAATTTGTTACAGCAGCAATAGGAGACTAATACAAGGTAATTTTAAAGCTTGTGATGAAATCTCTGAAGCATGTGGGCCCTTTGGCTTAACTGTCACAGTTGTACCATATCTCGGGCAGAGCAAAGGTCTGGAGTCAGGAGTATCTGGTTTACAATCAGGAGCTGTCAACTACTAGGCCTGTAACCTCAGGCAATTTACCAATCTCTGAGTCTTTTCTTTATCTACAAAATAGGAAAAAAATAATGCCATCTATGTCTTAAAGTAATTATAAGGATAAAATGAGAAAATATATGTAAAAGTATTTAGTATAGTGCCTGAATGCAAAATGGGAAATTAAAAAATTTGCTATTATTATATTTGAGGCACATATTTAACTCTGTTGGCCCCATTCAGTATGAGAGTTTGTGTGGAAAAATCGGTAAGGAACCGGTTCGTAAGAGTTTACTTTTATCACTACTGGGAAAACCAGTAGCGTAGGGTATTCAAAAGACTGATGTGACACCAGGAACCAGGAACCACAGGAAATGGAGGGACAGAGAAAACTAAGATGAGACACTGATCTCAGAGAGAGAAGTAATATTTATTGAGTACTTTCTCTGTGCTCCACTGGACTCTTCATACAGGTGTAGTCATCATGATGGTACTATAAGAAAGACATTAGATTAATCTACTTTATCAACGAGAAAAATGAGGCCACAGAAAACTTAAGTTGTCCAAGGTCGCATACTTAGTGACAGACTAAAAATTTGAACTACAATCCAACAACTTTATAGCTCAGGCACTTGAACACACCAGTAATGGAGAATGTCCAGCATTGTTCAGTGAGATAAATCCATCCTTCAGGGCGGGAATCTATTCCAGACTGGTGACTTAGATGCTCATTTGGAATCTAGTCCTAGGACACTTGACTGCGATGATACCCAAGAACACAGAAATTATGTCTTTTATCTTTGTAGGTGCAAGATTTACTAAGTGTTCAATTAAGCGGTCAGGGAATTATTTTAGTGGAAGGATGAAGACATAACTTATGATAGAGGCACTCATTGTTAGGGTATTTTTCTAGTAAATCTTTTTATAAAGGAAAATATCTCTCCCTAAATTATCTTTTTGGCTAATGAAAATTTTTATTTATTGAGAATATTCAAGAAAAGGTTTGATTATATTCTGTGCTAGAATAACAAATATTGTAAGTATGACACATTCAAGTGGAAAAATGAAGTTAGCCCATTTAGTGATTGTGGATTTTACCCATCATAGGTGTTTTGAAAAGAATGGATTCTAAAGTTAGATTGCAGTCTCTCTAAGACAAGATATCCCTTCAATTTTCAACTGGGACATTCTCTATTAGTGGAATGTTGTCTGCTTTCCCAGTGACTTGATTCTGTGATGATCCAGGTAGTTTTCTTTTTTTTTTTTATTCCTGTGCCTTGTTGGTTATATCCAAAGAAACAGACCATATTTGAGTCATAGAATTGAAAGGACTGCATTTTTGTCACCCAGTTATTTTATCATTTCATGAGAAAAAAAGCCACAACTCTTCCATCTAGTTAAAATTTATCTGCTTGATATCCCAGTGGTTTCTCAATCATGAATCCAACATCTGCTAGAGATTTGTACGATTCTATTAATACACACTTTGTTATTTTCCCTGCATTTGATTTAATAGGAAATAATTTCCACGACGCTTTTCTGTCCCTTTTTAAATATCAGATCATCTACCCTCAGGCTCTGAGGTGAACAAATGAATTCATAAAAGTGTTTATATTTCTTTCTCATGTAAGAGGCCATTTTTCCCCAGTATCCAGAAGATAAACTTTAGGGTCAACTTTGACATTTGTTTTTATCCTTAATTATCTTGTCACTAGTCCTATAATGACAATGATAGTTATAGGTACTATTTATTGGACTCTATGTCAAGAATTCCAGGTGGTATACAAGTATTAAGACATTTGATGTTCACAATATCCTAATAATGTAAGTACTGTTATTATCTTTGTTTTATTGATAAGGAAACTAAGGTATTGGAAAGTTAAATGGCTTGTTCATGATCTTACAGTTGGAAACTAGGGAAGTATTACAGTGATTTTCTGGTTGTTGTTGTTGTTTTTGACTCTCCTCTTTCCTCTATCCAATCTATATCAAATACATTGACAGGCAATTCTTCCTTAAAAGTGTCACTGTTACCATGTTGCACTCATCCAGAAGAATCAGTAACAAGTCCCTAATGCCTCCTACATCATTTCCTATCATTGGCCTATTTTTAAGGTTCTGTGTAATCTGCTTCATTGTGCGCCGACCACTCTGGCCTCCCTAATGTCTTAGTCCTCTTTCCGTTTCTCACTCTCATTACAAATAAAGGTTCATAATTCCTTACCCAGAACACTTGGGGCCAGATGTATAAAAGAATTTGGAAATTTTAGAGCTTAAAAAGATACTAATGGAGGCATATCTATATATTATATAACAACCCCGGTTGGCTCTAAGGCTGCATCTTTAAACCATACAACAAACACATTAATATTTTTGCAGTTAAATATATAAATACTCACATCAGGTGGGATACATAAAGACTATTAAAATCCTTGCATCAGTTCAGAATCTATTTTACCAAAAAATGAGTTATAAAAACTTTCAGTTTTCAGAACTTGGATTTCAGAATTAAAGATTAGGAATCATGGAATTGTACCATGTTCCTTACTTCAGTGTCATTTTGCTATTTAAAATGTAACCCTATTCTCACATTCACGTACATAAATGTTATCCATGCTTCAAGACACAGTTTAAGCGACATTCCTCATGAATTGCATGCAGGAACAAACCCCAATGTATCTCTCTCTTCTGCACTTAAAACCTGACCCACATACTTTAATATCAGATAATTCTGTAAGTACTCCTCCCATATTCCTTTCTCTCAACTTGACTTGAAGCATGTAGGGACTAGGGGTCATGTCTTATTATTTTATATCACTCTACAACAAGCTGGACTCACGTTAGAGTTTAAATTATTGCCTAAATATTTTTGTAAGTACTCCAGGAAATTACTGGATTGACCGTGTTTAACAAGGTGAATCAAGTTTACGTGGAATATTGACAAAAATATAAAGGTCCCTTAAATGTTTAGTTATGTTTTCCTTCCTCATAATGTGTTAGAACAACTTTTCCCATTTTCTTTATTATATGTAGAGATGTGCAATTAATTAAGGCACATTATGGCTGCTGTAATATAAATAAAGATCCTGGGCACGGAAAATGGGTAGGTCACAGTTTGACTATTGACAATCAAACCGTTCTGAGCCTAGATTTCCCCATCTATAAGAAAGGTTGCTAATAATACCTATCTTCAAGGGTTTTTCTGGAAGACATTTATTAAATGCTCAATCCCACATCCTTCTTGCTTGCCAAAGAAAAAGGAAAAGGGCCCTTTCTACCTGCAAACATTGCCCTGTAACTTTGCAGATGTCACTTATAGGTCTTTAGAGCAATTAAACTATCTCTACAGAGGGGAAAAAACTATTTTACCTAATTCAAATTAGGAAGATGGATCTCTTGAGGCCTTGCAAGAACTGGTATCAGTGAATGAACATGTGAATTCACCTTAGTATTTAGTGTATAGTGTATGTGTTCTTTTTTCACAGTTTACTGTAAAGAACCAATGTGGTGTTTGGTTTTCAAGAAGATTCACATTAATGACAATCAATTTTTTCCAGAGGATATTTATCTTCCATGTAATAAAATTCTAGGACTTTCTGTGAATTAGCTTGTTTCACATCTTTGCTTGGTAGGAAATAGGATAGCCTAGAGAAGTAAGAGTCCAAACCTGGAGACTGCATAGACCTTGGGTAATGCAGGTGTTCTGGTAGTATTCTAGGAGTAAAAAGCTAGAGGAATCCTGCAAGACAGTTGACAATCAAAAGAATCTGGTAGCAAGTAGTTGGTGGTGTTAATGCATGTGAGAATATTACATCTAAAGTCTAATTAAATTTTAAGAATTTTTTAAGGTCTGAATTTAATACAGTAAACTATCTAAATCTCCTGATGAAACTTTAGAGCTGGACGATGTATGCTCTGGCTCTGTAACAAGTTGTTTGATGCTGAAGAGATTGGAAGGCTCTCTGCTGTGTTCTTTGATTTGTAAGAGAGATGAGTTGAACTGAAATGTCATAAAACGTCTTACTATCCTTTCTTCTTGCTATCAGCTAACATTTTATCTTTTACTCCTTAATTATATCCAAGTTAAACATTCTAATTGTCTTATACGTGTGGTTTTACAAGAGGAACGTCATTTACCTTCTCTAAGATTCAACTTCCTTGTCTATGAAATGGGATAATAATAGTCCACATTGCATAGAATTTTTAAAAAGAATTTTAATTTTTTGCATAATATTGTATTACATGTAAAATGCTGTTTTAACTAAGTACCTTTGTAAAAGTTAACTGTAAAGAAGATGGTTCTGTCTATGATGATGAGGGCTCCATTGATGAAGAAAACATGAATGAAACAAAGAGTAAGAAGATGAAGAGAAGAAAGAGGAAAAATCAGCAGGAGGAGTAGAAGTAGCAATAAAATGAGAACAAGCATGGAACATTGCCCCCGTTGTTCTCTCCTACCTGAGTTTGAAGTATTTCTCATGCATAAGGCCATTTGCTGCAGAGATCTAGATGCAAGCTGTATCAAACCCTCACACATATCAAGCCTTCAAACCCACAAGGCTAGATATACAAAGCAATATGATTTAAAATGTAAAAGTATGGACTTTGGATTTTCAAAAACATCATTTTAAATCCTCATTTCAAAACTTGTCAGTTTTATGACCTGGAATAAATTACTTAACTACTCTGAGCTTTAGTTACCACATTTTTTAAAAGGAGGATATTAATAACATCTACTTGGTGGGTTGTTGGGAAGATTGAGTGACAGGAAGACTGAGCACAGGATTAGCATGATACATGAGAAATGGTATGGGTTTAATAAACAGTGGTGATTGCCTTTATATCTGTTGTATTATATCTCCTCTTTTCATGATAATTATTTTGTAGTAAGATCATCTAAAGTGACTTATACAGTGAAAACAAATAGGCTTGGGATTTTGAAGCTACAATGAAGCTGTAGTGTACAGCATCCAACACCGATGTTTCTCCTCTGTATGTCACATTACTTTGTCTTGAAATAAAATTTTACTAACACAAAAGCTTTAGAAACTCTTGCATAATTAGTTAAAGTGGACTGTGAGTATGTGTGTGTGTGAGTGAGAGAGAGCAAGAGAGAGACAAGGACGAAGGTGAAGGAATTGGATGGGCAAACACAGAGCACACCCCACAATACTTAATTGATTATTGATTAACTCATTAATGAGAAGTTTGCTCTTTCGTCTCACTGTGATCTTGCAGTGTTTTTTGTGTAACTCTGATTGATGGAAAACGCCTGAAAAGGTCCAATTCCTTTACTAATCTCTTGCCAGGACTTTTATTCTGAGCTATGAAATGATATCTCCTTCTCCTTTGTCTTCCTCTTGCATCTGAATGTGTGATCGTTTCTAGACAGTAAAGAAACTTTCAAAGAGTGATCAGAGGGCTCAGCACTTATAATAGGAGGAAAGGAAGTGATCTGTTACCAGAGCTATTGGAGGAACAGCAGGAAATCTTAATTTGTGAATATTTTGGCAAACTTCTAACTAGAACAGAAAACTTTTTTATTAGCATTCAAATTTGTAGATGTAATGAACTAACCCGTGCACTGAACAATTGTGCTGATTTCTACCAATTTATTTCTAATTTATAGGCATTTTAAAATTATATCCTGGGTCTCTTTTTTATACTGTCTAGTATGAAAAATATTGTTAAAATTAAATGAGCAGCATTTTTCTCAGTTCTGTTCAAACCACAGATGCTAGTTTTGATTTTATTTCTAACAGTGAGATTGAAATTCCATTTTAATATGCAGAACTGCAACCCAGGGAGTCATAAAATACAGAGTGTTTTCATTAGATGATGGCCCTGCACCTCTAGTTAACAGGAAAGCTGATTCATCAAACAACAACCATCAAGACAGCATTAACTAAGACCTGGAACGCAAACACGAGATTGGGGTGAAAATTACCTGTTTTGAATCATGTAATTGTAACTTTGGAGAAATTCCTAGTTTGTGATATAAAACTGTTTCCAGGGATGCAGGAGTATTTGCTGTAAATTTGCTGCAGATGGTCTAGAGATTGAACATTTTCTTCATTTCAAAGGGATCTTAAATTTTATATCAGTTGCCACTAATTTAAAGGAACATTCACCCGTGTTCTCTCTGCTCCCCCTAGAAAAAAGAAACGATCAGAACTAATTCTGCCTTTGAATTTGTCTCTAAAATATTTGCATACACAAAATAAAGAGTTGGAATTTGGGGCCATTTTATGCTAGTGGCATTCACAGGTAAGGGATTCCAGCTGACAGTCAAAATGTCCTTGTGGACTCCGGGCCGTGAATTGACATCTCTTCTGGTCATATAATTGATTAGAGGAAAAGATTATTGCCTTTTCCTGATGAATTGTATTTGCACTCCACCCTAAAATCAAAATAAATAACAACAGTACTAAAAATAACAAAAAGCTGAATCTTTGTGATACATGTAGTTATTACAGTTTATCATAAAATGTTAAAGCTAGAAGAAACTTTAAAGAGCGTCTAGTTTAAACTGTGTTCCAGGAAGTTGATTTGGAGTCTGCTTTAATTGGAAAGGTGGGAGTCAAGAGAAGAGCAGATGGACATACTTCTTTGGCGGTCTCCAGGCCCCCAGCTGTCTCTCTTCAGCTTTAACCAGATCACTTTCAATTTACTGTTTAATCTAATGGGTTCTATGGAAGGATTTCTTTGGAAAATTGATTCCAATATTTGAAAACTATATTAACCTGGTCATATTACAAATGATCTAAAACTTTACCATCAAATGACAAAGCCAAGACTAGAACTAGGTTGCCTGACTCCTAATACAGTGCTTGTTCTTTTTAAACTATGTTATAAAATTGGGTTATGACATTGGGGTGTGTGTATTCCCATGTCATGCATCCCTTTGGTACATTAATCAGTTGATGTTACATTTAAAAATTAACACCTAAAGAACTTGTACCTGGTATCCATGACATGTTCCCCGCATATAATGTCCTATTTAGAAACCTCTGCTCTTTTACGGAAAAGCAACGTTAACAAAAGAAGGACCAAACTTTATACAGTGGGTAGAACTCAAAATAACTTCCCAGGCATACGATTGGATGTTGAAAAATCAAATATGAGAGCTTAGGATAACAGGGGAAAGAAATGAAAAGACACAATAATAATGTTCATTTATTGACTAGTTGTTACGATTGAGCAATATTTACCAAAATATTATCAAAAGTCAAGTGATTTGACTGAATGATGAATTTGGTAAAGAAAAATTATATTCATGCATATGTGACACAGATACAATGTGAATAATCAATGAATGGACCAAGGATACAGAATTAATTGGTAGAATTAACCAGGAAAATTTTATGGACAATATTCAGTATGAGGTGAGGTTTAGCTATAATGATGAATGCAAGAGTAAGAAAAATTTTCAGGGGCTGGCTCCGTGGCTTAGCGATTAAGTGCACGCGCTCCGCTACTGGCAGCCCGGGTTCGGATCCCGGGGGTGCACTGACGCACCACTTCTCCGGCCTTGCTGAGGTGGCGTCCCACATACAGCAACTAGAAGGATGTGCAACTATGACGTACAACTATCTACTGGGGCTTTGGGGGAAAAAAAAAAGGAGGAGGATTGGCAATAGATGTTAGCTCAGGGCCAGTATTCCTCAGCAAGAAGAGGAGGATTAGCATGGATGTTAACTCAGGGCTGATTTTCCTCACGAAAAAGAAAAAAAGGAAAATTTTCAGGGTTAGCATTAGAAGAGGAATGGAAAAAGAATGAGTGCAATGCAAAAGAGTAGGATAGAATGAATATGTATTGAATACCTTCTATATATTGGGAACATCTTGGTACTGAGGGTAAAATAATAAAGAAAATGATAAAGAGACCTTGTAGTCTAAGGTTCCAACATAAATAGGTAAATAAATAATCCAACAAAAAAGTAGAACTGCAGATAGTGATGAATATCATGAACAAAGTAAATTTCAACAAGAATTATAAAGCATTTTACATTAGCAACATGGGGCCTTGTACCATTTTTGCTGTTATTGCTGCTACTCTTTACATCACTGAAGTAGCAAAAAGGAGCTTGATAATAACAACAACAAACAAACACATAGAGACAGAGATTGGATTGGTGGTTACCAGAGGGGAGGGGGGGTGGGGGGAGGGCGAGGGGCATAATTAGGCACATGTGTGTGGTGATGGATTGTAATTAGTATTTGGGTGGTAAACACGAGAACATAATGTAATCCATGCAGAAATAGAAGTATAATGATGTACACTTGAAATTTATACAGTGTTCTAAACCAACGTTATCGCAATAAAGAAACAAACACAAACAAACAAAATTGGAATCTTGAAGAGAAGATTGAGGCCTTTCTGTCCTTAAGATTTGGGCTTCCAGTACGTTAAATGAGATTCCAAAAAGTCCTTTGGGAACAGTGGGCCTATGGAGATGATGAAGCTGAACTGTTCAAGAAGAGACGGGAATGAGGCAGGTGGTCCATGGGAGAGAAGAAAGTAATTGGATGTTAGAGGATGTGTTGGAATTCTGCAAACTGTAAAAAGGGAACTGTGGTGGAGTTCCTTATTCTGCTCACACTTAGCACCCAAGGATCCTAGGACTTCTACTGTGGAATGACTGTGTAGCTGTCTCTGGAAGCCTTGGAAGCTTAGGGAGAATCTCTGAAGTTAGAGTTACGATGAGCTGAGAGTATCCTGTGAGGACACCTCACAGGCTTGCCCACAATAGTGGTCCATGGGTACTGGTGGAAACTGCCGCCAGACTGTTTTATGTATGTGGTTACAGCAGAAATAACAAGGTAAACCAGGGGATTACAGACCATGCCCCTTTTTTTTTTTTTTTTTTTATTTTTTTATTTTTTTTTTTTTTGTGAGGAGATCAGCCCTGAGCTAACATCCGCCAATCCTCCTCTTTTTTTCGCTGAGGAAGACGGCCCTGGGCTAACGTCGGTGCCTATCTTCCTCCACTTTATATGGGACGCCGCCACAGCATGGCTTACCAAGCAGTGCGTCGGTGCGCGCCCGGGATCCGAACCAGCGAACCCCGGGCCGCCGCAGCGGAGCGCGCGCACTTAACCGCTTGCGCCACCGGGCCGGCCCCAACCATGCCCCTTTTTATATGTCTATTCCAAAGAAGCCCGAGTTCTTTTATTATATAAAAGATGGAAGACAACTTGAAAGTTGATGGATATTGGAATTTTTGTCTTATCTGGACAATAAGCTTATTGAGGAAAAATATTGTAATATTGCAGAAGAGTCATAGAATAATTCACTCCTTTTACAAATGCATGAATTCTTTCTTTTGTTCCATCACTCCTCCTCAACAAAGCCGAGTTTGTATTGGACTGCGACTGGTTTCCAGGGGGCTTGCATTGCATACAGATGTGTTTAAAAAGTAGCTCAAGATTATGGAATGTGCAGCTGAGCGTATCATCATAGGGGCATATTAACTCACTCAGAGATTGTTCCAGTCATGGAGTAAAGGATTTCATCCATGGGGTAGAGAACATAGACTCTAGCTCCATGAATATTATCAAGATCTAGATAAGGGGTCAGAGCCTTAGTCAAATGGTTGGAGGCTCAGCACAGTTCTCTGGTTCCAATGGAAATTGGACAGCTAGATGGGAAACCTTAGACCAAGGATGTCCAGGATTCTATGCAGACGTATTAGATGCCAGAGAGACTAATACCAGACTCTACTCACCACTGGTGGGACAGAAGCCCAGAGTCTGGTCTTAGCTAAATCCTGCAATGGGGAAAAAATCCAGAGTCTAGGTGGAAGTTACTGCAGAAGGCAATAACTGTAAACAACATAGAAAAACTTGATTCTGTACTGAAATACTGGTTTCAAAGGATATTAGAATAATTCAGCTCTGGATCATTATGCTCTGGGCTCATACAGCCTAGCTTTTCTTGAGTCCGCAGTTACATGCATTCAATCAGTTCTAATTACTTAGCAAAATGGTCAAATGTACTTTTGTAAATTTGCTCTCTCATTTTGACGTTTCCTGGCCAGTGAACTTCCTTTTGCCTCATCCCTTTTCATTATTTTTCCTTAGTTTTTTCATGTTATCTTCATATTTTTATGACAGCTTTTTTTTGCAACCGTAGTATGTAGTGAATAAATGTTAAGAATTTGCCATTTAAAAAGTAACTTCTGCTAGGAAGTTAAAAATTTTTTGAGGGGCTGGCCTAGTGTTGCAGCGCTTAAGTGTGCACACTCCACTTCAAAGGCCCGGGGTTCGCAGGTTCCGATCCCGGGCACACACCAACGCACCGTTTGCCAAGCCATGCTGTGGCAGCGTCCCATATAAAGTAGAGGAGGATGGGCACGGATGTTAGCCCAGGGTCAATCTTCCTCAGCACAAAAGAGGAGGATTGGTATTGGATGTTAGCTCAGGGCTAGATTCCTCACAAAAAAAGAAAAAATTTTCTTGAAACCATTATTTATATTTCCATATTTCTATCAATTATATTATCTCAAAACAATCATGAATTAGAATTCTAGCTTAAAATAGTCAGTATTTTTTTTCTTTTTTGGTGAGGAAGATTGGCCCTGAGCTAACATCTGTTGCCAATCTTCCTCTTTTTGCTTGAGGAAGATGATCCCTGAGCTAACACCTGTGCCCATCTTCCTCTAGGGGAAAAAAAAAAAAGTTCTTTGAGACAGCGTAATATAATGATTAAGAGCAAATTTAAATCCTGGCTCCATCACTTACCAGCTATATAGCTTTAGGCAAGTTACGTTCCCACTCTGTACTTAGTTTCCTCACCTGTAAGAAAGGGATAAAATAATGTTTACCTCATATTAATTTATCAGGATTAAAATTTGGTACAGGCTGGCTCAGTGGTGTAGTGGTTAAGTTTGAGTGCTCCGCTTCAGTGGCCTATGGTTCATGGGTTCGGATCACGGGTGTGGAACTACACACCACTCATCAAACCATGCTATGACAGTGTCCCACATGCAAAATAGAGGAAGATTGGCCAAGATATTAGCTCAGGGACCATCTTCCTCAGGAAAAAGTGGAGGATTGGTGTTGGATGTTAGCTCAGGGCTGATCTTCCTCACCAAAAACAAAAATTTTGTGGTACGTCCTAAGCACTTTGACTAGTACCAGACACTTAGTAGGGATGTAGTAAATGTCTGGTTTTATTTTTTAATTTTATAAACCTTAAATAATTTCTTAAGATTTGTTAGATAATACAATTACAATATCAACTTTTGTCTTTATATGAAGCTGATACACTTAACATTTAATTTAGGATGTAACATGAGGTTAGTCTAACCTCAAACTGCTAGTTTTTCTTGAACAAAGGAAAAAAAGTATAGCTTGGAAATGTATTAGTCAAGTTTTTAACAATATTATTAAAATATACTTTAACAACATCGTAATATAATATTAAACATAAAGTGGGATGCAAGACTTCAGACAGAATACTCTCCTCTATTCAAATAAACATATGAATAAAGCTTTAAAATAAAAAGACAACTGCCATTATACATGCATTAAAATTGGCCCTCATTCTGTGCTATACGAGCACAAATGGTTGGAATTGCGGGAGGCAGTTGGGCAATATTTATCAAGAGCTCATAGTTTCTATTACAGTGATTCACCTTCCTAGAATTTATCATAAGAAAATGATAGTCACAAAATTTTTAAAGGTTTAAAGCAGGAAGCAAGGCATTCAGTCAACAGGGACTGGCTGGATTTATTATGGTTCATCCACACCATGAAACACTACACACACATGCATCAACACATGAGGCCATTTAAATTCATGTTTCTAAGGAACAGTTAGAAAAACTGTAGGGAGAGAGAGACAAAGGAAGGAAGGGAGAATGATTCCAACTTTGTAAAAATTACGGGTTTTTATAAATTTGTACAGACACTTAAGCAGTTACATATAGATACACAGACACATACGTTTGCATGAAATATACCAAATTATCAGTATGGTTATATTCGATTGAAGAGATCACATAAAGTGTTTGCTTTATTCATTATAATTTTCTGTATTTTACAAATTTTCTACCATCCACATGCATAACTTTAAATGTAAAAATATTAAAAATAAAGATACTTGAAGTATATACCCTAAAATATATAAAATTTTTGTCTCTGTGTTTTTTCCTGAATTCGCCACATTTTAACTTAATTTTATAATTATATATGTAATTTTATGATTATATATAATTATATTAGTAGAATATATATAAATTATGTATATATAAGAATATCAATATTATGCATATATGGATTAGTAAGCAAAGAGAATCTAATAGGAATAATGCTAATACTCACTAATTATGTGGGAATAAATCAGCTTGACTTTGATAAATATGGCCTTAAAGAAATATTTTGTATTTAATAGTTTAAAATAAAACATTTAAACAGTCAATAAAAACCCTAATAAATATTTTCTGTTGATAAAGAAATTTATTGATACTCATAAAAAAAAGCCTCTCTCCCTTTAATCCCATATTACTGGAAAATAAAGTAGTTGAGTTAAAAACAACAACAATTTGTTTGGCATTATTAAATCTAGAAATATACCATGAGTTCAATGCCATCCAAAATATCTTTTAAAATTTAAGATTACTGATATTCCATAAAGTCAATTTTACTGTAGCAAAATTACCTATACCTTTTTTTAGTGTAGTATATCATATATTAAAATACACCGCAAGTCTTCATTTAGAATTACAGAGTCATAAATCTCTCTCTTTTTTTTTTTTTGAGGAAGATTGGCCCTGAGCTAACATCTGTTGCCAATCCTCCTCTTTTTCTTTTTTTTTCTTCCCAAAGCCCCAGCACATAGTTGCATATCCTAGTTGTAGGTCCTTCTAATTCCTCTATGTGGGGTGCCGCCTCAGCATGGCTGAATGAGCAGTGAGTAGGTCCGTGCCCAGGATCTGAAGCCGGGAACCCTGGGCCATGGAAGCAGAACCTGTGACCTTAACCGCTATGACACTGGGCTGGTCCCAGAGTTATAAGTCTCCTAACTGTGATTGGTCATGATTAATCAAAGACTAAATTAGACAGGAGTAAAAGTTTAACTTTAATCTTTTCCTCTTTTCTAGCTAGTTATAACACAATTTTGGCAATACTATAGTCCAAGGTTCAGTCCTCAAGTCTGTAGCTAACCGTATTCACAGGCAAGTTATACCATTTTTTTATGAACATCACTTACCTCAAAAGTAAAACAAGGAGGGGCCGGCTGGTGGGCAAGTGGTTAAGTGTGTGCGCGTGCTCCGCTGTGGCGGCCCAGGGTTCACCGGTTCGGATCCCGGGCGCGCACCGACGCACCGCTTGTCAGGCTATGCTGTGGCGGGTGTCCCATATAAAGTGGAGGAAGATGGGCATGGATGTTAGCCCAGGGCCAGTCTTCCTCAGCAAAAAGAGGAGGATTGGCAGATGTTAGCTCAGGGCCGCTCTTCCTCACAAAAAAAAAAAAGTAAAAGAAGAAGATTTTAAGTTCTACTTCTAAAATTATTAATTTTTATTCAGAATATATATATATATATGATTTTTAGTCTGAAAACTATTTACATATAAAACTATAACTAACTATAACTATACATATATGTATATATTATATAGTGCCACTCAGAACAATTGGCGCTTCTTTATCTTTTTCTTTCTTTTTTTTTAACTTTAGTAGTACCAATGGAGAGATTATCCATTTTAAATGGCTTGATCACTATTCTTTTGAATATTTTTTGGTCTCCCCTTTTTCTCTTCTGTTCTCTCCTTTCGGGACTCTGAAGGCATGTATTTTAGGTTGCTTGATCACAGTCATTGAGATGATGGGTTTTTTTCAGCCTTCTTTTTGTTTTTTTTACCCCAGCTTCAGTTTGGATAGTTTCTATTGTTATATCTTCAGGTTCACCTTTTCTTCTTCACTGTCTAATCTGCTGTGAAGCCTGTGTAGTGATTTTTTTTTTTAATTTCAGCTCTTCTATTATTCAAACTATAAAAGTTCCATTTTATTCTTTTTTATAGTTTCAATTCCTCTATTTGTGTTCCTCTCTTTCTTTAAATGCTTGAACGTATTGGTCACATTATAATAGATTTTTAAAGTTCTCGTCATTATCTGTGCCATATTTTGTTCTTTTTCTAACACCTGAGATTTTACCAGAACATGTTTTCCTGCTTTATTCATATCTAGTGATTTTGTATTAGGTCATTGACTTTGTATTCCCATATTTTTGACTGTCTAGGATGTGTTTCCTTCTTTTAAAGAGTTTTGTGCCTTGTTTTAGATTAATTTGATCAGGTAGTTAACTTACAGATCAGCATGATTCTTTTGAAATTTGTTTTAAGCTTTGTTAGGGCAAATTAAGAGTACTTATAATTCTAGGGTCAGTTTAATCAAACTCTAGGGCATGGCCTCTCTGAGGTCTAGACTGTTCAGTGTTGTCTTTTCACTTTGGCTGGTTGGAATTCAAACATTTCCAAAATTCGTATGAGCTCTGTTAGTTGTACAGTTTATAAATCCTGGTAATTATTCTTTCCTTGGAAGCTGCTCTTTGCCCAAATTTGTGATATATCACTCTATACATGCACAGCTTAGTGTTCAGGCAAAAACTCAATGGAGCACTTATGTGGATCTCTGGAGTATTTTGTCTATGTAGTTCCCTCCCATCTAGTGCTATGCCCAGCAAATTCTACCTGTCCCTGACTCTGTGACCTCTAATGTCTATCTTTTCTACTTAGTGAAACTGCCTTGCTTTGGTTGGGTTCTCCCTCCTGTGTGTCAAGGTCTGGAAGATACCTCCAGACAGAAAGCCAGCATGATCATAGGAATCACCTTCTGTATTTTTCTTCCCTTAGGAATCACAGTCCTGTGTGGTCTTTTGTCCGATGTCTGAAAAGAAAGTTTTCATCTATTTAATCTAGTTTTCCAGGTTTTCTTTTTTTTTTTTTTTTTATGGCGGAAGTGCTAGTCTGGTACTAGTTACTCCATCATGGTCAAAAGCGCAAGTCCATGGCTCATTTTTAAACTTGCATTCTTGTTTATATTTTTAGGCACCAGGAGAACCTAAACATTTTAAAATTGGATGTAACATTTCTTGTTTTTTACAGTCCTTGGAGGTCAGGATTTACAAAGTTCCTTTGTTATGATTTTTACATGAGTATACCCAACATATTAATCCTGTCTAACCAATTTGCTATTTTTTTTTCATTGAAAGTATAGTTTAGTTTCCATAAAGAAGAAAGAACAAATCCTCTGTTCAAATGATAAGGAATTTTCATTAAAAAAATTGTTAAAACATAACACAATTTGGCATTGGAAACTATTGGACTTGGTAAACACATGATTGATTCTGATCATATTTATATGGCTTCTTATTTTTAAGCATCATTATCTTTCAATCAGGGGGCAATCTTGCCCCAAATACCAGTTTAGAATCAAATGTGTATTATGCACTTACACAGACAAAAATGCCTTAATTTATTCCATATATTGTCATGTATTCCACAGAAACGAAAAGCTATTTTAACCACAGTCATTTTTGCAATTATTTTGTTTAGGAGTTGTAGACTAACAGTCCAGCTTCAACATTTCCCTGAAGCCATTTATAAGCGATTATTGCTTAATTGTTCCCATAGGATAAGCCAATTTAGGAGAGTAACAGCTAAGCAACATCATTTCAAGAGCTTTTGAAGGGAAGAAACAAGGGCTTCATCCTCTATTTCTTGGTGAATTTGCTTAGGAAGTGGAAAAATTATTTTTTCTTGCAATTTCAAAGCAATATAACCACTGCAGCCAGACAAGTCTTGATTCAATCCTCCATAGTAGACAAGTGACTTTGGGCAAATTATTTCTCCTTTATGATTCTCACTTTCCATTTGTATAAAATAAGTATAATTATAGTACCTAGTTCACAGTGTTGTGGTGAAGATTAAAGATAAAGTCCTTGGCATATCATTGTGTAATAAGAAATAGAATTATTAATCTATCTTCAAAAGAGAAGTCTGTTGATTCAATGAAAGAACAAAAGATGTCAAAGAAAACAAGCTTGGGTTGTGTGCTGTGGAAAAATAAGTCAAAACCATCAGAGGTTTAGTGGGATATTTTTTGGTTTTATGTACTCTGATGAGTATGGATTAACAAGGATTGAAGAGTTCAGGCTGAGAGAGAAAGAAGGCAAGACCTGTCTAAGAAACATTCTCTTAGTCTCATAAGTGATTTTGTTTCAGCAGAAGGTTCATTTCCCAAAAGCTCTTATTCACCTTCTACATCCATAGCTAAAACATCCTTATTCACTTTCTACATCCATAACTAAAATATCCTTTCTGTTTTTTCGTCTACTTTTATGTATGGCTGAATTAAAAATGAAGAGAGATCTTTTATTAGAAATTGCCAAGTGGTAGAAACTTTACATACATTGTCATTAATTTCTCATAACAACCCTGTGAAAGAAGAATTAATGATCTCATGTTACCAGTCTGGGGCTGGAGCTTAGAGAAATTTTGTCATTTTCAAGGTCATTCAGCAAATACATGGTAGGCCAAGGATTCAAGTTCAAGTCATAGACACTCAAGGAATCACTTCCGCTTTACGTCTTCAATGGTCAACAGTTTATCTCCTCCTATCCCTACCACCATGTCCTACTCAAGTTTGAGTATCTTGGACCTAGCCCATGCCCAGCTCTTAATAGCCAGTATATGCTTGCAGGATAGATGAATGAACAGTCATCAAACCCTCAGAATCTTTGCAACAGAATGTATAAACCCTGAACTTTGTTTTCCTGGGCAAATATGGGAGTAGGAGACTATAAGACTGTCTTGTAGGAAGGAGATAAACCATAACTTCTTTTGCAAACTCACAATTCCTAAGACATTGTTGGGAATATATAAAGTAGTCAACAACCATTATTGGCCGAGTAAATGTATTGTTTTCTTTTCAATACTGAGTACTTAGAATCCAGAGATATTTTTAATAATATTTCTCTTTGGAAAAAAATGGTAGAAATGGTCTTTGTTAAAACTTACATTAAGAAAATACTACCTGGAGTATTGCAAACCAAACGGGATACAAAAACAATTTTCTGTTGAATACTATGTGGTAAGACAAAAAACATGCCTACTGAAAGAAATTAATCAAACCAACGGCAAATATCTGAAGATAATAGTATTTTTAGATTAAATTTTAGGAGGCAGAATAAAATGGTTCCTGGGTACATTTTCATTTACGTGGACATTCTCAGAAAGACAGAGAAGTAAAATATGGCCTGTTAACTCCCTCCTTCTGGCATTTACATCTCCCCTCTCCGCCAGCAAGATGAATGCTCCAAAGTGTCAGCAAAGTGTCTGATTCTTAGCAGGGAGGAAAAGGCCAGTGACACACTGACCCCTATACAGAGAGGCTGGTTATGACGTACTGCAAGTTCTTAACAGTTCTGCCCTCACGAGCTTCTTCCCCGTGCCGCATCTTGTCCCAGAGCTGAACACCGTCTGTTGATATGCGCGCACAAGTGGCTTCATTGCAACGGGAGCGAGGAAAGAGCTCATTACCCTTTGAATTAACAACTGCTGCAAAAACTGTATGGCAGAAGGGACAATATTTTCAAATCAGATATCCAAGCTTTACGTGGAGTTATATTTGATTATATATCCCGAATGCTACCTTATTTTCCCTAACAGATAGTATCAAATGTCATAATAAATATTAATATCAAATAGCATATTAAATCCATAAAGTAAATTTTATCTTTTGTCATAATCCTTTTTGTTCAGTGGAATTTCATGACACCTAGATTCAGTTTGCTGTCCACTTCTTGATTTGACTTAGAGTAAATTCTTTCACATCTCTGTTTTTACATCTGTCACATAGGTGTAATACTTTTCTTCTAATAGACTGCCGTGAAGATTAAATGAAAAAGTACACATAGAGGTCTTAATGTAATACTTAACACAGGCAACTATTCAATAATTAGATATTATTATTGGTAACCTAGATGCTAGCTTCCAAAACTAGATATCCTGCCTCTTTCTGAGGAGCTACCAATAAATAATTTTTACTCCACATCTTAGATAGGGAGCAAATAGAACTGAGGATTGCCCCCTCCCACTAATGGTTCTTTTGAAAGGGAAAGAGCTGTTCTAGACTTTCCCTGTTTCTCTCTCCATCCATGAAAAGGAGATGATATTCACTCAGGATCCTTCCTCTCCCTGAGGGTGGTTTGGGAGAAAATAAAGTTGGTGTCTTTATATTCACCAAGCAACATTTTGCTAGTGGATACTGTAACTATACTTAAAAAAAAGTCAACCTGGATCCACATGCCTTTTCTAATTTTGTTGCTCAGGAGTGGTATTCACTCATGCACTTCCTGCTTCTCTACACTAGACTCACCTGGAAAGATCTTCCTAAGTTAGGTGAGGTTCAATCCCCCTCCATTCCAGTGTCTTCATCTGTACTTGACTTGATGTCCCAAGTGTCTTTGATTGGCAGTGAGTAGGGAGTATGAGGGCCGACAGTGACCACAAGGCTGTGATTATAAGATACCCTAAGCCTTGTGTTTGACATTGGTAAGATGCTTGCCCATCGAGTAGTAAAGGTATACTTTCCCTATTGGCTTGTGAGCCTCATCAATCAGAACCCTGGGCTGGGAAATGACAGGTGAATTGTATCTAAAAGGTGTCATGCCATGAAGATTAGAAAGAAGTACTTAAATTTGGCCATTCCACAAAAATACTTTCTCTGTACTATTATTGCTGGTGACTTAAATAGAGCTGGACCTGGGTAGATTTTTACCTATGTGTCTCAATGTTTGAATAGGATATGGCAAAACTCTTGTGAGCACTCATTTATTTTAAAACTCTTTGTGCTTACAAAACATCCATCTGTTCTTAATCCCTCCCTCAATATTCTTGGCACATTTCTTTATATGGATTTTTCCCCTCATTTAGCATGCGTTAACTATTTGTAGGATGGCATGATGATGAGAAAGAAGATACTAAAAGAATGGGAAAGTAGCATATTTCCTAGCATCAACTTGCTAGGCATTGAAGGGAATTTGAGGAAGACACTTGTCTTATAGAAGAACTTAAGTTTTCCTGCATAATGAATATTTTTAAATAGTAGAGTTATAGGAGAATTTCAATTGCTTTCTTGCTTTATTTGTTTCTTTGTTACAAGACTCTTGGTTCTTTGTGCCAGCCCAAATCACCTATGAATCATATACTTGCTGGTCTTGGATACCAGCAAGGATTTGGGAGGATTGACGTTGGAGACAATCTAATATAATGCCTAAGAACTTACAATTTTTGATCTAGAAATTTCTGAGTTCGAATTCAGTCTCTGTCAGCTATTTTTTAGTTGAGTTACCCTGGGGAAATTACTTCATTTTGCCATAGCTTATTCTTTCTCCTCTTCCGGAAAATGATCATAAATACTATTCTAACATATGCACAGATTGTTACAAGAATTAATTGAGATGGCTTATGTAAAAACTTTAGAATACTGGCACATTGAAAGTGCTCAAAAATATGAACTATCTTTATTGTTACTGAAAAATCAACATGACCCATAAAGCCTGATTCTTTACTTCCATCAATCCATTTCTAAAGCCTTGCATTTGGTACCCATACTTCGATCTTTGAAGCCTCCCTTTCTCTCTCTCTCTCTCTGTCAGACACACACACACACACACTTTGACTTTGTCTGCCTCTCAAGCCTAGAATCACATCTTTCTTCATGTGACAACTCATATCCAAGTACCAAGCAGCCCAAATTCTATTTTAGAGTGGCCATTTGCCAAAGTCTACTCAGAGCATTAAAAAAAGCAGAAAACCCCAAACATCCAAACATTGCCTGGTCTCCACTGACAAGACAAGAGACACGTGCATGTGTAGCTCTGACCAAAACATCCATGTCCCATCTCCATTTTGCTTTAATAGTTTGGATGGTCAGCTATCATCAAACTGAAGAAGCCACAGCTGCCATCTCCTCACTACAGTAACAGAAAATAGTTATAAATGAGGTTTCTCTGTCCTTCACTTTCCTTCATCAATCATGAGGGTTCAAGATATGGGTACTCTTTTGAAATTTGAAGTGAGATTTGAACACACACAGCCTTGAAGAGAATCCTAAAATCTCTTCAATTTTTACACCTGTCTAATTCCTCAGCCCGGTAAGTTACATACTACCTTTCCTTACAGTGCATTTTTACAGAGAAAAGGTAGAAGATAAATCAAATTAAGACTAAAGATTTCTTTACCCTAGTGTCCAATGTAATACTTATATGGCATTGTAGATTTAATGAAAGGCTGCTGAATAAAGGGTCAGGGACTTAGATTTTAGTGCCAGCCCAGCCGCCATGTCGTTACTGCTTTGGGGTTTTTACTTAGCATTTGTGGACCTCAGTGTCGTCTTCTGTAAAATAGGGTTGGATAAATTATTTCTTGAGAGATTCGTCTATTCATCTTGTCTATCCAATGAGCCATGATACTTAGAAAAAAAAATTCAGATAACTGTGAATCATACACCGTACCATTTCTATAAAAAATCTACTAATACCTTGGTATCTATACATAGATAGATAGATAGAGATATAGATTTTGATGTTAGTGCCATTGAGTCCATTCTGATTCCCAGTGACCCTGTGTACAGCAGAGCAGGACCCTGCCGGGTCTCTTTGTGCCATCCTCTCAGCTTCCAGTGCTACATCAGACAATGCTCCACTGCTATTCATAGGATTTTCATGGCCGAAATTTCAGAAGTGGGTGGCCAGGTCCTTCTTCCTAGTCTGTCTTAGTCTGGAAGCTCCACTGAAACCTGTCCACCATGGGTGACCCTGCTGGTATTTGAAATACTGGTAGCATAGCTTTCAGCATCACAGCAACATGCAGCCATCACAGTATGACAACCATGTTTGCTGAACAGGAAACAAACCCCAGCCAAGGTGGAAAAAATGCCAAATATTAACCACTAGACCACCAGGGCTGGCCAGATATAGACTTCGATACAGATATATAGATATGTTTTATCTGATTTGGCAAGTCTAAGTGGAAATGACATTACTGTTAACTTCCTTTGTGCTTTTGCTCAAAACAATGGTGGTACACCCAATCTCATATCTCTTATCACCACTCAGTAAATTTTCCTCCTAGAATCAAAGCCTGTCTTTGATTGGTGGTCAGAATTAAAAATATACATATATTTCCTTAATTTTCTTTCAAATCTATTTTCAGTTTCCTCCATAGAAGAAAAGAACAAAGAAATTAATTTAAAAATCCTCATCAAAAATCTAATAACTATAGTCTTACAGAGCAGTAGATATTTTAATTCACATTACAGTTATTATTTATTGATCTTTCATTATTAATTAACATTTCTCAATAGATTAAAATAGTAAACTTTCTATCAAACATCAAAGAATGAGTAAAATAATACAAGAACATGTGTATATTAAATAATTCTGCAGCTACTGAACAGCAGGCATTTATTTTGAGAATATCTGGAATAGTTTTTCCAATGCTCCTAAGCTCTCCTGCGTATAGATAGAAGGAAATGCCATTTAAAAAAAAAAATACGTGTTTCTTCTTTATTCGAGAACAAATGAATAAAAATCATAAACAAACAAATAAAACCCTTTTCTGGGCTTTGTTTAAGGCTGAAGCATTGGCTATAACAGTTATTCTGATTATTGTAAAGATTAGAGAAAGATAGCGTCTTCCAAAGGTTTAGATGGGTAAACAGTGATCAGAGGGGTAGATGTGCTATGCATCTATATAGCCGTAAACTTATAAACCACTCATAAAAATACACCCATCATTAACTGAAAATGAAAGGGCCTATACCTAAAGTTGTTGCCTAAAAGGAAAAACAACAACCATCAAAGAATGGGAGAGGGGGCAGGGAGGAAGAGAACAAAAAAAGAAAAAAGTACAACCAACTCTATTATGACTCAAACCATGTAGGATTTGGAAGGAGACAAAGAAGCAGTTAAATCAAACACTTAGCCGGAAAGGAGAAACAGAAAGCAAACAAAAAAGAATCCAATTACTTTATGTTTGTTTTTGTAAATGGTTTTTCTGTAAGAGGAAAAAAGAAAACTATTTTGACTTGTTTTCCTCTGTACTATACTGCTGAGAGCCGTCAGTACCTTATGAGTAAGTCCAAGCGTCTGCTGATACTTCTGTTAATGCTAATTAACCTCCCGCTACAAATATCAACAAACTCACATCTGAGCTCTGTCTGCACATCATTCCACTCTCCTTTTAATTTGAATTGCGATAGTCACCATTGGGTGCTACTTAGTAGGCGGAATCACATCAGCAGTTGAGAAACAAGATGACAGCCAGGGTCACACTGTCTGTTATTTTCCAGAAAAGAAACAAAGGCTTACAAAGGCTTTAAGAAGTCAAAATATAATTTCTATAAGGAAAGATAGATAAAAGATTCACGATTGGGGTGTGAGGGTTGAGATTTTTTTCTGGGAATGTTTGTATTTAATGTTTACAATCCTCTCTTGTATTAAGAATATCAAGAACATTGAAAATTCACACTTCTGGGTTATTTCAAAGGCATTGCCTGGACATTTCAGATGTAGGTAAAGGCTCTCTCAGACTCCAGTAATTTTGCATAAATTCTCTTTAATTCTTTGCTCAGTTGAGATAAATCTGATTGTACAGGCCAAAGAGAAAAGTCCTCAGTCCTTCCTTCCCTTAACTACTCTCCAAGGTTGTAACAAAGTCAGCAGTAAGTCAGTAGCTGCAGTAGTTGCTTAAAGCCAAGGATACATGGGGAAAATGATGCTGACATTTAAACTCTGCTATCTGACACTGGTTTCTTCTCAACTATGCTTCCTCTACTATGCTCCTTCTATTCTCCTTTAAATTTTCAGTCTCTTCTCAGGACACATAGATTTCTGCCCAGGAATCTGGGAACCATCCCATCTCATCTAGGAACAGGATTTGTATTGAGTAAAGTACTTCAGAACTCTCAGTCTGAATATATATTTGCCTTCCCTAAATGTCTAATAATATTTTGCATCAGCACCCTGCCCATGATGTCCATTCAGTTGGTTGAGATTTACCTGTAGAACTTGAAGCCTCCTTCCAAGATAACTATGTGACATACACCACGTTATTCTTCTGGCAAAATCTTAGTAGAGATTCCAGTATTCCCCCTTTCTATGCACCTTCCAGAGGATCTAGTTTCTGGTCATATGCATGTGCTCTTATTATTCACAACATAACATTATAGTGCCATTGATGATAATTAAGAAATTCTTGATTAAACAGCATTGCTTAAAACACACAATAAAGATGATACTACTCCCATGAAAAACTGGCCTAGTTTTCAGAGTGACAGTTCTCCACAGCTGATAAGACCTAGTAGTAGAGCAGCATTAATAGCATTTGTTTCCCAAGGTAAAATGTGTTTTTATCCATTTAATCATCTATTATCTCTGTGACTTCAGGAATCTTTCAGTCCCAGTTTCATTATCTGAAAAATGGGCATAATAGTGTCTGCTCTGCCTGATACGTAGGGTGGATATGAGAACTCCATAATATGAAGTGCATCAAATGGCTTTTTAAATTCTGAAGATCATGAAAGGCACTCAGATCACTGTTGTTATTTTTAATCCTATTAGGGAATCACAGACTCTGTCCAGAGTAGATCAAGCACCTTTCAAGTTGGTGTAGAAAAAAATTAGAACCTTCTTTCCAACAGTCTTTGTCAAAATTCCACCTGCTCTTAAAACCTATCTTGAATGTTCTCTTCCAAAAAGTTTTCTGATTCCTTCAAATGGATGCATGGTCTTCCTGCACTGAACACCCATGATGGTCCCCCTCTTTGTTAAGGCCCTTTTTATCTGTGCACTTCTCCTACCCATCTGACTAGATTGTAAAGCCTTTGAGGGCAGATACTATCTCTTCCCCATCCCTGTATCCCCATATCTAGAACCACGGCAGCAGGGGCAGGGGGGCACGCAACACTCATCGATACTTTGTTTATCTAAATTGCACTGATTCAGGGGAAGTCTAATAAAGCATGATTATTAGAAAAGTATCATTTTAAAAGTTTAGTAATGATAATGATATAAAGAGGAGCTCAGAAAATAGTAGTTTGGTACTTGAAATGCTAATATGAATTCAAAGACCAAAATGAACTACTGTTATGAATTCACTCATTCATTTAATTGTTCAAGAAATATTCACCAAGCCCTTCTTATATGAAAGGGCTGTTTTAAGATGGGTTAAATAAAACCAAATTCTCCAAAGTACCTTTATAAACTAAAGAAAGTATATTATTTTCTATTTCACAAATGAAAAGGAAATATGGTGTTTGACACTAGCTATGTTTGAGAGATTCCTTGTGTCTTATCTCCTGGATAATTGCACAAAAAGTACTGTTTCGAAGACATGAGGTCACATAAAATATCAGAACTAATAAATACTTGCAAAAGAGCTGGTTTAGCTCCCTCATTATCTCTAAGAACAGAGGATCTCAGTTAAGTGCCTAGCGTGGTCAGTGGCCCTAGTGTGTGGTTGTTGGTGACCTAGCCTTTACTCAGAAGCTCTTCAATTCTAGCAGTGTTTTTGCAAATATATAAACTATGGAGCTGTACCTTGTACATAATATAGCAATTGTCTGGTGTTTGTCCATGTGTCTGATAAAGCTATAGCTTGTTGAAAAGGAACTTGAGGCAGCAAAGAAACATATGGTTATTCAGAAAGAAACAGAATCAAGTCAAATGGAATTTTATGCAACAACATTGGACACATTAATTCTTTCACTTAAGTAGATACTTCTAATTATCTATTCCAAAGTGATAGAGCAGTAACTTGAGCTATAAAGTAGAAAATTTTAATATATTTTTTGCCATTTCAAAATTCTTTATCATTTTCATGCAGATATACCATCATTAAAACAATATATTTTTCTCTTCTTTTTTTCAGGCTCACAAATGAGTTAAGCATTATTTTCAGTCAGAATCTGATTTCATTTCAACCCAGTGTCTACAAAAAATAGATGGTTTCGTAAATAGATGAGATTCTATTCCAAGGTTTTAGTCGTCAAAGCTTAAAAACTTAGAATATATTTTCTGTGATTTTACTAGATTTCTTCTTTTCAGACATGATGAGAAATTTAAATTATGGCAAAATTGAAATAAAAATTTATGCAATTATTTCAGGAGCTTTGAAAACTTACAGTTCTTAACATGGAGAACTGAAAAAAGCATGGAGACTTACTTTCTCCTCTTATGGTTCTGCTTTCCCAGAGTCCCTGTGGTCTGATGCTAATTATTTTGGAATTGTTTGTATTCTTGTGCCTATAAATGGCAGATCTTTACAGGGAGTAGATTTGCAGCAATTAAGGACTAGATTTTGAAAGTGCACTCATTCCATGTCTGTTGGTATTTCCACTCTTCTCAGTGGGATGAAAATCAGAGGGTGTAATTATGGACTCCAGCTCTAACTCCAGCCAGTACTCTGCCCTGGAGAGCTGAGTTTCAGTTTCCTTATCTGTGAAATCAAGATGGCCATACCTACTCTTGTAATTTGGTTTGAGGACCAAATGCAATAGTAAATGTGTAGCACATGGTTGGCACTTACCTGATGGTAATGTCTTTCTTTTTTTTATCTCTACCCTTCTACCAGTTTTCAGAGAATGAAGATAAGATTCTGTTGAAAGATAGGGCCAAGACAGTGGAAGCCAATACACATCTCCTCTGAGGTATTACTGTAAGCTGGTAGCACTCTGCTCCAGAAACTGGGCAGATCCTGAATTAAAAATGTTCTCTTTAGAGTCGTGTTAAAAGGCTCCACATTAGCCACTGAGGCGATCACTTCCTACTACATTAAGTACTTTAAGCATTTTTGTAGTATCAGGACAATATTATTCAAGGAAGCGAATGATGTACAGATTGATAATGGAGTTCTTATTGTTATCATAGAAGTTAAAGAGACACACAGCCATATTAGTTTATATCTCTAAAATTTGAACTGAGACTTTAGTGTACAGGAGGCAGAGAACAGAAGATGAAGGACTAGTATGTAAGAGTTTTATGCAGGCAAAGGCTGATGTTCCCAAAGGAGGCCAGGTCTGCTCAGCAGGCCTATGATTTCCATGGTGTCAGTTGTTGTAAACTTATTAGCGGATATCCTCTCTCTAGCGCTTCCCTATCTGACCTCAATTCTCAGGAACAGACAAACTGGTGGCAAGAGAAAAAGCCCTAACTTTCTGTAGTTCGGAGGGAATCTTCATTAACGTATAGTCTAACACCCCAGTTTGTCCTTGAAATATCTCCATAACTGTATAGCAAGATAGCTCTCAATCTCATACTTAGAAAATCATGACTTTCTGACTTGGCAGCTCTGGGTATTGAAAGCACTTCCTTAGGCTGATCAAAAACTTGTCTTACTGTGGCTTCCACCCTTTTCCCCTAGGTTTACTCTCGGGAGAATTGAACAACTGTCTAAATACTCTTTCAAGAAAGACTTTAGATACTCAAGTTCAAACATGTTTCCATTTCTTTTTCAAACTAAACGTCTGTACCTTCTTCAAGCATTCTCCTGTCATGTGGCACCTTCACCAAACTGTTTGCATTCCCCCAACGATATGTCTGTGGTGTTTATATTGCCCTTCAAGTGTGCTTATGGATAAACATTAAAAATTGTGGTTTGACCAGAACAAAATAGAGTGGAGCTATCCTTTCCTTCATTGTAGATACCGTCCTGTTTTCTCCATGACACCAATGCTGGGATCATCTTTATTGATGGCCACAGCAAACTGGTGATTCACATGGACCTGATTGTTGATGCAATGCATCTAACCCATTCCCATAGATCTGCTGTTTGTTCACATCTCCGATATATAGACTTCCGTACTTATTTGAAAATCTAAGGAAAGTACAAAATCTTGGTTTTTGTTTTCCCTGTTTAATGTCATCTTTTGATATTCAGCCCTTTCCTGCAGTCTATCAAGATAGTTTTGGCTCAGGAATTCAAAGCATTTACTCTCTCTTCCAGTTTCATCTCATCTGTAAGTCTAATCATTGTGTTTTGCATATGTAAACACAAGTCATTAATAAATATGCTTAACTGTTGAGTTTGAGATGAGTTTTATGGCCTAACAACATATTTCCCCCCAGGTTAGCCTGGATCCTTTAATCCTGAGACCAGACACAAATCTACCTGATTAAATAAGTATTCAGCAAGTATTTCTCCATCTCAAAAAGAGATGAAAAATATCTCCATGACATATCTCATCAAATGCTATATTTAATTGTAGATAGACTACACTACCACATTCTCTGAATTACTAGATGGTTGACCCTGTTAAAAAGTAACTTTGAAAAGCAAGTGAAATATAGTGGTTAAGAGCTTAAACTCAAAAGTCAAATTGTCTAGATTTGAATCCTGACTCTGTCAATTTCTTGCTATGAAAGCTTAAGGAATATCCATAAAATCTATGCCCTGGTGTCCTTATTTAATAAAAAGGAATATTTGCACTGATCTCAAATGGTTGTTGTAAGGTTTAAATGTGTGTGTGTGTGAAAAGTACCTAGCACACTTAATAACAAATATAATTGTTAATGACATTATTAACACATTGACATTAATAGAGATGAATAAAGACATTCCATAACTCAGAACATTTAGGCTAGTTATAAATTTTGTTTAATCCACAATATCATAAGTTATTAGAGAAGGAAAAGATTCTTAACAAGAAAGAAAAAGGTACATGGAGTGGATCTGTCCCATAGAGTAGTTCTACTAAGTGGGAGAGGCTTTAGTATCTGTGAAGTATAGATGGCTGCTAACACCCACACTCAATATTACCCAGAAGACTTTGCTTTATGAACTGTGTGCCTATTACAGACAGAAATGTCCAGGAGAACATCAGTCCTTACTCACTCACACTGTCTCATAATTCAGTGTTTGAAGAGAACTACTCAAGTACCACTTAAGTATGGGAGCTGTAATATAAAACTAATGCTTATCTGTTACTTATGTAATAAGTGGAATTTCGATTTTTTTTCTTGAAATTATGGATAATTTTCTGCCCCTTTCCAATATTTTATTTTTATTTGTATATAGCTTTTATTTTACTTATTTGGGAAAAGTTATCCCGACTTCTATACTAATGCTGCATTTATTCTCATAAGGCATATTTATAGATAGATCAAGATATCATAACATTTATTCTGATTATTTCATCAAATACATTTCAAATGCTAAAATGAGATCTAGATTGAGTTTTCACAGTTGAAAATATGAATTCCTTAATACCTATCTACTTGGGGATATTATTACTTATTATCATTGCCTGTGATCTAAACTCAAATAAATTCCTATTGATTTTATATTGTATATCAAGAAATAACAATCATTGCTGATGCAAATATGACAAAACTAATGCCCTATATTAATTTCTCTGCCCTTATTTATTTTATATATGTATATATGTGTGTGTGAGTGTATATATATATATATATATATATATATATATACACACATATATATATATTATTTTGAGGAAGATTAGCCCTGAGCTAACATCCGTTGCCAATCTACCTCTTTTTTGCTGAGGAAGATTGGCCCTCGGCTAACATCTGTGCCCATCTTCCTCTACTTTACATGGGACACTGCCACAGCATGGCTAGATAAGAGGTGTGTACGTCTGTGCCCAGGATCCTGCAAATCCCAGGCTGCAGAAGTGGAGCAAGCGAACTTAAGCACTACGCCACCGGGCTGGCCCACTCTGTCCTTACTTAAAGTAGCTTCCTTCAGAATTTTTAAAGGCAAAGAGAATTTTCTCTTAACTAGCATTTTCCAGAAAATTATATAGAATTTTATTTGTGGTTAGAAGCCAAAAAGTAAAATACCTAGCATTAAATGGAACTATTTATTTAGTTTATTCCCTCTATAAAAGAACTAGTGTTTTAAAATTCCAAAATAAAATAGATCATACTGTTCTGGGAACAATTTACTCTCTTTAAGTTAGATAACATAAATTTGTGATGGGAAAGCTTTGAACTGGAAATTTCAGTCTCTCTTAAGCAACTTTCAACAGCCTACATCAAGTACATTAAACTGATAGCATGTAAACTCAGTTTCTTAAAGCAATCCCTGCTATTCATCCACAACAATGTTTTCAATGATTTGGTCTATTCTACAAAGGAATGAAAACAAGTGAATTACTAAGAAGTCCAATGTTTCTAAAAAGGACTAAAATTTCTAAAATTTATACTTCCTTAAATGGCTTTCATTGTGAGATGCTCAAAGAAAGATGAATAGAGATTGGATGACTATTACGTCAAATTCTTCTAGGTTAAGTTGTCCAGTGGGGAAAGGTAAAGATAAGTCTTTCCAATGGAACATAGAAATGAAACCAAATGGTGGTAAAAGTGGAGATGGTGGTAAAAAAGAGATAAGGTCAGCTCAAAGCACTTCAGGTGAGCTCACAAATTTGGGTTATAATGCAGATGTCCTCCCAGAAATGTCTCCTGGATGTAGGGATTGGTAATTTCAGTTTCCTGTGGTATATTATGGTTAAGCAGCTGGTATTACAGAGAAGGACAGTGACCCTTCAATTGGACACTTGGATGAGCTAAGGGATCCCAAGAGGCAATAAAATTCAGGGATTAAGAGTTTAGGTTTGAGATTGACAGACTTGGTCTTGTTTGTGCGCTGTCACTGGCCCACATTTTCTTCTAGTCAACTTATTTAACCTGTCTGTGGCCCTCCTTATCTGTAAAAGGAGGCTAGTAGTGGGATGTAAGAAACACAATTAATATTTGTTAAATGAAAGAATCTTTTAGAATCATCTGTTTTCTCTAACTTGCTTATCATGGGAGAACCAACAGGAGTTGGAGAATAAGAAAAAGATAATTGTGCCTCTCCCACCAGTTTAATCCCCTCTCCTCCTCGACTCATGGAAGCAAGCGTAGAGTTTGCCTTTTCATTCGCATTCCCAATCTTTGTTGTTGTTTTCTAAATGTAGCTCATAGTATTTCCCACAAGGAAGGAATTAGGATGATGTTAATTTACAGTGTCAGCAGTGGAACTAAAAATTTCAAATTCATAATAAGCGTTTTAGCTTTGGATATATAAGTACAATCTGAAAGTGTTAGGTATAAATTTTCCTCCAATATCATGTTTTATATCTCTGGCAACATCTGCCAATAGCATGTTTAAAAGAAACAAAATTATTTTTCTATAGATATCTGAGTGAAGACATGTTTGTCTACATGACCTAGAGAACAAAAGGTAACTATTTGGAAGGAAACAAGTATACTAAAACGAAAAGATACAAAAGGATAAGCAGAGATATCCACGCATAATATGGAAAACAGCCATTTCAGTAAGACAGATGATATTTTGTGACCCAGGGAAGTCAAAACTAAAAAAGGTTTAATAAAAATAATGACCAAAGCTATGTTCACTTAAATCATTCCCTTTACAGTCTATGTTGAATATATTAGCCAATTATATGATAGATATTGTGGAGAGAAAAATTCAACATTTTAAAGTAGCAGAACAGTTTTTACTTAGGGCCAACATAAAAAAATACATGGTAAAAATTCAAGTCTGATAAGATTTCCTTCAATCTGGGACTAAGAGGGAAAAAAGATGTGTTCAAAAGCAGTACCAGTTGTTCACCTTACCACAATGAGAGGATGCTCAACAGCTAATTTGTTAGATACGTCCGTCTCTTCTTTTACCAACAATCAGCTACTTTTTCATGAAATGACTCACTGTTCTGTCACAATACAACTGTTGATTTAGCTTAATTTTTTTAAATAGGCAAATAAACTTTTTTTTCTGTTTGTCTTTTATAACCCTGAGGAGGCATTTCTGCATTGGAGACAGTTTCATTCCACCTGAAATCAATGCAGTTGATAAGGCTTTCATTCATTGCTTTGTATACCTTTGCTCTCCAAAACACAATACCTGTCAGTAGTTGCCAAGCAACCATGACAACTGTGTGGTTCCTATACACTGGTCATTCATTGCCATTATGCAGTATTGTAATGTGTGTGTGTGTGTGTTTAAATAAGAATACAACTGTGAATCAGAATGAGACTCCTACAATAAACAAGGATAAGTGGAGACATATGAAACTTTTACTGACATTAGGTAATTTAGAATTCTTTTTATTCTGATTCTTCATGAGTGCAGATTCCAAGAAAATTGATCTTCTTTTGAAATTTAGAAAAATTTATTTTTATATCTATATTCGACTTACTGGGTATGCGTATTCATATAGTTGATGGGCGTAGAAGATGAAAGATTTTGAAGGATAGTGAATGTGCAGGAAGGTGTTGTGAGAAAGGTTGTCAAGACTGTAGGTATAAAGGTAAGGGTCTGTAGTGTCTCTCATCCTAGACACTCATCTTGTTTCAAGCTTTAACTATATTTTATTTTATACACATATAATTTATTTTAACATTCATTTATCTTAAAATGAATTAATATCCTACTATAACTTTGATATAAGATTGTTTTAATTATGTATGTATATATTTATTTATTTATTCATTTTTTAATAAAATAATTTATCAAAAAATATCATGTACATATGGTAAAGATGATTCAGAGATAAGGGGGAAATCCCAAAGGGAGAAGGCAATTTACTGAACTTTGACTCATTAGTAGACTAGATGATCTATATAATTCCCTGAAAATCTAAAAATTCTCTGATTCTATGAATGCCGTTTAAGTATCACCTAACCTGGGCCTTCAAATCCACTTATCATCAGAGATTATAATATCAGGAGAACCTTAAAAGGGATTGTGACTAAAATTTTCTGAGACTTCACACTTATTACATACATGCTACCTACTTCAGGATATGAACCTAGAAGGGGTTCTGGTACCAATTCCAACATGAGGGAGGTTTCCCCCACCAACAAGAAATGCTCTGGACACCAGCTGGTGTCCTACAACTCAACTTAATTCTGACACTACCCACCCAGAGATAGCATCAGATCCCATAGGTTAAGGGCTCAGTCCCACAAGACTGCCTCCCTTCCCCCCAATTCAGATGCCAGTCACATCCCCAAGTTATCATCTGTGCTTCTGACTAACCAGCTACAGGTCGGAGGTTCCCACAATCCCCTCCTTGGGTTCCATTAATTTGCTAGAGTGTCTCGCAGAATTCAGAGAAACATTTTACTTACTGGATTACCAGCTTGCTACATAAGAATATAAATCAGGAATAGCCAAATGGAAGATATGCATAGGGCAAGGTATGTTGGATGGGGCATAGAGCTTCCATGCTCTCTCCCAGCAGTCACTCTCCCCACATCTCCACATGTTCACCAACCTGGAAGCTCGCAGAATTCTGTCCTTTTAGGTTTTTGTGGAGGCTTCCCTACATAGGCATGGTTGATTAAATCATTGACCAATGGTGATTGATCAAACCTCCAAGCCCTTCTTCCCTCTGGGGAGGTCATGGGGGTGGGACTGGAAGTTCCAACCCTCCCTTTACATGATTGGCTCCTCTGGCAAGCAGCTTTCATCCTTAGGTACTTTCCAAAAGTCATCTCATTAACATAACAAAAGATACCTTTCTTGCTCTCATCACTTAGAAAATTCCAAGAGGTTAGGAGCTCTGTGCCAGAAAATGTGGATGAAAACCAAATATATATGAGAAATATATTTTGGTCATTTGAATGACTAAATATATATTTCTCGTAACTCACAATATTGCACACCAAAATGAGTTCAGCTATCCCAGTTACATCAACCTGAACCTCTAAGTACTTGGCAGAGTTCTAAGAATGCAACAGTAATTAGGACAATTTCTTTACTTCAACTTACCAAAAAGAAATATAAAATATTTATTGAAGATTCCACAAAGGAGATATCTCTCCAGATAAATAAATACCTTGTCTTAGTATCAGTGAGTACATAGTAAAACAGTGACACCTATTATTTTATTCTGAGGTTAGTAAGAACTTTAAAATGTATTTATGAGCGTGGAGATATATATATATATATATTTTGTGTATTTTGTGTGTGTGTGTGTGTGAGGAAGATCAGCCCTGAGCTAACATCCGACGCCAATCCTCCTCTTTTTCCTAAGGAAGATTGGCCCTAGGCTAACATCCACGCCCGTCTTCCTCTACTTTACATGGGATGACACCAAAGCATGGCTTGACAAGCAGTGAGTCAGTGCATGCCCGGGATCCGAACCTGCGAACACTCGGGCCGCCAAAGCAGAGCGTGCACACTTAATCACTACGCCACCAGGCCAGCCCTGAACCTGGATATATTTTTACATGACAGGCATTCCTTGAGATTTCATGTGTGCAAGGTGTTGCCTACTAAACTTCTACATTTTTTGGGCCATTTAGTGTATTTAACCATCACATTAATGGCCATAATAAGCCCAAACTCAGGAAAATACATTGTACTAGAGAACAACAAGTGGATATTTTAACAACCATATACTTAATCTTCCATCTGTTTCCAAAGATTGCAAGTATATTTTGTTGCTATCACATATTAAATTTTAGTGCCTGAAAAAACGATACAATTGTGCAGTTACTTAAAATATATTCTCAAACATTTTTTCCTGTTTTTCTAGTGCAAAAGTCTAACTTGCGTGCAAGACCCAAGATTTAAGTGACTAACAAGAACTATTTAAAATAGATATAGATGATAAGATTAAAAAAGTCATGTTAATTATCCAAAATACGACAGTTTCAAAGGGTTTATATCCATGAATTTGTAGTTGAAAGTTGAAAACAAGTCAATAGGGATGGCAATAATGAATTTCAGAAAAAGAAGAAAAAAATAAACCCCTCCTTCTCAAATTCTGAAACAACTGAGAGAGATAAAGGAGTTAGGCATGTAAAAAATTACATTTTAGCTTTATTGCTAATAATGGCAAAGTTAGATTGTGTCTTTAGATGTGCTGAATGAGAGATGAGGAGGCAGAGAGAGGCGAAGTGTTAGCAGAGTGGCCCTCCCTCCGTTGTGTGTAAATTGTGAGTTAGAAATAACTTATGGGCCGGCCCCGTGGCTTAGAGGTTAAGTGCGCATGCTCCGCTACTGGCGGCCCGGGTTCGGATCCCCGGCGGCACCAACGCACTGCTTCTCCAGCCATGCTGAGGCCGCATCCCACGTACAGCAACTAGAAGGATGTGAAACTATGACACACAACTATCTACTGGGGCTTTGGGGGAAAAAAAAAGGAGGAGGATTGGCAATAGATGTTAGCTCAGAGCCAGTCTTCCTCAGCAAAAAGAGGAGGATTAGCATAGCTGTTAGCTCAGGGCTGATCTTCCTCACAAAAAAAAAAAAAAAGAAGTAACTTATATTGCATAGTGCTTCCCTTGGTAAAGAGTGAACTCAGAGCTTTATCTCACTATATAGTAAAAACAACACTTAAAACACCCAGATCAATGGTATTATCTAAACATGATAGAGGAGGAAACCAAAGCGCAAGATGGGGAATGTAGCTCACAGAAGTTCATAGAGCTCATTAGCAGCAGAAGCAGGAATGGAGTTTGGAAGCTGGCATAAGACAGGCATGCATTTATTCCTGACATGGCAACAAAACAGTTGTGTGACACCTAACAGTATCCATCACCTCTCTGAAACTATTTCCTATCTTTCAAGGTGAACTACAACTACATTTATCTCAAGATATTGGGGGGATTAAATTGAATTAGATAATATTTGTAATAGCACTTGGCTTATGGTCAATTATTGAACAAATGTTAGTTCCTGTTCCTTTTCCTATGCCCAAGTCTTTATTCCCAATCTGGATTTTTCCATTATTTTACAGTGTCTCTCTTTATCAAAGCTATTTCTAACTTGGAATAGATTGGACAAGTAATATGTAATAGATCCGTTCAAAGGAAAATGTAAATATTGGCTCAGGCAGAGAATTTGGTTTTCTAATTAAATACTAGCAGGCACGATATGGTACGTCACAGCTTAGTAGAAATGTTTTCTAGCTCTGCCCCGCAACACCTGGTGCCTCAGTTGCCTACCATTGTAACATTTGCTCTGCTTCTGCCAATGACATGCTTTGTAAATACATTTCAACATCTGGACTTTATGGAAGAAATAGCAAACTATCTTGTTTATTTTTTTTAATTAAACTTTTTCAGCTTTCATACGTGTTTTTCCCTTCTTTGAAGGCAATAAATGTGTTAGCCTGGAAATAAAAAGTAAACAGGGTGTTGGAACCTACTTTTGTGCTACCTTGAAAAAGTGTCATAGCCCTGATTACTCAGGCTGCCATTGCTCATTGGTATTATTATGTTTTGGGGACAGTAATTTTTAATAAATACTTCATAAGAGTTAAATCATAATCCCCCCACTTTTCTACTGTATAAATTTCAAGAGTGGCCATAATTTCACGGTTTGAGCCCTCTTAAAAACTTATTCATAGGAGCGAAACAAGTAAGCTAATATCTCAACATTTACTCACTAGTGTGAAGCTCACTGCTTCAATAACTTAGTTAAAGAAAGTTATTTCCATGGGTGTAGTTGCTTATAGAAGAGTGGTTAGAGGCAAAATAATTGAGCTTTAGTCCTAAGTTCATGAATTCAATCATTCAGCGTTTACTATATGTAAGTATCCCTTCTGTTCTAGGCAAAATGCTATATCTTGGCTTATTAAAAAAAAATTTAAAAAGACACAGCACCTGTCCTGACAAGGTTCATGGTCTAATAGGAAGAAAGATAGGGTAAACAAAGAAAAAAATGACAAGTGCTTTAACATGTTGTTGGGAATGGCCAACTCTTACTAAATTATTGACTTAGGGGAGATTAATTATCATGCATATAATTCAGTTTCTATACTGAAAAAAAACACACATTTCCTTACCAGTTTCATAAAGGTGTGATGAAAATTCAAGTGCTAACCTTTGAGCTCCTTTTTTCCCCACAACTAGGCAACTAGGATGATCAGTTCTCACATAGTTGAAGAATAAAGATTTTAAAGATTATCATCTTTATCATTTTTTTCAGTAATTTTTCAATGTTGACCTAAATCAGCAGGCTTTATTCACAAAATTCTCACTGACTCAATCTCATTTAGACAGTATCTCAGCATGTTACCAATGTCTACTGACTTTTCTTACTTAGAACTCATCTTAACAATTTGCAATTTACTTTAAAAATGGTATTGTTATCTCCTAGAATACTATGCTTGATTACTTTTCCTCAATCTTTTTAGAAAATTAGCCCCATTCTGATACTTTACTCTTCCTTTGAAGAGTGTTAAATAGGAGATCATTAGCTCGGAGATTGTGTACTCCATGTTTTAGCTTTGTCCTAAACTCTTAAGCACCTCAGAGAAGCCTTAGCAGACATTAATTGATCTGGATACTCTACCGTCTACTACTCAGGAAAATATAAGCAATACTACTGAACATTGATGATCCCGCACAGAAGCTTAAACCTGAAAATATTTAAAGTACAGTAAAGATTCATGGATTAAGATAGGTATCAGGAATAAAAAGCACTATATATTATTGGATACGATTAAAATTGTTAGATTTCTCCAGTTCACTAGTGTCTAAGGCTATAGACTCTCTAATACCTTTTTCAGACCCTGGACTAGACGTGGTGCCAGTTATATTTCATTAGCCAGCTTTCAGTGGGGTCTTTTTGTATTCTAGGATCCAGCTGAATCTGGACATGCTATTTTGTGGGATACAGTGAAATGCAAGATAACTAGAAGGATCACAAGATGGATCTTAGATCTTCTGCTCAGAATACCTTATGTCACCTCTTCTATTTCACTGGTCAAAGCAAGTCGCATGACTGAATCTTATGACAATGGGACAGGGCAGAATAATAATATTCCTCCTACAGAGAGCCAGTATAAGTAACATGACATTGGTTAGAGATGTATTCTATTACAGATGTGGTAGCAAATAATTAGAAATAATAATACAATTTGTTATAGATTAATTTTTAGTTACAAATTGTCATTTTCTTCCCTTCAAATCACAGACTACATTTAGTCCTCTACTGAGAAAATTCACAAAAGACTTGAAGTCCAGAATTTTGAAATAATTTCTACATCTAGATCAAATATGGTTCCTCTTGATCTGGGTTTATGAAATAGGATGTCAGGTTATTTGCCACTCCTCTCCAAAAAAATACGTAATAGTAGGACCAAGGACAAGATAATTGCAATAAATGCTTCCTTTAAGAAAGAGAAAAAATAGAAGTCATACAGTACTCACTGGCCCATAAATGTTCTAAAATCTTGTTGGTAATGTTCCTAGATGAAGCTCCAGTAACGCTCCCTCATAGTTGTTCTTCAGTCCATCAATCACTATTCTCCTGGCTCCACCCCTCCATGGTCTTTTCTTTATATTCTCTTTGTTGGAGCAGACACACATGGAGAGAGCTGCTTCCTGTTTGTCAAAATGGGCGTCTGGGTTAAACTTACTTATTTTGTCTTGAGCAGCTACAATCGTGTTTACTGCTCACTGAGCTCTTTGAGTAGTACAAGTTTCTCAAAAAATTAGTTGGCTTTTTAACTATTTGATCCCAGTAAGTTCTGGATGCCAATATCTTTTTGATATATGCCTCTTTCTCCAGACTTACTGACAAGACACTTGAGCATTTCAGGTTTCATTGGCAGATTATGTCCTTAATCTTGTTCCCTTGAGCCATGTTGCCCACTGAAAGTTCAAGGAGCATACCTTAATCAATTAAGCAACTTTTAAAGAATTTTTGAAGACCATGCTCTTGATTTGAATCTAAGATTGACTCTAATTAGCTCATCTTGTATTATAAATTTTCTGTCATATCTATTTTGATTATCTCAGCTTGGATTATTAGTTTTCTGGCATTCCTAGACACTTGAATTTGGCCGGGGAAGAACATAGCATAGACTCTTATCAGAGACCCACTAGGCTCTGTGCTTCCCTCTTTCCCTGTATAACTCTCTTTCTCCCTTTTGCCAGTACAGGAAAGTTCAATCTAGTTTTGCAGGTTTGAAGTAGAGTTAATGAAGAATACTGATTCTGAATAATCACACATTCTTCCACATCTATTATTTTATGCTTGAAACAGAAATTTTTAAGAAAGGATTGCATTTTTCTTTGTGTTCTGCTCTATTACCCTCCTCTTGAGACAAGTATGGTGGATTTTCTACCTGTCCAAATTATGATGGGAAGAAGAAAATGGGCATAGGAAACTAAAAAAAAATACAGTGATTCCTTTTCTAAATATTATCCTCCTGCAGATGATCTTATTAAATTTTCTTTCCTCCCTCTGTTACTATTGCCATTTTCCTTTGCCAGAGAGCTGAATCAGAAGCTATTGAGACAAATTTAGGTATACCATAATGATGACATTATACTAAATTCTTTACAAAGAAGATTTTTGTGAAAGTCTCAATATTAAAAGTTTGTTTCACTGGGAAGTAAGAAGTTGTATAACCACACTAAATTTTGGCTTTTTATCCATTTGGACATTCTTGTAAGGTCCTGGCTTGGGTAAATTAATAAGAGTAGCTCCATTAACTGACATAGGTGATTTGTCTTAAACCTTTGTATTCAACCTTTTTATTATTATGTTTCTCTTTTATACCATTTGGTTAATTTGGATTAAACTTGTTTTTTTTTTTTTTTCCTGCTGAGGAAGATTCACCCTGAGCTAACATCTGTTGCCAATCTTCCTCTTTTTTTGCTTGAGGAAATTTAGCCCTGAGCTAACATCTGTTCCAATCTTCCTCTACTTTGTATGTGTGTTGCTGCCACAGCATGGCTGACCCGTGGTGTTAGGTCCACACCAGGGATCCAAACCCATGAACCCGGGCTGCTGAAGCAGAGTGTACTGAACTTAACCACTATGCCACAGGGTGGGCCCTAGTTAAATACAAGGAAAACATTCACTTATGTTTGAATGTGAGACTATACATATTAACATCTTAGATATTTTAGGAAGTTAAGATTTTCAATTGTAGGCAAATGTTGGACAATGCTTTATTTTTCAGTCTTTCTTTTGTTTATTTTATATATTTACTGCGAACTAGCTACAGTAATATGGAGAAGACAGGCCTTGAAATGAGCTTACAATACAAAGTGATGAATAAATTGAGATGACAAAAATGTCTTATGAGAAAGTATTAGATGATAAACCAACTTGAAACCAATCGGGAGTGGAAAACAGTACAGTAATTTGAAAGTTTAAGATAAAGAATTGTTAACTATAACAGAGTTTTGGACTAAAGAGGGATTGGTTAATAGAAAGTAAAGGGAACTCTGAAGAATATAAGCATAGCAAATATAAGGGGCAGCCACTGCCTCTAAGTGTGAGATAGAACATCCAAGGAAGAGCCCATGTCTTTCTCCCAAAGGCTGAGATCCAGACCTTGTTGGAGAGGGCTTGCCATGGCTCCCTGGATGGCAGCAAAGTCACTGTGGTGTTGCACCTGCAGAACTTGCTGGAAATCTACCCTCTAGAACTTTATAGAAACAGACTCTCTTGGATGTTGGCGAAAACTGTTCATGAAGAGGTGTTTCGTCAGAAACACTCTGCTACAAAAGTGCAAAGAGGAAAGTGCACTGTAGGATCCAGGCACTGGAAAAGCCATACACACTACAGGAACTGACTGAGCAGAGCTCACAGGAAGCAGGGAGCAAACTCTTTTCTCCTGCTGTTTCACTTCAGTACTTTCTATTGACAAAGTTTAACATGTGCCAGCCAAAGAAAAATATTTAAAGGGCCCAGATCCATTTTCACAGAACAAGCAAAACAAAAAAATGAATTTGGAGCTGAGAGGCCATAAATGGATAACTGCCATGGATGACTACCCAACTGAATCTATGGGGAAGAGGGTTTGTCAGTGAAAACGTACTCAAGAAGCTAGCATTTGAGTTGAGATCTAATGAATGAGAAAGATCTGCTGCTGCCAGCAAAGAAAGAGAACTAGTTACTCTAGAAACAAGTTCTTCCTACCAATCAGTGCTGAAAGCTGATTACATGTGACAAAAATCTTAAAATGTAAAGGTATGCGCACAAACACACACACACAGAGGGAATCTTTGAAAACATAAATGAAGAAATAAAATCTAAGTAGTAAACAGGAGCTAGTTCTGGGCTTGCTGATGATGTTTGCCAGTAACAGGAAACCAAGAGTCTTAGGTGTTCAGAGCTGTTCATGAAAAGTGACAATGTCTTAAGCCTGTGCATGATAAAAGGTAGAAATTAGATTCTCATATTCAGCTTTGAAGCTCAAGGGGAAAATATAAATCAGGAAAAAATCTGCCCCAACACAGGGACATGAAAATAGTAACTTTCTGCCACAGCACTAGATAGAAAAAAACAAAAAATAATTTTCTCAGAGAGTCTGTAATGAAGTCTCTGTACTTACATAGGTTTTGGGCTTAAATGTGCATAACCAAGGCCTCTCAGAAAACCTAAAGCCAGTAAAATTAACTAAACATATCTAGAGTTAGTAACTCCTCGGGCACTTGACACAGAACAAATGCAAATCCTCTCTGAGGGACTCATCATCAACAAAGATCCTCAGCATCTTCTCTGATTAAGATTAGGCAAATATGAGCTCAAAACCCCAAATTAAAAACACACAAAAAATTAGGCCACCCAAAGAGAGAATGATCAGACAAATATAAACCAATGTTTCATAAAGCCCCAGGGCATAGCCAATGTGTAAAATATGTAAAGAGAGAGCAAAGGACAATCGGAACTATACATAGCAAGAAATCAAAATTCTTTAAAAAACATAGATTAAAACATGAAAAGAAATTTCTAAAAACAGAAAAAATTATGCTCACTGAAACTGAAAATTTATTCAACAAGTTATACAGCATCTGGAGTACACTTGAGAAAATAAATTGGTATAGAAATCTGAAGAAGTTATTGACTGTAGCATGAAGAAACAAATAGACGAGGTATCAACAATGAAATTACAAGATGTAATTTAAGTTGAATTGGAGTTATAGAAGGAAAAATTAGGGATTAGCTGCAAGATATTGGAAAAATAGTTGAGGAAAGGGAAGGAAATACCTAGGCAGAGGGAAGGAGCAGTTGGGGTTAAGGTGTGTTATGGACTAGATGCTTGTGTCCCCCTAAAATTCACATATGGAAGCCCTACCCCTCAATGTGATGGTATTTGAAGATGAGGCCTTTGGGAGGTAGTTAGGGTTAGATTAGGTCCTGAGGGAGGGGCCATCATGATGGGATTAGCGGCCTCTCTCTGCATGGACACATACTGAAGAAAGGCCATATGAAGATGTGGTGAGAAGTTGGCCATCTAACCCAAGGAGAATGCCCTCAGCAGGGCTGATCAGGCTGGCACCCTCATCTTAGATTCCCCAGCCTCCAGAATTGTGAGAAAAATTTCTGTTGTTTAAACCACCCAGTCTACCTTATTTTTGTTATGGCAGCCCAAGCTGACTAAGACAGGGTAGGAGAAACAAAACATCCTAGGAAAAGAAAATGTTATGTGCAAAACTCCAGAGAGTATGTTGGCTAAAAATTCAGTCTTGGCTATATTATTGTAGAGTTCAAGTTCAGAGAAGAAATCAACCTGGAATTCCATGCAAAGGCCAGATCGTGAAGAGCCTTGTCACCTGTTCTTAAGGATGGATTATATCCAAAAGGCAAGGGGAGCCTTTAAAGTATTTTTAGAGGTCGATTTCAGTTTAGGTAATGTTGAATTGAAGATTTTGGTAAATATTGCATTAAAACTGATTATCTGTGATTTAAAAAGCTAGTTGTTGGGTGTGAGCAAAATAGCCGACTACACAGCTCCAGGCTCTCATTCCGCCACAGAGACACTGAGTTAACAACAATAACAGTTGAGGGAACTGGGGTGTGCTAATCCCAGCTCTGACTGGGGGCACCCCCATCCTTCTTGCTACCGTGCAGCTATGCTGTCCTTTTAAATAACTATCTTTTCTCTCCTTTGTTTTACAATTCTAAATTTGTAGTTTTTATTGAAACAACAATCCTATTCAGAGCTAATGACTTCTCTGCTTAAGAGCTTTGGATACTTTTTTTTTTTTTTTGAGGAGATCAGCCCTGTGCTAACATCTGCCAATCCTCCTCTTTTTTTTTTTTTTTTGCTGAGGAAGACTGGCCCTGGGCTAACATCCGTGCCCATCTTCCTCCACTTTATATGGGATGCCGCCACAGCATGGCCTCACAAGCGGTGCGTTGGTGCGTGCCCGGGATCCGAACCGGCGAACCCCGGACTGCCGCAGTGGAGCACGCAGACTTAACCGCTTGCGCCACTGGGCCGGCCCCTTGAGCTTTGGATACTTTTTTTTTTTTTTTTGTGAGGAGATCAGCCCTGTGCTAACATCCGCCAATCCTCCTCTTTTTTTTGCTGAGGAAGACGGCCCTGGGCTAACATCTGTGCCCATCTTCCTCCACTTTATATGGGACGCCGCCACAGCATGGCTTGCCAAGCAGTGCGTCGGTGCGCGCCCAGGATCCGAACCAGCGAACCCCGGCCCGCCGCAGCGGAGCGCGCGCACTTAACTGCTTGCGCCACCGGGCTGGCCCCTGGATACTTTTTAATAGATTAAATCAAAATTCTTTGGCAGAACATTTTAGGACTTTCATAATAAATCACAAATAACATTTCTAGTCTCACCACCAGTTCCCAAACATCATAGATCTTATGATCCAGTACAATCCATCAGATTTTGTGTTACCATTCATTTGCAGTGTTGTTAGTCAGATTAAGAGTATAGATTCTAAAGTCAAATTATCTGACTTCTAGTTCAAACTCTTCCACTCACCACCTGTGTGACTTTGACATGTTACTTGCCTCACTAGTCCTCAGTTTTCCAAATATGTGAAAATTATACTGCATGCTCAATTAATGTCAGCTAGTATTTTGCTTATGCTGGCCTTCTCATTCTCAACTTGCTTTTGAAAACTCAGTGTAATGTCATTTTACCTGTAAAACTTTCCTGGGTTTTCCCTGCAAAAAATTCATCACTTTTTCTTTTATGTTTAAAAAGCATTTTCTGTAAAGCTTTGCTAAAGAGCCTTTACTATCTGTTATCTACCCACTTATCTACTACCCTCTCTACCTATTTTCATTTTCCATTTCAGTTTGTAGGTCTGCCCAAGTAGGCTGAAAACCAACTTGAAAGCAGGGACCATGTGTTATTCTTCTTTGTACTCCGAATATCTAGCATATAAGGAGTTTTTTAATGAATGTTTGTTGAATAAATAATTGCAAAAAATACAAAGGGATTCAGTTACCAAGAAGATCATGCAAAGTTTGTCTCCAAAACATGAACACATAAAATTAACAAAAATGAGCAACCTTTAAAGTACCCTAGTTTTTAATGTTTTATTTCATATTCTCTTTAGAAAATTGCAGAATATCAGCCACACTGATAAAGTGTGAGTATTACCAATGCAAAGGGTTAGAGACAGACTAAGAATTCTTGCTGCTTGATTATAAGGATGCAATGCAATTAGATTTGGTCTCTTCCCAGTTTAATTTAGTTTATCCCCTTGGGAGAGATCCATTCACCATATTTAATTTAGCTGTAACTCAGTGTAGTAAATATTTTCCAAAAAAGAAATCTTAATGAGTTGAAGACATGCACCAGAAATTTCTGATTTCTCTGTGAAAGTGCTTTGTTTTTATTGTGTTAATAATACTTAAGAGGTAAATTTAACTTCCTAAAGTAATTCTGCTTAAGAATGTCATTAAAAACACCTCAATTTAGATGCCAATAGACCAAATTTAGATAGGATTTAGAACTCTGTTGGAAATTTTAATTTTTCCCCAATCTGAATAAAGGAAAAAAAGGTGATGATAGAGAAGAAAGGGAGGAAAGAAGGGTGGAAAAGAGGGAGGGAGGGAGAGAAGCGAATGAAGGAGAAGGGGAGGGGAGGGAAGGGAGAGAGGGAATCCCACAATGACCTGTGCCAGATCAAGATGAGACGGTAGAGTAGGGTGCTTGAGGGAGTCATTATTCGACCCAAGTCACAAAGTCTTTTTGCTTGAAATGTTGAGATTTTATATCTATATTACTTATGATAATCACCACAACTTTGCAGTTGACATTTAGCATCCAACTTTTAGCGCACATCCAAGAGAAAAAGGTGTTCACCCAATTTCTGATTGAATATCAGTGATGCAACCCTCTAAAAAGAATTCTGACCCGGGTTACATTCCTTATCTTATTGTCACCAGCATGTCAGCCGTGGATTGAAGCCTGCTCCTAGAAACCAGAGCTTGGATACATTGTTTAGTAGGAGTTGTGTTCATTGTCCTGAGTTAAGATTAAGGACGTTGACCAGCTCTCACGTGAGAGCTGGTCAACGTCCTTAATCTTAGTTCTACTATAGGAAATTCAACAGTCTTGGAAAGCTTCAAAAATAATTGCACAACTGTGAAACTTCATCAGTGCCAAAGAATCTATGGTATCAAAACTAATATTGACTATGATTTGAATCTGAAGGGACCTTACCAAAGAATGGTAGTGTATATTTCAGCATTCTTTCTCTTTCCCTGGCTCCCATATGATTTCCATCAAGTTAAGAGATCATTTTTCCATGTTCCAGGATATCTCCACCAGGCATCTAGAAATCACTCTGTGATATTTTCCCTTTTGCATTATTATCAGTGATGCATTTTCTGAAACAAGGACTTGGCTGACAACTTGAAAGATGGCAGAACAGAATCCTCCTCAGCATTCATCATGATATTGCCTCCGTGCTGTTTAAAGCAGCAAAAACTTTATTTTGAGAAGAAACTAAGAAGATATGTGTATGCGTATGACTTGAAAACACTAGGGGAGAAGATAGCTTAGGGGGAAAACATGTAATTTAAAAAGTCACTTTTCTACTGCTTGGTAAGCCATGCTGTGGCGGCGTCCCATATAAAGTGGAGGAAGATAGGCACCGATGTTAGCCCAGGGCCGTCTTCCTCAGCAAAAAAAAAAAAAAAAAAAAGAGGAGGATTGGCGGATGTTAGCTCAGGGCTGATCTCCTCACAAAAAAAAAAAAAAAAATCAAAAAAAAAAAAAAAAGTCACTTTTCTGGTCTCACATGTATAAAGTAAAGGATGAACATTGATATCCTTGACTTTGACAGACAAGATTCAGAAATGAAAGCTTTTAGAGCTTGTTTTGAAAATCAAAACAAAAGTAAAACATATAATTTCTTGGATTCTGATCATAATTCAGCAGAAAAGAGAGGGAGGGAGAGTATCATAGAGAGAAAAATGTGTTTATGAAGATAGAGGTCCTGAAGCATAGATTCGGTAAAGACAAGGAAAATGCTAACCCCAACGGAATCTAAACCAATATGCACAGAGAAAAAACTGCAGCTGCACCTTTTCACCATTGTGCGTATTCTTTCGAAAAGCACTTCTGCCAAGTGCAAAGGTGAATGAATGGTTTTATCTTTGGGCAAGTACTGCCAAGAGAAATCAGATTGTGAAGGGCTCACCATACCCCAGTGCAGTGAAAGACCAGAAGCAGCAAGAGCATGAAGGAATCTTATTTAAACGCTATCAGTCTGACGGGGATTGTAACTATCTCTCGCAGACAATTTCAGACCTGGGTGGTATGAGGGGAAATGCGTGGATTTTGGAGGCAGACACATGGGAGGTTGAATTTTGGCTCGCTACTAATTGTATAACTCTCAGCAACAGTGATTTGAAGCACGTATTATGGTCTAGGACATTAAAGTGGTATTTCTGATACTTTTGATAACACAAAAGTATTCAATAACCCTAGGCTTCTAGCCACCTTCTTCTACAGAGGTGTTTGATATGCATTAGTTACCTTTCTTTTCCTCTGTAGAAACCTAAATAAACCACTAGTCTAGTACCTTATCTATATCTGCACAACTGAATAAAAAGTGAAAAAGTCCTCGTTGATGTCTATATATTGTTTGGTTTCTACAAATAAATGGTCTGTAACTCATATGATATAATTGTCTTAACCTCCCTCTCTCCTCCTAGTCACTGAAATAGTTTTCTCAGCCAAAATTAGTGTTTTAAGCTCTAAGGTCCGTTTCAAACTCTATGACTTTAAGAATCATATATACCTTATTTATCATTATTTCAAATTCTTGAATCCTAAAATCTAAACTGGAATATTTGGAAGAATAGTTACTCTGTGGAGGATGAGATGTCAAGTCACAATGAAACCTGAGTTTACAATTCATCCAAAGGACAGAACTGAAGTACATGATGGAATTAGGCAAAAACGAATGACTGGGTTCTTGACTGAGCTGAATGAGTACAACAGGAGCTCGGAATAGGAGAAGGAGTTAAAGTATAGAACTGTAGTTTTAAAAAATACTGGTTCTATAAATAGGGGTTAGTGATGTACGAGGTACATGGCTTAGGTATGATGCTTTCTCAGCCTAAATTCCTCCTGATAACTTGTTGCAAAGACAAAATAGCCTAACTCATGCAACGCAACTAAGACAGAGCTTTGCACATGGTTGGTACTCAATATATACCTTATTATTTTATTATCTATGTGGAGTAGAAGAATAAGAGAAATTCTGATGGATAAAATATGACTTGAAATAGTCGCTGAAGATTTGATAGGATTTTAAAAAGTAATCTGAGTGGGATAGTTAAAGAAGTGTTCCAAATGGAAGGAGGAGAATGAACAAAGGCAGGGAGGCAGGAATGAACATGCTTCCTTAGGAGACAACAGAGAAAACTTCCCACTTTAGAGCAAAAGAGTCTTCGAGAGAATAACAAATCTGAAAACAAATTTGAATGCCAAATAGGCCACCTAATAAAGATCATGTAAAATAATTAAAATTTTTTTTCCCAAATTATCTAAATCTTTTGTCAAACACAACTATATTTAGAGAATGACTAATCATAGAGAAAAGCCTTGCAATAAATTCCACTTTTACTCTTATCTGTCATGACAGGCTAGTTATGTTGCAATAACAAATTACCCCAAAATTGCAATGGCTTAACAGAACAAAAATTTATTTCCACTAACTGAACATGTCTAATGTGTATTAGCTAAGGTGTCTGAATATCATGGCTGCTCAGAGACATGACACTGATGAGGACTCAGTCTCGACACATGCTTCCTTTAATGCTAAGGCAGAAAAAGTGGCATGGCAGACCACACATTGTCTTATAAAATTACAGTGTGGAGCTGGAGCGTGCCATTTCTCCTACAGTTGGTTGTCAAAGCAAGATGCATGGGAGTGGGTAAATGCAATCCTACTCAAAAGAAGAACAGAATATTTTTGAACCAGCCTTAATTACTCCATAATTGTAAATCTTCATTTTGAATCACTGCTGCCTACTATGCTAAACGTAAATTTAGAATGTAAATATATCTTCTTATCTGGGAAAATGTTTGCTATCTATTTTTATTGTATGTTATGTACATTCTTTTTGAATTGATTTTTTAGTGGTTGCCTTGGGGATTACAATTATTCTCTCAATTTATAACAATCTAGTTCAGATTAATACTACCATAATTAGAAGAGTATACAAAATTTTTCCTCTTATTTAACTCCCTTCCTTCCTCAATTCTTTGTGCTTTTATTACCATACAAATTCTATCTTTGTACATCATAAGCCCATCAACATAGTTTTATAATCATTGCTTTATGCAGTTGGGTGTTTTAAAAAATCACTTAGGAAAAGAAAGAATTAAAAACAAAAAATACATACATGCTGTTATTTATATTAACCTATGTAGTTACCTTCACCAGTGTTATTTATTTCTTTGTGTGACATCAAATTACTGTTGAGTGGTCCTTCGTGTCAGCCTGAAGGACTCCTTTTAGTAGTTTGTATAAGGCAGATCTGCTAAGGACAGATTCGCTTGGTCTTCATTTGATAAGACATCGGGGTATGTCTTAATTTCTCCTTTATTTTTGAAGGTTGGTTTTGCTGCATATAAAATTCTTGACTGACAGTCTTTTTCTTTCAGCACTTTGAATATGTAATCCCACTGCCTTCTGGTCTCACGGTTTCTGATGAGAAACCAGCTGTTAATCTTATGTATCACTTGTACGCGTTGAGTCACCTCTCTTGCTGCTTTGAAGATTCTCTTTGTCTTTCCACAGTTTGATTTTGATGTGTGTAGGTGTGGATTTCTGAGCTTTTCCTTCTTAGAGTTTGTTGAGCTTTTTCAGTGTAAATCAATATTTTTCATATTACTTCAACTATTCTTTTTGCTTCCCTCTCCTCTCCTACTCTCCCTCCCCCCACCTCTCTCCATTATGAGTATTTTTTTTTGCTTTGTGGTGCTCCACAGGTCTCTGAGGTTCTGTTCATTTCTCATCATTCTTTTTTCTTTCTGTTCCTCAGACTGTATAATGTCAATTGACCTATCTTCAAGTTCTCTGATTCTTTCTTTTACCAGATCAAATTTGCTGTAGAATTTGCTAATGAATTTCCAATTTGTTATTGTACTTTTCTACTCCATAATTTCTATTTGCTTCTTATTTTTAAAAATATAATTCCTACTCTTTACTGATATTCTCTATTTGGTGAAATATCGTTCTCGTGTTTTCCATTATTTCTTTAGATATTATTTCCTTTAGTTCTTTAAACATATTTATAATAGTTGACAAAATCTTTGTCTGTTGGTAAATCTAACGTCTGAGCTACCTCAGGGACAGTTTTTATGGTCTGCTTTTCTTCCTGTACATGGGCCATACTTTCCTGTTTCTTTGTATGTCTCACAATTTTTGTTGAAAATGAGTATTTAAAATAATATGTACATTCAATGCTAAATTCCCTGCACTTAGAAGAGTGAAGGGTCCATAATAGATGCCTGATATTTCTTGCAAGAATCAATGCAAGTGAATATTTTCTAAGTGACTTTTGACTTTCTTCTAGCTCCTTCTATGTCCTTTGTACTTTCTTTAATTCCATAGTTCTGAACCTGACACTGTAACTTCTTATGATTCATTCCAAAGCTGAAATAAAGAAAGATTTATTCAAAAGGGGAAACGTGACTGAGCCAGAGGTCGCACAATGTCAGTTCTAGCTCTATCTCTGCCCTCCTCTGTCTCTTGACCCTGGAAAGTCACTTTCAAGTCTCTGAGTCTCTCTTTCTCACTTATGTAAAATAAACTGCCGAACAATTCTTAGGTCACAGAATCGCAGCAAGGCTAAACAAGATTATGGGTAAGCACTTTGTAAAATACAAAATGGACACAATTGAAGGGCACTACTAAGCCCAGTACTACTAGTTTTCCAGTTTCTGGTGAAACTTTTAGGAGTCATGGCAAGCAGTAACAGTTAGGACACCTACTCACTTTTGCGAACAGGTAACGAGGCCAATTTCACTTTGTACTGTTGGTAAATTAAATTCTATACAGGTAACGCTGATATTCATGAGGAATTTAGGCTTGGTGAAGCGTGCTGTTATATAAAATAAAATTGCATTAATAAACTTATTTCTGTGCTTTAATCTTCAAAAGCAGCTACTAGGAGAAATTCTTTGTACTGTACAATTGGGAGAAAATTGGACTGTGATAGCTCATCACAACCACAAAGAGAGGCCATATGTAATAAAATAAAAATGCTTTCAGTGTGCAAACTAAGGGAGGCAACTTTCTTTAAAAATATAACTCACATTAGGTGAAATTTATATGGATTATATTGGTAATACTAAGCATTTAAAAATTTTTTCCATATTTCTATGGATTTTAAAAATGAATCTACTAATTGTGAGATTAATCCAGATGGATCAATGAAACTTTTTTGTAATGATTCCCTTTGAGGTCTTTTAGCATTCAGTCCTCTTATAAGTCTTTCTCCTATTTGACTCTTCTCATCGATGAGTTCTCACCCACTTCTACTGTTAGCTCCATCATTAAGCTAATATAAGGGAGACCACAATTCATTGTGCATCTGGTCCTTACAGAGCATCCATTTATAAGAGGCTTACAGTTCAGAATGCAGAATTGAACAAGATATAGTCTCTCTCCTCTAAGTATGTTGCAGCTAATAAGTATATGAGAAATTATTACAAGTGTTTTGAGAGGCGCCATCATACTTTCATGGAGACTGGTTTAAAATACTGATGGTTCACAGAAAATAGAGGCACTAACTTGTTCTGTGGTTCTGGGGAAGTCTTCAGAGGGCAAGAAACACTAACATTGATCTTAAACGTTGCATGCAATTTCACCAAGAAAAAGAGATTGATGTTTGCTCTCCATGCAGGAAGTCTAGCTTGTGCAAACATACAGAGACACAGAAGTGCATGAACATAACATGGAAGGGCATACAGAGAGATTCTGGGTAACCAGACCATACTATACATAGAATAGCAAAAATGTTACTTAAAAAGAGAGTGGACACCATGATATAAAAGGCTTTAAACTATATAACAGAATTTGGTGAACCTCTGAGGATTTTTTAATAGAAAATTTTTATATGAATTGTGTAAAAGTCATAGTAATAGCAATAATAAATATTTTAGTAAGTCAGAGCTGTTTTAGTTTATTTACTCTGACATTTTCCAAAGTGTATGGGGAAACATGTAACAGGTGGTGAGATGCTACTTTTCCTTCTGAATTTACGTTATTTTCATTGTCGGAATAGTTATTTCTCCCTGATCTTTTATTTATTTATTTATTTTTAATAATGCTGTACACATGTTTTCATACATTAGCTCAATTCCTGTTTGGAAGGGGGCTTGGTATAAATGCGTACACAAATGGAATAAATGTGTTAGTAAGAAGATGGTGCTATGGCTCAGTTGATTTTACATACAGGAAAAAAAAGTTACAACAAATAGAATTCATCTATATCTCTGGCTATGTATCTCACAAATCCAGATGATTCTCTGAACTGAATGGGAAAATATAAAGAACTCAGTGGAAGCTATTATTACCATGAGAGACATAGCCCTCAAGCAATCTAATTTTTATCTTTTTCTATGGTCTACAAGAAAATACACTGTATTTAACATACATGTATTTTAGGCATTATTCCTTTATTCTAAATTCCTTTCATATATCGTCAATATTCTTATAAAATGTTATATCACACACACACACATACACACACACACACGCACACACACATGCACATAGAGTGTCTCTTAGAAGTGAGAGGGAAAAAATATCACCCTATAGAGTGATTTGCATTGTGGCCACAATCAACCAGATATTTGCATGAACCACGTGTGATCTTATTTTGAAAATATATTGTCATTTTGGTAGCCTATTCCTTAGTAGTCAATTTCATTCATACTTCTTCAAACGTTTGAAACATTTAAACTTCTGATAATTAGTCAAGCTGAAACAAATTATCGAAATAAATAGGAAATCATATGAACTGTTCTGTCCTCATGAAAATTATAGCTCTATTAGTCTTAAATCAAACCAATGTGAATATTTGGAAAAAATTCGATGTCAGCCTTCAAAGAGATTTATTCAAAATACATACAAATTCTTAGAGTAAGATTTGGAAAATGTGGCCATCTATGAATATTCTTCTTCACACAAACCAAATAAATGTGTTCATAAGGGCTGATGGACAATTTAGTGTGTTTTCATTACTATTGGCCTTTGTTATAGTCTCATTTTATAGCTTTGTGCATATATCATGTTCATTGCAACCTTCCGAAGTTTCCCTAACTATTGTACTAACAAATAAGTGCCATAAGTACTTAAATTAGAACAGAGATGGCATTTTAGAAATATTTTCTCTATTATTCCGGCCTTTATTTATTTATAGCCTGAATTCCTTTGTTCGTGTTTAAGTATTTTAACTGAGTTAGGCAAGAGCTGATATTCTATGGACAATGTGAAATCTTGGTCAATTCATTCTAGAAAAACTTAATGGAAATGGCCCATTAAAAGAGTGTTTATTAAGAAGGGAACTTGTGTGGTATAAAGGAAGGAATCCTGGACTGAGAATCAGTAGGATGGTATCTACTTGAAGTTACTTTTTTTCTTTCATTATTTTGAAGCTGAACCCCCAAATTCTCTTATCCACTGTCAATCAAGAATTCCTAACTTCTTTTCTTCCTCACTTCTTTCATTACTTCCGCTTCCTAATTTATCTTTCTCCCTCACTCAACAAGCTTATATGCCAGGGACAGTGACATTCTTACACTTTTAATGAAATTTAATTGTGAATTTACCTCTTATAATCAGACACCTCAGGCTTTCTAAATTGAAAGCTAACTAATTCAATGAAGTAATCATTTGGAAACAGCTAGAAAGAATGCCAAGACTTTCCAGTTTTTCAAAAGAACAGAGATGTAAGTAAAAATAAGGCTTTTTAAAGTGAGATACATCATCACTGATTCATTTATAGCACAAACATTTAAACGAGTTTTACTCCTAAAAGTGGTCACCCTAGTATATTACTCAAAACATATTTGGGTTCCAGCCATTATGGAGCAACAGGGGCCAGATTTACCCCCCACTTTATAAAACAGAAAACCAGATGATATATAAGAAATTTCAGTTTTTAGATATTGGACAGTAAACAGAGGAGGATGTGTATCCCTGAGAAGAGGGATACAAACAAGATGAGCCCTACCATTGCCCCCGTTTACTGCCTGGGGGCAGTTTTCAGACAACTGTGCAGTGGGGAAACACAGACAGATTCAAGAGGTCTCATGACAGAGCTCAGAGTTTGAGGAATCCAGGAGGTTGTCATTTGCAAAGCAGGACGTTAAAGGAAAGGTACATTCACAGGGAGAGAGTGATATTTAGTTCCTGAGATCTGAAGAGGAGTCTCTCCAAGGCTTTGGTTGAGTACGAATCTGTGCTGGCATGCCAGAGAACTACTTGAGGCCAGGGAAAGAACCACTAGAAAACAAGAGGGCAAAGAATTCCCAAAGCTTACGGAGAGCTTGGAAGAGTTTGTGTTCCCACTTGACAGTTACTTGGAATCAGTTTAGTCCTTTTGAAGTTTGTTTTAAACCTTCTTTTAGAGTAGGTTTGGAACAAATTTAGGAGAACTATTGGAGCTCTACTACTAATGCAACACCTTCAGTAGAGTCTACTTGATGCGTGTATTATGAGGTCCTTCTATTTGCTAGACTAAAGATTGCAACAATAAATGAGTCTTGACCCTTGTCTCGTAACATATATAAAAATTGTTGTGAAACAGATCCTTGACCTAAAGATAAGAGCTAAAAATATAACATTTCTAGAAGAAAACATAAGAGAAAATATCTGTGACATTGGGTTAGACAAAAATTTCTTGAATAAGACACAAAATCATGAATCATAAAAGAAAAATGTGTTAAATTTCATTTCATCAAGATTAAAAATGTTTGCTCTTCATAAGACACAATTAAGAAAATGAAAAGTCAAGACAGATTGTATGACAATATTTGCAAACATGGGTCTAACACAGAATTTATATGCAGAGTATACAAAGAACTCTTACAATATGATAAAAATAAGATGAAAGACTTTATATAAAAATGGGATAAAAAAAGAAAGTAAGGAAGTGTTCAAACACAAAAGGATGAGGCCATATCAAAAGGTCACAGTAAATACTATAAAAGAATATGACAGAAATAAGATCAAGTATCTCAACTCTAATGAATATGTTAAATACCATGTTAGAAGGAAGAATTTAAGATTGGGTTTTAAAATTCAACTATGTGTTGCTAGAAAATTGTAAAATCCAAGTTTGATGGGACCTGAAGCTTGTAAAAGTTTGTGGCTCTCTTTAAGAAAATGAATATACCATTATAAATACAATCTGTTACACAGCTTTGGAAGGTTCCTGAAATTGATATTTTATTAGTTTGATGTTAAAGCTGCCTCTAGTCACAAGATTTGCATATAAAACAAAATGACTAGGAAAGCTAAAAATAGAGATTACCAAAGGCAAACCTAAACAAAAAGAATAACACTAATAGATAAATAAAATTCAATACAAAAATAATTTAAAAAAATAGAGGGTCAGTTTATTTTTACAAAGTTGCCCCAAAAGTATAATAATCGTGAATAGTTTTGTACTGAATGAGACAACGTACATTTAGAATGTGTTTGGAATAAAGAAACTTGAGAGGAAAAATATTTTTATATAAAAGTATCAACCTCTTGCAATTTAAGGACATTAAAATATAATTAAGGGCTTAAAAATTTGAATGATGTAATTTGGCTTATATGTATTATTGAATGATACAATACATGACATATAGATATTAAATTTTTTAATTTTGAGTATAATATTAAGTACATATAAGTCTAAAATATTGTAGAAACAAAACTTAGAATTTTGTTAAGAGGCTATATCTTTATTTTAATTGTCCATAGAATGTTTACTAAACAGGACCCAATGTTAGGCCGTGCGTCAGAGGAACTGCCAGTTGAAAACTCATTGAAAGATTTTCATAAGAACTTACTATTAAATATTTAAAGAGCCAAACATTTTATCTATAGGTAGTGGTTATCTGGTTTATCGTTGTTCTTTTATTTATTTATCCTTTACATCTTAGTTTCTTCCAAAGTTTACAAGAGACATTTTCCAATGTCCTTTTGTGATGAATTAGAGATGATTTCTCTCCCTTTTCAATTTTGGACCACTACAAAGTGGCTCTCTCTATTACCCATTACTGGGCTTAATTAGAGTTATTTGGTAAAAGTGTTCAAATATGTGGCCTTGGGTAAGATATATCTGTGACTTGAATGCAATGATACTCATTCAAAACAACTCACAAAAACACTTGAGAGGTTAAATTATGAGCATCCGAGAATTTTAACCATTTACAAGTGCTATTCAGGGGCCAGCCTGGTGGCGCAAGTGGTTAAATGCGCGCGCTCCGCTTGGGCTGCTCAGGATTCACAGGTTCAAATCCCAGGCACGCACAGACGCACTGTTTGGTAAGCCATGCTGTGGCGGCGTCCCATATAAAGTAGAGGAAGATGGGCACGGATGTTAGCTCAGGGCCACTCTTCCTCAAGAAAAAAGGGGAGGATTGGCATCGGATGTTAACTCAGGGTTGGTCCTCCTCACAAAAAATAAATAAATAAATAAAAAGTGCTATTCAAATACGAGTTTATGACTGTAATTGTTCCTATTTCATTCATTGCTATCGTACTCATCTTTTCCTGATATACATGGAAAAGAATGATTCTTTTCTTTCTTTTCTGATTCACCCATGAGATCGTATATTTGCAACTAGTGTGTTTCATTTGACTGCTTGGCATATAAATGAATTCTCATCTCATTTTGAAATTTGAATCAGTTGTTTAAACACTCAGTGGTGTCCAAAATCTCTCTCAGTCCCATTTCTCCATCAAAAACTGTCCTGGAATCCTGGAGACTTAAGCAATACAAAGAGGTATTCTTGTTTCCAAATGCCTCATTGTTGAAAAATAACTGGAGTAACTCTAATAGTTCCAAAGAGGAACCCACATTTTCTACTATGGTTGCTTCAATCTCTGCCGTACAGTGTACCTCTTAAAAACACATACGGTAAGAGTTATACTTGTTGACTGCTGAGATGATTCCAATAGTAGTCCAGTTTCCCACAAAGGCACTGGGACAGTTCTTTTAAGACAGAATGATCCTATTTCTTTTGAGTTGTATTCCTAGGCTTTTGCAAATATTCCTCTTCTTATCTTCCAGAGGCCAGCTCAGAAATCTCTTTGATATTGGAAAGGATAACCCTCTTCAATACACAGAAAAGAGAAATATTGATACGTTTAATAAAATTGGAATAAAAAACCTTTATGACAAAGATGCCAAAAATAAAGTAAATTGACAAGCCTCAAACAGAAATAAAGGGAAGACATACTATATAGCCATGCATAGCTTAATGACAGGGATACCTTCTGAGAAATGCATCATTAGGTGACTTGGTCCTTGTGCAAACATCACAGAGTGTAGTTACACAAACCTAGATGGTATAGCCTACTATATAGCTAGGCTATATGGTACTAATCTTATAGGACCACCATTGTCGATGTAGTCTGTCATTGACTGAAATGTCATTATGTGGCATGTAGACTGTTATCTATTTGCCCTTAGATCTCACTGTGTTGCTTTGTAAAGTTGTCAGGGAGTTGGAAGCTGGTAAAGCCCTGTTATGGCTGTGAGGGGTGCTAGCCTCACACTGGTGAGGGCAAAGCAAAAGATGGATGGAAGAAATGTGAGCTCTTGATGATGTTGCTGAGCTGCTGGTTTAAGCAATTTTGGAGACTCATTATCATGGACTCTGTTGAGTGATATAATAGTTTCCTATGGCTGCTGTAACAAATTACCACAAATTCAATGGCTTAACACAATGAAAGTTTATCATCTTACAGTTCTGGAGGTCAGAAGTCCAAAATGGGTCTCAGTGGACTAAAATCAAAGTGTTGGCAAGGTTGCATTACTTTCTGAAGATTCTAGGAGAGAATCCATTTCTTCACGTTTTCCAGTTTTTAGAGGCTAACCATTTTCTTTGGTTTGTGGTCCTCTTTCACCTTCAAAGTCAGCAATCCCATCATTTCCGCCTCTACTTCCATTTTCACTTCTCTATAACTCTGACTCTACTGCTTCCTTCTTTCACTTGAAAGCATGCTTGTGGTAAAACTGGACCCATCTGGATAATTCAGAATAATCTCCTCATCTCAAGGTCAGCTGATTAGCACCCTTAATTCCATCTGCAACCTTAATTCTCTTTGGCCATGTAAGTAGCATATTTGAAGGTTCCTAGGACAAAGACATATTTCGGGAGCTGTTAAGTTGCCTAAAACAAGTGATAATAAATGTCCCTATTGTTTAACCCAGATAGTTAAGGTTTTCTGTTGTGTGTACTTAAGTCATCTTGACACATTACCCTTTAATTTCTTGCAGCTGCTGCTACTAATTGGTATCACTTATTGAGTCCTTTATGAAAGCAAGCACTTTAACTTATTTAACCCGTTTAATTCTTATAATAACCCTATGAGTTAGGCATTAACATCATCCTCTTACAGAGGGAAAATTGAAGGATAGACAGATGAGACAACTTACTGAAGGTCCCCATAATTTGGGGTTTTAACTACTATGCTACATTACTTCTCTGTATGTTTGACATTTACATAAAGAAACAGAAATAGAAATGGAGTTCAAAGCCGAAAATAATTCAAACAAACTTTAAAAAGCAGAACCTCAGTGATAGGAATCACTCTTGTCATTTTAATAATATGGCCTGAACCTATCATCACGGGAGTCCATACTTGCACACTGTGGTGTGAAAATACCTGTCACAGGCCTCTCTTTGTTTTCTTTTCTGAATTGTCAAAATAGATTCCTCTTAATTGTCAGTGAACTTGTTGAGAAGAGTTCTTGTTTGAAGGCCTCATTCCTTTGCATTTTCAGTGTGCTGTTGTGGTTCTGCTTGTCTGGCCATCCTGAATGATGTGTTATGTTTTGCATTTAGTCAACAGTGTGTTTCATTTGCTAGGTGTCAACTTCAGTTCCTTAGAAGATCCATTTTTTTTTTCAACTTGTGCTTGCTTTTCAATCTCTTCATTTATTCCTTCATTTTAGGATTTTTTAAAAAATCTATTTATTCTCAGGCATCAGTTGTTTAATTAATGTATTATAAGAGGTAAATTTATAATCAGATGTCTCTTGACCATTAACAGAAGTCAAGAGAAAATTGTAAATAATGATTTAACATTAGAAAAGTTTACTAAATATACCAGGCTTTTTAATTTTTATAACAAAATGTCATTGATCTTCAATTTATATTAAGCATTATGTTAATATGTCTTGTATATTAGAAATAATAAGTATATGAAGTTACCCTACATTTATTTAAAACTTGTCTTTTAATTAAATTGTAGCTTTTTCATCTCCTTGAGTTGAATGAGGAGAGATGACAATGCAGAGTACATGCAATGACTCAATTCAACAAATGTTTATTATTGTAAAGCACTATGCTGTACTATGGTGAATTCAAAATTTGACCCAAGTTTCTAACTCTCAAGGGGGTTCAGTTTCATAGTGGAGTTAGACTTTACACATAAAAGTGTATTTTAAAGCAAAATGTTAAAAGCATTGTGAAGAAAGTACAAAACTATTGGAAAGAATGTTTCTCCCTGGCATTTGTAGATTTCATGCAGTTCAACTTTTCCCTTTAAATGTGCCTGAGTACAAGGCTCATCTAGGGTGCTTGTTAATTATACAGAATCCCCACCTTTTCTTGAATGTTCTGATTTGGTACCTTCAGGAGGACTTGAGAATTTTTTTTCCACAAGAAACTCTTATAACTCTTATGCTCAGCCAAGTTAGGGAGTCACTAACCTTGAAAGATGGGCAGTTATTCAAGGAGGTTATTGAGGGGAAAAGTATTTCAAGCACAAAACCTCTTGAACAAATGAGGCTGAAATGGTAGGATGGCTTCCAGTAATACTCGTTCATCCATCTATCCGTTCATTCATCAAGCAATGCAGGGTAGAGAGAATACAAATATCAATAAGACACAGAAACTCCCCTCTAAGAATCCTTTGTGAAGATTGAGAAATAGATATATAAATAAATAGTTATGCAAATATTCATTCAAGTTTATAGACATCTATGAAAGAGCTAAATGATCCCTTAGCTTTGGAGAATGAGGGACTCAGTGATTGACAGTTTTGTTCATGAACTTCAAAGCAATGTATATCCTGCAAAATGTCAGATTTCAAAGAAACGCTGCCAGTGCTAGTGAAATTGTAGTTCAAAAAGGCAGACTGTTGAAAATTCTGGATATGACAACAATTTAAACATACACAGCTCACCACCCCTGCTGCAGACTCGAGTAGAAATGAATATTGGAGTATAAAAATAGTGGAGACAGGAGAAGAAGGAAAAGACAAATGTAAAAGCTGGTGTAGTTATTTCTCACATTCTTGATGCCTGCGGTTAGGTCTGGGATCTTTGATCTCTGGGTTAGAAAGAGAGACTCATATGACAACTGGGGTTTGTAGAGAAAAGACACTTTCATCTTGTTAGAAAATTGCTTTGATAAACATTTTGATTATGAAAAGCAAATTAGGCCTGGTTCTGGAATGAGAAGCTTAAGACAAAGGGAGCAATTACATACATGGTGTGCCTGGATGGAGGTAATATGAGATGGGTTTTGGTATCCTAAAGGTAATTTCCAGGTAAGATTTTATTTTGGGAAGTTCTGGAACATGAAGGGACAGGTTTTTCTGCTGGGAATGCTCATTGCTTTGTTTCTGTCTTCACCAGGCTTCTAAAGAATGGAATAATAATGTAATGTATCTCTTCATTACCAGATCTTCCAAGGAAATGATAATGTGTGAATGAAACACCAAAGTACATCACTTATGACTAACTACCTGAGGTAAAATCCCACATTTGATGTGACCTCAGTGTGTGGGCCTTTTAATAAATCTCTGAATCTTCTCTACCTCAGTTTCCTCCTCTAATAAAAATGGAGAATATTAACACTGACAGCACCCAGTTCATAGAATAATTGAGAGAATTAAATGAATGTACTGCATAATGTATTCAGAAAGTTGACTTCTGCTTTTGGAAATAAAATGAGGGGACATATGAAAAATCCACTCAAGGTATTTAGAGTGAAATAGGAGGCATAGATAGCTTTTTTTCTTTATTTGAAGACAATTAACAGAATACAACATTAACATGAGAATTGTTAAATGATTCTGCATTGTAAAATAAGGCAGTGACCACAGTAACGCAAATGCCAGATAAAGAATATATCTTTGAGTAAAAAGCTTTACTATTGGAAACTGAAGTAAATTTTAGACATTATGCTTAGTACTCTCAAAGAAATTTAAAACAAAACCAAAATAACTTGTGATGATGGATGAGAAAGATAGAATGATATGACAACTGGCTCACCAAATAAAGTTAACAATTCAAAGGAGAAATGTGAGAAAATAAGAGCAGAACAGTAATAAAAATTCCTTTTGGATGAGTAAAACAGAAATAGTGGTGCAGGGCACGGGCTTGAAAGCTTAAGCAGAAGGCATAACAACTAGAAGAAAATGAAACTGAATAATACTATCCTAGACTGCTGATGGACTTCTAAGATGGATGGCAAAGGCAGGAGCTTTACAGAAGAACAATGAGAGGTTTAACTGGATGACACTGAAAGGTGTATATTATAAAATGAAGAAAATTAAAAGGCAAATAAACTGGGGAAAATGATCCCATCCTGTATGAGGTTGAGATTTCTTGGCGTGCTCCTAAAACCCTCTAGACAAAGTCAGAGTCAGACTAATCAAGTTACTCGACTATTGGTTTATACAGATTCATTGAGTGTAGTGGGTCACATGAAAAGATAAAATGTTTACCAGGTGTATTTGTTTCCTAGGACTGCCATAACAAGTTATCACATACTTGGTAGCTTATAAACAACAGAAATTTATTCTCATACAGTTCTGGAGGCTAGAAGTCTAAAACCAAGGTATCAGCAAGGCAACATTCCCTCTGAAAACTCGGGGGGAGAATTCTTTGATTTTTCCAGCTTCTGGCAGCTCTCGGCATTCCTTGGCCTGTGACTGCTTAACTCCAATCTCTTCCACCTCTCTTCACATTGCCGTCTATTTCCCCTGTGTTTCTCCTCCGTGTGTCTCTTATAAGGACAGCTGTCATTAGATTTAGAGCCTACTCGGGTAGTGCAGGATCACCTCATCTATAGGTCCTTAACGTAATTACGTCTGCAAAGACTTATTAGAAATGAGGTCACATTCACAGGTTCTGAGGATGTAGACATATCTTTTTTTTTTTAATTTTTTATTTATTGCAGTAACATTGGTTTATAACATTGTATAAATTTCAGGTGTACATCATTATACTTCTATTTCTGCATAGATTACATCATGTTCACCACCCAAATACCAATCACAACCCATCACCGCACACATGTGCCAAATTATCCTTTTTGCCCTCCCCTCCTCCCCCCTTCCCCTCTGGTAACCACCAATCCAATCTCTGTCTCTATGTGTTTGTTTATTGTTGTTATTATCTACTACTTAATGAAGGAAATCATACGGTATTTGACCTTCGCCCTCTGACTTATTTCACTTTGCATAATACCCTCATTGTCCATCCATGTTGTCACAAATGGCTGGATTTCATCGTTTCTTATGGCTGAGTAGTATTCCATTGTGTATATATACCACATCTTCTTTATCCATTCGTCCCTCGATGGGCACTTAGGTTGCTTCCAAGTCTTGGCTATTGTGAATAACGCTGCAGTGAACACAGGGGTGCATGTATCTTTACGCATTGGTGTTTTCAAGTTCTTTGGATAAATACCCAGCAGTGGAATAGCTGGATCATATGGTAGTTCTATCCTTGATTTTTTGAGGAATCCCCATACTGTTTTCCACAGTGGCTGCACCAGTTTGCACTCCCACCAGCATTGTGTGAGAGTTCCCTTCTCTCCACATCCTCTCCAACATATGTTGTTTCCTGTCTTGTTAATTATAGCCATTCTGACGAGTGTGAGGTGATATCTCATTGTAGTTTTGATTTGCATTTTCCTGATGGTTAATGATTTTGAACATCTTTTCATGTGTCTGTTGGCCATCTGTATATCTTCTTTGGAGAAATGTCTGTTCTGGTCTTTTGCCCATTTTTTAATTGGGTTTTTAGTGTTTTTGTTGTTGAGATGCATGAGTTCTTTATATATTTTGGAGATTAAGCCCTTATCAGATGTATGGTTTGCAAATACCTTCTCCCAATTGTTAGGTTGTCTTTTCATTTTGTTGACGGTTTCCTTTGCTGTGCAGAAGCTTTTTAGTTTGATGTAATCCCATTTGTTTATTTTTTCTATTGTTTCTTTTGCCCGGTCAGACATGGTGTTTGAAAATATGTTGCTAAGACCAATGTCGAAGAGCATACTGCCTATGTTTTCTTCTAGAAGTTTCATAGTTTCAGGTCTTACATTCAAGTCTTTAATCCATTTGGAGTTAATTTTTGTGTATGGTGTAAGGTAAGGGTCTACTTTCATTTTTTTGCATGTGGCTATCCAGTTTTCCCAACACCATTTGTTGAAGAGACTTTCTTTTCTCCATTGTATGTTCTTGGCTCCTTTGTCAAAGATTAGCTGTCCATAGATGTGTGGGTTTATTTCTGGGCTTTCGATTCTATTCCATTGATCTGTGTGTCTGTTTTTGAGCCAGTACCATGCTGTTTTTGTTACTATAGCTTTGTAGTATATTTTGAAATCAGGGAGTGTGATACCTCCAGCTTTGTTCTTTTTTCTCAGGATTCCTTTAACTATTCAGGGTCTTTTGTTGTTCCATGTAAATTTTAGGATTCTTTGTTCTATTTTTGTGAAAAATGTTGTTGGAACTTTGATAGGGATTGCATTGAATCTATAGATTGCTTTAGGAAGTATGGACATCTTAACTATGATAATTCTTCCAATCTAAGAGCATGGAATATCTTTCCATTTCTTTGTGTCTTCTTCAATTTCTTTTAGCAATGTTTTATAGTTTTCAGTGCACAGATCTTTCACCTCTTTGGTTAAGTTTATTCCTAGGTATTTTATTCTTTTTGTTGCAATTGTAAATGGGATGGTATTCTTAATTTTTCTTTCTGCTACTTCATTGTTAGTGTATAGAAATGCAACTGATTTTTGTATGTTGATTTTGTATCCTGCAACTTACCATATTCGTTTATTACTTCTAAAAGTTTTCTGGTGGATTCTTTAGGGTTTTCTATATATAAAATCATGTCATCTGCAAATAGTGACAGTTTCACTTCTTCCTTTCCAATTTGAATTCCTTTTATTTCTTTCTCTTGCCTGATTGCTCTGGCGAGGACTTCCAGTACTATGTTAAATAGGAGTGGTGACAGTGGGCATCCTCGTCTGGTTCCTGTTCTTAGAGGGATAGCTTTCAGTTTTTCACCATTGAGGATGATATTAGCTGTGGGTTTCTCATATATGGTCTTTATTATGTTGAGGTACTTTCCTTCTATACCCATTTTTTTCAGAGTTTTTATCATAAATGGATGCTGTATCTTGTCAAATGCTTTCTCTGTATCTATTGAAAAGATCGTGTGATTTTTATTCTTCATTTTATTAATGTGGTGTATCACGTTGATTGATTTGCGAATGTTAAACCATCCCTGCATACCTGGAATAAATCCCACTTGATCATGGTGTATAATCTTTTTAACGTATTGTTGTATGTGATTTGCTAGTATTTTGTTGAGGATTTTTGCATCGATGTTCATCAGTGATATTGGCCTGTAGTTTTCTTTTTTTGTGTTTTCCTTGTCTGGTTTTGGTATTAGGGTAATGTTGGCTTCGTAGAATGAGTTAAGGAGCTTCCCCCCCTCCTCAATTTTTTGGAAGAGTTTGAGAAGGATAGGTATTAAGTCTTCTTTGAATGTTTGGTAGAATTCACCAGGGAAGCCGTCTGGTCCTGGACTTTTATTTTAGGGGAGGTTTTTGATTACTGTTTCGATCTCCTTACTGGTGATTGGTCTATTCAAATTCTCTACTTCTTGATCCAGTTTTGGAAGGTTGTATGATTCTAAGAATTTATCCATTTCTTCCAGATTGTCTAATTTGTTGGCATATAGCTTTTCATAGTAGTCTCTTATAATCTTTTGCATTTCTGAGGTGTCTGTTGTAATTTCTCCTCTTTCATTTCTGATTTTACTTATTTGTGCCTTCTCTCTTTTTTTCTTGGTGAGTCTAGCTAAAGATTTGCCAATTTTATTGATCTTTTCAAAGAACCAGCTCTTAGTTTTATTAATTTTTTCTATTTTTTTTTGGTATCTATTTCATTTATTTCTGCTCTGATTTTTACAATTTCCCTTCTTCTACTGATTTGGGGCTTTGTTTGTTCTTCTTTTTCCAGTTCCTTTAGGTGCATTGTTAGATTGTTTATTTGAGATTTTTCTTGTTTGTTGAGATAGGCCTGTATTGCTATAAACTTCCCTCTTAGAACCGCTATTACTGTATCCCATAAATTCTGCCATGTCATATTTTCATTTTCATTTGTCTCCACATATTGTTTGATTTCTTCTTTGATTTCTTCGTTGACCCAGTCATTGTTCAGTAGCATTTTGTTTAATCTCCACGTATTTGTGTCTTTTGTGATTTTCTTCCTATAGTTGATTTCCAGTTTCATACCCTTGTGGTCAGAAAAGATACTTGGTATTAGTTCAATCTTCTTAAATTTATGGAGACTTGTGGCCTAATACGTGATCAATCCTGGAGAATGTTCCATGTGCATTTGAAAAGAACGTGTATTCTTCGGTTTTTGGATGGAATGCTCTGTATACATCTACTAGGTCCATCTGTTCTAGTGTGTCATTTAAGGCCAATGTTTCCTTATTGATCTTCTGTTTGGATGATCTCTCCGTTAGTGTAAGTGGAGTGTTAAAGTCCTCTATTATTATTGTATTAATGTCTATTTCTGTTTTTATGTCTGTTAATAATTGCTTTATATATTTAGGTGTACCTACATTGGGTGCGTAGATATTTACAAGTGTTATATCCTCTTGTTAGATTGTTCCCTTGATCATTATGTAATGCCCTTCTTTGTCTCTTTTTACAGTTTTTGTTTTAAAGCCTATTTTGTCTGATACGAGTACTGCTACCCCAGCTTTCTTTTCATTGCCATGGAGTATCTTTTTCCGTCTCTTCACTTTCAGTTTGTGAGTGTCTTTAGGTCTGAAGTGTGTCTCTTGTATGCAGCATATAGATGGGTCTTGTTTTTTTATCCATTCAGCCACCCTATGCCTTTTAATTGGAGCATTTAGTCCATTGACGTTTAAGGTACCTATTGATAAGTATGTACTTACTGCCACTTTTTAACTTTTTTTTTTTCTCTCAGTGTTTTAGTAGTCCTTCTCTGTTCCTTTCTTCTTCTATATAGAATTGATGGTCTCTTTAGTTTGACCTTTGTCTGAAAGCTCTACTCTTTAACTCCCCTCCTCCTTCCTGTTATGTTTTTGATATCATATCTAACCTCTTTTTTGTACATTTGTATCCATTACGTTCTTATCATGGAAATAGATAATTTTTCCTATTTGTCTTCTTCTCTTTTCCCCTTAAATCAGTCCTTTTAACATTTCTTGTAGCACTGTTTTCTTTTTGACGAACTCCTTTAATTTTTGCTTGTCTGGGAAATTTTTGATGTCTCCTTCCATTTTGAATGATAACCTTGCTGGGTAGAATATTCTTGGCTGTAAGTTTTTTCCTTTTAGCACTTTAAATATATCATGCCACTGTCTTCTAGCCTGTAAGGTTTCTGCTGAGAAGTCAGCTGATTGCCTTATGGGGTTTCCTTTGTATGTAACTTGACTTTCTCTTGCGGCTTTTAGGATTCTCTCTTTATCTTTAATTCTGGACATTTTGATTATGATGTGTCTTGGTGTGGGCCTCTTTGGGTTTATCTTGTTTGGGGCTCTCTGTGCTTCCTGTACCTGGATGTCTGTTTCCTTCCTTAGATTAGGGAAGTTTTCATCTATTATTTCTTGAAATAGATTCTCTGCCCCTTTGTCTCACTCTTCTCCTTCCGAGACTCCTATAACACGGATGTTAGTGTGCTTGGTGTTGTCCCAGAGGTCCCTTAGACTGTCCTCACTCTTTTTAATTCTTTTCTCTTTTACCTGTTCAGCTTGGGTAATTTCTTCTAGTCTTTCGTCCAGCTCGCAGATCCGTTCTTCTGTATCCTCTACTCTGCTTTTGAGTCCCTCTAGTGAATTTTTCATTTCCAGTATTGTATTCTTCATTTCTGATTGGTTCTTTTTTATATCTTCCATTTCTTTGTTGACATTCTCACTGAGTTCATCTATTCTTCTCCCCACATCAGTGAGCATCCTTAACACTCTTAGTTTGAACTCTCTGTCAGGTAGGTTGCTCATTTCTGTTTCACTTAGTTCCTTTTCTGGTGTTTTGTCCTGTTCCCTTACTTGGAATATATTCCTTTGCCTCCTCATTTTGCCTCTTTCCCTGTGCTTGTGTCTACGTATTAGGTAGGTCAGCTACGTGATGGCTTAGGAGGCCTGCAGTGTGCTTCCCTCAGTTCTCAATGTTCCAAGGGTGACCCCTATGTGGGCTACGTGTGTCCTTCTGTTGTGGCCTGTTTGCTCTCCCTGTAGGCGCCCAGGGAGGCCGAGTTATGCTCCTGGCCAGCTGTTGTAATGCTCAGCTGCTTGTAGTTGTTGTGGGCCCTTCAGTCTCTTTATCAGGTGTGGGGAGCCCCAGCACAGTTGGCTGCAAGTTCTAATACCACATTTGTGTTGCCGTATTTCTTTTAAGTGAGTAGGCCCCCAGCGTGGCAGGTTGTTAGGCTCAGGGCCTTACAATTGCTATAAGCCTCCAGCCTTTAGGTCTCTTGTCAGCTCTGTGAGGATTGCACCTGGGTGGGGCTGGCCTCAGGCACAGGAGCACCCAATTGTTTCAGGCTTTGGAAGGTGGGGCAAACCCCCTATGTGGGTCTTTGAGAAGCACAAGTCTTCTGCAGCTGACAAGCCCTGCCGCCCACAGGTCCACACACACAGTCAACACAGGCCTGCCCCATGTGCTTGCCCTGACCTCCCGAAGCAGACCCAGTCTCTCCACGGCGGGAGCCCAACACACTCCACCACCACCCCACACTCTCCACCCGCTCCTTGTGCACGGCCTGCCCCGCTGAAGTCGGCTCAGTTGCCAGGCAGCAGAGAAGCCAGTCACCAATCTATGCAGGCCCACAAGTTGCCTAAGGGCTTGTTGTTGGGTGGGGCCAGTCTCTAGGGTGGGCTGCCTGCCCTGGCTGAGCTAGATTAAATCGGTGCTCTAGCGGGTGGGGCAGACCTGGGCTAGCAGGCCTCAGGGAGAACTCCAATGGCGTCTGTGTCAGCACGCCCACACCAGGCCACAACAATGGCCGCCGCCAATGTCCCAGTCCCTGGAGAGGTCTCACCTCTCACCGAGATGCACTCAGGGCCTGTCAGGTGAGTCTCTTTTCACCACAGCACTGTGCACCTTTCTTTCTGGTGATTTTAGGTTGCTTTCTGAAACGGGTGAGTGTGCGTGTGGGCCCTTTAAGAGCCGGTTTTACTGTCTTTGTGAACCAGCTTTTCTGGGGGTACTCCCCAATGTTTTAGTAGCAGGCAAAGTCAGATATTATGCCACTCGTCTCGACTGTGCTGGGTCCACAAAATGTCCCCAGCGGGGGTGCTCCCTGGCTCAGGGCCCCGCGCCTCCAGGGAGGCTGCTGACCTCTGTGCTGCTCCCAGGCGGCCGTGAGGTGCTGTGGCTTGTGAAAGCAGCGTTTTTCCTCTCCAGAAGGGAGTTCGTGCCTCTTCTACCTCAATTAGGACTGTCCGTTGTTGCAGGAGTTCCTCTTATCCAGCTTTCAGTTCTGTCTCAGGGGTAATTTTCCATGAGTAGTTGTAAATTGGCTGTGTCCGCGGGAGGAGGTGAGTTCAGAGTCTGCCTACGCCGCCATCATGACTTCCCTCTGGAGACTTTTCTTTTTGACAGTTACTATTCAACCCATTATACAGAACTGTTATTTACCCAACTAGAGGTACTTTTTCCATTATGGTGGCTTATTCTAGTCAAGGAAACATGTGTTTTTGAATCCTAAACTTAGAGTTATCTACTTCCTTTCTTTCTTCTCTATGTAACTAACTTCTTTTAAGAGTGTGTGTGTGTGTTTAGAGGAGGGGATGGACACTTTCAGTTTTAACTACTGTATTTTAAAATTCAACTTTAGTTTTGGGAAAAGAGAGTTGTTTACTTTTTGGCTCTGACACTTACATAACTCTATGACTCTCCTTGTGTGCTGGCCTTTTTAATAAATCAGAGCTGGATTTTTTTTTTCTTCTTTATTCATAGCAAAAAGTTTAACACAAAATTATATTGCTCAGAAATTTATTTATGAACTTTCCTTCCAACATGTACATATTTTAATGTTTAAAATATTTTTCTTGATCTAAGGATCACATAGTCCACATCCTGTATCTCATATCTTTATTTGAAAATCAGTCCCTAAGATCAAAAACAATAAAATCTGACCTCAACTGTGCCAGAAACATCGTAAATGTTCAGTAAATAATTATTGAATAAATGACGAATGACTGAATGTTTTATTACAGGTTTGCGTAAATATCAGAACAAGTTCAAGGTAAGGATAGCTTCTAAAAGTCCCCAAATTTTCCACTCCCCAAGGAGAACTGAAGCAGGTTCTGGTGTAGACCTTTAAGAGCTTGGAAATTCTAATGTGACTGATTGTAAGGAAGAAAAACTTCGGTGCAAGGTCAGGCCAACACTGTTGCAGGAGTCTTATGGTGGGCTCCTTAGTCATTTTAGAAACTTCTAGGAACTGTCATGAAGATACCACCCTCAGGAACTGCAAGCACATTGTTCCCATACAAACCTGTCTTTTTTACTGCCAATAGTCTTAAGTCACAAACACACAAAAAGTTTATTTTATCACGTATCTTCAGGGAAGAAATCCATTGTATTTAGAAAAGGGAAAAAAGCACAGATAAGTTAAGTGATGTAATCAAGACCATACAGCCTGCCTGTCACTGAATTAAAACTCATAACTGTGTCTTTTAGTTTCCTGATAATTTCTACTGAAAATGATAGTGAAACTCACTAAATGCAACGTGAAATTGTGCCTAATGATAACTGCTGCTTTACGAAAATTCCCTTTCTCTCATTACATACAGAATTGATGACTGTACAGTCAGACCACAAAATATATAGTGGCCAGCGATTCAATAAATGATTTAGTAGATTCAAGCAAAGATCACGTTAAAGTTTATGAGAAGCTTAGGTCCAAGAAGATGCAGGCATCTAAATTCTGATGGTGCTCAAATGTGTCAGTGCCTTATTAATCTGCTCGGTCTACACCGTCTTTGAGACTGCAGCAAAGAAAAAATATGATTGATTGTGCTGCAGGATATGTGCTTTCTGCATTTCCGTTAACTATAAAACAAGCACCATTTTAATTAAGCTGCTTCCAAGCAATTCAGGTGCTCTATAAAAATATAATGAAGCAATTAAGATGTGTTACAAGTGACTGAGATATCCTTTTCATTTGAAAATGTAAAAGTGGAAGTCAAGTTTTTTTTTTTTTTACTCTCCCCACCCTCAAAGCAGGGAGGCCGTTTAATCTCAAGAAAAAGAACTCTGGGTTTAAGTGAAATATAGGTTGATTTAATATATATAATTAACTTTTCCTAAATTTAGCACACAAGCAAATACAAAGGAATTATTTTTACTGTTATTTGAGGTTTGAAGACACGTATAAGTGTTGCAAATTATATTAGGGCCATGAAAATACCATTTTATTATTCTCATGGAAATATTAATTATGGAATCCAAATAGAGCACTATGAGTTTTTCTAAATCATATGTAAGAGTGAAACTGAGACAATGATCTAGAAATTGTATTTACTTGAATATTTAAAATTTTGAGAGACACAGGAGAGTTGAAACCTTTCTTATCTGGTATATTGATTTACTCTGGGTGCATTAATGTGACCTACAGGCAGAATGATGTACTCTTTGCTTCCATAAGAACAAATAAGCTTTTTGTTTCCATCATGAAATTATCATTTACTAGATTCTGTCCTCCATTCATTCAGTCAACTGGTAGATATGGTACCAGGCATGATTTTAGGTTCCAGGGTTACAAAGGACATCATTACACAGTTAAATTGCCCTTGAAGAGCTTAATATTCTAGTGCGTAGGAACTAACAAAAATAATGAAAAAGTGAAACAATAAAATAATATAATAACACATCATGGTAAGTGTTAAAAGGCAAAATAATATCAACCTCAACACCAACTCTAGGAGGCTGGTCAGGGTAGGTGACTCTGAGGAGCTGATTGTATACAGCCCTGGAGGAAATATCTTTGTACAAAGCCTTGGAGAAAGGGCAGGAAAAGTTGCTATTTAGAATGACAGCCTAGAAGGAGACCAATTTAAAAAAATACATAGTATATAACAAGAGAATAATCCTTACTTGATTTTGAAAATTTGACTATTATAAAATTTACCTGTTTACCTAGCCTAAATGTCTTATGCTGCAGGTTTAGGCAATTTCCAACTCAATGGAAATAGATAATTTTATATGAAATCCAAAGTATGCCGTTTTACTTACAAGTCAGAGGAAATGGAAACTGAAACAAAAACTGGGAACAATATAAGGCCAGAAATTAGCAATACAACCACTGGTACAACAGACATCATCCTTGCAGATAAGAATGTAGAAATTGGAGAGTTTACGTGAATTGTGTGGTATTTCATAGGTAGAAAGTGGCGGAATCAGGATATAAAATCAGAGGTAATATGACTACAGATCTTAGGCAGGGAGATAGGTAGATATAGGTAAAGAAAACAGTAGATAGATAGATAGATAGATAGATACATATCCTTATCTTGTATTCTGCCATTCTTGTTATTTTTTTTCTTTATTAGTGGCCCAGCATGAATGATAGCATGGAAAAACTGGTTTGACTGTTAATTGCTGTTGTTCTATAATGCTTTATCTATAATTAATGTGCTAATTCTTTGGTTTATTCCCTGGGGCATTTTCACTATGGGTGCAATTTTGTAAAGCAACTGAATAACTAAATAAATGTTACAGCCGCCTTCTGGCTAGCAGGCTGGTCCAGATGGAATTGAATATCACGTTCCTGAGGAACTTGTTTCTGCCCAATGGCAAGAACCTATGCAAAAGCCAAACTGAGATGTTAGTAATTCCATTTCAAGAATTCTCTGAAGGACCATTAGCTGCAAAGACATCGAGGGCAGGGTACCTGCCAGTGAAAGCAACAAAGTGGGTGGTCTCCTGGAGAGGTAAATGCTTCTCAGCCTGGATTAATGAAAACATTGCAGAAGGGACTGTGGAAGGGGGCATTGTGAATTGTGGAGGATGCTAACGCTCTATTTTTCAAATGATACTACGATGGGTTTTCCCCTCCTGTTGCGATAATTTTTAGCTATTGGATAAGAGAAGCAGAGGAAAGAGGAAGAATAGTTGGCAAAGAATGGTATGTGTGTGTGTGTGTGTGTGTGAGAGAGAGAGAGAGAGAGAGAGAGGGAGGGAGACAGAAAAATAAGGAGATGCTTCATCAAGAATAATGGGAAACAAGACTAACAATACGCTGTCTTGCTTCATTAGTACCATAGGAACCTTGAAAAGCTGAGATTTTCCAGTGTAGGTCCCTGCCTTCCTACCTTTCTCTACCCTACTCCTTCTTCCTGGCCATCTTTATTGATTACCCTTGATTGTTGATTGTGTATATGGAACCATGCTAGTGAGTGTGACTGTGTGTATATGAGCCAGCTCCTAAAACTAGCAAGAGTCAATTTTAAGAATAAAAGAAAATTTTTGCAAACTGGTTGTTCAATGGTTGGTAGCTTGAAATTGGCCAGAGAGGAGTATTTACCTCACTAAAATAGGCAACCACAACAGATCACCGCTTTTCTTCTTTTCCTGTTTGGAGAGGCAGTTTACTGCACACCACTTGCGCATACATTTATGTGAGGGTGAGTGTGTGGCAAGGGGGCAGAGTACATACATTTCCCCTGCCCTTGGAGACCTAGAACATAGGAGGTGAGCAAAGTTAAGAAAAGAGTAAACTGCAATATAAGGCAATGGGAGGTCACGTCCGTTAGGGGCAAACTGGTTATAGGTGTGCAGCACATGGAGAATTCACATTCAGCTAGTAAGTAAGATGTCAGAGAGTAGTTAATATTTGAACTTGACTCCTAAGGGCTAGTAGGACTTCAGTCTGTGGAAGCGTAGGAAGGAAGGGGGGGTGGGAGCAGTGGCTGTCTGTCAGAAGAAAGAAAAATGATTAAAGTCCTCGTGGCGCGAAAAGAAGCCTGGAGTTGGCTACTCTCATTTGGCTGGAGACTGCATGATATCCAGGAGATGTGTGGTAGGGTAGGGAAGCAAGTGGAGGACTTAGTTCACGGTAACTATGTAACAAGGCGGTAATATTTTACTGCCTTGGCTCAATCATTCATCTTAAAAGAGGCAGAGTGGAAATCCATGACTCCACTAGATTTCTGACCTTGGTCATGCTTTTTAAACTTTCTGAGAGTAGTTTCTTCAGCTGCAAAACATAGATTATAGTAACTGCCTTGTGGTATTCCTAAGGAATTAGAAAGAAAATCTTAGTTCTAGTATGGAAAATCGCAAGCTTTAAATGCCATGATGCAGAAATGACTGGCATTTATCGAGTACTCCATGGGTTCCTCTAACTCTCCGGAAAGAATCATGTGGGAATGTTAACAGCATGGAGAAGACCTGGTTTCTGTACTTAGCGAAGGTATGCGATGACCTCAGGAACGTTTAGGGACATTGAGTTCAAATCCCTCTACCCTCCAAAATAAAACAACACACGTGTGAGAGTATGTGTGTTTAGTGTTTTTGGGGAAGAAAAAGGACAAGTAGTTAGTAGAAATTGTGTTATTCAACAACTTAGAGGGGAAAAAAGAAAAATATTCATATGGTAGGTTCTCCATGACTTCACATAAGTTTGATGTTTTCATCCTAATGTAAGATTATTTGGATTTATATAGACACAGCTCGAGTAGATCAAGAGACACATGAATTGGTAAATGCTGTTAAATGAGGGAAGGTTTAATGAAGGAAATTAGCTTTAATCTTGGATTTAAAGCTATAAGTGATGTAGTTTGGAAGACAAAATGTGAGAATTGTGTTGATAAAACCAGTGATGTGGGAATGATGTTCCTTCACATGAATTTGCCAGTTCTCATTGATTCAAATTGGTTTTATTAAAGAGTTGGAATTCTTGCAGTATATATAGTGTAATTTATAACATGGGTCTGAATGATAAGAGCAGAGTATAAAAAACATCTTCATAAATGTGCAAAGGTCACCAATTAACCTTAATTTCAGATGTCTTTATTGTGGATAAGCTCACATATGTGAGTGAGCTTCCTGAGGGCAGGGATGAAGAATAGGGCAATTGCTCCAAGAACAGGATTTGGAACCAATCTCTCTGGCTTCAGGACATGGTTGGCCATTATTAGTTCCATGACCTTGGAAAAATGATTAAACATATTTGTCCTTCATTTTCCTTATCTGGAACAAGGAAAAATAATGGTATCTACCCAGTAGGGACACCTTAAGGGTTAAATGGGAATACACATGTGAACACAGAGTAAGCACTATTCCGCAATGTTTGAGCTCCTACTGTGTTTCAGACTTATTTTAGACACTTGGGATAATATGTGGTTAATATAGACTTCTACCCTAGTAGGTCTTGTATTTCATCACGTTTTAGCTAACATTGTCATTATTTCCTTTGCTATCTTTGTTTTTATAAAACCTAGCACAGTGCCTGACTAGTAAGTGCTCAGGTAAAGTTGCTGAATGAATGTTCAACTAAAGCTTCGTTGATGGCAAATAAACAACACACATGAATGAATAGAGTAAAGGAAAATACTTTGAAAAGTTAGGAAATTCTAGGAAAGAGACTGAACACAGCACAGAACAGAGTTCTTGACTGTGAAATATCTCAGAAGAATCTGTTAGCTACAATGGAAATTCTAATTGTACAAACAAGAAAATCCTACCTTGACTCTTTCTTTTTCTAATGGCAAAAAAAACCTAAGGGAAATTTGATGTTGTCTATGAATAATTGTAGAAATAGGTTGTTCTTTTAGCTGTATTGGTCTTTGAAATTTATCCAGACTTTTAGGGAATTAGAGATAATAATTCAAGTGTCTGATAGAGTAACAAATGAGACATTGTTTTACTTTTCACTCAATCACAACTGCTAGAAATAGCTAAATAGATGAAACCTCTCAATTTAAAATATATTGGTATTAGTTATCTCAAAGCAGAAGTTTCAGGATGTATTAAGGAATTGTATCTCATAGAGTTAAGTATGTCTAATACTATTAGGTAAAAGAGAGAAGCACTGCTTAATGGATCAATTCCATTAGGCCAAAAAAAGAAAGCAAAAATTACAAGTGGTTTCACTTTAGAAGACAACTATAAAAGTCAGCTACCTGCCCGCTGAAGTTCTCTGCCCCTCTTCCCATGCTGTTTCTGTTCTGTCAGCATTGCCAATATATGCGGTTACTGTACTGTGGAAAGTAATTATATTATATGGCAGATAAAACAAGGGGGTATGCATCAGATTATAAATAACTTAATTTTGCAAAGGAATTTTACATCTTAATCTGCTGGACTATCACTTTCACTTAGGCTCTGAAACCAAATTATGTTATTGTGTTCTGTGATATAATTTAATAACTCATCCATAAGGAAATGTCAGGTCGCATTTGCAACAATCCAGGGGCCATTAACCCAGATGGAAGGTCATTCTGTTTGAGGATTGTAAATGAACCTGTCCAACAAAGTTTTGGTTAGGGACAGCCAAGGACTCATTACGTAGTCAATTTACCCAACCGCTTGCAAGAACCACGCCAACGCCAAGGCTGTTCTGTCCTTTGAAGTTTGAAATGGATTTGAACATACAGGAATTTTTACTTTCATCAGGCCAAAAAGGAAATTGCTTTTGCAAAAAGCAGTCATTTCCATATATTGCTTAGAACATTAGAATAAAAATTAAATGCATTGTTGAAAGGCCACTTGTGGAATTTTTGCTTTTTTCTTATTCGTTCTCATCTTTCCCTTCTAAATGCTGCCTTTCCTTCGTAGTGGAAGACACCCACACACACACACTCACTCACACATACACACTCACACAAACATAAAATAAACCATCCAAACAACATAGGAATGTGCAAAGAAATGTACACTTCTGAAAGTAAAAATATTTGGTTAAAATAATTATATCTCTCTTCATTTACTTTTTGAGTTCCTTCTGTAACTTTTGATTATCCACACTAAGTGATTTAATATGAATACTCCAAAACAGATAATTAAATATTAGTTTTTGTTTATTTAATTATTTATTTATTTTTTGTGAGGAGGATCAGCCCTCAGCTAATATCCCTCGCCAATCCTCCTCTTTTTGCTGGGGAAGATTGGCCCTGAGCTAAGCTCCATGCCCATCTTCCTCTACTTTATATGAGATGCCGCCACAGCATGGCTCGACAAGTGGTGTGTCGGTGCGTGCCTGGGATCTGAACCTGGGAACCCCGGGCAGCCACAGTGGAGCGTGCACACCTAACCACTACGCCACTGGGCCAGCCCCTAAATATTAGTTTTTATTTAGATTTTTAAAAAGACATTAAAAAAAATCTGGATGCATCTGATGTTATTTAAGTTATTCTCTAGAGCAAAGAACACAGAATTCGTTGTTATATTAAAACATGATTTTATAGCTAGTATATTTGCATTTTAGAAAATGAAGGATAAATAGCTAACATATTTATCCGTAATTGCACATCTATGATAAATTTTTATATTTGTGTGTGTTTACATCTTTCAAAGCATATTTTACTGACTTAGGTTTACTGACTTGGTTATGTAAACATGGGTTTACTGACTTGGGTTTACTGACTACATATAGAGTTGATCGTCATTATTCATGGATTCTGTATTTGTGAATTTGCTTACTTGCTAGAATTTATATGTAACCGGAAAAATCAATACCTGCGGTGGTGTTGCAGTCCTTTGTGGACATGTGCAGAGGGGTGAAACATCTGAATCAGCCATCGTGCAAGTTCCCAGCAGAGACGGAGCAGAGATTCTTGTCTCTGCTCTCATACAAATGGGACCAGAGGATGGAGAAGGTAGGAGGCAGTGCAGCGTAGTGCAAGGAGCACTAGCTCTGGGGATGGTTGGACAGAGTTTAAATCCCAACTCTGGTACCTGTTACTGGGCAGCCTCGGGCAAGTAGCTTAACACCTCTGAACCTCATTTTCTCTTTTGTAAAATAAAGAAAATAAAATCTACCAGGATGAGTTGTTTTCAGGATTTAAGATTATAATCTATGTGAGATATGTATCTATATGTACATATTTCCCCTAGGGACGATAGTTTAGTTATTTGCTAATTCAGTGTTCACAATGACTTTATAGAATATAACTACCTTGAATAATAACAATCAACTATATATGTATATCTTCGTGTGTAATTAATATTTATGCATATATACGTTCATGCCATAACATGGAGTGAGAACTCACATATATATTTCATAGAGAATATGAATATTTTCACACATCTTAATAAATATCTTTGAAAATATTCTTAAGATTGCTTTATACATGTATAGATTTTTACTTAGAACTGTTCTCCAGATAGGTATTTATTTTGTTTTCCAGTTCTTTGCCACTCTAAATTGTAATGAATATCCATATCTATAAATTATTATACTTTTCAACTTATCTGAAGAGGCAGAAATTATGCCCTTTTGGAGATATAATTATTTAGTAGTTTAGATGATATAGTTACAATCTTTCTCTGCTTCAAAGGTTCTGAACACTGTTTTTAAGTATATTTTTCCTACAAAACAGGAAGAAGATACATATGACACTTCCACCAGAGTATACCATCCGAGTTGCACTGGAATGAAATGGCAATAAGAACCTTGAGATTTTATCTAGAACACCCGTTTGTGTGAGTGTGTCTCATATCAGAGAGAGGAAAGAAAAAAATGCAGAGGGTTTCCATCTTGCTCTAGGCAGAGCATTCAAGACAGATAAGGGAAGCTGTCCCCTGTTTGGGGGTGCTAGAGCTCTTCTGCAAATCAGTGGATGAAGATCCTTACTATGACTTACTTATCCACACAACTCTAAGTGGTAGCTGTAGGCAATCAACTAGAGTCAATGCTTGTACAGACCAGGGTCTTCATAGAGGACAGAGACCCAGGCAGTTCACACCATCAAAACCGAGACTAACACCTAGAAAGTATTGGCACGTGAGCTGAATACCCTAGGAAAAGCAAAGCCAACACAATGCCAGAATACTGGCCAGTTGAGTCCTGGTCCTAATTCTGACAATATCTGATTGCATGAACTTAAGCAGAATTCTTGAATATTTGAATTAAATGTTAGCTTTAAAGATTCCCTTTATGGTATTTTTTTAAAGTATGTTTCTTGGTAAATTGTGAAATAATCCAGGAAGCCATGCACCACTTTTGTCAAAAAGTGATTAAAACAGAATGTCTTATTTCAGTATGAGTTAGTCAACTGCTCCATCTTGTCTCATTTCTCTTGTTCCCTACACCAGGAGACAACTAAAGAGCAGTATCTCTTGATATAAAAGCAGTTAAGGGTAATATGCCTTCTTACTATTAAGCTTGCTAATTTTTTTTTCCTGGCTCCCTTCTTAGCCATTTGAGAGAGGTCAGTAAATCATTTTGGATCAAATACCTCTTGCAGAGGACAGCAGAATAAGAGAGAATAAGATGATTAATAGGTTGATAATGTCAGAAGGACCTTGAAAGCATCATTTGTAGATACCATGCCTGCAGAAAATGGAGATATAAGTGCATAATCAAATTACTACTTTGCTCTATTATGTTTTTCTTTATAGTGCTCAATAAGTCAATGGACAAATTCTCTCCTAAATCCACAAAATGAAACATAAGCCTGTACTATTAGAATGTAAATAGTAACTAGATATAATAATATTTCTAATTAAGATTAGTTACTATTTTGTAACAGCAACAAGCAACGAGTCAAGTCCATGTTGAAGCTTTGATAAGCTCCATAGAGAACCTATAGGAATTGAACCTATGAGACTGAAAGATGAATCTAAAAAATATTATAGTAAACCTGGGTTAATAGGCTTTAGGTTGTTGTTGATGCTGTTTCCTTTGTTACCTGCATGACAGCAAAGAAATCACTTGACTAGACCTTTCTTAATGTTGCTTATATCAGTGAGGATTCAACCAGAGAAGCAGAAAGCAAAATCAGTAGGACGTATACATTTAAATATATATATTTGGGTAAATAAGTCTGAAATCTTTAGGGCAGGCAATCAGCAAGGGAAATTCACATGCAGAGTGATATCGCAAGCTGAAACTTATTGTCTACAGTCAGTGTCCTCTTAACTCAGCGAAGGCCTAATCCCTCTTTTAGAGACCTTCCAACTGATTAAATCAGACCCACCCAGGAAAATCTCCTTTTTGATTAATTTACAGTCGATTGATTAAAGACTTTAATCACATCTGCACAATCCCTTCACAGCAGCAGCTAGATTATTGTTTGATTGAATAACTAGGAGATGGTGTTTGCATGCCACAAAATGATTGCTTCTTTCCTTCTGTTTTCCACCTCTTGTAAGAGAATATCCCTTCTGGCCCATGCTAACTGGGAACATACTAGAAAGGGAAATATGGGAACCGTTGTACAGACTAGTAACTTTGACATATTAAAAGCCATGATAGTTCACCCCTTGCCAACTTAGCACCCATATACGTCTCTTAAAACCATAATTGCTCTCCAAATAAGATAGCAGCCGAGTTATACTTCTGCCTAATATGTTACAAATATTCCATGTTCAATCAAAAACATGCTAACTATTCCCCAGAGAAAGATATGAAGTCTCTGGGTAATCTCTTCTCTTTTGATTTCTTGTGACTTGAATACTGAGATAAATGACGAAGGGATAAGAGAGGGGAAACCACAATATCTGGTTAATGTACATACAAAACGTATTCGTATAAAAATAAGGAAGAAATACTCATAACTATTGCAGCCCTCTTTTCTGACACTGGTCATATGGTTGCATCTTCTTCCAATCCATTCCATATTCCCTTTGCCCTCAGCAGCCACTTCAGCTGGCTGTGGTTCTTTTCCCAGTGGGGTAATTTAAACATTCATAGCTGAAAGGTCTGAGTCATTAGCACTGCTAAACACATAGTAAAATTAAAAAAAAAACAAACAAGTTTCATTACCCGAGAGGTACCCTTCCATTTTGAATAGGCAGCCGCTATATAACCAGTAGTGGTAATCCGCATATTTCTTTGCCTTTACATAAATAAGGGCTGAGATTTTGTCTATATTATTATAGGACAACAAGTACTGGAAACAATTGGGTTGATTCTGTTTCCTAATATCCAGTTTCATTTCGTATTGTAGAGAACATAATAAGTATGGCCAAGCATATAAGTGACAATACAAGTCACCATTATTTCTACAACCCACCACAGCTAGCATCATACTCCACAGTGAAAAGCTGAAGATCAAGAACAAGATGAGGATGCCCACTGTGTTCAAAAACTTACAGTTCTCCATCCCGTGTAGGGAAAAACCCAGTTCTTCCTACTATGAGTTTCTTTCCTGTGAGTCTCCTTTACTACAATCACAGAATACTTCACTTCTGGTCACCAGAAGTGTGGAGGTTTTTCCCCACATCAAGCCATTCTCTGAGACATCAGCTGAATGTCTTATGATTTAACTCAATTCTGATGCTATCTACCCAGATCCCATGGGTTAAGGTCTCAGTCCCACAAGACTTCCCCCATCCTCAACACTCACTTCAGACGTGATTCCCTGTGCTTCTGATTAACCAGCTTTAGATCAGAGTTCCAACAACCCTCTCCTTGGGATGGATTTCTGCTAGAGTGGCTGACAGAATTTAGGGAAACACTTACTTATGTTTACCAGTTTATTAAAGGATATCATAAAGGACACAGATGAACAGCCAGATGAAGAGATACATAGGGCGAGGTCTGGGAGGGTCCCAAATGCAGGAGCTTCTGTCCCTGTGGAGTTGAGTGTGGATGTGTTCACCAACCTGGAAGCTCTCCAAACCCCATTCATTTGGGTTTTTATGAAGATTTCATTTTATAGGCATGATTGATCAAATCATTGGCCATTGGTGATCAGTTCAACCTCCGGCCCCACTCCTCTTCCAGAGGTCGAGGGGTGGAACCAAAAGTTCCAACTCTCCAATCACAGGGCTGTTTCCTCTGGCAACCAGCCTCCATCCTTAAGCGACCCAGGGGCATTCCAAAAGTCACCTTATTAACACAAAGAAGGATACTTTTATCTCTCTCACCACATAAGAAATTCCAAGGGGGGCCGGCCCCCGTGGCTTAGCGGTTAAGTGCGCGCGCTCCGCTACTGGCCGCCTGGGTTTGGATCCCGGGTGAGCACCGACGCACCGCTTCTCCGGCCATGCTGAGGCCGCATCCTACATACAGCAACTAGAAGGATGTGCAACCATGACAGACAACTATCTACTGGGGCTTTGGGAAAAAAAAAAGAAGGAGGATTGGCAATAGACATTAGCTCAGAGCCGGTCTTCCTCAGCAAAAAGGGGAGGATTAGCATGGATGTTAGCTCAGGGCTGATCTTCCTCACAAAATAAAAAACAAAAAAATAAAGAAATTCCACGGGTTTTAGAAGCTATGCTAGAAATAGGGATGGAGATCAAATATATATTTCTTATTATAACTCACAGAGTCACACCCACTCTCATCACTTATATTCAACATAGTACTGGAAGTCCTGTTAGAGCAATTAAGTAAGAAAAAGAAATAGAAGGCATCCAAATTGGAAAGGAAAACTAAAACTATCTCTATTTGTAGATGACATAATATGTATAGAAAACCCTAAAGACCAACAAAACACTGTTAGAACTTATAAATGAATTCAGCAAAGTTGCAAGATACAAAATCAATATAAAAAAATCAGCTGCATTTCTATACACTAACAATGAACTAGCAGAAAGAGAAATTAAGAAAACAATCCCACTTACAATTGCATCAAAAAGAATAAAATACCTAGGAATAAATTTAACTAAGGAGGTGAAAGATCTGTACACTGAAAACTATAAGACATTGATGAAAGAAATTGAAGACACAAATAAATGGAAAGATATTCCATGCTCATGGATTGAAAGATATTCCATGCTCATGGATTGAAAGAATTAATATTGTTAAAATGACCATACTACCCAAAGCAACCTACAGATTTATTGCAATTCTGATCAAAATTCCAATGGCACATTTCACAGAAACAGAAAAAACAACCCTCAAATTTATATGGAACCATAAAAGACTCCAAAAAGTGAAAGCAAGCTTGAGAAATAGGAACAAAGCTTGAGGTAACATATTTCCTGATTTCAAGCTACATTATAAAGCTACAGTAATCAAGCAGTATGGTATTGGCATAGAAACAGACACATAGACAAATGGAACAGAATAGAGAGCACAAAAATAAACCCATACATACATGATCAATTAATTGATGACAAAGGAGCCAGGACTATATAATGGGGAAAGGACAGACTTTTCAAAAAATGTTGTTGGGAAAACTGGAAAGCCATATGCAAAAGAATTAAACTAGATGCCTATTTTACACCTCACACAAAAATCAACTCAAAATGGATTAAAGACTTGAATGTAAGACCTGGAAACATAAAACTCCTAGAAGAAAACATAGGGGTAAGCTCCTTGACATCAGTTTTGGCAATGATTTTTTTGGATTTGACACCAAAATCAAAGGCAGAAAGGCAAAAATTTTAAATAAGTGGGACTATATCAAAATAAAAATCTTCTGCACAACAAAGGAAACATTTAACAAAAGGCAAAGGCAACCTATGCAACAAGAGAAAATATTTGCAAATCGTATATCTGATAAAGGGTTAATATCCAAAATATAAAAAGAACTCATATATCTCAATAACAAAGTAACAAAAAATCCAATTAAAAAATGGGCAGAGAAACTGAATAGGCATGTTTTTCCAAAGAAGACATACAAATGGCCAACAGGTACATGAAAAGGTGCTCAGCATCACTAATCATGAGGGAAATGCAAATCAAAACCACAAGATATGACCTCATCCCTATTAGAATGGCCGTCATCAAAAAGATGAGATCACAGGTATTGGTGAGGATGTGGAGAAAAGGGAACCCTTGTGCACTGTTGAGGAGAATGTAAATTGGTGCAGGCACTATGGAAAATAATATAGAGTTTCCTCAAAAAATTAAAAATAGAGCTACCATATGATCCATCAATCCCACTTCTAGGTATATATCAAAAGGAAATGAAAACAGGATGTCAAAGAGATATCTGCACTCGCATGTTCATAGAAAAGAAGAATGTATACCTCATTCTTGAGATCAGCAACTCTTTCAAGATTACTGTCTGAGAAGCTTCAAAAATTTGTCCGTATGGTATGAGTTTTATGATCACATTGTATTTCATAATAAATTTACATTAAAATTTGACTGCATTTATAATACCTATTTTTATCAAATTACTCACATTAATGACATTTTGTAGCATTTTATGTTTCTTGCTTAAACTTCTCTGCTGCAAAAGTTGTTTAGGAATGATTACAGTGAATGAATAAACTGAAGTATTAGATCCGTAACATCACAGCAGTTTTGTTTTTTTTTTTGTTTGTTCAGTAAAAGTAGCTACTTCACAGTTTTACCATAACCCATAGTTTTCATTAAATAAGTTATTCCAGGATGAAATATTATCTTTCTTTGGATCCTTACAAAATGTAGTTTACGTGTGTTATAATTGAAAGAGAATAAAACATCTAGCGTAATCCAAGGCATGTTGAAGATTCTTTACTTTAATCCAGCTATATAACAAACTTCTCATCCTACATAATTTCTTCTAAAACTTGTTTCTTCAAATCTTCAGCAGTGATATGCTACAACTTCAAACACTATTTACTGATAAAAATGCATTTCAGTTTGTTGCCATACCATTTTGCATATATTATTTTAACCATTTTTACCACATCAGGATGGATGTGAATTTCTCACATGGTATGTGGCTTTTAGCTTTTTGCTTTCAAGAAACCATCAAAAAGGCTTTTAAAAACTTATCATTAGTTTCAGTGTCATTTATAAAGTATTGGATTAAGTTTTGATTGACCTAAAACGTTAATGAAAAAATTGAAGAGGTCACATTTTATGAATTCTTGGCAAATCAACCTAATACAGTAGCCACTATTTTACAATTTTGATATTTTGGGGTTACTTCTTTTAAAATCTGATTAGTCGTTGCTGCTATATTAATTGTGAGCAAACAGGAGCTCTTTCTATTGTTGTTTACTAAGAGTATAAGCTTACTATATTCTTTGAAAATATCATTTTTGATGACTGGAAAATGATGTTCATTTTTATGAATTATACCGTTGTTTACTTTCCTTTATAATATTTTTTAACACTTACATATTTTCTTTTTAATTAAAAAAATGGTAAATAGTGGTAAAATAAATGCCCTCACATTTAGATCTTAGTGCAAACTTCTTACTATTTCTTTGTGACGAAGGCAAGATTCCTTTAGTTGTGAGTAGTATTGTCAAATTACATCCAGGAAAGTTTACTTCAATTTATATTCCCCCAGCAGTGAATAAAATTGAATGTTATATCAAATGCTTTATGATGATATATATTTACTATTTTAAAATGTTCTTAAAATGGATATTTGAAAATGATATCTCGTAGTTAAAGTCCCATTCCTTTGGCTCTTAGTGACGTTGATTCTTGTGTGTTATTTTCCTTTTGCTTTGTACCTTTTGCTTGTAATCCTCATTTTTAATCTATTTGCGTGAAATTTTGTACAGTAGGAGTTTTAACTTGTCGTATTTGTCACATGCAAAATTCTTGCAGGTTCTTTTGTCTTTTATTTTTTGATATTTATTGATTAATGAAAGTTTTTAGTTTTTATGAATTCAATTCCAACATTTTATTTTTTCTCGTGACGAGATAAGTCTCCTTGGCTTTATTATGAAATTAAAATTACTCTTTTATATAGTTGAAAAGAAGAAAATAGAAAAACATAGAAATAAATGACCCAGAAACAATTGTTAGAAATAATTTGACATATGTCCATGAATATATTTTCTAAGTAATATTTATATATTTAAAATAATGTATCTATAATTTTGTATCCTATTTTATTCACAAAATATCATGACCATTTTCTATGTCTTTCCAAACTTCTTTGTTTGCACCATGAGGAGACAGTATAATTTATAAAGCAAGTCATTTTACAAAGCTGTGAATTTAAAAATAATTCTATATATGAAAAGCATATTTGGACATATCTTTGCTATATATCAAGTTATTAAAATAGATAACTGTGAATTAAGTATTTTTGTCTCAAAATAGAAAATAAATTTTTAATGCTGAAAAATGGGAAAATGACATTTTTCTACTATCATCTTGCTGACTTTTAAAAACCAACAATATTCATGAATTAAATTGTTCCTGATTTAATTGGGTTTTGTTTTTGTTTGTTTTAAATTACCCTTTTCAAACAGATCACACTCTCCACCCACTTGATCGTGAATCCTTCAAGAACAAGAATTTCATCTTCCTCATCCTTCTTAATATCCCCGTATGTATGGTGTAAGGAAGGTAACTGGAAAATTTTAATTCAGTTCAGTTCTAATTTTAACTCTGATATCATTGAGTTGCAAATTCAGTGACATGAAGTATTTTCCACAAGCCAGACTGATTGCCTCTTTATCTGTCATCTTGCGAAATCATTCACTTGAAAACGTAAAGTAAGTAATCTAGTAAATACTACAACCTTCTTTCCATCCACATACCTCACACTCAAAGTCTGCCTCTGGAATACTGAAATTTTGAACAACTACTGTTCCAAATATTTTTAAATTATTGCTTAGGATTGTGGTTGCTGTAGTTGTTCAGAAAAATCCCCTAGTCTTCCTCAGAATTCTATACCACTTAAGCTTATATCATATCTAGACTCTAGATCTATGCTTCCAATATGGTAACCAACAGGCACTGTGGCTATTAAGCACTTAAAATGAGACTAGTCCTCACTGAGATGTGCTGAAAGTCTGAAATACACACTTATTTTTCCTTTTTTTTTTTACTTTTTTGAAATATGGCTACTAGATAATTTAAAATTACATATGCGGTTCATATTATACTTCCATCCGACAACACAACTCTGGATGAATGAATCTCTTTGACTGATTACCACTTGTTCCTTCCTAACATTAACAGATTGGTTTTTAGACTGTTCAACTTTGTCTAGATCAAGTTAAATCATGGTTATAGACACAGCCTCAATGTGTATGGTATGAAACTTTCTCCCAGATATTTGATTTTTGAATAAAGAAAAATAAGTTGGGAACAGATGTGAAAAATAAAAAGTAAAATATATTATAATTGGACAAGCTAATTAATAAATTAAGTCTCCCTGTCCATACATACAACGTGAAGCAGCAAATTGAGAATGAGGTGTTGGGTTCTGGTGTCTTAGCAGAAAGTCAGGGCAAAGCCCATCCGAGAAGCACTGGAGGCAGCTGCTGACTGGAGCAGCACACACTTCTCCAAGCAGCAATAAAGTCCTGGTTGACAATTTTTCCAGGAAGTTTCTGACAAATAGCACATACTGTTGTTTACATTTTTGTGATTTAACGTCTCACTTAAATTACACAGGTGCACATAAATGTGTTCATTTGATCACAGTAATTTCACTGCCACTAACATTACTAAGTACATCAATATGAGAAACAAGCTAGTACTGACTTTATTCCTTTCCTCTGTGGATAAGGTACTAGAATGAAACTGGAGTGACTGCTGGTTACAGTTAATATCACATTTCAGCTCTGAGAGGAAGAACGCAGTATAATGCTTCTTTAAGTGATTTCCTTTTATTTTTTGTTTTATTAATTTTATTCAGTTATTTTTCTCTCTACATCTTTATTATTTTTTACACTAGGGGCCATCCTAAATAGCTACATTAAGTAATTATGCATCTATTTATTCTTTCCTTTTTTTACAACACACTCCAGAGGTCATATAATTTGTGTTTTAAAGTCAGGGGTAATGATATCCTTTCATAGGAATAGTAAACACTCATTAATGAAAAAAGATTTATGACACTGAATTTTGGAAACAGCTGGGTGAAAATACATAAAAAAATAATCAAATCTCCTATACCCTGATTCCTTTTGCTTATATCTATATATTAATATATAAAAATACCAGTGCCTTATTGTAGCGCTGTGGAATTTTAAAAAACACCACAAACAGGTGTTTCTAAGCTATAAATCCATGGAGTATCAGTTACTGAAGTACTAAAGTGAAATCATATGTGGAAATTTTACCAACAGAGATCTAGCTCTTCAGGGCAAGATGGAATATTAAAAATGAAAGACGGAAGGAAGAAGGAAAGAAAATCACTAGAATGTTATGATCACTATGTGTTTTATTGGGATCAACGCTATCTTATTTAATCCTCACAATAGCCCATTATTCTTATTTATATGCGAGAAGAATAAAAGCTTATGGAGGTGAGGTAACTGGCCTATGTTTCCATGGTTAGCAGTGTAAATATTTGGTTACCTGGTATTCAAGTACTACTCCTTTGTGTTCTATTGCCAAGGTAGCGACTAGGAAAGTGGCCCTAAAACCAACAGGTATAGGTAGGGCAAATGGTTTGGAGAAGCAAGAAGATTCCAAATGACGAAGTCCCACCACTGTAACTGGTGAGAATCATTGCTGAGAAGAACATGGGAAAAACTGGAGCATTCAGTAATATTAATTACAGTTCAGGTGATCTAAACATCATTTATTTCATCCTCACAAAAATCCTGTGACATTGATATTATTATCACCAATTTGTTCCCAAAATAGATGCTCCTAAAATTTGAATCGTTTGGTCAAAATGCAAACAAATGGTAAATGTCAGACCAAAGAGTGTCTGACTTCAAGATTTGTTCTATCAACCACTATGCTATGCTGTTTCCCAATTGACTGGTTGTTATCATAAATAATAGCAAGAATAAGCCCAAAGAATTAAACAGATATAAAGAATTGCCTGATTACCTTAGTCTAGAAATTCAAAGAAAATGCTTCGTGTATGCGAGTGGGAACTATAAAAATTGTTGTAATTCCTGAAAAACAAAGACTGAGGCAGAAACTAACCGCCAATACTTTTGGGGGGAGGTTCAATCCCAAGGCAGCATGAATAAAGGAAATTAGAAGGTGAGGCAGGGAAGGAAATTAAACAAAGCAAGAAGGTACCTGCCACACCAGCCACTGTTTCATACGGAGCCACAGGGACCTGGCTAGAATAACAATGCCTTGAGCAGTCTACCAGGAGGAGTAAGAAAACTTACGTGCCTGGATCTCCCCCATCCTGCTCCTGCCCTCCACCCCCAGTTCCTTTTCAAAGTTTGTCCCACAGGGAAGAAAGTCCTCTATATTTCGGGGTTGCATCATCCAGTGCAGCATTTCACTGGCATCCAGAAGTGTCAGGACAAAGGACCAGAGACCCTGGGTATGTGATTGGAGGAGTGCTCAGGACAAGAATGTAGTTGGTTCACTGTGGCTACAGCAAGACAGAGCATGGGTTGAAGATTTGTGTAGCAGTTAAGACTGAGAAAAGCTGTGGAATACAACAAGTGGGCAGACACATTATATGTCTAAGAAAAACAAACAGGGAGATGGATGGGGTAAGGAGGGAGAAATTAAGGTAAGAGAAAAGCATCAAGAGGATGAAAATCATAAAGACAGGGCTAATATAATTCGTAGTGTTCTATTTTTTTAATTAAACTTTATTTTGAAATAATTGTAGATTCACATGTAGTTGTAAGAAATAATACAGAGAAATCCCCTTTACCCACTTTCTTCCAATGATAAAATCTTGCAAAACCATTGTATGATATCACAATGAGGATATTGACACTGATACAGTCAAGATACAAAATATTTCCGTCATCACAAGGATTCCTTATGTTGCCCTTTTATAGCCACACTCACTTCCTACCTCCCTCATTCACTCCTTAATTCCTGGTGACCACTAATCTGTTCTCCATTTTTATAATTTTGTCATTTCAAGAATGTTTTTAAAATGGGATCATACAGTATGTAACCTTTCAGGACTAGGTTTTTCACTCAGCATAAGTTCCTCAAGATTCATCCAGCTTTGTGTGAGTATCGCTAGTTTGTTATTTTTATTGGTTTAGATGTACTACAGATCGTTGAACCATTCATCTGTAGAAGGACATCCCGCTTATTTTTGGGTTTTGGCTATTATGAATAAAGCTGCTATAAACGTTCATGTACAGGTTTTTGTGTGAATGTAAGTTTTCATTTCCCTGGGATAAATGTCCAAGAGTGCAACTGCTGATTCATAAAGTAGTTGCATGTTCAGTTTTTTGGCAACCAATTTTCCAGGGCGACTGTACAATTTATATTCCCACCAGTAATGCATCAGTGATTCAGTTTCTCTATATCATCACCAACATTTGTTCTCTCACAATTTTTTAATTTAGCCATTATGATGGGTATGTAATAATATTTCGTTGTGGTTTTAATTTTCATTTTCCTTATGCCAAATGATGTTTAATGTCTTTTCATGTGTTTTGTCATCTGTATACTCACTTCAGTGAAATGACTGTTCATGTCTATAGCGTATTTTCTTTCTTTCTTTTTTTTTTTGTGAGGAAGATCAGCCCTGAGCTAACATCCATGCCAATCCTCCTCTTTTTGCTGAGGAAGACACGCCCTCAGATAACATCTATTGCCAATCCTCCTCCTTTTTTTCCCTTTTTCTCCCCAAAGTCCCAGTAGATAGCTGTATGTCATAGTTGCACATCCTTCTGGTTGCTGTATGTGGGACGCCTCCTCAGCATGGCCAGAGAAGCAGTGCGTCAGTGCGTGCCTGGGATCCGAACGGGGGCCGCCAGTAGTGGAGCGTGCGCACGTAACCACTAAGCCATGGGGCTGGCCCTTGTAGCCTATTTTCTAATTGGATATTTTTTTTTTCACTGTTGAGGTTTGAGAGTGCTTTATATATTCTAGATACTGGTCCTTTGTTGCGTATGTGGTTTGCAAATATTTTCTTTCAGTCTTTGGCTTGTCTTGCATTCCCTTAACAGGGTATTTCATAGAGCAAAGTTTTTAACTTGGATAAAGTCCAGTTTATTAACATTTCCTTTTCTTAATTGTGCTTTAGTATCAAGTCTAAGAATTATTTGCTTCACTTTACATTCTAAAGATTTTTTCCTATATTTTTTTTCTAAACATTTTAGAGTTTTGTGATTCACATTTAAATCCACGATCCACTTTGAGTTAATTTTTGCAAAAGGTATATGTTTAGGTTTGGACTCAGTGTTTGGTTTACGGGTGTCTAATTGCTCAAGCACCATTTGTTCAAAAGGCTGTCTTCCTTTTGTTTAATTGCCTTCGCACCTTTGTCAAAAGTTAGTTGGGCGTATTTGTCTGGGACCATTTCTAGGTTTTCTATTCTGTACCATTGATCTATTTGTCCATCCCTCCACAAACACCACATCATCTTGATTACTGTCGCTGTATACATTTAAGTCCTGAAATCAGGTAAAATAATTTTTCCCAATTTATTCATTTTTTCCCAAAATTGTTTTAACTATTTTACTTATTTTGAATTTTCATATAAATTTTAGAAAAATCTTGTATAAATCTACAAAAATCTTGCTGGCATTTTGATAAGAATTGTGTTAAACTTGTATACCGATTTGGGAAGAATTGACATCTTTGCTAAGTTGAGTCTTCCAGTTCACAAACACGGTCGGTCTCTCCATTTATTTAGACCTTTTTAGATTTCTTTTATCAGTACACAGTAGTTTTTATAAGTCCTGTAGAAGCTTTGTTAAATTTACACCCAAGTATTTCATGTCTTGTTAAACGATTATAGATAGCACAGTATTTTAATTTTGGTGCCCATGTGTTTCTTGCTAATTTATAGGACTATAATTGATTTATGTATATCCTATGCCGTTGCTTTACTCACTTACTCATTTTAGGAGGTTTATTTTGTGCATTCCTTGAGATCACCTACATAGACAATCTATGTCTTCTGCAAATAAGTACAGTTTTATCAGTCTTTCACCATTAATAATAATGTTAGCTGTAGGTGCTTTGTAGATGTATTTTTTCAAATTTAGGAAGTTCTTCCCTAATCCGACTTTTGTGAGAGTTTCTATCATGAATGGATGTTAATGTTTTTCAAATGCTTCTTCTGCTTTGATTGAGCATATGATTTTTCTTCTTTAGCCTGTTGATATAGTCGTGCAATGGATTGAATGTTTGTGTTGCCCCCAAATTCATATGCTGAAATCTTAACCCCCCATGTGATGGTATTAGGAGGTGGAGACTTTGGGAAATAATTAGGTCATAAGGATGGAGCCTTCCTGAATGGGATTAGTGCCCTTATAAAAGGGACCCCAGAGAAATCTCTGTCCCTCTCTTTCGGCCATGAAAGGATACAGTGAGATGGCAGTCTGCAACATGGAAGAGGGACCCAGACCATACCAGCACCCTGATCTTGGACTTCTAGCCTCCACAACTGTGAGAAATAAATGTTTGTTGTTTAAGCCACCCAGTCTATGGTATTTTTGTTATAGCAGCCTGAACTAAGACAGGTGAATTATATTGATTTATTTTCAAATATTGAACTAGATTTCCATCCTTGGAATAAATCCCATTTGGTCATGGTGTGTATAGTTCTTTTTATACACTGCTGAATTCTATTTGATAATATTTTGCTAAGGATATTTGCATCTATAGTTATAAAGGATATTGGTCTGTAGTTTTTTGTGCTTTTTCTGATTTTGATATCTGGGTAATATTCGCTTCATAAAATGAAATGGGAAGTTCTCGTTCCTTTTCTATTTTCTGGAAGAGATTATGTAGAATTGATTTTAATTCTTATTTAAATATTTATTAGAATTCTCCAGTGTAACCATTTGAGCCTGAAGATTTCCTTTTCTGGAGTTTTTAAGTTACGAATTTAATTTAATAATTATAGAGCTATTAAAATGATCTGTTTGATGTTGGATGGTTGTGGTAATGTGTTCTTAAAAAAATAGGTTCATTTCATCTTACTTTTCAAATTTCCATGTGTAGAGTTCTCCATAGTATTCTCTTTTTATCCTTTAGGTATCTGCAGAGTCTGTAGCAATATCCTCTGTTTCCTTCCTAATACTGCAAATTCGTGTTGTCTCTTTTTTTCATTGTTAATCTTGCCATTTGTCAATTTCATGGATCTTTTCAAAGAATCGTCTCTTTCTTTCATTGATTTTCTCTAATATTTTTTGTTTTCATCTTCAAATGTTTCTTAACTTTACTATTGTCTTCTGGTTTATTTGGGTTTATTTTACTCTTATTTTCTAGGTTCTTGAGGTGGGAACTTAGATTATTGTTTTGAAACTTTTTCTCTCTTCTAACATATGCTATAAATTTTTCTCTCAGCACTGCCTTAGCACTATCCCACAAATTTTGACATATTGTACTGTTATTTTCATTCAGTTCAATGTATTTTTTGTTTCCCCTTGAGATTTTCTCTGTGACTCGTGGATTATTTAGAAGCATGTTGTTAGTTTTCAAATGTTTGGAAATTTTCCTATTTTTCTGTTTTCGCTTTTCAGTTTGATTCCATTGTGGTCAGAAAACAAACTTTGTATGATTTCAGTTTTTTAAAATTTGTTGAAGTGTGTTTTATGGCTCAGAGCATGATCTATCTTGGTATATGTTCCACAGGCACTTGAAAAGAAAGTGTATTCTGCTGCTGTTGGGTGGAGGGTTATAGTTGATTGGATATTACTGGCTGGTGATATTGTCGAGTTCGTCTACATCCTTTCTGATTTCTGTCTAGTTCTATCTATTATTTAAAGAGGCATGTTGAACTTTCCAACTTTAATTCTGGATTTGTCTATTTCTCCTTTCAGTTCTAGCAATGCTTGCTTCAAATAATTTGCAGCTTTGTTGTTTGGTGCATAAACACAGGATTGCTGTGTCTTCTTAGTGGATCAACCCTTTTACCAAGATATAATGTTTTTGTCTCCAGCAATTTTCTTTTCTCTGAAGTCAATTTTATCTGATATTAATATAGACACTGCTATTTTCTTTCAATTAATGTTTGCATGATATATCTTTTCCCATCCTTTTACTTTTAACCTGCATATTTTGTTTAATTTGCAGCGAGTTTCTAGTACACAGTTCATAATTGGGTCATGCTTTTTTTTCAGTCTGTCCATCTCTGTCTTTTTTTTCCCTCCCCAAAGCCCCAGTACATAGTTGTATATTCTAGTTGTAAGTTCTTCTAGTTCTTCTATGTGAAGAACACTGAACTTTAACCACTGGGCCATCACAGCTGGCTCTCAATCTCTGTCTTTTAATTGGTGTATTTAGATCATCCCTATGTAATTTAATTATTGATATGTTAGAGCTTAAGCATGCTATTATATTTTGTTTTGTTTTCTCTTTATTCTCATTCTTTATTTTGTTTGTTTCTCTTTCATTTTCCCACCTTCTTGTGGGTTTCTTGAAGATGTTTTAGAATTCTATTTTGATTTAACTCTAGGATTTTTGAGTGTATCTCTTTGTAGAGCTTTTTTGATGGTTGCTCTAGCTATTACATTACATATACATAACTTATTAGTCTACTGTTGTCATAATTTTGCTAGTTTGAGTAAAGTGTATAAATCTTACCTCCATTTACTTCCTTTTACCTTCCTCCATCTATAATATAATTGTCTTAAATATTTCCTTTACATGCATTTAAAACCATTAAACCTTTAAAAATGGTTACAGTATCAAACATAATTTGAAAAACTCAAGAGCCGAAAGAAAATGTATTGGATTTATCATATTTTTACTCTTTCCTTATTCTTTGGTTCTTTTTGATGTTTCATAAATCCTTCTTTTATCATTTCCTTTCTGTCTAAAGAAATCCCTGTAGCTATTTTTTAGCTATGCCGGCAACAAACTCTCTTGCCTTTCCTTCATCTGATCATGTCTTGATTTTTCTCTTCATTTTTGAAGGATACTTTCACTGGACATAGGATTCTAGATTGACTATTCTTTTCTTTTAGCACTTGAAAAATATTGTGCCCTTTCCTCTGGCCTCCATGGTTGCTGATGAGAAATTTGCTGTCATTAGAATTGTTTCTCTTCTACAGGTAAGATTTTGTTTCTCACTGCTTACAAATTTTTTTCCCTCTTTTTTGTTTTCAGAAGTTTAACTATCAGTATCTGGTGTAGATTTCTTTGGGTTTAGCCTGTTTGATGTTCATTCGGCTGTAGGTTTATGACTTTGCCAAATTTGCCAAATCCATTACTTCTTCCACTGCTTTTTCGGCACTGTACTTTTTCTCCTCTCCTTGTGAGACTCCAATGACATGAATTTCATATCTTTTTTAGTCCCACAGGTCCCTGAGACTCTGTCCATTTTTTTCAGTCTATTTTCTCCCTTTTGTCTACAGTGGGTAATTTCTATTGTTCTGTATTCAAGTTCACTGATTCTTCGCTCTGTCCTCTATAATCTGGTGTCAAGTCCACCCGTTGTGTTTATAAGTTTTGGTTATTGTATTTTTCAGCTCTAAAATTTCCATTTGGTTCTTCTTTATATAGTCTACTTCTTTGCTGAAATTTTTCTATTACTTTACCAACACTTTTTATCTTTTCATTTGCTTCAAGTGCAATAATAATTGTTTCTTGAAACATTTTTATGAAGCTTATTTTAAAATCTTTGTCCGATAGTTCTAATATCTCTATCCTCTCGGTGTTGGCATCTATCTTTTTTCATTCATTTTGAGATCTTTCTGATGAGTAATTTTTTTTTTATTGAAACTGGATAAATTGGGCTTTATGTTAGAAGGCTCTTGATCTTATTTATAAACCTTCTATTTTAGCTGGCTTCCTCTGAACTTCTCTAGCAAGAGAAGGAGGTAGAGGCTCTAGTCTGGGTTCTCTGTCTGGCTTCTGTTGACAACTTAGCTGGCCTGGGTGAGGGTAGAAGTTCCAGTTCCCCCTGTACCAGTCTCCACTAATATCTCCCTGTCTAGGAAGGGTAGCAGTGCCTCATTACTGTCTACACATGGCCTCCACTGCCAGTGGAGGGATAGGGAGTGGGAGAAAGGTGGCTTCATTATCACTGGGCAATCATCCAAATCCTAACATTCCACCAGACCTCACCCAACACTACCCCAATGGGGAGGGAGAGTGGCACCTCATTACTGCTAGGTGGGGTGGAAGTCCAGTTTCACTATGTGGCCTCCACTGACACTGCAAGATTGGGGGCCTCATTACTACCTAGTGAGGTTGAGTATTCCAGCCTCTTACTAGTTCTTCTGTCACACCAATGGCAGGGGCTGAGCCATGGGTACACTTTGGGGGGGGATAGTGATTAGGGCATCCCATTAGAGCTTTTTGAAGGCACAAGTCCAGGATAACCACTTGGCTTTTGCTGGATGGGAGTAGAGACCATCATTTTTTTCTGTGATATTTAGCTGGAGAAAAGGAGTTTGTATCTAAAATTTTTCCATGTTGCTAGGCTTCCCCCTTCCACTTCCCCTGACCAGAGAGAGCAGCCTCTTGCTGGGGCTTTTTTGTCTCTACTCGTTGGTGTTTCCAGTTTGCCAGCTTCTTCAACTCTAAATCTGGGATGTATGAGGCAAAAAGCAAATTAAAGTGAAACTCAATACTATGTGGCTGCTTGGGTGCCAGGGTCCCTATTTGGTCTGCTTTCTTTTCTCTATCTTTCAGTACTGTTATTTTTGTTTTATATAATGTCCAAGATTTTTAGTTGCACTTTGGATAGGAATAAGGAAAAGATCTACTCAATCTTCCCTGAAGCAGAAGTCATCTTCAATATTTTAATTTTTAGAAAATTATAAATTCACATATAAAATATAACTATTAACTGAAATAATTAACCAGAATATTCCATTTACCATATGAGACAATGTATTATTAAGTAATGAAAGCATAGCTATGCTGAATTACAAAGTAATATTAGCTAATATTTAATGAGTGTTCTCTCTGTGTCAGGTAGTCTGAAAAATACTTTTACATAAATTATTTAATTTACTTTGTACAGCAACGCTACATAGTAGGAACCATTATGTTTCTCATTTTGGAGCCAAGGAAACTGAGCCTGAGGAAGGCTAAGCCAATTTCTTAAGGTCTTTCAGCTAAAAATAGTCAGAAACACCCTTTGAACCCAGGCAGCTGAAATCCAGAACTGGTGTTTCAAATCATTATGCTTGTACACATTTGTTTCCTCTGCCAAGTACGGTGCGTGTCCCCTTCTCCACTTTAAAACCTCATCCTTAAAGTTCCAGCCTAAATGTCATATCCTTGGTGAAATCTTCCTTAAAGCCATACCTATTTTTTTTCATCTTCTATTCTCCTACAACTCTTTATCCACAGCATTTCCATGTTCAGATATTTCCATTACTTGTTCTGTTTTTTTTGTTTCTCCCATTGTACTACGGACTCCTTGAGGGGAGGCACTGTGGCCCATTCATCCTTAAGCACTCTCACTACGTGACAATATTGTAGCAGTTACTCAATGACTATTTGAATATAATTGAATAAATAAATAGATGAATTGATAGATTTATGAATCAAAACTTAACAAAGTACACTATAGTCTTGTGTTATAGGAAAGGGACCCATGACTCATGTATCCTGTTCTGACAGAATCAATAATTAGTGCAAATGTATAATAAAAGTCATCATTGCACATTAAACAAGACATTGAGAATTGAGGCAATGCAGAATATAAAGTGTACTTTGTTGAGTGAATCTGAGCCACATGAAAAGCATGATGGCATAACGGAAAACACTGGGAAGCTTTAAAGTCAGATATCTCTGGGTTCAAATCCTTACTTCTTCATATTCTCTTCATATTCTAGTTCTGTGAACATGGCATAGTCATTTAAAATCTAGGTTCCTCATCTGTAAAAGGAGAGTAATTTCTATCTCAAGTTAAATGTAAGGACTAAATTGAATGTATATGAAATGGTTAATGCAAAGTAATTTCTCATCTGTTTCCCCAGTGACTGTCTTCCGACCCTGAATTTTTTAAGTCAAAAGACATTTGCTCTGGAGCCTGTTAAAAACAATAACAACAATAATAACAATAATTTGCTGTAGTAATAGTAGCAGTATTGCATTCTTCAGTGAAAAGATCCAATGAGATCAACACCTGGTCTCATTATTTGTCTCAAACTTGGTAATGTCCCTCTAGTTTTCAACCACTTTGATTTGGATCACATTTTGTATTTTTCAAAGTTTCTTTCTTGGGATATTCATGTTTTCAGGACGAGGCCTCTGGCAAGATGGAACCTGGGACAGCCAAGAGGCAGGCAGAGAGCACGTGCAGACAACTATTTATACACTTCCGGCTCCTACTGACAAGGGTGGTACCCTAACCCCTCTAAAACTAATTGGCATTTGTGGTTGAAGCATCTCTGTTGACAGAGAGGACTGGCAGAAACACTATTACACAATTGTTTGCTTTTGCTCTTGTATTGATTTCAGAAAGACATTTCTTTCTAGAGGTGAGTCTTCCTGAATGGGTAATTACCACAGGAGATGTGAGGGAAGAGAGGTCAGACTTTAAGGCATTTTATTAACATTATTCCTCTCCAAAATAATATAAAACTGGTTAGAGCAAGTTAGTAACCTATGTTTGCATGCTAGCAAATGGCAGAAGGGTCAAGAATAAAATAACAGGTAGCTCTTGAGTAAATAGAAATGTATTTCCTAGAGCAGTTTCCAGGGCTGAAGGACAAATGAGTTCAGCTGCTCAAACAGTACCAATATACTTTAAAGAATGTGTGTCCTGTGGTTTACATTTTTCGTCTAAAAAAGAAATATAATATAAAAATAAGGATTTCTACCAGATATTGAGTTTCATAAAGAATTTCAAATACAACCTATACAAAACCAAACTTGTATTTTGCACACACATGTTCCTTCTTCAGGAATCCCCTTATCTCACTTAATGATCGGGTCATAAAATCAATTTTCAAGCCAGAAATCTCAGATTAGATGCGGCTCCTTATCATCCATAGATTCAATTGTTCACCAAGTCTGGTTGATTTCCCTTTTAAATGTCTCTTGAATCTGCTGCCGTCCTCTATCTGCAGAGCCACCAGCTGAGATCAGGCATTCAGCGCCTTTCACCTGGACTACTGCAGTAGCCTCTGCTGCAGTCAGATAGCTGTCCCAATATCCTTTTTTCCTTTCTGTCTCAGCAATACAAATCCTGAATTTTAGCAGGATATATGACTTCCGAGAATAATAATTGCATTTCTTAGCCTCTTTTACAGCTAGACATGGCCATTGTGAGGCTAAATTCTGACGAATAGGACAAAATTAGAAATGGTAGGAGTGAATTTTAAGACATTTAAAGAGGGATGTCATGCTTTTCTCATTTTTTTTCTTTATTTATGCTGGCCAGAATACATATGTGGCAGATGGAAATGGAGTAGTCGTCTTGGACCATAACATAAATGTCCAGCGTTGCAGATGGGAAAACAACAATATAGAAAAAGTCCAGATCCTTGTCAACTGAGGAACCATTTTGATAACCTTAGACAAAGTTTAAACTTCCTTTAGTTTACATTACTAATATATGAAGAATATAGATATTCTTCATTTGAAGCTAAACCAAATCACGACAATCAGAGCTTCTTAACTATTTCCTTTGCCTCCCTCTTATTTCTTGCCAGGAGAGGGAAACACTGCCATGAGACTGTGCTTTCTGAAATATAAATGTCAGCATGCTATTCCTGTATTTAACAGCTATCTACAGAAAATTATTACCAAAAAGACCAAGGTCCATCATAATCTAGTTCCTACACCCCTTGCCAGTCTCACACCCACTGGGGGACACACATAGAATGTGCTTTAGCGACTCTGAACTACATGCTTCCTAAACATACCATGTTCTGTCTTTACTATCATGTATTCTGAACTCTGCAGCAAGATGATCCCAGTAAAAGCTGACTCAGGTGTTGTCACTCTTTAGCTCAAAACTTCTAGTGGCCTCCCATTGCACTCAAAGTAAAAGTTAAATAACTTACAACAGCCTTTGCAGCCTTACCTGATTTAGGTATCCATTATATCGTCTCCACTTCTCTTGTTTATTCTGCTTCAGGTGTTCTTTGCCATCTTGCTAAAACAGCAAGATACGGTCCAACTTCAGGGACCTTTGCACTGCCAGCTCTTCAACCTAGAATGCTCTTCATTAGATATCTTTCCTCTCATGTCATCTTTTCAGTGAGATTTCCCTTAACCACCCTATCTAAAATTACAATCTCTCTTTCCTACACCAATTCAGACACTTCTGATCTCACTTCTCGGCTTTATTTTTCTCTACAGCACTTATCACTTTAACATATCATATAATTTAGCTTAGTTTTTCTATTATCTTACTCTCTCAACACTACCAAATATAAGCTATATAATATGTGCAGTCACATATAAGGGCTTGCCACAAAGTATGTGCTCAATAAATATTTATCATTATTGGTTAACTTTTCTCAAATTTACGGCGAATTCTTGCCTTGAATACCAAATCATACCTCTATGAAGACTTCCACAACTATGTCCACCCTCAACACAAATTCACAACCACAGTGTTCCCATAACACTGGGTGTAGACATTTTTTGCAAGAACGAGAATACTTTTAAATAAAAATGAAATTTAAAATCAATTTAAATTTAAAATTTATAAAGAGGTACTCATTATATTCCACAATAAAGCTATATAAGAAATAACTTATCTTTCTGTTCCGTGATCTCCTATTCAGAGTCTGAGTGTGAGGAAGTCATGTTCATGGAGGACATGTTTCCATATTCACTGCTGCTAGTGAATCTTGAAGTCATTGCATGTGCGTTTCATGTCTGAAATTGGGCAATTCATGGTCTGAATTCATTTGGTCTCGTTGTCTCACATACCCTGCCTGCTGTGGAGTGATGTGATAGGAGAGCATTTGCTGTCTGAGCACAGTAAACACCTTCATTAACATTTATACCCTTCCTTGTAACTATGTATATATTTTATGTGATGTTTTTTATGTGTATATGTAATATATGTGTGTATATATATATCCTTTAATATCCATTTTATCTGAATATAATAACGTATATATCTATCTCCTTCCTTATATTTATAAGCTCCTTGGGAGCAGAAACTCTATGTTTTGTTTTTTTTTTTCCTGAAAATCTGCAACACATAGCAGAAAGCATGTATATCAGTTAAGATCCTTTTGGCTATAAGTGACAGAAAACATAGGTGCAAACTGGCTTAACCAATAAAACGTTTAAGGTGGACTCCAGAAGTATAATGTTCTGCAGCTAAATGATGTCATTCAAGACCCAAATTCTTTCCGTCTATATGCTTTGCTTACGTTAGGAAAGGCTTTATACTGAGGCTTAATCACCTGGTAGTTGCAACACAACTGCTGGTAACATTCAGATTAATATGATTCATTGTCCTAGTCCTTCAGGAAAGGTAGACATGCTCAAGGAAAGAGAAAAGAACATTTAAAGGGAAAATAATACCCTGCTCCCCTAGCATGGAAAATAAACCCATTCCTTCACATGCCTATCCCTGGACCAAAGGGGGCGTGCCATAATCTGGTCAGCATATTCCACAGGGATGGAGATGAAATAAAAACATGAAAAAAATTGATATTCTTGAAAGAAAGGGATTATGAATGTTGGGATAATCGACATTATTAAGCAATCAACAGTGCTCATTAAGCCTATAGGAGTATACAGTTCTGTTTGTTGGATGAAGGTTCATTGAATACTGCTTGCTTTTAGAGACTTGTAAATATTCAATTTTTGCAGAAATTTGTCAAAAAAATAATATTGATATTATATAGCAGCACCTTTCAAAATAATCTCCAATTCCCTCATAAATGATATTTACATTTATTATAATATTCTTTTGAAACTTATATAGGTTATTTTAATATTGTTGTCTATTTCTGATTATTTTTGCTTAGAACTCCCCACATCCTGTTTGCAAATTAATGTTTAACCTATAAAATTTATATTATAATTTTATTTTGTCCCTTTGTGGAAAACTAAATAATGCTATCTAATTAAAAGTCCTGTCTTTTCCTAAACTCTTGCATGAATTCTAAACAGTACCTCAGTTTCCAATGATTTCTCACATTTGAGCCACCATAAAGCCCAACACCACTGATGTAATCTTGTAACATTAAGTCCTCAACAATCTCATGGAGAATCTCCTTTGTCCTTGGCAACGCCTTGCAGACTCAAATATCCCACCACCTGCCACGGCTAGCTTGCTCATTTTTGAGCTATTCTTAGATAAATTCAGGTAGATACCTCCCTGACTTCCACCCAGGACCTACAATGTGTTTCACATTCTCCTAGTCCACATGGTTACATGGTTGCTGCTGCCTGACCTGTGTGAACCCACATCTCAAGATAATACCAGACTCCACTTAACCCCGTGCCTTGTGAACTCCTTTAGGATCCCTCAACTCAATTCACCTGGAGAATCTATCTGATAGTCTTATTTCTTGGAATTGAATGATGAAATGATCAACCCATTCTTGTCAGATTCTTATTGCCTACACAGGAGATTAAGCAAACAAAATTTTTTTACACATTTAGAAATAATCTCCAAATTACCTACCAAAAAATAATAACATTTAGTTCACACTAAAGGAAATGTTATACCTGAACTATCAATATTACTAAGCAAAGCATTCCTATAATTCAGTATTAGGACACAGAATGGTACAATAAAACAGATGCAGGTGTTTGAGACACAAAGGCCTAGGTTTGAGTCCAGGGGATGAATTCTATTATCTATATGACCTCATGAGTTATTTAACCTTTAGGAGTTCCCCTTTTCTAATATTGAAATGAGAATATAATCATTTTATTGAATGGCTATGATAAAGACTAGAAGTAAGTCTTTTGGAGGATTTAGAACAGTGATTGGCACAGATTAGGACATCAAAAAAATCACAAAACTATTAATATAGTTATTATAATCAAGACTATATCAGATTCCTCTCGGAGTTTATCCAAGATAAGGCTATTATTGGATGGATAGAGCGAGGAGCTTTAGCATAATACTTTAAATCTCCATTACAGATGTCTTCCCATGGTAAACCACATAATTTTGACTCTAAGGATAAAATTATAACATATATTATTTTAAATGAAAATACCGTGAATTTTACAACAGAAACAACTACTGCAGTATTTTGGAAGTTTTAGAAAATCAAGTTTGCAAAAAGTACAATACTTTTCTGAAGGTTTCAGAGTGTAGGTCAGAGACAGAGCACAGAAACAAAAAACATCTATTATATGTGTAGAATATTAAGACTAAGGATATACCAAAAACAAGCCATAATTTTTCATTAAGACAGGGACCAATCATCAAAAGAAAGCTCACTGTTTCAGGCTAAAACTGTGGATAAAATGTCAAATCCTTAAGGACTAAAACTCAAAATGACTCCATTCATTTAGAAATAGTGATGCTAACATCACCTGTTTATTGGGCTCCCTTTATATGCCAGACTCTGTACTGAGTCCTTGGAATCTATGAGACCAATGTATCTATGAGATAGGTTCTCTTATCGCTGGTTTACAGAAGAAGAAACTCAGACCTGGGAAGTTTAAGTGGCCTATAGGGGTCTAACAAGTTGCTGATCTTTGGCTGGGAATCAGGGATATGTGATTCCTCTTAGTTATTGCACTCTACTATCTCAAGTCCGAAAACTGAACCACTTCGTGGACAATAAATAGGTGGGTTAAAATGGTTGGATAGACTACCAAGCCAGATCAAATTTCTTAATATTATTTATTTCATATAATCTGTGCACAGTCTCTTTTTCTTTGAATTTCCTATATATTCTTCAATGATAAGTTTTATAATTGAAAGTAAGCTCTTTTACCTTTGGCCAAACATAAAGATAAAGCCCAAGTCATTTGCCCGCTTGACCGAACTTTCTACACTAGATTTCTTTATGTCCAATTTGCCTATGAGTTTTGTGGTGAGTGTGTGTGTGTGTGTGTGCGCGCGCATTGGGTTGAGTAGAGTGGTAGAACGGCAAGTTAGGAGTCTCTCATCAGGGATGCTTTATGTCCAGAGGAACTAACTTTGTTCAAATGAAGTGTAGACAAACAATTGAGGAGAAAAGGAAAATAATTAAAAATACACAGTATAGAATGCACAAAGGAACAGAGCTAGACAAAAAACAAGCAAAACAAATACTACAGAGGCATAAATGGGTGGAATTAGAGATCTTTTCCTTTTTCTTTCTTCCTTTCCCCTACACTAATATTAAGTAGTGTGTTTCTGTTCAAATTCACCATTATTTCAAGAAACAAATGGTATTTTCACATTTGCTCTTTATTCCCTTTTTTGCATTAACATAGCACATTTTCCTTAAATGTCTTTTTCTTTTAACTTCCTGGAATCAAGACCAAGGGTTGGCATTTACAGCTATAACTGATCCAAGTGCTACATTAGCATCTATTTATTAAAGATGATCTTTCATGTACAGTACAACCAGAACATTTGGCCTAATTCACTATACTAACATTTCCAATTTGGCTCCGAGTAGTGAGTTGTGTCTTATGGTGAAATAGTGCCTAATCAGTATTTATGAATAGGGTCTTAGAAGTCACTAAAGAGCACAGGAAGAGATTTTATCTTCTTAAAGCACAAATATTGCTGAGTTCTGGGAATCTGTATAGCACATTAAGATAGAACAGCTTTCCTTTTTTTTTTTTCAAATTGCTGTTAAAAATGTGTAATATAATACTGTCAGTAATTTAAATGGAGTGTACCTCTTCCTCAGACATTAATGCTATTTGTTAAACTTTGTAATTACTATGCAAATGAAGTGCTGTACTTAAAAAATGGCAGTGCCAAGATTACAACAGAGAAAAACAGTTTGAAATTCAAACTAATACAAAATAACCTTCAAGTCTTGTGGAACTCAAATATTGTATTTTTTTACTCCTTTGAATGCAGCATTCGGGTGAAAGCAATGAGGGCTTGTCTTTGTTCTTTGTACGTAGATAGCAGAAGGCTTAGAGCCAGAGATGTGAAAGCTTCTGAGACACATTAGTTCCCTGATCTTCACAACAGGTGGCTGATATTTTTATCCGTCTTTTAGAGATGAAGAAACCGAGTCCCAGAGATGCTTAACTCATTTGCTCGGGGTCACTTAAACAAGCCAGTGACAGCCCAGAAAGGAGCTTAGGACTCCCAAACTCAAGGCCGCTTGGAGAATCCCCAGACAGCTGTCGCTTGAAAGGAACAGAATTTATGGCTCCAATTATGATTTCGGAATATTAAACACAGAGGGAACTAGTGCAATCTAGTTTCATTTCATGCCAGGTAGATATTTTAGAAGAAAACGAGCAAGTTTGGTTTCCTGAGAATTAGCCCCTGACAAGGAAATATCTGTGAGCTACTGAGCACCATATGTACGAAGAAAGCAAACATTATGAGAAAAAGTGCATAGGTTTTCCACATGTTTGTATCCTCAGTGCCTAGTGCTATGCCTGGCAACGTAGACACTCAGAAATATTTGTTGGATCAAAGAATGAAGGAATGAATGCATGACCATTTGTCCTTTAAGTAACTTCCCACCCACATTGCCTCTTTTTCCTTTTCAGTCACTTTTCCTACCTTTACTTCCTGAGTCTGCAAAACAAACAATTGAAAAACAGCAGCAAAAAAAAACACAAGTTTTACCTTCCTCTATTAATTCTTCTTTTCCTCTACTTGTTTCCTACTCTTGAACCTGAATCAACTCTTTTTTTAATATCCCATGTCTTTAGAATTTTTATTTTCACTTAGATATTCACATAAACTAGAAAGATCTAAGGACCTGGCCCATTGGTAGCAATGTGTTGTTCTCTTTAGGTGATATTCTTTATATTTTAAAAGGAAACTTTTAAATTCTTAAGCCAAAAGAAAGAGAAACAAAAACTCAGGTGTAGAGTTGACATTTATCAGGGACACGGGAGAGCTGGTAATGAGAGCATTTTTGTTTTGGTGAAAGGCAGTGACAGCCTATCTATAATAATAGAAGTTGAGAATATCGGATATTGCATATCCCAATACCCACTGTGATTAGAGTGTGAGTATATGACATGGGCTCAACTAACCAGACACTCGTGACCCCACTTTGACTTTGAATTAGGAACTGTCAGGCAAAGAAATAGGGGCGTGCTGGAGGAAGGCTGTAGAGGAAGATGCCATGACCTGAGTTTCCAGGGCAGCAGTGGCCGTGGGCAAAGGCAGTGTCTGGTATTTGGACCTTACCGTTTCATCATATGTATAATCCACCTGTACTCTCCCACCTCACCAGAGTGGTCTGGCCTAGACAGTAAGAGATATCAAGACAAAATGAACATCCAGACATTGACGTAAAAATTAACTGCATGTGCTTTTAAGAAGACAAGTGGAAATCAAGAATATATATGAGACATTGGGTTACAGGCTAAACTTCTCATTGTGAACATTTACTGCTCACCCACGCTCCAAGACATGGTATCGCACAATAAAGTATCCAGAGATGAGGTCTTACACATGATATGCTTTCCTTCACCTCAGGAGTGTTATTTCAAGTGTTTGAAGAACCAAGATGGGATGTCAACATTTGCTACTTTGATGAGGATAGCTTGTATTCTTAAAGGGTGTTTAATTGACAAAGGGCAGCAGCTAATATAAAGGCCCTGGACCATTGATTCATTTCCGTTATTGCTCCAATGGCATGACTGTGGTTCTCCTGACATGGAGGAAAAAGATGTTTTGTTTGTTTTGCTGTATTTTCTGCATAATTGTGGTTACACTATCTTCTGATACTGAATGAAACTGTAGAAGGCTGAGATACTCTCTAGTAAGACTATGTGCCATTGAGAAAGTCATTAACTCTTTCAGGGCCCCGCTCTCCTTACTGCTAAAATGGGGATCATGTTTTCTCTCTCTTGGGTCATTGTGAGAATTAAATGAGATCCTGCATGCAAAGTTCTGAGCACAACATCTGGTTCACTCTTTCTAAAATAGCTACGTTCACAGAGTAAGATGCTTCCTCCACTTCCAGTCCAATAAAATACATATTCATAGAGAATTGGGTCACACTATTTCTGAACGACAGGTGTCTGCAGGGACGTGGGTTTGCCAAATCCACCGGCTGTCTTCACATCTTTCCGTTCCCATGAGATTTCTGCACATTTTCCCTGCCTTTTTAGTGGCTCCCCAGAGGCAGGCTCCCTCAAGAAGGAAGCTGGGTGTAGGCAGATGCTCCATTAATTTTCTTTTTGGCATTTTACAGTGAGTGGTGTGGATGACCCAAAGGCAGCCAGGAAAGGAGACAGCTAGACGGAGCCTGCAGGCCCCTCTAGAGTTCTTCCACTATCAGAACACTGTGAATGATAAACCTTTAAACAGTCCTATGAGTTACAGAGAAAGCTTCTAGTAAAGAGAGTGGTATTGGCTGAGTCTAGGGAATGGAAAAGAGGAAAATCAAGACAGTAAGAGCAAAAAATTCAGGTGGCATCCCAGCATGTTCCCACATGAGTCTTTATTTCTTTCCTTCTTAAAATTCTAATATAAATATTCTTAAATTTTAAAGACTATATAGCATTAGAGGGTGTTTAAGAAACATGATAAATAGATAAGTAAATAAATAAATATCATTCAGATCTCTACCCAAACACATCATTCACTTTAAATTTTGCAAATCTCTTCCAATATTTATCCATATGAAAAACATAGTTTGGATATTAGTAAAAAGGGTTCATTTTTACTTCATGTAATACTATGTAATTTTCAAAGGTGCCACATAGATTTCAGTATCATTACCTTTAATAAAAGTTGTCATCAATTAAACACATTTCTATAATTTATATAATCAAATGTTAATAGTCGGATAATTTGATTGCTTTCATGTATTTCTTATTACAAATAATGCATAAAAGAACATCTTTGTTCTTTGACCGTAGCATGTTCTATCTTGTGGATAATTCCTTAAGATAAATTCCTCAGAATGGTATTAGTCAACCTAAGAGTAGGAATATTTTTTATCTATATTTCATATGACATGATGAGGTTATACTACTTTTACATATATTTGATTTTCTTTTGAAATACCTTAAAAATGAAGAGAAATCTTACAAGTCTCTAAAGTACTCTTGGAAGGCAAAGACATAGCAGATATATATCTGTCTTGTACAAATGGGGAGATTCAAGTACAAAATGTTTAAACGATTTGCTTGAAGTGACACATCCAAGCCATTCAGAATAATGTTCCAGGACTTAAGCCAAGCTTCCATTGGTTTCAGATCACTTCATTGGCCTTGACCCAAAAGACAGCTTTGCAAACAACTTAATTTCACTGCTCGCAAGTCACCCAGAGGATGCTCAGTGCTGTCCCATTCACGCACTGCAAAATCCAAAATATGAAGTGTTGCTTATTCTGGAACTACTCTTAACGGGTCTCTGTGACAGGAAAACTCATCTTTCTTCTTGGATCCGTAAAATATGAACTAACAAAGCCTAGAAAAATTAGTCTAAAGATGACTGCTATTTAGCAACTCACATCTGGTTAGCTAATTCATATTTGTTTCTACTTCACAGTAACTTTTTTCTTCTGGTCCATGCATTAACTTAAATTTGCAAAATGAGAAAAGCAATTTGGGAGTTAATAAGAAAACATGTTTTTATTTGACATGCTACCAATTTGATCAATATCTGAGATCATTTGAAATGAAACTGTTTCAGTCACCATCTTGTTTCGTAGTATCTGATAGAGACATGTAAATTATTACAGATTTTAGTCCTTTGTGACCTCTAGCAACTCTCCATGCTGCCTATGATTCCATTTTTTCCTAAAACTGTTGCTGCAGAATTCTCAGCAGAAAAGGAGTACTCATCATTAAGATACAGGGCAGCCCTTTATAGAACTTTCTCTGTGGTATATAAACACACTTTTGTCTCAGAAAGGTAGATTCTTTCAATGGGGCATGATTTGTGCTTGTAAAACTTTGCTAAATAATTTCTTATGACTTCAAATTTGGGATGATCTTTTATTAGTCTGTACGTAAAGTCTCAGTGCACTCTTCTGGAATACGAAAATTAGTTTGATTTAGTCTTCCAGGATAGCACTGAGTATCCAGTTCCTAGATAGTTTTTAGCTTGGGATAACAGGACGGTTACCATATAAGAAAGAAAAACTGTTGCTAACTGAGATTATTTGAGTCTAATATTCTTCCTGGTCATTTAAGGGGATGGTTTCTTGATCAAATCATAACCTGTAATTTTATTCCCCTACATATTCTAAACAAGATACTTACACATTTTTCACCGATCTCCATCCCTTGGTGGACATATACAGAGCAGCAGGAGGCTCAATGCCATCTAGGTTAAGAAACGGTCCTTTGTGGTAGCACCTTGAGTTGCTCTTAGCGTGGCAGGCTGAAAAATGGCCATCAAAGATATCCAAGCCTCAGAACCTGTGACTATGTCACCTTACAGGGCAAAAGGGACTTTGCAGAAGTAATTTAAGTTAAGGATCTCGAAATGGGGAGATTATCCTGGATTGTTTGGGTGGACCCAATGTAATCATAAGGGTTCTTATAAGCGGAAAGAAGGAGGAACAAAAGAGGAGAAAGCAAGATGAAAATGGAAGTAGAGATTGAAGTGCTGCAGCCACAAGCCGAGGTGTGCTAGCACCCTCTAGAAGGTGGAAGAAGCAAGGAATGGATTCTCCGCTGGAGTCTCCAGAAAGAATCAGCCCAGCTGACAATAGCTTTGTAAGATTCATTTTGGAATTCTGACATTCAGAACTGTAAGAGAACAAATTTGTGTGCTTTTTAGCCACTGTTTGTGGTAATTGGTCACAGCAGCAGCAATAGAAGTAGCTTTCTGAAGAGTCTCTCCTGTCTTCATCAAGAATATGCTGCAAATCTCTTGGATAATTACTTTTATTTACAAGAAGGGTATTTTAAACCCAAAAAGCTTGATGTAGCAACTTTTGCTGCTATGTAGGACACAGTGTTTTCTAGCTAAATTCCAAAGGTAGACTTTTGGGAGAGCAATTGGGGTAACTCATTCACCAGTGATTAAGTTCAGAATAATGGAAACTTTTATCTTTCCTCTTCTGGGAAAGCAATCCTAACATTTATATGACATTATAACATTGCAGAAAATTACTACCATAATTATGTACCCTGCTAATATCTGTATAATTCTAAAATGAATTAATAGTAATATTGCGCTTGAAGATTGAGTGAAAAATTCTGAGCATTATTCATGTCTCTGCCAGCATATTCTTTAGCTATTCATGACATAACTGGTACAACAGTATGTCATCTATAATTGTTTGCTGAATAGCTAGGCACACCTCATAACGGAAAAGAAAAAATTAGAGGAAAAGAAAAGGTAGAGAGACAGGAAAGATTTCAGTATCATCTTTTATTGTGCTTGGTATCTGCACTGTTTAGGAGTTTTGTGTGGGCCAATATGACTGTGAAAGAATGAGATCATGTGGACTCATTTCTCTATGGTTCTGTATTTCTGGCTTTCAAAAGTTATGACTCTTACATGAGTTAAATTTAATTGTTGGTGAGAAAAATGGTTATCCTGTAAACTAAAGAACATATCTATTATATAATATCCATTATGCCACTCAATCCCTTACCTCATCTCCATATCGAGCACCTACAAATCACACATTTTCATTCAACTATTTTGCTGCATAGTAAAGACAGTTGTTAAAGACATCGAAAGAAATAGAGCCTATACATTTATTGCATGCAAAATGTGAGTTACAGATTTTATTACAGCCAAAATAAACTGTACAAAAGTAAAAACTTCTTGTAATGTTAACAGAGAGCCATGGCATGCATGCTTCTTGTGTTAAAACCTTAAGTACCCATAAGAAATATGTAAAATGTTGACTTGGTAAATTTACTATGAGGAGCTTACCTTTTGCAGTACCCTCACATCTACATCTAAGGACACCACATTATCTGTGTAAGATGCTGTAATTAACCTCTTTACTTATAATTTGTTTTTAATTATAAATAAGACAAAACCCATTTTGAAGTATATGAAATCACATAATCATGTACACATCCACTAACCTGCTTTCCCATATACTTCTTTGATTTTGAATAAAATTCGAAGTCATATTAGAACTGGGAAATTAACTCCACTCATTATTTAGCATCAGTTTTAGAGATAAGGAAACAGATCCAGAGAGAGGATTACTTGAGCTACGAGGTGAGGTTTTGTTATTTTAGTACTCTAGCATGTTGGTTTTAATTAAAAATATTTTTGAGAAACATTAGCTTCCTTCGTATTCCTGACCAAGCAACTAGTTCAGAGGTAGTTATGACCTGTATAACAAATTTCAGTTCTGAGATGAACTTTCTAGTTAATTGTTTGTCAAACACTCAAATTTTGCCTAAAGTCCTCCCCAGTAAAATCACTTATCATGTTGGGTATTGCCTCTCCATGCTATAGTCAATGTCTGTCCTGAAAACTGGCTACATGATATCTTATACTTAGGAATTTGCATATTTTTTCTTGCCTGGTGGTCCTAGAGAGAGGTCAGATGATCCTATAGCACAGGTCCGGCTATAGGTTGGTCCAATAATCAGGAGGTGGGGTGCCATCTTCTTCCAGAGAACTATACATCCAGGTCCTTCTTGCTTCATTGAGTTTTGAGAGGGTTTAAGTGGTGGATTTGCTAAACAGTTAGACAAGTATGCCTGAAAGGCAGAAAGACTAGAGCTTGTGACTCCATCTGATGAACTATTCCATTCTATCCTATTGTGTGATTATGGTGGTGATGGTGATGAAGGTTGTATAAAGCCTCCTGTAGTGTCCAGGTAAATGGATCAGACAACCTGCATAACTCTCTTTGCTGAATTATTTGGCATTCTCTTTCTGAAGTTGCTTTTAAACCAACCAAGAATGTAATGAGGGCACGCATTCTTGACAACTGATAGCCCTAGCCATATCTGAGAGTAGAAAGAGAGTAGGAATTAATTAAATCCCGTATCGAAGTTTGCTCCCTCAATAAAGTTGCATCTTGGAAAGTCTCAAATATCTCATAAAATTGAACGAAGTAGGGTGGGAGTTATGATTCTATCCCACGCCTCACTAATGATCCATGCATCATTAAATAAAAACTGTAGCAGGATGGTCCTGAAAAATCAGGCTTTTGGGGGCTGGCCCAGAGGGATAGTGGTTAAGTTTGGTATGCTCCACTTCGGCAGCCCGGGTTCACAGGTTCGGATCCCGGGCGCAGACCTACACCACTCATCAAGCCACGCTGTGGTCGTGTCTCACATACAAAATAGAGGAAGACGGGCACAGATGTTAGCTCAGCGACAATCTTCTTCACTGAAAAAAAAAAATCAGGCTTTTAGACTTGAGAGAAGAGGGAAAGTAAAAAGGACAGAGCTCTGTATTTTAACAAACATTCTGAATTCAAGTAAATAAATAAAACCTAGGAAAAGAATTGATTAGCTATACTTTTCAGGGCATGAGTATGCTTTCTTAATTGGTCTTGATATCTTGACTCTTGGGGTTCATTCATTCTATCATCTATATCTATCTATCTATCTATCTATCTATCTATCTATCTATCTATCCATATTTCCAAGCTCGGCTAGAAGATACTTTCTTTCTTCACAAATGAAAGATGTACTTTAGCATGATCATTATTTCTGAGTTTTAGTTTGAATCTGGGACTAGAGCACTCAGGAATACTAGTGTGGTTTAAAAAAATAGAGAGATAGCACAGGAAACAAAAGAAAAAAGTAGATAAGTTGGACAACATCAAATATAAAAACTTCCATACATTAAAGGACACAATCAACAGTGAAAAAGTAACTTACAGAATAGGAGAAAATATTTGTAAACCATATATCTGATAAGGGGTTAATATCCAGAATATATTTTTTAAAAACTTCTACAGTTCAACAATAATGAAACTATATACTTAAAAATGGTTAAGGGGTGCGCCCAGTGGCATAGTGGTTAAGGTCATGCGCTCCACTTCGGGGGCTCAGGGTTTGCAGATTCGGATCCCGGGCGTGGACCTACATACCGCTCATCAAACCATACTGTGGTGGCATCTCACATACAAAATGGAGGAAGATGGGCATGGATGTTAGCTCAGGACCAGTCTTCCTCACCAAAAAAAAAAAAAAAAGATTAAAATAGCAAATTTTATTTTACCGCAGTCAAAAAAGATAACTTAAAAAGAAACAACAGAGGGCCGGCCCCATAGCGTAGTGGTTAAGTGCGTGCGCTCTGCTGCTGGCAACCCAAGTTCCGATCCCGGGCACACACTGAGGCACTGCTTGTCAGGCCATGCTGTGGCGGCGTCCCACATAAAGTGGAGGAAGACCGGCTCGGATGTTAGCTCAGAGCCAGTCTTCCTCAACAAAAAAAGAGGATGATTGGCATGGATGTTAGCTCAGGGCTGATCTTCCTCAAAAAAAAAGAAAAAAGAAACAACAGAAAACAATTTGGTGGAATCATTAGGTTTTTTGGATACCCTGTCTGGTAAGTTTTTCCCTTTTATCCTTCATTATTTTGATTTGGAGCTTGAGCCTAACTTCATATAGTCACTTGGCATTAAATGAGCCCCCTCAGCCTAATGTGAACTCCAATCCTACTAAGGCACCTGAAAAGGGAGTATTGATCCTTAAACTAACAATATTCCAAAAACACCTCTACCATCACCAAGATATTCTTAATCTGTGAAGATTGATGGATTTCCCTGTATTCGTTTTCTATGCTGTGTAACAAATCATCACAGACTTGGTAACTTAAAACAGGATACATTATCATCTCACAGATTCTCTGGGTCAGGAATCTGGGCACAACTTAGTTGGGTTCTCGACAAGGCTGCAATCAAGACGTCAGCCAGGACTGGGTTCTCATTTGGAAGATCGATGGGGAAAGATGCACTTCCAAGATCACTCAAGTTGTTGGCAGAATTCATCTCCTCATAATCATACAACTCCTATAAGCTTGCTTCTTCAAAGTCAGCAAGTTGGTTAGCAAAATAAAGTCTTACATAGCATGACTTAATCAGAGGCGTGACATATTATCATCTTTGCCATATTCTATTGTTAGAAGCAAGTCACAAGGTTTCTCACAGTCAAGGGGAGAGGATAATACAAGGGCAAGAACACTGGTGGTTGGAGTCATAGAGTCTGTTCATCACCTTCCTCTACCCATATTTTTCTCTCATTTATATTGTTGGCATAGTGTGAAGGGTAGTCCTATAAATAACACCCCTTTGTTAGATTGAAAAGTGGCTACAATTGATCTCTTGCTGACCTTGGGCATTTAAGCATGTCTATTTCCTTGTTTCTACTTCAGCATACAACTTTTTTAAAACTCACCTTCCAGAGTTTGAGCTTTTAAATAATCCACAAAGCTGCTGTTTATTTTCTTTAGCAATCTATATTAAACCCAGGACACTGACTGCTAGAAAGCTGATGGTCTGTTGTCCTCCCTTTCAGCTTTCCACATCAGATAACACACTTCAATCTCTAACATAAATTTATATTAATTAATAGGCAAGACTCAAATGTTTTCTTTGAGATATTCAGGGATTTAAAAATCCTAGTTTAAAATTTTTCTTGTTATAACATATCATGGATATTTCAATTTCTTGGAACAGATTGGCACTCAAAGATCTAGCAAGTTTTTTTTTTTTTCTTTAAAACTGCAGAGCAGCCCCACCCTCATAGTCACAAATAGGTCTGTCGCATGTTAGAGAGTCCTTGCTCTTTGGCCTTTCATCTGTTTGATCCTGTGCTGAAATCTCCTGAACTCTTCATGAGTCAGGTTTGGCTTCTCTTATCATTTAACTCCTTCTTCACGGGTTTCTAAACAGATATAGTCTGTTGCCACTCAACAAAAATGTGTATTTATGACAACTTTTTGGTAAGTTCATTAAAGGTCTTCCACTGTTTTCCCAAATACTCTCAGTTGTCTAGGCAAAATTCAAGTCTTTCCATTTCCTCTCTCATCCTTATTCACTACAGGCTTCTACTTGCCAGACATTTTGAATGCAATGGTTAAGGCAACTATCTATGTACTTTCCTGTGTCTCTAACTCAAAAGACTAGTTCTGATATATTTATTCTCTAATACAGAATACCTTTTTTAAAGGGATCTTATCTGTTTCTAGTTAGAACATCACCAGAAACAACTGCTTTTAAAACACCTTCAAACAAAGTAGAAGACAATTTTAAAGCAAAATTATGAAAGGAAACTCACTTTGTCATCCAAATAACTGGTACTGAGGACCAAACTCTCAGCATAAGTGATCCCCTTCTATGTTCCCTTCACTCAGAAATTAATGCAGTTCTATTTTCGTGCATGGTAACCAGATTGGGAATTTTGTCAATTTATGATTCCTTTCTGTTTCTTACTTCCAAAGGATATTTGATAAAAGTTTCACGGAGCTTCAACATAACGTTTGCCTCAGGATTTAAAGACATTTTTCCACAGGTGGGGCTATAAGAGCTAGCATTAGCTATTTTCTGTTGCATGACTACTAAAGGTTGGGCATGCTACATCACAGACTTATGTTGTTTCATTTCACCTGGGAAGGGGTGTGGATTCATGGGCTGGATATTTTTTATGTCTTTAATAGGTAAGTAAAGGAGGTTCTAAGATTTTAGGAAATTTATACATGATTCTATGACTATTTAGATAGTGGCTCTGGGATTTGAATCCAAATATGTCTAACCTCATCCTCCGATGAGATAGGCTCAGAGGTGGTGAGCAACAGATTGAGAGGGCAGGGCACCCGAGCAAGCCCTGCACAGGAAAGAGGATGCAAAAGTAGAACTATTAGTTCCCCAATTCCCTCCAACAGAAGAGATGTCACTTCAAGATTATCAACCCATTTCAGACAGACCACTGGTCATTTTATAGGCATCTGTCTGGCCGCATGCCCAGTTGGATGAGCAGTGCCAGACAGGTTGTGGAGAGACCGAAGAAAAGACCTGGAGATGGCGAACGAGACATATAGGTTTATTGGGAGTTACTTACAGGAAATGTCCAGTGGCGGCTGGCTGGACGGAAATGTGCACCTGCAACCGCGGGTGGGGAGGGGGTTAGTTATATAGGCAGGGGACACAAAGGCTATATGCTTTCCAAGGGGAGCTGTTCCTGGTACGACCAGCATCCCCCGGAACACGGGGAGGAGCTCTGTGTTCCTTTAAGAGGTGATGGCCTTTGAGTGAGATAAGGTAAGATCCGGGCTGGCCAGGTCCTGGATTCTTACAAATCCCAGCAGCTGGGCGTCCTGCCCAGGAGGGAGCCAGAAGGACATGCGGTTTCAATGGGCTTGTGGGCTCTTGCTGAGCAAGCAGGGCCCAGGCCCTACAGCATCACTGCATGAGCTCAGCACAACATCTCCCCTCCTCACCCCATCTCCAACTTATGTGGCAACTGGCCACACAGAATTCAAGGGGAGCAATCTGGAGACATACCCAGCAGATAAGGTTTAACAACTGCCAGACAACTGCTACCTCTATCCTGTATGGCTTAAATACTCCTGAATTTAAACCCCACTTGCTATTTTAAACTAGGTTGGTTTTCTAATACCTTATTCTTCTAACCCCTTATGGTGAACAAGAGAAGGAGCCATAAAATAAAACAACTAGTTCTGATATGACTGACCAGTACTATGTAAAGGATAGGCTGAAAATTAAGAGTGAAGGGAGTTGAGTATTTTGTCTCCTAAGCACACAGATTCTTTTAAAAATTTCAACTCTATATTTCATGTCAGATAAACAATTCCTTATGCATTGAGAAAAAATTCTATGTGGGTGTTCATAGGGAGACAGGTGTGAAGTTAAATTCCTGAGAGCTTATTATTCAATAGAAACTTTCCGTATATTGTAGCAATTAATTTCACAGCAACTCTGCAAGACATTTAATATCAGCTCCATTTTATAGAAAATGATACTGATGTTCAGGGAAGTTAAATGCATGTCCCAGGCCACAGAGGTGGTAAGTAGTACATCTCACTGCAAATTCTGTACTCTTTTCCTTAAAGGTATTAACCAGTTGTGGCGATCATATCTGCAATATTAAAATCAGATTTTAACACTAGTTTCTTCAAACATGCAGATAGATAAATCTACCTAAAATCTATGTAAAATTAAATGTATATTTCCAAGGAGATGTTACTCTATTTAGATCTACAAATCAGTATGCAATTTCATCCTAATTAAAATATGTTGTCATGCAAGTATAATAACATTTTAATCATTTATTAATAATTAATATTTAAATATTTACTTTCTCTCTTGGAGATTCTGTTGCTTAGTGAGTAAAAGTTAAAATTTTTTAAGTTTAGATGCTTTTAACAGATACATATGTAAAACTGGAACTACCTACATATTCCTGAGGTCCTCTAACAGAGACAGATGCCACCCCTGAATAAGATGATCAATGCTTCATACAGGCCACTCGTCATTTCACAGGCACCTGCATCTATCTAGCATCACTTTCAGCCTCCCCACAGTCGGGAGATTGTAGAGGGATATCTTTAAAGCTTCCAGAACTCGGGCTTCCTTCTGATCACAAATATTCACTCTTATTTTCCCATATGAAAAATACTCAGTTCCTCTCCAAAACATACGCAAAGTCCTGTGTTTTCATGGCATCAGGCTTGATCGGGTCCAGATGCAGTGCCCATGCATCTGGAGAGCTAGGTAGATTGTCTGCACCTCTCCCCTCCCGTGCACCTATCAGATGATGGTGGGATAGGAACAAGATAACAGTACTTACTCCTATCTGAAATGGAAAGAAGAGGAGGCAAATAGCAGTTACTAGTCTACGGCAATTCTGAGATCCTATTGAGCGCATATGGCCAGAATCCCGTTCCCTGGAAATAGGAAATGGTCTTTGACTTGGCCTCAGTCCAGTTCAGTCTATTGTTCTCTAAAGCTCTTGACTATGCCACTCTAATTCCACTCTCTGGGAATTTCTCCTTTGCATCACTCTCCTTGACCATTTTTGAAAAGGGCAATGAGCAGCTTTCTTTGTCGGCTTCCTATTGCATGTCTTTTAATATCTAAAAAAATCTCATATTCTTTTGGTGCAGGCAGGTGGCACCTTTGCCAGTCAAATTCTCTTTTTACACTATGTTTTTATGTATTTGATTCCAGTTAACTACATATGCGAAAAGTCACCTACAAAATTCTTTCAAAAAGTATCTCTGTCTCCTTAACTACTAGTAGATTGGGTACATCAGGATTATATGGGCCTATGTCCCTAAGTTTCCTAGGATCTTTGTTTGGCTTAAAAGATCCACTAGAGGCATCTTAATCCTTTCAGAGGTTCTAACGATGAATGTCACAGTCACAGGCTTGATTTGGTCTTTTCTCTGAGGTCACGTCTTACTGTAACACTCAGAGTAATTGTCCTTTGTCTGAGGCTGTTTTTCAATGAGCTGTCGAAGAAAAATTGCACGAGATGAAGTTAAACAGACAAGGAAGACTTTATTTAAGATTACTGCAACAGAGGAAGGAGATTGAACTCAACTCCGCTGAAATAACATGTGGAAGTGTTTTTAAATGTTTTAAGTGGTAAGTGAACCAGTGGAAGAGTACTGGAGGGCATTAGAGAAGGAGATTGGTCAATGCGATGTGTCATCAGATTGAGTTGTTCCTGAGTTTACAAATGTTTTCCTCTATGATTTGGCCGCCTATATTTGCTAATTGGTGCCCATTGGAGAAGTTAGGCTCCTCTCTTCCACAGAGACTGAGAGATGAGAGCACTGTTTTCCTTGATGATTACATTTCATAAGGGATGGCTCCCTGGTCTTAAGAAAGACAATTCTGGGTTTTAAAACTGGTAAGAGGCTGAAAGAACATTTACATCTCAAAGGGGCAGAGAAAGAATTTATAATAGAAAGTTTTCTAAAGTAAATGCCCTAAGAAAAGGGAGGCCAGGGGCCTGGAAGAAACCTGTCTAAAGTTTAGCTAACCTGAGGGCAACATGAAGGCTATCTTGGTTAGGATACATCATTGATTTGAAGAGAAACATTTCCTTTTTCCATCTCTGCAATCTCTGAGCTCTCTCTGTTTTCTCTAATTTTTGCTTGCAAACGGGCCAGTTTTTGTTTTGTTTTGTTCTTTAACGAGCTCACCATTTTCTTGTAGTACCTTAATAAGAAATCAACACATGCATTCAACATTCTGCCTCAAAATATTATTTTCTCTCTTTTAAGTAACTATAACTAAAATTCTACCAAATAGATCATTCTTCCAGCTTCCCATAAGAGTTTCTTTGCCGACTGCCACCTAATCCCAGAGAAATAGCACATATTTTAGTTTTTTTCCATTTGTTTGTTTGTATTGTTTTATGGTATCATCCCATCACCAATTTTTTCATTAGTCAGATTTTGCTATGTAAAAATCTAACATAAAATCTCAGTGGCATATAAAATTTAAGCATTTTTCTTGCCTGTGGTCTTGGGTCAGCTTGAGTCAGCTGCAGGCTCAGCTGAAGGGTGTTAAGATGCGAGAGGAACCTTTCTCAAGACAGTGGCAGAAGCACCAAAGAGAAAGAGAGAGCTGAAGAATATTTTAAGCCTCTGCGGTCGTCAATTCACAGTATTACATCAATCCACAATATTCCATTTGCCAAAGCCAGTCACGTGGACAAGCCTCAAGTCAAGGGGAAAGGAAGTACATTCTACCCATTATAGATAAGGGGAAAAGGAAGCGAATAAGCAACATGAACAATGACTTAATCTACAACAGCTATTTTTGTTCTGTGCTTTTTAATTCAATTTTTAAATGGGAAAAAAATGTATGTTTTATAGGGCTGCTGTGGGAATTATATAAAATGGCGTATGTGAAACATCTAATAAAGACACTGGCAGATTTAGAAATTCCTTAAATGTTAGTTTCTTTGTACCAAGTTAAATGTCATTCATCAAGGAAAAGTTAAGAGTTTACATCTTAAATTTATACATATAACATTATTTTTTTCTTTAACTTGTGTCTCCTTTTTCCCTTATGATGTTAGTATTAGTAAATTTGTCACAATTTTTTTGTCTCAAATAACATATAGTTCATATAGATTAAAAATTTTTACTAGAATATCTTCAGAATGTCCTCCGATACTCTAGTTCTGTTTTGTATCCGTTACAACCTAAGATCCAGGATGGGACTTTTTTTTCATAGGAATATATTTAAAAAAGTATCTGCAGAAGAGCCTTTTGTGGGTCTAAGTGTCAGGACAGTCTTGGATAATCAATTCCTGATTCACAGAATTAGAAAGGTTTTGGATTCCACTTGGCACAATATAATCATTTGAACTTAATCTGTACGAATTTAGCAAAAGGAAAAACATAGTAATTTCAGAGTGGTAAGCAGATGGCCAGCTTACCTCTGCTTAATGTTCCCTCAGTTCCCTTTCTCATTCTATTTGCATCTGCTATCTCATAGGTGTTTTTAGGAATATTCCCTGGGGGTTTTTAGAATATGTGATATTCAACATTGTTACTCAGTCTGCTTAGAGAGAAAATATTCTAGGAGAAAAAGATGAAAATATATTGGCCTTTTATAAAACTGCCTTTGGCTGCATGCAGGTTCTAACTGGTAATATTAGGTGCATTCGTTGTCATTTAAGAATGATTTTCTTGAAACAGCAAAGAATATATTTAAAATTAAGTGTGCTGCATAATTACTTTAGACTTGGATGTCTTAGTGTTTAAGTGTATATAAATATTTATTTATATAAATATGTAACTAGACGTTTAATGTGTAATGATGGATAGGAGTATGAGCTTCAGAGTTAGACTACATTGGGCTTGAGTTCAGATATGTGACTCTGGAAATCATATATTCCATGCAAATTTAAGTATTTACATCTGTTAAATGGGTTTAATCCTAGCATATTTCTTACACGAGCATTTCAGAGATTATGTGAAATAACTCAGATATTGCATATATTACATAAGAGAACTGAATGAGATAATGCATGTAACACAGGTGTAGTATAAGACAATTAGTGAGGACTCAAAAATATATACCCATGTTTATACTATATGTCATGAATATAATATATGTGCAATAGGTATTAAATATTTTGTCATAACTTTACTAATGTGACATAAACACATACCCATTAATATTCTTCAAACAAGTACTAATTAGCAAATCTATAGATTAAAACAGAGGTAGACAGGCTTGTTGTGTAAAGGCCCAGATAATAAATATGTTCTTCTTTGTAGGACATAAAGTCTTTGTCACAGCTTCTCAACTCTGCTGTTGTAATGGCCAAGAAACTATAAACCACACATAAATGAATGAGGTGAGGCTGTGTTCCAATAAAACTTTATTTATGGACACTGAAATTTAAATTTCATCTAATATTCACATTACAAAATATGGAGGTTCTTTATATTTTTCACCCATTTAAAAATGTAAAAACCATTCTTAGCTCAACAGCTGTACAAAAATAGGCGGTGGGCCAGATTTGGCCTATGGGCTGTATTTTACCTCCTCCTGAATTAAAACATTGTGCCAGCATCGACACTCGTCTTCTCTCTCTTATAGTTTTTTGTTTTATTTAATTTTTGGTTTGTTTTGTTTAAATTTTGCCTTGTTTTGTTTTAAATCATATTACTAGGAGATTTTTCACAGGAAGACTATACTGATTCAATTTACTAAATGGATTTGACCTATGTGTGGTCTTTCCCCCAAAATTATTCTTTTAAATATCCATTTGATATGGACGGCAATTATTAGCTGGATAAAAAAATAGATCTTTAACAATTATATATGTTTTCATGCTTGTACTTGCTAAACCTTCCTATTATTTCTAACATAGTTTCTGATTTTCAGTTTTTCCACTACTGTGGTTTTCTGTTTTTGAATGAATAAGAATAACTATTATTACTTGTTTTTTTCTTTTTTTTTGAGTGAATAACTATAGTATCACTGAAAGGAGACATTTAGAGAAGTAGAAAAAAGTGGAGCACTGATCTGAAAGGCCTCAGAAGCCAAAGAAATCACTATGATAACATCTCTAAAATGTTTACTTACGTTACTTATTATTATATTAAGACATAACTATTGTTTGAGAGGTTTACTCAGGTCTGTAAAACTCAGTAGTGATTTTTATTTTAATTGAAAAAAGAAGTTAATAACCTGATAGGCAACCTAAACTTGGCCTAAAACAGTACAACTCCTCAAGTCTTGCCGTGGATCACAGAAAAGTGAAGACATCAGTTAACCATCTTCCATTCACATGTGCCCTTCCTGTGATGGTTAATTTTATACGTCAGCTTGGCTGGGCTAAGGGATGCCCAGATAGCTGGCAATACAGAAGTCCCCCGTTATCTGTGGTTTCACTTTCTGCGGGTTTCAGTTACCCTTGGTCAACCACACTGTGAAAATATTAAATGGAAATTTCCAGAAATAAAAAATTTGTCAGTTTTAAATTGTGCTCCTTTCTGAGTAGTGTGATGAAATCTCGCTCTGTCCTGCCCGGAAGGTGATTCATCCCATTCGTCCAGCAGATTCATGCTGTATATGCTACCAGACTGTTAGTCACTTAGTAGCTGTCTGGGTTATTAGATCAGCTGTGGTGGCATCGCACTGCTTGTGTTCAAGTCACCCTGATTTTACTTAACAATGGCCCCAAAGCGCAAGAGTAGTGATGCTGGCAATTCGGATATGCCACAGAGAAACCATAAAGTGCTTCCTTTAAGAGAAAAGGTGTTTTGCCCATTTTTTTAATTGGGTTGGTAGTTTTTTTGTTGTTGAGATGCGTGAGTTCTTTATATATTTTGGAGATTAAACCCTTATCAGATGTATGGTTTGCAAATATCTTCTCCCAATTGTTAGGTTGTCTTTTCGTTTTGTTGATGGTTTCCTTTGCTGTGCAGAAGCTTTTTAGTTTGATGTAGTCCCATTTGTTTATTTTTTCTATGGTTTCTCTTGCCCAGTCAGACATGGTGCTTGAAAATATGTTGCTAAGACCGATGTGGAAGAGCGTATTGCCTATGTTTTCTTCTAGAAGATTCATAGTTTCAGGTCTTACATTCAAGTCTTTAATCCATTTGGAGTTAATTTTTGTGCATGGTGTAAGGTAAGGGTCTACTTTCATTTCTCAAAGAAGATATGCAGATGGCCAACAGACACATGAAAAGATGTTCAAAATCGTTAACTATTAGGGAAATTCAAATCAAAACTACAATGAGATATCACCTCACACCTGTCAGAATGGCTATAATTAACAAGACAGGAAACAACATATGTTGGAGAGGATGTGGAGAGAAGGGAACTCTCATACTGCTGGTGGGAGTGCAAACTGGTGCAGTCACTATGGAAAACAGTATGGAGATTCCTCAAAAAATCAAGGATAGAACTACCATACGATCCAGCTATTCCACTGCTGGGTATTTATCCAAAGAACTTGAAAACACCAATGCATAAAGATGCATGCACCCCTGTGTTCATTGCAGCGTTATTCACAATAGCCAAGACTTGGAAGCAACCTAAGTGCCCATCGAGGGACGAATGGATAAAGAAGATGTGGTATATATACACAATGGAATACTACTCAGCCATAAGAAATGATGAAATCCAGCCATTTGTGACAACATGGATGGACATTGAGGGTATTATGCAAAGTGAAATAAGTCAGAGGGAGAAGGTCAAATACCATAAGATTTCCTTCATTAAGTAGTAGATAATAACAACAATAAACAAACACATAGAGACAGAGATTGGATTGGTGGTTACCAGAGGGGAAGGGGGGAGGGAGGAGGGCAAAGGGATAATTCGGCACATGTGTGTGGTGATGGGTTGTAATTAGTATTTGGGTGGTGAACATGATGTAATCTATGTAGAAATAGAAGTATAATGATGTACATCTGAAATTTATGCAATGTTATAAACCACTGTTACTGCAATAAACAAAAAATTTAAAAAAAAAGAGAAAAGGTGAAAGTTCTCAACTTAATAAGGAAAGAAAAAAAAATGTATGCTGTTTGCTAAGACCTACAGTAACTTAATATAGTATATTGTTATAATTGTTTATTTTATTATTAGTTATTGTTGTTAATCTCTTACTGTGCCTAATTTATAAATTAAACTTTATCTTAGGTTTCTCTGTATTGGAAAAACATAGTATATATAGGGTTTGTTGCTATCCGAGGTTTCAGGTATCCACTGCGGGTCTTGGAACATATTCCTCTCGAATAAGGGGGGACTACTGTACTTTATTTCTGGGTGTGTCTGTGAGGGTGTTTCCAAAGGAGAGTAGCATTTGAATTGGTAGACTGAGTAAATAAGATCCGCCCTCACCAATGTGAGTGAGCATCATCCAACCTATTGAGGGCTTAAATAGAACAAAAATGAAGGAAGGAAGGTGAATTCCCTCTCTTTCTTCTTGAGCTGGGAGGTCTGTCCATCTTCTCCTGCCCCCAAACATTGGAGCTCCTGGTTCTCAAGCTTTCAGACTCAGACTGAATTACACCAGTGGCTTTCCTATTCCTATTCTCTCTCTTTCCTATTTCCTCTTCTCTGCCCCTCTTGCAGGCGGCAGATCCTGGGACTTCTCAGCCTCTGTAACAGCATCAGCCAATTCTTATACTGAATCTTCTTTTCTGTGTATCTGTGTCTATATATAGCCTATTGGTTCTTTTTCTCTGGAGACCCTAACTAATACTCTTCCTTTTGCTTCAGAGGAACTTCTTCCCATTCACCAGGAGCTTTCTTCTTGGAGACAAATGTTTCCAACTATGTGAAAAAATATTCTGATCCTAAAATGTTACTGTTCTACAACACAAAAATACTGTTGTTTGCATTACAGCAAAAAGAAAAAAAAAAACCACAAAGATTGATCCTTCTAACATTACATATTGTGGTAAGATTTATCAACATTTGTGTGTGTGTGTGTGTGTGTGTGTGGAAGATTAGCCCTGAGCTAACATCTGTTGCCAATTGTCCTCTTTTTGCTGAGGAAGATTGGCCCTGGGCTAACATGCGTGCCCATCTTCCTCTACTTTTATGGGACGCCGCCACAGCGTGGCTTGACAAACGGTGCGTCTGTGCGCGCCCGGGATCCGAACCTGCGAACCCCAGGCCGCCCAAGCGGAGCGCTCGCACTTAACTGCTACACCACCGGGACGGCCCCTAAACTCTAATGTTCAGAAGGATCGTTTGACAGGGTTGTTAAAATATAGATTTCCTGGAGCTAGTGCCAGAGAATCTCATTTTCATAAGTCTATAAAGGGGTCAAAGAATGTTAAATTTTAGCAAGAACACTCAGTGTTTCTGATGCAGATATCCTAGGGGCACATGAAGAGACATTTTAGGTATTGTTAGGTCATTCTTCTTACGTACCTTGGCTTAGATGTTATATTATCCTGAGGTCTTTTCTGACTACCTTTTATATGTAGGATCCTTTGCTATTTTTGAAACCTGAACTTTACTAATTTGCAATTTTGCAAATATTTACTGAGTCACTTGTTTATTGAATATTTGCTGGACTAGAGTGTAATCTTTGCAAGAGTGGGGACCAGTCTGTTGTTTTTACCAATTTGCACTCAATATCCAGCATCATGTCTAAAACAAACTAGCATCTCAACAAATGTTTGTTCAGTGGTCATCTAACAAGGCTTCCAGTAATTTCCAGGTCCTGCTTTTTTTCCTTCTTCCATGCATTTCCCCAAGGAAATCTGTATCTAAAATGCCTAAAGCCATGCCAGGTGCTGAGCAAACATTTAGTAAATATATGTTTAATGAATGGATCTATGCTGAAGACATTAGCATAGTTAACATCTCATCATGAGCGCTCTAGAGATCTAGATGATCATGTACCTCTAGTTATGGTTTACTTTTGAAGTCGTATGTAGTAGGCAGAATATCCCCCCACCCAAAGATGCCCATGTATTAATCCCCAGAATCTGTGAATGTAATCTATTACATAGCAAGGGGGGATTAGGTGGCAAATGGAATTAAAGTAGCTAATCAGCTGACCTTAAGTAAAGAGATTATCCTGGATTTTCCTGGTAGGCCCAATGTAATCACAAGCATCCTTAAATGGGGACAAGCGAGGGAGAGAGTCATAACCAGAGACATAGAATTGTGAGAAAGACTAACCGTTATTGTTTGTTAATAGCCAGCTATTGCTGACTTTGAAGATGGAAGGGGGTCAGGAGCCAAGGAATTTGAGCAACCTCTAGAAGCTGGAAGAGGCAAGAAAATGGATTCTCCCCAGAGCCTCCAGAAGGGAACACAGCCCTGCCTCTACCTGGATTTTATTTTATTTTATTTATGTATTTATTTATTTTTTTGCTGTAAATTTATTTATTTCAAATTTCTTTTTTTTATTGTGAAATTTCTGCTGTACATTATTTTTGTTTGTTTGTTTGTTTGTTTATTGCAGTAACATTGGTCTATAATATTGTATACATTTCAGGTGTACATCATTATACCTCTATTTCTGCATAGATTACATCATGTTCACCACCCAAATACTAATTACAACCCATCACCACACACATGTGCCGAATTATCCCTTTACCCTCCTCCCTCCCCCCTTCCCCTCTGGTAACCACCAATCCAATCTCTGTCTCTATGTGTTTGTTTGTTGTTGTTATTATCTGCTACTTAACGAAGGAAATCATACGGTCCAATACCTGGATTTTAGATCAATGAAACTCACTACGGATTTCAGAACTCCATAATAAATTTGTGGTGTCTTCAGCTATTTGTTTGTGTTCATTCATTATGGTAGCAATAGGTAATGAATACATCATATAATGACTTTGATGATATATAGAATATACAAGGGCAAATTAGAGGAGTAGAAAATGAAGAAGCAAATATGCTGGCCAAGGGGGTAAACATTATAACATAAATCTTCCTCATAGGCAAGGAAAAATGACAATTACTTAAGATACTCACATTTCTTTATCATAAAGAGAAAGTAGCTATATTTATTTAGTTATTTCAAAAGAAATTTTAAAATTCCAGGTATTAAATTGTAAAAAAAATCCCAACATTTTACATACTTAATACCCCTGAAAGCTATGACAACATTATGACTATAGCTGTAGACATGAGGGCAGTGCTTCCTGGGTTTGGGGCAAAAGAAGATCAAGGTACGAAATCTGAATATCAGAGAGACTAGGAATAGAGTGTAGCTTGAAAAAAAAATTACACAGGTGAATCTGACATACTTTTCCTTCTACAGTCGTGAATCAAAGATAAGGAAGGCATTGGGAGATATAGGTGATACTTTTTTAAAAAATTAGATTCACAAAAAAATTAATCCAATACACACTATTTTAAAAAGAAAATATTAAACTGTAACTAAAGCAAGATGAGTCTTTAAGGGACTAAGCTAATATGGTCCAAGGAAGTGGCCTTATTGTGGTCAGATTTTATTCAGAGATAGAAGGTAAAATGTCAAGGTGATATCGAGATGAAGTGCTTGATAATCTTTATAATCTTTGCTGATATCACTTTTCATTAGGCATTTAATGAGAGAGAGTCAATCGTTACATTCTCTGTTAAATTATTGAGTTAGGTTTTTCTTTCTCAGTTCTTACATGGCACTATTTATGCTTCTTCCTTACTATAAGTTGTGATTACTTGTATACAGACGGTCTCTGATTCACAGTGGTTCGCCTTATGATTTTTTGACTTCATGATGGTGTGAAAGTGATACGAATTCAGTAGAAACCATACTTTGAGCTTTGAGTTGTGGTCTTTTCCCAGGCTAGCGATGTGTGGCAGGATATTCTTTCATGATGCTGGGCAGTGGCAGCGGGCCACAGCTCCCAGTCAGCCACGTGATCAGGAGGGTCAACAACCAATACACTTACAACCATTCTGGACCCAGACAGCCATCCTGTTTTTCACTTCCAGTACAGCCTTAAATCAAATGCATGAGACACTCAACACTTTATTATAAAATAGGCTTTGTGTTAGGTGGTTTTGCCCAACTATAGGATAATGTAAATGTTCAGAGCACATTTAAGGTAGGCCAGGCTAAGCTATGTTGTTCGGTAGGTTAGGTGTATAAAGGCATTTTTTTACTTAACTGATATTTTCAATTCATGAGGGGTTTATTAGGACGTAACTCCATAGTAAGTTGAGGAAGATCTGTATATGTCTGATTTCTTCACCAAGGCACCATTTCCTTGAGTAAAGCATCATGCCTCTGATCTTTATAACTAATTGTATTGCCAGGCTTGATAAATGCCTGGTAAGTTAAAGAATCCACTTTCATAAGAGAAGTGAAAAACTTTTGAATCACACGAACTTACATAGAAGAGAAAGGTGATAGAATATGTCCCACCATGTTTTTTATTTAGTTATTTAATCAACACATCAAATCCTTTTGTGTGTTTCATAGGGTCAGGTAGTAAGCTGTTTTTTTAACGAGAATTTTTCAATGATGAAGTTACAACACGTAGAGTATTTGTTTCCCTCACAGTTTATTACATGCAGATTATTAGCTCTTATGGCACATTGTGTGTTCACTCCTTTAGAAAAGTTCCTAGAATTTCCTTTTGATTCTAACTGTGAAACGTTCTTTGGCTAATTATTATTAAATTAACTGCCATTTTTCCCCAATATGTCTTAGCGGAAACTAGAAAGATTTTCACCACTGGCTTAAAAAGTTAGTGAATCAGGGCTTTAAAAGGGCAGAAAATGCATGGATGCACAATAAAAGTTTAAAGAGCAGGACCTGACATTTTTGGAATACTCTTGGTGAATATGAAATAGAATTCTAAAGCTAGTACTAACTCGCACGTTCAGCGCCTCCTTGCGTGTTGCGACTGGCGACTCAGCAGAACTCGCAGCTTTTCCTCATTCTGAGCAACTCTGTAATGTGATGTGACTGACATTGACTCTTTCTGTTTGCTCTGTAAATTGTTTCAAATATTTTAAAGACTGAATTGGATTGTCCGTGCAGCAATCTCATGGCTGCAAACTCCTGCATACCCAGGTATTCAAAATACAAGTAAATAAAATACAAATGTAATAAAAAATGTTCTGTTTGGTTCTATAAACTGGAGATAAAGCAAGCGTAGAGAGAAGTTGAGGGAATCGAACAAATTATACAGAAAGTTCTCATTATCTCTAAAGTAAAGTATTCTTGATATTCACACTGGAATACACCGAATAGAAAGTAGGCTGAGTACAGTTCAACATTCATGGCCTTCTTTTGTCTAAAACATTTCATACAATCCGGAAATCTGAATACTTGATACTCAAACCTTTCCCTAATAAATTATGAAAATGTGCCAAGATTTCTCTTTGTAGGCTTCATGTTACTTTAGGAACAAATTTTGTAGTTTGTTTTGGTATGTACTAGAGAGACATTTTGAATACATTATTTTTGGACTTATACTTCTATCCCGGGGATAAAGACCATTGGGAAAAATTTCTCTGTTTCCTGAATTATATATAAATATATATATATTTAATTAATTAATTAATTTTTGTCTAGTGGATCAGCCCATGGTCTTGTGGAACTTATAAATCATGTTAGAGTTTGTGTTATGCATTTTTTTCGTTTGCTGTCAGCAAGCTCAGAGCAAAACTTGTGGTTCATCTCTGTTAAGTACACTAGGTCTCATAGGATGAGGTTTCTCACTCCCTTTTCTTTTCCAAAGAAAATATTAAAGGAAATACAGAAGCCAACTGGTGAAGTTTTTCCTGAACTGTACGCTGATAAATAGAGATGAAAAAGCAGACTCTTTCCAACCAGTGAACAAATGTCTTCCAAAGTTCCTTTGGCAGATGCTCACCAAGCCTCTACTTGCATATTTCCAGTGATGGGAAGTTCAGAAACTTAGAAAAAACACTTTCATTTTATTATGCAGAAAAATTCAACTTTTTTCAGCCTTTGCAGAAAAATTCATTTCTGTGCCTCCTTTGCAAACTCTAGGTCTGTTCTTTGAAGCTTTGAGTCTTTGGGGTGTCTTTTATTTTCTTTTTTTCAGTTTATCAATTATAATTACTTTTGAGATTAAAGTGGTGATTTCCAAAGACAGACTTTATAAGTTGTGCTACCTGCTTTTGAATATATGGACATCCAAAAAGTTAAGGAAAAGACAAAGAAGGATAAATTAATATACTTAGAAAATTTTCTGATGAATTATCATTTCCAAAGAAAAAGAACAGCTCTGGGAGCTGGTACATACGATCAAAGTAAAGTGCAGAAGATTGCCACAATTCAAAGCATAGAGAAAAGAATGCTAGCATATAAATCAGCATTTGTTAAAATAGAGCTTTGGAAGACACCTAAAAAATGGTAAATAGTAGATGCATTTAAGAGAATTGGGCTTAGCTCTGTTTCTGGGCTAAAATAGTAAAAAAAAATTAGCGAGTTGATGTCACATTTCCCTATAGGCATATATGGTTTGCAACACCAAGTTAAGGTTTAACCCATTAGTTTTTAAGAGCTTTATTTTACAGACTTTTAGAAAGAATTTAGCATTCAAAACCAAACAGGTTGGTTTTGTGTGGGATACATAGATCTTTCCAGATGTTCGTATTTACAAATGATAATTTCCATATTTGCTTCAAACAGAAAATTTCATCAGCTGATGCTCATGCTGTTTACATGACTTGGTCACCCAGAGTGGCCTCTGGTGTAGAGAGTAGGCTTTGGATCTGTTTTCAAACTTAACATCCTGACATTTCTATCTGTGATAGTCATAAAGTTAAAAAATGCGGATATCTCAAGATTTGCAAATATAAGAATACCAAAATATATATTTTACAATATGTTTTCCACACAGTTGAAGTCTGTGGTGTATGTGTGACTATTGCTGACTTCTGGCAGGGATGGTCAAATCTCTTGCAAGGGAAGTTTGCCTAATGCTTGGTGGTCATTTGAATACACACTCAAGGAACTGGCACAGGGCAGGAGACTTGCTGAGAGAACCATAGAAATCAAGGGAGTCAGTTATAGGTGACAAGGATCATGGAGTTCTAGAGTGGATGTCCTACAAATACAAAACTCGAAAAAATAATCATCATGATTGTCATCAGGGTAGTTTGTTGTTTATCTCATCTTGTTTTTATGTAACTTGTCATTGGATTTTCTCATTAGGTCACTGAGTTATCCCTCTTTGTAGCTATGCCCCTCATTAGGGAAAATTCCTCTAATAGTCAGCAATTTTGAAATAAGCCAGGATTGAAAGGAAGAGAGTGAGCTGGGATATGGCTAAAACTCACCAAAAAAAATCAGAGACGATAACATTTAGGCCTTGTTTTCTTTTGTCCACAGGGGATAAAAGAAAGTAGGAATGCTCTAAGACATCCTGCCAACACAAAGTGAAAAGCAGAAGAGTGAGATGTTTGAGTTCCTGAAGACACTGGTAGGACTTTCCTCTTTCCTCCCCATCTGGCTTTGGTGATCTCACGCAGTCCCTTGGCTCTTCATGCTTTCGATGTTCCTTTAACTCCCTGGCACGATGCTCCACTGTGAGCATCAGGCTAGCTATGTAAGTTGAATATTTAAAACGTAACTCAAATTTAACATGTTCAAAACTGCACTATTTCTTCCCCCACTCCTGTTACCAGCTCTACATAACTCTCTCTTCCTCTGGTAAAAGTCACAGTAATTGCACAACCAGCACACACTGTTCAAGCCAGGATATTACAGTCATCTTTGATCCTTCCTTCTCCCTCAAACATGACAGTAATATGCGTTTTATTTGTAATTTATTCTCTTTGCCTTGTTGAGACCAGCATCAACTCTTAGCTGACTATAACAAAATTCCACTATTCTCCTCACTTTCTCCCTTCCTTCTCTCAAGTCTATTCTCCAGACGGTAGCTTAAAAATAAAACAAAAAACAAACAAAACATGAATTTAATTATGCCACTATCTGGCTGAAATTATTTATTTTCTTATTTCAATTAGAATGAGACTAATTATTGATAAATGTCAAACAACCCACTCTCTGAGGATAAAAAGCTCTGTTTTGTAGTGATTAGCTTGTCAGTTTCCTTTGTTTCAAAAGTCCCACCCATTTCAAGCTACCAATGTGATGTCACTGAATCCAGATTGGAAAGAGATGTGCAGTAGCACTCCATTACATTGCATTTGCACTATATAGACATAATAGGTGTGAAATATCTATTGTGATAATGAGAAACTATGGCAAAATAATTTAGGAAGTGGTGAGCTTTGAGTATTGATTTGTTTCCAATATAATTTATTTACTTGTAAGTTTAAATAATTTAACTAATTTAACTTTTAATGATGATTATGTTTAAAAACAGACTCACAATATTCCTGAAAATTTACCAATCAGCTCTCAATGCCAGTTTGAGCAGCTCCATCACACTCATCTAATGAAATGAAGACTTTTCTCAGGCTAACAAAGTCCTTCATAACCTGGCTACTACTCCTCTCTGTGATCGTCGCAAGTCTTTGAGTCCCTCTTTTCCAGTTCAGTTGACTTCCTTTCTGGGGAACAACAAACTCTTTGTCTTCTCGGAAATTTTGTATCCAAAGGGACTTGGGTAGATGAGTTTTTGTTGAAAATGAAAGAGCTTAGGAGACAATGAATTCGTTAATATTTAGTATTCCATACCACTCTCTTACATCCCACTCTGGCCCTCTCAGCTTTTTAGAATCCCCCACTATATATTATGAGTGTTTATCTTAAGTGGACTATTATCTTCATCATAAGATAATTACAAATTTAAGTGAAATAATTAGGTAAAGCACCAGGCACAGGTGTTCTGGAACATATTATCTCCTCTCTCACCTTCAGTTACATTTTTTTTAAATTGAGATATAACTTACATATAACATTGTGTAAGTTTAAGGTGTACAACATGTTGATTTGATACATTTATATATTGCAATATGATTACCACTGTAGCATTAGCTACCCCCTCCATCACATTATCATTTCTTTTTGTGGTGAGAATATTTATGATATAGCCTCTTAGCAACTATGAAATGTATAATACAGTATTGTTAACTATAATTACAATCCTGTGCATTAGATCTCTGGAACTCATTCATTTTCTAACTGAAAGTTTGTACCCTTTCACCAACATCTCCCCAATTCCCCCAACCTTCAGCCCTGGTAACTACCATTCTACTCTGTTTCCACAAGTCCAGCTTTTTTAGATTCCACATGTAAGTGATATCACACAGCATTCATTTACTCAGTTCTACAAAATACACAAATTAGTCTCAGAATTATTATACAAACTACATTCACAAATTTTTGATTATGGAATTTAGCTTTAATACATTCCAAAAATATTTATTGAGAATCAACTATGTGCGAGAAATCATTCTAAGCCTGTTAAAATGTATTATTGCCTATAAAATGTGTAACCATCTTGTGTCCTGCAGGGATCATATTCTTGTCCCTAGTTTTCGGATGAATTAATTGAGACTCAAAGGGTCTAAGAAATGTTCAAATACACACAACCGGAAGTGCAGATCCAAGATTCAAACTTAAGTCTTGCTAACTCCAAATTCTGTTCTCTTTTCAATAATCTTCATTTCTACTCATATTTAACTAAGGGTAACATCAATCATAATTTTTTAAAATGTACAAAATCACAAAACCTTACATAAATCACAAAACCTTACATAAATAAACATAAGTAATTGAGTCAGTGTCTTTACACTAATCACATTTCCATTAGAATGAAAGGAGACAGAGGGGTGATGTTGCATAGGCCACAGTGACAACCTTAATTTTTTAGATCATAAAGACTTACAGGTTTCAAAAGTTGAAAATATCTAACACATAAAAGAAAAATATTGAACAAAAATTACTCCTGGTCTTTGAATTTCTAATCACTAATTTGGTAACTTTTTCAAATTTTAGTTTAATATGCTTCAAAAAACTTGGCAACTACAATGTGACACGAATGCATTTAAAACAGATTATCTTTCTGGATTTAAAAATGAAACAAATGTAAATATTTAATATACCTTTGAGTGGCTTTTATGTCATGGTTGCCATCCAAGTATGTACACAATAAAAAATTAAATCATGCTGAGATGCAATACAGAGAATATGTGTTAAGAGAGAATTAAATATGGCAAAATATTAAAAGATCGGAGACAAACGTATTTTTAGTTCCAAAATGATTGTGAAGGTCAGTGAGTTTGGAACTATAGCTCCTTTCTTATCAGTGTTTTTATAATCTAAAGGTCATATCTGTTTTCAATTTTATTAAGTAAATTATCTTTTTAGTGTGCCTTTTCTTTCCTCCAAAGGTTACAATATGGCTATCCTAATTAGAATCAAATAATAATAATAACAACTTTTTATACTTATGAGGCACTTAATATTAGAGGAATGGGTGAAGTAAGAAAGTGATGCTTATAAGATATTGGGCTTATTGTATGCATTATATTTTGACTTTTCCAACAAAACTAAAAGGAACTGCTATCAGATCATCAATCTTCATTCCCCTTTTTTTCTAGACATTCAGCTTGTCCACCTTTTCCAGTATCTCTTGAAATTAGAATTAGTTATGTAGCCTACCAATGAGCAAGAGGAATGTGGACGTCTACTAGGTTTGGCTCATAAGCTGACTTTCATGTTCCTTTTCCTTAGGCCTACTTGATGTAGTTAAGCAAAACAACTTTTGAAGCTATGTATTAAAAATAGCAAAGCTGGGGGCCGGCCCGGTGACATAGTGGTTAAGTTAGCATGCTTGCTTCCGTGGCCCAGGGTTCGCAGGTTCAGATCACGGGCACAGACATGTGCACCACTAATCTAGCCATGCTGTGGCAGGCGTCCCACATATAAAGTAGAGGAAGATGGGCACAGATGTTAGCTCAGGGCCAATCTTCCTCATCAAAAAGAGGAGGATTGGCAACAGATGTTAGCTCAGGGCTAATCTTCCTAATAGCAAAGCCCTAAGATGGAAAGAATCAAGATACCTCAATCTTAGCAGAGGATAGCTCCCCACCATTTTGAACTTGACATTGTTTGGGAAATCAATTTCTACTTTACTAAGCCTCTAAAGTTTGGGGACTTGCTTATTAAAGAAGGCTGGTATTACCCTAATAATATTATCACTTTCATTTTAACAGCTATGGAAATTGAAAAATAGATTACAGACAACTTTTTTACCCTGGTAGATTCTACCAGATTTTCTCCTTAGTATAAGGAGCAACAAAATAAACTTCTGGTTTTTTTCCATCACCATTCTGGATGAAAAGAGATATTAACTTATAGACACTCTCTGTTAGCCTATCACTTTAAGCTTGTGTGTGTGTGTGTGTGTGCATGTATTGATTTATTGTGTGGTTATTTTTATTTATTTTGGCCAGTGTAGATGTACACAAATTGTAACACAGTTATTATCTGAATCCAAATTTTTTTTGCATGTTTTTCACTTGCTTCTTTGATTTTATCAGTGCTAGACCACTCTGTGTGTTTCGCCCCTTCACCTCTACCATCAGACTCTCTGATTATGTACAGTTTTATTTCCTTCTAAGTCTCAATTTTTTTGTCTACCATTTTCAATTCTCTTTAATGGTCTCCAGTGGCCATTGCTCACAGATTATGAAGTTTTTATGAGTGGAAGGAATTAAAAGGCTTAAAACCATTCTCAGGATAGGTTTTATAGTTGGGATTCTGGTAATGAAGGAACAAAGAAAAAATAAAGAAATAGGGAAATTGGATACACAGGCGGATGCTTTTATTTCTCATTGATAGACTAATAGATTGAAAACAATTGTATACAGTATATAGAAGAAAATGCCTTCATAAAATTATGTAACTTGAAAATAATTTAGAATGGGGGTATAATAAAGCTGCACAGACTCGATTTGTTTATTTATAAACTTTGCCCCATCAGCATCTTTCTCTATCCTCTGTTCCATCAGTGGTATAGCTACTTCTTGAGTTAGAAAACCATAATGGATCTCTATATCACACAGAGCTTGGAGGACTTATTCATTTTTCCTGCAAAAGTTAAATAAAGTGCAAAACTTTCAGCCCATCAATCCTTTAGCAAGCTGTCCAAGGCGACATTTCATTAGCACATTTTGTCAGTGGATAAATCGTGCAGCATGCTCTGAAGGGAAGGTGGAAAACATCTAGTCCTTTTTCATTAGATCCATCTGAACTTGAACCACTGGAGATGACATACAAAAAGCACGTGAGACAGAAGGAGCGCTATCCTGTCTATAAACTGCATTAATCATTCATTCCCTTCGGAGTGTCTTAAGTCAGTGCCATGTCTCTGGTTAAACCCCAAACTGGCTATTCAATTTTGAGCTGCATGACAGATACATTTCAAGGAAAATCAGAGACATAATGACTCCTGCCAGGCTCGATCAAGTCCTCATTCATCAGTTAAGAGGTTCCAATAAGCTAAGATGGGTACAAAAAAATAAGGGCACTTGCGTGATAACACTTGCTGATTTTCTCTCCTTTCTTGGTTTGCTGAATTCCTGGGAATAGGGATCACAAAGGCTTACAGAAAAGCCTGGATTCAGAAGAGAAGTCCTATCGTCTGAGGAAAGAGAGTTCCTTTCTTATTCTGCCTAGATCCAGCTCTATTCAGCATCAGTAGGTAAGGAAAAGTTTTATGGGCACCTTCACAATTCTCAAATGAGATGGTTTTGATTCACTTAAAGTTCTCCCTTTTTTCCTTTTGAACATGAAAGTCTGTGGAAATAGGAATCTACCCCTTAGTCTCATGATTTCAATTTTATTGGATCAAATCAGAGTGCTAGGAATATTTCCCAGTTTTAAATAGCTTCAGTGTCAAAATGTTTCGGAAACATATGCTCAAAAATAAATTTTTGTTCTGTAATACCATCCAGGGTATATTTCATAGCAAGAATTTTTTGTGTATATAAAATGGGGAGAATATATCATTATAACATGTACAGCATTTTCATTAGGCAAATTATCAAAGTGAATGAAAACTGATTGTAAATGGAGGCTGTTATTAAACAAAATAATAAACAATATCTGGTCATTTCTAAGTGTATTGTTAGAAGTAGTCAGTACCACTAGAGAATATCTGATATAACTGAGGTCAGAATTTAGAAGATAATGTTAAATCAATGAAAACTTTGAGAAAATAAAATATAATTTGTATTGCTTATTTATATGGACTCACAGAGCTAATCAATCAACAGATATATCCAAGATCTCATTGTGCCAAAGGCAACATTTGGCAATGTTGTAAAATTGCATTATGATTAAACTTTATTTCAGATTTCTTCAAAGTGCTTTGTTTTTAATAAACTAATGGTTTTCATACTATTTTTTCAAACTGTATATACTTTTACGTATAGGACTTCCTAATAAGATTTCCTTTGAACATTAATTCTGCAGCTAAGATCCATTAGAAAACCACTGCAGTCGCTAAAATTGATGATATCTTTTTTCTTTCACTGTCACAAGACACAATTTATTTAAAAAACACAACCAGAAATTTCCATTTCTGAATCTAAGCCAACCACTGGCTCAGAACATTTGGATGAAATATCTTTATTGCATTGATGGAATTACTGAAATTGGTTTGATGATCAGCAGCATAGCCAACACGAACCCATTTATTAAAGTGATTAATCATGGTTTGTTATTAAGCAGACTCTCCAAATGTTGTTTTTTTTTTTTCCCTTGGCATTTTTTCTTACTAAATAGAACTTAAAAGAAGTATCTCATGTTATTTTTCTGTTGTGAAAGTAAGTAAACATTTACTCATCTTGATTTCAGTTAAGTTTCTTGAGGCCTATAACTTACATTAGTTTGGTGATTTTTACTTTTTATAAATACTTTCCTGACAATTTCATTTGATTTCCACAACTGTGTGAATTTTGGATAGAGCCTAGTCAAGCTATAATAAAGTCTTATTGCCCAAGTTGATCTGATCAATAAGGTGGCAGAGCTAGAATTTGATCTGGACAATCTGCCTCTGAGATCTTGGGCTCTCTTCACATACCCTTCCTACTCCTAAATGGGTCTAGCTCTAGAAGACTTGTATGTGTACATAACATAAATGATAAGATTCCATAGCCACATAGATGTGGCTTGAAAAGAATGTTAGAATAGTGGCCACAAGAGGAATCCTAGGAAGCTTGACCACACACATACCCAAACTCTTTTAGTCCACTTCATAAAGTCACTCCAAATAATAATAATAATAATAATAACAACAACACAATCTTTTGACATGGACAATTTACATTTTCTTCATGTCTTGTATGTTCAAATAGAAGCCTCTTTACTTGACACTCTAGGCAAAAATAGTACCAAAACAAGATGCTCATTAAATATTATAAGTATATTTGACTTATAAATACCCTGGAATATTCCCATGCTTATAGCCAGACTGCTGTTTTGACTTATTTATTTATGATTGATAGGAATTAATTTGATGAGAGTTACTAGAAAAGAAAAGAATCTTACTTGACTTGATGGCAGGTTATGCACTGATTAGGGCATTTAGAGTTTATTATTGCTGGTGGTGGTGTCATTATATTGAGCCGGTGCACAAATGTCTGGTCGAGGCAAGTTGGGTAGTGTCAGAGTGAGGGAAGTTGTGTTAGAGATGCCTACAACTAGGAGGCTTGGGTCAGAGGTCAGGCTCCCTTTGCTGTTTTTAATGTCTTGCGTCATTTAAAGGTTGACTTAGGAAGAATACTTTCAGTCTACCACAAGTATTTTTTTCCTATTAGCAAATAAATTGGGTGTTTGCACATAGATGATTTACCTAAAATTACCACAGTGGTGTATAAAGATTATTAGACAGAAAATGAGGACCACCGCATCCTGTTCAGTGGCAGATTTTGACTGTTAACCTTCTAGTTATGATTTCACTTCTCTTGGCCTCCGTTTCCTCACCTATGACATGAGTTGGTTGTACTCAATGACATCTAAGGTCCCTAAAACTTTAAGAATCCTGCATAAATAAATTGTGAAATCATGAAAAAACAAGCCCCATATTCCTTCTCTCTACTGTCAATTCATTAAGCTTTCTTTGATTATGACAGCTTGCTTATGGGCAAAATGATCACAAGAGCATAGGCACCTCTCCTTCCTCTTGCCACATTGCAAAGGTCAACACAAAGCATAGACACCACAATGAGCAGTAAATTAATTATAAAGAAATATCCTGAGGTATTGAAGCAAGTGTAGGAGTTGGTGAGGAGTAGGATTTATGCGTGAAAGCCTCAGTCTATTTCAAAACATTTGATATCACCACTTGCTTCTTTTTACCAAGTACTCTCCCAAATCACAGTTGTCAGCAGTAAAAAGGGCTCCCTAATATGTGGTTTGGGAGATCACCGTAAATGTTGAAACATGCTCGGTGATTAAGATACCAACTTGTCTCTATAGGCATATAATTTTTTAAAGCTCCTACTCTGAGAAGTTTTACCAGTTGAAGTTAAATTTGCCTATTTAAACAAATAATTTGATTTTTATTTAAATAACAAAAAGATTAAGAAATATACTAAACAGACACTCCCCTGTCCCCCTTTTTGGGCAGGACTGGGATTTAAACTGTGTTAGTATAATAACGCCCATGATAAACTCACCTACTATGACCTGGTGACAGCACAGACTAATGAGGAAAAATCATTTGGATGAAAAATACAGTTCCTTAATCTCTGACACTGCAAACTAAAAGTAATGTTATGGTATGTTAGTTAAAATATTCCATTACTGTTAACAAAACCAATTTTGATTAAGCCAAATAGGCAAATCATTATAAGAGGTAATGTTTCATTGAACCCAAGAGCAGGAATACCTATGATCGTATTCCCAGGTTAATTTTAATGTCAATTGACTGGGTCCCAGGGTGTCGAGATTAAACATTACTTCTGGGTGTGTCTGTGAGGACATTTCTGGATAAGATTACATTTGAACCATTGGACTCAGTATAGTATAGCCCTCCCCAGTGTGGGTGGGTAACACCCAATCTGTTGAGGATCTGAATAGAATAAAAAGTGGAAGAAGGGAGGATTTGTCCCCTTCCTGCCTTCCAGCTTGAGCTAGAACCTCTCATCTCGTTTTCTCTTGCCCTTGGTCTAGAATTTAAATCATCAGCTCATGGTTCTCAGTCCTTCAAACGGACTGGAATTACACCACCAGCTTTCCTGAGTCCACAGCTTGCAGGGAGCAAATCATAGGATTTCTCAGCCTCCCTAATCAGGTGTGCCAATTTCTCATAATAAATCTCTCTCTTGATATAGATATAGCTATCTTGAGAGAGAAAGAAAGAGAAAAATATGAGAAATTATATATATATATATATATATATGTATAGTTAAAGAGAAAAACCAAAGGCCCAAAATGACCTCACTTGCGCTAAAGCCCATGATATCAAACCTAGATTTAATACCCAATCTAATTGCAGTTTTGTCCTTCCCCAGAAATGTAATGTTAATCAACTAGTCTGGAATTTTCTGGTCAGCACCAATGAGGTAATCTGTCACGTGGGCCCTCTCCATCCCCCAGAAAGAAGAGGCAATCTGCATGATAAAACTCTTGCAGTCCCTTCCCCTCAAAGAGAAGATGTCCTGGCCTAAAATAATCCGTACTTTTCTTTTGCCAGAAACTCCCTTGCCCCACCCTTCTTCTTATAAAAACCTTCCATTTTGTACAACCCTTACAAGCACCTTTCTAGTTGTTAGTAAAGAATTGAAAAAGATGGAGTCTCTCATTTTAGGTCTGAAATACGTCTGCAAGTCTTCTCAAGAAAGATATGATTATTAGGACAAACACCTCATTCCTGTCAGTGTCATTTTCCACATTCCTAAATTTTAATGGCTTGTTTCAACCGACCCTCACCCTAATGATTATCTTGCACCCAGAATTTTGTTAAAAGACATTCTTTCCCTTTGTTTTCTTTGCCTTTGTTAACCACGGCTATAAAAACCTTCTTCTTACAACAGATAGAACATGATTCAAGTGTTATTTGAATCTGTGCTTCCTGGGCTGCAGTCCTAACAAACCCTGAATAAACTTCTTTTTGTTTTAAGTCTATCAGAGTCTACCTCATAATTGGTTGACACTTGATGGGATGCTGACTGATTCATGAATCTCCTAACAACAAGCTTGGTTTGAGTCAGCTGTCAGGTTGTGGACATCTAGTCAGCAAGGGCTGGTGGAGCCTTGGGGCTCATTTTTATAATCCCTAACATGGCTACCGGGGGTTTACTCCTTCAGCTGAGGGTGGGGAATGGGGCTTGAGGACAGAAAGTAACACTAGGGGAAGGAGATAGGCGATATGGTCCCCAGCTAGGTAAACTGACAAAGTTGTCTAAAAACACCAAAATCTCCTGGGTGATTTAACTGGGAGAACAAATATATACTTACTAAATTGACATAACACGCCCATCCTTAGCATCCACATTTCCTAATGTACTGGCACTGTGATAGTGAGGCAGAAAAGAAGACGCAGATTTGAGCTCGGGAAGGTGGAGGAGTTAGGCTCCTAATAAGAAAAGCACAACAAAGTGGGGTAAACTCTGTGATAAAGGCAACCACAGGGTGCTGGTGAGGCCTGAGGAGGTGAACCAACTGAACTCAGGAGGATGACACAAGCTTTTCTTGGAGTGACGAACCCAAGCCTGCCCTGCATTGACAATAGACCGTATTAACAAGGTAAAAAGGCCCTGCTGTTGTGTATTAAACAATTAGTCCTACATTTCTTTCAACTGGATAGGCTTTAATGAAAAGTAAATGTTTGGGCTTTAGTAAATCCATGGTAACCAATGACTTACAATTGTGGAGTTGAGGAATTGCCTCAGATAACTAGAACTACCAACTGACTGCTCATATATTGAAGGAATTAATGTCTTAATCTGTAAACCTGGCTCATAATTCTTTAAATTTATTTTTACTGCATAATTATACTTTGCTTATACATGTTGCAATAAAACTGTGGCGACTCTGCAGATGCCATTCTTTTGCAATTTTTTTTTGCCTCAATCAAGTTATTATAGCTGGGTTTGGAAAGATTTATTGTAATTGTAAATATGAGTAAACTACAGTGGAGTTTTATGGAAATATCTGTATTTTCACAATAATTTACTCTAAGAACTATACATTGCACTATAATACAAAATGAAAAGTATAGTAATACATCGTTTCAGTGTTCTCTTCCTTAAGAGTAGATATACTGCATGTCGTATGTACATGATGTAAATAGAGGCTTCGTTTCCAAATATGTACCTGTTGTTTAAATATTTTTGTTAAACAAAAGTGTTTAAATGTTTTCTAGGCTCACTAAATTAAAAGACTATGTTGAAGGTAAGGTTTAACCTTAAAGTGAACTTTACACAAAACATCAATGAGCTACTGGGACAGGTGTTAGTAGAAAAATTGCTAAAAAAAGCAGGAACCAAGTATTCATCTTCCAATTAAGTGTATATATTGAGAACTCATATGTCTAACACTGTGAATGAAAAAGTTGTACAAGAGCCGCCTATGTGCCCTATAAATAATGCCATCTTATCTGCATGCCACAACATGAAAAAGGTTGGAAAGCACTACCTTAGGGTTGTTCTCCAGAAGCAGATTAAAACCAGCTTTGGGATCTTATATTAACAATGAAAAGGGAGGACGTCAGCAACATGGCCGAGTGAGCTGTTGCCTTTGTCTCTCTTCTTTGAACTACAAATAAATGGACGTTCATTGATTGGTGGAGGATACCCACACAGTACATCAGGATGCCTGAGAGACCCTTGCAGCTATACATCTGAAGGTGGATAGACTACCCCCGGGGAGGTGGTGGAGATAGGTGAGCACTCTCCAGCCCCCTGTCAGCCCTGTCCATGCATGCAACTGCTTTCCTGGCTGAAGCGCCCATAGCACTGCTCCAAGGGTGCGAGTGCTCCTTGCCCCAACTGTGGGAACAGGTGACAGCAGCCCTGAGCTCCTGCGTGATTGCTTTCCCATCTGATGGGAAAGCCCACAGTGCTGCCACAGTCCCAAGGGAGTGGCTCAGGCATGGAACCAGTGGCGAGGCCCTGCCCACCAAGCACAATGGCTGGTATAACCTAGGAGGAGATGGTGGCAGATCTGCGTGCCCAGGAGAATGACTTCCCAGCTGCTGTGAATGCTCACAGTACCACTCCAGCCATGAAAGGGGGAGCACATCTTGGTAGGGACTGTGGGAGCAGGTGGTGGCAGCCCTGAGCTCCCACGTAATCTCTTTCCCATGCAGAAGGAGCCCACAGGGCTGCTGCAGTCACAAGGAGTGGCCTAGGCTCAGACAGGCACAGCTGACAGGATCACAGTGGGGTCAGAATACACGGCTCCTGCCCCCTGATCCCAGTGGCAGCAGTGGAATCTGCAACCAGATGCTATCACTATGTGAAGGAACAACTCTGCCCCATCAAACAGTATGAAGAATTATATTAATACCCCAGACCAGAAGGAAAAAGACAAACACCCCAAAATCAATCCTGAAAGCACAGAAATCTAGAATCTAAATGACAGAGAATTCAAAATAGCTATCATAAAAATTCTCAATGAGTTACAAGAGCATTCGAAAGACAGTTCAATGAAATCAGGAACAAAATTAATGAATGGAAAACATTCTTCACAAAAGAGATTGAAACTATAAAGAAAAACCAATGAGAAATGTTGGAAATGAAAAACACAATGAGATAAAGAAAAACCTGGAGTCCTTAAATAACAGAGCTAATATTATGGAGGATAGACTTAGCACTTTAGAGGATAGGAATGTAGAAATGCTTCAGATGGAGGAGGAGAGAGAACTAAGACTAAAAAGAAATGAGGAAAATCTCTGAGAAATATCAGACTCAATTAGGAAATGAAACATCAGGATTACAGGTATTCCAGAGGGAGAAGTGAGAGAGAAAGGAGAAGAGAGCTTGTTCAAAGAAATAATAGCTGAGAACTTCCCAAACCTGGGGAAGGAGTGGGAATGACAAGTAAAATAAGCTAATAGAACTTCTAATTACATCAATGTAAAAAGACCTCTCCCAGGAACATATTAGAAAAACTGGCAAATCTCAATGACAAAGAAAAAATATTAAGGGCAGCAAGGCAGAAGTAAATAACCTACAAAGGAACCCCCATCAGGCTTTTAGTGGCTTTCTCAGCAGAAACCTTACAGGCTAGGAGAAAGTGGAATGATATATTCAAAATTCTGAAAGACAAAAATTTTCAGCCAAAAATACTCTATCCAGCGAAAATATCCTTCAGATATGATGGGGAAATAAAAACTTTCCCAGATAAACAAAAGCTGAAGGAGTTCATCACCACAAGACCCCCCTACAAGATATGATCAAAAAGGGCTTCACGCCTGAAAAAAAAAAGGGCTTACATGCATTGAGCAAGGAGATAAATAGGAAGACAAAATCAGAAAATTGCAACTCTCTATCAGAACAGATTAGCAAACATTTAATTATAATATTAAAATTAAAGAGAAGGAAAATATCAAGAATAAATATAATTACTTCATTTTGCCACAAACTCACAACACAAAATGGAATAAGTTGTGACAACAATCACTTAGATGGGGAAGAGGAGAGGGGTGGAACCTGCTTAGACTAAGGGAATAATAGGGTATCAGAAAATGGACTATCTCATCTATGAGATCTTTTATACAAACCTCATGGTAACCACTAAACAAGAAATCAGAACAGAGCCACAAACGATAAATAAAGAGAAAACCATCAGAGAGAGCCACTAAACTGAATTGGCAGTCCAAAATACATGGGATGAGAAACGAGAGTAATACAGAACAACCAGAAAACAAGTAATAAATGGCAGCTCTAAATGTAGATTAATAATCACTCTAAATGTAGATGGATTGAATTCCCCAATCAAAAGGCACAAAGTGGCTGTATGGATTAAAAAAACAACACCCAACAATATGCTGCCTCCAGGAAACACATCTCAGCTCTAAAGACAAACACAGGCTTAGAGGAAAGGGATGGAAGATGATACTCCAAGCTAATGGCAAATAAAAGAAAGCAGATGTTGCTATACTTATATCAGACAAAGTAGATTTGAAGGTAAAAAAGACAGTGGGATATGAATAGGGGCAGCATATATAATGACAAAAGGGACAATCCACCAAGAGGACATAACACTTATATATGCACCTAACATAGGAGCGCCAAAGTACATAAAGCAAATATTAATTGACCTAAAAGGAAAAATTAACAGCAACACAATAATAGTAAGGGACCTTAACACTCCACTTTCATCAAGGGATAGATCATCCAGACATAAAGTCAACAAGGAAATAGTAGAACTAAAGGAAAATCTAGATCAGATGGACTTGATAGATATATATAGAACACTCCATCCAAAATCAGCAGAATACACATTATTCTCAAGGGCACATGGAAGATTCTAAAAGATAGACCATATGTTGGGAAACAAAGCAAACCTCAATAAATTTAGGAAGATTGAAATCATATCAAGTATCTTTTCCAATCGTGATGCCACGAAACTAGAAATCAACTACAAGAAAAAAGCTAGGAAAGTGACAAACATGTGGAGACAAAACAGCATGTTACTGAACGACCAATGGATCATTGAGAAAATTAAAGGAGAAATCAAAAAAATCTGGAGACAAATAAAAATGAAAATACACAATACCAATTCATATGGGATGCAGCAAAAGCAGTCCTAAGAGGGAAATTCATAGCAATACAGGCTCATCTTAACAAACAAGAAAAATCTCAAATAAGCAATCTTAAACTGCATTATAAGAACTAGAAAAGAAGAACAAACAAAGTGCAAAGTCAGCAGAAAGAGAGAAATAATAAAAGTTAGAGCAGAAATAAATGAAATTGAAACAAAAAAAACAGTAGAAATGATCAATGAAACTAAGAGCTGGTTCTTTGAGAAGATAAACAAAATTGACAAACCCTTATCCAGACTCACTAAGAAAAAAAGAGAGAAGGCTCAAATAAATAAAATTAGAAATGAAACAGGAGAAACTACAATGGCTACCACAGAAATACAAAGGATTATAAGAGAATGCTATGAAGAACTATATGCTAAAAAAATTGGACAATCTAGAAGAAATGGATAAATTCTTAGACTCATACAACCTCCCAAAACTGAATCAAGAAGAAATGGAGAATCTGCATAGACAAATCATAAGTAAAGAGACTAAGATAGTAATCAAAAACCTCCCAAAAAATAAAACTCTAGGACAAGATGGTGTCTCTGGAGAAATCTACCAAGCATTCAAAGAAGATTTAGTAGCTATCCTTCTCAAACTACTCCAAAAACTTGAAGAAGATGGAACACTTCTTAACACACTGTATGAGGCCAACATCATCTTGATCCCAAAGCCAGAAAAGGACAACACAAAGAAGGAAAATTACAGGCCAATATCGCTGATGAATATAGATACAAAAATGCTCAACAAAATATAGGCAAATCGAATGCAGCAATACATCAAATGGTTCATACAGCATGATCAGTTGGGATTTATACCAAGGACACAGGTATGGTTCAACATCTGCAAATCAATCAATATGCTACACAACATTAACAAAATAAGGAATAGAAACCACATGATTATTGCAATACATACTGAAAAGCATTTAACAAACTCTAATATCCATTTATGATAAAAAACTCTCAATAAAATGAGTATAGAAGGAAAATATCTTAAGATAATACAGGCCATATATAACAAACCCACAGCCAACATCATACTCAACAGGGAAAATCTGAAAGCCATCCATCTGAGAACAGGAACAAAACAAGGGTGCCCACTCTCACCACGTCTATTCAGCATAGTATTGGAGGTTTTGGCCAGAGCAATTAGGCAAGAAAAAGAAATAAAAAGTTTGCAAATTGGAAAGAAGAAGAGAAACTCTCACTGTTTGCAGGTGACATAATTCCGTATATAGAAAACCCTAAAGAGTCCTTTGGAAAACTATTAGAAATAATCAACAACCACAGCAAAGTCGCAGGGTACAAAATCAACTTACAAAAATCAGTAGCATTTCTATACTCTAATAACGAACTAACAGAAAGAGAACTCAAGAATACAATCCCATTTACGATCACAACAAAAAGAATAAAATATCTAGGAATAAATTTAACCAAGGAAGTGAAAGACCTATATACAATGAAAACTACAAGACATTATTGAAATACATTTATGATGGCATAAAGAAATGGAAAGATATTCCATGCACATGGATTGGAAGAATAAACATTGTCAAAATGTCCATACTACCTAAAGCAATCTACAGATTCAATGCAATCCCAATCAGAATCCCAATGACATTCTTCCCAGAAATAGAATAAAGAATCCTAAAATTCATATGGGGCAACAAAAGACCCTGAATAGCCAAATCAACACTGAGAAAAAAGAACAAAGCTGGAGGATCACAATCCCTGGCTTCAAAATATACTACAAAGCTGTAGTAATCAAAACAGCATGGTACTGGTACAAAAACAGAAGCACAGATCAACGGAACAGAAATGAAAGCACAGAAATAAAACCACACATCTATGACAGCTAATCTTTGACAAAGGAGCTAGGAACACACAATGGAGAAAAGAAAGTAAACTCAATAAATGGTGCTGGGAAAACTGGACAGCCACATGCAAAAGAATGAAAATAGACCATTATCTTTTGCCACACACAAAAATTAACTCAAAATGGATTAAAGACTTGAAGGTAAGATGTGAAAACATAAAACTTGTAGAAGAAAATACAGGCAGTACATTCTTTGACATTGGTCTTAAAAAGATCTTTTTGAATACCGTATCTATTTGGGCAAGGAAAACAAAAGAAAAAATAAACAAATGGGACTTCATCAGACTAAAGAGCTTCTGTAAGGCAAAGGAAACCATGAACAAAATGAAGACAACCCACCAACTGGGAGAAAATATTTGCAAATCATATATCCAACAAAGAGTTAATCTCCAAAATATATAAAGAACTCAACAACAAAAAAACAAACAACCTGATCAAAAAATGGGCAAAGTTTATGAATGGACATTTCTCGAAAGAGAAAAATGGCCATACAGATGGCCAACAGGCACATGAAAAGATGTTCATCACCACTAATCATTAGGGAAATGCAAATCAAAACTACACTGAAATATTACCTTACACCTCTTAGAATGCTTATAATTACCAAGACAAAAAGCAACGAATGTTGGAGAGGATGTGGAGAAAAGGGAACTCTCATACACTGCTGGTGGGAATACAAACTGGTGCAGCCACTAGGGAAAACAATATGGAGATTTCTCAAAAAATTAAAAATAGAAATACCATATGACCCAGCTATTCCACTACTGAATATTTATGCAAAGAACTTGAAATCAAGAATTCAAAGGGACTTATGCACCCCTATGTTCATTGCAGTATTATTTACAATAGCCAAGATGTGGAAGCAACCCAAGTACCCACTGACTGATGAATGGATAAAGAAGATGTGGTGTATATATACAATGGAATACTACTCAGCCATAAAAAGGAAAAAATTGTCCCATTTGCAACAACATGGATGGAACTTGAGGGTATTATGTTAAGCGAAATAAGCCAGACAGAGAAAGACAAACACTGTATGATTTCACTCATATGTGGAAGATAAACAAATACATGGGCAAAGAGAACAGATTAGTGGTTACCAGAGGGAAAGCAGGTTGGGGGCTGGGCATAAGAGGTAAAGGGGCGCATATATATGGTGACTGACAAATAAGTATGTTCAGCTGAAATTTCACAATGTTATAAACTATTATTACTTCAAGAAAATAAAAAACAGGAAAGTTCTAGAACACATGGTCTTTATTCTCATAGAAGCTCATTGTACCATTGTTCAGACCTCATTTACAATGTTCTCCCTTTATTCTGCTTTCCTAGAATATCTGTACATTGTTTCCAGGTGTTTCTCAAACAAGGTATAAACACTCCCAGGAAGATGTGGTAGAGCAGCAGAAGGTATTCAGTGTTACAAGATAAAAATGGCACACAATGCTGAAATTGCACTTTCCTTGAAGATTTGGTGAGGAGAGAGTTAAATAATTTAACTAGTAAACAAAATCAAAACATTGACCTTTATATATTAATAGAAATTAATATTGGGTAGAAAGAAAATTCTCTTGGAATAAAACCAGACATTTTAAAGAAATGTGGACTTAGTGTACAATTCCAAACTCCCTACAGGTATTCATTTACTCTATTCTGCTTTTCAGATAAATTTCACCAGAATACTTTAGAACATCCACTTTATGTTACATTCTTTCACATGTTCAACTTCCTGAAAGTCATAATGTGGGAAAAATTCAAACAAACTATTACTGTCTATCTAAGTTCTTCTGTTTACTCTGTATCTATTTGAATGTTTAGTTCATTCTAGTCTGTGTGCTCAGATTAACACATATATTCTCTCTGCAAGAAAGCTTCAGAATTAGTTTCTTGAATAGCTGACTTCAGTCAGCTGAGCTGGACCCACTAGAAGGAAATCTAGAAACCTTTTTATTTAATCATGACCCCAGAACAAATCCTATTGCTATTTCTCTGATTGTCCTCTAGGCTTTCCTCTAGAATCTCAAATTTTCAGGCATGGCATCTCTAGTTTCCCACGTTAAATGCCTCCCATTTAGAATATATCCAATATTTCATTTCTCACAATCACCATCTTAATAGCTTGTGGAATCCTATCAACGTTTCTACCATAGACATTCTCCATAGGCCTAATATCCATGAGAAGAGAGGAGGACCATGGAGTTACTTTTTTTTTTTTTTTTTTGTGAGGAGATCAGCCGTGAGCTAACATCCACCAATCCTCCTCTTTTTTTGCTGAGGAAGACGGCTCTGGGCTAACATCGGTGCCCATGTTCCTCCACTTTATATGGGACGCCGCCACAGCATGGCTTACCAAGCAGTGCATCGGTGCGCGCCCGGGATCCGGGCCAGCGAACCCCGGGCCGCCGCAGCAGAGCGCGCGCACTTAACCGCTTGCGCCACCGGGCCGGCCCCCCATGGAGTTACTTTTAAGTCACCCTCTATTCCTTGCTACTTGTATTCTTGTTATTCATATCTTCCTTTATTTTGTGATCTTAATGTCTTCATTACTAATATGGTGTTAAGAAATTTTACATTGATGCATGAGAAATTTTGTTCTGTACTTTTTTTTTTATAATACTTTCGTTCATTTACGGTAATAGAATTACGCTGGCCATTTTTTAGTTTTTGTTTTCTATTCTGTTGGTTTCTGCTCTTATCTTTATTATTTTCTTTCTTTCGCCATTTTGCGTTCCTCTGGTCTTTCTTTTCATTTTTATAGTTTTTATAGCGGAACCTTAGGACACAGATCTTTCTTCTTTTTTCATATAAAGGTTTAAAACTATAAATTTCCTGTTAAGTATTTCTTTAGCTGCGTTCTGTAATTTTTTACTTTGTATTTTCATTCTCATTCAGTTAAAAATATTTTTTTAATTTCTTGTGAGAATTCTTATTTGACCTTTGGGTTATTTAGAAGTGTATAGTTTAATTTACAAATATTTGGAGACTTATAAAAATGTTATTACTATTGAATTTAAATTTAATGATGTTATGGTTAGAAAACATACTATGATGTCAAGTCTTTTAATTTTATTTTAAATTTTATTTAGAATTGTTTTGTCATTCAGCATATGGTGTCTATCCTGTGAATATGCCACGTGTGCTCCAAAAAGTGTATACGGCAGCGCAGTTGTTGGATATGTTTGTTCTATGAATACTGATTCCTGGTGGTTGGCAGAGTTGTTTAGATCCTCTATATCTACTGGTCTTTCTGTCTAGTGTCCTATTAACTGCAGAAAGAAGGGATTTTCTTAGCATGATTCTTGGATTATCTATTTCTTCATTTATTTCTGTCAAACATTTCTTCACGCATTTTGAAATTCTCTTATTAGGCAGATATGTATTGTCTTGTATTTCTCAAAAATTGACCATTTAATTGTTATGAAACATCCCTCTTTGCTTTAATAATATATTATACTTTGTCTTGAAGTCTATTTTAGTCAACATTAATATAGCCATTCTAATCTTATGCTTACAATATCTATGCTATTTCCATCCATTGTTTTTCAACCTCTATGTGTCTTTATATTGAAAGCACAATCTTAAAGACAGCATATAGTTGGATCTTGCATTTTTATCCATTCTGATACTCTCTACCTTTTATTTGTGTTTATTCCACAAATATGTAATGTAATATTAACGATTTGATTTATGTTTATAAGCTTTTTTTTCTCTCTGTTTATTGTTTCTCTTTCCTCTTTCTTATCTTCTTTTTGATTACTTGAATATTTAGATTTTCAATTTATTCATCCATTAGCTTTTAGTTACATTTCTTTGCATTAACATTTTCACATTTGCACTAGCGAATTATACTAAGCATTGTAAACCCCTCACAGTCCATTTAGAGTTAATGTTGTAGAACTTCACATAAAATGTAAAAACTTTGCCATTTCGTAGGTCCATTTACCTCCATTCCACACTTCATGCTATTGTTGTCATATGTGTCTTATCTACATACATTCCAAGCCTCTCAAGATGATGCTGTAAGTTTTGCTCCAGACAGTCATATGTATTTTAAAGAAATGAAGATATAGTCTTGCCATTTGCTATGTATTTCCTATTTCCAATGGTCTTCATTCACTACAAAAGATCTGAATTTCCATCTGCTGTTATTTCCCTTCAACCTGAAAAACTTAATCATTTAATGAAGTGAAAGTATGCTGGCAAAAAATGCTCTTACTTTTCTTTTATTTGAAAATGTCTTTATTTACCTTCATCTAGAAGAATACTTCCACTCAATATATATGCTGTATTGACTGTTTACTGGCCTCTATCGTTTCTGAGGAGAAGTCAGAGATGTATAAGCAACATATTTGACGGCTGAGTGTCAGCCACCAAGTTCAGAGAAGCTACCTCAAGTTAAAAAGTATCAGAGGAGGAGACAGTGATTTTAAAAAGTGAAGTGGGGGGAAACTTCTAGAATAGAGGAGTAAAGTCTTCCACAGACGTTCTTCACTGCAAAACAATTTAATTGGTGAAAATTATATAAACAGAAAACAATCATTCAAAGTCTCTGGAAATTGACCTAAAGATACACAGAGAATGGAGAAACATTTATTTAAGAAAATCTACTCAATCTTGGTAAGAAGAGAGAGAGTCTGTGGCATTTTCACGACTCTTTCCCTTCACCCCGCTGTGTTAGAAGAGCTCTACTCCCAACATGTGCAGCCAAGAAGTTTTTGGCTGAAAGTGTTCTCCTTCACCCCAGCTCCCAGTCTAGGGGTGTGGTTTCACCCCAGAAGGGGCAGGCTGCTGGACATTCTCATGCTCCACCAACCCCATCTTACAGGGGCTGTAATTCCAGCCAAGCAGAGCCTAGAGGCCTGGGTTTCTCTTCCCCCATTCAGCTTCCGCTTGTAGGGAAGAAGCTCTACTCTAGGCACAGCAGACCAATAATATTGGAGAAATTGGAAACTTCATACACTGCTGGTGGGATTTTAAAACGGTGTAGCCACTTTGGAAAACAACCTAGGGTGGTTCCTCAAGAGGTTAAACATAGAGTTACCAATGACTCACCAATTGCACTCCTGAGTATGTATTTAAGAGAAACGGAAACATACATCCACACACAAACTTGTATATCAATGTTGATAGCAACATTATTCACAATACCAAAAGGAGGAAACAACCAAAATGTCTATCAACCGATGAATGGGTAAACAAAATGTATGATATATCCATAGAGTGGAATACTATTGGGCTATACAAATAAATGACACATGTTATAATATCAATGAACATTGAAAATACTATGGTAAGTGAAAAAAGAAGTCACAAAGGCCACAGATTTTATGATTCTATTAACATGAAATATCAAAAATAGGCAACTATACACAGAGAGAAAGTAGATTAGCAGTTGCTTAGGACTGGTGCGGGTGGGCATAGCAAGAAATCAGGATTGACTGCTACTGGGTACGAGGTTTCTTTCGAGGGAACCAAAATTTTTGTAAATTAGGTTGTAGTGATGGTTGTGAATAGAATAAGAAAACATTGAATTGAGTACTTTAAATGATGAATTGTACATATGTGAATTATATCTAAATAAAACTTAAAAAAATTGATGAAAGCCCCACTGTTTTCAAACATGTAAAAGAAATGAGAAAAAGAAAGCAGGCTGACACATTATACCCTAATCTTCAACACAGATTCAATTTCAGTGTGAGCCTGTGATTTTTAGTACAGGATACTAAATATTAGGCAGGGAGTATTTTCTGAGTGTCTTTTGAGTGCCCAATTCCGTCTATGCACTGTAGAGGATACAGGGAAATCTAGACGAAAACCAAAAAGCTCATCCAGTTATGTGTTTTATCTACATGATTGCAAATATCCAGATGGCGAAAGCTACTTTTGAAAATATAAATGCTTAGATAAAATCATTCTCCCTTTAAATCTCTCCCTCCATTCTGTTCTCTGTCTGTCAACATTTCACACTGACATCCAATTAACTGTGCTGCAAAGTCCCACTTGGTAAGCAAGAATGTTGACTTCATTATGTTTTCATTACATTTCCAATAGTTTCTTCCGCAATGGAAATTAAGTTTATAGTATGATCAAAGACGTTAACACACCACCTGTCCTATGTCATAATACTTACCCTTTTTAATGGAATAAAGGTTATGGTGGGAATTCTTTTAAACAACCAAGGGGAGATATGCATATTATATTGCAGATTTTAAGACACTTTTCCTGCATATTTAGCTTTTTGCTTCCCCTTTCTCCTTTTGCTTCTATTTAGTTATTTAGTGTGTTGATTTTTTCATCACAACAAATATTATTTAAGCCAATATTGTAGTGAAAAGATTTAACTTATTTCTTATTAAAAATTACTTAGAAAATATTGTAAAACTGCTTCAGAATGTATAAAAATTGTGAAAATTTCTTAAACTCACCAAAGTAGGTTGGATGTTGCAAATATTTTTAAAACATTATACAAAAAATTTGGTAAACTTATTGAAACCCAGGGTGGTTATTTTTATGTATATTTCAAGATCAATTAAGTCTTAAATAGGATTATCACTATTATAGTTTCTTCTTTCTTGCAAGAAATGGTTTGAGTGCAAATGATTGCTGGGTCTGGTTTTTAAAGAGAGAATAATTTTCATTGTGGATAAACTAGATGGGAATACTATTTCTTAAGGTTATAGTCATGATTAGATTAGGTGATGCTTTTTAATTCCTTAGCACATTGCCTGGAACATAGTACTCAATAAATGTTGGCTTACTTTTTACACTCTTTATATTAATTAGTTGTTTATATTTTAGCAACAAGTGCTAACATTTACAGACAGTTGATAAAGTTGGGCTTCCTGGAGTTGCACACCCTACTGGAGTTGCAGACGTCAGGCTTTTGTTCCCCCTCTCTCCCTCCTTGCAGCTATAGCAGATAGCGCTGATGGATCACAGCACTTTGAGTATTGTTGGGGGTGGGGGGGATCCCCTTTCTACCCTTCTTGTGTTCCTATGGCTGGACTCATAATAAAATTGACACAAGACCAGATTACAAGGAGAAAAACCCAGTTTACTACGTACGCATTGGAGATCATAGAGAAATGATGCTCAGAGAGTGAACAAAGCAGATGGTATGCATATCTTGTACACAAAGAAACAATAAATTTGTGAGGAATGACAGGGCAAAGAAACTTAGATTTGAGGTATGTAATTCGTGAGGAATTTAAGCAGAGTTAAGGCTTGAGGTAGTAAATTAGCCAGGGTTGTTTATGCAGGCTTCTTGGCCCTGAATCCCCTGGCTTCCGTGATAAGGATGCGGGGAGAGCGCCTTTCACATGAGAGATGTATTACCTGCTTTCAGGAGAACAGAGACAGGAGGGTCAGAAAGCCCTTTGTGCTTCTCGAGTAACTTTAATTCAAATAGTCAATATGCCATTGTGGGAAATTTTGGGGTGGCCTGCCCTGGGCCTCAACAGTATGTATTACTTCATATTACTGTGATAACTTGTTAAAACTCCATTTGCTTTGATGTCTGGAGGAACTCTTCTCACTGTCTACTGAGAGAGTACAATTAAGACAAAATGCATCTAACCTCACAGTGTTATGGCAAATATGAGGCTTCCAATCCTAGATCCTGGCCTGTAAAATACTGATATTTGGCAAACAAGACCAAAGAAACTCTGATATATGAAGTGGCATCCAAAATGCTGATTGGAAGTGGTTACCCCAAAACCATCTACAATACAACTAAAAATGTGCCCAAGTCCTTAAAAAATCTAAATTATTCAGGCCAGTAGACTTTAGTTTGTGTCTCTGATTCAGGACTGACCAAGCAGATTTAGAAGCATAAGGTATCATAGGTGAAAGTTGATGAGAAATGTCAAAAGCCTCATATTCTATAGGATACTTTCCTTATTATTATTATCTTTATAAACCAATGTTAACTTTCCAAATGTTTATAAATGAAAGTAAAAAAATAAACATCTAAGGGAATGTTACGTGTGTGTGTTTGTGTGTGTGTGTGTGTGTGTGTGTGTGTGAGTAATACAGTCATCGGGTCCAAAAATAAAGATATTGCTTAAAATGATATATGCTGAATTATCTAATTCCCACCTATTCCCCTTCTCATCATTTTACCTTTGCTTCCTGTAAGTAACTACTTTTAATATTTTCTTGGATATCTCCTCAAGATTATTTATACTTGTACAAGCAAATATGAAAATGAATTTTTTTATTTTCCCCAAATGGTCACTTATTACATAGTTTTCTGGACATTACTTTTCACAAAACAATATACCCTGAAGATCTCTTTTCTTTTTCCTGTACCAATAATTAGAAACATCCTAATTTTTTCTTTTTTTAATAACTGCATAGTATTTCATGGAGTGGATGTATATGACATATATACTGTAACCAAACTTCTAATGATGGCCATTAGTCCACAAAGTCTAGAACCAGCCATTGGAATACTAGACAGTCTAAAAAAATGAATTCCAACAGATTTCTGGTTTCAATTGTGACATATAAAAGCTCAGAAATCATCACTTCCAATCTTAAAACAAGAAAAACGCTGAACAAACTGAAAACCCATGATTTTCTTGGATGCTTAAGAGAATTGAGGTCACAAGGCAAACTGCCACCCAGAAATCTGGAGAGACAGGCAAATACAGAGAAAACAGCCAAGATCAGCTTACCTGAAGCAGCAGTCTCTGGAGCCTTAAACTGGTAGAAAGACTTAAATGGCAATTTTCACTAATTGCTGGGGGCTGAGTGTAGACTAGCTTGAGAGTGAAACTCCAGAGGCCAGCCTCACAGGCAGCCCTGTGCTTTCATGGGCTTTACCTCAAGAAACTCTACCAGGTCCTCACCTTGAAGAAAAGAATAGTCCACTTGCATTTCTATCAGCGTAAGAGAAAAGTAACCCTTTGAAATATGCCCAGACGATTCTCAAAAACAAAGGACTCCCCCCAAGAGAAAAGACTTTACCACAGACTTACCCAGTCTGAGAGAAAGGCAATCACCCAACTCTAGCCCCCTCCATCCTTCCTGTCTCACCTAAGGAGATGAAGGGTAAAGCTAAGAATGATCTGTGAAGGACATGGCCCACTAAAAGACTGAGATTGAATCACAGATTATAGAATGCTTCCCCTCTCCCACATTTTACCACTATGTCATCAGGGCTCCAGTATACTAACAATGGATTACAGATGACAAAGCTGCAAGAAAGGGACTCTATTGAAAAGAAAGTTCTAATGGAAACCCAAAGATAGCAAGAGAGACAAAAATGAAGACAGTAGAGGAAGACTCTGTCATCTACAACTGCAGAAAATAATAAACAGAGCCCCACTCCTAGCAAATTAACATAAAATCTTATACTCAAGTCCTATTTATCTCACTTCCTGTTATCCCATGCCTCATGTCTGATTTGGTTTTTATAGATAAAAGCCAAACAGGATAAATAGCAAAAATCTACACTCAAGCATATTGTATTCAAACTACAGAAAACCAAAGACAAAGAAAATCTTGAAAGAAGACAGAGGAATAAAACACCTTCTCTATAGAGGAACAAGGTCCAGAATTACAGTGGGCTTCCCATCAGAAACCACACAAGCAAGACGAAATTGGAGTGAAATATTTTAAGTGTGGAAAGAAAAAAATCACCACAAGTTTGAATTCTATATACAGTGAAATCATCCTTCAAAAATGAAAGAGAAATAAAGACATCCTCAGACTAACCAAAATTGAGAGAAGTCATTACCTGATCTGCGAAAAGATTAAAAGAAGTTCTTCAAGAAGAAGGAAAATGATACAGGCCAGAAACTTATGTCTACATAAAAGAAGGAAGAACAACAGAGAAGGAATAAATGAAGGTAAAAATAAAACTTTTATTTTTTTTCTTTTTGAAGAAGTTTGGCCCTGAGCTAACATCTGTTGGCAATCTTCCTCTTTTTTCCTTTTTTCTCTGCAAAGCACCCAGTACCTAACTGTATATCCCAGTTTAAGGTCTTTCTAGCTCTTCTATGTGGGATGCAGCCTCAGAATCACCTCAGCTTGATGAGTGGTGAGTATGTCCGCACCCAGGATCCGAACCAGCGAACCCTGGGCCACTGAAGAGGCATGAGCGAACTTAACTGCTGCATCACCGGGCTGGCCCCTAACATCTTTTATTTTTTTATTCTTAATTGATCTAAGATATTATTCAAAGTAATTGCTTTTTTCAAAGTAATAATAGCAAAATGTATTGAGTGATTTTAGTATGTGGATATGTGAAATAAATGGCAACAATATTATAAAGGGTGGAAGGGAGGAATTGAGGATAATACTCTTGTATAAGTACTTGCACTACCTGTGAAATGGTAAATGCTGACAGTGGACTTAGATTAGTTGAAAATGTATATTGCAAACCCTATACACCATATGATTCCAAATATATGACATTCTGGAAAAGGCACAACTAGAGAGACAGTAAAAACACAAATGGTGCCCAGAGGCTGAGGATGGTAAACAATTGAATAATGGGAGATTTTTTATGTTTTATGATACTGCAATGATGGACAGATGGGATAGTTATCAAAAACCATAGAACTATACACTGGATATAAAAAAGCCAGGACTAAATTATGGGAACCCAATATTGACCCCTCCCGATGACTCTGCTCCAAAACCTACAACTTAAGAAAGTTCAATAGAATGATAGCTTAAATGATAAGGTAACAAACCATAGTGGCATATAAGGAAGAATTCTGAGCCTTCCTCATCCTCATTAAATTTTATATCACAGTGATTTGATACTGCTGTTTCAGTTACTTGAACTCTATCCTCTTATAGAGAAAAAATAAGCATTATTTTTCCTCTTGATAAGACATGGTTTTTGTTATTTCCACAAGCATGGATTGCTTTGTCTAATTATTGCTAGAAGAAGAACTATAGATCATTGATTATAAAACTAATCATGATTTTTGGCAGCCATTCCCCAAATTTTGACTGCTTTATGGCTAATGCTCTTTATATTTATAGAGCAAACAGAAGAATAAAAAAGCACAGTAGGCAGGGACAAAGAGCCATGTGCACTCAATTGACCCTTGAGGATGTAACTCTAACACAGTATAACAAATGGGTCTCATTATAATAATAATCATAGAATGTGCGATTAAAAATTGGAAGGGAGCTAAAGAAAGCACTGACAAATAACAATTAATTCTCATCCCCAACACGAGTGCAGAGTTGAATAGAATTTTGAGGCCCTGTCCCAGAAGGAAGGAGCTTTGTAACGGAGCAGATATTTCTGTTAGAGGCTCTGCAAGGAACAGCAGGGCCATGGGTTTCCATCATGTCGTGCTTGATGTTTCTTAATACCTCATTTTACTAACTAGGAAACTATACAAGTGGACTTGCCCAAAGTCAGCGAGCTAGTAGAAACCTCTTTCTACAGAGTCTAGTGGTTGTTTTTTTCAATTCAAATGACAAATATTGAAGCCCAAGTTACCTGATGCTTTTAAATACATTGTCTCACATCGGAGGTCAGGGGTCCACTTAGTACATAAAAGAGCTCAGGCTAGGTAAAAGCTGAACGCACAAGTCCTAAAACGCCAAGCAGTTCAGATTTGTCCTTTGGTTTCTCCAAATGCTAGAGGGCAGGCTCCTATTCAGTGGTTCTTTAAAAAGCAGATATATTGGCTCAGAAGTGAGGTCCAAGGAAAAGGAGGAAGTTTGCATTCATTTAATGACTATACAGATCTGGTAGTAGGTCAGAAACTCCACATATATCTCATCTATTTCTCATAAAACACCCGGAGAATAGTGACATTATTCCATCTTTGAAGATAAAAAAATGTGAGGCTCATAAGTTTAAATAACTTGCACAGAGTCTTACAGATAGAACATGCCAAAATTGGGTTTGGACTCAGGTAAGTTAAATTAAAAGTGATTTTCTTATTTCATCTTAGTGCCTCCCTGACAATGGGCAGAGAAACTTTACTGACTGTTCTCAAGTGTAATGTGAGGAGGTGAAAGTTGTGTATTTAGTTGCTGCTTTCAACATAGTGCATATTATATTAATGAATGGCGGCAACTATAAGGGAAGTGACAGAAAAAAAAACAATGAAAGAAAGGGAGAGTTGTCAAGGATCTAACACTTGCATAATTCTATAAAACTAAGATATATACAAATATATGAAAGCATTTTCCTTATTCTTGAGAGACGCTAGTTCAGAAACAACGAAGACAGACCTCATACTGTCCCTCATAATTTGGGATCAATCAGTAGCATTAACATTGACCTTTCAAATAAAGGGACATTTAATTGATCTTTAATCCGAAATCTCTAGACAGTGCAAAGAGTTCTTAAATATCAAGCTTTGAAGATCTAAAAATTGGATAAGCATACATTTTTGATGTGACACCATCAGCTGAGTAATAGTAAAGGTAGTGGAATAAATGATGTGACATTTATAATTTCTTGTCTTATTACTAAATAGTGAAATAAGTAGACTTCTATTGTTCAAATGAATGTCAATTAGTTATACAGGAAATAAAGGGAGATGTTGCTTTGGTTACTTATCTGCAAGATGTGAAAACATTGCCTAAAGACCAGGATTAAGATGGGAGAAATATCTGCTGCATCATCTCACAACTTTGGAACTGATGATGATACTGTAGTTTTGGGTTAAATAGACCTATACACCAAGGTTTTTGCTTAATTACTGAACACGTCCTCCCCAGAAAAGCTTTATATCTGCCAATTTACGACCTTGACAGCATGTTAAATAAAGCAAGAACTTCAGGTAACCCATTTAGGCTCATTTTTCTCTTGATATTTTCTTTGGATTTTTTTTTTTTTTGGTGTATTTTTCAAACTTTCTGAATCTACTTTCCCCTTTTCTATATACTTGATGGAATTTTAGATTTCTCTTTATAAGCATTCCATTCTCATCTCTCTAGGATTTCTTCCAGAAAGTCCTTGGTTGGAATTCTCTTTGATTCTTGGTTTCTAAACATGTTACATAGGATAAAATACTTTCTTCTTATGGTTAATCTTTAAATGAAAAACACAATAATGCCTCTGCCACATAGTAAGTGCTCAAAATGTCTCACTAGTATGAGATTGTAGAGAGAAGGGATAATATTTTATTTATCTTTTAGCTCAGTGTTTGTGCTATAGAACCTGCTAAGTGAATATCTGTTGAAGGGATAGGGACACAGGTTGAAAATTTAAAACAAACAAAAACATAAACAAATGTCTTGCCCTCCTATACTTTATGGTAAAGAAAGTGAAAGAGATATATGCAATCAAATAACTTCAATACAGAGACATGAACAATATCATAGAAAAATGTATTAAAATGCTATACAAACATAAACATATAGAGGATTATAATAAATCACAGTTGCAATATTGCTTTACTTGGATTCCCCTATGCATCAATGAATGCAAAAACGTGAGGGGTTCTTCAGGGATCTGTATATGCTCATGAAGCCTTGATGTTCTTACAAGGACAAGTCATCAGTAAGGTGTGATTCTGTGAGTATTTTTGGAGAGTAGGGGGGATGTGGGAATCCCACACAGGCTCTCCTCTGCCCACTGTGCTCCATGATCTCTCAGATTAATTGCACTGAGAAGGCCATGTGCATCAATCATATTCTTCCAAAAGTGAAATTTGGTAACTTGTTAAGGAAGCAGAGACAGAAAGAATTAATTGCTCTCTTTGGATGGTCTTCCTCTAACGACAGGCAGAGAAGTATGCTCAGAGTAAAAGACTCTTTCTTCAATTGTTATAAACATCCTCCCTGCATTTCTTAACTCTCTTCTTAGAGGAAACACAATAGGGCCTCTTTAAAATGTGGAATAACACATCCCCTTCCTCAGGGCTAGAGCATAAAACCTTTCAGTGTCAGGGGAGAAGGTGCTTTAGAAACCTTTCCTCCTGTGCTTTTTTTTTACATTTCCCTTTCTCAAATAATTGTTATGAGGTGGTAAGACTTGGGACTTGGTAAGACATGGGCTTCTAAGTGATTAAGTTTGGAAAATATCAAAAGAAGGACACGACCCAGGGAAAATAGAACAACAAAGGACATAAAAATGTTAAGTACGGTTCTAGGTTTTGAATAAGGAAGTCTGGAAAGAGTTAACAGAGATTCAGCATTGTAACCCTATTATGAACATGGAAGGTAAATTTGCTGCTGTGTCTCTTGCACTTTAGGTTCAGAGATCATAGTGTGAATATCGGGCTTGACAGGGAAACTATTTGGCTGAGGTCAGAGAAGCTAACAGCTTACTTTTACCACTACTAGACCCATCTCCACAAACTCATAAGATGACATGAGATAACCGATAACTAACCCACTTCCCAAGACAGAGAATGAATGCTCACCTTCTCTGAGGAACTAGGTGTTTATTGCCAAAAATGGAAACAAGTGGTGTCAGCCACATTGATGACAGGTCAGCAGGGATAGTCCCAGATATGAGACCATGAGCCAATTTTCCACCTTGATAATTCCCACTGCTTTTTCTATGCAGTATTTACTACTGGAGGTGGTGGCGGGGGAGCCATTGTGATTCATGGCTTTTTCTTTCTGCTTATACTGTACTCATTTTCCGTAACATCAGTCCGATAAGGGGTCAGAGGAACAGAAGAAAATAGAGGGAAATATATTATTTACTTTGTACAAGTGACAATACATGTATCATCTTCTTTAATCCTCACAGCAAACATACAAGATTTATATAATCATTCCCATTTTACAAAATAGAAAACTGAGACTCAGAGATAAGAAGTAACTTAGTTTAGCTGACTCAGTCAAAATTCAAAGACTGGATTCTGACTTCAATGATTGTGAATTTATTTTACACTCTCTGAGAAACTCAAAATACTTAAGCATTTTAGGAAGAGAGCCCTTCAAGGTACAAATAGTCTAAACTTGGGGATTATTATCCCTTCTTGCTTTGGTAGGCACTCTCATTTTAAATCCATGTGTTCCATACCGGGGCTGTTTTTCTAAGTTCCCCATTTAAGTAATCACAAGTGGAAACTCAATCCTGCTCATTAGCCCTTTGCTATCTCTGCCCCTAAAATGTTTTTACTCTTTTCTGTCTTCACAGATTCACTAAAATTCCAGTCATAGAATGGCGATTTCTATTCTTAAGTTATCAACTGAAATTGTAATTTATGTCATAAATAGAAAATGGTATCAGATTGTTTAAATTTTGTTAGATTGTAGCCCTAAGGTCTTTTCAGGCATACTCAACTTTCATAGTGTGCCCCCTATGCATGTGTATTCTCACCAAGTTAAGAGCCTAGAGGGGCCTTGCTTCTTGGTGTGCATGAGCAGAGTCGGGTTAAGAGGATTTCCATGAAGTGTATGTGTTCTAGATTGACACTGCCTTCCTTAACTGAGCTATTTAGTGACAACTCTCTGTCTGTGCATCTCTCTTGCTCTAACTCTAAAGGTAATGTCAAGTCTACAAAACAGGAGCTATGTACAACCCAAACTGGAAACATAAGAGGGCCTTGGAGTATTGAGTTAATGTCACTTGATATTGATTTTAATGCATCCAAATATGTAACACTTTAAGCATAAACACCAAGTGTGATTGTGCTTTGTATGACTGGCATTTTCTCTCCATAAATGATGATTATTCTAACAAGCTGTTGCCCTATCGCTATTTTTCTTTTGTAACATATGTTGATTAACAGCAGAGGGCGTAGAAAATATGCATAATTGAATGTAGATGATATAAAATGTGAGCAAATTGTAAAGGAGAGACCGCACATGGTTCTCACTATTCCTATTACTGTTTCCAGCTAAATAAATGATGATAATTTGACCCAATTTTTTGTCCTCATGCTAAATAGTATTTTCCACTGCATTTTGAAAGAGTGTGAAGAAGATTTGGGAACCAGGGTGCATGTGGAATTGCCATGGCAACTGCAGCTACACTCAACCAATGAAAAAGCTTCCAACATGCTCCTTCAACTTGACTCCACTTCCAAATTTAGTGATTTAAAACACCTGTTCTCTAGCACATGATTACTGTGATTTAATGGGAGTTTATTAGAGCTGTAAATAGGATGGATTTTTTTATGAAGGTGTTGAATATTGGTGTGCATATCTATTTTTGAAAAGGGTAAAAATTCCCTCCAACTGAAATTTCCACATCTATGAGATTCTTATTCTCTTATATTTGGTAACTTTAAAAGGTAGAATGAGGTGAAGAAAGCATCCTTGATCGATACACAAATAAATAAGGCTACATTCACAACTAAATTTCATTTAAAAAGATGTATTTAGCTTGAATCCCAAGCACATCTAGTGCATTAGATGTCCACAGTGCTGACAACCACACAGAGATAAACCTTTCTCAAGTCGGCTGTTGATTCATGCATTTCTTACCTCTGATCTCTACCCCTGTCTCAGTGGTCAGAGAATACGTGTATTTGTTTTCTCTACTGTTTCACTTATATTTAAAATCAGAACTTGTAGCATGCATTTTCTCTTGTGAAATGCAAAGATCACTTGTATTTTGATTGTTTTTGATGTTAGTTTAAGTGTTAATGTTTTGCAAAGGCCAGATAATTGTTTGCAACTACTTGCCTTGCTTATACAACCTAACAGTATATATATATATATATATATAATTTGTGCAAAATATTTTTAATGGAAAAATAAACCACTCCATGTGATAGAAGGGGGTTCAAGGGTATGAATACATGGAAACATTTTGAAATTAATAACTTTTAATAAAGCTATATTAGAAATATGCCCAGAAACAATGCATAAAAATATGTGGTATTCATAGATATTAAGATTGTTTTTATTTTCATATTATCAAGAAGCACTGAAATTATTGTGATTCTTCCAAAACACAAAACAAAAACAACATAAATTACAAACTTAAAAAATGTTACAGAAATTTGGAAAATATAGTTTATATGATGTATTAAGAATGCAATAAGAATAATTGCATTTACAATAGACCACTGACACTGAAAAATGATTGCTATTTATGTGTTTATTAATGATCCACTTAGCTATATAAAATAGGATTGTCCTTTGACACTGCCTCACAGGCAAATTACACTATATAACTAGTTCATTTTTATATTCAGCAAAGACCGAAAAACTAAATATTCATGAAAAATAAATCAGTTAAAAAATTGAATTACATTTATAGAGTCTATAAGATGTGAGACCAATGTACTTAGCCTACTCAGATTTCCTAGAGACAAAATAATGACTTTTCATGAATAAGAACATTATCCAAAATATTATTTCTGTATTTTTGTGTGGCATATGAAAACATACAATAAAACATACAGTAAAAACGTCCAGACCTGTACAAACACTTCGTTAAAACTCTCTTGACAATCTAATTCTTGACTGGAAGGAGCATGCGAATGACTAAGATTTTTTATCATCACAATTTCCTTCTTAAATAAAATAGGCTATTTATTTCCTGAATATTGGCATTCTTGATCAACCCTTTTAACATATCCATCCATTCATGGTCTCTATTCTGGAAGCCTAAGTTATTTCCATATCCTCCTATTAAAAATATATCTATTTAAAACTTTACCAGGCGTCCAAGTAGCTAGTCATTGATTCATTCATCTCTCCATACACCCAACAAATATGTTTTAAATGGATAACTATGTGCCAATGCAATGTACTTATTAATCCCTTGGATATAAAGATGGAGAGGAAAAAAAGCCTACAGGTGGTTCAAGAGAAATTGCTTTCAATATAACTCTAATAAAGATTAATTACAAAACTCTTGGCATTCTTCTCTGAGAGATTTTATTTTGAAGTGTGAGCTTGTCCTTATACAAGTATTTCTAATTATCAAAGAATTAACAGTTAATAAGGTAGTGATGAAAAAAATTGTGTCTTTGTACACTGAAGACCTATATCAAGATGAAACATGCATTGTGTATCTTCATGTAACGTTCATATACTCAGTTATTCTTTAGTCCCCATGCTCTAAGCGGAGAAAAGAGGATTGGTTCACTGATGACTGTAGGTCATCAACAACAGAATATCTTCTTTCCTTTTGTGCTCCCACCCCACATTATGGTCCTTTTCTTAATTTTATTTTACTAGGAAATGGTCTTGATAGATAAAAGCTATATTGAGGTTTAGAAAGGTGTACTTTGAAATCTATTGACTTGTACATACTGCTGTGGAGAGGGGTAAACAAATCTGATTATTACACTGGGATCACAGGAGGCAGTGTGGTATAGTGAGGATAGACAGACCTTATCTATAATGGGTAATTTGTTACTTGTCTTTGTTATCTTTCACTCTTCACCGCAGGGCACCATATTTCTTTCCTTGGATAGTGAGAATTCCTCCTGGGATTCCATAGTTTTATCCCTAGTTCCCAATATATTTAAATTTTTAAAATTCTTTTTGGTTTACATGAGTACTGCAATTGGGTAATAGAGGCAGGCAAATTGTCATTGTCAGCCATCATCACTGAAAACCCTGCAAACATATACATATGAAGGGGCCGTTTAAATAGCATGCAATACAAAACCAAGTGACCTTATATTACAAGGTTTGGTTCAACTTATTCCGCAGTTTGTAAAATTTCAACCTGTCTCAGGCGCCTCATTTGATTTTCTCAATCCATTTTTCTTGCTACTAAGATCGTCTTTAAGAGCATCAACTAGGTAGATTGGTTCTTGAGAGGCGGGATTCTGATAACCCTTTCTGTATATTAGCACTAAGGTCAGTTCTTTTAAATTTCAGTTCTGTGGCAATTGGCATATAAAGAGAGAGAGATAAAAAGAAGAAATGTATTTTGAGAGGAATTCCACACCCGTATGATGAAAACCGAACATTAGTCTATATTCTAATGCCCTAGGCACTAGGTGCTAGCTTTTATGGCTTTTGAATGTTATATATAGTAAGAAATACATTTCACAACATAATCCAATACACACACATCTATTTGTATGTGTGTGCATTCAAATATATGTATAATCAGTGACAAATTTCCCAAAATAATGCTTACTCTTGCTATGACAAACTCTAATATTTTCATATTTTCTATTCTAAATTATCATAATTAATTAAAATATACTTACTGAGACCCAATAAACAAAATTAATGACCTGGTAAAGAACCATAGTTTGAAAAACATTGGTTTAAAGCATGACTGCTAATCAGTCTCTCTTTACATAAATTGCAGGTGCAAACAATCTACATGTTTCTCAACCTTTAGAGCAAGGCGTCACACTGGAGAAACTGTACCATGGAAATATTGCCATGTGACTATTTAGGGAGTCAATTTTCAGATCCTCAACTTTCATATTGTTCTTTTCTAAACTTGATTTGTCTGACGATTGGCATAAGAATGGTCCCTCTCCTTCCTTTCAAAACATTATTTTCCTCATTTTTCAAAAGAAAGACAAAACTTCTCACATATCATGAATCCATGCATTGCCAAGATTAGAAATCCCCACCCCCACCCCAACACACACATACACTGAAATATATTGGTTTAGGGAGACTCTATCAATGGTGTCAATGTAGATTTATTGTAAATTGGGTGATGAGATCACTTATTGTCAAAGAATGAATTGCTCTTGAGGAAAGACAAAGCTTCAAATCTTAACATGGAATCCTTTCCCCACATACATGCTGGAGATACTGATTCCATTGATAAAATCCATTAAGGGCTCTGTCACAATATCCATCATCTGATCCTAATTATCTGAAACAATAATATATACAATTATTTTTTAAATTTCCTATGATGCAAGATACTATTAAAATAAAATTTTTATAGCTTAAATTAGCATTTCATTTACAAAGCACAACCAATGAATTCAAAGAATATAAATGTTATACATTTTGATACATAATTATTAAATATAAAAAGGTAATTTTGGGGGAAATGAATTTTTAATGAGATATGTTGAATTTTGTGTATCTTCATTATGTATCAATTTATCAGTATTATTTACTGTAGAATGAAAATGGGTTTGAATCAACTCTATTCTACTTTCCCATTTTAATAAAAGCATTAAGTGAAGTTGTTTTATAAAAAATAGATAGGAATATAAAAAAGCACACGGAGACAGACTTTTTTTGTAATTGTTAAGTTGTTCAGTTTTTGAAAACTATCTGAATTACATTACATAATATGTCATAAAAATGATTTTTAATGACCTTTCACTTGATGACTATGTTAGGAGACAATTTAAGATTTTTGAAAGCAATGAATTGGAAACCACTTTGCTTACACAAAAATACATTAGCCATTAAGTTCAGTAGGTTTCTTAATTTTGGGGGACTATTCTAAAAAGTTGCTGTCCTGTCATTCTTATTATTAGGAGCACATTTTTAAAGCATGAACTGTTCAGAAAGGGTTGGAAAAATATTAATTAATTTTGATACATCTTTCCCATAAACTTTTTTTTGTAAAATGCTTTAACTCATCCTATGCTTAAAACAGTTTTCAAAATCCTAGAGCTGAAGATTTTACTCATTTATCCCAACTGGTTCAATCAATCCTTATTGTCAAAACACCAGTTATACCAGACTTGTTTTCTATTAGAAACAGTCTCGCTAGACTTTTTTCATTGAAAAATGTGTTAATACATGATTTTGAAGCATATTTAAAAGAAAAACTCACTGAAAATAAAGTTTAGAATGCTCCATGTAAGACAAATAATGTAAAGCAGTGAAATCAAGACTTAAACAACATAGATCTAATATTATTATAATTATATCCATATTTTAAGAGGCAGAAAATTTTTTCATTGCTTCAATTATAATGCTACAAATTTCTTTCTATACATCATGTGAGCTGCAGCCCCCACATTTTTATATGTTGTTCTTCTGTTATTTTAAATTTCGAATTATTCTTAAATGCCTATTGCCGTGTAATCTTCGACTTATCAGGGATTTTGAGAAATATTTCCTATGATATGATTTCTAGTTTATGTGCGTTGTCATCAGAAACATACTCTATATCAAACCTTTGGAATTTCCTGAGGCTGTTTTATGGTCCAGCATGAAGTAATTTTTTTTTTCATAAATTGTCTATATGTGCTTTAATGTGTACTCTGTGTTGATAGTGTATAGTAGTCCACATATGTTCCTTAGGGCATTTGTTAACTGTTATTTAAATATTCTATATACGCAACGATTTGTGTCTGCGGGTTCTAAAATTTACTGAGAGAGTTATGTGAAAAATATTCTTTACTGTGATTCTGTATTATATATTTTCCCTTTTATCTCTATCAATTTTGTTTATATATTTTTGAGGCTATTTTAATAAATGTATACACATATAAATTTTGATATCCTCTTGATTAGTTGAGCATTTATCATTATGAATTGTTTTTAGTTATAATTTTGCTTTAACATCTATTTTGTGTGATATTAATACAATTATGTAAGGTTTGATTTGGTAACTGTTCACCTGGCTTATATTTTACTGTCTTCTAGCTTTTCGATTTTCTGGTACGCTTTTATGTTAATTGTACTTCTTGTAAGAGCATAAAGTTAGCTTTTGTTTCTGAATCTGCTCACTTTTTTACGGAAACATGTAGTCCATTTACATTTTATTTAACTGCTGTTATTTTATGGTTTAGATCTTCCACCTTAAAATGCCTTTTCTTTTGGTTCTACCTATTCTATATTCTTTCTTCCTTCATTTCTTGATTTAGTTGTGATTGATGATCTTTTATTTATTTTTATTTCCTCTACTAGTTTGTTAAATATTCTTTCAGTTCTGGAAATTAAAACTTGAATCCTTGATTTATCAAATTCTAGTGCTAATGGAAAATTTTGCCCTTCTCTCAAAGGAAAATACAAGGACCTTAGAAAATTCTAATTTTATTTACCTGTTCATAATTCATAAGATGTTATGATGATTATTATAAGACATAAGATATGATTATTATTTTAAACCATCCATGTTCAATTAAAGTTTTCACATAATTTCCTTTGCAGTCCTATTTATTTCTTCCTGTGTGTTTGTTTTCCCTTTGAATTCATTTCCCTTTTGACTAAAGCTCAGCTTTTAGTATTTATTTTTATGTAAGTTTCTATGTGTTTCACTGAATATGTATTTATTTTACTCTCCTTCTTAAAGGATATTTTCACTTAGTATGTAATTCTAGATTCACAGGTATTTTCTTTGGCTTTCATGGCTACAATGCAAAAGTAATTTACAAGCATAATGTTATTATGTTTGAAGATAATCTCTTTATTTTCTCTGGCTCATTTTAAGGTTCCCCTCTCCACCCACATCCCTTGATGTCTTTGGTTTACAGAACTTTCACCATAATGTTGGTAGGTGTGAATTTTCTCTTATGAATCTTTCTTGAAAATTATTGGGCCTTTTGAACTTGTGAATGATGTCATCCATCAATTTTGGGATGTTCTCATCTCTTGTCTCTTTATATATTGCTTCTGTCCCATTCTCTCTCTCTCATTGTCCTTCTAAGACTAATCATATGAATCTTAGACCTTATTAATGTATTTTTTCTTATTCTCTCTTCTACATTTCTTCTCCATGCTTTATATGGGATAGTTTCTTTTGTGTAATCTGCTGTGAAATCTATCCATTGAGTTCTTAATTTGAGTTATTATGTTTTTAGCTTTTAGAATTTCTAGATTATCCTATTTCAAATTTTTAATAATATCTTGTATAATTTCCAGTTCCTTGCTGAAATTTTTAATGTCAGCTATTATTTCTGTGACTGTATTAAATATACCTGTTTTACTGTCTATAAAAGTAATCCCACCATTGATAGTACCTGAAGGTTGGTTTCTGTTATCTGTTGTTTGTACTTGTTCTCATTTACATTGTTTCATCTCTTTAAAGACCTAGTTATACCTGAAGGTGTAGGACAATGTATTTAAAAACAAAAATAAAGGTAATATGAGGCCTAAGATGATGCTATTTTTCCTCTTATTAGATACATATGAAATTTTCTTTTATTCTACAGACACCTGGGAGCACTAGCAATCTGGAATCATCTAAATGTCAAGGCTTGAGATTATTCTAGACCACCCAAATGATTCAAAGATCAGCCACAGTTCATGTGAAGGTTGACTTAGTTTCAATTAATGTTAACTTCTATAGCCTATCAGGTTCCCAACACTAAGTAGGAAGTATTTTCCTAGTGCCCTCATCATTTGTAAGTTCAAGAGCAAGACTCCCAGAGACTTTCTAAGCCTGTTAGCTACTTTTTTTGGATCAGAAAATCTTCCCATGCAATAACAGTTTTAATGGCTGTCTTGCCTCGTATTTCCATCTTCTCCCAGATAATGGCACAATACTTACTCATTCTCCTAGTTTCTCAGTCAGCTCAGACTGTTATAACAAAATACCACAGACTGGTGGCTTAAACAACAGAAATGTATTCCTCACAGTTCTGGAGCTTTGAGAGTCCAAGATCAAGGTGGCAGATTCAGCGTCTAGTAAGGGCCCTCTTCCCCGTTTTCAGACAGCTGCCTTCCTGTTGTATCCTCACACAGCAGAGAGCTCGTTTTCTCAGGCATCTTCCTATAAGGGCACTAATCTCATTGTGAGGGCTCCACCCTTATGATCGCATCTAAACCTCATCACTTCCCAAAGGCCCCATTTCCAAATACCATCATATTGAGGGATAGGGCTTCAACATATGAATTTTGGGGGCACAAAATTTAGTCCATAGCACCTTATAACTATTTTATACTTCTAAGAATATGTGTTCACATTTTGTTAAGTGTTCCTAGTTGCTTTGTTTTATGGAGCGTGAAGGTTGGTCCAAATAACCAAGACTATTATTACTACAAAAGGAAGTCTCTTCTCAAGGGAGTTTATTCCACTTCTGTGCAGCTTCATATAGATCATCATTCTTTTCATGCTTCTTAAATGTCAGGATTGATTGTGTCTTACTTATATATCCCTCAAGATCCCTATAAGTATATATCTTTTAGGTATATATATATAAAGGTAATTTTATATATATATATATATAAAGATAATTTATCTAACATTAATGTAATAAATTTTCAATGGAAATATGGATAAGTAAAAGTGAAAATAAAAACATTTTCAATCGTACCAATAATGATAATAATTATTAGCATTAGTGATAATAGTTATTAGCAATAATCTATTATGATAGCATTTTCTGTCATATATGTTCACGGGTATATACATTCCTCCTTTTAAGTATAAATTTTCACTCATGGATCCTTTTTAACTTAAAATATAATGACTTTTTTTCATGTCATTAATATTATCCTATAATCTATACTGGAATAAATACATAATATGTCATTCCATAAATGCACCATTAATCAATCCCAGTTGTTGGTTAGTTAGAACTTTTTAAAAAGTATTCATTACAGTTGTGTGTGTGTGTGTGTGTGTGTGCGCGTGTGTGTGTGTGTATTGGTTTCTAATTAATTCATATTTATTTCTCTATTTAAATAGGACTTTTGTTTGTTGAATTCCACTGAGAACTAAATTTAATAATATATTGCTAGCAGGGTCTTGATTGTTTTATTGACCCATGTATTATGATTAAAACTTTAGAAAACAATTGGAGTTAGTTTTTCATTGAGTGAGTGTAATGAAAGAAGGTACACCATGGCATCCTCACACTCTTAAATAGATTGGGTCTTACCAAGCTGTAGTCCTTTGTATTCATTTTGAATACGTTTTTAAATAGAAAAAAGATAGAATGAGTTTCTTTCTTCCAATTGTCAAATGAATATATTATGCAGCCTCTTCAAAGTTAAATAGAGTTTTGATCATTCACATAATATGTCCACTGTGATCATTTTCAAACAACAAAGCATTTTTCAGCTCAGTGGATATGACTGTAAGAAATGTGTAGCCTTATGGGAAAGACTTATTTAAAGTTCCTTTGACTATAAAAAGATATCCTGATCACTACCACCACCATGTTTCAAATCAATAAGTCCAGAGATGCAAATAGAGGAGTTATTAAAAATTAATCTCTATGTTAAAATGCCTGTGTGACTAATAGCAAGTAAAAAATATATGGTGTCATAAATCTTTGTACTGGCACTAAACCCCTCTTCTCATAAAAATATTGTGATTTGCATGCACTGGTTATGCCTTGGAATTTATGAACAACAAATAGCAACATGACAGGAAAAAATATCTTACTGTGAAAGAAAAATGGAGAAAGCAGAAGGAATTTAAATAGCCGAATTGATTCAAGGAGGAGAAGGACTTAAGGTAGACCTTTGATGCCCGCGGTCTTTTTACTTTTCTTGGGTGGTACAGTGGAAAGATTATACAAACGCTAAGTAATTTAACTCATAATGTGTCTGATAGAAAGATATGACCATGGACCTTTTATTTTCTTTTTTCAATTCCTTTGTATTCACAGGGGATGTTAGAGGAAATTACTGGTTATTTAAGACCAAAGCATGAGTATTACTAAAGAGAAAGAAAGAAAAAAAAACATGGTGATGGGTTGAGTGTCATATTATTCTTAAGTAACTTTTGTAGATATGATTTATTATACATTTTCTACAAAAATCTTTTACATCTTTTTAGGATGTTTAACTGTTTAATGCATAAGAGCAGAAGAGGGTGAAATGATCAGATGGAGGGGATTCAGGGTAAATGCATTGATTTGGATTTACAACAGAGTCCTTCTGAATTATTCAATGGATCAGTTAAGATATTTTTATCTTAACTGCAAGTGACTCAAATCCCATTCAAATTGGCCTACGCAACAATAATAGAAAATGTATTTATTTTCTAGGCAACTAAGCAACCCATGGATAGATCAAGCTTAAGATAGGCTTATCCAGGAGTTCACTTATCTCTCTAAGTTCTGTATTTGTCTTTTCACCTTCTGCACCTGGTGTCTCCCAACAATTTTAGCCTCACATTCTTCCACATTTAAAAAGTGCCTGCAACATCTTCCAACAATCTCAGAGAAAAGGCTCTTTATGTTTTACTGATTCTGAATGTGTATCATTGATGTGTGTATCCTTGAACTAATCATAGAAAGCAGAGGAAATTTGCATTCAGAATTAATCAGGTCTGGGTTACATGTCAGAAACACATGGACTGAGAATGGGAAAAGAGAGTGATTACACAGATGCAGATAATGAGAAGAGTAATTACATACTCTGTGTAGCAAAAAAGAGGTTCCCTGTAATCCAGCCTGATGGCTGCCCAACATTCTTACACTCGTTTTTTTATTTACTAACATCTTTAAAAGACGTAGGCAACCCAAATGCACCTGAAGATACAAGAACCTCTTTTCCAAACAAAGAAAAATTCCAGATATCAGTCTATTACTGCATCCAGCTTTAAATCTTGCATCTTTATGGGATATATTCTCCTCTTCAAGGGAATTGGATGCAGTGTCTCATTGTCTAAATGAAACAATTTCTCACTCCCACTACACACAGTATCCACTGGTGGCCAACGAACAAGAAAAGGTAAAATAAGTGCTGAGCAGTCAAAAACAAAAAAAAGTAACAAGACCAACTACCCCAGGATGTGACACAAGATTCTATTGTTCTATTTCTTTCCAATCTAAATTCTTCCCTGATAAGAGGAAATATGTATGTTTCTTGTCTGTCTATCTATCTGTGTATCTGTGTATCTATCTATCTGTGTATCTGTTTGTTTGTCTATCTATCTATCTATCTATCTATCTATCTATCTATCTATCTATCTATCTATCTCTCTATCCCCTTGCTAATGCAGATATAAACTCAGAAGATTTATTCCCAATTGTTCACTTCCACTACTCAATTTAATAGTTGCATGTGACTTGAAATCAGGGTCAGGAACTGCTCTTTAAAATTATTCAAATGAAGATGTGAATTAAAGCTCTAGATTTGATTTATCAACTAAAAAGGGACACACCTTACTAAATATACCCACTCTAGATAAGTTATCTATCACTAAATTAGTAACATCACACTGTTCTTTGGCTTATAATTCTCTAACAGCATCCCACTCATTCCCAGTGAAGGCAACATCTTTACAATTACCTATCTGCCCTACCCATACTGGGCTCTTTTAATTTTTCTGACCTCTCTTCTCAGTCTTCTCCAGCTAAAATGCTGCCCAGGCCATTACTCACACATGTCATGCAACCTCTTACTCAGATATTTGCCTGAAATGCTTTCACCCAGATATCTGCACAGTTCTTTCCCTCTTGTCTTTCATGTCTTTGTTCAAATGGCACCTGCCCAGTAAAACTTTCTTGAAAATTGAACCTCACTTCTACAAATTTTTTCCCTCCTAAATTTTCTCCATTGCTCTTATCACCATGGACATACTATACATTTTACTTATCTACTTTCTTTATTATCTTTCTGCTTCCGTTATATTGAAGCTCCTCCATGGAAAATAGTTTTGTCTATTTTGAAAACTGCTGCATCTACAACGTCTAAAACAGTGCCTGAAAGGGTATTGATGCTCAATAAATATGTATCCCCCAAAAAAAACTATATCACTGTAAACCATGCAATAATCTAAGAAACACTATATAAGCATGTTACTAAACTTTTATAAGCATTAATTTTAATATTTTAAACATGGGAATCATATCTATTTCACTAAATTTGTATAAATCCTAACAGTGTGATACACTCGAGTTAGGGCAAAGGTTGTGATGCATACTCAATAAATATTAGTTTGCTTTCTTCCTTTTTTCCTGTTCCATATCTATTCAAAGACCATCTCTATTAGATATTTAATATATGACTATTTTAATATATTACTATATTTGACTATATTTGACTATATATGACTAATATATGACTGTATTTCCTAGAGCTACCAGAGGAAATTATCACAAACTGGGTGGCTTAAAACAATGAAAATTTATTCTCTCATAGTTCTGAATATTATAGGGATCACTGTAACCCAATATGGCTTTATCTTACATCGATTACATTTACAAAGACCAATTTCCAATTAAAGTCATATTCACAAGTACTGGGGGATAGGACCTGCACATATCTTTTTGAGGGACACAATTCAACTTACTACACTGACCTTTCCTTATTTATTTCTCTATCTCTAATTCAACATGGTCATTCTTTCTCTTAGTATTACCCCTCTCAGAATGACTGTCTATATAACAAGGATGGTGAAACTAAAAAGTTAAGACAGAAAATCCTCTCAGATACTATCAAGAATATTTTATATTTAAAGGAGCTTGTATTTGCTTTTGGCTCCCTTTTAGAATTTCCTGATAGTTGTATGATAAAATAAATAAGCAGATTAAAATTTGCCTTGTAAATTTAAATGCATAATTCACACAAATAAAACATAGGTAAATATTCAGCTTTGCAAGTGTTGAAAGAAATACAAATCAAAACCATTTTGGTATAAGATTGTTTTTCACCAAAAAAAATAATCAAAGACTGAAAAGAAGAAACACAATCTGTCAAATTAAATAATCGTGCTCTCTCATACATTAGAGTTGATGTTTAAATTAGAACAAATTCTGAAAAGCAATTTGACAATACACATTGAGAGTTTTTAAATGGGAATCTATCCTAACAATATGACCCCAAATTCACATAGAGGCACAGAGTCATTACAGTTTTGATTATAGTGGTGAAGATATAGAAACAATTTAAAAATTACAAAATAAGGGACTAGTTCTGTACTTAAATTGGGACTCAACGACATGCTTTTTATGCAGGCAGAAATTTTGTTTCTGGATGCTTTATTTCAAAACGGAAATAACTTCACAATTTTATGGTTATAAATATATCCTCATGTAAAAATTCAAATAGAGTTGTGTCTAATATAGAGATAGAAAAATATTCATAATCCCATGTTCCAGAAATAACTCCTAGTTAACATAGGAGAGATTGAGATGTTTAATGACAATAGAGACCCTTGTCTTGGCACAGAGGTGGATTACTTTGCTCTAAAGGCACATCTGAAGAGTGGACACCAACTCACTAGCATCTGAGTGTTTTCTTCCGAACTTCCAAGAGTACTGTCTTTTTAATTTGACCTATGTTGTTTTGGCTCCACAGCTATTTCTTTTAGAAGTTAGAGTAAACTACACCTCTGTCAACCCTGAGCAAGGCCATCAAGGAAGGTTTTATTTTTTTTATATGTTGGCTTACTGTGTTTTGAATATAAATGTTGAATGACCTCATCTTAAAAAATTTGGAAAGCACCTAAATTTATAAAGAAGCAGGGAAAAATGATTTTAATCCTCACAATTCAACAACAAGCAACGTTAAAATTTTGCTTAATTGTTTCATCTTTTGTCTTTATAGTTCTCACATTACCAAGATTATCTTTGTAAATCATTAATGTCCTGATATTTTTACTTGATATCGTGGACTAGGAATTTTCCTGACTTTTAACAATTTTGCCATTCCATGAGCTAAAATAACATCCCAATAGGTTAAAATTTTAAATTCCAAAAAGCTCCAAATAGCTTGGTCATACATATTTCAACATGTACATGTAATAAATATACTTAATTAGTAAAAGAAATAAATAGTTAAAATGCTCAAAGTGCGTATATAAGGATGTTTATCACCATATTACTTATAATTAGAGATTAAGAAAACAACAACTAAATGTCCATAAATGGTTAATCAGCTACCATACTCTACATCTAGTACAATGAATGGCAGTGTAGATAATTTTATATTGACAATTGCAATCTTCAAAATATATGTTGTTGGTTGAAAAATTCTGGGTGAAAATGCAGCATACACAGTTTGGTCCTCTTCTGAAATGTGGATTTAAAATGTGTATGTACTTTTCAGTCACTACTTCCTTCAAAACTTTAAGTGGTTATAATCTCGTTCTCCTTAGCTTCACCATTCTGATCCTCTGCTCCACTTTAAGTGGCCAAATTTGCCTCATTGCTGTTGACCTTTTCCCTTCCTCCAGCACTCCCTGTTCTGAATACTTCTGCTAACCACAGCTCCCACATTCCTGCTTGTGAGTCCCACAAAGCCGCTGGCTTACCTCCTTGGCACTCCTGGCAGCCTTGCTTCAATTTAGTCATCTCTACCAACGTAAGTAAATACGTTAAGTGTGTAAGTTAAGTAAATGCTTAGCAATCTCTACCAACAACAACTCTGTAACATAGTTATTCAGAGTATACTTTAATTAAGAAAAATATCATGGCACTCATCTACAATTCCACATGCATGCCCAAACCAGAGAAATGTTCTAATTCAATAGTTTGTGACATCCGCACTGTGTTTTGCAAACTTTTCCTTTCTGAAATTAGGGAATTCCTGGTTTATAAGACAGCTGATGAAATTCACTAAGGAGGCATTTTGTTTTCATCTTAACTGAGTCATGAAGGTCAATCATTATACTGGACACCCTTTAATAAATTCGTATTAATGTAACTTGTTTATTTAACAAACTGTAGTCTGTGGGGTGTGAGAAGAATAAAAGCATTGTTCTTTTCATCTCTGCTTTTTCTTCCCTGCTTCCTGACACACTCTATAGCTTTCTAATCATTTTCACTTATCAAGGACCAATCTCAATTTTTAGGTTTTAAAACATCAACCCGGTCTTGTATCAAAGCTCCAGTCTCTCATTCAATTTAAAGCTTCTCCCCATCAAAAAATGACTCAGACTGTGGAAGAGAAGAAATGTGTGACTGGTTTTTTTTTTTGGAACTATTTCACCGCTTCATTCAGCCTTCCTCCTGTATTCACTATGCTATCCGTGGGTTGCTTGTGACTAGAAAAGAGTGGTCTCAAGGAAAGGGGTGAGGTAGAGGCAGAAGAGATCTTACTTGACTGCTGCAGTTGTAATCTGGCATTGGCATATTTCAGGTGTGGATCAAGCCTAATTTTCTCTCTCTCTTTCTTTTTGTGTAAGACTCTTTTATGGTTTTCCTGCTGGAGAAATAATGCACGCAGGCAACAATCATCAACAGCTGCTAGAACCACGACCTAATGGTTGGTCGATGAAGAATTAATGATGAATTGCTCAGCCTGACAACATCCAAAGCACTGATCAATCTTCACATCACTAAAATCAGGAAAACCAAATCATTTTATGCCTCTTGATATGATAGAATAGAAAGTGCACAGTATCACCTATGCAATAGCCTTGAAAAAAATTGAACTTAAATTTACTCCAGCTTGAACTTCTGCCTGTTTCTGCTGCAAAGGGACGGGCTTCAATCTTTCCAAGGCAATATGGAGAGAGCAAGAACAGAATTTAGAAGTGCTTCCCTGTTATGGACTGGATGTTTGTGTTGCACAATGAGCAAAACGCATATGTTGAAGCACTAACCACCAATGTGACTGTATTTGGTTGGACATAGAGCCTTCATGAAAGTAATTAAGGTTAAATAAGGTGATAATGGTAGAGCCCCGATCTGATTTGATTAGTGTCCTTATAAGAAGAGACTCCAGAGAGCTTGATCTCTCTCTTTCTTTGCACCTGCACAAAGAAGAGGTCATGTGAGCACACAGCCAGAAGGCAGCTGTCTGCACCCCAGGAAGAGAGCTCTCACCAGGAACCGAATTGACTGGTACCTTGGCAGTGGACTTCCCAGCCACTGGAAGTGCAAGAAATAAATTTCTGTTGTTTAAGCCACTCAGTCTGTAGTATTTTGTTACGGCAGTATGAGCACATTAATACATTCCTTATCTGTCTTACAACCAGAGTGCCACCAACACCAGCTCCTAATAGCCTTTGACTTCCCAGTGGCTTTTTATCTTTTATGTTCCTTTCTCAAATTCATGCTGCATGCTTGCATTTATAGCTTCTCTAGTTTCTATTTGAAGGAATTGAACCAGCTGCCTAGGCTCGTTCCCCATCTTGTCAGTGTCCTTTGCTTTTTCCACATGCATATTGGTGAAGATCATATGGCCCTAATAAATTATTGAGTGTCATGATTAAATATGCTTCCGTTCCTGTCAGAAGCAAACATTTCAGCAACCCAGGGTCTTCAGGGTGCTGTTAAAATCTCTGGCCAGCATGATTTTTGTTCTTGTTTTGTTATTATCCTGATTGGGTTGGTGGTTGGTTTCTGTTTATCTTCCTCAGAAAGACCATCTTATTTAAGAACCATCTATGAAAAACACTCAGAAAAATATAAATTACTCGTCAAGTGTTATGTGTACAGAGGGACTATATGAGTTTCATAACATAATTGCTACACATATAATTGTGAAATTAAAAGTTATAATTTTCAATAGAAAATTGAAACTCCATATATCTCATTTGGGGAATCAAAGTCTGCCATAGTACTTTGTCATTTATGTGGGAAATATGTTATTCCTAATGTCTTGCATAATGGACACTTGGTGAGGAGTATTCTTTTTTGATCTTCGGCCACATTCTCATTTTTGTATATGCTTACGTATACCTCAATGTACTCTTTGACTTTCTTTGGATTGCAAATATGAGCCCTTCTCTGGAGTTGTGTGATGTGAATATTTAAGTCAATATTATTGAGAACAGACGTTAATATTATTGGGATATAAAAAAGATATTATGTTTGGACCAGTATTTTGGCTGATGCCAATAATCATAACTGCTCATGATTGATTGACATTCATTTACTCATTAAAGAAAGGTCACTGAATAGTTACTATGTGTCACATACTTTTCTAGCCAGTGTGTTGAATATGAAAACTGCTTTCAGTAGATTAACAGCAAGAAAAATTTATGTAGTGGAGGGTAGTACATACAAAAAATATACAATGTAATTATTATTTAGAAATAAAATAAAAAATTGGAGAGACTGAAATCAGCTTCAGAGATCAACTGAGATGCAAAAGATGTATGTAAGTTTTCTACACAGAGAAGTAGGGTAAGAAATTCTTAGAGAAAGAACTGTCAGCTGTAACAAAGAATGTTACATGTTAATGAGAGAGAGACGGAGGAAAGGAGGAACAGAGGGAGTGAGGGAAAGAAGGCAGGAAAACAGGAAGGCAAGAAAGAAGGAAGAAAAATATGAAGTATTTGGGAACATTGGAAAGTTTCCTGTGCAGAGATTATTATGCAGATATAATGACGGAAAGATTGATCGGAATATAGGGGGAGCTGCGGGCATGGTGGTGTGGTTAGGGCTTAGGAAGAATGTAACTAATTAATTAAATCCTAAGTAGGCCTTGAAAATGACAAACTAAGATGCAAAGCCATGTGCCTCAAATCACGGGATGCTCGGGAGTGGAGTGGTAAACTGCAAGGCAAAGTTTGTAGGAATTGCTTGAGAAGATGAGCCAGGAACCTCCGAGTTTTCTTGGGCTGTGAATGTACCGTAATCGCTTAAAGTCACATATTGAGAAGTGACATTTCTGACTTCATTCTACACGCAATCTAGACATAGTGAAGGGCAGGGTAGGGGTGCAATTTAAGTAGCTGGCTGAGAAAATTATTCTCAGCATTGGTCAATTTATAGCACCCTATCAACTATAGACAGCTCAGTTTCAAGAATATGTTTCAAAAAGAATCTACTTACCATTTTGCAAGTGGAAATATTGTGTGCGCATTTAACAAAACTTTGAAATACATGAACAATAAATTTACCTTAAATATTTTTAAAAACATTTGCACAATCAAGGAAAAATCATGATAAATAAAGGACAGATTCACTTGCTATAGGTAAGTTGAGCACACACATTTAAAAAATGCTATTCAGTTTAGAACATTAACTTAGTACCAGTCTTCTCTTCCCCCTCTTGCTATTCAGTGAAGATCTATAACTCTGATTCCTGTTCCTGCCTCTAGCTGTTTATGTGACCTTGGACAAATCACCCTACCTCACCATACTCAGACACCATCCACAAAATGGGAATGATGGTAATACCTACTTTATAGGGTGGTATAAGGATTACATGTACAGATACATAAAGGGAAATTAGAACTTTGCCTAACACATAGTAAGTGCTTAAAATATAACTCCTCTAACTTCTCTTTCGCATTTGAAATCTTAATAACTGACACTCTTCAACTCCCTTTGTTTTGCATACCCTAAGCTCTTGTCCAGAAACAACGTTTTCCTCCACAAGAATAGAGATATCTGTCAGGAAGCCCATTTCCCTGACTGCTTTCTTCAGCTTCTTCCATTACACTTCCTCCTGAATTGATAACGCCATACTCAAACTTGATGAGGGTGTGATTTTCAGACCTATGAATTATCTTCCTGTTGGAGGTGATCTTCACCTCTAGTGGCAAAACCAATTTTGATTCTTTAGCCAGTGGCCAGATGTACCTGAAAGTTCCCCGTGGATCTTAAACAGGAAGGTTTGCTTCTCAAACTTTCCAGTCTCAGAGGAGCTCACATTCAACTCGCATCTTGGGTGAGGGAGGCAGGATGGCCCCTTTTGCTCCCCAAGCCTCCTTTTGAGATGGCTTCACTTCCGCATACACCAGGCGAGTTGCTACGTGTTTGCTCCTACCAATAGAATGGATTAGCAGAGGCTCACCATGATGTTGTGATAGTTGTCTGTAAGCATTCTTGTCCCCTACCATCTGAGTCAACATTCCCACCAAACAGTGAAGAAGGACCTAGTTATCTTTGTCACTTGCTTCCTAGCCTTTATCATCCTGGTCAACTACCAGTCTAAAAACTGCAGCAATTTATTTACTTATTTTTCCTCCTCCTCTGTCCTTTCATCAGAGTCTGTGTTGTCTGAAGTCCTTCCAGCTGTATGTGTGTGTGTGCGCCAAGTTACAACACTTTAACTTCACCTCTGTACACCCAAGGCCCTCCTTTTCACTGCTGTATGTCTACCACAAGTTAAAATTATTAGTTAATGCTCCAGGATCCCGTCTTACTACTCTCCTGCACCAATAACCACCACAACCCAACTCACTAACCTTCCCTTTATACATAAGAACATAGCTAATTAACTAGCTAGCTAGCTAAAGATATCTGTCTATCTGTCGATCTATCTATCTATCTATCTATCTATCTATCTATCTATCTAATCTATTTATCTATCTGCCTTTAACATGACTTTACTGTGAGCATAATCTAGATGCTTTGCTTTTGACATTAGAATATCTGCCTCTTTCCCTGTCAATAAATAGCGATCAATAATTGTCATTTTCATTATTGAGATTGAACTTTAAGGAAAGGACTTTACTGAACAATTAAAAGAAAAACAGTGTATACACACTATCAATAGGACACATCCTCTTGAGTGTTTGGGTTGATTCAGGACATTCAGAATTGCTGTATCAAATATTTGGTATATCTATTTAATGGGAAATTATTTGACAATAAAAGGAATGAAGTAATGATAAATGCTATAGCATGAATGAACCTTGAAAACGTTATGCTGCGTGATAAAAGCCAGTCACAAAATATTATACCTTTTATTATCTTATTTATATGAATTGTACAGAATAGGAGCATACATAGTGACAGAAAGAAGATTATGGGTTGCCTAGGACGAAGGGGGATGGTCAATGGGGAGTGATAAAAATGTTCTATAATTAGATTACGGTTATGTTTGCACAATTCTCTGAATATGTTAAATACTATTCAATTGCACACTTTAGATAGGTGAATCTCATGGTATGTAAATTATATCTCAATAAATCTGTCAGAAATATCTTGCTTTGGCTGGATTATTCACTATTTTGAATTGTGATTTTTTTTTTAACTTTTCTCTTTCTTTAGAACGTAATGTCTTTGAGGGCAGAGAAAGTTTCTATCCTGTTCATTTTTATATCTCCAATATCCAGTACAGTTTTGGCATATAATATGAGTTTCATGAATTTGGTTGGATGACTCTGTTAAATGAACGCCATTAAAACAAAAAAATGCCATTAGCCAATAGATAGGGGAGGAAGTGGACTAGGTTCTCAGTGGGGAGTTAATAAGTTAAGTTTTAAATGTATTGAGTTTACACTGTCTATTGTACATCAAGGTGAGTTTTTCAATAGAAGTTGTAGTTATGAAACTGGATATCAAGAAAACAGCAAGAACAATGGCTTCTTAATGTAATGACTGTTTAAACTTAAGCATGGAAAATTAAGAGAAAAGAGACATATTATGAATCTATGGAATATTAGTTTACAGAAAAACAGAATAATTTTAATAGTTGTACTCATAATCTTAACTAGTGCCATCTAATGATATAAAAGCTTAAATTACCAAGATTGAAGCACTAAACTACTGATACTGTATTGGTCAGTAATGAAGCTCTACTCAAAATATTTTAGTTCTGTTGAACTTACAATATGAGGAGGTTCAGTCTTAGAACATTGATTGATTTGGGGCAAACCAAATTTTGTAGGTTGCCTAAACTTGCTTGGAAGTGACAGCCACTTTCTTGTGAAAGAAACGTGCAAAAACGGACAGTTAGTCATTGTGGGCTTTCCACATAACCTGCATTATGCTTAGCACTTTACATTCATTCTTTTTCTTAATCCCTGTGACGCCCCAAATTAGCAATTTTAGATAAGAGAACAAAAACATAGAAAGTTTAGGGAGACTGTATATCATGTACTTATTAAGTGATACATCTAAGAACCAAAGCCAGGTCTTTGAATTCCTAAGCCTGTGCCCTGCCAATGATTCATTTGAGAGGTTGGCTAGAAGGCTTTCTTGAATTTGACAGGCATTGGGAGGTGTCATACCCACAGAAAGCAAAAATAAAAGCAGAATTAAAAATATATAGCCCATTGGATGAGCCCAGATGATGGACATACTGACAGGCATAATTCTACTAAAGAATACAGAATCGTCTGGCAAAACACAGTAAAATCTGTTTTTATATGTGTATATATATATATTTTTTCTGATATGTAACTTTGCCATCCTCATAAGAATCTCCATGAATAGAATTTCATATTATGCTCTACATTTGGTATGAAGCAGGTACCTGGTGTTTTCATAAATTACCAAAGCCCAGAAGAAGGTTCACTTCATTCTGAGTGAACAGGTACCTGCACCTTCTTAAATAAGGCTAGCAAACTGGGGATGACAGGGGGCAGGGCCCAGAGCAGCTTGGCAGTTTTGCACAGATTTTTAAAAAGCCAGTAAGTTCCTTTTGGCCTTTCTAAAAGACAAACACTTTGCAGAAGAGCTGTGCAGTAAGGGAAACTATCAAAAATCATTCTTGTAGAACACTGAGACAGTGAGGCAAACACTCTCTCCCTCGTGGTTTTAGAGTCTGTAATAGAAATTAACAGTGCCATCTGCAGCCCGATTATGCACTTTAAGATCCCCGCATGGTTTATAGCATGCATTATGGTATACAGCAGTGATTTTTGCTAAGCTAGTCACAGTTATATTCATTTCCACAAAATTAAAAGATCCTAAAGACTTAAAGAATACCAAGACGGGGGTAGGGGAGAGGCCGTGTGAACATTAAAAAAACTTTATCTGGGTTTATCTGACATTCCGCAAGCCACAGGCATCAATTCTCTCTAGTTCCTTGCAGCCATCTTCACCCTCCTATGGAAATAAATTTTGTGCTGCTAAACTAAATTATATTATCTGCTCCAATGGTCTAAGTTAGCAATTTATTCCATATGTTCACCATCTTTGTGTGAAATAAGTCTCCCTGAATTTTCTATTTGCTTTTAAGAGCTCTAATTTTCGAAGATGGCCAAACCTCGGCATAGCTAAAATAGGCAGAAAGAGGTTAATAGCTCCTTCAGTGATTCACCTCTTGATCCATGGATAGGAAAAATGTAAGAGATTTTCTTTGAAACTTAGTTTAAAATTAGTAAATTAATTAGTTAATTTAGTTTACAAATTGTGCCAGAAGGGTTTTGGCCAGCAAGGTTCATTTATGAGATGGAGTTAAACGGGTCTTTAAGAATTAAAGCAGAAACGGGTGTGTCAGAGTAAAGCGCTACTTGTCTTACATGGGAATATCATAAAACTTGCAGTGTAAAGTATATTTTTCTCAATATTTCCAGCTCGAAAGGAAAATACAATGTATATTATAGATCATGTCTATGTGAAACAATCTGCTTTACTGAGAATGGAGGAAAACTAACACTTATGGGACTCATACCTAAATAAGCACTTGACAGGCATTTTCATATTGAGTTTATTTAAGACCCATAATAATTCTCTTAGGTAAAATTATCAACCTCCACTTTCCAGGTGAGGAAAATGGAGACTTAAGAGATTTAGTTATATCTTTCTATAATATTCATTGCCAAGTTGATCACAAGTGTGGTTTCAAGTCCTTTAAGTCAGGAGAAATATCACAATTTTTCTTTCTGTATTCCAACTCTCCCCAAGCTTCAAACTCCGTTAAAGGGGATTATCTTCTCTGATGAAGATGGTTCTTTGGACAAGGATATATAAATGGATATATAAATGTAGGTATATGCTACTCTCTAAAGCTTTCCATGGCTAGCAAGGACTGGCCAATATTCAGCAGCAATTGGAATCTTGGCTGGAACCTACAGCAATTAGAATAATCTTGAAGCTATGGACTATGAAACAGAGTTTTCCTCTATACTTTCAAAAGAAGTACCAAAATTATGATAGAGATTTTTCAAAAGCAAAGAATGAAGTAGCTGGAGATATAATATTACTGGCAAGTCAATAGCCTTTATGGTTTTTAGACAGAATCTCCAATAACTAAATTATTACTCCTTACCTTAACTTTTCAAATCCCAGGTTAACCACTCTAACATTTGTAACATTGTAACATTTGTAAATAAATAAGTGCTTATGAAGTGTCTGTTGAATTAATACTTTTGAGTTTCCTGATTGGTTCAAAATGAACCAAAAATATACAAACACCTTTTGGAATTCTATTTTATTTTTAAAAATTTCATAAATTCACTCTCTTGATTGTATCCATTTTGAAAAACATAGTGTTTTAGTCAGAAAAGAGTAGCTTAGTTATGATTAAAATAAAACAAAACTCCAACATCTTAGAGGCTTAGCAAAACAAATGTTTATTTCTCATTTTTGCTAAGTGTCCATTGCAGGTCTGCTGCTGCTCTGCTCCATGCATCTTCACATGGGCCCCATGCCTTTCATAGGGCAGATTTAAAAAAAAAAAAGGTGCATTTTGTGTTATGGGCTAGGACTTGAATCACACTTAGTGAAGGGAGATATCTCTTCTCAGATTTCATTGGTCAGAGCAAGCTAGATGTCCAAATCTGAGCGAATGGGGCAGAGAAATATTATCTTTCCCAAAGATAGGCTGCAAATATTTTTGAGACTATCATTAAGTATGCTGCAGTAGCTCAGTCTCATAATTATGAGCATATTAGTAGTGTGGTGTAGTGTAAAACATATTAGTATAGTAGGGTAGATGGAGAGGTTTGGGTTAATGTATACTAAACTGAGTACATCAAATGCAAACTGGGCAGAAGTCACGCTTCTCCTGCCAGATGCCTGCAATATGTTTTTATTCTTATGATTACCCTCTCAAATATTCCAGTCTTAGTGGACTGGACTTGGGATTATTAGATAGCAGTGAATCTCAGATTTATTTGTATGTGGATGGATTTAGCTAAGTTGATTTAGAAACGTAATTTCTCTTATCACTCCTGAATCAGAGGAAACAACAACCAGAGCCAACTTTAGGATTCTGTGTCTGCGTTGTGGTTTCCGTTTCTTACATAAATGACTTAAATACAGATATCAAACAATCATATAGGATGTTAGTCTGAAAGATACTTATTCTTAGATACAATCTCTAAGTAACCACAGTGATTTTGTATTTTAATTGTCTGTTCAAAGAAGCTGATTATTCTGTTATCTAACAATTATTCAAAAATATGCTTTTCAAAAACATAACATATATTTTTAAAAACAAGACCTGATTGATCATTTAAGCAATGCTGTAATTGGATTAACCTCATTTCCTCCACTGCCAACAAGGACAAATCTCATGAGACTCAGTTTTAAGCCTTTTTTCAAAAATGCTAACATAACTTGGAGAGTTAACTTCTTAATTCCACTCTGTTCATTCATAATTAAGATAAATAGATTTATATTTAAATAGTTTTCCTATATGTCAATTAAATGTTGTCATCATCAGCTGTCCCTCTATTGTTAGTTTTTCATGTTTTTTAATGACCAGTATCTGTACAATTATTTGGTTATACTGTGCAGCTGATCTGACTTGGATGATAAAAATGACCAAATATTATTTGCTTTAAATCAATGACTCTTGCTTTATAGCCATAGTGTAAACATAGCATGAATTAGTTACCATTAATGGTAATCTTCAAAAGTTCATGTCAACACCAGATGTAGGATCAGTAAATGAAACACAGCAATGGAAAGAGCTAATTTTGTCCTTTGCATATTTTCTAACTTGGTTCTGATCATCTCATCCAAGTCGGTGTAATGCTTTCCAGCTTATATTGCATTTGTTCGATGGGCTAGGCATTGTGCTAAGTGGTTTTCATGTGCTATTTCACTTAGACTAATAAACTCATGAGTTAGGTGCTATTATTATCTTGACTTTTCACGCAGAAACTAATTATTAGAGAGGTGTATACCTTGTTCAAGGTCACATAATAAGTGATAGAACAGGAATTTAAACTCAGGTTTTTCTGAGACCCAAGTCTACGCTTGAAATCAGTTTTTCTCTAACTTAAATATGCCTAAAATTTACTAAGGGATCTTATTGATTTTATGATTTGGAAGGTTTCGAATATGGCATGGAATTCTCTGTTTCTAGCAAGCTCTCAGGTGATATCCCTGTTGCTAGTTCTCACTACATTTTGAGTGGCAAAGCTCTAGATCTCCATACTGCCACCACATTTCTGTTACATCCCTACGTAGAAAACAGTAATTGGCTTTTCTAGGAGGAAGGAAGTTAAAAAAGAATTGTCTTTCCTTTGTCCTTTCCTATACAGTACCCTGTTCTTCCAACAAGCCTCTCCCCAACCAACACCCTTTTTTGTCCTCCATTAATCACTCAGAAACCTAACATCCCTAGGCTGCCGTGTTTGTGTTTTTTAATTTTTGTTTGTTTGTTATTTGTTTTGCTGATAGCCTCTCCTGCTTCTCCCTTGCAAAGACTTATTCTCTCTGGTCATTTTTGTATACTTACAAAACAATTGATTAGTGCGTACCCCAACCGCATCAAAACACCCCTTGCTTTATATTTGGAAACCAATTTCCTTTAGCAACAAGGAAAAACTGTTTAAATATAAATCTATTTATCTTAATTATGAATGAACAGAGTGGAATTAAGAAGTTAACTCTCCAAGTTATGTTAGCATTTTTGAAAAAAGGCTTAAAACTGAGTCTCATGAGATTTGTCCTTGTTGGCGTTGTAGGAAACGAGGTTAATCCAATCATTCTTAAGTTACAGCATGTGGGCTACCACCTGGGCTGACCCTGATCAGACTTTATCCGCAAAAACAGATTTCCCTAAAACCCAATGAGAAAAGAAGTAATAGAGGGAGAGTTTAAGCCACACTTTTAAGTTCTTAACTAGTGGATATTAGCTAATCTTTTTAACTTCAATAAGACAGCTGTTTACCTGACTTCCTTGTTATTCTTTGTAGATTTCAACAACTCTCTATTTTTTATTTGGTCCCTAAAACCTCACTGGACCTCTTCTAATACAGACAGACTTTAATAAGATGCATTAAATTGTATTCTTTCTTCTTTTCCTTTTAGTTGCTTGATAAGTTCCTCCTGTTCTGTATTCTCTTGTGATGGATCCTGCATGTATCATGCTTCTAAGCATTCTCTAAATCACTTTGCCCTTGCTCACAGTTGGCATTTTTAAAAGTCTGATAATTTTGTGTTGCTTCCTTTAGAACTTTGCCTCAGGAGCATTTTAAATCTAATGATGTTATGATCACTCGATCTTAGATGCTCCCAATGTGAAGCTTATTTAACATAGTTGGCATTCTTTCAGGGACTAAGTCCAGAATTCATTGGAGTCATGTTGGCTGCTCAACAGACTATAGAGAAAAGCAATCCTGCTATCCGGGCCCTGAGGAAACATGGAGTCCCTTCCTTCCCTAATGCTGCCAGAGCTAGTTTCTCTCATAATTATACTAGCAACGGAAATTCTCATGCAGGCCCTATTTTTAGCATGAGTCTTGGAATATAACACAGTTATCTTGATCGAAAATCTTGTGTGGAAATCTGATGAGGAAGCAAGTCCTTTGCGTCTGCTTCCTTGTAACCATCTGTTGTTTTGGCTGGCTTGGTACCTTTGATTCTCTTCTTTTCATTCCTCTTTACTTTTCAGAATCAACAGTCCTGGACTTGAAGCTGCTTCTGATGCCCTTTGAACTGTTACATGACCATTAGCCTGGGTTTTCTAAAGTGAGTTTGGGGGAAATATGAATGTATTAGGTATTTGGACTCCAATTTTTCCACAAATTCCAGTGAACACACAGTCTCAGTAAAAATATAGTCCATATACTTGTATATATAATTGCTTTAAAATAACACTTTATTATGAAGAAAAATAATCAATGTTCAAAATTTAGCAGGTATACCCTGGCATAAAAAATTATATAAAATTTTCCTCAAATCTTCCCACCCAGGAATGATGATAGTATTTAGATAGGATTTCTCCTTGACTTTTCCCCATATCTATTAATAATATATTATATTTTATATATTTGTATATTATAATATTATAATGTATATTATTTTATAATCCTTGTCCCTTAAAAATGGCTTTATTTTTGTTCTGTCGACCAAACAATTAGTGTGGACTCTCAATTGCAATTTTGCTTTGTAATATCATGGAATCATCTTGCTCCAATAACACTTATAACCAAGAGAGCCGAGTTCTAGAAATTGGAAATTAAGTCTGGATATGGGAAATCAGAGAGTTCCAACTTTTTTCCTTACACAGATGTGAGTCCACTTTCCTCATTCAAGAGAGGATAAAAGAAACAAAAAATATTTAAGCAGATGTTCTAAACAAATGCTTCAGAAACTTACAAATTATTTAAGGCATCGCTGCTGAATTAGATCTCATTGAGACCTACTGGTAGCTTATATGTGCCAAGACATACTCTAAATTTCCTGACATATAGATTATGTATTATGTTTAAATTCAGTTAATATTAGCTGACATAATAAAGATATTTCAAAATTTTCTTAGTTTGACAAAATAGGTTAATCTCTCATATTAAAAACAAAACAAAATAAAACAAAAGAATGTGGACTTCCACATCTAGACAAGTTAGGATAAAAGAGACCAGGTTTATATTACTATCTTTAATAAATAAAACCCAGAAAATATATGAAAAAAAATGGTTGTTCAGACATCAGCTATCAAGCAGTGCAGGGCAGTGACATCAGACTGGGAGAAACTAACCTGGTAAGCATGACATTTGCCTCAACGTATGGGCTATAGAGATTTTCCAGGTAACAGTGAAGGAAGAGAAAGCCCAGAGCTTTCTGGGCTACCTAAGTTAAGAAGACAGAGCTGTGGATTTGGGAAGACCAAAGTGGCTGGAATTCACAGGGCAGAGTACTTGAGGAGAGCATGCAAATTAGAGTAATAGCTCTAGAAATCATCAGAGTATTCCTCTCAAGCCATCAGCTAAATATAGATAAATGCACCTAAGTGAGACAACTATTTGAAGTTAGTAAAGGAATTACAGAAATGGAGCAAAGCAAACAACATATGCAACTGATACAGGGCTGGATGTAGTTCACTTTTCCAGCCATTGGAGTAAAGAAACCTCATAATAGTTGCATATTGGAAAGAGTACTTGAAAGTGTGTTGCCTCAGTTGTGGGGCCAAAGTAGCCCTTGACTAGAGGTTGTTCTGATACCACCTAACAATGATTGAAAACAAGCTTTAAAAAAATAAAACTGTTTACAATTAACTTAACTGTATCCCAGGGCAAAGCTCAATAACATTTATAGCAATAAAAAGATATACAGAGACCAGCAAACTAAATTCACATTGTGTAGCTTCTCATCAAAGAATACCAGGAATGCATAGAAGCAGAAAAATACAACTGACAAAAGGAGAAAAATCCATCAATCAAAACCAATGATGAACTGACAGAGATGATAAAATTAGTAGATGAGGATATTAAAATAGCTATAATAAATATATTCCATGTTTTTTTAAGTTAGAGGATAACTAAGGAGAAACATGGCAGATGTTAAAAAGAATGAATTGAAATACTAGAGGTGAAAACTACAATGTCAGAGATAAAAGATGCAGTGAATATGCTCAACAGCAGAAGAAACACTGCAGAAAGATTAGTGGAATTGAGGACATAGAAATAGATACAAATCAAAATGATACAGAGAAGAAAAGATTAAAAATTGTCAGAGCATCAGAAAACTATATGCTGTCTTGAGGTCCCATAAAATACCTGTAATTGTAACTGCCAGAGAAGGACAGAAACAGAAAAAAATATTGTAAGAAAGAGTAACTACAATTTTCCAAATTCGTTGCAAGTGACAAATTGGTAGATTCAAACAGCTCAAGCAACCCCAAGTAGAAGAAATGTGATGAAACGTTTACCTAGGAACATCATAATCAAATTGCTTACAAGCAGAGACAAAGAGAAAATCTTAAAGGAATAAACAGAGTAAAACAAACATTTTACATAGAAGAACAGAGATAAAAATGACAGCTGACTTGTTTGAAACCACAAAAGCCAGAAGGCAGACCAGAAACATCGTTTAAGTACTGAAATTAAAAAAAAAAAAAAATCTGTCAAATTAAAATTGTAATCTCAGTGAAAATGTTTTTCAAAAATAAAGGCAAAATATGGATTATTTGAGAAATAAAACTGCTGAAACTAGCAGAACAGCAGTATGCCAAGAAATGTTAATGAAGGAAAATGGTACCTGATGGAAATATGGACTGCCACAAAGAAATAAAGAATGCTAGAAATAATAAGTATTGGGGGGAATATGAATACATGTGTTAAAAATCTTATTTTAAAGATAATTGACATTTTAAGGCAAAATTAATAACTATTCATATTGATATATCCATATAGATATATATAGATATATATTTATATTTAATTTCTATTCCGCACCACTCTGGCCTGTGTTTTTCGCCTCAAAATCCATTCCTTTCAAAAAAATAATAAATCCTTTGGAGAAAAAAGCCTTTTACCACAGATAATTTCAAAATTGGATCAATAAAATATATGGCAACAAAAGCACACTGGCTAAGAGAGGAGAAATGAAAATAAACAGTTGTAAAATGTTCATTCCCTATATAAAATGCTATAATATTAGTTGAAAGTTGAAGGAGATAAGGTAATTGTATATTCTAGAATCATAAAACAAAAACTAAAAAACAAGGTATAGCTATTAAACTGATGAAGGAGATGAAATAAAACCTTAAAAAATACTCAATACAAAATGAGGCCGAGAAGATTCTGGGAAGATGGCAGCATAGGAGGACTATGAACTCACCTCTTCCCCTAGACACAACAAATCTACAACTACCTGTGGAACAATTTCCTCTGGGAGAGATCTGGAAATGTTATTCAAAGAACCCCCACAACAAGGGACAACACTGACAAGGGTGGAAGAGGCAGGCAGAAATACCCGTTTGCTGAGGAAAAACACCCATACTACCTGTGGTGCTTCATGGTCAGGAGCAATGTTAAAGGTATGAAGCTTTTCCCAGAGGAGCGGGGAGGATCTGTGCCACATAGTGGGAGATGTAGGCCACAATAGGAATCCAAACCTTTAGATTCAGCACAACCAAGATGAGATCCCATAATACCAGGTTTGCTGGCTTTGAAAACCAATGGGGAATACCCCCAGAAAAACTATTTCTTTCAGAGAAAGAAAAACCCACTCTTTAAGGGCCCATGCACAGATTCACCCATTCTGGAAACCAAAAATAAAACACCAGAAAGAAATGTGCACAGTCCATTGGTAAAAGAGACTCACTTACTAAGCTCTGAGCACATCTCAGAAAGCAGGAGGTGGCTGGGCCCACCCCCCAGAGATTGAGACACAGATGCTGGGGGATGCCATTGAATTCCTTCTTTAGCCTGTTGGCACAGGGGTGTGCCCCATCCACTAGAGCACTGATCTAATGAAGCTCAGCTAGGGTAGACAGCCCACCCCAGGAACCGGCTCTGCCCACCAGCAAGTCCACAGCAAACTTGTGGGCCAATGTTAGGCAGGGTGTGTGGGACCTCTGCAGGGGGGCGAGTGGGTCTGCTTCAGTGGGGTATGTGTGCAGGGTGGACCTGTATTGGTGGGGTGTGTGGGCCTGCAGGCGGTGGGGTGTGTCAGGCACAGCCAACTTTTGCCACTGGCCATCTCAAACAACCACACAAGGCATCTGCCCTGCCTCTAATGCCAGAAACAATTGTGTGCTGCGATGCCTGGGGCTGGCTCCATCTTTCCGTGTTCCTGAGAGAGCTGACAACAGCTACACGATGCAGAGAGCCACAGTGAAGTTGTACTGCAGCAACGTGGAGCCCCTGAACCTAGCAACCAGCCTCATGGGGGGCCTGACTCCCTTAACAGAAAAACAGCAGTAGTTTTGTGCTATTAGACCTTGCGGTCAGCCGTGCCAAGGATTGCCCCACTCAATAAAGTGACTATAGCAGCCACACAAGGCTGAGCCTTACAACCAGTTGGCCCAGGGGTTAGCCTAGCCTACCTGTGTGCCTGCAGCAAGAGCAACCCCACCACAACAGACGAGTACACATAGCGCACACAGGGAACACTCTTGGAACATTTGGAACAGGTGATGAGAGGGAAGACATTGCTGGGCCCCATAAGGTATCTCTTACATAGGCCATATTTCCAAGATCAGGAAATGTAGTTGATCTACCTAATACAAGATATAAGCACTGAAAAGTAGGTAAAAGGAGGAGACAAAGGAATATGTTCCAAATAAGGGAATAGGACAGATCCTCAGAAAAAGAACTAACTGAAACAGAGATAAACAATCTACAAGATAAAGAGTGCAAACTAATAGTAATAAGGGAGATTGATCTTGGGAGAAGAATAGATGAATACAGTGAGAACTTCAACAAACAATTGGAAAATATAAAAAAGAATCAATCAGAAGTGAAGAATACAATAATGGTAAATATTGTATTCTTATACAATATTTACAATACAATACAATACAATACAAAAATAGTAAATGAAAAAATTTACTGGAGGGAATCTACAACAGAGTAGATGACACAGAAGAACAGATTGGTGATCTGGATGAAAGAGTAGAGGAAATCACCCAAACTGAACAGAAAAAAGAAAAAGGAATTAAAAAGAACAAGGACAGTCTAAGGGACCTCTGGGACAACATCAAGTGTACTAACATCTGTATTAGAGGTGTCCCAGAAGGAGAAGAGAGAGACAAAGCATCAAAGAACCTGTTTGAAGAAATAATAGCTAAAAACTTCTGTAACCTGAGGAAGGAAACAGACATCCAGCTACAGGAAACAGAGAGAGCACCAAATAAGATGAACCCAAAGAGATTCACACCAAGACATATTATAGTTAAAATGTCAAGAATTAAAGATAAAGAGTGAATCCTAAAAGCTGCAAGAGAAAGGCAATCCATTGCATACAAAGGAAACCCCATAAGTTATCAGCTGACTTCTCAGCAGAAACCTTACAGGCTAGAAGAGACTGGCACAGAAAAAAAATGTAGAAAGAAAAAACCCTACAACCAAGAATGCTCTACCTGCCAAGGTTATCATTCAAAATGGAAGAGGAGATCAAGAGTTTTCCAGACAAGCACAAACTACAGGAGTTTATCACCACTAAACTGGCATTACAAGAAATGTTAAAGGGACTTAATTAAGTGGAAAAGAAAAGACCACAAATAGGAATAAGAAAATTATAAAAGAAAAAAAAATCACTGGTAAAGGCAAATATACAGTAAAGGTAGTGGGTCAACCACCTATAAAGCTAGAATGAAGGTCAGAAGTCAAAAGTACTAAAAATATCTGTCTTCATGGTAAGAAGTTAAGGGATACATACACACGAAAAAGATATGATATGAAAAACACAGAATGTGTTTGTGTGTGGGAGAGTAAAATTGTAGGGCTGTCAGTAAGAGGTCAAACTTAAGAGACCATCAACTGAATATAGATTGATATTTACATAGGTTATTATGTATGAATCTCATGGTAATCACAAACCAGAAACCTATAATAAATATTCAAAAAATAAGCAAAAAGAAACTCAAACATAGTACTAAAAAAGCCATCACATCATAAGGGAAGAGAGCAAGAGAAGAAAGGAACAGGGAAGAATTACTAAAACACTCAGAAAAAAAGTAACAAAATGGTAATAAGTACATCTTATCAATAGCTACTAAACATCAATGGACTAAATGCTCCAATCAAAAGACAGAGGGTGGCTAAATGGATAAAAAAACAAGAACCATACATATGCTGCATATAGTAGACACACTTCAAACCTAGAGAAACAAATCGAAAGTGAAGGGATAGAAAAAGATACTCTAGGCAAATGGAAATGAAAAGAAAGCTGGGGTAGCAATACTTATATCAGACAAAATAGACTTTAAAACAAAAACTGTAACAAGAGACAAAGAAGGGCACCACATAATGATGAAGGGAACAATCCAACAAGAGGATATAACCCTTGTAAATATCTATGCACCCAACATAGGTGCACCTAAATATATAAAGCAATTATTGACACATAAAAAGAGAAATAGACAGTAACACAATAATAGTAGGGAACTTTAACACCCGCTTACATCAATGGATAGATCATTCAAACAGAAGATCAATAAGGAAACATTGGCCTTAAGGGATACATTAGACCAGATGTACTTAACAGACCTGTACAGAACATTCCATCCAAAAACCGCAGAAGACACATTCTTTTTGAATGCACATGGAACATTCTCCAGGAAAGATCACATGTTAGGCCACAAAATGAGCCTCAATAAATTTAAGAAGATTGAAATAATACCAAGCATCTTTTCTGACCACAATGGTATGAAACTAGAAATCAACTACAAGAAGAAAACTGGAAGAGCCACAAATATGTGGAGATTAAACAAAATGCTACTGAAAAACTATTTGGTCAATGAAGAAATCAAAGGAGAAACCAAAAAATACCCGGAGACAAATGAAAATGGAAATATGACATACCAAAATCTATGTGATATAGCAAAAGCAGTACTAAGAGAGAAGTTTATAGCAATACAGGCCTACCTCAAGAAACAAGAAAAATCTCGAATAAACAATCTAACATTACTCCTAAAGGAACTATAAAAAGAAGAACACGCAAATCCCAAAATCAGTATAAGAAAGGAAATAATAAAAATTAGAGTAGAAATAAAGGAAATAGAGACTAAAGAAAAATAGAGAAAATCAATAAAACTAAGAGTTGGTTCTTTGAAAAGATAACAAAATTGACAAACCATTAGCTAGACTTGCCAAGAAAAAGAGAGAGAAGGTTCAAATAGATAAAATCAGAAGTGAAAGAGGAGAAATTACAATGGACACCGCAGAAATATGAAGGATTATAAGAGAATACTATAAAAACCTATATGCCAACAAATTGGATAGTCTAAGAGAAATGGATAAATTTTTAATCACCCAACCTTCCAAAACTGAATCAAGAAGAAATAGAGAATCTGAATAGACCAATCACCAGTAAGGAGATCAAAACAGTAATCAAAAACCTCCCAAAAAACAAAAATCCAGGATCAGACAGCTTCCCCAGTGAATTCTACCAAACATTCAAAGAAGACTTCCTTGTGGCTTTGTTTTTTTGTTTGCTGCCCTTCTTGAGCTCTTCCAAAAAATTGAAGATGAGGGAATGGTCCTAACTCATTCTATGAGGCCAGAATTACCTGATACCAAAACCAGAGAAGGAAAACACAAAAAAGAAAATTACAGGTCAAGATCACTGATGAATATAGATGCAAAAATCCTCAACAAAATACTAAAAAATAGATGAAGAGGGATTTATTTGAGAGATGCAGGGCAGGTTCCACATTCGCAAATCAATCAACACAATACACCACATTAACAAAATGAAGAATAAAAATCACATGATCATTTCAATAGATGCAATGAAAGCATTCAACCAGATTCAGCATCCATTTATGATTAAAAACTCTGAATAAAATGTGTATAGAAGGAAAGTATCACAACATAATAAACGCTGTATATGACAAACCCACAGCTAACATCAGACTCAACAGAGAAAAACTGAAAGCTATCCTTTTATGAACAGGAACCAGACAAGGATGCCCACTTCTGCCACTCATATTTAACATAGTATTAGAAGTCCTAGCCAGAGCAATCAGGCAAGAAAAAGAAATAAAAGGGGTCTGAATTGGGAGGAAGAATTAAAACTGTCACTATTTCCAGATGACATGATTTTATGTACAGAAAACCTTAAAGAATTCTCTAAAATACTATTAGAAATTATCAATGAATATAATAAAATTTCAAGGTAAAAAATCAACATACGAAATTCAATTACATTTCTATACACTAAAAACAAACTAGCAGAAAGAGAAGTCAAGAATACAATCCCATTTACCATTGCAACAAAAAGAATAAAATACATAGGAATAACTTTAACCAAGGAGGTGAAAGACCTGTGTACTGAAGACTATAAGACATTGTTGAAAGAAATCGAAGAAAACACAAAGAAATGGGAAGATATTCCATGCTTATGGATTGGAAGAATTAACATAGCTAAAATGTCCATACTTCCTAAGGCAATCTACAGATTCAATGCAATCTCTATCAAAGTCCCAATGACATTCTTCATGGAAATAGGACAAAGAATCCTAAAATTCATGTGGAACAACAAAAGACCCCAAATAGCCACGGGAATCCTGAGAAAAAAGAACAAAGCTGAAGGTATCATTCTCCCTGATTTCAAAATATACTACAAAGCTGTAGTAATCAAAACATCATGGTATTGGCACAAAATCAGACACACAGATCAATGGAACATAATTGAGAGCCCAGAAATAAACCCACACATCTATGGACAGCTAATTTTCGAGAAGGGAGCAAAGAACATACAATGGAGAAAGAAAATTCTCTTCAGTAAATGGTGTTGGCAAAACTGAACAGCCACATGCAAAAGAATGAAAGTAGACCATTATTTACACCATACACAAAAATTAACTCAAAATGGATTAAAAGCTTGAATGTAAGACCTGAAGCCATAAAACTTCTAGAAGAAAACAGGCCATACGTTCCCCAATATCGGTCTTTGCAGCATCTTTTCGAATACCACGTCTCATCAAGCAAATGAAACAAAAGAAAAAAATAAACAAATAGGACTACATCAAACTATAAAGCTCCTGCAAGGCAAAGGAAACCATCAACAATATGAAAAGACAACCTAACAATTGGGAGAAGATATTTGCAAACCATATATCTGATGAGGGGTTAATATCCAAAATATATAAAGAACTCATACAAATCAACAACAAAAAAAAACAAATAACCCAATTAAAAAATGGGAAAAAGATCTGCACAGACAATTTTCCAAAGAAGATATACAGATGGCCAACAGGCACATGAAAAGATGTTCAACATCACTAATTATTAGGAAGATGCAGATGAAAACTACAATGAGATCTCACCTTACACCCAGCAAAATGGCTATAATTAAGATAAGAAATAACAAGTGTTGGAGAGGATGTAGAGAAAAAGGAACTATCATATACTGCTGGTGGGTATGTAAACTGGTGCAACCACTATGAGAAAACAGTATGGAAAACAGTATGGAGATTCCACAAAAAATTAAGACTAGAACTACCATGCGATCTAGCTATTTGACTTCTGGTTATTTATCCAAAGAATGTGAAAACATGAATGGAAAAAGATATTTGCACCCTTTGTTCATTGCAGCATTATTTACAATGGCCAAGACTTGGAAACAACCTAAGTGCCCATCAATGGATGAATGGATAAAGACAATGTGGTATACACACATAATGGAATGCTCTTCACCATAAGAAAGGTGAACTCTTGCCATTTGTGACAACATGGATGGACCTTGAGGGTATTATGCTAATCAAAATAAGTCAGACAGAGAATGTCAAATACCCTATGATCTCACTCATAAGTGGAAGATGAAAACAACACCAACAGCAAACACATAGATACAGAGATTAGATTGGTGGTTACCAGAGAGGAAGGGGGAAGGGAGGAGGAAGAAACAAGTAAAAGGGCACACGTGTACGGTGATGGATGGTAGCTAGTCTTTGGGTGGTGAACATGAGGTAGTCTACACAGGAATTGAAATATAATGATGTACACCTGAAAATTACATAATGTTATAAACCAATGTTACTGCAATAAAAATTAAATAAAATTGAAAACAAAAAAAAAAAAGATGCAGAAAAAATGATGAAAAGGGGAACAAAGAGGAGACAGGATAAATATAAACCAAATAGATAAATGATAAATTTGAATGCATCACAACAATTATCATATCAAACATAAATGTTTCCAAGACCCAAAACAATAGGAATAAATTTTCATACTGGATGAAAAAGGAAGGCCAAATTATATGTGCCCACTTTAAATATAAAGACAGAAATACATTAAAAGTAAAAAAGGATGAAAGAAAATTCTGCGCTAGCTCAGTTCAAAAGAAAGTTTGTACTGTCTATTTTAATATAGAGAATTCATATTTCTGAGCAAAGAGAATTATCAGGAACAAAGAGGGACTTTCATAATGTTAAAGTAGTCAATGTGTCAAGAAAATATAATTATCCTTAATGTTTATTTTCATAACAGAAGAGTTTCAAAATATATGAAATCAATACACATAGAAACTAAAGAAGAAAGAGACAAATCTATAAGTACAGTCAGATTTCAGTACAGGAGATTTCAATACGCTTTTAGCAATAATAGATAAAACAAAATATACAAAGTACAGGATACAGAAGGCTTAAACACTAATGGTTAACTTGACCTATTGAAATTTATAGAATACTTGTATTAGAAGGCCTGTATATATGTCCTTGCTCTGTCAGCTAGAAGGCTCTAGAAGCATGAAACCTCAGTAGTGATGAGCACATCTAATGCCTGGATCTTGGTTTCTAATAATATTTTCCAATAAGAGGAACCAGGGCTCCTTGGAGAAATGACTTATTCTAGGACTGGAGCATAAAATACACAAGATGATCCTGGATGTCTTGTGGTGTCAAAAACTAAGGAAGTGCTCAAAAGAAAACAATCAACCGATCAACAAACCCAACCCACAATCATGGTGGTGTGTCAAAAGGACGTGGGGGGCAACTGAAAGAGCTCCCGATGGCTAAAGTTGGAACAATTTCAGCAAAAAAATAAAGTAGTAATGGATTATAACCAAAAGTAACTCAAAGTATAAATAAATATCTATGAGTCCATACTGATATAAATTATTGAATAAAATTATATACAGGGGGGGAACAAATCTTCCAAGCAGAACTCCAAACAACTTATGTAGACACTTTGTGCTAGAGACAGTGAAGAATAACTCTCCACTCCTTAAATATGGGCTGTGCATAGTGACTTCCTTCCAAAAAATATATGAAGAAAAAGGGGAAAAGAGCATAATACTACAGTGGAGAACCTTGTCAAACACTATCTCAGCCAGGTGACCAGGGTCACCATAAACAGTGATAAGTGTTGAAAATATGCACCCTTGATATGATATAATGAAAATGGCACCTTACCTCTGTGATCATCCCATAGTGTTGCGTGTGTATTAGCTTTTATTGATGAGTTTACTTCATTGTATATACATACAATAATTTGTTCACCCATTTTCCTGTTGATGGACATGTGGGCTATTTCCTATTTTGGCTTTTACAGATAAAACTGCTATGAACGTTTATGTACAACTTTTAGGTGGGCATTTGTTTTAATTTCTCTTAGGTAAATACCTAGAAGTGGAACGACTGGACCCAACGGTAGATGTATGTTTAACTTTTTAAGAAACTGCCAAACTGTTTTCCAAAGTGGTTGCTGTTTTGTGTATTTTGTTCTGTCTATCATTGCTAGAGGAGTATTGAAATCTGTTATATTGAAATCCGACTGTAATTAAATGGATTTGTTGATACTTTCTTTAGTTTCCATATCTTTTGATTTCATATATTTTGAAACGCTTCTGTTAGGAAAACAAATATTAAGGATTATTATATCTTCTTGGTTAATTGGCCCCTTTAACAATATAAAAGTTGTTCTTTGTTCTTGATAATTCTTTTTGCTCAGAAACCTACATTCTCTAATATTAAAACAGCCAATAAAGGGGATAAGTAAAGAGGGTCTCCAGATTGACGGTCTAAAAAGCTTTATTTTTTTTATTTTTTATTTTTTTTGAAGAAGATCAGCCCTGAGCTAACATCCATGCCAATCCTCCTCTTTTTGCAGAGGAAGACCAGCCCTGAGATAACATCTATTGCCAATCCTCCTCCTTTTTTTTTTCCTTTTTCTCCCCAAAGCCCCAGTAGATAGTTGTATGTCATAGTTGCACATCCTTCTAGTTGCTGTATGTGGGACGCGGCCTCAGCATGGAGGGAGAAGCAGTGCGTAGGTGCGCGCCCATGATCCGAACCTGGGCCGCCAGCAGCGGAGCATGTGCACTTAACTGCTAGGCTGGGGCCGGCCTCAGATTGACAGTCTGGAGTGAAGATGACAAGGTGAAAGTTGTACCGCAGGCAGGAAGGACAACCGGTCTAGACTGTTGCCATGTAATTCAGTATCTCTATAGGCAAGTGGAGGGTTCTGGCCATATTGCGCCCTATTTTAAATCTGAAAAAAACTACCAAAGACTGCTTTCTTCCAAAACAAGGAAGCGAACCAGGAAAAACAAATCCTGATTTTAGGGGAACAGGATCTCTGATCCAAAGACAAAAGGAATAGGTACCACAGGATGAAAAGGGCTCTTTCCAAAGAAGAAAAAATAAACTGACTAGCCGATGTGATGTTTTTGAGGGAAATTATGCTGAAATGATATTAGAATATGTAAGGAGATTAATAATAGATAAAAGAAAAATTAAATAAAAGAAAAAAGGCAATTTTTAACTTCAAGTAAAATAAAAAATAACAAAGGAAAAATAAACATAATGCACAAAACTGTTTAATTGTGAATAGTACTTCGGAAGAAATAATATAAACAAGGAATACACATTGAAGCAAAATTTGTAATATAACAATATTGGGAATACTAGAGGAAATGCGGAGGTGAGAGCAGTGTAATAATTTAATCATCAGCTGCCATCATAGAAGTCAGTAGATAATGTGCAAAATTGATGAACAAAAAATGGCAATGTATGTTTACTGCTTAAAAATATAAAGATACATAAGTGCTAGGAAATAGCTCAAATCTTAACTACCTTTACCTCCTACAAGGCAAATAAATCAGTTCTTCAAGAGAGAACGCAGCTGAGAAGAATTTAGTTGTCCCCTACTGCCACCAAGAAAGCCTTTCCTTCTTTGCAAATAGATTTCTCATCTTCCTTTTTCTACTTTACGTATATTAGGTAATCAAAGTTGATCACACTTTGAAAAAGAAAGGTGCTCTCTTTATTGTATGTCTAATACACTCTTTAAAAAGCATAATTTCCTATAACGCTCTTGTGTTCTCTGCTGAAACACAAATAAATATCAAGTCTAAAAAGGATACATAACAAAAAAGTCCTTATTAGATTCTTCTCATCCCTTGATATTATGTTTTATAGTCATAGCCTTTAAGAAAAATAAAGCCACACATAATCATTGGTATTATGAACAAAGTCTCCAGACTCTAAATCATGATAACACCAGTAGAGAAAACCAATGGTTGCCTACACAAATTAAGCATTTTGCTGATATTTTTTTCACAGACAGACATTTTCCCTATAGGCAAAATTTATACGTTTAATTCTTTCAAATAAAGATTATTGCATTGTATTACTGTGGTTTCACATTTTTTTCACAACATCATACACATAAAAATTTCTATTGGATCTAGACATAACCTATATGTAATTAGACATTAACTATGGAAGGTGAATATCTCTTTGTCTATTGTTATTTTTATGGAAAAGGAAGCACCTTGTGTAAGTATGGTAGAAGTTAGGAAATCACAGCAATAGTAAATGATTTTTCTCAGCAAAAAAATAAAACAAATTGCTATGTTATGAAATTTACAGAGACTATATAAAATATACTTTCAAAACAATCCAAATTGTACAAACTAAAGTGAAGACTGCTCTACTCTTTTCTAGTTGTTATTGGCTCTACCATCCTGTGACAATTATGATAAGAATCCATTTATTAGATACAGATAGAAAGGATGGTGACTTTATCCACTAGGAAGCCGTGGAACAGCAGCGGTTTCCGAGGTGCTTTACCAATTAAATAACATCAAGGTTGAAGCTGAATTAGTTGAAGGGAAAAGCTGCCACTTTGAGACATGTGCATTGAGGAAAAGTGTTTTAAAAATGACAAATATGAAGTAATTGTATGTTCAGGGTACAATTGAAGATGAACTAAGATGTGAAGAACTTTATCAGATTTGAGATCTTGTTCCTAATAACACTTATTGGGAAACATTTTCCAGGCTGTCTTTTGAATTATTATATATGTATTTATAAATAAATAAAATTTTTAATTTATATATGAAGAGAAACATTACAATATTATATTGTGGATGAAAAGGAGAAATTTTAAATAATGCATAATACACACTTCTCCAAGTAAAGAATAAAAATTGAAGCAGACTTGTCTTTCAAAAACAGTGTGTTCAAGTCAGCCAATACTCCTGTGAGTGCTTTCATTTATCTATCTCTCAAGCTAGATGAAAAGTTTGAACCCTGTTGTACCATTATTTGCATGGAAACTATCACAGATCTGAAACTCCAACTCTTCTGAATTAGTATTTTATTATTCACGTATCAACTAGAACTATTTTTCCCACAATATAAATTGATTTGGTTCTCTTCCTTGCTTAAAAATTTCCTGGGCCTACTCCATGCAAAGAGGGTGGACTCGAAACTCCTTAGTACAGTCACAAATGTTCTTTAGATCTTGGCTGTAGTCCAACATTGAGGAATAAATTCCAGTCATTTTCAGTTGAAATTGAATATACTGTAAATGAAAGGTTTGTTACTTTGGATATGTGGCACATCTCAAAATCAAGGACTCTTGGTAGCACTTTCAAAGGTATAAAGCATATTCAAAATAACATTAAAACAGCAGCAATAATTATAGTTTAGTCTCTAAAGTAGTATAATATCTCAAACAATCTATGCAAACTTTCACTATTATGACACAAGTCACTTCATTGCCTTTTAGCAAAGAGGTGCCCCATTGAGCTAATTCAAATCTCTAGAGGTAGTGCGTCTTTGTTACATACGCCGTATTTTTTTGTCAATGGTTGATGTCATACAGAGTCACAACTCTTATTTCCAGTAAGCTTTATTCTACTCTTCAGCGAAACAACGTAGGAGATAGAACAGCCTGCCAAAACACACTTAGTGAGAACAACCGTTCTAGACAAATTGAACTGCTTACACTTGCTTAAAAATATATTGTGTTGTTTCTCTGCCCTGAGTTATTTCTTGAACCAATATCCAGTCCTTGACACTCCCAGCCAGTTAACACAGACCTGCAGTTAGAGTGAATGAGTAAATAAAATAAATGAATGAATAATGACAGAGTTCTAAGTGGAATTCATATTGGAGAGTGGAAGAAAAAAAACGAAACCACTGAAAAATAGAAAAAGGATCTGAAAAGTTGCCCTGAAAGCCAAAAAGTTGTTAATTTAAAGTAGAGATTGGATGATCATGTCACGGCTTTATCAGGTTGAATACCATAAGGACTTAGAAGACACTTATGGTTCTTCCAATAAGAACTTTATTAATCATGCCCAAAGAATAGTTTTCCTTGAGTAGTGGGAGGGAAATGAAGTTTCAGTGGGTTCAGAAGGAGTAGCCAGTGGCTGAAGAGGAAAAATAATTCTGCATGGCTAAGACTCACATAACTGACTTCCACTGACAATGTTTAGAATTATCTTGATTGGATGCACTACAGTCATATTCTCTTACTGGGGTCTTTTTTAACTTACAGATTCATAGCTTTTTGATATATTTTCTTATTTGTCTTCTCAAACAGTGTACATTCTTCCCATACATTATCATTCTATGCAGCACTGGAGATTTTGTGTGGCATCATTTTTGAATGATAACATTTTGTAAAAGTTTTGGGGAATGGCATGTGTTCTCCAGATTGTCTTTCTCAATCTCAGACCATAAAATATACACACAGGAGTTTATAACTGACAAGCTAACTTCCAGATCTTATTCCTTCCTCTCTGACTGCCCATTCTCACGTTCTAGCACCATCTGTGTTGCTTTGACCTATTTTTCCTGCTGTATCTCCACATTAGCTTTAGGCATTTCCTCAAGACTCAGTCCTAGGCTCTCTGCTGCTTTCTGTTGAAGCTTCTTTCATGTTGAAATTATTTCTAAAACAAAAAGCAAATATTTTTTTTCCCCAAAGAGAAAGTCAATGACTTACTGACTAGTAAGTATTCTTTGGATCACATTCTAAGTGGGCAAAAAATGAAAAAAGCCTAGAATCAAAATTACCCTTGAAGATTCCTTATGTAGGACATAAAATATGTATACTTAGTTGTATATAGACAACTTTGTAATGTTTTATAAGTATATAAAGCGTGCAATAATGCTATGTGACCTTGAGAATGTAGCTAAACACCCCATCCTTCAATTTTTTCATATGTAAAATAGGGATAATAAATATTATCTCTTAAGTTTATTATGAAGATAAATGAGTTAATGGGTATAAAACATGAAGAGCAGTACTTGCTCACAGTACATCTTCAAACTATTTTTAAATATATATTAAGGAGTATTTAATAGAAAATATATAATTCTACACAATATCTTCATCACATATAAATGAGATGGTAAAGCCCACAGAATTTTTGCAGGTTAATGCAAAAGTGATGTGTTGCCACAATAATACTCCCTTCACATACTTAACAAATTATTCTTTTCCAAGATGGATTCTCAGGAGTAAGAATTAAAATTCATTAGCCTACAACTATCTTTCTCTAGGCCTACAACTTTTTCATTGTAAGCTTTATGCATACAGTGCTCAAAAATCCAAGTTACTGCTCAAAGTAGTGGAGGCATCAGAAAGTCTTTGATTGGATGCTCTTTCAAACTACATTAAAACTCCATGCATTTTTCGCTATCTTGTGGGCTTCTTTGTTTGACTTTGATGATTTTTACATATGTCCAATTCCCCGTGATTTCATCACACATCATTCGGTCAGTGTTTTGAGTGCACAAAGGACAGAAGTTGCTACTTGGTGAAGTGGATGGGGTTCATTGTCTCTGCTATGGAAGATTTTCTTTATTAGAAGGAAAATATTCATTTATCTATTTACTATTCAAGAATAATAGAAAACAGATTGTTCTTTATGCCTCTTTCAGAGCCCCCTCTATGCTCAGATCACTGGAAATGGAGAGGAGTTTTTATATTCTAGAACATTTGTCAACCTTGGAAAGATTTCCTACTTACTGGATATACTTTAGAATTTCTAAGGAAAATTTTGGTTGGGTGTCCTATTCTTCCCCTCTTGCTTGTGGCAGAGTGATTTTTCATTACATATACTAGATCTAAACTGTTTTTACCATTAATAACCTTCAAGGTTTTAGCCTTAAATAGATGTCATGCACAAATTAGGATGTAAAAAAAACGTATAATAACATTTAGTAAGGGAAGTTAAGTAAAGTTTTCAAAGATGTGAACAGGAATAGCAAAATCATGGCACAATCCCCAAGGGCTGACGATGGAGCTCTGCTGTCGTCTTCAGCCTGAGGGGAAAGAAGAAGGAGAATCATTCCTGAAACTACCACCAGGGAGGTCTGAGTGCAGAAGGCCACCAGACAGGAGCAGTCTTCTGGCAAGGGACCCAGTACACATAAGGCAATCCTGCAGGGAGGGAGCCGGGAGCAAGATGTGCCACACAACTTGCAGGGCACAATGTGAAATGAAAATGAGGGACCCCTTATTCAAAAATTATTATTAAGAATTTCAAGGCATTGTCTGCAGAGCATTAAACCAAGCATGGAGCACTTCTAAGTGCGGGGCCCTGTAAGACTGCACAAGACTCACACCCATGAAGACAGCCTTGGCCAGGAGGAAAAAAATATCCCAAAGCTTCATTCTCCTCCCTCACTGAGAACACTTCAGTTGTTCCCCAATTGCTGAACTGAATGAAAGGCCAGAAAGAAGGGAACTTATGTAGCCAGGTCATCTTGGTGAGACACGCAGAGAGGGGCGAGAAGGGTATCCAGCATACCCAGTCTTCTCAATAAGCTAAAGTTGTTTATCAAACACCAGTTTACCAAGATTAGCGCTCTCATTGCAAGTGGTGAAGAACAGACTTCTATAGATCTGCTTGAAATAAATAGAAAAGAAAAACACAACTAATGCAAAATGCAAATTGAATGTCAAAATGGGAGGTAAATAAACAGAAACTCATCTTGCCAAGAACAAGCTGTAAATAGTTAGAATTCATTGTGGCTTCATAACTTCATGTCGTACAACCACTCATTTGCATACAGTAGAATCTTTACTAACATTGTTGTCTTCTTTTCTAGCATAGGATAATAAATAATACTTTAATATAAGCACATTTATTTTGTGATCCCCTCTAACAAAGTAAGGTTTAGAGCATTAAATGGTGAACTCTTTTTCAAAACCATAAAGTGAGGGGAAAATCAAACTTGCATAGGATAAAAGATAATGCTTACGAGGACTGATGACTCATGTGCTGATTTATCTCTGTATATTTCAACCCTTAGCTTTCCCCACCTGCGTAAACTCTGTCACAAATATTAATTTTTATTTCACAGAGTTTTACGTTTTTTCTGGAATTATGTGTTCCCACACACAGACTCAGAAATATATGTAGATGCGCAGATTCAGACATACCCATTTTAACAGTATTGATGTTTTTGTTTGAAAATTTACCCTGAAGCGTACCCCATTTATAACCTACCCATAATACTGAACATGTAAACTTATTATAAAATAAATGTGTTGTATACAGTTGAGAGATAACCCAATATACACTTAGGATATCAGAAATTATATATTAAAAATTTGGGGAAACTTCTATGATTCTATAGCTATCATTCATTCATTAATGCGTTTATGCATTTATTGAATGCTTACTATGGGCCAAGCATTATGAAAAGCACTGAGGAAGAAGAGGAATAAAATTTTCCCTACGCTGTAAGAACCGCATATTCACCAGTGATTTTAACAGGAACGTAAAAAATAACCCCAAGAAATGTAACAAGTTAAGAGGAATATATATTAATTCGTTATTTGCTGGCTGTCTCTAGTGCTTGAATGTAAACTTCACAAAGGCAAAACTTTTCCATTTTATTCATTGCTGAATCTCCTCTGCATCAAATGGCATCTGACACATAGAAGGCCTTCAATAAATGTGTTAAATTTTAAAAAAGTGAATGAATAAATGAAAAAAAAAAGGCTAATGACATCACAGTAAGGAATGGTTAACACTTTATGAGAGGAGAAGAAATAACAATAAAATGATGATGATGGTAAGAATGATAAAAATAATAGTAGGTACAATTCACTGTTTACATATGCCAGAGTGTGCTAAACATTTCATATGCAGTTATTGATTAATCCATATCATTGTTTCATAATAAAGTTACTGTGTGTATTCCCACTTTATCAGTAAAGAAAAGAAATGAGAGAGAGGATAAGAAATCTGCTCAAGGTCACAGATAAGGTCGCGAGTCTTGCCTTAAGCAGACACCAAATTCTTTGGTCTAAACCACTAGACTGCCTTGCCACTCACAGAATTCTCAGAGCATATTAGAACTGATTATTAAAACATGAATGGTAGTAAGCCTGGCAGATGAGGAAATATATGAGTCATTCAGAGAACCACAAATATTTTAGGATACTGGAGACACTGTGCCTATAAGAAGGTGTGAGGATAAGTCTGTAAATACAGCTCAGCCAGATTACAAAACATATGAAGCTCACGCTAAAGATGCTGCCATCCCCAGGGAGATGCAGAGCTATTAAAATAGGTATTAAGGAGATAACATGAGAAGAGTTGCATGTTTATTGATTATTCATTGTTTTTAAATTCCTCGAAATATTACATTTTGAATAATGTCAAAAATGTAGAAGAACAGAACTTTACTTATTTAAATATACATTTCTTTATCTTTAAATAGAAATTTCTTTATCTCTATTAATTTGCTTAAATACTAATTTATTTAGTACAATGTGTTTTAAATATCAGCAGATTATATTGCCACAAAATCTGCACATATTTCCAAGGGGTAGAGATACAAATAATTTCTCATATTGGAATGAGAAGAACAACAGTCAGAAACATATGACGGAATGCATGTTTACATTATATATTTTATCTGGGAATTTCCTTGGTGTCTTTTAAAAGAATATTATATTGAAATCTTCTATCAAATTTCTAAAATTTTTACATTTAATATAACATACTACTTATCTTCAGAGAAGGAGCAGATATTTTGTAATAATAACAACATGTGTTAGAGAGGATGTGGAGAGAAGGAAACTCTCATACACTGCTGGTGGGAGTGCAAACTGGTGCAGCCACTATGGAAAACAGTATGGAGATTCCTCAAAAAATCAAGGATAGAACTACCATATGATCCAGCTATTCCACTGCTCTGGGTATTTATCCAAAGAACTTGAAAACACCAATGCGTAAAGATACATGCACCCTGTGTTCATTGCAGCATTATTCACAATAGCCAAGACTTGGAAGCAACCTAAGTGCCCATCAAGGAACGAATGGATAAAGAAGATGTGGTATATATACACAATGGAATACTACTCAGCCATAAGAAACGATGAAATCCAGCCATTTGTGACAACATAGATAGACATTGAGGGTATTATGCAAAGTGAAATAAGTCAGAGGGAGAAGGTCAAATACTGTATTATTTCCTTCATTAAGTAGTAGATAATAACAACATAAAACAAACACATGGAGACAGAGATTGGATTGGTGGTTACCAGAGGGGAAGGGGGGAGGGAGGAGGGCGAAAGGGATAATCCGGCACATGTGTGTGGTGATGGGTGGTAATTAGTATTTGGGTGGTGAACATGATGTAATCTATGCAGAAATAGAAGTATAATGACTTACACCTGAAATTTATACAATGTTATAAACCAATGTTACTGCAATAAACAAAAAAATTAAAAAATAAATAAATAAATAAAACTACCAAGAAAGTTCTTGTGCTATTTGTTACACAAGGAAAATCATCTGGGGAATAGAAAAAATTCACATCAGGGTCTGGCCCCGTGGCTTGGCGGTTAAGTGCGTGCACTCCACTACTGGCGGGCCGGGTACAGATCCCAGGTGTGCACCGAGGCACCGCTTGTCTGGCCATGCTGAGACCGAGTCCCACATACAGCAACTAGAAGGATGTGCAACTATGACATACAACTATCTACTGGGGCTTTGGGAAAAAAAGGAGGAGGATTGGCAATAGATGTTAGCTCAGAGCCGGTCTTCGGCAGCAAAAAGAGGAGGATTGGCATGGATGTTAGCTCAGGGCTGATCTTTCTCACAAAAAAAAAATTCACATCAATATTAAATAATCCGTGATTCTGTTATACCTAGGCCCAAACCATTTTGTAAACTCACTCTTCCTTTATGTCAGATTTTATATGTGTATATGTATACTTATATAGTTATTTTATGTATAATTGTATAGAATATATACTATATTTAATAATTACTATATAAAATATATATTAAATAAATATATATGAATATATATGTAAATATATAATATATCTTTAATAAGGAAAATACACCTTTCAATGAACTTTTATGTCTTGTAATTTTATTGCTGTTCTTTGAGAAATGAGAAATGTCTAGAGCTACTAATTTCAACTGAAAGCGACTGTGATGGAATATTTTTTATCAGTTTTTTAAAACTGGGACTACATTTCACAGAATCCCCTTCTGTGAATGTTCTGGGTCAGAGTTGGGGAAACAAGGTACATTCGTGTGACCTGGCAGGCAGAAGTGAAGCATCAGTGGTTGCTCTCTGTAGGAGATAGTGGTAGTTGTGGTGACACACAGACACAGAAGTGGTGGCAGATTCCACTTTGTATTCGTTTTTTTCTCCTCTTTTTTCAGCTCTTCTTTCAGACCTCTGAGCATGCTGACCAATAAAAGGCCCAGGCCCATTAGAAGATGCTTAGGGGCAGACCTACGGACTGCTCTCATAGATTCTCCACCATTTTTCCCTTTGCAGGCCAACTGGCCTCTCAGTTCACTGCTTGTGGCTCTTTCAGTCTTCCTCCTCCCCTTGTAGACTTTTACTTCCCTAGTTTTTTTGTACATTTGTGTAAAGCTCAATTCGTATAATAAATTCCTTATCTGATAACTCATAATGGCTCTGCTTCCCTGAGTGAACACTGGCTGACACTAAAAAACACACTTTTTTCCAATCGCTTAGTTCGAAAACACAATGGGGAGGAAAACTTAAGAACTAAAAGTAAATTTACAAAGATGAAAAAATGACTATTAGCGCATCAGTTCAGTCAGTTTTAACCACTCACACTTCAGCATGCCCTCTGAGATTCTTATTAAATCTAGTATTGTTGATTGGTAACTTGATTGTTTCCCATAAATATTGGATTTACAGTGTGCATACATCATCATGAGGAAATTTTTAGGCAAATTCAGCCAATGTTTTATTTGCACAGTTTTTAAAATCTCATTATCCTTTGTGACATGCCATTTGATCCACCTCTGTCTATTCACCTTCATTCTCAAATATTTATTTTCTTTTACTGAATTCCCTCTATAAACATCCAGTAGGATGGAAAATGGGGAGGAATCAAATAATTGATTTTTTTCTTAAACAGCAATATAAATGTCAATTCTATAAACCACAAATCTAATTCAGAAAGACTTTTATCTTTCTGTAAAAGGGTTAATGATTCAAATTCTGTATCTTAATTATAAATTTGAAAGCAACAAAATTTGTATTATTTTCTGACATTGGCATTGACATTATTTTAATCTTCTCATCCAGCCTTATGGTTAAATAGGTGCTCTTTAAACAACCCCACAGATGGTACCATGGATAGAACATGCAGTTGAAGCATTGCTGTCTCTTAAGTGGTAGGAAAGGTCTCCAAAAACAATTCCCTCTCCCTCTCCTTTCCAAAAAAAAGTTTTCTGGTGGCAGAGTATTTGTTGCCAATAAGGGCAGGTTTTCCTAAAAGGAAAATGCGAATAGCAGAAGTGCATTAGGATACTGAGTCTTGGATCAGCTGAAAGATAGAAAAGCTAACACTGGGACCCAACACTGATCCATGAATTTTGAAGGGGCCTGAAGTGCTTTTAGTTCAGTAATGGCCACTGGATATTGGTAGAAGTAAAATCAAATCCTCTCTGGGATAAAGTGTCCTTAATTTAATCCCAGCATATCCACAAAGATTAGAGTCAAGCAATGAGTTCGCAACCAAAGGCCAACAAACACACTAGAAGGCAAGTGACCTGTGTAAGAGGCAGCACGAACAGCAAATAACCGATTTTGACCTTGAGGGACTACAGATATTGAGATTACCAAATATATAATATAGAACAACTAAGACATATTTAAAGAAAAAAAAGATGCAATTAGAGAAATTGCAAAAAAAAGCATTAGAATTGAACAGAAAGATTTGAAAACAAACTATAAACTAACAAATAAATGATGATTCTCTAAAAATAAAGTAAAATCCTGGAAAAAATTTCAATGAATGTATTAATCTGCAGGTAATAAACAACTGAAGAAAAAATTAGAAAATTGGAAGATATAGCTGAAGAAATTACCCAGATTTAAGTATCTCCCAAACAAGGAGATGAAAATTAGGGAAGAATTAAGAGATATGGAGGACAGAATGGAAAGGTATGATATACATTTAATTGGTGTTATTGGGGGAGAGAATTTAAAAAAATAAATTGAGGAAAAACAGCTATATATTTTCCAGTACTGACAAAAGTGGTAACATTAATAAAAATTTATGTATGTGTATTCTAAGTTGAACAAATAAAAAATGTCAGGCCCAAACTCATTATATTAAAGCTTCAGAACATAATGTAAAATAGCCTTAAAAATTGACTTAGAAGGGCTGGCCCAGTGGCTTAGTGGTTGGGTTCGTGCACTCCACTTTGTTGTCCCAGGTTTTGCAGTTTCGGATCCCAGGTGTGGGCCTATGAGCTGCTCATCAAGCCATGCTGTGGTGGCTTCCCAAACATAAAAAGTGGAGGAAGATTGCTACAGATGTTAGCTCAGTGACAATCTTCTTTAAGCAAAAAAAGAAAGTTGGCAACTTTCTCTTTAGTTCATGGCCAGTCTTCCTCACCAAACCAAAGAAATGGACCTAGAGAAAATCCAGATCATTTATAAAGGAACAACAATGAGAAAGACGGCATATTTTTAGCATCAACAAATGATACTAGAAGAAAATGGAAAAACATTACCATGGTGTTACAAAAAATAAATGTCAACTTAGAAATGTGCAACTAATAAAGTGATTTTTCAAAAATGTGTGTGAAATAAATAAGATATAGTTTTACATTTACTAGATTGCCTGAAGTCTGAAAATAGCCAAAAATTGAAAGAATGTACATCAATGAGAATTTTACAATTCTTTGTAGAATAGTACTTGTACAGTTTCTTTGGAAAAACTTAGTATTAACTTATAATGTTAAATATTCACATATCCATTGACCTAGCAGTTCTACATGCACACAAAAATATGAATATAAAAATATTTATAACAGCATTGTAAATTAAGAAACAAAACTAGAAAACACTCTAACAACCATCCACATAAGAATGGTTAAAGAAATTGTGGCATGTCTTAAGGATAGTCGCACAAGGGAGAAAATGTTGAACTACAGCTACATGCAACAAGACAAATAAACGTTTGAAATGTAATATTGAGGGAAGATGGAAGTGCTAGAAAACTGTATAATTATATACATGATACCATTTTCAAGCTCTCAAACAGGAAAAATTCCACAATATATTGTTAGTGCTTACATCGATGAGTGCTAAACTAAGGCAAAAACAAGAACAGAAAAAAGGAAGTACAAACACAAAATACAATAAACATGTTCTTTCTGAAGGGAAACTAGGACATAGTATAGGAGACTAGAACATGAATAGAACCAAATTATAAACAGTATTCTTATTCTTGGATTATGCATTGGGTTAATGAGTGTTCATTTAATTATTAATCAAATCAATAAAATTAAAATACAATAAAATACATTTTTTAGTTAAATATGTGTATAAAAGTTGGAATTTATTTTTCCATTTTTTTCTTACTCTGAAGTAATTATCCCCTTTAGGAGGAAATGTATTTGGCATGATTTGTATGAACCAAATTTTATAGTCAATTCAACTGCTCACTACCATTCTTAGATTCCCTAGAAATACATTCAAGTTTTTCTTGATGTTTTGTCACTGGATCACAGTAGTTCCCTGCTACCGAGTCATAAATTCTAAGGGTATGCTTAAGGAATTTGCATTTTATAAATACCCTGGGTAATTCTTAAGTACATTAAAGTTAGATAATTCTTGCTGGAAGAAGTGGATGTTCCCCTCAAATGCACACTCAATGTATGGGGTCGATTGTGTTATCTGTATTACTCAAGTGAGCTAACGGAGACGTGGAATTCTTAGGGACTTTCTTGAAACTCATTCCCTTAAAGTATAGCTGGTACTTTTTAGAATGACGGTTATATCTTGCCTCATTCATAACTATGAAATAGATTAGTATTCATTACTACTATTATTTCTGGATGAGCTAGGATGTGGCAACAGAGCATTCCAAAAGTCAACTCCAAATGATCATAGTTGACAACATAAAATTAAAATCATTTTCTTTTCCTGCCTTAAAGTTGAGATTGGATCCAAGCCTGAGAAGCTATCTCCTTGTTGCTATGTTGGGCCACAGTTGGGTCTCAAAAACCTTCTAGAAAAGAAGGCATTTACCATGTTGTATGTATAGACACTAAATTTGAACATTCTTGGAGGATTAAAGGAGGAAGAATGAATTAGAGACAAGACTTTATAATTAATTCATTGATATAGTTAAGATTAAATATCCCTGGTTCTGTGAACCATCTCACAGTTTTATTTCTCTGTGGTGACTCCTTTCTGTGTGTCCTTTGCATTTCCCCTGTGATGGAAAGTGAATAGACACAGTGTATTTCTATAACGGTGAGCATTGCATTTAATAACAGCACATGTTTGCTGATACTTGAAGCTTGCTAGAGGAGGGGTAAAACCTCTATTAGTCATCATATGTGTATATGGAGGCATACTGCCACTCCAGTGACCACAAACCTGGGGAATGAGTAATGGCAAGGCTGGGTCAGAGAAGGAGTGTATAGCATACAGGTGGAGTACATGAAGTACTTGGAACCTGTTAATCTGTTGACAAAACAACATGCCAATTCACTTTTCCATTTTTAAATGTTTTTCATAGTTGTACTGTAGGTATAGATGTTATCTGGGTCTACACTAGATAGAAAAACAATAGCTTACCTACATTCTCAATGAGAAGCAGCATCCTTGTGTTGGCCCTTTCACCAAATGTATATTTATTAGAATCCATGTAATTGATAACTAGTCTCACCTATAACTTTGCCTTTATTAGACATCATTGGAGCATCTGGACATCATTTTTATCATCTGTAAAACGGTAATAAAATATCTGCCCTGCCAACATAATTGGAAGGTGATGTGAGGTTTTAAGTGAGCTACTCAATACAATATAATGCATGGTATGGCATAACTCATGATTATCATCATACTAAAATTTAACATTTTGGACTGGGATAACTCATTCTTTTAGTAATCAGGTAGTACATATACTTATGGGTGGTGGCCTTCTTCATATCTGAACTCAAAACAAGCTAAACACGCTAGGGTGGGTCCCATTATACCCAGAATCTGGGGAAGATGTGGGTGAGTCATCATTTGGATTGGAATTTACAAGGTCAAAATTATAAGACTATTTCAGGAATAGTTCAAAGATGTAAATAGACTTTCTCTCCAATATCTTTGATTCCTGTAAGCAAAAAAGGAACTCTGTGGCCAGAGCCGTAACCCGTTGAATAGAGCAACTATTCCCTGGGCAAAATACCGTACTACAGATGAGAAAGAAAGCTTTGGTCAGTGACTACTGGATTAATTTATGCCATACTATAGGGTGATATAAACAAGCCAGGTGGTGATTCTCCTTGAATGGTACCTATTACCTTGAAATGTTGGGAAGCAATTGGTGTGAAGTCCTGCACCAGTGCAACATAGGGACTCTGGGGTCAGAAGGGATCTAGGTTCAAATCTGATGCTCCTCTCTCAACAATATTGAGATTTTGGCCAGGTGCTCAAACTCTCTCTTCTTTATGGTCTCCATCTGTCAAGTGGAGATAATAACCATGCTACTTCTTTGGGTTGCTGAGAGGATAAACAAGAGAGTATACATAACATAATTAATTCAGTGCTTGGTATATTGGAGTTTAATGATAATGAGCACAGGGTTTGGAGCCAACCACCTCTGTTGGAATCTTGGCATTGGTGCTTACCAGATGTGTGGCCCTTGGTAGTTTGCTTACCCACTCTTTGGCTCAATTTCTTAAATTGTAAAAGTAGCAAGGGTAATGATTGTGCTTACTTCACAAAGATTAAACTAATTAATATTTTAAAGTGTTTAAAAAAGTACCTAGTACCATAGCACATAGTAAGTGCTGGAAGTTTTTTTTTAACAAAATTAATGCAATGAAAAATTCTGACTATTAGCAAAACCAGATTAATAATTTTTACATACTTTCCCTAGTTCTTGGAGCTCAGTAGTTGACATTGTTTGGCTTATGGTATAGCCTCTACTCAGAAAATCAAATTGTTTAGACAATATTCTCTGAGAAATCAAGGGATGAAGTTTCCACAAAGTTGAAACCAAAGGCTATGGTCTAGCTGTGAATAATCACAGCTGGCTCGCCTCAAAAGGTTAGAGGATTAGAATGTTAATAATTTTGTATTTCTTAAGCAAATATGTTCAAACATGCAATGAGCAGCTGTTCCCATGGAAGAATGAGCCAGTGACAAGTTTCATCATTTGAAAGGAAAGCTATTTTTGGTCAAATGAGAGTGCAAAAAAAGTGCTGTTTTTAAAATGCTTTTTAATGACAGGAAACATAAATATTTTTTGCAGCTCTTTAATTCAGAAAACAGCTTACATAATGTTTTTGAACTTGAGAAGAGTAGATATAAAGCTGATCCCAAATCTTAGAACTATCAATTCTTAGAGACTTTTGTAAGAAAATAATATACATCATTTTTATTGTGGTTGAAGCCGAGGTCAGTTCAATATACATAAGAGAAACCTTGCATTATTTGAAGCAGTATTTTTCAATATTTTATTCTTTTCCTTATCACCCCCTTAAATACCCCTTGCAGACATTTTTTTCTACTTGCCTCACATGCAATTTTGATACCATAAATACAATGTACATGTGTCTATGTATTGTGTGTATACTTGTGATTTACACAGGAAAAGATTTTTTTCACCCACAGGAACCAATTTTCTTCCTATTGGGGGCAATATCACCCATATCCTTTGAGAATTCATGGTCTAAAGTGATGATTTGCAAAAGGAGTGTCTATGTTTCTGACCTTTGTAGAGACCCAAGTGCCATTAGCTTTATACAACTGTTTTCACCAGGTTTCTGATTTTTTTTTTTTTGCTGAGTAAGATTTGCCCTGAGCTAACATCTGTTGTCTTGCTCTGTTTGTATGTGAGATGCTGCCACAGCATGGCCACTGACGGACAAGTAGCGTATGTCTGCGACCTGGAACTGAACCTGGGCCGCCGAAGCGGAGTACACTGAACTTAAGCACTAGGTGACTGGGGCTAGCCCTTCACTAGGTTTCTTAGTTAATATTGTTTCTATTTTATTTGCTTGTTTATTTTGTTTAATTTTGCTTGGTTTTATTTATTTAGTATCAAGAAACCTATGTTAGACTTTCTAGCTGCCTAGAAAGTCTATATTTAACTGAGCCTGGAGATAGATTTGTGATATGTTTAAACAAACACTTTATTATACTTTTAATAATTTTTTGTTCAGTTGCCTTATATAAAGGAGACATAAGTTATGGGTAAATTATATGACCTGTCTATGCCTCAGTATCCTCATCTATAGATGAAGATAGTAATAACACCTACCTCGTAGGGGTTGCAAAGCTTAAGTGAGTTAATATGTGTAAAGTTCATAGAACAATGTCTAGTAAATAGTAACCAGTATACCTCTTTCTTATTTTTTTAATTAAAACTAGCTAAGACTTTATAATACCTTACCTTATAAAGATACAGGTTTAGCTGAAGAAACCAAGTAGAAAAAGTCGAGTCAAGACACAGAAAGTGTGAGGCCAAAAAAAATTGCTGGGAACTAAGGCAAAGTCCTCTTTCAGGCGCCACATGGTCTCTCTCATCTCTGATCCATTCTTGGTAGACAGGTTATTTTATTTTCTGTATTCTCACAAGAGGTCCTCCATTCTAAACTTTACATGACCTTGTATCTAGCATTTCTAGATCAATTTCAAATTTCTTTCAAGGAGTATCTGATTGGCTCAGCTATCCCTTCCTCATCCAAACCTGTGTAGCCAGTGGAGTTGGGACAGGTATAGCAAACTTGGTAGAGAAACCCAGATTTTGAGGATGAGTCACAATTATGAAACAGAGAGTGTTTCTTGGAGGACAAATATGTAAAAGTTGTCTACCACAACTGGATAAGAAACAACAGCCATCAAATCATCATTTATGAGGTGTTAATTTCAGTATTTTTCCTGAATTAATAATCTTAAATGTAGAAGAAATTAATAATGGCAAATGAAATTGAAATATACTAACCTAAGTAGTTGGTATATTTACTAGGACAATATATCACATTGGCTGAGATTAATAGTTTGGCCACACAATGGCCCAGATATCATAAAGGAATTAATTTCTCTTTTTACATAAGGCAGCCGAACAATAAAAATATCAAAAATGTAGTAAAGTTTTTAAACACATTAAAAAACTTTCTCCATGCTCGATTAAATATTAAAAAAACACAGGCTCCCAAAATGTCATAGCTTTCCTTAAATATCATGATCTTATTTTATTTCAGTTGCTGGCAAGGAGGCAATGAGCTATATGTGTGTCTCTCTTCTTTACTTTTAAAATATCCTGTATAAAATATCTACTGTGGAAATAATTTTAGGAAAAATGTAACTGAATGCTACTTGATATTTTGCATCAATTAAACGTTTACTCTTGTTGTGGTGAAAAAATTTTACCCTATGTTGGAATAACAACATACTGTGAAAGTTCAAAATGGTAATATCTCAGAAACATATTGCCTGATAGTATTTAAAAATAGTACCAAGAAATGGAAGAGCTTGAATATCCTGTTATTCAGATATACTGGACAATTAAGCATTACAATATAGAAAATGTATTTAACGTCTCAACAAAATCAAAGATTGTATTGTTATTTTGTGACGTTCTAGATAGCTCAAACACTGTTGGAAGCAGACTAGATTGTATAGGTTCCTGGGAAAATTTTACAGGCTTCAACCAATCAAACTGTCGAACTGATCTGTTTTACTATCACAATTCTTCAAATGAGAGAAAGAGACAGGATTTTATCACCAGGTACATCCAATGACATTCATTTGCTTCCATTTGGAATCGTGTTGAGGGTAGAATTCTATGGAATGACTTTCTGCTTAGAATAATTTTGCCGTGGTATGGGGAAACAAGGCGACTGAATTGTCAACACAAAAATATTTACTCAATATGTTACAGGTTATTGTCCTTAGACAAACTATTTTACAACAAATATAAATAATTAAAACCTTTCCCTAAAAATATTCATAAACATATCTATAACCAAAATCAAATCACTATAGTCTATATAATTTCAAATTAAATACAATTAAAATAACAAAACTATTCATTTTGAGAGTCATTTTATTCATTTTAAAAACAAGTTATTTTGTCCAGGTAGTTATAGTCTCCTTTTTTTTTTTTTTTTGGTGAGGAAGATCAGCCCTGAGCTAAGATCCGTGCTAATCCTCCTCTTTTTGCTGAGGAAGACCGGCTCCGAGCTAACATCTATTGCCAATCCTCCTCCTTTTACTCCCCAAAGCCCTAGTAGATAGTTGTATGTCATAGCTGCACATCCTTCTAGTTGCTGTATGTGGGACGCTGCCTCAGCATGGCCGGAGAAGTGGTGTGTGGGTACGCGCCCAGGATCCCAACCTCGGCCGCCAGTAGCGGAGGGCGCGCACTTCACCGCTAAGCTATGGGGGGCTGGCCCCTATAGTGTCCTTTTTTTCCCTTGACAATTAACATGTTAAAGCTCCTTTAGACAGGCATCTCATGTTCTGAAATGTTTTTTGTTTGTTTGTTTAAGAAAAAGTGGTTTGTTGACAACTTACTATATACCCTGATTCCTAACTCATCCAAAAAGTAGGTCTAAAATATGAAATGCATTGCTTAACGTCTAGAAAAATAAGTTAATAAAACTTGAAAAATAAAACCTTGCTCATCTAAAAAAAGTTCATTAACCAGGGGGATAGAAATCCAACATTCATATCCTACATACCTTCCAGAAACATAGTCCTTTACAGATAGGCAATATTTCTAGCCATCGTCTCATAAAATTCCTCAGTTTATGTATGAGGAAAAAATTTAGAGAAGTTAAGGGATTTTGTTCAAAGATAGTTATTAACAGAGCTCCAAGGAGACCACAGACTTCTAATTACTCAGGACCATGTTCAACACAGCACATTTCATCTTTCTTTCATTTCATACTAAATGTCATACTACTTGAAGACGACCTCCTAGTGCCTGATTGTCTCCTTAGTCCTCAAACTACATATTGCGTGTTGGATCTTCCTTTGACTTTTTCAAAAAGACATGAAAAATTGGCAATAAAGTAAAGACAGTTTGCTCTTTCTATCATGCTTCCAGTCACTGCTGTGAAGAACTTCTCGCATTTTCTAGGAAGGTTGGACTGGGCTTTGAAGTAAGACATTTCTCAATCTCATCTGAGAAGACTGATCCTTAATTAGCCTGTCTGTGCCTGAGTGAAAGACATCCCTTCAGTTTGCATGTGCAGCAGCTAAAAAATAAGTTATGACTAAAATCCAGATCATCTTACCTTTTTGAAGTGCTTCAGTGTACAGTGTAAAACTATAGCTGGACTTCGTATTTTAACAGCTTTATTGAGGTATAATTGACATATGATGAGCCTCGCATATTTAAAGTGTAGTAATTGATAAGTTTTGCATGTGAACCATCACAATAATTGAAACAATGAACATATCCATCAATCCCCAAATTTTCCCTATGTCCACTGAAATCCCTCCTGCCTGCCCCACCCCCCACGCTCCCCTCTGGTCCTTGGGCAACCACTGATGTTTTCTGTCACTATAGACAGGTTTGCATTTTCTAGAATTTTATACAAATGGAGTCACACAGTATGCACTCTTTATTGACTGATTTTTTTTACTCAGCATAATTATTTCTAAATGTATGCATATTATTATATGTATCAATTACTCATTCTTTTTATTACTGAGTAGTATTCTATTGTATGGATACAGGATAATTTATTTAAACATTCACCTATTGATAGAAACTTGAGTTGTCCGCACTTCTGGGGTATTAAGAATAAAGCTTCTATGTATAAGTTTACATAATATACACGTTTACAAGTAAAAAGTTGTATAAGTTTTTGTATGAAAATATGCTTACTTTCTCTTGAGTAAATACCTAGCAGTGGAACAGCTGCATCACGTGGTATGTATATGTTTACATTCTTAAGAAAGTGCCAAACTATTTTTCAAAATAGTTGTGCCATTTTACATTTCCACCAGTAATGCATGCGAGTTCCAGTTTCTCCATATCCTCCACGACTGCTACTATTGTCTGTCTTTTGATTATGGCCATTCTGGTGGGTATGTAGTAATTTCATTGGGGTTTTAATTTGCATTTCCCTAATGGCTAATCACATCGAGTATCATTTTAGGTGCTTATATCTTGTTTGTCTATCTTCTTTGGTGCAATATCTCTTCAAATATTTTCCCCATTTATTAATTGGATTGTTCGTATACATTGTAAGAATTCTTTATATATTCTGCCTGTAAATCCTTTATCAAATACGTGGTTTGCAATTATTGTCTCTCAGATTATGGTTTCTCTAGTTTTCTTCATGGTCCTCGGAAGCACAAAAGTGTGTGTGCATATTTATTTATGCATGTGAATATGCAATTGCCTCAGAAGGATTTGGTGAAAAAGACTGTTTTTTTCCCTCATTAAATTGTTTTGGCAGCTTTATTGAAAGTCAATTGATTATAAATGAATTATAATGTAAAGGTTTATTCTGTAGTCTCAATTCTGTTCCATTGATCTATATGCCCATATTTGCACCAATGCCACACTATATTTATTACTATGAGTTTATAGTGAGTTTTGAAATCAGGTAATATGAATCCTCCAACTTCATTCTTCTTTTTCAAAATTGTTTTGGCTAGTCCTGATCTGTTGCATTTCCATATACATTTTAGAATCAGCTTGTCAAATCCTTCAAAAATCTTGGGATTTTGATAGGGATTGCATTGAACTTATAAATGAATTGCCTTCTGGACAATATTGTTTCTTCCAATTCTTGAACATGAAAGGTCTCTGCATTAATTTAGATCTTCTTTAATTTCTCTCAGTGTATTTTTCAGTGTACAAATTTTGCACTTTTTTGTTAAATTTTTTCTTAGCTACTTTATTATTTTTTATGCTATTGTGAATGGAATTGTTTTCTTAATTTGTGTTTTAGGTTCTTTATCATTAGCATACAGAAATTTAATTGATTTTTGTATCTTGATCTTGTATCCTGTGGATTTGCTCAAGTTTTGTATTAGTTCTAGTAGTTTGCTACATGTATATTTCTTAGGATTTTCTGTATAAGAGATGATGTCATTTGCAAATAAAGGGAACTTTTTCTCCCTTTTCAACATAGATGTCTTAGTGTCTCTAAAATTTTTTTCTGTATTGAAATAGCTGAATTTTCAGTACAATGTTGAATAGTAGTGAAAGCAGATATCCTCACCTTTTCCTGATCTTGGGAAGAAGGAGTTCAGTCTTTCACCCTTAAGCATGATGTTAGATGTGGATTTTTCCTAGACTCCCTTATGAACTATATGAAATTTCCTTTTTACTTTTGTTGAGAGTTTTTATTGTGAATGAGTGTTAAGTTTTATCAAATGTATTTGCTGCATCAATTGAAATTAGTATGTAATTTTTTTTCTTTTTCTATTAATGGTGGGTATTACACTGATTTTCTAATGTTAATCTTATATCACATTTCTGGCATAAATTTCACTTCATTGTAGCATATAGCCCATTTTAAATATTGCTAGATTTGAGTCGCTAATATTTGTTCGAGTATTTTTGTATTTATGTTCATGTGGAGTATTGGTCTGTAGTTTTCTTTTCTTGTGATGTCTTTGTCTGGCTTTCATATCAGTGTAACACTGACCTCTATAATCTAAAAGCATTTGCTAAGGATTGGTATTATTTCTTTTATACATATTTGATAGAATTCACCAGTGAGTCGTCTGTGCTGTACTCCTCTTTGTGGAAAAATTCTTAACTAGTAATTCAATGTCTTTATTTATTTTAGGTGTACTTTTATTTTCTTTTACTTCTAGACTAAGTTTTGATATTGGCGTCATTCTAGGAATTTCCCTATTTTATCTAAGTTGTCCAATATGATGCCAAAAATTGTTCATAATAATCCTTTATATCTTTTTGATTTGTAGGGTCCATAGTAATGTATTCTCTTTCATTCTTGATTTTGATCATTTGTGACTTCTCTGTTTCATTCTCAGTTAGTCTAGACAAATATTTGTCAATTTTGTTGATATTTTAAAGGAATCAACTTTTGGTTTCATTGATTTTTCTCTATTTTTCTGTTCTATGTTTTACTATCTGCTATAATTTTTCTTATTTTCTTTCTTCTGCTTGCTTTGAGTTTAGTTTATTATTTTCTAATTTATTAAGGTGCAAGATTAGGTTATTTATTTGAAAACTTTCTTCTTTTCTGGTAACAGCAGTTAAAGTTACATATTTTCTTCTAATCATCGCTTTAGATGCATCCTGTAAATTTTGATCTTTTATTTTTTATTTCTATCAGAATGTTTTATAATTTCTATTATATCTTATTTGAACCAAAGATTACTTAGAAGTACGTTATTTATTTCCATATATTTGGGGATTTTAAAGATTTCTCTCTTGTTAATTTCTAATTTAATTTCATTGTAGGCTGAGAACTTACTTTGCATAACTCCCATCTTAATTTGCCTAAACTTGTTTTATGGCTGAGCATAGGTTTCATGCACGTTTGAAAAGAATGTTTATTGCATTGTTTAGTGGAGTGTTCTATATATCATTTACGTGGAGTAGGTTAATAGCATTTTTCAAGTATTCCATATGTCTTCTAATTCTCTGTCTAGTTTTTCTCAAAAATTTTCAGAGCAGGGCACTGAAACATCCAATTATAGTTGTTGAATTGTCTTTTTCTCCTTTCTTTTTTATCAGGTTTTCTTCCTGTATTTTGGGGCTCTGACCTTAAGTGAATATGCATTTATAATTGTTTTATCTACCTGAGGTATTGACCCTTTATCATTATAAAATGCTCCTTTTTGTCTCTAATAAAATTCTTACCTTAAAGTCATTTTTTGGCATATCAATTTAACTAATCTGTTGATTTTATTTTTACTACATTTTTAATTTATTTTTTGATATGACGTTCTAAGGTGCATCTTATCACAAATTACTACAGATTAATAATTATTTCTGGTAAAATATAGAAAATTTTCTCAGGTATAGCTCCATTTCCTCCCATCTCCTTTATGCTATCATTGTCATATATACCAAATTTATATATGTTAGAATCCAAATAACAGAATATTATAATATTGCTTTGTGCAATTGTGTGTCTATTAAAGAAGTAAAGATAATAAATGAGATAAATACATATCTAGTGAGTCTTTTATATTAAGCCACATATATGGCACTTACAGTGATCCTTATTTTTTCCTGTAGATTTGAGTAATCATCTGGTGTCATTTCTTTCAGTCCAAAGGATTTATTTTATTAATTCTTGTAAAGTAGGTCTGCCAGTGTTGCATTCTCTCATTCTATGTTGTTTGGGGAATATCTTTATTTTACCTTCATTTTTGAAGTATAGTTTGGCTAGATATAGAATTCTTGGTTGATTTTTTTTCCCTTACACTACTTTCAATGTGCCTTTCCACTCATTTCTGGCCTCCCTGTTTCTGATGAGAAGTCAGATGTTAATCTGACCTACCCAAAGCCATGTAAATCATGTGATTTTCCAGTCTTACTTGTGAGACTAGCTAGGCATTATTTATAGCCCAATGTGAGTGCCAGGCTGTTATCCTACATCTTTTCTGATGGTTCTTTCCCAGGCCTCTGGTGCTTCCTCATACAGGTTTGCTGATCAGTACTCTGATGAATACTTGAGGCAATCCCTTTCAGATACCCAGAGTCATCTCTCTGTGCTGCTCTCTCTTCTCTAGCACTCTTTCCTGTGCTCTGCTCTTGTTTTCCCAGACTCTCAGGTCTCTGTCCTTAACTTAGGAAGCCATCTGAGCTTTTTCTAGGCTTTCCCTCCATGTGCCTTGGCTTGGAAACTCTGTCAAATCAGTAAACTGGGGTAATTTTAGATCTCATTGATTTTTCCATCTCTTAGGGATCTGTCCTTTGTTGCCTGATGTCCATTGTCCGGAAAAGTGTTGTTCATGTATTTGATGTGCTGTTTTGGTTTGTTTCAAACACAAGGGTAAATCTGATTCCTGTTACTCCATCAGGAATGGAAAAGTAGAAGTCTCTAACTGGTTTTTTTAAGGAAGAACAAAATTCCTTATTAACTTGAACAAGTTTACATTGAAAGAGATAAAGAGCGTGTGGGTACGTTCATGTGGAGTATTGATCTGTAGTTTTCTTTTCTTGTGATGTCTTTGTCTGGCTTTCATATCAGTGTAACACTGACCTCTATAATCTAAAAGCGTTTGCTAAGGATTGGTATGATATCTTTTATATATATTTGATAGAATTCACCAGTGAGTCATCTGTGCCGTACTCCTCTTTGTGAAAAAATTTTTAACTAGTAATTCAATGTCTTTATCTATTTCAGGTATACATTTATTTTCTTTTACTTCTAGACTAAGTTTTGATATTATGTCATTCTAGGAATTTGTCTATTTTATCTAAGTTGTCCAATATGATGCCAAAAATTGTTCATAATAATCCTTTATATCTTTTTGATTTGTAGGGTCTATAGCAATGTATTCTCTTTCATTCTTGAGCTCCCACCATTGCGGCCAGAATATGAAATTAGAATGTAAAGTGTGATCCCTGGTTAAATTTTATACCAGTGAACAAAAAAGAAATCAGCAGAGCAGCATATGGTTCTGTTTGCAGCTCTGGGAGAGACTTGAGGCTCATAGTCACCATCTGCCTGCACAGCATTTTCTCAAACTTAGTATTTAGCAAAGTTTATTGCTACAAAGCTTATGAGCATTATGAGACAGATTACCAAATTCCTGCATTCTACCATGCTTTAATTAAAAGAAATATATGTCATGGGTTGGGTGGTTATGGAAGCTATGTAAAATATAACTACCTGCCTGTTATTCTTCTTAATAGCCTCTGCTTTTTTAGTTCAGTACTTTTTTCTTCTTCAAAAAGAAACATTCACCGAGTTATACAATATACCTATAAGAGGTCTGTGGAATCAATCCATCATTGGGTTTTGTGCAAATTCTTACATAAATCCCAACCCTGAAAACCTTTATTAAACCTGACACTTCATGGTTAGTGAAGTTCACACGAATGCAGTGTGTTTCCTTTTAGAGATTGTAAAATGCCGATAATTATATATTTTGTATTCCCAGCAACACACGTTCAGTAAATTTCAGAGCATCCATTGGCTAAAAGCATTGTAGCTACACATATTGAAGTTTAATCAACTGGTAGAGAATTTTGGTGAGATATAATAATGCATAATTAATCTCAGTTTTGGATAGAGTTGCAAGTTCTGCACCTAAATCTATGGATATCTTCCATAGCTTGCATAATCCCTATTCACAGTATTATGTTGAAATATAGGAAAATGCCATTTTTGTAGGGCAAAATTCGTCAAATTTGGCAACCTCATACAGTTCAAACTGACATAAGGCAACTCTAATTATCATCCTTTGCCAACACAGAGATGATACTTCTGTTAATGATTTCCATACTAAGAACATAGGTATCTTTTTACTGTTATTGCTTTCAATACAAAAATGCACAGTAAATACATTGGTAACTAATATTTTATTTCTATAATATTCCTGATTATAAAATCAATATGAACTGAATAAAAATGAATTTATAGTTTTGAAATATGGTGAATCTTCACTAAATTTAAAGGCTTAAAATATATATTGCAAGTTATTTTCAAATTTATACACAGAAATAAGAATGTTATAATAACCTAAATAATTTGAGAAAAAATTGGGGAGGGGGTGATCCTGGATCTACTTTAAAGCTATCATAAACTGTGCTCCCAGGCAGCACAATGAAAAAAGACTGCCTATGTTTTCTTCTGGCTTTGTTATTTCATAGATATGTGACACTAGGCATGATACTTGACATTTCCATGTTTCAGGATTTTTTTAAATGAGTAAAATGAAGGTAGTATTAGTACCTACCTCAAAAGATTGGTGTAAGGATTAAATGAGCCAATCCATGTAATGTATTTCAAAGTCTCTTAGGCATGGTGAGAACTCAGTAAATGTTAGCTATTGTTGTGGTAACTATTATTTTTTTTAGGTGTATATTTAGTATCTAAGAATGAGCAACATGGATTTGCATTCTGGCACTTTATACTGTGACTCAATTGTCTCATTACGAAAATATAGATAAAAGTAATATTATTTCATAGGTTGTTATGGGTTTAAATGAATTGATGAATGTAAATAACTGAAGATCTTGGTCTTTGAGACTAATTAATAGACAAACTATTTCTCTACCTGTATGTAACTTATACAACTTTTAAGGAAACTGTTGTGATTCAAGGCCGTGGGAGACTATATAATTTACCACTCCACCCCATCCCCAGCCCCCGAGCAGGTTTAGACACAAAGCTCTCCAAAAATTGATACGTTCTCCATTGCTTAAATCTCTGGGACAAATATGAACCCAAACTAACACATTTATTTATGGAACAGAGAAGTTTGTTTTCTGGGTTGTGGAGCTAAGTGTGTAGGAGATACACAACAGCAAAATAAAGATTGTTGGAGGAAAAAATACTTATATTACTTCATTTCCATTCTTGTAACCCATCTGTCTTTCACAGATACCACCCAGGTCTATTGACAGCTGCGAGTCTCTAATCCTTTTGCCCTAAAAGCAACTTCTGGAACATCTTGTCTTTCTTTATGTTTTCTGTAAAATCTTCCTGGCTCCACTAGATGTGTTCTATAGCCTGGGCACAGATGTTCCACAACAGTGCTATGCCTTAAGGGTAGAATATGGCAACAAGTGGGGTATAGGAGAGAGAGGATAAATGGGAATGGAGCCAGTAAGGAGCAGCATCACCATTTTTTAGAGAACCAAAATAATAATTCACCACAGTTTTTATACTGGTCATCATTTTTATGTGGACAAATGATGTTCATTTGTAAATTTTCAGAGTCACATCTTCTAAGTTGAAGATCATTGATCAGTAACATAATGTGTTTTTTCAATGATATTACAAATAAAATTTGCCTTTGTTTATGTAATTTTTAAAGGAATATCAATCTGGACTTGTGTATAATACCTATAAGTATATAAGGTAAGGCAGTCTGATTAAGGAAAAAATAGCTTATTTTAGACAATAGGCAATTTCATTATGGAATTTACAGAATACACAACAGCCTCTATTCCCTATATAAAGCAATCAGGATCTTGGCTATTTTACTAAATAGGAAATACAATAGCTTATTTTAAAAATGAAATTAAGAAATTTCATTTGCTTCCCGTGCAAAATCAGCACAATTTTTGCTTTAAAGATGTCCTGAAAATATTTTAGAATAAATGCTATAAATCTTAGGAAAAAACACCTTAAAGGAAACGTAAGGCCATTTCAGTTAAATCAAGCTAAAAATAGTCATTCTTTATAAGGTAATATTCATGATTTATTTTATTCCTTCTTCCATATAATAACCTTTAGGAAGTCATGATAATCCATTTCTCTGGTGATTTTAATTCCTATAGTAGATCAGCTCCCATTATATTAGACATAAAGCAAGTATTTGCATATTGCTATTACTCTTCTCATATACGAAAAGATATAAATGTGGAATAATACTCCCCACTTTTACTCTATGAAAGAAGTTCTATGTGTTTGGGTAAAATACTTTTTAGGCTCAGTATAGACAAAGCAAACATTTTCTAGAATATTTTTGTGTGAAGTCTGGTGTCTGAATTTCTGAATTATAAAGGAGAATAGTAAGTCTGCACAGTCTTTCTGGTGTTATAAGGATGGTTCTTTTATATGCTTGTAATATTCAAAGGCGATATTCAAACAGAGATCAGTAGAGTGGTGGTTATCACATAAACCACACAAAAGTAAGCACATAAATAAATAAATACACTTTGACCCAGTATTTCCACTTTAGGAATTTAACCTATCAAAGAAATTAGAGTTGTGGACAAAGAAGATTTTGGCAGACATTCCTGCTTTAGTTACCCTTGCAAATAATTAAAACAATATATAATTTGTGTACATAATAATGAGGAATTTAAAAAATAAATTATAACATACTTCCATGTTGGAATACTAAAAATAATGGTGTATAAGTGTATTGCTAGACAATACAGTGTAATTGGAAAAAAAAAAGGCAAATCACAGAGACAGAGTGGTTTGTACAATAGATGCTGTGAGAGATGGAGAGAAATACAGACAGAGAATATTAAACTTTTTCAGAGAAAAATGTTAACAGTAGTTATCCCTCTGTATGGTGGATTACATATGACTTTTCCTTTTCCTTTTTGTGCTCTTTTGTATTGCATTTAGGAAAGTATATACTCTTTTAGAGTTCTTGCATAAAAAGGGTTAGATCATCTAACCTAAATTAGCCACATAGACAAACTACAATAAATTTGGTGTGTTACCATCATCAAACATTTGTTGAGAGCTTTGAATATGAAAGATATTAAACTAGACGGTCATAACTGCCCAGTTCTTTGGCTTCAATCCTTGAATAGCTAATGAAACAGGAATCAGGGCACCAAAAATAGTGATATATTGCTTTTATCTATTTATCTATCTATATTGCAAATAGAAAACTAAGTAATATCCCCTTAAATAAGAACATCTTAAAATAAATGACCAGTTTTTAAACCTATGACACCAGTATTAGAACCCTTACCCACAAGCTATTATTATTGTCCAGTTAATTGATATTTGACAGTCATATGATTATAGTAACTTATGGAGACGATATGGATATTCAACCAATTTTGATGGTGCTGAAATCACTAGATTACAACTCTACAACTTTAGCTGCCTGAATGATGAAATCCTTTAAATTCAATCAATCAAGTTTACTCTGAGTGATCTACATGGAAATTGTCCCCTTTTACTACTGCTGAAATTTACAGTCAGTCTCAAAAGTTATTTTGAGAAATTGAATTATTCTTGAGCTTTCTGCATGTGTATTCCAAATCATACTCCCATTCAAAATCACCTATTTCAACCAAATAAAGCCATTCTTTGTTGAGTATGGCTTTGTTTTCCTGGACTGTTTAGATCAGGGCCCAGCAATATTTTCTGTAAAGTGCTGAAAAGAAAATACTTGTGAGCTATATGGTCTCTGTTGCCACTATTCAACTTTTCCATTGTAGTACAAAAGCAGCCGTAGACAATATGTGAGTATTAGCATGCTGTGTTTCAGTAAAACTTTATTTACAAAACGTGCACAAAGCTGGATTTGGCCTGCAGGCTATAGACTGCTGACCCAATCTGGATACTTTATTCAATTGTCCACTCTGTGACATTTGCTTAAATTTAGTTCTAAACTAATAGTGCAGATGCCTAAGTGAACATCTGGTGGGAGGTTATGAACATTAAAGAGCTAAATCAAGAGTTACATAGTTTCATATGAACATTGATATTCATTAACAATGCTTCTGAATTTGATAGAGATTAGGATGATGGAATTAGCCAAATCTGCTAAAGGCTCTCTTCCCTCCCCAAACCAATCCCAACATATTTACTATGTAGCCTGAAAGAAGTTCGTTTCACTTCTATCATGTTGCACAGGTATTATCTCATTTGTAATCTTCACGATGATACTGGGATATGTGTTTTATTATTCTCATCTCACTGATACATAAATTGAGGTTCAACGAAGCTAAGCAACTCATATTGTGGGATAGAAAATATCAGCTCTACACTGTAAACAAAGGCTATTTACTGTAGTATTATAGGAAAGAGTTAATCCTCAGGTTAAATCAGTGTTTAGGCTCTCTGACCTTGATAGATGTAATGCACAGTTTTATACAGTTGGACAAATAATGGTTTTAAGACATCACACATTCTATGAATTTTATGCAATGTTAAAAATTTTTGTTCTTTAGACCATTTCTATGATTAAGTAATAAAAACAAACTTGTCTAGATAACTCATTCATTAGCTAAATAATATCTGCAGTGACTTTGTGAACAGCTTACATCACGAGTTTGGAATATATATATACGTATATGTATATCTGTATTCTTAGGTCCAAAATATTTACATATTTCATATATGTGTGAGAATGAGCTAAAAATAAAAGGATTTTTAGCTCTTCTTGGAAAAATTAATCTGTCACTGAACTTGATAAAATGAATTTTATAACATCTGTATTGTCCTTAAACTTTTTGAGGGGTCTGTCTACCATTCTAATTCTTTTACCCAGCTCTTTATCCAAAGCTAACTAGCTAGAAAATGCAAACAGTATAAAACCTAAATATTGGAATGAGTGTGTGCTCATTCTACTTCACTAGCAATGTAGCAAAACTATAGTTCAGGACATTTTGTGTTAAATCAGTTTTAGGGGACATCCCTGAGAAAGCTAAATGCCACTTATAACATTTAAGCTATGAGAAAATGCAGTATACTCAGCTCTTATATTAGCTTTGGCTCTCGTTTATTTATTCAACTCACAATTATTGAGCCTCTAATCTTGGCTGGGCACTATGTCTTAATCTATTTTCACATAATAACATGCTAAGTTCAATAATAGGAATTTCCAAGTGATGAAACAGAAGGCAGAAAGAAGACTAATTTAGACAGGCGTATCAGGGACAGATTACTAGATGAAATACTGCCAGAATTCTCTGAATCAATGAGAATGTTAGCTGGGAGAAACAAGAAGTGGGAAATTGGGAAAGGCAAAGGCAAAGGGAGCATAATGGGTAAGAGTCTATCAAGGATTTCTACTCTCCCTGAGAGCAGAAATGTAGGCCCCAAAGAAGGGTTACAAGAAAAAGGTATGTTGAGGCCTGCGGGTGTGTGGGTGCTGCAGCAACAGGGGTGGTGATTCAGTGGCAGTCACAAAAGTAGGCTGAGATTCTGGTGGCAAAATGGACAGGATGTGGAAAGGAATTTCTGCTTTTTGCAGGAATGGGGAAAGTTCTAGCAAATCATGGACTCCATGGTAGGGGCTATTCTTATATTTACATTATATTACAGATGCCAGATTTCAACTCTGCCTCCATTGAATGGTCAAATAATTTTGTCGTGAGAACAGTGCAAGTTGCATCATGTAGACTCATCAATTTTTCTTTACTGTTAATATTTGTAATTTACTTATTTAATTTAATGGTGTGTTTTATTACTGACAACACCTTCATGCAGAATTTATAAGTAACACTAATTTAGGACAAAATGCAAACTTTCTGACACTAAATCTTCCCGTAATGACTAAATTGATGGAGGAGGTGAAGTAGCCAGAGATATTTATGACGCTGATTTAACACCTTCCTCAAATTTAATGTATCACCATATTTGGGGATACTATTTTTATATATGTGACACTCAGCTAGTACGTTATACTAGCTAATATAATCCATATAGAAACCCTAAATGACTGGAGAAATTATACCCTCTTTTTTGGTGAGGAAACAGACTCTGAAAGATTTAGTAAATTCTCTAGCCTTTTACACCTATTAAATGACTAAAAAATATTAAACTTTCTGTTCTGCTATTCCTTACTGTAATATTTTAGTATAGATATATTCCAGGGTGAAAATATGAGTCACAAAAGACAACAGATCACTATTCTAAAGCCACAGGCCCTTAATCCAATTTTCCTTATGCTACGTTTGCCTAAAATCAATATATTTTGAGTGTTTATAATGAAAAAAAGTAAACAAATGACAAAGTGAAATGCAGTCTATTTACATTAATATTTGAAGTTAGAGTACCTACAAACACCGTTTCAAGGGTCCTTCAATTGTTCCATAAATACAAATTAGAATAATCCCACATATGGCAGATTGAATAATTCAGAAATAAAAAAAAAACATATCATTCAGTGTGCCTATTGACAATTTATTTTAGAGTAAGTTTGAAATGATAAAGAATTTAGCAGTAAAAAAAAAAGACACAGATGCAAACAAAATAAAACTGAAAAGGGTGACAGGATGGTCATATTTTAGGTAAACTAGTCATTATGCAAATTGTTCATAAGATGATTTGGTTTGGCATAAATTCAGCTTAGTTTGACTAACCTGGAGTCCAGGGCTCAGTATCGGATCAGTGAATGAGCAGCTTGAGAAGGAAAAGAGATTGGAAAGAGGAAGAAAAGGGACTTAGAGGACCAATAGGATTAGAGAGCTGGTCTCTAACAGATGAGGTTTGTGCCTTAGTGCTCAATGGGACTGTGTTAGTTTCCTATGGCTGCTGTAACAGATCACCACAGACTTGATGACTTAAATGATAAAAATTTATTCTCTTACAGTTCCGGAAGTGAGAAGTTTGAAATCAGTATCACTGGGCCCAAATCAAGGTGCTAGCAGGGCCTCACTCCTTCCAGAGATTCTAGGGAACAATCTGTCCTTGCCTCTGCCAGTTTCTGGTGGCTGCCAAAATTCCTTGGCTTGTGGCCACATCACTCCAATATCTGCCTCTGTGGCCTTCACGTCTTCTGTGTGGTCAAATCACTCTATGCCTCCCTCTTAAAAGGATACATTTGATTTCCTTTACTGTCCCCGCAGATAATGGAGGGTAATCGCTCTATTTCGAGATCCTTAAATTATTCATATCTCTAAAATCTCTTTTTTTCCTGTATAAAGTAACATTCACAGGTTCCTAGGATTAGGACATGGATATTTTTGGGGGGTTATTATTCTGCCTAGCACAGGAACATAGTTTAGGATGGTATTTATTATCTATATTTGAATTCTTTGGTATCCAAATATCAAACACTAATTTCTCAATAAGGAGGGAAGAGTAGGTACTGGAAGAATACTGATGTGCTTCATAGAAGAGAAGAAAAGAAAAACTGACTAAGTTTTGGAAATGGGCCAGGATTCTTGGGTAAGTCAGGTACTGCCTCGAGTCTCTACTTCTGACCTCCTCTGCCCTTTGATAGATGGTTTTATTCTCTACAACTGTCTTACTCTATACTCTGGATGTCTTATTTGGGTTCCCCCGGAAGCAGATACAGTAGTGTATTTGGAGTACATGTGGTTATTTGGAAGATGTTTACTAGAAGACTTTGTAGGAGATTAAAGGGGGGGTGGGCAGGGAAAGAAGGAAAACAAAAGATGGTACATTACTATGTCCTACTGGAGTTCATTCAACTGGAGGTATAGGAGATGGTATAGATCCTGCAGTCCAAGTTATCCCACCCAGGGGTGAGGGTATTGGGGTGTTTAACCTACCAGTTCCTGTCAGTCATTGATGAGGGCTGCTTTCATGGAGTGTTAATTCCTCATCACTTTTGACCTGCCACCGTGTGCACAGAGAGGGCTCTAGAGGCGAAGAGAGTCCGCAAAGTGATACAGGTGTTATCAGATGAAGGTTGAGCCAGCATGCATGGAAGTGGAAATGGCTAAGAGGATATGGGTGGGGCATCAACATTATCTACAATACTATAACCTTCAGCTATTGCCAGCTTTGGGTGTTACATTATCTTACTTGCACCATATAAGTGAAAGTGGCTCTTCCTCCAATTCAATTCAAATTTGAAAAATCCTAAGGAAAGAACCTGTTAGGGCTGCCATTTGTCATTTCTTAAATAAATCCCCATCATCAGGGAGATGGGTTCTAGAGAAAAGCAGACAACTACAAGTCAGGCTACATGGTCTGCACTTGGGAGAAGCAGTTTGCAACTAAAGGTAGACAATATTCCCAGAAGAGAACTGTTTTTGCCTTTGTCTGTTTAGTCTACAGGCAATAAAAAGGAAGTCAACATAGTAAAAGGGACATAAAGTTCAGGTATGTTAGTCTCTATGGATGAACCTCACAACTCAGTGTGATCTGTCTGCCTTGATCCTGGACTACGGACAGCATCTGAGCTGAGGCAGACTGGGCTGTAGATTCTACAGGGAAGAGAATGAGAACCAAGCGTGGTGTTAGGGTTCTAGGAAAATAACTGGAATGAGGGCATCAGTTGAGTTTCAGTGAAACTGCAGTGCAATCAGAATTTGACCCAGGGATCTAGTTACAGTGAATCAGCAAAGTGGCATTCCTGTAAGCCTAAACTGCAATTGAGCACACATGCTATTCCTCAGTAGACTTGCCATTTACATACCATAAACTGCAATAAGAATAGAATTCATAGTTGCATATTCTACCACTGGCGGTGAGAGGGCTTGCTATGTTCTGCTTCCTAGATGGGAATGGGCTTTAATCCTTGATGAGACTGAGCTCATAATTTGGAACTTCAGTTTCTCCAACTACAAGGAGAAGTAGGAAATAATAATCCCTAAAAAATGAGTCTAAAAAGTCACCTTTCTACTATATTTTTATTAGAAACTTATTTTAATAAGTTCAAGTTCAAAACTACGTGACCTTAAATAATGCTCATTTTTAAATAGGCTACCACGCATTACAGAATCTAAGACACTTGTAGAGACTGCAACAAACCTAATCTAGTTTTAATTATTTTTGACAAGGAAAAAAATGAGAACTGAATCAATTTCAGTTTATCCTGTTGTAACTGCACCTGTGCAGTCAGTATAAGGGCAATTTTTTTTTATAGAGTTTTGCTTTTCTGCAAAAATATTAAGATCTGCTACCTTTATACTTTATTTTCATGCTTCTAGGGTTTGCTATAGAACTTTAATGTTCGTGCTTTGGTTTCACAGGATTAAATATTAAACAATATCACTAACTAGATATGGTACATTTACTTTCCAAGTAATTGGATTGTGGATGAACCTGCTGCTACTGTTCATTAGTCTGTAACTTCATAAGAATTCAACTCTATTCTCCTTTACAACACTGCAATTTGGAAACTATCCATAGAGCTGAGAGAAGCTGAAAATAGTTGGATATGGCCTTACATTGCCTTTGAGATGTGGTATCGTGCTCATCAACAAAGATGTCATGCCGTTGGTGTCGAACTGTAATACACAGCGTGCCACCTCATTCAAAGTTTCCCACCTAAACATAGATGTCACTACTAGTAATTTAACGGTAGCTTTGCTCTCTTTTAAAAATTATCTTTAAAGTGATAGATGCTTATTGTAGAAGATGTGGAAAACTGATGAAGATAAAAATCCCCTATAATTTCTCTGCTCGGAGATAATATCGCTAATATTTTCTTGCTTATATGTGTGTTTTTATGTACGTTATAATTTTATACATATAAAATCTGTTGTTTTTCTTTATTATGAGCATTTTCCATATTTTAAAATTCTTCGTAAGTGTATTTTATAATAGCTGCCTACTCTTTATTCTTATGGTTGCACCACGATATAGTTAATCATTCATCTCAGGACATTTGGATTGCTTCCAGTTGTTTACTCCCATAAGTAATGGCGTGATAAAATCTCTGTACATAAATCCTTGTCCTCATTTCTGATAATTTCTTTAGGAGAGATTCCCAGAAATGGAATTTCTGGGTCAAAGAGAATGAATATGTTTAAAGTTTTGATATTGTTCCAAACTTGTTTTCCTAAAAGGGGCTTTATGAACATAATTGTATACCTATCATGAGTTTATGAGCATGCCTCTCTAACTAGACCCTACCAGATTTGTATGTTAAAAACTGTTTTAATTAATTGCCCAATACTAGTCTAATATTTGAATAAGTTATGATACCATCATTAGATGGAATAATATGCATTTCATTAAAATTCAAATTATGCATATTACATTGCATCATTAAACTTATTGATGATATGCTATCCAGTAAAACACATGATATAAAATTGAATATACTCCATCATTGCAAATATGTATGCATATGGAAATTATTGGACAAAGATGATGACCAATAAAAATAAAACTTAATAATAATAGATTACCTTAAAAACTGACAGCTTACTGTGTAGTTAATAAACAACAGAGTAACACTACATCCTTAAAATTCATTATTTGTTTCCATTATATAATGGAAATAACCATGTGAAGGAGGTCCTGAAGCTTGAAGATTTTATGCAAAGATCTTATAATCATACGGGGTGTCAGTATGGTTCTGGAACGAAAACCCAGGTTGCTGGCTTCAAATCCACAATCAAGACAGTAAGCTTACATTTGAATCCTTTACACATTTTTCTATTTTCTAAACTTTGTAAAATGCTGCTGCATATTCTTTGTGGTAGAATAATGTAAAATGTTATATTTAAGAGAAACCACAATGAATAAGCTTCTTATGATTTCTTAGAAGGGAAATAAATCACTAAGAAGCAAATAAAAAGGGACCTGTAAGACACTACTCTGAATAGGAAAACAAATGCTTCAAAAAACATGAAAAAACAATATTCCATCTAACCATTAATCAATGAAATGCAAGCAAAACAATAAAATAACATCCATTCAACCCAATCCGAGGGTGAAGAATCTCTGAATGTTGCCCAGAATTCACTATTTATATTTTATTATTATGACTCTGATATAAATAAATAAATATTTTAATATAACAAAGGCTCAATTTCTTTTTATTGCCATGAATAAAGAATTGCATTGTAGTAAAGATCTAGGCTGACTCTTCACATAATTCATGAATTTATTTTTCTTAAACATTCAGTAAATTTAATGTTTGTAGTTGAAATGATAAAATGCATTCTTTAATTCTTTCAAGAAATATGTATTGATTGCATATCAAGTACTAGGCATTATTATAGGAGCTATGGATATATGACCATATCCAACAAACAGAAATACTTGCCCTCAGCTATCTGATAGTCTAATATGGAGTACCGACAATAACCAAGACTAGTAATTAAACTATATATTCTATTATATATTGTAAGTATATAAATAAATGACTGGAATAAGGCAGAGAAGGGAGACACGAAATATTGGAAAGGGGATATTGAAATTTCAGACATGATATCCAGAGAAGGAACATTGAGAAATTGACATTGGAGTTCAGACTTCAAGGAAATAAAAGAGTACATCATGAGGAAATGTGTGAGAAGAGCACCCCAGGTAGGGGGAAGCAATCTTGGCAAAGACCCTGTCGTGGAGGATTTATTGGTTTGCTCAAAGGAGCAGAAAGTCCAGGGTAACTGCAACAGCATAATTAGGGGAAGACAATAGGAAAAGATCAGAGAAATAATGGGAGGCATGTAAGATTTTGTAGTCAAGGTGACCGTACACCCCAGTTTATGCCTGATGTACTGATGTGATTATCAATAATGTTGTTTTCAAGTGTCTCAGTCTGGATTATAAGTTACCATAATTGTAATAAGGAATTGGAATTCTACCGTAGTAGTTTGCCATTCGGTGGTTTGAACAGGTGGATGATAGGATCTGTCTTATGCTTCACATGAATATCTCTGATGGCTCCATTGAGAGTAGACCGAAGGGGCTCAAGAGCTGAAGTAAATATATATATTATTTAAACTTATTCAAATTTAATAATGTTTTTTGAGGCAAAAAAATATCTGGCTCAGGATTATGTGTGAGGTTTAGCTGTCATGTATTTCTAGTCCTTTTCAATTTGGAACAATTTGTCCCTCTTCCATTGTCTTTCATGACCTTGCTATATTTTTAAGAGTACAGGGCAATTATTTTGTGGAATGTACCTTAATTTAGATTTATCTAATATTCTCTCTTGTTTATAAGCGATTTTGTGTTATTCTCAGTGCTTTATGTCAGGATGTCATGATATCAATTTGTCCCATTACTGGTGATCTTAACTTTGGTGGTATTTGCCTCGTTTTTATAGCTGTAGAAGTGTTCCTTTTGTCATTAACAAATATCTTTTTATCCAATAATTTTAGCATCCATTGATTAGTTTTGCCCGGATCAATTATTACTGTTATAGTTTTCAAATAGTGATTTTCTAATTCTGTCAATCTTTTCACATCTATTAAAGGGTATTCCGTTGTAAGAAAAGTTTTTTTATTCTTTCCCATTTTTTTAATTAATACATTTCATTATGGACTCATAGATGTACATTTTAATCAAAAGTTAAAAAGGTTTACAATCATTTTTTGTGCTCAAATAGTTTCATATTTGTCCAGTGGACACTTCTTCAAAGTATGTCCTTTTGGCAGGCCCCCATCGTTCTTTGACACTTCTTCACAATTTGACAATACAAGGTGTTACATGTTTCATCATGTGATTTCCCAGGCCAGGATCCTGGATACACACACACACACACACACACACACACACACACACACAGTCACGCTGTCAACAAATATTGGAAGCTATTGGTTTATATCATGAAAATAGAGAAGAGGAGTTGTAACCCAGGGGACTGAAACATGACACATATGAATAGGCAGCTTCATACACACAGAGGCTGAAAAGCTCCCTCTCAGGTCATGTGAAGAGAGAAAAATGCAGTCATTCATCTGGATGTTTGGGTCTCATTCTCCCAAATATCTGGCTTTTTGGAGGCAAACTTTGAGACTTATGCCAAACAAAACGTGCTGCTTGCTTCATTCAATCTCTGTTTCCATGCCAAGGAAGGCCCATTTGAGTTTCAGAATCATAATCAGAAGTTGTATTTTATGTGTTTTTCTTATTTTGGCAAGAAGATTCATCTTCCTCTGCTCTTCTGTAAGTCCTTTCTCTCTGTTCCTCAAAACTCTTGCCTTCTGTGATTCTCAGAACTCTTTTAAGGCCCAGCTCTAATGTGCAGCTTCCTGTTTTACATAAGTGACTGAACAGTTGCTATTTCTGAGTGAGAAGGGAACATACTGGCATGTTATTTTTGAGGGAGAAGTTAAAGATCATTAATATTGCTAATCATATTTAGCAAAAAGAGTATTACTTTTTCCCATAAGTGTGCTGAATTATGGTAACTATCCTGGGACCAGTGACTATGAACACAGTATCTTACTGCCTATTGATGATAGAAAGAGAAGCAAGTTAGATTTGTAAGGATAAGAGTCAATCATCAGAAAGGAATAGAAGCTGTATGTTCCACATGGTGCCAAAGCAACAGGATGAAATTTGTCAGATGGAATGAAAGAAACAAGGATGAAAAATAAAGGGAAGAAGGAAGGAAGAAGGAAGGGAGGAAGGGGGAAGGGGGGAACGGGGAAGGAAGGAAGGAATGAAGGAACGAAGGAAGGAAGGAAGGAGGGAGGGAGGAGGGAAGGAGGGAAGGAAGGAAGGAGGGAGGGAGGAGGGAGGGAGGGAAGGAAGGAAGAAGGGAGAGAGGGAAGGAAGGGAGGAAGGAGGGAGGGAGGGAGGAAGGAAGGAAGAAAGGAAGGAAGGAAGGAAAAGAAAGGAAGGAAGGAAGGAAGGAGGGAGGAGGAAGGGAGGGAGGAGGGAAGGGAGGAAAGAAGGAGGGAGGGAGGAAGGAAGGAAGGAAGGAGGAAGGAGGGAGGGAGGGAGGGAGGGAGGAAGGAAGGAACGAAGGAGGAAGGGAGGGAGGGAAGGAGGGAAGGAAGGAAGAAATAGTTCACTTCCTCTTACCTGAATGATTCCTAATAACAAACTTTTTTTCATTAGGTCACCTCCACCTATAATTTTCTTTCTTTTAAGATTGTTTTTTCTCTCTCTCTCCTTTTTATTTCTTCCAAGTCCATAAGTATAAAAACATGTTGATCTGTACTAGCCCCTAATAAAACATTATTATGTGACTGAAATGGGGATAATGATAATAAAATAATATCAATGCTGATGACTCAAACTAAAGTTGATTTCTCATTATCTGCAGTTTTATAAATGAAGTAAAAAGCACTTCATGTGTGGCTATTATCTTGAAACATTATAAAATATGTTAAAGTTTAAGTAACTTGAACCTTAATTACCTCCCTATTATCCCTGACATTAAACACATAATTGTTGCCTGTGTTTAACCCATAAACTTCTGATTTATTTCCTACTAACTTATGTTAAAATTATTTTTGCTCTCCTGGACAAATTTAAGAAGCATTTTTTCTTAATAAGTCACTTTAAGATTTCCTCAGAAGGTTACAGTCCAAGTCATAACTTGAAATGTGTAGTTTTCAGGTATTCAATCAGGTTCAAAACACTGAAAGAGTTGATATATTTCTTGCCCTACCCTGCACAAATATTAACTACATTTGAAATCAGGTATAATTAACAGTATAGTTAAACAGGTTGAGATAGCAAGGTGCTTAGATGAGAAATTAAGATCAAAATAAATTCTGGCAGAAAATAATTTGTATCATTGTAAACAAAATAAACTTTCTTTTTCGGCAATAGTGAAGATTTCTTTCCCTCGTGTTAATCATCTCAAAATTTTAAACTGATCGTAATTTTTCTGCCTAGCCAATCCAAATTTCAATGACTAGTCATGTTATTTTTAAGCTTCTGGAAGCATCCTTCATCTGTGAAGTGCTAGGGTTCAAGGAGTTATTTTGTAGGGTCTACTACCTGTGACTCTTAACAAGTATGTTCCTCTGAAAAACAAATTTTTATATTAGGAAAATAAAAACTTCATAATCGAAAGTGGAGGATTGAGCAAGGTACATTTGGGAAGATAGGCTAAAAAAGAACTAGAGGTGAATAAAGCTTATTTTGACTTTGATGATAACTAAATTAATTTAAATGTGAGCCATATTCAAGACTGTTTCTTTCACTGCTCACACATCAAATCAGAGAGCAATAGATAGTTTATTATAAATGGAATACAAATTTCTGTTGATATTTACAAGAGATTTTTGTATTGTGGTAGAACTCTAGTTAGATAGGAATTGTATATATGTGTGTGTATGTACTTAGATTTGTATATTTATAGTTATATATTTTAATATATTCTTATACATTTTAACATTTGTATATTTTATTATATATACCTCCATATACATACATAAATACGTGTTTTTATATGTATATATTCATATATACACATATTTATTTGCATATCAATATATACATACAGATACGAATTTACATGAAATATTATGAATGCATATGAAAACTACCTAACAAGCCTCCTATTTCTTCAACATGGAACCACATCGGACTTACACCTTAAGCACTTCAGCATCTTCTACTATAAAGTCTCATACAATAATGTCACATTCTTTAATGCACAGTGCTCACAATGAATAACCAGATTGATCCTTCAGTCAAAAAAAAACCTCAATGTTTTGGCATAACCAGAAAATTAGGAAAGAATGTGCAAGACTGGTCCAATGGTAAAAGTGATCCATTTTCTCCCTTCTTTTCTGAGTCCATTAATCAGTCTGTCACAGTACTGCCTATGATATTTATGTGTGCCCGGAAACAATAAAAGTTCACTTTTCCCTTTTCCAAAAATTGTTGTGCTATTTTGCCACCTTCATACTGGAGGAAAGCCACATTGCACTGAACGGATGCTGCAAACTTGTTCATTCATGCTAATTCTGCATAAATGTGCTTACCTGCCGTGCTCAAAAGTAGAATCACAGCAATACATTTCAAGGCATATATATGATCCCCCAAAAGAGTTTAATTGCAAATAGAATTGAAAAGAAAGAGTTTCCATCTGATTTGCTGATATGATTAAAAACATGTATCAATATTTATTTTCTGATATTTTTAACTTAGATCTATTTATAGGGAGAAACTGAGCTTCGTGGGGATAGAGAATTTGTCTTTTTAGCCTTGTATGCTGTGAATCTGTGGGTCTGACCAAAGGTGGATCCTCAACAAATATTTATTGTACTCAAACGTTGAAATTTTAAACTTTAAATATAAAACAATTTTAAATTATATTTAAGGGTCTCTCTCTCTCTCTTTTTTTTTTTTTGGTGACAAAGATTGGCCCTGAGCTAACATCTGTGCCAGTCTTCCTCTACTTTATATGGGATGCCACCATAGCATGGCTTGACGAGCAGTGTGTAGGTCTGTGTCCAGGATCCAAACCCACTAACCTCGGGCCACCAAAGCGGAGCATGTGAACTTAACCACTACTCCACCGGGCTGGCCTCAAGGTATATACTTTTTTAAGCAACATATAGATGAAGTTTTTGTGCTAAATAGAGTCTGTCATTGCTTTAATTTGTGTACTTACTGATATATTTTGATTTCAATTTGTCATATCACTATTAGTTTTCTCTTTGTCCCACCTGTTCTATATTTCTTCATCCCTTCTTTTCTTCTTTTGTAATCAATCATTTGTTTCAGTTTTCCTTTTCACGTCTCTTAGCTTATTAAGAATACATTCCTTTTCTATTTTTGAAGCGTCACCCCAGATATTACAACATGCATTCTTGACCTATCAAAATTTAATAAAAATAATTTATCACTTAGTTAATGGAAAAATCTTATAATATGCTAGCCACATTCAATTCCCTCTAAAGTGATGTAATAATATTGTCACATATTTAACTGTGTGTATTACATACATGTATAATATAACAATGTTTATAACTACAAACATATTACATCTTCTGTTTTACACAGACCATTTTCCTTTAGATTTGCCCATATAATTACCGTTTTCATGACTCTTCATTTCTCCCTCTTTGACCTGGGATCTAGGAGCAGTTTTCCTCTGCCTGAACTACTCCTTTTAATAATTCCATTAGTGCAGGTCTGCTAGTGAAAGTTTTTCTCAGATTTTGATTGTCTGAAAATGTCTTCACTTTTGAAGAATGTTTTCATTGGTTATAGAATTCTAGGTTGGCAATTATTCTTATTCAAAATGACTTAAGATGTCTTTTTTTTTTTCAGTCTTTTTGTTTCCGTTGTTTGTGTTGAGAAATAAGTTGCCAGTTTTATTGTTGTTCCTTTGAAGATAATGTCTTTGTTTTTTTTGGCTTTTTAAAAGATTTTCCCTTTGTGTTTGATTTTTGCATTTTTGTTATCATGTGCCAGTTGTGGTTTTCTTGGTATTCATTCTACCCTAATTTAATAAAAATTCCTTTTTTATGGATTTATTGAGTTATCAAATTGGCATACAACAAATTATACGTGTTTAAGTGTATAATTTCATAAGTTTTGACATATAGATACTTCCATGTAACAATCAAAATAAAAGGCATTTCTCTCCCCACCAAAAGTTTTCTAATCCCCTTTGTAATCCATCACTCCCTCCACCCCAATCTCCAGGCCACCACTGATCTGTTTTCTATCTCTATTGATTAGTTTGCATTTTATAGAATTTCATACAAATGGAACCATATAGTAGGTTCTCTTTTGTCTGTTTCTTTTACTCAGCATAGTTATTTTGAGGTTTGCCCATGTTTTTAGGCATATCAATAATTTGTTCCTTTCAATATATTGCTGAGTAGTATTCCATTGAATGAATATATCAAAATATGTTATTCCTTTCCCTGATGATGGAGATTTGTGTCGTTTCCAGTTTAGGGATGTTATAATTCAAGGTCCTGTGAACATTTATGTACAATTCTTTATGTGGATATGTGCTTTTAATACTCTCTCATTACTCGAGTAATACCTGGGTGTATCTGTATGTCAAAACTCATAAAACAGTTATATGTTTAGCTTTTCACAATACTGCCAACCGTTTTTGCAAAGCAGTTATATTCATTTTACAATCCCCCAGTGATGGATAAGGATTCTAGTAGTTCCCCCTCCTCCTGCATCACTTGATATACTCAGACTTTATCATTTTAACCATTCTAGTGGTATCTCATTATGATTTTAATTCACATTTCTCTAATGACCAATGACATTGAGTATATTTCCGTGTGCTTATTTGCCAACTACGTATCTTTGGTGAAATGTCTGTTCAAATCTTGCTATTTTTTAAGTTGATTTATCAGTTTTTTGGTTTTGTTTTATTACTTATTAAATGTATTGGGTTGTAAGAGTTTTTTATATATTTTGTATACAAGTCTTTTTTCAGATATATATTATCTCCCAATCTAAGGTTTGTCTTTTCATTTTCTTAACTGACTCTTTTGAAGAACAATAGATTTTAATTTTGATGAAGTCCTATACGGCAGCTTTTTTCTTCTATGTTGCATTTTTTTGGTTTCTATTTAACTCAACGTGGCAAGATTTTCTGAAATGTCTTCCCTGGAAGTTTTATAACTTTGGCTCTTAAATTTAGGTTTATGATCCATTTCAAGTTAATTTTTGCATGTGGTGTGAGATAAAGGTTGAGGTTCACTTTTTTTTTCTTTCTTATTTGCATGCACTCAAAATTTCTTTATTGAATAAACAGGTGAAGCCAGTGTATTCTGTTCTATAGGGAAAGCAAAGATAACTAAGTTAAGATTCTGTCCTTAAAGAAATTACAGGTCAGTAATACAGAAAACAATAAAGATTCTAGAATATGCGTTGTGTAGTTGTTCTCAATACAATATAAGCTATTTACCTATTAATACACTAGTAATTTTTAATTATCACTGCTTCTTATCTGTTCCTGGTAGAAATTATCTTATGTACTAACATTGACAGTTGAACAAGTAGTTTTTTAACCTAGCTATTTAAAATAATACTAACTTTGAAACAGTCGTATGTCTTTAAATTAAAATGTAATTGTAACTTTCCCTTTGGGGCTTCTTCTGGGTCCAACTGACAGTGTTTACTGGCCCTTTTCATCCTAATATTTCACTTCGTCTCTCCCATTCCCCATTTTGTTGCCAGAAGAGCAACATATGACTCCGAGCTGACAAGCAGTGCCTGTTGGGAACTGGCGTATTTCTTCACTACTACAATTATTGCTTCTGCCTTTGGATTTCTTGTTTTGTGGCTGTGGTAACTTTTGTTTTCTATTCTTTTGCCCATTTGTCACTGAATTTACTTCAAAGGCCTGGATCTGGAACCTCAAGTTGATTTCCATTGCTTAGACTTTACACTCAAAGCCAGATGCCTTTTTAGTTTCTCTATTCCTCCGTTTTCCATCTACCTATCAGTATCTTGGCCATGTTTTCAGAAAACTTTCTTTGTTTCTCTTACAACTTTTAGCCAGAACATGTGATTTCTTACTTTTTTCTACTTTAAGCTCTTCTCTAGAATTGTTCTTAAATCTTTACCTCTTAAACCTTAGGGCAATCCACAGAGACTACAAGAGCAGTACTTTTCTAGTTCCAAAATGCACATCATATCAAATTCTTCTCCTAAAAATAGGATCATGGACTTAATTCTCAACTCAATACAATAGGTATATATTGAGGGAAAACTATGTAGCTACCTGAAGATACAGTGAATAAGATAACATCTTCACATCCAAGATAAAAATTTTCTTTTTTCTGCAATTAAATTTTATTTTTAAAAATAGATTTTAGAATGTTAAAATAATCTTGAATTTTGGGATAAACCTCACTTGATCACAATCTATTATACTTCTTACATAATTTTGGATTCCATTTTTTCCATTTTGATGAAAACTTGTATAGCTATACTCATGAAAAATATTAATCTGTAGTGGGCTGGCCTGGTGGTGTGGTTAAGTTTGCACGCTCCGCTTCAGTGGCCTGGGGTTAGCAGGTTTGGATCCTGGGCACGGAGCTACACACTGCTCATCAAACCATGCTGTGGCAGGCATCTCACATATAAAGTAGAGGAAGATGCTCAGGACCAATCTTCCTCAGGAAAAAGAGAAGGATTGACAATGAGCGTTAGCTCAGGGCTATTCTTCCTCACAAAAGAACACATACTAATCTGTGGTTTTGTCTTTACTAATGTCTTTTTCTAATTGAGCTACAAGGTAATGCATGCCGATGAGAATGAGTTGAGAAGCATTTCCTCATTGCTCTTTTCTAGAAGAATTTATATAGGTTTGGTATTATTTCCTTTTTAAATTTTTTTGTTGAATTTGCCAGTGTAGCCATCAGGATCTGTAGTGATACTTTTTGTTTTGTTTGTGTTTGTATGTGCTTTGTTGTTTTTTTTGAGGAGGAGATATATAACAATAATTCCCATATCCTAACAAGACATAGTGCTATTCCCTGGCACTTTGCCTCACAAATTCTAGCTGTCTTGCCCTTTTCAAATTATGAACTCTACTGTTCAACTCAAGACTACTAGTCTCTATTTGGGTTGCCTCCCACACTGCATCCTGGAAACTCCACCCAGGCTACAAGCTTGGCAATCATAGGGCTCACACTGTTCATTCCCCTTCTTTTAGGAATCACTATCTTGTGCTGCCTGTGGTCCAATGTCTGTAAATACTTGCTTCATATATTTACTATTTTTAAAAGTCATTTAATGTGTGGGGATGTATCTAGTTCCTGTTCGTTGTAACCAGAAGCAAAAGTATTATAGCATTTTTATTCTATGCTAGATGTCTGTAATTAATTTTAGAAATTGTCAGTTATTTTCTTTTTACATATAGTATCTGCTCCAATTCTTTCTTTTAAAATTCAGTAACACCAGTCACACGTTAGCTTTTTCACTATGTTCTATGGATTACACTCATTTCTCTATTTATCCCATTTGACTTTTTTGCTTCTATTTGGATATTTTCTACTAATCTAACTTCCAGTTAACTAATTTTCTCTTTAACTCTATATAACCTGACATTAGACCCATCCATTTATTTTTCAATTTTAGTTCTTAAATTTTATTTTACATAGTATCCATTTGACATCTCTTTGCAGTTTCCAGTTCTCAACCGAAATATTTCATCTTAGCATTTAATTTCTTTAACACATACATCACAATTTTTTTTTTTTATATGTGAGGAAGATCAGCCCTGAGCTAACATCCATGCCAATCCTCTTTTTGCTGAGGAAGGCTGGCCCTGAGCTAACATCTATTGCCAATTCTCTTCCCTTTTTTCCCTTTTTCTCCCTAAAGCCCCAGTATATAGTTGTATGTCATAGTTGCACATCCTTCTGGTTGCTGTGTGTGGGACGCCGCCTCAGCTTGGCCAGACTAGCGATGCATCAGTGCACGCTTGGGATCCGAACCCTGGCTGCCAGCAGCGAGCATGTGCACTTAACTGCCAAGCTACGGGGCTGGCCCCTCAATCACAATTATTTAAAACTCTCCTCTAGTAACACCATAATCTGAATTGCCTGTGGGTTTGTTCTCGTTTCTTTTTCTCTTGGTAAAGTTTTCTTTTCTTGTATACATATAGTGTATATGTATATATACACTATATATATATGCACATATATAGAGAGAGAGAGAGAAAGAGAGAAAGAAAAAAAGAGAGAGAGGAAGGAAAAGAAAAGAGGGAGGGAGAGAGAGAGAAAAAGAGACGGATTGATTTTGATTTCTTCTGTTAGAAAAAAGATTGGTCTAATAAAACCAGTTCATAATGGCTGAAAGGGGAAGTATAACATCACTTTGAAGTTTTTGTTATAGTGTCATTTTCGGGTTATACAAATGATGTATGTGATGCAAAATTTGATGTCCTTTGTATATAGCAATTCAGCGTCATCCAAGCTGAATTTATAAACAAACCACTGAAGAAACTATAGAAGATAATCAAGGATATTCAATTTGAACAAAAGAAGAAAAGTAATTTCAAACATTTTAAAGCATGTCATGTGAGAGTAATTAGATTTTCGTAACTCAAAATAAAACAGTATGAGAAGTTACATGAAGATATATTTTTAATTTTAACTTTCTAAAAATGTCAGTAACTGAAATTTTCCATTCTCACCATAAGTAGCTGACTAGTCAATAGTTTAACCAGACACTAAACAATCATATATAAAGCTCGTGAGAAGTGTTGGTGCTTCGATTAGTAGTTGGATATGACATCAGAGGTCATTTACGGGCCAAGGGATCTTCTGGTTGTGAGTTTCTTAGATCCAGCCCCCACTAAACATTTCATATAAGATATTTTGTAGTTCTCCTTTGATAAAATATTTACCAGGCATCTGAAAAGCCCCTGACATTGTGATGGTTACTATTTAGTTTACTAAGAAGGCTGGTCAATGTCCCTTGCTACAGAGAATTTAAAAGTCCCTCTCTCAGTTAAATTTTCTCTATGGTCGTTTATCCTTCTCTCTTCCATACTCCTTAACTCTATCTTCCATGCTCCACTGTAAGATATGTGATGTGAATAACTAAGTCCAGCATGGTTTGTAGGTTCAGTATGTGGAAATAACATTTTGTACTCTGTATGTACCATTAAGGAGTTCTTGAGAAAATGGTTATCTGAAAGAACAAAACAAGGGCAAAACTTCTGACTTTTTCTATCATATCACAAGACACTCTATCAGAATCCTCAAAGTGTATGCTAAATTCCCTCTCTGATATAGGCTTTTAAAATGAATAGATCTAATATTTTGTTAATAATGGGGGTCTAGAAAGACTTCAATCTCCTTGCCATCCTTCACATTCAAATAACTGATGTGCTGTGATTTGTGCTTGAATTCTTAATTTTTCCTTTTATCTTCTTCCTAACTCAATAAAAATTGGCTGGCAGTTTGTGTAGTTTTTATTGCCTGCTTGAAGTAATTCTCAGACTTTTATTTTTCAAACAAGAGTGGCTTTTTGTTTCTAATCCTTTTTTTGTAGGTTGAAACAAACCACATATCTCTTCTCTTAGCATGGCTTTTAATCTTTTCAATAAAACACTTCTTGATACATAGTCTTTATCATTGTTCTTTTGATAATCCTCAATTTCAATTTTAATAAAATTCTCTTGGCAGTAATGAATTATTTATTGATAGAGTCAGTTTCAGTTTTATTTTTAATATTTAACCGTGGACTAATAATGCAGTTGTTAAAACACTAAAATCTCTATCTGTTCTCTTCCCAGAGTGAAATATTTCTAATCCTAATAATTTCTCATGTGATTAATACTGAACGTGTTTCCATTGTGTTTTCTTTTTTAAAGTCTCCCATGAAATAACTCTTCTCATGCCTGGCATATAGTTGACACATGATTGATAGTCACTTGATATAATCAGCTAAATGTTACCTGGTCTGTTGAATGCTAGAATGCTTCTCTAATTTTGATATTAACTTTTGACCAAGAGCCCTGAAAATTTATTTTTTACACAATGAGGAGGTTAAACATCTATTTTTAGCCAACAAACATCTTTTTGTTCTAATTTTAATTTTTCATGATTTCGTCAAGGAAACTGAAATTATCAATACACTACCCTTATGAGTTTTCTACTAGCAACCTTACCTTCTGTTAAAAATTTTCTATTGAGGACCCGGCCGGGTGGCGTGGTGATTGAGTTTGTGTGCTTGGCTTCAACGTCCCGGGGTTCGCAGGTTCAGATCCCAGGTGTGGACTGATGCATCACTTGTCAAGCCATGCTGTGACGGCATCCCACATAAAGTAGAGGAAGATGGGCACAGACGTTAGCCCAGGGCCAATCTTCCTCAGCAAAAAGAGGAAGATTGGCAATGGATGTTAGCTCAGGGCTAATCTTCCTCACCAAAAAAAAAAAAAAAAAGAATTTCTACTGAAAATAATCTTAGGAATTCTACTTGCTGGTGATATGAAAACCATATTTCCAATCCTACTTCTCCGATTATATGCTATGCCAGGCATTTTAAAAGCTTTCAGAGAAGACTTATTAGTAGATTAACCAATGCTAAGAAGTTATGTTCATACAAGACTAAATCCTTGTGAGGTGAATTCTGAAGTGAAATCTCTCTTCTTTATGTGATGGATCTCTTGTCTTAACACCACCCAAATAGTCAAGCTGCCCTCTGCAGCATGTAACTGTTCTAGTCCATTTGCGGGCTGCGTTGTCAGGGAATAAAATGTCTTCTGTAATGACTCAAGAGCTTTCCAACTCTTTGCCTTTCCTCTCTGGACCTTTTCTTTCATGGTGTGGTACCAGCCTTCATAATTTGGCCTGCCTTTGGAGCCACTGAAGGGATGTGCGGTTTCGCTAGCAATGCCATCACAAGGATATCAGGATCCTCCTCGTGCTTCACTGTCTTTATCACATCACAGATCTCGAGATCACACAAATGCCCTTCACGGAAGTGCTCGAGAGGGTTAATAATACAGCCATCCCTAAGATTACAAATAATTGCTTCTCCATATATTTGTATTTCTTGCATGGATCTTCATGATTTTTATTGTGGAAGAATAGATTCTTAATTATGAAAAAAAACCCCACAAAACCACAAATTGCTACCAAGTACCTGAAGTTCAATGTCTATTCAGTACTAGATTATAACAGAAATAACAATTTCTGAACCAGTATTTTTTTTTTACTATTACATTTATGATATTTTGATATCTATAGTGTTGGCATGGTGTCCTCACAAAGACTGATTATATGGCCTTTCACCAAGCAGTCACTTTAAATCTCCATGAGGGAAAGAATATAAAAAAGACAGCCTTTGTGAAAGTAGAAGGAAGGCCACTCACAATGTGACAGGTAGGTAGCTCGTGAAAACAGACTGACAGAGTCAGGTGCACTTACCCAGGGTAAACTGCCAACAAATTGTCAACTGCCAAGAGGAATTAGACTCTCATACCAAGGAGCTCTCAAATCTTAAATGTTTAAACATTCAGAAACTCCACTAAGACATCTAGTCATGCTGTTTCAATGGGTGTCTGTGCCACACCTTCAGGGCTGTTCAACAGTAAAAAAAAATAAAGACATATTCTTTATTTTGCATGAATATTTTCTCAATATGCTTCTTATTCCAAAAGACAAAGGGGAGGAGAGAGAGAAAAAAATAGAGATTCCTTGGAAGATTGTCAATGTGTCATATAGTTGTATCTATTTTCATTTTGATTATATATTCATGTTATATCTTTTTTGAAGTTTTTGTTTTCAAAGTTGTATGTATCTTATGTAATATGTCCTATTGTGTTTTCAATACCATTAGCATAATATATGTATTACATATACCCATACCAGATCACTTTCGCTTATTTCTGAACTTGTTATTTGAGGACATGGAATTATCTCCCAGGATATTTTCCCTCCCTTTCTTCCCTCTGTACCACACCATATCTTTGTTACTTAAAAATAATAATAACGCCAGACAGAGAGAGACAAATACAGTCATGCGCTTGCATAATGACATTTCGGTCAATGACGGACCACATATACAACGGTGGCCCCTAGATTAATACCATATGGCCTAGGTGTGTAGTAGCCTATACTATCTAGGTTTGTGTAAGTGCTGTAGGAGAGGAAGAAATTTCCTTCTACTCTTCTAGGTTCTTCCAGCTGGTCTAAGAATTAAATTGACATGAGACAGGTTAATAGGAGCAAAACAAACAAAAGTTTAATAACATGTATACATGGGAGAAACCCAGGAAAACTAGTAACTTGCCAACATGGCCAAAGCCTTCACCTTAAATACCATCCTCAGCTAAAGACGAAAGAAGATGTTGGAGTTGGGGATAGTCAGGGATTTCAAAGGGAAGAAAGGCAATTCACAAGTAGGTGAAAAGGAGCAAACGTTTGGAAAACAAGTGTTTGTTTGGCCACACAAAAACAGAAGAACACAGAGGGGAGCCCAGCAAACAGGCTTTTCTAAGTTCCTCCCTGTCTACCGCCTAGTTCATGTTATTCTAAGGTAATAGCTCAGGTTTTTTTTTAATCTGAATTTTTTTAGGCAGTTAAGGGAGAGGTAAGAAGAGAAACTCTTCTGGGTCTTTTGTTTCTTAAAAATAATCAGCCTAAAATGACCCTCACATTAAAGAGACACATTTTGGGGTGGGAAATTTTGTTTCTCTTCAGTACACTCTGTGATGTTCTCACAATGACGAAATCGCCAAATGACGCATTTCTCAGAATGTATCCCCATCGTTAAGCGACACATGCGTGTACTGTATGATCTTACTTCTATGTGGAATCTATAAAAACCAAACTCATAGAAACAGAAAAGAGATTGGTGGTTGCCAGAGGCGAGGGGTGGGGAGATGGGGGAAATGGGTGAAGGTGATCAAAGGTACAAACTTCCAGTTATAAGTTCAATAAGTTCCAGGGATGTAATGTACAGCATAGTGACTGTAGTTAACAACACTGTATTGTGTATTTGACAGATGATAAGAGAGTGGATTTTAAAATTTCTCATCACAAGGAAAAAAATCATTAACTATGTGAGGTGATGGATGTTAACTAAACTTATTGTGGTAATCATTTCACAATATATACATGTATTAAATCATTATGTTGTACACCTTAAACTTATACAACATCAAGTATACATGTCAATTTTATATCAATAAAACTGAAAAAAAATAATGCCTTAGGTACTCCAAGTGCTGATCATTTCTTGCCTCTTATTTTCTCTTTTTTCTTTCTCTCATTTTTTCCTGTAGCATTCATTGAGGGCAGCTGTGTGTCAGACACTCACTTGTTCAATGAGCAAGTTTGGGACACACTAATTTGGGAGCTGAACAGTCTGCATTTTCTTGCTCCTCAGAAAATCATAGGAATAGACTAATTGGGAAAGTAGCCTCATAGTTTTCTTTTTCAATAAGTAGCAGGAGATATCACTTGTGGGCTCTTTCCAAATATCTGATAAAGAAAAGAAATCCATAAGCTTAACATCATTCTTCTGCCATTGTTGAAATGATGAATAGAAATAATATATACTCTTGCGCCCTCCACTTAAATCTTATGGCATTCGTGGATTCCCTTTTCAACTGGTGTTACAAGAACATTCTGTCACCTAAAGTATTGGAAGGGGTTACCTCTTTTTCTCTGCCACACTTTTGGGTTATTCACGGAGCTCTTTTATTTCTCCTCAGTGCTTTCTTTTAAAGTCATAAAGAATATGTTGCACTATTGTTCAGTACTTGAATTTGCTACAATATTTTGAATTCCATCAGCATTATAACTACTCAAAGGAATTACACTGTAAAGAAACTATGAATTAAAATGCTAAATTTCTAGGTACAAAACTAGTTTTATCAGGCATAACCAAAAATTTTAACATATTGCTGTAAAGTTTCTTTTTACTATTTTTAGTGGTGGACTTCTTAATTTATGGATAGTTTTCATGGCTGAATCCTTCCCTCTGGTTCTCACTGAAGGTCTTTGGCCCTAGTCTTCCTTTCCTTCAATCAACACAGCATGACTATAATGACATAGCTTAATCTTGAGTGATGTCTTTCTTCCACTGTCAAGCTCAAACACCCACACTTTCTTCCTTCAGAGTATTTGTGACAACTTTAATTATACACTTATTTGTAAGCTTATGGTTCATCATCTCTCCCTAGACTGTAAGCTTTTTGAAGCTATAAACAATGTCTATTTATTCTCCAATATACATAAATCTCATGTGTGCCACTTAAGAGCTGCTCAATAAATATTTGATTGAATGAGTGGATAGGTAGATGAGTATTATTTTAGCTTGTTTCTAGCTTGGTTACATTGTTTATTGCCCTCAAAAGAAATCTGGGCCATTAGAAAAGGCTTGGCTCAGCCAACCCTGTGTCTTTCAATCAGACTACTAATACATTATGAAGTTCTCTTCATTAGGAAATTATAAAATGAGTCTTTGGTACAATTTCTGGCACCCAATAAGCATTCAATAAATATTTTCATTTTAAATACAAATCTGAGCTGTTTGCCAGGCAATCCTACAAATTTCTGAAGTCTTCAGTTTCTCTCTCACTCTCCAGTTTCCTATTTGTCTTCTTTTATTTACATCGTCATTGGATCCTGCTGATCCCTCAAGCTCCAATCATGGCCATGCAAACTTCCCCTACTACTTTTCTGTCATACACGGTTCTTGTTAGGAATGTAACACAGAGAAGGAAGGAATTTAGAGACAAGAGTAGAAACGTAAGTCCCCAAAGTGAGGCTTTACAATATAAAGAAAAAATCAGAAAAAAAGAAAAAAGTGTCTAGTGATACAAGAGAAAGAGTAAAACTTCATTACCAGTTAAGAATAAAGGAACTGCATTAGAGGAATTTTTAAATTTTGTTTTGTTTATAGAAAAGAATATATCACCATGCACTGAAATAAACCAGAGATCTCTGTGATTTTTGTAGATTCCACGGTGGATGGAAATGGAAATGAGCTAAGACATAGGACCAGATTGTTAAATTAGATTTTCACAATCAGTGATCTTACATAGTATCAGGTTTATTAAATAATTTCCAGGATATACAGAGGCCTAGTTGGCAAGTAGATTAAGTTAGGTCACCTACTTTCTTTTCTTACCCCAGAGGAGGCACACCCACCTTCTTGATTCCCTCCCCACCGCCCCCGTCCCCGGTACTAGTAGCTATCCAAATAAGAATTTTCGAGGCTTATCAATAGATAGGTGAAAGAGATAGGTGAAAGAGAAAAGTACATATTTAACTCCATTTTGCAGAGATAAATATCAGACTTCAATAAATAGCAAACAAGCAAACAAAAGACCTACGTGAAATACGTGTTAAATTCACATCTCAGTACTTGGTCTCCAAATGAGAAGAAACTATCAAATGCCAAGGGAAACATGGACAAAGGATTCATGGCGTTCTGCAGAAAAATGTCTTGAGACAACATAGGTAAATTGAGAATTTTGGGTACTCCAGCTCATTGCCTCTCATTCCTTGCCCTCCAAGCAAAAGATGTATTGAACAATTGAAATCCAGTCTTTCAACTAAGTGCTAATGGAGACATTGCATACCTAGACAGATAGCAGAGCAAAAGAGAGTACACACAGAATTCTAAAGCAAATTCTAAAGTCTCCTTGGACTTCTGTTCAAGGAGAACTAAGAAACCTAAAGAAAATACAATTGTTTTGCTTGGCTGCTACCAAAAAGAAGAGAAAGATGAAGACAAAAAGACAGAGAATGAGGACTCTAAATATAAAGTAATGATGATTAACACACTTTGGAATTTCTCAGAAATTCCAGAGAGATAATACTTTAGATATGAACCTCTCTACAAATGCAAAATTGGAGATTATCAGCTATAGAATGAAGAAATAAAGGAACAGTAGTTGTGTCAATATGTAGCAATGAAATGAAAAGCAAATTTCACTAAAAAAACTGTCAAACTATGTCAATTTTTGGAAATCTATTAATAGAATACATCAAATTAATAGATCAAAGAGAATAACACATGATCATAGGTTTGGTGCTGACATGACATTTGATAAAATCAAACATCAATGCCTTATTAATCTCTTAGTAACATACAATTAAATTTATATTTTATCTCTCTAAGAAAGACATGCATTGAAAGTAGAATATAATATTATCATAACTGGTAGAAGATTTGACTGTATATTTGGAAACTATAAGAGAGGTAGCCAGGAAACTATAAGCAAATGTAAAAAAAAAAAAAAATATATGGTGGCTGGTGGCAAAAGTTATATAAAAACAATATTTTTTCTAATGACAGATGGTAGTAAGTTTATTGCTATGATTTAAAAAGATCATATTAATTTTGTAGACAAGCAAAATATAGTGAAGGAAAATACTTGGGAGGAAATGTAGGAGAAATGTTTACAACATATATGAAGAGGAGGTTAAATACTGTTCAGTTACATAAATGAAAAACTAATAAAAAGGGAAAGTTATAATCTTTTCTCAGATCAGAGAACCCAATAGTGTAAATATATTAGTTCTCCTGAATTTATAAATTTAATGCAACTTCAAAGAAAATTTTAAAATATTTTTTGGAGCTTGAGGACATAATTTAAAAGTTTATCTGGAAAAACCCACACATGAGACTGGTCAGTAAAATTCTAAAATATAGAGAGATGAGGAAGTAGTTGTATCAGATATTAGCATATGTTGTAAAATTACAGTAATTAAAGATATATTGTTTACTGGTTCAAGAAAAACAAAAAAAAGAAAAGAAAAAGAAGGATAATCTAGACTTTGGACAACTGGATGATGATTGAGATTGAAAAATTAAAGTTAGATACCTAACTTTGTCCTTAAACACACATACACACACACACGTCATATAAAAAACAAAGTCCATATGTATCAAATATTTAAATGTAAAAATGAATAATAAATTATTAGAATAAAATGTGGTTAAATATATTTTTGAGATTAGAATAGGAAATTCTTCAAAATAATGACAGAAAAGTCAGAAATCCTTAAGGAAAGTTGGATAAATTTGAATATAATTAAATTAAAATGTATTTAAGTCTTACAAGTGAAGACATAAAAAAAATAAACCCAAACAAACAAGAAAGGAATTATTGGCCATACATATGAAATACAAAGAGTTATCATGCTTAATATATTGTCTTTTTTAAAAAGTTTAGAAATAGGTAATATTTATTAAGCATTTGCAATTTTCTTTAATCATAATATTAATATGATAAGGAATATACCATTATTTCCCTCATTTTATAAATGAGGATACCGAAATCTTGAATAATTAAATAAGTTTACCAAAGTTATATAGTGAGTAAGTAATGAATTCAGGAAACACCAACACACAAAAAATACAATAACTCAGTAGAAAAATAGTGTAGAAGTCATTTACAAAGGAATACTTATAGATAGTAAACTTAAAAAAAAATTACACAAAATTAGAAATAATTAGGGTAATATAATATAAATAGTCTTTTATCCACTCTAACAGATTGGAAAAATGAAAAGCATATCAAATGCCAGTTTTTCTTTGGAAGCAGTCACTCTAAATTATTGTTAGGCAAATTTTATCTAACAATTCCTAAATGTTTATTGTTAAATAAATATGTGTGAGTGTAAACCACTACAAACTTTCTACAGGGCAGCATGTCACTCTGGATCAGATTTTAAAATATGCCTAATGCTCTTACACAACAATTTCATTTCTAGAAATGTTTCTTTCTGAAATATACACACAAGTACATACAAATGTAGGTATAAGAATATCTCATTTTTTAGATAATTATAATAAGAAAACACTAGAAGTAGTCTAAATGTCCATCAAAAGAGAATTAGATACAATTTTCATTGTATATTGTATGATGGAGTTTTGCAAAAAAAAAAAACAACTATAAATCTACATAAGCTGACATATACAGTTGTCTAACATCTGTTAAATTAGAAAAGAGTCAAACTGAAGTATTTATAGCATGATATTTTTCTAGAAAACATGACAGTTATATCATTTTCTGGACACAATAAAGCATTTATTCCACATCACTCTGCCCCAATTTAATGAGATTAGGATGTATTTAAAATTCATTTCCAAAAATATTTGCCCTAGTCCAGCAGAGATGTGAATTATTTGTCATTTACTTGCACTCACACAGATTTAGTCATATTATATATTACATTTGCATTGTTACAAACACACGTGATTATATTTTAACTTACGTTTAGATCCCTATTTGCCACTTAAAAGTGTTTAAAATGTTCCACTATGTTCACTATGAACATTGCCATGAAATTATCTATCTAAAACACACCAGAAAATAAAATTTAAGTCAATGGCAATTACCATATATCTTAGAAAAGTTTATAGGATTTCCAACATTCAGAATTGTGATGATTATCATTTAAAATACTTATCAAAAATTCCTGTCTGACTTCCAGTTATGATGAAGTAACTGACAATGGATTAGTCCTCTAGTTGCAAATAACCATAATCCTGGGCAAAATATATGAGGCAAAAAGTTTTCTGACATTGGGCAAGAGGCATTAGAATAGTATAATTCCTGAGAGGAAGGAAACTTTTATCTCTATAAATGCCTTTATTCTCCACCTGGGGGCAATTTTCCAAATATAGGGCAGAGAACTGGAATCTAAGCAGAGTCCAGCATTTATACTGAGCCGAGAAGAAAGAGTTCAGAATTTGAAGCAGCTGAAGGAGCTGGAAAGAGCAGTAAAGAGATGGCCATCAGCAAGTGCTGGAATTCTGTGTAGGAGTTCTCTGCAGTTCCCTGGATTATGGCTGGGCTGCACACAAGCCAGCTAAGATAACGCAAATCCTTCCAAAACGCAGCTGCTACAGAGCTAAAAATGGAACAGAGACAGACACGAGATGTCAAGCAGTGGAGGGCAACACTGGAGTTCAGCCCAGTTAAAGTGGAGACATTTACTTAGCCCTTCATTAATGCCTCAGACATTTATCTGAGACACCAGAAAAACCAACCCTTAGCAATAAAGACTGTATTGTAGAATAAAATTCATTCTGGACCTGGCCAAATGAAGCCTAAAAGTCAAACCCTATTAAGCACCAAAGATGAACCAGAGTTTGGGTATTCACTACCTCCAAGATGGAGGGTCTTGAAAATTCTTTGGGCTTTCCAGAAATCACCTTAACAAAGCAAGAAATCAAGTCTACACAAGAGAGAAGTGATGAACCAGTGAAAGAACGACTGGCTAAAAGAAAAATCTTCTCAGGAAGATAAGAGAGCCAAGTGTCTCCACAATGTATTATTAGCCAGGTTAATGCACAAGCAGAACTTATGAGAAATACAAATAAGAAAAGTGTGACATATTCAAGAAAAAAAGTCAAGAGTAATCAATCCAAGATGGCAAAATGTTGGACAGTCACATAAGACCACATATTGTATGATTCCATTTATATTAAGTATCCAGAATAGGCAAATCCATAGACAGAGCAAGTAGATTAGCTGTTGCCTGTGGAATGGTGTTGGGAAATGCGGAGAGAATGACAACGGATATGGGATTTCTTTCATAGAGTTTAAAATGTTCTAAACTTAGATTGTGGTGATGGTCGCACAACTCTGAATTTCCTAAAAAAAATCAAATTGTACACTTTAAGTGCATGAATTGCATGGTATATGAATTTTGTCTTAATAAAGATGTTAAAAAAGTAAACTTCAAAAATATTAAAAAATTAAAATAAACACAGTCTTAATGAGGAATCAGGCAGGGAAGCTTAGCAGAGGAAAGACAATTGTAAGAAGATGGAAATTCTACAACAGAAAATGAAATAAAAAATTCACTGAATAGGTTTAATGACATATACGAGAAGGCAGAAGTTTCAGTGAACTTGAAAACAGATCAATAAAAAGTATTCAATTTGAAAAAAACAGAGAAAAATGTATGAAGAGTTTCAGATATGTGTGAGACAATATCAAACAATCTGCCATACATGTAGTAGGAGTCCCAGAAGGAGAAGAAAGTGAGAATGCAGCAGAAAAATATTTGTTAAAATAGTGGCTGAAATTTTTATTTTTTCTACAGCCAGATTATTATATCTGTAAATGTGACATCTGTATAAGATTACATGCTCCACAGTCAGATTGCCAAAATTAAATACTTCCTCCGCCACTGATAAACTGTGTGCCCTTGGACAAGTTATGAAATCCTTCTCCTCAGTTTTCTCTTCTGTAAAATGGGGACAAAAATAGCACTTATAAAATTATGATGAGGATCAAATGAGAAATCCCCATTAAATGCTTTTCTTAGTGAAATAAATGTTATTAATAATTGTTTGCTCTTATTACCTAACATTAGGACAGACATTCATGTTTATGCGTGAGATTATCTAAGTATTATCTTTCTAATTACAAGGAAAATATAAACAAACATTTATTGATTACTTACTATATGCCAGGGAGTTTAAACACTTTAAATAGCTTATTTATCTTCATAAACTTTATGAGTTAGATACAGTATCCTAATTTAGACCAAGATATTGAAATCTTAAAAGGTTTCCTGACCCATTTAGTAAATAGAGTAGGATTTAAATCTAAATCTCCTTGACTACAAAATCGTTATACCATTTTTCTCCCAAGAAGAAATCGTTACATCCTCTATTCAAAAACAAAACTGTAAAATTATACAATTACCATACATTGAACTGCAGAAAAGTGAGTCGACTTAAACCCCATCATATCTACCTAAAGAATTTTGTGTCTTCTGAGCAATACCTATGTCTGAAGTCTTTGCCAATCATCCCAGCTTCTGAAATTTTGGGAACAGTTTGGATATAAAACAATGGGTTGTAATTAGTGTTTTGGTGGTGAACATGATGTAATCTATGCAGAAATAGAAGTATAATGATGTACACCTGAAATTTTTGCAATGTTATAAACCAATGTTACTGCAATAAACAAAAAATTAAAAAAAAAAAATTCCTTTGTATTGGCCTCACAAATCATGAACACTGGAAAATTCAACTACACTTCTAAACATCTAAACTTTTAAACATTGTCTTCTAAGATAAACAGTCTCTTGCCCTTAGATATAGCAAAAATAACAGCAGCAGCAGCAACAGCAATAATGTTTTATCAGGTTGTGTATCCGTGTTTCCGGTTACAACATCTACATACTGTATGCACAGCTCCTCTTTAGAAGAAAGAGACATAACTTGGGCCCAAATACTCGGACCACATATTTCTGGAATATTCAGAAGATACAAAGCAAAGCGATCGGGAGAATTTCACAGTGTCGTATCTGTATCACTTAAGCCACATCTGCCATGTCTACCTCGGGAGGAACAGATCTTTCAGTACAGTGCGAAAAGGCAGCCTAAGCTTTTATGCTGTTCTCATCATCCCTGCTCCTCATCCTCAAGTGGCAATTCCTTCAAATCCCAAAGTCCTTATTTCTTGAAGACTTTTAGGAAGCAATTTTATAGTAATATTTGAATTTAATAAAATTATATGAGATTTGCACGTCACCTGGTCATTCCAAAAACCTACTTTTCCCTCAAACATTGGACACATTGAATTGATTTCAGTTAGTCAATAACCCTTTGAGAGTAAATGAGAGACACCTGAGATGGACCTTAAGGGTTTATTTAGACATAAAGAATATCAGCAATGAAATCCTAAAACCTTTCCTTTCAATGATTTAAAACTTTTTCTCTCTTGTCTGAGACATGAAGGTTGAAGTTCACTTTCAGTACAAGGTGGTTACTCCCCTGCCCTACCCCCTCCCCGGTGACCTACCCATAACTTCAGCTTCTCTCAAAGAAGGTTTGAAAAATGCAAGTTAATTACCGGAAAATCACATAAATATAACTTTTAACAAAGTATATAATTTATTTTAAAAAGGAAATCATATAAAATTTTCATTAAGTTGCCCATTATCTGGGATAAAGTCATTATCATGTACCTCAGGAATGATGGTGATGTAGCAATGTGTTTTGAACTCTGAAGTTTAGAACCATGTCTTATTCCATTTCATCATCTTATCTCCCTATCTGTTAAACCCATCTACATTTTTTTCCTTGAAGTATACAATGACAACAACAAAAAAGTCTGATTAGAATAGAGGGGAAGTACTATTTACAGCCGGAAAAGAGTATATGCCTTATTTAACGTTTTTGGCACAGGCTCTCCATATCTTTAGGAAACAATGATATTTAAGTAAAAGATGATAGACTGAACGGAAGTGGAGTTAAATAGTAAATAGTGGTTATCAGTTTTAAATCAATTAAGCCCTTCGGAAATTAAAATTGAAATCAAATGTGTCTTGCACTATTTTTGGCAACCAGGGCCCATTGTAGGTCCGGCACAGCCAATCTTGCCCCTGCTCACACAGCATTACTCATTTCAAAGCTCTGATAATCACATTCTTGTGTTTTATGGACACATCCTCCTGTCTGTGGATCAGACATAAGCACGCAGCTGCTGTGCACAGCACAGTCTGGGGCATCGCCACAGCAAATCACGAGCCTTCAAATTAGGCATTCTGGAGCATAAGCAGAAATAAGAGAGGAAATTTGCTTTTCAGATGTAAACTTCCAAACAGCCTCTTTTAACAGCCACATTTTGTTCTTTGATTCCATGAAGGTAAAAAAAAAGAAAAAAAATGTTTGTCATTATATAAAAATAAACTTTTTACATTGACATTATTTTTGGAGCTATGGAGCCAGTTTCTTGAGGGAAGAAAAACATCAAGGCTGTCCCCATCTCATTCCTGTTAAAGTTTTACCTCATACTTTACCAACTCCCCAAGGCTTCACCCTAAATTCTTCCCCTATAACAGCCATTGCCACCATCAGGCATTGCAGGGCTCTCATGATTTCCATAGTTAGGCAGACTTTCAGCATGTCAGGATAATTCATTTATCTAGTCAACATTTATTGGAAGTTTTCTTTATGTCAGGCCCTACTAAATATTGGAGATAAAAGATCAAATAAGATTTCCCTGCTTTCAGGAAATTCATCTTCTAGTAAACCAGATTTTATTCTGTGGTTAATCTGAGAAAGGTGAGAAATTCTGATGCCACTTTATTTAAATTCAGAAGAACAAAATCAACAAAGGATAAATTTAAAAAATAAATTTGCACATATAGATCATACTTGCAAACCTCAGAAAAGTAATCGATTGAAACAGCATATATATGTTTTAAGGTAAGGGTTTGGGGTTTGTTTGCTTGGTTTTGCAAGTAATAGAAGCATGGAGAAGCTGCATTAAGTTAAAATGACGGTAAGAGAAGGGAAGTGTAGTTTGGCTTCACAGGGAGCTAAAAGAAGAAAAAGAAAGTTATAAACAAAGGAAGCTACTTTCCCCAGTTCTCAGGGTAACGTGGTCTCATCTTTATTTCTCTCTGTTTCATTCTTATTTCTGTGTGCTTGCTGCTCTTTCTGGTCCACTGTGCACTTGGCAGAAAAAGAATTGTCTTTAGTTTAGAAAATATATATTTTTTCCTATTTTCAGCAAAAAAGAAAAAAGAAAGCAAATAGACAACTGATTTCTAGTCCTGACCCCCCTTTACAAAGTTCCAAGAGAAATAATCTGATTGGCTTTAGGGGCTACCCCTTGCCCAGTCTTGGTGGTGGGAGGAGTAGGGTAGGGTTTGAGGGCAGAGTCATGGATCGTAGACTTGCTCGTTGCTGTGGCTTCAGTGATAATTGCTGCACCATGAGGTTGGGGCTCGGTTGAGAGATTCTGGCACAGATCACAGGACAGACAAGCCTTGCTTTGATGCTGCTCCTTTCTAAAGAGTACAGCACAGAAATCTAACAAGTTCACGTATTTGTCATTCTTCTTTCCTTTCCCAAGAGAAATTTTCAGGCTGATGAGCAGTGCCAAAGATGTATACAGATAAATACAATACAGTGGAATAAGTGCTATAAGAAAGGTGGATATCAAGGACAGCCTGCAGAGCGACTGTGAGAAATTGCATCACACAGCAAAGATGCATACACTTTTGAGGCTTAACTCTTTGTTTTATTTTTGCTTTCTTAACAAACTTATTGTGATTTATTCTATTTAGGAAGTCCTCTTATTTTTGAGATTTTCAAGAGCCTTTATTGAATTACAGGAAAATGCACAAATAATAGATGAAGGTTTATAATGAGCACAGCCATGAGTCAAACTTCACCAGCACCCTGGAGGCCTCCCTCCTGGTTCCCCCTGTCGATATTCCCAATCACTACCTAAAGGTAACCACCATTCTGTCTTCTCTCCCCATTGATTTGTGATGCCCGTTTTTGAAGTTCGTATAAATGAAATCATGCAGCATGTCCTTTTTTAGGTCTGACTCTTTCAACATTATGTTTGTAGGAGTCACTCATGTTGTTTTCTCTAGCAGGAGTTTGTGAAATTTTACTGCCGTATTGAATTTCATGAAATGAATATACCATAATACATTTACACATTACACTGTTGATGGACACTTGGATGGTTTCTGTTTTGCATCTAGTGTGATAAATGCTGCTATTAATATTCTTGTATATGTTTCTTTTAATAAATGTGTGTGTGCTTTTCAATTTGTTTTAGTCATTATGATGGGTGTGTAGTTATATCTGGTGGTTTTTTTAATTTGTATTTCCTGATGACTGATGATATTGAGTACATGTTGACAGGTTATAGGCTAGTTGGTTATCATTTTTGATGAGGTAACAATTTTGCCTTTTTTTTTAGAATTAATTGTCTTTTTCTTCTTCTTCTTCCTTTCTGTGGACTTCATTAAAATTAAGAACTTCTGTTTACTAAAGCACACAATTGTGAGATTACAAATAAAAACACTTTGCGGGGCCGGACCCGTGGCTTAGTGGTTAAGTGCGCGCTCTCTGATACTGGCGGCCGGGGTTCAGATCCCGGGCGTGCACCGACGCACCGCTTCTCCGGCCATGCTGAGGCCGCATCCCACATACAGCAACTAGAAGGATGTGCAACTATGACATACAACTATCTACTGGGGCTTTAGGGGAAAAAAAGGAGGAGGATTGGCAATAGATGTTAGCTCAGAGCCAGTCTTCCTCAGCAAAAAGAGGAGGATTAGCATGGATGTTAGCTCAGGGCTGATCTTCCTCACCAAAAATAAAAACACTTTGCTATTTAAAATATAGAATTTCTTTTACTAAAATTTGATTCTCACTCAAATCTTTAGAATTATGTCTGTTATGTGAAATAAGAATGTCTCTATTAAGATATATGCAGCTTCACAATATAGTAATAATATTCTATAGAGGAAGATTTAACTCAAAGACTGGTATTAATTTGCATAAGAGACCGGTATCAGGAAAGCAGCCCGCTCATTAGCAGTTATATATTTTGTGTGTAATCTCAATGGTCAAAATCTATAAAAAACTTATTCTCTGCCAGTACTTCATCATTTATCTTTTTAAAAATTCACAGAAAACTTTCCCTCAAGTCTCAGGATCAGAAAAATCTGTGCTGGGCAAAAATTGGCTTGGTTTTCTCCTACTAGCGCTGTGACTTTTGTGGCAGACTATGTCCCCTCTTTGCTTTGTTTCACCACATTTTATTTATGTTTATAATGTTTATCGCACATTTATAAATTACAAAGGACTCTATGTATACACTTCTCCATACTAATCCTATCCATACCTTTACTTTGCCATTTCCCTCGGATATTTCTATTAACTTTTAATATAAAATATATAATCATATAAAAGTAAAAAAGAAATATAACAAGAATATATATATGTGTGTGTGTGTATGTAATTATACTATGTGTATACATATAGTGTATATATATATATACATTAAGCTACATATCTATAGTATATCTATTTAACTAAATATCTATATACAACTAAATATGTATATACTAAATAAAATACATATAAGGCAAATGTATAATATATGTAATATCACACATATATATATTATACACATACGCACACAGGACAAATAAGTTTTTTTGTGTGTGTGTGAGGAAGATCAGCCCTGAGCTAACATCTATTGCCAGTCCTCCTCATTTTTTTTTTCTCCTTTTTCTTCCCAAAGCCCCAGTAGATAGTTGTATGTCATAGTTGCACGTCCTTCTAGTTGCTGTATGTGGGACAGGGCCTCAGCATGGCTGGACAAGCGGTGCATCAGTGCACACCCGGGATCTGAACCCAGGCAGCCAGTAGCAGAGCGTGCACACTTAATCGCTAAGCCACGGGGCTGGGCCCCCAAATAAATTTGTTTTTATGATCAGCCTTAAATTTTGTAAGAGAAACCCAAATAATAATTTTATAGTTAATGACTTTAATAAATATTTCCATTGTTAGGTCTTGTGGCATAACATTATTTTTGTTCCAGTCTTTGCCATATGTTTGCTTGACTTCTGTTTCATGCTACAAAGTGCAGATTAGTACTGAGATCGAAGCTGCCTAAAGTATTCTGTGCAGCATCTTATTTGTTTGTAAAGTTCTTGAACCATGAATAAGGATAAAATTTCAAAGCGAAAGTATGGAAAAAAAGACTGGAGAAAAGCATTTTTATGCTAATGGCCATAGCAATGATTATAAAGCAGAGTGCACACAGAATGCACCATGGAGATGCTAAATAATATTTATGGAGCATATAGGCCTTGCATAGCAGAAGCAAAAATGTTCGTTTCTCAAATTCTGTTTGCCAAATTACTTTGGACATTAAGGAAAATGCTGAAGTTTCATTTGAACTGTGGACTGAAAACCCTGACCAAAAACAGGCTGAGATTTGTGAACTGTCATTTTATTCACAACAGCCCTAAATAGAACTGTGACATGCTAGAATGATTCTGGATAAATTGTCTTTTACTTGCTTGATGTAAGGGTGCTCTGAAGGGAAAAGAAAGTGGGATAAGGAAAAATAGTTTCAGAAAAGTTTAAATAGAGAAGTTTATGAAATTCTTAGTGGAGATAGGATGAGTCCAAGGGCAAATAAACAAATGCTCCTTTTCATGCAAATTATCATTCTAAATATGATTGTAATAATCTAATGCATCAATGGATATTTTGGGGATCTGGAAAACATTTTTCAACTTTGAAAATTACATAGATATCTCATCAGTCATCCCTTACGTGTCAAAATAGTACATCTTCACAGATTCCTGACAAGTCAGTGTTGGTCTTCATTTCATTTACTCAGATGATAAGAATAAAGCACTTGCTAAGTGTAGGTACTTTGCGGCCCTTTGTACCTCTAGCATTGCAAGATAGATTTTATTCCAGTGATTTTATAAATGAGAATGTCGAGATTCAGAAAGTCTAGGAAGCTTGTCCAAAGTCACAAATAGTAGTACAACTGGGATTCAGCTCTACCCGACCAAAGGCCCTGTCCTTGTCAATATGCCACCGCTTTTTACAAAAAAAACCCAAAACAAACATGGATCAATCTCAGTATAAACTGCCAAGTGCTATAACAGAGATGTTGAAATAGCAGCAGGCAGATAGAAAATCCCCACCAATTCTTGTTCCGTTTATAGGAGAAACTTACCAGGATGGTTTCTGGATGACTGAAGTCAGTTCCCAAATATCCTTGAGTATTTCTGAAGAAGCGATTTGCGTGTTTTAAACTGTGGATATCGCGGAACTGGAAGTTTACTCCCCTTGGCTAAGGTTTAAAAGTCCTGATAATTTTGAATGACTTTTGGTGAGAAAGCCAGCTCCTCTGGTCTAAACAAATCAGTCTGTGTATAAACAGGCTCTCAATATGGGGGTTTGGGTAGTTGAAAAATATAAAATTCCACACTCAGCAGAAATTTCACATGTCCACAATGTTCTTTCCAAAGTTGCAGGACAAAATCTCTTTCTTCCTACTTCTAGAGCAAAGGCAGAGTGGTCTTTGCCAACAGAAAATATGTAGCTATTTTCTCCTTTCGGGTAAACGAAAGATACCATTGGCTCTATAAGCTGCACGCTCTAGCTGACTGAATAAAAAAAAAGTTTGGAAAAATCATGCACAGGAGGACATATTCACCAAACTATTCTTTTTTTCTGTGATGGTGCTTTATTTAGTTTCATTAAATTGGTTACATGAGAATTCACTCTTACTCTAGAAAATGAAGTACGTTATTTCCGCTACTATAAAGTATTGGGGTAAAACCAGTTTGTAGTCATTCTCTTCTTGATACTGTATATAAAAAATAACTAAGTACTATGCCTTTTATTTGAATTCAATAATCCTTTTATTGGGGGCTGGCCTGGTGGTGTAGTGGTTAAGATTGCGCACTCCACTTCAGCAGTCCAGGATTTGTGGGTTTAGAACCCAGGAGCAGACCTACACACTGCTCATCAAGCCATGCTGTGGCAGTGTCCCACATATAAAAAAAATAAATAAATAGAGAAAGATTGGCACAGATGTTAGCTCAGGGCCAATCTTCCTCACCCCCCAAAAAAATCCTTTTATTAACAATTTGGTAAATGTACTCCTAAATAAAACACAATTTATCACAGCTTGTTATTTGCTCTATTTATTGAAACCTTCATAATAGTAAACATACTTTCTCAAACATAGTTCCTCTGTCTCTGCCACTATCATGTGAATGCAATCATGATTTACGTGGGGAAAATGCCTATGTTGCTTTTCTTTTCAAGAGTTTTCCATTAAGCTATCGGCCTAACTTTACACCAAACTTGCATCCTTTCCGTGTATGCATTTCTAGCAAAGAAAATCACAAACACAAGCAGTTCATCACTGTGATAAAAGTTTCGAAGTGAACCAAAATAATGTGTGCATGGAGATGAAGCCGATATTTATGAGGAAAAAGAATTGAAAGAGCATGGCCTTAATAAGTATGAAGAAGAAGAGAAATGGGTCAATTACTGGAAATATTCATCCTCTGTAGAAAATGGCAGCAGGGAACTTAATCCCAAGTAGGACTAAACAGGAGAGAAGAGAGACTTGCTTGGGCTGTGAGAAGAGAGACTTGCTTCTTAATACTGGACCTGTGCAGGGGGATGAAAACAAATGCAGATGGCAATTACTACATCAATATCCTGTAGTACTTTCCAGTGTTTGTCTCCTTGGGAAAACTTAGGTGCATATCTAACTTTATAAAGTTTTCTTTCCTAGTAATATTTCTACAGTGACTTCAACAGAGTAGACACATACATTTTATTTATTTCTGGAGAATTGAAATACAAGAGCAAATCAACAGTGAAAGACAACTAAATAATTAAAAAGGTGATGACTAATAGTGATGACTTTAAATAGTAAATTACCATTTTCGTAGCATTTGAACATATGTAAATTCATTTTTATCTTCACAACTGTACTATGGATCAAGTTGGGGAGTTTTATTGGCCCTGTTTTAAAGATGATGGAACAAAGGCTAAAAGAGGGAAAAGAAAGGCAATTAAAACTTGCTTAACATACACTGAGAACCAGAAACTGTGCCAAATATTTTAGATAATTATTTCATTCAATCCTCATTAAATCTGTTGATGTTGGTATAATTTTCTCCTCTTTAGAAAGGAGTAAACTGAGGTTCTAAGAATAAGCTATGAAAGTTAATCAGAAAGAGACTTTTTTTCTTCCAATCTGAAAGCAAAGGTATGTAACTTATTATTTACTCTTGGAGGATATAATTTCTGGAATGATCATTAGATAATATAAATCCCAGACTCTACATTTCACAAGGATAGATGTAGACACACATCTTAAGCATGTTTAACCATTTGATGGTACATATAAGACAACCCACACCAGCCTCTGAGTACCAAAACAAATTCAACTGTGGGCCTAGTACAGAGCTAATAACAGAAAAATCTAGGAAGAAATATTTTATTGTCCTTAAAAATTTGGGCCAATGTTATTTAGAAGAATAGCAAACATTTTTTACTGGAACTTCTGAGTTGAGGTTTCGAGAAGCTACGCCTCAGCTGGTCCTTCCACCGTTGAATAGAGAGATCAGCATCTCTCTTTAACGTCTTAAGCTAACAAAGAGTTTCATCCTTTGCTGCTTCAAATATATGCTCGCAATCTCTCAGTTTTTAAGAGAAGAATCGAATTTAATCTTTTCTTCCCTAATGGCTTTGTTCTTGTATCTGAAAGGAGGTAGATTAAACCTATGTATGTCTATAAAAGTAACAGCCGTATTCAATTGTTTGATAAATACCGACCATCTGTATGGATGATTGGAACCAAATGACCTAGAATTCAGGCTTCAAGGTTAGACTGCCAGAGTTTGAATCTGTGTTTCAATAAAGTTTCTGGCTAATTACCTTGTGTGTGTTTCCTAATCTCTCTATGTCTGTGTTTTCTCCTGGTTAAAATAGGGCTATTAATTATACCAGTGTCCTCAAGCTGCTGTGAAGCTTATCAGAGGTAGGATATGATATAAATTGTGTAAGATAGTGCTTGGCCCAAAATAAACATTCAACAAATATTCACTATCATTATTTTTAGTATTACTATTACTTAATAATTTTTTAAATACTATTTGTAGATATTCTGAGACATACCGAATCACAGAATCCCATGCAACTGTGTTCTAACTAACTTAATTCAGCATTTGGACCGCACCCACCAACCCACCAAGCTTTACCCAAGCACCTCCAACAACAAAATCAGTCCAATATAGTTTCAGTATTCAAATGCGAAGAGGCCTTTTCCTCACACTGAGCACTAAACTGCCTTCCTGTAATTTGCACACAGATGGCTGGGTTCTGCCCCCTAAGAATACAGAGAATGAGTCTAATCTCACTTATAAAAGAAAACCTTTCAAATAGTTGAAGACAGACAGCTAGTTTCTTTTGAGATTTCATTACTTTAGACTGAACATTTTTCATTTGTTATGTTTTCCTAACAATTGACAAGTTTATTTTGACTTCGTCAATTGCTGTTCTTCTTTGTTATACTGAAAGATTTAGTATCATAGTATTAGAAGAGAGAGCAAAGCACAGAGCTGGCTCTCAACCCAGGTTATACATTAGAATATTAGGAGAGCTTTAACAATATCAGTGCAAGGGTTCCAATATCCGCAGATTCTGATTTAATTGTGTTGGGACTCAGCCAGGATGGAAAAGACATTGGTGTAGAAGAAAAAGCATAGAATTTATAGTTAGAAACATCTCACGTCTGTGTGATATTTTGAGCAATTACTTAAACTCTTTGAGTCTTGTATTCTTTTGTTCATTTAATCAGAAAATACTATTAAGTGCTTACTATGGGTCAGGCATTGTGCTAAGTGGAGGGTAGACACAGAAATAAGACATACTGCTTTCTAGTGGCAAGATAGTAATAATCGATGTCATAAGTGAGGGTGTATTATTCGTTTAGATGAGTGATATGAAAAAGGATCATGGTTCTCTGAGATGCAACACAAACAAATCCAGCTTAGTCTGTATTATAGAGGGGAAAGAGTTTGTCTTAAGTCCAGAAATAAAAAGGCATTTTGGGCAGGGAAAGAGAAGCTTCTGTGAATGAGTCACAGTGGTTTACAAGAAGCAAAGGACCTTTTCTTATCAAGAGAAAAAAATCAGCCTCAAGTTTCCCTGACCTCTTCATGAAGTCAACCACTTTTTACTTCCTTAAAAATTTGAAATTTTCAGTAGTGGAGGGTCTGGCTGGAGACTAAGATTTGACATAAAAGTGCTTGAGGTGAAGAGTGATGACGCTGACAGCTATGTTCCTCTCCCAAAGGAAACTTCCAAATGCAAACCTCAGAGTGGGAAACAGGCCAGGTACCAGAGCAGAGCAGCAGCTCTCGGCTGGAACATCACCTTGTTTTCTGGCCTCTGATCTTCAACGGAAAATGAGATGGAGAAAATACCTCTTCTGGAAAAAGGTGTCCTTCATGCTGAAGAAATTTGTCATGACATCCAGAAAAATTGGACATTAATTGTTAGTTGTTTTTGCCTGACTTTGCGAGGATAAGATTTTCAAAGTTATAAAGTTTCCGAAGAATTGCCTCACAAACTCCAAATTGTATAGACATCCTGTTAAAAGCGAATTCTGATTTAGTAGTTCGGGGGTGGGGGACTCTTGAGACTCTGAATTTCTAACAAATTCTAAAGTGATATCAATGTAGCTTATCTTTGGATCATACTTTGAATAGGAAGGATATAGCCATTGAGCCCTCTGCCTCATTTTGCTCATCACAAAGGGTTTGTTTGATATAATTGTCATAAGTGTCAACTATAGGAAAATACTAGTTTCTGCCTGTATTTTACCTGATTGCCTTTCCTGAAAAGTCTTTGAAGTATTAACACATAAATCTGCCTTCCCTAAAGTAGAAATGCTTAAACATTCACCCTATATGCCCTTTCCACCTTAGTCATTTCTTTTATTGGTTGATAGTAATACAATACCCTAGGGTTACCAAACCACTTTAAGATTTCTAGACACTCTTTCTGCCCACCATTCAGCTGCATGTCTTGACCATTGACTGAATATGCTTACCATACCACTGATCGCCAGTTTTTCAATACATTCTGAAAATTGCATTGATTAATATGTCTAAGCGATCAAATTACTTAGCCAAAAATCAATATCGCATTTTTAATATTCCCCAGAAAGATTGCCTACTCCTCAACTCTGGAGAGGAAACTAGAAGAATTATATTTCTGTACCTGAAATTTGTGCCATATGCAGCACAAGTTGCAATATTACTTTTTATCCGAGAGCTCATATAGTAACTATTCTTCCTTAATACTATGGAATCCCCAATTCTAACTGCAGAAGCACTCTTTCAGGGGGGCAGAGGGTGGCTCTTAATTTTAATCTGCAAATCTAGACTAAGAAAGCAAACAGGTTTGGTAGAATAGGTGTAGACACAATCACAGAATATTAGGAACAGAATTACTTTAGAAAGTATCTAGCTGGCCTCTATATTTTGTAGTTCGGATATGAACGTAATAGAAGGTAGAAGAATTTCTGTGACTTGGCTGACTTGTTAGTGATAGGGCTGGGGCTACCGGCAGTTCCTAGACTTACAGTTTGATGACTAAAAATCCAGAAACCAGGGTTTTTGTCATAGGTCTGTACAAAGTCATTGAATTTTTGGAGTCTTGTTTTTCTCACCTGTAGTTTGAACATTAATTTCTCTAAGACCCAATTTAAGTTGAATACGCTCAGAATCCATGAAAATCAACATTAAAAAAATACATATAACTTTTTGTGCTTACTCATTTTTACTTTTAGATGTAACCACACAATCTGAATAAATAATTTTGATGAGTAACAGAAGGCTAACATGAGTTAGTAGGATGAATGAACCACGATCAGCACATCACTGGATGAATTTTCAATTTCATAATTTAAAAGTTCAATTGAAAATGATACTTAATTTTAATATTATCATAAATAATAGCAGATTTCACGAGAGATAATAAGTAGTAAATTTATGACAAACAAAAAATAAAATGTTATGTGAAATCTTTAAATTCAGATTAATAAAATCAGAAACTAATTCCATCCACTTAAAATGTTTAAAACAAAAGTTTTGTAAAAAACTGTGGGGTATATCACAGCTATAATAACCATGATGACACAATATCTATAGATTTCTTTTGCCTTTATAATGGACTATGGTTAGGACTACATTCATATAGAATTTTTTTGTGTATAGGATGCAGAGTTTAGGGGAGCACCTGTTTTTGTTAAGTTACAAATTCTGTTTTGTACTAAATAAAAACATTGAAGAATTTCCCAAGATATCAATAATACATTTCACCCCACATAAAGCATTTAGGCAACAGATGGGAACACAAAGAATCTACATTCTCCCTGAGTCTCTGGATAGGTAAGAAATGTTCAAAGGGTTTTTCAGTGAAGTGTAGAGGCTTAAGAAAATTAGTATTACCCAGTGTAAATCCCCAGATATGTGAACTGCCCAAATGAGAAAAATAGACATTTATTTTTCTCCCTTGGATTGCCTTCTTAGTCTACACTGGGGAAGAATTGGTCTTCTTGGAGCCATAAAAACAATACGGTGTCTAGTTAGCATCCCAGAAGGGAGTCAGGAGATGTTAACCAAGGAGCATGTCTGGAACATTTTTTAACATCCCCAGGTTTGTAATTTCTTAGATATCTGTTTCCCTGTAAAAGAAATGGTCTGAGTGTTTGGTTCCCATAGGCCTCAAGGGAGAGACTGGAGAGACATTGTCTGTATATATAGCCAAACATGGAGAACAGCCCACAGGGATATGTTGGTGGTGAGAACCGTAAAGTGAGGAGGAAAGGTAGCTGGAATGTTAGAGCTTGCAGGAAAGTTTAGGAAATTGTTTGGCTCCATAGCGATTACATCCCATATTTTATCCCAAACTGAATAACTGAGATAAATGCAAAGTTGTTTCAGGAAGGAGGGGTTTTAAATTATCTATATGATCTACTTACCTGTCCGGACTCACTAGAGAATTTCCACACTCCACTCCACATTGAATGAACAGAGCATGCTTAAAAATAAACTACATGCTGTCTAATTCCTCTAGAGCAAACAGTTCAAACTTGATCAGTTGGAGAATAATGATAAAAGTGTTGTGCCAGGAGAGGGGTAAAGGAGCCCCTACCGTTGTCTGATTTTGATGGCATCGTTTGTTAGATAAAAGCTCTCCAGTTTGAAAAAGAAACCCAGTAGTCTGCCTTTGCACATTTACAAGGTGGAAACAATTTACAAAACTATACAACTTGCAGAGATGAAAGCCACGTCAATGCCCAGAAGCCTTTGTTGTTATCATTGCTTTATTGTTGTTTCTGTGTTGTTTTGACACTAAGAATTATGATCATCAGGGGAGGTGACCTAATCAGGACGAGAGACCTCAGCTTGCTAGAGTGAAGCAGCAACCAGCTGTCAAAGCACGGGTCATGGAGAGACACACATTATTTATACGGAGGCTGCTTGCTGTTTGATAATTGTCCCCTTCTTTCCAGGTTAGTCACCACTCTGCTCTCATTCCCCAGTTATCACCCCTTTTCAAAACACACTCAATCAGAGGACGTTGTTTATCAAAACACTTGAAGAATCTGGATGAAGTCTGTACAGTGTGTTTTGCATAATGATTCAAAAGAGACTGCCATTTTAATCAGTGGAGGATCTTTAGTAAGTGTGATCCCCCGTGGGATTCCAAGTGAAGAGGAAGTCACACTCCACGGACTGTATTTGCTTCCCAGTGCCTTCCATCTTGACAATTAGATTGCTGTCTTGAGTCCATATAAGGGTATGTGTGTGTTTGTTAGACCAACTCACAGTCTCTTAAACTTCTATTACTTATAGAATACTTGCCAGAATAGTTAGCAAGTAATAGAAGGTTTGTAAAGAGCAAAGTAAAAATGATGAAAAAATTGCCTAAAATACCATTAACCAATAAAAGCCATTTGTCTCAGTCTGTTTGGGCTGCTATAACAAAATACCAGAGACTGGGTGGTCTATAAACAATGAACATTTATTTCTTACAGTTCTGGAGGCTGAGAATTCCAGGATCAAGGCACTAGTATATCTGGTGTCTGGTGAGGGCCCAAAACTTGGTTGATAGATTGCCATCTTCTCTCCGTGTCCTCAAATGGTGAAAGGCGTAAGGGAGCTCTCTAGAGTGTCTTTTATAAGAGCACTAATCCACTTATGACGGCTCCACTCTCATCACCTAATCACCTCTCAAAGGCCCCATCTCCTAACACAAACACCTTGGGGGTTAGGATTTCAACATATGAATTTTGGGGGGGAGCACAAATATTCAGTGTATAATACCATTGCTAACATTTATACCAGGTTTTTACTTCAAACGTTTTCCATGCATATTTTCAAGGTAAATAACATCATGTTACATATACAATGTTGTATTTTGTTTTACTTCACTTTAGCATAAGCTAAATATTTATTAGACAAAATATCAAAAACCTAAATTATTAAAAAAACTGAATTTTGTTATTATATTAAATATAAAATTTGCCTACATTATATCACTAAAAACATAATGAAAACATAAGCTATTGTCTAAGATATTTGAGACACATATAAACAATAAATGATTGATATATATATTCGTAAATATAGACTAGTCTACAAAATCATGAGCAGGACAACATAGAAATGTGGGCAAATAACATTCACAGAAGAAAAAATCTGAATAGTCAGTAAATGTAAAGAAAAATGCTGAATTGGAATAGAATAAAAATATTTAAAAATATACACAATGAAGAATCATTCACACTACGATGTTCACAAAAATATTGAACTCTGAGAATGCTACGTATTGGGTTTTGGTGAAGATATAGTGCAATCGGAAGTCTTAAACATAGCTATCAAAAGTGCATACTAACTTAACTTTGAGGAATAATTTATTATTATGTAAAAAGGTAAAAGAGGTATATATGTTAAGACAGCATTTCCTTTCCTATGCATATGTACTCTACAGAAAATTTGAGGCGTGGGAAGAATGAGACACCTAAAGAACGTTCATAGCAATTGTCTTCAAAGCAAAAAATTAAAAATAACATAAATGTTTATTAACACGAGAATCAATAATAAAATTCTGGTATACTCATATATAGAATACTTGAATGAATTAATTAGAGCCACCTGTATCAACATGAATAACTCTCATAGGATAATATTGAGAAAAAAGTGAGTTACCAAAGAATATATACAATATGGTGACATTTAGTTAAAGATTTAAAACATGTGCAATATTACGTGCTGCTTGATTTTATATATATACATAATATATAAATTGTATATAGATTAAATTTAGCCTTTCTCCGAATAAATATGTCTTCATATATAGTATATATAAAAATGTATATTCCTCTCTCTATATTTATAAAGATAAACATTCAGTTGAAGATAATAGATACCTTTAGAGTGAAAAAAGAGTGATGTATTCATAGAGGGAGCATTGGGTGATATAATTGTATTTATCAAGTTTTAGTTTTTAAGTAAAAATAGGAAATACCTACACTGTGCTTTAGTAAATGCAATGCACAAATCTGAGTGTTTTATGTATATGAATACCTTTATTCCTCCCAATAATCCTAGGGTTTTGTTTCTAATTTTAACCCTTATTTTGCAGATGAGATTTTTGAGGCATAGAGAGGTTAAGTAACTGGCCTAGTATGTGGCAGAGTCAGGGTTCAACCCCAATGCTAGACCCCGTATTTTCCTCACTGCTCACTCTGCTTCAGTCTGTGCTCCTGGGTCCCACATGTGATGTACAGAGGTGATGTACAAATATGCTCAGTAGATCCCCCCTTACCTTTCACATGTCCAAGCTATCTCATAATGTGAAATACCAGTAAAGGAGATATAGGCACTAATATAGCCTGAATCATTCATATTAAGGCCTTCAAAATAAATCCATCCAGACCCATGAAGAATACGATGTTCTAAGAAAGGCAGGGACACGGGGCAGATCTGTGAGTTTTGTGCCCAACCTAAGAACATGAAGTTAGGATAAACGAGAAAGGTTAATGATTCTGCACAAAGCGTGATAATTAGAATAACTTCCTGGCCTGAATCCTAGAGAGATCAGTATAATTTTAGAGTTAAAGGGAAAGTAAAAATCTTGCCTTTTGTGAATGAGAAGAATTAAAACTACTTAGGAGAGAGGTCTGAAATCTATGAAGCTTTCTCTCTTATGGTTCAGAGGGAGAAGTGGCGTCCCGTGGAGCAGTTTCAGTAAGCGGCATGAGAAGGACTACAGAGGGGTGCTCACTGTAATGCCTAGAGCCCCTCCATGCCCGCCCCTCCTATTCACTGCTAACTGAGGGCTGCAGGCACCTGGGGAACATTCTGTGAGGAGTTGTGAGAAGCAGAGCATAATGAGAGATGATGAAATTGTTCTCTTGGGCTGACATAGAAAAGTGGATGGAAAAAACATTCTCATCTACTGTGAACTTTGGGGGACAATGAGAAAGATAAACTCAGAGAACAGGGTTCGAGCAGCATTTTTTCTTGTCTTTGTTTCCTCTGCATTTCCTAAGAATCATCCCATTACACCACCATCATTGTAGCACAAACTTGACTTCAATGTTTGCTTAGTTGTTTATTATAATTTCCTGGTTTGGCTTTCAAGTCTGTACTGCTCAACAGGAAGCTTTGCTTTCATATAAATGTGATTCTGTATGAATCCTTCAATGCTATGTATAATGTCAATTAGATGTTCAGGAAAATTAAAGCATTTTTGAGATTTGCATAAGAAGGGAATGCATGTGCTTGCATACAAATGCTCTTTTTTATTTCTTTTAGGAAACATTTTCTAAATAGCAAAAATGTGTTTTGCTCATTTATTCCAGAAATTAGAATTAATTCTTTACAACCACTGGCATGATCTTTCATTGAAAACATTATTAAAGATTTTTAATGCTAAAAATGATTTCATTTTTTTCTAATTAAAAAATAGAGTTGAGTCAAACAGCTACATATCATATTTAAAGTTTATGACTATTCAAGCAAATGAATTATTAGCAATATTTTAATTGCATCCATAATTTATACCAAAAAAAAGCTTAAAATGTTTCTAGACATCACTTGAAGCTTCCAAACTTTCTGACTTTTCTGATAAAATGGTCAATGTCTGGTTGTACCTATTATTGTAAAATATGAGACTACATTATCTAAAGAAAGCACATACTCTGTAATTGGGAGCAAGCCTGAAAGTGTTACCATCAGAATCTGAAATTACTAAGATTCACTGAAAGGGACTTGCCAAATACAAGGAGATTCTTCCCTTAGAGATTGTTTGGATATGTTTTCCTAATAAAACCAGAGTACTTTCCAAAATTCATGATGTAGTTAGAGCAGGACCAAAACTTTTCTACTTTTGTACCCATGCTGATGGGTTGGTATGGGCAGCCTGAAACACTCTCATGAAGGACTCTGCATGCCTGGGTCATGATGCTGTGATGTTTGCCATGACCATTGGAAAAGGGAGTGGAAACATCCATGATACATTTTTATGTTTCAAAAAAGTATCTACAGACTCATTAAGGAGTTATTTTATCTTAAGGTGATAATCTTTTTGACAACACGAAGGCACAGGCTTACTCACTGAAGTCTAGTCAATGGAAAACAAAATGTCTGAATACATCAATGGCCAGAAGAGTTAGGACATGACACAAACATTCACTCTGTTTGGCAGATATAATCCTAGATAGTGAAAGTGGATGATTTGTACCACCATAACTACAACACTTACCTTAGGATTCCCCCTTGCCCTTTCTTAGGAATTCATCAAGAGATATATGACTTCCTTTTGGGGACTTAATGTCCATAAAAGCCAACCTAAGTATTCTGGTCTGCAGAAGCAGGCATATTTCCTAATTAATAATTGGCACTGCTTTTGGAATTTGTGATTTTTTTGCTAGTAAGAGTCCGCCTGCTAAAGACTGACCACCTCAGAAGTATCAACATAATGGTGTTTTTCAACCAGACAATCTGGACGTGACTATTTCTGTGATTATCTTATTAGACAAATATATTAAATCTTAGTCTGCTGCCTCCTCTCTTTACCTTCTCCTAACTGCAGAAGATTAATTTATTTTTTCAGGCCAAAAGATTACTTCATTGAGGTAATCAATGTAATCATACGCAAAATAACCAGGGTTGAATGGTTCCTATTGACCAAATTTGGTTAATAGGTCATCAGTGATTATGCAAATTCAAGTCAGTCAGAAAACTGTCAATGTGTTATGATACCACAGAGATGAGATCCATATACGATAATATATTAAAACAAATCTTTCTGTAAAAGTACCTGTCACCATTTCATGAAACGTAGGACTCCTAAATGCAAATCTGTCTTGAACACATCATCTGTTTCTCATGAATGTTTGATTATGCATGTGTTTATCTGAACTTTTATTCTTTTGTTTGGTACTGAATCTTGATATTCACAAGCATCAATTTTCACCCTTGGAGATTCGTAATAATTCTGTTAAGGACCCTCTTTTGTCTAGCCTAACTCTCTGGAGGCATTTGAGAAGCAAAATTCCGTGACTAGAAGCTGCTATGCTTTGATTTGTACCAACACATGGTATCAAAGATCATGAAAGCAATGTTTTCACCCAATTAAACTTGCTAGAAACTAATGAAAACTGCCCAGAGAATTTCCCTTTGTAAATTAAAGATACACAACAAGGATTGTCACTCGACTTGTTTTCAATTGGCTTTGTATGGCACTAATAATCTTGGTTAGCAATAGCTGTGAGGAGTTTGCATCTGTGAAGGGCAAACCACAGAGGATGCAGAGATTAGCCAGAATTCGGCTAAGCCGCTACCAAAGTTTCAATGTTTATTCCAATCATCTTCAAACTCATTAGGTCTACAAAATTGAGTTGCAAATCTCTGGAGCACATGCTTTATTAAGAGATGGCTGGAATTTCCCTTTTCCAGTTGGGCAGAAGCCCTGTGAGGTCTCCATTTTTTTCCCTGGGAGAATGTTGGCACATCTGTCAATAGCCCAAGCCAGAACTAAGAAGTGCATCTGAATGTGAAAGAATGCATTATTAAAAATATTATTTTGGGACTCATGGTCTTGGACATTTTCTAAAATTTTAATCTGACTATCTGTTAACTTGATCTATTTCTCGTTTAGAAGAACTCTTTAAGTAAAGTACTGGATCACCTGGCAGAGGCTCTTTTTGGTACACAATGCCAAAGGTTTCCCAGTATCTGGCATTTTCCAGTTTGGCTCATCATTTCCCCTCAATGAGCGTATCTTTCAGCACTGGGACATTCATTGAGACACAGCAGCCCACTAGGAAGAGGTGTGTGGTATTTTGCTTTACATTTCTTGTCTTTCATAGGCTTTAGACTGACAAAGAGATCCAGAAAATTATAGCTTCCCATATCTTAGCTTCCATAGGGTTAAGACAGATGGAGAGGACCAGAAAATACTAGATTGGGAAGACAAAGTCCCTGAAGCAGCTAGGCTTAGAGCCATGGAGTCCAATCCTGAGGCAGGTCAGATGCCAGGATTTCAAAGGTCATGTAAAGATCAGCCAAAAACAAATTCCAGCAGAAGCCAGTTCAGGTGTCAGCAGATTTCTCACAGAGAGAATTGGGAATGCTTTGTTTCAGAACTTGTCTGTCTCAGAGTTATTCACATTAAAGGGGGAAGAAGGCCAAAAAGCTGGTTGTATGATACAGTTCATGTACAAGAATAAATATAAAGACATTTTGAAAAACCTCATTTCATAACAGTGGGGAAAAAAAGACAAGACTTGGAAACAATTTCTTTGAAAGAAAAAAATGAAAAATTCACCTTGAGGATAAAAATAATTTATGATCAAATAGTTGTCCATTGCACCATCTACACAGTACTTATGAGCATATGTTTTAGCTGATGATGTTAATCTATGTAAATTCAGGGTTCATTGTTTCTTTTTTTGTAATTAGGCAATTTGGATTTGGGTAAATCAATATTCATTTGAAAGAAAATTTACTTTGATAAAAAAGGTATATAGCCCTATGGAATTTGCTGTAAATGTTTTAATCTACATTCTCCCAAACCTCCATACCCTAGAGAGATGAGTATCTAAACTTTTAACGCTACCAGTGGGGCCAAGCAGTGGCATGATCAAGCATAAGAAGAAATTTAAAAAAAGAAATTAAAACAAAAAAACAAAAAACAAAAACTAAACAGGGAAGTTGACTGGAATGAGAACAGCATGGAGAAAACCCAATCAGTACATGACCTTGTACAAATGACATAAACTTTCTAGATCTCAGTTTTGTTATCTCAAGGAAAACTCCCTGTAGTTTTAAATTGGGTTTATTTCTCAATATTGGTGTTTTCATAGAGAGGAACCAGAAAAAATGCCTACTCATTTGCCCCTAATTTTATTTTCTTAAAATTCCCCATTTCAAACATTAGTCACTGGTCTAATATCATTTCATTGAATAATACAAAGCTAATAATTGTGTTCCAATGGCTATTAGTGAAACTGGTTATTTCCTATATCTGATTAAGCTTGCCCTGAGTGAAATATGTTACATACCTTGTAGCTTGGAGTCTTTAAATTTCCTTTTATATTCAGTGACCTCAGAATTTATTTGGTACAGCACTGTCACAACACTTGGATGATTTTTTTTTATTAGTGAAGACCAATAGCATCTTAATTATACAATTAAAAATCTGACAAGTACAAACAATAAATAGTGGCAGCAAATGAAACTATTTACCAAAGGCATAGACAGAGATGTGTGCCTCAGGACAAGAAAACAAAAGCCGTTAATGAATGTTCCATATAAAGCAAATTATAATTTGCAGAAGGTATGCAGAAAGCTCTCATTCTTTATCTCCTGACAGTGGAATGGAGCAGAAAAAGTTCTGCTAGGCTGGAGGGCTGTTACTGCCCAGCTGAAGTCTGGGCTACTTACACCAGTTCCCAGTAAACAGTTCCTTCATCCTAATCATGGGGATAGTGAATCTGATTTATATTTTTGGGCTGTCCTCCCTGGAAAGAGGTAAATGCCAGAGGCGCTTGTGAAACTGCGAAAATATTTTTAAAAACGTGTTTAGTCTCAGGTTTGGCCCCATGGTGTAGTGATTAAGTCTGGCACGCTCCACTTCAGCGGCCCAAGTACACGGGCCTGGATCCCAGGCCTGGACCTACACCACTTGCCAAGCCAAGCTGTGGTGGCAACCCACATGCAAAATAGAGGAAGACTGGCACAGATGTTAGCTCAGGGCTAATCTTCCTCAAGCAGAAAAAAAAGAGGAAGATTGGCAATAGACGTTAGCTCAGAGGGGAACTTCCTCACCAAAAAAACAACAAAAAGAAGTATTTTGTCTCTAAAAGAAGTCCATGATTACCTGGAAATTTGGTGTAATATTTTCTATTTAATAAATATGTGATTTTTTAATAAAACTGGTGAATTGCTTTCGTTTGCTTTTCAAAGTAGTCAATGCCCTCAAAATATGAAGAGTCAATATCCTAAGCATTATGGAAGGTGAAAAAGGGGGAGTATGAGAAGAGGGATGGAATTTACATCTGAAGATTACTCTGTGGTAGATATTTAAGAATGTTATTCCTATTAATCATGCCAATAATTATATAAAATAGATGTTTATTCTCACACTACAGATGATAAAATTAAAGCCACAAAGTCAGTTAAGTCACCAGCCAAGTGTTATCAACTAGGAAGTTTCAGATGTAGAGCTCAGTTCAGGTCAGAAAACAAATTCCATGTTTCTCTAGTAGCATTATATACTTAAAAGCCAAAGAGTGATTCCCTAGACATTTTATAGTAATGACAATATGGGACTTTCTTTTGGGCAACTTTGATTAAAGACTTTTAAACAAACCTTACATTTCCAACAACAGGTTAGGAGCTGTCCTTTATTATTCAAACACAATTAACTCTAGAAACCTAATTACTAGAATAAAGTCAGATGGAGGAGAGGGAAGACTTAGACATTCTTAAGAGTATCTTACTCAAATTCAGTAAGTACCTAGGAGAAAGCATTTCTCTCCTAATTCATATTCTCTCTCTCTCTCTCACCACCCCCCCAAAATTTTCACAAAGTTCTATAAGGGAACATGTAAGATGTTCATCATGAAGTGTTTGTGTGAACAGAGAGAATAGTTACATAAATTGTAGAAATTTCAATACTGAAAGTCGTTAAAACGAACAAACTAGATGGAAACACAACATGGAGAAATTTTTAAAACATAACAGTAAATTATGTAAAACAAAAGTATCATGTATGTAAATCAAAATATACAGACCCAAAAACCTCACTACATATTTACAATAATATATACCAGTTCAAGGACATATATCCACATCTCTTAATCACTGCCTACGAGGATATAGAAAGGAGTCAAGGATGAGGTTAAAGGGAAATAAATGAAACATGAACGTGACTTCACAGAGACCAGTGTTGTTGGGGTGCTATGAAACGAGGAGCTTAATTCAACTCTCTTCACCCGACGTTAAATTATACGTTGAAAATAATTTTTGTATACTCTCTTTGTCCCGGTATTCCAACATTTATGAGCTTGGCAGTTCTGACTTTTAAATTGTATTTTCCTATGGACTAAGGGTTACTTATTTTTCTTATGATTTCAGTGAGTTTTGAATATGAGCTATATTCTTTGGAACTTTCTCTGTGGAAAGCTTTGAGATGTGGGTTGAAAGTGAGTTCCTCTATAGCAGGCTCGTGATTCCTTTGCCAGGCCCTTGGAAACACTACCAATCTGAGGCCAGCTTTCAAATCATCTTAACCCTCACTTGTGCAGCATTCTGGTTAGAATGCCCAGAGCAAGCCCTGACCAAGAGGACCACACATCTTCAGAGTCTCCCTTCATAGATTTCGTAGGGGTTGGGGATGTGTGTGTGTATTTCTCTTACTGAGAACGTTGTCTCTTGGGAGTCCTGGGTCCTGGCTTCACCCATATGTAGGGTAATTTTTAATAGGTCATTCTGATGTATTTCTAGGTTCTGTTTTGCCCTTGCTGTTTAGACATATGTTTAAACATATTCAAGTCCTAATACATTAAAGCTATCACCAAATACCCTTAGGGCAAACTCCAGCTACAATGCTTACTTATTTTCATTTTTGTCACCCAAAATTTCCTTTGTATTTGACAGATCAGCCATATGTTAAAATAAATGTTTTTAGGGGCTGGCCCTGTGGTGTAGTGGTTAAGTTTGGCACGCTCCACTTCAGCAGCCCAGGTTCATGGGTTCAGATCCCGGGCATGGACCTACACCACTCATCAGCCATGCTGTGGTGGTGACCCACATACAAAATAGAGGAACATTGGCACAGATTTTAGCTCAGGGCTAATATTCCTGAAGCGAAAAAAGATGAAGATCATAAACAGATGTTAGCTCAGGGTGAAACTTCCTCAGTAAAAAATAAATAAATGAATAAATGTTTTTATATCTATCTGACATTTTAGATGTTTCTCTCAAATGGATGAAAATGAACGCAGCCACAGTAAATAGCATTCTTTATTTTTTAAAAAATAGCTTATCTACTAACTTTTCATTAATAGAATTCACACTTTAAAGATGGGACATTTGTTCAGGTTGACTTGACATGGAATAAAGTATCTTTTCCTAGATAGATTCAACATTTATAACAAATTTTACCAAAGGATGGTAAAATAACCAATACTATCTGTGATTATGTGCTGCATGAATGGCTTGCCTCTGATACGGGCAATTGACGTTTAATGTAAGCATTTACATTGCATCAGCATTTCAGAATATGACCTCAGACATATTCTATTTGTCTATTTCTGATGAATTCGAAGTAAGAATCATTTATTTTAGTCTTGGAAATAGACTATGGCATTTTGTCTTATCCTCAAATGTATGGAGAGGTATAAAATAGCTTTTGGAAACTTTTTCTAAAAGATTAGTGCTTTCATTTTCTCTTGTATTACTATTGACATACTTCATTTACATATAAAACAATTGCAAAATGAGTTATAAACATCATGATTGACATAAGCTTCAGGCAAACAAATGTGATATGATGCACTTGAATATTACTACCAGAACCTGAGTGCGTTCTCTATCATATTACTAATGACTAAAAGTAGTAGCTACCACGTCTTGAGTGGTCAAAACATGCCAGACTCTTTATAGACATTTAATTATCCCAGTGAAAACATCTCAATTTTACATATGAGAAAAATTATGGTCAGTAGGTTAAGTAAATTTTCCTTGCAATGGAATACTCACAAATTACAGAAATCCAAGGGAAAAATAACTTGCCAAAAGAATTGATACACACCATAGTAAATATATTAATAGATAAATCTTCATTTATATTTTAGCAGTTTGTCTCTTCCATAGTTGACGTTTTCAATGTTTCTCGATTTCCTTATTTCGTCTCTACTTTTAGGCTACAGATTGTCACCCTTTTCCATTGTCAGAAAAGTGATAAAATGTCACGGCTTCAAGTACGAATTCTATCCTGAGATTGCCTGAGATTAAGTCCTGGCAACATCATTTACAGCTGTGTGACTTAGAGGAAGTTACATCATCTTTCTGAGCCTCAGGTCCATCATCTATGAAATGGAAGTAAATAATAATTCGTGGTAATAATTTATGAATAATCTATTTCATGGTGGTGATGTAGCACTTAGGGCAACAAATACCAACTAGTAAGTGCTCAATAAGTGTTTATATATTGATGTTACACACTTGTCTGCCTCCAGCAGTCATGTTTATTTTATCACTTCTAAGATTGTCTAACTACAAATCCATCTTTTGTTTGTTAGACTGGGTATCAGTTAATGCATTTTGCAAGATCTCTTCTTGTGGCTCAGAAGATATCTTACTTATTTCTGTTTTTTTTTCACAGTGTTTGAATAATTGAAAATGACAGATTTGTGAGTTCTGAGTCTGTGAAATAACTATATATTATAGTTTTTGAAAATAACACTTTATTTTTTTAAATGAATGTTTTACAAAACCAAAAGGAAGAACGGTTTGCCACTCCTTTCAGTGCATAACTTTGTGCCCTTAGGAGCAGTAGAAAGTAGAAATTTCCCACTAAGGCTGTGAAAAGAGAGGAAGACAATTCTAAAGCTGGGCTATCCCACTGTCACTGAAGCTTGAAGTGAGTGGCTCAGTGTATAGGTTGTGAGACTCACAAGATATCAACATTCATAGGTTTAGGGACTAAGCAAACTACTTTATTTGTTTTGAACAGAAGGCCAAGTTTTCTCGTTCTTGCCAAAACTCCAGTGAACTTCCTTTTTAGTGTTTATTACAGCATCATCTTTGGATGATAGGTAGTGAGAATCCACGTTAAGTCTACGTATCATAGAAAGGCTTGCTCTTTCAATATTTCTGGATTTATATTTTCAATATATTTTTGAGACCAAGTGTACTACCTTCTCTTTGATTATAGTGTAAAATACCAATGTTACACTGGGAGGAAAAAAGCCAAAAATAAATTACTTTTCCTTCTCTGTGCAAATATTCAGGAGGAATCAACACAGACTTGTTCAACTTAGTTCAAGTCTTGGGAAAGAGTAGTTTCTTTCTTTTTCTTCCCTAGGACCATGGAATACTTTAAATTAAATGGATATTAGAGAAAATGGAATCCAATCTCCTGCATTTTACAGATGAGGAAGCTGGAGCTCAGAGCCACCCACATTTATGCAGCTCACTGCAACAGCTAAACCAGACTGTTCCACTCATCTCACTGCACTCCCGTTCTGTCATTTGTGAAAACATTTGCAATTGTTTTTTTTTATTTTTGTTTCCTGAAGAGCTAATGACTTAGTTAAGCCTCTGGACAATCTAATATGTTTTTGGCGATATTGAATATAATAAATCAGAAAAAAGAAAAAGCACTTCCATTCAAGAATTTTACCCACATTTCAAGTCCTCATGACTGAATACTATCAGTTAGGCACACCAATTAAAATAAAATGTAAAATTTATGTTGTGGACTAATTTGCCCTCATTTTTTATAGTTACAAAATGACCTATAGTAAAGGATGGAGGTTAGAGGATGACTGGAGGCAGAGTGAGTGATCCTAGATCTTTTCCTCTTCTTTATTTTCAAGAATAATAAAAGCAAGGGTACATAGCTTATTTTCGACGATTGTATCTATGATCCTCAGTGAGACGATGTGTGCTAACTAAGCGTGATACCTGAGACACAGTAAGCACTCAATACATGTTAGTAATTCATAACTTCTTCAAGATTAGGAATTAGGAAACTGAATTGGATTACTTGGAAGGCCCCTAAATTCATTTCCTCTTACATTCCACTGGACTTAGATCTCATCTGTTTCTGCTAAGTGGGAGTAAGATTGAGGATCTCAAAGCACATGGAATGTGTCCCCTTTGGAGTAAAGCTATTCAGAGAGGGAGGTCCCAGTATGTTCTTCTCCTCTAAATTAATAGACCAGAAATTCTCAGTGCATACAGAAAAAATTAAACTAAGTACTACCTATGATAGAAAAGTTACCAGTGCATACTGAATTACAGAATAAATGTATACAGCAAGGTTAATTCCAGCAAATACTCACTGAAAATTGGTGGTATTTTGCATTCTAATCTTTGCAATGCCTGTGCTCATTTTTCGGAAATTAAATTCTTTCATAATATTTCTGAATTACATTTAAATTCCTCCATGGAGCTGTGAACAATTCTTATGTGAAATTCTAGCATGTTAATCTTGCAAACTCATCCAGAGTACCTTAAGATCTATGCTGGGAGAGGAGATAAGAATGCTAATGTCATTTATTTTTCTACCTGTTTGCCTCCTATACGGAAAGTCAATTGTTTAAAAAAAAAAGTTAATTTTTGTACCTCATTTTTATGGCTGATATGACTTTCAGGACCGAATTGTTCTTGCAAGCAAAAGCTAAACATTAATTGGATCCAAAGGGGTAACTACTCTCAGAGACACCTGCAATGTGAATTTTTCCAAGGAAGGAGCTGAAAGGAGACAGTTTCTGAGAGAAATGTATTTCTAAATCAGCATTCCAATATCATTTATTCAATAAATACTTATTAAACACCTACCACGTACCAGGAACTGTCGATACAATGATGAATGAAAAAAGTTCGTTTTTCCACGAATCGCACTGTATATATGAATTTTGACCTTACATGATGTAAACTCAGAGTATAATATAAAGTAAAATATAAGAATGGGCATAAGAAAGGTATGAAAAGAAATGCTCTGAAAAATCAGGGAAAAGAAAAAGTAGCTTTATTGGGTGAGGTAAGAAAAAACTTCATTATAGAGAAGACGTTTGGTATGGACATTGAACAGAGGTAATATTTTCACTGATGGAGGTGAGAGGGCAGGAGTAGAGAACTTCAGGGGAGAGAGTGGCATGGGCAAAGGCCTAAGGCATGGATCTATCATCTGGAAACAAAGCAACAGTCAGAGAACTCAAAACAGGTGAAGTTTCTAGGGGTCAGGGTAAATAGAAGCCTGCTAAAGACAAAATGGGAACCTAGCTAATTTTTCACTCATAATACTGAATTCAGCTAAAAGTCATAGAGTCATTTGGTACTGTTTGTTTTGTTTTTTCACAAATTAACAAATATAAATATGAAGACGGTAGTAGGATATCCCTAGATGCTCCTGTAAAAGTTAGGATATAGTAGATCCCACTTATCCATGGTTTCACTTTCTGTGGTTTCAGTTACCTATAGTCAACCTCAATCTGAAAATATTAAATGGAAAATTCCAGAAATAAGCAATTCATACGTTTTAAATTGCAAGCAGTTGAAATTTCTCACTGTCCTTCCTGGGACTTGATTCATCACTTAGTCCTGTGGATTCATGCTGTAGACCCTACCTACCTTTTAGTCACTTAGTAATCGTCTTGGTTATCAGATCGGCTGTGGTGGTGTTGCAATGCTTGTGTTCAAGTAACCCTTATTTTACTTAACAATGGTCCCAAAGTGCAAGAGTAGTGATTCTGGCAGTTCAGAAATGCCAAAGGGAAGCCATAAAATGCTTCCTTTAAGAGAAAAGGTGAAAGTTCTCAACTTAAGGAAAGAAAAAAAATCATACGCTAAGGTTGCTAAGATCTACAGTCAATTTTATTACAGTAAATTGTTATAATTGTCTTATTTTAATATTGGTTATTGTTGTTAATCTCTTAGTATGTGTAATTTATAAAGTAACCTGTAGTAGATATGTATGTACAGGAAAAAAACATAATTGTATATATATAGGGTTTGGTATTATCTGTGGTTTCAGGCGCCCATTGGAGGTGTTGGAATGTATCCCCTGTGGATAAGGGGGCACTACCATACTTTTGACTTTAAGTGACATAATTTAAAGTGGATTATGCAACATGGCCACATTATCTCACTTATTTTGGGACCCAATGATAGATTCTTTCCAGGGCAAGTTACTTCAGTAACTAAATTTTCATGGATGCCAGTTCCTTCCAACTTACATTCTGACATTTGTAGCACTTTGGCTTCTCCATCACCACAGGGGCTCCTAATTGTAAATTCTACTGAGATCTCCAGAAATCACATTTTCAAACATACAGCCCTCAAACCAGAAAAAGGTTAGAATAGCATCTATCCTCATATACCCTTTAAAAGAAGAGAAACTTACCCTAAGGCAAGAAAGAAAACTTTCCAGTACATCTCCTTAGCCAGAATTGCATAAAAGGTTTACTTGTAATCCAATCATTGGCAAGGAAAATAGCATTACCAGGTATGGCTGAAACTAATGAAATTTTACCCATTGAAGCTGGAGACACTAGCTAAAACACATGAATATTCAGTAACTGATCAAAATAGGGGTTTTGAGCTTCTACTGACACAAGCTAGTTGGGGGAGGAGGTAAATACTGAGTACGACACAAGGACGTTTACCACATCGTTACAGCTTTCATGCTTTTTAAAAACTTCATATTTAAATGTAATGTAGCCAATATTTCCAAAGATAAAAATTCATTTTCTTTGTCCATGCAATCCAAAAGATATATTTCCTTCTTAAATTACGTATGTCTTTACTAAGTCGATTTGATTAAAAATGGAAAAAAAAGCTAGATATAAGATATTAAGCCTATATAGGTTTAATATTTACACACACACACACACACACACACACAAGTCAACACAAATCATCCATAGCCAATCTATAAATCAAAATTGGGGTGAATTTATTATGAGCCAACCCTGGGGATCATATAGCCTGGGAGAGTCCTTTCGCAAAGGAAAGGAATACTCCAAAGAAGTGGGGTGTCTAGGGTGGTTATATACCATCAAAGGGCATGTATCACATATGACTGGAATGTCCCTTTTACAGTAGTAACGAGATTGCTTTGCTGGGCCAGCAATTAGGTGAACACAGCAGATCAGTGGTCACAAGGTGGGTGGTCACAGGGTGAGCCCAGCAGGTCAGCAATTAATCCTTAATTTAGGGAGAGATGCTTATCCTTAAAGAAATGACGATATGAGGGAAGTTATATCCTTACCTTTAAGGGCATTGTTCTTGTCTTTGGGACATAGAAAATATTTAAAGCAGATATACAATGCATGTTCAACAGGCCATGTCAGACCTTTTTGGAAAAACAAGGTCAGGCCGAATTAGTTTTACACTAAATGGCTTCCTCATACACTTCAGTATATCCTACTGCTTGTCATTTATTTACAACACACACGCAAAAGTTTAAATAGACATATTTTAGAATAAGTGAGGGGGCTACAATGGGATAGATTTTGGTAGACTAATACTTTGGCTGAGAAGAACTAGAAAAGCTGAATGAAATAAAAGAAAAATCTATTTATAAGCATTGATGAGCTTCAAAGGCAGTCAAATTAGAGAGACCAAAATCCTGGGAAGAAGAGGTCATTGAGCCAAATCCAATATTGCATTTGTCACTTTTCCCGTCAGGGTATTTGTAAATGTTTAGGTTTTATGCAGCGCCTGTCTAAGACATCCAGTAGAGATGGGTTGCGAAGAAGAAAGAAACCACCAGAGCTTTATGCAGTCTCATGAGACCAGGTAGACCAAAAATAAAGTTCTGGCCTGCAAAAGGAGCCAGGAATTGGGTGTCCTAAATCCCAAAGAGAAGGGAGGCATAAGGAAATAGATCTGGCGCTGTGCCAGTTTTCTCCTGCAATCGTTTGCTATTCATAAAATGCACAAAACAGGAGAATTAGACATGCATGCATAATGTTGAAAATCTGAATGGATCTTTCGGTAGATACATAGTGCTGAAAATAAGGAAAAAAAACGATTTCAGCACCTATCAAAAAAAAAAAGGGCCTTGGTAAACACAATGGACATGCCAGATGTAGACTGATTCTTTTAAAAACCTCTACACCACCACCTGAGGTCAGCTCAGTCTGTGGTTGGCTTGTGTAGGGGAGGAAAAATAATTTTCCCTCTACGCTTCTATGTTCTTGGCTGAGACCACTCCAGTAAGAAAAGATGATAGATTAACAGGAGAAACACAAACAGAAGTTTAATAACATATATACCTCCTACATACATGGGAGATACTCAGGAAACTGAGTAACTCCCCCAAATGGTCCAAGCCACCACCTTTAATACCATCTCCAGCTAAAAGCAAAAGAAAGATGTTGGAGGTTTGGGAGCCACTTATGGAAAGTTACCAGGAAAAGCACAGTAAAGAAGGTATAGTTGTTATGCAGATTTAAGTTGGTGCCTTCTCTACTGATAAGAGTTTCTAGAGATTTAGAGTCATCCTCCTCTTCCTGGTACAGAGAGGGAGGATAGAGATTTTGCAAATAGAGATTTCCCTTAAAAACATAAATTTCTCTTACGAAAGGGTAATTTCTACTTGGTTTTCAAAGCTTCTCCTGTGCCTGCTGTTTCTTAAAAATAATCAGACTAAAATAATCCTTATTCCAAAGAGGCAAATTCGACTCCCCATCAATTGAAATGATTTTCCCTATTTTGGGTGCTTAACAGAAAATAAGGCAAATATTTAGTGGAAGAAATTAACATTCTGTTTTATGTCTTTGCGATTTCTCTAAGTATTAAAAAATTTTGTGTAGCTTTTTTTGACCTTTTTTTCAGCTTTTACAACTGTGGCCAGTAATCATTTTGGGGCAATATTTCATGACCTCAGTATAAATCCTAGATTATGTATGTTCCTCTAGAAAATGATGGGAGATGAACAAAAAGTACAACTCTCCATATGTGTATTTTTGCTAAACATAAATATGCACATTATTAACATATATCTATATGTAAATACATATATAGACATATATGGCTATTTGTAACAGAGCAAAATTTTCAGGGAGTCAAAATTTTAAGGAGTAAAAATGACCGACTTTCTTTGACTCCTTGCTTTAAAATTAAAAAAATTTGCTTGGAGGGGCCGGCCCGGTGGCGCAAGTGGTTAAGTGCGTGTGCTCCGCTACAGCGACCCAGGGTCTGCCGGTTCAGATCCCAGGCAAGCACCGACACACTGCTTGTTAAGCCATGCTGTGGCGGCGTCCCATATAAAGTAGAGGAAGATGGGCATGGATGTTAGCCCAGGGTCAGTCTTCCTCAGCAAAAAAGAGGAGAATTGGCATCTGATGTTACCTTAAGGCTGGTCTTCCTCACACACACACACACACACACATTGGCTTAGAAACTTCCCTGCTGACATTCCCAAGAAAAGAAAGCACCTAAAAACAACAGAACAGACTATTTGTTTCCTGAAGTCTTACATTTAGTTTAAATACAATATAGAAGACCTTTATTGAGTGTGTCCTATGTGCCTGGTCACAAAATCCCGCGTAGTGGTATTGTTACCACAAAAAGGGCACGATCTACTCAGAGCAAGAAAAAAGCCAATAGTCAAGAGGCAAGATGGAGGAAAAGAAAGAGCAGTTTATTACAGCTTGCGAGCAAGGGAGAAGATGGCTGACTAATGTCTCAAAGAACCATCTTCACGAGGCACAAAATCTTACAGCAGTTATATAGGCCAGTGAGTCATAGGGGATGGGGTTAGGAATGTTGACACTTGGGTGTCACAGACTGGGAGTGCCACACCAGGTCTTTCAGTTTTCATTGATGATAGCTATCAGCGTAGGCTCTCTGTTCAGGGTCATCACAGTCCTAAGGAACTCAAAAGAACAGAGTTATCATCTTACCACAGCTGGGAGGTCGTAAAATCTACAGAGCAGGTAGATCTTATGCACAAGCAGGGGTCGTAAAATCTACAGAGCAGGTAGATCTCCTGGAGGGTGCACATCCACCTGGGTTAGCTTGTCAGAGGTCATTCAAAGTTACAATAGGGCTTCTCTTCTACAATATGACATCCCTCGTGTCAACCTTCTGCTGAGCTGGTATCAGTATTAATTAAGGTATTAAGAGTACAGAGACAAAAGCATCAGCAGAGTTCTTGAAATAACTACAATGAGGGTAGGAATAAGAGGAATTTCTAGCAAGAAGAGGTTTTGAATAAATAGTCTTATAAGCAGCAGGTCCAGGCGAGAAGAGTAACACGAACGATAAAAGGTGAAAACATCAGTGGAGATCAAGTTTAAAATCAAATTTGTCTAAAAAATTATTACAATACTTCTAAACATTATGAATATTAGGGTGTCTCTAAAACAAGTAAGGTGGAGAGAAAATAACACAGAAACATAGATTCAGTTCAAATTCATTAAATATTGTATGAAGTCCTAGGCAATCTTAACATCACCCTTAGACCACCTTTAGAAAGATATTCGTTTTTCCATTCATGCTGTGCTCCACGTCATAAGGTGTGAAAACTCTCTTGTCACTAGTTCTTTGACTAACAACGTGGAGGGATTTTTCTGTGTGATGGGAATCCACAGATTTTGAGACATGAAAGGTAAAGGCAAACTGGTTCATAATCTTGCATACCATTTTTGAGTAGAAGTAATTTTTAAAATTTCTAGTCAAAATAAACATTATAAAGTCTTATCTTGTAGAAATTCAATCAAGACTTTCACAAAGATTCTTCCAAAAAATTATTTTTTTAAAATGACCCCTCTCAGAAGTAAGTGTACTGCAAAATATGAAGTATTTTGAGAATGAGAAGTAGTATCTGGATCCGGAAATTGTACCAGGAGCCAATTGGTCTCATTTGATAGTGCAGTTGCATAAGAATGGTGAAAGGAGAATATAAATTAAAAGTGACTCAGGCTGAATTATGAAGTGGGACAGCAGGTATAGCCTTTCATGAAGCCACAAAATATGATAGTTTTTTTGGTTGAGAGAGAAGTCTCAGGATTATTTCATATGGCAGCATAAATTTCCCATTTGACACTATTATTGAAAGCACAAACACCTCATAGGCCATGAAATTTTAATCAAAGTCAACTTTACATTTTGACAAAACACCATTTAAATTTTGTTGCAAAAGTAATGAAGTTATAGAAAAAAATAACTTCCACCTGTCAGACTGGGGTCAGGTAAAATTTAGGTTGGTTTGTTTTTCACTTAGCATTCGCTCTCTCTCATTTGCTCTCTCTCCTTCTGATAACACAATTTTTCCTCTGGGCAACACCGTTTCTCCCACTTGCAGCCACTTTCACCCCCGGTGGGGAATGGAGCAGGTGCCCTCGGCCCAGGCCCATCTGAGCACTCCATTAACTGCTCACCATGACAGGCACTTGAGTTAATCAGAACGAATGGAAGAAGATAATACTGTTGGAACTTCTGGGAAAGAAACTTGCATGCTACCACCTGATTCAAACCAAGCCATGTCAGATCTAAAGTTGCTATAAGTGTCTTGGAAAGACAGGAAATCTTACTGAATGTGGAGTGAATCAGGAGAAAGGTGAAGTTGAGAGACAGAGTGAAAAAAAAATACTGTGGTCAGGAGAAATTGTTGAAGTGCTTCCATTTGCTTCTTAAACTAACCTTGTACTTAATATTACAGTTGCCTCAACCGGTAATTTCCCCTTTAAGCTAATTTGGTTTGAATTTTATGCCACTTGCAAACCAGAGTCCTAACTAATATGCCAACAGAACTTATTGATGCAAAAGTTCAGCATTAGCATGTAATTCTTTTGGAGAATTACCCTGGCATCTTCCTGATCTTCTAAGGTGGTGATTTACATGTTAAGTCACTATCATATAATTTCATTTAGATTATAGATGACTTTTCATGAGAACTAGAGCAGCTGCAGCATTATGAAAACAGTGAGATTCCGAGGTGAATGATATGGTTGCAATGGTATAGGAAGAGGAGTTAGAGAAATCATTGGAGAGACACTCTTTCAGAGCATCACATTTTTCCCCCCATTGGATTGGACACTATTTTTACAATAGTTATTTAAAAGATTATGGGCTAAAATTTGACACATGATTAGTCTTCTCAGGGGTCATATTGGTCTTGGATTTAGTGCTCTGAAGAAACATTTTGAGTTTCATTTTTTCCCTGCCAAAGTATATTCAAACTTAAACAAATAACATATGAGTTATACAAAGTCAATGGAAACATGTGGGTAATGAATATGATTTGCTCTTGAAAAAATTATAATCAAATAATTCGTTTTAATAAATCTCATCAATAACCAAACCCTTTAGGCTGAACATTCAGTTCACCCACTATACCGGTCAATACTGACAATAGTTAACTTATCTCCTGCACTATTTCCCTGCTTACATAGTCTACTTCCATCAAATGTAGAGCTCCCTCTTTCCTGGACTCAAAATAAGTATTTCCATTTCCATAATTTAACTCTTTTGGAATATTTCCAGTTCTTTAATTGATGATTTCTGTATTTTCCAAATTTTACCAGTTTTTTAAGAACACGTTTAAATGTCGTTTCTATTACACCCTTCATTGTTTCTTTGAAACAATTGCCTATTCTCCTGAACACCTAAATATTTTCATCTATACACTTTTTTTTGCACTTACCACAATATATTTGTTTTTTATGGTTTTATTTTTAATATAAAACTATTTATATTTTTATACTTTTAGACTAAAAAATGTTTCTACTCACTTTTGATCTTCAAATATGATTCAGCATCCAGAAGAGTGATATTTACATAAGTGAAAAATGAATATTATATGTTAAATTAATTAAGCAAGGAGGCCATTAAACTGAAGTGCTTTAATGCTTTCATGGTCTATGTAGCAAACCAGAACCTACGCTTGCAATGCCTCAAGGTTAAGAAATCAAAACCTAAGGCAACTAATTACAAACAGCCAAACGAGGCTTTCAGCTATAGCCAATCCAATAATTTCCTTTCTTTGCTTCTGTACCTTCTCTGTACGTGTAAGTATCTCCCCTAACTCCTTATCTGGAGAGCGCTGGTAACCACTTCCGGTTTGTCACTGCTGACTTGAATCAATTTTTGCTCAAACTTTTAGCATTTTTAATATACCTCAGTTTAGCTTTTAACATATGACTGATGATTTTAGATAGTCAAATAATGAATCAATAAAAATGCTTTCTTTGCCACATAGTTGAGACAATAATATTTAGTGTCCTCATCTTCATTTCTTATATAAATACAGATAATGCTAGGGTAACCTCTTGAATTGGTTTTACATTAGAGACACTTAGAAAATGATGGTATAATAATATTTTATAAAACTTGTAAGAAAAACTATAAAATTTCATACTCCATGAAAATTTATGTTATGTAGATATCATTTAGTGTTTCTAATTCAGGTTAAGTAGTTTTTATTACGAATTTATTGTGCAAACCCTCTATACATCCTGATTAATTCAACAGGTCTATGTCATTGTGAAGGATATAGAAGCCAAAAAGAAAAAAAAAATTACTAACTTGAGGAGCTTTCATGATGGTTTTAACGACACATAAACTTCATTGAAAACAAAATTTCCAAGAATTATACATGTATCTAACATATCTGATCAAAGAAGACATTTCTCCTAGCTAATTTAGATCTTAAAATTTATTTTTGGCAGAAACTATTCAGATAACTATTTTGGCTCTTTAATACACTTCATCTGTACACGCATAGCCTAAATGATTTGCCCTAAACATACTTAACTAGGCATTAAATTGAAATTTAATAGGATCATTATTGAGGTTAAATAGACACTTTAATGATTTCTTAAAAGACACATATGAGTGTATAAAGCAATATATCCAATATGAAGTTGTAAATCTTCAAAAAATATCTCATATTAATAAATTATTATTTAATAAATATAATTAAATTTCCCAAAGATCTAGTTATAATAGACATGGATTATCATTAAATAATCATTATTAAGACATATTTTGGGGACCTGAGCTGTGCAACATCTAAATATTGACAGGCTTACTGATCAATTGTCTGTGATGAGTGTTATTTGAACTTATGTGAATGAGTGTTATATGAAGTTAATTTCTTTTTAAACGAATATAATGTGGAATTTGATCAAACTAGTTTTTCAAATTCTCCATCTACATTTATATCATTTATTATATATAATTTACTTGGACTTCTCACTGATTTTCAAATGTTCTGTTGTATCATTATGTATGAGTTAAGACATATCTTCGGGAATAGAATATTTTACAAGTGATATAACAAATAAATGGAAAGCATTGATAAATGTATGAATAAATTTATAAGATATAAGATACCAATAACAGAAAGATCTCTGGAAAATTCCCAAATACTCAGAAATTAAATAACATGCTTCTTAAATAATCAGTGTATCAAAGAAGAAATCAAAAATGAGACTAGAAATAATATTGAACTAAATGAAAATAAAAAAGCAAAATATAATTTATGGGTTGTAACCAGCTATAAAATAATGATGAAAATGTTATTAATAATTGATAAAAATTTAAAAAATCATTAAATGGTTATATTAGAAAAAAAGTTTCAAATCAATCATCAGATAAAATAATATAATAAAAATCAGACCAGGAATCAATGAAATAGAAAGCAAAAAACAAAAAGATGAAAACAGATGAAATTGAAACCTAGTTCTTTGAGAAGATCAATAAAATTGATAAACCTTTGTTCAGACTGATCAGTAAAAAATGAGAGTGTCCACAAATTACCAAAACCAGGCATGAGAGAGGTGATATCATTACAGCTTCTAGAGTTATGAAAAGGATAATAAAGACATCTTATGATGGCAGAAACCTATCTGTGTCTGCTTGCAGATGAGCAGCAAGGGTGGAGGAACAGGAATGAGAGAGTACAATGGACCACGCACAGACTTTGGGGTTGATGATTGTGTTCATTATCTTGATGGTCATGATTTTCCAGTTTTATTCATGTGCCAAAACTTACTGAATCATACACTTTAAATATGTACAGTTTATGTCCATTATCTCTCAATAATTCTGTTTTAAAAATCAAGAGATTGTGAGGTCATGAAGAAAATCAGAAGGTAAAGAGGAAAGTTCGCATACAGAAAGGGAAGTTGTATAAAGGTGCGAGAATTCAAAGGGTAAAAGATAAGGAATGAAAGAACTGGTGAGGAGGTAGGTAGCAAATGTGGTAATCACAGTAAATTTGTTGTGTTGCTGAAAAGAGATGGACAAGATAAAAAAAGACACTAAAAAAATTCGTCATATTAACTGTGTCTGGAAAATTTAACTATGGTCTATATTTCCTTATAGATCGTGGCTTGTGCAAACAGAGTTATCTAGCACATGATCGGCTAATGCCCTCTGCATTTGACCTATGTAAACTGCAGGACGTTAGATTTTACACGATATGCCAGTTACCAAGTTATTGCCTCTCTGCTCCAAATTTGCCCTTCAATATATGCTCAGCCATCATGGACAAAATTCTTTAAGCATCCCTCCTATATGGTGAACAGCATGTTATGCTTCATGTAGAGGGTGCTGGAGAGACTTTCTAGCTCTTTCCTGCTGCTGTTTGATGGGTTACTTGTAGGAAGGGGAGAACTTCTAAAGGATCTCTGTCCCAACACTGAGGCCAAGGCCAGGCCTGACAATAACCTTCAGCAGGCCTTGTACATGGAAATTAGCTCTGGAAAGATCTCCCACCTGCCTTTGCACCGTGATCCCTTAGGCAGGCCCCTGTGCAGCAGTTTTCCAGAACATTCCTAGCAAGCTGCTTCACCCTCAGCACACTGGCATTGCTCCCTGTTTGCACAGTGACTGCAGACCAGCTCCGGTCTGGGCAAACCAGTAAACTCTGCTATCCAGTAGAGAAACTAAATCTTCTCCAGCGAAATCAGAAACCCTTCCAAGATTTTCCTTCCTTGGGTGCCCCATCCCTCAGGCACCACATAGAATTTCCTTATGCTTATGGTCACTCCTTTAACAGTTTCATAGTTCTTTTATTATTATTACTTTTTTTTTGCTGAGGAAGATTTGCCCTGAGCTAACATCTGTTGCCAAACTTCCTCTTTTTGTACATGAGCCACCGCCACAGCATGGTCCCTGACAGATGAGTGGTGTAGGTCCACGCCTGGGAACTGAACCCAAGCTGCTGAAACGAAGCACGCCGAACTTAATTACTAGGCCACTAGGGCTGGCCCTTCATAGTTCTTTATATCACACCTTCCCTGTTTAACCTACTGGGTGATTTCTAATTCTTGATTTGATTCAGACTGATATAAATGGTTAGATGGTAAAACCCCAGCAAGGAGTATCAGGGAAGACACTTCCACTGAATCTCAATAAGAAAATGGCTCTTCCTGTCAGAGAGATTAAACAATCCTCCTCTTTCTATCTGGTATGCCAGAAAAATATCACCCAATGAGAAAAACAACAATTATGGCAGAGAGAATTCAAAGACGGTGTGATATGTCTAAGGATTAAAGGAGCTACTGAATGATTTTTAGGAAAAAGGTTTGTTTCCAGTTGTCCATTGCTAGTAAATAGAAATACAACTGATTTTTTGTGTGTTGACTTTTTATTCTGTGACCTTATTAAACTCACTTACTAGTTCTGTGATATTTTTTGTAGATTACTTGGTATTTTCTACATAATCATGTGATCTGCAATTAGGGACTATTATTTCTTTCTTTCCAATATGCATGACTTTAATTTCCTTTTTTCTCTTATTTCACTGGCTAGAATTTCTAGTACAATGATGGATAAGGGTGGTAAGGGCAGATATTTTTATCCTGTTACCAATCTTAGAGAGAAAGAATTCAGTTTCTCACCATTAGGCAGGTAATTGGTAGATACCCTTTATAAGGTGGAGAAGGTCCCTACTATTCTTAGTCTGAGAGATTTTCATTTGAGTGGATGTTAGGTTTCATCAAATGCTTTTTCTGTGTTTATTCAGATGATCACATGGTTTTTCTTTTTTTTAAAAATAGTTGTAAATATGTTGAATTACATTTTGATTGATATTTGCATGTTAACCAAGTTTTTATTCCTATGATAAATCCCATATGTTAATGAGTAGTATATATTTTTATATATTGTTAGATTTCTTTTTCTAAATTTTAGTTTTGAGTTTTTACACCCATGCTCATGATAAAAACTGTCATTGTATTTCCTTTTAATGTCTTTTTCTGTTTGTGATATCAGAGTAACACTGACCTCAGAATTAACTGGGAATTCCCTCTTCTTCTATTTTCTGGAAGAAAAAAACTAGAAGAGTTTTGTATAATTGCTATTATGTCTTCCTTAAATGTTTGATACAATTCACCAATGAAGCCATTTGGGTCTGGAGTTTTCTTTGTAGAAAGATTTTTAGATATAAATTTAATTTCCATAATAGAATTAGAGAGATTTAGGTTATTATTTATTTATTTATTTTTTTAGTGTGCTATAGTAGTTTGTGCTTTTCAAGGAATTGTCCCTTTTGTCTAAGTTCTAAAAATTATTGACATAAAGTTGTTCATAATATTTATTACCTTATACTTTTATTATTTGTAGAACATCTAGTGATGTCACTTCTCTCATCCATGATTTGGAAAATATCTGTCTTCTCTCATATTTTTTTTCTGATTAGCCTGGTTAGAAGTTTATCTTTTTTATTGATATTCTCAAGTAAACAACATTTAGTTTCATTGATTTTCTCTATGTTTCCCATTTCATTGATTTCATATTTCCATTCTGATATTTTTCTTCCTTTTTTTACTTATTTGCATTTAATTTTATTTCATCTTCATAGTGTCTTAGCATGGAAACAGGTCATTAATTTTAGACATTTTTTTCTAGTATAAGCTTTTTATTGCTACTAATTTCCTTCTGTCTACTGCTTTAACAGCACTCTGCAAATTTTGTTATGTTGTGTTTTCATTTTCATTCAATCTAGAATACTTTCTAATTTTCATTTTGATGCTTTTGTATGTTTGGATGTCCAGAGGTCTTTTTGTTATTGATTTCTCTTTTAATTTTATAGTAGTCAGAGATTGTACTTTGTATGCCTTCAATTCTTTTAAACAATTGAGACTTATTTTATGTCCCAGAATATAGTCTATCTTGGCAAATGTTTCCTGTGACCTTGAAAAGAATGTGTATTCTGTTGTTGATGATTGAGAATCTATAAATGTGAATTAGGTTAACTTTATTGATAGTGTAGATTAAATCTTCTATATCCTTACTGATTTTCTGTCTACTTGATCTACCTATTATTGAGACAAGAGTATTAAAATCTCTGCTTACAATATGGATTTGACTTTTCCTCCTTTCAATTCTATCATTTTTGTTTCATGTATTTTGAAGCTCTGTTATGTGCATAAATCTTCAGGATTGTTATAACCTTTTGAATGGTTGAACTCTTACCATCATAAAAGAAACTTTTTATTTCTGGTAATATTCTTTTTTTCTATAATCTACTTTGTCTGATATTAATAAGACCACACTAACCCTTTTATGATTAGTATTACTATAGTGTATCTTTTTCCCATACATTTTCTTTAAATTTACATGGGCATCTATATTTAAAGTGCATTTTATGTATACAGCATATAGGTAGGTCTTGGTGTTTTATTTAATATGACAATCTCTGACTTTTAATTGATACATATTTACATTTAATTTGATGATTGGCATCTTTATCTATAAATCTATCATCTTGCTATATGTTTACTATTGAGCTCATCCATTTTGTCCTCATTTTTCTAACTTCTTTTGGATTAATTTATATATTTTGTGATTCTACTTTATCTTCTTTGTTGGCTTGTTATCTACAACTTTTTGTCTTATTACTTTAGTGTTTTCCCTAGGATTTATAATTTATACCTTAATTTATCATAACCATTTTTAAAAGTGATTTTATACTACTTTATATATACATGACAAGAAATTTACAATACTATGCTTCCATTTCTCCCCTCCTAACCTTTGTGCTATATTTTTCATACATTTTACTTTTACATAATATAAAACCTATGCAGCATTTCTATATGTGTTGATTTCAAAATTAGAAAAAATGTATATACTATAATTATATGTATTTATTACATATAGAGAAGAAGTAATGATTTAAGACATATATTTCATTTTGTGTCACCTTAAATAATTTTTGGATTAAGGTAGGATGTTAATATATCGTAAATTAGTTTGAAAATTTTTTCAATTCAAACAATTATACAAAATAAAAATGTGTTGTTTTGTGGTAAAATACAGATTTAAACATAATAATCTAATAATTTAAAAATGAAAACTAAAGCTTCAGTCTTTTTTCAGTGTATGCTCGTGTCTTTCTATGTACTTGTACATAGAAAGTTTTTTTCCCTTGAATTACTTAAAGAAAATTGACTGGTTATTCTACCTGATTTGAACTTGAAAGAACTACTGTGTATAAATTCACATTTGAAAGCACTCTATGCATAACTGTTTACTTGAGAGTTTCCAATACTTATCTCAATTTTCTAGCCTACTTTGAAACTAAAGAAGTTCTCATTCACCCCAGTTCTTGAAATGGTACAATATAGCAATTTAACTTTGCAAAGAGACTATATTCTTAGCAATATATAATATAGCTATGTACTCTCCATTACATAGTATTTAAAAGTGTCCCTGCAATATATTGACTAAACAGAAGCCATGAACTATATATTCTGGATTAGAATTTTGTATGTCTCACAGTGGCTACCCCTACACTATCCTCTGCTGTTTATTAGAACTGGTTGGGAATATTGAAAACTTTCAGAAAAATAAGAAGAAACAGGGGCATGAGGAGAAGGAGGAGGATAAGGAGAAAGACATAAGCCTTGAGAAACATGTCGCTTTCCATCTTTGAACATATCATTTCCCATTGCTGTTGAGTACCAGCTGATCACTTTAGACATCAATGCATTTGATTCCTCTCCATAAGTATAGTCTATGTGGTGTCATTTGTATTCACCTCGGGCAGACACAGAGCCTCTGCTCATTTCATCAAAGAACTATTTATGAGGCTGTAAAAAAGATGAGTTTCTCCGAATAGTCTCCAAATTAAACTTTTTAAAGTTTAATGTTGGCACACAAGAATAATTACAGTTATAAACCATTAAACATTTAGAAGAAATTTATAGGATTGGAGCGAGAAAATTTACAGCTGTGGCCTAATACAATAAATTTCCTCTGTAAAAGCAGAACCGCAGAAACATTTCTATTCTGGACTCCAGAAAAGGAAAATGCTTTATTAACATTACCCAAACATGAAGGCACTATATTCAGACATTATTTATATAGAAAGATGAATACCTTTTAAAGATACAGTTAATTAACCTTACAAGCAAAAGTCAATATTTTTTGTTTTTTTAACATCAGTAAATAGAGCACACTAAAGTCATTGTAAGATTAGACTATATATACTCTGTTATACTAGAAGACAATCCAATGCCTTAGAGTATTTTTATTTCTTGCAAGAGTTATTATACATCAACTATTACACTCTTGGGTGGGTTGCTGTTGGTGGTAGTGTCTATGAAGTTCAATCATGGTGTTTAAAAAGAAAATTATCCAGCCCCGCAGCTGCAGTTCAGTCTCTGGGGAGATGTCTTCCTCTGAAATTCTAATATGCCTTCACAGTGCAGAATATGCTTGTTTTTTACTAGGTTGGCTCTAACAAGGACTGTGTTCTAATGGCCCATTAGTGTGATGAAGTAGAGACGTGAGGCAACCACTCAGTCCTTGTGAAAGATTATCTGGTCACCCAAACAGATCAGTTGTTCAGTTAACTAATCATCCAGTGCTTAGAGCTCAGTTCTATCTGCCATGCAACTTTAGCCAAAAACACCGTGGCCTTTATATTTGTCCAAGTTCTCTTTTGTGACTTTTAGTAGCATTTAAAACTGTTCTTCCAATAGATCTTGTACTTTTCTTATTGATTCCTAGATATTTTCTTTTTCTCTTCTTCTGCTGGTATAAGTAGATCTGTTTCATTAATTTTATTACCTCACTGGTTGTTGTTACCCACCTCTTCATTGAATTATCATTTTACTTGTAGTTTTGTAGTTTTAATTAAATCTCTTGGGTATTTGAAGTGAACAGTAATATCACCTACAAATAATAATTGTACTTCCTCTTGTCTAATTCCTACCCCTCATTTCTTTTATATACCTTTAGAAGACTTTTAAATGATTGTGGTGATAAAGGGGGTCTTTATGTTGTTCCTTGACTTTATTGGAGAAGCTTTCATAGTTTGCTCATTAGAGATGTTGTTAACTTTTGTGCTGGTTGAAATAATAGGTAAATAAATAGATAAATCAAATTATGCTTACAAAATATTTTTTATGAGGAAGTGTTTTAATAAGACTTTTAGAAAGTGTGTTTTTGGAATCACTGAGGTTTTAGAATCTAAGGAGATAATCATATACCTTCTTAAAATTTTGGTCTATTGCTGTAGCAAATTATGGTAATAGACACATTAATAAAAAGAAATCCTTACATTCCTGGAATAAGCCCCACTTGATCATGCTATATTATTATTTTGATACGCTGCTGGATTATTTCATAAAATTGTATTAAAATATAAGATTGTTTTATTCCTTCTAGGAATGATGATTCAGTAGTGAATCATAAAAATGATAATGATACAAAAGAAAACAAATAAAATCATAGCTATTCTTTGTTAAACTTACATGGGAGACGAAACCAAATAAAGTGGCAGGTCAATTAATTAACTGCATAGCCTATGTATTTGTGCTTTTACAAAGCCTAAAATAATCACTAAAATTAAATATGAGTTTTTAGCAAGGGACAATCTTAATTACTACATGTTTGAAACTAATTATCTAACCATATAACTTTTAAAAATAGATCTATTACTATGGTAAATATGTTAATAAAGTTATTAACAAAACAAAAGTCTTACATTCTTGTAATAAATCCTACTTTTACTTCTAGAATGGTGGAGGGAGGAACTCGACAACATTTTCTCCAACAAAAAAAAGCTATTTTACTGGAAATAATTATAGCAAAAAAAAATTAAAGTCTCTGGAACATGCCCTAAGTATATACAGTAAATAAATATTCACTCAAGAAAATCTTCTAATTCTTAGTAGGAATAGTGAGAGTCTATGGCATTTAAGTCACAACCTACTTCCATGCTACTCCTCACTCTGCCTATGGAAACTCTACTCTGGGTGGGTGTGATAAGAAAAAGAAGTTCTCTTTACCTCTAGCTCCCAGTCTATGGCTTTCACCACAAGAGGGGAGGGTCACCAGTGTATCTTGTCCTACCCAGCCCCATGTTACAGGAACACTCTTCTGGGTGAGCATTGGCAATACGACTGATGCTCCCTTTCATTGTCAGAAACAATGAAGATCTTGGGAGAGAGCAAATAAGAGCGTCTAACAGCTCCATAATACTGATAGCAACAAGCAAAACAGCAGAGCAGTAAGAAATTTAACAGAGAGCCACAGGGAAAGATATAAGAAGATCCCCCTTGAGATCACACTCAAACTTGGGAATCAGGAAGATTATGTACACTCACCTGGCTGCACATCATCTTGGAGCAGAACGTGGAGCACACTTGAAAACAAGCCCCAAGTCACATTGATCCATTAACAGAGGGGCACAGGGTACTTGACTACAACTTCTGATCAAATGTTGGCTGAATATTAAGCTAGTCTAACCAAGCTACTCTAACTTCTAGAAAGCCTTTTTATTTAAAAATAAAATCACATGCACCCTTGCAGTCTGGATGATTGTGTATATGCCCAAGGCTGTGGCCTCAGAAGTCATCAGAGTGGGAACTTCCAAGCTACTAGTTCCTGGCTGAATGTTTGACAAAAACTGACTGTGATAATAGCCCACAAGCCACAAACATATCTGACAATAGAGAGTAGAAATATAACTAGTCAGAGGGCTTAAGCACATTCTTTGATCAACAAGTGGCTTATGCTGACCAAGGGGCAACCCTTGGTAACCAGGCTAAAAGATAAAAACAAGAAAAAAAAATCTAAGCCAGGGCATCAGAGGACTGAAAACGCAGGGAAAATAAACTTTACAGAGTGAGCTCAACCAAGTCACTAAACAAGTAAACAAATGAACAACCAAACAAAAAAACAATAACAACTTCCTATGTGTGTTTATGAGTGGGAATCAGTCTCCATAGTTTTGACAATATATTATCTTAAGATACAGTTTTTAACCAGAAAATTATGAGACATACAAAATCCTGGAAAGTGTACCTCATACAAAAGAAAAATACAATACAAACTGTTTTTGTGGTACCTGGATTTTGGACTTAGCAGACAGACTTCCAAGCAGCTAATATTAATTTGTTCCAAGAAAGAGAACACAACATATGTAAATAATTAAAGGAAATCATGATGACATCAGCAAACAGTGAATATCAATAATGAGATAGAAATTATAATGAAGAACTAAATGGAAATTTTAGAGTTAATCAAAATGAAAAAATCACTGGATGGTCAACCATAGATTTGATCAGGCAAAACAACGGTTCAGCAAACTTGAAGACAGACTATAGAGATTATCAATCTGAAGAACAGAGATAAAAATAAATGAAGCAATATAAACATAGCCTCAGAAAAATGTGGGGCATTATTAAGAACACCAACATATACATAATACCAAAAGGCAGGAGACAGAGAAAAGGGCAGAAAAAGTATTTGAAGCGTTAATGTCTAAAAATATTCCAAATCTGATGAAATATATTGATCTACACATCCAAGAAATATAATGAACTCCAAATGAGATAAATACAAAGAGATCCAGACACACATACATCACAGTTAAATGTTGAACGACGAAGACAAAGAAAATGTTTTGAAAGCTGAAAGAGAAAAACAATTCATCACATTTGAGGGCAACCTGATAAGATAAATCACTGACTTCTCATCAGAAACAATGGAGACCAGAAAGCAATGGACAACCTATTCAAAATTCTGAAGGTAAAAAAACAAGAATCTTTCAAAAATTAAAATGAAATAAAGATAATTTGTTGCTATATATCTATGTTATGAGAAATAATGAAAGAAAATTCTTCAGGTTGAAAGCAAGTGACAGCAGACAAATTCAAAGCCACATTACAAAAACAAAGAGTGCTAGTAAAAGAAATTATGTAGGTAGTTATAAAAGATAGTATAATTGCATATTTCTTCTTCCTTCTCTTAACTGATTAAAAAATTAAATAAAACAATATGTATATAATTGTGTTATTGGTATTGTATTATATAATATAGATACATTGTACAATAGCAATACAAAAGGAGCAGGTGGGAGTAAATAGGATTTGTAACATAAATCTACAGGAAGAAATTAAGAGAATCAAAACTGGAGTGATGAAAATGTTCTATATTAGATTTTGGTAATGGTGGTCTGACTCTGCAAGTTTTACTGAAAAATTGGAATTGTGTGCTTTAGATGGGTTTCTGGAGAAAGTACCACCTGAGATGTACTTTTATAACAGATCATCAGATATAAATATTCATTCACTAGTTCTTTCCACAACACTTATTTAGCATATGTTAAGTAAAAGCAGTTTGCTTGGTGTTAGACATAAAATTGCTTAGCTTGTCTGAGAGATTAAAGAAAAACTAGTAATACTAAGTTTACAACTGAGATTTTAAAAAATGTTTTAGGTTGAATTGTCTATAGTGAATATATAGTCATCAATTACCAGAATAGCCTTAGTAGAGAAATCTTGGGCCATAGTATATGGATTAAGAGATGAATAAAACAGCTGCATTGAAAAAGAAATTAAATCTGTCTACCTTGTATATTGAGAATACTTAGTCTTCCAGAAAGAATAAAATAGGAAAGAGGGAGGATAAAAAGAGAAAAACAAGAAGATAAATATGTTTATAGTAAAAATGAAATCGTATTCAGAATAGTATTTAGTAAAAACCTCACAATACATGGGACTAGGTTTTTTCAGAAGCTGCTTGTTGATTCTGTTCTTAAGAAATACCACAATAATGGGCATTTTGAAAAATCACATTTCTTCTTATTCTGTTTGTGTATTTGATACTGTTTGAAATGGAAGAAGCAAGATGGTAGAAATTTGCAATGGTGAGAACTGGAGAAAAAGATAAAGATTTCTTTAGCAGATGAGGCTTGTGCTGTTTCTTATTTCACTGTCTTCCTGCCCAGGATTTGTTGACTGGTGTAATCAAGTGAAGGAGCAGTGGTGATGGATGTCAGATGATTATAATTTCTGTGTTGTTGTTCCAGCCATCACAAGTCTGAAATATTTTCAGAATGCTGCAGCTGCAACTGATGCCATTTCTGAGCAATGATCATAACAATTTGCAAATATACACGGATTAGTGCGGTACTAATGTGAGTCTTGGAAACCAGTACACAGTGCAGCTGTTCATTTACAGTGCATGAATGTCCAGTCCTATGGGAACGGCACCTATGTACCAGGATGACGCTACCCACGGGCTTTCAGAACGGCACAAGTATAACTTACAAATTAAATACATACCTGGAAAGCATATTATCTCTCTTTACACACCAAAAGTCAAGAAATTAACATTGAAGTTTACATCTATGGACCAACTTCATCTGTAAAGAATGTTCATGAAACTCTAGATTGATTAGTTATTGGTTGAGGTAAACTAAAGGTAATGATTAGGGCCTTTTAAAAATCGTTTTAAGCTGAAAAAAACCTGAGAAGTTGGTTTCCCATTAAATTTAACTTTTACTTCAGAATGGAGCTTCACCTGTGTAGTCTTATAAGACACCTATTTTACCTGATAAAATTCACAGAATGATTTGTGGCTCTTACCCATAGGAAAGCAAAACAAAGACACATAAACAGGATATTTCAAGTTTTCCCTCAATTATATTTTAAATAAATTTCTGCCTCTCTTAAAAATATATAGATATATATATATATCTGATATTTAGGGAGAAAAAGTGATATACATTGAATTTTATTTAATAGTCTATTTGCTGGAATCGGTCTATTTTTAATGATTTAAATTAATTTTCTGTTCAGCATGTAAAGTTTCCCTTTCACCATAAAGCTGGATTTCAAAGTGCATCAACTATGGGATCAACAGAAGAGCTTTCATTGGTGTTTCTTATTTTCTTTTAGTGACATTCTATATGTTACCCATGGAGAATGTATTTGTGGTAATAGAAGTATGTATACTTACCCTAATAATACCTTGTTAGTCTAAAGATTCTGAAAAATGTTTGACATATTGCAGGATTCTTTGCCATTTGATGCTCATAAACATTAAAATAAGGTGAGAAATAATGTTTGTACATTAGAGATCTAGATCCAAACTCAGTTGCCTCCAGTCTATAGTGTGCATAAGACTTAGAGAAGTGCCTTTTAAAAAGCAGAGGGCCTCACTCCGTGATTCTCAGATCCCACACAGGCTAGAGGAGTTTGTATTTCGTCAAGCTTCTAGGTTACTCTTTGTCTTTCATCAAAGAACCACAGAATAAAAAATGCTGTACTAGGACAAGAGTCAAACAAGAATTAAATTAAACAATGCTTATTGCCTGCTATATGAGTAATACAACGCTTGGAGCTGTTAGAGATAAAGCAGAAACAGAAGTCGTGATCATTAAACTGAAGGAGCTAATGATATAGTTTGAAAAAAATTAAAAATGCACCAGACAAGAAAACAATACAAAAGGAGTGATTAAATAAACAGTAGTAACTGAGGGAGGTTAGTAGTGAAGATCAGTGAGGTCCAGAGTTGCCTGATAATGTGTGATAAAGGTGATAAAATATAGGACTTGGTTGGTTTTTTAAAAATGACAACAATTTGAATACTCAGAAGTGAGTAGATAGGGTCTTCTTGGTCAAAGCTGTGATTTGCAACTTATGGAGGTAGCATGAGATAAGAATACTATTTGCATGTTGAAGAGAATTTGGAAAGTGTATTGAATAAGTAGTGTGACATCAGATTATGAAGAAAATTGGAAATGAGGTGGAGTAGCAGATTCTGCACTGATTACTTTGTCCCTTGCGTCTTTAGAATATGCAGACTATTTCATGTGATGCAAGAGTGACTCTGATAAAACTTGAGTAAACATGTGAATAAAACACTCTTTAATAAAATCAAAAATGAGAATACGGAAGAAGTGATTGTTGCTCGTTCAATAACACATTCTAACCGTTAATACATTACGTAGAGCAGAAGAACAAGTATTTTAATTTTAAACCTAGAATTAGAAAAGGACACAAAAGCTTTCTAATCCATTTCCCTCATTTTCCAGTGCAAAGTTTGGACAGTATATGTCATAATACCCAATTCTATTTTTTCTCCTATTACATTGTGCTGCAATATGTTGAAAAAGACTAATACTATGTCTCTAGGGTGTTGAGTTACGGTTACTGTATTTTAAAACATGCAATTAGGATTTTTTAAAAAATTCAGTCCAGGGCTGGCCGGGTGGCATAGTGGTGAGGTTCATGTGCTCCTCTTTGGTGGCCCAGGGTTCTCAGGTTTGGATCCTGGGCCTGGACCGAAGCACCGCTTGTCAAGCCATGCTGTGACAGTGTCCCATATAAAGTAGAGGAAGAAGGGCACAGATGTTAGCCCAGGGCCAATCTTCCTTAGCAAAAAGAGGAAGATTGGCAACCGATGCTAGCTCAGGGCTTATCTTCCTCACACCCACAAAAAATTCAATCCAAATTTGCCTGCAAAATATTCTAAAAGTATAAAATAAATAATGAAATTTCTCCTCTGTTCAGTGATTTTGCCATGCAACTTATGTTCTTTATTGCTTAGTTAGTGGTATATGCTTTTTATTCATACATTTTATAAAATCATTGTTTGGCTATAAATACCAGATGGAAGTAGAGATGATCAAGAAAGTAAATGGAAGATTTACCTTACAAAACAGGATCACTACTTCTGCAGTAAGAAAGAATAAGAAGAGGATGGGTTGAAATTTGAGAATGAGAGGCAGATATGACGGACTGGTTGTAGAAGGTTTCTCCGTAAGAACCGAAATTGTCCCACTAGTAAGAGGCTTAATATTTGAGACCTGGGGGGAGTTGATGTTCTGTTATAACCACTGGGAGAAATAGGAAATGGACCTGACGATTAAAAGTTTTGAATTCATTTATACTTTTGTGATAAATACAACATATCCTGTGATAGAGCCTCAACCAAGAATCCAAAGATGAATAAGGCATGGCCTCTCCATCACCACGCCGGGCCACAGTGGTGAAAAGTTGAGTTAGAATACATGAGGCTGTTGAAGAACCAATTATAATATTTATGATTGTTTCTTTATATAATGTCTACTTACCTACAAGAAATATAGGTAAAAAGGATATTGATAATTTAACTACATTGGAAATTGATAGTTGGGAGGCAGTGAGGTGAAAATACAAGGAAATGGTGAGGGACAAAGGTCAGCATGTGTAAGCAATGGTAACATGGTATTATACCGGGAAAGTGACTTATCTCTAAACCAGTTTCCTTATTAGTAAAATGAGGATAATTGAATTTTATGAGGCTGTTGTACACATAAAATTAGACCATTCATATATATATGAAACCACTTTGAAAGACAGAAAATACTCTTCATATATACCATTTTAGAAAAGTCTGCAAAAGAGAAACAATTCCCCTGTTTTCTCCTAAATTGACACATATTTTCTAAGGTAAAAGATAATAGATTAACACAAGGAATAATGGCAGATTTCCATTATTTCATTTTTTCTAGTTTGATATGTTATGTTCACCATGTTGTGTAGAAAAGTATACTTATTCACAAATATCTTTGGACGCTCTATGACCAACAGTGGTTACCAGACAATCAAGTTTATTGACCTGTGGAGAAAAATGGATAGTCTTGAGCTCTCTATAAAGGGTACAGTAAATCTAGTAGCTGTGTAATTAATTTATAATTATGTAAGCAATAAAGGCATAATTATAAGATTATTAATATGTTAAAATTATAAGGAATTTTCTGGCATTTAATTAACATTTACCAAGGCAAGCTACAGCAAATTAAATATCAATTAATAAAAATAGTGACATTTATTTAGATACTCTATTAGCTGTCACAATTATTAACTTGTTATCACTGGCTTTTAAAATTCCGATTAAGTGCCTAAATATTCCTTACAATTTTTATGTGTCAAAAATCTAATTATATTAGTGTCCTGTAATTTAAAATTGATTACACAGCAACTCTCATAATAAATCTCAATACACTCTTTACTGTCAATTGATGCATAATGGACATGTACTAGCTTATAAAAGCCAAACACTTCCACAGGAACCAAGCAATCTTAAAAATCCTCTCTTCCTTTAAAGTACTCAATCTTATAAACCTCAAATTTAAAAATAAACAGACAACACTGTATTAAACCTATGGAGCATCTCTGTCCAGCACAAAACACTGGATGTGGCTGTTCCATGCCCTTGGATCAGATCCATGATTTAGAATATGTGCTTTCAGACATATAGTTGACTGCCAAAGATATTTCTATGTAAGTTTAGCTTATCCGTCTTAATCTTAATCATGCGAGCACCCTTGGGAAGCTTATGGTATAATATCATTTCCCAAGCAACCACTGACTCCTATGACCAACAGATATAAAGGCATGCCTACTTTGTACATTTATGGTGAAAGATGCCTCAACTAGCGTAAAATATTCATCACGGCCACGTTAATCCCAAACTCTCAGTTCTTTCGTCCATAACTTTCCAGTTACCAAGATGAGATAAGAAGTTTGAGAAATCTGCTAACAGATAAGCCAACATCTTTGTGAAACATAAATGATTACATTAAAAAGAATTGAAGAAGTAAATCAGGAAAACTACCAAAAGTAATAGGTAAAATAGCCTTTATTTTATGACACCCATCATACAATGTAGAAAGATTGCTATTGTTTATATCTAGTATTAAGTTCAATTTTACCAATGTATAGTCTGCAAATCCTGGACAATAAGGAGTTACTTGAAAAAACTCTATGGTCATGTATGTTTGGTAATCTTTTCTTCAAGAGGCAAGGATGTTCCAGCAAATAGAAGAGTATAAAAAAATCCTGCAGTAAAGAAATCTATTTAAGTTTGTCAAAGGTAGCATTTAAGCATAGGACTTTTAATTCACATAATGCTTATTAACATATCAACAAACTAGAACACAGAAAGGCTCTAAAAGAAGGTAGAATTGTTTAAAAATTAAAAATACTTAATGCAGTGTTCCTGGACTATCTTAATCCTGAAAGTTTTAGTTAGAGGCTACGATGTGTGTGAAATTTAGCGATAAACATTTCAAGGCTTTTCTGGTTAATTTATGAAGTTAAAGATGAATGTCTACATTTTAGCTCAATCTGTGACATCTTGAGGGGGTGTGTGTCAAAAGTGTTATAAAAAAAAGAGATAATGTGTTCATTACTTGTTTTACTACACAATACTATAACCCGGCCCCCTGGAAAAAGGTAGGCTTAAATGTTTGGCTGTCAGCAGGTCCTCAAATATTACAGACATTTGAATAGATTGATGTCATATTAAGAGAACAAACAAACTTCCTTTCAATTAGAAAAATTTTTTAAAGATTAAAGTATACATAAATAATAATCAGGTAAATTGTGATATATTCAATGTCTAAGAAATATGTTTGAAATCCTAAATCAGCAAGAATAACAATAAGTAAATTATAATAAAGCAGAGCAGACTATCTCTGTATCTGAGATATATTCTTTAGGAAATATGTCTTTACTCCAATTTTAAATATAATTATCTTACTTATTATAACTGCCACTTAGATTTGTGGTTCTCATTCAAACTAAACTGTTTGCCTTGCTACTATCCCCTTAACTCATTTATCTTAGAAATGAACTTTTCAAAGCTAAAATTGGCATCATCTACTTGTCATGACACAATGTGTCATTCTCACAGCGCCTGTCAATCTTCCTTTAAGAATCAGAATGCCCACTTAATCTAAAACATCTCTTAATGAATCACACATACATTTTATTTTTTTAATTTTAAACTTTTTAATTATGAAATATAATATATAATATGCATAAATAAAGTACACAAAAAGATATGTGCTGTTCAACAAATTATTCTGAAGGAACCTTCGCATAATGCCCACCAGGCCAAGAAGTAAAGTATCGCCAGCATTTCAGATGGTCCCCAGATGACTCTTTGCAATTAAAATTCCTTTCCTCCCCACTGGATACAAACACTATTTTGATGGCAAAGGTAAATAAATGCTTTCTTCCTTTTTGTATAGTTTTACCAATTGAGTATGCATTTGAAATATTATATTTTGTATTGCCTCTTTTAAAAACTTTATATAAATGGAATCATATTTACTCTTTTATCTCTAGCTTTATTTATTCAAATTATACTTGGAATTTTATCTGTTTTGTTGTATGTTGTAAAGTTTGTTCAATGTTCTTTGAATATACTGCAATTTATTTATGCATTCGACTATTGTGGCTGTATTTATTTTTTCCAGTGCTTGGTTATTATAAATAATGCTTCTAGGAACATCCCTATGTATGTGCAGGCGCATGCATTTCTGGAGTAAAGAGGAATTACTTTATGGTAATTGGTTCAGTAAATGTATGTCCCATGTTAGTAAATACTGCAGCACAATTTTCCCAGCTGATTTTACCAATTTACACTCCAACAGAAGTGCATGGAAATTTCCATTGATCCACACCTTCAATAAACTTTGGTATTATGTGTCATTTTTATTTTGCCCATTCTGTTGGCTGTGTGGTTGTATCTAATTTTCATTTCTCTGATGAATAACCATTTGAACATCTCTTAATATTGCATATCAACCATTGGAAAAACCTCTATTGAAGAGCCTGTACAAGGCTTTTACCCACTTTTTGTTGGCCTGTCTGCCTTTTTCTTAGTATTTTGTAGAGATCATTATATTATCTGGGTACAGGTCTTTGCGAGATATGTGCATTGCATACATCTTCTCACACTATTTGGTTTGACTTTCACCTTCTTAATGGTACATTTTAATTAATACCAGGACAATCTTAATGGAATTTAATTTATCAAATATCCTTTCGCATTATATTTTGCTGCAGAAACTTTGCCTGCTTCAAGCTAATAAATATGTTTTCACCTAAAAGCTTTATTGTTTTACCTTTCTCCTTTAAATCTATGATGTATCTGAATTGACTTTTTCATATGATATTAATCAAGGTTTATCATTCCTTTTTGAAAAATGTGGACATCTAATTAAAATAAAACCATTTATTTGAGAGATAATTCTTCTCTTTTCTGGCTGTAGTTATTAATAAAAAGACCATTAATAAATGTCCCACTGTTTGTTGTCTGTTCTTATACCAAATACCACAATTTGTAAACTACTACATAATTATAATGGGTTTTGATATCTAAATCTTTAATTTCTCCCACTTTATGTTTCTTTTATGAGTTTTCTTTGCCTGTTCAGGCAAACTTTTAATTACCATGTACACTTTAGAATGGGGCTGTGGATTTACACAAATGTACAAACATTTATAGAATTTTGAACATGATTTCATTGAGATCATAGAACAGTTTTAAAATATAGAGTGTTCAAATCTTTGAGCATTTTCCAATCCAAGAAACTTTATTTATATGTTCTAAAACTCATACTTAATTACGTTTTGTATTTATCAGTGTAGAAATTTTGCACATATTTTTTGCGTTTATTCACACGAATTTGATGTTTTCTGATGCTGTAATAAGTGACACCATTTAAGAACTTTTCTGTTTTCTACAATGGACTTGCATTCAACAAACTTGATACATTCACTTTTAGTTAGAAAAGTGTGTCCATAGAGACATTTAGGTTTTCTATATATATAATCACATCTTTGGCAAATAGTGACAATTTCATATTTTTTTCCTAATCTTCATAAATTTTATTTTATTTTCTTTGCCTTACATTTCTGGCTAGGACCAAGTTTACCATGTTGAATAAAACTGTGACACAGAGTGTTCTACCAGAATATTGAACAGGATTAGCAGAAGACAGGATTGATGAAAGAAGGGCAATAAAAATGTCCAAACCAAGGAATAGAGAGAGAAACAAATGGAAGATGAAGAAAATAGCATAAGAACTAAGTGGAACGTATCGAAAAAAGTTATTAGTTCACAAGCTGAAAACATCTAGTAAGGCAACAAAGAAAACATACCAAGGAATGTAAAAGTCAAACTAATGAAAGCAAAAGGCAAAGAAAAATCTTAAAAATTGGTTTGGGATAGGATACTTTACTTTGAAAAATTAAAAATAAAAATGACAGTGACTTCCATCAGAAATTAAGCTATAAAACAATGAAATAGCATGTTTAAAATGCTGAAATAACTTCCAAACTAGAAGTCTATATGTACTGGAAATACATTTCAGAATGGAAGAAATATGTAAACAAACTTTGAGTGAAATTCTAAAATAAGTCAAAGCAAGTGAAAGAAAATAATTAGTAAAAATTAGAGCAGAAATCTAAGAAATTGGAAACAGGAAATCAATAAAGAAAATCAACAGAAACAAAAGCTTGTTCTTAGAAAAAGTCAGCAAAATTGATAACCAAGGAAAAACCAAGTTAACCAAGAAAAAAAAAAGATAAGATACAAATTGCTAATATTGGAAATGAAAGAGCGATCATCACTACTGATATCTCAGACATTAAGGGATAACAAAGGAATATTATGAACAACTCTATGCCCCAAAATTTGATAGCTTAGATGAATCAGACAAATTCCTTGAAAGACACAATTGACCAAACTTTACACAAAGAGAAATATAGAATTTTAATAGTCTTATATTTATTAAAGAATTGAATCAATAACTAATAACCTTACATAAGAGAAAAAAGGTACCAGGCCCAGATGTGTTCACTGGTGAATTCTATTAAACAATTAAAGAGGAAATTATACCAATTCTCTACAATCTTTTCCAGAAAATATTATCGAAGCGAATACTTCCTAACTCATCCTATGAGGCCAACATTACCCTAATACCAAAACCAGACAAAGACATTTTAAGAAAGGAACTACAGGGCTGGCCCGGTGGCTTGGCGGTTGAGTGCACGCGCTCCGCTGCTGGTGGCCCGGGTTCGGATCCCGGGCGTGCACCAACACACCGCTTCTCCGGCCATGCTGGGGCCGCGTCCCACATGCAGCAACTAGAGGGATGTGCAGCTGTGACATACAACTATCTGCTGGGGCTTTGGGGGAAAAAAATAAATAAATAAAATCTTTAAAAAAAAAAAAAAGAAAGGAACTACAGACTAATAATTCTCACGAACACAGATGCAAAAGTCCTCAACAAAATATTAGCAAATATTGAATCCAACAATGTATGAAAAGAATTATACGACACAACCCAGTGGGATTTATTCCAGCTACGCCAAGCTGGATCAGTATTATAAAATCAATATGTAATCCATCACATCAACAGGCTCAAGAAGAAAAATAATATGATCAGATCAATAGATTCTTAAAACACTTTTGACATAATTCATCATCCATTCATGATTGAAAAACAAAAACTCTTAGGAACAGAGGGGAACATCATCAACTTGATAGAGAACACCTACAAGAAATCTACAGTAACATCATGCTTAATGGTAAGGAACTAGATGCTTTCCTGCTAAGATCAGGAACAAGGCAAGGACGTCCACTTTCACCACTCCTCTTCGACATCGTACTGAAAGTCATCACTAATACAGTAAGACAAAAAAAGCAAATAAAATGAGTTCATAGTGGGAAGGAAGAAATAAACCTGTCTTTGTTTGCAGATGATATAATTGTATATGTAGAAAATCCAGAGAATCAACCAAAAAAGTCCTGAACTAATAAGCAACTATACCAAGGTTGCAGGATATAAGGTTAATATGCAAAAGTTTATTGCTTTCTTATTCCAATAGTAACCAATGGGAATTTGAAACTAAATACAAAACACCATTTCTATTAACCCAAAAAAGAGAAATATGTGGATGTAAATTAACAAAATATGTACAATATCTATGTTACTATCAACATCTCCTCAATTCACCACGGCAGCTGGACTCTGAGTTTCTCTCTCTCAGTGTACTGCCCAGAAGTTGCCTCTAGACTGAAAGCCTGGGCTATTAGAGATACCCTTATACTAAAGAAAAAAATCATAGAAATTTGTAATTCCTGATAAAGGTTTTTTTTCTCTTCCTTGCGAAAAATCATATGGCAGAGAAGTCAAGTTTTCAGAAGAACCAATTGGCTGAATTTTTAGTTTTTATATGACAGTCAACCATTTTCATTGAGTTACCTTTGTAATACAATTTTGATAAAAAAATATTCTTAATTATTAAATAAACAAGCAACCAACCAAACTAAACAGTAAAAAAAAATACATACATAAAAATAAAGCCAAGCAAAACAAACAAACAAACAAAACAACATCCTGGCTCATCTCACAGTATAAACATAAAACTTAAGTCTACTTCTAGTCAGGTATATAATCTGCTCCATGACAGACAGGGAACTAGATTAAAGTAAAGACTACGTGTTAGTTTCACCATTTTTATTTCATAATGGTTTTGCGTAAGCATCTCTCTGATGCCTATAAAAAACCGACATTGGACTAATTTTTATTGTGATTTTCTTTTTTTTGGTTTTAACATCACAGATCTTATAAATTTGATATACATAGCCATGGAAGCTCAGGCTTAGACTAAGATTTTTCAGGAGACACGCCTCTCTCCCCAGATCCCAGATCCATGTACAGACAAGTGTTAACGTTTTGTACGTGTGTTAGCAGGATATTTTTCATTCTGGTTCAAACTATTGCGCAGAGGGTATCACTTTAGGAACTCTTATTTTATGAGTCTGTCATTTTCTGTCTCCTTAAGTCCAAGTCCTGTCTCCAATCCCCAACTGGAGATGAATACGACCAATCTTAACCTGCTAAGACTGAAAACACTTGTGACGCAAGAGATTCCTGTTATTTCTCCCATGTTCAATGCAGAAAATGCAAGAGAATTTGTGTTAAGTAAATCAATTGGATTTTTCAAACTTAAATATATAAGTCACAAGATGCTAGATTAAGATAGATACAGTTTGGGATAACATATTTTGAACTTTTCAGTATGTCTTTGTATTTATATTTCAATGGGTGTGGCAAGTATCTAGTTCTCAGGAATGCTTCAAGACAAATAATGAACTGTTTCTTACTTAGATGCTTCAAAATAAATAATGAAGAATTGTTACCTGAGGAAGGTGTCAGCAAGTTGACCCAGTTCTCTAATTGCTAACTAATCTGACACTCTTGTAGAGAGAGTTTTCCCAGCACTCTGATAACAGGAGAAGAGTTAAGTGTTCCGATTTCAAGGGACTTCTGTGCATACAAAGTAAACTGATACAGGTGCAGTTATAAATAGGCAAGTGTTGAACTAGCTATCAATAAGGTTGCTAAAGGAGACATCAAATCTGCAGTGATGACATTGCCAGTAAGTTGGGGAATAATTTTTCTAGAGTTATCAGGGACTGATGATGCAATTGATAATAAACTAGACTTGTATTTCTTTCCAGATTATTCTAATATTTAAAAATTAATATTTGTACATTAATCAGTCAGCTAAGGTATTCACAATTTCTGAACTATTTTTGGTTAAAGTATGAATCCTAGTAATGCTACTACGATATTCTTTTTTTTATGGGCTAAAGTATTGATCTAAGATAAATAAATGCATAATGAATTTAAAATTTTTTTCTGACTCTGTTTGCAAAACTAGAATAGCAAAAATCTCCACATTTCCAGCAATTGGATGAGTTGGTGTGTGAGGAGAAAGAGTGGTAGTTATTCACTGGCTGTGTCCATGTAAAATTTACCTTATATTGAATGCTTGTCATGGCAACAATAGGAGGTGACATACAATGTCCAATAATTTATTATAGATACATAACAGATGAATATTTATGCTTTCTTTTATGAGTAAAGCTATTTAATATTATTTATATCAATTATTCACCAAGATTCGGATATGTAGTCAATCAGTAGGAATGTCATTGTTTTTAAATATAATCCTATAAATCACAAACATCTACCTGTTATTCTATTCATGCTTCATTAGAGAAATTTTTTAAAAAATTCCTCTTACAGTATATCAAAATTCTATGACCTGTACTAGGTAAACACAATTTTTTTGATGCATAATGCAAACTCAAAACAAACAGAAACATTGACCTTTTCAGAGTGGTTTTATAACCAACTTACTTGGAGATGGTATAAAAATCAATTTGTGTTTATTGAGCATGCAGTGTACAAGCCATGATGCTATCTCTTAAATATTTAAGCATTCTTTTTAAGAGTTGGCCCAGGAAACAAAACTTTTCTCATATTTTGGGAGATTAGCTAACATTTTATCATAGAAGTTGACTCTCAAGGAAATTAACAAGGAAATATTAATTATTGTGGAAATCTTGTCTGAACTTAAGTTCTTACTTTATATACTGTGTGTTTTAACCCAATATATAGTTTCTGATATTTGTATTCAGTAATGCTATTTTTCTTTTGGAGGGGGAGAGGGCTTCTAAGTGCTTTTATTTTCTTGGAGAGCTCATCCTGTATATTGTCTGCCTCAGAATGGGAATCAATTGTTTTTCCATAAAACTCTGGTTTCTTTTCATAGGAAATGATAAATCGGGATTGTTATTAGTGCTACAGAAGCATATTGCTGCTGTGCTGGTTACTGTTTCTAAGACATTTTTAATGGACAGAGCTAAGGATATATACTAGGAATATATACTAGTTAGGAATTGTGTGTGTGTGTGTGTATGTACAACATACTGTGTGTGTGTATACATACTATATATATATATATATATGTTGAGTATAAATATTTAATGGTAAAATACCTCATGTTTTCGTACTGCTATTTCTATTCTATATGTGGCATTACAGGGTTTTTACTTAATCTCTTCTATATTACATCTGAATCTCCTTCATTCCACACTGAGAATTCCAGAGAACAATAGAAATAGAACAATAGAGCTGATAAAATTAAAATAACCCATAATTACATATTTTCAGTGTCTTCTTTACATACAAGTTTTAATACTAACAATATCAATACTGTTATCACCAATTATTTTTACTGAAAATTGTTAAAAATGCTGATATATGCTAACTTCAATTATCCTCCCCATTTTTCAATCATTGTACTGTGTCTCAATTGTCAGATCAGACAGGCATTGCGTGCTATCTTCTCCCCCTCTTAATCCTCATTTAGTTTTGGTTCCATAAGAACTATAAACTTAATGCTCACCACCTCTTCCCTAAGTCTGTGTGTCTCCAGTTGTTTTGTTTTCCTGAAGGTTGTTCTTGAGTAAGATCTTTACGAGGGACTCATAGGAAGTATATTGTCTGAGTTTTTACTGGTTGACAATAGTTTCATTCTGTCCATTATACTTGAAGGTCAATTTTCCTGGATATAAAATCCATGGTTCACAGTTCTTTCCTTGAATAGCTTAAATGTGTTACTCTATTTATTGCATAAAAATTGTTATTGAAAAGCCTGACAATAATCTAATTTTATTTCGCTTCCAAGTCACATGCTCAATTTTTTTCATTTTCTTTTAAGTGCAATAATTATACTAGAATAGGTGTTGCTGATCATTATTGTCAATATTCTCATGCTCACAGTGTGTCTTTTAGAATAAAGTTTAAACATTTTTTTAAAGAAAAGTTTTCCTTGAAATGTACATTTCATAATTTTCTCTGATGCTTTCCTTAGGTTCTTTAGGAACTCTAGAAGCTGTATGCTCAATACTCTTCATTGCTCTTCAATACTTATCACTTTGTCTTGAATCCTTTTTATCACTTCCTTTGCTACTTTACATTTTAAAATTTTTCTTATTTTCTACATCTATTTCTCTTAAGATACTTTTTATTGTGTTTATCCTATCGTATGTTTCTTCTAGTTCAGTCTTCAGTTTTAAAGTTATTTATTTTGACATTATTTCTAGTTCTGTTTTACATTCTGTCACCTTATTCTTGAGTTTTTGTAGTTCTGTTTATAATATTCTTTTATTTTTTGGATATTTTCTTAATGTCTAACTTGTTTTGAAATATTACATCGCAATCTGGGTCTTTTATTTTATTTTTTTCCTTTGTACTTCGATACTTTCTACATTTATAAGGATGCTATAATGCTCTATATTCTTTTTTCTTAAAATAGTTTTTTATGGAATTTAACCTTGATACTTTTCTATTGTACATTTCTATCTGAATTTAGTTTTCCTAGAAGTAGAGAAAAAAAGCTTGATTCAAATAGTGTTTCTAACTTCCCAGAGCTCCCCCTTCTGTTATTTTAGAGTAGTGTTAAAAATTACGGTAAACTGCTTTCTGAGATTGTCTCTTTTCTGTTCCCCTCCTCCACGGTCATTTGGACCTTGTCTTGCCTGCCTCTCTGCGGTCCCACTCCTGCTTAATTCTGACACCATCCTCTGCAGTTGTTCCTCAACAGGAAGGGAGACTTCAAGAGTTCAATGGGACTAGATTGCTTCCAATCTTGAAGCCTTACTTTAGCTAATCTTTAGAGTTAAATCCTTTTGGAACTCACAATAATCCAATTTTTGGGGGGTGGGACTGAATATGAACACTGTTCTCAATAACAGAGGTTTATTACCATTCTCTGACCAATTTGCCAGATTAAAAATAAAATGTTTCAATATCAAAATGTATTTACAGGAAAGAGGTAAGTATTTTTCTCTTGTATCAAAAGCGGAAAGGGAAAACCTACATTTATTTTCTTTCACTGCACATTTTTCCTGAATTTAGTTTTCTTGCTTTAGGAAAAATTCGCAAAAGTAAACTAAAAATGAAAACAATCATGGAAAAGATTCTAAGCAAAGATCACAGTGTTTATTTAGATGTTCAAAATCATTCAAGGATGTCAAAATTAAATGAGTTGCTGTTGTTATCTGATACTGGCGTAGAAAGTGAGAAGAATATCGAAAGACCAGGTTCCATAATTATAAGCTAAGAAGTCTAAATTCCCAAAAAGTAGGAGGTGAATTTAATATCCATGGTTAGAACATTCTGAAATATGTTCTTGCAGTTGTGACATTTGGAACAGCAATTACCAATTTAGCAGCAGTGAATGAAAAGGAAAATGCATATATACTCCTGCTGGAAAAAACATAATTCCTGTAAATACTAGTATTGTAAATAAACTCAACTTTTTCTTATATATATGTGCTGTATAATCTCCTAATGAACACATTTGTCATAACTTTATTTTTCAAGATACTGTTTGTATGTGCTGTTTTATCTAAATATTTCATGCCATTTGATTATGCGGTATGTACATACTGCAAAATGCCACAAGATATATCAAAATGCATACGCTTGAAGCAAAGTCTGAATAATATTATGGAAGTGAGGTGATCACTACAGTGCTTTAGGATACATTTTCAATTAAGCAACCATTTGTTTAAAAACCAGGGGACCAAGATGTTCATGTTTTATTCAAAATTAATATCTCCATAAGGAAATCCTAAAATATTATGGAATTTTGCTTTTACTTTTTACTGTCTTTCCCATGGGTTTGTTAGTCTTAATGATAAAAACTCAGTAGTCGGGATTTCCGCTGCTAACCACCAGAAGTCCCCTGGAAGGATGAACGTGTTCATTTAGAAGATACTGATTCTACAATTAGTTAGAATGAATAAATCTTATTCAGGAAATTGAATGTTCATCTATATAAAGATAAGCAATTATTTCAGGATTCCATATACCATTTGAAGATGTAAATACTGTACATTTTCTTTCCCTCACACATAAATATACGCACTTATTTACTAGATGTATATAATATAATAAGTAATTCATAAAAGTCAATAAAATAGATACTATTTTTATAGCTTTTTTAGTGTATAATTTACATACATACCATTCTCCTGTATAAAGTGTACAATTCAATGGTTTTAGTATATTCACAGAGTTGTGCAACCATCACCATCATCTATTTTAGCATATTTTTATCACTTCAGAAAGAAACCCTGTACACATTAGCAGTCACTCTCTATTTCTCCTTAACTCCTCACTTCCTCCCCTCACCCAAGCATTAGGCAACTACTAATCTATCTACTTTCTGTCTCTATAGATTTGCCTATTCTGGACATTTTATATAAATATCATAATGCAATAGGTGGTATTTGTGACTGGCTTTTTACATGTAGCATAATGTTTTCAAGGGTCACCCATTTTACAGCTTCTATTGGTACTTCCTTCCTTTATTTTATTCCTAAATAATATTCCATGTAATGGATACACCATGCCTTGTTTATCCATTGTTCAGTTCATAGATATTTGGGTTGTTTCCACTTTTTGGCTATTAAGAATAATGCTGCTATGATCATTTGAGTATAAGTTTTTGTGTGGATATATGTTTTCATTTCTCTTGGATATATCCAGTAGAATTGCTATGTCATATGATGACTATGTTTTACCTTTTGAACAACTGCAAGAATGTTTTCTAAACAAGGAAATACAGGCCTCATAGAATGAGATAGGAAATATTCCCTCTTCTTCTATTTTTCAGAAGAATTTGTGAAGTATATGGTATTAGTTATTCTTTAAATATGTGGTCGAGTTCACCAGTAAAGCCATTTGGCACTGGGCTTTTCTTAGGGGCAGTTTTTTGATTATTAAAGGTATCACTTTACTTGTTATGGATGTTTTCAGATTTCCTATTGCTTCCCAACTCAGTTTCAGTACTTGATGACTTTCTTGGAATTTGTCCGTTTCACTAAGGTGAACTAATTTTTTTCACTTTAACTGCATCTCAGAAGTGTTAGTAAGTTTTCTTCATTTTTAATTAGCACAAAGTATTTTCTAATTTCTCTTGTAATTTCTTCCTTAACCCATTGGTTGCTTAGGAATGTAGTATTTAATTTTCACATATTTACTAATTTCCCTAATTTCTTTCTGGTTTTGATTTCTAATTTAATTCCATTGTCATAAGAAAACATAGTTCTATGATTTCAATTCTCTTAAATGTATTGAGTCTTGTTTTATGGCCTAGTATATTGTCTTTCACAGAGAATATTCCATGTGCTCTTGAGAAGAACATTTATTCTGCTGTTGTGAATGGAGTGTTCTATGGATATTGGTTAGGTCTAGTTGCTTTATAGTGTTGTTTAAATCACCTATCTCCTTATTGATCTTTTGGCTAGTTATTCTAGCCATTATCGAAAGTGGAGTATTGTTGGATTACCTATTTAACTCTTCAATTTTGTATGTTCATGTTTCATGTAATTTAGGGCTCTGTTGTTAGGCACATATATGTTTAAAATTGTGATATCTTCCTGCTGGATTAACTATTTTATTATTATAAAATGCTCTTCTTTATCTTTAGTAACATTTTTGATTGTAAAATCTATTTTTTCTTAAGTTAAATCTGACATCTGGGTACTCTCCCAGGTAGTTTCTATTGCCTGATTTTTTTCCCTGTGTGTTGGTCCCATTGTCCTATGTTTTTACATTTCTCAAATTTTTTGTTAAAAAGTACACTTTCTAGATAATATATTATAGCAACTCTTAGTACTGATTCTCACCTCACCTCTGAGCTTGTTTTATTGTTTTCATGTTTGTTCATTTAGTGACTTGGTTGGATTATTTTTGCGAAATCTATTTCCCCCTTGGTGTTAAGCCTGTTACCTTGCTCTTCAGAGGTTCAGCTTTGGACATGTGCACAGTTACATCTAGATGACAGTGTGTTTTTCAGGATTCTCTTTGTCTCTTCCCTTGATCTCTCTGTTAATCTGTCTGTCTCTGATGGTGGCATATCCAGGTGTTAGGCTTCACTAATGACAACTGATTGCTCTATAATTTTTGACAATGCTTTGGAGCATATATTACTCCACAGGCTGATCCAATTAATTTTGGATCCCTTTGCAGGGGTTGTTTTTTTTTTGGTTTTTTCTTTGTGAGGAAGATTGTCGCTGAGCTAACATCTGTGCCAATCTTCCTCTACTTTGTATATTGGATGCCACCACAGCATGGCTTGATGAGCAGTGCATAAGTCCATGCCTGGGATCCAAACCCATGAATCCAGGGCCACTGAAATGGACCATGAGAACTTAACCACTATGCCACCAGGCCGGCCCCTGCAGGGGTAGTTTTTGAGGCAAGTCTTTGTAGTTTGTTCTGATCCCAAGAGGGACTTTCTTAGCTACAGATTTTCCTAGATAAATGTTTCTTCATTTGCTGTATACCCTTGGAACAATATCCACAGACATTAAATGATTTTTAAAGTAATTTTTACCAGTTTTGTTTGTTTTGCTAGGGAGTGAGCCCATGGAGTTTCTCAAACTGCCATTTGAAAGTGGAAGTTGTATATTAACTGTTATAATAAAACTTTCTCAATTTTTAGCACTCTAATGGGTATAAACAAATTTAGAGTCAACAATTTTATTCATTTTAGAGGTCTTATGAACACATGCAGAAATACACATATTAGTGCTTAAAGGTCTAGAATAACTAAATACCTAACAATTGAAGTTCCCTACTCCATGGTGTTAACTTTCTCCAGAATACCCCATTGCCAACCTCTACCATTTACCTCATCCTGTATCCTCCTATGATCTTTCCCACAACCAAAACCACAAACTATCTTAAGTCAGATACATGGCATGAAAATTGTAAGGATTTAGGTAAGATGGCACTAAGAAATAAAGAGGCAGTGAAGCCAAGCACTACTTCCTCTGATTCAAACACCCAACTCGTTCAAAAGGTCTGATTATATAGCAGAATTACTAGATATAAAACCTCAGAAGTAAAGACTGTAAGACTATTGGGGACAGAGCAATGTAGAGTATAGAGAGATAACCAATGAAAAATTTCAATTCATTTAATAACATGAAAAGCAACTTAAGTAGTGGTAATATAGATGCAGGAAGGAGATAGCCATAGCCTAGACTAAACACAGCTAATAAGGGATCCAAAATGCCTTGCAGGATACAAGAAAGGCTGATACTATATGTATGAAAGAGCAGAAGACGGAGATATTTGTCCAAAAATCTGGGTTAGTTGAAATCCAGGACATGGAAGATCACAACCCAAACAAATTTCTTATTCTTCTGCATCACTGAATGCTGTCTGGATCCCAAATAATTAGCTCCATTTCTTTAGAGGAGAACTCTTGGACTTTTATCAGGAATAGAAATACCTAGTGGTGCATTCAAAACCTATAATATCTTTTTTTTCCATTTACTCAATATTGCTTAAAATTATTTTAACTAGAAATTTTCCTTTAACCACAGTTATTAAACTCATGCATTCAAGTCAAAGTCTATCCACAAGCTGTGAATGATCTTCTCAAATTACTTAACTTTTGTCTGCCTTCATATCAGTGCACATTAAAAGGAGATAACAATAGGACAATAGAATATGATTAAATATTAAATCACATAATCTTCATAAAGCATCACTGTTTTTAATTTTGTAATTTTCATCATAATTAATTTAAAAAATTAATGTTTCATCTATTTTCAGATTTTGATCTATTTTGATAATAGGACTGTTAGAAATCAGGACATCCTTGTGTTTTGAACTGAAGGGGATGTAGAGAGAGAACACTGAAAGGAAAAAGTAGGCGTAAATAAGAAGTTTTAAATGTAATGGTTAGATTTAGGAGCATATCAATGTGAGAACAATATCTGCCATTTATTAATAATTTTTGTTTGCGCTTATGCAGATAGAAAGTCCTTTAAATTGAGAAAATTATCCCTTCCTGTGATAAATAACAGCAGTACAGTCATAATTTCCTATGTTAGACAATACTGAGGGCAAGCAAAAACGACTGAACTCTTTGCTCCAGGAAATATTTGCTCCTCTAAAATACGACTGTGAACCAATTAACAATGTGCTTATCAAGACTGAGAGATGCTTATATGACATGCTTCAAGATCCTTGACTTGCTGCACTGACCGATCCTAAGCTACTACGTCAAAATTTTGACCAACCCCAAACAGTACCCTCTTGCAAGACCACCTTAAAATAATGCAGTTCAGGCCCTAAAACCCTATAAATATTCTCCTCTGATGCCTCCCTCTAAGGCACTGCTGAGACTCTGCCAAAGTGGAGTCTCTTTTAAGGGACTAGGTCTAATAAATTTAACTTTTTGGTGAAAAACTTTTTCTGCTGGTCTCTTGTGGAGGCAAAACACAACAATATCTTTCATGGATACAAATATATACATCAATGGGACTCAAGCTGGTGAAATGACACAGAAGAAATTTGATGTATTAGATAATTGACTTTATTAATTAATCTTATTTAATTTTCAAATATTTTTAACATTTTTAAAATTATTCTTTTGAAAATTGCTATTCACATATAATTTAAATTTAGATATTCTAGCTTTTTATTAATGAATTTATAAATAAATTCTTTTATTATAAATTTATTTGTAATTTATTTATAAAGAATTTATTTATTATTTATAAATAAATAAATTATTTATTAACTTTCCTAATGACTACATAGGGAATCTGGTTGAGTTTAACATCCTACCCTCAACATATCTATGCCTACACATCTCTACCTGATGATTAGGACTGCGTGAACATATTTATTATACTTTTCCAAGTGACAGTTGGTAAATGTTGTTAAATACCACACAGGTATTTAAATTATCATCTCTTGGTTTCATAGAATACTCAATTTCTTATTATAATTTTCTTTATATATGTTTTGCTGTAATAATTATATTCTCCTTCTATGCCCTGTACTTCTTCTTTTCCAAAAGAGCACAATAATATTATATCAGCTGAAATTCTGATACTGGTCAATAATACAGGACTGGAGAATGTATCTTTTTTTAAATAGAAGATTCAAGAATGTACTGTTAATGACTGATTAGAAGAACAAATCACAATTAATAAAAATTTGGATCAAGAGACATTTTCAAGTATGGTTTCAATAATGTTAAGTTTACAGAACAATTCAAATTAAACTATTTATTGGCAGATAGTCTTCATTTTCCATTAGTGATGAAGCATAATTTGTTCATTGTGTCTCCCATTGTGCATGTTATAGTATAACATAAATCTTGTTTATAGTATAAATTTTCTTAGCAAAACTTGTATCCACAGAATCAAAGCCATCTTTAGTACTATTTGCTTTATCACATATTCTAAATTAAATTGAGGTCTGCATTAAAGAAGTTTCTCTATATTAATTATTATACAAATGGGGTAATGGAATTTTAAGTAAAGCATAGAAAATACACAGAATACTTTTCAAAGATGTAATTCAAAATTCAACCCAAAGCCTTGAACTTTGGTTTCATTTTCCTACTGTTAAAGAAAAAGCACCGTTAAACAAGTACAGGTGTAAAAACCAATTGTTTGCTTTTTGTGCTTATTGTTTATTATCTTTCTGTGATAGCACATGGATCTCCAATCCATGTGAAGAGATGATTTGTTGCTGGTATTTTTTTCTCATTCTCTTCAAAAGTGAGATTGGTTTCTTTAGATATCAGCATTGTCCCTGGTCTCACACACTTTGACCAAACAGAGCATATCATAAGTTCTGAGGTTTGATATTGAATGATTATTATAGCTGCATATATGTGGAAATGCTCTTTCAAGGTTGCTTTATTTCCTATTTGCTACACTTCATACCACAGAGTAGTACCTAAAAGCTAAATGCATTTTCTTGAAATGAGCCACATGATAAAACAGTGCGTAAGAAGAAGGCAATAGGGTGCAGTGCAAGTGTGCCGTGAAAACGAATAAACCAGATGTCAGCCATGCTTGAGCTCAGTTGTGGTGTGTTAATTCTCCCCCAGATCTGCTCGGGAAGCTGGCAGGCAGAATCCCTTGCCTCACAGATCAGGGAAATAGCTCAGGGAAAGTTCAGAGGCAGGAAATGCAATTGACACGGGAAATTCATTGAAGCCTTTTTGTTTGTTTGTTTAGAGAAAGTGAGCTTGTTTTTAAGTAGTGTCTTTGTTGTTTGTTTGTTTAAAAGCAGACTTTACTACTAATAACTTCAAGATATAGAATGTAATGGAACTGAATCAAATAGGATTTATTGAACTCTACCTTACCTGATTAAGCTAATCAACCCCTATTCTTCATTAGATAGATCTAAAAGAAGAATGAGAGGTTAAGTGAGTTAGTGATCATTATTCTTTGAGTCTATGGAAAAACTAATAGTTCAACCCATGTGTTTAGATTTTATACACAGTTTCTTTCTCCTAAATCAAAAATGAAATATTTTAATGAATATTCAGCATTTATCCTTGCAATAGTTTGTTTAAGGAAAAACAACTATGTCTGGGCCACCTCCATCATATCTCCCTATGATTGATAATATTTCGTTTATGAATGAACTGGTTTTGCAATTCATAGAATAAAAATTGAATTTAAAAATTAGTTCTTTTTTTATACAGTTTTCCTACAAATATTTATTTAGAAATGTTCCAGAGTCTGCTGGTTGTCCATCAATATCTATTCTCCACGTGTTTTATAATAAAAAAAACTATGCAATTTTGTCTGTATATCTGGCTGCTCAGAATATTCTATTTTATAACCTCTCTAGCAGTTAAATTTGGTTATATACTAATTAATAGCCAGTGGTATATACTGGAAGTGGTGTGTGCAACATCCACAAAATGTCCTTAAATGGAGGGGGTGTGGACTTCTGTTTCCTACTTTCTACTGGCTAGAATGCAGACGTGGTGGCTGGAGAGCTGGGGCTGAAGCTGTGGCATCCATCTTGAAGCTTAAAGCTTTGAGAATAAGAAACTCATGACTCTGACAGTAGAAGCATCACATCAGCCCTGGAATACCTGTGCGTGGCTTTTATGTGACAGCAAAACAAACTTCTATTTTGTTTAAGCCACTGTTACTTTGGCTTCTGTAATTGTAAGCCAAACCTTATTCTAACTGTTGTGTCCCTAATATGTACCAGGAACTGTTGTAGGCAGTAGAGGAAACAATTCCTTGTTCTCATGGAACTTATATTCTGGTGTAGGCTAATAAAAATAGGTTGAAGAGATGGAAGATCCAAGACGGAGGATTTTCTCTTTTATATAAGGGGGCCAGCAAAGTTCTATGATAAGCTGACATTTGAGCAGACTAAAGGAAGCTTAGAAGTGAATCATGCAGAAACCTGGGGAATAAACCATTTAAAATACTGAAGTAGGAGCTTATTTCCCTTGGAAGGTTGGACGATCAGTGAACAGGCCAATGTGCCAGGAGCAGAATGGGGGGTGGAGAGAGAGGTAGAGAATATAGGACACCATAGACCATTAAAAGACTATGGCTTTTACTTTCGTTGGGATGAAAAGCTATTGGAAAAAGTCTTGTACAAAGAAGTAACACATTCTGGCGTATTACAAGCGTCACTCTGGTAACTGTGTTAACCTGACCAAAAGGAAGTTACAGTCTTGCCAAATGTTGGAATGATATTTAAAAATACATGATCCTGTAATGCAATATTTTTGCTCAAGACCAGAGAATGGGATTACTTTTCCTGAATATAATCCATGATTTCCACATATGAATTGCTATGGTCCATACGCAGAGATTTTATATTCAGCAATATGTGTGCCATTTACATTTAATCTTCACAACAATCCTAAGATACTTTGAATCCTTATTTTACATATGAAGACAAAGCGAATAGAAGTTCCACAAGGTTACATATAGAATAATTAGTAGAGACTGTTTTCAGACTTGGAAAATGAGAGTCCAGACCTGCCTGCTTTCTTAGCTACTTTCTTAACCATTATGCAATATTGTCTTCCAATTCCATTGGTCTACAGCATGTTTAAAGACAGAAAACACCTGTGGAGTGAATTTTCAATTAATAAGAAAAAAATCACATAATAAAACTGATATGAGACAATTCACATTTAACCACATGTTTACTTTAATGCACTTTGTGTCGCTAGAACAGATATAGATAAATTTTTGTGGTTTAATTTCATTTAAACCGTGGTAAATTAATGGAGTAGTCCAAAAAGAGTTAAAGAGTCCCAAATTCATAGTAGTTACTAAAAGCCCTTTTGGGTTTTCTTTATTTCTAACTGGTGGAGAATTAATTTGTCATGCTCCAGGGGGTGCCAAGCTCCAATTAACACCCCATGTGTGGTTAGCACATTTGTAATGTATTGGCTGTGTAGTATGATAGAACCAAGAGGCTCAGGTCCCTACATTACCAATTGCTGGGTCCACAGTTTCTGCGCCTCACGTTAATCCAGGGGTAGACACAAGGACCAAGCTAGCTCATTAGTTGCTTTTTGAAGTCTGGAACATCACCCCTGGCCATTCTCTATTTGGATGATATCCAAAAAAGTATTCTGATTAGATTACACCCAAGGATGCTGTCCTGGTTATAGGCAATAGGTTAAAACTTTTTTTTGTTCCTGAAAATTTAAACGAGTTCAAATTCTTGAGCTTTATAGTTAATGGCATTCTCACTTACTCTAAATGTGTATCTGCTAGTTTCATCTGACTATTGGTCAATTTAGTAAACAAACAATCAAATTACAACTATTTGTCATGAAACAGTCAGATTTTTATAACCATGTTCTATTTTTTTCATCCTACTTCATCACCAGTATATAGTCATGTACTGATCAAAGAAGTATTTTGACTGAACTCTATAGTTTGGATTACTTTAACAATAATTTTAATTTAGGTTGTCAAAAGATAGAATAGAATTTCAATTTTCAATTAGTGTTTTATTAATGTAATAAAAGTCAAGCTTCTTTTCCAATTGCAAGGTTATTTCAGTAATTGCTAATGTCCCCTAGCCTTTGTATTTAATATGTCAATGCCTGTAACCTAGAGTGAATTTAAAATGATGGAGAAATAACCGTAAATGTAACAAAGTCAGAATATTAATAAAATAAAGTAAAATGGTGAGAAAGAAGTTAGAAGTGCAGTGATGTAAATGAAGTATTAATAAAGAGAATTGTGCCAAGTGCAGTAATCACCAGTCATATCATGGCACAATTCCCCCTCAGTGTTAATTGCATTCTCGTCCATTCTTTTCAGGACTGTGGGGATATGAGTGGCAAACTAGCATACTATGCTTCATAAGCATTAATTTATAAAGGTTTTATTTCTTTTAATATAGTAAAAGACATGTAATCTTATTTTAGAGAAAGATTGGAATTTTAGTGAGTGTGCCAAACGCAACTTTCACAGATAAGAATGAATTACTATTTTAAAATATTGTTTTAGTTTATTCATTGTCTCAATCCATCAGTGCCTTAGATGACCATACCTATTGATTAGCATTTTTTCCTTCTCTGTATCCCACGCTTCTTCTCCCCATCTTTGCCCATTCTGGTCCTTTCCTTAAATGATAGGTTTAGGGTCATTTCATTTCAACTTGGAACCATTTTTTGAGTGAATACTCTGACAGGAAGCAATAAGAATAGAAACTCTCTCTACCTTGTCATCTACTGGAGTGCACAGTTCTATTTGTAGGATACTGGAAAAGATGTTCATTGCTCCAGCTACCACGAGTCACTGTTTGTGAAGAATATGGCCAAGTAAGCGGGCAGCAAGAGAAAAGACTAAGACAGCTGACAGGGAGGCCGGAGTAGCCAGACTTTTTCCTCCATTCAGACCATTAAGTGACATTGCCTCGCTTATGATGTCAGTGAAGAGAGTGGTCACTTTTGTTGTTTTTTTATTTTATTGTCTTTAAAGGGAAGGACACTCGTGAAACTTTTTCTGTTTAAAAGCACCCATTACAGAAAGGGATGGAATACTAACAACAAGGCATCCAATAAAACCTTTTATTGAATAATGAAAGAAGGATGATATCAATGTTTTTTATCTGGTCAAGAAATTTCTCTGTAACGGTCTTTGGTGCCCAGAGTTCTAATGGGCTTATGACTGCTAATGGCTTTTTAATCTCATCGTCTGTAATGCTAGAGTTTTAAATCTATTTACTTCAATTTCCTGACATGCATCAGAGACAAAGAGGGTATTTACTGGCTTTGTGGGCTTTGCGTTACATGTTTTATTATATTAGGATGTGCCCAGACTTTTGCATCAGCAACTCAACTGGATGGTTTGGGGGGAAAGGACAACAGAAAGAGAAAAGTCATCAAATATATAGTTTCAGAACTATCATCCTAAATGATATAAAGGTTCATTTCAGACTCACAGTGTGTAAGTGCTTTTGTATACCTAGAAAATTTTGCCAATGTTTTCAGCGTGTGTGTTTTTAATGGGCAGGATAGAACAAACATGGCTCTTCCTATTTAATTTACAATAGATTATATTTATATTATCTTTGGCTATTTATTTCATAATCCTTATGGTTCAAGCTCTTGCTTTGTTTCGACCTGGGTCATATCCTGTATCTATAGCTAAAATATTTTTATTTTCTCCTAGTAGAATGATGCAGAGGAGGATCACTTGGGGCATCTTGGAAAATTCACTGAGTTTCTCTTGTTTTGACTTACCTCAGATGTAAAATTAAAAGGTTAGAGTGTTTTCTTACCTCAAAGCTATTTTTTGGTGAGGAAGATTGGCCCTGAGCTAACATCTACTGCCAGTTCTCCTCTTTTTTGCTTGAGGAAGATGGTCGTTGATCTAACTTCGTTGCCAATCTTCCTCTATTTTGTATGCGGGATGCCACCACAGCATAGCTTGATGAGCAGTGTGTAGGTCTGTGCCCGGAATCTGAACCCGTGAACCCCAGGCTGCCAAAGCGGAGCACGAGAACTCAACCGCTATGTCACCAGGCCGACCCCCACCTCAAAGTTTTTTAAACATAGAACATGTACGTCAAAATTTTTTTGTAAATGTCCACATTTTAGGGAGAACCAAAGCATGGTCTAAACTGGAGAAAAAAAAATTGAGAAGTGAAGCAGTAAGAGAATCGTAAATGCCAAATAATAGCATATGCATTAAAAATTCCATTCATTGAATTCTATCCAACAGCACCTTCTCTCAAGAATAGCACTGTGAAACAACATGAACATGTATTATTTATTTTTAAAATATGCAGGAAAAAAGTTCACTTTTCAATTAGAGACAAATAAAAACAAGATAAACTAAAATCAAGATTCAGAAAAAAATTTAAAATATATATTTAAATATTAACTCATTTATTGAGCGAATTATCACTAACCGATGTTGTCCTTCTCTCTTCTATGCTTTCACTACACTCCTGTTATGGTGCTTAATACTTTATTTTTATTAAAAATTGTGTAATATATCATCAAGTCCTACGACCTATACATTTTTTAGAAGGTTGGCACTAACCAATATTGTTTGGCATAGAGTAGAGTCTCAACTGTTTCGGCTGGACTGAGTCACCAAATCATTTCAGATTATAAATGATCAAAAGTAAAATCATGATAAGTTTAGTAATTAGATAAGCCAATAAATGTATTTGTTAATGTGTGTGTGTGTGAGGAAGATCAGCTCTGAGCTAACATCCATGCCAATCCTCCTCTCTTTGCTGAGGAAGACTGGCCCTGGGCTAACATCCGTGCCCATCTTCCTCCACTTTATGTGGGACGCCGCCACAGCATGGCCTGACAAGCTGTGTGTAGGTGCGCGCCCGGGATCCAAATCCGGGCCGCCAGTAGCAGAGCGCGTGCACTTAACTGGTACGCCACAGGGCCAGCCTCAATAAATGTATTTGTGAAAGCTTTTTAACACCAAGTACTGAAAACAAGCAGTGTTTCTCACTGTCCTTCCATTAATCAGAATAGCTAGCTTTCTCAGTACCCTTGGTAACTGAGATTCTTACTTCACTGTATTTAGAAGGAAAAAAATATATTACTTTATTAACGTGAATTGAGTTAAATTTTCTTTGGAGACCTAAATTATTGAAGTAAATAATTCAAATGTATTTTCCACACATGATTCTTGCCACCATTTCATTTTAGCACATGCATGGGAATCAATTCCTAAGATGCAATCACAGCAGGTATATTAATCAGGATGGGCTAGCTATGCTGGGATTGCCCTAAAATCTCAATGGCTCAAAAGAAAATTTTATTACTCACTCAAAGTCTGACATAGTTTACTGAATTCTCAGGGCAGTATTCCTCTGTGCAGTGAGTTAGCAGCCTACTTGCTGCCGTTGTTAAGTTTATCAACGTTAACATGTGGTCACCAGACTATGGAAGGGAAAGAGAGAGCTAGAGAGTTGGATGGGATCTTTACATTGCCACAGTCTAGAAGAGGTACACTTCATTTTCTCTCACAGTTCACTTGCCAGAACTAGTCTAATGGCCCTGCTCAATTACAAGGGGATTGAGGAATGTGGGAGAGCACATGGATACTCAGTGGACATTAAATGTTTTTGCCAGAAGAGAGAATAATGAGACTCACCCGGCCAAGAAGCTTCTGCAAGGTTACTTGGAAAGGGTAATTCCTGAAGCTGAGGAAGTTTAATAGAAAATGGAGAAATACTAGCATCTAACAGGCCAGCCTGGTTTATACCTAAAAAAAATTTGAAAAATAAAAAATGAAGACAACTCTTTAAATATGCTGCAAGGCAAAGGGACACAGCTATTTGCACACACACACAAAATGTCTCTGAAAAAAGCATTGGTGGTGGGGGAAAAAGAAAAAGGGGAGAGATAAGACAACCAGCACCTTCAATTAAAATGTGTTTTCCTGATACTTTATTATCTTATCTGCTGGGTTGATCTCGCAACCCAACAGATAGGTTGGTCTTGATAAGCAGACTAGTGATGGCATGTATATTATTTAAAACAAATTGTTTTATAGATGATATGGCAGTGGTTAAAAACATTGACATCAGAGTCAGAATGTGTGGGTTCACATCTTAATTCCACCACCTATCAGTTGTGATTTTGAGCAAGATACTTAACGGATACATCAGTATATTCATCCATAATTGCAGAAATTAGATGTACTTAACTCACGGAGTTATGGTGAGGATTAAAGGAATTGATATTTGTGGAGATCTTAGATTAGTGCCTGGCACATAAAAATAATAAATTAGTGTTTGTAAAAAAAAAAAATTGAAAACCACTTTATTGATTTTCTTGAAATATTCTAAGTAGTTTTGAAGAAGCATTCTAAAAATTAAGGGATGATTTGGCCAGCAGACAAGATAATAAAGTATCAGAAAAATACATTTTAATTGAAGGGGCTGGCTATCCTATCTCTCCCCTTTTTCCTATTGCCCTACCACTGATCCTTTTTTCAGAGGCATTTTTGTGTATATATGCAAATAGCAGACCCAGATTAGACTGAGTTTATCCACAGTTGAGTCATAAATCGAAAGACTCTAGAACGGGGAGCTGTGCATAGATACCAAAAATAAAATAAAATAATAAACTAGAAATAAACAAAATAGCAAAATAAGCAAACAGATGAATAATATACATCACATTAAGAATTATAAAAGAAAACATAGTAGACTCTAAGATAAATGCCTTTCCATTCTCTTAAAGAAATTATAGTGAAAATGCTTGGGGGAAAAAACCGGAAAGTGATATATAGTTATTCAAAAAAGAAAAGATAAAGCTACACAATAAATTGAAAAATTAGAAGAGTCCAGGAAAAACAAATTGGAGTTAAACAGTAAAGCCATTATAGAAGCGCGATAGAAGCAATGGGGAAAAATGCTGAAAACAGAGTTAGTAAAAGAAAGGAAAATCTTGAGAAAATCACACTTACCAAAAATAAAAGTAAAAGTGATAACAGAGAATTTGATAGCTAGATAATACAAAGAGTATTTAATGCATAATTAGTATTCTCTAAAAAGAGAAAATCTCAAAGATATTAATTGAAGACAAATACCTAAAATAAAGGCAGGCCTGAATCTGTAGCTTGGTCTTTGTAAATACATATTGTTATGACACCTTGTCTTAACGCTATCACTATATTCTGAGTAAGGTTTATTTCAATTCTTTCTTTATGTCCTTTCTTTCGACATGAATTGGATGCTTTTCTTGTTTAGATTGTATATATGTGTATTTACCTCAATTTTGAAGGCCTTGTGTGTATTTAATTTTTCAAGTGCTTACTTGGATAAGTGTAAATTATAAACAGGTATCTATTTCCAGATTTTCCAAATTTTAGATACTACTCTACTCCATTGAGAAAGAGAAGGGAATTAGAACAAAATATACGCTGAGATGCCTCTACAATAGAGATTCATTTTCAGAAGAAAAAATGATGAACAAAAGAACAAAAGCTTATGGTAAAAAAAGACAAAAAAGCAAAAGAAGGACTAGAGAATTAGCTCCCAATAAAACAATGCTCTTGCAAATGACAGTTACAAACTTTGCACAAAATAAAACAAAAACATAACCAGAAAAAAAAAATCCTGAATAATCAGGCTAGTTTTGGAAGGAAGTCAAAATTTGTTGGAAGTAATCTGTACTAGTGGCTTCTCCATTATTTGAGGCTTTACCCTGAAGGGCACAGCAGTTTCAGTGGTGGTGGCTCAGGGTGGCTAAAACTCCCATAGTAAATAATCCCCTCTGTCTTTCTAGAACCAGAGCAAAGAATTCCAGAACAATCAGAGACACCAAAACACGAGTGGGGAACTCCAGAAAAGACAGTCACAGAAGGGGAATCCTAATTCTTTGTATAAATTCAGCCCCAATTTTTGGCTAACTCCTGAACTATGCCAGCACAGGGTAAAACTGAAAGCAGTTCACAGCAAAGACTTAAAGGACTCGACTGAGATACTACCCACTGTGGGCTTGGTCAAGGCTGTAGTTTGAGTCCAACTAAGTTAATTGTCTGCTAAGATAAAAAAAAAAAAATCAACACAGAAGAATGTAATTGAATCATAAGTATATACAATATTAATATGCACATTGTCCAGGATAAAGTGAAAATCACTAAACTTAAGAAGAACAAAGAAAATGTGACCCATTCTTAAGAGAAAAGAAAATTAACACATGGTAATCCCATGATGACTAAATATAGCCCTGTCAGACAATGACTGAAAACTAGCTATTAGAACTGTGCTCAGTGAAGTAAAGGAAGATACTCACGTAAATGAAAAGATATAAAATCAGCATAGAGAAATAGAAAACATAAAAAGGAAAAAAATGAAATTTTAGAATTAAAAAATATAATACCTGAAATAAAACATTCACTCATTGGCTTAGTAGCAAAATATAGATGACAAGAGAGTCAGTGAACTTAAAGATAGATCATTAGAAATTATCCAATTGGATGGCGATGCAAAAAATTTCATAAAATGAAGAAAGCGTCAAGAACCTATGGAATAATATCAAAATGTCTGTCATATGGGTCATTAGAGTTCAATGAGGAAAGGAGAATGATAATGGGGCAGAAAAAAAAAACTGCTTGAAAACTAATGGCCCCAAAACTTCTCAAATTTGGCGAAATATATAAATTTACAGTTTCAAGATGCACAGAGAACTCCAAACAGGATAAAGTCAAAGAGAACAATGCATAGACACACCACAGTAAAACTGCTTAAAATGAAAATCAAACAGTAAATCTTAAGTAGCCAATGAATTGCATCATATTGCATACAGGGCAACACCGATGTGAATGACAATAGGCTTTTCTTCTGAAACCACAAAGGTCAGAAGACAGTGCAGAAACATTTTTAAAATGCGTAAAGAAAAGATGGTTCAGAATTTACGAATAACTCTTATAACTCAATTAACAGAAGAAAATCAATTAACTTAAAATTGGGCAGATGGTTTGAACAAATAACCAAAAAAATATATACTTGTGGCAAATAAACATATCAAAAGATGTTCAATATCATTATCAAGGAAATGCACATCAAACCCTCATGAGATACCGTTACTCACACAGAGCGGTTAAAATTAAAGAGTGACTATAACTAGCGGTGGCTAGGATAAGGAGAAACTGAGCCTTTCATATACTACTTTTTAAACTCTTCATTGAAAGACTATAAGATATAGAGAAAATAAAATGTCAGAGATCTTTTTGTGTCAAATAACCAAAAATGGCATTAAATACATACATAAATCAATAGAAAATGCAAAGGAGAAATTTTCATAGATATAATTATATTAGGAAATTGTAACTCATTTCTTTAGACAAAAAAAAGTAAGGAAATAGACTATGTGAGTAATTTATTTATGAAATTAGTCAGTTAGAGATCTCTCTCTCTCTCTCTGAAAGCAGATATGTGTTTTTTTCTTTTCAATTGGCCTTGAATCTCTTTTAAAATTTATATTAAGCCATAGAAATAAACTCACATTAATTTCAAATTGAATACATTTTTGAGACACAATGTGCTGTGTGTATTTGTTCATCTTTTAAAGCTACAAATATGAACATTTTAAAATTTCATTTTGTGCAGGCCCTGCCCCTCTGTCTGACATATGGACTACTTATTTAAGTTGCTTTAAATTACATGATTCAAGTTTAAATAAGATTGCCTAAAATAGAAGAAATGTAAGCGTATTCTACAAGGACTCATTCTACTCAGTTCAGCCCTTCCATTTCCAGAAATTCTTCACAAGTCATTCTTCATTGTTAGTAACATAAATCCTCATGCCTTCTCTACCCTACGTCCCTCCCCTCCTACTTAGACCCTAGAGACCCTGCAAATATATATCTCCTCTAGATTTTGTAAAATGTTTATTAGAATGGGCATAGTTAATAATCAACATAGAAATATGATCATTGAGAAATGACAAATACTACATTTACCAATTGCATATTAATAATAAGTCATTTAAAATCTCCATGGCTCTTACTTTGGAACTTTCTCATAGATCTCATTTACAATAGAGAAAAATGGAATTTGGGAAATGAGTGACTTGATCATTTTTCTCCCTTAATTTTGGGCTTGATTTTCATTATGACTAATTTTCCGGTAGGGATATAGTTTACTTCCTCAGCATTCTCACATTAGTCTTCCGTACCTGTTTCTAGCACACTGGATAAAATACCAAGCCATGGTTAAGATAGACCTCAGCAAAGATTTGAGATCCACTCATTTTGCAACTTTGGGAGCTTGAGCAAATAGCAGTTACCTTAAGCTTTACGTCCCTCATCTGTGAAATGGAAATCTTCATATATGCTTTGGGGTACATAGTAGAAGCTAAGTAAATAGTAGTCATTATTATTATTCGTCACTCTAACACTTATTAGCAAAAAAGAATCACTTCCAGTTGCAATCCAGTTGACAGATGTAACATTAATAATCCTAAAACATACAACAATAAGAATGTTCTATATTCTACCATGTGCTTGCCCACTCCCTTCCAACCTGCCGATGACAACTCTCATGGCTCAAAGTGTTTGTTTTTTAATGCCTGTTTAAATGTAAATTATTCTATCTTGTTGAGTTTTTGCTACAACATAAGATTTTAGATCTGATACCTTACCACAATAATATGTTGTGAGAAATTTTCTAAACAAAGACAGTAATTACGAAGTGTCACATCAGAACTAATCTGCGAACTTTAAATCAACTTTGATTCCTTGGGGCAGATTGGAACCAAACTTTAACAAAGATGTCTCTGAAGAATATCTGACATTGTTTTAAACGAAATTTTTTAGTTTCTTCTCAAAAGTCAATTTAAAAATATTATAGCAAAAGAAGTACGATCTTACTCAAAAGGTAAGAAATAGAAAAGTTTCTGATAAAAACGATCATCTGTTAATTTATACATTCAAATGTTTTTACTGATTCTTATTTAACATGACATATTTTTGTCTCTCCCTATTAAAATTGCCAAGAATAAAAATATGAATTACTGTTAATAGTCAGTGGTTTAGGGAAACTTTAAAAACTCTGGGTGGACTATAACAAGAGTGCATTCCTGCATCTGTTATCCCTTTGTAATTCCTTGGAGGCAACATGTTTGTAAATGTTGCCTTCTTTTAACCAATCCTACAGTTTGATATTTAGTACAATTATCTGGATGGATTTTATAGTTTTACAGAGATTCCTACCCTATGTTTTTGATAGAAATACTTTGTTAACTTTGCACAACAATTTTTTTGGAGGCCTCTTTGGCCTATTTCTAGATAGAAATGCCAAGGCTTAACTCATGTGGCCTTGTAGTTCTCTGGCTGAGTTACAAGATAACTCTCAGGCATTTTTGTGAGTTGTTCAATAAATTCTCCATTGAAAGTTAAGGGCAAGTATGTTGAAGTGCTCTTGAAAATGATTTACTGTATCCTAGTTCCTTTTCCCATAATTCGGAGAATGTGAATCAAAGATAGTCCTCTGGTTTGTAAAATAACACAGGGTTTTAAAATAAAATTTAAAAGATTAAAATAAAGCATTATTTTATAAAGAATGAATAGTGGTAAAATTAACAATTGGGCAGTACAGTAAAGTATATATATTCTTGAAATCTACTTGTATATTTTTGAGCACATACCATGTGTTAAACACTCTTCTAGGCTCTTGAAGATATGGTGGAAAACAGAACAAATAAAGTCTCTTCTGTCAAGAAGTTTCCATTCAATTGATAAATCCCATGGAGTTGGAATTAACTTTTCATTTTAGTACACAAATGTACATAATTTTGCAAAAGGTGTTTTTTCAGTTTGGTGTTGTACCTTAATAAATGGGAGTCAAAACATTTACAATAATGAAACTATCATATAAAATAGCTATTTCTAAGATTTTTCCAGCATTCAGTCTTGGAACATCCATATAACCCTTTTATCTCCTAAGATTAAAAAAAGTATACTGTTGGTTTTGCCTTTGTACACTGTATTGAAGTATTGTGAGGAACTTAGAGTGAGATTATTTTTAAGCCAATTGAGACTAAATAACAAGTTGCCCATTTAGTATTTGGAAGCCAAGAAAACATGATTGAGATCAGATCAGATTAAATACAAACACTGAACAGTTTCCATCTGATGGGGCATACTTATAAAATGCAGGATAGTTTTATCAACATCATTTTTCTCCTTCATTAGCTTTATTTAGCCTGGAGGCTGCAGAGTGGGACCACAGATCTCTTCAGCATTAGTCCACTTCTATCAAGCTGTGAGGAAAATGGCCAGAAAACTTCATTAAGCCCTAAAGGGCAGGTATGACTAGATCTACTTCCCTTCCCTGACTTCACCTCCAGAACATTCTGATGCTTTATGCACATTCAAGAAAAGCTTCCACTTTAATTAATAGAAATGTTCACTCACTCTCCTTCTATTGCATCTCTAGGAATTGTGCAAATGCCTCTTGGCATCTAGTGGAAGAAAATTGAGTTTGTCTCTAATCAGAGTCAACTAGATAAGAGAATTATTTAATTTTGTTGTTAGTTGCATGGAGTGGATTCTGACTCCCAGTGACCCCGTGTACAGCCGAGTGGAACCCTGCCCGGTAATTTTGTGCCATCTTCTCACTTTCCCATGCTGTATCAGACAATTCTTCGCAGCTATTCATGTGGTTTTCATGGCCAAGTTTTGGGGAAGTGGGTGGCCGCGTCCTTCTTCCTAATCTGTCTTAGTCTGGAAGCTCGACTGAAATCTGTCCACCATGGGTTTGAAATACTGGTGTATTTGAAATACTAGTGACATCACAGCAGCTGCCACAGTATGACAACCAACAGATGGATGGTGTGGTTCTCTGCCTAGGAAACGAACCTGAACCTGTGGTGAGAGCACCAAATCTTAACCACTAGAGCTGCAGGGTTGGCTAATTATTTAGCAGAGATGATTATCTGGCTTATATCAACCAATTGGACCCACCACGAAGCCAGATATGCAGAGAAATTTTGATGCTTGAGACACAAAATTATGAAAGCAAACTTTAACCTTCTCAGACTAGCAGAGTGGAGGGGGAAATCCTCATGCATGTCCAGCATAATTCTCCAACTCTTTCTCACTACAGAAAATTTTAGGCAGCCTAAGTTTTCCCATGGTAATTCAATTAAAAAATATTACACTCTTAATCCTCAGTTTCATCAACTCGTTTTTCATACATCTCAGTTGAGTCTGTCTTAGACACTGAAACATGTTTTTTAGACTCTGGTGTACTTGCTATTTATTTTTTTAAATTTCTTCAAGGTTGTATTGTAAAAACAATCAACATCATCATCGTCATCGTCTTTGATTCTCCTCCTTTCATAATCATCCGTCTCCTTTAGGAGAATACGTGTCAGGGGTTTAGTTTAAAAATAGAAACATCTTGATGGGGTATCTGGCTTTAGGTCCTCAAGTAGAATCTGAAATGAGTTTCTTGAGGTATTCTAATATTGATTCATCTGCTATATAAACTCTTATCTGAAGGGAAGTCAGAATCAGAAATCCTAGCTGGCCAACCACAGTGCTGAGCATTAATATTAATAATTCATTGCTGTTTGCCTAGGCTCTCGTCAGCTGTTACACTTTTTGAGAGAGTAATCATATCATTCTCCTCTTGTAGCCACAATGTCTCTCTCAGCTCTTTCCCTAGAACGGCATTAGATAGAAGATTGCCCAGGTTGAAAGCTTCTTTCCATTTGATGTAGTAGCTGACAGCGTTTGGGGAAAGCAGGGCGTCTTTAAAGTTTCAGTATCTGTTCAAACAATCTTTTTGGCTTCCCCTGACCCTTAACTACTAAAACTCTGAAAGGCAAGCAGCGAAATCAACTTGTGATTTCAAAGAATTTGGCTGTTTTCAGGTCAACTTTGTTTAAAAAGAATTTAAATATAGTTCATCATTTGAAAAACTGAAATTCGTACATTACAAATAACTCGAGGGCAGCTCCAGAATTTCTGGAGAGCTGGGGAACGAGGCAGCCATGTGTACAGAGAGCCTAGATGCAATGCATTCTTGATGGTTGGGCCACTGTGAATTGAAAGCATTCTGCAAGTGAGTAAATCTCAAAAACTACCAAATCAGCTTTCTACTTCATGCCATCCAGAATGCATTAGGGCATCTCAAAAGCAATATGTCAGCCCTGAAGTTTCTCTCTCCACTTAAAGAAGTTATCTTGAGAACTTTGTAAAATGAGCTAATTTAATAATTGTTAACCCAATGCCAACGTATTAGAAATTGTAGGCAGCGACTGAGGGAAAAATTAAGAGAGGGACGTAGAAGGCAGTGGTTAGGAGGCTAGCAGAGTAAAAGAAGGGTGAACAATTGTTAAACTATTTCAAAGATGCTGCATCCAGGTAAACTGGATTTGTAAAAGGTAAAATTTATTCCTAAGGTGCTTACTTTTACCCATCTATTCAATTATGTTTCCAAGGAGCATTTATGTATCTCGTTTATATATCTCTTGCCATGTGTAGATGCTGTCCTGGATGCTGAGGGAAAAGCACAACAAAGAAATGTAATCTCCTTACCTCCAAGTCTCCTATAATCTTGTGGAGGAGACAGAAGACAGATGATAGATAGATAGATAGATAGATAGATAGATAGATAGATAGATAGATAGATAGACCCAAATGTTATAATTTGCACTGATGAGGAAGAATTGGGAGACTGGGGTAAGGGATTCTTGAGGAGATGAATTAAGGGAGAGATTTGAAGTAGTGTGTCAATGGGGCAGATGTGTGGAGAAGAGAAGGACGATCCGATCAGAGACAAAAACCATAGCAAAAATATAGCCATATGGAGGGCAAACACATTCTAGAAATGGGATCTGATCTAAGGTAGCAGAAGTGCGATGTGCACAGGAACTTGATGGAAGAGGAAATAAGGCAACTTGGGTTCAGATTTTGGAGGATTTCGTCCCATTAAATATATTTTGTTTTTAATCTCTTGGTAATTATAAGGCAACAGACTTCTGAAATAAGTGCATTTATCAACTCTTCAACTACAGAAATAAAATTCTGACTATGTCATGTATGGTATATCTGGTGGAAGAGAGATGAGGATAAAAATCAACAAAGTTCACTGACTATTGCAATAACGTAAGAGAGAGGCAACACAGAGGGAAAGAAAAGGAAGCAGTCCATTAGATCATTCTCTCCTCAGACTTACCTCATGTAAATTTTGCTTGGGATGTTTTTTAAATATGTATCTTTCCATGAACCTATCACGGGATTGAGAGATTTTATGTTGTGTGTCTGAGATGGAGCTTGGGAATTTGTTTGATAAATATTCCAGGTAATTCTTATCCCCAGGGGAACTGGGGGGGAAACTAAGGTAGAAGGCATGTAATCAGGGTTACTTATGAGGAAACTCATAGATAAGGACTGTGCCAAGGGGCATGCAGGTAAGAAGAGACCCCATATTAATAACACGTTGCATAATCGAAGTATAATTCGGTCATGAGGGTTGGATGTTGGGTGGATTTATTTAGTTCTTGTAAAGTTGGATGATTCAAACAGGAAAGATAACAAAGAAGCAAGTAGACACACAGGTCTTGAATATAACATAAGGAATTATACAGTAGCACAAATGGCTCGTCTTTTGGCATCACTTCTCTCTAATAAATGATACTAACTTTGTTTTTTTATCCATGTAGAGCCTATGACAAAAGAAATAAAATTTCTGTGTTATCAAGACAAATGATTATTTTTAATAATAATTAAAAATGTAACATTTTGTTATGTTAATGAATCCACCCATCCCATTTATGATGGCTTTTTACATTAGGGTTTCAAATAGAGAACATAAACATTTGTTTCCTACCAAAAAAACTAGTGAAGACCCTAGATTTAATATTTATATGCCTAGATTCTTCTTTTTCTTTCTTTTCCTTTTCTTTTTGGTGGAAAAGTTTCATATTTAAAAGTAAATAAATCTCAGTGTGATACGGATATTCACTTCTTCTTGTCTTAAAGGCCTGTCTCCTCTGACTTAGCAGGATACGCAGAAAGTTGGATCTTAACAGATTTTTGAGCTGTCTGCTTAGGAGAGGCTTCCTTGAGCTCACACTGTTCCCTGGTGTTTGGAGCTCCAGCCTGGCTTGAGGCTTGCTGCTCTTGCCGCCATGCAGTGTGATGCTGAAAACTCCTTTACCTCCCGGAGGAAGTGTGCTTGATGGGATGATGCTCAAGCTTCCAAGCTACCAGTGCTGACATGGGCAGGGTCTGGGAAGGCCTTGCATCATTTTGTTTTCTCCAGGACTATTACTCCAGGCTCTGTTGATACCAAATGAATTGCTTTAATGTAGTGTGGAAAAGAAAAGAAGAAATTTGGTATAAAGAAAGATTTTAATATAGACAGAGATAGAGTTTTTCGCTTAAAATAAAGAAAATTTTCAGGATTCAAAGTACAAATTCAGAGGTTCTTCCTTCACAAAGGAATATCCCTTGAGTCATCATGGGTAGATCCTTCAGTTTCTAACCTCAGGCCCCTGTTCTCAGCTACCTATGTCACAAGAGAGTCTTTCTTCAAATATCCTCCACTGTTAAGAAACACTTTCTTGTTTGAGGTCTGTTACTCCCCGAATCGCTTCTCTTTCTTATGTATGTTTCCCCAAGATTGTTTTGTTAATTTTTTTTTATTAAATCAAAGGCATTCTCACACATTGCTCAAGGGAAGATTTTAGTTCTCAAGAACAATGTAGTGTCTACCCAGTTGAAGAAAGATGTTTCTTTGAAACCATCCCTTGTATTTGGAGACAGCCCATTATGCTTAGGATTGTTTGATTTCTTAAGTGATTTTTATCGCAGTTTGCAGACTACAAATGAAGCAATTCTATTGTCTTACTCCACTCTATTCCATGATGCCACTCAATTTTACAATTTTTATAAGAAGGAATCTTTAGAATACCCATTTCAGGAAATGCTTGATTAAAGTCAAAAATTACTTTAAAATACACCATTACCACATAAAGCAGTATTCTTAAAAAAGGAAGAAGAAAAGGTTGCGAATAAATATAAGGTCTTATTTTTAACCATCTCCACTTCAAATTTTGGACTCTCTTTCATTCTTTGGGTTTAAATAATGCTATCGACTTTCTATGTACCTTTCTATATTTTTAAATGTATGTTTTCATTGGAAATAAATAGAAGTGGGTTTATCACTTTATTACTGAGCTGCCCATAACTTTGTAACAAACACAATTGAATGGTCAAACTTTTTGTCATCTTCAGGGGAGTCATATGGAACTATACATCTCAAAACAATGCAACGAGGGCCATCCCGGTAGTGTAGTGGTTAAGTTCGTGCACTCTGCTGCAGCGGCCCAGGGTTTGCAGGTTCGGATCCCAGGCGCAGACATGTGCACTGCTCATGAAGACATGCTGTGGTGGTGTCCCACATACAAAATGGAGGAAGATGGGCACAGATGTTAGCTCAGGGCCAGTCTTCCTCACCAAAAAAAACAAAACAAAACAAAACAATGCAACACTGGGGAAAAGGCAAATAATTTATCCATTGGGGGAAAGGCAAATAATTTATCCATTGGATCCCTCCAGATTCCCATCTCCTAATGACCAAATGCCTCTGCACTTCTAGGATATGTCAAACTGGTCCTCCAGGCAGCTACTGAGACAGATAGAGTCTCTCTTTGCAAGGCAAGTTCAACCAGTGATCAGGAATCCAAGTGGGGGCTTGGAGACATCAGCTCCACATATGAAGAACAACCCTTGTGTTTTAATGATGGCTTGTATTGCTTGATTAAATGAAATGAAATTTATTCCCAAATATGACACAGTAGGTTTGTCTTTAGTCTCACAGTCAATTGATCTAATGCTGTCAGTACTTTTATTGAGCTTATGCAAACAACTATATTACCATGAAACTACAGTATCTCGATGAAAGTATTTCTGAATTTTGAGGAGTTAACAAAAATTGAGCATCATTAAAAATGTTTCATTTCATTTTTCAATAGTATGATTTATTAAACCAAGTAATTTAAAAGGAAAAAGAAAGGGTTTACTCATATGCCCATCAGCATAGAGAACATTAAAAACATTACCCACATTTTCAAAATAATAACCACAATAAGATTTATTTAATCAGTCTATACCATCCTGAGTAAATAATTCTTGTTTCTCTGGATCTTAGGTCAGCAGTTTGCTTTCATGAAGTGTATCTGCTTTTGATCTAAAATGATTTATGGAAATCCTGATCTAGACGTCTGGTGTTGTCTAAAAGTTGTCTAAACCATGTGTGCTCAGAAGCCCGTTCTGATCCTTTTTTTTTTTTTTGATGAGTCACGATTCATTTTTATTTTTTTCTTTTGTATTTTTTTATTATGTTAAGAAAATACATAACGTTAGATCTATCCTAAGTAATTTTTAAGTGACCACTACAGTATTGCCAACTATAAGCACAATGTTGTACAGCAAATCTCTAAAATGTCTTCATCTTGCATAACTGAAACTTTATATCCATTGAACAGTGACTCCTCATTTCTTCCTCCCTCCAGTCCCTGGCAACCACAATTCTACCTTCTGCTTCTATGAGTCTGGCTCTTTAGATATGTGTATAAGTAGAATCATGTGGTATTTGTCCTTCTTTGACTGACTTATTTCACTCAACATGATGTCTTTGAGGTTTATCCATGTTGTCACATATGATAGAAGTTCCTTCTTTTTTAAGGCTGTATAATATTCCATTGTACGTGTATACCACATTTTCTTTATCCATTCATCTGTCAGTGGACATTTAAAATAGAACTACCCGGGGGCCAGCCCATGGCTTAGCAGTTAAGTGTGCACGTTCTGCTACTGGTGGCCCAGGCGTGCACCCATGCACCGCTTGTCAGGCCATGCTGAGGCAGCATCCCACATACAGCAACTAGAAGGATGTGCAACTATGACATATAACTATCTACTGGGGCTTTGGGGACAAAAAGAAGGAGGATTGGCAATAGATGTTAGCTCAGGGCCAGTCTTCCTCAGCAAAAAGAGGAGGATTGACATGGATGTTAGCTCAAGAATGATCTTCCTCACAAAAAAAAAAAAAAAAAAACAAACTACCGTATGATTCAGTAAACCCTCTTTTGAATATTTATCCAAAAGAATTGAAATCAGGATATCAAGAACTCTATTCTTATGATAGAAGCGTCAACTTCTAAGATTACCTGGTACAGCAATTTCCATAAGGATCTGGGCCTGATCTTTGCTGAAGGTCAGTTTCTGCTTCATAATTTATAAAGAACTTTTAGGCAAACAAAAACATGAGAAAAAAGAGGAAACTATTTTTTGATTGTGGAATTGATTGGTCGTGATTAACTTGTTATAATAACTAATAATAGAATGGAAGACAGTAAAATTCTTTACTGAGGTACAATAAATAGTATTTTATAAGACTTGATTAATTTTTCCTTTGAAGATAAACACATGTTTTGGAGAGTAAAGGCATAGACAACTTCCAGGATCGTTCTGTAACGTGAACAACCTTTAAAACATATCTATATTGGGGCCGGCCCGGTGGCGTAGTGGTTAAGTGCGTGCGCCCTGCATCAGCCACCCAGGGTTCGGGTTTGGATCCCGGGCACGCACCAACGCACCACTTGTCAAGCCATGCTGTGCTGGCTTCCCATATATAGTAGAGGAAGATGGGCACAGATGTTAGCTCAGGGCCAATCTTCCTCAGCAAAAAAAGAGGAGGATTGGCATCGAATGTTAGCTCAGGGCTGGTCTTCCTCACACACACACACACACAAAATATATATATATATATATACACTAATAACACTTTGCCTAAACACCTACTATATCATTGTCCTATTTCTAAGTTGCCTTAAATGTGAATGTGAGAAATACTGGAAGGTGATCATTCCCATTGCCTGAAAACAGACACTTCTCCAGTGGTCCTCATACTATCGCACAGGCTATGGTAGGTTCCATCACAAAGAGTCACACACACTCTTTGCCTTTATGCTAGAATGTAATTCTCATATCTTTTCAGCAGTAGATACAAAAAATATTTAAAGAAGATCAGATGAGTTCATTTCATTTTGTATATTAATTTAAAATTATATTTCTTCCTCACATTATTTCCAAATGATAAGGAGGAAAGATTAATGTGTGTTTATACTTATATAGGATTCAATTATTCTCTATAGTGGACATCTCTTTGGATTGTCTACCTGGCGTCTCAATCCCCTATAACCTCCCTCCTTCCCCACCATTCACATAGCCATCCTGAAAAAGCAACATATTCTTGCAAACAGCTACCCCCTGCTGTGTTTAACTGGCCCAGGCATTGTCACTTGACTTCAGCTGGACCAATGATTTTCTTCCCTAGAATTTTTGGACTTGTGTCAGAGTGTCAGGGACAGGCTTGTCTAGTGGCCCATTACGCAAGGTGTAAAACTTGTTATATGACCATCTTTACTGCCACATGAATAAAACCAATAGTCAATGAGATAAAATAAAGCTAAGGCATAGAGAGAAGTAGAAATGAAACCTAGAGGCATGGGGTTCAACTTGTTTGTTTCAGGGTTTGCTAAGGCAAGGCAGGTATTCTATCCATGATCAAACAGACGTTAAGAACCAGTTCCAAACCACAGCTATTCTCAGTCCTTTTATTAACTATTCCACTAATATGAACTCCAAGAGGGCAGAGATGCTTACTTCTTCACCACTCTACCCCCAGGGAATGGAACACCATAGATATCCAATAAATAATTTTTAAATACATGAATTTAAATAAATAAATATGACACATTCTGCTTATATTATTAACCAAAATTAAGCTTCTCCATCCAGATAAAGTGTTGGGAGTAGCAATACAAGCTGGCACAGACACATGGGGATTTTCTTTGCATAAAAACATGAAATTATCCTTCTTAATATACTGTACTCATGATTAGTAAGTATATTTTGGTAATACTAGCAGTAAAATATGACTGTATTTATACTTATTCCCCATGTAAAATGACTCGTGTACTTTCTAAAAAGTGTTTTGATGTTATGACAATCTCTAAATAAAACTTGCTCTGACGTTTAATGAGTGATGTTTAAATGTCTTATTACTATACGTACATGTAAATATATACTTTACAAGAACTTGAATTTTTTAACCAGGTTTGAGCTTTCTTATTATTATCATTTCCTAATTTAATATGTTTTAATTGCATAAGTGTTGATGATTCAATTGCTGGTCTTTTTATAAAGTATCACACAATAAGGGAGATAGCTTAAAAGCATACATAATCTGTGATTCTACTTATATACAAACAAAACTACTATATTTTTACCACAATTTATGCAAACTGTATCATGCCCTGGCTATTCTATAGTGAGTACTAATAATATCTCTTGAAATTGGAAAGACAAAAAGGACAGCTGGGGCCATCCCAGTGGCGTAGTGGTTAGGTTTGCGTGCTATGCTTCAGTGGCCTCGGGTTCGCAGGTTCAGATCCTGGGTATGGAGCTGTGCACTGCTCATCAAGCCATGCTGTGGCAGCATCCCACATACAGGATAGAGGAAGATGGGCATGGATGTTAGCTCAGGGCTGATCTTACTTGGCAAAAGGAGGAGGATTGGCCATGAATGTCAGCTCAGAGCCAGTCTTCCTCACCAAAAAAAAAAAGAGAGAGAGAGAGAGAGACAAAAAATTTATAGTCAACCAACACACATTAAAACCTGAAAAATGGCAGCTTTCCCTGTTTTGTTGCATTTATTGAAAGAAAAATGATGAGAATTGCCCCCGTTAAAAACAACAGAATGGAGCAGAGGAAAGGGGGTCAAGAAAGAAATTAGACCTGTCTTCTAGAAGAAGAGGCTCTGAGAGTTGGCTGAAAAGTTATGGGAGGGGAGAGGTCCTGCCCAGCCAGCAGGTGACACTATCTAAGATGTGTGGCAGCAAGATAGAAAGTTCCCAACAAAGGAATAGATGGCTCAAGAGTAAGTGAAGCAAACAAAAGTCATCTGGAAAATCCATCAGCGAGAAATTTCTGATTCCATTCTAGTTACCAGAGCTTAGAGGCAGGACTCAGGACCCTCAGTGTTAATGAGCAATAATGAGGCTGCTTCTTACTACCAGAGTTGGGATACCAAGATTAGAATCCAGCAAGGAAAACGGGAGCATAAGGCGATGACTAAAAATAAGCCAAAATCCCACTGAGGAGAGCTGGGGTACCAGGTCAGAGCAGGAGTACAAGAAAGGGAGAGCTCGACGCTGATCTGCAAAGAGGCAGTCTAAAGCTCTTTAAACTTCTCTGCTGCTGGTCAGGAGGGGTCCTAGATAGGTATCAAATGGTCGCAAATATGAGACAGAGGAAGAATGCAGGCCAGAGATCTAGGATCAGTATCTGACAGTTTTCATAAATAGACCAGTTGGTGGTGGGCAGAAGGGCAATTGAGACAAGAATGAAACAATTTAGCGTACATTTTTATTGTTGAGCAGATGAGTTTTAATTCTGACTTTGTCTCTCATTAACTGTATGCTCTCAGATAAACAAGTTGCTTAACTTGAACATGAAATGCATATACTTCATTTTCAAAATGGGGACAATAAGACTATCATTGTTTGGCAGATGAAACTGAGTTTATAATGCATATACCACTTTATCACAGTGTAAATAAGCATTTGCCTAAAACTCGCCACATTAGCATATGAGTACTTACATAAGGGTAATCAGCACTTCGGCCTATACAAGAGTTCACATAAATTATGGACTAAATAGTAGACTTCTCTGGACTCTAAAGTTAGCTAAGAACCTGTTATAGAACTGCATATGTGCAATATTAAGTAGGAATCTTTTTAGGGGACAAACTAATTTGAAGTTTTTATGAATTTTGTCCCAGTCATAAACTATGTACATGTTAACTGTTATAGCAAATATACTCTTCATCTTTGATAATTGAAGCCTTTAAATTTCATGCATATTATTATTAACAATTAAATGTCTCAAAATAATGCATTATAAGGGTCGGCCTGGTGGCATAGTGGTTAAGTTCGTGTGCTCCACTTCAGCGGCCCAGGGTTTGTGGGTTTGGATCCCGGGCGCAGACCTACACACCACTCATCAAGCCGTGCTGTGGCAGCATCCCACATACAGAGCAGAGGAAGATTGGCACAGCTGTTAGCTCAGGACCAATCTTCCTCACGAGAAAAAAATAATAATAATGCATCATAAATGTTAAGTATGTTATTTTTCCTTATTCATTAATACTTGCTTTTTGGACGTTTGATAAATATCTCTCTATGGTTAGTGGATTTTGTACACATTTCGGGTGTTTCTAAATCAAGATAATAAGGAACAGTGGTTCCACAAGGCCACAATAGGAAACAGTGATTCCAGAAACAATGTTCTACAATACAAATTTAGCTTACGAGCATCATGGAGATGATATGGATGTGAGATTCATCTCCAAACTGAACATGACATTGTAGTTCTCATGTCTATAATATGGCAGGGTCTCTGGAGCAAGTTAGCCAAGTTCTACCAAAACTTGCTGCAAAATATCAATACTCTCACAACCAAAGATTCCTAAAAATGTCTTTTTTAATTGAAGTCATATTTATTCTCCAATCTCCCTCTCAACATTCTTTTTCTTTATTATTAGTTTATACCTTTTGACCCCCTTCACCCATTTCACCGACCCCCTATCCCCCGCCTCTGGCAACCACCAATCTGTCCTCTGTATATATGAGCTCAGTTTTTAGTTTTTGGTTTTATTAGATTCCACATATATGTGAAATCATGCTGTATTTGTCTTCCCCTATCTCACTTATTTCACTTAGCATAATGCCACCAGGTCCAGCCATGTTGTTGCAAATGGCAAGATTTCATTTTTTATGGCTAAATTATATTCCTTACATATATATATATGTGTGTGTATATATATATATGTGTGTGTGTGTGTGTTTTCTTTTTTCATTCACTCATGATGAACACTTAGGTGGCTTCCATGTCTTGGCTGTTATAAATAATGCTGCAGTGAGCATAGAGGTGCAGATATCTTTTCAAGTTAGTGTTTTCATATCCTTCAGATGTATTCCCAGAAGTAGGATTGCTGGGTAATGTGGTAGTTGTATTTTTAATTTTTTGAGGAACCTCCATACTATTTTCCATAGTGGCTGCACCAATTCACAATCCCTCTAACAGTGCATAAGGATTCCCATAAATATCAAGTGTTGGCTAGGATGTGGAGAAAGATGAACTTTTAAGTGAAGAGAGAAAGCAGAGGACTATACTGACTCTTTTTTTTCTTTGAAATAAATCTGTCTTAAAATTTCAGCTGGCCTCCATAATTAATCTTATTATGAGTGCTTTTTATTAAAAAGATCACTCTTTGAAAAATTATCTAAGCATTTAAACTAGTAATAATAATGCTCTTTCATGAAAGTACATTTCTAATTATATTTCTGTTGTCTCTCAATAGGTACTAGTTTGTTCAAGCTATTCAGAGTAATTTCTAGGGTTTAGTATTCTATTTTGGAAAATCCAACAATAAAATGCTTGATTCATTCATGACTAAAGAATTTAATTACTATAAATAATTTAGTAAAATGCTTGAAATAAAAAGCATTTACCATTGAAATTCAGATAGAGCTAAGATAAGCAAATACAGTGAAAAAGTAAAAGGTTTTTAATTTACGGGGAAAATATACATATTAAGTTAGAAAACTCATCTCAAACTTGCACCTTTACTCTTACATGCTCCCACACCAAGTAGATATTTTTATCAGCATGTATAAGTAGGTTGGTGATTCTCCATTTCAAAAGCGAATCAGAGATTGACTTTATGTTGAGTTTGTGTGTTTCTCTTTGTAGCAAATCATCCTTTAAGATAGAGATTTCACTAACTATACATTCAAATACCACTGTTTGGAAAATATAGTATTTCTAGAAAATATTATAATTTTAGCTAAATAAAATGATTTCATACATAGATACATAGCTAATGTTATAATTGTATAATAAGAGAGTTACTTTTCTTTGCGGGAATTAGCATTTAATTATTTAACATAAAATTAAAGCTGTGATAAAAGAGATAAATGATAAACATTTTTCCACATTTACTCTAATTTGTCAAAATGTAAATTTCTAAAGTTCTAGTTGAAAAAAATTATAAACACAAAATAAGCAAATAACACCTTAAGTGTCTAATATATCTCTGAGCTCTACCTGCCTTAAATTATTTAATCTTTAAAACAACTTCGTGATAGATACAAATATCAAATCATTATGTTGCATATCTGAAACTAATATTATGTTACATGTCAATTATACCTCAATAAAAAAAATCCTTGTGAGGTTGATTTATTATGCACATTTTATAGATGAACAAGCCTAAGTGCCAATTGAAAATGTTACATGCTCAGAGTTATAGGCAGTAGAGATGTTGATATTATTATCAAGAAATTATGTACAACCTGAAAATGGAAATGCATCATTTCTAAAATTTGCAGATGCATGCAGCTATGCATGGATGACACGTGGACCAGGACAGGCTAGTAAAGTGCCTAGGAGACAAATTTAAGGGTCACCTGCTCTCACAGTTGTAAAAGTGCAGAGTCAGTACTTGCATGATCTTAATAGTGGGTGCTTCCTGAAATTGTGCACCCTAGATACCTTACTTGCCATAACCTGAAAAGTAGAACAGGTGCGTTGGTCCTAGCCAAGTGTAATGTAAAATCCTAGTTTGCATCTGCTGAGCTTTCTTCAGCATTTCTGATTTTCTGCTTTCCTTTCAGAAACCTTGGCCACTGATAGACGCTCTTGATCAAAAACTTCCTCCCAACAATTGGTTATGAATATCTGCAGTGGAACCCATTTTTCTGATTTCAAAATGAAAAAACATAGCACCAGATACCAGACACTAAAACAAATACCTTAAGCCTGTTCTTAATACTAGTAGTTGAACTTTACAGAAGCTCATGGAAAAAGCAGAAAGGAAAGTAACTTATGCTGAGGGCCTATTCAGAATCAAGTACTTTGCTCAACACTCAGTAGATATTTACTGAGAACCTGCAATGTGATAAGCATTATTCTAGGCACTAGAGATAAACCAGTGACAAAACAGATAAAATTTTCTCCCATAAACAGAGTGTACATTGTAGTAGGGGAGATATAGACAATTAATAGAATAAATTAGAAAATTATCTAACAGGTTAGAGTACAACACCACCCTTAGACCCCAGAAAAGTCTAGGCCCCATTAGAAGCTTCCACTCTAGCCCTATTCCTCATGACCATCCTCTTCGTTAGGGAGATTCCTCTGTCTGTGCATCTGTAGACCAAGGAACCAAGGGCTCCTGATTGCAGCAGGTGTGCACAAAGCTTTTACCTGCTGTCTGGGAAGAACACAGGGATTCTCATGGTTGGGAATGGGGCCTGAACTGGGATGATGAGGGGTCGGACATTTGAGCTGAGTGTTGGAACTCTGAGGAGTCTAAATGCAAAGGAAGGAATTTTAAATGCAAAGGAAGGAATTTTAAATGCAAAACCAGACTTCCAGGGTGCTGTGAAGGTACATTTGTCAAGGTAGAAGGATAAAACACACTTCATTTAACATTTTGTTACCTTGATTTAAAACAATTAAATATTTATATTTATAGTATGTGGGCCTCCATTTACATTCTTGCTCCAGGCCTGGCAATTGCTAGATGTAGACCAGTTAGAAGAAGTAAATGATATAGAAAAATAATACAGAAGAGTGAAGGGGATTAGGTAAAAAAAACAAACAAACAAAAACAAGGGGATGAGGGTTGCAATTTTAAACAGAATGCTCAGAAAAGGACTCACTGAAAGGGGAGAGTAGAGCTTGAAAGGGGTAAGAGAGTTAACCATGCAGTTACATGGAGACCCCCGATAGGAGTATTACTGGCGAGTTTGAGGTTTGAGGAATAGAAATCAAGCCAGCGTTTACAGAGCAGATTAAAAGACAAGGTCAGAGATGGGGGAGATGAGTGCATCACTGTGTCATTTTAAACACTCTGGCTTGTCTTTTCCAGAAATATGGAGCCTTTGGAAGGTTTGAAACAGAGGAATGATGGGAATCTGACTAACATTTTTTTAAAGACTCATTCAGGCTATTTTAAGGGATCATTCAATCTATGTGTTGAAAACAAGAGGTAGGGGATAATGACAGGAGATGGTGACCAGTTAGGATGTTATTGCAGACAAAAGATTATGGTGACTGGAATTGGGATGCTAGCAGTAGAGCTGAAGAGAATGCTTGTATCCTGGATTCTGGATATGCTTTGAACTTTTGAAAAAAGGAAACTGAAGCTCCTTTCCAGGACAAGCCCTGTGAAGAATTTTTGATTACATATCACTTACAATTCTTAGCGATTTACTGAGAAAAAGTGGTATAGTTGTACAATACTACAGATTAAACTGGCTATTATCATATGATTTATTTTAAGTATGAAATTTTGAGTATTTTAGTAGAGAAGTTTCACTGTATGCATTTCATAATTTTGCAAAATGTGTACAATGATTCGTTTCATATGTACAGTATCCTGCCAGTACACTGGCATAGTTAGTTATCAAAGTGAGCTAAACTAAAAATAATTTAATTTGTTTGGGGTCATATTATTTGTTCATTTGTATAATATAATATCCTGCAAGGAAAAGAAAGTTACAGGAATGCAGCAGATTCAAATTATGATCAGAATTTTATAACATTAGAACAGCACTAATTCTTCAGACAGAGAAATTACAAGCTGGCCTCTTAACAGTTTTGTAAGGAAATTGTTTTTAGTTATTTTCAGCATAAATACTATGGTAGGCAGAATAATGGCTCCCCAAAGATGTTCCTGTCCTAATCCCTTGAACCTGTGAATACGTTAGGTCACATGAGAAAGGAGAATTAAGGTTACAGATAGAATTAAGGTAACCTTAATGAAATCGGCCGAACTTGAGGTAGGACCGTAGTCTGGATTATCCAGGTGAGTCCAGTGTAATCACAAGGGTCCTCAGATGAGGGAAGCAGGCGAGTCAGTTGCAGAGAAGATGTGATGACCAAGCAAGATTGGAATGATGTAATGTGGGGACTTCATCACTGGCTTTGAAGATGGAAGAGGGCCATGATCCAAGGAATGTGAGGGCCCCTAGAAGGAGGAAAATGGAAAAAAACAAAGAAACAAAAAAAGCCAATTATCCCCTTAAAGCCTCCAGAAATGAATGCAGTCCATCTTTCAGCACCTTGATTTGAGCACATTGAAACCTGTTTTGGATTTCTGACTTCCAGAACTGTAAGATGATGAATTTGTGTCGTTTTAAGCCACTAGATTGGTGGTAATTTGTTATAGGAGCCATGGAAAACAGGTAAAAAATATGAATCTAATGGGTATCAGATTGATCTATGGTTACAACTGTAACTATTTTAGCTGAAACTTTTGAAAGATTTTTATTCTTGATAAATGGGTTGGGTAAAAGAAATCCAACATACTTTCTAGCAATGAGAAGTTACAAAATATCCTGTGGACTTGGCCTCAGCTCTGATTAGTAAAATGCCTCCTCCTACCCACTGCCCCACCCCACGAAAAAAGAAACTAACCTGAACATTTGTAAACACAACTCTGTCCTTATATACATTTCCAGTTTAAATTTTACATAATTTACGTGATCATTGAAACGACAATGTTAATATTAATCTAAAATGGACTTGAGTTAGAAGTGCACCTTGCAGAGACAAAAGTAAATCTTTTCCCTAGGAAAGTCTCTTTACCTGAGGCCCCCAGAATATCCACAGATTATGATAAAACAAATGTAAGCACAAAACTAACAAATAGATGTGGAAAGCCCCTATTGTGAAAAACCAGCAAAAACAATAAACACAGAATTAAATCCCAACAATGTCAGATATGGAATTATCAACTACAAAATCTAAGTATATATAAATAGAGATATCATTTAGGAAAATTAAAATTCAATCAAGGATTAGAAGATTATAAAAATGCTCTAGGAGATTTTTAAAGAACAAAATAGAAGTTCCAAAAAGGAATCATAATTATAGAATATAAAAATTCAATAGACAAATGAAATAACCTATTGAGCAAAGCTGAACAGAAAATGAAAACAACAAAGTCCAGAAAGAAAATTTGAAGAGATCAAAGAGAAAAAGCATATTACCAATCAAGGAACCACAGTTATTTTGACATTGGACTGTTCAAGAGCATTGATAGAAACCAGAAGATGATGGGAGTGCTTTTTTAAAGTTTTGAGAAATAATAACTATCAATAACAACTATCAATAACAATAACAACTAAGTTTTGAGAAATTAAACTATGTATTAAGCTAAATGATCATTTGAGAATAAAGTAAAATTAAAGATATTTTCACCAATTGACTTACAATTTAAAACAAAAGAAAACAAAACAATGATAAATTGAATCAGCATACTGGACAACTCAGGATTTGGAGGAAAATGAAGTCTATGCAAAAAAGCTTAAACCTGCATTTGTTATATTTTATCAAACTAGTTGTTGGGTCATCAATGATTATCATGATTCTCTATAGCTTATGTTTGAGAGACTTCATCAAAATTTTAGAAGACATTATAATATGAGGAAATGGATAACAAAAACACACAGTGTTATAAATGATAATTTAAGAGTACTCTCTAAGAATTCAATGGAAGAGAATAAAGATAAAATGTAACAAGTTGAATTGAGTGGTATAGTTTCAATTGATAATTAGCATCTGGAGTATTGAAAGTAAATAAGTGAAAGACAAGCAAAGTCACAATAGAATAATTGAGTTTTAACTGAGTTGAAAACCATAGTCTCTTTAACAAATCCATGTGCAAAGTTAATCTTACACTGCTCCACATCAAATGAATGCAAAGAGGATATAGCAAATGGATTTCATAGGGCAATTTAAAACATCAGAGACAAAGTTCTTGTTAGTATCCAAAAAGAAAAGTCTATTGCCTAAATAACAAAAGAATCAGAAAATCTCAATTTTCTTATATTATTATTATTATTTTTATAATGAACTCTTGCAATACAATGGCACCATATATAATATCAATGCTGACATACTATAAATGCAGTTGTTTTGGGAGACATTGAAATAGTCATCTATCTAACGTTGAGAAAACTAGTAGACAAAATGTAAGGACCATATTGAGGCCTTCAAGGGAAGTTAAAGTAATTAATATTTTAGTACCAATAGACATATTAATACCAAAATTAACACCTAATAAGCATATACTATATCTTATATTCAAAATTTTGTAAAACATTTACAAAACTCCCCGTAATCCATCCATCTACTTGTTTATCATTGTTTTATATACATATATAAACTAACATATTTCTATATTATAAATATATACTATATATAAATTCATACATATTTATTTATTTAATATCATTGTATTACACACAAAATAAGGGAAATACTCAGAAGACAAAAATGAAGTGAAAGCAAGAACTGCAAAAGGTACAATTAGAGTTGAAGCTTCTGGCTAACCTGAGAGTATCTTTTATTCCCTGGTGACCTTAAGCTTTTTTTTTTTTTATTGATAATGCAAGACCCAGTGGGCCAGACACAAAATCAAGGCTCACCCTAATGGGGTTACTCTACATAAATCTAACACTAACTCTGTCAAGCATGAACTAGGAAAAAACAGTCCTATAGAAAAGGACATCAAGGGAACTTGTAGACTTGGGCATTGGGTAGAAGAGAAAAAAGAAATAATCTAACAAGAGAAAATTTTAACTACAAGTAGCCCTTCACGCAGGATTGGGTTCCACAGTCCAACTCAGGTTGAAAATTGCCCTTTAGTGCCTTGTAGAAGTAAACACGAATCCTCTGTGGAACAAACACACCTTAAACTAATGCCTCAAAAAATTTCCACAGAAAAAGTACTAAGAAAAAATGAACTGACAGTCAAAAATCACAAAACTGCTGAGGACACCAAGCACCATGTGGATGAGCTGGTAGAAATAACAGACACTCTTCCAAAGACTTCAAGGAAAGAGGTCAGAATAATAAAACAAGAAGGGCTGTCTAATTTCTGGTCGAGTTTGCTTTCCTTATGGGAATGGTGAAAGATTAATGAGGGCAACTTCATAAAGTTAAATATTATCTAGATTTAAGTTTTTTGGTTCTGTAGTTACATTAAATTGAATGTTGTAATCCTTCTTGAATAGGTTTAATGCAGTGGATTAAAAAGTCTGGAGAAGATATAGGGGAATGTGGGGATTATCTCCCATGTGTAATTCCCATTCTTTTGAAAATTCAGTAGGTCCATCCCCTTGAAGATCTAATGTTACTGCCCTAGGATTTTGTATCTCCAATTCAAGATCTAGGCTTTGAGCTGATACCGTCTTGTTAGGAAGGGAACCTCAAGGAATAGAGATCTGTTTTTATCAATGTATCACCTGAGCATATTACTTTTCATTACAAAATAAAATATCAAATTAGTGTATCCTAGGTCTCATTTCCTAGCTAGATAATTGCTAGATAACTTTACAATATGACAAACAAACAAAAAAGGATATAATTTCGATGATTAGTATTGCACCTTTCCAGTTAACATTCTCATTTTCCCTTCCAAGGGCTGCCCTCCTTCCACACACATGAAAACTGGGAATGGGTGGGTGTAGTAGACACTGCTGGTGCTCTGCACAGACCCCTCTACTGGGACAGTGCACCAAACCCCCCAGCTTCTGTGAGTGTTGTCTGCTAACGGCTCACAGTTTCCCCTTTCTGAGAATGGGCTTGGACATAGAGGAGCCTCCTCACCAGGAAATGCCTAGGAAGTGAGGTTCTCTCACAAGGGGCAGTAACAGCCAATGGCTGGTGGAGCTGTAAGTACAAAAGGTTGGCCCCTTGCCTCAAGGTGTGACAATTTTGTGGTGGTATTTATTTTGCAGAGATCCCTCTGGACTTTAGCTGAACCCATATCTTTGCCTGGCTTCTTTGCTTATCCTGCTTTCTTTACCCCCTAACAAGTTTCACCTGAGAGCCCTCTCTAACTTAATCGCTGCACAAGAATCATCATCTCAGGCTCTGTATCTAGGAAACCCAAGCTAAGAAAAAGTGTTCTGTGGAATTGTCGTAGATTACTTGTTATGGTAAATTGTACACTGCCAAACATTTGGGAGCTGTCATGTAACACCCACAATATAGGCTCCTCCTCCCTATGAGACACTGTTTTATCCTAACTATGTATCATATGTGTCACGAGTGTACATATGTGTGTTTAAAAAACCTGTATGTAAATGTGTTTACAGGTATGTATTAATAAACCAAATATATACATCTTTCTGTGAACTTCTAATGGAATTATCCAGCATATTTGGACATTTCCAGGCAATACTACTTACTGTCTGCCAAAATAAAATAAGTTCCTTTGAAATATTTACAGGACAAAACTCAGGAACAGGTGTGTGTGTGTGTGTGTGTGTGTGTGTGTGCTAGCGAGCACACACTGTCTTCAGCTAAAGGCTGGCTGTTTAGGGAAAGGAGTATCCTGGGCTGTTTCAGTATGTTGCTATTTTTAATAGCCCATCATGTGAAGAACTCACCTATTAGAAGAGGCATCATTAGGATGAAACACAAAACACAGATTAATTTCATAAGTTTGAGGTTAAAGCAGAAAAACTATTTTTATAAGGAGAGATTTTTAATTAAAAATGTCTTCAGTTCTGATGAACCACGGCATGAAAGAGTTAAAAAAGATCATTTCTTTTTAAACAAACCTCCTTTTTTACGCCTAGTTCTTCCTTTGGAAGTGCTTAGACATCGTTCACACTGCTTTTATAACTCTGCAAATGGTTTCACCAGTTCTTTTTAACCATTGCCTCTGCTTTTAATGCCCAAGAAAGAATTTTCTTAATTAAAGTCCCCCTGTGCTTCTGTCAAAAAGTCAGGTTGGTTTCAGGCCTCATCTTTAGCTCTTACCTTCGGCACTGGGAAAGTAGCCAGTATAACAGAGAAAGAAAAATAGTTGGGCCAAATAGTTGCATTTGCTAAGCTAAGAGGACTAAAAAAACTAGTTAGCCTTTTATGTACACATCCGTGCACCCATCCATTCAATAAGCTTTCCTTGAATATTTAATGGATGTAGAGAATTATACGAGAGTCTCAGAGTATTAAAGATGGGCAAGGTGCATTCTGTGTTCTAAAGGAATTGGAAGTGTAGAACTGGAAGTCAAACATTTAATAATGTATCACAAAGCATCATCTGCTGAGTCATAGAGACAGTGTAAAGAAGGCCCAAGTACTTCAGAAGGAATAACAAAGAAACAAAATAGAGGTTTGTTCATTAAAAAGGAGTTCTCAATTTTTCTCTGCTCTGATTAACCAGAAATGATGAAATCTCTTGCTTAAAAAAGATAGAAATCAGGGGCTGGCCTGGTGGCACAAGCGTACACAAGCTCCACTGCGGTGGCCCAGGGTTCGCCAGTTTGGATCCCGGACGTGCACTGACGTACCACTTGGCAAGACATGCTGTGGTGGCATCCCATATAAAGTAGAGGAAGATGGGCACGGATGCTAGCCCAGGGCCACTCTTCCTCAGCAAAAAAGAGGAGGATTGGCATTGGATGTTAGCTCAGGGCTGGTCTTCCTCACACACACAAAAATAAATAAATAAATAAATAAAAAGATAGAAATCAAACATATACTATCAAGAATTCTTAAAATCACATGGACACACAGAAGCAAAATAGTGAATTAGTATATATGAAAATAATGAAAGGTAAATTTTGAGGGCAAGGAAACCCAACCTCATTCAGTTAGAAAAAAATGGAAAAGAGTATCTGACTTATTTTTATGGACCTCCAAATTTCTGTATCTTGTAATACATTGAAGCAGCCATGTCAGATGTAGAACAAATGCTGTCAGGATTCTGTTCAATTTCATTTCAAAGCTTTCAAAATGGATTTTTGAATAGACCTGAAAACTTTTAAAAAGTTCATTTAATCTACTGTTCTGTCCTTGGACTAAGAGTCTAAGACTCAAGGACAAAGACTCTGACTTGGCAAAAGCCTAACTTTTCCAATCCAGCAAATGCCTGACTATGTTCTCTGGATAACTGGTTTAGTGCTTTTCGTTAGAGGGTCTTAGATTTTTTTCCCTCAATTGTAGGAACAACATGCAGACTATATTTAGGGTGGTTGCAAATGAGAAGTTAACCTCAAAATATATTATTTACTCTATTTGTATAAATAAAATACAGCATAGAATTCTATTATTTAGGTTTTCTACATTTTGTAACTGATTTTTGCTTACTTGATGTATTAACTATTAAAATATACATATCTCTAAATAAGGTAGTAGATTAGTGCTTTCTGTGCAGCTCTGTCAAGTGTTGTTTAATTTTGTGGCTATGTTGTTAGATGCATAGAAGTTTAAAATTTGTATCTTCCTGGTGAATTGAAACGTTTATAATTATATAATGACCCTCTTTACCTCAATAATGTTTTATGTCTTTTAAATATATTTTATATTAAAATTAGCATGGTAATAATAATTCTCTTTTGCTTAATATAACTCCAGTATACTATTTTTTATGTTTTTACTTTCAACTTTTCTGTAGCTTTATGTTTAACAGTGTCTTTTGTATACAGCCTCTTTTCGTTGTTTTTTATTCAACCCTTAGTCTTTTCCTTCCACGAGGATTCTGTTTACTTCTGCCAGGCACCTGGAGGCATTATTTAGAACCACTTTAAATTCTCATCTTGAGAATTACCTGTGTTTTGGCCAACACAGGTAATATGCATTTTTCTGCCAATCATCCTGAGGGCTAGATGAAGGTAACAAATTCTCAGGGGTAATTTAATTTGTTCAATCAGCACCAAGATTTGAGACTGGAAAATTTTCTTTCATTCCTCTGAAAAGTAGGGTAATTTTTTTTGTGTGTATGTGAGGGAGATCAGCCCTGAGCTAACATCCATGCCAATTCTCCTCCTTTTGCTGATGAAGACCAGCCCTGAGCTAATATCTATTGCCAATCCTCCTCCTTTTTTTTCCCGTTTTCTCCCCAAAGCCCCAGTAGATAGTTGTATGTCATAGCTGCACATCCTTCTAGTTGCTGTATGTGGGATGCCGCCTCAGCACTGCCAGACAAGCGGTGCGTCGGTGCATGCCTAGGATCCAAACCCGGGCCGCCAGTAGCAGAGTGCACACACTTAACTGCTAAGCCATGGGGCCGGCCCCCAAAAGTAGGGTAAATTTTAAGTTTACTCTCACTCTGAGATCTCTGTCGTCTCATATTTATATAGAAAGCTGCATGATATTAAATATTAGGAGATAAATACTACATAATTATCAAGACCCACCGTCCATATTATGCTGATGGAATTAAAATCTCTCTTTTTAAACATTTATTGAGGACTTAATAGGTTTCTATATAATGCTAGATAATGGGACCAAACCTTCAACAGGCGTTTAGTCCAGCTATTGCTTGCCTCAGTCATTAAACTACACGCGTATTCTGCCCATTTCCTCTCTTGTTTTGGGCTCTTCTTACTGAGTTCAACATTGGTTTACTGATTTTCTTATCTCTATAGTATCTCTCTCCAAAACTTCTTTCCTTAATATCAAGTCTCAAGTTTCAAACTGTATTCAAATCAGTCATCCTTGAATATACAAACTCACTTTAAAGTCAACATTTCTCAAACTTGAGTTCATGATTTTACCCTCTAAGGCTATCTGAGCCATGGTCACATGGTTCTCTGCAAATACAAACAGTCACTACCGGCGTATATTAAGTGTACATTTTTAGAAGGTATGATATGCAGTGGATATTCACAAAGGGGAGTGGGGAGAAAACTACCAATACAGAGCCTCAACAACGCTCTCAATTCTATTTTTTCATAATTGTCCACTGCCCTTTGAATCTTGGAGTCTAAAAGAATACTAAAGTTCATGTTCATAACACATCATCAGATGTCAAAAATATTCTGAAATATTCCAGCTGTTCATGTAGCCTATTCCTGACACTTCCTCTAATATGCAACTCACTTAATCAGGAGATGATCACTTACTCTGCTAGCTAGATCTAATTGTAAACTTTTTTAAATGAAACAGAATATAGGCTGTGTCTTTTTCCCTCTCCCCCTCTTGATTCTATATTGATTCCCTGAAATTTCACTAAGATTATTTACATTTGAATTATAATTCTTCACAGTTTACAACTAAGGTTAGAATACAATTTTCCTCAGAACACCCACCTACTCAACAATCAAGATGGGATCTTGAACGTTTATTGGGTCAAATATCAGCTCTCATCCATTCAGGACTATATGTCAGTTAGTATCAATTTATAGGTTGAAAGTTCAGCCATCAGTAGTTCTCAACCCTGGCTGCATATTTTGATTACTGAGGAGTCATTTAAAAATACCCATTCTTGGACCCCACCACGTGCAAATTAAATCAGGATCTCTGTGCACGGAGATGGGGACACTTTTGAAAATTCCTCGGATGATTCCAATCTGTGGCCATGTTTGAGACCCACAGTTTTCATAAAGCCTTCAAGTTCCATCAGTAGTTCTCAAGTATTTACTGCTTTATAAGGCTTCTTCTCATAATTCTGGCAAACACTTATTTTTCCCCAGGAGATAAAACTTATCATAGAATAATTTTATCAGAAAAGGTCTTCCTTATTTAAAAATACTGAAGCATAAAGGCCAGCCCCATGGCGTAGCGGTTAAGTGTGCACGCTCCACTGCTGGCGGCCAGGGTTCAGATCCCGGGCATGCACTGATGCACCGCTTGTCAGGCCATGCTGTGGCTGCATCATATATAAAGTGGAGGAAGATGGGCACAGATGTTAGCCCAGGGCCAGTCTTCCTCAGCAAAAAGAGGAGGATTGGCATGGATGTTAGCTCAGGGTTGATCTTCCTCACCAAAAAAAAAAAAAAAAAAAAAAGTGAAGCACTTCAACAGCGTACAGTGCTTTTGTCATACAGAATGTTCTATCGGCTCCCATTTTCCTCTCTGCTTTCATCCAGCAGATCAGAGATTTTCTGATCTCTAGTCCCACCATAATAAGAAATTCTCCACTATCAACCTTTTTTATCTTAATCAGCATTACGCCAAATCTATGTGTTTAGACTCTGAAATCTTGCATTGTCCATTATACAATGCCATAGTCTCTCTCTCTCTCTTTTAATGCGTTTACTTCTCTGGTTCTAGAAGTTACAAGAGTCATTGCAGGTGAGTTAGACAATACTGGGAAGTAGAAAATTTTTTAAAAAATTTTTGAGATATTTTTCCCCATGGAAATAGCTTTGGGGTTGTCTTGTTTTTATTGTGCCTGTTTTTTTTTACAGACATCATATATTGTGTTTTGCAACCTGCTCCGTCACTCAGCAATGTTACATGAACATTTTGCTGTGCAAATTTGCTAAATATATTTGATTTTTTCATGGTGCTATGGACTGATTGTGTTCCCCCAGAATTCATATGTTGAAGTCCTAATCCCCAATATGATGGTATTTGAAGATGGAGACTTTGGGAGGTAATTAGGTTTAGATGAGGTCATGAGGGTAGGATTTTCATGATGAGATTAGTGCCCTTATAAGGATAGACCAGAGTATGCAAGTGTGTGCATATGCGTTTGTGTTTCACTCCCTCACTCCATCTCTCCCCTCTCCCCCCACTGCTATCCACCCATTTCACACTTTAGGTGAATGTTTAACTTATTAAGGGATAGTCAAACTTTTCTAAAGTGGTGGTATCTTTGTACATTCTCACCAGAAAAACCAGAACCAGAGTTCAGTTCCTTTACATCCTTCCCAGTACTTGGTATGGTCAGGCTTTCCATTTTAGTGATATAATAGGTGTGTAGTGGTATCTTATGATTTTTCTTTTTCTTTTCTTTCTTTTTTTTTTTCTTGCTGAGGAAGATTAGCCCTGAGCTAACATCTGTGCCAGTCTTCCTCAACTTTATATGTGGGTTGCCTCCACAGCATGGCTGACGAGTGGTGTAGGTCCATGCCCAGGATCCGAACCCATGAACCCAGGCTGCTGAAGCTGAATATGCTGAACTTAACCACTGAGCTGTGGGGCTGGCCCCTCGTATCTTGTGATTTTGATCTGCATTTCCCTGATGACATGAAGCTGAGTAGTTTTTCATGTGTTAATTGCCAACCATATCTTTTTTGAAATTTCTTTTTGTATGATTTGTCATCTTGTTACTGTTTTTTGACATTTCTTCATGTGTTCTTGATAAAAGTCCTCTACTGGAAATATTCACCAATATATTATTCCAATCTTGGCTTTGTCTTTTCAATAGTTTTTCCAGAGAAAAAGTTATTGATTTTATTGAAGTTTAATTTGTTCATTTATTCTTTTACTGGTTATTCTTTTGGGGTTGTATGTAAGAAATGTTAGCTGAATTTAAAGACATATTTTTTCTTATGTTTCCTTCTGTAATGTTTACTGTTTGAGGTTTTTTATTGATGAATATGATCCATTTCTAGTTTATTTTTCGAAGTTCTTTTTTTTTTTTAATATGGATACACAGTGGCTACAGAAATATTGATTTAAAAGATTATTCCTGTACCACTGAATTGCTTTTGTACCTTCATTGAAGGTCAATCATTTATTTATATGTTTATTTCTGGACTTTCTCTTCTGTTGCATTTATCTGTTTTATTTATGCTAATACTTTCGTGTATTGATTAACGTGTTTTTATAACAAGTCTTGAAATCAAAGTCATGCACTCGTTCAACTTTCTTCTTCTTTTGTGAAGTTCTTTTGGTTATTCTTGGTCCTTTGCTTTTCCATTTGAATTTTAGAATCCACTTGTCAATTTTCTACATTTAAAAAAGCCTACTAGGATTTTGATTGAGATTGTATTTAATATTCAATTTAGAAAGAAATATTGAGTGCCCCCACTCCTCCTCTCCCCTCTTTCCCATGTGAGGATACAAGACAGGAAGAGAGTCTTCACCAGGAACCAAATTAGCTAACAACCAGATCATGGGACTTCCCAGTCTCCACAATGGTGAGAAAGAAATTTCTATTGTTTAAGTCACCCGGTCTATGGTTTTGGTATAGCAGCAGAGTAGACTAAGATACATTGCATTCCATTTTATATTTTATCCATTCACCTAAAGTGATTTTAAAATTGTTTCTATGATAAATAATGTCACAATGAAACATTTTTATGTATAATTACTTAAGTATATCTTTGAATATTTCATAAGGTGTTTTTTTTTTCCTCCTTCCAAGGAAACTTCAGGCATCCAATGATGAATTCCAAGCTAGAGCACACTGTCAACCTTGCAAAATCAATGATTAGTGCTACCTAACTAGAAATAATTCTGGTACTTTTTCCTTTTATACTATTCAAATCAACTCTTCATGGTATGTTGTCTTGTAGGTATCCTTTTCAGTGCCCACTCATGTTTAAATTTAGATTTTTTCACATTCACAAATTTGATTCTGAAAAAAAATTAAGTAGGTTCGTTAATGCAGAGCAATAATATTTATTTCCTTTTCCTTACAGATCCGAAGATATGTGGCAGATGTTTAACAAAGCCTTGATGAATTAAAATAAAAAGAGGAAGAATGTTTTCTTAATTTATCACTTTTTTTATGTTTTCTTTATATAGTGACCATGTTTAACAAAAATTAGTATACATGGCATGCCATTTGTGAATGCACTTGTGGGCATTATGGGACACAATAATTGGAACTGGAGATTTAGACTGTTGCACAAAATTAGGAATGTTTATTTTATTTTAGTAACATTTCTCATCGTTATATTTTCACATACAAATCAGCATGGCAAAATAGCTAACTGAAATATACTTATTCTTATCAGTACGTTTTAACATAAAAAGAAGACCTTCTCCCTTACTGACCAAAATACCTTTTCTCGTAGACACCATAACTCGAGCCTATACCTGAGTCAAAAATGCAGTATAGGATATTTAAAGCTATGTATTTCCTGAGTCCTTATAAAATTAATTCATCTGGCAATTTGAACTCTCAGAGAAACAAGCATAAGCTGAAACTCACAGTTCCTCAAGTCATAAATGGAAAATTGCAAAATGATAATATAATTTATTTTCATTTCTGAATTTAAACACCTCACGTCAACAATGCTTGTTACTGCTTTCCTTCTACAGTCTTTCCAGTGAAGAGTTAGCCTGGTTTAAATAACATAGCATAATGAACAGTGATAGTATAGCTACTTTTTTATTCACTGAGAAAGTGTAAGAGAATGTAACTACTTTGAAACTTACGATGACAATTCTAACATCTAAGTAGTAGATTCCAACAGCTCTGCTGATTTTTTTCTCTATAACTTTAGGTTTTTACATTTTTATCTACCAAGCCCACTTTTATCCTAATATATATCTCATTTTAATATTTATGTCAAATATTGACCCTAAGCATCAATGGAACTGTCCCTAATTCCTCACCAATTATTGAGATAATCAAATGAGCTAATTTCTGTGAATCTGCTTTCAATTGTTACTTTGAGACAGTAATATATTCAGCATAACTTAAAAAAAAGCCTTCATTGTTATGTTAAACAATCCAAAATGAGCATTTAAAAATATTTACAGGGGCCGGCCTGGTGGCACAAGTGGTTAGGTGCGCATGCTCTGCTGCGGCGGCCCGGGGTTCACCAGTTCAGATCCCGGGCTGACGCATCGCTTGTTAAGTCATGCTGTGGCGGTGTCCCATATAAAGTGGAGAAAGATGGGCACGGATGTTAGCCCAGGGCCAGTCTTCCTCAGCAAAAAAAGAGGAGGATTGGCATTGGATGTTAGCTCAGGGCTGGTCTTCCTCACAAAAAAAAAAAAAAAAATTTACAATAAACCTTATTTACTAGACTATTTATTAGATACCCCAGTTTTAAAATTCTAGCCTGTCCGTAAATATGATAATTTTAACATTTGCCATCTATTTCCTTCCCAGAAGTAATATTCTCAGCAGGCTCACCACTTCTGACATTTTCTTTCGTTTTACAGAGATAAGTGGCATCCTGGAAGTGCCTTCCCTTCTCCCCATCTCATTAGCATTCATAATATTAATTGCCAAAAATTACCAGCTGCAAGAAGTTTTATCTAACAAAGCTGCTCTATGGCTTTCTCAAGACAATTTAGCACCATTTATGTCCCAAGCAAACACTTAGGTATGTAAATAGGAAGAAGCCCACAGTATAATTAATATTTAAAAGGTAAAATGTCAGACTTAGCTAAGCAATTTTTAACATCCTTCACCCCTCACCCTCTTTGCTTTAACCACATGTTCTTCCTAGAGATAAGCTCTGGGATTTTACTGAGAAAGCTACAATTGATCACAGCTAAGTGTTTTGCTGCAAAGTGCCAACAATTAGCCAGGCATGCAGTGCTGAATTCAGGTTTGGGAATGAATATATTTAACTCTGAAACTTCTATTGCTCATTTGAATATTTCCATTGAAATAATTTATTTAACCCAAGACAGCGAATTATTTGAGTTAAGTTAGTACAACAAAGATATAAATCAGGGTCAAGCAAGTCAGAAGCAGTTGGCAGGAATAAAGTTCTTCACAATTTGATATATATTGATTAATCACCTGCCAATAAAGGATGAATATTGCATTCATCTCAAAAGTACAATGAATTCAAATTTCTTCTATTAACCAAGAGGTCATCTTTATTCAGATGTGTTGGTGATTCATGAGAGTCACATCAATTTCTGTCCCTCTTAGAGAACTCACTGAAATTAAATGGCTTCTTCAAGTTAAAAAGATGATTTACAAGAAATAAAATATATGCAATTATCTGAAATATTTACTTATTATAAAAGAGGGGGCATTGTGACATATTTGAAATTCTAATTTCTAAATCAAATTCTCAAGTTCTTCTTTCTTGAAACTTTCTAGGTCTTTGAAGAAGCTAGGAAATTAAATAAAAGAAGATGGCATAATGGAAATAGAAATCCCAACTTAAAACCAGCAAAAAATACAGAAGGATTAATTGGGTAAAACCAACTCATTCTAAAATAAAAAAGAAAAGGAAAGAGTTTGGATTTTACCAAATGACAATACTCAGTATGAGTATGACCAAGCTGCAAGCAACAATAAAGCATTCGCTGGATATCCTGGGACTAGCAGGTGAGATAACAATGAAGCATCAGAAAAGAAGCACAGGGTATTTCCAAGACATTCAAATCAATAATTGGGAATGATTTGCAAAAGTGAAAGTGTGCAGAAAGTATATCTTTGCTATTTCCAAAATATATTTCTTTATATCTCTCCTTACACATAAGCATATGTTATTTTCTACTATACTAACAAGGTTTTCTGTTGTTGTTTTAATATATTTCTGCTACTTCAAAGTTGGTATCCCAATTGTCTTTAGCATCAAACTCTTACCATAGCAGGAAAATTATCTCCAATGTAGCAGAAAGTCTTTTTCTTAAATGTTAAGATACAGTCATAGGTTTATGTGACATTGTCAGAAAATTACCTGTAATGTATAAACAACTGTAGGTCCAGAAATGTGGACTCTAACTTAGTTCCTTGCCATCACCACATATTAAATATAAAACAATTTCTGTGGAAATTTTTCTAAGATAATTTATGCACACTTCTTTATTAAACAGAGAATGTTAAACCTAATACTACTTTAAATTTTTGATATTTATCATTTGCAAAATGTATTATCAGGCCATAGTATAGAACTACTGAATATGTTACATGTCAGTTTCTAGATGGATTCATCCCAAATTGCTTGCTTTAAAAAAATTCTTGTATCTACTATCTTTTTCACATCTCTGAAAGATTATCAGTAATCTTCCCTGTAACAAGCATTGAATCTCCCTTCAGTCCTCTCTACCTCAATTCAAATTTCTTGTCTATAATTTAAGAATTTAAAATGCAAATTGTTAGAATTACTTGTAAAATAAGGAGTAAATTATCTCCAAGTGCGGCCCTGAGGGGTTTTATATTTAAAGGTGCACATATGTGTGTATATATGAATACATTTTCCAATACTTATGTTGGCTTCTCAAGCATCTTTAAATTAGTTAGTTAAAGCAATGGCCTGAAGTTCTAGTTAGCTGAGTCTGGTTCATTAAGGTGTGATTGAACATATTTTTTTTAGATATAGCCTTTTAACAATTCTGGGATTGCCAGTAATAAATAAATCATGGCTGTTTCATTACAATTATCTCTTTAGTAATGGTTAAGTCATCTATTTGCTCAACAATAGCCTACAATGAGGCATAAAGAGCCATATAGTAGGATCTTAAATGTAGCTAATCCGGAGAAATAAAGATCTCACTAAAAGGTTAAGTGATCAAGAACAAGAAAATAAACGACCCAATTAAGAATTTGTTAAAAGATTTGAACACTTAACTAAAGAATGTATATAGATGACAAACACATGAAAAGGTCATCAATGTAATTAGTCATTGGGAAAAGGCTATTTAAAACCACAAAGTGTATTACAGATCTTTCTTGATTTACGATGGAGTTACATCCAGGTAAACCCATCGTAAGTTGAAAATATAGTTAAGTCGAAAATGCATTTCATACACCTAACCTACCAAACATCATAGCTTAGCCCAGCCTACCTTAAACATGCTCAGAACACTTACGTTAGCCTACAGTTGGGCAAAATCATCTGACACAAAGCCTATTTTACTATAAAGTGTTGAATATCTCATGTAATTTATTGAATATTGTACTGAATGTGACAAACAGACTGGTTGTCTGGGTGCAGAATGGCTGTAAGTGTATTAGCTATTGACCTTCATGAGCACGTGGCTGACTGGGAGTTGCGGCTCACTACCACTACCCAGCATCATGAGAGAGCATCCTACCACAAATTGCTAGCCTGGGAAAAGATCAAAATTCAAAATTCGAAATAAGGTTTCTATTGAATGTGTATTGCTTTTGTATTATCATAATGTCAGAAAATCGTAAGTCAAACCATTGTAAATCGGGGACCATCTGTATTCGACCAAAGTGCTGTCATCAAGTTCATACGTCAAGACATAAATCAAGGTCATGCAAGTTAGATGCAGTGGGCAGGAAGAAAATTCTTCACAATTTGATAATTATTGGTTCATTACCTGCCACCCTCAAACACTATATATTTCCTTCATCTCAAATTTGAATTCATATTATCTCTACTAACTGAAGATGCTTATTTATAAAAATTTTTGAAAAGAGAAATATCAAGTGCTGGTGAGCATGAAGGAACAACTTGAACTTTTATACATTGCAGTAGGAATGCAAAATAATGCTACAGCCACTTTGGAAAATAGTATGGTGGTTTCTTATAAAGTTAAATCTTCACTTGTATATTACTGAAAAATCCTATTCCTTTATCCAAGAGAAAGGAAAACTTAAGTTAATACAAAAACCTGTATTATAGGGGCCGGCCCCATGGCTTAGCGGCTAAGTGCGCGCACTCCACTGCTGGCGGCCGGGGTTCGAATCCCGGGCGCGCACCGACGCACCACCTCTCTGGCCATGCTGAGGCCGTGTCCCACATACAGCAACTAGAGGGATGTGCAGCTATGACATACAACTATCTACTGGGGCTTTGGGGGAAAAAATAAATAAATAAAAAAAATTAAAAAAAAAAAACCTCTATTATAATGTTTATAGTAAAACTGTTCATAACTGCCAAAAATTGAAAACAATCCAAATGTCCTTCAAGAGGCGAATGGATAAACTGTTACACATCCATGCAATGGAATACTACTTAGCAATCAAAAGGAATGAACTACTGGCACATGTAATAATATATACAAATTCCCAATGCATTTTTCTAAATAAAGCAGTCAGACTCAAAAAGCTATATACCGTAAAATTTATTTCTGTAACATTTCAGAAAAAGTAAAACTATAGGAATGGAGAACAGATCACTAGTTTCCAGGAGTTTGGAGAGGTGAGAGGAGTTGACCACAAAGGGGCAACATGAAAGAATTTGGGTGGGAGGAGATGATAAAACTGTTCTGAATCTCTTTTTGGTAGTGAATATAAGACTGTGCATTTTTCAACACTCAAGGAAGTGTATACCACTGGTAAATTTTACTATATACAAATTTTTAAAAAGTAAAAATGAAGAAATGAGAACATGTAGAGTTTGTGTCTACATACTCAAATAATAGTTATATCAAATGATATCAGACTATTTTAGTTGCTATTAAGCCTATTAAAGTAAGATGTGCTCTGTTTCTTAAAAAAGAAAAAAAAAGGAGGTAAGACCATGAATCCAGTTAAAGGAATAATAAAATATGTTCAAAATCAAACATGTAATATTGAAATACCACACACTATATAATCTAAACATGAAAGCAGGGAACAGAATGTAGGCATGGATAGCATACAGATTTTATTCCATTTCCCAACTTCAATAGCATGCTGGCAACTGTCTAGGGTAAGGCAACATCTTGAGAAGAATTCTGAGGCCAAGTCCAGATTCAATGTTAAAGAATACTCTGATTGATTGTTGGTGCAAAGGGGAAGTAGTGGCATGCACATTTGCCATTTCTAAGGAGATTACTGGAGTATGTGGCACAAATCAATCCATCAGAGCAGAACAAGCTAATGGAGTTAAGAGATTTGATATAATACCAGAATCTTCCTCCTCCTAATACAAATTTGGACACATAACTTCTCCCCACTGGACCTTAATTCCACCATAGTGAAAATAGGAGCTCATTTGTAAAATCTACTAAAATTCTACAGAAATAATGTTTCATAGAACACAGGTGGGAAATTGAACTAAAGTCACAAGTGTTCAAATACAAGACAGTGATATTTACTTTCACCAACACTACCAGGACAGAAACCAACAAAGATAGAATGAAAATCAAGGAAATAGTTATAAATAGGTAAAAGGAAGAATCAATGTTTGTTGGAATATTAACTCCTTCAGAATGCCGAGTGTTTCCAAATATAGATAAAAATGAAAAACATTGCTATTCAAAATGACAGTGGAGTTTTTTTAGAATAAAAGTAAATGATTGTAAATTTTACTCATGAGAATAAAAAGTGAGAATAGATGAGAACTTTTCAAAAAAAGAAGTGTTAAATGGACAAACTGGGAAAAGAGACTAATCAAGAAAGCATAATAAAATGTACAGAAAAAACACCTGTATGTATAAAAACTACATGAATCTATGTATAGATGAATTCAAAGAATGTTATAAGGGAAGAATTAAATAAAAGTGTAAGTGAAATTATGGGTTAAGGGAATACATAGTTTCATGGGCATGCACGTTTTTCATACTTTGAATATATAGTAGGAAAATAACCTACAAGAAAATTGCATTTCATTTTCACTATTTAATATTAAAAAAATATGCATGCAAATGTGAAAAAATGTAACAAGGATGTTTAGTACAATGTTATTTCTAGTAGAAAAAAATCTGGGTAATTTACACATACAATAAACGAGTTTGTTAAAGGCACGGTGGATAATCCATTCAGAGCAATGCCACGCAACAATTAAAATCATTTTGTTGTATATGTATATGTAAATATAAACGTGGGTGTAATCAATATCTTGTTATACAAATAATTATTTAACTTTGATAATTATGTATTTTTAAAGGACAAAATTTCCATTATTATATACATAAACATATCTACAAAAATAATGTTAGTATTCTGAGTAGTAGACAGTGAGTTCAGCAATGAAATCTATGTGTATTACAGTCCCCTAGGATTGTACTCAATTTGGAAGATGCCACACAATTTTGTTGTATAAGCCTTTGCGGAATCCATTCTTGCCATTCTAGATCTAGTAACATGGAATTTGTTGTTATGAAACAATAGATATTACAGTTTAGCGTCCAGAGGGAAAGCATCACGGAATGTGTGCAAGACTTATGGGTGGGATCCATGTTTATGGATATGTATTCAAATGAGTCTGACTTCTTTCTTTTCAGGTATTACCTTACGTGATAAGAATTCACACTGTATAATCTAGGACACAATTAGTTTGGCTCCACAAATAGGCAAAACGGGGACTCCCATTAAGTTTATAAAAAGACAAAAGGTGCTGGCTGCTCTCCTGGCGTAATTCCCTGTTAGAAATTGTCAGAGCAAAGGAAAACAATCTTTGTTATAAGCAACTTTTCCCCTCAGATGTTATAACGTTAGCTCATAGAGATGAGCGCTAGATCGATGACAGAGACTGCTAGCTGCTTGCATTCCCAGGTTGACCAACACTGGGCTTTCCTGACTGCTACCTCCTGGTTGGCCATACCGACTGTAGAAGACCGTGGTACACTGGCTTAGACTGTGATATACAGTATACCTACAATATATAACATCATTGTTCATTGTAATTAAAGACACAGTACAGGAATGAGAATAACAACAATGATGTCGAATGGTTAACATTCACTGAACACTTAATATGTGCCTGGAATTATGCTAGTCAGTTTATATTCATTAATTCATTTAATCCACACAACATCATTTTATTAATGTGTTCAATGAATGCAAATGTACTGAGTAATTTTCAAGATAACAGCACATAAGAAGCGTATTCGGGACTCAGATTGAGATCTATCTGTTTCTAGAATGGTTTCAGTAATTTCCTCACATATCTACATTGAGGAAATGAGAAGTAATAATTTCTTAAATAATAATTATATATAAATGTTTGTGTTGTGTTGGTAGCAAGATTAGATTATAGTATTCTCTGGATATGATTTGTTTCCTGTCTAGAAGATCATAAATCGAATCTTTTGCAGTGTTGCATTTTGAGTGAGCATTACTGGTGGCTGACCCTAAGCACCGGGGCATAAATGTTTAACATGGCACTATTTTATCTATAAAGTCTTACTCACATATCTCTATAATCTGTAAAAAAGGTCAAGTTTGTATAGATCATTATCAATGGTAACTCATCTAAGAGATCAAGAAACAGAGACAAAATGTCTTTACTGATGATGGCTTTGAAGATGTCACCTTCTTCTCACAGTTTACCTATTGTTATTAGTTCTTAACAAAAGGGACCTAAACAGAATAGCTGGATAAGGAAATATTAATTGTTGAATTTTGGATGCTTGTGAAATACTGGAAGTGGTGTTCAGGAATAGTATCTATCTGTCTCTCTATCTCTACTTACCTATCATCTGTCTATAAATGATTGATGTCTTCCGATCATGCCATTTCCCCCCATTCCGTACCAATGCCTTTAGCACATGCCATTTTCTGTGCCCCATCTCTTCCCATACCTCTACAAGTTGTTTTTATATTGCAGCATGAATGTGCCTTCTTAATGGAATAATTTCCTTCCCTGTAGATTAGGTAAGATTGCCCTTTTTATTCACTTTTATAGCATCATGTATATCATGCAAAATGTACGCTGCAGCACTTTTCAGAATTTTAATGTTTGCTCATCATTGCATCCACAAAGCCAATTGCAGTGACTGTTACATAATAGGCTTCTAATAAAAAATTTAATAAATCAGTGAATAAATAAATGGTATCCAAGAAAATGGTCTAGTTATATTTCTGGCAAATGCAATTGCAAGAGATGAGCTTTCGCGGCTTTATAAATGCTCCGAGGATCATGACAATTTTGGAGCAGATCAGAGAAGCTAGGAAGCAGGTCTGGCAATAGGCCAAACATACTAAAACTAGCACCTCTCTTTTAGTGTAACATATAAACATTTTTGTCTTCACAGAAAACACAAATAATTCTCTTTTACACCAGCTACTGCAATTTGCTTGCTCTCTACTCCCGAAACATGACTTTGCATTATGCAATACATTCAGATAGTTTCTCCTTTAGATAGCAGGCTTTAGATGGTCCTTTTGAATTGGTATTCTATCTTCAAGAAAAACACCTGTCAAGAGGTTAACGTTATCCTCTGTATGTTCAATCCCGGGATTTTACAGCCTGGGAACCCAAACTACCTGCACTCTGGTGTTAGCCTGCTCAGCGGCTCCTAGGGGCAGGCTTGCCCCTTTATCACTTCATACCATCTCCAAAATAACCATCTCCAAAATAAATACAATTTAACAATGGATTCAATGTTAGCATCAAACCTTTCACTTTCTTAGAATTTTAGTTGCTGCATATGGAATTTAGATCCTAGAGTGGAGTCAAATGAACCGGTAATCAGGATCCCCACCACCAAGTCCCTTGTGAGGCAGCTGCTCTGATCTCTTGTAAAACTAACTGGCATGATAAAGTCTTCCTGGAAGAGATCCTCCAATCCTCTCCCAGAGGAACTGCTCAAGTGTTCTTCCTGTGTTCTCTTAGAGTTTTTAGAAAAGACAAAAGACAAAACAACAGGACATCTACATGCAAAAACTGAGTCTAAATACACACCTTATACCCTTCACAAAAATTAGCTCAAAATGGATCACAGACCTAAATGTAAAATACAAAACTATAAACTCATAGAAGATAACGTGGGAAAAAAACCTAATGACCTTGGGTTTGGCAATGACTTTTTAAATCCAACACCAAAAGCACGATCGATGAAAAAAAAAATGATAAGCTCGACTTCATTAAAATTAAAAACTTCTGCTCTAAAAAAGACAATGTGAAGAGAATGAGAAGACAAGCCAGGGACTGGGAGAAAACATTTGCAAGGGACACATCTGATAAAGGAATGTTATCCAAAATATACAAAGAACTTTTAAAACTAAACAATAAAGAAACAAACACTCCAATTAAGAAATGGGCCAACGACCTTAACAGATACCTCACTAAAGAAGATATACTGATGGCAGATAAGCATATTAAAAGATGTTCCACCTCATGTGTCATCAGGGAAATGGGAATTAAAACAACAATAAGGCATCACTACACACTTATTAGAATGGTCAAAATCCGGAACACTGGAAACAGCAAACGCTGGTGAGGATGTGGAGCAACAGGAACTCTCATTGATTGCTGGTGGGAATTCAAACCTGTACAGCCCCTTTGGAAGACAGTTTCTTACAAAACTAAACATACCTTTACTATACAAGCCAACAATTGCACCCCTTGTCATTTACCCAAAGCAGTTGGCCACTTATGTCCACACAAAAACCTGCACATGGATCCTTGTAGCAGTTTTATTCATAATTGCCCAAATTTGGAAGCACCCCAGACGTCTTTCAGTAACCGAAGGAGTAAATAAACTGTGGTACATCCAGACAATGGAATATTGTTTGGTAGTAAAGAAATAAGCTATTAATACACATAAAGACATGGAGAAACCTTAAGTATATATTTCTAGGTGAAAGAAGCTGATCTGAAAATGCTACATACTGGGATACCAACTATATGACATTCTGGAAAAGGCAAAACTATGGAGACAGTAAAAAGATCAGTGGTTGCCAGAGGCTGCGGGAAGGGGAAGGATAAATACGTAATGTACAGAGGATTTTTAGGACATTGAAAATAATCTGTATGATATTATAATGATGAATACATGTAATTATTCATTTGTTCAAACTCATAGAATGTACAACACCAAAGGTGAACCGTAAGGGAAACTGTGGACTTTGATTATGATGAGTCAATGTAGGTTCATCAACTGTAGCAAATGTACCACTCTGGTGGGGATGTTGATGATGCGAGAGTCTAGGCATGTGTGGGGGTGGGAGGTATATGGGAAATCTCTGTAGCTTTCCCTCAATTTTGCTGTGAATCTAAAACTGCTCTAAAAAAAATTGTCTTAAAAAAAATAAATAAGTTACAGTTGGCAAAGGGGACTGGAAAGCTCAGAAACAAAAAGAGAAATGAACTAATAATAAACAAAAAGACATGGAGGAAACTTAAATGCATATTGCTAGGTGAAAGAAGCCAATCTGAAAAGGCTACATACTGTATGATTCCAACTATACGAGATTCTGGAAAAGGCAAAACTGTGGAGACAGTTAAAGATCAGTGGTTGCCAAGGGTTCAGAGGGGAGAAAGGAAAGAATAAATAATGGAGCATAGGAGATTTTAGGGTAGTTGAAATATTCTGTATATTACTGTGACACTGTAATGGTGGATACACATCATTATACATGTGTCAGAACCCATAAAAGGTACAACACGAAGTGTGAACCCTAATGTAAATTATGGATTTTAGTCAATAATAATGTATCAACATTGGCTTATCAATTACAACAAATGTATAAGTATATGTTAATAACAGGAGATGCTATAGATTGATAAGTGAGGGAGCATATGGGAACTCTGTACTTTCTGCTTAGTTTTTCTGCAAACCCAAAACCATTTTAAAATAATATAACCTGTGAGAAAATAACAATGGGGAAAGAGAGTACAGAGGTATAGAGCAACAGAGAAACAAAAAACTTAGTATGCCTGCAGGAGAACAAGCCCAGGGGAGAGTGGTACAAGATGATGTTTAGCAGTAGGGCCTAGATCTAATACAGTCATGTACAAACTCGAGTCAATAGCTCATCAAAGTGCTGATAGAAGCTATTGAAATGTATCAAGCGATGATACAATCAACCTGTGACACAATAAGAAATATATATTTGGTCTTTGTCCACAGTGCCTGACACAGAGCACTAAATCTCTCGGATTTCCTGAGTGATAGGAGTGTCTTTTGTTCTGAGGTGACTCTTGGTAGGCCTACAGATAGCTTCCGGATGAGGGCTGGTTGCTAGAGGACCAACCATGTGATTAGAGCGTTGGAATTTTCAACCTCATCCCTGGACCTTTGGGGAAGGGAGAGGGGCTGGAGATTGAGTTCAATCACTGATGGCTAATGATTTCATCAATCATACCCACGGAATGAAACTTCCTTAAAAATCCCTAAATAATGGGGTTTGGAGAGCTTCTGGTTTGGTGAACACATCCACTTGCCGGGAGGTTGGCACATCCCAACTCCATGGGGACAGAAGTTACTGTGCTTGGGACCCTTCTGGACTTTGCCCCATGATCTTTTCCATTTGGCCGTTCCTGAGTTGTATCCTTTATAATAAACCAGTAATCGTAAGTAAAGAGTTTTCCTGATTTCTATGAGCCATTCTAGCAAGTTATGGAAACTGAGGAGGGGGCAGTGGAATCCCTGACTTAAAAGCTGATTGATCAGATATACAGGTGGCAACCTGAGGCTTGTGACTGGCATCTGAAGTGATGGCAGTCTTGTGGGATGGAGTCCTTAGCTTGTAGGGTCTGCAGAACTACAGTAGTTAGTGTCAAAATTGAGTTGAATTGTAGCATGCAAAGTCAGTGTCCAGAGTTGGAGAATTGGTTGGTGTGGGAATAAACCCACACATACTTGGTGTCAGAAGTGTTGTGAGTAAAAACAGTACAGACAACCTAGACAGCCAAACTTTTGAATACAACGTTTGAGAAAAGATTTATGGTGGTGGTGGGGGCAAACAGGTGGTTATTGCAGCAGAGAAGGTATAAAACTAAGTCAGGTAGAATAGATAGAAGAGCGTTCATAGAAATTCTATTAAACATCACCCTCAAAGTCATCCCATCTCTGCAAATAAAATGGGATTTCTATGTATTTCTTAAGAACAAAGTTGGAACACCACGTACTGCATTAAAAAAAAGTCTATAAACTCTGAAACAGGAATAAATAATAGCAAATTTGATCCCACCTACAAAGATTTGATGAGTCACACTGAACTTTGTGCCCTCCTCAGGAGGGTAGAAAAAGATAATAATCTAGACATCAGACAAAGAAGTAAAATCCTGTTACAACTGCTTAGAAAATGTAAACAGTAGACATCAATGAAGTTGCCACCAGTTTGGAAACAAGGAATATTTAAAGGAGTAATTTTTCATATCACCATTTGAAGGTTGGTTTAACCTGGAAAAAGTTATTGAAAACCAGCTCATGATGAACAGAGGAGATTGAGGCCTTGAGCCTTTATATCCCCCAAATTGAGACTTTATATTACACTCTGTTAACAGGAGGGCAATCACTGCCAATTTTAAGTTAAGATAAATGGTCAAATTTATGTTATTTTTATCCACAGTGATGATACTTTTGTTTTATTCTTTTTTTTTTTTTTAGCTGTTTTGAGCTCAATGCCTTTATTAGGTAAACTCTCTCTGACAATTTAGGTAGCATTACAGAGAGTTTCCCAGTTTTATATTGATCTCTGCATATTTTGTGGGAAACTACAGCAATCCCAAGAGCAAGTGTTTTGATAAACTGCAAAGCACAAGGGAATTGGATTCTAGAACAGTAGGAACCCAAAGACCTCTAGTAAGCTATAGAGAGAGGCATTGCAATGAACCTCTTTCCCAGATAAGGATCTTTCAAGTCAGAAAAAGAACTAACATCTCAAACAATAGAGAAACTGGGAGAAATGCAGAAAAGCTGATGGGTTTAAGGGGAGATCAAGTGTGAGAAAGGTAAGGCTCTCTTAGATAATTCTTATAACAACTTGATGAAGACAAGATTTATTATCCCTATTTTGCTGAAGGGAGAATTAAGCTTAGAGAGTTAAGGATCCTATCCAAGGTCAAACAGACGGTGAAAGATTACGCTGGGATATAAACAATTTACAAACTGCTTAATTCATCAAATCACGAGATAAGAGCCAAATGAATAAACATTAGATATATAAACTTAGCTTTTTACTTGCAAAGTGGCGAAGGATATGCCCATTGTTGCAGCATCTATGATGACAACTTCTGAAAGTTATTTCTCTGTCAGTGTCACTGAACAGTCACTGGCTGGAAGAGATGGAGTAACCTCTCCTGGAGGTCATTCTGATGGCGCATTTTGGAAATCAGAACTCTAGCCAAACTACTGAAGTGAGGCTTCCAGATAGAAATGAATCTGTTTGAGTAGTTTGGTTTCACTCTTTGAAGTAAGCTGATAAAATATTGGCTTGACAGGAAAGCTACATGTTCATAAAGTATGAAGGCATGATTTCGTTTCAATTCAACCATTTTCAGAGGCAACGGAGATACTGCAATTAAACTAAAATATGCTGTTAAAGTCAGTCTAATGATTCAATTTGTACAGCTTTTGATAATAGATTTTCAGGTCAAATGAAGATACAGTGAAGGAAGCAGTATACAGGCAAATTGTCTCAATTTAAGTTTAATATGATAGTGAACAGATGGAAAATCTGAATTATCATTAAAAACAGAAAATATGGGGACCCAAATATATGAATGCAATACATTTATATCTGTGCATATATAATACAGGCATAAAGAACTTATGTCTTTTGTTAAAAATATGATTTCTAAATTATAATTTCAGTGATGTAGGAAAAATTAGAATTAACTATTGAGAATCTATGAGACTCAAAAGAAATCACATAATAAAAACTATAACTCTAATAACAGCAAATATCTTTTTGAAATAAATAACTGACTGGCATTAATCTAAACACTTCACACACTTTATCATATTTAAGCCTCAGCCAAGTCCATATTAGGTCAATATCTTATCAAGTTACTCTTCGTGTTGGAGAAAAGGCATGACAGTGAATAAGTGTGGACTCCAGAATTTCCATCCTACTTCCTCTGCTAAGTCACTGTTTCCTCATTTACAAATTGAGATCCACTGTAGTCCTACTTATTTCTTTAGCTTGTTAGGAAGTTTAAATGAGATAATGCATGAGAAGTTCTTTAGAGTCCAGATCCTGGCTCAGGTAAGTGCCTAGTGAAAATGAACTTTTATACTCAATATCAACATTTATGGATGAAGGAGAAGATTAAGAGAAAAGGAACTTGGGGCCAGGCCCGTGGCTTAGTGGGTAAGTGCACGTGCTCCGCTACTGGCAGCCCAGGTTCAGATCCTGGGCACGCACTGACACACCGCTTATCCAACCATGCTGAGGCGGCGTCCCACATACAGCAACTGAGAAGGATGTGCAGCTATAACATACAGCTATCTACTGGGGCTTTGGGGAGAAAAAGGGGGAAAAAAGGAGGAGGATTGGCTATAGCTGTTAGCTCAGGGCTGGTCTTCCTCAGCAAAAAGAGGAGGATTGGCATGGATGTTAGCTCAGGGCTGATCTTCCTCAAAAAAAAAAAAAGAGAAAAGGAACTTATGTAATGTCACAGCATTGGAAAGTGACAAAGCTAAGACACCGATGTTTAGAAAAATCCTTTACAATCTCTGAAGTGTCATCTGGAAACATAAAATCTAATATTATTATGGCACTCTGATTGATATTCAAAATCTGCCTAGCTTCATTATCCATTTTGATTAATGAATAGTCAATTTTTTACGTTAAGTATTAAGCTCTTTTTAAACTTAATGTTAAGGATCAAATCAAGCCCATTTTCCCCTTTCTAAAAATATTTAGATTTTTCATTCACATAGACTATAAAACACAAACAAAACATTTCTGATGTCTAAAAAGTATAATAATGAGGTTTCTACTAAATTAATCTTTAAGCTACCATCCAACTCCCTCTTTTTCTTTAAAACTGAACTTTTAAAATGACAACCTTAACAATTCCAAATTCCATATATTCCTTAATTCATCTGAATCACCCACATCCTCCACTTTAATGGAATCCGGCACCATAGCTGCACTCATACCCAATGTGACTTCTTTGCAGAGATTGACTCGAGTTACTGCTCCCTCCTTCCTCTCGGAACCCTCTCTGCAGTATCTCTTATACCAAACTGTTCCTCCTTGATCTCCTTCATGTGTGCTCCTTCCCGCTTCTCCTTAACTGTCAAAGATGCTGGGTTTGTTTTGGCCTGTCCTTGCCCTTGTTTTCTCTTTCAATACCTTCTTACAAAAGGATTGTAACTGAGCCCGTGGTTTCAACTGCTACCTAGATGCCGATGAACTGAAATATGTATTTTCATCCCCCCCAAATTCCCAGCTCCTACCCATATTACACTAGATATTCCTACCTTGAAGTTTTGTACACATTCTAGCTTACCCTATTTATAATCGACCTCTCATTATCTGTAAAATTCTACCTTCTCTCTTCTATTTCCCTATATTAGAGTCACGTTCAATTCTTATATATCTCATTCTTCCATATGTAATTAATTTCTATGTATCATTGATTCTGCCATAGAAACTGTCACATAAATATAGCCTCATTGCTTCAGCTTAACGGAGGCTGCCTGTTTTCAGAATCACAAGAATTGCTTGAATTATTGTTATATTTTCTAAATTCCTCACTCTAGTCAAATTTCCTTGTTGGCGGCACACTCATCTATGAAGAAACTAAACTGCCACACCTTTGCTTGGAAACACATGTTATATCTCCCCACTGACTGCAGTTTTAACCATGAACACATTGCCTTGTCACATTGAAAAATATGCCATGGTAATTAATACTAGTTAAATAGTTGAACACAAGGTCTGAAGCCAAATTTTCTGGATTCTATTATGGGCTCTGCCATCTACTTGCTGTGTGATCTTTGACAACTAGCTTAGCTTCTTAGAGCATGTGAAAGGAGTCCAATAACTATTAGCTGTTGTATATAAAGTTAAAGTTAAGTGAAATGTAATGGTAGAAATAGAATAAAGATACAGGTAAAAAGAGCACACAAAAATACATTCAATGAGATCCACGAATTTTTGTTTTGTTTTGTTTTTTCTGGTAAGGAAGATTAGCCTTAGGCTAATGTCCATGCCCATCTTCCTCTACTTTATATGTGGGACACCTGCCACAGTATGGCTTGATAAGTGGTGCGTATGTCCATGCCTGGGATCTGAACCCACAAACCCTGGGCCTCCGATGTGGAGCATACAAACTTAAGAACTATGGCATTGGGCCAGCCCTGAGATCCACATGTTTGTAAGGGGTAGACAAATTTGTCTTTGGTCTTCCAGTGGCCAAAACAAAAGGAGAACCATAATCAGACTGTGACGTGTGTGATTACAGCAAAACGGAAGAAAAATATAGGAGCCCAAGATTTTACTCCTTGGTCAACTCTACACACTTTGACCATCTCCCATTCTCCTTTACTCTTGTCTCTTCACCATTTGCCTAATAGAATTCAAGAGAATTGTTAAGTATTGCTGAATATAAGATCAATATCTGAAAACCAAGCACATATTTATACCAACATCAAGGAGTTAGGAAACATAATTTAAAATAATGACACTTACAATAATAACTAAAATATAAAGTATCTAAGCATAAATCTAACAACGTATGTGAAAGGCCTTAATGAAAATAATAAAACTTTATTGAAAGACGTTAAGTAAGACTCAACAATCAAAGAAATATACCATGCCTAAGGTTAGAAAGCCTCTTTGTCATAAATATGCTGATTTTCTCTCAAATCAAGCTATAAATTTAATGCAATTTCAATCTTTTATTTTATAGAAATCAAGAAATTAATTCTGAAATTCATAGGAAGATCAAATGTCCAAGAATAGTAAAGGTTATCTTATAGAAAAATGAGACAAAAACTTACCCTTCCAGGTAAAAAATCTTAGTAAAAAGCTATGGGAATTAAAACAACGTGGTATTGAAGCAGAAGTATACAAATTAAGCAAGGAAATAGGACATAGATCCCTATCATAAATGAAATAAATTTTATGTATATAGATTTTTGTTGCAGATCACCAGAGAAAGGACGGACTATTAAGAATATGGTACAGGAAATTTTGTGGAAAATTGTGTAAAGGAAAATATTCATAGATTGGAAGAATCAACATTGTAAATATGTTACTTCTCCCCAAATTGAGGTAAAAATTTAATGTAATTCCTATTAAAATAGGCACAAGGTTTTCATAGGCACAGACATGCTTATTTTGAAGTGTACATGGAAAGGCATGGGCCCTAGAGTAGCTAAAAAACAATGTTTTGAAAAAAGAGAGAATAAAGTTCGAACAATCACTATACCAAATATTAAGACTTTCTATATAGCTATAGTAATCAAGACCATGTGCTACTGACAGAGGACTAGACACCTGGATCAATGGAACTGAGTAGATAACCAGGAAATAGCCCCACACAAGTACAGTCAAATGAGTTTTGACAGAGTGCGAAAGCAATTCATTGGAGGAAGGACAGCCTTTTCAACAAATGATGCTGGAGTGATTGAATATGCATATGCATAAAAAAAAAGAACCTGAATGTAAACCTTGCACCTTCTATAAAAATTAACTCAAAATGGATCATAAACTTTAGTATAAAACACAATAAAAATGTTTGGAACCTAGGGTTCAATGAAAAGTTCTTAGACATTATACCAAAAGCATGGAACGGATGAGAAAAGATATCAGGGGCCAGCCCCGTGGTGTAGCAGTTCAGTGCGCACGCTCCACTGCTGGCGGCCTGGGTTCGGATCCCGGGTGCGCACAGATGCAGCGCTTGTCAGGCCATGCTGTGGTGGCGTCCCATATAAAGTAGAGGAAGACGGGCATGGATTTTAGCCCAGGACCAGTCTTTCTCAGCAAAAAGAGGAGGATTGGAATGGATGTTAGCTCAGGGCTGATCTTCCTCACAAAAAACAAAAAAAAAAAAAAAGGAAAGAAAAGAAATCAGTAAGTTGGACTTCATCAAAATTAGAAACTTTGCTCTGTTAAAGACACTGTGGGGCCAGCTCTAGTGGCCTAGTTGTGGAGTTCTGCGTACTACGCTTCGGCAGCCTGGGTTTGGTTCCCGGATGTGGACCTAATCTGCTCTGTTAGTGGCCATGCTGTGCTGGTGGCCCACATACTAAAAAACAGACGAAAAGTGGCACAGATGTTAGTACCTTAGGGTGAATCTTCCTCAGCAAAAAAAAAAAAAAAAACTCTGTGGAAAGGGTGAAAAGATAAGTTATAGACTAAAAGGAAATATTTGCAAAACACAGATCTGAGAAAAGACATACATCTAGAAAATATAAAGCACTTGCAAAACTAAATTTAAATATATATATAACATATGTAATATAAGTACACACGTGTATATATATACATAATGTATGTAAGGGGCAAAAGACATAACTAGATACTTTACCAAAGTGAATATAAAAATGACAAGCACATGAAAAGATGTGCAAATCACTAGCCATCAGGAAAATGCAATTTAAGACCTCGGGGTCATAGCTCTACACACCTATCAGAAGAGCTAAAAACAATAGTAAAAATACCAAATTCTGGCAACGATATGGCAAAACTGAATTTCTGACACATTGTTGGTGAGAATTTAAAGTGATGCAGTCACCCTGGCAACATTTTCTCATTAAAAAAAAAAATACTAAACGTACATTTACCATAGGACCCAGCAATCACATCCCTTGGCATTTATCCCAGAGAAATAAAAATTTGCTTCCACACAAAAACCTCTACTTGATTGTTCATAGAAGATTTATTTGTAATTGTCAAAAAATGGAAACAACCAAAATGCCCTACAATTGGTGACAATTGAACAAATTGCTACATCCATAGCATGGAATACTTCTCAGAAAAAAAAAAAAGAAACACGTTGATAAATGCAGCAACTTGGATGGATTTACGCTTAGAGAAAAAAATAATTTAAAGAGGTCATATACTAGATGATTCCATTTATATCACATTCTCAATATGACAAAATTATGCAAATGGAGAACAAATTAATGGTTGCCTGGAGTTAAGAATGGTGAGGGGAAGGGAGTGGGTGTGACTGTGAAGGCGTATTATAAAGGAAACGTTTGTGGTGAAGGAATGTTTCTATATTTTGATTGTGGTGGTGGTTACATGAAGCTATACATGTGGTAAATGACAGAATTTTCACACACACTGTGCCAATGTTAACTTCCCGTTATTGCTAGTGTACTATTACGTAAGATGTGACCAGTAGGGGAAACCGGATGAAAGGTGTGGGGGAACCTTGTACTATCTTTGCAATTTCCTATGTATCTAGAATTTTTTAAAAATTAGAGGAAAATATAGAAGACTGTAATTTTGGGATAGAAAGGCTTCTTAAAAGGCATACAGGGGCCGGCTCCGTGGCTTAGCGGTTAAGTGCTCGTGCTCCGCTGCTGGCAGCCTGGGGCCGGATTCCGGGCGCGCACCAACGCACTGCTTCTCCAGCCATGCTGGGGCTGTGTCTCGCATGCAGCAGCTGGAAGGACATGCAGCTATGACATACAACTATCTACTGGGGCTTTGGGGGAAAAATAAATAAATAAATAAAAATCTTTAAAAAAAAAGAAAGGCATACAGAGCACAAACTAAAAAGGAAAAGACTGTGCAATCAAACTAAATTAAGATGATTCTTGTCAGTGAAAAATAATATAAGAAAGTGAAAAGTCAATCCATAGGGTGAGAAGAGGTATTCATAAAACATAATCATGTATATATGACTACAAATAAAGAAGGAAAAGACAGAAAAAGGAAAGATAAAAGAAAAGATAGACAAACCAAAGGAGAAATGGATCAAGAAGTACCCTAATAAATTCACAGAAGAAAACAGAATAGTAAATAAACACATAAAAAGTTTTTCCACCTCATTGGAACCAGAGAAATGCCAATTAAAAGATCAGATAACATTTTATTTTTTGAGTATGTAAATGACATTTTATTTCTAGCACTGATGCCAGTTTGATTTTCTCCTTTCTCTCCCTGGATATATTAATTACATTTTCTTGAAAGCTCGTGGATTTCTATCTTAGATATCTGGTCTCCTTGTCAGTCTCTGTCTCATTGTTAACGATCCTCCACTGATTTTTAGAAAATATGGTGGCCTTCTTAATGATATAAATTAAAATACTATTTTTTTCTATAAGCTTTTCTTCCTTTAGATCGAAGTTATACTTTGGTAGTTTTAGTTGGTTCTCATCTTTGGGAATATAAATTACAAATATTTTGGATCACCTTTACATATTTCCCATACATATGATTTTCTCTCTAATGCTGTTTAACATTTTTCTCTTTTACTTGTTTCTCTTGCTTTTATTCATTCCTATCTCCCAAGTAGCTTATTGTGTATCAAATGGGTCTATTCTCCTTTATACTATTTCCAATGTGGCCTACAATTCTAAGACAGTTTTATTTTACCATCTCTTCCTCTTTCTGAGCTCTGGTATTTCATATTTCATCTCTTTCTGTGTTTTCCCAGAGTTGTTGCATTTCCACTTGGAGTTCTTTGGCTGATTTACTAAGTTCTTTAACTTGTAATATGTTTGGAAGGAATTTTATTTGTTCAATAGGGTCTCTTTTTTTCCACCAAGTGTCTCTTTGTGGCTTTTGTTTTAATTGTTTCATTCCTCTTGATCCAGAAAATTTGTGAAGATGTGTTTTTGTGTGTAGGAGTGTGCTTGCACTACATTGTGTGTCTTGTTTGCATGTGTGTGTGGGAATTATTTAGCTTTTATCTTTCCACAGCCAACAGAGATTAGCAGCTTTAGGGATGCTTGCTGTCTAGAGTCCAGCCTCGCACCATTGTTTGATTTCTCATTCAGCTGAAGCTCCACCCCTACTCTATGGCGTCATAGTGCATCCCAGAATCTTCTACCAGCAGGCTATATACCCCTTCTCTGCACTTTCAAACAAGAAATTTAGTTTGCAGGATACCCCGCCTCTTTTGCAGAACCAAACACTGCTGGCCTTGTCCCAAATCTGCACCTTCAGGCATCTTCTATTATCTCCATTTAACCTTCAGCGCATTTAGCTCCCCTGCTTCATGTATTGTTGCTCCAAAATTTTACTTCAATATAGTGTATGCTTTTCTTTTTTATTATAACCTTTGATGATTTCTGAGAGAAGGAAGGGAACTGCTGTCTTATTCTGCTATTTTAAAACTTGCAGTATCATCTAGTTATTATATTTATAATAACAGAAAGAATTTCCTCTGTACATTTAGGTGATTTTCAGTAGACGAAGGGTTTGGTACTTCAAGAGCAGGAATTGTTCATTCAGTTTATTGTAGTTAAGACAAAGTTTCCACGGAACATTGCATTTTGCAAGTCACACTTCATACAGATATTAAACAACAACAAAAAGATGTTTCCTTTCATTTACAGAATGGCACTCTACAGAGTAAGGGCAAATGTGGTAAAATGGCTTTGTAATAGGATCTGTTAATCTCTGTTTTATAAGACCGCATACAACAAAGAATGAAACAGTTGTTATAACCTAATGCTTTTGTGCATTAGATGAGAGGGATAATACATTATGTGAAAGTAAAAATCTCAGCAGTTCTGAAATTTGGTATGCTCAGGGCAAATCTATCAACAGAATTTTGTCACCAGAAGGAACCATGCTGCATGGGAAGATGGATGTAATCAGCATTATGCATTGTAGTCGAGTCAACAGTCAATACAGATTAAATATTGAAAGAAGTTTTTTGACCATTGCTAAACTGAACAGTTCCTAAGAGGTTCAGGAAACATTATCATTATGACTGTGAATTTGTATGATAATCCTGACTCCACTGGTGTTACTTGTTATACTGTACTAGGCTCTGAAGACAAGTTTCCAAGTGCAATGTAAAAGAAAAAAAAAGAGGCCTGAGGCTGAGGGGTAAAAATCAATATTGGATTTAGCAAGAGCATAAAACAGACCTCCTTAATGAGCTGACTCATAGACCATTAACCCATCCTACAGCAAGGGACATGACAGCATATTGCCTATACTTAGAAAACTGAGTTTTTCTTGTCTTTCCAGACTTTGGATTGTCGTGAATAGTTTGGGTCACCTACAACCTATTTTATTTTTAAAAACAAAAGGAGAGAGAGGGTGAGGGGAATCTTGCTCTTTTCTTTAAAAAAATGTATTTAATTGTATTGTATTATGGTAAGAACACTTAATATGAGATCTACTCTTATATTTTTAAGTGTACAATACAGCATTGTTGATTGTAGGTATAACATTGTATAGCAGATCTCTAGAATTTCTTCATACCAGCTTTTGAGGACTTGAGATAGTGTTTCAGAGTTCATGGCAGCAATTGGGTAGTTTTCTTGTTTACAAGAATATTAACTTGAGGATAAAGTTGGGTTTTAATTCACCAAAATGAATGTTCTTATTGTCAGTTTAAAATTGGATTTATAAATATAAGATATTTTATGTAAGCTTCATGGTCACTATAAAGGAAAATCCTAAAGTAAATACACAAAAGATTATGAAAAAGTCAAAGCATACATATACCACACTTTCTTTATCCATTCACCTGAAATTTGTATAATGCTATAAACCAATTTGACCTCATTAAAATAAATTTCAAAAAATTTTTAAAAAGAAGCCAAGGCATGCTGTTCCAAAAAGACATCAAATTACAAGAGAAGGCAACAAGATAAGAAGCATAGAACAAAGGATCTACACAACCATCAGAAAACAATTAACAAAATGTCAATAGGAAGTCCTTATCTGTCAGTAATCACTTTAAGTGTAAATGAACTAAATTTTTCAGTCAAAAGACACAGAGTGGTGGAATGGATTAAAAAAGAAGATCCAACCATAAGTTGCCTACAAGAGACCTACTTTAGCTTTAAGGACAGATATAGACTGAGAGTGAGGTGATGAAAAATGATATTTCCAGCAAATGGCAACCAAAAGAAAGTAGGAGTAGCTATGCTTACATCAGACAAAATGGACTATAAGCTAAATAAGGACAAAACAGACTAAGAAGGTTATTATGTAATAATAAAGAGGTCAATCCATCAAGAATATATAATACTTATAAATATTTATGCATCTAACATCAGAGCACTAAAATATAAAAAGCAAATACTAACAGAACTTAAAAAAAAATAGCAATACAATAATAGTTAGGGACTTTAATACCCCATTCTCAACAATGGATAAATAATCCAGACCTAGAATCAATGAGAAAACAAGGGATTTGAACACTAGAGATAAAATGTACCTTACAGACATATACAGAATATTTCATCCAACAGCAGCAGAACACATTCTTCTCAAGTGCACATGGAATATTCTTCAGGAGGGGTCATATGATAGTTCACAAAACAAGTGTTAACCAATTTAACAAGACTGAAATCATTCCAAGTGTCTTTTCCAACCACAATGGTATGAAACTAGAAATCAATAACAGAAGGAAAGCTGGAAAATTCATGAATATTTGGAAATTGAAAAATACACTCTTGCACAACCAATGGGTCAAAGAAAAAATCAAAAGAGAAATAAAAAAATATCTAGAGACAAATGAAAATGGAAACAAAATATACCAAAACTTATGGGATGCAGCAAAAGTAGTTCTAAAAGGAAAGTTTATGATAATCACATACATCAAGGAAAAAATATCTTAAATAAACTGCCTAACTTTACACCTCAAAAAACTAAAAAAAAAAAACTAACTAAGCCCAAAGTAAACGGAAGTTAGGAAAAAATAAAGATTAGAGCAGAATTACACGAAATAGAGAATAGGAAAACAATAGAAAAGGTTAACAAAACTAAGAGCTGGTTCTTTAAAAAGAAAAACAAATTGGCAAACCTTTAGCTAGACTAGCCAAGAAAAAAGAGAGGAGCCAGCCCTGATTGCCTAGTGGTTAAAGTTTGGTGCTCACTACATCGGCGGCCCTGGTTCGCTTCCTGGGCACGGAACCACACCACCCGTCTGTCAGTTGCCATGCTGTGGCGGCAGCTCACATAGAACTAGAACAACTTAAAACTGGGATATACAACCCTCTACGGGGCTTTAAGGAGGAAAAAAAAAAAAGAGGAAGATTGGCAACAGATGTTAGCTCAGGGTGACGCTTTCCCTGAAAAAAAAAGCTGACTGTCTTTAGAAAAAAAGAAAAGGAAAGGAAAAAGAGAGAGGACCTAAATAGGTTCTAAGAGCCTTAAAATTCAGGACTTGTGACTTCCAAGTTGGTGCTCTCATTTATCATTTACATTCTCTAGAGAAGTTTTTGGTACCTGAAGAAGAATTAGGACATGCTTCGTATGGCTTTAGAGCCACACAAAGATCTTGGACAGACTATTGTGAAGGTGTTCCCTCTAGGTTCTTCCTTTCTTCTCCACGTGGTGTAACATTCCAACTACTGTTGTTCTTCAGAGGATAAGTCCAAGTTGATGGTGTGGTGGAGGCATTATCAACAGCTCATATGTAGCCAGGGAATTCTCTCCGCCTTGTGTAAATCCATACTAATTTCCTGGGTTCATCTTTGGGAAAGGCTGTGTTTCGCCACATAGGATGGGGAGAGGACTTCAGTTCCAAGTACAATTTTGTTAAACAATATGAAACGAAAATAGTGTAAATTCAAACTATGACTCCATATCACAACACTCAAGAAATCTTAATATCCATAAAATGTACTGGTGTCTATATTTGTGAACTGACTGCTTGCTAAAACTAAGAACAGTTACACATCAGTATTTGTTTTACTTTTCTTTCTGAGGGGACAAAGCTCCTCCTCCCCACCTAATTTTGCCATAGCTCTTCCTAATTGTCTCTAAAGGAAGTTTTAAAGGGTCTTGAAATTCCAACGCCCCTTTATCAAGTTCAATCTATTATTTGCTATTGGAGGCACTTTGTATTTTCTTTCTGGTTCAAAGAACAGCACTTTCATATTTTTTTTCTCCAAATGGAGAAAATCACTAATCTCTTCCTTGGAGAATAAGGTTCTTTGCCCTCATGGTATGCAGTGAATGGATTGTATCTAACAATAACATCAACTGAGTTTTATTTCTCACAGAAATGGCAGGACCCCTGGAGTTAAGTTGACATGATAATTCAAAACTGGCAGAGTTTTAGGGTTCTTCGTTTCACTGACTTCAGTTGTAGATGTCACCCATTCTACCAGGCATAATACATTTGAATTTTTATTTGTGACTCCTTTCCAAACAGACAATAAATTCAGTGTTTCATCAGCTATCATGTGCATCTGCAGCACATGTTCTATTTCTCCCTGTGGTGACTTGTAAGCACGATATCAGAACAGAGCTATTTCTGTAAATAGGGTTATTTCTATTTTGTGTCTCAACTTATTCTCACCAATCTCTCCCACTCCAGACTTCCTTATTATTTTCTTCATTGTTAATACTGGATGCCACAAAATATTGTAAGTTAGAACCACCTAAATGATACTACTGGGAAATGTTCTCATATATAAAGGCTATGCGAATCTAAAATTTGAATGTTTAAGTGGGATATTTTATCAAATTCAATATCAAACCGACAATACTCTCTATTACAACAATTTGCCAAATGGAGAAATGTCATGCTTTGAATGAGCATTATCCTTCATGCTGATAGGTGAAATTAATGAAATAATTAAAAAGCCATAAAAGGAAAATGAAGAGTGTCAGAAGACACCACCAGGATTGAAAACAAAATATTTCTGGCATGGTAATGTGATTGCCAAAAAAAAAAAGAAACAAACTTTTCTCAAAAAAAAAAATGAAGTTTCCTTCACAAGTTGAACAATTTTTCACATAGCACATTTTCTTTAATATTCTAGAGCCAAATAGATTTGCCTTATGTCACAATGGAACACTGTTTCCATAATTTGTAAGACTTAAGAAAGCTAACCAAACACAATATATAGGCACTTTTAAAGAAAAATTTCCTGAATCTTGCCATATTTTCTATGAAAGATCCAGTGGCCTTTCCAACACAAAAGCTGAGACACACCAGCAGATAAAGAACAACAAAGTACTACAAATATCAAACCACATTGCAGGGACTATTGCATCTTTCTGTACTCAAAAAGCCCCATAAAAAAGCATCATTGTTGGATACAGTATTCCCCATTTGTCCTGCTTAGACACTGTTTTCTCATCTTTTTCACAGTATAGTACCTATAAGAAAAGTACCGGATGAAAATGAAAAACAACCAAATTTCAGTGGTGTGATTTTTCAAGAAAAGGACACAATCCAGAAACCTTCCAGTTGAACAATTCCCAACAAAATGTAACTTACTTTTGGACATTTGACTTGTGTAAAGGATCAAACCAATTTACAGAACCTGTTCTGTAATGAGAACTTATTCTATAATGAGAAAAAACTTGTTCTATAATGAGAAAACTTTTTCTATAATGAAAGAATCTTACTTGTTTATAGTGTTCTCATGCCAATCAGAAGGAAGAATAATAATTCACTGGCATTTGAAAACTGAAGGCAATGGAGAAAGGGTGATGGGGAGCCCTGTTATCCCAAAAACACTCATGCGTTCATTTGTTTTTTGCCCATCTTATCTAGTTTACATCCTACTGAGACCCATTAGTGTTTCCATAGGTAGGGGTCATATAGAGCACAACTGTATGATGAAATTCTTTTCTTTATTTCCCCCATTTTAGATTGAGATATTATTTTTGAGCCAATTCTTGTGGCTTAAAGGGTACAGAAAGAAGGAAACAATTAGATGCTGTAAATAGCCAAAATTCCAGGAAGGTATGTTAAAACACCGATAATTATTACTCACAACTATGACTATTAGGCAAAGAAGCAGTGACTGTCACAAGGATGGAAATTTCCATCTCCATTCTGTTGTGAAAGAGGAAAATGCTCCTTCTTTACTGCTGTGAGGTTATTCAATCTAGGAACTAATATATACTAGATTTGAACTTCCTGTTAACACTGAATAAAACAATCATTTCTGCATCTACCACGTGGGATTTCTATCCATTCATACTTGTAAACACAACTTGATGAAAGATTATTTTTTCTTTCTACACACACACACGCACACACACACATCCTTGTTAAGTAGATAGATATGAGGACAGAGAAGCATAACCTACTTTGCTGTTTTGTTGAAGCATGGATGGTCGCATTACTGAGGTATTTTGAGCAAGACCTAACTCACTATCTCTTACAAGAGGAAGAAGTCAGGCATCTCTCGAGAGATGAGGCATATCTAAGCTCTGCGCAGACGGTAAATCAGGACTCTGGGGAGTCTGATACTTCTGAACTGATGACCCAGCAAAGATCAGCAGAAGAAAGGGGTGAAGGGCATTGTGAAGATATCTCGAGGGATTGAGGATGTTTAAATCATCAAGTGAGGTAAAAGTCCAGACAGCCAACGTGTAATGAAGGATTTATTTCTCCAGCTGCTGGCACTGCTACCAGGAGACCATTCTCAGTTCCCAGCCCCTTTGGGTTATTGCCTCAACTGAGGAGAGCTGCCTGTTCAAGATTATTCCCCTTGTCAAGGATCTGCCTCCAATGACTGATCATTACAGGCATATAAAGAATCAGACACCTCACTCCAACATGGGACAGTTAGAATTCCCTGTGGGGTTATCTGATGTTGAAATAAGTTGCTGCTCAAATTCTCCCTCTGTATGGTTTTGTCCCTTCCCTTCCCTTCCCTTCCCTTCCCTTCCCTTCCCTTCCCTTCCCTTCCTTTTCTTTCCTTCCCTTCCCTTCCCTTCCCTCCTTCAGGTATTGATTCCAGGAGACCTCCCAATAAACTTCTTGCATGCTAATCTGCTTATTGAGGAAACAAATCTCCTACATCCAGGTAATTTGGGCCTCTATCAACAATGGTCAAAAAGATGAATGCGTCCAGGGCTAGAATTGTTTGTCTTTTTTATATTTTTCTACCATCTATGGTGACCCCAATTTTTTGAGTGTATATTGAAGACAAAGGAAGGTGAGAAAAAGGCAGACATAAGTGTTCCTACTTGATCCAGGATAGAAATGCTTGAACTCTCCCAAATTTCTTATACCTTCCAGCTGAGAATTATGACTCTCCTTTCTCTTTACTTTTATAGCTAAAAGGATGAGAATTGTTTCAGAGATATAAGTGATGGCAATTCCTACATTCTCAGCCAACTGACAGAAATGTACTTTGTAATAATTACAACACTTATACTACAGTCTCGTGTAAATAGATCAGTAAAACTAGGAAATTGACAAGTAACCCCAGATAAAGGAAAGAAGTGACATTTACTGGGCACCTGCACGGCACTGTGCTAGGCCTCTTACATACGCCGTCACTCTTCTGACAACAATGTGCTGGAGTTGATATTCTACATTCTTTCTACAAATGAAATAATTGAAGCTCAAAAAGATTAAATTACTTGCTGAAGGTCAGGAAATTGGAGGCAGCCTTTAAATAACCATCTAAAACACAAGTCCATGTTCTTTCCCTACGTTATGTTATCCTCCCAAAGATTAGAAGTAAGTGGAAATATTTTCAAATCAGATAACATTTTGAGAATGTAGATTTTATTAAATAAGGGTTTAGATGGAACAAATCAGAGTGTCTTCCCCAGGCTAGATTATAGGACACATAAATCACTCCTAATCATGTAATAACTTCACAGATTTGCTAAGTCAAACCATTTTCTGACATCACTTGTGCTCTCCATACTGGCATTAAGGCTTATTCAGTAAAAGATTTATTGTAGTCAAACCAAGCCTGAAAATAGCATAAAATTTTATGTGCAAAAGTTATTTCTTACAAAGAAAAAAAATACTTCTGCATAATAAAGGTCATGTCTTGAACTGCAATCTGGACATTTGTATTACTGTGAGCCAGCAAAGCCTTTGCCCTGATATTCTGAAGTGTGAACCACCGCCTGCTCTTAAAATTACACTTTTACTCATTTCATAGTGCAGTGTTTTAATCCATGGTCATTACCAAAAATTAGTTACTTGATACAATTTCTCATTGAGGAGAAGATGTTTTCTGAAATCAATTTATTTTTCTTTTTAATAACCACTGTAGATGCTAATGACTTTGAAGACTATATTTGGACAAATTTAAATGTTAAGGTTACCAGAGAGGAAGGATGGAGGGAGGAGGGTGAAAGGGATAATTTGGCACATGTGTGTGGTGATGGGTTGTAATTAGTATTTGGGTGGTGAACATAGTGTAATCCATGCAGAAATAGAAGTATAATGATGTACACCTGAAATTTATGCAATGTTATAAACCAATGTTACTGCAATAAACAAACAAAAAAAATAAAATAAAAAAATAAATTTTAAGGTTATATAAATAAACTAAAATAATAGTGAAAAGAAACTAAGACAAGTTCCTCAGTTAACTTAAAATTAATCTCAAGTTTCTAAACAACAAGTGCAATAATTAAGCCAAAATAATGGAATGGAGCAGTATGGATTGTGTATTCTTAGCTGATTATGTCATTTTGTAAGTCCTTGGAAAGTAAAAGTGTCAAAATTAAGGGCTTCCATGTGGCAAAGAGATCGCTTCTAGAAGGTAATTGGTCACTTACACTGAGGCAAAAGTAAGACATCATACTTGTCATCAGTAACGTGTTAATTGATTATGGAGTGAGAAGGAGAAGACGATCTTAAACACACAATGAGTTTTTGCATCTCTGATGCTGGAGCCCAGTCAAAGAAGGGACAAACAGAATGACTCATGAGCATCAGATCTTGTCCCTCTCTGGCTCCCTCTGTTCTTCCAGAGTCAGAAGTTGTGACTGATGAAAACGGAACTTACTTCATTCTGGTTAATGGACAACGGACTATAATTGTCTCAGGAAGATGCATTAGTCTTATCTCTATGAACTTCTACTTGTATCATTATAATAAGACAATTACACTTACACTGGACTGTATAATAGACCTTGATGTCCAACAATGAATAACTGTAATTGATTATAGCTCATTATATTCTCAAATAATTTTAAGCAGAGTTTTTTTATTCTGCAGTAAAATTTAGGAGCTTGTTGACTCTGTCTAGTCTCTCCATTATCTGAACCAAATAATGGATCAATATTCTAAAAAATAGATTGATTACACACACATTAGATTTGAATCCGTCGGCCTACATGCATCTATTAAGCAACTACTAAGTGCAAGACAACGTCTAGCTGGTGTGGAGATTTAAAAAAATATATAACACATGACCCTGCTTTTATGGGTTTTATAATACAGCTGAGACAAAATACCAATGCAAAAAGTTGATGTTACAGAAGTTCAAGAATGCAAAAAGGAAAAAAACACACACCAACAGTACTAACAATAACAAAAAAGAAAAACCCACACATAAAAATGGGAAAAAGTTCTCACAGTACATTTCTTTCTCTTTTAGTACCACGCATGTATTTTTTGATAAAACCTAAAGCAAAACAAAGTCGATGTTACTCTGTAATGGGCTGACAAGAACCAAAAATTTTTTTTTAATGGTCTTTTTTTTTTTTTGCTGAGGAAGATTCACCCAGAGCTAACATCTGGTGCCAATCTTCCTCTATTTTGTTTGTGAGCCACCATCACAGCATGGCCACTGACAGACGAGTGGAGTAGGTCCACACCTGGGAACCGAATCTGGGCCACCAAAGCAGAGTGCACCGAGCTTAACCACTAGGCCATCGGCGCTGGTCCCCTAACCAAAATGTTTTAGTCTCACAAAATCATTTCTTGGTATACTATAGCAAAGAAGTGTTTGAAAATGGAATCTTTAAATCAGTTTATGTTTTATTAATCTTATTATTGAGTTTTCTAATTAGGTGTCCAGTTCTGATACCTTTACAACTAGAAGCAAATAACATATGCAAAATGGAGTATTTAGCTTGTTTTAATTCTACAATATACATTAACTGCTCAATTGAAGTGAATAGTATTTCCGAATTTAGAACTAAATTCAGAACCCCTCATTTTATAATAAAAATCCAGCGATATTGTAAGTCTTGTACAACATAATTTAGCTGGTTGATGACAGAAGTCGTGCTACTGATCAAGGTCTCTTTACTCAAGAGTCTAGTGCTCTTTTATGTCTCGCCTTCGTTGAAAAGAGCTTTACATAAAAAGAGAGTGTTTTTATATTTCACATCCATTATTACACTTGACCGTTATAACACTCCCGTGAAGTAGTCCATGATGATGTGCTAAGGATAGAGGTTGTTTTTTACTAAGAGAATGCTGAAAGTCAAGCATTTTTCTAGACACTTAACTGTTCAGAAAAGTGAGGTTCATAAAAGGTTAAGTCTCATAGCCAATGTTGCATAACTAATAAGGAAACAGACCTGGCACATTAACTAAAGTATTCTGACTATTCAGTGTCCTGTCCAATTTGCTGCTCTGCCCACCACTATCATTATATCTGATTTCCCTTATGTTAAAAGCAAAAATCATTAAACAAATATTGTTTGCTGGTAAAAGACCTTAGAGCTGAAAAATGGAAATAAATAAGTTTCACATCCTTGCACTGATGAGTTCATAGACCAGATAGTAGTTAACATGTATTTATTTATTTTTTATTTTTATTTTTTGTTTATTGTGGTAATATTGGTTTATAACATTATATAAATTTCAGGTGTACATCATTATACTTCTATTTATGCATGGATTACATCATGTTCTCATGTTCACCACCCAAATACTAATTACAATCCATCACCACACACATGTGCCTAATTATCCCTTTTGCCCTCCTCCCTCCCCCCTTCCCCTCTGGTAACCACCAATCCAATCTGTCTCTATGTGTTTGTTTGTTGTTGTTATAACATGTATTTAAATAAACAATTATATTGCCATGAGATGAGGGGCTATAGTGGAGGTACATTCTTATCAGGTATAATAGAGACATACAGCAACTCAGAACTCTATGAGTGATTCCCTCCTCTCCTTAATTAAGTTAAAAAGCAACTATGAGTTCTATATCTGGTTATAGAACTTGGCATGTAATAATTTTTTAAGCTGTGTATTTACCAGTATTTACATTTATTATTGTGTATCTGGTTACATTTATACGGAAAATATCTCAAGAATTGTATTAACTGTGCAAATTTCAACTATTTAATCCCCATATACCTTTATAATCAATTATTGTTTAGTCATACTGTTTATACTACCTGAAGATTACAAAACTGTCAAAAGTGGGTATCAAAACTTAAACATAAAACGGAAGAACAGTGTTGATTTGTTCATTCATTTTAGCCTTAGGGGAGAAAGTATGAAAGTAGTACCCACTACTTACCTCCCAAAGAATATATCACTTTGATTATGAAAACAAGTGACCCTCTCCAGGTTTAAAATGTGTTATATATTAAATCATGTCTCTATTGAAGATCGCTACAGTGAACTTGTGATTGCGGTTGTCTTTTCTGAATTAGAAATATGCACAGTGAGTGACAAATCTTTAAATTTGAGGAAAAAGGTTGTGTTAAGTTTGTGATTTTATTACCACTGCTAATAATAATTCCAGAGTGCTTTAATGTTATAAAGTTTAGAAAAAACTTACGTGTATTATCTTATTCTATCTTCGTAAACATCCTGTAAGTTTGACTTACTACTGCCATCCTATTTTAGAGATAATGAAATTGTGACTCTAAGAGATTAAGTGACTGAGGCTGTTTCACCCTGCTAGTAAGAGGCCAACCCAGGTCATTATCCCTGCCCTTTCCATTGTATTTCGTTTCTGTTAGTTGTATGATGTTCCACATTTCTATAGAGTTATCTCTATAATCATTCTTCAACAACATTTTAACATGTGCTTTTTTATATATGTAGGTTTTTAAAAGTCAAATTTATATAATTTACATAGAGAAAATTTTCCCTTTTTAGTGGCCAGTTCTATGAGTTTTGACATACACATGGAATTGTGTAACCACCATGCTTAACAAAACATAGAACAGTCCAATCATCCCAACATAGTCCCTTATATCCTTTGTGGTGAACTCTCGCTCTCACTCTAGTCCCTGGCAACAACTGATCTCTTTTCTCTCCCTGTAGATTTGCCTTTCGAGAATGTCATAGTAGTAAAATTATATAGTCAGTGCCAGTTTCATGGGATTGCAACCTGTGCAGTCACATAGGCCCTGTGCTTCCAAAGGCCCCATGCTTAGTTTAACGCTCTGTTGTCACTGTATTGAAAGTCTTAATTTTTGAACAATAGGCTCCATATTTCCATTTTGCACTGGGCCCTACAAATTATATTTTGTCCTTAATGCTGTAGAGTCGATTCCAACTCCTAATGACCTTTTGTACAGCAGGGCAAAACCCTGTCTGGTCTTTTTGCACCATTCTTACACTTTGAAGCGCTACATCAGACAACGCTCTGCTGCTACCCACAGGGTTTTCATGGCCAATATTTTTTGGAAGTGGATGGCCATATCCTTCCTCCTAACAAGTTATATAGCCAGTATACAGCATGTAGGTATTTGAGTCTGGCCTCTTTCCCTTAGCATAAAATATCTGAGTTCATCCATGTGATTGTGTGCATAAATAGTTTGTTCCTTTTTATTGCCAAGTGATCGTCCCATTGTAAGGGTCTAGCACAGCTTGTTTATTCATTCACCAGTTGGAGGGCATTTTTGTTATTTCCAATTTTGGGCAATTATGAAGAAAAGCACTACAAATATCCACATATGTTTTTTTCTGTGAACATCATTTTTTACTTCTCCTAGGTGAAGATCTAGTAGTACTACAAATCCTGGGGGGTGTGTGTGTGTGTATAAATATATACATATGTATATATATTATATTTAGGTGTTTTGAGAACTAGTGTGTGTAGGGAGAGGGTATTAAATGACAGTAAGGAAGAAATAAACCGTGTAGCTGGTGAACTGTATAGTCTTGAGTAACTCATCTGATCTTCTCTTTCCTAATGCAGCAATATCTTGTATATTGGAAGGTAATGAAAATAATTACTTATGGAAATGTTATAAAGTCTTTGGAAAGGAAATTTATAATAAAATTTTAGGGCAAAATGTGTTTCAGAATTTCATAACAGGCAAGCTTTATTTGTACCATTTTTAAAATAAATATATTTGTTGCCTTAAACAGATTTAGCCTAAATTAAGTCTTGGTGTAGCACAGCTTTCTGTACAGCTAGTGTTCACTAAATTATTTTACACATCTAGACTCAGTTCAAAAAACTGGAATGTTAATCCCAATTTGTGATTTTTTTGGAAAAACAGAAAAGGAATATTGAGAGCACAATGAATGAGTTTTGTATGGGTTGGTAATATCTGCTGCATTGTCCACATCAGGGGCTGCCTTGTGGAACAAGGCTCTCTCAAGACCTACCTATTGTTCTGTCTCTCCATCCACATTTCTACACTTTTGTGTTTCTATCTTACTTCCTCTTCTCATTTTTACTTTGTTGCTCCCTCTCTTTTTAAAAAACATAACATTTATTCTTTTTAAAAAACATAACATTTATGAGTTTCTCCCTCTGATCTACTAGATTATTAGCTCTTTAAGGGCATGAAGTATGTCAGTCATTTCTGTCTCTTCAGACCTGGCAAATTAAAAGTACCTCCTACAAGAAAGCAAGAAATCTGAATACCACAGTGTGGTTTCAGCACTTCTTTACCCAATTTTTACTCTGTTCACATACATAATCCATTATTCATTTTTAAAGATGTTTTCTTACAATGTAGTGAGGCGGCATCTTGCAGAGTAGTGACACCAGTAACAGCCCAAAGCTTCTTGTGGAAATCAAGAATCTGTCCAAAACACTTGGGTAGTCTTATGTTTGTAGTTAACATAGAAGATGTCTGTAAAACTCTAAACTGTTTCTGAAATTACTTTTCAAAAGACCAACTCTTAGTTAAAGTGCTTTTATAATTTTATTACTCTTTGCAAATTAAAACAGAGGAAAACATATTCCATTCAAAAAAAGCAAACCCAAACTTCCAGTCCAGACAAGATGGCATAGACTCATCTCTACCTGTCCCTTCCCACTAATGCCAACTATAAATCCTGGAGATAATTCAGTAGCAACCAAAGGAGAGTTCTGGAAGATGGAAGGAGGAATGTTGTGGGTTAGGGTTGGGAACCAAGGACTAGAGGAACTGCATAGTAGCAGGGCATCTCACTACCCTCTCCACTAACTGAAGGTGGCAATCCAGACCCAAAATCTCCTGACATGCAACTGAACAACATATGGTGGAGAAGGTAGGTTCATTCTTCCCAATCTAGCAGGAGTCCTGTCTATGAAAGGTCAGCCTGGCAGAAGAGGCAAGGAGGAAACATCACAAGTTCTGCTGACAAGAATGAGCGAGGGGAAATTCATCTCTTCCCAGCCGAAACTGCCCTCCTGTCTTAAAACAACATGTGGCTGGGGGGCACAGGACAAGGGGACCCCCCACAACAAGTGACCATTGGGGGAGGAGCCCTCCATTCTCCGTAGGCAAGAGGATCTCACAACAAGTGGCCAGCACAAGGAAGTGCTCTTCATCTCTACAGGCCACTCCCTCCCCCAACAAAAGCAGCCTTCAACCAATGACTGACGGAAGGCAATGAAACCCCCTTGCCCTTGAAGGGATGATAACTCAGAGGCACATGTTTTCCACTGGCTTAGAGAATTCCCCAGAGGCAATACGCTTCAGTTTCCCACGGTGTTAACTCGTTTATTAATATACTTTTTATTGGCTGCCTACCTTCCCCTTTCTCACCTCCCCCCCTCTCATTGGTTTTTCCTAGAATTTCTTTCTAAATAAAATACTTGCACTTGAATCTTTGTCAAAACCAACCTAAACACTCTATTTTGAATCAAGTAAGACTTAAAACAATATAGAACAAAACAAACCAGATAAACATGCAAAAAGCTTTCATTTTTCCCTTCTACTTATTTGATCTTTGTAAACACTATTTTAGACATTTGAGAATTTATAGATGCATATTTAACAAAATTTAAGATTAATCAATATCTCGTCCTTCTAATAGATACAATGACTTTAGAATGTTTTTTACTCCTTGCACACTCCCGTGCTCTATGATATTGTTCTTTTGGTTTTTAGTTATCTCCTACCTTTTAAATTAGATAGTATAAACATTATTTTAGATACTTATTGATTAGATCTCACTACATGTCACCAATTTATATGTTCAAAGTCATATCTTGCAGCTCAGATGTTTCTGCAAAATATTCCTCCCTTTTTCTAACGTACATCCTTTAGAAGTTCCTTTAGTGAACATCTGATGATGGTAAACAATTCTCTTGCCATTTTTTGTTTTCTTTTTTAATGTTCTTTTCTTTCTTAAAGTTAACTTTCTAAATTCTCTGTATATATAATCTTAGTTTGATAATTATTCCCTGTCTTCTATTATTAAAATTGAGAAATCTGTTTCTAATTATTATTTCTATGTAGCATTCATTTTTTTCTTGACAGTTGATTCTAAAATCTTCTCATTGTCTTTGGAGTTCTGCATTTCACAATGATGTAACCAGGTTTGACTTGTTTTTATACTGTTTGGGACTCATTGTGTTTAATTGTTTGGAGGATATATCCCTTTCATAAATTCTGGAAAATTTTCAAGCATTATCTCTTTGGATATTGCCATATTCTTGTCTTCTGGAACTGCTATTAGGAAAATTATGTCTTATTTTATTCTCAACATATCCTAACCTCCTCTTCTTTTTTCAAAAATTTTTCCTCTATGCTTAATTCTGGGTAATTTCTTCAGAACTATTTTCTAGTTCACTAATTTCCCCTTTAGTTCTGTCTAATCTGTAGTTGTCTATCCACTGAGTTTTTAAATTAAATTTTTTATTTTCCACTTCTAGAATTCTATTTGGCTAATTTCATATATACCTTGTCTTTTCTTTAAATCAACTTTTACTTCCTATTTTATTTGTTTAAATACCTTAATATAGTAATTTCATATTTTGTATCTAATATCTCAACTATCTAGATTTCTAATTCTCTAGATTCTTCTACTTTGGTGAGAGATTTTTTTTCCCTGAAAGTCATGGTGAATTGTTTTTCTCCTGAGTTTTTGACTGTGAGTTGATGTTATTGAGTTATGGGTTTTCATCCCTAGAATGCTTTGTAATCTGAGCTAAGGTTAGGTCACACTTCAAAATATTTATATTTTCTTATGCTAGGTATCTTATGCCACCATAAATTCTGGGTCAAGTTAATTTATGGACAGACTTAATATTTTCTATGTCCATAATAGTATTTAAATTCAAACTCCAAATTTGAACTAAGAATGGTATGTGCTTGAATATTCTCAAGCGAGATCATTTTTCATGTATAGGCCTGATAAGACAGGAGAATTTCCAACAGGCAGATACTGTTTTCTAACTCACTCTTCTCTTGAGACTGTAGCTCTTCAATAGTACCAGGGTAATGTGAGGTCTTAATTCTCTATTTCTGAAATTTTCCTTATTCAAGGCTTGATATGTGTTCCCGTGTAGTTTATAAAATCCCAGTCCAAATAGATACTAAGACTGGCAAGTTCCCTAGGTAGATTTCACTTCTGAGACAGCTTATCATTTTTATTTCTCACTGTGACATCTTTATATTTCAAATCTAATGATGCATTTAAATGAGGGGGCTGTTATATATTATGCAAAAATTACATGGTATTGTTTTTGTTTTGTTTTTTAAAATTTCCAGCATTGCCATATTGCTAGAAACACAAGTAACATACCCATATTTGAAGATTTAAAGTAAATAACCAAAAATAAATAGAAAGGAAAAGGAAATCAACTAAAGTTAAATGGTAACTAGAAACAAGGGATGAGAGGTAATGTTGGGAAGACTTTGAAGCATATATATTTCAGATAGTGTCAATAGATAAAGTAAAAGAAACAGAAAATTCATGTTACATAGAGGTACCTTACAAAGGTAAACATTAAAGGAATGAAAAACAGAATGTTAACCTTCAAAATAATTAGATGAAATGTTTACACACAAGATAAAAAACACTTAGAGCACAGATTATACCAGAAAAGACAATTACAAAATATAGATAAGTTGGTTACTTCAAAATACATGTCTCCATAGCAAAAAATTATTATTAATAAAATCAAATAACAAACAACAAAAATAGGGAAAATAATTGAAATATTTCATAAAGCTAATTTTCCTAATATGTAAAGGTCTTTTAAAAATCAAAATTACCAGTACCATGCTGTTTTGATTACTATCGGTTTGTAGTATATTTTGAATTCAGGGAATGTGATACATCTAGCTTTGTTCTTTTTTCTCAGTATTGATTTGGCTTTTGGGGTCTTTTGTTGTTCCTTATAAATTCTAAGATTCTTTGTTCTATTTACATGAAGAATGTCATTGAGATTCTGATTGGAATTGCATTGACTCTGTAGATTGCTTTAGGTAATATGGACATTTTAACTATGATTATTCTTCCAATCCATGAACATGGAATATCTTTCCATTTCTTTATACCTTCTTCAATTTCTTTCAATAATGTCTTATAATTTTCAGTGTATAGGTCTTTTGCCTCCTTGGTTAAATTTATTCCTAGGTATTTTATTCTTTTTGTTGTGATTGTAAATGAGATCGTATTCTTGACTTCTCTTTCTGCTAGTTTGTTTTTAGTGAATAGTAATGCAACTGATTTTTGTATGTAGATTTTGTACCCTGCAACTTAGCTGTAGTTGTTGATTATTTCTAATCGTTTTCTGGTAGATTCTTTGGTTGTCTATACATAGATTCATGTCCTCCACAAACAGTGAGAGTTTTACGTCTTCCTTTCCAATTTTGATCCCTTTTATTTCTTTTTTCTTGCCTAATTGCTCTGCCAAAATTTCCAGTACAATGTTGAATAACAGTGGTGAGATTGGGTACCCTGGTCTTGTTCCTCTTCTGAGAGGAATGGCTTTCAGTGTTTCACCATCGGTATGATGCTGGCTGTGGGTTTGTCATATATGGCCTTTATTATGTTCAGGTACTTTCCTTCTATTTCCATTTTATTGAGAGTTTTTATCATAAATGGATGTTGGATCTTGTCAAAGCCTTCTCTGCATCTATTGAGATGATCATGTAATTTTTATTCCTCATTTTGTTAATATGGTGTATCACATTGATTGATTTGTGGATGTTGAACCATGCCTGCATCCCTGGAAGAAATCCCATTTGATCATGGTGTATGATCCTTTTAATGCATACCTGTATTCAGTTTGCTAGTATTTTGTTGAGGATTTTTGTATCTATGTTCATCAGTGGAAACTAGACTTTTGGTGGTGAACATGATGCAATCTATACAGAAGCCAAAATATAATGATTTACACTTAAAATTTACATAATGTGATAAACCAATGTGACTTCGATAAAAAAAATTTTAAATAAAAAATTAAAGTACTAACATTGTAATAGAAAGAAATGGTAAAGGACATGAGAAGACAGTTCATAGAAAAGGAGATATATGTGTTTCTTAAATATATGAAATTATTTTAACTTCATAATAATAGATAAGCAAATTAAAAGAGCTATGATGTAAACATTTTTATCTATTCTATTAAAAGGCCAAAAAGTTTGATAGCTCAGTATTGACAAGAGTGTGTTAAACTGTTTTGCTTGCATGTTGTTTGTTGTGTGAAAACTGTGCAATTTCTGTGCAAGACAATTTAACAATATCCAGCCAAACTAAAAATGAACAAACAATTCATTCATGAAATGCCTTTAGAATTTTAACCTACAAATAATATCACATGCAAGCAAACATAACATATGAAGATATTGACTTTAGAACAGTTTACAATAGCAAAAGATTGGTAATATGCTAAATGTTCATCAATGAGGGACTGTTAAATAGTCCAGATAATGGAATACTAAAATAACAATGCAACTTTCTACACGCCAATATATGATCATTTCCACGATTTTTTAAGTTAACTAAGGAACAATAATAACAGAATATATAATGTGCTAAGATGTGTGTATATATGTGAAGATATATGTTATATATGAATGTATATGGATAATAAATGTTATATATGAATATAGTTACATATGAATAATATATTTATGTCATATATACATTCATATTTTTACAGAATATCTTAAAATTATACATAAATTTACACATCAGATAATCATATTTGTTTCCAGAGAGGAACTCTGAGTGGTCATGGAATATAGAGGGAATACATGTAACTTTTTAATGAATCCCTTTTATCCTAAATTTTGTACCACGCACAGTATAATCTATATCTCCACCTCTGCACATGAACAGCTGTTAGATTTTTAAAAATTAAACTTTTTGTCCAAAAAGAAAAACAAATGGCTTTTCCAATTCTTTAATAGTTTTCCTGAACCACACAGATGTTCTATATGCAATTAACGTAAAGCAAACAACTACTCTTGCTTGAACTGCAACTATGTCTCTGTAAAATTGGGAAGCAATTTTCAACAATAACTCCAAGTATGGAAAACTCCTTACAAACCAAAAGGACATGGAAATACTCTTCCCTTGCCACAGGTTACAGAATAATGCAGACCATGCAGAAAGAATGAGGATTCTAGATCAGCCACTGTCAAACTTGATGGTACATCAGAATCACTATGAAGGACTTTTAAAACACTGATTTCTGGTTCCCACTCCGAGTTTCTGATTGATAGATTTTAGGTGGAATCTGAAAAATTGCATTTCTAATAAGTTTCCAGGTGTTGCCGATGCTTCCTGTCTAGTGATAACAGTTTGAGAACCACTGTTCTAGAGCAATGCATGATAAATACAGAAAAGAGAACGCAAATATAGAATATTAAGGAGAGAAAATTTATGTAGTCACAAACAGCTAACAATTTATGGAGGATACTGAAGGATGGTAAGAATTCCAATTAAATTTAAAGTACACAAGCAATAAAAAAATAAATATGACTTACAAATAAGAGCTCTATAGAAAGAGGCAGAAATCTCAGACAGATAATTTTGAGTCAAGAACACTGTGAGACACACTGAAGAGGATCAGATCACAGGGACATCATTACCCTGGACATACTTATTCATGGTTTACTGGAGTCTTACATTGAAATCCTGGGGATATCGTTTAGGAAAAGGCATAAATAGTAGGTTTGATGTCATTCTACCTGTGAATCATCCTCAATAATGACTTTTTTTATCATCATAAATCATGAATTAATTTCATTCAGGTATAATGTGATGTAAATAATTGGACTGTACACACTTTGCTTAAAAGTCAAAATTCCAGTGTTCAAAGTAGGCAACCCTAGGTAGGCATGATCCCTTACAGAAGACCATCGTACAAAACTGATGTGTTATGAAGTATGTTACATATGTTATACACTCATTTTCTCATTTAAACTTCAGAGCAACTCTGTCAGTTAATGATATATTATTTTATTAATAAGAGAATTGAACCTCAAATTAAATAACTTTCTTAAGGTCATATACTCAATAAGTACAGCAAAAATTAAAATTTAGATTTTCTAGTGCAAAAGCGTGTTTTCAAAACATAGCCTATCATTGAGTATGCAGAGACTGTGTAAAAAGACATACTAATCATTAGGCTATTTTATCACATCATATAACACAAGATTTGTTTTTTGTCCCATAACTGTTTTTATAATTTCATGGATATTTTTCTCATATTTTTCTAATAGATAACAAAGTTCCACATTTTCTAGAAAGTCCTATATATTTCTAGAAGAAAAATGAGACAAAAAATAAATCCAAGTGTTCCATTTTATAATGTTAATAGGAATCAGAAATATATGCTCTAACAATTAAATCCCTGGCTATTTATAATTACCTAGTGTAGACAACTGCATTTTCCGGAGATGGCCTCCACAGTATATCTTATCCAGCATGCTCTTTATTTAACGGGAAGTTGACACTCCTCTCACTGACTAGTGGGCTCAATATGGAACCTAGACAGAACTTTGTGCCTGCCTTGACTAATAGAAAACAGAGGAAGCAATGTTACATCATTTCTAAGAGTTGGTCATAAAGGAAATATAGCTATGGTAGACAGCTTTCAAAGATGGTCTGCAATAATCCTTACCTCCTAGTATTCAAGTCCTTGTGCAATGTTCTTCTCTTGAATCTGAGCTAGACCTAGTGACTTGCTAAGAAATAGAATGTGGCAAACAAGATGGGATGTAATGTTCAGGATTAGTTTAGAAACGACTGTGATTTCTCTCTTGCTGGATTTTCTCTGTTGCCTTCTCGGTGTGCTCATATTGATGAAGCAAGCTACCATATTGTAGAGGCCCACATATCAAGGAACTGAGGATGACCTCTGGCCAACAGCCAGTGAGAAACTGAGGCCCTCAGGACAGCCTGTTAGAGACTGAATCCTGCCAACAACCAAGTGAGCAGGCTTAAGAAGCAGGAACGTCTCCAGTCAAACCTTAGGAAGACTAAACCCTGAGTTGATGCCTTGATTACAGCCTGTGACAGACCCTGACACAGAGGACGCTGCTAAGACATGTTCAGATTCCTGACCCAAAGAAACTGTGAGGTAACAAATGTTGTTGTTTTATTCTACTAAGTTTTGGGGTACTTTTTTACCCAGCAGGACATAACTAATAAACAGCTTCCACCTGGTTCTGTAGGATGCTTGCTCTTGGAAACCAGCTAGTATTCTATGAGGATACCAAGTAGCCATAGGTAGATGTTCTGACAGACAGCTCCAGCAGAGATTCCGCTATCAACATCAACTACAAAAACGTAAGCAAGAGAATCCTCCTGTTGTTCCAGTCTGCAGTAGTTGAGCTGCCCTAAGTGACACCTTGTGAAACAAACATGATTTGTTTCCACTGAACCTTGCCAAGATGCAAATTTGTGAGTAAAACAAATGATTATTATTGTTTACATCAGGAAATTCGGGGTCATTTGTTATGGAGCAATAAATATTAGGAGAAACATTAGGAGACATAAAATATTTGTGTGCATTTAGTGTCTCTGATTTATTATTAAAAGCATAACCTCAAATTCAAGCTGAAAAATATGTTTTATTTGAAGACTAAAATCAAAAGAATTATCCTACCAACAGAGGACTGTTATCAAATGGTTACAAGAGTTGGAGAATTAATCCGTTGACAATGTGCTTATTATACTATAAATGTCCTATTTTTCCTTTTTAAAAAAATTATTTGCAAAATATATTTCCATACCTGCAGAATGGAGGACACGCTGCTCCATTTCTCCCTCCTTAATGCCCAATAGGACCATTAGCTTGTTATTTTGCTGAACAATTAATTGGGTTTTGGTAACTTAGGACATATTGGAAAGAGAAGGGGTAGTTAAATGTAATCTCAACTCGAATGTGATTTTGTTTTTTACAATTTCATTGAGTTATAATTGAAATATATTAAATCTCACATGTTTAAAGTGCACGATTGGTTCTGCTTTGACATATACATAAACATGTGAAACTATAACCATAAGCAAGATAACAAACATTTCCATCACCCTCCAAAAGTTTCCTCATGCCACTTTGTAATCCACCTCTCTCCCTACTCCTGTCCCCAAGAAACCACTCATCTACTTTCTTTCTCTATAAATTATTTGATATTTTTGAAAATTTTATAAAATATTTAAAGCTAGCACTCCTTTTTTGCCTGCTTCTTTTGCTCAGCATAATGATTCTGAGATTTATCCATCTTGTTGCATGTTACAATAGTTAATTCCATTTTTATTGTTGAGCAGTATTCTAATGTATGGACATACCACAATTTATCCCTTCATTTGTTAATGGTCATTTACTTATATCCACTATTAGTCATTTTGCATATGTTTGGAATTCATTGCATTTTTCTTAAAGGACTTTCTTCTTGAAGCATACTTGCTGAATATTGTTCTAAACTAGGTCAATTTGTTTTCATTATACTCAGAGTTGAGTTCCAGTATTTCTCATGTAATTACATCCTGTTTCTGATTGTTGTTTCATTTTTGCTGGAAAACATCCTTATGAAACTTCCTGAGAAAAGGTGCATTACAGGTACACTTTCTGAGTTGCATTTCTAATAGTATCACAATTAAAGATAATGTTAGGTAACATTGTTAAGGTTCAAAAAGTTTTCTTGCAATTTTTGGCCCCATTATCTTCTCTCACCAAATTTCTAATTAAAAATTCTAAAAGGCAGTCAGATTTCAGGTTATTTGACTTATTTTGTGAGGTAAAACTCTAACTCTCTCCTTGGAAAAAATTTCTTTGGTGTCCTGAAATTTCATAGTGATGTACTTTGGTGTAAGTTTCTTTATTTAAAAGTTATACTGAGTTATAACTTACATATATATAAATTTTATATATCCACCAGTTCTGTGTATATTTCAAGGATTATTTGTCAAATTTTAGTAAGTTTATGATCTGTGCAATCACTACTATAATCCATATTTAGATCATTTCTGCAGCCTCTGAAAAAGCTCCTAATGCCCATTTGCTGTCACCTCCCAGTCCCAGGACATCACTGATTTGCTTTCTTTCTCTATAGATGTACCTTTTCTAGAAATTTTATATAATGAAATCACACTTTTTTCCATATTCTTATTTGTTTATATATATTTAGATATATATATATATATATATCAATAGTTATGTTATTGCTAATTAGTATTTCATTATATGGATATACCACATCTGGCTTACCCATTGATCAGTTAATGTATGTATAGATAATTCCCATTTGGGGGCTATTATAATCATTTCACAAAGTCTTTACATGGAATATGTTTTCATATGTTCTAGATGGGTTCATTCCACAAAGTCTTTATGTGGAATATGTTTTCATATTTTCTAGATTGATACCTACATAGCTGTGGAATTTCTGATTTTTATGTTAAGCTTACATTTAACATTTTAGTAAACTACTAAACTGTTTTCCAAAATACCTGATTCATTTTCCATTTTCTTCAGCAATGTATGAGGATGCCACTTTTTCCACGTCTTTACCAATGCTTACTAAATTCCTTTATTATAGTAGCTTTTTTGTGGATTCCTTAGGCTCTTCTACATAAACGATCATGCTAACTGCAAATGAAGACAATTTACTAATTATTTTCTCATCTCTATATTATTGATTTATTTAGCCTTACTAAAATAGCTGGAATCCAAGAGATTATTGAACATAAGTGGTGAGAGCAGACATCCCTGTCAAGTTCCTTATCTTAAAGAAGAAATATTCGGTCTTTCATCACTAAACACAAGGTTAGATGTATTTTTTTTTATACATGCCTTTTGCTAGGTTAAGGAAGTTTCCTTCTATTTGGATATATTGGATAGTGTGAATAATACATTGTTTTCTGTCTAGATTTCATTGTCTTCAAAAAGTAAGAGTTGTTTTGAAGCCAGTTAAATGTACAGCAGTAATCTCTTTGAGGTTTACATTTAAGCTTTGTGAGATAGTTCTTGAGTATATGGGCTAGAAAACATAGCCCCTCTGGAGCCTCTACTGAATGCCCAGGTTTCAACAAAGTCTCTACTCCGACTGATTAGAACTTGAATGTTTTCCTAACATTGTGTTTTCTTGAGTCATTTCATCTTACAGCACTGACACTTCTTTGCTTTGTCGTGTAAAGTTTCACCTTATGCATGCACCACTTATCAATAGACACCAGTGGACCCCTATGCAGATTTCTGAAGCTCTTCTTTGATATGGCTACCAGTAATGTTCCAGTATCCCAGTATCCCAGTAATGTTCCAGTATCCCAGTATCCCAGTAATGTTCCAGTATTCCAGTAATGTTCCAGTATCCCAGACTTGCTGAACTTTGATCTCAATCTCCTAAACTCCACCCAACTACTGTGTTCTGCTTGGTTTTACCCCTCTCTGTGGCAGGTTTCTGAAAGTGCCTCTAGGCAGAAAGCCAGGGTAGTAATAGTGATTGCCTCTTTTGTTCCCATTCTTTGCCTGTTGTCCAATATCTAAATATAGCTATTTCATATATATTTTTCAAATTTCTTAGTTGTTTTCAGCAGAGGGCAATTCCTTTACCAATTAAATTATGATGGATGGAAGCAAAGTCCCTTTCACCTTTTTCTAAAATCTAAAGATTTGCTCAATTATTGTCCTCCTGGTCTCTTTTCTAATGGCATTTTTATTCCTCTACTATAAATTTAATAAGCTCATCATGAAGGTTAGTCAATATCTTTGCACACATTGCCATTTGGAACAAAAAATCTTGATATAATTTTGTGCTCGAATGTTTATAAGAAATATCTTTTGGGAAAAAGAGCACTACCTATGTTAATTGCAATAAAAGTTGGTTAATCAAGAAAGATCTGGGAAATTTCTGAATGCTTCACAGAATTATGAAGTGTGTTATCTTCCATAGCATCTGGTGCAGTGATTTTCCAATAGTAGATAACAATATGTCTCTCCAGATGCTAACGCCCTAGGCATGTGATAAACACAATCCCATCCAATATTTGTAAAAAATAATCATATTTCAAAAAACTATTATCAATGCCTAATATTTTAAAAATTCATTCAGAATCGTAGTATACAAGGTAAATACAAGGGATAAATTGTTGCTTCCCTTAAACCCATGTATGCCTGTATAACTCATGCAAAAAAATAGACCTAGCTTGTCTTCCTCTATTTCTATCATTAAGCCACAGAAAGATTTTATCAATCCATTTGTCAGTACCTGAATATCACTGCTTAGAAGTCACAAGAGAGTTCTATAAACGGAAGTATTCTAACATATTTAAGAGATTAATCCTACAGAATAGAATGTTTTGACAGGACTCTGATCTACCACAGGCAAAGCTCTAGAGATATTTCCTTTCAAAGTTGCAAACCATTATCCTGTCTCAGTATTCTAGTACTAATGACAATTTTGTGTCATGTCAAATGATTAAAAAATAAATATAGCAAACAAAGAAGCACTCTGGCTAGCCAATAAGTTGACTATAATCACTAAGAGTCAAGGTCAGGAAAAAGCAAGGGTGCCTGTGCCTTTACTTCAAAGGTTCTTTATTCTCCCAGTAATTATATGATTTCCCAAAAAACAGACTACTTCTTCATAAAAGGGAAATTACTTTTTCCAGGCAGATAGTTATCGAGTTCTGGATTCTGTCACAGTGTGACTAATGTTATTGAATTACACTATAGACATTTATGAAACACGTGGGCCTATGGGCCTGAACTATGTAGCATGATTTCACCCATTATTTAGGCCAGTTCTGACTTGCACATGAAGGTGTAAATCTCATGGAAAAAACATATTCACTCATCTCATTCAGCACCGTTTGAGAGACATGGTTTGTTTCAGGGTTGTTCTGTACCAGAAAGTTTCCAAATTTCCAAATTGCATCAAATCCCATTAAGAAGAAGCCAATATGTGAATATCTGGGAAACTTTCCTGAGCGTACCTTTCCTACCCTTTCTGCACCAGTCCCTTAGTGGTTTAGGTATGATGTCCTGCATACTTATGGTACCATCGAGTACTGACAGTACCTGCTTACACAAATTCATCTCCGATTTGATTATAAGTTGTTTGAATACTGGAGCTAAACTTTCCCTATCTTTTTATTCTAAATGCTTAGCAAAGTGCTTTGCACATAGTTGAAACTCTGTAAATGTTAGTTAAATTATTACTTCTCTAAAAAAAAGACTATAACATCCAGCTGGCCAACAACTCTTCTATGAACACGCCTAGCAGACTCTACACTAGGCACAATATGAAGATTTAAAAGGCAACTAATCAGACATTTCAAAAAGCCTCTAGAATGTTGTTCAGCAGAAATCGTCAGAAGGTCTTGGTAGATGGAGGGAGGAAGTTACTATTGCCTTGAGCTAATCAAGGCAAGCAAATCCTTGATTAAATGGCCTTTAGTTCGTCTTTCTTGGAGAGTATGATTTTATTAGTATTATTATATATATGTTTGTTTCTCAGATATTCAGAGAAGATTAAATACACAATTAGGATGTGATCAAATAATTACTATACTGTAAAATAGAACTTCATCATCCCCATTTTAATATCTGCTCAGACGGATTTTCTTAAACTTTGGTGTGATGCTTCTGTCTGCAAAAGCCAGACATCAAACTTTGATATTATTTAAAGACGATTAATATAATACAAAGAGGACAAAGGTGATTTTTTTTTGAAGATGAATAATGTCCAATTTGTAGACTTTAGTGAATGAATTCTACTCACTTTTAAATATTGCTCAAAATTACCTATTATTTGGCTGACTTTATGAACCATGACTAAAGTTCTAGAAGACTTGAAAATCTCTAATGAAACACTTACACAACAAAAAGTGAAAATCCAAACTGTTCAAGTGAAATTTCAAAATTTGGAATAGTATTTGGGGAAAAAAAAGAATGGTAACAAAACTAAAGAGTCAGATATTTCCAGGGAAATGTTTTCTTAATACAGAGTTATTTGTAGCATTAATAACGCTGATAATAATAACTGATACCCCTCAAGTGCTAACTGTGTGCCAGGCACTGTGCTAAATACTTCACATGCTTTACTGCGTTAAGTCATAGCCCTATACGGTAGCTTGCATTATTTTCCCATTATAGAGATGAGCATACTTATACTCAGAATGATTTAGCTTTTTTTGTCTAAGTTTACATAACCCACAAATGGCAGAACTTGGACATGAACTCAGTATGTTTGAGTTCAGTCTCCAGGACCTTACCATGATGCAATTCTGCCTCCTCTGAATTTATTTTTTGGGAAGAGATTATCATTTTGAACTCTAAATCAAAATAAAAATACTTCAATCACACATTGTATAATACACACGTTCAACTTCCATGATCTATTTATGCACAGATATAATTAGTCTTCAAGTTATAAAACTCTAGGCTTGCAAAAGACAGCTGCTTTCAACTAATCTAAATATCTCACTTTATACACTAGGAAGGCGAAAACTAAATACTACAAGTAGGGCCGCCCAGTGGCACAGGCAGTTAAGAACGCGTGCTCCGCTTTGACGGCCGTGATTTGCAGGTTCGGATCCTGGGCGCGCACTGACGCACCGCTTGTCAGGCCTGATGTCGTGGCGTCCCATGTAAACTAGAGGACAATGGGCACGGATGTTAGCTCAGGGCCAGTCTTCCTCAGCAAAAAAAGAGGAGGATTGGCAACGGATGTTAGTTCAGGGCTGATCATCTTCACACACAAAAAAATATTACAAGTAATTCAAGCAAGTCAAGGAGAAACTGAGTACACAATAGCCAAGTCTACACTGCACAAATTCACACTGCTGCAACTGGCCAGATAATGCTACCTAAAATTGCAAATATACTTGGCTCTCCTATAAAAAGTAATTATTATTAATTTAAGAAAATAGTAAAATATTTATTGAACATGGCCAATATCAGTAAATATGTGTGTGCCAAATAAAAGATTTTTCATTCATTCATCGATTTACTCACTACAACACATCTAATGACTATTTATGATTTGCTAACCCCTCTGGTATGCGTTAGGAAAAGGATGATGCCCAGCATCATAGAAAATTTTCAGTGAATGTGGAAGAATGGTAAAATAAGTCAAAGACACAATTCCTGCCTTTAAAAATATAGAGGCAGACATGTAAACTTATGATAGGAACACAATAAATTCAATGTCAATAAATGTAAGTAAAAATGGTATGAAATTAGAGAAGAAAAATAAATGAGTGTGAACGGATTAGAATACACAAAAGAGTAGTATTCCATTGTGTATATATACAACAGCTTCTTTATCCATTCGTCCCTTGATGGGCACTTAGGTTGCTTCCAAGTCTTGGCTATTGTGAATAACGCTGCAATGAACACAGGGGTGCATGTACCTTTACAAATTGGTGTTTTCAAGTTCTTTGGATAAATACCCAGCAGTGGGATGGCTGGATCATATGGTAGTTCAATCCTTGATTTTTTGAGGAATCTCCATACTGTTTTCCATAGTGGCTGCACCAGTTTGCACTCCCACCAGCAGTGTATGAGAGTTCCCTTCTCTCCACATCCTCTCCAACACATGTTGTTTCCTGTCTTGTTAATTATAGCCATTCTGACAGGCGTCAGGTGATATCTCATTGTAGTTTTGATTTGAATTTCCCTGATAGTTAATGATTTTGAACATCTTTTCATGTGTCTGTTGGCCATCTGTATATCTTCTTTGGAGGGACAGAGATTGGATTGGTGGTTACCAGAGGGGCAGTGGGGAGGGAGGAGGGTGAAAGGGATAATTCGGTACATGTGTGTGGTGATGGGTTGTAATTAGTATTTTGGTGGTGAACATGATGTAATCTATGCAGAAATAGAAGTACAATGATGTACACCTGAAATTTTTACAAAGTTATAAACCAATGTTACTGCAATAAACAAAAAATTAAAAAAAAAAAGAATACACAAAAGAGTGTGTCTAAAGAGGAGGCGTCTAAAGAGAATGTTAACAGAAAAGTAGGAATGGTTAGTCAACGTGTAACAGACAACCAATAAGTATACTATATAAGTATACTATGCACAAATTTTTTGTGAAGGCTTCAAGACATAAAAAACTCTACAAATGAACTCCCAATCTCTTTGGGTTGCAGATGACAATATAGATACAAAGGGAAACAATGCAGAGTGAAATTGAAATACTAGAGACATTCAAAGTGATGATGGATGTATGGACTCATATGGCTTAGAGAGGTTTCACTCAAGACAGAGAACTGAGAGTTACAAAGAAGAAGTGGTCTTGTAGAAAGGTTGAAGTGATGGCTGTTCCACAGGAGAGAGACCTGTATGACAAAGGCAACGAGAGAAAAAAAGTATTAAGGCTTGTTGAGAGAAAAGTTAGCTTTTATGGATACAAATATCTGGCTTGTAAATTGGTCTCTGAACCTATTAACAAACTTGTCACACAACTGAGTACTTCCATGTAAATACATGTTCTTTTATTAAAGCAAATATAAACTGGTACACATATACTTATCTCAAAGAGGAAGACCAAAAAACAATCAATCTGTATACCATAGAGGAATCATTTGCAAATGCATTAATTCAGATTTTCTTACTTTTTGTGTCCAAATTGATCATTTTCTTATATAAATTATTCTTCCTTCGTTAATACAAATAAAGTTCATTAATAATTAATTTGTTTGAGTTTTACTGTCTTTCATTTCCACAGCAGAGCCCCAGGCTCAGTCAACACTTTAATATACATTTTCTCTTAATTAGAGTGCTCGTTCTTTCTTTAATAATAGTATAAATAAAATTTTGATTCAAGAATTTGCTAATTTTTCTTCTCTGCTGCAAACATCAAGTTCTGTTTAGTCACTAGCTATGAACACATAATAAGAATAAAAAACACACATAAAACCATACATTCATAAGGCTATACATTTATTAACAAATATACATATATTCTAACAAATTCCTAAATAGATATTTAAGCATTAAAATGTCAACTATGGAAACATTTCATAGCCATCTTCTTAATACTAATAAGGCACTGGTCTAAGAATAGGTACTTAATAAAGTCATTTTGACTTAAAGTGATAGTTGGATAACGTGTATGTTAATCGGCAAATTTCTAAAATTGAAAGCCTAGACTCCTGAGGACAAAATTTACACTATAATATGGGAGTGCTGTTCCTAATAAAGCACAAATGAGGCAGGTTGCTGTAAACCCCACGAGGGAAGGTAAATCTCATCCCCACCCATTCAGTGATGAAGTGTGAATGTTGAACAAAAGATTAAAACGCTTCTACCAGGAGGGACAAAACAGAAGTTGTTAGCAAAGAATAAGTTCAGAGCTGAGCATTCAACTCTGGTTGGTAACCACAGCATGAAAAGAAGTCTATTTCCATTTGAATTGTTATCCAGTACGTTGGGTGGCTTAGTGAATGAGAAGAAAAGGTCTGGAGTTAGTGCCACATGAGCAGGAAGAGACAGGTTTGAATAAGTTGAATGTGTTCAGCTGTATTCTGTTGAAGTTGGGCAAGAATTTTCTTAAGTTGAATATATTCAAATGTGTTTTATTACATTGATACTTATCACCTGTGTCTCCTACAACAGAAAAAGTGGCTGGCTGTAACACATCGAATTTCACATTCTCCATAGATTGTTTTAGGCTCTTTGGCTTTCAGAATAGTCCTTCCAGTTTGACTTAGTACTTTTATCTTCTATACCCTTCAGGCTAAATACACTTTTTACTTGTTAATGCTGAAGTGTGAGCGTTATTCCTTGCCTGCAATTAATTCAACTGCACATGTTCATGCATTTTACCCAGTGGTCTACAACTCAAATGAAAAAGAACCAAATTTAATTTTTTTTTAGTCACCATAGATTGAATAGATTTGAAGGGACATAATCCTCTTTCCTTTTTTACTTATTTTATAGACTGAGTAATCACATGGTCATTGGAATCATTCAACAGTTGTTCAAATCACAGCCCTGCCGCCATGCCGTTATTAGATACCTAAACTTTCTGAGCTTAAGTTTACTCATCTTCAACACGAAGGTAGAATTCTTTAAACATCTGGTTAATTTAAATTTATCCCTGACTTCTGTCATTAGAGGCAAGATTTTGCCATCTTTTCTTGAGAAGACATTATGAACCAAGACGAGGATTTCCAAAAGAGTAAGACTGAGAGACTGAACATATCTCCCTCAATTAAACATAGTTCTGAGAATATTCTGTTGAACATTTTTACTAATCAAAAATAAAATAACTATGTCATGGGGATGTAATGTACAGCATAGTGACTATAGTTAATAATACTGTATTGTATATTTGAAAGTTGCTAAAAGAGTAGATCTTAAAGGTTCTCATCACAAGAAAAAAATTTAACTGTGTGGTAATAGATGCTAACTAGTCTTATTGTGGTGATTATTTTGCAATATATGCAAATATTAAATCATTATTTTGAACACCTGAAATTAACATAATGTTAGATGTCAATTACATCTCAATAAAATATTGTTTTTTAAATTATACTTTTTAAGAAGAGTTAATAATACCTGTATATATACATAGTTACCTTAACTTAAGCATTTGCTAGTGGTCTATTGGAATTCTCAAAATGTTGGGAGAATTACTGATAATCAATCTGACCCTAAAGCAAAAAAGGAGATTAATGTAAAAATGGCTAAATTCTGAGGAGAATCAGCTACTAATTTCTATCCCTTCACCAATCAGTTTAATCCTAGTCCTCTCTGCTTTCTAAGTGGATCCTAAAGGAACCAAAGATCAATACTTGCAAAGATTCATCCTCATTAATGAGTGCATCAGTAGATGGTCAGTATGTTCAGTTAATTGAACAGTTTACAGAGGCTGCAAACTCAAGTGCTTATGTGGGTTAGCGGGAAAGGTAAATGAGAAAAAAAATGGATCTGCCTGATATAATAGGGGAAAGCAAGGACCACAGCAGGTGAAGGAATAGAGCAAATTTAAAAGGGAGCAGAAACAGCTTAGCTCTCAAACAGTAGCATGAACACAATTCATCTGGGGGTCTTGGTACATGAAGGTTCTGATGAAGCAGGTTTGAGGTGGGACCTGAGTCTTGCCCTTTTCACTAAATCATAAAGAAAATTAAGTGTGGCCTCAAAATATTTTCCTCAGGAATTATCTTCTTCTGTCTCCCAACACTGACACTCCTTGGCACTCATTCTTCACAGAACTCAATTAAAAAGAGAAAATATCAAAAAATTCTCCTTTGTTATTAATGACTCAAACCTGAATAACACACGTATATGGATATAATCTATTTTTTCTAATATTAAATCAATGCACTAATAAATGACTAAATGACCAATATATTTCTGTCCAATACCATGCTTTTCATGTGTTTTTTCTTAAAATAACTTTTTAAATTTTAGAACAGTTTTAGATTTACTGAAAATTCTCCAAAATGGTTCCAAGAGTTTTCATCTACCCCACACCCAGTTTCCCCTAATACCTTAAATTAGTATGCTACATTTGTTAAAATTAGTGCACTAATATAGAAATTGGCCCCAGATCTCCTGGATCCGATAGCCAGTGGTGTTTGCATTCATGAGTCCCATATGTCTATAGGAAACAAAGAGGCAGTTTTGAAATGGGCACAGGAGCACATTCCTCAGCTAAGTACCTGAGCTCAGCGCAGAGGGAGCAGGCAAAATTGTCCATCTCCCAGACTCTCCCTGGAAGGGGTTTAGCTGCATAGGTAACCAGCTGCTACCAGAAGGTCCAGCATGTCTAATCAGATGAAACTAGAAACTGGAAATCTCCACTGTGTGTATGTTGAGGAGGTTTCTAGTACCAAATTTATAACACATTTTTTGATCAAAAAATAACTTCTTGCTATTGTCTCCCCATCTGGAGCTCGTTATTGTTATTTGCTTGTTTACTTATTGATTTACTGGATTATTTTAGTGACATCTATTTCCTCTCCACAGTGTGAAGCCTTTGATGTTGCTCCTAGGTGACAGAGTCTTGGGTATGCCTACAGTTGCTGGGATGACAGTAGTTTTGGTAGGGTTTTCTTTGGCTGTAACTTTCCCTGACCATGCCAGTAATTGCTAGATGATTGCTACATTGTTTTCAACAATGCCCTAGGGTATAAACTGCTTCACAGACTAATCCAATCAAATTCAAGTTTCTTTAAAGGAATAAATCCTGATGTAGGTGTTTGAGATTTGTTCGAATCCCAGCAGGGCTCTTTCCAACTCTCTCTTTCCCCTTTTCTGTCTGGCAAATTAACTGGCTTACAGTTTAGCCAACAATTCTCTCAGTCTCCTCCTAATTGCCTTTTATCACAAATTCCACTATTTTTGAGAGCACCCTTAGGCTTGAACATCTCCACACTCCTGCAGATAAAGTAACTTTATTTGGATGAGGTATTTGGAGCTCTCTGTTTTAGGCATGATTTTACTTCTAGCCCTGGGCAAAATCTCTGAACCAATGGTCTGCTCCTCTCTGAGTGACATGCTCACTTTAGAAGCTGAGTGCTTGGCGGATGGGAGGGGCAGTGCCCCTGATCTCCCTGGTCTGCCTTTCCTAGTGTGGAACCCTAACCCTATAAACTCAGGCAAAGACAATTGGGTCCTAACATTCTCATCAGTGCCAGACCAAGGTAGCGCCTCTGTCCCACAAGTGGTAGCTAGGTGGAAGAAGACAGTGCTTACCTCTTGGCCTCACTCGCTTGAAACTTAGCCTCAGCAGCAGGTAGCTGGGGGAAGAAGGAGCAATGCTGGCACCCCTTAGGATGACAGCCCTCTGAACGGAGCTGCAGGGAGAGGGAGCCCTGTGTTTTGGTTGCACCACTCTGGAGTGGAGTCTCCATCTCGCTGAGCTGGGATGGTTAACGGAGAGGAAAGTTCTTGGTTCAAATGCCCAAGTCTCTCAGCTCTTACCAAGTTTTAGGTTTTTTTGAATAAATGTTTTATTAGTTACTGTATGTCTACAAGGCCATTTTCAGAGACTTTAAATGGGTGTTTGTTTTTTAATAGTTTTCACCAGTTTCACTGGAGAGCAGTTCCATAGGGGTCCTCACACAATCATGCTGGAAGTGGGACTCCCCTTATGCAAGCTTTTCTACTTCAAAAATCCAACTTTTGGGGGCCGGCCTTGTGGCTTAGCGGTTAAGTGCACGCGCTCCGCTACTGGCGGCCCGAGTTCGGATCCCGGGCGCGCACCGACGCACCGCTTCTCCGGCCATGCTGAGGCCGCGTCCCACATACAGCAACTAGAGGGATGTGCAGCTATGACATACAACTATCTACTGGGGCTTTGGGGAGAAAAGGGGAAAAAGAAAGAAGGAGGAGGATTGGCAATACATGTTAGCAAAGGGCCAGTCTTCCTGAGCGAAAAGAGGAGGATTGGCATGGATGTTAGCTCAGGGCTGATATTCCTCAAAAAAAAAAAAAAAAAAAAAATCCAACTGTTGGATGAATAGAAATAAAAACATGTCTTTACTCCATAGCACAGTGTATCCATTCTGCTTCTAAACATATGATATACCAGAATTCACAGTCTTGTATCAATGATGTCATTGTTTAGACTTTTACTGTGTGTGCTTCCTTTAGAGGAGTTTTAAAAATATTAACTTAATTGAATCTGATAAATTCAGTGGCCGGTATTAGTGCTAACAAGAAGCGGCATATGATTATGAAACTTAAGATAATAAAGAAAATTGGAAATGAGAAAACAGCACATATTGCATATTGGCGTATATAATTTATTCAATATTGGCCAGCTTTTCAAAGGACAAAATATTAATCATGCAATATGTGAAATGTGCTATATGCCCACATAACTGTAATTCATCACAGAAATAGTCAAGACATTACCCACTCAGTAACATGTAGTGATGGCAGCATATTCCAATTTTGTCAATTAAAAGGCTTAATCTTATAACTAGAAAATCAACGTCAATGTTAGATGACTATTTGTCTGGAGTTAATTCAAGAGAAGGCCAGAAGTTTGTTCAAGAATATAAAGTCTAAGTATGGTAAGACTGCCCTTGATGAAATGTTAGTAGCAAAGACTAGATAGCAAAGAATTATGATACTATAATTTGAAGGTCTGCTTGTTTGTATACAGCAAAGTGTGTGCAAAGAAGATGAATGCAGATAGAGAAATTTGATGGGATTATCAGGAAAGAATATAACCTGACTTACCAAGAGATTTTAAATTCAGACAATGTTCTATTTAGAAGAAAAAAAACCTGCCCTATAATCTGTGTTTGTTAAAAAAGAGAAGCATATGCCTAGTTTTACAGGTTCAAGGAATGACATAAAATCCTATTTGTTGGATATGAATCCACAGCCTGGAAGCTTAAACCATGCTCCACCAACTGGATACAGGAACAACTTTTTTGGAAGTTAACATATCAAAAGAGCCTGTACCTCAAATTTATTAAGAGGATTGAAGGAAATGAGACATAAAAATCACGTATCAGTTTCTAGATAAACATAAGTCCTTTTTTCATTCTTAAATCATTGAAAATCATTTCAAAGCTTAAATCACTGGATGCTTGAGTTTAGGAAAAGGCTGTCTTGGATTTGGTTCCCCAGAAAACTGACTCTGAAACTCTGAAATTTGTATGCGGGAACTTTATTGGACAGTATTTTAATAATTAGCCCCTTTAAAGGAATGAAGGGAGCAGGACTGGTCAGAGGGAGAATTATAACTGTGATGCAGTTGCAGTAGAGGATTCAGATGATTCCATGGAAAGGTCTGGGGCTGGCATGTCTTTTTAGACATTTTTCTTTCAAATAAGGCAAAGTGTCTAATCCTTTATACCCCCACATTGGGAAGTCGTTGGATGGAGGATGCAACTGGATGAGGGTGTAACCTTGGGGAGGTAGCTGAGGGCAATCCACAAAGAGTGATTCAGCTCCTAGTCTTAGTGGGCAACATTTCAGACAGCTGGGGAATGAATGCCTCTATCCTGAAGGTAAGGATCAAAAGGCTGAAAACATTGATGAGAAACATTTGCAGGGCATACAATGGGACCACAAAGAAGTGGTGGTTAGTTTTACCAGGCCTGTTGGGCAAGGAAGGTTTACGAAGAAGTGATTCTTAAGTTAAATCTTGAAGACTGGAGGTGGTGGCATGACAGAAAAGAGAAAAAGTGCATTTCAGAAAGAGGAAGTGTCTTTTCAAAGCTCTCCAAAGACCTGCCATCACCAATTCCCCTTCAAAGGCTTCAAAACTACTTAAAGAGAAACTTGTCTCATACATGGACAACGGATTAAAGAATTTTTACATGTATCTAGGTAAGTTAAGGAAAAAGGCTATTTTCTACTTTAACTGGAAATCCCAGATGATATTTCATATTAGTAACCAGTTGGTAATTGTTTCAAAACTGTAATTGATTTTGTATGAATAAATACATATGATAATGTATCCAAAGCCTTAGAATGTCATCAGATCATAGGGATATTGCAATCTTGGGAGAGCATGAATATGTTTGAATTTAATTTGGAACTTGATTTTAAGAATGCCGTACATTAATTCAGATTAAAATGGATTTGCTAATATCACCTCTTAATTTTTACAATTAGCATAACAGTCATACAATATTTTTTAAAGAAAACATTTTGAAAATAAATGTTCCAACTTATTTGAGTCCTATGATACACCATTTAAATTTACATAGCCACTGTGTAAATGTCACGTTGCTCAACATGCCTTCAGCCGTTTCAATATTTTTTCCTGCCAGTCTTCAATTTATGCATTCTTGATGTCCTTCACTTTATGGCAACTACCTTAAATTTCTCAAAAAGCCTATTCCAGAAACATTTTCCTTTGAGGACCTTAATTTTCTTTACCACACAGGGAAAAAACATTAGATCTTGGGGCTAGTGACATGAGACAGGCAAAAATGTGTCAATTAGTGAAGAACTTGTTCATTCGCCCATCTTTAGTCACTTATTTACCCTTCCATTTAAACCATTTGAGCACTCACTAAATGCAAATCACCATGAAACTGAAAAGATTAAAGACCTGCAAAGGAGGGCCATGACATTGAAGGTGATTTCTCCAGGTGGCATCTTCTTTTCCCCTAAGAGTCAGAAGTCCCTCTAGCCCATTTACCAGCCTTTGGTTTCCTTCATCCCTGCTGATGTTATGCGTAATCCTTACACATAAATCCCTCCACTCACTACAATTCGTCTTCAATATTCTTTTTTTCCCCGATTTATCTTCCCACCTCTTCATTCTTCTTTCCTCACAGTAGTTTCTCCATTACACAAGCTCCACAAGGCAAAGAGATCCATTTGACACCCTGCCCTTAAAGTATTTGGATCTTCACATGTCACATGATCTTCGATTTCATTATAGCCAGACCTTGAATCTTAACATGAATCTAAAATTGATAGATGGGGAATGGGCAGGTGAGAAGACATACTTGTTAGGAGGCCATTACACTTCATAAGGTAAGAGATGATGTGATCCCGAACTATGGCGGTCATGTTGATTACTTTTAAAGAAGAGATGTTGGATTTAAAAGATTTGGGAAAGTAAAAATAGATTTGGTTGCCTAATTGGAGGTGAGCTAAAAGGAAAGCCCAAGAATGTGAGGTTTCTATCTGAGACACCTGGGTGGTGGAGCAAGTAACTGACTTTAGGAATGTAGAAAAAGAAACAGATTATAGTATATAATATAATGTAATATAGTATCACCAATAATATAGATAATAAAGGGAATAAAGTGTAATACTAGAATACTAAATCAAATGTAATACTAAAAATATATTAAGATGCAGGAAAGTGGGAATAGAAGAAAGTAGAACAGGTAGAGCAAATGGAAAATGAATGTAAAGCAGGTAGACTTAAATCCAATCACATCAATAATTGTATTAAATGTAAAGGGACTATACACTCCAATTAAAAGGCAGATTTCAGTCTGATTAAACAGCAAACCCTAACTCTGTGCTGCCAATGAGGGATAGACATTAAATATAAAGAAAAGATAGTAGAATGTAGCTGAATGTAAACGGATAAAAAAAGGCATACAATTGAGCATATAAATTTGGTGTGACTGTGTTAACATCAGACAAAAGTAACATGGAGTTCAAAATGTGAAGTAATTACAGGTGTAAGGGGGAAAATTTGATAACAAAGTGATTTATTCATCAGGAAGATATAAAAATCCTAATTATTTTTATATCTAATACCAGAGCTTCAAGCAAAAACTGACCAGACTAAAGGGGAATAAAACAAAACTACAATCATTGTCGGAGTTCTTAACACCCTTTCTTGTTAAGTATTCAAACAGAGAAAAAACAAGTAAGAATATAAAAAATGTGTGAATATTCTTGTCTACCATCTCTACTAACCTGTCATTTATAGAACACTGCAACCAGCAGCTGCAGAATATCATCATTTGCACGTGAAATATTCACCAAGATGGGGCATATACTATACAATAAATCTCAATTAATTTTAAAAGATAAATATTTTACAAAACCTTCAGGAAAGAACCTATAAAATGTTTTAAATGAAAGAGTGTCCAGCACTCACATGTGATTAGAAATAGTACCTTTTCTAGCAGCCAGTCTGGAAAACCACAGTACTCCAAAAATAAGCCTTGTCTCTCTAGTAGGGAATCATTAGCCCTAGATGGATACTGCTCCAATCCCACATCACAAAATTTTAAAAATCAGGACCCAAGAAGAATTACACTGTTCCCAAATAACTAACCTGCATGCCTAAGCAAAGCTCAAGAATAATTTATAGGAATGAAAATATATCTAAAACTCAAAAAGTTAAAATTCACTTTATAGTGAAGAACTATAATATCGCTTAAAAGAAGGCTTTGATGAGTTAAAGATGTAGACTGAACTCCTATAACAACCTCTAAAATACCAACACAAAGAGTTATAGCTAATAATCTAAAAGAGGAGATAAAGTGAAATCTTAAAAAATTCTAAATAAGGTAGTAAGAATAGAAAAGAGAAGAGAGAAGAGATGTTGTAAACAATAGACATATAGCAAGATAATATATTTAAACTTAACCACATTAATAATCACACTAAAAACAGTCAATTCAAATGTCCTAGTTAAAAACAGAGATTGCCAGACTGAATAAAAAACACAAGACCAAACTATATGTGAATTACAAAAAAAAAAGCATTAAAAATATAAAGATACATAGAGGTTAAATGTAAAAGGAGGGAAAAAGATCTACCGGGCTAACACTTAATGTAAAGAAAGCTACAGTGATTATATTAATATCAAACTTTATTTCAGAGCAAAGAATATCACCAGGCATACTATTCTTTGGATGTTATTTACCAATGTTACGACGCTATTACCAGGACTGCCAAAGGACTAGTGTAAATGTTTTGCCTGCGTTGGATGCCATCTCTAAGTGCCTTGAAGTTTATTACCATCTCCCTCCCCACCTGTGGTCTTTAGACAATGAATGAGGACCTATGCAGATAGAGCAGTATTACAGTTCTACTCCTTTGCCTCCAGTTGGGACAAACTTTGAAGTTTAACGTATTGCCCAGATTCCCCTGTGAATCAGGCTGTGTCTGGAACTTTGTGTGAAATTGCTTCCTGACTTCTTCCCCTTTCTGTCCTGCTTTCCTCACTCCATTACAGGTTTCATTGGGAAGCATTTCCTTAATAAATCATTTGCATGCTTACAAATCCTTCTCTCAGGGTTTTACTCTATGGAAACTGCCCTAAGACAGAGGTATTGGTAAAGATGATAGTCCAGAAGCTTTCCCTCAAAAGAGGACAATGTTGAGCAGGGAAGAAAATCAGAGAGTCCATTTTTAAAATGTTGTCAAAGGCGTAACTCTCAACAACTTTGAGGACTATCTAGACAGTATTTTCCTCAATTTCCATTTGAGATAGTGTTCTTAATTCCTTCTATTTTAACCATGCAAAGTAATGAGGTTTTCCTGGGATTAGGGTTGTAAATCAGAACCATTGGCCATTCTACTCATATACATTTCCATCCTTATAGTCATTCTTCAAATTAATTATAAATAAGGAGCAAAAACTAAGTTATTGTGATGGGGCAGGATCTGATGAGACAGGTCTGTCTTCCATCATATGAGCTTAACCTGTGCTTGGTCGTTGGAACTTGTTGAAGTTGCTGTTGGAGGTACTGTTATTCAAAGTTATTTTAACCTAGAGTCCTTGGCTGAACTTTACAAAATTCATGAATCATATGGGATGAAATGTAAAAGGTTTTGTGCAGATCATTTGTATTCTCCTAGGGAGGACTCAAAACTTTCATAAGATTCTCAATGAGAATGGAATCCCCCCCAGTACCCCCCAATTTAGTCTTATTGTTTGTGAATGCAGGGAGATGAGGCATTCTGGCCATTCCCTGCACTCTGCTGCCTTCCCAGGACCAGTGCTCTTCCTTAATTCTTCATTTCACTTTTGAGAAAATGTGCTCTCTCAGATCTCCCAACTCTCTGTCTTCATTTTTCTAATTTTCTGTCTCATTTTATTCTTCTAAACACCTAACTACAATTTTCCATTAATTATTCCTTGACTGCTTTTCTTTCTCCCAGATCCCTCAATGAATTCAAGCAATCGCATGACTTCGGGTCACCTTCTATATTAGAATCACTTACAAATGTTTGCCTTCAAGCCTGATATTTCTCAAAAGATTCATTTTTCCTCTCCCCAACTTCCTATTAGCATGTCTGTCCAGAGGTCACATTCAAAATAGTCAAAACTTGAAATATTCCTCCTGATAACTATTTATTTCTATGGTATTACTCTCTGTCAGAAGACTGGAAACACTCAAAGTCAGATTTGATTCCTCTTTTTCATTTATTTCTAATTTCTGACTCTAAGTCCCATCAGTTCTTCAGAATTTCCCTTGAAAAGATTCTCTCTGTTCCTAGTGTCATCATCCTATTTCAATCTCTTCACATTTCCAGTTTTCTCTATTCCAGATTATTCTTAACACACCAGGTATGGTTTTCTAAAGCTCACCTTTGTTCATGTTCTTCTGCTACTCACTCCTCTTTGTTAAGCCACTACTCGCTGAATAATATCCTTATTCCAAAATGAAAACAAAACAAAACAGACTGACATATTCTGCTCATACCAACATCTCACATATCTTCCCTTCCCATTCTCTAAGCACCACATAAATTTCAACTCAGCCACTCTTAATATGCCTTCAACTTTCTCAGCCCTATGACTTTGCTTAGAAACAGTTTTAATGCCATTTCCTCTACCAACAATTTCTTAATTTTCCTAACTCTAGCACTCATAAATTTTTTTCCCACTTTTACTGTCTTGCAGGAGCCTCTCCCCTAATCAACTTTGCTTGAAGATAGTCTTAACCTTATCTGTCCTCGAATTTGACTCACTCATTAGTATATTATACATAGTAGGCTCTTAATGATTTTTAATAGTAAAAAGGTATTGTCTATTTTATTTACATTGGTTGATTAAAATAAGGCTTGAATCTCAACCTTTAAGATTTTTTTCTCCTTGAGGAAGTTGCCTGTAAATTAGGTTTCAATCCATGTTAGCAACATTTGGAGCCATAGATAAAGGCCAGAACCAAGAATTGTTAAATAAACTGCATGCCCTGTACAAAGAAGGACAACCATTGGTGAAGTCATAAACACAAGAACTTGGTAGCAGGCACATATCTACTAAGTCTTTGAAAAGTACTTAGAAGGAGGAATTGTTATTAGCACAGTAATTTGGTTAAATGAATATTATGCCAAATGAATTCAAATTTATAACATAACAGTTCAAGCAGTTTTATGGAAAATTGCTCCCAAAATTACACCCCTAGAAATAGCAGGCATTAATCACATCCTACAAGGATGCATACATTTTGCAAGAGCCAAATCCTTTTGTAATTGGATATAATGGGTAATGTAACATTTTAACAACATCCACATCTATTATGCTTATTAAATATATTAATAGTCTAATAAAACATCTATTATATTACAGATTTAAAAGCAACATGATTTCAGGATCTACCAATCTATAAACAAATGTAATATAAAAAATTCTTGACTGCTTTTAAGCACTGAAAAAAATAAACCTATGGACACATGACTAGTTGTTTTAATTACATCCATCAGATAGCTGATGAACTCAAGAAAAAAAAGATAATTGAATAAAGTTCACGTTATATTTTTTATTTGATTGTTAGATTAAAACTGAAAATTTTTAGGTATTTTACTTCACAAAAGTAACTGAAAGCAATGGTTTGAATAGTTAGGAGATGAACCTTTTCAACAGAGGAAATAAATCATAAATATTTTGTACATATTCCTCAACACATGTTTAATATTTTATTGGTATTTTTTCCCAAACAAGTTAATTTGCCTAGTTTTATACCTAGGTAATCTAATTTAATCCTTTCAACAACTGCGATGTGTGATAGTCCCATTTTAACAGAGGAAGTAAACTATGTCAAACATTCTAAGTAATTTGCTATTAAAAGTATACTTTCAGACAGAAATCAACCACTTAAGAATTGGAACTTTTTATCTTTGGAGTGTTGAACGATCTTTTACGTTTAGTAAATACCTGAGCCACCCACAGAATCTCATTATTAGCTTATGCTTCCCTCAATAATAATAATTATATGTATATATAAATATTTTGAATATTTACACATGTATAATAATATAACTACATCATAGTTGTATAATATATAAAAAGATTTAAATTTATTATATAAAATATTTCAGTGCAAATTTACATTTATATTTTTGTTTCAATTTGACCAGTGTCTGAATGCCTAAAATGTATATTATTTATAGCTCTGTGTACCATATATAGTTATATATTTGTACCCACATGTTAATATGTATATTTATAGTTACATAACATATATTTTATACCTCATGTACTATTATGTGTGACTCAGAGTTTGGTTACAGTTTGTCCTCATTAATGAAGGACAAGAGAAGTATTGCCTATTGGCCTTTTGGACATGAAGAGAATCTCCATAAACACGCTATGGTCTCCTAAATTTTTCAGATGAGATGTAAATATAAAGTATGAGGAACTATAAGCATCATCCATGTCAGGCTTCTGTCTTAAGAGACGGAACCAAATCAGAGAAATAGACGATAAACCTCAGTTCAGCACTCAAAAAATATAAGGACAAAGACATTTTAGCTTCACAATTTGCCTTTGAAACTGCTAATTAAAAGTGAGTTTTAAAAAATTATTTATGGAAAACAGTATGGAGATTCCTCAAAAAACCAAGGATAGAACTACCATATGATCCAGCTATTCCACTGCTGGGTATTTATCCAAAGAATTTGAAAACACCAATTTGTAAAGGTACATGCACCCCTGTGTTCATTGCAGCATTATTCACAATAGCCAAGACTTGGAAGCAACCTAAGTGCCCATCAAGGGACGAATGGATAAAGAAGATGTGGTATATATACACAATGGAATACTACTCAGCCATAAGAAATGATGAAATCCAGCCATTTGTGACAACATGGATGGACATTGAGGGTATTATGCAAAGTGAAATAAGTCAGAGGGAGAAGGTCAAATACCGTATGATTTCCTTCATTAAGTAGTAGATAATAACAACAATAAACAAACACATAGGGACAGAGATTGGATTGGTGGTTACCAGAGGGGAAGTGGGGGGAGGGTGAAAGGGATAATTCGGTACATGTGTGTGGTGATGGGTTGTAATTAGTATTTTGGTGGTGAACATGATGTAATCTATGCAGAAATAGAAGTACAATGATGTACACCTGAAATTTTTACAATGTTATAAACCAATGTTACTGCAATAAACAAAAAATTAAAAAAAAATATTTATCTTTGCAAAGGGTCATTGACCTTTTTAAGGTGTATTATAAGAAATTGGAAATCTCAAACATCAGGTGGAATTTCTGTCCTAAAGAGACTGTATGTGCTAAGAACTCATATAGCTAAAGAAACCACGGTATACATTCACAACACCAGATCGCAGGTGCCTCACTATGAACTTGTTTGAAGGATTTCGTTTAATGCCTACTCTCTGAAGGCTCACAAATACAAGGTAACCTTCTCATAGATGTCAGCAAATGGTACCTTCATTACTCACCAGGCCTTCTGACTCTGAAGCTCCCAATTTGCCAACGGGCTGTAAGATAAATACAAAATTTTCCATAATTAATTGTCACAAATGTGTAATTTGTTTAAGAAACCTTATATATACATATACAAGTTATTTATTTACATATGCTCTTATTTTGTGGCAATTCCATTTTGGTGTTTCTAAACATGTCGTTTTGTTTCAGTGAATGTTTTTGTTTATATTTTTCATTTTTTGTTTGAGGTCTCCATCAGTTCTATAAAAGAAGGACATTAACCAAGTGGAGGCACCATAACATTTGTGAATGACGCTGCATTGAAGAACTGCAGAGCACCATAGAATTCTGCGTCCTTCCCTTGTGTTTGAAAACAAGCTCATTTCTTAACTGCCAATCTTGAAAAGTAATGTGTATATCACTATGCCCTAGTGCAGAACTTTTTTCCTTGCCTTAACAAGAGATCATCCACATAATGCTTAAACATTTTTTTCTGAAAAAAATGTAAATATTATTAAATAAAAGATAAGCAATAAAAACATATTTTACAACAAGATATTCCAGAATAAGTGGAGAAACATGGGGGAATTATTCTTCATAATAAAAAGAAATAAGAATAATAATCTGGGTAATATTATTTATTCGTAGACCATCTAAGTAGTTAAATAAATGTGTGACTGATCAGAGTATCTTCCACTCTAATAATAGAAATCAACATTTTTCATAAATTCAGTCAAGAAAACATGATTTCCATACAAGTCTAATCAAAGCATATCACTAGAAAATAGGACAAATTCATTTACATTTAATTTCTAGATTAAAGTAGTGCCTTTAAGATTTTGTACTCATATATGTGGTGCAGTTACATGTAACTCTAGCCAAAAACAAATAAAAAACAGAATTAGACCTTTAAACTGTTCCTAGGGCCTTGCCTTCTGGAAAACAACTGTAAATCCTACTTCCCAACATTTTTTCTACCTTTCTTAACTCTGATTTTCTCAATCGACTCTGTGTCTCCTCGTGTCCTCCATCCATCCTGCCACTGGGATCATGAGCTAAATTATTATTCATCACCACGTTTCATCTCTGCCCAGCTCCATACTGTACAGGCTATGTGTGAGCATTGTCTTTTCTTCTAAAGAAATGGTTTGCCATAAAAAAGTTTGATGATGAATGCTATGACAGAGAAAGTAAAAATGTTAAATGCATTCTGCCAGTTCTGCCAGTACTATACAAAGGAGAAATATTTAACATCTAGCTGAACCAAGTCCTAAGTTCAGTAAAAAGCATTTTATTGAGACTTAGGTAAGATCTCCCTTAAGATCATTTACCCTCTGCTCTAATTTCACAATCACTAAGCGTTTACTCATTAAATTTTATTTCTGTGTCTAATTTATACCCAGCACTAGATTAGACATTGGAACAACAAAAATGGAAAAAAAAAGAAACAGTTCCAGCCCTTGAGGTGAATATAGCGATAGGCAAAATAAAGATAGATAGATAGATCGATAGATACATAGATAGATCGATAGATGATAGATACATGCATACATACATACGTACATATACACAACATACACAAAATAATGAGTTTTTACAAAAGTCACAAAATCAACTACCACAGCTAGTGAAAATTAAAACCTTCTTGGTCTATCTTTAATTTTCCCACATTTGATAGAGGCATGGGAACAAGATATGTTTTATTTTTTTTCCTAAGCTCTACCATAGAGAAAAACAGCATGAATACAACAAGAACTGACCAACGTGCCCCAGTGTTGGGAAGACAATAAGGGGTACAGGGAAATTTGGACATGGTACCTTGTAGCAATAACAGCTGAGCCTTACTACACTATCCAATTTTTCAAGAGAAGTCAGACATCACTATTCGTTTAATTAAAAGCCACTGACTTTTAGATGTTAGGGATTAATTCAATTTATTTTTAAATCACAGATTGTGCCATCACTCCACCAGACCTACGAATGTTGAGGTCCTGTCTTGGTGGACAGGTGGCCTCTTTGTTAAGAACAAAAGTAAATTTAGACAGCCAGACAAAAGATGCTATCTTTCCAGGCTGGCCCAGGGCATAGGGGTTAAGTTCCCACATTCTGCTTCAGCAGGCCGGGGTTCACTGGAATGGATCCCGGCCACAGACCTGCTCACCGCTCACCAAGCCATGCTGAGAGGGCGTCTCACGTAGAAAAGCTACAATTCTACAACTATGATACACAACTATGTACTGGGGCTTTGGGGAGAGAAAAAGAAAAAGAGGAAGGTTGGCAACAGATGTTAGTGCAGGGCCAATCTTCCTCAAGAAAAAAAAAAGTCAATTTCAAAAAAAAAAGTTGCTTTCATTCTGGTGTATTGCACTATGTGACACATGGAGCCCCATTTCTCTTACCACAATTGAAAAACTTTGCCAAACCTCCTTAGATTTATTTGAAGGAGAATATCTTCCCACATGGAGAAGGAGGACAGACGGGCGAGATGGTGTCAATCTCTTTTATAAACTTCAAAAACCGTATCCCAAGGAAGATTTGAACTGGGTCAGCCCTAACTGAAAAGATAAAATTTTCTTCAAGAACCAGAACACTTACAGCATGTACTCCCACCCACGCCCCCTAAGTCCGTTTCCTTAATTGCTCTTTGCAGATATATTCTGCTACCCTTTCCGCAATATCTGAATTGTCCATCCTTCCTCTCCACAAGACTTTCTAATCTATCTGAAGTACCTAAGATGACAACATTTGATGTGACATACTAGCAGCTGATATTTTCACCCAACGGCAGCCGGCATGAAAACGGCTAAGCAAAAAAGCCCTTCTGCTGTAGTTGGTATACAATTGAAAGGATATGAAGCTAACAGTGGGAAATAACCCTTCGCGTAAATTAAGAAACGCTTCCTGGAAAGATTCAGGCTAAAAAACACCCCTTATTCCTCTAAATGCATGATACAAACTAAGGGCATTTTCAGATGGTGTTCACGTGCAGAGGGCATACTGTCGGCCTTGGCTGAATGTGTGCACATTCAACAAGAATCATCCCTCTCACGCTGCCTTCTGTGTACAAATATCTGCCACATCAATTCAGGGCAAGTGGCGGAACGGTGAGGAGAGGTTTAAAGTTAACCCTAAAATTATTATATGTTGTGCGTAGTGTTTTATTTGTATTTAATTTAACTCCTTAGTAAACTACTTAGTTTGACGTTTAAAACTACAGATTTGTTTTTTTCCTCAACCAAGTTTGTTGTTCTCTGTATCAAGTCATCTGTTAAAGTTAAGGCAAAGAAGCAAAGCTAAGTCTATTCTGGGTTAATGATCAAGTTTCCTATTAACACATATGAATAAACGTATACTGTTGTGAGGCTTAAAAAAATATATACATATATGTGTCAGTATCTAGCACAGTCTTCTATATATAACAGGTAACAGGTACTCAATAAACGTTGCTAGATTCAAATTTAAATATTGATGATCATACCCACAAATATGTTTTCCCTTGAAAAAATCTGATGAAATTGGCCACCTGCTTCCTGTCTTTCCAAGTTAGCATTTCTTGTCATAACTATTCAATAAACTACTAACCTTAGAAACTTGAGAATCGTTTTTATGACTCTTTACAGTGAGGTAGCACCTACCTTGGTGGGTTAGGTTTAAAACGACCTCTTTAGCAAACACTGTGTGAGCTGTCATTGTCTTATACTGTTAACAATCATATCTTAACCCACATACTCTCCTTTCCTTACATTGTCTGAATATACATCAACAACTTGTAGTAAAGTGAATCTAGGAATAAAGTTTTTTCTTTTTTAACCTCATTTACCCTGAGGGCCACAATGATATGTCCTCAGAGAACTGTCTCTTGGGTTATTATTGTGTTTATCACAGAGTTTAATATTTCTAAGTGTATCACAGAGAAGCATGTTCACATCAAGAGACTGATATTCCTTTGGGATCTGGTTAAGTCACTCAATCCTAATATTCTAGTATCCCCTTAAGAAAAATCACTGTGAAAGTCCGTCTGTATTGTGACATTTTTCTCAGTTACCATCTCACTGGTTCCTGACAGTTCTTCAATACCAGCAGGTCAGAGTTCATTTCATCAAAAGCCAAGACTTTTTACATATCTGTATGCTACCAGTGGTTCACAAATGGTGTTTCAGGTTTAAAAAAAATGTATTTCTGTTATAGAACCTTGCATCTCTTATGCTTGTTTTTTTTTTTTTTTTCTTTCATCTCTCTCTTTTTTTGTGTGTGTGTGTGAGGAAGATAAGCCCTGAGCTAACATCCAGGCCAAGCCTCCTCTTTTTGCTGAGGAAGATTGGCCCTGAGCTAACATCCGTGCTGATCTTCCTCCATGTTATGTGGGACACTGCCACAGCATGGCCTGACAAGCGGTGTGTTGGTGCGCCCCAGGGATCCGAACCAGGGCCACCAGCAGCAGAGCACGCACCTTACTGCTACGCCATGGGGCCGGCCCCCACTTATGCTTGGTTTTTCAATATTTTTTATCTTTGTCTAAATTTCCATCATTAAAACGAAAGCTTGATTACTATATAATTTCCTGTGAACGAATCAATAAATTGACTAAGGGGTTAGATTAGAATTGCCCTGGCTGGTGAAAACCCCACGCCCTATATCTTCTAGATAGAGTAGATTCGTAGAGAGGAAATATGAGAATATCTTTAACCCATTTTACCTTCTCTCACTTTTAATAAGATATTTATCATAGACACAAAGCTATTTTTAGAATAAGTTATTATTAGTATTTGTTATGGTCTGACTATCTGGGTCCCACTCCTCCAAATTCATATGTTCAAATCCAAATGCCCAATGTCATAATATTAAGTGGAGCCTTCGAGAGGTGCTTAAGGCATGAGAACGGAACTGTCATGAATGGGATTAGGGACCCTTATAAAATGAGACCCTTATAAAAAAGGGTCCAGGGGGCCGGCCCCGTGGCTTAGTGATTAAGCACGCGCGCTCCGCTACTGGCACCCCGGGTTCGGATCCCTGGAGCGCACTGATGCACCGATTCTCTGGCCATGCTGAGGCCACGTCCCACATACAGCAACTAGAAAGATGTGCAACTATGACATACAACTATCTACTGGGGCTTTGGGGAAAAAAAAGGAGGAGGATTGGCAGTAGATGTTAGCTCAGAGCCAGTCTTTCTCAGCAAAAAAAGAGGAGAATTAGCATGGATGTTAGCTCAGGGCTGATCTTCCTCACACAAAAAAAAAATGAAATAAAAAATAAACAAAAAAGGGTTCAGGAAGACCCCTAGCCCCTTTTACCATGTGAGGACACAACAAGAAGGTGCCAGCTATGAACCAGGAAGGTGGCCCTCCCTAGAAGGTAACAATGATGGTGCCTTGATCTTGGACTTTCCAGTCTCCAGAACTGTGACCAATAATTTTCTATTGTTTATAAGCTACCTAGTCTGTGGTATTTTGTTATAGCAGCTTGAAATGACTAATACGCTATTAATTAAAGTTAATTAATCAATCCATCAATTTTACGCAAGGAGAAACTTTAAAAATAATATCCACTTAGGCCTTCATTCCACTCCACTGAAAATACACCAGAGCAATTGCTTGAAATGTGATTAGGAATTAGGAATTATTTGTGCACACTGGAATTGAGAATAGGTGATTTTGTCTTCAAAAATTGAAGTTCCTTCTTTCCAATTTGGAAGTCTTTTATTTCTGTTTCTCGACTATTTAATGGCTCTGGCTAGGACTTCAGTATTATGCTGAATAGGAATAGTGAGAGTAGACACCCTTATTTTGTACCTGATCTTAGGAGGAAAGCTTTCAACCTTTCAACATTGAGTATGATGTTAGCTGTTGATTTGTCATATAGGGCCTTTATTATGTTGAGGTAAAATTGTCTCTGTTTTTTGATGATATGATCATGTATACAGAAAATCCTAAAGGCTCAACCCAAAAACTATAGACCTAATAAATCAATTCAGTAGAGTTTCAGGATACAAAATCAAATACAAAAATCAGTTGCATTTCTATATATTAACAATGAAGTATCTAAAAAAGAAATAAAGAAGGCAATCCCTGTTACAATAGCATAAACAATAAAAGACAGAAATAAATTTAATTAAGGAAGTGAAAGATCTATACAACAAAAACTATAATATATTGATAAAAGAAATTGAAGAAGACACAAATAAGTGGAAAGATATCCCATGTTCATGTATTGGAAGAGTTAATATTGTTAAAATGTCCATACTACCTAAAGCCATCTATAGATTCAATGTAATCCCTCTCAAAATTCCAATGGCATTTTTCACAGAAATAGAAAAAAGTAATCCTAAAGTTAGCATGGAACCACCAAAGACCCCAAATAATCAAAGCAATCTTGAGAAAGAACAAAGCTAGAAGCATCACACTTCCCAATTTCAAACTATGTTACAGAACTACAGTAATCAAAACACTATGGTACTGGTGTAAAACACACACACATAGATCAATGGACCAGAATAGAGAGACCAGAAATAAACCCACTCATATACAGCCAGTTAATTTATGACAAAGGAGCTAAGAATATACAATGGGGCAAGGATAGTCTCTTCAATAAATGGTGTTGGGAAAACTGGACAACCACATGTGAAAGAATGAAACTGGACCTCTATCTTAAACCATACACAAAAAAATCAATCCAAAGTGGATTGAAGACTTATATTTAAGACCTTAAGCCATAAAATTCCTACAAGAAAACATAGGGAGTAACTCTGAAATCAGTCTTGGCAATGATTTTTCGGATTTGACATCAAAAATAAAAGCAACAAAATCAAAAATAAACAAGTGGGACTACATCAAACTAAAAACAACTTATGCACTGCAAATAGATCTATCAACAAAACGAGAAGGCAACCTATAGAACAGGAGAAAATATTTGCAAATCATATATCTGATAAGGAGCTAATATCCAAAATATATAAAGAACACACACAACTCAATAGCAAAAATACAAACAATCAAATTAAAAAATGGGCAGAGGACCTGAATAGATATTTTTCCAAAGAAGAAATAAAAATGGCCAACAGGTACATGAAAAGGTGCTCAACATCACTCATCATCAGGGAAATGCAAATCAAAACCACAAGAAGATATCACCTCACACCTGTTAGAATGGCTATCATCAAAATGACAAGAGACAATAAATACTGATGATGATGTGGAGAAAAGGAAACATTGGTGCACTGTTGATGGGACTGTAAATTGGTACAGCCACTATAGAAAACAGCATGGAGCTTCCTCAAGGAATTAAAAATAGATCTGCCATATGATCCAGTAATTCCACTCCTGGGTATTTATCTGAAGGAAATGAAAACACTAACTCGAAAAGATATCTGCACCTCCATGTTCATTGCAGCATTATTCAAAATAGCCAAGACATGGAAAGAACCTAAGTGGCCATCAAAAGATGAATGAATAAAGAAAATGTGGTATGTATATACAATGAAATATTAGTCAGCCATAAAAAAGAAGGAAATCCTGCAATTTGGGACAACTTGGATGGACTGTGAGGGAATTATGCTAAGTAAAATAAGCCAGACAGAGAAAGACAAATAATGTATGATGTCACTCATATGTGGAATCTAAAAACATTGAACTCATAGAAACAGAGAGTAAAATGATGGTTGCCAAGGATTGGGGGGGGGGGGAATGGGGAGACGCTGATCAAAAGGTACAAACTTGCAGTTATAAAATAGATAAGTTCCAGGGACCTAATGTACAGCATGATGACTATAGTTAATAATACTGTACTATATACTTGAAAGCTGCTTTGAGAGTAGAGCTTTAATGTTGTCACCATGACAACAACAAAATGGTAATTAAGTGAGGTGAAGGATATGTTAACTAACTCTATTGTGGTAAATATTTTGCAATACATTCATGTATGAAATCATCACATTGTACATCTTAAACTTACATAGTATATATATCAATTACATCTCAATAATGCTGGAAAAAGAAAAAAAATATTTTAATTCGCCTATTTCCTTTCCACCAATGAAATAAAACCAATCGAAATCATTAAAATGATGTAATATCATTAGGAAAAAGCAAAAATTTTTCCCATTAGTATAGAGTATTTTCCTAAAACAAACAAACACATACTTCTGAGCCTAACTGTGAATGAAGAATCATCCGGTTGGAGGGTGAAGATGACAGAAAAGCCCGACACTTCCCAGTGAGTATCTCGGCCAAGAGTTCAGGTTCTGAAGATAGACAGCCCTTCTTCAAATCCTGCCCTTCCACTTCATGTCTATTTGGTTCTAGGCATGTTTTTAAATGTTCAGTTATCAGTTTCATCACCTATAAAGCAAATACAGTAGTTCCTTCCTCATAGGGTTGACTAAGTATTAAACAAGATTAATTCCTGTAATTCATTTAGTGCAGTACTTAGCAGATAGCAGGCATTCAATAAATATTAACTGTGGTAGTTGGTCACTCGGCATCTGTTCTAATTTCTCTTTGCTCCCACTACAAAGGCTGGCGAGACTAAACTCTCAATAGATCAAATATGTTTATAAATTACTTTCCTTGGGTCCTCGTTAGGACGAATGTGGTAGAATAGAACACTTAAAAAGATCTAAAAGCCAATGTTAGCAACATAGATGTGAATTCAGAGAATAAAGTCTAAGAAAAGACAGTTTACAAAGTCTGAAGCTCTGCTTGGCAGTCACAAATGGCTGGCATGAGTTTGCAGAATTTATCAGGGCCACTCTTTTCCATATCCGGCATACTCATATGTGCAAGATCACAAGTTAATAACAGTTTTCCCAGGCCCCCTTATTTTAAATCTTTCTTGGTTCTTATCTTCAAGCAACAAAAACTATTCTTCTGCTTTAAGCATAAAATACACTGATTGAAAGAATTTTAGGAGGTTCACAGGATTGCCAGAAAGGTTGCTGAGGAATACAAGGAAGTCTAGGTAACAGCCAGGGCCACATCCATAGTAACCTCAGCCTCTGCTACAGAACATTAAATCTCACTGTTTTCATAGTCATAGACATCACCAGACTAGATGGTACTGCCACTGCTGCTGCCGCCCGCTGTCAGAATAGAGTCTGTGCAGCATCTGTGCCTTTGCATTTACCATTCTTATTTGAACTTCGGGACAGTGTATCTGATGGACAAAGTCTAGGTCACATGTTGATGAGTTGGATGCAAAGGAAGCCAAGCAGACACGTACTTGCCATTTTTAATGTTTATAGTAGGAAGTAGGCTCTGCTATCTGGAAAAACTCATAAATTGATGAACCTTCCAAATACAGAAAGAGAATTTAGCTTCTTACCAGCCAAAAAAAAAAAGTGTCTCTCACATACGAGACCAAGAAAAGCCACATACTTTTTTTTTACTTTCCATCTGTCTCTCCCTTTTAAAGTCTCTACTTCAGATGTGGGGGACCTATCTCTGCTCCTGGTGATTGACAAGATTGCGTAAGTTGCTTAACTTTCTGTGTCCATCAGAATAATGTGTCTTAGTTCAATTTGATAGCATTTAACTTGTATGACAGGTGTTACACATAAGCCACATCGTAAAACAGATAACCCATTTGTTCGTATGAGTGATAGTAGGTAATGAGAAAAGGAATAGTTGGATTTGGCAATATTTAAAAGTAAAATAGCTTCAGCAGATCACCCCAATATTGTCGTTTTCTTTCCTCCAGCCTAAATCCTTTTTACTTTTTAAGATGCAGTTTCTCCAAGAAACTGTCTCTACAGATTGGCCCTTCCCATCCTACACAGACATGTAAACCAAGATAGGCACTGCTATTCCTTGCTCCCAAACATATTGTGCCTATTTCTTATAATTGCTATAATATTTAAAAATTCTCTTTTACTTCTATGACGCCTTTCCCTCAAATCATGTTGCTTTTCCAGTGACTCCTATAGTGCCTGAATCACAGCATGTCGTTGAAAAATATCTGTTGAATGATATATTTTGCAGATGTATTCAAATATACAAAGCCCAAGTAGGTACACTGGGAAAACAAAAACGTTAAATTACCCAATAGCATCATCTTGCAAAGATTCTAATTTAAGTAATTTTGATAAATAAACAAATTCTAGTTGCTTGTGGTGCAGAGTAGGAATAAATACGGAAACTTTTGACAAGTGGAATCAGACCTGATAACAGAAATAGGCACTTGGGTTCCTTTCTAGAGAACAACAAAGAGAGAAAGGGTTGCAGAATGTCCTTGCTTAATAACAGCTCAGGATTATTGTGTATTTACTTAGTGAGTATATATGCTTGGTATTTACTTCTTTCATTTATTTCTCACAAAAACCTTGGGATGAAGGTGTTATTTTCATTCTAGAGATAACAAAACTGAGGCAAATTCATAGTAGTAGCAATGTAAAATTATTCATAGTAAGCAAAAACTGGCAGATCACCCCTCCCTACAAATCCTTGATGCCTTCTCACTCTCTTTAAGGAAATTATGGTAGAATTTAAGAAAAATAAATCTTAGTAGACGATTACTTTTGGTGCTTTACTCATTGATCCTACTTGAGTAATTGCCAGTTTCATTCATCATTTCTCAGTCAGCAGCCATGAAGTATTCATTTGCAATTCATCTATAGTTTCTTATCTGGATCACCTAAGCAATATACAGGGAGTAGGCAACCATATTCTGCATTGTCTCATCAATTTATCCAGGAGTTTCTCAGTGCTCCTTCTTTCCTGGAGCTATTTATGATTTCAGCACTTTCGTGCCCGTGGATGTCAGCAGTACACCTATTTTTAAGAGTTAGAGTTTCTGTACCAAAAAGAAAGCCTATTCCCTTTGGAAAAGTGATTTTGGGGACTGAGCTTATTGTCTGTTTAAAAGCTCCCCTGATGCATCAGAGAAGGCCTGCAAATCTCACAGAGGTAGTTCAATCTCATTGCTTTTTCTAACCCGTTTGTCAACACTTCCTTGGTGAGCATAGCGATTCTACATAACGGAAGAGAGCTGAGGATTGCGTTGACAACTATTAAAAGAGCTCATTGGCACTCATTGTGTCATTCTTCTGGTCTTGGATGTAGACTCATTTTTGGCAATGAATTGCTTGATTAGGAGGTCATCAGCTAACTTTAGCGTTCTCCAAATTTTCTGCTAAATGTCCTTTACAACAGAGAAAATAAACGTACAGAACCTTGTGTCTAAGAATATAACTTAAAGTAGCCTGTTACAAGATTTAAACGTCTTCAAAGTCACCTGCTTTACGTTTACAACTCACATGAATGTTGTACTCTAATTGGTAACAATGTGTATATTTGTTTTAACATAAAATTGCTGTTCAGCAAAATTGATAATCCAGGAAGTTATGCCAGAATTATCCCCTATTCTCATACTGTCCACTGCCAGCAATATAGAGCCTAATATCCCTGAGAGTACTCTTGTTTGCCATCAGCAGAGCTATGTAAAAAGTGGAAATTCTCCCGTAACATGAGTAAAGCCTCCATGAACTTGGTGGTCTATTTGATGTCCCTCAAAACATGTGCTTCTTATTACACACCTTCGTCACATGTCACTTACATTGACTCATTGGATAGACTGAGTTATAATGTGGAGTGAGCTAGGCAATGGTAGGTAATGATAAGCCATCTTAACACACTAATTTTAATATCTCAGCTGCCTTGTTCTCTGTAATCTCCTAACTGGATTTTAAACTCCCACAGGAAAAGAAGTAGCACTTTAAACTTTTGTGCATCTCACCCAGTCCTCCTCCACCCCCAAAGTTCAAACACAATAACTTTCACAATATAGATATTCAATAAATGTTGATTCCCATTTTAAGATCCTGTAGAATTTTTCAATGTGGATGCCCTTGACAATTTAGGGTAGTGGGATTCCTCATTGTGCAAGAGAGTTGCATGTAGTAGAGGACGTGTTTTATACCTGGGAGTTTGGTCTCTGAATGCCATTAATATTCCCAGGTACTGTGACAATCAGAAATTCTTCTGCACATTGTTTTTTTTTTTTTTTTTTGGTGAGAAGGGTTCACCCTGAGCTAACATCTTTTGCAAATCTTACTCTTTTTTTTTGCTTGTGGAAGATTAACCCTGAGCTAATATCTGTGCCAATCTTCCTCTATTTTGTATGTAGGTCACTGCCTCAGCATGGCTGACAAGTGGTGCAGGTCTATGCCCGGGATCCGAACTTGCGGACCCAGGCCACCAAAGTGGAGTGTGTCAAACTTAACCACTATGCTATGGGGCCGGCCCCCCTTCTGCACATTCTTAAATGTTATTTTAGGTATCAGGACCAGTGCTTGTGGAGAAACAATAAAAATACAAGCTAAATGCCTGTTGATGAATAAATGGATAAAGAAAATGTGTTATATATACACAATGGAATATTATTCAGCTTTAAAAATAAAAATATCAGCCATTTGTGACAACATGAATGAACCTGAGGGCATCATGCTAAGTGAAGTAGGCCAGATAGAGAAAGACAAATACTGCAGGGAATCACTTATATGTGGAATTGAAAAAAAAAATAGAACTCACAGAAACAGAGAGTAGAAAATTGGCTGCCAGAGGCTGAGGGTGGGGAATACAGGGAAAGATTGGTAAAAGAGTACCAACATTCAGATATAAGATGAAGAAAGTCTGAGGATCTAACTAGTTATAACCTGGAGACTATAGTTGATAACTCTGTATTGTATAATTGAAATTTGCTAAGAGAATTGAACTTAAGTTTTCTCACGAATAAATAAATAAATATGAAGGTGATGGATGTGTTAATTAACTCAATGGGGGGAATCCTTTCACAATGTATACTTATATCAAATCATCATGTTGTACACTTTAAGTATCTTATAATTTTATTTGTTAATTATACCTCAAAAAAAGTAACATAAAAAATACGTGTACATAAATCCCGAAAACAGATACCAGTGAAAAACGACACAGAAAGAAAAAAAACAAAAGAAAACCCAACAAGTGGGTCAGCACTAATTAAAAAGGGACAACAAAAGGAAAAAAAAAGAAAAAAGAAAATTCCAAGAAATGGAAATGATCAATATTCCAAGTTCCTAAAAATTTTGTGAGCCACTTGGGTTACCGGGTAAAGGTCAGACAAAATTCAGTTAAAATTTAATTGCAGGCATCTCCCCACCTGTGATGCAAAGATTCCAACATAACTAACTAACCAAATACTTTTTAAAAAGGCCTCAGGAAAAAGAAATGTAAATAAGGGAAATAAAAAATTAAGTAACTCTCATCTTAAAAGGTATGATGATATTCTTGCCATCTTATTTCATTCTTTTAAGCAAACATTATTGACAGCTAATATTTGTCAAACATTGATTTAAGTGACAAGGATATAGGCTCCTCAAATTTGAGGGACTTATAATGAATTAAGCAAATAGGTATTCAAATAAATATGATGACAGCAGTTTGCCCAGGTAAAGTTGAGGCACGAATAAAGGCAAAGTCATTTCTACATGGGATGTAAAGTGAGTGGGGGATGGTAAAGAAGTGGAGAGAAACAAATGATTTTTCCATCTTTAAAAAAGTGAAACTCTCTAACTAAAGTTGATGATTACAAATTTCATACACATAGTTCAGAAAACCTTCAAGTAATTTTTTTCTAAAAAATTCTGTATTATTTTCTCTGAACAAGGGTACAACTCTAATATAAGAATCCTTAGGCTCAATAAGTATTTGTTCCATTTATTGTTGAATTGTGAGCCGTGTTTGGGCAAGTCCAGCATCCCAAACTAGATTATGAGAGCCTTAAAGAAGAAGTAGAGACAGCATTTAGTACAGGTAGGATCAAAACGCTAATTGCAGGGGCCGGCCCCATGGCGTAGTAGTTAAGCTCGTGGGCTCCACTTCGTTGGCCAGGCGTTCTCAGGTTCAGATCCCCAGCGCGAACATATGCACCGCTCATCAAGCCATGCTGTGGTTGCATCCCACGTACAAAACAGGGGAAGATGGGTACAGCTGTTAGCTCAGGGCTAATCTTTCTCAGCGAAAACAGGAAGATTGGCAATGGATGTTAGCTCAGAGCCAGTCTTCCTCACAAAAAAAAAAAAAGATGATTGAAATAAAAATTGGAGAGGGGCCAAGGGCAGTGTCCCTGGATAGCCAGGGAAGAGAACTACAGAGAGGGCATCTTATATTGGGGCAGAGATGGAAGGTGTCTGAAGTCTCAGAAGAATACAAATTGTGGTTCTTTTTAGTATAGTCTGGCAGAATAACTGTTCCTGCTAAAATAGTAACACAAAGTCTGCAATGCTTTCTAGACTTGCTCACTTCTATTTATTTTAATCTTCTGCTGGGAAATAAAGGTGAAGGAGGAAGAAGGGCATTTGAGTCCAAAGAAATTTAAAAAGGAAATCAAACTGAAAGGCTCTGAGGCCATGCAATGCAACCACAGAGCAGGGAGTTAAAAGTGCGTCAGAGAAAGCCTACACCTGATCCAACATAACTTGGTTCCCATCCTATGCAGTTTCCACCTCGAGAAGCCGCAGGACACTCTCTAAAGCTGCTCTTGCCTTTTTTAAACTTCTACTCCCTTTAAGATGCATCTTTTCCTAGTAAACAGACATTCTGTGGTCAGAAGTTGTACCTTCTCTCCTCAAACCTGAGTTGAAAGGATTTTCCTGTTAATGGGCATAACTGGATGCAATTGAACCGCAAGAATGTGTTTGCAGTCCCTATAGCCAGACCAGTAAATAGAGAAACAGGAAGGTTGTTTGAGTGGTGTATTAAGTAGCATTCATAATAATTTCAAGAGTAAAAATGCATCTTCTATGAGTTCACTAGCCTATTGGATTAACCACACCACGATGGTTATTACAAATCAGTGTTTGTTTACAAAAAACATTCAAATGTGCCAAATACTCTTTATCCTATAAAAATGTGTGTTTTTATTTGCATTTTTGTTTTTGTATTAAGATAAACTTGGAAAGAAAGAAAGCAGTTTTCATATTAAAATAACGGGATAGTGAAGAAGCCTAGTATCATATGTATTTATTATTCTAAGCCTACTTCTTTGAAATTTTTTCCAACATGTTCTATCTCAGCCAGTGTATTTTATAAACTGGATACAGTTATGATTAGGGGTTGCAGAAAGGGATTTTGAATGGTATGAAAAAACTTCAGTGATCCTAATTTCAAATTCGTTCCTGGCTTAGTGATTTATCTGGTAACTGGATTCTTAAATAAAATGAAAGGAAACAGCAATGATCAGCAACAACAATGAAATTCTGACACAGATAGTTCTGAGGAGCAGACAAAAGATTATCATCTCCCCAATCTCTTGTTTTTGAAATTGTACATGTTTTTGCAGGAGATAATGTTGTCCTATATTGCTGCAACTGTTTCTCCAAACATCATACTTCGACCCTGCTATTTAAGAATAAGCTATACATTTGGCGTGTGTTCTAACAGCTCTGCTTTTCCCTGTAAGATGACAGTTGATTGTACCTTCTCTTCTCCCAGTGGGAAGGTCAACTGTGCAGGAATGACCGTGATTTTCTCGTAAGAAATTTGTTTGTGAGAAAATGGTGTTCCTGCACAGAACTGCTAGGCTTACACATTCCTTACGAAATTTCACTGAAATCTAAATCCAAAACTGTATTTAAGAACAACCATATTAATTCATAGTAGAATATTATGATGATTTAATATTTTCATCTCAAAACATGATAGAAATAACAACAAACAAATATTAAACAAGCTTAAGGTCCTAGTTAAAGTTATAATATATATACTACTTTGGAGAGGGCTTCTCATATTAGGGTACACCTAAACTCTCTCAAGAGAGAGTTTTCATGATTGTTTTCCTTTCTGTTAAATGGCATTTTTGTACTTGCAGGTTCTCATGAAAATAAATCCATTAGAACTCTACTATAAAATAGCATCTATATAATCACAAGAGATGTTTTATAGTCTATAATATTGTGGGTTTTTGTCATTGATTACCTACCAAGAGTATTACATTTAAGCAATCCAAAAAGATATTAAGATATCAATTAAAAACCAAAAGTTATGAAGATTACTTCAGCAACAATGTCGATATGCTGAGCTAATTAAGAAGAATAGTACGTTACCCTTTACACTCAAATTTCAGCATGTATTTGCTAGCAGTTCTGTAGGACACTATCAGTAGATTAACGTACTTTAAATCAAAAAACTTTTTAAGTGTCTAATATGTGCCAAGAACTGTGCTAGGCATGAAGAATACAAATATAAAGCAGAAAAATGCCCTCTTCCTCCAAATATTTATGCTATGTTTTTGAAATTCTAAGCACAAATATCATGATTTAATTGTAGAGACCCTCTTTGTGTTGTGCCCCATATCCACTAAATAGGCTTGTGGTTTCAGCACTGTGGCAGTGGACAGTTCCATATATATATAGACATGCTCTTCCTGAAGCTGTTCTATGTATTTCTGCCCAATGACGTTCTTCAAATCCATAGGCATCTGCTTGTCTCAGAAGTTCAGGGGAGTTAAATCTCATGGGGAGGGGATTAGGTGCAACTGCTTCCTTGTCTCTGTCTCTCCTTTTGGGAAAACTTGAACTAAGACTTTTAGTGAATCAAATGTATTTAGAAAAGGATAAATAGAGTGACTATTGGGAGCCAGACACTATGGATGTCCAATATATGTATCAGATATTAAAGACTTATTATGAACTGAACACAATGCAACTCATTGTATTTACACTTTCTTTAACACTCACAACATTTCTTCAAGATAAATTGAGGAACACGATATTCAGAGAGATGAACTAAATTGCCTACATTCACACAACTAATAAATGACATTTTGAGAATTTGAAACCTAATGTTTTTATAACTCAAATGTTCTTAATAATATTAATAAAATAATAATGATAACTCACTTGTAAATGAATCACATAAATCAGATGATTAATGGGCATTATCTACAAAGAATATATAGTTTAAAAATAGAGACCAGCAAGTAGCACACAAATGAAATTTAATGAGAAAAAGTAGACTTACATAAAGATAAGAAGAGGCTGGCTCTAGTTAATTGGAAATATTTTCTCCAGTAAATTTATACATGCTACTTATCGGGTCTTTCAGACATTTTATTTGACTTCAGACTATCCAAATATCCATCTTTTCTTGTTCTCCAGTCCCTATCTCTCTAATTGACCTCTGGCCCTGAAAAATCTGACCATCTGTTCCTGCCCTGAGGTCATAGCAACTTGAAAATACTGTTAACATCCACAGTTTAACCAGGCAATTACTCTCATATTTTGTGCTCTTGAACTCATCTTCCAGACCTCAGATTCTGGATTTCTCCTCTAGTTTGATACCTTCTTTTGCATTTTAAATGTGTTTACTTCCTGGCCCTCACTCCTGATGTCTAGGCCTCAGTGTGCTTCTTGATTTTTGACACAGCTAAATCAATAAATTTTCTCTCACATACAGAAAGACACACACACTTTTGGTTTCTGCTTCATACAAGGCCTCTGAGACACCCCACCCAATGCTGTTTTTCCCATATAACCAAGACTTCTAATTATAAGTATATATAAATACAAATAAGATTATATATATATAGAATGTAGAATATATATTATATGTAAAATATATATTATATACAGAATATATATAAATATATGTTCTAAATTTTATAGCAATAAATAATTTATATCATCAATTACCAACATTTACAATTGCTTTCTTTATAGATATATCTTCTAGAAAAGAGAAACATCTATTGTGCAAGTGAAGTGATGGGTGATATTAACATTTTCATTACATATTCTCTTTCATGTATTCCCAATAAAATAGAACATATTCATCAATAGGGTAGAGAGAACCTTCTCTTGCATATTGTTTATTAGTTGTGTAAGGAAGGCATGTTAATGAATTCCAAAGTCAAATGAACCTTGAAGATAGTAATCCACCTAACAAAATATTGCATCACTATCAATGTGGTTTTAAGGTTGTTGACTCATTCTTAACTTATTCATTAGTCATCCAATTATTATGCTTGCATATTGCTAAGCAGTAGAAATGTAAAGTGGATGCCCTCAAATTTCCATTTGTTCTATTATTTTTCCCTTTTCTTCTTCCTTTTCCCTTCCCTTCTCCATTTATCTCTCTCTCTCTCCAATAATGCAGTAAATTTGCAGTCTGTTATCAAGAATAAAGAAGGCAGGAATTGTGTCACAGAGTTTTTAATACAACTATTACATGGACTTCTGGCAACACTTCTAATGAATTATTTTTCATGTTACGCAAGACAGAATTTGCAACTAAGGTGACAAAAGGAGTTATAAGATTAAACATTAAGGTAAAATGGGAAAACTCAAAATAACTTGGAAGCAAATGATATTAGAGTCTACCTTCCCCCCTCTCTGAAATTATCTGCCTGAGATCTCACAGTTGAGAGCATCCCTGAAATGGTAATTGATCGATGGAAACAAAAGAAAGTGGTCTCCTGTCATGAAAATTTAGCTCTGCTTAGAACATACTGGAGATTAGACATTTCAGATAGAAATCCCAATGTTTACTTTCCTCTCTGGAGATCAACATTCAAATGGATAACCAAGGTAATATTAATCCCCATCTTCATTGACCTGATGAAAATAACACAGTTATTATCTGATATCTTGGGATTTGTATTATCATGATATGGACAACACAAAAAGCATTAAGCATGACTGTCTTCTATACAGGTCTTGATTAAAGTCTATATAAGCCACATTTAGTCAATGAATCAAAAACCTTTGCAGACTCTTAAATTATCTGCCAAATTTTCTGCAATATTGTAACCTCCCATCTAATAAAACTCTCTTGCCATTGTCTGAGAGTGCTTTTAATATGTCTTTAATTGATATATTTATTTAATAGCTATTGATAACTATATTTAGAAGAAAATTATCACATAGATTAAAAGGACCAATCTCACAAACTCTTCATTCCAGTAAGGCACAGCTCCTCTCTTTCCACTAAGCTGGGTAACAGCTCACTGACTGAAATCATTTAGTTGTCATTAAAGAGGAAATTGCTGTGGCACATATCTAAAAAAAAAAGGCAAAAATCCTTTTAGAGTCACGCTTTTCTCTGGAGTAATTCAATGAGTTGTCACAATATGACAACTGTGTGATTTCTTGTAAAAAGAAAAAAGTAGCCATTGTGAAACACCTAAATTATATATTTCATTTCAAAAAGATTGAAGCCTCTGAAAACACTTCATTTACAGAAACTTTGATGCCAAAGTCTACACAAACTAAATAAATTAGGGATTTGGGCATAAATAAATGAGGTTGGTCAGCTTTCAAAGAAAACCTGAATCAACAGTGAACAAAGTTTAACCCAACCTTTTAGCAAAATGGAGAAGGATATGATAAATTTGGATATAAATTTAAAACAAGTTCATGTCCAAGTCAAATGTGTGAGAATCCCATCTAGGAAATTTCAGAAGAAAGAGCTATCTTGGGACTAACAAAAGGCATTTTAACTGTAACTAATTCAGCATCAGTAGATGAAATTTTTGGTTAAACCCACATAAAATAGCAGAAATCCTAGATTAAATGGAACTTCTGAAAACACAAAACTTCTCTTTCTGTCAGCTGAAGCAAGTATGTTCATTTGATTTGATTGTTCTATTCTAAACATGTTCAACCATAGCCATAAAATTCACTATGGGTTTCAGTAGAATATTTTAAATCATCTTTTTCATATTATTTCAGGCTCATCTTTCTTTTAGAGTTGCCCCAGGTGGAGAATTTTTTGCACCATTGAAGCCAAGACATCCTGTTGATGTCTGTGCCAAGAGATTTTTGTCATTTCCTGAAAATCATACAATGGGCAAAAGTTGATCTTAAAGGAAGGTCATGCAAAACTTCTTCAAGGATTAGAGTTTCTTCTCGTGAATATGAAATAAGAAGAGCCTCTTTTCCCAATTTATTTAGCTATGCAGAGGCTATCTCTCCCCGATGACCTGACACAGACCCGGCCAACACCATCCATAATGAAAATCAATGACATCAAGTCACTAAACAATTACTCCGTCTTCTTTAAAAATGCACAAGTCTTCAAAAAACAAGGAGTTAGAGACTGATTAATTTGCCATTTGTCTAGGAGATTGCACTAGCTGCATTATTTAAGAAGTGCCTTGTCTTTGTTGCCCTCAAAAGCTAAAACAAAGATCAAAGATTTGAGAATCACCAGTTCCTGTGAAGGACATTTGGCGACAGTATGAAAGGCAGTCAAAATTTGTGTCCTGGGTCTGTAGCACCCAGAATCTTTCTCACACATAAGACCATAGTGGGTTGTAGCGTTTCCAGATATACAATATAGAAAAGGAACCACGGCTCAAAAAATGGTAGTGCATTTGTTTACTCATAGAAATATTCATGGGCATATATATTTTCTAGGCATGTTTTCTGAAAGAAGGAAAACCAATCTCAGCACATTTGTACTGAACACATTATATTCTCATCTTGATTCCTTCCTCTCCTTTGTCTCCCCACCTTTTCAATTTATCTATACACACTGATGATTCTATTATAAAAGTAATGATTATCTCTTCCTCCTTTATTTTTATCCTCTGTCTTCCATCCCTCAACACAAACTCCCATTCTCATCATTTCTACTCCAGTAGACACAGTAGAAAAATTTGCCACGATGTCATATTGTGTGTGTTTTCACTCCGTTTCTCATACTGACACAGTCAAAGAGGGTAGCCAAATATTTTTCAAATTTTTTTTAACTCTTAGGTGTTTATTTGATTTTTTTAAGTTATTTTTAGGGCATAAAGAAGGAATTCCTAAAAATTGCCTTTTTTCTTTACGAAATCTTATGATAGCTGAAATTATTTTATTAGAAACACCTTTACGGGTAACAGGAAACTGTAGGAAGAAATTTCTCTGAGGCTAAAGAGTTAGAAATAGGAGGTGGGAGAGAGTAGATCCCACGTGCTTCTCTGCACAGTTCCCCAGGAAGTTGGCAGAGGGGGCCTCGGAAGAAGACGGAGTCACTTAAGGAAGTGTGGCAGTGTGGTTGTATCCATGAGAGGTAAGCCCCAGGCAGAAGATTTTGCACATCGCATCACAGATGACTTAAGCAGAAAGTATTAGAAGTCATTCTTACATGCTGTCTTAGATTTTCTGAGTATACTCTGCATTGTATAGTCTGTTTATATTTGTTCATATGCCATTTAACTGTTTCCCCAACGTGTTTCTCACTTAGTTGTGGTTCAAGGTATTCAAAGTAGCTTCTATGTGAGTTTCCTGGAAGATTCTCTAGAAGTCCTTATGTTTCCAGCTGCTTAGGGGCACACTTTTGAGAGCTGCACATTGCTTCTGGGGCTGAAATCCTTGGCATGGGCTTCCCTGTCCTTTGTTCTCACAGAACTTCCAATAGTTGTGTAACTCTTTAATTTCCTGTGTTAAAATGCTTCATTAATGTAAAACATAGAATAACTTTGGTTTTCCTGACCTAACTCTGCCTGTTACAGAAAACATCATTAGAAACGCTAACTCAAGTTTTGCCTGTGTGCTCTTGTAGCTATGATTTTACAGGGTTGAGGAAAGGTACTCGTGCAAGTAACATAATTAGGTGGTCAAAAACAATGCTCAGAAGTCAGAAGTCCCACTAGGACGGCTAAGAAAATATGCTATTGATTTATTTTTTTTCAACTGATTTGATCTATATGCTACCAAATATAAAATAAAGTGAGGATAAGAAAAAGGACGTAAATTTTTATCTCTGAATCAAATTAATCAAAGGCATCATACCCTGAACTATCACTAACATAATTTATGCATTCTAATATTTTTATGATGTGTTGGATTCTTCAAAAATGTGGCCATTGACTTATTAAATCTTGTGTTCTATAAACCGGTACTTGGCTCTGCCATGAATATTTTAAATGCTTTCAGGGCCGCAAATAATTATTTTCACTTAAATGAGTGTAAAGCAATCTTTGGCGCCTGTAACATGATTCAGTGTAATTGTAGAATAGAGTCCAACATAGTAAAAGTTTACTTTTACTTTGAAGGCCATTTATTTAAAACCAGAACAAAACAAAGACTAAGCATTAATGTTGTTAGGTGTGAAAATGTCTTTGTGACTATGTAAGAGAATATTCATACTTTTAAAGATGAAAACTGAAGTAGTTATGGGCATGGCACGGGGAATTTTCTTTTTAATACTTCATTAAAGAAAGATCCATAAATAGGTGAAACGTGTCTATTAATTAAATGTGGCAAAACCTTAGTAATTTTAAAATCTGGCTTATAGGTTACATGAGGTTTCCTTGTCTTACTTTCTACTTGTTTGTATGTTTTAAATCTTCATAAGAAAATGCACATACTTATAGAAAGATAAAGCTTTACACGTCTTCTTACTTTTTACATCTTCATAAAATTAATTCATTATAAGATATGAAAAATGAACAGCCAGCAAAAATACTTAAGAAAAATAACTGAGCCTAAACTGAGTAAAAACCAATATTAAAACAAACAAAAACATTTAAAAGAAATATGAACTATATATATATATTGAGCGAAAGAAATACCAGTGAACTTTGTTTACATGCACTGACCAGTGCACACATAAGCTCTGTCACCTGTCTTCTTTTTACAGGATTTTCCAACATGCAGTCCTTTTTAGGGGCCAATTAATGAAACTAACTAATGATTTAGTACATATTCTATTTAAGTACATTGCAAAACCTCAATTAATTCTTATATTACAACTGATGAGTAGGTATCATTTGCTCCATTTTACAGAGACTAAAGCTGGAGACTAAAGCTCAAAGAAATGAATAACTTGGGCACGTCATACGCCAAAAAGTGAAAGAGACAGGATTTAAGAATATGTCTATGGGACTTCAAAAATTCCATTTTTCTTGTCCTACCGTGTTTCTCTTTCATGATGGTTTGGTATATGGTCTGCAAGATTGTGATGAAATATATCAGTTGATGTTATGTGAGATTTTTCTGGTTTCATGATTCTCTATATATTTCCTATAAATAAAGTGGGAGATGTATATGTGGCAAAATATATTCTAGTTTATACATGTTTTTATTAAGACAATGTAGTTACATTGATTGGTATTCCATTATTTTTTTTAAATGAAGCATTTCTAGATCGAGTGGTTGTATGCTTTATTGTTTGTTTAAAATCTTAACTTTTCTACTTAAGTCATGTCTGTTGTCAGAAAGAATAAAAAGGTCCAATCTACATGCATACTTGAGTTAGCTTAAAGAGACAGCATGTGAAACATTGCTGGTGAATATGGATACAAAATTCCGTGGGAGAGAGACACTGTGGAACAGAGGAAGGTAGCCTGGACTAAAAGCTACCAACATCTGTATCTGATATCACTTTTTATATTAATTAATTGTAGGATTTAGGATTAATCATATTAAATTTCTGAATCAATTTTAATATCTATAAAATAAACCTTTTAGACTAGAGTAGTGTTTTCCAACGTACATTTCTTGAATATCTAGAGTTCTCCTGAAAGGCTTCGGGGTCTCTGTGCATTTAATGAGGAAGCTGACCAGATGGGGATCCTGGCCCCTTGTTTGCTTCCCACAAGGGACTGCTCTGATGTTTCCTTTATGTACTGTAAATTCTGTTGCCTGAAGTGTTAACACCACCAAACTATATAATCTCCAAGGTTTTTCTCAGCTATCAAGTTCTGTGAAATATTTAATATACCTAAGGTGAAGAAGAGAAAGCTAGTAATACCTTGAATAAAAATATAGCTGCAACAATATCAATAATGACAGATACAGTATCAACAACTCCTATTGCCATTCAGTGAGTACCTGCTGTGTGCCACACACTTTAAACATATTTAATCCTATATACGATCGCAAGGGTAGGAATCATTATCTCCATTTCTAGGATGAGAAAGTGGAGGCTCAGAGAGATTAAACACTTTGCCTAAGTCCATGTAGTTATAAAGAGTTAAAACTATAGAACAGGACTAGCTACAAAGCCCGTACATTTGCTAATACCACATTGCTTCCCAAATTTTGTCCACGATAAGAGAGACAACTAGTGTGCAAGAAAGAGTTTCTGAAGCCTTGTGAAACAAGGAAAAGAATTTGCCTAACATGCAACAGTGATGTCTAGTGAGAGCTGGATTCAAATCCACATGCTTTGACTAATCCTATCCCATTCTTTCTTTGTGCCATGGTGACACAATGGAGTGAGGGGCCCTGCAAGACCACCATGAGAAGAGAGACATGGGGTACCTTCGGGTTTGTAGAAGCCATCAATAAACCTGGCTCATTCCTATATTTTGGCTACATTTAAACTTAATGATGTCGTTTTAATGGAACATATTCCTTGAACAGACAAAATCCACAGAACCAAAATATAGTTCCGACGGACTCATTGTTTACTAATCACCCAATCATTAAAAGATTGCGCTGAGTGCCATTTCTACTTACTTTAACTATTGGTCAATAATTTAAGCGTTTTTGAAAGAGCATTTTCAAAAGATTTTAACAAGAGATTCGCTCTCAATTACAGCTCATCAAATTAGTAATGGTGGTTGTAGAGCCTCTAAGAATCCGGCTTCCTACTCTTTAACTTCATTACACGTTATTAGCAGCGTTCAAGAAACCACAGTTTTACTTGCCACTGTCCACCATCTGTCAGTTAGCGGGGCTGCGCCTCTCATAACTAAGCCAGTAACCCTCGAGCTTTGGCTGTGAAAACACACCATCCCAGTTTGTGGTCAAATACTGGCTAAAATTGGAATTTCCGCGTCTCAGTGTTGCCATTGACTTTAATCTGTTTACCCATCTTTAGAAGTATTATCTTTCTTTCAATTGCCGTCTTGCTCTATATTTTTATCCTATTATACTTATGCATCTCTGAAAGCAAGCACCAGTCTTTGATTTTGAATAAGGTTAAGTCTAACTAATGAACAACAGAAAACCCAATAAACAAGAGAAATGGTGAGTTTCCATTGATTTATCTATATCCCTTTTTTGAATCCTCTTTCTAACAAAGCCAGAGTGTGCAAGGCATCTGTCATTAAATATTAAATGGAAGAAACAGAATAAACCTAACGGAATAACTGACAAGTGGAAACCTTAATGGGGAAAGCTGACCCCACTGACCATGAGTCTCAGTTTTCTAGAGAAATAGTTGCTGAGAGCAGAAGGTGTTCTGAAGTTTATTATAGATCCAGTAAATAGGAGCATTTAAATACCAGAAAAGTGATTTCTTATCATTTGTCATTTCCATATTAATACCCTAGGTGTTAAAAATAAAGTTGGAACTATTTTTAGAAACTAATTTGATTGTCACAAATTTATTTTAGTTCTACTGGTATGTTGGTGGAGCTAAAAATATTCTATGTATCCAACAGGATGAGAGTCAGACTGCTGCTTTCCAGCACTGGTGTCTCTGTCCTCTGCTTGATCATATGCATTGGCAGATGCTCCAGGGCTACCCAGATGGCAGTCACCTAACATCTTGTAAATCTTATATCATTGCCACTGACATCTGATAAATGTAGATCTGTCACTCTATGCCAATAATAAGATTGCTACTGAAATTAATAAATACATTGGGGGTGAAAGTGTAATAACAAATATTTTTTACTTTGTATTGGAGCAAATTTTATCTCTTTATCATGACAATGTTTTAAACTATACAAAATGTTCCAACGACACACAAACTATACGTAAAGTACATACAAACATTAATCTTTTTAAATGAAAGTATTGGAACATCTAGAACCCCTATGATAATATCCAGCAAAATAAATTAAACTGTGATAAAAATTGTTGATGGTTTCATGTAAATAATATTTATATTTCCCTGAAAATAAAATTAGAGTTATATTACTGGCAAGATTTTTCTAACATACTTCTGTGTAAATGTACCTTATGCTTCTGTGTTGATTAAAAACAAAATCTAGTCCCTAACATAGACAAATTATCTGATATGAAATGGGGTTTAACATTTCTTAACTGACGAATGCTTTATAAGTTTGCATTAGTTATGGTTATATGTTATCACAGTGTAGAATCTCATAATATTAAATGATTACAGGGAAATCTAACCCATTCATATACAGTTCCTTAACTTTTGGACAATATCTATTGCTAATGGTATTGATCATGTTTTTTATTTTCTGTGTTTTATGAAGTCTTGACATCTTGGAGCTTTACAGACTGGGGAAGGGACTGCCTCTCTCAAGAATAGCTAATTCCTGGAGACAGCAAACAGGTTGTCAGTGAGCATGACTTTTAAATGCAAAACAACCAATCTCAAATCCACATCCCCAATCTGCCTTCTTTTAACAGGCTCCTACAATCCCAGGACACTGTCCCCCTGCCCTAAATCACCCCACGGCCAGGTACCGAACAACTAGCACCCACCCATATAGTCCAGAGTCCACTGGAATTATTCAAACTATCCAATCCTGAACCTGCTCAGCTTGCCTACCCTGCTTTGCCTGTTCCTTCCTGTGAAAACCACAAAAAAGCCCCTGGCTCATGCTTCCTCCTAGATCCTTCCTGGAGCCTGGTGCTTCTCCAGGTGGCCCTGAGTGGTGTGGTATGCCCCTTCCTCTTGGGAACTATGAGTAACAAAGTATTTCTTTAATGGCAATAGTTTCCTGATCTGTTGGCCTCACTATACCCGAATAAAAACAAAATCTCAATACATTTTAAAATACTAATCAAATCCAGTTTCTTTCAATAGATTCCCAGTCCAACTCAGTTCTATGCATTGGAAAGTTGGATGTATGTGATGTGAAGCTTACGGCTGTGTGGAAGATAGCTAATAAGGAACGATATAGGCAGCAAAGCTTTCTTAAAGAAAAAATATTTAGTTTCTAATCTTGCCTCTGAAACATTTGATCATTAAATATTTGGCAATATGTTAACCATATACATTTTCTTATGTGCTTTCTCTTCTACAAATGGTGATTTCTACTTGTGAGGACAGCTGTTAATTTACAAATTGGCCAGCATAAATTAAGTGCTCAAAAAATGTAGCATTTTTATTCCCAAACTATGTAATTAAATAACACTTTAAATTAGAAGAATTAATTTTCAATGCCCCTTAATTTTTATTTACAAAATTTATGTGCTCTATTATTGTAAAACAATACAAAATTTTATTTAAAAAAGTAAATATCCCCCCAAACCCCAGTTCAATTCACCCTAATGTTAATACCTAGTAACAAATCCTTCAATGCCTTTTTCAAAGAAACAATTGAATAATTTAGATTTAAAAATCACAAAGTGTTGATCATGAAAGGCTCTTCTTTACAGAGTAATGCCAGCTAATAAATGTAAAAAGAATGATAGAATTATTAAATTACCAATTTGCAATCCCCATCATTGTTTCAGGCATGGTTCATCAGTGCACTGAAAACCATTAGATTAAAAAGTTCTTGGGGGAAATGATATCCCCACAGTGCCAAGGTATCACTCCTGAGATTACTCGTAAACCGCACAGGGAAAAATCAGTCTTCTAAAATGAGGAAACGTACAGGCTATCACTTTAAACAAGCGATCCAATTTAGCATCACTAATATCATGACAAGCTGACATATGTGCCTCCCGTTGGGATGCAATTATGAAGTGTCTCCCATGAAGAAAGTAGTGTTGTGAAAAAAGTGTAACTTGAATATAATCAGGCCTTTACAGCTATTTTTCTGTTTGCAGAAAATAGGGTGGATAGAGTTACATATTACATGACACCACTGGAAATCAGACAAACCCAGACTGTGGGGCATTCTATAATACCTTGGTTTCTTCAAAATTCAACGTTATTAGAAAAAAAAAAAGAAGAGTATGTTTTAGATTAAAAGAGATTAAGAGAAAATTTTAATATATAGATATAATATGCTGGACACTCTGTACTTTCTGTTCAATTTTGCTGTGAACCTAAAACTGCTCTAAAAAATAAAATTTATTAATTAAAAAATGTAATATGTAGACCTTGATTGGATTATGGTTTGGAAAATAAATCAAAGACAATAGAGAAAATCTGAATATTGTGTAGATATTAGGTTATATTATGTAATTGTTAATTTTCTTAGTTGTGATAATTATATATCCTACACATAATTAATTACATAAGTAGGAGAAAGTCCTTTTCTTTAGGATGTGCATGCTGAAGTATTTAGAGACAAAGTGTAGTTATGTCTGCAACTTCTTTTCAAATAGTTCAGCAACAAAAACTATAGCTCTGTGTGTGTGAGTGTACGCATATGTACACAGAGAGATAAAGCAAATATGTAAAAATTCTAACTAGTGCATGCTGTTAAATTTAGATGGGGTATATACGGATGTCCATAGAACTATTCTTTAAACTTTTCTGAATTTTTGAAAACTTTTATAGTAAAAATTTGGGGACAACCCCCTGTAGGTTTTCCTACAGACCTGATAGTTGCTCAGACTTGGGTTGTATGGACTGTGGCTCTATAGCCAGGTCTTCAGCCTGGGTCTGTATTGCAAAAGGAAAAGAAAGCAACCATCCAATTTCTGTATATTTGGGGGTCTGGAGGTTTTAAATTGTTTATTTTTATTTTGTTGATATAGTAATTCTTTTTCTTTGTACCCATTGTTCTGAGGAAAATAGAGTCAGAGAGCTGTGAGGATGATTGGACAATATTAGAAACATTGGAGTATGGAACAGATGCTGCTCTCTGCCTTGTGTTCTACTAATATGGCTAAACTATGATAAAATAAATGTCACCAAGATGAAATGGTAAGTACTAAAATCTGGGAACTGTAAGTGTTTCTGTCTTAATACGAGCAAGTACTGCTCCGCTAGGTTTGTCATCTGCTTTAATAGCAAGTTCAGTCACTTATAAGGGCCTGACACATTATTTTCTTTGAGCTGTGTTTTATAAAAGTGCTTTTGTTTACATCCTTTAATTGTGCAGAAATCCCTTCAAATTTATGATCTCTTCCACGGAGTAGGACACTAATTGGTATCTCTGTCAAACTACTGCTAGAATTTTTTCCCACTCTTATCGAGACACAGCTCAGTTCTAGGCCAAGTTTACATTCTTTACTTCCATTTCTTTGGTTTCCCTTGGCTCTGAATACTGCAAGCTTTAGGTCGTTTGTCATTTTTACCAATTAAAACAATGATCCTTGCCAAATTAAAAGGGCTGTTGCCCCTTTAAGTACATATTTAATAATTCATGCACAAAATAGGACTTTTCTTTCCCTGGCTGGAATGAACAAAATTTCCTCAGAGGTTGCTTTAGTGTTATATCTCGATAATGCTTTAGGATTACAATCTAAATCATACTAGAATAACTGCATTAGAATTACTATGATACATCATTCTAATGTACAGGCCTACAGTATAATGTTACTGTTGGAGTAATCCAAGAAACCCAGTGGGTCCCAGAACTAGAACTGTGTGAGAAAGGCCTTGAAGATTACCAGAATATATACTATTAAAGAGAGGAGGAGAATTCGTGGATTTGTAACTGTACAAATACACGGGCATTCTAAAGGAGAAATGGGAATAATTTTACAACTGAAGAGAAAAAGCAGGCTATAGTTATTAAGTCCATGTCCATGAAATTGCAAATAATGCAAAAATCCATGGATGCTAAAAGCAAGTCATCTTGGCTTAATAAAACTGACATTCACTCACTTGAATTTGAAATTTGGATCAATTACCCTTGGGTTAAATGATTCAGCTTTTCACACTTGGCTAGAAGCATGGCAGTAGGAAAGAGAATGGTCTAGATTTTGGAGTTAAAAGATTTGAGTTTTACTTCCTGCTGCACCACTTTCTAACTGTGTAATCATGGCCCCACATTTACCACTCATTGTTCTTACCTATAAGATGAAGATAACAAAAGTTATATTGTATCCTGACAAAACAGGATTAAATAAAATATCTGTAATTCCCCTGACAGTAGGTTTTCAATATATATGTTTATTAATATGTGTGGGCACAACACCCTTTCCCCATCTAAAACGACCCCCTTAGCACTATGCAGGTGTCAAAAATGTCCACTATTTTTTTCAGAGAATTCTTTGTTCATATGCAAATACATTCCCTACTGAAAATCCTTCAACGACTGCTGATTGCTCTTGAAATGAAGTCATATTTGGCTAGCATCTTTCATACAACTTTCCATCATTGGGACTATGTGTCTCTCCAGCCCTATTTTTTGAAATTCTTTCCAGAATAATTCTATACTTCTTTCTATTTTCTGTAGGACACCTTCAACCTCTTCATCCTTGTATGACCCGGGCTCTTCCTCGGCTTCAGAATTAGTTCCTCTGCCTGAAATTCGATTCCCCATCCTGCCCATCAAGCCAATGTCTATTTGTCCTTCAAATCTCTATCTACATACAACTTAATTTGGGATCCCTTTTCTCATTCCCCAAGTCCAACCTGGGTTGCATTGCTCTGCATCCCCATGGCTCTTACGGCACTCCATCTCCTCTATCATGTAATACTATAGGAGTCAATTTTTCTCTGCCTCTAGACTGAAGGCTCCAGTAACAATGCACGAAGGATTACTTCTATCGAGTTCATTGTTGTATCTCCAATGCTTCGAAGAGTGACCATCATATAATATACACAGCAGATATTCGTTGAATGAATAAATAAATGAGTACCAGTTGTGCAGTTATTGTATTAAATGTTAGCACCAAGTGGGATATTTTAGTATCTAGTATGATTCATGGTGACTAATCACAAAGCAAACTTTGTCTCCCACTGTCCTTTTAAATTTTATCCAGAGGGAACTTTTCTCTGGCAAAACTCTGGCAAAGCCATCATTTCTCTGATGACTTTTAAGTAATAGAAAGCCTTATAGTCACTCTGTCTTCAATTACTTGTTTAATGCAGCAGTTAAATGTCCAGTCTAATGAAATAGGGAAAACTGTCAATACAATTAAAAGTTATAGCTACTTCCCTTCACCCCATCTAGGCCTGCAGCCACGTGAGAAGCCCCCTGGAAGATAGGCTTCTACTTTCTTACTCACATCCTGCCCTACTCCCCTGATGATGGAAAAGGTGTGGGTGCTAAAAGATAAACAGAGCTAAGCTATTTTTATTGACTGTTAATTGTTGTCTACCAGTCTCTTGCATTCTAGATCTGGAAGATTCAAAGCTGACTCTCTTTTAAGGTGTGTAAAATTGTGTGTGTGCGTGCGTGCGTGTGTGTGCGTGTGTGTGAGCACATGGGCTTGGGGAAAAGGGTTCCGTTGAAAAATTCCAACTGTACTTCCTACAGCTGGCCCTCTTCCTCAGCCCTGACTTCTTGCTTATTCAATCCAGAGCCTTTAGAGTTTCCATCACCCCAAATAATTTCTCTGAGCAGTTGATTATCCAGGAACTAGGAGAATTCTTTCAGATGTGTGGTCCACATCTGATTCTTGGGAAATATTCTCTTGACTGCAGATGATTTAGAAAGCACCCTTAAAACCCTTGCTCTCAGAGGAAAGGATAAAGATATCCAGGGTTCAGCTCTTTCTTTTCTTTTAAATTTTTTTTTCCAGTTTTATTGAGAACTAATTGACATATAACATTGTATAAGCTTAAGATCTACAGTCTATTGATTTGATACATTTATATATTGAAAAATGATAAGCACTATAGCATTGGCTAACACTTTCGTCCCATCACAAAATTACCATTTCTTTTTTGCAGTGAGAACATTTACCAATCTATTCTCGCAGCAACTTTCAACTATATAATACAGTATTATTAGCTATAATAAGCATGCTGTACATTAGAACGCCTGAACTTGTTAATTTGTAATTACCCTTTAACCAATATCTCCCCATTTCTCCCACCCCCCAACCCCTAGTAACAACCACTCTATTCTGTGTTTCTCAATTCGATGTTTTTTAGATTCTACATATAAGTGATATCATTCAGAATTTGTCTTTCTCTGTCTGACATTTCACTTAGCATAACGCCCTCAAGTTTCATCCAAGTTGTTGCAAATGGCAGGATTTCCTTCTTTCTTATGGGTAAATGATACTCCATTGTGTGTGTGTGTGTGTGTGTGTGTGCGTGTGTGTGTTTCACATCTTCTTTAGCCATTCATCCATTGATAGACACTTAGGTTGTTTCCATGTCTTGGCTATTGTAAATAATGCTGCAATAAACACAAAGGTACAGATATCTCTTCGAGATCTTGTTTTCATTTCCTTTGGATATATACCTGGAAGTGGGTTCGCTAGATCATATGGCAGTTCTATTTTTAACTTTTGAGGAACCTCCATACTGTTTTCCGTATTGGCTGTATCAATTTACATTCCCACCAACAGTGTACAAGGGTTCCCTTTTCTACACATCCTCCCCAACACGTATCTCCTCTCTTTTTGATGATACAAGGCTCAGCTCTTTCTAAATAATCTTAAATTCTCTTGAATATTCACATGAATAATTTTATATCTTTAATGTGAAAGAGAGCTTAAATATTATGTAATAAGTGTTTAGTATATCCTTTTTTGCAAATTTTACAAGATTTCCTTTTTTCTCAACTCATTTTGGTATTTGATATCTATTATTTTTGTGTCTCATTCTAAATTTAAAATTTAATATTGCATTATACTAGTTTCTCTAGCAAAGAAAGAACGGTTCTGAGAAAATGAAGGTTAAAGTATTTATTTGGTTCAGTTTTTTGAGATGTCCTTATGTGGACAGAACAAGTGAAGAATCTGAGAACCCTGGCATTTGGCTCAGGTCATGGAGATGTTGGAATGGAGGGATAGAGAAAAGTATAGCATGAAAAATTCTTGTGGAATGTAGGAAATTGGACTAGATGACCTCTAATATAAAATTGTAATTTCAAGGTGCCTATATTGAAAAAACAAACAAACAAAAATCAGGAAACTGAGGCTTAAACTACCAATTACGTTTGACTGTAGAATTTTTGTGGAGATCCTCATTCATTGCAAATAAACTTAATATGTTGAAATTGTAATTATACAATTTCTGGGTCAAGGACTAATTTCAGCATATAGTTTATTGCCTATGCTTCATAAAGCATTTCACGGGCAAATTTAGCAAACAATTCAATGCCCCTTGTGCCTCAAAAGGGGCATTCTAATTGCTGTTGTTTTTTTTTAATCCATGTTGCAATTAGTATAGACAAATCTGCTCATTTCCAAACACGTCTATAAGCATCTACAAGCCTTTAAGACCAAGGTTCCTTAGGGACTGAGTTTCACTCTTTTACACTTAATAATGTATGTCCTTATAAGTATATGATGAAAATAAATGTTTTGGTCCTTAAATTTTCTGGTAATTAAAAATTTACTACAATTTCAAATATGTTTGTATTTGTTTCAGGAGTAATAATTTTTCCCAGAGACACCAACAATCTTATAATGAAAGTCTATGGAAAATAATGTTCCATATACAATTATTCCTTTCACGGGAATTTTTTAAAAAATTCTTTACAGTAGAAACTTATTGTCTTGACTGTCAATACAGCCCCATTTGAGAGCAACTGTCTCCCATTCTCTGGGAACAGTTTCTCCCTTTGTCTACATGCTCATAGGCACACTCAGAATACTTGGCTTTTCACTTTTTTGGCCACAACTGGTTGGTCCAGGTTTGAGAACCTGACACAAGTTGTGCCAACCAAAGCTTGGTTTGGAGATTTGGAATGTAGACTTAATAATTCCTTCTATGTGACTGCACATTTAAACAGAAAAGATTTCTTTTTTTTAAGTAAAATATTGAAAAAATGAGTCTGGTCTTTATGAAGAAAGAAGTATAAGGTCTGTATGAAGAGATCAGAGGGGGTTGTATGAAATAATAATACAAATCAGAGAGAGAGAGATTGATTAATTGATTGATTTTCCTGGGTCCCAGGCTAAAATCTGTCTCTATGGGTTAGTTGTATCCTCTTCCTTAGATGGTTAGCAGTGTTCCTTCGGTCCTTATAAGAAATTTCTCTTTTGGATTAAACTCACTCACTACACTATCTCCACTTTGAAACTAAGAGAACAAAAACAAAAACAAAAAACACTCCTAAGGTGATATATAGCTGTTTTGGATGGCAGTTCAACGGTCACCTAGTAACCGTGGCATAAGCATGTTTCCATCCTAAGTCCCAAGTTTTCATTCTGATTATTTAACATCAAGCAATCGTGTAACCAAAAGGTGGCACATAAATTCTAGGTTGTTGAGTCTAGAAAAATCATAGGAAATGTCTATGATTTTCCTGAAAACTACAGATTTTATATAGGTGTCTATTTGGAATTTTGAGTTGACAAATTAGATAAAATACATATTGCCTGATATATCCCAGGTACAGCTTCTGTGAAATGTACCCCAAGACAAATGTTTTATAATTCAAGCTATTCCCATGAATCCTCATTGTCAACCAAAAAACTACTTGAAAAAAAAAAAAAGGTGATAACTAATAATGAATGCAGTTTCCTAATCTTCAAACATCTACAATTCAGGCTGTTTTATTAATATCTTCCATCTCTCTACTTAGCATATTCTAACCATCCCCAGGGGATAGTAAGTTTTACATTCACAGCTTGTTCAATACCTTACTTCTCATCATTTTTATTCGCGGTTTTATTGTTGAAGGTATCCTTTGAGTATTCAATTCTCATCACTCAAACATGCACAGCACTGCATGTATAATAAGTTTACGCAGATTGCTAACATGCTTGATTTACAAACATCTTTAGTAGGCCTCCAGGTAATCGCAGAAAGCACTCCCCCCCCTCCATGTCTCTGCCCTTTCATTCCTCATTACTTAATGGAGAAACCAGATTGATCTGTTGTCTGACAATTTGTCATCCTCCACAGCCCACTGGTGTCAATCAGGGCTAGGGGACAGACATTCATCAGAACAACCTGGACCTTGTCATTAAAAGTGGACGTGTATTTCCTGCAAAGTTGATCTGAAATCTGAGCGCCCACAGAAAGGGCAGTAAACAGGAGACCCCTGAAGGTCACTTGAAGGTAACTATCAGCTATTGAAGAATAACAACACCATTTTGCTCAAATCTATGGTTACATCTCTTTTAGATGAAAGGCAGAACAGAGGAGGAGAGAAAGAAGGAAGAAAGGAGGAAAAACGTGATGTCTGAAAACTGTGAACAAAATAACTGGCAAATTCTTGTGGCTTTAAATGTGACTGTTATGTTGACATGCAGGAATGAATTGGTTATATTTCTGAAGGAAAACAAAAATCATTCAGACTCCTCTCATAAGGCTGTCTTTTATAAGCTGCAATTGCCAAATTACATCCTTTAATAGCACTACATAATAATTTTAAAGGCCCAGCAAAACTTAAAAACCAAGCTTCAGGGGAAAAATGAATTAAAATAGTTTAAAATCACATTTGTTTCAGAATAGAATTGATAGTAGTTAACATAAAAATATCTTCTGTCTAAAAAACATTTGTGAAATATATATAGTTGTGCATTACTTAGATCTCAAAACAGAGTTCGTCAGCAATCAATTTTTTATTGCAGTTACAATTACATGGAAATTCCAATATTGCTATGAGAACAATCATTTCTCTTAAACTATGTTTGGAATAATGCTTATTAAATCGATTAAACCTTTTTGTTGTGTGATAGGTTTTCTAATAGTGAAATATTATTTTCCTGATTTTCTTATCTGGTTCAATGGCAATGAACAAGTCAATGACAAGATGAATTGAAAAAATTCTACCCTATCGTTGAGCTGGTGATTACTTGTTTAAATTGTGTTTCACCTGGATGTTTCTTAATTATATAATTTATTGACTAACCTAAAAAATTGAAATAAAACTTTGTAATTTCAATGAATTTTGAAGTATTGTATTTTTAGTTATACATGTTTAAAGTTTCATTTAGTAATTCATTGAAAAGAAAAATGAAATAGTCTCCTACCTCTAGTCATTCATTCATTCACTCATTCGTTTGCCCATCAATTCAGCAACTATTCACCTAGCCCTATACACTTCTAGACACTGTACCGGGATCTGAATGCACAGTGATGAAGGAAAATGACAAGATCACTTGACCCTAATGGAGTTGTAAACCTAGGGATTGAAACAGAAAATAAAAGTTCTAATAAATATATTCTTAAATTTTGTGAACTGTGATGAATGAAGTGGAAAGGGGCCATGAGAAAGAAAGTGATTTGGAAGAGGGGCTACTTTAAATAGGAAATCAGGTTCATACTCTTTGAGATTTAATTTAAGCAGGGAACTGAAAAATAAGAAAGATCCAGGATATAAGGGTCAAGGGAGAGTATTGCAGGTGGGAGAAGCACCACGTATGAAGGTCCTGAAGCTTGGTCAGCATCTAGTGAATAAGGGGATGTTTTCCCAAGATGATGCTGGGGAAGTAGGCAGGGCGAAGGATGTGGATTATCACTTATCTGTGATGTAAATCAATAATGCTTGTTAAGTAAGTGCCAATATCTCATACATACGTACATGCATACATACATACATATATTTCTAGTGGGTATATTAATTCACATAATCCTTCACATTTTAAAAGCCAATAAGAATATACATTCACACTAAGACAAAAATCCCATATCTGGTAGAAAAAAAAATCATGAAAAAATATATAAAAATTATACCAAAGATTTTTGTTGCAGCATTATTTATGAGGCCAATAATTGGGCAAAATCAAAATTTTCAACTATTATTAGAGTAAGGGATGCATTTGAACTCACAATAAAATTAAAGTACAATTATTATATTATTTATATCATACATTTATGCTATAAAGTCAATAAGAATACCTCATATTAACATTTATGAGGCCCAGCCAAAGTACATGCTTATGCAAATAAATGGATTTAAATTACTACATTCCTTATAACTAGAAAAAATGTGGAATGCCTAAATGTTATTCAGTAAAAGACTGACCAAATAAATTATGACATATCCACCATAATAAAAAAAAGTGTAATGTTATATATATATATATATTATATATATATTTCCAATTAAAAAATATAATGAGGGGTCAGCCTGATGGTATAGTGGTTAAGCTCACATGTTCTGCTTTAGTGGCCTGGGGTTCGCAGGTTTGGATCCCGGGTGCCGACCTGTGCACTGCTTATCGAGCCATGCTGTGGCAGGCGTCCTACATATAAAGTAGAGGAAGACAGGCACAGATGTTAGCCCAGGCCCAATCTTCCTCAGCAAAAAGAGGAGGATTGGCAACAGATGTTAGCTCAGGGCTAACCTCCTCACCAAGGAAATAATAATAATAATAATAAAAGTTTAAGAGACAAAAAAATGGTTCTTCATTGATCATGGGGCAGAAGTTAAACTTATGATTCCTGATAATTGCTCCTGCTTTAGTCCTGGTTGAATCTAAGTACAATATGAGCCTCAACAAATAAGGAAGAATGGCAAGTGAGAAAGAAGAAAATCTGTATTCGGTAGCTTACATGCAAGATAAAAATATAACCTCAAACTGGCTGGCCCCTCCTGCCGCTTTTTTTTTGCAGATCCAGCATATTTGGATTCTATCAGTGCAATATAAACCTAAAATGTTTCCTGAATGACCATCTATCTTGCCTCTGTATGTGGAGCTCTGCATTCACGCAGGGTGCTTCATTAAAAGCTTCTAAATTATAGTTGGCAATCAGTCCATTGCATGCAAAGACGGAAACTTGGCCCTAATATGTTCAGAAATGTTCAGAAATATGTAAGAACCAAAAAAAAAAAAAAAGAAAAAAAAGTGCTAAGACACTCAGTGTAATTCAATTAAGTTTAATGTAATTCAGCCAATAATACACTTGCAGAGATTAGAAAAAATGCCATATTATTGAAATATGGCAAATATATTTAAATCCAAGGAATTTCAAATGTTCACTATTTTTTGCATTACCTACTGTCAGCTAGGCAACTGCAAACATCATTTTTTATCTCAGGCCTGAGGAACACATTGTAGAGAATTCTGGGTTGCTTACTTTCTGTTTTTAAATGTTTTCAAAGAATAACTATGTTGTATTTAGCTTGATTTATAAGAAATAAACTCATGTAAATGAACAAGTCCACATGTGTAATCAATGAATTTGTGAGGCATATAGGCAGTCATTTTACAAGCAATTTACGTGCAGATTATTCCCAAATGTGTATCTCCATCCTTGATCTTTTCCCTGAACCTGTCACCCCTACCATCTACTCAATATCTCCCTTGCATGTCTCACATTCATCTCAAAAGAAACGTGTCAAAAATTATACTGATTTTTTTCCCCAAAACTTCCTTTCCCAGATTTTCAGTCAGTTGTTGGATCCACATCCATCTAGATAATCCGGCCAGAAATTTGAGGTATCATCTTTGCCTCGTCCTCTTTTTGACATTATATTCTATCAATTATCAAGTTTAATTGCTATTATCCCATGACTAGATTGAGAATCCAATTACTTCTAACAAGTCTCCCCTTTCGCCCAACTTAATAAAAGCCACAATAATCTCCTTTCTGGCTAACCTCTCAATGTCACCTTTGTCTTCTGAAAATTCATTTTCTACCCTAAAGCCAAATCTATTTTGCACTCCTTTGGTTAAAAATCCTTCATTCTAAGAGTTGACACCATGGACCTCAAGATCTCTCTTCTGAGAAGTCCTCCCTAACTCTTCCATAATGTCTCAGGGTTTCTTTTCTCTAATCTCACTTTACACGATTCCATTGCAGCATTTTTACCTCTACAGTGGGATAGAAAATTGCGTAGGTATAATTTGGTGGATACTGTGATGCCATAGCATAGTTCCTAAACTGATTGCCTGTTCTATACACATCTCTACCCCAATAAAGCTTGCCATATGCATAGACGTGATCTATAAGCCAAATTGATCAACTAAGATGTCACAGTTGACTCGGTAAAGAAACTGACTAAAGTGAAACAGTAGTATGTTTTAAGATATGTAACACAATTCTCCTAACCTATTTGGTTTGTTTGTTTGATTAGTGTTCCAAGAGAAAGGCATTCATGGTGAGATGTCTCTGCATACTAATGCCTCAGATTTAAATAAAAAATTGAGCACTGAAATGGTAGCAGATAAGTCATCTACATGATATGACATCATTAGCGTAGGGTCAGTTCTTAAAACACTCCTCAAAATAGTTGATTGTTGCTTGGCATTTCTCAGTCAACTATGTATTGTTTAGGTTTAAGTCACTGTAATTCCATTGAATCTTCTCTTTTACCATTTAGGAAACACTCAGTAACACCCCCTTTAGGACAGTGCACTTGCTGATGAATTTACACAGATATATATCCTATACTTTATCAGTCTCACCATCGTTAGATATGCTTTTCCTCATCCTGATTTCCTGCACTGGCCTGCAGGGCATGATTCTGACACAACCTCTACCTCTCACCTTCAGCATTACCTAGCTTCTTGACTACCACACACAGAGTTGGGAACTTCGTTTCATACACAGAGTTGGGAACTCTGTACACTTCCACTGTAATACTTATCACGCTTTATGGTAATTTCCGTAAAGGTGTTTGTCCTGTGACTATAAATTTTTTTAGAATGAGAAACATGAAACATGAGAACATGTTTCCACCATTTTTATATCCAGAGTCCAACACAATGCTTAAAAGTGTTTGCTTAGGGGATTAACAAACCCACATTTTGAAATAATAAGTGATTAGTTACTGACTAACATATTGTTCCCACTCTCATCATAGAAGGGGCTACAAGGAATGAATGAATATGGATAATCTATCACTATCCTTTATGTGTTGATAAATCAAAATGAATTCAGGCACTCAAAATTTAAAGAAACTTCAAATAAAACAAAGTATACTCTGCGCAAGATAGCGTTAAGTAAATAAAAAACAAGTACTGAGTAACATCAAACGTGAATCATGGCAATTTGAGGGCATCTGTTAAGAACAAAGAGATTTTCATAAAATCAGAGGCAAAACATGATTCCAAAGATAAGACTTTAACTTGTTAAAAAATACATGAGTATTGTATTAAGTATTGTGTTATGTATTAAGCATACATGATGGACAAATACTATTTTAGATCAGTTTAAGATGATATCCCTAAATAAAGATAATTTAAAAGTACACGTGAAAGCTAGGCTTCTTACAACCAAAGTGATTTATAGCAGCAATAATACACTCACAATTTATCCTCTCAAGAATCTCTGCCACTAGATTAAAATGATCATGAGGAAATGACAAAATTAGACAGTACTGAAGAAAAGTGCATTTCTATTTGCTTAACATGGATCTCTTTAAAATGTTTTCCTTTTTTAAAAAACTTGTCCCAGGTATATATTAATTTAGAAAAAAGACACATATACATACACATATAGAGACATATCTATCTTTGGTTACTAAATGGAATAATTTCCTCTTTACCAGTCTAACTGCTTTTTACCATATAAAAGGGAATTTTAAGACATATTTATACTTCATGGTACAAACTATAAGCCTAACTTATTGGAAACTAGTTAATTTAATGCTCTTGATTGAGCTATACCGCTGCCTGTATTTTCACAATAAATCAGTACACTTTTTGTGTTTCCTTAAAAAGAAAAAAAATAGAAAATAGTTTAACACAGCACATTGGAATGTTAAAAAGATTTCAAGGAAGATTAATAATATCCACATGATAGTTATTCTCTTGCTTTGCAAGAAAACATATTATCTATTCCATAACAATTGATTGCTTTTCTGAGGAATGTCCTTGATTTCAGTGGTATTGTTCAGGCTTTTGATACTAATCCGTAAGATGTTGTATGGAAAGAATCTCGCCTCATCAGACATTCCGCAAGGAACAAAAAATCCTGCACCTGATAAATCATCCATATTCTCAAAGTGACAATTTTCACTTGAAGAACTGGTCTCCTCTGAACACTTTCAAAATCAAAAATCAGAGATATGTTCTGGAATAAAAAAAAAAAAAACACAGAATGTACCTTCTTAAACAACAGAAGTCCCATGAAAATAGAAAATCAAACTTGCCCTTTTCAAACTTACCTTGTTACTTTTTGCCTTTTTGAGATGCACTTTCTTCTTTTCACTGGCTTTAGAAACACCTGTTGATTTAAAAAAATGGACATGGAAAAATTCATTGCCCATCACCAAAATCATTCAATCTACTTAGCAAAGCGACTTTGGAATTTTGGGGGCAGGTTTCTTCACTTAAAAAAAAAGTTACTAAAACTTGCACAAATTGCGATTTTTTTACATTTGCATACTCTCTTCCTGCTAGGCCGTGTGCCCTTAAAGGACCATAGGCTATAGTGAAAGTAAAGCCCTGCACTCAGAGATACCTGGGTGGCGGTGCTATCTGCCATTCCCTTCATGGAGCCACCTAGCACAATTAGCTAACCTGTTAACTTTTCTGCGTCTCATTTTACTCACAGCTACAAATTGAGGCAACAATTCCTACCACAAAGGTTGTTGTGACATCTAGACAAGAAACATATAAGTGTTGGGCCATATAATTTATCAGTAAATATTGGTTTCCATCTTTATGGCAGTTATTTTGACTACTTGAAAATTGTTTTTTATTATGCACAGTGATTATTAGTAAACTTTCCAATAACGTTGTCAATAAATGAATGGAAAAATTATGCTATTAAATCAACAAGTATTAATCAAATACCTCTTATTGTCACACATTATAACTGAATACACATTAAAACTTAAAAAGAACTATTCTAAAATATTGACCATACCATGTAATAGGCTGAAGTGGTTGATTAAATGAGAAAAGAAATACCATTTGAAGGCACACCAGACCCTCTGGACAATTACAGAGATTCCTTAAATGTTGATTTTCAGGAATATCAACCTAGAAGAACTCAGAAAATCTCAGTGAGGCAACCAGGTATGAATTTATCCAGCAGTGTTAGGGTTACATATAGGCTGAGAAGTTCTATCTCCTTCCCAATAGTACAAAAATACTATTCTGTCCTAAGTTGTTGAACATATTCAACATTATACGAATTTTAAAGTATACATGACTATATAGAATTAAATGCATTATATACCCCATCACTTAAATCTATATATATATATGAGAGATATACAAATATATGTATTATATATTATATATATATATATAGCATATGTATATTATATTCTTTCCATTCATAAATCTATGGAAAACTAGGGCAAAACAGAAATTCTATAGCATTGATAAAACACTTAATGGAAAATTGGTTGCGTTTCCATTCTCTCAACTATTAGTCCCTTCCTTCAACTTGAATATTTTCTGTGAGTGTGGAAAAGGACCAAGATGGCAGGAAGCTTCCTGCAAGAGTAGACCATTGAAGAGATCTTAGAGATTCGTCATTCTTGTAGTATTACCAGAAGTACATGTATACAGAATTACTAAATTTAAATAGGGTTAAGATTAATTTTTAAAAAATGGAGAATAGATAAGGGATCAGCAACAAAAGAGGTGAAGAAAATAGAGTGAGATTCAGGAACTTGAAGCATAGTAATTTGGAATCAAAAACTGGCCAGTTGGGACTTTGACAAGTGTGTATGGGTGTGTGTGTGAACACTACATTCTTCTCTAAGTTAGGATGAGTACCGTTAAAAGCCACTATATTATCATCTGTATTTTTTCCTTTCCTTACTTCCCCCAAAAACTTTTTCTTCTTACTCCTACTTTTTCTTTCCTTCCTCTTTGCCCAATTATCATATGGTTTTTTTCCCTATTCCATTTCTATCTTGAGCAAGCCTGATCCTGAATATAATTTTCCTGAGAACTAGCTTTAGAATTAAAATATTAAGTTAAGGAGGATGAACAGAATTGCTGCCATTCATTCCTGCAAACTCAAGTTTGCTGACCTTAATTTTATAGCATGAATCACAGCTGTTCCACTGATATTGGCAGTGATTTATAATAAGGGGGATGGGAGTAATTAAAGAGCATATGATGTGTTTGTTTGCATTTTGAGTGACTGTTATAGAGTATATGCAGTCAAAGGCATGGTACATTAAATAAATCAAATAGCTCAATAAATCAGCACAATCTGCCAAAAATGAGCAGGAGCTTGGGATGCAGCAGGCCTACATGTCAGGCCTTAAGCAAGCTGTTTCCTCCAGGGTGAAGTCATCAAAATCAGAGCCCAAACCCGAGACAACTCGCCCTTTGCAGGATTCAGAATCTCAGTAAGATAAGCCTAAATGTAACAACAATATTTTAATATTGTGCAAGAATGTACAGTTTGTGAACTTGGTTCAGATGTATTTTCACATTATACCCTCTCAATAGTTTTGTAAAATGTTATTTACAAATGTGAAAATAGAAGCTCACAGAGGAGAGATATTTAAGGCCACATAAGGAAGGAGAATCCTTCTGAATGAAACTTTCTCCATATTTCACGCTCTTTCCTCCATTCAGAACACATCTTAAGGAAAATGCTTCTCTCCTCTTAACAGCACAACTCACAAGAATTGGTGAGTCTGGAGGTGGTGGGTTAATATATTGACAAATTAGAGAAGTTACAAAAATGCACGTGAAATAAATGTATTTGGAACACACCTGTAATGGGTTTAGTAGGAAAAAAACACAAGGCTATAATGAAGTAAAATAAGATAAAAGAAGGGGCCGGCCCGGTGGCGCAAGCGGTTAGGTGCGCGCGCTCCGCTGCGGCGGCCCGGGGCTCGCTGGTTCGGATCCCGGGCGCACACCGACGCACTGCTTGGTGGGCCATGCTGTGGCGGCATCCCATATAAAGTGGAGGAAGATAGGCACCGATGTTAGCCCAGGGCCGTCTTCCTCAGCAAAAAAAAGGAGGAGGATTGGCGGATGTTAGCTCAGGGCTCATCTCCTCACAAAAAAAAAATAAGATAAAAGAAATTTTGTGTTACTTTGTAGCGTAAAAGTGAAATGAAGTGACATGATCAGAGTAAGGCTATAAGACACCTAGTCAAGGCAAAGGCCACCATAACTGGAAAAATAAAGTCTCACATCAAAATAAAGATCTGGCTCCACGAGAAATTACTTAAAGTAAATTAATAGCTATAGCATGTACCTTAAAAATGACTGAATTAATAAACTTTATGATGTTCTACTATGTGCTCTGTAAACACCTCCACTGGTTTGCACTGTACGGCCATGAGATAATTTCAGAGTTGTCACCTCGTTTATATTCCAGTTTTCACGCCATACTTGCTAAAGGAACATTCCGCCTATGGACAGTTAACTTAGTAGGACAATATTTTGCAGATTGATTCAGTCACCAGAGATATTACTCATGGTTCTGGAATTAATAAAATTAATTTTAAAGCATGCAACTTTCAGTGCTGTGGTTCATATTGGTTTTGGGGTCATGAATATCTTTGAAAACATGGAGGTTTTAAGACCTCTGTCAAGGAAAACACACGCACTCACTCATGAAAACAACCACATACTATTTCATAAAGTTCAGAACCCCATTTGTTGGGGTTCAGAATCCTTTCTAGGATCCCCAGGACTCCTGTTTAAAAACTATGAAACAATAGATTTTTCCCTTTATGAATATGTGAATTTATCTTTGTCCTTCTGTAAACATTTGGTTGTGAATTTATTGACCATACCTTATGTATTTTTTTGCAGAACAATTAGGTTTAAAATAGTAAGCATCATATAGTAAGTTGCCAAACTGCAGTATATTTCTTGCTACTAACACTTTGCAATTTTAATGGGACATATATATTTGGGACAAACAAAAATTTAATGAGTTCTTTAGTGTTAAGGAACATTCCCTATGTGCAAATGTATATATACATACATATAAAATATGAGTTGAGACAATATATTACTATAAATCAGAGTATGCATGTCAGAAACTTACTCAAGTATTTATTTTAAATGCATTCAAAACAAAGCAATCACTTATCATTTAGATTAAATAGTTGGAGCAGTTGATTCTCCGTTTGAATAATCACCAGTCAGCATACTTTTGCAAAAACAGTTGAAGAGCTAGAAAGGAGTATAAGAATAGAAATTGTATATTGTTCTAATATATTCCTCAGAAGCTGGCAAAATATTATTGTTTAAAGCCAAAATTGGGGGCCGGCCCCATGGCTTAGTGGTTAAGTGCGAGCGCTCCGCTGCTCCGAACCCAGGTTCGGATCCCGGGCGTGCACCGACGCACCACTTCTCCAGCCATGCTGAGGCCACGTCCCACATACAGCAACTAGAAGGATGTGCAGCTATGACATACAACTATCTACTGGGGCTTTGGGGGAAAAGTAAATAAATAAATAAAATTATAAAGCCAAAGTTGGTTTTAAAAAGTCTCAAAGCCAGGCTGGCCCGGTGGCTTAGCGGTTAAGTGCGCACACTCCGCTACTGGCTGCCCGTGTTCGGATCCCGGGCGCCCACCAATCCACCACTTCTCCGGCCATGCTGAGGCCGGGTCCCACATACAGCCACTAGAAGGATGTGCAACTATGACATACAACTATCTACTGGGGCTTTGGGGAAAAAAAAAAAGGAGGAGGATTGGCAATAGATATTAGCTCAGAGCCGGTCTTCCTCAGCAAAAATAGAGGAGGATTAGCATGGATGTTAGTTCAGGGCTGACCTTCCTCACAAAAAAAAGTCACAAAGCCTTTTTTAGCTGACACTGAATTTACAGTATAAAAAAATCACTTTTGAGACCCATAAAGAATTCAAAGTGAAAGATAGGGAGATTTCCAATCCTAATTATAATTTTGTGCTCTGGCAGAAATGTGAATTTAGAACCCTGGATATTGGAGGTCTTTAATACACGCATGCATACATACACACACAGACACAGTTGTGTCATTTCTGTGATGAAGCTCGCAGCATTCTGAAACGGCAAGTCTAGTGACTCCACTAGCAGCAGACATTCGAACTGAGGGGAAACAGGCAGCAATAGAGAAGTGGATAGAGTATCACAGGAAGCAAGGCTTGGGGTAAAGAACCTCCTAAATCTGAAGTCACGGAATAGCACTCCTCTTTGAATGTAGAAAGAGGGGAAGGGAGGGCCAACATTGACTTGCATGTAAATATAGAAGAGCGTATTTCAATTGCTTGTTTGTGAACTATATTGGGGAGAGCAACCTTCTACTTTCATCAAAGCATTATAGACTTTGAGTGCAATCATTTATTTACTCATTCAACAAATAGTCATTGTGGGTTTTTACCTCCCTCCAGTCAGAGTATTGCTCCTAGAATTAAAATGAAGACTAAGATTTAGCGTCTGTTCTATAGCATCTCAAAATTTATTAGGAGAACAAAACATGACTGTGTGTACATGTGATACAAGAGCAGTAAAAGAGTGAAATAATCACCTACATTTAGGGGACCATCTCGAGGAGATTCATCTCAAGATGACGATAGAAGCAGGTCTTGATGAACAAATAGGAGATTGGCAGGTGTATGAACCTGTATACCAGCAAGGGAAAGTGGGAACTACAAGGGAGAAAACTTGATTTGGTAACATCATGAAGTTCATTTGCCTTAAGTATCTAGAATTAGATGTGTAATATATATGCTTCAAATCTACATGGGGACAGGAGCCTGTACTTTACTATTGCATTCCAAAAAAGCATTGGATATTCGGAAGGGAAAGTGTGCTTATATAATTTTGTACCTCAGTACAATGCCATTAAAAGTAAAAACAATCTTAATGTTTGCATATTGGGGAAAGAAGGAAGCAGGATATTCAGCAAGTTGTCCAATATCTCCATGCTTTAGTTTCCTCAAATTCATAATAGAAGAAATTAATAATACCACCTAGGATTGTTGTTGGGGATTAAATGAGATAATAGCTACAAAAAAGAGTGATAGAAGGCATATAGTAATTATCAATAAATTAGCTATTATTAGAACCAATATAATTAATATATTTTTAAATAATTTAATAGATTTGCACTCTAAATGCAATGACGTTAAACAAATGGGGTATTATATCCACCAGAGCTCGTTTTGTCATCAAGGCCCTAAAAGAATTATGAACATGCACATGTCAAAGGTCTACCTTGTTAGAAGGGGTTTATGATCGGATTTCTAATGAAGTCAATTTCACTCATATTTTATTGAAAATAATCTTTACCATGCCCTGGCATTGTTTTTTTTTTTTGTGTGAGGAAGATCAGCCCTGAGCTAACATCTGCCAATCTTCCTCCTTTTTCATCCATGCCCATCTTCCACCACTTTATATGGGACGCTGCTGCAGTATGGCTTGACAAACGGTGTGTCGGTGCGCGCCCAGGATCCAAACTGGCGGACCCGGGGCCACCGCGGCGGAGTGCGTGCACTTAACCGCTTGTGCCACTGGGCCGGCCCCCCATGCCAGGGCATTTTAAACATTAAATTCCTTAATCAATTGACATAATGAGTGAAACCTAACTTTATATTTGCTTCCATTCTTTTTGTTCATTTCCTCGTAAATTCTGTCCATGATGGATAAAAGTGAGGGGTCCTCAATTACTAGATGTTTTTCAAACAAGATGAAACAATACTTTTGCAGTGATATCATGATATCACACAACATTTTACCAAAGCTCTACATAATTTGTAACTTTGAGACAAGGCCTAGAAACAGGCAATACTGCAATTACTATTTTCAATAGTATAGGATTTGCAATTCTGTATAGTCTTTTTCAGGAAATGGACCCAGTAATCTTATTTGATATATTGGGTTTCATTCCAGTGAGATACATTGATGGCAGGGAAGGGGAAAGCACAGAAACAAATTCCATTAAGGATGCATCTTTCAAGCTGAGTATTTACAAGAGTCTACTAATTGAATATTTTCCTCTCCCCAAAGAGTTTGAAATATTATTATGTGTAGAGGTTAAAAGTGCTACAAACATTAAGAAAAAATATTTTCCATATATCAATTAGATTATATTCTCAAGTAACAAGTAAATGTGCGTATATGTGTGTGTGTGTGTTTAGGGAGAGAAAGAAGCAAGTACTTATGGTGTTATTTTACAAACATAAAACAGTTGGTTAAATGGGAGCTGAAATCATTAGCATATGACAAAATCAAATAACATCTCTATCTTATTTTTCACCATTAGTATTTGATTAATTGATATGTGCCCATAAACAAGTTGATAAGCAGCAAGAAAAGAGACCAGTTTTATGAGCATGGTAAAAACACACAGGAAGTCATGCTTAGGAATTAGGTGTCTGAAAACTGTTATGTTGTTTTCTGCATTTTTCTCCATATATTTCTATTCCCACAGATTATGCAACAAATTTAAATTGCCAAAACCACTCTTGAAATAAATGCTACTCAATTCCAGTGGATAACTAGTCATTATTTCATATGTTAGCTTTGACCCAGAGACAGAAATCTTGCTATTTTCTGTGAGAGCAACTCACCCAGAATGCAATTTGGCAGGTCTAATTTTTGTTTCCTTCAAACTATGATATTGTACAGGTCAATAACAGTAACAATATAAAACACCGATTCACCTATGTTTCCTTTAACTCACCAGGATTAAATCACACACGGGGTTTGATACTGCCTATCAATAGAGTATTATTGCTACTCAACACTCAAACTTGAACTTCAAAATCCAGAAATGTTGGCGTAGGAATGGGGAATAGAAGAGCACATGTCAACCAGTCTCCCTGCAAACAGTAATAAAGAAAATAGGAGAAAGAAAAAGACAAAGGATAGCTCGTGTACTGATATTTGGAAAACCCTGTTCTAGATCGAGCATAACAAATTCTAAGTTCAGTTAGATGCCTTCTTGGGGTTACACCATCAGTTTAGTCATTTGATCCCATTAGTGAAGTGTGCTGACACTTCCTTTCCAGAGCTATGATTCATGCAGGGCATCAGGAGATGAGTTAAGTGATATTTCAGGAATACTTTGTTGATTAATTTCAAGCTGGGGAAATCTAGCTTGAAAGACTGGATTGACTTCCCATATGAACCACACAAGGCAAAAGCTCATTGCTGTAGGGAAAAGCCACAGCCGACTTAGAATCTAAGTTATGATTCTAAGAATCATATGAATGCTAATAGAAACTCTGATTCATTATATTTTGTGAAATTTTAAAATCATTCTTTCAAAGTTTGGTTTTTGTAAAAAAGCATGATAATATTTTCTTATTTGAGAAATTACCGTTGGTGAGGAGTCAAAAGGAAAAAAATAACATTTAAAAAGTAACATCTATAAATGAATCTATCATAGAAATATCCCTGAGGACTACTTCTCAGAAAGAAAAGAAAATGAATTATATAAGATTACAGAAAAGTATCAAATTTATATGACATAAATCTTCAGAAAAAATGTTAGAATGTCTACAAAATGGGTTTTCCATATACAATACATTTCAGTAAATCATAGTGGAAACTTTTTAATTTTGTAGTGAAAAAGAAAAATATCTCCTAAATCCTTTTGAGTAATAAAACTTTTATACGGAGAAGAGCACTCAATAAGCTGATTATCAGCAATATAATTAGCTTGGTCAGTTGATTGAGGGGTTCAGATCCAGTTTATACCAGTTCAATTTAATTCCGTTCTATGGCAATAACATAAACTCCCACCCTCCTATCCCAAATGTAATTTGACAATAATCCTTAACAGTTTAGCCTATCTCCGAACTATTTTGGTACAACTTATCTTTTCCCCTACTACCCGAGCAGTTGTTTTAAAATTTAAAAATAGCAATAATTTTATTATTACCTTGCTTAGAAGAACCCAAAGATTCCTCTTTGTCCTAAACATCAAGCCAGACTGCTTAACAATTGAAGAGTGTCCTAGCCTACTCCTTGAGAAAAACTATCCAAAATTGAAACTAAGATAGAAAAGTTACTTCCTGACTTTTTAATGGCATAATAGAGCATTGTCTAAGCCCACTTAATGGGTTATCCGGTGATACAGGTTACGAAATTTTATTTGACTCATCTTCACTATTAATATTATTAATTCAGGTCCAGACTCTACAAAGGAATGATAACTTTCAGAAAACTAATAACTAATTTTTGTCTATAGAGACACAAAGTATTTCTGTCTGGTAGAAAATCTTATGTTTTTATTGGTCTATCGAGTATTAACCAGTTCTATATTTAACTCTGCAATCTTATTCCAGTATTGGATAGATGATAAACAGACGATAGATAGATAATGGGTAAAAATCTAGTTTTATTTTTTTTTTTTTATTTTTTTTTTTTTTGTGAGGAGATCAGCCCTGAGCTAACATCCGCCAATCCTCCTCTTTTTTTTTTTTTTTGCTGAGGAAGACGGCCCTGGGCTAACATCTGTGCCCATCTTCCTCCACTTTATATGGGACGCCGCCACAGCATGGCCTACCAAGCAGTGCGTCGGTGCGCGCCCGGGATCCGAACCAGCGAACCCCGGGCCGCCGCAGCGGAGCGCGCGCACTTAACCGCTTGCGCCACCGGGCCGGCCCTCTAGTTTTATTTTTAATTGTTTAAAAATTATGATTTGAGGGCCGGCCCCGGAGCTTAGCGGTTAAGTGCGCAGACTCTGCTTACTGGCGGCGCGGGTTCAGTTCCTGGGCGCGCACCGATGCACCACCGCTTCTCCGGCCATGCTGAGGCTGCGTCCCACATACAGCAACTAGAAGGATGTGCAGCTATGACATACAACTATATACTGGAGCTTCGGGGAAAAAAATTAAAAAGGAGGAGGATTGGCAATAGATGTTAGCTCAGAGCCGGTCTTCCTCAGCAAAAAGAGGAGGATTAGCACGGATGTTAGCTCAGGGCTGATCTTCCTCACAAAAACAAAATAAAAAAATAAATAAATAAAGTAGTCTTATTAAAAAAAATTATGATTTGAAACCTTCTTTCCATCTTCTAAAACTATCTTCTACCTTCTATTTCTTCACACAGAAATACTCACATTTTCCCATGTGTGAACTTCTCTCAAGTGTCTCCAAAGGGAGTCTTTGCATGCTGTACACACTGCTTAGAATATTTTTCTCCTGTTGGTTCTGGCCAACTCATTTTCCTTCTTAAATATATAACTCACATCTTCTATGAAGCAGAGGTAGTTGTACCATGAAGCTAATGGAAATTAATGTTCAGGGCTCCTCAATTTCAAAGAGCCCCTTCCAAGATCGCGGGAGGAAACCTAGAAGCGTATTCTCATAGTCATAGATATATATTTTTAACTATGAAAAAGTAAAATATTTTAATCACCATTGGTTAAGACTACTAATCATTTCACGTAAATATATATGCCTTCACACATCCTTTTTTGTTTAGTGGTATTGAAAATGACCATGAACATTAGGACCTGGATAAGGGCAGGTTGAGTTGTAGAAATATTTAGTTTGATTTAGTGGAATATTTTTATGTGATGTGCAGTTATCTCCATGTATAATGATGTTATTGCTAGCCGCTCTGATGAATATAAATATATTGATATAAATAAACAAATTTAAAAATAAAAAAAGAGACAAATCTCTCATGCAGATCAGTCCAAATGATTTTTGTAGATATGTAGCCCTCAGGGAGATGCAGTGTAAGTCCCTCCTCGTTAAGTGTGGGCTGTGCATAGTGACTTCTTCCCAAAGAGTACAGCATGGAAAAGGAGATAAGAAGAGTAAATTTACAACTGATCAAGGTCAACATCAACAGAGATAAGTCATCTTAATAACAGATCCCTTTCACATGATAGGATGAAAAGGAACTTTGTCTCTATGATCTTCCTAAAAACTCATAACTGCAATTTAATCATGATCAAAACATAAGAAAAAAACCCATTGAGGGACATTTTTCAAAATATCTGACCAGGGATCCTCAAAGCTATCAGGGCCACTAGAAATAAAGGAGAATGTGAGCAACTGTCACAGTTTAGAGGAGTGTAAGGAGACTTGATGACTAAATTATAATGTTCCGTTCCTGGATGAGATCCTGGAACGGAAAAAGGACGTTAGGTGATAACTAAGGAAATCTGAATGAAGGATGGATGGACTTTAGTTAATAATAGTGACTCTAAATTGGTTCATTAGTTGTGACCAAGTACCATACTAATACAAAGTGTTAACAATAAAGGAAACTGGGTGTCAGGTATATGGGAATTCTCTGTACTACCATCTTTGAAACTTTTCTACAAATCTAAAACTATTCTAAAACAACATATTTTTACTAAATTTGATTCTCAAAGAATATACAGCCAAAATACATGGAAAAAATATATGGATATGTCAGGCATTGAATTAGTAAATATAAATATTGATTCACACTAATAGACAGGATCTTACCTAGAAAACCCCACCTCTATTCTTGGCTTCTGCTGAGATGGTTGAGTGGATCCATAGGTCACATGTCCTTTCTCTTCAAAAACCCCTGTGTGAGGGAATACTCTGAACTTTGGATCCTCTAGAGGCACTAGCCAATAGTTGTCCAGCCATGCTCTTGACTATCCCTTCAGAACAGGCAATCCTAACAGTGAACATCCTAATTTTAACATCTTTTTCAATCTGGGTAGACTGAGAATTTTCCAATTCATCAAGTTCTGGTTTGTTTTTGTTTAATAGTCTTCACTGAATTTCTCTTTACTCTCACCTTTTACTATAAGCAGCAGGAGAAACCAGTATACATCTTCATCACTTTCTTGTACATCTCAGCTAAATATCTAAGTTCATTGCTTACAAATTCTGACTTCTACAAAACTGTAGGACACAATTCAGCTAAGTTTTCTGCCACTATATAACAAGGATCACCTTTCCTCTAGTTTCCAATAGCCATGTTTCTCATATTTCTTTCTGATCCCTCACCAAAAGCACCTTTAATCTTCATATTTCTACTAACATTCTGTTTATGATAATTTTTCTATTGTCTTAGACAATATAGGTTTTCTCTACCATACTCCTCACTTCCTCCTGACTGCTCACTGGCAGAGTCATTAACATCTGTGTTTCTACCGACAATCTTTTAAAGTCAATGTAGACTTTTTGTATCAAGCTGTTCAAAATTCTTTCAGCCTCTACGCATTAGCAATTCCAACGCCACTTCCGCAATTTTAGGTGTTCGTTACAGCAATTTTAGGTGTCTCCACTTCTTAGTAACAAAATCTGTATTAGTTTTGTACGGCTGCTGTAACAAATCAGAAAGCTGATAGTAATATAATTTAATGAATGTCACTATCATTATCATTTATTTTGTCCCTTTTAAAGTTTGATACTGAAATCAAAATCAAACCCTATTTCTAGGCAACTTTGCCAGAATGACTTTTCTTAGTTAAATTTAGGGAGAAGTCTAATTCCAGAATAAATGGCAGGTTTGCACTTATGCAGATTGGATATTGAATAGGGTTTAAATAAAATCAGAGAAAGACATTTACTCCAAAATTAACCAATTAATGCCCTGATTTAAAGACTGAACTCTCTACCCTTTCTCATTCCTTTGAGTAATTGTGAAGTTTCTTATTAATTGCATAGGCTCTCAGGTATGATCACTTTTCCTGTGTCCCTGACATACAGCAGGCCTAAAGGAGCAGCTTGGAGTTATGCAAACGACACTGTATCAGGAATACACAGACTTAGGCTAACTCCATTCCCTGTCATTTACTCTGTGTATGCTCTTAGGGAAGTGACAATAGCTCTAAGAGAAAATTTCACCATCTGTGGAATGGAGATAATAATAACTGTACTATCTACCTTACAGGGTTATTGTGAGAAAAAAATAAGACAGATTAAGATAAATATGCATGAAAGAGATACGCTAATGTGAAAGTGATAGGCAAACAAAACATTAAAAAATATTAGTCATATAAATCAGATGTCTATTAAAACCTTTGAAAATGTAGCATGGGATAAGTAAGTTAGAAGAGTAAAGAAATATTCCATTTAAACTTAAGAAATATGGTTCTACAGTGGGGCACTCTGGCAAAGGGCCTTTAACAGACTAGAATCTAGAGCTCCAAGAGAAAACACTCTTGAAGTTGCACCATTAGGAAGCAGGAAAACTGAGTTCATAACATCCAGGGCCATGAGGATCTATGAGAACAATTCACCCAATATGTAAGAGTGGGAAAGACGGCATTTCCTACAGAGGAATTCTCCCAACCAAACTTCTGCACTGTCTGAAGTCTAAGGACCTTACGTGGGAAGACATCTATATTTGGGTCAGACTAGGCCCTGTATCAGACTCAATCTAGGTGCAAATCCTTTCTCAAATGGTTAGCATTCTCTCTCTTTATGATCCAGAAGAATTTCAAGTAAGCCCAAATCCCACCTGACACAAAGTGAAGAACTTATCTGTACCCACACAGCCTTGCAATGCCCCTAACTCTACAGTTTTTCCCACTTTGGGCATGACTTTCAGTTCTTCACTGTTGCAGTGAAGTGTGGAAAGTTGAAATGTATGTTCATAAAATCCATGTTTGTGCACATAGATTTCCCGGCACATTTTTATCCATTCCGAATGGTGTGTATGTTTCAAATTCCTTGAGGAGGTCTTCACTGAGATATTTTGATTCTGATTAAGACTCTAAATTGGAAGGAAGTTTTGGAGAAAGTTTTAAAAAGAATTTAACCCATAATTATTAGGACTTTTCAGCATACTAATAAAATGCAATAAATATTACCAAATATTTTGGACTGAGGTTATGCCTTCCTATGCTCAGATTTCATCACCTTATGCTTTGTAAGTTATATATTTATATATCCTTTTCTGGATGTACTTCATTCAATGGGCAACATTCATGGCATCCAAGAAAATGAGCCTTGATGAACATGCAGATGCCTTGAAAGAAACCAATGAAATATAATGAAAACCATTTAACATTGATGGATGTGTGCAAAGGATGTGCTAATTTGGAGAACCAAATTGATTTTTTTTCAAAAGAAACATTTTCTAAAGACGCTGCAAGACTGTACTTTTACGAGATGAGAATGACAATATTCTGCATCCCTGATTTACTTGTTCTTTTCAACGGGTCTTCAGTTTCCTATAGAGTCCATCTCCTGTAGAAAGGCTATTTAAAAAGAAGGTTTAACAATCCTGGTTCAAATATCTCTGGCCTTCTAGGTGAGTGTGAGATGAGAGCAGAGATTTATCAGAGACTGCTTGAAGTGGGTTCTTTGAAGGCATAGCTATATATGAGACTGAATGTGACTGGCTGGTCAGTGGCAGTGAGTAACTAGGAAAAAAAGTAAAATTAATACTAAAATTTTTGAGATTTGATGTATTCATTAATTGAGACTAGTCAGATTTGATCCATGTCTTCCTGAATGACGACACTCAAAACAGTGGAGTCAGAAGGCAGAACCTGGGGACAGAGCCCCTGAGGCAGAAATATACTGAGAGAAACTTGTAGCTTCACAGAAAAAGTAGAGAATATACCAAAAAAGAAAGGGATTCCAGTTGTTTTTGTTGTTTATTAGCCTTTTGAACATGCCACAGCATGAAATCCAAACCATCTGAAGCAAATTAGAAAACTCTGTCAATCATATGGGAATTAACTTAATTTCTAAAATCTTAGTTCTGTAAAGTCTATAATTGGGTGAATTTGTTGAGCTTTCCTTGATATTTGACCTCGTTTGTGTGGAAAAAATATTTAACTAATTAAACTTAGAAAGGGGGGGTATCGTTAACAATCTGACACAAAGTGTTATTTCAATGGGGCCATCCATTCCAATTCACCCTGAAAGAATCACAAATGCTCAGCCCCATAGCATTTTCATTAGCTGATCATTATTTCAGGCAGCCTTGCTGACAAAGAAAAATCTTTACCTGTGTTATTTTACAGCCTCCAAATTTTCTCTCTGCCAGATGGGTGCTCACCTAATTGCAAAGCAGATTGTGTCTGTGTCTACAAAAGCAAATTGAATTGGAGACTTGAACATTAATCTAGAGGCCATATGTGTGTGAGTGTTGTCCTAAGTAAATATGACAACAGCATCCAACCATCATTAAGCTCTACTCATCTAACGGTAGAGCTCTATTTGCATCAATTCATCCATACATCAGTATTTTTCTAAGTGTAAAGTTAGATTATCTATATCAGAGTCACCTAGGGTCCTTATTAAATGCATATTTGTGGGCCCCACTCGAGACCTACACTATCAGAATCTCTGAAGTCGAACCCTGGAGAATCTGAATTTTTAACAAACACCTCCAGAGTTTCTCTTGAATAATGTTAAAGAAAAAGTTATGTCACTTGTTAATGGACGGTAAGGCAGACTTTATTCAGGGGACTACTGTGATGGGGTTTTGCAGTAGGGGAGAGGGCTTAACTCTGAATACAACCAGGACAAGTGGAGATTTATAGCCAAGGAGCAGGGTGGTAGTCTGTGAATAGAAGATTATTAAAAGGAAACATCAAAGATAAGGGAGAAACCAATGTGACAGGATTTTTGCTGAAGGCAGGCCAGGATGATAAGATACAGAAGGTGGGAACAAGGAATTTGAACAGATATCAAGCATGGTCAGATATCAAGGTTGGGGGACGAGAAATTTCATCAGATAGCAAGGGTGGGGGATTTTTCACTCAACTGATCCAGCAGGATTCTTGCTAAAACTGGAGTAAACAGGCCAAGGACAGAGAAAGGTCTGGTCAAAAAGAGGACTCAGGAGAGCCTGATTAAAGTTTAATTAAGAAAAGAGTCTCTGTCAACAGTCAAGTCTGGAAACGAGGTCGTCTCTAAAACAGTGACTCACTGATTTTGCCCCCCAGAGAATATTTGGTAATGTCTATAAACATTTTTGATTGTCACAACTGGGGTGGGAGGGGGGCAGGTGCTACTGGATAGAGGACAGGGATGCTGCTAAACCGTATAACGCACAGGACAGTCTCCACAACAGAGAATTATCTAGTCCAAATGTCAATACTGCCACAGTTGAAAATCGTCTTCCTCAGTGACTAATAATATGTAATGGCAAGACTGTAGAACACACTGAGATTTCTGGCCTATCATCTATCAAACACAGACCACTTACCTGAAAAGAGTAGGGAATCAAATTTTGGCTTCAGTTGCACCTGAAATTTGCCTATAGCCTCTTTCACATTTGAAGAATTTTAACATTATTTTCCACGTTTACAGTCCTTTTATAGGTAATGGTAGGGCCGGCTTCGTGGTGTGCAAACAATACAATCCCACAGGCCCCCACACTTAGAAGGGCCCATGCTTGAGGTAACGGTGTGCTGCTGTTGCTGTCTGTTGTCTTAATAATTATTTAGTAATGGGTCCTACAATTTTATTTTACACTGGGCCCTGCCGATTATGTAGCTTGTTCTGGGTGATGGTATACTTCTGTATAAATTTTTAATTTGATTTTGAATGAATTGTTCTAAATGAGATATAATTATATTATAAGGAAGTTTTAAGGATTTATTTTGCTAAGGTAAACTTCAAAATTCTCCTAGAAAGCTGTTTGAATATCAGGTGGTGTTGAGAAAAAATGATTAGTCAGTTAAGGAATTTTAATTCATTTTATAGAACAACAAAAAGACAGTTAAAAACTAAAATTATATCAGAGCTAAATGGAGAGGAATGAGGAGTGAAAGAATGATTAGTCTTTTTCACACTTCTTCAAAAACTAATATAAGCTAGAAAAGCAACAGAACTGAGAGAAATATTTATATAACTCTCATCCATATCTATCTGGCTTTATGTTCATGGAGAGAAAGGAAGCAAGTTAAGTGAACTTTGGCAGAAATTGTGCCCCCCAAAAAAAGATATTGCCTTTTGTTTCCATTCGATGTCACAGGCTCTCCTCTATTGGGTGATTTAGGGAGGCTACGAGTTATGATTTATAGACCTCTCTGTGTAGGAAAATGTGAGCACTTAGACCAAGAACTTGGCTCTGCAAAATTCAAAGAGTTTTGATACAGAATAAGGTATATGAGATCAACATCAAGGAAGAAGCAGGAACAAGGAATAGGTATTAGACACAAAGTTACCAGAATATAACTTTACCTGATGTACATTTAATCAAAATTTACTGTATCACTTAATTATTTTTATATTTAATATTATATGTTTGCAATACCCAAGAGATGACATAGTTTTTGTGTAAAAATATTTAAAATAAGCAATAGTAGTTTTATAACCCAGAAGTTTGCAGCTTCTAGTTGTATGTCCTTCAACTATTTGTGATTCTGCTTTCAACTTGCTCAAAACTCAAAGAGGGTGTTCCCGGTTGTTGAATGCCAACCAAATTTGCTTGCTGATTTTTTTTTCTTTTTGTTGTTTATTTCTTTTCTTAGAAGAATTCTGGCATATTTGTGACCTTGTTCTTAAAACACTTTTAAAAGGCCTCTTCTTTTTCTTTCTTGGCTTATAGCTGCTTCCCATTTCTACTTTGACTTTAAACTTTTCGAATCACCACAGCAAATGTTGAATATTTTCAGGACATTGATCTTTTTTGCACTCTCAGGCAATGGAATGGAGCTACAGGAATAATCGAGATGATTTTCTTCTTAAGAGTGCCAGACTATGGCTCAAGATCTTACACTACAACTGAAAGAATTCAAAGACTGAACATTTTACTGACAATCTACAGGTTTATAGATTTTAGTATATAAGTTTATAGATTTATAGTATATAGGTTTACATAAATCTTATACCAGGTGTCTATCTTACAACCTACAGGAAGACTGCATGCTGTTAATGCCTCATTGGTTACCAGCTGCACCTGGTGCTCCATGCTGTATTCTCCTTTTAAAGCCCCAAACAACAGGCTGCTCTTCTTAAAACTCTTGCCAATTGCCTTGATAATTAGAGCCACTCAGCAGTCTGTTATTGAACAGAAACATTCAATGGGAGCTTTCAGCTCTCCATCTGAGAAAGATATTTTTGGTTGCCTTTTGGAACTCCTGGGTGCAAACTAAATGTTATATCAGTTTTAAAATCCATTCTTACTTCTGCAAAGGCCCTGCCAAGCTTCCTGTTATCATTTTGTCAACAGACCTCTATGGAACATCTTCTTTGTACAAAGCACAAGAGGTAACTGGCTGTGTTTTCTAAAATACATATTAGAATACACGGTCTGACGAGAATGAGCATATTATTTGCTATTAATGATGCAGTATAATATGAAAACAGTCAAATATTGCTAATGAGAGTTTAATCTGTACAATCTTTCTGAGCAACCAACCAACAATATATATCAAATGCCTTAAAAAGTGATTCTGTTCTTTGCCCCAGTACATTTATTTCTGGATGTCTATTAAGGAAATAATCAGATATATAGACAAAAAATTGTTCTTGCTTTTGGGAATTTCAGTATTTCTGATACTGTTGAAAATAGAATAATCTTAAGTGCCAAATATTGGAGAATTATTAAAGATGCCAAAATGATTAAATAAAATATTATATAAACATTAAATTATTTAATGGTAGAGTACATTTAACACAATACTAAGAACGAAAAAGAAAATTTTTAAAAATACTTATATATAAAGAAATTTTAAAAATCAAAGGAAAAATATACGGTCAGGGTTCAGTCAAGGAAACAGAAGGCACTCTATGTATGCCAGGTGTGAAGGGTTTCACTTTAGGTTTAACTTCTCCAAAAGGAGCTCTTGGCAATTCTCAATAATCTCAGAGAAACTCTAAGCAATTATCTCAGTCAACAGCAGCCAAGTGGGTAGTTCTTCAATGCCCACTGGGAAAGCCATTTTCAATCTCATGTACGCTCCTGGGTCTCTCTGCCACTTCCTCCAAAGATTAACGGTCTCTCGTTTTCTTCTGCTGTTCAAATCTCCTTCCTCTCACTTAGGAAACTCTAACTTGGACTCACGAGAGAGAAAGGAATTTTGGGAAATGTAGTTCTCAGCTTCTCTGAGGCAACTTCAGAAGATGCTGAATTCACAACTAAGAATCCTGCTCAGCAATATAATATGAAGTTTACAGAGTTTATTGCTAGATAATGGAATTGTAGTGGGGAGGCTGTTATAGTCTTCTTAATATTTCTCTTAGTTTCCATATCTTTCACAGGTTGATTATGTGGTTTTAAAATCAGAAAAAAAAATTATGTTTAAAATGAGTACAGGCAATGAAATCAAATATTTGAAATTAGGGCTTGTGAGGGAAATCCAGATTTTTTTTTGTTTTTTAGTAAAGCATCTCAGAGGTTTCCTGGGTACTTCCTGAGAAATCTCATCTGTTGGTGTCTCAAAACCCAAAAGACAACCATTTCTTCGGTTACAAATATACTGTTTCTGCCCAAACATTAGTAGAAAATAGTAGGACCTGCAGAAAGAAAGCCTCTCCTACTCTACTCTGGAAAGTAACCTTAGGAATCAGGCACCCATCTCATATCCCCATCTTGACAATCCAGTCACAAACGCTGCAGTCAGAAATGGGAGCCAGCGGGAGAGGGTGGTCAGGCGGTTTTCAGGACAGGACACAAGACCTCTCCAAGTATGTCAGGACTTGAGTTTGGGGTTATGAACCCAGGAGAAATTTTGCTAAATGTTTTAATGCACAGTGCCTGGACAGGGCTGCATGGGCGCTTGATCCCTCCGAATTCCTTTACTAAACTCTACTTCTGCTGGGAGGTTGACCTTGGGCAGCGGTGAGTGGAGCAGGGACAACCCCACTCTATCGACAGCTATGGGAAGACACAAAAGGAGAATGTAAGGGACTTCAAAGCAGTTGAAGAAAGTAAAATCCACCAAGTATACACATAAATTGCACGTGAATAATTATACACCTTTACACATTGTGAAATGCTAAGGCGTTAAATAAGTGCTGGCCCTCTGTGCTTTAAGAACTAATGATGAGAATCTAGTTGAATCTTAGAGGGGTCACTTATTTGCAACCTCCCATTACTCATCCATAAGGTAAAGGTGTTTGACCACATGTTTTCAAATGTCTCTTCCAGCTCTGGCATTCAGTACCCCTGTGAAAGCATCACAGCCAGGACCTGGATGAAATACCAAACTTGGAAATACTGTCTTCACTTCCCTCCACCATGCATCTTACACTCCTCTTTCTGCTCTACTGTCCTTAGGCCATATCCCAAAGCACCCTCTACTTGAGATTTTTCCCACTCTCTTCTCTTAGTCAGAGTTCATCGGCTCAGTGTCTCTTCCATATCTAATATAATACATAATATGTGCTGCTGCGATGGTGTGAGCTAATGAGGTAAAGGCTTGCCAGATGGCATATTTGCATTTTAACAGGGGCCTTCTGGAAACAATGCTCTAGTACAAAGGAGTGCTATAATTGGTGAGAATGCTATCAAACAAGGTAGGCCTTTTAAGGAGAAAGACCATGTATAATAAGATAAGTCAATCAGAGCTTACCAAACAGAAACTGTACTCCTATTTTGAGCTCACAATACAATGACAAGGATAAGATTTTTTTAAATCTTTAAGGCATTTGAACTGTACCTGAAATGAAAATATTTTCTTTCTTTTGATGGCAAATTTTCATGTTTTTAATGAAACTAATAGACACAGGACTAAGCGAATGTCACAGTCTGATTAAAGGGTAAACACGATGCTAAACTCCTGCTAAAATAAAAGGCAACCAGTGGATAATTCAGCTTGTAAAAAAAGACATTTTCTACACACCATGTTTCATTTTAATTCACAGACTGAGGTTGGTATATAATCTGAGACGTTGCTTAAAAATTCTTGTAAAATTAACACAAGTGCAAAGGACAATGATTTGGAATTCTGGAAGCATACAGTTAATTAGATATGAAAATAAATTTTGCACGTACGTAAATGCCAGTTATTTAGAGGCAGATATGCTCAAGTATTACATGAGTTAGTTTTGTTCTGAATTCTTTTAGGCAAAATTTCTCAGGATATGATTCTTAGGTGTGCTGTAGTATTGCTGATTGAGTTGCAGTAAAGATAAGCAGAATAAACGTGAGGCAGAATACAAAAGTCCGGAATAGCATCTAATCCTGCAGTTTCTGTTGTATTTTGTCTTCTCTCTGTGCAGGTCTTTATTCTCTCCCAGAAGGAATTTTTTCTTACCTAAGTCGGAGCATGCTATATTTACATGTATATGATCCATTTCTCCTTCTTGATACAAAACAACACCATCTTTATTGACCATTATGGTATGGCAAAGGCCCTTCTGCTTTACAGAGAAAATCTCAATTAAATATAAGGATTGAGAAGGTCTTGAAAGAGCATGCATGAGTCAGAGTCACCATTGCCTGAGTAGAAATAGCATTAATTTAAGGATAATAATACTTAAGTTCTAAGCCCTAATAAAGATCATAAGAGAGAGTAGATCATGTCAGCTTCCCTTGTCTTAAAATATGTATCTTAAACCCTATAAATTGCTTAGTTGCTTGTCACAATTCTTGTCATTTATTGACTGTGCTTCTAAAAACATTATTTGAATATTTTTAGTATTATTTTTAAAAATATGGGTATGATGCCCTCCTTCTACCAAAATCATAGATGGAGAATCTTTTCAAATAATATTTAGAAGATTTTATTAACCTGTAAATTCTGCTTATTCATGCATTCATTCATTGAATAAAATCATATTAATTTTCTAATTCATTTCATAAATATGGCCCAAATGGCCTAATCTGTGCCTGACCAGTGAGTGTTAACCTTTCTTGCAATTTGTTTCAAAATTGTTCCTCACACCACTTTTAAAACTCATTGATGCTGTTTTTAATTAAAAAAATTATAAATATAAAAGGGTAAAAAATTAGAATATATTTTAGTTTTGAGGTAATAATAAAATAATACATAAAAAGAGTGTTCCTTAAATATTTTTCAAGTTAGCTGACTCAAGGGCTTTCCCACTATTACAATGTTCAGTATTATTCAAGAAATGAGGACCCACTTTGGGAATTGCCATGTATATTTTATCACTTCTCTGTAGACACTTGCTAGTCTTGTATTGATGTATAATAGTGACAATTCTCCTATGTCAAGTACAAAGAGTATCTTGTCCAATAAGGAAAAAAAATGTTTTTCTCTCTCTTGAGAAAAGTGTTGATTGGTATTTCTTAAATTTTCTTGAAAAGGAAGGGGCTGGTTTGACTAAGGCGCCCAGAGGTCTTTTGAGAAGAAAGGAATGAGGAACCCAGTCACCCATTCCAAAGATTCTAAATTATTAACATCCATCAGCTTGAAGCAGGTGACCCCGACACAGGAACAAGAAAAAGTGAAGCATGAAAAATCACCACAGAGGTAAAAAGTAAAACAATCGTTAGTTGATCCTGCATCATGTCTAGAGGTAAAGGAGGACCTTTTCTCGTCCATGAAATTGCAGACCCTGAATCATGCTCAGCCACAGCCTACCAAAGGACACGCTTTCCCCTGATAAAGTGTTCATGTGGCTGAATCTAATGTGCTGCTATGTGGGGGATCCAGCACAATTTTGTAGTAGAAGGCAGTTGATGAAAGAATAATGGGTTTAGGGCAAATCTTCCTTCCAGAGCCTGAAGGATCTAAGGTGGCCTGAGAAGGAATAGTCTCTAAAGGGACAGGATTGAAACCAGCAGCTCAGCGCTCACACCAGTCCTGGGACATGACCCTGTGGTAGTATGATGGGCTCTTGGAACTTTTGGTATTTCGTCTGCCTCTCAAGGAGGCGTATCTGTGTTCCAACTCTTACAGCAAGGTTGTCGCAACCAGCACTACCTCTAGGACAAAATTAACAGTGCTGTGCTTCAGTAAGAGTGAGATGAAAGTGGTGGCAGAAATGGCAAAGTCTTGAGTGAGCTGAAGGTCTCATTGAACAGTCTGGGTTTCAGCAGCAAGCAGTACTCACCCTTTGACTGCGAGGAATCAATTAGACTTGACATCTTGGGAGACAGAAATACTGAACTTTTTGACATTCTGGACCGTTGGGTGGAGCATGCTATATTTTGGGACACCTTTGGGGACAGTAATTTGCACACCCTATATTCTGAAATAGAACACTCCAGTTTCCAGTGTGTGTAGTTACTTTGCTAGTTATAAAAATAGAGCTAATTGAACAAACCAAATACTCAAGTTTCAGTAACTTAAACTCTATTTAGTTTCAAAGATAGATCAGTATATCAATTCACCATCACTGACAAAGTTAAAATGAAATGGGTCCAATACTGTCACATCAGTTACTGTGGTCAGTCCGTCATTTTCCTAAATGATTGCTCCTTCAATAAAATAAAATCTAGTTAAAATATATTTTTCAGAATGCTTTATCAAAACAAGTAGTTCTTTTAAAAACACAGCATGAAGTTTCTCTTTGTATTCTAATGTGTTCTTTCCACTTATTTGCATGTATTTATTGACCTCACTTATGGAAAAAAGCACTTATATTTGCTGGCAGAAGGATCAGCTTTCTTATTTGCTAGGTCATAAACTAAAATATAATTTTTACCCCTTTCAAAAAATGTTAGTAACTAACTCACCTCAGCAGAGCCACCTCACATTTGTTTGTCAAAGCATCACTTGCTTGGTATCTGTTTCTCTGATAAAACCTCCAAGGAGACAAAGTTCAGAGTACCCGTATGATGTTATTTATTGTGCACAGCACCATAGAAAATCTACACTTTAAATTCATTGGCAAATTCTGAGTAGCAAGTGCACAAAGGTACGACATGTATTTCTACAACATGCGTGATATTCTCTTCCCAAAGACACAAAAAGTCTCGATTGCTTTTTGTAGCCAACCCAAAGCAGCCTTGGTTTTCTAGGCTTCCTAAAGAAGACTGTGATATGATTGAACACATTGATTCCTTTTAGACTAACCATATTTTTTCAAAGCATAGTATCTGCTCTGTGATCACTTTCTTCTTTACTTACTTCACACATATTAGTAACTTAACAGATCCTCAAGATCAGTTGACTCATCAAGCTGTATATACATTTTATAAAGACAAGCTTTGATAACATAGCACAACATATCCTGCTTCACCTAATGTAGAGAACAAAAGGTCAAACAACAAAGAATCTCACTGACAAGAACAGGGATTCCACTGAAGCTGCAGTTGTGTAACCAATGTCAATAAAATTTCTAATTACATAAAGCTTTACTGATTTTGTTGTATGAGATTTTGTTACTTGAGCAAAATATATGCATTTTTTGACTGGCTCTATGTTAATTTATTTAAATAACACAAACTCAAATGCCCTGAAGATTCTACTATTACCAAAATCTTCTCTTGGTCCTTGGTGCCAAGGCCGTGCCCAGCTACACTACTAGATAGTTTCTGGCAATTTTCTAGCATGTTTGATGGTTGGAGATGAACAATAACATTGTGGTCATTGAGTTGTATCAATTTTTGATATACATGTCCACAAGTAATGAACACAGTTCTAATTTAATGTTAATTCTTTGATATGGTTCACAAAAGTATCTTGTGCTTTCCAGGAAGATTGCCGAGTTTTTATGTGGAGGTACTATAGAAGTACTACTCACATAGCACTTAACTCGTTAACTATGTATAGTACATGAACTATCTCAAAACATGGTGGTACCAATTTAGACTGTGACAGAACAACTCAACACAAGCAATTCTCCACTATGTAAAACTTGATAATGTGCTTAACTCATTGACTGACATTTTTAATCAGCAGTTTGTACATGAAGAAACAGAGGCGTGGAAAGATTAAGTTGTTTAAAGGAATATAATTGGGACTCAAATACAGAAAGTTTAACCTGAATCATTATATCATACTGCCTGTCAGTGCACTGAGAAGTTATATACTGTCAAGCTGCAAATTGGAAACTTTTTCCATTCGAGTTATGGTTTAATTTGTATATTTGAAGATTTGTCTTTTAAACAAGTCTAGAATAACTCATGTCCCAGAAGAAAAGTTTAGTTACTACTTTCAGTGCACTAAGACCTGTTTAAGGATGAACAGATATAGGCACTGCTTTCAATGGATTAACATTTTAGCAGAGAAACAATCGAATAATAAATATACAATAAGAATTAAGAGGCAGGATAGTCCCGTCCTGAAGGCTTTTTCCATAACTAAAAATGATAAATCCAGACTGAAATATGTCCCTACCATTTTCTAAACACTTTTAATGTCTATTACTTGATTGTCCCTTTGGCTTGTTTTATGAGTGAGGAGCCCTCTCTGTCTAGTGTAGTTGCTCAGTACTCATCTCGGAAGGTTTCCAATTTCTCCAGTCTATACTGTATCATTAGAGATGTCCTATGATTTGGTAAAACATAGCATTTCCTTCATCTTTCATGCTTTGCAGTGCCTAAGATTACTGCTGAGAGCAGAAGCAGCTACTAAGAGTTTCAGTCAAATCACTGGGATATAATTATAATCCGTCATTTTTCAATTCATTACAAAAAGGTTCTCAAAATTCTTTGTACTATATTATATGATGATTGGCCTTATATTAACAGTACCTTTGCTTGTCTCTTTTGCTTCTTATGATTCAGTTATTTTTTATGTGTTCACTTCATATTCTTACGGCTCTAAGGAGATAATTAACATAATTAATTAATTAAAATTGATAAAATTTTGTCCGTAAAGTAAAATCCTAACATTATAGAAATTTTTTAAGGATGATTCTTGAAATAACATTTATTTATTCTCACATCTAATATGAAAATGAAATCTTCACTCAACATTTTCTGATTTTGTAAAGGAGGTTTGCTAACTTCTTATTGCCTCCCTTTCCCTTATCCCCACCAAGTAAACAATTGGGATTTAATCAAAAACCAAAGTGATGATTTAATGTAGCTGTTCTGAATTTAGTATGAATTTTATGGCCACATATCTACCTTTCAAATTAAATAAACAAAAACACATTTTCTCTTTCTCATCAGCTTTGCATATGCTGACTTTATTGAGCCATATATTGTATCATAAGCACTACAGAATAATCAAATGCTTTTGGTTTTATATTCCTTGGCTCATATAAATAAAATATGCTTAAAAAGGAAAAATACAAGAAATTATAAAAATAAAGATTTCCTAGCAGTTCTTCAGGAACAAATCATAAATATAACCAAAAATAGTCCATAGATAGTCCACTTATTATTAATTAGCTTCCTGGCAGAGTTCAACTAAGTATAGGACCCACTTTGAACCCTAGTGAAACCTCTACAATCTAATGTGGTCCCAAGAAGAAACTTCGAAAATAAAAATATTTCAGTTCTAGGTAAAAAGAGCACGCCCCCTCATTAATTTTTTTTTTGATGAGGAAAATCAGCCCTGAGCTAACATCCACGCTAATCCTTCTCTTTTTGCTGAGGAAGACCGGCTCTGAGCTAACATCTATTGCCAATCCTCCTCCTTTTTTTTTTTCCCCGCAAAGCCCCAGTAGATAGTTGTATGTCATAGTTGCACATCCTTCTAGTTGCTGTATGTGCAACGCGGCCTCAGCATGGCCGGAGAAGCGGTGCGTGGGTGCGCGCCCGGGATCTGAACCCGGGCCGCCAGTAGTGGAGCGCGCGCACTTAACCGCTAAGCCACGGGGCCGGCCCTCTCATTAATTTTTAAATAACTGTCACCAAGCTTTTTCCAAAAAGGCATAGCAATCGTCACTCCAACAGAACAGTTGTGAACTCTTTATGCATTTAATACCTCTTTACTTATGTCAGTGATTTTGCATAGCATCTTCAGACATTTTACGTTTGGCTTTTGGTATGTGTATTCATTTTCTATTGCCTCTTGAAACATTATCACAAACTTAATGGCTTAAAACATTTCCCATTTTATTGTCTCGGTTTTCAAGGGTCAGGGATGTGAGCACTGGTTAGCGGGTTTCTAGTTTAGGGTCTCTAAGACTGCAATAATGATAATAATGATAATACTGATAAGGATGGCTGCAATCTCATCTGAGGCTCAAGGTCCACTTCCGAGCTCACATGGTTGTTGGAAAAAATTAATGTTTTGGCAGCTGTAGAACACATGCCTGCTTGCTTCTTCCAGGACAGCAGGAGAGGGAGTTTCTGACCTCCAGATCCTCTAGGCTTGGTTGCTTAGGCCAAGCCCACCAGAGATAATCTCCCTTTTGATTAACACAAAATCAAATGACTTAAGACCCCAATTAAATATACAGAATTCCTTCACCTTCTCCATATAACATAACCCAGTCACATATTGACAGCTTTCATATTCACAGGTCCTGCCACATTCAAGGGGAAAGGACTATACAAAGTAAGGGGTCTTTATGGCGTCCTTGTAGAATACTGCCTACCACACTGTGCTATTTTCCTATCTAAAGACTATTTTTCAAGAAAAATTAGTTTCTCCTCTATTTTATTCTTTCTCAATATTTGGACTGGTTATCCCCAAGGATTACTACCTTTTACACTTTAATTGGTGAACTTCTCTAGAATTCTTTTCTTTGGTTTCTTAACAGTTATTATGTAGCTCTGCATTTTAAAATAATAAAAATAGCAGCCTTTCTATGTGTCAGCTCTATTGTAAGAACTTTACATACATTATCTAATTTCATCCTTACAACCACCATATGATATAGACATTATTATATGTTAGACATGAAGACACTGAGATACAAAGAAGCTAGACAATTTGCCTAAGGAAGTGCTTTATAATTATAATACAAGAAGTCAAAAAATAAAAGTTTGATAAATTTAACTTTATGAAAATTGAAACATTTTGGTTTGAAAGATGCAAAGTCAAAAAGTATAAGTAAAGTCAAAAAGATAAATTTAAAATTTGTAAATATATATATACACATGTATATATCCAACTTATATAAAACATGCTAACAGTATCAATATATAAGACAGCTTAAAATAATAAAAACAAAAAAAATTTCATAAACATGAGAAAAATGCATGAACAAATAGTTCTTAGAATATAAATATAAATGACTCTATGAAAACAAGTCCAACCTTACTCATAGGAAGGAAAATGCAAATTAAAGCTAAAATTGTACACTACATTTGATGTATCAGGTAATGATAAAAAAAAAAGCTTAACAACATTTGTTATTATTAGAATGTAAAGAAGCAAGTACCTTAATATATTGCTGGTGGAATTTTAGACACATGGAATCTTAAGGGGGGCAGTTTATGAAATTAAAATAAAAATATATATATAAAATTAAAATTATAAATAAAATTTAAAAATTAAAATTAAAATTAAAAAAATGACCCATGAACCAATATTAAGATCTACTGTATAACTATAATAATCAAGAAAGCCTGGTTTGGGCAGACGGATAGACACTTAGATAAATGGAACAGAGTAGAGAACCCAGAAAAAGACCCAAAGAAATATACACAGCTCATTTTTGACAAAGATGTAAAGAAATCTAATAAAGGAAAGACGGATTTTTCAACAAATGGTGCTGGACCAATTGGGCATCCAAAGTAACAGACCTTGACCTAAACACCAAGTGTTGGCAAAGGCAGCCACCCTGGAAAACAGTTAGTTTCTTATAAAGTGATACATGCAATTGCTATACAACCCAGTAACTGCACTCACCGACATTTATCCCAAAGAGACAAAATCCTATCCAGGAATGTTCATAGAGGCTTCATTGTACTAGCCAAATACCTGAAATAATGCAAATGTCTTTCAGTGGTTGAATAGGTAAACAAACTGGTACATCTATACCATGTTATACTACTTAGCAATAAAAAAGAAAATCAGCTGTTGATGAACACAACTCTGATGAATCTCAAGGGAATTTTGCTGATGAAGAAAGCCAATCCTAAGAGCTTACATACTCTAAGATTCCAATTATATAGCATTCTTGAAATGACTAGAGAACAGATTGGTGATTGCCATGTGTTAAGATAGGATAAGGGAAGAGAAGTGAGTGTGGACATAAAAGGGCAAAGCAAGGGATCCTTGTGATGAAGGGACTGTTTAATATCTTGACCATCATTATGAATACCTGAACCTATACTTGTAATAAAATTGTATATATTACACACACACACATACATATATAAGTATGTATATGTCATACATACACATACGTAGACACACAAATGAGTAAAACTGGAGAAATCTGAATAAGATAGCTAGCTAGATTGTATCAATGTCAATATCCCAATTGCTATATTTATATATAGTTTTACAAGTTATTACTGTCAGTGGACACTGGGTAAATCTCTGTGTTACTTCTTAAAACTACATGGGAATCTACAATTATCTCTAAATAAAACGTTTAATTTTAAAAGAAATCACCTGTGACTTGGTAGTTCTAAGAACAAAAGGTACAAAAAAACACAAATAGAACAAAATTCATTTGGCATTGTTCAAAATGGCAAAAGATTGAAAAACAACCTAAAAACTCATCAAAGGAGGAATGATGCACTTATACATCTCATACAACAGGGTTATTTACAACAAGTAAAAAGAATGACGGATCTCTAGTAAAGGGATGTGGAAAGTTCTGCAAAATATATTAAGGAACAAAAATCTAGCTATAGTGAGCCATTATTTATTTGGGGAAAAAGATGGCAAGTAAGAAAACTGAGTGACCAGGAAACTGGGGAGAAAAGGATTCTTAGTTTTTACTGTGTAATTGTGGCAACCACAGAAATGTGTTACTCAGATCTGCTGGTACAGGAAGCACAGTCAAATCATAGCCCCAGTGCCACCCTCTGGATACACGACTAGATTCATACAGAGGTCATGCTTTCCCTAGATTGCTCAGGGCCAATGACCCAGCACCACAGTGGTTCTAGTGCCATGTCCTCTAATAGGTAATTATTTAATATTTCTTTAGCAATTTTGACTAGAGGATTTCCCACCAGCCTGGCTAAAATTTACTTAAAATTATTCTGAAATCAGAATCTTGCTGCCCAATCACCCTTCTTCTTTCATAGCTATCAGCTCTGCAGAGTGGACTGAAGGCTCTCCCCACCTACTCCTGCTCTCTTCTCCTTTTCTTTCATAGCTGTTTTGCCTCATTAATCTCTTTCATGTCTAATCCCAACTAAGTATCTGCTTTTTGGAGTCCCTTACTAACGCGAAATTGTTTTGTACCATAGCCGTGTATTAGTTGTAAGAATATTAAAGGCACATATTTCAATTTAAAGTAAACATATATTTATGACAATAATTTGCCTCATAAAAGTTTCTTGACATACTTGTAAAAATATTTGAGAATTCTCAAATTTTCTTTGAGTAATTGCTCATTCTACACCTCGTATAAACTTGATGGGATTATTAGTCAAGGTGCCTCAACCAACCGTCTCTGGAACTGACTGATTTGAGGATGGCACCTCAAAGAGGTCAACTTTTAGTTGCTACTACTTGGACTTCTAGAGCCTCCCTGGTTTTTGGGCTTCTGGAAGCTCAGCTTTCAAATTATTCTTTAAGTCTAGGAGCTGCACTCAGATCTTTCCAAGAACTTTGAGGAAAAAAAAAAATACAGATTTGGAGATTAAAGTTTCATGAATACTAAAATAATACTTTTCTAGGAAGTGTAAGATATTGATAACTTTTTTAACCTGCTTATCTCACCCATCATGCCTGTGTACATATTCGTGACCACTGAATGTTCTCATGACAAAGACTGTAGAGTATAATCTGTGGGGAACTTTGACCTCAATCTAAATATGATACCTTTCCTCCTGTTTATCATCCAAAGGAAGAAGATTTTGCTCAATTTTTCTTTGTTTCTTCTGTCTTAAGAAGCCAAAACCACACCAAGTGAGTATTGTTAAAACGAATGCTCCACACTTCAAGATTCTTATGTGCTCCACCTCTACCCGTACCATGTCCATAGTCAGTAGGGCATACACCAGTGCTCTTCTCTCCAATATTGAGAAACCCTTGGCTTAAGCAATATTTCTCATAAGTTTGACACTGACTAAAATTCTCCTATTAGAATTCCTTTGTTTTAACTATGTTTTTCTTTTTTTTGATGAGGGAGATTAGCCTGGAGCTAACATCTGCTGCCAATCCTCCTCTATTTGCTAAGTAAGATTGGCCCTGGGCTAACATCTGTGCCCATTCTCCTCTACTTTATGTGAGACACCGCCACAGCATGGCTTGCTAAGCAGTGCATAGGTCCACGCCTGGGATCTGAACCTGTAACCCTGGGCTGCTGAAGTGGAGTGTGCGAACCCAACCACTACGCCACCGGGCCAGCTCCGTAACTAATTTTTTAAATTAATGAGCACCCACTATATGCAATGTTCCCGGTCCTTTGCCTACATTAGTGGTAATGCTAACACTATATTACTTGTAAACATTGGAAGTGAGATACTTTTAGTCCCATTTTAGATAGTCAGAGACTGTGGCTTATAGAAGTTAAATAACTCAGCAAAGGTCACTAGAAAGTAAGTAGAAAAAATGAGATTCAAATCAACCTTTGATTTCAAATTTCATTCTACTTCTACTCTAGCAGAATACCTTTCATAAAATACAGACACTTATTTGAAGTTTATTAGTCCACTTAATCAACATTTATTGAACACCAAGACTGTGGACAGTTCTATACTAAGCATTGTGTAGAGACTCCATGAATCATTCCCCTTTGATAGCACAGTCTCTGAAACTTACTAAGCACTCAATAAATGTGAACTATATTGAGTTATAATTTAGTTATATTAAGTAGATTGTCAGTCATAAATATTTTAAATATAAATCAATATTATTAGATACTTCTTCCCAATAACTAGCTTTGAGAATTGGAGTGTAATTGGGGAAAAGGAATGGAACAGCCTTGTTGCTAGGCTGGTCTATGGTGGATGATACTGGCAAAGACTTTAGAAACTCAGATGGGTAAACACCAGGGTAGGAGACGCCTACCAAGTGCTTGATGGAGGAGAGAAGGAGTAACGAAAGGAAGGAGATGGATGAATATGGAAATTTATGAGAATTCTAAAAATCAAAATCCCTTAAGCTAAACACATAAGACATCTAACCCCTCTGAGTCAGCTTCCTAGCTATAAAAATAGATGATTGGTTGCTGCTACAATCTCTGAAATCCTATGTCTATTTCCTAAAACTCGAACTTTCCATAACTAGATAACAAGTTTCATGAGGGCAAGGACCATGCTCCTTCACTGAGGTATTCCCAGCATTTACCATAGTGTTTAGCACACAGTAGTCACTCCACAAATATTTAATATAATGAAATAGCATTAATTAATGGAGAGATCAGTGTAAGACTCACCTTCACAATTTGATAATATGGTAAAAAAGCATTCTAAAAATTTACTCTGAACATTTTGATTGCATCAATGTAAATAATGTATTCCCTGACTTCTGCAAGTTAGACTTGATCTCCATATGCTTTTGATCGTGTACCTCTATCGGTAGAATAATGTTAAGGACGAACTCCCAATACGTATATTTATTTATTTTAATTTATATACATGGACTACGTCTGTTTGTATGTTAAGTGTTAGTAATGTCTAGCTTTCTTATTTTTAGTTAATAGGAGTTTAAATTTTTTCTTCCTGCACTCCTGCATACTCTCTGAGTAGCACAAACTCCTACTCGGAGCCACTGATATGAATTCTGGACACCAAGGCATCCAGCAGAGTCAGTTGGCTTTTTAGATCCAATGAGTGCACGACACTATTGTAACGGCTCACTTTCCTATTCGTAGGTCACTGCAGTCAACATCAAAAAGAATCACCACTTTGTTCTAACTCCACAATGTTATTCCAGTCGGTGATTGCTCCATTTGTAACAAACTGCGCAGTGCAATAGAAGCTGTACTAGCCTGAGAATCAGGGGACTTGGACTTTACTTATGATGGATTAGTTGAGAAACCTTCAGCAAGGTCCTTATATCTCTGGGCTCTGGTTTATGCTTTTATAAGTGACAAGAAACAATTATCAATCCTTATGTACCTTAAGGAAATAAAAAATATAGGACCCTATGACAGCCTATTGACAAAAGAGCACAAAACTATTTCAAGAGAGGACCTGATACTGGAATGTGTGATTCGGTCATTGTTAAGAGAGCCAAATAAATGTAATTAGTTTCCTGGTGCAACCCCTTGGCTGCCTTCTTTCTAAACTATGATGATCAGTAAATGACTGGTAATGATTGATCCTTGCAGAGTAGTTTTCTAGAAAGAAAATTGACCCTTTGTACATATAATAATTAACCATAAACATTATTAAACACCTATTTATCAATTTTAAACACTGAAGACTTTTCTCCCATAATTCAGGACTTGATAAGATTATAAGAATCCAGGTTAACAGCTTCAGTGATTTCAAGCATATGGATTCATCCAAAATGAAGTTTCTGTACATTAAAAACTATTATGCAAATATGTGCACAAATATTTATTGTCCGGTATATTCTACTACCTTGATTTAGCTGTCTTTTAAAAGGCTCACTATTCTTCTTGTGTCTTATTGTGACTTAAACTAACTTTACTAATTGAGATGTATTTGCTTATATAATCATATATAATAATATTACAATAACCACTTATATTGCACTCTGAATTTTTCAAAGTTCTTTCACACAAATGATCTCAATTTTAGTGACAACAAAGATTTAAATAGCTAGTAAATAGTGGAGAATGAACCAGAAACCAGGTTTTTAGACTTACTCTCTAAAAACTCAACTGTGTCCTGAACTGAGCCCATCCAATCTTGAAATTGTAGAACATCTTTTATAATAACTGTCGGAGGCTGAGAGACATTTGTCTCACTATTTAATTAATTTGTTTGAAATAAAGTGTGGCCAAAACATAAATGAAAACAAAATTAGAGAGATTTTTCATAGAGGTTCACATTTCCTATTTTGATAGGAGTGTTTTTTTCATGCTAAAATCTTGCTGTGGGAGCAGTAATCTTTTGCTTTATAGATATTTTTTCATCTAGAAAATTCTTCTCATCTCTACTCTTTTCATTTCCTTATGCTCTGCATCTTTTTTGGTCTCAGGTGAAAATATACACTATTATTCTGCTTTGTTTTTGTCTCCTGACCGCCCGTTTTTATTTCTTCAGCCACACTTCAGTACTTCTGGCAATAATTCCTACTCTAGTCCAGGCTGCATTATTTTTTCATGGGCAAAGACCCTGTGTATGAATGTGATAAAGTAGGAAACAATCGTATTACACTTTTCACAAAAGGGTAGAAATTTTACCTCTATAGAGAGAATTTTAAGTTTAAAAGAAATAAGACTCTCAGATTTAGAATTTATACCCTCTATAGTCAATCATATACTTAGTGATTTCATATTTATGTTTCTCTGAGCTTTCCTTTTCATTAAAGTGTTAGAATTTTCCTCAAAAATTTCAACAAGTTGACACTTTTGTCTGATACTGTTGTCTCACCTACCAGATTGATGAAGATGTAATTTACATACCTTTTTACACCTGCCAGAGCTGGGATTGACATCAATAGGAGAGTGGCTAGGACAAGAAAGCAATTCTGTTATTAGAATTCTTGACCCAGCAAATACGAGAAAACTTCAGGTAATCTGCATTAATTTTCTTCAGAGTAAATTTCAACTTAATGCATCTCATAGAACTTAAACAAATTCATAAAACCAAGAAATGCTCACTATCATTTTTTATATAACTTGCTTAAATTTTCCTACTTATAAAATACTGCATGTTTATTGTTGAAATATGTGGAAAACACAGTAAAGTTCAAATAAGAAAAGTCACCAGTATAATCGTCAAAGAAAATATAGGTCCTCACAGTAACTCTACCAACCAATTCTGTTGACCATCAGCCATTACCAGGTGCATTCTCTGCTTTCTCAGGCACTTCCTTCATATTCCACCCTTAGCCCTCTTATTTCTTCTAAAATTCAAAATTTTCTACATTTGTTTCCCTAGAGCACCTATGGCTTCCTTAGAGTTCTTGACATGTAGTTAACATCATTCACTGGCTCTCAGTGCTGGTGTAGGTTGGCACTACTGTTTACTTCCCCTTAATCATTTCAACCAGGTTAAGAAGAAAGAGCTGAAAATATGTTCATGTCACAATCTTCTCCAGAAATCTCTAAGGATGGTGTGTTTTGAAAAGTGAAAATTAAATCAATAATTGCAGCATTTTAAGAATATTATTTATGAACTGAAGATGAACAAAAAAACTCTGCCAGTAAAAGTCAGAATTGATAACCAATATTTCTATCACAGAAATAAACAAATATATTTTAAAAATTAAAAACACAGAGATTATGCCAAATAAGTAAAATAAAAAACGCTAAGCACAGGTTATAGGAATAGCTAAAAGTCAAATGAAGAACCAGAAAGAACAGAGAAAAATGGTTGGAGTAGATCATTATGTGGATATTAATTTGCTGGTATATTCTCAGGGGTGCTAATGTGTCATGCAAATTCCAGTCTTTATAAAGGAAAGAAAAAAAAAAGGACATATGTGAATGTTTTTTCATTTTACAACTAAAACTTTCAACAAGAGCAATGAAAGGCATTACGATCACCTATTAAAACCTTGATGAACATGTTCTCCAAAAATCTGACTGTCAAATATTATGAATTATTCCTCAGTAAAAAGTCACAATATTCTTTTTAGTTATGTTTAGTGTGATGTCATACTTCATAATGTCTATTTTACAAAAAACCTAAGATTAAAATGGGTGTATACAGTCAATATGCATCTGTACATACAGGAAAAATGAGCCATACTAACTTGAGGAATATCTTAGCAAGGAGGTGGTAGTGAAGACTCCAAAGTGAAAAGCAGGTACTAATGTCAGCAGCAGCATTTTGGGGCCGTGGTATGGGAAAATGGAAGGTCTATTGCCCTACTGGTCAGGAAACCTAGATTCTAATTTCAGCTGAGGCACTGAATATCTGTGACTTGGTACCAGTAAGATAATGATTGTGACCTTAGAGTTTTCAATCAGCAAAGTAAGGAGATTGGATGCATATCCTAAGAGACTACTCTTTTAGCTCTAAAATGTAGTTACACAAACACTGAAATCTACAATAGAGATATAATAAGTAATAAAGATAATAGGAAGAAGGATTCTATATGCACCCAAAATTGAGGAGTCCTTTGGATCATAATCTTCAAAACAAGGTTCCAACAGCATACTTATTTTTGGAAGACATTAAAGTTTTTTTTTTTAATTTTGTGGATGGACGTTTCTATAGCTCAACTGATATTTTGCAGACGTTTTAGATGACAAATCTATTTCTACCTATGTAACAAACATCTTAAATCATTTTTTTTATTCAACAGCAAATATATTTAGCCTAAACTTCAGCCTTTTTTAAACCACAACCTTCACACAGACAAATGAAAGGTATATTCCCCATAAGGATTAAATTAAAACTGTTTTTCTAATGGAAAATACAAATTTCCATTTCTTAGTAAACTACGGTCCTACTGAGTAGACACTCACTGGATAAAAAGCACCTACCTACCATTCCATCAATCAAAACCACACACACACACACACACACACACACACACACACACAAACACACACACAGAGTCTTTCCCTTTCCCTCTGTCTCTCCCTCTTCCTCTCCCTCTCTCTCTCATTCACATATACAAATTATTTAGCTACTAAGGAGCTTGCTGCTGACATTTATAGGGATGCTATGGTTTGAAATAACTTCTAAAATTATTATTTTATAAAGTATTATTTTTCATCAGCAGGGTGGCCAAATCATTGGCAACCGAGACATTATCTTGGAATTTCTATAATAGGAAGAAAGTAAATAACTCACACCAAAAGGCTTCCCTCATGTATTCTGGAAGCCATATCTGGAGAGGAAAGTCTGAAAGACCTTGTCAGAGTATCAGATAATTATGGAATCTCACCATTTGAATCATTAACAATGCAAATTCTAAGCCCAATTAGCTATTTTTCATTCTTATTACTATCGCCTTGGAAATGATTTTTAACATATATTCAACATCATATTGGGTACCACCTCAACTTTACATATTTCAAGAAAATTTCTTATAAATATTTAAAAATTTGGAGTATGATTGTGTTTGCATGACTATTTCAAAACATCATATATTCTAAAATTGAATAGGAAGTACACAGAATCCTACAGAATGCAAGACATCAAAGGTATAATTCAGGAGAAACGATATCACTGGTGCACAAATGCCTGCTCCATATCGCTGTATCATTCTTTACAGAAGTTACTTTATATTTCATATTGTTCTGCTATTTGAAATCAGAAATAATCAATCTTTTCTTACATATATATTCTCAGAATTTTGTCACAGATGTTTAGGTTATTAAACTATTTATGGTAACATTTTTAAGCACAAAAATCAAGCAAACATCTTGCTCTATAGTGTCTATCTGTGTGAGGGACTTAATGTGAAATGGGATGCTATCTGGGATAGAAGGGTCGGTAATGAGTAAACTAATAGTGGCAGAGATTCTTTGAAGAACGTTAAGACTGAAAATAATTTCATTCGCAGAAAAATGTCATAGAGAAGGTCAAATATTCTAGTATGGTGAAACAGGGAAGGCAGAATGTAGAAAAAATTTAAGAGCTACTAGAGCTAGAAAAAACTGTTGTCATTAAGGAAACACTAATTATCAAAGTATTAACTAGGCATACATAGTGCTTAGCGGTGATGGACATGTAAGATCTGGCTTTCAGAACAGTAGCAGAGAACAATGTAGTTTTCATTAAAAAGTGCCCAAACATTTATGAATGTTGCAACAAATCCAATGTCAGAGAAAATTTTAGCATACATGTATATTCTTCAAGTATAATATTTGACATATATAATATACATTTTTCTTTGGTAATCTTTAATAGTATTTTGTACTGGATTGAATAGTGTTCCCCCAAAATTGATGTCTACTTAGAACCTCAGATTGTGACTGTATTTGGAAATAAGATGTGTGCAGATGTAATTAGCTAAGATGAGTCACTGAATTAAATCCAATGACTTCTGTCCATATAAGAAGAGATTGTGAAAACACAAAGACATACAGAGTGGAGAACACTGTGTGAAGATGGAGGTGGAGACAAGTAATGTGTCTACAAGCCAAGGAATGCTGAGGATTACTGAAAGTCAACAGAAAGTAGAAATATATGGAATAGATTCTCCTTCAGAACCTCCAGAAGGAATCAACCCTGCCAACACCTTGATTTTGGACTTCTATCCTCCACGACTATGAGAGAACAACTTTCTGAATTTTTAAACTATCCGGTTTATGGTATTTTCTTACAGCAGTCCTAGGAAACTAATACAGAGCTCTAGCAATGTGTTGAAGCATAATAATGTCTATGCCAAATTGCATAAGTGCTCGGGAGTGTTTGGCAACAGGAACATTAAACCAGTGATTTTTCTAAATTAATTGCTAAGGAACTAGCTTACAAGAGTGTTACAGTGATGTACCATAACAATCTAAGAGAATGCATGTGTTAAAATATAATATTCTACTCTGACAATTCAGAAATTGAGTAGACTGAATATGTGAATCCCTCTGTGAACTAGCAAATAAAGACTCCAGCACCCCCATGTTTCTTCTTTAGTATTCTGCCTCCCCAGGCCTAAAATCTCTGTGCTGACCTCGATCACCTCACTGCCCAAGACAGATGCATCTCTCTGGAGTCAGTGGCTCAGTCCTTCCCCGAGGCCAGTCCCTTACGTGCCTCCTAAGTCAACCACTGAAGCCAGGAGATAAAATCAGTAGCTTAGTTGCTATCTTTCTTCACCTTTTGGGAAACTAATGGCAATTTAGTCTATGTTGATTTCCTATGTGGTCTTCCATGGATCCAAATCTCAGAATCCGGCCAATTCTTCACTAAAAAGGACAGTTAAGTTTACTTTTTTGCTTATGATCACAAACTCTTTCCTTTTTTTTTAAACCCCTTTGAAGTGTCTAATTTCCACCTTCCTTTTGTCTTCTTCATGGAATGTCTAATAATACTTGGGCCCTGCTTCTCAGGTAGTGGTATACTCAGAGATTGTCACTATAGTATATTTCTATAGTAAATGCCTATAGTACATCAGAATATGGAATATATATATATAATATTATATTTAGATAATGTTTTTAATACAGGCACTACTAAAATATTTTAATATAAAACAAAACTAAAATTAACAATATCTGAAGGAATTTCAAATAATTTGAAAACCACCTGGCCCTTCTCTACCCTCACCTCTCCTCAGACTGTTGTATAACTAGATACTATACTATGCTCTACTAAGTACCCATTTTTTATTTTGCTTATGTAAAATCATATTTCTACAATTTTTATAAATAAAATGATTTACAGAATACTATAACAAATAGTTCTTCAATGTAGACATCAATTGTAATAAGTACGGAATACATCTTTGTAGCTACTGGGTGGGAAAAGGTACTGTCATTCATGAAAATAATCGTGGAGAGGGATTGAAAGGAGCCTTGGGGAGGGAGGGAGTTGGGGAGAGAATGGAAGACGAGATAAAAGAAAATGGAAGGGAGGACGGTGGAGGAGAAATGAGAGAAGAGAAACAGGCGAGGATAAAGGAAAGCAGTCAGAGAGAAAATGGGAAGGAAAGAGAGGAGAAAGGAGAAGGAAAAATAAGTGAGAAGAAAAGAAACAGTAGTATAACCACTCAAATAGGAAATATTTCTCTTTCTAAAAATTAAAAAACAAAGGCAGATACAAAAAGGAATTGTCATGCCCAAGATTAGCTAGTTGGGATCTCCATTAGGTGTAACATGGGACAGACACCAGAAGACAAGGGAATTGTAGTTCAGAGGTAAAGCTGTACAATAAATGCATGTCAGATTCTCTGTTCAATTCTCAAGTCAATCGGGTTGACTTTTGACGGTAACAGAAGAATAGCAAAACCAATGATTTTCAAAGTGTGGTCCCCAGTTATCAGAAATATCAGCATCACTAGGGAACTTGCTAGATAATACAAATTTTTAGGTCCCAGAAGATACCCACTGATTGAGAAACTCTGGGAGTTGGGTCCAGGAATCTGTGTTTTACCAAGCCCTCCAGGAGATTCTGACACATTCTAAAGTTAGAAATCTCTGATTTAAACCACACCTTTTCAGGCAGGGCAATGTGCATGTTTTGCTCAGACGGTAGCATGATGGCACAGTATACACATCAACTGATGTCATTCTACATGAGTGCTAGTGAACCAGCTACTCGAAGATAAAAATCTGAAGTCGAGGGGCCGGCCCGGTGGCGCAAGCGGTTAAGTGCGCGCGCTCCGCTGCGGCGGCCCGGGGGTCGCTGGTTCGGATCCCGGGCGCGCACCGACGCACTGCTTGGTAAGCCATGCTGTGGCGGCGTCCCATATAAAGTGGAGGAAGATGGGCACCGATGTTAGCCCAGGGCCGTCTTCCTCAGCAAAAAAAAGAGGAGGATTGGCGGATGTTAGCTCAGGGCTGATCTCCTCACAAAAAAAAAAAAAAAAAAAAAAAATCTGAAGTCGACATATTCTTCCTTTTTTTCTTGCGTTTTTCAATAATGTATGGACTTATTTGCAGCCCTAATTTCTAATTCTTCTCTGCCCAACATCCTAAATTCTATCAGTGTCCTATAGTCAGGGCCCCTGAGGCTGAACTTTCTGGTAACTGGAGTTCCAGTGATGAGGCATCCTGAGGTCTCAGGATGAATTTCCACATGGTTCGTACAAAGAAGATTCTAGATACTCCTACAATATAAAACAGAAGGTTTTCTACCATGAGACAAAATCAAGGCCTTCAGTCTCAGGACTGCTGGGCAGCTAAAAACTTAGATGACGGTCAACCTGGGTTTCCCCAACATGAGGCTGAAATAAAGATTTTGAGCTATCACTGAAAAATTATCGCTGATGTCACGTTTAATCGTGGCTATGCACCAGTATTGTTCATACTGAACGGAACCACACTTTTTCCTCGGAAGTGATGGTTAAATTTTAAGGAATCTCACAAGTCAGTTGTTAAACACAGCTATTTATTAAAACTTATATTAATAAATATGGTATTAAAAACAAAAGTAATATATACTGATAGATCATCACTTCATAATTATTTTACTCAATTTTACTGCTACTCTGATTTAAGGTCACCTCCATCAATTGTATCCATATACCATAACACCATGTAATGGTGTGTTATTGCATATTTCCTCCCAACTTTGCATTAAGTGACATCATGTTTATATTCCACGTCAGTCATGGGGGAGTATTCATACCATGAAAATTGACAAATATGACAAATCATGGTGCTTTTTTCTCTCTGGAGAGTCAGATGTTAAATACTTACATACACACCACTGCTTATGACTGAAGATTTCTAGAAGTCCTATTAAAAATTGCTTTTGAAGACTAGACAGTAGACACTGTGGAAAATTACTGTAAAGCTAAGGAAATGTCATGTATTTCACAAAGGCCCAAGTTACTCGATTAACAAATTTCTTGCTTAACTGATTATAAAATACAAAAACACTGGCATTATTCCATTTCATCAAAAACTTAGTGTGCAAAAGAAAGGGTGAATGGCTAGAATGCAAACTTTTTAAAAACTCTAGGATGTTTTCTTGTGTTTGACAAAGGTACAAACAGAACTATATTACATTCTCGTCAGATTTTCATCCATTTGTTTTTTTCTTACTATGATGACACGCTCATTCACTTTAAGCTATACCTCTGCTGCCTCTTTTCTGAAAATGTGAAATGTTCTTTTGAAAATCATCCTCTACTAGTGAGTCTGAAGTAATTAGTTTCTTTTTGTCAACCTTTTAAACAGGAAAAATAAAAGGATAGGGCACAGTGAAATTATTGAGACAATTGAACCTGCATGTTTCATAATTCAAATTGGTATTGTTAGGTGACTCTGTGAAGATAAAATCTCCAGGCTTGAGAAATTTGTATTGTGAAATGGTTTCCTTATCAGTGAGGTTAATGAAGATGTCAGCAAATGGGATGAGGCTTTGCCAAGTGGAATTACTTTCACCTCCAATCCAACTTGGAAAAGGTGTTAATCAGCATATTAATCTTAGCAGCAGCTGTGAAGGAGGATTTGGATGTGACCATTTCTGTTCTTCGTTAGAAAACCCTGAAAAGATAATTATTCTCAAAATCCATATTATCTATACTATGAAAAAACTCTCTTTTGCTAAAGTAAAGACTTTTGTAAAGCAAAGACAAAGATGGATAGACGTGCCAGAAAGAGTTTCAAAAGAAGAATTTAGACAAGAACATATGCAAAACAGGTTTAAAGTTTTCTGAAATATTTCAGAGATGACCAAGGAAAGTACGTCAACTAAACATCATCTTAGAAATAGAGCATCACATCACAGAAAAAATAATTACTTTATTGAACATAATCAATACCACAGTTGAAAATGATGTGTCTGTTTAAAAATGTTAAGGTTTAACGTAGAAGCAAAGTTAACTGCTGTAAAGTTTACTACCTTGCACATACAGTCTGGATACAAAAAATGGATGAGAACCTCTACCCTACACTATATATAAAAATAAATTCTAGTAGGACTGCAGACCTAACTGTTAAAGGTAAAATGATAAAACTTCTCAAAAATAAAATTGCAGAATATCTTCCTGGCATGTGGTTCATCAGAAGTTTCTTAATAAGACAGAGAATCATCCAACCATAAAGGAAACAATCGATAATTTGGATTTTATCAAAATTAAGAACCTCTGAGAGTGACATCAGCATCATGGCAGAGTGAGCTTTCCTGTAAACTCTTCCCCCGATAAGATACAACAAAAGGAACAGTCACAGACCAACAACAGACTCCTAGACAGTGAAAAGGAAGATTGGAAAGATCCACACTGCCACACATCTGAGAGTGGAAAGTGCTGGGGCCCCCGAAGGTAGTGGGGAGAGAGGGCTCAGAACTGCTACAGGTATACCATCAATATCTGAGCACCCCAGGAGAGCAGATAACGAGGAGCGAGTAGGAAGACCCCCAAGCCAGGGACGAAGTGGGCAAAAGAGAGAGCCCCCACTCCCCTCCCCACATGCTGGACACTGCAGCTCAGCTGACCAGACCAGACCAAGCAGCCAGCCAATCACACCAAACAGCTGGGACAGAGCACAGGGAACTCACATTACACAGCCCTTAAGCCCCACAGAGGGGCGGCCGGTGGAAATTGCAACCAGATATTTCCAGGAAGAGGAAAAACAAAGCAAATACAGGAACCACAGTGCAAAGGCACATGCAATCACCAGACCAGAAGGGAAATGACAAGCACCAGAAACCAACTCTGAAGACACAGAAATCCATAACCTAAAGGACAGAGATTTCAAAATAGCTATCATGAAAAAACTCAACAAAATACAAGATAACACAGACAAGCAATTCAATGAGATTAGGAGTTTCTTCACAAAAGAGATTGAAATCATAAAGAAAAACCAATCAGTACTGATGGAGATGAAGAACACAATGGAGGAGATAAAGGAGAATCTGGAATCTCTAAAGAACACAGCTGACAATATGGAAGAAAGAATTAGCATTATAGAGGATAGGAATCCAGATATGCTCCAGATGGAAGAGGAGAGAGAACTAAGACTAAAAAGAAATGAAGAAAGTCTCTGAGAAATATCTAACTCTATTAGGAAATGTAACACAAGAATTATAGGTATTCCTGAGGGAGAAGAGAGGGAAAGAGGAACAGAGAGCCTGTTCAAGGAAATAATAGCTGAGAACTTCCCAAATCTGAGGAAGGAGCAGGAAATACCAGTAAGTGAAGCCAATAGGTCGCCTAAATACGTCAACAGGCAAAGGCCCACTCCACGACATATAGTGGTAAGGCTGGCTAAAGTCAATGACAAAGAAACAATATTAAGGGCAGCTGGACAAAAACAAAAAATAACGTACAAAGGAACTCCCGTCAGGCTCTCAGCAGATTTCTCAACAGAAACTTTACAGGCTAGGAGAGACTGGAATGATATGTTCAAAATACTGAAAGACAAAAACTTTCACCCAAGAATACTCTATCCAGCAAAAATTTCCTTCAAATATGATGGAGAAATACCAACTTTCCCAGATAAACAAAAGCTAAGGGAGTTTATGGTCATGAGACCCCCACTACAAGAAATACCCAAGAAGGCCCTCAGGCCTGAAAAAAAGAAAAGAAAGGGAATACAAAGCTTGGGGCAAGGAGAAAAATAGGTAGACAAAAATCAGAAAAATAGTAGATCTTTACCGGAATAGGTTAACAACCACTTAAAAACCAAAATCAAAGATCAAAAGAAGGAATTCACCAAAAATAAATATAACATCATCACTGTAAACACACACCCACAAAACAAGATAGAATAAAGTATAACAACAACGACTTAGAAGGGGAAGAGGAAAGAGATTGAATTGACTTAAGGAAATAAGAGGCCATCAGATAATGGAGTATCTCATACACAAGATTTTTTATACTAATCTCAAGGTTACCACTAAACAAATAATCAAAACAAAATCACATATGATAGAGAGAAAACTAGAAGAGTCTTAAAACAGAACAACAAACTGAATTGGCAGTCTGAAACAAATGGGACAAGAAACAAAGGAATTGCAAAAGAACCGGAAAATAAATGACAAAACAGCAACATTAAGCTCTCATATATCAATAATTACCCTAAATGTAAATGGATTGAACTCTCCAATCAAAAGATACAGGGTGGCAGGATGGATTAAAAAGCAAGACCCAACAACATGCTGCCTCCAGGAAACATATCGCAACTCTAAAGACAAGCACAGGCTCAGAGTGAAAGGATGGAAGACAATATTCCAAACTAATGGCAAACAAAAGAAAGCAGGTGTTGCCATGCTCATATCAGACAAAGTAGACTTCAAGAAAAAACAGGTTAAGAGAGACAAAGAAGGGAAATATATAATGATAAAAGGGACACTCCACCAAGAAGACATATCAATTATAAATATACATGCACCCAACATAGGAGCACCAAAGTACATAAAACAATTATTAACAAACCTAAAAGGAGACATTAACAACAACACAATAATAGTACAGGATCTTAATACCCCACTTACATCAATGGATAGATCATCCAGACAAAAAGTCAATAAAGAAACAGTGGACTTCAGTGAAAAACTGGACGAGATGGACCTAGTAGACATATACAGAGCACTCCATCCAAAACCAGCTGACTACACATTCTTCTCAAGTGTGCATGGGACATTCTCAAGGATCGACCATATATTGGGAAACAAAGCAAGCCTCAATAAATTTAAGAAGATTGAAGTCATAACAAGCATCTTTTCAGATCATATTGCTATGGAAATCAACCATGAAAAAAAAACTGGGAAAGTGACAAAAATGTGGAGATTAAACAACATGCTGCTGAACAACCAATGGATCATTGATGAAATTAAAGGAGAAATCAAAAAATGTCTGGAAACAAACGAAAATGAAAATATGCCATACCAAATCATATGGGATGCAGCAAAAGTGGTCCTGAGAGGGAAACTCATAGTGATACAAGCCCACTTTAACAAACAAGAAAAAGCCCAAATAAGCAAACTTAAATTACACCTAACAGAACTAGAAAAAGAAGAACAAACAAAACCCAAAGTCGGCAGGAGATAAATAATAAAAATCAGAGCAGAAATAAATGAAATTGAGACCAAAAAACAGTAGAAAGGATTAATGAAACAAAGAGTTGGTTCTTTGAGAAGAGAAACAAAATTGACAAACCCTTAGCCAGACTTACTAAGAAAAAAAGAGAAAAGGCTCAAGTAAATAAAATTAGAAGTGAAAGAAGAGATATTACAATGGATACCATGGAAATATAAGGATTATAAGAGAATACTATGAGAAATTATATGCCAACAAATTGGACATTCTAGAAGAAATGGACAAATTCTTAGACTCATACAACCTCCCATAACTGAACCAAGAAGAAAGGAAGAATCTGAATAGACCAATCACAAGTAAAGAGATTGAAATAGTAATCAAAAATCTCCCAAAAAATAAAAGTCCAGGACCAGATGGCTTCTCTGGTGAATCTTACCAAACATTCAAAGAAGATTTAATACCCATCCTTCTCAAACTATTCCAAAAAATAGAGGAAGATGGAACACTTCCTAACTCATTCTACGAGGCCAACATCACTCTGATACCAAAGCCAGACAAAGACCATACAAAGAAGGAAAATTACAGGCCAATATCACTGATGAACATAGATGCAAAAATCCACAACAAAATATTGGCAAATCGAATACAGCAATACATTAAAAAGATCATACACCATGATCAAGTGGGATTTATACCAGGGATGCAGGGATGGTTCAACATCCGCAAATCAATCAATGTGATATACCATATCAACAAAACAAAGAATAAAAACCACGTGGTCATCTCAATAGATGCAGAGAAGGCATTTGACAAGATACAACATCCATTCATGATAAAAACTCTCAACAAAATGGCTATAGAAGGAAGGTACTTCAACATAATAAAGGCTATTTATGACAAACCCACAGCCAACACCATACTCAACAGGGAAAGACTGAAAGCCATTCCTCTGAGAACAGGAACAAGGCAGGCCTGCCCACTCTCATCACTCTTATTCAACATAGTACTGGAGGTTTTGGCCAGAGCAATTAGGCAAGAAAAAGGAATAAAAGTAATCCAAATAGGTAACGAAGAAGTGAAACTCTCACTATTTGCAGATGACATAATTATATATATAGACAACCCTAAAGAATCCATTGGAAAACTATTAGAAATAATCAACAACTACAGCAAAGTGGCAGGGTACAAAATCAATCTACAAAAATCAGTTGCATTTCTATATGCTAATAACAAACTAACAGAAAGAGAGCTCAAAAACATAATACCACTTACAATTGCATCAAAAAGAATACAATATCTAGAAATAAATCTTACCAAGGAGGTGAAAGACCTACACAATGAAAACTACGAGACATTATTGAAAGAAATCGATGATGACATAAAGAAATGGAAAGACATCCCATGCACATGAATTGGAAGAATAAGCATAGTTAAAATGTCTATGTTACTTATAGCAATCTACAGATTCAATGCAATCCCAATCAGAATCCCAATGACATTCTTCACAGAAATAGAAAAAAGAATACTAAAATTCATATGGGGCAACAAAAGACCCAAAATAACTACAGCAATCCTAAGAAAAAAGAACAAAGCTGGAGGCATCACAATCTCTGACTTCAAAACATACTACAAAGCAATAGTAATCAAAATAACATTGTACTGGTACAAAAACAGACACACAGATCAATGCAACAGAATTGAAAGCCCAGAAATAAAACCACACATATACAGACAGCTAATTTTCGACAAAGGAGATAAGAACATACAATGGAGAAAGGAAAGTCTCTTCAATAAATGGTGTTGGGAAAACTGGACAGCTACATGCAAAAGGTGAAAGTGGACCATGTGCTATCGCCATTCACAAAAATTAACTCAAAATGGATCAAAGACCTGAAGGTGAGACCTGAAACTATAAAACTCATAGAAGAAAATATAGGCAACACACTATTTGACATTGGTCATAAAGGAATATTTTCGGATGCCGTGCCTACCCAGTCTAGGGAAACTAAAGAAAAGTAAGCATCTGGGACTTGATCAGATTAAAGATCTTCTACAAGACAAATGAAACCAGAATCAAAATGAACAGACAACCCACGAGCTGGGAGAAAATATTTGCAAAACATATATCTGACAAGGGGTTAATCTCCATAATATATAAAGAATTCATACTACTGAACAACAACGAAACAAACAACCTGGTCAAAAAATGGGCAGAAGAAATGAACAGACACTTCTCCAAAGAAGATATACAGATGGTCAATAGGCACATGAAAAGATGTTCAACATCACTAATCATCAGGGAAATGCAAATCAAAACAACACTAGGATATCACCTCATACCCGTTAGAATGGCTCTAATCACCAAGACAAAAAACAACAAATGTTGGAGAGGATGTGGAGAAACAAGAACCCTCATACACAGCTGGTGGGAACGCAAACTGGTGCAACCTCTGTGGAAAATGGTATGGAGTTTCCTCAAAGAATTAAAAATAGAAATACCCTATGATCCAGCTATCCCACTACTGGGAATTTATCCAACGAACCTGAAATCAACAATCCAAAGAGGCTTATGCACCCCTATGTTCATTGCAGCATTATTCACTATAGCCAAGACATGGAAGCAACCTAAGTGTCCCATGACTGACGATTGGATCAAGAAGATGTGGTATATATATACAATGGAATACTACTCAGCCGTATAAAAGACAAAATCGTCCCATTTGCAACAACATGGGTGGGCCTGGAGGGTATTATGTCAAGTGAAATAAGCCAGAAAGAGAAAGACAAATACTGTATGATCTCACTCATGTGTGGAAGATAAACCAACACATGGACAGAGAAAACTGCATTGTGGTTACCAGGGGCAATGGGGGTAGGGGGTGGGCACAAGGGGTGAAGGGAGACATATATATATGGTGATGGACAAACAAAAATATACAACCCAAAATTTCACAATGTTATAAACTATTAAAGCATCAATAAAAAAATAAAATAAAATAAAAAAATTAAGAGCCTCTATTCATAAAAAATCAACATTAAGAGAGCGAAAAGGCAAGATATATGAGGCAAGAAGAAGATTTAGGTAATGCATATAATAAATAAAGAACTAATATCAAAATATGTAAAGAGTTCCTACAAATTAAGAATAAAAGACAGAAAACCTAACTTTTAAAAAATGGACTAAAGACTTGGACAAATACTTCACAAAGAATGTGTTCTGATCCCCAGTAAGTTTGTGAGAAGGCACTCAGTATGATTAGTTATTAGGGAAATGTAAATTAAAACCACAATGAAATATTATTACATAACCATGAGAATAAAAATTAAAAGACTGGCAAACCAGGTGTAGATGAGGATGTGGAGCAACTGGAATTCTCATACACTGCTTTTATATACTGTTTTCATACACTGGTGATGAGAGCGTAAACTGGTATAGCTACTTTGAAAAATCGGTGGTATTTACTAAAGTTGAACATAGAAATACCACACAACCCTGCAGTTCTACTCATTACTATGTACAAATAGAAATGTGCACAAATAACCCAAAAAGGCATCTACAAGAGTGTCCTTGGCAGCATTAATCATAATAGCCTTTCATTGGAAATAACTCAAACACCTATAAACATTAGAATAGATAAACAAATCGGTGATATATCCATGCAATCAAATACCACAAAGCAAAATAAGAGAATGTACTACCAATAAATACAACATGAAAATTTCACAAAAAGCATGAATACTTCACAAAAGACAGACACAAAGCAGTACTTACTGTTTAAATCCAAACTATCAAATCAAGGAGAGGAAAAACTATTCTGTTATGATTGAAGTCAGAATACCGCTTATTTCTGGAATAGAAGTTTGAAGCAGTGACTGAAAGGTAGGTTCAGGGATTGTTGGTAATTTCTATATTTTGATCTGGGAGCTGCTTAAATGAATATGTTCAATTTGTAAAATTTTATTGAGGTATACACTTCAGATTTGTGCATTTTATGTATGTTATATTTAAATATGAAATGGCCAATTAAATAGAATAAAAAGAAGTTAAGAAGTTGCAGATGGGTTCTAGGATAGCTATAATGGAGAAATCTCAATTAAAAGTTAAGAAAAAAATACGAAAATCTTGATATTCTCCATCTGGAAAATTAATGATAGAGAAGTGAAATGCAAAACGATCATCTGAAACAGATTAGAGTGTTTTAGTGTTATTTTTAATATGCTTTGAAATAGAAAAGCGGCAATATTTCCTTCTTCTAAAGGCTAAATCTAGAAGTAATATAAATTACTTACATAAGCAATAAGGAGAATTTTATCGTCTCAGATAACAAGAAAACTTGAGGTAAAGATTTTCCAGTGTTAATTAATTTATTGGTTGAATAACAATCAATAACTCAGTTTTATTTCATTTTTCCCCATCCACATGTTGGTTTATGGCTAGAAGAATGAAATCACCCTAATGAGCTCAAAACATTCAAGATTCACACCCTGGTGCTGGAGATAGATTTTATCCCCTTTGAGGGATCATGTCTTTTAGGAAAAGAGTAAACAAAATCTTCCCTTAACAAGAAGAATGATTGCAATGAAAATATTGGCACATATACCACATCCACACATAGAATGACTTCTTGAATATCCTGTAAAACTCCCCTGTTAACAGGGCATTGGCCTTTGCGAGCATCATCTTATGCCTTCTATACATTTTTGTTTCTCTTTTCAGTAAAAAGTGTTTCTTCCTTGGGGATTTCATCTCTCTACTAGGGATTAATCCTTGTTAATAAATTCAACTAGATGATTAAAATAAGCAGCTGCTAGATGTAATCTCATATTTCATTTTCACAAAAATCCTAAGAGGTAAGGTAGGTAAAACTGAAGTGAAGCTCTGAGGGGTTAAGTGCCTTTCCCAAGGTCACACAGCTAAATATAACTCAAAAATGCAAATGCTGTGCTGTCAAAAATGAAATCCTTACATCAGAGGCCAGCAAACTTATCTGAACGGTGACAGATAATAAATATTTTAGGCTTTGTGGGCCATATAGTCTCTGTTGAAACCACTGAATTCTACTCAATTCTGTCACTGTATTGCAAAAACAGCAATAGACAATACATGGACTAATGAGTTTAGCTGTGGACAATAAAACTTTATTTACAAAAAAAGATGGTCGGTTTTACCTGGATCTGTTAATGAGGAAACAAGAAGACAAATCCAGGTTGCAGAATATTCTACAAAATAACTGGCCTGGACTCTTCAAAAAAAAAAAGGTATGTTGGGCACAAGGACCATTCCAAATTCACAAAGATTAAAGAGACATGATAACTAAAAGCAATGTATGATCCTTGATTGAATTCTTGATGAATGAATTTTAAAAAATACTTATAAAGGACAATTGGGGAACAGTTGGGAGGGATATCTGAATAGGACTGCATAAGAAATAATATTACTATATTGGTGTTAAATTTCTTGACCATGGTGCTATGACTAGGTGGAAGAAAGTTCTTTTCTTTGGAGATACCGGCTAAAGTATCAGGGGCAAAAACAAAAAAGATGATGGGCCATTTTTGTCCTGTGTTCATAGTTTGTTGATTGCACCTTGGATTTCATACTGCATTTCATCCATGCATGAGAAGATCAAAAGGGCCTAATTTTGACCAATATGGCCTTAATGTTCCCCTCAGTTTGACCAAACTTTACATAGGTTTCTTCCTGACTATAGGTCCCTGATTATGCTTTTCTTAGAACAATTACTTTAGAAAACTTGCACTTATAATTTCTTTCTCTACCCCTTTGAGAAGTAAATCTTCCATAACCCAGGAATGTCTTTCTCAAGGACCTCAGAGCCGGTCAACACTTTGAAATGTAATTATAAAGAATGATAGTGCCCCTATCTCCCAGTCTCTGTGTGGGGGGTAGGAGCCTAACTTTAATAAGTTCCAATTAGCAAACCTTGATGGCCTAATCACATTGACCCCTAATCCCTAATGTCCTCCAGTACTTTTCCACTGCTCACTCAGTGCTTAAAATCTTTCCTGCCTCTTGTTTCATGGAGTTGAGTTCAATCTCTTTTCCCTAATGCAACAGTCTTGAACAAAGCCTTCCTTGCCGTTTTTAACAAGTGCTCAGTGCAATTTTTCTTTTACTTTGCATCATAGAATAACTATGGCTACTAGGTCTCAAACTACTAGGATTGGATCAATTACTAATTGCAACTCAAAATTAATGTAATTAATTTTAGAATGTGGTTCTGTTTAGATTTGACTTCTTCGTGAAACTAGGGTCTTAAGAAAGAGATCAAACAAAGTAAAATAAATTTGAGTGATGCCTACATATGCTCTTGAGTTATGTCTAATCTTTACACCACAAAAGTTGCATTTCCTGAATCACCAACCATCAACAGAAAATCATGTGGGTCACCTGCTTCCCCAATAAGGTATCTTCATTTTTAAAAGGACTTCCCAGGGTGACTTTAATATGACACCCTGGGAAACTCTGGTGAAATATTTAGGGATGATCAGGCTTTCCTTCATCCACCACATCATATGACATGTGGTCTTCCCTTGTGATTAGCAAGTCTAACTGTTGAAAAAGAACCAGAAACAAGCAGTGTTCTACTGGTGGGTCTTGTTTGCCAAAGACCACAAAAGTGTGATTCCAATCCAGGATAATAGAGCTCTAAATCTTTAATTTACTGAAATGATTTAGCTTCAGGAAAATCAGACAACATTGATTTTTCTGGGATCATCTTACTCTCATTCCAGACTTGGGAGTTTTTAGTTGCTTGTTTTCCTTTCCTTGAAGTCTAACTGGAGATTTAAAAAAGAAAGGACAGGAAAGGTAAGGTAGAGGAGAGTGAGCCCATTGAACGTAGCTGTGCATTGCACAAAAACTCAGCCAAGGGTTGCATAGCAGCTGAAAGCCACTATCCAAGCCTTGAGTCCTGACTCTGGGTCATGTCTACATGGAGGAAAAGATGGCTTTTTCTTCACACAAAGGCCTCCTTCATTCCCCCAGCCAAGCTAGAGTTCCAATTGCTTAGAAGGGAAGAATTTTTCTATGTGTCCTTTTTCTAGAGAAATCTTTGTTTCTCTCTCTCTTCTTTAATAGCAACAAATATTTAATATAACTCTAGACTTGGGTGAGAAGCTGGTGTCTCTAGACCCAACTGTATCTGAATTTATGCCATGGAGTGATTATATCCTGCAAAGTTAAAAGAAAAAAAAGTACTGAGTTAGAAACGGAGTCCCAGTTCTGATTTTTCCCACAATCCTCCAAACAGCTTCATACTGAGTCTTTAACTCCTTTAGCTACAGAAGACGATGATAATGAAGCCAGAGGCCCATGTCTAGATTAAATGAAATGACATGAAAAATTGCTTTGAAAATGATGCAAACATTATCCAAATGCAAACCATGACTGCTAGGCAAAGGAGATTTTGTTGTTTTGTTTTGTTCTTTATGACATACTTTTTGATTCCAGTCTTTTTTTGTCTGCCTCACATCATCTCCTCCCCACTCCCCATACAGCATTAAGGCCTAATAACTACAGTCACTTTTCCCATCAGCAGTCACAGTATGTTTAAGTTTGCTGTTGATTTTTTTTTAATTTAATTAGAATTTTAATGAAATAATTGCAACTTTACATACTTCGCATGGTAATTTAGAGGATTATGTTTACTTTGAGGATTTTTTTAAAGTCTTTGGAGAACAGACAATAAATAAAAATGAATAAAATCATCACAGCAATTTATTGAGAATAGTGAAAAGGAAAATGCTTGGGAAATTCCACTTGAACATCAGTCTTAAATATCCTTCACAAAGCCATTTTGTCATTTATTCTGACAGTATAAGCAAAATAGGAAATCTCCTGAGCCTTGCCATTTTGCTTGTCTAATCATCTACTCCACATTCCCCAAAACCCCCGAAAAACTTGATCATAACCTCTCAGATACATACTCTTGTACTGTAATTCCTTCCCCTGGTTAGAGATTAATTAATTTTGTGGTTGCCCCTTTATTTGAATATTCCTTTGGACTAGAAGGCATAAGTGGATCATAAAGGAAAATGAATCATAAAGGAATATATATATATACACATATATACACACACACATATACATATATACATACACATAGTTTTGTTAACTATAAAATATTATATGTTAATTTAATATACATAATGATGATGGCAATCAACATAACAGTGTGTAATTTTTTAAATAATAAATGCATGTACTGATCTATTACCATCTACCATGTCTCAGAATGAGCATTTTACCTACATTGTATCATTTAATTCTCACAACAACCCTATAAGAAAGGACTAGTTATCTTTACTATTTTATATAGAAATGAGATAACTTGATTATAAGGAACAGATCATTGGACAAAAACCTGCCTCATAAGCATCACTCAGCAAAGTATTCGCACTGGCACCTACTCCAGACTAGTGGATATACTCTGTGAGGTCAACAGTACTGGAGCCCTGAATTTTACCCCATCCCTCACTTCAACCCCACCCCCTCAAGCTTACTTCACCTTGTTGGGCCCCAAGGCCTCACCTGTCAACTGAAGGAATGGGGTTTCATGATCTCTAATGTTCCTTCCAGCTAGAACAATCCATAAGTCAATGGGGAATGTGCCTATAACTTTATGACAAATGAGTATAAAATGTATTATTCTCCTTTTAGGAGTATTTTACAAACTATGCACAAAAGTTTTATAAGCTTAAATTATCATATATACATTTTAAGAAATCTCCACAGACTTTATTTCCACAGATTGATTCTTAGTTTTCATGGAAATTAAAGTGGAAAGCAGCTCATATTGGCAAGTTAGACTTCCAATTACAGACTTTGTAATGCAAATTTTAAGTTCAATTCTGGAAAAGAAAAGGATAAAAAGGAAAACCAAGGCCTTAAAGAGGAGGATTTCTTTTTGCCTTCATGAATGTAATGATTTCTAGAAAGCAAAATAAGTAACAGCATCCTGATTTATCTTCACCTCCTTTTCTCCAGATCCCACTGAGGCTCTCTGTCTAGCATGTCGCAGTTGGATAGAGCAAATTCATTTTTTGCGTGTTCCATTTCTGGTAAGAAACATAAAAAAAAGGAGTGACTATAGTTTACTTGCTTTAAGAAGCTTATCTGTGTTGTTTTTAGAGAGTGGCAGCAAAAACTGAATAACAGAGGCCTGATAAAAATTATTACGTATTAAGCACTTTGCTCTAAGCAAAGTATAAGTTTTTAATTAGAATGAGTAAAATCAATGCACTGGTGGTAAGACAGTAAGAGCAGGCTCTGCCCTCTGCCTATTTATCACTCTTTCACTCAGGACCTTACTCTTGAAAGCTACCAGTCTGGGCAGGCAGAAACACCTAACCCTGTCAAACTCTATGCTCTCCATCTCCAAGACTGCCTTCCAAGGATCAGCAATTGGCTCAATTCTGAGGGTAGGAAAAGTAAGGCTCTGACTCATGGAACCCTCCTCCCTCTCATTAACTTCTCTTTTATCTGGTATCAAGGACCTTCTCTCACCCCTAATTTCAGGCAGAAACCCTAATAAATTCTCCTTGCTCACTCATTTTCACTTCAAATCCAGCTGAAGATTTTTCTGGGAAAAAGTCCTGGAATCACTAAGACAGATACTATCTTCTCTTGTCCTCTATGGCTTTTATAACAGTCATGATCCTGTATTGCCAGTTATCTGGCAAATATTTGTTGAATTCCGTGCTCACTGGGAATATAGGTGTAAAGGACATAGGGCTCTAACCCTCATGCAGCTTGGTGTACTTTAAACAAGCAAGCAAAAAAAGCGATATAAAATAATACAAAGTTAGTGAATCATATGACACCAAAAAAAAGTGTACATGGGCAGAGAATCTTCTTTTGAAAGGGAAGGTCTCTTTGAAGAGGTGAGAGTAATTCAGAATATATATTTACTTCTCCCACTAGTCTTAGAACATGGGGAGATAACTTGTATATGGTTCTATTTCTACCACTTTTCAAAATGCTTACTATACATTATGACCTAAATAAATTTTGAGTGTTGAAATGAATGAGTGATTTATTCACACTTAATTCTGGAAGCTATGATGAGTTACCTTTCCACTTAATATCTTATTACTGGTATATGTAGGGGATCACCTCAGTTACGAGATGAGGGAACTTGCGTGAAATGCTCTTCCTATCTGAGGCTGTTTCCTTATTGTTCAAGTAAGAATAATAATATCTATCTCGAAGAAACTATTTTGGGAATTAAAAAGTAGCGCCTGTTGAAAGTATTTGACAACTCCTATGTTATTTAAAATATATGATTTCTCTACAGTGGAGTTTCTAGCACCCAGTCCATGGCATCATAGATACAAATTATTGTTAGGTGATAACATTCATGTGGTATCTTGCTTTTCCCCTGGCTACATTGCTCCTGGCTTCAATGTTCCTGGTTGTATAGCGTTCAAGATTGGTCCTTTAACATTCCTGCAAATTCCATGAGTTATCCAACAATTGTGAGCAATTAAGAATCCTGTGTGATCAGAATTCATTTTCTCTTAAATCATTACGACATCATGTTACACAGCTACTGTAATGGGTGTCCATTGTACAGATGAGGCACTTGAGGCTTAGATACGTGAAGTGATATGTCCCAGGTCCACAATTACGACACGGCAGAACCTGTATTTTATCATCGGTCTCCTGACCTGAGAGCTTAGATTAAACCTCTCCATTAAACGTCATACATCTCATTCTTTTCTTCTGCACTCATAATTTCCTACAGCTATTAAATATCATGGAGAGCGGCAGCATAATTAATTGACATAAGTTCCTAATAAAATCTTTGGAAAATATGAATCAATTTTCTGCTTGAGCATTTCCATTCACACATTGCTTTTTTCTCCCAGACTGTCCGAGATACGTATACACACACACACACACACACACACATATACATATATATATGCATACATTATATTCTAGAATATAATTGGTATTATTATAATATATAACTTAATTCTATTGTATATTGTATATATAATATGTTATATATATAACATACACATGTGTAACCACACACATATGTTCATATTTATTATAAATCTATTATGCTATATATTATAGTTTATTTTATATTATAATATATTATTTAAAGTTAATAATATTCATTATATAACATCTCATTATAATATAATAATAATAATTTATATTAAATATAAAATTGACTTTTAAAAAGCACCAAAATAATTGGTTCTCCCAAAAGCATTTTGAGGTAAAATGATGAAAAACCTCAAACTTGGAAAGTTCAAAATACCTTAAGAAATATCACTCAACTGATAAGTAAAATAAAAACATTTTTAGGCTCAATGTCCAATATTCTTTCTATTTTGACATTAGACATTTGTCTTTTATATTGAGTCAAGATATTTCTCCTTGTAATTCCTAAACTTTGATGCTAGTCCTCAGCTTAAGGGCAATCCTAGATGTTTACTCTCCACACTACAGCAGGCCCTAAAACTACAGATTTTGAACGTTAAATGAATATTGGTTTGAAAGTAACTGTTTCCAGGATAAACAATCTCTGCTTCTTCATTTTCTATATTCAATTAAACATGGCATTTAGAAAGTCATCATTCAATGGTCTCTGACCTGCTTCATAGGAGTAGAAACTACAAGAAGTATAGGAGACAGAATTGACCTCAGGATGTGAATAGAACTTATTTTTAAAGATAGCTGATATCAGTGTATCTTCTTGCATGTTCCTTATCTTAAAAAATTGGTGAAAGTGATTAAAAAAAAATCCTGATAACGAAAACAACCTACTTATAAATCTAAGAAAAATACTGGTTATAAAGAGTTCTCATATGCAAAATACTGATTAATTAAAGTCTTTTTATGGATCTTAGACTAGAATAAAGTCATGAAGGGTAGGCATTCAGAAGGGCAGGTGGCAGAGAGTCTTGTTCTGTTTCAGAAAGCCCCATGTAAAAGGCTGGATGTAGAACAACAACAACAAAAATTCTCCAGTCCTATACAGCACACCAATAGCGCTGGCCATTTGTTTCTTAGATGGGAACTCTGGGGGCTAAAGACAACAAAATTTCTGTGAATTTAGAAATTTCTCCTTGAATTCCCTGAGCTCAGGGAGTGCTATGTGAGGTGCCTATGTGTACTCAGGTCTTGCTGATAGATAAAAGGCTTCTTTTCAAATTGCAGTTGCCTGTACAGCACTTTCCCTTACAATATAGTAAATCAACCAGTCAATGAAAGAAGTAGTGGCACCCCAAACAACACAGCCCTCGTGTTCAAAGAAGTCTGTTTCTCTGTTTCATATCCTGGAGTTCCAATAGAGATTGTGACAACAGGATGATTTTGCTGACCTCACAGAAAACAAAATAACAAAAGGGAAATAATCAGACTTGTTGTACGAGATGCCAGCGGATGCTGTGAATCAAGGCAGAACAGCCGCCGTCAGCCATGTTCTGCTACCGGCCAAGTTGAGCTAATCGATATGGGATTTGTGTCTGGGAGCGCCCGAGTCCAGCCATGAGTTTAGCAAGACACATTAGGAAATTTTCTCCTTCGTTATATTTGCCCTATTCCTGAAGCTAAGAAACAAAATATGGTCAGTAAAGAATACAATTTGTGGATTTTAAATTTCACACATTTCCAAGTTTATTTGTTACTTTATAAAATAAAGTAAAACAAAAATAGCCCTGATTTTCACAACAGTTTTTATTACAAATTGAACAGTAAAATTTTACATGCAACTCTTTGATTGTAAAATATTTAAAGAATATATTTCTGCACAAGGTCTATACACTTCCCTCCTCTAGGAAGAACGGAATTAATTTTGATTTTCCTTAAATATGTGTGTTGAATGTTTCTTAACATACGTCAAAAACACTAAAAATATGAAGTTTAAAACTATGCATATGGCATTTTTTCCACTGGCAGGAAGGAGTAGGCATTACAATTTAAGACTAAGAATTGTGATTTTAGATTTTATCTGCATAGACTGCTGATTAGTACACCTCAGAAGGTTTTAACAATATTTATATGACCCACTCCTTGGAGATTCCAGTTGAGTGGGTCCAGTGTGAACCCCCTTCCCCCAAATAACGTTAAGTTCCCCAACAATACTAGTAGTGGGTATATGAATCAAAGAGAATGCTCATACATTCCTGGAGTGAGTGTAAATTGGTAAATCATTTTGGAAAACAATTTGGCATTAGCTAGTTAATTTGAAGATACCCATATCTTATGTCCCAGCAATTTGACTCCTCGATGTATAGCCTCAAGGAATCAGTGATTGTTGCACATGTACAAAAGTGCTCATAGCAGCAACCTGGAAATTGCTCAAATAGTCATCACTAAAATGGATAAATAAATTGTAATATAGTCGTATAACGGAATACTACACAACAATGAAGAGGAAGAAATTACGACTGACACATAACAAGTGAAATTTCAAAAACATAGCGTTAAGCAAAAGAAATAGGCACTAAACAGTACACACAGTGTAATTCCACTCATATAAGTTCAACTTGAGGCAAAACTCATTGTGTGTTTAAAAATGCATATATTTATAAATAAAACAGGAAATTATTATCACAAAACACAAGATATAGTTACGCTAACTGGGGACAATCTATTGTTCGCTCTTTGTTTCCACCTACTTTTATTTTAAGAGCTATTTTTTTTCTTTCCCTTTAGCTACTTGCAGCCCTCTCTTAGGTTCTTATTTCCCACTATGAACCATATCTAATTGGTAAAAATACTCAGTGGTGCCTACATACTTCTCGATACTAATATCTTCTCTTTCTGTATTATTACATACAGTCCATTGCCTTATTCATCCACCAGGAATGAAGACTAATGCTGGATCCCACTACATGAAATCACATCAAATAGCACTTTTAGATGAAATAAACAAAACACCCACCACTTCAGCTGGAATTTGTGCCAGCTTCCAAATAGCCTCTCTGAATTTCAGTACCTTCTCTCTGTCTGAAAAATGTTGAATCAATATAAAGTATGTCACATGTTTTGTCACCTTTCTCTCTTTAAGGTTGCTATAAATGTAGTAGGAAGAAGCTGGCATAGTTCCCTTTTTAAAGTAAGCATACACGAGGTATTTGATGTTATCTCCTTGCTGTGGCTGATTAACACACTGAGGAAGAAATGTGCAAAATGAGCAGTCAGGACTGTTTCCATGGTTGCCCAGCTCTTTGCATAGAATAAAAGTAAGGAGGCCTTAGAAGGTCCCTCAGTCCTGGAGTTCAGCACGATTGAGTGCTGTAAATGCAGATGGAGGGGGTATTCATGGCAAAAGGCAGTCCATATATACTAATAATCTTGTAACCTGTTAAGACAAATAGGTCACCAAAACAATTATTTGGTGATATATGACAATGCTATTGCAATGCTATAGTGCAATAGAATTTTTTTTTTTTATAATTTTATTTATTTATTTTTTCCCCCAAAGCCCCAGCAGATAGTTGCATGTCATAGCTGCACATCCTTCTAGTTGCCGTATGTGGGACGCGGCCTCAGCATGGCCGGAGAAGCGGTACGTCGGTGCGCCCCCGGGATCCGAACCCGGGCCGCCAGTAGCAGAGCGCGGGCACGTAACCGCTAAGCCACGGGGCCAGCCCCGCAATAGAATTTTATAGAGAACTTCATGGAGAAAGAAAGGGACCTTTACTTGGCACATTCTACATGCGTGGAACTAGCTAGACTAATCTATGTACCAGGAGACACAATTATCCTTTCTCTTATTTTAACGGATGAGAAACTAAGACTCAAACAGAGCAAAGTACCTTTCCCAAGACAAACACTTGAGCTTCTTTCTCTCCAAATCCAAAGCCAGCGCTGCATCTGCCATATTACAGACTGGCATCATGTGACTGGTTTTTGTGAGACATTTTTGGAACATTCTGACAAAACGTGTTGCTGTGTGGTATTTATACTAAAGAAGCTGTTCATAACATTACCTGCATCCCTTTAATGTGGGCTCAACTTGAAAGGAAATTTTTTTACCAATATTAGAAACCTCTGTGCTTCTTTTGAATGATTAGTTTGGTTTCATGTAATGAATCCTAGGGATTTTGTAAGCGATCATGCACCTGTCTTTGCTTAGAGTGGTATCTGAGACCTAGCTCAAGACCTATAGCTTGTGGTCTGTACTCTGCTCCCACTTCACACTACTACCCTCACGTTCCTTTTATCGGGTTTTTGTCATCCATATAGTTTTAATTATCTTTCCTTTTGCTGAATCATATATATTTATGTCAGCAGAGACAAGATATGGTACGAATAATTATTTTCTTTAAAGACAAGCTTCATGTTTCATCTCTTTATAAATTTCATAATGCGGTGGTTATTCTTAGAGAATGGCTTTCCTACTCACATCTCTGATTTCTTCTTCCACACCTCATTTAAAAGTGTCCAATATGTTGCACTATAGAGATATCTGCTAGGGACGACTAAAAATCCATTTTGTCTTGTTATATCTTTGTCAGAAGAATGAATTCTGCTCTGTCTCAATCTGACCTCTCAAATGTTATGCTTTGACAGACTGTCTCTCCTTCACCTGTCAGACAGTCCTGGAAATAAGAAGAGAAAAACACCTAGTAAATCACTCAAGATGTATCTATATTACAGAAGAAAAATTAAATGCAAGATTGAAATATACTGATTCTGTTTCCTTCCCAGGGAAATTTGGGGGGTGGGGGGAAGGGGATGACAAAAACTTTTTCTTTATATTTTGAGGGACACATAGACACATCACAATAGTTACATTTAAATTCTAATCTTCAGCAAAAGAAGCTCTGTTCTCCTTTCGTTGTTCACTTTTGTCACCCTCCTCGTCACATACAATGGGTCATGCAGGCAAGAGGTCATTTTTATTACAATGCCAAGGTATACTTTGTAAACAACCATGGCCCTATGGGATTCCAGGGACATTTAGGACCAGTTTCACTCAGAATGCTGGGAAATTTCATTGGTATTTGTCATATTGGTTCGCCTGTACCACCATATGGGCCAGTCATAAGCATCTCCTCCTTAGAGCAATGGGATACACTGTAAACAGGACTTATGCGTCCCCAAAATTCCTCCTCTTGTTGTTTGAGTATTTCTCGGGTCTATTCCAGTTCTAGTACCCACCACTTCCATTATCTTCTTCACCGCAACACATGACAGTGGCAAAGGCAGAGAGCTCTACCAAGAGAAATAGGGGGAGTCATACTTAGGCCCAGCTTTGTTCTTTCAGATCTTGTATAATTTTCCGCTTCAAGTTCTCAGCACTTGCTCAGAGCACTAAAAAGTTTTTCTGCATAGAACTGAGTTTTACTCAGTACTTTAACACTAATGATAACACTTGGAGTACTCCCTGTTTCAGTTTCCGTGTACTAGGTGAATTCCAAAATTATATAATTATCGCATGTCAGCTTAGAGAAGACCAAAATGAAGCATATGAGGTCAAAGGCAGAATGCAGGATGATAAAAGCCTGTAAATGATCCCAAGGCTGAAGAACAAAGAAAATAAGCAGGAATCCAAAGGTAACTCCCACCATCCACTGATAATTGGAAATGCAAACTCCTCAGACCCATATGGAGAATACTCCTAGCGTAGGTCTAGAAAATGCCATATCTGGAACTTTTGGAATTCTGGAGTTAGAAAAAATGTATTAGTGCATTGGTAAGAAGGTAGATTCTTACCAACATAACTGAGCACCAGCCATCTCTCTCTCTCTCTATCTCGCTCTCACACACACACACACACACACACTCTTCATTTGTAGATGAGGGATGATGGCAAGAATTAAGATTTTAATTAACTTGCTCACAGTTGCATGACTTGTAAGTTGTAGAACTGGAATTCAAATCACTCTAAATTAAGCTTTGTTTTTCTAAAATCAATTATGACTAGCTTTTGGTTAAATCCAGTGCAAATTTTCAGTCCATCTTGACCTATCTGCTGTATTGGAGGCTTGGCTCACCAGTGAAACCATCTTCTCCTGAGAGTTTAGTGACCTCACACTTTTCTTGCTTGTTTTATCCTTTTCTCTTCTTTTCAGAACATTTCTTCCTGTCTTTTTCTGGTGAACCACTTCTTCCTTGCCCTCCTTAAGTGTTTTCCCTCCAGCCCCTTTATGGTGGTTTTTCTTCTAAATTTCCTGGCCATTCTCATCATACCCCCATCACACCTCTGACATGTTAATTAAGTTTAAATCCTCATAATTTAGCCTGCCCACCCCCACCTTGAGCTCATATTCTTCTCTGCAAGTTCATCTGGATGTCTCAGAGATCTTTGCTATATTTTAATATTATCAGTAGAGTAAAACATCAGTGTTACATCTACCACTCCCACTGGATGATTAATTTCCTAAACTGAGGAACTGAATCTTACAGATCCAGTGTCTGTGCATAATTGGTGACCAGTAGATGTTTGTTGGATGTATTAATTAGGTAAAGCATTGATAACCAACCTGACACTGCCTGATATTGAAATGCATGCCCTCTCTTCTCCTTAACACTGGTCCTGAAATTCCTACCATCTGCTCCCAAGAAAAAGGAGCTAATAAAGTATCTAATATTTATATTTATATTAGCCATTCTTTATATAGTAATTATATATAGCAAATAGCTACAGCTACTATAATATATGTATAAATCATACTCTATGTAATATATATGTATGCTGAATATAATATACACGACTGCTATATGTTTAATATGAGATATAATATTTATAATGTATAATTATATATAATTATATCTAGATATAAATGTATAAATATAAACATTACATAAAATATATAATACAATAATGCAATATAGATAACATATATAGTGCTGATATCTAGATATATCATATATAGTATACAATGGTAGATATATATTATAAGTATAAAGGCTCAGAGAGGTACAATATCTCATCTAGAATCACTTAATTGGTTACACACGAAGTTAGGCATAAAGCCCCAAATTCTTATTTCCAAATTTAATACTCTTATCTACCATAATATGCTGATCAGTTCTATGAGTAGGAGCTATATTTTGAACATCATTTGTCATTTTCTTAACAATTACTGGAGTGCCATACAAAGAGTAGGCACTCAACACATTCGTTATGAATGAATTATAAAACAAATCTTCATGCTGATACTTGAACTTATCGAAATGGATGGGATGTCTCATACTTGGACATGACATCTTGAGTCAGCTAATATCAACCCTGTGTGCTAAGCCACTGGAGCCAAGAATGGCAGGAATCATTTCCTAAAATAGAAGAAAATGAGACCAATCCTCCAATGGAGCTAGAGATTTACTCCATCTTTGAATCTCTCACTGACAGAAAAGATATTGTGCTGCATAGCCATCTGTCCTCCCTGGGTTTCAGTATAGTCATCTGATCTGAATAACAGGTACACAGGAGGGTTGTTTGGAGAATTAAGTGAGAATGTACATATAACAAGGTGAATATCAAGTTTATTACAAATTAAAAGTCACTGTATAAGTATAAAAATAATTTCTGTAACATATTTATTCATGTAGGTACTATTATAATTTATATACTTCTATAACAACGTATTTATTATATTTTGCAAATTATCTTACCAAATACTGGAATCTTAATATATGTTCACTGAATTCACATACTTCACCTTGAGGCTACAGATTCTTCAGACCACTGTTATTTATTTGTTTTCCCCTGGGTATACAAAATATTCACTTCTTCCCAATTTTTGCCATCATCCCAATATTGTATGCATATTTAAATGGCTCTGTTAATATAGCAAGCTACACATTTTCATTAGAGCAATTTCTCCATGCCCTTCATCGTGTTCTTTTTATTCTAATAATGCTAACCCATTCAAATTTTTTTTACCATATCTCCCACCTAGATAAAATGTATTGAATGTGTTAGGTTGCAAATATTGGTTCATAAATCGCATTGAAATTCAGAACATTTTTCTTCAGTTGCAATGGCCTAGGAATGAACAGGTCTAAATTTTAATCCTAGTTCTGTCCCTAGCTAGCTTTATGACACAAAAACTATTTAACCTCTTTGTTCTTTATCTGTTCTTTCTCTGTTAAAATTAGTGCAGTGGATCTGGCTATTACTACCATCTAATTATTTTTCTTTTTTTTTTCCTGAGGAAGATCAGCCCTGAGCTAATATCCATGCCAATCCTCCTCTTTTTCTACTGAGGAAGACCGGCTAACATCCGTGCCCATCTTCCTCCACTTTATATGGGACGCCGCCACAGCATGGCCTGACAAGCGGTGCATCAGTGCGTGCCCGGGATCCGAACCCAGGCTGCCAGCAGCGGAGCACGCACACTTAACCGCTACGCCACAGGGACAGCCCCTATTTTTCTAATTTTATAAAAAATATAAGGCACAAGTTAATTTTTAATGAAAATTGTGATTTGGAATGAAATGTTCTGCATTAAGCAATTATTATTTTTTGACAAAGTTAAAGGTAGATGTGGCTAGATGGAAGTGACACAATCATTCACACACACTGCTGATGTGGTACTAAATTGCCACCACCTTTGAGGAAAGAAATCTGTAAACGTACAAATCAAGAGCCCTAAAATATTCTTAGCTTTGATCTGCTAATTACTAATCTCAGAGACTATTCTAAAACTATAATTTGTACAATAGATAAATATTTACACACATAATATATTCCTAGTGAGTTTATGATAACAAAAATAAACAAGTTACTATACAGCAATAGAACAGATTCATACAATGAAAAATTATGTGGTCATTAAAATTGCACAATTGTTTCATATGACAAAATCCTTAATACAATTCATGTTAACTAAAAAAATAGTGAGTCTAAGATTACATAATATCTAAACAATGAAAGAGATAGAAAAAAATAGTGGAATGAAACATGCCAAAATATTAACAATGGCTTTCTTCAGAAGATGGGATTATAAATACATTTTTCTAAAATGTGCGTATTTTTCTTAGATATTTAGAAAAAAAGATTTTTTTAAATGAAAATAAACATAGAATGTCAACTGCTGATGATCGGGGTTGTCAGATTTCAGTTTCAAATAAAGAAGTATGTTTTAACAGTATTTAAATCTGTCTGGAGTTTCAGGTGTGAAGACGATATTGTAGAGAGTGGTTTCCCTGCTTTTGGAAATCTTTATGCATAGGATAGTTTAATCACTTTGTCAGGATATTTTGTTGAGTATTAAAATTTCAAATGGCAGTTGGACTAGAACTATTGAGCCTAGATCATTCCAAAAGCTCTTTTCATTTTCAAGTTCCCTGATTCCCTTTGAAGTTAATTTTCCTGGCTATTTCATTAACATCTATTAAAAAAGAAAACAAAACAAAACAAAAAAAACCTCATTTATTTCCTCAACAGTTCTAGCAATATAGAACTAAAACATTTATAACTCTTGTCTACTAATAATAATGGTTCAGGTTTATCTATCTCTGTGAGACATTCAATTCACCATGCCAAGCAGTTTACATGTATTATCCTGACAGCAACCTTATCAGATAGGTTATATTTCTCCATTTTACAGATGGGGAACTGATGCTTAGGGAGGCTACATGATTTGGCAAGGGACTGTTCTCAACTCTCTTTCTCAAGTAAAAACAATGAGTGCAGAAACTTATCATATGACTTTGGCAATGTTCCAACAGTGACAGGTAACCCAGGGACTCCAGTAGAGAACTGTAGTAGGTACCACTCTGGCTCTTCTCTCAGATGGGGCAGTAGTTACGTCTGTGTGAGTGAGTACAATGACAGAGGTATTTTTATATACATGTGTCAGCACAAGGTTTGTGTTACTCAGTTATCTACTTTGTATTCTAGCATCTTTAAAACAAAAAATCTAACGCACAATCAATTTACTTCCCTACAGTTTAAAAGAAACTCAATCCTCAGGTCTGAAAGCAACGTTTTAGGTATGGTGACCTAGAAACAGTGTCCATATGACACCAATCCATCAGATGGAGGCCTTCTGGGATAATAAACAAGGAGAAAAAAAAAAAATGAATTCTTGATTCCGCCACTAACTAGTTATGTGGCCTCAGAGAAATTACAGATATTCTTTAAGCACTTAATTTTAAAAATTCATAATTTATGCATAATTGGAGTGATTTATCTATTTTTTCTTTCAGCTTGACTATGAATTAGAGATTGGAAAATTTGAATCATTGTCCTGGTACTTCAGAATAATCCAAATGTTTTACGCTGTCCTGATAGTGTATCTGAATATTATATTTAATATCATTCTAATATTTGCCATTGTATATGGATGAGCACAGATCTGAAAACCCTGTGTTACAGTTTATGGTGTCACATTTATTAACACAATATATCCTGCAACTAGACAAATGTATTCAGGAAAAAGTACTTTACAAACACACAAAAAGAAAAATCTTTTATAAAGCAAGTAAAGGGAAATATGTCTTACCTCACTATCTTTTCCCGGTGACAACTCCCTATTACTTAGTTAAATATTCTGAAGGTATACATATTTACAGATGCATTTCAAGTAATTTGACAGCCAAAATAAACATTAAGGAATTGTTCACTTTGTTTACATTGCTAGTCTTCAGTTCTTTTTCTGAAATACAATTTTAGCACATCTGTAATTTAGTAGATTGTATAACTCGCTGCTTTTGTAAACCAAGGTCATTATTGTTTCTGTTATATGACAGCCTGGACCATGGAACACAAATATATTTTATTTGCACTAAAATATTACGGCATGCTCTATTTTAGTTTTCTGAAATATATGGGAGATAAAGTGTACAAACTTATACACAGAAGAGTTCCAGAAGAATTATAAGTGTGGGATAGATTCTATTCTATAGCTGAGGAATATTTTGAGTTATATCCTAAGCCAGATGATCTCTCATTTGACTTTTTTCTTGTACAACAATGGAGAAGGATGTTTGAGTCATCCATAAAAATGTAATAATGATAAGGTTGCTACCCTTTAAAGTCATGCCCTTGGGTTTTATCGAGGGTTGACGCAAGGAACAGCCATATGCAGATGGTTTCTGCATCAGCTATAAAATCATTTTTGAAGGCATTATCCATTTACATTATTCAATGTTCCCTGTAAAAAAGACCTTGAGTGATGTCCTTTTAGAACATCATACCAGGGGGAAAAATGTTTTCTGTAGAACTTATTTGCATCCTCTTACTATTAGTAAAATCAAAGTTTGTTTTCTATTTTTGTCCTGGATGCCAGGAAGCTCCGAGTTGTATGCAATACTAACTCACACAACTAAATAAATTACTATGGCTAGCATATTTGCCTCATAAATTTTATTTGAATTTGTATTCGTCTACCTCATTGTAGGTAGATTTCTATCATAAAATGTCTTAAAACCTTCTTGGAAATGGAAAGAGTATGGGGGGGAAGGGAAAACACTGACATTTTTTAATCACCTACCCTGTGAAGCACTGTGTTAAATGAGTTACATATCACGCTTAATCATTATAATGTCATCAGTAGAGCTCATAACCCACACTATACAGATTTAGAAAAACCTAAAAGGTATAAATATTAAGCTATCTACGCAAAGTCATTTAAATTTGTAAACTAGTTTTATTAGTCTGTAGATTTAACCCATATGTTTTACAAAATCTATGCCTTTTCTGCTAAAGCACATATAAAAATAAATGTAAAAATGAAGAAAAGATGCAAATTAGTTCACAGGCAGGACCATGATGGACATCATACAGGCAAACCACTCAGGGCACACCCATATGTGCATGCAATCATTGGTTTCAAACTGCTACAGCTTTTTCAAATTAGTTAACCTTACATGAAAACGTGAACACACTGGCTTTGCCACTCATCAGAACAGCTGGATAGTTTCCTTCCATAACCTGTGTGGCCTACCACGTGGTCTACCAGGTGGAGAGGAAAAATATGTGATGCACCATGTGAAAAATGTCAGTTTCTAGGAATATTTACTTATAATAGCAGCATCTAGTTTCCTTTATTCATTATCCACCTTGATGCTGATATCAACTCTTTACTTCCTTGGCTCATCTCAATATAAATTATAAAAGCAAAACAATAAGCAGGCCAGATACTTATTCCAAACATCTCTAATCGCATATCACCATCATAAAGCAGGATTTCTCTGTTTTGGCTTCAAAATAAAAATATCTCCTTTTATGAAATATTCATACCTGTGCTCATGCTCAGAGACCACAATGAAATTGGTCTTGCGTGGGACTCCAGCATTAGTATTTTTTAAAAGCTCCCCAATTCTAATGTGCAGTCAAGTTGGAGAAACACTACTATAAAACTGGTTTGTGGGTGATTAATAAGAAATTAACTCCCCATACCCACTCAACACCAAATCCTCACATACTCACATAAACACACATATATACTCACTTCTCCCCAACATTACTTGAGAGCATTGATTCCTTCCTAGCTCTTGATTCCTGTCTCTGTAACCTCTATGACTCTGACTTTGAACGCTTTGAATTTAGCATTCATTTAAATCTCTTCCATTAGATCTCCATTCTCATCAGTGGACTCAGCTATAGCTTATGTCTCTAGCACTTACTTTCTCATATTTTCACAGATAGGAAGTCCCTGCTCAAACCTAAGCTGGAATTTAATCATCCCCAGTCGGCATATGGCCAGCTTTGGAACCCAATGTGGAAAGGATGTAAGAAGATTGTTTAGGGCACTCAACATACATGACCATGACTATCTTTTACAAAAACACAACTACATATAGATGAGGAGGACAAAAGACAACGAACTCCCTAGAATTATTTTCTTACCGTAACATTATGCAAACTTTGTCATAAAAATGGATTAACTGATTAACTCAACCATGGACTAAAGATTGCTACCAAGAAATACTAAGAATTTTACCCCATAACGTATGCTTCTATCTTATCGTTAAAGTTTATTGTATAAAACAATGTCTGGTTACTTTATTAAACAGTGCTTCGTACATAAAAGATTTTTAAAAGTCTAGTTTAATGTTGAAAATTCTGGTAAAGTGAATAATTCCAAAAACACAATATTGTATTTTGGAACTGTTCACTGATCAAATATTACACAATGACACCACATAATATCTCTGGCTGAGTGCTTATGCCAATTGCACTCAAAGTAAATAGCTTCATCTCAAAACTTGAATCACAGCTGGGAGCAAAATTAGACTGAAGAACAGCTTGGAAGAATCTTTAAGTTATATATTCTTCCCAATTCTCCGCTAAAACTGCCTTTATCATTTTAATCCACATAATAGTTTCCACCATTATAAATTTATCAACCAGATTATTATTCATATGGATGGTATGCATAATTATAATTAATTTGCTGAAGGTTCATTTTGCTGCTTCTATTAATTATGATCCTATGGCTTTAAATAAATCAGTGGGAAGGGAGAAAACCTAAATTAGTGAAATACAGTAAACTAGAGCAATAAAGTACATAGCTCAAATGACACTCCTTGATGGTGTCATGGAGATAACTTACTGATATTTTGAACATCAGCACTGAATTAAAAATTTAGCTAGCGAATCTAACACCACATGATTTTGCCCTGTTCTCTATTCCAGATCAATTTCTACTAGTAAATCATCTGATCACAAAAAGGAATACAAGCGCTAAAATATGTCAATAAAAAACACGATAAGCAGTATAAATTATGATTCCCAAGGAATTTAATTACATTTTCAATTAAAACAAGATGAATTTTCCTTTCCAATTAAATAAACAACCCATCTCCCCTCGACCCACCAAACAAAACAATAACAACAACTAAACACATCCTAGGTTATTAGAAGTCCATTCCACCTCAATAAAATGCAATCAGGTATTGGAAGACACCTGAATAGCTCACACATTTTTGCTATGTTTTTCCTGCTTGCTCTCTCTGAAACGTAAAACTCGCAACTAAAGTAATCGTGGTGGGCAAAACCCAACATATCCTAAAGAAACTGTAGGGAAGATCTTTGATAATTTATTGAAGACGTTTTTGAGAGCGAGTAGCCTTTGATCATAAAAACCAGTTTTCAAAAAATCCCTAACACTTTTCAGGAGGAAAAAAACGTGAAAGCTGTTTGGGGATATTAAGCAACACAGTGATTCTGAACAATAGCCTCCTGTTTCTGAACAAGAACCTCGGGGGTGTACATTGCATTATAGCCCTAAGCTATGCCTACGCCACGTTATTAGTGGTTGTTTGAGTTGAAGCATCTCCTATAAAAAATGTGCCCTTGCATTGGAAATCAAATATAAATGATACATGCACCAAATTCCTTAGAAAGCCACAGGAATTCTTGATGATTGGAGGGTTTTTTTTATTATTATTATTGGTATGTATATTTTTATAACTGATTCAGAATCTTTGGACATTCTCCCTTCCAATACTATGAATCAATATTCTTTATAGTAGAATTACCATCTATCCCTGTTTTTGCTCATTGTCTTAGCAATTATTAATAATACTCCCTTGCACTATCAAAAGTATCTTAGTTTAGAAAATAAATTATATGGTGACCCTATTATAGGGATATAAAATTCATTTGCAACAGAAACAAAAACCACTTTTGTCATCTCTCTCTATGAGGTCAAGTGGTTTTATCTGCTTTGTTCACTGATATACCCAGAACCTTGAATAGTCTCTGACACATAGTAGGTTCATATTAAATAGCTATTGAATTAATGAATAAATCTCTAAAAATGAAAGGCTAAAATGTGGTCCAAAGAGCAGAACCCTTCATAAGAGTGCTGTCTGTGCAAGTCCTTGAATTTTAAATCAGAAAATAATATTTTATATAATAATTTTAAAAGCTAGTTGCATAATCAGAAAGTATAATCAGAAAGTATAATATAATAACGATATACCAACAACAATCAGAAGAACTTAAAATTATCTTATCTCCTTTTAGAATAAACTAATAAATTTTCCTGAGCAAAATTCAGTAGTCCACTTTTTTTTAGTGAAGACATTATTTTAGAGCAGTTTGATTCACAACAAAATTGAGGGAAAAGTACAAAGATTTCCCATATATACTCTGTCCCTACACATGTATAGCCTCCCAGTTATCAACATCCCCGCTAGAGTGGTACATTTTTACAATTGATGAACCTACATCGACACATCATAATCCCTCAAGGTCTACAGTTTACATTATAGTTCACTCTTGGTGTTGTACATTGGGTTTGAACAAATGTATATGACATGTATCTATCATTATGGTATCCTACAGAGTATTTTCACTGTCCTAAAAATCCTCTGTGCTCCACCTATTCATCCTTCCCCCACCTTAACCCCTGGAAACCACTGATCTTTTTACTGTCGCCATAGTTTTGCCTTTTCCGAAATATCAGAGTTGGAATCATACAGTATGTAGATTTTCCACATTGGCTTCCTTCACTTAGTCATATACCCTTAAGTTTCTTCCATGTCTTAATAGCTTATTTATTTTCAGTGCTGAATAATAGTCCATTGTCTGTATGTACCAAAGTTTATTTATCCATTGACCTACTGAAGGACATTTTGGTTGCTTCCAAGTTTTGGCAATTATGAATAAAGGTGCTATAAACATCCATGTGCAGGTTTTTGTGTGAACATAAGTTTTCAACTCCTTTGGGTACCAAGGAGTATAACTGCTTGATCATATGGTAAGGGTATATTTAGTTTTGCATTTTTTTTTCAAGGCAAAGAATCATGAATATAGTTGAGGAAGCAGATATTTAAAAGATGAATGAGCCTTGCCAAGTTCAAAAGTCAGTTGATTTGCTCACTTTCAAGTAAATCAAATAAAAGGATTATTTAGAAGGAGTAGGAGCTTACAACTGGTAAAAACAAAGGATTTAAAATCTATAAATTCCCCATTTTCATATTCCGGCAAATCATGTTTTTGTATCATCTTAGATATTTGAGATGGCAGTATTTTAATAATACGTCAATAGAAGTAAGGGATTCATTCCCCACTTTTTTTAGCAGTATCTTGATAAGGCAGGACAGCAAACGAAGCAACGAAGTATTTATTTATTAAGCCATATTTTATTGAATTGACAAAAAATTAAGAGAAATGAGATGTCTCTATTATTTTTGCATATTTACATACTTAGGAAAAGAAAAGAGGAATGAGAAATAAATTAGTCTGTCTTTACCATGCTACCTGGACTTTTTCTTTTCCATCAACTTCTCTCTAGTCCTGAGGTACTGAGTTTCCACTTACCGTGGCTTCTTGGGTCATTTTCTCACACTCCTCACAGTGGCATTCCAAAGGACAGCCTTTGTAACTGCTGTCAACCTTTTCTTCTTCACAAAGAGACGTGTCCGTAAATAATGTTTTTTACATACGATGTCATAACTTGGAGAACATCACAGATATTAGGAATATTGTTAAAATTTAACAATGCAACAACAGTGGATTAAACTGTCACTGTGGGATAGTATGATGGTAACATGATATGTAGTCCACTATAGCCTGTTGAGTCTATGCTTTTTTTTGAATTTCTAACTGGTGCCCATCTTTCCACTGTTGTTTCTTTTAATCCATTCTCCACAAAGCAACCAAAGTAAGTTTTAGAAGTAAAAATTTTGTCATGTAATTTCTTAGTTTAAAACCCTAAAACAGCTTACCTTCCTTTTTACTTTGGATACATCTCAAATATTTAACATTGATACTGGCCCGAAGCAAGGTTGACATGAGAGAAGCCATGTCGTAACTTAGAATAACCTCTGACTAACTCACTCAAGCTCTATGTATTTTGCCTTGCACGTAGCCTAGGAGATAAATAGCTACCCTCTGGGAAATAATCCTGGCGACACATGCACCTCCCAATAGTGATAGATGATGACTTTGTTCTTTTGAGTTTCTTAGGAACGTGGTGACCTCCTCAGAAAAACAACTATGCTGCCATAGATGATAACTGAAAGACCCGATGTGGCATCTCCAGTCACCGATGCCAGAGGGGTCAAGGTTCCTGAGCCCCACCTCCATAGCCCCCTAATCCCTATATAACTGCCTCAAGATTATGTGCTTATTTAAGACGGTATTTGGGACATGAGTCCACTATCTTCCAATTTTGCTAGCTAATCAAATAAATCCCTTTCTAAACCACTGACTCATTTGCAATTGATTGGCTTCAGGGTCATGGCCAGCAGAATAAGCCCTTGCTTGGTTACAACACGACATAAAGATTTCTATTGATCTGGTCTCTGCCCACCACAGGAGTTTCATCCTATGTCACTACCCCATAGACCACCTTGCCCTCTTTCAAGAAAGCTCTTTGTCTGCTATTCTTCCATTTTATAGGACCACTCTTGCCCTGAATTTTTACTGATACATGTTGTCCTTCATGTTTTAGCATCATTGCAACAGAGAACGCTCAGATCCTGAATCCAAGTCAGGTATTCATGATATAGTTCCTTGAGATTATCTTTATTTTCCTTCATTAAATTTACCAAAATGTGTAAGTGCTTACTGTTCGTTCTATTTATTGAGCTAAAGTCTCATTTACTGAACTATAAACTCACTGAAAGTAGACACTAACTCAGTTTACCTTGTCACTATTACATCCCTTGTGCCTTCAACATAATAGGTGGTCAATACATGTTTGCTGAATTAATTAATTAATTAATTTGTGAAACCCCACGGTGCCACTGTAGGACATTAAACAACTCAATATTTCATTATTCAGAGGGTGGGTTATCACTTTCGGGCCAGGGTAATTTATGAAGGATTTTCAAATAATCATAAACCACATTACTGATACCCTACATGCATCAGGGAAAATTGGCATCTAAAGCAACAGATAAAATCAAAAGCACAAATCTGACCAGCATTTTGATGAGCCATATATTTGCATGCATTTTATATTTCATAGAATGAATCCTAAGATATAAAATATGTCCAACAAAATGAATACGGTCCAAATAAATTGCACATTAGCATATATTTAAATATCATGAAAATCGGCCAATTTTGCACATTTCTAGTTTTGTAAAAATCATTCCATGCTGAGTTTCAACTCACTACCCCAATAAATTCCAAATGGAACTTTTCTGCATGAGAAAATAACAAAAGAAACCAAGGACTAATATAATCTTTACAGGATATCTACCATAAAGATCATATATATGTAAATCCTTGAAAAAACATTACTATTAGTCTTAGAGAGAGTTGGCTGTTGTCTATAATGTTTAAAAATTCAATAGAGTATATTTTAGGTGAATTTGAATAAAAATTGAAGCTGGTGTATATAAAAATAATTTTAAAGAAAAAAACCATTATTCAATTTAATATGAAAAAGCTATGATTAGCCATGTCCGTCAGTATGCCACACTAGGTACATTACTGGCCCCTCTACTGAATGATTTATATATAACACACAATATATATATAAATACACACATACACATACACTAATATTGCAAACATACCCACACATATATTTTCTTAAATGAATTTCTAAGTTGGCAAGAACAAAAGATTATTCAAAAAACAAAAAAACAAACAAACAAAAACTAAACAAAGAAGGGAACTCAAAAAGAAAACTCTGTCCTAAAGTTAGCCCTTGAGATCATAGCTAAACCTCATATATTTGATCTTCACTTTTCAGATCCTTACAGGATTCAGGAGGTAAACAACAAGGCCCAGGTTCATTCAAGTTAAGCAGTTTAATAGGAGGGACTTCTACCAAATAAAGGATATCCATAGTCTACCCCTAATTGTAAAGGTGCACTAAGACCCTCTCCATCATTCTAAGGAGAGAAAAGTCATATAGTAAAGTCCCACCTCTGATAGTTAATTTTATGTGTTAATTTGACTTGGCTATTGGGTGCCTAAATATTTACTTAAACATTACTCTAGGTGTGCCTGTGAGGGTGTTTCTTGATGAGATTTACATTTTAATCCATAGACTGAGTAAAGCAGATTGCTCTCTCCAACATGGGTGGGTCTCATCCAATCTGTTGGAGGTCTGAATAGAACAAAAGGTAGCTTAAGAAAAAATTTGCTCTCTCTTTCTGAAGTTCACGAGCTAGGACATTGGTCTTCTGCACTGGGACTAGAACTTACTTGATTGGCTCTCCTGGTTCTCAGGCCTTTGGACTTGGACTAGAACTTAGACTATTGCTTCTTCTTGTTCTCAGTACTTCAGACTCAGACTGGAACTCCTGGGTCTCCAGGTAGCTTGCAGATGGCAGATCATGGCACTTCTCAGTCTCCATAATCATGTGAGCCAATTCCGTATAATAAATCTGGATAGATAGACATATAAATATAGATATAGATATGTATTCTATAGAAAAGCTCTCTCTCTCTCCCCCCCCATATATATATGTATATTTGTTCTGTTTCTCCAGAGAATGCTAATAGACCACCAAATGCAAAAATAAAGGCTTAAAAAAAACTAGGTGCAAGTAGTTTAATTTGGAGGTGATCCCAGGAAGGACAAGTGATGAAATGAGAAACACAAAGCAGAGAAGAGAGAAAGCCAATAAAGGAGCCATTAATAACTAGTTGTGAGCAACTAGGGCTCAATCACACTAGTTACCTAAGAAGCCCTTTGGAACATGCCTCAATATCATCTCAGTTGAGGAAAAGAATGATGTGAGATCAATCCATTGACTCTCTCCCCTATAGCTTGAGGACTTTTCTGGGATATTAACTCCCTCATATTGCTGAGTTTTGCCTACCTGAGGCCCAGCCAGCTTCTAGGGTGCTGAAGAAAGCCAACAAACAGAGAATATGAGGGACGCAGTTACCTTAGTTGGGAAGCATCTAGCTGCTGGAAACTGTCTTTACCTATAGCTGCTGGTGAACTTAGTGAGGTCAAAGGCACATGTGGTGGATCATGAACACAACATTGGTAGAAGACTTACTGCAAACTCTACTGTAAAAACTCTTCCTGGAGAAACTGAACCCCCTCCCAAATTTCAAATATCCAAATTTATAGATTATGTTCAAACAATTGTGGTTTACAGTAAAACTGTCAACACATGAGAATAAAACACAATAAACAAGTGCCCTGGAAAAAAAAGAGAATATTTATAGCCAAAATATAAAAACAATGTGTCAATATATTTAAAAAATAAGAAAGAATGTCAAACAAAAAAAAGAGAAAAAATAAATTACTAGGAAAATGTGAAAATTCACCAAATATTTCTAAGTATAAAGATAATAAAAATGAAAATTAGAAGCCCAAGGGCTTGGCTTCTGACCAAAAGGGAGTAACAGAGACTAGAGTTATCTTCTCACCTGAATCAACCAAAAACAGAAAACATGCATGAAACAACTCTCAGGAGCACCAAACTCCCTGAATTAAGAAGTCATTTTGAGTTCAGGGAGATAAGGGAGGATAGAGTTCTCAGGACAGAGTACTGGAGAAGAGAGAGTTGTACAGACAGATAACTCTGGAAATCAGCAGAGTCCCTATAAAAAGGTGAAAAAAGATGTGCCAAGCAAATATGAAACAATAGAAAAGTTATGCAGCTTAATTAATATCAGAGAAAATAATATTAAAAGTGAAAGTGCTACTGGAGATTGTCAATATAAAATGATGAACGGTTCAATTTTTCAGGAAGGCTTTATAAGGTTAAATTTTCGTGCACCCACTAGCACATATTCAAATATATAAAGGAACGTTTTAAAAATTGTAAAAAGAAATAGAAAAAATACATTAACATAATAGGAAATTGTAATTGATAATTTAGGATGACAAAATTTATTATAGGCTATTATAATTTTGAAAAATAAAAATATCAATCTAATAGACATGAAACTAGACTCAACAAGTGGATAATACATATTGTTTTCAGTACAAATGAAACACAAGAAAAGTGAAAATTTAGGATATTTTCACACACTAAACAAATTTAAAATTTCAAAGGTTTGAAATCATACAGAAAATATTCTCTGACAACAAAGTGATTCTCTGACAATAAAATTTAAAAATCAATAGCAAAAAATATAAATAAAAACTGTCGATATGATAGTAATTTAAAAATATCCCCTGAAATAATCGGTGGGTCAAAGAAGATATCTCATTGAGGATAGTTAGAACTGGATGGCAACAAGATAAAATAATAAGAAATAATTAGGACTATATGATAAAATACAGTCATGCGTCATTTAAGAAGGGGGATACATTCGGAGAAATGCATTGTTAGGTGATTTCATCATTATGCAAACATCATATGGTGTCCTTACACAAACCTAGATGGTATAGCCTACTGCACACCTGGGCTTTATGGTACTAATCCTTGAGACCACCATCATATACGTAGTCTGTTGTTGATCAAAACATAGTCATGCGGTACCTAACTATATATCAAAATTTATGGAATGCTGCTAATAGGAAAAAACGTCAGTAGACAAGATGAGGAAAGCCAAAAGGTAGCCCTCTGAGAACTACAATATTGAAAAAACTCAAGCTAGCTTGATGAAGTAACAACAACGAAAAGGCATAAATATATGAGAACAGTAATGAAATGAGGGACATACCTACAAATTCTGAAGGCATTAAAGAGATAACCAAAAAATATTATGAGCAATTTTTTGCCAATACATTTGGAAACTTTGGTGAAAAGGAAACATCCTGAAAAAATTATAGCAAAAAAAAAAATTGACTCAGGAAAACATAGAGACTTAGAGACTTGAATGACTATTAAAGAAAATGATCAATGAACTCACAGTGAATAACTCTAAGCCTAAAATACTTTATTGGTGAATTCCATTAAGCTTCCAATCATATTTAGGTTTTAGAAAAAATTCTTCTAGGTTTTAGAAAAAGAAGTAGTAGTTCTCAACTCATTTTAGTAAATATCCAATGATAAAATTGAGAAAAACTATATGAGAAATAGAAATTAAAAACCAATCCAATTTATCATAAATACAAAAATGTTAAATAAACTCTAGTAAACAAGAAAGTTTTTAAAATGTCTATATCATGATAGATTAAATTTATTCTAAAACCCATTTGCTTGAACTTCAGAAGATAAGTAATTTAATTTACCCTTTAATAAACTTAAAAAGAAAAATCGTATAATCTTTTAAGTTTTCTTTGAAAAAAATTAATAACCATCCATTAAAAAATATCTTAGCATGGGACTGGCTGGGTGGTGCAGTAGTTAAATGTGTGTGCTCTGCTTCTGTGGCCCGGGGTTCGCAGGCTCGGATCCCGGTGTGCATTGACATATGGCTTGTCAAGCCATGCTGTGGCAGCATACCATATAAAGTAGAGGAAGATGGGCAAGGATGTTAGCCCAGGGCTAGTCTTCCTCAGCAAAAAGAGGAGGATTGGCATGGATGTTAGCTCAAGGCTGATCTTCCTCAGACACACACAAAAAAGTCTCTTAGAAAACTAAGAACAGAAAGGCTTATCTTTAACCGAATGAAAGCAAACTTTATACTTACAGGTGAAACAATGATCATAACCATCACAGTAAGCATTGGATTGAAAAGGCAAAAACTACATGATAATATTTAACAGATGATATGTTTGTCTTTGAAGAAAGTCCAAAATGAAAGAACTGATTATTTTAATTAATAGGAGATTGTTATAAATTTGCTGGATAGCAAATTAGCATACAAAATCATTCGATTGTCTATACACTAACAGGGGACTTTTAAAATATGTAAACTTAAAATATACTATTTTAAATGGTAATCAACATATTAAATATATTGGAATAAATACAATAAATCATATGTAAGATTATTATAAAACTTTATTGAAAAATATTAAAGAATGCTTAAATAGGATTACAAATTACAATCCATACAATGAATCCATGTAAATGGATTAGGAGATTCAATATCATAATAATATCAAGTATTGCAAAATCAATCAATAGATTCAATGTAATCTCAATCAAAATTCAATTGTTTGTTTGTTTTGTTTTTGTGAAACTTGATAAGAGAAAAGTGCAAAGTATTCCAAGATACTCCTGAAGATCAAAGTGGACAGACTTGCCCTAACAGCTTTGGAAATTAAGATAGTGAGTTATTGGCATAGGGATGGACAAACAGACTAATGGAACGAAATAGCACCGAAATACATATTTGGAAAAGTAATTTATAGTACAACTGGTATTACCCCAAAGTGGAGAATAGATGATCATTTCAATATATGGTATTGAAAGAACTGCTTATCCTTATGGTAAAAAGATGAAATTGGATCCTTACCTCATATTATGCATGAAATTCCATTCCAGACAGATTAAAGACTTAAATAGGAAAGTCAAAATTAAAGATGAAACCCAATCTTCTCGTCTACTTGTCAAGAACTCCAAAAACTCTCTATATTCTCCGGATACAAATATATTGCACTTTTTCCCAATAGGAAACATTTTCTCATGGTTTAATGAGCCTCAATCCCGTAATGCTTCTTAAACTGTTTCCTAGAATGCTGTCTTCCTTCTCTCTATTCCCAAATCCAACCCATTATTTAATTACTAATTCTTCAAAAATTTTGGCCACTTTCTTACTAAGTCACCTCTGTCTTCAAATTCAAATTGCATTTCATGTCTACACCAATGCATGTACCGTAAAAATCTCTGAGGGAAAATAGGGTTCCATAGTTAAGTAAGTTTGGAAATCACTGCAAACTTGAGCTACCTATTGAAAATTTACCATGTACATTACATAGAATTTTGAGAAACTCTGTAGTAGAAACACAATTGATTAACCTTACTAAAGTAAACACTTGCCTAACTTATTTAGCTACAGAATCCTTTATTTGAGGAGCACTTGGGGGTCTGTCTTAGAATATATTTAGTAACATATATCTGTACTTCTAGGGGACACACTCTAAGAACATTGCCCGGTATCTTCAGTTTTACCAGGTAATCATAATGCTTTATGTATATTTTGAAATCATAAAAGTTTTATGATTTCCTCATCTTCCTTATAAATTTTCTTCTCAGAGGCAAATATCACACTAAAAAATTAAGATTTCAGACAGAAAACCAAGTGATTTATATATATTTTCAAGTTGAATCTTTATATCATAATTTATGCTCTATTAAAAATTCATTTTACTGAAGAGGAGGTGAGGTTTACAACTTTTTAGTAATACCATCACCATGGTAATGCTGAGTTCTAAAAATTATTGTTGAATTGAATGGCCTATTTAGTCATCACTCATTAGGCCTGTATAAATCCAAATCTGGAGTTATCTGAGAATCAATAAGAAATATATGCACATGCAATCATAAATTAGTAGAATTCCATTGTACTAATCATTTTAGAACTCACTATATTATTTGGCACACTGAAGTCTTGTGTCGAATATTTCTTGAGGTAAGCAATTGATGCACTGTATACAGTAACTAGATATTGAAAATCTTTGCCTTTGTATTTACATGGAGAACTTTTTAAGAACCAATATTTGCAGAAATGGAATTCAATACAGAAAAATATTGAGATACATAGAAATATCAAAGATAAACATAATAACGCTGATTGTAATGGAGAAGTTAAAATTAAATCATAAATAAGTTTTGAATCATATCTCTGAAGTTTGAGGCAATATCTGTAATTGCTGGAAAACAACATCCTCCTCCATATTTCTTATTGCTAGTCTATGCAATGCCTAAATATTGGAAATGTGGTTATATTCAGTGTGAGTACTTGATATCATTTTTCAAAGTTTGCAACTCTTGGATGTTATATTGTGTGCTATCAAAATAAAGAGACTATCAAAACAGAAATCAAGAAAGATAAAACTATATTCTGCACATCTGAGCTTTTCTTCTGATCACTACATAATTTATAAATGTATAGCTGCAATTTATACGCTTCTTGTCAAGTAAAGCTTCCATTATGGAGTAAAGAAATATTTATTACTAATATCTCTATGTATCTACTACTTGCCTTTATCTATCACTGAGGTAAATTCACCTGCATACAATTTATTTAAACTTGGCATTCTGGAGCCATGGAATAGGTGGAAAGGATGTAAGCAAATACATGATGACCCTGTGTATAGTACTAGCTTGTAATTATTAGTTTCCAATTACTAATGCCTGATTGTCACTTACTTTCAGATAATTCTTCACAGTCTTAAAAATATTTTCAATATTAACAAATTTGATTAGTTACAAACTACAAAAAAAATGTCAAATACGGTAACTAATTAGCTACAACAAACTAATCAACTAGGTAGAGAAGATTATCTTCTTTTAGCTTTTTCAGTGGTGAAGGAGAGACTCATTAATGTCAAGTGGCTTGCCCAAACACACAGAGACACTCTGTGCTCAAGCTCACCCAAGAGTAGACTGAGTCCATGACAACCAGACTACATTTCATCCACGTTTTGAAAAGGACACCATGAGGAATGGAAATAAAAATAGTAGCTAACATTCTGAAGCACTGTGATTAATGCTTTAGCTCTCTGACCCTCAGAGCAAACATTGGGTAGATGTTAAAAATCTCATTTTACAGATAAGAAAACTGAAGCTTAGATGTAGGGACAATTGGTTATCTGTATGAAAAAACTAATATAAAATAAAAATAGATCCTCCAAGGAGCAAACATAAAAAATTGCCATGTAAGAGATTTATTGGGAGAAACACTTAGGAGTGAAAAAGGGAAATAGGATGGGATGGAGGAGGTAGAGAGAGAGACATCAGACTGTAGTGCAAGTATGACCCCTGGGAGGGAGGAAGAGGGAAGGCAGAGCTTGGTAGGAAGAGTCCCATACTGAAGTTCAATTTTTAATGGGGTGCCTTTGAGTCAATGTCACAAATAAGAGGTGTCTGCTATTTCATGGGAATGGGCCTGTCTTAGTGTCTCTGCCATGCTAATTCATTAGGAATTGTGTCCTCAGCACGATTGAAATAGACTCAGAGAGTCGTCCCTTAATTACACTCCTCAAGGCAGGAGATTTGAGTGGCACATTTTCATGGTCACCACCTACCATCACCTCACACCACGCACAGAAATCATTTCCTGGTGGATTGAAAAATTAATAATAAAGGAAAAACAACAAAAATTTTAGAAGACAATATTAAGATTTTCTTAAATAAGGCACACAAAATACTAACCATACAGGAAAACATTGATAAATTTGACTACATCAAAATTAAGAATATCTGTTTCTCCATAGATAATATAAATGAGTGAAATAATATGACACACACTGAGCCAAGATATCCACAACATGTATAACCAATTGAGATCTAGTACCCAGAACCAATTAAAATAACAACTGCTAGGAGTCTTGAATAGGATTTTTACAAAGGGGAGGCGCATATGGCCAATAGGCGTATGATAAGATAGTCAACCACTTCAATAATTAGGAAAATGCAGATCAAAATCGTAATGTGATAAGATTGCAAAACTACCAGATTGATAAAAAATAAAGACTGGCAATAAAAACAGTCTAAAAGAAATGAGAAGTTCCACTGCTAATGGGAGTATAAATTTATAGATTCTTTTGGAAAGAGTCAGGCATCAATTACCTAATGAAGTTATGGATGCACACACCATAACATCCAGCAAATCTACTCCTAGGTATGTATCTAGATGCCGAGAGATACACGTTGGAATGTACATTGCTGACACACTTCGGGGTGTGGGAGGGTGGAATTGTCCACTGACAGTATAATACACAAATAATAAATAAACTCTGGTATATTCATGCCATTGAACACTGTACAATATAGAAAATAAATGAACGAAAGCTCTATATTCAACACAGAGCAAGCCCAAAAACATAACGTTAAGCAAAAGAAGCAAGTCAAAGAACAAGAAGTCAACATGATTTTCACAGAAACAAAGCAAAACTATATTGTACTGTCAAGGGATTTATACATACAGAGTACAACCATAAAGAAAAACAGAGAAATTAACACAAAAACACAACATTATTTCTGGGGCGAGAGGTTGGAAAGAGAGAGCTGCCAAGTGGAGGGAGGGACATGCAGGTTTTTTCCTACAAGGTTAATGAATGAATACGCTCTACTGCTTGGTTATTTTTTTTCAAAATGTAAATTTAATTTTTATATCCCTATTTGTGTGTATATGTCACATAATTAATAGTCCTTTTATTGTATATTTACAATAGAAAGTAAAACTTCGAGAAGATGAATAACTTATTCAAAGTAACTTATTCAAAGTTGATAAGAAATGATGAAATTAAAATGCTATGTCATCTAATTCAAAAACGTGTGCACGATTTGTCAATGAATCAGCTTTCTCACAAATCTACATAATTGTTGGCCTCTTCAACAGCACAGTCTTCACTCAGAATGTATACCTTAATCATATATAGAGGAACAAACTTGTTTTAAAGGTCACATTTATTTTATCCCCATTGTTGGAAGCCACATTGTACAGACTCTCAGAGGGCAGCCGTCATATTTAATATCTCCATCTCTACTTTCTCTTTTCCTAATATATAAATAAACCCCTCTCTTTCATCTTAGACAAATTCTCAACTATTTATTCTTTACCTTAAGCCAAATTTTTCTCCTCCTTTTTACAGACAAACAAAAAATTAAGGTGCAGAGAAAGAGCCTTCCAGTCGTTCTGCCTGTAACACCCTCCTTACCAGCTCGCTCCTCTCCTTCCTTTCAAGTAGCCAACTCACAATTAACTGTCAATAATTTTGCTAATGTTTATTCAGCACTAAATTGTGTACCAAATGTTTTAGATTAACTTTCTCATTAATCCCTCACACAAACAGTGAGATAAGTAACTTTATACCTATTTTACAGATGGGGAAATTGAGAATTTAGGGCACTGAGAGGTAGAAATGTGCTCAAGGTGCCATCGCCAGTAAATGGTGAAGCCAGGATAGAAGACAGGCAGTCTGCTTCCAGAGACATCGAATGTAACCACTACCCCACACTGCCCCCTTAATAAATCTAAGCACATCATCTTTTCCACAAGACCTTACTCCAGGGTCCATCTCATTGGGTTAGGATTTCTTCCTATAGCCTCCCACACCACCCACTGGCTACATCTGTTATAAGGACAAAGCATAAAGGTTGAGGGCGTGGGGCCAGGAGTCAGACTGCCTGTAATAAAACCCTTTCTTTGCTATCTGCTTGATATATTTACTAAAGTTTTCAGGTAAATTTACTAAATCTCTGTAAAATGGGGGTAAAACATATCTGCTTCAAGGCAATGGTGAGTTTTAAATGAAATACAAGTAAAGTAATTAAGATACTGTTTAAAACACAGTGAATGCTCCATAAAAGTTATTTCTCTGTTACATTTGTCATTCAGAAATGCAAGTCTTTCTACTTGTCAAGCTCTACCTTTACAAAGGATGAACAAACAAATATGAGTTATTTAAGTGGGGAAAGTGTTCATTCAGAATCCATTCCTTCTTGTGCCAGGTCCTGAATGGGGAGAAGAAAGAAGGCACTCATGTTATCCCTGTCCCTTGGCGATCACAGGAACTCAGTTCTGCATCTGCTGCCATTTCCAGGAGGACCGAGGCAGTAAAGTGTGTGAAAGGCAAGAGAATAAAACTGCTGTTGGTTCTCCTACAGTTCAGTCGAGTCCTGCACCCATTGATGAATATCTCTTGATCTTCGCAGATTCCACTGTTGGGACAGATGAGATTCTGGCTGGAGAAAAAGCCAAGTAATTCCCTAGGGTTTCTTGAATGGTCTGCTGTTCTTCAAGATTCTGGAAAGTATATTTAAATTCTCATTAGACTGAAATTGAAGATAGAGTGGTATAAGCATAGTAGGGCAGATTGCTGTTAAAGAAGAGTCCCCAAAGGACCATAAAATTAAGATGGCTTTATTGATAAAATAATTAGTGCAGTTTTATGTAAACAATGCTAATACATCTCCATAACATAACGGAGCCAGAAGCAAGTAAGTTAGTCAGAATAATATCTAAATCGGGATTTCCATAAATTATCTCATTGAAAAATTCTTATTAATAGAATTATTTATATACTGTTAGGGAACTTTCCACTATTTTAGAGATTAAATATTTTCCAAATTATAACTATTTGAGGGATCTCCTAAATTCAAGCTTCTCTCTCTTTTATCTTTTCATATTATCCAGCTTTGAATGTTGCTTAGAAGGGAAGCAACCTGTTTCCAACATATTGTGCCACTTCTTAAGTGCGATCTCATTTATATTAATTTTTCAACATAGAGAACTAAAATTTAAAAATACTAAATGTTGAAATAAGATCAACTGAAATTCATATATATGGTAAGATCTTTCAAAGAATTTTGGTCGTGTAGGCCACGACCATGTTATCAGAATAGTTTAATATATGGAACCATAGTATTAGTTGTATAGCCTTCAGAAAATTACCTTTCTGAGGCTCAGTTTTATCATTTTATAGACTGAAAGTTATACTATCTACCTTATAGATATATAGTGGTGAATGAAGGAATTGAATATGTAAAGTCACTGGCATATTTCTTAGGTCTCAAAGGCACTCAATAGAAGCATACTTTAAAATTCTTCACCCCTTTCTGTACCCACATCCTTTACCATGGGACTTTGCAAATCTGCCCTTGACTTTGATTGTGACCATGTGACTTGCGTCAGCCTAGGGATGTTACCATATATGGCATAACCAGAGGAGTAAAGGGTGCATGTACAATTGGGCTTGCCATCTCCACGAGAAAAGCTGCCACTGCCCTCTCAGGCTGAGCTCTGCACGTGGAGTAGACCTGAGCCCAATCCTCCGTGAGGACCCATAGCAAGATCCACCAAGCCAATTCACACTGATGTGTGATGGAGAAGAAATTGTTGCCATCAGCCACCGAGTTAATCCAATAAATATTGGGATTCTGCGTTGTGCAGCATTAATACGGCAATAGCTAACTGATACTATCGCTTCAAAGTGTTGCCTATGTAACCTTAGAAATAACTTAAACTTTATAACCTTTTATTTCTTCATCTGTTCAGAGAAACTAATATTTATTTTTGTGACAGTTTTGTGAGAATTAATGAGTCAATATATGTGAAGCACTTAGGATGCTTTACACATGCTGGCACAGAGGAAGCATTATAAAAATGTTACCTCATATTGTTTTGTTGTTGTTAAAAGACCTCAATTCCTATGTTTTTAAATTGTTATACGCTTCCATCATTTAATCCCTGTGCCTCTCTTCTCTGAAAATATTTTAGCACTGGAAGTTGGTGTTCCTCCAATTTGGATGTTTTCCAGTTAGAGAATATACACCTGATTGGCTCCACAAGGGAACAGCCTCCAGCAAAACAAACACGTTGTTAACAGGTGTTTTAGGTGTATATGGAGACAGAATGCCTTTAAAATATGCAGCCAACACTAGAAGCAATGTGTCAGAAGAAGGCACAGGAAGTAGCTTATGATTCGAGACTTATGCACAGGGGAGAGTCCTTTCCCTGTTGTACACAGTGTGAAAGCTCTTCTTGTTCCACCAATTTCTAAGGTTATTTATAAAATGCCTTTATTAAATGAGTCAGTAAAAATCATATAGCTGGAAGAACAGAAAGACATAGGGTATAGCAGCTGTGACGGTTAACTATATGTGTCAATTTTGCTAGCCTATTGTTCCAAGTTGTTTGGTCAAGCATCAGTCTAGATGTTGCTGTGAAGGTACTTTTTAGATAAGATTAACATTTAAATCAGTAGACTTTGAGTAAAGTAGATTGCTCTCCATAATGTAGGTGGGCCTCGTCCAATCAGTTGAAAGTCTCAAGAACAAAGCCAGAGGTTTCCTGACGAGGCATTATCCTGCTTCAAGACTGCAACATTACAACTCTGCCTGAGTCTCTAGCCTGCAGATTTTAGACTCAAGTCTGTAACATGAGCTCATCCTTGAATTTCCAATCTGACAGCCTGCTCTAAAGATTTTAGACTCACCAGCCCCTACCATCATGTGAGCCAATTCCTTAAAATAAACTCTCTTGGGGCCAGCCCGGTGGTATAGTGTTTAAGCTCACATGTTCTGCTTCAGTGACCCAGGGTTCATAGGTTTGAATCCCAGGTGCGGACCTATGCACCACTTATCAAGCCATGCTGTGGCAGGCATCTCACATATAAAGTAGAGAAAGATGGGCATGGATGTTAGCCCAGGGCCAATCTTCCTCAGCAAAAAGAGGAGGATTGGCAACAGATGTTAGCTCAGGGCTAATCTTCCTCACCAAAAAAAAAAAAAAAACAAAAAAACAAATAAACTCTCTTGATAGATAGATCAATAGATAGAGAATTCAATAGGTAGATGTCCTCTTGGTTCTGTTATCTGGAGAACCCTGCTCATATGGTAGGATATAGAGAAATCATTCTCAGGGTAATAGGCAATGGACACTGTGCAGCAAATGGGAAGAAATCTCAATTTTCAGTAAATCTCCATTTCATAATTCAGTAATTCAATAAATATACAGTGAGCTCTACCATATTGTGTAATATAGATTAATGAGATGTTCCCTTCAGGACCCTCTAGGGACAAAATCTAACAGCTAATCACCCAAAGGAAGGAAATCAGATGATGGGAATTATTGTAGCACAGAGAGACAGGGTCCAGAATCTGAGAAATATGTTTCAAAGAGAAGTCAAATTTGAAATGTAGCAAACGTAAGAATTATTAGACAAAGTAATGGAAGTATGGCAATTGATGGGAAAGAAACTAATATACCCAAAGCCTTGGAGATAGAAACTGTATGTTATGAATTGGAACTTCAGGTACTGTGGATCTACTGCTGTAGCAATAGCTGTAGAGAAAAGAAGGCAGACCAGGTCTCTAGTTAAAGAGTTACTAATGATCAATTGAGAATGAAGAGTTTCTGGACTTAGGACACCATCTGTTCTATTTGGTTTTATTTGCCTTTCATCTTTGTTTCCTTGAAACCTAGCATAGATCCTGGTATATGTAAATGCTCAATAAATCTTTATTTCAATGCAAATAAGTGAAATATATGAAGGAATAAAACAGATTTTAGTGGAAGGGTATTGGAGGGAAACTCCAAACAACGGAGATCAAGAAAAACATACGTATTGATTCAACAAGCATTTGTTAAGCACTCAAAATGGTCCAAGTCCTGGATAAAGCATTCTGTGAGAGGCTGACAATTTGGTTGTAAGCAAGGGAGAGGATCTTTATTGTAAATGAGCTTAATTTCCAGTAACAAAGAAGATGAGAAATGAAAAGTTTCACAGAAGCGTAAATATAGTATGTTTTTCTTTAATGTCGTCTCGGTAAGGATTTCCCAATTCCTTAGGAAACAGGGGTTAAAGGCACACATTTAGTTGCACCATGTACCTAGGTATAGAGTTTTCTGCTTTTTACCTGCATAGTACATTTTATATAGTTCTTTGCACAGTGTGGTTATAGCCAGGCTTGGTTTATCTTTTTGGTATAATTAGAGTTGTCTGACATACATCACTTTTACATATCATTATGGATAGAATTAGGCCAGGTTAACTTTAGTTGGCAATTTCAGTCAAAAATTTGGTGCCCGTGGTAGACAGGCTTGACAAAACATATTCCTTATATAACGAAGGCTGATAAAACATCTTTCTGTATGAATGTGGCCCATATTTCACACACATCAGCATACTGATTAACTTTCTACAGTGTTTTATATCCCTCTTTAGGTGTATATCCTCACCTAGACTCATGTTCCCATGCCGATTCTTAAAACTTTATACCTTGTATGGTCTGCCTAGGTCAAAAGATATGTAAGAACCATAGCTATCTTCATCTTATGAAAGTAGTTATTTAATGCTTTGAAAAATATAGACAAATATATTCTTGGACAAGACAAACTTAAAAATAGTTCTGCATTATTTTACTGTGCAAACCTTTTTTATATTGTAACTTGACGCAAGAATGGAATAAGGTATTGTAAAATAAATTAAATCCAGAATGTGGTTCTTCTGTCTTCTCCCATTCATTTCATGAACATATTTCCTTTCTTATTCTCCCTCTGACGCGGGTAAGTAAGCACCTGTGGATTTGTAATCTCATTCCATCCCTTAAACAGCTAGAGAAATCGAGGTACAAAGTGGCCAAATCACTTCTTAACGTCAAATAGGTTGTGTGCCTCATGAGAAAGAAAGGAAGATCAGTGAAGCAGAGGATACAAAAAAAAACCCAAATCATTTTTGCCTCACACTGGCCTGGCAATTAGAATCTATGGTATCAACTAATCTAACTGATGAACTATCCCCTGAGCCTTGAAACGTAAGATTGGACAAGCTACAAAATGATAATTTCAGAACACAGTAAGGGAAATTCCAAAAACAAGACTTCAGACATTTTTCTGCATTAGTGTAGGGAGCCCCACGAAAGGTGACATCAATAATTCAGATATAGACTTACAAATAATTTTAAAATAAAGATTGAGTAATCCACAAGCAGAAAAGAGAATACTCAGGACTTATTTAACCATGTTCATTAAAAAATAGCACCATACAAGTTCATATATAAAATTCAATTGCACTTATATATGCCAGTGAAAAAGAAAATTGGAAAATAAAAATTTTTTAAAATCTAAAATATCATAAAATACATGAAATTCTTGAGAATAAATTTAACGAAACGTGTAAGTGCACACTGGAAACTGTAAAATAGTTCCAAGAGAAATGAAAGATAATCTAAATAACAGGGAGATGTACCATGTACTTGAGTTAGAAGATTCAATATTGTTAAAATGTTATTTTCTGCCTAAATTTTCTATAGATTTGGGATAATTCCAATCAAATCCACAAAGTCATTTTGTAGAATTTGACAAGCCAATGCTAAAATGAATATGGAAATGCCAGGGACCTGAAATAGCCAAAATAATTTTAAAAAAACAGAATAAAATTAAATGATCCCAACTATGAAATTTCAGATTCACTGTAGAACTATGTTAACTCAGACAATGTGAATTGGAGTAAGGCTAGACATGCAGATCAACAGAACAGAAAAGAGAGTATAGAAATAAATTCACACATATATGGTAAGTTGATTTGACAAGTAACATGATATTTCAATAGAGAAATGAGGCTAGAAAACCTACAGAGGTATTTGAAAAACATAGTCATTACTTTTGCATGCAAAAAAAAATAAGCCAAAATGGATCATGAACAGAAGAAAATATCTGTGACTTTGCAAAGGCCAAAATTTCCTAGATAGTGCAAACCAACCCTACAAGTCATTAAGAAAAAAATTATAAATTGGACTTCAAAATTAAAACTTTATGTTTTTCAAAAGATTTTCTGAAGAAAATAAATAGAAAACAGATTACAAGAAAATCACATATATATTATGTATATTACATACACTTGATGTATAGAATATACATAAACTGCTACAACTCAAAAATAAGAGGATTTTAAAATGAGTAAATAATTTGCACACTTTTAAAAAGCAGGTATACAAAAGGCCAAGAAATACTTAAAAAGTACTCATCGTCATTAATATCCATAGAAATGCAAATTAAAACCAAAGTGACATACCATTACATATTCATTGGAATGACTAAAATTAAAAATAATATCAGCACCCAAGTATGGTGAAGAGCAGCTGGAATTCTCATAAATCAATTATGAGAGTGTAAAATACATATAACAACTTTGGAAAACATAGTGACAGATTATTATAAAGCTCAACATTTACTTATCATAAGATAAGTCAATTTCACTCCTAAGTATTTGCACAAGAGAAATTAAAATATGTATCCAGAAAAAGACTTCTACATGAGTGGTCATAATAGCTTTATTTATAATAGCCCCAAACTGGAAACAATCGAAATTTCCTTAACAGCTGAAAATAAACAAAATGTGGTGTATGCAGACAGTGGGATACTATGCGGGAATATAAAGGAATAAACTACAGAATCACATAACAATATGGATGAATCTCAAAATAATTGTGCTTAGTGAAATATCCCAGACACAAAAGAGTGTATCTTGAATGTATTTCTTTATATTACAGGTAAAAACAGGTGATATTGATCTAAAGTGACAGAAAGAGGATTGGTGGTTGCTAGGGTCTTGGTCAGGGTTGTGAGTGAAACTTTTGGGGTGATTAAAAATGTGTATACCCAGTGCATTTTATAATATATAAATTGTGCCTCAATGCATATTATTTACAGAAAAATAACATGGCTAATTTGTACTCTCTCTGCTTTGTGGAAAAGGGCTTCCTCCCCATAGGAGAAAATCTGAGGGAAGGTAAAGTAATCAAATACACTCGTGTAGATAATTTCTTAAAAGATGGTGCTTAAATTTCTCCCAAGTGGTATCAGAGACTAAAATGGCAGTATTCTACAGCGTTTTAAAAAGGAAATAGATGTTTGACTAGTGGTTAATCACAGTTATTTATTTTAGGAGAATGGCAGTCCATCAGGGCTCTGGCCATCTCTGTATTCTCAGCACATTGGAAGAAGGTGAGTGCTCCTACAGGTAGAGTCTCACAAAGCGACCATATTTAATGAAGCCAGAGAAAGCTTATTACATCTCCACGTGGCAACATAAATAGACTTATTTAATAATTATCATTTTATTTCTCATCTAATAAGTCAGCAGGTTTTTGGCATATTCAAAGGGAAAATTTCAACTTTACAGTTCTATGAGCAAGCTTTGCACAAATGAAAAGATGAATGCCTTGAGGAAAACCCGTGAGTGGAAATTTTTTGTTATTCCTATGGAGAAAAAAAAAAAATGGCCAGAGATGAGACTGTTTTCAGGTGTACAAAGGAATAGTACAAAGAATAATGAAAAGACTTTCCTGATATTCTGAGCAATGAATTAAGAGAAATCATTTAAACTTCAACAGAAGAATCACTCAAAATTTTTTTAAATTTCATAATAGAAGAGTTTGTGAAAAAAATTAGAAAACATTTCAGAATTTGAATAAATCTTGTTCTCATATCTTCAAGAGTAAGTATATATTCAAGAAATTAAAATATTACAGGGGCTGGCCCGGTGGCATAGCGGTTAAGTTCCCATGCTCTGCTTTGGGCGGCCCGGAGTTCACAGGTTTGGATCCTGTGTGCAGACCGATGCACACTTATCAAGCCATGCTGTGGCTGTTTTTCAAAAAGATTTTGAAAAACATATAAAGTAAAGGAAGATGGGCACAGATGTTAGCCCAGGGCCAATCCTCCTCAGGAAAAAAAAAGACGAGGATTGCCATCGGATGTTGGCTCAGGGCTAATCTTCTTCACACACACAAAAAAAATTATGAATCAGAAACTTCAATAGATCAACCTAATGAAATGAATTAATCAATAAAAGAGTTTGTGAAAAATCAGAACAAATTTTGGAATTTAGGTAAACTCTTTCTGACATCTTCAAGAGGAAACAGATCTTCAAGAAACTAAAATAGTTTGTCCTCACTTCAGTTTTGAGAAAAGAATATGACTACAATCTTTCAATATATGCTCAAAGAAAATTCGATGTCCCAGAATATTTCTCTAAATAGACCATTGGAAGGAAATACGGTCACTAAAGATATATTAATTTCACTTTATCATGCTTTCTTTCTCCAATTCTCCAAAATCAGATAGGTTTCTGTGACATAGAACCAGAAAAGAGTAATATTCTAGAATTTGATAAATTACTACATCACATCATTGCCCAAAGTTGCAATCAACCCAGGGTGTATAGGATCAGTAAGGCATATAGATTTTTTGTGTGTGTGTGTGAGAAAGATCAGCCCTGAGCTAACATCCATGCTAATCCTTCTCTTTTTGCTGAGGAAGACCTGCTCTGAGCTAACATCTATTGCCAATCCTCCCCCATTTTTTTCCCCAAAGCCCCAGTAGATAGTTGCATGTCATAGTTGCACATCCTTCTAGTTGCTGTATGTGGGACGCGGCCTCAGCATGGCTAGAGAAGCGGTGCATCAGTGTGCGCCCGGGATCCGAACGCAGGCCTCCAGCAGTGGAGTGCACGCACTTAAGCGCTAAGCCACGGGGCCGGCCCCCACATAGATTTTTTTATTGAAAAGTTTTCATGAATTAGAAATTTTTAGTAGGGAGAGGACAGTCATTGATATTTTATAAGGGGACTGAGCATCACAGTTTTTCTTTCCTTTCATATCAAGTGGCACATACATTTGCTAATGACTCTGTCACTAGGTGTAACTAATACTCATCAAGGCTGTTAGTTGCTGTTTGCCTTCCAAGCCTCCCCTCAATGTCATGTCAAGCAAAATTACAGTGGCAATGTAGCAAAACTAATTAGGCCACTCTGACCTTAGCAGTGGGCAGTTCTCATCGATCTCAGCCCAAGCTTGTTAGAATTTTGAAAAATGAAAAAAAGTAGAAAAATATTTCTGCTTTCTACTAGCCCTTTCTAATCACCTATTCATTCCAAGTGACATGAAATTAATGAATCCTCTATCAAAGGGGGCAACATTCAGAAAAGAAATGAGAGGTAAATCCTCTGAGATGCACTTTTAATTACATGTCTGTCTTAGTCGGTCGGGGCTGCTATAGCAAAATACCACAGACTGGGTGGCTTAAATAACAAACGTTTATTTCTCACAGTTGTGGAGGCTGGAAAGTCCAAGATCAAGGTATTTATACCGATGCCTTGTGCCAGCAGATTTGGTGGTGAGGTTTCTTGGTTTGCAGACAGTCATCTTCTTGCCATATTGGCAGAGAGAGATCATCTCTTTCCCGTCTACTTTCATAAGTGCACTAATCCCATCGATGAGGGCTCCACTCTCATGGCCTAATTACCTCCCAGGCCCAACCTTAAATATCATCATCTTGGAATGAAGGCTTCAACATATGAATTTTAGGGAGACACAAACATTCAGTCCATAAAAATATCAATCTCTCATTTAAAAGTGTGTGCTGCATTATTTTTTTTAAATATTGTATTCAAGTGATATAATTTTAGTAGAAATACTCTTTTTGAAGGAGAACTATAAATGACTTAGAGTCATTAAAATGTCGTAGTCACATTAAAGTGACAGTCTCAATTTAAAACAGGGTGAAATTCCATACTTACTTCAAGATTTAATATTCAATATTGAATATTTTCAAGATTCAATATTTCCTAAGGTTGCCTGCTAAGGGAGGAAGAAGTACAAGATTTTGTTTCAGAACCGGCATTGCCATACTCCTATATTTATGACAAAGAGCTTTATTGTCACATCATGATTCCTGAGAGACAGGCAAGTGGCAATTCTCTCACTGTCACATTTGGGCAGCATTAGCATTGGTATTACTTTGTTTTCTAAAATATGTTTTTCTTTACTGTCATATCATCAATAAAGCCAGATGCTGGAGTTCCTGTGTTACTTGTTGACTTTCTTATGTAAGGTCAAATTTCTCATTAATTCACATTTCACCTAATGGTGACTGTAAATAAATAGAAATTCTGGCAGAAATATACGAAATAAAAAGCTAAAAATGTCAATCTATCAATTGTCTATAATATATATATGGATAAAGATAGAGAAAATGATCGCTTCAAATGTAACCAAATAATATGTTAAATAGGGGCTTTTCAGACAATAGACTTTAACCTTTTGAGCTATATATAGTCATGCACCACATAATGACGGAGCGCACATGTGATGGTGGTCCCATAACATTAGTTCCATATAGCCCAGGTGTGTAAGAGGCTGTACCATCTAGGTTTGTGTAAGCACACTGCATGATGGTCCCACAACACCAAAATCACCTAACGACACATTTCTTAGAACATATGTCTGTCGTTAAGGAGCACACGACCGTAATATCAAAATAAAAACAGGAAGTCATAGATTACCATAAGCATTTAGCTTCTGAGGCAGAAGCTTTGTTTTCGGTTGTTTATTAATAGCATTGGGTTCTGAGAAAAATTCATAAAGTTGTGCTGCTGAAGTCTAACCCCAAATACTAGGAGAGTAAATTCTCTCTATAGAATGCCTGGTGGTGCTAGACCAGGGAATACACTTCTAAACATAATTCATTAGTAGCAGCCATGTATTGTATGATATTAACAACTTTAAAGAGAAATTATGTTGCAGGTACATGTACTCCATAGATATTCCACATATAAAGAGTAATGATGTTTGTTACCTTAATGTTCAATGATAGAAGAATAGAAGAATGGTAAGGTTGGTATGAAGTGTTTGAAGATTCATGCGGCCTTTAAAAGAGACAATTTTGTAGATTATGTAAAAACAGGAACAAAGTTATGCCAAGTGAAATGTAAAATTCAAAATCGTAACTCTACTAAGTTAGAGCTATGAGTTAGTAAACTTACATTTTCACGTTTCCCTCAACTCTAATAATTGGTCACAAAGTCCTGCTGATTCAGTTTTTTAAATATCTCTCCCATCTGATGCCTATTCTCTTCTTCACTTAACAATGTCACTTCCTTAGCTCAGGAACTCTTTTTCTTTTTCCTGGATTATCAAAATATCCTGGTCCTCTTGTCACCAAATAATTGTTCATACCCCACTGCAATGTCATTTTGCAGCAACTCCCATCAAGCAGAGGAGTCCATTTCCCCAACCATTCAGTCTTGCCATTGCAGCCTTGTGATTTGTTTTAACCAATAGAAGAGTAGACTGACATTTTCTAGCCTTAGGCAGCCTTGCAGTTTTCAGCTTTCTAGTAGCTCTGCCCAATCACTATAAAATATACACATGATGGATGAGGAGAAAGCCATGTAAACCATTCTCCGCTCCCCACCCTGTCATTCTAAGCAAAATTCAGTTAACTCTCAACAACAGAGCCTCCGTGCTAAACCTGCAACGGACCCCAGCCAGATGAGAAGTCTCAGCCAGTCCAGAAGAACCACCATGCTGAGCCAACCCATAGATTTGTTTTTTGTTTTTTTTGTTTTGTTTTGTTCATGAGGAAGATCAGCCCTGAGCTAACATCTATTGCCAATCCTTCTCCTTTTTTTTTTCCCCTTTTTCTCCCCAACGCCCCAGTAGATAGTTGTATGTTATAGTTGCACATCCTTCTAGTTGCTGTATGTGGGACGCGGCCTCAGCATGGCTAGACAAGCAGTGCATCGGTGCGCACCCAGGATCCGAACCCGGGCCACCAGTAGCGGAGCGCACACACTTAACCGCTAAGCCATGGGGCCGGCCCCATAGATTTGTGAACTGAATAATGAGCTCCTTTTTTTTTTTTTAAGCTATTCACTTTTGATATGGTTTTCTATGCAGCAATAGCTAAATAGTGCAGTTATAATTATATTTTTCATCATCAAAAATTCTACAGTGGATACCAATCAAACAAAATTAAACCCAAACTTTTTTCCATCAGACAAAGCCATTCCTCCTTGAGACTATCCAGCCTTATATCCTTCTCTTCCACCCTGGACTTAAGCCACAAAGTGTGGAATACTCTAATATGTAAAAATCCCCAAACTGATACACTTACCCGACAAAATCCCAAATGCCTATGTAGTTTATAACTTTTCAACACTTATCACACAGTAGGAGCAGTAAAGACGCAAGTAAATAATGTTTACCTCGAGAAAAAGGCCACCAGATTTAGTGTGCTGAGTCAACAGGATCTGCATTGAGCTGGGTCTGGGCTTTGTTGCAACTTGGTTTGATTCCGATCACCATTTTATTTCAGGGAAGCGTGAGACTTCGCCATCAGCAGAAATTGGAGTCTGAGCACTGATGAGATTCAAGAAATGTCTTTTGTTTTCTAGCCTACTCACCAGCTTTTTAAATCACTTTAATGCCTAGCTGTCAGCTATTTTGAGGGCCATGCGGAGTTTTTGCTCTCCAGGCTTGCCCCAGTTTTCTGAGCCTTTGGAAGACAGCTGCCTTACTCTGTGCAAAGGCCTGGAATGCCCCAAAGGATTTCTTACATTTCTCCTGCCCTGTCTCAGTACTTGAAGGGTCCTGCCTTGCTTTTGCACAAGGGCCTGCATGCTTAGGAATAATATCACTTAGATTTCCCTTTCTCCCCCGAGTCTTTAGCATAATATTGCATTATGCTAGATGACAACCCATGGGAAAGAGTAAACAGGTGGATGCAGACTCAGGCTGTGACTGGGCTCTTCACGTTAAAAGTTTCTTAAAGGTTCAGCTTGTCTCTCATCACTCCGGGCTACAGTATGTTTCCCTTCTTCTCACTGCTTCACCAGGTATGAGAAGTAATCACGGGTCCCCATGCTCCAATAAAGGGCTCGCTACTTTCTGGAATTTAGTTCATTATCCTTTCTTTTCATCCTCATCTCTCAGATGAGCTAAACCAAAACAACAACCATAATAACAACAACTATAATGTCTGTAGTCAGCCAGATGGTTTGGTTCAGGCAAGAGTGACGTCTCATGCAACTTTCCACATCCTAATTAGAAGCTTAAGTTTGTCTTCATGGAATTTTACTTGCCGTTTATGATAGAGATGTTCAGTTACCAGCTGTATGCTTGAGAATATACACATGCATATGACTCCCTGACAATTTTGTCCCTAGCCTGGTCTCTAAATTTAATGTTTTATACAGGTAAACTTAAAAGGGCTCCCTCCGTTAATTCAGCAGCATCAGAAATGGAAGTATTAGGCTTAAATGTCAATTTTTAAGATTAGCCAACATTTTTTTTTTCTAATCAGTCAATAAATTGACAAACTCGTATTAATAAATTAATGTTAATATATTCATAGTTAAACTGCATAAGTAGAGACTGCAGTATAACCAAGCAGAGTCAAGCTGAGCCTAGCAGTGGGAGAAGATTTTTCAAAGTTATGTTACGAAAAGTACTATGTGCTTTTGAAAAAACTCTGTGGGAGAATAAACAGAAACAATGGATTATTGCTGAAATTTGGACTAAAGCTCATAAGATGCTTAAACAATTCCCAGCAGATGAAAATGATCCATTTAGAGCCATCTTGTGGATCTAGGCCTGAAAAATATTGTACAATGTCTATCACCTTATTATTCCTTTGATTTCATTCCTACTGGTCTCATCTTCATTCACTTTGTTCCAGCCACACCAGCATTTTCCCCTATTTCTCAAACAATACAAGTGTGCTACAGTCCTAGGACATTTTCACTGACTCTTACTCTGCCTAGAACACGTTTCCCTCAGTTATGACTACGACTCCACTTCCTTACCTTCTTAGGTCTTTGCTCAAATGACACCTTCTTGGCAAAAGCATTCTCTGATGACCATATATAAAACTGCAACTGTCATTCCTGTATTTCTTACCTTCTTTACTTCTTATCTTCTTATCTTCCTGTACGTCTTTTATTTTTCTCCAGAGGACTTATCACCTTCTAATATATTATATAGTTTTCTGATTTGTTCTTTTTGATCTCTTCTCTCCACCCCTACCTTCCCACCACCACCACCACACACACTTGACCATAAGCTGTAAAAAGGCTGAATTGAAGTTTTTGTTTGTTTTTTCACAGCTGCCCTGTAATGCCTATGATAATGTCTGGCTTATAGATAATAGAATGGGGAAAGAAGGAAAGAAGGAAAGGAGGGAGGGAGGGAGGAAAGAAAGAAATAAAAAAGAGAGGAACCTAGAAGTATGGCATCTGGAATCAGATGATTTAGGTTAAAAATCTCAGCTCTCCTGCTTACTATAAGTTTTCTTGATGCTTAAGAATTATGAATATTAATTCCCTAGTCTTTAATTTGAGAGGTTTTAACATCTACCTCATAGAATCTTTATAATATTTAAATAAGATAAAGCATATCTTAGAGTTCCTGGAAAATGAAGAGCTTGAACCCTTGATAAACATTTTTATTACATACATTGTAAAAACTGGGCCAACACAATATTGAAGGAGAAGAACAGTGTTGGAGAACTGTTGCTCCCTGACCTCCAGACTCACTATCAACTACAGTAATCAAGACAGCGTGGTATTATTGAATGACTAGACAAATAGATCAGTGGTATAGAATAGAGAACCCAGAAATGCACCCACAAAAATACAGTTAACTAATCTTTGATAAAAAAACAAAAACAATACAATGGAGCAGAGATTGTCTTTTCCACCAATGGTGCTGGAACAACTGGACATCCACGTGAAAAAAAAAAATCTAGAGATAGACCTTGTACTCTTCACAAAAATTAACTCAAAAATGAACCAAAAACTTAAATGTAAAATGCAAAACTCTAATACTCCTAGAATGTAACATAGGAGAAAATCTAAATGACTTTGAGTAAGGCAATGACCTTTTAGATAAAATATCAAAGACATGATCTATGAAAGAAATAATTGATAAGCTGGACTTCATTAAAATGAAAAACTTCTGTTCTGTGAAACACATGTCAAGAGAATGAGAAGACAAGCCACAGACTGAGAAAGAATATTTGCAAAAGACATACCTGATAGAGGACTACTATCCAAAATATACAAAGAATTCTTAAAACTCAACAATAAGAAAATAAATACTCTGATTAAAAAATGGGCAAAAAATTTGAACAGATACTTAACCAAAAAAAGATACGTTTATTTTCCATAAACAATGTCTGTCCTGTTAACCCCTAAAATTCCAAAACTAAAAAAAGAAACTTCAGTTCATCAGGAAGATATAAAATTTTAAATTTGTATACACCTAATAATATTGTCCAAAAATGATAAAGCAAAACTTAACGGAACTAAAAGTAAAAATAGACAAATCATAGGGTTTCTTTTTTTACAAAATTTATCAATAACTAATAGAACAAAGAGACAAAAAAATCAGGAGGGATAAAAACTACTTAAACAATAAGATTAATAGAATTGACCTTATAAAACAATACTCTAAACAAATTCAGCATACACATTCTTTTCAAATTCACATGAAACATTTACTGACTTTCAGCATACATGAGCTTTAAAAAAAATCCTAAGAAATCTCAAAGGCTTAAACATATTTTCTGACAAATGTGAAGTTAAGATAGATATTGACAGCAAAAGATAGCAACAGAAAATCCCCAAGTACTTGGAAATTAGTAAATGTATAAATACTTCATACATCAAAGAAGAAATCGCTAAAGAAATGAGAAAGTCTTTGAATTAAACATAAAAAAATATACAACACATAAAAATGGGTAAAAGGTAGCTTAAGCTGTGTGTAGAGGTAAATATATGGTCTTAAATTCATGTCTTAGAACTAAAGGGACACTCAAAAGAAATTATCTAGGAATCATCTCAAGAAATGAAAAGGAACACAGAGAATGTAACTCAAATAAAGTATAAGAAAGCACATAAGAAAAATAAGTGAAGTTAATAAAATAAAACAATAAAAAATATTCAATAAAAGCCTCAACAAAATCAAAAAACTTTAAAAGAGTAATAAAACTGATAAATTCTGTCAAGCTTGATCAAGAAAAATGAGAGAGAGAAGAAAAAAGAGACAAAAAGAGAGAGAATCCAAATAAATAATTTCATGAATATAAAAGGAACATAATTACAGATTCAATAGACGTTGAAAATACGATCACAGCATATCATAAGTGACTTTATGCCATTAAATTAGAAAATGTAGATAAAATGTGCAAATTCCTAGGAAAATACACCAAACTGATAAAAGAATACATAAAACTCAGAATGATTTATATTTATTAAATAGTTTGAATCTATAATCAAAAATCTTCCCAAAAAGAAAACCTCAGCTTTAATGGTTTAATTTTACAAATATTATCTAAGGAATAAATAATAGCAACACTACAGAGTTGCTACTTTTTGCAGAGTTAAGGGAACATGGTTAATCCCAATCACAGTTAATGATGAAATATTTTTCCTTTGATACTGGTTACAAGACAGAGATGTCCGATAACATCACTCCAATGGAATGTTGTATGGGAGCTTCCAGATACTACAATAAAGCAAAATAAAGAAATAAGATATATGAGGATTGAAAAAATGAAAGAAAATTCTCATTATATTCAGATAACATGGCTGTCTAATAGACATTTGATAAATTGTAGAATTCATGATTAATTTGAGCAAAGTTGCTAAATAATACATCAGAATAAATTTCATTTCTAAATATCAAAAATAATAAGAATATAAATTTTAAAATACTATTTAATTACAAGTTTCAATATTATAAATCTATAATTTTCCCAATTCATGACATGGTTTCAATTAAATCATTAAAAATATTTTAATTACCAAGTTATTTGTTTTGTTTTGTTTTGTTTCTGTGAGGTGGGAGTGCAGAAATTGATAATATGATTCTAAAACTTATATGGCAGTACAACCAGCCAAGAATAGCTATAACTCACTAAGAACAAAGTGAGAGGTTTGCTCTATGGAATATCAAACTTAATATAAAGTGACAGTAACTAAGATATTGTGGTATTGGCTCAAAATTGAATTATGAGACCAAAGTAACAGAATAGAGGGCCAAAAACAGACCCACATACATAAGGAGACTTGCTTTATAAGAAATGGGCAAAGGACAATCGTTTCAATAAAAAGTGGGTGCTTGGTCAATTAAATATCAATAAAGAGAAAGGATACCAGTCTCCAGCTTCAGATTTCACACATCCAGCAATCCCTGGTGATCTCTAAATCCCATTTTGAAGCCATTTCAATAAAGCTTTTAGAAGGCCATACAGAGACTATTTTTTGACTTTGGGTAAGGAAAGGATTTCTTAAATTGGATACAAAAACACTGACCATAAGAGAAAGAACTGATAAGCTGATCAAAATCACTACTAAGACACAGAAAAGGCAAGCCATCCAATGGGAGAAGATATTTTCAATACCTGTAACAAAATGCTCATACTCAGAATAATATAAAAGAACTCATGAATTGATAAGAAAAATACTGAAAACTGAATAGAAAAAAATGTGCAATAGAATGGAAAAAAGATATCCAAATATCTCATAAAACTTTGAAAAAGGAACCAAATTCTTTAGCAATCAGGACATGTGAATCCTCTCACTGATACTGGCTAAAATGCAACTGACTAAAAATGCCACACATTGAAAAGGGTGTGGAGGAACTGGATCTCACAAACACTGCTGTAGGAGTACAGGTTGGTTAAACCACTTTGTAAAACTGTTATTACCTACTAAGAGGAATATATGCTGACTCTCCGACCCAGCAATTTTACTCCTAGGTGTATATGTAACAGAAATGTGTGCACCAAGTGACGTGCCTAAGAACGTTCATGGAAGTTTTATTCATAAGAACAGCAACTGAACTGTGCATCAGCAGTAGAACACATAAATCAGGACATAACTATAAATAAATTAAAATTAGTGAAGTATAGCTACATGCAATAACATGGATGATCCTCTCAAGCCTTATGTTGGATGAAATAAGTCAAACACAGAAGAATATTATTTTTTATAAGATTCAAATTATAAGTCAATCAAAACTAAATAACAGGGTTCTGAGTTGGAATAGTGGTTATCTTTAGGGAGGAAGAAAAAATACGACTGAGGTGTAGCAAGAAGAGGCTTCCACAGTATTGTTTACTTGGGTTTCATTTTATAATAATTAATTGAGTTGCACAATTATGCTTTTGTACTTTTCTGTAAGTGTAAAGTACATTTTTTTAATGTTAAGAAAAGGAATGGGAAATTCACACAGGTTAGTTAGTAAAAACAGCAGATCTCTTTTCCCTGTTTCCTTCTGTAAATTGTATGGAACTTGACCAAGAAGGGAACAAAATTCACTATCATCCACAACAGATATCAAGAATATGACACTTTTAAGTGTCTATGAGGAGGTAGAGCAATTGGAACTCTGGGACATCGCAGCAAGAAGTGTAAAATGGCACAACTATTTAGCAAAAGTTAAACACACACCTACCCTCTGATCCAGCAATTTTACTTGGATCAGATTTCACTTTTACCCAAAATTTACCCCAAAATTTCACTTTTACTCAAGATATTTGAAAACATGTGCCCACCAAAAAACGTGTTTAAAGATGTTCATAAAAATTTTATTCAAAGTAGCCCCAAACTGGTAACCACCCTAATACCCATCAACAGAAGAATGGATAAACAACAGAATGCAACATAGCAATAAATGTAAACAAACTACTGATACACACACAACATAGATAAATCTCACAGCAGGATGTTGAGCAAAAGAAAGCCAATACAGGGGCCGGCCTGGTGGCGCTAGCGGTTAAGTGCGCACACTCCGCTGCCGGCAGCCCAGGGTTCGCTGGTTTGGATCCTGGGCGCACACTGACGTACCGCTTGGCAAGCCATGTTGTGGCAGCGTCCCATATAAAGTGGAGGAAGATGGGCATGGATGTTAGCCCAGGGCCAGTCTTCCTCAGCAAAAAGAGGAGGATTAGCATGGATGTTATCTCAGGGCTGATCTTCCCCCCCCCCCCAAAAAAAAGAGAGCCAATACAAAGGAATACACGCAGTACGAATCTAATTATACAAAGTTACAGAACAGGCAAAAATAGCCATGTTCATAAGAATCAGAACAGTATTTGCCTCTTGGAGGTGGAGATTGAACGGAAAGTGAATGAGGGAATTTTCTGGAGTGAATGGAAATGTTCTATATCTTTATTAGGGTACAAGTTACATGTAGATATATATTATTCATAACTCACTGAATTTGTATTTTCACTATATAAATGATATGTAAATTTAGAATGAGATATTGAAATAATTTGTACAGCTGACCCACTCTCTTATTCCCAGATTTACAACCAGACAAATTGAGATACACATGAGAGAATACAGAGTCCAAACAGAGCTGTAATCAAATTCAAGATCATGATCCTGGCTTTTAATCTTGCGATAGATCACAGAAATGGAAAACAGAGTAAGAGGTTTCGGGCTATTAATAATCCAACACTGAAAAAAAAGTAATAATACAGGAGGGGTGTAATTGTGATTCTTGGGAATATGTGATTATTGGGGACGACGGTAGGAAGAACTTTATTGAATAAGTTAATCACAATTAATGCTAAAATGCTATCCACATTCCAAATTTTATAAAAGGAAACAACATAATACTGTACATTATTCAAAAACATTTGAAAAGGAAATCTCACTCATTTTATTTAAAAAGAAACAAGATGAGAGTCCAACAGTAGTATATATAATGATTATGGCTTAAATTTACTAGTGAACAACAAAATTAGCAAAGACAATAAATGAAAATTCAAAAGTAATGTTTAAAAAAATCCCAATAACTTGTAACTAACAATAGAGTCTCAAAATACCATAAAAATTCAAAAGACTAAATAAGAAATAATGGCCCGACTACAAAAATTAAATATATATCACACTAATTTATGCTACACAAAGTAAAATTTCTGTATAATTATTTATAAAAATCAGACATTATTTTAATAAAAACATGATGCTTAAATAACATTAATAAACCTGAAAGTTTCAATTAATCTCATAAAAATGCATAAAGCCAAAACTAACAGAGATCTAAGGAGAAAATTTTAGAAAAAATAATTAAAAGGAATATTTCAGCCAAGTTTTAACTTGTAAAATCTATAATGGATAGATATTAAACACTAAGGATGTAGATGAAAATACAATACATGAGATTAGATATTTACCAAATTCTTTTCACTCTAAACCATGTATCATTTCTTAATACGTCCATGATTCTTTTTGCTAAACTTATAAGAGACCTCAAGAAAAAATGCATGATAAAAAACAACCAACTTATCAGCCACAGTTCTAAGTTTTACCTGGTGAAGATACCTCCAAAAAATCACTGTCCAGGACAAATTTTTGAGAATTCCAAAACCATAGGCACTACTCAAGCTACCACAAGCACTACTCAAACAGTGGAAAGCAATCTTAGGAAAACTGAATAAAAACTTGAGGAGAGGTAAAAATGGGCATATATGGGATTATACGCCATAACACCACGTACCATGATGAACTCCACATAAAATCAAACACTTGTTAGATCTACATAAAAACATTCTTAAAATGTAAGGAATGTTCAATAGCTATGTGGAGCAACAATGAATTTCTTAGCTTTGAAATCACAGAAGAAATCACAAAAAACAAAATTGACAAATTTAAACATATAAACTTTTCAAACTTTGGTCTTATGAAAATAAAAATAGATCATTATTAAGACATGTAATAGTTCAAACATTTATCAGAAAAAAAAATGAGGGCTCTAATACAAGTATATGAAAGGTTATGAGAAATTTATATAAAAATAAATAAAATTACTAGAGTAAAATTTATGCCAATAATCTTTCTTGCAAGTTATCAAAGAACTGCCAATAAGAGCACCTAGAATAGGCAACAAAAATTTTATAACAAACAAGACATAAAGGTCAGACTAAATGGACATTGTCATGATTGGCATCTTTATTCAGAGCTGGCGGCATTCTTTGTGCACATCTTTTGGAAATTATTATAACGTATAGTAAATGTTCTATAATTGTACATTCCTTTTATAAGTCATTCTGATTCTAGGATTTTACCCTAAGGAAATAATTCAATAGAATTTCAAATGATATGCATGAAAACATTCATTGCATCATTATCAGGAATACTAAAAAGAATGTCCAACCTCTGAGGACACATTAAATAGAGCCTGGTGCATTGAAATGGTAAAATTATCTATAGCCATTAAAAGTCTAATTATGACCTCAATTTATAATTATTAAGAACAAATTTATTTATTTTTTTTGGAGAGGAAGATTGGCCCTAAACTAACATCTGTTGCCAATCTTCCTCTTTTTGCTTGAGGAATATTGTCCTTGAGCTAACATCTGTGCCAATATTCCTCTATTTTGTACGTGGGATGCCGCCACAGCATGGTTTGATAAGCGGTGTGTCGGTCCACACCCAGAATCTGAACCCGCGAACCCTGGGCCACCGAAGCAGAGCGAGCAAACTTAATCATTATGCCACTGGGCCAGCTCCAAGAGCAAAATTTTAAGGGTAAAAAGAAATATATAACATGGTATCTATACTATGATTGTGATTATGTAAAAAAGTATTATGCATGTGGAACAGAATATACACAAATGAAAATAGTGATAGGATTATGGCTGATGTTTTAAAGTTGTTATTCTTTAAGACTATGTCTAACACTACAATGTCTATTTACAAGAAAAAATTAATGAGCCAATTTTTATTATTCTATATTGCTGCCAACTTACAAAGTGCATAACAATGAACAGGATGGAAACCATTAGAGTAGAGAACATCATTGACCTTCTGCTTATGGAAGAATAAACTGACCTTCAGGATAAAGGGGGAAAAAAAGGAAAGAAAACTATTATGTATTAACCAAGTAACTTTGCTAATATCTGCCAAGGAAATGAGACAGGAAACAGGCACAGTCCTCACTGACCTTCCAGATACCTATGACACAGTATAACTTTGAGGGCTCAAATAAAAACTGCAGTCTATTGCACCTGACAGCAAGCTTTGCACTTTCATTATGCATATAATATCTAATAGATCATTTGAAATCATTACCTGTCAAGAGGGGAAAAGAAAGGCAGAGGGAAAACCTTGAAGAACAGAGTTTGTCAAGGGTCAAAGTAAATGGCAATATACTTTAATAAGCATTGAGCTCCACATTATCTCTGGGTGGCCTATACACTCAATGGACTGTGGTATCATATATTGAATTGCAGAATAACTTCTTAGGGGCCCAGAATACCCTTCCAGGATATCTTTCTATTCATCAGTTTATATGTAGTCCAAAAAAAATTCAATGTCATTGTTACCATAAGTAACATATCATTGGGAAGAAACATTTTTGAGCAATCAAAACCTTAAGATGTATTACATATTTATATTTTTTATGATTTTTATATTATCTACATTACAGTTTTTCATATTAATAGTAACAATGAGAAATAATCTTGTGTTTTTCATCTTTTCAGCACTCAATATCTAAATAATGTATGCAGGCTAATAATACAGCCATGGAACAGACATGATAAAACGCAAGCTGTGTTTGCTAACAATGAGGGAAACAATATTTTTCAGATAAATGGCTCCTACCACTGCATGCCAGTAAAACACTGGAAACCAGCTTTTCACAATCTTGGATCTAAGATCATGGAAGATAATCATTCCATATTCTCCCAAACATCCCACACATCAGAACCTAGAGGCAGAGTGATTGACATAGAAACAGAAGTGAATAGAAGTCAAATTACTCAGATTCTAGTTTGTGTTCTATTGCAAAATTGTTTATCTATCTAGTTTGTGCTCTATTGTAAAATTATTTATTGTACTTGCCATCTTCTCCAAGTCTTTGGATCTCGATTTTCTCATTGAATAAAATGAATAAACATCAATACATAAGATGGTTTCCAAAGTTACTTCCCACAGTAGGTCCACAATTCTATTTGAATGCTAGAGTAATTTTTTCTCCTTCTCTTCAACTGTGCATGTAAGAAAGAAGCAAAATCATTGTCTTGGTTGATACTATAATATGCTTAAACAGTTTGGAAGGTTGTTGAAGTCATGTATAAAACGAAGTTTCAATGACATGTGCTACAGAAAACCACAGTCTCCCTTCTTATGCTACAAAGTCAAATGTGAAAATTGCCCTTGTGCTAGCTTGCAATGGGCCTAAGAAATAAAGTATGGAATTCACTACTAAATTTTTGCTTTAATCTTAAAGGAGGATAAAGTGACTCTTAGGGTTTCCTACTGGTTATGCAGTCTAGCAGAACACTCTAAATTTCAGAACACACTGTATGGCTCATGGGGTATTATTTGTTCTCCTTTTGCTGAACCTTTTATGACAAAGGGCATTATTTTACTGGTGCATTCAGTGGTACTTCTCAAGATCCTAAACATAGCATACTGGTAAGAGACACAAGGAATCCTAATGTTAATTAAAATTCAACTGAATTTTATGGGAAAAAAGGCTTTCCTGAAATACCTTAAAGATTTAGACTTCGTATGTAACATTTTTATTTTTAAGCTTCAAAGATGAACTTTAAGAACACAGGTTTTACTTAGGAAGGGAAGATATTATAGTTCATTGGATTCAGGAGACAATTTTAGGTGCCGCCAATGTCAAACAATTTATCTTGGCAGCTATTTCCAACTCTAATGCATATCAACACTCTAACAACTCCTACAACTGTGTATATATATTTTTAACTTTCTTTTATCCTAAAAGTAAATAGATATCTACGTGCCATTTCTAAAGTGAAATGCCCTTAGGCCTATCTTTTAGATATGGGTACTTGCTAAATACAGTTTAAAGCTGATAATTTGACTTGTAGTTAAAGAGCTATTTGACTGGATTTGGTGAAACATTTCCTAATCCTTCGATTTCTTTCTGTCATGGAAGTCCCAGCTTTCCACCATCTCTGCCAAGAAGTCTCCAAAACATTACCGTTTTTGCTTATTAATTCTCTTATTACTTCAATATGAATTCAATTCATTTCACTTTAGCAGGTCAATATTAATTTAAGTAATATTCGCTATCCAACAAATTCAATAGCTATGTGACACTTAAAGATACTAGGGCTTAAAGAGAATTGTATCCACTAGTAATATACAGGCTGGCAGTTCCCTTTGCAATCTGTGTGTAAATACAACAAGGAATGGCAAGATAAATAGGTGAAAACATATTTTCATCACCTTGCATTATTTAACTGTGGAAATACTACAGAAATTGCCTATCAGTATTTTGAACCACTATCTTACCAATATCCCTTACATTCAAATCATCTCCAATTTGTTTCCAAGTTTTTTCACTTTGTTTTAGATTGTATACCAGACTAGCACTGTCTATATCATTAGACAGTGACTCATATGTAACGTGTTCTGAGCTGACTTCCTGCCTATTTATCTCAGCAAATGCTAAATAACAGCAAGCAATTTAATCAGGAGAATCAGCAGGAATTGTAAACACCATACACTGAAAACTGGATGTGCTGTAGTTCCCTGGGAAATGGACTCATCTTAATTGCTAAGTTTAAAAAGGAAAAAAAAGTATTTTGTCTATATGTTATAGAAAGGTAAATAGATTGATAGAGATAGGTGTGTATGTGTATGTATAGATTTGTGTGTGTGTATACATACATTATATATGTGTGTGTATATATGGTTTTGAAACAAAAAATATTATTTTTTATATATCTTCTAAAAATTTAAACATGGAGAAATTAACTAATTGGTGATAACCACTAAGGACTAGCTTGTTTTGAAAGTTAGTTGTCTGTCTCACAAAAGGTAACATGGAAAGCATGGATTGGACAGTTTTCTCATTGACTCTCACTTCAGTTTTCTTTCCAGCACACCATGTCATTTACTGTGTACTTCCAATTTCACGTAGGTCAAATAAAAAATTTTATGGACATACTTTTCTATGAAACCATCCAGTGTTAATTCACATCTGAGAACTACTTAATTTAGTCTTTATCTTTAAAAGAAATAAACACACAGTCTATATTCTCACAGTAGTATCTCTCAAGAACTAAAATACCCAAAACTTTCAGTGCAGTTTTCAAGAAATGTTATTCATATGATTTATATATCGCAAAATATTTATGGTGTGACATTCAGCTTTTGTTGGCTTTACCTTGGGAACATTCGATTCTGTTTTAGTAAGTGCAGTTTCTGCTCATGGTCTACCACTCAGAGATCAGGATGCACCCCCAGTTGTAGCAACATGTGGGAAGCACAGAGTCGTGACCGATCACCAGATGGGATGTTTGAAATATTAGTGAGAGCTCTTTATTTTCCTAGCCACCAGCTGACTCCATCTTGCTTCATATATTACCGAAGCAAAGCAGAAAATATAAAACAGTCCTGAAAACTAAGGCAGTGGATTGTTCACCCAAAAATTTTAAACTCTAAGGAGTTAATAGTTTATTCATTGAGTCTTACTTTTTTTTCCCTCAACTAGCCTTATTTTATTGTTGTCGTTGCTGCTGCTATTTTTGTTGTTGTTGTTTGGCAACAAGGTTGAGGGGAAATAGACTTTTTGGGGTTTGGTAGCCCAAGGTTTTCATCCCGAAAGAGTTGATTGCTCTTTTGGGGATTGTTGGGGAAACTGCTGATGTGATCTTGGTCAAGTTAGTTAGTTAGTTATTGTGAGGAAGATTCACCCGGAGCTAACATCCGTAGCCAATCTTTTTTATGCTTGAGGAAGACCAGCCCTGAGCTAACATCCGTGCCAATCCTCCTCCATTTTGTATGTGGGTCACCTGCACAGCATGGCTATTGAGTGGAGTAGGTCCCTGCCCGGGATCCGAACCCCCGAACCAGGGCCACCAAAGCAGAGCATATGGAACTTTAACTATTTGGCCATGGGGCCGGACCCCTAAGTTATTTATTTTTATGGGCCTTGATTCACTCACATGTAAAACTGTGATTAAAAATATCTTACTTGCACGAATATATAAAAAGTGCTTATCACAGTGGTAAGCACATAGTGAGGACTCAATTAATGAGAGTTACGCATATATTATCTTATTAATGAGTTTTAGATCCTTATTTAACATCAAGTAACTAGAACAGGGGTTGGTAAACTTTTTCTTAAAGGGCAAGATAGTAAATACATTAGGCTTTGAAGGTCAAGAGGAAAAAATCAAGGATATTATGTAGATACTTATATAATCATTTAAAATGTAACCATTTAAAAAAGTAAAAACCATTTTAGCTCATTGGCTATTAAACACAAACACTGAAGCAGAGGATGAAGCAAATCAGGGCCACCAGCCATTGTTGCCCACCCCTGAACTAGAAGACTAAAATTGAGAAAAGAAGTAAAACAACTTAGCCCATTTCCTCCTATTTTGGTAAAAAAGTAGTCAGTCTTAGCTAAAATGAGAAATGATCTGGGAATTGCGTCTATCATTACTGTTATTATCCTTTAGAATAAAGTCATGTTCTATGGAGCTAGCCTCAGTTGTCTAGTACTTCCGTCATCCAGTGAATCCTAAGACACAAACCTCACAAACCTCTGTATGAAGAATTCATGATAGGGAAATGAGCGAAAAAAACTTATAGAGAAAAACATTCCGAAAAAGTTTTCTCTGCATTCAAAAGTGAAATATGGCCTGGTAAATGGCCGAAAAACTGAGACTTAAATATCCATTTCTAGATACACTAAAGCTAATACTGATTTGGTTATTCATTTATTAAAGTGGCATTTATTGCACACTTACTATGTGCCGGACACTATTCTAGGCCCAGAGGATATTGAAATACAAAGAACAAAGAAACATCTCTATCATTTAACACATACATTTTGATGGAGGAATATAGGAAATAAACAAACAATATGGTACTCTAGATGGTAACAAGTGCTATGAAGTGTTGTGTGTTAAGTACTCTGAAGAAAAGTAAAGCAAGAAGAGAAGATATTATTGAGCAATTGTGTGTGAGTGTGTGTTATATGGGACAGAGCAGCTGCAGTTTTCCATAGGGTTGTTAGGGAAGGTCTCACTGATAAGAAAAGAAGCTGAGGTAAAAAAGCTAGCCCTACAGTTGCCTGGGAAAAGAGTATTCTAGGCAGAGGAAAATGAAAAGTCTCTAAGACTGGAAGATGCCTGGCATCAAGGAGAAACCACACAGAGGCGACATGATGGAGTCAAACTAAGGGAGAGGGAGGAAGGGCAAGGATGTCATAAAAGATTGTGCCTTGGAAACCATTGTAAAAAGGGAAGTGTTTTTTATCCTCTGTGAGAAGTAGGAAGCCATTGGAGACGTTTATAACAGAATAGTGACATGATCTAATTTCCATTTTGACAAAATTCCTCAATAGGGATTTGTTTCTGGGACTCTTTTTGGTATTTAGTTTGACAATGAGTATAAGTAAATTATATCACCATAGTGAGAGATTTCTTCAGCCCGCTAAATATCGTTTATTTTATTTAACTTATTTAGTTTTATAGACATTTTTCTTTCAAAATAAGAGTTTTCAATAACCAAATTATCCATTTACTCATTTATTATGAAAACTAACAAAGACATATTCAATATATGTTAGGTGTCAGATTCTGTATGTGTCACCTACAATATAAAGATGGTTCAGACATATTAAAAGAGTGTGTAGTCTATTGGGGAACTGTAATAAAATAATAAGAAAATACAGGAAAAAAATAATTACAATGAAGAGAAATTTAATACATCATCAAACTGTAATACTTGCTATATCTTATTATTATTACTAATTCTTCTACTGACAATGCTAGTCATGATGATGATAAATTAAATGGTCAACCAAAGAGTAAATGAGTGTCTTCTTGAAACAGTCATTGCTACTAACTCTATGTATGATCCAAAGGACCTCATTTCCCACTTATATAAAATTAGAAGTTACTACACTCTTCTTCAATCTGTACTTCCCTATGTCTTTGAACATTTGTAACTCATTGTTGGTTCAATTTCACAAAAGTGTCTACTTTTCTAGAAGTCTGACAGTTTTTATCTTGCAACAGAAAAGAATTCAAGTTTTTTTGAGATTTCCATAAATCATTTGCTACCAACTAGAAGTAATCAAGGTGCCAAGAAATTAGAATTGGTAATCAATAGCATAAAATCAAGTAGCCGTGTGGTATGGATTGTCTATGAAGTATATGAGGAAGGACATAGGAGTAGACATAAGAAAGGACTTAATTCAAATGCTGCTTTGTGACTTGCAGTTGCTGTGGGCATGTCACTTTTGTATCAAGTCAAACTTATTTATTGTCTTATTTATTTCCTTTCTATCTGGGATGAAATTTTATCCCGAGGAAATTAACTGACCTGACCATAAAGGAAGTCAGAACTACTGGGACTTCACTGCAATTGAAGCTAGATGAGGAGTAGTTGAAATATTGAGTGACTGTTAACAATTGCAGCTCAGGAACAAACACCATAGGCATTGGGTGATAAAAATCAAAAGAGTGGTATAAATGGTAAAGACTGTCTAAGGGCTCAGAGGATACAGAAATCACAACTAGGAGTGATCAGTAAAAACTTCACAGAGGAGGTTGCTCAAGCACATGAAAAGATATTTGAAGGAGAGACAAGACTTAAAGAAATGGTAACAGAAAGGGCGTTCCAAATGAACGGAATGGCTAGTGATCCCATTTGGTAAAACATGAGGAAGATGCCTGGATTTAGCTGCAATAGAGAGCTCAGAGAGAGAAGAGAGGTAATAAACTACGTGGTTAAAGTAGCTTATGGCCAAATTATAGGGATCGCAAAATTCAGATTTTTATGATTTTAAAATTTTGTTTCCAAGCATGAAGTAAGCAGCTTGCATTACAAGTTCTTGTTCTTATACTTATTATTTCTTTTAGCCAATCATCCCACATTTGATTAGATGATATTCTATACTGAGTTTTAAAATAACCAATATAATGGACAAAGAGATCAAAATTTAATGAATATGGCCATGAGGATTTGTAATAATGCTGTTAAAATTTTCTATGATAAAATCTCAGAGTTATTTTTTCTGTGTTTAAGCTTTTCAAGCTAAGAGCTTTTAGCTTAAGGTTGGAATTATGGGTTACAGTCTGCTTTACCTACAATTTTTATAACTAGCCATGTGACCTTAAAAATGTTGCTTAAGCTCTCAGTTAAAGTGTATTTTGTAAACTTATGAATTGAATAGTTTGGGTTAGATATTCACTGAGGTCACTTCCAAATGGAATATTTTAAATTCTATAATTTTAGCTTTTAAGGAAAAATTTTCATGTGTAAACTAATACTAATACAATGTAGGTCATGTCTAGACAACACCTTGAGAAGGTAAATCAATTTACTGTGACACTTCTAATAACAAAATCAATCACTCTTGTCATTTAAACAATTTTCAGTCTAAACTGTTGAGAAAAGACCACAAGGAATAATGGGAAAAGCACTTATTTTGTAAATCAGGTACCAGAGTTTCATCTTTAATCTTAATACTCTAGTAACCTTGAATATATTACTTAAACTTGATGAGCCTCATTTCTCTTCCCCACGTGATGCGGTAAATAATACAAACGTATATTCTCTGTGCCTATTTGCTTTCAAAGCAATGACTCCAAGTCTTTAGTGGCTTTGCCATTTGCCTTTTTGTGGCAGAAGCTGAAGGTAAGACTGGTGGATCATATTTTCCTTTGTAGTTGACTTAACTTCATCTATTTAGATTGATTTTGATATTTTTGAAGAAAATTTATCTCATCAGTAAAGTACATATCATAGAAACATAGTATGTTTGATCTGGAAAACAAATATATTCCTCTCATTTTACACATGAGTAAATAGAAAAATTAGAACAAGTCAAGATTAAACAGTGGTAATATTTCCTCAGTGATTCCATTCCAGGAGAGTATATAGAGTACACTATATAGTCATTGCATTTTAATTCAATTTCTAAAATTTTACTCATGTCAGTCTTACTGGTTGACTACAGGTTAACAATAAGAAAAAAAAATATTTGGAAATTTGGACTCTCTCCCAAATGACGGACTCCTGAAGTTCAAATGTCATATTGTATTAAGCAAAATATTGGTCATTTGGTAGAAAGTTTGTAAAAGTAAAAAATTAAGCCTAAAATGATCCCTAGTTACCTTTTTATCTTAGTATTTATTATACTAAGTCTGTTATGAGTTGAGCACAGATTAAGATCAGAAAACCTGAACAGATGTAACAAAGTGGAAATATGTAAAAACATACTGCAAAACAGCATCACTTCTATGACACTAACAATGTTCTATATTTGCCTTTCTTCTCTCTTTATATAGTCAAGAAAATTTCCTGACAATAGGATCTTTGTTTTCTGAAAGCCCATCTGCTCTTGATGTTTATATATCATCTCATGAATTGACTATTATAATTTTCATCACACCCCCCGGACTTAATGTTAGATGCAAGCTTCAGCTTAATTCTCACTTGATGTAAACTTGCTCGACCACCTCTAAACATAGTTGGCACCTATTAGAAAGCAACATCATTCTCTCTGCACACTCCCTAGACTCAGCGAGTAACAAAATAAAATCTTTTTGCCAACTTCATATCGAAAAGGGAAAAGGTGAAATCAATGGAACAATAAAAACTGCAATCTCTTTTTGTCACATTTTATGACCTCATCACCAACAAAATCCACAAGGTCATCACTCCTTGCATTGTCTGTTAACGGTCTGGGTACAATTACTGCTACCTTTTGAACTGGTGTTTTTTTTACAATATTACTTTTTGTTTGCTTGTTTTATTGGATATTACTACAGGTTCCCCCCTTTTGGTTAAAATGAACCTCAAAGAAGAATGCTATCATCGAATGCAATAAGCTCATGCAAGAAAGATAAATGTGGTCCTCCAATACCATCATTGCAGACAGTTTCTGTTGCCCAGCCATATCAATTCTTTACAGTTTACAGTCAATTCAGATAGCAAACCAAAAGCAAACAAAATTAATGCACTTGATACATAATTTATCACAGTTCCTACTGTGACTTCTTGAAATGTAAATGAAAAAATTTTTTTTTCTAGTTGTGAAAAATACATAGTCTAAAATATAAGTAATGTAGCATGGAAATAGATAGCTTTTCTTTCAATAAATAGAATTTTTAATGAAAATTGAAAGATTCATCCATTTTGGTTAACATTGATTGGGTTGATTATAATCTCTGGTCCCTTTTTAAAGTATCACACAACCAAGAAGACTATATTTCAATCAAGGATTAAAGAAGTGACCTGTGATGGCTTGTTTTTTTTTTGTGAGGAGGATCAGCCCTGAGCTAACACCCATGCTAATCCTCCTCTTTTTGCTGAGGAAGACCGGTTCTGAGCTAACATCTATTGCCAATCCTCCTCCTTTTTCTTCCCAAAAGCCCCAGTAGATAGTTGTATGTCATAGTTGCACAGCCTTCTAGTTGCTGTATGTGGGACGCGGCCTCAGCATGGCCGGAGAAGCGGTGCGTCGGTGCGCGCCGGGATCCCAACCCAGGGCCACCAGTAGCGGAGCACAAGCACTTAATCGCTAAGCCACCGGGCCGGCCCCCTGTGATGGTTTTTAATGTTTATTTAGCAGATTTTATTTACTGCAGAACTGAGTTTGATAGTGACTTAGCTGAGGGCTGATCTTCCTCACAAAAAAAAAAAAAAGAAGAAGAATAAAACGTAAAAAATATAGGATTTAACTTGACAGAAAAATAATAAACAGTGAGAATAATATAAATTAATATATAAAATATGTGTAATATCATATAAAATATCGTATAAAAAATTAAGGAGATGCAGAGTCTTCTTACAGAGACTCTAAGTACTCATGACTAGGACCATTTCAAATTCAAGGAAGCTCTAAAAAGAAGTTTATGCTTAGTAACAAATTTAAAACTTGGGAGGAAAGAAGTAGAAATATAAAAGTAAGTAGTCTATTTAACATTACTGTCATAGAAATTGAGGCTTTGTGGAATTTTTTCGATTTGCATGTACATTATTCTATTTCTGTTCTTAAAGCCAGCCCTACTGAGAAAGCCACACAGGCCGAAACCAAGCATCAGCAGGAGAAGCAGCAGCAACAACAATGAAAGCAGGAAAGAAAGAGCCATAAACATTAATTTAGTTCACTAGAAGCCCCATTATCATCACCGTAATCTTCAAAGTTGGATCACCCTGCGGTAGCCTCAGATTTAACGTTAGAATCTTCTGCGACTAAATTGAAGAAATCAGCTGCTATCATCTTCCGAGCAGGGAAATTTATTCTGTGTAATTTAATGTAAAAGAACCTTTTATACTTGTGACCATTATGCCCTTCTACATTAGAGCAATAGCAAGACACATTGAAAAGCAAAGGCAAGTTTTACAAGCTAGACTGCTTTCCTGACGTTACAAAGAAAGAGAGAAACTTACAACCCAGCACACCACATGCTGATGATATTTCCAAAGCATTTTTCCCTAGTTTGTATACATTGCTCCAAAATTGGATTTTTGTACATCGAACTCAAACCGGTGTTTGTGCTGAGCGGGTGGATTAAAGAGTCTCTTAAAGAGCCCTATTTGTACTTCGAGTCTGACCTTGGGTGATTTTGACTCAAATAATCTATTCAAAAAGAAGTCTCAGAGACTTGTAATCTCTACCTCAAAGTTTAAAGAGTAGGAACCACTATTCCTTTACTCCTCACCTGCCATTCACCATGTTGAATGGGTCCTAGTGTCTCCACAGATCTTGGGTTACATTAGTATTAGGATAAAATCAACATTTGTCACATGGCCTCTAAAATCTTATAGGATCTGGGCTCTGCCTAATTCAAGAGCAACTTCGTGGGCTTTTCCCTCTCTTGCTTTCTAATGGAGATTCGCCCACAGCAGCTCTACCAGAATCCTTGGAGCTTATCATTTTCATTCCTGCCTCAGGACCTGCCCTCTTCATTCTATCTATGCTTTGCATTCTAAGTCAAGGAAGTCTCTGCTGCCCTCCAGACTTAGGTTAGGTTTCCTCATTTGTTAATTATTATAGCATCTTGTACTTTTCCTTTGTAGCACTTTTCACAATTGTATTTATTTAATTATGCGATTAACAAATTGCTTAATACCTTCTACCTCTGTCCCAACCCACTGAATTGCAGATTTCATGAGAATAAAGGCTGTTGTTTTCACAGTTCTTTACACTATCCCAGGGCTTAGACAATGGCTCCACAAAATAGGTACTCAGTATGTATTGGTTGCATGAATTTGGAGATGTCACTGCCAAGTCCTTTGCATGTGCCAGCTAAGGAATTTGGGCATTAACCTGACAGGGTTATAGGAGCCAAAATATGTGACCTCTGATGGACTATCAGTCCCTCATTGTATTTTGGAAGAGATTTACATTTCTTTTTTTGTCAGCTGCTCTGAGGATGAAAAAAGAAATGCTTTCCTGAATGAGTTAACCCAGAAGATTTCTAGCTTCAGACTTTAGCGTGTCCACATCTACCTGGAAGAAAAGTGGTATTAGTCTACTTGGTATTGCCCTGCCATTTCCCCATGAGTTGTCTCAATTCAGGCACTTTTACCTAACAGGTTCTCCCTAATCTCTGCATCTTGAATAAGCTGGGTGTTCGCACTCCACCAGTCAATATAAACTAAAAGTGTACATTCTTCCGAGCAGTGCGCACATTTAGGCATACAGAGGACTTGCCAACAACTAAAATTCTTCCTTTTATGGCCACTGTGGGGCCAAGGGTCAGTCATACAAATGGAGCCTGAGGAATAGGTCTGAGCATCTTAGGTTCCTAAAGATAGACACATAGCCAACTATTTCTATTAGTATTCCCGGCATCTATCAGAATGGGATTGAGCAGTGGCCTTATCAATATTTTTTCTTTTTAGCCTTGGAACAAAAACTTTTTTCCCATTCAAATTTAAGAGACATAAGCAACAAAACTAGTTAAGAAAATAATATTCTAGGCATTGTAAGTATACTACAATGAGGCTAATAAAGAAATTATGAAAATTTTTATGATATGCTATGTTCTATGGTGACAATAGCAGATTAATGACATTAAAAATGATCCATTAATCTCAAACAAACATTTAGCTAATATACTTGCTACACTAGGAAATACGCACTTTTCAATTAAAAAGAGCATATATTTTATAATTTAAAGGAAAAAATACTTGAGTTTAAGGCCAATAATATAATATAAAGAGGACTCCAGAATTTTAAATTTTAAAACTGCAGTTTGGTTATTTCATGTACCATAAATCAATGTCCTGTGTAATCAAAAAAGGAAAAATGAAAGTCTGTCTAAATTAATAATAGTTGAGCAGCCCATGTGTATTAATCTAATCTAACAGGTTTTATTACTCTGCAGAAATTTTCTCAAGGCTTAATATCTTTTATATAAAAAAGAAAGGATGATTGGGAATGATTAAAAAATATAATTGAGGAAAATATTCATTTCAACTATAAATGAAAACTGGTAATGAACGAGCAATGAATGACCATGAGTTCTGTCATTGCTCAGTAATCATATTTAACAGAGAAATATAGTTCAGATTAAAATATGCTGAAACAGAGCTGGAAAGGAATTAAAAAAAAAAAAACCTAGATATTTTAATTTCTAATTAGGTGCCTTGGAGCAGTGATCAATTTCACTAAGACTAAATTGGCCTTGCTACGTAAAGCCTTACAGCCATATAATACAGTCTTACAACTCTAACACTTTCACGATTAAAATGCATTGGATTTTGTATGTTTTAAAATATTTGAATAAAGCTCTAAAGTACAATAAAATAGCTGGTCATTATACAAAGAGATAATATGTCTATTAAGAAAAATATCAAAAAATGGTTTTGTGCATATAAATGCTACCTTACAATGACTATGAAACACTTGAATTAATTAAATATTTATTAATTATTCTCTGCTCAGCAACCTACTAGGTGATAGGTATTAAAAAAGTGAGCGAGACAAAAAATTCTTTACTCACTAGATTTTCATTCCAATTGAGAATGTCATAAAACAACTTTCAACTCATTTTAGAAAAGCACTATGTTAGGGAAGCACCTGTTTGCTATTGGAGCACACTGTTAGCATGATGAATTTCATGGAGTCTTTAATTATAAAGGTATAAATATACTTGGTTCAGGTCAATGGCATCATACCAGAACATATTTCAATAGAAGCAAGCCTTTCCTGGTATAAAAAAGATATGGTATCTGTGCATAGTTTCCTAATGTTCTGATATAACCAAGGCCTGTCAATCGTGAAATTGATGATTAGCGTAACCTTCAGCCAATCATTCCTGTTTCAGTCAGGATAGGTCAGGTTATGATGTATTAACAAATAGTCTCCACATTTTAACAGCTGAAAGCAACAATCATTCATCTTACTTGCAGTACATACCAGGCATGCATGGTGGGGTATACTCTCCTATCTGGATGATCACCATGGCAGAAAGGAGGGAACACAGCAATTCATGTATTGGTACTTAAGTGCGGATGTCTTGACATGATGCATGTCACAAATTTCTTTGACCGAAGTAAGTAACATGACTACAACTAAAACTTCAAGAAAATGGACAAAATCAATCCTATCCTGGAAGGAAAACCAAAAATGCTGGTATACAGTACTAATGATGACCATACCTCATGAACAATGTCTCCAAGATCTAAAAGCTGCTAAGAGCAGCCATGAATGAGATTCTATTTCCCAATGAAGATTTGAAACACAACTAGAGTCTAAGACTAAAATCTGCATGTATAATTTAAAGAGAAAGCAAAGTCATGTGAGAGGAGAAAGTATCCACGAGGTCTGACATTTTCTTCATAAATTTGGGGCTGATAATAGTAGTAGTAGTAATAATAATAAAGACCTCAAAGTTGTGAGCCATATTGTGTGGCTACACTACTTTCAGTCTTGGATTTTTTTTTTAAGTAGTGATAAAAGTCCACTTAATCCACAGAAAAATCTCAATAAAGCATAGCAGTGGAACTCCTAGGCTGTCTCTGAAAATGAACAAGCTGTAAAACTTACGCCAAGAAAACTCAATGAGGAATCCCATTGGATGGGTGTATTAGGTATAGTTCATTTAAAAATTGTGGGATGTGTACCCCAAATGATGATTTTAATTTGAGAATAGATTTAAAATCCTTCTTTCTGGCAGTAGTTAGATAGAATGGCCAGAATTAACTCGGAATCAACACAAATGAGATTTAGCCAATATGTCAATAAATAATCTTTCTTCTATCATTCCTTTCACAAACTCAAGCATGCATGTGTGCACAGGCATTGAAAACACACACACACACACACACACACACACTCACTCCTCAATTAAAGAGAATGAACTTGGCATAAAGGCATATCTTCATTGAGCGCCTGCTAGATACCAAATACTGGTCAACTGCACCCTATATGGGAATATGATTCACACTTTTGAGTAACCTGACGACTTACTCAAGACCATGAAGATCATGAGGTCCAAGCTGGGATTTCGATCTGACCTAACTTTAAAGCCTCCGTTTATTTCACTATACCTAGGTTACAACTTGGCATATTATCTCATTCTGGGAACAACGATTAGTAAATTCTTTAATTAAGGTCATATTGACATTTCTATTTTCAACTAAAACATCTGTTAATTTATACAGAGGTCTCCTTGGTCTAAACCAACTTGTCATTACTGCCTCTCAATGAGGGATAATGTGCTTGGGTTTCACAAGTACTCTAAGTGTGAATTGAAAAGATGAACAGTTCTTGCCAATGGGCACCCTCTGTCCATATTTTTACACAATAATAGTTATCAGAAGGCACAGGGTCTTTAGATAATAAATGATCATTCCTCACAACAGATCTATAAACAGGATCAGATTTAATGAATTTGCTGGCAGCTATTGGTTTTAATTAGCCCAGGTTCAACTGCAGCAGAATCAAACCTGTCTAAAAGATTTGGATTGTGCTAATACAGATCCCAAACAAGTACTTCTGTCAATTTAATAAAGCAATTGACAAGATTTTAATTTTAAAGCTAGCAGCGCTTGGCAAAAAAAAACTTTAAATTTTTCATCTTTTTTCTTTTCTCTTTACTTAGCTGTGATTTACATCTTTAATCCAATCTTTTACCCTACCTGCCTGTCTTTTTAACTACTTTCAATACTATCTCATTTATCTTGTCCCTTGATTTTTACATATGCCTGTCTCTTGTGTGTTTACTTTTCGACATTTCTGGAATTTCCTTCTTCTCTTTCCTATCCCAGACAATGACAATTGATTCTCAGCTTGCTTTCCCATCTTGGATGTCGCCTCCTCCGTGGAGGCCTCTCTTAACCTCACACTGGATTCTAACCTCCAATAATATTTTCTGAATATCATTTGAGAAACCTTCTCGTTCTGGGCTGGAGTTGTATAACTGTTCATTATTTTTCCTAACTGAACTCTGAACCTCTCAAGAAATTAATAGAACTTGCAAGAAAAGTACGTTTAATAGCCCACTCATAATGAACTATTAACGGTCTGGCTATCAGATTAAAAAGTCTTTATATCCTTCAACAATTGTCTGCTCTTCAACTGAGACACGTAATATGTGCATCAATGAATAAATTTCCTCTGCTGTTTGTGGGCTGTTTTAAAACATCCAGTTTGTACTGACTCCACTCAGCCATACTCAACTCTCTTCAGTCCTCAAACTTCTCTCCTTAGTCTCAACAACTAAACACCCAGATATTTAGCAAGAATGTCAGGAAGGGTTCCAGGAGAAGTACATTGCCTCCTTGGAGATGCTGTTCCCAAAATCTCTAAATGAGGGGCTAGAGACAGTGCATTCTGGGGATTGGAGTTTTTAAACACTAGATCAGATATGAGTTCCAGAGAATCAAGAAGTTCTGGGTAGGAGCTAAATATAATTTAGACCAGCAGACCTGCACCGGAAGAAAACCTTTCAACAATGCTCAATGAGAGGCATGTTGAAAGAATCTTTTAGTCAGTTCTAGATTTGAAAAAAGGTTATGACTGGAAACTTTTCTTGGATTAAGGTGAGAGTTCCAGAGGTTAGTGGGGAAAGAATTAGTTTACATTTGGGCTACAACTTGGCCCAGCTACTTGGAAAAGGTCATTGGAAGCAGAAGATGAGGCATATCATGACACTGCAGAGATATTGAGATCTGGCTCTCTACGTGTTCCTCAAACTCTGTGCCTAGTCCCTGCAATATACGGCCAGCACTACCTAAAACGGGATTCCAACACACTCTTTCCTGTATTGTTGGTCTCTACCCAAATTACGGCCCTCATGCTGATGAGCTCCAATCCTCTAAGTATTTTATGTCATTACTAATGTTCTTACCAACGTTGCCAAAGCCTTGATGCTTAGTCCTGCCATTTCTGCTATAAACTTAATCCTCTTTCTTGAACACATTTTGGATTTTCCAGTCTACTCTACTGCCTAAACAATAGAACGCAGAGGAATCCTTGTGGGAACTAGCTTTGCTTGAGGGACCCTAGTAATGAAAGTCATAGCTATGCTTCTTTGTTGTTACTCTTAGTGTTTTCTTTTTGTTTTGTTTTTCTTCTTTAACAGATTGAAATGTTATTGAAATACAAATGTTAGGTAAATTAAGGTCTGTACTTATTAAAACCTATTGACTCCTGCCTGTTACATAAACCTCTAATCACTGTTATGATTAGTAATGTTGGTTTGGGAAGGGAGTTTTGCAATTTCAATTTCAGTTTTGCAACTACCCTGTTTTAAATAAAGAAGAAAAAGATTCTCTGGAAAAAAAAAAAAAAAACCTATTGACTCCCTACCAGTTGTAGATTCTATAGAAGGTATGAAAACAGAGATGAGGTGAGTTAATTTGCGACAGATCATGGGTACTAATGTGTATGTTTCTGACACCAAATCTCCTTTTTCTTTCACCATGCTACTCTTTCCCCATCCTTATCGTAAAAGATCATTGGAACTTGAATTTCGGTGATACCCACATCTCAAACGTAATCGTCAACCTGTATTTTTGTTCCAGTTTATTATTATACTCCTCAAATTCATCTTTATTATAGTTATTACTTAATATAATCAAATCTTCTTTGGATTATCCACGTGTCTACTAATTGCTTTGTGCATTCCCCTGTTTTCTTCTAGGTCAGGCTTTGCCTTTAAATGTGGGTCTGTGAAAGGTAATTTTGCTGAATATAGATATAAGTTGACAATTATTTTTCATCATCACTGTGAGGCTGCTATTCTGAATTCTTCTAGCCTTCACTGTTGCCATTGAGAAGTCATTTACCTTTGTGAGTAATGATGCATTTCATTCTGTTTCTTTATTTTCCCCAGACCTTCTACGTTGACTTGCACCACTTGTGTCTAGGTGTATATCTATTGTTATCAATCTAATGCACGTCTCATTTTGATTCTTCAATGTGAATATGCATGTATTTCTCTTATTATGAAAAATTATCAGACACAAACTTCAAATATTGCCTCTCCCCAAATCTAAATATTCTCCAGTGAAAATCTTGTTCACCATATGTTGGAACTTGTCATTTAATTGTCTTAAATAAGAGAATTCTCAGTTTCTTAAGTCTTTTAAACACACTTTCATACATTTATTTTTATGTATTTATAAAGCTATAAATATATACATATATATACCTTTTCATAGTTTACTGCATTCTGGAGAATTGTTCTCAAGTTGATTTTATGAGACAATTGTTCTTGCTTCAGAGATATAATGTGCAACTTAGCAGACCTATTGAGTTTTTATTTTAATCACCCCTTTTTTGTGTGTTTTCTTTCTTTTTTGTTTTTTGTAAACTGGATTTTCCTTTTATCATAGTATCTTTTTCTTCCATTATGTATTTTTATAACAGCTTTATTAAGATAATAAATCACAGACCTTAAAAGTCTGTGTATAGTTCAGTGATTTTCAGTATATTCATAGTTGTGCAACCATCATCACTAAGTTTAGAGTATTTTATAACTCCAAAAAAAAAACCCTATAAACATGAGCAATATGTCCTGATTTCATCCAACCCCCAGCTCCCTAGCAGCCACTAATCTACTTTCTGTCCTTATAGTCCTATACTATAGGGACACTATACATTTTCTATTTCCTTATTCTAGACTTTTCATATGATCAGAATCATAGAATATGTGATTTTTGTGACTGGCTTCTTTCATGTAGCATGTTTTCAAGATTCATCCACATGATAGTATGTGTCATTTCTTTATTAACTTTTATTGTCCAATAATATACCATTGTATGGATATACCACATTTTTCTTATCCATTCAAGTTTGTGGACATTTGAGTTGTTTCCACTTTTTTGCTATTATGAACAATGCTGTTAGGAAAATTTATATATAAATTTTTGTATGAACAAATGTTTTCATTTCTCTTGGATATATATCTAGGAATAGAATTGCTGGGTCACATGGCAACTCTCTGTTTAACATTTTGAGGAATGATCAAACTGTGTGCCAAAGAAGTTGCAGCGTTTTTCAAACTATCAGCAATGAATGAAGGTTACAGTGTCTCCACATCTTTGTCCATATTTATTATTGTCTGTCTTTTTCTTTTTCTTTCTTTTTTTTTTTTTTGGTGAGGAAGATTGGCCCTGAGCTAACACCTGTTGCCAATCTTCCTCTTTTTGCTTGAGGAAGATGGTCCTTGAGCTAACATCTGTGCCAATCTTCCTCTATTTTGTATGTGGGACGCTGCCACAGCATGGCTTAATTCGCAGTGTGTAGGTCCGCGCCTGGGATCCAAACCTGCGAACCCCAGCCACTGAATTGGAGGGTGCGAACTTAACCACTACGCCACTGGGCCTGCCCCCATCTGTCTTTTTTATTAATATCCGTTCTAGTGGATGTGAAGGGTATCTCCTCGTAGTTTTGATTGCATTCCCTTAATGACTAATGACGTTGATCGTCTTTCATGTGCTTATTGGTTATTTGTATATCTTCTTCAGAGAAATATCTGTTCAGATCCTTTGCCCAATTTTTAATTGGTTTGTCTTTTCATTGCTGAGCTACAGTCAACTATTATATATCTGGATACTCGTCCCTTATCAGATATATGATTTATAAATATTTTCTCTCAATCTGTGAGATTTTTCACTTTCTATATGTTGCTCTTTGATGCACAAATGCTTTGAATTCTAATCAAGTCCAATTTATCAATGTTTTGCTGTTGTTTATAGTTCTTTGGGGTCATACCTAAAAATTAATTGCTAAATGAAGATTTACCCCTAGGTTTTCTTTTAAGAGTTTCATAGTTTTAGCTCTTAGGGGGTATTTAAGTCATTGATCCATTTCTGTTAATTTTTATATATGTGAGGTTAATGTCCAAATTTGTTCTGTTGTACATGTGTTTAATGTTTGTTGTTTAATGTTGTGCAACCATCCTCACTAAGTATAGAGTATTTTATAACTCCAAAGATTGTATTTTCCTCCATTGAATTGTCTTGACGTCCTTGTCAAATATCAATTCATCATAAATGTAAGGGTTTATTTCTGGACTCTCTATGCTATTCCATTGCTCTATATCTCTATGTTTACTCCTATGTGAGTACTACACTGTCTTGACTACTCCCCTTTATACTAAGTTTTGAAATTGGGAAGTAGAAGTCCTCCAACTTCACTCTTTTTCAAGATTGTTTTGGCTATTCTCAGTCCATTGCATTTCCATATAAATTTTTGTATTGGCTTGCCAGTTTCCAACCACAGCCATCCAGTATTTTGATTAAGTGGAATCTGTATATAAATTTGGAGAGTGTTGCCCTCTTAATAATAAATTTAAATATTCAAATATTCTGTAAATCTATGAATATGGAATGTCATTCCATTTATTTAGGGCTTCCTTAATTTCTTTCAATAATGTTTTTAGTTTTCAGTGCACAAGTCTAACTCCTTTTGTTCAATTTATTCCCAAATTTTTATGCTTTTTGATGCTATTGTAAATGGAATTGTTTTTCTAATTTCACTTTTGAATTATTCATTACTATTGTATAGAAATACACTTGATATTTGATAATGATCTTATGTCCTGCCACTTTGCTCACTCATTAGTTCTAATAATTATTTGTACATTCCTTAGGATTTTCAAAATATCATATCATGTCATCTGTGAATAGAGATAGTTTTACTTCTTCGTATCAAATCCAAATGTCCTTTATTTCATTTTCTTGTCGAATTGTCCTTACTAGAACCTCCTGTACAATGTTGAATAGAATTGGTAAGAGCAGACAACACCGTTGTTCCTGATATTAGGGGAAAACCATCATGGTTTTGCTTTCTTCTTTTATGTAGTTATCCAATTCAATCTGAACTATATAACAGTCTTTGTAAAATTAACTTATCTCAACTTCTTGACATAATGACATTTCTGTGTGTTATGTCTGCTGACTCACTAATGGTTGATTATTGTTCTATTTTTTGTGGTTTCAGAATGTGAGATTGCCTTTTATCTCATAATTCTACGTCTTCTATGTTGAGGTTTTTGCATTTCCAGATTAATTTTTCTCTGCCTCTGCCAAGTTCTCATGGAATGTCATCAACTCGCCATCAATTTCCACCATTATTTCTCTGTTTGAAGTTCACAAACTATGCAAAGAGTGTAAATTTAAATATGCAAAAATACTTGTGATGAAGTCCATGGTTATAAATTCCAAGAAGAGACATTTTCCCACCTAGATCCCAGTCAGGAAAAGACAAACTTCCATAGTATTTTCTAATAGGTTTAACTTTTTAAATCTTTACACACTAAGATTTAGCTCTTCTCATGCCATAACTGTAATTGAAGTTTTCAATTCCAGCACTCCTTCTCGTGGGGGACAAAATCTTTGTCTATTAGACCTGCATGGGAGTTAAAAATCAGAGCCAATAGTTACTCAGGTTAGAAATCTCCAGATTCGTTCCATCTTAGAACTGCTCATTTACGTATTTATCGTTCTTACCATTTTGGTTTTCAGATGTTTTCAAGATAACGGTTCTTCAAAGAACTTCTGTGAGTTCAGTGTTTATGATATTTATCCTGTATTTCCAGGTGCATATGGTGAGAGTTTTCATATTATTGTCTACTATTGTCATCCAACAGAAACACTGTAATAATGGGAATTTATTTCTGCACTGTAAAGAAGCCAAATATGTTAGCCACTGCTCGTATTTAGCTTTTGAGCACCTGAAATGTGGACAGTGTGTCTTTAGAACTGAGTTTTAATTAGTTTTAATAAATTTGAATTTAAATAGCGACATGTGGCTGAGAGTTATTGCACTGGATAGCTCAGAATACAGCCGGTCTATGGAAGGAAACGGAAGATTTACATTCAAAAGTTTTCCAGCAAAATCATTAAAACTGCAAAATCATAAAGATATAGATTATAATTTGAAAAAAATAAACCAAAGTTGATGTTTTCAGCTTTTAGGAAAAGAATTGAACACTTTGGTATTTATATTTTTAACTATACCTCATCTTAATATCACTGAAAAATAGAGTGCCCTGGTGTATTGGCCAAATTTGAGCCTATGTCATTGGGCTATATTCCCAATGGCTGGGACTTCCTCTGGGTTATGCCCAAATATAAAAAGAAAATAAAAGGATGCATATCCTGTATATACAAGAATCTCTCTCTTCTTCTCTCTCTCTTTCTCTCACCTTATTTCTATATGACTATTAAGGTGAAACCAACTGGAGAATGTGCCCACTGCCCTGATTTCAGAATACATGGAATTCTTTGCCTCTAGTAACATGAAACATTCTCTGGGATCTTGTGATCTCTTGCACTTCTTGCTGGCTGGCATGTTTTGTGGTCTAGACTCATCTTTTCATACCTATGAGTGTGAGTTAAGGGATTAAAAAATCAGAGTGATTCTCAGAGCTAAGAAGCATCTATCGCAGGTAAAAGGAGTTCTCACTGGGGTTAACTTCTGCTCACTGGAATCATTATTGGTGCCTAAGTGCAATAGTGAAGATGAAAGTTCACTTAACATCCTTTGTTTCTCTGGAGGGTCCCCTGGGGAAAGCGGTTATGACAGGTTTGGATTTCTGAGTCTTGTTATGTGTTTATATATTTATCTCTACCTCTAAATCTATTTCAATCCATTTTAGAATGCCTATAGTCAGTATTTGTGTTTGGGTGTACAGTACACATCCTTCCATCTTTGATTGTCCTTTAGACAATATCCCTTCCCCTGTCTTAGTCCCTGTTATTCATTAGAGATGCTCAACCTTCTCCAGGGGAGGGCATATGACATAGACCAGGATATCAAAACTCAAGTCCAGAATTTTAGTTTGAAACTCACTTTATATTAGATTTCCAGTTGTAATGTTATGTAAGTCTGTAATTTTTGAATGACATAGCCAAAAGAGAATAAAGTTGAGCCTAGAAATGAGAGGAATATTGAATATTTAGAGTCTTTGCGTCCAGTCATTCCTAAATCTAGGTATAGCCACAGACTTGTCAGTGATATAAAGCAATAAATGCCCTTTTGTAGTTTAAGAATGTTGGGTTTCTAACACCTAGGGAAAAAATTCCTGAATAACAGAACCGCAGACACTCTAATGGCAAGAAATAAGTACTTTCAGAAGAAAATTTCTCCAATATTGTTTCTCTTTTTCCAAAGTCACTTTTTTACCCCTACTACACTCTATTTGGGGGCAAGGGGGTAATTTTATTTACTTTTTCCTGTATCATTTTTTTTATTAAGACTTTACTTTTTTAGAGTAGTTATAAATTCAGGCAAAATTGAGTGGAAGGTACAAAGATTTCCCACATACCCCCAGGCTCACACATGCACAGACTCCCATTGTCAATATCTCTCACCAGAGTAATACATTTGTTACAAGTGATGAACCTACACTGACACATCATAATCATCCAAAGTCCATAGCTTACATTAGGAATGTTCTTGGTGTAGTACATTCTATGGGTTTGGACAAATGTATAACGACATGTATCCATCATTATGGGATCATACAGAGTATTTTCACTGCCCTAAAAATCTTCTGTGCTCCTCCTATTCATCACCTTTCCCACCCCACCACTCAACCCCCAGCCCCCACTGATTGTTTTCACTGTATCCACAATTTTGCCTTTTTTAGAATGTCATATAGTTGGAATCCTACAGTAGGTAGCATTTCACATTGACTTCTTTCACTTAGTGATACGCATTTAAGTTTCCTCCATGTGTTTTCACGGCTTGATAGCTCATATCTTTTTAGTGCTGAATAAGGTTCCACTGTCTGGATGTACCACAGTTTATTTCTCCATTCGCCTACTGAAGGATATCTCGGTTGCTTCCAAGTTTTGGCAATTATGAATAAAGCTGTATAAACATCTATGTGCAGGCTTTAGTGTGGACATATGTTTTCAACTCCTTTGGATAAATACCAAGGAGTGCAATTGCTGAACCAAAAGTAAAAGTATGTTTAGTTTTGTAAGAAACTGCCAAACTGTCTTCCAAAGTGGCTGTATCATTTTGTATTCCCACCAACAATGAATGAGAGTTCCTGTTGCTCCACATCCTCACCAGCATTTGGTGTTATCAGTGTTCTAGATTTTGGCCATTTTAATAGGTATATAGTGGTATTCCATTGTTGTTTTAATTTGCAATTTGATGCATATGATGTGAAACGTCTCTCATATGCTTATTTGCCATATGTATGTCTTCTTTGGTGAAGTGTCTGTTGAGGTGTTTGGCCCATTTTTTAATCAGGTTGTTTGTATTCTTATTATCGAGTTGTAAGAGCTTTTCTTTTTATATTATGGATAACAGTCCTTTGTCAGATGTATCTTTTGTGAAGATTTTGTCCCAGTCTGTGGTTTGTCTTCTTATTCTCTTGACATTGTTTTTCATAGAGCAGAAATTTTTAATTTTAATAAAGTCTAGTTTATCAAATATTTCTTTCATGAGTTGTGCCTTGGTATTGTATCTAAAAAGTCCTTGCCATACCCAAGGTCATTTAGGTTTTCTCTATTTTACCTTCTGGGAGTTTTATAGTTTTGTCTTTTACATTTAGGTCTTTGATCCATTTTGAATTAATTTTTGTGAAGGGTGTAAGGTCTATGTGTATGTATATACATACACATATATACACATACACACAAAATATATATATATATATATACACACACATTTTTTTTGCATGTGTATGTCCAGTTGTTACAGAATCATTTGTTGAAAAGACCATCTTTCCTTCAAAGGAGTCTTTGCTCCTTTGTCAAAGATCAGTTGACTATATTTATGTGGTCCTATTTCTGGGCTCTCTGTTCTATTCCATTGATCTATTTGTCTACGCTTTCAACAATACCACAGTGTCTTCTCAACAAACTCTTATTATTCATTTTGACTAGTCCCTCCAAAAATTACCACATTTTTCCCTCTTGAGTTAATATTTGTCAACTTTGAAACTGAACTAGAGCATAAATATGCATCCCACGAGTTCTTTTCCCTTCTCTTCTACAGAAACATCAATTTGCATATGCTACATCTAAGAAGTCATTCTCTCAGTCAGGAAGATAAACAAGAACAAAACATTTATTCTACAGATCATTTCAACAATCCTCTAGATATTCCTTCTTCCTTCTTGGTCTAAAATACTTTTTATGATTTCCCTAAAGATACTTCTTATAAATTCCCATGGCACAGAGACTCCTTAAAGTTCCTATTCACCAAGCATCATTTAAGAAGATTATAGGAAGCATCATTTCATCCTACTACTCTTTCCACTCCTCTTTTTAGTATAAGCTGTTAGGAATTAAATAAAGTAATTAACACTCTCAAAGTGTCAATTCAATCCTTGAGGAGAAACACACTATTCTCTGTATTAGTAAGTTTTTTTCTGTAAAAAAACCATCTCACAACATTAAAAGAGCATCTATAATTTCTAATAATTCTTTAGGTTGACGGTGCAGGTTTTCAGAATTGTGCCAGCTTTTATGGTGCTGTATGGTCTAAGAAGGCCTCAATCACATTTTTGGAAGTTGTCAGGCTGGTTGGTCTAGGCTTATCTAGGAAGGCTTGTTTCTGCAATGGTCTTTCATCCTCCAATTGGCTAATCTAGGCTTCTTCGCCTGTCTGTCTCAAGGTTCAATCAGTGCATAAAAGAGCAAATACCAATGTGCTTATACCCATTGGCCAAAAGAAGTAACAGGGCCAAGCTGAGATTCAATGGATGGAGAAAAAGATTCTGTATCTTGATAGGAGTAACAAAGTCACATTCCAATAGGATGGAAATACATGGATGTAAGGAATTTGTGATCTCTTTTTTATTTTTTTGCAATATACCTTAGCCTGACATGTCATAATCCATAATAATCCATTAGCTTTTTTTTCTTATTTTCTGAACCTTTATTTTTTGGGCTCCTGGTAGTAATAGAAAGCCTAGTGGAAGATAAAAGAAAAAAATTTGTGATAGGAGTATTAGAATGGATAAAATTTGGGAAAATGAAATGGTGAGTAGTGGAATATCAGCCTACCAAATTTCTATGATATACTTAAAATCAAATATACACATAAAATTCATAACTTGAATTTTAGTAGAAAATAACAATAACTATATGCATTTGTAAAGTCCTTTATAATCTGCAGCATGTTTTCACATCTATCATCTCATTTTAGATAGAAAAATCTTATCATAAAAATGTGGAAAAAGTAATAGAAAAATCAATCAATGACTGATTAGGAAAGCATGAGCATACACCCCTCTATGGCAATATTTTGATTCACAATAAGTCATCTAGGGATAATAAACTTTTGGATATAATAAACAAATCAATCATAGAGTATGAAATATAGACCCATCATCCTGTTAGAATGGAAGGACTCTCACATGTTATCAATAGTTAAATGCAAGTCTCAGATGAACCAATTGATAACAAATTAACTCTGTGACCAGAATTGTAAGCTACATTTTTACTAGTGTTTCTTACTGAAAGTACAGTTATATCATGCAGTTCTAATGATCATGTTTGCATTTCAAGATGGGAATCAAAGCTTTACCCAAATAAAAGTTTGAAAATTGCATCTTATGTTCTTCTTCAATATGTAACATAACATTGTCTCATATTATAAAGGCTGAGCTATAAAATTTTGTCTTATGTTATAGATTATATAAATAATTGGTACTCCACTTTAGTTTCACCATTGGGTTGTAGGTTGAAGCACAAAACTAACAACTGTGTAGAAATACAAGAAGTCAGAAACACCTGCCTATGCTGCAGTCCAGGCAACAGTATCATGGACCCCCTCTCCAAACCTCTTTTAATTCTAGGAAGGAAAATTAGAGATTAACCTAATTTCAAGACACTGATGGGGCCTGACCTAGGCAGTGTACAATGCAGACAGTAAAAATTCTGAGTTATCTTGCTCTTGTCCAGGGCTTAAAACCTGTGAAGACTTCTCATATGGATAGCTCTCTTTGACTCACTTTCTTCTCTTTCAAACGGTTCTTGCAGAGGCCAGATGAACTCATAATAACGGAAAGGACTTGCACTTTGTCTTTGAAAAAGAGTCTGAAGGCAATGAGGCTCTTGTCAAATCTGCATCAGAATGCACCCATTTCCATCATTTCCTGTTATCTTGCTACTAACCTCTCTCCTGGTTCATTTATAGATCTGATTCTCTCATTATTCTTCTCTTGGTTCCTTCTATAAACTATCCTAACACCTCATATTTCATTCTGGCTTTACTCTTTCTTATATTGCACTGTTTTTCAAATCTGATGGCTGTCACCTCAGCTACCAGAGCCCAGCCTAGTTTCATTTTTAGTTTATAACACCTGGTCTGTGTATAACTCTTCTTCCTACTCACTAACTTTGCTTTAGTCACCTTTATTATGTCCAACTAAGATTTTTATCTTTCCTTCATATGTTGATGAACAGTTTAAAACATATTTGACCCTGAATAAACACATCCTTGGGAAATATCCTAAGGGCTTTATTACAAGCTACAAGGAACATGAAACAAAAACAAAACAAACAAAACCACATAAACATCTGTGCCTACGACACAGGAAAATTTGGAAGAAGAGAAGGAACGAAACGTGATGCTTAATTTTATGTGTCCGTCAACTTGACTGGGCTAAAGAATGCCCAGATAGCTGATATAACATTATTTCTGGGTGTCTGTGAGGGTGTTTCTGGAAGAGATTAGCATTTGAATTGCTAGGCTGAGTAAAAAAGGTCTCCCTTAGCAATGACAGTGGGCATCATGGAATCCTTTGTGAGCATGAATACAACAAAAAGGTGGAGGAAGGGTGAATTTACTCTTTTCTTGAGCCAGGACATCTGTCTTCTCCTGCCTTTGGACATCAGCGTTCCTAGTTCTCAAACCTTCGGACTCAGACTGGGACCTACACCATCACCCTCCCTGCCCCTGATTTTCAGGTCTTTGGACTGGGACTGGGACTTACACCATCAGCTCCCTGATTCTCAGGCCTTAGGACTGAATTACACAACTGGCTTTCCTAGTTTTCCAGCCTGCAGATAACATATCATGGGACCTCACAGCATCCATAATAGCGTGAGCCAATTCCTGTAATAAAAGTTATATGTTTATACATATACACACACATATTATTTATAAATAAATATACATATATATATTTTTTTCTAGAGAACCCTGAACAATACACTAAACTCTGCAGAATGCTTGGGTTGGACAAGCTAGTATACTTAGCCCTTTGCTTACCTTATCTTAGTTAATGCTCACAACAGAACAATGGGTTAGGTAATATTATTTCTATTTTAAAGATAAGACAGCAGATTCAAGAAGTTAAGTATTCTTGCCCAGAATTGTGTAATTAGTAAAAGGTGGATCCAAATTAGAATTCAAATTTTTCTCACTTTACGGCTATGCTTTTTACATTGGACCATGCAACATTTATTTGAGACTAACACCCAGACTTATTACATCTTCTTAGACAATAGGTTATAGGAAACAATCATTGAAGGATTATTTGGGCAGAAATATAATAACAGTAAGGAGAGTTCAAAAAGAAATATATAGGTTCCAAAGGGTATTAGACCATCTAACATGAAAATCATGGAAGGTCAAATGTCAACATCTATCACGTAACATCTCTTCTAAGGATATTTGACCTGAGTTTCTAAAAAGTCTTAGAGTTCTATATTATAATCACAGCTTATTATTTAAAAAAACAAAAGCTTTTTAAATTCCCATGTTCTATAATCAGAAATATTTCAACAAAACAGAACTTTGGTGAATTACAAAAATGCAAATATGTCAGAAAAAGTGCCCTTCCTCTGTGAGGTAGACTATGGATATTATGGGTCGGTACTCTCACTAATTTCACTGCATCTGAAATGTATAGTTGAGTAGACTAAACCCTTAAAATCAAAGCCAGCAATTTGAAGTCCTCTCAAAAGAAAAGAGTTCCCACTACCGACAACTGAAGGCTGGTGATAGGTACTTTCTCTATATGTGTATATATTTTTTTACATTTAATGGTTGAGACTTACTTAACTAATGTATTTGTCCCTGAGGAAATGAGACTTGAACTTATATCTTTAACTGGGAAGCAGCTATTAAATAGTAATTATGATCCCTATTTTATTGTCAAATACAATGATTTGTTTCAAATAAGTCCTTTTTAGTGATTATAGTCAGTTATTATTCCTCTCAGTAAGATATTTTGAGCTTGTATTTCTAAAGTATGAAATGTTAGATATTATTGTTACATTTTATGAAGAAAGGATCCAAAGCAGCCAATACTTTCATAAAATTTCATTTATCAACAAGGTAGAGGTCTTACTTAAGTTTATAAGTGATTATTATTTGCTATGAATTTGCAGATTTTTATTCTAATGAATAATTGTACAAATAGCTAATAGCAAATGATTGACACCTGAAAGATTGAGTTCATAATGGCTCAGTAGGTTTTGTGTATACCACCCACAGATCTGAGAAGGAAATGTACTGAAAAAATTAATAAAGGAGTACAAAGGCAATGACATATCAAGACATGTCTATATTATAATAAATTACCCATTCTTGAGTTACCTTGGTGTATATTCATTGTCTTAATCAGAACCCAATTAAACATAAATAGAGTTTGTAAGAAATGGAGACTGAAAGAAAGCAGCTAATATTTCAGATAATCTCATGTAGATGTCTTTTTGAATGACCTAAAAAAAATTGTCATTAGAAGATATCATGGCTTTTAATCAAGTTCTTGGGAAAAGATATATGTCTCCTTAGATAGAACATATGCCCCAATCCACAAGTGGAAAATGAAATACATTTCACAAGTGGGTATTGTGGGAGATCAAGATTTGGCCACCCTGAAATCTATCTCTTTATGTTAATTGTTTTCTCTGATGGACATTTGACCTCCCCCACTAACTGCCTAAAGAATTTGACATAGTAACTCCTTCCTGGAACAGATTTTCTATCTGATGTCTGTAATATAATGTAAAATAGATGTTACAATGGAAAAGGGACCAACAAGCCCGTCTTATGGAATTTCTGTCTCTCTGGCCACATTCTCTGGACGGCCCTGCGAGGAGTTGCCAAAAAACAAAAAAACAATTACATTTATAAGGGAAATCTCCATTTGTAGAAGTATCTCCCTCTCTGTATTGGGAAGAGGTGGATGACCTCATTTCTAGAAACTTATCAATGTGGAAGGTGAGGCCTTAAATCTGCATAATAACCTCACCCTTGTTTACAGTGCTTCAGTGGTAATCTTCTGTAACTGACACCCCCCTCCCCCAATATCGTCCTTTGTCTAGCTGAACATGGTATTTAAGACGAGAATTTCTGCTATTGTGTTGAGAAACGCAATATCCCTAGTTTCTCCCATGTATACATGTTATTAAACTTGGTATTATTTTCTCCTGCTAACCTGTCTTGCTAATTATTTGGCCAGCCATAAGAACCTTAAGGGAAAGGGCAGAAGGGGATTCTCCCTCTTCCCCCACAGTTTGCAATGTTTAGGAACATTCTCTTGATGTATTTAATGCATGTGAATGCAGCTGAGATCCCAGGCTAAAAAAAAGGAAGTCTGTTCAATTTGAATAAGAATCTTTCTACAGTGAAGGCAGAAATGTATTCTATAATCCGATTTAGGGCAGAAAATTCCATTCATGTCTGACTTTAATAGATTGTGGACCTCTCAGAGGGAAATCCACCTAACACAATGTCATTTTAGGGAAGGTATGCTTTAACTTAAGAAGGTATAAAATGAATTACAGTGCTTTTAGAAGAAAAAAAAATTGAACTTGGTTTAACAACCACCCTTGAATAACTAAAAATACATTCACAACAAAATCCCTTTGATAATACCGATGAAAATAGCAATGTAAACTCTAATTTTTGTCAAAATCACACAGATCAATTCTATACTGGATATACTCTTTTTCCATTGACAATTCAAATAGAAAAATGTACTTAACTTGCTGCTAAGTTGGAGAATTACAAATGTTGTTGCAAAGGCATGCGTTCCTTATTTACTACAAATTTTATCAACTTATGGATATCTGCTCAAAAATATCGGATAAAAGATATAGGTAACCCCAGCCAACGGATAATCTTACCAATGAATTATGTTTGGCTGTGAAATGCATCCTATGTCTATGTCTATATTTGTAGCATATTTCTGTTCTTAATATATTTCACTTAGAGAACTGCATTTAGAAGCTAGGTTCTACTCCTAACATTGTCATTAAGAAGCTGTATTGCTTTTAATTCATTTTGCTTTGGGTATAAACAATAAGACTCGCTTATACTAGGTCAAAACAAGTGCTATTACCAAAAATGGCGTTAGGCATCTTATGGAATTCTAAAAGGGTCTATCATATAAAACCACCTCAGACACAATAAGAGTGGGTCTAGGGATCCACTAGACTTTTCAGAATTTCCATTCATGTTATTAACATGACTCAAGAATTTCTCAGATTCTATTTAATTCATTCACTTTTTTCTTTCACAATATTTTGTTAAGCACCTATTATGTTCCAGGCATTCTTCTAGGTATTTGAGTTCACAGTAGTGAACTAAACAAAGTCTCTACCTTCAAACAAATAATTTATATTATAGTGGGTAGAGATACAATAGGTGTGTACATGTGTATGTGTGTCTTGATAAGTACTATAAAAAATAAATCTGAGAAAGGAGGACAGAGAATGTGCATTGGTGGTAGTGGGTGCTTACTTAACATAAGGTGATCAGAGATGGGCCCCTCTTTTTGCTGAGGAAGATTGGCCCTGGGCTAACATCCATGCCCATCTTCCTCTACCTTATATGGGAGGCCGCAACAGCATGGCTTGTCAAGCGGTGCATTGGTGGGTGCCCGGGATCCGAACCTGTGAACCCCGGGCCGCTGCAGCAGAGCTCGCGCACTTAACGGCTATGCCACTGGGCCAGCCCCTCTGTTGTCTTTTTCTATCCCCGCTATCAATTGGGTTCTCCAACATCTATGTGTACTTTCTCTGTGATCTACTTACTTTAGTTACTGTTTCCTCTTTACTTTTACACGTTCATAATGAGATGTGACCTCTACTTTACCCCATTATCCCCTTTATCAATGCATCCTTTCAGCTCTAACTCCCATTGCTTAGGTAGGTGACGGTTTTGTCCATACTTCCCAATTCAAACTGTAAACAGCAAAAATCTCATTAGCATAGTTTCTCTAGCTATTTATGATCCTTGGCCGGTTTATAAAGTGGGTAGCAAAGTTGAGAGTTGGCGTGTAATATCAAATACCAAGGATAGTCATATCAAGGATATGCCTCATCAAGAAGCTGGATGAACATTTGTCCTTAAAAGGAGCTAAGAACATAGCAGAATCAAACATTCAGTAATCTGTCTTAACCTCATATTCAACGTCTGTCAAATGAGTAATTGAATTTTCAGGTTCTAACACATGTAATAATTTCATATTCTCAACGTATCTTCAGGTTATTAAAAAATAGATATACATTTTGGATCAACTTCCTCAGATGATGAAAACTCTAATGTAGTGAGTTGAATAGTGGCCCCCAAAACATATGCCCACCCAGAACCTCAGAATGTGACCTTATTTGGAATAAGAGTCTGCAGATGTAAGTTAAAGATATTGAGATGAGATTAATCAGGTTTTAGGGTGGACTCTAAATCTAATGACTGGTATCCTTATAAGAGAAAGCAGAGGGAGATTTGAAACACACAAACATGGAAACACCGAGGGAAAATCATGTGAAGACAAAGGTAGAGATTGGAGTAATGCATTTATAAGCTAAGAATTGTCCGAACCACCAGAAGCTAGAAAAGAGGCATGGAATGGCTTCTCCCTCAGAGCCCGCAGAAGAAACCAAACCTACCAAAACCTTAATTTTAGACTTCTAGTCTCCTGAAATGTGAGGTAATAAATTTGTGCTGTGTTAAGTTATCAAGTTTGTATTAATTTGTAAGGCAGCCCTAGGAAATGAATACATCTATGCGTGTCCTAGAATATCTAAATCAATGCAGATACCCAAACTAACATCTTCAGAATATAAATAGAAAAATCAACAGACAGCAAGAATAGATTTGTTTTCAAACTGTCGCTGCATACGTGGACAACTGCTTTCAAGTAACCATTCTTCATCTTTTTTTATTTTGCTTGTTTATTTTCGGTTAAACACATGAGGCTACTCTCTTTCATAATTGTATATATAAGCACATGTGCCTTATTTTAAAACACTGTCTTTTTTCTAACATAATTTCAATTAGCTGAGAGAAATATGTATAAAATGTAATTTCATCATAAAACAAAAAATGGAGCTAAATTATAAGAAAAAAGACAAGGCAGTGGGGCACAGTGGAGACAGAAATGTAGCTAAGGGTGAAGATCATGAGGATTTAAACAATCTTCCATCTGCAATTATGATCTATCTATTCTAATATCATCAATAAGATGCACAATAAATAAGATAAGCACATAAATAAATAAGATAAGCACATAAATAAATAAGACAAGCACATGACAATGACTATTATTAGAAAGGAATTTTTCAGGTGGGTATACATGAAGACAGTAGTAAATGATAAAATGGACGACATAATTTTCAATACTGTTATGCGGGTGCAGTGGTAAGTTTCATAATTTTCTTTTGTAAAATCATAAAAAAGGAAACCGCAGTAAGCACAACTCTTTGAAGGGATGTGTCAGAGAAATACAAAGTGGTCTAAGAATCCTGTTCTCTATGTGATCTGAATTAATATAGGAATTTAGTTTAATATCTAGATTAAGAGGGATAGACTACATGCCCTTCTAGCAAACTTCTTTGAATGATATTATCTCAACTAAGCTTTCAATAAATATTGAGCAACTGTGCATTCAACATCGCTGTCTCTGAATTACGACTGCATTTCTGCTTTTCAAGCCCAGTTGGAAAAAGGGCCATATACCCTAATAAGCAAATGTACCGTGGGTAGGGTTAATACCCTTCTGTGAAAGCAGAAGAGTCTAACGAGGAGGCTTAACGCAAACATAATGCCATTCCACTTCTCTCTGAGTTGTGCCTGGCGGGGACAAGATTCTCTTCTAACGATTGTTTTGGATCTGCTTCAAGTACAGATGAATGCATAATCAACACATTAAAATTCTGTGCTACATAGAATGGCTGACATAGTTAAAGCCTGAAAAAAAATGAGGCAAATATAATTGTACACATACTTTGAATATATTAAAATTTTAATAAAGTACTCATAGTATCGTATAGCTCTGAGGTATGCTACTTCCAGCTGTAATGTAAGATATATATCCTTTATCAAGTGAAAAACAATGTTATTAAGTGAGTTATCTTGTTTTAAGAAATCATTACTTTAAATGTCGTTTAATAATGAGGGAGGTGGTAAGTCTACCAAAAATCACAATACCAACTTTAGAATAGTTTATCTTTAGTTCTTCTTTGTGGCATTAATTACCTTGTATAGGCAGTTGACCATTCAAACTATGAAAACATATAATATGCAAATAAATATTTCTTTTTCTAAACTAAGTAGAAAGAAAGAACACATCTATTTTTTAAAATGTAGTATCATATGTGGGAGATCAAGATTTGGCCACCCTGAAATATATCTCTTTACCTTGATTGTTTTCTCTGAAGGACATTTGACCTCCCCCACTAACTGCCTAAAGAATTTGACATGGTGGCTCCTTCCTGGAACAGATTTTCTATCATGATGGCTGTAAAGATAATGTAGGATAGAGGTTATAACAGGAAAGGCACCAAGCCTCTTTTATCAAAAACTTTGTCTCTTCCTGACCACATTATCTATAGATGACCCTGAAAAGAATTGTCCTCCTGCCCTCTGAAGTCCCAGGCCACTACCCACCCCCAACACGCTCCTCGCCTTTAGCTGCAACACTTAAGCAAGCAGCTTAGACAGAAGGGCGAGTTGCTCATTTCTGAGTTTCTCCCATGTATACATGTTATTAAACTTGGTATTATTTTCTCCTGCTAACCTGTCTTGTTGATTATTTGGCCAGCCATACGAACCTTAAGGAAAAGGGCAGAGGGAGATTCTCCCTCTTCCCCGGACACATATCATTCAGAGAAATAGAATTTAAAAGAAAATTTCTGTGAAGCCGGCCTGGTGGCATAGTGGTTAAGTTCACAACACTCTGCTTCAGTGGCCCGGGGTTCTTGGGTTCGGATCCCAGGCATGGACTTACACACTGCTCGTCAAGCCATGCTGTAGCGGCGTCCCACATAGAAAATTGAGGAAGATGTTCCTCTATTAGCTCAGGTGTTAGCTCAGGGCCAATCTTCCTCACCAAAATAAAAAAAGAGGAAGATTCCTGTAGCAGTCATTACTAGAGACTCACCCTCATCTCTTCTGCATTCACCTCTACCCTCCAAAGGCCACTTACTGTGAATGCCTAAAACTCTCTGCGTGTGGGCTTTTTGCCACAAGATTCTACTAGACCTGCAAGCAAGGCATGACAGAAATGCCAGGAAATCAGTCTCTAGAAGTATTCCCTGATAAGAAGGCTCCTGAACAAGATACATGCACAGGAGAAAGTGGAGAAAAAAGCAAAGTAACAATTAATTATTAGCCAGTATACTGTATTGAATGGTGTCTCCCCAAAATTCATGTCTACCTGGAACCTCAGAATGTGAACTTATTTGGAAAAAGGGTCTCACAGATGTAATCAGTTAAGTAAAGACGAGGTTGTGCTGGTGTAGCGTGGGCCCTAAATCCAATGACTGGCGGCTTTATAAAAAGACACACAGGTGGAGACACACAGTAAAGAAAGCCATGAAACAACGGAGGCAGAGAATGGAGTAATGAAGCTACAGCCAAGGAAGGGCGAGGATTCTCGGAGCCACCAGAAGATAGGAAGTTAGGAAGCGGCAAAGAAAGATTGTGGCTTAGAAGCTTTAGAAGCAGCATGGGCTTTTGCCTATGTCTTGATTTTGGACTTGTAACCTCCAGAACTGAGACAATAAATTTCTGCTATTTTCAGCCATCCAGTTTGTGGTACTTTGTTATGGCAGCCTAAGGACACAAACACACCAGGTTAACCCAGAGAAGTGTTGACTGAAGCTTGCGGCTTCAGACTATAAGCTAAAGAGTCTCCTCATGTGTCATCCCCATAAACACACCTCACCCAGCCCCTCCCCTGCCTAAATCTGAGTCTTAGCACCTTCCACAACCCAGAAGTCTGTGTGGAAGGAAGAGCTAAAGAAAAGAGAAGGCTCTAGAAAAAGGTGACCTGTACTGGCCTGAGAAGCAGATCCTGGGTCTGTTTACTTGACTGGAAGAAAAGAGAAGAGAAGCCACGTCTACTTTCAGACTTTAAATACACATTAATGTTATTTACAAGTGAATTATACCAATTAGTGTTTTGGAATTTAGTTGGTTAAATCAGTAACTTCTCCACAGAAAAAGGGGAAGGAAGAAAGAAAAAGAGTAAAAGATAAACATTTCCTTGGACAGTCCTCTTCCATCAGAGGACAATTGTTCTCTATTTTGTTCTCTTTAATGAGCACTTTGAGCTTTCTAGTCAAGTCTTTGGTTACCAAAGCATAACCAGACTATATATCCCAATGGGAGAAACCAGGAATATTAGGACCAAGCCAATTCTGCTCTCATTTGATCATGTTCACTGTTTTCCACAGTGCCTACCTTCCACCAAATGACTAACTTTTTCAGGAAAGCCTCTATAATGTTGCTCTCAAACTCTTTAAAAATTGTTTATGATAGTATATTCTTTAATTCACTTCAAATCACACTGTCAAAGAAATCACCCCTATTTAGCTCCCATAACAAATTATGACCAACTACCATTAATGGGATCCAAACTCATCATAGACTATTGATTGATTGTCTAAGAGACAAAATGCCCCAGACAGTTAAGGAGATCATTTCCTTCAGGCTTTGCAATAGGGAGAATATTTATTAAAGAAGAATGTATTAAAGAAGTGGGAGAAAATCTGGGAGTTTATAAAGGCAAGTAAACAAGGAATAAGGAAGGATGTCCATAAGGAAGGATGGACAGCTAGTCCTGAGTAAAAACGTAGCCCACATAACAAAACGACCAATATCCAAATCTCCAAATTAAAAAAATAATAATAACTATGAGCTCCTATTATTATCTAATTGACTTCTTATCCCCACACGGAAATGCAATGTCCTCAAATATAATTTCCTTTTGCCTTGCTCTCAAGATATAGGGAAAAAATAGAGCCAATAAAAGTCTTATCAAAATGAGAAATTAAAAACAAAATGTTCCCCTTTCTAAATCTAAATCCTATTTTTTCTGGTATAATTTGAAAACAACTAACAACGCAGAATTTTATCTAAGCCCTGAGTTCCCAGAAAGTAGCAAAGGTTGTTAAGAAATCTATCCCTCCCTCCACGTACATTTTTGTGTTCCAAGACATAGCTAACCAAAATAGAGCACTCTGCTCTTTCATAGCCCAAAAGAAACCCTCCCTTCTAAGTGGAGATTCTTTGTCCACTCTTTCCAGTGTTTCACTTGTCTACCTGCCTCTGTAAAACTCCAGGTTTTCTCTCTCTTCTTTGACTTGTTCCTCATGAATGAATGCTATCCTATTGCAGTAGCCTGAATAAAAGCATCTCCTTAATTATTGGGGGCATTTTGTCTTTCACAGACTCAATGAAGAACCTACATTGAGTTTGGATCCTCTTAACAGCAGGTGTAGCCTGAGTCATCTCCATTAGATCTGCTATTGGCGGTTCAGCATATTGAAAGATGGATCCATCACCAGGTGGTTAAAAAGTCCTCTCATAGGTTCCTCTTTCTAACTTTCCAGTGGTCACTAGACTCATAAGAATATCATAGAATCAGTTCCATAGACACAAAATGCAAGAAACATAGGCTTGTCCCCAGGCACTAGAATAGTTTATATCCCAAGTACCAACTCCCTTAACAAACTCACAAAAAGGTATGTTTTCTGAATTTAATATGTATCTTAATCTATACTCATATACTTTCAAAGTAACTCTGGAGATCCAGGATTCCAGTCTATAAATAGACTAGAAAAGTTAGTGATGTCAATAGAAAAGGTAGAAAAAAGAGACTGATATGGATCAACTGGGGTCCAAGTTTGCACAACCTTGCTTAGTCATCCCTATATTTAATGATTAGTAACAGTTTTCCCATAAGACTTTTATTTTAGCCAAGTCTTTTTCAAGGCATTAAAAGTTATAATTACCTTCGTATTTTATTTGATTTTGAGAAGCCACTTCCAAATTTCATATGGAATAACTATAACCTCAGTAAAGTTTTATTATTTATCTATTAATTTATTTGGCTACCTGGTCATACTCATTAACTTTAACATTAGGAGTAGGAGACCCACATTTCTTTTGACATTTTAGAGTTAGAGCTGGTTTTAAGTTAACCAAAACCTGCAGGTATGGGAAGAGAGGGAAAACGTTGAGGCACTTCTCAAACAATGAGAAGCAGACGAATACTGAAAACAAGTAAATTCATCTTATTCTCTTTGCCCTTTGACCTTGCTACATAAATAATGTATGTAAAAAGTCTCTGGGGGAAGTTAGGACCTGCTTAAAATAAGAGAGGAATGATACGTTCTAAATGATTTCAAGAAAGATGACAAGCATAAACACATTAACAGAAATACAGTCTACTGATTCCAAAGTATAGATGTGAGGAAAACTCCTCCAGGTTTATTCCATATTACTTATAAACACCAAATGGTTCTGTCCAAAACGAATTTATAGAAGAGTCTTAGAAATAAATGTATCTACCTCTGAAATGTTCCCTAGAGAAAACATAATACCATTTTCCATTAAATGTGCCACCAACCCTGGCATTCAAGTCTATGCCAAAAACTAGAACCACTAGGGAATACTTAAAGTTTCAGATAGATTATGGTGATAGTTTCACAGGTGTATACATATCTCCAAACTCGTCAAGTTGTATACATCAAATGTATACAGCTTTTTGTATGTCAATCATACCTCAATAAGTGATTTAAGAAACTTCAGCATGAAAATATTTGTCCAAATATTTGTACCTTTTATGTGCCAGATCCTCTTCTGTGTACTAGAATATGTTAAATAAATCACATTACAATTGTTGGGGAACAGTATCAAACCAGCTGAAAAAAATTCTGTCACATGTGTTAGGTAGCTCAAAATTAGTCTATGTCTAATGCATAATAAGATTGTTTGCATGTATGAATATGTATTTACATTTTAAATTCATAACCGTAATTTTACATTCATGCAGGTAGCATATACGTGACCACGTCTGCAGAGATATATAGCAACACAAATGCATGTATGTACATGTGTAATGAACAAGTTCAGTGACAGCCATGAGTACTGCTAAATTGAGAAATTTGCCAAAGCATACTATAAATCACAATACCCAGCAAATTAAAGGCCTATACCTGTTTTTTAAAGATGTGTACATTTTAAGTTGAGAAGCAAATAACAATGGGTAAAATAAGTAATTGTGCTCCTATTCATTTCTTCTGATTTATTTTGAATTGAACATCAGTAGTATAGTTCCCCAAAGTGAGAAATTAACTCCCTTAGCTTCCAGTCAACCAATTTATCTTCAGTACTTACTATATCCTATGCATTTGATTATTGAACATTATCACTGACGTGTTACTTAGGGGAACATACAGAGAAATATCCTGTCTTCTCTGCTCCAAAATTATATCTTATTCTAGTAGTCACAGAGTTGAGAAAAATTCATTCAAGTTGCAAGTATTCTACCCCAATATTAATATTCTTGTGTCTTTGTGAAAATTAGTTAATCTGTTTTTCTCAAGAAGAAATGAAAAACAAAGCGAAAAATCTTCACTAATAGATGGAATAAAGATGTAGGCTGTAAACTTGAGTTATTCCAGTGATCCTCTGGGTTCACATGTAATCGCTTCCCAATTTTTTAGTTTCTCTCTTTTTTCTCATACTTAACATGCACACATGGACAAAAGAAATTCCTTTCAAACACTACAAATAATAAGCTTGGAACTTTTACCTTTTTCTTGATTTTTGTTCAAGTCTTCACGGAGACAGGGATGGGAGAAGAAAGCATAGGTCAGAAGGAGAAGTCTAGCAAAGTCAAATAATATTACTGCACAACAGATATAAAGGAAGATTAAGGGTCAGGGTTCAGTGAATATAGAGAGGAGAAAATAAAGTTCACATGGAAAGCAGGGACCTGAATCTAAATGACCAATTAGGTCTGGAAGGTGCATGTTACAACTAGGATTACAATAATGAAAAAATATGAGAATTCTTTTTTTTTTTCCAATTATGGAAGAACTCCTTATGTTTTGCTGTCTTTTATGGCACCTGCTGATGATGGGGAGGTCTTCTAGACCCGTAAGTGTTGGGTGTAGCAGAAAGACATAAGAAGCCAAGGTGGAAATCCTGGTGACAACATTATCATTGTCATCATCATCATAATATTGTCACTATCATCGTTTGTAAATTTATACTATGGAAGCTGTGCTTCGACTCTTTCAATTATTCACTTGTGAAATTATTCAATTATTACATACTATTATTTTCATCTGATAGCTAAGGAAATATATTCAATAACTCATCATAGTTCATTTTCCTAATAAATGGCAGAACCAGGATGACTTAAGGTCTGAATTCAAAAGCACAGCTCTTCAACTTCGCTATACTATCTTCTCTTATTTGACATTTTCAGAAGTATGGTCAAGCAACATCTGTCAGCATACATGTAAAACCCTCCTCCATCAGGTCAAAATATCTCCATGACCATGGCTCTAAAACATAGGTCCAACCTAAGGGCTTCCACCTGTGCAGGTCCACAAAAGTGCACTGGGCTTTGGAAGAAATTTCCTAATTTTGCAAAGCCTCAAAGTATACTTTTATCCAAATTAAAGTTGCACAGACTAAAATGCCAAATTTTATTTTCTGTTGCAGTTTGATCAAATACGTATAATAATACTGTTGGGCTCACCGTGATCAAAAATAATAATGGAACTTTCTAAGACTTTACAGTGTCTTTATTTTTATGTTTCTTTGACTAATAAAAATTGGAAGCAATCATACCTTAATCCTTTCATTTTTATAAATGTGAAGAATCTATCCTGCAACCTAACCAAGCTTATAGGAGAAAAATTCATAAAATTTGATCTCTACAGAAATAATCAAAAGACACTTTATTTTTAACTGACTCATTCATTCATTTATTCTTTCTATAAAGGTGTATTGAGTGCCATCCGTATGTTATGCACTGGTCTAGTCTCTGACAATAAAGCAGTGAATGAGACCAAGTCTGTGTTTTCATGGAACTTGTAGTAAATAAATACAAAATGCTACATAATGACAGGTAGGTATAAGTGTTACAGGAAAAAAATAAAGCAGGACAAGTGATAAGAGAGGACGAGAGTTTGTGATTTGGATAGGATGGTCAGTGAAGGATTCTTTGAAGAGAGGGTGTTCTAACAGAGATCCAAAGAAGGTGACAACCAAGCCCTATAGATACGTTGAATAAGAGTGTCTCAGACAGAGGGAACAGCAACTACAAAGTCATGGAGGCAGGAATATTCCTGGCTTTCCAGAATAAAAGCAGCAGGCAAGTGAAAGAGGCGACTAATAAAAGAGATGAAGGGAGAGAGATAACCGAGACGTTCATATCGGGCCTTGAGTCACAATGGAAAGCCAATGGAGGATCTTAAGCAGAGGAATGACAAGATCAGCTTTACATTTTAGATTTTGGGTATTTTTGGTGAGGAAGATTGGCCCTGAGCTAACATCTGTTGCCAATCTTCCTCTTTTTGCTTGAGGAAGATTGTCCCTGAGCTAACATCTGCGCCAATCCTCCTCTATTTTTTGTATGTGGGACACCGCCACAGCACGGCTTGACAAGTGGTGTGTAGGTCCACACCCAGGATCCAGGGCTGTGATCCCTGGGCTGCTGAAGCAGAGGGTGCAAACAACCACTACACCACTGGGCCAACCCAGCTACATTTTAAAGAAACACTGTCTTCCGTGTTGAGCAACAAGTGTGGAAGCAGGAGGCCACTGCAAGGCTATTGCAGCAGTTCAATAAAGAGATTGTGGTGGGTGGATAAACTGAGGATGATAAATGTCATAGTGGTGAGAAATGTGCAAATTTGTCATGTATTTTGGACATAACCTATAGGACTTGCTGATGGATGGGATGTGATGAATGTAAGAAGGAGGAGTGAAGGATAATGCCAAGATTTTTGACAGGAGCAACTGGAGGAATGGAGGCACATTTCACTGAGATGCAAGAGACAGTGGAGGAGCAGGTATTGAAAGGTTTGGAGACCACAAACTTACAATGTTGTTCTTTTGACATGTCTCAAGGGTAAAGAACTCCTCAGAGACATCATGCATGAGTAATATTATCAAGCTATAAAACAAGAGAAGGGTATAAATAGATGTAATAATAATAATAATACTAATTTGTTGCTAGTGTTATCTAGTTGATTCCAGCTCCTAGCGACCCTGCATACAGCAGAGTGGAAACCTGCTCAGTCTTTTTGCACCATCCTCTCACCTTCTGGCATTGTACCAGACAATGCTCCACTGATATTCATAGGGTTTTCCTGGTCTATTCTTTTTTGGAAGTGGGTGACCAGCTCCTTCTTCCCAGTCTGTAAGCTCTGCTGAAACCTGTACACCATGGGTGACCCTGCTGGTATTTGAAATACCAGTGGCATAGCTTTCAGCATCACAGCAACATGTAGCCACCACAGTGTGACAAGCTGGTGTGGTTCCCTAACCAAGAAACAAACCTGGGCTGCAGCGGTGAGAGGGTCAAATGTTAACCCCAAGACCACCAAGGCTGACTGTTGATAATAGTAGTAGTAATAAAATAATGTTTGTTGACTACTTAAAGCGAGCCAATTCCTGTGCTAACTTAGTTATATGCATTATATCATAATTAATTAAAATTAATAATGATCTACATCTACACAGGCTTTCACTATTCATTCAGAGGTTGCACATATATTATTATACTATTTGGCTTTCATGACAATTTGCTGAAATAGACACATATTATTATTATCCCTATTTTCCAAATGACTCAATGAGACTCAAGATTCAAAGGGATTAACTCACTTCATGAAGATAACAATGGATCCTCTAATTTCTAATTAGGCTCTTTTCACTATACCATACCTCCCCATATATATGGGCAGTTGAATCTCCTTGTACTCAGAACATTTGTTATTTTATACCATAGGGTAGATCCCTTATGCTCCTAGAGGCTTCCACTGTCATAATGATCACAAAGGACTCTTCACTATAGGCTATTTACGTTGTTAGCTGTCCAAAGTTAAGGAGCTAATTTGCTACATTTCAAATGTTCCTCAGAGTATCTCACATTATACTAGTAACGTGAATGTTGTTGAAGAAATATTTACTTCAAAGGAAAGACAGAAAGAGGAAAAATAGAATACTGGGGAATATTATACTAATGTATAATAAACAATTACATAAAAGAATAAGAAAATGATGTACTGAGTGAGTACATTTGTATCCTTTACATTTTTATATCTATACGTGAATCAGTAAAAAATAAAATTCATGTTTTTGGCAGATCTTCTACATCCTCAGTTATGCTGAATGCAGTGTTCCCAGTTGTTTAAGTCACAGAGTTCTAAGTAGTTTTCATCTTTTATTCTGGCATAGGATACTCTTTTGGGGACAAGCTATGGTATGTGGCACTGTTGTTACTTTTCCAAGCAATCTAAGAATGAATTCATAGTGATAATGGTGACAATGGAGTGACAAAGAGAAGTAAATAGTGGCATAAAAGAAATGTCATCCAGTGTGAAAATGTGAAAAATGCATCCAAGTAAAACGTTAAAGAGCAGTCAGTGTGCTTCCTTGCAAACGAAAGAAAAAATAAACTCTGGATAACTAAGCAGAAAGACTATTTTTGTCAGAATATTGGAGAGTTCAGTAAATCAAAAGATAAGCTGGTAAAATGGGCTGATAGTTCAGACAGGAGCCAAGATAGTCTAAGAAGCCATGAACGTAGTCATCGGGAGAGTGTGGTTATGGGAAGCATATTTTGGGTGCTGCCACCATCAAACATCATTGTCTAATGGGTCTGCTGGAATCTCAACTCCAACACTGCTTTCACCATTCCCAGTGGGCCCTTGACTCTGGATCCTAAGACCAGGGTAAATTCTAAAGTTCCCAAGAGTAGTATCCAATTGACGAAGCCTCAATCATCTGCCCTCTTCCGACCAAGACAGCCTTAACATTCCCCTCAGCTTGACTACACTTTAGACAAGTTTCTTCCCGACTGTACACCTCTGACATCCCTTTTCTTAAAGCAGTTGCTTTAGAAAACTTGCAACTGTAAATTCTTTCTCTGCCCCTTTGAGATGTAAATCTTCTCTCAGGCTCTTACCAGTTTTACAACTCAGCAGTGTCTTTTTCAAGGACTTGAGAGCCATCCCTTTGAAATGTAATCACCAAAGAAGGTAGCACCTCTATCTCCCAGTCTCTGTGGAAAGGCAGATGTCTAATTTAGATGAGATAAGCACCAATTAGCAAACACGATTGTTCTAATTATGTTTGCTAATTGGCCCACCTCCCCTGTAAACATTCTCCAGTACTTTTCCACTAGCTCACCCCAGCATTTAAAAACATTACCACCTTTAATATCAAGGGACTTGAGTTCAATCTCTCTCCGCTATTTCATAGGTCTTTAATAAAATCTTCCTTGTCTGTTTAACTGATCTGGTGCAAATTTTCTTTCATGCACCCCAGCTTCTGTGGGTCTGAGAGTACAAATATCTGACCTTTTATCATTTTCACGGGTTGAGGCAGTATCCCACCTCTCAGCAAGACTCAGACTGTAAAAAAATTCCCCAAACACAGAAGGAAGTATTTATACTGGATGGCCAAAAACAGACTAATGTCCACTATTCTCTACAATATAATGTCTACAGGATGATTGTTCTTTCTTGTATGCACTGAATACTAGGACATTCATAAAAATGATCTTTAAGCCTGTTTCCCTGTTACACTGAATTTCTTAAAGATCCTTAGACTGGGTTCTGTGACAGTAAGCACCTTCCAAAACGATCTTGGCTAGCCTGAGTTCATCTCTATGGTTGGAAGTGGTAAGTGGCTCCCATCACAAGGATGACTAACATTTGCTGAGTGCTTATCAGGCACTTAGAACTTTTTTCTAAAAGTGGCTTAGTTGTTAAGTTCAGGTGCTCTGTTTCAGCAGCCCAGGGTTTGTGGGTTCGGATCCCGGCATGGACCTACACCACTCATCAAGCCGTGCTGTGGCAGCATCCCACATACAAAGTGGAGAAAGACTGGCACGGATGTTAGCTCAGGGACAATCTTCCTCAAGCAAAAGGAAGAAGATTGGCAACAGATGTTAGCTGAGGGCCAGTCTTCCTCACCAAAAAAAGAAAAAAAAATGTGGTTCATTTCTGGAAATCTAGCTCTGCCTTTGAAAAAAAGGTACAACGCAGCTGAGATGCGGATAATTATCTGTAAAACTATTAGAGAATAGAAATAGTCACAGATAAGTATTTTCTGTTATTAATTATTCAGTTTTGGCATAAGCTAATAGAATTCATTAGATACCAAACCACTATGGAAAACGATTATCTAACTTTGACTTCATGAGTTAAAGGAATCTTACCCAATGGGTCATTTGAATCTCATGGCTCTCCAAATCTGCCAGGTACATGGTTCCTAGAGTTAGGATTCTGCACTCTGACCTGTGGACTAAGCACTACCCCTGGAACTAAGTAGGTTCCAGAACGTGAAAACTACTTGTCAATCAGGAGGGATTCAAGGACCTTCGATTCAAAGCACAGGAGATTTGGAATCAACATCACTTTCTGGTAATCCCACAGGGAACAGGTGTTTCAGATCTGAAGGCAGAACAGTTTTCTTCCATGTTCCTAGGACTAAGGCTCCACCTTTTACTTCATTTCTGGTAACTGGATTTCTGCTTTGTTCCCTTATGCTTGAGCCCAGTCTTAACAAACTGTTTGCTAGCTTCGGCTTTCTGTTACTGGAGCTGCTTAATGCCCTTTCCAGTTCCTCTCTTTTCGCCAAGAAATTGAATCTTGAGCCCCAATTCACGCAAAAACTTACTTATCTGTAATAGATTTCCCAGATCCTAACTACCTTTCTGCCTACCTAACTGGGTCCTGATCAATTTATCTAATTAAAAATAGTGACTTTTTTGACAATAACTGTGCCATGGTTTTGTATAATTGAGCCAAACTGATCCTGTGCTCCAAGAATCTTTATGAAAGTGATTCAATATTGGCTCAGAGTTCTTTAAAGAGGTTAACTGTGCTCACCTTGCACGATAATAAGTGATTAGCAGAAAGCACCATAGAATAATTAATAGACTGCGAACATAGCATAGGAATCCAAACCTACTTGTCCTGTCAGGTATTTCATAGCCCTTGTGAGAGGTGCCACTTGGAGACACTTTTTTTCTATGCTTGTATATCAAAGAGTGCCAGGCCATGATACAGCCAAATATTGTAAAATATCTTCATAGAAATTCCCAACTGTAATTTTCAGGTAACAACCCTCCTAGAATCCATAACATTTTTGCTAAACACAAACATACATGCACACGGTCATTTAAAAGCATTTATGTTAGGTCCACAACAAAGAGAGCTAACTGAACTCCTACGGAGGCCATTTATCTTAATATCCTGTCTTAACAATCCACGGTGGAAATTCACTGTATAAACCAAACTTTGGATAAGGGTGTGGCCATAATGGCTACACTCTCCCAAGAGCAAATGGGAAATATTTTTTCTTTTGAGCATTTTCATCATCAAGACTTTTATTTACAAATGAAAGAGATTGGAAGTCCTTTAGTAGGGACTCTTTGCTATCAAGACTGCTTTCATGGCATGGTTACATTATCTAAGAGACGCCAGCTAGTTGCAATTGGTACTCACTGATCCAAATATTTTTTAATACCTATATGTACAAATCTAATTTCCTGCCCACAAAAATATCTTTCTCTTTCATTTTTGTTTCATTTTGAAATTTATCCATGATCCAACTCACCCTATCCACTGTCATCTTTCACTTCTCCCTTTCTCTCATTTTCCATCTCTGATCAGGTTTTCTCTGTCATACCATTTGATGGATTGCATAGAGAATTCATCTTTGAAACAAGAATGAACTTCTCTCCAAATAATTCTAGAAATTTATCAATATCTGACACCCCAAGGTGCAAGGGAGGTACTGGTTTCCAGAAATACCTGACCACCTCCAATGAATATGATTCATTAGAAACAACCTGAGAGTAGAATAAGAAAACCTGAATTAATAGGTCGTTCTTACAGAGCTGAACACACATAAGAGTAAATCAATAATCTGGAGATGAACTGGATTATAGAGTATGGAGAAATGGGAAAGTGAAGTCACCTTGGAGAATAAGTAAATGGGAAGCCAATAAAATACACTAGAGTTGAGATCAAACTCAAAGAAGAAGAGATGGAAAGAGCCACAGATGAGAAGCAGGATTCTGATCATCTCTCCTCTTTACATGCCATCTTGTAATGTTTCTATTGTGCGTGGAGCAAAGTCACGAGTAAAAATTCAAAACTTAGAATTTTCTAACACCAAAAGCCATAACTTTCCAATGAAGTCATTTATCTTGTTAATCCCGAGGAATAATACCAAGACTTCTTCCCCATCATTTTAGGGAATGTATCCAAAGGTCTATCATTATGTATCTTCCACCTTTAACACTCCTCCAAACTCTCATAGTTCCACGTTTAAGTAGTTAAAATAGGTATGGAGAGGTTGAACTACGTATTAACTGAAACTGTGAGGCAGCAGAAGAAGAAAAAATTTATTAAACCTCCGCAGAAATTCTCCTCTAAGGTAATGATTGACTAATTGCTAATCAGTGAATTTGACCTCAAAATCTCTTTTCTCTGATCGCATTTGTTATTGACCTCAAAATGTCAGTATGAGATTTCCCTCTTCCTGACTCAAACTTAGAGGATTTAGTCTTCTTGACCTCTATTCAGGTCTGCTACTGGTCTGGTAATTGGACTCAGAGTTCTATTATTTTACATTTTAATCTTGAATTTTCCTCAAACTGTAATCCTATGGTACTTCTTCAGTATGAAATTATATATATGCCCAGTCAGAACAAAGAGCATGAATGTTTTTAGTGACTTCAGACTAAAGGAATAGTTGTAAATATTTTAGTAGCATAAAGTGCTTCACTTCTGGCCAATGTGCCAGAGCTAATACAGAAAGTCTAGGACATGGATGCCACTTTAACAGATGTAGGCATAGATCAGATAAAACTACATAACTTTTCTATAGTTCAATTTCTACTGTAGCCAATTTCTTTATCATCTCGGTGAGATGAAACCGAAAACATTGCAACCCAAATTTTGTTTTGCACATAGGAAATTTCTGTCGAAGAAATATTTGATGAGACAGTTCAGGATTTAAGCAAGAAGCTGTGTTTTGCTCACAAGTTTCATTCCCTCATTTGAAAAGATTTTCATGGAAAGAGAGCTATGATGTTGAAACTTGGCCATTTTAATTATTTTTTAGTCTTTATAATAGTGCATTTTTATTAGAAAGAGGTGTGTACTGATTTTGAGATAATATTTCATTTTCCTACTATTTTACATGCACTTTTAGAAAGTATGAGGGCCACTAACAAACTCTTCTGACTTTTCCGGGATATGTTGGACCAGTAAAGGCAATGGACATGTGTTCATTTAGGAGTCATTCCCATTAAAATATCTATTGCTAAATATTTCTGTACTGCTTCTTTGTTTGATCAAATTATCGTACCTTTTCCTTTTAGCACCCTGAAAAAATTTCCCACTGTAGGGTTTTTCTATCAGTATCCATTGAAAGTGCCACATCTGCCTGGCTTTATATTTGCTATTCCACAGGAGCGTCGAAAGCAATCTGAGGGCCATCAAGTGATGAAGCCCACTGCGTGCAGTTATGAGTTCTTCATTTTCTATCCTGCCAAATCTCTGTTTAGTTGTTTTGCATTCTCTTATTGTTCTCCTGGTATTTCTGGATTTGTTTCAGTTTATTCCTCTGTGGATGTTTTTAGAAGAGTTAGACATTCAATTAAATGTTTTATATTTCATTCCACATAGGATTCATCTCATTCTTTTAGTTCTTCTTTCATATTTTAAGTTGTATTTTAATGATATATATTCCCAGGCCTAGAAGTAGAGCAGCAATTTGAAATGTTGTCTTTTTTAGTAGAAGATTTTTTAATGTTTATTATTATTGTTTGCATTTTTGCTCATTTCTGAGACTAAAATACTATTTTAAACACTTAAAACACTATAAAGATTGAGTTGATGGTTTTGTGAGTCTTTTGCATAAGGTAACCTCACTTCTGTTGAGATAAAATTAAAATAACATTATTGTTCATTTCATTCCATCCCTACCTGCTACCGAAAATCATCAACTATCTAATAAATTTTCCATAATGTTCTAGTCCTCTCAAGTGAATTACCCTAGGTTGATTTGTGAAGAGGTCCTTTTGGCTATCATATACCATTCAACACAAATAGTCCAGAACACTGCGAGACCTATCCACTGATATTCCATAAATAATCTAACATTAGTTTAGATTCAGCTTAAGTTTTCAAGTTGAGGTCACTTGGAAATAATAAACAAATGAAATAATCTGTGTCCTTTTCCAAAGAGAGTGAGGTAATTTCAGATCCATTTCCAGCATTATGTTTAACACTGACTCTATTAGACTGGTGGGAAAATATCTTCATGGAGAGGCAATAAATTTCTTAAGGTCCTGTCTCCAAAGATAAATATTTTATAAAATCACTTCCACTAAACTGACTGGGCAGATTCTCATTAGCACACCACCAAGCTGTGTCGTGAGTGATAGTTCATGCCTTCGTTTAATTAAGTTAAGTATACATTCTACTCCCACTGACTACGGAGCCAAAGCACAGGCCAGTCAAAATCAACAAGCCATTCAAAACAAGATCATACAAGTAGATTCATCCTAAATCGGGCATCAAATGATTAAATCTTAGGAATACCAGATACTGCTAATGTGTCCTTTGGGAGTGAGAGTGGACACCAAAACCAAAACATATATGTTGGTGGTTATTTTGTTTTTATGATCTTGATTTTCAGCTCAATTTATTTCTTCCCACTATGTAAGAATTGATTTCCTAAAGGAGCAGATAATCATTAGAGTACCAAATAATATTCCTTAATAAGCACTTGGTATTTGTGCTTCTAAATATAATACGTATAAATAAATGTTTGCTCTTTCAAGGAAAATCTAAGATCCCTTTAAAAAAAAGTTCAGAGTCTCATTTTTGAGTGTAGAAAGTTTTTGTTTCCTATGGAGAGTAAAATGAGGGGATCTTATCCTAATTGTATAGTGCTCTTCACTTTCTTAAAATAGTCTGATATTGCACTGACAATGCAGAAATTTTGGTCATCTCTCTCCTTCAAACCTGTCTAAGTAAAAAAAATAGTAATAATTTCAAATTTGTCCTGTAGGTTGGGCCTATAGTTGAAACTAAATAGCCTATAAATACTGCTGTCCTGGTTTTATGGAAGTTTAGGCTGTGCAGAAACAATGATTATCTAGCCATCAATTTATAGATTCTTGAGTTGAAAGGGATGGCCTACCTTCCTTTGATATATGATGAACCTGAAGTCCTAAAACAACAAGGTACTTTTGCTAGGACCTGGTCAGAGCAACATAGAGAAGTGAGTTTAAGTTCTGTCTCCACTAAATTCTGTTAGATTTTGGTAGGCTATATTATATGCGTTACCTTCAGTTTTCCTTCGCTTATAAAACAATGACAAATGAAGGAAAACTGAGGCTAACAAACATTAAATAGCCACTTCCTTAGTGTCATTTTAATATAATTTAAGCCTTAAATAAGCAACTCACTATACAATAAATTTTAAAATCTGATTGTTGATTTCTGTGTTTCAAGTATGGACATTATGAAAATTGAGTGATGAATTATTTTCTCTCTAGATTCTGAGAATGAAATATCCAATTATATACTCAGCATCTCCATCACAATGTGAACCAAATCACAATGAAAGAACCCCAATCACAATGAGAACCAAAAAGAACATAGATTTCCCTTCAGGGGGACAACATGACTCCCATCCATGTAACCCAAATCTCAATAAAAGATGTTACTAGCTCTCAATTTCGCATGCCAGAAACTATAGCAAAGTGTTATTGGGTTGACCTCTTGAACGTCTCTGAAATTGATACAATTTTTCTCTTCACAGCCATTGTCCTAGCCTACATCAACTGCATTTCTTACTTGAATTATTATCCTAACTGCTAAGAGGTCTTCCTCTTCCCAGTTTTCCCATTTTAACTCATTCTATAAAATATAGTGTGTATCAGCTTTTAAAAATGCAAATCTGATTATTTCACTAGCCCGCTTGAAATGGTAAAATAAGTCCAGATCTCCCTTAGATAATATCCAAACTCCTTAAATGTAACATATTGTTATGGACTTGATGGTTGTGCCCCTCTCCCCCCAAACTCATATGTTGTTGCCCTAAGCCTCAATGTAAGGGTATTAGGAGGTAGAGGCTTTGGGAGGTAATTAGGTTTAGATGATGTCAAGAGGATGTATCCTCCATGATGGGATTAGTGCCCTTAGAAATAGAGGAAGAGACACCAAACCTTCCAATCTCTGCCTTGTGAGAACCCAGGGAGAAGGCGGCAGTCTGCCAGCTAGAAAAAGGACTCTCACTGGGAACCAAATCTGCCAGCAACTCGAAATTGGACTTCCTAGCCTCCAGAATTGTGGGAAATAAATGTCTGTTGTTTAAGCTACCTAGTGTATGGTATATTGTTATAACAGCCTGAGATGACTAAGACAATAAATGATACTGAGAAGTGGAGATACTGCTGTAACAAATACCTAAAAACATGGATATGGCTTTAGAACTGGGTAATGGGTAGAGGCTGGAAGAGTACTGTCTAAACATTCCCCCACCATAAGCCATGAATTTAGGCATGCAAAGGAGCACTAGAGCATCAAGTAGGAATGGTGTGGAAGAGATCAGACTCAAGCTAGTCCTGAAGGCACAAGTAAATTATGTGAATCAATGAATAAGATTTCATAGCACCTATCCCTGTTAAACTGCCTCTTCTCTCTCAACATTCATCTATGGCCTCATGGGGAATTCCTTATGTCTAGTTCACTGAGGAAAGAAAATTCTGGGCTAAGTTATATAGATAAAACTGCATGATATGCTGGAACTCTGTACAACTGCAGCACAACAGCCTCAGACTTAGAGACCCAGGAGGACAATGGAGAAAGAGAATCTTCCCAAAGGACAGAACTTTAAGCAGAGTACCTGGTTGTTTATTTTTACCTGAAAAGAGAGATGACCAAAGGCACAGATATACATTGATTTATAGCTGGTAGCTAAAGTTAGGCTGGATGTTCAGGAATTTGGAATGAACCTGATTGGAAAATTGGTGACAAATAGATCTTTCATTGCTCACAGACTACTAACACAACCTTATAAGTGGTCTTCCTACTTCCAGTTTTACCATGTTCTAATCCATTCTCTAAAATATAGTCTGAAGGAACTTTTAAAATGTCTATCTGATTATTTCACTTTCCTGCTTGAAATCCTAAAAGGACTTCTCATTTTTCTTAGGTAAACTCCAACCTCTTTAACATAACCTATATACTCTAACCACTTACTATCTGACTTCAGTATATCTTTCCAGTCTTATATCTCATTATTCTCCATGGAAAAAAACTATATTTTAGTCTCCATTTATGCATGATTATCCTTCTTCTTGGAATCCCCTTTACATACAACATCTTTAGATCATTTAAATACCAGTTTAGACATTATTTCCTCTGGGAAGATTTATTGACTCCTATTCCCATCTTCAGATAGATATCCCTTTTATATATATTTATAGTAGACCATATTTCAATATAAGTCTTCCAGGGGTAGCTTAAGCCTACACCCAGAACCATTCCAGTCTTGTTCAGGATTCAATTCACCAGGCAATAAAGAAGGATGGAGATATTTGTTCCTACAGTCACTTCCTATTTCTTCCTGTCTGAATTAACTTCTTTCCAGGACAATTCAGAATAGTGATGATAATTTCTTTCAGTGGAGACTACTGCAAAGTAAGTCCATCATTTGGTTCTAATAAGGTAATCACTAAGTAGTCCAACATTAGAACATTTCACAAAATTGGGTAAATCATAAGCATCCACAGTCACCTTATTGCACATGTACAATCCCTTTATAAGTGTGTGTGTGCATCTGAATATAAATTATGGATAGCATAAAATTTCAAAGCTGAAGGAGATCTCAGAAGACTCTCAGATCTATTCTCAAGTTTCAACAAAATGCCTTCCAAGTGGTTGTGCATTTATAATTTACCATCTCCAAGCACTGAAAACTCAATACCTAAGGTAGTTCATTCCAACATTAGATATTTCTGACATACAAGTATCAATTGTATATCAAGTCAAAATTTCTCTCTCTATAGTTTTAACCTAGTTCTATTCATCAAAGGCTATATTGCACAAGTTTAATTTCTCTCACAATAGTCCTTTCATGAAATATAAAGGCTATGACTGAGGTTCCCAAAACATCATCTCTTTAACTCTTTTAAATATGTGTCCTCATATTGCCTATAAAAAACAATATCTAGATTCTTTGAGAAAGAGGAAAAGGGAGAGGGAGAGAGAAAGAGAGATGAAACAAGAGAATTGGACATTTATTTGAAAGAGAGCGTTAGAGGTGATATCTCATTGTAGTTTTGATTTGCATTTCCCTGATAGTTAATGATGTTGAACATCATTTCATGTGTCTGTTGGCCATTTGTGTATCTTCTTTGGAGAAGAGTCTGTTCAGGTCTCTTGCCTATGTTTTAATTGGGTTGTTAGTTTTTTTGCTGTTGAGATGCATGAGTTCTTTATATATTTTTGAGATTAACCCCTTATCAGCAAGTACAATGTTATAAACAAATGTTACTGCAATAAACTAAAAATTAAAAAAAAAAAAAAGAGAGCATTAGAATATCTATGTGTGAAACAAACCAGCCTGGGGTATTATTTGTTTTAATCATCACAATTAAAAGACATTATGGCCTATACAATTAAGGACGCAGAAATCTTTCTTAAGAAGATAGTTAAATAAACAGCTCCACGTAAACCTGGAACAAGAAACTGTTCACCTTTCTTAGGAATAGGAAAAACAAGTTATTTTTGGATGAGCAAATCTCTTTACATAAGTAATTTTTTGCCATTGTTTTTGGTTTTCTTCTATAATTTCCCTCACAAGCAATTGCTATTAAACCTCCTTGACATGCAACACTAGTAAATCTTAGAAAAGGAAAATTCAACAGCTTTTGCATATTTTCACCTTTCATTTGTGGAATTTGTTTGGGTGACTAAGGGAAGCAGATGCTTCTTTGCATCATGTAAAGACTGAAGCAGATTCAAAGCTCAGAGCAATTGGCTCTGCATATGCATCATACTCCCCAGTTATAAATGGCAAAGGCAACTGTGATCCTGTTGATTAGCACTAGGCATCTGCTCTTGAGGATCATTGTGAGGTTATGAGAATGTTGTAGGTGTCCTTGAGTCTAGAAAAATAAGAGATGGTGAAAATAGACACAAACTGCCTTATGAACAAAAAAAATCAGTAAACATTAATACCAGCATTCATATTCATCTTAATTTCCTTTCATGTACATTTATCAGAGTCATATAAGTGAATACATTTACTATGAGGTAACTGATGGTTGTTAACATATTTCGGCTATATTATTGTGAAACGAATATTCCCCTGTTACAGGATCAGCGAACAGAACCTTGGCACAATTCATAAGGATTGCTATGCAGTTGACTGCAATGTCAAATGGTGATGTCTAAAAAGCAAGCCATGGAATTAATAATTAATCCTTATAAAAACATATTTCTTTGGCATCAGAATCAAACAGTGGGATTGTATAGATACCCTCTGTAACTTTCATATACTATAACTGGCAATGGAAGAAGGAACTGATACCATTACTGCTTATTCTAGAAGACCTGGTGCATCAACAAGAAATTTATCCAAGATTATTTAAATGAAGGAAGATTTCAGGGAAACCTGAAGTTTTCTTTTATTTGAGAAAAACAGGAATTGCATATAAAAGTGACCAAATCCACCACGGAATATGGACACATAAATGGGGGAGTTGATGGAAGCAATATCTATATATCATAGGTAAATTGGACTTTGCTCTTATTTATCCATTTTTTAAATTAATACTGAGACTACAGCTAAATCAGTTTTGTATGTTTTTACACTTGTAAATAGAGCAAACATAATCAGATTGATTACGTACCCTAAGAAGAGAGTGAATACTCCTCATATCCCCACTACTCCAGACATTGAGTATTTGTGATGCAATCTTTTAAAAAGAAGAATATATATATGTCTCTATTTTATCAAGAAATTATAAATTTCTCTGCTTCTAATTAGATAATGAAAAAGAGCGAAGATCCTTCTCCACTTACTAATCCAACTAAAGATAGCATAGACACATAGAATGGGTGAGATAGATCTGTAGGCCAAGGTCAGCCCTTTTCAGAGATGCTGAGGCTAGATCATGATATCAGTGGTCCAGCAGCTCTGTTTCCTCTCCATCCATGCTAAATTATGGTGACCCACCTAAACAATCACCTAAGTCTGACCTCAACTCTAAACTCTGTTTTCATGCTCATGTTCTCAATATCCTGAAGATATTCGTTCCCTTTACATTGCATAATAATGTGAAAAATTATGTTATTACACGTCAAGCACTGTACTTACACAGTTTTATATAATCCTCACAACATCGTTATGAGATAGGTATCATTAGCTCATTTTCCATAGGAAGAAACAGAAGTTCAGAGATGTTAAATAACTTAATAAATACCCTAAAAATGATAAACAGCAGGGCCTGGATCCAAACATGAGACTGTATGGCTCCAAGGTCCCATACTTTATCTACTAGAGATCAAAGACAGTAAGCAACTTACCTGTTTTACCGAGCCCAAGGTATACCTCTTAACGTCATGAGTAAGCAAACATTTTCTATAAAGGGATATATAGGAAACATTTTCAGCTTTGTGGGACAGATGTTTTTTGCCACAACTACTAAAATTGCTGTTACAGCACGAAAGCAGCCATAAACACGTGAACATGGCTGTGTTCCCATCAAACTTTGTTTCAAAATAAGCAGTGGGCCAGATTTGGCCCATGGGCTGTAGTTTTATGAACCTTCTCTCATACCATTTCATGAAATGTTCAGCTTGATTAATAATGAACCAAAAATTATTTCATAAAATTGAGTTTTCATCCAGAACATTATATAAGTTTTCCTTCAGAACGTCACATGTATAACTCATATAAGAGTTTTCATTCAGAACATCATATAAGCATAATCAATATCACGGGTCAGCATGAAAGTCTCAGTGCTATCTATAGAACCAGACCTCAAACTTATGTCAAAAACTTACCCTCCTGGCACAGAGGGGATCATAGGGCAGAGGCCATCCTCAGTATATCTGAGGGTAGTCTGGGAATCATTATCAGGCTTTCTCTTTATTACTATAGCCATATTTTCTTATATATTACAATATGATCTCTTGAAATCAAACTTCTACATTTTAAAACCTCAAAATAGGATGATAAGTAGTATGATAGCATTGGGTCTATGCAGAGAGAAAGAGAGATACATTCATAATACATATATGGGTTGATATTTAGAAAACACAAGATGTGTGGCTACTAAACTAACCATTAACTAAATAAAAAATTCATTTGAGGGGCCAGCCCAGGGGCGCAGCAGTTAAATGCGCGCACTCTGCTGCGGTGGCCCGGGGTTCGCAGGTTTGGATCCTGGGCGCACACCGACACACCACTTGTCAAGCCATGCTGTGGCAGCATTCCATATAAAGTAGAGGAAGATAGGCACGGATGTTAGCCCAGGGCCAATATTCCTCAGAAAAAAGAGGAGGCTTGGCATCAGATGTTAGCTCGGGGCTAATTTTCCTCACAAAAACAATTTAAAAAATAAAAGATTCATTTGAGAATTTTTAGTGATGATTATTTTTGTCAAATAGGAGAGGCATCTTCATTTGATGACATTGGTTCAGAAGCTTTGCCTTCAGAGCTGAAATATTTTGTAGAACAAAAGAGTTACCAGCCAAATCAAGTGTTCAACTCAAAGGGAGCTGACCTCCAGAAGGCCAGAAGGCTACTCTTTCTCTCTGACGGCCTGACTTTAGGTTCACCTCTGTCCTTATCTTACCTAAGTTTGATATATGCCTTCATGCTTACTATACCTTCAGATCTGCAAATATTACTATGTTCTGATTAATGGTAATAAGTAAAGACGTGATGATATAATGTAGCGTAGAGATTATTTTGTTGTATTGTGATAGTATTATGAATTTATTCAGTATTGTTTTTCTAAAATCATTAAAGTTCTGAATTGGTCAGTAAAATTTTTTATGCATACTTTTCTGAATCTGGGGGTAAAATTACATGCATTAAAGTTGAATTATGGATTTAAAAATTTACGAATTCTTAGGGCACATTTCCTCGTGATTGTGAAAAGTGTGTGTGTGGATGTGTGTGTGTTCACCCCAAATAGAAAGTTTCCATTGTGCTTCTCTTATTTCTACCTCCTTACATAATTTTGTACTGATGTGTGACATACTGAGTTACCTAATGAAACATGACATGTTTAATTAACTGTTCAGTATTATTCTTCCATGATAGATTAGAAAATCCATGAAGGTAGGAACCATATTTTTCTTGTTTCCTGCTGTGTTCCCAGACACAACTGCAGGGTCTGAGATTAGTAACCACTTAATAAATAAATAATCGTTGACATAATAAATCAAATGATCTGTTTTCTTTTATTTAGGTGAAATATAAAGGAAAAACAGTACCCCAAACACTCTTTACACAAATAATCTTCAATCAGTAAGGTCTGTGAAGAGTTAATACCTCATTTTTAAGATTGATTTTTACATTTATTTTCTGGAGGATGCTGATAACCCATCCTCACAGGCAACACCAGAGGAGAGAATGCTTTCGTCTAGATCCTGAGCTTCGTCAAAGAGGAGAATCTGTCTTCAATTGCTGTCAGCATAGATGGTTGCACTGAAACTGCTCAATTAAGCCTCTGATAGAGTATCAAGTAGATTGCCACTTTGGGCTCCTGGATCGATAATAATAATTCCCTGTATTTGTATAGCAAGCACTTATACTTTCAAAAACTACTTTCACATCAATTGTCTAATTTTATCCTCACAAGAACAGGGTCAGATATGAGGGTCAGATCACCTTTTCCGTTTCACAAAGAAGGACAGTTCAGGACCAGAGAAGTTAACTGGCGTTGTCGGCAGAGATGGAGCAAAGCATAAGACCTTAGGTCTCCTACATCTGAGTTAATTGCTCTGTTCACTGGATAACCCTGCCCCGCGACATAACCACCTTCTATGATGTATACGTAGCTATATTTAAGTTCAGCAGCAGAACCACAGTAAACCATTTATCTACCATTTCTAAGAAGACAGAAACGATGAGGATTAAGCCGAGTAATTTAATGATCTGCTGCCAGATCAGAGACAGCATTGCAAGGGAAACAACGTGGCGTACTGCAAAGATCAGAGATCTTGGAGCCAGGCAAACATGGACTGTATTCCCAGCACTGGAAGTATTAAACTTTATGGCCAGATCTGAAAACAGGGCTATAATTTATGATTACTAAAGGTTTTGTTTTGTTTAGTTATGTTTTGAAGATTAAATATGATAAAATGTGTGGAACTGGGCAGTTTAGCATCAAATCCATTTTTATATACCTTGTCTAAGATTACTAGATACCTTCCCAATGTCCATTTGCCTCTTCTCTATCATCCATATCAACAAAAAAAATCTGATTTATTAGTAGTGCCACTGTATTCACTAAAACTCTCTTTCCCAGACTCCTGATAAACAGGGGGTAACTGACATGGTTTTGACCAATAAGAGGTAAGAGCAAGTTGTTTTGTAGGATTTAAATGGGTGTCAGACACAGCAAGTGCCTTTTTGCCTTTTCCCTTCCACTTCTTGCCTGACATCTGAACAGGAAGGTGAGACAGCTGTCTTGTGACGACAAGGGGGCGCAACTACGTGCTAAGGGTGGTTCAACAGATGGTAGAAGGATCCTAAACCCCTGATTGCATCATGGAACCACCATATCAATCCCTCAATTGATATGGTGGCTCAATCCCCTACCTTGAAGTCTTCACTTTGTGATAAAAAGTAAAGATCCTAATTGTTTAAGTCACTGTTTGGGGGAATTTCTGTAATAGCCAAACAAAATTCCCATCTGATATAACTAATTTCCTTTTATTCGATTTCTTTAAAGGGTTCCATAATCCACCCTGAATAGCAATGCTAGACTAACATTGTTTAAATAAAAATAAATAAATAATGTTTTGAAGTGCTCTGGGTCAGCTGCTATGCTAAGAACATGCCTTAGTAACAAAATTAGTTACTGGTGGAGCCAGAGTTCAAATTCCGGTAGGTGTGTCGGACCCAGACTACCAGCTCTTCCCCATGATTTAGGGTCCTGTAGAATGTGAGTTTTGGTTTTGTGATTTGCCAGCTGTGTAACATTGTCAGACAGACCTAAGTGCTTGATTTGGTGTTATATAGTTATCAGATCCTGACATCACTTCTACAAAGTAGGGACTATTATTATTACACACTGCAGATGAGGAAAGCGAGGTGTGAAGAAATGAAGAAACTTCCCAGGAGCACACGCCTAGTGGGGAGCAGAGCTGTGTAGATTCAAATGCAGCTCTATTTCATTCCAAATCTATATTTCTAATGACTATACTTTGCTGCCTTAATTCTACAGATAGAATGTCAATGTTCAATTTTTGCTAAGAGAAATTTGAGTACCAAAAACAGAAAACCTCTTCAGGAAGGTCTAGAAGTTTATCTGTACAGAGAAGCCTCTTCTGGTTGGAGATGAGGCCACACCACATCAGGTTTTCACTCAACGCAGCTGTGTTTTAGAGGGTCCCTGCTGACTGAATCCATGAAATATGATATGTTCTGCTAAGTCACTAATAATGTGACAGATTTCACACAGCTTAAAGACTCAAATATATCCCTCAGCATATTCTGAGCAGTGTTCTTGGTGGCAGATATCTACATTTGTAGGAAAGTCCCAGTATTAACCCTTCAACCCCTAGGGATACAGAGAAATCAGTCTCCACTGTCTAGTACAACATTATCAGACTTCTTATTTTGCTTTTTAAAAAAATTCTCACATGTGAAGTCAGACAGCAGCATTTCTGTTTTCTTCTCCCTAGCATCTGGAATATCCATGATCTAGGATATATTTCTGTGGATTTAGAGCCTAAAATGTCACCACATGCTGCTGCTAATAATAACACATAATAATAACTGCTGTGAAAGTTCTTTAGCTGTCAGCTCTATTTTTATTTCATTTAAAAAATAATAATTTCAGTGCCCATTGCTGTGCCTCTGAGTGCATTTACAAATCAAAAACATATTTTACATTTTAAAAAAAAAGCAAAAGAGCAACATCCAGCTCATTCAGATCTCAAGCCTCAGGCAAAAGAATTGCCTAGGCTACTAGCAAAGAAAAATGGTGATTTTTAAGTGGTCAAGAATTGAACTAGGGCAGCAATAGACATTAATTCATAGAATCAAAAAAGCGGGTAACCTTCGAGTTTATCTGGTTCAACTTTCAACCGTTGTATTATTATTTCCTCCTTCATGACCACACACAAAAACGTATAAAATATACCCCATGAAATGATGGTCTACCCTGGTATTTCCCGTCATGGGAAATTTATTCTGAGTCAGTTAGTTCCATTTTAAGAGTCTTTAAGTCAATGGCAAGGTGTTTTTGTTTCTTATTTGTTTTGCTATTGTTTGTTTTTATGTTAGGATTAAATCACACTCCCTGAAGCTTCTACTCTGAGCTTCTAGAGCTTCTGTAGTAGAGCTTCTATGCTGTAGCTCTGTTTCTGAGCTCTGTAGCCAATAGACTCTTCTACACATAATCTTTTAATTACTTAAATATGGCAAGCATTTCTTTAAGTCTCAAGACTTTTCTTTATTATGCCAAACAACATATATATAAATTTTAAACAACTCTATAATATCTAGGATAGAACATACTTAGTTGATTTTACAAAAAAGTGTCCATATTCAAAATTAGCCAGAATTCTAGATGTGGTTTAGGGACATACAGCACTGAAATGAAAGGGACAGTCGTAGTCTGTGAAAAACCTTTCCACACAGAAGGGTGTGAGGATGGTCTGCACACCTTCAACACCAGCATCTTCAACACCAGGCATCATGTAAATGCTTCTTGTTATCTGATAGTATGGTAAGTGTCCCCCTTTCAAGCCTATCCCTCTTCCTCACTTCTCATTACCTCCTTCCTTCTCACCTCCTCCCTAGAGCTGCAATCAGTAGACTTCTGCTATAGGACTGTGGCATCTGCCTTTTCCTATTTGGAATATACTCTTAACTCCTAATCCTCTTTCGAATAACAACTCATTCACTGCTTCCCCGACCTCCTAAGTTAAATTTCATGTTAGACAGTCTCAAAACACCATCGATCTCTGCATCCACAACTTGTAGAACACATCAGCCATTGTGATTTTACATTTATCAATAACTGTCTATCTCTCCATTTAAATTATAAACTCCATGGGGAAGACAGATTGGTTATGTTTTTGCTTATGTATCCTCAGCACTGAGCTCCAATCTTAGTTCATAGCGGATGATCAGTAAACGTTTGTTGAATATAAGATTGAATGGATGACTGAAAGGAAAATGAGATAAATAAAATTTTCAGAGAAAGTGAGTGGATTGGTAGCAACAGATTTAGTAGAATGAATAAGCTGAAATCTAACTGACTATGAGTATGTATGCATGCGTGTGTGCACACACGTACGTGATTGTGTATGTTTATGAGTTAAGGGGAGTTTGTAGAACGGGGATGGAGATGAGCAATGAGAAGCAAGCTGAATCTCAGTACACAAGCCAGTATGTGGGGTAGAGAAATTGGTAGAATCTCTGAATTAGACACTCTTAGACTCCTGGTTCCCTCCCAGGCTCACAGAGTGAGGCCACTCTTCTTCCCCAACTCCTGCAGAAAACTGGAGGTTTTACTCTCTGGAGAGTTAGACCATAGAAGTCCACATTTAGAGATATGAGGCAGTACTGAGAGTGATGGGAAGGGTGGTTGTGAGATGAAATGAGGAGAAGGGGATAAAATCAATGTCTATGAAATTGCCAGCACATTGCCTAGAGTACAGGCTGTCAGGCGTACGCCATCCAGGTTGGGAATTGGAATATTCCTGTGTTCAGGCCCTCAGAGAAATAGAGGTCAAGACAGGATTAGATGTGCAAGAGATTTAATGAAGAAAGGACTACAGACAGTAGAAGGGAGGAAGGAGGAGTAAGCAGGGAAGCCTTCAGACCACATGTAGACAAAGGAGAGGAGTAAAGGAAAGGATTGGAGTAGAAGAGTCTCAGACCCCAGTATAGTTCTAAGGAAGTTTTGGCCAGGCCAATAGGGAGTTCCTGAACCAAAGTGATCCCTTAAAGGAATTCCATATTGTACATGAAGAAGCTGCATTAGTACACAAATGGGGACCTACGGTGCTTAGTCATTAGCTGGGACAGTCTTGGAAAGAGTGGCCTCAACTTAGAGGTGGATCCAGAGGGCAGCAGCTGTGTCCATCAGTCAGTTATGTTCCCTGCAGCAGGAGATATGAGCAGCAAATTTTTTTGGACATCACAATTCCTTTTCGAAAAAACTGAACAGCCCCCTTAAAAGATATATTGACATTTGAGGTTCTCCTCAAAGGACAGTAGTATTATTCATGGATATTTAAATATGTAAATAAAGTCCAAAACACATGAATGGAATTGATAGATACAACTTTTAACTCAATTTGTAATGTTTTACATCTGTAGCAAAAAATAGATCTGAAAACAAATATGGCAAAATATTATCAACTTTTTAATCTCATTGGTGAGTAGAATGTAAGTGTAGGGGAAGATATAGGTGGAAATCTAAGGCAAAAAATAAAATATAATGTGATGGTAGAAGTGAGAGGAAGGAGAAGGGTATAGATATAGAAAGGGTTAATATTATCTTAAAAAATAGAGATTAAATACAGCAAATTCTCATTTATTATTGGTGGAAGTTGCTGTTACTATATATGTTGGCAGAAGTTGCATGTCTCTAGTTGGGACAATTCGGAAATTTTTTATCTATTGAAATTAAAATTATATATATTCTTTGGGTCAGAAGTTCTTCTTATAAGAATTTCTTCTGCGGATGTACATGTAGAAGTACATGATGAAGTTTGCAGAAAGATATTTAATGCAGCACTTTTGTAGTAAAAAAAAATGGAAACAAACTAAATATGTATCCATAGCACATGTATTAAATAAATTATACTAATTATAATAATTATAATAATATTATATATATGAGGTCATTACAAAGGATGAGACACTTCTAGTGAAAATGATACACAATAATACCCAAAATATATATTTTAAGAGAAAAAGTCAAGGAACAGAAAATGTATAGAATATGCTACTATTAGTGGAAAAAAAATACAGATCCTTTAAAATCTATAGAGCCTCTCTGCAATGAATTGCAAAAACACCTGTTAATACTGGTCGTTCTATGCAGACGAAACAGATTGAGTAAGGATAGGGAATCAAGGGAGACATCTCATCCAATTATTCTTTTGACCTTTAAATTTTGTAGTATATACAAGCATTATCTATTCCAAAAATAAACAATTTATTTTTTAAATGAATGAAGCAGAAGCGGAGCCAGAGGACTTCATAAGTGAGATTGAAAAGGAACAGTCATCTAGGATGGGGTAGAAACAATCTGAAACGCTGGTGCAGAATCCGAAAGAATTTTGAGGAAGAACGTGTGATACACAATTTCAAAGAGGACAAGCAACGTAAGACTTGAAATGTTTCTTTTTACATTTACAATTGCAAATAATGTCTAATAACGCAAAGAGATTTTAAAACAAATTACAGTACAAGAACAAAGTGGCAGAGAATAAGTAGTAGTGCCAGTATTAAAGTATGGATTCATGTTCATAAGGCAAGAACATAACACAGTACCAGTTCCTCAGGGGTATCATGAGAAGGGAAGCTTGCAAGATATTGGCACTGAGTGGGTTCAGCTCAATTCAAGCCTGGAAAGGAATTAAATTTGATCTATACAAAAAAAAAAAAAGGAAGAGGAAGAAGAAGAGGAAAATTTGGGATCCAGAACCAAATTAAATACCAGTTACATAATTGACTAATACAAATAGCACCTTCAAAAAGCTTGCATTGAACTCAAAACACATCTTTTGTTCCATCTCTTCATACTGAACTTTGGGAACATCCATCTATTTTCAAATTAAATATTATTTTGCATTTCCCTCCTCTGAAATAAGGTTCTGAGCCCTCCATGTCTTGTTCACCCATTACTGGGTTTTCTACACCTGCATTTATCAAATCCCTGCTACCCAGATAAGTCAGTAATGGCTTGTAAAAAAAAAGAAGTTGGTTTGGAGAAGAGCTATTTTAGATCATGGCTGAAAGAGCTACGCTGCAAATGTGCAAGTGTCTATGGAGTACAGAAAGGTGAGTGAGCTCTAAGGGTCTGCTCCTCAGCAAGAGAGAGAAATCTGCCAGTTATGTAGAGAAGGTGAATATACAGTTTCTAATCTAAATTTATTCCTAAAACATCCTCTCAGGGTAGCACTAGTTATTAAATCTCTGGTTACATATTGCAATCAAGCAAGACTTGAAGTGAATGAGCGCAAGTATCAGGAAATATAATTTCTTTCATTCTGAAAATGTAATTGCCTCCAGTGTGCCACGCTCTTCACATTTGAACTGTAGGTGGAGAAACTACTTAGTGTGTGTCAAACTTTCAGCTTAATATTGTTGTATTAGTTTCTACTATTAATACATGTTGCTGTTTGTAGTCATTGCCAAAGTTTAAATTGTAGCTATAATAAATCTTTCACATCAAATATTTCATAAAATGCTTCCATCTTAAAGTCATCAGGAAGATGCTCAATATGCCGAGGGGATGATTGGGGGACACCCAGTTGTGTATATTTGAGAAAACCATATCTTCTACATTTTCTGTTCAGAAGCTTCTATCACAGCTATATTAAAGATATCAAAATATTTAAAATATTTGTTTCAAATTCTTCACCGTTCCCTCTTTGTTTGACTAACTGTAGAATACAAGACACCGAAATCAATGTCAATGTCCTACATGTAAAAATATGCTATTTGGGGAAATACAAGATATTATTTCAAAAACAGAATATCTCTTAAAAATATAATTTCTCATCGTGAGGGCTCTTGATAGGTATAAATTTTAGACAATGTTTTTTACATATATTTAGGGCTTATTGTATTAGAATGTCTGACAGCAAAATTTATTTCTGATATTCTGTCCCCTTGCTTGTTCCTCCATGGTCCGGTCCAGAGCTGGGTTATATTTTTTATTTCTTCCACATATCCTCTCAACCACTGACTGGAAAGAGAAAGCTGTTGCTACTTTACTCTTTTTCTAAGCCACTTGGAAATACTAAAATCCTGTCATACATACCTTTTCTTTTTTGATGAACGTGTTCAACAGACTCTGTTTATGATGACGGGATCCCTCAAAAGATTTGAGAGAAGAAAAGTTTGTGTGTCATTGGCTAAGTATAATGACTCCATAGTGCGCATGCTGCTGGAGACAAAATAAATGGGTGGCACACTTAAAGTTGGTAATATCCAAGTTTCCCAGTTCCTTTCTCCATGCCCTAAAAGATGAGTTGAAGGGAAAACACTTAAATAAGCATCCCAAATTAAATCCATGATAGCTTATATGTGTAGAAAGAGAGTAAAAATGTGAATTTTCTCAAGGTGGTAGTAGGAAGAAATTTGTTAACAGTAATGAAGATAGAAATCTTGATTATTGTTTATACATCAATAAAGAAGATGGGAAAATTTTTTAACTTTTTACAATTCATATATAATAAGTATTTTGAATGGCTACATAAATATTTATTAAGTAAATTCATAATATTTAACAATTGTTTTCTTTTCTCATTGTTAAACTTGCTTTTCTCATAGCTCAGAATTTTTGGTGAAATTCAGTAGGATCCTAAGGGTGTTATATTCCAATACGGCAGCAGCTAACAGAAGAGAGGAGGAAAAACAGCAAAAGCAAATATAATTCTAGACAATCACCGGACATAACATTTAAACATAACTTCTGTACAAACCAATATAATTGAAACAGTTTTCATTGAAAATAAGGAATGGTATTCACAAATAATTCTTTGGCTTTTATTAGCATTAAAATTCAATAAATATTTTTGAGATCCTATTGTGTTACCAAGAAACAGGAGTCAAATATTTCTACTTAGAGGAATGTAAGTGCAAGTCCTGGCTAGACAGTTTGAATTAAATTAAAAACGTCCTTTTCTTTGGTTCCATACATTCTAATGAAAAGAGTTCATTTATCTTCAGCGTCTCAGTTTGCTATTTTTTATTCTGAATATGGTTCTTCAAATGGTTTGATGTTGAGGGTCATTAGGACTTCATTTTCCCCCAAAGTTGGCTCCTTTTAGTTCTTGAGAACCTATGTCAAAAACAATTTTCTAAAATAAAGGACTCAAAATTCAGTTCAGCTATTTCCCATCTTAGTCATTTGCTTACAAAGTCTGGTCAGAGAAAAGTCCTCTGCCACTCTGAATAGTGGAGAAATGTTCTTATCTAAGTTAACTCTTAGATCACATTTTATACAAGAGCACCATTGTAGACTATAGGCCGGTAAGCATGAAACGGCTAAAGAGAAAAAACAAAAAGCCTGACCTTTGTCAGACAAGAGATGGTTACTAGTTTTATAAAGGATTGTCATGACCTCCAAGATTCTACACTACAGAGGATCCATTTTCAGCCATATTTAACTCTGGCAATTAAACCTATGAAAATTTATCCAAAACTTGGAAAAATGCTAGAAGATTATTTGGGGTATTTTCAATATAGGTTTGGAATCAGCCCACCCTTCCTGAAGATTATCTGATTTTCTAGGGTATGTACCTTCGTTTGACTGCAAATGTACTGTTTATTAGGATATTTTACAAATCTGTAATATTAGAGATTAATTTTTAGAAAACTGATAGCCATACATATGATTCTTATCTAAGAGCATTGCAAATAATCCTTGTCTAGGAGCATTGCAAATGATTCTTCAACAATAGCAATTTAAATGATTTCTGGTCAGGAGGAAAAGTAACCCCAAGATTACCATTTCTTGTCTAGTAGCATTAACTGTTAACCAATAACGTTTCTATTTTTTACTTCTGCATTTCTTTAACTGACAAACTATAAAAATCCCAATTCCTCAAAATCTTTTTCAAACCAGGTTTAATATCTTACTGATTCTTTCATTAGAGTTAAATAAAAACTTTGACATGTTCATTTTATATTATTATGAGAGTCATGTGTTTAACTTTTTGAAAGTTATACTTTAGCACTCTTTCTAACAAAAATCTTCAGCTAATAGAATAGCCCTCCAGTGATAAGAGCAGGAACAAAAGGCTGATCACAGGAACACAGAATAAGCTGGCAGGCAAATAGAAAATACTCAAATTAGAAAGCAAGTAAAAAAGCTACAGAATTAAACAGTGAAAATAAAGGAATCCAGTGTCTTAGGGCAATACAAGAGTCTGGGAGCTCTATAGCACCAAAATGGTGAGCAAGGCGGACTTCTCATGGAGGACATTGATAAAGTGCAACAAGGTGGCTTGCTATCTACCTCCAAGTGATGTTTTGAAAATAGACATAAAAAAGAAGAGCACAAAAGAGGAACGTGAAAGGACTATTTGTGAGTAAATGTGAAGCATTTCCAGGAAATAGCATATTAAGAATTTAACAGCATAGGCTCCTGGTTTATAGAGAACTGGGTTCAAATTCAGAGGATAATGACACTACTTACCTCTTAGATTTGATATGAATATTAATTTGAAAACCTACCTAAAGCACTTAGCACAGTGTCAGGCACATACTAAAGTAACTTGATAAATGTTAGCCCTTATTATTTTTAATGACTTGAGAAGATTTTGAAAGGTGATAGATAATCTACAGTGCACTGAAGAGAAGAAGCCATCAAACTTCGAACATTAATATTGTGATCTTATTGTATGTAGAGGCTGGTGGATCCTGAGGATAGCTGGGTTGCATTGATGCTAAGATAGACGTAGATCCAGGATGCTAAGTCTGCTCTGAATAATGGTATTTAACAAAAAGTAATTATGATCCAGAAATGAGACTGCAATACTACAATGCAATCCAGATTGGACAAGAATGGTGAGACATACTAGAACAGATCCAGACGAATTAGCTAAGTCACAAAGAAGGAAAATTTAACAAGACGGAAGTGAAGCATTCAGGTTGACTAAAGATACTTTTTCTACCCCTAATAAATTGTAAGCATATAATCGTAATCTTTCTAAAAATTAAAGTTTTTAACTTACAATTTCTCATATGTTCACTTCATAGAAAGAGTATATGTCATGCTGTCACACCACTATGAGTTCAATCATTTATTTCTAAATCTTGATATTGTCTTCAAAAAACATCATTCTGAATATAACCTCTTATTGCAGTAGGCAGACCAGTGAAAAGCACCCCTTACCGAAAGGTGTAAGAACAATTGCGGGATTACAGAACTGGAGAAGTAGTAAAGATTGCAGAATATAAATTTCTGTTCTCACCATACATTCCATCTTTTTATAAATCATAAAACAGCAATGTTGGAAACACCCCCATTTATCTCTGTCGTCTCAGGCAAAATCTCATCTCAAGAACAACAGAAGGAGATCAACTGTTCGCTTCTAGTTAGAATGAGATTTACGATAAAAGAAATAGTAAAATCCTCTGAAGATTCTCCCTACTAGACTGATATCATTAGAATTTTTTCAGTTTGTATTGTGCCAAAAATTCACGTCCACAAAATATACATATTTGAATACAATGCTCCAAAGAGGTAAAACACATAACTCATTGTCACTCTTAAATACTCTGTTCATAACTAATGGAAACACCAAGAATCTTAGCCTGGATCCTCTTTCCAATCTTTTGCTTATTTTGCTTCAGACAAAGTAGAAAAAAACATGTTAATCTTAGAGTTACTTGGGCCTTAATCTCAGAATAGGATTGCTATCCACTGTGGTCAATGCATTGAAGCTATAACAACCAACGTTCCTGAGAGCCAAGTGGCACTAGGTGATCTCCATGGAACAAAAGGAGAACTTTTCTATGGAATGATCTAAGGGATTTCTTTCTAAGGTCTTTTAGCATAAAATAGAGGAATATAAAATATTCTCCTCTCTAACTTTCTCTCTCATCTTTAAATATTGCTAAATTTCTTTGATATTTTAGATACATCATATTTTACAGTATTCGCTTCTTCAGATATATTAAATATTTCCATGCTAAAATAGGAATAAAAAGATTAGTGAGGTAGGGTGAAAAAAAACATGTGGTAAGATAGTAAAACAAATTTATTTCACTCTTAATAGTAGAAACTCCCAAAACAAATAATAAAAATCACATTTTGTAATCCAAACTGAATAAGACTTTGGAAGACGTTGTTGGAAAACCAACAACTCTGATATCGGTAAAATCTAAAGGAAGTATATAAGAAAACAAAACCTTTAGAAGCAAGAAAATTAATTACCATAAAATTAAACCGGTATGAGAAATTACATTAAATTTGAAGACTGTTTTTAAAACAATTACCCACTTTATTTAAATATGAGCCTTCCCTCTCACAACAGCAATTCTTAGAGAGGAAAGACTAAAAGAATTTAATTAAAAATGTACTTATTCTCAAAGAGTTGACTTTGAAGTAACTTTGAGGATAAATTTTTAAAAAGATAAATAAAGCCCCCAGCCATAATTGGCCAGGAAAAGAAACCCGATGTGCCTTCTTGCCACTTAACTACACCATATTTTTGACTTCTGATCTGAAAGTAACAAAGCTGAGTAAAAATATTTGAATATATTGTTCAGACACAGCCTTCTTTGCCCTCTGTTTAAGCAGCAACATCCTCTGATGTTACCGAGTAGATGATGTTTTCTTTTGCTCCCTTAATGTATCTATTGAACTTTCTTTACAGGGTAGGAAGAAAAAAAATCAAGGATTTAAGAGGCAGAGAGGGGAGACTAATATCCAGACAGCAGCTGCAGAAGATAATGGATGGACTAACTTTTTTCATTTTTAATCACATAGACTAGATAAATAATTTAAAAACTTTAAATATATAATGCTTTCAAAGAAGAGAAATGTACCAGGTTTCCAAAGATATTGACTTCCAAAGTGCTATATGGAGTGGCAAAGTATTAAATTTTTAAATATTCTGATCCTAATCTTTACATTACAGACTATCTGTGTATTGATTGGAGCAGTGTGTTTTCTTTCTTCTACCAAAGGCCATTTACAGATATCACGAGCTGTCATTCCGGGAAATGCATTATTGAACCATCATTATCTCCCCACGTAATCAGAATCTCTCAGAGTTTGTTTTATAAGTTTTTTTAAAATACATAAAGCTTGATATGCGGTCCTAATTTTCATAAAGAAAAGTTTCCTGTATATTTATTTTTCACTGGAGTTAATTAAGTATTATGATGGCTATTCAAGTCTGAATTTGAAAATTGAAATTGGAAATCAGCTATTGCTAAAACTTATTTAAGAGTACAATGCGAAATCTGTTAACTTTTATAAGGACAGAGCAGTGACTTTAAATCACTAGGTCAGCCTCAAAATGAAAAAGAGATGAGCAAATTGATAACAAGCTCTCTCTCTGTGGTGCTATTAGAAAGTGAGGACTTACTATAAAAGCACTTATTGATTCATATGAAAAACACTACATACACATAGGCCTTCAATTACTCAGAAACTTCTTTCTTTAAGAAGGCTTCCAATGAATGTATCTCCAAATATGTATGGTATTGACGACCACATCAGGTGTAAGCCTGCTCTGTCAGTAAGTAAGCCTACAAACAGGAGGGTCAATGGATGAACTTCTCTTTTTTCCCTTTCGTGAAACAAAAGTAGCATGGAAAATATCACAATAAGGCTGATATATTGCATAATCATCCATTTAAAATAGTAGCATTAATTCATCCTTGGCTAGTGCTAAAATAAGTAGTGTTTCAATGAGTATCAACCCTTCAACATGCTAAAAAAATAATAATTAGATGAAAGGAAACAAAAGTGAGAAGAGCAACTTTTTAACTTATAGGTACATTGAAACACTTCCATGACCTACGTTTGGGGCCAGTAAATCACAAGGATTCCATTGTTGAAACAAGAAATTTGTTAATTTTGTCTTTTATTAAATCACATCATTATCAACCAAGATTTTGCCCTTCCCTCCTCCAGTCCTGACTCTAACCTCCTCATATCATTAACTCTGCCTTTTGTCTCAGCTCTCAGCTCTCTCTTGAGAACTTCCAGGGGAGCTTTCCTTGTTCTTCTTGACTAGATAGTATGGAACTCCCAGCTCTCTGTGATCCTTCATTATGATATTCACCACAGTTTCAAGGCCTTGTTTACTTCTGTCATTCTTTTATTATTGTCTGCTTCACTCACTAGACTGTAAGCTAAACAAGGGCCAGAAGATGTCTCCCTCACCTCCTCCCGCCCCACCCTGCCTTGTCACTGAGTCTCCAGAGCTAAGGACAGTGTTTGATAGTAGTCAAGCAAAACTTGTTGGATAAATGAACAAATGAATGAATAAGTAAAGTGATGAAACTGTGAGTCTCAAATATAGATGATGAATAATTAACCATTTCCACAGATCTTATGAAGATAGAGTAACATAATAGCTCAAATGAAAATGATATCTCTTAGCCAACCTGTAGTTTCACAGATTGGGAAACTGAGACTTAGAAAGCTTAAACAAACGGCTAGTGGCAAAGATTCTTTGCACATTGCCCTATGCTGTGATACCAGTTTATTATTTAAGAATTTAAGATTTTACTATAAAAGGATTATTAATTCTTGTCATAAATACTATGTGCATAATGCCCTCAATTACTCAAAAGGACTTCATTCTTTAAGAAGTAGCCCAATTAACACATCTCTCAAATGCTGATAGTGTTGATGATAAAATGAGATGTAAGCACATTCTGCCTTAAAGTGTGCATACAAACTAGTGGTAAAGACACTTTTACTACTGTCTAATTTTTATCCAGTGCAAATGAAGATGTTTATTCGTTACAGGCCTAAATATCTGAAAGTCGTATTCGCTTTGCAATCTTCTTGTATGCTACAATGACATTAAAGAAGAGCAGAGTACCCTGCTGACAGATCCAAAAATTCCATATATTTTAATATATGCTGCTACCTGACATTGTGCCATCTTATACATTTTAAATAAATGTTTCATCTTCTCTTTCTGCTAGGAGGTGATTATACCCTGCAGGGCACCTTTTTATGAATTCAATAGCAAATACTACAGTAGGCCTAGAAGGGGCCTTAGGGGCTTTTCTTGATCTATTCTTGAATCTTCAAACAGGAGAATATCTTAACCATTACATAAACAGGTATTGGCCCATGTGCTCATGCCTTAATGAATTCAAGACGAGACTAATAAGAATTAAGCAGCAGACATTAAAGTTTAACCATCTCTAACTCTTTACTGTAGTTCCTTTTATTCTGATTTTTCTGTGGATGTTGAGTGCGGCAGGATGCTACAGTGATGGGTTGCGTGGATTTAGAGATATAGAGAGCAATATAAAAAAACATGAAAAGTTGTGATGGGAGCTTGGCAGTTCAGCAACCACCCTTTACCTAGACAAGAGCAGAATGCTTGCAGGCCTGCTATGGAAGCCATTGCCTCCAAGAATTGTAGTTTCCAAATTTAAAAAAAAAAGAGAGAGAAATATTATATTCTCTCCCAAATACCCGTGATGTACAGACATTAGCTGCATGCCTAATCAGAATCTCATCTTGCATTTTAAGGTCATTTCCCCATCTGGTCTTTATATGAATATTTTAACTTCTGTATCGATTTCTCTAAATTATGTGATTTTATATAAAACTATGACAACGAATTTCAGGCATTTTAGGCTATATACTCATTTTATTTAGCTTTTTCTTTTTTATGTGTTGCAATTCTTATTTATAAGAAGAAATACACAAATCCTATCTTTGTTATGTCTTACCGATATATTCAGCATTCTATAATTTTTTCCACTGTTAATTAAAGAAAGTTTTTTAAAAATTTCTTTTGTGACTGATTCTTCATCCAAATATCAATTCAGTTCCCTCTCTGGATATCTGAATATAAACATGGAGGATATGAAAGAATGCCCATTATCATCCACACTTGAAAAAAAAGCAACTTCATATCCCTGCATCTGGGGTAAGTTAGCTGTGTGAGCTGCTGCGTGACAGCTCCTAGGAAGATGAATTAAAATCAAAATAAAATAATAAATACATCATAAAATATAACCAGCACTGGCCACATAATTTGTGAGGTACAGTACAAAATGAAAACTTTGGTCCTCTTATTCAAAAATTACAAATTTCAAGATGATAGTCTAATATTAAGCAAGCATGGGATCGTTCTACGCACGGGGTACTGCGTGACTGCGCAGGTTGCATACCCCTGTAGCTGGCCCTAAATATAACTATCATTTTATATTAATTACCAAGGATGATTTCCTTAGTACATGTTCTTTTTGAAATGGTAGGGTATCGATGATTCTAAAGGAAGTTCTCTTTGGTTAAAATTGGCCTGTTTGATATTTAAACTGTTCAAATAATATGGGCTGCTTTAAGACAATGTTTGATTACTAGACTGACTGACTGAAATAGGCACAAAGTAGGCGCAAAAACAAAACCTTCAGGGGCTGGCCCAGTGGCGCAAGCGGTTAAATGCGTACGCTCCTGGTTCGGATCCCGGGCGCGCACCGATGCACCGCTTGTCAAGCCATGCTGTGGCGGCATCCCATATAAAGTAGAGGAAGATGGGCATGGATGTTAGCCCAGGGCCAGTCTTCCTCAGCAAAAAAAGAGGAGGATTGGCAGATGTTAGCTCAGGGCCGATCTTCCTCACAAAAAAAAAAAAAAAAACCTTCATAAATAACAAGTTTAAAATCCTTCTCAGAGAAAGTAATAAAAATACCAGTGAAGTATGAGGCTTCTTAGTACTTAGAAATGTTTTACACTGATAGACTAAGAACATTCAAAGAATTAGTGGACAATATAATCGCATAAATTAAATTTTTATCTGAACCTAAATAATGAATTTCGTGAGAGCTGAGATGTTGATTTGAAAAAGATTTGTAGTTAACTGTCAGTGGAAGCAAGGGGGAAGAAAAGATTTTTTTAAGTACAGATAAAAGTTAAGTTAGAATCCACATGCCAATGTATACTTAGTAGTGGCTTTTCTTCTCTGTTCTTGCTAGAATATTTTGTGTTTTACACTTAAATGTGAAGTGTGATCACTAACAGATTTGTTGCTTAAATAAACATAACAGTAGTATGAGGCTATTGAATGATATAGCTCAGCTTTGTCTCCTATTTAATGGTGACATTAAGGGACCTGAGGTTACTATGCTTCTTCAGTGAAGAACCACAAATCACACTGTGGCAGACTGCAGAAGGGAACGAACGTTATTTCCAAAGTTAAAACTGTGTCCCAGACCTTTCCTGAAAGCAGGATATCATGTAGAGTCACAGAATTATCACAGTAGTAAAGCTCATTGAGGGACTTAGAAATGCATTTAAGGATGAAGTGTCTGAGAACTCTAGAAAGTCTGATTTTAAAGCCTATTGCCATTCATTTAGGATTTTTTAAATAATTTTCCATAATAGATTTGGCTTTTGACAGGCAGCGTTTCAGAATTAAATGCAAGAGAAGGTGCATTATTTGATTTAAGAGAGTCCTTGTGTATAGACCAAGTATAGAACATGCTTAGGATAAGAGTGAGTCAATATATTTAATCCATTTCTGGGAAAACTATGTTTGGAGGGGTGGGAAGAGGAAAGAAGTCTTACAAATTGTAACTGACTCCTTGAAATCATTGAAACTGATCAGTAATAATTGTATCTAATGGAAATAAAAGAATATATCAGGGCTCCATCTTTAAAGCTGTATACTTCCGTTAGTCAGAAGATCCATTTCTTTATTACTATCCTCTCTCAACTTACTTATCTGACAAAGAGACTAAAGTTAAATTTATCAATAACATTCACCCAATAAATTGGTTGTGTTGCCCAAGGTTACTGTACTTGGAAAGGAACATTTTCACTTAGAAAACCACTTCATATAATAAAATAATATGACAAATTGTATAAACACCAGACTTTTGAGATGGAAATTGTTGGTTATCTTTCATATAAGAACCATGAGATTCTTCAATGAAGCTTCTTTGTGAACATAACTTTCCCGAGACATTGTTTTTTCTTTATAAGAGCAAGCCTGTACTGAGAGACAATTTTCCATTGAACTCACATTTTAGTACATTTTGCCAGTAAAGATCTTGATTGCCTTTGTTCCAGACTATCTTTTGAAGGGTGTTTGGATAGCAGTGAATGGCCTTGTAAGATAGAAATAGTGTCTCCCTCTAGAAGATAAGGCAGTTTTAATTACAGCCTCCAGAGCAAAAGGAAGGCACGCTCACCCCCATTGTAAGAGTCTGTTTTCCTTAGCCCAAGGTTCCTCTACTGTAATGCAACCCAAGTGTGTGTAGGTATCACTTGTCCCTCTGTCTCATCCTCTGGGAAATGAGGCTTAGAGAACCAGCACAAGACAATGTGTTGATACTTTCTCTACTGTTATTATTGTGAGTCATAAAAGCCTTTGTCTCTGACCCAATAATCATGTGGATCCTGCCAGCTTTCATGAAACAGCGTGACGTAGGCTAACTTGTTAGTTTGGAGGTTAGTATTTGTCTCATGGGCTACCATAAAAAATACCACAGACTTAGTAGCTTAAATGACACAGTTTTGGAGGCTAGAAATCTAAGATCAAGGTGCCAGCAGGGTTGGTTTCTGGAGAAGCCTTCCTCCTTGGCTTGTAGATGGCCACCTTCTTGCTATGTGTTTACACATAGTGGCCTTTGTGTAGCAAGAAGGCCACCTTCTTGCTATGTGGCCTTTTCTCTGTCCATGCACACTTCTGGTGTCTCTTACTCTTCTTATAAGGACACCAGCCCACCCAGATTGGGGCCTTACCCTTACGACCTCATTTAATCTTAATTACATCCTTAAAGGCCCTATCTCCAAGCACAGTCACATTGCGGATAGGTCTTCAACATATGAAACTATGGGGGAGAGAGGGAGACACAATTCTGTTCATAACATAGGGTAAAATCTCATATCCTTCACAATTCTTGACACCATGTATTTCAAAATGTCCTAGTATTGTCTGATACTTCTTTCCATTTTCATTAGGAGTTTTTTTGTGTTTTATAGATAATTTATATATTGACATAGATTCTACCAACTAAGGATTGTTGCATCAAAACTACTAAGGAAAGTGGCAATTATAAATTACAAATTAAACAAATAAAGTAAAATGATAAATTATTCTTAATTTTAATAACAATTCAATTTAATTACAAACTAACAAATGTTTACCCTGATGGTCACAACCAACAACATCATTATAATTAAGTTATATGATGCACCTTATATCTACTATAAAGAACTTTCTAGTTATAATATTTCTGATTTGAATTCTTAGGGTAGCTTTATAAGAATCATACAGGTGAAATGAGAGAATCATTGATATTTAGGCTGAGATTATATAACTTTCAAAAGTTCATATAGGAAGTCAGTAGTAAGTTTGTAAATTAAAACTCAATATACTGCCTGCTAGTTTACAAATTACTCATTAAACACCTCACCACTAGATACAATAATATCCTGCCAACATGAGATCAATTCTCCAATACAATTGTAATAGAAACAGTTTTAGAACTTCAATGAATAGTATAACATATCAGTAGCTACTGTTATTGTGTGCTGACTAAAAGCTTCATCTCAGACTGCATTCTGTCTTCCTCAATGTGCTCTGGCAATTTTATTCCTCTACATCCAGCTTATTTGCATTCTAGGGCCTTTGCATATGCTGTTCACTCTGCCTTAGATGCTTTTCTCCAGGCTATTCAGTGGTTGGGTTCTGCTAGTCACTTTTCAACCAAAATGTCATCTCAGAAAAAGCTCATTGGATGGTCAACCCATCTAAAACACACTTCTTCTCTAAAGCAATGAACCTTTATCATTTCATCTTGGATCTATCACTCATCATATCTTTATCATTTCAATCTGTAACTGTCTAATTTGTGTATTTATTGATTTATTTATTAACTTCTTAAGATCAGGGAACTTCTGTTTTGTGCGCTGTTAACCAGGACACAGAACAATTCTAGGCATATATTTGTTGAATAAATCAATGAAACTTTTCATTAAATTCTACCAAGTTTCAAATAGGTATTAATAGTCTTTATTTTTAAATGAGGAAAATTAGACTCAAAGAAGTTAAGTAAGTTGCTCAAGGTCACACAAACAGTAAATGCTAGAGCTGTAGTTAAAAGCCATATCTGATTAAACTTTAGAGGTTGTCGAGTTAAGCCTATGCTTTCAAAATCTTCCCTCCTTCTATAATCAGAGCTCAGCTCCTTTTCTTGTTCCCCAGAAAGGATCCGCTTTCATCACACACCGGTATTGAGAAATATACTCAATCAAAGGAGAGCTAGAGGAGAGACTTTTTCCTCACATATCCTAGCAAACTAATTAAAATCCTCATAGGTTATTGTCTCCTTTCTTCACTTGATGCAATTTTTTCTTCCTCCTCTGGCTTTCCCCCTCCTTCTCCTCCTCTTCCTTATTATTATTATTCACAGTAATTCAGGCCTTTCCAACTTCTCCCTCCAAATTGATATAAATACGCACTGTGGCAATCAGCAAAGAGGCCTGCCTCCTAGAATCAGGATTTCTTCTCCCAGTTCAAGTCCCTATGAAGATTATAAAGGAAAAATGTGTTGTTCTTTATATCAAGTATGTCTTACTCTGCACTTTAATAAGTAAATCAACTAAACCTTTTCATTGTGGCATTCCCATCCTAGAGAGTGTTATGACTGAAAGAGCAAAAGAAGGAAGGAGTCCTACCAATGGATAGGCTTAATACAGCAGCCAAGAGCAATACAAAGTTTGGTAAGGTAATGTCCTCTCTATCTAGGATAGACATTCTAGATATATTGGGAGGGTTTATTCTGAATATATCCTAGGCATGCATCTTTTTGGCTTTTAAACGGCACAATCAGGCTTTTAATGAAATATCTCAATATGGGCCCTGGGAGAAGTTAGTAGCTGATGATCACACTGTAGATGTTTCCAAAAGTACTTTCTCTGGAGTAGTGTAATATTTCACATATTTTGCCCTTGTTATTTATTACCCAAAGAGGAGAATACCCCGTGTGTTGGTGAAGGTATTTTGAATTAATAGTCATGGTTCTGATCTCGCCTCCACATATAAACACTACAAAATAAGATTGGTTTTAGAGAAAATGAAACTTAATGAGAAAAAAAAGAAAACAAGACCAACAAAATGGTACATATATTTATAACTGCACAACCAGGCTTATGGCATAATGCATTGCAGTTTCACAAACAATCGATACAAATTATTGGATATAAAATTACTTTTTGATGACCACTGTGAAAATACAAGCTGTTCAAGTCATTCCTCACACTACTATTGATTTTACTCTACTCTTTCTATTGCATTTTTAAAGCACTTGATGTCAATTTTTAAGTCTCTAGTCTATAGTAAAATACTAAACAAATTCATGTAGACTGAAATTTTCTAAGGGATATCAAGGAAAAAGGGATTCTGAGAAAACTTTTGCTTTGAATTTCTCATTCCAACAAGCATCTCTTTTTTTAAAGATACAAAAACGTCTTCAAAGTCACACTTCCAAAAAATATTTGAAATTATTCCAGCATTTTAAGACTTGCAGTGATCTTATTTTATCATTTTTTCTATAGATTCTTTACCGTAGTGTAGCACTTACTGGCTGATTGGTACCCATGAAGATCATAATGTTATCTGCCAAACGTGAAATCACACAATTATCATGTTTAAATGCAGGAGTTTCTGTATTTTAAACTCTTATTCATCAATTAGTATTTAATATTAATTTAGGATATTTAGAATTAGATGTAGTTGCCTCTGTGACCAAATGTTGATAATGCTAATAACTTGCCAACAAGACGTTTTAAGCTGCGATTCCCAGGAAACAGACTCTGAAATTGAGATTTGCATGTGCAAATTTTATCAGGGAGGGCCCTTGGTTAAAATATCTGGAAAGATGCAAAAGAAGCAGGGTTGGGCAAAGGGAAAATTTGGATTGCCATGTAGTTGCAACAGAAGCCTCAACTGACCCCAGTGGGAGTTCTGAAACTGGGAAGTGTTTTCATACACGGTTCAAACTAAAAAAAAATGAGTATGGGACATCCCTTTGTATCATAGCATCAACCCAGGGAAGAGGGAGGGTATGACCTCAGGCAAGGTAGCTTCTTTGGCCAAAGTCAATTTCCTAGAATGACAGGTGAAGGAATGAGGGCTTCCGTCCTGAAAGGGCGACCTGGAGGCTGTATCACAGCAAACACTGTAAGTAGAATAGGGGTATTTTTGTATCATGAGACCATGCATCCTAGAATTATATGCATATAAGATCTTGCCAACTTCCCAACCATTCACATCTTGCCTCTCTCTTGATGCTCACTGCTCTGAAAATAATTTCTACTTAGCTCTCTCATTCTGCCCATTATTTATCCCTCCCTGAGTTTCTGTTTCTATATGAACTTCTGTTTGTTTTTTCACCTATTTCAACGTTGCAATTTGATTCCCACATATCCAGTAAAATTAAACTAAATGTCAAGCAGAACAGTGGTTTTTGAACTTTTTGCTTAGGTAAATGCTAAAAGAATTTTCAAAATAACCATGGGCCCCTCATACATTTTTAAGCTGATTTTTGTAGTTGTTATCATTGATTTAAATATGTGTAAAGAATATAATGTATAATGAATTTTAAATATTGAAAATTATAAAACTGTGTTCCATCATGATTTAAAAGGGGTTGCATAGCATCTAAATACCATAGACCTTGATGCCTACTTCTTAAGAACTTAAAATTATACACTATTCCTTTTATTCTTTATCTATTCCACTTTTCCCCATGGAATCTTATCTTAGTGTAAAATATTGTTATACTGTAAATTTTGTCATTCACACTATGGTATTTACCTGCCTCACAAATATCTATATGAACTGAAAATAAAATTTTTTTAAGTTCCTGTCCTAAAATCCCCTAAATGTCAAATTTCTTCTAATTTGAATCATTATCTTTATTAGTAGTGTACAGTTGATCAAAATGACATGATATTTTATTTATTGTGATTAATACTTATGAAACAAAAAGTAAATTTTTATTTAAAATGTATTTTTAATGAGACAGTACCAGATTGTTTTTCAATTTGTTCAGTTACACATGGATGAAAATCACTGATTGCTACAGTGAAACATGGCTCAGCAACAACTGTATCCCTGGTAGAGATATAAGTCCTAAAAATACTGCTCACGAAAATGTGTTTCAAATGGAACGTTTTCTATTATACTAATATCAATGGAAATATTCAGAATATCTGACCACATAATGTCTAACCAATTCAAGGAGAACACCAATGTGAAAAAATATGGCTATACCGCATCACTAGTCAGCCCTGGTGGTCTAGTGGTTAAGATTCAGCACTCTCACTGCTGTGGCCCTGGTTTGTTTCGCTGTCAGGGAACCACACCACCCGACTGTTGGTGGTCATACTGTAGCAGCTGGATGTTGCTGTGATGCTGAAAGCTATGCCACCAGTATTTCAAATACCAGCAGGACAGGTGTCAGCGGAGCTTCCAGACTAAGATAGACTAGGAAGAAGGAGCTGGCCACCCACTTCCAAAAAAATTGGCCATGAAAACCCTATACATGGGGGCCGGCCTGGTGGCATAGTGGTGAGGTTTGCACATTCCGCTTCAGTGGCCCAAGGATCACGGTTCGGATCCCAGGCATGGACCTACACACCAATCATCAAGCCATGCTGTGGCAGCGTCTCACACACGAAATGGAGGACAATTGTCACAGATGTTAGCTCAAGGACAATCTTCTTCACCAAAAAAAAAAAAAAAAAACACAACCCTATGAATAGCAGTGGAGCACTGTCGTATATAGCTCCAGAAGTGAGAGGATAGCACAAAAGACCGGACAGGGTTCCCTTCTGCTGTACACAGGGTGGCTAGGAGTCAGAATCAACTCAGTGGCACTAAAATAAATGGCATCATAGATATAAAATATACGGTGATTTATTTACTTATTCAATGTTTCTTCCTCTAACTTAGACAATTAATCTATGCTCACCTAGATACGAACACATGAAACACTCATTTTTTATGCTTTAGATCATATAGTCCCCTCACGCCCTCTTGCCTCTGGTTGATTACCTGAATGAGACTGGAGAATGGAAAATCTGAGGCTCTGCCCAGAGGGCCAGATCTATAAAGTATATCCTGTATCATTTCCCTTGCAGGCGAGGTAGGTGCCAAATACAGGGAAACTTGGCATATCCATACAAGATCTGAAAGTATGATGGAATCAAGTATGGATGTCGATTCCAAGCAAATGGAGTCCTCTGAATATTTCAGAATTTGATCAACTAGATCAATAATGTCTCCCTGGGGTAATGAGCCTAATAAAAGGAGAAGAAAGCACATGACTGGAAGGGCAAAGAGATAGAAATGGACAATACATTGACTAGCAACCATACTTGAATTTAGTTACTTACATACAATATATTATTATAAGCCACAGGATAACTATTATTTTACATTTATGTCTTCTGCATCAGTCGGTGAACCCCTTAAGGCCAGGGACTAATTCCTAATATGGTCCCAGCATGAAGTAAACACTCTAAAATGTTTTTCAAAGTTATCTCTTTTTACATATGCTTTTCATACCTCTTGATACATTTCAATGAGTTCCAGTATCAGTGCATATCATACTTTTCTAGCCTGAGAACGCTTTGCAGTTAAAAAGAAAAAACAAAAACTTTTCAGGAAAAAAAAGTCTCTTTTGTTTTTTCATATTTGTTTGTTCCAAAGTCTTTTAATAATAAAACTCTATATCTTTATATTTCCTTTGCTACCCAGGAAATAATTACTTCCTTATATGTCCTTTTCACTTTGGCCCTTTTCTAAGTTGAAAGCTAAATTTTCTATACTCTATCTCTGGTAAGTCTTTTAACGTTTCTACGTTTATTAGCCATTATTGGAAATGTTCTCCTTCACAAGCATGTGTATTGACATATCAGTCATGTAACGAATGCTTATTCAAAGTAGTTTGGAGGTAAGAAGAAATATTATGCATAGTTCTTGGCCTAGGGAATCCTGAAATGTTTTTGGATAATTGAGATGTAGATTTGAAAAATAATCAATAATGAAAAGAAGAATATGATACTGGGGAGATGAGTTAGTGGAATATCCAGTCTATTGTGAGATGAGATGGCCATTCTGCTGCCTAAAATCCTTCAGCTGCTTTCCAGTGTCCTTCGAATAAAGGTGCAACTTTTCAGCCACATCTACTACATTCACCTTCCAACTTTTGCTTATTTCTCCAGTATATTTCCTTAACTATTCTAATCCTAACATCATCAACTCCATTTGGCGCCTCAGTATTGCCCTTGGGCTTTCAAAAATTTTTTCGGCTTCAATCTGCTTGCTTTCTTTCCTTCCTTCCTTCTTCCCTCCCTCTACCCCTCCTTCCCCCTTTCTTTCTTTCTTGTCCTTCTTTTTTGACATTGATACCAGCTCAAGACAAGGTTGACATAGGGAAACTATATTGTAGAAAAGAAACGCTATTGTAACTTTGAACGACCTCTAACAAACTAACCCAGCTGGGTATGCACCCTTAAGGAGATCTAACTGCTCTGTAGATTTTATGACTCCTGCTTGTGCATGTACCTCCCAACTGCAATAAGATAATAACTTTGTTCTTTTGAGTTCCTTAGGAATGTGATGACCCCCAAACAGAGAGTCTATGCTGATAGCCATCATCAACGAAAACTCAAAGATCTGGTGTGGTGACTCCCAGTCTGTAACATCAGAGGGTTGGTATTCCTAACCCCCTCCCCTATATAACCCCTCAGCACATATAATTCCTGTAAGATTTTGTGCCCCCTTAAGATGGTTCTTTTGGACTTGAATTGGCCATCCTCCCTCTTGCTAGCAATCTGTAATAAAAAGTCCTTTTTCTCCTACCATCTTGCCTCTTGACTATTGGCAGCAGGCAGAGGAGCCCTTTTTGGGTAGTAACAACATGACTTTATTCAAGACATTCAAAGCTGTCTTAGATGCCTCTCCTTTCATCCGTCAGTGCCCTATAAGTTTTTCTGTCATGGTTCTTAGCACACATTGTGTAATGATCTCTCTGTACCCCATGTCAAATGCCATGATCTCTGAAGCCAAGGGCCATCTAACCTGTTCACTGTTACAAATCCAACAACTAGCGTACTACCTGGTAAATAGTTCAAGCATAATAAACATTCACTGAATAAGTGAAATTAAGAAAGGTTGCCTACTAGATGAGTGCAGACCTACACCACTCATCAAACCATGCCATGGCGGCATCACACATATGAAAAATAGAGGAAGATTGGCACAGATGTTAGCTCAGGGCCACTCTTCCTCAAGCAAAAAGGGGAAGATTGGCAACAGGTGTTAGCTCAGGGCCAACCTTCCTCACTAAAAAAAAAAAAAAAAAAAAAGAGTATGTGGAAATTGAACTGGAAGACTGGAAGAGAAAAAGGAGGAAAGAGTTCTTGGGCTTCATTTCTTGAAAGATGACTATAGGGCTATTTCTTTAGGAATGCATCTTAAACCAAGTACAATATTAGTAGAACAATAACAAGCTATGCTTCTCTGACTAATTTAAATAATTTATCTTTACTGACCAAATATAAACATTGCGTCTATATATCCCATTCCCTCTTATCCATCCCAGCCGAGAATTTCCAAATGAGGGAAATAAGTTTGGCCTCTGAGAGTTAAAACTTAAAATAAATACATAAGAGATCAGAGTAGAGATAAGCAAAGCCAATATTAACTGAGTACTCTCTCTGTTAAAACTCAGCTTGTTTCAGACATTTACAGCACTTAATCCTGCAGTTAATAAAACAAAAATTCTAAATTTGCTACATCACTTGGGCTCTGTCTATAAAATGTAAATACATCCAGTTGATTGAAGTGGCCAGATGTTTTGGTGTGATATAAAAACATCCTTAGACTACCAAGTACTTCACAGTAATAATTGCACTTTAAATAGCTGATAGAATTATTTTATTGTTGGCAGCTCTTGAACCTAATTTGGGTGGAATATTGTTCTATTGGAATAAAACTATCTGCAGATCCATTTTCTTGCAGAATACAATAAAATGCACTCATGCCTCCAGATGCTTCTTATTGAAACTCTGTTTATAAGGTCTGCAGACATAAAACTTTCATATCTATACTAGCTATGAGACTACCAGAATTCTTTTTTATCTCTGCCACTGACCAGTTGAGTGACTCTGAACACATCATACTATGACTTCAGCCTCAGTTCTTTCATCTATAAAATTCAGACATTAACAAGGTGATCACCAAGGCCCTTTTCAGCTTTAATATTCCACGACATTATAATTTTAAACCTCACCTAAAAAAAGGTATTGTGACATCATTAACTGAGCAAAATACTGACTTGTGCCATGGATTTTGATTTTCCCACAGACAAAGGAAGAGGCCACTGGCCTGTTTAGCCTTTTCTGGGCCTCTGTAACATGACATAACCTGTTCTAGTGCACCCAGACATTGCCTCTCGTCTTCAGTAGCTTCTTAAATTTAAGTTAAAGGTAAAGGGGGAGTGAATCATTCACATCCTTTACTTCTTTCCTGTGTACCTTTTCTTGCCCATTTTAATTCCAGCATACACCATTTTCTTATAAGCATGATTGACAAGCAAGAATGTAGTCACTCAGAGATGCATTTCTCAGCTGTCATATTGGTAACAATAATAATGCAATAATAATTGCAGCATTTATGAAGCAAAGATTATGTGTCAGACACTTTGTAATATAACAACCCTAGGAAATATGAATTATTACCTCCATTTTTACTGAAGAACAATCCATGTCCCAGAGAGACCTGTAAATACTGATCAGTAACACAGTCTGTATTAGAAACTATTTGGAGACCTTTAATGTTGCTGCAATACTCTTACTAAAGAGAGCACAGAACCTAGGGTTAATGAACAAGGGCTTTTCTGTGCGAACTTCCTTAAACCTCATCTGGCTCCTTAGTAGAAGTCAGAATAGTAGAATCTAGCAAGAGACAATACCCTCCTATGAGCCAACCACTTCCCTGTTACTATCCACCTACCTTTCGCTAGAGCTTGGTCTTCGTGTTATTGACACTGCATCTAGTAGGTATGATTTAGTACTTTTTCCCAGTTGGAACTACAAGAAGAGGAGGGGGAGTAGGATCAGGGAATCTGGGAATTGGCAGCATTACTATCATTACAGTAGACATGAAATTTCACCTCGAATCACTAGCAGTCATTTCAAGAATGTATTTTAATTTTATAAAGCAAAATTTATTGATGTATCCAAGTGTGCCATCAGTTATACTTCCTCATGGTGGTTTTATTTTAGAGTAAAGCGCATGTATAGTAAAGGAATGTTGGGGTGTCTGCGCTTGATAGGAATCTCAAAGAAGAGGGAACAAGGAACGGGCTGCTTCTAGATTAGAGCAGGCTCTCTGGAACATCACTAGAACAAATGATAGTGGAGCACAAAGCAGTCATCAATTAAGCTCAGCAACTGGGTTTCTCTAGAACAGTATTTGTCAGATTTCCTAAGAAGAAGGTGAAACATATCTATGTGATAGAAGCAAAACTTTGTTTTCATGAGATCACGTGACTAAAAGAAAATCAGGGGCAGGACACAGGCTGATATATTGATGGTCCTCTATTTGAGTAGAAAAGAAAGAGAAAAAGATTTATCACACATTAGAGAGAGACTTGAGAGATATCCTTTACTTCTATAAGATTCCTTAATCAGAAATTACTTTTCTTTGAAGTACCCTTTTCCCTTGGCATATTTCTCAAGAATTCCTAAATTTTTTTTATCTGGCTTGAGGACAGGTACTGAATAGAGTCTGTGATATCTTCACAGATTGCTTTTTGACTGAACAAACACAGCTTAGAGCAGGCAGTCAAAAGTCAAACAAATCATTTGGCCACAGACTGAGTCTCTGTGGTAAGAACAACTGGTCCTTAATACGGAAGATTCTGGTGGTTCAGTCCACAAAACACAATTGACTAAGGCCATCTTGAGGTCATGGCTAAAACAATTAGAGAAAGCCAGGTATTGCATAGCACTTAAGTGAGCATTGCATTTTAACATGGCTGCCTTTATACCAACATTTTAAGACCAACATTTTGGCTCAGCTATTTTGCTACCAGATATATACCCGTGTGTCAAAAAAAATAATTGAACTGTCGTCTTGTTTTCTTATCTAGTAACATTCAAAATAGATAAGAGGTGAGGGATGGTGTAGGCATCAGGAATTTGTGATGTTAAGGGATGCTAGAAAGTTAATAATTGAATAAGCCTAAAAGTTGAGATGAGGATTAGATGAGATGACCATGGATGGACAAAGGGTATCCGTTATGCACATTATTGTGTCGTGAAAAATAATAACACAGGGGATTAAACACCTGGCAATCTATAGCTAACCATATGGACTGTATCAAACAAGTCCCAATAAAATATACCAATTAAGGGCAAAAAATGATTTTTGCAGTCAAAACATATGTTTAAATCCTATCTCTACTAGTTCGAATGTGTGTGACTTGTCATAGGCCACTTAATCTCTCTGAGCTTCAGGTTCCTCATCTGTAAAATAAGGATAATAATATCTACCTTGGAAGGGAAGTTTATTCTAAGGATTAAACATGGTATTTATAAAGTACATAGTATAATGACTGACACCTAGTAAATCCCAAGTTAGACAGTGTATATTTAATGAGAGGTATATAACAGCTTCATTGACATGCTATCTTGCATTACTGAGAAAAGAAATGTGAAGCTAGGACAGGATCCCTTCTAGGATCCCTTCTACAACTGGTGGGAACTAGGAAGGGAGAAATATTTGGTCAGTTTGACTGCTGTTAAATGGCCTCATGTTAATCAATTTGTTTGCTTAGCTTACATTTGAAATTTTGGTATAAAATGGAAAATTCATTCAGGGTCAGTCAATTTAAGCCATGGAAGAATTTATATGATGATGGTAGTGGTGGGTGGTAATGATGATGTTGATGATAATAGCACCTACCATTTATTAACTACTTATTATCTCTCTTTTCTAAGTGTGTTATGTGAATTATCTCATTAGTCTTCAAAAGAATCCTAATAAGAGTTAGACACTAAAATTATTCCTTATCTACATACGAGAAAAGCAAAGCATTGAGAAGTTTAGTAACTTTTTCAAGGTCTCGTGGCTGGGAAGTGTAGTGGGAATTTAAACCTGTTAGTTTGGTAACAGAGCTTGCATTCTTAAAAATGATATACTGCCTCCTGGAATTATCCTAAATTCATCTGTTCTATGTCTTTTTCCCTCATAGACATATGTAGTCATAAGCAAGTCTTGCTAATTTTAACTTGCATTTTCAGTCTAAATCTAAGGTTAATCCCCTCTGCAAGGATTCCTGAAATTGCATCTATTGATACCCTTACCTTTTCTCTTGTTGTCTAAAAGATGAATGTAACAGGGATAATAATTAGATAGGAAGGTCAGGCAGAGGAAGAGAAATCTCCTTCCAGGGAAGCTGGGGAGAGAAATTTCACTATAAACTTAGATATGAAATCGATTAAAATTATATTAGGGAATGATGGGGTTGAGAAAGTAGACTCAGATGTAGCAAATTATCTCTTTGAAAGCATTGTTTTCTTCAAACCTCTTTTCCATCTTTCTCCTTCCACTACCTTACTCTACACACTCTTCACTGATTTTTCCAAGATTGGACCCAAGGGAAGAAGGCATTTGGGATTAAGAAGTACAGTGTTGCATGGCCGGGACAGTTGTAATCTGTTATGGAATCCTTCTGGATGTCAGTACACAACTGCCATCACTTACTCTAGTGGAACATTTTTCTCCTTGAGCACTACTTAAGCTCCCTCAGTGCAGAGCAAGGCTTCCTCAGTGCGGAGCCCAATCTCCTCTGAATGGCCACATATAAGTCTTCCTTACGCCCAAGATTTTAATGGTCCACTAGTCTTTGGAGGATTCTTTGCACCTTCAGGCAGTCATCTTTAGCAATATTCATTTTAGGATGACCTCAGGTCTGATCCCTTTTGTGTGGTCCAAATTTGGTGTAAGTGGAGCTTTCCCTTCAAAAAGTCTCCATAATGTGTCTTTAGTACTTCAAACAGGTGCCCCTTTTAGTTTAACAGTTATCTGTTAAATACCGATGACTAAGTCTTTCAAACTTAGAAGCAATTGAGTTCTATAAATTATGTCCTTGAAGCCCTTCTAGCATAGCTTGGAATGAGGTGGAAGTAACTTCTTCCACCCAAATCATTGTAAGAACACAAAATAAATACACCAAAAACATAAATCTCCTAAAGACTCTTCTGAATTGGTTCTTCAGCCTCCTTCTTATATGCTTTTAGTTATCCCTATGTGTAGTAGACTAACGCTAAGTTGCCAAAGGGCAGAAGCTCTGTATTTTGTACATTGTGGACAAGGTTTAAAAGAAGCAAACTATAAATAAAGAAGATGTAAAGGATGCAACCAGGATCACTTGCTATTTTATTTTACATAGATTTAGCTCTATCTATAAACGCTTATCTCAATGCCTATTCCTAATGGATTTCTTTTTCTTTTCAGCCCTTATCTTTTGGTCCATGTTTTTGACCTCTTCTAATCTCTACTAAGTTTTCACATAAATCTTATTTCCCCCCTGATTTCTTGATTTGGAAAAAATATATTGAGAAGAAAATAGATTCAGAGTTAAAAAATTTGCTGATATCATACTTTATTTGGAAACATAACTTTACCTCTCTTAGTCCTGGCAACTCCATCCTTTAAAGCCCACAATGCTGATAATCTCTCCACAAATTCCAGTTGTCCTGTTCTCTAACTCCATTTCAGTTACTTCCCAAGTCAAAAGCAAATGACTGTTACAGGCTACCAACACAATTATTCTTACATGCCCAAATTACAGTATTAAGAAACTGAAAGGTGGGCAGAAAATCATCTAAAAAGCATTTTTAGATGATAGAATATATGTCTGTTCTCTCCAAAATAATGAAAAATTGACTCATGGCTATATAAACAATATAAAAGAGTAGAATTGGGAAACAAACAAAAAACAAAACAAAACATAGAACAGACCGTATCAGCTCCCTACATCATTACTATTTAACCTCTTGACTGAAACTCTTTTTCCAAAACATCAAAACAAAGTTTCTATACATGTCTGTTTCATTTACATTACATTGAAATGTAGCATGTATCATTTTATTCCAAGTTGAAACTTATTTACCATTGTATAGATAAATGGTTTGCATAGAAAAGTTGGGAATGTTGAATTTTGCTTTAAAATACATACCTTAAATAATTTAATTTTTTTTTTTTTTTGTAAATACAGCAATATCCAACTGGGGTTGAGACTTCATTTCAAATTTATTGACAACCATATATTTCTCTGAGATTTAATTAGTGTTATTACTTAGAGTCACAGATTACTGAACCATGGAAATAACTGAAAAGCATACTTTTTTATTTAGCTAGCTAGAGCATTTACTTTCATATAAGCTCACCTCCCTTTACCTCACTGTGTAAAGTACGAAGATCTATTTTTCTTGTTTTGCTACTTGTTTCATTTCATACAGAGGTTTCATGTTTGCATCCTAATTTTCTAACCTTGAGTGCTGGGGTCTTCCATATATTTAATGAAGTCGGCTAACAAATCTCAGTTCTCCTTGAGTAAGCAATCCTACTGCAGACTCAGCTCTCTCTCCGTTGACTTTCCTGGAGCCCAAATAAGATTTGTGCTCTGACAGGGTGAGCATTTACTTTATCAGAAAGCATATTAGGGTGGGCATGTCTCAGCATAATGTGCACCAGAATCAGAGAGGATGACTAATTTGTTCTGCTATTAAGCGGATAATAAAATGATTTAGGCATGTAGATATGAAACAGCCAGCACTTTAGGAATTATATGTAGCATATTTCATCCTAAATCTGGCCAAGTCCAAAAACCTTTTATGTATTAAGTGACATTTACAGGAAAGGCAAGGCTTTACCCAGAACTTAGAAATGTTTACTTAAGATGAGTTAAGAAGATAATAACTAAGAATTATTTAAAGGTAGCGTCAGTTAGGTGGATTTTGTAAATTTTGTTTTATACTAGCTTAGCTTTAGCCAATTTCTACCATGCTTAACAGTTTTTAAAAATAGCACAATGTCAGGGAACACATGTAAACCAAAGCAATATAAGAATATTTATCAGAATTTTATTCTAAACTGCAACTTGCTTATCATCAAGATAATTGTTAATGTGTATGCATGCATGTGAGTTTATGTGTATACAGCAAATACTAATTATCCTGAAAAATATGGCTTATGCTTATGAGACAGTCTCTGCTAGGATTGTAAATTTGTGTACTCTTAAAATAATTTGAAAATATATCAAAAGCTTTAAAAATGCAAATGTTCTTTGAAGTGGCAATTCTACTTTGGAAGTCGAAGTCAATGTTCTGAAAAATCATCAATGATCTTTAGATTAAGATGTTCACCACAGAATAATGTATAATTAGACTAATTCTGAAAATATCCAAAATATTTAACAAAAGAGGAGTGACTAAATTTTAATACATTTATAGAATAGAATATCATGCTATAATTAAAAATTATATTTTCAAAGTTTTAATTGCATGGAGAGAAATACATACACTATAATTTTAAATGAAAAAGTCATATATATATATATATACCTTCTAGGAGCTCTATGGAGACCAATCTTTTTAAGTAATTACTTCCTTTATCTCAGCTGAGAAATTTTTATTCTCTTTTTGAAAGATTTTAGTGTCTTACGTTATAATGAAAATGTGTCTCTTTTGTCATTAAAAAAATAACATATTAAAATAACCATCATGTGAGCTGTTTAGAGTGTACAGTAACACATTACTGATTACATTTCATTAAATCAAAATATTTATTAAAGTTTTCAAAGACCTTTTAGAAAACTGCTCAGTTACGCAGACTGTGAGAGCCATAACTCTAGAAAATGGTTTGAAAAATGTAGACAATTTTGCAGATCTACTTAAAATCTCCTTAACTTTAGATGCATCTCATCTACCTACGCTGTTTATAAGTTTTATAAAGAGCTAACATTTAATGCTTCAAAGACAAAATATTTAGACTTTTAAATTAAATTTTTCCAGTGATTGATAATTTTTCTCTAGTTTTCATACTGTTGCTCATCATTGTGAAGGTAGTTGTAGTCTTTTTGTATGAAGTACAGTGGTTTCAAAGCAGTCTAAAGGGCCAAAACATATAAAAATCAAACTTCATTCACAGACCTTGTGAATTACGATTTTTGCAAAAGTAAAAGAATGACTCTTTTACAAATATAAAATGAACCATGTCAAAGATTTTCTTCAATTTATTAATAATAAGAGAACTAATAGGCTATTAAAACTGGCTCAAATAAGAATTTGACTTGCAGGGATTAATATTCTGTAGTGGAAAACATTCATTTTACTTGCTGTGGTCAGGAATCATTTTCACTGCTCTCAGTTTTCCACAATTTACCCTCTACTCCTAAATAGTTTAAAAAAAATTAAACAATAAAAATTCATTCAAAGAATTAGATAATGTCCCTTAGTCTCCTTTGCCCAGTTCCTAGTCCTTGACAATTTTTCCTGACAGCCTCGAGTATTATTTCTCATAAATTTAGGTGGAACATTAAAAATTTTCAGATAAGGGGCCGGCCCAGTGGCGCAAGTGGTTAAGTGCGCGTGCTCCGCTTCGGTGGCCCAGGGTTCACAGGTTCGGATCCCGGATGCGCACTGTCGCACAGCTTGTAAGCCATGCTGTGGCAGCATCCCATATAAAGTAGAGGAAGATAGGCATGGATGTTAGCCCAGGGCCAATCTTCCTCAAGAAAAAAGGGGAGGATTGGCATCAGATATTAGGTCAGGGCTGGTCCTCCTCACAAAAAAAAAAAAAAAAAAAAAATTTCAGATAAGAAAAAATATACTTTATACCAGAACCAAAATTTATCTCTCCCACAAAAGTATCTGATCTTCATCGGCCGTAGATCATACGCCTGTGCATCACCAGCCTGTGTTTCTAGGTTACTGTATCCAACTTTCTTCCCTTTTTCTCTGTGATTAAAAGAGTGCACAGGAAAAACGTCTTTTAAGATCCTTTGCCCCTTTTTCAATTGGGTTATTTGTTTTTTGTTGTTGTTGAGTTACATGAGTTCTTTATATATTTTGGAGATTAACTCCTTATCAGGTATATGATTTGCAAATATCTTTTCACAATTGTTAGGCTGTCTTTTCATTTTGTTGATGGTTTCCTTTGCTGTGCAGAAGCTTTTTGCTTGATGTAGTCCCATTTGTTTATTTTTCCTTTTGTTTCTCTTGCCTGGTGAGACACAGTATTCAAAAAGATACTGCTAAGACCTATGCCAAAGAGCCTACTGCCTATGTTTTCTTCTAGAAGTTTAATGGTTTCTGGTCTTTTACATGCAAGTCTGTAATCTATTTTGAGTTAATTTTTGTGTATGGTGTAAGATAATGGAGATGTAGTATATATATACACAATAGAATAATACCCAGCCATAGAAAAATGATGAAATCTCTCCATTTGCAGCAACATGGCTGAAACTTGAGGGTATTATGCTAAGCAAAATAAGTCAGACAGAGAAAGCCAAATACTGTAAGACTTCACTCATATGTGGAAGATAAAAATAACAACAGCAACAACAAACAAATACATGGATATAGAGATTAGATTGGTGGTTACAGGGGGAGGGGAAGGGAAAAGAGGGGGAGGACGAAAGGACTGAAAGGGCACATGTGTATGGAAAACAAACAAAACCACCTGTTTCTTCCTGTTTCAACTGTTATTTGCAATATGAGTTGCAAAAAAAAGAGTACATAGCACCTGATTTAAATAATTGCCCGAGACAGTCTCTGCTGGGATTGTATGGAGAAATCTTTCATAATGAACTAGAATAAAAACACAAATTGTGGTTTTGAGTGTGTCTGCTACAGTGGCTGGCATATAGTACATGCCCAATAAACATTTGGGCAATGAAAAATGAAAGATTAAGAAATCCTCTTTGTACTAGGACACCTTAATCCCTTAGGGAATATAGTGTAGAGGAGATTACATTTCCTGGAAACTGAGAATAAAGCTCTTAATCTAAGTTGGTGAGTAAAATACTATTCCAAAATATTAATCAATTGTAGCAAAAGGCGCCACTAAGAAAACAGAAAACGTACTCTGAGGTGAAGAAGAACCAAAGCAGAGTAATCCTATTTCAAGGTTGGGATTTTTATCGAAGAATAATCCCTGTTACAGGCCCAGTTCTCACTAAATTCACGCACATCTTAGGCTCTGAAAGATTAGGAGTCATTTTCTTAAAAGAGGGACCTCTAAAAAGGCTATAATTGAGAAGCTGATGAGAGAGTGGATTAAAAATGTGTAATCAGAAGTAAGAATATCTAGAATGGCAAAAAGTGCTGGAGGAAATAATTTCCTTTTCTTTGGAAGCAGAAAGATCTGTGGCCCTCAGTGAAGGAGATAGTGCCATATTAGTGATCTTATGGCCGCTGTGGAACAGAAATACCATTCATTTGTGTAACATCAAACAGAGACCGCTAGCATAACGTTAGCAGTAATATGAGTAACATTAGCGTACCAGGAGTGAGAGAGAACAGCAGCAAAACCAGGAGTATTGATATCCAGAAACCATGGAAATGTGGTATTTCTCTCACTCCCGACATTCTAAACAGAAATGTGAATACAAAACTGGACATACGGAAGATGATGGTCCATAGGCTAGTCCAATAAATGGTATGGATCATAGTCAAATGTTGCTATGATTAGGCCCAAATTTTGATTTTTCCCAGTGCTTGGTAGTGTCTAGAGATGTCAGAGCTATATGCATATTTTTAGATGCTCTCCCTGGCCTACTCTGCTGAAATGACTGGGCCTGAGGATCTACGGGGACGAGAGCAAAAATGCACAGCAAACCAGTGCAGCTGGGCCACAAACGCTGCTTGGGCAGTTGCCTAAGGATGGTAAGTGCTTTGTGGTTGTTTCTATTGCCAAACCTAAAATTAGCCATGATCCCAAGGTCACTAAGCCTCCTACGCAGTAGTGGAAGGAAATCAAACACTGGAAACCCGGGGAACTGCTAATCAGACGCTCGTCATGTGAACGGTGCCTGAAAGACCACATGTGCTGATTGTTGAGTGCTTTAAATGCCAATTTATAGTCTCTGTATCCTTTTATTCTCGTGGAGATATTGTGAATTTCCAATGGATATGGGTTATACACTCTCCTTGCCTCAATCCCCTAATATTGGCTTCTTCCATCTTACATTTAGAAAACATACTGTGGTAAAGAACTGTAAACCAGGATCATTTTTTTTTTAAATTTTTTGTTTATTACAGTAACATTGGTTTATAACATTGTAAAAATTTCAGGTGTACATCATTGTACTTCTATTTCTGCATAGATTACATCATGTTCACCACCAAAATACTAATTACAACCCATCACCACACACATGTACCGAATTATCCCTTTCACCCTCCTCCCTCCCCCCTTCCCCTCTGGTAACCACCAATCCAATCTCTGTCCCTATGTGTTTTTATTATCCACCAGATGTTGTGGCAAACTAATATGTGGCTAAAACACTTGCTAATATGACCAGCTTTATTCTCCCTCCAGCACACATAAGCTGTTTCTCCATAGAGTAAAATTGCTGCTAAATACTAAGACTTCTTAACATGATAGGATTTTCACAAATTCCCAATAAATTGAAAATCAGAATGTTATCTTTTACTAGGAACATGCATCAATTTCCCAAACATACAAAAGCCTAGCAAATCAATCTTGATATTTTTGACAATTTTAAATCAAATATTCAAAGAATTTCTTCAAATGGCCTTTTAAAATCTTTCCAATTTGTCATTAGGTAATCCCCAGTTCAGCAATTTTGTTCTAATCATGTTGCTTTCCATAGGATCCCCCAGAACACTTTGGGCAAAATTCCATTTATCATGATTTGCCTCATACTTCTAACCCTATACATTATGTTCTCTCATTGTTAATCTATATTAGTTCTTTCAGGCTTTTCAAAATTTGAATTAATATATCTTGGAGGAAGCATGCAATGGCCAATCCCATCTTACTCCAATGTATCTTCTGTTTTCTCAGCACCACTCTGTAAAGGTAAAGCATTTACTACCGTGCCTCTGTTTATAGATTGCCTTGTAACCGTTCCCTAAGTCACTTCACTTTAATAATAATTACAATAATTCTTCAATAATTACATATTTGGAGTTCTTAATGAATTCTGAGGAAGAAAGAAAGGCGGCAAGAGAGGAAGAGAGGGAAAAGAGGAAATAAAGAAAAACTCATTTGCTCTTTTTATGTCTATAAAAGCCAACGCGTCAGTGATAATATTTTCAAAACTCCCAAAACAATACAGATGCACTGAGAAGGCATGTTTTGGCTACCATGAGTAATGCTGCAATGAACACTCATGTACAAGTTTTTGTGTGGATATATGTTTTCATTTCTTTTGGGTATATAGCTAGGAATGGAATGTCTGTGTCATGGTAACTCAATGTTTCACTTTTTGAGGAACAGCTAGACTGTTTCCAAAGTGGCTGCATCATTTTTCATGCGCAGCAGAAATGTATGAGGGCTCCAACTCACAATCTTGCTAATGCTTGTTATTAATTATCTTTTTAATTGTAACTACTTTAGTGTGTGAAATTGTATCTCATTGTAGCTTTGATTTGCATTTTCCTGATAGCTGATGATTTGAGCCTCTTTTCATGGGCTTCTTGGACATTTGTATATCTTCTTTGGAGATATGTCTATTCAGAACATTTGTCCATTATATAATTGGGTTGTCTTTTCATTATTGAATTTGAAGGGAAACAAAATTTGCCACCTCCATATGTGTTTCTTTAACATGAGGGTTATTTTAGGCTGATTATTTTTAAGAAACAAAAGACTCAGAAAGTTTTTCTTGTTACCTCCCCTTTAACTGCCTAAAAGAACTCAGATTAAAAAAACCTGTCCCAGGAAGTAACTATCACCATGGATAAACCCCAGTATAATATGAACTAAGTGTGGCAGACAGGGAGGAGCCTAGTAAGGCCTAATTTGATCAAAGTCCTCTCTGGATCCCATTGTCTCTAGATGGCCCAACAAACATTTGTTTATCAAACATTAACTCTTTTCATCTCCCTGTAAACTACTTCTTTCCCTTTGAAGTTCCAGACTTCTACCTCCTTCTCCCTAGTCCAGAAAAACATGTATACCTCATTTTACCTATCTTTGAAATTTTTCATGCTTATGTGAATTTCCCAGACACACATTAAATTTGATTTTCTCCTGTTAAGCTGCCTTATGTTATTTTAATTATTCAGCTAACCATAAGAACCAAGAGGGGAAAGGGGGAATTTTCCCTTCCGCCACAAACTAGAAGTGTTCTGGATACATTCTGAATACAAGTCCTTTATCAGATATATGATTTGCAAATATTTTCTCCCATTCTGTGGGTTGTCTTTTCACTTTCTTTACAGTACTCTTTGAAGCACAAAGGTTTTTAATTTTGATGAAGTTCAATTTATCAATTTTTTCTTTAGTTGCTTATGCTTTTGATGTCATATCTAAGAAGGCTTTGCCTAATTCAAGGTCACAAATATTTACTTCTGTATTTTCCTCTGAGAATTTCATGTTTTTAGTTTTATATGATTTTATAGTTTACATTAAGGTTTATGGTCCATTTTGAATTAATTTTAGTATATGATGTGAGGAAGGGATCCAACTTCATTGTTTGGCATGTGGATATGCAGTAGCCCCAGTATCATTTGTTGAGAAAAACTATTCTTTCCCCATTGAATTGTCTTGACATCTTTGCCAAAACTCAATATTGACTGTAAGGCTCTGACAGGAAAATAGTAGCATAGGAAGCTCCAAAACTCCACCCTTCTAAAAAGGCAGTGAATGAGCTGGCAAAAACTGTCAGAGTTGAGCCAGCCCTGATGGCCTAGTGGTTAAAGTTTGGCGTGCTCAGCTTCATCGACCCAAGTTCAGTTCCCAGGCGTGGTCCTACACCATTTGTCTGTCAGTTGCCCTGCTGTCGCTGCAGCTCACATAGAAGAACTAGAAGGACTTACAACTAGAATATATAACCATGCACTGGGACTTTGGGAAGGAAAAAAAAAGAGGAAGATTGGCAACAGATGTCAGCTCAAAGTGAACCTTTAAAAAAAAAAAAAACTGTCAGACAATTTTTTTTGGAACTCTAGAATCATGTCCAATGCCTTGGACGTGTGCACAGTCACTTTATGATGACAGTGGTTTTAGTAAGTGTCTCTTTGACTATCTCCTTCCCTGATTTCTCTGTTAAGCTACCCACCTCTGTTGGTATCACAGAGAGCTCTTAGACTCCACTAACTGCTGGCTGATTTCTTTATTGTTTTTGACAATTTCCTGGGGCATAAATTGCTCCACAATCTGATCCTATTAAATTTGTTTGAGGCCAGTCTTAGAGGTTTGTTCTCATGCCAGGACGGCTCTTCTCAGCCTTCTTTTCCCCTGGTTCTCTCTAATAAACTTCTAGCACAACTAAGGTTTAGCTTATTGCTCTCATGGAGAAACTTTCCTCTTAATTGCTTATGACCAAAATCTCCATTTTTTTCAAGGAAGCCCTTAGACTTGAATTTCTTTACACTCTGCTGCAAATAATGTGAGTTCCATTAGGAAAAGCTCTCTGTTCTTAAGGCCATGCCTTAAGATGCCTGCCCTTCATGGGGATATACCAGAATCCTCAACTTAGAATTGGGAAGTGAGGGATCAATGAATTCATCCACTCAGGGTGAGCTTGCATCATGCTTACTTGGGCAGGAGAGAAATGGGGAGTGACTAGAGGAGTGGGTCTTGGATCAAAAGCCACAGACTCTCACTGTTCTTATCAATATCTATTAAATTTTCTTAAATAAATGTTTCTTATTTACTGTTTGATCTTTAGACAATTTCCGGAGACTTTAAATTGTTGTGGTTTTAATCATTTTCACCAGTATGGTTGTTTTGGGGAAAGGATCCATGAAGCTCTTCAGGCTGCTATTCAAGAGTTTGTGTCTATACAAATATGTTGACCTAATTGACTTTTAATAAGTTGGATATTGACTAATCAATCATGCCAATTAAGTCAGAATGTGGGAAATCAGAGTTGATGTGAAAGACTATGTTTTCTCTACAGAAGAGCAGCACCCTTGGAGTTCTCAGATCTTTAAACCCTGGCTTTAGCCCATTCATTCATTTCACCATGTGTTTTAAAATGTCATCTATGCCAAAAAACAGTGGGATTTGCATGCCAGAAGTACTAAGGATGAATAGAAATGATCATTACTTTGGGAGAAATTACAATCCAATACAAGAGATAAGAATACAAAAGAATAAAAGAGGAAGCAGCTCCAGATAAACAAACAAACAAAAAACTAAGTGTACAAGGAGAAGGAACTTAGAGTTGATTGCAATCATTCTAGAAAACTTCCTGGACATGGAAGAATTGAAGGAATTTGAAAAGATATTTAGGACTATGGTAATTATATAGTAAGGCTGATTTTAAGGAGAATGATTTTACATTGTCAATAAGAAGTGAAGGTTTTTTAACAGCTCAGTTGACAAAAGATTTTGTCAGGTTCAGTTATCTGACTCCAAACATGCCTGAGAGCTTTAGACCAGGACTCAGGAAACATGGCAGTTGAGTTTACATACACTAGTGGTTGCTGAGGAAAGAATGATGACAAGTCAAGAAGTAAATAAAACAGTGCTGGTGAAAAATGTTGGATAAATAAGCCGTGAAATCTAGGCGGGTGAGGGAATCAACTGAAGCCAAAACCAGAAAAATGAATTAGGAAAATGGGATGTGATTGTTGAGTAACAAGAAACCACAATAGAAATATTAGAGTCAGAAGGAATGGAATAAGAAAGGTTTTAGGGATGGAAACTTAAAAAAAAAACAAACTTGAGCGTCTCCCAATAATTATTTTCACGTCCTATAAAGCAGGCATTATTCTAGCTATTATAAAACAGTAATATAAAAGAAAGACTATAATTTTACATTCAAAGACTTTATTGTGTGTTTTGGGGATGGGAAAGACAACGGACACTGAATTTTAAATAATAACAAAGCCTACGTTTTAACCATGGCTATAAGTTAAGTGATGATTAAAGTCATTGAAATTGAATTTCTGTAAATTCTCTCGCTGTCAAATGAATGATTGGGAAAACAGGATTTTTGAGATCTTTGTAGCTCTTTTCTTCTTTAACTTCTACTCAGAACTCAGGGGTTACTGGAGGCAACAAAATGGATGATATTATTACAGATAGCAAGTTATAACATTGGGGTGCTGACAAGGTGAATGGTTTGCACCAAGTAAAGGTAGGTTGTAGGGAAGAAATAGAGATGCTAAAATCTCAGAGAGAAGCTAGGGAGAATCACCCAATGGGATAAAGCACAGGATTCCGATTTAAAGAGATGCAAATTCAGATCTTGTTTCCAGTACTAAAATCTAGTTATATAATTTTATATGTGATAGCTATTTCTCTGAACTTAACTGGTGTTTGGACCTACCTTATAGAGGTTTTGTGAAAATTCAATAAAAGAATATAAATACATGTTGGTTACATTTCTGAGAGAGTTCTAATTAGGCAGAATAATTTTTATTGTAACAATAAAAAAAATTATAATATTTTCTTCAGAAAAAAATAATCAACTGCTTTAAGAAGAAAATTCAATTTATTCAATTTACCCAGTTCATTTTATCATTTTATTTGCCCAAATTAAAAATATATATATATATCATCTTATGAATAAAAATATCTGCTTGTTAAAAATGCAGACTCCACATCCCCACCACCAAATATTCTGATTCAAGACATTTGGGGTTCAGTTCAGGAATTTGTTTATTAACACCTGGGGTGATTCTGGTGTAGGAAGCCTGAGGACCACACCTTGAGAAATACTGCTTTAGTACTTTGATTTGCACGTGTAATTGCACATTGGATTCATGTAGATAACTTTAAAAAGTACTGACGCCTGGATCCACATGTGGGGGTTCTTAATTAAATAGACTGGAGTTGGGTTAGGCATTGAAGTTCCAAAGTCTCCCCAGTTGATTGTAATGGGCAGCCATGGTTGAGACCCACTGATTTTTAAAGGATGCTCCTGGAGTCTGTTAATTTTTTGTTCAAAACTTAATATGACAGCCTTTCGATGATATTTAACAATATGTAGAACCTAGAATGAAACAATCCTCAAGTTTTTAGTGTGATATAGACTATGAAGAACAGAATTCATTCTCACACTTTAAATAAAAAACTTGCTGAGGAAACAGCTTTGAACAGTCTTATTTGTTTTTCCTTCCTGTAATCATGTCTCTTCTGTTTGCAGTTTACTCTCTATTTTGTCTCATCTATTCATTTTCTACAGTCTTATGTTGCATCCATTGCTTCCTTTACTGTCCCACATGCATTATCCGGCATTATTATTAAGTTTAATCCCAAAAGACTCTACTGAACTGCCTCCATTCTCCAAATCTTCCTATTCCAAAAAGTTTTCACAAGACTGTTATGGTGGCAGTGGTAAACTGAATTTTTTAGGTTATTTATTACTTAAGGAAACAAAACAAAATAAAAATAACTTTGTTTTTCCAAACTACACTTTCTCTTCAGGAATAACCCTTGTTCCTCACTCCATAACAGTCGAATGAAATTCCTAAGAGACTAGTTTTGTAAAGCCAACATGAAAAATAGCTACTGCAATAGTAATTCCCAACTATGCACAGAGTCAAAAACAAACTGCATTATTCCAAAGGTTTCCTCCCAGTGAGTTGAACTCCCTTTGAAGTTAATAGTTCTACATTTGCAAATATACGCAATTACATAGAAAATTACGTAGAATGATCTATCATTCCTTCAGTATCACTAGTCAACCAATGATTTGTTTTGGATCCACCTTGTTAACTTCCAAGATTGCTGGCAAATCACAGAAGCTGACTAGCTAAGATGCAAGGCAGCTAGGCTCTCTCACAAAGGAAATGGTCTAGCCAGGTGAATTTTCATGTTTGTGAACCTAGTCATTATTACTATTGAACAATTAATTAAAATCAATAGAATCTCATATCTCCCAAACAAGTAAATTATACAAACATACATGTACACATAAAATATGTCCTCTTAAAAGGAATGAGTCCTCATTCTACTAACTAGCAAGCTTTAAAAGAAATGGCTCCTGCTTTCTCTAAGTTTTCACTAATGTCATTTCACCCACTCTGACTAAAGTAAATCAAATAGTTTTGAATTGAGCTTCTAAATAACTGATGAACCCACTCTTTTGGAAAGTGGTTATATTTTTATTCATGAAGGCATATTATCAATTAAGAAATTAATTTCCTTCTCAAAAACTCTAGTGGGGCCAGCCCATTGGCATAGTGGCTAAGTTCGGTGCGTTCTCCTTCAGCAGCCCGGGTGTGCAGGTTCAGACCCTGGGCACAGACCTACACCACTCATTAAGCCATGTTGTGGTGGCGACTCACATACAAAATAGAGGAAGATGGGCACAGATGTTAGCTCAGGGCCACTCTTCCTCAAGGAAAAAAAAAAACAATCTCTAAGAATATCAGTTAAAATTTGAACTGATGTTTTCTGTAAGTAATTGAATGAGTAATTAATTTTTTTTCTTGCTAAGGAAGAGTCACCCTGAGTAACATCTATTGTGAATCTTCCTCTTTTCACTTGAGGAAGATTGGCCCTGAGCTAACGTCTGTGCCAATCTTCCTCTATTTTGTATGTAGGTTGCTGCCACAGCATGTCCAACGACAAATGGTGTATGTCTGCACCCGGGAACCGAACCCAGGTCGCCAAAGCAGAGCGCGCCAAACTTAACCACTGGGCCACGGAGCCGGCCCATGAATAATCAATTTTTAATTTTTTTCTTTACTATGCTTTTCTTTGTTTTCCAAATTATCCACAGCATTATGTATTTTTTATCAGAAAAATGTAAATGCTATTTTTTAAAGGAAACAAAACAATTTTATTCTCTAAGATATAAATTATATTGGTAGAAATACTGGCAATAAAAAAAGATCTTATACCTAACCACAAATAAGATCTTTTTTTAATCTCTCTCTCCCTATATATATATATATATATATATATATATATATATAGGGAGAGAGAGATATATATGTGCATACATATATACACATAAAATTTTCATTTGGAGTTTATTTTTATTGAATTGTCTTTCTAGAAAGACAAAGATACTCCTTTATTTAGGGTTGTGAACATTTATAGAAATAATGTATTTAAATTAATTCTAATGAAATTAATTTCATTAATATCTATATAGCCATTTCATTTATTTCAAAAATCAATTTTAATCCACAATGAATAAAAAGAATCAGTTATGAAGATGAATCTGAAGAATAGATTAGTGCAGTCATTTCTAGTCATTTTCATGACTGTGAAATTTTATTTTCTAAAATTTCATTTTGTAACTTATTCACAGATGAGAGACAAAATCTTTATTTAACCAAACAAAGAGAGCTGGATCAAAACAAAAATACATTAAAAGTTTTTCTAACTCTAAGATAGATGATTTCATCATTTGTCTATAAGTGAACAAGATTTTTACAATATTACGCCAACCATTTAATGGTGAATCTACTATTTTTTCCCTGAGTAGTATTTGACTTTTAAGTGATCATGGTCTATTGTGTGAAAACACTGACGTCGGCATGTAGTTTATGATGCCAAATAACAGATCCAGATGCCTTCTTGTTAAAATTTAGCTAGCAGGAGAAATTCACATACACAAACTCAGTTTCCTACATATTAAGATAATCTGATCATGTAGTTTAATCTTGATTTCGAAGAAATCCATGGTTCTAGATCCTAAAGTCTCTTGTCTTGATTTCAGCATCCTGGTACTTTTCTGAACAATAACTTTTGGTGGTCATACTATTGATCAGAATGCTTTAGTGAGTAAAGACACTCAGTTTAATAATTTACATTTGCTTTGTATTTTCTGTCTGCTCTATATTGTATTACTCTAATTTATTTTAAACATACATATAACTAAAATTACTATTGACGTTTTAAAAGTGTTGTCTCCCCACTAATGAATATAGTGATCTAACTTGCAATAGATTTATGAACGTATCTTAAGCAATTATTTGATTATAAATTATACAAGATTGTCTTCTCATATATAATTTTCAAATTACTGAATAGTTTATTGCACATTCTTATAAGTATGTATATGGATTCTTAGCCATGGAATCATAAAATAAGGGAAAAGTTAAAATGAGGAAAACTTTTAGACATTAAATAAATCTTTTGAAGGATTCACATTAGACTTCCCATATGGTAGAATAATATCAAAAGATTTAGTGGTTCATTTTCTTATGACACACAATACATATAGTCAATAAATCATCTGGAAATTGAATCCATGTGTATGTAAGACCAACATTTGCATGAATATTCTCAGCCAAGGTTCCCCAATTCATTTTCAAAATATCATAAAGGAATAAAAAATGGTCTGAGGTAGGTTTAGAGCATATATTTGCAACACAGAGTAAAGTAGAAATGATTATGATAAATTAATGTTGAATATAAAGAAATAATATTAACGTTAGTTACAGAATATAGAATCATGTTTACTTGAACAAATATAATCTTAATTGGGATACTGAAAATTATCTAAGAAAAATGATGAAAATTATTTTGTTATTGACTTCTTTGTAAGGAATAAAGGAAATACAAATAAAATATGAAAATTAAAATGTTTGATCCTTCAAGATGCTTTTTATTCCACATAAGAGACAATCCAGCCTGGACTGTCTTAAAACACAAGAAAAATGCATTGGCTTATGGAATTAAAGAGTCAAAGAGCAGCCTTGCCTCAGAGGTGCCTTATTTTTGTGTTAAACATTGTCAGTAGTATCCACTGCATGACTTTGATCTGTGTCACCTTCAGCCTTAAGCTGATTAACTCCATGATGCCAAGATGGCAGTAGAAAATTCGAGGCTCACATCATCACAGCACTAAGTACATTCAAAGCAAAAGTCCTAAGTTCATTCTGTTTTGAATTTAACAAGCCTGGATCAGTCATTGTTTGCAGGGACTGTGCTCTGAATGACTTTGGTCAAGGTTAGGTCCTCCTTCTAGAACCAATCACAGGCACAAGAAAGATGGGCTATGCTTTTACACAATACAATTAGACATTAGGACCAATCAAAATCATGGGATGTTTTATTGCCACATAACAAAACCACAAGTGAAAGGTAACAACATGAATTTATTTTTTTTCTTATATGTTGGCCACCCACTTCTCTAATACCAAATAGCTGTAAGATTTGTTCATTATTCTTGAAATTCAAAAGTGTCATAGGTATGAGTTTACATATGCATCTCTTTTCGTTCTTTTCTTGTCATTTTGATCTGACAAGTCTAATCTTTCTCACTTTAAGAAATAGTAGTTTATTATTTCATTTATTATTTTGCCTCCATCTGCTCTGTGGTCAGTTTACATACAGCTATCTCCATCTTTTTATATTTTTATTTATTGCAGTCATCTCTTTTGAGTTCTGAGAGAATTTGAGCAAAGTTTTTCTTTTTAATCAATTATTTGGTATTCTATGGTATCGTAACAACTGTTGGGTAACTACTTCATTTTAAAAATTTAACAATCCTATGTTTTAACTGCAAGTAAGTGTTACAGGGTTCATTATGTCTCCTTTACTTGGACTCAACATCCTTTTAAATCTTATGTAAAGCATAAAATAATTATGCATGTGCACAAAGGTGTGTGTGTAATTTAAAAAATATATATACAATGAAATTGACTCTTACCTTCTGTTGTACAGTTATATAAATTTTAATACATGAAGATATTCATGTTGCCACCACTGAAGTCAAGATCCAAAACTGCTCCATCACCCCAAAAACCTTCCCCCTGCTATCTCTTTGTAGTCACAGCCTTCCCCAATCCCTGTTGCCAGCACTGCTCATCTGTTCACCATTATTACAACTTTGTCTTTTCTGGAATGGAACTATTAAGTATGTAAACTTTGAGACTGGTGTTTATCACTCTGGAGAAAGATCCTGAGATCCATACAAATTGTTTTTTATAAAAAGTTTGCTCTTTTTTATTATATGGATGTACCACAGTTTATCCATTCACCTGCTGAAGGTGAATTCCATTTTGGGTGAATTTCTACTGGGAAATTTTGCATAGACCTGCCACCAACATCCATGTATAAGTTTTGGCGTGACAAGAAGTTTTCAATTCTCTTGGACAAATACACAGGAGTGGGATAGCTGGGTCATTTGGTAGTTGTGAGAAACTGCGTAGCTGAAGCATGTTGCTTTCTCCCAACAAAGAAGAGTTACATTTGCTCTATATTCTCATCAGCCCTTAGTATCGTATTTTTTTATTTTAGCCATTCTAGAAGGTGTGTAGTGGTATCTCATTGTGGTTTTAATTTGCATTTGTCTAATGGCTAATGATGTTACCTTTTCATGTACTTAATTTGCCATCCTTATAGACTCTTATGTGAAGTGTCCAAGTTTTTATCCATTTTTAGTTATGTGTTTTCTTGTTGTTGAGATTTGAGACTTGTTTATACATTCTGAAATTCTAGTCCTTTGTTGAATTTTTGATTTGCAAATAAGTTCTCCAAGTCTGTAGCTTGTCATTTCATTCTCCTAATAGTGCCTCTCAGAGAGCAAAAGCTTTTAATTTTGATGATATCCAATTACTTGTTTTCATTTTATGGATTGTGCTTTTGGGGTCATGCCTAAAAGCTCTGCTTAATATCAGATTTTCCCATATATTTCCTTCTAAATGTTTTGTAGTTTTATGTTTTACATTTATATCTGTGACTCATTTTGAGTAAATTTTTGTGTAAAGTGAGATGTTTCAGTTCACGTTCTTTTTTTTCTTTTCCTTTCATTTTTATTTTACATATGGATGACCAATTGTTTCAACACCATCTCTCCTTTTCAATTGGATTTCTTTTGCAACTTTGTCAAAGATCAAATGACCATATTTGTGTGAATGTATTTATAGACTCTCTATGCTGTTCTATTGATTTGTGTGTCCATCCCTTCACCAAAACCACACTCTATTATCACTTTATAGTAATTCTTAAAATTGAGTAGTGTGACTCCTCTCCTCTAATTTTATTATTTTTTAAATAATTTAACCATTCCCATGTCCTTGCCCTTCCAAATAATTTTGGAATCAATTTGTCTATATTTGCAAAAGTCATTTTGAGTTTTTTATTGACATTGCATTAAATCTATAGATCAATTTGGGGAGAATTAACATCTTTTTTATGTTGAATCTTCCAATCTGGGAAAATATGTCTTTCCATTTATGTAGGTCTTCTTTTGTCTCATTTATCAACATTTTGTAGTCTTCTGCAAAATGATTCTGAAATGTCATTAAATTTATACTTTATTTTTGTTGGAGCTAGTGTAAGTGATATTGTATTTTTAATTGGTTTTTCAGTTGTATGTTGCTATTATGTAGAAATATGATTGTGTGTTGACCTGTATCCTGTAACTTTTCAAAACTCTTCATTGTTCTTAGAGTCTTGTTTTTTTGTTTTTTGTTTTTAGATTCCCTGGGATTTTCTACACAGACTTTGTGTTGTCTGTGAATAGGTATAGTTTGATTTTTTCCTTTCCAGTATGTATGCCTTTAAAAAAATCTTTTTCTGGGGCTGGCCCTGTGGCCGAGTGGTTAAAGTTCCATGTGCTCTACTTCAGCAGCCCGGGGTTTGTGGGTTCGGATCCCGAGTGCAGACATACTCTACTGATTAGCCATGCTGTGGAGTCATCCCACAAGCAAAAAATAGGGAAAGATTAGCTCAGGGCAAATTTTCCTCACACACACACAAAAATCTTTTTCTTCTATCCTTGCACTGGTTAAAACTTCCAGTAGGGTGATGAGAATGGATGGATAGTCTCAACTTATTTCCAATCTTAGCGGGAAAATTTCATATATATGTTGTTAATTGTTCCCTCCTCCCCAGTTTTTTGTAGTTTCATTTCTCTTGAAGGTATTTACAGGGTGATGATTGCTCAGATTTTTCACATGAACCTCCTTCCTTTAGAAAATTGAATGAATTTTTTGCTTGTTATAATTAGAGAACAAGATTACTACCAGAGATCATGTGGGCCCACGTTAAAAGATTTTAGTCCAAGACAAATGCTGGAAGGGAAAAGATTGGTATCCTGGACAAATTGTCTGCTGTTTACTGCTATGGCAGACCAAAATTAGCAAAGGTCAGTCCCAATTATCCAAGTCGATTAACATACATGAACATCAACTGTTTGATACCAGTAATCACAACAAGACAGCCACTGGAAAGATACCAGGGAGAACTATGCCAAATTTGACCCGTATCTATTTATTATAATACTATATTGGAATGGATATGAAAAGCTACATCTAAGGGATATTTCTTTTGATATCTGATCAGATATAGGAATTGAAAGAGAATGAGGACTACGTCATTTTGTATGAATATTTAGATTGGATATACACTATTAACGATCCAGTCGGAGTAAAATATATTTTCCCCATTGAAGATTCTTTATATTTAGAAAGAAAAAACAAATATAACTTCTATACACAGATGGAGAGAGTTATTTTTCCTTTTCATTTAGTTGCACACGAACTTTTTTTTTCTTTACAAGTTCAAGGAAGTAAGTGGGTTGAAAATTAGACACTAACTCAAGCCTCCTACAAATCATATGCTCAACGGTTTTAGAAAACCATAATATAATTCATAGTTGCACCAGGCCATAGGGCAGTTATTAGTTTGTGTTATTTTTCTTCAAATGTTAGCTCATCACTGGTCAATTAATTTTTACAGAGCTCTCATTTTTTACAGAAATGAGAAAGATACACTCATCAGAAAATGTTTGTGTTTCTCCTGAGCCATAGATACACCATATATATTTATATTTTACACATTTGTTTATGTGTTTATATTATGCATATATTTTAAAATATATATTTCTTGAAAGAAAAACAAAAAATATCAATTGTTATATAAAGTTGATTATCCTATTACCTTTACTTTTGTGTATATTTCAAAATAAAAAATATACTAATTTTCATGAAATCTCATTATTCTTATAAAATCTTTCTATAAAGATCATGAGTAGATTTTTAAAAATTCTAATATGCTTGTGTAAGTGAAATAATAAAATGTTACCTAAGAAATAATTGAGACCTCATAGAAACCATTATTGAAATTAAGAAACTCACCTGCAGCCTGAAAGATTTGGCTTAGAAATAGGACAGATGGAAAATCATACACCAGAAGAATAAAATAAAATAAAGATTGGTATAAAACAAAAAAAGTAAGTATTAAAATGGTGAACCAAAGAAAACTTTTAAGCGATATGAGCAATATTTGAGTTGTAATATTTTAAAGTCAGAGATGTTTTATTGTTCTATGGTATTCACTTACCTTGTAAAACTGCTCTGTATATGGGTGGTAGGGCCTAAATTAATTGACATAATATGGCTAGATTCTATTTTTCATTCATAAAAAGAGCTAATTACTGAACAATCTATGGATGGTACTATTTGTTAAATTTCACTTTCAACCAACTGCTTTATTGACATAATTCAGTGTAATGACCAATTTGTTTGTCCAGGGATCTGACATACTAATTGGTGATCAACCTCCAAATAGCCAATCTAATAGACAATATGTATCATTGTCTGTGCTCAGAGTCACCGTCTAATAATAATAACTAAAATGTATTGAATATTTGCTCTGAGCCAGGAAATCTACTACACGACAGGGGCTGGAATTCCATTTAATCCTCACCACAGAACTATAATGTAAGTACTATCATTATCCTTTATTACATAAATGAGGAAATCAAGATTTAGATATCCTGCCTTCCATGTAGTTTCAGCAGCTTACCTGTGTTTAAATACGGAAACGAAAGTACAGAAGACTGACGCAGGAACCTAATGATAGTTTAAAGCTTATTGGTAAAAACTATAACATTTTCTCATTCCTAAATTATACTGCAATCTTTGAAAGCATCACAGTAAAAATCAAAACCCTAAGGAAGTTATTAAAAATTTAGCACTCTCTGCTCATGTGGGAGTATAGATTCCACTTTCTGAAGAGATTATTATGTATATGCCTAGAATAAAATGCAAATATCACACAGAGTGGGCTGGATATCTCGGCTGGGTTTCCCTAAAACTTATAACTCAAAATCTTAAATACAAGCGTAAATGTCTTTCCAAGCAAATGTACAACTCTAAAGGAACATCTTAGTGCAAGTTAGCAGAATTATGAAACTAAATAATTAGCTGGATATGGAAAAACAGAGTGAGATGAGTATGAGGTGGTAGAAAGGTAAGGATAAAAGATTGGAGGAGGGATGGCTAACAAAGCAGAAAGAGAACAGTGTTGTTTGAGTACAGGATTTATCTGGAAAATGGCTGAGGTCTTTCATTCTGGAGGAAAGAAATTCTTTCCATTTAAATTTAAATTTTAAATGCAAGAATAGATAATTTCTAATTTCTGTCTACTCCAAAACCTACCTTCATTCAACACCTACTTTGATCCAAAAAATTCTATGTGCTAAGCTCCATCGAGCAGCTAAGAGCATACCATACCTGGTACAATTTTAACCACATTTTTTTCTGAAACTCTAATTCAGGGAATAATTTCAAAGATAAAAGTCAACGACCCAAATCAATGGCCTAAGAACAGCAAAAATAATGATTTGCACTTATACAACTGTCATCTTTTTTATTAAAATGTTGTCATTTTGGGAGGCCGGCCTTGTGGCATAACGGTTAAGTGCACGCGCTCCACTTCGGTGGCCCAGGGTTTGCAAGTTCTGATCCCGGGTGCACACCAATGCACCGCTTGTCAAGCCATGCTGTGGCGGTGTCCCACATAAAGTAGATGAAGATAGGCACAGATGTTAGCCCAGGGTCAATCTTCCTCGGCAAAAAGAGGAGGATTGGCATAGGATGTTAGCTCAGGGCTGATCTTCTTCACAAAAAAATAAAAATAAAAACTAAAATAAAATGTTTTCATTTTCATGATTCCCATTTCCAATGGTTACTTATTAGTTTAGAAAAGATTACATAGGAATCATGTAAACATTCCAAAGAGAACCACACTACAATGTAAGTTCCTTTGACTTCTGGAAATGTGTATTTTAGCTCTGCATCTCCTTTTCTAGTGCAGTGCCTGGCACCAGAACCACCCTAAGACCTAAGCAAGAGGGGACTTGGCCCTAAGCCTGGAGCTTCTGAGGAACTAACTCTGATCTTCACCTCCCCACAGCTGCACTTCCTTCTCTCCATGAGGTAGAGTCCTCAAGGTCAAGATGACTTGCTCACTCTGAGCCAACATCCTACAGCTGTCATTTGGGGTTTCCTGAACCCCAGATTTTCTTTGCAAAAATGGCCCAGAACCCCCATCTGGGCCTGAGTGAGCCATTCCGTGGGTCTTTCTTTCCAGAGAGAACTGCACAGCTGATGTGGGCATCCCTAGGTTTCAAGGGTATCCAAGGTTCCCCTTGACATGTGTGAGAGAACCAGGCACAGCAAAAAAAGGCAAGGTGAGCTGCAGACCAGGGCTGGTTGCTACCAAGTACAATTGTGAAATTTAAAGGTGTCCAAAAATTCTAAATTTGAAATAGGCTGTTCAGGAAGTTCTGAGAGTATATATTATGTGTCTGTTTGTTAGGCATAATCATGCTCATTTCATATATATATTAACAAAATTAATTAATTAAACAACTAACTATCGATCCATGTTTTAATCAGAATGGACAGCCCCAAATCTCAGAGGCTTAATACAATAAAAATTTCTTGTGTTGCTGTTTTCTCATGTATGGCCAAGTCCAACACCGGTCACCAGGGGCAGCTGGTTCCAGTCATTTGCAGGACCCAGGGCAAGAGTATAAATGGAACACATACTTTATATGTGAATATTAAGAAATATAAATCAAGATAATAAACCATTGACTGTGTTTTCCTCCTATCTTGAAAAATAAACCTTCATAACAATAAAGTTGAAAATTGTGGGTAAATGGGGGCCAGCCCCGTGCTGTAGTGGTTCAAGTTCGGTGCACCCCAATTTAGTGGTCCAGATTCACTTTACACAATACCTCTATCCCTATAAACACAAATTGATATGTAATATGGAACTCCACTCGTCAGTCATGCTGTGGCAGCAACCCACATACAAAACAGAGGAAGATTAAAAAAAAAGAGGAAGATTGGCAACAGATGTGAGCTCAGGGCCAGTCTTCCTCAGCAAAAAAAATTATGGATAAATGTATGGTTTTATCTAAGTTGAGAAAAATATCCTAGAATAAATTTATCATTGTTTTCATCTGAGGGATCTGCTGATGATGTTTGTATGAGTAACACAATAAAATATAAATATAGTAACGTCTTACATATTTATTGCATAAAAGTGCTTACATTTTAGCAAAATCACTAATATTGACATTATAATCAAGATTTTCACACAATTTGACACATTTTTACCTAATTAGAGAAAATTTTTGAGTAATTGTCAACATTAATTTGTTTCTTAGTTAATTTCAATTTAAAGAAAATTGAAAAGGATAACATAATAAATTATTTCCATAAAATATTAAAAATATTTTAATGTTATCTATATAAAATCATTATCAATTATATTATGGTTTTTACTGACCTTTGAAGAATTATCTAGTGGGTGCAAAGAGTATTTCTTAATTTTTCTCTCCCATTTTTCAATGGTGAAATATTATAAAGAAAATTGAATATAGCAATATATTGTTTAGTTTGTTTGAAAGGTCTTCTCAATTTAAACTATACCTGAAATCTATAATGGATAGAAATAGAATTATATTACACAATTATTTTTAATATTTTTACCTGGATGTTATCCTTCTTAATTACACAAATATATTTGTTCCTTATTATAATTTCCTTATATAAATTGAATGTCATATTTTATATTTCATATAAAATTTGTTTTAACAAATTTCTCAAAAATTTATGTGTGTGAGCATTTAATCCTTAAAAAGTGAAATAATAAAACTTGATTTTTTTTACCATAGTTGTAAGGTTTTACTAATAGCATTAATTATAAGCAACAATTCATACAAATAAGTATGGATAGTACAAATTAAAAATTGATTCCATTTTTCTGTCAAAGATAATGATTTGCTTCTTTTTTTGAGAATTTTCCGTTTTTTACCTTAATTTTTCTCATGTATTTCATAAGGTCTAATACAAATCTAATTGCTTTGACAGTGTTTATTTGGAATTCCCATACTGTGCCCAAGAGTAGTTGCAAGGTCAAATCTGATATAAGTTTCATCAAGATATCTCACCTTTGGGAAGATCTAGGAATTACTGAATGTTATCTTTCACTTGTCCAAAGGATGTAATTGCTATCAGGATAGCTGAAACTATCATGTCTTTTAGTAAAAATTCAACTAATACTCTATATTAGGCATAAAACTCTTATGATTTTTGGACAAAATTCTGCCTTGCACACTTTTTTCTTCACCAACCTTGTTACCTCCATTTTAATAGACTTGTCCTCAATAGTGCTTCAAATCAATACTTAAAACTGAAAGTCTTTTCAGTGTTCACATTAGTCTAAAACTGTACTTTAAAAACAAGTGTAAAACCGATGAAATACTCATTAAATTTGATTCTTTGTTTCCTGTTTACTCAATTATAAGGATAATAAATATTTTTTCAATACGATGTTTATCCCTGACACACTATATTTGAACGACTTTTGTGTTCGATACAATCTAGTTGAAGTAAGAATTATTTACTTTTTATTTTATGTATAATTTCTCTTCACACCTTATTACCTATTAAATTGTTTCTTTTGAATTTGTCCCTCTTGATAGTGATTATTTTATTATTTCTATTTACATGTCAAATTACTAAATCATATCTATTATATCTATAAATTTGAAATGCTTTGCTATTAGTACCATGAATGTAAAAACATGTTTGGTGAAATATTGAGCACACAGTATTATTCTTTTAAGAAAGTCATGCCAAAGCTCTATATCATAATTTACTTGTCTTTATTTTATTGCATATTGTTTGCTATTTATTCAGTCTTTTTTTCAGGTCCTATAATTAATTGCATGAGTCTTTTTTTTTCTCTGCAAGAATTAGTATTACACTTTATACAAATTATCTCTATAAACATACAAATTGATAAGTAATATGAACTTTTTAATACTGTAAAATGTTCTTTAACCCTCAAGAACAATTACTGCAAATATTGTGCTAATTCATAAGTAGCTACAGAATCATGAATAAATAAAAATACAGAAAGAAGCAGGCCAATGGATGCACAGCAATACTGACAAATGATACCTCGTAATGCAATCTGAAGGAAGGTGAACTTTGAAGTAGTCTTCTCCAAATAGACGATAGCAGCATATACTACAAACCTGCTTGGTATTCTAGCGCAGTTGTCTTTTGTTTTGAGGACATGGAACAAATGAGGTGGAGTAGCATTCTCCTGGTGCCTGAGTATTGCTATCCGCTGTAGTAGAAAATTCAGGGTCATGGGTGGAGTTCTGTCATGCTGAATGCAGGATCCTCAGTGACAAAGGTGCCTAGGTGCTCTTTAATAAATTTATTTTGTATTTCTAATATCTAGAAATTATTGACACATGTATTATTTAGAAATGTGTTTTCAAGTATTTGGAAGAGTTTCCAAATTTTCCAAATATCTGGAAGATCTTCCAATTATTTTCCTGTGATCTTTCTCTTACTGACTTCTACCTTAATTCCATTGTGGTCAAAGAACATACTTCATATGACTTGAATCCTTTTGAACTCATTTATTCTTGTTTTATAGTCCAGAATATATCCTATTTGGTAAATGTTTCAAGTACGCTTGAAAAAAATGTGGATTCTGTTACATTTGGCTGAAGTGTTCTATAAACGTCAATGAGGTCAAGTTGGTAGTGTTCTTCAAATACTCTATATTCTTACTGATTTTCTAATTGTTTTCTCAAATATTGAGAGCAAAGTACTAAATTTTTCAAGTGAAATTGTGGATGTGTCTACTTCTTGAAATTTTATCCTTTTGATTCATGTACTTGAAGCTCTGTTATTAGGTTCATAAACGTTTATGATTATGTCTTATTGATGAATTAACAACCTTTTTGTCACTACTGAACAGCCTTCTTAATCCTTGGTAACATTCTTGGTTTCAAAATGTACTTGGTATAGTGCTCCACATTTTCTTAATGAGTGTTAGCATTGTATATACTATTCCATCATTTTACTTTTAATCTATTCAAGTCTTTATTTAAAGAGTATATCTTACTCAATTAAAAAATGGGCAAAAGACCTGAACAGACATTTGTCCAAAGAAGATATACAGATGGCCAACAGGTATGTTAAAAGATGATCAACATCATTAACCATCAGGGAAACGCAAATCAAAACTACAATGAGATATCACCTCACACCCATCAGAATGGCTATAATTAACAAGACAGGAAACAACAAGTGTTGGAGAGGATGTGGAGAGAAGGGAACTCTCATACGCTGCTGGTGAGAGTGCAAACAGGTGCAGCCACTATGGAAAACAGTATGGAGATTCCTCAAAAAATTAAGGATAGAACTACCATATGATCCAGCTATTCCACTGCTGGGTATTTAACCAAAGAACTTGAAAACACCAACACGTGAAGATACATGCACCCCTGTGTTCATTGCAGCGTTATTCACAATAGCCAAGACTTGGAAGCAACCTAAGTGCCCATCAAGGGACGAATGGATAAGGAAGATGTGGTATATATACACAATGGAATACTACTCAGCCATAAGAAACGATGAAATCCAGCCATTTGTGACAACATGGGTGGACATTGAGGGTATTATGCCAAGTGAAATAAGTCAGAGGGAGAAGGTCAAATACCGTATGATCTCACTGATTAAGTAGTAGATAATAACAACAACAAACAAACACACACATAGAGACAGAGATTGGATTGGTGGTTACCAGAGGGGAAGGGGGGAGGGAGGAGGGTGAAAGGGATAATTCGGCACATGTGTGTGGTGATGGGTTATAATTAGTATTTGGGTGGAGAACATGATGTAATCTATGCAGAAATGGAAGTATAATGATGTACACCTGAAATTTATACAATGTTATAAACCAATGTTACTGCAATAAACAAAAAATTTAATAAATTTAAAAATAAAAAATATAGTGTTTCTTGTACACAGCATGTAGGTATCATGCTTTTTATCTACTGTCACAAAATCTGACTTTCAAGTTACTTTACTTTTACATTTAATGTGATTATTAATATATTATGGTTTATTTCTATTATCTCACTACATATTTTATATTTGTTTTTTGTTCCCTTTTCCCTGTGTCTTCTTTTTGATTATTTTTATGATTCCATCAAATCTCCTTTGTTAGCTAATTAGCTATAACTCTTTGCTTTTTACTGCTTGCTGTTTGTTTTGTTAGTGGTTGTTGTTGGCATACACTTTTCATTTATCACTGTCTATCTTTAACCTATATTATGTCACTTCACATATAGTATAAGAAACTTACAACAGTGCACTTCCATTTCTCCCCTTCCAAACTTTATGTTCTATTGTCATTCATTATACGGTATATATATATAATAAATCCACAATGTGTTGTTATTATTTTGTGTGTAAATAGCTATCTCTTAAAGGTATTTAAATAAAAAGTAATCGGCTTTATCTTGGCTTTGCAATATGAAATAACACAAGGAAAAATAAACCTAGCCACCAATGGATATGGCATGTTTGATTGACCGTTCTGTAAGTATATCAAAGAAACTCACATAACCTCTAATTATTAAAATATAGCTCTTAGTCTTGTTTCATGAAATCATAATTTACTGCATATTAATATTTTAATAATAAAAATTCATAATCCCATTTGTTTCTAATTTTCAATAGCTTGATCCCAAATTTTATGCTTTTATTTTCAAGTTGTCAAAAGGCTCACACCTCCAAATTTAATATTCAATTTTATCCAAAGCTTTTCTAAAGTTGACAAGTATGCAAACTGAAAATAAGAAGAATTCATCCATATGCTCTAATTTTAATTGTCCTAATGGGTTGGTTAATACAGCTTTTCCATTCATTTATTTTGGTGTTTCCTGCCAGATTCTCAATAACTCTGAAATAAATCACTAATACATCTGGATCAAGAATATAATATGGGATAAATCACTTATTTCCCAAAAACTGTGACAAAGATTTCCTGTCAGCCTTCCAGAGAGACACTTTATCTTTTAAAAGGCTACAATACAATATGAATTTTAACTCTAGAAAAATGAAGTCTCCATTAAGCTACAGAGATCAAAAAAGCTTCAGATTTCATAAGAAAATACCTCCTAGACAATACAAAGATTTATTTAATGATCTCAATAAACTGAGAGGGTAAAATTATCCCTATAGTTAGAAGCCAAGCCTCTACTAGAAAATGTTAAAACTCTGAACTACATAAATTGCATATTATTAATATACCACAATATTTTCTAAAATAAAAAAAAAGATATAACAACAACAAAAACCCAAAATAAAGTATTACAGCAAGTGTGGTAAAATTTTAAAATCTGTTAAATCTCAGTGATATGTATATATATATTTACATATCCGTTATATAGTTTTCTGAAATTTTGTGTAAGTGTGAAGTATCTAATAATATAAAATATAAAACAAATACATTGTTTTTTGTAAAGAAAAATGTTGCTGGGAATCCTAAAAAAGTATTCTCATTATAAAGCTCTCTGCCTTTTTAAAGACTTATGATGAGATTGAAGATTTTGTTTTTGAAAATTTAACTTTGCTTCAATGAAACTCTTCTGTTATGGTATGTAGAATATTTATCATCTGTAGATGACTAATGTGTAGATAATAAGACTACCAATTAAAAAATAATCAAAAGTTCAATAGCAGCAACATAATTGCCAAATTAGGTCCTACCCCATAGGGAAAGGTATGCAATAGTTGAGGCAGAGGCAAAGAGTGGTGCTTCCTCCCTTACACCTCTGAGTCACAAAATACAAAAGTACACTCCACCCTAGACATACACATTTAGTATGCTCATCTCTTAATATGATTCTGTAAGTAAAATAGCCAAACCTCAGGTCCCAGAAATGCTCTTTCAGTCAAACTATCGTCTCCACCAAAATTTTTGGCTTCTATCTGTTCTTTGATTTGATCTCATATTTCAAGTATCTTGACCCACAGTGTTTTTAGGGTTATATTTTATAACTGTGGCTAAAAGGAAAATCTTTCTTGTTATGGATGCAAGTTTACAACAGTTAACTCTTGTAAAGATTCAGTTATGGTAGAAGATGTAGTGATTGTCCAACATTTTAAGGCAGGATATTTTGAGGCACTACCACTATGACTTAAAGATTGAACGATTTTGTAATGAGAAATAAAAACACTATGTTACATTTGTTTAGAAATACAGTTTTGTGAAATATAGTCATACATTTTAATATATTCATTTTATCCTGGAAATAAGAGTACGAAGTTGGAAGAAAACAATTCATTTCATTCTTATTTTACTGAAGAGAAACCTATAACTTAGAGAGGTTAAAGGACTTAGCTGAGCAAAATTCATAAACGAAGAAAACAAACGTGAAGGTGAAAATCTGGCTCACTGATAGAGGTGGGGATGACAGAATCCAGAAAATATAGACAAGTTGGTGTTGTTGACCTCTTAGGAGCAAGGTGAACATAGATATCATAAACGAGCAGCAAATTTTGAGTGATATCCACGGAAGCCTGACCCATAGAGACCTACGGAGATACTTATGAGAACTCAGAGTCCTTAGGGGCAAGACAGATGAGCAGCCAAATAGGGTACTACTCATCTATGCAGTCAAAAGAAATCAAGGACAGACAGTCAAGAGAGTAAGGCAGCAACCCCAATACAAACACAATCCTTGACCAGTTTCTGGACCTGAGCCAGAACCCATTGACTGAAGGGGAGGACAGTCCACAGAAGGAACAAGGCTGCAACACCCCAGCAGATGTATATGATAGAGGCTCCCCATTTCTTTCTCCAAAGGACCTCTGGCCATTTACTTGGTAAAATATACACTCAGTAAAAGGGAACATACAGACATTTTCAGTGAGCGAGTACATACCTTAATTCACGAAAATTCAGAGAGACCCCTTAGTTCCTAATCACCCTGGGGAATCATCTTCTAACTGCATCTTTCAACTGCTTCGCAGTTCAGCTCCCTCTGTCCAGATCTACTTAATCTCTTATAGCTGTTTCTGTAGGCACTCCCCAGTAAACTTCCTGTACGCAAGTCTACATCTCAGAGTCTGTTTCCCAAGGAACCTAACTTAAGACAGATGTTAAACTTGGGTATTATTTGAATAAATTCACTAAAATGCAAAATAGCTATCATTTGAGTTTATCAGATTGGCAAGGTTAAAAGATTAATATGATCTCGTATTGTTAAAGATGTGAAAACAGCCATTCAGAGACTGATAAGGAGAGTTTAAATTGATACTTAATTTCTAGGGGGCAATTTAGAAAAATATATTTATTCAAAGTGTATACACATTGATTCCAGCAATTCTTCTTTTAGGAATATGTACCAAAAATTGTGAATAAGAGTGCGGATATTATATATGCAAGTTTTTTGTTTCAGCTTTGTTCATAATAACAGTAGATTAAAATTCTATAGGAAAAGAATTAAAGTCTTGTTATATCCATATGCTTATATTATGTAGCAAGAATTACACAGTTACATGATATATGTGTGTATATATATATTTAAATGTTTATTTAAATAGCATAAACATCTTATGTAATTGGTTATATATATTTAGGTATAAGATAAACCCAAATGTAACACAGAAAACCACCGTATTTTTTGCGTATTATATTATCACTTATAGTATGATTTCAGGTTTATATGCTCTTTACATTTTATGTTTCCTAATTTTTTAATGAAAATTAAGAATAAAGTCATTTTATTAAATAAATGACAAATTTTGGGTCAGTATTTGGTTCTAGGCTTCTTGATCTAAGCGGTCAATTTAAAATTACATCCCTAAATTTTCTTATCTGATATAATTTCCTAGCTTTGGTGGAGCAGATGAGAAAAACAAGTCATGAATAAGTGCATTATACTTAGAGAGACTAATAAATTAAAATGCTGTTTCTATTCTGTCTTCGTCCAGAATTTTATCTCCCAGTTAAGTTTTGTAAATTACAGGTAACATAAGAAATACCAAAAGAGACTCATTTCTCTCTTTTCTTGGTCTATTCTTTTCTTCTCCCTTTAATTTTCTTGTTTTTTTTTTTTCCTCTTCAACTTTTGGCCTTTTGCCTATCATTATCAGATCAAAGCTTTTACCTTGGTAAACTGAGATAATTAGCACAGCGCAGTGGCTGCCAGGTAGAAGTTCTAACACTTAGGAAATATGTGGATTAGCAGCAATCACTGGCAATATTTAGCCTGGTTGGTGGGAAATAGGCTAGTCTTTTTGTCAGCGTTTCCATGTTACTGCCCAATAACTCTCTCTGAAATAGTGTGACACAGGGTTTGGTGTTCTCAGAATAACGCTCTCTTAAATCTTCCTGGCACTAACAGCATAAATACTTACTATAAAAGTCCCAGTCACTGCCCACAGCAGTCCAGCAAGAAAACTGCTTATTGCATGTATCGTTTGTGTATGTTGCTTGCCATGACAGACAGAAACCAGAAAGAAAGAGAGTTTCAACTACATCAAATTATGGCAGATATCATTGATAGAGTAGAATACACATGCATAGTTGGGGTGATGAAGAAAAAACTGCCTCAGCAGTTTTCTACCCTCCATCAGACAAGGAGAGAGAGAACAGGAGCCCCAGAGGTTAAGAAGCCTGCGAAGAGATGGATAGCTTGAAGAGAAAAGTAAAGTGACATAAAAAATCAGAGAATATTTTACCCACAGAAAGAAAATCAATGAAAATGATGCACTGCTATTCAAAGGAAATAAACTGATTATTCCAGTTTCCACAAGAAGGGAGATGCTGCAGGTAATCCATCAGGATGAGCAGGATATTGGAGGGTGTGGGCGGAAGCCTAGATGTGATCATCCACCTATCTTTCTTATTCTAGTCCAACAAAAAGTATTAGTTAGATGTCGGAAACATAATTTAAAGTTAATTTCTTTAGTACAATAAAGCTCATTGGTATGTATATATTTTCTGTCTTTTTCTTTTATACTTCATAAGTGAAATTTTCCAAGAATATTGAAGACAAAATAATGTACATGCAAAGTTTAAAGAATAATAATAAAATGAACTACCCATGTGCAAACCAAACAACTTAGGAAATAGAACTCTGTCCATATCTTGGAAGCTCCCTGGAGTTCCATCCCTGATGATGATCCCCCCTTATCTCAGCAGAAGTAACCACTCTCCTGATCTCTGATGAAATTATGCATTTGATTTTCTTTATATCTGTGTCAACTGTAAATACATACACAACATGTCATTCAGTTTGTTCTCTTTTTAACGTTTTTATAAATGCAATCAAACAGTATGTATTTAACCTGCGATTTTCATTCAACTTTATGGTTTTGAGATCTATACATGATTATTGTGTATAGTCTATTGTATGACATACTACAATTTAGCCATTCAATTGATTGTTGAAAGGTGGTTGGTTTGTTTGCAAAGTTGCTGTTACAAATGGGGACATCTTCTAATGCAGGGGCCTACAGTATGTATATGTTCAAATTTATTACACAGAAAAGTTTTTTAAAGAGCTTTTTATTAATTTTGTACCTTATAGCACTGTGTGAGAGTTTCCTTTTTCCCCATCCTTGACAAAAATTGGTAGCGTTCTATTTTCTAATTTTTGCCAGTTAAGTATTCTTTGCCATGTTTTTCATTTGTACTTGCCTGATTACCAATAAGGTTGAAATTTTGCCAGTTAAGTATTCTTTGCCATGTTTTTCATTTGTACTTGCCTGATTATCAATAAGGTTGAACACTTCCTCATAAGCTTATTCAATATTTATATTTTCTCTTCTGTAGACTTCCTGTTCATGACTTTTGGTACAATTTTGCCTGATGTTTCCCTTTTATTAACAGTTTTGAACAAGTCTTTCATATATTCTGGATACCAAAGCTTGATAAGCTATAAGTTGCTGTAACTTTTTTGAGATTATAACTTACTTTTTTACTCTTTTTCTGATTTCCTTGTATACACAGACATCATCAAACTTATCACATGTTTCATATATGGTTTGTATTTGGTGATCTTGTTTTAAAAGAAATTTTAAAAAGCACTTACACTGTAAGATCAAAAGAATATAATCTCCAATATTAACTTCTAACTGGATTCTTTCTTGTCACATTAAATATACATGGTCATGTTTGCATGACATTGTAAATATAATTAATCCCACTGATTATACACTTAAAATGGTTAAAGTGGTGAATTTTATATTATGTATATTTTACCACAATACAAAAAAAAAAAAAAAAAACCCTGTAAAGAGATTCAATCATTGCTTGAAGAGATCCAGAATTCTTCATTCTTTTTCTAAGAGCCTAAATCAAATTTTCCAAATAAATAACAAAGAAAATTAACACCAGTTTCTGAAGTGGGTAGGATTTTATCTGTTTCCCTATTTTGGAGGCAGACCTTAATTTCAGTCAACTTCACTAATATGAGAATTCATGAGAAAAATGTGGGTTTAACTGAATATGAGTTTTTCCTTAAACTTCTCATAAAACTACTCCAGATTGGGGAAGATCTCCCAACATCAAATTGTTTTACAAGTATCATAGCTACAAGCCCAGAGCAGATTTTGTTTCTATTATATCCCCGGAATACAATTTTTGACAAATTCCTTGTTTATCACTGTGAGGATAGGAGAAGAGCACAGTGTTGACAGAGTGTCTAGCTCGGGCAAGATACATCTCTGACTTCTTTTCCAAACCTGTCTATTTAACCCTCATAACGCCATTTTACAGATGAGGAACCTAAGGCTCAGAGGTTAAATAATTTATTCAATATCAATTTGCCAGCCTGTAATAGAGCAGAAATTTGAACTCAAGCTTCTCTTATTCCGAAAACTGTGCTGTTTCCATTTTCCACCCTGATATCTCAGAAAGATCTGTAAAAGAGAAGGGTAACTGGCACTTGTTAAATGTGCCAAGTGCTTCACTAATCTTACTGAATACCCACAACCACTCTACTAGGAAGCTGGTATTAGTCAAGTTAAAGAGATGAGAAAACCAAGATTCTGTAAGTTAATTGTCCAAGTGTATGTCAGGGCCAAGATTTTAATCATTATTTGTCTGGCTTTAAATCCTATGAATACATTCCCTATATTCCTACAAAACAATTTGGCAAGATAATGTATTGAGATACAGTAGTGTCCCCCTAACTGCAGTTTCGCATTCTGCGGTTTCTGTTACCTGCGGTCAATCTTGGTCCAAAAATATTAAATGGACAATTCCAGAAATGAACAATTCATAAGTTTCAAATTGCCATGCCATTCTGAGTAGCACAATGAAGTCTCACACCATCCTGCTCCATCCTGCCTGGAACGTGAATCATCCCTTTATCCAGCAACTCCTCGCTGTATGTGCTAGCCGCTACCTGCTACTCCTGTTAGTCACTTAGTACCCGTCTCAGTTATCAGATCGACTGTCCTGGTATTGCAGTGCTTGTGTTTAAGTAACCCTCATTTTATTTAATGATGGCCCCAAAACACAAGAGTAGTGATGCTGGCAATTCGGATGTGCCAAAGAGAAATCATAGAATGCCTCCTTTAAGTGAAAAGGTGCAAGTTCTCGACTTAATAAGGCGAGACAGAAATCATATGCTGAGGTTGCTAAGATCTATGGTGACTGTTATTACAGTATACTGTTATAGTTGTGCTTTTTTATTATCAGTTATTGTTGTTAATCTCTTATTGAGTCTAGTTTATAAATTAAACTTTATCATAGGTGTGTATGTATAGGAAAAAACAGTGTATATAGGGCGTGGTACTATCCGCAGATTGCAGTTTCAGGCGTCCACTGGGGGTCTTGAAACGTATCCCCTGAGGATAAGTGGGGCTACCGTTCTCATTTTTTTTCCATCTTGTATGGCATTTGTCTCACCACAAAGTCTTTTTATAGTCAAATGTTTTTTCTTCCTCTTACCTTGGGATGGCATTTCTTAAAGTGAGGACACTGGACTAGTTGCATTAGCTTCACCTGGGACATTGTTAGAAATGCAAATTCTCAATTCCCATCTAAGATCTACTGAACCAGAAACTCAGGTGGTAGAGCCCAGCAATCTGTGTTTTATCAAACTCTCAGGTGATTCTGATACACTGATGCACACCAAAGCTTGTGAACCACTGATGGAGGGGAAGATTCACTGTGTGCTGGATCAAAGAGAAGTTGCCTCTAAACGAACTGTTTTCCTGGCTTTTATTTCCAGAAGTCTGGGCTCTTTGCTAGAATAGAAATATTCTCAACACTAAAAAAGGCACAAAGGTCTGAGGTTCTGCTAGCTGTACAAACTCATGACTCTTTGCCCCAGAGAGGAGTGGAGAATAATTTAACTTTGCTTCCCAGGCTCCACAAAGATTACCAAATGTGTCAGAGAAGTAGAAGAGCTACTAGACTTTAGACCCGTACAGGCTTGCACAGTGATAACTATCAGCCGAGGGATCTCTCCAAATGTAAAGATCATGAAGTTGTAGGCAGATTAGCTAATTAGGTAGCTAGTTTTTTTTAGTAAGGAAAGCAGGAAGCATTATGTTCCTTCTTATTACTGCAAAAGTGCATTTGAGTGTAAGAGGAAAGATTCAGAGGGCATTTAAAAATTGTCCCATTCAGTTTGGTCTGCTGTAACAGAACACCATAGACTGGATGGCTGAAACAACAGACATTTATTTGTCAGAGTTCTGGAGGCTGGAAGTCCAAGATCAAGGTGCTGGCAGATCCAGTGTCTGGTGGGGGCACCCCTCCTGGTTTGCAGCTAGATATCTTCTTGTATCCTCATGTGGTGGAGAGAATGGGCTCTAATCTCTTTCTCTTCTTTTAAGGACACTAAAAAGTAAAAGTACCTAAAAGCTTTTAGAATTCATTTTACAGTAAACATAAACTTTTTTCATGCTATCTTACTTTATTTAATTCCAGTGGAATCCTACCACCACTTTCAATTTCGTTGGATTTCAGTCTTGAGCTAGTACTCCTACTTGAGTTATGAATATAGACAATAACGTCTACAGAAAGCAAAGTGGAGTTTCACTTTTTTAGCTGCATACATAATAATTTATTTTAAGAGGTATAAAAAAGTAAAAAAGATCTTTCAAATTTGAAAAGCTTATAGATTGGTTGCTGCTTTTTGAAAGAAGGCCTAATGATTCAGGATTATGTGAATAAAATGTTTTAGATATGAAAGTATCTTGCACATGCAGAACGAAAGAACCTAGGTCATCCATAGTGTTACTCTCTGTAAGACGGGCTTGGGGCACATGTTTTATAGAACGGGTGCCTGGGATGAAGAGTAGCTCCGAGGTTTGTCCAATACTATAACTTTGGTAAATATTGGACATGCTGCCCATTCAATTTGATTCCCCAAGTAACAATGATAATAACAGAAATAATGATAATGATAACTAAAAAAATTTTGAGCACTTTCTATGTGTCAGGCCTTGTTTTAAGTGCTTTACATTTATTAGCATGCTTAATCCTCACAACTAAATTATAGACTATTAGATAACGCATATTCTTTCTTATCTAAATCAAACAAGTATTTCTGAGGAGTTTCAAAATGCACAAATAGGTAAGAATTATTGTTTTCACATTCCTGAATTAAGTATTTACTTATTTTCTCAGCCGATAACTCATACATATTGAAAGCTAGGAAATAAGAATTCAAAGGTAGATATGAAGATAAACTTAGATATATATTTAGAAGTTTAGAAATTAGTGTTAAACTACTTTGAGTATGCTTAAACGTAAGTAAAAATATTCACATTTTTAGCAAACACTAGAGTCAGGACAGATCTGGCAAAAACTGAAGGATTCAGTGCGCCCAAGTCTCTAGTTATCAAATACGGCCTTGTCCTTAGCAAAGACCCTAACCCTCTATTAGTGACTATGACTTATAGACATAGTCACCATGTTTTCCAAAACCAAAGGTTGAGGAAACTGGTAAGATAAATAATTTCCGTTCCTGATTTGTCAGTTTCCTTATATTTAATGAATAATAGTAAATATAATAAAATTATTCACTTAAGGAATCAACTTTACTTAAAAAGAGTAAAATCTCTTAAAATACAAATTGTGCTGGAAAATAGAGGTGTATAGTCAATGTGATTATAAGTCATATTAATGAAAGAATAATTTGGAATAAACTTCAGCTTTTTACTAAATTTGCTGGAAACATTAAAACTAACACTGCAAAAGGAAATCTGACGGGAAAAGGAAAGATGCGGTGTTGTTTAATGAGTATAGAATTTTATTTCGCAAGATGAAAAAAGTTCTGGAGATTGGTTGCACAACAATGTGAATGTACGTTAATACTATTGAATTGCACTTCAAGCTTGTTGAGATCGTAAGTTTTACGTTATATGTATTTTATCACAATTGTATTTTAAAAGGACCGGGAAAAAAAAAAAAAAAGAAAAAACGTTGCTTTTTTCCTGCACTGCTAGTAGGAGCTTCTTTTTCCCAACTTGCTATAAAGGGAAAGTGGAAGCAGAAGTGGGGAAACCAAATCAGCATTTGTTGACTGATGATTCACAACTAGCTATGGAAGGCAATATTAGCCTCTAGGTTTTAGATATAAATTTAAAGGCAATACATTTGTCCAATCTAATGTAACTAGTAAGTGTTAAAATTGATATGCAAACACAATTTTGGGAGGATCCAAGCTCTTTGTCTTATGCTAGAGTAATTTTCAAAATACAACACCCAATGCAATTCCATCAGACCAACTAAGGTTTATATTGAGTAGGTACTCAAAAAGAAAGATTGAGTATCACCTAGCTGAGAATTCCAATAGCATTGATCTTACTGACACTAATTAGAAATCTCATAAAGTTAAAATCTATCAAGAGCTTAGATATATAAGCAACCTCCTTTTATTCCCCAGGTTAACAATTTAATTCAGGTTATCCTAATAAAAATATATCCCACACCAAGATGTAGGAAATACATCATCACAAATTTTTAGTGTTTGACAATAACTGAGATGAGAGGTTTAAAAGCAAAGATGAGTCTTCTCAGGGAATATTGGTTTCTTTTCAATGTAAGTACATATAACATTGTGGATAAGAGCATAGACAATTGTGATAACACTTGCAATGGAATAAAATGGGGAGAGAAATATTAGGGAGGGATACATACATATACTTGTTATTGCATGTTCCCTGTATGGCTGAGTCCAAGCCTGGCCAGAAAGAATGATTGGAGTGATTGCTACTTTTAACGTTTTCCAAGGGGAGAACAGTGAACAACAGGGCAACTTTGGATTGAGGTAAAATTGCAATGAAGAAGCCAGTCTTTATCATGACTTAGACTGGAGCTAAGGAGGTAGACATGTGACTGATGAAGTAAAGGATGAACTTACTCATGGAACTCAGGATGACTCTGATGCTCTGACAAATTTCCCTAAAACTCTGACTCCCCCTTGTACTTCGCCTGAATCACGGGCTGAGGTTTAAGAGCAGGAGTGTTCAGCTGGGTGACATCATTGTTTCAATAATATGCAACTCGAGTCACTGGTTACTAATAATGATGTCTGCAAATTATCTCATTATTAAAAAAGGATGACTCAGAGTTATTTGAATAATGCAAGTTCACAAACGTCTTACTGGACTGGCAAGGGTGGATTTGCAGCTGCTGTGCTGAGGTGTATACAGGCATGACGCACCCATTAGAGAGTGTAATGCCATCAACCCCAAGGACAAACGTCCTCACACTTTTATAACCAAGACTCTCTGAGGAAGAATGATCTAGAAGCTGTGATATCACACACTCTAGTGGAAAAAAAACTTCTTGATAACAGGGAAGTTTCACATGCAAGGAACTTTTCGGATTATGAATATACCTGCTCTAGCCATAGGGTTGCAAGTGATTTATATTTGAAATGAAATATATAAGTATATCTCAAAAGTAATCATTAAAGCTGTGGATCAAAAATACTGTTGATGCACACACTTACATATAAGTTTGATAAGATCGAAGTTATTCTAACAGTAGTTAAAATTAAAAATCAAGACTAGTAGAAATAAGAGCACAATTTTAAATAAATTTGAGTATAAATTCACAAAATGGCCTTGAAATTTAACTTAGCCCTCAAATCCACAGTGGAAATGTGTTCTGGAAAAGGAGAAAATCATACATTCAGGAATATATACGTGTGTGTGTGCGTGCGTGTATTTATGTAGAAAACTTAGGAAAAATATAAATTTCTACATTTGGATTTATGTTGGCATATAGAATATCTCATTATTAATAAATTAGCAGCAATAAATGCAATTATTTTTCTTAGTTAAGGTTCCAGCAAGAAACATGACACACTCAAAATAGATGATGGAAGAAAGTGTGCTGAAGGGACTATTTATGAAAATGTGAGGGGAAAAAGCAAAGTAAGGTATTATAAAGAGCCTTGGGGCTAGCAACAGCATGAAGGCTTTGCCACTCCCGGGCCTGAAGGGACCAGGGAGGAGCAGATACCAGGACCCATCAGGACCTATAGATATAGGAGAATGAACACCCAAAAGGAGTTGTAGATATTGGTAGAGAAAAAGAGCAGAACAGAACCAGTTAGTGGCAAACTGCAGCCTGGCAACCACCTTGACTTCTCCATCCTCCCATCTCTCCTACCTTTGACTGGTGCTCCCCACTGGCCAGCTGAAAGTCAAAGGGCAACAGAGCCTTGTTGAAGCAGTCCATGGGGCTCAGGTGCTGGGGCACAAAGCAGGGTGGAGAGAGGCAGAACATGAATCTGGAGAGGCAAAAGGAGAATGCTCAGCACAAATTTAGATATATAGTGCTTTTAGATTTTCAACAACCATTCACACAAATCCGTTTAACTCAAACAACCTTGAAAGATAAGAAAGAAATTTGAAGTTCAAGATTTTTAGAATTTCTCAACACTGCCCATTTACATGTGTAATAGAGCCAGTAATTAAACTGTCTTCTAATTCCATACCTAGTATTTTTCAGGCTACTTAGAGAAATCTGAAAGTAAAAATATCTAAATAGCTTAGAGAGATGCTTTGGAACTCTTTCTCTTCTTCTATGCTGCGTCTTGAAAATATTAATGTAGAAGTGGAGGATGTAACGGAGATATGGAGTTCAAATAAACCTTCACTAGTCATGTCCATTTTTTCAATGGCCTAGAAGAATCATACAGATGTTGGAAGTTGTGTGTCAGTCTTTTAAGAGACTCATTAGCCAAGTACATGTTGGAGCACGCGGTAAAGAATACAGCAAGATATCTAAGACCCTAGGATCCTTCCACAAGGAAATAACAAGCTGAATTGGAATGGTAAAACCCACATTTTGTCGTATTAATGAGAAGTAATTGAAGAAATTTACAGGAGATCTCAAAACCGGAAAGCTAGCCCTCTGTGTATGCACAATGAGAATTCTAGCTATCCCCTCATACAACCTTGTGCCCTTACAAGGTTTAGAAAGCTCTTTGATTCAAAAGCAGTTATGCTGCTTAAAGAAAGAGGCAAAATTAACAGATCAATGTGAATCAGAATAGTAGGTACTGCTAAATTAGGCTGTGCTATACATGCTTTTTAGAACAGTATTAGAAGGAAGAAATGGTAATCCCAGAAAGATAGAATTCAAATAAACAAGCGCTTCAAAAAAGTTCTGTTTATTTTGATAGAGTACGGTGTGTGTGATGTATGATGTTTTGAGGTGTGCATTTGAGGCGCAAAGTCTGAGAAGTTTGAGGCACACTGACAAAGTTAGAGAGCTTGAATGATAAGCCAAGGCTAGTTCATAAATAATAGGAAATGAGAATTACCCCCCCACAGTATATTCTAGAACAGAATCCTCAGAGTAAATCTCTCTGGGGACAGTTCCGCAAGCATTTTGCAACCTTAGAAACACTGAGTAGCATATACATTGCATTAACTGAGGTAGAGAATTGCTTTTTTTTTTAACTGTACAAGCTGCATGCCATAAAGGTGCTGTATCATTCATATGATTTGTAATAAATCTTTTGTATTCTTTCCTCACAATAATTTATCTGAAATAGAAGCCAATACCTTCCAGGTTACTAAGCCTAGCTATTGAATTAATTCATGAGCTGGACTGAAAAAATGGGCCATTCTTCACCACCAGGATCATGAATATTTTAGTGTCTGAATAAAGTTAAAGCAACTCAACTTTGTGGAGATGCCACCAGGAGAAAAACATCTGTACCTATAAGCCCAGAATTCCATTAATTCAATAACAAAAGTATGTTTAGAACTATTCCCTAGAATAGAGTTAGCCTTCCTTAGTGTTCAGGATCATAATTGGATGTGTGAAGAGATATGTGAACAATCCCAGATAAAACAATGACTTTTTGAGACTTTTGGGCTCCTGCCAACCATAACGATCTAACAACACAAAAAGGAAATTGGAGAATAGTTGACATAATTTTTCTCTGTTCTCCAACAACTGTCAGTTTATTTTTACCAAAATCAGAAAACATACAGGAAAAGAAACATCCACAGAGGCCTGATGATGAAGATGTATGAGGGAAAGTATGTGCAATATTTTAATAAGCTATTGTTTTCCTTGGTCGATGGAATAAATGGGCAATTGTATCTAACCTAATCTGAACCCACCAGTAGATCCTCCTCATTTCCCACAAATAGTCTCAACAAATGCATGGCATGACCACCACCAGAAGCTCAGTGATTAAGTTAATCCTCTAACTTAGTGGTTCTCAACATTGGCGGCATAATAGAATTACCTAGGGAGCTTGAATCAGAATTTCTGGGGATGGGAATCGGCCATCAGCATTTTTTAAAGCTCCCTGGATGATTCCAGTGTATAGTTAGGATTGAAGACTACTGCTATCCTATGCAAAAATGTTGAAATGTGAACGTGAGTTTATTTGCAATACTTTTATGACTTGAAAATCATTGCTGATAACCGGGTTTCCTACCTTCTTTCATCAGTGGTACAAAGAATGCCCTTCTTACACTTACAACATAAGTGCCTGGTGAGAATTCTTTAGTTAAAATAAAGACTAAATGAAACTTTACCATGCTGAGATATCTTAAAGTAAATTTCTATGCCCGTGTGACCATAAGCACACTAATTCTTATTGCTTGTTTACACATTTGTAAAATGGGGTGACTGTATCTGCTTTCTAGGGTTATCATGAAACAAAATGGGTTAATACATCAGAAAGTGCCTAGTAAAATGGTTGCATAAAATAGACATTCATTACATAGTCACTATCAACAAATAATTATAAATTGTAATTCTGAATGTTATTGTAGTCATAATTACATTGTTAAGAGGCTTAATTATTCACAAATTTTTACTTAAAATTTATGCCACAAATATTTATTAAACACTTAACCATGGCTAGGCACTGTCCTGTATGCTGATATACAGTAAAACAAACTAAAATCCCTGCTCTTCATTAAATTTAGCTTTCAAGGAGATATTAACAATATATTATGTAACAGTCATTAACGATGGGGATATGTTCTGAGAAATGCATCGATTTCACCATTGTGTGAACATCATAGAGTGTACTCACACAAACCTAGATGGTATAGCCTACTACACACCTAGGCTATATGGTAATAATCTTGTGGGACCACCATCAGCATCCGTCATTGACCAAAACGTTATTATGCAGTGCATGACCACATAATGATAAGGGTCAAAGAGAGAAAAAAAAAAAAGCAGAGTGGTGTGGTGGAGAAACATTCTTGTTAAATAGAATAAAGGAAGTCTTCATTGAGACAATTGCATTTGAGTAAAGACTTGAGGAAGCTAACCATGGAGATATCCGGTAGGAAGGCATTTTAGGGCAGGGTAACAGTAGGAACATACCTCGGGTGTTCAGGCAGCAGCAAGGAGGCTATTGTGGCAGAACTAAAATCAAGTACAGGTGAAAATAGTAGGAGATAATATCAGAGAGGTGATGTGGCTATAGGAGTGAGGTGACCATATAAGGCCTTATGGATTTCTGACACTCTTTCAGGTAAATTTATATTTCCTGCCTCCCATGTTTCATTGCAACCATTAAGAGAGTTATGGACCACGAGTTGTGATCAGAATGTGTGATTCTTGTAGACCAGAGCATATAATTGCTTCAGCACGGTGACGAGACCATTGAGATGATGCCTGCTCCACCAGTTTTTGTCCCTGGATGCTCATGAAGGGCAGAACTCACAGCCTGCACAATGAAATCAGAGCAGAAGGCAGAAATTAACTTTGGTTGCTGAAATCATTAAGATTCTGAGTTGTTTGCAACTGCTAATGAAATATCCTGACTCATACATAGCTCATGCTGAGGACTTGCGCCTTCATTCTGGGTAAAATGAGAAACCAGTGGAGATTTTTAAGATAGGTATGAAATGATTTGACTTATTTTAAACAAGATCACTCCATCTACTTTGTTGAGAACAGGCTGCAAGCCTTGGGTGAGGGTAGAAGCTCTTGGCAAAAAAAGACTGTTGAGAATGTGCATGCTTGGGTGAGGCAGGCCGGCACGAACATCTCTGTAATCAAAACAGAGAAGTGAGTGACCCATCTAGTCTTAGTACCCACATTGTTTCCATTGGTTTACTTTTTGTTCTCTCTTTGGCCCCTAGTCTTTAATTGGGATGCTTTCCTTTCAGTTTTCTCCTATGTCCAACTGCCTATGGTTTAATCCTTCACAAACATTAATCATAACTAAAAGTAAGTGATTGATTTAAAAATGCAATAAGATATATTCAGGATCTACCATATGATAGGTAACAGAGATTTAAACATACAAATCCTTTTTCTTGCCCTTGACATCTCTCAATCTAGTTGAAGCCTCAAGACAAATACAATAAGAGTGCATATAATAGTATAGTAAAAGTACCAATTGTCTTTAAGAATATACGTGTTAGAATAGTTTAGAAAAGAGATAAATCAGATAACTAGTGTTGACTTCGTAGAGCAGGTACAATGCGGGCTTTGAGGGGAGGAAGAGACACACTTTCGTGAGTGAAGAGTTAGGAAGGCATTTTAATCAAAAAATAAACACGTAAACATCAATGAAGAAGTGGTATCTTATGACAATCATTTTCAGACAAAATACGTAGACCAATTCGGAAGGAATATAAAATTTGTTAAAAAGAAAATTAAAAGAGAAGGTAATTTGGAGACATAAGGAAGCATTAAATTATAAAGGGCCTTGAAGAACAGAATAAAAAACATGCAAGATAGCCAAAGAGATTTTTTTTAGTATCATCATAGTTTCAACATGACAGAAGGGTATTTACAATTTTAATATGCAAAGGTAAAAAGAGTGATTTAAAACATGATTGTGACAACAACCTGATTCAATTATATATACAGTTTGTCCCTACTTTAAAACACAACACTAGTTTGACTATTTCATTATACACTATTTAATCTCAAATCTAAATCCAGGAATTATAGTGAATGCCTAAGGCAATAAAAGAAGATTAAATAAGTTATAATATATTTCCTAGCCAGGGAGAAAAATTAAAATAAAGAAGAAACAATTGTAGGGAGGGTTAAAAATAATTTACTTTTTAAAAAAATCTCGCAAATAATGCTTAAAGAACATTACATTATTCATTTTGCTAAAAATATTTCTGTGTAGAAAGAGCTTTTGAATATTTACTAGTACACCACTATCTTCAAACAAATTTCTAAAGTCTTAGAACAAATCTTATCATTTCCATTGGCATAATGTTCAGTTATAAGTCCAGTCTTCTGTAAAGGTAAAAAGGATTTCTAGGAGGAAAAAAAGATAGATTTGATCTAGTAAACAATTATTCAAAGGAAAATTAAATTAGAGGATATTCTAGAAAGGAACCGATATGACCTAGCAGCGCACAAAAGGATGTGGATAAAAAGGTTTCATGCGTCCTTTGGGATCAGTTACATTGCCATTCTGAAATATAAAATATTATAATTGTGTTAGCATAGTCATCAATGACAGACAATAAAGAATATTATTTTTCTCAAGCAAACATTCATATTTCAGCCCAATCAAAGATACTGTCTAAATTTAATTGTTTATGTTTGAGGGTGTTTCATTCTGAAGAAAAAGAAATGGACTTAATTTCTTTTAAGCATACAAAAATCTAGTTACTAACAATAAAATTTCAAGCCTCAAGACAAAGAGTTTAGCATCAACTAAAGCCTTTAAAGATGGGTGGTAATTTCAGTTTCACATCTCAGTTCTTTGAAATATGATAGTTTTATAATAAAAAGTAAATAATGTTGCTCCGAGAATTCAAAATTTATATTTTTTGATGTGAGCTCCAATTGGCAAACATTATTTAGAAAAAAATTGGCATTGAATAACAGGGGCGAGAAATGAAAAGATACTATGTGTACAAGCCTGTGTTTTTATTTATATTGAGGGCTTGATCGTAGAACTGTTACTTGATTCTTTAAAGGAGGGTAGAGGAGCTAGATAAGAAGGGGAGGTGGGGTGAGGAATACCAAGCATGGTCCAGTGCCAATCATCAAAGGAGTAAATCTATTACACCAAGACCCGCAGGATAATTAATTCAGATCTCTGGATGGCATAGAGGACACATAAAAAGGCTCAAACAAAAACTGATTGAGCACCTCAATTTATGAATGCTACTTGTCAATACTGAGAGTTGACACTTGGTCTATGATGTCAGAGTAGGTGTTATCTTTGTACAGTTCATCCAACTCTACTATTTTCTACTTAAATAATCCATTGCCTCAGATTGGTGCTTGTACTTACAAATATAAATTCTTACCCTAGGCCAGTCTATCTTTCTACATCATATATAATCTAGTGACTTTTCTGCATCTTTCTGGGTGAGTGCACCCAATCTACAGCAATGAGGCCTCCTTAGGTACTATGGAGAAGTAAAGGCATGCACTAATCCACAGAGTATTTTCTATGGTACACGTTCTATTTAGGTCTTGTACAACTATAGTTAGTTTTGTCTTTCCTCGTGTATGTACAAGGGATCAAGTTCAAATTTTCTTCCACCTTCTACATCAGGTCATAGGTTTTATATAAAGCACAGAATATCCAACACAATTCATCTTTTTAACAAATATAGTCTTGTGTGTTTGCTGTGTTTTGTCTTGCTCTTTTACTAGATCAGATAAACTGGAGGCCTTATATGTCTGCAAGTATGCCGTCGAATTTAAAACCCACATTCCAGAATTGGTGACGCAGGTTTTGACGAGGTGTATGTCATTATAAGTCATAAGTCAGCAAACTTTTTTTGTACAGGGCCATACATTAAATATCTTTGCAGACCACATAGATCTCTGTCCCATATTCTTCTTTATTTCTCTTGAAAACACTTTAAAATGCGACAAATATTCTTAGCACACAGCCAATATGAAAGTAGACAGTGGGATGGATTTGGTCTATAAGCAGTAGTGGATGTGAGTTCCAACTGGTAAACATTATTTAGAAAAAACTTGGCGTTGAATAATGGAGAGAGAAGCTCACTTAACATAATTTTCTTCATCTATGAGACTATGTGAGAATTAAATAAGATATATAAAAAGCCTAGATCCCAGTAAGTGTTTAAAAAGTGTTCACTATTATTGATGGCAATTTTATTATAGGATGCCTAGAAGTAATAGAGGCATTTAGGAAAGAATGATGTATTTCTTGCCATTTGAGGGTTTTAAATGCTGATAGACACACTGATAGATATTCTGAGAAGAGATTAGAGACACTATAAAAGTGTATCTTTTGCCATAAGTGAAATGCAAATCAAAACCACACTAGATATAAACCACTTCACACGAAGTAGGGTTGCTATAGCCAAAAAGATAATAAAAAATGATAATAACAAATGTGGACAAAGATGTGGATAAACTGTGAAAAGAGGAGCAAATTAAATCCAAAGTAACCAGAAGAAAGAAAATGATAAAGATCAGAATGAAAAATCAATGAAATAGGTAAGAGAAAAATAATAAAGAAAAGAAATTAAATAAAAAAACTGGTTGAGAATATCAAAAAATCAATAAAGCTCTAGCTAGAATAATTAGGAAACAAAAAAGACAAATTATAAATACTAGCAATGAAAGAGTTGACAACACTGGAGATTCCATCAATATTGAAAGGATAAAAAGAGCACAGGATAGGGGCCGGCCGGGTGGTGCAGTGGTTAAGTGTGTGCACTCCACTTCAGCGGCCCGGGGTTCACAGGTTCAGATCCTCGGTGTGCACTGATGCACCACTTGTCAAGCCATGCTGTGGCGGCATCCCATATAGAGTAGAGGAAGATGGGCATGGATGTTTAGCCCAGGGCCAGTCTTCCTCAGCAAAAAAGAGGAGGATTGGCATCGGATGTTAGCTCAGGGCTGATCTTCCTCACAAAAAAAAAAAAAGAGAGAGAGAGAATAGTATAAACAACTTCATGCCAATAATTTCAACACTGTAGATGAAATGAACAAATGCATTGAAATATTAAAACTACCAAAGCTCACTCAAGAAGAAATAGATTAACTGAATAACCCTATGTCTACTTTAAAAATCTGAATTTGTACTTAAAACCTTACAAAGAATATTCCAGGTCTGCATGGCTTCACTGGTGAATTCTGGCAAACATTTAAGAAAAATGTAATATCATTTCTATACAAACTCTTCCTGAAAACTGAAGAGAATGGAATAATTCCCAATTCATTCTATAAGGCAAAACTTACACTGATACCAAAAGCAGACAAAGATATTACAAGTAAAGAAAATTTCAGACCACTATCCATGAACAAAGATGCAAATATTCTAAATAAAATTTAGCAAACAGAAACCAGCAATATATAACTTGCAATTCATCACATTAAACTAAAGAAGAAAAATCATATAATCTTCTCAATATACGAAGAAAAAAAAAAACTGTGATATTATCTGACATCCATTACTGATGGAAAAAAAAAATCAGGAAACAGGGAGCAGAAAAGAACTAAATTAACGTGACAAACAACAACTACGAAAAATACAGATCTAACATTGTAGTTAATGGAGAAAACTGAATTGTTCTCTCTTTAAGATCAGGAACACAACAAAGATGTCCCCTTTCCCCACTCCTATGCAGTATCACACTGAGCATCCTAGCCAGTGCAATAAGGCAAGAAAAAGAAATAAAAAGCATTCAAATTGTAAAGAAAAAATTAAAACTGTCTTTATTCATAGACAACATGGCTACCTATGTAGAAAATCCAACGGAATTTATTTTAAAAAAGCCCCTAGAACTAATCAAAAAATGTTACAAAGTCAATTGTATTTGTGATACTGGCAATGAACAATTAGAACTGATATTTTTAAAATATCATTTACAATAGTATACAAATATAAAATATTTAGGAATAAATGTGCCAGATCTGAAAATTACATAATATTGCTTGGAAAAATTTTAAAAGATCTAAATAAATGTAGTAATATCATGCATTCATAGATTGGAAGACTTAGTACTATTTAGATGTCTCTCCCCAAAGTGGTCTATAGCTTCAATACAATCTCAATCAAAATACCAGTAATTTTTTATAGAAATTGACAAGCTTATTATAAAATTTATATGGAAATGCAAAAGATCTAAAACCAAAACAACTTTGAAAACAGAACTAAGTTCGAAGACAAACTGATTGATTTCAAGATTTATTTTAAAGCTACAAAGGTCAAGATAATGTGGTTGGCATTAAAACAGACAAATAAATCAATGGAATATAATAGAGTCTAGAAATAGACTCACATGTGTATATGGTCAACTGATTTTTGCCAAAGTGTAAAGTACACAGTGTTGAAATGCTTCTCTCTTCAACAAATGCCATTGGAACAATTGGATATCTGTCTTGTAAAATAATGGCTTTGATCTATAACTTACAAAATACAGAAAACTTACCTCAAAATGGATCATAGTCCAAAATGTAAAATCTAAGTTTTTCAAAAATTTTAGAATAAAATATATGAGAAAATCTTTGCTACCTTGAGTTAAAGATTTCTTAAATATGATTCCTAAACCATGCTCCATTGAAAATTGATAAACTAGACCTCAGAAAATTTAATGATTTCTGCTCTTTAAAGGACACTATTAAAAGAATGAAAAGACGAGACAGACAGGGTGAAAATATTTGTAAATCATACAGCTAATAAAAGGCTTATATCCAGAGTATTTAAAGACTTTTGAAACCTCAATAATAAGAAAACAAATAACTCAATCTTAAAAAGTAGCCACACACTGATATTTTAGCCTAGGAACCTCAGATTAATTTTGGAGCTATAGTTAGATTTGAAACTCATGTGAATGTTAATGTTACTTTTCATACTTGACTGACAGCCTGTCATTAATTTTTTAAATATTTTTTCCCTGCCACTCCCTTCTAAAACCCGTGCCAGGATAGATAAAAATTTAAGCCAAATAATAAAATTCCACAGCATATTCATTTACTTTATTGTACTTGTATATGTAATTAGATACATATGTTTTCATATGTTACTTAACGTTTTTCTCTTCCTAATATATTACATTTGGGCTCCCCAGACTGAAAGAAAAGACAACATTTATGTGCCTGTTATTTGGAATATTAAAATCAGACGTTTATACTTTTAATGAATTTTTTAAGAGAGAAATTAATTTCAAGTGGAAAATTGATAAATGGATTTGTTTGAGAACATACGAGGAATTATATCTAATAGAAGTTGATTACTTTGTATAAAGTTATATATATTTTTTCTAGATCTTACTCTCTATGTCCTCAGATATACACGGGCAAATTATGAAAATAACTCGATTATACTTTCTCCTGAAGAGTATAGATTATTCATTGAAAAAGAAGTGTGTACGTGTGTGCGTATACACTTAATCTACTACTTCTTTTTGGCTTCCTGTTTTTTTCTTTTTCTTTATCAAAGAAAGTAATGGAAAGGACTTTTCGGAGCAAAGTATATCTAGGTTCATATTCAAGACTTAATAACCTTTTAAAATAATGGGTAAGTTTCTTCATCTGTAAGTCCTCTTCAAATGTAGCATGGATATTAATCCCTAAGGTATTTATGAAAATTAAATTAGTGCATGTAAAGCATCTAACACTCGCCTGATGCTCAATAAATGTTAACTATATCACTACTTCCACGCCTTCCTTTAATTCTATTGTTGATACCTACATTAGACATGTTCAGAAACAAATTTAAAAGAAGTGAATGCACAGTAATATTTATAAAATAGAATACTTTCTAAAAATGTTCCTCTTATGCCTATTAATCAATTAACAATTTTTAGTTGAGATACTAAGTCTGCTTAATACTCTTCGCATAGCATTTGACTCCTTGAGTATATATGTTAAAAATAGTCATTTGATCTACTTTCAAAGATTTTATGCTAGAAGTGAAAAAAAAGGGTGATTTCCATTCATTCAATCATTTGGAAAAAATAGAAAATCAAATTGTTTAAAGTAAATAATAAAAATCTGAATTTTTAACATATAATAAATGGGAGCACTATCAAATAAAATAATTTATTTCTGGTCTACCCGCAGACTCTTGTTGATGTCATTCTATTCATCTCAACCAATATTTTAACTCTATGCTGGTTCAAGCAAATTAATACAGATAGATATAGATACAGATATATAGATATAGACGTATAGTACAGCATGAAATAAAATAACCAGGTTTTGAGTAGAAAGAAGTTTTGAGGTAAAGGATGAAGAAAAGGAAGAGAAATCAGTGTTTCCAGGTTCTCAGGGCCACATCTAACTGAGATGTAACAAACCGCTAAATAACTACAATAAATAAATATTTAACTAGGTAATGTGTGCATAGATACATAGGAGACAAAGAGAGACAGAAAGAGAGATGCAGGGAGAGGGAGAGGGAGGGTGAGAGGAGAGAAAGAAGGAGAGAAAGAAAAAGTTCCTTGACTTTATTCTTCATATAACATGACCCTATACCTCATATTGTGGGACTTCAGTATCTGTACTTTTGAATCATTATAAAAATTACTTAAAACTGGATAAAACTAGGTAACATTGTAGTCCATGCATCCAGAGTAAAGATGTTCTTTAAAAACAACTCTGGAAGATGGTTATTTCTCCTTTTCCCCTCTGTTTACTAACAAGTATGGATTAGCAGACTACACAGTACAACCTACTTCCAGCTCACTCTGAAGCATTGTAATCTAGTAACAGTTACCGGCAGAATAGCAATTACAGCCCACACGATTCATTACCCCTTTTAACACAGTTCTTTTGTTTTGTAGCATAAAGGAAAAAGAAACCATGAATTGATACCCAGTCCTGTATCGCTAAAGCTATAAATTCTGTAGAATTATGTACCGAACTACCATTTGGTGTTACTACTTGAGGGCTCTGTTTATCTGTTTGCTGCTCTGTTTTGACTCAGGAAATAAGGAGTCTTCCAGAGAAACAGCTTGCCTGCTTCCCCTAAAGCTTACTTTATTCTTTGCAACCACACACTTATTTTTGTTCGGTCATGTTTTAAAAACCATGTCAAATCTGACTTTAAATTTGGAACTAAAAATGAATTTTCAGGCCTTTTTTCTTCTTCTATATTCTTGGTGAAATAAAATGTTCTCTCTCTAAGAAAAACACAAATATAAGAGGCTTTCCCAATATCTAATTTTTAAAACATTTAAATAAATCAATATCATATGGATTTTCTTTCCCTTACAATATATGTTTTAAGAAATCTGTATAAGAAAATGTCTTGCATTTTTGCCTAAAACAAAATCTGTCAAGAAACATCCTTAGCTGCTCAATACAATGCATTTCTCCACTCTCCAGGTGTCTAATAGCTCTTTCTGCCCTGCTATAAATCATCCAATAAAGATGGTTGACTATCTAATCCAGATTAGGGAATCCTGGCAGCTGTGAGAATAAGGAGCCTAGAACTACCAATTACTTTGTGAATAAAGTTTCTAAAATACTAGAGAGAGGACATTTGGATGAAAATCAAGAGTCACTACACTATGTTTTGATGTTTTAAAAGAATGGAAAAAATGATTTCATCTAGCATGCTTCTCTTAGGTGTTCATCCTAAACTTAAAGATGGTGCAAAGCCAGGGAGATGTCACTGGCATTGGCCTTTTGAGAACTGTTTTTAGATAGAGTGGCAATAAACAGTCTTGATAAGGTTCACCTACACTCTAATTCTTTTTTGGTTGTATAGAAAAAGATACAGTGGATTATGTTGATGGCACTTTCCTGGTTGCATTAAAAAGAAAGCTCTCCTACTTGATTGCCCCAAATTATGTTTCTGGTTAAAAAAAAAAAAATTGCACTATACTTTTGTACTGTACTTATATGTCTTCCTTATTTACATTTTATTCATTATATCTATAAATTTCTTTAAAAGGTAGGAAAACATTTCTGGATAGCAGAAAAAGCCACTGTGTGTAATTGGGTGGTGGTAGTAGGAATGATGAAAACTTCAAAAGATGTCTAATTCTAGCTCTCCCAGCCTTGTTCTTCTATGCTTGATTATGGGCACTAAATGAACCCTAGCCTTATTTGAGATTTACATCTGATAATTCATGAACAACTCTTAGCACAATGTCTGGCACACAATGACCACTCATTATCACTAAATGGTAGTTACTTATTATTGTTACTATTATTATTAATTTGTAGTTGTGGATGTTTTTATTATTTCAGTTATAAGATTACTCTGTGGTGAAGTGGAATACGTAGAGGACACCTAATATTCCGCTAAAAGTATCAATATAGTAGTGTAATAGCATATTACATTAGGAAAAAAGTAATTAAGAGCATCTAGTACAATTCTTTCATTTTATACCTAAGGAAGCTAAGAATCAGAGTGATGTAGCGTGTTGACTAACATCCCTTACACATAGTTCAAAACAGGGACACTCTACGAGGAAGGCTGGTGTGCATGAATGCAGGCAGTTCTCTTTCGCTCTTTCCACCTAAGGCTGCAGAATGCTAGGACTCGGAAAGCTTTACTGGTTCTCCAGATAGAAAACACCTGGTTTTCTGCGCACTCCAGTTTGAGGGAGCGCCAACAACGTGTTTTCCTAAACGCTCCCACACGTACACGTGGTAACAACACCATGGATCTACCTTCATTCTGAACTCTCCAAAGTGTCTGCAGTTCAAGTATGAGACTATCGTATGCTCTCATAGATACATTCTATAGGAGAGCAGACAGGAGAATCAGAGCAATTACAATCTCGAACCGAATCACAGAATTCCTGAGTTCTTCAGATCCTATTCCTGCCCTGCTTTTGTCCTGACTATATCAAGTATATAATTATATTTTCTGTACCACAACAGCCTGAGGCAAAATATACCATGAAAATAGAATTGTAAAATAGTATTTCTGACCCCAAATATCTTCTCTGTGGGAACTCCCAAATACTTCTGAGAAATCTTGTCTTTCTCATCCATGAATTAGTCTTCTAGGATACCTCTTGAAATCATTTTCTTTCTCTCTTCCTCTGGTTGCTAACTCTTACTAGAAATTCCATTTCCATTGCTAGCACTCAGCAGAAGAAGGTGTTGCATCTGCTGCCCACCAGTGGTTCCTGAGCTGTTGTTCAGAAACACCAGTCTGCACTGAAGCTGGCAGGGTCTCCTGTGAGTACAGGTGACCACAGCCAGGGAAGCCGGGGAGCTGGTACCTTATGTCTTCAGGATTCTTATACCAAACAGCTCACTAGCTGAAACATGAAATCACCAATATCTGACCACTTATGGCTTATTATGTATGGTTCAACCCAATAGCTTTACTGGCTTTTATATTATAAAAATCTCACTCTGGAATTCAGAAATGAGTCCATGGAGGCCCAGCCAGAATACAATCTGACTGGAGACCTGAGCTCAAAAATCATCTCTCCTTTCAACTCTGACCCATTGTCTAAACTGCCCTCAGTCCCTTCCCATAGGAAGAATTCCTTCCCAGAAAACTGCATGCTTCCTTATATGGCCACCCCCACCTAATACCCCTAGACACATTTAAATACAAATTGAATTATAGTTCAGGAATAAAATTTGTCTTTTGCTATGTATAGGCCCTTTGCAATGGGTTATTGCACATAATGACAGTGGTTGAGCCACTCTTGATGCAGACGAGTCAGAATTCAGCCATAATAAATTATTCTCAACATTATCAATGCTAACATCATCATCAAAGGAATGTTAACATCATAGAGAACTGTTTAATTATGTCCCACACCCCACACATTTAAATCTGAATTTCTCTTCTTGTAGATGGAATTCCAACTCATGTCCCTCCACTGTCTGATTCCTCTAAGGCCTTCTGCATTTTTCCTTCTCCTTCCTGGTGTCACTGGCACCTCCCAATTTAGTAAACCAGTGAATTTAGTTAATGAGCTTCTCACTCTTCCTTCCAGATCATTAACAAAGGCGTTAAATAAAAACAATCCTAACACCTATTCTTGCATCTTCTCACTGGCAACCTCCTCCCAACTGTACACACTGCTGTACATTATCACCATTAATTTAAAATTCCTTAGCCAAAAGTAATCACAGCTGGGCCCACTGGTGTGAATTTACTTAAGCAAACATTAATAAGTAAAATGCGTTAGTAAGCTTCCATCATTTTGGTCTATCATCCTACAATAAAGTAGGAAACCGGAGAAAATATGTCTTATACATAAGAACTAAATGTAAATCACAAATCAGTCTTCTAACTAATAAAAACCCAAGAAAAACTGTGGGAAAAAGTCTGTCTTCTAGACACCCTCCCCCTGTTTGTCGAATCTTAATCTTGAACTCTACTTACTTGTTTTTCCCCTATCCTCAATACCCTGGCACTGACCTGCTCTCATATTTTCCCATTCAAAATTCAGTCCTGGCAAAAATTTTGAAAATTTGTGTATTCATTCAACAAATTTTTCATACGTATTATGTGCCTGGCATTGTTCTAGGCATTGGACCTATAAAAGTGAACAAAAGAGTCAAAATGCCTATAGTAAAAGAACTTACATTCTAGAAATAAAATTAGCTAGTAAGTAGATAAATATATAGTATGTCAGATCACAGTAAGTGCTACGCAGAAAACTAAAGCAGGTTAAGAAATTAATGGAGTGTCAGGTAACGGAGGGGGACTGTTATCAGATATTGTTGGTAAAAGGGTCTTCACTGATCAGATGACCAAGTAGAATGCCAAAGGAAGTGAGGGACTAAGCCAAGTAGTTACTGGGGAAAGAGCATTACAGGCTGGGAGAAACGCAAGCAGCGATGCCTTGAGTCAGAGCATAGCAGGGTTCAAGGAAGAGCGAGGAAATCAATGCAACAGGAGGGCAGTGAATCAGCAGATATGTGGTAGGAGAGAAAGTCAGAGGGTTTCACGGGAGGCCAGATTATGCAGAACTTTCTAATCTGGTAAGGATTTAGGGTTTTATCCTATTGAGGTAGAAATGAATTCTGAGTGAAGGAATAATATTATATAGCTTGAATGTAAAAAGAATACTCTTCATCAGTATTTCTAACTGTCACGTATAGAAGAATCACCTTGGACTCATGTTAATAGGAAGATTCTCACTCAGTGGGTCTGAATGGAGCCTGAAATTCTGCATTTCTTACAGGCTCCCCAGTCATACTGACATTGTTGATCAGTGGACCTTACCCTGAGTGTCAAAGCTCTAATCGCAAGTTCTCAAGGGATGGTCCCCAGATCATCAACATCCACATCACCTAGGAACTTGTTAGAAGTGCAAATTCTATGGCTCCACTTACTGAATCACAAGCTCTGGGAGTGGAGCCCCACAATCTATATTTTAGCTAGGCTTTCAGATGATTCTGATTCATGGGGAAGTTTGAGAACCACAACTTAATGATATATTACGAATACACTACGGGGTCAAGAGTAGAAGCAAGGAGAACAGCTAGGATCTTTTGGGATAGGATGAGACAATAGTAGCTTGAGTCAGGCTGTTTTGGTGGATGTGATGAGAAGGGGCTGAGTTGTGGATATATTTTGCAGGTTGAGCCAACAGGATATGTGGAGTATATGAGACTGAAAGAAATAAAGGGTGACCCTGAGGCTTTTGGTTCAATAATTGGAAGTGTGCAGTTGCCATTTACCGACTAAAAAGATGAGGATGGCATAGAGCCAACACAGGAGTGAGTAAGGAATGTGGTTTGGACTTCTTAAGTTTGAGATACACACTAGACATATTCAAGTTGAGATGATAAGTAGGGATGGGAAATATGATTCTAGAGGTCAGGGGAGAAATGTAGGCAAGAGATACGAAATTGACAGTTGTATTTGAGAGTCAATGGCATAATATGTAAATGAATGAGATGACCTAGGTAGTCAATGCAAATAGAAAAGAGAAAAGGCCCAAGTACTATGAGCTCTGGATCCCAATTTTAGAGGTCTGAGAGATATGGAGTGACCAGCAAAGGAGGCTTAGAAGGAGAAACCCACAGAGTAGGAGGAGAAACCAAGAAAGATAAACGAGGATGACAGTGCCTAAGCTGGGAGCTGTTCCACTTTGAGAACAAAAGGTTTTTAACTAAGCTAATGTTTCTCAGATTGTGCATTTCAAATGGAGAGGTATGGGGTTCAGGCCAGTGAGCAGAGATCCTAAAGGGATTGTCACCTAGGTCATTCCACGACTACAGCATGGAGTCATGGAGCACTATCCTTTGGTTTGATGATCTTTTAGATGTTATGATTAAACATGATGAAGAGGATGAGACCCATATATTTCTCCATTGTTCATAAATTGGATCATCCATTCAGAAGGACTGTCAGTCTCATGCTTTCTCCTTTCAATGAACTGATTAAGAAACTTAATGCTGGGATGTGCCAGGCTCAATGGGCTCATAATTAATATCTGTATCTTATACAGATTCACCATGTGTACCTGTCCACTCTGTACATGCCCTTCACCATGTGTCAACCGTGTGCATTTTCTGTAGTAGTAGACATTCAATACATACATTTTTAAAAATGAAGAATTAATGAATTAAAAGAAAGCCCCCTAAACTCTCTATTTCTGTCCTTAGGAGTATGTTTTTATAATATTAGTTATCTTTGATTTCACAAAATTATATAATTTACATTTGAAAAATGCTTTAAAGTAATAAAGTGTTTTCACATATATTGTCACATTTAACCCTCAAATACCCCTGTGATGTAGGCCAGGAAGGTAACATTATCACTACCTTATAGCTGAGAAAAATAAGTTTCAAGGTCAGACATGTAGTTAATGAAAAAACTAAGGCTAGAATCTAGGGTCCCTCGGGTCCTGGGCCAGAATGCTCCCCATCATACTCACTGCTTCAAATACTCCACCACAAACGAGAAAACCATAGCCTAAGTCTGATTTTCTCCTAGAAGATCAACAGACACGATTTTATACCTGTTCTCATTTTACAACATAATGAATGTGAGGCAATTTACATTATTTAAAGCTACAAACAAATTTAAGAAGTAAAATACAACTGTGTTTTTAATATATATGTACATGATCATAATTAATTATATCACTATGGGGGAACAGTTCTAGCCAATTTGCCACCTCACAGGAGTGTTGTAAAGATTAATTAGAATTAATTAGGTGAGTTATTTGGAGGCAAAAGGCGTTATAAAAGCAGTAAGCATTGTTATCATTTCCCTTTAAGATGAGTTTTGAGTTAAAAAGCAATCATCGGTCAGTAAGCTATTCCTCAAAACAGTTCACTCTACAGATGTTTGCATTTCTGATTTGTTCTTAAAGAAAATTGTAAGTAGTGATCTCTTTGGTTATGAGCCAATACAGTGAATGGAAACGAATTTGATAAGATAATATAAGGATTAGAGACGATAGTTTTATTTGGTTGAAGGATATATTAGATGCTATTTGTTTCATTCTTCTTCTCCTCCACCACCAACATGCAAGTATTTATTTCATATTATTATTCTCAGTATTAATTTTTTCATAATATGCCAAAAATGTCATTTGACAAAATCTCTATCTGCAAGAGAAACCAAAAATATATTCACCACATTAGGCAGCATTTAAAATGTTTAAGCATTTTTCTTGAATGTGGTTTTGTTAAAATAATTTTCATTTTAAAATGTCAAAACTTATCAAAAAACGTTTAGCATAACTGTAGATATTTCACCTAGAGATAAGGAAAGTTGCTTTTATATAAGACATTTCTTAATGCATGTCAGTACCATTTAAGGCAACTCTATATAAATATTTTCACATATCTTCTTTCCTTTGGCTAAATTTGTTTTCACTTCTACTTGCCTTACTTATCTGTGAGAATTCATTTTAAGCATATGTATGAAGAAAAATAGATCAATGTTAGTGACCGTAAGATATTGACAATTGCAAATTTTGAGGTAAATTTTTATTAATATATGAGGGCTCTAAGAGAATATTCAATCATTTCACATACAAATTTTAAAATCTAATCTTGTACATAACAGATATGAAAGGCATAATGAATTTCCTTGGGTATAGTAAATTAAACACACTAGAATTGAGAACTTTCATGGGCAAAGAGTTGTGCATTTCTCTGATGTCAGAGTCCTATGTTTAGCCCACCAACTCTTCATGCTGTATGAGAAACTAATCAATGTGAGTTAATTTGTTTAATAGATTTTGAATAAATGGTCTGCTGACTGATACCTTCCTCCTCTGATTACCTCTAAAAGGCAAAGCAGAGCAGTTTTTGTGGAATATTAAATGTAGTCTCTATTTTCCTTCTTTTTAAAGAAGCTTTTTTGAAAAAACAAAGCTTTAACAGTATATTTCTGGAAAAGGCAGCACCAAACAGTGTTTTTTTATAGAGATCAAATCAGTTCCTAAGTTGAGACAATTATCTGGCATTCTTTACATACATACATATATATATATATATATATATATATATATATATATATATATATATTATCAATTCATTCCTTACTTTCCACAGTATTTAAAATCATTGCCCACCATTGTTCGGGCAGTTTTTCTAGAACAAAGGAAAGCTCAAAAACTGAAAATCTTGCTTGTATATATTAATTCCAATTGCTATTACAAAAAAATTTAGAGAAATACAGTATAAAGTTTGCATGTAAATGTCACTATATAGGATGTAATTAACTGTTGAGGAAAGAGACAATTTCTTTTCCTGTTTTGCTTTTTTATCTTCCATGTGTAGGAAGCAGGGGGCAATGGAAAGAAAGACTACAGTCTGTAGAGTCATTCAACCCAATAACCAAAATTGAGCTCTGCCTCTTGCTGATTTTGTAACATTGAATATTAACTCTCAGAGCTTCAGGTTCTAGGTCTTTAAAGGACACTAATAAAACTCACCTTACAAAGTTGATTCGAAGATTAGATAACATGTGCAAAGCTCCTACTAAAATAAGGCACTAAGTAGGCAGTTAGCATACAACAGCCAGTACTCTTCCTATGACCCTCTCGAAATGGGAACTGATATCAACTTAAGGTTCACTTAACCTGAAAGCACACAAACGTTTCTCAAACACACCATTTATGTGGGCATCACTGATTATTGAACTGAATATAACTATACAACTTTCAGACAAAAGTGAATACTTGAGTAGGAACAGGGAATTACCATAAATGAACCAAGCAAATGCTTAACAGGAAATGCATTTACTATTTCCCATAATGTTGACAGCCTGCTTCAAATAGATCACAGGATTATTTAAGTTCTGGATGAATCGTTATTCAACACTTCTTTTCTTGATCAATGTATTTATAAGCCTAATGCAGTATTTGTTGGCATCAGCCCATAGATAAATGTAAACATCTTCAGACACTAATCTTCTTAAATTCTGCCTGTTTCTCTATGGGACAACTACAGTTTCAGCATCATGGATCCCTTACCACATCTAATATCTAAAATACTTAATATGTAGGTAATTTTATTTTTTATTTACTTATCTCCTATCTTTTACAAAAACAGCGTTTATGGTAGTAAAATATAGTTTGCATTTTCATCATCTTGCTCCAGTTAACGCATTTAATAAAGTAACTGGATCCCGACAGTTAAAGATGAAGTCGTCCACTGTCTCATCCATCTCCCAGGAACTTCATATAATATGGTGACTCCAACATCTATATCTTTTGAAACTTTTTTTTCCTTTTTGGATGCTCCAAACCCATTTCTACCTTCTACTGGAAAAAATCGACCTGGATGAATTCCAAGTATTTCCCAGCCACCTGTCCAAAAGGGAACTCTATAACTTCACCCTAACGATTCCTCTTCCTGATCATACTTTGTCAAGTGACAATACCACTGTTTAATCAACCACTCAAGCCAGACCTGGTATATGCGACTTTTTCCTCTTCATCTAGTAGTCACTAAATCAGATCAATTCTACATCCTATCCTGAGTATCTGTTGAATCTATCCCATTCCTTTGTCTTAATTCAGGCCCTCATTGTGTCTCACCCAGATTATTTCAAGTTCCTCCAATCTAATCTGACTGTCTTTATTCTCATCAGCCTTTCAAATTGGGTCCAGTATATCCCTCTCTATTGCTGCTTTGGATATGTCCTTAGAACAGTGTTTCTCAATGTGAATTTTGAGTTCCAGTTCTAGATGTTACTAATATGTATCACATGAAAGGCAAGTTTTGCGACCAAATAAATTTGGAGAGACCCTTGGTTAAAAACAGGGCTCTCTGGGTCCAGCCCTGTGGCTGAGTGGTTAAAGTTCCACACACTCCACTTCGGCAGCCCGGGTTCTTGGGTTCGGATCCCAGGTGGGTCCTACTCCACTCACCAGCCATGCTGTGGTGGTGCCTCCCATGCAAAGTAGAGGAAGATTGGCACAGATGTTAGCTCAGGGCTAACCTTCCTCAAGCAAATAAAAAGGGGTGGATTGACAATGGGTGTTAGCTTAGGGTGAATCTTCCTCAGCAAAAAAAAAAAGGAGCGGGTTCTCTACTATCAGGCTTGCCATGACATTTAACAGGCTAATGTAAATTTTCAGATAATTTTTAAACAAAAAGCCTGTGTGTAGGTGGGTGTATGTATATAACTTGATGGCAGGACAACTCACAAGATTAATATTCAATAAAATACCCTCAAACTTTTTGACAAGTATAGCCGTAGACCTTACTAATTACATATCATGATGGCTCTGACATGTTGTTTTTATTTTTTCCCTTCATCTCTTCATCATAACATGTTATTCCCAAATTGGCTTCTCTATCCTTAGGCTGAGAGTAAGCCTCATAAGGCTTACATAGGACTTTTCTTTTTTAAGTTCTAAGAAATTACCTTCCTTAGAAGCAGACAGCTGCTCTAACAGAAAATTTAACTTAATCACACCTAAATTATGGGGGAAAAAATTTCAAGTAAGAATATCGGCATTCAAAAATAATTTACAAAAAATATTCTCTTGAAAACATAAGTATAGGGCCAGCCCTGGTGGCCTAATGGTTAAGTTTGGCATGCTCCGTTTTGGCTGCCGGGGTTCGACTCCCAGGTGTGGCCCTACACCACTGGTCTGTTGCCGGCCATGCTGTGGTGGCGGCTCACATACAAAAAGAGGAAGATTGGCACTGGATGTTAGCTCAGGGTGAATCTTCCTCAGCAAAAAGAAAAACCAACCAACCAAATAAACATAAGTATACTTAAAAACATATTTCTTTTACAGATCTCACTTGAAAAACTAAACGGGAAATGTAAATCTTAAATGATTAAGAAGCATGTCTACTGAAGATCAACAAAAATGAAAATAAAAAATATCACCCTACTGATACTGAAGTGAAAGTCAATGCAAGAAGGGGAATTGAATTCAATTTACAAGTATGCAATCCATGTAGAGCGTGTCAGCGACTGATGTCAAGTATTAAGTGAGACAGATTACAACGTATATCACTGAGATTTCCCTAGCTTTTCTTAAGTTTCCCTCTTATGTTATTGAAACACCTATTTGGTGAGCACTAAAAAGGAAAGTCGGTGAAGTCTGTGATCCTTTTACAACTCCACAAAGACCCTGAAATAGTGGGAAAATGCCAGGCCTTTATGGCCAGAGAGATGGAGGTTTAAAAACCTGCTGTGCCATTTCTCAAATCAGGGGACCTCTTGGAGTTCAGTTTCCCGTGGTACTGTGGAGAAAGAAATTTCACCCGAGCTTAAACAAGGCAATGGATGAAAAGCACCCCGGCACAGTCACTGGCACATAACACATCCTCAAACAATGCTCTTTCTCTTTCTCTGGATCTTCTGATATTTTTACCTTACTAATTAATTAATTAAAGAAAAGAGCAGAGGGTATAAGATAGCAGAAATTCTAACATATATCTCATAACCCTTTCTAAATTTCACACCACCCAGAATCAAATTAGTCTCGTGCTTAGCGTTGGACCAAAGCCGTTCTCAGTTTTTTCATAAAAGCAATATCCAACGCATTCTCCTATAATTATTAGGCTGCTTACAGGTTATGTGATTATATTTATGTCTTGAATATAACAATCCTGCAAGTCTAATCTTGAATGAAAAAAAAACTCAATTATCTTTGAAACTATTACATTTATGCCATAATATTTATTACAAGGGAAACATTGTATTTGTCTGATTTTACAAGAGAGAAAAATAATTTTTTTCTTCATTCTTAAAACCAATGGTATCAAAGAGTGTCAATTGGACTAAAGTCTGTTGTGGTTTTTGCTGATCAAAGCAAAAAAAAATCTAGTTCCACATAATTAACATTTAGCTTATTAACATTTGTGAAAAATTAAACATTCAAACATATTAAACAATTAATTAAGGGCAACGCAAAAGAGTTGGCTTAAAAAACACAAAACAATGAAGGTTGTATTGGTTTGTAGAAAGAACATGGATTTTAGCTCCAGAGAGAATGGGTCCAATTTCTGGCTGTACCATGAGAGGTGAACCAAATTCATCAGACTTTCTGAGCCTCACCTTTCTCAGAGATAAATTATAAATGATGAGATTTTCTTCATGTTTTTTGTATGTATGAGAATTAAATGAGATGGTGTATAAAGTTCCCATCACATTGCTTGGTAGAAGAGAGCCATTTAATTACTATGCCAAAAAGAAAGAAAGAAAGAAAATGTGAAATATACCTTTCAATATTTTAGGGAACATATATGAAAATAATACTCTTTATATTTCATTGATTTTTCACATACTCTCCAAATCCATTTTAATATTCAAAACTAAACACAGGGGGCCAGCCCCGTGGCTTAGTGGTTAAGTGCACTTGCTCCGCTACTGGCGGCCTGGGTTCGGATCCCGGGCGCGCACCGACACACCGCTTGTTGGGCAATGCTGAGGCGGCGTCCCACATACAGCAACTAGAAGGATGTGCAACTATGACATACAACTATCTACTGGGGCTTAGGGGAGATAAAGGGGGGAAAAAAAAAGGAGGAAGATTGTCAATGGATGTTAGCTCAGGGCCGGTCTTCCTCAGCAAAAAAGAGGAGGATTGGCATGGATGTTAGCGCAGGGCTGGTCTTCCTCACACACACACACTCAAAAAAAACTAAAAAAAACTAAACACAGTATTTCAGTTCTGTTATTCCAGTGTCCCAAACCCAAGAAACTACTGCCACTGAGATACACGGATAAGAGTCTGACTTCCTGTCCTTAGGACGTATTTAACAAGTGGCTTGTTTTTACCCTGGTTAAGTTCAATACTTGACCTTTTTTGGCCAGAAATATGATTGACTCTTGGTTTGATATTCCCTGTGTATGTGGAATCTAACTTTGCCCTCAGGCCTGAGGGAGGTGAGCTATATCACTCTACAGACTGAATAAGAGTAGGAGAGTACCTAGTAGCCCCCAAGACGCCTACTGGCCAATAGTCCAGTTACATATTAGTGCCATCTGCAGCTACAGCCAGCACATGTCCTACTAATCAACAGGACTGCATCCAGTCTTTTCATGTTGTAAATATATAGTTTGTGAAATGTTTTCTTTTTTTTATGTCTTTCATCTTTCTCCTCTTTTGTATTCCTCATTCAAGGATAGGAACAACCTCTTAAATATGTTTTAACATTTGTTTGTGTAATATGGTAACTAATATGGCTGCCTTATATAAATGATTTTTAAGTTTTTGCTTTATTCTTTAATTTTTTTAATTTAAAAATGCTAACTCTTTTAGTATGAATGTTACATTTGTATCACGTGGTTAGGAATCAATTTACATAGGTGAACATTTACACAGAAACCCCAGGAACATATAAGCATCAGGAGAAATGGTTCCTTCCTGAAAACTCAACACTGCATGCATGTTCTGAGTACTTGAATTTGTGAGAATCCTCCTATAGGTGAAATAAATCTGAATGTTCCACCACGAGATGGAAAAAAAAAAAAAAGGCTCTTATATCTCTTTATGGAAAAGTCAATGCCTTAGTCAATTGGGGAGACAACTTCTCAAGATATAAAGTTGGGTTTTTTTCCAGCTGAAAACTTGCTATTCTACATTATTAAGTGTTTAAAATCATGTTTCTTTTTCTTTGTTAAATGCCAGGTAGAAAATATTTGATTGAAATAGGTAATCAAGATTTAACTCAATAGAGCTTGTCTTTAAACAATCGGAAGGGGAAAATTTATGTAAAAATGTGTGATGTGTAATCTTTGCCTGTTTGGAAGCACACAATACAGACAATATTTTAAAATGCTAAAAGTTTAATATTTAAACTCTAATACAAAATATCTAGTCTACTGAATGTTTCCATCAACCAACTTCTCAAATCAACTTTGATATTTATTTAGCTTGATCATCTGTCTCTTTGCCTTGAAAGGCATCATAGGCCGTTTCTCATACCGGTTTAGTCAGGGAGCCCATTCTCAGGAAAGCATCAATCTTCTAGGTAACCCAATGCTTTGCATTCCCTCTGCCAAGGCCCTGATAGAAAACTGCATGTTCTCAGCCTCTTTCTCTTGCTTCTTCTGGAAGACCGGAGGGCGCTGAGGTGAAAAGGGAGTAATAAATAGACCCACAAACTGATTTTCATTGTAAGTCTACGGGGCTTGCATCATTTACTAAACGCACCAGGTCCCCCTCAGGGTTTCCTCAAGTTTTCATTACATGCTGCAGGATGGCATTTACACAAGAGAAAAGGGGATCCTTTTAAATTCAGAGAGACAAGGAAGTTTTCCACTTCCTTAGGCAACTGCTCTCCCCTCCCTTATGACAGTGAGTTTTGTTCATTCCAAGAAGTTGGCTCTGTTTTGTAGAATCATCAGGCCTAGGTTAGCAATGTTTAGAAAAGTGTTCAAAATGCTTCCACTGTTCTTTTCATGTCAAGCTGGTACAAATACTATAATCTGAAGTCACTCAAAAATTTTTTTGCTGTTTTTTTCCTACTGTATGCAATAGGAGTGATTATAGTTTACTCATATATACCAAATGGAAGACAAAATGCTCAGAAAATCAAAAGGATATTAAATAGCTGTCTAAATTAGTTTTCCTCCATACATAAGTATAATGATAGATTAAGGGTAGATTTTAGAAAGCTAACGTGTCTCCTTTAAATTTCCAATTCTAGAATTTCCAATTATTTAATACTCCTCTTTATTTTAAGTATTTATCCTTTCACATACTACCATAAAAGCTCATTTCTTTTGGAGCATTCCTAATTCCTTAGGAATGCCTTAGGAAAAATTTCTTAGGAATAATGATTCTTTGATAATAATCCTTTGATAAACTCTTGATATCCCCTAAGTTTCAATATAATATTCTTTATTTGCACACATTTTACATTGAAATTAATCACTTGTAATTATAATAAGTTTTACTTCTACAGGTCAATTCAGGGTCTCTAATATATTTGGATTTTAGAATTTATAATGCCTTCCAATTTATTTAACCCATTAGTGATTGTTCAAAACTGGGTTCTCAACTCTAGTCACAAACACAAGGGTACTTTACAGTCAGCCCTTGTTAAACAGAAACACAGAAGAGCAGAGATCGGTTTTCAGCGCATGCTATTCTAAAGAAGAGGTCTTTCTGTTGATTTCTAGCCACATGAGGTAGAAGTGCAGTTTCAAACACCAGATGAATTAGGAATCTAGCAGGCAATAGTTCCTCTCCTCCTCCCCGCTGGTTCAGTAGATTGATGACAGATAAATAACCAAATGTTACAATTTCCACTGGGATAGCAGGTCTCTTTGCTATCCATTTGAATTCATATTTGTTATAATAAAAGATATGGTTACCAGCACATGACAGTACTTTGTTCAAAGACACAGTCACCACAGTGATTTCCCAACTCAAACATCTTATCAGGAGAAGGGAGAGACACCTGACTGACTAACAGATTGATGAAAGCAAACGTCGAGAAATTTGCTAGCGTAGAGATTTTTGCAGGATTCTTTTCCTTATTAAATCTTCATAATATTTTCCTTGTGCATTTGTTCCAGCAAAGAGCAATTTTTTTTTCCAGTTTTTCTTTTTAAAGGTGTCTTCATACAAACCAGTGAATTCTCTTCTGGGATAGATATGAAAAGATTGTTTTTACCTACTTTATGGAGTCATTTTTATTCTCAAGTAAGCGCTGGATATCTGAGACTTTTAAAGAAATTTCATTTAGTAATCTCCCAAGGGTGAATGCACAAGCTCACCTTCTGTATTTTCTGTAGAACTGTAGCTGAAGCTAGAATTCTTCTCTCTTTTGCCCTCTAGTGCAGCTTGTCAATATAACATTGCTTATCCCTCACGCATTCTCCAGAGAGTTTACCTATCTGATGCAACTACTGTGTCTTTTGTTGAGGTTTATTATTTATACTCCATTCATAGCAGAAAAGAGCCCAAAAGATAATGAAATGAGATAGAGAAAGAAGAGAGATTGTACAGAGTAAGGGCACTGAGAGTTTAGGGGAAAAAACTGGTTGAAAGAAGTTTGTGCCATTCTTTGTTTCTAAGAACACTGCTGCCTACTAAGGAAAAAATTAAAAAGATACAAATCAAGAAATGTCTACCTGAGACCACTTGTAGGGATGAAGGGAACGAAAAAGCACAAGCTTGCAGAGAAACAGGACCTTTTCTCTCCTTGCTGCTACATGTCCCACCACACCCACAACAGACAAATTTCAACTGCAAAATGCTATTTCTTTTCCTTATGAGGATAAAAAGCCATGTTGACATAATAGATGAATATTTTGGACAGTGCTGATGTTTGAATAAAGGTAAATGAATGATTGTCATAGATTCTTTTGCTTTTCTTTGATTTTCGTATCTGTAATCTCTGTCTTCTTGTATTTAAATAAAAGTCTACAATCTTCAGGACATTGCAAAAGTATACGGATATTCAGTGACAACAGGAAGAGAGTTTTTATCGGCCTTAAAAGAAAAAAACCCTATTGTCAATTAAGGTGGCATTAGATCTTTGTCTCATCTGTGTCCTAACCTAAATCAATCATTTATAATACCCTTGACTACATTCCAAATTGAACTGATATGAATAAAATACACGATCTTATATAATAAATACAAACTCAAAACTAATGTTAGTAAAGAAAGTTGTGCTAAGCTAAAGTAATTACGCTTTTAGCCATCCACTGCAGCATTGATTCTCCATAATCCCTCTCATTTCCTGAAAATAGCTAAGTCGAAAGGTGGTGCAAAACACAAACCACAGAATAACTAATTCAGGTCAATGGGAGCTTCAGTTCCTAACTACTTGGCTAACTTGATCAGGAGGTAATTATAATTCAGACACTATATATCTTAAGTCACTGGAAAATTTGAGATATTTCTATTATGTTATATTAAGGGCCATTTCCTTTAGCCTAAGATCAAGGTAAACATAATGGAAAAGATATTGAGGCCATTTGATATAGATACTTTCTAGGTTAAATTCTTGGAATCTGAGGCAGTTAGTTTAAATTACAACTTTTGTCTTTCAAGAGAGTGATTTGACTCTAAATCAGGGTTTCTCCATTTAAGCACTATTGAAATTTTGGGCCAAATACTTCTTTGTTGTGGGGGGCGGCCCCTGTATTGTAGGATGTTTAGCAGCATCTCTGGACTCCACATAGTAAATTTCAGTAGCACTGTCACCCAATTTGTGAATCCAAAAATGTCTCCAGATGTTAACAAATGTCTCTGAGGGGGGTGGTGTGGCAAAAAAAAAAAAAACAAAAAACCTCCCCTGGTTGAGAACCACTGATCTAAACCAATATTTTCACTTATGTTAATAACAAGAAATATAATAATAGTAATAAAAGAGGCAGTGTCTTGAATGAATATGATAGGCAAGTACTATACTAGGTACTCTGTTTTTATTATCTCTAATCCTCTACACAATCTTATGTGATGTTTTTATGCTATTTTATAGATAAGCAACCTAGAATACGAGAAACTGTTTTAATATTATACAGTAATTGGAAAAGCCAAGAATTGATTCCAGGTCAGATAGATTCCAAAGCCAGTATTTTTCCACTACCTACTTTTTAATTGTTGATGCTTATCAATCCCCTAGTACCGAACACTATGATCTCCAACTCTAAATGATGTCAGTACCTGGTACTGTCACTATCATTTTGAAAAGAACAAGGATCTAAGCAATTTCAAATGACTTATCCAAAGTCTAATAAATAGAAAGTGTAACACTTCGTCCTGATTATATCCAAATATATCAGCAATTATCCAAAGATTTGAGATACAACATTAATCGAGAGAGAGAGTGCTCGCTATTTAATGGATCCCATTCACTGCGCTAATACCCAAATCCAGAAGCTAATGTAGGGCATACTTATACTGCAAATAAAATGATCAGTGTTAGAGGCTTAAAATAAAACATGATCCCAACATTTTTATGTAAAAATATTCCATCACCTCTGCTTCATGACCCAGAATTTGTGATGTAAATAATTTAAAATAATATAAGTGAGATATCACCTGGTGTGTGTGGACCAGAGATAAATTTAGGTTCAAAAATGAGTGGTGAAATCTGTAATGAGTTGCAGAGGAGAAAGGTTGTGGTAACCAAAGAAAGGTACATTCGATTTCTGACTCCTCTTTTCTTTAACACTGTCTCCTCCTCATCCCCAATAAATGACAAAATTTGATTGATATTCATATACAGGAAACAGCCATCCTTGTAATAGTCAGCTTTTCTCATTACTTATTGCAATCAGATATAATAATATATAGATAAGCAGCACATGCACACTTGTTCACTGTTTTTTATTATGTTTGTTACAAACAATTCAGGGTATTGAAATTCATCTCTATGTAGCATTCACCTTATCTTATGCAGTGGCCCAAATATAAACTTATATACATGTAATCATTTATTCATTCATTTATTTATATATTCATCAAAGATTTACTGAGCACCAACTATGGGTTCGGAAACATGTTAAGTGATCAGGCTACAAAGAAAACTAAGACAAAGTTCCTGCCTACAAAGACACTCTTGTATTTATTTGAGGCTTTGTATTTTGCAAATACTTTCACTATATAATTGCTCTAGTCCTCATAGCAACCAAAAATAAGGAAGTTAGGAATCGGATGAGTTATTGTGCAGGGATATATGGTAATGAGTACTTTTCCTATCACATTAGCCTCTATTTCCACTGTATATAGAAAACATCTTTATTTGACTACTGAACAAGAAATAAGAATCTGCTCCTAAAAAATGCCTGATAGGAAGAGGGACACAGATGAGACAAAGACCAAATGTCACTATAATTAATACTATGATTTTATTCTGTTTTTTAAGTGTGATAGAACTATCTTCATGTCTCCACTGAGCAACTATCCATCTGCATTGACCTGAAGATTGTGGACTATAAACACATGGAGATGAAGATGACAAATATGAAATCAAAGAAAAACATAAGACCTATTACTCACATGGGCTTCAGAGATTCTGCCTGCTGTATAAATGACTCTTTTTCTTCAAAATATAGAGACAAAAGTGACATACATTTTAAACATACAGATGCACACCTTTAATGCAAAGGAGTTGATTGATGTTCATCCCTATATTATCTATCATTCAAATCAACTGCAGAACAAGTGGAAAAAGAACAGAGTAACTATTTCTAAATGCCATGTTTCATTCATTCAGAACATTAGAATTAGTTCATGTTAAATAAGACGCATGCTGATACATACATCAGAGAATTTCTTGCTTAAAGGAACGCTAGCAATAATGTAGTCTAATTGTTTTGAATAATTTTAACCAAGTGGACATGTATTCAAAAGAATTGCTCAAAGGAAATCTTACACGAAGCATAAACATACACAACAAACAACATCAAAATTGCTCTAAGACTTGCGGCCCCCTCTTGCACATTCTCCCCCTCCATCAATTTCCCATCAACAGTGGGGTCCTGCAGAGCCCCTAGTCTTCAAGGCAGCACTGTTTGAATATTCCTGATTCTAGTCCTGCTCTCCCACTTCATAAGGGAAGACAATGATGCTCAGAAAAGTGGTGGGACTTACCTAAGGTCATTCATCAGCTACATGCAGGCCGTGACTTAAATCAACGCCTCTTGAAGTTCATAGTGACAATAAAACTGTTGATTTTATTTATTTTGTTGCAAACCTGCTATTGGGGATTAGATGCCTACAACATAACTCATTGGATGGCTTCATATCTCACCAGAGACCAAACGAGAACAGTCAGAAGCATGAGACTCTTCCATTTTCCTTTATATCCAATTTCAAGTGTTTCCCAGGTCCAGAACTGGCCTAAAAGTTCTTGCTTCAAAGTATAACCACTCAATAGTAAACCAAGTGATAGTGCTAATACCAGAAAGATCTCAGAATATGGTTGCTTGCCCTTACTTTACACCATTTCTTGTGTGGGCTATTATTTGTCTTATTATTTTAGAGTTGGTTTAGCCAACTGACACAAATATTAAGGCTGCTCTCACCAGTGAGGGTAAGTCACTGAGGAGGAATAGACATCTGTCTAGCTAAGGAGAGGACACGCACACATACAGCTAGCAGGCTGAGACATAATTTTAACATATATTGCATGATTTTTGTGTATTTGTTTTAACTCTCTTCCAATATAATTTAAATTGCTTTTTGGTTGTTTGTTTGCTTTGTTTGTTTATAGGCAAACCTCCAAAACTGAAAATAGATGTGTAGGAAATGAATATGAAATTCAGGCTACTCACCAAAGCATTTTCATTTTTTTTTTTTTTTGTGAGGAAGATCAGCCCTGAGCTAACATCCATGCCAATCCTCCTCTTTTTGCTGAGGAAGACTGGCCCTGGGCTAACATCTTTGCCCATCTTCCTCTACTTTTATGTGGGGCGCCGCCACAGCATGGCCTAACAAGCAGTGCGTCGATGTGCACCTGGGATCTGAAACCGGGCCGCCAGGAGCAGAACGTGCGCACTTAACCGATACGCCACTGGGCAGGCCCCCCAAAGCATTTTCTTAAAGACAAAAAAAAAAAAAAAAAGCTTGCTCGGAGCTTCCATTCTGACATACTATAAAACTTTTACTTTACAAATTGTTAATAACACCAAACCAAGCTATGACATGAGTGAAAACTCAATCCTTGTTACTGCTACAGTATATTGTGTGTTGTTGCCATTGTGCAAAAAAGAAAGCCCTGTGCCTGTGTGTGTGTGTGTGTGTGTGTTAGTGCATATGGCCATCTGAAGCTAAAACATGCTTTTCCATTTAATTAAAACTCTCCTCTACAGGTTTATTAAATTACACCAGCAGTTAGACATACATTTTCTTTCCCAACATTAATGTTAAGGAAAGTGTTTTAAAGCCCTCTAAAAGAATAATTTCCCATTAAAGCAAGCATATCAATCCCTGAACATATTCTATACAAGCCAGGAAATACAGCTGATTTAGACGCAGCACTAAACTAGGTAGAAAAACAACAGCCCAATTGTTCCTTTATACCCAAGAGGAAAAAAATGTGTGTGTACGTGTGAGAGAGAGAGGGAGAGAAAGAGAGGTACAGGGAGAGAAGTAAAGAGGGAGAGGGGGAGAGGAGAAGGGAGGGTAGAAGGGGGAGGGAGAGGAAAAAAGGCAATTAAGCTAATGCAAGTTGGGTGTCACAAGGTTATAGATATTTCAAGAGCTGAGCAATTTACCGTCTGGAAAAAGAGAAGAGCTCTTGCATAAAATGTCCCCCAGTTCAGATTTATTATGCTTTTAGTTGTGTTATATGTGATACAATTAGCAGGAGGTGCCAATAAGGCGTTCTCTCAAGGACGTGGTCATCCCGTGCCATCTGTTATTAATTGCATTGTCCTTTCCACATCCAGCTAGAGGGGAAAAAGTTCTCTGAGAAACACCTGCAAATTCTCACCACGCAATGACTAGAATTTAAACATACTTAAACAAAGAAGGAAGGATAGGTCAGATCTCTAAAAACTGCTCACTCTGGGTTGAAAAAGAAAGAAAAATATATCATGGGTCCTGAGGCAATAGAATTCTCAGTTACTGGGATTGTTTTTCTGTCATTGTATTCTGCTATATTGATAGCTTTTCAGGCAACAAAATATACGACATACATGAAAATGAATAATTAGAACATTCTCCTAGAAATACAGCCATCCTCTATTGGGCTTAGCAAAGATTCAGACATTTAAATAGATTTTGTATAAAATCAGGAAACAAAGATAATAAAAATTGACTGGGAGGTTTTTTTTTTTTTTTAGCTTTTGGCATTTGGAGTGATTCATATCGGTCCTAAGAATCCAGTTCTGAAAATTAGTATTCCTATAAATATGCAAATACTTTCTCAATTTGGCACCTATTTTCATAGATATAATTTCAAAATATCAATTACTAAAGGATGCTGTTAAAATACAAATAGCTATTAAAACAATTTAAACTAATTTCGGAAACACTAACTTACTTTTAACCATCTGTGCTGCCTGTTCTTTTCTCTGATTCCACTCAACTTGCATTTTTGAAGCAGGCAACTGCTACAGCCAGTCCTGTTTTCTGTTCTCCTTTGAACAGGAATGAATACTCCCAGTGCTACAGGGCGAAGCTCTAAAGCACTTCACAGGACTGTTTTAAAACTCCTTTATGCCCAGTAATTCAAAATATTTTTAACTATAGGATTGAAATTCTTTTGAGGCGCAGAGGAAGTATTTTGAAGAAAATGACTCCTATTTAACTGATTCTTTCCTGGAAGAAAAACAAAAGTGTTATGTAGCCTAACGACCTATAGTTTGCTTGACAATTAAATTACCTATCTCATCTTATGCATCTAGTTGTATCAAATTCAACTAGATTCTATTTACTAAAACTTGGCAAGAGAAAATAAAATCTTCCTCAAAAGAGTGTCATAAGTTACAGCTAATACCAGAAAATATAAAAACAGGGAAATATTTTCTTTACATAAGCTTTCAGATACTAATTAGGACAGTGCTCTATGCCTGTAACATATTGTTACATTAAAAATCTGTGGTAAAATTAATTTCATGTATCAAAAAAATCAAATAGTAAAAAATTATTTTGAAATTTGGTTACAATTGATTCATTTTATTGAAAGAGGTAATTTTCCCTTGCACCAGCATCCCCAGAAACAGCTCACTTTTGTGGACTAAGCATACTTTCCTGTTTGAGCATATTATCTTCTCTTATTTGTTGGTTCTTTTGCGATATGCTTCACTTTGCCCTCAGTTTAAAAAATATCCATTTGCTGCCATAATTCCCATCATTTATTTCACTTTTTTAATTTAAAAGCATGTGATTTGATGGTTATATTATTAAATTAATTCAAAGATCTAGAATAACCATCTCCTGATGAATTAACAGATGTAAAACCTCCCATTCTCATGATCTGTGTTTTAGATACATTTTAATCGAACTGCATGTTCAAACTGCTTTATATCGTTACCGTCTTTCTGAAAGAGTACATCCATTCCTTATCGTTAAAAAAGAATATCAAAATAAAATATTCATGCATAAATACATTGCTTGAGTCAGTAACTACATTAGTGCTGTCTAAATAATGATTTTTATTGGCATGAATCCTGCAGCCATCAATCAAAATATCAAACCACTGAATTTCCTTCCTTTCCTTTTCTTTGCTTTCATGCCGATATCCTGTTGCTATTTGGTCCTACTTTTAGTTGACAGCAGAGCCAAGCAAGTGACTTTAGGGCCCCAGAAGTGAATTAGTATAGACTGAATATGAATCTCTCCTAAGGGAAGATTCACATTAGAGCAACGATCTGATAAATTGTTCTCTTAAGAACCTAGCCTTTAGGTCCTTAGTCACTAAGGTACCAAATCTTAGAATGTCCACTGAATAGTTCATCTGAAAAGATGTGTTTTAGTCAGCACAGCTTAATATGAGATAATAATATGCCATGACTGTCAAAAATGCTAATGCAATCTTAAACAGTATTCACAAAGGTGGAGCAGACCCTCGACATATGCAAATTCAATATCCTTGCATTAGCAATTCATGTGTGACCACAGAGGTACATGATATGTATTAATTTAAATGGCAATAACAACACCTAAATCACAATTGACAGATAAATGAAATCATATATTTAAAGCCCCCACTCTGGACTGGAATCTTATTCAGTATACAGGAGCCTAATCAACCACCCAAATTCTACTACTTAGGGACTTGTTTTTTTTTTTTCTGACTGTTGGTGAATTTTTAGGGTAATGGCCATATCTTTCAAGAATACAAAGGTTTACATCATGGTCTCCAAAAAAAGGCAGAAAATATAGCAACAAAGTGGAAAGGAGAAAGCTCAATTTTTCCTGTCAGAAAAGACAAAGGTTTGAAATCTGGCTCTCTCAGTGACTAGATGCAAGTCCTTAGGCTAGTGATATAACCAGGCTGGATCTCAGTTCCTAAGTGGAAGAATTGACTGTAATAAAATCTGTCTTATGAAGGTTCTGGACAAAAGGAGAACTAAATCATCTACAGCCTTACTACGGCGCCTAGCACATAAGTGATAAATTCTTGTTAGCTGGGATGATAGTAATGTAAGAGTAGTTATTAATAATCCCACTGGGCACTAGTTAGATCTTTCTGGAGTCTCTATTATGTTCTGGCCATGGTATGTACAAGGAGACATTTACAAATCAGACTGATTGAATAATTAGTTCTCAGGAAAACCAAGTCAATTAAGAACAAGTGAATGTTTTACCCAGATAGTGGTCTATATAAGACTGTGATAATTCCTGCAATCCAATGTTTAGGGTTATTATATGGTAGAAAGTTTAGATTGACTGTGTGAAGTTCCAGAGGTTAAATGTTAGCACCAATGAGCAAAAGCCAAATGTATTCACATTTCATCATAATTCAAGGAAAATATTTTTCAGGACAACAATATTAATCTATCTGCACAAGTTAGAGGACTGCCATATTATGTAAGAGTACACTAAATAATTTCTAATTATAAATTTCTATAATTTCCTTGTATCTTATTCTTATGAAGATGCTGTGGACATTTTATTCATTCATTTATTATTTTATTGAAAATATACTAAAAAAAAGGCCCAATGCTAGGTAGGTATTATGTTAGATAGTATTAACACTTCTACTAATATTAAGCAATATTTATTGTGCACTGTCAGGTGTGTCTAATTGTGTTCCGTGGATTACTTCATTAATATCATAACATCACTATTACTATACTCATTTTAAAGATGTGGAATCTTAGGCACAAAAAGTTTAAGTAGCACCCTGCTAGTAGAAACCAGAAGTTGACAGTCTGGGATATTTTATTGAAAAAAAAAATCCTTGTCTACAAGTTAACAGTGTTCTGGACACATCATAACAGAAAATACCATTTTTCCTAGCCCCAATCTACATTTAATATGGAATGCTCATAGCTAACTTCAATTTTCTTCTGATTTAGTTTTGCTTTCCCCATAGACAGGAGACGTTTACTAAAGAAATACTTTTTGGTGTTAACTGAAACCTTTACACACAAAACCACCTTATCAAAAAAAAAAAAAGTAGTTTTTGAGAAAAATCTTCCAAGGGTACGTTCAAGTTCCTTTTTCCTGCCATCTTGCACAGAATGTCTTGATCACATGGATACAATGGCTTCAGGGACTTCATTACAAACATCAAGTAAGCAATATATTAATATAGTAAGACCCTCAAGATGCGTTTGAGAAATTTTCCTGAATTTTCAAGATTTTGATGAGTTTTTACTTAATTTTTCAGCTGAAGCAAAGCGGAAATAAAAAGAAAAGAGATTTTAATTGAGCTTTTGTTCAATACACTGAAAGTCCCGATATTCTTTGCTTTTCCAGTTGATCCATTTTGTGAATCTTCGTGGCTACTTCACTTTACTATTACTCCTTTTGTTGTAATAAGTAGGTTACCAAGTTTTCATTGCTCCCTTTGTGTCAGCTGCATGCAAACTCTACTTTTTACTTTTTCTGCACCAACTCGAAGCCAACTGAAGTCCACTAGAGAAAGAGAAATAAGTAACCTCTATGTCTGAAAAATGTCAAGGATTTTATGACATTTTCTTTTTGGTTTACAATTTTTGGTTCAAAAATATTCCAGCGAGTTTTGAAACAAATCTGTATATTTTTCCTTTTCCCTCCCAAAACTATAATGCCCTTTGATGTACTTTTACTATCAAGATTGAGGTTGGCATCTGGAAAAAGATGATGTAAAAATTAACCCCCAACTTTAAATCAGTGCGAGTGTCTACTTGTGACGTAACAAGAAAAAGGAACAAAAAGAAATGCCTCTGTCCTAAATGAAAAGATTGTTGAAGGTCAAGGTAAGGACTAATACAGACGAAAAAGAGATCAATCAGTCCATTAACATAGAAGGAGCAAGTGAAATAATGTGCCACAGAAAACGTGCCACAGGGGAACAGAGGGGAAGACCTCCCTGTTAACACAGAATAGAGCAAGCAGCCTGACACTAGAAATACCCTGAGATGAACAGAAACGAAATAGATCATGTCCCTATTCCTAACCTTAACCATACACAAACCCTAATCATAATTCCTTACACAATAACCCCTCCTTCTAACCCCGACAGAAATGCCAGCTTCCTGAATTGGAACACTGATTTCCCAAACAGATGTCAGACATTAGCCACTGGCCTTAGCTGCCATCAATATTAATCAGCTAATCTTAACATTAGCAAAACATAGGCATCTTAAGGTTGAACTTGTGCTACTTTTATGTGGAGGATAATTATTAGCAAATTCAAATAATTAGAATGATGTCAGCACATATATTGTCAATTATAGTAATCTTTAAAAAAAACACAGATGTCTCTCCTTGTTTTATTCAGGACATTATTTTTACTCAGAGTTTATATGCTTGAATTCCCAAATACATGGTAATGACATGCGAAACAGTTCTTTCCCTCAAATAAGTAAGAATAGACTTTTTAAAACTATTAATTATCTTTTATTATCAAAAGGCTTTTAATTACTAATTTACTAATGGTTATTATTTATGTATAGAGATTTCTAGAAACTATAGCAAGACTATGTTCGTGTGCACAAAATTTGCTGACCATTTGTGTATTAGTTAGTTTTTTCTATCCTTTTGTTAGTAGTTGGACAACTAATTACACATAAAAATTGTCCTGAAAATTTTTAAATAAAATGATCTCATTTAAGAAAAATGAAATCATTTTGCAGCACAACAGTAGAAGATTTTATTTTTCTTAATTTTGACATCAACATGGCTCAAATTCTACCTTTCATCTGGTCTAGCATGTTTAGGTCTACATTATAGGAGTCTGGGTCTGTCAAACCCTCTAAATTTTGCGCTTTTCCTTCTCCTCATACACCACCACATATATCTCCATGGACAATTAAGCATTTACAAGCATTTTTGTGATTATTGCTGCTAAGGGCAATGATAAACATGGTAAATTATTTCCTTTCATGACGCAGCATGAATCAGATTCTGTGCAATTCCCCTACACACCCCTTAGTAGCTGGACTAAAGAAACAGCCCTGGTTATTTAGAAGTTCAAAATGTAATGGGATCACAGACAGTTACATTCATTCACATAAAAAATATGTACTGAATGCCTACTATGTGTCACACACTGAGCTGGGCTGTGGGGATTCCTCATTTGTCAGGATAAACAAAGCTCCTGCCTTTGCAGGATTTAGTTTGCACACAGAGCACAAGTTAAACACAAATGCAGCCCTGGTAACTACCATTCAGAATGTCAGTTCTGTATATTTGAGGATCGGTCTCTATTAAGGATAATATAAGGAAAAGGCAAGTGTAGGAGGGATGTGAACAAAGCTTGTATCATGGAAAGCAAAAAAGAAGAAAAGGGCTAATAGCTCAGAATAGAAACAAGGATAGATAACAAGACAGTGGTAAATTAATGTGTCTTCAGGAGATCTTTCCCAGGCACACAGGAATTTGCTCAAATCAGAACAAGGTTTTGAAATAAAATGAAGGTCAAGTTATAAGAGAAAGGACAGAGTGAGGAGGCTTTGGGGTTCTCTGCCACGGCGAAGTTTTGGGCCTCCCGTGGTTTTCACTTATGCTAAAAATGCAGCCTCAATTACCACAGTGATAATTGAGAACTGGTTTTACCCATAAGCATTGCAAGAGTCATTACAAATGTGGCTATAGTCACAGGATGGTAGCAATACTAACTTTGGTCCTATGAATACAGCAAAAACTATGGGCTATCTATAGAGTGTGTCACCTACATCTGTGTACCTAAGTAGACTTTTTAGAAGTGAAATAGACACATCATGGCCTTGGCATTGCTTTATTCTGTTTCCTTTATATAAGGAATTTAATTTCAAATTGGAGTACATAGATGGTAAGAGAAAGGGAACTTTGGGATTCCCCAGACAATAAGAAGGCATAGGTCTATGTAACGCTGTATCAATTCATTACATATACACCAATAAATTTTCCACTCCTGAGGTATTTTCATTTGTAAACATGTATAATATTTATATTTTTTGACTTTTACTCCCAAACTGATAACTTTCCCTGGAGGAAAATACTTAGGAAGGGTATAATTTATCCGAAGAATATTTGCCTGTTCTTATAAATGTTTTGATGTATCAAACATATACTAATAAGCTCATACCTACAAAGGCAGATTTTATAAGTCATACTGGGTTATATGGACATTAGTCAAAAGGCCTAAATCAAATTAGGATTCAGAAGTTCTTTCAAAACAATAGAGACTAAAGCAATCTAACTTACCTTTTCTGATAAGTGCACATTCATCATGCCAATGTTCTCATAAAAGTGCCAGATTAAAGATGCCAAGAAATTCTAATCTTACGAGAGGGACAAGAGGAATATTCAGACCTGTTTCTGCTTTCTTCACTTTTTCAAGGTATTTCACAATCACTTGTGTGGTTTTTTTTTTCCCCGAGAATGCAAGTATACAGAGTTACCAGACAATAGATTTGTTCAAATAAAAGATAGCTAACTATCTTCTAAGAATTAAGTGGATCAGATTTTACAGAGCCAGGGCATATGGAGGGTAATTTCTTAATTCGCCATGACACATTTAAGAATCCCAAAAAGAAAAATACCCTTTTGACTTTCCATTTTTTCAGGATAGAGAGAAAGAATCACTTCAAAATACTTTCTAGTAGCAGGAATGTGATCTATATACCCTAGAAGTAGATTAAGAAGTATTCTCTGGAAAGAATTGTGTAAATAGCCGACCAAATCTGGTAAGTGAACTAAGAGTAAGGCTAATGGAACAGAATTGTTAAATAGCAGTTCTCCATCTGTCCATGCCACCTTGCCAGATCAACAGAAAAGTCTAACCTGCTTCCCATCCTATCTCTGCATTTTCTATCTTCTGGATTGGAAACACATGGACTCCATTAAACACATATATCTAAACATTGCATGGGTATTCCTTTTCAAAGCATTCATTCATTGATTTATTCAACACATATTTAATGAGTACTAATTATGTGCCTGGCACTGTGCTAGACGTGGGTATGAAACTGTGAATAAGATAGCCACACATCCTCTCTCCCAGGAAGTTACAGTCTACTTAACACAGTTAACAAATCATACTTCTAGTTAAACATGGCTGAATGCCTACGAATTTACCTCATCTCTCTTCCCAGGCCCCACCAAAGTTATAGTAAATTATAAACACAAGGATAGAAAATAAGAAAACAGAAAACAGCACACAAGTTATTTTCGCATGTTGAAGGAAGAAAGCATATGGAGAAGTGGTAACTGGCTTAAAAGGGCAGAAGTGATAATATAAACGCATTCGGGGCAAGGGAAGTGGAGGGACCTGCCTTCTCCTCTTGGAGGAAACTGAGCCAAAGAGGCTTCAGACTCATGGTCATCGGCCCAGTTGAAGGCAGATTTCAGAAGCAGGGCTGAAAACAGAGAGATGAACTAAACAGCTACATTTTGAACTGTGGCATATTAGTGTGTCTTTCCCCTACCTTCTACCAGAATTCTGGCAGCCAGGCATAATTCCCCCTCACTAATAACTGATCCAACCTCCCCATCCAACCAACACATACCCAGGAGGTGAACTGGGAAACTGACAAGAAACTAAATGGCACATGGGAAACAAAAAAAACAGAATCATACTAAAATTTGAGTGCCCCCAGTAAAAAGGCTGACTCAACAATCTGTCATTCTACCAAATCCTCTTTTTTTTTTTCTTTTGGTGAGGAAGATTAGCCCTGAGCTAACATCTGTTGCCAATCCTCCTCTTTTTGCTGAGGAAGATTGGCCTTGGGCTAATATCCGTGCCCATCTTCCTCTACTTTATACTTGAGGCACCTGAAACAGCATGACTTGATAAGCTGTGTGTAGGTCCGTGCCAGGGATCTGAACCTGCAAATCCCAGGCTGCCAAAGTGGAGCGAGCAAACTTAACCGCTACACCACCAGGCTGGACCCTAAATACTAGTTTTTTTTTTTTTAGGGAAACCCAAAATGTTTATTCATGAATTTTCACTCACCTCCCTTTAATTTACAGTATGTGCACTTTGACAACAACAGAAAAGTGAATTATTAAATTTCAATAGTAAATACTGACATAACAGGTTAAATATATTTCTTAATCACTCTGTACGTACGTATTCTTCCACATTCCTATTGTCTACTTCAGGTCTGAGATGCTGTCTCCCTTCCGACACTGCTCTAAGCAGGCTCTTCAGCAGAGAATAGCACTCAAAGGTCAAATCTTCTTGCCCAAGGCAAGAGGTCAGGACTTGAGTCTTCTTTAGAAAATGCTGTGCTGGGTCTCATTGGGTGGCCTGTGTGGATTCTGGAAGAACTGGAGGAGCAAAATCAACATCACTTGGAAATCACAGACTCTGAGAAAAGTCATCACATGATATCAACTTTGGATGTAGTTTCTGGACGTTACCGTCAAATGCCTCCTTTTGGGAAGGGAGAGAATGTGCAAGTGTGTCTATTTTAGTCATGTTAGACAGGGACGTCTTTGGAACTGAAGAGTTTGTATATTATTTTTCTTGATAATGAGCAGTGTTCTATGAAAATGAGGATTTAATATATAACCAATTAGTAAAAAAATTAAACCAATTACCAAACACAATTTTCCATGTTAAACATTGATTAAATTCTGTAGTATTTTTTAATAAACATAATATAAAAAAGTGAGTTAAAAGAAAAAGTCAATTTAACCTATTAATCAAAATAATATTTATCTAGATATATTTTATATAGATATATTTTTATCAGAGAAGTGTTATCCATGATAAATTACTTATGCATTATTTTAAGGGGTAATTTACTATTTGGAATTCTAATCATATTTTATGCAACAGAGAAATAGATGTTTTTTATAATTAATGTTAGACACGACTAAATATCATATGGATAATACGGTAGAAAGGAGATTATTGAAGACTGGAGCAACATGCACACTAAATCAAAATTGTTTACTTGAGTTAGTGAAAAATATGATAGAATTATAGAAATCAGGGTAAGGGCCAAAGATTATGTTTTTGTAATAATGTGTATGAATGTAGCCACACACATACATGTACATAATATGAATATACACACAAATTCACAGATATGCACCCAGAAATTAGCCTATGCAAAAAAGGAATAAGAAAACTATGAAAGGAATCAGTGGTTCTCAGTTCTAACCATTAGCAAGAACTGGGGAGTTTAAACAGTGCAGGCCTCTCCCCAATATTTCTGCTTTAATTGATCTCTAGGAGGGCCTGGTGAATTGGTATGTTTTAGAAGCCTCATCTCACATTTTCTAACTCACAGGATAAAGATGGTGATTGATTCATTGTGAGTCAGCGGCTCATCTCTAGTCCAATAAGCTAGAGTCTAGGGCAACCTCACTTTTTCAGGTGCCCACTCAGCAGGAGCTGTAAGAGAAAGGGTGTGGATAATGCAGACGTGAGGATGTCTGCTACATTACCAGGTAAAGCAGTCATTTTACCTGTATGAAAAAAGCAAACATATAAAAGAAAACATAAAGAGAAACATGGACTTGATTAGAAATAGCACAAGTCAACTAGAAGAATAAACCTTTACACCATTCCTGCTTTTAATGTAACTAGATAGGTGACCTCAAAGCAATCCCTACAGGAACCTCAGTGTCTTCACATAGAAAATAGGGCTCAGGTGATTGGTAAGGTGATTGCCACCTGAGAATCCCATTGATTCTATAATCCTAGGGCAGAGAAAGAAGAAAATGTTACCAAGCTGATGACTTTTGACGAGCAGGAAACTGAAGCCCGATCAGTACAAAATTGCAAGAGAAAGAGATTGCTATCAACCTGCGTTTTTACAACTTAATAACTGTGGCACAATGGGAATGAGAGAACAATATTTTGGAGGAGAGAGGCTTTGATTTTGGGAACATATACGTTTCATTTTATAGTCCAATGATCTAAGTCTTCCCCAGCAACCTTAATGTTGTATACCTGTTTGTCAATTTTAATTTACTTCCTAGTAGTGAGTTGGCTTTCAGCAGATTTAAACCACTTTAGAAATTAGTAGCTTCTATAGGGAGATGAATGACAATTATGCTGTTCTCTCTGAAACCAAATTAACATGGAAAGATTACTGGTTTCAGTAAAATAAGGGCAAAAATTAATTTATCAAAAATTGGATTGATTTAATACACAATGGGAATGTTATTGAAGGTATTCTCCTAGATGTTAATCAGCAGCATTCAAATACCATGCAATACTTTGCTAACTAGAAACTTTAGGGACAGGAATTAAAATGTGATAAGATCTACCATAGTTGGCATAAAGGAACATTAGAAGTGGGTAGGAGTGGGGGGGCTGGCTAGAAGCTTTGAATCAATTAAGGCTGAATATTTAAATCTTACTGAAGTGTTAATACTTTGGAATAGTAAATAAAGATTTATCTACTGAATAACAGATAGATGCATTTACAAAAGAATAGTAGCTTGGTAACTTAATATTTGGAATTTAAGAACTGAGTGATAGAGGTGAGAGAGAAGTTGGTAGTGTATTGCAAAGATCATAATGGTAATTTCTTGAAGGTGATTATTGAATATAAGATAAATACAGAATTAATAGAAGTTATTGAAGATTTCGATATGGAGGCAGAAATGACAATGAGTCAATTATGAGTGACAAAAGACTTTGCTTTTTAATATTTTTGTTCTTTGAGAATTTGGATCAGGTTATTATTTTCCATTTTTTAAATATGTATGAAGCATTAGCTCAAATATTTATATTAAACACCCCTAGTTTATTCTGAGACCAGTTATTCAGTCATTTTCTTGACCTTTTATTCTCTTTGTTGAACTTTCTATTTTAGCTATTTTTAGATGTCTGGACTCATAATGTTTATATATTAAAGAAACAGAAAAGCAATTAAAATTAAAATTTTCAACTGAATTTCATATATGTTTTTAATAATCAGATATGTTTGTAAATTAGGTAAACCTTTCTCCTACAGTTAGAGGTAAAATATAGATTTTGGTATTCAAATATAATTGAGACTCAAGATTGTTGATATAAATCTTACCAAAAGAATTAAAACGTTATGCCAATTTTCACTGTAGAAATTCTGAGGCACTTACATATGGAATATAAGCAGGAAAACAACCTTTAAATAGAACCTGGTGAAATTTTCTATTCAAAAGGTAATTAATGGTGTAAAATTAGGAGCAAACCACTTGCTGAGCAATATACTCTTACAGCTCTTATTTCAAAATTTGAGGGAAAAAATATAATCCACCATTCATCTATTTAAAAGCAAACCCTAAAAGCCTGTAGCTTATTGGGTTGGTGTTGTTTGCATAAAAGTTTGCCCAGTCAATAAGCTCTGGCCAGGACAAGGCAAGACAGGTTAATCCAGTGAGGAACTAAGGATAGCAGGCAAATGACTTGCATGTGCAGAATGCTGACATTCCCTACCCCAAGGTCGTGAGCATATTATCCTAGATTATTTTTTGAAAGATTTAGATCTAAAAACTTTGTGCTTGCTATCAGATTTCATTGTTTTCTTATGGAAATGCCACTGTTCTAACATAATTTATTAAAAAGATCAACCTTTCCCCATTGTTCTGCAGTGCCCACTTGGTAACCAAAAGTTCACAAAAACGGGTATTTTTCTGGGCTTTTATTTCTTTTAATCTATTTTCCGATTCTTGTGTCAATATCAGTGTCTTAATTATAGTAATATTATTATAAGTCTTAATAGCTGATGGAATAAGTGTTTCCTACCTATTCTTGAAGTGTCTGATATTTTTGGACCTTTTATTTCTACATAAATTTTACAATCAACCTCTGCCCCCCAAAAAGGACTGTTAGGATCTAGATTGGGATAATTTAGACCTTTTCGATATCGAATCTTCCAATCCGTGCACATGGATTTTCCTGCATTTATTTAGGCCTTCTTTACTTTCTCTCAATACTGTTTTTACAGTTTTCCATGTAGAGGTCTTACATGTTTCATTAAATTTGTTCCAATATATTTCACATTATTTATGCTATTAAAATGTATCCTTTTTATTTCATTTTCCAAATTCTTATTGTTGCTCTGTGGAAATACACTTGCTAAACTCACTTGTTAATCCTAATTGTTTAGATTCTTTGGGGTTTTCTACATATACAATCATATTAACTGCAAATCATCGCATTTTCATAGTTTCTTTCCCAATCTCTACATTTTCTTTCTTTTTCTCATCTTAATATACTATATAGACTTCCAAAAAAAATGTTGACTAGGAGGGAAGATAGTGGACACTTGATTAGATCTAAAAAGAAAAGTTTCTAATATTTCCTTATTACCATGTTATTTGCTGAAAGTCTTTGGAAATATTCTTTAACAGATTAAGGAAATTTCATTTATTCTCAGTTTACTAACAGTTTTACCTTAATGAATGAATGTATTGTTTGTTTTACTATTCTATTAATTTCTACCCTTTCTTTATTATGCATTCCATTTGACTGTCTTTAGATACAGTTTATTATTCTTTCTCTAATTTCTTAAGGATACTTAGCTAATAGATTTTTTTCAGCCTTTTTTCCTCTTAATATATATTTTTAAGTCTATAAAGGACCCTCTAAGCGTGATTTTTCCAGTATCATACAAGTTTTCATTTGCAGTATTTTTGTCATCCTTTAGTACAAAATATCCTCTAATTTCCATTGACATTTGTTATTTGACACATGGGCCATAAAGCTTTGGGTTTATAAGGCATTATGGTTTCAAGAGTATTAGAAAGTTTTCAAACATCATTTCTGCATATAAGACTTTTGCCACATTCGTTTTCTCCTCTCCTTTTGACACTCCAATTACATATATGGGAATTTTATACTATATCCTCTACATGTCATATCTATTTTTGTATTTTTCATCCTTTTTAACTTTTAGCTTCATTTTAGATAATTCACTTATTTTTATATCACCTGTATCTACTGGTTGTTGAATTCAATTTCTAAACATTATTAATTACATTTTTCATTGCTTTATATTTTTCATGTCCTTTTTGATAGTTTTTAGGTTTCTGCCAAAATTCTTTATCTTTATTTTTTTTTATCTCTTGGAATACAGTATAGTATTTTAGAGTCTGTGTCCAATATATCCAATATCTGAAGGTTCTTTTTCTTTACTACTTCTGTTTGTTATCATTCAGGTTGTTTTAGCTCCTTATCTGCCTTGTCATTTTTGTTTTATCCCAGATATTATTTGAAAAATGATTTGTTGAAATAATTTAAGGACTAGGATGATGTTATTTTTCTCCAGAGAGGACTTACATTTGCAATTGCCAGGCTCCTGGGAAGAGTAATAATCTGAGATCACCTTGGTTGAATTTCAAGCACAGAGACCATTCGATGCTAGGCTTCAGACTCTGTGAGGGCTTACTGACTTGTCACTGAGACTTACTTCTGTGGTGAAGCTCTTTAGAATCCCACCTCAAAGCACAGGGCTGGAGCAGGACCACATCAGGCCCCAGTTCCAACTGTGTGCCTATATGCTCATGAGGCACTCAGAAGTGCTCTTCAGACTCTCAAAGATCATGACCCCTTCCGAGAATCTGAACACATTACCAGAACAAAGTCCAGGTTCATCTCCCTGGCTTTCTGTCTTCTCCAAAATTTTAGCTCTGGAATTCTTCAATACATTGTTAGCTCTCTGATATCCTCAAACATACATACTTTGTATGTTTTCCAGCTATCCTCTGTGAGAGATATCTTCTGAATTCTTGAAAATAGAAAATCATTAAACCATTTTTGAAGGTGTTCCAGGCTGAGGAAATTAAATTTAGTCCTCTAGGCAGTGAGTAGCCACACCACGGCCTATAACTTTTTTAAGAAATTTATATGAATCAAGTATGTAGAAAAAATGGTTTCAGAAAAGGCCTAGAGGCAGCAACTGTTAGGTTGTAATCATCAGTAATGGTCTAGGTGGTGGGTGTAAAAGAGAAGCCTGCAATCAACACTCCAGACAGAGACACTACATATTTTGGAAATAGATGGAGTAAAATGAAACAAATTGTTATTGTTAATCTTTGTGACCAGAAGAATGGGAAATCAGGATAAAGAACTAATAAATGTGTGAGCCATTAGCATTTTAATGCTTATTAAAAATAACTATATTTCTAATATATTGTATTTATAATACCAGTGTAATGTTCTCTGTAGAGATGTCAGCAAGCAATTTGAAAAAAAATCTAAAATTTGGAAGAGAATTTGGACCTGGGTTCTTAGATCTAGAAATTATTACCTTAGAGGCAGGAGTTGAAATCATGGAAGCAGAAAAGTACCTAGTTTTAGCCCCAGCTCTGCCTGTGAACAACCACAGAAGTAGTTATCCACAATACTTAAATCCATAAGAAAAGAAGACTAGATTATCCTAATTCCCACTGACTCACCTATGAAGCAGAATTAAAAACTTTAATCTACAAATAACATATTTCTTGGGCACACCTCAGAAAATAAAACTCCATATTCCTATTACACAGCTCATGAGTAATAGGAAACATTTCTACTTCAAATCATATCATTAATTCAGTGCTGTGTTGTGAGACTATGCAGATTTGGCATCATGGATCATATCATACCTTATAATGTCTTTTTCATCTGTATTTGACTTTATAATTTTAACGACAGCATGTATCACACAGAGATTTCCCTCTCCTCCAAAGAGCTCCTATCTCTGTTTCATAGAATGGCAGCTACTATTTCACCAAAACCACTCATATTTTTAAATGATGTAAATGAATTTCACAGTGGTTAAGAGACTTGCTCAATGTCATTAATTGACAGAAATTTCAGCTTCTTGACCTATAAGTTGGTGTATTTTCTACAATATTAACATAAGGGTGATGAGATTTGAGCCACGCTGTAAAGCCCACAATAAGTTGACCATATAGAGTGGATGGAGCGGTCATCTCAACAGAGGAGACGACATGAGCAGAGGTGTGGATGCCTGCATGTCCACAGCGTGCTCTGGGGCTGTGGTCCAGGCCGATCAAATACATGAGAGAGAAGCCCGTAGGACTTCCTCATTGCCTGGCTTAAACTGTGGGGTGAAATATATGGTAATAAAAGCCACAAAAGCAAGCTTAGATTAAAAGGGCAGGAGGAAAACAAGGACTTTAACATATGTCTTACCTCTTAAGTGTAAACTTCAAATCCAACGTTTACCTTTTTACCTAATAAAAGGCAAGAATGGGCAAATCAATTTTCTTCTCCAATTTTCTGTTTTCATCTCATAGAATTAGCAGATTGGTGTTAATGATTCCTAAATTCTCTTCCCTTCCTGACATTTGATAGCAACTTCTTTTTCTTTCTCAAAAGCTGATGACCAGTTCTACTGTTCACCTATTTACCTCAGACCTCCAACGCTTACTTTGAATTCACAATTACCCTGGGTAGATAAACTTTCCCTAGCCTCCATCCTCAGAGTTTCAATCCTCCTCTCTTCTGTTTCAGATAGATCTGAAATGGTTTGGAGGCCTGCGTGTTTCTCCTTGCTATATCCTCTTTGAGCTCACTTTTGAGGATAAATCACAGTTTCTCATGCCTTATGGCAGAGTGTCATTAGAAAATATTTCATACCTGATGACCTTTGAGCATTTCTTATTCAAAGATTCATGAAAGCTTAGCATGAGGTATGTCTAATGATCCCTGTGTAAACACACTGAAAGCTCCCTCCTACAAAGGCACAGGCAGGTGGAAGACATATTTTCGACACTGTCTTCCATCTAAGCGTCACTGGCAGAGCCTGACAGGTCTCATTTGCTAAATAAAGTACAACGTGTCAATTTGAAATAAATGTAAATTATCACCTTTCTTCCTTGTTAATTAAGATCTGATTAATGCAATACAGGCAGTTGTTGAGAGTACAGTAAGAGAATGGCTTTTGTTGCAAAAACACAACAAAAACCCTCAAATATAAATCATGGTCTGCCTCCTCCACTGAACTTTGGGTTAGAAAGGTGACTTGAAATGATTTGTTCAGTTGGAACATGGACAGATGTTCACATCTCAGCCTCTTAATAAATGAATCCCAAAAAGTGGATAGCAAAAGGTACTGATGCTTTAGAGGTAAGAGCAATGGAATGACCTAGACTTATGATAAATCATGAAGGGCTAAATTCTAGGCTCTGTTATATAAAGAAATATCCAAGAAATCTAACTCAAGAAGTACGCATGTTATTTATGTTAGTTAAGGAATATTTTGGTAGGCTAAAAGATGAATTTTCACATAGGCTTCCTTTTTCTAGAGGTTTAAGAAATGATATATGGGTGAAAGTGAAATGGTTACTGGATAGAAAGTGGTAAAGTCTAATTTTAGAAGGAATATCACTAAATGAGAAAACTTAATTCAATATAACCTAGAACTCCACTTGGTTTGTGTAATATTAAAGTAGCTAACACTGCATACAGAATATGTTCTTTGAGTCATGGAATTTTTAGACGTAAAAGGAATGTGGACATTATATAGCACATTTATTTGAGTTTACAAAAGACAAAGTTATTTTTATAAAGAACACAACTAGTTAATGGCACAGTCAGGTATAGAATACATGCTTCCAGACTCACAAGTACAGTGTTCCTTCTAATTTATTTCTAATTTGCTGTCTCCCTCTTTTATAAATAGTCTTCATATCAGTGGATTTTCTAAAATAACACTGTTGAAAAACTGTGGAAATTTTCTTACTTTTCACTAAAATATGTTCATATGTGAATATATCAGACCATTTCCTTAAACATGAGGTTTTAAATGCAATAGTTAATAGGTTCCTTTATTTGTTAATATTCTTTTCTTGGATAAAAATGTGAAATTTTTACACCAAAATGCTATTATTTATAATTTCACGTTAACTGGATTTCGTTGTTAAGTTTTTCTCTCTGTAGTTCCTATAATTCCTAGAAATTATGACCATATAATTATGTTCATGAAAATAGCAGAGCCAGATTTTAAAATTCAGATCTGTTTGAACTCACAGCTAGTAAAGCAAATGGCCTCACCTCGATTAGAATGGATCATACTTTTGAACAATGAGAAGAAATTTATTCATTCATTCATTCATTTAACAAATACAGGTCTTATATTAGAATGATGAAAAAAGTTCTGAAGTTCTAGAAAATAATCAGTTGTAATGTTAGACATTCTTTAAAGTGTAAATGTGATTACACTCCACAGCAATATTAAACAGACCTTTACTAAATTCCTTGTATGCTTTCCTTAAAGCAGTCAGAGGTAGTGAACACAAACAACAGTTGTCCCAGGTTCCAGAGAGAGATATGAAGATGATCATGGTGACCCTATAGTGAGTCCTCCATTTAATTTGGTTGCCTCTTGTTAGGGGTACAGATATAAGATGGAAAGGACATCACAGATTCAGAATCTGTTAAACTTAGAAGCTGATTATTTTTCTGTAATGGCACCAGACTCCATAGGTAAGAAAGTTGATAATGTCTTTAAAGTGTCTGTTAATAATGGTGTTTGGAAGTGGTAGAGGTTTCATCCAATGAGCCTGAAAAAACTTTAATTCAATTGGAGTGACTACCAGAGAATTTTTTTGTTTTCCTGAGGAAGACTCTCCCTGGGCTAACATCTGTTGCCAATCTTCCATGTTTTTTGCTTGGGGAAGATTAGCCCTGAGCTAACATCGATGCCAATCCTCCTCTATTTTGTATGTGGGTCACTGCCACAGCATGGCTGATGAGTAGTGCAGGTCCTCCCCAAGGATAGGAACCCGCGAACATGGGCCCCAGAAGTGGAACATGCCAAACTTAACCAGTACGCCACAAGGCCAACCCCAATAAGCGAATATTTTGAATGACTCAAAGATGTACAGGAAGGGCCAGCCCAGCGGCCTCGAGGTTAAGTGCATGCACTCTGCTTTGGTGGCCAGGGGTTCACAGGTTCAGATCCCAGAGGCACACCGACGCACCGCTTGTCAAGCCATGCTGTGGCGGCATCCCATATAAAGTAGAGGAAGATGGGCTCGGATGTTAGCCCAGGGCCAAACTTCCTCAGCCTATGCCTACCCTTAGCAATCATTTGGAAAAATAGCATAGTGCTCTAAAAAGAGCACAGACTATAAGGTTAGAGGCACTGATGAGGTACTGACTCAAAATCCACTCTACCATTTATAAACTGGGTCCTCAAGAAAATTTCCTAGAAAGGAGGAAACTAATGAAATATATGCCTGGAATTGTGCATTTATAACAATGTTTAATGGTCTAAAACACCTGTGAAGCTGGTAGTGTTATGCACATTTTAACAGTAACACTACTAAGGTTCAAATGAAGTTTAATAAATCCAGTTGAGGGGGTTGGGAAGGAACATACTAACAGTTTAGGGCCTATTTCTCCTGAGAAAATTATTTACTATGATTGTCTCTGCAAAAGAGGGAAAATACTACATAACACTTAAGATTGTTCTAGGACCACACTTAAAAAATGCAAGTGATAATTGTTAGTATCCTTCTTCTCTTCCTCAATCCATACTCTAACCCACTTACCTTGACAACATGTACATTCCAGTACTCATTTGATATGTCAAGTGAATAGTTGGTCTGTCTCTGAGGATAGAATGTGTGGACTGAAGAGGTACATAAGAAAGAATATCATGCTAGAAAATTGTCAAGATATTAAGGCAAGAGGGAGAAAAACAAAGAAATGTTTCATAGCAGCCGAGATTCTTAATATGGTTGAAAAATCCTGTATTGAGGAGTTAAAGCACAGAGTCCTGAGACAGAGTATCTCGGATGAGGATAGAAAAAGTAGGCTGGCTTTTATCTAATACGCTAGACTTCTTTTCAAATACATATTTCACTTTTTAAACTTATACTTATTAATAAACAACCAAGAGCGGTTTATTAAGCACCAATAGTGTGGAAAATGTTTTTTAAAAGAGCAAGGAGACATGTCTATTTGCTACCTCCTGAGGTAGAGCCCAAGAAGAATCGCAGTCTTGTTGAGCTAAGGAAGAAACTACTGAAGCTGCTTGAATTTGAGAGCAAAATATTGGAGAAGGGAAAGCTGGCAGGGGTGAGGAGCATGGAAAACTTCACAGGGGTTAATGACATGTCATTTGGCAATGTCTGGGTTGCAAATGTGTAAGTCAAAACTCTACAAAAATTAGAAGAATAAAAGTCTTGCAGAGATGGAAACTGAAAAGCGATATTAGTTGTCTCATAGTGCTGGGAGATATTGGAATCTCAGCTCTGCAAGAGTAAAGAGACCCCTATGAGCACCTTGTGAATCCAACTGAGACCTCAAGAGGTCAGAATCTAGGAGTAAGGACCACGTCCTAGAGTGTGAAATGCACTAGTACTAATGACAAAAGTGAAATATACTGGCTCTCATAAAGAGTAAAACCAAGCCTGCCTCAGTAAAAAAGAGCTCCCAAGATGTTAATTTCTTTTCAGAGAAAAATTCAAAATCTTTTAAAGGAAGATGACATAATTCAGACTACCTATAACATACTATTAACAGTGGTCATTATGTAATAATTACTGCACATGTGAAGAAGCAGAGAAAAGGAACTCAATATCAAGAAAGAAAACAATCCGTAAAAAGAGACTGTAGAAAAGAACTTTGAAGCAGTTAATGTAAATCTGCTCAAGGGCTTAAACAAAAAATACTTGTTATGTACAAGCCTATATAATTGGTTCTTTCTATATATTTTTATGCTTATATGTTTATTAATACATGAAAGTCGAGAAAATCATTACCAGCAGGGCTGAATTAGAAAAGGCACAATGGTTAGTTCTTCAGGCTTAAATAAAATAAAATCCAGATTAAAAAAATGTGACTCTATAGAGAAAAATAAATTGTAAAAAGGGGGGCATTTATTCTCTTAATTAATTAATTAAAAGATAACTATTTAAAACAAAAATATCAGCAACATATTTTGCAATTTATAACATTTGTAATAATATGACAACAATAACACAAAGGATAGGTGGCTAATGGAATTACACTGTTGTAAGGTTCTTAAATTTTACAAGAGTATTACAATACAAGTTATAAGTAGACTGTGATAAGTTAAGGTTGCATATTATAATGCCAAAGGTAATCACACAAGTTGTAGGTTAAAAAAAAAGCAGAATAATCAAAAAGAAGTACTAAAAAATAAAAATATTCAACTAATCTCGAAGAAAGCAGAAAAGGAGAGGCAACTAATAGAACAAGTAGAAAGCAATGGCCAGATTTAAATTGTCCAAATACTCCAATGAAAATCTAGACTATAAGATTACATTAAAAAGTGATACCTAACTATGTGACTGTAAGAGATTTCTTTAAGTATGAAGACAAAGATAGTTTGAATATAAAGGGATGGAAAAAGATATGCCACGCAGTCATGAAGTATAAAAAACCTGGAGAGACTATAATAATATCAAAGTAGACTTTTCAAGAGATGGAGAAGGAAATTTCAAAATGCAAAAAGGGTCAATTATTGAGGAAGACATAAAAATGACAAATGTGTATGCATCGTAAACAGAGTTTCAAAATAAATAAAGCAAGACCTGACAGAACTAAATGGAGAAACAGACAAATCTTTAATCATAAGAAGAGGTTTTGGTAATTCTCTCTCAGTAATTGATAGAAAAACTAGACAAAAGTGCAATAAGGCTGTAGAAGATTTGAACAGTACTATAGATTAATTGAAATAACAGACATTTACAGAACAATACTCTCAATAACTTCCAAACACACATTAGCTTCAGTGCACACTGAACATTTAGATAGACCATATCTCAGACTATAAACAAGTCTCAATAAATTTAAAAGAATGGAGTTCTTACAGCTTTGTTCTCTGAATCTCTAATCCTATGGCAGTAATTACAAAACAGTAAAAAGACAAAGAAAATTCTCAAATATTTGGAAATTAAGCAACACATTTCTAAATAAACAGTGAAGAAAGAATAACCCACAAAGAAAATTAGAAAATATTTCAAACTCTAATAGTTAAAGCAAGACTTAGAGAAAATTTTATTATAATTTAAATTTTCAGTTTAGAAAAAAGAGACATAAATGAGTGATCTAATTTTCCACTTTAATAGGTTTGAAAAAGGAGAGCAAATCAAACCTGAATTAGGAAGAAGGAAATAGTAAAATACAGATCAGTGATCAATAAAATACAAAAAGCATAGAGATAAATCTACAAAAGTGAAATTGTTTCTTCAAAAAGATTAATTAAATAGATAAGCCATAACAACAGCGATCAAGCAAAACAAAAAGAAAACACACATTACAAATTGAGGAATGAACGAGAGATTATTACTACAGAATCTACAGACATTAAAAGGATAAGGCAATATTATACACAGCTTTAATAAATTTGACGATTTAGATGAAATTAATAATTCTTTGAAAAATAGAATTTATCAAACCTGATATAAGAATAAATGAAAAATATTAATATTCCTATATATATCTTTTTAATTCAACTTGTAATCAAATCCTCCCCATTAAGAAAAATCTAAGCCTAGATGTTTTCACAAGTGAATTTTTTCCAAAATTTAAAAAACAGAAAAATATCAATTTTTAACTAACTTAAAAACTAGTAGGCAAGGTATATTCTATGACTGCTTTTATAAGATAATCATAATTCTGATACCAAAAACTGAAAAAATATCAGAAAAAGCAATTATAGATTGCTCTTGAACATAGATTTAAAAATCATAAAATTATTAGGAAATCATATTCAGTAACTTATAAATTGGATCTAGTAATATATGAAACGAGGTTTATCTCAGGTATGTAAGATTGCAGTACCATTCAAAAATCAATTTATTTCACCACTTTAACAGAACAAAAGAGAAAAACACACGATCATTGAAATAGATGTCTACAGCTAATATTATGGTTAATGGTAAGAATTTTAATCCTTCCCCCCCAAGATTGGAATAAGGCAAGAATTTCTCTTCTTGCCACTTCTAATCAATATTGTATTGGAAGTCCTAACCAGATAAATAAAGTAAGATGAAGAAATAAAAGATAAGTAAATTTGAAAGAAAGAATTAAAATAGTCTCTATTACCAAATAACATGATTATCTACGTAGACTATCCTAAGGAATCTACAGAACAAATATCAAAACTAATAAATAAATTTAGCAAGAGTGCAGTATATAAAGTCAATATTTTTAAAATATATTTTTACATAGTATCAGTGAACAATTGGGTAATTAAATTTCAAATGTCATTTACAACATTAATAAAAATCTTGAACCATTTAGGGATAAATTAATAGCACCCTTATCTAAAAGCTACAAAACTATATAAATAAATGAAGATACATATCCTGTTCATTGACCAGAAGACTCAACATCATCAAAATGTCAATTATCCCAAAATTGATTTATATATTCTATGCATTCCAAATTAAACTTTAGTTAAAGATGTTTTGTAGAAATAGACAATCAGATTCTACAAATTAATATGGAAACGCAAAGATACTAAGACAGTCAAGACACTTGAAAATGAACAAAGTTGGAGAACTCACATTATCATATTTGAAGACTCAATGTAAAGCAATATTTATCAAAAAAGTGTTGTATTGGTTTAAAAATAGACAGATCAATGGAATATAACAGAAAATTCAGATAATCTCACATACATACGATCAAACAATTTTCCTCATTTCCAAAGTAAGTCACTGAGAAAGAAACGTCTTTTAAACAAATGATGCTGGAACACCAGGATAAATACATGGAAAGAAATGAATTTTGACCCCTACAAAACACCAAAACACAAAATTTATTTGAGATGAATCAGAAAACTAAACATAAATCTAATCATATAGTTTCTAAAAGAAAATATAAGTGAATATATTGATGACCTTAAAGTAGACAAATATTTCTTAAATAGATGACAAAAAGTACCCAAAAATGATGGATTGGATTCCGTCAATATTAAAAACTGTTATTAATAAAATATAAGCTTTTAGAAAACAGAAAATGTGGTGCACAGACTTGGAGAAAATATTTGCAGTATGTACATCTGACAAAGAGTTTTTGTCCAGATTATATAAAAAATTCTTGTAGCTCAATAACAATAAGACAAACAACTCAAAAGAAAACAGATTAACACGAGGAACAGAAGAAGGAAACAGATGATTTGTACAGACACTTCACAAAAGAAGACATATGAATGGCCAATGGATACGAGAAGATGTATTCAGCATCATTAGTTGCAGGGAAATACAAAGTAAAAACCACAGTGAGATGCTACTTCACACTAGAATGGCTAAAACTCAAAAGACTGTCAGTACCAGTACCAGAGTTGTTAAGGATCTAGTGCAAATAGCATCATCCCTGACGGGATGTAAAATTATACAAAAACTTTAGAAAACAGTTTGCGGCTGTTGTCATGCATCTACCCCATGATCCAACAATTTACTCTTTTCAATATTTATCCAAGAGGAATAAAAACGTGTCCACAAAAATACATATCCAAAAATATTCACATCAGCCTCATTCATAATTGCCACAAACTAGAAGCTATCCAAATGTTCACCAATAGAATGGATACTCAAGAGTGTAGTATATACACACAATTAAATAGCACTTAGGCAAAAAAAATGAACTACTGACACATGCAGCAACACGCATGAATCTCAAAAAACTATGCTCAGCAAAAGAAACTAGATACAAAAGATCATGTAATCTATGATTAAGCTTAGATAAAGTTCAGTAACAGGCAAAACTAACCTATGGTGATGGAAATCAGACCAGTGGTTGCCTTGGCGTGGGAGTGCGGTACTAACTGGAAAGGGCACAAAGGAACTTTCTAAAGAAATGCAAATATTCTGTATCTTGATTGAGGTATAGTTACATGTCTACACACAAGTAAGAATTGTACATTTAAGATCTGACCTTTCTCCAACTCCGTGTTCAGTGATGTCATTTTGGTAGCTTGAATTTGGCTGTGGTGGAAGTATTTACTCATGGAAATCTTGATATGCCAAAAATCAAGGCTTCTTTTCATCAACAAACCACTGCCAACATCCCTCTCTCTCAAGGTGATTGATGCTGTAATAAATAAAATCTGAGACTGTTGGCATCCAGGTACCATATGGAATAAGCAGAAGTAAAATCCTGGCTGCAGCAAGTGAGAGAAGAGAAATGAAAGAGATACTGAAAGAGAATCAAAGATAAGAGACTGAACAAGACATCCAACAATATTGGAAGAAGGGCAGCATCACTGACAGAAAGAGGGTGAACAGGGAATTCCAGTTCAATGACTTTGGCTAGCTGCTGTCTTTCTTAATTCACTAAAATACCTGTGAAGACCCAGTAAAAGGTGAATTACGCAAGACTGAAAACAATGCCGGTGGAATAAAGTTATCAAATGCCGTTAGCTAGAAAACCAAAGGAGCTAATTTTATTTTCATCGTTTTATTCATGGCATCTATCATTATCTGACATAATATGATGTATTTGTTCGTTTGATTGCTGTCACCTCGTTAGAATGAGGGCAGGATCTTTGTCAGAGTTTTCACTAAAATAATGCCAGCACCTAGACCATATCTAGCACACTGTAGGTGGACAACAGATATTAGTAGAATGAATCAAAAAAAGAGAGAAAAAAAACCAGGTTTCTTACGTGGGAGGTAGGATAAATGTTCTGCTATCCAACAGGTCAGTGACTACAGAAGGAGGAAGTTTGGTCACTGATAAAGGGTTCAGTTTCTCTTCTTCTGACTTTGAGATATAGACAGGATAAGCCTGGTGGAGACGCACAGAAGACAGCCGACCCTGGGTTAGACTTTTCAGGGAGTATCCAGAGATGGCCGTGAAGATCCGCAGTATAGGTGATAGTGTGTATAAGAGGCTTTAGGCCAACTTTTTTGTTCATCGTTATTTTATTTGCCCTTTTATCCTTAAAGAGAGGTTTGGGAGACCCATATCCACCCAAGCCTGTTTTTTATCTTGTTTAATTAAAACAGAAAACATTTTGAGCACACACCGATGTGAAAAGGTAACTATGAAGTGATTCAGTGAAGGAAATTGTTAACAACACAGAAAAGGAGCCAGCACACAGACTCCTGGAATTACACATTTTTCAGTGAACTCTGGAGAAAACAGACTACAGCAGAATCGCTAGCTCTGCCAATTTGACCTTCTGCCAAAAGTGGTGAGATCCTGTTTTGAAGTAGCCTAGCATTTTCTTTAGCCTCAGGTGAGATCGTTAACATTCATTTCAGGCATAACTTCACTTCCTGACAAAGAGAGAATCAAAATCTGAGAAAAAGTAAAGTTCCCAAATTTCCCAACAATGTTAGAATAAACAAGAGTTCAGTCTCTCCTATCCCTCACTTCCCATGTAATCACCTTCATTGCAAATCTCTCAATAAAAAGTAATCTACCCCCAAAAAGATTACATTTATTGACCCTGAGTTGTGTTTTTGCTGTTGATATTTGTTTGTTTTTAGTAAAGATATTATCAATTTCTCCCCAAAGAGAAACTGCCTCAAAAAAAAAAAAAAGAAAATTACAGGGCCTGCCGGGTGGCATGGCGGTTAAGTGCGCGCGCTCTTCTTCGGTGGCCCGGGGTTCACAGGTTTGGATCCTGGGAGTGGACTAACATACTGCTAGTCAAGCCATGCTATGGCGGCGTCCCATATAAAATAGAGGAAGATGGGTACGGATGTTTGCTCAGGGCCAATGTTCCTTCAGCAAAAAGAGGAGGATTGACATCAGATGTTTGCTCAGGACTAGTCTTCCTCACATAAACACAAAAACGAAACAAAGAAAAAAATTAGAAAAAAGAACTTAAAATGGAATCTTCATCTTGAATAAAGAATCTTATGTTGAAAATACTAGAACTGTTCTGAGCAATATACAGATTTTATTATTTCATGGTGGGTTTGTGCTTTTCATATAAACTCAACAAAGATGGGGAAAAAAGTAAATCTAAGGGTTCCTTTTATTTCCCCCTGCATTCACAACGGTGAAAAGAGAGGGAAGTCAGCTCCTGTGTATCCTTTCCCTTTATCCTGCTCAGCAGGCTAAGTCAGAATGAATGGACATGACCAACCATATCTGAGTCAACTTCCTAGAAACTTTCACATGAAGCTCATTCAGTCCTTACAGTAAGCCTGTGAGGCAGTTGATCACAGATCGTGTCAAAATGGTGGTGTCCATTGATATAATTTATATAAAGGGAGATGGCAGAGCCCTGAAACAGAGTTACGTCCACAAGCAGCCACCCCTACTGCTGTCAGTGGGGAAACCAATGTATAGTAGAGTGAACAACAAAAGAACATGTTATTTCTAGCTGGACTTTGGCTCCACACTCTAGGATATTCCCTAGGGTGACCTAAACTAATCCCATGTAGGAAGGCATTTTGCCTAGACTAGATGCAGAGAAAGAACAAGCCAGAAGGAAAGCTTCTCTATAATCCTGGATCATAACTGGCTTTATACTCCCCCAGATATTTGGAGCTGTATCCGGCCCCCTTACCTACATATTTAAAAGGTACAAAAAACGCAGAGAGAGTCAAAGATGTCTGGGCTTCTATCCAAGAAGAATTGGGTACTTCTCTGGCTCGTCTCTCCACCCTCTCAGAAGTAGGAAGAGCCACAGAGAGGGCAATGACTGTGCCATTTCTAAGAGAGGTTTCTCACCTCCGGCAGGGTTAGAAAAGTGACGCTCCCGTATGAGCTGAACTTTAACGCTTTCCGTTAGCACAAAGGTAAGTAAAATGATTTCAAACTTATTTTAGCTAAATATTTTGAATTGTTTTTATTTTTACTACAAGCAACATATTGCTGAAATGCTGAAATCTAGAAAAAAAATTCATGAATTCACTAGAAGGATATTGGTGTTTTACACACGGCCAAGATACATGAAAAGAAGGAACTTTGGTGGTTTTGCAGTACCCCAGTACCACACAAGGCCCTTCATGGTCAGACTTTCCCACACTCATATTTTAACAGTTTTCTCCAAATGCATGGAATTTCTTGTAGCCCTCCAAATGTTCATTACACGCTTCCAGCCATTGCACTAACCCTTGGCCTTCCCTCCCCTACTTCTTCTGCCTTTCCTAATCCCTATTCCTCTTTCAAGTATCAAGACACAGACTGTCACTTATTCAGAAAGTCTTCTGTGACACTCCACCTCCGATGTCCTCTCTCTTGTCCAGTATCAGCATGTGTGTGCCTCTATTATATAATAAACAAACACCGATATCAACAATAATGCTGGCTGACCTATTATATGCCAGGCACTGTGACACATACTTCAATGCATCATTTTATCTAATCTGTATAACATCTTTGTGTCTCAGTTACTATTGGTATCCCCACAGATGTTAAATGACTGTCCAAGGTGATAGAACCCTAAGTGATAGAATTTAGACTCCCAGTCCAGTTGTGTCAGACTCCAGAGCTGAGACTGATAACTACTATGCTCTATTCCCATTTATCACTATTGTGATAATTTTATGTTTATTTTTCTGTCTCTCTCCACTAAATTGTAACCAACTTGAATGCATTAACTATGTCTTTGATATTTGGATTCCCAACAACTTGTACATTACCTTGCCCAATAGGTGGTCATTAAAATGTATGAAATAAAGGAGTAAATGAATAAATAATACTCTATTTCTTGAGATTCCTATTGTTTCAACTATTCTAATACCAATTGCTTGGGGGAAATGGTGAGAACAAAAGAGAAATAACTTAGGGAAAGGCAGCAAAATCCAGTATCAAGATTCATATGTAGAAGATCAGCATTAAGCACGTCCTCTGTGCCATCACTCTGTAATCATTTGTTGGCATACTGGGACACTCAAGCAGCCCAAACATTGGACTTAGGCTCACATAGTCCCCACCCCTGATTCCTTCCCATCTTCACTTCACAACTGTTTAAGGGAAGGGTTGTTGAAGATCCGAAAACATATTATCAGACCTAGTGGGATGCAATGGACTCTACCATACACTGGCTCCAAGCTACTACATGACATAAAACAGGAGCTTACCCAGAGTCATTTCTGGAGTAGCAGCAGGAAAATATCTCTAGTAAAAGACCATTTTCCAGAAGTTACCATTATGGTACTTTGTGACCGTCTTAAAGCCAATTAATCCAAGATTGGTAGGAAGTCAGATTACCTGGGTGGCCTTTGCATTACACACCCTGGAAATACAGCAAGTGAGGCAAAGCAACCATAAGTATATTTCAACAACCATGCAAGATGTTTCAATCACACCGCAAAAATTATACATGAATCACTCAAATAAAAATCGGATGATTTTCTATGTAATTCTTAGAATTCACAAAACATAGGCAGGATTGCTGCTGAGCAAACTGTTGGAAAATTTTCCTAAAGTTCCTAAGTAGAATTAATTGGAATCACTCACAAGAGTGCAAAAATTTCCCCCACTGTGTGATCTTGGATAAGTTACTTCACTCATTTATGCACACAGGTGTGTCTGCATATATTTACCTTTCTCCCTCACTAGAAAGTGAGCTTCCTGAGGGCTTGGATTTTGGTTTTTTGTTCACTGCTGTATCCTAGTGCTTAGAACAATGACTGGAACACAATAGGCAATCTATAAATATTTGACAATAGACTGCCTGCCTGTCAGGAAATGTGAAGGTATGAAACAGAAATACATAACCACCTAAAAGACAGAAGCTACTGAGAGCCAAAAGGAGTGAAGGCCAGAGTCAGTGTTAAGATTCAGGCCAGAAACAGGACCTATCAACAGAGAAACTGGTAGAAGAAAGTAGGAACTCCCGGAGAAAACACGGAATTAGAGTAATCATATATTCTCGTGTAGGGAATCAAAGTAGTCTAATATATTTCTGGTCAATAGCATCTTCACATATGCGATGTTTGAATGCGACAGGCATATGTGTGCCTGGTCCCACTGCAGGCTATCTGAAGGGATGAGCAGCTGACCAAATTGACAATGTGAGACCAATATTTGAGTTCTGTCTTTTCAGTACGGACACGCTGGTGACTTTACTTTTTTGTAATTTTCAATTCCTAATTGAAATTACAATATGTGGCCCATTTCGTAAGAGAATCAATTTGAGGTTTTTCACACTATCTTGAAAAATCCTCAGGTTTCTTCATCCCACATCCCTCTAAATAACAATTCTATTTCTCTCCCCTCCTTTCAATTAAACTTTGGAAAGAGTTATCTCTTTTTGTTTTTATTTATTTGCCTCCAAATTATTTCTCAATTCACTACACTCTGGCATCTGACCCTATAATTCCATAAAACAATCCTTGCTAAGATCATCCTTGACCTTACATTATGATCCCCATGTAATTAAATTCAACAGCCATCTTTCAAATTTTGTCTCATATGACCTTACATTGGACAATAGTAACCATTCCCTTCTTTTTCATGTGCAATTTTTCCTTGATGTACACGATGCAAAGTTTTTTGGTTTTCTTCCTATCTGTCTGGCTAATTTCCCTCTGTCTCTCTAAAAGGCCCATCTTCCCCTACCTAGCCATTAAATGATAGTGTTCCTCAGAACTAAGTCTTACTTCCTTTTCTGTTTCTACTCTACATTTTCTCAGGAGGCAATCGCATCCACTTCCATTATTTCAATTACCACCTAAATTTATCTCTTGACTCCTAAATTAATCTGCAGTCCAGACCTTTCCTCTAAACTCCAGACCCATATATCTAAAAGCTTACTCAACAACTCTATTTGAAAGTTTAAAAGGACCTAAAATTCAACACATCCAAAATGACTCATAATAATAATAGTAACTTATTAAGCTCTTGCCTTGTGCCACATAATCCTCTCAGTAAATCAGATAATATTAGTATCATAATCCTCCTCATTTCACAGATGAGGAAAACGAGGCACAAAGAATATAAATAAATTGTCCAAGTCCATACAGCTAACAAGTCTCAGCCCAAGAGTTGAATCCAGGCCTCCCTGGTGCGGAGATCAATTGCTTAACCACTACACTATATTGCTTCCAAATCTTCCTGTCTAAACCTGGTCTTCTTCCAGTATTGTCCATCTCTGTGGACAGTTCTTTTCTGGTAACTTATCATAGGGTACAATGAAAAACGACTTCATTCTTCCTCCACCACATTTGACTGCCAGTTCACCTACGCTCTGTAGAGAAAGTTTTTCCCTTGCTCCTTTGGAAAATCTCCAGCGTACTACTCCACATCTTATTGGCTCACTCAAAACACAAAAAACAATCTAATTTTACAAGCTAAAATACCGAGGCCCATGTAATAGCCATAAAATCCAAAATTCATTCATCTACTTTCATGACGCCCACTTCCACTGGATCCCTGGTCCAATCTAACATTTTCTTTCACCTTGACTATTGTTTAATAGCTTACTCTTTTCCCTCCATATACTCTGGTGACCTTAAAAGTTTTCTAAATCGAAGCCTGGGTGATCTTTTCAAACATAAATCTGATCAGATCTGCTGCTGCTTAAACTATTTCAATGGATACCCTCTACTCTGAGGCCAAAACCAAAATCTTTAACCTGTCCTGTAGGGCTTTGTGTAGCCTGGACCTTATCTTTTTCTGCAAGTTCATCACATTACTCTCCGTCTTGATTCAATCAAACTGCTTTCAGTTCCTTGAATTAATTATACTCTTTTTGCTTCAGGGCCTTTGCACACACTTCCTTCTCTCTCTGGAACATGCTCTCGAAATTCTTCACCTTAGTTAACTCCTATTCTTCTTTCACAGCTCAGCTCAAATTTATTCCCATCATGAGAAAACTCCCTTCAGTGCCCATGATAAGCCAGGTTCCTGTGTGTTCCTAAAACCAGGTTTTCGTCCTTCAGGGCCTTTATATCTGTTTTAATCGTTTGTTTCCTTGTGTAACTAGACTGTGACGGGAGCTTCGTCTATTTCACTCGGTGATCTATCCCCCGTACCTTGCTCACAACCTGCGGTATTATAGAAAGTAAATAAATATGTTAGTCCAGTGAGTAAATTAACTATGATAATATGCTTTTTAAGCTGTAAAGCCTATTAGTATGATAATATTCCATTTATAAAAAAAATCTGTACTAAAAATGATCCTATTATCCAATATTTCAGCATTATATTAATTAGAAAGATCAAAAGACATTATATATTTCCATAAATATATTTAAGAAAGATATGAGTATACAAATTACAGTTTTCATGCTCATAAACTTTGTAAGGATGGACTGATTCTTTTAGGTCATAACATCTTAATAATCCCCACATGGATCAGTCAGTATCATTCTTCCATGACCTCAGACCACACCATCTGTCCCACAAACCTGGACCTGGGAAGACGGAGTGGTTTACTTTAAATGGATTAGTGCAAAATTGATTTCCATAATGTGAAAATTCACTGGTTAGTGTTAAATCATATCACATTCTATAGAATATTTTAATAATGTTGCTTCACTCTGTAGAGAGGTAATGAGATGACAGTATAAGACAGTGGAAAGAACACAGGCCCAGTGACCAGACAGATCTGAATTTAAATCTTGCCTCTGCCATGGACCAACTATACAGCCATGAGAAAGCATCTTAACATTCATAAGTGTAACATTTTATCTCCAAAAATGAAAATTATAAATACTTTCTTCACAGAATTGTAAAGATGATTAATTGAGATATAAGACTAAATGTTATAACTGAGTTTTCCAGCAACCAAGAAATTATACATATATTTATTTATCCTGAATTAACCAATGGTTAGATGTGAGCTTGGTTTTATCTCAACTCCTCGGTTTTCCCCATACTGGTAAGTTTCCACTTACACATGCAGCAATAAACCTTTATTTTCTATTTAACAATTCCAAAGAGCTTTCGGTCATATTTTGCCAGTGGTTTCTTTTCTTTAAAGATTTTACATTTCTGTCTCTCTGCCATATAGTACCAATTGCTAACGCAAATTACAAGTAGTTTATATACAATATTCTCACCAAAAAGAATAGGAATCCAGTATGTTAGTATTTGTTCAAGCAGTGGTGGACAGCCTCACTCACTTGGAATTCAAAATTTAAATAAGTCAGGTGGCGTCTGTGAGGTAAATTTGTCCTCCTTTCTCCGAGGAGTTTTGTAGCCTGAAATGAAGAAACTATTTGAAAACTACATTTCAAGGCTTTAAATACATAAAGTAAAGTATGTCTCTATAGGTCAGTTATTCCCATGTCAATCCAACTTTCATGTATGTCATATTATGACCTTGCATAAAATCAGCAGTTTCCAAACAGTAATTATCTCCCAAAGAAGAGTTATCATCCCATTTAGAAGAAAATCACTTTTTCAATTCAGACTTGTGTATCAATTTTCACTTGATGCAGTTAACTTTTTTTTTCTTTTTTCAAACTGACTTCAAATCAGAAGCAAGATTCTTTGTCAAATTGAGTATTTACAAAGGGACTCATTTCTCTGTGTAACTCACATTTATGACAACCCAAAAGCTAAAGGTAGTGCAACGAGTAAGGATAGACTTAAAATATGGGAGCAACTTGAAGCTAAAAATAGTCCTCTTCACGCCCTAGGATCACCTCTCTGTTCCTTCAGAAAACTTAGTATTCTGCACACAATTAATGCTAAATAAATATTTCATGAAGAAGAAAGTGGGTGAGGAAGAAGAGGATGCTATAAATTAAATGCCAGAATAATTTCTGCCATACTGCATCAGGCTGGATTTGCTTAGTTTGTCTCATGAGTCTACTTATTTCTCCCAAAACCCTATAGCCAAGAATTGTGATAAATATCTCATTTTAATGGCATCTGATACTGCAGCTCTGTTACTTCTTTATGAATATCTAGTGGAATAATGGAGTTGGATAGAGCTTTACAAAGTTTATTCAATATATTTTGACAATCACTAATCATTTAGTCTTTGTCAAACCTCATTTGGGAAATTTAACTTTAAGATGAGGATATTTGGGTCTAGGACTAAGCTATAGATAAGGATTTAGATGTCAAAGTCACAGGAGTAGTGGAGATTAAGTCGAGTTAGAATAGAATCGTTATAACAGAGGAGAGCCCTGCAGAACACTTATAATTAAAGGGTCAAGAAAGAAATTGCGTTCTGCAAAGGAAAATAAAAAGAGCTGGTCAGACAGGAATGGAGGAGATGAGTAAAGAAAACTGAGAAAAAAGTGAATGTGGCAAAAAGATGTGGAGTGAGAAGATCCATAGGATTTTGTAGTGAGGACATGATAAACACATCACTCCTCGAGCTACATTTTATAAAGTACTTTTATATGCAGTGTTTAGTTTAATTCTCAGAACACAACACTACAAGATCAGCATGACAGTAGATTAGGACAATTTTTACAAATGAAGAAAACTAAGACGTAGAGAGATCCAGTGATTTGTGAAAGATTTTACAGCTACTAAATGAGAAAGCTAGGAAAAACATTTTATTTGTCATAACAATAACATTAACAACATTAAATGAAAGTTTACACTTAATAAGTATCAAGTACTGTTTTTAGCTCGTTATCATCTCAATTAATCCTCACAATGACCTTATAAGCTATGTTTTATTATCCCCATGTCACAGATGCAAAACTTTTGGCCACTAAGGGTTAACTAACTCGCTCAAGGTCACACAGCTAGTGCTTTAAAGCCTATTTTGATAGGACAATTCTGATTTTCCAAATTCCCTTGTTTCTCTGAGTCATCTGTCTGATGCTGTGAGATAGAATTACTTGATTATTACATCCTAACAAAACTCCCTACTTATCTCACACATTAAAGATCACGAGAATCTGGCCATGTGCTGGGATTTTCCTCCACCATAACAATATTTTCCAAGTACCAATCCAGGTCAGAGAACAAGCTTCTAATTCATGTTAAGCACTGTCATCAAATATTGTTTATAACTCAACTTGGACTTGTGTGAGAATTAGTTCAACCATTTCAGTGGTTTGCCCCCTGTTTCATATTCTGCATCATCTAAACAAAACTAAAAATACTTTTCACCTTAGTTTTCATACCTCCTGAATACATTTATCCTTTTGATGGGACTAAGATTAAATATGCATCAAGATATTTAGTTGATGTGATCTAATTCAGCTAAGCATAGACATTGGAGCTGGACCCAAACTTTTGCCCTCACAGGACACAACCTTTGACAAAGTAATTTTTCTTTTGGAGGTTCAATTTCTTTACTTAATAAATGGAGAATGGCAGACCTTTGTCCATGAGGTTGCCAGGAAAATGAAATGGCATTGTACTTCTAAAAGTGTCTGACATATATCAGGACTTCATTAAATACTTGAGGTCTAATTCCCTTGCTAATATTATCAATAAATTCACAAGAAAATAATTTCGTACAAAAATTAGCTTTAGAAAGTGCACCAATGTTTCTCTATTAATAATTATTTGTTTTAGAGAATTAATGAGTTATTTTAAATTAATTATTTGTTATATCATAGTTTAAGTATAGTTTCTTTACTTTTGACTTTTAATAAATTAATAAAAGTACGATATAAGTTATTTATTCATTGTGGAGACTCACGAAATATTTTCTTTTAGCTTTGGTAGAATCAAGTGATTCCGTTACTTCCTGGGCATATTATAATAGAAGTTTTAAGTTGACCACGCTGTTATTTTGGATTTTTCTTTCCCTTTAGTCTCAGCTCTTAAGCTCATTGCCTAGATGGCTAGTAACTAGGACAGAATCACAGATGTGGCTTTGCAAATTTTCCTGGAGTAGATTTGATAATTGAAATCCGTACTTAGGTCAATACCACATTTTGTTTAATTACTTAACCTTCAACTCTGCAGGCAACACATGTCTTCAGCAATTAACCTGTCTTTTCTAAATTGTCAACTCCCTGAGCCCAACAGATGTACCTTGAGAAGAGTTACATATTCAAATTTACCAGTCACTCTCTTAAGATTCCCAGTGCGCATATTACCTTTTTCTGAAACCTCAGTTAGCATCTAAGGACATACTTTGAGTGATGCTAATTTAGAATGTTCTTTCAAAAAATAATGTACCTTGACCATGAAACTTTCATTATTGTGTGGAAATGTTATACTCTCGCATAACTGAAAGCTCCAGGAGTAGGGCAGATTTCCAGTAAAGCTTGATGTAGTAGTTCGCATGATATCACCAAGACCCAGTTTCTCTAGGCTCTCCACTGGCCTCATGCTGTCTCTACACTATGGACTCTCTGCAGTTACTTCTTCCAAAAAAAAGAAGGAAGAGAAGAAAAAAAAGCCTTCATTTGTAGCATTTGTAATTTCTATGGTGTAAATACTCCCAATATGGCTTAAAATATGATGTCACTGAATGCAGAGTGGTCTGTGCAATCAGCTCTCATGAAGCAGTTAAGGGTCAGCTCCAACTCACTCTGGCAGTTGTAGCTCAGTGTTCATATTTTCACATCACCAAGTCTTGGGGGCCAGTCAGAGTTTCTTCTGGTAGCTCTTGAGGAAAGAGGAGGAAATGTCTTTCCCCTAAAACATTCCACTAATATTTGCCAGTTATCTCATGAACTCTGATCGGTTTACACATACCTATCCTTGATGCAATTTCTAGGGAAATGAGATAGACCAATTGGCTTAAGCTAGTCCGGGCCTTACTCTTTGATCTGTGATCATGCCACCCAAATATTTGTCCATTTGTATAGAGCAGAGTGAAGTCCTCGTTCAGAAACAAAGGGACTGTTAATTTAAAAAAAGGGAAGGAAGGAAGGACAGAAGGAAGAAAGGAAGGACAGAAGGAAGGAAGGAAAGGACCAAATAATTGCCGCTAGAGCACAAAAACACTATTTAGATTAAAATATCAGCACTATACTTTATTGCAAACCCTATGAAGACAGAGGTATTTCTGTCCCCATAGTCTTTTTATTGATACTACTGATAAATGTACAATAAATAGTTATTGAATGAAAGTTAAAACTCAAATATTTTTGATTGGATGAATGAAAAAGTCAAAATTTTTACACAAATAACTTAGTTAGTGGCTTCTCATTATTAAAATTCTCCTTAGATCTTGATACTTGGACCAGTATCAGCCTTAATAGTTTTGTAAACGATCCTGCTACTTAAAGTAGTTAACACCCCCAAAATGATCCACAGCCATTAGATTAAATTCTAGCCTATGACGGGTTATGCTGAGGTACTAGTATATTTTTCTGAGTTTTACTATGAGAATTGGACTATTATCATGTAGCAAACAATGCTACTGTCATAAAAGAACCTGTTTTAGGATGTTAATAGGCGTTTCACTCACTGAACCATCCAACTAATGGAGCATGCAAGATAGTACAGTGCTCAGCCATACATGATGTCAGGGGAAACAAAGATCAACCACTTAAAGATCCATCTGTGTTCATTCACAGGTACTGCTTCAACGTCAGCAGGTCACTATTGATTAATTTAAGGGCTTTTTCTATCTTTTGGGGGAGATTTGAAATAATTTATAAGTAGCAAACAGACAAGCATCTTCTGTTTATTTCCTCTCCATATAGCATTTTTGCAAATGTTAAAATAGCTACTCAATTGTTTTCTCCCTAGAGTCCTGTGTATTTTGTGGACTATGTGGAGATTAATAGCAGACTACAATAATCTGTTGTCCTTTGTGGAAAAAACTATGCTGCTGTTTCTGGAAAGAAATAATTGGTACGTAGCTTATAGAGCCAATGTCTGAATTTAATGGAGCGTAAAGGGGTGGTATTTCTCGTGAAGGAAGCATATTATCCGTTTAAACAGCTTTCAGTCTTGCACATAAATTAGGCCTTCGACAAGCTTTGGAAAAACGGAAACCACACAGTAATAAATTAACATGCTTGCATATTCCTAACAAAAAAACCATCTCTTTTGAAAAGAAGAGAAAGCTCCAGTGTCTCTGCTACATTTGGAAATCTGAAATTAATTATTGACTTTTCCATATTGTTTGCAGCCACTTTGCCCATTTATCGTAAAATGTATATATGGTAATTGTTTTACGGGAGCTCATAAAACTCAGACTGCAAATGAGATAATGTATGACCAATTTATCGCATATGCCCTTCAGACATAGAGCTAAACCTGGCACAAATGAAAAGTGGTCAATGCACACTTTGTCAAGGTCTTTTCTTACGGCACCGGGGGAAGAAAATGAAATGGTAAAATTCTCAAATAGCTGCAATTGAAAAACATTTTATATTTTTCTATAAAATATTCCCTTTACCACTTAAAAAACCAATTTAGGGTGGTTTCTAGAATTCATCTTGGTATGTTTATGCTAAAAATGACAATAATTTATAGAATATGGAACTTGACAAACTCTTTTCCCATCTAATATATCTAATACCACAATTTCTATTCTTTGAAAAAAATTGAACATATATCAGTTGTTAAACTTGCAGTAAATTTAAGGAAAAATGAATATGAAACATACTTTTCAAGTTATCATTCTCTGTATATTACAACAGCTGGGTCAACTAGGAGGAACCTCATTCAATTAAGCCCCAGCCCCCAGGCAAGACTGCCCAACACTCACAGAGGTGACCACTAATGTCCTTCAGAAATGGAGATTCCATACCTTATTTAGCTGCTTATTCCAGTAGTTAAAGTCAGTAATTCATTCCACCAAGATCTTCTTTCCTCCACTGAATTGAAACCTTCCTGCCTCACAGTTGACCCATTCAGCTTCCTCTTATGTCATTAGGTAGCAAATAGGTAGATAGTAAATTTTGTTGAGACCTTTTTTTAGAACCTCTTGAAAGATATAACAGAATTTGGTTAGCTTCCCAATGAACTGATCGATAACCTAATACAGCTGCAATGCTGAAAAGAGATTGTACTTAAGTAGGAAATATTTACTTAATATACTAAAAAAAATCAGGAGGAAACTCAAATATTTCAAGAAAAGATGACAAATAGAACTCTGCAAATAGACAAAGATACAAATGTAAAATTTTATATTAATGAAAGGTAGTATAACGCAAAGGATTACCAACAATAAGAACTAGTTGTTAAAGGGTGGTGACCGTGAAGTTCAAATTCACCTAAGAGTTTCTCCCTTGACTCTATACTTTGAAGACAAATCTGATCCTACAAGGACCAGAATTAGAACTGAATGTAGTGCCATATATTTAGGCCACAATGCCTCACCCACTAAGTGTCAGTTTTACAGAAATATGACAATTCATTAGGCACAGGAGCAGTGTGCCTTTTATTTTATTTTATTTTATTTTTGGCTAATAAAGGATGAGAGAGAGCTTAGTGGTTAAAAGAAAATAAGTAAGGAAGCAGTCAAAACGGGGTTAAGAATGCAAGCTCTACCACCTGGAAACTCTGTGGTCTGGTGCAAAATACCTAACTACTCAGTCTGTTCTTTCATCTCTAAATGGGAATAATAATGCCAACCTCTTAGTGTAAGAATTTTATAAGATCCTGCATGTAAGGACTATAAAACACTATTTGACACAGACTACATGTTCAGTGATGTTACTTGTTTTTGTTGTTGGCTATTGTGTTCTCGTAGTTGTTTTTATTGTTATATTTTAATTTCCTTTGAAGGGAGCAAAGCAGTAACACCATGTTTGTCTGGGATTTATTTAAGGTAAACTAGATTAACATCTGTGCCTTTTTATACACAATATCAAAGAAAACTGAGGTCATGAGGACTTGCAATAACCTATTTGAACTGTTTAGTGCATGTCCGGCACATGGTAGGCATGTAATGAGTGATAGCTCTTTTTACTTCCCTCACAATCTTCCACTCCATGACTCTCCCATATCTAGGGTCTAAATTCTACCACCCGCCTTGTAGTACCCTAGAATTTCCTGCTTTCCGGGAGGTCACAGCCATACTAGCAATATATTAGAAAAGAAGTAACTGGTGCTCTGAAAAGGCTGCAAAGCAACCTTAATTTCTTCAAATAACAAAGATCATTCTTATTCCAAGAACCTTAAACTGAAGGAAAAACATGTTTATTTGGTCACCTCCGTGTAGGCGGTCTGAGAGGGCAGAGCATGGTAACTGCGGTTATTTTCTTATATGTCACACAGTTCATCATCAGTGCTTTCAAGATATGCCTGCTAAAGGACCCTGGTGTTATTGGAGTCTCACTCATCAGCATACATTCCTCATCTACCGCTTCTAGACTCCTTGCTCCAGACTCTCTGTAAGAAGAATGATATAAAAAGGTTATATACCATGGCTGGAGAAATCATCCTCAGAGAGAGGTGGCCTAAATTTCTGAGAAATTATCATTTATATCAAAATTATCAATGATATCAATTATATATAGACATCAATTGCTAATTTTCAATAATACTGCTACCATCAGGGACTGGGACCCCAAGCGACTCGGTATTCCAGGCTTATCTTACCTCCTCCAGAGAAGCAGAGTTTTGGTTAACCAGTTTTTAAGATCCTATGAGAGCCCTTCCTTGAGATACTGTTGCAAGGGTCAGGAGAGGTGTGAGAATTTACTAAGGACACAAGAAAGGGAGAGCGCTAAACAAACACTTTTCCTGAGATATCTCCCTGCATGGAACTCTGTGTGAGCTCAAGACTTCTCTCTCTCTCTCAATGTTCTACATTCAGAACTCAGGTATCTGCTCCCCAGCTGGCAGTTCTCTCTCTCTGGAATGAAGGATAAAAGTCAAGGAACAACTGAAGATCCTTAGGGAAATGAGAATGCCTGGAAGCAGGATGGAAACGGAGGGGAAACTGGAGTCAGACTTTCCAGGAAAAGGCTCTTATTCCTGGATTTTTGAAGGAAAGGGAACTAGGTGAACTAGTTGCCAGGACAACCTGCTGTTGGTGGGGGGCGGTTGGGGCAAGGAAATGGGAGAACTGTGGTTGTTCCTGCTCCTGCCCCTGACCGCCTTCCACGGGGTCAAAGGCTGTTTAGAATGTGACCCCAAATTCATAGAGGATATTAGCTCCTTGCTGGCAAATCTGCTACCCTCAGAAGTCCCTGGCCGAACTCATCTGCTTGAACGGCAGATTAAGGAGATGACCCGTTTAAGTTTCAAGGTCTCCCACAGGGACAAGATGCTTCGGGTGTTGGGTGAGGGAAGCTCGAGTCTCTGAGCGTTTGGGGGGCTAAAGGGACAAGGGAGGTGGGGAAGAGAGGACGTGGGTCCACATAATTTCCTCCACAGATGTAATTATTCTCCCACATGGACCTTTATCTCTTCTCTCTAGCTGTTCAAAAGGTTGTCAAGTTGAGAACATGGCTGAAGGATGAACTTTATAAACTGGGCAATGAAACATGGAAAGGTGAGGTACTACTTCACTGTTAAAAGATTGTATTGTGCAAGCCAGTATGAGGAAAGTTTGCTGGGGAAAACAAGGCGAAACATTTAGGATTAAATTCTGAAGAGAAGGGCCACCCCTATTTTCTGATGTCCCTTCCACTCCCTCCTTCCTAGGTGCCTTTATCCTTCAAGGGAAGCTTCTCGATGTCCGCCAAAACCTGGAATCCACACTGAAAGAAATATTAAAGAACTTCTCTGAAGTTGGTAATAAAAGATGTCTATCTAACAACACTGAAATTATGTGAAAGGGATAGGAAATGAGGAGTCAGAGGAGGAATGTGGTTTCATATTAGAGTGATTTAGAATGGGTGGAGAGATGCTGGAACTTAGTGGGTAACCAGATAAAGACTACTTGGGTATAAATATGGTAAACTCTAAGTTGATTCTAAACTCATTAGAACTTTCTGACTCTCTTTTAGCTTGTTCTGAAGATTGTGGTAAGTACAGTACATGTGACGCCTTGAGGTTTAAGCCCATATTTTCCCATCTCCTTTGCTCTACGTGGCCCTATCTCTCCCACCTGTCACACTGAGAACGCAACTCCTACAGTTGTGGTTACAAGAGAGAACATCAATGATATCTGATAACAAAATCTAGTTTATGAAATCTCAGACACTCCATAGATTTTGGAGGTTCTCAGAAGACTTCTAAAGTATAGTTTACAACCCATAACACCAACATAAGCTGAGGCATCATTTTTTCCACTTTTTCCCTGAGATCTGACTTATATTGCAGAAGGTTTTGACCCATCAAGAAACTTGATTGCTAGGGAAAGAAGGAATTCACGGCAATGTAACCTTAAGAGTCCTGGAAATCCCTTAGATCTAATCCATACTTGATGTCTGAGCTAAGGAAACTCCATGCCATGGCTCTCTTGAAATTGCCTTTCTTCTCTTTATCAGTTGTAACTGAAGGTCCTATTCTGGATTGTTGGACCTGCCTTCGCCTCACCACCCGGTGCTTCAGGGGAGAGTATTGTGGAGGTAACAAAGACTGTGGTGTGGCATTTTGAGGGGCCAGGGATCGAGGTGCTGAGTCATTCATTGATTTATTCAACAAATATTTGTTGAGCACCTTCTATGCAGGTCATGTTAATGTTACAAATAAGAGCTAAAAGAGCTGGGCAAAATTTGTACCAGTATGAATTACTGGGCACTGGATCAATTGAAGGGCTGAGAAATGAAAAGCCTGGACTAAAGGTGGAGAAATAGGCTAGGGGCAGTAAGAGCGAAAGTTTTGTAGAGCCTTGGGATCTAAGAGTGATAAAGATCAGAATAAATAGAGAACAGTGATGGAGTGGTGAACAGAGCAAACTGAGGTGAAAGAGAGTCTTCTATTATGGATAAAATTCTCAAATTACTATTTTTATTCTTCAAAATTCACTTTCTTTGTCCCCCTTTCTCCTTCCAGAAGAGGATTCAAGGAAAGCTGAGAATCGAGAAATTGGACTATTTCTGATATTGCTAGCAGAAGCTGTAATATTGGGAAGTGCTTTGTTACTGTGAGTTTTCCTCCCTCCAAACAAACACTGGGTCAAGTGTTCCTTTGGCAAAGAAATTGCCCAAGCTTCCCCCTCCTTCCAATGGAAATAAGGTGGAAGGAGTCATTTCAAAATTGGGGATCTAATACTGACAGGGATGAAATGGATGGAAGTTTGATGGAGTATAAGCTGGAACATAGGAAATAGAGGAGGTACAATGAAGTATGAGGAAAATTTTAGAGCCATATCCAGAAAAGGGAGAAAGAAAAACAAGTGTAAAATTATTTTCAAGTGTTGGACTACTAATATTGAAGTTGGAATTATCTTGTTTCTCTACTCTAGATTCTATATTTGTGTCTCTCATCAGAGGAAAATGAAGGCAATACGAAGGTCATTAAAGAAATATTTGGAGAAGAAACTTGAAGAATTAATGGGGATGATAGATGAGAAGGAGGAGAAGGAAGATTTTGGAATCAGAAAATAAATACATAGACACAGACAGGAGGTCTTTCATAATTCTCTAAAGTGTTGACTCAGAGTAGAAAACCGGAAATTAAACTCTTTTGTGGTCATAAAGTCATAGTATTTTAAAACTGAAACAGAACTTTCTGTAGTAAAAATCCTTATTGATATCCTGAAGCAATGGAAGCAATGAGAGGGCATATGATTTACCACAAGTTGTACGGAAAGTAATGCTGATGTGTTGCAATGCACATAAAAGATGATACGCTGCATGATAATAAAGAATGCATGGTTGGTAATTCTCATTGACGGATGTAATAAGGATAACTTTTATATTTCCAAGGCTGATTTTTAGTTCTATCTTTTCATTTAGTTACTGTTTCCATATTTATCATTAGGTTCAGTGTGGCCAATTTTTCTTTGATATTATATAATATTTAATCTTCATCATGATATAGCACACTCACACACACACAAATTGCAGAATATTAGTCCTCAGTAGTTGAGGTTTGTCCCATTTTTCCCTAAATCTATGCTCCGTGGCTGAATTGGATATTGATTTCTGATTCTTCTATTGTTTCTATTGAATACTTTTTATGTTAGTGCTTTACATCTACTAATTGAATTCTCACAATAATATTGTGAGTAATATTGTTGTTATTTCCATGTTAGCGATGAGAAAACACGAAAATATCTAACTCAAGGTCACACAGCTACAAATCTAGGCTATGACAAACTCCTCTGGGGACTACCTGTGCTTATCCAAACCATTTGATTGGAAGTGACCTCTATAGAAGTATAGCTATGATAGATAGATTAGTGGAGAGATAAATGTGGTTTTATTGTCTTAACATATTCTTGATTACAGACAGTAGTGACAAAGCCTGGAGTAAAACTGAGGCCTAGCTAACTCTAAAATACATGAACTTTCCATTCTATTTGGTTTCCTTTCACTCTGGAAGCTTATTTCAAAAAAAAAGCCACGACAGTTTGGCAGCAGGGGAATAGCTTCAGGAGTTCTGCTTCACTGGGGGGAAGGGGTATTTGCAAATCTTTCACCTGCTGTAGGTCTTTGAGTGCTTGCATGTTGTAGCTGCTATATTAATGAAATATTGATTGAATGGGAATGTATTTGGGGAGGACCTGAACACTGATCTCTCTCAGTTGTTAAATTTGAACTTCATGTTAAAAATTCCCAGATAAGAGTGCTGTTGGCATCTACCATTTCTCAATGACTTTAGGCTCATTTCACCAAAAAATCTTGAGACATATTAACTTCATTTATGGTCTTAATCCAATTATTGTCTTTATGTTGTTTTATTTTTCATTGTAGATAATTATATAAATAGGTCTTGTTAGTTTTTGTTTGCTCTAATGCAGACTTTTAAATTTCTCGTCTAATCAGCTTATTGTCTTCCCCCGACTCCTCTCCTACTTCATTCTCATCACTCCATTCTAGAAAACCTAGGTTAACAAGTCAGGAGATGTCTCTCATTATTTTATCCAAACCTAAATAGTTATAAGTAAACAGATATAAATGCTTACATACAAATACATTTACACATGCAATTAAAAATTATGCACATTTTTATGCATGCTGATATTTACACTTAAATACTTTGTGGAAGTTATTTTAAGATAATTGGTATAAGTCTATTCACTCTTTTTTGTGGTGGTACTCAAAACTATGGTGTGGTGGCACCATAATTATTCCAACATTCCTCTATTTGGGATAGTCTCCTCTTTTTCTTTTTTTTGTCACTATGAAAAATGCTGCAATAAACATCTGTGTAGACATAGCCCTACTTACTGATACTTTCGTTTGTAAAAGATAGTGTTACAGAATTGGGATATCTGAAGTGAAAGTTATATGTACTTTGAAATATAATAAATATGTAGAAAGGTTGCAATAATTTGCAAATATATCAGTAATAACCAAGAGACAGTGTTTGCCACATACCCAAAGGCAGTAGGTTGTACATATCTTTTAAGTTTTGCCAGTCTGATAAATACGATAATTAATCTACTTTTATCTGTTAGCGTGTTGCCATCTTTTAGAATGATTCAGTGCCATTTAAATGGACCCTACATTGAATTGCCTATTCATATACTCTGCTAATTTCAGTTTGAGTTCTCTTTGTCTTGTCAATTTAAAAGAAGCCTTCCATAATATAGACATTAACTCTATCATCTCCCTTGCAGATATAAAGTACTATTTTTCCCAAATCTATCTTTTATCTGTTGAATACTTAAGGTGTTGTTTTAGCTATTTATCCACCCACTTATTTCCACTTCTAAGTCTTTAATACCTATATAACATAAAATAAATACTCATTGATTTTTGGATAATCATCCTATATCCAGTCACTTAACAAATCTGTTTCTTAATTTTATTTTTTAAAATATATTTTCTAGGTATTCAATTGTATTACTATCCAAAACAAGTGTTTTATATATATTCTTCTATTATTTATACCAATTATTTTGCTTTCTTATCCTAGTGCATTTGCAACAACTTCTAAAACAGTGCTGAAAAATAATCGACAGTTATTATTTTAGTGAGAATCAGAACTTGATCACAGCATAAGTCCAAGTCTTAAAGCAGCAACTATCAGGGAAGTTGCTGACAGAACACATTAACACTTAAGGTTGTATAGTTGTAAGTATAAATTATTATGCTGGAATTATTCCATAACAACCTGACACTGTATTTGATTACTGGTTATAGTGGCTTCTTTGGAGTTAAAAAAATCCAGTCCTCTACAGAACTCTGATATGCAAGGGTTTTTAGATAATACCACTGTCCTGAAAAGGCCAAATCTCAAATTCCTTCATTAATTGGTTATAATATTTGAAAATAAGTTAGATGAATCCTCATCAGTAATATGGCTTATTTGTCCTCTTAGTCCCAGAAAATACAAAGACTGTCTGAGGGCAGGAGAAAATGGATGTCACAGGTCACGGAGAGAGAGATAACGTGCCTTTTCTCTGCCTTTTTGTTCTATTGGGGCCCTCAATGGATTGCATGATGCCTACCCACATTGATGAGGGCAGATCTTCTTTACTCAGTCTATTGATTCAAATGTTAATCTCTTCCAAAACACCATCACACACACACCCAGAAATAATGTACCCCAAATATCTGGGCATCCCGTAGCCCAGTGAAGTTGATATACAAAAATAACCATCACAAAAACATTACCTATCAAATCTTGTGAAGAGTGGCTAATATATGCATTTGAGGCTATAACCTTTTATTCATGATATATCATAAAGAATTAAAAATATAGAAAAATATTTAATAGGGCATTCAAACTAAGTATCTAGGAAGAAACAAAGTAAACTCAAAGAATGTACAAAGAGGGGAAATTAGATTGCATCATAAATTAATGAATTGTAAAGCAGAAAATATAGAGATAACATCAGATGCTAATAAAAAAAGTCTTCACATTGAACGAAATTTTAAAAAAAAGATATACTAAAAAGATAGGAATAAAAGGAGTAAAACTATAGACAGAACTTTTTTTTATCTTAAGAGACTCTTAAAAACTATATGGCAATAATATTTAAGACTTAGATAAAATTGATACTTTTAATAAAAGTAAAAATTACCAATATTGACATAGGAAGAAAAAAATAATCCCAAATTACCAAAGTTCATTAAAGAAATTTAAAAATAGTATTAGCACTATTGAAAACAAATGCCATGCTTAAGGAAAAGCCTAGAATGAAATACAACACCTTGAGTTTGATTTTACCTGGATGGTGAAACTACGATTTTTTTCCCAGCTTAAGTGTCTGGTGGTTGGTTGCATCCTTCACTAAAGTAGAAAATGCAGGAAGACAAGTAAGTTTGATGGAAAGGGCCCAAGTTCAGTTTTGAAAATACTACGTATCAATTCTGTTGGGAATCAAAAACAGATATCCATTCAGCATTTGGATTTACATATATGAATATGCAATAAGATCAAAGCTAATGAAACATATTTCAAAGTACTTGAAAAAAATAAATAGTGAACTTGAAAATATGACTGAGATCATCCAATCAGAAGGTACAGAAGAAGTGAAAAAGACCTAGGACAGAATACTATAGATCACCACATGATGTAAAATATAAATATAACTCTAAGTGGGCTGAGAATAGTAGCCAGCAATACTATATGCTATTAAATACCTATAACATTAAGATACCTAAAAATTCAACTTGTTCTATATAGTCTTCCTCCTTTGAAAGCCTTACTTGAGGTATTGACTTTGCATTGAATTCCCAGCAGCTTTGGACTATGTCTTTCAAATTGTGATCCTTCTATCTGCACAATTTACTACAATTACTTTACAATATAAATCCAGAGTCTGTTCTTTATCATATCTAGAATCACCAGTATGACGAGGTGCTGGATGTTTTGTGTTTTTATATGTTTATAATGCAATAAAATGAAGATGATTAATTAAACTATGTGTTCATATACTAGGCAAGGTCTTGTAGTACTTCTGTTTTCAGATGTAAACATGATACAGAATTAATTGCTTACAACCCTAATTTAAGCTTGAGCTAACTGCTAGCATAAAAAAACAGATACGTAAAAACATCTTTCCAACAAGCAAATGCTCAACCAAAAACTCATTTATAGCAACAGTGAAACAATACAAATCATTTTATTACTGGGACAATTATATTTGAAGAGCTAACACATACTCCAACATCCTGATGCCAACCCTACATGAAGTTTAGTTCTAACATGTCCCTGGGATACACAAATCATTAGGGGAACATATTTCTCTGATCATCTAAGACCTTGGCACAGATGGTACAATTTTTGAGACCTAGAATTCTTGGAGCTACTTTATTAAGAATCAGTATTTTTCAGGAAAAAGAGGACAGAGAAAACGTTTCACTTAGCTTTTACTGAATGAGAATTTAATAATTCATTTTATCTAGAGATAACATCAAAAGGTGTTAGCGAATCTAATTAAGGTACTCAAAACATAAGTTATTAGAACACAAAAACTAAAAGCTAACTAACAGGATAAAACAACAGCTGGGTTAACACTGGGTGTCTCTTAATTTCCAGTTATTAGTAGTCTGTGTAACTTCACTCCCTTACATTCTGACTCAAAGGGAGGTTATACCTTCTTCCATCAGAGGCAAATGCTTTCTTTTGTGATTTGTATTTCCTGAACTGCAGACTTTTCTAGAACTTCCTTTATTATTTATCTCCCATCATTTATCTCCGTCCTTATCCTCAATACTAGGTTTATTCTGAGTGTCTATCACTACAAATTAAAGCCTCTTTTCTTCATCCTGCATCCACCTCTAACCACCACCCCAGCCCTCCATGCCAAACTTCTCAAAAGAGCGTTCTATATCTCATGACAATTTCTTCATTTCTCTTCTCCCCTCAATTCACTGCAATCTGCAGTCTGCTTCTCACCACCATATGGAAATTGCTCTAAGGTTGTCAGTGATCTCTTAGTTGTTATATTCAAAGAGTTCTTTTTATTCCTCAAGTTACTTGTCAGTTCAAAGATTTGTCAGAGTGCTAACGGTCTCCTTCTTAAAGTACCCCTCTTCTACTAAGCAGGTTTTGTTCTTATTTTGAAGGTTCTGTTTCTATTTTTTAAACCATGTTTTAGTTGCTTTTGGGGGGCTCTTCCTTCTCTGCCTACTTATTTAGATATTGAACACCAGAAAATTCACTTCAAATCTTGTCTTACTTTATACCTGGTGGAATCTCACCCACTTATGTGATTTCAACTATCACCTAATAATTATATCTCCAAATTCTTAGGCTTTTATTTATACCTCCCTCCCAAGTCCTCAATCTCTATTTCTGAATACATACTGGATATATCCATCTAGACATAAAATACCCACTTTAAACTTGGCACACCTAAAAATGAATTCATTGTCTTAAACCATTTCTGATTCTATACAATTTATCCTGATCCAGAGTGTCCTTCTGTCCTCATGAAGAAAATATGTGTTGACTATAGATTATGGACAAGGCATTTTGCTAAGCATTTTCATAATTATCTTCTGACAAATCCCACAAAATTATTTTAAGCCATTTTTGTATAGATGAGAAAACTGAGGCTCGGCGAGTTTGAATCCTGGAGCCAGGATTCAAACCCCAAATCTTAAGCCTTTCCACTAGTTAGCACTGGCTCCATGGATACCATAAATTACCCAGAAGGTAGAAATCTCAGCATATTCTAGAATCTTCTCTTTCTTTCATCTATCCTGTCCAGTCACTCTTCAATTAGTATTGATTTTCACTCCTAAATATTTCTTAAATCTCCCTGGCTACTGCCACAGTTGAAGTCTTTCTGTCCTCTCTGAGGGCCTATTGCAATGGGCTGCTAATCAGTCTCCCTGAGTCCAACCTCTCCAGGAGCCAAATCCATTCTTCCTTTTGTGATCAGAACCATCAGTCTAAAAATAAATCGCTTTCAAACTCCTAATTAAAATACACCAATGGCTCCTTCACTCCTAAAAGAGAAGTATAAATTCTTTCATACAACATTTTACATGCCTTACATTTTACCATCCCACTCTATACATAATCTCACCTTTGGCCAATTGCCTTTCTAGGCCTTCTCCTCTACTTAGGGTTTGCCAAACACACTGGGTTTTTCTTACTCCTAGCCATACTCTTCCTTATCTTGATTGCCTGGTAATCTTCTTCAGCCTTCAAAACTATTGTCCTTCAAAACTCACATCTAAAGCCATCTCATCTCATAAAGACTTTCCTGAGATGCTCAGACAGAATTAATCACCCACAATCTTCAGGATCCACTACAACTCATACGCTTCTATAGAGCACTTTTAACAGAGGACTGTTATTATTGGTTTGCATGTTTGTTTCCTAGACATGAACTCCTCAGGGACAGGGACTATATCATGTTTATCTTCATTTTCCCAACATTTAGCAATGTATCACAAAACTTTGCATAAGCTTAAATGTCACTTATTCAAGGAAGATTTTCCTGAACTCCCATACTACGTTAGCACTTCCAACTAATCTGAATCACTGCCCATTCATTTTTTGCTTTGTAGGAATTAAGGGATATTATATAACTATGAATTGACGTCTGATTCCAAGAGGTGAGAAATCATGTCTGCTGTTTGTTCATAGAGCTCATTGCAATACCTAGCACTGAAAAGATAATTATTAGTTGGATGAAAGTATGAATATATAAAGAGAGCACTGATGAATGCTTTTATTTGGAATTGGGTATGTGCTAGATATTCTTAATATTATCACATATACTTTGTCTACCATATTGTCCACTGTAGCCTCAGTCCTCATCTTTAAAATTCCTTTCAGCTTGATGTCCGACATTGCATGAAATAAGTACTATCTTAACGTTGTTTGGAGCTAACATATTCCATGGAGTTTAGCTCAGCACTAGAATAAGTACCAAGTTCCCAAATCAACTGCACAGGTGCCTAGTGTGAAGCCTAGTTCAAAGGCACCTATGGGAAGTTCTCAGCACCTCCAATTGTTCCTCTGGGGAGCTTGATTGAATTTGCCCCACCAGCCTGCCTTACTGTCAACTGGACTAAAAACTTGAAGAAACCCCAAACTTTCTAAGAGTTCTCATGACTTTTGGCATTGATCTAAATTCAGAAATCATCTCAGAGATCAGAAGACTGCAGCATATTCCTGAGTTACCCTGATTATGGGGATAAAGTGGGAATTGGATAAGGGGCAGTAAAGACATGCTGTTGATATTTATGTACCCAATAGTCTTAAAAATCAGTAAACACAGGAGGTTCTGGAACATTACAAGGAGCCTTTGTTTCTCTTACTTCAAGATGCGTGGTTTTATTTTTCAGCTCATCTAAAAATAGGTCGAATAGCAACACTGAGTAAAAGGAGAGTAGCTAGAGTAAAGCTAGAGAATGGAAGTAAATATCTGGAGAATAGATGAAGGACACTTGCACTCCACTTCTTCTCAAGGAGCTGCCCAACTTCAGGTCCCGGGGTTTGCATTCCCAGATCTAGCACTGCTAAAAGTGCCGAGTGATTTTGCACTCGCACGAACATCTTCCTTTTACAGAGGAAACAAATATAAACTCCTTCCAATCAAAGGGCAGCATTGGCAGGTAGCCATATTTGTCTAGCATCCACTTTGGACCATTAGAGAGCTTTCTGTGAGGCATTACTCTCAAAACACTTCAAGCCTTTACCTAACGAGGCTTCATAATCTGCCTGATGAGGTGGCCCTTCATGATTTCTGCTGAAAGTACTAATAAGCACAGGCTCTTTAGGATTCAGAATTCATGTTTTCTCTTTCATCCACACACTCTTTATCTTTTTAATAGTGTCAAAAAATGTTCAACAAGATTTTCTAGTCAATAAAAGACTTCCTGGTTTTATCTATGGCACTTTGGAAATCCATGTGAATAATACTTTCAAACCAACAAGACATCGTTTATTAAGTTGTTGTTTGTAAACCTGATAACCTCAGTCTGGGCTATGAAAACAGTCCAGAGAGTTCAAAGAAAAGAGTGAACAGTATTAAACACAGACCTTGTGATGCAGTGCTTGTTAAGACATACCAAACCCTGTCTAAAAACCAATTGTGTTTCCTTGAAAGAAAATGCAAGCAAAATTTATAGTCATTATCTTTGGGTGGGGTAGGTTACAAGTGATTATTATTTTCTCCTTTTTGCTTGTTGGTGTTTCTGATTCTCTACAGTGAGCTTCATTTTCTTTATGCAGAGAGAAAGGCTATTTACCTCAACATGAGGGCAATAGGACTTCCATGGCAAACACAATGTAATGCAATTTGTTCCAAACAGTCCAGTGGATTAATTGAACCCAGTACTTAATTTATGGAATAGATTTTACATAACAAAGAGGCCCGAGTTACTTCTTCTTTAGATTTCTACTCTTGGAAATGAAATTTGGTTCAACTTTCTTTGTCCTGTCCTAAAATTCTGGCGTCTTTTGTTTTAAATGCTTATTGTGGTAAAATCCTTTCAATGCCTCTACATAATGTACTCAATACCGTGTGGGAGGCTAAAAGGACATTGCCATATCCCATTTATGATCTCCGTATGTCAAGGGCTATTTCCATGTTTCTTCCTCTTTGTTTTAGACACCACTGTCCAATAGAAATATAATATAAACCACATATATAATTTTAAATTTTCTAATAGCCACATTAAGAAAAAATTTAAAAACTGGTGAAATTAATTTTAATAATACATTTCAACCCAAATATCCAAACTAATACCATTTCAATGTGTAATCTATATAAAACTATTAATGAGCCATTTATTTATTTAGGTATTAAGTCTTCAAAATCTGGCTTGTATTTTAGACTTTCAGCATATCTCAATGTGAAATTTTTGGTTGGAAATATTTGATTTGCATTTTTATATCATCAAATGTATAGTTGAAAAAGTAAATCCAAAGTTGTTCCAAGCATGCTTAAAAGTTTTCCAATCACTGAATCCAGGGTCAGTTTTTAAATTTATCTTAAAGTTCAATAAAATTAAAAATTCGGTTTTTCAGTCACACTAGCTACATTCAAAGTACTCAATCGCCACAAGAGGCAAGTGGCTACCGAGCAGGCAGGACAGGTTCAGAATCCACAAGCTGCGTCTGCTTCAAACTTTCAAAAGTTGGATTTTTCTTTTTTCCAGGTCCTTGGGGATTAAGCCTCATATCTGGCCCACACACCAAAGCCAGCTTCCACGGGTCACGTATCCAGATCATAACCACTCCCAACACATACACGCACATGAAAAACACACGATGCATCTCCTTCTGATGATGACTCCTGGTATACGATGGCTCCCTGCCTCAGAGATCAACTAGTGCACTCTGAATTTATATGGAGTTAATTCCTGGAAGAGACACAGTATTTTAAAAATATAAATGAAGGACTAATCTTAGAAAATGCAAATGAAAGCATCAATGGCTTACTTTGGGATATATATGAACTGTTTCAGGTAATTAAGATTGATTTATTAAGTTATCAATCCAAAGGCAGACCACTGTAGTACCCCAAAGCAATAAATCCTGCAAGTCACCTATTGTGTTACTCTTGCTTATGACTGCATTTGGGGCTTTCCCCCCCATTAATTGATCCCATTGTTGACAAATATATAACTTAAAAAAAAAGCAAAGAAAAGGAGCAAATGGTTTATGTGGTCTTTTTCTGGGAGGCCGAGTACTGTTTTGTTTTGTCTTGTTTTTTCAAGGATGGATGGAGGGGCTTGGCAAAGATTTTGTATAATTGATTTGTATTGTAAAATTCTTCAGTGAAAAAATAAATTTTCCACAAACTTTCAGACTATCTGGGGGAAGAGTTTCCTTTGTAATCACAATATCTGTATTAATATGGTTGCAGGGATTACAAGCAGGATGGACCCTTCAGAGAAGAAACGTGTAATTAAATGGATGTATTGTGTTTTAGATTTTACAATGTTATCTTTCCACACATATATAATTGTAGTCTATTTTTTTTTGTGCCTTTTTCTAATGCATGATGTATTTTAAATTACATGGTTTATATGCAACCATTTACACAACACTTAGAACAAATAAGTTTTACGGTCAGAAGGTGAGCCATTTTCACGCACTTCTGAGGTCAAGATATTTTGTTCAGATTTTATTTCCTTTATCAGAGGTTTACTTCTGAGTCCCATAGAACAGCACTATCCAACAGATACATAATGTAAGCTACAAATGCAAGTCATATATGTAATTTAAAATTTTCTAACCTCCATATTAAAAAAAGTGAAAAAAAGTAACGTGCAATTGATACATTTTATTAAACCTTAAATATCCAAATGAGATTTTTTATCTTCTTTTTTAAAATTAAAGCATTGAAATCTGGTGTGTATTTTATACTTCCAACCCATATCAATTCAGACTAGCTACATTTCAAGTACTCAGTAGCAACATGTGACTATGGCTAGTGGCTGTCATACTGGACAGCATAAACAAAGACAATATTCACAGTAGAACTTTGGTGTAAGTTGCTAAATATATGTTACTTTGTTAAGCAAGTTGGAAACATAACATAAGACCAGGTCAAAATTATGTTCAACAATCAGTTAAATGTTAAATTTCATATTAACTAAAACAAAAATGAAAATTTATCATTACTTTCAGTAAAAAGTATTGCCTGGCCTACAGAATGTAGCACTTTTTCTGTTCTTTCTGATTTGTGCTATCAGCAAATTTTCAGGATAGGTTCACTAGATCCATACGGCACAGACAGTTAAATATTCTTGATCATGGTTTAAACTGGTCCTTGTAATTAGTTCACATAATTATCTGTCAGTGGGATATGTCGATGGTTTCTCTTTTTTCAAAACATTTTTTTTAATCTAACATCTTCAGAGTTCCCTTAGAAAATTGAATGAAATATTATGACATACTCTGAGTGAAAAATGTTAATTTCTATCTCATCCTTTCTTCTATTCAAATGTATGATTTTTTTTCTAGTGGTGAAAAATCTGCAGCATTAATCTCTGTGACTTAAAGAATAACCCTATTTTACAGCACAGTTCAGTAAGACACTGGATATGCTGCAGACATATTTACAGAAAGAATATATCTACAAGCTATTACATTGTCATACATTGGCACACTTGTCTGCCTATGTGATATTTTTCTCCATATTCAATGGTGCATATCAAGTTAACAACCACAATTTATTATCTAACGTATTGTGTGATTAATGGGATATCTCATATTTTGATCAGCCATAGATTTCTTCTCGATGAGGTCTACTTGCCTTAAGCACAATATAGTCATAGAGTCTTAACTTTTTACAATAGGTTTTCTTCTACTTTCCTTTCTACTTATTTTTAATAAAAGAGATTTCATGTGAATGCTGTTAATAGATTTAATAAATCGCTTTGTGATACCTCTATATCTTAAAAGACCTCTTTGTTTAGCTCTGTAAGAGGGCTTTGGATCTGGAGTTAGCAATAACTATTGTAAATATAATAACTATAGCTTATTGATCACCTTCAATAAAGTCAGAAATTTTTCTCCTACTTGATTTTGCCTACCACAATTTTACCTTATATTACAGTATTTGTGAAGAGCCGTTGCATCCCTTGCTTGATTACGACCTACTTAATAAAAGGGATGATGTTATATTCATTTTCCTATTCTATAAAAACCAGCAGAGTAACTTACATATAGTAGATGTTTCATAAAAATGTGTGGACTCTAGGGGCCGACTCTGTGGCCTAGTGTTTAAGTTCAGCATACCCCACTTTGGCAGCCCAAGTTCAGTTCCTGGGCACAAACCTACACCACTCGTCGGTGGCCATGCTGTGGTGGTGGCCCACGTACAAAATAGAGGAAGATTGGCACAGATGTCAGCTTAGGGTGAAAATTCCTCAAGCAAAAAGAGGAAGAAAAAAAAATATGTGGCCTTTATATATGAATCTTGTGACTTCATTATTAGTCTAACAAATGAGTGAACTGGTCCAAACCAAAACATGGAATCATAATCACTACATTAGCTATTATATATTATACTATTATATATAAATATAATATTCAGTGTTACTCTGTTCTAGGCATTATATACATTACCTGCAGTGTTTTAATTATCTTATAATTTTTTAATTATCTTATAAGGATAATTAACCTATAAGGATAATTAAATACTATGAAGTAGGCACTATGAATAGCCCTGTTGCAAAAACGAGGAAAGTGAGGTTCTGAGAGAAAAAGATACTTGTTTCAGAGCAGAGTGATGGAGTCAGGGTTTGCACATACACGTCTCTGATGGCAAAATTCAAGTTCTTAACCACTAAATGACAACACTGTCTCTTGAGGCCTCTGGTTCTGGGAATCTTAGATGACAAGGCCTTTAAACAATGGAGTTCCTACTTCTGGGGATGATTCCACTGAATGACATGCATTAGATACTTTAGGAAAACACAAAATAAATATATCATTCATAAGTATAAGAACGTTGAGACCAAATTACTGAAATCTTATCTCCAGCAGTAACTTTGTTACTGGTATTTAATAACACCTTCATTATTTTTTCCAAGTAGGCTTCATGTACCTATCATGAAACATCCTAGTTCTCTTTGAGGTTTTGATTTACTTTTTCCCCAGATTCTGACATATTTGTGTTAGACTGAAAGAATTTCTGATCTTTGAGAATGTCTTCAAGTTCATTGGTTTATAACTACAGTCAAATTTGGAGTGGTCATTATTAATTTTTAAACTTGACTAGACACCTGAATTTTCTCACTGACCAGAGGCTATTAAGAGTTTATTTGATTGGAGTTACTGGTTTCATTTTTGTTCTAGATTGAAAGAACATTTACTCTCAAGACAATACAACATCTGTTGAAACATGTTCCTGAGGGAAACAAACAAATTAAACAAGTAAAAATATATACACACACAAATAAAAAGTAATTTTCCTATACTTTCATTTTCACGTATTTCTCAAACTTGTTTCCCTGAGAAATTGCAAAATGTCCTCCTTTTCCTACAGTTGCATTTTTAGTTATATATCCAACTAAATATATATTTTTATATACTTAATAATATATCAAAAATATATTTAATATATAATAATAATATAAATAAATATAATATATTCACACTACAAAACTATGACAGAACATAGATTAAAAGTTAGGGATCATAGCAAAAGCATTCGCTACATTTCCCAGTAATGTCTTGTCATCTCATTGCAAGTTCCACTGGTTTGTTCCAGGGCTCCTAAAAGTGTGATCCTTTTAAATGCCTCCATCTGGAGTAGAAGGAAAATTAGAACATCCATTTTCCACATCTATTTCCTTTGTCCCTCTGCATCCCTTGCCAGTTCCAAATTGAGCAATACACTTGAATTCTGGAATCAAAGAGGTTTTTAATTCCCAAGTACTTTGGTTTCCTTTCCATAATGCAGAAAGAGAATTGAATATGGAAACATACTGGCAGCTTTCTGGCTTAATCTGCTTCCACAAACTGAATGGACAAGTGGTTGTCACTGAATAAATATTTCCAAGTGAGCATAAAGTAGTTTCCTTGCCAAAGTTCAAGTTTCTGTCAAATGGGGCTCTTATATCGGTCATTACCCACACACTTGAATAAGCCTACAAAAAAAAAAAGAAGAAAGGAATATGTGTGATTTGTACTTCTAATTAGAAAACTCTGAAATCTCCCTTTAAGGAATGATGTCTTTAGTATGCCAGGAAATGAGAGACGGAGGATCTAAAATCCAAGGGAAAAGCAATGCTTCCTGAGAACAATTATTTTACCAAAAATGCCATCTTCTCATTCTCTGAAGCCTTGCAGCCAGGCCCATGAATTAGTCCAGCTGCATATCCCACTTACTTCCCAGCTAATGCAAAGTGCTCTCAGTTTGGCTGCATTGCTCAGCACTTGAGAAGCCCTAATTGTTTCCTGTACATTCAGAGTTTCATATTTTAAAAACATTCTATTTATTTATTATTCTTTCTCACTGTTTATCCCTTTAATCACACACTGTCAGCAACTTCAGCATTGAAGTATAAAGAATTCTCGGGAGAAACACATTCCATATGCATCCATTTCAGTCATCTTCTGGGCAATTTTTCTGCTCCACTGACCCTATTTTATTATACTGCCACTTGGAATAGTCACCACTTTTATGAGACTGTCACTTGGAAGAACACCACTATAGTGCTCTTGGCTAGGTATCTTACATGCATTGTCTTGAATCTCCACCAAAAATCTGTGCCATGGAATCTAGTCTGACTCCAACTGTACAAGTGAGATCAAGGACTCACACAGTTTATCCAGTTAAATATCATGAAGCTCATGAATGAAAGAGTTAAACTTAAGTTAATGTGACTCTAAAATGTTAATAGAGGCACATGTTTTACCCTGGTTATAATCAGAGACAGAAAAGGAATTGAATATTCTAGTCTCTAGATACTCTTCATTGTTTTAGACTGAGCCCCCTGCACTGGAGTGTTGGAATGCAATGCTATTTCAAACACATTCCAGCATCAATCTGCAATTGCTAACTTTAAAAGATATCTCAGAAACATAAAACCCACCCCCACGTAGAGTTTATGCTACCCCATCTTCCACGCCAGACAACACAATGAACCACAAATGATTTGTCCCATTTCCTAAAGGTGAGATTAATTTGAGTAGAGACAAAAAGAAATCCTGAAAGGAAAAAATAATAAGCACAATAACAAACCAAGTCACTTAATCTGAATTCAGAGGTTCTGGCTAGTTCAAACAACTAATAAAGAAAATGGGAAGAATACAGTTTGCAGCAATTTTGCAAAAGAGGAAAAAACCTTACTTTACAAATAGCTCTGGCTTCACATCTAGCCAAGCAAGCAGCAAGGCAGATGCAGATAATAATGTGATTACTCTGGTAATGATATGCATTAGATACGTTATGGGAAACAATAATGCTCCCTACTGAATGCAGTCAATCCAGTTATTGATTTTCTTAATGTTAAAAGCGCTGCTCTAAAACTGAAAAGAGATATCCTTTATTTATTCTCTTTCCCTTTCAGTTTCCAAGTCCACAGATCCTTTGATGCAGAGGAGTATACTAAGATAATGGAGTAATGTATATCTAATCTGACACCTACTGGGCCAGGCTAATGTTTCAGATAAAGGCCGCTAGGGTACTGCTGCTTGTGGAAAAAGCAACATAAGACAGGAAAAAAATCTGAACTTTCTTTTTGTTTTTGTTTGGTTTTGTTTTCTAAAGCATCCTTGCAGAACAAGCATATTTTCCTTTCAAATCATAATGGTAACATATTGATTAGTCCACAGATTAGATCCAGCTGAGGGTTTATATTAAAATGTTCTCTCCAGAATATGTTTCATCTATTCAAGCTTCAATACATTATCATTGTGTAGAAAACAGGTACATATGCACATGGATATAATTCCTGCTTCTATCTTCTACAGCCACAGTTTAAATCACTTTCCCTTACACACACACACACACACACACACACACACACACACACACCATCCTATCTCGCCCTCGTTCTACATTTTATGCTTCCTCTTAATTAACACCCAGTACCTGGAGGTGCATATTTCTAATGAACATCAGAGCAAATATTTCACTAAATACAAGACACTATGGCAAATCCTGTCTTTCCTTTTCATTTCTCAATATAGAGAATTTTTAAAAATCTTTATTAAATATTATTTCATGCTGTCTTTGTCAAGCGAATAATTAAGTAAAATAATAGGCCGATGTCAAAGTTCATTGTAGGACTGATGTGTTCCATCAGGAAAATCAAACAAGGTATTTGTACCAACCATTTGCCTCATGCCGGATACTCACTTCCCTCATTCATCTCATATCCCTACCACCTTTTTTTTTAACTCTAGAAGAGAATAAAAAGCATTTCTTCTTGTCATTTTCACTTGGCCAACTTCATTTAAACTGCCCCCGGAGGATCTGAAACAGCATGTGCAAGGCGACAGAGCTAAGATCAGTAACACAGAAACTAAAAAGTATCTCCATACTTTTCTCACTTTAATCAATGGAAATCATATGTGCATTTCTAATAAACCTTTCCAACACATTTTAAGAGTGGAGAGTCAAAACTAAAAGATAAATTCAATTTTATCAATGTACCTAAAATGAGATCTCTGGCTCTCTTAAAATTAATTATTAAGAATGAGAAAATTGCTTAATTTTTAAAGATCTTTCCACATGACAAACTTTTCATTTAGCACATTGCTTGCTTGGCCTAAAGCCATTTAGGTGAATAGAATAAAATATTTTGGAGGGTATAGAAAAACAAACAACAACAGGAATTAATTATTCAGTTTTTCTAAATGGCTCTAGTCCCAGTTAAGATCATTTCTTCCAAATTTTGATAAGGAAATGTGAAATATAAAGCACTTAGGGTGAGAAACAGTTCCTTTCTTCTCAGTTCACTAAGGCCACTATTTTCCCCTTTCTAGCCAATAAGGCTTTGTGAGAGACTAATTCAGATATCGTGTCCTTTAAATGGTTTTCTATGGAGAATCTTTATCCATGTTCTCTCTCCCACTTTACACTTGAAAATTTTCTTCAAAAGAACTTTCTTTGACCTCTTCTTTGGCTAAAAGAATTTTGAGAGCTCTTAGTTATGTACCTGAATTGGCCAAAAAGGCTTGAATGCTTGGGTATAGAAGCGTTATCCATCTAGTTTCTTGAACATTCACCAAAGCCTGTGATACAGACATTAGAAAACCTTTAAGTTATTACAAGAGGCCTAAAAGTCAGTATGTTTATCAAAGGTTATCTGCACCCTGAGTATAGTATATGTCCTACACATACACATCCTTACTTAAAACTATGCAGAAGTGTACAAACAAGAAATTAATTTCAAAGCACAATCAAAATAATAGTGGTAATTGGTCCTAATCTCTCCTTTGCCAAAAAAAAAATCATTAAGTGGTACTGAAAACATTTCTATTATGAAGGTCTGAAATATTCAGGGAATTACTGCTCTCAAGTTGTAACAAATCTCTATAAAAAGTGGAAACCATAAACCTTTCAGCAGATAGTGCCAAAGGTAATATATCCAAATGAATTACTTTTGTTTTGCTTATTCCTTGTCCATGATTAAAGTTACCATAAAAATGGAGAAACTAACCTAACCATATATTATTTCCATCTAGTAAACCATAAGATGGTTTTATTAAAAATAGCTATTCAGGGGCCGGCCCGGTGGCGCAAGCGGTTAAGTGCGCGCGCTCCGCTGCGGCGGCCCGGGGTTCGCTGGTTCGGATCCCGGGCGCGCACCGACGCACTGCTTGGCAAGCCATGCTGTGGCGGCGTCCCATATAAAGTGGAGGAAGATGGGCACGGATGTTAGCCCAGGGCCGTCTTCCTCAGCAAAAAAAGAGGAGGATTGGCGGATGTTAGCTCAGGGCTGATCTCCTCACAAAAAAAAAAAAAAAAAAAAAAATAGCTATTCATTAATTCCTCCTCTAGTTTGATGATTATAAATACAATATCTTGTATTAAAAAGACTTTTATATCTTAAATATTTATTTCACACACTTTCATTTTATTGAATTTTATAAGAGTCACAAACTCTTTTAGCCTTGTTTATTAGTCTGTAAAATGGGAATATTAATATTTATTTATCAGGTTGATATGGGGTTTAGATAATTTATACAAAGTACTTGCAGCAATGCACGCCCAGTAGTAGGTGCTCATAAATCATAGTTTCCTCCTCTTCCGTTAAACTTCACAACTACTGAGTGAAAAATAAAATTGATATCAGTCCTTACTTAAAGTGAGAAAAATAAAGTGCAAAAATAACTGACAGATTCTCCATTTAATATAGCGAGGCAGGACTGGAACCCAGGTATTCTGCTCCCAGCCAAATTCATTCACTCATTTACATCCATACACTAGAACTTCTGATGACGTAGCAATATACAAAAGAGACAAAGTTCCTGTTCTCAAGGAGCTTGTGTTTTAATGGGAAGGAAACAAACACTATGACGTGATATTGAAGCAAAATAAAGCAGGCTAAAAGGACAAAAATGGATGTGGTTGAGAATGGTGGGTCACTTGATGTTGGATCATGGGAATAAGCCTCTGTGATGAAGTCATGTCTGAGCAGAGATCTGAAGGAAATAAGGGAGTGGGGTGTGTAGGTATCTGGAAGATCATCCCGAGGATGGCTGGTGTGTTTTAGAGACAGTAAGGCAGCCAGTGGGTCTAGAGCAGGGTGAGGTAGGCAGAGGCCATCAAAACAGTCCGAGTAGAGAGCAGATACTTCAGTGCCCTGTGGTCCTTGGTCCTTACCATATTGCTGTCCTCTTCAGTGAATCAACTCAGTTTCCACTTTGTAGTATAGGAACTCTTCTAGCACTCCTTCCACCCTACCATTATTTAGGAGGCTTTGTCAATGCTACAATAACAATGATGTAAAATTTGAAGTTTACAATGCTTCTCCAAATATACTACTTGTCAGTCATCACAGTGAAGGTTTTCTCAATCATATTTCATAGATGAGGAAATGGAGACAATGAAGCACTGGTTTTTCCAGAGTCATAACGCCAGAAAACAATATGCTTAATTTTGGAACTCCAATCCCGCTGTACCATGCAGCCTGAACCCCACCATTCTACTTCTCAATATGCTCTTAGAATAAAAGCTGCATTCAGAGCCTTCTGTGAAAGTAGGAAGGCTTGGTTCAGAAAGATGTCACATCTCAAAATCACCAAATGCAGTTAAATGTAATGTATGTGAAATATTATGTATCACAGATGCTGAGAAGAACAGGATTTGCTTAGAGGAGAAAATAAACTGTTTCCTAGAGCTAGCTTTTCAATAGAAAACACTCAAGTTTGATGTCTTAATAAAAATGTACCATATTATGTGGATTGCATAAGTTAAAAAAGTTTAACTTTAACTTAAATCTTAAACTTTTTTAAGTTTACTTTAGTGAATATGATTCCTAATTTTGCACACACAATAGATAAATAAATTGCATTAAAAAATAAAACCTCCATCTAATTTTTACATATCAAGTTGGTTGAAAATCAAACATCTCTAAAAGTACATTTTATAAAACATCTCCAGTAACCTCCACCATACAGTACTATCACCCTTTTCTGATTTACCATTAATAGACATGAACCACATAATAGCAAGGCAAACAAATATAATTTCCTCCTCAATTCTAACACCTAAAGTTAGGAAAGTTGGGTGAGTGACGTAAATTAACAGGAACTTTCATAAATATTTTGTCCATAGCCAGGAAACATTCAAGTTTTGTCTATTGCAGGAATAATCTACATGCTGGCCAGCCATCACACTTAATTAAATTTGTAAGGGTCACATCAGAGGTAAAGAATATTATCCACATGGGTAATGCAATAGGAATACTAATTCACCCAAAGGGGTCTCAGTTGCCCTTTAAGCTTCACCCTTTCTTATAGAAATTCTTATTGTCAGAATAAAAATATCAGGCTAGGTAAATCTACTAACTCATACCCTTGTTTAAGCGCCATTTGAATGTCTCATAAAATCATCCGTTACTATGGGCAATAAGTATTTATATTGAGGCTTCATCCATCTGTTCTCGTTCAAATAAAAGAGGATATTGTTTGTATACAGGAAAAAATTGTATCCCAAGGAAACACGTCTTTGTCCTTTGCTCACCACAATAACACTCAGAGTACAGTAATTTTAGTGTGCTTCACACCTACAGGGCACGAGCTACTGATTTAAATATTACAATTAGCAACTGTAAAACTCCTTATCAAAATTCACCACCATACTCTGGCAATTCCTTCAAGCGGGTTGCCCTTTTATGATGCCATCTCCCCGCCAACCTGCTGCTACAGACAAGCTGATTCTTGATATTTAAAGCTCAGGTTCTAGCATGGACTAAGACTGATCATGATTTTCTAAAGAGTAAGCCCGTGTACATCTTAACACTGTCAACATTCACGAATAGATTATTACTGTGCTAGAATTCCTCTGCACTGCTTGATTTCTTAAGCAGAAAGTCAATGAAAAAGAGCACCGAATGTTGGAAATGAGTAGACTTCAGTTAAAATCCTGAATCTTACTATTTGTGTGAAATCATGCAGGTTGGTTAATCTCGATGAGCCCGTTTTCTCAATGGTAACATGCTGCTAATATTTCTTATCTCATAGCATTGATTTGGCTCAAATGAAACAATGCACAGGAAGTATTCAATAAGTATATAATTACGATAAGTATATAAGTATATATGATAAGTATATATAAGTATTGTAAGTATATAAGCATATAGTACTTATTTAATATATAAGTATTATTGTATATGTGTGTGTGTGTTTGCCCTTCTATTACCCTTGGGTACATATCTTCTCTAAACACCACACAAAAATAACCTTAGGTCCATAAACTTCAAATGAATTGGTTTAATATAATCCTAAATCATTAAAACCTAAGTCAAATCAGTGGGTTGAAAGTTACTGCATCTGCCAACTCTCTTGTTGTTAAGTACCACATACATTAGAAAATTTGGTTAAGCTTGGTTCTGATTTTCAACCTCCATCATTCATAACACTGACTTCCATTCGATACCATTCATAAAAAAAATTTCCTGAGTCCAAGTTAATTTCACTGAGTAAATATAAATTGAGAATCAATGTTATACAAGACAGTGCTATGTGTTGAAGAATGAAGAAAAATTAAGAAAACATTTCCTGCTAAAAGATAAGTAACTCTACTTTGGAATTGCTGTGTACTCACTCTACTATTTCACATCACTAATATCAAAGAGTTAAGCACATGGACAAATGCTTATCAAAAGTCATCACCCAAGCTCCTCCATGTTCATTTCAAAGCAGTGCCTCAATAATGAAACAATAAATAGTATAATCAACCTGTTTTAGGGAAACTAACAATACTTTGACACAAAAGAATTCTAGGCGCTACCATTTTACTACTCTGGACCTCAATTCACCCATGTAGAAAATGATAAGTTTGGAGTATCTGATTTATCTTTATCTGTAAATATAATTACTTTCCCCAAATTTCAAATATTTCTCCAGTTAGAAATGTAAATTTGTTAGCTCTTGGCTAGTTAAATGTTGAAGTATCTCAATTAAATATGTTGACTGGTTGTGATGTTTCTTGAAAATATTTACTTCATTATAAAATGAATGAAAACTCATTAAAAATATAAGGAAAGCAATTAAAACTAGAAACAAGGGCTACATGAGGTATTTTCAGAAAAATATTCGAGTTAAATATGTTGAAGTATTTCTTATCCAAGTGTGTTAGGAATCACGCATGCATACTCTCATACACACACACTTCTTTTTCTAAATGGCTATAATCATAACTACTTTACACAAAAGATTTCTTAAAATTTGCTTTGTGATTATCTCACGTTGGGAGTTGGAATGGAAAATGTTTATTGGGAATTTTCTAGGTCAGAATATGTGCAAAGTAAAAAAATACTGAACACATTTTAAACGTAAATAAATCGGTTTATTGGAATTTGATTTGCATTGCCATTCAGATAAAAGATGTGCTAGAATTTCTCTTTCATTTTCATTTTTTGAAAAGACAAAATTCTAGTACAAGGTTTAGGGTAAACCTGGCCAAGATTGACTTCTGTTTAAAGCTACATTCTTCCCCAACTGCTAAATGTACTGCACACACACATATTTATGCCTCAGAATTGTGAGAATGAGAGTGTGAGTGTGTGTGTGTGGAGTGTTTGCATGTGGAGTATGTGTGTTTGGCTGGTGGTTGATATAAAGAAAAGATAAAACTGCCAGGAAAAAAGTCTTTACTCATAAGCTTTGGGTAAAGAGAGTGACTATTTCATTATACTTGCAATTGTCATTTCAAAGCCCTGTGTCTAGTTTCTCAAGGCTCTGCTAGCTTTGTGATATTACTAGATGGAGATCATTCTACTGTGACCAAGTTATATCTCCATACAGAACCCTCATTTTTCATGTCTCCTGCTTAAAAACAAACAATGACTTCCAGAGAAAGACACGCAGTTAGCTGATATGAACCTAGACTAGAACAGTGGCATTTTCAGAAATGAAATGAACAATTCTCAAAGGATTCACATCTCAGATTTTTATCTGCAAAGAGCTTCCTAAAATCTTGTTCTTTGAGATAGGAACTAGTCTTTATCTCTCAAGGCAGGTCAGCACTAAGCTGTTTGTGATGCTGGTTTCATGCCAATTTAGGGGCAAGAATTATTTTCTTCTGAATTTCTCACCTAATAGCTAAATTTCTTGCCTCTCACATGGATATTTGTGCTTAAGATTTTTGTGTTCGACAAGTAAAATTTTAGAAGCTATTTATAATTTGAGCTAATAGTTCACACATAACCAAAACATCGAAAAACAATGACACATAGAACGTAATCAAATTGTAACTTTATTTTTGCTTCCCACTTTCCATTTAAAATTTATCCAATGGGGAAAGCAATTTCTTTTACATTTTGGTAATAGATAATTCTACAATAATTTTAAGTTACAAAGCCTAGTCTTGCTTCAGTAGTTAAATATGTCCAATTCAAGTTATCAACATTTTAATCTTTTGTGTGTGTGTGTGTGTAAGATTGGCCCTGAGCTAACACCTGTTGCCAATCTTCCTCTTTTTACTTGAGGAATACTGGCCCTAAGCTAACAGCTGTGCCAGTCTTCCCCTATTTTGCATGTGGGTCACTGCCATAGCATGGCTTGATATGTGGCATAGGTCCGCGCCCAGGATCTGAACCAGAGCCACCGAAGTGAAGAGCACCGAACTTAATCACTATGCCACTGGGCTGGTCCCTGATCTTTTTTTACTAGAGCTAAGGCCTATAGTTGGTAGCCTCCTTGCCTTTGGAGAGAGGGTGCGGTTGACTCCCGCTTTCTTTCTCAGTTCAGCTTTTCCACCTCTTCCTCAAATTCACTGCTGCTTTTTAAATCTCACTAAGGTCAAAGTGTGGAGGAAGAGAAGTCAGGACAGGGAAGCCCCTACTTGCTTGTTCTCTGGGTCAGGGAGATGGTTGAGCACGCACATGCCTGCAGGGGGCTCCTCAGTGGCCTCCTGATCAGCCTCTCTGATTGCAGCCTCCTGGCCACTCCTCCAGGCTCAGCCCTGGTTCTCCAGTTGTCCATAATTTACACTTGCTGTTGGAGTCCTCTGACCCTCCCAGGAGGGCCCCTGGGCAAGACTTACCTCCAGTTTACATCATTAATCTATCATGTTCAGCGTAGGTGTGGTTACTTCCTGACAGCAGCTCCCTCCTTTCACACTTTGCTCAGCCAAATTTGGCGTTAGCTTTCCCTGGTGGGGTCAGGCATCTTCACACAGGGTCCTTCAAGTGCAGGCAATGCATATCAAGCCCTCCAAAAAGTCCACTTGAAGCTCCAAACTTTGAAGGTGGAGAGACGGTGTGCTCTCAACCCCTCACTGTAGGAACAAATCTTCACCCCAGAGCCATGGAAACAATCTTCACGTGTACAATTTGACAATTTCTCTAAGGCAGTCTCACACCTACTTGAGGAACTGACAATTTTGTTGTTTTGATGCCTGAAGGGGTATGTTAATTTTATCTTGTTACAGTTACACATGTAAAACATATCTGACACAGGATTTATGAGACAATACCTGACACATAACACGTGCTTACTTAATGGCAGTTGCCATTACTATTATTATCACCACCATCAATATAATATTTATCACCTAGGGAGAAGTGTATCCTACTCACCATGTCTTAACTGCTCACTTATACATGAATGTTTATAGCAGGTTTATCTGATATAGCCAAGAACTGGAAACAATCCAAATGTACTTTAACAGGTAACTAGATAAATAAATTGTGACATATTCCTGCAATGCAAAACTACTCAGCAAAGAAAAAGAATGAACTATTGATACACACAACAACACAGATAAATCTTAATACTTAATCAAAATACTTATGATGAGTGATATATTCAATATGAATTCAATATGAATATGAGAGGCCATATTCAAAAAACAGTCCGTAGTGTATGATTCCATTTATATAAAATTCTAGAAAATGAAAACTAATCTGTGGAGACAGAAAACAGATCAGTAGTTGCTTTGGGAAGTGGGTGATGGCAAAGAAGAAAGGGTGGGAAGTATTATAAAAGTCATGAGGAAACTTCTGGGTTTGATGAATGTGCTTATTATCTTGCCTGTGGTGATGGCATGATTGGTGTATACCTATTGGAAAACATAAAATTGTCTACTTTAAATATGTTCAGTTTATTGCATGTTAATTATACCTCAGTAAAGCTGTTTTTAAAAAATTTAAACAACAAGAGTGGGGCACCCACTAAAAGGTACCAAAGTACTGTCGTGCTTTTATTAAAATCTTCTCAGACAGGTTTATGATCATTATATTTACAATATTTAATATGAGCCTCTTGGTCTGTCTCTCCAGTGATCCAGAAAGTCAAGATTCACATCTTGTAAAAGGTTTGGCTTATTTTTTATTCAATTTATTTCTAGCCATTTGTATATATTTTACTGTTAATTTGAATATAATATTTTTCTAAAGATATTTTCTATCTGATTTATATATTGTATGTACATATCACTGACATATATTTTTAAATTTACCATTTTGCTGGAAATTTACATAAATTCTAATAGCTTTCCAGTTGAGTCTCCTGGTTTTCAGGGTAATCGACCCAGAGTTTTTACCTTCTAATATAATTTAATCAGTATTTTCATTAAAATATGGAAAGGGATATATCTGTCATCGCTGTACCGCCAAACTTCAGCCAAAATTCCTTTGCCGTGTTTTTAACACCGTGGTTATATTTCCATAGATAAGCCATTAGCAGAAAATAATTTGCCCATATAATAAATATCTATACTGTTCTATACTACTTTAAGACCAAGTGTCTTAGTTCCCTATATGTATTTCTCTGTTAGATAGACATAACATAAAGATCTCCGTTGCATGAAAGTTGTGAAATTTGCAATGGTGTTTTAGGAACTATGCATTTTTTTTAAAGAAATTTTAAGCAACTTTTCTGTTTTTCATTTGGTTTTTAGATGAGAGTCCACTGTGTCAAACAAAAAGGTTGGTTAGACTTCTTTTAAAAGAGTTTACGTTTTAGAGTCTTAGGGCACAGCAAAACTGAATGGAAGGTATAGAAATTTCTCATGCATAGCCTCCCCCGTTATCAATATCCCCCATCAGAGTAGCACATTTGTTAACAACTGATGAACCCATATTGAAATCATTATCATCCAAAGTCCATTGTTTACATTAGGGTTCACACTTGGCATTGTACATTCTATGGGTTTGGACAAATGTATAATAACATGTATCTACCGTTAGACCATCATAAAGAGTAGTTTCACTGCCCTGAAAATCTGCTCTGCCTGCCTATTTATCCCTCTCCTCCCACCCCGCAACCTGTGGCATCGCTGATCTTTGTACTGTCTCCATAGTTTTGCCTTATTAACAATTAAGAAATTGTTTTTAAGGAAAGAATAAATTTTATTTATTTGGGTAGTACCAAAATTTTCGAAGCACTTTCACATATATTGTCCAATTTCCTCCACAGACTATCCCTATGTTATAAATTAAAGGTAACAAAATCTAAAATCACAGAGCTACTAAAATGATGAATTTATAATTCTGAATTTCATGTTTTTTCCACTAATCTCTGGAAGTACAGGTGGTACAATAGTTGAGTGTATGCCCTGGAGGTGGGCTGCCTAACTCTTAAATCCACCCCTGGGTATGGAACTTTAAGCAAGTTTTCTTATTTGATCAAGCCATGTTTTTATCATCTTTAAAATAGGCACCATAATAGGGTCTTCCTCACTGGACCGTCATGAAGATGAAATGAGATAATGCACACAAACCTCTTCCATAAACCTGGAACATAGCATGTGCCCAGTAATTATTAGATGTTTTACTATCATATTTTACGTGTATGGATAGTAATAATTATTTTGTAAATCCTCAGTCAAAGATGAGTGGAATGCAATGATAAGTGCATCAGCTATCCAACTATGATTATGGTCTATTTTCCTTGGTGATCTTGGTTAGCAAGTGTGTGATTTTAAAATGGAATCTTTTGAATGTATAATAAATTTACTACAGGATAAAGATTAATAGTATGAAATGGAATTTTATTTTGTGTTGCACGAGCTTGTTATTTTCTGTGATGTTACTCAGCATTCCACTGATACTAGAACACATTACTTGAAAAGCAAGATTCCAGCATTTCAATGAGAACTTAAAAAATTAATCAGAAAGATATCATAGTGTATTGAGAGATGCTATCATTGTCATCCCTAAAATCCTGTGTAATCTACGATGTAATTATGACATACAGACATACATACACCTCCTCCCAACACACACCCACAATCGAAAGCACAGAAAAATAAAATTATGTGCTTGATGTTTGAAATCAAATAACTCGGATAATCCTTCAGAATGCCACATTTGGAGGAAGGCTGGCCAACTCAGCCTCGACTACCTCGTTAGTAAAATAAGTATAATATTACCTACATTAAGGGTTTTTTGTTAGGTATATGGCTTATACTAAACATCCCTAGACTCCTCCTTCCTAACCATTCTGAAGGCGCTGGCTCCATGCCTTCTGCTCACCAAGTGAAAGCAACTGGTGCAAAACGATCTAGCATATTCCTAACCAAAGATCAAATTCCTATAAAACTTGTAATCATTTATGCAGAAGATTACATTTTATTGTAGAGATGGATAAAGAAAATGATCATATGTTTTAATTGTAGGGAAACTACACAAAAACTCTTGAAAAAATGTGCATTATACTAATCTGGACTCCACAACTTGGAATAGAATTCAAAACAATCTATGCCACGACATGCGAGACCTTGCTGAAATAGTGGGTGAGCCAGTCAGGAGACCTGGGGAGTGAGCCACTGCGACTCAGAGTGAGAGAGGAACTTCTGTTCCATCTTATTCGCTCAGGTATAGTACTTCCTAACAAGAAAATCATCTTTAATTAGAAGTTACCCTCTCAATGAGGCCCTCTCTGACATCTTTCTAAATTCTGCTTCTCTTCCCTCTCTGATATATTTTCATCCTTATCATTATCAATTTTACTTATTTAGGTTATTATCTGTCTTCTCCTACTAAAATGTGAGCTCTATTGAAGGCATGGGTTTCATGCTTTGTTAACTATTGTTTTCCTACTACCTACAACAATGCCTGACAAGTGGAAGCTCCTCAATATTTGTTGAATTAACGATGAATCATGATATTGAGGATGAACCTGAGGGAGCTGAGGGAGGAGCAATGAGGCTAGACTTGTGCTCCCTTACAGCTTTCTGTGTCTGGCTGCTGAATAAAAAAGAAAAATCAAATTCTGGCGCTTCTGGCAAAGCTGATCTCTGGGATGTTCTTTCCAAGAGAAACATGCATTTGCTCCTAGATTGAAAACAATCCATTTCACCAAGTCTTAATTCTAACTGCAGCCTCTTTTCTTGGGGTAAATCTCAAACTCATGGCAGGAGCTGCCCAATTGACCTAGTGCTGAGTGTTCCCCATAGAATGGACTGTTGGAAGTTCCATACTGGTTTAATACCAAGTCAGCTTTCCATTAATACCATTTTTTTTATTCTTGTAGAAAGATCCTTAAGGCTTCTAATATTTAAAGCCACTAAGCTCTGGGACTGACAGTGACTAACCGTAGGCCTTGGAGTTGGGATCCCATTTTCTCTTCACTAATCTCTGGAAATGGTATTTTAATGCTGTGGCTTTCTGTACACTGGATTTAGACTGCATCAGTCTTCATCCCAGACCTGGCATTTACTAGCTTTGTGACTTTAAGCAAGTTACTTAATATGTCTAAGCCTTAGTTCTCTCACGCCTAAAGTAGCCATGATAACAATGTCTCCCTCATAGAATCACCATTAGTGTAAAATGAGGTAATGCATGTGAACCTCTTAGCATAATGATTGGCAACTGTGTGTGCTGAATAAATATTAGATATTGTTGATGTCATATTTTAAATATGTGAAAGGTAACAATTTATTTTCTCTTCAGTCGGGGTAAACAAGAGGAACGCAGTGATAAATGTATTCATTAACCTCCCAACGCTGACGACCAGCAGTTTTCTGATAATCTTGGCCAGAAAGCCCTTAATTTAAAAATGGAATAACTTGAACTAATATTAAATTGACTTCAAGTTAAAGATGTCTTAGGATAGTGTAAAGTTCATTTTTTAATGCCTTTTCTTGAAATTTCTGCGTATAAGTGAAATCATTTTCTTTTTCCTTCACTCTCACTCCCAACTGTTAAGAGAAAAGGGGCGTAAAGCCACAGAGTGATCAGGGAATGATGGTGTTGGTCAGAGGAAACTTCTCTGAGGAAGGGCATGCCATTCTGAATTCTATAAAGAATGATAGCTGCATCCACCTTGGGGGAGAGGTGTGGAGGAAGCATAGGGAATGGGCAAAAGAGTAGAGGCTAAAATCTCTCAAGGATCCCAAAGACAATATTGTTCCTGAGTTCAACGGGGTTGTAGCAAAATCCTTTCTTCCTTTCTTCAGTTATGTGAATTATTCTGAAGCTCAGTCTTCCTAACTTTTGACTTTGATATGACAATGAACTGGTGACAGATTCCCATGTTCAAGGCTCCATCTCTCAAAGTCATGCCATATTGGATAGATGAGAGAAAAATGTCACACTACATCACTTTGTAAAATGTCATCCTATTCTTTAAAAAGGAATAGAGGTTACCTATTTCAATATTCCTCAATTTCAATATTCCTCAATGTCTAATCCTCCACATAAGCCAATGGTAAACATTTAGCATCGAACCCTTTACCTCTAAGGCCATCTGAGTTCCCATCACCACATAAAAAATAGCAGCCCCATCTCCTAGAGCTCCCTCTTCCCACTACCCTGCTTTGTACTCCTTCATGGCACTTATTACCACCAGACATGTTGTGTAATAATTTGGTTGTATTTATTTTCTATCTTCTCACAATAAAAGGTAGGCTTCATAAGAGCACGACTTGATCTATTTTGTTCACTGTCCATCTCCCACTCCCTAGAGACATACCTGGTACACAGAAGGCATTCAGTAGGCACATGGACATGAATTAATAATTTCACAAAATAGGAGAAAATGACTCCAATCTTTGTCTCCATAAGGAAATAATCTTTATGCTGTTTAAATGTTTTATCTAAAGCTAGATAGTTCTACCAAAGAATCATTGTAATATAAAGCAGAATAAAGCCAAGAGTGATGAAAATACTTAAGAAAAGTTTTTAAATAATCAAAAATTCTAAACTAGAATGCATAGCTCCCTACCAGTACCATCACTCAAATCAACCATGGATGGAATTAAAAATTTCAAAAGAAAAGATTGAAAAAAATCTAATCATCTGGTTTGCTTTCTTATAAAAACTGGAATATCCAGCTATTTAGAAACATCTGGAGAATTTATTGAATCTCTCAATTTTTTACCTGGATAAATGAGATCATGCAGAGACAATGATAACTATTGTCACTGTCCTACAATAGGACAACTATTATAATGATTTTTTTGCATTTTGAAAAATGCATTTTTCTAAATTGGGCATAGTAGCAAACCATCAACAAGAAGACCGCCTACTTTTTTTCGTACCTTTTTCCTTTCCCAACAAACACCAAGGAAAAAAAGAGGCCAATTTGTCTTGTGAAAGGCCCTAGATTTGCAGAAGGAACAGTTATTAGCAAGATCAATCCCAACTTGCTTTCCACAGAAGTCTTACACTCAACACTAGAATCTGTCCTTTGTCAGTCCAATGGGATTTAACACGCACAGCTCCATTAGCATTAATGGTTATCGTGCAGACAGCAATTCCCTGGCTGTCAATGACAGAGCAGACCCAACAGAAGACACTTGTTGAGCATCTGAGAGGATCATGCCAAAGTTGTCCTCTATGGCATGACTGATATCCTTTCATTCTTCCTTTTTGTGCTCAGAAAGTCAATGGCTATAATAGAGTCTTATTGCAACAAACTGAGCAGTGGGATCTGAGCGCATCTGACCTCTCTTCCAAGACACATCTCCCAGAACATTTGGGAGAGTCTGTTAGCACTTTTACAAACAATGTATTCCCAAATCATATAAGTGTCCGGCTACATGGAGCTTAATAATAGACTCTTTCAAAGGAGTCTCTAAGACCCAAACTTATCTTTGATATCCTCTTTGCTTTCATAAACATTAACTATTTCCATTGCAGATTTTGCCTCAGTTCCTTTATTCAAAGAAACAAACAAAAAATGCCACCTGCCACTCAGGAGAGCTACATCGCATAGAGATGCTATATGGAAAAGAGCTAAGTCCTATTTTCCAATAGCTACTAACAATAGTAAGGAAACCAAAACATGGCCTTAAAATTATGTTCCTAATATCAATCTCTTTAGGCTAAACTACAATAAAACATGAATATAAACCACTTAAAATAGACCAACTCTAAGAGATGTATACTACCAAAGAAAACAAGGATATGTCAATTTCCACCTTATCCAAGAAAACCAGACTTTAACATTGCCTACATTAGAAATCTGGCATACAAAATTAACTCACTAAATAAATGTTCAGCATGCAAATTTTGAGCATATGTATGCACAATATTCACTTTGTAACACACATTGAAATATACTCCAAGCATTTATCTTGAAATATATATTCAACAAGAGAAGGTATGTGGCAGCATTCAAACATTATGACCTAGGTTAAAATTCCTGGCTCTGTTATTTACAAGCTTTGTAACCTTGGAAAATTACCTAACCTCTCTGAATCAGCTTTCTTAGTAATAAAATAATAGTGTTATCAAAACTTCAAGCTTCAATGTCTACCAGAGACGACACTCTATACATGAGAGGTTTTAGCATTCATTATTTAGTCTTCATTAAAGATATTTTACATAATATTTAAGTATTTTAGAGAGAATAGTCCATAAACAAATCATGTGTTTGTACATATATATCTATGTATATGAAGCACAAAGATATATGTATGTGTATGCATGTGTATAAGTACATATGTAAAGCATGAGACACCCATTTTTAAAATATTTTAAGGTCCCCTTAGATTTATAGAACCTGGATTACTACATAAAATATGAAGAAATCATAAATATGTAAGTAAAAACCTCAAACTATGACTCTTTCAAAAACTAAATTAAAGTCAAAGTATTGAAAATTTTAAAAATTAAACACCTTTTACAGTAGTTTGAAATAAAGTTGTTCATTCCACGACTAAGAAAAATCCCTTGGGGTCATTAAATATATTTTTTATCCACATTTATTTCTATTTGTCCTAGGAGACTTCAAATTTGCCCTCTAGCAGGAAGTTTCAGGATGGGGACTTTTCTACTAAAACACTGTGCCAGGTAATTTCTCACTTTGTGAATCAGCCATTGAGCTCTTCATAATTCTTTGCCTGAAACCTATTTTCTCTTCTCAACCCAGGTCCTGGTAACCATTTCATTCAAAATCAATGTGCTCCCAGAACCGAATTCCCAGGGAGGAATCTTATGAAAGCCATGAATCCCCAATGTGACTTGAACTCTGAGTACCAAAGTGCAAAATATACTGGTGCGTTTAAACCCCATGACTGAAGCGCCTGCAATCCTGACTATGGTACTGGCCAACCTTCTGTAATTAACTCAGTGTTGGTTGATTTCATGTGTTTGTCTTTCAACAGAAGGGGATATAATGCAATAGCTTGAAAAATGAAAGACCTTCTCATTTACACATGAAAAACCATCTTATGTAGGAGCTCCACGGGGCTGTCTGCAGAGCTCTGTGTACACATTGCATTTAAGGGCTTAGATCTCTCTGCACCTGCTGTGTCACTACAGACCCCTACTAGTTTGAAGCCTGTTAGGGCAGGAGACTTTTCAGGCTGTCTACAGGACGCCAATACAGCTGGTCAATTCAATTCATTTGATGAGAAAAAAAAAAAAATCAGTCACTCCAGTAGAGGAAAATTCATCAAGCCATTTCTTTGGTGTTGTGTAGACAAATAAACTGGTTATCTTCGTTTTCCATTTTGCCACCTGTTCTGTGGGGCTGTATAGACCCAGCTCAAGGCTCGTCATTTGTTTTAATCACACTAAATGCAGCACTGAATCAAGTTTCCAATCTGAAAGCTGCCATCTGCTCAACTCCAGAGAAGAGATTTAGACGATGCTACCAATTGCAGCCCCACAGAGGCCTGAGGCAGCGTTTCCCAAGGAAAAATGCAGCACTGCTTACTGTTTCTGTGAGACCGCCCTTAAGAGACAAAATATTCTGTGTATTACTATATAAAGAGATTTATGTCACTGACCAGTTGTTTATAAGGGGGATGTAGTGTTCCTGAGCTGATCAGAGGACAGTAACCATTATCCAGTTAATAGAGTTATTAACTAGAGCCAAATTGGTTCCATAATCTGAAAGCAACAGGGAGTAGCTCAGAAATTCTTTGACCACCCACACACCGTGAAGGACTTTAAGGGTAGTCATATAAATGGTCTACAGAAAAGCAGAGAACATTAATAACACAACACACAGCATATTTACATTTTACGCATGGCTCATCTATCAGCACTTGGAGTTTTTATCCCTCTTGGAAGATTTCTTCTCAGCAGCCTCGTTACTGGTGTCAGCTCCTGGTAGTAGGAAATTTATCCCCGGATGCTAACACATTAACAGAAGTGTGATATTATTTAACATAAAGAATAAATATGAATTATTACCTATGCTTCATAAATTACTTGCATTACACAGAGGTATTTAACATTTGTGTAATAGGAGTTTTACTATATATCTAAATTTTATATTAATCATATTTTCTATAAGAACCTATGTTCAAGATCTAACTATTTGTTTTCAGTAAATCAGATCTAATGTGTCCCTAAATATGTTATTGTTTATCATTATGTAGAGAAGAAACAAACCATCAATAAATATCATTTATTTAAAAAATCATTTCGCATTAAACTTATAGTTTGATTGGATGACAAATAATATAGTCCCATAGTCATGGCAATGAGCCAAAATAGGAATTTCCATGAAGGTAGTCTATTCCAAAGGGTAGAAGGTTAAATTAGTAAGACTTTCAAGGTCAGTAAATGACCAGATTCTCTTCACATTTACAGGATTCAAAGGGCTGTTATGCTGCAGAATTTCCACATCAGAAGACTACAATTGGCTAAAGTTATGAGTTGCCTGAAGTTAGCTTTCAAACTATAGTCTCCTTTATTTTGTTTTGAAGGTACCATGCTATGTTAAGACAAAAATTCGTTTTCACCCTTAATTTGAAGCCACCTAGACTTGGTGGGAGTGGAGGGGAGACATTGTCCAGCTGGTATAAGAAAGAACCAAAAAGAAAAACAAAAAGGATTTAAATAGCAGTTGGAGGGATTTAACTGAAACATAAAAAAGAAATTCTTAGCAGTGGGGAATTGCTAAGTGTTAGAATGGGTCGCATAGGGAAGAATAAATTTTCTTGTAAAAAGTAGATTTTAATTTGTCTAGAACGTTTAAGTGCCATCCTACCAAAGGTAGGAAGATGACTTCTCAGAGTCTTGCTGGCTAAATTAACAATTTGCTTTAGCAAAACTGGCAAGTAACTCAGTACTATAAACACCTAATATTTATTAAACATGAGATATCCTGGATTTTTTAAATAGATAATCTAAAGACCAAGTCCCTGCTCTCAACGAGCATATATCCTTCCAATGTGGGGTGCAGGCAGGGGAGAGGAGATGATGTTACAGCACTAGTGTTTTGTGATATTCTAAAACAAATGAGTACTTAACAAAATGAATGAATGCTTTATAAAATAAAAACATTGTAAAATTTGGTAGGTGCAAAGAGCCGGGATAAATACCAAATAGAGATGAACTCTTCAATAGGAAAGAACTAAAGAACTATGACCAAATGCATGAATCAAGATCCTCTGTTGGACACTGAACTGAATTATATATGCTGATACCAATTATCATTGCAGGAATGAATGGAGGGAGTAAGAGTGGGTGAGGTTAGTGATAGTCGGTTTATTTAGTCTTTAATTTTTCTAGGTACCTATCAATAATCGCTCCCCATCCCTTTAATAGAACAGTGAAAGCTTCCACAACACTATATTCCACCAAGATAAATTCCTTGAGAAATCTGTCAATTCTATTGTTTCCCAAGGATACTCCTTCCCAATGCCCTCTGTCTGGTATTCTGGACTGATTCCTCTCTGTGTGAGCCTCACACTTCCCTTCCTAGCATTTCCTCTCTCATGTATGTACTATAACTACTGTTTCCTCAGTCTACTCCGTTGTTCTTGCTGACTCCCCAATTGTGGTAGAGCTTATCCATAGAAGTTTACTAAGAAAGAATACATAGGAAGTCAATTTTTGTAATCATGCATGTCTGGAAATGTCTTTATTCTAATAATCTTCAGGTTGATTGAAAGCTTAGCTGCATATAGAATTATTCAGAAAATGTTTTATCCCAAATTTTAAAGAATCAGCTTCCAGCTTCCAGTATTGATATTCAGAAGTCCTATACCAGTCTGATTATGATCCATCATGTGTAACGCATTTTTCTAAGACAGCTAGATCCTTCTCTTAATTTTTGACATTTGGACATGTTACGTTGCCTTGAAGTAAGTGTTTTCTCAACCATTTTGCTGAGTGCTTCATGGGTCCTTTCATTCTAGGAACTCATATCCCCCACCTTCCTGACAAAGTCTTCTCTTATTTCCTTGACATTTACCATCATCTGATTCTTTGCTCCTTTTTGTCTTTCTGAGAAACTTCAATTAGTTGGGTGTTGAACTTTATCTCTTTGTCTTTTTCTTCTACTGTCTTGATTATATCAATTTTTTCTTTTAACACCTCAATTTTTTTAACTATTATATTTTTAATTTCAAAGAACTCTTTCTCATTCCCTGATTGTTTCTTTGATTAATATCACATTGTTTCTGTTTGACGAGTATAACATTTTCTCTTATCTCTCTGAGAATATTAGTTATAGTTTTATGATACATTCTTCCCTTCTCTGGATGGACTCTGTTTTCACTGTTTTTGTGTCTTTCTCTTATGTTGACATTTTTACGTAAATTTCTAGTGGTCCTTGACTATTCACTCATAGAGTAAGAAATTTAAAAACTAATCTAGAACTCTGTGTATGGACTGGGTTCATGAATTCATGGGCTGCCCTGTAAGTTAATAGAGTTTCAAGCTAGATTTTTATAAGGAGATCCTCAAATGTTTGATCCTGGCAATGATAATGCTTACATTATAGGAATTAGACTTGTAAAAAGATGCACATTCTCATCATGAGATATACCAATATTGGGTTAAGGCCCCTGTTTTCAGGAAGGAAACACATGCCACCTCTCCTTTGCCTGAAATCACTGATTCAAATTCCCTATGAAGCCAGTTTCTCTGGAAAATAGACTTATTTTCTCCTTCAGAGCTGGGAAAGTAGTAGCTGCCTGGCTGTTAGAGGTTGAAGAGGGCATCTGATTTTTCTAACTGCTTCTTTTACAGAAACAAACCAATGCTCTCAATTTTGTCTCCCTCAAATTTTGCCATTTGCAGAACCTGGTGCCTCTAATCCCTTAGAACTGAGGATCTTTCCAAAGTCCAGTGGGGAAAAAGTGACCTTCTCCTCTCTAGTATACTTCTCTATAGGTACCTAGGGCTCCATGTCTCCTTTGCCAAATCATTCATTACACATCCTTCTGTTTTCCACTTGAAGTTTGATGTCATCTCAGCTGCTTTTGTCTTCGTTCCTGTTTGTCCCCGTAGATTTTTACCCCCTTTATTCCTCTCTGTTATCTTAGTTGGGTTTCAGGAGGCCGTGCATGCTTTCAATGCACCAAATTTAACCAGACTTCAACTCTGTTTGTTCAACTGTGAAATAAAGAACTATGATGTCTGCAGACTTTCAGATGCCAAAGTATTAATCTCAGACGTTAGAGGACATTATATGTAGGGAAAGCTTGAGTAGTAGTTATAGATAGGAAGAGAGAGAGGGAGAAAATCCACAGAAAGGATCATTGTTGTCCTATCTCTGAGAAAGGAGCAGCCAAAGTCAAAGAAGTTTGACCTCTAGGAATGTAAGCTACTCACACAGAGGCAGAGTGCCAGCAGGGAGAGAGCAAGGGGAAAGATTCAAGAAAAGCCAGGAAGACAACTCTGAATGCATTAGCATTTACAGTGTTCTCTCTAGCCCAGGTTCAAGGACAAGAGAAGATCCAGGAGCCCAGGAAACATATGATCTGACTAAAGAAAATAATAGAAATGAAGCAGTCAGGAGCAGAAATGGTTTGCAGAAATAGTTGTGGCAGGGTACCGGGACTCTGGGAAAAACATAAAAACAAAGCTAAAGGAGACATCCATAAAGATCAGGAACAATCAATTCTAACTATGTTAAAGCCCAAAGGTTACAGAGGTAGCCATTCAATTTTTCAGAGAACGTCAAAGGATATTTTTTATTATAGAATATAAACAGCTAGTGAGAAGGAAATTTGACAATACTCCAAGGGTCTGTGTTTGGAAGAGTTCCATGTGCTTATTTTAATTATGTTTTCTCTTACTTTACGTTACAAAGCATGCTCAATTTTGAAAACGCAAGCTGGAAGCATAAAATATATTATGTAGTCCATTTCTTTGGCAACACACATGTAATAATTAACAAAGTTGTGGGGAGAGGCAGAATTGTGTTATAAAAGATAGTTATTGCTGTAGATTGGGGACTGTTTTATTTGCTAATTCATTTCTTTTATCATACAGCTAATATTTCTGAGTGCCAACTATATGCTAGGCACTAGGGATTAAAACATTAACAGAAAAAATTCAAAAAACTCACCATAATTTTGATAGGAGGAGGGAAAAAAACACAGAAGTAAGATAGTCTATGAAATGAGTAGTTATTTTCAAGTGACCATACAACTTAGAATATAACTTTTCTTGTACTTAAAAATCAGGTATTGCTAGAAAACTCCTTATAGTACAGCTATATTAAGCATTTTAAAAGGAGGTATTTTGCAGGAATCCTTTGCAAACATTTTTAAATGCATACACTGGGCACTTTTGCATTTGAAAAGAGCGTGATTTTAGTGGCTCCCACATAGACACAAGTTTCTACAATAGCAAATTGAAAGAGAAATAGCCAGCGAAAAAAAAACTCAGGAGATGAAACTGTGTGTGTCAGACCAGAAAGCTCTGGGCTTCAGAAATGAAATATTTGGCAATTGCAAACAGACAGAATGACTTTCTATAATTAGTACTTTATCTCTGACACAAAATAGTGATCAGCACCTAGCCCAGTGAATGCCTGGATCAAATATTTGTTGGGGGAATGAATGAATTAAATACCAGAGCAGTAGAAATCTGTGTGGACTACCACAGGATAAAGAAGCACATGAAGGAATCATGCAAATACAGAAACACAAGTCTATAGGGGCTGCCATAGCCAGTTTTATCTAAATTGTTACTGTAACCTGGTGACTAACATTAAACCCACATTATTTGTACTTGCTGCATATGTACTTATGCTTAACCAATTATATAAATAATCATTTGTTCCACGGTGTGAGTTCCCTTCTTTTTAATAAATTCTCTTGTCATCTTCATAAATGTCTAAGTTAAAAATATTCTTTCAGTTAATGTTAAGAGGCCATATAAATGCAGGGTAGGTTTGTGGACGTTTGCAGTCAGGATCAGGTAAACTAGAAATTTTGATTCAGTTTGACTGTCATGGAACCTAGGAATTTGCCCTTCACAAGAAAGGAAGTCTGAGGACTAACTTTGAAGAACAGTGCCTTTCAGCAGGGGCAATCGATTTTGGTGACCCTCCTTTTAAACTTTACAGTCTCCCCCAAAATTATGATCCAGAAATACTGGCTCAGCCAAAATACAAATAAAATGGTTTTAAGAATGAATTTAGTTTCAAGTTTTGTTTATACTCACATAGACATACAATTGGTAGATAAAGCAGATACTAGTCAGTAGGATCAAATTGCTGATTGATGAATCAGAGCAGTATTTAATCTTAACCATGCAAAAGGAATTTATTTTAACACCACTCTTCCATCTATCATTGTAGTGTCATTCCCATCCATTTGAATGAAGAATAAAGTTCTCCTGGTGAGAAGGGACAGAAAAATGTACGCAGTGGTAGCTCAAGCCTTGTATTTGGCGCCATTTTGTTTCTGTGGGCTTGAATTCCAGTCTTGCCCTTCTGAGCAATGTAACCTCATTTTTCTTCTCTGTAAATTAGGTGAAGTGTGAATTAAATGAGTACCTATGTAAGATATTTAGCAGAGTGCTAATACCAGGTTAGCAAAAGATACTTCACCATCTACCATGTACTACTAGTAGTAGTAAAAATAAGGTTTCTTATCTTCTATAAACCACATGGCAATTAATTTGTGAGAAAGGAAAATGAGGCCCATCTATAAACTTCTATTAATAAAAAGGCAAGTAATAGCATAGAATTTAAACGAAAATGGGTCTTCCTGAAATCAAAATATTAAACAGAAAAATGAATGTTAAAGGCAAAAAAGAGAAGTGGACTGGGTGATAATTTAGCACTTTTTTGCTAAGAGATAAAAACAATGTTCAAGTAGCCAAACAGTGTCAAGAATTCTTTTAGTCTCGCTTCTGAAATCCCAGAGTGCAGACCAATTTAAAAAAAAAAAATGTACCAGTTTATCAAAATAACCTGAACTACCTCATTCCCATAGATTGATACCTCACTGCTTACTTTATCCCTGCAAACATTAAATCAGGCTTCATTCATTCAATGATTTTTTTTCCTGAAATATTGAACACCTACAATTTCCAAGCACTCTGCTGTTAACTGGGGATACAATGAAGAAACACATCCTTCGTGGGAGTCTAATTCTAGCAAGTGATTAAACAAATGATTATCAAAATATTGTAAATTATGACAAGCAGGAACATAAGTACCTAGGACGGTGAGAAAAGAAACTAATGGTTGGGGACGGGGGGAGTGAGCGACTATACAGGACGATCAAAGAAGTCTTCCCCAAGAAAATAGTTTTGAGCTGAGAACTCAATAAGAAAGCCTGCCGTATGCATTAAGAACAAGAAGAGCAGAGCATCGCAGGCCAAGACCTTCAGGCAGGAATGAGCAAGGACAAAAGAAACAAACAAACAAAAAAACCATAATGGTTGGAGCATAAGGAGAGAAGGAAAGTGGTCATGAGATGTGGTTGGAGAAGTAAGCTAAAGTCAGAACACTTGGGGCCATAGACGTCATATTAAACAATTTAGATTTTACTCTAAAAGTAAAGGGAGGCCATTAAGCAATATTGACATGTATGTGCCTTGTGTTGTAGTAGTGGTTATGGTCTAATTAACCTTTTAGAATAAAATCACTCTAACTGCTACATGGTGAATAAAGGGAACAGGACATTAGAAGAAGCAGTAAGATGAGTTAGAAGCTACTTGAATTAGCTCAGATATGAGGTGGTTGTTTAAACCAAAGTAGAAGAGTAGAGATCAGTATAAGTAGACAAAGATGTATACTAGAGATATCACCAATAAAATTTGCTGTTAAATTGTATTAGGGGGATTAGGAAAACGTAAACCAAGGACTCTTCCTACAGTTTTGGTCTGATTAATCGGGTAAATTTACTGACATGGAGAAGACTGAGAGGAATAGTTTTGGGGGGATAGGTATCAAATACTCTATTTTAGACCATAGAATTTTAAGTGCTTGTTAATGGAGTTATCGGATTAGAAGTTAGATATAAGTCTGGATCTCAGGGGAAAGCTCTGGGCTAGAAGTATGCAATTGAGGTTCACCATTGTATAGATAGTATTTAAAGCCATGTAAATGGATGAAATCCTCTAACGAACAAGAGTAGAGAGGAAGAAGGAACCAAGACTGAAGCCTAGGACAAGCCAATCTTTAGAGGCTATACAGAGGAGGAAAAGCCATCAAAGAAGCAGGAGAAAGAATGGTCAGAGCAGGCAGAAGACCAGAATACGGTGGTGTTGATTTTGTGACTAAGAATCTTCCCTGAGACTTTACTTAGCTTTGTTTCTATGACTTAGACTTTTGAGTTCATTATTCCCATTCCTCACAATTCCAAATATAGAGTTAGTCTGTTCTGATGGAAAAGCATGAATTTTAGTTGAGTTTTAAGACTGCATTAGAAAAAGGCACTTAAATATAGGACTCATTTTTTTTTTTTTTGAGGAAGATCAGCCCTGAGCTAACATCCATGCTAATCCTCCTCTTTTCTTTTTTTGCTGAGGAAGACCGGCTCTGAACTAACATCTATTGCCAATCCTCCTCCTCCTTTTTTTTCCCCAAAGCCCCAGTAGATAGTTGTATGTCATAGTTGCACATCCTTCTAGTTGCTGTATGTGGGACCCGGCCTGGGCATGGCCGGGGAAGCGGTGCATCGGTGTGCGCCGGGATCTGAACCCGGGCCGCCAGTAGCAGAGCACGTGCACTTAACTGCTAAGCCACGGGGCCGGCCCTAGGACTCCTTTTTACTATGGCTGTACTTTGGCAGTCTACTTAAATTCTCTGAAGTCCAGTTCTTCATTTATAAAATGGAGGGAAAAAAATTAGACAGTTGTGAGGATTAAAATAGATAATATATGAGAAACACTTAAAACAGTGTTTGGAATATGATAAGCACTCATTAAGTAAACAATATTGTTATTTGAATTTGTATTATTTCTCAAAACCTCTTCTACTATACTACTGACCAAACTTGACCACTATCACAGAAAAAAATGCTAATATGATGACAAGATAAAATAATCTATTGAGATAAAGGATCAAGAAGTACCAATGAGAGAAGTATATACAAAGGTTATGTAAAAGAAAGCGGAGGGACAGTTACTTGTGGCTCGTGAATAAACCTATTAAAATGTTTCCAAAACAAAAGAAAGGCAAAAAAGGATGAGGAGGAGGAAGAGAACAGGGAAAAAAAGACAGTAACTTTGCAGGGAAAATAGGACTGTGTCTTAAAAAAAACTGTATACAAAAATTTTCTTTGATTTGTTCTGTGAAAAAAAGAATGTAGATAATTAAGAATTTTAAAAATATATGAAAGTTCTACCTTTAAAACTTTAGATAAAACAATTTTTGAAAGGTGTGATATAAGTAGCACCATTAGAGAAACTAAAGAGTGATGGTGCTCAAAGAATATGATTACTACTGGCACAAATGAATTTATCACAGAATTTCAGGTCTTAAAGGAAGACTTTGGCAACAGTTATCAATGCAATACTCTCTATAAAAAAAAGATGACTCAATGACACAAGGTCTATTGATTATTGTGTTTAAGAAAGAGCAGGGCAGGACTTCAGAAATTGAAAGCTCTTAACATTATTGAATTCAGACCATAAAATATTTGTGGGGATTTTATTGCAAAGACAAATGGCTACATCCACCCAGAATGATATGTGGGATCCAAATCTGTGCAATAAAAGGAAAATGGCTGACTGCCTAGTGTCTTCCATAGAATTAGTTGTTATTTCATGCCATCAGTTGGCTCTGACTCGGGGCGACCCTGTGAATGAGTGATGTCCACAGTGTCCTGTCCTCAGCAGCCGTACTCAGCTCCTGTAGACTCATGCCTATGGCTTCCTTTATGGAGTCAATCCATCTCATGTTTGGTCTTCCTCTTTTCCTGCTGCCTTCTGCTTTTCCCAGCATTATTGTCTATTCCAAAGAATTTTGCCTTCTCATGATGTGCCCAAAGTAGGACAGCCTCAGTTTTATCATTTTTGCCTCCAGTGATAGTTCAGGCTTAATTCGCTCTAGGACCCACTTGTTCGTCTTTCTGGCAGTGCAGTGTATCTGTAGAGCTCTCCTCCAACACCATATTTCAATGAATTGATTTTGTTCCCGTCAGCCTTCTTCACTGTCCATCCTTCACACCATACATATTAACTGGGAATATAAGGATGTGGATAATCTTGGCCTTAGTATCTCATGACACTTCCTTACACTTGATGATCTTTCCTAATTCTTTCATTGCTGCCCTTCCTAGTCTCAGTCTTCTCTCGATTTCTTGGCTGCAGTCTCCATTTAAATTAATGACTGAACCAAGGTAAACAAAATTTTTAACAACTTCAATGTCTTTATTGTCTGCATTATAGTTGTGTAGTTCTTCTGTAGTCATGATTTTTGAATTAGAATTAGTAGAACACACTAAAAAGGGTAGGACGGTTCATTACCTAGTAACTCTACATTAGGTAAATGCCTTTGACTAGAGACAACATCCTATATGTTCAATGAAAATGTACAACGTATAGGGGTAGCCATTCAAATGTGTGAGATACAGGAGAACAATATATAGCAATGTGATTAGTAATCCAATCAAAATGGGTAGAATTGACAGGAAATATCAGTATGCCTTTGGCAGATACAGATACATAATTGTAGGCTTCTGCTGTACACATTGGCAATAGATGGAGATGTGTAACATTTTACGTGGCATCATCCTTAAAGGATTATGGAATGCCACTGATAAAGACATCTAAATATTGAAATCCATGATAGATATTTGTTTGTCACTATTCTCCCTGCATTGTAGAAACTTTCTATAATCTCAGTTGCTTATCCAAAGGTGGGTTCATAAGCATTAGTTACATTTTTTAAATGCCCAGATGAATACTAGTCTAGAGAGCAAGACTCATCCCCGGCTTATACTGTGAGTTCCAATGTTCTACAGTCACAAAAACCCTGGAAATTACAGCATCCTCTCTGGATCTCTGCATTCCAGTCAGAGGCCCTAAAAGAGAGAAACATGCCTCACAGGTCACTTCTAATTCAAAACTTTACCAGTTGAGTTAAGGAGTCCCAAATCTAGATTTCAGCATAGGACACAGGGAAGCATTAACAGGCTCCAAGTTTCTACAGCACACCTGAATCCAGAGAAGAAAATTTAGGCAAGAATAAAGCCTCTCAGCTCAACTCACTTCAATTCTTTTCTTTTCGTTATTTATTTATTTATTTATTTACTTATTTATTTTGTCAGGAAGATCAGCCCTGAGCTAACATCCGTGCCAATCCTCCTCTTTTTGTTGAGGAAGGCTGGCCCTGAGCTAACATCTATTGCCAAACATCCTCCTTTTTTTTTTTTTCCCCTTTTTCTCCCCAAAGCCCCAGTAGATAGCTGTATGTCATAGTTGCACATCCTTCTAGTGGCTGTATGTGGAACACCGCCTCAGCATGGCTGGACAAGCAGTGCGTCAGTGCACACCGGGGATCCAAAAGTGGGCCGCCAGTAGCTGAGCGCATGCACTTAAGCGCTAAGCCATGGAGCCGGCCTCTCAACTCACTTCAAATGCAAACAATCAGAATCCATTTAACTAATGCTTGTGGAACATGTAGTATACATCACGTGGTTTGCTTGAGACACAATGATGAACAAGACAGTTGTTGTCCATAGCTTAGTTCTAGTGTGAAGGAAATGGAGACAGAACGAGGAATCCTCAATACATTAGGTAACCATAAAGTGTTCTGAACGCACAGAGGAAGAACTCTAAACCTAGTTTTGAGGGTCAGAGAAGGCTTTTCTTGTATAAAAAATACCTGTGCTGGAAGCAAAAGGTTGAGGAGTGAAGCAGACAAGACAATTGAAGCAGTAATAAGAGTATTCTGGGCAGAGAGAGTAGCATGTGCAAAGACCTGGAAGTGAGAAAGAGTGAGGCATATAAGAGAACTGGAGTTGGTTCAGTTTAACTTGAGCGTAGCCTCAGAGGAGAACTGCGCTAACTATGAGGAGTCTTGGGAGATCTCTGCATTCAAGTGAGAAATAACGGTTGATTTCGTAAATATTATAAATACACACACGCGCGCGCGCGCACGCACACGTACATACATATCCTGAAAATAAATCACCCTTTGCCTTCTGTTTCCAAATATCTATCTCTTCACAATATTTTGACGTTGTTGTGTAGACTCAGAATACAATGACCAAGAGAGAAGAATGATATCAGGTAAACATCAGACCTATAGACAAAATATTTTTAAGTGAAATTTATCAAGTCATGCCTAAGATTTTTCCCTGAAGTAAATTATTTTAAAATCTTTTTTGGATACATATACCTTACTACCAACTATTAAGTATCATATCTGTTTCATGTCTATAGTTTATGGTTTATGAAATTCAATTTAATAAATTTATTGACCATTTAATTTGGCCAGGCGTGGTGTAGGAGAGGAATAATACCTGAAAATATGAGGAAGTTTGAACTGCTGTTTCCTGTGTTCAATACAGTGGAAGGAACTGTTGGGATTAGAGCCATAGGTAAAAGGTTCAGACGAGAGATGCACAGAGCACACCATGAAGATTCAAAGGAGGGGTTTATCACACAGAACCAAGAAAAGATTCAAGGAAGAGGGAACACTAGACATGAACTAAAGGAAGGACAAATTTTGCCAGTTTTAGAAGGGATGGAACACATACAATGACCAACGGTTTGTGTTTTGTGTTTTATTTTATTTTTCTGTTTGTTTTTATGTCAGAGATTCTTCACGTTGTTAGTGTATTAATATGTACCGTGAAGCTCCTAGGTGGAGTTACAGCCGGATTTGATCATGAAACCGTAGATGCTTTCTCTCTCTCTGAATATGTTATAAGGCTAGCATTGGTAAATTTGCTTTAGAGCTTTGCTTCTCAAAGTATGATCCATAGTCCAAGAGCATTTGAATCATGAGTGCTTGTTAGAAATTCAGAATCACGGGCCTAACCCAAGACATACTGAATCATTAAACTTTCAAAAGCACGTCTAGAGAATGAGTCAGCAAACTTTTCTGCAGAGAGCCAGATAGTAAATATTTGTGGCTTTGAGGGCCATACATTCTCTGTCACAACTACTCAACTCTGCCATTTTAGTGTGAAAGCAGCCATAGACAACATGTACATAAATGGAATCAGCTATGTTCCAATAAAATTTTAGTTATAGAAATAGGTGGCAGCTGGGGCCGGCCCGGTGGCACAAGCGGCTAAGTGCGCGCGCTCTGCTGCAGTGGCCTAGGGTTCGCCGGTTCGGATCCTGGGCGCGCACTGATGTACCGCTTGTCAAGCCATGCTGTGGCGGCATCCCATATGAAGTGGAGGAAGATGGGCACGGAGGTTAGCCCAGGGCCAGTCTTCCTCAGCACAAAAAAAAAAAAAGAGGAGGATTGGCAGATGTTAGCACAAGGCTGATCTTCCTGTGCTGGAAATTATCCATGCTAAAAACAAAATGTCCACTGAACCAGATAAGATCTGCAAAAGAGTTTGAGAAGGGGGAGAAAAGGAAGCTTAAAGAAAGAACCTCGGGAAAGACCTATATTAGGAAGGAGGTACTAGAGAAGGCAGAAAAGTAGAAGTAGTTTGGGAGTATACAAGCCAACAGAGAAGCTAAATTCAAGAAGAAGGAGGAAAATGAATATAGCAGATAATTTGAGATCCTAAGGTTCTCACACACATTTAAAATACTGAAAATATAACGTTTTCCTATATATTGCCACAGGAGTAAATATTCTAACATTATATCCCAACGCCAACCAAAGCAGGAGTCAGACAGCATGGCTTTATAGTTCTGGACAAATCAGTCATCACTCTCATTTGCTCAAAATGTACTGACTTTTTTTTTTAAACAAACCTTTACCATTAAATGTCCTTCTATTTTCCTTACATGTTATTAACATAGTTCAGAATGTTTAAAAAGAGAAAGTTGAGCAAAGACCAGAGATAGCATGACAGATCTTGACAGGAACAGCCTAGATTGATTTAAGTACAAGCTGTCAACATTGCTGAATAAACCTCTATGAATCCCTTCCAGTCTCTAAGACCAACAGGTTTGCAATCTGCAACAGGTTCTTGGAGTTAAAAAGAATTAGAAGAAAGATGATCTTTGCTGTATTTTCTATTTTGAGTTTATATTGAAAATGGGCATTTAATCAGGTCAGCTAACAGACATCAATTTACAGATAAGAGCAAATATTTTTACTGAATACTTTCTATCTTATCTTAGCAACATATGGATTGTACATGTCAACTAGTAAGCTGTGGCTAATCAATACTAAGTTACCAAGGTTAGAGCATGAGCTTTCTTGCTATGGTTGTCAATCGTATACCATAAATAGCTGAATTCACCTTTCCTTTATCCATGCAGATATAACATCACTCTCTAGCTGGCAACTGTACCCTAGTTTTACTACAGAAACAGTAAAAACAGTGATAGTAATAATAGCTAATATTAATTAAGAGCTTATTATGTGACAGGAACTCTTAGAAGAGTTCTACATGTATTAACTCATTTAAACCTTATTAGTTTTGCAGATACCAATTATTATCTGGAAAGTGTCTTAAAGATCATAAAATCCCTGACTGCCTTGATTTTTCTTCTCTGTGGCACTGTTTAGTGGGTTCAGCCCAAGCAGTCTAAGATCAGAGACATGGCATTTGCTCAACAGGTTCTGGCCAGCAATACAAATGTTTTGCTGCATATATGTTGATCAATTCAAGCCCAAGGAGCACACATGTAATTGGCCAGATCAGCTTAATAAGTAATCAGTTCATTTCTCCAATCTGGCTTGATTCAGGGGCAAGATCTGCACCTTTTAGGGGTATGGAAAGATGCCCAGAAACAGTCAAGAGAAGGATAGCAAATGCACAGAATTTAGTTTTATTCTTACCTGTGCTCAGTTAACTGTGTTACTGAGTGCTGATAAGCTTTAGAAATCTCTACAATGGAACGTTACTCTGAGAGGTAGAGTTGAAATTAACAAATATACCTTACATTGCTTGTGGATGGAATTTTAGAACTATCAGCTAAGCACCCATCACTACTTTAGAATCATTTAAAAGATTTATTCTGTTTGCATTTTATGTTTGTAACTAGTCCCTATCCCACCCTTTGTGTTCTTTTTTCTTGCTAAGATCAGAGAGCGAGCTTTATTGTCTCTGTTCCTCAATCAGATAGTGCATACACCACAGACACTTGTTTCCTTTGCTTCTTTATGCACATACATCAAAACCTGTAGTTGACAGAAACAGTCTTTTGAAAAACATCACTGATCCCAAAATAAAATTCAGGTGATTTCTGCCCCTATATGACCCCTTACATCTGTAATCTATCATTTCCCAGGTGTCAGTTACTGACTATAGAAACAGAAATAACATTTAAATGATGCCTTTCAGACTTAATTAATTCAGAGTGGCAAGTAAAATATGTACGGTTAAAAGATCAGTTTCAATTCATATAGAACTTTGCTTTTCAACCATATTTAAGATATAAAAACAAAAACAAATGGCCTGTATATAATAAATGCAATTTTGATTCTTCTAGATACTAAACTGTTAGGGAAATTCAATTCCCTTCATAAATCGTGACACACTATGTAATACCTATAATTTCTGGTTTTCTTTAAAGATTAAAAGAAGAGAAACCAACATTAAAATGCTGGGTGCTACACTAGGGGTATTTGCATATATTAGTTCACTTAATGCTCACATAAACCTTATAAGGTTCACATTATAATCCCTATTTTACAAAGGAGGAGAGTAAGTTTCAAAGAAGTGAAATAACGTGCTCAAAACGCTCAAGTTGAAAAATTGCATAGACAGAATTGGAACCTAAATCTTCCAGCTTCGTCTTTCCCCTTTGCCATTCTTCCTGTAGGAGACAACTCTCTATGCGCTGTATTTGAGTATGTAAAGGAAAGATGGAAGAGGGAAGAGTGGCAGAGAGTTAGACAGAAATGGAGAGAAGAGAGAGTCGTAAAAAGGGCAATTGTGCCCTTGAACAAACAGTATATTCATTTTCCATTTTCTGCACTATTTAAATACAAACTAATCTCACTGGTTTCATGGGCAAAATTTAGTTTGGATGATTACAAAAATGTTTCTGTGGGGACTGAGAGGGACAGCTGCTTTCACTCTAAACTGTTTTCTACTATTTCTACTCGGTAGCAGATATTAGAGAAAAGTTAAGTATACAGCAGTCACTGACTTCAAATTAAGTGCTAATGAATGCAGATTTCCATGAAGATTCCAGGAGTTAGTAATTACAGTTTTATTGCAATTCGAAATGGTGAAATAAACTCAGTCTCCACTGTCCCATACATGTAATTGATGAGTTAATTTGTCTTCAGCACTCTCGCTGTTCTAATATTTCTCCATCAATGCCACGAAAATTAATACGATGCAAAATGTATAAAATTATACCCACTAAAAAAACCATTGTATGGTACCAGGGAGGCATATTTATTTCATCTGTGGATGGTACGGGGTCACCATCTTTTTTTTCCCCTTTCCCAGTGACATTTTCAGATTTGACATTCTGTGACATTTTCAGTTTAATATTGCTAATACCCTGGCTGCAGAATTAAAAGTACACCCTGAGGAAGGGTTGAATGCAGATGCATCAGGAGAGTATAACTATTCCTCCCCACTCCAACAAATGTTTATATGTAAACAATATATACATTAAGAAGCACTGAATAACTCTATTTATCTTTGATTTTTTTTTCGGGGGGTGGGGGGAGGGTAGGTGGTCAATTCTCCATCCCCAGGGGTTGATTCTTCATTGGAATCTTGATGTGCAATGAACCAATGTGAGATCCTACCTGCATGTTACCCGGGGAGTATATGATAAATGTCTAAAGTAGAGATTGAATGAAAGGCGCTCCGCATACAGCAGGTGAGGCATCCTCCCCTAAAGACAGCTGAAGAAACATATCTACAATTATAATTCAGGAGCCACAAGAGTCCCTACACTATATACCCCTAACTGATGAATAAGCCACAACGTTAATTGAATGGTATGCTCACTGACATTTATATAGGGTTCTGTTTGATGAATGAAAGGTTAGATTCATTTTTTTAAAGTGTAGTTGATAAGCTCCCTGTGACTGTCCCTTGGCAATACCTGTGGACTCCTATTGCATTCCAAGGATGCCACTCATCTGCTCCCTAGCCCAGCCACTGCTTACTTCCCTTCATCCATAAGCAGTGCAATTTTTCACTGGGAAGGAAAATACCCTTACAAGATTCAACCATTACTATTGAGTAAAAGAAATATGGGCAATATCTGAGCTATGGTATTTGGGTCTATTTATCATTTCCCAATGCCAAACAAGATATTCACCTACAATTGATCCAATCTTCCTTTTCCCCACTACCACTAGCCCACGATCTGTTTGAAGAACTCATTCCCTCCCCAGCCTCTAAATATGGACATTTATATGAGTGATGTTTTAACATGAGATGGAGACAAAAGACCTGGAGTGAACCCAGAGGATAACTTGATCTACCAGATCAAGTGACAAAATGAGACAGCTTTTGGGTTTTTTTTAGTTTTTTTTTTTTTTGTAGCTTCATTGAGGTATAATTAACAAATAAAATCGTATATATGTAAAGTGTAGTACAGAATGATTTGATATATATATATATGTATATAGTGAAATGATTACCACAATCAAGCTAATTAATACATCCATTACCTCACAGAGTTACCTTTTTGTGTGTGTATGGTGAGAACATTTAAGATTACTCTCTTAGCAAGTTTCAAGTATACAATACAGTATTATTAACTATAGTCACCATGCTGTACATTAGATCCTTAGAACTTATTCACCTTATAACTGAAAGTTTGTACTCTTTGACCAACTTTGGAAACAAGAACTTGTACCTCAATCCCACTTCGATGTTAGTTTTGCCATCCCTGGCTTGCCTGAGTGCTCCGCTTTAGGGTCCTCAAATTACACCCTGCGCAGACATAAGGCCCTCTCGGGCAAAGTCTACATAGGCCAAGTGCTAAGCACTATTTCACAGAACTTCTGAGAGGCATACAATATCACAAAAAGACTGTGCCCTGAAGGGACTCGAGCCTGTCGTGGACTAATTCTGTAGAAATTTCAGATTATAAGAATCGTATAAACAAAGCAGTGACCTTTCCGTCTGCTAGACACTGTGCCCTATTGGCCATAACGTGGCACCCAAAGACGTACAGAGAAGAACTATAAGGGTGCAGATGGGAACGTGCAGCTACTTGCCACTGTTGACTAGCTCGAGCTTAGCATTGCAAACGTTTCTTTATAAAGAATGCCAGGCATGACGCTCGCTCACTGTTATTTTCCTCTGCTATTTTGTTTTCGTTTGTTGTTGTTTTTAATGGTTACGCTATGCGCTTTGCAGAGAATAGATCTGAAAGACTCCCACTTCCTATCGGATTTTACTAAGCATCCCAATGTAAATGATAGCTGGATTTGTTCCCCTCTGCGTCGGTCTTATGTCTCCCTTACTTTTTAGGTGTGGTGAATATAATCTAACACCACGTACACATATATTTTCATTATTTGGCAATTATTTTTGTTTTACACGTATTTAAGATGTACTCAGTGTTAAGCTGCGGAAAAAAACATTCCCCAATACAGACTTTTTACAGGAAAGTAATTTTGAGGGTTTCTTTTTCCTAAGTGTCCTGATATGCAAGAGATGATCGGAAGATTTATATGTAAGAGTTGGGGGCGACCATTTTAGGCCACAATATCCTTCCCCTTGTTTTCCCACATTGTGACACAGAGGTGGTTGCTGTGAAGATTTATCCCAATTTATATTATAGTCCTGTATCATTACAGTATGCCCTTGGGCTTATAGGAGGCAAATGCATACTTATTTAAACATAAGTACTATATGATATTTGACGTAGTGGATATTAGAATTAACAGTTACATAATCCAAGGAAGGATGTTCTATCAGATTAGTAAATTGGTGATATTTTTCATAACCTGTTCAAAAGAAATGTGTTCTTTTGTTTACAGCACAGAGAAAAGCTACAAAGAAGAGAACAACATTTGTTGAGATGGATTAGGTAGGTAGACATAGCACCTAGGTAGATAGATGTTGGGAAGCTAAATGAAGGGAACAGTTATTGAGTGTCTTGTATATAGCAAAGTACTGTTTTTGGCCCTCTAACATAGGTTATATGGTGGAATGACATGTTTGTTTGTTTGTTTTTCCTTAAGCACCTCGATATGCTGAAGATAGGGAGGTACTTGCAGAAGACAAATACATAGGAGCTTTGTAAACCTAAGAGAAATACATTTGTAGCTTTTAATAATACATGTAAATACATACACAGGTGTTTCATAAACATATTCTATATATAATAAGGCAGTGTCTTAAGCACTAAAAGCAATTAAGTTGACATGGACATGTGGATTTCCAGTATCTCCACTTTCAAGCTTTTCCTCTCTCTTCTTCTATGTTCTCTGGCCCTAGTTGGGCATTTTATATGCTTAAAAAGGGTTTATTATTATGAGGCACTAGGGAATAATAATGTGCAAAATATGACTCTTCACCTTAAGAAACTTTTAACCTAGATGGAATATCCAAAATAAAACAATGTATACTGTACAGAAGGTTAACACAAAGGCACAAACACAAGGCTAAGGAAAGGATGATTCAGAAGAGAGATGGTATATAATCTCTCATGAGTGATGAGTAAGATGTCTGTAGGTAGAAGGGAAGTTAAGGGGAAAGAAAAACCATGAGCACAAAGAAAGACCAACGTCTATAGTTTGATAAGGTGAGTAATTGCTTTGTAAGTCACCTGCAAATCTTTTCCGGTATAGATATCACATAAATCAAAACAAAGGACTAAAATATAAATGATGACTACAAATCGAATTTGGCCATGGATTTAGGAAACAGAGTAATATCAAGGTTTTCTCTAGGCAAGAACAGAAACTTATGAAGTAGGTGACAGTGATCACAACCATGAAGAAATTAGTAAAAGTGGTAGGTAGGTGGTAAAAGACAGAAGGCAGAACATATATAGAATATGGTGCACATCAGAATAATTTTAGTATCTTTACATTCTCTCCTCTCTTCCCATGTTTTGGAAATAACTTAGTTCCAAATTTTATTCTATCAGCAAAATCTATAATCAAAAAAATACATCTCAGGGCTGGCCCCGTGGCCGAGCGGTTAGTGCCCCTTGTGCTCCACTTTAGTGGGACAGGTTCTCAGGTTTGAATCCCAGGCGCGGACATACTCCACTCATCAGCCCTGCAGTGGAGGCATCCCACATACAAAACAGAGGGAGATAGGCACAGAAGTTAGCTCAGGGCTAAAGTTCCTCAAGCAAAAAAAAAAAAAAAAAAGGGGGGGGAAGATTGCCAACAGTTGTTAGTTCAGGGTGAAACTTCCTCACCAAAAAAATTAAAAAAAATAATAATAATAAAATACATATCTGCATAGATTACATCATGTTCACCACCAAAATACTAATTACAACCCATCACCACACACATGTACCGAATTATCCCTTTCACCCTCCTCCCTCCCCCCTTCCCCTCTGGTAACCACCAATCCAATCTCTGTCCTTATGTGTTTGTTTATTGTGTACTGCTGGTGGGAGTGCAAACTGGTGCAGCCACTATGGAAAACAGTATGGAGATTCCTCAAAAAATCAAGGATAGAACTATCATATGATCCAGCTATTCCACTGTTGGGTATTTATCCAAAGAACTTGAAAACACCAATTTGTAAAGGTACATGCACCCCTGTGTTCATTGCAGCGTTATTCACAATAGCCGAGACTTGGAAGCAACCTAAGTGCCCATCAAGGGACGAATGGATAAAGAAGATGTGGTATATATACACAATGGAATACTACTCAGCCATAAGAAACGACGAAATCCAGCCATTTGTGACGACATGGATGGACATTGAGGGTATAATGCAAAGTGAAATAAGCCAGAGGGAGAAGGTCAAATATCGTATGATTTCCTTCATTAAGTAGTAGATAAAAAAAAAAATAATAAAATAAAAAATAAAAAAACGCTAAAAAAAAATAAAATAAAATACATCTCAAGGAAGATAAATATAGACAAATAAATTATGGACGTAATAGAAATGAGTGGATATCTACATCTTAGGAATAAAAAGAAACTGACAAAAGATAAAAAAATTTCCCACTAGGGTATATTGGTTTAAGAAGAAATAACAGTGAAAATTATAAAATATTTTTAAATTAATATTTTTTAACATTCTACATATCAAAACTTGTGAGATGTAAATAAGATATTCTTAGAAAGAATTTTATGATTTTAAATGCTTATTTTACAAAGGAAGAAAGACTAAAAATCAGCTATCTAAACATCCATCTCAAAACATTAGAAAAAGAATATCAGGTTAAACCCAAAGACAGCAAAAGAAAGAAATTTATTAAGAAAAGAACAAGAATTAATGAACTAGAAAGAATACATACAATAGAAAGGATCAATAAAGCCAAACACTGGTTTGTTTGTTCAAAAAAACTGATAAAATTGATCAACAATGGTGAAACTACTGAAAAAAAAATGGAAAGAAAACACAAATATGAAAGCCAAGAATAAAGAAAGGGAGATCATAGATCTCACAGATATTAAGGTAATCATCATAGGGAGTTATTATACTAAATATTGAAAAATTTAGATGAAATAGACAAAGTCTGAGCAAAGCACAACTTAATAAAACAGATAAAAGATAAAACAGAAAATGTGAACAGTCCTATATTTAAAAAATATATTTAATCCAAAATTAACAATCATCCCACAAAACCAAACAAAGTCTTAGTCCAAATGGCTTCCCCAGCATTCTGCCATGTATTTAAGGAGAAAATCATGTCAATCTTTCACAAACTCTTCCAGAGAATATGAAAAGAAGGTAAGTTGCCCAAAAAATTTTATGAGAGCAGCATGATTTTGATATCAAAATACAATTAGAAGGAAAAATTTATAAACGTCTCTCTCATAAACATAAATGCAAAAATGTTAAACATTATGAATCCAAGCCAATAATATATAAACAAGCTAAAATGTCATGAACAATGTGTGTTAACTCCAGGAATGTAAAATGGATTAATTTTTAAAAATTGATCAGTTTAATTCACCACATAAACAGAATAAACAGAAAAGTACCATATGATCACCACAATAGATGCTGAAAAGACCTTTGATAAAATCCAACATCAATTCTTAATTTTAAAAAAATGCGTGGGGCTGGCCCAGTGGCATAGTGGTTAAGTTTGGTGTGCTGTGCTTCGGTGGCCTGGGGTTCACAGGTTCAGATCCCAGGTGCAGACCTACACCCCTCACCAAGCCATGCTGTGGTGGTGTCCCACATACAAAATAGAGGAAGATGGGCACAGATGTTAGCTCAGGGCTAATCTTCACAAAAAAAAACAAAAAACAGAAAATTGCTTAGTGGCAAAGATGTGAAGAAATTGGAATTCTTTTGCACTGTTGGTGGGAATGTAAAAGAGTGTAGCCACTATGGAAAACAGTATGGTGGCTCTTCGAAAAATTAAAAATAGAACTACTATATGATCCAGCAATCCCACTTCTAGGCATATATGCAAAAGAATAGAAAGTAAGGACACAGGTATTTGTACATACATGGTCGTAGCAGCATTATTCACAATAGCCAAAAGGTGGAAGCAACCCAAGTGTCTATCAATGGATGAATGAACAAAATGTGGTATACACCTACAGTGAAATATTATTCAACCTTAAAGAGGAAGAAAATTTTGACACATGCTACAACATGGATGAACCTTGAGGACATGATGCTGAGTTAAACAAGACAGGAAATGAAAAATATTGTATGATTCCACTTCTCTGAGGTGCCTAGAGTAGTCAAATTCATAGAGACAGTGAATAGAAGGATGGTTGCCAGAAGTTTGTGCAAAACGGGGCAAGGGAAGTTATTGTTTAATTGGTACAGAGTTGTAAAAGATGGAAAGAGCTCTGGAGATGGATGGTGGTGATGGTTCTACAATAATGTGAATATACTAAACTGTATACTTAGGATGGTTAATATAGTAAATTTTATGTTATGTGTATTTCACTACAATTAAAAATTTTTTAATGAATGAAAAAATGCTTAGCAAACTGAAAATGGAAAGAATTCACCTTAATTTGATAAAGGGTATCAAAAAACACCTACAAAAATGTTATATTTAATAGTGAAGTGCTGAAAGCTTCACAAAGAAAAACAAATTAAAGGTATTGTTTGAATTAGAAAGCAAAAAATAAAACTCTCATTGTTCACATATAACAACTGTATTTAAGAAAAACACGCAGATTCTACAACTAAATTACTAGCATAAATTACTGAGTTATATTATGCAAAAGTTGCATGACATAATGCCAATGTATAAAAACTGATTGCATTTCTATATATCAACATGAAGAATTAAGAGATAAAATATAAAAATGTCATTTATAATAGCATAAAAATTCATGTAACTAGGAATTAATCTATCAAAAGACATGTGATACCTCTGCACAGAGAATTATGAAACATTATTAAAAAATAAGACAATAAACAGAATGATGAACTATGTTTATTGATACAAGATTCAATATTGTAATGATATAAATTCTCCTGCTAATCTATAGATTCAATCCCAATTAAAATCTCAATAGCTTGTGTGTGTGTGTGCATTTGTGTGTGTGTTTATACATTGGCAAGTGGATTCCAAAATATGCCCACAATAGCCAAGATAATCTTTAAGATGTTTGATAGGCTTAACTATACTGGATGCTGCAACTTATTTTAAATCTACAGTAATTAAGAAAGTGTGATATATCAGAAGAAATATACAAACAGAAAAACAGAGTAGACAGCTAAGAAACAAATTCATGAAAATATGGCTATCTGCTGTTGAGAAGAGTGAAAATTGGTACAACTACTTTTGAAAATTGTTTGCTCTCGTCTAATAAAATTGAAGATATGCAGACTCTATCACCCAGCAATTACACATCTGGTTATACACCCAACAGAAAGGTGTGCAATTGTGCGCCACAAGACATGAAAAAGAATGCTCATTGTTGTGTTGTTTGTAAGAATCCAAAACAGGAAACATTCCAAATGTTAATCAAAAGTATAAACAATTTTTTAAATGTGGTATAATAATACAAAGGAATATTACACATCAATGACAACAGCTATATGTGACATCATAGACAATCTCAGAAAGATAACATATAGCAAAATAAGCTAGACATAAAAGAATATATACTGTATGATTCCATTTAAATTAAGTCAGAAAAATAGGTAAAACTAAACTCTAGTGTTCAGCAATGCATACTTAGGTGATGAGATTATAAACAAAAGGAAGTGATTAAATTAGTAAGGAGGAGACATGAGCTAATAATTGGGAAGAGTTGTGAGGGGGCCTGATGCTATCTTGGCAGTGTTGTATTACTTAACATGGTTGGTATAAAGCGTGATGGCTTTGTGACAAACAAGAAGCTACACATTTGTTTAATTTTGCTATATTTCACAATAAAATGGCTGAAAATTAATCATAGAAAAATATGGGCTATTCAAATCAAATGAATGTCAAAAGAATGCCTAAAAAGAGTCTAAATAATATAGGGGAATGTTAACTTCTTTCACTAAAACTCTTTGTTATGCTTTATTACTGGTTCTCCTCGCTATTAGAGAGGCTGAGAGACACTAGCAGAAATTTATTGAGACCTGAAAAACACTAAAGTCCTAAAATGCCATCAATTTTGCTCCAGGAATGGAGTTAGATTTCACAGTAAACGACTGGGAAGGAAGATTTAAATGTCTTCTGCTGCAGCTGCTGCTCCTTCCTTTCAATTTCTTAATTGTGAACAAACATTCCTATTTCAAGGTCCAAATAGGTGATTTTGGAACCTCCTGACTCCTCTCGACTATGGTATTACTTTCATCCCCAGAGCCGCTTGAGGTAGAAGACCCCTCTTCTTGGTTTGCATAGGAGTCCACAGCGCTGAGAGGTGCACAGTGTTAGACACTTAGCTTACACGTACGCATGTAAGCCTTCACATTCCGCACACAGTTGACAGGGATGGGACAAGCCCCGAATAGCAACGTAGTCAAAAATATGGAGCATTATGCTACCACTCAACGTATCCACTTTATCACACACCTCCCCTGCCAATGTGAAGAGTTTGGATTGCAAAGCAGATATTCTGCCCCACTATCCCTCCTCAGGCCTCATCCCTTCTGATCCTGCTAGCATGAGTACTTGTACTCTGTTCAGTACAAGTCCAAGACTTAGCACTACCCATCCATCACATCACAGGTCTGCTCAAATAGATATGCACACATCATCGTGCTGCTCTCCAAATGAAGACAGGCCAAAAACTATGTACATACACCAACTAGTTGCCTCCAACACAGAAAGATTCTTTGATGCTGTCCTGAGCTAGGAAGAGAAATAGGGATGGAAAAGCCACAACTTTTAGTCAATTAGAATAAATTTATAAAAGCAAAAGAAATATGTTTGTGTGTGCAGACGCAATGTGATATGCTGTGTCACAGTATGGTGTAGGAGGAAGCACAAAAAACAAGCTGATCACATGCAACCAATCACACAGAAGCCAGTGAGTAATAGAATATATAGAATAACAGATAATAGAAATCACTTTAGACAAAGTGGAATGATGTGTGACAAATTTACAAACCCCAAGGTCTACACCGTATTCTGAAACAATAAGAGGATAAAGTCAAGTCAAGAATGCCTTCATTTGTTTAACAACCAGAAATATGTTCCTTTCTTCAGGGCAACCCTATGGAGGGTTTAGCTGATCTGCTGTGCTGAGCAAACAGAGGGCTGCTCACCAACAGCATGTGCTGGGGACTTGAGAAAGCTGTTCTCTCTTAATAGATACCATTTTCCAATTTTATTTCTTCTGGTGTGTAAACTCTTAAAGAAATGATGCATTGCATGGAAATTCATCCACAGCTGAGAGTGCAAATAAGGGAAGGAAAACAAAATCATAAAAGACATTAAAAGGTACATTTCAGAAAGCGAGTTTACTCAGTTTCTTAGGCAATGAAGCATTCATGTTTTCAATTTTAACAGAGAGGCAGAAAATATAAAAACAAAGTGATTCCCAGGGAAAAGATTCATTTAACATGGCTGAGAAAAGTTAGTTATTTTTAAACTTTTCCCCTTAAGTAAAAGGGAAATTGTGTGGCTGTGGATTTCGGTTGTCTCCTGAGACAGTCGGCATTCTTGCAGTTTGTGTGTAGGAGGCAAACGCTTGCTAAACTATTTGAGAAAGAAAGTGCATATATGATATAGCAGTAGGAAGCATGTATTGTATCAGATTTACCATCCTATAGCCAAGAGCATCTTGCTATACCGCGGTACTTCCATTGTCATGCACCTGCTGATAATGGTGAACTATATTTTGAGAAACCAGTGACTAAGTTTCAAAACTAATTCTCTGAAAACCAGAATGTGTTGCTGAAAATGCACACCTTTTTAATGTTTACATATATTTAGATGTCTGATGTGTAATTATAGTATGTTGGTCTCAAGAACACTCATTTAAGCAATTCCTTTTTTGCCAGAGGAATGAGGTTGATGAAATTTCCAGGCATTAAAGCATTTTCCCTGCACCTACTAACTGATGCATAATGATTTGAAATTCATTGATCTCAGTAAAGCTTAAACATAAAATGAAGAATGGTAAAATATCTCCTTCAATCTTTGCTTGCAATCTTTCAAGTACATAGGTGACCTTCTTTTTTTTTTTTTCCCCAACTAAAAGCACTTTAAACACACAAACATTTATGGCATAAAGAACTAACTAGAAGTCATTGATTTTCAAATTGGTTTTTCTTATATTAGATCTAAATATCTAGAAATATATGTCAAGGAAAACATTCACTTTACATAGCCTTTGCAAAAATTATATTTTCTAGATGAATAAACTTTCCTACTATAAGAAACTATATTGGTTTTCTTTACATGAATAATTAGCAATATCTTAGTTAAAGCACTTTGTTGGATTTGCTTTATTTCCCTAGATTTCTGCACTTGGGTCAACTGAGTTAACTTGGTCTTTTGTCACATGTGAAAGCATCATGTATTCAAGTAATAATAATAGCTATTAACAAAGGACAGCTGATGTCTATTGAAAGCTATTTTGTGGCAAATTATGTACTAGGAGTTTTATGTGCATTGTCTCAACAAATCTGCACATCAATAAGTATATTATTTCCCCCACTTAAGAAGTTTAATTTTCCAAGGTCAGCATGGGGGGTGGTAAAGATGGGATTTGAACCTAGATTGGTTTGATTCTAGCGCTTGTGTTCTTAAATTACACTCTCTATGGATAACTAAGTTACGAGAATAGAGCTCTTATCAGGGCAAAAACTTGCCCGCATCATGAGATGAGACTGCGCTGGGGGTTGAGTGGACTCAATTGTCAACGTGACTAAAGCCAGCTTCACGCCAGTCAGACAACCAAAGTTCACTTAGGGCATCCTCTGCTCTAGGGAGAGGAGGCCAGGCACATTTCTAGTGAGGGTGTTTACCTGTCTGAAATGACCAACTATTTATTTGCAAAACAAACAAAAAAATAGAATGTTTGTTGTTCCAGCAACTAGAACAAAAGATGAGAGACTGTACTCAGGGATTTGGTGAGTGACCCTAAAAATGTCTAGCCTTGGCACAGGTTATAAACACTTGGAGCTTCAGCAGTATTCTAATTTCTCACTTGACACTTGTGTAAAATCTCAACAAAACCAAATTCAAATTAACAGAGTGATTTGATATCCCTCCCACTCTAAAAGAAGACGATGGCAGGGAATCAAATGGATACTAGAGATACATTTTTGGCTCAATGCTCCATATCTTCTGCATCTCTAGTCTTATTCAAATAAAAGTTTCCAATATTCACAGTAATGCTATATTATTTCTGTATTTTGTACTGAAAGGCAAGTAAAACAACCTATCTTAGAAAAAAATTACAAAGCCAATTACAAGAGCTCTACAGATGTTTTTTTCTTGTGCCAGTTGTCATTAACCACCTCTTTATAAAGATCATTTAGTTAATCAGAACATCACCTTTCACACAAGTGATGGTTACTTTTAACTTTTTATTGAAGTAAAAATACACATAGAAAACTTTATCATTCACAGGTCACAGCTCGATGAATAAACACAAAAGGAATATATCCACGTAACTACCAGAAAGGTCAGGAAACAGTTCACCACTAACACTCCAGAGCCACCTCCAAGTCAAACATTATTTTGACCAAATCATAGATTATTTTTGCTTATTTTAAAAATTTTCTATAAATGGACTCATATAATATGTACTTCTTGGCTGTTTCTATCCCCTTTGGCTTAATATTGTGGAATAATTCAATGTGGTGTTGCATGTCATTTGTTCATTTTTATTGCCAGTTGTTATTTCACTGCCATGAATATACCAAAATCTCCTGACCCATTCTGACGTTGATTGAAAATTTTAATGGTTTCTAATTTGGGGATGTTATGAATAATGCTGATATAAATGTTACTGTACATTTCTTCAATATATAAGCGCACTCATTTAAGGAGTGTGTACAAGGAAAAATTGTTGGACAATAGGATAATTGTATTTCCAACTTTGGTAAATAATGCCAAATAGTTTTCCAAAATTCTTGCACCAGTTTATACGCCCACCAGCAATGCATGAAAGTTCCAGTTGTTTCATATGCTCACTTCACATTTTCAGAAGTTAAAATTGTATGCTATTTTATTTTTTAATAAGCATAAATAAAAAGATGAATTTAGAATTAACATTTTAATGTATTAGTTTATGGAGGCAATCACTATGATAAAGAAATAAACGCTAGTGCTTAGAAGTACAGATTTGAGGGTCCAATACTGTTCTACCCTTGTCCTTCCTGCTTCCTATCTTTGTGATGGTCAACATATTTCTCTGCCTTTCTAAGCCTAAGTTTCCTCTTCTGAAAAAATGGGAATAATACCTAAAAGAGTTATTATGGATTAAAATAGTCAAGCTTGGCATAGTATCAGGAAAATAGAAATCATTCCAAAAGCATTCTGATATTGCTACCTAAAAGCATTCTGAGAATAGCTGAAACCACCAAGCAACCATATTGTTGCCTTTTGCCACCCTATGCTCTGTGATTTAAAAACAAAATTGGAATTCAAAGTCCTTTTGTCTTCCTCTACTCATGATTTATAAAGTCAGAGCCATATAGAATCTAAATGGACCTCAAGTTCTCTGGCCCATTTCCTTGTCTTCAAGTAGACAAATATCTGTATCACTTAAGATAGATAGTTTTTTATTTCCCTTACAACATTGTCTATAAATATGCCCTTTTTTCTCCACTAGATAATAACTCTTTTGTTCATATCTCTACCCCACCCAACATAGAGACTTTAAAATAATCTTGCATATAAGAAGCAATCAATAATTGTTAATTGAATTGCATTCATTTGTTCATATCACAAAGCCCCAAGACCCAAAATACACCCACTATATCACACACATTACTCCGAAGCACAAAGCAAATATAGAATTCTCTATGAATGCCAATGAAAAGTATGGTGGTAACAATAGCAATCAAAATAACATTCAAGAACTACGAGACTGCTGAGTCGTTTTCAAATCTCTCAGTTTTCCAAACTTCCTTATTTTCCTAAAAACTTGGAAATTGTGTTTTGCCTAAGATAAGCCAACATATTTGGGTCTGTTTCATAATTCTGTGCACGTGAATTCTAAGCAGCTCAAAACTGGCAGAACACATCCTTCTGTGTCTGATGCATCACTCCTGTTCAGTGAATGAAGATCCAAATAATCAATGGAGAGATGTGTGTTTTGCATAAAAACAGAATGGGGAATAAACCAACATGAAGAATTTCCTTTTTCTTCACTTTTATTCTTACCCATCTCTCTATGATAAATACTTCTTATATAACTATTACATTATTTATGCTTTCAACAAGTATTTAGTGAACATCTACTCTGTCCAAGGTACTGAGCTGAGTAAGTACCACAAGGTTGGATCCAATGAAGTCCATGCTGTCAAAAAAACTCACATCCTAGTCAATAGACAAGACATGTGTTTAAATAAGTCTAAGAAAAGGTATATATTTTATAGATGAAAATCACAGATAAGATGCTATGACAAATTACAGAGATCATCTTTCACTGAGGAGACAAGGAAAGATTATTTGGAGGAGAAAATATTCAATCTGGGTCAAGAAACAGAGAAAGGCTTTTATATCCACACTACACTCTTTCCCTAACACTGCGGATGACTATACCCTTACCCATCCAAGTAAATAAGTCAGTACTTTGCTTTTCCAGCAACAATCATAAGTGATGCTATGATTTGTGCTGGATTTTAATTTGACCCTGATGCCCACTTTTCAAGGAAATGTCTATTTCACTTAATAACTAGGCCTGTATTTGGTGACTCTGGTCGTGAACCATAAATGAACAAATGAGTGTTTGGAACAAGATTATACTTGTCGAAAAATTACTTACTTAGCAATTAATGAGCCTATTTCATTGATGCCTGAGGCACTTGAAAAAATGATGGGAATAAATTGAGGCAATTTATTTGGAAAATGCAAAATTGTTCACATGGATAGTATTTGTTACCTACTACCTTTTACAACGAGACTCTCAATATACTTCAGAATATGGTAGAGGAGAAAATATTTATAGAATGAAAACATGGTAAAAAAAAGACTCAGGAAGAATTATAAAAACAAAATATTTGACTTAATACTCAGAAGCTGTGATGTGATATGTATGAGAAAAAAGAGTCTTGCATGTGTTGGTGTAATGAAGAAGGGACTGGGAAGAAATGGGAACATATGTAAGGAGAAGTTTTCCCTACACAACTTGAAATGTGTAATAACATACAGTGAAAAAGAATGAATAATATATAATTATAGTATTCTTAAACATAGTTTAGAAATATCCGTGGATATAGACCAGATGGGTAAAAGATTAAGATAATGGGACTGAGTCCATTGCTTTGCAAATTCCTTAATAACTTTTTGCATATATTTCAAAAATAAAAGTGGTTTTAAGAAAATCATTCCTATTATCTAATCTAAAATCTAATACATATTTTTTCTTCCTTTAAGGGACAGGATAGTCTCTGCATAAGTTGTCATGAGATTGTTAAATTACGGGTCATAGTAGCCAGGAACATATGTTGTAGAATGCTGCTTGGGAGTGAGTCACAGTTTTCATGTTTATGTTTTTGTTTGATGTGTTTGGTAATAGGAAAAAACTTTTGACATTTGCAAGTTGAAGCCAAAAGTTGAGATTGAAGTATCCTTGCAAAACTCAAGGTATTGATAAAACTTTACTGACTGCAATAGTACAGGTGGAAAGAGTCCATTCTCAGATATTAGCCAAATATTTTACAGAATACATGTCAGAGAAATACTCCCCTCTTTAAAATCATGCAACTAATTTCCAGCACTGCATAGATCTAGACTCTAAGCAATCTGAACAGAAATAACTAAAGCCTTAAATATAGAGTGGACAAAATCTCTTAAATTTTAAATACTACAAAGAGATTACCTGAGAGTTCTCTTGGCTCTGATTCAAGAAACTGATTGTTTCAACACGGATTACCAAAAAACAGGGATAAGTTTGAAACACTGAAGGGGATCAATAAACAAACCCCAAAACTAGAATACTAAAAGCAGGGAATTAAGATAAGAATATTGAACCAACACTAGCGAGACACATTTCTGTTTGTTACTTCTAGATAAGAGTTTTACCAATTCCTAGGACATATTGGTAAAATAATATCAGTGTCACATTGTTAACATATTTACATATAATTTTAAATTTATTTAATATGCACGTATACAAGTATGAAGATACATCCAAGAGACAGTTGTTTACATAGGTAATATCTTATGTCCACTGTCAAGACTCACACACTAAATCACTCCAAGTCTATTGGGGGAAACGGAATTCATGGGTCTCTGGTTTACTTGCAGGAAAATCTTAAGGATGAGGAAAGGGTTTTCCTCCTATATAGACAAATACTTCTGCGAGTTCTTGGTCCTGTTTGGTTTATGCTGAAATGTTTAAACCTGTATTTTGTGGCTAAGTTACATACTACTGTGTGTGAACAGGTGGTTCTGAAGGTCTAAGATTCCTAAAAATTTGTCCTTTCTTGGAGACACAATTATGAATCTAACATATTGTTCTCATTTATGCAAGAGTATTCAGTTATATTTTACTGTAATATTTTAGGAGTTATTTTCCACAGTGATATTTACAGATTTGTGTATTTACAAATGTTTAAAGAACATATTGTTCAAAAATGTCAAGAATGGTGAGAGTCGTATGAGGGGGTTATAGGTGTATAAAGTGCAAAATTATATTTGTAGTCAAGATTCTAGTGCCGAGACCGGGCTGACTAGGTGAGCAGCAACCTTTACAGGGATGTGGTTAAACCAGGCCCATTTTTACAACATTGCTCCTTACATTTCACTCAGATCTAAAACAGTCTGGAATATTTTAAACCCAACCACTTAGCAGCCAAAGCAAGGAGTAGATGTCAATTCTGCCCCTACTATTCTTTATGCCTAAAAATCTGGCACAGATAATTCCTCCTGTGCAATGAACTCAAAACTCTCTGCAATAACCTGTTTCTGGAAAATAATCAGATAATGCAGTGATACTGCAGCTGAAAGCCCGCCTGCCCATTTATTATCACAGATTTGAATTTTTAGATTCAAAAACAAATGTTGTAGCGGAGGCACCAGGGCAAGAAACGTTGACTCTCCAGCAGCTGTGGAATTTGATGGTCCATTTGAATTTTCCCCACAGGGTTTTCATCCCAGCTTTTCATTACAAGGAGGCTGAGCAAAAGCTACATCCAGACTTTGCCACAACTATGCCAAAAATGCAAAATCATTCATTCAAGTTCTATTCAATTTAGAAGGATTAGTTTTAGAATGTAGGTGATATTTACTATGAGTGCTACTGGTACTCCTTGCTTTTTCTTCTGTAACTCTTCTTTCTTTACCCACTTGATCTGTTAGGAAAAAGAGAAAGCTGAGGTGTGTGTGTGTTCCCCTGCATGAAGGACCACTCATATACTATTCAATGGTCACAGAAGTGGGTCCTGGCAGGGCCACTCAGAGGCATAGTTTATTTGGAACAGTTCCCCTCCACTAATGGTGATGGGAAACATAGTTGGCAAACAATGGGTTTCCATTCAACTCCAACAATCTGGCTGGTGTGGAAATTGTTCATACGCAATCAGTGTGTTCCAATTTAGTAATGCGCCTACTGAGGATCCATGGTTATACTCTCTGTTAGGCAATATCTAGTGTCATGCAACACAGGTCCCTGAAAGGTGAAAAACTCATTTCCAGTTCAAAAAACTGCCTGTTGACTTCTAGTTACAACAGCAGACTCAGACACACTCAATATGTTTGCTTTATTTTTCTTTCCTACTATAGCCGGAACTTCTGTTTTCTGAAACATTCTTTTCTTTTCAGTAGCATTTGGTCCTGAAGGTATTATCAAGGAATTCCCTCCAAGCTTACGTCCTAGCTGTCAACATCACCCAGAAGATTTGACATCTAGGTACATGTGAACAGCTGAAATAGAAAGCATCTGGTTTACTGCTCAGATTCTTTCTCATAACACCTAAACAAAATGGAACTCCCATAGGTAGTTCAAACAAGCAACCATCACAATAGACAGTTTTAACTAATTAAAGTAGTTTCCACATATCTCCAGTAAGATGAAAAGAGGGGAAAAGACATAAAACTTAAGATAAAAGCAATTTTATTTCCATATTTATCCTACCATATTTCAAAATTACAAATTTAAATCATATCTGAATTCATTTGGAAAGGTTCATAAAGTCAATGTGTATCCACTCACATCTGAAAAACTCAAATCTATTGTCCACATGCAGTCTAACTTTCATCCAATTAGGCTTACAAAAAGTAGGCAGGTGATGAAATTGATTTTTTCCTACTAAACATACAGTTTTATCGTGTTCAATACAAAGAAAATCATTGCTATATTTAAGCAAGATTATAACTAAATCAATGTTAAATTATAAAAAATTCAATCTGAACCCATTATTTAGATTACTTAACACTTTACAGACTATGATAAAGATTTCTGTTTGTTAGTATATCCTTGCAAGAAAGTCTTTAATACGCAGTAGGAAAACCTCAATTTGTCTGCTAGTATTTCCAATCAAATAATCTATGATATGAAAGAAAATACCTTATAAATAAAATGCTTCAGAAGCATATCAATCCATCTTACTAAGACAAACTATATATCTATGGAGAGTCAAAATATCTACTTTCTTTCATCTGAAAAGACAGAAAAATTCTAGTTTTAGTCTAACTTTACAGTCAAACCCCTATATTAGTTTACTTTATCAAAAAAAAATTAAGACAGAGCTAAGTAATTTGTCAAATCTAAGAGCATTTTTATGTGACAGGTACTAATTAACTTAACTATTTACTTTCCAATTGACAAATAAATTCAGAAATATGTGCACAAAGATGTCTCTTTACTGTGATTGAAGATAAACTTCTCCCTTAGAGAAATACAATTGTAGGGTGTGGTGAAGAATAAAATCCAGTAATGTTTCTGACAATATGGTAGACTAGATATGCATAGAAACCATCTTTCCTAATACACAGGAAGTAATTGTGCTTAAATATGGAAAACATTTTTCTAAAGTATGACTACACTGAGGATAAAGAAAGGAAAAATGTAAGGCCCAAAATTATAAAGAAGTTTGATTCTATGTGAAGAACCAATCACTGAAGATAGTATTTGCCCTAAGGGGATCTGGCAATTTCTTGTGGCCTAGAACTTGACTTTTAACTAGCCACAAGCATACAGGGTTAAGAGACAAAGTCTCTTATTGGTAGTCGGTAAAATAGGAGAAACACACAGACATAAATCAAGTGAACTAGGGAAAATAAGTCCTCTCTCAGATTTGGTTCTGCCTAGAATGGCAAAAATCAAAATAGTCTTCCATAAGAATTCCTAACCACAGCAGCACACTAATGATGGTATTTGAGTCAGAATTCAAAGTTCTTATTTTGAATGAAAAGCTCAAAGCTGAAATTTTAGTTTAAAGTATTCTTAGGTTAGTACTATGCCCAGGTGCCTGTCAGAAGCAAACACATTTCCTTGCACAAGGAAAATAATTTTTTTTTTCAGTTGTGATTGATCTAGTTTCCTCATCAGGGTCTCCAAAACCCTACTATCGTCATTTTTTTTTTATTGATGTCTTAATAGTTTACAACATTGTGAAATTTTGCTTGTACATTTTTGTTTGTCGATCACCATATACATGTCTCCTTTCACCCCTTGTGCCCACTCCCTACCCCTGTTGCCCCTGGTAACCACAATACGGTTTTCTCTGTGAATGTGTTGGTTTATATTCCACATATGAGTGAGATCATACGGTGTTTGTCTTTCTCTTTATGGCTTATTTCACTTAACATAATACCCTCCAGGTCCATCCATGTTGTTGCAAATGACACAATTTTGTCTTTTTTTATGGATGAGTAGTATTCCATTGTATACATATACCACACTTCTTGATCCAATCATCAGTTAAGGGATGCTTGGGTTGCTTCCACTTCTTGGCTATAGTGAATAATGCTGCAATGAACATAGGGGTGCATAAGCCTCTTTGGATTGTAGATTTCAGGTTCATTAGATAGATTTCCAGTAGTGGGATAGCTGGATCATAGGGTATAGGAAATCAATTTTAAACACAGGCCTCAAAAGTTCCCACAGATATAGTTCCAAACAATGCAATTTTACTTTTTGTTTTTTAAATCACTAAACTAATCCTCTCTAAGCAAGAATTAGCAGAAACAATATATTGCAAAATCAGACCCAAGAAGATATATCACATACAGAATATAAAATAAATATTTAAAGAAACAAAGGAAGTTATTTAAATTATTATGAAGGAATAATTGTCTATAAAAATGGACCAGGCAGTCTGGAAAAAATAAATGTGAGAAATGTAATAACTGAAAATAAAATCTCAATATATGAGTTAAAATGGAGATTAAACAAAACCGAAAAGAGAATTAGTGACCTGAAAGTTAGATCTGAAGAAGTTAACCAGAATGTAGACTGTAATTCACAAGGACAAAAAGATGGAAAACATGAAAGAAAGATTAGAACACATGAAAAAGAGAGAGAGGAGGTCCAACATACAGCTAACTGGAGTTCAAAAAAAAAAAAGAATATTTAAATATGTAGTAGCTGAGAATTTTTCAGAATTGTTGTAAGATACCAATCATCTAATTCAGGAACACCAAAAAATTTCAATCAGGACTCAATTTAAAGACAAAACCTAAACATATTTAGCCACTGAAAAATAAAAACAAAACTAAAAGTGAAAGTAGCCAGAAGAAGAAAAAAAGAGACTGCCTACTACTACCTACTACAAAGGAATGAGAATTTGACGCTGGCTTCTCAGCAGCAAAAATGAAATGACAATAAAATAACATCTTCAAAATACTGGGGGCAAATTCCAGTTACACTGTTTTCCAGTACTAAGTTCTAATTAACAATTTCTAAAGATAAGTAAAAGCTAAATAATTTTAAGATTCCACCAAAGAAGAAATAGGTGGGACAATTTGCTCTACCAGATATCAAAACTTACAAATAAGCCAGATAATTTAAAGAATGTAGTGTTAGCACAGGGATAGACAATTAGACAAATGGGGCAGAAGTGACATCACAGAAACAGACCCACTCATATATAAAATGGAGTATGCAAACAATTGTGCTGGAGTTATTTATAACTGATATGGGAAAAAATTGAAATTGATCCCTACCTCACACCATATACAAATGAATTTCAGATAATTACAAGACATATGTAATAGACAAGATTTTAAAATATTAAAAACACAATGGAGGAAGCTATCATTTACTCTGGAGTAGAGATGTATGCCTTAAAGAACATATAAAAATCATTAATCATAAAAGAAAAGATTTAAAATATTCAAAAATATTTATATTAAGAACTTCTATTTTTCAAAAGACTCCATTAACGGAGACCAAAGACAAACCACAGAAAGGCGAAAAAAAAAAAAAAAATCCAGCTTATATAATGGACAAAGGTCTACTATTATATAAAGATATATATTAAAGGTCGTTATATAAAGGACCCCTTCAATTCAATAACACAGGCAAACCAATAGAAAAGTGAGCAAAAGGTATTTCACAGAAGAGGAAACACAAAGGACCTATAGCATATGGAAAAATATTCCACCTATTTAGGAACCAAGGAAATTCCAAAAGAAACAAAATGTAATTCATCACTATTTTACTTTGGGAGAGTACAGAAAAATATAAATGTTACACTCTCTTTTGGAGAGGTTGTGGAGCAAGAGGAATTCTCATACGTTGTTGATGAATGTACCAATTGGTTCAATCACAGTTTGGCGTTATCTAGTAACACTGGGTATACCCCAAACCCAGCAATTATATTCCTAGATATATTCTTAGAGAAATTTTTATACATATGCCTTCGGAAATATGTGCAAAAACATTCAAAGCAACATTGGTCATAATAGCAAAATCTAGAAACAACCTAAATATTCTTCTACATATAGTATGCCGTATTCATACAACAGAATACCACACAGGCAGTGAAATGAATGCACTATAGCTATAGGAATCAATATGGATAAATCTCAAACACATTATGTTGAATGAAAGAAGCAAATTACAGAAAAATAGAAGCGTTATGATACTATTTACGTAAAATTTTAAAAATAGAAAAATTAAACATTGCTTAAGGATACTTGTATATGTGGTTAATTTACAAAAAAAACAACTAAATCATTATTATAAAATTAAGGAAGTCATTGTTTCTACTAGAGAAGCAGGGAATATGATTAGGAAGCTCACAAGGGATATCAGATATTCTCTTATTGTTTTATATCTTAAGCCAGGTAGGAGGTATGCAGATGTCTATTTTATTATTATACATTAAACTGTATATGTATTATGTACAATTTATATATGTATATTAGTACTCAAATAATTTTCAACAACTGTAATATTTGTTTTGAGTTGCCCATGTCTTTTCCATCCTTTCCTATTTTAGGATTGCAAATCATGATGCAGCATCTAAAAATAGATACATTTTATATTACTCTCAAATATATTGGCATTATGCATTTCTACTTAAAATCAAGCGTCAATATTTTATAAAGCATTTAAAATACATACTGCTTGAAATTTTACTGCACCTTGAGCTATATTGCATTATTAATGATGAAGTATGCTCTGATACATGGAATTCTACATTTTCAATTCTAAAACTTTGTCAATTACATATAGTAATGCACCGTATACTTTTCTATTATAAAAGCTCTACACATTAGAATAGATTTTTGTTACTGGAATTAAATATGAGGAGGATTTATTTGTAAAAATTCTTTCAGAATCACACATACCCTAAGGCACATTTAATAAAAGTAGCAACTCTGAATTCTTTCCTCATGATCTAGACTTTTCTGTTTTTCTTGAACATAATCCTGGAAGAATTACAATCTCCCCTTTCCTGGGTCCTCACAGCCTGCAGAAGTATTTCAACTAAGATGATTTTGGTGATAATGGAGGATCCACTCACCACCAACCAGGATTTAGACATTCATGTCTCCATTCACGGAAATTATTAACGAAGCAACATTTTTGTGTTTGTGTGTGTGTGTGCGCATGAAAGGGTGCATTTCTCTGTGTGTGAGTGTACTTTATATTAAACTGCAAGGATCTAGATCAGGGCTCGACTTTTTCTGTAGAGAGTCAGATAGTAAATATTTTAGGCACCGGGGCCATGGAGACTCTTTCGTGAACACTCAACTCTGCTGTTGTAGCACAAAAGCACAGACAACAGTAAATGAATAAGCATAGCTGTCTTCTAATAAAACTTTATTTACAAAAACAGGCAATGGACCAGATTTGACCTGTAGGCCGTATTTTGCCCACACCCTAATCTAGATAATTACCTAAATTTCTTACTTTGCTGAAAATGTAAATACGTTACATATGAATTATGCATTGATTGGCTGCTAAATCACTTCAATTAAACTTTCTTGGGTTAGTTGACCCCTCACTCACTCTACTGGAAAGACGTTGGCCTCTTTTAATTAATCAAACACAGCTAGTTCTTTCCTGATTCCTGGCTGTCTCTCACAGACACTCATTGTTCTCCCTAATGGAATATCCTTCCCTAACTTTTTACCTAATTAATTCTGAATACTCATTCTTAAGGTTTTGATTTGGATGTCACCTAGTTAGAGAAGGCATCATAGCATTCACTCAAATTTTTGTGTATATATATCAGTTGTTTATTGTCTAATATCTTTTTGTCCCCTACTAGACTGTAAGCTCCATGAGGGCAGGAGCTATACTTATTTTCTTAACCACTGTGTGCCCAGAGCTTAAGATAATGCTTGGGGGCCGGCCTGGTGGCTTAGCGGTTAAGCACGCATGCTCAGCTACTGGCAGCCCAGGTTTAGGTCCCGGGCGCTCACCAATGCACGCTTCTTTGGCCATGCTGAGGCCGCATCCCACATACAGCAACTAGAAGGATGTGCAACTATGACATACAACTATCTACTGGCGCTTTGGGGAAAAAATAAAATGGAGGAGGATTGGCAATAGATGTTAGCTCAGAGCCGGTCTTCCTCAGCAAAAAGAGGAGGATTAGCATGGATGTTAACTCAGGGCTGATCTTCCTCACAAAAAAAAAAAAAAAGATAATGCTTGGGAAAAATTAGAGAGTAAATATGTATGGAATGAAAAAATATACTGCTTTCAGAATGATTTGTTCTAAAATTATATCATCAGTTTTTTCATTTAAAAATCTCTCACTACCATGAATTTCTTACACAATAACTCAAATTCCTTAGTATAGCAAAGAGGACCAGTCTCAGACAATCCTTCTAGCCTCATTTCCTGCAACAAGGCAGTCTCCTCATTTCCCAGCCTTAACCCCACACTCTACTCAGTGTGCAACTGCTTACAGAGCCCAGAGCCCCATCAGTTCTGCAATGCGGAAAACTTACTTTTTGCTTTTTGCCTTTCTACAAAGTAAGATCATCTCTCCACTTCATCTAATTTCCCAAATTTTACTCCTATCCCCCTGACAAAAGCTTACAAAAATTCTCTGTCAAAACTTAACTCCAGGGTCCGGCCCAGTGGCATAGTGGTTAAGTTCGCACGCTCCACTTCGGCGGCCCGGGGTTTGCAGATTCGGATCAGCGGTGTGGACCTACCCACTGCTTTTCAAGCCATGCTGTGGCAGTCATCCCACATATAAAGTAGAGGAAGATGGGCACAGATGTTAGCCCAGGGCCAATCTTCCTCAGCAAAATGAGGAGGATTGGCAACAGATGTTATCTCAGGGCTAATCTTCCTCAACAAAAGAAAAAAAAATCCTCAACTCCAAGAAGAGATCTCTCATGTAGCTGGCCTACTCAGACTCCTCTATTTCCCACCCTCTCTTTTGGAATCACTTCTGAAGCCATCATGGGCTTTTCTTTACTGCTCTCACACGTTTGCTTTTCCGTTAATTCAGACAACACTCTAAGTTCTTCAGGAGACTCAGATCTTGATTCCCTCGCCTGTGCAGCCCCAGCACAAACATGGTGTCTATCACACATATAGAAGAAAAATTATCTCAAACCTCTCTCAAGGAAGAAGGTAGCATTCCTGTCAAAATGCTTAAGGATTATATGATAAACTTTAATGGAATTATATGACTTGTTCTGGGAGACTCATTATCCACCCCGCCAGCTGACTATCAGCTGACTGCCAGCCAAAAGTCTAATCATCTTTGATCAAACATATCCTTATTTTTTTAGTTAGCTTAAATATTACTACGTATTCATTCTTTCTATTTTCTCAGAAAAAAATTCTACCAAGAATGAATCTTTGAATTGGCCCACTAGAGGCCTTTATCCCTGCAGCAAGATTGCAATGATGTAATTTTAACATGTACTCATAACGAAATTTTCTGAAGAGTTCTTTAGCAGGAAATCTTGGCAGAATCTCAATAAATATTTGTTGAACAAATGAATAACATCCTTCTCACAAGTAGCATTATTCTGAATTTACATGTTTTCCATCACAAAAACCTAGGAAACACATGCAAAAATATAAAATTTTGCTAAACTTGCAAAACCATGTCCTGCATTTTCTCTCAGGATGATGAGAGGCTCTTCCTCATAAGAGATGAAAGCGTTAATTTAAAAATGAGCCATGCTCAATGGCATAAAACGCTGCACAAATGCTTATGGACAAAACTGGGTGTTCAACTTAAATTCAAAAAGCATACCAACGCCAATTCCTCTATTAACTTCCTCACCTTGTGAAATTATTCTTATCAATATTTTAATTTCACTGAGTCTGAAGGAGAGAGAAATGTGGCTGCTTAAGCAGATGGCTGTCTCAGACTGCATACCACAATTAAGAATTAGTATACAAGTGGAAGCAGCCTGATGTACTACGAACAGTTCCTGAATACCAATGCCACCTATGCTTAGCCTTAAAGAATACACAAGACCTCTTGGAGAAATAATAGGTCAGCCATTTTCAAGGGTCACCTGAAAACTTTGCCCAAGTAAATCAACATAAGGATTCCAGTTCAGGGAAAATGTTTGCTTTCTTTGATTTCAAGTTTTACCCATCTGTGCTGCCTGTGCTGTCACTGGCTGTGTAACAGTGTAGGGGCCCCCAAGGGTTGCCAAATGTTCCAGCATATGCAGCAATCGGTATATCCAAGGAAGGGCATTCCATTGACACAGCATGGGCTCCAATCAATACAGACAAGGTGCCCATTGGATACCCCTGAGCTAAACTGTAAGCTAAGGGAAGATCATTTTCTATATCACCTGAGTCACTATTCTTCACTCTTAGCCTTCCTTTAAAGGGTGAAACCTCTGCCAACATACCCTGTCTCCTTCTTCAATTAACATGCTTACAGAACAGGATCTCAAATCAGGCCTTAGCAAAATCTCAGCCATCGTGTCATCTCCAACCAAGTTCTTTGTTTTTATGCCTTTTCTCTAATGTAGAATGGAAGAAGAGAAAATTCCTCTGTGAACATATGGTAGGCCTATTTAAGGAATAGCAGAAGAAATTGTTCTGATACCCCTGAAATCATACTATTCTGTTTAAACTGGTCAGAATGAACTCTAAATTTTATTCTAGAATTTATTCTACTTAAAACTGAAGTTAAAAAGGCTCTCAGAGACTCCATTTTTCCTTACGATGAGATTCAGAAGTTTCTTGAAATAGTTGTACTACATAATGAAAAAAAGTGTTTATTTGGGCTGCAAAAGAACTGGAAGGCTTTGAATATGCAATTGTCTCTTTCTGGGGTCCCAGTTTACTCACCTATAAAATGGGAAGAAAAATACCCATCCTAAGTACTTCATAGGGTTGTGTGGCAATGCTAAAACAGAGAAAATTCATGGAAGTGGATTTTGAAATGGATAAATTACTAAGTAGGTGTGAGAGGTAATTAACATAGTGTCTCCTTTAAGGAAGAAATGAAAATTCAAGTTTGAAATTAAGTGGTCATGCCTCTGCTCGCACCCCTATCTTTCTGTAATGTGTGGTTTTCTTAAAAAACCAACTAAAAACCTTTCTTTTTGCTCATTTTCCAGTGAGATCTATGCTTTTGGGGGGAAGGTGCGCTTTTCTCACTGTGACCTTATGCCATTATACTCACTTCAGAACATAACACGCCAATAGGAACATCTCAAGAAAGTGAGAGATGGTAGCAGTCTTTGACCGTTAACAAAACGCTTGTCTCTGTGGCACAGAGGTGGCGATTAGAGGTTCTTCCTTCTGGCTGTACCATTTTTAACCCTGTTAAGGATCTGAGCAAGTGAAGTGGGTTTAGGTGACAGAAACGGAGGTAGAAAAAAAAAGTTGCTAAGGAAGTACATTCTCTAGAAATAGAAAAGAAAAGAGATCTTGAGACTATAGGTTCAATAAACTGATAACCTTCAGACATGGGCTGGCTGTACAGGCTTGGGATTCTCCACTGAACATTACAGTGGGGCCCAATGTCTAAATTTAGAATTCCTGAAAGAAAATTATAACATACAATTAGAGGACCTGGCAGAAAGGACTCTTATAGGATATTTTATTTATTTTCTCTTTCTCGACAGATCATTTGGTATTTAATTTCCAAAAATTTTAATAGGTGTATGGGGGAGAGGGGAGAGAGTTTGGGAGGGATAATGTTACTCTGTCACAAAACATGAATCCCACAGACCAGGTAATCGTTTGCTAAAGCCTCTCTCTGCAGGAGATGCTATTCACAAAACTGCCTAGGCTCTCTTATCCAAATATTCGCTCTGATAGACAGCATTATCACTGTTATTTAGCATATATATTGCTCTTCACAATCATATATTGCCTAATCTTAGCAACATATCCCCAGTGAGCATTATCATCTCTATTTGCAGATGAAAAGAATACAACACAAAGGTTAAGTGACTTATGCATCATGAAACAACCATTCAGTGCTGAACAAGAAACTGAGCTGAGGACTGGACTGTAAAACAACAGGAACCCCCTCTACTAAATTGTGAACAGAGGGCTCACTTCCTGAACATATGAGGAGGGGCTCAAGTTCACTTTTTTCAAGGCTTTGTCTCAAAGGGAGAATTAAATCATTAAGTCCTGGCTTATTCTTTCCGCTTTTTCAAGATATCTCTTTTTATCTCAGCCTGAGGAGGAGTAGAACAGTAATGCTTTCAAATCTGCCACAAAAAGTCACCTGTAGGTTTAGATCAGACCTGTTTCTAAAAGCAGAGTTTTTCTCCATTCCCTGCAAAACCCATCACTCATGCCCTCCCTGCAAGGCAGAGTATTCCCCTTTCAGCCCTTACTCCACTAGGTAGTGACTGAATAATACCAACCATACGATATTGCTTCAGAACTCAAACACCCTTGTGTACGAGAGTTTCCATGAATATACTTGCATGTGTGTGTGCTTGTTATCTGGTCCTTCGGGGAGGTGGATAAGGAGAAGAGTCCTTTTGTTCTTACTTAACTCTCCCATAATACTATACAGTTAGAAAAGACAGGAGTTATACTTGTAATTCATATTAAATTATTTTTTAAAAGGCAGACTATGAATATGTAAATAAATAAAATTTTCCAATTTCTAGTCAAGTTATTCTGATGACTTAGTTTATTGCCTCCCTTTCAATAGTCCTTAAATAATGTTATTGACTAAGAGATTTCAAACTCACTAAGGCCACCATATGTGATGGTTTTGAATTGACCTGATATATTTTAGCAAATACAAATTTCTAGCTGTTTACCTTGTTTGGAAAAGTTATTCTCTGAAATTGTGAGGTTAAAGGAAAATCAGAGGTCATCTAGTATATCTGACATGATTAAGGCAATATACAGATGAATTTTATTAACTTTAGTTTATCGCTGGTATATATATGTGTATATATATATATTTATAGATACATGTATATATTTTTTTTGTGTGTGTAAGGAAGATCAGCCATGAGCTAACATCCATGCTAATCCTCCTCTTTTTGCTGAGGAAGACCAGCTCTGAGCTAACATCTATTGCCAATCCTCCTTCTTTTTTTTCTTCCCCAAAGCCCCAGTAGATAGTTGTATGTCATAGCTGCATATCCTTCTAGTTGCTGTATGTGGGACGCGGCCTCAGCATGGCCGGAGAAGCGGTGCGTCGGTGCACGCCCGGGATCCAAACCTCGGCCGCCAGTAGTGGAGAGCGCGCACTTAACCACTAAGCCATGGGGCCGGCCCTCTAGCATAAATTTTAATCTCACAACAGATAGCCTCCAATCTCCTTAACAATCTCTGTAATAGGAAATAGTTCTTTAGTATGTCTAGACAGTGTATAGGTCAATATATTTCACAATATGCATTTTTGGTTTATATTTTTAAAAGTCAACTGACAGTTGCCGTGATAAACTACATTATCTTTCTAAATGGCTTCCACAAATATATGGCTTTGTGATTTTCCATCAAACAACCCCAGTGATGCTGGTGTACTTTTGGCAGAAAGCCTTATTCCAGATCTCAGGCTCCATATACATGCTTTTAAGTGGTCCCATTAGATGGGTAAGTATTATTTCCCATGAGAAATGGCTGTTTCAATATCTGTTTATCTCTGGGTTTCAGGTAACAGGAACATAATGCTACAGTAGAAAAAGAGGTATTGCTGTTTTTTTTTTAAATCGAGTAAGAGGCTCTTGAATTTTCAATAACAATTGCACAGTACTATCCCTCTGATAACATCAAGGAAACAATTTTAGTTTGTGTCTATTGATGGATTTAAGAATCAAGAGAAGAGCAAATAAACATTTTAGGACCTGCCATTAATATAGCAAGGCCACAATGTATATATCAGGGCAATAAAGCCTCTAGCATGAAACACAAGTAATCCTGTATCTTTCTGCCTCAGTCTATCATGTGTAATGACAGCTAATTTACCTGATTTCAACATTCCATTGATGAGCCGTGGAGGTGGTTTTGTGAACGGCTCTTTTTCCTTGGGAAAAGAGCACACATACACAAACGGAGATTGGCCAGCAGACAGAAATGACCTGTTATGTCTTACCAGCAATGCTTTCCCTACTCCTTAATTTCATAAAGGTCAGAGACACTACTTTAAACAGGGGCCTATTAAAATTCTGAAGGATGGAGCCTGTTCATCTCAAATACCTAGGTGGTGGGTGAGAAAGTGAAAAGAAGAAAAGACAATCCCACCACTTTGTACAAGGTTAGATTAGGCCCCGGGTATGTATAGCTATCTGAGGGGAGGATCAAGCCCTAAAGATTTTAATTTCAGTGAAGTCATACAGAGCTAATGGAGCCATGGGCGATCAATAGCTCCCACTCTCCTGTGAGAAGGAGAGATTTATTGAGCTCTCCCCACTGATCCTGCATCAAGTACAGCCAGCAATGCTGATCGCCACACCCCCCCAATCCCTGCAGTGTGAGAATGACTGACTCCATTGCTAGTAGCAGTTCAGCTTTCATAGCCAGCATGGAGTTCTTGGATAAGCTCTTAATACATCCATTGGAATAATATCTTTATGACATTTAGGCTTAGAGATAAGAGAACCAATAAATCACCTCTCTCTGTTCAAGTTCAGCCCCAATTCAGGAAAAGATACAGGAGTTGGGATAATGACAATCAAAGCAGCAGCCTTATTACTGGTAACCTAAATCCGCTGGTTTTCTGTCCCTTCCCCAGTCCCTTGGACCCTACTCTGCGATAAGATTTGGCCCACAGTGCACTTACTCAGCTAGTTGCCTCATGCTCAAAAGAAAACCATGGGGGCCAACGCCATGGTGTAGTGGTTAAGCTGGGTGCATTCTGCTTTGGCAGCCTGGGTTCGCAGGTTTGGATCCCTGGTGTGGACCTACACCACTCATCAGCCATGCTGTGGCAGCACCCTACACGTAAAGTAGAGGAAGATTGGAACAGATGTTAGCTTGCGGCTAATCTTCCTCAGCAAAAAAAAAAAAAAAAAAAGCAAACCACGGAACAATGGCTGTTAGACCCCCACTTCACCTATCAGATTAAGCACTTTTCTCTAAGAGTGGAAAGAAAAACCAAAAGCATTTTTCCAATACTACATCTCCTAATAGTAGACGTTCTCACATAGGACAGAGTTCTCACAAATACTGAAATCTACCTGTATGCTTGGTCTTACTGGATACTTTTAAGAATTATTCATTTATTAAATGATACATATAATCTTTTATAAGCACTAGAGAAAACAGAAAGGCTCATTCCTGTTCAGTTCATTCAATGGTGATTATTTCTGCTGGTAGCATACACAACTGCTGTTTTATCCATTGCTTCCAAAATCAAGAATTCCCCACTGCCCTCTACAGAGATAAGCATTATCTTATGGCAGATATTCAAGCAGTGGTTAGCAAGTGTTACACACAGTTCATGAGTAACCTGGGTAGTTTGCTGCTCTTTGCACATAAAGAAGTCAGCTTGGGTGTTTGCCACTCAAATTAAATCAGATAACAGAGTGAAGCTGGAATTTGACAGTCCCTGACTTAAAACACTACTGCAACTCATGTTCATTGAGCTGCCAGAGGAGGGCAATGGAAGTGTCAGTCAGCAACCAGATGGCTTCCAGATCCAAATATATTTGCTTTATCTGTTTTTCTCCCAATACGCTTTCTTACTGCTTCTGAAATCATACACTCAATACTGTGCAATTAACAGTCAGATTTTCTAAATAACTTCTATTTATTAGCAAATTTCATCCCAGCTTTTGTGCATTTAGAATGCTTACTTAACTAAAACTGGTCTCCTTAATTTCCTCAGAATCATAGACCTCTGAAACAAGTAAAAGAATCAAGTTTCTTGGATTGCATTCAAAATGACCACTTTGGTTTCTTTTTTATTTTTTGCATTTATTAAATTTGCAAGCTCAAATTGACATTTTAAAAGATTTAAAAAAAATAGTCACCTTGTTCTGTTCCCAACAATTAAAAACATTGCATCAATGTGCTATCTACTCCTGAAATGAAATCTTCAGATCAAGGGCAAGTTCACTGAAAAGAGGACTCACCACATCACAGGTGTGACAGCCAACAAAGACCCTGTAAGCAGGTGTATGAACAGTGTCTTTTTTTATTGTTTAAATTACAGATAAATACCTGGAACATAAACATGAATTTGCTAGCAAAGCAGCAGATAAACAACAGACTTAATCCCCAATCCTCTAAGAAAGCAAAAAGAGAGTCTCACTAAAAACACTTATTATGTAATGAGTGATTATGTTGTGTATTAGACACTGAGGTAGGTATTAGAATCTCTATTTTTTAAATTAAGAAATTGAAATCCAAAGAGGTTACATACCCTGTCATGATAGCAAGTAAGTGGTAGAGCCAAGATTTAACTCCACATGCTTTGATTTCAAAGCGATGTTATACTAACCATTATACAAGGCCATTGGCCATTACCAAACAGTTGTATGGCTCATTAAGTCAGATTCTTTCTCTGTTTAAGTTACTTCAAAGGAGAATAAGTAGGACACTCTTAGAAGTAGTATAAACTTTGAGAATTAAAACATTTTTAAATATAGAGCCGTGCATACTGAAATATTTAGTTACATAGACTTAAGCAAATGATTTACAGAAGCAAATCTATTGTTTGAAAAAGATGTATTAATAGCTGCAATGAAATTTGCTAACAATTAGAAGTTATTTAGAAAATCTAACTTAGTTGATTACATAGTATGGGGTGTACAACTTCAGAAACAGTGAGAAAGGGTATAGGGAAGAAAAACAGATAAAACAAATATATTTGGATCTGGAAGCCATCTGGTTGCTGACTGAAACTTCCATTAGCTGCTTTAGTTTTCAATGAAGGTCAAGGAGAAAATAGTCTACAGATAGAAATTACCACTTATTGAAGACATACTATGTGCCAGGAGCTTAATGTCCGTTATCTTATTTAAACTTCATGCTACAATGCATTTTAATCCTCTTTTGACAAAAAAGAAAACTGAGACTCAGAATAATTAAATTACTTGACTAAAGTAACAGAGTGAGAGGGAAAAAAGGTATTCAAATCTAGTCTGTTGACTCCAATGCCTAAGCTTTCTTCACTCCAACATGCCAACTCTTAATAAGCACCAAATGATATATACACAAACATACATATCCTTACTATACAACACCATCGCTGGCTTAAAGTTAAAAAAAAATTTTGTGGCAAACAGCCAACTTAAAATTTGCTTACAATAAGTATTTTCTGAAATATAATAGTTAAGACTTTTTACTAAATGATATTTTTAATGATACAAGTAATATACAAAACTATAACATAATGTCTCTCCCATTTGCAAGAAAAGAAATAAAACAGATAATTACATCTCATTTCAAAAACATAAGTAGCTGCCAAGGCAATATAATGAGACTAGACAGTATATGATTAATTACTAATAAGTGGCACAGACCTGCATTACCCAAAGTATGTACCCACACATGTTGTGACAGTAAAAATTATCCTAGGTGGCACAAAAGTAAACAAAGTTTGAATTTATGTCTTTATCTTATGCTTAATTTTCTAATTATGGTCAGTGATATTAGTTTTCCTTTTATAAAAGTATTTAAGTTTCCTTTAAAAAATTTCTCCGTGATTAATCATTTTGGTACACTATTTAACAATGTTTACTAAACTTGAACATCAGTCTGAACATCTTATGACCTAGCAATTCTATTCCTAGGTAGATATCCAACAGAAATATATACATGTACAGCAAAAGATAAACATAAGAATATAGTCACTGCAGCATTATTTGTAATAACTCCAAGCTAGAAATTAACCAAATGGCTATCAAGAGTCTAATAGATAAATAAATCCTGATATATTCATACAATGAGATAAATCAGTATTGGAAATGACTATAAAAATCATGGATGAATCTTACAAATATTGAAAGAGAGAAGTCAGACAACACCTAATAAAATATAAAGCTCCTAGAAAATAGTAAGCACTCAACGCATGTTAGTTGGATTTTTGAGTATTATTTGTAGTGGTATTACCATTATTTTTATTCATTCCTTCAGCATTCATGAACAAACCCTTCCTTTCCTTAGAAGAAGCATGATATTGTCCTTTTGGGACACTTCACTACACTCCCCTACAAGGAAGGATGCTCCTATGATGATGATTGACGGCTCTATATCAGACATTATACATTGAATGGAATGACTAAGTTAAAATTAGCACATATACCACTATGGCCTTTTCAAAAGATCCCATTAGGCTGGTAAGACAGGCAGAGAAATTTCTCCCTTTCTCTATTGTGTCCTCCTTCTGCATTCCTTACACTAGAGAAGTAAAATCCAAGGTGCAAATGGAAATCACAAAAGGTACAACAGTTAATCCAAAGTAAGTAGAAAGAAGATAATCATAAAGAGCCTAAAACTAACAAACAAGAGAGAAAATTATCAAAGCCAAACATTGGTTCTTTGGAAAGATTAAAAAGCTCAAATAACTCATAGGAAGGCAGGTTAAGAAAAGAAGAAACACAAATGATCAAATCAGAAATGTTAGGGGAAATATCATTACAAAACCTACAGATATTTAAAAGAATAATAAGGCAATATTATCAACAAATTTATGCAATAATTCAAAGACATAGATGAAATCACCAAATCCCTTAAAAATCACAATTTACCAAAATTTGTAAAAGAAATTGAAAAATCTGTTTAGCTCTTTAATTCCATTAAAAGAATTAAATTCATCACCAAAATCTCTTACAAAGAAAACACAAGACACATATGGTTTCACTCAATAAATCAATCACTTAAGAAATTAATAATACAAATTCTATACAAACCCAGAAAATTAAAGAGGAGGAAGAACTCCCAAACTAATTTTATAAAACCAGAGAAATCCTGACACAAAAACCTGACACATATATTTTGAGAAAAGAAAATTACAGACCAATACCCTTCATGCACATAGACTCACTGACACTTAACAAATAGTAAATTGAATTCAGCAATGTATAAAAAGTATAATACATCATCATCAAGTGGCATTTATCCCAAGAATGCAAGGTTGGTTTAACATTCAAAAACTTAATCAGCATGATTCACCACAGCAACAGAATAAAGTAGAAAACCCTTAGGATCATTTCAGTGCATAAAAACGCATTTGAAAAAATTCAAAACTCTCAAAAAATTAGGAATAGAAGAAAATTTCCACAATCTGAAAAAGAATGTCTATGAAAAATAATGAAAGACTGGATACTTTCCACCCAAGATTGGGAACAAGGCAAAAATGTACACTCTTAGCACTTTAACATTACATTAGACTTCCTATTTAGCGCATTAAGCAGGGAAAATAAATAAAACTCATAAAGCTTGGAAAGGAAGAAATAATACTACTATTGTACACAGAAGATACAATAGTTTACATAAAAATCCTAAAGAATATACAAAACAGTTACGAGAGTTAAACGAATTTACAAAGGTTACAGGATACAAGTCCAAAACACAAAAAACAATTGTATTTCTATACAGCAGTAGCAAACAAATGGAAAATATTCTCTTTTTAATGCTTCGTTTATAGTGGTGTTAAAAACATAGTATACTTAAAAATAAGTTTAAAAATACACAAATAAAATACATCAACAGTGAAAACTGTCCAACATTACTGAAAGCAATTAAAGACTTAACTAAATGAAGAGATATATCATGATTTAGACTAGAAGACTCCATATTATAAATATGTCAATATTTCCCAAAGTTATCTAGAGATACATCACAATCACAATCCAAATCAACAGGCTTTTTGATAAATAGTCAAGTCGGTTCTAAATTGCATAAGGAGAAGCAAGAATCTATACTAGCCCAAATGAATTTGTTCAAAAATGAGAATGTTGGAAGATTCACTGCCTGATGACAAGATTTACTATAAAGTTATAGTAATCAAGATAATGTGTTATTGACATAAAAATAGACACATGGATCAATGAAATAGCGGGTTCAGAAAAAAATATATAGAACTTATTTTCAATAATGCTCTGAGGCTCTTAAAAAGAAAAAAAAATGGTACTGGAATAACTTGATAAATACACAGAAGAAAAATGAACCTTGATTCCTACCTCAAATCACATATAAATATTAATTCAAGATGGATCATAGAGCTAAATACAAAACGTAAAGCTGGTAATCTTCTAAAAGAAAACATAGAAGATTATTGTTGCAACTTTGTGATAGGCAGAGATTTCTTGAGAAGATATTTTTAAAAAACCTAATAAACATGAAAAATAAAACTGCAATTTGGACTCCCTCAAAATCAAAATTTTCTGGCAATCAAAAGATTACATTAAGAAACTGTAAAGGCAAGCCACAGATGGAAGAAAATTTTTGTTACAAACATATCTGACGACAGATTTGAATCCAGGATATATAAATTCCTAAAAATCAAAACACACAATCTAATAAAAAAAAAAAAAACTTGGATTAAGGTTTGAACAGACATGTTACCAAAATATTGGGCAATAAGGTCATTAAAAGGCATTCAATGTCATTTTCAGAGGAAAAGCCAATTAAAATCACAATATGATACTCTTTTACACCCACAAGAATGGTTATAATCAGAAAGACAAGACCAAAAATTGGCAAAGATGTGTAGCAACTACAACTTTCTCATATTGCTGATGAGGTTTGAAAATGGTTCAACTACTTTGGAGAACTGTTTGGTAGTTTCTTATCAAGTTAAACATATAGCTACCTTATGACCAAGAAATTTATTCCCTAAATATCTACCCAAGAGAAACCAAAACACATTTCCTCAAAAAGACTTGTATACAAATTTTCATAGTAAGTTTATTCATAATAGCCCCAAACTTGAAAGAACTCAAATGTCCATCAACAGTGGAATGGAAAGGCAAATTACAGCATAGTCATACAACAGACTATTACTCTGAAAAAAAAAGAAAGAAAGCTCTACTGATACAAGCAACAACAAACACAGATGAATCTCAAAAACATATTGAGCAAAAGAAGCCAGACACAAGAGTATCATTCCATTTATAGAAAGATTCAAGAATAGTCAAAACTAACCTATGGTGATAGAAATCAGAACAGTGGTTACCTGTGGTGGTGAATGATTGAAAGTGGGCACAAGGAAACTTTCTGAGGCAATGGAAAAGTGTTACACCTTGACTGGAGTTATGGCTGTAGGAATGTATACATTTATCATACTCCGAATTGTACACTTAATATCTGTGCATTTCCTCTCAATATTTTTTAATTTAATGAGAAAAATATTAATGTGATTCTGATACTCTACTCACAAACTGAAAACCAATACAAAGACTCTGAAAAATCATTTGGCAGGCTATACTGAAAAATAATGTATTTGTATTCATACATCTGGCAATTCTACTAATATATACTATATATGCTATATATACTAACAGGTATATATCCCACAGAAATGAGTCAAAATGTTTAACAAATACATGTACAAAATTTTTCACAATATTATTCATAACATCCCAAACTAGAAACATCCTCTATGTCCATCAATGAAAGAATGGATATAAATAAGTTATGATGTATTTATATGATGGTATTCTAAACACTAATGAGAATAAATCAACTATTGTGGATGGATCTCACAATATTGAGGGAGAGAAGACAATCAAGAGAAGTTGTATGTTTTCATTTCAAATATAGACAACATCAATGTCTAGTGATAGGAATCAAGACAGTAGTTATCTTTGGAGGAGAGTAGGGACTAGGAGCGCCATAAGGGTGCTAATTGAGGCTAGTGTTCTATTTCTTCATTGGCTTCTGGTTTCATAGATATATTTATTTATCAAAATTTATTGAGATCTACACTGATGCTTCACGCATTTCATGTATTCTATACTTCAATAAAAAGTTCATTAAAAAAAACATCTATCGTAAACCAGAGAAATACATTCCATGCTTTGGTCATGAGATGTCATTCAAAACTGTCATGAAACAATGTAGCATGAATTCATCTGCCTAATGGTGAGTAAAAGTGATAGAAGAGAGGTGTGATTTTTAAAATCTTGTTTGCCATGTACTTCAGAAATAAGTTTATTTTTATTTGAGCATCTGGCTATTTCAGGTGCCCCTTGGGCAAGACCAAAATTTATAGTTCTGTGGTTATATAGGCCACTTGTTTATATAGAGAATTTTATGGCTTAGTTCCCCAGGCTTATGTCAGTATTGCTGTTGGAGTTTTCTCTGTTAATTATCCTCCGGGACTTCAGTGTGCACACAGATGTCAATTCAGATGGGCCAGCGTGTATCTTTCTGGAAGCAATGGACTCTGAGTTTTAACCAGATGGTTGAAGCAAGTTCCCTTAAGGCCAAGCTCATTTTAAATTTTGTCTATGGATTTAATTTGTGAAGAGGGTTCCACTTTCAATGTCTAGTCTGATTTATCCAGTCATTAGTTCCTTAAATTCCTTTCTTATAACATTTCTTTTTAACTTCATGATAAATGCCTAGATATAAGAATGAACATTTTTTTTAGAAATTTATTATGTGCCAAGCACTGTCCTAAATCTTTTATACGTAATTCATTCATTTAATCATTACAACTAATCTATGCAATTAGAACTATTAAAATCATCCTCGTTTAAAATAAAGAAAATGAAACACAGAGAGTTAAAAAAAATTGGCCAAGGTGACATGGAAAATAGATTTAATGCCAGATAGGTGGGTTCCAGCATCTATGCTCTTAACCATTATGTTAAATTGTTCTCAAGCCAAGGGTTAAACATTTGTAAATGTGCAGAAAATGTGCTCAGTTCTTGATTCTCGTTATTACAAATCTGTATTCCATATTGATCAACTTATTCATATATGCACAAATCTCAGATTCCTTATAGATAGTGTAGATAATAGCAGTACCTAAATAATAGCATCATCTTAAAGATTACATGAGATAATGCATGTAAAAGCACTTCACACAGACCTGTCATATAGTAAGAACTTAATAAATATTAATAATTATTATAATTATTATTCCTACTTTTGATATTAAATTATTGTTACTGGGAACTAAAACCTCAGCACTATCTACAAAGGAGGCAGCTAGAAAGAAATTTGAGTTTGGAGCCCCAGTAAAATTTCCTGAGGCATTAAACATCATCAGTACTGTGGCTGAGCTCCTCATTTGAAAGCTCCCCTGTTGCCAGATCATCAGCTGCCAACAGAACCTCTGGAGTCTTTCGTTCTGTGCATCCAAGTCCTCCAACCATGAACATCTCACACCATCATTGTGACAACGTGTTAACAAACAAAATGGAAAATCTCGGGGACCTTTTTCCAGAATTCACACTTTTTTTTTTTTTTACTTTACTTTTGTCCTTTGGATTATTTTTCAACTTCAGCACAGAAATTAAAACCAAAGAACTATTTTTTTTGTCACAACTTAAATTCCACCTTCTGCAGAAAGATAATTCAATGCGTAAATTTATGTGTAAACATGATATTCTGAATCTTCTTTCCCATTAACTTTTACTTCATTGAAAAATAAACTCAAACACAGGCTACTTTTTCTTTGGAGTAAAAGTAGGTGACTCTAAGAAGATGTGGTATATATATACAATGGAATACTACTCAGCCATAAAAAAGAGAAAATCGTCCCATTTGCAACAACATGGATGGGCCTGGGGGGTATTATGTTAAGTGAAATAAGCCAGAAAGAGAAAGATCACTGTATGATCTCACTCATATGTGGAATATAAACCAACACGTGGACAGAGAAAACTGTATTGTGGTTACCAGGGGCAATGGGAGTAGGGGGTGGGTACAAGGGGTGAAGGGAGACATATATATGGTGATGGACAAACAAAAACGTACAAACCAAAATTTCGCAATGGTATAAACTATTAAAACATCATTAAAATAAAAAAAAAAAGTAGATGACTCTGTGGACTCACTTTTACTAGACATAAATGATGTGCTCTGGGAAAATTCTCAGCCAACTTCACAGAGAATACAAACAGGACTGTTAGTAACTCTGGTGTAGTGCTAGACAGAACATGGAATTGACTTTGCAGGCTCAATAGCCCACTGGACTTGATATATATGCACCAGCTATCAAAGAGCAATGGTGGTGATATGGATGGTTAACATTTTTCTCTTGTTGTTTTTCCCTTCTTGTTATTTGAACTTTCACTGAAGAGGGTAATAAGGCAAATAAATATATTTTCTTTTAAATTCCTTCTTCAAATAGTTTCCATGAGTAATGTCAAAAATGGTATCCCTTACTCCCCCATAGGACTGGGGATCAAAAAAAAGCACCTCACTGTTCTGCTCTTGTGATTATTATTAATACCAGCTGTTGGGTATATATAAGAGCCCAGAAACTGTGTTGTAGGGTCTTCTTTATACACTTTTCTAATGTATCTTCACAATAACCTTAATAGATCATTGCCTTAAACATCTGAAGTGACTAATACTCAGAAAAGATGCGTGCCTTTCTCATATTGCACAGCAGTAACTGGGAGAGGTGAGATATGGACCTAGAACTGCCTGATTTCAAAGAGAATGTTTGCTCCCTCCACTGACAATCCTGTCTAAGTTCCTTAAAACTAAAGTTTAGGTGAGTATCAGTGATGCTTTTTGCATTAGAATAAGGGACTCCTAATTCTGACCAATATGGTAAGAAATAGATTCCTGTTTTTTCTCTCCTGCTCCATTTGTCATCGCCCTTTGCTCAAGGTGACACTAGTGCAGTCCTCTTTCTTCTTTTAGCCCCTAGAGAGGCTTACCAACTTGGGGTACCAGAGCAGTACTATGCACAGCCACGAAGCAGGAAATCTCTACCCTTATCCCATAGCCTGTGTCTCACAGAGTCCTTCATGGAAACCTATCCTGTAGAGGTAATACCTCTAACCACCCTTCCCATACAGGATCAAAAATGACAAAAATGCCCCCTGCATGCAGAGACTGACCTCATCATGTCCCTTCCATTGCCCTTAAGTCCTCATCCTTTTCAGGTGCTCTCCCTCAGCCCTCCGTATCAAAAGCCACTATCGAATCACTTAGCACAGTTTGCCCCTCTATGATTCAAACAAGTCTGGCTGTGTTTTAGGCTCAGCAAGAACCACCTTCATTCCATTTGTGTTCCCAAAACTTAACGTGGTTAAGTTTTGCCTAGTGCCTAGTGCATTCCAGACTCTCCAAAAAAAAACAAAAAAAAAGAAACACCAGTTAACTGATTTTCAAAAAGTTGCTTTGAATGCAAAATGAAACCATAAATGAGAGTTACCCCTCGGGAACAATATGTGGATGGGAAAGATAAGGGAAAGGTGCAGAAAGGATGACTGTACTTTTGGATTACATAAGTAAGTTTAACTATGATGCCCTTCAACGAGATTGGGAATTCAGGAAAATGATCATGTGTGTAAGAGGTGAATGGTAGGGTTGTGAGTTCCTTGATTTCAAAATGCTGATTTTGAGACGCCTGTGGGACCTTCAGAGTTGGGAGAACATCTAACGTAATTTGGAGTCTAGAATACAAACCAGGTCTGGAGAAGGAAATTGGGAGTCATTATCCATCAGATACTATTAAAGCCACGGAAGTAGATAACATAGTCCAAAGGGAGAGAAGAGCAGAAAAGTCAAGAGCAGGAAAAGAAAAACTAAAATCTAGATTTCTCGCCTCCCGTTACAGCATACTCTCCACCAAGACCTTCAAAGGGACTTATTCCAAGACTATGGTAAAGAATATATAAGTATTAAATCATCAATTATGGAATCTTGGACAACGGCAAGTAGCCAGCCAGACTTCAAAACACACTTCCCTCCCTGCCATAGATTCCACTCAATTATAAGCCAGCTAATTATCCTTCTTGCTTTATTTTTCTTCATAATATTCATCACCATCTGACATACTACATAGTTTACTTAATACTTTTTGTTGTGTATCTCCTCATTTGAATAAGATCATAAGAGAAGGGAATTTTTTCTACTTTGTTCACCGCGTAGAACATTGTAGGTGCTCATCAAATATTTGTTGTAAGAAAAAAAAGAATAAAAGGGAAAATAATAAAAATTGCTCTCTACCCTGGGGTGGCAGGTAATATTTAAATGCTATGTAAGATTTAGCAGAACTCTTTTTTCCTGTCTCATTTCAACTAGAATGTTAGGAATGAAATAAACTCGTAGAAGCAGTTAAACCACATCTTATTAACATTGAAACATACAATCAAAAGTCGTTCTATTACACAGTTTCTTTATTCTAATAGAGAAGCTATCAGAACATAGATAAAGAGAATTAGCTGGCTTGTAATTAGACTTCTGGGACACTAAAGGATAACTGTTTCAGTTTTAATAGCCTATAGTGAATGCATTAAATATACTGTATTACATTGGCAAAATGAAAAAAGTGGCATTAGCATGCACATAAGCAGTACATGTTTGTTAAGAATTTCCCTGTTCAGTGGTGGTACAAGCTGTTTACATAGCAGTTCTGCAAAATATTCCATCATAACGCATAGCATGGTTGGGAGACATGTCTTGAAGTAACTGGCATTCTAGAAGCAATGTTTCTAATTGGTGATTATCCACGATATTGATCCATGTACTGAAATGTTTAGAAGCTGTTTCAGGTAATTTTAACATACTGATTTGTCGTTGATGATGCTGTATTTTAGCTCGACATGCTTTTCTTTGAAAGGGCTGGGTGTGAGGATGATCAGACTGTATTCTCTAACATCTCCTCACTCCCCAGGGTCCATTCACGATGTTCTCTCCAACCTCAGAGCTCCAGGACCATACTACCACAAGCTTCAGACGTGTAGCTGATGGCATTTCCAGATAAAGAGCCATCCTGAGAATACCCACAAAGAGCTTAGAAGACTGGATTCCTCTCAGCTGGCTGAGACAGTATTGATACTAGGTCAGTAGAGCTAGGTTTCTACCACCTCCAGTTACCAGCCATGCCCAAGCCTTCAGAGCCTCCTTGGGCCACTGTGCTCTCCATCCTTCCATTTTGTGGCGTACAGTCTTTTCTCCCCACATAGAGAAACCAAACATGTTACTATGTTCTATAAAGCCCTATGTGATCAAGTCTTAATCTGTCTCTCCCACCTAAGTCTCCTACAACAGGGTACTTAGAGCACCTCTAGCCTTCTTACTGTTCCTCAAATTTGGAAAAACTCATTCTTGCTTCAGACATTTCTACATTTACTGTTCCTTCTCCCTTAAATAAACAAGATTCTCACTACCTATTATCCAAAAGACCACATTGCATAAATTATCCTTTCCATAAATTGTCCAGCACTACTGCTTGGCCTTTTACACCCTACCTCTGAATCATCCAATCTCAGAGCATAAGGTCTTTCACCTGCTGCTTTGTAGGAAGGAAGAGAAAGAGTAAAGAAAGGAGGAAGTGAAGGAAGGAGAGAAGAGAGGACAAAAGGAAAGAGTCATTCCCTTTTTGAGATTAAAAAATAATTAAACATAATGTATTAATATATTGTTGTTGTTAGTGCTGTCGAGTTGCTTCTGACTCCCTGCAAGAGGAACCCTGCCAGATGGTATTTGAAATACCAGTGGCATAGCTTTCAGCAGCAAAGCAACATGCAGTGGCCACGGCATGACAACTGACAGACATGTGGTGTGGTTCCCTGACTGGGAAACAAAGCTGGGCCGAGGCAGTGAGAGCACCAAATCTTAACCACTAGACCACCAGTATGTATGTATGCATAGATTAGGATATTAAGATCCAAGTCTCTTATACGTCCCCTAATATACACACTTCCCATCCCCCATCTTCCCAATGTAGTTATAGGGCAATGCTTTTATTTTTATATCAGTATTTGGTGTGTACATTAATATAACTATATAAATAAAACTTATTTCTGAGCCACTAAGTACACTAGAATTATATTTATTTTCATATAAAATTCCTCTTTATTTTTATTGGATATAATAATTGTCTTGTTTTCTGTTTTCTAAGTCGCCTATGTATTTATCTCCAATTTACCCTCAAACTCCCCAGTGGAACACTGAGACTCATTTCCACTTGGTCACACACCTTGAGAACTTTTTTTCCCCTTTTGAAACATCCACCCTGGAGTCTTCCCACATCCAGTGGAGACTGCTTTATTTCCAGACCTTCCACACAGCCACTATTCTAGGAGTCCCCCTCAGCATCATTTTATAAATTCCCTTCCCTTCTCTCCGTTGTTGGACCTCTGTTTCTTGGGTCAACTTCCAGTGAATTTATATTAAAATTCTAGATTTTTAAAGACATTGCTTTATTGTCTTCCAGCCTCCAATTTTACCATAAGCCCAATGCCACTGTGACTTTAATCTTACATGAAACCCAATTTTGGTTGTATGATGGCTAGATCAACTTTTCTCTAGACTCTTTTACGACCTCTTTATCTCTAAGAATTCACAATGATGAAATTTGTTTGGATCTTCACCGTGCTAAGCATTTGGCTGGCCCTTATAATTCTAGAAATGCATGCCCTTCAGTTCTAGGAAATGTTCTTGTGATTTTTTTTTTTTTTTTACTTACGTATGTATTTATTTTATGATTTAATGTAATCTTTATCATTAGTTTGATTACATTTTTATTCTAAGCCAAATCCTCATGTACACAATGCGGGAAAACAAATTTCTGCTCTGTCCGCGGCTCCCCTGCTGAGAAGAAACAATATGCTCCAACATGCAAGAACTTCACGGTTTCCTTCGTTTCCTTTTTAATCCTAAGAGCTTGAGGTCTCTCTCACTTGGTACCATCAATACAACAAGCCAGGCTGTGAGCGGATGGACAGCAAATGGATGTGAAGTCCCGTGCTTTGAGTGCTTCCTTATGGCCTCCCTTCAAGGTCTTCTTGGCCTCGACCCCACCCACTGGCTACCAAGAGCTCAGGGAGGGCTGAGGCAGCTTCACTTGGGACCCCATACAGGTGGTTCCCGGACAGTGCCGCTCTGCCAGGCACCAGAGGGCGCCGCCATCTGGGGCCCCTTCCATTATCCTTTTCTAAAGTAGAGACTTTATCTTACGCAATCAAGCATGTTGTCAACCTAATATCTTGGTCTTATTTCTGTTGTTGACTTTTATTCTATCTGCTTTTTCTGCTTTATTTTCTTTCTTGTTCTAGTGATCTACAGTGATTTGGATGTGATAAACCATGATTTCGTCCTACTATTGATTATCTTTAGATTTATCAGATATATTCCTAAAGTTATATTTCTCAGTCTAAAATAAAATATAGCTGCTATTAATTGAGCCCTTCTCTTTGCTACTTGCTTAACAGACATTAACTCATTTATTCATCACATAATCCTGTGAGGTAGGCATCAGTGGTATAATTTTATGCAGAAGAAACTGAAGTGTCCAGTTAGTTTGAAGTACTTGCTCTCAAATTATCCAAGAACTAAACTTCAAATCCTTATTAGCTTGATTCCAAGACTATGTTCTTAACCAATATGCTATACAGGAAAATTATTATTTTTTATGTATTTATTTATTCTCAGAAAGCTCACAAAAATTTTTTTTACACTAACTGTTCAATTTCCTTAGGTTTCCAGGTAATGATCAAATGATCTAATAATGGTAATTTTACTTTCATTTTCCTAACATTTACTCATGCTTTTCCTGTTTTATTGATTTAAGTAGAACAATATTAAATAATAATTATAATAACAGGAACCTTTGTCATAAACTTGATTTAATGGGGGTTTCTTTAGTGTTTCATTGTTAAGTATCTTTTGGCTGATGGTTTGACAAAGAGATGATTTATCATATTGAGGAAATATCCTTCTATTCCTAGTTTCTTGAGAGGTTTTATTTTTAATGAGTTGGATATTGAAATTTACTAACTATCCTTTTGGACTCTTTCAAGAAAATGATGAATATTTCTCCTTTTACCTTTAATATTATTAAAGCTTAATAGATTGATGGATATAAGACTATTATCTCATTCCTAACACATTCAAAGGTCAATATGCTGTTAAGTGTTACTTGCAAGTGTATTATTTGGTAGTTTACCCCTTTTTCAATGTGTCAAATAAATCTGTAGTTTTTACTTTTCATTTTTCTTGTTAGGTTTTGGAATTATGATAATGGTAGTTGCCTAAAATTAATTTTAAAGCTTCACATGTTTTTTACTTTTCTGTGAAACAGTTCAGATAAAGTAAGGTGTTGTCTGTTACTTTAAAATTTGAAATAACTTAATCTTCAAGTTCTTTAGATATCTAGGTTAAAAAAAATGTGATACCCATGCAGAAAAAATACATCAACAAAGGAATGATGTGGACCTAGAACTTGTATGGAGATATTTCTTTGATAATTTCTTAGATTTATGTTTATTTCATTATTCTGATAAGGCTTCCACATTCATTTGACATGTTTGATTATTTGTATCTCCTAGAAAATTATAAGGTATTACAGTAAGACTTCCAAATTGAGTGCTAGTGGACCTAGCTTATGTATTTTTTTAAAATCACTCCTGTATCTGTAGTAATATTCCTATTCTCTAATTTTGCATAAATGTTTTATCAATATTCTTGTAATATTTAGGAAAAGTTTCACCTAGTTTTTAAGAACTCACCCTTAGATTTAATAATCTTTCCTATTGTTTTTTCTGTTTTTATTTTCTGTCCTACTCTTATACTAATTATTCTCTCCAACATGTTGGTTAATGTTGTAAATTATTTTTTATTAAAATAGTAATAAGCTATTGAAAGTTATAAATCTTTTAGATTTAAATTATAACCTTTACATAGGATGATCAATTTTATGTTTTTGCCTTAAATCTTATTGTCAACATTACCATATCCTTATTTTGCTTTGTATTTGACCAATATTTTGCCCATTCTTTTATTCTTAAGCTATCTTGGTCAATTGGTTTCAGTTCTCTCTCTCCCCGACAATGTGCAATTGGATCCAATCTGGAGGTTTATTTTCAGTTGGAGAATATATTCATATTCTTTGTCAAAATACACAAATTTATTTTTCTTTCATCACATTTCTTAATGCTTTCTTGATTTCTATATTTTATTTTCTATGTTTTAGTTTAGATTTCCCTAAAGTACCACTGAATCAAGTTTATTTGGGATGTGATCACAGGAATTACAAGTGACGAAGTGAGACTGGGAACAGTTTTTTTTTTTTTTTAATGCAATAAGAGTCACATGAATGCAAGCAGTACCAGGGTGAGTAACCGAGGCTTAATTCCACCGAAAATCCTCTAAGGAACATATAGAATGGATCTCAACATTGTTCCGGCGAAAGACAGGGAAGTTGGGGATTCTATCCGCTGATTCCCAGCCCTCACAGGATGAGGGTTCTCTCCGAAGGTGTTAAATTCCTGGCACTCTTGCGCTGCTTTATGAGCAGGCTGAGAAAGTTTCTGCAGTTCCAGAGAAAACCGTCGGGCAAAGGTGGAAGAAAGTGAGACACAAGGGTGTTAGTGTGGAAAGTTGTCAGCATGTGTGGGGACTGTCCACTGCAGATATGGTAAACCCAGCAGTGGGCCAAGAGGGTATAGGGCACTAACAGTATTCACCACACAGGGTTAGGGAGGGTGTCCCTCATTTTAGTCTAATAATATAAAATGTGTACATATTATCGTTAATTCTAAAAATATTTACCACTGATATTTTTAAATACTTGACTGTATACATTTCAAATTGTCATCATCAACAATAAAACACCCACTTTAGATTTACCAGAATATAATCAAAATACAAAGCAAACATATTTGAACTCTGTCCACCTTGCTCTTTACTGCTACACCTCCCAAATTTGCAGGGAGGAGAGAATATAACCTAGAATTTTAAACCACTTACCATTAGTATTATTTCATATTCCATAATTATTTGTAATATGTGCACCATGTGAAAAAACCACAATTGTAATAATTCAACCTAATTCATTATTCTTTATTTTCATTAGTTTTCCAGTTGGTAACAATGTACCTACAAACACTTATTTGTAAAAAAAAGTGGCTTATATGTTTTATAAGTGTCCTCACATGCCTTTACATATAAATAACACTTTATGTATTTTTGTTGTTCACAGCCCTACTCTTTTTTTTCTTTAATTTTTTGTTTATTGCAGTAACATTGGTTTATAACATTGTATAAATTTCAGGTGTACATCATTATACTTCTATTTCTGTGTAGATTATATCATGTTCACCACCCCAATACTAATTCCAACCCATCACCACACACATGTGCCAAATTATCCCTTTCACCCTCCTCCCTCCCTGCTTCCCCTCTGGTAACCACCAATCCAATCTCTGTCTCTACGTGTTTGTTTGTTGTTGTTATTATCTACTACTTAATGAGGAAGATCATATGGTATTTGACCGTCTCCTTCTGAATATTACTTGTTACTGCTCACATTTCAAAATTGTTATTCCAACAAATGTACAACTCTGATTTCTCTTCCTTGTTTTTTTCTCTGTCTGAATATCAGGATTGGTTTGCAAAAAAAACAGAAATCTATATGTTTCAGCACAGTAGGTCAAGGTGTAAGTACCTTTTTTACAAATCAATACTGCTTGCCATAGGATGAGCTGCTTTCAAATTCAGGATCAGGGTATTTTACGGTTTTTTGTTTTAATCTCTGAAAAAGTTTTCTTTTAGTATATCTTTCTGTGTTATTTCTATATTTTTTATTTTGGCTTGTTCTTCAGAATAAAGTAAGTACTCATATTTTAGATCATTATTGTCTGTCCCTTTCCCAGTCTCTCCTCTGTTTATTTCATCTCTTTATTCCTTTCCTTATGCATTCTGTGAAAGCTTCTTATGCTTTTTCCACATGTAACTTGTCTGATTTTCTGATCTTTATTGTTTCTATTTCAGTTGTTCATTCTGCTATTATAGGTTTTTTCCATCCTGTCCTTAACTCTACCAGCTCATTTTTTTCTTTTTTTTTTCTTTTTTGATTTAAGTCTGAGTTCCTTCAGAGTCCATACTCCTTTGAATTATATAAGAGTACAACATGGATTTATTTAAAAATATTTCACTCCAGTATTTTTTTCCTCAAATGTACTGTCTTCCTTTACCTCAAATGTTATATTTATCCTCTTTTATATAAATATTCCTTTCAGTGTTTGTTGTTTTATTTTGTTTATACATAATTGAAGAGAAGGCACGTTTAGACCCGTAGTTACTCACAAAGTTGTATTTTACTTTGATCATCTTAGGGTTTTCTTGGAAGCTATTTAAAACTCTTTTCAGATCTCAAGATGAAAATTGGTTTCATGTAAGTTTATATTATCCCCTTTGTCATCTAATTTAATCTAATTGCTTAATTTAAAGCCATAATAGTTGTATTGTCATTGGTAAATCTCCTGTAAGAGGCGTTAACTTTTAAATTATTTTTCTTTGATCTAGTCTCCATTTTCCACATGGAGCTACTCCTTTCAGGGACTGCCGTCTTCCACTCCTGCTTCTGCCACATCTGGAAACACCCTGCAATCATTCTGTTTAAAACAGGCATTCTTGCTCTTGTTTTTCCTAAATAACCTGATTCTGATTTTGATTGATCTATATTAGTAGAGAATTTCTAGCAGATTTCTCTCCTATCCCACAGCCTGTGTTCAACTATAGTCTTAATATAAGAGACTAGGGAAATATTAATTAGTTTCTTTCTTCATTATCTTTGTTAAATTCTTATAATCCTGTACTACTTTCCACGGAAAATGTTTGTAAGGAATTCCCATTGTCTTCATTTAACATTGTCCCATCCTTCATGTGTCTGGCATATGGATAGCATCCTCCCATATTTTCCATCAAAAATGCTGAATTTTCATTCTGTTTTTATATTCTTTTGTTCATTTGATGGTGATTTGGAAGACTGAAGATTTATATACTGATGCTCAAATTGCTTCTCATCCATGATTCCTGTCTACTCCATATTTTAGATGTCACCACGCAGATGTCTCCTTAAGTCTCCATCTGCTTCTCATAAAAAGTCGTTTTCAGATATTTGCTTTTTTTTCCTCTATGTCTTGAGGGAAATGTTCTCTTTTCCTTTTGTTACCATATGGGTTTTTTTTTTTTCTTCCTTTTTTAGGCTCTGTCCCCACCCTTTTGAATGGGCAAAATCTATATCAGTCTAAGGTTTGATGACAACAGTGTGGGTGAAGTGTCACCTGTCCACTATACTCTCCACATGGGAGACATTCTCACAGCTTCCCCATCTCATTTCTCATCCGAATGCCAGGTTGCTCTGCATAGCATCGAGTGCAATTTGTGATAGGTAACAAACATTCATCAACTTTAGGTCTACAGGACTAAAATTGGATCCTTTCTTGCTCAAAATGGTAGTTTCTCTGACTAAGCTAGAGAGTAAAATGCAGTTGGTCCATCTCTCAGCAGTTTCAAACATGAAGAGCATTCCTGGTGTATATAATCCAGCCCTTTTCTGTCCTATCCTTGTTTCTGAAGCTTTTTCATATGTGATTAAGTACCTAAGTGTGCAATAGGCTTTCACATAGCCCCTTGTCTATCAGTTTTGTTCTAGAAGGTCAGTCTCTGAATGGATATAGAAAGAGATGGGCTGCTGATGATAATAGACTAGAAATTTTGGTTCTAACCAAAGTCAGTTTCCATTGAATTAAAAGTTTGCCTAGTTTATTAGGTTATGGTTCCTCTGCATCTTGGGCTTTCTCAGATCTCAGAACATAGTGGTGAAACAGCATCATTCCCCTATTTTCTTTTTAAATAGATCATTGGATTTACTTTAAGTTGCTACTACCATTTTTTTGCTTATTTGTATACTTTAATGAAAGTCAGAGATAATTTTATCAATCACATCTAGTCTGCTCTACGCATCCCAGAAGTATTCAACTTATTCTTTATCTTGTTATTATTTCACAGTTTCTCCATTTAGCCATTATTTCAGTCACCTGAAAATGTAATTAAATAACTATCACATACCCTCAGTATGCTATGTCCTGGACATATTAGCACAACTAAGATATTACTGTTGCCTTTAAGAGACTTAGTCTAGTGGGAGGAAAGAACGTGTACATAAATAAGCCTCATGCTCTTGTATGGACGTTATGATATCATTCATTATGCTAAATTTTCAAAGGAAAAAGTGGTCACTTCTTCCAGGTAGGATTCAGGAAAGAGAGGCGACACTTGAGCAAGCTTTAAAAAGAGAAGTAGGTGCTATAAAAAAAAGACACACTGGGGGCAAATGTGCAGTCAGGAAGGATATTTCAGGTAGTAAGAACAATGGCTGGCATGAAATGGCCTGGTATACTGGAGGAACAGAGAGCACGGCTGAATTATACAATGTGAGAAATACCCAGCTATTGTTAAAGCTAGAAAGAAGTGGCCCATTAAAATGTGAAACTGTAAGAATAGTCCAATATAAAATTATTATAGTCTGTGTCTAGTACTATTAGAGTCCTTTGTATACTTCCCCTCAAGACATTGGTCTGATGTAGTAGTTTCTACCTCCGTTTTTATAATTATTATCATTTAGGAAATATTTGCCATATAAATCATATTTAAGAAACATTCTAAGTATTCCCAGTTTGTCATTTTAGTTTGAATAGCTAAAATTCACTCTTTTACATTCCTCTTCTCTTACCATCCAAAAATCTAGAAATATTAAAATGGCCTTACTGCTTTTGCTTTAGGTAAAGATATTTAGGTCACAGATATTTAACTCAAATATAAGGCTATATATTTTCTAGATCTAAAATAGCACAGATCACAATTTTCCCCCTGCATTGAGAGACAAATATTATTCATTGACTGAATTGGTAAAGCACAAATGTATGGCATATGGCATACAGTTGAGAAAATTAAAAGTGCTTACACTCTGAGGAGGTCACAACCTAGTGGGCATAACCAGAACCTAGAGAGTTCATTCCATTATGGCTGAATGTCAACCAAGAGAATGGCAAGAGAGACTATTATTCATCAAAAGTGTTTACAATGCCAGAGAGATACAATTTGACAATGAAGAGTGGAATGGTAAAGTACTTTAGGTTAAAAATGCAAGGAATAAAAACTAAAGAAAAAAGCTAAAATGTCTATCTGCAACAGATCATTAGTACGAAAGGTGAGTGACAATGAAAAATTGTAAGTCAACATTTTGTACACTCTAAATTGCTGTCTCATGTTCAAAGGGGATTTCCAACTCTCCTATATTTTTCTGGAGTGAGGATAAATAATAGTGACAAACAAGCAATATCACAGCATTCCTAAATTATGTAGAAGACAACTTTATGACTCATAAAGCAAAAGATTGTGGAAAAAAAAGACTGTATTGTCTCTCTTACATACCAGGAAAATAGTACTAGCCTATGGGCTAGTATCCATAGGCTACTGTAACTGCGAGTGGCTTTAACAAAAATCTCATGGCACACTTTTGTTGAGTGCCTACCAGGAGCCAGGCACCATCCTTATGTACTTGGTGTACATCAATGACCAAAACAGGTGAAGACTGCCCACATGGAACTTGGTGGTTAGCTGGGATTGGCGGAAAATAGACAAGTATAATAACTAAGTAAATTATATCTTGTATTAGCAGTAATAAATGCTACACAAAAAGAAAAAGTAGAGTAGTTTAAGGAGGCACAGTTAAAGTGTCAAGGTGGAGGCAGGGGTAGATTACAGTATTATATAGGCTTTTCAGAGTATGTTTTATTAAGAAAATTGGACTTGAGTAAATATTTGAAGGAGGTGAGGGAGTTAACTAAGTCAATATGGGATGGCGGGATGAACATCAGTGGAATCAAATGTCATAAGATGCCATGATTGAGGAACAGCAGACTGAGACACAGAACAAATGATTTAACTTATGTTTTCAAAAGATCAGATGGCTGTTGTGTTTATAATAAACTATCGGTAGACAAATTTGGAAGCAAGGAGAATTGTCAGAAGGCTATTGCAGTAACCTTAGGTGAATGGACAATGGCTCAGCCAGAGAGTAGCTATGGAGTCTGTGTTTGGATTCTAGATATGTTTTGAAGGTTGAGTCAATATGATTTGCTGGTAATTTGGGATGTAAGAGAAAGAAATTAGTTAGGTGACTACAAGTTTTTGGACAGAATGACAGGAAAGAGGGAGCCGTCATTACATGTAATGAAGGCATAGGTAGAGCTGAATTTGGGGAAAAGAGGTTGCAAATAGGGATTTGAGATATGCTGATTTTTAGATATCCTAGCAGAGATGCTGAATATGCAGTCACATATAATAGTGTGGATTTTGAGATATTCTCTGTTGGATATATAAATTTGGGCATATCAGTAAGTAGATAGTATTTAGACAAGATTAGATCACTAAAGGAGACTAAATATTGAGCCCTGAGATACTCAGATATTAAGAGGGTATAGAGAAGAGAAGAAACCAGCAAAGGAGACTGAGAGATAGTAACCATTATGAGAAAAATCAGAAAAAGTATGGTATCCCAGAAGACAAGTGAAGAAAGTGTGCCAAGGAGGAAAATGCTGCTGATTGTTCAAGTAACACAAGGGCTGAAAATTGACCATTTAATTTAGAAACGTGGATATCATTTTTTTTTCACCTTGACTCAGTTACTTCTGTGGAGTGATAACGATGAAAATTTGATAGAAGGGAGTTAAAATGGAATAGAAGCCTTGGAGAAAGCAAGTATAGACAACTCTTTCAAGGAATTTTTTTTTTTCTTTGTGAGGAAGATCAGCCCTGAGCTAACATCCATGCTAATCCTCCTCTTTTTGCTGTGGAAGACCGGCCCTGAGCTAACATCTATTGCCAATCCTCCTCCTTTTTTTTCCCCAAAACCCCAGTAGATAGTGGTATGTCATAGTTGCACATCCTTCTAGTCGCTGTATGTGGGACGCTGCCTCAGCATGGCCAGAGAAGCGGTGCATCAGTGCGCACCGGGGATCCGAACCCCAGCCGCCAGTAGCAGAGCACGCGCACTTAACCGCTAAGCCATGGGGTCAGCCCTCAAGGAATTTTGATCCAAAGAAAAACAATGAAATGTGGTGGTGGCTGACAGAATGGGGCTTTATCCACCTTGATATTAGATCAAAATAATTATATGCTGCATCAGTCAAGATTCAACCAGGGAAGCAAAACCACCAAGAGTATTATAGAATGAGTGCTTTTAGGAACAAGACTTTTGTGACAGTTAATTTTATGTGTCAACTTGACTGAGCTAAGGGATACCCAGATAGCTGGTAAAACATTATGTCTGGGTTTGTCTGTGAGAGTGTTTCCAGAAGAGATTGACATTTGAATCAGCAGACTGAGTAAAGTACATTGTCCCCCAATGCAGGTGGGTATCATCCAATCTGTTGAGGGTCTGAATAGAGCAAAAAGGTGGAGGAAGAGTGAATTTGCTCTCTCTGCTTGAGCTGGGACATCCATCTCCTTCTGCTCTCAGACGTCAGTTGTTCCTAGTTCTCAGACTCAGTTACACCACTGATTTTCCTCATTCTTCAGCTTGCAGATGGCAGATCTTGGGACTTCTCAGCCTCCATAATCATGTGAGCCAATTCCTATAATTTATTTATATACATGTGTCTGTGTCTGTGTGTGTGCACACACATGTGCACGTGTCAGGGTTCTCCAGAGAAACAGAACCAATAGAATACATTCTATATATTTTTTATATTTGTATTTATATATACTATGTCACATAGGGTTCTCCAGAGAAACAGAACCAATAGAAGATATATATTATATATACTTACATATATATATATAATATATATCCTATTATATTATATATATATATGTTTTTTATATATATGTATCCTACACATAACATATAATATATATATTCTATTGGTTCTGTTTCTCTGGAGAACCCTGACTGATACAACTTTACACATTTATGGGAGAAGCTGAGGAACGAAGTGTCTAAAAGCCAAAAGATAGAGTTGAAGGTCAGATCAAAGTACCTAAATTGCTACCTAGCCTTCCTTGAGGCACTGAAGTGATTGAGTAATAAAATCTTGAGAGGAAATCTGGAAAGCCAGACATGACAATGTATCAGAAAGGGATCATAATGGAGCTAATGGAGAAGACGATGAAATCTACAGCTTCTGCATCTGATGTTGGGCCTGCAGTTACTGTTGGCTGGTAGGGCTGATAGCCAGGAATAAGTGCCAAGAAGGGGAGATCAAGGAAAGCTGGAATCTGCCAGAACCTCTGCATCTGTTTCACACCACAAGGGAGAGCAAAGAAAATATAGAACCTACTGGTAGCTATGCACCTGTCTTGCACCATGTTGATTCCCAATGACCTTAAAAGAATTAATGTCTGTTGCTACACTTCAACCTTCCAAATCTCATGCAAATTTCTCTTTTGGCTAACTCTACCTGGAGCCATGCAAAGAAAACCTTTCTGGAAAATTTAGTTACAGCTTAGCGAAATTGATCCAGTGCAAAACCACAGATATGCTGATCCAGTAGAGAGGGGAAAAAATGATGTAGGCTACAGAGAGGAGTAGATCTGTAGGAATGTCCTTGAGTAGGCGAGAGGGCATCATAGGTAGTATACAAAGAGAGGAACTACATTTAGAACAAAGCAAAGGTGTTTGGGTTTATGAAAACATATTTCCAGGAAATGGCAATCAACTCTGCTGAATGCACTGATAACAAGCATTAAAATCAAACATTAAAATCATCAAGTTAGAAAAATTTTGGTATATTTTAGGAGATAATTACCACTTAGCTGAATACAAATCTTCATAGGAGAAGGTCAGTCACTAATAGCAAGAAATGTTGCATTTGTTAGTGTAACTCAATAATTTTATGGTGTATGAAATGAAAATGAAGGTAAAAATACCAGATGTGTTTATTTCTAAAAAGTAAACAACCTCACACTTGGCCCTGATTTAAATTGCCACTTATAGTCTCATGAAATCAATTTGTTTTCATGTTTTTCTCTACTGTAGATCACTCTCCTGGTCAATAATCTCATTGCCTGTTTGACAACTCCACCCCGACATTCTCAAAGTCAGCTCTCACTCGACCTGGCCAAAACTTAATCAATGGGTTTTGTATACCTAACCCCCTCCCATTCTGCTCCTTCTCTAATTGTGATAACCACTCTTTCAAGCCAGAAATATAGTAGCACTCCTACCTTTCTCTCTCTGACTCTTACTCAATCCCCCATTCCATTGCCTCACTCTGTTCCTTTTACCTCTTACACATCTCTAGCATCTGTTCACTTATCTCAATTTACATCACACTGTCATCCTAGTCCATGCAACCCAATTCTTTCTCCTGGATTGTCAAAATAGCCTTGTTGTTGATTCCCTTCATCCTATTCCTTCACTCTCATCCTAGTCCATTCTCCTCACTGTGTCTAATACATTTGTTTGGTATTTTCTTTGTTTTAATGATTGAATCATGGCCTTGTTGATAAGTGACATTTTTTAATGGTTTTTTTATTGCTCTCAAAATAATTACCACCCTCTTTAACAAGAACTACCAGTCTATGGTGATCCAGCTTGTGGGCCTCTCCAAACAGGAACAGTGGGAGAAAAGTGAAGTGGCTGTGTTTTTAACTATTTAATAAAAGGTATAACCAAGTTGTAAGGATAAATTTTTTATGTTAATAGAAAGGGAAAAAAATTATCTTTTAAAATGTAGACGTGAAATCATCAATTTGATGCTTGAGAGCTTTTCTTCACAAAACTCAGAACTAGTAGATTCTAGAGACTATGGAAGGTTTTATCAGGTGCTTTGAAAAAAGAGAAAAAGGTTAGAATAACATTAAACAAAGGTTTACAAAGTTAATGGGCTTGTTGCAGGATATCTCAGATCTTATAACATGCTAATATTTGTCATAAATGTCAAAGAAACATATCAAATATGTAGCACTTGGCAAACTTTCTTAGCCTTGAACCTTTTTGTTACTAGAGTGCATCATAAAACAACCGCTCTATAGAACACTTTTGGGAATGCTGCTCTAAGCATTTAACGAGGAAATACAGGTCTGAATAAGTTAATATTGAAGTAGTCAAGAGTATATCAAACAGATTCTGAATTGCTCTGTGGGTGTTAAGGGAAGGAATCCCAAGTTAATCATGTAGTGAAGGAAAGTTTGTTGGACAAGAAGAGGGTAGGGAAAAGGGGAGTGGAACCAGATTAGAAGGAGGAGTTGAATATGTGCAATATCATTGTCCCAGTCATGGAAGGGGGAAGAGTTCGAAGACATCACCAAGTACCCCCTAAGTACTTAGTTCTAATGAAAAGAAAGTGAAGAGTTTTTTTTCCTGGCTATTGAAGACTGACACTTGGTTTATGACTTATCCATCTGTATAAGTTCTAGCTCTTATGTACATTATTTTATAACTAGGTTGACCAAACCCAGATTATCTCAAAGTAACTGAAACACCAGTATACATTTTTTTAAGAAGAATAGTAATGCAATACATTTTTAATGGGGAGAAGCATTGCAAATAGCAAATTATAATACAGAGTTAAAAACAGAAAAATAAAAAATGAACCTGGGCATTTGAGGACCTTGTTTTGATATACTTGAAAGGAAAAGATAAGAAGAGCAAAACCCCTTTTTACTTAAGCAGTGCATTACCAGAATATTGTTGAAAAATAATTTGAGACCTTTCTGTTCTCAATTCTATATATTTGGGACAATAAAAATATATATATGGCATTTCTAAAAAGAAGTATGGGCCTTGTAAAATTCCAATGGTCTTTCTAGAGAAATGAGTTAGATGGCCTCCTAGAACATTCTCTGATCGTTTCCCTAACTTTTTCAATAAGAATGTAAAGCCATATTGTATAATTATGAAAAAAATGAACTTAAACAGGAAAAAGACAATTCAAAGAAAATCTTCACAACATAGCAGCCAATTTTGTGATTCAAGACCTAAGTTTTTGTTTCCAGTGTGATTTATGCAGAAAAAATGTAGGCAGTGCTTTTTGCACTATTTCTTCTTAAATTATCCCATGAATCATAAATTATACCTTACATCGGTGTTCAGTTTCCATATTCACTGCATATAGAAATTACCACCTTACTGATCATTTACATTAAAATATGAGAGGGGTTGGCCCCGTGGCTTGGCGGTTAAGTGCGCGCGCTCCGCTACTGGCGGCCGGGGTTCACATCTCGGGGGCGCACCAACGCACAGCTTGTCCAGCCATGCTGAGGCAGCGTCCCACATACAGCAACTAGAAGGATGTGCAACTATGACATACGACTATCTACTGGGGCTTTGGGGAGAAAAACGCAAAAAAAAAAAAAAAAGGAGGAGGATTGCCAATAGATGTTAGCTCAGGGCCAGTCTTCCTCAGCAAAAAGAGCAGGATTGGCATGGATGTTAGCTCGGGGCTGATCTTCCTCACAAAATAAATAAATAAATAAATAAATAAATAAATAAATAAATAAATAAATAAATAAATAAATAAAAAAGACATTAGAATATGAGAAAGAGATGCAGGAAGTCCCTCACCCCAGCCAGGACACACAAACAAAGGTATATGAAGGTTTTTATATTATTTAAGCACATTCTTTATGCGTAGACAAAATCTAAATTCACGACATATTTCATGCATGTTAACTGCAACAGGACAGGAAGATGAAGTTAGGACTTCCACAAGATCAAAGAAAGTTCCTTGAAGCAAAAGACAGATCTTTGGATTGTAATTCCAAGAATGGCAACTCTGTTTAGTTCACCATACCCCCTACCCCCCACCACCAACTAGGGTGGTCCTACCACAGACACAGTATTTTTTAACTTACCAAATAGCATGAACTCAGCTGTACCTAATATTAATGAAAGCTCATCTATATGTTTTAAAATTATTTTTATGAGATAAAGAAAGGGGACATATTTTGTTTCTTTGAACAACTTTCTCAGTGAGAAAACTCTAAATGTTCCAAGATAACTGATGACAGAAGGGACAAGTAGTTAAACCCACATATAGAGAGCATAGTCCAGACTGTATCCTACTTGTTTTCACTAATCACATTTCCCATGAAACTTTTTATCAGGGCTACTAACGAGTACAAAATGACCAACCTGAGTTTCACCTTCGTTGCCTTCTCAATGTACTTTTTTTCCTCCCGACACTGTAATAGGCAGTGAAATGGTGCAAAGGTAGACATCAAGAAGTAAGAAGGGAAGAGGTAATGGCCTGTATAACCCGAAAACTATAGAATCAGTTCTTGGGTAATTGAGTGTTGGTGGGACTTGGCCAAAAGAGAGCTACTGGCTATAATTCATTCAGACTCAAAAGAAACTCTCCTTTCAATATCAAAGCATAATGAAGAACTGAGTGCAAAATGCATTGCCAATTTATGATTATAGCATTCAATGATCCATCCAAGGACTAATGCTGTCCAATCATGATTTCGATAGAAGGGCGTATAATGGGTACAAAGAACTGTTATAAAGGTAGGTCTACAGGAGACAAGCAATTACAACCCAATTTTATGGATTGGCACCAAAAACACTTTGGCTTTTTTTTTTTTAATAATCACAAATCAGTTCAATAGAGTATCTCATATGAAGAAACCATTGTGCTTTGGGGTACAAAGATGTACTTCTGCCCTTGAGATTTTAAAATATACTGCGGGATATGACCATGCACTTAAATAACTTCTGCAAAGAGAACATTATCGAAGTTCAGAAAAGTGAGCAATTAATTCATAAAAAACCCTTATATACTTACCTGGATTGCTTGAAGGTTCAAATAGCATAACATAGGTTAAGTCTTTGTATAAAGCAGGATAACACCATAAGGAGAAAAATTATCAATACATTCATTTTAAAACAATTTTAGTCAGGAACCGTCTATGTGCCATGCATTCTGCTAGATATGAGGATACAAAGGAACAAGATATTACTCCTGATATCAATGCAATTATTGTGTAAAGAATGAGACAGGTAGATATATACATCAGTATACAAATAAAAAGATTATAAATCCTAAAGAAGGCCTCTTACAATGTTTGTTTTATTAATTGAATTTTCTATATAGATTGATAAAGATATAATTCTCTCTTCTATATATTGAAGGAGGCATAAACCTATAATAATTCATAAATTGCACAAGCTAAGTGACCTGTGCTGCAAATTCCCAGGAATTTCTCTGTTGGTGCTCAAAAACTTAGTCTGGAGTATGCAGGGAAAAGACTATTTGGTCAATGGTAGCCAAATGTGGCTGCTAATCAGAGCTCTTTGGAGAACTTAAAAAAATTACAGATACCTGACCCCTGCCATAGTCACCCTGTGCACCACATTGCAAACCACTGCCCTACCATGGGGAACATCTAAATTTCAGCAAGAGCAAAGAGTCACTACTGAAAGAGGGATTGGTTTATGGGTTAGGGAGGGTCAGGAACCACAAGGAAAGAAAGGATATCATCGCACATCATCATCTAAATTCTCTCATTCGACTCTCTGTCTACTGCTTCTAGTCCATTTTCTGCATTTCTCATATTTGCCTTCTCTTCTGTGGGAGAGTCGAGAGCCAGACTTCATTTCTAATGAAAGGAATAAAATAGCAATCCAGGTTAACATTTCTATACACTAAGAAATCTCCCTTGGGGAAAACACTGACTATAGAAATTCATTGGGGAAAAAATAGACATAAGAGATTATTCTACACCTTTTCATAACATCACTTGAAAAATAATGGAGTTAAGCATGACAAGAGAGATTGATTGATTGATTGATTAAAGGGGGAAAATCAGCAATGTGATCCATGAGTTCTAGATTTTAAAAATTTCAGTAATTCAACATTTTAGAGCACTCTCTATGCTGAATTAAATATTATTGAGCATTACAAAAACAGGAAGAGAGAAACCTCAAAGCTAGCATGATTGTATTAATCACTCTATTTGATTTAACATTTAATTTTCATTCTTTTATTAGACAACTAATGGATAAGTATTGATCATGTGCCATGTTTTGTGCAGGAAATAAAATATTGAGCAATGCAAGCCTAGTCTTGCACTCTTGGGTAATACTTTCCAGTAAGGGATAAAGACAAGTACGGAAACCACAACATAGAGTGACAGAAGTAGAGAATGCTATGGAGATCACTGCAAGCCACCTTCAAGAGGATGGCAGGTCAGTGAAGAATTTCTGGAATTTTGACATCTAAATTGAGACTTGAAGTACATATAGGAGCTATCCAGTTGATAAATAAACAACAAATGCTCTAGGAAAAGTGCACACAAAGTTTAGGAGGCAAGGTAATAAGATAAATTCAGGCAACTGCCAAATAGTTCATAGCAAAGTACATTGTGGAAGGTGGAGAGAGATGCAAATTAGAAGGACCAGATTTTAAGTTGCGAAATCATGTTAAGAAACTGGACTAAACCTTAATAAGGAGCACTAAAAAGGTTTTAACCATAAAGAGACTATATCAGGTTTGTCTTTCAGTAAGTTCTCAGCCTTCCAGGTTGACAATAGGTTGGAGCGAATCAAGACTAGCACTATGGAATACAACCAGTTAGGAGGCTAATCCAGTAATCCAGGTGAGTGATGATGGAAGGTGTGGCTTAGAGTAACGAATAGGAAGATGGAAAAAAGTGGTTTAAACTGAGCAATGTTAAAGAGATAGCACAGAAGGTACTCAGTGATATTTTGGATGTGAGTGTGGTGGTTTAGATAAAAGCATAAGAGGAGGAATAAGTTAGAGAAAATATTTTGGACATGTTGACTTTTCAGTGATCAGACAGACATCCAAATCAGATATCAAATAAGCAATGGGATGTGTGGCTCTAGACTAAAGTTCAGGAGAGAGGACAAGCCACAACTATAGGTTTGGGAAACATTAATCCACAAACAGTCATTGAAGCCACGGGAATGAACAATATTGTCCAGTTTTAGTTTCTAAATGATGTAAGATAGAAACAAAGCCAACAAAGGAAGAAGATCCTCAAAAGTACCCAGGAGAAGTAGCCAGAGATAAGAGAAAATTCAAGAATGTGGTATAGGGGAAGCCAAGGAAAGTTTATCAAGAAGGATGGAGTGTTCAAGTGTGCCATATACTGCTGAAAGTTCACAGGGAAAGACTGAGGAGTCTCCACTCACTTAGCATAACACTCTCTCTTTTCTGATACCTTGGAATGCATACCTATGCCTCCTTTAATCAGAAAATTTTTATCGTTTATTTTTGTTTTTTTTTTTTTACTTCAAGTAGGTTTTTTGCATGCTTCCTCCTCCATAGTAGAGGCTTTACTTTCCACCAATTTGAAATTGGGTTTTTAGCAATGCCTATTCCATAACCAAATTAAAAGGAGTAATCATGGCCATAGGCACTAAGTAATTATTTCTCAAAAAAAAAATGTGCATTTGTTATCAGTTAGACATGCCAAATCATGCTGAAATCTTGATATGAATTTATAACACTAGATTATAGTCTCTATGAGGGCATAAAATGAATTTAGTTTCTCCACCATTGTATGTCTCAGTATTAAGCATTATGATGGGCACAAAGTAGATGCTCAAAATACATTTTTGAATGAATGAATAAATAAATGAATGAATGAAGCACCAGAGGCAAGGGTTAGTATTATCTGATATTTCCATTATATAGTCTGCAAAATGGAGATGGATTCCGGAGAAAGAATCAATTGAAATGCAAAAATAAATATTAACTGATCTTCTGAGAAAAACTGAAAGTTTTACATTAATTAGCAAAAATAAAAATCCCCTGTTCAACCCTTAGATGCATTCATGCATATATTATCTAAAAGTACTTAGCTGACTAAACTCTATTAAGGATTACTAGAAAATACAAGAGATCCAAAAATAACTGAACATGAGAGTAACGTGACAACAAACAAAATCAACACCGACAAGGGCAAAATAGTGCAATGTGGAAGCAACAATTTAAATGAATCACTCACGATAATATGTTGTGAATTAATGGTAGGTCCTCAGTAAATCATTTTTAGTCACTTTCTTTAAAACACTGGTGACTAACTACTACAGTGAATGTCATCTATTCACTCTCCTTTTCTCTGTTACAAAATATTAGAGATAATAACTCTATTGCTGTGATTGCAATCATTAAACTTCCTTAGTTTCTTATTTCTTTTATAGCATATTCAACTAAGTGTTTTGAGTATATGCATATTCTGAGTGAACAGAACTACTGCTCCAGGCTACAACAGGAAGTAAAACTTGGAACTAAAAGGCACTGCCTACACCAACCACCCAGGTCCTCCGACCCAAAAGATCCTTACAGAAGCAATTGCAAGCATGTTAGTGGGGTCTCTAGGATAAAAATAAAATGATGTCAAAGGTGAGCTGGTAGCTAGAAATGGAAAAATTACACCCCTTTCTGCCACAAGCAGCAAAGTAGTTAACCAGAATAGTTTAAATGATTAAGTAAAATTATTTTCCTCAAGGCAGGTCATTCCAGGACTGGTTCAATGGCCTAGGCATCCAGGCTTTTTATTTTCCTGCTCTGCCATCCCACAGGATTATTGCCTTCATCCTTTGCCTCGGCTACCCATGTTGCAAGATGGTTACCACAATTTCAGAGATCTCATCTAGATAAAATACAGTTTAAAGGAATTTTCCATCTCTCTCTCTCTCTCTCTCCTTCTCTGGGAGATTTCCCAAAAGACTTTTCTTCAAGTTTCATTATCCAATGAACGTCACATATCCACGCCCTAGGTGCATTCTAAACTCAAGTTTTGCCAACAAGGACAGAGGGAGATGAGAAGTGGTGGCAAACAACAATGTCAGTCTCTTCTTTTAAATAGAATGCTCACAGCTAACACACTTGGCATTTTCTTTCCTCAATCTCATTTCTCCCACTCAACTTTTCTAAGCTGTCTTCATTGCCTTTTATATAAACCTAAATAAATGTAGTGTTTTGTCTTATATTGAGTTTCTATGTGAATACTATTGCAATTTCCCTGCATGAAGTATTTTGCCCCTTAAATTTTAGGGTTTGAAATTGATTACATTTACAAATAACATATGAAAGTAAGATGGGTCAATTGTCCAAGCAAGAGAGTTGGAGAAAAGCCATTCTTGTATGTACAAACTGATTTCTTCTGTTGACTAAATGAACCATGAAAATATTCAGTGATTTTAATATTTTATTTAAAAAGTATTAATTTTTTGGTAACAAAGTAAAATCTCCATGTGTTTGGAGTGTAGAAAATGAAAAATCTTATCCAGAGTCTTGCTATTTTAAATTAATGATAACAAGAACTACTCTACATTTTTGGTACACTAGCATTGCTCTATCTACTAAAAACTGAGGACCCCCTCATGTCTATTCTTAAAAAGGATACAGTCTATAAAGCAGAGAGGTTTTGTAATGCAAGGAAGAACAGGATGTTGAAAGTGCTCTAAAGTCAAGTAATTTTTAAATCTGGAAGTGACTACGAACGTAAACCCCTCATTTCAAAGATAAGAAAATGGAGACTCTGAGATATGAAGTGATTTGCCCAGGATCACTCAGTAACTAAGAAACAGAGCTGAGATTTTAAAAAGTTGTCTAACTGAAATTTCTACTTTTTTTCCTGCTTCAGAATTGCCCATTATACTAACATTTAGTTAAATTCTCAATTTCAGTCAAAAAACTAAAATGCTCATGGGCTAAGGCAATCTGGTTAACTGAAAGTTAAGCAGAATAACCTTTTTGTTTCAATTTTGACTACCAAATCTTTCTAAACTATGTTTCCTTCCTTGCCTTATTGAAAAGATTAGACTGAATATTACTTGATGAATTCTGGATTATTTCTGATCTGGAAGCATCTTGATATCTTAATAATGAGCACCATTTCCTTATGGTTCTGTGACCAGATTTTGAGTTTATAAAGTTAAGCTGAATTTTTTTACTGCTGGGCCTAGATCATTTCTTGGACAATGTTGATTTGATCAGTTTTATGTTCATGTAGTTATTTTGTTTCTAAAACAAAAATATGAGCTCTTTTCTTTAGATGTCCATGTTTGTGTTAAATAAGATGTCACACACAGAAAAATTTCTGACTGAGATTTTTTATGTGCTTTTATTTTGGTCATTCCATAGTTCTAATATCAACCAGTTTTTTTATAGGAAATGGCAGATCAATCATGAATGATTTGAGGATATGAAAGATTTAGTCACTGTTCTTCTAATTCTCTGATCTGCCGATCCAAAACCAGCATTAATAAGGGGCATCAGGAAGCCTTCCAATGGTTTGTTGAGGGGAGGAAGAGAGATTTTCTCTTCTTTTGCACAGGAGAGCTGAGCCCTTCTGCTCTGCCTCCCTTAAAATTAAGCCAATTAGGTGAACCTTTAAGCATTCTTTTAGAAGTGAAACAATTACTCTTGCACACATATTCCATCGTGTTCTGTGATTCTTAGTGAACCAGTTGTGGAAATATCTAGGCTAGTAGCTTCAAGGGTTGCAGATTCAGAATTAACTTCTCTTCCTTGATTCAGTTCAGGGTTGGGTAGAGTCAGGTTGGGTGGGACAGGATAAGATGGGCAGGGCAGAGCAGGGCAGAATATGATAAGACTTTCCAAATTGGAAAGTATTCCAAACTATGTTCTCCATCAACTTGGAAAAGTATCTTCTCAAAATGTATAATTTAGTCAATAAATAGTATTTAAAATAAGCATGAATACCCTTATTTGAAAATATTGATTCCTTGTTAAAATTTTGCTATGGGACTTACCTATAGGTAAGATTGACTTGAAATGAGGTCGTCGTCTTATTTTGGTTACACAGCATAAATAAGGTATAACATGCATCTGTTTTAGACTAATTATAGCATAACAGGAATACTGTTTTAGTAACATTTATCATACCCCAACAAAGTGAAAATGAAAGGATGATGATATCATCATTTCCAAACTATAGTTAATATGACTAAACACTGTTGTGGCTGAATCATCATCACCAACTTAGATGATTGAATACCTACTGAGCCCTGGATATTCTACAACGAGTTCTACAAACTATGACTTTCCCTCTAAGATACTGCCTCAAATGAACTCAATAGGATTCATTGATGTAGAACTTCCATTAGCTCTATTTTTGGAAGTTTGTTCTACTTCATGGAAGTTCTAATTTCCCATTTTCAAAAGCATGTGTTAACTCAGTATGTACAGTTTGCTCTGTACATATTGGTGCATTATGTATATTTTCTAGCTTTATGGCTATATCTTTATCTTTCTGTGTATATTTTTCTATCCCATAGTTGCTGGACATTTCTAAGACATCATTGATTATTAGATGTACATCAATAATAGCATGAATAAAATAAACAAACACTACCTCCAATTTAAGATACCTTCCTTTTAACATTCTTTAAAACACATTTTTTTTAAAGTACATCTTAGAGAGAGGACATATTGTCTACTCACATTGCAAAATGGTTATGCTTTCCACTCCATCTCTATCCCTGGAACAAATTATTTCTGAAACAATGGTGGAAGAGACTAGTAATCTATAAATGAGTTTCATTTAAAGACTATAAGTAACAACTGGGTCTCTAAAGAGGAACGATTTCGTCTCTTATCACAGATATTGATAACTGCCAAACCCAGGATTGATAACAGGCTTTTATCAACAATTTGAGGAGTGACACCAGCAAGATGGTGGAATAAGAGATTCCAGCCCTCATCCCACACAGAAACACTGATTTTGGTAACCTCCTACAGACAAGAATACCTTCTTCAATAAATGGTGCTGGGAAAACCGGATTATCCACATGTAAAAGAATAAAATTGGACCCATATCTTATACTATACACAAAATCAGCTCAAAGTCAAGGCTTAAATGTAGACCTGAAACTGTAAAACTCCTAGAAGAAAAATAGGGAAAAAGCTCCTTGACACTGGTCTTGGTAATGACTTTTTTTGGATATAAACCGAAAGCATAGGCAACAAAAGCAAAAACAAACAAGTGGGATTACATCAAATTAAAAATCTTCTGCGCAGCAAAGGAATCCATGAACAAAATGGAAAGATAACCTACACAATGGTAGAAAATATTTATATATTCATCAACATATTTATATGGCATACCATATATCTGATAAGGGGTTAATATCCAAAATGTATAAGAAGTCAAACAACTCAACAGCAAAAAAAAAAAAAAAAAAAAATCCTGATTAAAATACGAGCAAAGGACTTGAATAGACATTTTTCCATAGATGACATACAAATGGCCGACAGGTACATGAAAAGGTGCTCAATATCTCTAATCAGCAGAGAAATGCAAATGAAAACCACAATGAGATATCCTCTCACTCACATTAGGATGTCTATTATGTAAAAAGGAAAAAAAATGATGATAAATCTTGGCAAGGAGGAGGAGAAAAGGAAATCTTGGTATACATTAGTGGGAATATAACTTGGTACAGCCATTACGGAAAACTGTATGGAAGTTCCTCAAAAAATTAAAAACAGAACTACCTATGACCCAGCAATCCCTCTTCTGGGGACTTATCCGAAGGAACTGAAATCAGTATCTCAAAAGATATCTGAACTCCCACGTTTACTGCAGCATTATTCACAGCAGCCAAGACATGGAAACAACCTAAATGTTCATTATAGGATGAATGGATAAAGAAAATGTAGTATCACCTACAATGGAATATTATTCAGCCTCTAAAAAGTAGAAAATCCTGACATTTGCAGCAACACAGATGGACCTGAAGGTCATTATGCTAAGTGAAATAAGCCAGACACAGAAAGATAAATACTGCATGATCTCACTTATATGCAGAATCTAAAATAGTCAAACTCAATGAAGCAAAAAGTAGAATGGTGGTTGCCAGAGACTGAAGGGAGGGAAAAATGGAGAGGTGATAGTTAAAGAGTACAAAGTTTCAGTTATGTAAGATAAAGAAGGTCTGGAGATCTACTATAAAGCATTGTGCCTATAGTTAACAATACTCTATTGTATATTTAAAATTCGCTAAGAGGGTAGATCCTATGTTAAGTGTTCTTACCACAAAAAATCAAATAGTAATAGTAATAAAGAAGGCAGGAGGAAACTTTGGGAGGTGATGGATATGTTTACAGCCTTGATGATGGTGATGGTTTCATGAGTTTATACTTATCCCCAAACTCAAGTTTATGCATTAAATATGTAGATCTTTTTATATGGTAATAATACCTCAGTAAAATGGTTTAAAACAATAAAAATGAAACAAAATAGGTTAGCATAGAAAAAAAAATACAAAAATAATTTGATGGAATTATAAGTTTTGGGAGCCAATATTATGGGCGTCTTAGGGATGGTTTCTCATTTTTGCATTTGCTCTGAATTAACAACTAATGAATAGTTGTCCTCACTACTCTTTTGCAGCTTAAGTTGGAGGCTAGAGAAAGAAAAAATCTCAGAAGCAGTGAAGTTTTATTTGCTATTGTCAATAATATTTCCTGATAGTTTTTTTCCCCTCAGAGGGAAAAGTTATCCGTCTGATGCAGCCATGCTCTCCCTATGTCTCAAGCCATTTCCTCAAACATATTTCCTCTGTGCTGTCTTGATCTAACAAGATACCACACAAGAGTATTTTAATCATTGATATGGACCTGGTAGGGTGCCTCCTATATATATAAATACTTTTAGCTTGCTCAGAGGGCTTCCATCTTTAATATTCTATTTTATCCCAGAAACATTTTTGTGGTATTAGAGCTAGAATGAAATTCCAAAACCAAGAAGCTCAAACACTTCCATTTTCAGCTATGACCAGGTCAGTGACTTTTACAAAGCTAAATTCAACATATTCCTGGAACCACAGCTTTCTCATCAACTCACAGGCTATTCAGAGGGCCCAATATTACTAGGGATTTTAACTGCAAGCAACAAAAACCAATTCTGGCTAACTTAAACACAAAACGACAAACAAAAGGGGTTTATCGGAAGAGTATGACATAGCTGACAGAAACACAGAGCGAGCCAAAGAACTAGGTCAATAAAAGGAAGGAACAAAAGTAGTGCCAGCAACTGGGTAAGAGAAATTAATAACAGTATCTCTTAGATGCTTTCCTGGTGATGACAAAACCACTATCAGTTTTGGTCTTTGTGTCTCTGCTCAAGTATATAATTCCAGGGGTACACTTCTTGAAATTTGCTAAAAAAAAAAAAAATGGATAGGGCACATTTTTGACAACTGGTATCACAACTAAATATCACAGTAAAGGTGTTAGGCCAAAGGAAAAAAGCATGTGCTGATACCAGAAGAGGAGGAATGTATGCTGGTTAAGTTAAAACAACATTTGCCCAAAACAAGCATAACAGTTGATCTTACATCATCCCTATAAACTATTCAAGGTAGTTATTATTACCAAAGTTAAGGGTAAGGACATTGAGGAAAGAGGAGTTAGGAAATTAGAAAAATAATCAGGAATAAAACAGAATTATGGCAATTTTCATTTTGATGTGCTTTCCAGCATACAATCAGTGTCTCAATATACGATAATAATACTTGGCACCAGTTGTGAGTGCAATTCAGATTCTTAGCACAAGAACTAGAACAATGGGGGGAAATTTCATTAATCTAGGAAAGTCTATGTTAGTGAAATGTCTATTTTAGAATATTTATGGTACTGTTAAATGCATAAATTTGATCCAAATCATAGTAGAGGTATAGACTAAATTTCTCCTCTGATGGTTAAACAAGGCCCAGAAATAATGTTTTATAATCTATCAAATAGTAATGAGCACACTGCAAATAGTAACTTTTCAAAAACATTGGAAGAATTATATATGCCAGGTAATCCTTAGGCACTTTACGTGTATTAAGCCATTATCACAATTCCATGATGTGAACTCCGTGAGTACTACCATGTAATGGATGAAGGAGGTGAAACACCAAGAAGTAGGTACTATTATTATCACTGTTTTACAGACAAGGAAATTAAGATCCCACAGCCAGTAATTGGAAAGGAACAGATAATGGTCTGATAATAATGATTTTCAGTCTAACAAATGTTTAAACTGCCTGTATAATACATTTTCTTTCTCAATAAAAATCACTCCAAAAATCTTATTAAGACTGTTATTTTGCTTAGCAATCTATTTCTTTGGGTGACAAGAATAAGAAAACTTCGGCCAGTTCCCTTTGGAAACTATCCCAAATCGAGAATCAGCAAGGGCTAGGCTAATGAAGTATGACTGCATTTGCAACCACCACCTGACACACCCACAGCACCAGACCGATATAAGAACGAGTCACAGATAGCAATACTGTCAACTAATGTCATAAAACAGTTCGAAGAATGAATATTCTTGCCAACCAAGTTTTTTTTCCAGTTAACATAACAGAATTTCTTTAAATACCACTGAGTTATCTCTTTAAAAAGGGGTTTCATCTGAGTCATCCTAGCTAAAAAATCACATCCTTAACAAAATTTAGAACCAAGTCTGAGGGCAATTGTGTACCCTCTTGAAAACTTGGGTGCAAGTAGGGCTAAGAAAGCAGCTGTGACTGTCATTTACTGGAGCTGATAGTGTTTGAATTAGAAGAAAATGGTATTCTTTGGCAAAAGTTCAGGAAATAAGTTGTCCAGAATGCCTTTGCATAATATCTGATTTTGAAGAAACAGTGAAAGTTGTAGAACTTAATGACCCTCAAGCTATGCTTCTTAGAACAGTACCCTCTTAGTAGGATCTTCATGGCCAATAGTTTCGGGCTTTAACCCATCAGCCAGTAAATAAAGTATTGAATACCGATTATTCACTTACCATGGTACTGCGGCTACTAGTAATGCAGAGGACATGATTGCTTTCCACAAATAGCTCATCTCATCAATCAAAAGTTTTCAAGTAAAGGGCCGACCCCGTGATGTAGAGGTTAAGTGCGCATGCTCCACTGCTGGCTGCCCGGGTTCGGATCCCAGGCGCGCACCAATGCACCACTTGTCAGGCCATGCTGTGGTGGCGTCCCATATAAAGTGGAGGAAGATGGGCACGGGTGTTAGCCCAGGGCCAGTCTTCCTCAGCAAAAAGAGGAGGATTGGCATGGATGTTAGCTCAGGGCTGATCGTCCTCACAAAAAAAAAAAAAAGTTTTCAAGTATAAAACTGGGTAGGCTGAATTTCATTTAGCATAACTAGTATAGAAAATGTCCAGCCTTTCCTTGAGAAGTACTCAGGCCACATCTCACACATACGCTCTCTGAATTCAACCCAATTTTCTTTTTGTATTTAAGACCACTAGCCAGTATTAAGAGACAGACGGAGGACATCAATAAAAAATACAGAATATATGTTTGTTTGGACAAGTTACTTTCTTACCCCCAACAATCAGTCCCTGAAAATTTCAAAGTAGAAACTATCACACATCATTAAAGCAATGAGGATCACTAATTCAATGAGATTGTAACACAACATTTTTTTCTGGTAATTCTAGCCAACTTGAAAATAAGGAATGACTTTCACTGCCAAAGGGTACTTTTCCTTTATAATTGTAAATATCTCTGTGTAAAATAAGTTGAATAAGTTGTGCAGTTCCTCTGAGTGTTAAAAGACTAGACACTTTGTCTTTTTTGTTTTGCTTTGTTTTCAAGCCATCACAGTGGTCCTGGCGTATAGTAGGTTTTAAAAAGCATTTGTAGAACAAATGAATAAAGATACGTATGTGATACAACAAACCATGCATAGGTAAAATATTTCAACATTGCAAAAGTGTATGCCTAGGCCAGCATGTAGTGCAGAGGCAGGATGGATGTTTCTTAACTCCCACCCACTCGATAAGAGATTGTTGAATGGTTAGGAAACTGCACGTGTTACTGGAATACTTTATTATAATGGCCAAATGTTCTTGTCTTTTTCTTCTACAAAATGCGTAATAGGAGACAATGAGTTAATCTGGGCGTGGTAACCCCATGTTATGGAGAAAGAGTCAGTGAAAACCTCATCCTTCTTTTCTTTTTTACCTGCAAATAAGAGTTGGAGAATTCAGATATCTAAATTAGTGTTTTCCAAATAGTGTTCCATGGACCCCTGGGGGGCTGCCTCAGCAAAGCAGGAGAAAACTGAGTAGATGGCATCTGGGTTTCTCACCATTACCATTCCCTCCACCGAATTTCAACAAGAAAAAAATCTGTTTTACACATAAAAAACATATTTTATACGCAATCTAAATAAAATTATCTTCGTAACAAAAAAATGGGATACTAATAATTGGAGATCACTTATTTAAATGAGTTCTGTTTCCTTTAAAGTAGCAAAGTTGAACAATCATACATTTAATGCAGTGTTGCAGTCATTCAAAACATTGTGGACACTTGTCTGGAAAGTGTCTTTAGATAAGATGGTCCAAATCTTTTAGTTTCTTCTTTGATGGAAAATATTCAACTCTTAAAAGCTGACAGTCTTACAAGGCAGTCAATTTATTCAGACCAGTTCTGATGCTCAAGGTAGGAGATTAAGCTGGATAATTAATATCATGTTTGATCAAACGTGACTATAAAGCAATGAGATGTTCAATTCCCATGTGGATGAGGGCCAGGGAGGTGTCGGAAGATGGAAACGGTGTCATTCAGCATTGCTCATGTATTTATGCAGATGAAAATCCTGAACAGGAGAGGAGAGTTTAGTTAGAATTTTTAGATGACCATATTATTCTAAATCTTCTGCTGGCTTAACATGTGTGTGGGGGAGAGAGAGAGAGACAGAGAGACAGAAAGACAGAACGAGGGGAGAGGTAGGGATGTCCTTATTTCCTTCTCAAGAACCTGAAAGAGTTTAGCAAATGCTAGCTATCACGACACAACAGATTTCACTAATTCATACTCTTCCTTGAATGGCCCTTAAAATACACTACTTCCTGCCAATGGAATCTTTCAACTTCACTGTATGTGGGCAAGACCATGACTAATGACCTTCAGACATAAAAACAAAATGAATAAGAAGATTTGCTATATGAGTTTGCTGCCAATCCCACAGGCATTTTCAACAAATTAAAAGCAATTTTTATTAACAGGAAAGTAAGAGATGCTAAAGCAGTACTTTAATTATTAGTTTGGGTTTATTAAGAACGTATATTGTTAGTAGCTCCCATTTTTTGAGTTCCTACTCGATGTCACGCAATGGGCCTTTACATACATTGTCCCACTCAATCTCCACAGCAAATCTTGCCCACGGTCACGTGGCTTATAAGTGGGAGAGACTCTAAGTGAACCTACTCACATTCTCCCTTCATCCAGGTCTCTGCTCAAATCTTGCCTTCCTAGCCTCTCTTTCTCTATCCTGTTTTGTTTTCCGTCACAGCACTGATCCTCCCCTAACAAATCATATACAGGTTTATTCAAGTCTCCTCCATCTACAGACTGTAAGAGCAGTATCTTTTTCTATTTTGTTTACTGTTGAATTTCTAGTGCAATGTTACAGTTTTTTGGTCTATAACAGGTCCTTGATAGGTATTTGTTAAATAAATGGGTGTGTGAATGAATGTTTGATGAATGAAAAAATGGGCAAATGGACAGATTCTTCTCTCCTTCAGAATCCCCAATGTTTTCACTATACCATACTGCTTCACAATTGCAAAGGCATTTTATTATTTCTAACAACAGCAAACTCACTTCTAACTGTTACCCTGAAATCCTTATTCCCCAATCACTGCCCATCCTGTTAATAACACAGGGCAGGAAGGCTAGATCTTTAACTGGAGGCTATAGGATATCAACAGGGCAGCAATAACGTCCTGCTGGTGTAGAGAGCCAAAACAAGGACTGCAGCAGCCAGGTGTCCTCCCTCCTGAGAGTCCTGCTCACACTTGGTAGGACTGGGAAATTATAAAGGATGGTTGCCTTCTGAAGACAAGCGCAGTACCTGAGTAGAGAGATGGGGAAGCCCTCTATGCTAGGGAAAAGGGAGTGGTGAGCATAAGCCCCAAACTCACCAGTATCGTAGCTTTAACCCACCCAACAGCTGGCAGGCCGGGCCTTCTGTTGTTTCCTTTCTTTCCAGGAAATCAAGATGGGCTCACAGAGAAAAATTAAGAGACATTTAAGGAACATAAAAACTATTTTAGAAGACAACAAAAAGAAAAACTTTTAATGGAGGAAAATAAACTAAAGAGAAGGGACAGTACAGAAATTGAAAACAAGTAAAAGATATTTAAACAGAGAAAGGAACATATTCGCAACTTGCAGTAAGACAATCAGATATTTCTAAAGTGGAAATATTGGACATGAAAGATTTTTGAAATAAATAATCCAATGGGGTAGCAGAGTGAAGACATTCAAAATTACATGACTTAAGTGGTAGACTGGGGCAGAGAACTCTCCCAGAAGGCATGAGAAAAAAAAACAGAGAAATAGAAGAAAAAATGAGAAGACAAGACAAGAATGTTGGAGAAAAGAAATAGAAGTGTCAAAATTCATTGAGTTGGAAAACCAAAAGAGAAAATAAAGAGTGTTGGCAGGGGATAAAATAGTTGATAAAATTATAACCAAGAATCTTTTCAAAACCAAAAAAGGATTTATTATTAGGCTTCATTTGACAGTGTTCTATGGCAGAGACAATTCTCTGCTTGTACCAAACTATTTCACTGACCTCCTGGGCACACAACAAGACTACATTTTCCTTCCCTTCCCCTTGTATCTTGGTGGAGTTAAATGACTAATTCTAGATCAAAGGAGCCAGGCAACTGGATGACCACATTGGACAACTACCTGCCAAACAGCTAAACGGACTGTCAAGAGAGTGAAAAATATACATTTACCGATTTTAAACGCCTGGATTTTGGAGTTGTTTTTTACAGCAGTTAACCTAGTCTGAGCTCCTAGTGTGCTGGGATAGATAATCAAAAAACAAAAATCAAACCTAGACACATATTCACAAAGAAAATGCCAAAATCAAATCATATATAAAGGAATAAAAAAACCATAGTAACGTCTCTTCAATAGCACCAGGATATGCAAATACTGAAGGAAAACAAAATTGAACCTTTACTTTAATATTTATCTGAACTAATATATACATATTTTGGTAAAATAAAGTGTCAGCATAAAAATTATCAGAAATTTTATCATAACGTGTATCTTCTTTGAAAGATTCTTTAAAAGATATATTCCTGCAAGAAGAAAAATGAATAGAAAAGAAATAAATGTTATATTGCAAATAAGAATGCATAAAGAATTTACATTGTAACTAAATAAGGAATAGCAATATAGTCCTAAAACTCCTTACAATATCAACACAGAGCAAAGGAGTCCTTTTGGGTGGGACAATAGATATCGATAGAGAAAAATATGTAATTATGGGTCTCTAATATAACACACAACTTTCAGGCCAGGAGAAGTTTTGTTACAGCTAATGGTAGGAAAATAAAAAAACGGGAAACATAGTAAATAAAAATCATCAAAACATTACAGAAATAAGTCCTAGCATAACTGAAATTATAGTAAACAAAAACAGGCTAAACACACTTAATACAAGATGAGGATTCTCAGTTTGAATTTAAAAAATATACACAAATCAAGTCATGAAAAGACATGGAGGAACCTTAAGTGAATATTACTAAGTGAGAGAAGACAATCTGAAAAGTCTACGTACTATATTATTCCAACTATACGACATTTTGGAAAAGGCAAAACTATAGAGAATAAAAAGGTCGATGATTTCCAGGGGTTGAATTTGGGAGAAAGATGAATAGGTGGAGCACAGAGGATATTCAGGGCAGTGAAAATACTCTGTATGATACTATAATGATGGATACACGTCATATACATTTGTCTGAACTATAGAATGTACAACATCAAGAGTGAACCCTAAGGTAAACTATGGACTTTGGGTGATTATGATGTGTCAATGGAGGTTCACACTTGGTAACAAAGTACCATTCTGTTGAGTGATGTTGATAATGGGGGAGGCTATGTATATGCGGGGGCACAGGGTATATGAGAAATCTCTGTACATTCCTCTCAATTTTGCTGTGAACCTAAAACTGCTCTTAAAATACACACACACACACACACACACAAACACACACACAATGTTGTCCAGAAGTGACACATTTTATAAAGGGTGAGGGCAGAGAAATATTGTGGGAAAAGCAAGGTTTAAAATGTATATCTTTTGAACCAAAAGCATATGAAACAAATATGAATCAGAAGAAAACTGGATATTAATTTCAATATCAGTCAAAATATAATTTCGGATAAAGGCAAAATCACTTCTTTATTCTACTGTTTCTTTAATGCTGGCACTGTTTTCAACAGTCGGGTTATAGCAAGGAGAATCCAAATTGTCCTTGCCTTCATGCAGTTTATATTTTAAAAGGATACAAATTAAAGAAAAACACACACATTAAATAAAACATATAAGATATCCTCAACATTGAGGGTATAATGCAAAGTGAAATAAGTCAGAGGGAGAAGGTCAAATACCGTATGATTTCCTTCATTAAGTAGTAGATAATAACAACAATAAACAAACACATAGGGACAGAGATTGGATTGGTGGTTACCAGAGGGGAAGGGGGGAGGGAGGAGGGTGAAAGGGATAATTCGGTACATGTGTGTGGTGATGGGTTGTAATTAGTATTTTGGTGGTGAACATGATGTAATCTATGCAGAAATAGAAGTACAGTGATGTACACCTGAAATTTTTACAATGTCATAAACCAATGTTACTGCAATAAACAAAAAATTAAAAAAAAAACATATCAGATATCATGTGGTAATGAGTACTTTCAAGAAAAGTAAATCGGGATACATGGAATTAAAAAGCAAGGTGGCATTTGAGCAGGACTGAGAGGAAGAGAGGTAAATAAACATGAAGCTATCCAAGGGAACAGGATGCCACACAGGAAATAGCAATAACAAAGACCCTGGGATGGAAGCATGACTTGCATATTCAATATCATCAAATAGGACAGTGTGGCTGGAACGCAGTTGGCAAGTACAGATGGGTAGGTGAGGTTAAAACAATCACATAGGACTTTTTTTGTCATTGTAAGGATTTGGGTTTTAACTGTAAATGAGATGAAAAGACATAGGGAGCTTTTAAGCCAGATGAAAAACATGTTTTGAAAGGTTACTATGTCTGTCAAAGCAGATGGATGTGTTAGCAGGCTATTGAAATAATCCAAGCAAGAGATGATGGTGGCTTGGACCAGAGGGATAATGGCTGAAGTATAAAGAAGGCATTTGTATTCTGAATATATACTGACAGTAAAGCCCAGAGAACTGACTGATAGATAGGTGGTAGGGTATGAAAGAATGCTACAAGTCAAGTAGAACTTCAAGATGTTTTAGCACATTTAGCGAAATGGTGGAAGACTGGTGGAGGAATAGGGCTTTTTTGGAGGGAGAGGGTGGTGATCAAAAGTTGACTTTTGGATATGTAAATTTTAAGATACTCACTGAATATCAAGAGGACACATTAAGGAGGCAGTTGGATATAACGGAGAAGTCCTGCCTAAAGATATAAATTTGGAAGTCATCAGGACATAGATGGTGATCTCATCTAGACTGATGGTTTTAAAAATCAAGATAGTGATTATAGATTGAGAAGAGATGATGTTCAAATATAGAGCCTTCTGACACACCAATATTTACAATTCAGGGAGATGCTAAGGAGGCAGTCAAGGAAACAGAGTAGTACTGGCTGGTGAGGATGTGATTGGTGGCTAATAATAATTATATAAAGCAATATTCAATCTCACTAATAAGACAAATGTAAATTAGGATAACAACATGGTATCATTTTACATCTCTAAATAGGAAGAAATAGCACATCAAATAGCATCTCTTGTTGGTGAGTGTTTGTAAAATCTTGTCAGTCAGAGTGTAAATGGATGCAGACATTTTGGAGTATGATCTTAGTACTTAGTAAAATAGAGCATGCATATAACTTATTACAGAGCAATCCAGACTCTGGGTTATGTACCATAAAAACACAAAGATGCACAAGGAGAAAGAAAATAGTGGGAGGATATTAATAAATAATGCATGCTATAATCATAAAATAGAAAGCAATTAACCAATCAAAGGGAATGAACTAGATCTACATATAGTAACTAATATTTTTGGAATATCTTTTTGAGAGAATGAAGTTTAGAGTACATCGCTAATATGAAGATTAAATATATATACAAGAAACAGTTTTATCCATATCTTACAGATACATATACATACATATATGGAATGGAAGAGTAAAAGAACATACATTAGATAAGTGAGGGGTAAGATATATAGAAGGAAGGCAAGGGGAATAGGCTTGGTGATGAAATGTGAAAGGAAACAATGATAAAATTGTATAGAGTGTTCTTGCCTAAACCAATTATGATTCTGTGTTTTGAACTGAATAATCATCTGAAATCTCTTGATCCATTTCCTGAAGAGAAAAAAATAAATAAAATTTTCAGTAATCAGACAACATTTACTGTGACTTAAATATAAAGTTTCCTATTAAAAGAATTTTTAAAAATGGAAAGTCAAATTACCTCTAGGAGTCATATTCATTTAAAAACTAAATGGTAATAAATGGGAAATACACTATGTCTTGAAGTATGATACATAGCAAACTTTTCCTGAACTTTTCTATGCCAAGAACCTTAAATAATCATGACACCCAAATATCAGAATCCCTGAAGAAAGTACTATTCCTTGCGATAAAAATTTCCAGACATCTGAAAAATAACTTTCTACATAACAAAGTTTTCTATTTTTTTATGATAATAGACATTGGAATATGTCTAATACATATTATATTACTCCGTCTCAAATAGAAGGCAATGTATGGAATTTAAAATCCATTACTAATTTATACCCTAATAGCCAGTAAGATAGCAAGAGGTCTTTTTGCCACTGTTCAGTAAAATCTTCCTGTCCCACAGATTTGATTATCATTTTCTGATCATCATTGCCATGGTCTCTCTGCTACCATTTATACTATTGGCCGGATACTTATCTTCTTTTTACTTTTTTCTTCCATTTTCTTTCTACTTTTCTTCTCTCTACATTTCTTCCTGTTTGAGCCTTGGACCCTATGACTCCTTTTCATTCTCTGAATTTCCTCTTATAAGAAATAAGAGAAAATTTTGTTTTTTGTTTTAAGGGAGTCTGATTTCACAGTCTGCAATCATCAATTTGGTCAGCAAACCAAACAATTCGACTTTTCTGGGAGGGGCCAGAAAAGATCCAGGTTTGGGTCTTCCCTAGGGAAGCAACTATTCAGAGCACCAGAAGTGGAAAAGAAATGGGCATTTCCGTTCTGCAACTTAATATTTCGGTAAATTCAATCAAATTGACTAACTTCTTTAAAGCTTCAGTTTTCTTTCATCTTTAACCAGGGACTAATAATAACACATCTCATAAGGCTATTTTGAAGATTAAACAAGACAAATACATGTAAGGCACTTATCTCAGTGCCTGGTTCATAAAATACTTAATATTCCCAATAATTTTGATACCGATTTTCAAATGTAAACCAACTATGCTGTTTTTTTCTAGATTCCATGTTTTAAATTTCTAAAACAGCCAAAAACTGCCCAACCAAGAAACTGAGATGTTCTAAGTAACTGAAATGCTGGTTTTTAGCCCTAAACTTCAAAATCCTTTTATATATTTTTAACAAAATTAGAAAATGTATAATTATCTTAAACTACCTTTCAAGTCCTCTAAAATATATTCACCAACATGAATACGATATTGCAAACATGAATAATAAAATGCTATACTACCCAGAGTTCACTAGGCTGACCACTTTATATTTTCATGAAACGAAATAGTTCTTAAATACTTTAGCTTAAGATCCTAAAAAGCTTTCTTGCAGTGACCCATAAGTATATTTCTTCTAGTTACACACCCAGAACTATTTTTAAACTTAGAATGGTACCTTCTATATAACACTTGAGAAAAACTGAAATTGCAAGACACAGATCTAATCTCAACAAACACAAGGTTGGGTCTGAGAAGGAATTCGTGGTAGTTTGCAAAGTTGGCAACTGAGCCATCTCCAACTTAAACTCTGGCTCAGTTAAATTTATTTTCCCTCTATATAATTTTTAGGATTGCACAGAGGAGAAAACACGTTATGATTTTTATCAGACTTGATGCCATTCTATAGTTTGGAGGGGAAATTAAAATTAATTTAAATTTTCATGAAAACTTCCAGACATCTGAAATTCAAAATATCTTTCTCCAACATTTAACTTCATAAGCAGACAGTGTTTGTCCAAAAGTTCTTGTGTGTGAGCCAACAGAACAAAGGTCATGGATGTACCAGCAAAGAGAAGGCTGAAACAAGATAAAGATGGATGATACAGTGTGCTGAACACAGTCTCATATATTAGGATATTCTTGGTTTCAATTTTGAGAAAACATGCCCTAATTAAATTCCAATACATTATTGATAATTTAAATGGAAGAAACCAGTTTTATAGGGCCTGTCTTAGCTCTGCTTCCCCCCCCAAAAAGCAAATCTAAGACAAAGGTTTATGTGTGAGCAATTTATGGGAACATGATCACAGGTAACAGGAGTGAGGGACAGGGGAATGAAACAGGAAGTAAAAATGAGAACCAATACAAAGATACAGTTGCTCATTACTCTGGGAAACTGGTTCCTCTATCCCTCAGTAATCATCTGAGGAGCTTAACAAATGTGTCTAGGAACCATCTGTCCACTGGAAGAGAGAGGGAGGCATTTATCCACCTGGTTTCACCCCCCACACTTCCAGGTTGTGTATGCATTAGCACAAAGTACAAAGGAGTTCCCATAGGTTGCCCATGATGTGGTATCAGAGAAGATGTGGACCAGGAAGTTAGAGGCACCTCAGTTCAGGTCTGAGGCTCTGAGATGCAGTGGCAAGGTGCCGTTAGATTCACCTGCAGGAAGATGCTGGAAGCCTGCAAAGAATTGACTGCTGCAGTAGTGGTTGGAACAGAAAGTATGGGCAAAGGATTTAAAACTATGCACAAAAGTTATGCATATTAACAATTTTCAATAGAGGAAATAGATGACTTTCCCATAAGAGAATTAATTTTCCAATCTGTCAAGTCACCAACAGAATAGTTGCCAGGAATACAGTCTTGTGATTGGAGAGTTCTGTACCTGAGGGCAGAAAGGGGTGGTTACAATATAACTCTTTGCTCTTGGAATTTTACTATTATTGTCTTGGGAGAGTATTGATACAGAAAATTTAGTTGCCTAGTATTTAACTCAACAAAACAAAACTTTAAGCAACTTTGACAACCAAACTTCAGCCTGAGTTTGTCCTACATGTTAATTTATCAAATAATGTTGCATTGTCTTCAAAACTCTCTTCTATGCTATTAATTTAAATCAACATATTTGATATTGAATAGTCTATGTCAATTTCACTTCCTAGTCACTCAGCAGCTTGGAGCAAAGTAATAACCAAGCCCTACCAAGAGGAAAAATTAAATAAATAAAAAGAAAAAACAAAATAGCAATCCCAAATGCCTCAGTTTCATAATTAATATAAACAAAAACATGTTTAATCTGCTTTCAAGTGTAAATAACACCAACAGCATATTCACAGCTCACAAATGCAGTTTGTGAAACAATTTCACAACAATAAAGGAGGAAAACAAGTTTATCACAGCATGCTTCATGCTTCAAAAAGAATAAGTTGCTATAACTTTATAAAAGGCAATTCAGAAAATTTAAGTTACAATACGGGAAATGAAATCAGTCTGGCATTCCAAGAAAAATTATAACAGTGACTATTTATTATGTTTTATGATACCTTTTAAAAATCTAAAGGAATTCTAATTAAACATTTTTCCTCTCTCCTTCTCAGTTAAAAGACAAAGATTGTTTCATTGGATAGAATGCATATATCACATTAATTTGAAAGAATGACAAAGAGGATTCATTAATATAATTAGTTAATTAATATAATAATATTATAAGTTACTATCATTATAACTGGTGATTGATAGCATTTACTGGCATACTTTTGGTGAGAATTCAGCAACTATTACCTACTTCCAATCCAAAAGTAACCTATAGACTCAAATTCTTTGCCATAGTATTCTGGTAGGCTACTTTGGTTAGAAACAGTCTTAAATAAAACTTGGCTTAGGGTGAAATTATCTCTGAAGCATCTCCCTCTTTTTGTGAGTTCTTCATCATTGCATGCTTCTTTCTCTAACAAAGGACAAGCGAGAGATCTCTTTGTCTAGCTATGCCCTGCCTGGCCTGTCTCCTCATGCAGCTTCCAGACATTGGAATTGTCCTTCTGAGACGCCATCTTCTCAGGATTTAAAGAGACAATTTAAATAAATTTAGAGGTCTTTGCAGTGGATTAAAGATGGCCATAAATTCGTTAACTCCTGTCTCAGTGAGAGAGAGGGTTTATTTTCCCTCCCCTCGAATCTGTGCTGGCTTGTGACTAGTTTAACCAATAGAGAACAAGTGGCTTATGCCAGATCCAGGCCTACCATTTAAGAGGACTACCAGTTTCTGCCTTACATGTGAGATACCTGAGCCCCCACATGATACTGAGCCACCACGTAAGACGTTCAACTGCCTTGCTGGAAAGACTACAAGAAGTCTTGAAACTATATGGATATAAAGAGGGGTTCAGTTGTCTCCACCAAGATGTCAGGGAAATGAGTGAAGCCATCTTGTATACTCCAGGTGAAACTAGTTTTCAGTTAAATATCACCAAGTGGTCCAATCAATACTAGATGGTACAGAAGAATTGCCCAGCAGAGACTGTTTGAATTCCTGCCCCATAAAGTCATGATAGATAATAAAAATGGTGAAAAAATGTATTGGGATAGCTTGTGATTTAGCAATAGATAGCTGGAACAATCATATAGTCCTTTTCTTCCCATAGCTGACTGATCTACAGACTAGCCACTTCAGTGTCACACGGAGGAGGGTGTTGTTCTTGCTGTTATTGCTGCTATTTTTAATCTACATGACTTGACTGCATTCTTAGGATATTTCTATTCAATGAGTCTAGAGCAGAGCCTAGAAATATAAGCACATCTTATGTTCTAATATGAAAAGCTGTCCTTGAAGAAATCCCCTCTAAAACAAATTTGACAGTTATCTATTCTATGCTTGAACATTCAAATGATAGGGATGTATCCATCCCACAAAGTAAACCCAGTCTTAATTATGGAAATGCTTTTGCTGAGGGTAGAAGAGAGTGATTCATAGGTCAAATGTCTCTGAAAAACTCCATGGCAGGAATTCATGAGCCACTAATGCTCTGCTATTAATCGATTCAATTGCATCACATACTTCTTTTGGTCCAGCTTTGAACAGAGACTCTTGGTTCAAAATCATAAAAGAAAGAATCCATTTGGCTCAGTTCATCTATCTTTAGGCAGAGCACTTTATGCCAAAGTTTGTCATAGGCAATTGATCAGTCTGGAATCTGTCTTCCGTAGGTAAAGTGCCCACTCCAGTTCAATCAGCTGTGGCCATGGAACCAGGTCACACGCTCCGGAACCTGACTACTTACGGTGGTCGAGAATAGGGTCAGACAATCTCCAAGAAGGAAATATAAAGACACCAGCACTGTGAAGTATATCTAACATATTTTCCTTCACATGCAAGTCTTTAATATTTGAAAAGATCTATTCATTACCCATATTCCATAATCTACTCATCTCTGGTTATAATCATCAGGGTCCAGTCAGAAGACAGAAGCTACACAAGATATTTTAATACAATTTAATTAAAACAATTGTTACCCAGGTATATTAAAAAGCTGAAAAGGCAAAAGGGAACACTTAGGTATCACAGAGGTAGTAACTGCAGCCACCACCCTAAGGCTGGGGAACGAAGGAGGAAGACAGAATTATTAGAACTTAGAAGCTTGTGGGAGGGATCCTACAAAGCTAAGACTCAGACCTCTGAGGAAAAGGCATAGCTTTGCTGGTACTGATGCCTCAAGAGCTTGAAAGAGGGAACTTATGAGACTAGGACATGCACCTCTGACAAGGACGTGCTCTGAGTTTTGTTAAATTAGTACAGCAAGAGAACTAAACAAGTAAACAAACAAATCTCAATAGTATTATTACTTCATTTGTTCAGCCCACTATATTCCTATCATAGACACAGTGAAAGCCATGCCACACTGTAAATTTATATTGACCTTTCAGTGAACTGTAGGATCTTTTTTTTTATTTATATGAATTCCTACTGTACTAGGTTTTACCCAATCTTTGTTCAGGTAGGCGACTCTTTAAACTCAGGTGCTAGATTACAATTTATCCACAAAAATGTTAATGCTTAGTTGTGGTCATTCTACTGAGATTTTTTTTCCTTTTTTTTCCTCTGTCATCCAAAATACTTACTGTCTCCCAACTTCACTCATTTAGAGCAGCTTGGTGCTCGTTTGCTGGCTTCTCACCTACTCTACATTTTAATTTCTCTTCATGTGTTTGATGATAAAGAACAAAGAAGCAAACTAGATGTTAGATCATTCAAATTTGTCTGAAACTTCTTCCATGAAGTGGATCTATTTCTTTCTCGTTCTTCTTCACTTCTGAACATAGCTTGAAAATATATTTTGTGATGTCCTTCCCATCCTTTCCCGAGCCCACTCCCATTCTCTTAATGCACTTGAGTGGTTTGTGCTCCTCTTTAGCGTTCATCTTTGACTAGACATCCTTACACCCACAGATATTTATTATTTAAAACTGAATTTTTTCTTAATATCATTCTAGAGAAGGAACAGGGAGCATTATAACCATGAAGGTAAGAGCAGGCTAAACTCAGTAAAGCTCCATGAGAAGTTGTGGTCAAGTGTTTGAAATTCAAATGAGAGAGATTTAAGCAGTGGCATTTAATATAAATGACCCGAGGAGTTATTTCATTGATTTGTGCATCAAACATGTCTGAGAACACCACTGAAGATCCTAATTTAATTAGTTTGTGCTAAGGCTCTGGAATATGTATTTTGAGGGGAAAAAAATCTCCCAGGTGATTCTGCTGTGTACCCCCAATTAAAAACCAGAATTTTAGAATACCTCAAACCACCCTTTCCAGAAAACCACTTTTTTATATCTAATCTCAAAAACTCTTTACTCTAATGACCTAAGAAAAACTCAAATTCTATCCATTCAAATGACTTTAAATAAACATTTCCATCTTGGATAATTAACAAAATTTGTCACTGAGAATAATTCCGTACTAGATAAAGTATTTAAAGTGAAAACATTTTTGTTATTGAAGTAACTGTATTCTTGCTTGGTTCTTTGGTTTAATAGTTCAAATATTAATGAGTGCCTATCTTCACTAGACACTGGATGTGCAAGTGATTTGAGTCTCAGTTTATTCACCTGTAAAAAAGAGAATAATGAAAAACACTTCTCATAGTTTGGGTATTAAATGAGAAATATTTATGGAAAAGATAAATGCTTAATAAATAGTAATTCCCTGCCCTCTACAGGAATACATTTCCAACAGAGTTGAAATATAAGTTTCTAGCAGATGTAGAATTTCCCATTTTGATTACTTAATACTATGACCACATATTAAGTAACAGGCACTATAGAAGCACTGTAGAAATAGAAATGGCTGTGATATGATTCTTGTCCCCAAAGAGCACAGTCTCATGAGAAATGGAAGTCTACCCCCTTCTCTGAATTATGCTCTCATGAACTCCTTGGAAGTCCTCAATTCTAGCATTTTAATTAGTACTACCTGTAAAACAGTACTAATCGGCCTCCATGACTGGGAGACCCATAACAACTTATTTTCCCAGTCATTTTGGGGGTCAGACTGACCACAACTGCTGTCTGATTCACACATCTATGAAATCACTGGCACGACCCTGAGAGATGGCTGTCCAAGGTTAGCACAGGAGTTCAGGGGTACAACATAATGATTCGATATTTGTATAGACTGCAAAATGATCACTACAGTACACAACCCCAACTACATGCCGGGAAAGAAGGACCTGGACCTGAAGCCAATCCAGAGAACAATCCTTATGATGGGTCATTATGTGGAGCCCATTGAGGATGTGCCTTGCAGGAATATTGTGGGCCTAGTGGGCACTGACCAGTTCCTGGTGAAGACAGGCACCATCACCACCTTCCAGCACACTCACAGCATGTGGGTGATGAAATTCAGCGTGAGCCCAGATGTCAGGATTGCCATGGAGGCCAAGAACCCAGCCAACCCGCCCAAGCTGGTAGACAGCCTGAAGCAGCCCGCCCAGTCAGACCCCATGGTGCAGTGCAGCAATAGGAGTTGGGAACCACATCATTGCAGGGCCGTGACGGTACCTGCAGATCTGCCTGAAGGACCTGGAAGAGCACCAAGCCTGCGCTCAGGAAACCCGACCTCGTCTTCCCAAACCGTGGGACCAGCAGCGAAGACTCGAGCATGCTCTGCCTGTCCAAATCCCCAACAAGCACAACCGGCTGTCCAAGAAGGCGTGGCCCTTCTCGGAAGGCCTGGCTGAGGACGTCGACGAGGGGGAGGCGTCTGCGCGCCAGGAGCTCAGACAGTGGGCCACCACCTGGCCGAGAAGTGCATGTGAGATGTGGCCAAGACCCGCGACATTTGGTGCTTTGGCCCACCAGCCCGGGCCCCGACATCCTCACCGACGTCGCCCAGGGCGTGCATTACCTCGAGGAGATTGAGGACAGCGAGGCGGCCGGCTTCCAGCGGGCCACCAAAGACGGGGCGCTGCGTGAGGGGAACAGGCGGGGCAGGTGCTTCTCCGTCCACGTCGTGACGCCGCCCAGACCCTCCCCACCGCCCGCGCTGCCTGCACAGGCGCCGGCCCCCCGCCTGGGAATTCGTGGTTGTGTCCCGCACGGGAAGCGGGGCCGCGTCTTGGAGGAGTCCCGGGTGGCCGGCACCCCCGTGCTTGTCGTGGAGGCCTGGCCGCCCGTCAGCGAGTCCTTTGGCTTCGCTGCTCACCTGAGGTCCCACGGGGTTGGCCAGGCCTTCGCCAGGGCGTGTTGCCCACCTGGACCTTCGAGGATACCAGCCACCGCTGCCAGGTCTTGGCAGAGATGCACAAGTACAAAGGCCTGAAGGAGGGCATCCCAGCCCCAGAGAACTTCCTGGGCAGGTTGTAGGCAGCACTCCCGGCAGCACCCGATGATGGACCACAGCCAAAACTTCTCGAATTCTCCTCACCGCACCACGAGACTGTCCAGACACAGTGATGCTCTGCCTGACAGGTTCCTGGGGCCCACTCTGATCCGTCGCTCAACATGAACGCTTGATGTTGTTTCTTTTGATATTTGTTTCAAGATTTCAGAGGCAACAGAAATGCCCTTGCAGTAGGGACTTATTTGCCCAGCGAGGGAGGTGGCGTGGGGGGTGGGTGGTGGTGCTGGAATCGGATACCCAACTTTTTTTTTTATCATTTCTTCAGAGGGAAATTCAAATGTCCCAAAAAATTTTATAATAAACACATTAAGAGGTTTTAAAAAAAATAGTCCCATAAAAATGTTCATTTATATCAGATTTAACCTGTAAGACACAATATACTTTTCCTCATTCTTGTTTATTTTAATGTATCCTTTATCATGTTTATGACTTTTATCCTTAAGATCTTAAGCCTTCTTTTGCTCTCTTCAACAATTGAAGAAACTAACAAGGTGTTATCTTCCTAAAAGCTATTTTGGTATCCACTCTTTTTTAAAATTTCTCCAACTTTAGGTTTTTAATGATTCAGGTAACTTTTGTGAACTCTGACACTTGTCTTCTAAAACCTTTAATGAGATGTTTTTTATTTTATTTAATAAAATAAACCTTTAAATAAAATGTAATAATCATGGGGGAAAAAAAAAAAAACAAATAGCTAACTAGAGAGTTAACTTGCATATACCAGACTCACATCTGTTCTTGGCCTCATTAGAGCCTTACTAGCAAAATGCGAGCTCATAAGTCACAAACATTACATCTAGGAAATACCCAAAGAAACCCACCAGGTGACCTGCAGATTATTTTAAATGCATATTAAATATTTCTTTACTGCTTGTTTTCTGGGAGGAATTAGACAAAACAGGGATAATAAAATAGCCATCGGTAATACTTGAGCATTTACTTATTCCTCTGACTATTAACTCAATCTTTTAGTCCTCATCAAAACCTTGTTGGTGGGAATTTAAAATAGTACAGCCACTTTGGAAAACAGTTTGGTGGTTTCTCAAAATGTTAAACAGAGTTACCATATGAATGCAGAATTTCTATATGAAGCAATTCCACTCCTAGGATTCTATTCAAGAGAAATGAAAACATATGCCCACATAAAAACTTGTACATAAATGTTCATAGCAGAATTATTAATAATAGTCAAAAAGTGGAAACAATCCAGATGTTCATCAACTGATGAGTGGATAAACAAAACGTAGCGTGTCCATACAATGGAATGTTATTTGGGTCTAAAAAGGAATGATGTATTGATCATTGTTACATGATATTACAACATGGATGAACCTTGAACACATTAGGTCAAGTAAAAGAAACCAGTCACAAAAGAGCACAAGTTATATGATTCCATTTATATGAAGTTTACACAATAAGCAGATCTACAATGAAAGATAGCTGATTTGTGTTTACTTAGGAGTGGGAGTGAGGAGAGAGAAGATGGGGGTGATGAATAATGACAGCTAATGGCAATGGTGTGTTTTTGGTAGTAATGAAAATGTTCTAAAATATGGTGATCTTTGCACAATACTATAAATATACTAAAAACCATTGAATTGTGCACTTTAAGCTGGTGAACTTTATGGCATGCATATAAACTATACAACAGTAAAACTATTTAAAAAGAAAAAACCTTGTTGCTGACTAAGGTGCCATTCTCATTCACAAATGAATAAAATGGAGATTCAGAAGTTAAGTGTCTTGGTCAAGTTTCAAATTCTAGAATTTGCTAAAACAGAACTCAACTCCTGTGTTCAACTCTAATGCTATTTCCACTTTATGAGCATTTCCCTCATAAAGTAGGAACTAAAGGTTATTTGCAGAGACTACTTGGTCATTGAAAGGGTTTGCAAAATATTACCTTTGAGGAAAAATTAAGGGAGTTAAAGATGACAAAGACAATTATAGTAATATTAAATTACTTGTAGTGATGGTCTGTGGAAGAAAAGGTAGAATTATTTTGTTTTACTGCAAAAGACAGAACTAGAGTCAAAGAGCATAAAGCTTCGGACTGGAAGAGGGAGTTAGGTTAATACCTAAAACTTGAACTTTGGAGTAGTCAAAATTGGGTTTGAAACAAACCTCCCACCTAACACTGGGAAACATACTTAACATTGTTAATCCTCAGTGGATTCGTCAGGTATAATCCAGTTTTTTTTTTTTTTTACATGATTCTTAAATAAGTAGAGATGTTCCTTGAGTGGTCCTTTAGCAAGCACCCAGTAGGTATGAAGAGTGCTTAGTGGTGGGCACCAGACACACCCTTCAAGGACTGTAAATGAAGAATCCAGATTGAAGATACCGCTAATCCCAAATATTGAAGGTCACTGTTTTCTCCTGCTAATTTGCTTGGAAAGCACACAGGTGACCTTGACCAAACTAATGACAGGATGGTTGGCTCTTACAGAGATCTGTGTAGCCCCTTCAATGAAAAGAGATAGAAGAGGCATAGTGTCAAAACAGTGGAAACTATCTAACTGTTAACACATCAATAGATAAAGCTTCATTAGAAAAGAACCAGACACATTAAGTCTAGGAAATACCAAGAAACCCACAGGAACTGGAGATTCTTTAAAATGCATATTATTCCTTTTTCTACTTGGTTTCTGGGAGGAGTTACACAAAATAATCATGAGGGAGAAAAAAACGTGAGCAAACTTTGAGTACTCACGAACATGACCTCATCCTCTACTTGACAAATAGCAACCATCAGATATGAATCCCCTCAAATTCCTATTCCAGACGCACACTGTCTATCCCCATTCTTGCCTCCCACATATATGAACAAGACTCTCTCTTGTTGAAAATTAATCCTTTTATGTTCTGGTTCCAAACTATTTTCATCTCAAAGGAATTCTTTAATTATTTCCTCTATTTTTTTTTTTTTTTTATCTCCTTCTCCATCTCCTTCTCCTCCTGGTGACTCTTTCCCCTTAGGATGCAAAAGTTCTCATGCCTATTTCCCTAAGAGAAAAAAACCCTTCATTTCTATGTCCCTTCATAGCCAAGCTACTTGACAGTAATCTTTACTTGTCTTCACTTCCTTCCCTTCATTTTATTCTTCATATCTTTAGAATATATTCATTAAGATCACCAATAACTTCCTAATTTTGTTAACAAATCTCTTTCTTGACATTTGTTTCTTCCTTAGATTCTGTAATAGCTGATTCCTCTCCTACCTCTTGTACATTTCTTATATGTCATCTTTTCAGGTTCTTCTTTCTCCACCAGCACATGAGGAGGTGATGATTGCCCAGTGTTTCATCCTCACCCACCATACTGCCTCTTTTCTGCCCTTCAAATCCATTCCTCATCTCTATTGATAGCATTGTCATCCATCCAATTGTCCAAAACATCAACTTGAGCATGATTCCAGGTCCCTCTCTTCCTCTATTTCTCCTTTCCAGGCAAATGATCTTCCAGTACCATCAATTCAGGCTGTTAAATATATCTCAAATGTGTTCCCTCTTTTTTATTTCCATAGCCATAGTCTTGAGGACGTCATCAAGGTTTCATATTACCAATTATAAAAGCCTTCTAGCCTCAGGTCTTACCTTCCTTCAGCTAGCATTCTAATCTATCCTCTACATTGATGTTAAAGTAATATTGCTAAGATATAAATCTGATCACATTCGTTTTCTTTTAAAAAATCTTTCCATGGGGCCGGCTCCATGGTGTAGCGTTAAGAGTGCATGCTCCACTGCTGGCGGCCCAGGTTCGGATCCCTGGTGCGCACTGATGCACTGCTTGTGAGGTCATGCTGTGGCGGCGACCCTTATAAAGTAGAGGAGGAGGGGCCAGCCCAGTGGCGCAGGTGGTTAAGTGCTCGCGCTCTGCTGCAGCTGCCCAGGGTTCGCTGGTTAGGATCCCGGGCGCACACCGGCACACTGCTTGGCAAGCCATGCTGTGGCGGCGTCCCATATAAAGTGGAGGAAGGTGGGCACGGATGTTAGCCCAGGGCCAGTCTTCCTCAGCAAAAACAGGATTTGCATGGATGTTAGCTCAGAGCTGATCTTCCTCACCAAAAAAAATATATATATATTTTCATGGTTTCCAATGCCAACATGATTAAGTCTTAAATGCTTGTGTATCACCCAGGGCTCTTTGTGCCCGCACCCTTTACCTTACACTCTACTCGCAGTTACACACATGGCCCCACCCACAGTGTGCTGAGTGGGGCATACCTTCTCAAGCCTCCCTGCCATTTCAAATGCTATTCCTGCTGCCTTGGATGTTCTGACTTCCCTTGTATGTCTAGTGAAATACTATGCCTTCCTCAAGACCCTGTTCAAGTCTCATCTCTGCTATGAAAGCTTCCTTGGCAGCTCATGAAAGAGTTTTGTACTCCCCCCTCTTGAACATATTTCTATTTTATACTTATTGTAGAGTATTATAATATTTAGCTGTTTGTGGCTCACGTAATAATAATAGTAATCTCAATAATAATAATGCCCAGAATTTGAGACGAGTGTGCCTGGCACCACTCTAAGGGCCTTATTAGCTCATTTAATCCTCACAAAAGTCGTGTGGTAACATTTACCATTACTTCCATTTTACAGATGAGATCATTGAGATATAGAAAGTGAAATAATTTGTCTGACATCAAGAAGTGGTAAGGAGAAGATTCAAACTAAGGCAGACTAGTGACAGAAATCTATGCTCTTAACCACTATTTCAAGCCTAAAACCTGTGAGCTCTGGAAAAGCAGGGTTCCTGTCTTACTCCTCTTGGTAACTAGTGCCCACTATATTGGCTGCCACATAGTTAGTGCAGTGCCCTATTATTGTTTGTTGAATTAAAGGCCAAGCCCAAGGGAACTTACACTAAATTCCAAATATATTTTCAAGTGAAATTGCCTTATGTATGTCTCCAATGAAATCAAGGAAAATATGTTTTATATAAATAAATTTAAGAACCTGTACAAATATTTTTAAAATAATTTACAATTGCAAGAGGCAAAAAAAAATATATATGTAGGTGTTAGTCACTGCACATCACCACAGTAAAAATGTATCACAAGACAGATGGTAACTCCAAAAAGTCATAGGATTATTGATCAGACAGGCACTGAAACAGAAACTCCGTTACTCCATTGGCCTTCAAGGACATGAAATAGGAGTTTGTGCCATGAAGCATTTCTGCAAATACACTATGAAATATGGTGTTCCTCTAAGTAGCAAGATGCTTCAATCCAGAATCATCGTCTTAAATCACCATGAGGTCTTTCCTTCCCTCTTTTTTCCATCTTATAAGGCATTAAAAGTTCAGAAATGAGAAACTGCTTCAATGGACACAATATGAAAGGAGTGTTGCTCCCTATAGCAAGGAGCAAATAATGTTAAAGAAAATGGTGTTACTGCCTTCAAAGACCAGCCAGTGAGAAGTAAAGCAATTGTCAGCCCTAGAAATTCTTTATTTGAAAAATAAAATGGTATAAAGTTCTGTTTCATTTGCAGAAACTATATCAGAGAAGAATGTATCAATTGTACAAATTGCAACTTGTAAAATTTCAAGTCACTCTGGGCAGGGGGGCATGTTTGGAGTGAAAGACTTGCCAACACTGGTTTTTAAGCACTGCAGAAAACTCTGGAAGTCAGCCATGGTTTTAAAAAATGCATATATACATAGAAAGGTTGATAAGTACCCTTTCCCACTCCCTCCCGCCCTCCCCACCCCCACACACATTCATAAACATATATGGTGGACAAAGGCAGTATATGATCGTGGATTGGGCACAGGAAATACAGATATATGGATTCTCATCTGACTCTACCATTTGTTAAATTTTTTGGTAAGTTACTCTCTGTGTTTTAGTTTTTTTTCATTTTTAACATGAAAGAAAGTACTTTCCTTAGAAAATTATTGTGAAAATTAGAGATGTTTATAAAGTTTCTATCCTCATACTTAACACTTTTTATGCACTCAGTCATTGGTGTGTCATTATTACTGATAAAGAATATTCAGTATTAACATATATGGGTATAAAGAGTCTAAAACAAGATCCCCTGAAAGAAAGGTAACTGAAAACTAAAATCACATATGACAGAATAAAAGAAAGAAGGAAGACAGACAAAAATGGGGGCGGCGGCGGAGTGGGAATGTCTGATGGTGTTAAATAGTAACACTTGGCAAAGGCAGGAAGTAGGACAGCTGGCCTTATACCAATCCCAGGCCATTTTAGAGAGACCTGCTTCTTCCCAGCCTGCTTAGAGCCCTTAGGCCTTTTCCGCTACCCCTTATCACACTTGGTTCACACAGAAATGTAAATAACTGATAAAGGGATCTTACCTGCTCTGTAGTCTTTGCATTTTACTGTGAATCAGAGCCTTGGATCCCTGGGCTAACAGTCTAAAGATTCTTTGTGTTGGCAGTATAAAAACAGGCAAGGGTCAGGCAGCATAATGTGCATTATTATTACAACATTAAAAACACTGCTCAGCTCACTCTAACCTGCAAAACTGTCACATTCGACTCTAAGAACACAAAAACGTGATCAGATATTCCTAAGGAAACAGGGCCTTAAGCTCCAAGACCCATCAGAGACATTGCACACAGCGATTTGAATTCTAGATCAGCCCTATGACATTTTTTGAAATAATAAAATAGCCATTAGGTAACCAAGACAAGGAACAGATAAACTTACTTGCAGAAACTATGTGGGGGAAAAAGAGAAAGAAAATCTAGATATTCAGAGTAAGTAAAAGATGAAAGCAATTATAAAGAATAAAAGCAAAGAAGTATAGTGAGGTTAAATGCTATACTGCAAATAAGGTAATAATCATGCATAATCAAAAATGCCCTTGACAACGCTTTAGAAAGGTACCATACTGGAGAGGAACGTGCCATCTCTCAATAAGTCTAACAAAGTCAGTTTCTTCCTGCAGCATTGCAATGAATCAATGTTCATTTGAGTAAGCTTGAATTTGGGGCCATGTGGTATAAAAAACATGTTTTTAAAACAGTAGGAGCAAATTCAGTGTGGGGAGATGCTCCCAAAATGAGCCGTGATAGAAGTACTCTTTGAGTGGAAAAGCATGTGTAATCTGCTATGCTATTTAAACTCCTTAAACTTATATTCATTCTCTTTCCCCCTCTCTCCCTATTGTATATTTGTAGCTGAATTTATATACGTTAAAAACTCCCATGACAGGAGCCCGTTGCATCCAAGATAAAAACTGGAAAGAGAAGACGAATCAGACAGTCTACAGTTTATCAGATCCTCTAAGAAATGCCAGAACACTTCACTGTGCCTTCATTAATAGGAATTATTTTAGCCTATCTTCCACTATCATTGAAGTTTTCAAGCATTTGCATATACACTAGATTGTAGGTCCTAGGAAAGGCGCTGAGAATGATCACTTATTGAGGGAGTCCTATTAGGTGCTGACACTCTCTGATAACAGTATAAGGTAGGTATTATCCCTTTACATTTAAGGAAACTCTGTCAGAATGAGGCGTAATGCCCCAGGTTAAAGCTTGCAAGGCACAGAGCAAGAACCAAAATCGATATTTGTCTGACTCCCAAGTGCAAACTCTTTCCACTCCCTAGGTTAGTAAAGCAATGAGCCCACAAACCATGCTCGTAGCAGACACACAATTGAGCAGATCATTCTTTCCCTTCATCACAGATGTGGCCTTAAGAAATCTTCAAGCATCCTCTAATGGTACATCTAAAAAGGCATAAAAAATGAAACCCGTGGGTCATGCCGACTACCATGCTGGGACGGTATCATTCATTTTGTTGCCTCGTCATGCCTAGGGATGCTACAAATATTTGTTGAAAGAATGAATAAAGTACTAACACTGAAAGAGAGAAAAACAAGTTTGGGAATAAAAATGGAATAGAAAACCAGCAATGCATACGAATAGAAAGGAAGTCTTTTGTTCATTTCATGCACTTTGGGATTTGCATGAAACGAATAAGCTGAATAGGCTAGCAAACTGAATTTTAGCAGTGGTTTGACTATTCACAACAGAAACACGATGAACATTTCAAACTGAAGGCTCACCACATTTGCTTGGAAGATGGCTCCACTTAGATCCCCTCACTTTCATGCTAAAAAATAGAAAGGTGAGGTATTTCTGGAAACACTTTCCTCTAGAGACACATTTCTTAAAATGACAGCCTAGCAAGGGTGCATAGCATCCCAAGACTTTGGTGGCACCTCTCAGTCCCTTTTCAGCAATGGGCTATTTTAATTTGCTTCCAAACTATCTCTACAAATTAGCTTACTGACCCAAGATAAATCTCTCTGAAAACTATATAATTCTGTTATTCTTTCTAACAATTTGGATTGATACTAGATGTCGTAAGTGTTGGGAGTTGGGGGAAGGATTGAGATAAAGGATTGAAATAGGTTGGATAGTTTTTGTGCATAACTAAAGTGAAATAGTAATAATTATCAGTGTGATCAGTAATTATCTATCTTGTAGCTGGTATGGTTTATGTTAACATCAATGGGTTTCAGGGTCAATGTGAGGTAAGTGTATGTCCTGAAAAACGGAGTATATAGTAAAATTTCTTCTTTCTTTCATTAAGCGGTCTCTATTAAATTTCAGGAAAAAAAATGCGTACTTCAATCTTCTGCCTTAGACGGGTTATAATCAATTATATAATCAATAACCATTAGCTGTTATAACAATCAGAAAAGCTTAAGACATACTCTAAAGAGCTCACTTTGCTCCAGGTCATGAGCAAATATGGAGGAAGCCCAAAATGCATGCATGATACATGGACTTGTAGTGTTTTTGAGGCTGTAGTAAACATATTGGTGAATGCAAGGAAGCAAATATCCTTCTCTGTGGTTAACATCCCAATCTATGGAGTGGAGGAACAGGAAACAGTAATGTATGGTTTGCTGGCCCTCTCCACTGTTTATACCCCCCTCTTCCCTACTTACTCTCCCTGTGCAATAAGCCACAACAGCCCCTGTATCACAACTGTGTTATTTGCTAATGTGTCTTTCTTCCTCTATCGAAAACACTTCAAAGGCTAGAGTTTGTCTTAGTCCCCATTTTATTCCCAATAGAGTCATTGGTTCATAATATATTCTCAGAAAGTGTCACTGGAGTGTTGTTTGTGGAATGGCTGCTACCCCATCGAGGTCTCTTAGCCACCTGTGAATGGAAAGGGCCGAATAAGAAGTCTCAGGTATGCTCTGTCCCTGGATGGTAACATCGCACCAAGATCCCTAGGTCCCACCTTATTCCAACCTAGCATAATCTTCCCCAAACTCATTTCCACTTTAGAACCTCATGAAAGGAGGAAGAAGAGCACAGCAACAGTGAAGTGCGTGTTCCTCTGGTGTCCTGGATGGAGAAGGGAAAGGCAGGGGGCAGGCGGGACAATCTTAGGGCTGCCTCAAGAGTTGCCTCTTGTCCATGACTCTCTCTCAGGACTAATTTTGATAACTTCCAGTGTCAGACAGCTGTAACAAAGTCACTAAGGCCCTTTGTCTCTACCCAGGTGTTGAACAGCTTCTTCTACTCTGCTATTCATTTCTTTCCATATGCCCATCCTGTATACACAGAGAGGACAAAATCCAAACATCTCAAATTACTGTCCCATCCAATCACTGCAGAGTATTTTAACAATGAAAGGATCAACATAGTCTGACTTACCTTATTTATTGAAAAAAAAATTCTGTCATTAAATTTCCTTAAAACCCAAAGCATACTATTTCCAAGGATCTATTCCCATTCATGAATATTCCATATTCATTATATCATAAATATCGTTTATATTTCAATATAAATGGCATGTTGCGTTCTGGGGTAGAAGGGAAATATTTCTGTCTTTATGGCTTTATTGTTTTTCTACCAGATGATTAGAAAACCAAACTATGAGCTTTATGGTCGAAAGCAATCCTGTTCTGTCATTTTTATGCACATGCTGACTCAATGTCATAGAATAACTGTGTTGCTTTCTGCTTTCCCTGACAGTCCGAAGAAAGAGTAATGCATACAAATCATTTTACTGTTTAAAAGTTTTGAATAAAACATGCTAACCTTGTCATACTAAGTGACAGACAGAAATGTCACCATTGTTTGCCAGGGACAAATAATCCATATACTTCATGTATAATTCATCTGATCTTTAAGAATGTTTAACAGTATTGAATTTAGATAAATTTCAACGTTATGATGCATCAAACTTCCCTTATCAATTTACACATGTGCCTCATCAATTTAAGTCTTCATTTGTATTACTCTGTTTTTGTATTAACTATGACAGATCTAGAGGATATTCTTATTTCCAGGAAAAATTTATAGTTGCATTGTCCATATTACAGCTGCCTCTCCATGTCCCTCTCTCCATCAGGTCTTAACTTGGAAACCTCAAATAACCCAAGGGTTGTAAATCTGCCACAGAAGCCACTGTTGCAAATACAGGTATCTACAAGTCTTTTGACATAGAGCCTTTGGTCTCCAAACAGAGATTGAAGAAGTCAGAGAGATAAGATTTCCATCCTTTCTAAAACAAGATTTCAATGGCTTCCAAAGCTTTTCTGTCAATCAAAGCTAACCAGGAGAGGGTCTGAAAATGAGTTGGCTTGGGGTAAAATAGGTAGACAAGAATATTTTGAACAGGCTTCAAAAGGAGCTGGAATTCCCTATATTGTGAATCAGGAGAAATAATGTTGGTCTACTGCTAAGTATGATGTCCTGAGCAGCTGTAAATGCAGCCGATCTTGTGGTTTCCCTGAGTCTGAAAGGACTTTCTCTCTGTCGTCACCATGTAAAACCAGTGCCTTGAATTTGGTTAACGGTGCTCTCAATGTAGTTAGAAAATAAAATACTGCAGAATCATTTAAGAAATGATTCACTGAGCTTAGGAACAAATTGAGAAATAGGTGTAAACCAGATTGAAATATCCAGAAGCATCTTCTGAGAGCCTATTTCCTGTTTTAGGAAGAGTAACTAATCATTTCCATAAACCTAATTTTGCCAAGGACCATCCCATTGTCCCCTTCTCTGCTACCTCAGAACTTTTCTTCCTCTGTGACTCTTGGAAAGTTCTTTCTGCCCTTAGAGATCATTTTACTTCAATTAAGAATATTTGATAAAAATTTTCTTCACAATTTATACAAATATCAAACCATTATGTTGTACACTTGAAATGAACATAATGTAATACATGTAATAATACATGTTACATTTCATAAATTAACAATGCATGTATTCTGTTCAGGTTCTTACCTTATCTACACACTTATGCATATGCCAGTTCACCTCTGAATTACACCTAGCTGTGCACATGGGCACATACAAACATTTAATTATAAGTTTTGTTCTTTTCTTGGTACATTGGAAAAGGCAAACCATTTTTTCACTAGTTGAGCTGTTTCCTTTGTGGCCACTGACAGAGTAGTAGAAAATTATATGAGAAATTTACTTAAATCTTCAAAGGAAAAAAAGCCAGTAATTTAAATAGAGTTAGATAAGTAAACCTATGGGAAATTATTTAAAGTTATATGCTGGACTTAAGAAAAAACTTCCTTTTGAGAAATGCTAAATGCATTAAGAGACTCTGTAGAACCACTCTTTCAGAAAACTGTTTGGAATAGGGGTTTTTTTCACTCCTCAAGTCACTTCTAGCCAGTCCTAGTGGTCTAGTGGTTAAGATTCAGTGCTCTCCATGCCGCAACCCAGGTTCATTTCTCAGTCAGGGAACCACACCACGTATCTATCAGTTGTCACACTGTGGTGGCTGCATGTTGCTGTGATGCTGAAAGCTATGCACCAATATTTCAAATACCAGCAGGGTCACTCATCATGGACAGGTTTCAGCAGAACTTCCAGACTAAGACAGACGAGGAAGAAAGACCTGGCCACCTACTTCTGAAAAAATTGGCCATGAAAACCCTATGAACAGCAGGGGAACATTGTCTGGTAGAGCACGAGAAGGTGAGAGGATGGCACACACAGACCGGGCGGGGTTCTGCCCTGCTGTACAGAGGGTCACTAGGAGTTGGAGTAGACTTGGCGGCACTAACACAACAAGAAGTTGCTTTTAATTGTTTGCATAGCATCTTTTTTCTGGGTTTAGTTTCTATAGTTTTAATTTGATCTTCCAAAGGGTCATGATACTCATCAAAAATATTTAAGGAACACTGTTTGGCAGCGTGAGCGTTCTTATTGCTCTAGAAGAGTTTGAATTACTTCTGTCTGGTGGTAGGAAATTACATCAGTGGTAATACAGAAACTCAAGTTTTACTGGTCTAAGAGAGTTAAAACTGATCCTTAAATAAGTAATTGACACCTGATATCACCGATAAATTTTCATATTTCAGTCACAGCATACATATGTCCATAGATTTCCATTAATTTCCAATAGTTCTAATTTCATTGTGGAACATGTACCAGATGGAAAGGGGCCATTTTATGGGCTTTGGGCAGGTAGAATAAAGTTGGCTCTGCTAAATGAAAATCCCATGTTTGAGGAGCCCGTGAAATTGGCAATAACTGACTTTTGAACACACAGAGAATTTTAAAATTGTTTTTATTTGCAACAAGACAAGAGATTACTTTGAAGAGATTTTTGTTAACTCTTTAAACATTTTTTTGGTTAAATCTGGGCAATGAATGGGTATCAATTTGGACAGATTTATTAAGTGAGTTCCAGTACTAATTCTCATCATTAACACTACCATTGCAATCATTATTTTATTTCCACTATTATGAGGATATTTAAAGGATGGAAACTATAATTCATTGAATGATACTTTGGAAAGAAAGCCCCTTTTTTCCAGAGTACTTTAGAGAAGTGGCAGAATGGAATGTACTGATTTTACACGTATAACATGCATTTGTGATGAATACTTGCTAAAGTCATTTATCTCTGCTTCATAGATAAAGTTATTATTTCTTCTCACTAACCACAATTTACTTTCCTTTCTCCAGTTTTCGGGGTCTTTTAAAATTCCTTCTGTTATTTTCACCCTACCTCTTCCTCTACTGTTTGTTTTATTTTGGGGATTCAGTAAAATATTTAAAATTTATTTAGGACAGACTGGATTTAGGATTAAGATTGGTATATTGGCCTTACGGAATCTTCCTCTGCAATTTCTGCTTAACACACTTCTACTTAGTATTTTTTTTACACTTAGAAGTAACAAGCTGGTGAAAAAAAAAGATATTAACACCTAAGCAGAAAAAAAAAGATATTTACCAGGCCAATGCCAACAGTCGAGCAGAAAGTTAGATGGCTTCTACTGTGGGTTTTTGGCATGTACTGTGTGTAATCAACAAAACTGTGTGGAGAAAAATGTATTGCAGTTATGATTCTGATAACTATAAACAAGCTTAATATTTTTTAGGGCATCAAAGAGCCAGGAGGATAAAAGGTGATAACCGATGCTTCATACCATTCTGTTTGTCATTTTAATGGTAAAATAAAGAAAGAAAATAGTGAAACCTCTCCTTTCATTTGAAGGAATACTTACTATTAACCAAATTCTAAGAGAAATGTTCACAGGCATGGTTATATCAAGAGTGTTTTTCATCTACTAGGATTAAAATATTTTTCAAAACCATAAACCTCATGCACCTCAAGAAAATTTATAATATTAATGTTTCACTATTTAAAAATCATCATTGTTCATGCTGTCTCAACAACGGTATGAGATCAATTCACTTAGTGTATTTCACGAAATGAAGTATGCTAGTCAAGAAACATCGAGCAGGCAGCAGGCAGCCCTGCCCCTCTCCCTCAATTCCATTTTGGAAGCCCAAACATGAGGCTACGTTTCCTGTGCTCACATTTTTCTTTGATTTGGTTCAGCAATTGTTTCTTAAAATATCCTAATGAGGACTTCTGATCTTTCAGATGAGTATACTTAAACAGGGAAGGAAAATGCTAAAAAGTGAATAATCAAAAGAAGAATGAGGAGGAGAAGGAAGAGGAAGTATGCAACTCATGTAACAAAAAGTGGGCCGCAGGAGACTGCAGTTTCCACTGCAAGTATGCAATGCAGTGTAGCGTGATCATGTAGCACTGACGGGTAAAACTTACTTATAGAAAGCAGCCACATAATGAACCAAATGGTGAGAATTTGTTTTCACTTCACAAAACATCTTGATGGGTGATTTTGAGATGAAAAGATTAGCCCAGGGAAAAGACTGGAAGGTAAAGTAGAAATGAGGGAGATCTGAATTACTTTGCAGATAAAAATAAGATGGGCCTGGAGTTTGAAGCTTGGGGAAAGCTTTAGGGATTCTTAGCCAAATATCAGAGATGATTTCTCCTTGCCGATGCCCTAGATAATTAGCTTGTTCCTCTTATAAGGCACTGAGTAAGAGATTTAGAACTCCAAGACACAGACACTAGTCAAAAAGTTGTTCCAACAAAGTCTCCTTAATTTTCTACTCAAAGGAATATTAAAGAATAATCAGATATTACCTACATAGCTGTCCTCGTAATATGCTAGTAAGATTTCTTCCTTTTGGTTACAAAAGTCTGAATAGTGATGCCCTGTGCCTTCTGAATTAAGCTGGGCAAAGAGAGGTCACTCCACAATCAAGGTCCACGAACATCACCTTCCCTGGTGGTGAGGTGACTCAATACTTCGTTTTATAAGCAGGATAACTGTACAGAGTATCTTTCAATTCTAGCTTTTCATTTCTCATGTGGGCCACTGAGAGGCTTGCTTTCTCTATTCTCTAAAAGAAATAATTCAAAATAGCAAGCCTACATAATTTCTCATAACCTGGAGGAAGATGTGAACATTTTCCAGGACACTTAATGCTTTCACTCTCTCCTCGGTTGGAGCTTATGTCAACTTATCTTTTGGAAATGGTACCATCCCTGTTCTAGGAGCATTAATGATAGTAAATCAAGCCTGTCTGTAGATGCAGAAAGGGTTGTCATGTCATAAACCCTCACAGCCTCTTTGTCCAAGAATCCACAGATGGGACATGGGAAAATAGGAGGAGAAAATGAGAATTTGGGCAGCTACAACACAACCTAAAAAAAACGGAAGCTGGCTGCCCAGAGAGCAGAAGGTTGAAGCCCCTGAGAAAAAGGTGATCATTGAGAAATATCTGTGGTGGTAACGCCTGGGAACTTTAAAAACAGGGATGGTTAACATGCAAATTAGTTCATCTGCAGTGCTGAGAGGCAGCATAGCCAACGTCTGCTGCCCCCAAACCCTCAATAAAATCTTAAAGTGTAGAAATACTTTTGCTAATTTTACTTAGGCAAAAGTGCAAGGATAGTCTCAATACAGATAAAAAGAAAAGTTGCAGGAAATGAGATTCGCAGGAAAGATTTAAAAATTCAGAGGAAAATAAATCAGGGCAAAAGTGACTAAGAGAAACTTAAGTTGTACAGGAATTCTCAGGGGTCGGGGCGAAGGATGTGATTTCCACCAAAATGTGCACATCAGCCAGTTGGTGATGGTGGTGGCAGGATTTTTATCTGTTGGTTTGGTTTGCTTGCTTGTTTGTTTATAACATTAAAGGGCACAGGATATCTAGCCAGCTGATGCTTGGGTAATGCACATAAAACGGATCTATCTCTTACTGTGATGATCATAGCAAGCTCACAATGACATAAGACAGATGACCAAATTGGAGATATTACAAATGTGCCATAAAAGAATAAATAAAGATGGATCTCTTCTGCTACATTGTTTTGACTGGATGTCACACAGGGTGCTTGTTTATTTCTTGTGTTTGACCTTTTTGTATTTTTGCCTGAGGTGATAGGTAGAAAAATGGCACATGGAAGAGGGAAATTGAACAAGAAAGCAAAATGTCTAAAAGGAGATTTGTATATAGACTAAGAATGAGGGCTACAGGAAAGCATATCAGGCCACTAATAAATTTAAAGCTTTGACCTCACAATTACTTAAGGTTCTTGCAATTCTATCCACAACAAATTTGTCTTTGCCCACGTCTTTGCTTTGTTTTAAGAAAGGAACTTAGTTGAGAAGCACACTAATGAGCCATGTGATCATCAAGGCCCAGAATACTACGTATTCCTCAGAAAGCAGTTCAGTCTTTCTTTCATCCATCTATACACAAATTCTAGAGCCTTCACCTGAGGCCGTTTGTGAGAGAAAGCAGTTGAAAGCAGGGAATCAGGGAAAGTGCATTTCTAGGCTGAACCTAAACTTGGCCACTATGTAGTTCTGTGACGCATAAGCGATCTGGGCCTCAGTTGTTTCATCTGTAAATGGAGAATATAATAGTCTCAAGTTTGCAAGGTTTTTTTAAGGACTCAATGAGTTAATACATATAAAGTACTTCAGAACAGTACCTGGCACGTAAAAAGCACCATAAAAATGTTAGCTACTACTATGAGTTTTATTAAAAGTAGTGCTATATAAGGCAGCAAAATACTTGTCACGTAGTAGCTACTCAGTAAAAGGAAGTTCCATACCTTCTTTCCCATCACATCTCTCCCTCATCCAATTTTAGACAAGTATGGACATCCTTTAGCCTCCTCCTGCATCTGCACAATGCCTGGCACATTCCCCATCTTTGACAACCACACTAATATAGTTATGCCAGAACTCAAATGTCCATCATAGATCGATGCAGACAGGTGACAAATGAAATACTGTAGGGATATTGATCTCAATGCTATTTAGAGCCTTAGAGTTTTAAAGATGGAAAGGGCTTCATACCTCGTTCTAAATCTGTTATCTTCTTTCTCTAGTCTTTCGATACCCCTGTTTAGTTTTAGCCCTGTACTCTGTATTACTCTATACTCTATATTACTCTATACTTTACCTCTACATCTAATTTCCCAACTGCTATAACAATAGTTCTTATTCCTGGCTGCACAGTAGAATCATGTGAAATTTTAAAAAGACAAACTCATGATTATAATGGTTTTAAAATATGGTTGATCATTAAAATCCCCAGGTAACCTCTTCAAAACTACGTATTCCACCCCGACCAGCAGAATCAGTGTACTTGGGGAGGGGCCCTAGAAATTTTTTTCAGAAGAACCTAAAATAATTCTAATACATCTGAGTTTAGAGACCACTGTTCTATTGAGATACATGATGCTGCCCTTCACCTCACCTCATCAAGTCATATCTAACGCTCGAACTTGGAGTTAGGGAAAGAGGAGCAAAAATCCATCATACTAAGAGGGAGAAAAAGACATTCATTTTAATGTCTTTTTGATGTCTTGGACATGAAGAAGACATACTTAAATATAGGTCCTATCTGCTTGGGAAGGGTTTCCTCCCTCCTGAGGCAGCTTTTGGAGTTATTCTGACTTGTTTAAACTTCTACTCCTGGAATATCACCAAGTGCTCACTCTGTTGCCAATTCTCAGAAACCTATTCAACAACAAGTAGAATTCCCCTCACTCTGACAAGAACACTGATAGACTGAAAAAATGTGAAAGACTGAGTGTGAAAATTGCAAATCAATATGCCCAGAGCCATGATAAATATGCAAACTCGAGGTATAAAAAGGAAAAGCATGTATGACAAGTTTGAGGGAAGTGTAGGTACTAAACAAGGCTTTTTCTTTGGTTCGTCTCTTTCCAATCTCTCACCTCCTCCTTCAAAGTTTATTTTTGTACATACTACATTTTGAAAGGAAATAAGCTATCACGCCAAACAGGTACTTGGAGCTGGCTAGTTGCCAGAAAATATTCTATATATATAAAAGATTTTACCTTAAATTAGGCTGGATAACTGGATAAGTGTTATTGCAATATATTTCTTTTTGTGTGTATTCTTTTCTTGTTCTTTTGGGGATAGTTGGTAGGGATAGAGTGGTGAAAAAAATCTTAATATGAACCATTAAAGACATCAAATTCTGTCACACAGAGTCTCATAGCTATGTGGCTATTTCTCTCACCTTGTTTGAAGATATTCAACTTAGAACACAAGACCAAAGAGTCAGATTTGCCCACCCATATTTTGCTTCAAGTATAGAGAATCTTCCTCACTAGGGTCTGAATAGAAGAGTATAAAAACCATCTTCCCTAAGGCTTCCTTTGATCTACAGACCACCGTCCGTGAAAAAGCGCATCTGATTTGAAAAGGTCAAAGAGCCAAGTACCAGAATAAGATATAAATATGAGGCTTTGGAAATCACAGGCTATTTAGAGCCTAGAGTCCTAGTCCTCATATCAGGACTTCTCTAACTGACTTAATTGTTACGGCATCAAATACAGAAAGAAATTGTCCTTAAAAAGTAGGAACACCCTTAAAAGAAAAGCCTGAGTGAACAGGAAATATGTTTGTGACTGCGGCTACTGCAGGACTTGTCACCTGCTTACCTGCTGCCACCCCACCCGTGACACTGAGAGCTCCTTAAGGACAAAGACCATGCCCTGCCTGGCACACTGTCATCTAGTACAAGCACTGGCTGAATCAGTGACTACAATAATCCCCCTTTCAATTTAGAAAAAAATAATCCTCAATTTATAGCGAGGGAACATAAAGTAATAAGGTAGGGTGCTTAAACACCTGCTATCTATAGCCTGACTGCCTGAATTCAAATCCCAGCCCCTCCACTCACCAGCTGTGTGACCTTGGGCAAGACACTTAACACCTGTGTGCCTCAGTTTGTTCATTCTAAAAATAAGATCATAATAACACACTTCACAGGGATGTTATAAGGATAAAATGGATCAATATCTGTAAAGTGCTTAGAACAGGGCCTGACACATATCATGTACTAGAGTATTAGCTATTGGCACATGCTGCTTGTGTACGCTTCCTCGATCTTCCCAACAATCATCTGAGATAGACACTATTAGCCCACTTTACAGATAAGAAAGCTGAGGCCTAAGTAAGCTCTTAATTGGAAGATGTCTTATTTAAATTTGTTCTGTCTGTTTCCAAAGCTTTTGCTCTTTGCTCTACTCCAGAGTATCTCCCTTTTGAGCATCTATATAATTAAATTCAATTTATCAAATTTCTACTAGATGTAAGGTATTGTATGTGGTGCTGCTTAGAACATAAAAAGATAAACAAGACAGGGTGACTCTTTTCAAAGGGGATAAAGTTAACACTGAAGGAAGATGTGCATAACAAACTAATTTTAGTACACATAAAACATTATAAGTAATACAATAGAGTTTCAAGGTTCTAGGAATTAAAGACAGAAGGAAGATTCTGGCTAAAGGGAAGAAAGGCTAGGTAGTTTTTCAACTGGCCTTATAAGACTTGTGAGTAGAAATGACAGGCAACAGAGAGTAAGGAGGGGGAGGAAGGGAAGACCTATCAGACGGAAATCATGGGTGAGCAATTCTAGAGAGGCAACAAATAGACACATACACACGTCTTTCTTGGGGAAAGTGAGACTAGTTAAGTTTGCCACCATCAAGTATAACAAAGCGTGGAGAGGCAGGCCGTGGCCACTTCAGGAAGGGCCCTAAAAGTCATGCTAGGAAATTAAAACTTTGCTTTGTAAGTCATTGGGAGTTAGTCTAGGTTTCCAAGAAGGCTTACGAGAAGAAGGGTGTGAAGGTAGTCATATGACCACAGCTATATCTTAGGATATGTAGGATATGCTAGCAAGGGAAAGGAGATGAAATGCTGAAAAGGAGGGCCAGGGAAAACAACTCAAAGAAAAAATAATAATTTCCTGAATCAGGACAGTAACACTTAGAAATATAAGGCTAAAAGAGATAGAAAAGGGAGAAGTAGAAAATGACTAGAAGTAGAGAGTGAAGAAGAGGAAGACCAAAAATGATTCCACAATTTACGGAACATTTACATAGTGCCTGAAAATATACTACATTATCTCATTTAATTCTCACAACAACCTTGCAAGAGAATTTAAAACCATTTCACACAAAGGGAAATAGAGGTCTGAGTTTGAGTATTGACTTTTGGCACTTACTGTATGAAGTTGAAAGAATTACTTAGCCTCTCTAAGACTCGATTCCTTCATATGTAACATGCAGATGAAAATATCTATCTTATGGTGGTGGTGTGAAAATTAAACTAGATAATGCTTATAAGGGGCCTTAACAGAACTAGCATATATTATCTGCACATTAAATTATAGCAATATTGTGAGAAAAATTTTGCTCTGTGAAAGAATTGTTAAATTGCCCACAATCATGTTCCTAGTAAGAATCAAAGATAAAACTCAACCTCATATCCTTATAATTCCAAAGTCTGTCCTCTTTCTAACATTCTGTGTTTCACCTCTCAATGTAGGGGCACCACTGTCATGTCTTTAGAGTGTGGGATGGGAACCAAAATAATGGATAGGAACATAAGATCACAGAAGTCCACAAATAAGTCCCAAATTAGCGTTTAATCAGAAGATAAGTTTTGTCCAAAATCTGAGCTTGAACACCATTTATTAAATAGACTCTTTATAAATTACATACCATTCCATATGTAAAAATTATAATTCAAATATTGTATTAGAAAAGTAGGATTTTAGAAAACTAGGATTCAATGCCTAATATATAACTTACCAATGAAAGTTTCATGAAGCACAGAGCACTTTGGGGAAATTTTTTTAATTGGCAATACCCATTCATCAGAGGTTGCCTTGTTTTTCAATCCTATTAGCTACGTGAGATTATTTGGAAATATTTGACAAGATTTTTAACTTTTCCTCCAAAGGTGTTATCAAAATATTAAAGCTGGTACTCACTGTGTATGCCAGGTCTTGGAAAGGGAACACCTATCCTTTAATGGTTAGAATGACATCTGGAATTTTCTTTTTTGCAGACGTGCAATATTCAATCAGATTAATTTTTAATCTTCTAATTTCTTAAAGGGCAAATCTTAAAACTGAATTTTCTCCCTCACAATACTGAAAATGTAAAAATGTCAAGGCCATTGCTCAAACAGCCATAATTACAGAACGGTACAACTTCTGCTTTAAATCCAAATCACTTCGGGCTGAGTAATTGATGTTTGGATAATAGAACACCGGCTAACCACTCGGACACCAGAAAGTAAGGGCAACCATAGTTTTAGGCGATTCTTATTAAAAGGCATAATTTTTCTGCTTCAGCTTAGTTGGCCTCATTCCCACCCCAGTGTTCAAAAAAAGGGAGCTTGTTGGAGCCACAAAGTAGGCTTTCTTCTCAACAGTATCCTGAGGATTATTAGATGACAGAAGAGGTTCCACAAGTAGCCAAATAGCTCAACACATGTTGTACACTGAATGTCGTGCCTTCTTCCTCCGTACGAACATTGGAAAGGAGGAAGAGGAATGTATAAATCCAAGAGGAAAATTATCTCGTGTCAGATGAAGCCAAACACCAAATAAAAATAGAAACAAAGAAAATTCCAGTGCCACAGACATATCATCCAATCAATAAATCTGCCCTCAGTGGATGACAAAAAATAAAAAATAAAAGAGAAACAAGCCAGGAAAGTGGTTTCATTAAGAATAATTAAGGGGCCGGCCCAGTGGCCTAGTGGTTAAGTTCAGCGTGTTCCACTTCAGTGGCCCTGGTTCAGTTCCTGGGTGCGAACCTACACCACTAGTCAGTGGCCATGCTATGGTGGTGACCCACATACAAAATAGAGAAAGATTGACACAAATGTTAGCTCAGGGCATATCTTCCTCAAGCAAAAAAAAAAAATGAATAATTAAAGCTTCCTTCATAAGAGGCGATGTTACTGACCTTCCATCAGGAGCACTATTCACACGCATATTCCATGCAAATCCAGTCCTACACTCTAGCCGGGTTCCCATGGAAATACACTACACATATTTATATATGTGGGCTGGGGCACGAAAGGAATCTCCAGTTCCAGACGAGAAAGCAAACTGCCATAACCAACATCGGTAACTGGCTAACCAGATACTGAGCAAGGGAGGAAGCAACTTCTTTTACAAGGGAGAGAAAGCAAGGCTGAGCTATTGAAAGCAAGTCAAGAGTAGCAACCCAGAGGGGGAAAAGTCATTGAAAGAGCTTTCTTAAGTTCAAGCTAAGAAAAAATATTTTTGAAAAAAAACTTCCCGTGTTTAAATCTGTAAAATTCTCCTCCAATATCACATTTTGGTAATTAAGCACCACACCTTCCCCCACTCCCAAAAAAGAGAAAGAATCCATTTTCATTGACTCCATTTGCCTGAAATGAAAGATTTCGGTATAGAACATAAATTAAAAAGTTGGGATGGAGATTGTCTTTAAAAAAGCAACTACTGTGGTTTAAAAATAACCACAGCAAAAGAAAAGCATTTGGTTTTACTTAAATATTATACACTCGTTGCCTCCTGCTTCTCACATATTTCAACTGTATGCCATTCTCTTTTGCTATGGGACCAGGGATTTTGTCAGCAATACAAATGGCCAATCTGGGGGAGACCAGACACAGACGTTTGACTGTCCCACTGGAGCCACACTGGACAGATGGAGAGGCTGTTAGGAAAATCCTCACAGCAAACTAAAGGAGGACTGGCCAGATATGGAAGGAAGTTCAAGCAGGCAGATGTGAAGCGTTAATAGGTCTAGAAGTAGACAACAGGTGGATAGCCCTGCAGGTGAACAGAGTTTATCATCAAGTGACTGATGGCCGGCAATAAGCAGAGGTTCAATCAATCAGACGGACAATATCTGGGGATCTAGCCACTCAGGGTGGAAACCCAACCACAGCAACCAAAGATCAGTAGCAAAGCCCAGCTAGGAGATCCAGGACCAAATCTAGAAGCAGAACTGACTCAAGGCAGAATCCATGATCTCTAGATCCAGAAAGTCTAATGTTTCCACCCACCACCAGAGCTAATTTTTTCCCAGAGCTAAGGGTAGAGATCAACATGTAACAGGATGAAAGTCTCCATGAAGTATCTGATACAGTATCTAAAAGATAATCCCTAAGCAGAAAATAATTTCAGGAAATCTAGATGCTTTCACATATTTGACCAAATAAGAGAAAAAAGGAAAAGACTATACTAGGCTAATGTAGGATTCAACTAGAAGAGGGGAGGCCCATATTATTCCTTTAGGCTCACCAACATCTGACCCCAACTACTAGCAGCAAGAAAGACTGACACGGGTCTACTGATTACATCTGCTGTGCTGGAATCTGGCCACCAACAGCCAGAGGAATGAGTGTGGGAAGAGCGGGCTGTCTTTTATTCAACCATGCTGTAGTGGTGTACAGTGTTATGACTTTAGCAGTCCTGGGAACTCTTAATATTGAAGGCTCCACCCCACATCATTTTAAACATTATAAAATACAACCATATATCACCATAAATAAAATTTATAACATTTTAAGAGATGAGACGAATTGCATTCGACTATATAGTATTGTTACATTTTATACACCCATGTAAATGTTTATTAATTTTGATTCTATAGGTTTTTAAGTTATTTTCAGCAGTCCTTTTTTTCTAATTGCAAGTACTTGTGTAGGCTCAAGCCTGATGATGTTGCTTTTTGTTTGTTTGTTTTGTTTTGTTTTTCTAAGTGTCAGACTTTTGCAATCCTCCAATGAGGAATTTTAATGTTGTATGAGGAGAGGGATTTAATGGGTAAAAAAGGACTTAGCAGCTTACAGATACACTTGTCAGGCTCAGTAAATGGCTCAGATGCTGTGGGTAGTAAAATGCTTTGAAAGAATTGATTAGCATTTGGAGTTGAGTATTGACTCATTCAACACACAGTGAGCGTCCACTCTGTCTGAATACTATGCTTGAGACTAGAAATGTAGCAGTGAACACAAAGACATGAATTTTTGGTCATGAAGTTTTCAATCTAGCCACCCAGATATCCAGAAAAATGTGATCCGTGACTTAATTTCATCCAATGTTCCTCCTTAAGTGATTCCTGTTTCTGCAGAGTACTCACTCACCTGATGAGATAGCATTTATTAAGCCAACAAACGATGGGAGTGGTATTTAACATGTGCAGAGCATGAAGATTTGGTTCTTCTTAGGAACATTGTGAAAAGCTGTGTCCGTAATTTCAGAAAGTCCGTATAACAAAGCTGTGAAGTGCATCATGAGACTAGGGCTTGAATCCCAATTCTACCATTTACCTGGTGGGACCTTAGGCAAGTTACCTAACCATCTTAAACCTTCCTTTCTTCATCTGTAAAGTAGGTATAATAATAATATCTGCTTACTGGGACTGTTGTGAAGATCAACTAACAATGTAAATGAAGGGCTTGGCACACTGGCCTAAGTACTTAGTATGAAGTTGCTGCTGCTGCTGTTGATATTTCTTTTTTTTTTTTTTAATTTTTTGTTTATTGCAGTAACATTGGTTTATAACATTGTAAAAATTTCAGGTGTACATCATTGTACTTCTATTTCTGCATAGATTACATCATGTTCACCACCAAAATACTAATTACAACCCATCACCACACACATGTGCCAAATTATCCCTTTCACCCTCCTCCCTCCCCCCTTCCCCTCTGGTAACCACCAATCCAATCTCTGTCCCTATGTGTTTGTTTATTGTTGTTATTATCTACTACTTAATGAAGGAAATCATACGGTATTTGACCTTCTCCCTCTGACTTATTTCACTTTGCATGATACCCTCAATGTCCATCCATGTTGTCACAAATGGCTGGATTTCATCATTTCTTATGGCTGAGTAGTATTCCATTGTGTATATATACCACAGCCTCTTTATCCATTTATCCCTTGATGGGCACTGAGGTTGCTTCCAAGTCTTGGCTATTGTGAATAACGCTGCAATGAACACAGTGGTGCATGTACCTTTGCAAATTGGTGTTTTCAAGTTCTTTGGATAAATTTCTACAGATGAAATTGTTTCACCTAGTTCCAAGAAAGGGAAAATAAGAAAAACGATTGAAAGGGCATTTGAAACTATCCAATTGAATGAAGCTCTTATAGAATTATCATGTAAGCTTGCACTTCTCTCCTTCTGAGACTCCAAGGCAATTCAAGAAGAAGAAGAATGTTATTAATCTCAACCTTTCAAAAGTCAAGCAGTGATAACACCATTTTCTGAATCTCTTTTAAGGAAATAAATCAAAATATCTATGCACACAACTATTCATTACAGTGTTATTTAAAACACAGAGGAGTTGCAAGCAGCCCAAATGCCCAACAATAAGACAAGTTTAGGCAAATTACGCCATGTGCATTAGCAAGATAATATAATATTGATACTTTGAAGACTCTAAATTGTAATGTGAGAGTATTTCTGAAATAGTATCAAAGAAAAATCAATAAACAAAATTGTGAATACAGCTTCTTAAAAATACATGTAAGAAATAATTTAGAAGAGTCCACATCTAAATGATACCAGATGTGTTAGAGCAGTAGTGTCATGGTAATTTTATTTTTCCTCTTTTTCTGCTATTTCATAATGTCTCTCTGGTACTTCCACACTTAAGACAATAAAATTGATATTTAAAAAATAGCACCTGTACATCACGGTCCTGACATTAAAGCTAGTCAACCTATAAAAGGGCTAAGGAAACTTCTGAACATTTGAGAGGCTAAGGAGGATGGTAATTATCTCTGCCATCACTTCATCCATTGTTATTGCTACTTCTTTCTTAGCATCTGTGGAAGAAAAGACCAACATAGTACCCAGACTTATCTCTGTGGATTATACTGATGCCAGTGAGTTAAGGCGGCTGGAAACAATCAGTTTAACTACACAACGTATTCAGTCTCCAACCGGATTCTCATGCACACTGAATCCTTATTAGCAGAAGTGCAACTCATCTGTCAGAACTCTGAAGGTTAATTTTATTCTGGTCTACATTTAATTAATTATTAATTGGCTGATAACACTAATGCCAAATGTGTCAAATGAAATTCTCCCTCCAAAAGAGAAAAGGAGAGATCTCTGAACCGGCCTTTTTTATAGTCTACTAAGGACTTATTCCTCCTCTAAATAACTGGGGTGGCAAGGAGCAGGTGAGGGAAGCGAGCTCAGAGCACTTTGGAGCTGAAGGTGCAGAGCTGAGCAGATTTGGAAACCAAACGTACTTGTTAATTCCCAAAGAGATTTTAAGAGCAGAATCCTGGAAGGACTGCCAAATAAAATTAATCCTTTAAAATGATAATGCAAATTTTTAAATCACAATGGAGAGTTGTAAGTTTAGAGAGAATGTTTCAATATTGCATGAATCTTAACTTAAAGCCAACTGAGTCACCTATAGACAGATGCTTCTATTATTTCTTCCAGTTATAAGTTCCGATCAGCTATTGCATATCTGCGTATGTGTGTGTGTGTGAGAGAGAGAGAGAGAGAGGGAGAGAGGAAGGAAGGGGCATAGAGAGAAGAAAAAGAGAAGAAAGATTTGGAAAATCCATAGTTAATGTCACCCTAAAAAAATAAAGGAAGTTCTTACCTATCTATGGGTGTGCGTGTTTATGTGCTTATGAATCGATACGTAACCTTATAACTTTTTATCAAAAGATTAATTCTAAATACCACTAGTTTGCAATAAACCATGCAGACAACAGAAAGCAGTAATGACTAATTCCTATGCTTGGTCAATGAAGGCAGCAGGAAAATTCAAACATGAAAATTGTTCTTCACCTATAACATAATTAAGAATAGATTACTGCACATATGTTGTCCTTTGCAGATTCAAAAACCTTAAAAGGAAAAATAAATCTTAAAAGGCAGTAGGGCACTGTAGACAATATGAATTCTTAGTGCTTACGAAAAATTGCATGTTCAATCACTCAACAAATATTTATTGTTACTTCATGCCAAGCACTCAGGTGGTTCCACAAATTTCTGACCCTACGGATATGGCCCCTACTCACCTCAAGTTTTCCATCTGATGGGAGACAGATACCACATATACATTAAAAAGATTACAAACTGTGATGGGTACCAGATAGAGGAACACACAGAAATATAAAATATCTAACAGATGGATTTGTCCTCACCTGGCACATCAGAGAAGGCTTCTCTGAGTTTGACCCGAGATATGAAGAACTGTAGAAATTCACCAGGTAAAGAAAGAGAGGAGGATCATGGGAACAGTACAGGCACAGGCTTTGTGTCTGGATGGAACTGGACCTTAAAGGATGCTCCACCAAGGTAGGTGATGTAACAAGAGTTGAGTTTCAGATAACAAAAGAGGTTATGAAGAAAAAAAATAAAACTTAGTTTCTCCTTTCCCATCCTGACAAGGAAAGAGAGGCCAGGATTATTTATCCAAAGGCTAAGTAGTCATTTTATCTCCACCTCCTTGCCCTTTCCCTTCTCCCCACTCCACCATCACGTCCATTATGTGGTATTAGACTAAGAGAAGGGACGAGGTTGGGGTGGAGGTGAGGGGTTTGCATTACAGCAGAATCCCAGGGCTCGATTTTTCGGTATAGAATGCCTGTGGGAGGTGGACAGTATGAATCATGACCAGAAGCACGGTGAGAGTTCCTGTGCGTATGGCCAAGCATCGCGGCAATGGAAGTCAGGGCAGGCAATAGTGAGGATACCCACGGCACCCTGAGGCCGGTCTTCACTACCTCACGTCCAGCACATGCTAAAAGCTTTACTGGGGTTATCTCATTTGATACTGACAACCGCTGTAAGTTATAGATTATTGTTATTCCTGTTGTACGCATGAGGAAAGAGCATGTGGCTTCAAGCGATAAGTAATTTGCTCAACCTCATGTGGCTTAGAAACTCAGTATTGGAGCTCAGATAGTCTGCCTCTAGGCCCCCTGATCTAAATTCACTGTACTGTCTCAGACTGAATTTCCCAAGGCCCAGGAGAGCTGGGTCCTGGAGCTTGGACCCAAACAAACTGGAGATTCAATTTGGTTATAGAAATAAAAGTGTTCCTACACTTTAGTGCTGAGGAGAAGAATCTATACGAGCTTCATTGAAAAAGTTCATTCTGGAGAAAGAATAGGAGAGGGGAAAGGGAAAATGTATGAAAATCTGTTGTGATATCATTAAATGTCATAAAAATCAGTTATGACATCACCAGAGTGATACGGTCAGATTTTAGAGATATTTAGGAAGTAAAATCATGGAACATGGTGATGGTTTGTTAAAGAGGGTGAGGGAGAAGTAAGTATCAGAGATGATGTCCGTCTCTCTTGCTTACTCCACTCCAAATCTCCCTTTGTATTAGTATATATGCTCTGGAACTCAGAGGAGGTGTCTGGCAGAAGATGCAAATTTGGAAGCCAATCACACAGTGATGAATTCAAATTCACATTTTAAAATGGTCCTTCCCAACTATAAAAATGTATTAGAGCAATTTTTATAAAAATTTCATTGCAAAAACTTTCTGGCAAAAGAAACAAAATAACAGGTCATATAGTTCTAAATCAAATTTTAAGGCAAGAATATGGAAATGTCTTTTTTCACACTAGAATTACCTATGTATTTTTCAATGCCAAGATTGAAAGTGGAACTAAATGACTCATCACCAAAGTGGGCCAATTGTCTGCAAACTGATGGGAAAATATCAGTACAGTTATGCACCCAGGGATAGTCAGCTTCAAAAATAATTTTAACTGTATGAGTCTTATATCATTTTCTTAAAAGCCAAAAGACATGTCTTCTGATATGTCTTTTAGGATAGGATACTTCCTGTGGTTGATAGGACTAAATTATTTACCATACTATTAATGTCCTCCCAAAATAACTTACCCCAGCAATCGATGCTATCCTTACCAATACTGAGAACAGACTGTCACCGACCGGATACAATATCAGGAAACTAAGAAGATTCCCTGCCATATTACTTCTTTTTCAAATGATCTCCTCCTCTTTCTCTTTTATTTTACGAAAGAATATTTAGAAAGAAATTTGTTACTCATTGTCTTTACATTCCCATTTTCATGCATCAGCTTTTCTAAATGAATTTCACCTAACCCAAGCACTGCATGAGTTTCTAAAGGATGAGTAGGAGTTTTTGTGATAATAAGCATGTAAGTAAGTAAATAATAAATAAATAAGACTAAGAGAAAGATCAAGGAAATATATACCCGTATCATAATCATCTGCCACATTTCAAAATCAGAAATCTAGGTAGAGAGTAGTTTGATTAAATTCTTCCAGATCAAGCAGCTGTGTTTGTATACCATGGCTAGCAAACAGGCCCAGTCCACACCCCTGGTACAAACTGTTCAGAGGTACCTATTTTACTTGAGTACTGCAGAGACAAATTCATTATTCAAAAAACACTTTTTAAAAAACCCACTGTCTTAGTCAATTCAGGCTGCTATGACAAAGTACCATAGACTGGGTGGGTTATAAACAGCAGAAATTTATTTCTCACAGTTCTGGAGGCTGGAAGTCCAAGACCAGGGTGCCAGTATGGTCAGGTTCTGGTGAGTGACCTCTTCCCTTTTACAGAGGGCCATCTTCTTGCTGTGTCCTCACATGATGAAAAGAACAAGCTAATTCTCTGGACTCATGTTCTAAGGGCACTAATCCCATTCATGGGGCTCCACCCTCATGACCTGATTACCTCCCAAGGCCCCACCTCCAAATCACATTATGGATTAGATTTCAACATGAATGAGGGGGAGGCACACATAAACTTTCAGTCCATAACATTCACATTATAGTGCATTTCTGGGTTGGCGGATATGCATCACTCATGACCCAGGTCTCCACCCACATACAGAGCACACATTGCTAATCCATTATTGTACTCTTCCCCTCAGATACTGGATATAGCCTAAAAATCTTGAGCACAGCACCATATATAACTACTACTTATTAATCACGTATGGAACGTGTGATGAAACTCACTTGCCAACCGTGGAAATGTGGAAAAGCACTGAAAATGCTTGTTCTAAATTACATACTGCCACTTACCAGCAGGGTATTTTTTGACAAGTTACATAACCTTTCTGAGCACATAGGTCCTTCCTGCCTCACAAGGTTGTTGTGAGGAACAAATTAAATAATGTTTGCAAAAATGTTTTGACAACACTTTGAAGTATTGTGTAAAATTATTTCTTGTTATCACTTTTATCTAGAGCTGTACAAGAAATGGGAACATAACGAAGTCAAACTTAAATAACTCTAACAAATACTTTATTCAGTGTTCTTGGGCTACAATTGCTTTACTTTACACATTCTAAGATTCAGTTCCACCTGGGATGGCAGAGGTTCTGAGACCCATCTGGGGGCTTGATGTGATGTGAACATTCCTTTCATACTGTTCCTTTTTCCTATTTGCATTTATGTGATTGATCATGTGTGCTCTAAGTAAACAAATCTTTCTGCAAGTGTGTTCCTTGATTGTTGTATGCACGCTCAAAAGGAAACGGTACTGAGTAAATAGGCATTTTGGCTTCTGCAAGGAAGATACAGACAGGAAGGAATCAAGGAGAAAAATCTCTGCTTTGAAGAGATAAAGAAAACCTATAATCAGAGTTATCCAGGCAAAGGCATTACCTGTGGGAGGCTGCTCTACTTTGTACTCACGTAGTATCTTTCATCCAGAAAGCTTGAATCACATACTATTTATTAAGCCCCTTCATGTACACGGACCTCATTGATCCTCTCAGCAGGGTTATAAAAGCACATTATGGACCCCACTATGTGAATATGAAAACTAAGGCACTGGGAAGTGAAGTGCCTCATCAAAATGCACAAAAGGAAACAAATGGAAAAAATTAAGAGTATAAGGATAATTATGGATGTGATTCACTTTCTTTAGTGTGAGCCCTGAATTTTAGTTATTTATTTCCATTAATACGCAAATACTTCCAGTGGCAGCCATGCATGCAACAGAGCATGCCTATGAGTAAGGGACACCTTTTATTAAAACAATCTGTTACCTAACCCCCTATCCCTTTTCATCCAACTGAGAAACACAGAAAATGCCTAAGACCGAATCAAGGGGAAAAATCTACCAGCTCCTTCACAAAAATCTAAAAATTACATTTATTTATTTATTTAAATGTGGAGGTAAAACAAGGATAGACGTCCACAAAACACACTCTAGCCAGCTTTGCAAATAGCAATTCGCTCCTCTGGCATAATATACTTAAAAACCCAGTGGGTGTATTAAATCAAAACGCGAACAAAGCAGGCGCTGCCTTTGCTATATGTCAGACCTTCCCCACCTCAGAACTCTGCTTCTGTTTCCCAAAACGTTTCTGACACCTTCAATCAAATTGATAGAGTTATTCTTCTTGCGGAGCAAACAAGATCTGTAATGCTACCGCCCACCTTCTCTCAAGCAAGAAAAGAAACAAAAACATGTCTTCCTTCCTCATGGAAGCTGATAGAAGAGGATAAATATAGCCCCCTTCAGTAATTCTTCTCTCTCTCTGTCAAAGGCTAAAAGTCTCAGTGCTGCCAGCTGAGTGATAATAAACTTTTGAGAAGGAAAGGGAATTCAAAATTAGGATTATTTCATCCCCACCCTGACTGTCGACTTGAGGAGAAATTCACATTTTCCCTCCATTTAGACTCCCATTGTGATCGATAACCCGAATGACAAATCCCTGATCTAATTGTCAGCTCCTTGCACTTTAAAAACAGGGCGTACTAGAGTTTCTCATAAACATTTAATAAATCATTCTTTTTCTTCTTCCTACATTCATGATTCATAAAGTAAACAACAAAAAGGCACATTTATAAAACAGGCCACAAAGCCTGTTGATCCACACCAGGCAATTTTTCTTGTGATACCATTTCCGATTCTGCTGAAACGTGTTTTGGCAGGATTTATAAAGTTTTTCATAAATAATATATATGAAAAATAAAATTAAACATCAACAGCAACAACAAATAACTGAGGTGCTATTGTCACTGATTTCCTGGGTGGTATTTATGTCTCTTTTTTATATAAACGTACCACAAAAATAGACACAATGACATACCAAAAAAACAGCTCATATCCCAGAGAGAAGTTTCCACCAAACCAAAAATAACACTATGATTGCTAATCAAACACACATACACACCCCTGAAAAAACAAGTTTAAAAAAAAATCAGTGAATACATCATTGGAACAAAATCTGCTCACAGCAAAGCACTTTTCAAATTAAGCTAATGTCTTTCGACAATAAGACAGCATTCTTGGCTTTAAGAATGATGCTGCTAGAAATTAATAAAAGCCAGAAAGTTTATTTTGCATTAGAAAATTCACCTGAATGAGCAAAACTCACAATAAAACTGTAGCAAACAGCTCTTCATGCTCAAATTTCAAATATTAATCTTATAGACAAAGCTGAAAGAAAGGCAGAAGTAGAAGGAAAAAAAAAATCTTCGCAATCTATTTCTGGGAATCCCCGTGGGTGGCTTGATTTCTCCACCTAGATTTATCCACTCATACTTGTTTCTACCTACTTATGACTCAGCACCCTATTCTCCCCACACCTTAGCACCATGGTAGTTTAAGTTTTTGTGTTTTAAAATGTCAAAACTCAGAATTATGTTCTTCGACATGAGTATTTTACTATACGCTGGCACAGCCTTTTGTCGGGGAGACAGGTACATGGGTCAAGGTTGGAGATCAATAAAAATAGGTGATTATCCATCTGGAAGTAGCAGGGCTACTTAGAAATATTGAGTATACACAGGGTGAAGCCACCCATGGGCAAATGAAAGTTACCTGATGGATAAACCAAGGTCTCCACAACCCTGTAGGATTACAAGAGTAATGTTTACACATAGATAAACGTTAAACCATTTCCCCACTTTAGAGAAAAATGGAAAGCACCAGGAAAAATACTTGAGCTTCTTTTAAAAAAAAACTTTGAACATATATCAAGTTTCATAGTCCAATTTCAGAGCACAAAGTCAATCTCTGAAAGGCAAGTATTTGGGAGAGAGTGATGTCTTTGTGGATTACTCAAGGTCCTTGCTTTTTTTCCCCACTGTCTCTGTTAACCTTTTCAATACTAATTGCTTATTATCCACTCTACACAAAGGATAAAGTCCAATTTTCTCAATTACAATAAGATTTTGATAAAATACTACATTGATGAGAAAGTTGGAATGAAGACACAAAAATTAGGCTTCAGAGTTGTACAGCTGTACAGTTACAGAAATTTATTTTATCTGAGGCATTATTTGCTAGTATGTTTTTTTCCTTTAAAACTGTTTACTTTTCAACTACATACCTATACCTCTATTATCAAACTTTCAACACTTGCATCCCCGTCTCACTTTCAGCTGTGGAACTTCCTTTCTATTTCTTTGAGAGAATAGAGGCAATCTAAAAGAACTTCCACCAGCACTCACCACCACATCCACAAACATATATATACCTATACCTGCACCTGTTCTTCCTTACTTCCTGTTCTTACATGAACTGACTATATACATCCTCTCCATCTGCGTACTAGACGCCACAACCTCTCTGTTAGTCAAGAATATTGTACCAGCAATTGTCCCTTTCCAGAATCATCAATTTTTCTTTTCTACTAGAACTTTCTAATTTATATATATTAGAAGATTCATTATTAGGAATTGGCTCACGTGATTGTGGAGGTTGAAAAGCCCCAAGACCTGCACTTGGCAAGCTTGAGATGCAGGAGAGCCAATGGTGTAAGTTCCAGTCCTAGGCTGAAGGCAGAAGAAGACTGGTGTCACAGCTCAAAGATAGTCATGTAGAAAGAGAATGAATTCTCCCAACTCAGCCTTTTTGTTCTATTCAGGCTTTCAATGGATTGGACGAGACCCACCCACACTGGGGAGAGCAATCTGCTTTACTCAGTCTACAGATACAAATGTTAATCTCATCCAGAAAGAGTTTCACAGACACACCTAGAATACTGTTTAATCAAATATCTGGGCTCCTCCATGGCCCCGTCAAGTTGACATATAAAATTCAAGTTGACTCATAAAATTAATCATCATAATCTCCCAACTGAAAAAAAATAAAACAAACTCTCCCTTGACCTCCACATCCTCTCCGATTACTTTTCCATTTCACTCTTTTTTAATAGCAAAATTTTTCAAAGATTTGTGGATATCCACCATGTCTAATCTTTCTCCTCCCATGCCCTTCTGAAGACTATCCATTCAGCAGGCCAATATAAAATACCAAACTCTCCCTCGACCCCCTTACTCTGCTTAATTTATCTCCATAGAAATTATCACCATCTGATATATTTACTTGTTTTTTGCCACCCACGCTAGAATTTAATACATATGGTGGATGCTCAATATTTTCAATGAATAAATACTGAAAGCACATGGAAATGCTCATGACTATATTAGAGCACATAGTAGGTGCTCAATGTTTAAAATGAATAAGTGAATGAAAATAAAAATTCTTGAACAATCACTCACTGATTACTTGTATTTTTACTCCTAAAATAAGCCAAATAAGAATACAGTGCTGCTACAGGTTCAAAAACAATAGGTATCAGACCTCTCTGATAGTGTCTGGAGCAGGCAGACCTTTGAAACAATTCCAATTCACCCAGAAATTCCAGGGATCTTTAGGGCCCATAGAAAGAAGCAAATTTTTGCCTCCCTGAGACTGAAGCATAAGAAAATTTACTAAATTAGAGACAGAAGACCTGTGTGGGAAGCCTAGTTTTGTCACTGCCTAACTACGGTACTTCATCTAATTTATTTAATCTTTCTGAGCATTGTGTTTCTCTTCTATATGCGGGTTAATAGACTGACAGCTGTTTTTGACATTTTCCAATTCTCTGGGAATTTATTTTTTCGTACTTTCACCTCCTTCCTCAATTTTCCAATTCTCTGTCTCCCCACACTGTCCCCAGCCAACGAGTTCACTTCAACCATCACGGAAAAAATAGATGGAAACAGAGGAACTACCTTATTCACGACTTGCAGAGGTCCATCCACCTCTTTCCCATCTATCTGCTCCCAAAACCAACTTGCACACGTGAGATTTTGATCTCATTTCCTCTTGCCTTCTCAAGGGTTTTATTTCACTCATTTTCTCTCTATTCTATATCATAAATTCAGCACTTTCTCTTGAATTATTTGCACCAGCATACTAGCATCTACTTATACCTCTCATCTTAAACAACAAAGCAAAACAAAACAATAACAATGCAACAACAATGACAATGAGAGACCTTTCATTGTATAAACATATCACAATTCATTTCATCATCCCCATGGCAATGAATAGTCGAGCTATTTACAGATTTTGTTTCTTCACATGATTTTTTTTTATTTTTTAAATATTCTATAAACATTTGAGACATGTCTTCTGATAAACACGCATAAGAGTTTTTCCAGATCAAATAGTAGTGACATTCCTGGGGCCCAGATTGTACACATCTTCAATTTTACTAAATAACACTAAATTGTTTTCCTAAGTAATTGTACCAGTTTGCATTCCATGAACAGTTTAAATTGCTCCATATTCTCACCAAAACTTATTATCGTCAGATTTTTTAATGTTTGCCAATCTGCTGAGTATCAAATGGTTACTCATTATGATTATAATTGGCATTTCTATAATCACTAAGGAGATTGAGTAACTTTTAGTAAGATTATAGATGACTTACATTTTCTCTCTGTGAAATATGCCTGTTCAGTTCTTTGGCCCTTTTTTCTGTGAAATTCTTTGTGTTTTTCTTATGGATCTTTTTAAGATCTCTCTCTATATTCCAGATACAGATCATTTGCTAGTGACGTGTTAATGATGCATATCCCAGTTTGTGGCTTGTCTTTTTCTTTCCTCTATGATAACTTTTGGTGAAAAAAGTTTAATTAAATGTACTCAAGTTGATTAATATTTTGCTTTATGATACTTGTATTTGTGTCATGCCTTAGACTAAGGGAGGCATGCTGGATTCTAGAGTTGAGCTGCTGGGTTGGGTCCTGCTCCATGTCTCACCAGCCGCACAACCTTGGTACTTAGTCTTACATGCTTCACTTGCCTCGTCTGTAAAGAGGGATAATCTTAGAGGACTGTTGTGAGGATTAAATGCGTTAATATATTTAACTTATTGTAACCGCACTTAACATTTTAAGTACTTAATAAGTATTGACTATTTTTATTTATGAAATTCTTTCTTACTGCCAGGTCAGAATATATTCTATTATATTTTCTTCTAAAAGATTTCAAGTTTGAATTTCAGACTTAAATCTTTAACCCGCACAAATTTTATATTTCTGTAGAGTGTGAGATATGGGCCCACAAAAACACATGGAGCACTTCACAAATTTGTATACTACCTCTGCTCAGGGAGAGGGGATCATCTTCTTTGTATTGTTCCAATTTTAATACAGATAGTGGTAAGACAGGTGCTCTTGCAACATTTGATGCCTTAACCTCTTATTTATTAACTTACTTATTTAGGCATCCACATCTTACCCTCAATTAGACTCCCTCCCTCCCCATTGACCATGCCTTCTCAGTACTTTCACAGACTCCAGCTCCTCTGATTTGACCTCAAAATGTTAAATTGCATTAAAACTGAATCCTATTCTTTCTTTTTCCTGTGTGCTCTAGTGCCTGGAAACTGGGGCCAGATTACCTACATTCAAATTCTGACTTTTTCATTGACTAGGTACATAACTGAGCAAGTTATATAACCTCTCTATCCCTCTATTCTCCATCAGTAAAATTGATATAACAACATTTCTTATCTTGTAGGGTTGTTATGAGTATTAAATAAACAAATTAAGGCATGTACATGGCTTAGAACAATATCTACTATTTGGTAGGTGCTGAATAAATAGTAGCTATTATTTTCTAGAGGATTTCAATTAATCCTGATTTTAAAAGTCACCTAAGTGCTGATGATTTCATAATGTATGTGTTCAGCCCTGACGTCTCCCTAAACTCAAGACTTACATAACCAACTGCTCACTCGGCTGCTTCGTTTTTTAGATCTGTAACAGGAATGTTAAACTTAGCATGACCCAAGCATAACCATCAGCCCAACCCAAGTCTTCCTCTTCAGTGAAAATGATGGCACCACTCATCCATTTGCTCAAGCCAAAACCCATCACTCTTGATTTATTTTTCTACTTTCCTCCCACATCCAGCCCAATAAGCTCTACTGCAAAAAGGTAACCCAGATCTGACCATTACTCCCTAACTCCACTCCAGTAAGCAACAACATCTCTCACTTGAACCATCATCACAAATGCCCAGCTCTTCTCCCTTAGTCCATTCTTGACTCTATTATGGTCTTCCCTCCATTCAGAAGTGAGAGTAAATCAATTCACTCCAATATAAATCCAATCACTAACCCCCAGCTTGCTTAAAATTATCCCATGGCTCCACAACAAACACAACACAATTCAAACTCCTTCCCATGGAGGAGAGGGCCATAGGTGATCTGGCCCCTGCTTACTTCTCCAAGTGCCTCTTCCTGCACTCACCCTCAGTCACTATGCTCCAGCCACATGCCTTCTTTCTGGGACTTGTGGGAGATCAAAATTGGCCACTTCAAAATATGTTTCTTTACCTTGATTATTTTCTCTGAAACAAACTTTAACTTTCTCTCAAACTTACACCTAAAAGCAACAGACTGGGAGGGTTCTTGCTAAGCCAATTCTTATCAAAGTTCTGTTTACCAAACATTTACATTTGTAACGGAAATCTCCATTTGTAAAGTTATCTCCCTCTCTGTAAGGGGAAGTGGGGGGAGGACCTCATCTCCAGAAACTTATCAATGTAGGAGGTAAGGCTGCATAATACCCTTACTGTGCTTTTCTGGTAATCGCCCATAACTGACTCCCCACCACCCAACATCCTCCTTTGTCTTTACCTAAATCTGTTTAAGAAGAAAACCTCCGCCATTTTGCCAAGAAACTTGGTTTCCCTGGTCTCTGCCATGTATACATGTTATAAAGCTTTGTTTGATTTTCTCCTCCTATTTGGTCTCATGTCAATTTAATTTGTAGCCCAGTCAGAAATGACCCACAGTGGGTAGAGGATTGTCTTCCTCCCCTCTAGTCTTAAACATGTAAACTCGTTCTTATCTCAGGACGTTTGCACTGTTGACTTGGAATGACTTAACCCCAGATCTTAGCATGGCTGCCTCCTTCTCATCATTCAGGTCCCATCTCAAAAGGTCACCTCGTCAGAGACGCTCTTCTTGACCATCCTCGTTAAAACTGCCCCACCTCCAATTGATTATCATTTTATTTTCTTCATTGTACTTATCAATATTTAACATTTTTATGTGTTTCTGCATTATGTCTGTCTCCTACTAGAAGTAAGCTCTTTGAGGACAGCAGCATGATGTTATTTTCATACTCCCTGGAATAGTGCCTGATACGTACCTAATCAGTTCCCAATAGCTAATTATTAACTAACTGACTGCCAGGTGTTTTTCTAAGGCCTTTATATGTAACACCTCATTTCATTCCCCACGGGAGATATATAATTTCCATTTTATAGATAACAAACCCTAGACGCGAAACTAAGAAGTGGCAAAAGTGGAATTCAAAATTATCTCATTTGCCATTTTATCCCCTGTTGCTTAGTACATTGCTGGATGTTGAATAAATATTTGTTTAAAGGAGAGATGTATAAAAACATCAAAGAAAAAAATTCAAAGGAATGTTAAAAAAAAGAAAAAAGCCAGAGTGCCATTTTTAGTCTCCCACACCATCAAATGAACTTTAGAAGGTCAGAATTGGGTTTCAGAATTCACACCCCAATAGGATCTATAGGAAAAGTTGTTGTTGCTACTTCCTGTGAAGAGCCTCAGGATACAATGGTTGTGAAAAATGCTATAAAAATGTAAAGTTGTTCTTCACACCTTTACTTAGTGCTATTGTCTCTGTTTGTCAAGTTGCAGCCTACACAAGACCACAAAGCTTTACATAATTCAAGTTTAGAGAAGTATAAATCTGATTTGTCAGAGAAAAATGAAAGAGACTTTCAGAAAGAAAACCAAAATTCAGAGACCCTGTCTGTTGCGTCCTATGCATTCATATGTCAGAAATCCACATGGTATCTGGTCCCTATGGCAGGAAGTGACTTATCTTTGTCCAAGACCTGCTCCCAGCAGGAGCACAAACAGTCCAGGTAGGAGCTGCTATGCAGTGAGGTCCAGGAAAAGGAGGTCCCCCAAAGTGCACACAGAGGGCATTGCTGCCCTGAAGATCAGAGATCCGGCCAGCTTGTAAGAGGCTCAGTTTTATTTTTATAATTTTTAAATGTTTTTGTATGAAGTTACAAAAATGATTAAAAGTTTTATAAATTATAACAAACATATGAAATCACTAATACCAGCTCAATACGGGGTTGACATAAGGGAAGCCATATTGTAGAGGGCAAACCATATTGTGACTTGGAATGACCTATGAGTAACTCTAGACATTATGGTCCCTCCTAGCTGCTATAAGTTGATAATTTTGTTCTTTTGAGTTTCTTAGGAATGTGATGACCCCCAGGCAGAGAGTCTATGCTGATAGCCATCATCAATAGCAACTGAAAGATGGAGTATAGGGCGTTGCTCCAGTCTCTGATGCATATCAAGTAAAACAAAGGACTGCCAGGAACTAAGACCAGATGGATGCCCCCACCCTGAGACCAGATGCCTCCACCCAGTAATCAGATGTATGCCCCCAGCCTGGGACCAGATGCTTCCCCCACTCGGAGACCAGCCCTCTATATAACTGGCATGTAGTCTTTGTTCTGTAAGATGGTTCTTTGAGGTGTTAGTCGGCCATCTACCCCCTTGCTAGCAAGCTATAATAAATTTCCCTTTCTTTTCCACCATCGTGCCTCTTGACGATTGGCTTTTGTCTTGCAGCTACCAGATCATGCCCTTTGTGCAGTGACATCACTTTCCTAAACCCCTAGTTCTGTGGTTCTAAGCCTAGAAGGCTACTAAACCTTCTAGGAAATGGAAGTGTGTCTATTGATTCTCTCATTGCCTTAGGTGTGACTGGTTCCCAGGCTGCAGGGTAACTCACCCCTTAGGTCTGTGGCTGCTAATGGAGCCAGGAATAATGAGAGACAGACTAGAGTAAGAGAAACAAGAAGAGGCAAAAGGGAGTAGTGGAAAAAGCACACAGGCGTTGGCATCGGAAGGATCTCTATCCAAACTTTGCCCTTCATAGCATCATGGCTCCACCCAGATCCCCTCGGATTCCTTTACTGTTTCTGTGCACTCCTCCCCAGCTTTGATATTGGTTTTGTCTCCAGCTCACCCACACATGTGACTCTTCTTCCTCAGGCTGCCCTCAGGCTACTGGAGCCCCTTGTCCCCAAGCACAGGGCTTCATAAGTGCCTGGGAGTTTATATCCCCCCTTCCCCAAACCGTAGGACAGCCCTTACCAAGGGTGGAGAATGGGTGGCCAAGGAAAGCCAGCATCCATGCCTCAGGCTGGGAGAATAAATCCTGAAGCATGCCTTACACTCCAGAGGCCTCCTGTGGGATCACTTTCTGTGCAAACTTGCCCTATTTGCATCCTTGCTTTGCTTCTTCCCCTGCTCTGTCCTGCTTTCCCCACTCCTTTATTGGTTTCTCTTGGGAATACTACCCTAATAAATCATTTGCATTTGAATCTTTATATCAGGGTCTTCTTCTGGGAAACTCAGCCTAAGAAAATAAACTACCTCAAAGGTTTGTGTTGGGCTCTAAAGGAAATATTATTGTACCTGGGAATGATGCTGAGCACATAACAGACCCTTGATAGATGGCAACTACTATCTTTTTTTAAAGAAGGGAGCTGAAAGTCTTCTCACCATTGTACCCTTTTATAGATCTAATTTGGGGCCCTCATGATGGAATATACTTGACACAGGCAGTTCTTGTCCAGCCAAACTAATGCTTCTGGTCCTTTCTGAGCGGGCCCTTGTTGTAAGTAACAATCTCCCCCTAAAAAAACTGTGTGGAAGGAGTGCAATAAATCTAGAAGATAAAATACTACTGGTTTTGGAGCCATGTTCATCTGAATTTTGAATTTATATCTGCCACTTACTAGCTTAGCTATTTGATCACAGGTAACTTGCTTAATCTCTCTAAGTCTTGCATTCCTCATCCGTAAAATGGACAAAAAAAGTCTCACCAATTTTGCCTATTTGTGAAGATTGCACAGTGTTTATCAAATCAGAGACAGCTCAGTGTTAAGAGCAAGGATGCTGAAGTAAGACTGCCTGGGCTCCAAGCTCTGCCTCTTGCCAACTGTGTCAGTCAGGGTTCTCCAGAGAAACAAAACCAATAGGAGCAAGATTAGATAGATAGATAGATAGATAGATAGATAGATAGATAGATAGATAGATAGATAGATAGATATTATAAGGAATTTGCTCACATGATTATGGAGGCTGAGAAGTCCAGATCCACACAATGGTGTAAGTTGTAGTCCAAGTTCAAGTCTTAAGGCAGGAGAAGATTGATGTCCCAGGTCAAAGACAGTAAGGCAGAGAGAGAATTCTTTATTACACAGCCTTTTATTCTATTCAGACCTTCAGCAGCTTGAATAGATTCACCGACATTGAGAAGGCAATCTTCTTTACTCAGTGTCTTAGTCTGTTCAGGCTGCTATAATGAAAATACCATAGACTGAGTAGCTTATAAACAATAGAAATTTATTTCTAACAGTTCTGAAAGCTGGGAAGTCCAAGATCAAGACACTGAGAGATTTCAATTTCAAGAGCCCACTTCCTGGTTCATAGATGGCCATCTTTTTGCTGTGTCCTCATATGGTAGAAGGGGCAAGAGAGGTCTCTGGGGTCTCTTTCATAAGGTCACTAATCCCAGTCATGAGGGCTCCACATTCATGACCTAATCACCTCCCCAAAGTACACCTCCAAATACCATCATATCGGGCATTAGGATTCAACATATGAATTTGCGAGGGACACAAACGTTCAGTCTACACCACTCAGTCTACTGATTCAAATGTTAATCTTATCCAGCAACACCCTCACAGACACACCTAGAAATAATGTTTAACAAATATCTGGGCACCCTGTGGCTCAGTCAAGTTGACACATAAAATTAACTATCACGTTAATTGTGCAAACTTGGGAAAGTAACCCAACCTCTGTGATTCTTATTAGAAGACTAAAGGCAGAGGGTAGTTCTGGAAACTGAACAAGTTCAAACATCAAGTACTTATAATAGTCCTTGGCATCTGGTAAGTACTCAATAAATGTTAGTAAAATTTCCTCTCTGCCAAGAGTAGAAATTCAGGAAATGTTAGGTTTCCTTCCCCTTGGAAGTGGAGAGTGAACATGGCGACTATAAATTTGAAAACTACTCTCTTACAGACACTTTGAAGAGAATGGTGACCAGAATTTTCATTTTCTTTGAGTACAGAACAAGAATAGCGGGCTTAGTCCTAAAGCAGCACACGGTATTTAGTTTAGAGACACAGAATTTCAGGCTGTTAAGTATCAGTAGATATTGAAGTGGATTATGGAGATGGTTATGGAATCTCCTATTTCTGGAGGTCTTTAAACTAAGAAATAACATCATGTGTCTGGAATAGCTTGGGTCTAATTTTGCCTAAAGGTAGGAAAGAGAAGCACATTACAACCCTACCCTCACCATGTTTCCCTCTTATAACTTCATCTCTGCAACTTCCTGAGCATCTGAGCAAAAGTATTATAATTCTATTTTCGTAACCACGCTCTTCCTTCTTTGCAGGATTAACATTTTTTGAAACAAGTAGGGAAATTTTGTTTTTCATACCAAAGGGTTACCCTTGCCTACCACCCGTGAAAAGAGCAAACAACACTTTAGCTTATTGCTCCAGTGCTCGCTATCACAGACACCTCCTATAGGTGCTACATCCTCTGTAACAAGGTGGTTCTTCAGGGACTTTATAATAGCTTTGTATTATTGCAAACCACTGTCTGGATCTCTACCCTGAGATGTCTGAAAATGCCCTTGTGTGATGTATACTTTTCTTTGATGTGATATACTGATACGATTTAAAGATTTTAAAGTCACAAAATAGCATCGTTGCAAGAATGTTAAGAAAACAAGCTTTCAATTAGAAGGGATGCCCATTAGCAAATATGGGACAATTTGAACATCGAAGTAAATAATGGCAGAAACAAATTATTGACCATTGAATAAAATAGGAAACCATAAGTCTATAATTGACTCATAATTGTAATCCTTAAAAACAACTTTTTAAGATATTAGCATCTCCATTTTACCTATGGGGAAACTGAGCTCAGAATGTTGAAGTGACTTTTTCAAGCTCAAAAAGTCTTTTTTCTTCTTTTACTGTTTTAAAAAATTTTTCAAATTTACAGAAAAATTGTAAGTATAGTACAAAGAACTATTTTCTTCCTGAACTATTTGAGGGTTGTGGACCTGATGTTCCATCACACCCAAATGCTTTGAAACAAAGACATTTTCATACATAACCGCAGTACAATCATCAAAATCAGTGGTCTCATTAGGCAAATAGAAAGAAGCACCTGCCCAAAGCAGACATGCAGTTAATATTTCCAAATTTCATCTGAACAAAACATAGGTAAAATGTAAATATATCCATTCCCAAGCTTAGGTATAATGTGTGATTATCCTAAGAACAACGATAAAAGAAGACCTCACAAAAACGTATTCATTAATACAGGAACATATATAAATGGGAAGCCTATGAAGTAAGTTAGTATGTAAATATTTCATTCATTAAACCTCAAAATTAATTTCTGATTTCACAAATGTGAAGATGTAGAAGATATGACAATAATGACATAATGTGTGTTGCATTTATTTTATGAACTATTATACACATATAGATACACATATAATATATAGATAGTATCAATAGAAGTGATTGTAAATTGTGACTATAGTTTTGTCTAAAATACTAAGTAGAGGGTAAGAACCTTAACATTCCTGTACATTTAGCAGACCTGCACAGATTTAGAGACTGACTAATATCTTACATTTTGGGGGTTAGCAATATTTTCATTTTGTATGTTTTTTTTTGTATAAATACATGAAAACAGTTTGTAATAATAAGTGAAGACATCAATCTATAGAAAAAGTAAACAAATCATCAGAAAATTTCCACCTAGTTGTACAACGGTCAATTAAACTTCATAATGTTTCAGAGACACAGAAACAACTGCATAATTCCACGCTCATGAAAATTCCTACTGGGCATGAGCAAAAGCAATTTTTCAGGTACTTATAACCTCATTATTCTTTAATATTTAAATTTATATTCAGTGAATTTTCTGTATCCAAGTGTCAGCTTTATTCATGTCAATAGGGCTAGATGCTACTTCATTTCAAATATTACAGGCTTCCTGACTGATAGTCAACAAAATCCTCTATAGTATTTGTCTGATAACTTGTTCCTTATTAAAGCTCTTTTTGAAAACCTAGATTAGTTTCCATTCTTAAACATTGTACATTCTGGAAATCCACAAAATCCAAAGTACACATGCACATGCAACACAGAGAATGAACGGAGGGAGGGAGAGGAGGTGGGTGGTGAGAGACAAAATTGCAATGCCCAAAGGATGCTATGAATGGAGAGTTAGAAACAACTCAGCAGGGAGAAACCAAGCTCCAAATTTAGAATCATAGTTTCTCAATGGAGCCTCAGAATTTGCCATGTGGAATGGTCATATATGGGGTCATTCTCAAACCTTGAAACAGATTAGAGAGGTAGATAATAAAATGAAAGGAAGGAGAAAGGTACTGAAAATCAAAGAAAAATTTTATAAGCCCAATTAACTTACTAGGAAAGATAAGAAAAACAGTCAACACAATCAGTATGAAAAAATGTGCGAGAAATAAGATTCTAGGGCCAGCCCCGTGGCGCAGTGGTTAAATGCCCGCGCTCTGCTGCTGGTGGCCCGGGTTCAGATCCCGGCGCACACCGACGCACCGCTTGTCAGGCCATGCTGTGGCGGCATCCCATATAAAGCGGAAGAAGATAGGCACAGATGTTAGCCCAGGGCTAGTATTCCTCAGCAAAAAGAGGAAGATTGGCATGGATGTTAGCTGAGGGCTGATCTTCCTCACAAAAAACAAAGAAGATTCTAAGTCAGAATCAGAATAAATCTATAAATTCGTCTAATCTGAGATGTGTGGATTGTGCTTTAACAGTCATATAACCTCTCTTAAATATCTATGTATGTTTGTTTTAATTACCTATATTATTTCCAACAATTATCATTATTTGGGGGCAGAATGGTCTAGAGTAGTATTGTCCAATGGAAATAAAATTTAAACTGCATTTGTAATTTTAAATTTCTAGTAGCTACATTAAAAGAAAGCAAAAGAAACCAGTGAAAGTAATTTTAATAATATATTTTATTTAACCCAATATACCCAAAATAATATCATTTTAACCTAATAATCATATATCATAATCATAATCATAATATCATTTTAACATAATAATCAACAAAAATTGTTAGAGATATTTTATATTCTATTTTACTATTACAAAGACTTAAAAATCCAATGTATGTTTTACATTTAGAGTCAGCACATATCAATTTCACAGTAGCCATATTAGCCATATATTAAGTAGAACAAAGTGTCAAGGGCCTGATCTTTTATTTAAGACTTCACTTTTTAGAGTAGTTTTAGGTTTACAACAAAATTGAGAGGAAGATGTAGAGATTTCCCATTAACTCTGCCCCTACACATGTATGGCCTCCCCCACTATCAACATCACTCAAAAGAATGATATAATTTTTACAAAGGATGAACCTACATTGACACATCATACTTACCCAAAGTCCATAGTTTACTTTAGGATTCACTCTTGTACCTTCTATGGGTCTGGACAAAAGTATAATGACATATATACGTCATTATAATATCATACAGAGTATTTTCACTGCTCTAAAAATCTTGTGTGTTCTGCCTTTCACTCCCCTCTCCCCCTCCCCACACCCCTGGCAACCACTAATCTTTTTTTTTTTTTTTGGTGAAGAAGATTGGCCCTGAACTACCATCTATTGCCAATCTTCCTCTTTTTGCTTGAGGAAGATTGTCGCTGAGCTAACATCTATGCCAGTCTTCCTCTATTTTGTATGTGGGATGCTGCCACAGCATGACTTGATCAGCAGTGTATAGGTCTGTGCCCAGGATCTGAACCAGTGAACCCCAGGCTGCCAAAGCAGAGCAGGCAAACTTAACCACTATGCCACTAGGCCAGCCCCTACTAATCTTTTTATTGTCTTCATAGTTTTGCCTTTTCCAAAATGTCATATAGTTGGCATAATACAGTGTGTAGCCTTTTCAGATTGGCTTCTTTCACTTAATAATATGCATTTAAGTTTCCTCCATGTCTTTTCATGACTTGATAGCTCATTTCCTTTTAGTGTTGAATACTATTCCATTGTTTAGACATACCTCAGTTTATTTATCCCTTGGCCTACTGAAGAATGTCTTGGTCGCTTCTAAGATTTTGAAATTATGAATAAATTTCCATAAACACCTGTTCGCAGGTTTTTGTGTGAACATAAGTTTTCAACTCCTTTAGGTAAATACCAAGGAGCATGATTGCTGGATCACATGGTAAGAGTATGTTTAGCTTTGTAAGAAACCACCAAACTGTCTTCCAAAGTGGCTGTACTATTTTGCATTCCCACCAACAATGAATGAGAATTCCTGTTGCTTCACATCCTCACCAGCATTTGGTACTGTCAGCGTTCTAGATTTTGGCCATTTTAATAGATGTGTAGTAGTATCTCATTGTTGTTTTAATTTTCATTTCCTGATGACATATGATGTTAAACATATTCTCATATGCTTATTTGCCGTCTGTATATCTTTTTTGGCGAGGTGTCTGTTAATGTCTTTGGCCCATTTTTCACTTGGGTTGTTTGTTTTCTTATTGTTGAGTTTTATGAGTTCTTTGTATATTTTGGATAACAGTCCTTTATCAGATGTGTCTTTTGCAAATATTTTCTCCCAACCTATGGCTTGTCTTCCAATTCTCTTGGTGTTATCTTTTGCAGAGTATAAATTTTTAATTTTAGTGAAATACAGCTTATCGATTATTTCTTTCATGGATCATGTCTTTGGTGTTATACCTAAAAAGGCATCACCGTAATCAAGGTCATCTAGGTTTTCTTATATATTATCTTCTAGGAGTTTTATAGTTTTGCAGATGTAATCTTTTTTAAGGTGGTAGAATTAATTGTGGTTATCATTCAAGTATGCAGATGAGTCTAAAGGAAAAGACATATAACCAGATAAGTTTATTTCACCACCATTTTCAGAATTTAGACATCAACTTTTTCCCTCAATGTTTTCATCTAAGTGTGATGAAAAGGTTGGTGGATAAATGATTAAATGAATGAATGAATAAGTGAATATCAAAAAGACTGACATTACTTACAATAAGCCAACATTTTCTGTTTCACAGTCAATGTTCTTTATGCAGCTGCCATGAGTTTTGGTGCATCATTTGCAATGACCTCTTGCTTCCAATCATTAAGACATCTTCCTTTTTTATTCTATGATTATAGTTGTTAACCCACATGACCATACCCTAGTGTTTTATTTCCTTGCTGCCTTTTATTGAAAATCTCTTTCTCTCTGTCTCTCTCACTCTCTCTTTCCCTAGCCCACCAATGTAAACATTTAACTAAATTGGATTCTCATTGTGGCAAACAATATATTTTTAATAAAGTGGTGTAATAAAAATTTACTGTTACAATCAATTATATTGAATGTATGCTAGAAGCCGAATTAAGATAATTTGATAAATAAATCCATTTGGAAAGTTTCAAAATGAATCCATCTTATACCAAATGGCAACTTTTAATAAATTGGGGTAATACGCTTTTGAAGAAGAGCCAATAGAGTAGCAGAAATGCAGTATATAAGGCAAATTTAGGTACTTGTACTAATAGTAATATACATTATAATAATTTATTTTTGTATTTTGAAAATAATAATTATTATTATAGGTAGAAGAATCTACATGTTCCCTAGGTATCTACCTATGATCTAGGTATCATATCACTATATGATTAACTTATAACAAAAGTCTATATCTCCTTGGGATATAATTTAAAATCTATAAGTTGGGGCCCCTATTATATTGCAGGTATGTTCTAGACACATTACATATGTGATCTTTAAAATTCATTTAGCAAGGTCCTTAGACTGCAACTCAACCCTAAACTTTTTTTGAGACATATGAAAACTGCTATTTAAAAGTTACAGTTGTTATCCATCATTGTAGGAAAAGATGTCAATTCTCCTTTGCAGAAGGGAACCAAATTCTCCTTTGTTGCAGGGGTGCAGAGCAGGGGGCTCTTGAATGAGCCATAAGTCTGCAAATGTAAAGCTGGGACATACGTATTTTCTTTAGGGAAAAATGTAAAATATTCACTGCCATGAGTTCTATTTGGCAATGTAAATTGCCCTGCATAAAAACTGTTTCTGCAGAGTGTGTTCTTGGACTGTGTATGGATTAAGAAAATAGTGTGGCTCATTGGAATTGTGCGTATTCTTGAGCAGCTGAGGTAGGATGTGAGGAGCTGAATTGGAGAGAACTATAGAAAGCTTCTGCGTAAACATGGTTTTCTCCTCAAGCTACTGTTAGTGACTCTGAAAGTATGTGATCGGACTAGACTATTGATGTTCTATACATGATGTCTTTTAGAGAGAATTATCCAAAATATATTATTATCTCATTCACGCCACTGAGCAAGACTACATTCATTTTGGGTAAGGTAGACTTTCTTCAAAAGTGAGTTGGTATTTTACTGTCCATCAACCCGGGAGCAGGACAATTCTGGGGACAGAAAATGGGGAGTTGGAAGACAGATCTTAGGCTGGGATGATAATGAAGTATTTTCACCTCCCTGGGCCTTGGAGTAGTTGGTTTTTGGACATAGAGCAGTCACTCTGAAAGGCATTCTCTCTGGAGGAGGTAAACCAGCCCTTGCTACCTACATGGCAGCCATTTGACTTATAGGCATCAAAACATTCATCAGGCCTTCGAGAAAATGCTCCTAGGGACTCCAAGAGTAGCTATATCAAAGAATATTTTTAAATTCATACCATCATTGTTTCCTTCCACCACATCCAAAACTTCAATAAAACTTTGTTAAAAGTTGCAGCCAGGGGCCGGCCCAATGGTGTAGTGGTTATGTTTGCATGCTCCTGGGGTTTGTGGGTTCGGTACCCAGGCGCAGACCTGCACACTGCTTATCAAGCCATGGTGTGGCAGGCATCCCACATACAAAAAGTAGAGGAAGATGAGCATGGATGTTAGCCCGGGGCCAATCTTCCTCAGCAAAAAGAGGAGGATTGGCAATAGATGTTAGCTCAGGGCTGATCTTCCTCACAAAAAAAAAAAAAAAAAAAGTTGCAGCCAGATCCTGTTCTGTGGGTGCTCATTTTATGCTTGGAATGGAGCAGCAAAGGAAGTAGTCCCTCGCATAGTGCCTCTCAGAGCAGGGGCAGCAGCAGTCACCAGCAGAGTTGGTGTGGTGAGCAGCATTTTCAGGAAGTCTTGCAGCAATAGAAGCAGAGGCACCTCACTTTACTAACAGGTCTCACTTTAAATTCATTTCCTTCTCAGAGGGCACTCAAGCCTGCTTGGCAAGACTAGTCCATTTCCTTCTAAACTGACATTCACTCTCCCCTAAGTAACTATTTCACATCTTTTCTCTCCTTAAACCCTCCAAAACCCCTCTTCCTCCCTGCTCATTCTTAAATAATAACCTTACCTTGTACTTCATTGAGATAATGGATGTAATCACATGGAATTGTCTTCAATTTCCCCCCAAAATGAATCTACCCCCTCTGCTTTCTCTTCTCCTACAATGGAAGACCAGTCTGCATCTATCAAATGTCAGGCAAAGCACCAGTGTTCTATAGACATCATCTCTGGCTCTCTCAAAGATTTCACTCTGGCAATGATTCCCTCTCTCTCCAGAACCATGAATTTATTCTACTCCAAGGTTAATTAACATTGGCACATATACAAGCTCTAGTATCTGCCATTTGGGAAAAAACAAAAACAAAAAAGTTTCCTGGGCTTTTCATGTCCTTCCAAAGAGGTTCTCCTATCTTTACTTCCCTCAACATCCAAAGGTCTAGAAATAGTTGTCCATATCCACTTCTTCAAGTCCTATCCTATCTTCAACCCACTTCAACTGGGTTTTCAGTCTCTATTCTCCAGTGAAATAGCTCTTGTCAAGATCTTCTCAATGATCTCCATGTTGCCAAATTTTATAATCCCTTCTCTGTCTCTTCTGGCCTTTCTTCTCAGCAGTATGTTACATAGTCAAACACTCTTGACTTTTTGAAACACTTTTTTCCTTGAATTCCAGAACATAATGCATTATCTCATTTTTTTTCCCCAATATCACTGATTCTCTCTCTCACTCTTCTTGACTTTCTCCTCTTCTCTAGCCCACCTCTAAATATTAGAGTATCCTAGGGATTGATCCTATAAATTCTTCTTTTAGCTTCCATTCATATTCCCAATAACTCATTCAGATCCATTGCTTAAAATGTCATATATACTTTCATAACTCTCAAATTTAAATCTCCCACCTCTTCTCTCAACCCTGAATTGTAGAATGTACATCTAACTGCTTGACATCTCCAATAGTAAGCTTAAGCATAATTTATTAAAAAACAGAATTCATGCTCTGTACCGTATTACCCAGCCATCACCAAAAAACAATTATTTTATTGCTTCCCCATGTCAGTAAGTACTCCTAAATACCTAAACCTAGCCATCACTTCTGAATCCTCTTTGCCCCTTTACCTAATCTGCCAACATCATATCATTCTATGTCAAAGTAGATCTCAAACCCATGGCTTCTCTCTCTCTCTCCACTTCTACCTCCTTAACAAAGCAGCCACCATCTTTTCTTACCTGGATTATAATAGTAGCCAAAATATTTTCCCTATTTCAACCATTGTACTCATATTCTTACTGACCCGGCAGCCAGAATTTCTTTTTAAAAAGTTAATTAGATCATGCGGCTTACCTGCTTAAAATATGTCAGTAGCTTCTAAACATTCTAATTGTCTTTGGATGCCCCGCAAGGCCGCACATGATTGGGCCCCTGCACAACTCTCAGACTCACCTTGTGCCACTTTATGGCCTTCTCACTGTTTCTGCTATACTCCCTGTGATATTGTGATTTATAATAAGAAATACATATTTGGTCTTTGACCTCTTTTCTGGCACAAAACTCCTAAAACCCTTGGAATTTCCTAAGTGCTGAGAGTGATGCAGGTGTCTTTTTTTATGTTAATGAGGTGACTTTTGGAAAGCCCCTAGGTCACCTAAGGATGGGGCCTGGTCACCAGAGAAATCAACCATTTGATTAGAAGGTTGGAACTTTTAGTCCTACCTCTCTGACCTCCAGGGAGGAGAGAGGGGCTGGGGGTTGAATCAATTGTCAATGGCCAATGATTTAATCAATCATGCCTATGTAATGAAGCCTCCACAAAAACCCAAAAGCACAGGCTTCAGAGAGCTTCCAGGTTGGTGAACACTTGGAGATTCGGGGAGAGTAGCATGCTTGGAGAGGGCTTGGAAGCTCTGTGCCCTTTCCCCATACCTTGTCCTATGTATCTCTTCCTCTGACTGTTGATCTGTATCGATATTCTTTGTATTAAACTGGTAATCTAGTGAGTAAACTGGTTTGCTGAGTTTGTGAGCTGCTCTGGCAAATTAATCAAACTCAAAGAGGGAGTCATGGGAGCTAGTCAGTTGGAAGCACAGGTAACAAACTGGACTTGTGATTGGTATTTGAAGTAGGGTGTAGTCTTGTGGGCCTGAACACTGAACCTGTGGAATCTGATGCTATCTCAGGGTAAGTAGTGTCAGAACTGAGTTGAATTGTAGGACACCCAGCTGGTGTTTAAGAATTGCTTGGTGGTGTGGGGAAGAAACCCACATGTCGGAATTGATGACCAAAATCATACTCCCCTTCTCTCAGCTGCTCTAACTCAGTGATTATTGCTCAGAACTTTGCATTTGTTGCTTCTTCAATCTGGAATATTCTTCTGATCTTCCCTTCCTCTGTGCTCCATCTCACCATCTCGGTCTCAGCTCACGTGTCTACTCCTCAGAGAAGATCGTCCTGACCATTTCTAATGTTGCTCCCTTATATTAGCTTACCAGTCAATTTCTACACGACCTCTCTGCTTCATTTCCTTCGGAGTACTTGTCCTTATCTATAATTATTTATCTATTTTGTCTGAATCCCTCACCCCCTACCTGCCATCATCTATAAGTTTCATGAAAACAAGAACCTTGTGTGTCCTATTCACCACATAACTCATGTGCTAGAAAAGTTCCTGGCACAAAATAGGTACTCAATAAAAATAGTTGTTATATGTTATATAAATGAATATCTTGGCGAAAAAGGACAGAATAAAGAACCTGAATAAATCTGTTCTTAGCCCATGTAAGAGAGAACCTGGTGTCATTTCCAGAAACAATTAGGGCTTATTTTAAGGGAATCCATCATGCCACTGTTAACTTACACCATCATAATATGAATATTGCAGGAAATGAGCCTCATTTTATATTTACAGACAGTCAAAACCTGGCTATATCAGTTATATTTGCAACAATTTGAGCAGGTGGATGTTACTATCTCCTCTTTAAAATTGCAATATGAGGCCCAGAGGCCATAATAATTTGCCCAAATCCACATAGCAAATAAATGATGAAGCTGGGATTCCAGCCCCTCTGTGTTTGATTCCAAGGTCCATGTCCTTCCTTGTATTCTAGAAATAATACACTGCTGAGCATAATGATGAAGCATCTTCTTTTCTGAAAACATTTATTGCTATTCATGAGCCCAAAGGAGAGCTAAAAGTGTGAATACAGGAGTTGATCCATAGCGTTAAGAAGGGGAGGAAAAGAAGAAACTATGTGTATAAAAAATGCAGCTGATGGGTGTCTTTTCAAATACCACAGTGTTTCAATAGGGCCTGTTGAATCACACATACACATAATCAGTGTAATTCCAGGAGCAAGCCCGCTTGGCTCAGCAGTTTTAATATACAGATCAATTTTGCATTACCTCCTTCTGGCTGTGAGTGCTCATAGAGGGAGGTCATAAAACATTTATTGGGCCAAGGATGCAAATTGAGCAAAGAGTGAATCTTCAATCTGTGGACAGGCTCTTGAAAGAGACTTGTCAGGTGAGCCTGTGATGAGCGTTTTCTCTGCCCTACACCCTATGAAATTTTTATTTTCATATCCTTTAAAGAATTCACCTCTTTGTGGGGTGGAAAATTTATATATACATACACACACACACACACACACACACACACACACATATGACTATAGCATAATAAATCATGTGTCATTTATATTTTAAAAATAAAAATGTGTGTAACAAAGCCTATTAGAAAACTAAACTTGGAATATTATGACAGAAAATCTCCAATTATAACCTAGGGGTAAGACGACATTTGAGGACAATGAGGAAAAGTATAGAATGAGTGTTAATTTTGACCATGAACTAGGACTCCAGGCCAAAAGTCCATATTGTGGCACAACATCCAGATAAGCAGCGAGTTAATCACTGGTATATGGGGATTTCAAGGTCTGAATTGGAACCCAGAGAAGTGAAGCAACCAGGATAATTTCCATACTTGCTGTGTTACATTTAATTACTCTCAAGGTGGCCTGGCCTGCTGCTGCCTATCTTAATCCATCTTAACCATTTCTCCTAATTCAGCTAATAAGAAATGAATAATGGTTCACCATAATGCAGTCATCTTGGCACACGGAAGGCAAGAAATAAGAGAAAATGAGCAATACCCAAGAAAGGGAAGGGGGAAGGCATTTAGTAAATTTGGCTGGTCTAGTTCAACCCTTGAAAACCCTGTACATATTATTCCTGGGCATAATCTGAAGCTTTCTTCCATGAAGCCTCACCTGCCAGTTCCAGCTAAGAGTGATTCTCTCCTTTTCTAATCTCTTGGAGAATTTAGGTCTGCAACATTCTTTGGAACTAACTGAGGCTACCTTGCATCATTATTTTTCTTTTTAGGACAATAGCCTGGGTAATAAGCTAAAAAAGGGGTAGGGCGTATCTTATATTGTTTTTATTTGCCTAATGGCTGGCAAATGTGCTGCAGAGAGCAAGAACCTCATATTTGTTAATGAAGGTGATACTTAATTTGTGTTTATATTTCTCTCTTAGCAGCTAATGACAAACTTATGACAATGGGCATATTGCCCATAGCTGGACATCTCCTGCCATGCGAGATGAATTAGAATATAAATTGGAGGAAGAGAAACAGCTAAGAAGAAAAACTGCTAGGTTGCACATGTGTAAGACCACCACCACCCAGGCCATAAGCTTCTTGAGGGTAAGAACAGTCTTCTTTATTCAGTAGCCCCAGTAATTAATGCAGCCTCTGATCCACAGGCAGCTGCTCAACACTTATTTGTTTAATGAACGTCGTCCTGCCAGCTCAAACACACACACACACATGCATGCATGAGCACGCATGGCAGCTCAAACACACACACACACATGCATGCATGAGCACGCATGGCATCTTCAGAACATTTACAGAGATGGAATTTATATTTTAAGAAGATACGGTATGTATCAAGACTTTCTATAACCATCAACTCAAATTTCTTGGGCACTTTAATAGCTTTATATGTTTTTAAGTTGATCCTTGTTGTTTCACTTCATTCTTCTTTATCCAAAATGATTTTTATTTCTCTCCTATTTGTAAGCCTCACTTAAGCCCTTACGGCTCTCCCAGCATCATTCCTGTAGAGGCCCAGGGCAGGGAGAGTCACAAGAGCAGCTGCCTTAGCCTACTCCTTCCCAGCAAAGGTACAGTAAAAGAAGAAAGACTCAAGTTACCCCAATCTGTCCTCTTACTTTGGAGTTCCAGAAATGCAAAGAGCTGCTACGTGAAAAAACAATATTTGTCCCTAATGACACCCCTTTCAAATCATTTAATTAGGACACATCTAGAAAATAATGTAATTAATTGTCAACCAAGCAACTAATTGTCACAAGTTGTCTTGAAAGGAGCAGAGCTGAGTCTAAAATATAACAGGCAACACTCTCCCACACATCCGTTGCACTCTTGGCAAAAATACTCCCTTAAGAATCACAGAACTAGTGCAATCTAAATAAAGTATTGCGTTTAGTTAATAGCCATACACCAACATTGGTTCCGTAGTTCTGACAAATATACTAAAGTAATGTGAGATGGTAACAATAGAGAAACTGGGCAAGGAGTATATGAGAACTCTGTGCTATCTTTTGCAACTTTTAGTAAACCTAAAACTACCCTAAAATAAAAAAGCTTTGAAAGATTTTTGTGTGTGTATGTGTGAGGAAGACTAGCTTCTGAGCTAACATCCATTGCCAATCCTCCTCTTTTTGCTGAGGAAGATTAGCTCCGAGGTAACATCTGTGCCCATCTTCCTCCATTTTGCATATGGGACGCCACCGCAGAGTGGCTTGATGAGTGGTGTGTTGTTCTGCGCCCAGGAACGGAAACTGCAAACCCCAGGCTGCCCAAATGGAGCTTTGGGCGAACTTAACCACTTTAGGGGCGCCACCTGGCAGCCCCTAAAGATTTTTTAAAAAAAGAATCACAGAATACAGAGAGAAACTCAGTCAACTAGGTATCTCCCAAAGCTTTCCTGAGAAAGGAAGTTCCTACGGGAAAGTCCCAAGCCCTGTTCACAACTGTGGACGAAATGTAGACAAGACTGAAGGCCTGGCTGAGGAAAGAGAGCAATGGTGCTTGGTCAGATTCAGCGAGACAACACAGCACTCTGAGGGACGGTCATTGAGTGGTGAGGGATGAGATTCACCAGGTCTTAGCAGGGTTTTGGCCGGAAGCAACGCAAATTGTACTTGAACTTAAACCAATCTATCTCCCTTTCCCCGTCCAGACTGCTTACGTACCTTTAATAGAAGAGAGTCACTCTGTTGAGACAATCCTATTCAAGAGAGCTGAGTACCAAAATTAAATCAATTGCATTACATCCTGTAAAAGAAGCATCTCCAAGAAGGAGAAAGGCTTTTCCAAACAGCTTAAAAGGATAGATGAGTAATGGTGATCCTAGGAACAGTGGAGAGAGTGCCAGGCAAGGGTGGCGGTAAAAATGGATGATCCACACCTCAAGAAGATAGAGTGTGAGTGTCACTTAGAATCTCAGGTGTGAGAAGAATCTGAGGTGGGCAACGGGTCCTGGAAGAGTGGGAGCTGTGGGAAATGATATGCAGGGCCTCCGTATTGTGCAAAGAACAAAAGAGCGTTGCAATTACAGAGGATGAGGGTAGCCATCAGTCTTGGTGAGAAGCTGTTCAAGTGACCTTACCTAGGATCCTATAGCTTGTGGGGCCTGGAGAATGTTTGGGTTATTTTGAGATATTTAATGAGGGGATTCTGAAAGTCTTGGAACTTCAGCAGTCAAGGAGGTATTAGTAAGAAGTTATAGAATTTAGAAACAATGCTATTGGACATATTCCTCAAGTTCAATGAAATTGGGCTCTTTCAAGTTACATCATACACCTGGATGAAGGCTTACCACAGCCAACAGCACTGCCTACCAGTCTAAGGGAGTCCTGAATTTTTACAGGCCTAGAGGAGCCCCTCTGGGCCTGTGATAGAAGGATAAGATGGCTAATTATTTCTTTTATTTCTTATTAGTTACAGAAGTGTTGAGTCCACTGAGGTTAGGCTGAGCTATCCATGACTTTGACCTCAGGGACAAAGAGAGTCCAGAAAAACACATAAATGGCAGAATTTTCCCTCATGTAAGACATGGAGAAAATGGCATCCTATCGTGAGGATGCCCCACCCTGCAACACGGGAGCTAAAACGTGAAATGAAGTATTGAGTCTGATTTTCCTTTCAGAAGTCAAGACGTTATAAATAGTTAAACTATAAACTACATTTTAAAAGACTACGTGTTTATTCTCCAAAAAAATCTGAGCTCTGCTATCCCAGGTTTATAGTTAAGGCTTTTCCACAATGCTATTCCAATCCACAAATTAGAATCAGCCATCGGGAGGATCTTTCACCTTCTTAATGATGTGAGAAAGGATCAACACTTAGCTGATCCCTATCTTATGCCAAAAACGCTTAAATTCTTTTTAGTCTATAATTAACAAAGTAGTGCCTGATAAAAATTTTAATACAAATCTGTATAAAATAAAGAGTAAACGTCTTTATTTTAGTCTCACTCTCCAGGATTTGCCACTGTTAACAATTCAGTGGCTAAGTTCCAAGCATTTTTCATGTGAATATGATCGTAAAACATATTTTTACAGAGATGAGATTATACTGTACATGCTACTTTGCAATCTGCTCTTGACACTGAAAACTTTCTTTACGTATAGAATCCTCCAGCTACACTATGACACTATGACACTATGACACAGATAATATTATACCTATTTCAAGAATGAGTAAGGGGGCCTCAAAAATATTGTGTATTCTATTCAAGTTCACACAAGCTGTAAATAGGCTTCAAGCCCAAATCTATTGTTTCTCGAAAGCAAGCTGCATGGAATAGAAATGGTATGCAGATAGCTTAACCTCCACTGTTTAGTTCAGGGATAGGCAAACTTTTTCTGTACATGGGCAGACAGTAAATATTTTAGCTTTGGGGGCCACATAAGGTCTCTCACATATTCTTCTTTGCTTTTGGGGGTTTTTGTTTGCCTTGTTTACAATCTTTTAAAAATGTAAAAAACACTCTTACTTGGGGGCCATACAGAAACAGGACTCAGATGTTAGAGATATGGTCCGAGGGGCTATAGTTTGTTAAAACCTGATATAGTTCCAATTGCACAATTTAACAATGCGGACTTTTAAAATGCCAAAATTTGCTTCCTTGCCATTGAATGTATCTTTCCTCTGGCTAGACATACATTCTTAAAATACAAATCAAGCTTGGGAAAGTTTGGGATCACTGACTCCATCCTTGTACCTGCCACTCACCATGACATCATCCATCAGGCAGTAAGTTACAAGACTTCACACAACCCCTTCAGGTCAAACTAAAGTGGAGATTTGGTTTTCCTGCAACTAACACTTTGGGAAAACAAAAGGACAAAAGTATAAATCTCTCACATAGAAGTAACAGTAGAAGCCTACTTAAGAGTGTTTGTATTTTGCTTCTTTTTGTTAGTTGCCAAGAATTTACCATCGCCAGAACTAAATTGTTTATTTTGAGACACTAATGAGCAGGCCACCGGAAGCTAGGTGTCATTTTTTTATTACAATGAGGTCTTATTATTGCTTCATGTTGTCAAGACACAACTCCTCCACACCTCATCCACCTCCTCTTAGTAGAAAAAGAAAAATAATTTGGTATGACATTTATCTCTATGAAGAAGCAGCAGTGTGTACTAGAAAAAATAGGATCTTTGGAGACATACACATTTGAATCTCAATGTCTTTATTTATAGTTAGTTGATATTAGGCAAGTTGCTTAAGCTCTCTGGGCCTCAGTCACTTTATCTCTAAATTGCAAAGTTGTTAAATGGAAGGGAATTGTAGATTCGTAGATACTTAATATTAATAAAACAATATAATATATTTAATTATTATAAGGCAATAATTAAGACTGCAGATAAATATGGCAAAATCATCCTAGATAGCAATCTTTAGCTGGCCTACGGAATACAAATTCCAGTGCATTTTTTACATGACAAAAACCCATCAGCATAGTTGCTTTTATAATTCTCTTAAAACTCCCGGGGAGCAGGGAGCAGATTTTAGAGAATTTGTGAGATCATTCTTTACAATCTAGTGTTAAGATATACATTTTTCTCACCTAAAAACAACCAAAAATATAGGGTATCCTTTTAGAAATCTTGTTCTATTAGTAAATGCACATAATAAGAAAAGTAATACAAATTCTTTTCTCTATAACATTTTTTCTCCATCAACCTGAGCAAGAACAAACAATGCTAACACAATGTCTGTTCGCTGTTTAGTAATGGATTCAGCAAAGGAAGACTACATCCTAAAAGATTAATAAGAAGCGAACGTTCAGGACAGCGAAAAGCCGAAGAGCAGAGAGGCTGTTTTGCTTAACCGCCTGTCAGTCAATATTCACGCCTGACTTTGGTCTTTGGGCCCATGCTGCTAAGCTTGGCCTCCGTCTCAGATTTCTGCCAATAGCCTAAAAGCTGTATTCAGACAAACATTCAAAAGTGCGTTACTCTAGCTCCTTCAGACAAACTGACATAATGGGTTTCCATTTTAATTAGAGAGGCTTCTAAATTGACTTATGTCCGAGTTGTCCAGGGCTTAGTAGTAAATGATAAAAGTGTGAGGATTTCCTTACATGTTTATATTAATATATTCTTAAATTGTGGGGCAGCATGGTTTGTAGGAGTCAAAAAGCAAAATGTCAGAACATATAATGCTGAAAGTAATATGAAAATCGCCTCAAGAATCCCGAATTATCAAATACGGATCATTTGTCCAAAAGGTGAGGTGTTTTTAATCAGTACCTCTCAATCCAATCAGGGTCATTAAAATTCCTCAGTTGTTGCGCTTTTTCCAAAAGTGAAAAAACAAAGAGATTATCTTTAATCAGAGGTGATATTTCTGGAAATCTTGAGTATCATCCCTTATCAGACTTATGATCTGCTCCCACCGGTCTCACGGTCCACAGCTGTTCTCTTTTCATTCCACGGTCTCAGGTTTTCCAAAGCAATCTTACCAAATAACAGGTATTTTCCCTGATACACACACACACACACACACACACACACACACACACACACACACACATTTCAGTTGCTCCCCCAATACCTACCATTTCTTAGCAAGGCATCCTTTAACCCATAATCGTGGTACGATCTATTTTTTCCACTCCATTCTACCTCTCTGTGTTCACTTGTGCTTGCCATTCCCCAAGAATACTATACACATTCATGCCTTCATTTCTTTGTTCATAGTGTTCCCTTGGCAAAGCTGCAAAAACAAAATTAGTGGCATTTCAAGCAACAATAGTGTTTAGCAGGTATTCTCTTCTAAAGTATTCAACTTTCATCATTTTTGCATATATGTTGAAGTTTATGCTCAAGGACCAGGAGTAACTGTGATTTGCCCTGAAAAATATTAGCACATCCTTCTTTCCATCTATCAGCAACAACTTGGAGCATAAATGAAATTTTAAAATAATGCATTGAATATCTAAATTTACTTAGTACTATGTAACAAAGAACTTTCTTTTTCTCTATCCTTACACCACCTACCTATGCCATTAAATAGAGTAATATTTAAAAGAAAGGAAATCCTATCCACACAATATAGTAGGCTTGAGGGATATATATCCTACACACTGGAATTTTATTAATGTGATGATTAGAAATTTTGTGCTACATTTGGAAAAAATGCTTTCACTGCAGTTGTCACTGAAAATCATTCACCTTGCTGATTATTCAGGGTAATGACAGAAATTTCATGAAATCTTAGAAAATTTAGACATAACGAGATTTTGTTTAGCAACTCCCAGCCAATGTCTGATCCCTCTATTACATGCTCTCACAGAACCTGCATATTTACTTTTCAACAATTCTCACAGTTTGTAGTTTGCATTTTTATGTCATTTCATTAATATTTGTTCTTTCCCACAGAACTGTAGGCTCCATGGGACAGGGACCATGTGTGTTCTGCTCACCTTTGTATGCCTAGCACTTACCACAGTGTCTGGCACTGAGTTAGCATTCAGTAAATATTTGTTGAAGATGTGAACAGCATTATACATTGAGAATCTGCTTAAGTGATAAGTTATCTAAGTTAATCCAGAGCATTAGCCTAAGAAAATAAAATGGAAGGGGATCTTAAGCTTAAAAGGTCAATATTCACAGTATCAATGCTTGATGTAGAAGTCAATTATAGAAATGAAAAAATACATTTATATAAAATATAAAAATATATATAATATATAAAATATACATAAAATACTTTAAAAAGATATGTATCTATCTCCCTCCTTCTTCAATTTTAAGAAGCTTCAAGGTAGGTTTGAAGTTTTAAAAATTCTCTAAGATCTTAAAACATCGTAGAGTACATGAAACATTACTCTTCAAATTGAGAGCAAGATAAATACAAAAAATACACTTTAAATTTAAGGACTTTGACTTCTGTCTGTCAAACCACTTCAATATCTCTTTGGAATTAGGCATCATTTATATAAAAACTGATACATACATTTGTAGAAATTGAGTAGGAGCTGGAAGAAACTTTTGCAACAAACAGATTAGAATTCCTCTTAAAGTGGAAACTGTCTTCATTTGGAAAATTAAAGGCTTGGTGTGAAAATTGGATCCTGTCAGTTAGGGTGAGGACAGAGTTCGAGGCTTCAAAAAAAAGAATGACAGTACTCTGCATAAGATAAGCAGAGGAAGCTGTTACTGTCAAAGAGGAAGAAAAGAAAATGAGAGAATAAGAAATAGAAAAGGGATAAGGACAGAGGGGACAAAAAGATGGGGAAAAGTTGGGACTAGATACCAACTAGGACCAATGGAAGTCTCCAGGTGAGGCAGGGTCAAAGGATTATTTTAAGAATAACCACGACTTCCTTCCATCTCTGGCATGATGGGGTGTCATGCGTCAGATTAACCCTCCCTCTGAGGTCAACAGTAAAAGCTGATTGACTTTGAATAAATAAATAAATAAATATTTGAAGGCATCATAAATCATCCAAAGAAGACAGGACTTGAAAGATCAATATCACAGAAAGTAAGCTTACCGAGGTGAGACTCGAATTTCCCTTTGCTTTTCCCCTGGGGCATTTACCAATCTGTATCTCAGGGAAGAGAGGCAGAAAGAAGTTCCTGGAGGTGGAGGCAGTTCCATCAGGTTGGGGAGGCCGAAGTTAGTGTTTGGAGATGCCCAGATTGCAGGGCCAAGATCACAGAAAAGAAGGAACTGCACAGAATTGAGTTAGAAATTCTACATACAATTTCTCCACAAGGCATTAACTGACACCTAAGCTGCACATGCAAGACATGGAGAAGACAAGTGGAAAGTAAGGCTGGAAGGCTAAAACGCTGAGCAAAGACATCCGAAGTTTTGTGGTGCTAGACAGACAAGGTTAGGGATCAGGGCCTGCCAAGGCAAAGGTTCCTAAGTAAACAACCCAGAATTTCAAATGAGTCCCTAAAAGGCTACCCCATAGAAAAAAAGAACAAACTGCTCTAAGAAAGGCTGAAACCAAGACTTGGCTCTAGTAAGATGATTGTTTCTTCCTTTATTTGCCTGTAAGAAGAAAATTGAATCCTTTCTGGAGAAAGATAACATCATCTAAACACTCATACACAATGTCTAGCACACAATCAAAACATAAAACGGTGCCACTGGTAAAATAGATATTGGAGATATTAGTCAGAGGCTTTAAAATAACTATAATAAAAATGTCAAGAAAATGTTGGTAAAGTTGGAAAATTTCACCAGAGAATAAGAATCAATAAAAGAAATCAAATAGAAGTTCTAGAACTGAAATAACAACAACCGAGATTAAGAATTTAATAGATGGGTTTAATAAGGAAATCTAAATAAAGTATGGACTTTAGTAAATAATGTGTCAATATTGGATCAGGAATTGTAGTCAATATATCTTATTAATATAAGATGTTAATAATAGGGGAAACTGGATACAGAAAATATGGAAACTCTGTGTATTACTTTGCAATTCTTCTGTTAATCTAAACCTACTTAAAATTATCTTCAAAGGACTAATAATAAGACCCACAGCTATCTTTTCATTAGAAACAATGAGAGAAAAAAAACAAAAAAAATTTCTTGAAAGTGACTTGAAACTATTTTTTAAAAAAAACACTACCAATCTAGAATTTAATTCTTAGCAAACATATCATTCATAAATGACAAATAAATCTGAGATTATTTATTTCCAGGATACATACACCGAAATAAAAAACTAAAGTAAGTCTTTCAGACAGAAGGAAAATTATCCTAGAAGGAAAACCTGATAATGCATGAAGGTATGAATGATGTCAGAAAGGCAAAGGGTAGTGAAAAAATATTTAAGAAAAAGAATAACTTTAGAAGGAATATACACCCAGATATTAAGATTTCTTGTGTAACTTTAGTAATTTAAACATTGTGATACTGGCACAAGGTTAAGAAAAATGATCCATTGTAACAGAAAAGAGATTCCAGAATCATACTCACACTTACATTGTCACTTGCTTTTCCACAAATATGCCAGTGCAATGCTGTGGGGGAAAGCATGTTCCTTTCAATAACTGATGCTAGAACAACTGGAATAATGAGAATAATAAAGTATCTAGAAGAAAACAAAAGAGAGTATATTCAGATCCTTGGGTTAAACAAAGATTTCTCAAGAAGGAAAAAGTACTAACAACAAAGGAAAATGTTGATAAACTGGATTTAATTAAAATTAAAACTTTCTGTCACTGAAAGACACCATCAAGAGAATGAAAATGTAAGCCTTACATCAGATAAAGATACACGAAATACAAATACCAATAAAGACTAGTATTAAAGGTATATATTGAGAACTTCTACAAATAAGTAAGAAAAAAGATGAACAGGTGTTTCAACAGGATGTCAGCATGGCCAATATCACAATAAAAGGCACTACATCATTACTCATCAGGAAAATCTAAAGTAAAGCCATTATGAAGTACCACTAAATCCACCGGAATAGCTAATTTTTTATTTTTAATAATGATAATGGCCTCATCAAATGTTGACAAGGCTGTGGAGAACTGGTATTATCATCCTACTGAGAGTGTGACTCAATACAAAGTCTTTGGAAAACTGTCAGCATCTACTAAAGAAAACATGCATGTTACGTTCAATTATAATTAAGTAATTCCACCCCAAGTATAGGGCCAGCAGGAATCAGTTGACATGTGCACCAAAAATGTTTACAGTAGCTTTATTTGTAACAGCTAAAACTAGAAACAACTCATCAGTACTGTCCTCAGACTCTCGCAAGCAATGCCTCAAGAAGCCCCATGCCTTCCTTGAAATTTTCTATCTCTTTCCAGTGGGTAGGATCAGCCAGAGCTGGAATTGCCATCCATGTGGGGTGTCTGAGCCCAGACTAGGACTCACATGGGTCCTGGTTTCTGTTTCCCCTTGTCTTGATGCTTTCCAACCCTCTACCCCACTCATAGTGTCAACCAGATGCCCCAAGGAGGTCCAGAACTCCTTGGCTAGCAAATTTTTTTTTTTTTTTAAAGTATCATATGAGATTGACCAGAATGGTGCTAATACACTGATTGTGGGTGACACAGGATAGACACAGGGCTCTGGGCTACCAACAGTCTACTGTCAACCCTTGAAATTGAGCCATCTGTGTAGGCCCATGCATCAGCTCTTACCTCAGTGCCACCTCTGGTCGATTGCACCTGAGAATGGGGGCTGGCAGCACACATCCTGACATGGGCACCCAGTGCAATCCTCTACCCTTTCCGGAGACTGCACATCATGTATCAGCCAGTCCTCCAGGGCTGGCCATGCCTATCTCCTCCACAGGCTACCCAGACTGATGCTCTGTAATGTCAATGAGTCCTCTTGATCTGTCTTTTCTGGCCTTCAACAGATGGGGCAACATAATGCTTCCCTGGATTGGTCTTAAGCTGTGTTGAACAAGTCAAGGACACTCCTTGTGTGAGCAAGACCACACGGTTTGCTCTGCTGATGGACCCCTAGACTATCATCCCCAATGGTAAGAGGATGTAGAAGGCAGGGGTAATAACCAACATTGAAAGATATAACATTCTAGGATTATAGTGATTATGGTCAAAAGAGTTCAAGAGAAGACATAGTTAGAAGATGTATTCATCTATGCTTATTCTATAAAATTCCAAATGGTAAATTTAACATGACTAGAAAATGAATTATTGTTGACATTTTCCTGTATACTATGGATAAGACTTGCATCTGTGGTCATAATCAGTGAAGTAAAGTAACAATATTTGAGAGAGTCACTGAAAGCTAATGTTCACAGGTAGCAGAATGGATGCTGTGATATCATGGGTAAGGAGGTAACCAGCATTTAATAAAAGGTATTAGAAAAATACAAAGGCAAGAAGCTCTATATTTTTTCAATACCAACAGGTTCTGAAGAGCCATGGCATTGTGGATAATAACAGTGTTGCTATCTTTTCCTCATGGTGAGAACACGGAAATTTGCTAGTAATAGGACACTTGACAATAAAGAACATGAAGAGATGGTTCCTGGACCTGAACAAAAAGATACCTGGACTTTATGAAGAATCTTTATGTCTACTGATTGGACAATAAACAAATATGCAAGTACCTCTTCTCTATTTATTATTCTAAGTGTTTATTGATAAACCACTATATTCATATGGGCCCATAAATTTTTATAATTCATTTTTAATCATTTATATAGACAAGGACCTTGCAAAAAATGTTTGCCCAGGACTCTGCATACCCTAGGGGTGGCCCTGGACACCAAACACCCTTCAATAGTAAAATTAAGAAATAATATGTAGTATAGTCACACAATGAATACTGTACATCAATGAGAATGAATGTACTAAAACTAAATGCAATGACATGGATGAATCTCATGAGTGAAAGAAGGAAGACATCGAAGAGTACGTGCTATATGATTCCATGTGTATAAGTTTCCAAAGTAGGTAAAACTAGTCTATGATGGTGGAATTATCAGAATGGTAGTAACCCTTGGGTAGGGGCGTGTGTGTGGAGGGTAGTTATTAACTACAAGAGGGTTTGAAACTGAACAAATTATTGCAGGAAAACTTAAAGCTGAATGTACTGATACTCTTTGTTCCAATCCTTTTCTCTACCCTTAAGAACAATTAAGGCCACTTATTTGTCACGTCAAAAATATTCTGGACCGTCTCCTTATTTTATTTTTGTCTTACAGAAGACATGTAAAGGTAACTCACAGAAATATATTTCAATGTTTTCAAGCTTACTAGACAAGACTTTATGCAGTAGTCAGTCCTTCCAGAGACAGTACCTTTATTGTTTGTTTGTTACAAGACACATTATGAAAAATATGGAGATTAACTTTCAGTAATCTCTCATGCTACACTATGTTGAGATCACGTTTTTGAATCTCCAAGTGAACTGATTCTCCAGTGACGTCCCATGGTTTCAGTTTCCCTTGTTAAAACGTTCTAACCTTTCTGCCTTTCTACACTCTCCTCCCACTATGTTTCTCTCTTTTCATGACTAATATATTGTGCAGTAAAAAACTGGGAGGGTAGAGCAGAAAATAGGGAAGGAAAGGAAGAAATGGTCTAGTATTGGAAGTATTCTAGTGCTTCAGTAACCGACTTGGCTCATTTTTCACCTCAGAGTAACTGCAATATATAAACATGCTTACTAGTATAACATTATTTAGAATTTAATTATGCATTTGTTCCTTTTACTTAATTATTTTCAAAACAAAAAGCTTTTAAATCTATTGCAGTATTCACAGCTGCTAGAGTTAAGGCTGTGAGGCTTCTGCAACACCCCGTTCTCTACTACTCACCAGTCAAGGTGAAATTGTCCTTCTGCAGGTTAATTTGTCCCTTCTTGGCCTCCGTCTCAAGGCGAATCTTTGCTGGAGTCAAGGCAAAACAAAGTCCTAAATACAAGTATCTTGCTTGGAAAGCAATTGAGGACATTAAAAAGACACAAAACCTAAAAATCTATTGGATTTTAAGAGACAAAAAACTTCCAATTGTTCAGTTCAGGCTAAGAAATAGTCTCTTAGGAATTTACAGGGAAAAAAGTTGTTATAGAAAGAGTACACATAAAATATAACTTTAAAAAAATGCAATTAGAAGTTCCCAGAGCCTTCTGTAGTTTATTTGAAGTCTCCAAACTCGTTCTCTACTTCTTTGATATTCATGAACATAATAAATACATAACAGAGTCATAAGACACCTCAAAGACTCCCACGGCTTCTGAAGCCCTGCAAAGGATTCATGCAGCAGGTGCAAGCTGACTGCAGCGCTCTAGGCCAAGCTTAAACACTTCAGTTGGAAAGGCAATTTCAGCTGGCTACTGTTGAATTGTCGGTATCCCTCAGCCCAAATCAATCAGATTTCTCCTACTGTTTCTTAGAAGGAAACATTGCTGCCTTTGCCATTTAATATTTTTCTAGTGTACAACTGAAACAAAAAGTCAGAGACGGAATTGTTATTGTGTTTACCATGAACAAAACCTATTGGGTCTGCACAGCCCTGTTGTCTAAAGGCTGCTCTTTTGCTCCAAAGTGGATCCAAATCTCAAGACTATTACCTGCAAGCTTATGATCGCAATCAAATTTCTTAAACTTTCTGGAACTCAGTCTACCCATCTGTAAAGTGAGAAGAATCATAATTAACTCAACAGAGATTAGAATTTCATTGGGACAATGTACATAAAAGTTCTAGAAAATTATCAGCCACATAGGAGGTGCTAGATATTATCAAAATATGATTGAAATGATTAGAAGCCCATATTTATTTGTGTGCACATTTAATTAAATCTCTTAATCAGATTTTTAATCACTTTAAAATTAGAGTTTTCCATTTATCTCTATCAGTGGCAGTTTGATTAGCTTTTTCCAGAAAACTAGACCACTTCTTTCTACTTATTTCCCTTCCAATTGACCTCAGTTTGAGCACTGAATATCTCATTAATGCACCATCATTAGATAGATCTGTAATAATAAGGAAAAGAAACTCAATCCAGTCAAGTTTGCCACTAAAATTTAATTAGATGACATATATAAAGATGCTTCACACTCGTGAATTACATATGTTTTAAATATCCTCGTGGGAAGGATGGTTGGTTTCCGAAAACGATGAGTATGTACAACAGGATTCAGCAAACTTTTTCTGTAAAGGGTTAGATAGTAAATATCAAGGCTTTGTGGGCCCTGCTGTCTCTGTCATAACTACTCAACTCTGCCACTGCAGCATGAATACCACCATAGACAATATGTTCATAAGTAGGTGTGGGTTTTTTCTAATAAAACTTTACTTACAAAAGCAAGCATTGGGTTGGATTTGTCCCATGGCCCATAGTTTGCCAACCCCTGTCCAACCCTCCTACTGAAGACAAAATAGTTAGATCCTCCCCACCTCCCTCCAAAATTCATAGTCAAATCAATCAAAATATCCTAATCAAAGGGAGTGGGTCATTACCAGGTGGAGCTCAGAGAACACTAGAGCTGAGCCCTGCTTCTGCCCTGGAGATTTACCGATTGACTGAAAGCAACTGGAAAGTGGAGCTTTGCTTTTAGTGGACTCACTGGGCAGAGGGTGGCATAGTACCCACCAAGACAGGAGACTTGGGTGAGTCACCGCTGCTCTGGGTTCAGACCTGGAGGCTCTACACTCTGACAGTGAGAGATTGGACTATATTCCAATAGGTTACCTATGTGTTCCAGAAAAACTAAAGCCTTGGCCCTAGCAAGGAACCTAAAAGAATCAAAAATACATATATTATACTTGTTATTGCATATTTGTTCTCCAGATCTATTTTCCGCCCTTCTCGTCCTTACTCTGTGCTTCAGTGTCATTGATCCCTAATTGTCTGCATAACTCAGCTCCCTTTTCCTCTGGCTTCTGGTTGGTTTTGGACAAAGAGAAGCATGGTCAGCAGATCAGAGGATGGAAGGACAGAGAAATCAGGGAATTGCTTCCCCCATCCCATGCCTGCTTTGGTGCTGCAGTTCTGGAAGTGATTGCATCCATCTACAAGTAAAGCTCCCCAGGTGGTCCTCCACTGCTACCTCCCCTTGTCCCTTCAACCTCATACTGAGTGACTCCACATTGCTTTTTGGTTTCCTACCCTACAACTTTCTGTAAATAGTCCCTTAAATCCTTTCAAGTGGATTCTCTTGCTGCCATGGCCCTGACTATCATATCCTCCCTGGAAAGCAAACAAACAAACACCATTCTAGGCCACAAATTATTTTTAAAGTAGTTTTTGAATACAATGTCCAACACAGAAAAACAATGAGACACATAACACAAAATGGGCCAAACCAGGAGCAATAACAGAAAACAGAAAGAAACACACTGGGAAGCCAGATATTGGAATTATCAGGTATAACAATAATAACAACCATTCTTACTATATTCTTGGAGACTTAAGCTCAGAAATGCAAGAAGGCCTGATGAGCAAAAAAAATGGTACATATGTAGCAAATTTAAATAAATATTGGTTATAGAAAATAAAATTAAAAGTGTTTTGTGGGGCTGGCCCAGTGACATAGTGGTTAAGCTCATGCACTCCGCTTCAGCGGCCCAGAGTTTGCGGGTTTGGATCCTGGGTGCGGACCTATGCACCACTCATCAAGCCATGCTGTGGCGGCGTCCCATACACAAAATAGAGGAAGATTGGCACAGATGTTAGTTCAGGGACAGTCTTCCTCAAGCAAAAAGAGGAAGATTGGCAACAGATGTTAGCTCAGGGCTGATCTTTCTCAGCAAAAAAAAAAAAAAAAAAAGTGTTTTGTGGGGTATAACATATAAAAAAAGAATTAAAATACATAAAATAACAGCATATAAATTGGGAGAGGGTAATTGAATCAAAAGTGTTCTGGGGCCGGCCCAGTGGCTTAGTGGTTAAGTTTTCACGCAGCTCCACTTTGGCAGCCCAGGGTTCACAGTTTCGGATCCCAGGTGCAGACCTACGCACTGCCCATCAAACGATGCTGTGGCAGCATCCCATATACAAAATACAGGAAGATGGGAACAGATAGTTAGCTCAGGGCTAATCTTCCTCAGCAAAATGGTAAAGATTGGCAACAGATATTAGCTCAGGGCTGATCATCCTCACCAAAAAAAAAAAAGTGTTCTAAGATCCTTGCAATTCAGAAAAGAACAATTTAGATAAAAATAATTATTAATCTTTGATAAATCATAGGTGCATATTATTATCTCTAGGGTACACCCATGAATAGATGTGTTAAAAAATTTGGAAGCTAAAAGTTTTATAACTTCCAAACTCTTAAATATATATGTGTGTGTCTATATATTGTAGATATATACATATTTATGCATATATGTGTGTGTCTATGTGTATGTCTGTATAGCAACAAAGAAAAAAAGGAATATAGAATAGGGAAAACAATTATTAATCACATAAGAATATAATCAACTTAAACTCAAATATTTTAGTAATTGCACTAAATGTAAATTAACTACATACTTAAGGTTAAAAGCAATGAAGTTACACTGACTTAAAAAAATAATAACTAGCTGTAAGCTCTTTATGATATACATATTTGAAATTGGTGTTTACAGAAAGATTGAAAGTAAAATGATTTAAAAAAAGATAAATCAAACAAATACCCCCCAAAAGCTAATTTAACTACAGTAATATTAAACAAAACAAATTTTAAAGCAAAGAAAATTATTAGAGAAATGGTCTACATGAGGAAAAAATGTTAAATTCACCAGAAATATGTATTAACAAATAGCAGTACTCTTGACGTAGCAATTCCACACCTGAGAACACATTCTACAGCAGTGGTTCCTCAAGTGTGGACCGCAGACTAGCAGCAGCAGCATCACTTGAGAAGATGCGAGGATGCAAATTCCCATCAAGATCTTCTGAAACAGAAACTCTAGGGTTGTGTCCCAGAATCTGGGTTTTAACAAATCTATTAGATGATACTTAAGCTTTCTACAGTTTGAGAAGCATGGGCCCACAGATAAGGGAGATTCTGTGCATCAGGACACATGCACAATTATTTTCAGAATTACAATAGTTTGCAATCACAAAAAACAATGGAAAAAAATCAAAACCAACAATATGTCCAACAATAGTAGAATGAAAAATAATTTATTGGTTTTCATTAAACAGAACATTACACAGAAATAAAAATGAGTAAACTACAACCACATGCAAAACACAGATGAATCTTCAAAATACAATAAATTATTTGAGAAAATTGGCTATGCATATGAACAAAAATGAGAGGGGAAAAAATAAAATAAATAGAATGAATATATGGTGTGTGATCCCAAGTACATGAAATTCAAAAACAGGCAAAACTAGTCTAAATTGGCTAGGGATGTGTGGCAGGCAGACTCTTAAGGTAGCCCGTCTAATCCTCACCTCCTGATGTTCATGCTCTTGTGTAATCCCCTCTTGAATGTGGCTGAGACTTGTGACCCTCTTTTAACCAATAGGATACAACAAAAGTGTTGGGATGTACATGATTATGCGTGCATAATTACATTACATAAAACTGTAGCATGTGTGTTGCTGGAGTCTCTCTCTCTTTTCCTTTGGTGGTTTTGATGAAGCAGTTGATCATGCTGGGGGACTCATGTGGCAAGACTTTCCAGATGAGTTCCCTTGAAGGTTTCTAGCTGACTGACAGCCATCAAGAAAATGAAGCCTTCGATCCTATTGCAAGGAAATGAATTCTACCCACAACCAAAGTGAGCTTGGAAGTAGATCCTTCCAGAGTCAAACATTCAGATGAGACTCCCGCCCCAGCTGATATCTTGATGGCAGCCTTGTGGAGGACCTAGCCAAATCATGCCCGGATTCTGTTGACCGGCAGAAACTGTGAGATAAGGAGTGTGTGTTGTTTTAAGACATGAAGTCTTCTGTAATTTGTTGTACAATAGAACACTAATACAGGATGTGTCTTAGCTCCGACTCCGTAGAATCAAAGCCTGAGTCAGGGATTCTTGTTCAAGAGATTCATTTATTGGAGGAGTGCTGCCAAGAGAAGGAGAGTAAAGGAAGCAGATAAGGCAGGGGAAAGAAGCCTGTAAGAACCAGGTTCCAGCTAGAGAGTGGGTCTGATCCCAAGGTGAAGCCCTGGAGCATCACACAGTTAATTCTACCTTGAGTTAGGGGATTGGCCATATCCACAGAGCCAGTCGGTCAGTACTGAGGCTGCAGAGAGAGGAGGCATGGCCTCCCTGGTAGCGGTTCCCATTTGGCCAAGAGCAATTCTCCAGATAAGTGGGCAGCTGTGAGTTTTTGCCATGCAAAACTCGTAGCATCCGCTAAAGGAGGTGTGGGAGGCAGGATAGAGGACTAACGGCATCCACTGCAGACAGCATACTTGTGGTAAAATTTAGAGGAAAGGTAGGAAGTGGGTAGCATAAAAATCAGCAGAGTTGGGATGGCTAAAGCAGAGATTTTCTGGGATTCTGGCAATGTTCTATTTCTTAACCTAGGTGGCAGTTACATAGATGTACTTTTTGCACCAATATTATTTATTTTATGCACTTTTCCATATGTCCATTATGTTCACAATAAAATAGAATTTTTTAAATTCTGCTTGAGCAGAAATGAAATCTCTAAGCTAAAGAAATTTGGGGAGTATCTGAGGATCGCATTTACCTCTCTAATATTGTGTTCTGTCATGTTGCACTGTACTGTGGTATATCTAATACATTTTTTAATTTTACTATCCCCATTCATATACTCTGAATCTTGCCAGACCAAGAATTCAGAAAATTTGTCACAATAACCATTAGGAAAACTAAGGAGAGGCCACATTCCTGCTGACCTAGATGGAGAGCTGGACTTAGAGTGGGGAAGGGGAGAAGATGCACAAAGTATAAACACATTAAATAGAAAACAAAAGATAATTCATGACCATGCAAACTAGTGAACAAAACAGCAAAATGAAATTGCTGGCACTCATCAAAAAGGTTCTCTGGAGAAGGTGATTCTTTGCATTCTAATTATTCTAATAATAAAAAGTTAGAAAGTATAGAAACAAAGAATAGACAAAATAAAGCTCAAGTTTTCAGCAGGAAGATTTTTGCCAAATAAAATTTAAATCACAAATCCAAGTATCCATATTAGAAATGAAAAATATCAGACAGGATGCAGAGTAAGCCACTTGGGTCATTTTAGGTTGAAATTCCTAGTGGTTCCTACTATTTCTTATACTGTTTTTCAAACAGCGTGATGGAACCCCATGAGACAGATTCTAATGTGATGACCAGCCATAATCCACATATTCCCTGGAAAATAGCAAGCAGTTACCATCAATTACAGGCAGATAATTATCTCTCAGTGACTTTCATAAACCATGATTTTTCTCTAAACACAAATCAGGAATTAAAAGGGTGAAAGATAATGAATATCTGAGGAAATGAACATATAAATGAATATAGGAGAAAGCTTCAACATGTGCAGCAAATAATTAAGGAAGCTTGACTTCCTTATAATTTTTTCAACTCAATCATCAAGTGAGAAAGGGTAGGTAAAATACATAGGGCAGAAAAATATTTTACATGAAACAAATAATATAGAATATCAGAGGCAGTAAATTCTCATAGAAATATCCAAAATTTGGAGTCAGAGAGCATATCTTGGGACACTTAAGAGCTGAGCCGATATAGACAAGTCACTTCTTGGATCTCTTTCATGTGACCACTGTCTATCAAATAAGATTGTGTACATGAAAATATTTTGCAAACTGTTCTATTCTATAAAAGTCAGAGGTATTTTTGCAGTTCCTGAATTCACGGTTAGTTTAATAACTTGGAAAAGAGACAGAGATTTTTCTAGACTCGTAAGTCTTATTTCAGAATATTTTAAATAAGAGTACTAAACCACAAAAAAAATATTACTCTGTGAAAATAAGCCAAAAATTAACAGTTTACCTGTGGCACTACCTTTTCACCCAAAGGCATCAACCACTATACTGGAAGCACGGGAGAAGTGTTTCTGTTGGGAACGTCTTGTGAAATTATTCTAAGCTACAACCCAGGCCACAATGTTAGAGGAAAAGATAACTCCCCCAGGTAAAAACTTTTTCCTTCTCCACTAAGTGGATCATGAATCAGTTTTAGCCTATGGTGTTCTACTCCACTGAGCCCAGAACATCCAGCAGCTTCCAGAATCTGCCAAACCATCAAGCATGGCAAACAATTCCCTTTAAGCCGATTCAAGTGCTGAAAAGCAGTGGGCTAGAACTTTTCCCCAAAATCTGGAGCTCAATGATGTGTAGGCTTCATTCTTCTTAAGAAAAATAACTCAAACTCTATAGTACTTTTGCAGGGTTCAGTTAAGATATATTTCTAATTTGGGTACTTTTTATTCTTTGCTTTTGTTTTGTTTCATTTCTAGGTGAATATAAAACATACTGTTGGGGTTCTGACGGTGACATTTATTTCTTAGCTTTCTAAGAACTTTCAACTATATATTTGTAAAACAATTTCTGTGTTTTATTTGAACAAGGTAGCAGGAAATAGAAGAGAATTAAAAAAGTGATGGTGGAAAGGGTTCAAATTAAGAAAATATGTCAAATTAGATGTAGTGCTGGGAAGTAGTAATCAAATACCCAGTCATTACATATTACATAGTGATACGCTATTCATATACAGAGAGAGAGAGTGTGTGTGTCCATGCCTGTGTGTGTGTGTGTGTGTGTGTGTGTGTGTGTGTGTAGAGAGAGAGAGAGAGGGAGAGAGAATACACAGAGAGAGAATATATATATTCATTGGATTCAATAGAATTCAAATAATAAAGGAATATAAATGTAGCATGATTCTAATAAAATATCATACCACAGAGAGGGATGGTCATTGGCTAGCTGAAAGGGAAGTGTGACCCTAAGAAAGATCAGAACTTACTCTAGCCAACTAAGGAAAAATATGTTAGGGGACACACATGGATTAATCAACTTTTTTTGGCTGATATTCAATGATTACTATTATCTATTATCACCACTATTTCCTTTTATAATGAATATATAAACATCAAAAATGAGATGTATCAAATTTTTTTATAAAAGTTGACAAAACTTAACTTTATGTAGAACACACCACGTTGTGTTTATTTTTCTAATTTCTTGTCTGACTAGAGAAGTTTGTCAGACTTTCATCTCTGAGTTATCATTGTGGTTTTGGCACCATCATCATAGACCATATGAGATACAAGATCTTGAAATATAAGAGATACTCATGCCAGCTGAGATTCAAGAGCTGACCTGTTAAACAGTCCTGCCCTTTCAAATACAGAATTGAAGAGCATCAACAGATTGGAATTTTGGAGGTATAGAGAATACGGACTGCCCTATAAAAAGACATTTCATGTTTGCCATGCAACGTTTTTAATTATTAATAAGTTTATAATCAGACAGTTATCTGGTTAGTATGCTCAAATTTTATTTTATATATTCCCAGTTTTCCTGAAGGGTGAACTAGGTTAAAATGGTCAAAGTCCATGAAAGAAAGCATTTGGGAAATGTGAGCATGCACTCCCATGGGTAATATATACATAAACTTCAAGTCAGTTTTGAGTGAAATCCACCAATAAAGCAGCTTCTTCAGACACTAATGATATGGGTCTAGATAAAGTGGTAACTAGTGACTAAATGATTTAATATTCAAGGTGCCAGTTTGGCAACCAATATTAACTAAGAAACTGAAGAAATCTGGCAAAGCAAATGAAAATTTTCTGGTGCTCTTTGAAGAAAATCTTTGCTACAAAGCCCTGACTTATTCAATAATATTATTTCCCCCTTATCCTGTGAATGAAAGTTATGAAATTCTCTCCTTCACTATAAGGAAAATCATCTCCATAACAGTTAATATTTATTGAGTTTTTTTTGGGTTTTTTTGTTTTTTGTTTTTTTTGTAAGGAAGATCAGCCCTGAGCTAACACCCATGCCAATCCTCCTCTTTTTGCTGAGGAGGACCGGATCTGAGCTAACATCTATTGCCAATCCTCCTCCTTTTTCTCCCCAAAGCCCCAGTAGATAGTTGTATGTCATAGTTGTACATCCTGCTAGTTGCTGTATGTGGAACGCCACCACAGCATGGCCTGAAAAGCAGTGCGTCAGTGCGCGCCCAGGATCCGAACCTGGTCTGCCAGTAGCGGAGCGCGCACACTTAACCGCTAAGCAACGGGGCGGCCCTATTTACTGAGATTTTACCATGTACTTGGCGGGCACAACATATTTTGCTGCATTATATAATGTAATCCTCACAATTCTTATAAGGTAGGTACTGTTACTATATCCATTTTATACATGAAGAAACCGAAGACCAGAGCAGTGAAGGAGCTTGCCCAAAGCATTTCATAGGTCTTTGTTTTCTCCTTTTTTCAATTCTGTCATTTATTCAAGAAATATTTACGGACCACCTACTATGTAGAAGGACTTGCAGTACCGTGGATATTCTAACAGTTTTTAAAGAACAATCTGCCTGAACTGGAGAATTTATTTCTCTGCAGACCACCTGCTCCTACTCCTAATTAATAGTAATTAAAGCATAGGGATATTTTTTAATTTTCAAGGAAATGGCACTGTTTCTCTTTCTGAAATTTTGCTCCCAAATCAAACTGCTCACCAGTAAAGCCATATCACAGAACTAAATTTTGAGGGATTCTGGGAATCTCTACCTAACAGAAACAAATCCTTCTGACCTGACATTGAGAAGCCATGAATGTCACTAAGCAAGGAAGTAACTTTCACGCAGCATTCGTGCTAAACTTTGCTTATTAAATCTGACCCCTATCTTCTTTGATATAATCTTCAATTTTTAAAAAAGTTCAAAATGGGGGCCAGTCCCCGTGGCCTAGTGGTTAAGTTCAGCGCACTCTGCTTCAGTGGCCTGGGTTAGGTTCCTGGGTGCAGACCTACACCACTCATCGGTGGCCACGCTGTGGCAGCAACCCACTTACAAAGTAGAGGAAACTTGGCACAGATGTTAGCTCTGGGAGAATCTTCCACAAGCAAAAAGAGGAATATTGGCAACAGATATTAGCTCAAGGCAAATCTTCTTCAACAAAAAAAAAAGAAAGAAAGAAAAAGTTCAAAATGTTTTTAGATACTTGATTTAGAAGGAAACACATGTCAACTTAAATCTATCAAATATTTATTTAAACCAACATGAATCATCAACTTATGTTCATTATTATTGTTTTTCCAGACTGTATCTTTCCTCTCTCCATATCTATATATATATATATGAAATAAGATGTCTGAACATGTTCTTAGTGAAATGGTAAAGACTAATTTGGGATTTGCAAATATGCCCAGCAGATAATGGGAGAAAAAACTTCTGTCTGAGAGCAACAACTGTATAAGTTTATTTCTGTGTTGATTACCAGCAATGGTTGCAGTGACCTTTTCTAACTGCAAATAATCAACTTTCATTTCAAGAGAGCAATTTTGGCACTTCAAATTCCCCTGTTACATTGCTATTTATTTGAAAGAGTCCTTAAAGTTGTTTTACTATAAAAATACTAATAAAATAGTGACAAATTGTAATAAAAAAGTAAAATATTAGTTTAATCTGACTATTAGTATAGAAAGATCAGATTAAAAATTTTGTTCTTGTTGATGAGGTTGTAGAAAAAGGTAAGTTGCGAACACTGTTGGTGGAATTGTGAGTTGGCGCAACATCAGGGGCAATTTGGCAATATCTATCAACAATTTGCACTTGCTCTTTCCTCTGTTGGAAACACTTCCTAGTACCTAAATATCTGCGTGGTTTTCTCTATCACCTTCTCCAAATCTCTGTTCAAACATCACTCTTTCTGTGAATCTTTCCAAGACCACCTATTTCAAACTATAACCCTATTCCTGATCCTCCATGCCTCCTCCCTGATTTATTTCACATCACAGTTCCTATCACCTTCTAATATACTTTATAATTTTCTTTGTTATTATGTTTGTTGACTGTCTGCCCCACCAAAATGTAATTTCCATGAGCGTAGGGATTTTTTTTTTCTACTTTTAATTTCTGTTGTATTCCTAGTGGCTGATACATAAATATTTGATGATAGAATGAGTGAATAAATGACATTTTCCAAAACATATTCCACAGAACACATTCCTGTGAGATGCTCTGCTAAAAAATAGGGTAGGACAGGCTTGTGATAAAACAAATTTGGAAAATTCTGCACACTATATTCCCCTTTTGTATATCTGCTATCTCTATAAATATACATATAATAAACATTTATTAATAGTATATAATATATAATATTATTCTATAATAACATAAATATATATAATGTATCTACACACAAATATATCATATATTTATAAACATATATATACATAAATTTTATGTAAGTGCTAAAACTCTGTTAATGATTGGAAAGACAGATGTCTGCCTAGAGAAATAACTGAAATTAACTCTCGAAAGTAGAAAAGGAAATTAAAGATTGTAAATGTACTGACAGATTAAAAATAAAGTCTCCAACTAATTGAATAGGACAGAAAGAATGAAGAATTGGTCAAGATATTAGAGATGGGAAAGGGAGTATTTAAGGCAAAAAACATTATGAATATAGCCCAAAAAGGTTTTAAATTATAATTAAAAAAAAACACTGCAAGAAGAAATGTAGAGGGAAAGTCTAAATAATGGGCACTAAGAATTTCAAATTTCTAGAAAGTCCTCTAAATTGTCTTTACTTTTCACGACAGTTGTTATTTAGTGATAAACATTGAGTGACATTTTAATAAATTTTGCTTTTTAAAATGTAAAATTAGAGAAATAGATTTGTACACTCCACTTGTCAGTCCACGAGAATCATCAGTTTTTAACCTAGACATAAATGGATGTAGAACAAGCAGACAGAGAAACATATTGTTAAGGACAATTTTAGACTTTATGTTCTGTCCAACTCATGTCATCACTTTAAGACTACTAGTCACGCAAGCTGATAAAGGTTTTGCTTTAGAGCTTATCCTAAACTTAACCTGTCCTGGATGTGTTTCCACTAACATTGATCATTTTCCTTAGCCTTGAATGAAAAGATCTTATCTGTAGATTGGAAACCAAAAGACAAGAGATTTTCAGTCTCCATTCTCCACTTAGTTCAATGAAAGACAGTCAATGTTTCTTGCTCTTCATAGAAATCTTGACCTGATGCTAGACACAGCCATGGTACACAATCATTCCATTCTATTCTACGTAACTAGTAAGTATATAAGTAGGCTACATAAATGAGCTCTTTTCTACCCTCTGGGAGTGTGACAGTTGATTTAGAAAAACTGTCCATTTAAAGACTAGATAGTATTTATTAATATAAAAGAGATTAATTTGGGCTAAATCTTAGCATAGGATATGGTTTACCGCTATATTAGACTGGAAAATCATTATTTTCCGTAGTCCTCTATTACATAATTAGGAGTATTAATTTTAAAAAAATAAAAGATAAACCTGAAAGTCTATATTTGCTGAAAATGAAAACAGAACTATGTTACAAAAAATAATGCAGATTTAGAGGTGATGGTATTGATCACGACTTTTTTTTTTTTAATTTATTTTTTTGTGAGGAGGATCAGCCCTGAGCTAACATCCATGCCAATCCTCCACTTTTTGCTGAGGAAGACCGGCTCTGAGCTAACATCTATTGCCAATCCTCCTCCTCTTTTTCCCCAAAGCCCCAGTAGATAGTTGTATGTCATAGTTGCACATCCTTCTACTTGCTGTATGTGGGACGCGGCCTCAGCATGGCCGGAGAAGCGGTGTGTCGGTGTGCGCCCGCGATCCGAACCCGGGCCTCCAGTAGCAGAGTACTTGCACTTAACCACTAAGCCACTGGGCCAGCCCCACATGACTGACTTTCTTAAAGACCCTGTGAAAAACTGCAGAATTCAGTTATAAGGTCAATTTATTTTCCCAATAAATCCAAAAATCATGGAATGAATAACACCAAAATAGAAAGGCACATAAATTAGGTCCTGGAAACAATATTAGGGCGTGGGGGGAAAAAAATCCAAAACCTACAGATTACCAATTAGCTTGAAGCGTCTGCCAATGGAAATATGACTGGACTGATTTATTCACTAAGCACCTTCTGTACAGTAGTAACAAAGTAGGGCAAAGGGGGTGGGAAAAATAATGACTGGTTCAAGAGAAGTAAGAGTTTGGCTGGACAGGAGTTGATAATGACATGGAGCATGTGGAAGGATAACTCTCCTTCTTCATGGCTGGCTAGGCCAATAGCTGACTGCTGGCCCCACTCCCTGACAAAGGAAACCTAGCAGAGAGAGCTCACTGGAAGAGGATCAGAGAAAGATGGTAAGTTCACTTTTGGACACACTGAGATTAGGGTTCCTGTGAGATATGCAAGTGAAAATGTCAAGAAAATAGGTATTAAAAGTCTGACCCTCGCGAGACATCAGGACTGCTGACATTATTTGGGAGTCGTCTTCACCGGGTGGTAATTAAAATCATGAACATGGATGAGCTTACTCCAAAAGTAGGTTTACAGATAGAAGAGGGCCCAAGACAGTCATGAGAAACACCAATGAAAACACAAATAAAAGAGAATCCACAAAGCAGAACTGACCCACCTTAATTTCCATCTGGGGATAGAAGAATCATTTTTCTGACCTTCCAAAAATAGGATTATAGAAACTATCTCACTCTCTTGCCACCATGGGTGGCCTTGAGTGTGAACTACTGGGCCAAGAGTCATTTGACCAGGGTTTTAGGTGGCTTAGAGGAATCCTCTGTGCACATCTGTATACTGCCTGTGAAGCAGTGTTAGAGAGCTATATTGCTGGCAACCAGAGAGGTAACTGGTTGCAGAAGGGAAATTTCTCAATTGCTCTCAGCTCTCAGGGTTGAATTATGGGAGGGCTTTCTCCATGGCACCTTCTCCAGGAGGTGAAATTGAGAGATTTAACCTGAATAATTCACATGAAAATAAAACCATTTGGGGCTTGTCATCGCTTAATGTAGAAATCCATCATTATTTTAAACAATTGGATACACTTAGTTCTTTACTTGCACCACAGAAACTCAGGAGGCGTTTAACTGTATATTCATTCTCAGTGAAACTCTTTGCTGCCAAGAAGTATAAAAGCTGAGAGGTCAGAAAAAGAGTGTTCGTTCTCTCAGAGTGCTTCAGTTTTCAGGTGACTTTGCTGGATTGCAGAATACTTAACCCTGATCACACTTGGCCTTCTGCACAAGAGTGAAGTGCAAGGCTTTAGATGTATTGAAATGATTTCCCAGAAGTATTCTGTAGTCCTCTGGGATTGGAAAGAAACCCAACTGTTGAATGAAATAAAACATCCTTTGCCAGAAAATTAGCACTCTCATCAGAGGTGGCATTATAGGAATGCATTTCAAGAACTAAACTAAAGGATACACACAGTTCAACTGGAGATAAAGATAGCTACAGTTTCTCTGCAAGGGGAAACTTCCCCTGCAAGATCCAAGACCTCCTAGAAAATGATACTTCAAGCTGCTTTTTCCTTTGGTCACAAGATAGTCTCCTAATCCACAATAATTGAAGCCTATTGAGGTTCTACATTATTAAAATAAATATTATTTAATGAGAATGAAATAATTTGAATTTAGGCACAAAAGCCATATCTAATTCATAAGAGGATGATATTATTGATGATATAATGTAAGAGGACCCGTGGATTACCTACATGCATGTGTAGCTTATCTCTGAAATTCTTCTCTGCTCCCAATAAGAGCAACAATTCTACCCAGTTAGCTTCAGAGAGGAAAGAGTCCTCTGGTCCTCTCCCTGGAACAATTTAACACAGCATGACATGTTTCTGTCCTTGCTATTGCTGTTGTATCTGCAGAACTCTTCTGCTAATAAAAGACTTTTCCCTGCCCTGCCTGAACGACATTCTGCCCAACATCAGCATGTACCCGCCTGGAGTGGTGCAAAACTGTGTCCTTCTTCCCCTCTGAGTGTAGGCAGATAAGAGGTGGAAGTTGCTTGCTTTCTGTTTTGCTCTTATAGGGTGAGTCTCTCTTCTTTCTCTCTTCAATTGGAGGAAAATACCTATTCTTAGTTTCATCTTCAGACTTAGGAAATTCTTCTTCCACCAAAATGGTAGTACCATAATAGAAGCATGTACAAAGTACATCGTGGCTGAGAGGAGGCAGGGAACCTCTCTGCCTGAGAGAAGCAGAGAACCCTTCCTAGAGTAGGTGACTCTTGAACTTGCTCTTGAAGAATAAGTAGGTATATTCCATGAGGGCAAAGCAGCAAGAGTACATTTGGCAAAAGAAATAGCAGGTGCAAATTCAAAAATGAAATGGCAATATTTTCTTGGATAACTACATAAAAATTTTTAATGAAGCCTAAGGTGTAAGAAACAGGATACGAGTCTACTAGATAAGGACTCCAATTGTGAGCTGTGAGCAATGCAAATAATACTAGATTTTATGCTCTAAAGGTGATGATTTTCAGTGAAAGGTTCTCAGCAAGGAAGGGCATGATCAAATTGGCATTGTAGAATGACCAGGAAGATTGTCTCAATCAGAAGGCTCAGGGAGCAGCTTCTCGGAACCTGGGGCCAACTGTGTTAAGCAGCTCTGCCTTGCCGTCTACTTTACACAGAAAAGTACAATGATCATATATCACTAATAACATTAAAAATAGTCTAGACTTGCATATGCATGGCCTTTGGTCTCACTTCAGCAGCTAGAGAAAGAAGCAATTTACAAGAAATGCCAGCAAGATATTTTTTTGGATGGAGAGGGGTGACATTTGTGCACAAGAAAATGCCAGGGTAAATAAATTAGCACTATCTCCTTTTTTCAGCAGAAAAGCACAGAATATATATTCTCTCTAAAGGGATTGAGAGTCAAGAGGCTTTAATTTTACACCACACACCATTCTCTCAGTCAATAACTATGATATCAAAGGTTTCTTAGATCTTTAAAATTATAAATTATTTTCCAATTTAATATCTCATATAATCAATACAGCATCCCTGTAAGGACCTAGACAGCCATGCAGGACCCACTCTTTTATCTGCCCTTTATATATATTTATACCAAAACTAAGGCCATGCAGCTAGGAAAGAGCAGAATCCAAGTAGTAGTTCTAGAATTCAAGTCCTTCAACTTTAGATTTATTGTTTTTTCTACTACTCAGTACTACATACATAGAAAATAACAGACTTGTGCACATCCTTCGCTTTAACAACTAAGGATTCCAAGAAGCCAAGCTAGCTAACTAATTTTCAATGGACTGAGCAAGTTCCTCTTAAATTCCCCAATCTGTTCTTGCTCTCAGCAGCTAAGGAAGTTCGGGTCAAGAAGGACATCTGAAAGACAAATCCACTGGACACTTCCTATGATCCAGTAGCACTTTTTTTCCCAATATTTCCCCCCATCATCTCCTCCCATGAAATTACCACCCTTTCAACAGGCTAATTACACACTTCAGAATACCAGCACAGTAATAACAACAACCTTGGATTTATAAGGTACTTTCTTTTGTTCCAGAAACTCAAAGTAGTTTTGTAATTGCTTAAGGGGGATTGGTAGGGAGTTTTGTAGTGAGCCTGTCTTTCCCTCTATGCTAAGTTGTTTGACTCCTTGGTATTTTCCCTTTATGACTCCCTGCCTCTACCGAAAGGTGAAAGATGAAATATAAGAAAAGAAGATGGTATACAATCATCACATAATTAAAATCCCCACCGTTTTCTTCTGTCATGCGTGGCTTATGAGGGAGGAATGCCTAAAGAGCTGGATATGAATTCAAAAATTGAGTAAAAGCAAGCATGGAGCAGTTCAGTTCTCTGAGTTTGCCTATGGGGTGGTAACCATCGCTCTTCTGTCTGCCACTAACACCATTATGTAGTATAGAAGAGCCTCAATAGCCAGCCTTTGAATTACACAGTAGTCAAGCTAGATAATTAAATTTCCCTTCCAGAAAGAATATGTCCCTGCTGAGGAAACCTTATTGCACACTGCTGTTCATGGTGACCATTATTAAATTTGTAGGACATGTCTCTGTACTATAACGATTCATTTAAAAGTTATCATTACACAACCCAATATGGTTAGAAAACGGAGCAAAAATTCCAGCATAGTTTGAAAGAGGATCTGAAATTCTCCCAAGATTTACTTCACAAAGTGCATTGTAGCTCTACATCAACAGCAAAGAGAACAACTACCCAAAGAGTTCTTGCTCTTCCTTGACGGATGGCAAATGGGGAACTTTCTGCTGTAGGAAGATTGAATCAATCCCCTAGAAGAGTCTTCTCAACTGTTCTTTTGGGCTATTCCAGTGTGTTGAAGCCAAGCTAACTCAGTATAGGAGGAAGGTGTAATGGCAACCTACCAACATGAAAATCAATTCTGTTTATTTTTAAGGGAATCCAATTCTTATCCCAATTCCACTTTTGTGCCTATATTATTGCAAATTGTCCTCAAATATAAGTGGGCACAGGGATGTATTTTTTAATGAAATTTAAGAAAGCACTGCATAAGACATAAACATAAATTCACTAGATTCACAAAATCTCTTAAAAATTTTGGCTGTTGTTAATATCCCTCTGGTTTCTTTAGCGAGACAGATGTTACTATTATGCTATGTGACCTTAAAGTGCATATGTGTCTCTCAGTTCTGTTTGGTTTAAGTGAAGTGTAACACCTAAGGAACAGTGGCTATATCTTATGCCTTTTTCAATCCCCCATAGCACCTAGCGCAGAGATAATGCTCAGAAAAAGCTGCAAATGAACAATTTGTAATCACCAAGTAATTACTGACTATCTTCCATGTATCATGCATGATACTTATGCACTATGGAGGGTAAAAAAGTCTAAGATAAGTGCCTAGCCTTTAAGAATCCTATAATCTTGTTGGAGAGGCAACAATATTAATATTTCCAATTGTACAGGTATTTTAATTGTATCATAAGTTTTAATTCTAAACTCTAACCATATATGTAATATGGGTCTTTAAGGGTCCCTACTTCTTGCTTTGAGTTCATCATATTAAACTCTTATTTTTCATTCATCCCTTTTGTATCCCTTCATGCCCTTTTGAAAAGCAGATGTTTCTTCCATCACTGAGATTGAGACAAATGGGTGTAGAATAAAGTGGAAGATAGAAAAGGTGTTATTTGTTTCATTAATATAGGTCTTCAATAAGATTTGTGTTCCTAAGTATTTTTCCTGCTCTGTATTCAAATATCATTTATTGGTAGAAGAAAGGGTAGCATATGGTTAAAATGCTAATATATTTCATTGACAAATTTTGGAATGGAATTTCAGCTACAGTGTATTTTCAATCACTGAGGAAGACTTAGTTGGCTACTTCAAACAGTTGCTTTCTGGTTTTATCATTATAATTTTTTACTCCGACCAGAAATGCATCATACATCAGTCCCTTCTTAAAAACTCACCTGGCTCACTGTCACACAGGACAGAATCCAAACACTCTATCTTGGCAAAATAAGGCCTCTCATAAATGAGCTCTTGTCTACCTTTCCAGTCTCCTTTTGGGTGGGGGTAGATGGTAATTTTCTAGGTTGACTTTGAGAAAGCAACCAAAGAGGGTCACTCCCATTTTGGCTAGGAATGGAATCCCAACATTCTGGAAATTTTCATTTAAAAGAGGCTTATCTCCGTATTTGATTCAAAAGAGAACATTTTAGCAACACAATAACAAGCAAGAACGCTTAGATGTTATCAAGGAATCAAGAGCACAGAATTGAGCAAATTCTGCAGCCGATTGCTTTTTATTAGAATACAACATATATCAAAGGAGTAGAAATTCCAGACAGCTCATTATTAAACAGAAAGATGAATAAAAACAGACTGCATCTTATCTAAGTTATCCAGCTGATCAATCAATTCAAATGGGACTTTCTATTACAGGGATATCAGCCAAACTGGCATTCCAATCGCTGATTGATAGAGAAGAGTAGGATTAATTTGGGGTCAGAGGAAAAGAATGAAACAACCATTCCCTTTTTTGTTTATAAATCTCTTAAAGAGATGATAGGTCCTTAGACAGTTAGATACATAAGCAAGCATATCTAGGACATTCTTTTCAAAAATTCCAGACCATTGTTTGTGCTATTCAGATGATAATAAGCAATCATATAATTCTCCTTTAATCAACTGAAAGAATATAGATTCACAAAGACTCAACCCCAATCCCAGGATTTATAATCCATGCTAACAAAAAGTTTGAGTATCTGGGAGTCTCTGCCTTCACCCATCATACTTGATACTCACAAACCATCTAATAGTCTTTGGGTTACCCATGGGTTTGGCTAGCTTTGAGCTTCCTTATAAGTTCTCCTGCCCCTTTGAGCAGCTCCAAGGTCCCAGGGATGTTATGTTGCTCTTAAATGGACAGTCTGAAATGTGCTGCATTTCAGTGACAGGTTATGGTCAGGAGCCAGCTGTTCACATATTTGATCAGCCAGCAGGAAATCTTTCAGCGGCTCTTAAATAAAAAATACAGGATGGTGTTGGTGTTTGGTGACACCGTTTTTAATCTTCACATTTCTCACTGACAGGAGGTAATGGTTATCCATGGGAGACCTGTCACATGACAACAGCTTCTTTACCACCAGGAGAGTCACAATATGGCCTCCCAAAGACCTTAACATCATAGCATTTTGGGCTACTCTGTCTGAAAAGGCTATCTCAGGCCAGACAGGTAAAAAGAAAACTTTTATTAGTTCTAGAATTTCCTTTTGATTTCAAAATAATTATAAAATGCCTTCTCTAATATTAACACTACTGTAATCACAGAAATTAAAGCAGAATATAACGTTACATTTCTTTTCTAACATCCTTAAAATTAGACCATAAAGTGAATGGATTTATTGATAGGTCAAATTGATCAAAGAATTAGTAGACAATACTGACATCTACCCTTCTAGTCACCACCCGTGGGAAGTAAGTTTTACTTCTGCTGGTGACCAGAGTGGAAGAGTGAGTTTCATTGAAGGTCCTCTTCCAGGGAATGTTTTATCTTGAATTCTGGAACTGTCCCAGGAATATCTATCACTAATTTATAGAAAGTCCAGAGATGGCTTCACTGTATTCTGTAGTCAATCACTAAAAATCAACATATAATAATAACACAAAGTATCCAGGCACAATGCAAATATAAAACCAAAACTAGATCAATAATTTTTAAAAAGAAAGCTTCAAAGCAAAGTATTAACTTCCAACAAGATCATAAGGAAAGATAGTCCTGTTTTTTGTGACCATAAGCTTAACTTGAGCTTTTCTAGTTTCATTTCATGTAGTGATGAGGGACGATTAGACATGACATAATTTGCGAAAGTTGTTAAGTTGTTGCCATGCTGACGATAGAGAAGATAATTGCAGGAGAGATTATTCCTGGTGCGTGTGTGCACATACACACATGTTCAGATGCTCTACTTTGTAATTAGAACATGCAGACTAAATGTAAAATACATTCCTTTAAACACATAAATCACAATTGACTTCAAGCTTTCCCAAGCCCACATAGGAATCCCCTCAAAATATCCAAATTTCAGAATTGCTCAACCTCAACACTATTAACATTTGGACCAGATAATCCTTTGCTATGAAGGGCGGTCTTGTGCATTGAAGGATCTTTAGCAACATCGGTGGCTTCTACCCACTAGATACCAGGTAGCCCTCCTCCCCACCCACTCCAAGTTGTGACAACCAAAACTGTCTCCTGTCATTGCCAAATGTCCCCTGGGTGGCAAAATTACTCCTAGTCAAGAATCACTGGTCTAAATGGTTAAAAATTGGTTCCTTCCATTTTTTTCCCAGGTATAGGACAAGCCTTTTCCTTAATTCTCCTCAGAATGACTGAAACTAAGGTATAATTTTTAAAGAAACATCATTACAATTTTGAAGTTTAAAATAAATGCTCAAGGGGGCCCCTGGCCTAGTGGTTAAGTTCAGCACGTTCCGCTTCAGTAGCCCGGGATTGTGGGTTCAGATCCCAGGTGCAGACCTACACCACTTGTCAGCCATGCTGTGGTAGCAACCCACATACAAAATAGAGGAAGACTGGCACAGATGTTAGCTCAGGGCTAATCTTCTTCAGAAAAAAAAATACTCAAGAATAATTTAGAATTATTATATGTAGCAGTTCACAGTCCTCCAATTCCCTTCCTGGGAGTCATCTTGCTAAGCTCCTGTGTGTTTCTCATATAGGAACCACCTAATTCCCCACCAGTGACAGCATTCTAAACACATTTACCCTCAGAAACTAGTCTTTCAAAATGCTCAAAGAGAAGAATTTCTTACCCACCACCCGACACCCACACCATTCAGAGCTGCGCTTTCTCTTCAGGGCAGTCAACTGCCATTAGTGAGCACCGGGAATGGCTGCTAAAGACGGGAATCCTGGTTGGCGACCCTCAGACTCTTTTATTAGCTGTGAACTGAGTCCTGAGTTTGGAGACTAGGACATGAGTTGTCTGCCTTCTCATAAGTACATGATTAAAGAGAAATATACTATAAACTATCTTTCATCTTCTACCCACCCACTTAGTTATGGCCTAAGTCTGTGGACAATAATATCCAAACCAATAGTCCATTATTACTCTGTTCTGGATTATCCATTCTTTACTAATACAATGTGTAGGATATTAATATCCCAGTTCCTTTTTTATAGTTTTTAATCCAGCATGAGTGAGTTGAGCCTACAGTTCCCTCCATCTATACTAAATACTCCATCTTCCACTAAATTGAGGCAAATGGAAAACATCCAAAACTCTGCTTGGACAACTCATGGTTTTCATATGGCACAGTGCATTCTAAATACATAGAAAGCCAATAAACATTTTTTTCTCTCCACCAAAAAAAAGAATCCTGAGAGAGCAGACTCACAAATAGCACACTAGCACACTTAACCTCTTAGTTTGAAGCGGAGGTAATAGCAGTGGTACTTTCCACCCAGGATGACTTGCAGTCTTCAATTCTGAAAGAGCAAAACTGCTTGCAGCTTTGAAGAGGTGGCTTTCAGAGCCCTAACATTTTAAGATTTGAAAAATCATAGAGGCCAGTCTCAGCCAAGGTGCCCCATTCTATGTGTGTTTCAGTAGGACATCAGTCAAGCTTCACTCAAAGTATTTATCAACTATTCATGCATACTGTGCAGGCAGCAGACAAAACTTTCAGGGTTTCAATAGTTGTGTAAACATATTTGTTTTTGACCAATGGGAAACACGAAAAATAAATGCAGTGAAGAAAAGAAAGACACTGAAAATTTTAGAATAGTAAAATAGAGAATTGGCTTATATATTTTTAAAACATAAAATATGAATATTTATCCATACATATGTTGATCAACACCTCTAAGTGCAACTCTATTTTGATTATTTTTACCTATAACTTTCTAATTATTTACATTTACTAGAGTTTTGAATTCTATGCTTTTAATATGCTTATAGTGTTTAGAAATAGAAAATGTAACTAAAGCTTAAATTACTGAAAAAGTAGAACAATTAATCATATTTGATAAATATATGAGTCATTATTATGTCTTTTAAACTACATCATTTTGTTTATGGCCCAACTTTTTCATTTATGGTGGAATAAAAGTCCTGTTTAAAATGAGATAGATAGGTAGGTAGGTACCTAGATAGACAGATAGGTAGATAGATGTGAAAGCTTGGCATTTTCCCTTTTGAATTTCCAGAACATGTATTTTCCACTATGCTACTTGACCTAGTAAGAGGTGTCAAAAGCAACGAAATGGTTCTGATCCCTAGCCCCCAAAACCATGGACAGCTATTTCAGGAGCTGATTTTTTTGAAAAGATGATCCACTTCTGGTTTTCAACTCTAGCACATAAAGAGTTTGGAAGTTGTCACTTTCATCTTTATAATAAGTAAAAGTTGAACAACTGAAAAGAAATAAATAACAGCAATATCATAAGGGACGGGAGAGAGGAATTGGAAATGCTGTCTTATAAGGTACTGACACTACATATGAAGTGATTTAGTGTTATTTGAAGATGGACTTAGATTGGTTAAAAATGTATATTGCAAATTCTACAGCAACTACTAAAAATCTAAAAAAATAAAAGCAGCATAATTGATATGCAAACAAAAAAGATAAGATGGAAAAACACAAAATAATTAAAATGAGAGAAGACATAGAAAAGGGAAAATAAAAGGAACAAAAAACAAACACAACAAATAGAAAACAGTTTCAAATATATTATTTAACTATGTCAATAACCACTTTAAATATGAATGATCTAAATATACCAATTAAAAAACAGAGGTTGTCAGAGTGCTTAGAAATAAAAAGACAAGATTCAATTGTATGTTGTGTACAAGAAAGCTACTTTAAATATAAAGACTCAGATAGGTTAAAAGTAATGGGATAGAGAAAGGTATAGAGTGCTAACAAGAAACAAAAGAAAGCTAAAGAAACTATAATAACAGACAAAGCATACTCAAAACAAGAAAAATTACCAGAGATAAAGAGTGGCATTATGTATGATAAAGGGGTCAATTATTTAAGAAAACATAACAATCCTTAATGTGTATGTACCTAAAAATATAGCATCAAAATATGTGAAGCAAAGAGGGATAGAACTGCAACGAGAAATAAACAAATCCATGATTACTGTCTGTGACTTCAACACCTCTCTTGCAAGTAATTGATAGATCAAGTAGGCAGAAAATCAGTAAGGACATAGATGACCTGAACAGCACTATCTATCAACTTGATCTAATTGACATTAATAGAATAGTCCATCCAACAGTGGAATACACATTCTTCTCACATTGAACATTCACCAACGTAGAACACATTCTGGACCATAAAACACACCGTTAACATATTTAAAAGAATAGAAATTATGCAAAGTATGTTCACGCACCACCATAGAATTTAACTAGAATTCAGAGAGACAGCTGGAAAATCCAAAATATTTGGAGATTAAATACCATACCTCTAAAAACACATAGTCAAAGAAGTGTCAAGAGAATTTTTTTTTAAAAAATTGAACTAAATGAAAATAAAAATACAACTCATCAAAATTTGTGGAATACAGTTAAAGTAGTGCTTAGAGGGAAATTTATAGCATTAAACGCATGTATTAGAAAAGAAGAATGATCTAAAACCAGTAATCGAAGCAGAAGGAACACTTCCTAACTCATTCTGTAAGTTATTTTACTCCAGCCACATTAGCCTCCTTGACTTTTTATTTTTTTATTTTTTTTGTGAGGAAGATCAGCCCTGAGCTAACATCAGTGCCAATCCTCCTCTTTTTGCTGAGGAAGACTGGCCCTGGGCTAACCTCTGTGCCCATCTACCTCCACTTTATATGGGATACCGCCACAGCATGGCCTGACAAGTGGTGCATTGGTGCGCGCCCAGGATCCGAACCCGGGCCAACAACAGCAGAGTGCGTGCACTTACCCACTACGCCACGGGGCCGGCCCCCACTCCTTGGCTTTTCTTAAACAAACTAGGCACATTTCTACCTCAGGGCTTTGCACTTCTGTTCCTTCTACCTGGACACTCTACCTCAAAATGTCCACATGGCCTATGTCTTTACCCCTTTGAAGCTTTTGTTCCATGGAATCTGACATCTATTTAAAATAGCAACACCCTTGAACCTCCACTGTCACTATTTATTCCTTTTCTCTGCTTATTCTTTTTCCTCAGCTCTTAACTCTATCCGGCATATTATATATTTTACTAGTCATTCTCTGTTTCCACTCATGGAAAACTCCACAAAGGTAGGAATTCTTGCATATTTTTTCCACTGTCCCATCTTCAGTAGAATAGCACCTCATCATAGTAGTTGCTCAATATATAACCACAGTTGTTGAGTAAATGAATAGATAAATTGTGCAAAAGAACATCTGACTTTTTCTAAGCCTGGCTTACACTGAAAAGAGTAACTCAAGGGCTACAAATGACTCCTTTTTCTTTAGGAAGGAAGGCGCCAAATCCTACAGGAAAATTGACTCCAAATTTTCTCCTGGATGAATACGTGATGTGAGTGCATGCATCTTTAGGGGAAAGGAAGGGCGCAGTTCATCATCCTATTAAAATCTTATTAACACTTTTTATTTAAATCATTCATGTGTCATTCAACTATATACTTTCTTTATATATAATATTATTATCTTATATTGTCATTTGGATTCCAGTATGTTATAGTGTGTTAATAAATATGATCTATATTAAGTACTTAGTACAGGTTTCAGGCACATAGTAATTTCTCAATAAATGTTAGCTATTGTAAGTTTGTCCTCAGGGAACATGTGCCTGCTATTTTTGTAAATAGTCACCAGATGGCACTCTGGTTCACTTTGGGTGAACACAATTCATGAATTTCTTCTGGAGACCATCTAGAAAATTAAGAAATCTTAGCCACCATCTTTTGCTAGCCAAACTCTTTACTGTTAAACACTAAACATCAAAACTGACATAACTAATCCTTTATATGTACTAGAAACAGAAACCCATGACCATCATAACCATCTCAAATGGGTACACAAAAATCCTACAGTGTTCTATACTGAAATACTGTTCAATATTTTAAATACTATTTAAAGTTCTCTAACTCAGTGAGTTTTTCTAGCTCTAATTCTGCAAGTTAGATATCTGGAAATCATACCTTACACCTCTATCTCTCTTACCCACTAGATAGATTTTACCACCAAATCCTGTTGACTTTATTTCCTAAATATTTCTCACTCATCCATTTCTCTTCCCACTCTACTATTCTTACCATAAGAAACTAACAACAAGTCTTCCCTGGACTACATCTGATCATAAATCTGATCGTATTTGATGCCTAATGAAAACGAATGCCATTTTTCTTATAATAAAGACAAAAATCTTTAGCAAGGCAATCAAAGCCCTCCATACTTACCTCCCACTCTTTCCCAGCTCTCAGTGTCCAGGTGCACTGGCATACTGTACCACACTCCTTTCTTGTATGCTAGGGCCTCTGACGTGCTGTTTTCTTCTCCCTGAAATGTCTCACTCTCAACCACATCCACCCTTTTCACTTATGTAACACCCTTTATAAACAATAAATGGTCAAATAGAAAAGTAGAAGCCTTCTCAATCTTTGTCCACTTCAGTTTCTATTATTATTTGCTATCAAAGAACTATATTCCATTTCTTCATTTGTATCAGTTTATAGTTTTGATTCATTTTGTGAGTGTTTTCATTATAGTCTTTCTCTCTTTCAATCATTTATAAATTCCTTAAGAACAGAGATTATGTCTGATTTTGCTGTCATTTAATGCCCAGCCTCTTTTTAGTGTCCGGAACATATAAGGAATTCAATATATGTTTGTTGAGTGAATGAATGAAGGAGACTTCTCTGTTGATTACCATTAATATGACTCAGCTCTAACAATTCCCAGTCTTTCTCTGTTCCACATTCCCAGTGCCTGGAAGATAAAATCTAGCTATCCCTGCTTGGATCATATCCAAACCCCAGATCAACAAACTATAGCCAGAAGTTTAGGGTTAAGAGAAGAAATGTGATCACTGAAGGATCAAATATTTTTCCTAGAAAAGGGGAGATTACTTTGAGCCGGCAGCTCACTTAAGAAGCATCTACTACAAACCCCTACCTCATGGAATTGTTTACAAGGAGTAAATTAGATGTCATACTTAGAGCACGGTGTTCCGCTGGTGCGGAGTCCATGGTGTGGAGTCTATGTCTGGCACTTCTGAGAGTTGCTTTGGTTTTCAGTCCTCTTTTCAAGTATTTTACACACACACACAAAGATTAGAAGCCTGTCCTCAAATATCTCAACATAGACTTTTTTTCCACTGCCCTATTCTAAGGTTAAAAAATCTTCAAACAGGCAAATGATTTACAGCATGTATCCATAATACTTAGTTATCTGGCATAGATTATAAGATGGTGACCACTCATTAGCAATCATATACTGAAAACTAATTATCCACAAAGCACTAACTTCATAATAAATAGTGGATAAGGAGCTCATAACCAGGGTGGAAGAAGATACGCAGTCATGATGCAATGAAAAGTCTTAGGAGAGAGCTGAACACCAAGTACCACAGAGGTACAAAGTGGAGACCATGCCATAAAGTATGGGCAAGCAGATTTTTGCAGGAATATTTAAATGTATGCATGAAACATCCTCCTACATAAATTGCTATTGGATGTTTTATTCCTTCACAGGATAAATGTTGAGGCTGCTCTCCTTTTCACTTGAGGAACCTTATGTAGGTCTATCACGTTCATAAATACTAGGTGTCTGTTAGTCATAGACAACCCAGACTCCCAAGAACATCTCCCTCTCCCCTACAAAAACCCATTTCCCTACTATTTAATGGTGAAAGACCTTCCCTGCTAGCTTAAATCTTGTAAAAATTAGAAATAGGAGGCAGATACTGACAAGTGGGGACTATGCTCTCTACATTTCATGACCCTCAAGTATCCACTCTCTTGAATTCCTTGATTCCTGAGACTCCACAATGATATTGAGTTTTTCCTCAAAGTGACTAATACTCTAATTTTCTCAGTTTAGAAGAATCAAGCTAACAAAACTGTTCAAATAGTAACTTAAAAGCAACTGTAACCTCATGGGGAAGAGGAAGAATAAATTTCCACATGGTCTGATCCCAAATCAGTTGATCAGGCATAAAATATTTTATACACTTATAGGATTTCTAGGGTTAGATCTGTTTGTACATTCTCTTTTCTTTCGCAAATTATGGATTAGCTCTATACCTTAGAAAAGTTGTAGCTCATTCCACTGAGAGAGTACCCACAACTCCCGAGCAATGGGTTTTCTGTCTGTCTTTTATTTAGCTGAAGCTTTCTCACATACTCCGAGTGATTTTAAGTCATTTGAGAATCAATTGTAAATGTTACGTGGTTACTTCTGAGAAGCTAATATTATTTGTACCCATCCTCAAAGCAAATTCTATTTATTATCTGCTCTTCTCCATGTTTCTCTTTATCTTATATTTTTTTGGTTAAACATTGTTTAGTAGGCTTTTTTCCAAGCAATCAATTCATTTTAGAATAAATCTGTTTTGCTTTGCTTTGTTAATCCATCACCCAAGAGTAGGAAAGATAAGGTGTATTTTCGTTCAAAATTTTGTTTATAATAGAAATCACTAACTTTGAACTGTAAAAAAAAAAGAAAAACTCTCATCTTTTAGAATATGATATTAAAATAGATATGAAGAGCATTTAGTGAAAAATCAAACCCTAATAAACGAACACGCTATCCTCACATGATCAAAATCACACTCTGTAGCTCAGCCCTCTGACTGAACACACACATGTTCAGAGAAAATACTCATAAATTTGCATTCTCCTCTGTTGCTCCATTGATCTGGCCTTCAGAAAATGCTTGCTTTAGAGACAAAGCAATTCAGCAATATTCAGAATCGGCAAGAAGAAATAAACGAACCACAGTTATGTATCACTGGGAGATGAAAAGACCTGATACAGTTAAAACAATGAAGCGGATTAACACACGCACATAGAAAGACCCAGAATCATATACAAGACAAACTCTAACACCAAACGCACAAGTGACACTACCAGTAATGGGAGTAAAGGAGATGTTCTGACAACTACATCTGTTACCAAAATAGATACTGTGACAAATAAAAATAGCAAGAACAAGCCCTGTAATGGGATTAAGACAGAGCATAGGAAACTAATGACTGAGGATAAAGACAAACCTGGTGACAACGTCAGGTATTGTGACAAATGAAATGCTTGGATAAGCAAAATTCGGGAAAACAGACAGTTGAAAGACCCAAGACCAAGACAGAGACAAATCTGTCAGCAATACAGATAGCATCACACTGTGCCAGAAGACAGTGCTAAATTATAAATGTTAATGATAGATGGATTCAGCAAAGCCACAAGCAGAACAAAAGAAATGGAATGGAAAAATACCCTTGCTGCAGTGTTTGATGTAGATCTTCATTTTAAGGAAGATGTAATAGTCATGTTCTCTGATGAAGGGGCATCTTTGGTTTCAGAGAGAATAGCAGCATGCTGTTAAATGCCACTGACTCTTTTCTACCATTATCCTTTAGTCATTAGGAAATGTTCACTCACGTAGAAAATCTTGAACTCAGCAATAAAAGAGTCTTCACAAAGTAAGATGAGAGAAGGAAGGAATGAGGAATGAAGAAAGAGAAAAAAGGAAAAAGGAGGAAAGGGGGCCAAGAAAAGAAGAGAAAGAAAAGATGAAAGAAAAGAAAAAAAAAAGGTGGGAGAATTTAAAAAATCAACTATTCAAGTACTTACTGAGCAACCATTGCATGACAGATACTGTACCAGGCACTAGAGGCAAAGAGGTGGAAAAAACAGTCACGGCTTCTGGCCTCGTGTGGCTTGTAATTTGGTAGCAGAAAAAGACTTTAATCAAACAACCACACAAAGAAATGTAAAATTGAAATGCTGATAAGTATCATGAAGAAGTATATGATATGCTGAGTGCACATAACAGGGATTATAGGAAGCCCAGGGAAGCCTTCTCTAAGGAATTGATAGTGAAGCTGAGATGTTAAGGAGCAAAGGTTTGGGGTTGTAGGAGGAGAGTCCTCCAGGCAGTGGAACTGGCACAAAAAAAGGCCCTGTGGTGAGAAGAACAGTAAGAGAGAAGAACCAAAAGAAGGCAGGGGTGAGTCAGGGCGGGGGCTGGAACAGAGAGAATTGGGGAGGGTGTGACGCCTTGATGAGGCTGGAGGATTAAGCTTTCAATCAAGCTTTTGCATCTTCATCCTAAGAGCAATAAAAGCCATTGAAAATGTAAGCATAAAAGTAGCAGGATCTCCATTTACTGAGCAGCTACCACACCCACCATTATGGGTCAGCCCACCTGTCCCCACTCATCTTCTGCCTCACCTCCCTCACTCCCTGCCCTGTAAGCCTTGCTTTTCATCCAGCATACCAGACTTATTCTCAATTTAGGGCCTTTGCATTTGCTGCTGTCCCTGGCTGGACCTCTTTTCCCCAACATCCACATGTGTCACCCCTCACTTCACCCCAGGTCTCTGCTCAAATGTCTTCTCATAAAAACCTCTCCTAAAAACCCAAATTTAAGGCCTATGGTGTCCCCATGACTCTTCATCTTCTTAACCTACTTGATATAGTTTCACTATTCTTATCACTAATACAAACCACCTTCTAAATGTGTCATTGACTATGCACACACATACACACAAACAGAATTTGGCTCCAGGAAGGCAGAGACTTTATTGCTAACTATGCCCAGTACATGGTAGTGCTCCACAAGTATTGGGTGAATGAATGAATGATTCATAAAGAATGAGTGTTTGCTGTCACTTAAGATTATACACACACAAAAGAACTGTAGTCTGGCCTGGCAACTTCATTATCTACATTCTCTCCACAACTTCATCCAAAGAGGAAATCTTCAAATTTAGAAAGAATTATCAATCAGAAACACCTACCTACCTTTTCTAGTTGCATCAAAACCCAATGATACATGGAGATAAGCATGTAAATAAGATTATTCTACATCAGGCGTGCCAAAGGGGAGAGATTTGCAACTCCAAAGGCAGGACTGGTAGGATTAGAGACATTATTTGTAAAATTAGTGTTGCTGTCCTAACTGAAAAGTACACAAATACATAAAGAACAGAGAATAAATGCATCACCAGAGTCTAGAAAGGAAAAACCAAAAATCCACAAGTATTGTCCTTATGTCACTGAAAACCAGCATGGAGAAGAGTTACCTCAATTGCCAGAGAACCAGGGCAATTAAATATCATGAACACTTATGAAGCGAGTATTTATTCATTGAGATTTTATTGCATATATTATTATACAAAGCACCATATTAGATGCTGGGGCAAAATTAAGTCATACTGCTAAGCACGTTCCATAACAATGAGATAGGATGAAAAATTCCAACTCTGGTTTCAAAAAGGCAATTACAGAGATGGGAAAAAAAAACAAACAACAGACTACAAGATATACGTTAGAGATAAAGATTGCCATGGGGGCTGGAGAGAGAAGGAGGAAGAAAACGAATCTCCTCCCAAATTAAAATTTAAGCCACTGCTCCTATCAACTAGGACATAAAGAACACTCAATCAATGTATCTGGCTTTTCCTTTTAAAAGCAGACAAAACAAAACCAGCATCTTGTACATAAGAAGCTCTTAACCTGAATTTGTGAGGGAGAAAGGGAGGAAGACAAGGAAGGAATGGAAGAGGAAGAGGAAGTCATCTGTTTGTGGTTGAAATTTTCGATCGGTAAAGGATAATTTGATCTTCTATGCTCTCCTTCATATAATGAGCTCAAAGGGGCTTATCAGAATAGACCCCATACAGAGGCAATAACCACCTGACTATATGCTGTGATACAAGAGTTGTCAAAAATATACTGCCTGGGGGCCAGCCCGGTGGCGTAGCACTTAAGTTCACAAATTCTGATTCGGTGGCCCGTTGTTTACCAGTTTGGATCCTGGGCACGGACCTACTCACCACTCATCAAGCCATGCTGAGGTGGCATCCCACATAGAAGAGCAACAACTCTACAACTATGACATGCAACAATGTACTGGGACTTTAGGGAGAAAAAAAGAAAAAGAGGAAGATTGGCGACAGATGTTAGCAGAGGGCCAATCTTCCTCAAGGGAAAAAAAAATACACTGCCTGAAATTCTCATGTTGAGTCCCTTTTTCGGTTAAAATAGTGATGGATGTCCTCTGTTAAAATGCAAATATTTTAACTATTATAGCAATTGCTTTGTTGTTGAGAGTGTAGCTAATGGACCAACTGCATCAGCATCACCTGAGAGGCAATTTAGAAATACAGAATCTCAGGCCCCGCCCAGACCTGCTAAGTCTGAGTCTGCATTTTAATACGGTCTCTGGGTGACTTTCATACACATTAAAGTTTGAGACACACACACACACACATTCATGTACATACATACATCCCCCTGAAAGGTAATTCAGTAAAAGGTTGTCTGTCTTTAATACCTAGAACATTTTCACTCTATCCTGAGAAGAACAGAATTCTGGAATAACTTACACAAAACAAATATAATATTTGTGAACCAAGAGTAACAGAAAAGCTATGAACCTTGGGACACAGCCAAAATGGTAAGGCTGAATCTAAGACAATATTCAGAGCATCTATAGAACCATGAGCTCCTGCACCCGGGGTTGGGGTGAACTAGGAAAGGAGGGAAGGAGGAGGGAAGACAGGGAAAGGGAAGAATATTACTTTATTATTTTCTTGATGGGTGTCCCTGGGTTTTATGCAATTTACCAACAGATTTGCTTTGGCTGCCATTTTACAATAAATCCACAGTTCCCTAATTTGTCCACTGATTTTAGAGAGGGTAGGCAGGGCACAAATAACCCTGGTGTAGGGGTTTCTGGTTTCTACTTCTCTCTGGGCTAATAACTAGCTCAGTGCTCTGAAGGAAGAAGTTTAGCTGTCTGAGCCTCTGTTCCCTCACCTGTATAGAGGAAGTTTGCACCACAAGCTCTCTACTAGGGCGTCCAGCTACAGTATTCCATGATTCTAAGTGGCATTTTTACCAACGTATGCCAAATCATATTAGAATCACACATTTCTAACCAAAGTATTCGGCTGCCGGGAAGGAGACTGTTCTCTTTCAAAAAGTAAAGTGACTATGCACCTTAAGGAGATGCTGGTTTGCAGAAGGGCTGCTCTTAAATCGTGCAGTTCTTTTCATTTTGTAACCATCTGTTCCTCTGTCTTCTTCCCTTCAAAGTGCTACCCTCACTACCAATAGAAATTCCCTCAGAGTCAGCGCTTGGGTAAAAAAATGGCATAAAGAGCTAGAACTGAAGTGCAGGAGATACTAAGTACGCATGTACACATCAACAAACAACACATATTCATACCTGCGCACATACATATTACATATAAGCTGTAAATAATACTTTTCTTGTTACTCCTGATATTTCATTAACTTTTCACTAAAATTTTAACCTAGTTGCAGCTATCAGTGAAAGAAATTAATGGAAAGTATCAAAGTCTCTACTGTAAAAAATATATTAAGCTGAAGGAACTCTCTCATCCAGAAATTGCAGAAGGAGATTTGTAGAAGAGATTTGGCTCACGAGTAGGCTGGAGCGTTATCCCAAGAACAAATTTGTATAATGTGTAAGCATCCTCCAAGAAGTCCCCCAAATGCTGGGAAGGTGATCCTGTGCAAAACCATATCTCCTGTAACAAGGCATGGCAGAGACCTGGAACTGTTGAATTTGTAGAGATGATTATAGAAAGTTTTTTTAAAAATGCAGTTGTTTTTTAAAATGCTCTGTTGATTTTTTTTTATTAACTTCATGTTTTTATGACAGCAAGATTAGCACAATTGTCTAGATGGTTTCAACACTGACATAATGGGAGAGGGTTGTGCATGCAAGGGTGGAACCCACATTATACTTGCATTGGTTGATTCGGGTTCCATTTTTAACTAATGATATCCCTGGTTATACTTGCAGTGGATATAGAGATTCATCAGACCCAGATAAAACGAAGCCTCTGCCCTTTATGCAAATACCCATCCATGCTGGAAGGAATGAACGGAACAAAGGTGTTTCCACAGGATAACTCACAAGAATTCTCCCCTGAGAAATGGTTTCAGTTTCTCTCCATGTAGTATTCCCTCTCCAGGGCCTAGAGTTCCCAACTGGAGGTTCTGAAAATTCTTTCTTGTCCTGTCGTTTGACAATCAGGAGAAAATCTGTTTGAGTAAGTACTCTACTGCATTCTTTCCACATGTCCATTTTTCATCAGTGTATTTATTAAAATGGCCACTGAAGATTCTCCTCTTATTCGTTTATCATTGGCAGAAGCACCAAGCTCCTGATCCACATATTTGCACCTGGTGAACCAGCCATGTTATTTCATGAGCAATGCTCTCTTTTTCTTTGCTGCTCAGCCCAATTCTACAATAGCAAACATCTGAGTAGCAGCAGGACCTGCTGGTCTGAGCACAAGTCTGGGAGTCAGGAATTTTGAGTTCAGATCCTGACTCTGACACGTGTTTGTTCTGGTGATGTGAGCTGTCCTATAAAAGCACTCACCATGGTATTCAAACAAGCCTGGAAACTACCGTGCTTATGTGCTAACACAAAGAAATCTTTCTTGCAGCTGTGCTTATGGCATTTTTCAATAGTCTTCTAATGGAGGTTTGGTCTGCCACAAAAAGCACAGTGAAAGGCAAAGAGCAAGTGGCCAGCCTGCTCTTCAGTCACAATGACTCTGACTGCTCAGAGTCCAGTAGGCGGCAAAAGGACGATTTCAAGGTCAATTTCCCCACCTTTCAAACCTGTGACTTCATATTAGAGGATGACACTGTCAGCCTTCCTGTGTTGACAATTCTCTCTGGGAAGGTTAATGTCACTTCTAAGCTTAATAATGGCCCCAAAGTTAGGAATGTACTGTAAACATCCTGAATGTAATGAATAAGTCAAAATAAACAAGAATGATAAAAGCAAACTGTGCCTGAAATTCTTTACAACTAATAGCGGCTGCAAAAGAAGGGGAAAACATCAGCTAAGGTTGAATCCATCAAGGGTCAAATTTGTGTATGAAAATAAAGCACTTAATTATAAATGCAGATGTACCATCCTCCTTCTATGAAATCGAATGTAGCATCTTCATGCTATGAAACTGAAAATTTCCAGTTCAGTGTTTTGCAACATATAACCCAAGACAAATCTTCTGAAAATTGCTGAATTAAGTACCTAATGAAATTTATAAAATTAATATAAGGTCTCAGCATTCTCTTCTGAAAAAAATGGGTATAGCACCATCTCCCTCTCTCATGTCACAAGATGACGGGTTTAAATACAATATTTATGTTAAAGAGCTGAAGGGAACTGTAAATCACTAGAGAATCATCAGATTTGGCCCCTGGTCTTGAAAACTTGTCAAAAAGTATTTGCTCCGTTATTCTAAGCTATCATGATTTTTGCTTTTCTATAGTGCAGTGGTCCTCAACCTGGCTGCCCATTAAAATCATCTAGGGAGTGTGGCCCCGTGGCTTAGCAGTTAAGTGCGCAGGCTCCGCTACTGGTGGCCCGGGTTCGGATCTCGGGTGCGCACTGACGCACTGCTTCTCTGGCCATGCTGAGGTGGCATCCCACAGACAGCAACTAGAAGGATGTGCAACTATGACATACAACTATCTACTGGGGCTTTGGGGAAAAAAAGGAGGAGGATTGGCAATAGATGTTAGCTCAGAGCTGGTCTTCCTCATCAAAAAGAGGAGGATTGTCATGGATGTTAGCTCAGGGCTGATCTTCCTCACACATACACAAAAAAATCATCTAGGGAGCTTTTTAAAAATTTCCAATTCCCAATCCCATCCTAGACCAATTAAACTAGAAGATCTAGAGGTGGAACTGAGAAGTTACTATTCTCAAAGGGTGCTTCTAATGTGTGGTTAGGGTAGAGAACCACTAATGGAGTGCAAATCTGCTTACACAATAATAAGCTGGAAAGCCAAGAGCCAACAAATGAAAGCTGGTGTGCTTCAGGCTGTGATGCAAATATCTTCCTACCTTTACACTCTTCCTATGTGCACAGCTTTCCACTAAACTTCTAACTATTATCTCACCTAATAGAGCTTAGAAGACCAAAGGATTAGTGAAGAGAGAAAAACTTCCACAATTTGGACTAATTGGAAAAATCTATCTAAATTAATGGAAATTCAACATGCTAGAACACTTTTAAAAGAAATGTAATTTTGTTCCTCAAAATAGCATCTTTATCCAAAGGCTTACGAGTTCAACCAATGCACCTTTCATTCATTGATTGAGACTTGTAGAGATCTTTAAGAAATTTCTGTCAATGAATAGGTTTTTAAAATATGTATAATTAGGGCCGGCCTCGTGGCTTAGCGGTTAAGTGCGCACGCTCCGCTGCTGGCGGCCGGGGGTTCGGATCCCGGGCGCGCACCGACGCACCGCTTCTCCGGCCATGCTGAGGCCGCGTCCCACATACAGCAACTAGAAGGATGTGCATCTATGACATACAACTATCTACTGGGGCTTTGGGGGAAAAAATAAAAATAAAATTATAAAAAAAAAAATGTATAATTATCAAATAAGTTATATCAGTATATCAAAAGCATAGAAGATGTTAATGCATTTTTATTAATGATTAGATGACTGTGACCTTATAATAAGGGACAAATATAGCATTTACAGTAGCCTCTATTTTCCTAATTCTTCCCAGCTACAATTTCTGATACTTTCTTCTACCTGTAGACTCAGTCTCATGCTCCTACGTCCCATTTCTCCTTCCAACTTTCTCTCCCTCCTTCTGTCTCTGTCTTTCTCTCTGTCTCACACACACACACACACATATACACCCATAATCTTTGAAAAGGTAGATGTGTCATCATCTCAATTCCCTAGAATTAGTCTTGTTTCCCATATACCTGATACCCACTGGGCTGGGGATGAGAACTGGCATCTTAATCATCACTGAGACTGTATTGTCTCATCATTATCTGACTAAATTCAGAACTAGACTGTGGGACTTGCCAGCCAGGGAGAATAAAATACTACAAGAATCATAATTATTACCGGAAATGTAATGAGAAAACTGAATAATTAGAACTCTTCTCAAGAAAAGTACTATATTCCATTGGGAAGAATGAGCCACATTAGAAGGAAGGAGGAATAAGACCATCAGGGAAGCTACACTGTCTTCCAAAGAGTAAGGGTCTGGCTAACTGCAGGACTTTTTTTTTTTTTTTTTTTTCCCCAAAACCCTAGTAGATAGTTGTACGTCATAGCTGCACATCCTTCTAGTTGCTGCATGTGGGACGCGGCCTCAGCATGGCCGGAGGAGCGGTGCGTCGGTGCGCGCCCGGGATCCGAACCCGGGCCGCCAGTAGCGGAGCGCGCGCACTTAACCGCTAAGCCACGGGGCCGGCCCTGCAGGACTTTTGAGGTGAATGAGTTTGGACTCCGGATGACTGGCTCAGAATCACATTAGGGAGGCAGGTGCGGCCACCATCAGTCCTCGGTCTCCACCTTCCCTGCCTGCCCCTCTCTTTTCCTTTAGATCAGTGGTTCTCAAAGTGAGATCTCCAGACCTGCAGTATCAGTGTCTCCTGAAATCTTGTTAGACATGCATATTCTCAGGCCTTTCCCTAGATCTACTATATCAAAAACTTTAGAATGAACCAGCAATCTATGTTTTCACAAGTCTTCCAGGTGGTGCTCATGCATTCTCCAACTTTAGAACCATTGCTCTAAAGGTTGAATAAAAAATTGAAGGGTGATAAAATTAATGGGTGTTAAATTATTAGTCTTCCCAAGACACCATGCTACAGATAGTATTCCATCCCTGACTAATATTCTGCACAATGCCCCTGTCTAGATTTCCAGTTCCTCGTTAGGAAGGGAACGATTTCCTCATCTCTAACCCATTGTGGCTGAGATCCTCTCACTATTTAGCCATTATCACTCCTCCATTTTCAAAGATGTAGATTTTATACCTTTATCCATTCAGTCACCAACTGGAACAGAGTCATGAACATACTAACTGCCTCTAATAACAACTACCACTCTTTCTTTTGCCCCTTCCCATCTTATAACTACCTGAACATCTTCTTCAATGCAGATTCTACTGGTGTGTCTCCCTTATAGAGCAGTGATTTCCTTAACCATGACTGACTAAATGAAATCCTAGAGCTTTACACAGCAGAAGACCTGACTACAGCCTGTCGCTGAATGGGTTAGGTATCTCCAGTATCAAATCACCTTCCTCGGCCTTCCACACATTATCCAACAACAAGGCGTGTGCTAAAATATATAACAACCCAGTCTCTGAGGAAAAGAAGACCCAATGTATGGTGTTTGTCACTTTCTAAGATGTAAATCCTCCCACTACGGCTACCAACATGATGTCACCAAATGTAGTGTTGCAAGGAGATGTGTATAATCAGCTCTGGAGAACCTGTGTAAGCCAGCTGCAGCCCACCACTGCCAGAAAGCAGCTCATAGTAATCCAAATAATCCCTATGCCCCAGTCTACCCAATTTATAAATATAGACATGTTAAAATGAAGATATAAAACTATAGCAAATATGAGAAGATAAACCTATATAACCTCAGGTTAACACAGTTAATGTATACAATTTATTCTTCACAAACATCTACCATGTACCTACTAGGTACCAGGTACTCTTATAGGCACTATGTAGGGCAGTGGACAAAAGAAACAAATATCCACACCCTCACGGTGCTTCTATTATAAAGGGCAGACAATAGGCACAAAAGGAAGTAAAAGATGTATGTTAGATGGTGATAAGTGCTAGGGAGAAAAAATTAAAGGAGTTAGAGGATCTGTAGGGTCTCAATTTTAAACAGTGTGGACAGAGAGAGTCTTGCTGAGAAGGAAACATCTGAACACAGGCCTGAAGGAACTGAGGGAAGAATTATTCACGGAGAGGCAACAGCAAATACAAAGGTCCCGAGGCATGAAGGCATTTAGTGTTCTCAAGGCACAGTAAGGAGGCAGGTGTGTCTGGAGTGAAATAAACAAGGAGATTACAAAAGAAAATGGGAAGGACAGATCATGAAGGGCCTAGTAGGTTTTTCACAGTGAGATGGGAGCCACTGGAGGGTTTCAGGCAGAGGAGTACATTGTCTGACATACATTTCAACAGGATCACTCTGGCTCATGTGCAGAGAATAAATTGTTCCTGTGCCAGTTGAATGAAGTGTGCAAAGAGGGAGACAGGTGCAGGAAGGCATTACAGCAACCCAGGGGAGAGATGGTAGTAGACTGAGCCAGAGTGACAGCAATGGAAGTCAAGAGAAATGGTCAGATTCTGAATGTGTTTTGAATACAGAGGCAACAGATTTGCTAATGTTTTGGAATGTGGGGTATAGAAGAAAGAAAGGAATCAACAATGACACCAACGTCTTTGATTTGAGCGGTTGAAAGGATCCAGGTAGCATTAGATGAGATGGGGAAACTTTGCTAGCAGCAGATTGAGGAATTCAGTTTTGGACATGTTATGCCTGAAATGACTATTAGATAGCTAACAGAAGATGTAACATAAGTAGTATACATAGGAGCTTGAAGTTCAGGGGAGAATTCCAGGCTAGAGCTGTACATTCGGGAATGGTAAGTATATAGACAGTATTTAAAGCCATGAGACTAGATGATCACAACAGTCAGATCAGGCATAGAACAGAAGTCCAAGAACCGAGCCTTAGGAAAAACCAGTGAGGGTGATAAAGACAGGAACCAGAAAAGTAGGATTTCCTGGTTCATAGCTTTCTGTGACTAAAACTTGATACAGAATCAGTCGAGTAATAAACTTGAACACTTACTAAACGCCAAGCACTATTTCACGAAAAGTGTCAAAGTCTTATAATACCAAATTACATTAATAATGAAGATAAGATTGATAAGGAAATCTTATGCTTGCTCAGGAAGGGTGATTTTATTTAAATTACCCCAGTTTCCAAATAAATAGCATCCAAATCAAGGAAGATTCACTGTTCTCATTGCAATTTGTGAAAAAGAACAGAAAAAAATAAATCCAATATTATTTAAAACTTTTATTCCACTTACTTCAACTGCCAACTTCTTCACGAAATATGTCCTGGTTGTAATCCTTCAAAATTCATCTTACATTTGACCTACTACTCCATAAATTCTCTGGTGTTCCATCCTCCTGTGTGTTAACTCTCTCCTTGAGCTTCCACAATAGTAGCGTTGGCCTACTCTTACAGCATCCGCTTACTGCAACTTGCAACAGTCATTTACAAATGTTCTTTCCCAATTCTCTGCCCTTCCTTCCTTCCTTGCACCCTTCTTTCCTTCCTTCCATCCTTCCTTTATTCCTTCCTTTCTTCACATATTTACCGTTAATTCTGTCAACGAATAAGAATATGCTAGCTACTGTCCTCATAACATGTGATCTTTACATTTCTTTATATCTCTAATTTCCTTACAGGGAGCTTTGCAGATTTTTTTTTTTTTTTTTTAAAGATTTTATTTATTTTATTTTTTCCCCCCAAAGCCCCAGTAGATAGTTGTATGTCACAGCTGCACATCCTTCTAGTTGCTGCATGTGGGACTTAGCCCCAGGATGGACGGAGAAGTGGTGCCTCGATGCGCAACCGGGATCCAAACCGGGGCCACCAGCATCGCAGCGCGCGCACTTAACCACCAAGCCACAGGGCCGGCCCAGCTTTGCAGATTTTAGGAAACCAAAAAATATCAAGCAATTTAAGGAAGAAATTTCTCAACAATTGTTATTTAAAATGTCATTCTTGTCTTTTTTCTAAAGTTAAATATCTGTGCCATGCCGTAGGCAGAGCCTAAGTCATAGAACAATGAGACAGAGTTTGGTGGAGTGGAATGAACACGTGGACCACTGCTTAGTAGCTCCCAGTGTCAGTCTTGTTTGTTAAGGAGAAAGGCAAAGAGTTGCCATGAGTCTCAAAGCAACATGGACAAGACAAACGCAGTCCTAAGAACACAATCACAATTCATTCCTTATATAAGTTTATCCCTCTGCTTCCATCATCAAGGATCAGAGTGAATACATTCCCTCAGGTTGCATTTTCAGAAGTGGGAGTTCATTCCCAATTGGCTGATTTACTCCCAAGGCTAGCTCATTAGAAGCTGTATCCTGCCTTTTGGTTCTTTTTTTTTTTTTAACTAAAGTTTAATTATTCTACAACAAAAAAGCAACATCTACTCTTGTATATATGTTCAAAAGATTACATTTTGAACCAAACGTTTTTTAATTTTTCATGATCCTCACTTTCTTTTTTTCTAGGGAAAATCAATTTTTAAAAAAATCTTGGGGAAATCCTTCTATAGTCCCAAAAGTTCCAATGATCAGAACTCAGTATTTTGCTTATGGATAGGGCTATATTTGCACAAAAATATCCTTCATATGGGAAATAAAACGATATAAGTGAATGTGACATACAGCCTTATGCACCGGATGTTACAAACGGTATACGATATAATGATATCATAGTAGGTTTTTAATTTCTTCATTTAAAGTATTAGTTTTTTTCCTGCAGAAGATAAACTCTCCACATTTGGATTTGGAACTCGTGAATACCTAGAAAGTAATAAAACTGCAATTAAATTTGTGGACATAAAAATATGCTTTTTCTTTTCCATTAACAGAACGACCTAAACAAAATTACATTCTGTTGGCAAAGATGTGATAAATATATTTGTTCAAAGGAGTAAAAGAACAAAAGTTTGTCAAAGATGTGTTTTATCCCCTGAAGCCTACATGAAGTTCTTAATTATATGTCTCTATGTGTAAACCACAGGCATTGGAAGCAGAGAACTTGAAAGTATTTAAGTTACTTTGCACTTTGGAAATTTTGCAAAAATTTACTTGGCTACTTGTGCCAGAAAGATAAAAAATAAAATAAACAGGCAATTCTTATCATTTATGTTCTTTATATAGTTCAATACATGTCTAATCAAAATATATTTTTACATGGAATAAACCATTTATGAGTACCATCTATTAGAGGATCAATAGAAATAGAACGTTCCACAGCCTGAAACTTGCATAGATTTCTGAGAATTAGAAATAATAATGTATACAAATGTTCCCATTAACAAATCGAAATCAACTGTAGACTACAAGCATATGAAATATATGACTTTGCTTTTAATATTTTACTTTTTATGAAATATGTATCTGGAACACACAGAACAAACAGTTATTATATAGTTCATAATTACTAGTACAATTACTAGTAATTATACAGCTAACTCCTGTGTAACCACCACACAGGTCAAAAACAGGGCATTGCCAACACTCTAACAAATAGAGAATTGCTGAGCCATGGAAGAAGGAAGGAGGGAAATATTGTAAATAGTTAACTTAGTCTGCCCAAATCAACCACGTTTTGGTACTAAAGTAAAAGAGGAAATGTAAATTAAGCCACTTACAATAAAAACATAACTATCCGAGCAAAATATTAATACACAAATAAAATCCAGGTATTATAGATTTAGAATCAAAAATAATTCATGAATAATAATACAAACCTATTTCTTAAATTAGTATTATAATTCTGTATTATATCAGCTAATGGAAGAATGTTGCTAGAGATCTAGATAATGGAAGATGAATACAAGTTTTATACTTATAAGGTTTATTCAATGCCTATTAAGTGTGAGGAAAAATCTCAGACAATTCAAAAATTGCAATGTCAATGGGTTACAAACAATATTAAACAGGAATTCATCATCAGACATGACTTATCTTAGGCCTGGCATATAACGTCTGAAATTCCAAATGCTCTTTTGCATAAGCATGCACAGTGATAGCAGACAAAATGGAAGACATACAGGCCCACTGTACTGATTTGAGAATCTGGAGACTGGATTCTATTTCAGGTCTTGCTCTGAACTTGTTATACTTTTGGTAGATCACCTACCCACAGCTGACTCAATTTCTTTCCCTTAAAATAAAGAGGTGTATTTCTTTACTAATCCACTCAGACATTCATTCAGCAAATATTAATTGAAAACCTACTATATGCCTAGCACTATTTGAGACACTGAGAATGCAGCAGTAAACACGTATCTCACCATCCCATGTACACACAGAGGGAATACGAAGAAACTATAAAAAAGCAAGCAAATGAGGAAAAAAAAGTGAGAGGTGTTATCAAGAGAATCCACCTAATAATCCAATTTCTGAGTAGCCAGAAATTTTCTTTTTAAGGTTTCAAAGTTTTACAGTGAGGAGAGAAGGTTCTTATTTGTTTCTAACCATATTCTCATTTATTTAAGTTGATGCTCACCTGTTCCCAGAGAAACGTGACATCTCACACAAGACATTTCATTCACTCACCAAAGATCTACACAATTATCAGAGAATTGCACAAGGAGAAAACACTCCTCCTAAACACAAAAGAAAGAAGCGATGAGCTGACTTGTTGTTTGTTTAGAAGACAACATATTGCCTGAGTTTTTCAGGGTGAAGAGCTCACTTTACTAGAACATGAACAGAAAAAGTAAATAACCAAATTCAGGAGGGGGTGCTTCTAGGAGCTCTTGCATGTTTTCCTCACAAAGACTGATTTTAGAAAATTCAACTTTCTCTTCTTCTCCTGTGTGCCCTCCTTGAAAATTTATTTTAGATCATTCGTCATTCTCAACATCTAATTTCCACAAATTAGAGATACGTGGCGTACATTTGTTGTGGAAACAAACCAGTTTTCAGATAGATCAATCTACTTTCAGTAGCTTAAAAGGGCTGTCCACATGCAAAGAACCATTTAGGGAAATTCAAAATGGTAAATGGGGGAAAGCAAGTGAGTAAGATAACGCCACTTGATCTTGGAACATTAAGCAAACAAATAAACAGATCTCCACTACCATGATCACAGTAAAGTCAAGTCTTGGACAAAGAAGGTCCCTGCCAGGGAATTACTAGCTGTCTACAAATGGATCACAGAACTAGACAATCCCATTGGTGTTCCAAATTGTATATCTGATTCACAAAGATGACTTACACAGGAGAAAAAGAAAGCAAAAGTATAGAGAAGCATGAGAGAGAGAGAGAGATCTAACTTGAGAACCATTGATGTAACTATAGTTGCTCCCTTATCTTCAAATTTCCCCTTTATGAAGATGACCAGTCTCTCTACAGCCAGTCCTGCCTCCCAAGGTCCACACTCACATTTCCAACCATCTTTTGAATAATTCTGCATCTGAAACCAAATATCTCTAAAATCCTTAAATATGTATTCATTTTTAGGATTCAACTTTTCATGATTATGCAATTTGGAAAGTCTACTCTTACTTTTCAAAAGTCTTCTTCATTTTATTCAAAAGTGGTAACAGGTTTTCCTTTCTTTCTGTTATTATTTGCTGGCATGAGCTCTAGTTTCCAATAAGTGTATCCTATTTTAGATATATACAGCCTTTCGTTAAAAACTTCGGATCTTTTTCTCAAAATTCAAGTCAAACCAGAGTCCCATTCAGAAAAGAGGGGCCCAATCCAAGTCAGAACTCACTTGTTAACCAAAAACAGATCTTTTTTTCATTTTTCTTTAATCTGGAGGGCAATATTCAGCAGAGTGGAGAAAAGAAGTATAAAGGTGGAAAAATTAAGGCAGTGATTTAAGTCAGGGAAAGGCACAACTTTTCCCTAAACTAGATGTGATAATTAGAGCTATGAGTACAGGGAGTGGGAACCATGAGGAGCCTACAGACCGTGTGGCCACAGGTCTCATAATAAGGTCAATAAGATCTTTGTTGGACAGAAGAACTAAACCAATATTTCCCAAAGTTGGCCCCCTTGGAACCCAAGTCCCCAAAGAGGTTATCTCTTAAAAAAAAATAAAATTCTGTAGTCAAGCAACTTTTGGAAACACTGTATAATAGATGCACATCAGAATGATTCACAATACACATTAGTATATTAAAGCCCCAGAAATCTTGGAGTAAAAAAGTTTCTACCTTTCTTTGATACAACTTTCCTGAATTTCTTTGACCGTAGAATCCTTTTTTGTCAAAAACCATCTCAATAAAGCAGTTTCTGGCCTAATTTAAGTTAACATTAACAATATACCTTTTATTTCCCCAAGCCTGTGAAGTATTATCTTTCTTATCTTTGCTTTTGCCCTCTGAGATCCACAGTTGGTTCAGCTTAAAGTAACTAGAGTTTTGGGGGTTTTTTTCCCACTATTAAATGAAGCTTCACTTTGACATTTTTGTCATCTCCATTTAAATCTTTTGAGAAGAGCTTTCATTTACCTTATTGCCTTTTCAGTCTCTTACATTTTCACCCAGACTTCATATTGGAAACATGCTCTGAAGGATTTTTGAAGAATTGTATTTTTATAACACTAGGGTATTTAGAAGAAATATTTCTTTCTTCCCATGCGTTTATTTTGCTTTGCTAACATCATCTGACAGAACTTTTTGCATTCGATGAAGCCTCCTTCAAGGTATGTTGACATGTTAGTTGGTGGTCTAGCAACTCTATTAAAGATCTGTAGCTGTTAAAGTGTTGCTTTTCTAAAAATGTATACACTACTTGAAAAATCAATCCAGAGAGTAATATAGTTCAACCTTCACACCTATGCCCTAATATCAGTTTCACTGTCAAAAATGAAGTAAATAGAAACTTGGTTGGCCAGAATATACCATTTCCCAACTAGACTGGAATGCCAAGGTGTTACCTCACTGTCCAAAGCTGTCAATTTTCTGCTCTACCCAGATCTAGAGCTCTCAGCTGTTTTATGCTTATGCTCACACCCTCCTCTATTATTATTTGAAATATCAAGAGAGTTAAATGATACAACTAAAAGAAAATTTAAATAATCATAATGTTAAACATGCCTATTTCAAACACTTTTTGTGCTTCTTCTGGAAATTCTGAAAAAACACCCTGGAACCAAGTAGGAAGAACAAAGCTGGGTAAGGGGATGCTAGTTAATAATAACAGACCTAGATTATTTATAGTACTTTTTATTGGCATTGGTGCCTTCCTTTCTGGAACTACCTCCTGCAATTTCTCTTCACATTTATCATTCATTCATTCTTTGGAGTTCTAAAGGCCATCATTTACGTTCTTGTATACTTCACAAATTTGAAAGATTATATATAAATGAAAGAAAAAATGAAACAAGTTCTTTGAATATTTACTAATTTCTACTCTAGATCAATCAGAATTTTCTAAACTGGTAATGTAAAACACTGTATATTAAAAGATGTATTCTGCAAAAGTGTTCTGTGGTCAAATGGCCTGGGCATGGTCTAAGAGTTTAGAAACACTGGGTTAAACAGAGTCAACCAAATTTCCTTATTTTAGGACCTCTCTGATTAGTCAATATGCTAATGCTTATTATGACTCTCTAAGAAGAGCATATAGTATACACTGTTTCCCAGTTGTTTGACCATGGAGACCCTTCACTTTGTCACATATATTAACATATGCCAGGAGTGACTCCAGTGCAAAAATGCCTTCAAGAAATTCAGGCTAACTCAGGCCTCCACAGTGTTTACTCCAGGGACAGTGACAGTAGAAAGCAGCATTCTAGAGGAACTTATGTTTATTCCTCCCTCTCCCCCAGAAAAGGTAGCAGCCAAAAATAACATTGAGATATTTTTCAAATGTGCTCAAAATACACTGAAACATTGAATATATCATTTAGTGATTTCAAACTTTAAAACGATAAAGTAAAGCAAATTTGAAGTTATCCAGATTAAATTAAATTCAGAATGACATATTACTTATAAAAAGAAAAATAATTTGATGATAACTTCTTAAAATAAAGTATATCTTTGGGGGGCCGGCCCGGTGGCGTAGTGGTAGGGTTCGTGCGTGCCACTTCGGCAGCTTGGGTTTCTGTGGGTTTGGATCCAGAGCTCAGACCTGCGCACCACTCATCAGGCCATGCTGTGGCAGCATCCCACACACAAAGTGGAGGAAGATGGGTGCAGATGTTGGCTCAGAGCTAATCCTCCTCACCAAAAAAATATATATATATCCTTTGGTATAGAAAATTTGGTCTTGAAATTGTTCTGGTTACTATTCTTGCATTAAAAAATCACCCCAAAACTTGGTAGCATAAAACAAGCATTTTTACTATGCTCACAGAAAATGTGGGTCATGAATTCAAAGAGAGTACAGCTTGTTTCTGCTCCTTGGTGTTTTGGGCCTCAGCTGGTGGTGACTCCATAGCTGGAGCTAGAAGCGTTGAGGCTGGAACCCACTGTCAGGAGGGCTTCTTCATCCATACACGTGGCACCTTAGAAAGGATGGCTGGAAAGCTGGCCTCAGGTGAGATGGTCAGCTGAGCACATCTACACACGGCCTCTCCATCCTGGGGCCTCAGAACAGTCAGCCTTCTCACGTCACAGCTCATTGTTTCAACATACAAGTCAGAACACCCACGGCCTTTTATGATCTGGTCTCAGAAGTCACAAAGTGTCACTTCTGCCATATTTTCTTGGTTTCAGCAGACACAAGCCCATCCAAATACAAGGGGAGTGACCCTGTATCTCAATGGGGAGAATTGTCAAAGAATTAATTTAAACTGTCATAGAAATACTTTACAAGACGTGTTTAACATTTTCTCCACCAAAAGAATGTCTAGATTTCACCTCTCAGACTCAGCTGAGATAAAGTTCAGTGGCATGAGAGGATGATTTGTGGCAACTCAAAATATAAACTCTCAGGGAAAAATGACAGAGCTTGAGAAAAATTGAGTGTGAGTGTTGGTGGGTGGATTTCTATCTTCATTTTTGCAGAAAAGAGAAAAATAAACAAATACAAAATATGGGACGTGGTCTAAAAATTAGGAAAAGACCTTATAATTTGTGAGATCTGATCAACGCTCCCTCTATGATTGACATTGATCACGCTGGTTGCCTCAATATGTTAGTAAAAAGCACATATTGTGCTGGATTAGAAATCATATCTGGGTGTAACAGACTAACCCTTCATGAGATATGGATGAATCAACTCTTCAAGTGGATGTACACATTTGTGCCCTCATTCTATACTAGTCTACCCATCCGTTCATGCAGTCCTTCAACAAACAAGTACTGAGCTCTCCCTATGTGCCAGTACTGTACTGTTTGCTGAAAAAACATGGATATAATAGTATTTTTAGTTTCTGCCCTTAGACAACTCGGTCTAGAACAATATTCATACATTCATTTGTTTAACTTCTTTTTTTAGGCAATCCTATCACAGTAGAAGCTTAAAATCTAGATATGTTAATAACATGTGAGTTAAATGATGAGAAAACCAAACAAAAAAAGTCACAAAGCAGTGTATTCATAAGTTATGAAATAAAGTTCAGAGTAGGAGAGGGTCACTATGGAACTGGGCAAACTAAGACAACGTCATGGAGGTGTTTCAGAGATTTGTTCTCTAAAAAGAGGTAACTTACTAAGGGCCAAATATTGATCTTTATTTGTACCAACTATACATTTTCAAAGGTACGTGACAAAGTTGTGCCATGTAACACACAAAGTACAGAAAATGTTACATGGCTTTAATTTATCTAAAGAAAATGATATTTAGCGCCATTCTCCACTTGGTCTCCACTGACCAAGTTTGGTGAAAAGAACATCAATAATTTTTGTGTTTCACTAATATATTCTACTCCCTGCGTGCCTTTCTCTCTCTCTCTCTGTCTCTCTGTCTCTCTTCCCTCCACTGCCTCAATCTTCTCACTCCCTGATTCGTTTTATATTGTACCAAGACATCAGAACTTGTGTGGTCCAAGAAAAATAGAGGAAGTTCTCCCCCAGTGGTCACTCACGGCCATTGGTAAAAGCACTCATTGTCCTTGTTAACATGGTTCATTCAGAGGTGGCCAATGCTGCTACTGGCTCAATTCCATGTTCTCAGAATTGTCTCTATGGACTTTCTCCTAGTCTGTCAAGTCAATGTTGGGGCTTATTGCCCAACCTCTTGGGGCACTTCCACATAAAAATGCTGGTAAACTTTTCTCTGGGGTGAAAAGGACTAGAACACAAAAACACCAAGGACTGGCTGACCTTCTGTCCAGAAAATGTGTAAAATTATTTTTTATTCTGTTGTTGGTAAATGTATTCCAACAAAAAGCCTAAGGGCAAGGTAATAATGTTATTACTATATCGCCCTACCACAAGTAATAACTGCACTTTTATTTAAAGGTTACCAACTTCCAGAAAAGAACCGCCTTGTTAAAAAGGGAGATTAAAGCACATGAATCCTGAATACCTATTAGTTGCCCAAATATGAGAGGAAATATGTAAATGGCCTTGGTAACAAGAAAATGAAAAGGCATCTCTGTTTAGTTATACATCTAACATACCTAATACCAGTCATTTTGTTCTAACTGTGCTATCATTTTTAAACTATTTGATATTCATTGTAACTTATCCAATCATCATAAATTCATTTGACATTTGGAGATTATATCCTGAGTTGTTATCATCCAATTTGTATATCTTTTAGGATCAATTGCCTACCAATACTGTGAATTTCTTTTCTAATTTGAAAACTCTGCTGAAACAGTAGTTTTTCATAATTGACAAGAAGCACAGAGCAGTAATCCTGTCTTTTTTTTTTCTTTGCCTTTTTGATGGAAGCACTTATAATCAGCATCTCAGTATCAGAGGCTGCCATTGTTATCAACATGTTGCTTCAATCTGTCTTCAATCTTTACCTCCAACTGAGAGATATTAACCATATTTTACATTTCAGTAGTCAATCTGCCTTTTCTATTTATTTTTTGAATAAAATATTTAGGTGTAATTCTTGGCTGATCATATTAACAAATGGTGTCATTATTGGTATAAAAATAATAACATTACATTTAAATATGATTTCTCAGTTGAGAGCCTCATTTTACAGGAAGTGAAAATCACTCCCATCAGAGATATAAAAAGTTAAGTGTTTTGCCCAACACACAGAGCTATTAAGATAATCAAAAAATGTTTTTTTCTAGGTTCCAATCTTTAGGCCCACCTTCATCCCCGCTCCTCACTGAGAACTATCTAGAAATGAATAGACTGCACATTTTAACAACTACCAAAACAAGCTGCACAGACCCATAGACTTGTGGAACATTATTGCTCAAAAATTCTTTGGAGGTTTTGAAACTTGGTTGCAAGCTGGAATCACCTGGGAGCTTTAAAAAATGCTGTTGCCTGGGTCACACCCCAGAGATTCTAATTTAATTGGTACAGAGTGAGGCCTAAACATCAGGAGTTTTAAACGCTCCCCAGGTGATTCTAATATGCAGCCAAAATTGAGAACCACTGTTCCAAACCCTTGTTTTACGGATGAAACAATTAACCCTATCAGTGACACATACAAATTTGATGTTAGAACTAAAGCTAAAACTCAAGTCTTCAGAATTCCAGTTAATAACTCTTTTCACTAACCCGAGAGTTTTTTAATGTGTTTCCCTGGATCTGGGGTTCCTCAGAGGGACTACAGGGGCCATGGAAATGATGGGAAAAAAAAGAACAGAGGTCTGGTCTCACTCACCCCTCAACAATATCAGCTTTAATTTATCTTTTTTATATGCTAGACTGCTTTGCAAGATTTTTCCAGGAAAGAAAGAAAAACAGAGGAAAAAACGTGTATCTCCTAAAGTAAAAATAAGTTTTACAAACACATAGAGACAGAGATTGGATTCGTGGTTACCAGAGGTTGTAATTAGTATTTGGGTGGTGAACATGATATAATTTATGCAGAAATAGAAGTATAATGATGTACACCTGAAATTTATACAATGTTATAAACCAATGTTACTGCAATAAACAAAAAATTAAAAAAAAAAAGGTAACATTTGAATAAAAACCTGAAGGAAGTGGAAAAAAATGTTTTAAACTATTGCAAATAGATCATATATATAGCAAGAGATCCTCTTCTCAAACAAAAGAAAGAAAAGAGTGCTTACCTCAGCAGCTTATATACTAAAATTGGAAGGATACAGAGAAGATTAACACGGCCCCTAGGCATGGATGACAGAAATTCATGAAGTGTTCCATTAAAAAAGAAAAAACAAAAAATTATGACTTCTTAAGGATAACCCCAGGCCAGTGGATAAAGCTATATATGTTCAAATGTAAATCTGGGGAGTTGATCAGTTTAAATCTAAGACAATGAATAGTCCTTAGGGCTAGAGAATAACTGCTTTTAACATCCCAGTGTATATTTTATAATTCTTAAGGAGAGCTGTGTCCTTCCATGGTGTGAGGTGGATTGAGAATGCCCCCGAGGAACGTTAGTTTTGAGAAGGTAAGAGGGCATTTCTTAAACAAGAAAGGGAAATTGGACAGAGTGGAAGGTCAGGAGAGGAGGCCAGAAAAGACTATAGAAACAAGGGCAGGAAAGTCGGATAGAGAATGCTCAGACAGGAACTCTGGTTCCTGGAAGAAATTAAACTTATGCTTACTTTATAGGCTGTATAAGAAAGGCATACAGCCTGAGAAGAGAAAGTGGAGAACAGCTGTTTCATGATCACAATCTTTGCTTGGAAAACCTCCATCCACCTTACCTTTGGAGCAGGCCTGGAGCTGTGAAAATGTTAAGCCACAGGGCTGAACGTGGCTATTCAGCAGCCATGATATCAGCTAAGACTCAATCAATATCTACCAAAATCTTGCAAGGTGCTGTTTAATGTGTCTCGATAGTTTCATTTATTCACAACTTCCTGCCTTTGAATTTCCAGCAGTCATCCATTCTTTTATTTTTATTTTGATAGGTTTATAGTATTTTCCATTACTGCATGAAATCTGAAATACAATCTCATTAACACATTTTTGTTATTAATAACTGGAGATAATATATAATTTATAAGAATAGCTATCATACATTGATCACCTACCATTTGCCAAAAAGCATGAATGTCACCCTGTAAATATTGTCTTTGATCATCATAAAAACACTATGAAGTTAATATTATCTTCTTTCTAGTCATGGGGAACCTTGGGCTCAAAAAGGTTATTTTGCCCAAGGTCACACAACTTTAAAATATTTTTGTTAAGATTTCCAAAGCCTGTGTTCTTTCCTCTACTACACCATGCTGTTTCATTCTCTCTATAGACCCCTGAATCAAGAGGAAATGCCCACATGTTTCTGAAATATGTAGGCCATCAGTACTAAGCACATTTGAAGCTACTTTTTTTTTCCATTAATGGGACTCCATTTTCCTTTGTATCCAGAGACTCTCGGGAAGCCACAACTTTACATGAGTTGCAGATTAAAGCAAAAAAAAAAAGTAATTATAAAAAGCATTTCATGACTTAAAAAGACATTTCTTCCTGAATGAGACTTTGCAATATTTCATCAAATTTTATGAGCTTTAAGAACTGTATATTAATGAATCCAGAAGTCCATCTCCATCTAACTATATAATAGTTAATCTTCTGCATATCTACCTTATAGCAAGACAATTAAACATATTTATTTTTGAAAATCCTTTTTTTCCTTTCCTCCTGCAGAATATCTAGTAAAAATCCAACATAATCATTATCACTCTGAGTTTAAAATGGTAAACTGTTTCTTATTAAAATTCTTAAAAATATAATGTAAAGGTCATTCCTTTCTTCCATTTACCAAGGATGCATGTCAACCCATCTCCTCTAAAATAAATCTACAGTTGTATAAATTGTAACCCATAACCCACGTAAGACTAAGGTAAGATTTTGCTGGATGATTTTATATTTAATTAATTAATTTATTTATTTATTTGTTTGTTTGTTTGTTTTTGTGAGGAAGATCAGCCCTGTGCTAACATCTGCCAATCCTCCTCTTTTTTTTTTTTTTCCTGAGGAAGACTGGCCCTGGACTAACATCTGTGCCCATCTTCCTCCACTTTGTATGGGACGCTGCCACAGCATGGCTTGCCAAGTGGTGCGTTGGTGCACACCTGGGATCCGAACCAGCAAACCCCAGGCCGCCGCAGCGGAGCGCACGCACTTAACTGCTTGCATCACCGGGCTGGCCCCTGGATGATTTTATATTTCAAACCTTGTATGTGGGGTTTTGTTAATAGTTGATACTGACTTACCATACAATAAATATTCAGCTTCCTAGGGTGATTTCACTTCCAATTCTCTCTTCTTCAATATTTAAATTATGTTCCAGCTATCTCTGCTTGCTGAAATAAAAATAGCTAAAACTTACTGAGTACTTAATACAATCCTAGGCATTTCAATCATTTTAAGTAGAAAATCTTGATTTATCCTCATAACAAATCTGTAAAGGACATATAGATATTACTCCCATTTTATAGATAAGGAAACTAAGTTTAAGTAATGTACACAAGGTTACTTCCTTAACAAGTATAAGGCATTGATTCAAATTCAGGTAGTCTAACTAGAGCCCTCTGATGACTTGGCTACTCTTTAATATACAACTTGCACGCCCCTTCTCTTACTCTGCCTTAAATTATTGTTATACCTCACCGCCTGCACAAAATCAGAAACTAGAGGACAGAGTCTCTGTCTCTCTTATTCCTTTTATCACCTTACTATCTCCTAAGATAAGACCTTGCACAAAATAGGTGCCCAACAACTTGAACTAAATTATTAAATTAAATTGCACTAATTAGATTAATCATTTATTCATTCCACAAATATTTATTAAGCACATCTCTGTGCCAGTCACTGTGATATATGATAGAGATAGAATGGTGAACAAAATAGGGAAGGGTCTTCCTTGTCTTCCTAAAATGAATATTCTAATTTGGGGTAACATTATATTAAAAAAAAATCCCTAGTCACTGATTTAGTTGGCACACTTTTAGTTGTCAGTGAAAGGAACTCAACCAAAACAAGCTTAAATTAAAAGGAAACTTCATGACTTACATTCCTGAGAAGCCTAAGATGTGACTGACTTCAGACACAGCTAGATCTAAGGCTTCAAAAATGCCATCAGGAAATTCTCTCTCTCTCCCTCCTGGCTTTGCTTTCCTCTTTCTGTTTTGTCCTTAGGTAGAGCTCTCTTCACGTGGTAGCAACAAGAGCTCCCAGAAGCTCCAACTTACAACATAGCAACTAAGGGGTGGGGGAAGTACTTTTTCCTGAAAGTTCCTGCAAACATTTTTGGTGGAGCTCTCATTGGCCACTCTTGGGTCACACCTCCATCTCTAAGCCAAGCAAAAAGGCCAAAGACAGGCTACGCTTTGGTAATGTGCTCATAGCTCATACCTGTGGTGGCGAGTGGCTCCTAGAACATTGGGGCAGGGCAAGCTTCCCAGTAAACCACATACCTATTACTGTCAAGGAAACAAAATTGTTAGCTACTCCATAACCTTACTGGTTAAGAAATATTTCTCTATCAATATCCTTCAAAGAAATGACCCCTCATAAAATGATCAACACCACTAAAAAGGATTCTTTTAAACCTTAGTTTGGATTACTTTGTTGAATTGGTAACTCTACTAAACTCACACATTATATTCAACCTGTTAGTTTAAAAAAAGACAATCCCACCAGCAAAAGCATCAGGCTACTAGCTAGACTCTAAACTGATGTATGCATTAAAATGGCTACATTTGAAAGATGTTTCATATTAAAAAATCAAAATTTGAACAAAACGTTTTATTGCTTCTCCTAGATTATTGGAATTATAATCTCTTCAACCCGTATCACATCCATAGAAAACCTTTCCTGAACTCAATTTCAACAATTTCTCTTCACATAGCATTGGCTAATCCTAAAAATGCTTAATAAAAACTGACACAAAATAGCCCATAAAAAGAGAATTCAAAGTCAAACTGATTCACATATTAAAATTCCGAAAAACAAAATTGTACAAAATACAACCATAATGTACAAAACACACTGGGAGACTGAAATTAATGGGAAGATCAGGGAATGGGGAGCAAACAGAAGTAATTGAAGTGCTCATTAACTCCTTTCACTTTGGGGGACTGAATATATAAATAGTGAAAAACAACCACCCAGTTGATTATGGAAACATGGGGAGCAATCAAAGTTAAAAAAAAAAAAAAGGAGCAAGAAATCAAGGTAGCTAAAGAGAATAACTTGGGAACAGATAAGAAATAAAAATAAAGCAAGCAGCTGACAAACTGAAAAAGGTGACTAGGGAATCCTTAGGGGACAATGAAGAAAAGTGGCCTTCACAAAACATGGGGACAGATTTTAAGCTACAATCTAAAAGCTCGAGAGACATTAACATTGAGCCTACTAGTTAAAATCAGAACTAAATGCAGCTGATATCATTTCCGAGTCCAGTAGATAGCATCAATCCATAAGAAAAAAATCCCTCGAGTATTATTAGAGAAAAATTTAAAGGTAGCAATTATACACGCACACTGCATGAACTAGGCTAAATATAGAAGCAACGAAAAGGGCAGTTTAAGGCACTTAAATAAACAGACAATGAAACAGAGAAACAAAATTGATGGGAGGCTTATCTTTCTAAGGGATTTGGCAATATCGTATCAGACGAGAAGACCTGCCTGAGATGATGGGCTCAGGTATAAGAAAGAAATTTTCACTAAAATGCCAGTAAAGGAGTGGAGACCCAGATTAGGCCTCTATTTAGCAGATCAACCTAATATTTTTTTAAAGTGTGACAGAAAGAATCCTATATATTCATCACAGAACAGTTCATTTCTTCTGGATCAGACATTTTGCACCCTCTCTTGCAGTTAGGTGGGGACACGTAAATGAGTTCTGAATGGTAGAATGTGGGAGGAAGTGATAAATGATACTTCCAGGACTGGCCCTAAAATCTCTTGAGCCACCCTTCAAGTTCTTTCTCTCCTTTGTCAAAGGAGATGGTAGAGCCACTGCATAAAAGGAGCCTGGTGCCCTGAATGACTGAATGGAGCAGAGCCTCTCTGTGGATCCATGGCAAACTAGGATGTAAATATTAAATGTTTATTTTATTAAACAACTGATATCAGCCCACTCTCACTAATACACAAACATAGGCCCAGAACTTACTGAAGAAAATTGAATTGTTTACATTACAAAACCAGATGATTTTTGAAAGCAGAGCTAAAGAGAGACAAGAAGGAAGAGTCTTGCAGTACAATGAAAGTCCAGGGATAGATGAAGTGGAACAATTAGTGAGTTCACGTTATTTGAAATGGCAGAGGGGTATTTAAGAAAAAGGACGTCTAATATAAGTTTCAATTTTATGCCCTGCTGTGCTGCATTGCACGTTAATCTCCCCCTTGGATACCAAATCTTCAGTAAAATTTGCTAAATGCAAAGCTTTTAAAAAAATGTTATCTTGATAGTAAAAGAATCTAATCAGGGTGTGTCTAGCAGGGTAATATAAAGGAGAAAAGGAGCAGTGTGCACAGGAGGTGAAACAAAGAGTGGAGATTAAGAATTTAGTAACAGCAGTTTCCTTACTCATTCTGTGAGGACAGCATTTCTATAAAACCAAAACCAGACAGACATTATAAGGAAAAAAAAAAAACTACAGACCAATAACTCTCATGACCATAGATGCAAAAATCCTCAACAAAACACTAGTCAATCAAATCCAACAAGGTATAAAAATAATTATACAGAACAACCAAGTGGGATTTATCTCAGGTATTCAAGACTAGTTCAACATTCAAAAATAAATTAATGTAATGGTACTGAGAAAACTGGATATTCATATCCAAAAAGTGAAACTGAACTCGTTCCTTACACCACTCGCAAAAATTAACTCAAAACGGATCAAAGAATTAAATGTAAGACCTGAAACTGTAAAACTCATAGAAGAAAGAGGGAAAAAGCTCCTTGACAGTGATCTGGGCAACGATTTTTGGGGATATGATAACAAAAAGAAAAATAAACAAGTGGGACTACACCAAAGTAACAGGTTTTTCTGCTCAACAAAGGAAACCATCAACAAAATGAAAAGGCAGGGCCTGCCCTGTGGCGTAGTGGTTAAGTGCCCGTGCTCTGCTGCTGGTGGCCCGGGTTCAGATCCCCGGCACGCACCGATGCACTGCTTGTCAGGCCATGCTGTGGCGGCATCCTGCATAAAGTGGAGGGAGATCGGCAGGGATCTGTCTTCCTCACTGGCTCAGGGCCAGTCTTCCTCAGCAAAAAGAGGAGGATTGGTATGGATGTTAGCTCAGGGCTGATCTTCCTCACACACACACAAACACATTAAATAAATTTAAAAAAAAATAAAAATAAAAAAGCAACCCATGGAATGGGAAAATACATTTCCAAACCACATATCTGATAAGAGGTTAATATCCTAAATATATAAGAAACTGAGAGAAATCAATAGCAAAAAAATAAATAATACAGTTAGAAAGTGGGCAGAGGATCTGAAGAGACATATTCTCAAAGAAGACATACAAATGGCCAACAGGTGCATAAAAAGATACACATCTCTAATCATCAGGGAAATGCAAATCAAAACAACCTTGAGGTATCACCTCATACCTGTTGAAATGTCGATTTCAAAAAGACACGAGAAATAACAAATACTTTCTTGTGTCTTTCAAAAAGACACAAGAAATAACAAACACTGGTGGGGATGTGGAGAAAAGGGAACCTTGTGCACTATTGGTGGGAATGTAAATTGGTGCGGCCACTATGGAAAACAGCATGGAGATTCCTCAAAAAATTAAAAATAGAACTACCAGATGATCCAGCAATTCCACTTCTGGGTACTTACCCACAGGAAACAAAACTGTTATCTTGAAGAGATATTTGCACTCCCATATTCATTGCAGCATTATTCACAATAGCCAAGGTATGGAAACAACCTAAGTGTTCATCAACAGACGAAGGGATCAAGAAAATGTAATATATATATACACACACAAACAAAATAGAATATTATTCAGCCTTAAAAAAGAAGGAAACCCTGCCATTTGTGACAACATGGGTGAACCTGGAGGGCATTATGCTAAGTAAAATAAGGCAGACAAAGAAAGGCAAATACTGTATGGTATCATTTATATATGGAATCTAAAAAAAAAAAAAGTGTACTCATAGAACAGAAAATAGAAAAGTTGTTGCCAGGAATTGAGGTTGGGGAAATAGGGAAAGGTTGATAAAATGGTACAAACTTTCAATTATAAGATAAATACAATCTGAGAATCTAATGTATAACATGGTGGCCATAGTTGATAACGCTGTATTGTATCATTAAAATTTGCTAAGAGAGTAGAACTTAAATGTTCTCACCAAAGAAAAGGGGAGGGGGAGGGAAGGTATTACATTTTGCATTCATTGTAAAAAATTTTGAAAAACAAAAATTAGAGAGCTAAAAATGTGGACAACCCAAAATCTCAACACTCGGAGAACCACTACTATCATTTTCACAATTATAATATAACATTAGTAACTGATATTACCTTCTACATCATTATCTTTTACTATTTAACCTTTTATCATCAGGCTCATCCTACGTCTTGAAAACCTCTCTGTAAACGTTATTTTGAGATGAATATGCCATTTCTGTAAATACATAAGCTATATAACCATTCCCCTAAATGGGACTTTTCAGTTTTTCTAAGTTGGTTAATTTCAAGTCGTATTGCAATAATAAAAATCACACATATACATTTTTTTTTGTAGTTTGCATTATTTCCTTAGGATAAATTCCTAGAAGATGAATTCTTAAGTCATGGTGAGTCATATAAACTGAAGGCAGAAAACATATGTTGAATTAGGGAACTCGAATTATTTTTTGGAGGTCTCTTTTTCTAGCTATAATTATAACAGTCTCAAAGAAGCTACATAAATACTGCTAAAATTAGTAACAGGCCAAACGTATTGATATATTGTAAATTAATGGTATATTCAATCAGATTGGAGTTATTTCTTGAATTTGATGGGAAGAATCATAAAGGTTGGTTATTTGTCCAGTGGAATAGATTTTTGAGCTCCTGTATTATTTGGAATGATCTATTTTAAGTACTTGATATGACAAACACCTACATACACACAAATTTGGCATCTTATTCCAAATGTCTAAGATGGCAAGACTACCAGACTTTTCTAATTGAGAAAAAAGCAATATTTCTCAATCCAGAGAGATACTGAAAAGTTGTCTTAGCGAAAGATAAAGAACAAGGATATGTGTTTCTCCTAAACTCCTTGTGCTGTCCCTGCCTCCTTATGATAGCAACCAGTTTTACATAGGGAAGTTGCCCATCCCCGGCTTTCCTTCTACTTGAGATCCAGCTACATTCCAGATTGCTAATAATTGAAAGATCAATTGCATCATAGGCTTGACAAATGTCATTTCAAGTGGTGCATATCCAAGATGGCAAAAGCTATAGTATTGACCAGAACAAAGAAACTGCTGAAGTCGTTGTAATAAAGGATGATAGATCCGTATGTGATCTTTTCAACAAAATGCCATCTCTTGAGTTCAATTTTAGGCTGTATTCTCGGAACAAAGAGATGGGATTTAACTGACCATATTTTCAAATACATAATGCAACAACATAATTTTTAAAGGATGGTACTCTCTTCAAAAAAAAAATGGAACCTTGAAAATAAAATAGAAGTCAAGTAATAAATACACATGCATTTGGTATAGGATACAAAAATTTGGTATAGGATTAAGAGGAGGCAATGACTGATTATTCCATAAATGATGTTGTAAAACTCGATAGCCATCTGGGAGAAAAATAATTGTATCTATACCCCATACTTTATATCAGTAAACATTATAAAATATCAACATTTAAATGTAAAAATGAAATCATAATAGTTCGGAAGAAAACATGGGAAAAAACTTTCGTAACCCAGGAGTGGAAGCATTTCTAAGTATCACAGAACAGAGAAGCTGTAAAAGAAAAGATGGATAAATTGGACCTAATTTTTAAAAATGAAATCTATATGGCAAAAAAACACCAGGGCCTGCCCCGTGGCATAGTGGTTAAGTTCGGCGCATTCCACTTCGGTGGCCTGGGTTTGCAGGCTCAGATCCAAGGCGTGGACCTACACCACTTGTCAGCCATGCTGTGGTGGGGACCCACACACAAAATGGAGGAAGATTGGCACAGAAGTTAGCTCACGGCTAATCTTTCTCAGCAAAAAATAACAACAACAGCAACAACAAACACCAAAAGTTATGTCAAAAGACTATCAGCAAAATAACAAAGTGAGAAGTTATTTGTAATTCATATTACAGACAACGGACTAATGGACTAATATTTCTCTAATATACACATATTTCTCTAATATACAAAGAGCATCTGCATCTTGATAAGAATAATGTCAAAATAACAATAAAAAATATAGGCAAAGAATATGAACATGCATTTCACAGAACTGTAAATACAGATGGCTCTTAAAAATATGAAAAGACGATGATGAAGGAAAAGGAATTAGAATTGTTGACCTTATCTTCAGGACTTACCATTTTTCATAAATAATTAAAAGGTGGGTATTTAGGAATGACAATGTCGCCTATAATATTTGCAATTTGCGGTTAGATAATGTTAGTCTTCAGGTGGATTTTTCTCCCATCACTGTTTAGCGTACAGAGTGAGTTTGTTAGATCACTTGTATGGAACATAACCGAGAAGGAAAAACTAGAAAACTTTGCCAGAATTGGGAAAGAAGAAACAATATGGCTGAGTTTGCTTTTTGTTTGTGCTTTTTTTAGCTGGGTCTTTTTGGAAAGGTGAGTGTCAACTCTTTAAAAACACATCATTAACAAATTCTGAAAAGTATAAAAAGTATAATAATAGTCACCCATAACCACACTTGAAAATGGTCGCATTGAGCATTTTAATGTAATTTCTCTCTAAATTTCCTATATAAATATACATTCTTTTAGTACACACACACACACCATAAATACAATATATATTGTGTATACAGAATATACTATACACTTTAACATAGCAGAATTTTCTAATCTGCATTTTTTTCAATGAACATATCATAAACTGGAAAAAGAGTTTTAAACAACTTTGAAGGAAATATAAGGGTATTTTAGTATATGGGATGGTAGTACCAAGACCTTAAGCAAGAATGTGAGGTTGGGGGAGGGAGGTTGAAGTTGAGTTTCTTCACAGCAATGTGTGTGCGTCTGTTGGAGAAACCGATATTTTCTTTCCTCATGTTTCCTTTCCATGCACAAAGCCTTCCCCCCAAAATAGCATTTCCAGTCTCTTTCCCGTGTGAAGTAGAGTCACTTATGTGATTGGCGAGTTTGAAAACAGAATGGTCCATGTGCAAGGCTGCTCCTTCAGGGTTCTCTCCACCCCTGTGCAGGAAGCATTCATTCCCTTTGCTCTCTGCCTCACAGTAAGTTACCTGTCCCAGTGGGTAAGTCTTGTGCCTACCCATGTCTGCCTCTGCCTGAGCAGGTAAGTTTAATTCTGGAATAAATCATTGAGAAGCACATTACAACTGCAATCTCCAGTACAGCTTTAATCTGTAATTAAGTTGCTACTTTGATCTTGAGATGTCTGCCTCTGCTCGTTTGACTTGAACTTGCAAGGTGAAGAAAGGGGTAGTATATGTTGACTCTCTAAAACTCCAACTTTGTCTATAACTACATGTTTCCAATTCACAAAGTATTTTCATGTCCATTATCTGATTTGATTTTCACAGTAACCCTTAGATGTAGGAGGGAAGATATTAACATTTGTTGAGTGAACGCCTACTGTTTGTCAAAAATGGGCCAAGAGTTTTACATTTTTTTATCTTAATTAATCCTCACAATTTTGAAAAGTAGAATTTACCCGTATTTTAAAGATCAGAAAATGGAGTCTCAGAGAGTGAAATGACCCGCCTAAGATAGATAGACAACTGGTAAGTGGCAAGATAGGAAGTTCAAACAGAATGTAAACACCAGGATTATATCCCTCATCCACTTTTGCATTCCCGGGTCCTGGTCTCATGCATGGCACAGAGAAGGCATTCAATAAATATGGTTGAATAAATGACTCCAAGTAAATGCTCTTTCCACCGCACCATAGAGGGAGAAGAGATATTTTTTAAACTACCAAATTCAGGAAACCTTCAAGCTACAACCCTGTTACCATGGGCGGGTGCGGTCAGTGGGAGGAACCTAATGCTCATTTCTGAAGATGTTTAGGGAAATCCTATAAGTTTGTAGGTGATATAGCAGAAAACAGAAAGAACTATGAAATGCGAGATCTGGTATTTCCTAGGGGCCTGGTCACTACTAAAGCAGTGAGATCATTAACACAATCATTTGCTCACTCTCATCCACAATTCTCTCATCTGTAAAATAAAAGTGTCAAACAAATTATCTTGGAAGTTGTCGTAATCCTAATATTCTACCAATATGTGAAGCCAAAGCTCAACCTTAAAAGGAACAAATGCTGCTGCTTTCCAAACAACAAAGACTGTGTATTTATTGCGTAGTTATATAGAGGAACTAGAATTGAACACATGGATAAAGGACCTCTAGTTTTGAATATAACATAGTTCTCACATGTCCACAAGTCTACAAGCCCAGAAACTCCTGAGGATAGAAAGACAGATGATGTTAGTCCATAAAATCAGAACATTCTAACAGGAAGTAATAGCATAGATTCTATTTGAAAATGTATGGCTCCAAAAATCATGATTTAGAACTTGCAGTTCACACTGAGTGGAAAGAACTAAGACGAAATAGAAAAATTGCTTTGCCTAAGGAAGGCAAAAGAAATATATCTTCCTTTCAGTTTTTTCCCCCCTTTGTTTCTTAAATAAACAAACACACACACAGACATTATGAGTGATATTTTTCCAGGAATACACACCAGACAGGTATCTTATATTTTAAAAGATGGGAAAAGGAAATTAAAAGAAGCAGTCATTTTCTTTGTCACATCTGACAATGCCCCCAGCAATAGGTGAGAATGAAGGACCGTGCAATGATATGCATTCCGCTATATCTTTGCTGACCTGAAGCTTTCACAGTCAAAAAGAAGGCAGGTAATACCCTCCATTAACAGAGAAAAGCTTTAAAAATTGTTCAAGTTTACCAGTGTCATTATTATGCTATCTGAGTTTTTTTTAAGATGCCGGTGTAAGATTCAAAGTGACAGCAGAATGTACATGTCAAAAAATATTCTATTTAGTGGCCTGCTTTTTGAGGAAACAAAGGAGCCTGAAAATTAACTTAATCAATTTACAAAAAGTTTAAACCATAATGTTCTAGAAAAAATAACAACAAAATGCATTAAGATCATCATTGCCTGCATCCAGAAGCACATAAATAATTAATTACCTACTGGATACCAATTTTAGCCAAATCATTCCTACAAAGTATCAACAAAGGACTACTTCTTACTAGATAAGAACAGAGTATTGTCTTACCAATATTCAAAAGAACAGGGTGGGGGGAAGGCCCAATGTATTATTATTGTCAGATAAGGGTGCTATCTGTATCTTAGAATTATTAAGCAAGTATTGTTAAAACAAAGTGGGTGGTGGTGGTATAACATCGATATGTAAATGGTTATTGTTTAGTCCAGCAGAATTTTATAGTCCTTACTCCAGCTTTTGACCCCCTATTGAAAAATCTAACCCTGACAGCAGTTATCTAGCATTCACATCAATAAAAGTCTGTTACTTCTGCTTCACAGCTTCATAGTGGTAATCTAGCCAGAACTAAAAAATAGTCCCTTAGAAATGTATGCTTTAGCCCTCTACTTATACATACATTACCAAGAATTATAGAATACATGAGCAAAAAGCGGTATCAGGTATAATCTTCTTAAATCCCCTTATTTGACAAATTGTCTAGTTCAATAAATACCACTTGTGCATCCACTAAGGAGGTGCTATGCTCAGGATAGGGAGGAACACAAAATATATGCAGATGCTGTCATCGTGGGCTTTACCCACTTGTCCAAGTTCATCTAATTTATAAGAGCCTGATCCAGAACTTGTGACCAGAGTCCCATACTCATAAGCTCTCTTCAGTATCCAGCATGCCCTTCTGTTCTGTTTTGGCCTTCTAAACCACTTGCCAGCCCTCAGGGTCTAGTGGTTAAGATTCAGCACTCTCACCTCCAAGGCTCTGGTTTGTTTCCTGTTGGGGAACCACACCACCCTTCTGTTCGTTGTCCTACTGTGGCAGCTGCATGTTCCTGTGATGCCAAAAGCTACGCCACCAGTATTTCAAATACCAGCAGGGTCACCCATGATGGACAGGTTTCAGTGGAGCCTCCAGACTAAGACAGACTAGGAAGAAGGACTCGGTCACCAACTTCTGAAAAATTTGGCCATGAAAACCGTATGAATAACAGTGGAGCATTGTCTGATATAGTACCAGAAGGTGAGAGGATGGTGGAAAAAGACCCAGCAGGGTTCCACTCTGCTATCCACAGGGTTGTTAAGAGTTGGAATGGTCTCAATGGCACAAACAACAACAAAACACATAGTTACTGTTATTCTTATTTTACAGATAAAGCAATGGAGGAGTAAAGAATTCATATAATAAGCTCAAAATCATGTACCAAATAAGCTTCAAAGCCAGGCTTTATCCCATGTTTCCAGATACCTAGCCCAGCGCTCTTACTACTATCCCAGAAGTGGAACGTAATATTCTCTGAATAGGTAAACTCACATAATTTGGTAGTAGCTGCATGAACTGCATGGTTAAAGAGATAATTGTTGACTATATCCAAGTTTAGGGGGGAACGGTTCCTTAACTGACTGGTGATGTCGCCATGGACACAAGAATGGGGATGATGGCAAGTGTGTTCAAGGTTTCCTACCTGTGCACAGTTCTATTACCTCAACAAAAGTCATTCATATTGTCAAACAAATACACTAGTATGATACAATTTAAAAGTTATGTAATATATAATATTTCTCATCTTTATCTATCCAAGAAGCACTATAGCTATTATGTGATGCTAGGTATTGGTAATGTAAAAATGGATAAGATTTGTTCTCTGTCCTAAAATAGCTCATACTCTAGCAAGAAACATAGAAATATAAACAGCTAATACAATAAGCATTGTACTCGTAAACATAGCTCTAATATTCCTATGCAGCATCTTTAGTTTTATAACATGGGATAAACAAGGTTTGGTATCTTTATATACCAAATACCAAGTGAATGTCTGAATACGACCTACAATTATCATTATAACCGTAGTTAAAATGCATATGGTGCATGTAACTCTGTCATAAGTTTGATGTGCAAATTAAATGGTATAATGCATTTTAAGTGTTTAATACAGTGTCTGAAATGGAGAGACTACTCTAATACCAGCTGCTATAAATTAGCCAATTGCCCCTTCCTTTAGTTCCACTAAAATGCTCGTGAAAGCATAGACAAATGTAAAAATTCACAAAACTGAAAATTGAACTAAAAATCAAACTATTATTAAAATTTGGAATGAATTTACACTAAATACAAAGGCTGTAAAACTGGATTGAAAAATATCAATGAACTTTTGCTTCTCAGTGGATATAGTAAGCTGTTACTGGTAACAAGCAGAAAAAAATGGATAAATTGGAACAATTTTTTCATAGGCATATTGGAGAGCTTTGAAAGCAAAGAAGACTAGATGAATTAAAATTCCAGGGGAAGAAAGGTCCTTCCCAGGTATGATGGGTGAAATTGTGTCCCTCAAAAAGATATGTTGAAGTTCTAATCCCCAGTGCCTATGGAAGTGACCTTTGGAGATAGGGACCTTGCAGATGTAATCAAGTTAAGATGAGGTCATTAGGGTGGGCCTTAGCCTCCAGAACTGTGAGAAAATAAATTTCTGTTGTTTAAGCCACCTAGTTTGGGGAAATTTGTTACAGCAGCCACAGGAAACTAATACACTAGGTGAGGAAAGATTTCTGACCATTTTCTTCCCTGGGGGCATCTCCTGATTCTGGCCACGGCTGAGGATCAGCCTTTTCCCAGGTTGAAGGACTCTACAGCAGAGCTTCTGGCAGCCCTGTGAGGTTGGTGTGGCAGATTAGAAACTGGTGAAGCACAAAATTTAAGCCCATGAGACATTTGTTGAGTCCTAAAGAAGAAAATGAGAAGCTGGGAGGCTAGACCAAAAGGCCTTTAAATGCACAGAAAGATCCCTAAAATTATTATGAAAAGGTAGATAAATGTAACAAATAATCAAGAGAAAACAATAACAGAAGCAGATCCACAGATTATCTACCTGTTGGGGTGAATAAACAAGGACTCTACAATACTATGATCAGTAAGTCCCTAGTAGGACTGCCCGGGGAGAGAGAGAGAGAGAGAGAGAGAGCGATCACATATTATCAAAATCAAAATAAAAAGGCAACATTACTAAAAATTGTTAACATAATAAAAAAAACAGAGGGGGATATAATGAACAACTTTATGCCAATAAATTTGAAAATTAGTTGAAATGGAAGAACTCCTTGAAAACCATAAAATAGCAAAACTGAAACAAGAAAAACATCTGAATAGTCATTTATCAATTAAAGAAATTTAATTTTTAATTATAATCTTTCTCACAGATGACCATTACTGCCTAGCTTCCACTTAAATCAACCAATAAAAGAACAAAATACATGAAACAAGAGTTTTCAAGACCTTTGACAGCAAGCCGAAGGACGGTGATTACTGGGAAATACAAAAGAAATGGGAGGAGCCCTGCTATCACCCCAGTTTAATGCCTTCAGAGAGTTTCTAGGCACCGAGGCAGGAAGGGGAACCCCAGGTAGAGACCAGTGGACTCCCTGAGTTGAAGAGACAGCGCTGAAAGTCTGGAGACATGAAGGCAGCAAGTGTTTGCTGGAAAGAACACCAGAGAGGAGAGAGCAACAGAAAGGAAAAATTTCAGAGAACTGTAGGTCCCCTCAAGGATTCAGCTGAGTCTGATCAGCACCAGTGTGTGAGCAAACCACATAAGGCCGAGGAAAGAAAGCCGAAAGGATTAGAGACAACAATCTCTGATGCTTACATAGGTTCAGGAAACCTGCCTCATCCCACCAACAAAAATGGAAAAAAAAACCCTATTCACAGGGCAGTCAGTAGAGTACACAGAAGGGTTTTGTCTCAGTCGTGAGGAAAATTTAACCCTAGATTGAGCATGGCTTCAGTCTCACCTAACAAATCATAAAAAGGATCAAACCATTTCCAAGCAATTTAATTGCATCCCAGAAAAAGGTCAAGAATATTTTTCAAGAGAAAAATGTCCAGAAATGAAAAGGTAAAATTCACAGTATCTGACATCAATCAAAGATTGCCAGTTATGCAAAGAAGCTGGGGTATCTTAGCCATAATGATGAGTAAAACAATCCATGAGTAAAACAATCCATTAAAACAAAAAAAATCAACTGAAACCAAACCAGAACTCCACAGAAGTTAGAATTAACAGACAACATTAAGACAGTAATGACAGCTGTATTCCACATGTTCAGAGTAAAGCAGAGATATAGAAGCTATAAAAAAGAACCAAATCTCATTCTAGAGATAAAAACTACAATTCAAAAGATTAAAAAAATGCAACAGATATAATTACTGGCTGATTTAAACCAACAGCAATACAAACATCTAAAGTGAAATGTAGAAAGAAAAGAGAATGTTTTTTAATGAACAGAGGATCAGAGAGCTCCATTACAACCTCAGGCAGCCTAATAGATGCATAATGAAAAGAAAAGCCATAGACCAGCAGAAAAAATTGTAAATTACAGACAAGCTAAAGGACTTGAATTCAGAATATATAAATAATTTTAAAAACTCAATAATAGGAAAACAAACAACTCAATTTTTTTTTAAATGAGAGAAAGACCTAAATATACACTTCATCAAAGAAGATATACAGATGGTAAAGGAGCATATGACAAAATGCTTCACATTATTAGACATTAGGGAAACACAAACTAAAATTAGAATAAGATACTACTACACATCTATTAAAATGGCTAAAATCAAAAAGTCTGACTGTACCAAGTGTTGATGAGGATGTGGAGGAATGGGAACTCTCATACACTGCTGCTAGCAATATAAATGCACAACACCTTTGGAAAACAGCTTAGCACTTTCTAAAACTGTATATATTCACCTTTCATTTGATCTAGTCATTCCATTCCTTGGTATCTACCTAAGAAAAATGAAAGCAAATGACCAGGCAAAGACTTGCTAATAAAGTTCATAGCAAGTTGATTTGTAATAAGCAAAAACTGGAAGCAACCCAACAAGAGGTAAATAGATAACAAACTGTGTTGGAGGAAACAATCCAACAAGAAGTAAATGAATAAATGTGGTATATCTATACAATGGAATACTACTCAGCAATAAAAAAAGAACAAACCATTGCTACATGAATGAATATCTACATATATTATTAAATGAAAGAAGCCAGGCAAAAAAAGAGTATATATTGTATGAGCCGGTTTACATAAAGTTCTGGAAAATATAAACTAACATATAGTTACAAAAAGCATGTTTAATAGTTGCCTGGGGTCAGGGAATTGGAGAGAGTCAGAAGGGAGGGATTTCAGAGAGTCATGAGGAAGCTTTTGTAGGTGATAGTTATGTGCATTATTTAGACTGTGGTGATGGTTTCATTCGTGTGTACCTATGTCAAAGTATCAAATTGTTTTGCAATTTAAATAATTTATTTCATGTCAACTGTATCTCAATGAGGCTTAAAACAAATTCCCACAAAGAATACTCCAGGCCCAGATGACTTCAGTAGTGAATTCTACCAAATATTTAAGGAAAAAAAATAATGTAAATTTTATGCAAACTCTTCCAAAGAATACAAAAAGAGAAAATACTTTCCATTGTCTCTGATACCAATATATCCCTGATACCAAAACCTTGTGAGGACATAAAAGGAAAATCACAGCCAATACGTCTTATAAAAATAAATGCAAAAACCCTAAACAAGATATTAGTAAGTTGAATTTAGCAATATATAAAATATATCATTACCAAGAAGGAGTGCAAGGTTGGATCAACATGTGAAAATCAATCAGTGTAGTTCACCATTTTTAACAGAATAAAAAAATTATCATCTCCATATATGCATAAAAATCATTTGATAAAATCTAAAACTTGTTCATGATAAAAGATCTTATCTTACTATTAATAGAAGGAATTATTACTGAATAATCTCAGATTATCTAAATCTGAGAAAAGTTAGCAACAAAAATCCTACAGTTGGAATCTTACTTAATGGTAAAATATTGAACACTTTTCCCTTTAGTTAAAAAACATGATAAGCATATCCATATCACCATTTCTAGTCAACATTATACTTTCAATAATTCAAGAGGAATAAAAAGTTATAAAATTGAAAAGGAAGAAATCATATTGCCAATATTCATAGATGATATGATTGTGTACATAGAGAATCTAAAAGAATCTACAAGCTATTAGGATTCATAAGTAAATTAACAATAAGACAGTAAATTAATGGTCTATGGATACTAGTTCAATACATAAAATGTATTTTTATACACTTGCAAGAAATGATTGGAAAATGCAACTTTAAAGAAATACCATTTACTTAGCATTTGAAATATCAAATATATAGGAATAAATCTGATAAAATCTACTCAACATCTCTACAACAAAACATTATTGAGAGAAATTTTAAAAGACTTAAATAAATGCAGAGATATGCAATATTCATGGATAAAAAGGCTTGTTGTTGTTAAAATGTCAGTTCTCTTCAAATTGATCTACAGAGTCAAGGCAATCCTAATCAAAATACCAGCCTGTGTGTTGTGTGAGAGAGAAACAAGTTGACTCTAGAATTTATATGAAAATTAAAAGGACCTAAAATAGCCAAGGCAATCTTGAAAAGAACAGAATCTGTGATCTTAAGCTCCAGACTTCAAGACTTATAGGAAGCAAGCATAGTTAAGATGATGTGGTATTGGCAAAAGGCTATCCACATACACCAACGGGAACAGAATGGAGTCCAGAAACAGATTCACACAGTAATGGTCACCTGATTTATTTTAAAGGTACCTGTACCTTTTAAGACAGGGAGGATGATCTTTTAAATAAATGGTGTTAGAGCAGCTGGATCTATAAATGGGAAAGAATGAACCACAGCTACTTGATACCATACACAAACTAATTTGATACGGATCATAGACCTAAATGTTAAAATAATAAATCTTCTAGAGGAAAACAGGAAAATATCGTCATGATCTTGGGCTAGGCAAAGCTTCCTTAAAAGAACACAGAAAGCACTAACTACTTAAAAATAAATAAATAAATAAAAGGGGCTGGCCCGGTGGCATAGCGGTTGGGTTGGTGCCGCTGCTGCGGCCCGGGGTTCACAGGTTCGGATCCCAGGTGCAGACCGACGCACTGCTTGTCTGGCCATGCTGTGGCAGCATCCTACGTAGGGTGGAGGAGAGTGGGCACGGATGCTAGCCCAGGGCCGGTCTTCCTCAGCAAAAAGAGGAGGATTGGCAGCGGATGTTGGCTCAGGGCTGGTCTTCCTCACAAAAAAGAAGATGGAGAAATTGATTTCATTAAAGTTAAGATATTCTGGCTATCCAAAAACATAAATAAGAAAGTCAACATGTAAGCCACAGAGAGGGGAAAAATGTAAGTGTTAAAAGGACTCACATCCAGGAAACATAAAGAACTCCTAAAAGTCATTAAGAAAGAAACAACCATCCCAATTTTTTAATTGGCACAATTCTTAAAGCGGTACTCATAAGAAAGGATATCAAATAGCTATTTACCTATACAGAAAGGCACATAATTAGTCATCAAGGAAATTGAAATTAAAACAACAGTGAAATACTTCTACACATCAACCATAATGGCTAAAATTTTAAAGGATTTGTCATACCAAGTGTTGGTGAAGAAATGGAGCCACTGGAATTCTCATATGTTACTAATTGGAGTGTAAATCTCATATGTTACTGATTGAAGTGTAAATTGCACTGGCAATCATGACCCAGCAATTTCACTCCTAGGTGTTATCCAAGAAAAATGAGTGTATATGTACACCAATAGACAAGTTCAAGAATCTTCATAATTCCTTTATTATTATAACTAAATGTCAGCAACAACCAAAAGAACTATCAATAGTAAAATGGAACCATAAACTGTGACATGGGTTACTACACATAGATTTTTAAAAATGAACTACCACCACATACAACAGGCCAGAAGTTCAAGAATTGCAAAATTAATTCTTGGTGATAGACGTCAAAATGGTGGTTATCTTTGCAGAGGAGTGAGGATATTATTGACTAGGAAAGTGTCCAAAGAAGCTTTACGTGGTGCTATAAATGTTCTCTATCTTGATGTGGGAGACAGTTATATCGTTGTATGCATATGTAAAAATCATCGAGCTGTACACTTAAAATTTGAGACTTTACTACATATATGTGACACCTGAATAAAAATAAACAGAAAAGTTAAAGCATTAATAATTTTGTTAAAAAGTTAAAAATTAAAACAGGGTCAAGGAGGTTACATCTTGCATTCTAGGTAAGCTAAAAGGTGCACTAAATAAAAATCTGCTAAATACTGGCATTAGAAGCTATCATATCAAGTCAGGCCCTAATGGTCTGAGAAAGTAATATCTCAGTGGAGCTCCAAGAGCAACGGGTGAATCCCGTACCCATTTTCTCAGCAAACGCTGGATCTAAATAGATTTTCTCTTTACCTGAAGATGAGTAAACAGAAGAGAATTAAAAAGAAAATTTTAAAATACTACACAACTGGAAAAAGAGAACATCACCCAAGAATTTCAGAGGAAGAGCATACTGCTGATTGATTTATTACAGGACCTTCATGCAAGCCTTTAGACAGCACGTAAGAAGACAGAACTTTCGTAAATATGAGAAAAAAACTATAAAAGTAGAATAAGTTTAGATGATTAAACAACAAGATAAAGATGAAAAAGTGTGTTTGCTCTCAACTCAAAAATATAAGTTGGGGGCTGGTCCAGTGGCATAGTGGTTAAGTTGATGTGCTCTGCTTCAGCGGCCCGGGGTTCACAGGTTCAGATCCCAAGCACAGACCTACACACAGCTCATCAAGCTATGCTGTGGCGGCATCCCACATACAAAATAGAGGAAGATTGGCACAGATGTTAGCTCAGGGACAATCTTCCTCAAGCAAAAAGAGGAAGATTGGCAGTGGATGTTAGCTCAGGGCCAATCTTGCACACCAAAAAAAAAAAAAATATATATATATATATATATATATACATATATATACACACACACACACACACACACACAAGTTGGATAAGTATAGGAAATTCTAAAACCCTTCATAAAAAATAGTGGCAACTATGGGTTTCGATTCAGGAGAGACGATAGTTGGAGTAAAAAAAGCAATAGATTATAGGGAAGAGTGAGAATACTTGGAGACCCTCGAGATTAAAGTTTAAAAAACTACAGGAACCTACATAAGACTATAAGCAAAGATAGGACAAGACCACATAATACTAAGGTTAATTCAGTCACCAACCATTAAGCAAGCAAGGACATGGTATAAAGCAAGGAGGATAATATAAAAACATACAGTAAAATTCTGCCGTGAGGGCACATACAGAATCCAATATATTAAATTAAGTTTGAGATTAGATTATTACAAGGTTGGGAGCAAACTACCCTGGAGATCCAGGATCTGACTGCCCTTTACAGATTTGCTCTGGTCCAACTGCTGTTTGGCACCACCTGCCCCTTGCTGGTAATTGCCCCTCTGGCTTAAATAGCAATGGGGATGATTCTGGGTTCTGGAGACTGCCTGGGACTTCCAGGACAGGGACAATTAATTATTCCAGGATCTCTCGTTAGTTGCTGTCCTTTGTTAGCTCTACCAAGGAGACGGGACCAAAAGAACCCTGGGCGGGGTGGGAACTCATCGTCTGCTCTCCCCCTACCTTATGTGAGTTGCCTGCAGCTTTCCCGCTTGGCCAACAAACACTAGCCCCCAGAAAATAAGCACTTTACCTTATGCGTTTTGATAGAAGAGGTGGGGGGTAAGTGAAAGATGGTAGCCAATCAACAACTGTATTATATCTGAATTTATATTATCAAGGATGACACAAACCACTTTTACTGTACCTCTGTAGTATTTTGGGCCTGAACCAGTATTGTTTCTACAGAAATGTCTTGGACATAGATAATATGAGAGTACTGAGGAAAAGCATTTGAGTAGGGAAAGAAGACAACAAGAGAATGGGCGGAGGGAGATAGAAGAAAGGTAAAGGCATATAAAGAGATTAAAGAAAGAAAGAACGTTTGTGACAGGGAAATGATCTGAGAGAGATGAGGAAGAAAATTAGAAAGGAAAGAAGGAGGGAAGAAAAAGAGGAAAGGGGAAAAGGAGAAGGTAGAGAGGGAGAGTGGGAGGGAGGAGGGTAGGGAGGGAGCATCTTACATCATTATTCTACACTACAGGAATTTGCCTTGAATAAAAGTAGTCGTCATCTTAATTTCATGTTAGAGTACTTACCAATAGTGATTCTCAACTGCTTTCTTTAAAAATACTGTCCCCGTTCCCCCAAGATGCCATGAGGGAAATTATAAAAAATATCAGGAGTGGTTCTTCCCAGTCTTCTTACTTGTCACTCTCTGATAGTGTGGAACAAAAGAATGACTCCTTCAGCAAGGAGAAAGACTGAACTTTGTAGTGCCCTTTTTCCCGACTGGAAAAAATGCTATGTCCTCAACAGGATCAGATAAAGAACACAGTGAGTATTACAATGTGAACACTCATGGATTTATATTCATAACAGAAGGGAAATATCAAGAGGAGAATCCTGAGAGACTTCAATGCCAGATGTCAAGCAAATGTTTAAGGATAACAGGGTCCAGAACAAGAAGACATCAATAGAACAACATAAATAAACTGATCTTAAAGCAATTTAAAATACATTTGGTTACATGGAGGATGATAGTGGAAAAGAACGATAAACTACCAATTGTTTACATCCCAAAATTTATTAAAAATTGTTCATGTAGAACACTCAGATGGCAGAGAGTTCAAGGAAGGGAAACAAAATGTTTTCGGAAATAATTAAAGCGTAACCAGAAATAAAATTTCAGTGCCTAAGCAATATGTGGTGGATCTGTAGCAATATTTGGTATTTATGGAGAGATTAGTTGCAGCAGAAAGAAAGGAACCTATTTGTGAGAATCTTCTGTTTGTTTGGTAAGAAGACCATCCATGTATCTTAACAAAAGCTAATAGCATTATTATATTTGCTCCTAGTGATGAATATTTTATGCCAAAGGCAATTGTAGAAATGTGCTAAACAAAAGAATAATTCCCCATATTAAGGAAAATGTTGATGCTTCAAGGACCTAAACAAGCTGTGACATTGAACATTTAACAATTTAAGGATATGATCATAATAATAATTGCTACTTTTCTGGAAACTATGAGAAGCATCCACAAAGTTTGAAACACTTCAGGCACTGAATGCTCCAAAAGACAGCTGGTCGTCTCAATCCAGCTTCTACTGTCCCTATGAAGTCCCTTCCGATTACAGAATGATAAGAAAATAACATTGTGCAAGCTGATATAATAGGAAAGAAAACATAAGATTTATACATTGTAGTTTTATTTTTCTGAAGTAATACAAGTATTATAAGAAACAAAAGAATGATCCCAGTGTATTAGTTTTCTATTATTATTGTAACAAATTATGAAATACTTCATGGCTTAAAACAACACTGAAGTCTGACACAAGTCTCACTGGGCTAAAATCAAGGTGTTCACAGAGCTGTGTTCCCTCTGGAGAATCCTTGTCTTTTCCAGCTTTCAGAGGCTGCCTGCATTCCTTGGTTCACGACCCCTTCCATTCTCAAAGCCAGCAATGGCTGGTCAAGTCTTTCTTGCATTGCATCATTCCGACGCTGACTCTTTTGCCTCCCTTTATAACTTTTAAGGACTTTTGTGATTACATTGGGTCTGCCCAGATATTCCGTGATAATCTCCCTATCTTAAAGTCACCTGACTAGCGATCTTAATCTGCAACTTTGATTCCCCTTCACCATGTAATATAACATATCCACAGTTTTGGTGGATTAGGGATTAGGACAAGGACATCTTTGAGGGGCCATTATTCTGCCTACCACACTTGGGTACCCATTCATGATCCAAATTCCATCACATCTTCCATCTCAAGATGTAAATAATATCCTGAACTTAGTGTTTATCAATAGCATGTATATTTTAAGCTATTCTACATGTTTGTATGCATAGCAATGTATAGTGTCTTGTTTTTCTGTGGGTGTCATAATATATGTAAAATTCTGTAATTTATCTCTTCATCTAACCTTATGCTTTTGTATAGTTCTCTATCATTTACTTTGAGTGATGATCTATACACATATATCACGATGAACATTCTTGTACATATCAACTTGTGCCTATGAGCAAAAGTTTTTCTTGGGTGCATACCTAAAAGGAGAATTGCTGGATGAAAGATAAGAACATCTTTAAATTAACTTGTTATCAAATTGCTTTCCAACATGGGTTTGCCAATTTACATTGCTATGAGCACTGTATTAAGAGTTCTCATTTCTCTGTGTCTTCACAGCCTTTTAAATATTTTCTATGCTGTTATATGCTGAACTGTGTTCCCCAAAATTTCATATGTTGAAGTCCTAACCCCTAACACCTGACTATGACTGTATTTGGAGATTAGTGTCTTTAAAGAGGTAATTAAGTTAAAATGAGGTAATTTCGGTGGGCCATAATCCAATATGACTGGTGCCTTTATAGCATCTTTTTCATCAAGTTATTGGTCACCAGATTTTTTATGATTGTTGCCTTTTTTCTTCTTATTTATTTATTTATTTATTGTGAGGAAGATCAGCCCTGAGCTAACATCCATGCCAATCCTCCTCTTTTTGCCGAGGAGGACTGGCCCTGGGCTAACATCCATGCCCATCTTCCTCTACTTTATATGGGATGCCCCTACAGCATGGCCTGACAAGCAGTATGTTGGTGCACCCTCGGGATCTGAACCCGGGGCTCCAGCAGCGGAGCATACGCGCTTAACTGCTATGCCGTGGGGCCGGCCCCTCTTTTTTCTTATTGATTTGTATATACCTAATAAATCTTAATGAGTCCTTTCCTTAAATGCAAATATCTTTTTGTTTGTCTTTTATCTGCCTCTGATATACGTAGCTTGTCTTTAACATTGTTAAACAGAAGTTTTAAATTATACACTTAAATGTATACATCTTTTCCTTTATGATTTTTTTCTTTCCTGTTTCTTTTTCACCAAAAATGTCTTTGTCCCAATGCCATATAGTCCTCTACATTTTCTTCTCAAAGTTTGAAGATTTTGCTTTACAAATTTTTGTATGATATGGATGACATGATGGACCACCCAGATCCCCTTTCAAGACCAAAGCACTCATTCCCTATACATCCTCTCAGCTGTCAGGAGTGTTGGCTGCTCCTGGCCTGCATCTAGGTCTCTAAGAATTGCCTTCAGCCACAGGATGCAGCCCAACTCAAGGCTGCAATCCCTTCCTGCGGGTGGTCCATGTGTAATGGCTGTTCAATGAGAGGTCAGGTCCTCTATTTATTGTCTTTATCTTTCTAACACATAAAATTTAGTGGATATTCATTTCTTTTAGCAGTACTGAATTGAATTTTATCAGTTTTTGTGGTCATCATTATTTTCTTTCTCATATCTTTCGTCCATGTTTACTTTTTGTTGCAGTGCATCTTTTCATGATTCTTTTAGTGAGAGTCTGTGGGTTATAAGCACACACATTTGTGTGTCTAAAATGTCTTTACTCTCCCCTCTTTCTCAAGTAATTCTAAGCTGATAATATTTTTCCTTATCACATTGAAGATATTACACTCTTGTCTGCAACTATTAATTATTGCTAAGAAATGTATTGCTGGTCCAACTGCTTCTTTCCTACATATTCTAATTTTCTCTCTGAGAACTTTTGAGATTTTTACATTTTAACCCTCATGTTCTTCTATCAAATAGTGTCTAGACACAGGCATTTTTGGTATTTGTATTTATCTCATATTTGTGTATTTCCTTTAAATTTGATGACTCGTGACTTTATTTCTGGAAAATTTGTAAGCTATTTGTTCTTCAAATTGTGCATCTCTGCCATGTGTATTTGATCCTATCAACCTATTCTCTGTCTCCTACAGTCACTTTGAAACTTTTAACTATGTTTCTCTTTTGCGTTCTGGATATTTTTTTCAGTACCACCTTCCAATTTACTTATTCTTTTTTGATCATGGCCATTCTTGAGTCTATCTCATCTATTATATTTTTAATTAATATTTTATTCATTACATTTGTTTAATTTCCAATATTTTTAATTGGTTCTTTCATTAGCCGCCTATTCTTGTTTTATTTCTATAGGTTTTGTTTTACACTTTCATACTCTTTTTACATGAAAGCTATTTTTTATTTCTCTCATTAAGCATTTTAATTTTAAGCCTATTTATTTGGAAGTTTTCATCAGACTGTTCTATGAAATTAATTTCATGTGAAACAAATTTAAGTTTCAATTCTGAATGTGTTGGTTCTCTTCGTTAGCATTGGATATCTTCATGTGGTTTGGATTATTGTGGGATAATTTTTAATGCTCTCTCAATAATCTATCCGCCAATCTACTCTTTTGCCTTCTGTGTTCACCCCTCTCTGTAGTAATTTGGCAGTTGTTTCTTCCCAGCCCCTAACCTCATGTCCGAAACCAGGTCTTATAATGGCATTTGACAGCTTCTGCCTCTTGGTGAGACTGAGACTATCACAGATTCAGTCATGCACCATTGGAAAGTATTTTAGTTTCTTGTCCTGAAGTCGTGTCTATGTTAATCTTCCCTACTGTATGCACAGCTTGCTAAATGTTGTAGCCACTAGCAATGATCTAGCATGAACTTTTTGTTTTGATTTTTTTTTTTTAGCTTCCTTTACCTACAAGAAATTCCCACCCAAGTCCCTAATTTCAAGCAGTAAACTTAATTTTCACCTGCCCCTTTCCTCCCCTCCCTCTATTCTGAACTACTTCTAGTCATCTTCACCCTAAAGTTATTGCACTCCTGGCTGCCACTACCTGTATTGGATCAAGACACCAGGAAGTCCGTGCTTCAGCCCCACTCACGTTGTAATTTTTCTCTTCCTTTTCTGGTTCTCAGAGATATTGATCTTATGTTTGAACTCTGCTAGGTCCACTTGGTTTTCTCTTGTTATAAATTATTTTCACTGCTACAGTTTTGAGGAAGAAGTAGTGTATGATAACTTGAACTTCTTCCTGTATTTGATTTTCACACAAAAAAATTCTGATGAAATTTCTCCATTTTCTCATTATATAAAAACATTCAGGACTTAAATATAGAGTATAAAAAGGTCTCATTATTCTGTGTGGAATAATGCCAATAGGATTTTTTTTCTTAAGAAAGAATAATCCATTTAAATCAGTGGTTTTCAGAATTTCTGAGTTTTTTAATAACCTGAGGATCATGTTAAAAATGTGAAATTTTGGGCTCTAATTTTCAAAGATTCTGATTTTGTAAGTCTCGTATTAAACCCTGGGGGATGGAACAATTTTAGTGCATACCAGGTGATATAGCCTATAAAAATGGTTTTTAAAAACTATAAATTGAACCTTATTTGTAGTGATTGGTTTTTAAAAACTGACCTGTTCCAAACCTACATGCTTTATGGCAAAACGAGAGGAAAAGATCATTTATATTGGAAGGAGCTTTTTTTCCTTTCCTCTCAAAGTTTCAATTGTTTTTAGTTTAATTATCTCAAAGAAAATTGGTTTAAGAATGAATTATACCTAACAAAAAAATGATGTTATGACTCTCACCTTCGTCATAAATGGCCCAGTTTGTACTTGTTAAGTTAAATGAGGCACATTTTTTGTCACAATGGCTGCTTCTCAATGTTTTAGCGAAGTTAAAAATAGTCCCCCTTCCACGGATGGGTAGGTGTCTTCCATATTTTGAATCACTTAGGTTTTTTTTGGTGCAATAGATGTGGAAAAGGGAGGGGTTACAAGGAGGTACAATGAAATATATTCCAGTTTAAAGGTCATTGATTTAGGTCAGAGCAATGAGGGAAACAGTAATAAATGCTAAGCCGTGTCAAAAAAGTCAAAGTGACTGACTAATTAGCGCATACCCTTCTCTTCCCAGCCTCACATTTCGTGAAGCTATGTAGTTTAGCACCTTAGTACTGCCAAAGCCAATTACTAAAGCCAATTTCATGCATGGTCAGCACTGAGTTCTACCCTCTTTCTTCTTCCTCCTCCCTGTTTAAGCTAGAGAAAAAGTATTCCTAAGCTATTCCAAATTCAAATTTATAAATGAGCACCAATACTAGGATCCATATTTTAGAAAGTTTTGCTATCACTGAAACTCATGTTTCACCAAGCCAGCCTGGATGTAAGAGATAGTTGTTTATTGTGGGCATCTAACATTGAGGTCAGAGAGATTTCACAAAGGAAATTAAACATTCCTCCACAAAAGCCTAGTTTAAGAAAAAAGATGCTAAGGGAATGCAAATGTCAAAAATGTTCAGAATTAAAATCTAACTTTATAAAAGAGAAACTGGAAGACCCTCTTTTAACATATTTATTATGTCACTATTTCATATAACTATGCAGAATTAATAGGGCAGAAAATAATTATTTCTCTGATCCATAATAAACTATATAATCATCTTTTAATAATATAAGAAACATAAAGAAAATAGAGAGGTTCTCACTATCCTCACTACAAGAATTTGATAGCTTTATGAATTTTTTAATTACCTTGATTCCTTTCCAAGAATAAGACAACTACTTGTCAATTTTTAACCAAAAAAGACGTGTCATTGCAATCTAGAAAAAAAGATAGCTATGTTTCTAGATTTTCTAAACAGAAAATAAGATGATTACTGGATCAAACTTAGACATGAAGAGTTTTTCATGGTTTCTTAAAACACCACATTATCCTCAGAGTTTATGTGTTGCTTGATTTTGGATGTGAAAAATATGTGGTGTTGATAGAATTAGATGATGGGGATGTAAGACATGCTCTTAAAATCTGAGTCAAATAATGACTCATAGCTAGTTAGTCAAACCAAGAAATGAACTTGGGGATCTTTCTGACTCTAAAGCATGTCCTCTTCCCATTTCACATACTGCCTAGAATGTCCTGCCTTCCATTCCTTCATGTCCAATTTTTACGTTTTCAACACCAAGTAAAATGCTGCGTCCTTGATGAAGTCTTCTCTGGCTTTCACGACTGGGAGTAATCTCTCCATCATATAAAACACAACACCAGTCTATCTATCCTCCATCTCTTTCAATAGACTCATAGCTTTTTAGCCTAGGGTTTTAGTTAGTATGGGTGAACGACAGTATCCCCTGCTAGAAGGTAATTTTGTTTGGGGTAGACTATTTGTCATATCCTTACAGCACCCAACGAGTTAAAGACTTTGCCTTGTCCCTAGTACATGTTTAATTATTGTTGTTTTTAAAAAAGAATGAAGCGATGAATAAAATTCAACTCTTTATAATATAATTGAATTAATAATGCATTGATCTAATCATTATAAAGCAAGGTTTTATTAGCTAGATTTAGGAACAGGCTCACAATATGGGCCCTTATAGTTAAATAATAATTATGTAAGCTAATAAAATTTCCATAATTTTTCATGTAAAATGTCATTATGCTAGTTATTGCTGAAAGTCAGGATTTTATGTTTATTGCTATTAAATTTTAGGCTGTTACTTTCATCCAATAATCACACCATTATTCTATTTCTTTATAATGATTCTGTAATCCAATGCATACATTAGCCCTTCATGTTTTGAGGCATCTATATCTGCTAAGATTTTATATTTAAGTGATCAATAAAGTCTTGAATAAAAAAGGGACAAGAATAGCACTAGAAATCTCTCAAACGAATGAAAGTGACTCATAACAGGCCTTCTTTCAGCAAGTTATTAAAATCTAACTATGCACTAAATAAGGCCACATTTCTATATCATTTTCAAGAGCTTGTTATCATACTCAATATCAAATTAGTTACTTAAATTAAGATTAGCTAGCTATTTAAAAATCTGTATTTGGGGCATTTTATTTCCAAAAACGGAGGACTCCTATTTCAAATTACCTTCCTGATGTGAATAAATAGAGATGTAAAACAAAGAGAACCTGAAAATACAAAATATGATAAATAGAAATGTTATAAATTAAAAATACAATTACTGAAATTAAAATCACAATAGGTGGGATTAATAGCAGATTAGATGTAACTAAAGAGAATGTTAGTGAACAGAAAAATAAGTCAAAAGGAAATATACAAACTGAATCCAGAGAAGAAACAAAAATGAAAAATAAAAAAGAATGGAAGAGACAAATGGGAAATAGTGAGAATGTAGTGAAAAAGTCTAGCTTACATACAAGTGAAATGGACAATAACTTTCAAAAACTAAAAAAATACATGAAGTCAAAAACTCAAGAAGTGCAAGCAGGTTAAATATGAAAAAAAATCACACCTAGGTACCTTAGAGTAAACCTACTGAAAGCTAAAGAAAAAGAATTATCTTAAAAGCAGCTAGAGAAAAGAGAGAGATTACTTTCACAGGAGAAGCAGTAAGTTTGCTAAGTAATTTCTCAATAGAAATAATGAAAGCAAGTGGATAGTAAAATGATCTTCAAATTGTAGGAAGAAGATATCTTCCGGGAGAAGGAAATAAAACTTAAGAAGCATTACTGAACATAAAGAAGGACATTTCATAATTACAAAAAGGTAATTCACCAGGAAAATAAAACACTTTTAAATCTATATGCACTTAATCATACAGCCTCAAAAATACAACAGAACTGAAAGGAGAAATAGGCAAATCCACCATCATTGCTGGATTTAACACAACTCACTCAGTAATTGATAGAACAAGCAAGCAAAAAAAAAAGAAAAAATAGTATGTATGTAAACAATTTGAACAACATGATTTAAAAACATGACATGATGGACATATAAACAACACTGAATTCAAAAATGGCATAATAGACATTTTTTTTAAGTGCCTATGAATTTAGGAAAATTGATGATATGCTGAGGTGAGTCACAGCAAAGTTCAATGGTTGGGAAGTTACAGAGCATATTCTCTAAACACAGTGGAAATGATACTAGAAAATAATAAGAAAGAGAAATCTCAAAAAGCCCCAAATATTGGAAATAAAGCAATTACACTTCTAAATAACCCATAGGTCAACTAAGAAATCACAACAGAAATTAGAATATTTTAACTTAATGATAATTAAAATGTGATATATCAAATCATATGATATGCAGTTAAAGCCATGATTATATGAAAAATTATAGCCTTAAATCCATACACTAGAAAAGAATGAAAGTTTGAAAATTCATGATTAAAGCACCTGTCTCAAGAAGTAATAAAAGTAATAGCAAATTTAACCTAAAAAATTTAGAAGAAAAAAATGCTAAATATAAGATCAGAAATAAATAGAAGTAGAAGTTATCAAAAAAGAAAATATTAATAAAATCAATAAAATACTGACAAAGGCACACAAAAAATAGTATCAGGAATAACTAAGAAGATAATACCACATATCCTGTAGATATTAAAAACAAATGGATATTATAAATCTAAGTTGGGTTAATTTCAGGAATTTAAGATTCACTAACATTCAAAAATTAATTAATGTAATTCACCACATTGATAGAATGAAGGAGAATGATTTTATTACCTTAAGAGATGCAGAAAACCATTTGATAAAGTTCAATGTCCAGTTATTACAAAAACTGTGAACAAATTAGGAATAGAAACATATGTCCACAGATAAAGGGTAGCTAAATGGTGTTATTGAAAAATTTATCCCTGAGATTGGGAATAGGACAAGGATGCCCACTATCACCACTTCTATTCAACATCTTACTAGAGGTTGTAGTCATATAATAATACAAGGAAAAAATGTCAATATTAGCATAGAATACTATTTTGTGCATAGAAATTCAAAAGACTCTACAATGAACTGTTATAATTAGAATTTTACTAGGGTTTTGAATACTTGGCCAATATAGAAAATTGAATTGTATTTATATACACTAGCAACACAGAATCAGTTTATAAAACTTTCAAATATACTACTGACATTAGCATAAAAATTCAAATAGCAAGCAATAAATTTAATAAAAATTGGACAAGACTTCTGCATAGTGACAGTTATATGGTGGAGAATACGGAATCCTAGTGAACTGTTGGTGGAAATGTAAATTGGCACAGCCACTACTTAAATAGGAAAACAGTATGGAGGTTCCTCAAAAAATTAAAATTAGAATGATCATATGATCCAGCAATTCCACTTCTGGATATATATCCAAAGGAAACAAAATCACTATGTCAAAGAGATATCTGCACCCCCTTGTTGATTGCAGCATTATTCACAGTAATCAAGACGTGAAAACAGCCTAAGTGTCCATCAACAGATGAATGGATAAAGAAAAATGTGATATATATATATATTTATACACACACAGACACACACACACATACATATATAACATAATGGAATACTATTCAGCCATAAAAAAGAAAATCCTGCCATTTTCAACAACAGGGATGGACCTTGTGGGTATTATACCAAGTAAAATAAGTCAGACAGAGAAAGACAAGTATTGTATGATCTCACTTACATGTGGAACGTAAAAAAAAAGAAAAAAACCAAACTTATAGGAAAAAAGATCAGATTTGTAGTTGCCAGAGGTGGGGGAATTGGGTGAAGGTAGTTGAAAGGTACAAACTTTCAGTTATAAGATAAATAAGCACTGGGAATGTAATGTACAACATGATGACTTTAGTTAACATTGCCATATGGTATATTTGAAAGTCTCTATGAGAATAAATTCTAAAAGTTCTCATCACAAAGAAAAAAAATTTAGAACTATATGAGGTGATGGATGTTAACTAAACTTATTGTGGTGATCATTTCACAATATATGTATGTCAAGTCATTATGCTGTACACTTTAAACTTATATAGTGTTATAGGTCAATTATATCCCAATAAGACTGAAAGAAGAAAAGAGAAATTGAAAAACTTTCAATAAATGAAAAAGAAAATACAACTTATCATGGAATACGGCAAAAGCAGTGCTCAGAGGGAAATTTATAGCATTGAATGCATTTACTAGGAAAGAAGAAAGCACTAAAATCAATCTTCTAAGCTTTTATCTTAGGAAACTAGAAAAAGAGCAAATTAAATCCAAAGTAAATAGGAGACAAGAAATAATAAAAATTAAAGCAGAAATCAATGAAATTGAAAACAGAAAATCAATAGAGAAAATGAACAAAACTAAAAGCTGGGTCTTTGAAAAGATCAATAAAATTGGTAAGCGTCTAGCCAGTTTAACCAAGAAAAAAAGAGAAGACACGTCACTGTATCAGAAATGAAAGCGAGAACATCACTGCAGATTTCATGGACATTAAAAGGATAAAAACAAATATTACAAACAACTCTATTTCCTTACATTTGAAATGTAGATAAAATGGACCAATTATTTGAAAGACACAGTCTATCAAAATTCATAGAAGAAGAAATAGACAATCCGAATAGGTCTATAACTAATAAAGAAATTGAATCAATAATTAATAATCTTCCACAATAGAAATCACCAGATCCAGATGTGTTCACTGGTGAAATCTACCAAACATAATTATCTATGTGGAACATCCCAAAGAAGCAAAAGAAAATGAACCCTGAAATAATAAGCAACTATAGCAAGTTTGCAGGATATAAGGTTAACATACATGTCAATCACTTTCCTACCAGCAATGAACAAGTGGAATTTGAACTAAAAACACATTACCATTTATATTAGCACCTCAAAAATGAAATATTGAGGAATAAATCTAACAAAGTGTATACAAGGTCTATACAAGAAAAACTACAGAACTCTGATGAAAAATATCAAATAAAACTAAGGAGAGATATTACATGTGTATAGATAAGAAGACTCAATATTGTCATGTTGTCAGTTCTTGCCAACTTACTCTATAGATTCAATGCACTGCCAATCAAAATCCCAGCAAGTTATATTGAGAGACAAAAACCCAGAATAGCTGAGTAAATATTGAAAGAGAAGAACAAAGGTCAGAGGACAGATCACACTCAACTTCAAGACTTAGTATAAAGCTACAGTAATCAAAATAGTGCAGTACTGGCAAAATAATAGACAAATAGATCAATGGAACATAATAAAGAGTTCAGAAATAGACCCACATAAACACAGTCAACTGATCTTTGACAAAGGAGCAAAGGCAATACAATGGAGCAAGGTAGTCTTATCCACAAATGGTCTGGAACAACTGGACATCCACATGGAAGTAAAATGATTCTAGACACAGACATTACACCCTCACAAAAATTAACTCAAAATGGATCTCAGATCAAAACATAAAATGCAAAACTCTAAAGCTCCTAGAAGATAACATAGGAAAAAATCTAATTTACCTTGGTTATCACGATGATTTTTTTAGATCCGACATCAATAGCATGATCCATGAAAAAAATCAGTTTATTTTGGCAGTAATTTTAATTTGGGCAGTTTTAAATTTTAAATTTGGCAGTTTATTTTTAATCACCACTTTTGGCATGACTTGTTAAAGTGGACTCATGCTGATAGATAGAAGTAATCAACCTATCCTTTCTTAATTGCATATAAAGTATCTGTTTAATATAATAATCGGTTTCTTTGGTAATAATCGGTTTCTCCTTTAATAATCAGTTTCTTCACACCTTCCATCAGATTGCTAGAGAGTGATCAACATTAAGTTTATTAATTAATAACTTCTATAGTCCACTTTTCTTGCCTTTTTGTGAATTATTTGCAGGTTTTCTGATGTCTCTTTCAGTATTTTTGTTTTATTAAAAATTAGTAGCAATTCAAAGAACAGATCCAATATATGGATTTTTTTTAAATACAGGAGTGAAAACTAAAATGAGATAAGAGCAATAACTAAAAATACAATTGGAGAAAACTTAATAGATTAAAAAATAAATGAAAATCGCTGTCTGCAGGTTGACCCCTGCTGGGTCACCATGTTCCAGGGGAAAAAAAATTGAGACAAAAATTCAAACATCTACTGACATTTTCTAATTTGAAGAATACAGAAAAAAAAATTATGTAAATATCCAGGAAGATTAGAAAGAAAATTAAAAGATTATCTATAAGGGATGAAAATCAGGTTGGCCTCAGACTTCCAGACAACGTTAAAGGCTGGAAGACAGTGGGATAGTGATTATAGACGTAAGGGGACTAGAAGGAAGACTATTTCCCAAGGAATCTCTTCCCATCAGGCTGTCATTTGTTTGGGAAGACAACAGAAAGATATTATTAAATATACAAAGATTTAAAATATATTATCTAGGTACCTTTATTGAAATACTTACTTAGGACACACTCCATCTGACGAAGAAGGAAAAGAAAGAGCTCAACCATAAAGAATCTGGAGGTAAAAGACCCTATAGTGAGCAATGCTACTACTTAAATCAATGATATTGTCAAAGAAAGTTACTGAAATTATTCAGAAATAATTCTTAAAAGAGAATTTAAATAACGTAAACATAATTCAAGCAAAACAAAACTTTTAAAAATGTAGTACCAATAGTTTTTCAATCATGTGCCTAATCTTATGCATCATGAATAAGAACATGATCATGGAGCCAAACAAACCTGGATTCTACATCCTCTCTGTATTAACTGAGGCAAATTATTGATCTTTCTGAGCCTGTGCTTTCTCATCTATTTAAACACCCACCTTATGTGTATTGCTCTGAGGATTAAATGAAAGAACAGACTAAAGCCGTTAAACATTGCAGAGACTCTATAAATGAGTCCAACTCCCATCTCCCCAATGCATTTACTTTTCCTAGAAAGTAATTTTTCTTAGTCAATCCACTAGAAATAATTTTCATTTTCATTTTTTAATCTTCATCCATGGTTAATTACCACTTGGTCATAGCACTATTCTTCCAAATTCATTCTCAGTTATTTGTCCTGCCTTCCATCACATGCTTCAAAAATATGAGCTACCTTAAAGGGCATCCTGTGCAGACACATTGCTGTATTAAATTGCCTCACCCTTTTCTTCTCTTATTGGTAGCAGCTAGACTCTTTAACACTGATATAGGACCATCAAGATTGCAACAAAGCATTTGCCGTGGAATGTATATAATCACCTAAAGCGATAGTTATTTTCCATGTCATAGATTTTTATTCTTAAAAGTTCACTTTTTCTGTCCTAAGTGAAGCTAAATTTTTCCTAACTTAAATTTATGCTTGTGGAAATTCCTCAGAGTGTATATTATTTAAGTTGACTTAAAATTAATAAGAACTCAGATTATCTACATATTCAATTCAAAATTTTAAAACACATTATTTCTATGCCTCCAGTAAAAGTGTTTCCTCAACTGTAAGAATCCAGAATTGTATCAAATTTTCACTAATCTTGATAGAGATCAAAAGAATCTGACCCTCATAGTCCTCCATGCTAAATAGAGAGCTTATTAAACTAAATACTCAAGTCATGTTTAGGGAATATTTTAATGTCTAATTGTCTGTCAGCAAAATAAATATGTCCACATACCTGAAATTGTACTTAATTTGGTGTATTCATTTGATCAAATTAATTGAAAAATTGCATCAGTATCATAATATAATAATTAATTACTAACAACAATTAGAAATTACCCTTCTCATGATTAGGAAGTCAAGAAAATAAAAAGAAACATATATCTGATAACATATTGAATTCATCCATGGATTCAAGTTAAACTGTTATTTTTATAATTTTCAAATTGGAAATTGGCAATTTTTATAACTACACAAAAATGATTTTTCATTTATAGAATCTACCCCAACTTCTACTATCATGAACTTTTGGAGAGGATTAGTCTGAAATTAATCTTTCAAAGTACTGCTCGTACTAGAATAAAGAATCAGCATTCACACTTCCCCAAAATCACATAATGACTCACACCTCTTCTCCCTGAATCCTTTCCTTTTCATCCACCTGATCCACAATAAAGGATAACTCCACAGGGCTTGAATATCTGCTGGAAGTAGCTTATTCAGTCGGTTTGAGCAGAAAGTGAGCCTCCCCATTTTTTATAGAAAATACACTCCCTAGTTTCACACTCTGGCTCTAAGTGACCTAACGTATTCTATTGAAAAGCAATATAACTGAACAAATTATCCACATGGCATTGGACATAAAATAGACACTCAAATATTTACTGTTTCCATATATTTATTGTTAGTGCTTATTCTTTTTAGTAGTGAAATTTCGGAAGTAGCTTTCTCAGACATTGCTAAAATGATTACTTCTTCCATGTGAGCTACCTGGATCCAAATATCACAGCCATAGTGGACTGTCAGGCATTTTTTTCTCTGCTGAGATAATTTATGGAAAAAAACAACCCATTTTTCATTGGCCCAACCTTATTGGCAAATGCCTGGGCAATGTTCACTATAATCAGGACCATTCCACTAATACTAAGCAAAAGAACAAGAAAAACCATATTAGATCATCTTAGCATCTTATTAGCTATAAGAACTGATCATAACTCCAAATCTTGAATTCAGTAATAAAACCATCACAGGGAGAAATTCCCAGATGCCAAAAATTTGAGAATGTAATATTGGAAAAAAAAGAACACATAAAATAAGTTCAATAGTTGGGAGTAGCTGGTAAAGTGACCTCAGCAAGAAAGAAATGAGCTTTGTCAATTTTAGATGTGTGTTTCTACCCAAGAGGCAGAATTTTAAGTAAGCCAAAGTCAGTATAGGATATTGTCAGCCGAGGTTAATATAATACAATCATAACTCAGGGCAAATGCATGGGTTCGCATAATTTTTCTCATCACTTATTGAATAAAAAATAAAATAGTGACCTGGGTAGAAACTCATATATCTCCTCTTTATTATTTTTAATCACAGTCTCTTCTGAGACCTCATATGATAACAGAATTTCCCAAGCTTTTTCACATATTTCTATGGGAAAAGATAAATATTGTTTTCTTCTAAATGGAATTTAATTTTCATCTCGGCTTTAGTTGTTTATTAACTACCATAAGCAATTGATTCTACCATTTCCCTGAGAATAAATGGTTGTGAACACATATTACCGAGAGAAAAAATGTGAGTAAGCAGTCCAACTTCTGACACCTCAGCTGCTCAGGGGAAAGGGAGCCTTAATGAAGCATCTTACCCCAGGTCACTAATTTGCATCACAAGCAAGTTAGTTCATCACTTCAGAAGTTCTCTGCCATCTGGGGATGGTCTGATGACCCGGTTGAGGTGAGATGCTCTGTCCTTTTCCCGGGGCACAGGTGTACAATCATCCCTGATTGACACTTGGCAGGCTCTCAGGGCGGCCAAAGGCTAAATGGACACAGAGAGCAGAGTAGCCTTTCCCACTCCCACAGTGACTTCTTCCAGAACAGGCTGGAGTTCTCTAATCCCTGAAGAGTTGAATGAAAGGAGAAGGATGACTGCAAGTTCAACAGAGGGAAATGTCAAATTCATACAAAATGGTCGTTAGGCCGAAGCACTTCCACCACTTGTAAAGTAACCTCTTTCAATTAGTCAATGTACATCATCTTGTGAAATTTTATCATGCTTATCTGCTATCACGCGAGCTTAAAGGAATTCCTAAACAGTGCAATTTGCTCTAGAAAAAATAGAGTGACAGCCTATGGTCATATGCCTTAACTTGTCCAATCCTTGTATTCAGACAGAGGTTATATTATAAATTCATCATTCCTTTTTCCAAACAATGCTTAACACGCAATATTCCTTTATTTTGTAACCAAAAGCCTAAAGGAAACACAAATATATAGAATTGAGGGAAAAACAATCGAGGATAAATATACATATATACAGCATATTTCCCATAAAGTTCCAATGCTACTCCATAAAGAAATAATGGAAAGTTAATAGAGTATATGGTTCTTGTATAAATTGAGAGAAAAGTATACTGCATGGCTTTAAAAATATATTTAATTTTTAAAAACTTTGGTCAAAAATAGTTAGAATAGTTTTTTTAACAGCTTTCACCAAGTAAACAGAAACGTCCAAATCAATAAAATTAACATTTTTCCCTGTCCAAAAAGAATGCCTTTCATTGCTTTTTCTTACTCAATTTTTTAATAATAAATATTGTAGGCTATAGTACAGATTTCTCCTGAATTTTAGAAGGGCAGCAGGAATCAGTGTCTTATATAACTCATACTAACAGACCAGGCCCTTCTTTCCAATACCGATGTTCTGAGATGGAAAACAACAGTACTGCAGAGTTTCTAGGTTGGGAAGATGTATTAGAAATCACAGCATGTACAGTGAGTATAATTGGATCCAGAAAACAGCCAATTCATCCATCCATTAAGGTACATGGCAGGAGGGTTTTATTTTACAGATATATATCTGCAATAGGAATCCCTAATCACTGATTTTTTGTGTTTTACAAAATCTCTGCTGTCTAATCAAAAGATGATTTTATAAAATGCTACTAACAGTACCCTCATCCAATCTGGATTCATACGGATTGAATCCCTATTTAGCTTTACGTTTTTCTTCCTAAAATTTATGAACCCGGTGACAAATCACGGCTGAATGACATTCAGAAGACATTGCAAGGGCGTCGACTCTACCTCCCTTGTCAAGTGTGTTTCAGCAGAGGAATTATTGATGGAAGCCTGAGACACAGATGAAGAGGAATTAGAGCTGCAAGGTGTAGAATTGCAGAAATTGCATTTATACAAACAGCTGAAAGTAAGATGATATTCTGTTCAAATGTTTCTTATTTCAAAGAACTCTCTAGAGTCCCATTTACTCCTGACAAGTACTAACAGTGCTTACAAGTTTTCTTCAACCTGGCGAATTGCTCAAATTAAGAAAACAGTTTCAGTTAAAAAGAAAGCTGTAGCAGGACTTGAAAGCTATAGAATAAAACCTGAAAAGGATTTCATCAGACATTAAGATCTAGCTCTGGTGCCTTCATCTGCAAAATAAACTGTGAGATAACTGGTTCTTGCTTAATGCTATCACACAAGAGAGTTATTTCAGCTAGCCGTGAGCCAGAACCAAAAGATTTCAATAGATTCTTCACAGATGAGTCTAAAATATCAGCACTGAGAAAGCACAAGGAGTACATTTCAGGAGATGTGAGATTGTAAGTGTCCATCTCCCAGAAAAAACTCACTCCTCCATATTTTCAAGTGTTTAATTCTATCTTTTCCTGAGTGCCAATTATAGGATTTCCCAAAGTATGTTTTCCAGATCATTAGCTCAATAGGATGTTTATAAAAAAATTCCTTGATACAGGATGCCAGTGTTAAAATTAGGGAATCATTGAACTATTCCCTAATTAATTAGCTTTGCTTCAACTGCAAGACTTCTCCGAGCTTTTCGTATGCTAACATATATTGTGATGATCCATGGTGGGGGCATAATATTAGGCATCTCCAAACTTATTTGACAATGGAAGCCCTTTTTTTTTTCATGGAATGCCTTTGACTACTATTCTAAGGAGTGTATATAACAATTTTGTAGGTTTGGGGCTGGGCTTATTGGCATAGAAAGTCACTGGTTGTTTTTCCAAAGACCAACGTCACTGGTTATTGACTTTGTGGGACAAGTACAGCAGGATAAAAACACGTTGTCTCAGTGACTACAATTTTGTCCCCACCTTTCCACATGGGCACTCTCCACCCTAGCCAGTCGCATTAGCAGGCTCACCATCAGTCAGGTAATCACAGCATATTCATATAACCACAGATATCCATGCTCGCCACTCATACCAACATGTTCCCTGGAAAACATACCCTAGACGTGAACAGTAACATCCTTTTCAATTTTTATAATGGATTCTCTTAGTTTTGTTTGCAACATACTACTACAGTGCTGAAAGATTGTTACTTATGTCCCATAAATCTTCTGCCTTCTCTCAGTAGTTACCTTTCATATAATGACCAGAAAACTTTTGCCAAATTCTGTTTTACCGAAAAAAAATTCTCTCCCAGATTGTCTTTTTAAAAAACTCTAGCTTTGCTTTACTTTTTGTTTGTTTGTTTGTTTATTTAACAAACAAGATTGTGAGTTGAAATACCACTCGTTTGGAAATAAGAATCTGTTTCTACAGGATGTATGTGACATTCATTTGTTTGGGAAATGGAACCATCAGTGAAGCGACTGATGCTTTGTACTTGTCAATCTGTACTCACTCTTGATTTTTATGATGGCCATTTAATGAGCATTTAATGAGCACCTACTTTATGCAAGAGATATTCCTCAGCACTTTACACATATCATCTCAATTTATCCTCACATCATTCCATACGGAGGTTATTATTAGCCTCGTTTTACAGATGGGGAAACCGAGTCTCAGAGAAAGTAAGCTTATCACTAAAAGTCCCAGTTATTAAGTGATGAGCTGAGCATTTAACTTATATCTGTCTGATTTTTACATCCCTGATCTTCCCTGGATAACAAGCAGATATCTATGTCATCATTTCTAAATGCATGACATAGTAATGATCACATGTTATGGTAGCAATTGTTAAGAAATAGAAGGATTTTTCCCATTCCAGCCAGAGCTGCCCTTCCTCACATCTTCTACCAAAAAGCAAGAAGGATTTAAGCTTCTGTGACACTGCGCCTGTACTGATGGACAAAGAGAATGAAACAAAAACAGAACATCCCCAGGACAAACTAGGGGAAGCGACAGCGACATCCACATTAGATCTTAGAGACTCTGCACTCAGCTTATCTTAGAGCCGACTGAGCTACCCTGCCTCTTATAATATTATTTATGGTACCATCTTTCTGTAAATGTAGTACAGTATATCCTTATAAAAGCATCGAAGTTTTTGTATGGGGACTCCTCTCTGCAACCCCTGGTCAATAAATCTTGGCTGTGAAGTGAAATGCAAGAGAATTACTGTGTGAGAAATGCCTCTTTGTCAGCAAATGTGCTGACTAGTCAGGTTGCATGGTATCAGTGTTAATAATTAGGCAGAACTGAAAGGTCGTGAGAGAGAGAAAACCAGCTGAGGCCACTGTGGCATGAGTTTATTAAATGACTTTTTCTTTAAAAAAACACTGTTACCAAATATCAAATACCTTGGCTATGTGATACCTTAATCCATTTCCCTGCTCCACTCAGTCTAGCAAGTCCTGGCCATGGTATGGACAAGACAATCTACAAATCTGAGAATAATGAGATTTTAACGTCCAAATATTTGAGACTCCTATAAAAGAGATTGATAAGCTTCTGCTAATCAGAATAAAAGAAGGAAACAGAAATTAACATTTATTAAATACCTACTATGTGTCAGGAACTCTGTAGGTACTTTGGTCATGTTATTGCATTAATCCTCACAATGCTATGAAATAGGTGTTCTGCAAACGAGAATTACTAATGAAGTGATGCCCCTGTTCCCTAGATCTCTCAACTTGTGTGATGCATTCACTCTGAGATTTGCTGGCTCCAAAGACTGCACTCATTCTGCCTCCTTTTGGTTATTTTCACTGTCCTGAACCTTCTGTAGAATCAGAAGGCTTTAAAAGCTAGTGGAGACAATGGAGATTTCCTATTTAAGCCCTAAGTTTACACATAAGAAAATTTAGACCCTCAGAGGATTTATAACTTAACCCAAATCAAAAACTTCTTGGTGTCAGAACAAGGAATTAAACTCAAGTCTCTTAATTCATACTCATTTTGTATTTTTACTATTTCCCATGGTTTCCTTGCTGTCTTTTTAAATGATGGTTAAAATCAAGTTTACCACATTTCACAAATCCAGACGATGCTGTTCATACTGCAGAACAGCACCCTAGGTCAAAGCCATTGTCTCTTATTTATGTATTTGTTTTTAATATAATAGTGGTAAAATATTCATCTTTAAAAATGATAGCTTAAGTGAAAAAAATTTTGTGTGAAAACAGCCAAAATCAGTATTAGATGCAGGAGAGCCTATCCAAGGTTATAGGGGTTGGAGCAGGGCATTCAATGTTCTTCCCTCTGTCTAAACTTGACCTCACCCTGACACTTAACACACTCTTGATCATCTTTCAAAATCCTGTTTGTGTATCATTCCTTCCAGAAAGCATTGTTGAGAAGCTCTTCACCATATCTCCCCTCAACTCCAAATTAATTACTTCATACTCTAGTGATTTCAGCATTGTGTACATAATTCCATTATTCTACTTATTGAACAGCATTGCAATTTATTCTGTTTGTTTGCTTACTCTCATTGTTAGATTGTACATAGTGAATGTATTTTATCCATCTCTGTATGCTCAGAACCTAACACAGTGTGACTATATAGGTGCTCAATAGATGTGTGTTGAAATGAGTTTAATTGAATTGAATTAGCCTGACTTGTATAGAACTGAATTTATTTAAATTTAATTGGCAGCTGTTACCATCTGATCAATCTGGTTACATCATCAACCTCCCTATAACTTCCAGTCTTGCCAAATTAATAAAACACTTTAAGTTTTCAGAGCTACCTTACTGAGAAAGAATTTTATTGACTTCTGTTTACAATGTCAGGAGTGCATGGACGAAAAGAAGAATGAGAAAGACCCAGCACAAAAGGTCCTCATACTGCTTCAAGTTGGCTTATGCAGGTAAGAACTTAAGGTTTTCTTCACACTTTGGCCTGACACTTTAGCTGGATTACCATAAGCACTAGAAGCACAGTGAGGCACAGAAGCAGAAAATTAAACATACCACACATCTAAATATAGCACTAGAGAGAAAAATCTAAGGTTCCAAAGAAAGCAATGGAGAGGAATTCTTTACATTGGTCTCTCACTGGGTATACTTCCAAATATTCTTGTCAAACATCTTCATGGAATTATTCTAAAGTCTGTTTTAATATATTTTAATGATTTTGTTTCAAAATATAATACTTCAAAAAGATATATTTTATGGCTAAAATCTGCAAGTTGTTCAGATAAGCCACAGGCAAGTTTTGTAAGTTTCTGGTGGGTCAAACTATGTAGCAAGGGGGACTCATCCTACATAGATGCAATGCAAATACCTCACAGAGAGATGCCAGAGTGACAAACTGCATAAAGAAATAGAACATGTAATCAACCACCGTGAAGCAGAGAGGAACCGTACAATTAGACAAAAATAAACCCAGAATCTTGAGTGCTTATGGTCTAGAGATGGTGATGGAGATATCCTTTCTAAGGCTATAGGAGAGGCCATGCACTTCTAGAATATTTAAGGCTAGAAAGACAAACTCATGGCCTCCCTTGCCATTGTTACTAGGAGGCTAATGGAGGATTGACAGCTGTAGTGGAGATAAACACCTTGTAAATGAGAAAGGCTTGTTCAGAAGGACATTGTTTCCTGCAGAAGTAAAGTTCCAACACCATGGATCATATGTCATTCAAATCTTATATATCATAAATGGATCCATGAAACTTTATTTCAAATCTGGAATTTGGGTAAGTCAGGGAGATATCTCAGTAAGTCCTGATATGTATAAGACTAGAATAACGAAGTTGTTCACAAAACTTAAGAATTTCTGAGACATATATAAATATTAAGGATTTTCTGAGATACATAAATAGTGCCTAGATACATGCTACATGTTACATTCAAACATGCTCTTTGAATATAAACTTGAATGTATTACTGAACAATCTTAAAAAGAGCTTTTCAATTAGAACCAATTCAGTCTCTTAAATTTGACTGTGGGAACCATGCGATTACAAAGAGGAGGATGTAAAGTTCCTGATGTTAGTACAAGTTATTTTCAGAGTCAAATTCAAGGAGAGAATAAATCTCTTAAATTTTACTCTGCAGTCTCAACATTAAAGTGATGTACATGTCACACTTACTCAGGGCTTTTATTCAGGAAATAAGAAAGGAAGCCAGCAAATAGCTCTGACACTCCCTACTCCTAAATAAAGCATCTCAGCCCCCTGCAATGTATCTGTTAAGAAGACGAATGTACAAGTCCAGTCCATAAGTTTTAATGATTTCATTTCTGAGGACAAAGCAGAATGAAATATTGTAGGTGATTTTGACTCTCTGAAAATATGCAACTATAAGGTCAACATAGGCAAAATTAAAAAATAACAATTGTTTTGTTGGGATGCAGGATTGTAGTAAGAGCTGAGGGAGAAGTGACTTGAAATACAGGTTTGATGAGGTACCTGCATAGAGGCAGTAGTGGAAGACATGAGTGAAGATGAGAACTCCAAGGGTGAGATCTGACAGAAATTGCTTTGATTCTTAGATGGAGGAAGGGTGAGAAGCAAAGCACTCAGATTCATAATGAAATACTGTGGCCTCAAGACTTGGAAGCAACCTAAGTGCCCATCAAGGGACGAATGGATAAAGAAGCTGTGGTATATATACACAATGGAATACTACTCAGCCATAAGAAACGATGAAATCCAGCCATTTGTGACAACATGGATGGACATTGAGGGTATAATGCAAAGTGAAATAAATCAGAGGGAGAAGGTCAAATACCGTATGATTTCCTTCATTAAGTAGTAGATAATAACAACAATAAACAAACACATAGGGACAGAGATTGGATTGATGGTTACCAGAGGGGAAGGGGGCAGGGAGGAGGGTGAAAGGGATAATTCGGTACATGTGTGTGGTGATGGGTTGTAATTAGTATTTTGGTGGTGAACATGATGTAATCTATGCAGAAATAGAAGTACAATGATGTACACCTGAAATTAAAAAAAAAAAAAAAAGAAAAAGAAATACTGTGGCCTCTATTTTTCACAATGGCAGGAGGCAGAAAAGGAGTTTCGTTAGACAGCTGACTTCCTCTTTATCCCTACAGAGTCAGAATCATGGGCTGGTTCTCATTCTGATGGTTGTTCTACAGTTTTCAGCTCCATCAGGCTCCTAAGTCACAGAAAGTGTGCACTAAACTCAGACACACGGAGAAGTGTTGTGACAATGACCTAGGAGAGAAGGGCAATGCAAAGCTACCAGCTAGAAGACTCATGTCTGAGGCAAACCATACTTCAAGAGAATTTTGTTATCCCTAATGCTTTCTTGCCATATGGCTAATATTTAGAATATTTCTTGTTTTTAAATCAACCAGCCTTTTCAAAAGAATGGCTAGAAATTCAAACATTTTTAATTTTGTCTTTTTCCACTCATAAGCATCTTCCCTTGAACTTGACTAACAAAATCATCAGAATTACAGAGCTTTTATTTTTTGTTAAAACAGAAGTATCAGTATATTTCTCTTGATGATTATAAACATAAATACATACATATATACATACGTGCATGCATGCATCACTCCTTTCTTTTCAGGCTGTCTTTCCCCATTACTAATGAAAAGTGAGTCATCATTGTCAATTTCAGCATTCATTCATTTAATAAACACCTTTGAGTGTCATTATTACTAGGTGCACGAAAAAGACAGCGTCCCTGCCCTCATGGAGTTTACATTCAGAAATATGTCTTTTTCCTAATGATAGTAGATTGTGATAAAAATAAAAGAAAATGAAAAAAGAGGAAGGAATGTTGAAAAGAAGGATAAAACAGTTTATTTTTTTTTCTATATGGGAAGAAAACAGCAAAACATTCCTTAACATGTTGCTGCTATTTCAGATCATTTTGTTCAGTTTAGCAGCAACACGTCATTATGTTTCTCTAACTCGCTAGTCCTCTAATCAGACATAATTGAGTAGACATATGTCAACATGACCCTGAAAAATATGGGCAGGTTACACCATAATAGATCTTATAGATCCAAAACGGCACTGGAGATGTTAATCTGTTCCTTCATCCAGCAAGTACATTGACTGTCTTCTATGTGGCAGGCATTCTTCTAGTTCTGGAGATTCAGCAGCAACCAGTACCCCCGTCATCTTAAAGCATATGGTTTAGTGTTAGAGCTCCAGCCAGGCACTGCCTCCTCTGCAGAGATTACCTTTAGGAGACCAGCAGAACCATTATGACCAGTAGCCTCCCTAAGTGACATTATTTCATCCCTTCCTTTTTTTTCATATCCCCAGATACAATAGAATCATAGAATGCTAGAATTGGAAGGTGTGTCACAGTTTATCTAGATTATCTACTCTAATGCCTTCTCCTTATAGATGCGTGAATGAGGGCCAGAGGTTTTAATTAACATCCAAAGATTATTCATCAAGTTATAATAATGACAAGACATTAGAAGAATATTTCTTTTGTGTATGCATGTATGTTTACATCAATGTGCTGAGGGGAAATGCAAAGACCACGTTGGCTCAAAAAGAAGTAACCCCTCCACTTTCTTAAACACTATTTTCCACATTTTTCCCAGTAATAAACTATCCTACTGTTCAGAGCATTTCTCATTTATAACTAAATTCTCCTTTGAGCTCTTAGACTTGGCAAACTGAAAACCCTGCAAAATTTTTTCATCTCTTGATGTCCCTTCCATAAATTAATTAAGATAACTCATTTTCTCCCACATTTCCCATAATCCAGAAAATGAGAATCAAATGTAATTTTTAAAACTCAGTAAAAAAGCCTTGGACTTTCTCTTTTACAATTGCCTGTTTTTGATCCTCTGAAAAATACAAGGCAAATTTCCAACACAGACAAGTTAATGTTATGCCCTGACTATATTTAAAATAACTCAATAGTATTCATTAATACAAAGATAGCAAGAAGCCCCCACATTTAGTCTCAAACAACATGAGGTCATCAGCATATGAGGGAATCATATACTCCTGGTCATTAATCTTAATTTCAGAAATTACATTTGAAGATTTAATTCCCTCTTCCTATGTCTAGACAGGCAATGAGGAATAATCTTTTCAGCTTTAATTGCATTTACTCCTATGACTTCATAAAAAGGACAATTCTAGTCGCTATTTGCAAAAGAAAAAAAAGATCATATATAATCCTCATGATCACATTATAGTTGTCAGTAACCTCAATATCTGGGCCTCCACGGGAGACATAAAAGAGATATAAATATAAAACAAAGTTTCTATCCTTAATAAAAATCATAGTATTCATCAAGAAATCATTAATTATCTGCTATGATCACAAAAAGAATGCAATGCAGAGATTCCCTCAAGTGGCTTAGCTTCTATTTTAAGATGGAAGGCGTATTACTTCGCCAAGGTTGTCATAGCAAAATACCACAAACTGGGTGGTTTAAACAACAGAAGTTTATTTTCTCATAGTTCTGGAGGCTAACAGTCCAAGATCCCGGTGGTGGCAGGTTTGATTTTTCCTGAGGCCTCTCCTCTCGGCTTCCAGATGGCCACCTTCTCTCTGAGTCCTTGCAAAGCCTTTCCTCCTGTGCACATGCATCCCTGGTACCTCCCCACGTGTCCAAATTTCCTCTTCTTATAAGGACACCAGTCAGATTTGATTAAGGCCCACTCTAAAGGCCTCATTTTAACTAATTACCTCTTTAAAAGCCCTATCTCCAAATACAGTCACATGCTGAAGTACTGGTGGTGAGAGCTTCAACATGAGTTTTGGGAGGGAACGCAATTCAGCCCATAACACAAGGTATTGTATATAAGTGTAATAAAGCATAATATATGACAGTAACTCAAGAGAAGATGCTGGCTAGTATACTAGTAAGGCTCTGTACCAAGTATCAGGACAACCGGAAAGGAAGAGACATACCACTGACTGATTACCCATTATGTGGCAGTATGTGACAGTATCTTGCTAGATACTATATATGTGCTATCATGTGTAAACCACAAGGAAATCACAATCTGGTCAGTAATCTCCATTTTACAAATGAGGAACCTGAGGCTCATAGGGGGCAAAAGACTTCCCTATGTAATGCAGCTGGGAAATGATAGCGCTATTTTAAGAATTTAGGTTTGTCATCAAGGCTTATCTGTCTGCCACAAGAATATGTTTCCTCCCTGGTGTTAGTCCTGATTCTGCCACTCACTAGTTGTCTTGGACACCTCATTTAACTGACCTGGAATTCAATTTCTAATCAATAAAATAAGAAGTCTTTTCATCTGCTAAGTTTTCATAATTCCCTATTACATATTTGCCTTATTGTAAAAGTAATATAAGCCATTACACACACTTTGGAAATTTGGAAAAAACTAAATGCAATATGCCACTCTAATAAAAGCACTGTAAATCTTTTGATAAGATTCCTTTCTGGTCCCTCTAATCCTCCTAAATATAGGAAGATAGAATCTCCTTATTGCCTCAGTCATTTTTGAAGAAAAGCAAGTGACCATATAATTAGGGGACCCAGATCACGTTAGCAAAATAGAAGAGAGACAAAGAGAAAAATTACGTTTTAAGAGGTCCCTTCATCTTCATATTAGGAAGGTTTGTCTTGTGGACGCTTACCCATGAAGCAAGACTGAGATGTGTCATTTATACACACACACACACACACACACACACACGCCAGCTTTTTGGAAAAACAAACTCAACAGAATCTAAGGACAAGAGGAAAGAAAAGCCTAGTGTTGAGGGAATAGCCAAAGGGTAAAGACAAAGGGACATTAAGGAAGGGAGAGAAGAGAGTAGCCCAGACAGAAGAGACTCCTTGATCTCCATCCAAATGGACTCATAATGGACCTGAAAGTGACTTCAAGCAAAAGTAAAGAATGGTATTGCACCATTCTCTGGCTACTGTGTGTGCATTCGATCATCTACGACTTTCCAGTAATGGACTGCATGCCCTTCCAAAAATTAAGGGCATGGCAAAGTGGTTGTATAATTTATCTTGGAGACTAGATATAGACATAGATATATACATATGTATACTAAACACAGAAGTATTGTACAAATTTGCGACCTGCCTCCGCTTCTGCCATTTAGTAACTCATAAGCATATTGAATATATTATATATTCTTCATAACCTCAATTTTAATGCCTGCATAATATCCAATTGAATAAGTATAACAACCAGTTTACTTACTCATTAGTCTATTTTTAGACCTTTGAATTATTACCATTTTGTACGCTCGTGTAGCAATGTACCCAGCGAAGCAGACCGTAATTTTTAATAGAGGAAAATATCCTGTAAAAGTTGTTAGCAATTCCTTGGTGAAAACATCAGTTATCTTAGAGAGAATCTTGGTTTGGGGAGGGTAAAATGAATGACACTTTGGTTTACAGTATAAAGCAGTAAGCATCGACCCAAGAATACAGCAAATTCTTTAAAATCTAAGTATGTAGGACTTAAAATACAAGTAATTGGTGGAATTGGGTAGTACTCCTCTCCCACAAAGCCAGGTGCTCTAAAATTTATGTAGGGCCAACGAGCCTTCTAAAAGAAGAATATATCCCCTATGATGTTTAACATTGTTGGAATCTACCTAAAGCCAGATCATGGGAAAGAACAGATACCCCAAGAGACAACCTCCTAGAGGAAACATACGGTACTCTGGACTGGCGAAGAGACCCAACTTCAAGCTCTAGAACATTGTCAGGAACAGCTGGTTCTGCAGCATCTGGCCAATACTGGAGCTACTCTTGATACAGTCACTATGATGTGCCTTGAGAATAATGGCTGGGAGTATGCACTGAGTGAGCTGGTCACTAAGAATTGTACCATCTGGAAGCCAATATCTACTTTGATGTGAAGCAAATGTATTATAGGAAAATGTATCTTCTCTCTCTGCACAAAAAGAAACAATTGCCAAATCAGCAACAGCTGGGTTCCTTGTTTGTCATGATGATTCCAGCAGTGCTCAAGACCTGATTTTGGACTTCATGTTTTCAGAAGTAACTCCACATCACAGTGAAGGTAGTATCAGCCACAGAGAACAAGTCCTTTGATGAAGTGAATAGATTTTTTTTTACAGATCTTTTTCAGTGAAGTTTTAATAACAAATTCTTTGGACAAAATAAATATCTCTGGAGACCTTGAACTTAACTTGGGAGAGTAACTCTGGGAAGAGAAAACAGGATAGCAGCTCAGATTCATTGGATGTGAATGTTAAAAGGAAATTTGACCCTACTTTGTACTCTTAAACTAGTAAAGCAGGATACAGCAGCTTCACTCTTAAAAATAGCAATGCAACGAAAATCTTCCAAAAAAGTTTGCCCAATATTTTTTAATCTGCCTGCATGATAAATTCCTAGAAGCAGATAAAGGTAAATTACTGTCATTTCTAGATGTCAATAAAAAATGTAAAGCCAGGGGCTGATCCCATGGCCTAGTGGTTAAGTTCAGCATGCTCCACTTCGGCAGCCCGGGTTCGGTTCCCAGGCACGGGCCTACACCACTCATCAGCAGCCACGTTGTGGAGGCAACCCACATACAAAATAGAGGAAGATTGGCAACAGATGTTAGCTCAGGGCAAATCTTCCTCAGCCAAAAAAAAAAAAAAAAGTGAAGCCAGATAAGTTGTAAAGATGGTAAGCACCAAGATCCAAAGAAAGAGAATCACTGTAAGTTAAAATAATCAGATGAAATATGGCTTCATAGAAAATGAGAAACTTGAATATAGATAACAAGGGAGGATTTAGAGTATAGTGAATGGAAATGGTGGAAATGTCTGGTGTCGCTAGTGCATTCATTCACTCATACAAGGAATTAGCATTATTATGTGGTAGCAATTTTTCAAGGGTACAGGGACAAGGAATCATGCTGATTTCACTTAATTAAAAAGTTAACAAACAAAGAGAACTTCAGTTAATGAGTGTGTGTAGTGGTCTTTCCTCTTGCAGGAAAAAAGCTAATCTTATTTATATATGGAATTTAGAAGGTCTTAAATCAAACCAGGCTTCATTCATTCATTCATTAGTTCATTCATCTAATCATTCAACATTTACTGAGAACTTCCATGGGCCAGACACTCTGCCAAGTGCTGGAGATGAAGAGAGAAATGACAAGGTTCCTTCTTCATCATTTGGAGATACTTATATATGTAAATGTAAAGATAAATATTTATTTAATATATTTAATAGTGGGTTTATAAAGTCACAAATTTTACAGATTATGACACTTAAAAATTCCCTCCCTTTTATCTAAGAAATTAATATTTCTTTTAGAGTTTAAACATCTACATAACTGTTGTGGGATTTACATTCTTTTTTTTTCCCTTGAGATCCAGCCTTCTAGGATAGTCATTTTAACGTATTGTTAGCCAAAAAGCTGATCAATCGGAATAAACTGCCTGAAGGTAGCTTTGAGAAGGACTTGCTATCAACCTATATTAGTTGACCCTGAAGGATAAGACCAACGCATTGACCTTTCTCATTTTAGTATCCAGATGGTTAGAGATGTTTCATATTGTTTAATGTGGTTATCTGAAGCATTAAGAAAACCCAAAATCAAAAGAATGCTAAGCAGATTGGGTAGCTCTCAGATTATCAGTTGACTTCTCCCTCCAGAAATTGAGAAAGCAAACACTTTTCCATCGGCATTTTTAAAAAAGCATTTATTTGCCTCTACATTTAGGCATAGTGACAGGATTAAGTATGCTGTATCCTGTCACTGCCAGGCTATGTTGGCCCCGGAGAAAAGATGACAATAGTTCAAAGAAAATGAAACCATCACATCAAGCCAGAGGACCTCTTTATAGCACTGCTAGTTATTAGATTGATAAGAATGTACCACCTGGTATTTCTCAGGCAGCCTAACTTTATATAATGTTAGCCTATTCAAAGCCAACTAACCTATCATAGGAGCTTTGGGCAAAATCTCATCTATTATTCTTTCTGGCAGCCATAAAGCTAACAATAGTCTCTTTATCTATAAGCTCCCTTCTGTCCCTGAACCTCCTATTTAAAAAAACCAAAAGCTTACCTAGAGTTCTCTCCTGCAGTAAGATTTAATCCAGCTTGTTTACTTGAATAGGAATGCCTAAGGTCAGGCACCAAGTTTTCTTTATTTCAATTGGCCTCATTGTGCCTGGCACACAGCAAGTGCTCAATGACTATTTGTTGAATTGATTTATATAGTTAAAAATATCTGTATTGGTGACTGAATTTGCCCGTTAAAGGAAGATTTTTTAATCATGTCTGGGGAGAAATCTGGCCTAAAATAATTGATTCCTAAAGGTTACCTGAACTGATTCAAATCTTAATACAAGTTGTTTCATGTTTAAAATATGTTTTTTGAGCACCTTTTACATAATCTATGAGTCTCAACAATGGAAAAGTTCTAGAATTTCTTGTGACATGTCCTTTAGTCTAAATTAATAAGCCACTCATCTATCCATTTCTTTTTTCTTCCCTCCTGAAAGAGTTGACCATTAAGATAATCCTTACTATTCTTGTTAGTTGACGAAAGGAAAGGTCATTTAGCCAAGAATTTGCTGAGATAAACATAACTTAGATGAAAGACCAAAATAATAGAGGACTCCTGATGCACAAGTTATTGCTCTTCAATAATGAACCCAAATCCTCCCCCACATCACTCTCAGGGAGTGTTTTAAACATTAGGGATTCACCACAAGCATAATGTTTAGGAGATTGCTATTGGGTTCTGGGGAATGGTATACCCATTACCCTCTAAAAATGTTTTCACTGCTGTAATCAGAATGAATTAGGAAGCAAACCCACTGGTAGAATCACAATTATTCAATTCTTCTCTATCAGTGTTGGAAATGAATATCACTTCCCCTGGAAGCTTTATTGCATGTTAATTTACCTGCATAGCATTAAGTGACAAGCATTCTGGAAGGCCAGCAGAGAAGTGGAATGGCCTTGTCTATCTCTTGGAGGCTCCTGTCACTTTGCTTAAGAAGATTAGTGACTCAGTTCTTCAAATACATTATTTAGCATGAAAGTAGAACTACAAGTAGTACAGAAAAACACTTCTTTATAAGCGTATTTTAAATAGTTCCATGACTTGCACTTTATTTCGTAATAACATCTTTGATTCTAAAGTAGAGATGTTCTCAAGCTATAACTAGAAGAATGTGACTTATGAACATACACTTTTAGATATTGAAAGGGAAAGAACAACATACAGTCATATTTTGCTGTTGTTAGTGCCGTCAAGTCCATTCCGACTTTCTAGTCACCCTATGTACGGCAGAGCGGAACCCTGCCAGTCTTTTTGCCCCATCCTCTCAGCTTCCGACGCTCTATCAGACAATGCTCTGCTGCTATTCATAGGGTTTTCATGGCTAATTTTTTTGGAAGTGGGTGGCCAAGTCCTTTTTCCTAGTCTGTCTTAGTCCGGAAGCTCCGCTGAAGCCTGTCCATCATGGGGGACCCTGCTGGTATTTGAAATACCAGTGGCATAGCTTTCAGCATCACAGCAACACACAGCCACCACAGTATGACAACAGACAGACGGGTGGTGTGGTTCCCTGACCGGGAAACAAACCCGTCACAGCAGTGAACGCGCCCAATCTCAACCACTAGACCATCAGGGCTGGCATAGTCATAATAGGAAAGACTTATTCTGCTGTCCAGTCATCTCACATCTCACACACTGTTTCCATGGTTTTGAAAAAGTTTCCAACATTTTAAGAGTGTATAATTTTAACTTTGAGACACAATGTGATTAAAATTGTGTAAAACTTTAGAAAGATACCACTAGAATTTATTTTAGGGTACCTCCCAATCCATCTCACCCCAGTCCACATAGACATACCAAAAAAAACACTTCTTCCACTACTATAGAATGTTAGCTCAGAAATTCACATCCCGAAATTCATGGGGCTCGGAGATCCAAGCCCAGGTGGTTGCCTCCTTTTAGAATACATCTAATTTCAATAAAAGTGTAAATTAATTATCTTCCCCCTCCAATTGACACAGGCCAATTTGTACTGGAAGGTAAAGAGGGCAAGGCAGAGGGGTGATCAATAGCCTGTTATACCAGGTCACAAGAAATCAGATCCCCAGGGGGCTCAGAAAGCCAAAGAGGGCAAAAAGTTAATGGGGGCAAGATAGCAAATCTACACTATAATTTAATTTGCAAGTTGAAAAACTGTGACTATTTTTCCAAGAAGTCTTTTATCCCATTTTCTTCAATAGCAGAAATCCATGATTATCAGTCTTTCATCCAATTTGAATTAAACACACATACAGAACAGAGAACTAAAACCCAAGAGGGATTTTGTTTCAATTTGACAAATATTTTAGTGGATTTAATAAAATAAATTAGTGTTCCAGAAATGTACTGACTTTGCATGATAAGAAGCAAAGTGTCACTTTATTTAAAAATGATCATATCAAAGCCACATCTAGAAATTAGATCAACCTAGACTCAACCAAGATTCATTCAAATATTTGGGGTATAGCTACAAGCATTGGTGACTATTCTTAGTGTCAGCGATGCAGAGATACAAGATAAAAAATATTGTCTAAGCCCTCAATGAAATCACAGTTCAGAGGGAAGAGAAATTAAAAAGATTATAAGCAGTATACTATGTGCATCTCTAAATTAGGAATATTTATAGCTGTATCACCTATTTCATTGCAAGAATTAAATGAGATAATCCGTATAAATTATTTATCAAAATTCCTGGAACATAATTTAAATAAATATTAACATCATATAATGATAACAACTATGATGATGATGATGATGATGATGATGATGATGATGATGATGATGATGATAATGGTGATGATGATGATAATACGATGATATCACCATCCCAAGAACCTAAGGGCACAGTGAAGACACAGAATGGAGATTAGGAAAGTATTTGTAAAAGAAAAGATTTCCTGTAAGAGGCATAAATCTGAGCTAAATTTTTAAAGATGAATAATAAAAATTAATTCAATAAGATAAAAAGTTACGAGAGAGATAGAAAAGTCCTAGGCAGATAAGATAGAAGCTCCAAGGCTTCACCCCTACCCTGAGCTCTTTAGGATCCCTTCTGAGTCTTGGAGCACCCTGGACCAGACATCCAGTACCTGAATCCTCACTGATGTGATGTTCAGGGAAGCCCCCAGACACCTTGAGGGGCCCTTGTATCTGGACACAGGATCCGATTTACATGTGTCCCTAGATTTCCATCATCTTACCTTCTGGTGAGAACCTCTTGCACAATCAAGATGTTAATAAATGTCAAATTGACCAATACTACACTTTGTCTGGTCTTTCCTATTCACATGAAATCTACTTGTCCTGGTATTCAAAAATATAAATCTATCTTTTCCTATTTAAGTAAATGTCACTAAATGTCCTCAAATCTTATCTGTAATACATATTGCTTTATTCTACTCTTTCAGAACATATATACTTCAGTATATTGTTAAATAAATTTATATTAATTTATTCAGTCATCCTTTATTCTTCATGTAAGCCTATAACATACCAGCCACTATGTTCCACATATTTGTAAAGGGTGTTATGTATAATGGGAGAAACATGGTATTTTCCCCCATACAGCTCGAAAACTTTTAGTGGTCTACATCTATTTTAAAATTTGGTTTGAATCCACAAATGCTAAAAGAAATTCTTAACTCTAAAAAAATCTAAGAAAAACCTTGTCAAATCAAATAGTAAGCATTTTATGAAACTACTATAAACAGTGAAGAACGTAATCCAGAACACATATCCCAGATTAGACTCTATTATACATAATAATTTAAATGGATTCAGAAAATAGTAGGGAAAGTCAAGGTTCTATAGATGGTGCTGTAAGTATGGGCTTGGAACTTGAAAATATGTAAAATTAATATTCATTCTATATATGTACTAAAAAATAAATTCTAGCTGCACCAGAGCATGCTAGATAATTTCTGTTCATCCTCCAAATCCTCTCTCTCCCTTTCACCACTCTACTTGGACCCCAAGACCTTTGTGACCTCTATGAATAACAACAAGAGGCTACCTTCCCTTCTAGCTTCTAGTTGGGTTCAACTAATGAAAGATTCCAGCAGAAGATCATAGAGTAAGAAGAAAACAAGAGGAGAAATTTATTCCCCTAGCTCTCTCTGCCACACTACAACAGGTTAGTTATGCCCTCCCACCAAAGGCACAGCTCCTGTCAGGTGGCCCACCTGCTAAGTTTCAATAACTTTTCTCTATGCTTAATCCCTCATGGCTGGGGCTGGAAACAGGACCCCGTTGGTATTAACCCTAGGGCACATCACCATCCCTTATTGGTTTCCTTTAATCCTACTCACACCATTTCAATAGTCTCCTATAAAACACTCTTTAATTACACTATTTGAGTGAGCTGTTTGCTCCCAGTACCCTGACTGATACACAGATATATAGGATCTTAAGACAGTCAGTTCCCCTAGGTAGTAAAGGTTTGCATTTTTTATACAAAACTTGTATACAATATCATCTTTGCTCTTGAAGAGGCCTACAGTTAATGAAATAGTATTTGGACAGCATAGGAATATTTATTTGTAAGCCATGCTCTTCAAAGTTTCATTAAGTTTCATAATTACTTTATATACAACATAGGGTGCAACCAATGCCTCCGTGGTTACTAAAGAAAACTTTGATTTTCATCATTTTGTTATTTACATGATGAGAATCATGTGATGCCAGTGGAGAACTGATTCATCTGTGGATCAAATAGGGGGGAAAAAATCCTCCAAGTCAAGTTCTTCTCTTCCAGTGACCTAACATGTCCTTAAATTACTTATATTTAGGAACGTGTTCCTGTCTAAATAAAATCAGTAATGACTTCTTTCTATTTACATAACAGACTGAAGTCAAATGGGAACAAGAGTTGATCTGGATACACTGAAATCAGTCCCAGTCATAAACCCATAATGTTTGGACATGCTTGTCAAATTATTCCTCAGATTCTTAAGTTATTCGACAAATATTTATCAAGTATCCAGTATGTGTCAAGTATTATGCTAAGTGTTGGGGATACATAATAAATGAAAAATGCTATTCTGATTTCATGGATCTTACATCCAGGGAAGTAGAAAATATTAAAATAATGATATGACAAATAAATATTTGAATTATGATAACTGCAATGCAAGATGCACTAAAACTGACTAACCATGGGATCTTATCTTGATGGGAGGTCAGGAAAAATCTCTTTTAAAGAATTATTCTTAAATCTGCGACATAAAAGATGAATAGGAGCTCTTTCAGGCAGATGGAATAACATTAGTGAAGGTCCAGAGGTGATAAAATACTTTGCATTTTCAAGAAAATTAAGGAACCTGAAACTTAGTGAGCAGCAGGGAAGGAGGGATACAGGTAGAGAGATAGACAGTGCCCAAACCATCCAGGGCTTTATAGACCATATTAGAGATGTTTGGTCTTATCTTGAGAGTCATAGAAAGACTTTGAAGGAATAAGACAGACCTGAATTTTAACAGATCACTCTGCTACCAGACACCAAGAACAATTACAAGTTGTAGTAAAGAAAATATCATGGTATTGTTTCAGGAATAGGCAAGTAGCTCAATAAAAATAAAATAGAGTCCAAAATCATTCCCATCATTATGGAAATTTAGAATATGCTGACAGGAGAATTTCATATTAGAAGATAAAGAACAGATTGTTGAATAAAGTGTGTTGGAACCATTGACCTCACAGTTGGGTAAAAGTTAAGTTATGATCTTACCTTGTGTATTGATTAGACAGCTGCTGTAAAAGATAAACCCTAAAATCTCAGTGGCCTACATCTATATAAGGAAGTTAATTTCTTGCCCACATTGGGCCCAAAATGTATGTTTCTGATTGGTGTGTGGCTCTCCTCTAAGTGGTGATTCTCCAATTTTAACACTTTCCAGATTTGACTTCACCATCGTCAACACATGGCCTCCATGGTCATTGTGGAAAAGAATCTCTCTTGGAAGGTTGTTATGGGCCAAGACTGGAAGTAATGTACATCACTTCTACTCTCATTCTTTTGACTGAAATTCAGTCATATGGCCTCACCCAGCTGCACAGGAGGATGGGAAATATGATTTGACTATGGAAATGGAAAAATGAAATAGGTGTGGTGATTGCCCAGAAATCTCAGCCATAACCTACATCTTATAAAAATTAAATTTTGTAAGTATTAAAATCCAATGTAAAAAAACACTATGAAAATCCCAAAAGAGATTTTAAAAGGATATTTTTATGGTCTTGACCTGGCAAAGGTCTTCTTAGGTAAGAGATAAAATGCAGAACCCACAAAGGAAAAGAATGACAGATTTGACTATATCAAAATTTAAAATTTTTCTGTCACAAAAGACAAGGGCCGAATGGATAAAGAAGATGTGGTATATATACACAATGGAATACTACTCAGCCATAAGAAATGAAGAAATCCAGCCATTTGTGACAACATGGATGGACATTGAGGGTATTATGCAAAGTGAAATAAGTCAGAGGGAGAAGGTCAAATACCATATGATTTCCTTCACTAAGTAGTAGATAATAACAACAATAAACAAACACATAGAGACAGAGATTGGATTGGTGGTTACCAGAGGGGAAGGGGGGAAGGAGGAGGGCAAAAGGGATAATTTGGCACATGTGTGTGATGATGGGTTGTAATTAGTATTTGGGTGGTGAACATGATGTAATCTATGCAGAAATAGAAGTATAATGATGTACACCTGAAATTTTTACAATGTTATAAACCGATGTTACTGCAATAAACAAAAAATTAAAAAAATAATAATAAATAAATAAATAAAATAAGAGATACCCTTGAAAGAAATATTTTCAAGACAAGTAACAGACAAATATATAACAGCCCAACTGGACAAAGAGAGCCTGCAAATCACTAAGAAGAAAGTTATCCACCATAAAAATCAACAAGAAAAATATAGAACTCCACTGGACCAAGAAATGTGAAAAGATGTTAAAGCTCACCATTTCAGAAACAACAGAAACAAAAAAATTGAAAGATGATTTACCGTTTTATCCAATTGAATAGGCAAAAGCATATCCAGAGTTAGTGATTAAAAAAACACCACTAAATTCTTGGTGGATGTGTAAGCTGCTGGAGTTTTGGCAAGAGAAATTCAGGACTGTAGGTCAGTATTTAAATTGACCTAACAATTCCACTTCCACAATCTACCCTACAGAAATACACGTGCATACAAAACTATGGTTTAGTTAGATGGGACAGAAGGAGGAAGGGAGGGAGAGAGAGAGAAAGGACAGGACGTTAGGGGAATAAATAAGGAGACTATGGATATAGATGTTCATTGCAGCATTTTTTGTAATGTAGAAACATTGTAAACAGCCTATATATGCTAATGGTTAAACAAATGATGGTACATTTGTCCTAGAATGATAGGTAGCTCTTAAAATGAATAGGGTAGACTAAAATGTACTAACATGAAAGGGTCTATAAGGCATATTGAGTGATGAAGCTAATCACGTACACACATATGTGCACATAAACACACACAGATATGTGAATGGGTAAATGCATAGGAAAAGCTTTCAGAGAACTGACATCAAACATGTGGAGGGAGGGATGAATGGGGTTGAGAATAGGGAGGAAAGCAAAGAACACAGAGTGGATATTTGCTCTTTACTTTACATATTTCTGAATTGTTTCAGTTTTTTAAAGTACATGTGTTTCTCTGAAGTTAAAATAAAAATTCACTCTAACTGGAAAAAAAATGATAATATGGATTAATGCCTCTGACTCTTTGCTCTGGTTGGATAGCGAGCTTCTCCCATCTTGTGTAGTGAGTGAAATTCTCATTTTCCAGGGCCCCGCTATTCATCTTTCAGGGGCCAACTCATCGTCACAATCATCACAATACTTCTTGATGTTTAAGTCATAGCTGTTCCAAACTTCAAATAAGAATCCCCAACTTCCTTGAGCATGGGGCACTTGGATGCATGAAAACTTCCCAGCCTCAGTTGCACGGGAGGCTGTGAAATACACCCAATACTGGCATCTCATCTGTGCTTCTATACGACTATGATATCAGAACACTTTACGTTGTTTTGCAATTATTTCTCAGACCCACCAGTGAATTTATTTGAGTTCTCAGTGTTTATTAAAGAGGATATTAAAGAGAAATTTTCCTGCACAAATGCAACTGAAAACAAAATGCAATGGAGAGGAGTCATCTCTGACTTTCGTCCTCTCTTCACCTAATAAGTGGTGCGGGAATGTGAGCCATTTCCATAATTCATAGGCATCTTGTGATATGCAAGGTTATTTTTGAATTTGTTTCTCCTGTAAGAAAAGATTTTCTTCCTAAAATTAGATTGTGAATCTACTTCCAGAGCCACTAATCAAACATAAGTTAAAGCTACTTAAATAAGGGAGAGAAAATTTTAGAGCTCTAAAATCATTAGAAATAGGTCACCGAGAGCTTCAATAAAACTTCAGAAAAGATTCCAATAAAAAAAAAGGTATTCTCATTAAGAAGCTGCAAAGTAATCCTGCTATCAAACAGGAAAAAAATCGCATATGCAAAAGCAGCAGAATGTAGTCTATAAAGTCATTTAATGAAGCAGAAATTTGTATCTATGCCACATCTAAAGCACTTCTTGAAAAACCTCGGCATATTCACTAATTATGAACCATATATTATACGTAGTTATTATGGGTATTATTCAGCAATACAAGATTTAAAGTTGGTTGTCTCCTTCACCATAGTTAGCAAAGAAATATTGGCACATATATGATCTGCTTAAATAGGTTAGAAAATAGGAGGGAATTTACTAACTAGCCCTTTAATTATGCAAACAGAGTTTCCATAATTCTGAAACTGAATTCCATGACACCCACAGATTTCCCTATAATCTAGCTGTAAATAGTAATTACAGTGTTCATAGGAGAAACTGCTGTATTTTAGGTTGCAAAACAGTCTCTGTTATTATCTCCTGTATTAAGTCATTTGATAACTGTCTAAAACATTCCTAGTAAGGTGATTTTTTTATTCCTTGGAAGTCATATTTTTCTTTGTTTTCATAAAAAGTGTAAGAAAAATTTGTTCAGCCATTTTCAAATTAAAGGACAATGGGGAAGGAAATTTGCCGTTAAACTCTAAAACGTTATATTTAGCAGGTCCTCAGTGGGTTGCATAATCAGTTCAAATCTATGGATTAACAACCAAAGGGAGCTCAGACACTGACCTACATTAGAGGAATCTTACACACACAACCAAGAATTCATCGTCCCCAGAGAACCAAAAGCCTTCCGGGTAACCCGCTAGCTAAGCAGCACATATCCCAATATTACGTGCTAGAAACCAGGGAAAAATCATCCTGAAAGGCACCACATTAAAGGTAAGAAAAACAGTCAGAATTCTACATGACCCAGCATTAGTTTTCAGACCGAGACAACAGTGCTGCAAGGCAATGATCACTTAACTATTTATTATTTAGGTTTAAATCTACATCTACTTGAAGAACCACATTTGATGGGGCCTTATGTTCATCCTCAGGATGTTGAACACACAAGTTGCCAAAATTACTTGATCCACATCAGAAGCGGGATAATTTCAACTATCTCGAGCTTCGCACCCATATGTTTCAAAACCACTTCAACCTGACATGGGTACGAAACTTAATTTCTTATATTGCCACCAAAATCTCCTCCTTCTCCTCCTGTGTTCCCTATCTCAGTGAACAGACCCTCTATCTACCCAATTGATTGCTCAAGCCAGAAAATTAAGCATCACTTTTGATAGTTCCCTCTTCTCATCTTGCACATCCAATCTCAAGTCTTTCAAATTTCCTCATACGTTCATTTCTTTTCACCCCCACTGCCGCCACATAGTTCAGACCATCAAAATCACTTCTCTGGATCTAGAGATGGATCTAGAAGAAAACTCATGTGTCTTAAGGCCCCTTCTAGAGTTTTGCATTTAATTTTGTATTCATTGCAGTCTATAAAATTTGTATTCAAATTTTTTATTCTTTTTCTTAAAGAGGATCCCAATATATATAACCGGGACCCTACACAACCCATATCGCCTGCTGTCTGAATTACTGGAAAAGCCTCCAATCTCCTCAGGACTGTAGATGAAGTGGTCTTTCTACAAAACAAATATGACTATATTCTTTCATTGCTTAAAAACCTCCAACGGTGCCATGTTTCTCTTAGGATTTAGTCTCAACTCCGTGTCATGACTTAAATTTTATGTAGTCTACACACGTTCTATGATCTACATGCATCTTCTCCAGCTACTAAACAGCCTTGATACCACATTCTCTGGACACATCAAAATGTCCCCCCAGTACATTCTCTCTTCTTGAGAGAGAAGGTCTTTGTTCCTGTTAAATCAGCAGCACATAGCACTATTGTATCACTTAGTAGGCATGTCATAAATATTTATTGAAGGAATACATGGATGAATAATGAATGCACTCTACATCACTGGTCCAAATCCAGACACAGTGATCAGAAATCCATGAGGGATCAATCTAGCAAAAAAAGCACTGATTGATTCCTCGGAACAAATTGCAGTTGACTTCCCACATTCATGAATAATTATACTGGAAAGAATTTTGATGACTCATACACCAGGGGCAACAGTCATTAAATCCCACTCTAAGTTTCTCTCTCCCTTAGAAATCCGCATTTCTTCCCAATTTCATATTGCTTTGAACGTAATGCCTGATATGCCAGATTTTTCCTAACTGACATTGCCCTAGCTACCAAAACTGAGGATATACAAAAAGTATCTAATCCAGGGCCTGAACTCAGATGATCCCTTCTCTTTCCCCAAGTTACTATTTTCTGATAGATTTTTTTCTACTCATTCACCAACACGTAATGCGGAAAACTTCAACGTTTTTCCTCAGCTATGTTTCCCTACCTTCTTCAAATACATTCTTACCAAGTAACTAAGACACAATGTTTTCCCCAATTATCCTGACAATTGCTCTCTATATATTAATACTTATTTAGATTACATCTTATGCTGATATAAGCCTTCCAATAACTGATTACAAAACACAACAAAATTTTTTATATTCACTCATTTAAAAAACATTCATTGAATACTTACTTTATGTTCTAGGCAGTGTACTACAAGGTACATAAAAGAAATTTATATTGTCCTACAAGCCTTTTCTCATGTAGGGACATAATTTAATAAAGTTTTATACCTCTCAATAAAATTCTGTAGATCCTTTTATATGATTCCTGCATATTTTCTTGATAAATGTTCCAAATATACATACATTATAGATAGATGTATAGATAGAGATGGATTTGAATATGAGGATTAAGATTTAGGTAGGTAACTAGCTAGCTAGATAGATATTTGAATATTATATCCATATACATGCTTTTTAAAATTTCACATACCGATATATAAATTAGAGTGATTGATTTACAACACAGTTTTTAACCATTGAATTAATGTAGTTTTTAATAGCTCATGGGGCAAACGTTCCATCCCTTTCTTTTCTTGTCAATGTTTTCTTAGCTCTTCTTGCTTTTTTCCTCTTCTCAGTAAATTTTAATATAATTTTGTCAAGTTCCAAAAGATTGTATTGAGATTTAGAGGAGAATTATGTCATGCCCATAAATTGATTTGTGAAGAACTGGCATCTTTGGCCTTATATGGTAATCCATGAGACTCTTAGTAAAAATGATCAGGGACATTTTGCTGCTGTCTATGCTTATTCTTATTGTGTTGAAATCACCAGATCCTACAAAATATTGTGAACAATCCATCCAGGTGATCGTTGCTTAGCCAAAAAGCAAAGAAAAAGGAAAAAAGTCACACTATGTCAAAATAGTGCACGAGTTTAGTTTTATATCCCTACCTCAAAAGCCAGACCAGATATGCAATGGTGTCAGACACTTAATGCAGTTCATTGGCTGGAGGAGGCCATAGTACAGAGAATTTAATGGAAGCAAGAACTTTTTACCTGGCATTCTTTTCATAAAAAAATGATTGCCTATAAGCACTTTACACTCAATCCCAAAAAAGGTAGTCTACTTTCTTAATACCAAAATAGAAAATATTTAAAGTACTAGATACAATGGTGTTTTAACTCTGAGAAGTTACGAAGGAAATGAACAAATCGAAGCAAGCAGAGTAAGCAGAGGCAGATCAGAATAAAAATTGCCTGCTCTGACTTAGTAGCCTCATGATTTTGAGTCTATACAAAGGGAGAAAGTGTACCATATCCTCTTGCGAGTACCTTGAGGGCAGAGATAGTCTCTTTACTCTCTCACAAATTTACACCCGGAACTAGACCATGTAGAGTCAGAACTGGGGGATTTTTCAGAACAGCCTAGTGGTGATTTTTAGATCCTAAATAGTATTTTCTGAATGTTCAAAGTGAAAATACCGTAGGCCACAGATTACCTTTTGACTGGCACACATATTCTACCAGATAAGAATCTCTTTAAGGTCAGGACCCTTGTCTTACTTAGCTTTTTACCAATAGCATTTAACACTGCCCAATCTTGAACACATTAAATCAAAGTAGTGAGAACAACGGCATCATCAGTAGAAATGAAAGTAATGAGTAAATGTGTGCACGTGTGTGTGTGTGCATATACATATATATGCTTCTGATTGTATCCCAATACAGAGATACATATGACCAGTGTGCGTTTATGCCTTGAAAGTGTGAAAATAATTGGTTTGGAATTAACAAAGTTACTGACATTTTAAAAGGCCAATGCTAGAGAAAAAGCATATTATTTTTGACTAAGTTGTAGGATAAGCCCTTAACAATTATGTCTGTGCATATACCCACACAACTATAGAAGCCAGAAGTTTTTAAAAACTAGTTAGGAAGCACTAGTTGACCGTTCCCTGTCTTCCTTAGGTGTACCTTTATTAACCTGCCTTTCAAAAATTACACACTGCACAGAGATATGAAAACAGCACTCTCCCGCAGAGTTAGAAAGGGATGTAAATCATGGATGGCTCCAGCCTCTGCGGACTCACTCACACCTTGCTCCTTGGATATCTCTTCCTTTTTTCTCAACTCTAGAAAGCAAAGTAGAAAAGAAAAAGTTAATTGTGATTTTGACCTACAATTAAAAAAAAAAACAATAAAATGCCACTGTTCAGAGCAACACAAAAATGTTAGCATTAAAATCAGCATAGCAGAGGCACAGAAGATGGCGGAAATAACAATAAGACCTGTGAAAAATGTGTGCAAGGCCTCAGTGCAAGCCACCACTTGTGTGCTCTCTAACACATCTTTATCACTGAAACAAAGGTTTGAGTTCATAACAGTGTTTAGTTTGGAAAGTAAAGTAACAGCATCAAAAATAATCTAAAGGATGCCTATTCCGTAATGGAGTATCTGCCGATAATACAACCTTTGTTGTGATGAAGTTTTAGCTAGCCATGGAAAAGCTCTTCACAAAACAAAAGATGCCAGAAGCACTGAGGTAGCCATGCTCTTCTACACAGTTGAGAAGCATCATTGTGTTTTCATAACGCCTATTAAGTCCTGCTATAAAATGTGAGGATACCTCCTCCCGGGGAAGCCTCCTTCCTTCTTTCACGTTGCTCAGTGTCAACTGGGAGAGATGTCATTGCTGATTAAGTTCAGGTACTGAGAGTGAAACTGGGCTTGAGAGTAAGAATAGTAGGAGGAATTTTGAAAGAAAGAATGACCTGCATCTCTGTGAGTAAACCACTCTATGTATCTGTTTTAACTGCTCTGTTCTCTTCAAGGGTGTTGTAAAATGTTCTTGTCCTAATCTCCTTAAGGAGCTAGAGTGCTAAAAAGTTATTTAAGAAACTCATCTTACATCTCAAATATGTTCAAGAGAAATGGGGGGTAAGTTGGGGAAAACGTGGTGCTGTGTGGAAGGCCAGTCATAGAGAACACAAATGTATGAAGAAGAGTCATATCTTCCTCAGGCCATAGTCTCGTTTGTTTTCAATAAAGGGGAGAGGACATTGGATCAAAAAAAACATAGAAAAACGTAGTAGGTAGACTCTTATCTCACACGATATGCAAAAATCCATTCCAGTATGATTGTAGTTGTAAATACAAAAGTAAAAACAATAAAGTTTCTAGAAGATAAAGCAAGTGAATATCTTTTAGATGATTATAAGGTTAAGAAATATTTCCCAAATAGAGGACAAAAGGCACTAACCAAAGAAAAAATTAATAAATTGGACTACATTACACTTAAGAACTTCTTTTCATTAAAAGACACTATGAAGAAAGTGAAAAACCAAGCCAGAAGCTGGGAGAAAATATATGCAACACATATAATCAAGAAAGGACTCCTGTAGAGAATTTTTAAAAAACACCAAACTTTCAATAAGAAAAGGGCAGAACTCAATAGACAAGATGGGCAAGAAACTGTGAACAAGACTTTTACAAAAGAGGACATCCAAATGTCCAGTAAACATAGTAAAGGGCACTCAACTACATTAGTAGTCAAGGAAACGTAAAGACAAATCTCTACAAACTCGTCAGAATTCAAATGACTAAAAATATTAAGGGTTGGCTCATCTTAGGAGCAACAAGCAGTCACATACTACTGGCAGAAAGGGAAAACCACTTTGAATTCCTGCTTGGTACTATCTACTCAGGTTAAGGATATCATAGTGACCCAGCAACCCAACATGCGCACATTTTAACCAAAAGACACATGCCAGAACATTCATAGCAACATTATTCATAATCGCTGAAACTGGAAACAACCCAAAATCCCATCAACTGGAAAATAAATAAATAGGGCCGGCCCCGTGGCTTAGCGGTTGGGTGCGCGCGCTCCGCTGCTGGTTGCCCGGGTTCGGAACCCCGGGTGCGCACCGCCGCACCGATTCTCCAGCCATGCTGAGGCCGCGTCCCACATACCGCAACTAGAAAGATGTGCAACTATAACATACAACTATCTACTGGGGCTTTGGGGAAAAAAAGGAGGAGGATTGGCAATAGACGTTAGCTCAGAGCCGGTCTTCCTCAGCAAAAAGAGGAGGATTAGCATGGATGTTAGTTCAGGACTGATCTTCCTCACAAAAATAAATTAATTAATTAATTAATTAATTAACTGTGATACATTCATATAATGAAACACACCACAGCCTTCAAAATGCACAAACTACACCCACATGCAATAACACCAATGACTCTTACAAACGTAATTTAGCAAAAGAAGCCTGACAGGAAGGAATACCTTATATACAACTTAATTTACACAAAGCTAAAAAAAGTAGGCAAGACTAATCTATGGTGATAGAAGTCAAGACAGTGGTGACTTCTGGGAAGGAGAGGGGCTCAGGGGTTGGGAGGAGGCACGCATGGAGTTTCCAGGGTGCTGGCAATGTTCTATTTCTCAAATAGGGATGTGGCTTCACAAGTGAGTTCATTTTGAGATCATTAATTCAGCTGAACACTTATTATTTCTGCACTTTTCTGTGTGTGTTATACTGCAATTAAGAGGTTTTCCTTCTTTTTTTTTTTTTTTTTTTGTGGCCAGATACAGTCTTTCTTTGGAGAAATAAGAAACAAGCTATTAATATATTCAATTCCTATCAAATGCCAAGCCTTTATCAAAATAATCTAATCTTTTTTTAAATTGTCTGTGCAATTGTCCTTTTAAAATTAATATCGACCCAGTTTTAAAGATGAATAAAGTAACAGATTGAGTGATTTGTCCAAAATGTAAAGGTCAGTAAGTCAGGCCTGAGTGCAAGCACCAGGTCCTACTATTTCATGCCCAGCACCATTTCTATCATTACATAAGTGCTTTGAAGTTTAATATGTAGAGTTTTGCTTCACATCTTCAATCCACCAAGAAACTGTGTTTAATAGGATAGATACGCTAGTCTCCATTGTGCTGCCAGGAAGTTATGTGTGCTGGAAGGCGTCTGTTGGTGAAAACGCCCCTCCCAAAAAGCCTCAAGGCATCCACCATGCCCATAGGACCCTTCTGGGGGCATCCATTTGCAAAGGTCTCTGGGCTTTGAATAAAATGACCCTGTGACCTGGTGTCTGCCACACTATTGTGGTGAAAAGCTCGGGTTTTGAAGTCATACAGAGCTGAGTTTGAGTCCTAGCTCTGTCAGTATTTAACTTTTCTGAGAATTTGTTTCCATATCTATAAAACAGGGATCAGATCAGACCTGCCTCTCAGGGCTGAGAGGAACAGTAATCTGAACTCCTGACACCGAGTAAGTTAAATAACAAGTAAATAATGTTCTTGGTATGGTTTTGTTGTTCTAATGCCAGATGAGTATTTGACTTAAAGACACATGAAGACCAACGGCTCTGAGGTGGGCCGGGCATGAGAGCCTGAGGCATCGGAGGCCACTCTCCCCTGCATGGGAACAGGTGCATCCAACCACATGCTCTCTGCGACATGGTGAATGCAAGACGTGGAGAGAGTTGGAATTCAGTGAGGGTAGAAGTTGAAAAGCCACATTAAAGAGGAAGAATCCATAAAGTAATAGGAGCTCAGTAGACGAGGCCATGAAGGAGGGAAACGAGCAAAGAAAACTTTGTTGGCAGCAGAGAACAAAGAAACTGAAATAGAGATGATTTAGATAACAGGCATGGCAGGGCACAAAAGTAGCCAGCAGTGGACACCGTTTCTAAGAGAAAAGTTTGCAGACTCACCACCACCAGAACTGTTGTGTGGAGAGTGCGGCATTCTGGGGGACAGAGAGTGAAGCTCAGGTTCCCTGTGAGGGAACCTCTGCAGCTACTGAGAGCAATCTCGGTCCTCTGCCCAGTATACGATGAAGCTGAGCTCAACTCTGCACCCAAAAGCTCTTCAACATCTGAAAGACCAATTAGGAGAGAAGGCTAAAGCATCTGTCTTCAAGCCAAGTAAATCAAAGTTAGATTAAGCAGAAGGATAAAAGTCCAAGTTTATACCAGAAAGCAGTTAACTTTAACCTAGTGAGTGTTATTTGTAATCTTCTTAAACCTGTCAATCAGAGACTGATTGCTCAGTGAAAAATTATTTCTAAATCTAAGGAATGATTTATAAGATCATTTTAGCTGTCCATACAGGGAAACTTCTGGAATTGGTCCACTCAGCCACAAACTGAGGCATTGCTGGTAGGTCCCCAAATGGAAAACCCAACCACAGGAGGAAAGAAAGAACCTTCAAAGTCTACTCAGTGGTAAGCCAATCTGAAAAGTGACAGTAAATATCCCACATACTACATGATCTAGACTGAGACCAAGGATTTGACGCTCAGTACAATAGAATTACCACATTAATTATTTGTTTTGTTTATATGAGAAAAGTTCATGAAAAAATAGAGACAAAAAGTATTATACATAATGAAAACACAGAAAATGTAAAAGCCATTGCTACCGGATATAGTAATGCTTGACTCTTAGGGGCTGAAGTTTTTAACGTTACATAGATATTTCCTTAGGCTAATATTTCAACTATTTGAGCTCCTTTGGTTTTCATCCCCCACCAAGTAGGTGATGGGAATATTGCTGGACATCCAGAAAAAGTTGATCCACAAGGTTATTTGAATAACTGGAGGTTAATGTATTGTGTTGTTATTTTCAAAGTGAATATTATAAATTCCTTTCTAGATGTTTTCTTAGAAGCAGTTTACCATTACAGACACCATTTGACCACTGATAATTTGAGGGTCGCATAAAAAAATATCGTACCTGCTACAATTCAGGAAAAAAACAGCAATAGGTTGTGAACAAGGGCTATGTTCATTTTGCTGCCTTTAGAATAACGTAGCAGTGCCTGTAACAAGTACACAGTGGGCAAGCTCTGTTCTGCTGGATTTAGATTAACCTTTACAAGCAGTGCAGAATTAGATTATGGAAATAAATTGAAAATGGCATCTCCTTAGACTCACTTTGTACTCTGCATTTTCTTAAGCTTTCATGTGACTGTCAAATATTAGTTCAGGGCTCCATTTGTATTTGTAGCATTTTATGTTTTTTTTTTTGCTGAAAAGATAAGCACCAGTCTTCAGAGAAAGCTTCTGACTATTGGATACAAAAAACAACTCTTTCCTGAATGGTTAATGTTTCAAATATGAGCACAGATACCAGATGGCAAAAGGGGAAAAAAAAGAATTCAAGTTGTTTCATTGTTCAATGATAAGGATTTTTCCATCTGCTGGTTCAATACTAACTTGGTGTACATTCAGTTAGAGCCAATACAATTAAAACTCTATTTGATGTGAAATGTTTCAGAAAAATAAAACTGGAAACCTGAGAAATCTTCTATGGGTTACATCCATCCCTCAAATAGCTAAGCTTTTGTATGTGTACAAATGTAAGTGATGATAAAACAAAGATACCAAATACATTTTGAAAAATTCTAAAGTCACATGCAGTTACCTAATTTTAATGAAGACTATATGCGATTGAAACGTAAGTGGACAACTGCTAGAATTTAGAGTCATAAAATAAATGAATAAAATGAAATGAAATGTATCTCGAGTAATAATATACTGGGATAATCGTCACAGAGTATGAAATGGGAAACTACTGATGAGTGAACAATATGGCAGTAGTTGAGAAGGAAACAAGTTTGAATGGCTAATCCACGGAGATCAAAGAGCAGGTGATGAGGAGAAATAGCATAGCAATCACTAGCAACGGCATTTTAGAGGATAGCAGAGGTCTTACACACTAAAATGGCTGTAAAGCAGAAAGGAGTTCCTAGAAACAACTAGAATTCATGAGAACAAGCCTCAAGTAAGAATTACGAACAACAAGAGAGTTCTGGGATCCCTCCTACCAAGCTGACTCTTTTCCCCACAACCCTTTGATAGAAAGAGGTTCTACTCAAAACATAATATTCATAATATTAAGAAGTAGTTTTCCAGGGTAACCTTTCCTTTTGTCCTCAAAACACTGCTAAATTGGGCATCTACTTGGTGCATTAAATCTCCTCAAGAATGAGGGCCATGATTTACTTCTGTATTCCTGATGCCTAGCACTTTGCGTATGATAGATGTTCTACAAATATTTGATAATCTTAATAGAATTGATCCAAGAATTCCACCTTCTAAATTGATGTTGCTCTGTTATTGTGCATTCCCCTCAATTAGAACCAGCTTATGGAGATCCAAAAAAAAGTTTGCTTCTTTATCCTTTTTTCATGAACCGCTTACAATAGTTTCAAACATAAATTCACTCTTTAATAAATCATGACAAATCTAATGGATGAAGATGAATACTTCCTCCAAGTCTGTAGCCTGACTAGATCTGCTTCCTTCTTTGCTCCTTTATCACTAGGACAGTAGCCTCCAAAAAGAGGGGCACAAAAAAATAAATAAATAAGAGAGGGTAGGGGTCGGCAAAGTGATCTATTGAAGTTCAGGAAAAAAATATTAGAATTTATATTTCTATTTATTTTTCATTTCATCCTTTTAAAACATCTGAATTCCATGCAATATTTATAATACATGATGTATTATCCATCGATACATGCATATAATTTATAAATAAATAAGCATATTTGATGCATAAAAAAGTTTGGAGATCACAGCTAGAATACTGAATTCTTACAACCAAATAAGAATGAAAGAAATATTTACAGAATTTAATATATATTTTTGATAATATATCTGTATTTTTAATTACTACCTCAATTACTTTCCAAATATTAAACTATAACTGTGTGTTATATAACCTGGTTTGAAGTGTTACTTAAACAGAAAGCACTCAATCAATAAAAGACGTGGGCCAAATACATGTTTGTTGAATGAATGAATGAATGAATGAACATTCTGCCAATGTTGGAAAATATTGTGATAAACAGAGCTATCAGTACCTTAGTATTTTCCAAGTGTTTTCTATTAGTTCTTGAGGAGCTCCATGGAAAAAGAGATTAAAGTTAAATTCGTTATTTTATAAATCCTGCATACGACAGTACACTCTTTCAGATTCACAACACAGGTGAGTATGCTAAAGGCTCTGGGAAATCCTGCAAGGTAGAAATGTCTTTAACTTTGTTTATCCCAGCATTTCCCATTTCCACAATGTATTTGACCACAACACTTCTCCTCCATCCATAATATCCATCAGCTACCCACAGGGGATAGTGTTCATCAGAATGGTGAAATCCTATTTTAATGGGACTCAACCTGAAAACTGGAGGGTCATTCTTATTGCTTGTACATCAAGCTACAGGACAACTCAAGCATTGTACATGCAAGTCTGTAATATGCAATGTCATTAGTAACAACTTGGATTGTGGACATAGCAAGGATGCTCATTAAATGTCCTACTGACATCTATAAGGATGAACTTCTCAAGCATGTTATTTAGATGAATATGTTTTTATCTCAGGTATGTAGATATTAAGTGTACAGAGTCCATTTGTTCTGAAGAAAAGAGTTCATAGTTTTTATAAAAAGAGAAGAGGAAAAGAGGAAAGGACCTTTCTCACTAAAGTATTTACTATGTATCAGGCTTCATACTAGAAACTTCTTTTTTAATATTTAAATTTCTGAACATTTGTATTGGCTAGATATTGCTGTCCCCTTTTACCAATGAGGAAGCTGACCGTCAGAGAGGCACACACTAGTCATGACAGAGCCCAACGTTACTATGCAGGTTATTATCCAAATTAGGATTCTTTTTTTTTTTTTTTTTTGGTGAGGAAGACAAGCCCTGAGCTAACATCCCTTGCCAATCTTTCTCTTTTTGCTTGAGGAAGATTAGCCCTGAGATAACATCTGTGCCCATCTTCCTTTATTTTGTATATGACACTGCCACAGCCTGGCTTGATGAGTGGTGCACATATCCGTGCCAGGGATTCAAACCTGTGAACCTCGGGCCGTGGAAGTGGAATCGCAAACTTAACCATTATGCCACTGGGGCAGGCCCCAAATTAGGGTTCTTTTGAGAATGTTCCATAATTATTCTGAGACAACATTTTTAGCCTAACTTGCTGTCTTCCAACATATCTTACAGAGACATAGTTTGAACCCAGATCTCCCCAATCTATCTTCTTTTGTTACACCTTGTTGCTTGAGATAAGAATAAAGTTTAAACAATGGGTGGAATTCTTTTGTAATGCATACATATGTAAAATCATCAGTTTGTATACATTAAATATCTTATAATTTTACCTGTCAATTATACCTCAATAAAGCTGGGGGGTGGGGGAGAATAGAGTTTAAAGACTGCTAGAGAAATCAGCCATCAACAAGCAAGAACTTAACAGGACTGATCTAAAAATATTTTTAACTGCACAAATAGAAAAGGAAAAAGGGTGATCAAAACATCAAAAAATAATTGTATATTCCACCAGTGCAGAGCTGGCTTTAAAAAATCCTAACATGATACTAGGTATATCCTAATAGCAGTATAATGTGAAATGACTGAGAATAATTCCTTATACCAGGTCTAGCATCACTTAGAATATTTTTTTTTTTTTTGGTGAGGAAGATTGGCTCTGAACTAACATCTGTTGCCAATCTTCCTCTTTTTGCTTGAGGAAGATTGGCCCTGAACTAACATCTGTGCCAATTTTCCTCTTTTGTATGTGGGAGGAAGGGTAGTGTAGGCTTGATGAGTGGTGTAGGTCCACGCCTGGGATCTGAACCTGTGAACCCGGACTGCTGAAGTGGAGCATGCCAAACTTAACCACTACGCCACTGGGCCAGCGCCTAGAATCTTTTAAAAGTACTATGTTGCCTTTTTATTTTACCATGTATAAGGAAAATGTCAAGAAGCTGGAAAAGATCCAGAAAGTAACAACTAAACTGGCTTAAAGGGTTGTAACATAGAAGTCATGAGAAAAAAGTAAATGGAGATAGAATTATTTAGTCTAAAATGGAAAGTCCAAGAGATCACTTGAAAATTGCCTTCAAGTGAATTAAAAGCTGCTGAAAGAAGGTCTTTATCTCCAAGAGGATAAAACAAGAGGGATGAGATTTAATGACAAACTCTGAGATGTAGCGTGTGGAATTATGCTGTGGGGGTAAAGACTATGAGAAGTCACAAGTCACAAGGGGGCTTCTCCCAGACTCTTTTCTATGAAAGAAGTAGTCCCCTGCAATGCCCTATTGGATGATTGCTTTTCTTGAAGGGAAAGAGAAAGAAACCATGATCACCTTGGGTCATACATGTCCTATGATTCCTTGCTGCGATTTTCCTGATGTTAATGTTTGTGTCTGATATACATCGTCGGTCATTCAACATCCCCCACCGCCTGCAGTGTAAAGTTCAAACTCCTTACGATGTCATAAAAATTTGACTCATGTCTCTACCTGTCTTTCAGCATAATAACTTGCCACTCTTTAACACATCCTGTGCTTCTGTCATACTACCCAGAAAACCACAAGGAGCACTCCAAAACCACAAAGTCCTAACACGGCTCCCTGCCTTTACACACGTTACTTCCTCTAAACAGGATGTACTTCCTTCCTCCCAATCATTCCATCCTCCCACCCTGCCAAGCCCTCAATCCATCCTACAAGCCATTCTCATTCTTGAAGATAAAACTCAAATGCCTTTTCTCTGCTGCTTTAACAAAATCCCCCTTGTCTGCATCCAATTCCAACAGACAAATTTAGTTTCTTCTTTCTGTGCTTTCAAAGTACATTTTTCCCACATTTATTATGGCACATTGTTCTTAAAACTCTCCACTTGCCTGGCATGCTGAGTAGACTGTGAACTCTCTGGTGGTAGCAGGGAGGGTAGAGGAGGGGCTGGGAACAAGACATAGTTTGGCCTAATTATTTTTGCTTCTCAGCTCCCTAGCACATAGCAGCTTCCAAAATTTTTTGTTGAATCAATGAAGCCATTAATTTACCTGTTACACACAAAGAAATATTCACATTCAAATTGTTGCTGTGGATACCATATCTACAGACTTCTATTGGTCTTTAAATTCAATCGATTTAGACTTGTTTTCCAAGTTTCTTTTGAAAGCATTTTTAACTTCAAATGATAGAATCAATAATGTATGTTTAAATGCTCCGGAGCAAACATGTGTGTCTGATCTAGTCTATCAAAACCACCGAACTATCCAGGACTCCAGGGGGAAACATAGGGAAGAGTATATCCGTATAAAAGGGTGGTTAGAAAGCGTAAATTCTCTCATCAAATCAATTCCAGAAAAAGCTTCTGGGAGGCACACAGGCATCCAGATCCCCCTTCAGCTTTATTTGTATATGAATAAGGACACTAGGGTTTTCCATGAGGAAAAATAGTGCATGAGAATATTTTATTATTAATACAGACATAAAGCAATATCAGACATCTTAAACACAACTGGTCTCTTGTTGCCATTTGTAAGATGTTTGCTCTTTCATGTCAAGTTAATTTATTTCTCTACATTTGCAACATTTGTTAAAGCATTTACATTTTGAAGAAAATAAACATGTCAAGTGCAAGGATGCATATTTTAAGTGTAGGGTTTACCTTCATAAGACAATATACTTTCAAAATATTTCCTTTTAAACATTTTTGTTTCTAATTGGATCCATTTTAGATTAAATTATTCTTAATTGGACACTTCAAAAAGCAAGGAGGAATTACATATTTATGCATTTTAATGCATTTGACTTTTTTTGACTCAATGTAAATTGTCTTTTTAAAAAACTAAAAGGAGCTAAAAAGTAATAGCTTAAGGTAACCAAATTTTGTTCTGTGTGGCTAAACTGACTGCGGTTTCTAGTAAATCAAGAAACTAGAACTCAGTTCCCTCATACTAGTCTCTCAAAATCTTCAATCTTTCCATTTTTATTGCCACCTTCCCCTCAGCAATTAGGCTGGCCCAAATTCCTCCTGTATTCATAAATAAACAGACTAACACAAACGTGTCATATTCTGGCTATTTCTCTGGATCTCTCTGTCCTTTCACAGGGCAGAGAGACCTTCTCGCTCCCTGTACTTCCTTCCCTCAACCCGATCCTCTGGAAAACTTCACGTAACTAAAGGACCTCCATGATCTGACACTTGCTTATCTCCCACCTGCCAGGACCACCAGCATCCAGCACTTCCATCGCTCTGAAACACTTTCAATCCCAGCAATTCGCCGTACTTTTTCTTGCCACTCCAAGTTTTAACATTCTGTTCCTTCTTCCAGAAACATTTTCCTTCATTTACTCTTTTTTCCTCCACTTTTTATCATAATTTTAGATGAAATATGGGTTGAACACCCTAAACTTAGTTGTTCTGTTACATTTCTGTATTTCTATCTTTGCGTCTTAATATTTGAAGGAAGTGTCAGATTTTAAATTGATTTACATTGTCTTATATCTATAAATTAATTCAAGGTGGTGTTTTGTTTTTAAAAAAAAATGAATTTTGAAATTCATTTGGAAGTAAACCAGAGGAAAACTTTTAAAAATTTCAAACAAAGAGACAGTGAGGGAAGTATAAACCTTCAAGAAGCCACAACAACCAAAATAGTGTGATGAAAAAAATACAGCTAGTGAAACAGAAAGACGAATTCAGTGGGATCCATCCCACAAATAACAGCAAACTATGATAAAGAAACCTCCTAAAAGTAAGGGCATAAAGGACTATTTTCTTAATAAAATTGAGTGTATAAATTTGAAATATTCATATATTGAACCCAGCTCCAGAGGAGTTTAATAAGTGAAATACCAAAACTGAACATAGAAAATTATCAGGAATCAAACTTAACGTTTATCTAATCTTCAGAGAAATTATTTTTAGTTTTCAGGCAATAGAAACCATCACAAAGGAAAGCTAGTGACATAACAAAGTAAAATTAAAGGAATAACATTTGATGGAGAAACTATATTTACCTGTAATATGGTTATCAATACTTTACAGGGCATGTATTCTAATATATGTGAGACATAAAACAACAAGACTTCAAGAGATATATGAGTAAAAATATATCCCAAACTGTACCAATGTACAAATATTAAACTAACTTCTGGAACTACACCTATTCTCACTTGTAAAAGAAAATACCAAACTAAAGAAATAATGAAAAACAAAACTTTTGGCTAAAAATGTTAATGAAAACACATAAAGCTGGCAGGATTGTTGCTAAATTTATTTCCGGTTGATATTGCTGGGTAACAAATTATCCCCAAATTTAGCAACATAGAACTACCATTTTATTTTACTCGCAGACTAGGATCTGTGAATTTGGAAAGGGCTCAACAATGACAGCTTGTCTCTGCTCCACAGTAACTGGGGTCTCAGTAGAGAAGACTCCTAGGGCTGGGAGTGATTCGAATGGTTGGGGACTGAAATCATCTGAACTCTGGTTCACGATCGTCTGACACCTGGACCAGGAGGCTGGCAGTCTAGGACTACCATCCAGAGTACATATGATATGTGACCTCTGCATGTGGCTTGGCACATGTGCTGTGACACTGTGGTCTTAAGACCCCAGATTTCTTACATGACAGCTCACGATGCCAAGTTAGTGTTCCAGAAAACAAAGTGGAAGCTGCATTGCCTTTCCTTACCTACCTCAGAAACCATGCATGTCACTTCTGCTGCATTCTATTGGTTACAAGCAAGTCACAAGCCCCCCGAGATTCAAGGAGTGGGGGAAGAGGCACCACTTATTGATGAGAGGAGTGTCAAGATCATATTGAAAAAGAACAGTGGGATGGAGATATCCTTATGGTCATCATTAGAAAATGCAATCTGCCATACGAACACACTCATACATGGCCAGCAGCATTGTAAATTATTCCAGCCATTCTGGAGCAACACAGCTCCCTTCATTTTTTTTTTTTTTTATTTTTTGTTTAATTGCAGTAACATTGGTTTATAACATTGTAAAAATTTCAGGTGTACATCATTGTACTTCTATTTCTGCATGGACTACATCATGTTCACCACCAAAACACTAATTACAATCCATCACCACACACATGTACCGAATTATCCCTTTCACCCTCCTCCCTCCTCCCTTCCCCTCTGGTAACCACCAATCCAATCTCTGTCCCTATGTGTTTGTTTATTGTTGTTATTATCTACTGCTTAATGAAGGAAATCATACGGTATTTGACCTTCTCCCTCTGACTTATTTCACTTTGCATAATACCCTCAATGTCCATCCATGTTGTCACAATTGGCTGGATTTCATCGTTTCTTATGGCTGAGTAGTATTCCATTGTGTATATATACCACATCTTCTTTATCCCTTCGTCCCTTGATGGGCACTTACGTTGCTTCCAAGTCTTGGCTATTGTGAATAACGCTGCAATGAACACAGGGGTGCATGTACCTTTGCAAATTGGTGTTTTCAAGTTCTGTGGGTAAATACCCAACAGTGGAATAGCTGCATCATATGGTAGTTCTATCCTTGATTTTTTGAGGAATCTCCATACTGTTTTCCACAGTGGCTGCACCAGTTTGCACTCCCACCAGCAGTGTATGAGAGTTCCCTTCTCTCCACATCCTCTCCAACACATGTTGTTTCATGTCTTGTTAATTATAGCCATTCTGACGGGCGTGAGGTGATATCTCATTGTAGTTTTGATTTGCATTTCCCTGATAGTTAGTGACTTTGAACATCTTTTCATGTGTCTGTTGGCCATCTGTATGTCTTCTTTGGAGAAATGTCTGTTCAGGTCTTTTGCCCATTTTTTAATTGGGTTGTTAGTTTTTTTGTTGTTGAGATGCATGAGTTCTTTATATATTTTGGAGATTAAGCCCTTATCAGATGTATGGTTTGCAAATATCTTCTCCCAATTGTTAGGCTGTCTTTTCGTTTTGTTGATGGTTTCCTTTGCTGTGCAGAAGCTTTTTAGTTTGATGTAGTCCCATTTGTTTATTTTTTCTATTGTTTCTCTTGCCCAGTCAGACGTGGTGTTTGAAAAGATGTTGCTAAGACCGATGTTGAAGAGAGTACTGCCTATGTTTTCTTCTAGAAGTTTCATAGTTTCAGGTCTTACATTCAAGTCTTTAATCCATTTGGAGTTAATTTTTGTGCATGGTGTAAGGTAAGGGTCTACTTTCATTTTTTTGCATGTGGCTATCCAGTTTTCCCAACACCATTTGTTGAAGAGACTTTCTTTTCCCCATTGTATGTTCTTGGCTCCTTTGTCAAAGATTAGCTGTCCATAGATGTGTGGGTTTCTTTCTGGCCTTTCGATTCTATTCCATTGATCTGTGTGTCTGTTTTTGTGCCAGTACCATGCTGTTTTGGTTACTATAGCTTTGTAGTATATTTTGAAATCAGGGAGTGTTCTCCAGCTTTGTTCTTTTTTCTCAGGATTCCTTTAACTATTCGGGGTCTTTTGTTGTTCCATATAAATTTTAGGATTCTTTGTTCTATTTCTGTGAAAAATGTTGTTGGAACTTTGATAGGGATTGCGTTGAATCTATAGACGGCTTTAGGAAGTATGGACATCTTAACTATGTTAATTCTTCCAATCCAAGAGCACAGAATATCTTTCCATTTCTTTGAGTCTTCTTCAATTTCTTTCAGAAATGTTTTATAGTTTTTGGTGTACAGATCTTTCACCTCTTTGGTTAAGTTTATTCCTAGGTATTTTATTCTTTTTGTTGCAATTGTAAATGGGGTGGTATTCTTAATTTCACTTTCTGCTACTTCGTTGTTAGTGTACAGAAATGCAACTGATTTTTGTATGTTGATTTTGTATCCTGCAGCTTTACCATATTCGTTTATTACTTTTAAAAGTTTTCTGGTGGATTCTTTAGGGTTTTCTATATATAAAATCATGTCATCTGCAAATAGTGACAGTTTCACTTCTTCCTTTCCAATTTGGATCCCTTTTATTTCTTTCTCTTGCCTGATTGCTCTGGCTAGGACTTCCAATACTATGTTAACTAGGAGTGGTGACAGTGGGCATCCTTGTCTGGTTCCTGTTCTTAGAGGGATAGCTTTCAGTTTTTCACCACTGAGGGTGATATTAGCTGTGGGTTTGTCATATATGGTCTTTATTATGTTGAGGTTCTTTCCTTCTATACCCATTTTATTCAGAGTTTTTATCATAAATGGATGCTGTATCTTGTCAAATGCTTTCTCTGCATCTATTGAGATGATCATGTGATTTTTGTTCTTCATTTTATTAATGTGGTGTATTACGTTGATTGATTTGCGAATGTTAAACCATCCCTGCATCCCTGGAATAAATCGCACTTGATCATGGTGTATAATCTTTTTAACGTATTGTTGTATGCGATTTGCTAGTATTTTGTTGAGGATTTTCACATCGATGTTCATCAGTGATATTGGCCTGTAATTTTCTTTTTTTGTTTTATCCTTGTCTGGTTTTGGTATCAGGGTAATGTCAGCTTCATAGAATGAGTTAGGGAGCTTCCCCCCCTCCTCAATTTTTTGGAAGAGTTTGAGAAGGATAGGTATTAAGTCTTCTTTGAATGTTTGGTAGAATTCACCAGGGGAGCCGTCTGGTCCTGGACTTTTATTTTTGGGGAGGTTTGTGATTACTGTTTCGATCTCCTTACTGGTAATTGGTCTATTCAAATTCTCTACTTCGTCTTGATCCAGTTTTGGAAGGTTGTATGATTCTAAGAATTTATCCATTTCTTCCAGATTGTCGAATTGGTTGGCATATAGCTTTTCATAGTATTCTCTTATAATCTTTTGTATTTCTGAGGTGTCTGTTGTAACCTCTCCTCTTTCATTTCTGATTTTACTTATTTGTGCCTTCTCTCTTTTTTTCTTGGTGAGTCTAGCTAAAGGTTTGTCTATTTTGTTGATCTTTTCAAAGAATCAGCTCTTGGTTTTATTAATTTTTTCTATTTTTTTTTGGTCTCGATTTCATTTATTTCTGCTCTGATTTTTATTATTTCCCTTCTTCTACTGATTTTGGGCTATGTTTGTTCTTCTTTTTCCAGTTCCTTTAGGTGCATTGTTAGATTGCTTATTTGAGATTTTTCTTGTTTGTTGAGATAGGCCTGTATCGCTATAAACTTCCCTCTTAGAACCGCTTTTGCTGTATCCCATAAATACTGGCATGTTGTATTTTCATTTTCATTTGTCTCCAGGTATTTTTTGATTTCTTCTTTGATTTCTTTGTTAATCCAGTCGTTGTTCAGTAGCATTTTGTTTAATCTCCATGTATTTGTAGGTTTTCTGATTTTCTTCCTATAGTTGATTTCTAGTTTCATACCATTGTGGTCAGAAAAGATGCTTGGTATTATTTCAATCATCTTAAATTTATGGAGACTTGTTTTGTGGCCTAATATGTGATCAATCCTGGAGAATGTTCCATGTGCATTTGAAAAGAACGTGTATCCTTCGGTTTTTGGATGGAATGCTCTGTATATATCTACTAGGTCCATCTGTTCTAGTGTGTCGTTTAAGGTCAATGTTTCCTTATTGATCTTCTGTTTGGATGATCTATCCGTTGGTGTAAGTGGAGTGTTAAAGTCCCCTACTATTATTGTGTTACTGTCTATTTCTGTTTTTATGTCTGTTAATAATTGCTTTATATATTTAGGTGCACCTACATTGGGTGCGTAGATATTTACAAGTGTTATATCCTCTTGTTGGATTGTTCCCTTGATCATTATGTAATGCCCTTCTTTGTCTCTTTTTACAGTTTTTGTTTTAAAGTCTATTTTGTCTGCTATGATTACTGCTACCCCAGCTTTCTTTTCATTGCCATTTGCGTGGAGTATCTTTTTCCATCCCTTCACTTTCAGTTTGTGAGTGTCTTTAGGTCTGAAATGTGTCTCTTGTATGCAGCCTATATATGGGTCTTGTTTTTTTATCCAGTCAGCCACCCTATGCCTTTTAATTGGAGCATTTAGTCCATTGACGTTTAAAGTAGCTATTGATAAGTATGTACTTACTGCCATTTTTTAACTTTTTTTTTCTCAGTGTTTTAGTAGTCCTTCTCTGTTCCTTACTTCTATACAGAATTGATAGTCACTTTAGTTTGACCTCTGTCTGAAAGCTGTACTCTTCAACTCCCTTCCTCCCTCCTTTTACGTTTTTGATATCATATCTAACCTCTTTTTTGTGCATTTGTATCCATTACGTTCTAATCATGGAAATAGATAATTTTTCCTATTTGTGGTCTTCTCTTTTCCCCTTAAATCAGTCCCTTTAACATTTCTTGTAGCACTGATTTCTTGGTGACAAACTCCTTTAATTTTTTCTTATCTGGGAAAATTTTGATCTCTCCTTCCATTTTGAATGATAACCTTGCTGGGTAGAGTATTCTTGGCTGTAAGTTTTTTCCTTTTAGCACTTTAAATATATCATGCCATTCTCTTCCAGCCTGTAAGGTTTCTGCTGAGAAGTCAGCTGATAGCCTTATGGGGTTTCCTTTGTATGTAACTTGACATTCTCTTGCGGCTTTTAGGATTCTCTCTTTATCTTTAATTCTGGATATTTTGATTATGATGTGTCTTGCTGTGGGCCTCTTTGGGTTTATCTTGTTTGGGGCTCTCTGTGCTTTCTGTACCTGGATGTCTGTTTCCTTCCTTAGGTTAGGGAAGTTTTCATCTATTATTTCTTGAAATAGATTCTCTGCCCCCTTGTCTCGCTCTTCTCCTTACGGGACACCTATAACACGGATGTTAGTGTGCTTGATGTTGTCCCAGAGGTCCCTTAGACTGTCCTCACTCTTTTTAATTCTTTTCTCTTTTACCTGTTCACCTTGGGTAATTTCTTCTAGTCTTTCTTCCAGCTCACAGATCCGTTCTTCTCTATCCTCTACTCTGCTTTTGAGTCCCTCTAATGAATTTTTCATTTCCAGTATTGTATTCTTCATTTCTGATTGGTTCTTTTTTATATCTTCCATTTCTTTGTTGACATTTTCACTGAGTTCATCAATTCTTCTCCCCAGATCAGTGAGCATCCTTAACACTCTTAGTTTGAACTCTCTGTTGGGTAGGTTGCTCATTTCTGTTTCACTTAGTTCCTTTTCTGGGGTTTTGTCCTGTTCCCTTACTTGGAATGTATTCTTTTGCCTCCTCATTTTGCCTCTTTCCCTGTGCTTGTGTCTACGTATTAGGTAGGTCAGCTACGTGTCCTGCTCTTGGATAGGTGACCTTATGTAAGTGATGCCTTAGGAGTCTTCCAGTGTGCTTCCCTCAGTTCTCAATGTTCCAGGGGTGGCCCCTATGTGGGCTACGTGTGTCCTTCTATTGTGGCCTGTTTGCTCTCCCTGTAGGCACCCAGGGAGGCTGAGTTATGCTCCTGGCCAGCTGTTGTAATGCTCAGCTGCTTGTAGTTGTTGTGGGCCCTTCAGTCTCTTTATCAGGTGTGGGGAGCCCCAGCACAGTTGGCTGTAAGTTCTAATACCACATTTGTGTTGTAGTATTTCTTTTAACTGAGTAGGCCCCCAGCGTGGCAGGTTGTTAGGCTCAGGGCCTTACAATTGCTGTAAGCCTCTAGCCTATTAGGTCTCTCGTCAGCTCTCTGAGGATTGCAGCTGGGTGGGGCTGGCCTCAGGCACGGGAGCACCCAATTGTTTCAGGCTTTGGAAGGTGGGGCAAACCTCCTATGTGGGTCTTTGAGAAGCACAAGTCTTCTGCAGCTGACAAGCCCTGTTGCCCACAGGTCCACACACACAGTCAACACAGTCCTGCCCCGTGTGAGTGCCCCGACCTCCCGAAGCGGACCCAGTCTCTCCACGGCGGGAGCCCCACACACTCTGCCACCGCCCCACACTCTCCACCCGCTCCTTGTGCACACCCTGCCCGCTCAAGTCGGCTCAGTTGCCAGGCTGCAGAGAATCCGGTCACCAATCTATGCAGGCCCACAAGTTGCCTGAGGGCTTGTTGTTGGGTGGGGCCAGTTTCTAGGGTGGGCTGCCTGCCCTGGCTGAGCTGGATTAAATCGGTGCTCTAGCGGGTGGGGCAGACCCTGGGCTAGCAGGCCTCAGGGAGAACTCCGATGGCGTCTGTGTCAGCACGCTCACACCAGGCCACAACAATGGCCGCCGCCAATGTCCCAGTCCCTGGAGAGGTCTCACCCCTCACCAAGATGCACTCAGGGCCTGTTAGGTGAGTCTCTTGTCACCAAAGCACTGTGCACCTTTCTTTCTGGTGATTTTAGGATGCTTTCTGAAACGGGTGAGTTTGTGCGTGGGCCCTTTAAGAGCCAGTTTTAGTTTCTTTGTGAACCGGGTTTTCTGGGGGTGCTCCCCAGTGTTTTAGTAGCAGGCACAGTCAGATATTATGCCGCTGGTCTCGATTGTGCTGGGTCCACAAAATGCCCACAGCGGGGCTCCCCGGCTCAGGGCCCCGCGCCTCCCGGGAGGCTGCGTACCTGTGAGCTGCTCCCGGCGGCCGTGAAGCTGGCGGCTTGTGAAGGCGGCGTTTTTCCTCTCCAGAAGGGAGTCTCTGCCTCTTCCACCTCAGTTAGGATTGTCCGTTGTTGCAGGAGTTCCTCTCATCCAGTTTTCAGTTCTGTCTCAGGGGTAATTTTTCCACGAGTAGTTGTAAATTGGCTGTGTCCACGGGAGGAGGTGAGTTCAGAGTCTGCCTACGCCGCCATCTTGACTCCCATCTCCATCGCTCCCTTCATTTTAATTCGGTAATCTGACTCCATGAACTTTATAGTAAAAAAAGAATTCAAGAAAAGCAAAAAATTATCGTTAAAAGCTGATGACCTATGTTAGAAAAAAATTACAGAAACTATTCAAATAACTAAAACTGGAGAAAGGCTTGGCAATTATGGTATTTTCACACAATGGAAAACAGTTACAAAGAATATACAAAATATGGAAATTATATGATGTGACAATGAATGAAGTAAAAAGTGAAATACAAAATAGAAGAGAACCATCAGCAAAAACAATTTTTAAATATGGTTGACTACACACTAGTACTTTGTACTTGGATGGGTTTGGATGGTGACTTCTCCAGATCTCTTAGGTCAGACTGCCCACATGTTTCTACCCCTCCATGCAGACTGAGAACAAATGTAAGGCTTCATAGTGTCTTGGGCAATGTTTTTTTTTCTTTCTTTGAGTAATGGGACTGTACAAGGAAAGACCATTAGAAGAGTAGAAAAAAATGAAAAGACTACCCTTTCAACCACTGCTTTCAGTATCTGCTTTCAGTAAGATCTACAGGCCTATCCTTAGCAAGGACACTTAAAGTAATACATTAACACAAATGAGATTGAGGCCCAAGTGGAAAAGAACCTGGGATATTTGCATCCAAGAGTTTATCTATATGAAAGGCCTCATATTATTCATGTCCCTCCAAGATACGATTTCCTCTACTTGTTGCCAGGGCTCCAAATTTGGGAAGCAGCTCACAGTTTGCCCAGAAAAACTCTCTCTCTGGACATGGTCTGGCCAAATTCAAGATTCAGTTCAAGTGACCTGCACCTGGAGGTGACTCCAGGCCAGATTTATTCCATCCCACTTAAAATGTTATCTTACCTTTGAGTGCTGCCTAACTAACACTATATTAGATGCTGTTTTATTATATAACAATCCGCACCCTGTATCTTGTACTTGGTGATTTTATTCTGCCGTGCTCTCTGGTATGTATATGTCCTGTTTCCCCCTCTAGATGGTAAGTTCCCTGTGGGTACATATCATGCCTTACACTTCTCTTGTATCCCCTCTCTGTACCACGTTTGTATGCCAAGGACATAGCAGGTATGTAATCACTGCTCTATCATTAAAATACTTAGTTTATGTCATCAAGATTAGCTATATTCAGCATGTATCACTCTCAATGTTATTTTGGTTACTAACACCAGGTCCCAATGACTCCTCAGTCATACTGAGATAAAATATGATTAAGAATAGGTAAGTCAAGGAAAAAATATAAGAATATACACAAATATACACAAGTCCTCAAAAAGAAGAAACTTACAGATTTGCTGACAAGGAAACAAAATCCATGAAAACATTGGCCAATACAGCATGCAGACTGGTATTTAAGCATTAAGTTGTGGTCACAGTGCCTGGCATATACTCCTACCTCTTAACCTCATTAAATATGACCCTAAGTAGATAGATATAATCCTTAAAACGTAGCATTCCATAAGGGATACACTTTGGTGTCTGCTCCCTTGCTAAGCTTTAGAATTTGACTCCAATTTTCAGCTAAGATTTGTGAATCTACCCTAGCTATTTGAATCAGAATTATATTGTGAAATTTTAGTAAACGAGTTTTTCCTGCACTCTTCCTTTTTTATTTTTTATTTTATTTTATTGTGATAAGAACTCTTAACATGAGATCTAATCCTTAACAAATCTTTTAAGTGTACAATATAGCATTGTTGACCATAGGTGCCATGTTGTACAGCAGATCTCTGGAGCTTATTCATCTTGCTTAACTGAAAATAGGTCTATTGATTAGTGACTCCCCATTTCCCATTTCTCCCAGCCCCTGGCAACCAACATTCCATTGTTTGATTCTATGAATTTTACTATTTTAGATACCTCGTATAAATGAGGTATTTCATTTCATATAAATGAAAGTATTTGTCTTTCTGTGACTGGCTTATTTCACTTAACATTATGTCCTCCAAGTTTATCCATGTTGTCACATATTGCAGAATTTCCTTCTTTTCCAAGGCTGAATAATATTCCACTGTGTGAGTATACCACATTTGATTTATCCATTCATCTGCCGGAGGACCGTTAAGTTGTTTCCACATCTTGGCTATTGTGAATAGTGCTGCAATGAACATGGGAGTGCTAAAATCTCTTCAGGATCCTAATGTCAATTCTTTTGGATAAATGTCCCGAAGTAGGATTACTGGATCATTTGGTAGTTTATTTTATTTTATTTTTTTTGGAGGAAACTCCATACTCTTTCCCATAGTGGCTGCACCAACTTATATTCCCAACAACAGCACACAGCAGTTCCAACTTCTCCACATGTTCATCAACACTTATTGCCTTTTGTTTTTTTGATAACCATCCAGACAGGTGTGAGGTGATATCTCATTTTAGTTTTGATTTGCCTTTCCCCAATGATTAGCGACATTGAGAACTTTTCACATGCCTGTTGATAATTCATATATATTCTTTGGAGAAATGTCCATTCAAATCCTTAGCCCAATTTTTAATCAAGTTATCAGTTTTAGTTTTTGGGGGGTTTTTTTGCAATTGAGTTACAGGAGTTCCTTATACATTTTTCATCTTATCCCCTTATCAGATATATGGTTTGCAAACATTTTCTCCCATTTCATAGGTTGCCTCTTCACTCTGTTGTTTCCTTTGTTGTATAGTTTTTTATTTTGGTGTAGTCCCACTTGTTTATTTTTGTTTTTGTTGCCTGTGCTTTTGGTGTCATTTCCATGAAATTATTGTCAAGAAGCTTTTCCCCTACATTTTCTTTTAGGAGTTTTACAGTTTCCAGTCTTACGTACTCACGTGTTTCCTTTACTGGTGACTCTCTCCCATTCAAACCACAAGACTAGAGTCCCCACTGTCCAAAGGGGGTATGTCATAAAGGAACATAAAAGAATAGAGAACAAAGATGGAAAATTCTAGACGTTTACACCTGCCAGATGTCAGATAGAAAATTCAAGGCTGAATAGTTACAGATCCAGATTGCAGAGACAATTCTTTTCTGCTTACTCGAACTAGATAAAAATCCCAGGAGTTTGACAGGGTAGAGATGTAAGTGTTGGGTAGGAATGGTAAGGAGGGATGGGAAGGCTTAGAAAGAAGAGTAATATGAGGACATACTCCTGTGGGACTCATGCAGGAGATCCAGCCCCATATCCCCATCCCTAGGTGACCTCCAAGGCAGGAGAATTATAGTACCCCAAAAGGGCTTGGCGGTCTACAAGTAGAGAGTACTTAAGCCTGGTTTCCTATCTGGTTGCCCTGGAAGTTGACAAGCACTACAGAGAGTGTCCATGACACCCTGGCCCCAGAGTAGGGCAGAGAAGCTACGTGAAGTGCTCTGGCAGATGGGCAATTTGACAGGACACTGGAAGCAGCCAAACATTTTCCCAAGTGACCCAGAGTGGAGTGGATGTAGCTCTGAATGCAAGTGGATCAGGTTAGGCTAAGAAGACACCCGAGAAGGAGCATGGGTTTGGATGCTGTATTAGTTTCCTAAAGTTGCCATACCGAAGTTACACAACCCTAGTGGCTTAAAACAACAGAAATTTATTCTTTCAAAGTTCTGGAGGCTAGAAGTCCAAAATCAAGATATCACAGGGCCATGCTCTCTCAAAGGCTCCAGGGGACAATCTGTTCCATGCCTTTCTCTCAGCTTCTGGTGTCATCAGCAATCCTTGGCATTCGTTGGCTTACAGTTGCGTTACTCCAATCTTTGCCTCCATTGGCACATGGCCTTCTTCTCTCCTGTCTTCGTATTGTCTGCTTATAAGAAGACATCAGCCATAATGGGTTAGGAGTCCATCCTACTCCAGTATGACCCCATCTTAACTAATTACATCTGCAATGAACCCTATTTCTAAATAAGGTCACATTCTAAGGTATTAAGGGTTAGGACTTCAATATATCTTTTTGGAAAACACAATCCAACCCATAACAGATACCTCAGAAGATTCCAGTAAGGAGTTTTGGCCATGTCCAAGGACCAGACTAGATCATAGTGTCTTGTGGATACCCACTTAGAAGAAAAATGGCCCTGAACTAGATCTCTTTCACAACTCCCATGTTTCAAAGCCCTTAGAACTGAGACCAATTCTTGAGAAAAGGAGAGAAGAAGTTATAGAGGAAAATCCTGAATTAAATGAGTTCAAAACTGAGATGTGTGGTTTATCTTGAATTGATTAAGATTTTTGTTGTTGCAATCAGGCAATATGAGGGCTCCAAAAATGAAACTAAATAGAGATATTGAAAAAAATACATTATATTTCTGGCACACTGAATTTGTGAAAATAAATATCATGACAGTTATAAATCTATTCTGTGACAACCCTTGGTGGAGGGGAGATGTTATTCTTCTTTAACTGAGAACTTTATAAAGACCACAAAGGGATTAATTAAGAGTAGCTAATGTAATGAAAACTCTATACAAACAATTCACCTAAACAAACTACAAATAACAAAGTAGTTCTTATATTGTTTTTTAATCTCATTTCCTTAAAGAATTTATGATCTTCAATGCCTAGTGTGACTAAGAAAATTGCCCCTCTGCTCCTTTGCTTTCATTGTTCAATTTCTGTGTCATCAGTTTTCTCAGTATCCTCCACAGTTCACTTTCAACAACAATATACACCATCAAAAATCTACCTTGAAATGGTAAGTTTTTATTTTTTCTTAAGGAGAAGTATCATTCTTATCAGACTTTAGACACAAATATTTGTCTTCCAATATGCTTTTAAAAATGCCAGCCACAAGTTCCTCTGAACCTGGCAATGGCACATCTCTGTGCTCAGCACACACTGATTACCCTTCCAGCTGAGCAGCCATACATAGTACAGGGGTTAGAGCAGGACTTCATATACCAGTGGCCTTTGTTTGAATGCCAGCTCTGCCACTTGCCAACTGTGTGACCTTGAAACATTATTTAGCATTTCTCTGCCTCAGTTTCCTTATCTATAAAATTGTGCCTACCTCATAAGGTTGTTGTGTGAATTAATTAGATGTGTCAATACTTATGAAGTAATTAAAGTCAGAGTCAATTTAAATAGTAAAGACTCAGTGTTTATTATTATTAAACATATAAAGAGTTCTTTCAAGTCAATAAGGAAAAAATCTAGAATGCGTCAAAGAGAGGAGTAGGCAAAACACAAAAGAGGAAATTCAAATGATCAATAAACAATGAGAATATGCCACCTCCATAGTAAACAGGGAAATGCAAATTAAAACAAGACACCAATTTTTTTGCTTATTGGATGACAATGTAAAAGTTTGATAACATTCAGTGCTAATGAAAACCTAGAGAAACTGGCACTCTTGTTTATTATTGGTGAAAGTGTATATTTTTATAATATTTCAGAAATTAAGAAAGTAATATTAAATTTTCTAATATGCATACTCCCTGACTGAGTATTTTCATTTCTGGGATTCTAACCAACAGAGCAAAAAAGAAGAAATAAAAAGAAAAATCAGCAATGTCTAATACTCTAAACCTTATCCAAAAATATAGCCAAAAGGTTTATAATAACAGTTTCTGTAAACAACTAGAATGTTCATATATAGGAAAATGGTTGCCTAAATCATGATATATTAATACTATGAAACACTCAGCAGCTATTAAAAGAACAATATAGATCATTATGCATTAACTCAGGAATAGGCCCACAACATAACATACTACTAAGCAAGAATAGCAGATCCCTATTAGGGCCCCATGTTTCTTTATCTCCAGTATATATATATATACACACACACACACACACATATATATATATATGTATAAATAAATGTACACATATACATTTGTTTGTATTAACAAAGGAAATAATATTTACAGTAGTTACATTAGAGACCGAGATTAGAAAGAGAAAGTGAGCGGCTATCAATTTTACTTTTGACTATATATTATTTGGGTTGGTACAGTGAGCAGGTATTATGCTTATATTTCAAGCAATTAAAAAATTATAAAGAATGGAGGAAAAAAGAGAAAAATGAACATGTAAGAAAAGTAAAAAATCAACTACTGCATAGAGGCTTTTCTCAGGGCACAAAGTGTTCATTGGTTACATGTGAAAATGTTTCCAAAAATATGTTTGATAATGGAAAACAATTCTTATATACAAATTATAGAGTTCTTTAAGCAGTTTAGTGCTGAGTTGAATCAACCAACGTGAATTAAATCCCTTTATGCTCACTACGTCTATCAGCAAAGGGCTTCATAGCTCCACGGTACCATGGAAGTGGGGAATGTGCTCTGCCAAAAGTTGGAAATGTAGGTTTTCTCTCCCTAAGAAAAAAAGAAAAATTTAATTTTCTGAACATTTATGACAGGCCTTGGGGTAGATGCTAAAATTCAGCCTAGAGTAGAGGGAGGAAAATAGAGTGGATAGAACCCCAGTGCACAGCAGGATTTCTCTGCAGGATAAGAGGTATAGGGGCAAGAGATGCCTCAACAATAAAAGAGCTAGGTCTTGATCAGGAACTGAGAAGCAGAAAACAGAGGCTATTCAAAAGCATATTTAATACTTCTTTATTTCATTGATTCTAAGAAGCACAGTTTTGCACATTTTAATATCTCTAAAATTGGGATGGGTCTTAGATACAGTGGCATGTTGCAATCACTGCTGGCCAGGTGATAGTTTTGATGTGGTTGGCATTGCCTTAATTATAAATATTCACATTGTCATCTTTCCATTGAGTTTGAGTATTTTTGGTGCTCCAAGTGTTCAGTTTAATTACCATTTAAAATGTCTTCTATAAGATTACACTGTGATTTGGCATTGAAGCAGAAGTCATTATATACATGAAAGTATACAAAAATAGAGCAGTAGGGAATAAATTTGGTTTAATGAAGCAAATAGTCATTATATCAGGAATAACTAGAGCCCCATATTTTCTGACAAAACAATAACCGTGTGTTTTACAGAACCTAAGAAAATACCAGAAGTAGATGAAGTTGTATTAGGTTTTGTTATTAAGATGCATACAAAAGGGATTAGCTACCACATGCCAAGCAGAAGAACTAAAAATAAAAGAAATTGCTAAATTAATTCTTTGGCATTGAAGAAAGACAATGGGTGGCTGATGTGACTGATTTGTGCGTCGCGCAGGGCTATCTTTAAGGCCTTATGTCATGGTTTAGTTGATAGCATTTTTATCCTTAGTAGAACATAATGCAATAGTGTGTCTTTCAATAAATGGCATCATAGATTTAATGAAATATGGATAAAATACATTTTTCAATATTGAAAATTAAAAAGCAAACCTATTGACTTCCTGATAGATAGATGAAAGGCATGGCAAGGCAGGAAAGAAAGAAAGAGAGGTGATAAGGAAAGAAGGAGAGAGAGGGAGAGGGGGAGAGAGAGAGAGAGGAAGGAAGAAGGAAAGAAAGAAGGAAAGAAAGACAGCTAGGAACAATCTTCTAGGCTGGTCGAAATACAGAGCAATATTTTGTAACTAAGCAGGGATAGACAGGTAGGCACGTGGACATTGGACTCCCTTGCATTTATTTAAAAAAAAAATGGATGAAAAGGTTTGAGAAGCATTGATTTAGGATGACTTGCATTCCATCTGTGGCTCTTCTGTTTATATTTTACATGTAAATAGGTATAATAATACCTGCAACAAAGACCTGTGAGGATTAAGAGGGTAGCTCCAACACATAGTCTATCAGGCACTTGGCCTGTAAATGTCAATTAAACACTAGTCCCTCTGTTTTCCCAAAGGAGGCCGCCATCTTTAAGTGAAATCCTTGTTTGGGAGTTTATGTTATCCGTCTATAAGGAGCATGAGGTGTTAAAACTCCAACCTTGGAACACCAGCATTTAACGTTTAAAAACTGGGCAGTGAGTTGATTTGAATAATATCTTGATTTGATGTGATGCCTCTTTTCTGATGTGCTTTAATCTCAAATATTTTCCTGAATATAATTCTTCTCTTGGAAGCTGCCACTAGCTGAGAGATAGTCACCCTCACCTGCTGTTTCCTCTAAAAAGAGGAACTCAGAGGCCGCCTGGGGAAAAGATCTGCTCTGTCAGAAGTGATAAATCAGAGTGTATTTTTTCATTGATATCTTGATTTTCATCTCTAATTATAACTTAGAAAAGAGTTTGGGAGGCAAAATCAAACCAAGAGAAAGTTAACTTTTATAAACTTGAGAGGGAGAGATTAATCTCCAGGAAAATTAGAGGGCATCCTTATTCTGCCTGAGACCTTTTAGTCTATGCTTAATTTCAGCCATCACCAGAGGTGCTAATCACATAAATGTCAAAGTATGAACAGATAAAATGTCATAACAATACAATAAATTAGTTACTTTAAAAAACATAAAGTCATAAAAGTTTCTAACAGTTTTCTAACTGTGCAGATAAATGACTGAACTCTTCTTTCTAAATTCTTATTGCAGACGGTTACCTATATAGCATTGTGGACAAGGATTATGACTCTTCCTAGAAACCATAAGAGAGAATTGCTTCCATTCTCCCGTGACTCATCTTCCTCCAAGGGTTCTCCCAACAGGATTATTATACCCAGGAAATGGGCTTCTCCCTCCTTTATGCACTGGACTAAGAATAAATAAAGATAAAAGAGAGAGAGATCCCATACTTTGGTGTCACTTAGAATCACTAAAACACTCTGACACTTTGAAGAAACTTTACAAAAGAAAATTAGGGGAAATGAAATGGAAATAAACATAGAGTCAGAGAAGAATAAAGTGCAATTCCTTTCTATTTAGTTTTACAGACACATATTGACTATCTACTAAGTACCGTATGCACTTTGCCAAGAGCTCAGAGCCTAGTGCGGGAAGCAGACATATGGACAAGTTTTCAACATCTAATATTGTTAGTGCAGAGATAGATGTGTGAAGACGGTTATACTCCTCTGCAAGTAGGTTTGAAGGTTCTCTGGCCTTACCTCATTCCATATTTTAACTTGAGATCTACATTTCAAGTCAAAGGACTGCAAAGTTCATAGGACACATGCCTACCTCCATCACCTCCTGAATCCCAGTCCACCTCCACATTCTAAGTACCATTTCCTATGTAACATCAACAATTCCACTCCTAGACACTTTATTTCTCTGCAGTCAAAATGAAGGCTCTATTTCTATTCCAGTTTTCTCTCTATTTCATGGAGAGGAGGTAGAATATAGCAGTTAAGAATAGAGGCCTGGTACTGAATCCAGGTTTCATTAATTCACACCAACAGTGTGGCCTCAGGCAAATTATCTCACTTCTCGGAACCTCAGTTTATCCTTTGTAAATGGAGCTAATAATACTTACTTCATAGGTTTATATGTAAGGATTAAATGAGATAAGGTATAAAAATGATTTACTGAGTCTAATACAAGATAAGCTTTCAATAAGAGTTGGTAATTTATTATCATGTTACTTTTCCCCAGTCAATTAATCCAAAAACAAACTCATCCCACAGGTAAGATCTTGTTCCCCATTTTTTCTTCAGTCTAGGGCAATAGTACCACACATAATCACACCATTCACTTAACAAGAGCTATGTAACTACTATTTCTGGGTTGTTACTTAATCCAGGTGAGGCATTACTGCAAATATTCATCATGTTTCAGAGGAAACTGGTTTACTTGAAGACATTTAAATCCATTTAATAAGAATAAATGGGTGAAGGGAGTCAAAAGGTACATATTTCCAGTTATAAAATAAACAAGTCATGGGAAAGTAATGGACAGCATGGTGACTATAGTTAATAATACTGTACTGCGTATTTGAAAGCGCTGAGAGTAGATCTTAAAAGTTCTCATCACAAGAAAAAAAAATCTGTAACTACGTATGGTGATGGATGTTAACTAGACTTATTGGAGTGATCGTTTCATAATATATACAAATATCAATAGTATGTTGTACACTTGAAACTAATATAATATTGTATGTCAATTATACCTCAATTAAGAAAAACTATAAAAAATAGATTTCAAATTATTGGCACACAAACACACATACACACACACACAAGTTAATAAAATGTAAATAGAAAACTCAGATAAAGGGGAAATGTATTTGTACTAACTAGAATAACAAACGCTATATTTAACCATTATATTTTTCTCTGAGCTTCTTGGCAACTAGAGCAAAGTAAATGAGAATGAAATGAGTGAAATTACTGGAAATGAAAATTTTTCATTATAGTAAGGGGAAAGCATTCATGGAAGGAGGTAGAGTTATATTCTAGAGTAGGGTTATATTCTACTTATATTCTGTTAAATTCTAAAAGGTATATGTTTCTGAAGCTTTATGTATGAGATAATAAGTGATGTAATGGACAATATCTTCAATAATGTTTTTATAAAACAAGTCCAAAGTAGGCTATTTCTTGCAGTGGGCCTCAGTCACAACTGAGGGTATAGGCTCAAAGCATAATTCCTTCCAGGTATCTCTACAAGAGCTGAAGATAAGTACAAGTGCATAGATACCTAATGGTCTAATGTAATCTAAGGGAAATGAAATCCATGCATATATAGTAGTACAGTAGATAATAGTATAATCCTTATGCGACTTCCCTACATATCACTCCTTTAAGAAGGAATTTGGTAAGAAATGAAGAATTCACAAGCCGGTAGTGTTCGCATTCTGTAACAGATTGAGGTCCTATCTGTCAAATTCCTCTCTCTGGCAAGGGCAGTGAATGGACATGTGCCTTATAAGTGGAGATTCTAATCCAGAGAGCCAGAATTTAGCTACTAGAATGATCTTAGAGACAGAGAGCTAATGCAGAAATTGCCCAAAAGAGGATAGGAGAAGAATGAGGCCCAAAGTAATCCAAAAGTGGATCAGTAATACAGAAAGAAGAGTAAGCAGAAGAAATTTGTGGGAAATTTTGACGAGAAGATAGCAGGGATGAACGTCAGAGAGTGGCAGCTAAAACAAGGCTGTAACCTGGCATAACACTGGCATTTGTTTGAGTGGCTGAGGCAAATACATTTAAAGAGATTGAACGGGATGAACAAAATCTATATGTTTTTGAAAATAAGAAGGTAGTATGGTTGCTATCCGTCCTATTAAAAATGAGTCACGTAACAGTATTCCTTCTAGAATGAAAGACCATCCCAGTTCTCCATTACAGCAGATAGAAAGAGCATATCTATAAGATGTTTTTGAAAGTATTTTCTCAGCTTTGGACTGTTTGTCAAATATTTGAAAAAGAGCTTGATAGAGTCTCAAGAATTCCCACTAAGACCATGAGATAGACAGACATTTTTTTTGGTCTGAAAATGCTTTCTCATATGTATTATCAGTAACCTACTAGCCATAGAAATGTCTCCATTATGCCAACAGAAGACCTAGCTGTAAACAGAATGTGCAACCATAACACCTGCCAGGATGAGTTACCTGCAAAAGTGATCCCCAGGTGATCGAAGGACCTGACTTGCTCATTAATATTGACCAAGCAAATTGGTGAATGCCTGTCAAAGACAAGGATCTTAACCTAGTAAATATGGAGCCATATTTTCCATCAGGAGGCAAATCCCCTTTTAAGGCCACTTCAACCATGGGTCAATAAAATCATGCCATCTGAGTTTAGGAGAATATTTCTCCTTCTAGGTACTATGGCAGAATAAAAGACCATTTTATGTCCCTTTCAACCATAAAATTCTATGGCTTAGTTATATCACAGTTCATAAGATATCACAGTTAGAGATTAATCAAAACAAATAGATTTCACTCAAAGAAGAACAGTTATAGATATACAATGATAGAATGGACATAATGAGCATGTAGTGCGTTAATATGTAGTGAGGGCTCTGTCTCTGTAAATGGGTGGCTACTACATGGAGCTGGTATTGAAGAGTGATAATATTTGGGGCATGATTTAAATAACGAATATGTGAACAGACTTGATGACAAGATTATCTTTTAATCCCAAAGTTCTATGCTTCTTGATACCAGTACATCCTTTTGTCCAAAATCGTCTCCTGGATTTCTGAGCTCTCATTGCTAAGTTTTCTTGGTTAGATTACTGACCTCCACAACCTATTTTATCCCCATGTTTGTTCTCATCTTACCCTTCCCACACGTAGACATCCTCATTCCTTGCTCCTGCATTCAACCACTCACTACTAGTATTAACCTTTCTGCTTATCTGGCTGTGGCCTCCTTGATTCAATCTTGCACTTATATCCTACCAGGGCCCACATCCCAGAATGATAATTGTTCAGATATGAGCCTAGTAAATTTTTGCCATGATGGCTGACTCTAAGTAACTCTAAGTGACTCACTGGTCTTTGATAAGCAGAAATGAAATTTTAAAAGATCAATATATTTGGAGTAGAACTAAGATTCTCTCTCACTCTCAAATTCTATGTGTTGATCTATGAGTTCACCCAATAAACACACTCCTCCACCTGAGTTGTGAAACAAATACAAATTAGAAAAAAGAGTAAGACAGTTGAAATAGCAACATATCATCTTTTATACTGACAAATTTAATATTGAAGAATGTGGTTTATATATTTGGTAAATTGCGATTCCTGTTATTGATGTCAGAATTAGACAGTTTTACCCATCCAGTCTTAGGCAGCACCAGACCACCACAGGCTTCCCTGTGCAATACCCTGCCCTGTAAAATTTAGGACACGAAGTAGCAGAGCAGAATGCATGCTCCTCTGCGTAGCTATGCTACAAGAAAAAAAGGAGGGTGAAGACATGAATTATGCATGCCTAATTCCACTCCCAGATTTACCAGTCAGCCACTCTTTCTTACTCTAAAGCGAAGTACAGGGATGAGACAAGAGCCCAGGAATAATTGGAAGAAATCCCTCCTCTTGGAAACCAGAAGAAGGAAGAAGGGCCTCCCTTTCCCAAAACCGAGGATTATACTGAAATCAAGAGGTGACTTGCAAAGATTTACATGATTTGTCCCAGGTTGATTGAGTGTGATGTTAGGATTGGTGTAGGTGAGCAGTGAGAGAGGTTCAGAGAAGGGTTCTATAAGAACAAATGTATGTCGCCAACCATCTCCTAAATGAACACTCTCTTTTACTGACCATCTACCAGGACTACAATAGGGCAAATACTATTCTACTCTCTAAAAGCTAATTCTCTTATTTTTTAATTCAAAATACTCTTATTTAGCATTCACTCTGTGCCAGGCTCTGGGATACAAAACAAAATATAATGGTCCTTGCCTTCAAGGAGCTTACATTCTAGAAGCCAGCAAATATAAAGACAATTGTCAAGAGACAACTCTAATAAATCAGGAGAAGTATAACCAAAATAAGCATGTGACACCAGCGGAGCCCAAAGAAGTCCTCTTTAATCAGACTGGTAAATACTCACAGGGAGGAGGTGGTTACAAGGGTTTAAAGGACGACTTGAAGGCACAAAGGTAGGAAATGTAGAGAGAACAATATATAGAATGACAGAAGAGTCACGGTGCATCTGAGAACAGCACTAAATACAGAGAGACTGGTAGATTTGCATTTTTTTTTTAATCACACTGAATAATGGATTGGAGAAGCTAAAACTGGAAGCTTGGCATCTTCTAGTAATCTGGCAAATAATCTAGGTAAGAAAGAAGGGAACCTAAGGCAATGGAAACGCAAATGAAGAGGAAAGGATAGATTTGAATGATACTTAAGGGTTACAATCAATGAGACTTGTGTGTCTTTGGAGGAGGCAATGTGGAGGCAAGAAGTCAAGGATTACTTTTAAATTGCTAAATCCAGATGCCAAACTGGACAACTCTCCAACTCCTAAGGCTGAGTCTTTCCTCCAAAGCTGTCTCACTCTGTTTGCAACATGTATTCTGGGTAACCCAAACATTACAGAGAGATTAGCATATGCAGACTTGTATGCCAGTGTTGTGCTACAGCCCTAGATATCCGAGAAAATCAAATGTTAACTGTATTTACAAGGTTGCTATGTTCTATACCCATCCCCCTCCCTCTTCGTGTCATATTATAATCACTCAGCTCTTGATAATTAACATGACAAGTGACACTTTGACAATCATATTAAACTGCATGACTTTTTTCACCTCCCGTACTACATGGTAATCACATGCATGATAGAGAGTGGGAGATTTCTCCTTTAATACATTGGCTGGGGTTAAAATATTCAGAGTGTCAAAACACATGGCATCAGGCACTATATTCTATATACAGCTCAACCTACTCCATATCAGCAGTGCAAAGGATGCTGACAGAAAATCTATGGCTCAGGCTCCAGCACAGAAAACATTAATGCAAACATCCTCTGCCCAAAGGACTTGGCATTTACCACACTCTCTACTGTAAGCACAAGGTTCCTGTGCCAAAGGTCAGGGGCAGAGGGATTAATTTTTCCCATATTTTTAAGCAAACTGTCCATCACACCAAAAGTGCAGGCACACACACATACACACACACTCCACTTATTGTAGTTGATTATGAAAAAGGTTAGCTGAGTGATTTCCTGCCAAACACACACACACACACACACACACACACACACACACGCAACACGTGCTAACGTTAGCAAAATTGAAAAAGAATGACCAGATCTTAGATTTAAAACAACAAAGAAAATCTACTCATTCTGGTCAATAGAATCTATTGCTTTCAAAGATTGAAATGCAAGGATGTTCACTTTCAGTTCAACAGGTCATTTATCCCCCAAAGATTCTGCAATGCAAGAAAACAAAACGATCAACGGTGAGCGCGCCAAATGTCAATATATACACATTTGATGTTAATAAACGAATTATTTGATAAATAATGCTTGCGGATCACATCACCTCTTCAAATATAATATTACAACATGTTTATAAAAACCACTTAGGTCATCTCTATATGCCACTTAGTGAAGAATATAGCGTGTATCAAAAAATAAAATATTTATTTCCTGGTTTCTCTATTTGCTTGGGGATCTAGAACACTACATATATATAATACACAGTGAACAAATTATATATTGCATATTGCATATATTTTATATACTACACATACATACATTTATGTATTATATATCCCATGTCATAAATTGTAAAGCACATGAAATGTAACATAACATGTTACAAATACACGTATATTTATAAGATTATTTCTCCAAAATTGAAATCTAAGGTTTTTATATTTACATTCTTCCATTTTGTGCATTCATATTTCCCCCAAATTAAAATCTATCTAAAATGATAAAAAAACATGCACCCTGGTGTAGTATATAAGTTCCAATCATGACTGCTTCCTTCCATTTTCTTTTGAATGCGTTTTGTGAGTCCCAGGGAGGTATTAAATCACTAGCTGTGAGTGATGTCATCCACTTATGTGTCATCTTTCACATCCATTTCAGAGCACACCCTGGGAGTGTACAGCATCTCCCATAGGGTCAGATAAAAAGAAGAAACTTCTTTCCTCCACTGATAGGCTTGAATGATGCAAAGCAGGTCAGGTTTAACAAAAAAAAAAAAAAGAAAGAAAAAGCTGCTCTGTAAAATTCAAAGACAAAAATGAGTTCAAATTGAATCTTTGACAGAGACTGCTTTTAAAGAGACCTCCTATCAGGAAAAAGTGCTGTTCTCCAGGTGATTTCGCATATATTTTTAATGCCAATTCATGTCAGTATTGACACTCTGTTTTGACAGCAAGAGGAATTAAAATGATTCTGAGTAGCTGAGGTGGCTCTATTGACACATCAGATTACACTTAATGTTTTAACAGCAAAGTGAAGTGGAGCAAGCAGTCCTCCTACCAGGTCTGGCTCATTAATGCCTGTTCCAGCCACGACGGTGTACCTTGAGAGGAAGAGACATCCCAAATAGAATCAGTAGGCTTTGAATATTAAAAAAGACTCAGAATAACAGATTCTCTACCCTTTAAAGGTTACGTTCATTCTTTTCAGTGGGAATATACAAAAACCGGCTCTTCATCAAGGACTCAGGATTTCCTCCCTCGGGAATTCCCTGACCCCGAAAGCTCAAGCAGGAAGAGAATAAGCAGAGCAGCTGCAGCAAGACCTGAGCTCCGGGCCTGCAGGCTCTGAAGGGCCACCTGAGAAAGCAGCAAGGATGTCAGGCCTGCTTTCAGTGAGGTATGTTAGAGCAAGGAGTCTAAGCTGTCTAGGGCTTCGTGAATCATCACATTCTCCTGCAAATCGAAACCTTCTAATCATGCAGAAGGGGTCCGCTTATAGAAGGTCAGCTGTGCAATTTGTTAAGAATTATTCCCATAGTTGATGTCTACATGGAGAGAGTACAAAGGACAACGAAGATTAAGCTCTCCTCAGGCCAAGGGAGGTGCCAATTCTAACATCCCTTTCTCTCTTCAAAGATAAAAATATCACCCAAGTAGACTCTACCAAGAGGGACTGAATACATTTTTTAAGTGAGGAAGAGCTAATAGCCCTTTCCTTATTATTTTTTAAAAAATCCAAAACATTTCTGGCACATTCTGAGGGAATACCTATTTCATACCAGTAGAATTACACCTTGGAATTCCTAGACTTAACAGGAATTACCATAGAACAGGAATTTGCTACCAAGAGGTAACAATTCTTGTTTGTTTATTTACAATTGACTATTTACTTCACCTTTTTGTTTCTCAAGGTTTTTTTTCTTTTTTTTTTTTTTTTTTCATTTGATTCAATGCAACTTGGAATAGAAAGCATCTGCTCACACCTAGGACTATGGGATTTCCAAAACATATATTTGTCAGTGTGTTTGTATATGAATCTAAGTGGAAGAAAGAAGATAATTCCCCCTAAAAGACATATTTTGCAGCTATCTGTGGAAAACAGGCAAGCCATTGCTCGCCTAGTGCTGGTAATCACAAAGCGTTTTTCTGAAAGCTTTGTAAATGCTTTTCGCCCTACAGATAAGAGATTTAAAGTAGACAGAAAGAAATGACAGAGCTCACGGTGACTTACCTCTGTGGCACCGCTGCTTGCCTAGAAGGCTACAAACTTCAGGCTTTTCACAGTCCCTGTCAGGTTTGACTCTCCTGCTGCCAGCTGAGATGTGATGGCAAAGAAGGCAGCGTGGAGAAAAGAATGTGACCAAGACTCAAGTCACCCTGACCCAGGGTTGAACCCAGCTCTCCCACTTCCTAGTCGTGAAGCCCAGTTTCTTCTATGGTAAAATAGGGATGATAAACCCATACCAGAATGCTATCAGGAGAAGTAAATTCGAGTCCCTGGACTAGTGCTGAGAACATTGGAACTGGTTGTTTTTCCTTCTTGGAGCACGTACGTTGCTTTTTTTGCCACATTCGTCACTTTACTTAGGCCATATATGCCTTCAAATCCTCAGCAGTATCAGCCAGCTTTTTATGAGCCCCCTACTGCGAAGTCATTGGATACATTTTCTTCCCTAGGGGCATTCTCTCCAGTTTAAAAGAGAGCCCAAGAGGTTGAGTTTACAATGGAATGGATATCTAACACGTTAACTGCCAATTCTCAGCGCTGCTAAGCTCCAGGGTACGAGCAGAGGATAACTGAGCTAGAAAAAAATTTTGGTAATTCTTATGTTTATAATTAGTTTGCTATGACAAAAAAAAAAAAAAAAAAAGACTTCCCCACATGCACCCGGGGTAATTTCTTCAGTGTCTTCCCTGATCCAGAGGAATGCAGCTTTAGCTCTGTCCATGGTACCTCCACGGCTGAGCACTTGGGAACCCAGTGCACCACTCTGCCCTGGCTCCTTCAGCCTTTGCATCCACTGCTGCACCATGACAGGCAGTAAAATGAAGTTCTGAAGCCCCATGTGCTCTGCCTCTGCTTCTCCCTCTCCTCCAAGGCTGGCTCTCAAAATATATATTCTGGCTTTACCATTACTTGACTTCCCTTCTCCTGCCACAGCCCCAAACTCTCTTTTTCTGATCATGAACCACATCAACATAGAACTATTCAGCAAAAAGAATTAGACCGTATTTAAAAGTTTTTTAAATTATATACGTATACACATATATCCATATATATTAACATAGCCATCTTAAAAAATAAAAATATATGTTGTAATATATTTATTTTACACTTCTTTTGAAAGAAGCTAGAGAGAGAGGGAGAGAGGGAGGAAGGTAGAAAGAGAGGAAGGGAGAGAGATTTTTAAGTCTTTCTTCAGTTTTTCATATGAGTGTCACTACTTCCACACCTTTATGGTAGTCTCCAGTTGCTGTTCTGCAGGATCAATATGCCCCCGAGGTCCAAATCAAATCTGAATTAAGATCAAATCCTCTTTCAGCTCTTAAATCTACGTATTCCCAAATCATGCAAACAATAGAGTTCTTCTCTCCAAACTGGTACCTCTTCATCCATCATCCCAATCAAGTTCTGCTTTTATCATTGCATCCGTATGTTGATTCAACAAATACACATTGAACATCCATCATATACCAGGGACTGTACTGCACTGGGAGTACAAAAATAAAAAAGCACTGTTCTTCACCCTAAAGAGCTTAGAATAAATGAAGGAGGCAGAGGAACCAGCAATTAAACTAACATGATGGATACAATGTTAGGATTATGCACATGATACTAGGAAAGCTAGAGAAAGAGCTTAACTTGAACTAAGAAGTCATGGAGGGCTTCCCAGTGAAGACAAATGAATTCACTATGAATGAACCTGCAATCTCCAACAAGGTACCAAAGGTAAAAAGGTGTTCCCAGCAATAAAAATAGCACATGCAATGACATGGAAGTATGAAAGCACTATACTTATTGAAAACTGCTCTTCATACAGTGAAAGGGCCCCAGAGTACGGCAGTAGGAAATAAGATTAGAGAAGCAAGCACAACTAGATCGTGAAGAATTTGGGGTGCTAAATTTATCCTGTGGGCATTAAAGACTGTCAAAGAATTTTAATCAAGGAAGTGATGTAATCACATTTGCATTTAAAAGCCATGGCTGCAGGATGAAGGCTGAAGTGGAAGGATAAAGTGGAGTGGAGGGTAGAGTTAGGGAGTTAGTAATCCAAGCAAGTAATCAGCTAGTAATCCAAGCAAGACCTGCTAAAGCCATAGAGCTGACTATAACAGGGTAGGGAATTCTGGGGATAAGACTTGACAAGCCATTGAGGACTATTAGGTGAGAATGAAGGTGGGCAAAATAATCTGAGATGACTGCTGGATTTCTATCTTTGGTAGAATCGTGGTGCCATTCCCTAAGACAGGGACTATGGACGGAGGAATGTACTTGGAGGAAAGATGAGCAGTTCAGTTTGGACATTGAATTTGAGGTACTCATGGAGCATAGGCGAAGACTAGTCTATGGACAGTTAGATATGTAGTTCTGGAAATCAGGAGACGATCTAGGCAGGAAAAAAGAAGGCCATTGACAAGACAGTTTATATTGTTTCCTGGATACTCGCTACTAACAGAACACCTTCTGCCTTCTGCTTTTCTTTCTTCCTTCACTTTCACTTCGATGTTTCCTACTCTCTTTGACCCACAGTCACTTCCAATCATAGTACAATTAATCATATACGGCTTTCTATGGGCCTTCCTATATACTAAGGCAAAAGAAAATAAAAACCTAAACTAATGATATCAACCAAGTTTAATATAATTAATTTGGTAAAATGTTGTATATAAGAGAGCAGGTGCTCTGCACAAGTTAAAGAAACACTCTGATTTTTAAGTTCTGAAAAATTGGTTTCATGCTTCCCACCTTGCAGCATTACTAAAAAGAATATTGCATTATTTTATTGTTTACCAAATGCCCACACATAACAGTGAAATGAGACCGCATGTCCGACTTGCTCCTTCTTATCTTTTCCAGAATGGCTATCAAGGATAATCATGTATATTTGCAATGCAGAAACAGCGAAGACAGGGCATTTGGGGTTCCTGACTCATGTTTGGGGTTTTATATAACACCCATCTTTGGAACAGAATATGCACAGCTCTTTCTTTCCACTCTTTCAGGTTCAGAGCTGAAGGTGTGGAGAATCTACTCCAAACTACAAATTATTTTGAATTGGACACACATGCCACGCATTTATGGACAGCCTAGTATTTGGCACCCGTCACGTGTCCAGTCAACAAATACAAGAGAAAATGACTTTTCCCCCCTCAGGCACTATGCTGCAGAAAAACCATGAAGAGAGTTCTTCTCTGGTATTATAGTTTGTGGGAGGAGAGAGGTTCTTTTCAAATTAATTTATGATCTGTGAAAAGTACTAGAAACATGCTTCACTGCACCTAGAAGCATGATACACACTGCTCCCTTGTAGAATCCATTTGAGGGGCTCTCAAGGCAGGACGATGCTCCCAGCTCCTGGCTCAGGCTGTCAGCATTAGCTACTGGTGTTCAGAACCATGGAATCAATTTAAGGAGTCGAAGAGGTCTGTCACATGCAGAGGCCTGGAGAGACAACACTAAATGTCACTGCAGTGTCTGAGGGCTGCACCTAGAGGAATTTCAGTCCACCAGAGGTATCACCTGGGCCAGTGCACACATGTTTTTCGAAAACAAACCAAGTCCCTTTCTTGTACAAGAACTTTATTTCTCATTATTGGAGTCTGTGCAGGGCAACAGCCAGTTCTTCATCCAGTTTTGCACTAATGTAAAGCTTGTCAATAGTCAATTGGTCCCATTTGATCCAAGGCTTACACATATCAAGGGACTTCGTTACAATCACCTAACATGTCAGGCCCTGATTAAAGTTGTTTTTCCTGCAGGGTTTATGGATCCATATCTATTTTGCTGCTCTCCAGCTGTCTCATAACTCAACTATGAAGCTTTCCTTCAAAGCCAGGCTTTTTGGTTGGCACCTGTTTTTGCACAGCCATATTACTACTACACACAATTACAAAACAATTTTTTTCAGAGATTTATAAACTTTAACTCAGACTCAGAGCAATTCACACCCACCAAATCTAAACCAAACTTGTGTTAATTGGCTGAGAGAGAATAGAAGACTCTGGCATCAAATCCAAACCTTTACCCTTCAGGACTCCTATTTTTTATTATGAATAGCATTGTATTGATAGTCAGACTTAGACCAGTTACAAGGTAAAGAAATATTGGTTCAGGGTTCTCGATAAGGAGGAAAGCAGTCTTGTTATGGAATCCAGAAGCCCTTTCCATAGGTTTTGGTAAATATTTATTCTGAAACTGTGGGAGGCGAGTATATCTCAGAGACTAGGGAAGAAACAGAGAATGGGCAACCTAGGGTGAAAGCTAGAGCTTGGGACAGACACCAGAGTGGAATAATTCCTGGAAATTATTAGTTAAGATAGAACCCAGGTGTTCAAGAGCTAGGTAAGTTACATGTCGAGAGAAAAATAAAGTATGAAATACCCACACCAGAAATCAGGACACGTGTGCATCAGAGTTTAAGGTAAGGTTATGGGCTATGGTAGATAAGCAATAATAATAAAGAAGTGAGAACCCAGGCAAGGAGATGGATATCTGGGAAATAAGTACTCAGAGCAGCTATCCAAACTCAAAGGATAAGAAAGGCAAATGGAAAAAAAAAAAAATCGCTGTGGTAGCCACAGGCTGCTGCCAGTACTGAGACTTTGTAAAGAGGCAATCATCAGCCCCAGCCAAGAGCCTTAGCGTGTTTCCGCAAGGGCACAAAGCAATTCCGTAGCGGAACAGTCTGTGAGAAGTAAATAATTGCATCTGGACAAATGAAGGGAAATGCTCGGCAATTCTGAACAAATGAGTTTCACATGAGAAGGCCCTTCCTCTCTCAGCTTAGCCTTTTCTTTTTTGGAGCCATATTGATTTTAAATGGAAACCGTCCACTAATTTTGGGATCCATTCTATGGACTCCATGTGAGATATTTGCACATGTTTCTTCTTTAACTCAGACCATTTCCCCTGGATTCCCTAAGCTCTAGGGGAAATTAGGAGTGTGATACAACCAAATAAAGTAGAAGACAATGAAAAAACTGGAGATCAAGGATACTGCGTTTTCATTTCTGCTGCACAATCCATTCAGAGTTTGGATTTGGTGAAGTCTTTACATTTGGAGAGTTGCCTTATAATCCTCATTTTAAAAGTCCAGGGAGGTCTTTATTCATGAAAATCATCCAGAAAGATTTTTGGTTTAATCAGGATATTAACACTCAAATTTAAAAGAAGACTATCAAACAAAATCTGTTCTTTTCTCAGGATCTAATTACTTTAATAATATACACGGCAACAAATCTTTTAAAAATATTCTACCAAGGATGAGAAATCAATTTTTAATAATATATTTTATTCAATAGACATTGTTCCGGGGAAAAACGTTGACTAAGAGCCCTAACAAAATACCTTTTATAATTTTGGCCTTAAATTCCTCTCTCTTATTATGACCAGTTTCGATTATTACCACTACAATGACTCAAATTGATAATGATGCTACAATAATAATACTTCACTTCTAAAAGCTTCCTGTTGGCTTAGGACCTTTTTTCCTATCATTTTTTTTCAATCGTGATGAACAAACAAGTATCAAAAGATTATTTGGGACATTTGAAAGAACTATTAGAGCCTTGAAGATTGACTCTAATATTCCTCCTAGGACTGTCAAAGCAAAATTTGATTTGAGCATCTCTTGATTATTTTCTGTGTTGTGTCTTTGGTGCTGAGAAATAAGATTTAGTATGTCTCATAGCTCTGTTTATGGTCAGATTAATATCAAGGAAAATAGATACACTGAGGGGAAGAAAGGGAAATTTGCTCTTTATCATATGACTTTTCCAGAAGAAAATACTCATCAGTAATGACAGAAGAGCAACATTATTGCTATTTTAACTTTTTTATTAATAAACAAAAATAAAAAATTATTTCTACAAAAATATCTTGAAGACACATAAAAATTATTTTTAAATTTTGTTTTTCACCAGTGAGACATGTTATGAAAAATGGAACGTTGCTGTCATTTCAAAACTCTGAAAAGAAACTTATTTTGCAGACGTTTTATTGATATACTCATTCCAAGAGAAGCCGCTTTGTTTGACTGACTAGAGATTTCTCTCTAAAACCAGAGTAGGCTTATAAAAATATAAACACTGCACAATGCTAGAAAGTAAGATAATTCCCTTGAAAACTTCTCAGGAAATTTTTTTAATAACTTGCTCTTTAGAAAATTAGAGAGGAAGCAAATTACATACAAAGTGCAACGCTACCGTGGTCAAAACTACTACGGCTTGCACTTCAGTGTGGAATCTACATCTCGAAATAGAAACCTTCAAATATCACCTCAGGAAGTGAGGTGAGAACTCAGAGCACACTTCTGTGCTGAGAAAAATTGTCCCCAATCCTCCCGTCGTGTGTATTATCTAGATGTTATCGAGTGCTTAGAGTTTCAAGAATGAGAGCCCACTGTTTATAGAGAGAACTAGAAAATATTTCATCAATAGAATGATCTCACAATCCCAAAAACTGTTGTGGCCGTACCCCTGTGTTCTCATTTGACTAAATGAAAATTTTACTGCCCCACTGGAAGAAAAAACTGTGCTGTGAATGGCAGTGCTCACTCAGTGGCATCTACTGCTGAGGTTACATTCAATTGAGATCAAGCAGCAAGTGTATAAAAATAGCAAGAATTTTGCAAATTTTCCGTTTAATCCTATAAATGTATAGATCAGCAACCATAAGTCTCAAATGTTCTAAGAAATATAGGTAAGACACAAATGTCACTGATTAAAAATATCTTGCCAAGCAAGAAAAGCCCCTTTCAAACCAAAAGTAAGACAAAAGATCTTATGACATGACCATATATTCTGACATAATTCCCTTTTCCTCTTGTGTTTCTCTTTCCTTAAATTCCTTTCTGTCTTCCATTTTCCCTTATATATTTTTCCAGTTTTTGCACCATTTTCTCTTTACCAAGCAGCTCCTTTTACTCCCTCCGCATTTCTTGACGTTTTAAAGTCTCATCTCTTTGTCTTTTCCTCATTTTTATTCACACCTGCTGTGAGTCTTCTCTTCATAAAGCACCAGACTAGGTTCAATACTTTTGTGCTTTGATTTAGAAATAGTATAAAGCATCAAGAAAGAGAGATCTCAAATTTAGATAAGAATATATGTTTTCAAAAAATGAGTGCTCAACCAGAAATACCCAGCATCCAAAAAGAAAATCATGTCAAAAAGTTTTGAATCCCACTCAATTAATGAAATGCTTTTCAGTACAGCTGTGATTGAGAAATAGGAATGACTAAAATATCGACATTTTCTTTTGTTTTTAATTGAAATAACATTGGTTTATAACATTGTATAGATTTCAAGTGTACATCATTATAATTCAACTTCTGTATACATTACATCACGTTCACCACCAAAAGTCTAGTTGCCATCCATCATCGTACAAGTGACCTCCTTCACCCATTTCACCCTCCCCTCACCCCACTTCCCCTCTGGTAACCACCAATCTGTTCTCTGTACCTATGTGTTTGTTTGGTTGGTTGGTTGGTTATCTTTTACATATGAGTGAAGTAATACAGTATTTGTCCTTCTCCATCTGACTTATTTCTCTTAGCTTAATACCCTCAAGGTCCATCCATGTGGTCACAAATGGCAAGAGATCATCTTTTTTTATGGCTGAGTACTATTCCATTATATTCATATATATATATAAATATGTATACACATATACGCCACATCTTCTTTCTCCATCCATCTGTCAATGAACACATAGATTGTTTTCATGTCTTGGCTATTGTAAATAATGCTGCAGTGAACATAGGGGTGCCTATATCTTTTTGAATTGGTGTTTTCATGTTCTTTGAATAAATACCCAGAAGTGGAATTTGGATCATATGGTAGTTCTATACTTAATTTTTTGAGGAGCATCCATACTGTTTTCCATGGTGGTTGCACCAATTTACATTCCACCAGCAGTGTATGACAGTTCCCTTTTCTCCACATCCTCTCCAACACTTGTTATTTCTTATCTTTTTAATTATAGCCATTCTGACAGGCGTGATGTGAGTAACAACATTTTCTGCAGAGATTTTATAGAGGAATGGGGTGTCACCCAGTTGGAAAGGAATTAGTAGCTCAATAGCTACATGTCTTCACCATTCCACCAACTTTTAAATTCAGGCTTCAAATCTAGCTCTGAGCACAGTGACTTTCCCATAATCAGCACTTAATAAATGTGTATTGAATTGTATACAGTAATATCTAACCTGACTCAAGTTTTCAACCACTATCAAAACTGTCTCGTTAGTTAGATGCCTATATTTCTTGTGATGAGTTTCTTGTATTTATATACAGGTAAGAATAATGAAAAACAATCATCTTAACATGGGCTGATCATAATAGCTAATGATTATCCATCATCTACTATACTGAAGTACCTCCTGTGAAGACCATTAGATTATATCCAAATTTTCCAACAATATTTTGAAGTAGATATTATGATGCCCATTTTATAGACAAAGAAGCAATCCCAAGATTTTGACTAGCCCATATAACTTGTCGGATAAGTAAAAGAGTGAGGATCTGACCATAAGCCTGTCTGGTGCTAAAGCCTAAGCTTTTTCATTACCCCACACTGCAATGTAGCCTTAGGAATAACAGATAGGATTGAGATGATGCTACAAAGGGAGATTCTGAGAGTGAAAACAATTAATACAGCCCATAAAAATAATTTTCTGTTCAAATTTCCATTCCAACAATTCAGGCCCTCTTGTCATTCATTTTTGCATGTAGAAAGCCACACTGTTTGAAGTTGTATTCAACAGGAGGTATGTCCCCATTATGCCTGCTGTCATCTCTCACTTGATTACAGGAAAACTAAAACATGCAGCAAAGTATGCAAGCTTACCGGCACTGGTTACCTCTTCCTCCTTATTTACTGCTTGAAACTATGCCCCTTTCTTTGGCAAACAATACATTTAGTTAAGAATAACTCTATTATCCTTCTGTAAACAGGACTACTGCAGAGGTGACACTCAATTTCTGCAGCAGAGGCAAGCAGATGGCTCTTCATGGCTCCCCACTGGCCAGGCCACAGAGTGGCTTTGATGGCAGCCAATTGCCTGCCCTCTCAGGGTGAGACACAGGAACACAGCTGCTCTGTTGGGAGAGAGCTGGGCAAGAGAGGCAGAAAAATGACTGTCTAGAGGGGAAAGAAGCAGGAGGGAGGAGGCCAGGACAACAAGCTCACTTAGAATTGGTTCATTTTAGCAAACAATTGCTGTAGAGGAATAAAGACCGATGATGTACAGTCTCAGTTATGTCATGGGACAAAGCATAACATTCAATCTGACACCTGGGCTTCTTGCCCATAATAACATGTATCGCATAATGAGACTGATTTCCTGCATAAGAAAGAGGTGAATAATCTTTATTTCCGGTGTAAATTATCACTGTTAGTCCACAAAATGCTTCCCTTGTTCAAGAATTACGAAAAGGAGGGGATGTCAAAACATAACATAAAGGAGAGGCAGTTTAAATATATTACTAAATCATAATCCTTTTATGGAATCCTATGGTTTACCAAACATTTTCACCATTATTTGGCTAAATTGGACCAAAACCAAACCTTATACAACAGAGTCTATCATCTCTTTTTTACTGGTGAGAAATCTGAGACCAGTTGGGTTACATAACTTGCCCAAGGTCTCACTGGTTGTGACGGTTAATTTCATGTGTGAACTTGACTGGCCACAGGGTGCCCAGATGAAACATTTCTGGGCGTGTCTGAGAGGATATTTCCAGACGAGATTAGCATTTGAATTGATGGACTCAGTAAAGTAGATTGAACTCCTCAATGTGGGTGGGCATCATCCAATCTGTTAGGGGCCTGAATAGAACAAAAGGTGGAGGAAGGAGGAATTCAATCCTTTTTTCCTGCCTCACTGATTGAGCTGGGTCATCTCATCTCATGTTCTCCTGCCCTCGGACTGGGATTGGTATCATCAGCTCCCTGGGTTCTGAGGCCTTGCTACTTGACTGAACTACACTACCAGCTTTCCTGGGTCTCCAGCTTGCAGACAGCGGACTGTGGGCCTTCTCAGCCTCCATAATTGCATGAGCCAATTCCTCATAACAAATCTCCTTTTGTATATATTCAATCTACTGGTTCTGTTTCTCTGGACAATCCTATAAAAACAAAGAAGCTGGGACTTTATCAGGGACTTCAAATCTAAACTCTAGGAGCACACTTTCCATAAGATGACGCAACTTCCAACCGTGCATTTTACTTGTGAAGAAGCATTTGTGTAGAGCAAGCTACTTCTCTCTTGTACTTCCACCGCCAGGGCATGTGACCTGTGCAGTTGCACGAGGTCCTGCAAACAGAAGTTCTCTGCACTTGGTTTAATACCCTGCTGTTACCATCTTGACGTCTGAACAAAGCGCCCCACATTTTCATTCTGCGCTAGGCTCCACAAATTAAGTAGTCAGGCCTGTCCACAACACCCTGCACAACCCTCCTAGCATAGATCACACTGAATCTTGATCGTGGGTTTAGTAATCCACTGTGCCCAGCAGATGGCAGTCCCTTCTGAGTAGGCCTCTAAGACATCCAATACCGGCCACCCATTACCACTGATCTCATCTCAGCCCTTCGCACCCTCAGTCACAGCCACATTGCCTCTGGGCTCCTTTTCTACCACATTGAGCACCATCTCTTCTGCCTAAAACACTTTTTCCCCCAGATATTCCTTTACCTCACTCCTTCACTTCATTTCTCTATTCAAATGCTATTTCAACAGAGAAGCCTTCTTTGACCATCCTGTTTACAAGAATGCCCAACTTCTCACCTTACTATTTTCTCTGCTTAATTTTTCTTTATAGCATTGGGGTACCATCATAAATAATACATAGTCATTGGTTTAATTTTCATTGTCGTTCTGGGCTGAATTATGTCCCTCCAAAATTCATATGTTGAAACTCTAAGCCCCAGTACCCCAGAAAGGGACTGTATTTGGAGAGAGAGACTTTAAAGAGGTGATTAAGTTAAAAGGAGGAGCTGGGGTGGGCTCTAATCAGATCTGACTAGTGTCCTTATAAAAGGAGGGAATTTGGACACACAGAGAGACACTGGGGGCATGCACACACAGAGGAAAGACCATGTGAGGGTGGCCATCTGCAAGCTAAGAAGAGAGTCCTCAGGAGAAATCAAACTTGCTGACACCTTGATCTTGGACTTCTAGCCTCCAGAACTGTGAGAAAATAAATTTCCATTGTTTAAGCCACCCAATCTGTGGTATTTTGTTATGATAGCCTTAGCAATCTAATGCAATTATCTTTGCCATCCGCTAGAATGTGATGTCTCTGAGAGAAAGGATTTTGTTTCGTCCACTGCTAAAGGCTCAATGCCAAGCAGTAGACACAGTAGATATTTTTAAATTGTTGAATAAGCAATGAATGATTTCATAATTACTTAAGAGGAATTTGAAGAGAATCTCCAAATACTTTGTGGTACCAAAATGTTTTATTCTCTGCTACCTGAATTAATTATGCCACAGAAAGAGACTTAGGAACCATTTTGTTAAACAAAAGTTTTCCTTGTAATGGGACTTGACCAGCTCTGTGTTTTTACCCAGGCTTGTAATGCAGCCACTAATGGAGCATGTCAGGACCAAGAAATGGAGAATCACAGTACACGCTAGAAGGAAGGCTATTGTCACACAAAGTTTGTTATTAGAAAAATTACGAAAAACAACCTACAGCAAAAATCAATCTGGAACTACAAGGCTATCCCACAACCTGCCTCCCATGCATTTCTTTGATTGTCAAGATCAGTTACAACTAATTACTTGTAGCACTTCTAAAGCTACGTAACCATGGCTTCATTCTGAAAAACAACACATTCCAATTGCCACATGTTCCTCAGGCTCTGTCAATATTACCACAGCTTTTGTCCTCACATTAACAAGACAAAACAGGAGTAGCAAATTACCAGTCAATGCATTGATTGATAGTCCCACGGTTCTCTTGACTCCTATGCCTGGGGTGGCTAACATTCTCTAGGAGGTTACAGATATTGAGCTCGTTCAGGCATTTCTGACTCTGATGACATTTTTGACACGGGCAGTTAGGGTCTGACAGCTTCCACCAGGTAGGTAAGTGGAGCTACCTGTGTATCACAAGGTCCTAGAAGAACATAAGAGCTAAAGGTATCCTCTTGTGCATAGGATATGCCTGGTTGCTGTCTCAAGTAGTCCAGACCTATAGGAAATATAATACAGATGTTCTTGATTTCCATATGTAAATGTATGAGATCAAAAGGAAAGCAGAATTGTGGTAGAAATTTCAGAGATTCCTATTTTACAAGTGGTTTCCTCACAAATCTTATTTCCATGCTACTGAAAACAAGGAAACAATTAGATGTACTAAGGGTACCTAAGGCCACTTACTCTGGGAAGCTTATTAACGCCTTAAGCCATTTAATTATCAACCTAAAACTCTGGAGTAACTATTCCTATCAATAGGAGGTGATGAATCTAAGGTTCAGAAAGGTCAAGAGCTTGTCCATGTCCATGCACTTAGGAAGTGACAGCAATGGGCACCTTCCCAGCATTCCAATTTCTGGTGAAAGAAGCTATCTCCTCCTTTGGGGAGGCCAGTTCTTATCCTATTCTCAGCCTTTGTAATTTGGTTGGGGAAGACCTACCAGCTGGCGCTGAGGAATGGACATGTAACCTAGGTCCTCTTGCCCATAGCAATAAGAGAACAAGGATGACACCTGGGACCTTTGCAGGACTTGCTAAACAGGTAGGGTGTTACAGTGGACCTACCACATGTCATCATGGGAAGAAAACCTAGATAAGAATAAAGCTACCACAGAGAAAGGCAAAGCAAAAAATGGAAGGAGATGGTTCAGAGAGGGAAGAGACAGAGATTACGAAAGCATAATTTGACCCCTGCATCTAGCCATGCCAGAGAGCTCTCACAGATCTACACTCTAGGCTTTTCCGTTTGTCTGGTATTGAATTTTTTTCCCCTAAAGCATATTTTTTGTTTTTGTTTTTTGTCCTGTGCAATCAAGTGTCCTGTGAAATACCTAGGATAGAAATGGATACTATTTTTGACCAATCATCTACTCATTTTATAATGTTCTTTTCCCACGATTGACTCAATAGCTTAAGCTTTATTTATTTTATTTATTTAGTTTATTAGTGAAAACTAATACCAACAAGGACAATTTGACTCCACTATCTTCAATCTAACAACAATAATCATCAGAATCTCTACACGTGTTATACATCATAATGTAGTGTCAAATCCATGATGAAATGAGATGATAAGTATTGACCAGAGATCAATATCTCCTGATCCTTTCTCCACCTGCTAAGGGATTACCAGAGGAAACCCAGGCTTGGAGAGCTAAAGGTACCTGACCAAGGTCATTCAGCTAGTTAGTGGCAGAGATAACTTGACTACTCATCACTCTCCTATTACAAATACCTTTTGGTATTACAGAGGCAGATAACCAGAATGATAGATGTCCTTCTGTTGTAACTTGTAAAGCACTTCAATTCATTTAAGATGGGTGAAAAAGCTTCAGCACTAACTAAAGATCTTAAGAACAGGGGCCTCGTTTCTAAGTTAAATAGCCAATTAAAAATTTTCCTACATCCATGGTTTGCAACTTTATTTTGAGGAACAGAATTTTTCCACCCAATGAAATCTTGCTTGATGTCGATGTCTTACTATATAAAATAGTTGAATATGTTAAAACATATGTATAGGTTTATATATATATACATAGCATTTCCTTAAAAAATTAATGAATAAAGAAAATGAAAGTATTTTGATGAACATTCTTTTTGAAATCAGAGGTACAAGTGATAGATGCAGCCTTACACAAGCTTTACATACGATTTATTTCTAATATTTTTTTTTCCTCTCTGTGAGGAAGGCCAGCCCTGAGCTAACATCGGATGCCAATCTTCCTCATTTTTGCTGAGGAAGACTGGCCCTGGGCTAACATCCGTGCCCATTCTCCTCCACTTTATATGGGACGCCGCCACAGCATCGCTCCACAAGCGGTGCGTCGGTGCACACCCGGGATCCGAACTGGCGAACCCCGGGCCACCGCAGCGGAGCCACACACACCCAACTGCCTGCGCCACGGGGCCAGCCCCTCTAATATTTTTCACGACTGTTTTTATGGTATAAATAAAAGCCCTCATTCCCACAATGAGTATGTGCAAAATGGGAATAGGATTGGTTATTATAATCTATTTTCCTTGCCATCTCAGGATACTCTTCAAATAAGAGGAGATGGGAGATCTATGTAGAAGACTGAGCAAAAAGAAAGTAACTCCATTGCACAGGTTTTTTTACTGGAACACTAATAGTTAATATTTATTAAGAATTTTCAGTGTATCCATTGTGAGAGTGGCTATTAGGTAAGCAACGAATAAAGTTTGCTACACAATGTTTCAATGTTCTTTAAATAGATAATTTCATTTTACCCCACAATAAGTACTATAATTCTAACAACTTTATATATTAGGAGACCAAAACTTTGAGAAGTCATTCAACTTCCCTAAGGCCACTCAAGTGAGTCACGGAGCTGGGACTTAAACACCAGCAGCTTGACTTCAAAATCCATGCTTGACTGCCACAGGGTTAACACTTGACCGTAGGTTATAATAATCAAAAATATTTTTAAATAAAATTTTATTAAGTTTAAACATGGAATTCTTGAAACATCGCCACAGATTCTGGGGAAACTGAAAATCACTATCTTAGAGTAAATATAGACTACTGTGGTCTGTTTACTTTTGGAACCAGATAACAGTCTGCAAATGGACAGAACAAGTCAAAAGAGGCTGAGAACCAGCAATAAGATCCAGCTACCTGCATGGAAGGGGAGTGAATCCCCCAGGAAGCAGAGGGCAGAGTAGAGTGATACCTGCAGGCAGCTGATACAGAGACAGTTGGGTTGTCTGGGAGGCCCAGTAGCAGACAGCATGGCCCCAGAGAGAGGACTGAGTTCTAAGTAGTCATAAAGTCAGAGTCTTAATCTCAAGGAATAGGAATACTAAGTGAATTATCAAAGCAGGGGTTAAGACAAAGGATGGGGATTAAAATATGTTGCTGAAACTGGGATGCAAAGTAGGGATTGGTCTTGGGATTCTAATTAATAAATCAAAGACATTAGATCAGAATAAGATCTGTCCAAAGACTATAATATAGGTCCTCCCAAGCTGTTTGCCTGAGGCTTCTTAATTTTCACAGACCAGGAACAGGATTGCCCCCAGAACCTAAAGCTGGATTAAACTTTCAGTTCTGAAACTCAATTGATCCAGGGGTGGAAATGCTACAGGCAGAGAGGGTTTCCCATATAATATGGCACTTATTCCAAAATCTGTTAAGTGAATGTTTACATTTTGAATTATATTTTGACATTAAAAATTTAGCACTAATTGTATAGTAAAACAAGCTAAAGAAGCTCAACATTTGCATAAATTCTGTCAAGGCAGCCTATTTGAACACATTCATTCAACTTTTTAAAAAAGTTAATCAGATAGGCAATTATTCCATGTCTTCTTGGCATACTCAAATAAAAGTCATGCTATACTAAAATATAGTAGACTATTAATTCTTTTTCACATTCATTACTTTCATGAAATTTGAAACAGGCCCAGAGCAAACCCCAAACAAAAAGTACTGCTACCTGGTAAACATTCAGCCACCTCCGACCAAGACAGTTTGCAGTAGGGTCGCACACTTCCATGGTAAGGTTCCTTTGACAAAACATATTCAACCATCTAAAACATAAGACTATGTTAAGGTGTATGTAATACAAATTAGGTAAATAAAAGTACATAGTGTCTTATCTGATTTTCTTGATAAATACACAATTGATCGGTTTTTCTCAAAACTCCACTCCTTCTCCAGCTCCCCATCACTAGCAAGAAACAAGGTCTTCATCATTTATTGCCTGACATTTGACATTTCTAGCCTGGTTTATGAATGACAGACTTAACCAGTTTCTTTCTCCCTCATCTTGACCATCTCCAGTCCTCCAAAATGATGCCAAAGTAATCTTTCCGAGACAAAAATCAAATTATGCCCCTCTTTCATTTCAATCTTTTCCTAATGTCTCCTAATGTCTCACATGATAAAATTTAAACACGTAACTGGGCCGGCCCCGTGGCTTAGTGGTTAAATGCGTGCGCTCTGCTGCTGGCGGCCCAGGTTCGGATCCCAGGCGCGCACTGACACACAGCTTCTCCGGCCATGCTGAGGCCGCGTCCCACATACAGCAACTAGGATGTGCAACTGTGACATATAGCTATCTACTGGGGCTTTGGGGGAAAAAATAAATAAATAAACACGTAAGCAAGGTGTAGAAGATCCTCTATATGCCGTCCCTGCCTACCTCCAACACTTTGTGCTCCAGACCCAAAACCACTCGCTCTTCCCAAACATGGGGTTATTTGTGTGTTTGCATTACTGTTTCTTCCACCTTGAATGGTCTCTTCCCATCATCTCTGCAATCCAGTGAATTTCAACTCATCTTTCAAAGCCAAATTCAAATGTCTTGTCTTCTGTGAACTTATTTTTTTCCATTTTATCCTCTATGTTACACTTTAAACATATTTTTATTAAGCCCACTATTCTGTAATCGCAATGTCATATTCTTTTTATCTTCTGGCCAGGCACAGTGCTAATTAAACTCCCTTAGTTTCCTTAATGCATCGGAGAATAGAGCAGTTTAAAGAGAAGTATATTTGACCATCTTCTGTGCAGGATCTTAGACAAGGCCAAACATCTCTAACATAATATCCCAAAAGATCCATTAGATAATCATGTGTATCTTTTAAATTGCAGATTATGTAATCAGTACATTTGAGAAACAATGGTGGCTACTTCCAACACACCCCTGAATGGTATTATGGTTTTTCATGCTTTGGTCTAAAATTCAGACTTTTTAAAGTTAAGCCTTCTTAATTCTGGTCCACTCCACAGCCCCTTGCATTGAAGAAGAACAAATAGTACATCCCCCATAGTACTAAAAACTACACCAAACTATATGTAAAACAAACGTCCCCATACTTATAAAACCCACATTTTTATGATTCTGACCTTCAGTTTCCTGCTCTAAAAAGTGCTCCCAGGTATTCTTGGGGGTACCCAGAGAATATCAAACACAAGCTCATAAATAAATACTCTTCCATCAGCCTGAACTTATGCCTACTGGAATTTTACTGGGAACTATTACTTCCCACCAGATCTGAGACACTTCAGTACTCAAGATGTGAAGGCTACTCAGTTCTTCAGCAGCAAAGTGGGAGCATGCTTCTCTTTCCTTTGGATTTCTCTGTGCTGGAAGAGGTTGCAATGCAATCCTATTTGTCTTACAGCTCCTTCAATATTGACTTCTAATCCCACCACTTTCTTTGGGATTCATAAATCAATCAAGGGAAGCTGGGCTTGGGGAACTGATCTGGATGGGACACACTATGCTGCACTTGCCTCTCTCCTCCAATTGTGAAGACTTTCACTTTTCTTCAAACTCAACTCCTCTCAGCATGAGACTTTCCAAGAAGCTCTGAGGTCCTCATGCAGTTCTTTTCTATCAGCCTCACCCCACACATCTGCCAGGCCTGCCCAGGCAAGACTGATCCTCACTTAGACTCAAGCTGCACTACTAACTAAACATATAAAATTCCATTCCTGGCACATATTAGGTGTTCAATAACTGTGTGTCAAATAAATATATAAGAACGAAGTTGGATTGATACATAACTCATTAAATCAATCAACGAGCTCCAGCTGTCTATTTCTTCCCGCTAGCATTGATCCTTGGGTATTTTAGTCTTTTCTTGATGACCTCCAAGTCATCCCTTCTGTCATAGTCATGTGTTCTCTCCACAGGCACCCAGTGCCTGTGTCAGTATTATACTCCCACTATTCCTGTGAAAGGCCAGTTCAAGGTGGACTGTGGCTCTCAGTACATGAGATAAGGATGAGGCCAACCCCAGCCTCTAGCTCTATGGATATGTACATGATTCAAGCTTTGCTAACCAGAGACGTAAGCACTCGGAGATTGGGACACTCAAGTCATTTTTTGCGAGTCCAGTCCAGTGAGTCTCAGTTCTCTGAATTATGGCTGAAACTGTTGGGAAAGAGACCCACTATTTCAATAGGAGCAGCTAAGCTGAAAGGATTTAAGCCTAGAATTACTGCTAGCTTCTTTTTCTAAGACTTGAGGAAAGCCTGCCTGAGAAATAAAATTTGAAAAGCAAAGCTGAGAGATGGAGAGACACTGATTTCTGACAGCATCATTTGAGGCCTTTATCCAGTGGTGTTTCCAGTTAGCATTATCCCCCAAATTTGTCAGTTGCATAAGTCAATAAATTCCCTTTTTTGATGAAACCAATTTGAGTTGAGTTTTTGCCACTTGCCCTAAAAATGCACCACCAATGTGACAAAAAAATTATTGCTCATGTTTTCTGAATTCTCTGAAAGATATTCTAATTGATACATTCCCCCTAGAATCAACATTCCGGGCTCTGTCCAACACTATTAATCATTTTCATCATTCAGACCACAAGTCAAAAAATTCCATATTAGTATATTAAAAAAAAACCTAACAAGTCTAAAATACAATGTGATTGTGATTACTTCTGCTCCATGGTAGCAGATTATATTTTCCAAAATTGGCCACAGCAATATTTCTGGTTCCAGCACTTTGCTATTTCCCATTAAGAGATTGATTCTATTTGCCCACCCCTAGACACTGGGCTGGCCTTTGTGAATGCCTACATGAATAGAATGCAGCCGAAATAATAACGCGTGACTTTCACAACTAAGACATAAACAGCAATACAGCTGTCTCTTCTCTCTCTCTAGCTATCTCTATCTCTATTTCTATCTCTACCTATCTCTCCTTCTCTCTTTATCCTTGTAATCCAGCTACCATTTTGTGCGGAATCCCAGGCTACATGAAGAGGCTATGTATGGGTGTTCTGACCCAAAATTCAACTAGGCTCTCTGGCATTAACCATGTGAGTGAATAAGCCTTCAGTCATTCCAGCCGCTACTCTCGATTCTTCCGGCTGAGGCGCCAGACATTAGGGAGCAGAGAGAAGCCATCCCATTATGCTCTGTCTAAATTCCTGACTCATGAAAAGGAGTAAATGATTACCATTATTTTAAACCACTACATTTTGGCATAATTTTTTACACAGCAATAGATAATTAATACACCCATCCCCATCATAACTGTCTTAATTCAGATGACATTCATGAGACCTAGCTTTCGTAGCTTTAGTGGCTACCCCATAATTTAAGGCACTCAACACAGCCCTCAGTCTCCCAACTGTCACCGGAGAACACCTTCTACTATTTCTTTCCATGGACCTCATGCTACGAAAGTTTATCTACTTAATAAGCTACAATATATACACAACTATTTGCTTTTCTTTTTCTCATTAATCACATTCCATAACATCGATCAGGATAAAACAATCAGAATTGCCACACTGCAAATGTAATCAATAAACTCTAGTCAAAGTCAAATAAAATTGGGAATTTTAGATAGTTTGTGCAGTCTAATCAGAAATATTTTTAATATTAAACATGAATACATATAGTCTCAAATTGGAAACCACTGCCACCAATGAAAGAATGTAATTCTAAACAGAATACTAAAGGTAAAGGTGTTATTGCTGCTAATAAGTTAATGCGTGTTACTTTAATAACTAGTTCATTGGTAACAATGAAGTTTTGAACCACCCAATACACTTTTGGAATAATCTTTGAAAAGGTGTCTAATGTGAACCAGCAATAAGAAAGTATTGTCAAACTGATATCCACTGCCACACTATACTTTTATTTTGCCTACACATCCACAATTGGTCCCTCCTGCTTGACCAGAAAAGCTAGTCGGTTCAAACAACTAATAACCTAATTTTCCAAATCAAATCGTTTTGTTTGCCTGGACGGAGCAGTTGTTTAAATAACTAATCCAGTCAAAATTGTCAACAGATCATGAGTCTTTCAATTTCATTCTCCACTTGCCCTTTCCACACTTTCTCTGAAAGTGTTTTTATATTCAATAAAGATTTATATAACAGTGGAAAGGGTGCTGGAGATACAGAAAAATGTAAGCCAGCCCAGGTCCTTGCCTCAGGGAGCATACAGCTTAGGGGGTGACACAAATAAGGAAAGGTCATCCCAAAGCACAGCGGAAAGCCACTATGGCAGTCTGCACAGATGGTCGCAATAATTCCTCTCGTCCTGTATCACTCCCTGTTGCAATGTGACTTTGCCAATCTTCCCCTCAGGAAGTGACATCAATTTCTCAATCATTTGAATCTGGGTTTGCCCATGTGACTTCCTCTAGCCAGTGGAATATTTGTAAACATAATACAAGCAGAAAATTGAAAAGTGCTTACACCTTCTCCTAGCTGTGGTTGCAGCTCTGGGACCTCTATGTGAATGAGCCCAAGCTAGTCTACTGGAGAGGCCACACAGAGAAGACTCAAGGATCTGACAACCTGCCAAACACCTGACATGTGAGTGAGGTCATCTTCGACCACCCAGCCCCATTTGAGCTGTCAGATGACTTCGGTTGCATGAGCCACCCCAGACGAGATAAATGGTCCCAGTACCACCCGACTTAGCCCAGCCCTAATTGCTGATCCACGTGATGATAAGTGAACAAATGTTGTTGTTTTAAACCACTAAGGTTTGGTGTGGTTTATTCTGCAGTAACAAATAGTTAATACAACCACCGAATCCAGACCCAAAGTGAACGGATAGAAAGGGTCAAAAAAAAAGACTTCTTAAAACCCATGTATGAAAGAAAGAGAAAACAAATGACAGGACATACGTGGCAAAGGAACTTAAATTGTGAAAGAGAAGAGACACAGTTATCATGACAGTAACAGCAGACTTTGATCATCGCCATGATTCCAGGTGGATGAAGCAGGAGGCTGTGATGGCAGCCAACCTCTAAAATGGCCCCTTATGATCCTTGCCTCTTACGACCCTATATGACCCCAACAGAATATGGTAGAAAGGAGAAGGTGTAACTTTTGAGGCCAGGTCAAGGTTTCACAGCTTCTACTTTGGTTTCTTGGATCACTCATTTGGATAGAAGCCAGCCACCAAGCCATGAGGATACTCAAGCAGCCCCATAGAGAGGCTGAGGAACTGAGAGGTACTGAGGCCTCCCACCACAGCCAGTACCCACTGGCCAGTCATGTGAGGGAGCCACCTTGGAATTGGATCCTGCAGCCTCAGTCAACCCTTCCAATGACTGTAGCCCCAGCCAACATCTGACTGCAACCTCAAGAAAGTCCCTGAGCCAGAACCTCCCAGGCAAGCCACAAGCAAATTCTTAACCCACAGAAACCATGAGAGATAGTACCTGAGTATTATTGCTATAAGCCAGTAAGTTGTGGGGCGATTTGTTATGCAGCTATAGTAACTAATACAAGGGACCTGGCCATTATACTGACAAGTCCTGAGACAAGGGGGCATATACAGCAATTATTCCTCTGTTCACCAAAACCCTGCCTCAATTCTCAAGAAAATATGATCACAGATCACTCTCTAGGAAATCCTCCAGGAAAGCTAGTATCCCTGTTAATTCAACAAGTTAAATGAATTATTTTTTAAATGACTTTAATAACCAAGTCTAAAACACAATGTCTTTTTTCACTTATGAATAATTCAGAAAGTGTCAAGTAAGTAGTGGGGAGACAGCATGAAGTAGAGAAGTTCTGGGACTTACATCTTTAACAACGTTGTCGTGTCATTATAAGTCATTTCTGCTCTTTCCTACTGCTTAAAAGCTCTCCATCTTAGAAGTAGTGTATATTGGTAGAGTCTCTAAGGAAAATAAAATTGCTAAAAAAATGATAATCCTAATGTGGTGTAATAAAATATCTTTCCCTAGAGTTTTCGAAAATCAAATAGGTTGATATCTGTCTGAGAAAAGGAAAGTTCTTTCTGAGGACTCAGAATGTAGTGGGGGACATTTCAAGGTCTGCCTGAGTCCAATAACTTTCCATAGGGCTTCCTGGCATATGATTCCTAACCCTCAAATTTATCATCCTTGGCAAAGCAGTAAAGAACAAAGCATAGGCCATGGAGAACCACAGAGTTATATTCTACTTGTAGATTTGCCACTTTGTCTTAGCTCTGCCATGGTAGTAGACTGCAGGATCTGGATTAGCGAGTTAGCTAGCCTGCATCTCAGTTTTCTCAGCTATAAATATCATAATAATAGAATAGAAGTGCCCCTATCAGGCACCATTACATAATCATAAAATGATAAGTACATACTTAAATAGTTTATTTTAATCTGACATGTATATAAATATCCATTCATTGGCCAATCTTTTGATTTAGAATCAAGGTCTTTTCTTTGAGATCTTGGAATTTCTTTCAAGTGGAATGAAAATTTATTACAACCGCAAAGCAATTATTAGTGAAGAATTTTTCTAGAATTTTATTATTTTCTCCCAATTCCTTACAACTGCATCACTCACACCTCATTTGGGTGAAATTTTTCTTCAACTTGCCTTTATTGAAAGTCTTTCCATCCAGCTTAGTTTTTAGGGAAATAGTAATTCTATTTCCACATTCATATGTCATTGGTTTATGTAGTCATTAAAATAATTATATAACTACAATAACATGTTCAATTGGTACGAACAGGTTTGGAAACTATGCAACTGTAAACACACCACTAAACTATTGGGAGCAGAAATGTGCAAGCATACTAGAAAGTTGCCCACTAGTCATGAGCACTGAAGATGCAGTGAGTACCAGTCTGCCCATTTTACAGAAGTGATGGAGAACATCAATGACTTTCCTAGGGTATTTGAATGTAGATCTATTGACAGAGCTTCTACCATATCTAGTGTGGTCTTTAGAGTCAGAAAACCCTGGGTTTGCATGTTCTCTCTGCCTCTTGCTAGCAATGTGACTTTCGGCAGATGAAACGTCTCTGAATTTCAGTGTTCTTACTAAGATACTAGGGATAGTAATAATACCTAGAAAAGTGATTTGGAACTTGTGCCTTGGACTTAGCGCACCCTGGGTTCCAGTCTATGTCTGCCATTTACCAGGTGTATGATCTTGAACAAGTTATTTAATCTCTCTAAACCTCAGTTTCTCACTTATAACATGGCATTAAGAATTGTACCTACTTTCTAGGGTTGTAGTGAGGATTTAACGAGATAATATACATAAAGCAATAAACTCAGAAACTGGTAATTTGTAAACACTAAATAAATATTAGCCGCTGTCATTTTTACTAGGGTTGGGAAAATTAAATTAGGCATAGATTTAGAGTATCTCATAAAGTTTCTAGCCCTTAGTAGCCACTCAATAACAGGTGGTTATGAATATTAAATTAATACTAGTAAATGTTAATTTGATAATAGTTGAAAAGTAACTATTATTACCATTCTTTTCATGGATGATATATCTTAGACGCTTGGTGACTTATGAAGAACACAAATTTAGCTTTAGAAATAACCTCTACATTTGGAATACCAATGAAACTCTCTATTTTATACTGTATCCCAGCTAGAGAATTTATTTTACCACAAAAAAATAAGTCACTCTGTCTCAGCAATTCAGAAACACACTTCATCCTGAAAGGCAGACATGATAACAGTTACCCCAGAAAGAATTTTAAGGCCACGGGTGTATTTCAATACCCTTAATAGAAAAAATTCAGAGTTTATTCACTCTTTAAATTATTAAAGAAATATTTTAGAATTCTACGTATAAATCTAATACATTTTACGGGTACATTATACTCTCATCAATATCTGCAAGAGAGCTAACAGTCCTATCTTTTGCCGGCTTATTTGCAAGGAATAACTATTACTCTAATGTTCTTTCTAAAATACACAGTCCTATAAAATGGCTAATAAACATTTTGTTAAATTACTTTTGAAAACAGCAATATAAAAAGACTCTCTACATCCCTGTGCTTAAGGTATTTGCAGTAACTCCACAAATGCTCCTATACCTGGACTCACACAGCACCACGCTAAATGAGGAAAAGAAAAGGAGTGTCTTGTCTGAATGCTTCCCAGGGGTTAGTAGAACCTTTTTAGGGGTCCAGTGTATTTTAGACAATGGCATCTCCTTGGCCTCAACTTTCAACAATAACTTCTAAAAAAGGAAAAGGAATCTAAATTGTCTCGGTAATTTTCTGGCCAGAGCTGAGAATGCTCATTCACACACAAACTATTCACCTTGCTGCTCTTTGTTGAGTATAAGATTGATCCATCTGTCCAACTTGTCTTCTTATCATTTCTCATAAATTGCTTACGTCCAAATTAGCCAATAGACACTATACCTAAAACCATTAGGCCCTGAGAGCAAAATATGTAATTAAGGTCTACCCCACCCCCCACCTCCATTTCCACTGTGAAAGCACTCCACAGCATTTGCTGAAATTGTCGCTTTTAAGTTTGCTTTGTGAAGAAGGATTTGGTGACTCCTGACCCTCGAGGGTTGTTGTTTGACCCATCACTTTCCTCCACCATCTGGCATGTTTACTTGAAGCAAACGCCTTGGGTCAGAGGGCAGAGCGGACATGTGGAGGGACAGCTTTATCATAAGAGCAATAAAGAATGAGTGGGCGCTTCAGAATATAGCACCATGCATTTTGTTCAGCTCTGAGCAGAATGAGGTAAGGCTAGTCATATGGCTGAGGACAAAATAAATAAAAAGTCAGTTACCACACAGCCCAGCAGACAGGTAAAATGCGAGATGTCTAAGTTCAAAATCTGAACACTGCTTCCTTTTCTATTTCTGGGAGAGCTACTTTTTCTGCTCTACTGGGCACGTTACTAAACAATATGTTACACCAGACACAAGGGGGAATGTGGTTTATAGGCTAAATTAACCAGATTGATTATTCAGGAAGAGTGTTGATAGTCCAATAATCCCCAAGCAACAAAATTAGAGATAGATAGTATAGAGTAAGGAGCTAAAGACCAGGTAATCAATTTTTTCATATCCAGGGCCCGTAGTATAATGAGATAATAATGATGATTTTATTCTTGATAAATTGGCGCTTTTTTGAAAAGAATAACTCAGAAATAAACACTGACATCAATTGTATGCACCCATTTTAGACCCCTAGACAAGGAGCTCTGTGCAATAATCTCTCCCCCCTTATTTTAGCATTTGTCCTAAACATTAGGACACATCCAAAGAAGCCTGTAAAATCTTTAGCACAGAAGCCCCTTACCAAAAGCCTTAAGTTTCATTTATAAATAACTACTTCTGGCTCCCTTTATACAACTTCCCTGGACTCGGAAGATTTTTCCAAAGTCTATTTCTTCTCCCTAGTCCATAATTATAAATGATCTTTAATTAACACATATTGCTTTCTTGTTGCCACAGGACACATTTTTCTCCACAACTCTAGAATGCACTGAGAGAAAAGAGATGGAAAACATCCGATTCTACTGAAGTCTCGGTGCTATTCCCACTTCAGCTTTCTGTTGCCTACCTTTGAACAGTTCAGGAGAAAAAGGATGCCCTGAAATAGAAACTCAAAAATGATCTGTGCTTATATTTATTCTTATGTAAAGGGGAAAAATTGCTATGAGTCTTGAGATGAAAATGATTAAAGGGAAGAGTTAGCACAAGAAAATGAAAAAGAAATCTTCCCCGCAGAAAAAAAAAATAATAAAACAAAGGAAAAAAGATTAAAGGAGACCTCCCTCTTCCAGTCTGATTGTCAGGGGATAGTTCTTCACATTGCAAATACGCTTTGATCCTGGAAATTCTGCATTTTCAGTCTTTGCCAAGTTGGTAAAAGGGATGTCCCTTGTGGAAGATTTTCTCATATGGAGCTTTTCAAAAAAAAAAAAATTCATATCTATCAAGACTTCCATCCTTTGCAACATTTCTCTTGAAAAATTCATGGCACAGGGGCCGGCCCGGTGGCGCAAGCAGTTAAGTGCGCGCGCTCCGCTGCGGCGGGCCTGGGTTCGCTGGTTCGGATCCCGGGCGCACACCGACGCACTGCTTGGCAAGCCGTGCTGTGGCGGCGTCCCATATAAAGTGGAGGAAGATAGGCACCGATGTTAGCCCAGGGCCGTCTTCCTCAGAAAAAAAGAGGAGGATTGGCGGATGTTAGCTCAGGGCTGATCTCCTCACAAAAAAAAAAAAAAAAAAAAAAAAAATTCATGGCACAGAGCCTAGCCATTCACTTTCCAATTCCAGACTTTCTGTAAAGAACAGCTATTTGCCCAAGTTTGCCCTGGCCAGTTTTAGAATTGATCACACTATAGGAAATTTATAGATGGACATGGAGATCATACTAATGTGTCCACTTACCAGCAGAGAAGGGATTCCTAGACTTGCTTTGAGGAAAAAGCCTTCTAGTGATGTTTCCCCCATTCATATTTAATAAACTAGTTCATGCAAGAAAGCAAAAAGAGCAGGGGCTTTGGAAACAGACAGACCAGGGCCTGAGCACTAGCACTGCACTCACAGAGGGGTGACCGTGGGCAAAGTATTCAATTACTTTGAGCCCCAGTTTCCTTCTTGTAAAAGCAAAGATAGTAATTTCCACCTCTCAGGACTATCGTGAAGATGAATTGAGATAATGTAGGTCAAAATACCTAGAACAGTGCACTCAACATGTTTGTCCCTTGAGAAAATGGCCCTTTCCTAAAGACAGACAAGCACAGGCACAAGACAATTCGTTCTGCAAACTGTCTTTTCATGTGATGCCCTAATGGGACAGGTTTTTTCCCCAAATCTCTCACTTTTTAAGCAACTTCTCTGTGGCTCAGAGCAGATGCACAACCAAAATTTCCCCTAAACCACATGTAATCCTCTCTATGCATTACTCTTCCTCAGGCAGTAACCATGTTGCTTTCAAGGTTGAGAATGACAAGGACAGACATAGAGAGGACTGATGGGGACTGAGGAAGCTGACAGTGGTGCAGGAGGAGATGAGCTCTAGTATCTGATTGGAGAAAGTGAGATTTGTAGTGGAAAATAAAACACAGTAGTGGGATTCTGAAGGATGAGAACTTGATCACAAGCTGTGATTCTAAATTAAGAAACCAGCATTTTAAAATCTGAACTTTAATTAGACAGGAGAAAGCGATAGACGGATAGAAAATCATTCCTCTTTAAGAACCATAGCACCCTCATGCCGATTCACAAACCATTTCTCCTGCAACCTGTTCAACGGCTCTTCCCAGCTGGTTCAAGGCCTCCTTTTGCTGTCATTTAGAGACCTCTTGACACTGGCCCACACTCACAGGAGACTTGAGCATCTGATTCCGTGCTCACTACCCCAGGTCCTGCTACAATCAGCAGAGTCGTGTCCTCGAAGGAACAGGGACTTCAGACTTGGTTTGGAATACCAGCCTTTCTTCTTACCAGCTGGGGGACACTGGACAAGTGGCTTAACCTCTCTCAGCCTCAGTGTTCACATCATAAAATGGTGAAAATCATGCCTATATTACAGGGCTTTGTGAGGATGGCATGAAGTGACATAAGCAAAGCTCAGGCCCGGGTCCATGAAGGCTGGGTCAGGGGATGATCAGGATGACAAGCACTCTATGCACCCAAAGTCACCTTTCCCCTCTGACCTTAATCCACTGACCTCAAACCAAACTTCCGCATCTTGATTTTTTTCCCCTTTTCTTTTCCAAAAAGTTTTCTCGGTGCTGTTGTACATATTAACACATTTAAGCCTAACAAAAACCCCATGAGGAGGGAAAAATTATGTCCTGTGTTATAATTGAGGAAACTGAGGCATGGAGTGGTGAAGTAACGAAATAGGGTGATATATGCGTCCCTGAATTGAATTTACCCTCGCCCCTAATAAAAAGCTATTGGTCGTCGCCACAAAGACAGAGCCTACACTGCCAAGCGGTAGCTGAGAACGCACGTTCTCTCCACACAGGTAGATCCCAAGGAAGGGCGAAGGCAATGATGAGCAGCTTGAACTTCCTTATGAGTGGGGTGTCAATCTTCTTAACGTGAGAAGAGAGTGAGGACAGAAAGTGACCAGAAGCCAAAGTCCCTCCACATGAAAGGACACATGAGCAGTGGGGAATAAGTGTACCCCTCCAACGTATCTGATTCCAAAATCTGGGCTTCTATCACTTCACTAAAGAGCAGCTGAATAGCTCAGTGCACATTATAGACTCAGGTCCCCTAATTTTTAATTTAGTCCTAAATCTACCACTCTACCATGAGCTTTTGGGCACATTCCTTAGTATCAAGTACTCTGACTTCCTCATTTGTAAATAATAGTGCCTCGTATATAGGGTTGTTGTGAGGTTTAAATGGTTTAACTACATATATAGCCTTAATATAGTATCTGGTACATAACAATTGCTCAATAAATGTTAGTGATTTTTAATATTAATACTGCCCCACTGAAAAAAGAATATTCAGTGTTTGTAAGATCAGAATCTGTGATTACAAACCCACTCTTTGTATATAGACCCATTACTCAGTATAGGTTTTATGAGCAGAGAAAAAATATTAATAAATTAATCTTATTGCCAGAGCTTTTTCAATGTGGTGATATGAAATACACATTAGTGGGGCCGGTCTGGTGGCACAAGCAGTTAAGTGCGTGGGCTCCACTGCGGCGGCCCGGTTTGGATCCCAGGCGCGCACCAACACACCGCTTGTCAAGCCATGCTGCGGCGGTGTCCCATATAAAGTAGAGGAAGATGGGCGCAGATGTTAGCCCAAGGCCAGTCTTCCTCAGCAAAAAAAGAGGAGGATTGGTATTGGATGTTAGCTCAGGGCTGGTCCTCCTCACAAAAATAAATAAATAAATAAAATACACATTAGTGTTAAAAATTATGTCTATGGCAAAATCATGCCATTTGCAACAACATGGATGGACCTTGAAGGTATTATACAAAGTGAAATAAGTCAGACAAAGAAAAACAAATACCGTATGATTTTACTCACATGTGGAAGATAAACAAACACAAAGATACAGAGAACAGGTTGGTGGTTACCAGAGGGAAAGGGGGTGGACGGAGGGTGAAAGCAGTAAAGGGGCACGTATGTATGGTGAGGGATAAAAGCTAGACTCTTGGTTGTGAACATGATGCAGTCGATACAGAAACTGATACATAATAATATACATCTGAAATTTATACAACGTTATAAGCCAGTACAACATCAATAAAATAATTTTTAAAAATTATATCTATGGGGGGGTCCAGTCTGGTGGCACAAGCGGTTAAGTGCACACACTCCGCTGCAGTGGCTCGGGGTTCACAGGTTCGGCTCCCGGGCGCACACCAATGGACCGCTTGGCAAGCCATGCTGTGGCAGCATCCCATATAAAGTGGAGGAAGATGGGCACGGATGTTAGCCCAGGGCCAGTCTTCCTCAGCAAAAAAAAAAAAAAAAAAGAGGAGAATTGACAGATGTTAGCACAGGGCTGATCTTCCTCACACACACAAAAAAAATTATGTCTATGGGTTTTGAAATTGTAAACTATTTTTTAAATTTCTTCTCTATGCTTTTATGTTTTCGAACTTTGTACAATGAATATATATTATTTTTAAAGCAAAAAAGGAAAGAAAATGAAATATGAGTTAGCCAGTGGTCAGTAAATATCTATTGATCATCTACTCTCTATTAGGCACTGGGTTAAATGACATTCAACTCAATAGGACTCTCTTCCCGGAACCTATTACAAATGGTTATGGGAAAGGTGTCTTTACAATAACATAAAAAGGAGAGGCTACTGATACTTTATTCATAATTATGAAGACTGTCTCTTTTCTCTCATTTTTGAAGTTTTCTTCCTCGTGAATATAAACACACTGACATTTTCAATTTTTTATGAATGGATATTTATCTCATAATGGGAATTTTCATAAATCATAAAATGCATCATCATTTATTAAGCATCTACAAGATTTGAGGGGCTTGGAACACAGTTTACTGACACTATCTCTAATGTTCACAACAAAGAAATAAGGTAGACATTATTATTCCCATTTCATGGAGAAGGAAACTGAGGCCCAGAGAGGTTTATGACTCCTTCAGGATTCTTTGAATATCAAGTGCTCCAGGCATATTTTAAAGCATATTTCAATTTACACAAACAAATGTTAAGGCACCCATCTATTTCATCAAGCAAGGTACACCTATAAAACCCTACACGCTGTTTGGTAGACCACAAGGTTTTTTAACAGCATCCCATATTTCTGTTTTGAGTCTCTTGCCGCTTGGGTAAACATTGTACTTTTCATTGGATATACTGTAAGTCATTAAAGTCAGTAAATAGCAGAAATGAATAAAACAGCAACTTAGATATTTTTAACACCTCTGAGTTAAAACCACTTTGCAGTGGGGAAGAAGAACAGACGCCCGCTTCTAAATGTGAGAGCCACCAACTGGGAATTTGCTAGTTGTAACTGCCGCCATCTGTTTTCCACTGTTCTTTTTACCTACCTTTCTTAGATTTAGTATTTGAATTCTGGGCCATGGATTCTTGGTATAAGCAGGAGAGGAGTGGGAGGGACTCCAATTTGAAATTTTCCCAGGTACTCTCCCGCATTAAATCAAAGGTAACTTCTCAGGGAAAAAATATCATGAGGGCGATTATTTAACAACTGCATTTTTATTCTTCTACACATACTTTGTGCTCCTATTTCCATGTGCATTTTTTCTGTTTAATCAACTTCCTGCTTTTCCTAAGGGCATTACGGAAATGCCTCTCTGATGCCAATTAGGGCACTGCTGTGTGAATTAGTTTCTTCCCTGACTGAATAAATAATTTTAGTCAAGACATACATACATTCAGAACTCTCTTAATCAGCACGTAAGTAGCTTTCGGCACGAGCGTAGTGGGCTCTTCCCCTTAAAGCCAACATGTTGAAGGAGACACTACGTGTGCCGAAGGGAAGTAGATGAAATAGACAGGTTAATAGGACTATAAAGGATAATAAGAGATTGTCCCAGTTCACCCTTCTGCCTTCACATAGAATTGCTCCTAAACTGTACACAGCTAGAAGAGAAAATGTGCCCTTTTCTTTTAGGAACATCTGTAGGGGAGGTTTCTCTATGTTTGAATGTAATTCTGAACGACATATGTGCATGTGCATATAACTTCTGGCTAAAGGCCAACAAAGAACAAGAATAATCATCCAACCTGCAAATGAGCTTTCTCTTTAAGTCTATATGATAAAGGTACACTTCCCATTTTTACAAAAGAGAAACAGGTTCAGAGAAGTTATGTAGACTGGTCAGAGTAACACAGCTAGTTAGTGACATACCAAGATTTAGTGCCAACTCTGCCTGATTCTGCATTTCGCCCAAAATAAGAGAGCAGTGCATCAGAAGGCAGAATTGAATTAATAACTTCCATTAGGAGTTTCTTCTGCTGCTTTCTTTTCATAGTTAGTCTGGAAGTGTGTAAGAAATAAACAATGTGGAAGGATCTTTCAAGCTATATCCTCAACTGAAATGCCACGGCAAAGGTCAAGCCTAACTAGTCCTCTCCAACCAAACCAGGACGCTAATCCTCATACTGTAATATTGAGGCAGAGAAACCTACTTAGGAAAAGCCAGTCTTTTTAAATCACAATGTACAGTCAATAACACAACTTTGGTTTATTTGGAAGTTCCTTCAACAACTGTATAATAAGTGAGTCAAAATATCTGTAGAAAAATAAGGGATATCAACATGATAAAAGGGCAGAGAAGATGATTATCTGCTTGAGAGAGTTTGAGGTTTCCTGGGATGGGCCATCTGATTCTCAACCCAGACCAGCAAAGTTTATTTCTAATACAGAGGCTCTGTGTTTAAGATACAAATTCCACTGGGAGACTTAGGTGAGTGGCTCAGAGTAACTCTTTTCAACATATATTCATGTTCATATGTTTGTGCTAATGTGTCCTATTAAGCACCATGGTGCCTGAGCTAACATGAGGATTGGATTGTCAAATCTGCCCACACAAATCAGAGATCTCACTCGGAATCAAGCTTTCCTAATGATCTCAAGGATACAGGCAAACAATGGGAGACAGAGCAGAGAGAGGTCTAGGACTTCAAGGGTGGTTCCTCAGGCCCTTCCTCCCTCCTTGAACATGGGCCTCTGCTCAGAAACCATGGCTGAGTTCTCTAACTGAGGCTTGAAGGTTTCCCCCACACAGCAGGGAGCATTTAAGTTCGGAAGCATCTTTGTTTTATACCCTAGATCAGAGGCTGTCAAACTACAGCCCACAAGCCAACCACGTGTTTTTATAAATAAAGTTCCCCTGGAACACTGCCAGTCCTGTTACCTATTTTCTATGGCTGCTTTCCCACTACAAACCAGAAATGAGTAGTTGCCACAGAGAACATTTGGTCCATTTGCCTAAAATACTTACTCTCTGACCTTTAAGAAAAAGTTCATCAACCCCTGCCCTAGATTATTTGTAGCCCATATGACATTCTCCAGCCTCATATTTCCTGGGTTCTATTTACTATAGGTAATCCTTGGCCAGGGACATCCTACTACAGGCATTCTGCAGATAATGTCTCTTCCTCCCGGCAAATATCACTATCCTACTTACCTGGAGGTTAAGTCAACAAGGAGACTAGACCAGGATGTCTGCCTTCTTTTTTTTCCCCCAGAGCGTCTCTTACCCCACCCTCACCCCAGTGAAGGAAGTAAATGGATTCCAAGCCAGGTGTTAGAACTCCTTCCTCCCCAGTGCTGAAATGTCAATAAAACCTGGTGTGCCCTCAAGGAAAGGAAGAATAGAAACAGACAAATTACAAATGATAACACCGTGGAGTGAATGTCATATCACAGACGTATACTAAGTGTATGAAAACAAAGAAGGAATCCATAATTCCAAGTTGGGAGAGGCAAGATAATAAAGAAAGAGAAAGTAGGGATTTGGAGTGTAAAAGAGAGCTTAAAGAACAAAAAAGTAAATTTGACAAGTGCATCTAAGAAAGGAACAACAGAGGGAATAGCATGAGTTAAAATATTTTTTTTTTCAAGGAATGCATTTGATGGATGAGGAGGAGAGAGTGAATTTGAAAAGCCATTTGCAGAACATAAGGTCCCTGAGCTCCGAAGGTTGGGAACAGGGACCAAGAAGGCAAAGAGACAGAGGTACCTGAGGTCATCATTCTGAGTACAAGTGGAGAAGAAAATTTCCTGACTACAAACTCAGTTTGAGGAGTTTTCTGCCTTTTTTTTTTAAAAACTTTTCTTCTCTTACATTTACTTACTCTTGGTCACTGCATGACTCCGGTGAAAACCGATATAATACTTAAAGGTTAAGCGCCACAAACAAATTTGCCTCATGATGGGAGAAATGTCAGGAAAAGGAATTCATTAAAAGAGAAAACACTGTCCCTCGTAACCAAAGTCCTTATCTGCAGTTCAATCAAGATCTTACCATCCCCAAATGTCAAATTTATCTCTTTTGACTCACTCCATTTTTTTAAGGAAGGAGGTATTACCTCAAGATAAATTAATAACAACATTTCCATGAGAAATGATCTTTACTTTTTAAGTAAAGAAAAGGGTCTCTATCACAAGCTGAATATCACAGGAATAGTTGGATTCATTTATTTACACATATATATTTACACATATAGAAAGCAAAAAATTAAACTCCAAAAGCTTGTGTTTATAAACAGAATCCAAACAACAAACATTCATTTACTATTTTTTTCTTTTAGCTCTACAGCATCTTTCAAGAAACAGCTTTTTTTTTTTTTTTGGTGAGGAAGATTGGCCCTGAGCTAACATCTGTGCTCATCTTCCTCTATTTTGTATATGGGATGCCGCCACGGCTTGGCTTGATGAGTGGTGCATAGGCCCACACCCGGGGTCTAAAGCAGTGAACCCCGGGCTGCCAAAGCAGAGCATGCAAACTTAACCACTACGCCACTGGGCCAGCCCTGAGAAAAAGCATTTTTTTTAAAGCCAAATTCAGTCAGCATTTTTGGCGTAAAAATAACCTGCTGTATGTTATAGAGTTCAAATATAATTCTTTTTAATCCAAAATCATTTTGACTCTGAAGTAACAAAAAGTATAGTAAAGTATTTCAATCAACAAAGAGAATGTGTTCCAAGGACATAGACTCTACTGTCAAAAATAACTCACTGGAGGGAGATATAATGAAGTTCTGAGAACTGTTAAGGGATTCCCTTCCAACAAACAGCGTGTCCCTCTAATCAAGGCCCCACCAACTCCAGGTGTCTAATCTCCTCTCCGTCCACTGTGACTGCTCAGATGCCTCAGGGCATCCCTCCTTATTCTCTGCTTCCAAGATGACTTCGGTTAGGAGAAAGATTTTATCCCAAAGAGTTTGTTAATCCCATCTCCTTGATCCTTATTTCAATGAGAAAAACTTGTCAAGCCAAAAACAAACCGGGAGTTTCCCTTATGATTCTATATCAACTATTTCAACACACATCGAACAGATCCCAAATTTAGGGGGAAACAACTTTTAGTTGATAAAAGCAAATTATAGGACATGATACTCCCCTTCAGTGCATGTCATTTGAAGCTTTCTGACCTACATCAAAAATACCTCTGCCCCGTCCACTAACATGCCAGCTGGGATCCAAAGGCTCAAGATGACTACATGAGAAGCAGTTGAATGTCCCCGATGCTCTATATGGTGGTCAGAAAAACCACAGAGAGACTCTTGATGAACTCCTCCTGAATTTACAGAAAAATGGATTTCCAAACTCTTGTACTGAAATAACTGTAGGAGAAGAAATAGCACAGGGCTTTTGTAAATGGTGCTTCTCCATCCAAAGGGGAACTAAAGCGAACTTTATTTGTAATAAAAGATAGTTTAGCAATAAGAATAAAGTCAGTAAATATAAGGTCTCCAGATATATCATTTGGGACCCAAGAAATGCTATCTTGGGCATAAATATTACAGGTCTGTCGTTTCTTAACTTGGCAGCAAGATTTTCTGTAGGTGGCAGGAAGTCGTTCCTGCTCACTGATTTGGAAGGTCTCTGTTTTAATCTTTTCAAGGCAGAAGATTCTTATATAACCCAAAAGGCTTTAATAAATTGGTAGAGATCATTTTATAAATCATGGAAAATCAGTATTTAATAGAATAATCTAACTCTGGGAAAATATTACATCAATATAACATGACATCTATTTTTCTGTGAGGCATTCTCCTTGACTTGCTGTTTTGTTGCTGTTTTGAAGCGAGTTGTTTGTTTGTTTGTTTTACCTTGCCTGGCTCTTTTACCCGGAAGCAGGCATGATAACCATGGCAGTCCCACTTCTGCCGCATACCCATTATGAATAAATCTCTAAAAGAGGAATTCCAAGACTTTAAGGCAAGTTGGTGGGAAGATATTGAAGGAGCCCTAGTTTCGTACATCAGAAGATTCCCTATAGCACTGAATTTACTCACCACTCTAGTCACGGCTTCGTTTCCAAGACCATGTGCGTGTACAACTTACAACCCAATAACACCCAACTGGGGCTCTTTCTTTTCTTCTTTTCATATATTTAATTAATTATTTATTTGTTCATCAAATATTGGGTTCCTCCTCTATACCAGGCACCCTGTTAAACAACGGGGGTCATAGTGATAAGAGAGAAAGACTCTGCTACCCACAAGTTTATGGATGACTAGCCCCTGCGATGACCAACTTCCCTCCCACAGATCCTATTCCTCTGAGCCTTCTTAACAGACCCTTCCTGCAAGAACTTGAATCTAATCTCTGAACCCAAGCACTTTAGCTGAAGTCTTTCTAATTCGTCTTTGAATGGCTACCAAATGAGATTTGATGCAGGATCTGGAAAACAGCTGAGCTTCTTGGGCACTGAGTGGTCCTTGTTAAAGACAGAGCAGAGGTGCAATCACAGTCTCAGGTGGACTGCTAGATCTGGAAGTAACCTCGGACGCTGATTCAGATCCCACTGCGATCCCTGGGCCCCAAGTCAACCAGGCTCCTTACGATTCTCTTCCCTTATGAACTCAGGTCTCTGACAGCAACTGCATGAGACATTTCTGAAAAACAAAACCAGTGAAGCAGAGACTATGTTTTCAAAAAGTCCTATTTGCTGACTCCTAGATAGAGAAGCAGACTTACTTCTGAAGCCTAGGTAGCTAGTGCAGTCCTGACCTCAACTGCTTCTATGTCACCTGGGTGACATAGAAGTCAAAGGAGGTCAGCAAGTCAGTTCTGAAACAGTCAATAAATGCATCTGAACTAGAAAATTTTCTCTAAAATAGTATTGTTCGGATAACTTGCCCTCTATAATCTAAGACGTGCCGACCTCTGATCTGTGAACTGAAGGAGCCCAAGTGGATAAGAGACTTTCCCAAGGTGGGTCCTCCTGCCCGACCTACCCCTAATTCCACACCCATTTCCAGAGGCAATTTTTAATTGTTTCTTTTCTTCATTTGTCTGTAGTTTCCTCCATACACAACTACATAATTAAAAATGAGAAATTTATCACATTTATATCTCCCAACCGCCAGAGGCAACTTTTATTCTTATCATCTAGAGACTCCTACTCCAGAGAGGAGATCACCCCAGTGCAAATATACAGACAGAAGCACAAATAGGCAGAAAGAGTGACAGAAATAATAGCAGTCCAACATGATCATACCTATTTCTGATTTCTAAATTACTTTTATCTACTTGAATTTTACTGTAAGAGAATAATGTAAAACTGAAGAATAAAGTAAAACTATAGTTTAGACACCACTTCATTCACCAGCACATAATATTGGTTCCTAGAAGATTTCTTTGAAGTTAAGAGAAAATATTTTAAAATATTAAGAGAAAGAAATCATTACTTCAGGGGGAAAAAAAAACACATGATTTAAATTTAGACCATGACCTTGAACCTCTACTATAAAAGATGAGGAAATCAGCACAGGAATACTAACTCCTATCTCTTCTCTCCCCATCTTGTAATATTTAGTTGTTAGTTACAAAGTTTGTAGCATTTATATTCCGTTCTGCTGAAGAAATTCCCACAGTTATTTAATAGTATATAATTATATTTCAGTTTAATTATATTTCAGTATACTCAGTATATAAATAATTATATTTCAGTATATTCAATGCCAAACATGGGTCTGCCATCCTGAGTTTTAGTTTTGTTCTTTTTTTGGGGGGGGGGCGGTGAGGAGGATTGGCCCTGAGCTAACATCTGTGCCAATCCTCCTCTACTTTTTGTATATGAAATGCCACCACAGTATGGCTTGATGAGCAGTGCGTAGGTCCGCGTCAGGGATCAGCCAAAGCAGAGCACACGGACTTAACCACTACGCCACCAGGCCAGCCCTGCCATCCTGAATTTTTTAATTCGTTTTGTCATTTTTTTGGCTGGATATCATTGTCCAGTTTTTATATTTTTTCAACTAAAGTTTGTGGGTACAGTATTGTTTGACTGACTTACTTTGAGAATGTCTATCCATTGTTTTGTTACTTGAAGGAAATTTTGGTTGGATTTTAAGATTATTAGGACATACTTTCTTCTCTCAGAGTTTTGTAGACATTGATCCTCTGTCTTCTTACTGAGACTGATGGAGAAGTCTTAGGCCAATATTACTTTGCATCCATATAGGTGACTTGTACTATCCATAAATTTTTTTATCTTGATCCTTGGTAACTTCACGAGAGTATGTCTTGTTGATGTTTTATTTACATTTTTCCTTGGATATGGTGTGCATTTTAGTGCTGTTGAATACAAATTCCATGAGAACAGTCACCTTTTCCATCTTTTTCAATACTTTGTTTCCAATGCCTAGAATGGCATCTGACAAAACTAGTCACTTAATGAATATTTTTTGAATAAAACAATAATATAAGTGTTTATTTCAGAAAAGTTTTCTTTTAGTATATCTTTAATTATTTTTCATATTTCATTTATCCTTTTTTTCTTCAGTATCAGCAACTATGCAAACATATAAACTCCCCAATATGTCTTCCATATCTATTAACCTTATTATAATTTTAATATTTGCACTTATGTTTTATATATGCTCATCTACCACATCCCTGATTGTACATACAGTAGTCCCCCCTTATCCGTGGGGGATACGTTTCAAGACCCCCAGGGGATGCCTAAAACAACAGATAGTACTGAACTCTATACATACTATGTTTTTTCCTATACATGCACACCTATGATAAAGTTTAACTTATAAATCAGGCACAGTAAGAGATTAACAACAATAACTAATAACAAAATAGAACAATTATAACAATATACTGTAATAAAGTTATGTGATTGCGGTCCCTCTCTCTCACAATATGTTACTGTCTGTACTCACCCTTCTTCTTCTTGTAAGGATGTGAGATGATACAATGCCTATGTGATGAGATGAAGTGTATGGCGTATCCAAATTGCCAGCATCACTACTCTTGTGCTTTGGGGCATTATTAAGTAGAATAAGGGTTACTTGAACACAAGAACTGCGATTTGCAACAATCGATCTGATGACCACAACGGCTACTAAGTGACTAACGGGCAGGTAGCATACAGCCTGGATATGCTGGACAAGGGGATAATTCAAGTCCTGGGCAGGACAGAGTGGGATGGTGTAAGATTTCATCACACTACTCAGAGCAGCATGCAATTTAAAACTTATGAATTGTTTATTTCTGGAATTTTTCATTTAATATTTTTTGACTGCAGTTGACCAAGGGTAACTGAAACCACAGAAAGTGAAATCATGCATATGGGGGGACGATTGTCTTTTCAGTCATATGATTCTTTTTGTGTTGCTTTTAATGCAGTTCTCAACTTAAAATATTTCAGGGATTTTTTTCTTTCCTGAGGCCTGGCATCTACCTGTTTAACTGCCTATTCAACTGTTTCATCTAGATATCTGAATGATATCTACGTGCCCCAAACCTAATCTATAATCTACCCCAGAAACCTAGTCCTCCTCCAGTAGCCCCTATCTCAGTAAGTCACACCACCATCTATCTGATTTTATGAGGCTGAAACTTTAGAGTTACTTTAGGATAGCCTTCTTTCATCAACCCATCTCAATCACCAAGCCATCTCAATCACCAAGCCAACACCCACTCCAGTAAAATCCTTCCTATAAAACATGTCTTCCACACATCTACTTCTGTATATCTGTTCTGCCACCAAATAATCTTAACCATCTCTATCTCTTGCCTGGATATAGGAAGTACAGAGTATTGTGTACACTACAGTAAGGAGTTTAAATTTCATCAAAATAAAAAATTGGGATCTCAGAGCTAAGCATTTTGTATACTTTATCTCATTTAGTTCTTCCAACAATCTGAGGTAAGCAGGGGTAAACCCATTTTGCACATGCAGAAACTCAGTAGTTTCTCAAAGTCACAGAGCTAGTAAATGATGGAGCTTGGATTCAAATTCATTTCTATTTGAATCCAGAGGCCAAGGTTGTAACTCCTATACTACACTGTCTCTCATCTAGGTGGAAGTGATAAATGAAACCATAAACTAAGGGATTCCATAAAACCATAAAAAATGAAACATAAAATAAGGGATTCAATATGCAGAAAGAAGAGATGAAAATCAAGGATGTGCCTTTGATAAACAACTGTATTGAAGGATAGGAAAATGATTCGATGAAGGTGGCAAAGGGGTACCACTTTCAATATCATGAAAACAAAGAGAAGAATGTTCCTTAAAACACGTAACATGCCTAACAGGGATGGTGAACAATGACATCTGAAACCTGTGATCTGTGATAATGCCACTGGATGTCCTAATGAGGAGGATTTCTGGTGACCTGTGATAGTGCCATTCTTTTGTAGTGATGAGGACAGACTTCAGATTGCAAAGCATTCAGGAACAGTGGTTGCATAATTTGAAAATGAATATACCAAATGTATGGGTTTTTTTCAAAAAATTTGCCCATAAAAGTAAAGACAAAACCTTATATCTCAGAATTGTTGCAACAGAGAAGGAATTGCTAAGGGAGGAGCAACATTTACGTGTTTGTATCAGTGTAGAAAAAGAGCACCTGTCAGATGAACTCTTACCGCAGCCATCTGAACAAATCAGTTAGCCAACGCTCAGTTTACCTGTTTAGAAACTGACGTTAATAACACCCACTCCAACCATCTCACAATTATGACAAGAATCATACGAGATAATACTTGTGAAAACTCAGCAGTGCGATACAAACATAAAATTTCAATTTCATTGTATGATTTTCATTACAAATCATACATAGCATTCATTACAAAGCATACAAAATTGCTTCACATACATAAAAGAAGTCATTTAATATACAGGTTTTCTGCTTTGTGCAAGTTCACTAACGTAAGCCTATATCTGTGTGTGTCTGTTGAAGAAAAGAATTTTCAGTTGAATTTCTTAACTAAATTAACAGTCAATTTCTTCATAGTAGACAAGATCAGTTGTGTCATGTACCTAGCCAAACTGATTGGAAATACATTTAAAACAACCAATCAATCTGTATTTTGGTCTTGTATTTTTTTCATGTCACAAGTCATGGGTGGAACTCCAGTTAATGTGTACAGTAGGGATGAACAATTCACAAATTCAATTCACAAATTCATTAATTAGAAGCCCATTAGCACATCAGTGGTTAAGTCCAATAAAAAATCAGCTTTTATTAATGTCAGTTAGTGAGTAGGCTTGAATTTCCTCACGTGTAATTAATTTTCACACTCCTTTATTTTTTATCAGAAATAAAACTTCAGTAGTACTCAACATCTAAACATAGTATTGTGTATTAACTTAAAAATGATGATGATGAATTTTATCAAAAAAAATCATTTTACCAAAAATGGTGTCTCCTCACAATACAAATATGGAGCAAAATATGATTTTCGAAACATGTTCATTAGTCTTCACTGCCACAATCCTTAAATAGTTCTCTCTCCAGATATGCCTTCAGGGATCGAACACACGTCCTAGAGATGCAAGAGGCAGGATAATTGAGTCACTAAAAGTATAGTCTCTGGAATGCACAGACACAGTTTCAAGTCCTAGCTCTATCACCTAGTAGCTGTAGGATTTGGACAAATTATGTAATATTGCTAAGGTGGATTTCCTCAGTTGTAAATAGAGATCGTAATAATAATAAATCCCACCTCATATTGTTGTAAGGATTAGGTAAGTTAATGAAACTGAAGTTCTTAGCACAATGCCTGGGAAGTAGCAAGATTTGTTTAAACATTAGCTATTTTTCCTCTTTTTTTCGCAGTTATACAGTAAAACAGGGCGAGGTAAGGATGATAGGTTGAGATTAAGTATATAGGAAACTTACTGAGGAGTCTCTTGGAACAATGCCTATGGGGGAGTGAAGGAAGTAGGTAGCAGAGGGAGAGGTCAAGCTGCAGTGCTGTCACAACAAAGGCCTCAGCCAATTCTATGGTGAGCTCTGCAGCTGGGATGGCCAGACAGAGTTGTCCCCAGTTAAGGCAAGAGGACCAGGTTTTTATATTTCCACTAGAGCAGGCACAGGGTGCAGGCTGCCCCCCAAGATGGGGTGTGACCTTGGTCAAGATGTCACTCTTTAGTTGAAGGCAATTCTCAGAGAGGGACTCAGCTGAGACCCTTCAGCCAACAATATTTCTAACAGCTTGGGAATCAGTGCCTTGGTCCGAAAGGGGATCTGGGAGGGGCACCACGTCATCTACTATCATAAGTTACCTAAATTTTTCACTAGTAAGTAAGCTATAGTATGGTAAAGCACTATTCAGATCAAGGGAAGATCATTTTAAATTACAGAAAAATATGCAGAAATATTCTTAAATATATTTGATTATTTTAGCAGATTCTCATTTAAGGCAGAAATAAGTTTTCAATCTTAAAGACTTTTCAAAATTTGTTGTGTGTGTGTCTGCTTATATGTATTTCCTGCAATTTAATTATGCTTATCTCCCTGGTAAATTTCTTTTTAGAGATAAGATATTCAAACTTCAGCTCAATTCAGGTAAAATTATTACAAATTCAGCCTTAGTGAAGACTATTTCAATAAAGTTTCATTGTTTTCTCATTATAGACAAAGTATAAGTACTTTGCCTGCAATAAGAGAAAAGAACATTTCCTCCATAGTTACTAGGAGAAAACTTCCTGGAGAAGGTTACATTTGAGCAGTGGGAAAAGTAGAACTTGCGGAGGTGCAGAAGTTCTTAACATAGATGTAAATTGAGTGAATTTCAAAACTTCTGAGATAGACAATCAGGCACATTGGAGAGTGAGTCAGTCTGCCTCAGTGGCTATTTTGAGAAAGCCTGATTAAGAGATTTAAACCAAGAGTTTTGTTCTTATGCCTAAGGTAATTAGAGTTTCTCAGAGAAATGTAAAAAAAATCTTATTATGGTGGAGGTAGTGTTCAGACAAAAGAAATGTGACTATGGCATTCAGTACTGACTATAGGAGAGGATGCTGGGACTTGGAAATTGATGTGGGTGAGAACAGAAGCATTCTATTGGAAAGCGACCAATACATGGGCTATGGATATATTCTAAAAAAAAAATTCAAGAGAGGCAAGATATAAGGAAGGGTGATATATATTTAAATTCAACCTAAGTATGAAGGATATTAAATTAAGAGAAGTCTAAATTGTTTAACTTTTCTCTGAAAAAAATGTAGCTGAGAATGAAACATTCTCAATTCAAAAGAGAAGTAAAGCTGAGAGAAGAGATTAGAGGAAGAAACAAGCTCTTGTTATTTTTTTTCTAAATAACTGCATTTATTTTTGCATTAAATGAAGAGAAAAAAAAACCCGGAGCCATAATTGGAGTTCAAATACTGGAAAATCCAGGAATTCAGAAGGATGAACAAAATCATAAGTCATAAAATTTTAGAACTAGAAGTGACTTTAGATCCATCTAGGCAAAGGGATTTTAAACTTCTTTTAATTTTAATTGCAGAAAATTTTCTTTTCTTTTCTTTTGCAAATGAAATCTTTTTCATTACATCTTATATAAAAAAAAGATAAACGCACAGCTTTCTTGCTTAAAGTACTACCCATCAGGTTCATCATCTCACCCTTGGAATAAAATTTAATAAACCCCGTTCTAGTTCAACAGTCTTCAGTTTATGTATAAAGATACAGAGAACTAAAAAGGCCAACTTACGCAATCCAAGAGCAAATGCATGGCAGAGCCAAAACTAGGATCCAGATACTAAACTCTCTGCACAACTTGCCTTCTTACAAATTGTTCCATATAGACAAGACTTCACTGTCATTGGAGGAGAAATATAGACCACATAGAGTACAATGTAATTTTATTTTATTTTTTTAATATAATTTTATTTATTTATTTTTCCCCCAAAGCCCCAGTAGATAGTTGTATGTCATAGCTGCACATCCTTCTAGTTGCTGTATGTGGGACGGGGCCTCAGCATGGCCGGAGAAGCGGTGCATCAGTGCGCACCCAGGATCCGAACCCGGGCCACTAGCAGTGGAGCGCGCGCACTTAACCGCTAAGCCACGGGGCCGGCCCTGTAATTTTAAAAATAGGTAAATATTAGTAAAATATAAAAGTCTAGAAACATACTTTATATTTTCTAATAACACAAATTTGTCTGAAAATATGCATCACAAAATTTCAAAATGCCTTTCACCCAGAAATTCCACTTTTAGAAATGTATCCTACAAGTACATACTAACACAAGTTTATAGAGATTCAAGTTCAATGATGCTCAGTGCACACCATGTGAAATAGCTAATAACTGGGGAGAGTCTTCATGTCTGTAAGAGAGATGTGAATTTTAAAAAATTACACCCTTAAAATCTAATACTATGCGAACATTAGACAGATGGAGGTACATCTATGTAAGTGGATATGGAAATATTAAAAATATATTACTGAAGACTTCTGATTTTTGAGATTTGATGGACTAAATATTCTGAAAGGTCCTCATATTACCAAACAACTAGATGCTGCACAAAACATATTGTATTGATAGACTCCCAAGAAGTAAGAAATCTCCAAGGGGAATCAATATTCCTGTGAGCTGAAACTTGATTAGTGAATGATAAATACAAAAGGCAGGCATATCAGATAGATACTTGCCATTATTAATACCACAATCAAGAGACAAATGTCTTAACCTGAAGGTCATGGGTATGAACCAGAGACTGCTCATTTAAGCTGGAGATCCAGGAAGGGGCTAAAGTAGAACCAGGTTAGTAGCAGCTATTGCCTTTGAAAGAAGTAAATGCAAACCATTTATGAAGGATAGGATTTATACATTCAACCTTTAGATCATCCCCAAATTAAAAGCAATCAAATACGATATCACAAAAATCACAAGTATACATTTTTTTAAAATGTATTATAAATAACTATCAGGCAGATTTGAATAAGAAAAAAGTAGAAGTTTTTTTATAAAAGTGCTACTCATCACCTGTCCCTCTACAATTGAGTAACAGGTAGAAAAACATCCTAAGCCCCACCACAACCGGTTAATTTTGGGTTGAATTGTGTCCCCTATTGTGAGTTGAATTTTGTCTCCCTCAAATTCATATGTTGAAGCTCTAACCCAGTATCTTAGAATGTGACTTTAGAGATAGGGCCTTTAAAGAGGTAATGAAATTAAAACTAGGTTGTGAGAGTGGGGCCTAATCCAAACTTACTGGTGTCCTTATAGGAAAAGGAGATTAAGACATATGGAGAGACACCAAGAATGTGTGTGTACAGAGGGAAAACAATGTGTAGATGCTGCAACAGGGTGGCCATCTGCAAGCCAAGGAAAGAGAGGCCTCAGAAGAAACCAACCCTACTGACACTTTGACCTTGGGCTTCCAGCCTCCAGAACATGAGAAAATAAATTTCTGTGTTTAAAACACCCAATCTATGTTATTTTGTTATAGCAGCCCTAGCAAACTAACATATCCACAAAAAAATATATGCTGAAGTCCTAATTCCTAGTACTTATGAATGTGACCTTATTTCAAAATAGGGTGTAAGCAGATGCAATCAATTTAACTTGAGGTCATACTAGATTAGGGAAGGTATTAAATCCAATAACTGGTGTCCTTACAAGAAGACCATGTGAAAATAGAAACACAAAGAGGAGCATGTCATGTGAAGAGGGAGGCAAAGATTGGAGTGATTCATCCATAAGCTTAAGAAGGCCAAGGACTTCTGGCAACAACCAGAAGTTAGGAGAGAGGCATGGAACAGATTATCCCCTAGAGTCTCCAAAGGGAACTGACCCTGCCAACACCTTGATTTCCAACTTCTAGCCTCCAGAACTGCAACAGAATAAATTTCTATTGTTTTAAGCCATCCAGTTTACTGTAATTTGTTACAGCATCACATAGGCAAGTAAGATCCTTCCCTGAAGCTGGAGGAGGATCACTAAGACTCCACATTCAAGACACAGGAACATAACACATGCCTTTGACAGAGGCTGAATCAGAATCCTAGAAAGCACTCCATCAACCCACACACACACACAACTAAAAAAGTAAGAACCAAGTGAGAAATAACAATAGTCTACTGCTTGAGGAGAGACAAGAAGATAGAGAGAGAACCTCTCTGAGGTACAATTTTGATAGAGAATGTCAAAAGCTGAGTGTGGAATGAGTACACTGAGAAGAATGCCCCATCAACTCAATCCCCACTCTAAGCACAAAGTAATGGGAGGGGAATTTTAAAACTTTGGAGCACTAGGGAAATTACAGCAAGAAGAAAACACAAACATAGCTCAACTCCTGAATAGACTGTCTCAAGATCCAGCAAAAAGAAGAAGCATACCCATTTAGAAACATTAATACTATTAACCTCAGTCTCTAGTATCCTACACAGTTATGTCCCATTTTCAATCAAAATTACAAGACACACAAAAAAGAAGGAGAAAAAAAAGGAAATACAATGTCAAGAGTAAAAGCATTTGACAGCACCAGACTCAGATATGACAGATGTTGGAACTATCAGAGAATTTGAGATAACTATGATTAACATTTTAAAGACCCTGTGGGAAAAGTGGACAACTCGCACAAACAGATGGAGAATTTCAGCAGAGAGGTGAAAACTGTAGGAAAAAAAATCAAATTGAAATGATAGAAATGAAAAAGATGGTAGCAGAGATGAAGAATGTTTTTGATAGGTTCATAAATAGGGTTGAACAAGCTGAGAAATGAATTTATGAACTTGAATAAAAGTCAGTAGAAATGACCCAAGCTAAATTTACAAAAACGAAAGAAGAGTAGGTGGAGAGAAAACAGATCATTCAAGAGCTGTGGGGCAATAAAAAATGGTCTAACACATGTATAATTTGTATACAGTAAGAGAAAGTGAGGAAAAAACTGAGCAGAAGAAACAACTGAAGAGATTATGACCAAGAAAATTCTAAAATTAATGAAAGACACAAACCCCAGGTACAAGAAGCTCAGCAAACACCAAGGAGAATAAATACTAAACAAAATCACACTCATATCATATATCATATCATATTCAAACTTGAAAACCAAGATAAAGAGAAGATTTTGAAGAAAATCGGGGCAAAAATACAAGTTACACACAGAGAAACAAAGATTTAAATAATATAGCAGACTCTTGTCATAAATTACCCAAGCCAGAAGACTATGAAATAATATCTTTAAATTACTGAAGAAAAAAATGTAAGCCCAGAATTCCATACCTATTGAAAATATCTTTCAAAAATGAAGGCAAAAATTAGACTTTTTCAGACAACCAAAAGCTGAGAGAATTCATTACCAGCACACTCGCAGTACAAGAAATGTTAAAGGAAGTTCCCTAGTTAGAAGAAATATGGCACCAGACAGAAACTTGGATGTACCCAAAGAATGAATAGTTTTGGAAATAACATTAATGAATGTAAATATAATTTTTAATTGATCTAAAAGATAGTGGACTGTCAAAGCAAAAAATAGTAGCAATCTATTGTGTGTGTGTTTATAGTATATGTGAAATTAAAATTATAACAACATCACAAAGGATGGGAGGGAAGAATTAGAAGTATAATATAATAAGGTCTTTATCCTACATGTAAAGCATTGTAATATTATGTGAACACAGAATATTATTAATTAAAGATGTAAACCCCAAGACAACGATGAAAAAAAAATTTAAGAGGTAAAAAATAATAAGCCAGTAGTGTAGATAAAATAGAATCATCATACAAATGAGTACTCAATGAAAAGAAAAAGCAAGAGAAGAATCAAAAACAGATGGAACAATAAAAAATTACTAGCAAGATGGTAAATTAATCAAAAAATATCAATTGTTACATAGAATGCAAAAACACACACCAAGTTAAAGAATAAGATTCTCAGATTAATTTAAAAAAGCAACACTCAACTATATTGTCTACAAAAAACTCACATTAAACATAAGTATATGGGTAAGTTAAAAATAAAAGGATGGGAGTATATACACCATGCAAACATTAACAAAAAAAAAGCTGTAGTGGCTAAATAAATAGTAGAAAAAGTAGACTTCAGAAAAATAAATATTATCAGAATAAAGAGTAACTACTTATTAGGAAAACTTAATCCTAAATGTTTATGCATTTAATAATAGAGCACCAAAATATATGAATCAAAAATTTATATGATTGAAGAGAGAAATAGACAAACCCAATTACTGTTGGAGACTTTAGTACTCTATTCTCAGTAATCAATAAAACAAGTGAACAGTAAACTCAGAAAGAATATAGAAGACTTTAACAATACAATCAATCAGCTTAACCTAACTGACATTCATACAACACTCTATCCAACAATGACAGGTCACATACTCTTTTCAAGTATACATGGAACATACACTAGGATAGACTGTATTCAGGACATAAAACAAAACATCAGCAAACTTAAAGCAATTGAAATTATACAAAGTATGTTCTTTAGCCATTACAGAATTAAACTAGAAATTAATAACAGAAAGATATCTGGAAAATTCAAAAATATTAGTAAATAAACAATAAACTTCTAAATAACCCAAAGGTAAAAGAGGCAGTCACAAAGAAAATTAGAAAACATTTTTAATCTAATGAAAATGAAAAAACACACTGTCAAAATTTTTGAGACACAGCTAAAGCAACAGTTAAAGGGATATTTATAGCATTAAAATGCTTATATTGGAAAAGAAGTAAAGTTTCAAATAAATGATCTAAGACTCATTAACGTTAAGAAAACGTTAAGAAAATAGAAAAATAAGACCAAATTGTACCCAAACAAATCAGAAGGAATAAAATAATAAAGTTAAGAGCAGAAATCAATTAAACCAAGAACAGAAAAACAACAGAGAAAAATCGATGAAACCTTAGCTGTTTCTTTGAAAAAAATTGTAATCTGTTAGCCAAATTGACCAAGGCAGTAAGACAGAAGACATGAATTACAAATATTAAGAATTCAAAAGAGGAGACATCACTACAGATACCACAGACATTTAAAGACATAAACTATGAAAACTCACTCAACTAAAAGATAACCTGAATAATCCTATTTCTATTAATTAGAGTATTCCTAGTTTAAAACTTTCCAACAAAACACACTCCAAGCCCAGAGGGTTACATGGGAAAATTCTCCCAAACATTTAAGAAAGAAATAATACAAATTTGACACAATTTCTTTCAGAACAGAAAAGAAGAGGGAACAAAAAGTTCCCAAGTCATTTTATGAGGCCAGAAACACCCTAATACCAAAACCAGAGAAAGACAACATAATGGGGAGAGGGCTACAGACCAATATTTTTCATGAATATACAGAAAAAAACTCTCAACAAAATACCAGCAAATTGAATCAAGTAATATGTAAAACAAATAGTGCATCATGACCAAATGGGGTATTCAAAGAATGCCAGGTTTGTTCAACATTTGAAAAGTAAGTAATGTATTCACCATATCAATGGAATAAAGAAGAAAAAATACATGAACATCTCAATAGATGCAGACAAATCTGGTAGAATTCAATATCAATTCATAATTTTAAAAAACTTTCAGAAGACTAGGAATAGAAGGGCATCTACAAAAAATCTACAGCTAATGACATACTTATTAATGAAAAACTGAATGCTTTCCCCCCCTAGGATCAGAGCATGGCAAGGACATCTGCTTTCCTATTCATCATCATACCAGATGTCCAAGACAGTGCAATAAGGCAATTTTAATAAGTAAAATGAATACAGATTGGAAAGAAACAGAACTGTCTCCATTCATGGAAAACAAGATCGTGTCAATTTTCTGAAAACCCAAAAATCTGTGCTCACTTCAGCAGCACATATACTAAAATTGGAACAATACAGAGATTAGCATGGCCCCTGCACAAAGATGACACAAATTTGTGAAGCATTCCATATTTTTCGAAAACACTAAGTTGAAAAGATATTTGCATCACTATGTTCATTGCTGCATTATTTACAATAGCCAAGACTTGGAAACAACCTAAGTGCCTATCAATGGATGAATGGATAAAGACGACGTGGTACATATATACGTAATGGAATTCTACTCAGCCATAAAAAAGATGAAATTTTGCCATTTGCGACAACATGGATGGACCTTAAGGACATCATGCTAAGCGAAATAAGTTAGAAGGAGAAAGTCAAATACTATATGATTTCACTCATAAGTGGAAGATAAAAAGAACAACAACTAATAAACACATAGATATAGAGATTATATTGGTGATTACCAGAGGGGAATGTGATTACCAGATACAGAGATTAGATTGGTGGTTACAAGAGGGAATGGGAAAGAGGTAATAGGGAATATGTGTATGGTGACGGATGGCAATTAGTCTTTGAGTAGTGAACATGATGTAATCTACACAGAAATCGAAATATACTTGAAATTTATATAATGTTATAAACCAATGTTAACTCAATTTTAAAAAATCTATTCTTTAAAAACTACTAAAAATTAGTAACTGATTTAATCAAGGTTTCAGATATAAAGTCTGTATACAAAAATCAATAGCATTTCTGTAAACTAGCAATGAACAATTGGAAATTGAAACTTCAAAAGTACCACTTATAATAGCACCAAAAACATTAAATACTTAGTTATAAATCTAACAAAATGTGTTCAAGATCTGCGTGCTGAAAACTACATAACACTGATGAAAGAAATCAAACAGACATAAATAAATGAAGAGACAAGCCACTTCTAATGGACTGGAAGACTGAATATGGTTAAGATATCATTTCCCCCCATACTGATGTATAGATCAATTTAATTTCAATCAACATCCCAATAAGTTTTTTTGTAGAAACAGACAAGCTGATTCTAAAACTTGTGTGGAAAGACAAAGAATTAAATAGTCAACATAATTTTTTTAATGAACTACCCAATTTCACACTACCTGATTTTCAAGACTTATTTTATTTATTTATTTTTTATTTTTCCCCCCCAAAGCCCCAGTAGATAGTTGTATGTCATAGCTGCACATCCTTCTAGCTGCTGTATGTGGGACGTGGCCTCAGCATGGCCAGAGAAGCGGTGCGTCGGTGCGCGCCTGGGATCCGAACCCAGGCCGCCAGCAGCGCAGCGCACGCACTTAACCACTAAGCCACAGGGCCGGCCCCAAGACTTAGTTTAAAGCTACAGCATCAAGATAATATGGAATTGGTAAAAGAGTAGACACATAAATCAATTTTTTTAAAAATAAAGAATTCAGAAGTAGATCACACATATGTGTTCACTTGATTTTTAAGAAATATGCAAAGATAATTCAATTGAGAAAGAATAATTTTTCAACAAATAATACTGAAACAATTAGCTATCCATATGCAAAAATATAGGAACATTGGGGCCGGCCTGGTGGTGTAGTGGTTAAGTTCACGTGCTCTATCAGCAGACCAGGATTCGCAGGTTCGGATCCTGGGCATGGACCTATGCACTGCTCATCAAGCCATGCTGTGGCAGGCATCCTACATATAAAGTAGAGGAAGATGGGCACGGATATTAGCCCAGGGCCAATCATCCTCAGCAAAAAGAGGAGGATTGGCAACAGATGTTAGCTCAGGGCTAATCTTCCTCACAAAAAAAAAAATAGGAATGTTGACCCATACCTCACAATATTGATCCATACCTCACACAATATACTAAAATTAATTGAAAATGGATCACTGATGTAAATGTAAAATCTGCAATTATAAAACTCCTAGAAGAAAACATAAGAATTTTTGTGACTTTGGGTTAGACAAAAAATTCTTAGATACAACACTGAAAGTATGAACCATAAAAGAAAAAAATTGATAAGTTGGGTATTAACAAAATTAAGAATTTCTGCTCTTCCAAAGACACTATAAAGAAAATGAAAAGATAAGTCACAGATTGAAAGAAAATATTTGCAAGTCACATATTTGTTAAAGGACTCATTTCTGTGCATAGAAATTTTCAAAACTCAATAAGAAAATAACCCAATTTTTAAAAGGGCAAAAAATTTGAACAAACACTTCACAAAAGAAGATATATAGATGGCAAATAAGCACATGAAAAGATTCTCAACATCATTATTCATTCAGGAATTGTTAATTAAAACCCAATTAGATCCCCTAACAAAAGAATGGCTAAATGTGAAAAAAATAAAAAATGAAACAACTGATAATATTAAGTGCTGAGGAGGATGCAGAGCAACTGAAATTTTGAAAAACTGCTCGTGAAAATGCAAAATGATATAACCCCTGTGGAAATATTTGCTATATCTTATAAAGTTTCTTATAAAGTTAAACACACACATGCTATATGACCCAGAAATCTCACTTCTAGGTATTTACTGAGGTGAAATAAAAATTTATATTCACACAAAAAAAGTGTATCCAAATGTTTATAACTGATACATCTGTAATTGCCAAAAACTGGAAACAACCCAAAATGTTCTTCAGCTGATGAATCAATAAATCATAGCAAGTACATCTCTATAATAGAATACTACTTAGTCATAAAAAGAAATGAACTACCAATACATTCAAAAACAGGGATCAATCTCAAAAGCATTATGCGGAGTGAAAGAAGACAGACTCAAAAGACCACATGATGTATGATTCCACTTAGATGACATTCTGGAAAAGGCAAAACTATTGAGACAGAAAACAGATCAGTGGTTGCCAAGGGCTGGGGTGAGGGGGTGGGACTGACTACAAAGGGGCTTTTGAGGATTTTGAGGTGACAGAACTGTTGTATATCTTTTTTGGGGGGGTTGCCCTCATGTCTCACTGCCTCAGGTTCCTTTTATTTATTTATTTATTTATTTTATTTATATTCTTTGTGCGTGTGAGGAAGATCAGCCCTGAGCTAACATCTGCCAATCCTCCTCTTTTTGCTGAAGAAGACTGGCCCTGGGCTAACATCTGTGCCCATCTTCCTCTACTTTATATGGGAGCCGCCACAGCATGGCCCAACAAGCGGTGCATGGGTGCGCACCCGGGATCCGAATCCGCCAACCCCTGCCCCCGCAGCAGAGCACGTGCACTTAACCACTTCCGCCACCAGACCAGCCCGTTTTATTTTTTTTATTGTGGTCACATTGGTTTATAACATTGTATAAATTTCAGGTGTACATCATTATACTTCTATTTCTGTGTAGATTACATAATGTTCACCACCCAAAGACTAATTACAATTCATCACAACACACATGTGCCTAATCATCCCTTTAGCCCTCCTCTCTCCCCCCTTCCCCTCTGGTAACTACCAATCCAATCTCTCTCTCTATGTGTTCGTTTGTTGTTATTTTTATCTTCTACTATGAGTGAGATCATACGGTATTTGACCTTCTCCCTCTGACTTATTTCACTTAGCATAATACCCTCAATGTCCACCTATGTTGTCACAAATGGCTGGATTTCATTATTTCTTATGGCTGAGTAGTACCCCATTGTGTGTATATACCACATCTTCTTTATGCATTCATCCCTTGACGGGCACTAGGGTTGTTTCCAAGTCTTGGCTGTTGTGAATACCGCTGCAATGAACACAGGGGTGCATGTATCTTTAAGCATTCTGTTTCATGTTCCTTGGATAAACACCCAGCAGTGGGATAGCTGGATAGTATGGTAGTTCAATTCTTAATTTTTTGAGGAATCTCCATACTGTTTTCCATCGTGGCTGCACTAGTTTGCACTCCCACCAGCAGTGTATGAGAGTTCCCTTCTCTCCACATCCTCTCCAACACTTGTTTCCTGTCTTGTTAATTATAGCCATTCTGACAGGCGTGAGGTAATATTTCATTGTAGTTTTGATTTGCATTTCCCTGATAGTTAATGATGTCGAACATTTTTCGTGTGCCTGTTGGCCATCTGTATATCTTCTTTGGAGAAATGTCTGTTCAGGTCTTTTGCCCATTTTTTAATTGGTTGTTAGTTTTTTTGTTGTTGAGATGTATGAGTTCTTTATATATTTTGGATATTAACCCCTTATCAGATATATGGTTTGCAAATATTTTCTCCCAATTGTTACATTATCTTTTTGTTTTGTTGATAGTTTCCTTTGCTGTGCAGAAGCTTTTTAGTTTGATGTAGTCCCATTTGTTTACTTTTTCTATTGTTTCTCTTGCCCAGTCAGACACAGTACTTGACAATGTGTTGCTAAAACCAATGTTGAAGAGCGTACTCCCTATGTTTTCTTCTAGAAGTTTCATGGTTTCGGGTCTTACATTCAGGTCTTTAATCTATTTTGAGTTAATTTTTATGTATGGTGTAAGATAACAGTCTACTTTCATTTTTTTGCATGTGGCTGTCCAGTTTCCCCAACACCGTTTATGGAAGAGACTTTCCTTTCTCCATTGTATATTCTTGGCTCCCTTGTCGAAAATTAGCTGTCCATAGATGTGTAGGTTGTTCTATATCTTGATTGTGATGATGTACACATTTATCGAAACCTACAGAATTGTACACCACAATGGGTGAAAGTTACCGTATGAAAATTATACCTTAATTTTGAAAAATGAAATAAAAAGAATATACATTTATGTGATAAAACCATTTTAGAAAAGGAAATGATAAAATTCAGGTTACTGTGTATCTATGGGGAGGAGAAAAATGGGATGACATAGGAAAGAAACACCATCACATAAGTAACGGTCCAGGTCCTTATGGATGACGGATTCACTAGAGTTCAATTATTATTATGCTTCATCACTTAGGTATCTGTAATACATATATTCTTTTACATTTGTCAAACATTACATAACTTTAATAGAGAAAAAAAGGAAGTGTGTTTTAATTGAAAAACGAAGCAACAAAGAAAATATATTATTTAAATGAAAAAAACAGGTGAACCTCACCTATTCCTTGATGTGAAAATGTTAGGTCAACCGGCGCGCACATTTTAAATGTTTGGGATATATATTAGCAAATTTATTTATCTAACCACTTTCCGTTCTATAAAAAGTCATACATTTATGCATTTTTTTGATGACACAATATTAATTCTAACCCATTAATTTAGAAAGCTTTAATCCTTGAAAACAAAGCACACTCTTTCCTGTTTCTTTTCTATTCCATCACTTCCATTTTGAATTTTAACAAACCCAGCCCCATTTTAATATCATGTACTACTATAGCATTCCTAAAACTTGACAGTCTTCCTCTGAGGTATGTATGTGAATCGCATATGTAATGTTCAATATCTTTACACAGCCACATCAACCCAAGAATTATGATAATTCACTGATTGCATGTATATTTTAAAAGAAGAACCCTGCTCAGTCATGCAAAAATTCACGCTGGGATCTCTAAACCCTCCAAGTGTTTGACTAAATATTTCAAATACTCTTTAGTAAGGGTAATACAAATGTGAATCGCTTTCTCCTTAATTGTCAGTATATGACTGCTCAAGATACACATGCAATTGACGTACTGCTCCGCCACTTGCTGCTCAGAGGGTTGGAAAAGCAGCTGTCACTCTGATACTAGTGATCAGATCAGGGGAGCAATCAGGCCAGGCATGCACAGATTCCATTATCTTCCCAGCCTTAACCCTAATTGTGCCATCCCACTGAGCAGGGCTCTAAGAGGAGGATCCAGCCAGCACCCCAGCTGCAAGTCTTCCCCTAGTTCTACATTAGCCGTCATCAGCAACACGCCACCATGGAGTCTCATGGGAAGTGCTGGTCCACTGCTTTCATCTACAGACCTTAAATCAAGCAGCCAACATCTTCGCAAATCGTCCCTCCCTTCCCTTACCACCCCTATATCCCTAATGTGACTTATTTATATTTTTAAAAGCTTTGCAGGCAGTCTGTCCCATTTTTATCATGGACTAAAATCCATCTGAGTTAAAATCATTCAAGTCTCTATGCACGATGGGGGAAAGGGACAGTGTAAATTAATGTATTCATTCCAGAGTGTATTTAGCTAACATCTTTCTTCACTTGAGCCTAACAGCTCGAGGGATTGCAAAATTATTGCATCAGCTTGACTGTGATGTTTTGTTCATTTAAAAGAAATAAATCTTTAGGCTCTGGTATCACCCTACCTTAAAATACTATTATAGTTTCCTAGTGGCTATAGGGACTGTGTAGTTTCATTTAATCTCTTTGACTCTTCAGAGATCTGCATACCCTACCCATCTCCATTACCTCAGGAATTATGATTGGATTTAACCTTCTGCTCATTGAATTAGTGTCAGCTATCATCCTCAGTGTACATTTGTTAAACTCAATCTTTCCTATAGGAGAATGCCAGGCAGAGAAACGATAAGTGTATTAAATACTCAGAGATGGAAGACTGCAGAAATTGGGACTTAGCATCACTGTGCAGATAAAGAGAACTAAGTTCATGTTGCTGCTTCGTTTCTTTCAAGGAGGATACAATCGCAGCAGGACGTGTAAGCCTTTATAGTCAGCCTTCCGGAGTGTAAGGAATATTAAGTGACTTGGGACTTTCTTTTCCCTAAACTGAAGAGGTGGGTTTTTCTAAATCAATGCTAGTGCAACTGGGAAAGGAACCATATGGAAAACCCTAGAAATTCTGGTCTTCTGTTAATCTTCAAAAAAAATTACAACACAGGCAGTCGCTGTGAACACTTCCTGCCAGCAAAGCTGAGCACCTTCAACTACTGGTTCAGAAATGAGGCCATCATATCCTTCTTAGCCACGTGGCTCACAATATGGAACCACCCCTGATCTGCAAAGGTCCACAATGCTGGTTAGAGTATGTATTCATCATGCTTTCATAGGAAATCCCTGTGTGTGTTCCAGGGCTGGACTAAAAGTAAATAAATGAACAAAATACTAAGAAAATATGGCAAAACAATCCATGTATAAATGAATAATCAAAACTTTAAAAATTGGTCAGAAGAAATAAGACATCATATCATTAAAGTCAGAAAGGAGAAAGCCAAATAAGGTTTAATGGAAGAAAAATCTAAACCAACACACTTACTACAATATATCCCACTTGATCTCCCAATCCTCCCAAAAAGAGAGAGCTGGCTGATCTAAGAAGCTTCCAGAACAGAAACATCCATAAGCCCAAAGATAGGATGAAATATGAAGGAGCGAGCAAACACACAGAAACGTTATCCTGCATGCCTTGGGCCTAAAAGGAGTCAAGGGGCCCAGAACATAAATTAAACAATAGGCCTAAATGAAATTTAGTGTAGGCTGCCTTTCATTTCATTTCCCTTTTAGCTTAGTTTTCTAAAGAATTAGTTCCTCAGGGTGAGACTGTATGTGTTTTAGCTTCAGGGAGAGAAAGAGATTTTGGCATCCTAATACAATGTTTCTGTAACATTTTTCTCCCCAGCATTCCTTAATACAGCAAAACAGTCTGAACTTTTAAATAAAATAAAATTTCTTTAAAACCCTGGGAAGGGTTTCAAGATCAAACTGCTAGAAAAATATAAAACTATATTGCCAACACGCAAATGCAGAAAACAGCAACTGAGGCTTATGAGGAGAGTAGGGAAGGAAAGAAGCATCAGAGGTTTTATGAGGGGGAATAAGCAAAGGAGAGGGGCAGGGATAAGCCAGCCCTGCTCACACTACTGTGACAAGAAATCCATTTTCTCTTCTGCTTAATTTTTATGAAGGGAGGGGTGGCTGGAGAAATGGGGACATTCAAAATAATACAAGATCTGGTTTCTCAGTGTTTTCTTAACCTGCCTTCCTGCTAGGAGACCACAACTATAAGAATGAGTGGTCTACCAAAGGACTTGAAGGAGGTACTGTATTTCATGATGGAAGAATGAGAATTAGAAAACACACATACATATATATTTATATGTATTAATTATATTAATACATTTATTATAGTATATATTAATTATATATCCATCATCACTAATAAAAATAATCTATATTTAACAAAGTTCCATCACTTTTCATTTATCAAAAGAGCAAAGATTAATACAGGGAGAGAGACTGGCATCATGATAAATCCCTGGCAGGAGCAAAAGGCAAGACTCCTTTGGAAAGCAATTTGTCAACTAGTATCAAGAGACTTAAAACGTTTGAGATGCTTTAACCCAGTAATGTTCTTCTGGGAATCCATCTTAAAGACATAACCTTGGGGGCGGGCCTCGCAGTGTAGTGATTAAGTTCAGCGGGCTCTGTTCCGTGGCCCGGGTTCTCAGGTTCAGATTCCAGGCGCAGACCTATGCCACTTGTCAGCCATGCTGTGGTGGCAATCCACATATAAAGTGGAGAAAGATTGGCACAGATCTTAGCTCAGGGCTAATCTTCCTCAGCCAAAAAAACAAAAGACACAACCTTGAAAAATAGTAAAGCTTTATTCAAAAAGATGTTCAGCACAGTATTCACTATGAATGAAACTGTCGGAAAACAGAGGAATCAAGAAATAAATTCAGGGCTGGCCCCGTGGCTTGGCGGTTGAGTGCACGAGCTCCGCTGCTGGTGGCCCGGGTTCGGATCCCGGGCGCGCACCGACGCACCGCTTCTCCGGCCATGCTGAGGCCGCGTCCCACATACAGCAACTAGAAGGATGTGCAACTATGACATACAACTATCTACTGAGGCTTTGGGGAAAAAAAAAAGAGGAGGATTGGCAATAGATGTTAGCTCAGAGCCGGTCTTCCTCAGCAAAAAGAGGAGGATTGGCATGGATGTTAGCTCAGGGCTGATCTTCCTCACAGGAAAAAAAAAAAAAAAAAGAAAGAAATTCAAAGGCCAGCCCCGTAGCTTAGCGGTTAAGTGTGCATGCTCCACTACTGGCGGCCTGGGTTTGGATCCAGGCGCACACCGATGCACCGCTTGTCTGGCCGTGCTGAGGCCGTGTCCCACATACAGCAACTAGAAGGATGTGCAACTATGACATACAACTATCTACTGGGACTTTGGGGAGAAAAAGGAGGAGGATTGGCAATAGATGTTAGCTCAGAGCCGGTCTTCCTCAGCAAAATAAGAGGAGGATTGGCATGGATGTTAGCTCAGGGTTGATCTTCCTCACAAAAAAAAAAAAAAGAAAGAAATTCATTTTATAATGTATTCTGCAGTTATGAAAATGTTCGTACAGACAGCAATATTAAAAAATGTTTACAATGTTTACTTCCTATGGAAAGTTTGAACATTTGTATTGGCCCTTAGGATAAAGGGATTCCATTACCAAGATAGTTTGGAATATCATTATCCTTTATTCATACAAGAAAATACTCATTCTCTGACATGGTTGGTATATAAAGTATCAGGCACCTAGAACAAGTGAAACAACATATTCAGTTTCTCTTAGTTCACTTTATTTTTTATGGAAAAATATATTTTTCAGGAAAACTTGTATTTATTGTAAATAAATTCTTGTGTTCTCTCCTGGTGAGATGGGTAGCATAGGACAGAATACTCTAGCAGGAAGTAGAAATAAAAATTATTTATGAACAATCTAGAATTAATAACGCTAGTAAGGTTACAACAGGACACCAAACTGCTGTAGTCCTAATCATTTTTTAAAGTCATCGTTAGGCTGACTTGTTAAGACTTTGAAGGATTCACTTCATAAATATTTCCAATACCCAGTATACTTCAGTAATCTAACTGCACATTTGAATAGGAAATTTTACTAACATCCTTGACCAATATATAAGAATTCTCTTGTTCATACTTCTACAAATATGGTTGCTAATATTATAGCAACATCATCCTTTAACTCTTTGCAAAATGTTACCTGCTCCCCTAACACCACCCTTCCCTCCAAACACTCTACTTTAAATAGACCAGAGTTGCATTGGAAGAACTGTCCGGGAAATAAAATAAGAAACTATGGTTTAATTATCAAATTGACAGGTAAGAACAACATGGACTCACTGCTTGCTGAATTCTTTTAAAATGTTTTATTTTTCCATATCAGTTATAGATAACCTTGGGTATATGGTAACAATAACTAGTCATTTCTAGACCAGACAGATGAACTCCTGGACAAAAATTTAATAAAAGATTTGCTTTCTGCCTGGCAGAGATTTTCACTATAAGCATAGAGATACCATCTTTCCTTTGACTGTTATGAATAAGCTGAGAAAATAGCAGATTACTAAGATAGTACCCACGTATTCCCTATGATAATGGCTCGAAATAAAATTAAACCTGTGAACAGTTGCAGTATATAGTGGCTCCTTTTCCATCTACCAAAATCCCTAAACTTTTTCTTTAGTTAAGTCATCATTAACAGAACAATGTAGAGGATAGTATTTCAAACTGATAAATTACTAGATAGGAGAATTCTCTCTCTGTTCTAAAATTCTGATGTACTGGTGAATTTCCCCTCTGGGAAATTACAGAAGTATTTGCATGTCCTCATCTTCTAAATATGGTTATAGGTTTTATGCTTGTGCAGGCATGTACAATTGTTGATTTAAAAAAAAAGGCTGAGGGATCCCAGAACCCCATAATTGATATGCCTCTTGCTATAAACTAGAATTCAAGGTATACGAAACCACACAAAATTATTAATAGCATCTTCTTTGCATAGAAAAACATCCATCAATTTCTCTTAACTCTTGAAAATCTAAACTCTTTTCAAGTATCTTAAATTGTAGACATGTAAAATGGATACATTAAATATAGTAACTAATGAGAGATTTTATGGCTCATGCATTATATAAGCCTCCAACTCTAATGCATTTGTTTTTTCTTTTCCCTTAGGGTTCACTATTACTTCCCAATTATTTCTTTTGATTTTTATTATCATAGGAAAATATAATATTATATTTTAATATAAAAATATGAAATTTAGGGATGAAAATGTGGCCTATAGCAGTATCATTCAACAGAACTTTCTATGATGATGGAAATATTCTAAGTGCTGCCCAATAAGGTAGCCACTGTCTGCAGGTGACTATTAAGCAATTGAAATTGTGGCTAGTGCAACTCAGGAACTGAATTTCTGATTTTATTTAGTTTTAATTAATTTGAATTTAAATAACCTCATGTGGCTAGTGGCTACCATAGGAGATAGCACAGATCAAGACCAATCAACCTTCAGATGGTTGGGACCACTCTTGCAACATCCCTCTGAAGCTTCTGTCTCCAAATGATCACTAATAACTATTCTGAATTCTACTTTGAATTTTATTATATAATTCTAAAACAAAACAAAGCTCAGGTTTGATTACACTAAAATGCCAAAGGTGTGTGTATGTGTGTATTGAAAGTTTTCTATTTGCTCAGATTTGTACTTCACGTAATGCAGGCTGTAAGAATAAGAATGTGTCTATTCCTTGCTAAACAGCTTAAGACAGACACATACAAAAACAACCCTGAATAATACACAGCAATGTGTGGTTATATATCTACGTCTGTGAGTGCTGAAACATTTTGAAAGAGAAAAATTAGGAAGGCTTTTTTCACTAACTCTAACCAATATGGCTTCCTAAGAGGATAATAAGACACTTAAGTTACACTATGTGCAAAATTAGTCACCTATTCTCTGAAGAGGGCTTGGTTTTCATTAAAAAAGTAATTGCATGGCTATTTTAAAAGCAATATATCATCAAGAAAAGTTCCATCAGTAACCAGGTGGTTAATTAACTGCAAATCATTAACTTCTGAGCATATCATTTCAAATGTTTTATTGGTTATATAATGATAACAATATCATCTTTTTAATTTAACTTAAGTACTATCATAAGGGTAAAAATATCTGAAAATGCTTTTGAAATTAAATGTGTAATGTACATACAGTATACTGTTTTAGGATTAAGATTCAGCAAGAAAATGGTACAACAAACTACAGAGTAAAAATATTTGGCTACTGGCTGAATTTTCAAAATTCTAGAGGAATAGAAATACAACTCAAAATAAAAACGTTACCCTAGACAAGAAAGTACACAACACTTTGGATGAACTACCGGACCAACACCACTTCCTCTAAACAATAAGAAAGCAACGTGGGAATTAATGAAGATCTGGCAGCTTGTCTGCACAGGCTGCTCAACAAGGCAGACAACCTTCAGAATAAAAGATACAAGCTGTCAGGTTCCTCCAGCTATAATTGGAGTATATATTGACTTTGGTCAGTTTAGCAAAGAGAATATCAACTCACAAAGTGCTGGCTATGATGGAGATGTGATAACTGGAGATCATTGTTAAGATGTGTGCCACTTTTAAGGATTCGTCCTCAGAAGTTAATAGGAATTTTAGATTGCTGCAACAATTGCATGTCAACATGAACTATTTCTTGACTATTAAACATAAATTTATAACGTATTAATTTGCTTGAGCATGTTCTTTCTGTCATTTAATTCAATTAAGATTGAATAATTGTAAACACATAAATCACTAGAGCCTAAAATAACTAATTTTCAAGAAAAAATAAGCTAAGAAGATAACAGATTATTCATACGCAATCACATTTTGCCATTGAGCTTATTTTTCTGGTGAAATAAAAACTTAAAATGGCGTGCTATAATAGAATCATTAATAGATCCTTAACTCCATATAAAATGAGTAATTCTTCCATTATGTATATTATATATCGTTTGGGTTAAATATATCATTGTATCTAGTAAATAGTTCAATTGGTCTGCTTTCTTTTAAACTAAAGCAAATCATTTCACAAAGAAATATATATTTCAGAAGTACATAGAACCATAAATAATGGATATATGTGGAAGCATGAAATTGATAATGCCTTGGTTTGATAGACTCCAAAACTGAAACTGAAATTATAGTCAGTCTGGATAATCTATCTACTGTTTTACATAGTTTTGTTTCAAGCTTAAACATTAACAGAAAGGAAAAAAACTAAATTATTTTCACTGAAGCAGCAAAATATTGCACCATAACCTGAAATGCAAAGTTTACAGTGACCTGAAAACTCTATCACGCCTACTTAGCTGAAAGAGCATTCTTAGACCACCAACTCTTGCTAATTTAGTAACAGGAAAACCAAATTTAAAGATTCTGTTCTTCATTCTCATTTAAAATCAAAATACAATTTTTTTAAAGTAACTCAGAAAAAAGTATAGGAAACTCAGGTGTCCTGATCGCATAAGCAAAACTATCTTCAGTCCAGCCTTTAGAACAATCCCTGTCCCCTCAATCTAGTTCCTAGTTCATGAAATGACATTTTATAAACCAGAATAAACGAGAAAATCCATTTCTGCTCTACTGAATTGGACTATTGTCCTCGCTAGGATTTCATGAAACAGTTTCAATGACATAACGCAGTTACAATAAAATATTTTGAATCATATTAACATGATCACCTCAGCTTCACATAGAAAATATTGAGAATGTGTAATTTTTTTTAATTTTAGCTTAGTAAATCCTATCATGTTTTCCATTAAAATACTACTAATGCTAAAAGGTACACAATACTTCTTCACTGTAGGCTCCACATGACTAGAGACTTGGCACTTGATGGCTCCAGGGGAATCACTAATGAGCAACAAAGCCTTTATACCTCTGGGTCAGGAGTTTGGATTGGACCTAGGTTGGGCATGACAGAAAGTCGTTACCATCTCATGATAGTTCAATGGTATATGTGAAGGGAATTCATTGTTTCAGGCCACTTTCTAATGAACAAGCATCCACCTCACAAAAAGTCACCACCACTTTTGACAGTAATTGGCAGAGACCCAGAGAATGAAAAATTCAACCAAGAGTTGTGTTCCCTCCATGCTAGGACTACCAGATCCAAGTTAGGAATTTTTTTTAATGGAAAAAGATACAGTGCTTTGCAGGTATGACTATGAAAAAGACGGCTATGAGAGAGAGGGAAGGAGAAAAACCAAAGAGAAAGGAGAGAGCCATCCAGAACAGAGTAAATCAAAATGCTATAAGATTCATTATCAAAAGCTTTACTTAGTACTTACACGACAAAGGTATTTAATTCAGAAAAGCATATGTTTTTTAATCTGTTTCTCCTCTGATAAGAAGGCAATACAATTTTAATAATGTTACTTGAGGCCTCTCAATTAAGGAGTCAAAAAGATGATAAATGCCTTGAAATAATGATTCCTTAGCAGAAAGTTGTCACTACACGTCACTAGAAAACTTTGAATACACACATAAACACACACACAGACACACACACATGCCATTGGCATTTTAGTGTAATCAAATCTGAGTTTTGTTTTGTTTTAGAATTATGTAATAAAATTCAAAATGAATTTAGTGATTAGTGATAGTTGTTAGTGATCGTTCGGAGAGAAGAGCTTCAGAAGGATGTTGCAGAGCGGTCTCAATCATCTGAAGGTGGATTGGTCTAGATCTGTGCTATCTCCTATGGTAGCCACTAGCCACATGAGGCCATTTAAATTCAAATTAATTAAAACTAAATAAACTTAGAAATTCAGTTCTTGAGTTGTACTAACTGCATTTCAATTGCTCATAGCCACATGTGGATAGTGGCTACCTTATGGAGCAGCACTTATATAGACCATTTCCTTCATCACAGAAAGTCCTATTGGATGGTACAGGTCTAGACCACATTTTCATCCCTAGGGAAAACAAATTTCAAAATTATATATCACTTTAAGATGCTTTCAGATACATGTAACACAAAACCTTAGTCAAACCAACTTAAACAATAAGGTTTGGACTCTGATAAGTACAAGTCAAAAGGTAGGCTAGGCCTCAAGGTAGGCTTGATCTAGTATTTCAGCTCTATTTCTCCAGGATCCCCTTCACTCTTCCTTCCCCCAAATTGGATTCTTGTCCAACATAGCTTCCTTCGTGCCAGAAAAATGGATGTGGCAACTCCCAGCTTCAAATCTACACATCCTGAAATCTAAAGAAAGAGACAAGATCTCTTCTGATCTCTTCTGGGTCAGAAAACTTCATTCATTGAAACTCCAAACAACCCTATCTCCTTGCAATTCATTGACCCAAACTGGGTTCCATGTGCCTTCCTGAACAAGACACTGACAGGCTGCCTGGGTCAGGCCTATATTCCTGAACACCAACTGTGAAAAAAGGGTAAGACTGATGAGGCTTAAACCAACCAGGCCCTACTCCTTGGAGTCAGTGTGCCATTACCTTCCTTTGAAGCACTTGGACAACATGGTTGAAGGAAAGCTACCTGAAATTTTGGGGGTACCCTTATGAGAAAGGAAGAGTGACAAGGAATGCTGGGTAGACAAACAATAACAGCCACCATAGGCAGAGAAAAAATTTTGTTTTATTATACAATTTTTATACATTTACTAAGACTTCCTTTGAAATGTGACAATTTAGGAGTCAGTATTCCCACCCACTTGCCCCAAAACACTGAAACATAAAAATAAACAGCAGAAACATCTTTATTTTTAAATTATATGAGGCTCTGACATTTGAGTGGGTAGAAAAAAGTGAGGCGAGTGACAAGGGTTGTGCTACCACGGAAGATAATTAAAATACAATGTAAAAAGAAAGAACTTCTAATCTGGGGGGGGGGGGGCGGGGTTAGAAAGGAGAATTCAAATTAACATATCCAAGAAAAATGCTCTGTCCCAAGGCAGATCTTTAACAATTCTCCCAAACATAATCTAATTTGTGTCCTCTAGAGTTTAAAAAAAATAAATCTGAGATATTAAGCACGTGCCTAGAGACGGTCAGTGGCTGAGCCAGATCTCACACCAGATCTATCTAACTCTAAAGCTCCTTCCAGATCCCTTCAGCCAAAGCCAGTACATCTGAGCCAAAGCCTATACACCACATAGTTTCCATTAAAGGCCCATGTACTAAGGAGCATGATGAGGAAAGCACTGAGCTAAGCACTGGTTGGGGAGATAAGATAAAAATTTAAATATATGCATCAGTGCATGGAAGCATATGCTGAGGGCTCAATCAGTAATTCAGGCAAGGAGCTCCAGCAGAGTGCAGAGATGGAGAGAAAAAAAGAGGAGAAACCAGTTACTACAGTCCCAAAATAAACCAAAGGGAAAGGACATTATGGATTTTGGTGAACATTGGGCATATAGAAACCTTCAGCAATATGAATCTGAGGAGGATCAACATGAAAAGTTTTCCCAAGAAGAATCTCAATTCTTCATTTATAAAGCACTCTGTAAATTTTAAAATATTTTCACATCCATAAATTCCAATGAGAGTTACCACATAATATATCAGATATTCTACATGTATTATCTCAATCCTAATTGTAGCTGGTATAGACAGGTCATACGATTTGACCATAGTCACCCAGTGATGGAGCAGAGAGGGAACTCAAACCCAGAGCTGTCTGACTCTAAACATTGTGCTCTTCTCACTACTTTGTGATTTCTCTCATTGCTTTATTTTACCTTCAAATTGATATTCAGAGATAGGGTGTGAAATTTTATAATATTTCAACTGAGTTGAGTTGAGAGTTAAATAGTAGAAAGATGGATAATTGGAGAGAGAATATGCAGTAAAATTTTATATGTGGAAAATGGGGAAAAAATGATTTTTATTTTTGTAACTTAGACAGTCAAGATAGACTGTACATTCCTGGGTGTTGAAGATACCAAAAAATCAGCATTGATCCTCCATGAGAATTCCAGAATCCCTTCTGGAAAGGATGGGGGACACACGATTTTATGTTTATGATTGCTTATGATTGTTCTTCCTCTGCCCAGTGTGAGATTCATCCATATGAGTGGATACACTACGCCAAAAGAAAATATAGGTTAACAGGTACAGAAGGAATTATACTAGGATTCCAGAGGCACAGGATTGAGTCTTAAAAGATAGGAGAAGAAAGAAGAAGAAAATATTCAGAGAAATAAGATGTATCTGTAAGTCTTAGGTCACCTAAGCCAGCCTATCAACTTTTAGCAATGGACAGAAAGCAAGGGTCTGAGTGGGTGGAGAGAGACTTGTTATGAACACCAGAACTTTCTCCACTGAGATGGAGTAGCATACATCAGCCCTAGCATTATGTCTTGCATTTCTCCTATATACACGCCCTGGAGCAACCACATTCCTGCGAATATGAACAAAGTTTAACAACAAACCCCTTTCGAACAGAGTGCTGTTGGTTATGCTATCACAGTTGATAGTTCTTCCCCCCTAAAACCAAAACTACCAAACAATGTACATCTTTGCACCTGAGAAGAGAGTTGAAAGCAGAAAATACAAAGAGAGGTTCAACCTAGAATCACCACTGCAAAGATGAGAGTAAACAAAATCAAAATGCCCATAAGAAAATATGCTGATACCACAGTCTAGTAGAATGTTATTTTAAGTACTATTTTAAATACCTTTATTGGTTCTGTTACTAAAATTATTTTGCTCATTGAAAAAAAAATCAGACAATATATAAGAATACGTAAGATATATATCATATATAGATACATGAATATATATAAAGGTATATACACATAAAGATAACTGTTAATATTTTATTGCATACTCTCCCAGAATATTTGGAATATTCTGATATATATATCAATAATTATATATTTATATCATAATTTATAATAACTGGCAAAAAGAGACTCCCCTCTTCAAATATAGATTTAGGAATCACTGGAGTAAATTGTCTTAACTAAAAGAAGAGTCAGATTTAAGTTCCATTTGTCATAAATGTTAAGAAAAATAGTATTTGAATTTTAAGAAAATGTAAAGGAAGAAATTGATGACAGGAAGGGCAAAAATCAAAGATCCGTTGGAAAAAAGAACGTGGTGAAAATCCCTTTATGTTTGTATTTATAAACTAAAGTTTTAAATTTTTATCACTAATCTGATTAATATATTTTAATCTGATGACAAATTTAAACTTTTAAGATAATATTTTAATTTTAAAGACATTTGTATTCAAGAACATTAATAAAATTTATTTTCTCTTAAAATGGAAAGGATAATGCTACATGAGCACTGTGAGATCAAACAGAAATGCTAAAGTGATACTGTCTTTCTCTCCTCTAGACTCTTAGGTGCTCCTTTTCTCTCCAGCTAGTTTTCACTTCATCACTGCTTAATGATATATCTTCCATGGCTGAACTGAAATTTCAATAAAAGTTAAATAACCACATTGGATTCAAAGCATAAAACAGTATTGCTTTCTCCAAAATCCTTTTGTTTCATCTCTCGATATATTTGCAAAGTTCTTAAAGATATGGGCGTTTCTTATCCTACGTGCCCCAAATTGGGTAAAATGAAACCAGAAAAGATAGATAGTCTGTAGTACCTACACGAAGCCATGGCCTAAATATTGTTCATCTCTCTTGTCAATTTTACTCAAAGGCTTTTTGGGGGACCGGTTAAGCATTCCTTACCTTTAATATCAGTAAGAATTTTAAAATGTGTTTACATTGTTTAAAATCCAATGCAAAAATCACATACAAAAAACAAAAAAATCTTGAAAGAAATGTGCTGGTGGTCTTTTTGGGGCTGTTTCCCCAGAACCCTGAGGGTGAGAGGTTTCACACTGCATTTGGGATTTTTGGTAGAAAGGTTTGAGAAGCAATGTCTTACGATTGGCACAACATTTCTTACACATAATGGAAGTGCAGTAAATAATTATGTTGATTTGGTTTGAGTTGCCATTAGATGTAACTTGGAAATCTTGCAAAGTTTACTTTTGACACACTAGACAGCACATCAGAGGGAAAGGAGAGGAAAAGAAAATGAAAAAAAAAAAAGAATAAATTCTGTTAAATGACTTCTTAACACCTCTCACAAGAATATCGGAATTCTCCAATGGCTGCATTAGTGCCAAGTGATTTCTCAACCGCCTGTGGAATAAAATCCAAATTCCTTAGCCTGTCGCGTATCCAGGATCTTAACACATCCTGAGTGTTGCACTTTGTCTCCCCATTTTATTACTCTGTTTCAAGCCTAACTGCACTACTCCCCATTCTCCACACACATCCAAAATTTTCCTATCTATGTCTTCAGCCAATCTATTCCCTCCGACTTGAATACCTTTCCCTGTCCCAGCATTATCATCTATTACACATAGTCCAAATGTCGCTTTTTCCAGAAAGCCTTCCAAGATCTTTCACCCTGAAAAATTATGCTTCTTTCTGATCTGAATAAGAAATGTATAGATGCGCTTTTCGTTGAATTTATTTTCTGCCTTATGTTATATTTACATATATGTCTTACTTTCCCTATTAAATTATAACTCTTTGAGAGAAGATAAAATACATGTGTAAATGCCTAATAAGTAAGTAATGAACACATTCAAATCCTTTCCAAAAGGCAGAAATATCATTAACTTGTTTGAATTTTATCCTTCAAATATATTTAACCCTGTACCTAATCAGAAAGGCAGAATGAAAGGACCACTTTGGTAGTCCATGGATCAATTTTCATTATCTCCTATAACAATTATTTCATTGACTGGAGAAAGCAGAAAGGGAGGGAAACACCCTTTAATAAAATTTGCAAAGATCCTATCTGTTCAAAGTCTCTATTAGGAACTCACTGCCAAGTTCCTTTTGGATTCTGTCAGCAGACTTTCAACCACTTTAATTTAAATGAATCATCCAAAATATTTATGGCATTTAATACACCCACCTCTCAGAGACATGAAATTCAGTTTTTCTTTATGAATTTAATTGATGGTGCCATATAATGTCAAAAACTTACTGATTAATACCTCTTTCTGGTTTGGCGGAAATAACCAAAACAAAAGTTTGATAAATTATTTTTTACAGAGATATTTGGTCTAAGTGCAGAACCAGACTTAGTACATAATAGTTGCAGGATCTTCTCGGGTCTGAGTGTAACTATTATAGACTGTAGAATGAACTTTGAACTGGTTCAAATGAGGGCATGATTACAGCAAAATATATATTTGTAATTAGCCCAACCACACACAAACATAAAAATATGTTTGCTGTTGTTTCAGAAAGGGTTGGAGGCATCTGAGAAAACAACATAAAAATAAAAGTAACACCACCATGACATCTTTTTGAACACAGAGATTGCCAACAGGAAAATCTTATTTTAATTTAGCTTAAACTTTGCAAAGCAATCGAATGTTGAGAAATCTACAGAACTTACTGTACGAAATCCTATTCCTTCTATACATTGAAGTGCGTATAATATAATGTAAAAATTGTTAACCTAAAAATAAAGAGCCGAAATGAGAGACAGAGAGGTGTTTATTTTGGGATCAAAGAAGTGCAATCCGAGGAGCACAGACTCAGGTAGAAACCCAAATAGTGTCCTGATTACAGGACAGGGGTTCAGGGTTTTTATTGGAAAAAGGGAGGACGAGGTAAGTTGTATTAAAGAAGAGTTCATCATCCGTGCTAGATAAGGTAAAGCTAGGTTTATACTTCACAGATTGGCTTGAGATTCAGTCATCAGGCAAAAGGCTAGACTTGTCATTCATTGATTGATTAGTGATTCGTGATTCCGTCATCAGCAAAATCGAATTTCATCAGTTCTTACAAACAGGGTATTCTTGCCTTTACTGACTTCTTGGAATGCTAGTGGTTTGGTCCAGTTTGGAAGATAAAGAAAACAAGACATGCAAAGCAATTCCTCCGAAATGGCTGCTCTGGGTCTATTGTCATATAGCTCCACCCGTGTCTTCTTTCACAAAACAAATTCTCGTGAATGTGTGTGATTTTAATAGCTTTCTTTTTATTCTCAGCTATACTGAGATATAACTAAGGAGTTCCTTTTGGATTTACTTCCAGAGTTCTTCCAGGTAACTCCAAAAGGAACTCCTTAGTCTGATTGGCTTAGATTTATGCAAAACTGGTTTTTGTTAGAGGTTACTTTTTGAATTGCTTATTTTCCTTAACGGGAAATTATCATTTTCAAGGAGCCTTGACTCGAGTCTTTCCTCTTCTCTTAGAATTTCTCAGCTATTACATCCTTATCCATCATTCATAATATGCACAAGTATTTCTGTTGCACAAGAGCAAATAAGTAAGATTTTTTAGCAAAAGAAATAAATTCTATTAGCTTACTCAACTTTTCCAATAACATCCTATGTAGAAGTATAAATAATTTTATATCCTTTAGAGCTGGAAATTCCAAATAAGGTGAATTACCCTAAAATATGCCCAATATCACAATATACTCTCAACAACCTCAGAGAGTAACTGAATATCCGTCTGTTATCAAGAGGTAGACTTTGCTGAATTCTTTTTTACTTTTTTCTTCAAATCAGCTGTATGGAGGTATAATTATATACAATAAAACTCACTCATTCAATGTAGTTTGATGAGTTTTAACAAATGTATACAGTCATGTAAACATCACCACAGTCAAGAATCAGAACATTTCCATTATCTAGAAAAGTTCCTCTATTCCCCTTTAGGGTCAATCAACCTCCTAACACTTAGCCGCACGCAACCACTGATTTGTTTTCTGTCCCTATAGATTTCCCTCTTCTAGAATGTAATATAAATGGAATCCTACAGGACGCAGTCTTTTGTCTCTGTCTTCATTCACTTAGCATCATGCTTTCAAGGTACATCCATGTTGTCTCAGGTCTTTGTAGTTCATTCCTTTTTATTGTTCAATAGCATTCCATTGCATGAATATAACACAATTTATTTATCCATTCATCATCTGATGGACATTAGGCTTGTTTTCAGTTTTTGGTTATTATGAATAAAGCTTCTGTGAACATTTGAGTACAGGCAGGCCTTTATGTGGACCTGTTTGTATTTCTTTTGGTTAAATACCTAGAAGTGGGATTGCTAAATCATATGACGCGTGTTTCTCTTTTTAAAAAACACTGCCAAAGCTGTTTTCTAAAGTGTCTATATCATTTTGTATTCCCGTCAGAAACATATGAGATTTCCAGTTATACCGCAACCCCATCATCACTTGTTATTTTCAACCTTTTTAAATTTTAGCCACTATGGTAGGTCTATAGTGGTATCTCAATATGATTTTAACTTGCATTTCCCTACTAACTAATGACGTTAAGCATCTTTTCATGTGCTTGTTTGGTGAAATGTCTGTTTAAAATTTTGTTTATTTTTTAAATTGGAGTGTTTGTGTTCTTATTACTCTAACAGCTCTTTATAAACTCTGGGTTCAAGTCCTTTATCAGATACGGGTTGTGACTTTGCCGAGTATCGTAGTATATATCCCAGTGAACACTCATCCAATGACTGTAGGTCAAATTAGATATGGACTGTACCACTTGAGATCAAATTCCCTAAGAACTGTACCACCCAAAGGTCAATTTCCATGAAGACTGTATTACCCAGTCGTCAACTTCCAAAGGACTGTACCACACAAAAGTAAATTCCACAAAGACACCCAAATGGCAAATTCCATGAGTACTCTATCATTCAATGTCTTAGAAAGAGAATAGCTCTCATTTATCATATTCTGAAATCAATTATTGTGTGTTTATATAAAAGATGATCCAATTAGGTCATTCTCATCAGGTCATGTCTTATACCTTGAAAACAAAAATGCTTAGAATTTATACTGAGGGCAATTTCTAAAAACATTTATCTTTGTGCTATCAAAATTATACTTTTGAAGATTCAATAACCTCACTAACTCTAGTTTCTCTTTTCCATGTCCAGACTCATTATTGGGCCACTTGGTTATGTTAATTTGCGTTTGTATATTTCATTGCAGGTGTTCTGGTGCCTGTTTTTTGCTTGTTAGCAGCGTCTCTCCTAAGTTAAGAAGCTGTTCTTTCTAGAGTACAGAGGCTAGTACATTGCTCAGTGTTTAGCTATGTGTCAGTCAGGATCCCAGGAGGAAACAGATTTCACACTCATAAGGGATAATAAAGGGACTATTTACAAAACTGTAGGCAGGCATAAGGGAAACCAAGCCATAGTTGCTATTACTTCTAGGTCTGAAGAAAAATGGAGAGGGAGAAGTTGCTCAAACCTCAATAGAGTAACTATAGCTAAAGAAGGAATGGTCTGTTGTAAACAGATTCAAGAAACCTTATGGAGATATGACAGGAAACAAAGCAGGAAGAAAAAAATACCCCAACCTTATTCTCCTTCAGACCTCCAATCTCCTGACAGTGACTGCCATTGGGAAACCCCAACAGGAAGCCAGAGAGCAAGAGATCACGTTGAGGCACTTCATGAAGGTCAGCCTCACAGGACACAGAACAACAGAGAGAAGAGTGGAGAGTGGATCTGGATGGGCCACAGAAATTATTAAACATAAGAAGATAAAAAGTGTGCTCTAATGGCTGAATAGCTACTCCAAGTAGAACTCTGGATCCAGAGAGGAAATAACACATAAAATAATGAGATTAGTGTCCCCACGAAGAAATAAATGACTCTTATTAAGTCAGATGTTCCACAGACTCTTTATGTTTGGACACAAAGCCATTCTATATGGCAGAAATAAGGCATATATTTAGGTGTTTTTTTTTGTTTTATAACCAACTAAAATATTAAATTCCTAAAAGGAGAGGGCTTGGGGGAAGAAGGATGAGGGAAAGTAACACTGCCTGATTTTTACTTCCTCACCTATCAATATCTGGTAAGAGTATTGCTGCTGCCATTCTTGAACCACCTCTACTATCCTAAAAGTTACATAAATTTCACAAAAAGGTTAATTTATCTTCTTAATCTGAGCATTTACGCTACTCTTAGGAAAGTATATGGAAAATGGCATGGAATTAGGTATTTGGTAGACCTAGGCTGGTATCGTAGCTCAATCTTTACTAGTGGTATGACCTATGGCAAAATAGTTAACCTCTCTAAGCAAAAACTTCCTCTTCTGGGAAAAAAAAAAAGGAAAAATAGTAATGACTATTCCTCAGAACTAGGGTAAAGTATAAGTAATGTGTGAAGAACTTCTCATCACTACCTCTGGATAGAGATACCTCTCTATAAATATTAGCCTCCTCCCATTTTTACTTGGGGGCAAAATCTCTTTGGATCCTAAAGAAAGCTCTATATCTTTCTTTGAAAAGCCACTTTTCAAATAATTCTAGAGCCATTTTACCTGTAAAGAAAAGGACTGCCAAATGATATAGATGACAGTGGGAACACTATGGCCTACACGTTGGAGTTTTGTACTCTATTCCAATTACCTTTTTTTTTTCTACGCACACTCTGGGCTCACACTCTAATATCTTTGAGCCTTGAAAAAAAAAATAACATTTTGGATTTCACAAAACTCTTCAAATCACCTATAAAAATATGCTAGACAATAATTATTTCCTTAAATCTCTAACTGAATGGAGGTGGGAAACAAAGGAAGAACACAGAGAAATTGATAATCTCTGACAACAGTCACTGGACTGAGTGAGCAAATCTCACGTTTGGATAGCTTAGATGATCAAAACCCAATGAGAAACACAGGACTAGACTAAGGAGGTACCCTCATCCTCGGGAAGAACAATCACATTTGAACTGACAAAATTCACACACTTTCTAAAGCAATCGATATTCTCTATGTATCCTACTTCCAATAAACTTTGCACATGGCAACTCAAATTTAAGGATTAGTAACAAAAATTATAATATCCCAAATATGAGCTCATCAAGTACTCAAGATCTCAAATATAGCTTAACAAAATATTGGACAATTATCTATTCTGAGTCCCAAAAGCAAGATGGTGTGGAATGTTTTTGATTCTATTCAATTGAGAAAACTATTTAAATAAATGTTTGCATATACATTTACTTAATTTAAATTTTTGTTATTAGCTATTTGTGTGAGTACTACTGAATTTAATTTTTTGTTATTCATTATTTGTATAATTACTACTGAAAATTATAAAAATGATATCCTTTTCATTTTATCTATTAGATAAATTTAGTACCTGCTAATGGGTAACGACATAATCTGATATTGGAAAATACAAAAGAAAGTAACATTTTAACATTTGGACGCTATTGCTATCTAGGACTGGTTATATACACCTAACTAGAAAGGATAGTTAACATTACGTGAAACGTGTGTTTATCATTGGCATGCCAGTTATATACTTAAAATTATTATGTTACATGAAGTGTTAAGCCTACTACTGCTCAACTTCCTGCTCAGTCTGGATAAAAAGGAACCTCTACTAGGTTTCCTGGCCCTAGGGAGGAAGCAGATCAGTGCAACTGATGGGAACACTATCAGAGGAAGGACTCTCTACTGTGCTTTGGAACTGAAATATATGTTAAAAAATGATACCAAAAAAATCACAGCAGAAAAATTAGTATGGAAATTTCAAAGTAACCAAATGAAAGAGGTGGGAGGATGTTAAATTTCTGACAATGAATAAACCATCCCACCTGCTAATTTCCCCAACTGAAATTATATCTAAACCACCAGCTTCAATTTTAAATAATAATAGGTACCGTGTATTGAAGAAAGAGCTTTACAAACATTGTGTCATTCAATCTTCAACATAACCCTATGAGGTATATATTATGGTTTCTATTTTATAAATGAGAAGATTGAAAGTCAGAGACATTAACAATATATCTAAAGTCATACGCTTATAGCAAAGATTAAACCTATGTTTTCCAGAAAACAAAGTTTGCACTCCTAGCCATGAACCTAGGTTGTCAATTACTCCAAGTGCTTCTTAAGGTAGAAAACTCCTTAGGACAGAAACAGCCAAATAATCAAACCATGATGTTTTTGTTTTATTGATAGATCCCAAAAGAGAATGACAATGATAAAAAAGTTATAAGAGGTAGGTATATGTTGTCTCTCATGCTTATTTATGGCAATCTCTGTATTACTCAGTATTTTAAGTTGTTTTCAAAACTAAGAGTGTAACAAAAACATCAAATTAGAAAAAAGATCAACATTCAGTACATCAGAGCACTTCCAGAACGGCAGAGTTAGGACCTCTGAAAATCTGCCTTTCTATAAAAGCAATGAGAAAGAACACTGGCAAAAATCATTAAAATCACCTTTTTCAGAACTTTGAAATTAACTAAAAACTTGAAACAATCCAATGAGTGTTTATGCAAGAGAAACAGCTAAAACTTGATAAGAACAGCAAATTTTGTGGCATTTTAACTTGCCCTAATTCCATCTCCTCTTCCTCACCTTGAGGTAGCCTGGAAAACCAACAGCTTCACAATGATGGTAGCTATGAAACTCTTGAGCCTAGGAACCACTGGGGAGGGCAGAATGGGTTTGGAACTCCCCCCAAAAGCCCTATCCCCAGAGAATATCACTATTTGACCTAAAACCTCCCTGAAAAGCACCATTCTCAAGGTTTGTCTTTATTTGGCCTGATGCAGAGGGTGCTCAGTGCAAATGGACCTATCCCCAGCGCATTTATCAAAAACAATCAGCAATGTTTAGTGTCGATGAACGTGGTAAATATTTAATGTAGCAGCTGCCTGAGGGAGTATTATCAGTTACGGCTAATAAGAGGACGACCAAAAAAGCTTGAAAGGAAAAACTGAGGAATGATGTGTTCACAGGGGGTTTGCAAAGCTCTGACATTTACTAGAATCTAGAAGGCCACATGCATGCGTAGGTTTGTGGGCATGCCCAGGAAGACCTAAGAACATACTAATGTCTCACCTCTGGCTGACCTTGAGGCTCTGCACAAGCAGAAAGCTAAAGCTAAGGCAGAGTTATAAGCTGCCCATTGGAGCACTCAAGACATGCCCCAATACACACACAAAGCCTCTCAGCAAAGGCTGGGAGACTTACCCATATAAGGCATTTAACCATTCAACCGTGAGCTGACCATTGGGCTAACCAAGTAGAGACATCAGTGGTCAGACACAACAAAGAACACAAACTTTACATAATTATTCCAAGAAAGTCACAAATAAACAAATGGCAAGAAATTGCAACAACAACAAACCCTGGAGGTGAGGGGAATCTAATATCCAAAATTACCATACTATATTATTTTAAATGTCCACTTTTCAACAAAAAAGTGTAAGACACTAAAAGAAACAGGAAAGTATGACCAATATACGGAGGGAGGGAAGCAATCAATAGAAACTATCCTTGGGAAGTCCAGATTATGGACTTACTAGACACAGACTTTAAATCAGCTACTATAATTACGTTAAAAGAATTTTTAAAAACTGTATCCAAAGAATTAAAGAAAATTATTAGAAAAACATCCCTACATCATGCCACATATAAAAATTAACTCAATATAGATCATAGATCTAAATTTAAGAACTAAAACTGTAAAACACTTAGAAGAAAACATAGGAGTAAATCTTTGTGACCTTGGATCAGGCAATGGTTTCTTAGATATGATACCAAAAGCACAAGCAACCAAAGAAAAACAGATAAGTGGACTTCATGAATATAAAAATGTTTATGCTCAAAAGAACACCTCAAGAAACTAAAAAGACACCCCACAGAATGGAAGACAATCATATACATAACAACAGATTTGTATCTAGAATATATAAACACTTACAACTCAATAATAAAAAGATACCCAATTTAAAAATGGGCAAGAATCTAAATAGACATTTCTTCAAAGAAAATATATAAATGCCCAACAGGCACAAGAAAAGATACTCAATAAAATTAGTTATCAGATATACAAATTAAAACCATAATGAAGTACCACTTCACACCCACTAGAATGACTGTAATCAAAAAGATGCTTAACAACAAGTGTTGGCAAGCATGTGGAGAAATTGGAAGCCTCATACATACCTGATAGGAATGCAAAATGCTGTAGCTACTTTGTAAAACAGCCTGGCAGTTCCTCAAAAGTTAAACATAGAGTTACCATATGAACCAACAATTCCTCTCCCAGGTATATACCCAAGAGAATTGAAAATATGTCCACACAAAAATTTGCATATGAATATTTACAGCAGCATTATTCATAATAGTCAAAATGTTGAAACAACTCAACTGTCCATCAACTGACCAATGGATAAACAAATGTGGTATATCCATGTAACGGAATGATCTTCAACCATAAAAAGGAATGAAGTACTGATACATGGTACAACACGGATGAACCTTGAACACATTATGCTAAGCACAATAAGCCAGATATACAAGACTACATATTGTATGACTGCTTTTATATGAATTTTCCAAAATAGACAAATCCATGAAGACAAAGTAAACTAGTGGGTGCTGGAGGCTGAGTAGAGGGAGGAACAGCAGGTGACTACCAATATATGGGGTTTCTTTTTGAGGTGATAAAGTGTGAAAACCCTTCTCAAATTAGATAGTAATAATGGTTGCATAACTTTTTGAGTATACTGAAAACCACTGAACTGTATAGTTTAAATGGGTGAATTGTATGCTATGTGAATTATATCTCAAAAAAGCTTTTATTTTTGAAAGTATAAAATATATTTGGGTTGCTGCAGACTTCTGACTGGGGCCCCAGGGTTCTGAGCCCGAAGCCTGTGTCGCTGCCCTGGGCCCTTCCGGCTCCTGGAAGGCTATATTTTGGGGGCCCACCCATGTGCAGTTCACTCCAGTGCACTGTATTTGGGCCAGAGCACGTTCCCAGCACCTAGCTGGGCCTCTGGGGTGTGGTGCCACTGCGCTGTTACTCTGATTGGAGGGGGTCAAGGAGCCCACGAGCATTGGGAATTGCATGACAGCTGGTGTGAGCCAAACTCCTTAAGTACCAGTCAGCGCTGGGGCACCCACGTATTTCTCAACCCAGGACTCCCGGCGGGCCTCCTGAGATCCCGCGAGATCGGGCTTCCTCTGGGATGCCTGGATGCTGCTGCAGCTGCTCAGGCCTGATTGTGCCATTCTCTGAGCCACCACTGACGCCCGGTACATCCCAGTCCATCCTCTCCTTGCCACTCACCAGCACGTGCACTTACTTCCCCCACACATTTGAAGTCAGGTATCGCACCCCCTGACCTCCAACTGTGCCCTGTTTGCCTTCCTGGAAAACTCCACACTCTACCTACCCAGACTTGGCCCCGGTCCCTTGGTCTCGAGCATCCTACATGGTATTCGAAAGAGAAACTACTTCCTGATGGAGGGGTTTGGGTGAAGGAGCCAGCTCCCCCATCACGCAGTGCCAATAGAAGTCAGAAACAGAGAGCAATGCCCAGAGGCTGCTCTTCAAGGCAAATGCTCCAGGACAGAGAAGGTCTCCTGGGATGAGTTTTAGACAGTGGCAGCTGCCAGGAGAAACAACTAGCCCTGGGGATGTGCGTGAGTGCCTGGGATTCTTTGCATTCTTGTATGAGAGAATGATTGAGTGGGTGTGTGTTTTAATTCTCCCTACTGTGTGAAGTGCAGTAATTTCACTGAGCGTCTTGCACTTTCTCCAGAGCAATGCCCAGATGGGGAGCCCAAGGTGCTTTCAGACCAGGTGTAGACTGTGTACTCGTTAGTGTACCTTGGGTTCAGGGAGTAAGGGCCGTTTTTAACCTTGGGCTCAACTTGTGCTGAGAAGGCCATTTCATCCAATGGGACAGCCGCCAGGTCTAGTAGTGAGAATGTCTAGTCTGCCATAGTCGGGGCACAAGCTGTTGTTTGGGAGGGTTGGTGTGTGTCAGTGAAATGCAGGCGCCCTGTGTACCGCAGAGACATAGTGGGCCTTTCTCTAGGGCATCAGGGGTGGAGTGCTGCCAGTCCCTTATGAGCCCTGGATCTGCAGGCCCAGGTGATCACACAGCTGCATGCCCTGCTCCTTTAGCTATCAGAGGCCTGGGCAGGTGAGGGTGACACGATCTGTGGGTTGTATGGACGCAGAGGCAAGTGGTCTTTGGAGGGCACTGTACTCACATCTGCGGAAGAGGAGAAAGAGGCAGCCAAAGCTGGCAGCACCGGGTATTATCAGGCGGGCTTCCATTCAGGTGCTCTTCCAACCTGACACACCTTATTTTCTGATTTTAGAACGGACTGGCGCGTTCAGGTTGCTTCGGCCTTGGACCTTGGCAGACGTCGGATTTGGGCCCCGAGTTCCACGCCAGAAGCTGGCGTGGCTGCCCAGCGCCCTTCAGGCTCTTGGAAGGCTATAGATTTGTGGCCTGCGCTTGTGCAGTTCACTCCCCCGTCCTGCTTAGGGTGGTCCCTGCCATGCACAGCTTTTGGGGAAGAGGTAGTGAGAGAGAGAGAGAGAGAGTGTGTGTGTGTGTGTGTGTGTGTGTGTGTGTATGTGTGTGTGAATGTTGGACAAAATCCAACAGAGCTAAGGAACCCAAAACCTCAAATGGAATCAAAAATCACAAAAGAGAGTATCCTCCCCCAAAATCAGTTTTTCCTTACAAACTCAAAACAATTTCATGATCATAAACATTGAGAGCTGGGAGAAAAAGTAGGCCTTGGAAAGGAGGCTGATTCATTCATTACAATTTAGCTCTACTCCAGGGAGAAAGCAGAAAGAGTCCTAAGACAAGTGAAATAAAACATTGGCCCTGGTAACTTACAGCCATCATAAGGGACAGAGAGCCTCCTCATAAACAAGAAAAATCTATCCAACAAAAATGTCACCCAGTAATAAGACTCAATCCCTTACTTCCACAAAACTATGAAAGTTCTAATACCTGTAATAGAAATCTACAGTCACTTATCCTAAGAATAGAGATCCTCAGAGACTATAATGATAGTGGCTAATAAAGTTATTGTAGACCCTAATCCATAAATACAAATGGGTAATCAAAAATCACCAACAATTGAGATGGACAAACAAAAAGTAAAAGAAAAATAAACAAGAGAGAAATAGAACTCAGATATAGAACTAATTGCCAGGGATCAGGATTAACACAGGAGAAAGTGGAAATTTTAAAATTACATTTAAAAATTATTCGTAGAAAGAATATTGCTTCTGTATTTAAAAAGTAAAATAAACAATAAGCTACAATAAAAGAGAAGAATTGAAACTTTCAAAACATTTGCTAAAATGAAAATTTAATAAAATGGCTGAATAACAGACTAGATATAGGTGAAAATTAATTATTAAACTGAGAGATTAAAATATGGGATTATGCCATAATGCAAGGCAAATGGAAAAAAAATCATAGGAAATAATGATGTAAAAAATGTAAGATAGATCCAGAAATCCCAGAATCTATTAGAACTTTGAAATGAATAGGAAAAAGAGAATAGAAGGAGAAAATAATGGTTACTTATTTTCCTTAACTGAAAATTCAAATCTTTAGATTGATAGTTCCCCAAAAAGCTGAAAATGAGAAATGAAACCATATGTAATGAAAATGTACAGATATATTACACAGTCTGTCTAGTATGTATATTTCTCAATAAATGTTTAAAAACTTTGAAAAAGGCAAAAAAAATTTTTAATAAGTGAGAAACAAACTACTGATAAGGAAACACTAACAAAAAGAAAGCAAAAGTGATAACATAAATATTGAAAAAATATCCACGGGGAAAAAAAGCATTAAATGTGACATGACAAAAAGTGGTATTTTATACTGATAAAAGATACATTAAGAAGTTACAACAGTAATAAATATTAATGCACTTAATTGCACAAAGTATAAAAAGCAAAAGTTATTAGAAATAGGAAAAAGTAGTTTCTGTTTCAGAGAATGTGGGGCAACAGATATCTTGAATGACTTCCCACTACAAAACATTTAGATTCAGGGTAAAACTTTTTACTGTATTATTGATCTTTCAGGAAATTAAGGAAAACTCCAAGAGAAAAAGAAAAATAAAGTTATAAATGAAAGAGAAGCAGTAAGTTCTAGCAAGACGTAAAAGGTAGGAGTACCTGAAGGATAAATGATATGCCAGCACTGTACCAGGCCTTGGTTCCCAAGTGAACCAAGTTGACCACGTTATTGGTTTAAAGTCACTAGTATCCTCTAGTCTCCATAAAAAGCAATGGTAAATATACTCTAGGGGGAAAACATCATCAGTTTAAGCCCTTAAGATTTCTACAAACTCAGATCAAACATTGATGAGCCTACAGTCAAGAGGATATAAATACTGAACTGTTTCTATGAATGAAACTCAGCATCAATATTAACGACAAACTTGAATACTCAAGAACTTCAGGTATTAAAATTATCAGATATACAATATAACAGAACTTGTATAAGATGGTTAAAGAAATTTTTAAAAAATGGAAATAACAAAATGAGCAAGCAACAGGAGACTATCCAGAGTGACCAGGCAGATCTTTCAAAATAAGCAAATAGAATTTTGGAAATGTAAAATAAAACTGTTGAAATCAATATATCAATGGAGAAAGCATATTAGACACTGATAAACAATTAATGACAACACAGGAAAATAGAGAATAGAAAAGATGAAAGAGAAATCAAGAGACCTAGAGGATAAAATGAGAAAGTCTACCATGCGTCAAGTCAAGTTCCCAGGAAAGAATGAAGAAAATAGAGGACAGGAACCATTTGAAGAAACAATGACAGAATTTTCTAGAACTGGCTAAAGATATGAATCCACAAATACAAGAAACACAATGTATTCCAAACAGGCTAAGAAGAAATCCACACCTTGAAAGTTGTAATGCATCTGCAGTACACCAAAGACAAAGAAAAAAGAAACTGATTAATATGTAGATAAATCTAACTAAAATAGTCTGTATTAACTAGTAATAATAACAATAATGATGATGATGATGCCTAATTTTGAGAGTTAAACAAAGGCACAGTACTGAAATGTTCTAGCATGTTATTCAGGAGGTCAAGTGTACTTTGTACTGGAAGGGTGTTAAAACATGAACATTAGATTTTTGCATAAATATACATCGTAACAATATCAGGGATAAATATTAAAAGGATAGAAATAGAGAATGTTACTTCAAGCCACTAGAGGAACAAATGAAATAAGAAAAAGAGAACTATAGCAAATTCTGAAAAAAGTAATGAAAAGAGAAAGACAATAAGCATTTGTAAAGCTGAATGAATGGAAAGCAAATAGTGAAACAAAATTAAGTAAAGATATAAAGGATTTGAATAACTGTTTAAGTTTGAGTTAGTAGATCTACATAGCAATATAGAATTTTGTACCCAGCAGTGAATATGCATTATGTTCAGATAAAAAGGGAGTATTTACATTTACTAGGGTATCAGTCAGGATCCATCAGGAGATAGAACCCACACCGGCATACTAGGCCTCAAATGAAATATCAACAAAATTTAAAACTAAGAACATAGACCACATTTCCTCATCACAATTCAGCAACACTAAAATTAAAAACAAATGGTTCCACCTTACCACTTAATCAGGGAAGGAAAATTCAAGCATGAGTGTATCAGTTTTCTATTTCTGTTCTAAAAAATTATTGTAACTTAGCAGTTTAAAACAACTCAAATGTATTATCTTACAGTTCTATAAGTTAGAAGTCGAACATGGATCTCAACAGCTAAAATTAAGGTGATGGCAGGTTGCCTTCCCTTCTGGAGGTTTTGGGAAGAATGTTTCCTGTTTATTCAGGTTGTTTGCAGAATCCAGTTCCTTGCGGTTATAGGACTAAGGTCCTGGTTTTCTTTCTGTCTGTAAACTGAGGGCCATTCCCAGCTTCTAGAAGCTACCATATTCGCTGGCTCATGGTTTCCTACTTCCGTCTTTAAAGCCAGAAACAGTGGGTCAAGTCCTCATTCTGCGTTTCTCTCACCCCCTCTTCTGCCTCCCTCTTTCACTTTTAAAAGCCAGTATGATTATTTTGGGCCCCCCTGGATAGGATAATGAGAAAAATCTCCCATCTTAAGGTCCTAAGAATGGAGATCCTCAGTAAGAGACTATAATGATAGCTATTAATGAGGTTTGATTAATAACCTTAGTAAGCTTAATCATATCTGCAAAATACAGTTTGCCAGGTTCTCAGAACTAGGACATGGGCATCTTTGGGGGCCATTAGCCTGGCTACCACAATCAGCTTGGCACACGCACACAAAAAAAGATTGACATTTCCTGATGGTTAGGAGGAAGGAAAACAGTATTGTTGTATATATATATTGATAAAGCCTTTTAGAGCCCAATGATTTCTATCTAATCTAAAATATAAGTTTCAGCCCTATGATTCCAATTCTAGGATGTTCCCCTGAAGAAATACTTGCACATATGCACTGAGATACAGGATATTTTTGTAGCACTGTTTGCAAGAGCGAAAATTCTAAAGAATCTAAATTTCCACCTATATGGTAATGATTAAATAAATTACGATGCATCCATAAAACTTAATGTAATGCAACTTTTAGGAGAATGAGGCAGAACTTACTGAATGTACTGACTTAGGAGAAAAGTAGAAATATATTATGAATCAAAAAACAACTTGCTTAATATATGTGATGAGAAACAGCTAAAATAAAATCTATCTCTTTGAAATTTAAAAATACCCTCCTAAATTACTTACATTAAAGAGGAAATCAAAAATGAAATTAATGAGTATTAAGAAATTACTCACAAAATCTATGTGATGAGCAAAGAAGCACTTAGCAAAGAAATCATAGACTTAAATGCATGTATTAGCTGCCAAGAAAGAACTGAAAATAAATGAGCTAAGCATTTAATACAAGAAGCCAAATTATAATAAAAAATCAACTTATAAGTAGTTGATATTTATAAAACAATAGAAAACATAATGAGTTAAAAATAGAAAAAAGGAGAAACAATTTTAAAACTAGTTCTTTAGAAACGAAAACTTTAGAAAATCTTTTTTTTAGCAAAAAGATATCAATAAATAAAATTAGGAACAAGAAAAGGAACATTGGGAAATATTTTTTAAGGTAAAGATAATAACATAGAGATTGATTACCATAGGTTGGGGGTGGGGAGAATTAGATGAAATGGACAGTTACAGAAAATTTCCCAAAAAGGTTTATGCTACAAAAATTGAGTTTAAAAACAGATAGGAAACCTAAATTAAACAATAATGAAAAATATATTGAAAGGATAGTCAATATCTATCCTTCTTCCAGAATGCACAAGTCCCAGTTTTACTGGTCAGTTCCACCAAATTTAGAAAGAACAGATAAATCCTATGTTATTTAAACTTATTCAGAGCATAAGAATAAAGATGAAAAGCTTATCAAAATCATTATTGTTTACAAAGAAACTATAGATTCCTCTTACTCATGAATAGAGATTTTTATAATGATAAATAAATATTGGCAAATCAGGACTAGAGTTGTATCATGTTAGGGTTTATCACAAGAAAAAAAGTTCTACATTAAAAGAGCTATTAATATAATGCAAATCATTAACAGATTGGCTTAAAAAATATGACAATCCTAATAAATGCTAAAACATTTTATATATAATTTCCCCTCTTGGTGGATCCAATCTGAGGCACCATCTATACCCACAAAGTCCAGGATGAATTCCACAATGTCACACAGTATAGGTTAAGGAATACACTTTTGGAGGGAAAGGGGAAACAGGCATGCCAGTAGTTAGCAAGGGAAGAGATGACATAGATGGACACCCCTAATCCTCCCAACATGCCACAGGGAGGCCAGCCAAGCCAGGGCACTGCTGGCCCAGAGTCTATGTAGGCTGTTCTAGCAGAGGCACCTTAACCCCCACCCCTACTACCGCATCCACATCCTCGTCTCTTCCTTATAATTCTAGCATGAGTCAAACTTGAGGGTGGGGAGAACACTCAGGCTGCTTAGCATCAGGATCTGTGGATTTGAAGTGAAAGCAGTTTACAGGAATTTCCCGGGAAGGTCAGCCATCTGTCTTACTGAAGACTTTGGGGCAATAGGATGCTGCAGTCTCTCTTGTGAAGGTGGGGCAGGGAGGGGGTAGAAGCCGGGTTCAGTAAGTTCTTTCCTTACTGAAGTAGGAGAGGCATCCTTGTCTCAGCTAGCCTGATCTCCAAGCAAGCCAGCCTGAACCACAAGGTCACCTTTGGATAATTCTGCTTCTTGCCTCACAAAATTCAATTCCTATGCATGTCTTTTCAAATCTTCATAAACTTGGAATAGAAAAAAAATTATTTTGCTTTATTGAGGAAAATCTACCAAGAATGTGAAGCAAGCTTCATATTTGATAATAGCAGATCAAAGGCATTCCCTATTTAAAGCAGGAATAAGATAAGGAGGACCTTGCTTTTATCATTTCTGGAGACCTTCCCAATACAGTAGGAGCAAAAGAAAGATATATTTTTAAAAGGCAGGGTTGTCAGTATTTGAAGATACGATTGACTAACCAGAAAACAGAGGTTTCTGAAAGAGTGTTGATTTTATTTCTTGACCTAGCTGATGCTTATATGGTGTGTTCACTTTGTAAAAATCATCAAGATTTTTACTTACAATTTGTGCGTTTTTTGTATATATCCTGCTCTTCAATTTTGCTTCAAAGAGAAAGAATTAAAATCAAGAAATAACCATGCATATATGGATATTTAGTATAAGATAAAATTAACATCTCAAATCAGTGGTAGAAAATTGACAACTCAATAAACAATGTTGAGACAGTTATCTAGTAAGGGAAAATTTAATTTAGATCACTTATAGTTAGAGAAAATTATAGATGGATGAATGATCTAAACATTAAAATCTATAAACCTACTAGAAGAAACTATAGGGAAATATTTTTATAATTTTTGATTGAAGACACAAAGAAAAAATTGATAGATCTGCCTACAAGATACCAGAAGCAAAGTTAAAAGATAAGTGACAGACAAATGGGAAATATTAACAACATATATAGGAGAAAAAGGAATAACGTCAGAATTTATTAAAGAGCTCGTAAAAATCAATAAGAAAAAGACAATTCAATATTTTTTTAAAGAGCAATGGTATGAACTGGCAATTTACAGAAAAAGCAATGCAAGCGACCGACACATTTAAGTAAATATGTTTAGTCTCATATACTGAATGAAAAAATTAAAAATAGTAATGTAATACTATGAATCACACAACAGATTGACCTAAATGAAAAATTTGACCATATCCAGTGTTGGTTAAGATATGGGGAAACAGGTGCTGTTAAGAAGCATAGAGGGGCCGGCCCGGTGGCGCAAGCGGTTAAGTGCGCGCGCTCCGCTGCGGAGGCCCGGGGTTCGCTGGTTCGGATCCCGGGCGCGCACCGAAGTACTGCTTGGTAAGCCATGCTGTGGCGGCGTCCCATATAAAGTGGAGGAAGATAGGCACCGATGTTAGCCCAGGGCCGTCTTCCTCAGCAAAAAAAGAGGAGTATTGGCGGATGTTAGCTCAGGGCTGATCTCCTCACAAAAAAAAAAAAAAAAAAAAAAAAAAAAAAGAAGCGTAGAAATTTGTGCAGCTCTTTAGAAAGCAATTTGGAAATATCTATCAAATTTAAAATAAGCATACTCTTTGAGACAACATTAACATTTAATACTATTCTACAGAAACACTTGTACAAACAACAAAAGAATGAAATATTTATTGTATCTTAGTATGTAATAATTAATAAAATATTAGAAATAGCCATCCAATGGTAATGTTAAACAAATAATATATATTTGAGTTATTAAAAGAATGAGATAGCCAATATGTACAAACAAGGTAAAATGAAGAGAAAAAGAAGGTCATAAAAGATTATAGTATAGTCCCATCTTCAATGAAAAAAAAAGTCTATACATGTTGCTGGGGATTTTGAGCAGAGCCTATCAACACCACCTCTTCCTCATTTAGAGTACATAAGAAATTGAGAGAATCTAAGCCCAAATAGATGCAGTTAGAGAAAAAATATCATCTTTATGTGACAACTATAACTGACAAGGTATCAGATAGACTTTCTCTTCTAACAGAGTATTTAGTCAAGTGGGAAAGAAACTGATAATAAACAGATGAAAAATAAACCAACAAGATACTTTCAGATGCTGATGAGTGCTGTGAGAAGAATAAAACATAGCAATGGAGAAGTTAAGGGGTGGGGTTGGGATGGGAGGAGCTACTTTAGATTGGGTAGTACGAGATCTCTTTGCAGAGTTGAAAATGCCAGGGCTTAGCCTCTTGAGATCTGGGCGATAAATGCAAAGGCCTTAAGGCGCTACAGAGCTTGATAGGTTGAAGGAACAAAAACTATGACAGTGTAACTAAAGCACAGTGAATAAAGGGGAGACAGTTGAGAGAAGAAATTTTTTAAAGTAGGCTGGAAACACACCTTGTGGGGCATTTGGACTTAGGCAGTTGTTTGGATTTTATTCTGAGTATGATGGCAGGGTTTTAAACTCAGGCTGGACATGATCAGATTTAACATTTCAAAAGGACCACTTGGCTGCTGGGCACAAAGTGTAAGGAGACAAGAAGGAAAGCTGAGGGGGGCTTTCTCTGGTTAGTCCTAAATTGAAAGCAGGAACAAAAATTAGGGAAGCTCTCAGTTGTTAATGAAGTCCTGGCCATTTGGGGCTAATTGTTACAGAAGTTATTGTTTTTCTTCTTGGATTGTTTCTAGAGATAGCAATCAGGCTTCCTGCAAGTCTGACCTGTAGCAGGCTGGCTTCCTGGGCTGTTTATTGTAGATTAGGGGTTAGTTTCCTGGGAAGATTGTGGGTTGGAGTTCTACTTTTATATATGGTCTGGCTGTTGTCCATTTGTATATTCAGTCTCTCAAGTGGTAGTGGTTTGAATGGGAAATGACCAGACTCACGGCATTATCTGGCCATGGACCTAACAGGACTTGTTAATAGATTGGACACAGGGAGATCAGGGAAAAAGAAGAATCTGGCATGATTCCTAGTCTGGGCCCTAACAATTAGGTATGTTAGACAACTTACTCTTACAATCGAAGAAGCAAAGTGTAGCTTGGGCCACAAAGCTGAGCCCTTGTATTCAGAGCAGTGGTCAGCAAAATTTTTCTGTAAAAGACCAGATAGTGAATTTTCAGCTTTGCAAACTATGTGGTCCGTGTTAGAACTCCTCAACTCTGCTGTTGCAGCATGAAACAGCCATAGACAAAATATAAATGAATGAGAGTGGCTGTGTTCCAATAAAACTTTACATATGAGCAAGGAAATTTGAATTTCATATAATGTTCTTTTCATTTTTTTCAACCGTTTAAAATGTGAAACCCATTCTTAGCTCACATGCCTTACACAAATAGACAGCCGACAGGATTTGGCCTGAGGGCCATAGTTTGCTGACCCCGATCTAGAGTCAAGGATTGTTAGGTGTATGTGCCAAACATCACGCTATGACTTAATACAGATTATTTTATAATTCTTACAACTCTATGAGGTCGCAGTTATTATTACAGTATACCCATTTTAATAATTAGGTAACTGAGTCTTAGCGAAAGTAAGTAGCTTTTGCAAGGTCACTTGCCTAATGAGTGACAATACCATTTGTTACTGAACTAACAACATTTGACTTGGATTCAGTGCAACACCTCTCTTCACTAGGCAGGTAACCTCAACTCAGTTGGCCTCTCTCACCTTTAGTTTGCACAAGATTAAGAATGATAATAATATATATCTATCTTCCTATGGTTGTTGTGGAACTCAAACAAAATAATACACTTTGTAATGCATTTTATGAACTGTAATGTTTTATCTCTACTCTTACCCCAACGTAGCCACATGGTTTGCTCCCTCATTTCATTCAGGTCTTTGCTTAAATTTCACCACATCAAAGAGGTTTTTCCTGGCCATCCTATCTAAGATAGCACCCGCTGTACTATGATGCTTTTTCTTCATAACACTTTTCACACTCTGATACATTATAGATTTCTTTATTTGATTACTGTCTGTCTTCCCACACAAGAACACCATGAGAAGCACCAGGAGAAAAGAGACTATCTGTTTAGGATGGATTTTACTGTTCCTGGCCACTAAGAATTGTACAGTGAGCATTACAAATGTGTGTGTGTGTGTGTGTGTGTGTATGTGTCTGTGTGTGTTGTAATAGCAATACAGTGTGGTAAATGCTGTAGTAGCAGTAGGGAACAAAATATGTTTTTAGCTGCCTTGGCAGAATTGGAGAAGGTCCTTCACAGAGAAGATAACATTTCATATCGCCAGTAAAATAATATTTTGGAAGTTGCAGAGGAGGAAAGATGTCCAGACAGGAGAAACAGCATGATCAGAGGCACAGAAATCTGTAGGCCACAAAGAGAAGTCCAGTGGGTTTCAAGGTTGGGGATGGCAGAAAATGTGAGGTTAAATGAGAGGTTAAATGACCATTCATCAAGGATGTTTGATAAAGTACTCAAAATTTGGGAGGAAGGTTGAATTCTAAGGTCCCTTTCCACTCTATAATACTAGGCTATGTTTATTTACTATCAATAACTTATGGCATCATATACTGTTCTTGCCTCAGTGAGCTATTTGTAAAGTGAATAATCAGCTTCTAATTTACTTGTTAGCAATTCACAAGTTCACATAAAGAGTTTGCTAACACTTGAAGAGTCCCTATTCTGACAATAATAACTGAAAACCTGATACTATCTATTGATGAATCATTCTTGTAAACTGTTGAATGCTGTTTCGTTTTAAAATGTTCTTGGAAGGACCAGTACAGAGCTTGGTTATCATTTGCCTTAGCAAAGTGTCTCATGGGTAAAAGTTCTCATGGGTTGAAAATTTCTATAATGGCTATACTAAAAAAGAGATAAAAACTATTGCTTTTGTTGTTATAGTCAAATAAATGACTCAATATAATATTAACAGCAGATTCTTCCACAGGAAAAAAAAGTGTAATCGTGATTACAAGAAGCCCAAATATTTTATTTGGACACTTTCGATTTTGAATTATTTTATACACAAAATTGTGTCCATGCAAAACCCAAATATTCATAAACATGTTGCTTAACGATATCACAGAACATCTCTAATTTTAACAATTAGTGTTTTCAATATTCCCTAGCCATTTGTGAAAATAATTTCAGTGTATTCGACTCAGTTCATGCAAAAATTAAATGTATGACATTTTATATTTTGTTGGCAAATTGAATAACCTAGCATTTGATCCCAATATCTTGGAAAAGAAACTCTTTATAGGTAACAGTGGTCCTATCAGAGTTTTCTCAATCTAGCCATATCTCCAAGACCAGCCAAATTCTATGTGTAGTAGAATAAACACAGATACACTTTCATGGAGACAGTGTGCCAGTTTTTAATCATCCCTTTAATCACCTCCAACATCTGCCAGCTTTTGTCTTTCTGAAAGTGCAGCCACTTTTAGCGTGACCCCCAAGAGGCAAGTGCAATATACAAAAAGCGTGGTGTGGTGCTTTCCAATTGAGTCCCTCTTGGCTTTCAGTTGAATGATGCCCCAGCCTGGTTTGGCTGAGATCAGATGGATAACTCCCCTCCCCCACCTTTCAATATGGCAACACCACAGGAGTCCTGGATCCTGAAGGGTTTTCCAGCGGTTCCTGAAATAAAATAACATAAAGGAGAAACCTCTGAAGAGGAGGTTCACAAGTCAAAAGGACAAAAATTGTGTGAGGTGGGTGGACACTAATATATATGTGAGCAAAAGCAAATCACAGGAACTATGTAGGATTTATCAACAAATCAGATGCCTTCGTTTAGAGTAGCAATTCTGATTGCAAATTAGCTGGGTAGGATAAAGTATTGGAGACAGTTTACAAATCAGACAGATTCAAAGAGTGCTCCTACTGGGGCTTGGCTTAGAATAAATCCTGCCTGAGTACCCTGAAATTCTGAGTTTAAATAATCAATTGCTATTGATTTTTCACTTTTGTTCTGCCAACATTTGGTTATTCCCTGGGTCATGTAGCCCTGCCATTTGAGCCAAAGTCAATAAAGAATTTATTCATTCATCAGAATCTGCAGAGGTAGAATGTAATGCTGAAAAATTACATTTAAGATTTTCTACAGTAAATATCAAACATTTTGTGTGGAATTTTAATGTCCATGACCAATCTGTATTAAGGACACCAGCAAAATAAACTAATGACTGATTTTGATGACTTGAATTGTATTACTGCAGGAGAAAAGTAACTTAAAAAGAATCAACTTATAATTGTTTTGGACCTTGTAGAAGGATTGTGAATATTAATTTCTCATACATAACGATCATGAAGTTGTATTATTATTTTCTTTATAATTCTTGGAAGCACCAGATACAAATAGAGTGTTATGGTCTGACCTCTATTGGCCAAGTTCGTTTCAATGATAAGCTGTTGATAAGCACATAGAAGTAAAGATTTCTGTAGCAATATTGAAGTATAAGAGCTCCCAGTTTGTCTAATCTTTACAACTAGTGCTCGTGAAAACATCTCGATTAACTAGAAAAAGTTTATTCATTTCTCACTTATTACATTTACTCTAATATTCTCTTTAATTTTTATAAAAAAACAAAATGTCTTGTAGTGCCTTTCAAGAAGGAGAAAGCTCTAGCTCTATCAATTACTTCCAATAGTAATATCAAACTGGTTTTTTTTTTATGTATATAAAGATGGTAAATGTTGCTCAGAATATTTTAGTAAATTAATAAGGTTCTATTTCATCATATTATTTAGCAATTATTTTCTAGGACGTTATTTCTTTTTAGAGTCATCTGTTGATTTCTACCTGGGAACCTCTTTGAGGGTAACCATTGGTGTACAGTCTTAACCACATTCTTACTTCCTTCTGTGATTCAGTATATGAAGTTCTCAAATTTATGACTGTGGAAACTTCTCGGATCTTCTATGTCTTTCCTAATATTATATAGCCTTTGTGTAGTGCTTTATATTTACAGAAATTTTCTCATCAGTTTTCCATCCTATCCTCACATCAGGCATTTCCTCTGTTTTACGCATGAGGAAATAGATACGAAAAGATTAAGTGAAACCAAAGTGTAAAAATGTCACTTATAGAATCCAGATTAGAACCCATCACTTTCTCCACTAGATCAGTTTCCATTCGTCCTGCTTGAGTTAAACTTTAAGGATAATAGCTCCTATAAACTCATTAGTTTCAGACAATGTTCCATAAATTCAATAATTTTTTTAGCTATACAAAACTCAACCTGGGACAATGAAGATAAGTGCCATTATACTCAAATTTTAAAAACTAATTCATGAATGTTAATTTATAAAATTTACAAAATAGTAAATCATATGAACAAGATTTTCTTCTCCCAAATAAATGAATATATTAATGTAAAATTGGATTTTCCAAAAATGACCATATATTTTTTATTTCCATTGTAATTTTTTTAAAGAATTTTAAGTTGTTGGGGGAAGGTTAAACCTTTAAGAAAGTGCATAAAACAAATGTTTGCCTTAAGTTTCTTTTCATTAACAACCATTAGAAACCCACATGCGGATTTTCCAAATTCATATCCCATCATCCAAAGTACATATTTTAAATAACTCTTTGGATTTGTATGGAGTTTTGTTCTTTTTCATACCAAGTCATTCATTCCTATATTAAGAATGACATTTTGAATCATAAGATATTTTTATCAAATAAAAAATTAAATGATTGACTATCTCAACATTTTCATTTTACAAATACAAAATGTAGATTTCAAAGATAGATTCAGCAGTGTTTTTTGTGACTCTAAATGGTATTTTCTTTCTGCTTTTTCAAAACAGGAAAAAAAAATTAAGTGAGGGTTTGTGTGGCACACAAGTGAACACAATTAAGGAAACCCTCATTGTTGTCTTCTGAATAGACTTGTCACATTACTATTCACAGCTTTGTCTAGTGGCAGTGGAATATCAAAAAGATACTGAATAATATAGCAAAAATCTATTGTGCCACTGAGATCTAATCTTTGTCTGAATGTAATTGCCTTATTAAAAGATTTGCAAGCTTACTCTTTCTGTGATTCTAAAATAAGCCAAGAAAAACCATGCTGTAAAACTATAACTGTAGTCTCTATGATATGACAACAGCTTGTAAGTCAAACTGAAAATTAAAGCCCCATTCCATGGCTCCCCAGCAATGGCATGGATGCTTCTAGTCCTGCAATTATCCCTGGTGGTATGAATGGCATTTGGAAGACTTTCTTCCCATGAACTTAGCTCAGAGTGCCTGAGGAACTGCTTATGTAAATATGAATATCTCATTTAGATTGTAATTTATGTTATGTGGCAGTGTCTGCTTCTTAGTACCTGTTCATTATAGGTAATAGATTCAGGATAAGCTCCTTTGTCTTTTTTCCCCACCCCCACTCCTCAGAAACACCTTGCTCTAAGCCTTCCTAGGGGGAGAACAGTTTCACCCTTCAGTGGAAGTAAAGAAGTCATTGCACATACTGATGCCAATACCCATTACAAATTGTCAGCGTTAGTAAATAGCGTAAGTGGATGAACCTTCTCTCTTTTTTTTTGCCCTTAAGCCTATTCCTTTTTTATATATTGTAATGTTCTACTTTTATAATTTCATAAAAAGCATTGGTTCCCACTCCCTTCACTCGAATATAATAATAAGACATAATACAAGCTCCACAGTAATAACAGCGTTAATTCTCTTTGGTTGTGGCCTCATGTCCTAATTCTTAATAGAGAATGAATAACAACCAATTTCATTTTTCTGTAATATAACTCTCTCATTTAGGAAACAGTAGTCGGTTTAACACAACCCCTTCAGTAAGAGTGGATTGGAGTAGGGCAAGGGGCGAGGGCTGTTGATAGATTCATGTATATTTTAGCACTGTGGAAGTCAGAAGAATTTTTTGTTATTCATCCAGCCTTGATGGGTTTTTGGTATATATTAGATATGTATAAGATATGACTTACGTAAATTAGACAAAGTTTTTCTTCAATATTCTCTGCACTTCAATAGCATAGGAGCAATCTATTGACATAATTGTGAATTCATAACCACTTGTTTGCCAAAATGAAAGTATAAAGTTAAGTCTACTCAGAAACTATAACTCATCACTGTCATCACCATGAAACATCAATTTAGCACTCAAAATTACATTTGAGCTCATCTTCAAAACACAAAAATTTGACATATCAACTACACAAAAGGGGATTTCTTCAGTGAGAGTATAGCAAAATTCCCAGAATGTAAGCTTGTTTATAGTAGTAAGCTTCCCCTTACAAAATCCAGATTTTGGTTAGCTGTTATGGAAATTAGGACTACATAACTGTCCTTAAAAGAACATTTTTATTCAGACTATAGGTATACAAATTAAGAAGACCAAATATATTTGCACATAATTTGCATGTGCAAATTTATCTGTACCTTCACATCTAAATAGTCACGATTTAAACTCAATTATTACTTCCCAATAGTCCATTTCTTGATTTTTTTTCCTTCCTTTTTCTTAAAATGCTCACCAGATCTTCTAAGTTTATATCTTGCATGGGAAATTGGAAGATAGAAACAGAAGACTAAAATATATTGTCTCAAATAAGTCCAACTCTTAGTGTCCTTGAGCAAGAATGAAGTAAATGCTGCTGTACAGCAAGACTAACCCAAGTTTGTCAGGTAGATAATACACAATTGTCCAATTAAAGCAAAATTAATGTGATACAACATTGGGCTTCTAACTTTATGCAATTCTGGCAAAGCCGTTCATTCATTCTCTTTCCAAAATCTCTTGGATTAGCTGTAAGAATGTAAGCAAAAAGGAGTATCCACTCCACCTTACCCCATCCGCATGGCTTAACCAAATTAAACGCTCAATATCCTAGGGTTTCCAAACTTGGATGGACAATTCTGAGTGTAAAAGAGGGAGCTCTTAATAATTATACCAAGAAAAGAGTAACCAGAAGTGTCTCATGAAAACTAGGATGAATGAATACTACATCCTTCCTCCCTAATCTCCCCATTTCCAGGGCAGGATACCTCACACTTTTCTCTCTTAGGATGGAGATAGTGAGTAATAGATGTGATGTTGATGACGTATCTTAGACAAAGACTTGCCTGTTCCTGGAGACATCCTTTTGTAATCAAAGGGGTAAACTGTAAAGTTTAGTCTTTGGGGGTCTCAATTTTTCATCTGTAGAATGAAGATGTTGGAATGGATAATTTCTAAGACATCTTTCCTATTGTAATATTCTAGGATTTCCCACATGAACTTGAAGTTCTGAGTTGTTAGGAAGAGGAAAACACAGAAAATGTTTTGCTCCTTGTTTTAAAAATGTTAGTCATATGTTAAACGTAAGAAAATATCACATTTTTTTCTCTTAAACATGAAATCTTTGAGGGCCTGTTTTTAGAGATGGTACATAAGCTTGGGTTCTAACATCTTCAAGGAAAAAAATATTTCTTTTACTAAAATCTAAGTGTAAAGCAAAATTGAAAAAATAGATTGTAAGTGATACAAATATTGTCATAAACCAATAACATTTTTAATATTTTATAAGACCAATACTGATCAAATAAACATTACATGTAATGATTTTTATTTCAAACTCTTCAAATTATGCCAACATCCCTCTTCTTCTGAGTTTATCTCCTTGTAGCCTCCTACACCTTCAGTGAAGACTATTTTCTCTCTCCAATTTCTGAAACAAATTACTTTATCTCTGAGATGTTGAATACTCATTTGTTTCTCACCAGACAGAAACGTTTCTTAAGTTTCTTAGGTTCCTTACATGCAAGATCAGTTATTGTTTGAAGACAATTACTTGAAACAGATATGGATGTTTTTTCAATTAAATCATAAAAGCGTATCCAGTACAATCTCATGAACATCCATTGTAAATTTTCCATTTATTGACTTCAGTTGGTTGTATGTTTTCTCCCTCTTTTGTTTCTAATTTTACCTTACATAATAAAGGTTAGCCTAAAAGTTCATAGAATTTGTGCAGAAGATCTAAAGTGCCTAATATCTCTATACAATATTTAGGTTATTTTAGAAGCCATTTTCTGAATCTAGCCATGATTCTTGGCTACAAAGAATTAGAAAATATATTATACTTGTGGGTATAATTTTAATGTAAATATTTTTAGAAAATGATATTTTCATCCCTGTGATATATTATGATGCTATAAGTCTTGATTTCAAATTGGAAGATATTCCAATGAACATTTTCCTTATTGTCACAGTCAATATGACAATAGGTATCCCATCTCTTCTCTAATATATTGACTGTATTCATACCGAATGTAGATTTTTTATTAGTATCTTTTTAAAACGTAAATTACTGGGGCCCACCCAGTGGTGTAGTAGTTAAGTTCACACCCTCCACTTCAGTGGCCCATTGTTCACGGGTTCAGGTCCTGGGTGTGGACCTACACACTGCTTATCAAGCCATGCTGTGGCAGGCATCCCACACATAAAGTAGAGGAAGATGGGCATGGATGTTAGCCCAGGGCCAATCTTCCTCAGCAGAAAGAGGAGGAATGGCAACAGATGTTAGCTCAGGTTAATCTTCACCAAAAAAATTATGTATATAAATTACTAACTTGTAAGTCCAAAAAATAGTGTATTCTTCTTTGAAATTCCTAGAATATGATTTTTTGTACTACATTTATACTATCCCATAATTCACATTTATTTTGCTTTTGTTTTATCAGAAGCAAGTCTTTTGGATTATTTGCTTATATTGACTACAATACAGTGTAGATATAATCAGAGAAAATCTACTATTTAACTTTAAGGTTACCGTAGGCATTAAATATTCTCTGACAGATCTTATATGGTATTGTCATAAAAAAAGTAATAATTGTTACCTTGAGAAATCAACTTGGATTAAATATGAACATCATGTATACATTTCTTAATTAATCTACTGGTACTTTCAACAATATTTTCAACTTTATGGTATTTTAAATGAAAGTTATGTATGGACTTCTACTAAAATCATTTTTACTATAACTTTCTGTTTTAAATTTTTTATTTTATCGTATTTTATTATAAAATTAACACATAAATATTACCTAAAATTTGTAAAATAGAGAAAAGTAAAAGGAACAAAATACATTCACTATCTCAACATCTAAAGACAGTTTTTATTACCGTTTTGGTAATTTTCCTTCCAGTCTTTATTCCATAGACTGTTTTAAAGTTGATTTTAATTACACTGTGTAAAATTGTGTATACTGATTTTTACATTTAACATCATATAATGTTTCTTATAGTGATATAAACTATTCATGAATGTCAATTTGAAGGATATTGCGAGAATCACATGAGATAAGGCATAGAAAGGACTTAGTATAGCTCATGATACACAGTAACTATATGTCAGCACATGTCAGCTACTATCTTCATCATTATGTTATTATATAATACTGAACCATAAGGCTCTACCATAATGTTCATAACCATGGAGTTATTAAAAGATTTTTAGTTTCCTTACCTTTTTAGCTTTATAAATAATGCTGGATTTGACATATTTTGTACATAAAGCTATTTCCACATTTTATATTGTTTCCTTAGGAGAGATTTCCAGAATGGAATTACTGAATAAAGTGGGATGCACATGTCAAAGGCTTTTAAAATACATCACCAAATTTTTTGCAGAAGGTTGTCTTGACTTCTACTCCCACTATCGGTTTACAAGATTGGACCCTTTGTGGCGCTTGCTCTGACATTCAATACTGTCTCTTCATTTTTTTCCTTGGTACACATTCACCTACTACTTTAATCATATTCTTAGCTATATCTGTACCTAATACCATATCCCCTTTTCTATTTTTGAAGAATAACCTTATTGACATAATTTAAGAACAACGGAAAAGACAGAAGAAAAATGCAAAGAATTCTCTAATGCCCTTTATCAGAGTTCCAAGGTGTTGGCATTTTATTACATTTGCTCAACCCTTTTCTCTTTCTCTCTCTCTCTCTCTCTGTTGATATAGATACAAGTTTTTTTCTGGAATGTATAAGAGTAAGTTGCATAAATGACACATCTACCTGTAACTACTTATTTTACATGAACACAATTATCAGTAAATTAACATTGACATGATAATATTGTCTAATCAATAGATTAGACTTTTAATTAAAGCATTTGTGCTATCTCAGGATTGGTTTCTATTTTCTGCTTTTTTTCTGGACTATAGGTCACATTTTCCTTTTTTTTTTGCACGGCTAGAAAAAATTGTATTGTGTACTGGACATTGTGGATGACACATTGTAGTGACCAAATTTTGCTTTCTTCCTTTGAAGAGTTTTGAGATTTCGTTCTAGCAGAAAAGTGAACTTGGGATGACTCACCCTCCAAACTATCTCCCCTGTGGTGAGCAGCAGCTGAAATCTGCTCATCTTTTCTAGCTTTCTGACTTGACATCACCAGACTGCTTAGAGTCTTCCTCATGCATGCCCAGTTTGGGGGTTAACCACGGATTTGAGGAAAGATTATATATAGATTCAGGCGCTCCCCACTCTGTGGAGCCCTCTTTTGTGAGATTTACCCCCTTTTGATTTTAAACTATTCAGAGGGCCCCAAAATCCGTACTTTGACACCACAAGCCAATAATTCTGTCCCTCCACTCTAGCTGCCCTGCACTGCACAGACTAGGGAGAGTCCTCAGGGAAAAGTCTATACAAATGTGGATCTCCATTCAGTGCAGTTTTCTTCTTTCAAGGATCAATTTTCTTTCAGTACTTTTTCCTGCTTTTGGTTAAACTCCGTGCCTTCTATTTTTTTTTAAACTTAATCCACAGATTACAATTGTTATATGCAGGATGATTATTCCAATACAAGATCTTTGGCTATGACTGGAACCAGAATTTAATGATTTTGTAATCTACATCAGACTCTAACAGATTTAAAGCAGCATTTCCCAAAGTCTGTTGTATAGAACACAAGTAGTTCCTTAAAATGAACAATCAAGGGAACGTCGTTCTGGGGTCAAATATTTAGGAACACTGCCTAGTCTTTCATCCACTCTGCCTCTCAGACATTTACAGTTGTATAAGCATATTGAAGGATAGTCCAAGTCCTTAAGTAAATAAAACCATTAAACTTTAACACACTGTTTCACTGATTTAATAAATATTTATTAAGTGACATTTTAGTGTTTTTCCCAGACATATTTCATTATGGAACTCTCTTTTATTTTCTTTTAACATTTTTTATATTCTGTAACCTAGTGTTCTATGTAACACACTTTAAAATACTGCATTAAAAGTATGGCCTTCAAAATGCAAATCAAACCTACAATGAAATATCACCTTCTACCTGTCAGAATGCCTATAATTACCAAGACAAAAAAATAACAAATGTTGGAGGGGATGTGGAGAAAAGGGAACCCTCATACACTGCTGGTGGGAATGCAAACTAGTGCAGCCACTATGGAAAACAGTACAGAGATTTCTCAAAAAATTAAAAATAGAAATACCATATGATCCAGCTGTTCCACTACTGGATATTTATCCAAAGAACTTGAAATCAACAATATAAAGAGATTTATGCATCCTTATGCTCCTTGCAGCATTATTAACAATAGCCAAGATATGGAAACAACCCAAGTGCCCTTCTACAGATGAATGGATCAAGAAGATGTGGTATATATGTACAATGGAATACTACTCAGCTGTGAAAAAGACAAAATCATCCTATTTGCAACAGCATGGATGGACCTTGAGGGTATTATGTTAAGTGAAATAAGCTAGACAGAGAAAAACTAATTCTGCATGATTTCACTCATATGTGGAAGATAAACAAACAGATGGATAGAGAGAACAGATTAGTGGTTACCAGAGGGGAAGGGGACTGGGGGTTGGGCAAAAGGGGTAAAGGTTCAACTATGTATAGTGATGGATAAAAATTAGATTACTGGTGGTGAGCATGATGCAGTCTATACAGAATTTATAAATAATAATGTACACCTGAAATTCCACAATGTTATAAACCATTATGACCTCAATCAAATAATTGAAAAAAAAAGTATGGCCCTTACCTAGAATTTTAATTTTTTCTCCTAGAACTACATTTCAAAAATTTTCTGTTCCAGAAAACTGGTCTATTATCCCTTAAACACATCTGATTTGTTTTTAACCTCCATAATTTTATTTAGGGCAATTATATTTATCAATATATTTCATCCCTAACTAGTAAATTTATATTTCCCAATTATTTTACCATGAAGGTCAATATATTTTTTACTGTTTTTATTCAAACTGGAATCCCACTAAAAATCTAAGATAGTCCATAAAATTTCTCCCACAGGTGTAGCACATATTAGAGAGCAAGCAGAATAAAAATGAAAGCAGAATTACAATATATAAAGCAAATGTCTGTTGTTGTTTGGTTATCTATTACTGTGAAACAAACTACCCCAAAACTTAGTGCCTAAAACAGTAACTGTTTTATTATATCTCATAATTTTGTGGGTCAGATATTCAGGGAGGATTTCGTTGGCAACCTCTTCCTCCCCACGTGGCATCAACAAGAGTTACTCAGGGATCTTCAGCGAGCTTCTGGGCTGGTCAATCAGGTTTAGATAGCTTCACTCACTTCCTTAGCACCTTCATTGGGATGCAAGGAACCATCTGCATTTCCTGTGGCCTCACAGCCTCTCCATGTGATGTCTCCTGCTGAGGAGTCAGATTTTTCCTATGGTGGCTCTGGATTCCAAGTGAGGAAGGTGGAAGCTGTCATTCCTCTTAAAAGTAAGGTCCAGAATTGGCTGGAGGGCCCCTTCTCTCATAACATTTTGTCAATGTAGTCATTGCCCATCCAAGATTCAAAGCACATGGGAGGAATTTCAAAGAATTTGTGTCCATCTTTAATCCACCATGCCATTCTCAGGGTAAAAGGCAGTAGACATTCTGCAGAAACTAGTATGAAAGATAAGGAATTCTGTTCTATTCAAAAATTACATAGATAGGGACAATAAGTTAGTAGAAATTGCTAGTGTTAAGACATATTATTGAAGAAATTATTAGAGGTACTGCAGACATCAAAAATATATGAGTATATGATGAACTACTTCATGCCAAAACATTTGAAAATTTAGATGAAAAAAATTTCTAGAAGGTATAGTTTATAAAACTGGTTTAGGCAGAAATAGAATTATCTAGGTAGTGCTACACTATTGAAGAAATTGAATCCAATCAAAAATCTTGCCACCTGGAAAACTTCAAGCCCAAATGACATCACTAATGAAGACTTCCAAACATTCAAGGCAAAAGCTATTCCAGTCATAGGTCTTCCAAAGAATAGGAATAGAGGTTATATTCCTATATCATTATATAAGGCTAGCATAGTCTCATGTATGCTATGTTTATTGGAGAGATCAGCTCATAATTGCCTTTTCTTGTGCTGTCCTCAGCATGTCAATAACTCTAGTTTGTCATTATGTAAATACATAAAAAATACAAAATATAACTTACATTATACATTCAATATTACCTCACATTATCAAAAACTAATTAAACACTAACACGTGTTAATGTGTGATGATCAATCCCCCTCAAGAACTTAAGGGACATATATGATTGGATTCTACACAGTCTTTTTTTCCTTTAGATTTTCTGGATATAACAAGGAAAAAAGGTTTTTAGTGTTAGTGTTCTCTGTTTTCCTCTCTTTCTCCCCATCACTACTAGAGCTAATTTTATCATTGTCCATTTAGATTCTCTCTCTCCCTACCTCCTGATGAGAACTCCTTTTTTGCTGGACCTGTTCTTTTGTGATGCAAAAGTATAAGGATGAGAGTGAGAGAGGGAAGAAGGAGAGAGTCCTTAGCCACAAAGGCTACATTTATTTATATAACAGAACTGGGAGAGAGGGGACAAAGAGATTGAAAGACCTGGGTATCTGGGAGAGTTTTAGGAGGTTCCTAAGTAAGATTCTTCAGAGAAATTACAAGATGAGTAAGGTGCATTTTAGAAAGTATAGTTTGGGACTATAAATTTGATCCTCTTTTTTGTTCTATAGACATAAGTAAAGATTGAAATTACGTTTCAGTGACCAATGTAGTAGTAACTAACACTACAGTGATAGTCTTTGCTTATTTATGACACCCTTCAAAGAATGAGCAATGTGGAGCACTACAATGAACATGTTCCATTTTTACAATAAATATTAAAAGAAAAAATTACTCATTTATCCCAGGTATCAGCTGGGGTGCCCTATGACCTGAGCAAACTTGGCTTGATCTGATTTACAAAATACAAAACTCTTCCAAAAATTGCAACAAATTCCTGAGAGGTTTGTGTTCTTAGAACCTCTTTTGCCACCATGGCTTGTTAACTATTACTATAATGCGCAGCTTGAACCTGGACATGGAACTCAACACTCTCTTCAATGTACACACACACAAATGGCATGAAGTATTCATGCTTTTAGTAGACTTTACTGACTTTCCAGGATAGGAAGGGAAATAGGCTTATATCTCATCAATTAAAACAATTTCCCTTAGAATATTGTCTGAATTATTTTTAAATGCCCTTCCACCATTCCACTATTTTTTTCCAACTTTATGAAACCCCTCACCTCTTCTCCCTTTGTCTTTCTCCATGTCTCATGCAGAGCAACTTTCCCTCTTCTGATGGTGAAAATAATAATAACTAACATTTATTACTTCATACATTTCAGATACCAGGCTAAGTGTTTTACATGTATTGTCACATTTATTCCTCACAAGAATCCTAGAAGCAACTAATAATATTATCATCCTTTTTACAGATGAGGAAACCAAAAGGTCTAGTAATTTTTCCAAGTTCACACTTGGAAGTTTTCCAAACTAATAAATAGCAGAGCTGGGATTTGCACCAATACAGTCTGATTCTAGAGCCTGTCCTTTGAGTCACCCTACCTACTGCCTCAAACTATAATATATGACTCTCGCAACTGCCACACCATTGCAAAAAAATACAATTTATCCCATGTGAGCGTTTTACCCAAAATCCCTTCTCACCATGAGAGGAATTCTGAGGCCAATTGCTAGGGTGATAAAATATTTTCTCATCTCATTACACTTGTATTTTTAAATCTTGAGACAAAAATTTGGCACAAAACAAGGTGAAAAAAGTATTATTGTTTGATCACACTAGAGATATTTATAGACAAATCAATACTTAGACTCAAGGCATGGTGATCTGCTTGGGAAAATAGGAAAAGACAAGAGGAAAAGGGGGAGGGGGTGGTGCAGGCAGAGAGGATCTGAAAGGATACCTGTATCCTAAAACAAGTTAGGTCCTAGGGAAAGTGCCCTGGTTGCAAAGGTAGAGCCGTGTAAATAATGTTGTATCCTACATGTATAGCTTTGGTATTCTCAGTCCATTAAATGGAGATCAGAATCAGGATATACAGGAAGCAAACAATAACTAATGAATTAGATGAGCTGGATGGTAGAAAGCTAGTAATTCATTATTCAGTATAAGGCTTTATCCTATAGGCCAGCTTAGGGGAGGCAACCAGTAATATAAGATCCAGGCAAGAAGTTAGCTCTATTGCCTATACAAACACGCAGTGGAGGAGCTACAACAGAGGTCCTGAGAACATTAGAACATGAGAGTCACATGGGCATCTAGAGGTGTTTGTACCTGTCATGGTTCTCCAAAGAAACAGAACCAATAGGAGATTAGATAGGTAGATTGATTAATCAATCAATAGATGTAGATAGATATTTATAGATAGAGATGTTATGTATGGATTTTATATTACACACACACACAGATTTTTAAGAAATTGCCTTATGCAGTTGTAGGGGCTAGCAAGTCTTAAATTTGAAATCTGTAGGGCAGACTAGCAGGCTGGAAATTCATGCAGGAATTCTATATCACAGTCTTGAGATGAAATTCCTTCTCTCTTGGCAAACCTCAGTCTTGGGTCTTAAGGCAGCTGATTGGATGAAGTCCACTCATATCAGCTACGGCAATCTCCTTTGCTTAAAGTCAACTGAATGTAGATGTTGATTAGATCTACAAAATACCTTCACATCTAGACTAATGTTTAACCAAACAACTGGGCACCGTAGCCTAGCCAAGTTGACACATAAAATTCAGCTATCACAATATTCTTTAGAGACATTCAATTCTACATCTGGTTACTAGGGAAAAAAATCATGGATCAACAAAGGGATTTCCCTCAACACAGACTCAGGACTGAGAGGAGAGAGACAGACTGGTGTAAGAATAGCAGACCTTTTCGAGAAGCTAGTGAAATGGGAGGGAATACAGAATGACTTAGAGGATCATGATTTTTAAATGTTAGGTTAAACAAGAATCACCTGGGAAATTTGTTAAAAATGCATATCCCTACATTTTTGATTCTGTAAATTTGTGCTGGAATCTAACAGTCATCCCAGGGGATGCTGATGCAGGTCACACAAAGATGACACAAGGAAAAATTGAAGTTAGTAACGTCATTCATCCCATGACCAAACAGAAAGTGAATTCCTAAATATAATACAATCCCAGTGAAGACAGGCTTCACACACTGAAATAAAGGAATGGCCAGCTAGACCTAAATCCTATCATCCCACAGAATGAAGATAAGCTCCATAAAACAAAAGGAAATGATAGCCTAGATATGCCAAGCAAATTTAATTTCAGAATAGCCATTTTTGAATGTACAAATGGAATTATAACAAGTCACAATTGACAGCCAATTCAGGGTATGGCCTGTACCCTACTTCCCATCCCTACGCCTTTCATTTGTTTGTGGTAATAAAATTAGAGCATATCACAGAGAAACAGAACAAAGTAACTGTGATGCTAAGTGAACAGTTTGTTCTCTGTACTCAGTTTTCCAAAGTGCTGTTTATGAAAAACAACTGCATTCTTTTTGCCAAATGAGATGCTCACCAGTTTGAATGACTTACACAGGGTATTAGGATGCAAGCATACCAAAGACAAAGGTTCTGACAGAAGATGAGCTCAAAATTAAGTTTTAATTGAATTACTGTTGGTAATAGAGAACAGAAAGTAGAATCAAACTTTCATCTTATAAGACAAACCATTATCATTATCATGTGTTTGAAATCATTCTTGTAGCCACATAAGTAGAAAATAAAAATTTCTCCTCCTCTGAACTGATCTAATTCATTATTGCCATCCAAGGACCTCTAAACAGTATCCTATCATTTAGAATCATGGATTTCTAGAATCTTCCATTTAAAAGTGGGCTTGATATTAGATCCAAATAACCAAATCCCCTACAAAATGTATAAGCCAAAGGGAGGCAGCGGAAGGAGTGGCAGCAAGTGGAATCTGCGACCAATACTACCACTATGCAACGGAACAAATCCACCCCATCAAACAGTATTAAGAGGTATATTAATAGTCCAGACCAGAAGGAAAATCGCAAGCACCCAGAAATTAATCCTGAAGGCACAGAAATTTACAATCTAAATGACAAAGAATTCAAAATAGCTATCATAAAAAAACTCAACAAGTTACAAGAAAACTCAGAAAGATAGTTGACAGAAATCAGGAATAAAATTAATGAACAGAGGGAATTCTTCACAAAAGAGATTGAAAGTATAAAGAAAAATCAATCAGAAGTGTTAGAAATGAAAAACACAGTGATTGAGATAAAGAAAAATCTGGAGTCCTTAAATGACAGAGCTGATAATATGGAGGACAGAATTAGCAATTTAGAGGACAGAAATATAGAAATGCTTCAGATGGAGGAGGAGAGAAAACTAAGACTAAAAAGAAATGAAGAAATTCTCCAAGAAATATCCGACTCAGGAAATGCAACATAAAGATTATAGCTATTCCAGAGGGAGAAGTGAGGGAGAAAGGAGCAGAGAGCTTGTTCAAAGAAATAATGGCTGAGAACTTTCTAAACCTGGGGAAGGAGATGGAATTAAAAGTAAAAGAAACTAATAGAAATCCTTATTACATCAATTTAAAAGACCTTCTCCAAGGCATATATAAGTAAAATTGGTAAAATTCAATGAAAGAGAAAAAATATTAAGGGCAGCAAGGCAGAAGAAAATAATCCACAAAGGAACCCCTTTCAGGCTTTCAGCGGGTTTCTCAGCAGAAACTTTACAGGCTAGGAAAGAGTGGAATGATATATTCAAAATTCTGAAAGAGAAAAACTTTCAGCCAAAAATACTCTTTCCAGTGAAAATATTCTTCAGATATGATGGAGCAATGAAAACGTTCCCAAATAAACAAAAGCTGAAGGAGTTCATTGCCACAAGACCCCTCTGACAGGAAATGATCAAGAAGGCCCTCATACCTGAAAAAAAAGAAGAAAGTGTTTACAAAGCCTTGAGCAGGGAGATAAATAGGCAGACAAAATCAGAAAATTGCAGCTCTCTATCAGAACAGGTTAGCAAACACTTAATTATGACATTAAAGATAAAGGGAAGGAAAACATCAAAAATAACTATCATCACTTCATTTTAACCACAAACTCACAACACAAAATGGAATAATTTGTGACAACAATAACTTAGGCAGAGAAGAGGAAAAGGGTGGAATATGCTTAGACTAAGGGAATAAGAGACTATCAGAAAATGGACTATCTCATCTACATGATCTTTTATACAAACCTCACAGGAACCACTATAACGAAAAACCAGAAGAGAGATGCAAATGATCAACAAAGAGAAAACTGAGAAAACCATCATAGAAAACCACTGAACTGAATTGGCACTCCAAAATACATGGGACAAGAAACAAGGAAAATACAGACCAACTGGAAAACAAGTGATAAAATGGCAGCATTAAGACCTCATATATCAATAATCACTCTAAATGTAAATGGATTGAATTCTCCAATCAAAAGACACAGAGTGGCTGGATGGATTAAAAAACAAGACCCAACAATATGCTGCCTCCAGGAAACACATCTCAGCTCCAAAGACAAACACAGGCTCAGAGTGTAGGGATGGAAGGTGATACTCCAAGCTAATGGCAAACAAAAGAAAGCAGGTGTTGCCATACTTATATCAGACAAAGAAGAGTTCAAGATAAAAAAGGCAATGAGAGACAAAGAGAGGCAATGAGAGGCAATGAGAGACAAAAGGGACAGGCCACCAAGAGGACGTAACACTTATAAATATATATGCACCTAATACAGGAACACCAAAGTACATAAAGCAACTATTAACAGACCTAAAAAGAGATATTAACAGCAACACAATAATAGTAGGGGCCCTTAACACCCCACTTACATCAATGGATAGAAGATCCAGACAGAAAATCAACAAGGAAGTAGTGAAATTAAATAAAAAACTAGACCAGATGGACTTAATAGATACATATAGAACACTCCATCCAAAAACAGCAGAATATACATTCTTCTCAAGTGAACATGGAACATTCTCAAAGATAGACCATATATTAGGAAACAAGTCAAGCCTCGATAAATTTAAGGAGATTGAAATCATATCAAGCTTCTTTTCCAACCATAATACTGTGAAACTATAAATCAACTACAAGAAAACAGCTGGGGAAGTGACAAATATGTGGAAACTAAACAACACGCTACTGAACAACTAATGGATCCTTGAAGAAATTAAAGGATAAATCAAAAAATACCTAAAGACAAATGAAAATGAAAATACTCAGTACCAACTCACATGGAATGCAGCAAACGTGGTCCTAAGAGGGAAATTCATAGCAATACAGGCCCACCTTAACAAACATGAAAAATCTCAAATAAGCAATCTCAAACTATACTTTAAAAAACTAGAAGAAGAAGAACAAACAAGGCCCAAAGTCAGCAGAAGGAGGGAAACAATAAAAATTAGAGTAGAAATAAATTAATTTGAAATAAAAAAGAACAGTAGAAACAATCAATGAAACTAAGAGATTGTTCTTTCAGAAGTTAAACAAAATTGACAAACCCTTAGCCAGACTAAGAAAAAAAGAGAGACTGCTCAAATAAATAAAATTAGAAATTAAAGAGGAGAAATTAGAATGGATACCACAGAAATACAAAGGATTATAAGAGAATACTATTAAAAACTATATGGCAACATATTGGACACTCTAGAAGAAATGGATAAATTCTTAGACTCATACACCCTCCCAAAACTGAATCAAGAAGAAATAGAGAATATGAATAGACCAATCACAAGGAAAGAGATTGAAACAGTAATCAAAAACCTCCCAAAAAATAAAAGTCCAGGACCAGATGGCTTCTCTGGAGAATTCTACCAAACATTCAAAGAAGATTTAATACTTATCCTTCTCAAACTATTCCAAAAAATTGAAGAAGATGAAACACTTCCTAACACATTCTATGAGGCCAACATCACCCTGATCCCAAAGCCAGACAAAGACAACAGAAAAAAAAGAAAATTATAGGCCAATATCACTGATGAACATAGATACAAAAATCCTCAACAAAATACTGGCAAACCAAATACAGCAATACATTAAAAGAATCACACACCATGATTAAGTGAGATTTATACTAGGGATGCAGGGATGGTTTAACATCCACAAATCAGTCAATATGATAAAACATATTAACAAAATGAAGAATAAAAATCATGTGATCATCTCAATAGATGCAGAGAAAGCATGTGACAAGATCCAACATCCATTTATGATAACAACTCTCAATAGAATAGGTATAGAAGGAAAGCACCTCAACATAATAAAGGCCCTATATGACAAACCCACAGCCAACATCATACTCAATTGGGAAAACCTGAAAGCCATCCCTCTGAGAACAGGAACAAGACAAGTGTGCCCATTCTCACCACTCTTATTCAACATAGTACTGGAGGTTTTGGCCAGAGCAATAAGGCAAGAAAAAGGAATAAAAGGAATCCAAATAGGCAATAAAGAAGTGAAACTCTCGCTATTTGCAGATGACGTGATTTTATATCTATATATAGAAAACCCTAAAGAATTCATGGGAAAACTATTAGAAATTATCAACAACTACAGCAAAGTTGCAGGGTATAAAATCAACTTACAAAAATCCATTGCATTTCTATACTCTAATAATAAACTAACAGAAAGAGAACTCAAGAATAGAATTCCACTTACAATCACAACAAGAAGAATAAAATATCTAGGAATAAATTTAACCAAGGAGGTGAAAGACCTATACAATGAAAACTATAAGACTTTATTGAAATAAATTGATGATGATATAAAGAAATGGAAAGATATTTCATACACATAGATTGTAAGAATAAACATAGTTAAAATGTCCATACTACTTAAAGCACTGTACAGATTCAGTGCAATCCCAATCAGAATCCCAATGACGTTCTTCATGGAAATAGAACAAAGAAACCTAAAATTTATACAACAAAAGAACAATAAAAGACCCCGAATAGCAAAGGCAATCCTGAGAAAAAAGAACAAAGCTGGAGGCATCACAATCCCTGACTTCAAAATATGCTACAAAGCTATAGTAATCAAAACAGCATGCTACTGGTACAAAAACAGACACACAGATCAATGGAACAGGATTGAAATCCCAGAAATAAAACCACACATCTATGGACAGCTAATCTTCAACAAAAGAGCTAAGAACATACAATAGAGAAAGGAAAGTCTCTTCAATAAATCGTATTGGGAAAACTGGACAGCCATATGCAAAAGAATGAACAGAGACTATTATCTTTCACCATACACAAAAATTAACTCTAAATGGATTAAAGACTGGAAGGTAAGACATGAAACCATAAAACTCCTAGAAGAAAATACAGGCAGTACACTCTTTGACATCAATCTTAAAAGGATCTTTTCCAGTACCATGTCTACTCGGGCAATGGAAACAAAAGAAAAAATAAACAAATGAGACTTCATCAGACTAACGAGCTTCTGCAAGGCAAAAGAAACCATGAACAAAATGAAAACACAACCCACTAACTGGGAGAAAATATTTGCAAATCATATATCTGACAAGGGGTTAATCTCGAAACTATATAAAGAACTCACAAAACTCAACAACAAAAAAACAAGCCACCCGATCAAAAAATGAGCAGAGGATATGAACAGATGTTTTTCCAAAGAAGATATACAGATGGCCAATAGGCATATGAAAAGATGTTCAACATCACTAATCATCAGGGAAATGCAAATCAAAACTACATTGAGATATCTATCACCTTATACCCATTAGAATGGCTATAATCACGAAGACAAAAAATAACAAATGTTGGAAGAAGATGTGGAGAAAAGGGAACCCTCATACACTGCTAGTGGGAATGCAAACTGGTGCAGCCACTATGGAAAACAGTATGGAGATTTCTCAAAAAATTAAAAATAGAAATACCATATGACCCAGCTATCCTACTACTGAATATTTATCCAAAGAACTTGAAATCAACAAGTCAAAGAGATTTATGCACCCTTACGTTCACTGCAGCATTATTCACAATAACCAAGACGTAGAAGCAACTCAAGCGCCCATCAACGGATGAATGGATAAAGATGTGGTATATATATACATACAATGGAATACTACTCGGCCATAAAAAAAAGACAAAATCATCCCATTCGCAACAACATGGATGGACTTGAGGGTATTATGTTAAGGGAAATAAGCCAGACAGAGACAAACACCGTATGATTTCACTCATATGTGGAAGATAAACACATGAACAAAGAGAACAGATTAGTGGTTACCAGAAGGGAAGGGGGTTGGGGGTTGGCATAAGGGGTAAAGGGGCACATATATACGGTGACTGACAAATAATAATGTACAACTGAAATTTCACAATGTTATAAACTATTATGACCTAATAAAATAAAATTTAAAAATAAAAATAAAAAATTTACTGAAAATCAACATAACTACATCATAGAGCTCACAAGCCTATTTGCTCAGATGCCATACCAGTAAAGAGTGAGTTTACATTGTATAAAGGAAATCTTGACCCAGCTGAAGAAAAGAAAAATGAATAGGAATCCTGCCTCTATTACTTACCACCTATGTGACAACGAAAAATTATTTAATTTCTCTGAGCCTCAGTCTCTTCATTTGTAACATACGCATAAATTATTATTATTGTTATTAAACTATCTTACAGCATTGTTGCAAAGATTACAAACATTTCTTGTGAGCTAATAAACACAATACTTGGTACATAGTGAGACTCAGTAAATCATAGTTGTTGTCGTTGTTGTTGCTTTTGTTGTTTTAAATGACCAAAAGTCAAAGCAAAAAAGACTCAAAGCAAAAGCAGGAAATTTAAACAGTTTCTATAGTGTTTATGACGATCTTTTGATCTTAGAATTTATAACTATTGAAATATGATATTGATATAAGAATTCTTATATTTAGTGAGTTTCTAGAAAAACCTTTCATGATAAACATTACAATTTTTTTCCCCCTAAGGAAGATTCACCCTGAGCTAACACCTGTGGCCAATCTTCCTCTATTTTGTATGTGAGCCCCCGCAACAGCACGACCGTCGACAAGTGGTGTAGGTCTACACCTGGGAACTGAACCTAGGCCGCTGAAGCGGAGCATGCCAAACTTAACCACTAGGCCACCAGGGCTGGCCCACAATTATTTTTAAATGAATATGAAAAAAAAAAGAGTTACAAATTATCACCGTACGATTTAGACAAGAAAATCGAGCCTCAGAGAAGTCACTGCTTGATCATGATCACACAGGTAGTGCACTGGAAAATCAGAACTTTAGGCAAAGTCTTCTGAAACAAGGTTCAATGTTTAGACTAATAAAATAATAAGGAGAATCAGAGCCAAAAAAATCAATTTTCCATAAAATAGGAGTGGTCCAATATGAGAACATGAACTAAGCATATACAAGCCAAGGTATTCAAAGTATTTGATCCTCCTCATATATCCCAAGCAGAAAAGACCACCTCTTTCAATTGTTATTTATTCATAAAATAATGAAATCAAATGTAGGATCTGTTTGTTAAAACATCCCCTTGAATGTTTTCATCATTAAGTACAGTCATCGCCTGGTATCCACGGGAAAATAGTTCCAGGACCCACACAGATAACGAAATCTGAGGATGCTCAAGTCCCTTATACAAAATGGCATAGTATTTGCATATAACCTGTGCAAATTTTCCTGTATACTTTAAATCATTTCTAGATTACTTATAACACCTAATACAATGTAAACACTATGTAAATAGTTGTTATGCTATATTGTTTGGGGAATGATGACACGAAAAAAAAGTCTGTACGTGTTCAGTACAGATGCACCCATCGTAGGCCTTTTTATCTGCAGTTGGTTGAATCCAACCAATGTGGAACGAGCAGATAAGGAGGGCTGACTGTATTAACTTAACTATAATAATTATATATTAATTTTTATTAAAATATATGAATATATCAATATAACTAATTTGGCACATGTGTGTGGTGATGGGTTATAATTAGTATTTGGGTGGTGAACATGATGTAATCTATGCAGAAATAGAAGTATAATGATGTACACCTGAAATTTATACAATGTCATAAACCAATGTTACTGCAATAAACAAAAAAATTTAAAAAAAATAATTACTATATAATTAATATATTATTATATAATAATGTATTTATAATATAAAATATATTTATATAATATATACAATATATATTTTATATAGTACAATACATTATATATGATTATTATATATAATTATATTGATTACTATTATTAGTTATTCTAAGTATTTATCAGGGATCATATAGAAGTAACATTCACTAAGAAAAAGTCACTTAAGTCAGTATTCATTAAAGTATGCTCGATAGTCCGTTTTATTTAGAGTTGTATTATTACTTTATGATACTTAACATGAACAATTTCATCACTAGTGATTTATCAAAAGGAATTACTTTCTCCCCCTAAATTCTAGTCAGTCAGTGAGTGTGTGAGTGAGAATATTGTCAAACAGATCAGTTAGGTGATCCAGCAAAAAGGAGCTTAATAAACACTTGTTGATTATTTCATTGATCGGTGCATCAAATCTAAAGAAAACTGCTATCGACTACTTTCAACTTCAATATTTTCAGCTCCTTATCTTCAAAGCTATCCTGAAGAAAAGAGGATTTTCCCACTTAAGAATGTACTGAAAATGCATTTTAATTAATAAAGGACAAGGCATCAGATGATAACAAGCAATCGTGATTATGTGAGAAGATGTCTATATGTTTTAGAGATGCATACTAAAGTAGGCTTCAGTATGTAAAGTTGAAATGACAATGTCTGGAATTCACTTTAAAATACTTCAGCTGGGGCCGGCCCAGTGGCTTAGTGGTTAAGTGCATGCGCTCCGCTACTGGCGGCCCGTGTTCAGATCCCGGGCGCGCACCGACGCACTGCTTCTCTGGCCATGCCGAGGCCGTGTCCCACATACAGCAAATAGAAGGTTGTGCAACTATGACGTACAACTATCTACTGGGGGGCTTTGGGGAAAAAAAGGAGGAGGATTGGCAATAGATGTTACCTCAGAGCTGGTCTTCCTCAGCAAAAAAAAGAGGAGGATTAGCACAGATGTTAGCTCAGGGCTGATCTCTCTCACAAAAAAAAAAAAAAAAAAATTTCAGCTAATGTAACACACCAGAAATGCACACATATGTTCACCAAAAGACGTGTGCAAGAATGTTAACAGTAGCACTATTTCTAATACCAAGGACTGGAAACAACCCAAGTGTTCAACAGTAAAATGGGCAAGTAATGGCCTATTCATACAACTGAACTCCACAACGACAAACATGAACAAACTCCAGCAAAGTGCTATATCGTGGATGAATCTCACAAACATAGTGTTGAGCAGAGACACACACAGAAGAGTTTACACTATATGATTTCATTTATATAAAATTCCAGGAACAGGCAAAACTAATCTATGGTGATAGAGGTCATAATACTTGAAGTTGGGAGTGGAGGCTGGAAGGGGCATGAGGAGACTTTAGGATTCTGCTTCTTGATGTGATGTTTATAGGGTTATGTTCTTATGGTCTATGCACTTTTCTGTAGTTTGTTATTCTTTTTTTTTAAAGTGCATATAAAATACTCCTGCAAAATTATAATTATGAAGCAATCATGATAAAGTCTTGATAACTGTTGAATTTGGATGATGGGTATACAGGGATTCATTTTACTTTTCTTTCTACTTTTGTGTCTCTTTGAAAATTTTCATATTAGAAAAATCTAAATGTAATCTAAAACAATACTACCTCATTAGGTGGGGACCTGAGAATTTGAAATTTATGAACCCTTCAGAGATACAGATTCAAGAAGAATTTAAGTGTAGTACATTGAATCTTGCGAAAAATAATCAAGATTCTGCCCAAAATGCCCTTTCCCTATAGACCTAACAGCTTATTGTTAAATCAAATTGAGTTGTCCGCCCTAGACAAATTACCTGGCTAATGCAAGAATAATCACATTAGACTCCAACATTTCCTTATAAAAGAGCCTGAAGAAATTAAACCAATTGCCAACAGGACGTCTTCCCTGACAACTGAAGAAAATAGCTATGCCTAAGTGATTCTTATTAATGTTTATTATGTGTATCCTAAAGACTAGTTCTAAAAAATTTGGATGGGGTGGGAAAGGAAGTAAAAGGAGAAAGTGAGTATTTTGAGAGCAGGCTGGCTATAATTTTCAGCAAAGCAACTTCAAATTTAGATGCAGTTAGAGCTGGACAAAATATCATTAGGCTATTGATTTAAGGAGGTAAAGAAAATTTAGCCTACAAGAAATAGTGTAATATTTCATTATGTTAACATGAAACCTCAAGAGTTTGCTAAATAGAACCTACTGGGTATGCATGGCCAACACTTTGTCTTTCAAATTAGGCCATTTTTATACCCACTATCAAGAGCGCTCTTTCTGAGAGTGTTATTAGTTAAGCTTTGCAAGCCTAAAAAGGTATTCTCTTGGTATATGTAGAAATAATTGATTTCTCCCTCTTCTTTGTTTTGCTTCTATGAATATGCTTTTTACATTACATACAATCAGAAAACTTGATGTCTGAGGTGAGGCTGGAAATTACCAACTCTAAATATTGATTGATTTGTTTTTTCATTTTGTAACTATTTGCTAGATTATTCCCACTTTTTTTCCTTTTAAAAAAATGTTTTACAGCAGCCAGTTACAACAAAAGTCAGTTTCTTTTTAAGCAAGCGAGCACTGCTTTTTGCTTTTTTATGTTAAAACTCAAAAGGAATTCACACCTAGTCACAGGGTATATGAATTGCTGTTAATAAACCATTACTCTCTGTGAACATTATGATTCTAGGTTCTTACTATTATATATTTCTTAAATTAAAATGTAAAAAAATCTCTTTTCATTCAGTACAAGTAAAATAGGCTTAACAGTAAGTAATTGCTGATCATTTTTGCCAGATATTTTTATTAGAATTGCATGGTAACCATTAAAATGGGTTTGCATTTTCTTCAGGAACATTAATTTTCGGATTAAATAAAATACATGGTCTTATTTTAAAGCAGGCTCATTTTATACAATAGACCAATTTTTTAAATGAGCTACCCTACACTTAATGTCATTAGTAAACAATGCATGTAGTCACACAGGAATACCAGGCTCATACATTTAAAACACTTCAGCATCTTGTTATGCCAGCTGAACCCCTACACACTGATGTAACCTAACAATAGCTACTTACATAACCAAATGAATATAGGGGACCAGATTTTCCAGCCCAGATGCTGCCTCTTATGTAGCTTCTCTAGGACAATGCCAAAACAGTGATCATTATCTGTATATGTTGAATTTCTATTTGGTATTTTTCCGGGAAGAATGAGAAAATCGGAAAATTGATTGTTATCCACACCCTTTCACAGAATTCCATGGAAATCTACCAAGTAAGATTTTCCAGGAGATTGTTCTTAGCTCTAGAGCCTATTATGGTATATCACAGGAGGTATCATAGGTTACATCTGTTATACATGAGGGTAGAAGTCAACAATGGTAACATCATTCTATCATTAATAGTCAACAATTATTAAGCATTTACAAGGCAATGTGCTAAATCCTTCACATGCTTAATCTCATTAAATACTCACAAGAGCCCCATGGTAGATTCTATTTCCCCATTTTACAGATAGAGAAACTGAGACTCCAAAGGGATAAACAATGTGCTAACGATTATACAGCTAGAAAATGGCAAACTCGGGATTCAAGCTAAGCCTGTCTGACCATAAACAGAAAATCACCTCAGCCGACTTTCTAGCTTTTTAAAATAGTGACTTCTGTTTTTTGTCTTACTTTATGCTTTCTATTTTTCTCTAAAACTGAAGCCCCAGCATTTGCTGGTGCACTGAAAGTTTTGGCACTAACTCCAACACAATTGAAGCACCTATACAAGTTATGTGCAAATAAATGACTTCTTTTCTTTATTTTAAATAATCATCAAACTGTGATGCTTCTATAAGATGTAAAATAATAAATAAAAATTAGTAGATCCTTAAAAATTTTATTAAATTCAATTTCTTAGTTGCTGTTATCATAAAGATGACAGTTCAGATGTTTTAAATAATAATATAGAAACATAATACTTTTATGAATAAGGAAGGAATTTTACAATATTTGAATCACAGATACTGTGGGGTAAAAATCTATAGGAATCATCTGGTCCTCTTCTGCCACACCATCCCCAGCTCCAGTCCATTCTCACAATGTACACACACACACACACACACACACACACACACACACCCATCAGATGCTTCAGCACCCTCTAATAGCATTTCCATATTTGGAGATTCTTTCTCTGCTTAATTGCCCACCAACGATGAGAAACTCGATCTCTATCTATCTTATGAGGAAGCTTATTCCATTTTTCAGGTAGCTCAAATTGCTTAAGTTCTTCCAAAAATAATGCTTGGCCCCTAGTCTCACTAAGTTAAGTAAGTAAAATTCAAAGTAATTGGTCAGAATAATAATTGCAACATTAATAAATGTCTCCCTTTTCATTCTATTCGTCCTTGTGAATTTATATCTCTTCAACTCCTTGACTGTGGCTTTAATATAATTTCAGGAAGGAGCACAGACAAACTCAAATTTTCAAGAGATGGATTGATTGATTGATTGATTGATTTAGTGAGGAAGGTTAGCCCTGAGCTAACATCTGTCTCCAATCCTCCTCTTTTTGCTGAGGAAGATTGGCCCTGAGCTAACATCTGTGCCCATCTTCCTCTACTTTATATGGGACGCTGCCACAGCATGGCTTGACAAGCAGTGCATGGGTTCATACCTGGGACCCGAACCTGCGAAACCCGGGCCTCGAATGCAGAGCATGCACGTAAGTAACCACTACACCACCAGGCCAACCCCTCAATGGATATATTTAAATAGTATATTATAAATTTTCTCACCTCTATGGCTGTCTCAAGAAAGGTCTCTTGTGATATATCCACTCTCAGAAGTTTAACTAGAAAGTGTATGGTGTATAAATTTTGCGCATTAAATATTTCACAACTAGTTTCCCTGTAAAATACTCAAATTTACATAAAATATATTCATATTTAAGCATAGAGTTACACATGCAATTATAACACTTTCAGTTTACTACAGAGTGGAGATTTTTATTTTACGAGAATGAGTAATTAGAAGGAAAAATAACTCTTCATTCATAAATTTTAAATGATTTTAAGTGGTATGTATATATTTAACATGAATTATTGTAGTTAATAGGTTCATATTATGGCTTAATAAGAAAGAAACTAGAAAAGTCATTTCACCTGTGTTGTAATCTCAAAATAAATCAACCAATACAGTGACATCTGAAAGACTAACCTTCCCTTCTGGAAAGCAGTTTGTTGTTTTCTCCTTTCAAAATTTAGTATTTTAATAATAAATGATAGCTTTGTTATTTAATTCTGAGTATTCTGCAGGTTTGAGGATGGTGAATAACTTTGTTTTCATTTATTTTTGAAACATACTTCACGACTATTAAGTTGTAGATGAATGTCAATGCTGTTACTCTGAGTCTGTTTGATATTCAAGAGAGGACTTATTTTCATACCTTTGAGATATTAGAGCATCCTCATTCCAGACTATCTACACGTTAAACTTGTGAACAAGTCCAATTAAATTATTTTAAAACCTGGAGCCAACCAAACAGGTCTAGCAGTTTCCCATCCATTTACTACAGAAAATAGTTCCAACAAATTACTGTCATACAGCAGAATTCTTTATTTTATTTTTTTTTTTTTTTGCTGAGGAAGATTTGCCCTGAGCTAACATCTGAGCCAATCTTCCTCTATTTTGTATGTGGGTCACCAACACAGCATGGCTGCCTATGAGTGGTGTAGGTCCACACTCAGGAACTGAACTCAGACCGCCAAAGCAGAGCGTGCTGAACTTAACCACTAGGCCATGGGGCCAGCCCCAGAACTCTCATTTTTAAAGCAAAAGTGAGCACTGCTATTAGTAAAATCAAAAGGTTAATTAAGATGTTTGTTGTAGATAACATAATCTTAATATTTAAATTTAGATTAACATTTGAATTTGTTCCTGCTATTAAAAGATATTAACACCAAAATTTGAGAAAATACTTGAAGTTAATGCCACTCAAATGGTAACAAAATTATTTTGAATTACTTATTTTCAGTTTAAGTATCAATGAAAAGAAAATGTAAGCTATCCCCCAAAGGCATAATTCAATTTATGTGAATCATGTCTTCAAATATGTAATTATATTTATGTAAATATATTTTTTTCCAAATTGTTTTCCATTTGTTTTCCAAATTGCTTTCATTCTCCTATATCTTCAAAAATCATTTTTATTAAATACCTTGATAGGCACACTTAGAACTTTGAAAAATTAAGCTAAAAAGAACTAACCCATGTCACTTAAACATAAAGTTATAGAAAAGAAACACCATTCCATATCTAAGATATTTCTGTGAACAATGCATTTTAAACAAATTAAAAAATAAAAATTCACAGTTCATTTGTATAGTACTTTAGCTTGTGATTGGTGTATTTTCTCCTTTCTCATAATATTCTGCATTATACGGTGGGGGAGTGGGTTCGTGGAGGAAAAAAAAGAATGAAACGACGACACAGTGATTAAGAGTAGAAAGGCTAAGGAAAAATAGAGGCTTTGAAAAACCAAGAATAAAAGTAAAGTAAGAGGCAATAATTATGTTTAGCAATGGAAAAGGAGCCAGAAAACTCTCATAGTGAAGGGGAAAAGCAGCAAACAGCACATTACAATTATCCCTGTTTTGGGTGCAGGGAGAGGGGATTGGGAATTCTGGAAAAAGTGGTATATTCCCACAATGAAATATCATAATACAACAATAAAAATGGACAAACTACATCTGTAAGTAACAACATGGATGAATTTTATAATGTTGAACAAAAGAATCTAGGGAAAAGAATACATACTGAATGGTTTCATTTATATAAAGTCAAAAAGAAATACAACTAACTTACAGTGTGAGAAGTCACGGTGGTGAACAGGGACAATAGTGACTGGGAGGGGGCACAATCCCTATGTTACCAATTTCATCTCACTCCGGTGGGACTCCAACCCACATTCAGAGAAGCTCCAAGGAGGGGCCCAAGTGTGGGCCTCGTACCCGCAATCTGTTCTCACTTCCCTGAAGGGCTCTTTTCTGTTCCATGTTGCAGATTTGAAATGAAAACAAAGCTGAGCATTCGATGGCACAAGCTTTTGTTCAATGGCCAAAGAATGGAGAAGTGGGAACTATGTTCACAAATCAACTTCTCAGATCTTGGGGCAAGTAAGCAGCTGTTATAAGGTGTCAAGGTAATGAAGGCAAGGAATATTCATAGTATTCGGGGGACAGGGCAGGCTTTTCTGGGGAGCAAGGGTGCCACCTCTTTTCTTTCCTTATTTAGTCATATCCTGCCATTGCCATGGCAATTGTAAACTGTAAGCTGGTGGGTGTGTTATGTAGCATGGTAATGTATTACATTGAGCTTATAATGAGCTGCAGGGTCTATGTCATGTCAAATCAGACTGCCATGTTGCCTTCAACTGACGTTAACTGGTTTCAACTATATGTCTCAGCTATCTCCTCCTTCTTCTCATTGTGGTTTCCTGTAAGCTAAAGAGAATGTGTCAGGCTTGTTCTGAGCAGGGTGGTGGTTGATATCTTATGGGGCCAGGGGCTAGGGTAACACATGCTCCTGGAGTTTGGGCCATGTTCTATTTTTTGACCTGGATAGTGCTTTCCTGGGTTTTACTTTGTGTTAAGTCATTGAGCTATACCTTTGTATTTTGTGCACTTTTCTGTGTAGGTGTTACATTCAAAGTGGAGTTCAAAGAAATAATTGAGAAAAAAAATCAATGAGATAGTGACAAGACACAAAGCCAAACACTAAACTTCAGTCATACAATTATCAAGGCTCAAATACTAATACTATTCCATCTTCATGGGCCTCACTGCCCATTAAAAAAAACAAATTTAATTAGAAAAATTTAAACCAGTGATCTAAAAATTTTTTATAATTTTATTTGTTTATTTTTTCCCCCAAAGCCCCAGTAGATAGTTGCATGTCATAGCTGCACATCCTTCTAGTTGCTGTATGTATGTGGGACGCGACCTCAGCATGGTCGGAGAAGCGGTGCGTCGGTGTGTGTGCCCAGGATCCGAACCCAGGGCCGCCAGCAGCGGAGCGCGCGCACTTAACCACTAAGCCACCGGGCTGGCCTAAAAATTTTTTAAAAGGTCAATTTTTTTAAATCTTTCTATTGACTTATACAAAACGGGTTTTAAATAAACATTAAATACCAACTACACAGCATTGGGCTTAATAGAGAAACAATGAAAGCATTTCCATTAAATCAGGGATAAGTAAAAGATTTTCTTTGCCACTGTCGCTGTTGAACACTCATTCATTCAACAGACTTTTATTTAAAGTGAATTGATGTTAGGCACTATTCTAAGCAGCTGGGATGAATCTTTGTACAGAAGAGCTAAATACTCTGCCTTCATGGAACTTACAGTATTAGGGGAAAACCAATAAATGAGCAAAATAAATATTAGATAGGTGTCGACTTAAAAAGCAAGTTCACCAGTTATTTTAAACTGGTGAACAAGTTTATTTGAGAATAGCCAAAAGAATTACAATTCAGGACGTGCATGTTATGGTGAACCATATGCAAATCTGGAGAACAAAGGAGAGGAGCTCACTTTTATAGAGAAAAAGGACAGGCTCTTCTGAAGCAAAGTCCTCCCTTGGGGGAAAGGAACAGTTCAGGGTGGCAACAGCTTCTCATTGGCTGAGCTGCAGCATTTCTCATTGGCTGGGCTATTGCTGGGTGGAGAGAGAAATCTTCCTTCAGTAGTAAAGTAGTCCTTCTTGCTGAAGTTGCAAGCCGAAGTCTCTTCCTCTTTAGAGAATTGATGATGTATGAGAGGGCATTAGAGCTCCTACAGGCCATCCCCACTCCAACTTAGTTGTGGTTTCCTTTATAAATTTCCACAGTAGGGATAACTGCCATGGGCAAAAGATAAAGCAGGGTAAGAGAGAGAGTAAGCTAAGTTGTAAAGATGGGTGAGGCATTGCTATTTTATATAAAGTGATCAAGGACATCTCTTTTAAAGGGACATTTGAGCAGAGACTTGAAGGAAGTGAGAGAGCAATCATGATGATAGGCGGAGAGGACTTGTTGTGGAGGCGTTAGTCAATGCAAGTGAATATCAGAAAGAGAAAGAGATATAAAAATTGGAGTGGAGGAAATAAATTAGTAGTAGACAGTAAAATCGTTTATCTAGAAAATCCAAGAGAATCAGATAAAAAGCTATTCCAAATATCAGTAAGATGGCTAGGTATAATATTTAATCAATAACTTTCATATATTCAAACAACTTAGAAGACATACTGAAAAAAAATACCCAGTTAAAAATAGCAACAAATAAGATAAAATCCCAGGAATAAAATTAACAGGTAACGTTATTAGCTCTGTATGAGGAAAACATTAAAATGCCACTAATGGACACAAAAGAGGAGATAAATATTCAGAAAGGCATATCATGTTCTTAGATAGTAAAATTTAAGCTCATAAATAGTCTAATACTCTTTAGTTTAATTTTTAAACTTTAATTTTATCCCAATACAAATAGTTAGACAATATTTTTGGAACTTGACAAGCTGCTTCTAAAGTTCATATGGAAAATAATCAAGCAAGAATGACCAGAAAATTCTGAAAAATAAAAGTACTAAAGAGTCCTATTCATGTCAAAAGTATTAAGGTATTCCAAGTGGAGAGCCATAGCCACTCCAGGTATCAGATATTGAAAAACTACATTAATTAAAAGACGATAGATTGGCCCATGAATGTGAGCGTGTATCAATGAAACATTAACAGACCCAAATACATATCAGAATATAATAAATGATAGAGGAAGCATTACAGATAAATGAGAAAAAGATTGGGTTATTCAGGCAATAGTGTGGAAATAAATACCTGGAAAACACAACTTTGCGTCCATACTGCATACCTCATACTGTAGTAAATTCTAGATGGATCAAAAATGTACTGTGAAAAAAAGCAAGCCATAAAAGTTCTCAGAAGTGGGAGAAGCTATTTAAAGTATGATTTTTTAAAAAGAGATACATAAGAAATGTTTAAATTCACTATATAAACTCAAAATTTTCTGCATGACATAAAACAACATAAACCAAGTCAAAGATATGCAAATTCAGGAAAAATGTTTGCCACTCATATTACAGAAAATCATTTGATTTCTTTAATATGTTTATTTAATGATAAGAATCTTAAATTCCTATCATTTAATTTTTTTAAAAAGTCTCCCAAAATGAGCAAAAGACATAGACATTTCATAGAAAAGGAAAAACAAATGCCCCTTAAATTATAAAATGATTTTACTTTCCCTTACAGTAAAAAAAATGCAAATTAAAGTGACAATAAGATACAATTGTTTTATTTATCAGATTGACAAATTAGGAAGTTTGATTACACATTGTATTATATTGTCCTGTGTGTCAGAAAATAGGTACTTTCATAAATTGCTGATAGGAGTACAAATTGATATATACCAAAATTTTTAAAGTATAAATCATTTTATTCGGGAATTCTACTTATAGGCATTTTTGCTACAAATGTGCTTGCACAAATGAAAAATGACACATGTAAAAAGAAGTACAGAATTGTTGGTAATAGCAAAATATTGGAAAAAACTTAAATGTCCATCAATAAGGAACAAGCCAAATAAATAATACAGGATGTTAAGATTGAAGTTTCCAACAAGACATATATGAAATTCCAAAGATAAATTGTTACATATAGAAGTTACAAAGCACATTTAAAAACAATTACTACATCAAACTTAAGAACTTGTTCATCAAAGAACACAATCAGCAGAGTAAAAGGCAACTTACAGAATGGGAGAAAATATTTGCAAACCATATATCAGAAAAGGGGTTAACATCCAGAATATATGAAGAACTCTTACAGCTCAACAATAAAAAAATCAAATAACTCAATTAAAAAATGAGTAAAGGACTTGAATAGACATTCTCCAAAGATGATATACAAATAGCCAACAACCATATGAAAAAATGCTCAACATCAACAATCAGCAAATTATTAATGCAATAATTTAGAAATGCAAGTCAAAACTACAATGAGATAGTGCCTCATACCTACTAGAAAAACAGAAAATAACAAGTGTTGGTGGGGATTTGGAGAGGTTGGAACACTTGCACACTGTTGGTGGGATTGTAAAATGGTGCAACCACTATGGAAAACAGTATGGCAGTTCTTCAAAAAAATTAAAAATAGAACTACCATATGATCCAGCAATCCCACTTCTGGGTATATATCCAAAAGAATTGAAAGCAGGGTCTCAAAAGAGATATTTGCACACCCACGTTCATGGCAGCACGATTCACGATAGCTAAGAGGTGGAAGCAATCCAAATGTCTGTCAGTGGGTGAATGGATAAACAAAATGTGTTTTGTACATACAATGGAATACTATGCATCCTTAAAAAGGAAGGAATTCCTGTCACATGCTACAACATGGATGAACCCTGAGGAAATTATGCTAAGTGAAATAAGCCAGTCAGAAAATGACAAATACTATATGATTCCATTTATTTGGTATCTAAAGTAGTCAGATTCATAGATATAAAAAGTAGAATAGTGGTTACAAGGGGCTGGGGGGAGGAGGCAAAGGGGAGTTGTTGTTCAGTGGGTATAGAGTTTCAGTTCTGCAATGTGAAAAAGTTCTGGTGATCTGTTTCACAGCAATGTAAACATAATTGACACTGAACTGGACACTTAAAGATGGCTAAGATGTGGGTACTACAACAAAAAAATTAAAAATAATCACTAACACATTTAATTTTTTGAGTGCTTGGCATTAATACAAGCAATTCATATGAACTGATTCATTTAGACCTTACAGGAATTCTACGAGGGACATAATGCTATTATCACAATTTCACAGATGAGGAAATTGAAGTTCAGAGGGTTTAAGTAATTTCACTGGTAACTGGCCAGGGCAGGCTGTGAACCTAGCTAGTTTATTTCTAGAGTCTATTTCTCCAAGTGGTAACCATAGTACTTCTTCATTACCTACTCAGAACCAATTTCAAGACTGGTGGATTTCTCAGCTGGATCAAACTATCAAAACAACTCAAAGTACAGAAAGAGGGAGGATTTTGTGAAGCAATTTTTCTTGGAGAGAAGTGTTGCATTGATGTGGAGGGGAAAGAATGAGGAATTTTCCCTCTTTTAGCTCAAAGTACGAGCAGGGCCAAATGCAGAACTTGACTGCTAATATGTTTTTTGGGGGTGAATTAAAATATTACAAAACCGTGATGATTGAAAACTCTGAGAATATATTAAAAACCAGTCAGTTGTACACTTTAAATCTATAAATTTTTTGATATGTGAATTACACCTCAATAAAGCTATTACTTAAAAAATGTAAGGAAATGCCAAAAACATAGTAATCAAGATAAATAATAGTTTAATGCAGGATTTTCAAAAATCAAAATTGATGCAAAACCAATCCACACTGAACAAAATATCAAAATTTTAAATAAAGGTAGGCTGTTGTTGTTTGTTTGTTTTATGACCTGGCATTATTGTGCAACGGAAGAGTCATTTCCAGACAGCCCTGGTTCCAGGGCAGCACAGCCATTGTGTCTTTCCCACTGGGCATGTCTATGTGGGTTGACAAAAGTATGCAAACACATTGGACAACAGTGAGGCTTTACATAGAGTCATTTGGGTAGGTGGTGGAAAAAGAGCTTTGAACTGTCTTCTGCTTGCTTCAAAATATGGGAGGATATTTTTATACGTGTACATAGGGGTGCGCATTTTCCTTTTGCCTCAGATGCCATTGTAGCTCAACAGAGTACTAGAAAGGGGCTTTCACTGGGGCCAGTGAGAAAGCTTGAGATGTGTTTCCTGCAGGGGACACCATGGGACATGAGAAGTTCAGATGGTAAAAAAAAAAGGGCTAACTAACCACTTGATGGCGAAACCAAGAGAGTTCTGCGGTGGTGAGAGCGGCCCACAGTCCCAAGATTCCCCATGTCAGGGGAAATGATGTGATTCCCTGTGGACTGGCTACGGACAGAAGAGAAAGAACCAGGCTGCGGCCATCTTCAGCTTGGCCTAAGAGGGCTTCTGGAAACTGGCAGAGGGTGAGGGGACTGGTCATTGAGTGACTATATAGGGTGGACTGCCAGAGACATGTAAGTTGAGGCAGGACAGGAAGGGACTTGCTGGAGGTCCCCCTATTCAGTGGGATCCAGCAGGGAACCTCTGAAAAGCTCACTAGAGAGAGTCCACTTTAAATATATGCCCAGTCCAGAAGGCATGAAGAAATGCAGCTTAAAAGGGGTCCATCCAAATATCTTGCCCTTCCGCATCCTCCCAGCTCTGACCCTGGAGGGCTCAGAAACCAGCAAATTTCAAGTGGTTGTGGGCAAGGGTGGTTGGAGGGCCTCCATAAGGAAGAAGAGTTTCACGTTAAAACAACCCTGTTTCCCTTTCCCTCAGCAAACTTCCCACCTGAAGCTTGATGTGTTAAATCAATTTCAAATTGATTTTCTCTGAGTTTTGAACGATCTCTGAGACAGTGCATTCTGATTTCTGAACTCAACCTGTGTTTGTGACAAAGAGACTGTAGGACTACCATTTCCTAAAAGGGAACAAAAAAATCACAGGAACCTGCCCATGTTTCCATTGTAGGAGCAAGGGAAGATTATGGCCACTAAATAAATTTTAAAGGAGCAGATGGGGAAACAAAAGTTTGTTTTTATTACATAATGTGAGTCTGATTTACGTAATTATGCATGAATATAGAATGAAATATGCACAATTAAAAAGAATACAGCACTTGTATATGTTTTTATATGGAACAACCTTCAAGATATAATGTTTTTAAAAAGTATAAAACTGTGTATCCTGTATGCTATTTTTATTAAAAAAAATAAAAAATAATATATATGTATACATATATACACAGAAACCATTTCCAGAGATTTACACTAGAAATTGGTAATTGTAATTGCCTCTAGGGAAAGGATCCATATAGATGGGAGATAGGAGTAGGTAGGATACTTCCTTTTCCCTGTAAACATAATTGTATCTTTTGCATTTTGTACTGTGTATTGACTATTCAAAAAAATAAATGTTAATTAAAAAGAAAAAATGACTTCAGACTTACACATAGAGATGACCAAATGAAAGTAAATTACAGAATTGACTACAGAAAATATAAAAACCAGGCCAAAATAATCACATATAGAAGAAAAGGGGCATAGTCCAAGGCCATTAAAAAAAAAAAAAAAAAGATGGCCAAGGAAATGAGTAGAGGATTCTGGAAGACAGCATGATGAATCTCCCAACATCAACCTCAAACCTGCCCCACCCACACCCAAACCATAGTGTTGAGGTCTCTGAGGGGGTCTTTCTGGCCTACATGTATTCTGAAGGGGAAAAAATGAGAAATAACACAAGATATAGGCAGATGGGAGACATAAATATCACATTTATAACTGAAAGCAGCTCAGTTGATGTCACAGTGTAGAGTAAGAGCAAAACGGGCCACCATCTAAAACCCAGAATGAGATAGATTTATCCACCAGGTCAGAGGCACCGGTACCCATCAGAGAAGTCACTCCATCTCCGCTGGAACTGAGAGAGCTAAGCAAAGGCCAGAATAAAGTACTAATGGACCTCGTTCAATAGGAAAAGTACCATCAGAAGTGGGTAACTGTATCTTTTCCTTCTTCTGACTGGAGAGTAAAAGGAAACAGTCACTAAAGGGAAGGAGATGACACAAGGAAAGTGAACAATGGTGTGGGCTCTCTCTCTGAAAGAAGTGAGGTCTACAGTCAAAATTGAGAGCACCCTAATTCCCAACGAGAGTGAAATACACCACCACTGCCCAAGTAGGGAAAATGAACCCTGGTAGAAGACCTGTAACAAAATGTGCAAAGTGATAGCAGACCCCAGATGTTCACATAATCTTAAGTTCTCCCTCTTCCCCACTTTGCCTTCATGGTCCAGGGAAAACAAAAAACTAGAACACTGAATTCCCAGCCATCAAACTCTATATAAGTGGAGAAAACAAACTGGCATTAGTTAAGGTGCCAAGGTTGTCAAAACATTCCTTTAATTATAAGAAAATAAATGTAGGTCTGGGCAGATCTCCATGCACATACATGATGCAAAGAAACAGCAAAGCAACAATGAAAACAAATTAGGAAGAGAGGAAGAGTGTATAAAAGACGGACATTGAACTAAGCCTAGAAAAAAACATAATGCAAGAAATTGAATTAATTTCTCTGCAAGTGTTTTGCCATTTAGAATAATTTAAGAAGAATAAAACAAGAATTCAAAAATGAGTTTAAAAATGCAGAATGAAGAAGAGGGATTGCAAACCTAGGGAAATAGAAGACTGAAACAATATCATTAAAGAACTAATAATAAATTTCAAAAGCAAGAAAGAGAGGAAAGACCTGAGATAATCAGAGTAAACGCAGATGAAAAAAGAAGAAATTAAGCAATCAGAAAGGAGCTCATAGAAGCAGAGGACTGACATATTCTGTACAGCAGGGCAGTGTCTCTTAGGTAGAAAATCCAGAGGAAGACAGCAATGTATCCAAACATACAATTTTTTTTTTTAATGAAGAAGAAACTTTCTCTGAAATGAAGGAAAATTTAATCTGTAGATTGAAAAGTAACATATATTCCAAGATAATTTGATTGGGAACACTATTTGCTGAGATAAATCCTTAGTTAAATTACCAATAGCCAAGGATAAAGAATTCTTTAGGGGGCCAGCCTGGTAGCGTAGTGGTTAAGTTCACACACTCTGCTTCCGCAGCCTGGGGTTCAGATCCCGGGTGCTGACCTACACATCGCTCATCAACCCATGCTGTGGCAGCATCCCACATACAAAATAGAGGAAGATTGGCACAGATGTTAGTTCAGGGACAATCTTCTTCAAGCAAAAAGAGGAAGATTGGCAACAGATGTTATCTCAGGGCCAATCTTCCCCACCAAAATAAAAAAGAATTCTTTAGGCATCCGAAAAATCAAAGCAAATCCCCGTTGAAAGGAAACATCCATGCTGGTCTCATACTGTTTCATAGTATTCTTCAGTATCAGAATCCACTGGAAAATATCTAAGAAATTTTGAGGGAAAGAAATCTAATCTAACAATAATATAAACATCCAAAATATACAAAGAATACATGAAAGAAGTCTGAAGAATACAACACCTATGCACCCTTCTTCAGCAAAACAAAACGAAAACCAAAAAACAAACACACATCACTTGGTAATGAAATCCAGCTACTTAAGAAATGACGGAAAAATAAAGAGAGGAAAATGTGTGAAAGGCCTCGGGTGAACATTGAATCAATGTAAAATATATCTAAATAATTGCAGAATAGAATGTAAACGTATAAACCTTGGCAACATATAAATAATATAAATAACAAGATCAAGAGGAGGAGAGGGAGAAAGGGAGAGGCTAATGTCTTCATCTTTCGGAGCAGGGAAATGATTGATGCTATCTACAATTGAAAAGTGTAGGTTTTAAAGCTGTGATGTCAACATTTTAATGTTTTTAATAATTTCTTCTTAACTTTAGAGAGATCTCTTAAGAAATATCCTGTACCGAATCCTACATTTATTAAAAGTTTATCAATCCATTCCAATTAATTGCAGCTTCATCCGGCTTCTTTCTAACTCATTACTTATTTGTAAAAATGGCAAGTATTATATGTTGATAACGGTAAAAAGGGATTTGGGGTGATTTTTTAACAAACCTCTTTTTACTTTTCTGCATGACTTGAACTCATTATAATGAGCAAGTGTTGTATTTACAAAATCAATAAAGTAATTTTTCTTTTAAAAATGAACAGGAAAGATAAAAACAAGGAGACATTTAATTTTAACAAACAAATGTCGAGCTCAATAAAAAACTGTTGTAATTTAATTAATTCTTAGACTTAAGACTTTCTCTTCACTTGAATAGATCTCATCTCCAAATTCCAGATAAGTGCTTCCATTTGAAAATCCTTTGATTCTGTAAACAGAATTTAGCATGCAGAAGAAGTCCTAGCACTTAAATTACTGACTTGGCTGCAAAATCAACAGCATAGATGGGACCCAGGATTGGAGCCAGAGGAAATGATGAAAGTTTGAGACTGGAATTATTACATCATAATAAGAATGCAAAAAACTGCCTCTACTTTTACATAACCATCTTTTGTTCTGTTTCTTCTGTTATACCTGTACCCATTTCAGTTGGATCCCCATTTCTTTGGGAAGGGGCTGGTTTTTACAAATGCCCTCGGGTTAAAAACATTTCTTACAGAACATGAACTCCAGAACCACATATGCTTTTAAAAAGTTACACTCACACAGTCTACTGCATAACAATTTTCTTCTCAATCTTATTAGAATTTTCAGTACTTTACATGGATTCCCTAAAGTCAAAAAGCTTGTCACATTTTTATTTGTATTTTGTCTTTGTGAATCCTAGAGAATAGATGTCACATCAGATACTTGTTTACCATGAGAAATTTGTTTCTTCACTATGTAGATGTACTAGGCAGAATAGTGGCTCCCATTTAAGATGTCCATGTTCTAATCCCCGGAGATTTGTAAATATATGTATGGCAAAGGGAAATTAAGGTTGCAGATGGAATTACGGTTGCTAATCAGATGACTTTGAGATGGGGAGAGTATCCTGGATTATCCAGGTGAGCCTAATGTAATGGTAACAGTCCTTATAAGTGAAGGAGGGAGATAGGAGATCGGTGTCAGAGTGATACTACATGAGAAAGATTGCACCCACCATCACTGGCTTTGAAGATGGAAAGGGGCCACCAGCTAAGGAATGTAGGCAGCCTCTAGAAGCTGGAAAAGACAGGGAAACAGATTCTTCCCTAGAGCCTCTAGAGGGAACACAGCCCTTCCAACAAGTTGATTTTAGCCCAGTAAAACACACTACAGACTTGTGACCTGCAAAGATTTGTGTTGTTCTATTGTGTTGCTGTAAGCTACTAAGTTTGCAGTAATTTGTTATAGCAGCAATAGACAACTAATACAGTAAATAAAAGGTGAAAACATGGCACAACTTTCCTCCCTGGACATGCTTCTGAATGCCCATGGCTACGGGGCTGGCCTTAGGGAAAACATCAAGTAGCTGTCTTGGGCAACTTGCTCCCTGTCAGCATCTTACTGCTCCTTTTGGGTAACTTTGCGTCATACAACCCACAGAATTTAAAAAATGAAAAAGACGCTGTCCTCTGGATACCTATACTACATTGCCTCTCCAGGACTAGACAAGTAACTCGCGTTTCACTGTCCTCCCGCTGCCGCACATTTCTAAGACCCGGGTGGTGGGTGAGACAGCTGCAATAAGAGAGCCTGTAGTGCATAAAAAAGACTGGGTGTCTGAACGTAGAAACAAGGCAAGACAATCATTATCCAAAAGACAGGGCTTCCAAGGAAAGCTTTCCATCTTTTATCCTCTTAGGGAGGGTGTAACGGGAATAAGGGAGTGGAACAGACAGGACACAAGCACAGTTGGCAAGTAAATCCTGTAGCAAAAAATGAGCAGGTACTCAGGCAGGTAGATGGTTGTTTAATTTCAGGGAAGTTCAAAGGCAGATATTGACCACTAGGACAGGTGATGAGTAAGGCCTGTGTATGATCATACCAGTCAGTTAATTGTATAAAGATCTAATAATACCCATTAGCAAAGAAAGTGGAGAACAAAGCAGATTTCTTCCTAGAAAATTATGGTCAAAGCAGAAAAACCTTTAGACCGAATCAATGCTAAGCTAAAAACTTCAGACATGGAGATCCATATAGCACCTTTACCCTATGAGAGATGTCGTTTATCTCAAGCTTGTCATTATATACTTACTGTGTTCAAAACAATACTTCTGAGTCCCATTCTCACTGGAGCCTTTATTCATTAGATTTCACTGTGTGAGAGTAGATTTACCAGATAAAATAATTGAGGCAGCATAATGCAGTGCAGTAATACTTCTCAACCTCTGTTGTTGTTGTTAACCCCTATATACCTGGGGACTGGAGAAGATAAATAAACCCATCAACAACAAGAGTTTACTATAGCAAGCATTCCCATATGGGGAGAGTGGGGTGAGGATTTTTCAGTCCTTGAAGGGGTGGTCTGAACAAGCCCCCCAGGGTGATCCTGTTACATATGACCTCCTGCCCACACTGCACCACCAGAGGGAATCCTTCGGCCTGTTCTGTTGAAAATCACTGGTGCAGTTTGAAGCTGACCTCGCTGAGAATCAGAAGACCAGGGTTTGAGTCCTGGCCCCACGACTGATTTGACTCAGCCTTTCTCAGATAATTCATGGCCCACCTGCAGCAGAATCATCTATTATGCTTATTTAAAAATGAATATTCCGGGGCCGGCCCGGTGGCGCAAGCGGTTAAGTGCGCGCGCTCCGCTGCGGAGGCCCGGGGTTCGCTGGTTCGCATCCCGGGCGCGCACCGAAGTACTGCTTGGTAAGCCATGCTGTGGCGGTGTCCCATATAAAGTGGAGGAAGATAGGCACCGATGTTAGCCCAGGGCTGTCTTCCTCAGCAAAAAAAGAGGAGGATTGGTGGATGTTAGCTCAGGGCTGATCTCCTCACAAAAAAAAAAAAAAAAAAAAAAATGAATATTCCTCTGCCCAGGTCAGAACAACTCTGAGGATGTTGCTCAGGATCTCCATTTTTGCAATCAGAGGTGAGCATTTGGCATTATAAAGATTGAAAACTTTATATTGTGAATCACTTTAGCCAACTTATTGCACTTCTTTGGTTTCTTTACCTGAAAAATAAGAGGTTTGGGCTGGAAAGTATACACAGTCCTTCCAGTTCCTACAGTGTGGCAGAGTAGAAAGATAGGACCACGGGCACTAAAAGGACATGGGTTCCAATATCAACTCCACCACTTACTGTGCGACATTGAATTATTCAACCTATATTACTCTCAATTTCTTCATCTGTAAAATGGAATTGATAATAACGTCCGCTTTGCAGAGTTGTTGTAAGAATTAGCAATGGTGTCTATAAATTGCTTGGCAATCTTTACAATAATTTTTATAAAGCAAATGTTTTAACGTAATGCCTTAACCTCATTCAAATGTTATCATTGTAAAGTTTGTTTAAGGAGGGAATAGAACAGTATGTCTTCTACACATTGGGTAGGGTGTATCAATTCCCATACTGCCGCATAACAAACCACCCAAAACTCAGTGGCTTAAAACAGTACGCATTTATTGATGCTCATGGTTCTATGGGTCAGCTGGGCAGTTCTACTCTTGGCTGGCCTTACTCATGCATCAGCTGTGGGCCCTGTGGGCAGCTCTCCTGATTTTGGCTGAGCTGTCTCACGTGTCTGGAGTTGACTCATACGCTGGTCTGAATGGCCTCAGCTGGAACACCTGGGCTCTCCTCCATGTGCACTCTCATGTTTTAATAGACTACTCTAAGAATGTTTATATGGCAGTGCCATATAAATCAAGAAAAACGAAAGATGCAAGGACACTTGAGGCCAAGGTACAGAATTGGTACACTGTCACTACTGCCACTGACCATTCTGTTGGTCAAAGCACTTCACAAAACCAACCCAGATTCCAAGGATGTGGATAGAGACTCCTTCTCTTGATGGCAGGAACTACAAAGGCACATTACAAAGGACATATTCCTTTGCTCAAGCCTACAGCAGTGGTTCTCAAACTTTAGCATGCATCAGAATCTCCTTGAAGGCTTGTTAAAACATAGAGTACTACGTCCACTCAAGTTTCTGATTCAATAAGTCTGGGATGAGGCTCAATAATTTGCATTTCTAACAATTTCCCAGGTGATGACGATGCTGTCTGCAGATCATGCTTTGAGAACCATTGGTCTACAGCGGAGTCTTCTCTATGTCAAAAAAAAAATTAAATTTAACATATACATAATTTTATTTCTAAACTATTTCCTGCATAGCATAACATCTATTATTCATGATATATTTCTGTTTTAGTAAAATATGAAATTTTAAAAATCTAAGTACTTTTTAGAGGACTTGGATTTTCCCTTTTTTTCTGAAAAATATAATTTCCTTTTTGAGATTGTACCCTAAACACATAATGAACTCTAGTCGATCAAAAACTATGAAAGATTTTATTTCATCTCTCCTTTTGTCTTTCTCTGCCACTTCTTCATTCTATCCTCCTTGATGCCGAATACAATTAGGTCAGTGAGGGGAAGGTCTGGTTGAGTCAAATGAGAGAATTGTATTTTATATTTTGTTAAAATTAACCAGAAGCAAATAATTAACTGAAAAGTACATTCATATTCCACTTCCTCATTTAATAGGTGAAGGAACAGGCTCAGAAGAGTTGAGTAACTTGCACCCAAACACCGATTTTTGTTTAATCACCTCTGCTTGATATGTCATAAACACACATGATCTAAAGCAACAGTCATCTACCTTCTACTTTTACCTGAGTTCTCTGAATAATGAAATACTTCTGAAGATCTCTTGTAAACTCCAAGTTAATTGTGACTTCCTGGTTCTTAGAAAATGCATCTGGTTTTCTATTCTTCATTAGCAAGGAAGAAAGAAGAAATTACCAGGTTCTTGCCTATTTTTTGAGAACATTTCCCTGAGAAGAGAGTCATTAGCTATATTATATGGAGGTAACATGAGACTTAGGTAGGTTAAGATTTATCCAGATTGATACACTGGAACCAGGACTGGTTTGTTTAGGACAAAATTTCTTTCCACCACATCAAACAAAATAATAGATAAATATCCAGATTAGTCCATGTTAGTTATCCACAATTAACACATAATTAACTCATAAATTTATTGTTAATTTCTTTAGTCTATTTTTCAAAGTGTCAAGGAAAACATCTTTATTCCATTAGCTAGCATTTCCATTTTTCCTCTCCTAATAGATATAGTTCTAGGTTAGAGGAGCAGAAAGAGAGATCAAAGAAAAGTGAACTAAGTAAAATGTATATTCTTCAGAATGCCTTCAAAGCTGTTGAAAATTAGAGTTTTGGAGTTGCAGTACTTGGTAGCAACTCCTATACAGCCTAATATTCTTTACATTTTAAGTATTTCAGAGACTTCACTATTTGCCTAACATGGTATTATCATAAGTGAAGCTTGTTGATTGCTTACTATATGCTATGAATTACACACAAAGCCCATATTTATTATCCTATTTAATATTCACAACTCTCAGGGCAGGCCCAGTGGTGTAGTGGTTAAATTCATGAGTTCCACTTCAGCAGCCGCAGGCCGGGGTTCTCGGGTTTGGATCCCTGGCACAGACCTACACACCACTCATCAAACCATATACAAAATAGAGGAGGACTAGCACAGATGTTAGCTCAGGGACAATCTTCCTCAAGCAAAAAGAGGAAGATTGGCAACAGATGTTAGCTCAGGGACAATCTCCTCACCAAAAAAATATATATATATGTATATATATTCATAACTCTCTAAGCTAGGTACTATTTTTATCTTCATTTTACAGATTAAAAAAAAGTAGGCTAAATGATTAAATAATCACTCAAATCACACAGCTAATAAGTAGCAAGGTTGGAGCTCAAATGAAGTTCTGTTTGATTCAAAATCTTTCTATCTCATCCATGACACTATGTTATCTTGCTACCTGTACTTTTTTTTAAAAAATAAACTATGGTAAAATGATAGTACTACAAAAATGTCTTTGAGTCAATTGAACACTGAGCCTGTTTCAGGAAGAAGAAATTTGTGACAGAATGGAAGGGCAAAGGTGAAAAGGAAACATCTGGTTTCTTCAGAGAAATTGCAACTGAAAGTAGCTATAAGACTGACGAGTTTGGCTAACACACGTGACCAAGTGTGGGGACCTCCAAAGCAGTCACCTTGGGAAGACATATGTTTATTTGAACAACTCTATCACTGCTACAACACATCATTAGACTTGTTTCAGGTCTGATGATTTTGTGTACATATTTAATTGTTTTTTTAACAACCACAAAAATAATTCCAGCTTGTAAGTGATTGCTTACTTAATTTACTAGATTTGACTCTGAACAACTTTTGGATATTTTCCAAAATCAAATCCAATCTTCAGAGAACATATTTGTTGACATGGCTGGCATTACCTAAAATTGTGATTCAGATTCTGAACATAATTCCTAAAAAAGACATTTAAAATTGTGTTGGCTATGGAAGCAAACTAGGGTCATCAATTAAATGTGTTTATAGTCTTTCAAGGTGAATATTCTGGATATTTCAATATGAATACATTCCAGGTGACTATGCCTATATGTTTGAAAACAAGAACAATGAGAAATTTTATTAGGAAAAAAAAGGGGAAAGATATTTGGACTAGATAAACTGTAGGTTCAATCTTATAGGACAATTATGGTAACTCCTCAAAAAGAATTGTCAGTGGCAGGACTTCCTCAAATAAATGGTCCTTACAAACCCACTCCTGCTTTAATAATTTGAGCTAATCATCCCACCCAGTATCAGTGACCTGGTTTTGGGTGGAGTCTCAGAGAAATCTTTTACCTGACATTCTTCAAAATGGCTGACATCCAGGGTCATAGGAATAAGGCAGATTTCAATCACAAGCAGGAAACCACAACAGTAGCAGACGTGTCAGGAAAGCTTCAAGTTACAGGATATTCAGCTAAATATAGCTTAAATAAAGAACAGTTTATTTTTTCACATAAAACAAGAAGTCCAAAGGGAGGCAGCCCAGGACTAATTGAGCAGCTCAAATATGCCATCAGGAACCCAGGTTTTTCTCATCTTTCTTCCCCACCATCTTTCAGGATTGGCCTTCAACTTACTGCTTCATAATTGCAAGATGGTTGCTCCACCTCCAGATGTCACACAATATCTAGGTAGGAAGAAGGGGGTAGAGCAAAGGGGCAAAAGATGGGGGCAGCTCTGTCTACTCATCTTTCATCAAGAAAGCCATAGTTTTTCCAGAAGACCCCTCAGCAAATATGTATTTACATTCAATTTGCCAGAAATGTGTCAAACAGCCACTACTAGCAGCAAGGAAAATTGGATAAACATTCAACTTGCTAGTCTCTAAACTAGAGTAGGATAAGGAGTGAGGAGGTTGAGAATTCATGTTGAGTGAGCCCAATTACAACGTCTGTCTCAATAGGGCTTACATTTTACAAGGCAGTGCGTTCTCACACTTTGTATCATTAAATCACCACAACAGTAGGAGTTGGTCCTTCTTCTTTTACTTTTACTAAAGAGGGAAGTATGATCTAGAGTGGTTAAGAGAATTGTCCAAGCCATTCAGCTCATAAGCATTGGAATCAATTTCTATATGATTCCAGAAACCCTGCTATCTAACACGGGCAAAGAAATCATAACAGCTCGAAAACAATGCTTTCTCAAAGACTGAGTATTGAACTTGCTCTTAAAAGGCAGCATGCAGGAGAATCTTTTGAATCCTTATAGGAGTCTTACACAGCCATCTTGTTCTTACCTGTAACAGAACTTGTTGAGAAGTTCCTAAAAAGAAAAAGAGCCAAGATCACTTGAGATTAACCATTGTATTCCATTAGTCACTGAAGCCTTCGAATGAGTCTCAACATTTACCGATTTGTGGGAGATTTACAGATGGTGAATTACTTATTTAATATCTAGCTTATACATTTTCCAAACTTGGTTTGCTTTTATTGATTATAATCTAGTCCCTGATGTATGCCAAAGAAATTATTTTGTCCTCTATTTTTCCCTGCCACATAGAGTAAGGCCTGAAATAAATCAGGCCTATAAACATATTAATAAAAATAGAAAATAGAACATATTACTTTCTTCGGGTATTAAACACCCTCTTTTCAGAGTGTACTAACACCATCATATGGGTTATTATGGAACAAGCTAGGAAATTTCGGTAGAATAAACACATTTGCAAGATGGTAGTTTTTTTTTTTTTTTTTTTTTTTCTTAACACATATACAGTTTTTCTTTGAGCTTGATATATCCTTCCCTCCTAAAAAAATTTCAGTTTACATTTAGGTATATGATTCTTGCCAGTTCAGTACAACTGTGTTCCACACTAGGCTCAAGCTCTCCTCATTAATGCTGAGTGAGTTGATGTGTCTTAATAATCTCCAACTGTGTTAACTTCTCCCAGGTGCAATCTTAGGTTTCACAAGGTTAATACATTTAATGCATACACTTACCGAAACCGTTTTTATCACATCTTAAAATTTTCATTTGTTAAAAAATCCAATTTCCAAATTTATTGTTTATTTCTTTATTCTGTTTTTCACAGTGTCAAGAAAAACACCTTTATTCCATTAGTTAGCATTCCCATTCCTTCCATTTTTCCTCTCTTAATAGGTCTAGCTCTAGGTTGGAGGAGCAGAAAGGGAGGTCAGAGAAAAGTAAACTTAGTAAAATGTATATTTTCCAGAATGCCTTCAAAACTGTTGAAAAGTTCATAGGGTTAGAGGAGAGAACTTACCCCACCGGTTAATGAGCTAGTCTTTAAAAAGTGTCCTAGTAATTTTCAACCAGGGGAATATGTTCAGAGATAAGTATTTAGTATCTTTCCCATCTAGGTCTTGAGGAAATGGAGAGCTGTGATAACACCATAAACTTTTATTGTTTGTTATTGTACTTATAATTAATAACATACTACAAAAGCCATTGGTTCTGTCACCACTCACAACTATTTTATGAACTAACCCTTTTACATTAGGTACATTATTAATAAAACAATGTAAGAGGAAATGTCTTAAAAAAGTTTTTGATACCCTTGAGAGCTATTTACATAGACACAATTATTTTGTTAATTATATATAATTCTTATTCTTACTCATTAAGGTTTATCTCTGAGGATTTCTTCCAAGCACGCTTTATTAAGTCCACGTTACTGTTAGTCAATAAATTAATTAATTAGTCAATTAATTTAGATTTCTCACTAATTCCAATCCGTCTTCCCTCCTCCCCAACCTCTCCCCTTTATTTAATTATAGGAAATATGTGAACATAAGTCTAGCACAACCTTTAAATCATAGAATTGTAAAAAGTTGTGAAAAGTAATAGGTTAAAAAAAGAGCAAGGCTTCTATGCCCTTGAAGGTTTATAAGACCGGAAGGAAGCACGTAAAGTCAACACCACACCCTTCTTTTTTTCTATGCTGAAAGTCTCTGACAAGATCTCTCCTTCCCGTCCACTAAAAGTGGTTTCTTATTAGAAGCAATTAAGAGCTTCTGGCTCTTTTCCTTTCCCCATGGATCAGAAGCTCTTTGAGGAGTGGCATAAAAGTCTTCTTTAGTGCTCTCCCATGGCCTAGAACAGGCTGCACAGCCTATATACACAAATTTTAAGTGATTAATAAATAAATAGCTGACATAAAAAGGGAGAGATGCTTCATTAGACATAAATGTCCTGTTTTCCCTCTGCTTGCTTTCTCTTAGCTGCTATAAGGCATCAATGATGAAAATATAGAAGCCGATTACACAGTGTCAGAAAAGTGGTGCTCCATAAACTGTAATAAACATAAGTATCATCCACGCAGTTCTGGGGAAATCGCTCAGAACGTTTGGAACAGGTGCTTTGTAGCCACGTCTGGAGTGTTAGCATCACAGTAAGTTGGAAATGGAATGTAAAGTAACAATCTATTTGTCCACGTGGGGAAATAAAGTATCCTGTAAGGCTTTCTTCAACTTGACACATTAGTGCCCGTGAACTGGGTTCTTCTGACCGTTAGCAAAATTGAAAGGAAAAAAAAGGTATCCGCGGATGTTTTCAACGGGGCAACGGGGGGGAAGCGAAGCAGACTCAAGACTCTCCACAAAGGGGGCGAAAGGAGAGACGTTTTTATGGGCTTTCTGCCATCCGGGGCAGCCTGGGCGGGACGCAGAAGGGAATGAGGCTGGCCGGGGGTGTCAGGTCTGCAGGGAGCGGAGGGGAAGAGGCAGGGGTCGCGTCCCGAAGCTGGTGACCGCGCTGCGAGCAGGGAAGGGAGCAGCCCGAACTATGACGCGGGACACGGGCGTTGGCCCGAGGGGTACCCAGCGGCCGGGGGCAGAACTCGCCCCCAAACCGGCCGGCTCCTATCCCGGAGCTCTCGCCAACACCGGCGGCCCCGCCCCGGCCGGTCGGGCTCCTGGTCTGGGGTCAGGGTTCCTCCCCCACTGGCCGCGCGCGGTCCAGGTGCGGGGGCCCCTCCTGCAGGCTCCTCCCGGCCCGGGGACTCTCCGGTTGGTCTCACTGCCCCCTCCTCACCCTGCTGCCCTCCCCCTAGACGGTCTCGGGGCCCCGGAGGAACGCGGCGGCGGGGAAGCGGCGTCCCGCGCCGGCCCGCTCGGCGCAGAGTGGGTGGTGCGAGTTGACGGACAGGTGCAAACTATTGGCTGTGAACGTCCCGCTCGCCCCCCACCAGCCCCACCCTGCTCTTCTCGCCCCCCTTCCGCCTGTATTTTAGATTTTAGGATCTTCTCTTTCCTAAAGTGTTTGGATAAATTCGCTATCGATAATCTGTTCAGATGGAAATGACCCGATGCTTTTCATACTTTGTTGAACGCTGACTGCAGGAAATGTCATAGGGAGGTGGGGAAAGAAGGCAAGTGTGTGTGTGCGCGCGTGTGCGCGTGTGCGTGTGTGGGTATGTGTGAGAGAGAGAGAGACATCGACGTGTAGACCTAGGGGGAGGGTAGGGGGCTTCCCTCTCCTGGAGGACAGACAGAATGATACATACTGTCATTAACAGTTTTGACCCACCCAGACCCCACCCTTCGGTTGCATCCATCACACAGTCATTACAAAGGGGCAGCGCTGTCACGCTGCTTGCCCTGCTCCTGGGGCTCTCGGGCTGGTTTAATGAGGTGCACCCAGCCGGGGCTATTGTGCAGCGCGAATGAGGCAGGAACGAGACGGCACCGATCCTAGCAGCTGCTCGCAGCAGCCCCGCAGCAGCAGCCAAGCCCAGACTTCAAGTGGATGATGCCTCTGGAAGTGTTTTCCTGAATGCACCCATCAGGCAGTGGAAGACTGTGGCAGGGCTAGTGAACTTAGATGGGGCATTCCTCTCCCGCAGTTGAGCTGGCTGGAGGCAAGTGCAGTCACTCGGGTAATCGCGGGGGTGCTGGGGGCGGGGGGAACGGTGGTGGTGATTTTAAGCCAGTCCTCAGTCAAAAGGCGGCTTGGATCAATTTCCCCTCCAACCACTCAACTCTCCCCTTTACCTTTTGTTTCGTTAGCTTGGCTTTTCCCACCCCCAGCCCCTCCCTGGTGTGATCCGAACTGTGCGTGTTGCTCTGGGGTTTGTGCATTTTAATGTAATTCTGATTGGTGAATGTTCTCTCCTTTTTGTTGTGATTACTAGAGACACTTTAGTCCTGCCTTCCCAGTTCTGCGCCCTGCACAAGCAGTTTTGAAAAATTAAGTGCAAAAAGCATGACAAAGCAATATGAGGTTGCCGTGGTAAGTGAACTTTTAAACAAAAAATTACCATTTCTTCTCGTATGCTTGGTTTGTGGGTGGCTTGAAGGGGAATCATCACACACAAAGGGCTGGGGGCTGGGGGGAGGGGGCGGTGAAACAAAAAACCAGTAGTTCTGATTTATTTTCGTCTTTACTATGGTCCATAGACGTGTTCCGTATTTATCTGTTTGATACTCTTGGGATGGTAATAAGTTTGATGCATTTAAAGTGAGTGAGAGTTGGCAGTCGGTAGGATCGAGGTGCAGGGGAGGGAGGCGAAGGGAACGGGTTATTGTCTGGTTTCGAAAGAAACGTGCAGCTCTGACTTTCTGAACTCAGCACAGTAGTCGGGTCATTCCTGATCAAAATCCTTAAGGAGAAGAGGAACAATGGGGTCACCCTCAGTCGCTACAACTATCTCTGTGCCCTCACCCGCTGTTAGACCTCCTTTCTTCCTCACACTTCCTCAGGTAGCAACATTAGAAGCCATCATTCTTGGACAAATTTTAAACGCTAAAGGATGATCAAATCATACATTGGGAAAGTTATGGTCTTAAAAAGTTCGAGGCTGGAGAAAGGAATTTCTGTTTCCCACTTCTCCCTTCTCTCCTCCGCACCACCCCCCTCTTTTTTAACTAAAGTTTACAGATTCATTTAAGGGTCCTTCCTCAACCCTTCCATTTGTTTAAAAATGGGTGATATCTTCCAGGGAAGGATTTCTGAGTTATACCCTTTTATCTCATTCGCTTTCTGAGAATAACTATCCGCCTTAACATTTGTAGTCAAGTTAACAATTCCAAGTTTGGTAAAAGGCTCAACCTTTCCTTCTGGAGAATTCTAAATTGTTTGCCCAGCTCTGCACTTAAAAAAAAAAATAACAGTGCTCAGTAGTCTTAACTTTTTCTGTCTGTGAATCTAGTTGCCTTTTAACTTGTCAAGGACTGTTGCCATGGAGATGACTGGGATGCCCCATATGGGAAAGGACCTGCACGTTCTCTGATGAGGCAGGGCGATCTAAGTTTTCTCATTTGAAGGATAGGATGGAAACAAAAATGACTCCCTGAAAGGGAGTTTTCATGTTTTGTTGAAACCATTCTTAACTTTCATCTACATGTGTGCAGATAAAATTGCATGTGCTTACATTTCTCAAGATCTATTCTGAGATAAAGATTTTTAAAGTTGTTATAAACTTCCTCTGATCAAGAGAAACACAGAAAATAACTTTTTTTAACAGATTATATTACAATAAAGATTAATGTATTTTATTGGGCATATACTTTTAATAACTTATTTTAACAACAGGCTTATTTTCTTGCCTATACTACATGAAGTTACTGTAATTTACTAGTAACTATCACAGGAAAGTGACACCTTATGCAGCTGGCTTCCAAAGTCATCACTGTTGCTCTTAGTCTTGCTATTTGCAATCACCATCCTTAAAACAATTTTCATTTTGAGATCTTAAACACCGAATGGCTAACTAAACTACTAATCTCTTGGTATAAGTGGAATCAATTCCGCAGAACTTTGAAAAAAAAAATCTCAGAACAGTTTGGATTAGATATAGTATTTTATACACTTGTAGTAGCAAGCATTTCAGTTGGCAAGCTTGCTTTCCTTATGTACTGATGTTCTTAGACTATAGAGTGTGAGCTAACAATATTTTTACCTCATAATTTATTTTGGACCGTACTGCTCAACCATCATACCTATTTAATTTTATAACTAATCTTGAACTATACTAGTACTAACTGGGGTTTTTAAAATAAACATCTTGAACTGTGTTTATGTACAGAATATAAACAAAGTAAGAATTCACAACTACTGCTGTACAGATATTTGCAAGTAAGTTTATGACCTGTATATGTGTAAAATTAGATTACTTTGAGAAAAACACCTTTAATCAGTTACTTTATCATACTCATAATCTCAAACGAGCCCTCAACTTTACTGTAATTTTCCACCTACACATTCAAAATACTGTTTCTGTTGAAGAAATTCATAAAAAATTATTATTTAAAATCAGTTAGATAATTGAAAGTTGTCTAAATGATAATAGTAGTGCATATAGTTTAATATCCTATAAAAGTACTTAGATTATTTAATGCCATATATTCCTGGCATTTTCCCTCACTAATATCATAATTCTGTGGCAATTTTAGATTTGATAAATATTCTCAATATGGAAATTTCTTTATATCAGAATGTAATACTAGAAAAATCCATTTCTTTCCTCAGTGTTCTAATTATGTGTTATTGGCACATGAGAAGTACAGTGGCCATGTTCTGATATTTTCCCTAAACCTCAGTCCTTTAGAATAAATTTTACAAATAACAGAAAGCTTACAGTGTTCATAAGAACAAAATTCTAGGTGTTTTCAACTAAGCATTGCTCTCATAGAAATATGCATTGCTTCCCATAATATTGACTCAGTTTAAGTAAAAATGGATGAGAGGTAGGGAGTGAAGGTTGGTGGCAGCCAGGGTCATCTAATATGACATTGCAGGTTTTACCCCCTGTACCATATTTAGGACACGAAATGTGCCTGCAAGCAAAAAAGTAAGAAAGGAGTGGCTGAGGCGATACCATGATTTTAAAAATTCAAGAATACCTTGCACGTATTACTTCTAATTAGGATTAAACTTAAGGTGTATCTTATATCAAATACACCATCTAAAACAGCTAAGAAGTTAACTTTAATAGTGCATTTGTGGTCTACCTGCTAGGATCCAGGCGTGAATCCAGTCATGTATACAAGGGCTGTACGTATATTATCTCAGCTAATCTTCAAGACACGCTAGGTAGTAGGTTTTATTATGCCTAGAAACTGAGTAGTATAAGGTCAGACAACTCAGGGAAGATTTGAATCAAAATCTATCTGACTCTAAACTTGTGTCCAAAATTTAAAAAATGAGAATATTAGATAATTTACTAGAAAATAGGAGATAATTTACTAAATTTAAATAGACCCTCCACATAAAACCCACATAATCACCACAAATTCCAAAGATAGGAATGATTACCTGTTAATCTTGGCACTTTCCTCCATAAAGCACTTTTGAAGAAAAAGATCTTACTGAAATATTTCTAATTATACTCCCAATTGAGTTTGGATACATCAGGCTACTTTGGCTGGTTGTTTCTCTTTACGGGCAACAATTCTGGAGAATTTATTGCATTCTCCATCCCACCCCAAAAACAAAAGGAAAGGAAGATTAAATCAATTATGATGAAAGAAGTGTTTTCAAACAAGTACCAACAATGGTTACTTAATAAAAGGAAAACCTCACTGCAAATTCAGTTTTCCTTAAAAGAACTCTTAAAATCAAATAAGCAGGGTTATTTTTTTCTCATTTTACCAACTTAAATGGGATTTAATTTTTCATTTTAAAGACTTTAAAATTTTGATTACAGTAACATTTGCTAAGGTAATGAAATGTTATGAGATTTTATAGGTAGCAAATCATTTGATGTTTTGACATATTTTCTAAGTTATTATAAATAATAAATATATAATATAACTATTATAAATAATATAATAAATATTAAAGATGATAGATTCTCAAATACTGGGAAAAAAATCTTTTCGCTTTAAAAATGTCTAATTTTGCTCCTTTTTTTATTTATAAAATCTTTGAACCTGAGAGATTGGGATATAGATATTGCATCTGCTTAGGTTTATTTATTAACTCATATCTGCATAAATGGAGATGCTAAGATTTTATCAAGATAATCCATTCAAGTCCCCCTAAGTACCAACGAAAAAATGTTTCAGGACATCATTTACGTTTAACAAACCTGCTCAATTTTTCACTTTCACCTGAGAAGAAATGAAAGCACTCAGAATAACTCTGTACTTTATGCAATAAATGGGCTCCTGAGTTGTTCTGTGTAAACTTTTTAAAAAATTGGGTTCCTTTTTGTAAAGTGCAGAGAGCTCACATGTTAAAAGGGCATTTGCATTAATGCTCTTAAGTGAAGAACTTTTTAAAAATTGATTCCTCTGTTTTGTAAGTTTCAGATTTTTATGAAGTGAAATCATCCAGATCTATCATGTTTAAACCCCAAATACTATGAGAGTGCCAATAGCTTTTTTAAAAGTCGGATAATTTTGGACTGTTAAGAACCATGTTATAAAGGTGAGAATTATGAGGCTTGAGCACTTCAACCCCACAATATTCTAGCAGTCAGTCACATAACTCAGTGCCACTTCACTCTGACCTCGGAGATCACGCCTTGAAAGACCCTTGGATTCCCCACCCCCCCAAAACTAATTCCCATTACTGGCTTAATTTTAATAAAATTTAGGCTCCAATTTTATCATAGTTAATAAAATATTTGTATAATTTTCTATTTTATCCTTGATTTGGAAATTAACATTACATTATTATGTACTAAAATCATAGGACTGTATCTAGACAGTTTCTTTCCTTTCCAATTTATTGAAGGGCACAGTTCTGTATATATAAATAATAAATATATGTAAATATACATATACAAAAAGTTATGGTTATATTAATATGAAGTAAAAAAGAAAAGTTATTAAAGCAATTTTTCATTTTTAAACTTATGTTATAATTAATGCCACAAAACTAAATTTTATCTAATGATAAGAATATTAGCTATATTTATTATTAACTAAAAATCTGTGAATAATTTAGTATAGGTCTCTGGAGTCTATTTTCTTCTACCTCTCCACTATTGCTTTCCCATAACTTCATACAAAATGATAATTTCACTTGAAAAATTAAGAGGAAAATGTGGACTATGTTTAAATTAGGAAAAGAATGAAAAGACTTGAAGATAGTTCCTGCATAGGTCCTGGAATTCTTCAAGCTACGCACCTCAATTATCCCTTTAAATTCTTTTACACATGAAATCATTACATTTTGTGTTAAAAGTAAAGTTATATGTTATGGACTTTCAAACCTCTCAGGGCATGAAGGGTTTACAGAAAAGGGCAGAATAATACAAGTTAGATACCACTACACCTGACAGACATTGACAAAGACTAAGAAGGCAGGGTTAATGGTTTTAATTTAAAAAAAGAAATATTAAGCTAATGAAACCTGAGGTCAATACCATTAAAAACTGAGAACTCAGCTTTTTGAGTGTTTCCAGTAAAAATAATTAACCATGAGACACATTATAAATATTTAATAAAATCTAAAAAATTACCACTATCCTTTGTTAAAGATCATGAGAGTGAAGATTGCTGTAGAAATCCAGACTTTTGAATTTCTAATATCTCAGGGTTTAATTTACCACCGTTACATTTGATAGTATGGCAGAGATGGTATTTAATACATGTTTGATTCTTATCATAGACACCATAACATTTTGATGTGTCTTGGAATACACATTTGATGATATACTTCATTCAACAAACATTATTGAATGCTTACTAGGTTTTAAACACGGTGCTAGAGCCCGGGAATACTCCCCTGGAAAAGAAGGCTTTGCTGTCAAGCAATGCACAGTCTATGTAGGGGACTGACATGTCAACAAATGGTTATAGTTCAGTGAGATCATTGCTCTCAGAGATATGTACAAAGTGCTTTTAGGAACACAGAGGAAGCTATCACCAATATGCCTGCCTTTGGTCTTAGTGTGGGTATTCAGGAAGTGCTCAGTGGAGGTGAAGTTTTGCATAGTGACTTTTTTTTCCCCATTAAAAATGTGATAGTGGACCTTCAAATAATATAAAGACGAAGTATGTATTTTTCTAGTTTTTACATATTGATAGGTACTTATGACAAAGCAGAGCAAGTTTTCTGTGTAGGATACTGAATTTTTCAAGATTCATTAGTGCAATTTCTCAGATACACTGCCTTTGACAAATGTGCACAGCCGGGAAAGCCTTTAATATATTGATTATGTTAGAGTTTTGTTGCTTGTAGGATAATGGATAAAGCAAATGCTCCATTTTTATTCTTCTATGCTCTACCAAAAAAAAAAGTATCTTGCAAACCATGAAAGACACACAAAGCAAAAGTAATTAAATAACATAAATGGAGAGGGAGATTGCCTGTGATCTGGGCTAGAATTAGAAAGTGAGGTATAAGAAAGAGGTTATTTGAGAGGAAACGATATGAAAATGTTTTTAAATAGGAAAAAGGGTTCTGCTCCCTAACAATAGGGTATCAACTTAAGGAATTTCACTTTGCTTTGCATTGCTTTCACATTTACAACAGGGGAGGGAAGTACTGTTAATCTGAAATTTTCGTTATTTATGACTAAGTTTCATCATTGAGCAGACTAAAACACCCTGTTTTCTTTCATAAACTCCCAAATGCATGAAAAATCTTCACTTAGGCATGATTAGTACTTTATGCGAATATCATTATGCGTTTTGCTCCCTGATATCTTGACAGTACAGTTTAGCCCATTCTCACCGGGATTCTTGCCTGGTAACAAAATTTTATTTCCTTGTGTTCATTTTTAGGAAAATCCTCTCAATATTATTCTATGTATTATTTTATAGGAAGGAAGCGTGTAAAATACTCTTGAACTCATTTTACTTGTGAGTTTGAATAGCATTCAGATTAGAATGATTTCCCCAGAATTTTATAGGCTTGCCCAATCCAGCTGTATATTTTATATGCTAATGTAAATTCTATTTTTGTTCCCCTTGGGGGTTTAAGTGATTATAATTGTTGCTCTTCAAAAGCCAAACAGATGATGATTGCTGCTTCAGGAGTATACCAAAAGAAACTGGCTTTCATTAAACCTGCTCATCCACTTCATAATTATCTCCATTTTATCTAGCTAAGAAGCAGGAAAAAATGGCAAGTACAGTTCATTGAAGCCAGTTCAGTTATTTAAACATTGCTTTATTGAACTAGCAGGAGGTGTCAAAGTAGGGGGAATGTTTTCTTTCTAACACTGATATGTAGCCAGTGGCCCAACTCAAGAGTTAGTTGAGCATCAAATGCCAGAGGCCACAGGCAATGAGAGGGGAGATATTTTGAGCCATTCTGAGAGGAGTCCTCTAGTGGATACAATAAATAGTACTGCAGTGGCAGCTATTCTGAAATATTCCTTTTGCTTGTTCTTCTTCCTGTAAGTTCAAAATGGAGTTAGCTGTTTAGTATCCACTAAGAAAGACTCAAAAATGCATCCTAAATGAAAGGGACGTTTTGTATATAACGTAAAAAAAAAAAGGATGGGATATTGTTAAATTCTAAAAGGATACCAAATCCTGAGACTGACTGACATCACAAGTCCTTCAAAGAATCTTTATGGTCACATGAGCCTTGTGATCTGACCGTGGATCAGAAAGCAGATTCTTATGGAGGCTGGTTTTCCTCAACCTAGAGAATATCTCCCCCATTCAGGCGACACAGGGACTCTGAGTTGTCTGTTCCCTAGTCCTAGGGGGTGTGCAGAGGGATGGCCTTGGAATTGAGTAGCATTGGAACATGTTTCTGACCACATCCATTGCTGGCTGTCCTCCTGGTGGCACAGTGAGCGTCCCTGAACCCTCACCCACGGGGATAGAAAAATGCCAGTGGCAACAGCTGTTCCACCTTCCAGCCGGGAGAAAGCAATTCTCTACTGGCTAAATGAAAAATTCTGAAAGGACTCTTTCCCCTAAAATTTCAGAGCCACATTTTAGAAACCAATTGTCTAAGGCTAGACATAGATAAAACATTACATTCATAAACAAAGAAAATGGAAGATTTCACTTTTTCTATAGATTTTTATTTTCATGTTCCATGATAGTTCAGCAAGTTTCAGGCAATTTCACTTTTTGAAGTGTTAACATAGAGTTGTTATCTGACAACTTGATTTTGAAACTTTTGGGAAATCATATTGAAAAAAGGAGAAGGAAAGTTTACTTAATAAGAAAAAGGAAATATGTTCCTGAAAGGCTTTTGGACAATTTACTGGACAGTTGTGGGCATTAAAAAATAATTATTTTCCTCTTGATTCCTATGCCACAACACTAAAAATTTTCCCAGTTTTCGTATATGTAATTTTATTTTGGCTTCACAGTAATCTCATGAAGTCAGAAAAGCAAATACTATAATTCCATTTTATGTATAGAAACACAGAGATTCACAAACAGTTTTAAAACTAGAATCTGGGTATACCAACTCTTGGATCAACGTTTCCTTGATCTAGTAACAGCTTGCCAATACATGATGTTGAACTATATCTTGACTGTAGAGTCATTTCTAAACCCTGAGGGGTTTCCAGAGAACAAGTATTTTCCCAATGGGCTCTTAGGTAATCTATGCAATTTGCGTTCTTAGATTCAGGGAGGGGTACCTCATTGGGCTGCTCTCTAAAAACTCTCTAAGTTAAAAACTCTATCTGGTGGTATAGCAGTGTCCTAAATGTATGTTATCATTTGATAAGACAGACCCATTCAAAATCAAGTCCAGTCAGATGACTGCCAGATTTCTATGTCAGGGGAAGATATTAAGGAGAGTAGTGGTTTCAGTTAATATTTACAAGTCGCTCTCAGGGAAAATGCCCTCGTTGTTAAACAATCATGCTGAGTAGCTTGTAGGGTGGTCATGTCAGGCCAAAATATATATTTTTCTGGTAGTTGCTTTTTTTAGTGGCACTTCTTGATCTCTATCACTGAAGAGACTGCTGACTTATCTCGAAATTGGACAGTTAGAAATGAACTACCTCCACTAGTTATTTTCCTTTTCAGAATAACTCTGAAAAAAAATGGATTTGGTAGTATTGGCTTATCTGCCTGTGTTTATTAAATAGAAGTAAAAGCTACAGGACACAATAAACACTAAAATATATCCATGCCAATGGAATGACTCTGTAATTTCCCGGGGTTATCTCACTTGTCTGTTCTTTTCTTATAATAACAGGAAATTGTGGAAAATCACGCTCTCTGTGACCTCACAGATAAATGAATGTAAATAAAATCTTTTAAAAGTCTCCCAGTTAAATCTCTTTTAACATAACACAAAGTACAAACCTGGCAATTTTTCTAATTCATCTGCTCAAGAGAGAGAGGCAAACCAAAATAGTTCAAGCTCGAGTTGACTTTAACTTCTTGTTAACTTAGCAACTGAAAAATCTGTACTATTTTTCGCTTTAAAGCAGTGGTTCATTAGAATCATCTGTGGAGATTTTGATAAACACATGTGCTTAGATCTCACTTCAGAATTACTGAGTAGAATCTCCCAGAGTCAGGACCAGGCTTCTTAAAAGAAAAAGCTTCCACAGGTAGGTTGAGGTGTTGATGCACAGCTCTGTGTCAGAGCCACTGAGCTTTCATCTCAAGTCTTCTGTTGCTCACTGAAGATTCACTCTGTGCCAGGCACGCTCCTAAGCACTTGACAAATATTCTTTCACTTAATGCTCACAACATCCCTAAAAGGTGGCTATTGTTTTTATACTCATTTTACCAACGAGAAGTCTGAGGCTTGGAGACGTGAGCCAATGGGCCTTAAGTCATATACCAAGGACACAGGAGAGGCAGAACCAGAATCCAGGTCTGCTCGAATACTTTGAACTGCTACAGCCGTGAAAAGGCCTTTTTAATATACAGATTGAAAATGTATGGTCGTCTTTTATAGCTGTAATTTCCAACCTAGAAGCTTCCATTTTGCTGCTTTGATTACCCTAAGATTATCCGATGCGTACAGGGATTGTTTCCTTTTATGGCCTTAAAAGAGAGCCACTATGTTCATGTGAAAGGAGACGTGGTCTAATAGGTAAAAGACACTTTAAAGTTGTAGGTAGAATGTTTTGTTTTCTTTGTCTAAAGGTCACAGATGACTTTCTACCTTAATTCTTAATTCAGAAACTCAGGAGTTGCTGTAAACTACTTTTTAATTTCATGGCTAAAAAAATATTCAGAAATGAGACAATGTTAGAAGAGCACAATTTTCCTTCCAGGTCAATTTCTTACGTAAAAAATATAAAAAATTGTATAAAATCATTGCAGAGAAATGCAGTTTCCGGTGTGGAATATGCAATTTTAGGATTTGTTCTTTCTGATGTGGGGCTGACACCATTATTTAGAATAGTGATGACTCATGTCTAGGACTGAAATCTGTTTTTCATGGGTTTATACATTTTTCCCCTTGAATTGCACCAAAAATGGTTTTTTAATTGGCTTTAACTCATGCCCAATAAATTGGACGAAAATTGATTGCCGCAGTCATGTTTGGTTTAAAATTATTCAAGACTGCGCCATGAGTCAAATGAGAGCATGAGCCAGGGCAGTGGCACTTTATGTCCTCCGTTTATGACAAATAACATTTTTCAGAATGGTCATCATTCATATCTAAAAGTTAATATATGTTTGCAATTTATAAAGCTTGTAAGATAGTAACAGGGCCACGTTCAAACACATCATATTAAAAAATAAATTTCTCTTATTTTGATATCATTCATTAGTACCTTCTTTTCCAGTTCCATCAATACTACAAATTTAATCATAATATTCCTTTAAATATAAGTAATACCTGCAGGTAGCTCTTGTTAGATTCTTGGTCATAATATTAGAATATTTTTAAATGGCAAAATTCAACAAACCAGTGAGGATGTTCAGACTGTACCGTCCTATCGAGTTGAGACGGTGAGCCAGTTTCCCATTCTCTGCAGAGTGATTTTAAAGACAAAAATTAAACAATGTGAAAATTGAATTAACTCAGGTGACTGCTTAGGGCATTGAAATAGCAATTTACTAAATGGTACTGTCAGGAAGCCAGTTTTTGTTCAATCTCATTATAATTATTTACTGTATTATGGTTTTCATTTATTTATATGCTGTAGAAATATAAGCAAATCACTTTAAGGGCTTTGCTAGTTGGGAATAAAGGTTCATTTTATGAGATTCTCCAGCAACTGTGGGAATGGGTACAAGAGAAAAAAAGAAACGATTAATTAAATGAAAAGAAGAACATCCCTTGGCCCTAATACTACAGACGGGCAGTAAGTGAAGGAAATAGTTGATGTTCTTGTGTGTAATTAATATCAGCAAATCTAATTGGACAGGATAGTTACATCTGATATTGCATCTTCTAAGAAGCTGGGAGAGCAACTTTGGAGATTTTTGTCATTTTGCTCTGTCATATTTATTTTTCATATATATTAAATATCAAGATTTGTTTTTGTAAGTGAATATTATTTTGTTGATAAACTGTAAAGCTCCAGGACTGTCAATCTGTCCTCTCTGAATCTGAGTTGTCTTTTAAGAGGTCACTGGTTCTCACCACTCAGCATCTACCACCTGCTCCCACCTGGTGGCTACAGGACTGAAGCCTGAGCTCTTGAGCTGCGTTTCCCACTCCAAACATAAAACAACCTATTTTTCTGATTTATAAAAAAGAATGCATGCTCAGAATTTTTACAAATCCAATGATACAGAAAACGTAAAGAAAAAAGTGACTGTAAGTCCAACTCTATTACCTTAAAATAGCCACTGTTTAATGTTCTAGTGACCATCCTTTATATGTTTAATACTCCAGCAATATTTCATGAAACTCTTTATATGTCATTAAATTATAAGTATATACTATCCTTTTTAATGGTTTTATAACTGCTTGCTATATGGTTATGGACTTCTGAAAATTAAAATTTATAAAAGCTGAATTATTAAAATTTCCTCAAACCCCCAAATAATATTACAAGTGGTTAGGACCTTCTAGACATCTTATATAAAATTTCTCAAAATCCTATTTGATTTGACCTGAATTATTTTAAAGAAGCAAATCATCCAATTATTACTTTTATTTCTCTTCCATTTGTCAGCAATAGGATGGCAAGACAAGAGTATGATTATTTCTGTTATAAAAAAGAGAGTTTTGTCTGTTTATATTAATAGTAATATCTATTTTCCTTATGTGAAAGTACCTTAGAGGTCATCTAATAAATAGTTGCTAAGGACTTGGGCCATAGAAATGGACTTCTTGGGGTCAAATCCCAGCTCTGTCAATTTCTAGTTGTGTGATTTGGGACAAATTACTTAAATTCCTGTTTCCTCATCCTTAAAATGATAGAATTGTTGTTAGGCTTAAACGATGTAATGCAAGTAAAGCATTAGAATGCTGCCTAGCACATAGTACACACCCAGTATTTGTTACCCATTATCATTATTTTTGCTCATCCAATCTCCTCCCGGGAATCATGAGGTTTAGTCAGAGTGACTTGCTGAAGGGAATCAGCAATTAGCGGGAGAAATAATACCAAGATTCATGTCTCCTTTCTCCAAGCCTAGGAATTCTAGCTCAGTGCATCCTTTCCTAGCATCCTGTCTTTAAAGCCTGCTCTTGACAAAGGCACAAAGATGTCTTCGAGGCATCCACAGCTAAGCAGGGTACAGCCTGATAGGCTCTGGTTCCTGGTTTCTCTCCTTCATAGCTTTCTTGGGCTTTTTGGCTCAAAAGTATGATTTGTTCAGAACCCTATATCTTTCCCAGTGCCTGCTATAAATATTTTGGCCGTCAAAACATTTTCATTATAATCAGTGTGAACTCCTCTTTATACCTGTCAATCTTCCCCCCATCTCTATTTATCCTCTGACCTTGCCACCTCGTTCCAAGGAGTCTTAGAGTTTTAGACAAAAAGCTTCTTAACCTTCCTATGTCTTGATCTGATTCCTATACCTTTAGTCTCTTCCTACTTGGCATGTCCAAAATTTACACTTGTCAATAGATATATCCTGTATCCAGTAGTTTTATGTCAGCACTTCCCTCTGCTGGCTTTCAAAGCCCTCCATAATGTGACTCCTCAATACCTAACCAACCTAATATCCTGTTGCTCTCTAGCCCACTTCCTCTACCAAAGTCTTGCAGTTTTCACCTCTGAACCTCATTTCATCTGCTCTAAACAAACATACACAAACACCAATAAAGTAGATTTATATGAAGATCTTTTAAAACTAAGGACTAAAACACCATAACATATATTAATATTTTCCTTTTTTATGAAAACCTTGTAAAGAGACTCAAATTTTTATGTATCGTTTTGATATGACTAATATGGAGACACACCTCTCTTTTAGTATTCATTTTACATCTAGGAAATATTAGTATTCTAGAAAACATCAGTGCTCTATGAGTTAAATAATGAGCACTGACATAAAAGAAAGGCTTTTCTTTTTATTGCCTGCACAAGGAATCTAGAAATATCAGCAAGAGAAAAAAAGAAATTTCACAGTAAATTGTGTCAAAATAATTCAAGGAAATGTCTATTTGTTACTCAAACAGCTTAAACAGTCTGTAACACCATTCATTTATGTTACATCTTCCAACTCATGTTTACACAAACTGACATTTCAAACAACCATATTCTCTAACTTCTGATACCAGAATGACAGTGACCGAAGGAACAGAACATCATTTCTATTACAACAGTATCCTCAGCCTTAAAATGCACATACATATGCTCAATCAGAGATATAGATTTTCCATTTAGTCGCATCAACATGAAGCTTTTAAAAGGGTTGGTGTGAAATGGCAATAAAGAGCAGCTCTGGCTAGTCTGTGTGTATGCATGTGTGTTTCTTCTTAGTGCTAATTACACTTCCTCGTAGAAGTTTGGCAGTTACTTGACTGGGCTTGACTTTGAGTGGGTCCATCTTATCCAAGTATAAGATACATTTAGGATACAGATAGATGCCCATTATTTAAAATAAAAACATTCAGTCTGTCTTTCCATTGTAAGCTATGAATTTAGATATCCACAAGTTTAAGGTTCATTCTTTTATCAGACTGCTAAGTTTTGTTTCTTTCCATTCTACTCACTCACTGGAAGTCCACATCTGTAGCTACATCTATATCAATCCATAGCAAAGTAACCCCAGGAGGGAACTGCAAAACTATAAACCATAAGCAAGTTGTAGTGTTCTTTTGATAGTCTATGTTTTACAATGTCAAGTGGACATTATTTCTCTATTGTGTTTCATTCAAAACAAAAAACTATTATAAAAAGCATATTCTCTTGTGCCTTTTATACAGTCTACCTCTATATTCCTTTGGATATTTATTTTGATAGATTTTTCAAGCACAGACAACCTTAGAAATAGAAAACTAGAGAAGAAAGTACTGTTACCCTATGTAAATGGAATAAATATAATAGCCTATAAAAATATTTGTGGAGAGAGGGAATGAGCCTGGGGAGAGGCAAGTGATAGGAGATTGAAACTGATTTCTTACAAGGCCATAAATGACTAATAACTTTTAAAATCTTGCCTTAGAGTTAACACAGAATGGTAAAAAAGAATGGATAATGTATGCATATACATATATATAATTGAATAATAAAAGTGTCTCGGCATAAAATAAAAATATTTTAATTTGATTAGATTGTGATGCTATGTATTTGACTTATAACCTATACTTAATGCCAAACACTAACATTTTGAGCACAACTAAAGTAACAGTGGTCATAATTAATGCCAAAGAGAATAACACATTGCAGAAAGACTGACATTCAGGAAACCTGTTCTCCATTTCTATTTATCTTAGAAATGCTACTTAAATTTATAATGCCTCTGTTATGCCCCTGAAAATGAGAAATAATTTATATCCTTTCTTACCTTCTGGGTTACAATGATAAATATGTAAAAGTGCATTGAGCTTTCTGTGATAAAAGGTACTATAAAAATCTAAGGTGTTTTTATTATTATATCAGTCAAATGGGATCTCAGACTAAGTTCCTTTTTGAAGACACACAACTTTTTATGGGTGAATCATGAAATCCTATTGGGAAATATATTGAAGCCACAAAACAGGGCAGACAGAAGATTTTATGCCTTTTGGGGCCTTTTAAACTTGGTTCTAATTAGAAATGTGAGAAGATATTTATCACAGGATATTTCAGTTAGGACATTAATGAAAGCAAATGAAAATATTTAAGAGACAGTATGTAAAAGCAGGCATTCTAATTCTGGCTTCATCAAATAAATGTGCCAAGTCACCATTTTTGTCCCCATAATTGTAGTTACCATGTATCTATCGACTGCTTCCTCTATGCCAGGAAGTTTGACTATTTTACACCTGTGATTACGTTTAACCTCACAGTGATCCTAAATTAAGCATTATTATCACCATTTTATAGATGAGGAAATCAAAGCTTAGAAGACACAAAGTAACTTGTCCGAGGCCCCGCAGTGGCAGAGTCAGGTTCAAATCTGGATGTGTCTGAAGGAAAAACCCAACCTCTTAACAATTTGCAAAATTGTAGCTCCTAGTAGAGTAATATTACAATTTCTATTTTAAGGACTAATTTTTGACAGTCTATACTACTAAACGACTTATAAAGAGGTGTTGTGCATAACTTTAGAGAGATAGTAACAACAAAATCCAGACACATTGTAAGGATGTTTTCTACAGCACATTGAGTTGTTTGAACCTCCCAAATTTTCCTTTCACTAGGATTTCTAAAAAGTAATCTGCTTTCCTTTAAGCAATTATTGTCTCTAATGTAATTTTATTATTCTGGCACATGATAGGCACTCAAAAGATGCTTGAATCAAACTGAAACGGGTCTTTTGTCAAAATTCAGAAATAAGTATTTAGAAATAGGAACCGAATATGTATCACTCATTTGACCCTCACCTGAAGATGAGTGTTGTATCTGGAAGGACACAATTACTTATCTGATTTTTTTTTGGTAGTAGAAATATAGTCAGTTTTAAAAAAAATATTACAACTTTAAGATATTTCCAAAGTGTCCAGTATTTTTGCCTTTATACATCATAGAGAGACTGTTTGCCTTAAAAATCTACTATCCCATTTTCCACAGAAAGGAATTAATAATGGGGAATCCCTTTTAAAAAATGTTGCATTTTTGGATTTTTTATTTTTCATCATTCATAATGAATTGCTAGAAACCATATATATCATTTATTTGTGATAAAAATTAGATGGGAGTGGTTTTTATATAATTTCATGCTAAAACATTTTTCTCTCTAATAATGAATATTTTCTGAAAATTATCTTTCAGTTTTGAAATGTTATAATAGTTTAAATTTATAAAATAGCTTTTTCTCACATTTCAAACTTAGTGGGAGTGAATCTTTTAACCCTATGCAAATTCTCATCTTTAAAATGTCCTACCTGTATTGACAAATAGTTTAACCCGTCCATTGTATGCATATTTTCAATTTAATTAAGAAAAAGAAAATAATAACCACAGCTGAAGAGACTATTAAAACTGGCAATTCAAACTTGTTTGAGTATTTGTAACAAGCAGAAAAATATCTGATTATCTGAAGATAATATAAGAGTGCCTAAAAGGCTGGAATTCATTAAAAGGATACTTCTTAAAATGCTTGTATAGTAGCCATTAATTAAACCAATATGATAACATTATGGAAAGTGCTGGTATGGAAGGGAAAAATTAACTTATATAACATAAATTTCTCTCTCATTAAAGAATACATACAGCACTCATTCATCCATACACTTGAATTTTTTAAAAAACACCTGTTCTCTGTGTTACAAGATAGGAAGGATTTTTATATAAAGTACTCAACAGAATAGTATTTGAGATTCCATGACTTATATTTATTTCCTTACCTCTCTGTGAGTAATCAGATAACAATGTCAAAGTTTTAAAAAATTGTTTTTTAATATATCTAAATAGTTTAATAACTATTGAAACGTATACTAGCATCTTAAATTTTTTCTCATCACTTTTCCCGACAAATTCATTTTTAATTCATCCTCACTCCACTGTGATTTATGCAGCCTTTATATTGTCAGTTAAGTGCACTCTGACATTGATCAAAGTTTTGGGGTTAAATAAAGTAAAAACTGATTGATCTTCTAGAGCTGCATTAACTATGTGTAATCAGCTGAAGGTATCTTTTTAGAAATGTTACTAAAACTTAAAACATAAATGCTGTTGCAGAAAATGCAGTGCATCCTCTGATACTTATACTCTCATAAATGCACATCAATGAATTTACAGTCCACTCAAGGACACAGAGAACAAGGTACAGTGCAAAGTCATTAGTGAGTCAAGACAACAAGGTCACTGCCTATATTCTGGTCATTATACATTTTAAACTTTTTGTGAAACATTTATCCAAATAATTCATAGAATTTCATGCCTTATATACATGAAAGTAGACAGAAGAGTGTAGATATAAAATGTGCTGTAAGACCTAGGTGGTGTCAAAATACACTCGTGGAATTTTGGAGTTTCCTGAATTATCCTATAGTAATTATCTGGGTAAAGGGAAGGGGATGAAATATGTCTTATTCCTGGAAGTAGCTAAGTGGATTCTTTTCCGTGGTTGACAACTTCTTATGCTATTCTAAAAACACCTGGGGATGTCTCCTGTGGCCCTATCACTTCAACAAAAAGGTCAAGTTAACCTCAGTTTATGGTAACTCCTCTGATCTGTTTTTCTTACAACAAAAGGAAAACTTGAGTCCATTGGAATCTAATACTGAGGTCAGAGAGCTTCCTCTGCTCCAAGCTCTGACAAAGACAGAATTCTATTATATATCAAATGGTTTTAAATTTTTCCTTCATCTCTATTACAACAAACTTCACACAACTCTATACTTTTCAAATTGTTTATGCATTGAGGCTATGATGAGGAATCATGACCAAGATATTGTGTCCCTTTGCTATTTCTCCCCACAGCTTCCCCTCTCCAAATAATTTTTAAAACTGGTGGATTTTCTCTCTCTGCTCCCCTCCCCCCATTAAAAAACAAAACAAAACAATATCCATTCCAGGCGCCCCCTCTCTGCCTGCGGAAAGCATTTTAATGACAGTTTACTTTAGCGGTCTATCAGCAGACTGCTGCCTCTGCCACCTGAATTTCAATTTCTTAATTTACAGCCCAGATAAAACAGAATGGAGCAGGATCTGGGCTGCTCTCTACATTGGGTTGGCCTTATCAAGCGTGAAGTTTGGCGCATTGCAAACCTATTCAAGTGATTATCTGTTGAGGACCTCTCGAGCCATCTCCATCTCTGCAGCGGGCTGATAAGACAGCTGTTTCTCTAGCCGCTGTGTCTCCCCGGGCCTCAGTCTTCTTCTGACACAAACTCTGCCTTTGTCACCGTGCCCCGGTGCGGTCACTTGCTCTATGGGGCAAGGGTTTGATCTGAACACACGTAGGGGAAAAGTGTGAGTGTGTGAGAGAGCAGAGGAGGGAGGAAAGAAGGGGGTAGGGCAGGGAGAACGAGAGGGGGAGGAGGGAAAGAGGGTTAGAGACCAGAGAGAAGGGGGGGCAGGGCGCGCGCCGAGCGCAGTTGATAGCTCTGATAGACTGGTCGCTCAGCCTGGCTTTATTATTTGAAATTAGACGTGCATCGCACACAAGTGGAAACATAAATCTTCAACATAAGAAAGAGCCTCCGAGCATCGGAAGCAGAAAAACCGTTTCTTCCTAGGTCCCGGTAAAGGAGCCGGCGAAAAGACTGATTGCCACCAGCTGAGACAGATGGTTTCCTTTAACTTTGGAAACTGCTATTTTTATTTACTTGTATTAATTTTGCATGAGATGTATCGGCTCCAGGAGGAAGTTTAGAGACGGCTGTTAGCATCCCTGAAGGAAACGGACGCAAAGTTCTGATTTGCCCTGTCTCACCTCCAGTTTTTCTTACCTCACCTTCGCCTGGTCGCCTAGATCTCCCTTTGCATGCTCTGGAAAGACGTGAGTTTATCCTGCTAAAAGTTGCTACTGAGTAAAGGCGGGGAGGAAAAGAAATCTAAGAACATTTGTGGGAGCGTTTACAGAAATGATCGTCGATCCGAAGCTGCAAGTATATTTTCCGAGACACTCTGGAGCACGTGCAACAGATCTTAGTCTGAATATCTGCAGGCAAATCATCTAAAGGAGAATGAACCTCATACAAATTTTGCCCAGAAAAAAAAGGTTGTGCTGCTGGGAAGGAAGAAAAATCTAGGCTGATCTCAAAGATTTACCGGGACACTAGATTACATTTATGTATTTTTTAACATTTATATAAACAAATTCACATGTCTTTAAGTGTAAACAGTAACTTCAGATTTTAGGGGGAATTCTCTCTGAGTCTGCTGTCTTTATAGTCTTTTTCCTCGAACAGGACTTTAAATACAAAATGTAAAGAGAAAGTAAAGGATGTTTGTGATACTGCTCAGTGCCGCCCCTGGCACTGTCCCTCATGGAAATTGTTTGTAATATAAAGGGTCCTTTGCAAAATAGTCTAGGAAGTCACTCACCTTCGGATAAAAGGCTTGTGCCCCTTCGCGAGGAAGTGGAGGGAGCCGGGAGGAGAATTGGGGGAGGGGAGCGAGGGTGCGCGAGTAGGCGTTTTGTTGCGATTCCCGCTGGGAATTTCGAGGATTAAAAACTCTGGAGTAGGTTAGCAGACTTTTCGATGACTACCTGGATTTGCATTTATTTTGCATGACCACTTTGATGAAAGACAGGGCAAGGGAGTGCATGAAAAAAGGACAGTGGAAGGTGAGCAGTGAGTTCGGGGCTCTAACCCTCCTGGCGGTTTGTCTCGATGGCCAGGTCCTAGCCAAAGCCAGTCTAATTCAAAATAAACGTGTTTCTATGGAGTAGGACAGCCTCTTCCTTAAAGTCTGTGGAATGAAACGTTCCCAAGAATTGCTGTTTCCGTGTCTCACAGGGAGGGACAGAAAACACTATCAGGCTTGCAAATCTGTATTCCAGGTCGGCGGGTCTCTGTCCATGGTGCTAATTCCTGCCTTACGCTCTTGCCCGGTTGCCACGTTCTAAACTCACGCTGGTGTCAAGTTTTTCAATAACTTTTTCTCTGTTTTCTAAACTGTGGAAGAAAAGTTGACGTACTTCTTTAAGAGGAATAAATAAAAGAGTAATCGTCAAGCTATATAATATCTATATTTCTCACGAAGGCATTAAACTGTCACATTGCCAAAATGATGAACCACGGACACTCCCCCCCACACACACCCAAACAGCCTAAGAAACTAACACAGAATGACATTTTTATTCATCTGAGAGGGCATAATGTTTTGAACTATCGCCCTAAGCCAAACATTGTAAACTAATTTAAATAGCTTAACTGCTTTATTTACTTAAAAAAAAGTTACAATAGTAGTTTACCATGTCTTTTATCACAAAATGCTAAAATTCTCCCCCCACTAGTGTAAAGGGGTTATTTATCCTAAAAGACCTTGTCCACAATAGCTTATGAGTATTTCTGCGAATGACTCTTCCTTTATAAAGACACAGGTAAAATAATCAATTGAATTCATTACTTTTTCAGCTTTGAGAACCATTCTTTTTTGCAACTTTCTCCATATTAAACTTTATCCAAGCTCTCAGTGACTCTGTAGATCTCTCCCTTCTCTGCTGCAGTTTAAAATAATGCCAAGAAACTTTGAAGATATATCAGAGCTAACATGACAATCATAACTCAAATGTCTTTTAAATGCTTTTCTAATGCACGTTATGATGCTGTGGATAATTCTTCACCTAACTATGAATGAAGAAGAGTTCATTACGATTGCTTAATGTGGAGTGTGATGTTTACACATAATCTTTATTAATTCCAAGATAGAATATGTTAATATTTCAGGCTATGACAACATGAATTTCAAAGTGAAATTTACGTTCAGATATCATTTGTTTTAAAGTGGCTGTATTCAGTTTTTATCTTTAAATGTTGGAAAAGTACATGTTATTTATGGTATCCCTATCAATTTAAAAGGCTTTAAGTTTAAAAACATCTGTTTTATTGAGGAGGCAAACTAGTATTTTACGATATTTTCAATTTCTTAAATAATTTACCTCTATTTTACCTACATAGGAAAAACAAGATGTTGAAGATAACAACATTTTGAAAATATTTGCTCCTCTGCCCAAACTGAAAAAAGCACATGCACTGAATCCACAGAATTTAGCAATTTGCATTTGAATGGACAAGTTTACCACTTTCCAAATAATTTCTTTAACTACATAACACACATACTAGATTTTCATCACACCACACCACACCCATATCCACCCTCCCCCAATCCTTTTGGAAAATATACCACTGTAATCTATAAAATCTTTCTTGTGGATACAAACACACACCAAAAAATAAAACAAAGTATTAGTTTCCACCCAGTTAGGAGACACTTATGTAACTGTAAGTTAATGGTAAAGATTTTCTTCAACGTGCTGAGAATTTCACGAACACATGCAACTAATTCAATATTAACTTCAGAGCATGTTAACAAGGAAAAAAGACAATTCATTTCATAGATGTCTGATTAAACAGTATTATAGTTTTACCAGAATTGTATTTATTCCTTTAAGAGTTATTTCCCCGTACTGAGCTGGGGATGAGGGGAGGAGTTGAAGGAGGATGACAACAAACCCAATCTTCCCACTGTTGATTCAGACAGTGATTAATCTATTTTAGATGAGGTGGACTCTTTCTTTCTTTTCCCTTCATTTATTCTTCCCTCAGCCCCTTGGCTCCATTTCTTCAAACTGCTTTTCTTTCTTCTTCCCATGAGTTCCACTCAGGTCTAGAGAATAGTTTTAAGTTGAAATTAGGACCCCAGGCCTGATGTTATATAAAATGTGGGGGCAGGGATTAGGGCATATAATTATACAAGCTAATGATAAGATAATATATAGATTCAGGCCTTCTTTCCCAACCCCCAGTTATTATCATGCAAAGTATAGAACTTGGACATATTATACAGGCTATACAGGGAGATAAACAGGTCAGGTTTTCTGTTCTTTGCCATTAATCATTTATCAACACTCAAGGACACTCTGACGGAACCCTGATTTACTTCACCCCTCACTTTCTAGTCCTTTTGCTTTGTGACTATCTGTCTCTTTTCCCTCCATCCCACTCCACCCTCCTGCAATTCTAACTCTTACCTCTGCCTCCACTTTCTTGCATTCTCAAAGATAACGACTAGTAGTAAATAAACAGGTAAAGGAATTCTTTTTAGAAAGGCATGAGCTTCAAGAGAAGATATATTACATTGTGTAAGAAATGTAAGTACTGTCTAGGAAGTTGGCACCATCTTTCAAGATTAAAAGAAGAAATTCAGGCTGGAAAAGAACCTAGGTCAAGTGAATATTGTCTCTATCTATATGTCAAGTCCATCTTGAGGACCACACTTTAACTTGGAGGAAGAAATAAATGCTATGAATAAAACTGTATTTTAGCCTCCTGAATATTATTAAAATATGGAGTTTAATAAAGTGGTCTTCATCTATAAAGCAGAAGCATTGACAGCACTTGGTCTTCTGGTTAAACTATCTAAATCCTCATAGACAGATCCCTGATAAAGGCTCGACTATCTTTACCGTCAGCAATGCATGTGTGGTCCAAGAACTGTATCGCCAGCAAATGCAGAGTAGGGGCTTGTTCTAATTTTATATACAGCTGCTCTTTTTGAGAGTCATCATACACCTCAAAGAAGGACCTTAGCTTTACTCAGCACCTCCTTTCCTGGACAGGATGTTTATCCTACACTCTTCTATTCTAACACGAAGTGAAAGCTCATTCAAACCGTGCAGCTTTATTTGAAAGCATTTCTGACTTCCTTCTTATCCTAAAAGGATGCTTAAAAAAATAAAAAATAAACAAGAGAGCTGCAATATGCATATATTAAAAAAGAGAAAGACATAAAATTGCCTAATATCTAATACAAAACACTGGAACACAAATCGAAAAAGGCATGCGGGCAAGTAATGGATCTACATTCATCTCTTTCACTCAGATCAAAGAGAGGGAGCTCTCAATGACTCATACATACCGGACAGAGTTTAATGTTATAAAGAAACGTGCCATAGATGCGGCAGTGATGGCAAAGAAATGAGTCTTTCGGAAGCAGAAAGATTTAAGAGGAAAGGAGATCGTGCCATATCGCAAACTCTGATAGTACAGTTCCAACCCTCCCACGTTGCGCTCTCCCCATCTCTTTTTGCTTCTTGCATTTCCCTTCGCCGCCAGTGTTAAGTGTGTACCTCCCCGCACAACTTACCTTGAAACGGGACTCCATTGAGCTCTCGAGAGTGACACAAGTTTCTAACCAATCACATCACGCAGCCTCGTCTGGGCGGCCTCAATGGAGGCGTCTGGACCAATCAGGATCCTGAGGAGATGAGCAAGTTGCGTTGTGGCGCGACTCGGCGTATACTTCCGCGCGTGCTGCCCGGGATAGGCGCCTGGCAGAGCAGCTGCACACACGGCAGTGCGGAGGCAGAGAAGGGGTTGGTGATACGGTGCTATAAATCTGTGGTCCAGTCCACCTCCCTTTTAAGACGTCCTCCCCCCTTATTTCTGTTCTCAGTTAGGGATGCAGCAGCCTACTCCTGTAGCGACCTACTAAAAAGCAACAAGGAGAAAGACATCGTCTTTTTGAAAAAACGTTCTTTCGTCTCTTTTCTTTGTTCCTTCGTTTGTTTTTCTTGCCCCTTTTTGTTTAGTTGAACGGCAATAGGAGGGTAGTCTCTCCGTCTTTTAAAACTCTCTTTTTTAAGTTTCCCCTCCCCTTTCATATTTTTTTTTTTTCGCCATTTCTTTTAGCGTTGGACTTTGGGGTCGAAAGCATTTCTTTTTATTTGCTTCTTTTAAGCCGAGCACAGTTTAGGTTTCGTGCTGTCTTAAGAGAACTATCCAGCAGCTTCTTGCTCATCCTTATTGGGAGAACTGCACCGTTACTTTAAAACACACATACACAAAAACCTTAAGGGAGAAAGGTAAGTTTCGGTTTGGTTTCTTTAATCATTAGTTGCAGCGATGCGCTGGCAAAACCAGAAAACCTGTAAGTGAGCGGAATACAGAATATGAAGTTAATTACACATGTTTGTCTCATATCAAAGCTACTGCTCTGCTTTTTAATTCTAGAGAGCTAGACTAAAAGACGATGGACGCGTGCTTGACGTACTGAATATTCGCAAATGTCAGTGGCAGAAACTTAAGTGGTAAATGTGGCCAGGGTAGAGCAGGGGTACAGTGGAAGTCTAGATGTTGAGTGAGCTTCGGGATTGAGGTTGCAAGTTCATTTCGTGGGAAGAGAGGGATAACTTGGGTTTTGGGGGATGCATGCCTCTACTTTCGCAAAGCAACCGAAGGACCAGAGAGGCTTTAATACTGTTAAGGGGAATCAGAAGCCCGGACTTGTAGATTAGACCAGCGAAAATCCCAGACTTAATTGCATTAACCAGATAACATGTGCTGAGGAGATGAGATGGCCAGATGGAATTTAGATGCTGCACCAGGCAGCGAGTTGTAGTTGACTGAAAAAAGTACATGCTGCCTGAGGGCTGGGGCTGGGCTGTGGCTGGGGTGGGTAGAAGCTGTCAAAACTCATCATTGCTAGGTGTGCGGGCTGTAATTCACGGGCGCCAGTGACCGTGATTCTTTTTTAAAAGAAGATAGCCAATTTGGGGCCGAATTCTTAAGCCTGTACCGGATATGAGATTCCCTTTGTTCAGAAAAGCGTAAATAAGATCCTGGGAGCTGTGTCTGTGCAGCGGCGGCTGCCTGGGAGCCTCGCTGTGCTGGGCGCTGGGAAGTGGATTCCAAGCCCTGTCCTTGGTCCTACGCGGCTGACTTCGCCTTCGGGGCGAGGGGGAGCCCCTTCGCAGCCCCGAGGCTTCGCAGCCACCCCGGGAGCCAACTCGGCGACGTAGTCTTCACCCCCTTCCTTACCGCCCCCCTCCCCTTTTTTCTCGAATAGCTATTGTTAAACTGACGCCGGGAGAAAGATGGTTGGGGATGAGACGTTGGGCAGACACATGCTTCATTTTAACTTTTGTGATTTCTCAGGGTTTAGGAGAAACCAGCTGGGTTTTACTGCGAAAAAAGAGAATCCAGGGTAGATGTGGGAAAGGGGGAGGGCGTTCGAGGGGCGGGGAGGGCGGAGGGGGTGGTGGTGGCGGTGAACGAGGTGCTGCCTTTGCCTAAGAGAAGTTTAAATTATTGGCAGGAGGAGGTGTGGGTGAGTGTGTGCGTGAGAGCGCCCGTGTGGGGCTTGAGAGGGAGACGATGGGGGAAAGGTACAAAGCCGGCCGGGGTTGTGAATTTCTCGCTGCTCTCCACCCCACCCACTCTCCGGGTTCCAAAAGCCAACGCGCGGCCAGCCTCCTCCAGACTCGACTCTCCCATCTCTGGGGCGGTGGGGACTGGGGATGGCAAGGTGGCAGTGCCCACCATGGGAGCTCCGCCGCGAACAGGACCTCTGGTGGCCATTGTTGCTTAATTTATGCCCAGCACGTTGCTACGTACCCACCTATTTCACGTCTGTAAAGAATTAATATGAGAGCTATACAACTGTGGCAAATTGGAGGTTGGATAGGTTCCCCGTTTTCCATTTTCAAGTACGGGTTAGCGAGACTGATGTGGAGACTGGGTATTTTCTCTTGTGATTACCGGCTGCAGATCTGGCTTTATTGTGGTGCGAGTGAGAGCAATAGTCAACCGTTTAGTATCTACTCTTAACACTGCTGGGCCGGGAGGGGTGTCTCTCTGTACTTTCTCCCCAAAATGCATGGGTTCTCTCCCCTCCCCCACTCATGTACAAACATTTCTGTTGGTTAAGATTCTAAACCTTCAGCCCTTCCCCACACCCCTATTTATTATACCCATCCTCTGGATGTTGGGAGTGGGAGGGAGATGGAGATGGTTAATTTCTTAGGCCTACACTGCAACCTATGAGATATAGGCTTAAAATGGGGGGAGGGGGAGGTGCAGAGCAGACAATAGTTACCGAATAAATTATTTTCCTATTTGAAAATCAGTTCTTAAAGGTCAGGAAAAAGGCATGCATGTTTTGGGGATGGAAGCATAGGAAATCTCTTTGGGCCGGCAAGACGACTTCAGTAAAATGGCTTCTTAAATGGGACATCTGAAAGATTTGTCAGAATCTGAACAAATAAGTTTGCAAAAAAAGATGTTGAGTATTTAAAAGTCGCCTTTTGGGGCGTGTTAAAGAAATTAACTGTCCCCCTTAGTTATTGCTGTCATTCCTTGTGTTTGTCTTACATCAGGCACTCCTGAGTTCCCCTTAGCTCTTTTCACCGACTGCTTGGGCATCCCCATTTTATTAAGCCAATCTGTTCTGGAGTTCTCCACTAAAACGCAAGGTTTGCAGGTAGAAGAGGTTTGGAAGACTTGGGGAACTCGGTTGAGAGAGAGGTCTCCCATAACTTCAAGAAGTCAGCTGCAGGAAGCAGGGCCTTCTAAGAGTTTTAGGTTTGGACTGGCAAATTTGGTAGGCCCATTTTTGCCTAACGTTTGGAAACAGGCGTTTTTAGCAATCCCGCCTGCCTGGGATGGGAAGATTATAATTAACGGTTTAGAGGGAGGTCAAAGAGGCGCAGGCGCTTTGAGCGGTTTTCCCAGGAACCCGTACAAAGTCAATTAAGGTCATTTAATTGCTAATCGAATACGGGGTGACAACAGAAATGTTAATATAGAATCAATTAGCTCTTTCTGGTGTCCCCAGTCTAGGTCCCCCTAAATTGAGGAATGGACTGTCTCCATTTCGATCGTGGTTGAGCCCCCTACTTTACCGTGCCTGAGCTGACTTCGCCCAAGAGGGCAATTTTGCCTCCCCCACCGGCCCGGGGTTAGAGGAGTCCTTCCCGGCTTCTCCCCCAGCCCCGCCCGTCGCGTGGGGGCGGGGAGCGCTGGGCGCCCTTAGCGGACCTTGCTGCATCAAACCCGCATCATGCCCTTGAAGCTGTAACCTCGGTCACGTTCTTGCGGCGACTCAGTCGCCCACTGCTCAGTTCCTTTCTCTTACCTCCTGCGATTTCAGGTAGGTATGACAGGTGATTTTTTAAACGTAGCCTTTTAGGGGGAAGGGTTAAAACGGAAGCCTTTGCAATGAAAAAAAAGCCCAGAAACCCACAACCCAACACGCCAGGTGCTCTCCTAATTAAGCGGCTGAGCAGGTGTAAAAACGTGCTCCCGCGGCGTGGCTCGGGGTCGGTTTTGACTCCCAGTCGTGGGGCTGGGTCTGAGGACAGGCACAGGTTTTTCTGGGGAAAAGCGATTGAGCCGGGCGTGGGGGCGGGCGAAGGAGAGGCACCGGTGGGACGCCCCCTCGGTGAAGAGTTGGCCATTTCGGGGCTTCGGTGGGGGGCGTTGGAAGGATGCGGCGAGCGGCAGGCACTTGTATAGTTGAGTGCAGAATTTCCTACTTTGCATTTGAAGCAGAGTATAGCACCCCGCACAGGTACCTGGGGCTTCTCTGAACGTCAAATTCCATCTAGAGAGGCAGAGAGGGGCGGCGGGGGCTAAGCCTTTAGTTTTCCGCCAAGGGACAGGACCCTTCGGTTGTGAAGTAGGGAAAAAAAGAGCCTTTAACTCCGCTTGCAATATATGGGTACATATATGTATATAGATGTATTTGATACACATATATATCAAAGTAACCCCCGCGCGAATCGCTCCGGCTCGCGGTTAGCGCCCCGAGCCTCGGGGTTTGCAAACTCGCACCTGGAATCCGCCGCCCCTGGGCGCGCGTGGCTGTGCGCGCGGCCTGGGGAATCTGGTCAGGGAGCTCGCTGGGCAGCGGAGGCCGGGAAGGACGGAGCCCGGCGGCCGCAGCCGGGCGTCTCCTCGCCGGCCCCGACCCGCGGGGCGGCCGGGCAGGGCACGCGCCGGCGGCGGTGGATGCGGCGCCGCGAACTCGCCGCCGGCCCCGCCTCCTGGCGCTCTTCCAGGCAAGCCCCTCCTCCCCGCCCCGCTACAAACGGCGGGCCCGCGGCGCCGGGGCGTCACTGAGGCAGCTGCCGGCCCGGTGAGGAGGCCGGCGCGGCGCGGGTGGGGCGGGGGTGCCACCGGGTTCCAGCGCGCCTTCCCGCCACCGCCAGGACTGGGGACGCCGCCGCCACCGCCTCTCCGCCGAGCCCGCCCGCAGCGGCTCCTCCGCGGCTGTGCTGCCGGCCGGCGGCGCGAGCCGTAGCCGCCGCAGCGCCAGGGGCAGCAGGCAAGTGCGGGGGGCGCGGGGAGGGCGGGCGTGCCGCGCCCCGCCCGGCTCTCTTTTGGCCGCCGAGGCGAAGGCTGTGCGCGCCGCCGCGGCGCCGTGCGGACCCCGGCCTCGGCTCGGCGGGAGCCCTCGTCCGGGCTCAGGGCGGGCACGCGGGTGGGGGCGCGGAGGTGGTGCACGCGAAGTTCCTGGGGCTTGGCCCCTCGCGGCGGGAGTGGAGGGCATTGGGCGCCTCGGGAGGTGGCACCGCCCCTCCCGTGGGCACAAGCCGGTTGGGGGCGGCGGGAGCCGAGCGGGGCTAGTCGCGCCCGGCAGCGTGCACAGGCGTGGACGTGCCCGGGGCCGGCCGCGTGTAGCGCGAGAGGAACTGCGCCCAGAGGCAGGTGAGTGTATTGGAGGGAAAGTGGGGGAGGGGGCTTTTCTAGAAAAAGGGCAGGCTTCCTGTGGTGGCCTGGCGACCTGGCCCGGTGGGAGCTGTGTGCACTGGTTCTCCAGCTGGGTGGTGGCTGGTGGCGTGCCCACTTGCTCCGGCGCCTCCTCGCGCGCGGTCCTTGGAGCTCCCAGGGCGTCTGGAGACTTGCAGCGGCCGCGCAGCGCGCGGAGGTGGCAGGGGACCGTGGGCGCCCGGGGCCGAGCAGAGGGTCCCCCGGGCCGCGCTCCCCCCTCCGCGGTGTTAGGGGAGGCCGGGCGCAGCTGCGCGAGGTCGCCACTCGCGGTCGCATCCCGGGTTTGCGCGCGAGCGGTGCGCTGGGCGGGAATCGCGGGGCGCGCCGGGCCGCCGGGCGAGGCCGGCTCCGGGCTCTGGCTCGCTCGCGGGGCTTGCGGCGGCTGCGCCTCCAGCTCGGCCGGGAGCACTGGGGGACGAGCACGGACGAGCGCGCGTGCACTGGGGGGATTGGCGGAGTCTCGCGCAGACCGGCATCGGTCCACCAGCAGGTGCTCCTCCAGCGGTCGTGACAATGACCAGCAACCATCCTTTCCACGGCGTTTCCTTAAAAGCCTACTTGTTATCCTAGAGGGCCGGAGCGCAAAACCTTGCCTCTGGATGTGAGCTGCGAGCACGGAGTTATAGCTGTCTAGGTGGTCATTTAAAATAGTGTGCCTTTTAAAAGATCATCTTTATGATGAAATTTCCATCCCCTGTCTTCTCTTTTCATTTTCTGAAATGTGAGAAAGGGAGGATTTGTTACCGGTTATCTACTCTCCTTTATATCCTCTCCAAAGAATGGCGCTTAACGATGCCAAATGAAATACCCCCGGCAAGGACAAAGAGCTTTTTAAAACTTAATTTTTTGGTGGAGCTATCCTAATAATTGTCTTCATAAAAATGTAGCTCAGCCCCCAAACCTATGGCGAATAAGTCCATTTAAAACCACTTGAATACCAGTTGGGGTGTAATTTCCCCATCCTCTTAAGTAAAATCGATTTGTTTGAAATACTGTTTAGTTGCCCTTGAAGACAGTTTTCTGAAGAATTGTTTCCCCCGAGTAGTTTGAATTTTTCATTTGTGCTGAGGTCGCTCTTTCTTGCGGAAGCTGACCTGGAGTCTCCATTTTGGTGAGCGAGTGGCAAAGCTTTCCGGGATCTACTTTTTCATCTGGATCTTTGGGTCTAGAAATGGTGACTGTTTTGCTGGATGGACTAGAATGTTACTGCATTTGTTTTTGGGCTAGTCTTTATAAGAGGTTTGTAGGAATGTTCATATAACACTGCTCAGGTGTGTGTGGGGGTACACACTTAAAGAAACTTCCCCTGGAAATGGGGGAGGAAAAGGGGGCAAGAAGAAAACATCTGGACGATATGGCTGGGGTGGGGTAGGAAAAATTAGATTATGAAGAAACACAGTACATCCAGTTTTCTATGACTCCTCTGCTTTTTTCTTTTCATTCTTGAGAGCATATTTTTGTGTTTGTGTGATCAAAACTGGCCCCTTATGGCCTCTTTGGGTAACTTTGTGCTGCCACCTTTCGGGGAATGAGATTTTTTATTTCCCCTTCAAAGACAGAGCCTTAGGCATTTAAAGCCCTCTCTTCCCCCTGTCTTGAGGTGTTTTCTCCACTCTGTAGTGTTTGCTCTTAGGAATCAAGTCCGGTCAGCTGTTTGGAGCTGCACACACTCTTTCCCCATGGTTCAAGAGAATTTTAGTTTAGGATATGCTGCTGGAGTAGAACAGGTACCTCAAAATGGTCAGTGTTGGCCAGGCCGTAGGGTATTGACTACTGAACCTTATTTTCCTTTTCTAGGCTCCGGATATGTTAGTTGTTCGAGATCGTGTTTTGGTTTTGGGTTTTTGGTTGGTTTGTTCCACTTAATGCTTCTCCACTAGAGAAACCAGGTCTTTCTCTGGGTTTCGGTGCTTTTAGTTAAGACCCAGCTCCCGGTGGCTTATGAAGAACAGTGCTGTCACTGGCATTTCTACCACTCCATTCCTTAATCCAGCCTTTAGGTTCTTTGAACGCAGACAGATGTTCCTGGCTGAATCTTTATCACTTTCAGCCATTCCAGCCTTCCGTGCTGATTTTCTTGTTAACGTGATTATAATTTTTAAAAATACTGCTTTTTTCCCCCAACCTCTCTTTCTCTTCTCTTCTAGAAGCAAGTCCCAGGTTCTCTTTAAGGACACAACAAAGCCATCCGGAATACCATGACTTCTAAGCTGGAATCAAGCTTTTTCTCTTCCTTTGGGGGGAAAAAAAAATTTTTTTTTAAACCTGTGATGCTTTTCAGGTGTTAGTATGGCACAAGAGCAACACAGTGGCGAATTACCCTTCAGGTTCTTTTTCCCCAAAGAACTAGATACTCCGAAATAGCATCTTATCAAGACTGACTTGACCATTCGCCTTTTGATCGCTTGGCCTTGCGTGGTAGGGTCAGTTCTTTTGCTCTTATTTGAAATCCTGTTAAATCTACCACATTATCACATTCTTATTGCCGTCTTTGTCACCAGTAATGTTTATTGGGAAGTAAGGGAGGCTAGAGATCTGCAGTACCTAGCCTGGTCAGATTATTTTTTTGATGTCCTTGGCGGGGGGGGGGGACAGTATAGGTGAGGTGGTGTAGGCCTGGATGGTGTGCCACCCTGTGGAAAACGTGCCCATAGCAGTCTTCCCCAGTTCTTTCTGATTCTTTGGATACTCAGCTGGACAGGCTGATAATCATAATAAGCTACCACATTTGAGGTTTTTGTTTTTTTTTAGTATGGGTACTTGGTTGGAGGCAGGGCGCCTTTACAGTCGTGTGACCTGTGCAGTCATAACCTCTCCCCTTTCAAATTCTTAATTTTTGAACAAGGGGACCCTGTACTTTCATTTTTGCACTGCGACCCACAGATGATGTAGTTTATTCTGGTTAGAGGCTTTCTCGATTGTTACTATTTAGCTGCCAGCATTACTGCTTTATGCTAATATATTATAGAACTGTTGGAAATTGAAGGCTTTATGGGCTGGTGCTGCCACACCCAATTCTTGAATTAACTCTATGGCGGATATTAGATGCGTAGAATGTTCACTTGCTTTGGCCAGTTTCGTTTTACATATGTGGAAGTCTTCACTGGTTCTGGTTACTCACAGAACCCACATGTTGTGTACTTTAATGCCAGATCCATTGTTTTTTATGTTTCTAATTTGGGAAGAATGGTTATCGTCTATTTATTTGATTCTACATAGTTGGTTTTCTTGATTTCAGATAATATAAATCTGCTAAGTAGAAACAGAAGGCACTTAGGCTTGAAAGGCAGCAATTTGTTTTAAGGCTTTTGTGTATTGAAAGATACACTTTTATGGTTGAAATAGGATTGGTAACTTGGAATCTAAACTAAAAATAGGAAGTAGTATAGTAAAATCCTATAGAGGTTTTATGGAGTAGTTAGAAATTTTTCCGCTAATGGGAAATGAATAGATTTGGCTTTTAGCATGCGTGATGTGTATCATAACTTTAATTTTAGTAAGGTCACAGGAGAATTTTTTTAAGGGAAGATGACTTTCTTTATCTATAGGATTGTATTCCCTTACCTAAAACAAAACAAAAGGCGACGCTTCTGTGAGTAATACTGTGCTAGGCACATTCCCATGGGCATCCTCCCCTTCAGTACCAGTGCTGAGTTTCCAGAAATTGGTCTACATAAAAATATTTATTTTTGGTAAAGCTGGTAGTATTTATTTTTTCAGAGTTATGGGTTAGGTTTTTAGTGCATCAATTTCATTGATACTCTTAACTGCATGTTTCCCTTTTGAATGTTGCTGAATCGTTTTGTGTGATGACAGTTAAGGGAAGGGTTTTCCCTGTAAGAAGTCTTCATGCAGAGAAGGATAGATGCTTAAGGAAGGAGTGGAATAGGAGAAATAACCTAGAACGTCAAAGGATAGGTGGCATGGGTTTAAAACCAAACCAGTTTAGAAGTTGTCTTATTAATTGCACGTAACTGTGTTGTTTTTTTTTTTTTTAACTTGCACTTTCCTAATGCTTGTCTATATTACTCATTTCCATTTTCTCACTTTCTGCCTGAAAATAAATAGATTTGACAGGCAAGACCTCCTTTCCCACTTTTAGAAATCCTTTATTTGAAAAAAACTTGACAGTTTTTCTCAGACTTATTTATTGTGAGACAGTTGTCGTAAAATGTTAATTTTTTTTTTTAAACATGTTGAAGGTTTTAAACGCTTTAGATAAGTTTTGAACTTCTAGGTTGAAGTATCTGTATATTTTTCCCTTGTCTAATCTCATAATGATAGATTCATATTAGCCTTTTTACCTCGAATTAAAAAAAAGTCTGTCTCATAAAAAGGAAATTTATGTTCTACATGACTAGCTTTTCTTTTCCTGTAGAATTTTTGTTGTTGTGGGCTGTATTACCGGAGATGATTTCAGCAACTTTAAAGACTCTTATTAATGGAATATCACAGAAATCCCTATTTTCATAAATATCAAATGGAGTAACTGTTCTTTCAGGATGAGTTTTCATTTCACTTCATTTTGCTTTTGGTTAGCAGTGGTCAAACTCACTTCAAGCTTCAGTCGTTATTTTCTTGACTAATTTTATCTGCTTATGAGAATAAGGACAGTTGTTTTAGAATTCTTAGCTTTCCTGTATTTCCTTATTATGGAGTCACTGTAAAATTGAAATTTCTTGTTAATATTGAGGAGTTCTGAGTCTCTTTGAGCATCTGAAGAAAGCAGTGGCCCTCTCTAGGGAAATGCACATACGCAGAAATTTCCATACAGTTTTTACCATCTTGCCCTCTGGAGTAAAGAGTGTTAAAATAAGGTTCTATTTGGGAAATAGCTCTTGGAAAATTGGAGTTGTCGTCTTACCCTGATGAGAGCAGGGCAAAGTCATTCTGATCGGTTCTTGTCTGCTGTAGTGTTCGCAATGTGGGCCTTGATCTTTCATGGAAGGCGGACTGGAAGCTTGTCTCCTCATGGTGTGTTTTAAAGTCCATTCTGATTTTGTAAACAAATATTACACATGTTAAGGTCTTCTTGTGAGCACAGTGCTGCCAGCTTAGCTACTGCCTTGTCTTGCCTCAGTAGATTTTGTCACTTGGGTTGAAATTCTTAATTTAGCGGAGCCAGGTGGAAAATACTAGGCTGGAAGTCGGAAGTTTCTCTAGTTTTGGCTCAATTACTTATGTCCTTGGTTCCTTAACCTTATTTGAATTTAAAACCTGACCCTCCACATCTCAAGGACGGAGTAAAGAAGAGCAAATTGAGGTATGAGATTTTTGGCAGTGGAATGACGATGTTTACTGAATTGGAAAGGTGGTAATAGGTGGTCCCCATAGATTAGTTATATATATTTGGCCTTCAATGTGTTATTATGAACCATTGTTTTTAGTAATTCTTTATAACATACCATCATGTACTGTATATTTCTATCATGGAGAAAGAGAAAATTCCCAAACTGCAGGGAGGTTTTTGGGAGAATTGTGACTTTGAACGTTTCGGTATGGAAGTAGATATAAATGTATCTGTGAGGATAGAATTTGGAAGGAAGCTTAAAATGCATTTTTTCTTGAAAGTATAAATAATGCTAAAAGATTACATGTGAAATTATGAGAATTTAGCCAGCTAACATTCCAGGAATATAAATGTCTTAATTTAAATTTTCCATCTTTTTTCAATGAGAAATCAAATTTTTAAATTTAAGCATTTACATTAAAATAATCAGTCCATATTTTCCTGATTTGAATTTTGTTTAATCTCTTATCGAGGATCTATTCCAATGCATCACAAAATGGAGTTTACACAGAAATACATTTTTTTCCTGCTTGTTTCAATTCCCTCTCGCCACCCCAAGTGAGAAGTCACTGATGGATGCCTTGTCAAGTAAGTTATTGGAAATTGCTCACTTGTTCAGTTCTTAAAGGATGTTTAACACCTTTTTTATTCTTTAGGCATCATTTGTGTATATCAGAAGTACAAGAGGTATTTCTCAAAGCAAATAAATCACAGTGTATTTGAAAATAAATTCAGTGAATTGGGTAAGGAGGGAGAAATATTCCTGGAATTGATCGTACTTGATCTTGAGTTTCCTCTGAACTCATTTTCAAAAGTGAGATCTTCCTGTTTCACTGATGCTGCCTCTCTCTGCTGGAGGTACCTCTGGTGATGTGAAGACCACTCGCCTTTATTGCAGAGCTATCCAGAACATTTAAAATATATAGTTTATTATGGAGTGAGCAATTTTTTATCACTTATTCCCAGCTAAGGCCTATTTCTGTAACATCACTGTCTCTCCCCTACGTGCTTCTTATTGGTTGCTGGCTTATTTTGTTTAAACCCTTAGGGTCCTTTCTGGCCTCTGGCTGTGAATGACTCATGGGCTTTTTCCAAATACCAGGTCATCAGTGCTTTTGACTTTCATCCCTTCCCTGCCATTGTCTCTGCAAGGAACTTGAACTACTCACAGCCTTCCTCTCCTTTCTGACACCTCTGTGCTAGCCCTCTGTCCCTGAGTCTCCTAAGCTTCTGAGCCCTGTGCTAGTTCTATGTCGAGCCTGGCAATTCTGGGACATGAGTTCCTTTATTTTCTTATCTGGCTGGCACTTTTGCATTGGCTCTTAAGAATATTGTTACATTTTACTCACTGAAGAATATCTTCTGTGACTAAGTGAGTTGCTGCTGTTGGAGGATGAAGGGGAGAAATGGGTATCAAAGGACCGATAGTTTCTGCCACAGGTCCCAAATGGTGGCCCACGGGCTGCGTATGGTCTGTAGCTATTTTTTTGGCCTAAACTGTATTTGAAAAAAAAATAGTGAATTATTGATTTAGGTGTTGGGAAATATCGTGTAAAGATCTAGAGCCATATTTCGTGTCTCTTGAAAAATTGGAAGGGTGGAGCAACGCTGAGCACATATTTGTCACCTGCACCCTTTATATGGAGGGAGGTTTGTTTCACTTCAGAATAAAATACTGCCTGGTGTTTGAGTTTGTGACTCTGATGCTACAGTTCCTAACGCCGTGGAAATTAAAAAAATTTACTCAAGTATAAAGACAAAGGTGGTAGTTCTAAAGACTTCATGTTCTTTTGATTTTCTTTGTGTTTGCAAATAATATTTGAATTATGTTAGATGGCTCCTTATGAATTTGGATCTTGTAGTCTCCTTTATGTCCATTAGAGAAGTCTTGTCTTGGATCTCTCCTTCCTTAATCCCTGGTGGCAAGACAGTTTCTCCTTCCTTTACAAGATGTGCTTCCATCAGTTCCCCTTCCCTTTCCTCTCCCCCTGGGATTTTAGACCTGCTCTCATTGGGAACAGGAATTTCTTCCTGCCCGTTGCCGGCTTGTGTTTGTTCGGGTGCTTTGGGGTCAGCAGAAGTTGCTTGGTGCTGTGAAAACGAATAGGATTGTTACGAGCTGTTAAAAGAGGCCGGTGACCCACCTGGGCACCTCGTTGCTGATGGTGTCAGCTTAGAAAAGACTTTCTCCCCTCAGATCCCTGTAAAAAAGAGCTGATATGAGAGGTTACCTGGTGTGAGGTTTATATGTGTGTTGTTTCTCTCTCTCTTCCCCCTTGTTTTTTTCAGTTTTCAGCCTTTTCTCCCCCTCTCTAGAAACAGTGGGGCAGCTTCAGCAAAGCTTTCTCCCACGTGTGCAGTAGAGCAAGCTGATGCTCCAGCAGAAGGAGAAAGAGGCTCCACTTGTCATGTTTGGACCAATGCTGTAATTTTATTTCACAATAAGGAAGGTGGATATTATTAATCTACTCCTGAGCATAATAGCCCGATTTGAATAGCAGAGAGCAACTTTGGTGTGTGTTAATGTCTAGTGAGATGAATACAGATGAATGCTAAGTAGGTAGAAAAATGTCAGTGTAGAGCTTTCCTTTTGGTGACTTTAAGCACTTACATTTCTAGTTAACTTTTTGTTCAGCCTGGCAACAAATATGAAGATCTCTTTTATCAACCCAGCGTTAGTGTAGCTTCTGAGGACGGAACAATGCCTATAAAGCCCTGCTCTCCTGGCAGCCACTTGAGCTGGGCCAGTCATAACGAGGAATTAGAGTGTGTTCCCTGTATTGAACATCTTAGCAAAACCCTTCAGAATAATAGCAGCTTAATGCTGGCAGTTTTAAAAATTGGCACAGTCACCAGCCCAGCCAAACTTTTTTGACATTTGGGGTGTGAGTAAAAGTGTACGCTTATTTGAAAAAACTAATTTTGAATTAACTGTGTGTATAGTTTAAAAAAAAATTATTGCAGGTATATTCTGACCTTATTTGTAAGAGGCACTTAAAAATAACTCTTGGTACCAAGTATCTTCCTTGATTACTATTCTTTTAGATGAATACGTTGCTTATTTTGATGTGCCCTGGAGCATCTGGTGGAGGGGTTTGCAGGGTGTCTTTGTTGTTGGATGGGGGTGGGGAATTGAGAAGTGGTAAAAACAAAACAAAACTGTGTTTTATCTCCCTAAAGGTAGAGAAGCATTGCCATGTAGCTTCTTACTGTGTGATAAGAAAGACTTTGGTATATGTGGGTTGGTGGTTAACTTGGAGTCTAGACCTTTTCCAAATTCATCTCAAGTTTTTTCTTTTGGTTTTGTTAAAGGTTCTTAAAAAACAAGTCTTCCAGTTTTTTTATATTGGGCCTAAGCTCAGAAACCAGGAATATTGTGTAATACTTCTTGTTTCATCACACATTAATACTAAATGCTGAGGTCCTGAGAGCTTTAGAGAAGTTTATAAAGCATCCTTGTCCTCATATTCCTTGGTCTGTCTGCTCAAGGAGATGCGCCAGAAAATGATAATTTAAAAGATGTCACAAGCGTGTCCTCACCTCCCCCGGTTTAATAGTGTTTGAGGAATTGAGAAAAGAGACCTGTCTCTCTAGTCTGGCCGTGAGGGGTATGTCCAGGTCGTGGATAGTGCTTTGGGGATGGGACTATGTGGCTTTTCTTCGTCAGTTTTGTGTCTATTTATTTGCTTAGTTTTTGTGTTTCCCCTTCCTCCCATGTCATTTTTGTTCATTTTGATTCTCTTTCGTGGTATGAGTAAATATTTCCTGGTTTGCCAGGAGCCAGTCACAGGTGAAGAATATTTATGCATGCAGAACCTGCCAAGTTTTAAGTTGTGGATGGAGACACCACTGTGGCTGTCCTAATTCTGCTGTTGTCCCAGGAAGAACGGATCCCAGGCACATGGCGTGTGGAGCTACATGAAGCCCCCAGCCTTGCCCCCAGAGTTTTATTCTCTCGATGGCATGATGTGCCAGCAGCCTCCTCTGGGCATAACATTTATTTTTCAAAACACCTAGGAAAAAGTCATCAAGATTATAACGTTTCTTTGGCTCGTTCCCTCTTAGTTTAGTTCCATTAGCAGAAAGCAAGTAAGGGTCAGAGCTGGGATGCTTTTAAGAGCACGGATCTGCACCTTCTCCTTGAGTCTGCCACATGCCTGAGACCATATCTGCTAGGAACATGGGTTCTCAAGGCTGCTGATCATATGTAGCTTTCTCATGCCCGTTCTTGGTGTTCTCAGGTCTGCCTGTTGCTTTTCTGCATTAATGGCATTTACATTACTTTTTTTCTTTCTTCTGAAAGGTGATTGAACGGCATGTATGCTGCTTCGTCTTGTTGGTTTGCTGGAGAGGCTCATTCCCTCAGTTGGAACTGGCTGTTTGGGAATAATATGTATCCTTGCTTCTTGGACTTGCTTTTAAAAAAGAGTTTGGCTAATCTATCGGTATTATTTTGTGGACAGTAGAGGGCAAAGTTTGATTTCATGGTGAACAACATAGTTTGTGATCTAGAGAGGAAAAGTAAAGAGAGAGTTTTTTTTCCCTTTTGTACAACTTATAAAGTAACTTCTAAGTCATGGCCTCTTAAGAATGCAGTTAGAGTAAAAAATTTTGTAGTGGACGGTCAAGTTGGCAACGCATTGGGAGGGGGCAGTAAGGAGCTGCCTGTTTTTAGTTGCTGATGGACCTGGCTATTAGGACAGAAAAACAGATGGAATCAGTAATTAAAGGTGGCATACCACCCACACTGATGGAACCAGGAGTTGAGAGCATTGGTGATGACAGCCAGTGTTTCTGTTTCTTCCAGGACCTCGCCACAGCTCCCTGGGAAATGAGTTTATAGGTGAGGATGATGAGGCTCAGACGCCAGGTGGTTTGCCCAAGGATTCAGCCTACCGAGGGGGAAAGTAGGACGCAGGTCTGTAATTCCTAGTTCAGTATCTTTGAATCTTTGACCCTGGACTCAAGAATGATGTTCTTTCTACTGCTGGTAGTTCTGCTGGTTGTAGTTGAAGGTGCCTGAGGCCGGAGAGACAGATCCAAGCGGCAGCTCAGCGACTGTATCTCATCTCCAGACTTTACTGTTTGGCTCCTCAATGGTGGGGCTGTTATAACAGGTTTTTGTTTTAAAAGCTTCACTCTGGTCCCCGTAGCACTGGCAGCAGAATGCCAGGATTCTGATCTTGCGTCATTTTAGGCCTGTAACTAGGTGACTTCCGGAAGGATTCTATCACAGGCTGGTGTCCTCCTGATGCCAGCTGGCAGTGTGGACTTACAGGATTACTTTTTGGAACCATATGAAGTATGGATCGGTTATTTTCTATAAGAGAGGGCATGAAGACACTGTCTTCAGACTTATTTTAGGATGCTGTTAAAATCAAGAAAAAAGATTGAAATACTGTATGTTCCATTCCCCTTGAAAGTGACATTCAGATAACCCTAGCTCATTGTAGTGGAGAAACGGTAAGGGCTATTCCTTAAACTTGTTAAGTTTCTGAAACTAATATGTTCCCGATCTGGTGGGCTTTTAGAAACACCACTGTTTTTGTTCTGAGAGAAAAAGTCACAGGTCAGGTAGTTAATAGGATGTCTGATGTCCAAGCTTGAATCAACAAGATATCCACCCAGTAAAGATTGTTATTGATTCGTCTTGTTTCTCCAACTTAACTGTCAGAAAAATTGGTTGGAGGGTGGTTGGAGAAGAATACAGATTCAAGATAATCTTTTTGTTCTTCCCTGGAAAGGGGACATCTACCTTATTATTTTATTCCTTAAGTCTCCTGTGCTACTTATTTGCAGTAGAAACTCGGGAAATATTTAATTCACTTGAATTCAAAGTTTGGAATAGAGATAACAATACAGAGGAAAAGTGAGATAATACAGTACTTGAAACTTACTGTCAATTAAGTTTTGTTTGCATCTGTAGGTGAACCATGAATGATAGGCGATCTTATTAGAATTTTAATCACTACAAGAAAATTTTAGGAAAAAACATTGCTTTAACTAATGCCATATTTCCTCAAGTCTTAGACGTACAATTTTTATATTGTGTTTGAATCTCATAAATGTGTCCACTTAATGTAGTGATTTTTATTTCCCTCAGAGCTGTGCAGTTAGTGGTGCATCTTTCAATCCAAGATGTCTTAGAATTGAGAAGCCCAGGTAGCTGCTTGTTAACATGTCCTTTGGTTTCTTATCCCTGTGTGTATTTGACTCCTTCAAGCCTATAAATATCATCCTTGTGTTCTGTGAAGCTGGTGTAAACCTAAAAAAAAAAAAAAATCGAATTGTCTTCTTATTTCAAGCAGGTGTCTCGAGTGTAAAATTGGCCCAACAGGCTATGCACACAGCAGAGAGCAGAGCATGGCAGTCAAGTGGGATCCTGCCACGGATGCTCCATAGTATTTAGCCATGGTTTAGGACATCACGAGATGAAGCAGAAGTTAAGACAGGTGTTGAGAATTCAAAGCTGAATAGCTTTTTACATCAATTCATTTTATAGGACACTACAGTCCTAAACTTTGGCTTTAATGACTATGCACCACTTCACTTTAATTTCTGTTTTTTTTTTTTTTTTGAAGTTGGCCTAGACAACCAAAGATTTTGAGTAAAATGTGTCTATAGTCACCTAGGTCTCTAAGAAATTCAGAAACGTAAAGAAATCCAGGGACTTGTTGTCAAGTCTGGGTGTCCTATTTTATTTCAGAGTTTCCCTAAGGAGTTTTATGGAACTTGATCTGTAAGGAATTTTTCATTATGGCTGGCATTTCTTTCTCATCCCCATTCCCCAGGATTATTTCCTGTCTATTCTTGTCTAAAGAAATGAAGCAAATTTGATGTTCACTATACCATTTTGACAAAATTTAAAGTTGTTGTTAGTGGCTTTAAACTCTTCTCTAGCCCTGCAGCTTCACAGGATTTAAATTTTGGGGATTGTGTTGTGCCTGGCATGCTCACCTTCATGGTGTTTTGCTGTCTTTCTGATTGCTCATCCATTCACTTTTTTTAGGTTGTTGCTCAACCTTTTCTGCCCTAGAGTAGTTTAAAAACAATTATTTTTCTTGCTGATATGTGAGAATTTCTTGGTTTCCTGTGCAAAAGTTCATTTATTCAGTAAATATTTGTGTTCATACTGTATGCCATGCAGCATCTTAGATACCGAGATACAGTAGTGAACGTGATGAGTCCTTGCTGATATGAAACTTAGAGTTCATTGGAGCAGACACATGTTCAAGTTCTGGAAGTTATTATTTATAATTGTGATTTGTGCAATGGAGGAAGAGTCTTTGGGGCTCCTACCTTAGTGTGGGTGGTCAGGGAAGTTCATTTGTTAACTTTATCTTCCCTCCCTTCTACCCTCTCCCTGCCTTACTCACACAAAAGCAGACTTTCTAGTTTTTACTTTTATAGGCATTAGAATATTAGAATAGAAACAGGTCCTCAAGTTGAACTCTCTTTTCCCTGATAAATTCATGGTGAACTTTGAATCTTGGAACTGATCCTACCTTGTATCCCACCATAGATCTGGCATTTTTTTTTTTTTTTTTAAACAGCTGAGAAACAAATTTTAATGTTCTCTTAAGAACAACAATAATTAAACAGTTTTCACACTAAAAACTATACAGTGAATGCCAGGTCCAGCAGTGACCTGCTGCATCTACATTCTTTATTCTCTTCACTTATGGCTTTGAAAATGTGCTGTCTCTGATTTTGAAGTATAATTTATCAGTATTTTTTTGATTGCACTTTTCCAAGGTATTGATTGAAGTGGTAAAAACTAAAGAGGAATGTCGGTTAAGCTTTTTGCTTGGCCAAAAGGACTTTACCAACTCACCCAAAATTGTAGTTGGTCATTGATTGAATTATTTGGTTAGTTTATGAATAACCTTTTACAGAACTCCTCTCTGTCAGATCTTGGCAGCCCACCACATTTCTTCACAATACTGTGTTCCTCCCAGTATTCCTTTAAATTTAAACAAAAAACAAGCACCATATTAATTTGGAGTTGTCTTTAAAATATTTGTTGGGATGGGAGAAGCTTAGGCGGTTTTCTTTGTAGAGACCTGGGCAGACATTTATTGAAAAATACTTTTTTCTTAAAATGACCTGACTGGCTTTTGGGTAGTCGCTTAATCCTAAAGAGCTACGTATGTTTCTAAGAGTTTGGTAGAATCTGGGAAATTGCTCAAAGTAATCAGAAAAAGACAAGGAAGAAGAAAAGACATTAAAGAAGATGAGAGGAAGTGATTCTCCATGTGGTTCATTTCTTCATCACACAGGTGATCAGAACTAAACAGTACAGTGAATTTATGATGTGGTATTTTAATGTAATATCTTATCAGATCATTACACTTACTAGAATATATTCTTAACTCATTAGTTTCCAAAGAGAGGTGGACTCTAGTGGCTAAAACAGTTATTTTCTCTTGTTTTTAATATTATGTGGTCTTTTGAAAGGTAATTAAACTTGGAATCCCTTTTAGTTTATATCATCTAGAATTGTTTAACATGGATGTTGCATTTTTTTTTCTTGTTGGATCTGATTTCATCACAGCATTTGGATCTCAGCCTCTCTTTCCTTAGTTGTAGAAAGAAGCCATTGGAAATATACACAATAACCTCCGCCTCTCTTTCCTTAGTTGTAGAAAGAAGCCATTGGAAATATACACAATAACCTCCGCTCTTGAGTGAGAGAACTTGGAGAGAAGTAAAACAAGTTTCAGTTCAGGAGAGGAGAATTCAAATGTTACTTCTGGCATAGCATGGATGGCAGGGATGAGAGTTTAGGGGGAGAGGGTGGAGGAGGGGCTGGGATAACAGCTTTCCATTGCCTCCACTGTCTCGGTGTCTTGTCTGTTCTTAATGGCTCTTTAAATTGGTTTGCATTTCTAGAACACTTCTTAAATGTTGTTTTCCACTACATTGGAACCTCCTTGATGTCAGTGATCCTGTCTTGTTCTTTGATTGTAGTAGGTCCTGTTTCTTTAAAAGAAAGATTAAAATTATAAAATTACACATGACGCAGGTAAATACTGCGTGTAAGTTTTTTTTTTTTTTTTTATTTAGCGCTATACTTAGCCTTGGTACTCTGGTTACTGTGAAGTTGCCACGTATTACATACATATTTGACCAATTGGAGTTAATCAAAATTCTTAATGTTTAAACTGAGCATTTTAGTATTTTTTTTTACAGACATTAATTATTACTATACAGTAGTAATTAAGTGCTGGGTAGTAGATAATTTAATATTTTAAGATGACTTGTATTAACAGTACTATTTCTCTCCATCCATGCCTGTGAATAATTAAGACCTTACTGTATCTGTTTGCAGTTTCCTAGCTGGTGAGTGTAACAGTTTACTTGGACTGTGCAAGAAGATGTATGTGATCAGATGTGATGCTTCTGTAACCACTTTGACTAGACTGAGGCTCTGCCTTTTACATGTATTTGTGACCTGTTTTATACAGCTTCAAAACCTGCTACATTAAAAAAAAAATCCCTGCTTCAGGACTGGACAGAAGTGGCTGTGTTTGCCAGGATTAAGGAGGCAGGCTCCAGGGATGACCGCCAGGCCAGTCATTTAATAGCAGTGTGAAACCTCTGGCTGTCGGGAAGAAAGGCTGCTTTCCGCTCAACACAGTCTTTTTGGCAGCAGATTAGGGAAGTTGAGGTCTAAGGTGGATGTTCTCTCATCACGGAAGGCTAACCTTAAGAAGGGTTAGTGGGCTGGGTACTGCTGTGGTACATGCCTGGCCGCTACACACACGCACACACACACACATGCGCTCATGCACGTGCGCGCGCACACACAAAATCCAGGGTGCAGCAGCAGCTCCATCTGGTATGTTGCAGGCCTGCCGTGACATAGAACTACTTGTTCTAAAGCAACTCATTTTAAAGCTGCAATATGTTAAATGGGCTGCCCTTCATTGAAGGCCTCGGGTATGTTGGCAGTTTATCAGCAGCGGGGTTGTGATCTTGTCACTTCTTGTTAATGAAGTCTTTTATTTAGCTTAGCAAATCATATCTCCTGTTAACATCCACTCTTTCAAATGGTAAACTTGAAAAGGATGTTTGTGACTTTTTATTAATTAGTAGCTATTGGGGTGCTTTGGTCTTTGCTGGTGATAGCCATTTAGCTGTATTTCTTCTGCTGAGATGCAGCTTGTCTTAAACTAGGAAAACCCCCAAATGATTAAAATAATCCTTTTGTTTGTTTGTTATGTTTGAAATTTTTTTTTATTTTTCCTCTTAGGTGGCCATTTCCTCCAGTCTCAATTTCACTTCCATTTTTAAATTCCTAGCAGGGATTTTATCAGAGCATTTACTTTCCCAGTATAGCAGTTTTACTTTTCCAGCACTCGTTTGTTTATTTCTGGGCAGCCCAAGAGTAAGTATTTGGTCTTCAGATTTAATGTGCATTTCTTATATATAGCAAATTCAAGGACATCAGAGAATATTAGAGCTGGAGGGGCCCTTACGCACAGTGGTGACCAACACTCTCATTTTATACGTGCAGAACTGCATTTATACATGCAGAACTGGTGCTAAAGATGTGTTGCCTAATTTCTTATGAATAGTGACAGTGGTTGGTGACTCTGGACCCATGGTTGGTTCCTAACTTGCCTTTCCTTCTCCCAGTGCCCTCTTTTCTCTCTCTCTTTTTTTTTTTTTTTGGTGTAGGAAGATTGGCCCTGAGCTAACATCTGTTGCCAGTCTCTCTCTTTTTTGTATGCGGGACGCCACCACAGCATGGCATAACGAGCAGTGTGTAGGTCCATACCCCAGGATCCGAACCTGTGAACCCAACCACTATGCCACCAGACCGGCCCATCTGTTTCATTTTTTAAAATTCAGGTGATGCCTTGGTGGGACTGTAAATTGATAAGTTTTTAGAGGGCTCTTTGGCAGCAACTAGCATAATTAAAAATGCAAATAGAAATTGCTGGTTCATTGTCTATCTTTATATTTTTGCTGTCTTGTATAAGGTATTTATTGCAAGCATTGTTTGAAGTACTAAACCTTGGATGTTTATCAGCAGGGCATTGGTTAAGTTAATTCGGGCACACTCTATTATATATCCATCTATAAAGAAAATTCTTAGCGGCTTAACTGTGGCTTAGCAGTTAAGTGCACATGCTCCGCTGCTGGAGGCCCGGGTTCAGATCCTGGGCGCGCACCGACGCACTGCTTCTCTGGCCAGGCTGAGGCCCCGTCCCACATACAGCAGCTAGAAGGATGTGCAACTATGACATACAACTATCTGCTGGGGCTTTGGGGAAAAAAAAGGAGGAGGATGGGCAATAGATGTTAGCTCAGAGCCGGTCTTGCTCAGCAAAAAGGGGAGGATTAGCACGGATGTTAGCTCAGGGTTAATCTTCCTCACACACACACACAAAAAATTCTTGATGTACTGATATTTAAATGTAAAAAGCAAGGTGCAAAGAGCATTATAGAAAGCCTATCTCGGTGTATGTGTTAAAGTATTTGCTTTCCTCACCTGTGCTTGTACACATTTATATTCTCTTTGGAAATGTTCAAATTGTTAATGAAACTGTTAACCTCTGGGCTGTGGGTTGTAAGAATTAGACTTCTACCTTTAATTTTATGAAGTTCAGCAGTTATCTTTTTGCATCACATATGTTTTTTAACTTGCAAAAATATTAACATGTAATTACTAATTACTTCAAAAGATAATTCCTCTTGTGTTTTTCAGAGAATTTTAGTAGATTTTCACCACTCTCCACGTCTGAAAGTTTGTTAGTGTTTAGTGCCTGTGTTGAGCCGAGCATCGTGCCTGATCTTTGGGAGTTCAGAAGCAGTAGGATATGGATGCTGTCCTTAAGTTGTTTGTCTGGTTGACAGCCCGTAGGCAGGAAATGCGATGAGTTGATTATGGGAGGGGGTCTGGTGAGGGCTGCTGCCCAGTTGGGAAAAGGTTCATGAAACTAGGTAGATGTGATGGCACTCTTGGGAGGTTCTGTATAGGTAGAGCGAGACTTTTTTTTTCTAGGAGAAAAAGAGGAGGATTAAGCATGGCATACTCTTAGTATATTGAGTAAACAGTTTTGACTGTTAGAGAATGGTTAGGTTTCTAGAGGGCCTTGAAACCCAGGAAGAAACGTTTCCATTTCTGTATGCTGAGGGGCGTTGGAAAGCCTTGGGAATATAGGAATAGAGAAAGAAAACTTGAGAGAAACCAGACTGGGGACAGGTTTGTAGGATGGCTTGGTGAAAGGAAAGGTGAAGTAAAGGACATAGGCTGATATGGCAAAAGCAGCCCTGGGAAGGAAAGAGCAGGACTTTGGGAGGAAAACGGGATGGGATTTGGTGCTTGACTATGGTGGAATCCACCAAATGAAAAACGACTTGACATCCTATGTACTCCTTCTAGGAGAGATTCATAAGATTCCCAAGCATTTTCTAGACCAAAGTAAGTGTGCAACATGAAACATAACTTACTACGATGCTTTACAAAGTGTCTTTTCTGGTTATAGTCATGGTTCCCCTATCATTTTTATAAAAATTCTATATCAAAGGAAGTTAAAGTGATTAAGATAACTACTGGGCATAAGAAGTAGTTTACACAGTCTCCGGGCTGGAGGAACATGTCTTTGAAGGTAAGGAAAGCAATAGGAAGCTGTTCTGAGGTTTATCCATATAGGTTAAAGAAATCCACCATTAAAGAAAACTTATTTAGCAATGAGTTAGTTCAGTGATTCTCAAACTTTTTGGTGTGAGGACCCCTTTATACACTTAAATTATTGAAGACTCCAAAGACGTTTTTTGTTTATTTAAGTTGTGTTTACCAATATTTATTGTTTTGGAAATTAAGATGAAAAAGCTTAAAAATATTTGTTTAGTTAAAAAAAAATCCATAACATATTTTAAATAACATTTGAAAAATGAAGGATATGTGTATTTTTCTAAAACAGAAAAAATAGTGATAAGAGTGGCATAGTTTTACATTTTTTCATCTCTTTAATGTCTGGCTGAATAGAAGTCAGCTGTATTCTCATATTGCACCTGACTGAATGCTGAAGCAGATACAACACATGACAGAATCTTTGGAAAGCGCTAGTATGCATTTATGAGAGAATGAGAGAGAAAAAGATATTGATTTGACCTCCTGGATCTATGAAAAGGTCTCAGGGACTTTCAGGGGTTCCCAGACCCAACTTTGAGAACTGCTGGGTTGGACGAATGGCTTCCTGGAAGAAACAGGGCGAAGCTCATTTGAGCCTTAAAAGAAAATTTAGAATCTGTGTTATAGGGAGGAGTGGATAGTCATCTTTGCAAAGGAAGTGTAAATTTAAGAAGAAATGCATGGAATTAGAATAATTGAAGGTGAGCTTGTTGAAGACTTCAATGCTGTGACCAGATTCTGTCACTATCAAGTTTTACTTTGGTCCAAGTCTTGGGTCTTACTTGTCTTACCTAAAAATTGAGGCTGTGGACTAGCTCTCAGAAGTCTCTTGTAGCATTAACATTCTATGATTTATTCATGTATTTTTTTATAGTGCTCTCCACACTTTCTATAAATACGCACATGCCCACACATCTGCGTACACACATTTGGAGCACGTTGGATGGTCCAAAGTGAGCTAAAAATGCACCTTGGAGTAGTTCACCTAAGCATTTTCTTTTTCCTACATTGGTTTCCTTGTCCTAGTTTGTTTCTTAAATAGAAATTGACTAAATGGTACTGTGGGTGTATATAGAGTCTTAACCTCTTGTCAGCTGTTGAACACACCTGCACTTTTTTTTTTAAACCTTCCACTGCATTTATCCCCCCCCCCCCCACTAATTAGTCATAGGATTAGGTGGGTAAGAAGGAGGAAGGTGAGATCTCATCCCAACCCCCATTGTCAGGCAGGGCTCCACTGTACATTCCAGGTTGGGAAAAATGCCACAGTAGTCTCTTCTTCCTTTAAAATGCTAAATGGGGGTGGTGGTGGTGAGGGGCTCCCCTTTATTTTTCTGTATATGATTCCACATTTGTTTAATATTCTGATAGAATTAGTTTCCTTCAAGTTTCAGATTTGCTCATTTAGACATTTTCTGCATTTTAATCTGGGTAACAAATTCCTGAACATTTTGTTGTCAAATATCGAGACCTTTATATGCCCTGAGCTGATCAAGGAATATCCATACCAGTGGCATCTAGCATTCTTCGTAGGGTTGATTTCTATGTAAAACTAAAGTCCCTTTGCTAGGATACCTCTGGTGGGTGGTGATGAGGATTACTGGTATTGGAATTTCCCTTTGCAAGAAACTTCTCTGAATACTCTGAAGTCCTTGAAGGCAAAGAGACACTTTCATATTCTCATAGTTCCTTGTACACAGAGCTTAATATTTATTGAGTGAATGATAGTAAAACTTTTATTTCCTTTCAAACACAAAATTCAAGATAAGAAACATTAATCACTTTTTTATTTTGGAAATCTCTTGTGGCTGTAAAAAATGAAATCTTCAACCTGAGAAAATTTCTGCCTAGTTTAAAAGAAATCAGGCAGTTTAATATAGACATTAAATTCGAGATGATTTCCAGTAATGCTGCTTTTGTATTTCTTCTGGCTGTGACATTTCATACCTTTAGCGGTTTCTGGGTAAGGGTATCTCTGAAGGCAAAGGGCTTTTTTGAGAAAGTCTGCAGGGCAACTGCGTCTGTGTTATACAGTTCCAAATTGAAAGGAAAAGTAAAAATGGGAGGAAGGGGGCTGGCCCTGTGGTGTAGCGGTTAAGTCTGGCACGTTCTCTGCGTTGGCAGCCCTGGTTTGCAGGTTCGGATCCCGGGTGCAGACCTACACCACTCGTCAGCCATGCTGTGGTGGCGTCCCACATACAAAATAGAGGAAGATTGGCACAGATGTTAGCTCAGTGACAATCTTCCTCAAGCAAAAAGAGGAAGATTGGCAACAGATGTTAGCTCAGGGTGACTCTTCCTCACCAAAAAAAAAAAAAAAAAAAGAGGAAGGGTTGCTGTACAATTCACAATATTTAGGCTTGAAACTGGGTCCAGCTGGAAGGTTTATTGGTGTAGAATGTATTCTTGATCTGAAAAGCCCAAATGAGGTGCTCTTGTTTCGGAAGAGTAGTGAGAGGATGTTAATGCCGGTTTTCCTGCGGCTTCTGTTGAGTAAATGAAAATGGAATCTTCTGAGGAGATTTTTTTAAAATTGAAGTATAATTGACATACAGTATTAGTTTCAGATGTACAACATAGTGATTCGATATTTTTATATGTTACGAAATGATCACCACAATCTGTCAACAAATGTTATTGACTATATTCCCTACACTGTGCATTACATCCCTGTGACTAATTTGTTTTATGACTGCAAGTTTGTACCTCCTAATCCGCTTCACCTATTTTGTCCAAACCCTCAAACCCTCCCCTCTGGTAACCACCAGTTTGTTCTTTGTATCTGTGAATCTGTTTCTGTCTCGTTTTGATTTTTAGATTCTACATGTCAGTGAAATCATATGGTGTTCTTCTTTCTCTGACTTGTTTCCCTTCGCCTCATCCTCTCTAGGTCCATCCATGTTGTCACAAAAGGCAAGATTTCATTCTTTTTTATGGCTGAGGAGATTTAAAAGGATGTTCATCGCCCTTAAAGGCCCTCATATCAAATGAAGATAGATCTAAATTAGTATTTGAATACGAATTCCAAACATTGCATCATCTAAATTTAAAATTTAGTTTTAAACTTTTACTGTAACTTATTTTAAATAGGTTGAGTTTTTCTAATTTTGTAGGTTCGTTTGCTGAGAAGGGTTCTATACTGATTCTGCACTTAGAGAAACCAAGTCATCTGAAGTAGCTTTCCATTCTCACACTCCTTAGGTTACAACGAGTTAAAGAGTCAAGGTGGGGATGATGACCTGTCTTTTGAAAGGTTTTTTAAAATTTCATTCTAGTTTTTTAAGAAAGCAAATGGGGCTGCAGTCCACGTCATGTTATCCTTGGATGAGAGGACAAGGAGCTGGGGGGAGAGTGGGTTCTAAAGGTTGCAGAGTCACCTGCGGCTGTGAAACATGCTGCCGTTTGCTCCTGGCAGTTCAACAGTGCTGCTCTTTGGCTGCGCCGTCTCTGGTGGTGACATGGCACACTTAGGCCCCTGCGTGAGCTGACAGCCTGTCACACCTGCCAGTGCTAGATAAACTGAGAGTGAGGAATAGAAGCTCTTCTGTTTTAGAACTTGACCGTTACACTCGAGGTTAAGAATTCAGGGTCCTTATTCAAGTCTCCCAGCCTCTCCAACCTTACAAAGTTTCTGATCTACAAAATGGGAATAACGATGATACCTATGAGGAAAGATTGATTGGGATGCCATAGTAAAACTCTCAAAAACAATAGCTCTTTTCCTTTCTCATTCCTGAACTGGAATTCTTTGGAAGACTGAAGATACTCACTAATGTTAATGAGAGTTTTTTAGGAGAAATTAACTTTAAAGGCTTTGTTTCTACAATATTGAGAGTCCTTCAGATTTTGCTTAAAGATCCGATCTGTCTTATGCACCACAGAGCCCTTGGACAACTAAGTTTTTTAAAGGCGAGGGCTTGTGTGGATTTGCTCTCATAGCTTTTGGGAAAGGAAAGAGAATGGAAAACTAAAGAGCTTAGATTTCTCTTTTCAGTGATAAGTAGAGCCCTACCAGGGTTTTCTAATTCTTAATAGATTTCTTGCCCAACTGTGTGTCTCTTGTTTGGTGTATTAGGTCTGTGAAGAAGCTTAGTCTAGCCAGAAGGGACTTGGGTGTGGTAAGGCAATTACAGGCTCTCAATAGCTGATGCACTAATTAGTGATCTGCATTCCTTTCAGACTCGGGTGTTGGCTGCTGGGAGTAGCAGGAGTGACTATTAAGCATCAGTGACTAAGAATTAATCTTATTTAGCTGGAAATGGGGATAGATATTGTAATTAGATGTGAGAGATGCAGTGATCAGCCTTGAAAATGTAGGTCCTCTAAATGATTTCCATTTTTCCCACCCACATGGTGGGGTGGAGGTAGAGTTCCAAATCCTGTTTTGCACTGGAGGAGACCTGGGTTCTAGTGCTGGTTAGACCTGAGTGTCTTAGGAGAGCACGTCACTCCTCAGGGTCGGTTTCCTACATCTAAAATGTGGGGTGGGAAACAAGCATAGGGTTCGTTTTCTCTTTTAAAGATCTGATTTGTAGATGTTAGAAGCAGGGGAAGGGTTGGATGGTGTTACCGATGACTTTGTTTTCTTGTTTCAAAGTAGTAGGTGTGTTAAATACAACTTTCTATTTTGGGCTTTTTGTGGGCAGTTGTTAGGAGACAGAGGTGAAAAAAAAAAACAAAACAAAAAACCCAAACTGCCGTGAGATTGTATTAGGTGTGTTAGGCTCTTTACTCTCAGATTACGCCTGTCATAATTGGGTAATAATTAGCACTTTAGAAGGCCATTATGGTAAGGGTTTTAATAGTTCTTCTACCCTTCGCTTTACATGACCACCACCTGGAAGAAAATTTTGTGCACCTATCAAGGAAGAAAATAATCAAGTTTTGGATTTAAGAACCTAATTGTTAAGTCTTGATTAAATGATGCCTATTAGGTTGTAATTATATCTATCCATAAAAAAGGATGATAGCAGATTTGATTGCCGGGTTTCCTAAAGCAGTGTTTTAAGATAATGAATTTTAATTACATACGTGTGCTTGGGAACCATTTTAAGCCATTGAGAGGGGAAAAATGGACAAGGCATATTGAAAAAGTGTTCACCTGGGTATATAGCTTTTAGCTTGTTTGGGAAGGATAGGAACAGAAAAATCTGACTCCTCCCTCCCCACGCACGTACACCTCTACAAAAGCTCCTGAATCAACATTCATTCATTTTATATGAAATGTTACAATAATACTGATCAGATGTCAAGTAGAAATGGTTGGATCAGCATCACTTGGAAGCTTTTCTTTGTGCCTGGTGCTCTTCTAAGCAATCTACATTCTTTCAAGTCCTCAGAACTCTGAGGTATAGCTAGTAACATTTCCCTTATTTTACGGATAAGAAACTGCAGCACAGATTGGTTTAAGGTACTGGCGGGAAGACACAGTAAATGGCAGAGCTAAAAGTAGAACTCACGCATTCTGGCTCCAGAGTGCATGATTTTAACTATACTAGAATTCTCTGTGCCCAGGTGTTAGACCTAAATTGTGGATCAGTTGGAGTACTGTTTTGCTTTTGTAACCTTTTTAGCATTGATTTTTATGAACGATCTCCTTGGATAAAAATAGCCTTGTAGGATTTAGACACCTTTGAGCTAGAACTTTGTATGTAAGAGACGGATAACGGACAGCTCTGGCTCTGTCACTCCTGCCTGAGAACGTCATTGGCTCCCTATGACCTACAGAAGAGATTTCAAGCACTTTTAGGCCATTCTTTCCCAAATGTAACGTTCGCTTTTATCAACTAGACGAATAATTTTTTCCCTTGAACGTGGTCAATGAATTCTTAGCCCATACTTTTTATTCACTCACGTATCTCATTTATGGCAACCATAAATCCTACACGTGATATCCTTTTTCATCTCCTCTTAGCCCCTATCTTTTATTAGTTCTGTCATTTTCTCCTCCTCCCCTCTAGTACCCTAACTTTCAGTTTTCAATTCCCGATGCCTGGCATTCAGGGCTCATTTAAGTGTGTATTACATGAGATTTACCTCTACCATCAAGATGCGTTACACATTTCTTCACCTAGTTTGTGTTTATATTTATACTGTTCCTATGATGTATTAGGGACTTACTCAGGATCATGGATTTACTTTAGGCTGCTTATGTTTTAAGATTCAATTTAATGATTTTTAGAAAATTGTTCTCGTTCGAAGTGCTTTTGTTGGTTGTGTTTTTGGGAAATGCTTGTAGTTTTTTTTTTTTTTTGACAGAGAGCCTGGAGGTTCACTTTCGGGTTTAAACAAAAAGTAGGATTCATTCTGGATTTTGGTTCTTTTTTGTCTCAAGTCTTAAACTGTTCAAATCCTGTTGTTAGCAGCTCAGGACTCAGCTGGGCAGATAGTATCCATTATGCAGGTCAGGACGCTGAAGCATAAAGGTCAGGTTAATTCAACCCGTGTCCACTTAGCTAAATTGGCTACCATGTCATGCTTGTGGGTTGGACTCGCCATCAGCCAGCTTTGGTTTCCATCATCCCATTCCTCATCCTTTATGGTTTGCTGTTTATCAAAGGCATCCTTATTATTGGCCATAAGGAGAATCGGGTTAAAGTGAGTGGATAAGCAAACCTAAATCTAAATTCATTCCCTCTATTGCATTCCATGATCATGATATTGATCAGTAGGGCAGCCTCTACAAGGGACATAGGCAAGTGCAGTTGTTTCAGAATAGCTTTCAAATATTTGGGATATCATTCTTTGTTTTGAAGAAACTTAATTATAGAACTATGATTATATACCTTCTTGTTCAGGGAACCAAATCTGTACATGGATTTGACAATGATAGTATCATGGCTCCCTGTAAGAATGGTAAACTCTGAATACCTTGTTTATGAAAAATCATTGCCCTAGTGAGGTCAACCACATGTCTTTGGCCCATAAGGACTATACAGCAGAATTATAATCTGGCAACTTTTGTAGGTTTACCGTTAGAGTGTGAAGCTGTTTTTGCCTTTTGGCAGTATTTTGCTTTCACCAAGATGATCTCAGCTTTCATTAAGTTTTCATCTAATTGAAAAGATTGATTTTTGAGTAGGTGAGAGTCTTTTTATGTAATGTCTCAAAGGACAGAGTATGGGTCAGATCACTCTTCAAATGGATGGTAATTGTGAGAAAGAGTCTTTTAAAATGGAGATAGCAAGTTACCCAGAGCTTATTGGAACTAAGAGCTTTTATGTGTAAGAAGCTTCCACATGCGTAAATACGTGGAACCTTAATAACCCCGTGAAAGCCCGAGACCAAGGCTTGAACCAGAGCTGCGCTTTCATTTTTATCACCTTTCTAACACTAGCGTTTTGTCTTAGGCTCTCCTTCTCTAGTAGAACCTAGAAAGTTCTTCGTTCTTCCTTGGATTGCTGAAGTAGTCTACTCTTCATAGTTGTGTTTCTTGTAAAATTAAGACTCAGTAGAAAATCTAAAGACCAAAATGAGTATACTTCTTTTGTATGATACTCTGCAACCTGGTGGGAAAAAATATTGAGGTCAGGTTAAGTCGTTGAAGCATTTTTCCCAGCCTGTAAGGGGGTGGTGGTGGTGCCACAGGGCAGGTGGTGAAGAGGAGTCAGTATTAAAAACTATTGCTTAGCTCTTGGAAATACTTCCCTGGAAACACTAAAAGCCATAAGTCAGCTTTCAGGGAGGAGACACATTGTCATTAAATGTCTTGTTCTTGTGTCAGCTTTGTACTGTTCTTTCTTAAATATGTGGAATCTTGAGATTTTAAATTCTGTCTTAGTACTGGCAATTTAAAATTTCTTCTCTGTGTAAGATATTGTGTTTTACTGTAAGAGTCTCATTCTCTTTAGGGTCATTTTATATGTTAATGATTATGGACATAATCTCGTCTAGTATTCAAAATTCAGTCTTCTCAGTATCCGAAATAGTCACTGGTGAGATCTTGGACTCTGAGAATCTTTATATAAAATATAAACAAATTACCTACTTAATCATGAGCCTAATACTCTTATGGTCTATGAAGGTAGGGGCTTAATTTGTTTTTCAAGGTTGTTGGCTTTGGAAATATTCCTTAGAAATGTGTTTTAATGTCTGAAGAGCAACAACATTATTTTACTCTTGTAGTTTATTTTGATCGCTGGTGATATGTAGGGTGTGTATACAGGTATTTTGTGTGTGTGTGTAAGACAAAATAAGAGGGAAAATTTGATTAAAGACAAATGTTAATCTTTTTAGCTTTTGGTAAATTTTACTTTTCTAGGAGCTACATATACCTATTGTATATGGTCCTGGCTGTCTGCTTATCATTGTAACGATAGAGGGTGGAAACAGTGCTTACTTTGCCATATTTTATCTGTGTTCTGTTGGTCAGAAAATTTTCCCACATTTTGGAGAGCAATGCCAGGTAGCTGGTGTACTGGCTCTGAAAAGATGAGGTTGCATTTAACTACATGAATTTTAAAATGATTTTCCTAAGCACCGGGATTGATTGTACAAGCTTTGTGTAATTTTAATAATTAGTCTGGTTTGACTAATGTAATTACGTGATCCAAAAAGGATTGGTATTTTGGAATTCTCAAATTCTAGGAATTTTGAAAACTGAGAGATATTTTATTAAGCCTTGACTTTGCGAAAGGGGGCTATCTATCCTCTATGGGTTAGAATATATCCTTTCATCTTTTAAAAAAATTGTTGTCCTCAGAAGCTTTTAAGAACTCTGGCAGGACAGCTTGCCTTTTCTCCTGCAAGAGGCCTGCTGTATATGTGTTTAAGAGTCAATCTGTCTTAGAAAGTGGGTGGTTCTTTCTCCCTTTTGATGGGAAAGCTGATGGCCCAGCCCTCTTGGGCACTTGGTGTTCCAGGCAGCGAGAAAACGTGAGCCAGTCCCTGACGTCCTCGAGTGTTATACTGTCAGTTTGCTTCTGACTCTGGGCCCCGATGGTAGATCTGCTTGGTACCATTTCTCTGACTTTTCACCCCTAAGTCATAGTGGGAAAGACAAGCTAATCAAGCAGTTGGAGTGCCGTTGGTGTGCTAGTCCGTGCTGTTGGAGTATCTCTGGGTGCTGCTGGCTCTGGGGTGCTTAGCTTTGGGTTGGAGCAATAGAGCTAAGGCTCTTCTAATTTAAATCTCCACTGTGGTTGGGTCTCTACGTAATAACTACCACATATAGGGGAAGTCATTATTGGTGAGGTCTTAACAGTGTCTGCATGATATAGTGCATGCTAAGGTGCCAGGAAAGAGCTCCTGGAGGACTATTTTTAAAGGGAAGGGGGATTTGAAGTTGAATGAAATTTTATAGTGATGAGCATTTGTGTGAATTGGAACGGGGGGAGAGAACATGCCAAGTGGAGCAAACAGTTATAAAAATGTGGAAGTGGAAAGCCCGGTGAGTGGGACAGAGGCTGTTTTGGGAGCATATAAAATTAAGAGCCAGGCATTCAGTTTGTGGAAATCTTTGTATATTACTGCTTTTGTCACCCACATGATGAAAATCAGTGAGGATCTGGTGTAGATTAGGAAGCTCAGTTATGTCCTCACAAAAAGAGGGTTGATGAGGCTTGTGAAGTTATTGGGAGGGCTGATAGGGGAGGGGATCATTGCAAATTGGGAAAAATCTGAGAGAGTCCGTTAGAAGTTTTGTAGCTGGGATATAGGCGGTGGCTTTAGAAATAAAGCAGTGGGTTTGAGAGGAGAACTGGTTGAATTCGGAGATCAGGTCTATTGGGTGCCTCATGGTCTCTCTAGACCTTAGGTGATGCTTAGGATGGTAAGATATGGGGGGAGGAGTTTCTGAATACTTGCTCAATTTCATTTATGTACGATTTCCCCCATTTCCTGTTTATATGGAGCTGACATTTTTGTGTGTTGTGAAAGTTAAACATCACTGACTCTAAGAAGAGCATGTAGTCTGTTTTCATGTGCCTGTTTTCAGAGGCCAGTTGAAGCCTCATGGGTTTTTTTCCTCCCTATCTCAGAACAGATATAGTGTGGACATGTTACGCAGTTTGTGATTTTCTATGTCCTATTTCTCTCTTACTAGATACCATCTTTCAGATCTTGTGTAAGAACCTGGGATGATGCCTTGGTGGGGCTAACAGCTTATTCGAATAAAATAAATTGTGTGGCAGAGCAGCATATTAGGGTAGAAGGTTTTGCCACAGCCCTGTGATTGTATATTGTTCTTCAGTAACTTCTCTCTTCCAGCCACCATTTTAGAAAGAGGAAATAGAGCAGAGAGGACATTCTAAGTTGTTGCAACAGTGAGAATAAAGGCAAGGAAATAGGAAAATGCAAGAGAGATTCACAGGGTGGCTATGGGTCATTTTGACGTTGTGCAGAGTTTTTGCATGAGAAGTTGGGAGAAAACATTAGGATGGGTAAGTTGTTAGAAAATGGAAAATTGGCCCTTGAATGCAGGTCTGTATGCATGCAATTGATGGTATTGAGCAGGTGATGGAATGACATGTTCTTGGGACGTTGAAGCTAGCCAGATTGGAATGAAGTATAGGTGATGGGGGGAGATGGACAGGAAGCAATGTGTATGGTGATAAAGGCTTGCCCTTGTGTCATGGGAATTGGAAGATGGAAGGGTAGATATTGATGGTAGTGAAGGAAAAATTAGTGGTTGTGGATTCAAAAGTAAGGAGGTTTGGTTCAGTGGATATATACCCAAAGTTCAGATCACAGGAGTTTGTGAAGGTTGGGTGGCAGCGTTAGGAAGAAAAAGATAACTGAGAGAGAGAATTGGTTTGGAGGTTGTGTCAGTCTCCTCAGGCTGCCATAACAGAATACCACAGATGGGCTTGCTTACTCAAATTTTTTCTCAAGTTCTGGAGGCTAGAAGTCCAAGATCAGGGTGCTGGCAGGGTTGGTTTCTGATCAGGCCTCTCTTCCTAGCTTGTAGATGGCCGCCTTCTCTCTGCATCCTCAGATGGTGTTTACTCGGTGTGTGCACACTCCTGGTGAATCTTCCTCTTCTTATATGGGCGCCAGTCTTATTGGATGAGGGACCCACCTTTATGACCTCATTAACCTTAATTACCTCCTTAAGGGCCCTGTCTCTACATACTCACACTGGGAGTTAGGACGTCAACATGAGAATTTTGGGAGACACATTCAGTCCATAACAGGGGTAAAGGATTTAATTCCTCCAGGAAGGAAGAGAAATTAGTCTCTTTTCCCTGCATCTCTGATCTATAGTTTTCCTTTTTTCAGTGCAGAAGAGAAATGCTTTCTGATCTTACAGCTGGTCAAAGGCTCCCACTCCAGGGATTGGGCATTTCCAATGTGGAGATTTTTCTTCCCCTTTCACCCTGTACAATCTCTACCTTTTAAAGTTTAGTTTTGACAATTGATATGCAATTGATTTCTTCTCTCCTCTCTTCAATTTTATGGTCTGACCTTGTTACAGCTGCTTTTAAAGGCATTGTGCTTATGCTGTAAAAGGCACTTCAACAGAACATATATTTAGAAGACACAATGCTTTTGTCACAGGTGTTAAGAGGGTCTTGGCAGTGTTTTCCCTGAATGTCTGCTGAAGTGTCCTGCAGCTCGGAGACCCTCTGGGCCCCCTTCACTTGGAGAACATCAAGAGATCAAGTGTTCATTGTGGAACCCGTGATATTTGTTGGAAACGCTAAGAGATGTGAGGTTTGGGGTGTTTTGTTTCTTTTGCTCTGTGTGTATTTACTCAGAGCACACATCTGCAAGTCAGCCTTCTTAATGAGGCCCTGGTTTTCCAACTTAAAGAGAAAATTAGCAGTGGAACCCTATAGAAAATATGAAATCAAAGCTCTAGGATAAACAGCTGACACCTAGTTACATTAGCTAGTCAGTGTATAGTTTCTGGCCCTGACCTGGCTTAGCTATTGCCTTCCTGCCTCTTCAGGGTGACTGTCAGAGATGCAAACCTTTAACTTTCTTCTCTTGGGGGAATGCAGAGAGATTTTTCGCTTTCTTTGGGCTGAGGTTTATAGGTGTTTGTGAGATTGAGTTGTGAGAATGGGATGGAGCCTGAGATGGATATTATCCTGAAGGAGTCAGGTTTTTAGTGTGGCCTCATTTTGTTTGAAAGTGAACTCCCAGGGCAGCCGATATGCCTGTAATTAATCCTAAGTAGAAAATCACTTCTAAAGCCAAAACTGTATTTCTGCTTTACGTGTGCAAGCACAGAAGGTAAAGAGGGGGTATGTGGGTCTCTGAGAATGTGGATTCAAGTGGTTTGATGAAAATATCCACTGTCCTTTCATCCAAGCACACATTTCGGTCTACTTTTGTGTCCCCTCTTCCCGGCCTTTTCACCCCGAAGTTGGTCAAATTCAGGATTCCCTCTCTGATCTCTCCTTGGTATTCATTAAAACTATTAGATCTATTTTGTTTCCAGTACAAAACAAAAGAACAGCAGCAGGACCGTTCACTTCTTTTAGAGTGGTTCTCTAGCCAAAAAATGATTTAGGAGAAAATTTCTCATTGGCTGAAAAGCTTTTTTCCTCCTTACCAGCAACTGCCATTTTGTGTGTGTCTTAATGGGTTATCTAAGCATTATAGCTGTTTCTCTTTGAAAACTTTGGTTTCAGGCATTAGAAATTAATTATTTCACTCTAGGTTCCCCATTACCTCTGAGCGTGCTACCTCTGTTCAGTCAAGAGAGGGTTAAAAGAACACAACTCTTTTCCATATGTCCCCCCCACCCCCTTTTAAGAATGTTTATTTTCTTGCAGAGTGAGAGATACTGTAGTCAATCATAAGGACAGGATATGATAGCTTGTATAATATAACAAATTATTCAGGAAGCGATTTCTTGCCATTCAGAGTGTGGGTTTAAAGATCACTTAGCTAAAGGATTACCTACTAAGCGTGTGGGAAATCATCTTAAGACATAAATGAGGTATGTGAACATGAAAGTTAAGTAGGAAATCTTATGGACTCACAACCAAGCTTTATGATGAGGCAGGTGCCAGATTTTAAGTTGTGTGGGTTATTTTGACTAATAATTGGAAGTTGAACCAATCCTATCACTAGATTTAACTGTTTCCTAAAGAATATTTGGCTCCAAGAATTCAGTTGAGGACATAGAGTATCATTTAACACATAATTTTATGTCTAAATTTAATATATCACTTAATATATAAATTCTCCAACCATTTGTGAAATGACAAGTACTTTTCGGGGTGGGAGGTTACATTCCACTTGACCATTTCGGGAAAATTTCCATTTTTCATGGCTGCGTCTCGCTTCTGGATACTGGCCTGGACTCCTGTAGAGAGTAATTGAAAATAGAAACTGAATAGGCAGGTCAAGCTTCTTTTCTGCGTTTACTGAGTCTTTAAAATTGTCAAGGCCGTCTAAAGCTGTAATGGTAAGCAGGGAAGAACTGGCGTACTATTTTCTTACACTGCACTCTATTAGAATACAGCAGCTCTGAGGCTGTTTTCTTGTAGTTGGATTATCTCATTTATTCCTTTCGATGAGTGAGCAAGATGTGATTATTTTCTCCATTTTCTAAGTGAGAAAATGGAGGCTTAGAATAGTGAATGGGCGAAAGGGTCACCACAGAGCTCATGGCTGTAACCACGGCACTACATCTCGTTGCTCAGCAAGCCTGCTCATGTTCTGTCCCTTCCTGCATTTTGTGTGTCTGACCATTGGCTTTAGATTAGTCAACCATTATTCCTTATCTTCCTAAAATTCATATCCCGTATGTTACATTAGTGATAAAAATCGTTTTGTGCCCATTTCTTACCTGCAGTCTTAAAAGTACAAATTTCCTGACCGTACCTTGCGCTCTCAGCAAAAAGAGTCCAGTCGACTTTCTCGACCTTTTTCGTCACTGCTCTGGTGCGATTTTCCCCGCACAGGCTCTTGCCTGGCTGTCCCTCCGCAGCTTCACTGATGCTCACAGTCCTGTTTCCCTCAAAACCTGGATGCCTTCCTCTGTCTTTGATTATTTGGCTCGTGTCTGTTCTGCACGACCCAGCTGATATTCCACTTGTTTTATGAAAGTCTTTGCAGTGGCTCTCAGCCTTGGCTGCACATTAGAATCAAATGCGGTGCTTTTAAAAATCCCAGTGTCTGGGCCCTTACGCAAAATTCTTGTTTAATTGGTCTGGAGTGAAGTCAGGCATTGGTTGTTTTAACTGCTTTACTTATGTGGTGCAAAGAGCATGTGCTTTACCGTCTGATAAACCTGGATTTGCAAGATGTGTAGTTCTGGGCAAGTTAATCTTTTCTAAGCCCATTTCCTCAACTGAAACATAGGGATAAAATGACCCATTTCCTTAGGTTCTTAGGATTGCATTGGGGGATAGAACCCCTTAAAAGGGTTTAGCGCACTGCCTGGCACACCCTAAATTAAACTAATAATAGCTATTTTCTTTCTCACCCCATCGGACAATGTTGTCTTCCTTTTCCAAATGCCCACATTCTTTCTCACATTTGCCATTTATATATTGCCTTTCCTCGATGTTTGAATTTGTCTTTCCCGTTAAAATTTGTTTACAGGTCCAAGGTCCTCAGTGATGTTTTATTCCATTGTGTGCTTAAGTAAAAGCATGCCTTTTACCTCTTAAAATATATTAGACATGAAAAGCTTCCAAAGAAAAATAGATATATAGCATCAAAATTCTTTGAATAGGAAAGTAAACTGGGTCATGTGGGTGTCGTTTTAAAATTTCAGTGGCTTAGATTTTTAAAAGCCTTTCTTTTCTTTTTTTTTCTCTTGCCGCTAAAGGCTGTGTTACTGAAACCACTGCAGGTTCCCTGCTAATATACTTTTTGACCACTTCTTAGTTTTTTTGTCTTAATAGGCTCCTAGTCCTATCTTACCTGAAGTTTAGTTTTTTTCCTCCAAGCTTCTTATAGCTTTAGGGTGACTTTTTGAGTGATATATTCTATCTCCAGTGATACAGGGCAGATCAACACCAGTTGAAAAGGATAACTGTCTTTCTATTTTTAAAAGATGGGTTTTTATTGAACTGCAGTTTTTTTTTTTTTTTTTTTTTTTTAAGAGTAAAAGAAACTCTTTCTCTCCCTCAAAACTCCCACTGTTATTCTTATGATATGTCAGTCATCACCTTTGGGTTGTCATCATTTTAGTAGCTAAGTGTCCATGTATATTTCTAAATCATTCATGTCTTATAAATTTCTATGTGAAATAAGCATCCGAGTTCCTTGCCTGGAATAGTCGGAGCTATATAGTTTGTCTCAACATAAATTAGATCTTCATTGCTTATATCATTTTGATAAAATTAGATACCAGGATTTTTGTTTTCTTAAAGTTCAGCTTGACTTTCCTGGTATATAATAAAATTGTGTTTTTAAACTACTTTTCCTTTTCTGTGTTACTTTTTTATTAGTGTACATGATGCAGGCTTTCACGGCTGTTCTTCTGGAAGGTGACTTTTCTTCAGTAACAGATAAATGCTTTGATACAGACACAAATGTTTCTGATGTCCTTGGAAAGATTTAGAAATCGCTCCAGTTCAGCTAGCTTGAGACAGTTAGTGTCCAAAATAGAGCATAGCATCGGTGAAGACCAGCCAGGCTTTGCTTCCTGTAGATCAGTTACCTGCTGGGAGAATTCCTCTTCAGGGTGACCTGATCTGGTGACCTTCAGGGCAGAAAGGTCTGGAATTCTTACTTAGGTCACTGTTTCTTCTTTGAGACTATAAATTAAGTGAAAAAGTTGAGATAAGCCTTCTTCGAGTTAGACCCAGTGTCTCGCCAACTCTATGCAGAATTCCATAAACTGATAAACTATTTTCCCGTTGTGCACCCTCTCCAGTTTTAACCTGTTTTTCTGCTCAGGCTGAACCTGGTCGTTCGCCTCAGAAGTACTTGTTTATGGGTGGATCTGGACCTTGAGTAGCTGCAAATTGGCAGGATAGGTCCAGGTTTCTGTATTATAGCTGATTAGTGCCTGCAGTGGGAATTTTGGGTTAAGCAGATATGCGTCACTGAGGGGTGAGCTATTGTGGCTTCAGTTTGAAGCGCATGTTCCCCCTCGTTATTTTTGTTTCCGCGCTATCCCTAAAAAAGTATAATGCAAGCTTTGGAAAATACGTGAAGGAAAATATGCCAAGGAAAGGCATTTAAAAAAAAAAATGGGACAGAATCTCTATTATTACCATCATTTCCTGGAAGCTTAGACACCCAAAAGTAGGATGCACATAATTTCGGAAGAGAAATTGAGTATATTTCACTTCACGAAAAACTCACTCCATGTTTCATTTTGTCCTGAACCAGGGAAGGTTATTGCACAACATGTAGTGAAGTGTTTGGCACTCTACTGTTTTCCCTGCAGATGTTAAATGTTCCTTGTATATTACTAATTTACAGAGCTCTGATTTTCCAGATGAGTTTTCTGATTGAAAGCTAATGGGCAGTGCAGAGTAATGGGAGTTAATGAGCTGGGGCCCCCCCACCTCTGCCTCTACCATTTCCGTGACCCTGAGCCGATCTCTGGGCTTCATTTCTTTTGTTTGAAAAAAAGCAAGGTTGAGCTGGATAGGTGTCAAGATATCTCTAGGTTCTTGAGGTTCCTTAATGGTAAAACTCTGCTTACTGGGCTCCCCCATTCTGCATGTGACTGCTTCAGGAGGATGAGATTCCTCAGGGCGCAGGTTGTATATTATTTACCATCCCCTCCACACCTAGCATGTTGCGTGGCTCCATCCCCTCCTTCCAAAGACCAAGCATTACATATGTCTGAACGTGTTCCTTATCTTTAGGTCTCAGTTTAAATGTCACTTCCCTAGAGAGGTCTTTTATGATCACCCTTCCCATTTTATTCCTGTAGATTTCCATTTTTTTTTCCTGGCATGGCTTTATTTTTATTTTGTATTTTTTGTGAGGAGATCAGCCCTGTGCTAACATCTGCCAATCCTCCTCTTTTTTTGCTGAGGAAGACTGGCCCTGGGCTAACATCTGTGCCCATCGTCCTCCACTTTATATGGGATGCCGCCACAGCACGGCTTGCCAAGCAGTGTGTCGGTGCGTGCCCGGGATCCGAACTGGCGAACCCCAGGCCGCCGCAGCGGAGCGCGCGTACTTAACCGCTTGTGCCACTGGGCCGGCCCCCTGGCATGGATTTAAACAATCATTTTGTTCTTTTGCTTGTTTAATATCCGTCTCTCCCACTAAGTTCTCTGAGTGCCTGTCTTGTGGACCCAGACAATAGGCATTTACTAAATGGTTGAATCCATGGGTGGCTCATCCCCTATTTGAACATATGGCAATGGGTAGCCTAGTGCATATGCCCTTTCTCTGTTCTCTGAACCTTTGACTTTTTTTTTTTTCTCTGTCATCCAGATATAATCCCTCCTTGTCACGCTTACCAGATTGTGTCCTGTGTTGTGGTTCTGCATGTATTCGTTCTTTGCTAGACACTAAATGGGGACTCCTTATCTGAGTCATCTTGAGTATCCAACACAGTGCCCTGCATGTTATAGGATTTGCATATTAGAATGAATGTGAATGTCTTTGATATTTGAGGCATATCTATTTTTTCCATGTCCTTTCAGTTGTGACTTAAGCTTCCTTCAAAAAGCTCCATCTCAAAGGATCCCTGATGCCTTTTATTCAGTAATGAATCTCCTTATTTTCAGGTTGGTGTATGGCCACTTTGTAGTCATGCAGAATTGTACACGTTTGTCATGCTGTCTGAAGTTATGTTGTTTCTTCAGTTTAGCTTCTTTGGTTTGGCTTGCAGTCACTTCATTTAAGTGGCTCCTGGATTGTAAGCTGAAATCTTGCTGTCTTCCATCCTTGGCTTTTTGAGCATTTTTTGTGTTCACTTGGCTGTTTTTACTTGAGCAGTAAAGGTTAACAGATGAGGTAAGGATAATTCTGCCCCATGGACCGTCTGGGAGTGGTACTGCTCCATCCCCCAGAGAGTAGAGGTTGGCTACCTTTCACAAGTATTGGAATAAATTTCCAGGTATTTCCTGCCCTTTTGAGGTATGTATGTTGGATGCATAGAAAATGAGGTGGGCTCTCTCCCTCTAGCTGAATATGTATCAGTTAGTGTCTTGAGAGATTTGGGTACCCAGCTGAGCACTCAAATGGGAGAGGGGCTGAGGGCCCATTGAGCAGCTGAAATGAGAATCTAGGAGGGAAGAAAAGGGCTGGTAAGATGTGTACGAGACTATTGAAGAAATCGGGCTGCCTCCTGCTTTTCTTCTTAGTCTTCTCCCCACCCCCCACGCTGCCTTCACCTCAGGTGCTCTGGGGTTTCCATCTTCAGTTATGCTTTCCGCTTGTGCCCAGGTCTGTTTGGTGGGCTTGTAAGTGGTTTCTTTTTCAGTAAACTCAGGTAGGATTGCCGTATTAGCAGACTATACCAGGAAGTGTTTGGCTGTGTAAAGTGGTTTTCTTGGTGAGGTGTGGTACATACTGATCATCTTCAGGTTTAATTTTAGTTTATAGTTCAAGTTCTTTAAAATGGCCTAATCTCTTGTGTATTTTCAAGAATGCTGAGCATTTACTATTAATCACAGGTTACTGTCAATTTGTCGGTGATGCTAAGACCCTGTGTTAAGCACTATGCTGGGCTCTGAGCAGGTGCCTACTGTGTACTTTATAAATTATCGCAGGATATCTATAGTGTATGGTTCTTAGATTGGCATCTGAACATCACCATCAGCTATTTAGCAAGAAGGTGTTTTGAATCGGTATCTGCTGAAACATTTTTATGTTAAACTACTGAAATAGTCTATTCTGTCTGCAGTGGTGGTTTAAATATTTGGAACTTAGTATTCGGGAGTTCTTAGTCTGCTTGCAGGGAGCTTAAGATAGAAAATGGCCCTTTTTTTTTTTGGACTGAGTGAAGAAAGTGCAGCCTGGTCTATATGCAGGAGTATGTGTATCTTTGTTAACTTGAATTTCCCAAGTTACAGTGATTGTGACAGCTTGACCTGAGCATAAATTAGAAATGTGCTGTTAGGTGGGAGAATGTGAGAGCAGAAAACAGTTCTCAAGAAGGTTACTGTCTTAAGAACCATACTTTGTATAGCATCTTAAAATTTTTATAAGCCATTCTTATATCTATTTAATTTATCTCTTGTAAAAGCCCTGTTTGCTAGGCAGAGTGGGAAAAATCTGTACTTTTTAGATGAGGAAAGTTATTGAGGTTAAAAATTTGTCAGAGATCACAGAACTACTAAGTAATACAATTAGGACTGGCAGCCAGCTTCTTAACCTCAGACGGGCTTGTACTTTTATCCTGTTTCCGTATCCTCATCAGTTGTCTGTTAGACTAAGACCTGGGAGTGAGATGTTTGGCCCCTGAGGTCATTCCTGACTTTGGTTGATGTGAAAGCTTAAATTCCAGATTTCCCCCGCATGCTACGTACGTAGTCTTGAGACTTGTCTTTTGTCAACCTTGGTATACCTGGCCATCTCTGAACACCTCTGAAGAAGTGAACTGAAGCCTTCATTTTAAGGCAAATGGATGCATTTTGTTCTGGTATTTTAGATATGGGAAATAATAGCTATACTTGGGAGCTGCTGTGTGTTACACATGATAATTTTGATTTGAGTTTAGACTGATCCAATGCTTTTATTTCTGTAACCTTGGCCTTTAATGGAGAATATAATAAGAATCTTGGTGTGGGCCGACATAATTAATGATGTGAGCTAAGAGGTGTACCTGTTACCTGATATTCATGTATCCTAGAGTTTAACTCTTGTAAGGTCATAGTGAATTGACCAAAAATATCATGAGAAAGTGGTTATACGAAGACTCATAAGGACTCGATACTTGTAAACTTTTGTCGAATTGGAGGTATTTAGTACGTGGAAAGCCATTTTTTAAAGTTTATTAGGCTGAAAACTTACTTTAAGGGTTAATAACAATCAGATGTCAGGCAAGAACATAAATACTTGCCAGTGTTTATATTTAAATAAAATGTGAGCATTTTATATTCTTTTTAGTAAGTTCTCTATTGGTTGACTAGGCAGAAATTTATTTTGGAGTCTCATACACTAGATTAGTAAATAAATATAAAATGATTAGTATAATGTATTGCTATTTAATGCCAAATGTTGGTCTGTTCCCAGGTCATGTTTTATAATACAGCCCTGGAAGAAGAGAGACTTGACCTAGGTTACCTCCAAGGTTTTGCAGAATGGGCAGTGTGCTCAGTACATTTAGGACCTCATACCTTCTTCCCTCATAATTGAGATTGGACTGGAAGTTCATGAGGATTTTTTCTTTTTTAAGGAAAATTACCATGGATTTTGGGGAAAAAAAATCAATAGCATCAAAGTGCTACTCTGTGACCTTAAAGATTTACAGTTGATAGAGAATAATTTAATATGCCCTATAAAACCCTCAATTTGGGAGTTCCTATGGCTTTTTATTTTTAGCTGTGGCTTTTAGTTAACAAGAAGAGGTGAAAAGTATAGTTTTCTCCAAGTCGCTGCCTGAAATTACTGAAACTTTCAATGTTAAAGACTTAGTTCAGTAGATTCTTGGGAGACCATTATTATGCATTGGGTGGTGTTGGCCCTTACTCTTTGTTCAGACCTCTATTTCTAGAGAATGGGAAAGAATGGTGAATTAATTACCTCAGGATTTTTTTTTTTTTTCAGAAAATTTTTTTTTGAGGAAGATTGGCCCTGACCTAACATCTGTTGCCAATCTTCCTCTTTTTTTTTTTTCCCCCTCCCAAAAGCCCCAGTACATAGTTGTATATCCTAGTTGTAGGTCCTTCTAGTTCTTCTATGTGGGACGTCACCTCAGCGTGGCTTGATGAGCGCTAAGTAGGTCTGTGCCTGGGATCCGAACCTGCGAACCCCTGGCCGCCAAAGCAGAATGTGCTAATAACCTAACTGCTACATCACTGGGCTGGCCCTACCTCAGGGTTTTAACCAAATTGTAATTGCTCTGATATTGCCAAATGGACCTAAGGACAATTTTTACTTTAAAAACTTATACTGGAAACAAAAGAGCAGCTTGGGGGGCAGGGAAGAATGTGTTCAGCCTACCCTCTGGTGGTTCCTCCCATCAACCACCTCCCAGCTGGAGCCTTCAGCCTGCTGGTGAAGCAGCCCGTCTTGAGGCAGGGCTTTCTGCAGGCCCAGGGGTGGCCTTGGTCCCACCGCCCGCCCACTCTGGCGGTTTGAAGCAGGTTTTCACGGGAGTCTACCTGGGTAAGCTGAAGGAGCAGGATGAGTGTGAAGACCTCTCCTTGACGCTTCTGTCTGTCCCCGCTTACACTCTCTTCTGCCTCCAAAATGTAATTTGTGGTATATCCTGAGACAGTTTTTAGGGAGTTTAACCTTGAAATTTGTTTATGTTAGTTTAAGGGCTTCTGGTATAATACAAGGTGATTTTTATCTTTTTTTGTGTGTGCTGGTGTCCCCTTCCCGCATCGTCCTGGAGGTAAAGCACTTAATGTACCCTTCCCCTTCTTTCTGGCGTAAAAATATTTAATTAGGTCCAGATTAGCTTTCTCCTTAGCCTCCAGAAGGGACAAGATGGGCTTAATTCTTTGTGGACGAGACGGGTTTCTAGTCCCAAGCCAGAGCAGTATAACGTGCAACACGGCTCTCACTATAGAGTGCACTGAATGTATGTGGCAGTCCTATTAGGATGTAGACTAACGCAAAATTGATGCTTTTTTGCTTCATTCTTTGTTATGGTTATTCCCTGGAATATTTCATGGATGATGAGGTCAAAAATGAAAGATCTTGAATTTAGATGAACGTGCTGTGTCAAAAGTAGGTAAGATTAATTCACCCTTGCTCCAGCCCATCATTAGTTGTAGCTCTGTGCTGTCTCTGCAATGAAGTTTTCAAGCATTTTGCACTAGGGATTCTTGTCGTTTCTGTCCCCTGCCCACACACCAATACTCTGGTCTCTGAACCTCGCCCACCGTGGTAGAAAGCTGTACATCCTTCAGCATGTTTGATTTTTAATCTATGATGTTTTACTTGAGACCCAAGCCTTGCAGGGACCAGGACGTTTAGGGAAAGGAGTAGAGCTGGTGTTGGGAGAACTGTGGAGAACATGCTCCATTTAAAGCACAGCCTGCTGGCTAATAGCTCTGTGGGAATGTGGCCTCACTTGCCAGTCTGTGTTTTTTTTTTTTTTTTTTTTTTTAAGAGAGAGAAGCTAGGAATGTTTTTTAAAAATGTGAAATTGCTAAATTGATAGTTTTAAATGTTAAACACTACTAATTTAAAAAAAAAGACATTGGATAGACCAAATCATACGTTTTCAGACTTCATCTACCCTCGGGCTTCCAGTTGTGACTCTGGCCTGGAGATCTTGAGCAGCGTTCATTGCCCGACTGCTTTATTCCATCTGTCTTTTCCTCCAAGAGGCGTGTGCATGATCATATGTGGGTACTGATGACTATTTTTTTTGGCACCTTTCCTTATTCCTTTTTTCAAATGTGATCCTGTAACCTCTTTTGGACTTTCTGCGTGAATTATTTAAGCAGGGTCCATTGTTGTCTTTTAATTTTATTTTTGGTTTTACTAACTGTGGCCATCAGACTCTGCCATTTATTTGAATGCATAATACTTTAATTAGGAAGACTTTTGACTGCTTCCCTCCTTACACTCCATGGCTCCCTCTCTCCCCAACATTTCTTCTTGCTCGTCAGAGCCACTGTTGAGTCTTGTTCACCACGCCGTTAGGTGTATGATGAAGTTTATACCATGAAGAGTGTCAAAAGTGGTCACCTGGCTGTTGTCATTTCTGTTGGCCATGTTGAGTAGGTCTCAGTTAATGTGTAGCCGACCTTGACGGATAAATAAGAGAATTCATTTGTTTGCTTTTTGGTCAGTTCTTAATATGGGAGGCCAACTGTCTTTAGTCGCAGCAAGTCAAGATCTAGGTCGTTTTCAGTGAGAACAAGAAGTTACTTTGGAGAAATCCCGCTGTGTCTTGGCCAGTGATGCGTAGTAATTGTTCTTTCTTGATCTGATGGCAGTGAAATTCGCCCTAATGAGTGTTACAATGCAGTGGAAGTTTTCTCCAGTCTTAATTTACTACTCCAGCTTCTGCCTCCATGATTCCCTTCCCCTGTTCTTACTCTTCTCGAGATAGAGAATGAGAAATAGTATCCCAATTCCTCAATTCAGTTCCAAGGCCTGCGGTCCCCAGATCTTTGCTGTGAATCCTGGGTGTTAGCCTGACACAGGGTGGCTTTAACGAGCGTGCTGGGTAGGGCTGAGGGTATAGTAAAATCACATTTCTAAATCATTCCACTTCCCGTATAGTGATGATTCTCAGCCAGAGAGTGGCAATCAAAATCAAGTCAAGGAACTCTTTAAAATATGTCTAAGAAAGAGTGTACTTGTATAGATCTCTGCTTTCTTTACAGAAAAAGACTGAAAAATTTGGGTTTGGGGCCATAGCCTCAAGAATGGCTTGAGGATCCTTTTTTTTCAAATGCACCTGAGATTAAGGTGGTAGTAGATGGTAAAAAATTTTTCCTTTTAGGCTGATCGGAAGGAGAATGCCATCATAACTGCTCTAGACTAGCATATTGCCTGTTACACAGTAGGTACTTTCTGAAAGTCTTGTCAGCAGTAAAATATTGTGTTTATTGCTAAGCAATTTACGTGTTAAATCTACTGTACTGAGAGAGTTCTTTTAAAGAAACTTGCTGTTTATATGGAAACGGGTACCAAGAAACTCTTAGCAGTCCTGAATCCGAGAAACTCAGCTTGTGCTTCTTGGTAATTTCAAATTTTCATAACGAGATAGAAATCCAGTTTAATGTTTAACTGTGAAAGCTGTGCACAGTCTCCTCTTATTCTCTGGCATTTTAAACATTGGGAAGCAAAATGCTTCATTTCTGCTCAAATATATGTCCAAGCTCAGATGTTTAAGTTAGAGGTGGTAGTTTCCATAGCAGCAGTGGCTTTGCCCTTTTATCTTTTTCTTAGAAGCACAATATTTAGCATAGGTCGTCCAGAGAGATTATTATTCCTGGCTGTGGGTTCTTAAAGACTGCCTTGCAAGCCTTTGACTTCTCTGGGTGCAGGTGTGGCTCCACAGAGGCTCCATGAGGGGTGGAATGTGAGTATGTTTGGGCCATCCTTGTTTTCCTCGAGTCTGGCTCAGTATGCCTATCACGCCCAGTGAATCAGGGATGTTGCTTCTCTGGCCCTGGGTGGTTTCTTCTGTTCCCTAGCTTCCTGAGACCTTGGCGGGGCTGGAAGAGAGAGGGAGTTAACTTCTGGTGTGGTCTTGGTTTTTCACATTGATGGTGAGGTTTGCTTATTTTCAACTGTGGTGTGATGACAATGGAACACTTCTGTCTTTCCCTCTCTCCTTTCTTTCCTGAGGCTTACACTGTTTTAACAAAGGCTAGTAGCTAGGGATTAAAAAAAAAAAAAGCAAATTCAACTTGAAGCTTGAGCTTATAAGAATTAGTAAGTGTATCTGGAAAGGGATGTTTGTGTGTTAGTGGGGGGCATGACAGCCTGTGATGTCTACCTTCCCCTTTATTAACAACCTGAGGCGACGTTGACTGGCTCCTCCAGGTAAATGTAGTTGCAATGGAGAGTTTCCCGCTTGGCAGGGAATGGGAAACCACATGAAAAATCCCATAAGTATGTGGGAATTTCTTTTACTCACCACCCTGAATTGCACTTCACGGCATTGATGCTCTTTCTCTTGGTGGATCTCTGTGCATGTGTATTGCTGAGGAGACCGAGGTGAGTGCATGGGCTGACAGGAGCACAGAGGCGGGGAGTGCCTGGCCTAGCTCAGCGAGCACTTCACAGAAGGCTTCTTGGAGGCGTTGTGCCTCCTTGTCGAGTGCTGAGGATGTTTTCATTATCAGAAGAAAGGTAGCGAGGCTTTTGCAGGCAGAGAAAAGAGCACGAGTAACAGTGGGAAGCAGCCTGGGCGTGGGAGGAACCGTGGAGCGATGGTTAGAGCCTCGTGTGCAGTGTGGAGTGGTGGGTATGCCATGCACCAGGGGGAACCATGTCGAGTTGGATGCCTGGCTCTGGAGTAGAGTTGCTCCTTTGTAGGCAATGTGGAGTCAGTGAAGGTCTTGGAGAGAGAAACAGTTGTGGGATGCTGGCCGTTTTAGGTAGATCACTGTAGCTGTGGTATGGGGGGTGGATTGGAGAAGGGTGAGCCTGGAAGCAGAGAGATCAGTTTCCAGGCTTGAGACGGAGTCTCGGCACTGGTTTCAAAACCCATCTTCTCTATTTAATAGTAGCTGTATGGACTTAGGAAGTTTTGAAATCCTCATTTGTAAATTGACGATAATGTGTATAGCTCATAATGCACAAAAGGATTAAGTGGGATTTTGTTTGTAAAATACCTAGCTTGAGGCCTTGCCTGGAATCAAGAGTCAGTAAATGCCACTTTCTTTTCCTTCCCCACCTTTCTGTACCAGCTCTTTTAGTAGTAGGATTCATTAAATCTACTACAAGAGGCACTCAAGATAATCTGAACCTCTTTTCTGTAGCAAAAGATACCCAAGTCCTGTGGAGAGTTCAGGAGGATGCCTTATTTATTTTTATTTTCTTTTAATTTAAACATATTCTTAAAACCAAATTTAGTGCCGGCTTAGGAAAAGAACGTTTAAATTCTGATAGGAGAAAGTTGGTAGGAGACTGTACAGTTGTGTATGGGTGTGTACAGATCATTTCCATGATCCGTGAATTGTAGAAACGGTGATACTATGTGCACATTATCAATCTAGACTCTAGAGGACAATCATGGATGAGACTTCTGCACTCTTTTCTCCCTGTATTGTAAATAATAAATCTGAATATAAGTAGAAGATGCTTGTATCGTCCTTGGAGTTCTTAGCAAAAGGAACAATGAGGTAGCAATTTCTAATCTTAAATATTAAAATTCCAAGAGGCTGAGCAGCTGAGCGTGAGAAGACTGAGTTGGGGAGGATGGAAGGCGTCTGCACTGTGAGAGTGTGTGTGTCCTTTTTAAAGTAAGGTAAATTAAAACAGACAAGGCTGCAACTCTGATGTGAAACACTTAGGCTGTTAGCACCCTACATATTTAAATCTTTAGAGGTCTGGGGTTAAAAATTGCAGCATTTCAAGTAAAAATTCTTATCCTCCTTAGTCACCGTTTGTGACTGTGTGCTAAATGTAGTTTAACATAGCATCTGCCTCAGAGGTGCTGCACAGGAGTTGACAGTCATGAGTGAGCAAAGTCTGCGTACCGCGCTTCCACAGTGTTCCCTTTTCATGTTGAGAAGCTCCCAACGCAACTCTGCACCCTTGTTGCCCACTTAGACATGGTTTAAAAAAAAAAAAAAAAGACTAAAGCTTAACCTAAGAGACATATAAGCAAATTCTCTGTGGTAACATTTTAAAAGAAGCATCTTCCTTTGTCCGACAATAATGATAATAGCCCCTAATATTCACTTAGCACTTCAGAATTTGTGAAGTGCTTTGACATATTATCTGACTAAATTATATGTATATAATTAAAGCTTTTAAAGAAAACAGACCCCTTTATCCCCTCTCCCTCTTACCAGAGTGGAAATAATTCAAAAGCTAGATGCTTTTGTGCTTTGAGTCTTAAGAAAAATTTTCCTATGTTAAAATGTAGCCTGTGATTTCTATGCGCCCTCTTTCTCCGCTTTGACCTCTGGGAGATCAAGACTGCTTCTCGTTAGCTCTTGGAAATATGTTTTTACGTACATAAATAGGTTCTGTGTACATATATATGCTCACACACTTGCCTCATTGTTCATTATACAGTGGGGGGACTTGCCCCAGTGTGCTTTGAGAGATCCTTAAGCATTTATTTAAAATGTGCTTTACTTTAGTGATATTAAGGTAAATTGTAAAATGAGAAGTCTGACTAAAGTGGAAGTGACAGTCATTGACAGGGAACCTAAGCACCTTGACTCCTTTCCCTGTTAGAGAGGTGTCCCAGATCTGGGATTGGGTGTATGTGCCTGCTATGGATGTAATAAGCAGAGTCTGAGGCTATGAAAGGGCTTGCCTGATCTGTAGTGTGTAGCATTAACTTACTTTTTTTTTTTTTTTTGTGAGGAGATCAGCCCTGTGCTAACATCTGCCAATCCTCCTCTTTTTTTTTTTGTTTTTTTGCTGAGGAAGACTGGCCCTGGGCTAACAGCCGTGCCCATCTTCCTCCACTTTATATGGGATGCTGCCACAGCATGGCTTGACAAGCTGTGTGTCTGTGCATGCCCGGGATCCGAACCGGTGAACCCTGGGCCGCCACAGCGGAGAGCTCGCACTTAACTGCTTGCGCCACCGAGCCGGCCCTGCATTAACTTACTTTTTGTGTGTGTTTTTTTGGAAGTATTAACTCTTATACACATTCTTAGGCAGCAGACTAACCAGAAATTTCCTTGTGATTCTCTCCTCAGGCCCCCTCCCCCAATTGGAATCACTAGGAGTAGAAATAATACTTTAATTGAATGCCAATTCTTGCCCCGCGACGTCTTTTCTCTCTTGAAATGTAGTAAATAACCAGGAACTTAATTACATAAGAAGTCACAGATGGACCTAGGTATTTTTTCTAGCTGGGATGTAACTTTTAAAGAAAGCTGTCTTTTGGGGAGGATGGGGAAGAGGTGGGCCAAAGGAAATTAAGTATCTTTCTTAGTGTGAATCTTGTTTTTTAAGATGCTCCAGCTTTCCATACTAAATAATTCATAGTCATGTTTCTAAATCAAAAGTGTGTATCTCTTGGGAATGTCAGGACTTGAAACATCAGCTGAAAAGCAAAATACGGTGCCTAGGCGAATACCAGATGATCCACATTTCAGAGAGGAAGGAAGCTGGCCGTCTGTATTGATCAAAGTTTCCACTCCCACCGTCCTACAGTGGACGGGAGAGAGCCATTCTTCTGCTCTCCACAATACACTAATGCATTACAACATTTTATATGTCCGAGGGTAGCCTCTCTTTATTTTCACTTTCTCGGAAGTTAAGCTGAAATATTTGTAGCCTTCCCAACATTGTTAAGGAAGTATACGTTGTTTTGTGGACATTTTAGATGCCTTTGTTTTGGTATAAGCTGCCTGGGGTTAACTCCATGGTTTCTGGTTTTCTATCTATAAGTCTTGCTAAGTGACAGTGCAGAGTAAAATGTTAACCTTAGTGGCCAGATGGAGTATTGCGGCCCTTTATAGCACTCGTGAGTTAAAAACGATATTTGTGACTGTAAACCTTCCTTGTCTTATATTATATTCCCTTTAAGACTAGGCATACTTTCCGTTTTGGAGCTTGAATATGACAGTATTTTAGTGTCTGTATTTTGCAGAGGAGCTATGTTTTAACCTACCTAATGAAAATACTCAACTACTGGGATTAATTTGAGGATTTCCAATCAGCCTTTCACAATTTGTTACTACCCTGAGGGGGCTCCCCTTAGCTGTGACTTTTGTAGAAGAATGTGAAGATAATCCAATTTCTATGTTGATGACTATGTTAACTGTCTTAATTTAGCAATTCAAATTTATCTGCCTATACGAAACAAGAACTGTGCTACAAAACTGGGACTAGTTGATTTTATTCTTATTATACTCATATCTCTTTTTAGGTTCTGTAGGTGAATAATGGCATGGAAATTAATTAGGCCCACTGAGGCTGGAATGCAAGAATGAGGTTGGAATGATGCATCGCTAGAAAGTAGTGTGTGTAACCAAGATTGGGTTAACTCCTGACTTAACCTTCACTACTGTGGAGGTATATAATTGGCCTTGTGGAAGAATATAGATTTTAACGTTTACTTGCATTTCACAAGCTGTAACTTATTCTCATTACCTTCGTCTACTTGGCCTTAAACCTTTGGAGGGAACTTTGAGATATTTTCTTTTTTTCAATTCTGAGAGCTTTAAAGAGGCTCTCCTAGGTTATGAATCAATTTCTGACATACTGTACTCCAGTAGGTTCTTTTAGGTTACAGTCATGTGCCACATAACGATGTTGGAAAGGTCAGCACGGACCACATATAAGACGGTGGTCCCATAAGATTAGTACCAGATAGCCTAGGTGTGTAGTAGGCTATACCATCTAGGTTTGTGTGAATACACTCTATGATGTTTGCACAACAATGAAATCACCTAATGATGCGTTTCTCAGAACATATCCTCATCTTTAATGGATACAGGACTGTATAAGGACTCTTCTGTTTATATTGGGCCCACCTGGATAATCCAGGGTAATCTCTTCATCTCAAGGTTATCTGATAAGCAACCTTAATTCCATCTGCAATTTAAATCCCTCTTGTCAGGGCCGGGGGGTGGCTTGGCAGTTAAGTTCTCAAGCTTTCGGTGTCCCCAGGGTTCACTGGTTCGGATCCTGGGGTCGGACCTATGCACCCCTCATCAAGCCATGCTGAGGCAGAGTCCCACATAGAGCAACTAGAAGGATGTACAACTATGACATACGACTATCTACTAGGGCTTTGGGGAGAAAAAAAAAAAAAAGGAGGAAGATTGGCAACAGATGTTAGTTTAGGGCCAATCTTCCTCAAAAAAAAAAAATCCCTCTTGTCATTATCAGCCTATAAAAATCAGAAACCAGTTCAAGAGTTAAAGTATTTATTGGGAATCAAAGGCTTGCAATTTGGGGAGCACAGATTCAGGTAGAAACCCAAATAGTGTCCCCATTACAGGAGAAGGGCTCAGGGTTTTTATGGGAAAAAGGAGGAAGATGAAGTAAGGTGTTTTTAGGAAGAGTTCATCGGTGCCGACAAGCTAAGCTACTCTTGGCTGTCCATGATTGGTTATTGATTCTATCTTCAGAAAGTCCACAGTCGTCAGTCTTGTGATCAGGATGTTCGTTCTCCTGCTGACTTCTCAAACAATTGCTTGTAAAAACAATTGTTGTTTTGGCCCAGTCCAAAAGTTGTCCCATTTCCAGATTCAAGGAACAAGACGAGCTCGACAGTTCCTCTGGAATGGCTGCTCTGGCTCTATTGTAAAATGGCTCCACTTATGTCAAGTTGCACATCATGTAGCTAAACATATTCAGATTTCAGGGGTTAGGATGTGAATATCTAAGGTGGACTATTATTCTATTTACCACAGTGGCTAGCTTACATCTCCTTCATACTTGGGCTTAAACTCACCTTCTCAGTGAGGCCTCCTGTTTGATACTGCAAACTGCCCATCCCCCATCTCCACATTCTCAACTCCTTTGCGCTGCTTTGCATTTTCTTTTATTCCAAAGCACAATTCTTTCTCGCTAATATACTATTTTCTTATATATGTTCATTATTGGTCTGCACACACATTGCAAGTATACACTCCAGGATACTTCTCATTGCTGTATCTCAAGACCCAGGACAGTCCTTAGCTTGTTGGAGTTGTGTACCAATGTTTGTTGAGTGAATGGATGAATGAACAGTGTGTGAAGTTTAAGCAGATCTTTACTTTCTTGTTGCCCAGCATGGTTGCCTGCAAATGGACCTAAAATGAAGAGAAGTACTTGGGACCCCTAAATTCATTAGCTTTACTCTCTAACCTCAAAGCTTTTAATCCTGCCAGCTCTAGAACTACAAAACCTCAGAAAGACTGGTGTCAGCAAGACTCTGTAGTTTGTCTGTAGGAGCCATAAAGGGCCAAGAGACAGAGAGATGTTAGTGTTCGCTGCCAAAGAACATTCTCCCTGTGACTCCTGCAGCTGTTCCGTGCATTGTCTCTGGCAGCTCTTGGACCCTTGTTAGCCCCAAGGCCAAAAATCTGAGCTTGACAAGGCCAAGGAATCCGTAGAGCTGGTGAGGCAGCTAACATGGTGTGGGGGTGAGGTGGGGATTCAACAGGGATTCTAGAATTGAGGAAATCCCATGAAGTTTAAGGCCACAAACCTTTATTATTTTAGAAACCATAAAGCAAAGTGAAGAGGTTTGAGGAAAACAAATGAATGTCTCATTCCTGTAGCAGACACGTCAGCCCCATGATTTTAGTGCTTGGTTTGACTCTTCTGTTGCTTAATTCAGTAAAGCTGAAATGTATCCTGAAAATGCCATTTTAGTGGGAAAGATAAAACAGTATTCTGTAGGAATAGTGTCTGCTGGATAGATGACCCCATCACTTGCTTACCCAGTTCTCATATGTAAAGTTCTCAGTACTCACTTCACTGATTATTTTGAGCGCTTTAGCTCCTTGCCTCGAGTTCCCCCTAGACAGATGCTTTTTGGCCAAGGTAAGTTCTGCTCTTAAACTTGAGAGACAAGTGGCTTCTGTTCACCTTGTAATTTGGCCTTTAGAGAGGTTTGATGTGGTCAGAGGAAAGGGTTTGCACTACCCTGGTTCTGTGCTGCTCTAGGTATTGCAAACGCTCTAGCTGCAAGTAAGTGTCCAGACCAGGGTCACTATCCAAGCTGGGCCTTTTGAATGTGAGAGAGATGCTTGTTCTTGGCTCTAGCCATGATGCTTTTTAGAGATGTCACCTTTTATATTTGCTTAAACTTTCTAGTCTGTATCAAATTAAAACTGTTTGAGATACGTAACTTAATTATGATGCATTTTTAAACACCTTTGCGTTAAAATCTGTTTAATTTTTTCACAAATACCTTTGCTTTTGCCATTTCCCTCAAGTTAGACACAGATTCCAGATGCCACACCTCCATAACCCTGCTGGCCAGAGGCTTGGAGCTCATTTGTACCATGCTTTTGGATTTGTCTTGGCTTCCAGCTTCTTGTAGTTGGCAAGTTGGTGTGATAGGCTCTTGAAATGAAAGTACACAGGTGATCACTCCAGATAGTTTGCTTTGTTATGCCATTTAACAAAAATACGGATTTCAGTGGGTGAGGGTGGCTGATGGAGTGCGCCAAAAATTGAAAAGATGCTTTCATAATTATCTCTGGTTTGAAATACCTGATGGGGGGGGTCGAAAAACAAGCTACTAAATTTGCATGCATTCAGGGAGGTGATTGTCCTTTCATATTCCTGGTTTTTTAAAGGAACTATTCTTATTCTTACATATGTTTTGAATACTTAGTCTGTACAAACCCCAGAAATGGATGTGGGGTAGGTATAGCTGGAACTGCCTGAGCAAAGCCGGAGGATGTATAGCTTTGAATGGACTGTGACTGTTTGAAGGACAAAGAGTGGTTCAGATTTTTAGGTGCTTGAATAAGTGAGCTGGGAAAAGTAGTTGTAGAGGGTCTCAGATGTTTACACTGTTTATAGTGAGTAGTTTGTACTTAATTTGATAGGCAGCAGGGAGCTATTGAGGGTTTAGGAAAATCCATGTGGGGTTAATGTGGATTAGGATGATGAGGGACCTTTTGGGAGGCTGTTACTCAGTGGTCCAGAAGAGAGATGAGAGCCTAGATGAGGATGGTAACCATAGCAATGGAGAGGCCTGTGCAGACAGGCCTCCTCAGGGGATGTACAGTGGCCTTTTGAGCAGTCCTGCTATGACTTTCACCCGCAGAGGTCTGGTCCCCAAATCAGGTGGGTTCTAGCTCTTGGACACCTTTTTTTGTCTTGCAGACATTGCACTTAATGAGAATTCTCAGAATGTATTTAGGATGCTTTTGTTGAGCAGTCTGTCTTGTTTCGTGGCTGTCTGGAAGAGGTTTGAAAATAGAAAAGCTGATAACCTTAGTTTTCAGAATTTTTTGTTAAGAAGATTGGAAAATGGGGACTTTTCCTTTTCTCTCATATGGCCAGAAAACTGTGGTCCCAGATGTGATAAAGCGAGCAGTAGCATTGGTTTCCTAAAAACCCACTATTGTAAGAAACTTTAGAAATGAAAGTATGTAGAGGGCCATTTAAGTAAAAAGGAAAAAAAAAATCAATTTAAAAAGTTTTTATGGATTTTTAGAAGTAAATTATGTGAGTGTGAAAACAGAGCCCGCTCCCCCTCCTCCCAATAAAATCATGCTTCCACCAAACTAAAACCTCATCATTATCTCTTGGAGCCCAGGGAAAGTTTAGAATATTCTAGATCGATCTATGCTAAAGTGCCTCTTCGTAAATTATTACATGGAGAATAACAGGAGAAAAAGCAGTCTCAACTGGCATAATTGACGTCTAAATTAAGACACGAACATATATTGAAACACTATTTTTTTAAGCCTTAAAATTAATGGTTCTGTGTCGCTGGAATATGCCCTTTTTTCCTCTTCCAAGGAGTTTCAGAGCCAGTAGATGCTATAAATAGTGCACAGCCTGGTTGTCTGTGGTAGATTGAGTAGAGCAGAATCGTCTGTCCTTAAGTGAAGGGGAAGTAGCTTTACATTTTTAGTAACTGAATTGTTGGCCAGCATAAAGGTTGAGGACCATGTGAGCAACTTATTTATAACTTCCCATAAAGGTATGTGTCTGCCTCAAGCAGGGAAACTGTCTGGGGTGCTTGAAATGTACAAGTGCAGCAGAATCATTTTCCATACACAGCCTTCCTAGTTAGTTGGTACAATAAAGCGATTGTCCCCATCCCTGGGGCTTTCAGAAAGTGGGGTGTCAATAGATTAGTTCGTTAGCATCCGCCTCCTAGGGAATAGATGGGACTGAGGCCATTACATTTGAATCTGTGGTTTTATGTAGTGAAGCATGTTTAGATATTAACTCTTGAGGACATTCAGGACATAAATTTAAGCTTGGTGTAACTTGTTGGGGTGTGGTCCTCCTACCAATTCTAGCCATGTAGTCTAACCACAATTAGGTCCTTGTCAAAATATTTCACGGGTATAAAAGCACTTTATTTTTTCACAGGTTCAGTTCAACTATAGTTTTTTTTTTTTTTTTTTTAATTTAAATAAAGGACATAGAATCAGACTGCGTTCTCTGGTAACAGTGGGAGAAGGGAAGAAGAGTAAAACATTTTCGTGGCATCCTGTAAAGAGTATGTTAAACCCTTTTGGTAGATGCCAGAAAATGGAATCTGTTGTTACATGTTATCAATGTCATCACTCGCATCAGGAGTAAATCACTTAGAGGCCAGGTTTAACTCTAAGGATGAAATTTTTCTAATCATAAATACGCAAGTAAAAGGTGTTTTTGGCCTTCCTTTGTTGCTCATTGTTTATTTTCAGAGAATGAATTTTTCTGAATATTATGTTGATTATTTAAAGCATCTGCATGTATAGCTAAAATGTAAACTATGGCTTTTGTGCCAATATCGTGGCTGTGTTTAGTATTCGGGCAAGTTGTGTAAGTGGGAAATGGCCCATTAACTATATTGGAGGCCTCATAGCAGCACTAATTTCAAATCGTGCTGGGTTTACAATTTACGTATTAAAAAATGTTCACTTGATTTCGTTCAGGGACAAAGCTGACATCCTATACAAGCGTTACTCCAAACAATCCTATTTATTGGTCCAATTATTTCAATTAAAAGATGCTGGTTTACTGCCTCTTAGTACATGTGAACAATTCTCAGTGAAACTGTTAGAGATCAGTTTGACTATAGTGGCAGAATAACCTCACGGGGTTTCGATTCACTTTTAATTTTAAGTCCCAGGATTAAGGATCATTTATAGTATAATGTAACGATGTGGGCAAATATAGCTTCTCTTAATGCCCCTCTGATATTTTGGGGAAAGAGTGCTTTTATGCAAAGCATTCACTTATGAATTGCATGGCTGCATTTTCCCACTACAAAATTTCATTCACATCTTCTCCCTTCTCCCACATCCTGAAGAGACAGGACAGCATGCAGTGTTTTGCTTCATTTTATTATTATTTTTTAAAATTTTTGAGATGTGTAAGGTTAGTTCTTTAGGCTAGATGCCAAGGTAACTAGTTAATACTGCTTTAAAATCAGGCTCTTAATTAAAAATGCTTAATTTGTGCAAGAAAACTACATGTTAAAATGAATTTGGAAAGATTAGATTGGAATTGCCTCAAATTCAATTAAGCCACACTGCATGGACGTGCTGGGAATATCAATACAATCACTGTAAATTTTGTACAAACTGATTTGTTGCATTATCTTGCTCATCTAACATACGGTACTTTTTGTGTCCATATTGCAGACGGCAACTCCAAACTAACATGGCAGTCAGACTGTGTGATGTGGCTTCTCTGCTTAGAAGTGGTTCGTGGGCAGCAGAGCCTTGGACTGGGGTCTGTGGGATTTTTCTTAAATTCTGTAGGCTACTTTTTTTAGCATGTTGCAGGAGTGCTGAGGCCATACCAAACACTTGAACTTGTCATTTGGCGTACTAATTATTTTTACATTAAACCTGTTGCGGTATGGCCATCATTAGGACTTAAAGCCCATTGCAATTTTAACCATAGTGGTATATGTAGCATCAGAACCATGCTTTTGTATGTAACTTTTTATAATCAAAATTAGGATTTAGTGCAGACTCAAAAGAGTGACAAGCTTTTTTTTTAAAAAACAAAAAAGTTTTGGTATGGTCTGAATACTAAGTTACCGTAATTCTTTACATTCTGTTTACTATGTATTTTTTTGGTTACTAAATTTTGAAGTTATTTACAATTCCTGATGCTCAAAAAAAAAAAAATTGTTGAAATCGTAAATCTGGCTGAAAATTATTTGCCCAGTAACTGTTGAAAGAGTTTGCATTCTGTGAACAGTTGTGTTGAGCCTATCAATGGAATATGCATTATTTGTAAAATATAGCACATTAGTATCATTTTATTCTGAGCAGATGGTCCTATAGCTGAGAGATGCTGTAATTTTCAGCGCACACAGCCTACTGCAGCTGTTCACTTGAATGTTGGCTTAGGAGCTCATTCTTGCCACCTGAACATGGAAATAAATGTGCAATTAAGTGAGGAATGTTTGTTGTCCTTGCTAAATCCTGCTAATTTCAGTCAATGATCACTTTATATTTCAAATGCCACCCTAGTGAGCTTCTGTCCGAATCTCATATTTCGGGCTCATATAGTTTCTCCATATATCCTGAGTTTTGAAGAGCAATTTGTTTTAATTGGCTTTGGCCACTTTTATCTTGCAACTCATTGTTTTCATAACTGCTGGGCAAAGGTTAATCCCACAAGAATTTTGCTGTGAAAAGTGACCCACAGCTAATATTGTACAAACTGGAACAGTTATGCTTTATTAGCAAATCTGAAACCTCCTTTCTCAGTTTCAGATAAATTAGTTAATTATAATAAAATGCATATCTTGAATTGTTTCAGATTTTTTTCATACAGGTTTCCAAAGGTTTCTTTATTTTCTTTTACTCCTTTAAATTTTCCCTGAGAACACTTACCTGAGAGAGAGAGCTTGCAGCTTGTAGAATAAATACACATTTCTTTGAAAAGGAAATGAAGTTGTGGAGGGCTTATAGATTGTTCGATATTCATAGATAGTCTGGATTTTGTCGCCTATTTTTTATCATGATAGCACTGATTCTTGTCCAGTCTGACCAGTCTCACATCTGTCTTATGCTGCCGCCTTTTATAAACATCTCTTGGCAGTAGAGATTTCTTCCTATAGATTTATCCACTGTCGTTCCCCTGGATTTTTCTTAGGCAATATGCTTTTTAAGACTTTTTTCTCTTTTCTTGTAACATTCTTTCCCTCTACTTTGCTTTTTTTATTTTGCCTTAGATTCTTTACCTTTTATATATTAAAACTTCCCTAAAACTAGCATCCCATCGCTTTAGAATTGTCAATTTTGAGAAGCAGTTCTTTGTGGAGATGAGTGATATATTGGATGAAATATGAAGGATAGTCCTCTCAGTGATGCTTTGATTTTTTTGAATTCCCCTACAATCTTGGCTGTCCAAAATAGATAGCTGTTGGAAGATCGTTTTAGAAAATTTGGGGTTGTGGTTTGTGACTCTTTTTTGCTCAAAGAGTTTAGGATTGATTTTTTTAGGAAACTAGATCCAAATTTGCTTTAATAAGTGATTTTTAGAGTAGCCGGAACAGTTTGAGGCCATGTTCCCTAATTCTGCTATTTATCCTGTATTCGGAGTTTATGGGTTCCTTATTACTTGCATTTTCAGCAGGCTCATGTGCTCAAATCAGAATTTCTTGGGCTGGTCTGTTTGCAAAAGTTGATATACTTTGTTGTTTTGGTGGATTGGATAGGTTTTTTTTTTTTCGTTTTTTCCTTTAAAGTCAGAGTCAAGGCAAAACGCCATATTGAATTGTTTGGGGATTTTATTTTGATGCTGTAGATCAGTTGCCTTGTTGGTGATCTTTAGCTGCCAAGGTAGATGAGAATGGCTTATTTACCTACAAGGTACACGCACTGTACTCACAGCTTCTTTCCCAAGTTATCCTACAAATTCTTTTCCTGCCCTAACATATAACAGCTGATATGATTCTTATTTCTTACCAACAGTAGAGGTATAAGATATTGTTAATCAAAAATATTTTCAATATGTAACCAAAACAGTACATGTTGACAAACTTATATTTTTTTAAAGTACTCTTGCTCCTTGATTTTAAGTTAATGGATGTCTGTCAGTTTTAGAGTATTGAAACTCTTAGACTAACTGAAAAATCTTGAAAGTTAGGTAGACTACTTTTTGGTTTGTTTTTGGTAGCATGTTAAGTACTTTTATTTTCTAGTATGATTTTTAGTCAGAGTTCAATTCTCTGCCCTTGGGTACTAAATTTCCTCAAGTCTCTGGACACTGCAGGTGAGTAGGGGTGTGTGAGTAGACCCAGAATGCGGTTCTAGAGAATATTTAAGATTTAAATTGTGCTTATGTGCATGTATGGACTATGTATATGAAAATATAACTGTTCTTAAATTGAATAACTTAATATCAAGTAAAAATTAGCATAGGTGTTGCACTTTTTGTTGAAGCTTTGTTGTAATTTCAGCAGAACGACTTGTGTTTAGTGACAAGTGTTTAAATTCTTGGATGGAATCTCTAGTAGTGCAATATGAATTCTGACATTTCTTATTTTCTCTGTTTTTAGCAGGTAATTGCTGCCATGGAAACACAACTGTCTAATGGACCAACTTGCAATAACACAGCCAATGGTCCAACCACCATCAACAACAACTGCTCGTCACCAGTTGACTCTGGGAACACAGAGGACAGCAAGACCAACTTAATAGTCAACTACCTTCCTCAGAACATGACACAGGAGGAGCTCAAGAGTCTTTTTGGGAGCATCGGTGAGATCGAGTCCTGTAAGCTTGTAAGAGACAAAATAACAGGTATGCCGTTTTATATAGGTTACTCACATTTAAAGGATTGTGTTTGAAGGTGTTAGAAAATACTAAGTTTACTGCTTGTAAATCATTCAGTGCTGTAGTTTTGTGCATCTAGATATTCTCTTTGCTACTGACTACCTCAGTAGTATGAAACTTAGTTTTAAGAGTTTTGTTCTCCTTTTAACACATAAAGTATTTGTATCGGCAGTGTGTTATGACTAGACTTTCATATACTCTGAACTGTACAATAACATCTTTGAAAAATGTTTTAAAAGTGTGTGTGTGTCTAGGGCAGCAAGTGTCGTGTTAACCTTTAGTTTGTAGTTCTGAGTTGACACAATTTAGCGTTTCAGCAGTGATATACAAGGACAATATTGTGTTTGGGAGAGAGGAATAAAACCGCGTAAATGTCCTTTCCCTTAAGTCTGTATAGTCCTTTTGCTTATAATATATATGACAGAGTAAATGGTAATATTCACATTGTCAGTGTATAAATATTTGCACTGATATAATTTGAGTGTAGCAAGATCTTATGTTCTCTTCCCTGACAAGGAAAGGAAAAAGTGATGTGTGAGTGCTCTTCTTAACATAAAGATAAGAATGAAAGGGATGGGTAATTTGGCCTTTAATGATGGTACGTTTTGAATATTAGGTAGTAGAAAATCCCTTTAGTATTTTGTAAGATTTGACTAAATTTTTAGGACAAGCCAAAACTTAATTAAGGAGCATGTTCTTGGGATAGAGGGTTAATGCTCCCTGCAGGCGTTGTTTTCAAACACTGAAAATGTGTGGAATTAAGCGTAGACTAACTCTTTAGCTTTTTCATTTTATTGTTAAATGTGAGTGATGGTGTGTGTCAAATTGCTTTACATGGCTTATAACCGAAAATATAAAACTATTTGAAACGAGTAAAGGATACTTAAAGGCAGTGTGAAGAGTTGTACCAGGAGTCTGAACTTCAGCTAGTCATATGACCTTGGACAAGTCAGCTCTTGGCCAGGTTTCCTTTGGGTAAAACAAAGTAGAGGACAGAGGAAGGAGTCACACTAGGTGATTTCTGAGGTCAATTTTGACTTTTTCTGAGATGGTACCATTAGTTATTCTTTTATCAAGACAGCAGGGCTTACTCTGTCCAGGATGAGTGAGTTCTTAGAGCTGTCGCCTGGGCTTGGCCTCACAGTCGTATTTCCTTGAGCTACAGATTGAGGTTCACAGAGAGAACTTATTCACTGAAATCAGGTAAATCAAGTAAAAACTAAGTGAAACCTGGTTGTCATCAATCCATACTGAATAATTATATTTTAACTACTTATGTTACTTAGATGTTCACCATGATATCATCAGGGAGGTTTGTCTTTTGTTTATGACTACTGATAATCAGATGGATGAGATTTTTCCATTTCTTTTTCCAAAATCAATGTGAAAGCATAAAGAACAATGTGAAAGAACAAAAGGCTCTTATTACGTGTGTCTGTTCTGATAATGAATTTTATTTTATTATATTTTTTAAGCCAGACAGCATCCTTTATATATGAATTTTGCAACCTCTTTGACATAAATGACTGATAAATGGTATGCAGGCTGTGACATAGATGATGTGATTTCTGGTTTGATTGCTTATTAGCTGTCCCTACCGTTAAAAAAAAAAAATGCTTGAAGAAGGCATATTTATATCACATTTTTTGTTAGGATACTGGGGGTAGATGAAAATATTAAATAAATCATACATCCTTTGTATTAGACATTTTCCACAGGAAACATCTCAGAGATTTTCATCTTTCGCCTCTGGTCAGTCTTAAATTATCTTATTCTTTTGTAAACCTTTTACTAGAGCTGTTAGATGGTGCAGTAGGATAAGTTTGAGTTCTGTATCTTCACACCCTTTGCCTCCCTGGCTTTAGTGTGGTGGACAGTGGAAATAGAACCCCAGCCCACGGGTATTCTGAAATACCTGGTGAGATACTGGCAAATTGCATTTATATTTGTCCATCTCTTTCATCCCCCGCCTCCATTGTCTTTGCAGTGAGAGAGGGCTAACAGAGTTCTCCACCGTGGTAAAATTTCTGTTTCAAACCTCTGGTAAGAAAGTGGAGTACCCAAGAAAATCCATAGTGGGCATAAGGATCGAAACACGTTTTCTAAGCTTTGTTCCATGAGGTATAGTCACAAATAGTCCTCAAAATAAGTGTTCCATTGATAGACAAGTTTGAGAAATGCTGCCCTCCATAGTTTCCTAAGATCCACACTGCAGATCATCAGCATATTAAAAATGAAACCAGTTTTACTTAGAGTTGCCGGGCCTTATTTGACCACAGAACTCATTTTGGGGGATATCTCCTTGATACTAGATTTCCACTGAGCATGTTGCTACAGAAGCTTTTGAAGTCATCTGTTAGCTGGTTACCACACAATCTGAAACTCTTCTGTAACCTGTTTATATCAAAAAATATGAGCATGTTTCATAAGATGAACATCCATGATAACGAACTATGAAAAGTTGAACAGGTAAATCTGAATACAAAGGACCTCTTCTTCTAGTAACCCTGCTTTGATGTGGCCCACCGACATCTTATTCTTAGTGTGGGTTAAAACCGTGTTCAGAAGGGTCTGACTCATTTAGCCTCGAGCATAAATTACCTTAGATTTTTTTTTCTTCTGAGTTTCTTAGAAATTATTTGTATTGAACAAAACAGCCTCGTAAGTGGTAGATTTGTTGCACTTTGCAAAGTGGGCATCTCTTCCTAAGAAGCTTCTATTAACGTGGGTCTGTGAAGGTTTTGAAAGAATTTGTGAGGATTTGGACCCTGCCCTGTGAGTGAATAGTATTAGCCAGCTTATGCAGCTTATCAGTACACATTTTTAGGGTCGAATTGGAGTTACTTGGTCTCTCTCTAATTATCCAACTCATTCTACTTCCTGGGGAGCTCTTGGGCCAGCTCTTTGTATTCTGTTTTTGTAGGAGGTGAGCATTAATTGTCTGGGTTGTACGAAAACTCTGGGAGCGCTCTTGGGGAGGAAAATTTCAATCCTCCTTTTCACGTTTCTTAAATCTTTTCTTACTTAAATAATGCTGAACTAGGAAACTATATCTCAGGTACCAAAATATCTAGTGAGGAAAGCGTGTGCCTGTTTCATAAGTCCTAAGAGTATATAATTTTTAGATTGTGTTGGTGTTAGCAAATTAATGTCACTAGTTTGGTAGTACGAGGATTAGGGAAATGCATTAAGAAACGTCTTCAGCAGCAAACACAGTAATGTCTCTAGCCTAAATTCTATTTATCCTGGTTTTCAGGCCCTGTCTTTGGGCTCGTGCCCAGCTTTATGCTTCATCTTGTTTCCTGTCTATAGGCATTCATCATGAGAAGCTACTGCTGCTCGTACGGCTTAGCTGACGTTGGTCCATCCTTTTGAGTTCTTAAATGCACTTCAGAGTCCCTGACACCTGCTGATGCTGCGTTCTAGAGGAGTGAAATGGATTTTATGATGCAAGGAATGAGTAATAGAGCCTTAGAGTCAGGAAAGCCCTGGAGGTGACCTTAGCCAACTCCCTCACTTAACAGGTCATGAGAGGCCCAGGTTTGTTGGAATGACTAGTTCAAGGCCACAGGGCTATTAAGTGGTAGAGCGGGGCACAGAATTCTCGCTTTCTGATTCTTTCCCCGGGATGTTTCCTCCTTGCCTCTTATTAGAGGCCAGAACTCTTTAAAAATTAAGCACAGGACCAACTGATGAAATTATAGTGAGACATCTAACTTGTACAGGATCACCGAGGGGCATCTTCTGGTGAGTGTCTTCTTTGGAAGGAGAATGGGAGATTTTTGAGAGTCAAGGGCTGAGGGATACATAAAATGAATGAGAACATCCAGGCTTCTCTAGAAACTTCATAGTCTATGATTGTGAATTCAGATATTCTAGCCCAGTGGTTCCCAGATCTGGCTGTACATCTGGAGTTTTAACAATACAGATTCTGGGGGCTTTGGGAATCTGTTGTCAGAAGGCTCCGCAGGTGATTTTGATGGCACACAAGCAGTTTTGGGAATCAGTCTTTTGAAGTATGGTCAGTAGTGGTCTTGAATTGAGATCACTTGGGTTGACTGCCAAAAAGGCAGGTTCCTGGGTCCTGCCCAGAGTTATTGAATCAGAATCTCCATAGGTAGGGCCTGGAATGTTCCTGTTACCTTGGAGTTATGTACTTCTTTTCCTGAACGTTTTGCAGGGAGATAGAACCAGGCTGGAGGTGGGCAGGAGAGGTGTTACAACTTCAGTACCTAATTCTGTGGCAAACCAAGTTTCAGGTGCTGCCCCCTCCCCAGCATTGGTCTCTGATGGGTTGATTCCTGGGGTTCTGGACGAGAGATGTGGATTTTAAGTCACTGAGCTGTGTCTTTACTGAATGCCTGACCTGTCCCTGAAAGTGTGTGTGTGTGCACATGTGTGTAAGTGTTAATTAGTTTTTGAAACTCCAGGATTGAGAGAATTAGAGTTGGTTGAAGACCTCAGGTAGTGAGCGGTGCTCTTTTTTCTCTTGGTGTGGTGTCTTCACTCTTAATCTAGGAATTATTTGGGGTGAGTCCTATGCTGACCCCATCAGCTGCCAACTAGAAGCTTTCAGACAGAAGGGAAAAATAAAGACCAAAACAAACAAACACAAACTACAGGGGGCTGGAGGAGGGACTTTGGTGATGTTGATTGCCTCTGAACAGGCAGTGCCATGGATGGTAACACAGGCCTCCCATTTTTTTTTTCATAGGACCTGTGCCGTAAAATCGTTTTTCATATGAGAGTTCTTAGCTAGGTTTAAGTTATGTCTCTGTTGTTTCCTGAGAACTTTAAAGTTGGTTTTGATCTTGGTTTATCAGAATATTGTGATTTTCAAGCTTCATTTTAATGGCATGGTATTCTCCCCTCCTCTTTTTGAAAACGAATACAATCTTAGCTCTCAGGATTGAAACGGATAAGTGGTATTTTATTAGTCTAATGCAAACCTTCAGATTTAATAGCATTTATTTACTGTGATGTAGTCAATCACAGTGAGCATGCAGCTGTTTTGATGAACAGTAATTTAAAAAGGTGGTCGTGTGTATCAGTTAAAGTCTTAAGCTTCAGCTGTTAGGGGTCCGTGTATCAAGAGATCAAGAATTCTGATTCTTGCAGACAGGTAGTTGAAAAGAGCAGGGTGATTAGGTGGTAGTAGCTTAATAAACAATTCACTTGGAAGAATCTGGGTGCTATTTAATTAGAAATTTGGCAGAAAGGCTGGGTGTGTGCCCAGGTCTTCACGAAACAAGGTAACTTGGCTGTAAAGGGTAAATTCTTTGGTGGTCCCTACTGTATTAACTGTGGAATATAGTACATTTGAATGTGGCTATCTTTAGATTTTAGTGGCTAAATTTGTATAAAATGAAACAAACTTCATTTTTTTTGTGGTACTGAAGAAACTTTATTTGCATATATTTATCAATATATCTTTAAAAACCTAATTATTTTTCCATTGTAGCTTTGTCTTTTCCAAAGGTCGTGGCTAATGAGTCATTTTAAAAATTTCATGTTATTACTATAGAAGCTTTTTATAAAGTTTTGGGGGAAAACTTTAAAATTTATTTTTCTAGGTTCTTTTTTTCCACTCAAACCTTGAACTTGGGTGTGTTATAGAACAACTTTCAGAGTGATAGTGTTGATTAATTTGGATAAAAGATTTCAGGATGATGAAATCAGAAATTTATAAAATTTAAGAAATCATATTTAGTTATTTACCCTTGTTAGGGAGGAAGAACTTTTCCTCTACCCTCTTAGTTTAATTTGCAGCTCCCCAGGCACTGAACCTAACAAAAGACAGATCATACAATGTCAGGTCAGTTATATGTCAGTAAAACCGAGGGAAAAAGAGATTAACAGGAGAAGAGGCACACAATTTTTATTAGTATTTTATGTGCACTGGAGTTCATAGAAAAGAAGTGAAACTTGAAGTGGTTAGACTTAGGGGCTTATATACCATTTTAGCAAAGGAAAGGGGGTTTGGGTTCCAAGGGACTATAAAACATGGGGAAGTGACCAGGAAATATATGGGGGAAACTAATGGAAGATAAGAGCTATTTTAACTAGGTTTGTTTATGCAGACTCATCTCGTGCCAGCTCTCCATCTACAGTCGTGGTGTCTTCTTCCTGGTACAGGAGAGGGAGACACCTTCACAAGGGAGATTTATGACCTGCTTTTAAGCAGAAAAGGGGAGGGCAGAACACTCTTCCTGCATCCGTTGATTCTTAATTGCCTTCAGCTCAAAATACTCCTGATGCCAAAGTGGCATATTTGGGATGGCGTATTCTGGACCCCTTTACCATGAAATAAGTTGAACTTAAACAAAGTAGTTTCTTCTTTGGATATCCTGTGGTCATGAAACCTTAGATGGCTAGCTGTTGGGAAGAAAAACCATGTATTGCGAGGATATAGAAAAGTATGAAATAGAGCCATTCCTGATTAATTTGTTAATCATCTGGATTTTTTTGTTTCTCTGATATCTTGATGTTGATATTGGTATTACTTTATATTTTATTCCATTAGAAGAAAAATGAATAAAAGTGTTGCAACTCGTAAGAACTGGTTACACGGATTTCCAACTGCTTTTTAAGAATATTTACTGGGAAAATGAGGTTGAACCCATGAGGTCAATGAGGTTTAGGAGTCTGCATTTTGTGCTTTCTTGGTCTTGCCACTGGGACTTCTCGAATGACCATATTTGTCTTGCCAGTAGATTAGAAACATAGTGTTTAGCGCCTTTGATTTTATTCTTTTATTAGTTTGATACAAAGCACAAACTTTGTTAATGTATTCAAATTTATAGAAAATAAAATACAGTTGAAGCTCTTCCTATAAAGATTTACTCCCCCTTATGATTTAGCAGGATGTGAGTGCTTGGATGCTGTTATTTGCTGTTCTAGATCTTTTAATTGTTTCACACTGTTTTTTCTAGTTTTTGTTTACTTTTGCATCAGGAGATTGGAGGTATAGAATAGAGACTATTTTCAATTTATTATTTAGTAACCATCATAGTAATGATTGGAAAAATGTAGATTGAAAAGATAGCACACTAAATGGGAGAAGATAAAGAGCAATTAAATTCTGATACAGGATTTCTTACTACTTTTTTTTGTGTGTGTGTGAGGAAGATCGGCCCTGAGCTAACATCTGCCAGTCCTCCTCTTTTTTTGCTGAGGAAGACTGGCCCTGGGCTAACAACCCTGCCCATCTTCCTCCACTTTGTATGGGACGCCGCCACAGCATGGCTTGACAAGCGGTGCATCAGTGCACACCCGGGATCCGAACCGGCGAACCCTGGGCCGCGGCAGCGGAGCGCGCACGCTTAACCGCTTGCGCCACTGGGCCGGCCCCATTCTTGCTACTTTTTGTAAGCTATAAAATGTTAAAATCCAGTTTCTCCTCAGGTATGAAATTGACTTACCCCCCAACCCCCCATTTCGTGATGTTGTACAAAATTAACCTGCTTTTCTTTTGACAGTTTTCATTCTATTTCATTACCTTATCTAATCTATTATGTTACCTTAGCACCAGCCTTTGTATCTTTTTAACTTCCTGTCTAAAGTCTGAGTAGAGCAAAGCATTTTTATTTTGTACCTTTTGGAACATTTCCTTTTAAATATTTCCTGACAGAATAGTTGATCATTGAAGCTGAAGTAGTGCTTCAGAATTCGTCAACTTCTTTTGGGCTTGTTCTGAGCTAATTAACTTTCAGTGAAGTACACTGCTTCTCCTGAATTCTGAGAGCTGTGGAAACCCAGAGAGTGTGCCTTTCCAACTAAAAAGGTCAACTTTAAAAAATATTTTCTGGCATTTTACTTTGTCAGGCCTGTGCGGTGGCTCATTTAGCGTGTTTTACTCCTTAACGTATTTGGTTTTGCCTTTTAAGGTTTTAAAATGTCAATATTTTGACACCATTGGATGTCCCTTTTATTGGTGACGATATCTGTCATGAAATATTTTTTTGAGGCGCCTTAAGCTGTGAAGCAGCATTGGCAGCTCTTCGAAGTTTTGTGAAGAAACAGATCCTCAGTTAAAACTGTCTTTTTGGGATCTATCTACTCAGTAATCGGACATCTTACATCATCTTTAGCTAATTGAGGGGTGATCATTATACGTGGTTCTAAATTAGAACAAAGGTTCTCACTCTGTATGCCTCCTTCAAGGGAAGAAATGCAAGATGGCAGTATTTAATTTAAACTGTGTCCTATACGTCTTTCCCTGTGCAGTGGAATTGAGTGCAGTGGTAATAGGATTTACCAAACCCCTGTGTACACTAGGGTTGTTATCTGCGTAGCTTGGGATCAAGTTCTTGGGATTAACATTGAAACAAAACTCCGGCTACCTTCTACCCCCTTGCTAGGGAGATGGCCTCATGAATATTAGTTTAGAGGTTTTTGCCTGGAAAGGACGTGTTGCATTTGAGTTCCAATCCCACCCTAGCCACTTATTTGTATTGTAGCCTTCCATAGGCTGTGTGGCTCTGAACTTGTTTCTTCTGTCAGGTGCCTAGCACACAGGGTACTCTCTCTCGCCTCTCCCCTTCCTACCAGTTAATACGCATTCAGGTACATGATGGTTGCAGACTTTTTTTCCTTGGGTCAACTGGTTTTTGAAAAAATCTCCAAATAAATCTGTTATCTTAGAATTTTTGTAGATTGTTAGGATATGGGGAGAATGTGAAGCTAATTTTCTATCCTTTGCTTTTTAGGTCATTTGACCAACATAATTGATTTTCTAGGAATGGGACAGGGTGGGAACAGGAAATGTACAAGGCAGGACTTAGGAACCACAAAAGATGATTAATGGTATTACACCAATCTCTATGAACTAGGGTGCTGGAGTGTGAAGTTATTGCTCTTGGTATATTGTGTGAGTGTTATTCAGAATGAATTAGTTTGACTTAAAATATGAAGGTACCCTCAGCTGGGCTTCCCCAATGGACTGGCATTGGCCCAGAAGGTCAGCATGTTGTTAAATTGAGCCATGATGTATTGGTTAGATAAAAACTGAGGCTTGTTTTCACTTTCATTGACATCTTCTTCCTGAAGATTAATACCCCTTTAATATAAATTGTAAATACCATCACTAAATATTCTGATTTCATAAAACAAGATTTTTCAAGTAGAGAAATAGAGATCTGTGTGTTTGAATGTTAAGAAGCCCAGTATTCCTGTAGTGTTAGCAGATCAGAGGATTTCGGAGAAAATTGCTATCCCTTTGTTTTCTTTCTGTTGAAATATTCATTGAAAACATTTAAAGCATTGCTTTATTCAGTCATCACAGACTTTACAGATTTCAGTTTCAGTTTGTGTAAGGGGGGTGGCGATTCCATGAGGGCATGGTTAACTTAGCAGATGCAATTTTACATCTTGTTTTCCTTTTTTTGTTAAATCCTTATGCATATTGTGAATTAGAATTTATTTTTAGCTCTTAATGAGTTCTTTTCTCATCATTGTACTTTTTGTTGGAACTCTGTTTTGTACATAATGCTTTGATTTTGAAGGGGGAGAGTATATGGCTCACAAGTCCTGTAATCCACTGCCAGACCCCCGCCTCCAGCTCAACTAAAATTTGCATTTTTGCATTCAAGGTTACCTCTTACATTGTAGAGTAGATGTGGTGGTGCCCTTGACTCTTCACAATCTGTTTGACCTTTGGGCTGTATCATGAGAAAGTCAAATTCTCCTTCTCAAGTAAGATTTAAAGGAGGCGTAGCTGTGTAAACAGGTAAACCAGAACAATTTCGTTGTATTCAAGGTCACTGGAACCTGAAGGAACAATTTTATTTCCTCACATTTTGCTGCTTTAAATCCATTCTTAAGGAGTCACTGGGTCATTAACAGAGTAGCCTCCAAGGCACTGCTGTCTGAATCCTCCTTCCTAACCCAGGTACTTACTAGTCTCTGAGAGCTTTTTTCATGCCACTAAAGTGAATTCTAGTTCTCTCTTAGTCCATTTTAAAATGTATCTAAATAGGCTGGTTATGGTGTGTCAAATCAATTGACATCTCTCCTCGTATAAAATAAAGGAGCTTTCCTAAATGATTTCTGAAGTCGTATCTTGCTGTAAAATTCTGTGACTTTTCTCTTTTGTGAACATAACTGCCTAAGTCAGCTCTTCTTAAACATAGTGCCAAGGGACTCTGCCGTGTATGGTGCAGACAGCATATTACCTTATCAAGCAGAATGATTTGGGATTTAACATTTTAACCTCAAGATATTAAACCAGGTTTGTTTTTAGACCCTTATATTCTTAATATTTTTGGGCCTTCATTTCAGGGGTGAATCTCTTCATTCATGTTCATACAGTCACGCGTTGCTTAACGACAGTGCTACGTTCTGAGAAATGTGTCCTTAGGCAATTTCATCGTTGTGCGAACATCATAGAGTGCACTTGCACAAACCTAGATGGTGTAGCCTACTGCCCACCTAGACTATATGGTACTAATCTTACCGGACCACGGTCGTATCTGTGGTCCGTCGTTGACTGAAACGACGTCGTTCTATGCAGCGCATGACTATAATAGAATTAAAATACAGAATCGGTAATACTGATTTGTTACTGGGTTTTATATCAATACATTTCTTTTTGTAAGTGCTGGAAATCAGGAGCCTTTGCAGAACGGCATGATAATGTTCGATGTCTTATATCCCCCAATTCTGTATTCTAGAACATTAAAAATGGGACCTAATGTGCTATTTAAAAGCAGAATGTGGAATCTTCTGGCTTAGCTTCATTGCTCTTATATGAGACTTCAGTTCTCTGAGTGTTTATGGAAAACAATGTAGATGGACAAAGCCATCAATGTAAGAAGGGCATCTAGTACTCTTTCCTGGCTTCTGGAGCTGGACAGTGGACTTTTTAAGTGTCCCTCCATTTTTTTTTTGAGGGGTAAGGTATTGCAAATGGCCCTAGGTTAGTTTAATGTATACAGCTCCTGGGTAATTTTGGGGTGGGTGGAAGCAGGCACCAAAGGGGGCGTAGTGAGGCTTAGCTGCGTCTTGAGACTGAATTCTGCTATATGTGCAGACGTTTTAGCAAGCAGGCCCAAAGTGGTGGATACAGGTACTCTGCAAGCTTGACGAAGTCCCAGTTCTCTGTTCTGTTCTTGTGCTTTGAGCACACCTTATATGAACTGTTCACTTGAGGCTGACAGCATTTCAGAGGCAGGGATCTTTGCCCTCTGCATCATGCAAAAAGAAATTCTTCCGAACAAAGGCCGGACCCAGGGCGGTTGCACATTTAGAATTTCTCTCCATAAGGGTATAGGTTATAAGCCACCTTGGATTCTTGTGTCCTGTTTATACAAGGGTGGGTAGTGTCTCTACGCTAATTTAGCCCATCTACATATCTTGAGCACCTTTAATTTTACCAGTGAGACCCCATTTCTAACACTCATTATACTAATTAACAAATAACTAGCTTAAGGAACAAAAACCCATTTTGACATTCATTATGCTAATTAGCAGAGAATTGGTTGTTGATTTAGCTGTAGATAGTAGATAGGCTTGTACTAGTCACTTTTGGAGTTTGGCTCTTACTTGTATTATGCTAGTTAACTACTTCTGGACTGTGCATTCGTGATAGTGTGTTAGATGACCACCCCTAGAATTAGAGCTTAAACTAATGGTGCACACGTAACATCACACTGATTCATACCAAATTAAAAAAAAAATTTTATTGTGTTAAAATATACATAACATAAAATTTACCATTTTAACCATTTTAAGTGTGCAGCTTAGTGGCATTAACTACATTCATAATGTTGTACAGCCGTCAACACTATCCATTTCTAGAACTGTTTCATCATCCCAGACAGAATCTCTGTACCCATTAAACAGGGTACTCCCACCCCACCCCATCTCCCCCAGCCCCTGGTAACCACTGTTCTACCTTCTGTCTCTATGAATTTGCCTATACTAGGTACCTCCTATAAGTAAAAAGTGAAATCATGCAATATTGGTCATAACAAAGTATTTTAAAAGTAAATTACAGTGATTGTTTCAGGAGATAGTAGGTTTCTTTCTTGGGCTGTAGACTGTTGGGTGTATTCTGTTTCCCTTCATTTTGACGTGGCTTTAAGAATCAACTCCTTCTCTTGAAGTAAACAGCTTATTTGTCTTTAAACGTAGTTCTTGCCACTTTCCGCATACAGGGCGTATCCAATTAAGATAGTGAATTTGTGCAGCATTTTATGAGATTGCTAACTACTTGCAGGGACTCTGTCTTGCCCCATTCTAGTCATTCAGCCTGGTTTAGGCTGGTTTTATTCTGTGGAAGTTGCCGCCCATCTCCGTCACTCAGCATAATGGCAGGCCACCTGGAGGAAGAGGCGGTAGCATGTAAGGTGACTTCTGAAAGGAGAACCCAAGCCATTTTGCTCCCCAACAGTCTTCCCTGCCTTCACACTTTGCTACTTCGTCTGCTCCCAGAGAGTCACAGCGTCTGGGGAAGGATGTCCACGTGGGATCCTGAGCAAGTATCCCCAGACTTCTTTCTCTTTGCCTCGCTTCATCCTCTTTTCTGCTGAGAACCTGATGGAAATCTTGGCAGAAAGCCATTCTTCAATAGAGTAGCCAAAGAGGGAAAAGTAGAAATTCTCTTCCATAGTTTTAGTCCCTCCTTCCATTTTTTCCCTCCTTCTCCAACACTTCTCCGCCCCACCCCAAAAAAACCCCTCCCCAAAAGCAATTAACTAACCAAACAAACAAAAGCCCCACAGGACAGAGCCATTCCTTTTTCAGACCACAGAAACAATTTTTGTGGTAAAGGAAGACTTAGGCATCTCTCTGAAGCAATTTGGGAGACAGATGCTGATAATAGGTTGAATTTAGAGGCAGGTGGACTGTGGCCTGTTTCTGCCTTTACATTATTTCGGATTCCGTGTTACTCAGAGTGGAGCAATCTTCCTTTTAAATTTTAGGTCTCATATCTTGGCGTCCTGCCTTCTCTGTTGGCATCAGCCAAATGCCTGCTGGCTGCAGGAACATCGTTCCACACTTAGTGACTGTATTTATTTTCAAACGTTGGCTATTGACAACTGAAGAGGGATTCCATGAGTTGGGACTTAGCAGAAAGCCTCCCCCAGGTTATGTGAGTTTAAAATAATAAAAAAAGATAATACTTCTTATAGTTTCAGGCCTTAATTCAAGCTTCATATAGTTTTTTCTTCTCCCCACTGCCTATTTTGCACCCATCTTCATGGGGAGCTTTCAAAGGCCTCTTATTGGGATAAGGAAGATTTACCTCTGGACCCGTAAGGTCTTGTCTGATAATAGTGGTGAAGGTGACTCAAGCTTAACCAGCTGTTTGGCAACCTTTGTCTGAGTATCTCGGGCATGCTAGGGAATGTCAGCCAGCATTGGGTACTTGGTTTCAGGATGGTGACTATCTGTTGAAGAGATCCTGAGTCATGAAATACTGATAATGGGACTTCTTACTTTAAGAATGGTGACACCTTATCGTTAAGGTGAAGTAGAGGTGGAGGGAACTGGTCGTACTTTGGAGGGGGGACGCGGAATGTTCTCAACTGGCAGCTTTCCTTTGTGTTTGAGCTAGGATGTAGACGCAGTGCTTAATATGTGCAAGGATGGTCTGGCCCACCAATTGAATGATTTGTTGATTAACTCATTTGACGGTTAATCTTTGACGCAGTCTTTTATTTGAACAAAATAGGAGTCGTATTTCTTTTCAGTTTGTATGGAGATTTGTAAGGTCTTTCACGGCTTCAAAAGAAAATTGTCTCACCTTTTCGTTTTATTAAGACCATTCCGTACTGGGGAATTTTCTTTCCTAGTGTATAGCTAGTAGGAGGGTAATTCCAGAAGCCAATGGGGCAGGTCCTCTCTGTTCCTGCCTTACTATAGGCAAGGGGCCAGTATGGGACCAAAGTAAAGTCAATTAGACATTTTCTCCCAGGACCTAGACTCTTAAGGAAGTGATGGAAGAGTGAGATGAGGATGGTGGCCTATCTCATCAGCCCTTGTCTGTTCTGGCATTAAGATGGTAGTAGTTTTTTCCCGACTTCTTCGCCCACTGGATCCTGGTTCCCAGCCCCTATTGATTCTGAAAACCTTTTGTGCCTCTTCCAATACATTCTCTTCTGCTAGTTAGCTAGAGTCAATTTGTATTTCTTTTTTCTATTTTTTTTTTGTGAGGAAGATGGGCCCTGAGCTAACATCTGCCAATCCCTTTCTTTCTTTCTTTTTTTTTTGCTGAGAAAGACTGGCCCTGGGTTAACATCCATGCCCATCTTCCTCCACTTTATATGGGACGCAGCCACAGCATGGCTTGACAAGCGGTGCGTTGGTGCGCACCCGGAATCCGAACCGGCAAACCCCGGGCTGCTGCAGCGGAATGTGTACTTAACTGCTTGCGCCACGGGGTCGGCCCCTCAATTTTGTATTTCTTATAATTTACAACTCCAGTGAAAGAATTTTTGTGTAATTCACATTTCTCTCTCTTGGTGTTTTTCGTACTTTTCAACATACCCAAAAGTAAGCTTATTGCTTTTTTGTTGATATTACTCCGATCCGTAAGAGAGTAACTTTTGTAATTGCTCAGAAGCCTCTGTTTTGAACTTTCCCTCTTTCCATACAGGACTGTCAAGGAAGGTTCAGGTTCCAGTTATCCTCTTCTGGATACCTTTGGAAACCGACACTGGAGTCGCCACCATGGTGCTTAGAATAGAGTGTTTCCATAACATCTCAAAGGATGTTACTTTGAATCAAAATAGGCGATGGAGCCCTTTTCTGGTTCATGGCATTAGATATTTCCAGTTAGTTGGATACCTTTGAAACCTATATCATTCTAACCTGAACTTTTAGTCCTGTAAAGTACCTTGTGTGCTTAACTAGAGTCTCTAAAGCATCTATGATGTGGAAGAAGTTAAGCTGTAGTCTCGAGTCACCAGATACTCAGCTGTATTACTGCTTAATAGGGACAAAAGGTGTTGTAATTTTTATTTGTTTGTTCAGAACAGCTTTTACCTCTCCTGATGGAGTCTGAGGGCTGTTGTTTGTTTAAGGGCTATCTTCTACTTCTAACAAAACAATTGCCCCCTTTGTAGAGTACTCTTCATTGCCGGTAGCCCTCCAAGGTTGGTATCTTGACCATTTCCCCAGTGTCTGCTGGGTCCCAATTTCTCTCTTGAAGTTGTTATATTTGTCTTGGCTGTAATGGATGAACTGCCTAAGCCTGACTGCATACTTTCCCTGAGACATTTAGCTTTGAGGAGAACAAAAGCTATTGGTAAAGGAGCTTGCCTCTGTTTTGAGAGGTGTGTATGTATGTGTATTTTATAAATAAAGTCACTTGTTTCTTTCAAATAGTTGACTCATATTTGATTGACATTGTCACTGTTGGGCAACACCAGAGTTCTGATATAATTATTCAAAGATAGTAGATGCAATGAAGATATTGATATTCCCTCCCGAGTAACATCTTGTGACTTCTCCCTCATTTCATTATGTTTCGTGGTCACTACTGTCCTGTGAGTGTGACCAAGAACATCCTGAAGCATGGCTGTGATGACTAGCAGCAGTGACATTCTTGGTGATCACTCAGCAGGTCTTTTCTGGGTGTTTCATCTCTAACTTGTAATCTTCAGAAGTCAGTAATGTTTGGTGACTTCTGTTGCTTATAGCAGCTGATGAGAGCCATAAATCTTGTGAATGACCTTCATTTATTCCATCTTCCTATTTAGTCATCATTTAATTAAAACTCTTTGGTGTCTAGCCATGTGGGGACATAGATATGCTTAGAGGCATTACATTTGTGTGTTCCATGGCATCAGTGGTGTACGTCGTCACTCTCAGTTCTTTTTGGACAGTCTTCAGTTTTGTTTGAAAAGATCAAATTCTAGTTTTATTTTTATTTACAGTGTTTTTATTTCTAACTAGTTAATGCAGAATCATAAAACTGTAATTGTTTGAAAAAATATCCAGGCAGTTTTATGTTCTTACCCTGCAACCTGTTAAGATATTTATGTAAGCTTGAAGTGTATCTGTTCAAGTAGCTTTAAGTGAAAACATGATGTAGGGGTGGGGAGAGGGATGGCCTGGCCAGGATATTCCCAGGTTTTAGGAAATGATACAGAAAATCTTTGAATATCACCTTAATTAGGCTGTAGATTCTGCATTCAGAAAACAAAATGGGGGGGGGTGGTTTGTAATAATCGAACTTAGCTCCTGGTCACTTGATTTTAGTTTGCTTAGAAATTTTGCATCCCTTTTTATTTATGTTAGATGAAAATGACAGAGAATAAAAATGAAGGAACAAGGTAGCTTTGTAAGGAATAATGGAATCAAGGGTCTTGGGGCAATAGTTGAGATTGGGAAGTAATTATTTCTTCTGGTAAGATTTAAAATTTGACCAAGGATAATCATTTGATAAAATTTGATGGCTAATATAGTTATCAATGTGATTAACCCTTAGTTTTTTGTTTCTGGGTATTCAATTGGAAGTCTCAAGAATTGCTAGGAGAGAGAAGAAATTCTAGCTTAATTTCCATGTTTTAAGAGTAGAAGGACTAAAATTAAGATGGCCAAGTAGCATAGAATAGTTAGTTGAATTTTTATATGTTTAATGTAATCTTTCATATTCTGGATGCTTCAGAAAAATAGTTTGCTCCTCTCCCTTTCTTCAAAAAGAATGCTGTTTAGAGCCAATCTTTATCTGAATCTTAGCTAATCTCAGAGGTATTTGAAGTTTTTATATGTAAACAAGTCACAACTGTAGATAGAAGATAAAGCGTCTTAAACATAGTACAAGTTCTACTTCCTTTAGTCTTAGATGTCATTTTTTTAGAGAGGAGTGGAGGATCAAGAGCCCAAATACAGTATAGAAGGCTTTTGAATTAAGGAGATGCATTTCAGTATATATATGTCTTTTCTTGCTAGGAAATATTCTTGCTTGAGGAAAATAAGGTCGATAATCTAGGTATAAATGGAATACTTTAGTAGTGTTGGTGTTAATTAGGACAACTAGAATAAGCACCAACTTAGGTTGTATTATATTTGGGAGTAGAGCTTGACTAGTAAGTGATCTGGCAGCATGTGTAAGATTTTTCAAGTTTCTCCCCAAATAAAGGAGATTAGTTTATATTATATAACTATTTAGTCTCCTGCTCCTTTATAAATAGCAAGGAAAAAATTGTCAGCAACAAAATAGGAAAACTCCTTGACACTAAAGGCTATTGTATGTTGGAATGAGCCGAAAGACTAGTGTTTAGTGAAATCTTCATTTGAGTGGTGTACTTGTAGTTGAATACCTGGCGTTTTGTATAGCATTCTGCAGCGTAGGAAGCTCTTTAACATGCATGGTTCTAATGCACAGGTCTGAATTTATTTGTGAAGCTTACTTGACAAGGGCAAGGTAGATGGTTGAGTTACAGGGGCGAGCATAGAGAGCACCTTTAGCCTGGGTTTTTTCACAGATGAGGTATCATTTATCAGATCTAGGTCTCAGAGTCAATAAGGCTAGTTAGCAGGAGGCCTTAAACTCGCAGCCCTTTTCTTTTAGGGGACACTGTGGCAAAAAGATGGATTATTCTGAATGACATACCTTTTGCTGCTTATCTTTGCCCTAACCTTGAGATGTGTTTGCAGAGTTCCATGTAGTATGGCCCAATAGCCTAGAAGCTCTGTCTATGGAAAGTTACTTCCCACATCAGTTGGTCTTTAATATTATTTAATCTGCTGCCATAAAAACACAGCATCTTCCCCAAGAATGAGCCTCAGATATGTCAGTAAGCAAGTAATCAAGTAACTTCAGTAATAGCAGGTGAAAGAAAGCATCATTTCAAAAGTTCCTGAGGTGAATTAAAGTTAAGGTGCTCTTCTTGAATAAAATTCTTTTTACCTCCACCCTGCTGTAGATTAATGGGGACTTGAGACAATAAATGGTAATAAGTTAAACAGATTATTTTTGTGTTTAGGTTTTTCCTATTTCCTGGGAAAAATGTATCTAGAGTTAGCAGCAATGATCAGATGTACTGAGTTGTGGACTATATGATTTTAGTATTTCATTTTTAATATACTTTAGTCAGTGGTAAAAGACAGTCTTCAGTGTGATGGCACATTTACTGTGATCCTGATGTGGACAGAGCCAAATCACTTCTCTGTGTTAATGGTCACGGTCTAGGCAAAATCTTTTAAGCATTTGCTTCTTTATCAAAGTGTTTATGTGAATTTTAAATTTGGAGGATTACAATAGCTAATCTTTTCAACTTTTAAACCAGGTCATTTTGTAAGAAATTCTTATGTGTCATACGAATGTGGCAATCGTAGGAGCGAGACCATTTTGTATTTCTCTTTAGAAGCCATCTGTTAATTGGTGGGCAAATTGCCCTGCGGCCTCAGAGTGGTTTGCTGTAACATAGCTGTCCCTTAGCAAAAACAAAATGGGTATTTATTTCTGTCAGGTTACCTCTTTGACTTAATTTGTAGCCATGGTTGCCATCCACCCTGCAGCCTTTAAACCTTGTCTGTGTACCGCTTGGCTTCTTCTGTAGATTGTGTTCCACTGGGATTCTTTCCCGTTACTGCTTCAGCGAGGGCTTTCTTGAGGCCCTTGAAGCTGTGTCTGCAGTATTTCAGTAGGTTTCCTTTATAGTCAGCATTTATACCCTACCCTGCCCAAACACAGTTGGTCTGTTTGGGGATTTCTCCTAAGTATAAAAATCAATGCTTTTGCGTGACTATTTTAAATTGAAGGGGAGGAATAAAAACAGGTTCCTCATATCCTCTTGAAAATGTAACTACCTTTCTTTATTAAATATAAACTAAACAAAGTGTCCTGTACAAAGAGAAGGAAAATCACATGTTATTTATACCTAAATCTTATGTCAGTTGGGGACAATGGATGTCCTTTGGAATTTTACTTCCTTTGTGTTTGCTAAAAATATCACTAATTTAATTATGGTCTTTCTTTTTGAAATAAAATAAAGTGGAGAGTTGTCCCCAGGTGGGAGCTTCCTTATATATATGGAGGATGCTTTATCCGTAATACAGATAAGAAGGTGAAATGATACGTGTGTTTTTACTTTATTTGAAATGTTTTTTTCTGATGATGTGATGTTGTCCACTGCCCTCTTAAGTGATCCGGCCTGCCCCCTGCCCCGCCCTTTTTCTTTTTTGACTTGATATCACCATTACTTGACTTGATATTACATGTGAAGGACTTAGGTATGTGTGTGTGTTCAAAAGTCTGTATAACCTTGCAATTGCTGCACAAAATGTAAAAATAAGGATTGTTAATGTTTGTGCCCACATATGGTGGTTATTAACACTTTCTGTCCACTCAGAGCAGCTTAACTGGGGGGAAGGGGGATTCAGGCAAACATATTTTATAGCTCTGTGAAAGAGGTCTCAAAATCATAAGCCTTCCCTGGGGCATCATCTTGGGTTTTGGTTTTGGTGGCTGGGCTTATCCACACTATTTGATACCTAGTGATGAATATTTCAGAGGCTGTTGGGTTGGTGCTCTGTATTAATCTCTGGGTATTAACTTAAAGTTCAAGAGGTTCCTTGTCTCGTTACTCCTATGAAGGTGAGAAGTTAGCATGCTGTGGAAGTTCAGATTTTCCTGGGGCGTAAGGGATTGCCTTGATTCCAATCCTGGCCTTTATTCTGGAAGGCCCACTGAAGGAAAGGAGTACTTGGTCTGAAAGTTCAATTCTGGGGAAAAGGGACTTGAATTGAGTTAATGTCGGGGCAGGGAAAATCCCCTTTCTTCCCTTCTTGTGTTCTTATGGCTGGACTAATAGTAAAATAGACACAAGACCAGATGAACAGGAGAAAAATCCAGTTTAATACGTGCGTATTGGAAATCATAAAGAAATGATGCTCAGAGCAGGCAGTATATATATATTTTACACGAAGCAATAACTTTGTGAAGAATTAACAGGACAAAGAAATTTAGGTTTGAGGTACGTAATTAGGAATTTAAGCAGAGTTTAGGCTTGAGGCAGTAAATTAGGAAGGTTTGTTTATGTAGGCTGCCCGGCTGTGAGTTCCCCAGCTCTGGTGATAAGGATGCAGGGAGAGCACTTTTCACATGGGAGATGTATTTCCTGCTTTCAGGGGGAACAGAGAGACAGGAGGGTCAGAATGCCCTTTTTGCTTCTCAAGTAACTTTAATTCAAATAGTCAGTATGCCACTGTGGGATGTTTTGGGGTGGCCTGCCATGGTCCCCAACGTTAATCAGCTCATCCTAAGCTAAGAGTGCGTTTGGCAGAGGCTCAGAGGATGGTAGCGTGAACAAAAGTTTTTGCGGAATAGAACAAGGAGAGAAGATTTGGGCTGGGGTTTGTCCAGATGAGAGGTTAGCCGTTTAGGATTGGGGCCGTTTGTAGGGATTGGTGAAAGAGATTTTATCCTCTAATTTTCATTTGTTAGAGATTTCTGGGGACTTGGGTGAAAGACATTTGGATCAGGTCCCCTTTCTGGGCTGTCACAACTTCTTTCTCAATGGACTCCTTGATCCTGGATCTGCATCTCCTCAGCGATGGTTCCGGGCTCCCAAGCTTAACCTCCCTAGGTTTGTCTCATGTCTGTCTTTGTCATCCTCCCTGTTTGGTGCATCCTGCAGCTTAACCACTGCTGACCTTCATGTGGGGTGCCCCTGTTCTCAGGGTGTCTTCTTCACCTCCACACACATCTCTTGTTGTTCAGCGTGCCTTTGGTCTGACCATCTCCTCTCCACTGCTTTACAAAGGAGCTCTTCTCCATACGCCTGGTTCCTTAATTTCTCTGTCAAGAAACTCTTAAATTTCATCTCCCATGTTTCAACCAACTAAATACTTCTCTTTTTTCAAGTTCATCCTGGTTAAGCCTGAAACCCAGTGACTAACCGTAGGTGTTCCACGTTCATTAGATGTTAGCATCTGCCCTGTTCACTGCCATGCTTTACATTTTTGAGCTGAGATCTTAGAGGGTGGAGACCATGTGGTATTGATCCCCCTTGCTTTTCTTCAGCTAGGAAACCACGCTATGTGTACGAAAGCATTTGAATGCAATCTGCTGACGAGAGAAGTGTCTTGTGTGGGAGACAGTTTTGGCAGTAGCAAACATGTTTGGCTTTAGCCATAAGAAATGCTTTCTGAGTTTCTGGAAAAGAAGTATGCAAATCAAGTCGTGTTTTAAATGAATCTTTTTATAATGTGAATACCTCTCATCTATCTGTTTTGTAATGACGGATTTGTTTTGAGGGTTTAAGTGGTTTGTGTACCTGCAGGATGCACTTCCTTTTCTTTCGGATTTTTTTTTTTTGTTTTATACATAGTGTCTTGATGGATTAATAAAGGATAGTGAAGTTCTAGTCAATTGATGACGTGAAAAGAACAAGACAAAAAAAAAGCAGGTGTATTTGGAGATTATGAATATCTTGGTTGGAAAGTTGTGAACTTGGGCTGCACAGGACCCTGCCTCAAAATAATTCCCAAACTTGGCCAAAGGCAATGAAGTGTATGCTGGAAAGACCAGGTTTGGAGAGGTCAATCCTGGCTTCGAAACCTACCTACCATTTACCAGCTAGCTGTGTGCCTTTGACAAATTGATTAGCGTCTCTGGACCTCCAAATTTATATCTGTGTAAAATGGGTACAGATGTGTCTACACAGAGCTTTGTTGTGAGAATTAAATAAGAGTATGTGTAATGTAAGGCTCATCAGTTACTTGATAGCAGTTTATAATTAGGCAGTGATACTGCTTGCTTCCAGAAAGGTAGATTGAGGCAATTTTAGGGTGGTGGGAACAGACTTTTCCCACACGCTTTCTGAGCTTTTCATATTGGAAGGCTGGTGAACTTGAACTTTGGGTGAGGGAGAGATCTTTTTTTAAAAACCATTATGTATTCAAGAAGAAAATTTATCATCTCTAACAAGAATTTTTTATTATGTGGACCTGGTGGGATTTGTATGGTCTGACGAATGTTTCCCATTCTTCTGGACAAAACAGGTTGCTCTCCATAGTGGTTTGCAAGATGCTTTGACACAGTTTCAAAAAGGGCACTGAACTAATTATAGTTCTTAGGGCTTTTAATTTTTTTTTCTTGCAATCGCTGGATAAAAAATGATCTCTTACAAGGAGAGAAACACATTAAGAAGCCGCGCTGCTCTTTGATGGACTGCGTACTGATATCCGCGTGCGTGTGTGAGTGTGTGTGTGTGTGTAGATTGACACCAGCTGGTAGTGCAGGCAACAGCAGATGCCCTTTTTACTATGGCAGTTGTTATCTGGTTTCCTTCTTTACCACAATAATATTTTGAGGAATACAGTTCCTTTGCCCTCATCTCCCGCGATATTTACTTGAACAACGTTATTGTCTTTTAAGTAAGCACAAGATAAAGCAGATAACACAAGCCCCTTTGTGTGTGTGTATATGTGCGTGGGGAGAACCTGTATGAAATTAATTATAATTAACAAAGAAATGAGAGTATTGCAGCAGACTCGGATCTTTAACTGAACGTCGATTTTGCCGTAGCTCAGAGTACGTTACTGTCCTCACTTTGAGCTGTAGGGTCTGACTTTCTGGTCAACTGACAGCTTTTTGGCTTTTGCTCTCATCACGGTGGCAGCCGGAGTGTTTGAAGGTAGAACTGCTGATTTTTCGTTCAGAGCAACTACTTAAATCAATAAGTAATGAGAACCGGCTCTTGTTTGAACTGTGGTGTGGAGACGCTCCAATTTCTCCCTCACTTTCTCTGAAGCTAGAGAGCCTGCTCCAAGTTCAAGCCGTATCCTAAGATGCATATACTAGAGGAATTGGTTTATTTTCCCACTTGAGATAAAGATCATTTTTCCTAATCTTGCTGGTCTTTGGAGGCAAGATATCTTAGTGCCCATATGCAGTACTCTAGAATTTAGAGGATTTAATATGCTGCTGCCGTTCTCGGTAGCCTAAGACTGAATTGTGTGGGAGTTCTTAATGTTGTCTGAAATCGTGATGTATTAAGAACCCACAGTTTCGCCAACTTAAGCAAGGTCGTGCTGCGTTGCCAGCAGATTCATAATTACTGGGTCTGAAACTATAGGAAAATAGAGCTCTACCAGTTGCATAACCAGAGGACAGAAATGGCCATTAAAATTTACTTGAAAGGAAAATGCCCTGCTGCTGAGGATATTAACTGCTCCCTCTAGAATGAGGCTGCTTAGGTAATATTTACTAAATGATCACTATTTACAACTTTGATTTCAGCAGAAAAGTTACAATGTAAACTCTTCTATATTATCTCAATATTATCTATGAAGTCCTGGAAACCATGTAAAAATATTGGGGCATTTCAGTCTCGGGCTAGCTTTATTAGCATTTGGGTGGAAGGGGAGTCTTTGAGTGAGCCATCTGTTTTCTGTATTATGTGAGCATCTAGGTTGAATTCTCCATCCTTGTGATAATCCCTGGTAATGTCCTTTGGGAAGCTGGTAAAAAGGATCCGAGCTTTCAGGGAGGCTGGCGTGGTCTGGAGTATTAGGATCTCCCCAGTCCTGTGGCTCACAGTTTGATCTTACTCTTTAGAGGGCGGCGAGGAGGACCTGTTTAATTTGACCTCAGTTAGTTGAGTGTTTAAGTGGAGGGACCTGCTGCATCTGGCATGCTGCATTTGAGGAGATTCAGGCTAAGTCAGGAATTAAAATTTGCAGAGAAACATGACTAGAGGAGATTGCATCCCTCTGTTCTAAGATTCTCTCAAACCTTTCCCTTGATGTGTGTTACCCACATGGTTTTGTTACATATGGGATCTGAGATCTTAAGAAAGCTCCTTTGTAAAGTCTGGTGCATGTTGCTTTGATGCCAGAGTTGCAGTGCACAGCCTGTGTGAACAGACACTCATAACGAGTGCCCAAGAACAGGAAGTCCATCTGAAGAAATACAACGCATTTGCAACTTTATTGTGTGTTTGGGGGAGGAGGAAAGAAGGGTGTTAACAGTGAGGGAAAGTGGTGGGTCTGTCTTTAAAAACAAAAATTTTCCCCCTTGGAGTGAAAACTTGTTTTCCTAAATCAGATTATTTTTTTTGGTTTGTTTAGGGATGCGGTTTTATATAGGGGCCGTGTTTGGAGACTGAGTGTTGTCAATTTGCTTTTTTTCCCCAAGTGTTACATTATTAGACCTCAGGTTGCAAATAGTCCTGCTTGTCAAAGAGCACTATAGTGACCTGTTTCTGCTAACTATGGGATTTAAAAAAGATTTCATGCTGCTTTTGTCCGTTTTTATTTCATAAAACATTACTACTGCTCTAAATGAAATAATAGATACACATCAATCAGCACAGTCACCTTTTATTGTTGATTCAACTACCAGGTTTTTACAGAATTCACTCTGCATTTTATTTGACTTGTACATGAATAGTCTCGGCAGACTTAATTCTATTAGTGAAAAAGCACTTTCAACAAAATTATATGCTGACATCCCATAATTCATACTTACAGATTTGTGAAACAGATTTATGTAAATCTATCAAATTACTTTAGATGACATTATTTTTTTAAATCGAGATTTCATTTAAATGGTATCTGCAGAAAATTTTCATATGAAAAATTTTACACGAGCTATGTAAAAAATATATCTCACATCACTCTCTTGTAAAGACAGAATACTGTAATGTTGGAGCATCTTGTCCTCGTTTGTTCTGTAATCCATCTGGTGTGATGTAGGGACTTGGGGAGCATGTTCATAAGGGCATCTCTCTCCTAAACCATAGGCTCCTGGAAGGCAGATGGCTGTTTCGTCGTTTGTTGTTCATTCCTTAGCTCGTTTCTTCATGCATTCATTCTTTCAATGAACATGTTAATAATCTGTGCTAGGGTCTTCTGTGTCAGGAACCGTGCTCAGCTTGCCGTTGCTCAGCAGTCTGAAGGTGGGGGGAGACATCCAAATTGACTCAATACCTGTATGCACTAGGATAAAGGTATAATATAAGGGCTGTGGAGGACTAGGGTGGAACACTGAACAGTGTGCTTTGGGAGTGGGACAAATTGTGGCAGGAAATGGTCTCAGAGAAAGCCGCAAAGAATATATGGGAGTTGGGCGGTTGGAGATGTGTGCTCCAGGCGCAGGGAAGTGAAGGTGCATTTTAGGGTCTAGGTGTAGGAGCAGTGGAAGTAAGCAGGAAGCTGATGATAATCTTGGAAACCAGAGCATGATCAGATTTGTCTTTTAGGAAGATTATCCAGACAACAGTATGGTGGAGAGTTTTGGAGTTAACAGGAGTCTAGGGAAGGAGTGATGGGTTGGGTTTATTGTAGCAGTAATCCGAGTTAGAATAATACGTGAAGACCCGTGCTAATGCAGATGGGGTGGGAGGAGGGGCAGATTCAGCTGGTAGAGCTGGCAGGGTGCAATCCCCATAGGGTAGAACTTGCACTGAAATAAATCCACTTGCACAGCTTCCCTAGTGGACTATGAGCTACGTCCTTCAAGTCTTGGATCTGATGTTACCTGCAGGATGAGGCTCACTCTGACCCCTCATCCCCCACTCTCGTCTCTGTGCTTTTTTCTCCTTAGCCCTTATTTTCTTCTAATACACTGTAAAACTTGATTTTTTTGTCTCTTTTTACCATCCTTACCAGGATGTAAGCTTTATGAAGAGGAACCTTTTGTCTCTGCTATATCCTCAGGGACTAACAAAAAGTAGACTTTCTATAATTGTGGAACAAATGAATGCTAAAGATTGGAGAGAAACATGTAGGATGACTTTCTTTTTTAACCTGGAATTTTGTTTTCCACAATTCCATGTTGAGAGGGATCTCACTTAATATGGGTTGGATGAAATTAAATTAATGTACCAGGTTTATAATCAAGAATTATGGTGGTCTATTGCTTTTACCTTTAAACCTGAGGGGGTAATTTGATATTCTGAACATTGGTAGTAATTTGAAATGGAAAAGACTAAATAAAGTGACCTTTGAATTAAATGGGTCCAGAAGATTGTATATTTTTAATTAAAATATGCAATTAAATTTTTAATTAAAGTATGCTATTAAAAGCAATGTAGGTGGCAAGGGAATGGCTGCAGCTTTGAATTATGCACAGTTTGGGATAAATTGGAGTTTCCTGTGTTTCCCACCAGCACTTAGTCACTAAACGGCTTCTCTTCCTGTTTTCCTCTTCCTGCTCTGACCCCGTGCTCTCGGTGGGCCTCGGTCCTGCTCAGAGGCCCGTGGAGTGTTGCAGCTCAATGCTGTCCCATCATTGGACCTTGGTTCTAAGCAGCCTGTTTGTAACTGCTCTCCTTATGCCAGGAGCAGTTTCCAAGTGATTTTTCTATCACTTGTGAAGAACGGATCCCTTTCTGTGGCATATACGTTAGATTAAAAAGGAGGATGCAAAACAAAAGGCATTCACATACACTGTGTACAGAATACTTGTGCTGACGTGCGGTGTTGACCTGCAGTTTTCAGTACCTGCATGAAGGTCTTAGGCTGTGTAACTCTTCAGATAGCTTCCTCTCTAGGAAGTTCTAGACTCCCTGCCATGGCTGTTAGGACCAAGGCTTAGATGAATGATTCCCAAGTCCCTAGGAGCAGAAGACCACAGGTAGCTAGTGAGGAGAGCTGAGGACAAGTAGTGTTGACCTTATTCTTGATGTTCAGTTACCGGAAGGAATTTTTTGGCTTCTAAAGACAGGATTTATTTGTCTTGAAGGCTCTTTTGGAAAAGTGTTCGCGTTGTCATTTTGTTCAGAATTTTCTTTTAATCGTGTTGGTTTCCATAATGGTTATACTTGGGATTTAAATATAGAGCTTTATACATTTTTTAAATAAGCGATTCTTGGTTTTGGGATTGTCAGTATGCACAATTCAGAATGATTTGAAACACAGATTGGGATGATAGGGATAAATGATGCTTGGTTTCCAAGCCTTTCCTGGTGGTTTATGACTGTTACTAGCTGATGAATACAAAAGTGGGAAAAAGTGGATCCAGGGTAAGTATTGTTTCTTGACGTTTGACTTGCTACTGCTTTTATTTTTTTAAAAATCTGCACTCACTTATAATAACTTGAAATAGGCACTATATAAATAAGATGCAATTTACATTGTCATAGGAATGAATAACAGCACAGAAATTTATATATAGTGAAACTGACATTGGCACAAGAAGTACAGGAATTTGAGACAGTGGGCAGCGGTCTCAAAACAATTTTTAGTAGTAGAACCCTGTTATAAAATGCCTGGTTACGTTATACTTAAGGGGTATTGAGGATGGTCTGGGTTCAAATATACACTAATTGTGAACTGAGTGAAGAAGACCATAGCATTTGAGAACTCTGGATTCAAGTCCTGACCACTAGTTCCAACCTGTCTTTTTGATGTGAGGAAGTTGATTGGCCTTGCCCTGCTTAGGATAGCATTTCTTCCTTTCAGGAGAGGAATTATGAGTATCTCGTGTGATAAATGTGAGGCTAAATTTAAACAATAAAATAACACACAGCTAAAAGGTGAGAATGGGGAGAGACTTGCCTGTCTTGGTATTATCTGTGATACCTTTATATATTTTAAGCATCCAATAAATATTTGCTGACTTGACTAACTCACTGTAAAATGAAAATCTGTGAAGTTCCTAACTTCCCTGTAGTTCCATTGCCAACACGTTAGTGCATCTACTATAATGAACTTAGGAAAGCAGCCGTTTAGCAGCAGATATCTTCTTTCATATTATTTTGCTTAGGATAATAGTAAAATTTTGTTTACGTCAAACACATTCGAATTGATGGGTTGTGTTCTTCCTAATAATGCCACTAAGCAAATGAGAAACTTTGTTCGTGGAGGAGAGGTCGTTTGGGGATAGATATTGTCTGAGTGTACTCAATTTACAGGTAGTAGAAATTTGGCTGACTCATTATTATAGCTAGCCATGATTTCTTGAGGGGTTCGGGTCAAAGACCCATTCAATGGATGGGCCGTCTGATGGGGATGTTGAAGATAATCTCTTTGGTTAAATACGTATCCCCACTATGCTTCTCATTCTTTCATTTAGCAAGCTTTTGAATGCTCAGGTGTGCTAGGAGTAAGAATTCAGAGGCCAGAGCGCGAGACAGCTAAGCAGGGACTGACAGGACAGGCTTTTCACTTTACCCAGCGACCCAATTCCAGCAGGCACTGCTGTGCCCAAGAGCGCCCTCAACAGGCCAATAAACTGTTTCTCTGAAGTGATGATAACATGAAGATTTGAAAAGAAATATCCACTTGTATCTTAAAAATGCATCTGCAGAGTCTCTTCACTTACCCAGACTGTCAGCGCTCGGGCCTTCTCAGGCCTCCCAGAAGCCTGGTTTGTAGCCCCGGATTATCTCTTGCCATTAAACGTGATTCTCAACCTTGGCTGCATGTTAGAGTCACCAGGATTTTAATAACGTAGTACCAGTGCTTTGTAATAGACCGATAAAATAAAAATCTTTGGGAGTGGGACTCAGGCATCAGTTTTTTTTTAAGCTTTGTAGATGATTCCAGTGTGTAACCAAGGTTGAGAAAGCACTTTGATTACAAGCTGCTAAAATGCAGGTGTGAGGGTAGTGCCAGTCCGTAGGGGAAATGGACTCTTAATGCTGGTACAATTGGTAATCTGATTTATTTTGTTATAGAATAGCAGTGTGACAAAACTACACGGTGTTCAGCTTGCCTTTCTTTTCCCCATTGTATTTGTAGCATCTTCCTGATTTAATTTTAAATGGATATAGTAAATTCCATATAGTAGATATATGTTATTTTGTTACTTTTCCTTGCTTTATCTTTTGACTAGAATGCTCTACTTCCATCAAGAGTGAAAGATCTCATCGCTGCCTCAGTAATTTTGTGAGGTGGAAATCATTATCTTCATTTTAGAAGTGAGGAGGTTATGGGTCAGAGGGGTTAAGTAGCTTCTTTGAAGTCACACAGCTGGTGAACCGCAGAGCCAGGATTGGAGCTCCTGTGTGTCTGTCCCCAAAACCCATATTCCTTCCATCATAAACTACTGCCTGGAGCAGATTTTGTTATGTTCACCCATTTGAATCCTGCTCAGTGGCAATAGAACTGCAGCACCTTTCATAAGAGGCACTCTGCATGCTGTGGGCACATGATAAATGTTTGTCAAATTAGTAAAAAGCTGACTAAAAATACAGTGGTTTCGCATGCAGCTTTTTAAAAACAGAACTGTGAGTAAAACAAAATCTCTGATTAGCGTGAGAAAAAATAACTGAATTAGTTTGAGCTCTCCCCCACTCCATTTTTTTAAAAACAGGAAAAATTACAATATGATAAGAGGGCATAAGTTAGCAATGATTATCCTAAATAGTTTTTTTTTTTTTACTTGAGGTATAATTGACATATTATATATTAGTTTTTGGTCCCCAAAATGCAGTCGCAAGTTTTCATGGTTATTAGGTGCTATACTTAGCATCATCTTTTTTTTTTTTGGTATAGTTACAAGGAACCACGTCAGGGTAACCACAGTGGCTATTCTAAATACCTGTGTTCATAATGACTTGGACCTAAGGTGCCCTGTCAAGAAAAAGGCCCTCGTTATGAAATTGATGCAAAAACCGTATTTAATTAAAAGCATTTTGACCTTTACTGGACAGGCATCTTCCAGGAAACCCTCAATTAGTTTGGTTTGACTTTTAGTAGACTAAATCTTTTTTATGTCCATTTTTGTCACCTTTCTGTAGTGTTGCTCACCTTTTCAAATGGAGAAACTTTCCCCTAGTTGAAAAATTGAGACCTTAAGGATTGGCTTTACAGTCATGCTTCGCTTAACAGGGATGCGTTTTGAGAAATGCATCATTAGTCAATTTCATTGCTGTGCGAACATCATAGAGTGCACTTATACAAACCTGAATGGCACAGCCTGCCACACACCTGGGCTATATGGTACTAATCTTATGGGACCATTGTCATATATGCGGTCAGTCATTGACTGAAACGTCATTATGTGACTCATGACAGTACTTATCTGTGCATTCCACTGGTTCTAACCCCTTGATACCTCCCATTTTTTGAGAATTGCGCCATCATTGAGCCAGGGGCAAGAGGGCTTGGATGATAGGGAAAAACAACAAAAGACTTATTTTGAAGGAACTCGCACACCTCCAAATTTTCTGTTTTGTTATTTTTGTTTATGCTCTCTCTTCTTCCTTTCCCACATGTTCTCATTGGTTTAGATGTCCTCACTGTAAATCTTTGTGTTCATATTTCTCTGTATTCCTTGTCTAGGTCATCCAGCTCATTTTAGAAAATTGGATTCAGTTTATTTGGAGAGACCCTCCTGTAAAATAAATGTACATATACGTACATGCACACACACGTGTGCACACACACGATTCTTCACCTTTTAAACTCTGAAATAACTGTACTTGGTAAAGACTGTAAATTTGTCAGGGTACAGTGTATAGAACACGACAGATTCTTGGTCGATGCTTACCGCCTTCCCATTTTGTGGGTAAGGAAACTGAAACTGAAAAAGTCATGTCATGAAGCCCACTCAGCAGCTCGGCAGAGACTTGTGCCCACGGTTTCTGAAGCTGAATATCGCCTTGCTGCTGGGCGCCCTGGCTCAGCCAAGACAAGGATGATGGAAGACTTTGGGGATGTGTGTTTTTTTAAGCGGCACAGCTTGCTGAGTTCTAACTGATGTTTAAACTTGCAAATGTACTAGACAGAAAATGGAAAAAAGAACACGTGTATATTTCTAGAAGAATTGATGTAGACTTCTTTTTACTATTGAGAAAATATGCTGGTGTTAATGAGAAGACCATGTGCCAGAGTGAAAGTGGATCTCTGTCTTCAGTGGTGTAGAACTAATGTATGCCTTTTTCCCCTTCCCTTTCACTAGGGCAGAGCTTGGGATATGGCTTTGTGAACTACATTGACCCTAAGGATGCAGAAAAAGCTATCAACACCCTGAATGGATTGAGACTTCAAACCAAAACAATAAAAGTATGTTTAAATTTTTTTTTATGTTTATTGCAGAACAGAGGTTAAAAAAATTAAGGTATATTATAGTTCTTTCCTTTATTTATTTTGTGCCCATATAGACACTTCTCTGGGAGGCATAGCAGAATTTTTTGTGCTTGTTGCCTGATGGGAGAAACTTTATTCGTGAGTGCTATATGTAATCACTGGTGTATTAACAAAGGGATAGAGCAGGAACTGTCTAGAAAAGAAAGTATTTTATGAAGCCTACTGAATTAAATCTCCTTCCTTGAAAGAGAATTACTTGCCCTATAATTTGAAGAAGCCTCAGACCATCTTCTAGCACAGAGGTTGGCTGACTTGTTCTGTAAAGGGCCGGGTAGTGAATATGTTAGACTTTGTGAGCCATCGTTTCTGTCAAGCTTCTTGACTCCGCCCTTGTAGCTTGAAGCAGCCATAGCCGCTACATGAACTAAAGGATATGGCCGCAATCCTATAAAACTTTATTTCTGGACCCTGAAACTTGAATTTCATGTAATGTTCATGTGTTACAAAATAGTCTTTTTATTTTTTCCCAATCATTTAAAAATGTAAAAACCACTCTTAGCTCATGGATCATGCAAAAACAGGAGGCAGGCTGGATTTGGTCCTGGGGCTGTGGTTTGACTATGTTCTGGCAGGTTCACCTTACTTTGAGGAGATTGACTAGGAGAGCTTACATGCCTCACACGTTATTTTTCCTGTTATATTTTTGTCTCAAGACAAATGGTAAATAATTTTGTGGATATTTTTCCGCTTTTGTGAATTTTTAAAATGCTGATGTAGATTTTCTCTGGTTAAGAAGTTAATCCAATTTGTAGTGTAGACTTCTTTTCCTTTAGAAAATAAAAGGGACGTTGCCGCTGGCAAACTCTTAGTAAACGTGCCATCAATTTTCTCTCTCCTGCCCAGCGTGGACATTGCCGATCAATCACGGCAGTCTTTCTTACTGGGTCTAGATGTGGCTCCCAAATATTTTTCAAAATAGTGTTCCAGACAACCTCTATCAATTGACTCAAGTTGCAACCTATTTTCCACCCTTGATTTAAGAAGTCATCTCAGACTATAGCCTGAAGTGGTGACGGGAAGTTAGTCAAGGCTGACTGTGGCATCCGTCTTGCTTAGAGACTTGTCTAGAAGATTTCTGCTCCTTTTTTCAGGTATCTGGAAATGCAGTGTCATCTTTGTGCTTAAAAGTTGCTTCTCTCAGAATTGTCAGTTAAGGTAGTTCGTTAGCCCTGGGTAGTTTTGACATCTCATTCTTTATATTTATTGGCCCAGAGGAGAAACACCTCACAGCTCTGTCTCGTCTAAAGGGAACTGTATGCTGTGGCCCCCAAGCATACTTGGTATAGTATGTCCAAGAATTCTACACGTTTCTTGATCAAGAAAATGTCCTAGGAAAAGAATCACCCTTCCACCAGAAAATGGTCTGGTTACTGTCTTATGAAAAGTTGAGGAAAAAAATTAGATTTCTAATCCATTCTGAGATCACCAATACTTAAGTTTGTTTTGACGTTGGTTTTTCAGTCTGGACTGTTTTTTCTAACTGTCCACACTTCTTTCTCTGCATACTTTTGTTTGTGTCACAGGGATTAACCTTTTACAAGTACTATTAAGTAATAACCGTGCTTTTAAAAAGAAAACATCCAATATCCACTTACCTTCAGATTGTCTTGTGTGTGCTCTATCCTGCAGATTTTTGCGAGCCTCTCCAGCTTAAATTGATTTCCAGGATTGCTGCTAATTTATCTTAGTTTTGAGGTCCTGAGTTGTGGTTAAGAAGAAAATGGAATAGATAGTTGGATGGCTCATTTCAGGACATACCCTTTTTTCCATTCGAGAAATAACCACCCTTATTTCATTCTAATGAGTCCATTCTTTTGCTAAAAGTCAGTTCTTTTGCAGTAGGTCCACAAGAAGGTAGAAATGCAGGGGAGGCAGGTCACTGCAGAAGAAATGTCTGTGGCCTGTAAAGAGACCACTGGTGACTGCTGTTGTTTCACTGTCCATCACCCAGCCTTCTCTTCAGGGCCCAGCTGCTCAGGCAGAATTGGGGAAGAAAGGACAGTAATGCCTTGTGGCTTTTACTCTGTGACATCTGCTACTTCTCTTCTGATTTTCTGAAATGAGGGTGGGGGTGGTGTAAGCAGCAGGCTACTTCTTTCCCCGCCCCCATTCGGTTCCTGCAAAAATATCAGATAACAGCTGGTATCCTCAATTTGGCCCACATTTCTCTGAGGCAAAGCAGACCATTTTCCAAAACTGTGTAGCACCATTTTTGTCTGTTCCTTCTGTTTTTTTTTTCTTATTTTCAATTAGACATGTCTGTGTTCTTATACACCATCTTGAGCCAGGTTTTTCTAGTGTTCGTTGCTTTGAGTATCTTTTGGAAGCTGCTTTTGAGCCTTACCATTCCCTGTTCTATAAATTAGTCTCTTTTTCTTTCCTCCAGTCCCTCCTGGTGGTGGCTGTCAGGCTAATCTTACAAAAACAGCACTTTCGTCCTGTTACTTCTCACTCACAGTTCTCTTGTATTTCCCTACTGTTTTTACCATGTCATTTGGCTTAACTTTGGGGTGACCCAGTGTTATTACTGTTCTTCACGGTAGTCAGACCCGTTCTTCACTTGCAAGCTGGTCGTATTCCCAGCCTCTGGAGTTGGCTTACGTAGCTCCCACTTGCTGGGAGCTTTCCCACTCATTTTAGTTTAATGGCAGCCATCCCATCTTTTGGAGTCCATCTGAAGTCCTTCCTTCAGCTGCTGCCTTGCTGGGTTGTTCCAGCTTGAGTTGGGTTCCCCTTTCTTTGTAATGTGTTCTTTTTACCCATGAGGAACCACAGAAGTTTTGGGATTGAAGGGACCCATATATAACGGAGACTTAAGCACTACCCTCTGCCCCCAATAAAAGAATCGAGACCTTGGAGGTCATATAGTTTAACTAAGACCAGGCATTTGAAGACAACTGTGACTCAAATCCCTGTCTTTTGATACCGACACCAAAACGCTTGCCATGACACCATGCTTTCCTTTAGAACGCTACAGTAGATTAATTAATGTATACATTATACACAAGTATACAAGTGTTTGTGTACTCCTTCAGATTTCTATGTCTCCCAAGCCCACTAGCATTTATATGTTTGGTAGAATTCCTACTTATTGGGATATTGAAACAGTGAATCAAGTGCTGTGAGAGGTGGTTTATTTAGCAGTTTGTCCTGGGGCTTCCTAATAGCATTAGCCCAGTAGGGTTTTGTGCAATAGATGGATGGTGTGTTGAATAAATGACAGATATTCAGTATTTCTGCAATGAGTGAAGCAAAGTCCCTCAGGCTGTACGAAATCCTAAGGCAGTTATTCCCAAACCTGGTTGCATCAGAATCACAAGGAGAATGAGTTAGAAATACCGATACCAGGACCCACTTCAGACCTGCTAGATCAGTGTCCAGGGGTGAGATGCAGAAGTCTGTTTTTTAATATGCTTTCCAGGTAATTTGTGACAGCAAATGTAAGACCTAGTGCTTAGGAACCACCAAAATATACCTTTTTTTGAATAGGCAGGTTTGCTAAATATTTGGTATTTTTGCAGCTGAAGTTCAGTTCGTTACCAGCTTTTGTGTTGATAATCCTCTTGTGGATAATTCTCTTAACTGGAATATTAACCATGCTTTTTCTTGAGTGTACTGAATGATAATTTAGCATTCGGACTAAAAAGTAGTTCATATAGTCTTTACTTTTTAAAAATTGTGGCTTATAAATTAGGAAAACTTAATATGTTCACCTTATGTTAGAAAGATATTTATTTATTTGAAGTAGTAGCATTCATAGATTAAAGTTTCCAGGGGGTTATTCTCCTCTCCTAAGGATCCCTTTTGTTCCTGGTTGGGTGGTTGTCCCAGCAGCTCACCTTGCTGGTGACGTCACACCATCCCTGAACTGCACGGGAGGCAGTCGGGACAGCTAAAGCCTGTCCACGTGGTCTCTAATATTGAGATGGTACGTAGAGTATGAACATTACAAGATGTTTCTAACGTCTGATACTAGGGAGGGTGGTGAAAAGGTAGTGTCTGAACAATGCAGGCATCCAGGGGGAAAAAAAACCTTCTCATGGCAGTGGCAAAATTGTATGCTGGGGGGCTCTCTTCAAGAGCTCTCTGGTCCCCATGGGAACCTTTCATTTTGTGGGCTGTCTAGGGGCTCAGTGGTTGTGACTATTGTGTTCAGGCTTCATGTTCTTTCTCCATTTATTTTGTTTTTAGAGGGTCTCAAGTATTGATAAAATCTCAACAGTATAGGAAACATTTATGGCTTCAAGCCAATACTTTTTTCCCCTCCTTAAGGAAAAATGTATTTTTGCCTAGGTTAATGGTATTGGACTTAAATTCATGATTAGCAGAGTAAACTCATTCATTTCCAAAAATACTTACAGGCTTTTTTCCCCCCATCAAGTGGTATGACTAGATGATTATCACGCACACAGTGAAATGGATGTTTTGACTCCCAGCATCTCTTCCAGCTTCAGCCCCTTCTACCAGGGGCCTGGGAAGCTTTATTATTCCTGTAAGTGGGCTTGCTTTCTCTGAAAGTAGGAGCTCTTATCTCAAGGAATAGAACTTTTCATTTTTATTGATAGATACTACCCCTAGAAATCCATGTCTTCTCTAGCCCACAAAAGAAAAAAACATGTCTGGAAATAGTACCAGCATAGACAAACTGCCTAAATTTGGTTTTGGTTAAACAGATTTTTTTCTTAATCATTCAGACATAGACCAGGCTCAATTTTACCTTTGTATAAAAATTATTAATTGATATACATTAATGTGAAGTTTCTAGTATTAAAACAATTAAACTATCATTTAAGCACATGGAAAAACTGTTAAAAAATTGGAATACTAATTACCAATAGTAATATCTATTCCTTAAAGTGTTCAGTTTGTTGGAAAGCAATTAAATAAAGCTAATAAACCTTTATTCTACGCTATTGTGTTGCTTTTAATTATTTCTTAAATTTATACAATTTCCTAAGTAGCCTATCCTTTTCTCAATTAGTAACGATCATTTTCACAGACTTTTTTTTCTGTTTAGCATGAACTGTGTCCTTAATATAGGCGGAATATAAAGCTACATTCCTGAAATCTTACCGTCCCTGACATGGCTAAAGTGATTTAACTGGCTTTGTGATCTTGGGCAAGTCTCTTAACCATTTAAGTTTTCATTTATATCTGTAAACTGAATGAATTATTCATCACTGAGAATGTATACTACCAGCCTTTTTTTTTTTTTTTTTAACTTTTCACGGTCTGCCAAATTGCATTTTAAGAAAAGATGTAACTTTTTAATGGACTCATGGTTATCATATAGAGTGATTGAGTTAGTGATTGAGTGAGTTAGTGATGAAATGCAGCACCCTGTCCTGAGGAGATAACAGTTGTACCTGTTTCCCGTTACCACTACTGAAAGTTTAAGAGCCACAGTAAAATTTGTGCTGGGAAACGCTTTTTTAGCTCAGCCTTCTTTTTAGTACAGGATCATAGAGGATGGGGTTGGTTTTATTTATCATTGTAAGTTATTTTATAAAATTTAATTCTACCCATTAGGAAATATTCTATAGGTACTGCATAAATTGGCTCCCCACTGTAGAGAAGGAATGGAAACTGGAATGTAAGTGATGCTAGGCTGTGGGCTTGCCACCTGGTGGGTGCTTGGTTAGCATATCTGTTGCACCATTCTGGGGTGTTTGAGACAAGTGGGTTTTTTATAATAGCAATAATGCTGAGAGTTGATGCTTTTGTAGGGAAGTTTGAAAGCAGATGTTAGGGAGACCAGATAGTTAGCTGGAGCAGAAAGCAGGATGGGGCAGTAATGCAGACGTGAGCACTTAGGGATCATGAGAGGTAGGGGTGCCATGCCAAGGGGTCATGGTTTTATATTGTAGATGAGGGAGAACCGCGGGAGTTCAGAGCAGAGCAGTGATGGGATTGGAGTTGAGTATTTATTAGGAGGGGAAGGTCTGCTTTGTATTTAAACTCCACATCTCTCTGAGCATCTCAAGCCACCCTAGTGTTCTTTTGGCTTATGTAGTTGATCTTATTTTCCGTGAAGATACAAAATGTACAGGCTTGTAGAAGTAGTGTGGGCTTCACAAATTTATAAAGCATCTCCTATAAACTACCCCTCATCTCAACATTTGCATATAGATCATCATTTACCTTTTACCTTGACCAGATTTGGAAAATTTGGAAGTAATAGTCTGAAGGACAGGCCTCAAATTAATGGACAACTTTTGAGATGTTAACCTAATTTGCTATTTAGCTGGTCAGATCTCTATTTGTGGAGGGACAAAAGAGTTGAAAAAGTACATATGGGGCCAGCCCCGTGGCTTAGCGGTTGGGTGCGTGCGCTCCGTTGCTGGCGGCCTGGGTTTGGATCACGGGCGCGCACTGCTTCTCCAGCCATGCTGAGGCTGTGTCCCACATACAGCAACTAGAAGGATGTGCAGCTGTGACATACAACTATCTACTGGGGCTTTGGGGGAAAAATAAATAAATAAATAAAATTAAAAAAGAAAAAAGAAAAAGTACATACGAGGAGGGGAGGCAAAAATGGAAACTTTGAGTAAATGTTTTTTTTGCGTTTTTAAAAATTCAGACTGAGTGCATGTTTTTCTAACTTAATTTTTAACTCATGGTCTGAAACTTTCTAGAGCTATGTGCCTGATTTCGACAGCATATGGCTACATCTGATTATCAGAAACTTTTCAATGCATTTAAATAAATTTCCTATATCTATATCAAGTCCAGTACACAGTCCTTATTTGAAATAAAGAATAACAGATTTTTTTTCGAGTAATGTGTTATTTGTGTAATGTCCATTGTATGTTTTGTGGAATGCTCCATTGTCAGCTTTTTTTTTTTTTTTTTGCTGAGGAAGATCGGCCCTGAGCTAACATCCATGCCAATCTTCCTCTATTTTTTAGTATGTGGGCCACGAGCACAGCTTGGCTGCTAACAGAGCTGTGTAGATCTGGGGCCAGGAACCGAACCTGGATGGCCAAAGCAAAGCACACTGAACTTAACCACTAGGCCACTGGGGCTGGCCCTGATTTTTCGGTTTTTTTAAAACACAAAAAGCCCCAGAGGTTGTTACTTATCTAGGGTGGCCTAGAGTGTATGGGTGGGGGTCCTAGCAGGGTCCAGAACTTGGTCGTCCCCACTTCAGGCCTGTTGTGTTACTCCTGCTTCTTCCAAGCTCTCTCCAAAGTGGGAATTGGATATTTGAAAATTCCCAGAGGGCAATAACTTGTCATTCTCTGAACGGCTTTTCTGTAGATACTATTCCACGATTGTTGGAGCAGAGGCTGCACCTGCACAGAGGGAAGGGTGAGGAGGAGTGTTCCTGGTGGCAGTGTCCTAGCTCACTTCCTGCCCATCCATGCTCTTGAGCCACGGAGGGCCGTGGTGGTGGAGAGAGGCTCAGCAGTTGACTGAACCATCTGCCTTAGGAGGCAGCTGATAGCTCATTTGGACACCCAAGTGTGCCTCCACCTTTCCTGCCTGTTTCATAAATGTGCATCAGCAAAGGCATCTCTGTTAGCGCTCATCTGCTTAACTCTTCTGCTGTTTAAGGGTAGGGTAGGTTAGGGCTTGTTGTCGTATATTTATGGCTCTGGAGAAGTAGAGCTAGGTCAGTTTGATGGCTTGTCTGTTCTACCAAGCTAGCTAGAGAGGTTCAAGTTAGGTGTGCTAACTTCTGAAGAAGAAGAGCCCTTTAATTCCTTGCTGTATCAGCTTTTTGTAGCATTTTCGTAGGACTTTTATCATCTTGTCTGGATTCATGCAAAAACAACAGTAGTCTCGTGTAGGCAAATACTCCCTTTAACCGAGGAAATGAAGCTTAGGTTAAGGGCCTTGTTTCATACAGCTGATAACACTGCTGGGACGGGAAACGTTAAGTCACGCTGGCTGATGCTGGTAGCTTTTATTGTTTTCTTTCTCTCTTAACGTTGTTGACATTCAAGTGTTTTGCTTAGGACCTGGTTGTAGATACCACTATAAACAAACCGAATATTCTCTTGCGGATCTTAAGTCAGGGTTTTTAGCTTCTTGAGACTTTCTGAATCAGGTCTTTGTTAGGTGCAAGGGAGTGGAGCTGTGCCTAGTGGTGGAAACACTCTCCTGCCTTTCAGAAGGTCGCTTGAGACAGCCAGACCTTCAGTTTGAGAAGAAAACTGGTATCTGGAGGTCGTATTTAGCAGATAGGTGAGTTAACATCGATTTAAGTATTTCAAAGGTAATTGGACAGTAAAAGAATTATTATAGTAACCTTGAGTCTCTGTTTTATAGGAGACTACCCATTCTTCAAGAATATTTTTCTGGTAGGTTCTTGCGAGTCTTAGATGCTAGTTTAAAAATTGTAGAAGAGTGCATTTGTCTCTCTTTAAATTTGTGTAGACTCCTTAGAAAAACGTGCGTGGTCCATTTTTTTTGCTCCCACCTCGGCCAGATTTTCCATCAGTGCCTTTAGCATCAGTTCTTAGCCACAAGTACTACATCAGAATTACTCTGGGAAGTTTCTTGATATACTGTTTGTGGGCAAGCAAGAGAGCATGTTCTATTTTGAAAACAATACAAGAAATCTGCTCCCTGTCTGCCTCTCCCTGGGAAGAACTGCTTTGAATGCTGCATCAGGACCTGGAGTCACAAGTCCTGGGTTTGTTTCTGCTGTTGCTCTCTTGGTCTAGTTTTCTCTTTTGTAAAGTGGTGGAGATGGTCCCAGGCTACACAGTTCTTGTGAAATGTTTTGCTTGACATCTAGAGGTAGAAAATACTGTGGTGGCCTGTTACTTTTGGAGAGAGATCAAGAATATTCAGTGTTTTTCAATCTTCCTTTTCTATATTAAAGTTTTATTTTAGAAATCTCGTTGGGGAGGGCTTAAAAAGCTACTTTTATTCTGAAGAAAGTAGTCACTATGTTTAGTTCTTTGGTTTAATTTTGTTGGATATTTAAAAAATTACTTTAGTTACCTTGTGTTATAGAGAAGTGGATTGGGGAAAAAAATCAATAAATCATGCTAATACACTATGTCATTAGTATAAGGTTACCTCCCCCCAGGGGAATGAGAAGTTGAATCCTTCCTGCGTAGGTTCTGGGGTTGCTAATGAGTCTTGAAATGACCCTGGGTGAGCAGGGGGAAATACAAGGAAAGGCAGAACTTCTGCATGGTCCTGGAAACTGGTAATTCCGAAAAAGCTTTAGTTCCCAGAAATTTTATTAAATGACTGTTTAGAAACTCGACTGTTTCTGCTGGCTTTATGCAAACAACCCTGTTCGTATTCCTAAAGAGATTCTGGAGTCATTGAGAGCGGCTCTAACCTCTTAAATCAAGGACAGCAGCCTTTTGCAGAAGCTGGCTAGGCTGATGGGCTCCCTAATCCAGCTGAGCCACGTCCAGCCAGTCTGATTCGTGGAAATACCTTTGGATGAGTTTTATGGGCTTTGTTTTATTTAACATTTCTGTATTTGGTAATTCATATTCACATATACTCTTTGCAAGCTGCCTGGGAATTTGTCCTACTCATTGGGAAAACAACATCAGTGGGTGGCGAGGAGGAGGACTTGACCTCTGTAATTTTTATGAGGTCTCCTGGAAACCCAAAGATGCCCCGGAGTTGGAGGATTACCTGTTTAAAATACCTCTACATTAGGGACTGCCAAAACTTCAGTGTTCATCGGAACCACTAGGGTGGGGTGGTTGATCAAGTGCAGATTTCTGGACCCCAATCAAGACTTACTGAATCCGATTATCTGCAGAGGGAGGCCAAGGAAATTATATTTTAACAACCACTGCAGGTGATTCTTAACAGGTGGTGGTTTGATCTGAGAACCATTATTTAGTGGACTTGAATGATTTGCCCTTGGATTGGTCTATGGTGCTTATTTCAAAACAAATCCGCATGTAAATAAGATTTTAATTTGTGGGTTCTATCATAAACTATCTGCTATGCTTGTGATTAACAGATACACTTTTAATGAATGTAATGCTGGACTTATTTAAGAAATAATACATATTCTCTCTCTCTCTCACACACACACACAGACACACAATTTGCTCATTTTCTGAGCACTTGAATGTCATTATATACTTTTAGCATTACAGGTACATAAACATCATTTAATATTTGAATCTGAGAGTGGGGAATTTGCAGTACGGTTCTTCTGGGGCCCATTCATTTAAAATGGGTATTTCATAGCATAGAGGTTGGGGGTTGAATGATATGATCCACGGTGGTTGTGAATCCCTAAATTATGGAAGCTGCTTTTACAACGCAATAAAAAGTTGTCTCATATTTATAGGCTCCTAACCACACCCTTCCCAGTATCTGGATGTTTGAACTTTCTGGTCAGGGTTTGAATAAATGGGAATTTGCTCTATTATCATAAGAACCCCCCCACATAGCATGTTATAAATATTTAAAGAAAAAAGTTTACTGTATGCCACCTTAATTTATAAACCTTTTGATCTGTAAACTGAATTTTGTCCCAGAGCTGTGTGAAAACAGTGCATACCATTGCCTCCTGCTCAGATTCGCAAAAATGGGTTAATAAATTCTCATCACCAAATTGCAGGATTTTCCTTCGTGTTCTTCGTCATTAACCAGTGTCTTTGGGGAGTTGTGAAATATGCATTATCTGCAAGCTCCTGTGGCTCACAAAGTCAAATGAACTGTGAAGGTGAGGGCTGAAAACACCCCTCTCACCTTTGTACTTTGTTCTTTGAGTATTAAAGAACATTGATCTACCAAGTGGCAAAGGGAATACTATTTGGCGGTTTAATTACAGCCAGTGAATGTTATTGATGCTATCAATCAGCGAGACCCGGGGAAAGGGCACGGTGCCAGACCATTCGGTGCTCCCGACAGTGTAATTAAATACTGCAGGACTGGATTCTCAAGGTAGAGTGAGGTGCCTCTGCACGTCTGAAGCAGGAGAACACTTTGTCGTACAGCAAAGGTAAAGGTGGTTATTCCTGTTAACGGCCCCTCTTTCAAGTCCTGAAGTTCTGTGCACGGCAGTGATCGGTCTCTTCATTGTGTACAGTTCGGGTTGTCTTGTGTTTTCCTTAAAAAGCCTCTTTCTTGTAAAAATCTTCACAACTGTCATACAGAAGGCTTTAGGAATACAGCAATTACTTTTTGCAAAGCTGTTTAGGGGACTGTGCCGCTCAGGTGTCTAATAGATACTTGGAGAATGAGGGATTGTCTTTGAACTAGACTGTTAGTCCTACAAATCAGTTCATTTAAAAAAGCTTTCCCTGTGATTATTCTCTAATGTCTAATCGTGTTGAGAGAAAAATATCTTGGTAGGTTTGAAGTTATAAAACATTCAGTAATATTTCAGGAGTTATTCCTTTTAAATTACCTATTGAATAAATTTTTCATAGTTGTATAACTTAGGTCCACAAAATATATGTAGATAAAGCTTTCTTTGGCTCTGGAGAGGTCTTCTGTTCCTTTATCTGTGTACCTTTATCTCACACACAAATTTCCACCTAGGCCTATTTGAGAGATAAGAAATGCCATAGACAATCGCAAATGTGTTCTGGTACTGCCCTTTTTTTTTTTTTTTTTTTTAATGGTGTATAGTTTGTACCGAGCAAGGTTTACCATAAACAGGCTACCCTTGAGAGTTGGTTTCCTAACTTTTTTCTTGGCATGTGTGTGTACACACACATACACGTACACACGCACTACGTCCTAGCAATTGGGTCAAATTAGGCCTGAAAACACTAAATCTTGGCTCTTGTGGTTTACTGTAATATAGGTATGGATTGCAGACTGTTTTACATTTACAACAGGTGTTTGAAGGGGGATTGTTGAAACAAAATATCTTACCCTTTGTTTAAAAGAGAAAAATTGTGAGAAATTTTCCTTTGAAAGTTTGAGGAATAATTTTTTAAAGTATGTTAAAGGTTTAGTCAGAGTGATTATTTCATCTTCAAGAGTCCCATCCCATTCGGGCCTTATTACATTATATGGAACTATAACAAGACCAGTGGTCAGTCTCCAAGTTTGAGGGAAGCTCATGTGCTTTAAAAGGTATTAAATGTTCATCATGCATGTGCTTTTTTTCCCTTTCCCCTCCCCCGCAAAGGGCAAAGATATCAAATGTAATGTTAAAAAAATATTTAGTTGCAAATTGTTTTTTTAAAGACGATACAATCATGGTTATACAATCTTGGGTAGGGAATATATGTGAGTAATTAAATAAGTGCTAATTCTGCAAGCGTTGTGTCTAGTATGTACCAGTCAACTTTGCTAAATGTTGGAGCATTGCTAAAATACGACAAGGTGTATGTAGTCTTGTCCTTGGTGTCATTGTTTAGGATGGGAGATAGCGCTTGCTTTCGGTGACCAGTATTTGGATGTATGATAAATGAATGCAGAGTGCCATGGAAATGGATATATCACTGGCTGTCGAAGCCTCTGCAATGGTTTCAGAGGCAATAGAGTTTTACAAAATAGGGTTTTTCAGGCAGAGAAGGAAGGAAAGGTATTACACATGAAGGTATGTCTCATCCAAAGACACAGAGGCCTTTATGTGACATGTACTTTTTGGAAGAAACTTACGTCTGAAAACTATAAAGTATACTTACTTTATCAAGTAATAACCTTCTACAAAAATGATTGGTAGGAAAATTTGATTAAACCTAGCCCCATATTTTACATTTATCCTTTTTTAGTGATTTTGATTGATTTTGACTATTCCCCTCACCTAGGTTATGATGGGAACACTTCCTCTATATGGTATATGTATATGACATACACATATACGTTTCTGTCCTTTGTCACTCCCCTGCTCATAAAGGCTTCACCGTGGCATTTAAGGGCTCTAGAATCTGCCCCAGGTCACTATTCCAGTGTTGTCGTCCTACAAAAGCTGGTATCCTGGCTTAGCTGGGCTCTTCTTCCTTGAATACGCAGGTGTAATAGTTATTTCCTGCCTGCGGTCATTTTTTGCCTGTAGTGCCCCACACTATTGTCACTATTTACCAAGTTTTATTTGGCCCTGAAAGCCTTCATTTTTCACTACACATTCTCCTTCTCTCCTATCTGGTGGTCTGCTCTCTGAGGGCAGGCATCTTTGTCGCTAGAGCTCCTCACAGAATACTTATGCTTTTATTTCTCATTTCTGAATGAGGAAGTTGCTGTCTGTTACTGCCTATGAGAAATAGTGAGGGTCTGCTCTGTGTGCTCAAAGATGGGAACATTCACAATTTAAGTGAAATTAAAAGTGAAACTCTGTCACTTCTTGGTAGGGGTTGCTATTCATTGAAGTTATGATCAAATGAAGGATGTATAAAAGACTCACCAGCTGTTTCTTTTCTACAACAAATGAAGGTTCAACTATCGTTATCCCTTTATGTGAGATTTTCCACAAAATGTCCGTCAGCCTGTGTCTTGTTTCCCACCTGTCTCCTTAGATGCAGGACTGTGTGAAAGCCTTAGGACCTATCACCTACCGAAATTGGCTTGTTGAGAACTATTTTCTTTTTCCACACATTACCAACCAGTACTAGTTGGCTTTTATTCTTAAACAGCTCCTGTTTACTTATACTGGGTACTGTGTAGTCCTTCTTTGGGTTTAATTTTCTAACCCAACGTTTTAATCTGTCAGCAGTGCCTTAGATAAACTAGATGCTCAAATACTATATAAATTATATTTTAAGTTTATTTTTGAAGGTAAAGTTGTGACAGGTATCTTTATAGTATGGCTTTGGTTGGAGATTGCATCTGATTAAGTTTCAGAATCTTGAAAGAACGCTTAAGAAGCCGTTACTGGAGAATGGCTTTCTAAGAATTGGATGAGTACATCTGTTTTTCTATAAGCCAATTTAACTTGTGTAGTTTCCAATGAAGCATAAAGAGCCAGATTGTTTGGACAAGCATCACACCTTCTAATCATCTTGCCTAAGAGGCACTTCAGAAATAGCCCCTGCAGGAGGCCGTGGAATAGATTCACTCAGCAGATACTGGAGTGTCGACTTGGTAGGTGGGGCTATCAGGCAGGTATACATATAAGAATTAGTTTCAACCCTCCAGGAGCTTCAAGTCTAATAATATAAAAGCTTTGTAAGTGAATTGTAGTACTTGTTATCCTGAGAGGAGGCTTGGAGGCTGTTTGCTGCTGTGGCAGGATTGAACATACCTGAGTATCGAGTACTAAGTACAGAGATTTCCCTTCTTCTCTAAGTCTCTCTAACGCCCTCATGCTATATCTAGTGAAAGTGTCTGAGATGAAAAATTTACAGTACTACCTGCTAGTGTAGCCTCCTTAGTATTTTTTTATGCTGTGAAATCACATTGAGTCATTAGGCGCTGGTTGCATGGTGACTTGTAACCCGTCCCACATTCAGAAACATACATGTAAACCCTAATCTGAAGTTAGGCGCTATTCCATTGAAATCTACATACTATTTCTGCCACCATCTCCCAAAAAAGTATCCTCTCTTTCTCATTTTGCATCTCACTTTAGGCTCTAGCAGATCTCTGTGAGGGAGAATGAGTAAGTGGGAGGATTTAATATGTGGTATTTTGATTGGAGAAATAAAATTAAGTTGGCCTTTTCTATCAGCCCATTTAAAGATGCTGGATGTTGACCTTCCATAGGACAGTAAGACAGCCTTTTCCTCTTGCTTCAGCCAGGCGTAGGCTTCCAACACACTCATCTGCTGTTGTCTTACAAAACACTTGTAATATTGTACTTGAATATTGTAATAATTATTATAAGAATTAATTTCTATAATAACTGCCATGGATTTGGAAGAAACCTTATTTGTCTAATCTTTGGACTATTTTTTTGTTAAAGTGCATACATCTTCTTTGTGCCAAGTCCCCTCTGTCTTCTTATCTGATCTCAGAGATAATATTTGAGTTTTTTCTTCCATAAATTGAGAATGCTGGTAATACCCAATTCCTACATTTATTGTGAAGATCAGTTGCATTACTTTATGTTAAATACCCAGAACAGTGCCTGGCACATGGTAAGCACTTAGTAAATGTTAAAGGCTATCATTATCTGTATTGCTGTGATTTTATATATATGAAATGATATATATATATATTATATAATGAAATCATTATATGATGATTAAAACATTATTATGGTTCTCCACCTTGGTGCTAATAGTTTTATTATTCCATTTAATCCTTGTAAGTTCCCTGTGAAGTAAGGACTATCATTAACATCAAATTACAAATGAAGAACTAGAGGCTTCAAAGGACCTAAGGAAATTATTTCTGAGTTATATAACTGGTAAGCGACGGAGGCAAGACCTGGACCTAGCTGTGTGTGATTCCATGCCCTGTGTATACTCCTTAACTTTGGAGGGCTCTAGTACAAGCATTAATTTCTGGCCACTAGTTTATAGTATGCTGTGTGGCCAGAACTTCACTGGAAATAATGCATTCTCTTCTGCCTTTTATAAGTTTTTGACCTAGTACTAAACTAACTCATGTTTGCCTCAATTCCAGCCTATTCATGTTACTTAATATTTCTAAAGATTATGTGGCTAAATAAATACAGGCTTATTTCTCATTTTTAATGTTAAAAGTAAGGGAGTCAGTTTTCTTCACCACAACTGTAAAATTCCTAATGCAGAGAGGATAGGAATGGACTCTTTGGTTGCAGCTGAAACTCCCATCTTTGTTTTTTTTCCCTTTTTTAATGCCCCTTTAGTGTAATCCCTTTCTAAAATTTTAATGGGCTAATGAAGGTACTGGATTGGAATGGAGTATGGAACATTTTGATTGACAGATTCCTGCTCAGACTGTGGAATGACTAATCCACCACTGCAGTAGTGGATTTGGTTCAGCCACCCACCCTGCTCCTTCACGTAACTTGTGTTTTATTTTTTGTTAAATTCTTTACATGCAGAGATCTTGAGGAATTTGGAAAGCATTTGTGGCCTTTCTAAGTTGTGTTTCAAGAATATCTTTATCGTGGACGCCGTTTGCCTTTACCAGCACGAGAGTCCTTGTTGAACCAACTGTGTATAGCCAAGCAGAAGCCACGGTGAAAGGGCAGACAGGATCTGCCAACTGTGATACTTTAATAAAAAATAAAGATGTCTGTCAGGACAGCCTATTTGGACCCTCATTTAATTGATACATATGGATGAAGCTGTTTTGGATAGCATTTAATAAATTCTGCCCAGTGTAGTTTTTCAGAGGCTAAGTTTAAGATGTGTGAAAAAGGAAATCTAGTTTGTCAAGTCTCCAGTTTATTATTAGTTGCTTAATACAAATCTTAGAACCAGCATACTTTTCTTTTCGCACGGCTGTTCAGTAGTGTCAGTATTATTTTTGACAATGCCGTATATGATCGCTTATTCTTATGACGTTACTTATTCTTAGCTTCATCTTTAGGTTGGATATGAGAAACAACTGCCTTGAATTTTATTTAATGATGTTGCACTAAGACTTAAATGTGGGGGCCGACCCTGTGGCTTAGTGGTTAAGTGCGTGCGCTCCGCTGCTGGCGACCTGGGTTCGGGTCCCGGGTGCGCACTGATGCGCCGCTTCTCCGGCCACGCTGAGGCCGCGTCCCACGTGCAGCAGCTAGAAGGATGTGCAGCTATGACATACAACTATCTACTGGGGCTTTGGGGGGAAAATAAATAAATAAAAAAAAAAAAAAAAAAAAGATTTGAACGTGATGGGAAGCGGCGAAGTCTCTCTAGTGTAAATAAAAGCAGTTACTATTTTCCCTTTCTGTTAAGTGGTCTGTAATCAAACAAAAGGCAGGCATGTTTAATATGTAAAATATTCTGACTATTCTAGGTACATTTTAATTTAATTGGTGTAAAGCACTGGTCTCAGGATTCTTTGTTTGGTTTTTCTCCCTTCAACTCCCCTCTTCTCTACCCACCCCATGATAGATTTTTCTCAAACATCTCCTAAATGACTCTCAGGCATTACTAGTAGAAGAAATAAAGTAACTGTCCTAGGGGAATGACGCATTTTGATGTATTTCAGGTTTCTTTATGTGTATATAGGAAAAAATTTAGCAAAGCCTAAGATTCTTACCTTCTTGTGTATCTCTTCAGGTATTTCGTTATAAATGTCTGGTCACACTCCCAGTAACCATCATTTAACTAGAAACTTGCATGATTTCAGATTGTGCATTGCAGCCAGTGGTATAACGGAGAACCCCTTGACCAAGAGTCAAGACCCCTGAATCTTATACCCAGCTCTGTGTCTTTGGACAAGTCACTTCACCTTTGTGTGCATCAGCTTCCCTTTTTTTTTAAATATAAACAGATTGGACTAAATGATTTTTATATATTCTTTTTGCTCCAAAATTAAGATCCCTCCCTCCTGCCAGCAACATATTATTCTGTCAGAGATTTTATTGCCTCTAGGGATTTGAATCTCCAATTTGCTAAATAAATGTTTAGTGGAATCTCTAGTTTATGCGCAAAGTACCGTCACATAGGATTTTTGGTATTATAAGGTGGATTATGACCTCTCTTAACTTTTTAGACAAGATTTCAAAATTCAAGTCTCCCCAATAGTATGTGATTATAAATCATCTTACTGCAATAGGTGTGTGGTAGGTACTAGGGTGAATAAAGTAGGATAAAGGTAAGGTTTCTTATTTCAAGGAGTTAAGAAGCCGGTTGCAACACAGGGTAACAGACGAGTACATCTTGGTTTGTTTAGTATTTAAGAGAACAAGGCATAGAATGCAGTGTTGTGTGTCCAGGTAGGAGGTACTAACCCAGACTAGAGTGGAGAGGATGGATGAGAGGTGAGTTTAGGAACTGAGTGATACCCATGCCAAGTCTGAAATGACCAAAATTTAGATGAGTAAAAGCAACAGCTTACGCTAACACAGGGAAGTGAGAGAGCAGGAAGTTTTGGGAAACTGTTGTAGGTTGTGTGTGTTTGTATAGAAAAGGTAGTCAGCGTTCTGAGCATAAAGGACCAAGAAATTTGAGATTAATCTTAAAGCATTAGGGAGTCCTTGAGGGATTTTAAGCAGAGAATAAAATGATCAAATGTATTCCATGGTATCTCTGAACTTCTTGTTTGAATTAAAACAATCTTTATATAGACTTCAAACATTCAACAAATCCAGTCTCAGTACAATTTGAGGTTCAATATGTATTTTCCACTGATGTAGTTTTCTAAATTCTGTGTCTTGGAATACCTCTTAAAGGTAACTACTCTAATCTATAAGCCTTCCTGTTAGGTGTGATTATTCCTTTTGGCCCTAACACCTTTGCTAGAGCTAATCCTTACTTTCTTGCGGACTTATTTCCATGTGCTTTGTTCTCAGGTTTATTCATTTGCAGCCCTTCGTGATACATGTCTGTCCTTATGCAAAACCTAATCTTGGTGAGATTACATGTAATTACATTACATTGCTTGTGAGATGTACATGCCTTGATGTGTGTTTGAGACCTATCTGGTAGGGTTTTGCATTTAGAAGTAGATCAAAGTACTCTACTCTCTTTTGGGTGAATTTTGAGGTCTGTGGCCTGAACTGTGGTTAGAAATCACTTCGTTTCTGTGTACTTTACTTCTGAGTTCTTTTGGAGGGTCCAGTGTAGCTACCTGTCTACAAAGCCTTGATGCTGTCACAAGACCTTTGCTACTGCCTACCAGAGCCAGAACTAATTTTTATTTAGTGATAGTCATTTTTCAGACAGTCTCATCAAGACTCCATTTTTTGATATGAACAGCAATTAACTCTCAGTTTAAATAGGCATAACTATGACCTTGTCTACTCTTTTCAGCCGAAGAAATCGAATGGAGCTTTTCAAAAAAGTCTGAAGTGGCACGTCTCTAATTTGCAGGTTTAATGTTTGTAGTCCTGGGTCAGTAATTGACAAGTGATAGTCGTTCAATGGTGATCTTGCCAGTGGGAGATTTTTCAAATGTCCTTAGTTTAATAAAGAAGGAATTTCTTTGTTCATTTATAGACTTTATCACTTTCATCTGTTGGTATTAATGTCCACGGTCACTGATCTTTCCGTTGATGAATCAGAATCGAGAGTGTTTGTGTTTTTGGACAAAGGCGTTTGGACTTCTATTGAAAGTGATGTACTGGGATTTTAAACCTTACTATGTGCATGTAATAAAGTACCAGTTCTTACCCCTGAGATATTTTTGTTCCTTTTAATTCTGTGTATTTTGATTAACTTGTGTTTTGATAGCCCATTCTTAGTATATCTGTTACTTGTCATTGAATGTTTAATGTATAATTAGTTTTAGTTGCTGATGAAGAAATGAGTTTTTAATTACAAAGAATATACTGTGTCTCAAACCATTCCATTTTTGAGACCTAATTACTTTGAGAAATCTATTTTTATCTCTGTTTTGTCCAGTCTGATCTCATTTGTGAAGAATGATTTGAGAAACCATTGGCTAGAACATCTATTTGCCTAGTTCTTCTGACTGCCTGCCTTCCTTTCCCCTCAAGTCATCTCACTATTGCTTGTCTTTGTTTATTATATCGCTTGTAGGGTTGTGAGAAATTCCAGGCTCAACCTGAGTTTTAAATTGCTAACTTTGGAGTAGATTGGTGTTCAGTGTTGTGTTCCCTGTATCATCTTTAAATATTTAAATTGCAGACTTTCTGGCTGCCTCTTAAATTAGATCCGTCACTTAGTAGTTTTGACATTTCATAACCTTGTTCCTCAGGCATTAAATATTCACCTGTTTAAATGGCAGTGAAAATGTAAAATCCAAACTCATCTATTAATCCAGTGAATGGAGATTGGAGACAGCTTGCACTCAGTGAAAGAAGCTGTTTTCACCCCCCGGGACATATGCCGGAGGGTTATCATACTGCCCTGTGCTAACATCTGCCAATCCTCCTCTTTTTTTGCTGAGGAAGACTGGCCCTGGGCTAACATCCATGCCCATCTTCCTCCACTTTATATGGGACGCCGCCACAGCATGGCTTGCCAAACAGTGTGTCGGTGCGCGCCCGGGATCCGAACCGGTGAACCCCGGGCCACCGCAGCGGAGCGCGTGCACTTAACCACTTGCGCCACTGAGCCGGCCCCTGAAGTATTTCTAATACAGAATTTTCCATAAAACAAAACCATCTCTTCGGTCTTCTCCAAGGGATTTTAGTCTTGAAGAACCGCAAAGATAGACTTAACCCTTTAAGGTTTCAGATAGCCCAAGAATGGTTCTGTAGGTGAATTTTAAAGCCAGGCAACAGTATGAGCTTCAGGTCCACAGAAAAATCAGAAGGGAGAATTGCTGATAGTTGCCACATACAAAGTTTGGTCTGGAAACTGATTTGAATCTCCAAAGCACAAGTCCATATCCCACTGCAAGTCTTCTTCCTACTTGGGTCTAAGTACATTTTCTGCTTATAATCCTTTGAGGTAGAAGAAAAAGAAGAAGAGATGTTTTCTTTTTCCTGGAAAGGAGGATGTTGCTGACAGTGAAATCCTTTATAGAGCAAGGGAAAGGGGCTGCTTTAATCCCAAGAAACAATAAAAATGTAGTTGGGAGACGTGGCAGTTGGTCTGGGAGGAGGGCGATGGCCCTCTCTTCTTCTTCATTTCCTGGAAGTGGGTTGGAGGGGGGTGATGGTGGTGCGTTGCTCATTTAATCACATTCTGAGAATTAGAAAGTAACAAAACTAATTTCAAAATCCTAATTATGATGTGCAGTTTCTCCAGTTAATAGCAATTAGTGGCCACTCATCCTTTCTTGGGAAAAGTTAGTTTTTAAACAATACTAATGGAAAATGAAATAACATCGCTTTTGACTTAATTATAATTTCTAGTGCCATCCTGTTTTCTGCTGTCTGTGCTCAATTTCACTGTGTACGTGTGTGTTTAAGAAACAACCAAGATTCGTTTCATTTTTCCAAACTCTCAGAACAACTGCACTGATAAGCTGTAGTGTGGTATTGTGGCAAGAAAACGGGAGAAGGAGCCAGGGATGTGGGGTCAGAAGGTCAAATTTGAATCCAGAATTGAGCACTTGTTATGTATAACCTTAGGCATGTTATTTACCTTGTCTGTACCTGTTTCCCTGGCTATAAAATACTAATGTATTTTATACACGGGGTTGTTGTGAGGCACAAACAAAATGGTTGTATTTGAAAATGCTTTGCAAATGGTGAAGTCTCATAAGCCCCTAAAATTAAATAGAAATATTGTTTGTTACCACCATGAGTTTGTATACAATTCAGTCACCTCTGTCCTGCCTGTGGTGGTGGGAACCGGTTCTTTGACAAAGGTACTGAAAAATACAGTTTTGAGAAGATTTGTTATTGGTTCTTGGAGCCCATTTAATGTGGCTGTGTTCTAAAAATGTACCCGAGATTTGTTTTAATCAGGTATGGTAAGATATACAGACATGGAGATGATTGTTATAAAGGAAGAAGTTTATACTTACAGATCTCTGGTAACAGGAGGCACGACACGCTGTGCAGGGCCACAAGGGGAGGCACCAGAGGTGGTCAGGAGGCAGCGGGAGAGTGCAGAACCTTTATTGGGGTTCTTGTGGGAAGGAAAGGGTGAGGCAGGGTAGGTATGCTGGGTAAGTTTAGCACTGGATAGTTGGAATAATTTTGGAGGGCTCTGGGCTATAGGGGTGGTCCCTGGTCCCTGGTCCCAGCCCTAGCCTGGGCTGATTTGAGGTGGGAGGAATATTGGCTTAGTGTGTGTGTTTGATAAAGGAGATAGGAGTGTGGGCTCTGGATTGGTTGGTTTGTATATCAAAGGCATACTCACAGGGTGGTTACTATCTCTAGGAATTAGCTATCCCTGGGAGGCCCAGTCTCTCCAGGATCAAGGCCCTAAATGCCAGAGCATCAAGAATACAGAAAATAAGAAAATATAGTCAGTATAGGCTGGGAATTAAAGAAGCAATGTGAACTGAAGACTCGACATTGAAGGAAAAAAAAGAAAGCAGATAACATAACTGACCCAAGTATGTGTTCAAAGCTTTTATATAAGCACTAAATATAAACCCGTTTTCCTAAATATATTTTAGGATTACTTTTAAAACACCCCACCCACACTCCTCTTGAAATGCACAAGGCAGTGAATGTCACTGCATGAGTGAATTATTCTGGAACACAGTAATGGACTCAGGTTACTCTCAACTTTAATGGTCTGGATCTTTACATTCTCAGATGCATGTCAAGGTAAATAGTATTTATAATGTCATCATCTAGGCCTTTAGGCTCTGTGCTAAGCATTTTATGTGGATTAGAGATTATTTTATTAATTATTCTTAATAACCTAGAAAGAAGGTACAGTTATGTGGTAGTCGACTTAAAGAATTTGTCCAAGTTCACAGACCCCTTCCTGGATTGAATCTGGTTTTGAGCCCAGGCACATCGGTTAGAGAGTTGTCACCGTCACCTGCTGTTAGACTGTGTCACGCCGTGCCTGAGCTCATGGAGAGGCACCCTGCCTCTACTGCGTGCTTCCTTAGCCACTGGGAGTTAGCCTCCCAACTTTGGGAATGTAGAGATGCTTACTCTGTTGCCCATGGGAAGTGACTCCCCATAAAGGGGCACTTCAGCCCCATGATCTGGAGCAGACTAACAGCTGACTTGCTGAGAACTCCCTGCCGCTGAAATAAAGCCCTGACATTCTAGATTCTAAGGGAGTCCAAGTGGTGTGATTTTTAGCTTACCCAGATAGTTGAGAATTGTACTTTAGAAAAGAAATTGGATATTCATGTATTCACATCACTGAATGCATGCGTAATTCATTTGCATTTGCTTTATATTTTTATCAGTTTATAGTAGTCCCAAGACTAGATTCCATATGAATTCTTTTGGAATTTTCCTTCATTTTTTATTTTGCACTAACATGTAAGTTCCACGATCTTTATGGTTCTTAAGTGTTTAGGCATAAAGAAAAAAGAGTAGTATGTGAATAGTTATCTGTCTTCTCTCCACTACTATTCCAAATTCCTGTGTCTGTGGGACAAGACAGTGCTAATGTGACTTCCAAATATAGCCTTTAGAACAACAAAGGCTTTCAATTGTTAACGAGCAAACTCATTAAATAAAGGATAAAGGTATTAAATGTTAACACTATTGGGGCGGGGGTGAAAGATAGCAGGACCTTTATAAGGTAGTATAAAAACTGGCTTTGTTTTTCTGGAAAGCAAAAAAAAAAAAAAAGTAATAACACAGAGAGCTGTGGGCATAATTTAAACCATGGAGAAAATATTTGGTGTTTCATACCAAATACCAAAAGCTGTTTAAATTGAAAAGGTGGTTTTTTGTTTTGTTTTTGCAGTAAGCAATGAACTAGAACAAAGGTGGATACTAATGGATGAAATGAGCAGGCAGAAGTTATCATCTCCTGGTACTCCAGCAAATCAATCCCAGAGCTAGACCTACTGGTCATTTTTATGAATGATCTGGAAGATGGGGGTTTATTGTGATGGGGGTATGTCTGTTTTTGCAGTTAGTCCAGAAAAGCTTACAGTTAAACTAAAGGGAATAGCCAGTGAGACTCAGAACTATCTAAAAATTGGCAGAGATAGGTTTTAGGCAAAGAGTCATTTATTACAATCTGGGCAAGGTCTAGGTGACTTGATGAACTATCCCTTAAGTGCTATGGTCCAGTAAGCTGTTGTGGACTCACAGGATCAATGGGCTATTAGATTTGCTTTACTCAGCAAATATTCTAGCATCTATGACAAGCCAAGATAGAGAGGATACAGTGATAAGCGAGATAGCTGTAGTTCCCTCCCTCATGGAGCTTACGTAAAGAATTTTGATTATAAACAAATACACTCGGACTTATTCTCTCTTCCATCCTTGTAGAATTTTAGAGACTATATCTCAAAGATAGGAAGCTTTTGAAAGGATACATAAAACGGCAAGTAAAGTCAATAAAGAGACTTAAGATCTTTTGGAAATCAAGGTTAAAAAGACTTATGGATAAGAAAACAATAGGGGATAACGGGAAATAGCTCATTCACATATTTAAATTTATGGGAATTTAGGGGTGATGGAAAGCTATTTTGAATTAAATCAAAAGGGCATACTTACTGGTAGTAGGATAAATTTTTTAGAAACATGGCACCCCCAGAGATGGGAGAAACTCAAAAACAAGTTACAAAAATGTGTCAGATGAATTGAGTCTTTAAGCTTAATCTTTCAATGGATCCTGAACCCCTACTTTACGGGGTTGGCCTCATTGAGGACAACTTCCCACTATGAGTAGTCCTGGACTATGTGTACCACTGGTCTGTTTTGAAAACTTATAAACCTAGGGGTAAATACTGTCTTCCTTCCATCCAGAGGAATGGCATTTCTCATTTGTTGAGAATTTCTCCAGAAATTAGTAAAACAGTTAACGCTGGACTTGCCTTAACTTCGGTGTTTGTCGAGTGTTCCTTATGGAAAAGCTGCTGACTTGAGGCAGTCTTTGCGTTTCTGAAGGGAGGTAACTGCATGTGCGTATACATTTAATTTTATTTCCCTTTTCCAGGTTTCGTACGCTCGCCCAAGTTCAGCTTCTATCAGAGATGCAAATTTGTATGTCAGCGGACTTCCAAAAACAATGACCCAGAAGGAGTTGGAACAGCTTTTTTCACAATATGGACGCATTATTACTTCTCGCATTCTTGTTGACCAGGTCACTGGTAAGTAGGCAGCCGCTTTGGACAATCTTTTATGCGTTCTGACCGGCAGATTGTGAAGTATTCTGCCTTCCCATACAGCAGTCTTGCCTCTAGAACACATCAAAGGTATATGTGGGCCAGAAAATGCAATTTTCTGCTGGAATTGTTCATAAATATGCATGGATAAAAATAGACTGTGGAGTGTAGTGAGTGAGCCTGAGTCATTTCCACCCTGAAGGTGCAGGTTCGAAGCCTGTTTTATGGCTTGTAATAAATTTACAGATGCTATAATCTTCATTTCCAAGTTGCTGTGTGAAAAAAGCTCCCATCCTTCTTATAAAGTACTAATAAACAATCTTATTTTTGTAAAAAGCATAGTTTAACACAGCCATATGCAGGTAGTTCTCCAAGGGAGGATTACACTACGTCTACACTAGAATAGCTGTTCAGGTTTTCCTGCTGTGTTGTATAGGCAGGTGTAAGAGTTTGAAATTTTGAATGTTAAAAATTTGTTTTATGCCTAATGTAACTTTTAACCAAACTGAAATGAGAAGACTAATATATTAAAACTTTTGTATGGGGGCTGGCCCAGTGGCATAGTGGTTAAGTTCGTGTGCTCCATTTTGGCAGCCCGGGGTTTGCAGGTTCAGATCCTGGGTGTGGACCTACGCACTGTTTATTAAGCCATGCTGTGGGAGGCATCCCACATATAAAGTAGAGGAAGGTGGGCACAGATGTTAGCTCAGGGCTAATCTTCCTCACCAGAAAAAAAAAAAAAAGAAGTTATATATTCTTGGGGGACCATCTGGTGTCATAGTGGTTAAGTTCAAGCACTCTGTTTTGACGGCGCAGGGTTCACGGGCCCAGATCCCGGGCGTGGACCTACACACACAGCTCATCAAGCCATACTATGGCAGGCATCCCACATATAAAGTAGAGGAAGATGGGTACAGATGTTAGCTCAGGGCTAGTCTTCCTCACCAAAAAAAAAAAAAAAAAAAAGAAAGAAACTTTTGTATGTAAGGAAGCTCTTCTGCCATAACTTTAGAAAAGCTAGCAATACAGATTTGATTATGGATTTTTAAAATAAAGTATAGATATACTTTTCTATTATAAAAGCAATACTTATTCTTTTTAAAACATATTGAAAGTAGAGAGACATGGTAAGGAGGGGGAATAATCACCTGTAGTGTCATACACTCAAGCAGTCACATTAAGATTTTGTGGGGGCCGGCCCAGTGGCACAAGCTGTTAAGTGCACGCGCTCCGCTGCGGCGGCCCGGGGTTGGCTGGTTTGGATCCCGGGTGCTCACCGATGCACTGCTTGGAAAGCCATGCTGTGGCGGTGTCCTGTATAAAGTGGAGGAAGATGGGCACGGATGTTAGCCCAGGGCCAGTCTTCCTCAGCAAAAAGAGGAAGATCGGCAGATGTTAGCTCAGGGCCGATCTTCCTCACTCACTCACACACACACACACACACACACACACACACACACACACACACACACAAAGATTTTGTGGGTTTTGGGGGAAAAAATAGGTTTTCCTCTTTTCTTTCACGGTGTTTCTTCTTTCTCTTTCTCCTCTTTTACTCTCCTTTTTCTCTTCCTCCTCTCTCTTCTCTCTTTCTAATAATAATACCACTAGAGATACATTGTGTATTACAATGTCTGATTTTTTTTTTTTTTCTAAGAAAGCAGTGGGTTAACCACAATAAAATCAGGCCAGGTTTTTAATTTTTCAAGTGAAGATTAGTTTCATTGATCTGAATTTGATCAGAAGCAGCCCATGTTATGCCCCTCTGTGCTGTTAATTGGCCTCATAGGAAGCACTATCTTTAGAGTTCTGAGCAGAGAGATACCTACCATCCTATACATGCTTAGGAGACTGGCCTGTGGGTTTTGCTCTAAGGAGGAAGTTTAGTTAAGTGAGGCTATATAAAAATACAGTCTTTTCTGCTTTGCTGCATTTCATAATCCTTATACATTCTGTCACAATGTGTTGTCTTGTACAGACTGCTAATGGGGTTAAATAGAAATCCAGGCCTAGGGTTCAAGATAAATTTGTTTAAAGCAAAAAAAAAAAAAAAAAAGGCATTTTATTTTGTTCATGTTATTCATGCTTTTTAATTCATTCATTCTTAATGAGGACTTAGTGATTGAGAGTACATTTCACCTATGATGCAGAAAGCCTATGTCTTAACTGCAAGTCTGTCCTGAGTATATGGGCTCACAGGTGGACTTACCTCACCACCTCCTGGTTTAGTCAGTGGTTCTCAAGCGTGGGCCTGCATCTGCAGCACCAGCGTCCTCCTGGAACATTGTTAGAAATGCAAATTCTTGGGCCCCACCCAAAACCTAATGAATTAAACGCTGAGAGTGGGCATTTTACCAAGCCCTTCAGGTTATTCTGATGCATGCTTAAATTTGAGGACCATGGCTTTAGATGACTCAGCCTGTGTAAAGGCCATTTCATTGCTAATCCAGTGCTTTCCTCGTGGAACAGTTAAGTCCTAGCGGTTATTAATTCTTAAGAGGAGCTAGTAGGTAACTGAAAGGATATGTTTGCTCCCATTTCATCTTTATACTTAACGGCTTTCAAGGTGAAATTATTCACTTTACTTGAAATGAAAAATCCTACAATTTTGTTATTCAGCCATCAGGTGATAATAATGTGCAACGTATATAGCTTTATTAGGAAAGGCACAGTGAGATAAGCGTATATGGAGAAAATGCCCTGTCTACCTTAGAATAAAATCCTAAGCCATTGAACTTACACAATATTAATTGTAAAGCAAGGAGACTTTCATTCCTTTTTAAAATTCCTATAAATCGTGATGGTGTGGTGCATTTTCTCAGCCTGTCTTTCTCAATAACCTCTCATTGTTTTCTTCAATGACATTACTCTGAGTCATCTAGACTTTTCTAGCTACTAGTCCCACGCTGGTACTGCTAGTACCTGTTCGCTTGCCAAGCAAAGTGTTTCCCTGCAAATGCGTATCTCCTGATGGCCAGCTCTGGCCACCCCACTGGCCTGTTTAAGCATTCCACTTAATTAAGTGGAATGAGTTGGGTGTCCCTCCACCCCTCCACCGTTTCTGAAAAGCGGGACAGGTATTCCACCATCCCTCAGCTTTCCCATTCTTGTCTCTCAAAGCGGGGAACGCCTGAGACAGGGAATGGCAGTCCATCCTCAGGAGTATTGCTGCTAAAGCCAGCAGGCTTCGAGACTTCATTTTATTTATTTTTAACATCTAAGACCCTTGTACCTCTTTTTCTCCATATAATATTATTTCTCTAATAAAGTATAGCTAGTTAAAAGTAATAGAGGAGTTTCAGGGAACCAGAAAAGCCTCTTCAGACATTTTTCTTAAAGGACTGGTATCCTATATAATATTATTAAGTAGAATTTTATTATCTAAAAATTTAGCTGGAATATATCTTTCTACCACTGTGCATGTATTTTTAGCAAATGCCTGGTTCTGTTCTCCTTGTTACAAGAAAGGGAGTGCCCTTTGTTTCTGAGCTGTTTGTCCAATAGCATAATGTGAAAACTAGAACTCAAGCTTGCTGTTGGCATCATTCAAGAGAGCGAGTGTCTGGGAGGGAGAGAAGAAGGCGGGGAGGGAAAACACGGACATGCTTGGGTGCTTTCTCTTCTTGGCTTATTGGTAGGCATGTGATAGTGGGTATTCATATTGTATAGGTGACTTCATGCATTAAAAAAATGTATCTAAAATTGTGAGTCTACACTGAATTACTGAGTTAAGGTAAAACTTTCCTCGTGTGATTTTGTGGCAGATGTTATATGTGGGTGAAAACACGTTCTTGAGAAGGAAAAATTAATTTATCCTTTCTTCTCTCCCCTTCCACGCCCTCTTTCCCAAATCCTTATCCACATCTACCATAGGCATATCAAGGGGTGTAGGGTTTATCCGATTTGACAAGCGGATTGAGGCAGAAGAAGCTATCAAAGGCCTAAATGGCCAGAAGCCTCCTGGTGCCACAGAGCCAATCACTGTAAAGTTTGCTAATAATCCAAGCCAAAAAACCAATCAGGCCATCCTCTCCCAGCTGTACCAGTCTCCAAACAGAAGGTATCCAGGACCTCTAGCTCAGCAGGCACAGCGTTTTAGGTAAGTCTGATGTGGTGCTCACGCCCAGCTGGTAAACTCAGAAAAGCTTCACTAGTACTTTTGTTGACAGGCTCTCTGGTTTGCTATTATTATTATTGTTGTTGTTGTTGTTTTTCTTATGAGCACAGAGAAAACATTGGAGAATAGTGTCATTTGCTAATATTGAAGATGAGGACAAAAGGATGATAACCTACAGGAGTGATTCTCAACTGGGGATAATTTTGCTCCTCAGGGGACATTGGGCAGTGTCTGGAGACATTTGTGTTGGCATAACTTGGGTCGGGGTGCTGCTGGCCTCTAGAGGGTAGAGGCCAGGGATGCTGCTACACATCCTACAGGGTGCACTGTAGCCCCCAACAACAACAAGTTAGCCAGCCCAGAACGTCATTCGTGCCGAGGTTGGGAAACCCTGCCCTGCAGAGTGCTGGGTGCTTCCTCACTATTTCCAGTTCCAATTTCTTCCTTTTTGTTTTTTCTTGATAAGATTTTATTCTGGTGTCTCAGTTTTTAGGTCAAGCTCTTTCAGTTACTTTGCTTTATGATACCTGCACCACTAAGGATATATAACCCATATGAATACATTGTTGCTACAAATAGGTCCCTCTCCCTTTTAAAATTTTTATTTCTTATAGTTTAGGGGGTATCAAACCTTCTCTTTAAAGGGCCAGATAGTAAATATTCCAGGCTTTGTGGGTCAGAGTCTCTGTTGCATATGTCTTTTTTTTTTTAAAAAAAAAAAAACAACTCTCTAAAAATGTAAAAAACATTCTTAGCTCTTGTGCTTTACAGAAACAGATGGCAGCCTGGATTTGGCCTGTGGGTGGTGGTTTTTAGACCCCTGTGTGGTCTGTAGAATGACCGTGCATCATTAGCCCAAAGAAGATGTTCTATCTCTTAGACAAATAGAAATATTCTAATTTTTTAAGTTTTATTTTCATCCTGGGGTAACAACCAAACAAGAGTCATTTAGAAAGCATCCCTAATCTGCATGTGAGAAGAGCAGTGACTTTAAGTTAAACAGAGCACAAAGCAAAGTCATAAGCAAAGTCACTCAGGTTTTTATTTTGCAGAACATTTTTTAATATCCTTTTTGGCCATATGGTATACTCCAGCCGTAATGCCATCTAGCCTCCATGCTAATTTTTTTTTTTTTTTTATCTCAAGTTCATGTCAATTTTCATTCTTTCCTTGCTGGGGCGGAATAGTTAATTCCCAAAAATGTGATCATAAACATAGCTTAATAAGGAGTTAAATATTTTCGAGCTTAAATCATGTGCATTTTTTCATTCGGGTATTGAGCGTGCTGAAAAGAGTGGGTATAAAATCAAATAATCTCCTTTTAAAATAATTATGTCACCTGAAGGGTAAGAAAGAAATTTGCTATAAACACATGTTCACTTCCTACTTAGGGTGGCTCTTGCCCTGGGAGAAGGGCTGGTACTGTCAGAAGGCTCCATATGGACCTGGATGACTGGGTACCCAGTTGGTTGAGCCTTGTGTTCACTTCCCTCTTTGCTTTAACTTTTTGAGGTAAAAAAAAAAAAGCAAACGCTCCCACCTTTGACTACGGTGGATGGTAGTGGCAATTGGGCTGAAAGGAGAGATCTGTGGGGGATGCTTGACGCTTGCTCTTGTGGAGAAGGAAATCTCACAAAGCCTTTTCTTAGCTCTGCACGTAGGGTTCCTCTGTGGCGTCTTAAGTAAATAATATTTTTTGCAAATTTAGCACAATCTTGAAGGAATGTCAGAAGTGTTTCCTGGGCAGCCTGTTCAGTTAACTTCAGAGCTCTCTGGGGCCTAGAAAAGAATTTTGAGCTTCAATAAAGTTCTTTGAAACTTAGTGGTTGGTTTGAACACTGTGAAAGTTTAAAATGTTCACTGTTAGTAGAGAGCTATGTATTCATTTAAATTGTTAGTTATTTTTCATGTTTTCAGATTTAAGCTCTGGTTTTTGTTTTATGGTAGTTAAGTAAAACTGTGTTCTTAGAATCAAGATTGCGTTCTGAGGAAGATTGAGCAAGAGGTCTGAAATGACAGGATATTCAGGAGAATGCCTGATTATTGAAATGGCAAGGCGTGTAGGTGACTCAAATATTAGGCTGTTGAAAACTGCTCTCTCTCTTCTCAGCCCCACCGAGCCCCCTCCCTACATGCCCTGTCCTTTTTATTTGTGGTTCGGTAAAGCCTTACAGGATGTTCAGATGGTCAAATTCAATATCTTTTTAAATATCTTCTGCCCATTCTTTGTTTTTATCTTTTAGTTCCATAAGTTATTAACCTGGAAATTCTTCCTTTCCTTGACTCCTGTAAGAAGAAATTTTGGTAAAAGGGAATAAGAGTTGTCTGTTTTAAGGGAAACTTGGTTTCAGAAAATAAGGAAGATTTTTATTGTCTTTTCAGATTCCCAACACTTATCTCCATCACCTCACTTCTCATTTCTTCCATAATCTCTGTCCAGATAATAAATTGTGAACTAGTCTTTGAGCTCGGTCACAGTGTAAGATTGAGTATAAGAAGACATTGCGAGCCTTATTCCTAGAATTCAGGTTTAATCTGATGTGTATTTGGTTGCTTTTCTCTAATATCTGTAAAAATTTGACTGTCATTACTTTTTTTTTTTTTCCCTGTAGTTAAGGTTGCATCTTCTTCTTTTACCTCATAAAGATTCTTGAATTAAGGACTTGCTTGTTTTGTTGCTATTTTGCTCTTCTCTAGTTCAGGTCAAGATCATCACACACATATTTTTGTTCCTAATATCTGTGTCCTGATTCTCTGAGCCTTGAGTTTCTTACCCTCCGGCAGACACTTAGAAAATTTCTCGCTGTGTGTTTTTATGTTGTCATAGTACTTTGGGAGTTGAGAGAGATTGGAGAATACAAGTTTTAAGTATAATAATAGTCAAGGATACTTGTAATGTTCAGGAAATGCACCATATTACTTAAGGTCCAAAAAATTAAAATCTGTGTAATAAGGATTAAGTTTAAAAGTTGGGTTGTCAGGTTTATGACTCAGCCAACCCATGTGAGTAATTAGAAAGAGAAATTATTTTAACATGAGTACTCCTGATCTAATATGCTGATTTAATTGACTACAGTTTTCAAAAGAAGACCAGCCTTATTTATTTGGATGGATAGTATAATTCAAGCCCCTTAAGTATATTCTTGGGACATGGTATCTGAATTAAATTTTCAGCTAAATTTTTTCATCTCTCTTCTTGTAGAGCAGCTCTAATTTTATTGAATGTGATCTAGTCTAATGGCCTGCCTGCCTGCTTCTCTGAGCCTTTATGCATTTTTAAAGGAGCCTTTTAAATCGGCACTTGAGTTGCATTGAAGGCATGTGCTAGTTGCACTATCCCAGTTTCCTTTTGGGAGAAACTGGTATCAATCCTCCTGAATAATATTTGTCTCTCTTAGAGGACAGATGATACCATCTAATTGGATAGGGGGTAACTTGATGATCTTGTTGTGGTTTAACTTCAAAGCAAATCTTGAACGTTCTTTGGAGAGGTTTTAAGAACCATTATTTGTAGAGTTCAGGGTGTTTTTTGTCTTACCCACTAGTAATCTCTCTTTATATTTTTATTTCTGACTTTAATTGACTTTACATTTCTCCTTTTACTTGCATGTGGGCCCTCCTATAGTCTGTCAGCTAAATTTCTTGGAAACTAGGCAGGTACCTTTTTATTCTCTGCTTACAAACATCTAGCTTTAAAATGGGAATGCTTTACCTAATATATGGTTCTCTTCAAAATATTGCCTGGTCATAGTCCAAGTTGTATTTCTACTGATAGAAAAATGTTTGTATACATATCCCCAGTATATATATTTTCATAAATTATATGCACATGGGCTTGTGCTGTTACATTCTTTAACTCATAAACCCTAATCACACACAGAAAATAAAGATAGGATAAAGATGAAGTAAACAGTACATCAGATATCTTGCTAATTATCATGCTGACTGGTTTCATATTTTATTACCTAATATCTTAGTAAATAATATACCGTTAAAGCGAGATTCATAAAATGATGATCTTGATAATTTGGTATTTCTTGTCTGACTTCATTTGAGACATGTTGGGTTATCTTGTATCTAACCTCATAATGTGGTTTGTACTGGGAGTAGGAGAAATAATCAGCTCTCCCGTATTTGCTTGGGTTTCCCTTAGTGTGTCATCCTCACCTTGATGATGATGATGATGATGATGATTACTGCAGTAATCTTTTTGAAGCTACCTCTTCTTTGAGGGTTAATTAAAGCTAGGTTTCCCAATCTAATCCTCCAAATCCACTTAACGTGTTATTTGTCCAAGATAAAGAACAGGTGAGAGTGTCACTGTCCCCTTGGGGACCGCTCAGTCTTCCCTCAGGAAGGTATGTGATGCTTGGAGACTGAGTGAGGGTACTGGGTGCAGTGTATCGATTAAATATGAGTAAAGAATACTTTATTTTTAAAGTTTAAAAACATGTATTTAATAGACACTTTAATATAACTTGCCACACTGCAGTACACCATCATGCACACAACCCCCCCGCCCCCCCCCCGCACGCACGCTCGCACACACACACACACACACACACACACACACCGGCTCATTCTGGAGGCTACTAACTTGGTCTCCACTAAAAATTGGCTTCTGTTTTTAAATGAGCACATATAAACGGTGGCTGTTCTGGAGCTCTGGACAGACCCAGCAAAGATGTATAATTGTGGAGAGGAATAGTGGCCCCTGTGTCTGTAAACTAGGCAGTGCATGCCGCACCGTTTTCTCTCGTAAATGCCTAGTTCACAGTTTTCCAACTGCTATAGACTTGGGGTGCATGGTGCCCACATGGAGCGCTCACTGCTTTCTGCCGGCTCCCGTGAGAAACATGGGTGTGTGGCACTGAGAGAGCAGGGAAAACTGTGACCCAGCTGACTGCAGGCAGAGGTTTTCAGCATTGCTTGGGTCCTGTTTCTTAGGTCCCATGTTCTTTCCTGCTGCCCTCATTGATGGGAAAGTGGGGAGAGGAAGGAGAGGGAGGGGGAAAGGTTGAGATAGAGGCAGATAACTTGACTTAAATTCTAAAGGCCTGAGTTTTTCCTAAAATGGGGTATTGAGTGAAGAAATCAGTGGTCAGGATTATGGTAGCATACAGGATTTCACAGGTGGGGCAAATGAGAGGCCCACTGAGAGCGTCCTCAGAGAGCCTAGTATAAACATCCCAGGCCTCCTGCCTGGAGATTCCTGGGATGGAGAGTGGGAAACGAGATGTCTCTTCCTTAAAGTGCGTAATTCACTTCTAGGGCAGTTTTGGTTTCCCCCCTCTCTTGAAAATACTAAAAACTTGCGTAGGAGATTCTGTCTCTGGACTTTTGGTTGGTGTCCTAAGCTGGTGGTGGCAGAGTGTGACACTCTCTACCTGGGCCCAGTTAATGGGCAGAGATGATGTAACTATTTTGAGTGAACCGATGAGGTGTCTCTGCATCTGGGCCTTTCAGCACTTTGGAAGGAGACTTCAATATGTTCTGTTCTACAGGAATCACATGCCTAATGCATTCTGTATTGACCATTCCAGCAATTTTATGAAATTATCTGTATCAGATTACTTCATGGTTAGTGATAGTAATTAGTGTGCATCTTTATTTCTGGTATTTGTGGCCTTTATTTTGGAGTATAAAGGCATGGCGTCTTTGACTATACTCATCATCTCTGCAGAAAACAAAGCCCTCCCACCTGTGTGTTCTTTCCACACATGTGCTTTCTCCCGTGTATGTGCAAATGGGCTCCCCCCCGCAGCCCTCCTGATTAGTTTAATTCTAGATTAGTTAAGGATAATGTTGGTAACCTCATTTCTTTAATGTGGTCAGTGTACTTACTGTAAACCTGCAGTGATCCATGCTTAGTGGTACAATGAGGAGTGAACATGTCCCTGCTCCTGAGAGGGTGGTGGCGCTGAAGACACACACGGATGAGGATCCTTCGTCACTGTGATTTGTTCGGTTTCCTTATGCTTTGCATCAGCTCAGTTCTTTCTTTGCATTTTTACAAAAAAAAATGCCCAGAGGTGATTAGGAACAGGAGTGTGTGAAGGTTCTTTTTCCAATTCTGAAAGACCAGAGAGAGAGGTTTTTTGGCTTTTAGAAAACTAGAAGGAGTTGCTTTCTCTTGTGTGCTGGACCCTCACTTGAGGCCACAGGTTAGACAATAAGATTGATACATTTTTCAAACTTACCGTTCCCAGGTGTTTAAAACAAAGAAAAAATTGTTCCCCCAATCCAGGGTCTTAGTTGGAGAGTGTTGAACATTGTGGCAGTTGAGGGTGTCATATGGGCAAAGGATTAAGTTATGCCTGCCGCCTCTAAACATGTGTCATTAATTGGTGCACCTCGTGGACATTTGAAACATGAGAATGGAAACATGAGAATCTTTGAAACTGATAAAGCAAGAAGAATCAAGTACTATAAAATCAATTTGATTTTTGATATAGTGAGAGGGTGGAGAGTTTTAAAGAGTATCCCCCCCGCCCCCCCACCGGCAACCACTTTCTTTTAAAAATTTTAAGAGAAGCTCAAGTTGGTTGGTTTGTTTCTCCCTGGCTCCTTACCCTGTGAGTAGGGCTACCCTTCCTGTAGCGTAGTCACAACAGGCATCAGGCTCAGGTCCCAACTGCTCGCTTTGTCGCTCACTGGAGCAGTGAGTCTCCGTCTTTCTTTCTCTGGACCTTCGCTGAGCATGTAGAGAAATGGGAGGTTCAAGGTTGTCTATGAGGTTCTTCCCACTTGTAATAACACCACTTTGATTCTAAGAAATGAAAGTCCTTGCAAGTTGGGAGGTTGAAGAGAAATTCATGGAATTCTGTCATCTGCAGAGTTTGACTATCAGTGCCACCATTCACTAGCCCCGTGGTCTTGGGCAAGTCACTTAATCTGTGTGCCTTTCATATACTCAGGAACAAATAGAGTTAGGAAACTTACAAGTAGGATAGGTACACGTAGGTGCCTGTGGAGCAGTTAAGAACTTGCTTGGCAAAAGGTGAGAACCCAGACGTTCATGATTCCGGAGCCTCCACACGTCCTTTCTGAATGGCTTCCTCGGATGACCACCAGCGTTTCCCGTGTGTGGCACTGACCCTTGTAGAGATAAACTGTATCCATCAGAAGAGCGAGGATCTTATGGCAGTGGGTACCCATTCTCTCAGGAATGTGAAAAGACCCAATGTTTTGTGACTTCACGTACAATTAATAAATATACAAATATCCCCTTGGAAGATGGCAGTAACAAGCCCAGCTTTCTGGAACATCGAGGGGGAAAATTAAAAACTGAAGTTTGCTAAATGTGTGTTTTGCAGGTTGGACAATCTGCTCAATATGGCTTATGGAGTAAAGAGGTAATGATAGAAGTTCATGATACTCATAATCCCTTCCCATAATTAATTAGTTTCTTTGATTTGGGGAGTGACACCCTTCATAAGTTTGTGTTGGGTTTACTTTTGCATGTACAACTTAATGAAAAGCTGCTGTTTGAAGCACGGTTGACTCAAGGAATATTTTTATACCACTGGCTGCCACTTGGGCTTTGACAAAGCCACTATTTGTTTTATACTGCATTGTGACATTATAGCATGTTTACATATGTGTTGGTCCCCCCCCCAATCCTGCTTAATTCATGAAGCCAGTTCTAAATATATGTCTTTGCTATTGTGGATAATATTATTCAGTCTAGCATATAATGGCCATTTCATACCTTATTAATACCTTGACAGTACAGCATGTCACTGCAAACCACACACAGACTTTGGTTGAAACGTCAAATCGTTGTATGTATCTGTTGGGGGAGGGGAGTTACTGAAACTCTTGGGATGGGAAAGGGAAAAGACAGAAGTCCATTGCTGTAACCAACCTCTTTTTCTGTTGTGTGTGTGTGTATGTGTGTGTGTGTTTCCTATTTTGTTTAGTAGGTTTTCTCCAATGACCATTGATGGAATGACCAGTTTGGCTGGAATTAATATCCCTGGGCACCCCGGAACAGGGTGGTGTATTTTTGTGTACAACCTGGCTCCTGATGCAGATGAGAGTATCCTCTGGCAGATGTTTGGGCCTTTTGGAGCTGTCACCAATGTGAAGGTCATCCGTGACTTTAACACCAATAAATGCAAAGGTTTTGGATTTGTGACTATGACAAACTATGATGAGGCTGCCATGGCGATAGCTAGCCTCAATGGATACCGTCTGGGAGACAGAGTCCTGCAGGTCTCCTTTAAGACAAACAAAACGCACAAAGCCTAAAGAGCTCTTGTCCTCAGTCCATTTATATATGAAAACTATACAACAAAGGCAAGTTAAGAGAAACTTTATACATTAGTAAATGTCTTTGTAAGTCAGTGTTGAGATGGGGATAATACGACTACTTAGCATCCTAAGAAATATGTGAGATTTTTTATTGCTAGTATTTGAATTAAAACTTCTTAAATATCTTTTATGTTTGAATATGGACAAGAGGTACAGGGTTTTTACCTGTCACATTGCATTCTATTGCCTTCTTTGAAGAAGGTGGACCTTTTAAAGTGTTTCAGCTAAGGGAAGACATTTCTTTTCTTTTTACATAACTGCCTTGAACCTGTGAGTAAATATTGAGGCTTTGTGTTGTAATTCTTCAGTTGGTTGTGTCTTTTTTTCCCCCTTTTTTTTTTCTTTTTCCGATTAGCTTTGTGTTTGGTTTACATTTAAAGCATTGCTGTTATGTCTAAGAAAAGTATTTTGAAGTTTACATTTTATTTATGAAGTTGAAAACAGTATTTATTTTGTAATTATGATTTGGGTTGGGGAAGGGGGGGGCTACATTATAAACGCTTATTGTAAGAATACTGGAGAACTTTTCGTAAAGCAGTACCTTGCCAAAGAGATAAGAGCCTCTTTGATGTGGGTTTAAAAAAAGCATCTATTTTTATAAAAAAGAAAATTTGGAGAAACTTTTTACTGGTCCTGGAACAAATATTTTGACTTGAATACTTTGAGAAATCTCTTCATATGACACCTAGTGAGCTTTTAAAATTTACCAGGAAATTTGCAGCGGTTGGAAAATTTAGAAAGATTTATGATGTAGAAAATACTTTTGAGATCTTTGTATGAAAGGAGTAGAATCAATGGGGGAAACACTGCTGGTTTTGTTTTTGTAATCACCAGTGGAGCGTCTGATTATCCTGGTTATTATGTGATAGGTGGCTCACATTGATTTGTGATTTTGAAACAAATAAAAAAAAATTTACAAAAGAATATATAAGAGCAGGCAAGAAATTTAAATTACCAAGAGATGGGGGAAAAAAATCTGTTCTTCCTAAAGAAATCCCTTCAGATAGAGCTCATGGTGTTTAGTGATGTACTTGCAGTATTGTTTGAAGAATTGTTTTGTCTTAAGGAGAAAAGATGTTGCACAGGATTTGTACTGCAGCAAATCGGCAAAAGTGATCTGAGTTGGATATATTTGAAGGTATTTTGAAAGTTACGTTCAAGGCTAACACCTGAGCTTTGTGTAATGTAAATAAGACCTTGTGTTTATGAACCTTTCAGCTAATTTGATTTTTTTTTCCCTTACATGCCAAGTGATGTTCAGGTTTTGAATGTTTTTGTATCAGTTTTTTCCTTTGTAAATGGCATTAACATTGTTACTTGAGGTCTTGCTTAATCACTTTTGTTGTCCTGAGGACTTGAATTTACAGTGCATCAGATTTGTTGCTAATTTTGTCTGTAGATAGTCTAGCTTCAGCTGTTTATGGTGATGCTACATTTTCGTTTATAAATATGTTTGTGGTAAAAAAAAAAAAAAATGAGTATAACCATAGGTTTTGAACAAATTTCCTTACATTTTTCATACAAAAATCATAAATATCTGTATGCTATTGAAATTTAACTTTGTATGATGCTTAAACCACTATTTGGGGAAATAATAAAATAAGTCTTTACCATGTATGAAAGAAATTTTAAAAAATACAAAATATTTTCTGATTAGCATCTAGCTTATAATAAATTTTCAAAAAAGCTGAAGGCAAAAATGCCTTCATCAGGATGCACTGAGAACTATATAGTTACGTCCTGCTTTTTGTATAAACTGAGATGCTCACATGCTTCCCCTTAGAACAGGCAATGTGCTATGCATAACGTAGTTGTACATTATCTTTGCGGTTGCGTTGAGTTTTATTTTTTATCATTTAAAATTGTAGTTATAAAATTTTTCAGTATAGTACAGTACATATACTGTGAGGCGCGTGCTAAAGTGAATAAGCGAGTTTTCATGCTGACCCACTCAATGCTATTCAGAAATCAATTGGCTTAGCACTTTCTCATATCCTTAGGTGCATTTAGATTGTCAGAGTTAACCTTCTGCGTTTAAAAAAAAAAATAAAAAAAACAAAATAAGTGTATATACTTAAAAAAAAATAAGGTTTCCCTCATGGGAAAACAGCGGCTACATGCTTCTTTCCTATACTACTGTAGCAAACCAAGGCATTGATGAGAGGGCATGCAAATTGTGCTTCACTTTACAGTGTTTATCAGAGCACTTAATAAAATGTAAGGCTGGTATTTATTTGAAGTTGTACAGTATGACTTAATTCACATCTGTTGGAATAGAAAATATATTCTGTTGAGTATTTAAGAGGCTGTACATGTTTTCTTTTGTGTTTGGATTCTTTGTACTTTTCCATGTTCAGTACATCAATAAACAAAGTTGAAGGGAAAGTACAGTGTGGTGAGTAGGTCTTTATACGCATTCTGGGGGCTCCTGTGCTCAGTCTAATGAACTTGCTCTCTTCAGTTAAAAGAGGTTCCCTCAGAGCCGTAGTTGAAAGCAGGGTCATCTAAAGTAAGAATTCCAAAAGGCATATTAATTGAGGTAGAATGTGCAAAAAATTTTTTTGAATGACACCTTCTGATTAGTTAGCTTTCAAATATGACTTGATGAATAATTTTTATAGGAATACGTGCTTTTATCTGCTAGTTGTAAAGTTTGGGTAATTGGATGCTGACATCATTCTATAGCTCTGATTTAATAACCATCAACCTTTTTTGACAAATGGGAGTTGTCTTCACACATTTACTTGCACTAAAGGAAAACCAAATAGAAGGAAGGTAACTTATTTTGCTTCCACTGGCAAAATTCACTTCACCCACGGGAGTAAGTGTTGGTGTGTGAAATTTATTTTTGTTGCCCAAGGACCAGATTGTCAAAGAGACTCTTCTCTAAAATCAGAAACTCAGTTTTCATTAGGTAAGGATTGATATGTGTAGCACATGTGTACAAATCATGAACTGTGCCAACCCCGTGTTTCACATACGTGTTCAATTCTTGTAACACATCCTTAACAGATCTGTGGAGGAAGAAAAATATTTCCTGCTGATCTTTTATGCAAAAGTTCTACTTCTATAGAACTTAAGAAAATTTGATATAATAATATCAATAAGTACTTTTTTCTTTTTTTAACAAAGTATACTAAATGGCTTCTTTTAATTTGATTGTATCTGTCAGCTTTTTTGGTACAAAGCCATTGTAAAAGTAATTGTCCTGAATTCACAACTTAGTAGTCAAGAGCATAGCTGAATGACAAGACGATTCCTTTTCTTCCAACATGCAATTAATCTCAAATCTCCATACTCCCTTTTATGTTATATGAATTTAATACTCTAATTTTGTAATGTTGGAACATCCTCCCCTCACCTCTCTCCTCTTGCATGCTTATCAGTATTTTGACTGGTTTGCATGTCAGCAGTTCTTTTATGTTTGAGCAAATAGTGGAAAAATTCTCAGTAAAGGAGATTTGTGAAGCTCCTGGTGTACTTGAGGAGAAATGTTTTTTCACTTAGAATCCTTTCTCACCTTATGTTTGCAGATTATCTAGGGTATCATGATTCAGTGTTAGAGTAGCCAACATAAATTTTTAATCTTAACATCATTTTCCATTATTTTAATCTGATTTGAGGAAAAGTGTTAGCAATTTAACCTTCCTGTTTTTTAAAAATAAACAGATTGCACGAGTTCCAACCTTACTTTATAAGAGGATGAAAAATGTAGTGGAAGCTTCTGACTTTCTGCTAAAAGGATATAAGAAAATGTGTATATTTTAACAAGTATGTTAAAATTTTAATACACTTTCCGAACAATGTGCATATACCTTTCATTGGTTAGAAGATACAAAAAAGGCAGTGGTTTTGATCCTTTATGCCTCTGTTACCATATTGGAACCTTAAAACAGTGGAAGAAAACAGAAATATTGCTAAAATCGTAACAATTTATTATTGTTTGAGGAGCGTTTATAGCCTCAATTATTGCGATGAATGGTTCATTTTTCTCTACTATTCTTTGTATTTTTCCTCTGAAATTCCCAAAAGTGGGCTCAGTTCCCTTTAAGTTGGATGGATTAAAACATCTACACCATTAATATATGCAACCTGTTGACATAGGGTTACTGAAATTAACCTTTCCAGAATTCTGGTTCATAGAAATAAACGCAAGTATTTTTTGGTTGTTCAACACAGGTTTATTGGTTATCCATGTCCTCTGCTGTACCCCAGGTCATAAAAATGAGCAGGATGTGGCTCTTAACCTTCTTGGAAACTATCACCTAGGAGAGAGGACAGATGAGCCACCAGGCCATGACCACAATGTCATAAATGCTATGAGAGCTCAAAAGCAGGCGTCAACCTACCTTGATGTAGTTTTTATAAACCCAGTTACAACTTGCAAAAATGAACCTGCTCTGCCCTTTTTATAGATTCTGCTTTTCCTTTCATGGTTTACTAGCTCATTTGTGTAATTTTCAAACATTTAGTTTAGTGAATCTTAAGATGCTTTCATATTCGATAAGTTGTCCATATCCTTTCTGAAGCAAAACAAGAATTATATACAGTCAGATACTAGTTATCTGAATAGTTAAGTTGATGGAGGAATTTGGCTGGATGTTCTTGCTCTCTCTAAACATATAGCATGTGGAGTGACAATTTGCAAAGCACTGATATAGAAAAATACCCTGAATATTAAAAGGATGCTGACTGACTTTATGCTACTTTGAATTAAGACATGTCACAATCTTAGCGTCTCAAACTCAGTATTAACATTTCTTTTAATTTACATAATTAAAGATGTAATTGTTGAAACTAACCAGTAGTAGTTGATACTAACCCCCAGAAATACTCACGGACGTTACATTTTCAAATACCTTATGCAACCAAGCATGAACCCTTGCTGTGTACAGCGTTTCAAAAGGGCAGACATAAACGTTTGGAAGACATATGCCTCTGTGTTCTCATGCAGCCTGTCTTGTGCTCCAGAAGATTTATCCACATCCACAGGCAGCTGTACAGTACAAAGAAAGTCGACAGTGCTGTGCACAAAGTACATCCAAAAGAAAAGGAGGAAGGGAGTGGTGTGTGTGTGTGTCGTGTGTGTGGGGGGAGGGTAGTGAGTGGGGTGGGAATGGGAAGCCACGCAGAAGTGATAGCAATGGAGCCTGGGTCATTAAGAGTAGGTGGGATTTGAAAGAGATTGGGGGAGGGAATTCAAGAAGACAACACTGATCAAAGACGTGAAGGTAAGCTTCTCACTACTTGTAATATTTTCTGGGTGCTTAAGTCATATTCAATATGACCTGTGAGTTCCTTAAACATTTTTGTGTCCATGACTCGTTAAATCTCAGATGAATCTGAAATTTGAGTCCGTAATGAAATAGAAAGGACCTGAACACTGAAACTTGGTTCCTGTTCTCTTGCCCATTTCTACTGGAACACTAAAAATATTTGCTATGATAGATTATATGTGAGGTTATATGTGATTTTAGGAGTTGCCTAGAACTTGCTAGTAAGGACATTGCCTTCTTTTAAGAGGCATTTATTTGGAGCATGTTGTTCAGTGTATGCAAAAAGACCAAAAAAAAATCTCAGTAATAGAATATTGGACCAATCTGTTTCTCAGAATGTATACTTTTCAGACTCAATGGTTTAAGATGATAAAATGATGCTTCTTTAGTGTTGATACTGTTGCAAGTACTATAATACCTGGGACACTCTTATGTTGGGTATGTATTTTATGTTTTTCTTACCCATCTCACTCAAATGTCACCTTCATAGAAGGCGAGGGGAAATTATATAAAATCCAAATATTTCTCAGAAATTTCCAAGATGAGGTTTTAGTGTGACGGCCTTTTACCTTTTTGTTGTTGTTTTGGAAGCTAGGTGAATAGCCACACCTTCCCTTGCAGTGAAGAACCTCAGGAAAGAGAGGCAGCCCATTAAAATAGCCCTTCGGGGGAAAGGTTTGTTTGTTTGTTTATTCCGAAGGGCCCTTTGACGTACAGATTGTTATGCTGTCTAACTCTGATGTTCATTGTGCGCTCCTTTCGAGACTCCTCCCTGTGCAGTTTCAGAAGCAACCAGCCCTGCTGTGGACCTCCTCGCAGATGTGAAGAAACCAGCAGTCACCTTCAGTGTGACCCATCCTTTGGAATGAAGCACAGTTGGCAAGGTAGCTTTGTTCTCTGGATTGCACTGCCATCATGACAAAGGTGCAGCAACTGCGGTGAGAATGGGGGAGGGAAGTTATGACCTGTAAATACAGGTGGTCAGGCATCCAGAAGATGCAGAGCCTTGATTTCTTGGAGCCTGAAGGAAAAGCAGCCAATGGGGAAGTACCTTTGAGCACGATGTTGAAAGTGAACTCCATATGTTTACAGGTGTGTTGTAGATCTTTTCCCTCGTTAAAAGACAGGTTTTGTGAAGTTGCAAGTAGTAATAATTACAAGAAATAATGCAGATTTTCACACCAAGAAGTCCCCGAGTTACTATCAAAAAGGATAAATAGCTATTGCTATAAATGTCAGACCAGAAATTGCATTACTATATTACTTAAATATTCTTTAGCAGAATTTCATCTTTTGAGAATGGTTGCTGCTGTGTGTTCTCCATTTGTACCCAAGGATATGTTGCAAGTATTTTGGTTTTCAGGAGTAACTCTTAGAGAGGTACCTGTTTTACACCCATCCATTGCATAAGGAAAGCCTCTTTGCTTCTTCAAGTAAATTGCTACTCCTGTTTTCTGTCTGAAGATTAAATGGCCTGAGTATCTGATGACATTCTGTCTTTCCTAAATAAAGGATGGTGAGAACTTTTTATGAGTTTATCTGAAACTTATCCTAATAAAGATGAATTATTTTTCAGTGCAGTGGTAATATACTTTTAAAGTTGTGCTTCACAGACTTTTTCATGTCATGGGCTACACATCTGTGACCTCTTTATGATGTGACAGCACACTGGCTCACAGGTTGGGATGCTCTGTTTTAAATATTTTATTTTTTAAAACTTCACTCTGGTAATTCGTTCATTAAATGTACATTGAACACCTGCTCTGTACAAGTAGCCGTGCTGTATTTCTGGGCTGAACATTTAATTTATGTCTATTTTTTACTGTAGTTTTGAGCTGGAGGACACTCTAGGGATCTCTTTCAGCACCTTATTTTGCAGGTGTGTAAGTCAGGCCCAGAGAAGTTAAGGTTCTCCAAGGTTGTTTTGGTAACATGAGACCTGGCACTTGAACCCGGTTCTCCTGACTCTTGGAATTCTGCCCTTCTCTATCACTGAAGTACCAGAACACATGCTGAACCTGACTTTCATCAACTGTGTCCTTTGTAGCATCAGATTTATTGACTCTACAGGGTATGTATGGCATCTAGAAGTTGAGTATAGGTAAATACGTGTAGTGTCATATTATGATGCACTCAATATAATTTACATCCTTGTGGATAATTTCAGTCAATAATACTAATATAATCACTGTAGAAAATTTATGAATTTCAAAAAGTATAATCAGAATTTACTCAGTCTTCCCCTGAAAAAGACATTTGAGTACCTTTTGTCTGACACTTTTTAAGTCGTGATTGTATATCTAATCTTTTTCATAAACATTTTAAACATACACATTTGTTCTTTTTTCTTGACAAGGATGTTTTCCCGTCTTTTGATTTTGTTCCATGAGTGTATGGGGAATGTTTTTTAACAGACATGAAATAATGCATTTCTGATTTTGCTTTAAGACACGGCACCTGAAAGTGTTGTCTGGTTTTTATTGTATTGCTTGCTGCTGACATTTTATCAGTGAGGTATAAAATTCAGGAGTTCTACATGGTTTCCCATTATAGCTCCATTCCTCCAGGCTGTTATACAGGCTGAAGACAAATTAAAGTCCAGAAACGGGGGTGATGTCTCCAATCCCCAGTTTGGGGAGATGCCTGAATGCCTCCTTGCCTCTGTCTAAGGCGGGTGATTAGGTTGCAAGTTTCAGCCAAGCATCAGGGGCCTGGATGGAGAGAGAAGGATGAAGCCACCTTTTCTCCTTATGGACAGAGGACACATAGATGTCCTGGAGTACTGGTAAGTCAGCTGCCTCCGTCCTTTCTTTGCTTAGCAAAAGGAAATGCTCCCTTCCCGAATCGGGACGAGGAGGAGAGGATGACGACGAAGAACCCAATTGTGGGTGGGTAATTTTTCCGCCTCCTGCCTTGGGTCTCTGATTGCACTGATCTTCTCTCTTGCCAGGGTCTGGGTAAATACTGTAGTGGCCCCTCATTGCATGTGCTCAGAGAAGTGGCTGATGGTAGAAGAGCACTTGGAAGAGGATTGAGGAGGCTGAAAGACGCTCGTTAGAGTGCACCTGGCTCCTGCCATGACATCACAGGCGGACAATAAACGGCTCTCCAGAAAGCACGACAGCCTTTTTTCACCCCTTTCTTAACAATGAGACGTAGATTGGGCTTGTTCTCTATTCAAGCATCCTTATGAGTAAATGTCTATTTTTACGGTAGAGCTGCACTTTAAAAATAGCTCCAATCAGTGCGACTCTTTTTCCCCATATGTTAAAAAGTTATACACGAGTTAAAATATCTCAGATTGCTTAAATTCTTCCAGACACAAGGCACTTTCCTTTTTCCTTTTTTGGGGGGTGGAGGGAGGCGGAGGAGGATTAAATACGAAGTAAGGACTTTCTCTCTGGGCGTCTTCAACCCCATTTTTGTTCTTTGAGACTTTTTTACCAGTAACAAGGCTTTTAAACCAAGATTTGAGATTTCTGACTGTTAAAAAAATTCATTAATATTTGGCGGGTACAGTCTGCTTCCTGGAGCGATTGTTTATTTTTGTTGCTGAGAGCAATTAGCTAGAACAGTCACAGTGCAGCTGTTAGATACTGTAAGCTCCAGCGGAGATCACAAAAGGCCTTATGCACATTTAGAGTTTGTATTTGGATTGTTTTTAATGGGTGATTCTCCTGGATTCTAACATGGTAGCAAATTCGATTGGGTGATCCTGAGCCAAGTCACATGTACGATGGGATCCTCAGCATGCTGTGTTGATCAGAGTCACTTAACACCTTGCTTTGTGGAAGCCCGGATGGCTGTGGCTGCTGCGTGCAGGAAGAAGCTGTGCCACTCCTTTCTCTCTCAATCCTGCCCTTGCAAACCTGAGTACGGCTCATCCCAAAACACCACGAATTCGTCCTTTGTGTTTTCTCAGGAATTCGTCCTTTGTGTTTACTCCTTGTTTGTTGCTCTTGACTTGTTGGGGCTTTTGTGGGATAATTTGCATGTAAAATTATGAGAAGGAGATTCGCAGATGCAGTCTGGTGCCTATTGATTTATATCTTTAGGAAAGATGGCTTCTTAGAGAATCTTGGCTCCAGTTTAATGCCTGGTACTTCAGACACAGCAGCTCAAATGAGGGGATTGTTTCACTATTTTCATAGTGTCTGCACTTTTGCTTTTGAATATAGTTTGGATATAAGAGTGTATATCTATTTAATAATCATACTGCTTTAGGATTCACCATATGCTTTTATATACCTTTTCTCATTTGAGTCTCACGATAACGTGTGAGGCAGGGAATTCTGTGTTGTCCTCATTTTGCAGATGAATAGATAGTCTCAGACTAGGTGAGTAGCCAGCCACCTTACTTTCTGTACTGCAGCCATTCACTTTGTGCAAATACGAAAATATATATTTTGTGTATTTTACTGCTAGTGTACTGAGTGAAGCAGGTTGATGGACTCAGCTTTATTTTAAAGGCTGCTAGAGATTGCTTTAATGCAGAAAGACTAGTTTATAGTGGCTTCTCAGTAAGATAGAGTAGAACCAGGATATGATACCCCATCTTTATTTGGGGAAATGATTTGGGAATATTGGAGGGTTTTGGTAATCATATTACAAGTTGGAATCTAAAATGGACAGTGTAAGTTTGTTTCCTGTTAGCTAGCATAAATTAATTAGAAGTCATTACATTTTGATGAGATTTAGACACTTATATGAAGATATCTTTAGAGCAGCCTTTCAAATGGCAATTGATCGACCAGATGGCAATCTGTTTGATCAGCCAGCTTGGATCTATTACTAAGTCAAGAGGAATAGTTTTTTAATCATACCCCTCTCCAATAAAAGTTTTCATATAATTGGAGAGGTATGCACACTGGTGAATTAAATATTGGTCTAGTAATTTTAATGAATTTTTTCTGTAAATATTTTTTCTCTCGTTGGATGACTTTATTTTTAAATGATACTGTAGTCTCCTAAAGGTCGCACGATTTCAATTGAATACACAAAAATTTCAGCAAAATGCAAGACTTTGGTCCCGCTTCCCTTCTGAAGATTAAATAATTGTAGTAAAACAAATTATTGGTGGCTTTGTTTCTTCAAACTCTTTGTGGCAATTTCTTATGTTTTTGAACATTTTGGAAACCTAACCAATATATACTAGGGCAGCACAAACATTAGAATTGAAGTATGTCTATTAGACAAAGTTTTTTAAAATACTCAGACTTGATTATAAATACATTTGAAAGCAATGAGGCAGCATCATCTTGGATACCTTAGTTAAGGACTCAACAGAGGTGTGGATACGTGAGATGAGATGGGTGTGGAAACATGGATAGATGGGTTGGCCAGGATATCTGAATGGAGGAGTGAGAGCATCTGTGTGTGATGCTCCCCTTTCCATCACATTGAATGGAAGCCTGGGGGTGAGGGGTGCTCATGAATCAGTGAGAACCCCATTCAGAAAACTTCTGGATGGAATTTTGGACAGTGATCTTGAGATTTTGAAGACTAGGCAGCTATATTAGCCACAAAAAGCATCAGATCTTAACTGAATCATGTCTAAAACAAATATTGCAACACTTCTAAAATATTTTGTCTTCCACAGTGGTTCTCAAACTTAGATATGCATGATACTCACTTTTGAAGCTTATTAGTATAGACGCTTGAGGCTCAACCCTAGATTCCGGTTCACTGGCTCTAGGGCGTGTCCCAGACAGGATCCATGGTAGAAGGAGGCCTTCCTGCCAGGGTAGAGACATACTGGTCTGGTGGTTGGAATGAGGTGTAGAGGGTACGGGAATGTGAAGTGTTCCTACTCTGCATGTGTCCTCTTCCGTTTCTGTTGTATTGTCTTCAGGTTCCAGGAAGCCTATGATTGTCTGTTCCTACCTCAATTTTCACTTAGAAAACTTTGAGTATTTTGGGTCAAGCAACTTGCTAAATACTTGATATGCAGTATCTCAATCTTAAGAGAGGTCTTCATCACAAGAGAGGTATTCTACTAATCCCTATTTTGCAGAGGAACAAAATGAGTCTTAAGGAGGTTAAGAAACTTGTCCAAGGACTGCAGCTAGTCAGTTGTTGAGCCAGGGCTGCAGTTCGCTGTCTGCCTTCAGAGCTGACGTCCTAACGGCACAGTCTACTGTGGTAGTGAACGGGGGGCGGCCATGTTAGAAGTACTTGATTTTACCCTCAAATCAGGTAGTCTGTTTTCCTGCTGCAAATACAGCTCCTCTTGGAAAAGAGTCCGGCTAGGTTTTTCTGTTTGTTTTGTTTTTAGATATGTTTGTTCCTGCTTTAGCTCATTTTCTATACTGGGGAATTCCTTAGGGTAGGATCTTTCTGTGACTCAGCTTGATATTTCTTTCCCTCTGTGTCCACCGTTGTCCCTTGTACATTGTGAGCGCCCAGAATAGTTGTAGAATACGTAAAAGGGAAGAATGAAGTTTGAGCAGCTGCTGCCTACTCAAAATGAGGGTTGACGTGAGACCTAGATTATTCTTAAATTTGTTTTCTCTATCAGTAAGTTACTCAGTGTCTGTGCTTCTTAGGCATTTCAGGTTTGCTTGCTTGCCTTGAGGGTGCGTCAGGTTCGAAAATAATACCTCAGTTGTAAAATGATGACTCCAGGAAAAGTATGGAAAAGGAATTCCTGTGTTCCAGGAGAAAGTGTGAGTCTACACACGTAGGGACTTTTGTGACACATTCTGCTTCTGTTCTCCTTGGATAAGAAGTGCTAAGTGTGAATGTTAGGGATGTGAACGGTTAATGTCTTTTTTCTGGACAGCATATAAGCTGGCCCTGTGTCTGAATAGTGTGTATATCGGTGAGAATGAGACAGAAATGTAAAGAGAAGTTGAAATGTCTTTGGTTCTACTTCTCAGGGGTCCCAGGTGACCCGGTATTTGGTGTACATGTATAAGTACAAGATTTCACAGCTCTTCCCTTTTTTTTTTGCAAATATTATGGTGATAATAACCTGAAAAGTAGCCTGGCCTCTTTGAATTTACTCATAGTAGTAGAATATCCCCTGCTTAGAGTTTATAGCTTGACTCATGTCATTTCTTCACCAAATCCAAATCCTAAGAGAATCATACAAGAGTATCAGCCTGTTAAGGATAGTGTCTTAGTTCTGGCTGCTGTAACAGAATACCATAGACTGGTAGGCTTATAAACAACAGAAATCTATTTCTCATAGTTGTGGAGGCTGCAAGTCTGAGATCAGGAGGCCAGCATGGTCAGGTCCTGGGGAGAGCCCTCCTCCAGGTTGCAGACTGCCAGCTTCTCGTTTGCTCTCACGTTGTGAAAAGAGAGCAAGCCAGCTCTTTGACCTCTTTGTGTAAGGACACAAATACCATTCGTGAGAGTCTACTCTCATGACTTAATTACCTCCCAAAGGCTTCACCTCCAGATGCTATCACATTGGGGATTACATTTCAACATGTGAATTTGTGTCTGTGTGTGTGTTGGGGGGTGGGGGACACACAACCCTTCAGTCCATAACATCCTGTGTGGAGTAGTTCTAGGGTGTATTTGGGCAGATCTCTCTAACTCACATCATATAAAACTGTCTTGTTACAACAACTTTCTTCTGTTGAATGTCAGCCATGCCCAGTCACGAGGCTGGGCATTTCACATGGGTTATTGCTAATTTTCATGATAATTCTGAAGGGTACATAATGTTATCCACATTTTACAGATAGGAAAACCCAAGGCGTGGGGAAAGAAAGTAACCCCTGATGGAATGAAAATGTTTTAGCTTCTTTAATTATTGCTAAATAAAATGGAAAGGAGAGTTCTCCATTTCCAGGGACATAAATGGTAAATTTGGTAACAGTATGATTGGGGAATAAATTTTGGGACTGGAACTCAGATTATTCCCTTCGTCTTGTGGTACATGCACCTCCAAGAAATCAGAAAACTTGGAAGCTTTAATTTAATCTGAACCTAGTTCAGATTAAAATCCTGATTTTTCTGCCTTCAGAGACAAAAGGGTATTTGTTCTTGCGGTGGATACAGAGTTATCTCACTGCTTTCAGTGTATAGAAAATTCTTATCTCATAGCGGTTGTGGTTGTTTCTGCTTTTACTGTTTCCTATTTGTTGTGCATGGTTTTGTACCTATAAGGGATGCACAAGCCTGTGGATCAGCTGGTGTAAATGCCTTCATTTGGCAGGTGAGGGACTCGCGTGAAAGAGAAGCGATTGACTTGACTAACGTCGAGCCCTCACTGTGTGATTAGAACTGCAGACCTCCAGGTACCAGGCTGTAATTTAGAAACTGAGCAGCATCATGTGAAATGATACCTGGAAATACATTTTGCAGTAGCGCTCACTATCTAAATGGAAGTGCATAAACACAGAAGGTACGGGCTTTTCTAAAATAAAATGCCTAGTATTTCAGGCAGTGGTCCAATTACTTAGCGTCACAACCATCTCTTTCCCTTCAACATCACATAATTTTGGTACCCAAATTAGATTGCTGATAAATTGTTGTAGTACACAGAGTAAGAGTGTTGGACTCTGTTTTCTAAGGTCTTGCTATTCTAAGTATGGGCCATGGTTCAGCGACATTGACATCACCTGGGAACCTGTTAGAAATGCAGACTCATTGTGTCTCCGCCCTCCAACCTACTGAATCATAATCTGCATTTTAGCAGGCTTCCCAGGTTCATTCATATGCACATTAAAGTTTGAGAAGAAGTGCTCTAAGGCACTGTTTCTCAAACTTCAACATGCTTAAGATTGACCTGGAGAGCTTCTTAAAACACTGATTCCTGGGCCCAGAGGTTGATTCGGTAGGTCTGGGGTGCTTGCACTGGGAGTCGTCCTGTCCCTGGACACCTTGCAGCGTTGGTAGGATGGCCCCCGGTGCTGGGATATTCTCAGTATCATTTGGATGGTTGAACTCAGTGAGGTTAAGATCCTGTGCAGCCAGTTCTCTAGGTACCTTCCCCGAGGGCTGAAGGTGGACCCTCTAGGTACCTTCCCCGAGGGCTGAAGGTGGGGTCCACAACAGTCCACATTTATTTATTGAAAAGTTACCCCGCAGAGGACTAAGGTTGATGGAAAACTGTTCTGTGGTCACTAGAAGGGGAGATCTATATATATAAAGATAAATAGAACAGGGGAATAACGTTCGAACAATTTCAAGTAAACCATTTGATAGGTTGGCCGGAAGCATTGCCCTCTTGATCCATCAAAAAGGAAAAATTGCACTTCTCAGCTTTTCTAAGACTCCGCTTCCTTCTAAGAACTCGATAACGTCTCATCACTCCTCTTGCCAAGTACAGCAACGCAGACCAGAACTCAGCAGCTGACATGGCCATCTAGTCATTCCTTTTTAAATTGATTTAGGGCAGTTCTTGTGCAGCTGAGGGTTGGCTGCCTACTACTTTGTGTCAAAGCATTTTTTTTTTTTTTTGGTGAGGAAGATTGGCCCTGAGCTAACATTATTGCCAATCTTCCTCTTTTTGCTTGAGGAAGATCGTCTCTAAGCTAACATGTGTGCCAGTCTTCCTCTATTTTTTATGTGGGATGCCACCACAGCATGGCTTGATGAGCCGTGCGCAGGTCCACGCCTGAGATCCGAACCCTCGAACCCTTGACCACTGAAGCGGAGCGCGAGAACTTAACCACTAAGCCACCGGGCTGGCCCCTGCCTCAAAGTGTTTTTATCCCCTGAGAGTATAGGTGCCTTTGACGTGTATAATCAGTTCTGTAGATCAGTGAACCCCACCACGTTAGACTGCTAAATCTGCAGGGAGATAGGTGTTGGATGGGTTTTATTAGGTATGTTTGTTTGTGTTGGTGTCAAAATGAAGACTCTTGGAGTTTAAGTGCATTTGTGTTTGTGTCAAGAAATTTTAAAGCAGTGATAGCACTGGAAAAATCACTCCCCAAAAGTAAATTTTTCTAGAGGATTTTTTTTTCCTACAATGTTTAAACCATTGTTTATCTTCTGTGGTTGGGCTTGAATCTTTTTTTTTTTTTTTTTTTTTGGTGAGGAAGATCAGCCCTGAGCTAACATCCATGCCCATCTTCCTCCACTTGATGTGGGATGCCACCACAGCATGGCCTGACAAGCGGTGCATCGGTGCGCGCCCGGGATCTGAACCCCAGGCCATGAGCAGTGGAGCACGCGCACTTAACCACTACACCATGGGGCTGGCCCCTTGGTGTTGAATCTTAATAAAAAAAAAAAACTAAGTTGCTTTGCTACTTGTGGTGGGTGTGATACCCAGCAAACTGTGCTTTTTTAAGTTTGCAGGTGAAGCTTGGGTATGTGACGGTTTTGCTCGTTTGCCCTTAATTTTCAACACACTCCTTTTTTTTTTTTTTTTTTTTTTTTTTGTGAGGAGATCAGCCCTGAGCTAACATCCGCCAATCCTCCTCTTTTTTTTGCTGAGGAAGACGGCCCTGGGCTAACATCGGTGCCCATCTTCCTCCACTTTATATGGGACGCCGCCACAACATGGCTTGACAAGCAGTGCGTCGGTGCGCGCCCGGGATCCGAACCAGCGAACCCCGGGCCGCCGCAGCGGAGCACGCGCACTTAACCGCTTGCGCCACCGGGCCGGCCCCTCAACACACTCCTTTTTAATAATAAAAAGTAAGTCATTTACAGATAAAGTAGCTTCTAAGTGGGGGGAATTTTCTCTATGACAGGTGTCAGGAGTTGAAAATCTGTACTCCCTGTAAATTGTTTTTGTTTCAACACTTTGTGCTTTTGGAACAATATGAGTTGAAAAAGTTGGAAGGATATTTTCTGGCAAGTGTGTCCTAGGAGAAAGTTGAGTTCAGTGTTCATTTTGGACATGGCGTGCGCATGTACTTAACCATATTAAGAAATGAAGATATCGCAGAGCCATCTGATAATTCCAGAAGTTTTAGTTGGAGGGGACCATGGGATTAGAAGAAGAAAACCAGAGTTTCATCGAGTAGCCGCTGTCAGCCCAGCACTGTGTGAGGCTCCTCACAATTCTGTGAAATGAGCTGTTTGTTCCACTCGTAAAGCTGAGGAAGCGGGCTTAAATAAATTCCCAAGATTTATTTGCAGAGCTGAGATTTAAATTTGGATTTGAGCATGGACTCTGAAACACGCTTTCAACTGTACCTTATTTTGTTGAAAGCTGGGTAAGTAGGTTTGAGTCCATGAGGCCCTTAATCGTGAAAATGCCTGATGCCTACCTCAGGGTTTTAAAGTTTTAAATATATATTTTAATTTGATCCTCACAATCTTGTGAAGTAGATAGAGCAGGTGCTAATGTGCTCATTACAGGTGGGATTGGGGTGGATAGGGAAGAATCTGAAACCCAGCGAGGCTGAAGGACTTGCTGAATTGAACAAGGCTTGTGAATGGCAGAGCCTCTGATCAAACACTCTTGTTGACTTCAAACCTGATAGGCGTTCTTGTGCCTGTCCTGCCAGTTTGTTAACAGTGTGTTTAAAAGAGGCTAGAGCAGTTGTTAAGCAAAATATCTCAAGATTGTAACATTTCATAAAAAGGCTTGTAAAATACACCTTTACTTCTATCCCCGTCCACCGCCCAGCTGCTTTCTAAACTGACTCCAGCAGGAAGCTGTGTGCTGCAGAGGCCACCTGGATGCAGTGTGTTAATAGTTGGGGTCTAATCTGATCATATTTAATACCCATGTCTTTAGAGCTTAATTTTCTTAGGAAAAAGTTTTTAAATGCCCTGTTTTTTTGAAGTTAACTGTTCTTTCCAGTGGATTGATCATGCCTCCTATAAAAGTTTGTTGATCTTTTGACTTATGTTGCAGCTTATAATATTTACATTATTAATTTTTGTATGCATAAAAATGAGGTTTTATTCCATAAGAACCTCTTTAGCCTCCTTGCTCGAGAGGCATTTGGAGTTTGACGGTGGCGTCCAATGTGAACACTTGTGACTTTGATGGTGAATGTCGCAGGGGAGGGTTTTCCTTCCTGCAGGGTTACTTTGCTTTTGTTATGACCGATCAGGCCCGCGTGTCCGGCTCGATCTAGTCATGTGCGCAGGTCTGTGCTTCCTGTCTGGTCAACCCAGGCTTGGGAAGTGACTTGTCGACCCTGCCCTGAGAGCCTGCTGGAGAGGTTGGCAGACTCTCCTGGTCCTGCTGTGAGTCCCTCAGGCTTGTGAGGGACGACAGATGGTTGAGCTAAACTCGGAGCCACCCCTCTACGTAATGAGGAAAAATGACCACCTCCTGGTAAGTGGAAATCAGAACCCATGCACCTTTTAATTCTGATAAACAGGACATTGAAACAACATAGAGTGAAGAAGGACGAGGAAAGCCTTTCACAAGGTACCGGTCTGTCCTTGTTGGTACTTTTTGCACTTATTAATAGTGGGAAAACTCTTTATGAACCTACGTTTTCATCTGTAAAGTCACTACACGTAGACTGCTGAGACAGAGAAATAATCCTGTGTGCCCTTTTGGGTATAAATAATCTCTGTAAATGCCAAAAATGTGAGCAGGATCCAGGTAAGGTTGCAGGATTGTTTTCTGTGCTACATGAGTGGCGTGGGGCCCACCATGCTCACAGCCCCGTCCACGGCTATCTGCCTCTCCTGTAACTCATGCTGAAGTCACAGCCTCAGAACTCCTGCAGCCCAGGCCTTTGTACTTGGCCTTCACTAACTGGACCATTGGTACCAGCCTCAAGAACAGCTGGTGTGTAGTCTAGCCAGTGAGTGACCTGGGCCAGTTAGAGTGGAAGCAAGTTGGTAGAGGGCAGAGAAACAGATGGGCAGAGTAGTGGAGTCTCAGTAGTTGTGGCCCAAAAGAGTAAAGATTCTTGAACTGTGCTGCCTGAAGACCCTCTAGTTACTTTGGTTCCACTTAGTGTCCCCATGAAGCATGTTGTTGGACTCTTGTAAGATCCTCGTCTTCCTCATTACCACTCATATCCTTATGATGATGCTCCCTTATTTAAGCTGGCATGCTGGAGGCTCTGTCCACGGGCACTATCGCACAATGGTTACGAGTGCACTCAGACAGCATGGCTTCCATTCCAGCTCTGCCCAATCCTAGCTGATGAGTTCTTGGGTAAGGTCCTTAATGTCTGTAAGTATCAGTTTTCTTCCGCTATAAAATGAGATAACAGTACTTGCCTCAGAGTGTTGGAAGAATTAATGTATAACAGACGAGGCCCTTAGCATAGTGCCTGGTACATGGTATGTGCTCTGAAGATGTTAGCTGCTGCTCTTACTGTTATTGTTGTTATTATCATCACTCAGAGACTGATGAATAAACTTCCCTTTGCTGGGAGAGTGTGAAGTCCCAGGGCTGTCATTGTCCAGTTCTTGTCCAGTTCTGCTGTCATGGTGTTGCGGCCTTTTAACAGTGACATTAAATCACACAAGGTCTTCCTTTCCTTTCCCTAAGCCCTTGGAACTCTGTCTGTTGGCCTGATCTTTGTCCACAAACCTGAGGCTGTTTTCAACTGCTCCTGTTCGAGAGAGAAATATAGCATACAAAGGGAGACCCCAATCCCATGAGTCTCAGATTACTGAGGGATGATCATACCAGGATAAAATCATATTTATATGGTGTTGTCTTTAAGTACTTGTGCACTTTAAATGTCTCTCTGCTAACCAATTATAGAAAAGAAAGGGATTTTAATGCCTTTCCTATATATTTTCCCAAATAGCTTGTTGTTTGCTGAAATACGCAAACATGCCACAATCTTTTGACCGTATCTCTTCTCTTTTGATGACCAAAGTTCTCCAGGTTTTCTCCTGCTGATGCCTGGACCAGGAGAAGAGGGTAAGCAGAGATGGTCTTTTATCTCTGGACCGTTCACCTTTGGCTCAGTGCCCTACTGCTTGTGTACAAGAAAGAGAAGTAAGAAATAATTATTAAAGAGAAATTCCCCACTGTCAGTGCTGTGACCTCCTTCTCTGGCAGCCAACTTTTTAAACAAGCATCTTAATAATTTCAGCAGATGGTGCTAAGGTTTGTTAAAGCAGCCTACAGTATTCCCAGTTCATTCCCACATTTCTGGATTCCTTGTAATTAGCTCGCAACATGAGTGAAAGTGAGCTCAGATGTAAGCTAAACCCGTGGAGCTTGGAAAAAGAGAAGCATCTGGTGCGAGGAGTGGAATAATCTCGTTTCAGGGAGTTGCCCCAGAGGTGAGCTCTGTGAGGTTCACAGCGGCTGGATGTCATTGCAGCTGTGTTCTGTAGTCTGTCCTGGCCACCCGTCTGCTTCTAGATGCAATTCAAGTATTGATTTTCATTTATAAAGCCCTTTGTCATTTTTGTCCCCAGCCTGGTTTACTTGAAAATCTAGTCTTGCTCCCTGGTTTACTATTTGTTCATTGTCTCTGTTCCTGTGTTTTATACATGTGTCTGAGAATCTCGTATAGAAGGTTACAATTTTAGAAAAAAACTGAGTTAGATATTGTAAACAAATAGTATGTTCTTAAGAACATCTTATAAGACTGTTTATGCCAAGTAATTCACCACCTTAGGATCAGTGATATTATTTTCCTAATGTTACAGCTACTTATACTTTTTTTGTAGAAGGAACTCTTTCTTTCACAGCCCATTCAGTGCCTAAGTAAGACGGGGCACATCATGATTTCTTGATTAATGTATGCGGTGCAGCATCATCTGCAGAGCCCTCCAGTTGTTTGAGGTGCCGTCTTCTTTCCTGTGATGTGGCCGCTGGGTGAGGCAGTGTTGGATGGCTGTGTCAGGCTCACAGGTAACCCCACAGAGGGTCTGCGACCAAAAACGCTTCAAAAGCGGGAGTTGTTTTAGTATTCCTAATGATAGGAGTACTGGGTGTAGAACTTAAAAACGACTTTTCTACAAGAATTTTCCTTTGTCTCCAAGTATATGCCTTAGAAGAAAGTCAGGAAAGATATCTTTCTCTTGTGACTTCTCCCCCTGTCCGCCCTTGTTTCTGTTTCTCACAGCACTGTGCTCTTAGGGACTTGGCTCAGTCATGGTTGTTAAGTAAGTATTAAACACTTACTATGACCAAGCACTGCTAAATGACTTATATGCATTTTCGTTCAATCGTTATGATAACTCCACAAGTTACTAGGTTATTATTTTATAGATGAGGACCCCTGCGATTACCCAGAGAGTAAATGGTAGAGCTGGGACTTGAACCCAAGTCCGTCAGACTTGGAAGCCTGTGCCTGAAAGTGAATGGAAAGAATCCATCTGCCCTTGCTTTCCTTAATGCCCTTGTTTCTAGTTACCTAATGTTTCCTCTTTGTCACTTCCTAATTTTGTCTCCTCCTTACCTATGAATGGAACAGACCCAGCATCCACTCTACACTATTAGGAAGGAAATGGGGAAAAACATCAGATCTGAGTTAATTAACTTTGCAGATGTATGGTTTGTTACTCAGGGAGAAAAACTCTAGAACAACAAGGTCAGAATATGAAAGATAAGCTGGAGTGGTTAATGAGAAAGAGAAGCATTGCTGTATCGAGTGGAGAGCCACTGTGAACAGGTCAGAAAGTAAATATTGCTCCTCCTATTCTCTGCACATGGCACAAATGTCTGGGTGTTATTTTCCTCACCTAAGGGATTATTTACTGTCAGAGGAGTGAACAGGTTCTTTGAAATGGGGTCTCTGAATGAGTGGTTACCTGTTCTGGTCTTCATCCTTATTATCATCTTCTGTCCTTATAATTATTTGAGATTTCTTGTCTGAAGGGCAGAGTTGGAATGCTTTACTGACGTTTTGACAGAGAGCAAATACCTGAGGTTCTAGCTGTTGTATCTAGGATTCCCCTCCTGAATGTTAAGCAAATTCAAATGGCAAAGGTAATCCTAAGGAATCCTTTTTGGCCAGATGGATCAGGGATACATTTCCAAAATTAGTGCCACACAGAGAATTCTCTCTCATGGACTAATTCTTCTCTCCTCTCTGAGGACCATCTGTCTCATGGGCAGAAGAAAAATAGGCATCTGTTCAGATCTGCAGGGTTGCCGCCTGGACCCGTTCCTATAGTGTTTCCAAGTGGAGAGTTGGGCTGTCTTTGGGCCAACCCAAGCCTTCAGTACCGGGGTCTTAAGTGAGGAATTATAGAATCAAGACAAAATAATTTTGATCCAGAACCTAGTTTTGTAGAGCAAGCATTGGTGACTGATCCATCATTCTAGACCAGGGATCAGCAAACTTTTTCTGTAAAGAGCCAGGTAATATGGCTTTGCAGGCCATATGATCTCTGTCACAATTATTCAACTTTTCTATTGTAACGCAGAAGCAGCCATAGATAATACATGAGTGAGTGGTCATGGCTGTGTCCCAGTAAAGCTTTATTTACCCAAAGTGGTGGCCAGCAAGTTTTCATCCACAGATGTAGTTTGTCGACCCTGTTCTAGACCACAAGAATTCAATATATATGGGAGATTTTTCCATCAAAGGATTTGGATTCATGCAGTGTAGTTGTTAAGGCTGTTTTGTGAAGTCTATACCCTTAGATTTGTAGGTCTTTTTAAGGTAGTTTTGCCCTCCGCCTCCACGTTGTTGACTATTTATTCACAGTGTAGGTCATTTGGAAATAATTTCATCATCAACACAAGACGACACCAAGAAGATCCTATGCTGATGTTGGCCTCCCAGAAGAACGCCAGATAGATGCCTTTGAACATCAGTCTGAACACATCCACTTAGACATGCTGCTTCTCCACTGAGTGTGACTCGCTCAGTCCTGGCAATTGCTGGGTATACTGAATAAAGTCAATCGTGTTGAACAGACTGTTCCTTACTTCTAGACCTTGCCTCCATATGGAGTTCTTCATCATGAAACTAATAACTTCCTTCTAAAGATGCTGTGGGTGGTTCAGCTTATCACAATCACAGTAATGAATTTAGGCCCAGTAACTTTGTTCCCTTCTCCATTTTGGCTCTGAAAGGATACATTGAGGGGGAAAAGCTGCAGATGTGAGCCACCAAAATAAACACACTTGTGACAGAACTGATGCTTCCTGTTTGTTGGTTGGGCTTAAATTCTTTACATCCAGACTGATGGCTAACTGTCTAGGCAAGTGAATTAGAAGTTGTTTACAAGCTAGAATGTGAATACCAGTCAAATAGTCTGCATTATTTTGCATCATTTCCTCTCTCTTCATTCTCTGTTGGGCGGGCTTGTAATTGTGCCCATCTGAAAGTTCTGCTTTCACTACCCAATTTAAAGAGACAATGCCTCGTTAGACACGTGCAGTGTTTGCCTTTTCATTAGTGATCAGGACTGTGTGGTAGGGAGGGAATCTAACCTCTTTGCTAGGTGATGGAAAGGCAATGTTAATATTTATGCATTGGTTTTAGACTTAATTTCTTTTGATGGGATGAGTCAAACAGTTGGGCAACTACTTGTGTTCTCCTTAAACCTCTCAGTGTTGGAGACACATGGAATCCTCAAATGCCCACGGTGCCTTATGCACTTGAGAGCTTGTTTTTGCTTGGAGAATTCACTGTCAGACAACAGAGAAGAATGAATGAGAAATGAAGAAAGTAAGGAACTATAGTGAGATAGAGGGGTGAATACTGGCTTATGTTCTCTCATCTTATTCCTAGTCTAGTGAACTGTAAGCTTCTAGGCACCATTAATTGATGTTAATGGAGTTTATGTAGTAGTCTTATGAAAAATGGTACATGGAGTATTCACTTGTTATACTCCCATTTGTATGTTGTGTTAACCCACTTACTGTATCATCATACAGGCAGATGTTTGTGGAGTCCTCAAAGGGCCCAGTAGCTAACGTTGCTATCTAAGAACAGAGACAGTAAAAGGAGGAGAGTGGAGAAAATTATGTGAGCATATAGATTTTTTTTCTTTAGTATTTTCTTCAGAACTGGAGGAAGAGTTGTGAAAAATGAGTACATACTAATATACAAATATGAGTAAATACAGTAGTATTGGCTTATTAGGGAAAATAGTTTATTTTTTCATGTGTGAGATTGCAGGATTTAATGATGAGCTCCTCCACAGCTTCTCAAGATAATGAGTGAGCAAGACAGAAAGGCAGTTGCAGTACAGCGTGGTGGGGACAGAGGAGGAGCTTCTCACTGGGACGCGAAGAGACAGATCTGTGTTCCTGGCAGAAGTAGCAGATGAGCTGAGACTCTAAAAGATGAGGGGGAGTTAGCTGGGCACAGCGGCCAGCGGGAAAGGCACGCTGTGTGCAGCGTTGTGCCTGTCCAGAGGTAAGCAAGAATGTTATATGATTCAAGAGCTTTGCAGGAGTTCATTCTAACTAGAGTAGAAGGACAGAGGACGAATAGTGAGCAGTAAGGCTTACAGATATGGACAGGGGCCAGATCTTGATAAACTTTATACACTATGTTAAGAAGATTAGGCTTTTTTTCCAGGGCTGGTGGGATCCCTTGAAGAGTTTTATGCAGGGGAGTGATGCAATTAAATCTGATCATTTTGGAAAAAAATATGGTTGATGGATTAGGAGGAGGGTAAGATTGGAAGCAAGATGTGTTAGACTATTGCTATAAAAAAAGTGAGAGAGGATGATCTCCAATTCTAAAATGTGTCCAATTAGAAATTAGTGGCTATAGAACCTTTTAAGAAATTGTATTCAAAATTAGAGCAAAGGAAAGGTAGTTTGGGGTGATGAGATTTCTGACTTGGTTTTGCCATACATTCAGTTGCTCATTTGTTCAGATGAGGAGCAGTTGGGGAGAACAGGGTTGGGGGGAGGAGATGAGTTAGTGGTATATTATCAAACCCATTATAGCTATTTGAGAAGAGGCCTAAATTGGATTTAACAGGTGTTAAGTACGAAGAGAGATGGAGCAAGAGACAAGGCTTGGGACCAAGTTAGGGAGGTCCGTAAATGCTCTGTATGAGGCCAGGTTTGTAGATGAGGAATGGTAATGTATTCTGAGCTGTAATTGAAGAGCTCAGGAGAGAGGGAGGAGGGCTAGGAGGCTAAGTTGCCTTTGCATTAGGCCAGGTGAGAGGAAGGGAAAGTGCCTGTGGAAATAGGAGGAGGCAGCTTACGAGAAAATGGAAAGGTAGATGCTGATGGAATCTGGCAGTGGTATAGAAGAGTTGAATAGAATTCCAAAGCACATCTCTGCACAACTAGCCTGGTCCTTTCTCATACTTACGGCTCAGCCAACCTGGATAGTTTGCAATTTCCCTAATGTATGAGCTTCATTTTTTGTGTTTTCTCCTTACATTTTCCCTTCATTTTAAATGCCCTTGTCCCACTTATCAAACCCTGATGAGCCTGGAAGGAAGAGTAGGATTTCAATAAGAAAAGGAAACTTTTTCGCCTTCCCAAGCTTCAATTCAGAAGCCACCTTCTGCATCCTCCCTCCCTTGGCCTGAAATCTGTTGTAGTGTGTCATGGTTACTGGTTCTCACGCCTGGCTCTGCTAAACTTTAAGCTCACTGACAGCATAGTCTTGATTTGCTCATGTCTGTTTTCCCTCCACTGTACCTAGTATTTTCTCAATAAAGATCTGCACATACTTATTGGAGTCAAACAGCCTGGGATTGAATCTGTGCTGTATCACTATTGGCTGTGTTACCTGGAGCGGTTTATTTCACCCTTTGAGTCTCGACTTCCTCATTTGTAAAATAGGCACATTGAAACCTACCTTACAGATTTATTGTGAGAGATAAGTTACGTCATGCATCTCCAGTACTTAGCGTCGCATTTGGTGCGTGACAGCTGCCATTTTTGAGTGTTAGAACTGAAGCAAGTGAATATTGGGTTATGAAGAGAGCTTCACATAATGATTTCTTGTAAATAGGAGAGGACACCTATACTAATGGATGTCCCAAGGTGTGTGAATGGGGGGACATCCAAATGATGGATTCAAATAATTGCCCTCTACTTCTTGAAGAGCTAGCAGATACCTGAAACGTACCAACAGGAACCTTGTAAAGAAATCTACAGCTATCATAAACCCATCCGTGTTTTACTTGGGATTAAAGCATATAAAATATCCCCTCCCGTTAATCTAAATTATAGAATGAATTCTGTTCCTAGATCTGGGACAATCATCTGGTTCCATATCACAAAGCGCCTCGATTCCTCCCTCCCATCTTGGAATGTCACAATCTCTCCGGAAACTTCTTAGAGGTGCCTGGATAGGTAACATGCCTGAAAACGTAACATCTGATGATGAATGAGTTCCTGAATTTGTTTCATTTAAAGAATGTTTAACAGTACCTGTTTCTCATATTTATATGTAGCTATGCCAATTCTTAAAAGTTTAAGATTTTATTTTACTTTATTTTTCTTTAGAAGATATTGATTGTGTGGATTCTATAGACTTTTTTTTCGAGTTCCCCAATGTGTTTCACTAGAAAAGGTGGACTTTGCCCTCCTTGAGTAATTAATGAACTAGCCATTGTAGGATCCAGGTTCTAGAACTGCCTTTTCTTCTGTCCATCCACTAGACAGTGCAAATTCGTGGATGTAATAAGTCCACAGTCTGTATTTTCCTCATCTTCCCCATGGCTTTTTTTATCTGGCTTATGGTCTGTAGATATTCACCACATCCCGAATAACACAATTATCTGGAAGTGAAATCTGTTTGTGTTTTTAATCCACACAGGCAGTTTCCCATTATAAGAAAGCTTTCACAGTTGAGTACTACCAATCTCTTGTGTTCTTGAAAATGATTGGTGATTAAAATCACCCTGTTTGCAAGCCGCTGCCCACTGCTGCTCTCCACAGAGGATAATAAACTACTATACACAGAAATATTAAGATACCACTTAGACTATTAGAATTTAAACCACTTCATGGGGCTGAGGCACAGGGGCCCTTTCAGCCCCAGTGCTAGTTATCTCAAAATTGGTAATGGGCCTAGCTTAACTCGGTGTTCCCCTGGGGCCCAGGCTGCCTCCTGCAGTGTGGTGTGAAACTCAACTGTAATTTGTTGTGACTGATCCCAAATGCAAGTGTTAACAGTGGCTACTTGCCATGAGTAGGCAAGTGAGAGTAAGTGTTGTTTATCCAGACAAGAAGTGATACCAAAATGAGACTTGGAGGTGTGATTCTAATTTGCACCTCCATTTCATTTGCCCGGAGGAACTACGTTCTTTGTCATTATTTCTGAATATATCTAGTGACAGGGGAAGGCCTAACCAAATGCACTGCTAACAGATGTGGCAGTCACACTTCTGTGCAGCCCCTCGTTTTGTTCATTCATGTTTTCTTCAAAATCGCCATGTGCTTTGGAGAAAAGGCCCATACCAGCATTGCCCAAACTATCAGCCAAGTAGGAAAGAGGAGTAATGATGCCAGTGAGCATTTTGAAACATAGTTGTTGTCCTGTATCTGTTTTATAGTGTAATACTGTATTTTACATTGCACTATGTGAAATATCCTTATGATGGAAAGGTGGGAAAAAGCGAAGAATGTATGTGTAATAGGAAAGATAGTAAAATATTTCTGACACTTTTAAGTGGCCTATTCCAGAGACTCCAAAAGTTTATTTCATGAAACACTAGCCCTACAGAACATTGCACTTTATGAAAAATAATTCAGTGGTAAAATGTTTAAGAAGATTCAGAATACGTGTCAGAATAAAATACTGCAGAAAAGCAGTCCATCTCACTTTTACTTAACTCTGTACTTCCTGTACTTGTTTGCTCAGAGAAAACTTTTCCATCTGCCGCTTAATGAATTAACACTTTCGGAAATGCCGCCCTGTCCTGATTGTTAGGATGGACATTTGTTGTTACATTTGTCAGCTTTTGTGGCCCTGCGTTCTTGGCTAGACCAGTGGTGTACTCGGGTGCAACAGTTTTCAGGAAGAATATTCGTGACATCGGCATCGTTTTTTACTGTTGTGATAGACTTGAAACAGCTCTATGCTAAGGAAAACCAAGGGTAAGTTCAGGGAATAAAGTATAATTGGAGTCAAGCTGAGACCATTGTATTTCTCATGCATGGACTTGAGGAGAGAGGGGCAAGTCTTGCTAGAAACCTCATCTTAGCAGCTGTGGGTGTCTCTGCTAGTCAAATGCTGAGGAATGCTTTTACTCTGTAGTCTTGCTTATTAGAAAGCCATGTTGGAGGTTTTCAGGCAAATGGAGACATTTCTTCATTTCTAGCACTTACCGCGTATTGTGGAAATAAAGCTTTAGGAGTGGCAGGATCGATGAATGCCCTCTTTCTCTTTGTGGATTTTAGCAATATCTCACAAATATATACTTTGAGTCAAAAAAGACGTATTGTGTAACAAGAACTGAATACAAACTGCACTGAGTTGCCTTGTAAAAATGCAAGGCTGGAAAATGTATTTCCAGCGACTCAAAAGCAGCTGTGGCTTCGCTGGCTAGCATTTAATCACTTTAGAGTGTGACCCACAGAATTGGTTTTCTTACTGTCCTCTGACAGACATATCACCCCAACATTATATCAGAGAGTTGAAAGATAAACAGCCTGCGCAGTGATGTGTGGGGCTAGGCAAGAAGAGTGCCTGTTTCGTGCTGGTTGCTGTTTTGAAGTTTGCACCTCAGAGTGTCGCTTTGTGAAGAGAATTATATTCAAAGGGGAAGTGCCCAGATGTAATCGCTGTTAAGTCAAGGATCTTTGTCAAGAGATCTTGGGGGCGGCATCACCACTGATACTCCCGTTGGCCTGTGTGAGCAGAAAGTTAGGCAGGTATAAAAATAAGTGCCTTGTTTTTCCAAAACTTAGCCCTTTGCAGCATGAAGTTCACACTGAAAAAGTGAAAGAATTAAGCGTCTCTCAGTGGAGCAGGTCCGAGGGGTCCTCTTACTTGGCATGAAAATTGGTGTGCGGGAAATGAACACATTTCACACTCCAGTCACATGTTCTGCATTCGAGAACCAGGTGAGCAGAACGCTATCCCAGGCACATACTGGCCCCGAGATCTTTGAGGGTCTGTGGTTTTCCGTGTGTAGAGCAGGTCTAGCGAAGGAAGATTTCCCAGGGCCCAGTTCCCAGACTTGCTGGCAGGTTTCTGATAACCATGCTTGGCCTCGCTGGGGACTTTCAGGTGTAGAGAGACAAACTCATGTAACTAGGGATGACAGGTTATTTTATCTTCAATAAAGTTGCAGCATGCCCTGAGATTGGACTGTTCTACCTAAATTAAAGATGTTCTTTCTGTTACAGTTTGTGAAGCAGGAGAGAGGCTCGGAAGATGTTGGACCACAACAGTTAGAAGCTCATCAACTTCACTACTAACCGACCACAAACAAATCAGTGAACACCTGGCCTACTTTCTCTCTGCCTTCTGTGCTGTGTGGAAGTATGAGCTCTCTTATGGGCCAATGTGAGGAATGGAAAGTAAGCTTTAACTGGGTGGAAGCTGCCAACGGTAGCTGTAGGTCACAGGGCAAAAACAGTTTTTACTAGTAAAAGGTGACAGTAAGCCGATGAGCTCTCAAATCCTACTTCTCTGAGCATAGATTCCTCTTGTTAAAGCTTGTACCCATTAATTTTCTCCCCCACCATTGATCTACCCCTGCTTTCTGATTCAGGAGAAGCCACTGAGTGAAGGAGGAAATCGAATAGTTAAGTTGATTCGTTCAGCTTAAACCTTTAAGTATCTACCATGTACTGGGAACTAAAGGTACCCAACACCTTAAGCTATGTACAGCCTGGTAGTGGGGAGACAGTCCCTGCTGTGAATTAGGTGAGTTGGTGACTTGATTGTTAACCCACATCACCAATGTGAATACCCAGTTAACTAGTAAGACATAGCCCCTTGTGAGAGCAGGTCTTCATTTCAGTGAGGGGTCCAGAAAGCAAGAACAGCGTAAAGATGGCAGAGAACTTCACAGTGGTATAGGGGAACAAGCATCAACTTCTCGGAGAGGCCTTTCTCATCACCAAGATCCTTTTGTTCATACAAGGATCGTTTTCTAATAAGGCAGATAGAAGACCCAAGGATGAGGGCAGGAGGACGTATACTCCAGGCTATTCATTTATTCCACAATATTGATTAAAAGTATTTGCTCTGTCAAGCCCTGCCCTAGGGCCTGAGGATATAGTGAAAAGCACAAACCTGGTGCCTACCCTAATGAATAGGGTATGAATAAGTAAATATTCAAAATAATCATTGATTTATCCATTGTGATAAGTGTTTTGAAGGGAATTAAAACGAAACAGGGGCTGGCTGGTGGCGTAGTGGTTGGGTTCACGTGCCCCACTTCGGTGGCCAGGGTTCGCAGGTTTGGATCCTGGACGTGGACCTACACCACTTGTCAGCCACACTGTGGCAGCAACCCACATACAAAATAGAGGGAAATTGGCACAGATGTTAGCTCAGGGCTAGTCTTCCTCAAGCAAAAAGAAGAAGATTGGTAACAGATGTTAACGCAGGATGACTCTTCCTCAGGAAAAAAAAAAGAATGGTCTTTATGTTTTTATATGGTTGAAAAAAATTAAGAATATTTTGTGACCTGTAAAAATTATATGAAATTCACATTTCAGTGCCCTAGTTTTATGGGAATACATAGCCATGCTTATTTGTTTGTATAGTGTCTCTAGATGTTTTTGCCTTAGAATGGCAGAGTTGAGTAGTCGCTGCAGAGACTGTGTGGCCCGCAAAAGCTAAACTGTTTATTATCTGGCCTTTTACAGAAAAGATGTGCAACCCCTGTGCCAGTTTATTCTGCAGTCTCTGAAAAACCATGTTGGGGCTCATAGGTCCATCTCATCTAACGCTTAGGCAACTCTTGGCAGGGCCATCATCAGAGGGGTGAGTTTTTCTGTTTTTTCTGTCTGTAGACTGAGGAAAGCCAACGTTAAAGAGGCATTTTGTTCTCCAGCATTAGGGCCTTGACCTATTCCAACAGCCAGTTAAGGCAGCTTCTGAAATTGAAGAGCTTGTAGAGGTGATGAGCAAGGATCACAAACGCAGCCTCCTGCTGTGCTCGGCCTGGACATGTCTCCTCTGTCCTGGAAGGGACCAGCTGGGCAGTGTCGCAGGGGAAACAAACTGAGGGGGCGTTGGCTGCCCTGAGGGTGGAGGACACACTGGGAGGTGAGGGAGGGAAGGTGTGCTCACAGTAGCTCAGACCTAACGCTTCTCTTTTTCAAGTTTAAGTTCTCCAGGGATTGTCTTCTGGCTTGGTTCAGCCACTGTGGCCCCTGAGAGGGGACGTTCTGTGTTAGGCCTGGAGCGCCTGCCTCCACACAGGGCTGGGGGTCGTTCCCTTGGTCACCTCTTGGCGTGGCTGAGTTGTTCTACAAAGAGAAGCCCATCCACAGGGATGCTCCAGTGCCCATTGACAAGATAGCAGCAAAAGCCACCCAGCCTGCTTTGTGGATGCTAACGGCAGTGTTCCTGTGTCCTTGGGGGCGCTACGCCTGTGTGTTGAATATCCTCCAATAGGTATACATTTGAAACATTTAAAATTTTTTCATTTTGGGAAAAATATCTGAGCATTTATGGTTGGGACACAATTTCCTAAAACTGAAATTGTTTGAGATTCACTTTATTAGAGAGTATATTTATGTAAATGTGAATGCAACGTCATGATTTAAGATCACGAAAGCATGATTTAAGATCACGAAAGCATAGAAAGTCTTTTATTATGGTGAGGCGGGGGAGTCCTCGGCCTGAGTCCTTGTTCTTACTAAGGCTCAGGGAGGTTGAGCAAGTTGTGCAGGGCTGTGCCTTGATCAGTGAGGCAGCCGATCCCAGATCCACGAGGCTGCTCTCTGAGCCCATTAGGATGCTCCACTCTGCCCTTGGCTCTCTGCACGACCATCTGAGAGGCACTTTTCTGGGCTCTGTGTCTGAAAGCTCTGCTGATTCACTTTCAGTGGCATGAGAGAGAGGGTCCTGCTGTTAGAGAAATGGCGTTATAGCTTGATGGCTGACATAGTGTAAGAGGACTCAGGCTTAACATTTGAAGCCAGAGATGGGAGCTTCCCCGGACGGCTCTCAACGTTGGTGCATGCAGACGGACATCCCCTCTTGGGCTCAGTGAGATTTCTAGAACAGAGCCATGTCTTCAGTAATGAGAGTATTTAATGTTTCTTTTTCATCTTTGTTTACTTCCTGTTGCTGTCTTCTTGACCTGATGTTCTGTTTCTCTTTTGCTTATACCTCATGGAGAAGTCTGAAAAGAATACCAAACAGGAAGCCTTCTTTAAAAGAGAAAAAAAAAATTCTGCTGTTCCAGCATTATTTTTTCATACTATGCTAATCATTTTTGAATACATTGTACAGATGGTAGGTTGTATTTTTGTGGAGGCTTTTTTTTCAAGCCAAGTTCATAGACATGATCTTGAATTTGTAATGCTGTATTCCTAAGTGTCTTTTTTGGTTGTCAAAATAGTGCTGTCTTTAAAAAGTACAATGTAGATACTCTGGGTAAGGCTGATTATTTCTGCTTTCTTTCTTTATAAAAAAATAAGTATTTTTTTCCTTATTACAAAAATAACAGATTTATTATAGAAAATGGGAAAAAAGTAAAAAGAGGGACAAGAAATCGCCCTCAAAAGCAACCACTTCGTCTCCCTCCCCTTTTTTTGGTCATACGATGAGCAACATGATGTGAATTCATGCAATTCCAGCTTAATTGTCTATACGTGTCAGATATGCAGGGAATAAAATATCTGGCTTGGAGGACAGATTAATAGAAGGCTGAATTGTAAGGAGTTTGCATGATAGACTGAAAGACTAGGGGTTTTGGGAACACAGAGGTCTGGAGTTTAATTCAAGAATTATAGTTAAGTTGTATGTTCTTGGAAAGTTACTTGCCTGCATTTTAACTGTAAATTAGGTTGTTTTGGGAGATGTTCCGTGAAGAGCCTCAGACAGCACCGGCTGGGGTCCACCTAGTCCATTGTGGTGGCAGAGGACAGCGATGGCTCTCACCTCCTGTGTGCCTGCTGCACGCAGAACTAGTTCTATGGCAAAGTTTTGTTGTAAAGGGCCACATAATGAATATTTTAGGCTTTGTGGACCAAGGACAAAAAGGATATAGTGCAGGTACTTATATAACCATTTAAAATGTAGCCATTTAAGAATGTGAAAAGAAAACGTTCTTAGGTCACAGGCCATATGAAAATAGTCAGTGGGCCTTTTAAGGTATCTTCACATATTACTTGTAATCTTCACGACCCCGCGAGGTAGTCACACTTCTGATAAATGGTGGAGCCCAGATTCGCACCGAGGCAGCCAGAGCCCAGAGCCCGCCTCAGCATGCTCCAACCCCTCTTCTGCCTGAGGGTTGGTCATTGTAATTAATGTAACCACCAGGCCCACATTTCCCTTTTCTGCACCCTCAGCTTTGTCCCTTTCTCTTCCTCCCTCCCCCTCCCTCCCCCTGATCCCCAATCCTTCTCTCTGCCTGCCTTCCCCCCCCTCAACCCTGCCCTCATCCTTGAACCCACCAAGTCTCTTCCTCCTCAGGGCCTTTTCGTGGCTGATCACTCTTCATAGGATGCCCTGCCCTGGGTGCCAGCTGACTCCTAGTCTTCAGGTCTCAGTTCAGATGTTACCTCATTTGGAGAATCTTTATTAAATTACTTGTCCTGGTGTCCTAGGCATCCATCGCGTCATCCTTTACTTTTCAGATTCTTTCTTTCCTTCCCTCCCCTTCTTAGCATCCATCACATTCTGTAATCTTATGGTGGTGTCCGTTTCCATGTTTGTCTGTTTCTGCCCAGTAGAATGTAAGCTCTTCCTCAAGGGCAGGGTCAGGACACTTTGTCCTTTTCATTGATGCGTTCCCAGGGCCAGAACAATTTCCGGAACATTCTAGGTGCTTAGTAAATATTTGACAGATGTCTTCATTTGTCTCACTGACTGTCCTTATGTTTCAGAAATCAGCTTAAATTTTCAGCGTGGGCTTTCCTGATTCCACCTGACCCTGGTGGATCTCTTATAATACCCCATTATTTTCCTTTGTGGCTAGAAGAGCCACCTAGTATTTGGTAAGCCCAGCACCTGAGGAAGAGTCAGTGCCTCTCCGGTGGAAGGAGGTCTGAGGTGTGAGCCTCAGGAACCCACAGCAGCTGGGATGCCTGTGTGAGGCAGAGAGAGACTTGCCTGCAGAGTCATTACCTGACCCCAGGTGTTGCAGGAGCTGAGGGTCGTGCTTCTCAAACCTTGAGTGCTTAAGAGACACCTGGGATCTTGGGCAGGTTCTGATTTAAATATCTGGGCTGGGACCAAGGTTCTGAATTTCTGACCTGCTTTTAGGTGCTGCTGAGAGCTTCTGCTCAACAGACCACTTGTAGTAACAAAGGCCTGTGTCAGATTGTGTCAGCCTTGGCACTACTGACATTTTTGCCAAATGCCTCTTTGTTGTGGAGGTCTGTCATATACGTTGTAGGATGCTAGCACCATCCCTGGCCTCTGCTGACCTGATGCCACTAGCACTTCTCTAGTTGTGACAACCAGAAATATCTTCAGACGTTGCCAAATGTTCCAAGAGTGGGGATGGGGGGCAAAATCATCTTCAATTGAGAACCACTGGCCTAGATGCTTCTCTGCTCTTAGTTTGTTTTTCAATGATTCTTTGGATTCTCCGAGCCAGTGAATTTCCCTTTTGCTTTAGCTAGTTTAGTTAAATATTTATGAACTTGTAATTAAATCCCACAACTTACATATGTGGAAGTATGTAGTTATGTGTGTGATTTTACATATATTGCCTGTTTACTCCACCAAGCTCTGTAAGTGTACATGCTGTGTATGTTTACTTCAATACTTAGCGTGGGGTCCAGTCTGTGGGAAGTAGTGGATAAATGCCAACTGAATGAATTAAATTCTATAAGGGATGGTGTATACATGCTTTTTCCCTCCATTTTGAGCTCTGTGATCTTTTTTTTTTCTTTTTTTGATGAGGAGGATTGGCCCTGAGCTAACATCTGTGCCCATCTTCTTCTATTGTGCATATGGGATGTCGCCACAGCATGGTTGATGAGCAGTGCATAGGTCCGTGTCCCAGATCCAAACCCGTGAACCCTGGGCCACCAAAGCAGAGCTCACGAACTTAACCACTGCACCACTGGGCTGGCCCCTCTGATGTTTTTAAGAAATGTTTTATTGAAGTATATCTACTCTAGAAAGTACACATAAGTATACAGCTTGATGAATTTTCACACATTGAACATTCATGTGTTATAGGCCCCCGGATCAGGAGCAGAACATGATCAGCACCCCAGAAGCTTCTCCTTATGCTCCCTTCTACTCTAATCTTTTAAAAATTTCTTTCTTTTTAATAATGAAAAGGAATCCATATTGGCTGTTGAAAATTTTAAAAGTACAGAGAAGTGAAAGGAGAAAAACATTATATTCCCTTTGAATACATAAATTTTAACATTTTGGTGTATATCCTTTCAGCGTCTATATGTGCACATAAATGTATTTTTTAAAGTAAAATGCGGTCACGAGATTCATGTTGTCCTGTCTAGCTTTTCTCACTTAATACCACATTGTGAACATATTTCCGTATGGATAAATGGACATCTAATCCATTATTGTAATGGTGATGTGCAATTCTGTTGAATGGATATACCACAATTTACATAACCCATCCCGTTTTCTTGGTCATTTCTTGGAAAGTGGAATATTTAATTGGTTTCCATTTTCACTCTTAAAAACACTCTTTCAACACTAGTTTTTTCTTAAGGTGATTTTTTTACCATTATAAATGCAGAATTAAATAAAGCAAACCCTAATAAAACCTCTAATCCGCATAAATTTAGTTACTAGAACCATTTTTAACAAATTAAAAAGTGTGGATACATGCATACATATATACATAGAACTTGAGTTTAATGTGTGCTTTTGGTAAAATAGTCAAAATAAACAGAAGAAAGACAGTGACGAGTAGCTGTTCCTCTCCCAAACCCTCCAGGCCTTCTCTTCAAAGTAGGTGCCGTTATCAATTTCTTGGGGGTATGGGAATACTGACATTAGTGGTCAGATAGGCCTTGTAAACTAAAGATAGTAGAAGTGTCCTTTAAAACTTGAAATTTTCTAAAGACAACCAAAGGACTTGATGGATGACTAAATCTATACTCTAGATCAGGGGTCGGCAAACTTTTTCTTTGTAAAGGGCCAGATAGTAAATGCTTGAGACTTTACAAGCCGTATGGTCTCTGTTACAGCTGCTCAACTCTGTTGTTGCTAGAACAGCCACAGGCTATCCATAAACAAAGGGGTATCCAATGAAACTTTATTTATAATAATAGCTGGATTTGCACTGCACACCCTAGTTTGCCAGCGCATACTCTGTTATTTATTGAAATGTGTTGTATGTATTAAAATGTGGATATTCACAATAATTATGCAGTTCCGAGGATGGAGTGTGATGATAAACTTTTAGCTCTTCCCCACAACGATCTGGTGGGGACGTGTATCCTGTGGCTAAGATAGTCTCTCTTTGAGCCAAGCTGATTACCCGTTTTGTGCTCTGCTGATTGTCCTGTTGTTGTTCCTCCCCACAAGTCTGTTCTGGAATCAGTTGCCTTCATTGCATGGGTTTCTCAGTCTCTTCTAATGAAATTGATCAAACCTTCCTTCAGGCGCAGAGTCTTCTCAGGTGCTTACCAGTGGTTTGAGTCCAGTTTCCTCCAGAAAATACACACAATGAATCACTGATTGTCAAGGGACTGTTGTCTCTGTGTATGTGGTGTGGGGGCTCTACCTGTTTTCGGCTCTGATGTCCTGCCCAGGCTTTCAGCCTCCCTGCGAGATTGGGAGGAGGCATATTCCACCCTGTTGGGTAGTAAGATTCCCTGCCTGATTGACTTGTTTCTTTATTGGGCACAGATACTCTGAAACCTCTGAATTATTACTGAATTATCTACCGAAGCTGAGAGTTTTACTTCTTTCTTCTTCAAAGGACCATGTCTAATGTTATGTGACTACACTTATAGGAGAATTCTTGGTGCTAATTTGTCCCATTCTTGATGAAGGATTCAGGGATCAAAAGTAGTTTTCTTCATTAAAGTTGTGAAAGTTTTCCCTGTCCAGAGTTCTGTGCCTGGGATAGGCTAGGTTATATGGCAGTTGGGGGAAAAAAAACAAAAAACCCAACCTCATTGGCTTATAATGGCAAAAGTTTCTTTCCTACTCATGCATCAGATTCATCATGGATCAGCCGAGGGCTCTGGCCAGCCTTGTCCTCACTCTGGGATCCAGGCTCACTGAACACTCTGAGCTTCTAGGTGCTCTGTTGTCTCCAAGTTAGATATATGTCATGAGTTACTCCTGAACCTTCCAATGGCGGGTCTTGTTTTCTCCTGTTTAGTTAAGATAAAAAATCGCTACCTGAATCCAAAACTTATTGTAAAAGCTACAGTAATTAAGACAGTGTGGTATTGGTGAAAGAATAGTCAAGTAGATCAGTGGAACAGAATAGAAAGCCTAGAAGTGGATCCATACAAATACAGTCAGCTGATCTTTGACTCTAGGACCAAAGGCAATGAAGTGGAGAAAGGATCATCTTTTCCACAAATGGTGCTAGAACAGCTGGGCATTAATGTGCAAAAAAATGTAGACACAGACCTTGCACCTTTCACAAAAATTAACTCAAAATGGATCATAGACCTAAATGTAAATTGTAAAAATCCTGGAAGATAACTTCGGGGAAAATCTAGGTGACCTTGGGTTTGGTGATACAACAGCAGAAGCATGAGCCATGAAAGAAAAAATTGATAAGTTGGACTCCATTAAAATTAAAAACCTGTGCTTTGCAAGAGATACTGTTAGAGAATGAAAAGACAAGCAAAAGGCTGGGAGAAAAATCTTTGCAAAACCACATAACTGATAAAGTACTTGTATCCAAAATATATTAAAAGAAACCTTAAAACTCAACAATAAGAAAACAACTCAAATGGGTAAAAGATCTGAACAGACACTTTACCAAAGAAGATACACAGATGGAAAATAAGCTTATGAAAAGATGTTCAGCATCGTATGTCATTAGGGAGTTACAAATTAAAACAACAACGAGATATACCACTACACACCTATTAGAATGGCTAAAATTCTAAACCCTGATAATACCAAATGCAAGAATATGGAGCAACAGAAATTGTCATTCATCGCTGTTGGGAATGCAAAATTGTGTGATTTTGGAAGACAGTTTGGCAGTTTCTTGCAAAGCTAAACATGGTCGTACCATACAATCCAGCAATCATGCTCCTAGTTATTTACTTAAATGAGTTGAAAACTTATGTCCAAACAAAAACCTGCATGTGAATGTTTATAGCAGCTTTATGTATAATTGCCAAAACTTGGAAGCAACCAAGATGTCCTTTACTAGGTGAATGGATAAACAGACTCTCGACCATCCATACAATGGAAAATTATTCAGTGATAAAAAATGAGCTATCAAGACACGAAAAGACACGGAAGAACCTTAAATGCATATTGCTAAGTAAAAGACGCCAATCTGAAAAGGCTGTATACTTTATGATTCCAACTATGTGAGATTCTGGACAAGGCAAAACTATGAAGACAATAAAAAGATCAGTGGTTGCCAGAGGTTCAGTGGAAAAGAGAGGAAAGAAAGGATGAATTGATGGGGCACAGAGGATTTTTAGGGCAGTGAAACTGTTCTGTATGATATTCTCATGGTGAATGTGTGATACTGTGCATTTGTCAAAACCCATAGAACTGTACAACACAAAGAGTGAACCCTAATGAAAACTATGGATGTTTGTTAATAATAATGTCTCCATAGTGGTTCATCAGTTTTAACAAATGTACTACATTATTGCAAGATATTGATAACGGGAGACTGCGAGGCAGGGAGAAAAGGTATATGGGAATTCTTTGCACTTTCTGCATAATTTTTCTGTAAACTTAAAACTGCTTTAAAAATATAGTCAATTAAAAAATTAGATTGTTGCCTTTTCCACACAATTTTATTTCTATATAATTTTAACTATCAAAATAAGGTTCTGAGGGACTTTCCTGTGGAAGAAGTGCCATGTCTTTAGTCAGCATCCAGTGTGATCTCTCTCTCTACCTCTCCGAGACCTTTTTACTTTTTGGTTGGTTCTTACAGGTGTGGTTGCTTGACAGCTGAGCTCTGGGTAGATGGGATGTTACTTTGTATTTATGGCCTCTTCTGATGGAAACTCTCTGTGAAAAGTGTATAATAGCAGCGTGTAAAAAGTCATAAAATTTTGGACTGATAAAGGAGTGATTTGCCTAACTGAATATAAAGTTTTTGGAAAACATTACCCTGTGTAAATTTTAGAAGGTAGATTAAAAATCAGACATGCAGAACCTCTGATTTCCGATGTAAGAATTCCAGTAGCTTGTAAACTTGATCTCCCTGTTGCTGGTTCCTTTCCTTCTTTAACGACCCCATCCCCTAAAGGAAAAAAACTATCCTCTACTTCAGATGTGGGTGTTTTTTCCCAAATCACAGTTTTAGGTCTCTGCCTACTATAAAAACCTTCAGTGACTTTCCATTGCCTTGAGGATACAGTCCAGTCCCCTTAGCAAAGGTATTACCATTATATTACCATTATTAGTCAGTGGTACTGATGTTTGAAGGGTATAGTAGAGAGTACCAAGCTGGTGGTTATTACTCCCCTGCCTGTACGTGTAGCCTCATCTTTTACTACTTGTTACCATCCCATTCTCCACAGGACCCACAATCTCTGGCACCTTATAGCTTCTGCACATGGTTTTTCCTGTGATTGGAAACCTATGCTTCAAGAATCAACTTGGATATCATGGCTCATGTTCCCCCAACACCGCTCTCCAATTTCCACAAAAATTCTAGGACTCTGCACATATTTCATTGATACGACTTAGGACCACGTATCACTGGATCTTTGCTTGTGTTGTTTCCTTAACTGGTGAGTTTTCTGGGTTGAGTCGTTTGTTTCCTTACTTTCTGGCACATGTGGAGTAGCCAATGTACTTTTTTTTTAACTGAATCAACATATAAGTTAACAAATCAAGCAAAACCATTGCATTAGTTAAGCTGATGCTAGCTACTTCAAGAAATGAATACCAGTAGTTTATTCCTCCAGGTGCCTTCCATTTTGTGTCTTTGCCAGCCTTCTTTAACACCTGACTCCCAAGGCTGGTGCAGAAGGCTGTGTAATGTGGAGGGTCAGCTTCTTGCGTTTTTATGGGCCAGACCTGAAAGTGACACACATCGCTCTACCTGCATTTGATTGGCCAGATCTCGGTCTTAGGATGTTCAATCCTAACCGCCCAAGAGACTGAGAAATCTAGTCTGGCTTGACTCCCATGAGAAGATGGAGATGCTTCGTGAGCAGCTAGCAAGTCTCTGCCAGAATGTTTATTTAGAATTGATCTGCATTCAGATGTGAATTCTGATTACTTTCCATTGAGATAGCCACTTATGTAGAGTGTGGTGTGGAATGATTAGTAGGAAGGGGAATTAAGAAGAAAAGTGAGTTGTTTAGATTATTATCTTTGTGTTCTAGTAGTTGTATGCCCTTCTTTCCATATTTAGAGTACATTAAGCTATCAACATTTTATCATTTTGCAAAGCCATATTTTCTAGAAGACCACGTGAAAAAAATGTACCACGCCTCTTTATCCTCCTTGTACACAGTACCACTATTTTCATCACTATGTGACAGTAACACTGTCTCGTTCAATTAAATGTTCTATAAATTACATTATTTTGGGGATGATTAAGGAGTTCCTATGAGTGTGGTATGTGTCTCTGTGGTACTAATGTTTGAAGGAAATGGCTTTCTGGAATTCAACATAGTAAGAGAATGAGAATTCAATCAGTGTGATAAATCATTGAACTTGCTGTTGAAGGACCTAAATTTAAATTAAACCTTTAAAAGCAATAACCTCTTTTCAATTTTGGTACTACCAGGAGATAATGGGGCTCTTAAGTGGGATGAATCTGATTTACAAGTACAGCAGTTCTTTCTCCAATTGCTGATATTTTCCACAGTATATGTTTTATTCTTTCAAAGTTTAATCAATAACTAAGGTAAGTGAAATGTCTCTTTCTTGCCTGCTTCCTATTTAAAAATAAACATTTGCTGGTTTCTAGATTTGTGGGGCTTGTTGTTTGACATTGGGATTATAGGTGCATATATAATGGTGTCAGGTGCATGTTTCAATAATTTCCTGGCCAGAGAGATGATTTTAAACATACACTAGAAATCTCAGGAAATCGTTACGTTTCATAATAAATGCACATTACCCCAAGTGGTTGCCTCATGACTGGGCTCATGTCTCCCAGAGTTAACTCATTTTAACAGTACGCGACTCAAAGGCGCTGCGTCCAGAGCTTGCAAGCCAGTGTCCCAGTCATCCTTGAATCAGGCCCAAAGCACGGTCACCCAAGGGGGGATTGCCTTCAGGGACTGGTCAGCCAGAGGGTGACTCTCCTGCGGCGTAGTATAAGTCAGGACCACTTGCTTACTTTAGACTGGAACAGTACGGTAGTTTCCAGGGCTGCTGTAATTACCACAAACTTGATGGCTTAAAACAACTGCAATTTATTCTCTCACAGTTCTGGAGGCCGGAAGTCTGAAATCAGTTCCATTGGGCCAAAATCAAGGCATTGGCAGAACTGGAGGCTCTAAGGGAGAATCCATTTCTTGTCACTTCCGGCTTCTGGTGGCCCCCGGCATTCCTTGGCTTGTGGCTGCAACACTCTACCCTGTGTCTCTGTGGCCACAGGCCTTCTCCTCTTCTGTCTGTGTGACATGTCCCTCTACCTCCCACTTATGAGGACGTGAGATTGCATTAAGGGCCCACCCAGATAATCTCCCCACCTCAAGATCCTTAAATTATTCACATCTAAAAAAATCCTTTTTTACCACCTAAGGTAACATCTGCAGGCTCCGTAGGTTCGGACATGGATATCTGTTATGGGGAGGAGAGTGCATTATTCAGCCTGCCACAGGCATATGAGCCATTCCGGAAGCGACTGTTCTGGAAGTGATTTACCAACTATAATGCTGAATTTTTCTTTTTAATCTGATGTCTAGTCGGGCAGAAATGTAACTCTCTGGTGGTATGCTGCTTATCTCTTGTGAAAGTAAAGGTTCTCCTTTACTAATGAAGGGCAATCCATATACCTTTACAGAGAAAACAAAGGCAAGTTAAGCAGTGTTTGGTCATTTTTCATGTTTTAGTTTTAATTTATGATAAAGTCTTCTATTGGTTATGAAGATGAAAATGACCTTGTAAATATTTATGTTATTAAAAGGTCCTCTGAGAAGCCAATATGCTGGATTACCTTTTAAAATGATATTTACATTTATTTTCTGGTTAGAAAAATATAGTTTATTTTAGGAAATTTATAAAACCCAGAACAGCATGAAGAAGAAAAAAACCCCTGTAATTTAGCTACCTAGTAATGATGACTGTTGGTATTTTGGTTTCTTTTATCATCTTCCATTAGTTCTCTGCCCAGAGAGTTAACAGTTGTTATTCCTTTTGTCCACACTGGTTTGAAACACCGTCGTTATGATTATAGGGAAATAGGTTTTCTGGAATGCTGGAAAACCGAAGTATCTGCACTGTTGTTCAGGCTAGACTCCTTTCTTCCTGCAGTTGAAGAGTTGGCCTTACTGACACCACCTTTGATTCAGGTACAGAGAGAGCCTGACATTTCCAAGTGTTTCCTTAAATAGAAGGCCATCAATTGTTAGTGTAAGTTCTTCCTGAATCCATCTCTAAGCCATTTTCTAACATGTTTTAGTAGAACCCCAGTCCTGAGGGATGCTCTGAGCCGGGAGCAAAAGTTGTTCACAAACAAGTAAGTCTGGGAAACAGTGAATGCTTCATGTGCACACACATGTGCATTTTTAAAAAGTGCATATTAAGAATATAATAAAGAACAGAGACTTCCTAGAATGAAGGAGACTTTTTAACCTAGAGTTTCTCCCCAGCTGATTGATTTTCTTTTCTAACACCTATTATAGAGAACTATGTGGAGCATAATTTGTGAAACACAGTGTATAATAATGAATTTAGATGATGGATATCTAAATGTTGTTGGTGTGATAGGACTTTGGTCAAAAATATATATGTGTGGTATATGTGTGTGTGCATAGATGTGTGTGTGTACCTATATATCTATATAAATGTTACTGTCATCCTTACCAGAATCAGAATTTTTAAAAAGTGGCTAATTTGATTCTAGTATTATAAAAACCTTTTTTTATTAAAGATGTCTTACATTACAATACGTTAGATAGCTTTTCTCTACCCTTTGGGGAATTAGAAATTAAAATCGAGGAATAGTATCAGGCAGAGTGAAAGTTCAAGGGAGGAGTGAAAGAAATCTGTATATTTAAAAAAAAATTTAGTGTGAAAGCTTCCCAACCTTTCCCACCAAGTGTCATTTTGGCCTGAAGCTGAATTAGTTCTCATCTGATTAAATCAGAACCAAATTCTGCTGTTTCCTAACTGCTGTGAAGTGCAGATTTTTAAAATGTGTCAAAAAAGCAAGAATTTAATCCTTGTAGGAAACAACTCTCTTAAAAGAGAATAATTAGCATTTCATTTATGTCATCATTTTATAACTTTTCAACATATAAAATTATTCATCGTGTTTATGTAACATGTAATTATTAAGTGTCTGGTCAGAATACCAGCATTAATTTTGAAATTCAGGTTTCTGAATTTAGATCTAGGAAGGCTTCAGAAATCTTAGGGTGGAAGGAAGACCACACTAACTTGTTTTGATGTCCATGTCTGTCAGATGAGATGGTGATCTCAGGACCATAACTAAACTTGATTTTTATACTTAGTAGATCAAAGAGGGGGGCAGGTAACAAAACCAAGTGGCTAATCCAGAAATTGCTTATTTAAATTTAGGAAGCAAATACAGATGTACATTTCTACACATATTCTCTTTACACAAACACACTCAAATATTTGGGGAGTGAAAACCTGATTTCCATAGTTGATTAAAAATAAAAAGGCCTGTAAGGAGGAAGAGAAGAGGTAATTGTAATTGAAAACCCTTTGCAACCAGATGATGTTACTTCTTCTCACTTATCTTCAACACAGTGCCACGGGGCAGTGGCTCTGAGAGGAACACCAGGACTTCAGCATCACCTGGTGTGGTGGTTAATGTTAGTGTCAATTTGACTAGGCCAGGGTGCCCTGTTGTTTGGTCAAACACCAGTCTAGATGTTGCTGTGGAGATATTTTTTAGATGTGATTAATATTTAATCAGTAGACTTTGAGTAAAGCAGATGACCCTCCATAAACTGGGTGGGCCTCATCCAATCAGTTGAAGACCATAAGAGGAAAGATTGAGGTCCCCAGAAGAGGGAGGTGTTGATTCAGACTGCCTTCAGACTCAAGACTGCTACATTGACTCCCCCTGGAATTTCCAGCCTGCTGTCCAACCCTATGTACTTTAGACTTGGTGAGCCCACAAGCAAATGAGCCACTTGCTTAAAGTAAATCTGTGTGGTGTATGTATCTATATACACACATACAAACACACACATATATCTACCCTATTGGTTCTATTTCTCTGGAGAACCCTAATACACCTGGGAACTTGTTATAAATGCGGATTCTCAGGTCCCACCCCAGACCTGCTGAATCAGAAACAATAGGGTGGGACTCAGCAATCTGCCTTCACAGGCCGTCCAGCTGGTGCTGATGACCCCCAAGCCACTGCAGGGAAATGGAAGATGCCTCCTTTTGCAGTTCAAGAAATTGAAGTTCAGAAAGGTTAAATAACATGCCCAAAGTCATCCAATCTTGGTGTAGCCAAGGTTTATTCTTGATGCTTTCAAAAGGCTAAAATAATAATCATGGGTAGCTTAGCAATCTTTGAATCTGCTTTTATAGTGCACTGTTGAGATACCCATTTTTCTTAAGGAAAAAAAACATGCAGGGAACTAACTATGTATATATGATTGTCATGAAATTGCTAGTACTGCTGCACTGAGGTGATGTATCCTAGGCAAAAGCAAAGCCATTTGATGTTTTAATTATCTTGTAAACCTAAATGTAGAATTCTCATTAAGCAATTTCACTGTTGGAAATAGCCAAGGACTTTCATTATTATTTTATGGTTTTCCAAAGTGTCTGGAGACCCCTCGCTTCGTGTATCTTTGCACTGAAGGACTCTTTCAGATACAGTTGCTGAGCGATGCCAGGCAGCAACTAGGATGTCTTAGCAGGGTATAAAAGATAAACTGCTGTAAAAGATAAACGCCCAAATCTTAGTAGTGCATCATTTTTTCAGTCACCAAACTTGAGGTACTGATGTGAGTGTGGCTCTCCTCCGAGCAGTAGATCAGAGACGCAGGGTCTGTCCTTCTTGAGGCTCGACCTTCATCAATGTGTGGCTTCCGAGGTTGCCTCCTATGGGGGAAGGCATGGAGGTTTCTAATGGGCAGGTGGGGAAGTGGTGTTCATATTCCACCCCCATTCTGTTGGCTGGAACTCAGTCACATGGCCCCACCTAACTTCAAAGGAGACTGAGGAATGTGGTCTGACTGTGTGCCTGGGAACAAGAAGAGTTTGGTGATAAGCTGGCAGTCTCTGCCCCCTGGGGCTTAAATGCTGATGTTGGTATGTGTGTGCTTCTGCCCATGATGGATTTATGCTCTTTTCTGATAACTGGAGCATGGCAGGTGTGAGGGGCAGGAATAGATTTAGGCATTATTGATGCCACCTGACTCAAGTCCTTCCTAGCCTGTGGGAACAGATAGAGCAATAGAAAGCATAACTCAAATTGTACTGGCTCTTGCCCACAGCTTCAGCAGGGATCTTCCACCACCTCTAGGGGTTCATCTAGTTACATCTTATAGGTCAGTCTCTACCATGTTTTTCCTCTCCCGCTCCATGTGCCTGTCCACCCCTTATCGCACTATTTAAAGTCACTGACTGTTAGTCACCTGAGGGCACCCTAGTGCTGCTGCTGTGCCAAGAATACTGTCTCTCAGGCTCCAGAGACAACCATCCCCTATGAAGCTGAAGTGGTATTGTATTCAGGGCAGGAGTAAGGAGAGTACCTATTTTCTTAGTTGTCTACTGCTGTGAAACAGACTACTCCATAAAACTACCAATTATTTTTTTCACAAGTCTTTGGGTTGATTGGGCTCCACTGGACAGTTATTCTGCCCCACGTGCTATTAACTGGGGCTGCCCAGGTGCTGCATTCAGCTAGGAATTCAGCTGAATTTGTCCGAGGTGACCACCCATTCTCCAGGCCCTGTCCACATGGCTGTCATCCCATCCCTCAGTAGTCTCTTCCTCAAGCTGTAGTGGCTGGGATCTGAGAAGCTGGAAGCTGCCAGGTCTCCTATGGTCTTGGAAGTCGCAGAACATCACTTCTCCTACATTTTATTGGCCAAAGAAAGTCCCAAAGCCAGCGCAGATTCTAATAGAAAGAAAATAGGTCTTGTGTATTCGGGGATGGGAGGAATTGTTGGTGGCCATATTTGTAGATTATCACCATGTCTTGTCACTCTGTCCACTTTGTCACTTGTACTTCAAGGCCATGCTACCTTCCATATGTCACAGTCACCCATGAAATTATTCCTTCATTCCACTACCAATATAACCTTTCTCCAGAGGGTTCAGGCTACTGACATCATCACTGTAACCTTGATCAGGTGGGCCCTGATTCTGGGAATATGTGAGGTGAGCACAGGAAATAATGAATGAGCTAGTTTTGCTGGTGTTGAGGGTTCATGTTAGGAGGGTAGTGAGTTTAAAGAGTTAAGCAGTGGCCTGAATTCTAGGCTGAAGGCTCAAGGAGCCTTGAACTAGTGGTGGGTAAATTGCAAGGCAGTATTTAAGGAAGATGAATCTCACAACAGTGTATAAAGAGAGTTGAAGGATTGTGGCATTGACCATGGCCACCATATATAGGCATAAAATGAGCAAGGCCTGGACTACAGAGAGAATAGTGGGGCCTAAAAGAAACAGTCATGGAAGGCAGAGAAGTAGTCACCATGACTTAGAGAGGCCATTCCGAGACAGGAAGGAAAAAAGGAAGGCTGGGTGCAATAAACTCAGCTTTAAATGAGTTTAAAACTTTTAAACTTTTAACAGTTTTAAAATGCTGTTAGTAGGGGGCTTTGTGCTAAACATGCAACTCTAGAAATAACCAGCGATAGGTAACTGAGAAGCTCTTATATTCATACTTAGTTTGGTCTTGTTGGGGCATGGTAGTGAAAGTTCATGTATCAGTCAGCTTAGAATTTATTATGCTGTGGTAACAAACGGCTCCAAAGTCTCAGTGGCTTATGACAACCCAAAGTTTATTTCTCACTCATATTATGACTGTTACAAGTCAGCTCAGTCTGCTTTACATCTCCATTGTGTGATCCAGGAAGAAGCAGCAGCCCATCTAGAAAATTCCTGTCTCAGGGTGGAGGGAAAATAAAACTTGATGGAGGCTCTTGATAGCTCTCAAAGTTTCTGCTTGCAGTCGCGCGTGTCCCTTCCATGTTTTACTTTATCTTTATTTTATTAGCCAAAGCAGATCATATAGTTAAGGCTGATGTTTATGGGGACAAGAATTGTATTCCTCTCACAAGAAGAGACACCAGAAAAGGGACCCTAGCAAGGGGCAGCAAATATTTTTGAATAAATGTTACAATCAGCCGTGGTTACATTTTCCCCTATTTTCAATTACACAAATAATGAAAAATCATCATAGGAAATATTGAAGAGCACAATGCAAGGACTCCCAATCACCCCAAATTTCTCTCACTAGAAGTAACTGTTGTTGTTAGTATTTTAATATAAGTATCTTCAGATATCTTTCCCCGGGAGATTTTTATAATGGAGTCAAATGATATAGGCTGTCCTGTCACTTAGGAACACGGTGAACTTAGAGGAACACAATGAACCTGCACCCGTGTCAGTAAATACATGTCTACATCCTAACTCGTAATGGCTCTCTGGCATTCCTCAGTATGAGTGCACTATGATTTATTTGTTGGACAGTTACATTCTTCTGCTTTCACTGTTTCGTAAAGTACTGTCATAAGTCTCTTATATGTACATATTTGCACATTTATCAGACTATTTCTCTTGGGTAAATTCCTAGCAATGAATTAAAAGGAATATCTTTCTGATGTCCTTTTTGATACATTATTGACAAATTTCATAGCTTAGTTTTTAAGGCCCACGTTTCCTTTTCCCTCTCCTAAAATGGAGTAGTGTTACCATAGCAATGGAAAAAAAATCAGTGCTCTCGTAGAAGTGCCTAATTTGTCTTTGTCTTCATTTTAACTAAGAAAGTTACATTTTGTGCCAAGGTTGGCACATAAAATACCTGTCCAGAATAGCTTGTTGGTTAGGAGGACAGTGCCCTCCGAGAGGTGACCTCAGCCATCCCTGGTTATCCTGTTTAACAAATTGGCTGCCCGGTTGTCTGCTGGGAAAAGCTTTGTCAGTCACAGTTGCTCATGAAGTTGCTCTGTCTGGGGAGATGTGGTGACTGAGAAGTGTCTCATCAGCCTATAATTTGGAAAGCGATCGGTCATCAACAAGGCAGTTTATGTAAAGATCAGTAATTAAAAAAAACCCAACTCATTATGATGGATTGATTTTGGAATCTGCTTCATTTCTCAAGACGTTCGAAGGCATGATGCAAGCTACTTGTCACCTGGATTTTCTTGATGAAAGGAAGGAAATTAAGATGTGATGAAATGATTAATTTAGCACGTTCCCCCTTTAGCCCACATTCTAGGGAGGGTCTGTTTTGGTCTGAAATCTGGATTCTCAAACTGGGGGTTGAATTCAAAGATGGTCAGAGATGGTACAAGTGTAACTTCACAGGCTTCCATGTGTGGTGAGTGAGGTACTCATGGGGTGAAGGGTGGAGCACCATTCTTGGGGTGTGGGGAGAGTGGAGATGAGCAGCAGAAGAACATCCTTCCACTCTATAGCTGCCGAGATGGGGCTGGGGACCCTGAAGCTAGGCTTAGACGACTATGCAGTGGTGCTAATAACTAGAATACCAGGGTGCTGCTTCTGTATGGCAGAAAATAAATTTACGTTCACAGTATAAAATGCGGACTGTGACGTGGTCACTGGAGCAAGAGCCATTACACAGCATTCTAAACTTGCTTTTTTTCCTTAAAGAAGGCAAGGTAGTAAACAGTTAAGACGTGAGCTTCGGAGAAAGACAGCGCAGGGCTTGAGTTCTGGCTGCTGCCTTCTAGCTGTTGACCCGGGCTCGCACTGTTACCTTCCCGGGGTCTAAGTGTTCTCGTTTATAAAATGAGGCAGAGTAGCAATATCCACCTTACCGGTCATTTATAAGATTAAAATAACATAAAACACACAGTATGATCCCTGCCTAACATAGAGAGAGAGGTCGTAAATGGTGGCTGTTTTTTGATATACAGTATAATTATAATTATTGTCAAAAAGCAGGTATACTTTCAGGGGTTTGAGTCATATTCAACCGCATTTCCACAGCCCTCATTCTCATACACATGGAGATGACTTTAATTCTAACCTCACATGGTTCTAGTCTTCCTGCTTTTTGTGCTGTAAAAAAGCGAATGGCAATATTTCAGTGGTTTAATAGAATAAAATGTATTTCTTCATGTATCAGTTAAGTGGGGCGTTGCTGGACAGAGAGCACCTTTCCTTCACGTGGTGATTGAGAATCCAAGCTTCTTCCATTCTGTGGCTCCACATCCCTCACATTTTATTGCTGCCAGTAGAGAAGGGAGAAACATAAGGGAGCGTTGGGAGGGAGTTTTCCATGGGCCTGGCCTGGAAGTGGTGCATATCACTTCTGCTCGTATTCCGTGGTCTGGAACTAATTCACGTGGCCATACCTTACTGCAAGTGTGGGGCTGAGAAAGCGATTCGGCAGCCGCTTTCCAGCAACGCTCAACACCACGGGGAGAGAGGGCATACGTATTGGAGAACAGCCAGCCAACACTAATGTATGCGCGGGTGCAAAGCATCGTCAAGAGATTTAGATGTTTTCGTGTGTCCCTAATATTTTAGAGGAAGAAGTGATGAGATTTTGGTAACAGAGGAGATAAATAGGAGGAGCGAAGAATGATTTGAGGACTTGAACTAGTGACTCTAACTAGGCTGATGATCAAACCATTGTAGGAAGCAGGGCTTTTGAGCAGGTCAGCACATTTGTGGGGAGAAGACCAACGAAGGGTGTTTTGGGCGTAAAGAGTTTGAGGCAACTGTGAGATATACCGTGGAAATCTTCTTTAGACACTTGGAAAGACGTAGAGTTTCTGTGTGGCCGTCTTTTCTAAATGAGGATGGATCTTATCTGCCTTTAAATTTGCCTGTATCCGTCTTAGATATTGAGCTGTCAGAAAATGATGCTCAGGATTTATCTTTTCTTCATGTTAAGAAATGCCCAACCCAAGTGCAAGAAAAAAAAAACTAGGCTTTTTTTGGATTTTTTTTTAAATATGCATTTTTAAGGTCACACCTAGTATACCTGGGGGCTGGGTATACCATCACATGATTTATGATTTGTCCCACTGTTGCCCAGGGAGAGTGAGCCACGCTTGAATATAAGAGATCTTACAGAGAATATGGATCCAGAAAAACTCCAGGAAAACCACTGAGTGATCCATGTGAGTTATAACATCGTAGATCTGGTGTCTGCAAACTTTTTGATTTAAGTTGGCCTCAATGTGGAACTGGATGCCTGGCTACTTCTACTTAAACAGAGAGTTTGTTAACTGCACTACAGAGGAGGCATTTTCTCACTGTCCTCAGAATCTACGTAGAAGTGTTGATTACTCGCAGCAGTCAAAATTATATTCTTCCTCCATAGCTGCTTATGCAGATACCTCACTTAATAATTCAACCAGGGTCAGCCTTTCCTATGGTGTGATTTTCACGTTCTGGGTACTATCTGTATTTAATTTAATATACCTTGAGTGTGAAGTATCTGTGAGTTTCCTTCCCTCGAGAGTCTTATGCCTTTATGTAAGATGTACCCAGGCCATCTTATCTTGGCAGAATCCTCTGATACATCTAGTTACCACTTGTTATCTTAGTTTGCTTAGACTGCTATAATAAAATGCCACAGACTGAGTAGCTCAAACAACAGAAATTTCTCACAATTCTGGAGGCTGGAAGTCCCAAGATCAAGGTGCCAACAGATTGGGTTCCTGGTGAGGACCCACTTCCTGGCTTGTAGACAGCCGTCTTCTCGATAGGAGCTCACATGGCCTTTCTTTGGTGCATGTGCATGGAGAAAGAGAGTCCTGTCTTCCTCTTATAGGGACACTAATCCCATTATCGAGGCTCTACCCTCATGACCTCATCTAAACCTAGTCACCTCCCACAGGCCCCATCTCCAAATACCATCACTTTGGGGGTTAGGGCTTCAACATATGAATTTTGGGGACACACATTCAGCCCAATATCTACCTTTGTCAATTCAGGAGTTTTGACTCACACAGAAACTTATTTAGTGGAGCTCAGAGTCTTTTTTGAGATTTCAGATGGAGGAAAGAAAAAGGTACAGATTGATCTCCTTTACTGCACTCTTGTCCTGTCGTGATAACATTATAACCTTTTCTTCATTCCATCCTTACACATTTGTGACACATTTAGTTACCAGGCGGTGAGTTAGGTTCTAAGGATGCAGAGACTTTTCAGACATGGCCAGTAACCTCCGAAAACTTGTGGTTAAAGAAAAAAAAGAGTCGAGCTTCAAACAAATAAGCGCAGCAAAGAGCTGTGATAGGAGTTCCTATAGGGCACAGTGGGGGCCCAACAAAAGGAGTGGTTCATTCTGCCTGAAGGTACAGGGCAGGGGCTCCTATGAGAGGAGCTTGTGAACAACGGTGGGTTGGTGTTCAGAAGCCAGGCATAGAGGACAGGCATTCGGCTGAGGGATTAGTCTGGGCAAATGTATGTAGCTCTGAAATGACCTGGTGTGTGTAGGAAGGCAAGTAGTTTGGCTGACTGGAGCATGGGTTTTAGGTGAGAATTTAGCTGGTGACGAAGCAGGGACCATATCTGGGAGGACCCCGTCTTCCATGCTAAGGAGTTTGGACAGTGGGGAACGATCGAAGAGTAGTAAGCTTGGGAATGACATTATTGACCTCTGCATTTTATAGATCGCTGTGACAGAGCGTGAAGAACAAACTTAGAAATTCATGTTCTGCTTTATTTCTGGACCTCGGAAGTTGGGACATTTATTTCCATGGGTTTCGACTATTATCAAACATCGTTTGAGGATCGCTGTGACACAGGTCTAGAAGTGCATTTGTGAGAAAGTGTGGGAGAAAGATGAATTCCTTTGCTCAGAAGCTCTGCTTTAAACTTTGACCTGAAGAAGATTGAGGTCACCAGACATTCCATCCCGGGGCGCTTACGCCCTCCTGGGAAAGGTCATTGGCAGAACTGTGCTGAAAACGGCCCTCGGGTTCTGCTTTGACCTCTTGCTGTCAAGTGATGCACCTTAGAAGAGCAAATATAGTGCTGGCCCAGGAAAGGCAGCATGTCTTTTGTTTTTTTAGAGAAGTTTGAGCAAGATGTTTAATCTTTCTGAGTCCGTTTCCTCATCTGTAAAATTGGAGTTAACCCTTCCTGGCCTACAGAATATAATCTGTTCTGCTATAATTATTTTGAAACCATTAATTTGTTCTAATATCAATACATTAGGGAACAGTCTGGTCATAAGATTGATTTTGTATTTGTTTATGTGAGATTTTGTCTGCAAGAAACATTAGGTGAATATAGAAACCAGCTGAACCAAAACCATGAAATCCACGAAACCCAAACCCACACCCCAGAAGTCTGCCAGCTGCCTCAGTTCTCCAGCTGGGGCGTGAGCCACACCCACACATCTGGCACTACAACTGTCCCTCCGATTTCAGATGACCCTCCTTCTACCGCTTTATAACAACTCGCAAGCTGCAGGCCATCTGATGACCACTTCCAGGAGCAAAATTTTCAAGGTAAAGTTCCATACATACTTGTTATGGTATTTTTGTATTTCTTAACCATTTAATATGTATAAAGCTGTGCTACTCTTTGTCCTAGGTTCCTCTATATCACTGACAAAGGTTTGTGAGTGTTGTCCTCCTAGCCCCAATTTTCCCTTGAGCCCTGTAGGTTTTTTTTTTTTTTTTGGTGAGGAAGATTGGCCCTGGGCTAACATCTGTGCCCATCTTCCTCCACTTCATATGTGGGACGCTGCCACAGCATGGCTTAATGAGCAGTGTGTAGGTCCGTGCCCAGGATCCGAACCTGCTAACCCCGGGCCGCCGAAGTGGAGCACACGAACTTAACCACTACACCACCGGGTCGGCCCTGAGCCCTCTGGTTTTTATTGTGAAATTTTGCATAGCATGGTGATTTTTAAGAATGCCCGTGTTGTGTGATAGCAGAACTGGCTGTTTGTGTAAAGATTAAATGTTAGGATGCATGTGATAAAATTCTCAGTACAATATTTACACATTGTGGGCATCAACGCAGACTGATTTTCTTCCACTCGTGAAGCCGTTCAGTGGAGGCCAGATCAAATGGGAAGAGTCTTCTCAATTGGCGTTATTAGGGGTCACCCTTCATCATCAGGTGAGGGGATGGGACGATCAGGGATGAGCTCCTGCAGCGGGCTCTGTCTGTTCCAGTTACCAGTGCACCCTGATGGGATGTGTGCTAGTTGGTGCTCAAGCTTTGTCTCAACTCCGCATGCACCCTTCTATCCTCGGCTTGGTGTTTGGACTGGGAGCCCTTGAAGCTGGCTGCCAGTTACCTTCTGCTCACAGGGGCACGAAAGGGAGGCCGGCAGGCTGGAAGAGGGGAGAAGGGTCTGTTCCTTCCTGTATGTTTGCTGTACCTGTTTTCGCCCTGGCAGTGGTCGTCAGTTTCAGCCTCCTGTTTGTTTGTTCGTTTGGCACCTCCAGTGCCAGCTGGGCATCACTCACTCCTCAGAAGTCTGCACCCAGCGCCGCAGAGTCCCTTCTCCAAGCTTCTAGATCCTAATTATCCCATCTCTTCCCTTTCTTCGCTAGAGTTAATGATTGCTTCCTTTGGTTTTTATTTCTGCATTGCCTCAGTATTTCCTGTTCACTTTTTCAGTTCCAGAACATTTGTTTAGCTAAGTCCTTATATGGAATTCTCTCTGGTAAGATATTTGGTGTGGTTTCTGTTTTCTTCCCAGGGTCTGGACTGATACAGGATGGAAGATTTAGTAATTACAGTGTCCGTAGGAGAAGTGCTACAAAAGCAAAAGATAGGGCGGCTAGTTGATGATGAGGATTTGCTAGGCCTGACTGAGAAGCAGTAGCCCAGAGATCCTCTGACTAGGATGCTGGACTAGTGGCATTGAGATGGAGAACTTGGGCCCTGGAACCTGAGCTCTGCCATTTACTAGTTGTTTTTTCAACAGCTTATTTAAACCCTTTAAATCTGAATTTCTTCATCTGAAAAAATAGGATGATACTATCAGTGGGTTGTGGTTAGGACTGAATGACATGATACTTACGAAGCGCTTGGGGCAATGGCTGGCGCGGGAGTAAGCTCTCAGTTGAGGGTTCTCTGTTTCAGTGATGCTGCTGGAGTTTGGGTCGTCACCCTGGGGAGCGCCTTTGGACATCTGTGGCTGCTGTTACTCAAGTCCTTTTGTTTTGAAAGGCATCAAAAGAGGCATTTCCTTGCCCATGTTTTCAGCATTGAAGCATAAGTGGCCATCCCCTCTCTTTCTACCCACGGGTAATTTGCTGACTGTGAGAAAGAGTGGCTCACCTATTGGAAGTTCATTTTAAGCAGAGAGCTTTCTTTGAGACTTGAATTTAGAATGGTTAGTTGCTTTGCAGGGGAGTTGCAGCTCATCCATTGAGGAAATTGGTGACAGTGGTGCTTGGTCATACGGGTTGGATGTTGGAATGTACCATGGCCTTGAAGGCATGATGCACCAATGCTGAAGATGCCAAGGTGTCACTCTGATAAAACAAGGACGCTTCCACTACGCCACACCCCAAGAGAAAATCCCTACATAGAGTTAACGTGGGTCCCCATTTGAGTGATGGGTATGAGTTTGTTCTATAACATTTGGGTGCATGAATACTGCATTTCCTCATTGTTCAAAACTCACATCTGAGTCTAAGCTCCTACCTGACAAAATGAAGAGATGCCCCACACCAATTATTATCAGAGTGGGGATCTTCCTAGGGTTTTACTTGAATTCCAGAGAATCTACACAATTCTGACATTCTGTGTTCTTTGTTCTTACCTACATTGGTTAGACTGAGAGACTCATTATTTAAGTCAATATGATCCATTTTAAAGGCAAGTGAGGCACAGCATTCATTGTCAAGGCTCTAAGCTACAGGATTTGGGTCACCCTTTCCAGGTGCCATGTTGTCTGGTTTGGAAAATGCACTTGGGCACACTATTTGCCTTCTCATTTGAAGGAAGGCTAACCCTCTCCTCTTCCCTTGCCACCTGCTGCCCTTTCAACCCCCAAGTAAGGCCCCAGAACTCAGATCACAAGGACATAGCTATATTCTTATAATGGGGGAAAATGCTACTCATGATTTTGCTTCTTACAGCTGTGAGCAAATGCAGATTATTACCTCGATAGATATTATACCACAGTACCACATGCCAGAAACCACGCTCAGGACTTTGCACTCAATACCTCTGAACCTTGACGATTCTGCATCACGTTGACCCTGTTTAACAAATGAGGAAACTGAGACTCCTAGAATATAAATGACATGCCTGAGGATGTGCGACTGGTAAGTGACAGAGCTCAGGTTAGAGGGTCATTTTTAATATGAGACTGGAGTATGTATTTCTTTATAGGAAAACTGAAAAAATAGATGATTTGATGATTGACTTGAAATGAGAGAGAAAAGGCGTTTGGCTAGCCATTTGAGGGAGAACTTTATACCTTGGACTAATATTTATACTTTAGAGTATTCAGCTTAAGTGTTTTGCATTTTGCCTTTAAAGAGAAAAATAAGGTGAACGTGAATATCAATGAAATTGTGTCTGTGGCTGAAGGACTCCTCTGACACGAAGGGTGGTCTCTTGCAGGAAGCCTGTTTGTTGCATTAATGTCTCAATGGCAGGCTTTTGATTTCTGGGCCAGCCCGTGTTTGCATGGTTGCAAGTATTTTGGTGAATTGGCATTTTTAAGTTGTTGGCCTAGAACTGTGAAATATGAGAATCGCTGGTTATGAGGATGTGAATTGCATTGCCCCATCCCCATCTCCTGTACCCTTTTAGTGACTTTTTATTTTTTTCCCTTTAATAAATAAACTACAGTTAATCCTTTCTGTAAGAGCACCTGGCAGAGAAAAATACGGGTTCATAATTAGGAGACGAGTGTACATTTTTAAATGGAAGAAGAATTCATCTTACCAAAAAAAATTCCACCACATTATGTTTTAAATAATGAACTGTCATAACGCATTTAAATTCATCCAGACCAATTGAAAACTTACTATGTACCAGGCACTGTTTTAAGTGCCTGGGTCATATCATTGAATAGATTAAAGATTCCTACCTTCATGGATCTTGCAATCTTTTGAGGGGAAATAGGCCATCAGTATTATACATAATGTATGCATATATACAAATACATGTAGAAGAAGTCAGATAAAGAGGAGAATAAGGGAAGGGACCTCAGGAGTTTGGGTGAGGAATGTTGTATCATTAGTAACCCGTGGTCAAAAGGATTAGATTTAGATGAACTTATAATGGATATTGCTAAAAGTTTGAATACAACTGAACAAAGGGTGTTCAACGTCTATTTCATGCTAGGCCCAGTTATGTAATTTCTGTGTGGAATAGTGAAAACTGAGAATGGCAATGCAGATTCATTGTTTCAAGTCAAAGATATGCCAATCTTGTTTTCCTTCTGTCTGTAACAACCCATGGAAATTAACTGGCATGGTTTCCTCATGGATATGTTAGCTCTAGAAATAAACATTAATTTTTGTAATATATTGTGATTTATGCAGTTTCTGATTTAATACATTTAATTAATTTGGAAGATTTGGAATACATTTAATAATATGTTGGCTCTAATGTTGTATAGCACATCTACAAATTAATTGTTCTTCATACGTTAATGGGTGTTTCTTTATTTTTATTATTTCTCAAATAGATTTCCTAGGGGCAGTTTTTCAAGAGACTAACCCTCTCTTTTTAATGCTGAGTGAGGAAAACCTATTAAATTCATATTTGGGCAAATGTAGGTAAGCAGCTGTGGGATTAAGTTTGCAAATTTAATTTGAAATCAATTTCTCTGCTTTTCCCTCACCTGCATTGTTAAAGGGACCCATTTTCAACAACCTTTGAAAAATCTGGCAGTTGGTATTCAACTAGTGTTAAAATTTGTTCATTTAATATATGTTTGGAGCATTTTATCCATTTCACAAAAGTTATATTTGCAGTGGAAAATTTTATCATTCAACTTTTTGGCAGTCATCAACTCATATAAATCAAAATCAAGTTCCGTGATAGCAATATTATTTCAATGGATTCTGTTTAACACAACTGGTAATTTTTTCTTAGATTTTTTTTAATGGAAATAGGAAGTTTTTGTTTTGACCATGAAAAATTCTCTGCAAGAAATAATACAGTCCAACAAATCCCTTCAAAAGTTGCTTTCTAATTAGTGTATAAATTTTGACTATATATATGGAAAGGAAGAGGAGAAAAGAGCTAAACTGGAACTCTGCTCCTTACGCTGGTTCAAATGTCTCCCATATAACACACTCCTACAAAAGAATGCCTGCTTTGGGACTCGGACGTGCGTGCTCACACCCACTCTGTGCCATCACTTGCAGGAGATGAGAGGGGAAAAGGAACTGATTTCAGCTGAGGAGCTGCTTGGAGGCGGGCACTGTGCTAGGGACAATGATGATAATGATTACGGCTGACGCAGTGTTGACTGTACCCAGTTCTCAGCCTAGCACGTGCCACATTGTCGTGTGTAATCCACATTTAATCCTTGGAGGTGGGTGGCTAATATTATCCCCATTTTACAGGTGAGGAAACTGAGGCCTAGGGAGCCTAAGTCTGCCTAAGAATAGAAATTTTAACTAGTTTGGCTAGATTTCAAACTGTGCTTTTTCCCTACAGAGGGAGAGGAGATGTGAATGCAGGAGTGTGACAGTGTTTTGAGCTCCTTCCCTGCTCAGCAAATGCTCCCTGTGACCTTAGAGAAAACGTTCTGAAGCAGCCTTATTTTTCTATCGTGACTCGTCTATTCTTTTCATTTCTCTCACACGATGCTCAGCACTGTCTGACATTGTGATATACATTTATTTATTTGGGTATTTGTTTAGAATTTTTTTAATGATGGCAGAAACTTTGATTTGCTGCTGATTCCCGACACCTAGAACGATGCCTGGCTTGCAGTCGGCATTAAATAAATATTTCCTGAGTGCACATAGGAACCTACTCGATTCCACTGCTTCAGTCTGCTCAAGCCTGTGCTCTGCGTTGCTGGCAATTCTGAGAAGGAAAGGCTGCCACCCTGCCTGTCCAGGGCAGAGCACTTCCAATCTCTGGCCCGTGATCTGCCCACCTCACAGAAACAGGCCCAGTGGCTGAGAAGCCCCTATCAGGCTTGTGATAAGATTTCTAGCCTTAAATCCCTTTTATCCATCATGAAATTAAGCCAGGGTGTCCTTGTGTAATGAAATTGTTCTTACAGTCCCTGAAATGCTGAAGAAAGCCGGGTTGAAAAACCCTCATTTTGTCTAGAAAACTGATTGGGAGACTCAGATCATTCACTCCTAATATCTGTGAAGGTAAGTCATCTGAGAATCAGAGAAAACCAAACCAGCAAATTAATTTCAATAAATAGGACTGAGGGTAGAGATGCAATGCAAACTATTTGATAGTGCCACATGCCCCATAAGACCTTTAAAAGAAAGCCAAAATATCAAACCCAGGTCTCTTTTTATTTCTTTTCCTTGAAAATCTTGAACCTCATATGAAGTTTGCTTTGAGAAAAGAAGACAAAACATAAAAGGCGTTTATCCCCGAGGCCAGCTGGCATGGCTCTTTGGGCCCTTCTGGGTTAGACCAGCAGAGTTCAGGTACCTAAGGTCTAGCGCGGTCTCTACCTTATTGTACTTTCTGCTGCTGAGATGTTCTCCGAACTCTTGCCTTAAAATTTTGATCAGATGATACAAACCATTGGTCTCTCAGCTACACCTGGCCCCAGGTCTATTTTGTATGACCTAGATGTGTTTTACATCTGTTGCTAATGTTTCAAAATTGGGGAATTTCACATTAAAAACTTATATTTCCACTTCTCTTGACATATCAGAATATTTGGCTATACTGGACCCACATGCTGTTATGACAATACTTTGGGCTAACGTTGAATAGTGGCTGTCCCTTAGATAGGGTACGACCTCTCCAGTCTGTTACAGTCCTCTCTGCTCTCTAGTAGTGCCCACACTTGCTTGTCTGGATCCTATAGAATTTAGGCAGTAACTGATTCAAGGTGGGCTTAGAAAAACTAAATTCTTGGTCATCACCTCACGCCTTTGCTCTCTCTTCCTGGAAGTGCTTGGGTCTGTGCTTTCTGTAGAAATGCCCACATTTCACTAGGGTGGCCAGACTGATCGAAGCCCTTGGGAAAGACTCAAAGAACTGCTTTGGGGACTGGCTTGTTTCTATTTCTACTGAGATGGGAATATTTGATTCAGTGTCTGCGAGATCAAAGAAGATAGACTGTAGCCTTCTCCTCCTTCCTGAGCTTTTTCCCATCAGAAGAAGGCTCAGTGGAAACTCTCAGTAACCCTTCGCCATGCTGGGCTAATAACTAGAGCCAGCACCAGCTCTCGTGTCTGTTCAGTGGGCTAAGCATGTTGACAGTCCTCTTTCTGCCCTCCCACTCCTTTTGATTTTCAGCACTCTTCTTTTTCAGCCCATTTTAGTTGGCTTTTATGTGACCCAGTGGATAGAAAGCTTAATGTCAGTGCCGTTAAATCAGTACCTAGAAAAAAATCTGGGAATACTAAACCCTGGCAGGAAATATGTTCCAATTAGTATTGATAAAAGTGCAGCGAGCTGAAAACAAAAGTGACTTCAGCAAGTGGGAAAGACGAGGTACAGCTCCTCTGGCTCACTTGGAATATGCAAGGAGTCCCAAGAAGTAATCTTCCTTGTTAAGTGTATTTGCAACTTTTTCTATAAGTTAGTTCCCCTTGTTTTTTAATTTAGTTTACTGGTTGAAAGGGACATGAATGTTCCTTTGCGTGGATAGGGGTTGAAGATTTTGAGACTCTTAGTGTTTGTGTGGTTGTGTGTATGCATGCCGCACAAGAGAGAGAGATTGGATTTCAATTGCTGTCTTCTCCTAGCTACATTTCTTTGAGATGCTGTAGAGCTTGTGCTGTATGTCGGGTGTGCCATCAGAGGAATCACTGGGGCCTGTGTTAGGAAAAATCACACCAGCTTCTCGTGAGCTTCAGAGAGATCATTTGATTGGCTATGCTCAGATCAGACCTGAGTCTTATGTGAACATAATAGAGTTGGAAAACTTATATGTACTGAAAGTGTATTTTGTTGTATGTGTGAAAAAAACTAACTTTAAAATGCTACTCTCCTTTTTACCCAACTAATTCCTGCTTATTCTTGAAAACTCTTTGTTCAAGAAGCCTTCAGAGCTCCCAGCCCTCCCTCATCTGAGCTAGGTATGCCTTCTCTTTGCTCCCAGAACATCATCTGTAATCCTCCAGTACACTGTCTTATGATCAATGTCTTGTCTCCACCAGATTCCAGGCAGTGTCTCCTTGAAAGTGTCTGTTTCTTTCATCTTTTTACCTTAAGTGCCTAGGGCGTAACAGGAGCTCAGTATGTGATGACTGAATAAATGAATGAATGGATAATGGGATGAATGGATAGATGAATAAATGCATTTTTTAGTGATTACTGAGTTAGATCATTTCTGGATTTTATATATGATTGGACTAAACTATGTCTTCCAGTATATCTTCACTTGTCATTTTTGCTTTCATTTTATAGGCTTGCATATCCTGATTTTAGGTTCTAATATATGGTATGTTTTACTTCAACATAAACATAAAGCATTTTTTTTCAAATTGCTAATTGGAGTGTTCTATGAAAAATATGCAATGTCAAAAGAAGGGACTTGGCCCTAAAGGAAGTGAGGGTAAAATGGAAACATTTACTAAAATATTGATAGGTTTGTCTACAACAGTACTGAGGAATCTGATAGAAGTTGTTTTTGCCTCTAGGAGAAGATGGATAGAGATTTGCTAACTTCCTCACTGATCAGGAATGTTCTGAGGGGACAAAAGCACCTCAGACTCTGAGTCCATGGGTTTAATTCACTTCATGGACATCTTTTCTACTGCATTTTTAAAAAATTCAAGTCCAAATGCCTTGAGAGGAGGCATGAACCCTCCGGAGCTGGAAGTCCATGGTAGCTGTCCAAATGCTGAAGACATTGGCTCCTTCCAGTCCCACTGTCTCTCTAGTTTACCTTTTAACTTTAGTACATCTGAGGTTGAAGCACTTGCCCAAGGTTGTAGAGTTCAAGCCTCCTGCCTTTCAATTCACTACAACGCCGTCATTTTTGGGTACCTTGGCAATTCCCATCTCTACCACCAACAATAAAGATGATTTTTAAAAACATGATTTAAAATGAGAGCTTTTGAGTGAAAAAAATCTCAAAAAGCAAAGACCTTTTCCGTAAGGCAAACATTTATTGAACTGAAACTTTAAAGAAAGCATGTTGCTTTTGTTGACAGCCTCATACATCAGAGCTTTGTTTTCTGTGTCATTCCAAAAGCCAGGCAGCTTAAACCTAAGCCTTAAATGAGTTCAATGCAGCAGCCCTGGCTCTGGGGGCTATACAGATAAAATAGTTTCAAAAACCCGCCACACCTTTAAAAATACTCCAGAAGGTAAAACCATGTTAGAAGTTTGCCTTTAGCTTTTAGCACATAGAGGACAAAGAGAGAGTCTAAAGTAGCTGTCTATCTTCCTTCAAAGTTGTGCTGTCAATGTGGAATTTTAGCTCAACAGAGTTGACATCACTAAATAAAATGTAGACTCTAAAAGTACACAATGTAGAATTATTTCTATTTAGTAAATATTCTGATAGAGTGTGTATGGATGAAACAACTGCTGAAGCTCATGGAAAACTACTTGATCTGCTATGACACATGTCAAATGATGGGGTTGGAAGGAGTATTGGGACAGGATTCATTCATTCACACAACATGTGGTTGTTCCTCTTGCTGTTTTAGTAATCCTTAATTATCCCAGATAGACGAGGAACACTGGAGGTCATGACTTCCAGAGAAGTAGTTTCTGTTTTGTCTTTAGTAACTCATCCAATAAACAAAAACTTGCTATATCTTGAAATCATAGGAAAGATGGAGAACAAGCTTACTACCTTCCGTTGCATAAAAGGCCTTCACCTACTTAGAAGACCCATCATAAAAATTTTTGTCACTGCTGCTTCTGAAGGCTAAATTAAAAAAAAAATTTTAACTTAGTAGGTTAATTTTTTCACCACACTGTACCTCTGACATACATGTTTAATGAAAATGAGGACAGAATGTAAATTTTCTTTTATAAAAGAATTAGTCTAGCCAATCTCCATTGAACTCTATTCTGCTTTGACTCTGACAAGCTCTCTAGATTAGTCAATTTGAAAACCAGTCCTCTGAACCAAATTTCTAATATCTCCTCTGTAATATGTCACTTTGATAGATTATGTTTTCAAGACCGTGTTGGGAAAGGACTTTAAAGATCCATCTAGTCCAAGGGTTTTTGTGTTTTTGTTTTTAACTTTGTATCTATTGGTGAATATCAAGGGAAACACAAAATCTTGAAAATTATAAACTAAAGGGTTTGTGTATTTGTCTGTCTAAACAGAGGATCTGTAACTGATATCAGAGTCTCTAAAGGATTGGTGACTCCTAAAAAGTTAAGAATAATTAAACAATACATCCCTCCTGCCTCCATCATTTTAACTTGAGCGCTTTTACAGCTTGCCTGAGATCCATTGTTAACAGCCTTTGGATTTTCAGTCTCATGGTATGGTGTATCTCACAGTTGGCCAAGGCAAATTCCTACCAGTAATGGATGAGTGGGGCCCTGGGGTAGTCTTTCACGTAGCACTGTTGGTAGAAGTGTCTTGGACGTCATGACCAAATAAACAGAAGTGTACCTGAAATGTCCAGAATCCATTTGGATATCATTTTAATGCTTATAAGAGTGTTGGGGCAGAGGTAGGAAGTATAGGAAAATGATGAGTATTCTGCCATTAGGACACAGGTCTTTAGATTTAAGAGGGGAGATATTTGTCTTAAGATCCAAAGAAATACATAATCCAATCAAAGTGGTATAGCCACCTCAGTGGCAGTTACAGACTCTAATCTGATCTGAAATTTAGTAATGGTGTGACTAAAATCTTAGGAACCTGGTTATGTGATCACCTACTCTAGTTTGAAGTCCCTCAGGTAGACTGTCAATAGGTCTCAGGATGTCCCATCAGTTTTGTCAGAAAGAATCTAGTGAGTGTTCTGTTCAAAATCCACAGCGGTGTTTATGAGCTGGAAAAAGAGTAATCGCCTTTTTTAACCCGACGAGGTTTTAAATCAAATATAGACATATTTAAGAGAGTCAAAACTAATAGAAAATGCTTTTGTGTTAAAAAGGAATCTGTTTGTTTGGTATTTAAAGTTTTTGTAGTGCTTAAGAGAATTTGGTCTGATAGAGTAACAGATCAGTCTCATAATTCCAATTTAAAATGCATAAATGAGTAATTGATTTAGACTTGTGGTTTTAGGTTGAAATATTACTAAATTGATCTACAGTGTTGGAATATTTAAAAGAACTTGCTTCACTATATTTATCAATTTAATTTATTTGATTTAAGAGATTTATTTAATTACTCAGGAAGGTTTTAAGCCAGACAATTGAAGTACTTAAAGGAAATCAAATACATTAAATTTATAAATGAATTTTAAAATGTTTGAAGAGCTTTAATTAACTGTTTATAAATGAAGGTAAATAGTCCTCTAAGTCCCCTTAAAAGCAATTGCTAAAATTTACTAGATTATAAGTAGAATTAAATTTGTAAGCTGAAATGAGAAGCTTAAAGAAAAACTGTGCTTTTAAATTTGTTACTTGAATAAATCAAATATTAATATTTAAAGCCAAAGTACCATTAGACTTATCCTTTCTGAGCACAGAGGTCACCCCTAAGGACTCTAGAAGCCTCATGTTTAATGCACACTTTTTGTTTTAAACATAAGATTGCTCTTCACTCCCAGAGAGAAATGTGCATTCCTTTTTTTCCCTAGAATCGTGGAGTACTCTGGATAGTTTTCTTTTTTCCATTTTTTTTTTAAGAAATAATTCTCTATTTTAATCAGCTATTAAACAGATTCTCCCAGTGCATTTTTCTCTTCCGTGTTTCTTCTAAAAGTTCTATTACCTGTTAAGGAAGTTATGTGCCAATTTAGTAAAGTTGCCTAAATTTCCTGAAGTATAAGAGGTGATCACAGATTACTGGACAATAGTAAACTATTTTCTGGTATTGCTCAGTAATACACTGTACTTATTATTTTTTTTCTTTTTACGTTTTGCCATTTTTGATACACACATTTTTGCTAGGAAAGGAAAAATTAGTACAAATGTGATGTTTGGGGAGCAGTTAAGCGTGGTGGGGTCGTGGCAATCTAAATAAAGCATACCATTTGGCTGATTGTTGCTAGGTAATTATTCTAGTATGTAATAACTTCTGATTTTCTTTTCCAGGAGAAATCAGAAATTTAATGTGAAATCTCTCGTAAGAAAAATATTGGTACCAACTTAGAAAAAAATCTGGGAGAGGGGCCAAAGTCTACATCTGAGACTGAATTAGCCTGCAGGTCACTTGTTTTAAAACTTGAGTATATAAGAAAGTGCTGTGAACAGTGATATAATCTGGATGTCAACTGTCCCCTTGTCAAACTTTGCCCCAGAGAGATGTAGAACTCCGTGACAGTCTGAGCGTCCCTAGAATCAACTGATACCAAAGCATTAGTAAATAATGGAGTTTTTACTGAAGATTTTGAAGAATACAGGGCGAGAGAGTTTATTGTATGCACATATACTCATGCTGCATTAAAAAACAAGAAGGGGCCAGCCCTGTGGCATAGTGGTTAAGTTCAGCACACTCTGCTTCAGCGGCCTGGGTTTGCAGGTTCTGATCCCAGGTGTGGACCTACACCACGCATCAGCCTTGCTGTGGCGGCAACCCACATACAAAATAGAGGAATATTGGCACAGATGTTAGCTCAGGGCTAATCTTCCTCAAGCAAAAAAAAAAAAAGAGGAGGATTGGCAGCGGATGTTAGCTCAGGGTGAATCTTCCCTCAGCAAAACAAACAAAAAAACTATATTAAAAAATCCCTCATTATGTATGTCTCTTCTCCAGTCTTTTCTACACAGCTACTCTGCTTGGGGTGGGGAGCAGAATGGGGTGGTGGTGATGTTTTCTCCTCCTCAGCCTTCACGCAGTCCCTGGGAAGCTAGGCTTCTCCTTCTCTGATTCTCTGAGGGTACTTCACATGCCACGCCCTGCTATTAAGCAGAGCGATCCAATTGTGCCCTCACTTAAGCCTTCTGGGCACTCGGCTGTGGTGGTGCTGCTGCTGCTGAGATCCATCTATGTAACTTTTTTTCTGGTCGTGGTTGAAACCAGCCGTAAATGTCGATATCTCAATGTTGGACACTCACAGCTGGGTTTCCTAGTTCACCGTAGTCCACCTCGAGGTGCTGGCGCCTGCTTTCTTCTGACTTGTCCTCCTGTAGCAGCAGCTGCTGCACCCCTCCCGCCTTCCCTAGGCCTTAGCCGTGTCTGCGACACTGGGCCTGACGTCCAGGCTCAGCACCCGTTTCTCTCTTCCTCAGCGCCTTCTCTGGCTGCTGGAGCCCACGCAGCCCGCTGCAGGCCCATGGCTGCTGAAGCGCTGGGCAGCTAAGGCCCTGCCCCCACCCCAGCGGCCCCTCACGGGAGTTGGTTTAGGAAACCACCAGCCCCTCCTTCCTCAGGTAGGGTAAGCGTGCGGCGTGGGTTCTGTGCCGCTTCCCAGAATTCCTCCGTGGGGTTATGCCCCAGTTGCACCTCCTGGTGTAACCTATTGACAGTGAAGCCTTTATTAGCTTCCTTCTCTTTCCCTGTCTCACGTGTTTACTGGTGTTTCCCTGAATCACCCCTCACTTGCATTGTAATACCCACCTCCAGAGCCACTTCTGGGGGAACCTAAACTATAAAATATCCTCTAACCAAATGCCATTTTAATGAAATTAGTTAGGCCTGGAATTTAGTTAGCCCTTAGCAGTCTTAAGGGAAAGCACAAATTTCCTGCACAACTCTACGGAAGCTGGAACACAGGCACAGCATTTCTCTGACTCACTACAAAGAAAAACGTGCTCTGACAGTAGCCTGGCCTTCATCGTGGTTCCCGGGTATTAGAAAGGGCCGTTCTTCTCTCTGGAAATTTTGATTCAACAGTTTGAATTTTAATAAAGCATGCCGACCCCTACCTGTTTTCTGACAGAATCAGTTCTCAGGAATCCCATCCCAACTTAAGGCGGAAGATGATGATGTGGGTGAGGAGAGAGTTTACTCTTTAGGCCCCTCCACAGCTGTCTTCGTGCAGCTTCAAAATGCGGCCACACCAATGGTTTTCCACTCAACTCCATTTGGAAGCCAAGTAGACTCTTGGGCCTAATGGATGCTTATGAAGTAGTTCATTATTCCTCCACTAAAGGTTTTCTGTCTGCCTCTAAATCACCTTATTGGTGACTCAACCACCCCCAGGAAGTTTGGTTCAGGGAAGACATTTAAAATTTCTAACCACTGACCAGGGAGTGGCTTACTCATCCAAAGGATGCGATCTCTTCATGCTGACATAAGCTCTCTAATGCAAACATCATAAAGTATTCATTAGCTTCCTCTTTGCCTCAAAAATAGAACCCATTTCTCCATTTGGATAAGGTATTAGGCTTTAAATGCCTCACAATGAATCTGCTCACTTCTGGGTTCTAATTGTTTCTCTCTCTTCCTTGGAGGGGGACTCTGGCGTGCTCTGCTTCTCTTAGCCAGCCATCTGTCCTTCTGCATTGACTCTCGCCTCATCTCCCTGTCTCACTTTTCCCTCCAGCCTTGTTTATAGTTCTTTTTCTGGAGGGGTGATGGCGGAGTTGACTTCCCAGGGAAAGGAAATTAAATATTCATGAGAAAGATAGTGTGGGCTTAGGGGATCTGGAAGAAGGCAAACTGAATATATAGTAAATGAAAAAATTTAAACATGTTAATTTTAATACTTTAACAAGCCCTGGCATGTCTGGGGCCCCTCACAAGATGTAGTCTTCTTGAAGCTGGGTAAGCCGCGTGGCAGTTATTTTAGTCATGCATGATTTTTTTCCCCTCTGTCATTAAATTAGAATATGATTACCTCCCACAGCCAAAATAGCTCCCTTGGGTACTAAGTAATATAATTTATTTCATAAATAGGATCAAAACACCTTTATTAGATGGAAATGACTGGGGAAAAAACAGCATTTTATTAACATTTTAGTATTGACTCTATTTTATTACATTTAATCAGGATGGGATTTTGACAGCAACCCAGAGATGGACTGAAACTTGTATTCATCCTTCAGCTGCCTTGCTTGAAAGACGCTTATTCTGTTTTTCTTTTAATGTAGAAACCAAACTGTTTGAGATGGATTCTTTTGAAAACCACAAGGGCTACCTGTTCAGTTTGTCTGAGACCTGGGCTCCTAGTGGTTTCTTTCTCTTATTGGTTCAGATGAACAGGACCACAAAGACCCTAATGTGTAGAGCCCAGGGTGGAGGACCCGTGAAGATACTGACTTTCCTCCTCCTTCCTTTCTTTCTTATTATCAACAAATATTTATTTAACACCTGAGGATGCAGCAGTCAACAAAACAAAATCCCTTCGCTTGTGGGTCTGGAGTATAGAAGGAGATAGCCAACAGAAATAAATATGGGCTACCCCAGGGGCTGAGTCCCTCATTCGGCACAAGTTTTCTGGATATCTGTTCTGTGCGAATACTGTGTTGTGTACCACCTATAGTCTTAACCTCTGGGGGGTCAGGCAGTCACACCTGGACATTCTGTAACGTTTTTCCCTAGGGATGATAAAAATAGGATATCAACTCATTTCTAGTTGAGGCATAAAAAGAATTACTGTGAAATTTAGAAGCAGCATTAAAGGTCATTTGAAGAAAAAAGCTGGCTCTGCCCTTGGTCAAGTTATCTGACTTCTGCATCTCAGTTTGTTCTGTAAGATGGTACTAGCACCTGCCTCCCCAGGTTGTTGTAAGGATTGAGTGAGGTTCTATTTGTTGTGTACCTGGAATAGCGCTCCTGGCATGCATGCAGTAAGTGACATCTACAGATGTTGGCTATTTGGTCTGCTCTCCTGCCCGAGGCTTGCACTTCTCATCTCTCTTGGGGTGGTTGGCCATCTTCTGCTTAAATAGCTCCACTGAGGGAAGGCTGAACCTTCCGAAGGGCCCTTTGAACTTTGTCCCTTTGCCTGCTACTGCCCTTCCTCGTGTGGAGCTGAAATCTCTCTTTTATGTGGCTTCTACCCTGTGGTTTTTCACCTTGGGGATCAATTCAGAATAATTCCAGCCCTTCTTCCACACGATGCCCTTCAGATATTTGAAAAGAGTATGTACCATTTGAGAGTACTTTTCACTGGGCTGAATATCCCAGGTCCTACAGTTCTCTCTCAAAAGACATGGTTTCCAAGTTAATTCTAGTCTCATCCCAGGTTACTGGAAGGATGCACACCAGATCCTCCATCATATAATGTGGCTTGGAGTCTCCTAACCTTCCCAAGTGCTCTCCTCTGATCTGTTTCTTCTTTGTTTATATTATGTATTATAGGATGGGGTGCCCAGGTGTGAATAAATAACCTACTGGGTCCTAGCTCTGCAATATACGAGGAACAAGAGGGAAGATGTCCTGCACTCATGGAACTTCCATTCCAGTGGTGAAGACAGACAATGATCAGATATAGGAGTATATAGCTCCAGGTAATGCTATTTTAGATTGGATGGATAGGGAAGGCCTCTTGAGGAGGTTATACTGAGATGAGATCTCAAGATTGAGAAGGAACCAACTGTGTAAAAATCTGGAAAGGAATTTTCCAGGCAGAGGGAAGAGCATGTGCAAACACCCAGAGGGAGGAACAAGCTTAGCCGTGGGATCAAGTAGCAGAAAGAAAGCCCATGTTTCTAGAGTAGAGTGAGTGGGGGAAGGAGGAGCATGCAATAAGATGAGGGTCTACGTCTCTGCTCATCATATATCCTGGTAATAACTCTCTTTTCTTAGATCTGGAAAGTTTCAAAAATTCTCAGGGTTGGAAGAGACATTTCCCAAACTCCCCAGTCACTTTTCTCAACAGTACCCAGACTCAACCTTCATTCAAGCTGTGCTTAGGTTCTTCTAGTGCACTCTGTGGGAAATTGTTTAAAAAAATATACCAGTTGCCCAAATGTAACTATTGCCAAAAAGAAAATCTTTTTAATGGATTGCTTTCCCAGACTTCTAGTGCCATGTTCTCTACACTTCTGTTCGTTTCCACATACTGTTTTCTCCACCTGGAATTCCTTCTTTCAACTTCAATGGCCTGTGCATATTCTAAAAAACCCAACTTAAAGGCACCACCACCTCTGAGAGGCCTTCCCCACCCTTTGAATGGCCCCACACTCCAGTAGAGGAAATCTCTGGTCTTTCAGCATCCATTCAGATTTCTAGATTAGCCATGAACCACTCTTGTTTTTTTGTTTTTTTTGCTTTCATCTGTCCTTTATTTTTTTTATTTTTATTTTTTAAAATTTTTTGTTTATTGCAGTAACATTGGTTTATAACATTGTAAAAATTTCAGGTGTACATCATTATACTTCTATTTCTGCATAGATTACATCATGTTCACCACCAAAATACTCATTACAACCCATCACCACACACATGTACCGAATTATCCCTTTCACCCTCCTCCCTCCCCCCTTCCCCTCTGGTAACCACCAATCCAATCTCTGTCCCTATGTGTTTGTTTGTTGTTGTTATTATCTACTACTTAATGAAGGAAATCATACGGTATTTGACCTTCTCCCTCTGACTTATTTCAGTTTGCATTATACCCTCAATGTCCATCCATGTTGTCACAAATGCCTGGATTTCATCGTTTCTTATGGCTGAGTAGTATTCCATTGTGTATATACCACAGCTTCTTTATCTATTCGTCCCTTGATGGGCACTTAGGTTGCTTCCAAGTCTTGGCTATTGTGAATAACGCTGCAATGAACACAGGGGTGCATGTACCTTTACAGATTGGTGTTTTCAAGTTCTTTGGATAAATACCCAGCAGTGGAATAGCTGGATCATATGTTAGTTCTATCCTTGATTTTTTGAGGAATCTCCATACTGTTTTCCGTAGTGGCTGCACCAGTTTGCACTCCCACCAGCAGTGTATGAGAGTTCCCTTCTCTCCACATCCTCTCCAACACATTTTGTTTCATGTCTTGTTAATTATAGCCATTCTGACGGGCGTGAGGTGATATCTCATTGTAGTTTTGATTTGCATTTCCCTGATAGTTAGTGATTTTGAACATCTTTTCATGTGTCTGTTGGCCATCTGTATATCTTCTTCGGAGAAATGTCTGTTCAGGTCTTTTGCCCATTTTTTAATTGGGTTGTTAGTTTTTTTGTTGTTGAGATGCATGAGTTCTTTATATATTTTGGAGATTAAGCCCTTATCAGATGTATGGTTTGCAAATATCTTCTCCCAATTGTTAGGTTGTCTTTTCATTTTGTTGATGGTTTCCTTTGCTGTGCAGAAGCTTTTTAGTTTGATGTAGTCCCATTTGTTTATTTTTTCTATTGTTTCTCTTGCCCGGTCAGACGTGGTGTTTGAAAAGATGTTACTAAGACCGATGTCGAAGAGCGCACTGCCTATGTTTTCTTCTAGAAGTTTCACAGTTTCAGGTCTTACATTCAAGTCTTTAATCCATTTGGAGTTAATTTTTGTGTATGGTGTAAGGTAAGGGTCTACTTTCATTTTTTTGCATGTGGCTATCCAGTTTTCCCAACACCATTTGTTGAAGAGACTTTCTTTTCCCCATTGTATGTTCTTGGCTCCTTTGTCAAAGATTAGCTGTCCATAGATGTGTGGGTTTATTTCTGGGCTTTCGATTCTATTCCATTGATCTGTGTATCTGTTTTTGTGCCAGTACCATGCTGTTTTGGTTACTATAGCTTTGTAGTCTATTTTGAAATCAGGGAGTGTGATACCTCCAGCTTTGTTCTTTTTTCTCAGGATTCCTTTAGCTATTCGGGGTCTTTTGTTGTTCCATATAAATTTTAGGATTCTTTGTTCTATTTCTGTGAAAAATGTTGTTGGAACTTTGATAGGGATTGCATTGAATCTATAGATGGCTTTAGGAAGTATGGACATCTTAACTATGTTAATTCTTCCAATCCAAGAGCACGGAATATCTTTCCATTTCTTTGTGTCTTCTTCAATTTCTTTCAGCAATGTTTTATAGTTTTTGGTGTACAGATCTTTCACCTCTTTGGTTAAGTTTATTCCTAGGTATTTTATTCTTTTTGTTGCAATTGTAAATGGGATGGTATTCTTAATTTCTCTTTCTGCTACTTCGTTGTTAGTGTACAGAAATGCAACTGATTTTTGTGTGTTGATTTTGTATCCTGCAACTTTACCATATTCGTTTATTACTTCTAACAGTTTTCTGGTGGATTCTTTAGGTTTTTCTATATATAAAATCATGTCATCTGCAAATAGTGACAGTTTCACTTCTTCCTTTCCAATTTGGATCCCTTTTATTTCTTTCTCTTGCCTGATTGCTCTGGCTAGGACTTCCAGTACTATGTTAAATAGGAGTGGTGAGAGTGGGCTTCCTTGTCTGGTTCCTGTTCTTAGAGGGATAGCTTTCAGTTTTTCACCATTGAGGATGATATTAGCTGTGGGTTTGTCATATATGGTCTTTATTATGTTGAGGTACTTTCCTTCTATACCCATTTTATTTGGAGTTTTTATCATAAATGGATGCTGTATCTTGCCAAATGCTTCCTCTGCATCTATTGAGATGATCATGTGATTTTTATTCTTCATTTTATTAATGTGGTGTATTACATTGATTGATTTGCGAATGTTAAACCATCCCTGCATCCCTGGAATAAATCGCACTTGATCATGGTGTATAATCTTTTTAACGTATTGTTGTATGTGATTTGCTAGTATTATGTTGAGGATTTTTGCATCGATGTTCATCAGTGATATTGGCCTGTAATTTTCTTTTTTTGTGTGTGTTGTCCTTCTGGTTTTGGTATCAGGGTAATGTCAGCTTCGTAGAATGAGTTAGGGAGCTTCCCCCCTCCTCAATTTTTTGGAAGAGTTTGAGAAGGATAGGTATTAAGTCTTCTTTGAATGTTTGGTAGAATTCACCAGGGGAGCCGTCTGGTCCTGGACTTTTATTTTTGGGGAGGTTTTTGATTACTGTTTCAATCTCCTTACTGGTGATTGGTCTATTCAAATTCTCTACTTCTTCTTGATCCAGTTTTGGAAGGTTGTATGATTCTAAGAATTTATCCATTTCTTCCAGATTGTCGAATTGGTTGGCATATAGCTTTTCATAGTATTCTCTTATAATCTTTTATATTTCTGAGGTGTCTGTTGTAACCTCTCCTCTTTCATTTCTGATTTTACTTATTTGTGCCTTCTCTTTTTTCTTCTTGGTGAGTCTAGCTAAAAGATTGTCAATTTTGTTGGTCTTTTCAAAGAACCAGCTCTTGGTTTTATTAATTTTTTCTATTGTTCTTTTGGTCTCTATTTCATTTATTTCTGCTCTGATTTTTATTATTTCCCTTCTTCTACTGATTTTGGGCTTTGTTTGTTCTTCTTTTTCCAGTTCCTTTAGGTGCATTGTTAGATTGTTTATTTGAGATTTTTCTCGTTTATTGAGATAGGCCTGTATTGCTATAAACTTCCCTCTTAGAACCGCTTTTGCTGTATCCCATAAATTCTGGAATGTCGTATTTTCATTTTCATTTGTCTCCAGGTATTTTTTGATTTCTTCTTTGATTTCTTCGTTAACCCAGTCGTTGTTCAGTAGCATTTTGTTTAATCTCCACCTATTTGTGGCTTTTCTGATTTTCTTCCTATAGTTGATTTCTAGTTTCATACTGTTGTGGTCAGAAAAGATGCTTGGTATTATTTCAATCTTCTTAAATTTATGGAGACTTGTTTTGTGGCCTAATATGTGATCAATCCTGGAGAATGTTCCATGTGCATTTGAAAAGAACGTGTATTCTTCGGTTTTTGGATGGAATGCTCTGTATATATCTACTAGGTCCATCTGTTCTAGTGTGTCGTTTAAGGCCAATGTTTCCTTATTGATCTTCTGTTTGGATGATCTATCCCTTGGTGTAAGTGGAGTGTTAAAGTCCCCTACTATTATTGTGTTACTGTCTATTTCTGTTTTTATGTCTGTTAATAATTGCTTTATATATTTAGGTGCACCTACATTGGGTGTGTAGATATTTACAAGTGTTATATCCTCTTGTTGGATTCTTCCCTTGACCATTATGTAATGCCCTTCTTTGTCTCTTTTTACAGTTTTTGTTTTAAAGACTATTTTGTCTGATATGAGTACTGCTAACCCAGCTTTCTTTTCGTTGCCATTTGCGTGGAGTATCTTTTTCCATCCCTTCACTCTCAGTTTGTGAGTGTCCTTAGGTCTGAAGTGTGTCTCTTGTATGCAGCATATATATGAGTCTTGTTTATATCCAATCAGCCACCTTATGCCTTTTAATTGGAGCATTTAGTCCATTGACGTTTAAAGTAGCTATTGATAAATATGTACTTACTGCCATTTTTTAACTTTTTTTTTTCTCAGTGTTTTATTAGTGCTTCTCTGTTCCTTTCTTCTTCTATACAGAATTGATGGTCACTTTAGTTTGACCTCTGTCTGAAAGCTGTACTCTTTAACTCCCCTCCTCCCTCCGTTTATGTTTTTGATATCATATCTAACCTCTTTTTTGTGCATTTGTATCCATTACGTTCTTATCATGGAAATAGATAATTTTTCCTATTTGTGGTCTTCTCTTTTCCCCTTAAATCAGTCCCTTTAACATTTCTTGTAGCACTGGTTTCTTTGTGACAAACTCCTTTAATTTTTGCTTGTCTGGGAAAATTTTGATCTCTCCTTCCATTTTGAATGATAACCTTGCTGGGTAGAGTATTCTTGGCTGTAAGTTTTTTCCTTTTAGCACTTTAAATATATCGTGCCATTCTCTTCTAGCCTGTAAGGTTTCTGCTGAGAAGTCAGCTGATAGCCTTATGGGGTTTCCTTTGTATGTAACTTGACATTCTCTTGCAGCTTTTAGGTTTCTCGCTTTATCTTTAATTCTAGACATTTTGATTATGATGTGTCTTGGTGTGGGCCTCTTTGGGTTTATCTTGTTTGGGGCTCTCTGTGCTTCCTGTACCTGGATGTCTGTTTCCTTCCTTAGGTTAGGGAAGTTTTCATCTATTATTTCTTGAAGTAGATTCTCTGCCCCCTGTCTTGCTCTACTCCTTCCGGGACACCTATAACACGGATGTTAGTGTGCTTGATGTTGTCCCAGAGGTCCCTTAGACTGTCTTCACTCTTTTTAATTCTTTTCTCTTTTACCTGTTCACCTTGGGTAATTTCTTCTAGTCTTTCGTCCAGCTCACAGATCCGTTCTTCTGTATCCTCTACTCTGCTTTTGAGTCCCTCTAATGAATTTTTCATTTCCAGTATTGTATTCTTCATTTCTGATTGGTTCTTTTTTATATCTTCCATTTCTTTGTTGACATTCTCACTGAGTTCATCTATTCTTCTCCCCAGATCAGTGAGCATCCTTAACACTCTTTGTTTGAACTCTCTGACAGGTGGGTTGCTCATTTCTGTTTCACTTAGTTCCTTTTCTGGGGTTTTGTCCTGTTCCCTTACTTGGAATGTATTCTTTTGCCTCCTCATTTTGCCTCTTTCCCTGTGCTTGTGTCTACGTATTAGGTAGGTCAGCTACGTCTCCTGCTCTTGGATAGGTGACCTTATGTAAGTGATGCCTTAGGAGGCTTCCAGTGTGCTTCCCTCAGTTCTCAATGTTCCAGGGGTGACCCCTATGTGGGCTACGTGTGTCCTTCTGTTGTGGCCTGTTTGCTCTCCCTGTAGGAGCCCAGGGAGGCTGAGTTATGCTCCTGGCCAGCTGTTGTAATGCTCAGCTGCTTGTAGTTGTTGTGGGCCCTTCAGTCTCTTTATCAGGTGTGGGGAGCCCTAGCACAGTTGGCTGCAAGTTCTAATACCACATTTGTGTTGCAGTATTTCTTTTAAGTGAGTAGGCCCCCACCGTGGCAGGTTGTTAGGCTCAGGGCCTTACAATTGCTGTAAGCCTCTAGCCTATTAGGTCTCTTGTCAGCTCTCTGATGATTGCAGCTGGGTGGGGCTGGCCTCAGGCACAGGAGCACCCAATTGTTTCAGGCTTTGGAAGGTGGGGCAAACCTCCTATGTGGGTCTTTGAGAAGCACAAGTCTTCTGCAGCTGACAAACCCTGCCGCCCACAGGTCCACACACACAGTCAACACAGTCCTGCCCCGTGTGAGCACCCCAACCTCCCCAAGCGGACCCAGTCTTTCCACAGCGGGAGCCCCACACACTCCGCCACTGCCCCACACTCTCCACCTGCTCCTTGTGCACACCCTGCCCCGCTCAAGTTGGCTCAGTTGCCAGGCTGCAGAGAATCCAGTCACCAATCTATGCAGGCCCACAAGTTGCCTGACGGCTTGTTGTTGGGTGGGGCCAGTCTCTAGGGTGGGCTGCCTGCCCTGGCTGAGCTGGATTAAATCGGTGCTCTAGAGGGTGGGGCAGACCCTGGGCTATCAGGCCTCAGGGAGAACTCCAATGGCGACTGTGTCAGCACGCCCACACCAGGCCTCAACAATGGCCGCCGCCAATGTCCCAGTCCCTGGAGAGGTCTCGCCCCTCACTGAGATGCACTCAGGGCCTATTAGGTGAGTCTCTTTTCACCACAGCACTGTGCACCTTTCTTTCTGGTGATTTTGGGATGCTTTCTGAAACGGGTGAGTGTGCGCATGGGCCCTTTAAGAGCCGGTTTTAGTTTCTTTGTGAACCAGGTTTTCTGGGGGTGCTCCCCAATGTTTTAGTAGCAGGCAAAGTCGGATATTATGCCGCTGGTCTCGATTGTGCTGGGTCCACAAAATGCCCACAGCGGGGGGAACTCCCGGCTCAGGGCCCCGCGCCTCCAGGGAGGCTGCGCACCTGTGAGCTGCTCCCGGCGGCTGTGAAGCTGGCGGCTTGTGAAGGCAGCGTTTTTCCTCTCCAGAAGGGAGTCTCTGCCTCTTCCACCTCAGTTAGGATTGTCCGTTGTTGCAGGAGTTCCTCTTATCCAGTTTTCAGTTCTGTCTCAGGGGTAATTTTTCCACGAGTAGTTGTAAATTGGCTGTGTCCGCGGGAGGAGGTGAGTTCCGAGTCTGCTTACGCCGCCATCTTGACTCGAGCCTCCGCCATGAACCACTCTTGTGAAACTGGTTGCTTATTTCCTCACCTCCCTCCATTAGTCTTGAGCCTCTTACAAGAAGAAACTTCCTCTTGTGCTGCTAACTCTAGGGTTTAGCAAGATGCTTGGCACTAGTTACTCAATGAACACTTGCTGTGTGATTGATTGTTGAGCGTTAACTAAAATATCCTCTCCAGGGTTTGTCTAGCCCACTCTTTCTCAATGGTAACACGATTCGCATTGTGGGTAGTCGAGTTATTTGTTTTGTGGGGACATCCCTTTCCTAGCATCCCTGCCTCCTCACTAAGTACTGCAACGAATTCTCAAACACCCTCTAGGGGGCAGTAGTGGCCCCAGTTGAGAACTATTGCTGGCGCATTAACTTATTTATTCATGTAAAAACTTTGGGTTAATACATTATGCCTTGCGACTAATCTATATGTCTGAGCAACACTGGAGCAGGAATTCACTACTTCTCGTTCCATCCATCCTGAGTCATCTCTGTAGGACAGTTCTTCCTCGTTATATCAAAATGTGCCTTTCTGTAATATCTGCACATTGATTCTGGTGTTATTGTCTAGGGCAATACAGAACATATCCAATCTCTTTCAGTTGTGATAGCTTTCAAGTATTTGAAGACTTTTTTATTGCCCTCAGTGCACCTACAATTTTTTCATTCTGTAAGTGAAACATTACTGATTTTTTTTGACCATTCCCTCTGACATGAATTTGAGTGATTCCAGCTCTTTGTTGTGGAGTAAGATTGTGTCAGTATGCATTACTTTGACTGTCACACTATAATATTTTTACTCTCCTTTCATGTTTGGCATTTTCCCCATTGTTTACAACTCCAGCAATGATATATCTGCAGGGTTTTTGTGTGGGGGAGCATTTTTTAAATGCATCAGGTCACAGGGACGTAACCACAGACAAATCTTCTTTGTGAAATGATTGCCTCTTTCTAGGCTTCCAGCAAGTGGCAAAATGTTTAGCACCCACTGTGTATGTAATGATATGTTGAACAACACAGAGGACAAAGCTATATGTGAAATATCCCTATTGTCAAAAAGTTGATGAACTCATTAGAGCAGTTTACAAACGTGAGGAAGTTAAAACCAGTGGTATGCCAGTAAATGTTTCACTGGCTCTGTGGGTTTGGAGTGGAGGGAGAGCCTTGGTTTGTGTTTGCTGATTTCTGTGGTGTAAATTCTCCCACCATGACTGATTGCAAGCTAGGAACATGATGTCATGCATGTGGAGTTGGAAAGGGGTGCGCAGTAGCTGTCCATTTTATAGTATTTCTTCCATACACATATAACAGACATATATACAGTCATGCACCGCATAGCGACGTTTCAGTCAATGACAGCATATCCAACAGTGGTCCCATAAGATGAGTACCATATAGCCTAGGTGTGTAGTAGGCTATACCATCTAGGTTTGTGTAAGTACACACTATGTTGTTCGCACAACAACGAAATCACCTAACTATGCGTTTCTCAGAACATGTCTCCATCATTAAGGGATACGTGACTGTAACCTCAAGAGCACAGATGATAGTCAAGTGTAATACAAATAACTAGGAAGTGTCATGTTTTTAGTGTGTATTACCTTTGTTTTTAATGTAATTGATTATAATTTTATGTAATTTAATTTTTAATAATGCCTGTGTTTAACAACCACCTCTCAAAATTCCGGAAAATTGAACAATTGGCTCTGACAAGCTGATGTGAGCTGGCTCTAGCCCACTGCTGGAAAGTCAGTTTATGACACAATATGATGGGCCATTGGACACACGTGCAGAATAAATCATTTGTAAATTCAGATAAGAAAATAATTACTACATTATGTGTTGAAGTCATCAAGGAGGATTTCCTGGAGGAGGTGGTGGGACTTGAACAATGCACAGGATTTGCACTAAGGAAGATGAGAGAGATGTGGAGATGAAGATTAATAGCATCTTACTTAGTAACAATAATATTTCTTGAGGGCCTACTCTGCTACTCTGTCCCAGGCATTGTACTAAACACTAAAGTGTATAGTTTAACTGTCTTAAAAAACCAAGAAGTAGATACTATTACTGGCTTCCTATTAAAATGAGGAAACTGAGACTGAAGCCAAGAAACCTGGATAAAGTCACACAGCTAGTAAGAGTTATTTTCCTTCTTGTGTTCATCTTGTCTGAGACTGATTCAGATATATTTAGGAGAGGGGACCACACCTGTGAGCATCCTCTGGTTTGTCAAATTGTCTATTCATACACCAACGTTCATAATTATAGAAGTCAGCTATTAGTTTCAAATACTCTTAGCACTTAAAGATTCCTATCCAGCTTTCTGATGGACAAACCACCAAATAATGCTTTTCCTTGCGTGTCACCCGGTCTTTTTGGGGGGAGATGGGGATATGGTAAGTGACAAAACATCCAGATGAAACTGTCTTAATGAAAAGTGAAATCGATTGGTTACAAAACTGAAAGTGCAGAGATAGGTCTCGCTTCAGGCACATCTGGACTCAAGGATTCACACAATATGGCTCCATTTTAGGCAGGTTTCCCTTGGAGGGGACAGATGTCTGCCCACAGCTCATGCTTAGATTCTCACCACACGAAATCAGGCAGAAAAGGAGTAGAAGCTCTTTCTCCAGAGTCTGAAGAAAAGTTTCAGCCTAAGACTCCTAGGCCATATTCTCACTGGCCCAGGTTGGGCTGTCCCTTTGTCAGTGAACCACTCATTCTGGCTAGGAGGATAATCTGTAGCCAAGAGTGAGTCATATGCCCTTCCTCCCCCACCAATGAAGGAGCTGATGGATGAGAGTCAGGGAAGGGTATTCCTCAGAGGGAAATGAAGATGCCGTTAGCAAAAGTCCATAATGTGTATGTAAGGAAGAGAATAAGGGACAAAGGAAGAAATAGTCGTAAAGGAGATGGTGATACAGTGAACACAGAAATCAGAGCGAGAGAATCTGTATCATAAAGATTAATGTAGAACATGTGCCATCCAAATCCTTTTGAATTATAACACATATAGAACACAGCTATATATACCAACATGGAACACTTATAGAACAACAGCTCTAACATAACTAGACAGACTGTTCCCATGAGAGTACATTTATTCAACGTTTTTGGAGCGTCCGCTATCTGCTAGGCACTGTGACAATTCACATTCACATTCTCTTTTTTTGTCTTTATAATTAATGTATCATTGAAGAACAATGGACTACACATATTTAAAGTGTACAGTTTGGATGTGACATATGTATACACCTGTGAAACCATCACCACATCTAGAACACAAACATTTCCATCACCCCCAAAAGTTTCCTAGAGCCCATTTGTAATGGTGCCTAGTCCCCTCGTTTTCTCCCTCCCCAGGCAACCTCTCTGATCTGCTTTCTGTCACTATAGATTAGTGATTTGCATTTTCTAGAATTTTATGTAAATAGGAGCATGTAGTATTTATTTTTTTTGTATAACGTCTTTCACACAGTGTAATGATTTTGAGATTCATCCATGTTGCATATATCAATAATTTGTTCCTTTTTGTGGCGTTCCAGTTAAGTGGATATTCTATAATTTTTTTATCCATTCCCTTGTTGATGGATATTTGGATCGTTTCTAGTTTTTGGCTATTACAAATAAGGCTGCTATGAACAGTCATGCTTATGCCTTTGTGTGAACATATGTTTTGGTTTCTCTTCAGTAAATACCTAGGATTGGAATGCGCGGGTCAGGTGGCAGGTATATGTATAACTTTGTAAGAAACTCCCAAGTTGTTTTCCAAAGTGGTGTACCATTTTACATTCCCACCAGCAGTGCGTGAGTGTTTCAGTTCCTCCACTTCTTGGCCTGTATGGTGAAATTTTTTTAAACTTATTCATTCTAATGTGTATGTAGTGGAATCACAGTGAGATTTTGGTTTGCATTTTCCTGTCAACTAATGACAGTCTTATTTTTACCTTATTTCTTACCTAGAGATGATGGGATTTTTCTATTAGGTAAAATTTCTCTCTATATATCTATAGACTAAGCTCTTTTGAACTCCTTGTGCACAAAAGGTGTTATTTCTATGTGGAATAGTGACGATTCAGTCATATAGTATCTCCCTTGGCTTATTATATCCATGAAACTTTCTGTACAGAAACTGGTTGCTATTTTACCCTCTCAAAATTATTTGACTCTGGAAACCATTGCTTGAAACTAGTGGAGTTTAAAATAATGTAATTTTACCAGACTGTAGCTGGCCCTATTTTTTCTTTATGTGACTCAAAATTTGAATATAGAAATTTATTAGGACGTCTATCTTTAGAAGTAGTCAAGGCAAAAATCTTTCTCCAGTGTCTTCTCTCTGGAAAATTCTGGACTCACAGCTGGAGATGAAGTGACATAGTAAGGGAGAGAAAATTTGCATTACTGTCAAAAGGTGCAATTATCTTTCTTTCTGGAGTTGCTTATATCCACACATCAGCAATATTGAGCATTGATGTGAGGTTGGATTTTTTAGAAATAACCACATGATTACTGTGCTTGCCTCAGTTCTGATGCTGTATTTTACTTTTTCTAATCTTAATTGAATGCTTCTGATTGTCATTATTTTCTGGTGCTTGTGCATGCACACAAAGCTTTAATTTGAAGGAGGAAATCGGATTATTTATCTTTGTTTTCTGGTTTCTAACTTCCTGGCATTCAAGTCCAAGGCCTGCCCTTGAATGGGATTCCTGGGTTTCTGGGGGGGTTATCACCCAGGATTCTACCCAGCAATCTATCTGCTGACCTTGAAAATCAGTGGTAGTTCTGTCGTGGCTATTGAAGTGGTGGAATGAAGGAGGAAGAGAAAGGATGAGTAAAGTAAGGGTTCTTAAAAAGACTTGAGGGCTATGCTGACAGCACATTTAAAGAACTGTGACAAATAATAATCACTTCTAACACATATTGAGCAGTTGGTGTGCGGTCAATGCTGTGCTATTTCCTGGCATCGTCTGATTTAATGAGGATAAGCGGTGTCATTATCCCCACCTTTATAGATGTGGAGACTAGGTTCAAAGAACTTAAATAATTGGCTGAAGGTCATTGTGTACATCTTGGTAGAGCCTGAGTTTGAATCTGGGCCTGTGTGTTCTGGAACCCATTTTAATCACGACCTTCTAGTGATTTGACTTGGACCAAAAGTTTATTCGCTTATCAGAAAATATGGAAGAACAATTTTTATAGCTTTGGAAATGTTTGCCATTCCTGTCTCTAGAAAGCTTGTTTTACGGTGGATGAAGGACAAGAATTTAACTACAAAAATGTGTTAAACACTTATTATTACCTGGATGGGAACCTGGATGCTCCACTGAGATTAAACACAGAAATATTCCTGGAAAGAAACATCAACTGATAGCAAGATTAGGCAAACAAAAGCCTTAACAAATCCCCCGCTACGTTTGCTTCTTTTTCAAGTTCTAGATGCCTGTATACCCTCCCGATGAAACACCCTAGAATCTAAGTTTTGGAAATGTTCTTAAATATCATCTCAAAATCCTGTTAGTTCATTTTATGTGTCAACTTGACTTGGTGACAGAGGGTGCCCCGATAATTGTCAAACATTATTCTGAGTGTATCTGTGAGGTTATTTCTGGATGAGATTGACATTTAAATAGGTGGACTGCTGGCCTTTGGAGTTGAGCTGTACTCACCCTGCAGATATAGGGACTCAGCCTCCATAACAACGTGAGCCAATTCTTTTTATAATAAATCTTTATATTATACACACACACATTCTATTGATTCTGTTTCTCTGGAGAACCCTGACTAATGTAGACCCCTAATATGATTCCCTCTATATAGCTCCATGCCAAGTGATCATTCAGTCTGGATGTATTCAGAACGTATTCTCCACTCTCCTGGCTCACCAAAGTATAATGGTTACAAAGTATAAAGGTCTAACCATTATACTCACCAAAGTAAGGTGGTTAGACCTTTCCTTTCAGCACCAACTGTCTTGCTGGGTGTTTTGGGTTCCGCCCTCCACTCTTTAATCTCTGGAGTTTAAAGCACCTAGGACATTGTAAGGTTGTAGTGAGAGTAAGTTTTCTCGTGGGCTGCATCTTCTGGGGCCCAGCAAAGTCTCTGGGCATGTGCAGGCTCCTCCCCTGCTGGGCGTCACTGTACTCGCAGGGCTGGTGTTGGGGGGTCACTGAAGCAGCAGCAGGCAGGACCCAGAGGCACTGGCGGTATATGCACCTTGTTCCAGGGGAGTTCGGACCATCTGCAAAGCTGGACTTGGTTCTTGCCTGCAGGGTCCGTTCAGGTTAGGGACTGTTATCCTGGGCTGCATGGACTCTGCGTTCACAGATGTCTGTGTGTGTCTCCAACTTTTGCCTCAGAACAGTGTGATGTTTTCTAGTGTGGTGCGTGATTTTTTTCTTTTACTCCTTCTCATTCCTTTATGATTCTAGGCTTTTAGAATGCAGATGCAAGAAAGGGCTCCATTTTTCTCTGCTCTCTGTTCATCCCTTCCCTGGGCAATGAGCACAGGCAACTTGGCTAAGAAGGAAGCATAGAAAGAAGGGTTAAGGGGGACAAGATGACTCTCGGAGGTGGGCAGGTTGTCAACTAACATTTCAAAAATACTGTCATCGCATTTGCTTTAATGTTTCCAGGGGTAGAGTACTGACTCCTTTTCCTCCTCCAAACTCGGAGAGGACCTGTTCAGTTTTTGGACTGTGGGGTTAACATGAACTTCGTTTCTCCATCTTTAACATCCCCCGTTCCCTTCATTCTTCAATTCTCTATTCCCATGAGACATCCATTTAAGTCTCTCTCGTGCCCTGCTTGCTTTCTTGAATGTGCTCCATGTCTTTTTTAAGATTTGTGACTGAGACGGACACCACCTGTGATCTGAGCAGGGCACTTGCATAATTTCTGGTGGCGTCTGTTTCCGTGATAAAAACCACTCAACCCCTAGAGTGTAAGTGTGGTTGGGTATACACAAACACACACACACACAGACATACGCACATACACACTGGAAGTTAAAGCAAAAGCAGATGCAGAATGTCTTCCTGCAGCTTCCCTTGGCCCCCAGAGTCTCTAATGGGTGGGGAAGGAGCACGCAGCCACCAGTAACATTGTCAACTTAAAGTAAGGTCTTTTTTTTTCTTTTTTTGTGAGGAAGATCAGCCCTGAGCTAACATCCATGCCAATTCTCCTCTTTTTGCTGAGGAAGACCGGCTCTGAGCTCACATCCATGCCCATCTTTCTCTGCTTTATATGGGACGTTGCCACAGCATGGCCTGACAAGTGGTGCGTCGGTGCGCACCCGGGATCCAAACCCAGGCTGCCAGCAGCAGAGCATGCGCACTTAACTGCTACGCCACAGAGCCAGCCCCTAAAGTAAGGTCTTGAAGGAGCCAAGAAGCTTAATTTTGTGCTGGGCCAGAGTCAGTTTATGTCGTGTCTTTCATCACCATTCAGAAAGAATTTACATACTCAATAAAATTTCTGTGCTTAGTTCTTCCATTTAAGAGGATATTTGCAAACTTCAGGCTCTGCTGGTTGTTGAAGCAAACTCATTTCGGAGGGTTCCATCCTCACCCACGGAAGAAGGCAGTCAGTGTGTAGGCCTCTCTGTGCTGACTCTTTGCCCTCAGCTCTCCAGCATCCTGGAAAGCCCATTCATTCACAGCCCTGGAGACCACATTATCACACTTTAATAGTGGCTTCCCCTGGCTGTGGAGAGGTCTCCTTTATGCGGCGTGGGGTAGTGGTAGACCTGGCTTTGCCAGACAGCACAGAATTTAAAGCTGTTTTCTTGTATCTTCCCTTCCGCCCTGTATCCGTTAATGCCCAGGGTTAAAGAACATAAAAATCCTATCAGAGTTTTTCCAGGGGAGTGTACACCTGGACAGATCATCTGTCAGTGTCAAAGGAGTGAAGGTCCACCATCCACTTTGGAATAACAATAGCTCACGAGAGACTGAGCATACAGAGGGACAGTGGCCAGATAATACATGACACCAGAACTCTGACCCACGGCCTCCACAGGAGTTGGCCCAGCGAGGTCAGGACTGGGCCAGTGCCTGCCAGCACCCCTCTTTTTTGCCCCCATTTCCAGTTCAAGATCAACCAGAAAGAGTCAAATATGCTTTTCAAACCAATCAGTTAAGATGCTCTACTTCTAGTTAGCATACCTCCGGCCTCCCTGGGCCAACTGCCTCCAATCAGAGCACACTGGAAGCCTCCCCTCTATCCCTATAAAGTTCTCTCACTCCCTGCCTGCCTTTGAGTCTCTGCCAAGTGTGAGTGATGGTGTCTGACTCATTGTTACCACAAGCCCCTCTCTGTTCTCACTCGGATGGTCTTTATTTATATCGATTCCATCATTGAATCCTCACAACAACCCTAAGAATAAAACATTCCTAATGTCTCCGTTGTTCTGATGTGGCGGAGAGGGGATAAGTTATCTGCACAAGGCCACACCACTGCTAAATGATGAGTCAAGATTTGAATCTAGGTTTGTCAGCCTCCTAAGTGCATGTCTATAAACTGGTCCCTCTTGCTGTCTCGCTGTGAGCCCTTAGGAGCCATGCGTTGATGTCTGCTGTAGGATTGGTAGGAGTTGAGATTTGTTAGAGGATCATGTGTTTTTTTAAATGTATGTCTACTTTAGGTCCTCAGGCCAGAGATGGGTAGCTGGTCACCAGCCAGGTGCTCCCCTTCCGTGATGAAGGCTTGTGAAGTGCTGTTCAGCTGGTTTCCACTTCCCACAGCTCTTGTATCTAGCTGAGGCCATGAGGCTATTTATGACGAATGGAATGTGAACCTAAATGATGAATGTTCCTTTGGAAGAGGTAGTTGAGTTTTTGGTAGGCCATGCCCATATTCCCATCCTTCCATGGAAATTGTGGAGAGTCATGTTGCAGATGCAAACAACAGAAGGTGGAAGGAACCTGAATTCCTGAATTTGTACTTAGGCGAGAGCCACTCAGGAGAGCCACGAGACCAGGTATAACCTCCACGGGACTTGGCATAAGTGAGAAATAAATGTTTATTGTGTTAATTCAATGAAGTTTTAGGGTTCTTTCAGCAGTCAGCCTGCCTTGATACACTTCTCTTTAGAAATACTTTAAGGGGGAGGGTTAGGCCCCCAGATCATTTTCTAGAAATAATTAGATTTCATCTAGATAACTAAAATGTACATGCTGATGTTTCCTTAGAAGCACTTATAGATTTTGTAGCTTGTAGAGCTAAAATGCAGGCACAGTAGACTCTGGGACTAGAGGCTGACATGGAAAGCAATTGATTGTAGCCACACCGGGAGCAGGACAGACAAGGTAAATAAATTATGAATTCCAGGGGAAAGGAGCTTGCAATAGCTGCTGTTTCATTTCCCTCTTAACCCCCTGTGACTGTAAACACGCTTATAGATATATTTTATTAATCATTGTTTTGATGTATTTGGATTTTGCAAGTGGCTATTGTAGCTAAGGGATTTCTGGACACCCCTCTAGCTAATCAGATTAGGGACATGAATGCTGTGGTGACAAACTAGTGTATGTATGAAAAGACAAATGGAAAATCTCTCCCTCACCAGCGCTTGTAACTAGCTGTTTGTTTAAAATAACAGCTGTAGATCGCTTTCCAGCTGGGCTGCCCTCACTTCTGTCTACAAATGGTGGACTTTAGACGGGAAATTACACGAGAGGTCCTTAACAAATGGCTATCGTTCAAGGGACATCATCAGAATAAAACACTTCAAAATTCACTTTATGCTGCTTGAAGAAAGATAGCATTGATATGGGTTATTGAAAGAGCCACAGCTACCGGAACTTTCAAAGACCTGTTCGTTTTATAAAGAAAGCAAGGCAAAGCATGTCTGTCATTAATGGTAGAGCAGGCTAAATCTTAAGAGGATAACATAGGCTTTGCATGAGCTCCAAACTGTCCCACACAAAGCGTGTGTGTGTGTGTGTGTGTGTGTGTGTGTGTGTGTGTGTGTGTGTGTGTACTCCTGGCTTATTTATCTATACCTCACTGGGTAGTGGTAACTACTAGTCTCAAACTTTGGTTCTTTTCAAAGACAGCTCCCAGTGAAGTCTGGCCCAATCGTGCATCACCCTACATCTCGGGAAATCTAGTGAGATCACTTTTCATTCTGATAGTCCTTCCTACACAGTAATCTTGCAATAGGACCTTTTGCTATGGAGATATCTTTTTAATTTTTATATTCTTTTTGCTCTGCCTTCTTTACGATGTCTGTTTTATTCGCTGGTCTATCTCCAGTGCCTAGCACCCTGCCTGGCACGTAGTCTACATTCAATATTTGTGGAATATATACAAGGGTGAGCAGGGTGACTGGAGATGACAGGAATTGGGGAAGTTTTAACATTTAAACATAAGATGGGCCTTGGAATAAAATGTGAAGGTTGGGTAAGTCGTGAATATGTTAAGAAGAGGAAAAGTATTCCAGGTAGGGAATGGAATACACCGTGGGCTAAATCTAGGAGTCAGAAATGAGCTCAGTGTTTCCAGAACAGTAAGTAGGCAGTGTAGTGAAATAGAAGATGTGTTTCATGGCTGAGTCCTGGTTTAGAATGCCAAACATGAATAAAGTATGGAAAATTCTGCATTGAAAGTTTTGGGATAGCCTTGTTTTAACTCAAAAGGTGTTGTAAATTATGTTTGTTTATGGGCCAGTTTTACAAGTTAAAGCCACATGCTTTTCTTCCTATTATCCTGTGTGATTCATCTACCTTAAAGTCTTTTTAGTACTACACATGTAAAACCAGAATATAAGAGCATTTATTGGTTTCGTCTCCCCGAAGGAAAGAATAGAAAGTCATTTGTCACTCAGCCATTATACTTTCCCATTCCTAGCCCCAGGATGGAAGACCCTTATGGGTCAAGAAATATTTCCTGGGCTGGATGTGGTTACATCAGAAATAATGCTAGTGTTTCCTCTTGGACCGGAGTTCAGTTGCTTGGGTTCCTGTGTGTCTAGTCCTAGGGAGAGCTGGAGGGGGAGGGCTGGATCTGAGGTGTCATTCTGCTGGATATAAAGCCAACTGTAACAACTCCAATCTGTTTGGAGACTCAGCTGTTTTATGGTTCCATCTGCCTGCTGCCCACCAACTTCTGATGGTCAGAGAAAAACAAGCTGCTCATTGGTCACTCTCCCCTGAAGCTCCACATGGGAAGCAGGGGCCTCTCCAACTCATTTCCTTCATGTACAGAAGCAGAGGAGTAGGTGGTCTAACGACCTTTGGTTCAGCTATCTGGGCTCATTTAGGGAGACTAATTTAATAAATCAGAACATTTTTCTGGCTCAGACTTGTTTTCCAGCAACAATAATAGTAATAATTATTAATATATATTTAGTCATTACTAAGTGCTTAGAATCACACTAAATACTTTACCTATGTTATTTAGTTTATTCTCCAAGAACCAAGTATTTTCAGGATCCCCATTTTGGATCAGGAGACTGTGCCCTGAGAGTCTAAGGAACATCCGTAACATGATATAGCCAGTGAGTGACATGGTTATCTTGGATTCACGATATGGTTTGATCCCAAAGAGAGTCACTATCTAATGCTAGCCTTTGCCTCCATTTTTTGTTGTTGCTGTTGTTGAGGAAGATTCACCCTGAACTAATATCCATGACAGTCCTCCTCTATTTTGTATGTGGGCTGCCACCACAGCATGGCTGACAAGTGGTGTTGGTCCACGCCTGGGATCTGAACCCACAAACCCCGGGCCACCAAAGCAGAACTCACGAACTTAACCACTATGCCACTGGGCTGTCCCAACCTCCATTTTTAAAGGGAATGATACCCATATTTAAGGCTAAAATCTTTACTGTTTTCTCTCAGACCTTCACAGACATAACTTTAAGAGAGATCCTTTGCAGAGATTATTCAGGTAGAACTCAGAACACTACAAGAAAGCTGTGATCTCAGCACCCACTGACTGGATGGCCTGGGCTCAAATCCCAGGGCACCATTACTGACTGTGTGACTTCAGCCTATGTATGTAAACTGCTTTTTACGGCACCTGGCACTTGTTAGAGCTCTGTAGATGCTATTAATAATTTCTTCCAAAGTGTATACGGTTTGAGTTGATAATGGTAGAACCATTTTCCTAGTTCCAGGGTGTGCAATGCCTCACCTTTTTGCTTTCAGAAAGCAGGTGTTGACACATTCAGAGAGCGTGTGTCAGCATGCCTGCCATCCTAGGTCATGAAGGAATGAAGCAGAGTGGACAGGTGCTTCTAACCTAGAGAAGAGATTACAGAACTGACTAAATAAATGCACTGTCATATGCTTGTGTGTGGGGAAATTTAAAGATAAAGTAGTTTGGAAACTGAGACTAGAAGAGAGATCATAAAGTGCTGAGAGGACTCCTGGTTGAACCTGACGTTCTCTGGCAATGTTCTTAATCTTTTAGGGTCATAGACCAATTGGTAATTTTAGGAAAGCCAAGGAGCATCTACCGTCCAAATGCATGTGCACAGAGAATTATGCATACAGTTTTGGGGTTCAAAGAATCATCCTCTAAAGCCCCTCGATGTGTTTGCTCTCAGGCTAAGGGCACCTGTCCTGTTATCAGGGCCTGGGGGGACACTGATGATTCTTTTCCATCAGGAGCTTTCCTCAGTGGTGATGAGGTTGAAGGCTGAGGAGGAGTTTTGTAGATAGAGAAGAGGGAAGGACATGGCGGTAAAGGGGATTTTGTAGACAAACTTACAAAAGAGTGAAAGTGAATGATGGGGTGCCCTCTGAGGAAGAGCAAATAAACTGGGACTAGATGAAGAATGTTGTTTGACACCATGCTAAGGAGTTTTGTCTTATCTTTATAGACTGGCACTCCTCAGCATTACAGGTCTGGGATGGGGCAAGACAGAGGGTTGAGGGTCTCCAAGCCCCTACCAGAGCTACAGCTGGAACAGCTGCATTTTGTGATTTATAGATATGGTTTGAATTAAGGATTTTATACCTTTAATATGTTGAAAAAAATTTAAATATTGAAAAAATACTCAATATTTAAATATTTTTTCAATAATTAAATTTTTTTACATATTGAAAAAAATAGGCAATAGAGACCAAAGAAAATTTTAAGACAGGGAATTGATGTGAGCCAGTCTGTATTTGAAAAGACAATGCTGGCCACCAAGACTCAACCAGAACACCAATCAGGAGGGCAGGATGAGTCCTGCCTCTGGATCTAAACTCTCCAAAAGAACTTCCTGCAATGATGGAAATGTTTTATATCTGTGCTGCCCAGTAAAGACGCCACCAGCCACACGTGGCTATTGAACACTTGAAATGTGGCTAGAGTGATGGAGGAACTGGATTTGTAATAGTATTTAATTTTAGTTAGTATAAATTTAAATAGCCATTTATGGCTAATGGCTACCATATTGGATGGTGCAACCTGGATGGATGGTCTCCTACCTCCCGAAAGGAAGGCAGCCCTGCCCACACTTGATTTTAGCACCATGAGACCCGTGTCAGACTCTGGACCTGTGGAACAATAAGATAACCAATAGCTATTGTTTTAAGCCACTAAGTTTGTAGTACTTTGTTATGGCAGCAGTAGAAAAGTGATAGTTATAAACCTCGAATGACATCATTAAAGGAGTTTTTGGACAAACATTATTTCAGGCCAAGAGTCACCAACTGAGACAAGAATTTTTTCATTTTGAAAGCGTCTTCTTTTTCTGAATATTTAGGTAGTCTACTGTCATGACAAAAAAATTTGGAGAAAGCACAGGACGTTATAGAGAGGAAGAAGGAGGTAGCCACGTCTCCCTTTCTGGAGGCAAATAATAACAATATTTGGATATATTCCCTCCTTGTTTTTATTCATATTTTTATGATGGAGATGGTAATGGCTTAGAGTTAGTGAATGACTATTATGTGCCAGGCCCTGTTTAACCACTTTACTAACTCATTTAATCCTCATCGCAGTTCTATGAGATAGGCAGTCTTCCCATTGCACAGTTCAAGAAACTGAGGCAAGAAGATACATCACCTGTATATGTATATAGGACTTGGCAGAGCAGCTCATCTGTCTCAGGCACTAAGTGTCAGAGCATAGCTTAATCCTATGCTATACTGCATTTTCTGAATATACTATTGTTAATCTTGATTTTTTTCACTTAACCCTTTAAAGATTTTCTCGTGTTATTAACAACTCCTCATTGCAAACATGGGATAGCACAAGTATCACCCTTTGGGGGCCACATTTATGCCAGAATAATTATGATGATCTTCTTTATCTTTGAAAAGAAGCATATTGGAAATAGAAATCCTTTTGCTTAAAGGTGAAATTAGTATGATGCTATCTTATGATTGGAGGCGAGGGGTGGGGCAAGTGTAAAATAAGTTTGTAAGTTCTTTTACTTGGATCTGGGAGTTAGTGTTCCTTTAAAATAATGTGATTCATTATTGGGTCGTCAGCAGCACCCCCTTTCCCACAGGCATATTTTTCGAATAATATAATGGAACTACTCCATGTAGTCAGTACATTGAGGTTTAGCCCAAGAGCTTGTGTTTGAAGGAAAGAAAATATCCCCCAGGGAGGGCAGCTGCAAAGTGAGTATGAAGTTGATCAGAGCAGAGATATGCAAATTATTATTAAAAAGCAAGATAGTGTCTGGGCAGAAAGCTCTCAGCCCTGGAAGAAATGAGAAAGGAGTGCCTCGGATGTCCAGTGGCAGAGACCAAGGTGGCCCTGTGCCTGGTGGAGGGAGCTTAGCCGATGGCCTCTGAAGGGACTGGCCTCTCCGGAAGACAGGTGCATCAGGTTAGTTTAGATGACGCGGTTAACGTCAGCTAACTCTCTTGTTTTATTTGCATATTCACCCAACAATTTCTGGTTAAAATTTGGCTTCTTAACTAGGTCTACCTACAGAGAGAGAGTTCTCTGTTCGTGCTGCACAGGTATTATAGCCCTGTCACGGTGATATTTATCATTGTAGATTAAAAGATTGGTGTAGCAGTTCTATAAATGTTTCCCGAGTTTGGTTAATTCAAATACACCCCTCAGATATGGATCTTGGCGAGCTGAGAAAATCAGATCTCTGAAAGAGCCTGTGAGGCCGATGGTCAGTCCCTGAACCAGGGCCTCACCTCTTTTGACATCACTGGCCAAGCTTAGCCTCCTATTGTTATTTAAGCAACTTCGGTGCATATTTGTAACAAAAGAATAGGAAAAATACGGTTGTGATCTTAGTAATTACTACAAAAGGATGGTAAGGTCAAATAAGAACAGTTTAATTAGAGAAAGATATAGATGCTGCTGCTGTTGCTGCTAATAAAGACAAATAACATTAACTGGGGACTTAAAAATGTGTCAGGCGTTGTGTTATGCACTTTAAATGAATTACTTCATTTAATTCTAACAACCCCATGAGGAAGATACATTATTATGTACAAGTTACCATTGAGGAAATTGAGGGATCCAGAGGGCAAATGACTCACACGAGGCCAGATATCCGGGAAGCACAGAGCCAAGATCACAGTCCAAACAGTGTGAGTCTGCCCAAACCCTTAACCATAATGTTCTACGAAGGAGCTGGAAGGAGGCTCTGGAGGAGAAACTAAGGGAGACTCACGTCTCAGCTTTAGGAGTTGATGTCACTGGTTTGTGACATCTTTTTGATCCAAGTATATCATTAACTTTTCATACTGACCAATCAGGGTTCAGTTCTATTTTTGGCTCACCACTTAGAGGAGGAGAGAATCTTCTAGAACTAGATAAGAATTGGAAGGGGCTGGAGCAGAGTGATGAGGAAGGGGTCAAAGATGATACATGTATATGGAAAAGATTGTCAGATAAAAAAGGTATGTAAGCTGTAAATGTTGACAGATGAAAAGGGAGAGTGTGGGTTTGATGCCCACTCATAATCTTTCTGAGGGAGAAAAAAAGAATGGATCGGACACTAGTTACTAGAAGAATCTTTGCTTCTGTCTGGAGAGGAGGTGAGGGATAAGGGAAGCATACTCAGCTGGACGGCAGTCTGTATGTTCCCTGGTTTGTAACTGGAAGTCCTTGCTATTGCCTTTGAGCTCTGGAACTGTTTTATTGCTTTTATAAACTACTAGCTATCTTCTTTTAGGGGGAGATAACAGATGGTCATGCTGGAACCGAGCTTTTTATCTGAATCTTCAAAACCTTTTTGTGCACAATTTATGAGGTTCACTTCTTTGCAAATTCAGTGCTTTCTTGTAGCTTTTCCTTTTGAGATGAGCCACAAGAGCCTCATTTTCGTTGGGCATTGCCTATTAGTGGCAAAACTCCTTTCTTATTTAATCAGCTTCTCCAAAGGAATAGTTCAGATAACGTTCTATTTATGAGGGTGAAAAGATTTTGGCGGTCTGACTAAAAATAACATGTGGAATCTGCCACCTGGGTCCTCCTTCCATATTCATCTTCTAGTTTTATGCGTTTTGCTCATGAAGTTCAAGCTAATAGGTCAGCCCCTGTGAGCATGGAAGAAATTTGACGGGGTCAAGTGCTCGTGGCTGAGGTGCGGAGACTGTTACAGTGCTGGGGAGAGGCTGATCCTGACCTAGCTGCGTGGTTGAAGATGAGGTTGCTGTAACCCTGAATCCTGGCCCTCTTAGATTCAGAATGTACTGCGGATTATTACATACACTCTCTGTTGAGTGAAAATCAAAATGAGTAAAATAGTATTGCCCGTGGAAAAAACCTAGGAAATGATATGTTTTTTCATAATTACTAAACACCTGCAAGATAGTTGGATACACAGTAGGCTCAGAAAACAAACAACCAAACCCAACCAAAATCAACTTTGCAGAGTTAAGCATATTCATAGCTCATCTTGTTCTACAGGCTTATTTCCCAAATCACTTGGAATTAATACTGTTCTGATTTATTATTCAAACCCCTGGGTCTACCAGAGGTAGTCCTAGCCAGCTTTTGTGCAGTGTCTGAAGACTGCCTAGACTTCAGGATGGCAGGATAGTTGAGTAGCTGAGAACACAGGCTCTGGAGTCAAAGTCTGGGTATAAGTCTGGGGTCTGCCACTTATGAGCTACATGACTTTGGGGTAAATTATTCAGATTCTTTAAGCCCTTCAGTTTTCCTCAGATGCTAATTAGACATGGCAAGTATTTTCCAGGGTTGTTATGAGGATGACATTATAAACATATGTATATATACACCCTCATATATGTATATATATGTATCATGCTGTATGTATGTATGTATGTATGTATAAAGTGCTGGCATAGAGTCTATGTACAATCAATGACCTCTGTATTATTTTTCAGTTGCAAACTTTGCCCCTGTGTTGTGTTTGAAGAAATACTAGTCTCAGTGTTGAGTATTGCTTGCTTTAATTAGATTGGTTTAAGGGAGAGGGCTAAGTATATGGATAAAAAAAATCTTTTTTGTAAGTTCTGTGTACTATCCTTCCATTTTAGAGAGTCGTGAAGGCTCTGAAAAGTCCTGCAATAAAGAAAGCTATTACAATTCTTATACGCTGAATATTCCCCAAACTTATTTGATCACTAAAACCATTTTTTCCAGTTATACCTATTAACATCCTGTGGATTTACTGCTCTGCAAACACACTTTAGGAAATTCTGACCAGGTCGATAGCCACAGTCTTGAATATAGAAATGTGTATTTGAATCCTTGTTCTACGCTTCCTGGCTGTCTGGCAAAGCACTGAACTTGGCTCTCTCCTACTATTTAAGACTCAACGCGTATGCTATCGACTCCAGGACCATCGGCCCCAGATGAGTGGGTAAGAAACATGTCCTGTCTGGGCTCATAATCAGTGCCATGCAGAGCACTGCTGGGACCTGAGGCAAAAGGAAAAATCAATTATCCTCATGTTGTCTTCATGTAAAATGACGTTCTTCACTTGCCTCACCCTCCTCTTGGCCCTGCTTGTAATGCCGTGAACATGTCTCTCTCATGCTAGAATAATGTTTTTATACATGTCTCCACAAACAGACTGAAAGCTCCTGGTGGGTCGAGACCATGCTGTCTGAATCCTTACATCTACGGTACCTACCTCAGTACTGGCACAAGCTCGGTTTTCAACGTCTCAGACTGGAATGCGCTTCCCCTGGAGATCCGCCCCTTCACTTCCTTCATGTTTCTGTTTAAATCTCATCATCAGAGAGTCCTCTCCTGTAAGACGGCATCACTCTCAGCACCACCTCACTATTTATCGCTATGGTGTTGAATTTTTCTTCATAGCACATATCATGATCTGACATCTTTTTGTTTGTTTTTTATTGCATATCTCCCTTGACTTCAACCTTGGTTGAGCAGAGTCTTGGTCTATTTTTCTCATTTCTGCATCCCCAGTGCCTAGCATGGTGCCAGGTACATAGTAGACACTCAAAAAATATTGGCCAGGTAAATAAATTATTGGATGAATGAAAGAATGGATCAATGAATATCTTCTTTTTCTATCATTGCCTCTTCTGTCAAATGGGAATAATGCAGCCTAAACCCATCTGCTGTAGGATTAAATAAGAATGTGTATGTGGTGGCAGTTAATATTCTGCTTTGTCCATTGGTGGTGTTTGATAAATGTTTGTTAAATAAATCTGAATCCAGCTGAATATGAATGGAAAATGGTAACGCATAGGAGAGTTTTCTGTGACCAGTGATAATGTCTGTGCCAGAGTTTTCTAATACTACAAAGAGAATGCTAGACCACGGTGTCATTTATTGAGTGGTATTTTTGTAAGCAGAATATTAATGAAGCAACAGTCATACTCTTTTTTTGTTTTGGTGAGGAAGATTGGCCCTGAGCTAACATCTGTTGCCAATCTTCCTCTTTTTGCTGAGGAAGATTGTTGCTGAGCTAACATCTGTGACAATCTTCCTCTATTTTGTATGTGGGGTGCTGCCACAGTATGGCTTGATGAGCGGTGTGTAGGTCTGTGCCTGGGATCTGAACCTACAAACCCTGGCCACCGAAGCAGAGTGTGCAAACTTAACCACTATGCTACCAGGCCACCCCCCGTACTCCTTTTTTTTAATAGAGTGTATATTCAATCAGAGACTGAGATAGTGGTTTTTCATCTCATGGTTCTACGTATTGTAGGACAGCATCAAGGGAACTCCTGGACTTGAATTTTGGCTCTGCCCTTGACTAAATTGTGGGTGATTTCACATAAGTCACTTACCCTCTTTTTGAGCCTTGTTTGTTTTTGTCTGTAGAAGAATATCGTTGTAAACAGCTAGATCTCAGATTTGCTGTAGGAATCTCATGTGCTCATTTTATAAAACAGTAACTGTTAGTTGCTGCTGTTGTTTTTATTACTATTCCCACCACCACTGCTACCAAGTAACATCTCCTGGGAATTTCTAAGCCAAGCTATAAGGAAAAGATTCTACCCACTATTTATTTCTCTCATAAACTTTTAGCAGATCTCAAAGTCCAAAGGGAAGCTGGAACCAGGACAGATTGCATTAGCTGATTGTATCCGCTGATAGACCCAGAAGCTGCTATTGCCACGGGGAAGCTGTCCTTTGAGTTCTGTAACTCTGATCTCCACCTCCCCTCAGCATTCTCCTGCTACCTCTGGGAGGTTCCAGCACTGTCTGACAAATCTTTAGGACGACATCCCTTGGCAAACAAGGAGGTTATTGACTTGCGTGTGAAGAAATGCAAATGATGTCGGTCTGTTAATGCTCCATTTCTCTGTTTCCCGTCCATGTGTTTTTCAGAAGGTGAGCAAGCCATATCGCATAAATCGATCTTTCCCGTTGAGCCGAGACCGCGTCAAGAAAAATTCTAGAGGTGTGACCTCAGTGCTCCTTGGAAGGAGGAGAAGTAAGACGATGGAACCCTGGCCACAAAGCAGAGTCCAAGGAGCTGTTCTTGAAAGTGAATCGTGAATGTTTAAGGTTATTTAAAGATTACACTGCTAAAAAGGTGTATTTGTTTATGCTCTCTTTTCCTGAAGACTTGAAAAGAGCTAGCAGCTTCCCTTGAGTGTTCTTCCTTGTCCCCCTCCACTCCCTGTCTTTTATTATTCTTTCATTTCTTTTTGGAGAGATCACAGCAAACTGTGTGTGTGTGTGTGTGTGTGTGTGTATTTTCTCAGTAAGCACTAGAAAGAAAAGATAGCCCCCTTAAAATAGAATGACTGGGAACATATCTCCTTAAAAGAAGCTGAGATAACAGATTTCATTAAAACCGTGCTTTAATAGAATTGAAGGGAGCTCTGTCATTAAGATGTGTTTGCAGAAGGTAAGTAGAAAGTGATTTTAATTATTGAATGTTTCTAAATATATCCACCCACTCCTCCCCAGCCAAGTACTGCAGCTCTGAGGTTCCAGGAGAAACTATATAATATCATTGAAGGGTGACTAGAGATATCCTAACTGACCGTGATTTGGCAAGGTCTCTCCTTAATTAACCAAAGCAGAGACAAACCTAGAATTTTCTGCTCATATAGTGGAATAATATTTTGAAATATTATAACTATGCTCCTTTTTTCTGCTAAATTTACCATGTTCTCTTGCAGGCAGTGGTGAAGTTTTCATGTTCCCTCTCCTAAGGGTATGTTTGCTCCAGCCTATATGCAGAACTATGGAATCGGCAATGTGCAGATTTTCGGTCTCATAAAAATGTTAGGAGGAACAATGACATTTAGATTTTTAAGGGTAAGGACTGAGTCTTCATTTTTAACCCCCTCGTGCCTACTAGCACAAAATTTGACATACAATTAGTGCTCACCAAATGCTTCTTGAATGAGAAAAAGAAAACAATTCTATCTCTTTTTTATTCTCATTGTAATTCAAATGGATTCCAGCAATTTAGGGTAGATATGAGGAAGGTTTTTCTGGTGGGAAATTATTACCCCTTGAAATAGAAACTGAGGGAGAATGTGCAACATCTTGAGAAGAGGTCTCTATGGTTTAGACTTGTTCTAGCCTAAATGTCAGAGGTAATTTTGCTGACTTTTCAACATTAAGATGTATATGAAGAGTGCTAACAACAACAAGCCACGAAAAGACATGGAAGAATGTTAAATGCTTATTGCTAAGTGAAAGGAGCCAGTCTAATTATACTGTATAATTCCAACTATATGACACTATATGGCAAATCCATAGAGATAGTAAAAAAAAAATCAGGGGGTAGGTGGGAGGGAAGAAGTGTTAAGTATGTGGAGCACAGATGATTTTTAGGACAGTGAAATTATTCTGTATGAAACTGCAATGGTGGATTCATGATATTTACGCATTAGTCAAATCCCAGAGAACTGTACACTACAGGGTGCACACTAATGTCAACTATGGACTTCATTTAATAACAATGTGTCTGTTGGTTCATCAGTGTAACAAACATATTGCACTAATGCAAGATATTAATAATAGGGGAAACTGTGCAGGGTAGGGCAGAGGGGCATAGGAGAACTCACTGTACTTTCTGCTCAATTTTTCCATAAACCTAAAACTGCTCTAAAAAATAGCTATTAATTATCTTTTTAAATAAACTGTAAATCATCAAGACATAGAGGAATGAGAATTCTCTTAATTTGGGGATCATTTATTCTTTACTAAAATGTTAGTGAAAACTGGTGCTCCTCTCTTTCTTTGAGTTAGAAAGGACTAGGAGGAATCGAGAAAAGAACCATTACTCTCCTCTATTAGACAAAAACAAAAGTGAGTTGTAGCAATCGGTTCCTTTCTGCATACTCCAAGCTGGAAGATACAGGAGAAAAAAGATGCTTCTTTGACTTTTCTCCCCGGCAATTGAGGGCTTATGTTCTTGGCACTTGAAAGCAACAGACATGTGAGTAGGCATATGGAAATCAAAGGGCAGAATGTAGCTGAGTGCAGTCCTCATTGAACATTTCACAAAAGCAGGGTCCAGGATCCAAGAGGAAATGGCAACTCTCATCCCATATCTTTGATTGTGCCTCCTACTCCAGGGGTTTGTCCCAGGTCATCCTCATTTTGGGGCACATGCTGGCTCTCTTGGTGTTGCACCGGCCTGCATTATGATGCCAAATGGTATTTCCTGTTTGTATTTCATTCGTCTCCAGCTATTAGAGCGGACCTAGCCTTCTGTTGGATTTTTTTTTAACTTTGTCGGAAATGGAGCAGATGGATTTGAATTCCTAATTTTCTTCAAAACTGTGCCAAGCACTTGTTCCTTTGTTCCTTATTTTCCCCTTGACCAATTCCTTGTCGCTTTGCATTTTTCCTCTTTAAATGCATCTCACTGATTAGTCTTGTCTTTCTGTGTTCTAGGCATCTGGTCTCTAGGTATGTTCTCTAGAATCCACTCCTCTTTTATTTTGATTCATCATCCTAGCTTCACACACCTAGTGTATGTAGGTGGACAAGCAAATATTACCACTGAAATAATTGAAAGTCACGTTAAAATGTTAAACTATAATTCATACTTCTTGTGATTGCTTAAGAAAAGACATATTTGTCTAGTGTTTTATTGAGTACTAATTATGAACCAGTTAATTTGCAAGATGTTGAAGATAAATTATCTTAATTTAATCTCATTGAATGCCCACAAGAAGTAGGCTAACAGTCCCCTTGTACAGAATAAGGTAGTGAGACTCCAGAAATGGACTTGCCTGAGCTCAGATAGCTAGTAAGGAGTAGAGCCAGGAGGCAAATTCAAATTAATTTTACTTTGTACTCTGCTTTTCTTTTAATTAAAAGAGCATTGGCTTTGTAACCCGAAGGGTTTGGGTTTGAGTTCTTCCTTTTGGGGAGTGGGGACATGAAGGACATTTACTTAAATTGCTTAAACCTTAGTTTCTATGTCTGTAAAATGGGGATGATATCAATTTACCTTCGGTATTGCTCTGAGAATTAAAGGAGATAATGAAGGGAAGTTCTTGCACAGGGCCTGGTAGGCAGTAATTTCCAAAGTGTCAAATAATTTTTTAATTAAAGCTGTTTCCCGCCCCCCCAAAGCCCCAGTAGATAGTTGTATGTCATGGTTGCACATCCTTTTAGTTGCTGTATGTGGGACACGGCCTCAGCATGGCCAGAGAAGCAGTGCCTCGGTGCGCGCCCGGGATCCAAACCCTGGGCCGCCAGCAGCAGAGCGCACGCACTTAACCGCAAAGCCACGGGGCCGGCCCCAAAGCTGTTATTTTTATGGATGATGATATAACTCATCTTGGGATAGAAAACTAAGCTGTACCAAGCTGAGACATTTACATTACCGTACGTTACTAGATCTGTGTTCTTTACTAAGCCCCATGAGCCCTGTGACTGAAACCAGCTCTTGACCTGTCATTGTAGTCCTCTGCTGACACCTGCAATCCCATTGCCCAGCCCTGTGGCCAGAAAGTTATTTGGAAACATGATTGTTTTGCCCTCTTTTCTTAGAGGCCGTGTTTTTCTGGTTGGCAGCTACCTATGCAATTTAATGCCAGACTTTTCTTCTTCCATCAGCACACTTGTCTGAAACCTTCCTACTGGACTGAAGTGATCTATTTTCCATCCTCAGTGAGTCTCTTTTTGGATTAAAGGTCAGCCGTCCACATCCGCGGCTCTTGCCATCCTCCTGCAGCTGCCTGTGCAAATAGCAGTGTTACATTGACTTGTTTTGCCCTCTTCCTCCTGCCTCTCTTGCTACCAGTCAGATAGAAAAGCCTTGCCTCGTCTGGGTGCTAGCTTGCCTTTGCCATCAGTTTGAGGAGTTGAAATGCAGATCCAAAATGATCCAAATGAAACAAAGAAAAGTAACAATGGACAATACAAGCAGCCAGTGACTTTTCACTCTGTAACCAATGGCATATATGGTATTTTGTATTAAACGTACCTTGAAATCCCTTTCTCTTGCTTTGGTGGAGAGTTGCTTTTCTTTTTGCTTTCTTTAAAACATCCATTTTCAACCTTGGGAAGTCTGCCTTGTTTCTAGGAAACAGGATCCAAGTCAGTCTACAACAACTTTAGAGTGTGGGGGGGGGGTGCTGGTAATTTCCCATGTCTTGGTACTTTACTCGTATCAAGTTTATATACATAGAACAAATATCTGAATGTCTATGATGTGCTAAATGAAACTACATGACACTGGGTGTGAATTAGCCAAACAGAAAAGGTCCAGAAGCTGCAGTTGGGCGAGCAGGTTAGAATATTAAAAAGGAAACATAAAGATGCTCCACTTCAGCCCAGTGGGAGCTAACCTCTAGTTCTGATGCAACCAGACAGCTCTACTTCCCACAAAAGAGCTAGCAAGTGAAGACCTTCCTCCTAGCAAGCTCTGTGGGCCAGAGAACACACAGTAGCTGGGTAGAGAATGCCTAGAGAGGGGAATGAGACAGAAAGGCATTTTGCAAGTGGTATTGATGGAAAGCGGTCTCCTTCGTGGTATTATTGACTTGTGTTGTTGATTTGAAACCTGAACTTTGATCACTTGCAGACAGAGACAGAGAAATAGTTTTGCAGTTAGAAATCTGAACTCTAATACAATGAAACAACATCTTAGTAGGCCCTGTGATGGGGTGAGAACAGAGAGGGAGTGCGAAGGACCATCAGGCATCCAAACTGGACCAGCCACGTATCATTCTTGGATACACTGGGCTAGGAGTTCAACAATTTCTTAGTAAGAAGGAGGTGGAAGTTGGTACCAGAATCTTACCATATGGAAATTAAATTTTTCTATGCATTAGCTCTGCTTAAGCTAACTATTGTCAACAGCAGATAAAAATCCCCAAGTGGAAGCACTCCTCTAGGTTTTATGATAGATGACCGTTTGGACGGGTGGTCCAGCCTGACCATTGCAGTCAAGGGCCCACAGTAGGCAATACCAGTTACACGGAAATACTTACAGAATGTGGTTTATCCAAGTGGACTTCTCTTTTCTGTGCCATCTGTCACAATAGCGTTGTGTAGAATATGAAAGACAAAATCCCTTCCTTGGAAGAGCTTACAGTCTAGGGGAAAGGCAGGATACATGAAAATGTAACAAAAATGCAAAATTATTTATATTTTGTTATCAAAGTAATATATGTGCATGGTAAAAGCAAGACAAACATTAAAATAACAGAACAGACTGTAATTTAAAAATACGGTTCCCTGACCTGCCACTCCTCACTTCCAGGCTCACTACCAGTCACCCTCTTTTTATTGCTTTTATTTTTAGATTTTCTGGTAGTCATGATCACAGCACTAAAAAAGACATATATGCTACTTTATCTTCATTAATAAACATTATATACAATCTATTGCTCCTCATGATAATAGGATTTAACCCACCTCCCCCCTTCCTCTTAATTTTATAATTGTATTACTGTGTTTATTTTTCCTATGATTACTTTTGTAACTAAGTAAATGTTTAGTTTTCTAGTCCATCAACTTTTGATGAAATCTTCTTTCTTTCATTCTGTCCTTCAAGCCTCCTTCATCCATTGCCCAACTCCACTGTCAGAGCCTGAACTTTTACAGTGTAAAGGCAGATAAATTTTACTTTTTGGTCTGTAAGGAAACTTGTCTCCCATGCTTTGTGTGCAGATTATTTAAATAGCAATATAAAGTTCTTTACAATGAAGTGCAATATGCATAGTCCAGGTTATTCTAGTTACTTTACCAGTTCTGAGACTTGAGAAATCAGTAAAGGTAGAATGGATGGAGAACGATTCATGGAGGCATTAGTACACGATCTGAGTCTTGAAAAATGCAGAAGACTCAGATCGACAGAGAGAGGTCGAAGGTGCAGAGGGGACAAGAAAATGAGTCTGGTGTGGTCAGGTGACAGACAAGTGACAAGGCTCTACGGAGAAAATTATTTCTTGGATCGAAATGGTGGATAAAGTTGGAAAGGTAGCTTAGGACCAGATGGTTGGCTATGAGCCTCAGGCTGTCTGCTTCCCAAAAGTTGTAGCCTACACTTTCCCTGCCTCCACTTCCTGCTCTCTCTCTCTCTGCAACCTCTTTCAATCTGGTGTAAGCCCACACAGCTCTATTAAAATTGCTCTCAAAGACCACCCAAATTTATCTAATAGTTTAGTGCTAACCCAAAGCCTCCTTTATGTCTTTGTGGAATTTGATAGGATTGGCCATCATCTGCTCCTTGATCCTTCTCTCTCCCTTTATTCTGTGGCATTGAATTCTTCCTGTTCTTCTCCTGCCTCTGTTGATTTTACTCTGTTGTCTCTTTCAGTGTGTTTTCTTTGAGGGTCTGTAGGGTTTCTGATCTTGACCCTGGTCTCTCTCCATTGGTTGTTCTATTCCCTTCTGACTTCCTTCTCGTGTTCCAGATCTACTTCACATCTCAATCTAAATGATCAATCAAAACTTTTTACACTCAGCATGTGCAAAAATTACCGTATTCCCTTCCACACCAGCTCCTCTTCCCATTTTCTTTGTCTTCCTCAGTTTTGTCATTATTCTTTAAGTCGACTGGATTCAAACACTCGTTTCAACCCTCGACCAGCCTTCATATCCCATCAGTCACCGAGCCCTATCAATTTTCTTCCTGTGTCATTTCCCTAGCATTGCACCCCACCTTTACATTCTCAGTGTTGCAACCCTGGCAGGGCCCCCTTTTGTCTTACCTGTATTGAGGCAAATGTCTCCTAAATATTTTCTAATGACTCCGCATTTCAATCAGCCCTTCACAATATTACCAGACTAGAATAGGTTAGATCATTTTATCCCTTGCTCAGAACCTTCAATAGTTCTACATCATTGGCAGAATAAAGGCTTAACGTTTTTATCTGGCTTGGCCATTCAAGATCATCCATATCAACCTTTACAGCACCGTCTTCCACTATTTCCTCTCCTGTAACCTGTAGTTGGGCAATACTAGATTTCTCAGTCTCCCCCCAACCTGACTTTCTCGGCTTCTCGGCCTGATTCCTGATTTGAACTCTTGATGTCTTTTACACAACAACTCAGTTCACTTGCTACCTAGGTCATAAAGCCTTTCCTGTGTATCACCACTTTCCTCCCTCCCACCCCACTCTCCTTCCACTGGGGTAAAATGATTTGTTTCTATTTCCTCCATGGTACAGTCGTGTGCCGCTTAATGACGAGGAAATGTTCTGAGAAATGCGTGATTAGGCTATTTTGTCATTGTGAGAACACTATAGAGTGTACTTACACAAACCTAGATGGTATAGCCTCCTACACACCTTGGCTGTATGGTACTAATCTTACGGGACCACTGTTGTACATGGGGTCCAACATTGACTGGAATATTGTTATGTGACACGTGACTGTATATACAGCATTTTGCCTTATACTACTGAAATCTTATTCAGGATAAGACTGTGCCTTAATTTTGTATCACCTCCTCTCTTCTCTTATAGCTGGTAGGAGTTTGTTATTTAACATAATTGGAGAGTGGGTATTTTAGTGAGAAAGACATGCCTTTTGAGGTCAGAATACCTAGTCAAAGCATAGTTCCTATTAACCATCTTATTATAAGCATGTCACTAAACCTCTTGGGCTTCTGTAAAATTGGGATAATATTTGTATCTCCAAATCTCTGGGAACCAAGGAGTTATCATCTATGGATACTGCAAGGTTCTGCGTTTCTCTTCCTTTTCAAAGAGTTAATAGTTATCTTCTTTTTCTGAAACACTCTCTACCAGCCTGTATTACTGTAAGATGGATGTTACTAATTCTCTTTTACGGAGAGGAGAACTATGAGAAAGGGAAAAATTGGACTTACGTTTATCTAGATAGATATCTTCTCTCTCTCAAAAGGATTCATATGCCTGAAGAAGGATTTGTCCTGAAAACTTTGTCAAGCCCACTAAAGTACTTGGAATCACTGTAACAGGCCCAGAAATCCCCAACTGCCTCAATGTCCCTTTCAAACCTAGGCCGACTCCTGGCTCATTTAACAAGGAAGGTAGGACAGGGCTATTCAGGATCTCTAGGAAGGGTCTAGACAAGTCCTTCAGGCTGGATGTCCCTCCTGACCACCAGAGGGCGCTCTACTCAGAGGCAATGAACCACAGTAATGGAAAGACGTGGAGTAGACTTTGGAGCCCTAGGTTTGAATCTATACTTAGTTTTTCACTTCAGCCTAGTTACTCATCATTTTAGAACGTGAAAAATGGATCATACCTGCTTTGCATAATTGTTAAGATTAAATGAGGTTATGTAAGTCAGAACACCTAGCTCAAGTGCTGTCACAGTGTTGGTACCCTGTGAGTTGCCTCTTTGTCTTCCTTCTTCCCATCCTCCCACCCCTTCATGCCGACGTTGAGTTTACTCTCTTGTCCTGGATCAAGAGAGGCTTCCTACAAGGTGGCTGTTGATCAGAGCAGGACCATATCCCTTGACCTGTCTCGAGGTCCCCCAAACCTCCAGGGGTTGTCACTCTAAATATAGCTTTTAGATGAAAAAGGAAACCAGTCAGCAGCTCCTAGTGGCTTCACAAAAGCAGTTATTGGCAGAAAGCCCACAGTTAGAGAGTGTGGAGACAAGAATAGTACTCAAGGCTAGTTCAGGGCTCTTTCTGCCACTTTCTCCTGCCACTGCACATGGGGGCACAATTGGGGATTAATTCTTCCCTTCTTTCTGTAGCACAGCCACAGGCTTTATTAAGTAGGAATTGAATTTTAGTTCCTTCTAGAAAAATTATTTGCCTGTACTTAATAAAGTAGCACATTAAACCCATCTTATGTACAATACCTTTGTATACCATTCCTGAATTAGAAATATCGATTGTAGGCTTTCCAAGTTGATTACCAGGCTGCCTTTGTGTATCCACTGAAGTGGGTTTTGTATAAATCACCACCAAACTGAGACTTAGGCCTCTTAAAAAAGCACAGACTATTTTAGCAGATACTTGCTCAGTTAATCTGGTTACTTTTAGGCATGATTACTGCCTTGCCGTGCTTTCCCCAACCACTTAGCTTTATTGTAGCTGATTGCACAGACCGAAGATATCAGATTTCATTTGGTCTGTTTCAGTGCCTAATTCATTAGTCTGCCCTTGACAGAAAGGGAAAGTATCAGTTCCCTCACCCTGATGGCTAGTGGCAGTTGATATAGGTCATTGGCTTTGTGTATCCGTGTCTAGTCTGGGCATCTCAGAATAACGCTTGCTTTCTGGGGGCCAACAAGAATAGAGCCAGAATGGGAAAGAGAAATCTCCCCGTGAATCTTACAGAAAAATCTTGACCAGAAGCACGTACACAAAAGATCATCGAGTGTTCCTTTCTTCATTGAGTAAAGTAGAAGTTTGGTTCCAGATGTTAGCTGGTTCTTCTTAAAGAAGCTTGAGGAACATGGAACAATGCTGAGATTGAGACAGTTTGGAGGGCAGGCTTTTAGCTAAACAGTCAACTTCCATGTGCCAGCAGCAAAGAAAAGAAGAGGGATTCACAAATGGCATTCATAATTAAAAACTTCGACCATTTAATGAGCACTTACTATGTGCCAGGCACTGTACCAAATACTTTATGTCCATTGTTCTATGTTGACCCTCAAAACAACCCTGTGAGGTAGGCTTATAATCCCTGTTTCACAGATGAGGAAATTGAAGATCAGAGAGACTAAGGTACTAAGGTCATCCAGCACTAAATTCAAGGCTCCATTAAGGTCATAATATAAATCATTTTACCAGTGAAAAATGTAAGAAAGCGTATTTTACTCAACTGTCACTTCTTAGCAGTAGAATCAGTCAATCACATTGATTCAGCACCCACTACTCAAAAAGGTGTCCTAGTCCCTGGCCAGGCTCAGTTCTGGATTTACCTCAAGAAAGATTCTCTTACCCCTTAAGGCTAGTCTGCCGGCACCCCTCCACCCCTCGCCATATGCTCCTCATCACCTTGTACTGTAGCCTTCTGCACACTGCATTGTAATTGCCTGTTTGTCTGACAGCCCCTTTCGATTGTGAGCGGCCTAACAGGGGGGTGGGAACTGGGTCCTGTTCATCTGTCTATCCTAACACTGGGCACAAGGCCTATCATATACTAGCTGCTCAGTAAATGTTTGTTGGGTGAAAACAAAGCACCCAGAGAGCCAGCCAGCTAAGTCTTATGATGAAGAAATTCCAGATGAGTTAAGTATAGATGGGGCCAACAGGAATTTAGCACAGAGTGCTAGGAAACAGAAGTCTCTTCTTGACTTTTATGGAACTCTATGAACCTACAGATGCCCATACAGATAAGGTCGTTGAGTTTTCTTAATGGACTTGTATGGAAATATGTGAACGCAAAGTTCACATTGTGTCATTCTTTATCTGATGCCTTCTCTAAGGGAATGTTGGTATATAGCACCAATCAGTAAGCATTGTGTGGTACACCTGTGGGAGATACCAGGAAGTATGGGGGATTGCTGGCCTTTCTCAAGATGTGTGCTAGATGTTGTCTTAGTCTCTTCAGACTGCTATATCAAAATACCATACACCAGATGGTTTATAAATAGCAGGAAGTTAGTGCTCACAGTAGTGGAGGCTGGAAGTCCAAGATCAGGGTGCCAGCGTGGTCACTTTCTGGTGAGGGCCCACTTCTAGGTTGCAGACTGCCAACTTCTCCACATATCCTCACACGGCAGGAGGCCAAGAGATCTCTCTCGGCATCTTTTATAAGGGCACTAATCCCATTCCTGAAGGCTTCACCCTTTATGACCTAATCACCTCCCAAAGGCCCACCTCCTGATACCATCACCTTGGGGGTTAGGTTCCAACGTATGAATTTTGGAGGGACACAAACATTTAGACCATGGCAGATGTACTTTTCAAAGCACTGTCTCAAAATGACTGAAATCATTCATGTCAGAAAGGGGCCTGAACAAAAGATGTCTTTTTATGGCTTTATACAACTGTTCTGGGCTTGCGGTTTCAAAAATCAACATAAACTTTGCCAGATTCTGAAGAGGGACTCATGCGAAGGTTTCGTTCAGCCATTTGTGATTTGAGTGTCTGTATCCTGTCTGTCACCTTGGTTTTAGAAATAGACATAGCCTCGGGAAATGGAATATCAAGAAATCATGTATGGTGGAGTGTGACTTTATTCTCATTATCATCTTTGCCAAGTGCCTACTACTGTGGTATAGAAACAGAAGTATAGTAGACTCCCTTATCCACAGTTTTGCTTTCTGTGGTTTCAGTTATTAAATGGAAAATTCCAGAAATAAAAAATAAGTTTTAAATGCTCGCCATTCTGAGTAGCATGGTGAAATCTTGTGCCATCCCCCCCTGCACTGTGAATCATCCCTTTGTCCAGGGGATCCATGCTGTATACCTACCCACCTGTTAGTCACTTAGTAACCATCTTGGTTATGAGATGTACTGTCAAATATCACAGTGCTTGTGTTCAAGTAACCCTTATTTTAGTTAAAAATGGCCCCAAAGTGCAAGAGTAGTGATGCTGGCAATTCGGATATGCCAAAGAGAAGCCATGAAGTGCTTCCTTTAAGTAAAAAGGTGAAAGTTCTCAACTTAATAAGAAAAAAATTGTATGCTGAGATTGCTAAGATCTATGGTAACTTTTATTACAGTATATTGTTAAAATTATTCTGTTTTATTATTAGTTGTTGTTAATCTCTTACTGTGCCTAATTTATAAGTTAATCTTTTCACAGGTATGTATGTATAGGAAAAAACATAGTATATATAGAGGTCGGTACCATCTGCAGTTACAGACGTCCTCTGGGGGACTTGGAACATATCCCCTGCGGAGAAGGGGGGACGACTGTGGACACTGTTCCACTGTTTGGCACAGGATCTTGACATATATCTATTTTCAGAGGTTTGGGCTTAGGATGTTTCATTATCACCAAGGGTTTCAGGGTTTGAAGTGTGTATCCTGTTAGGGTAAAGTGTTTAGGACCAAGATCAACTCCTTTGCTAAGAGACCACAGGAAGATCTGCTCGTTTTTCATAATAGTCTTGAAGTGATCTACCATGGTGTGTGTGGAGACATGCACCGTGTAAAATAAAGAACCTTCAGTGTTTGCTGTTGGCAGAGTCACATTCTTTCTTTTTGTTCCCTTTACAAATACGGATTAATCAGAGAGGAAGACTCGGCTTATGGAGGAGTCTGCCCAACTCATGCACTTCTACTTTCTGGCTTCATGGGAGGGGCTAGAGACATCTAGAGACATTTCATTCCTGTAAAGTCACCTGCTGTTCCCTGCATTCATACTCTTGACCCAGCTAGATTTTAAGTTCTATAAAGGTGGCAACTTCTCTTTGATTGCTTATATATTTTCCCCACCTATTAGAACATTTTGAATATAGAGGGGTGCTCAATAAATATGATGACCAAATGACCAAGATATTTGGAAACACATTTTGAGTGGAGATGCACTGTCAACCTGACCTTTGTTCTTTAGTGAGGCACAGACAGAGGTTTAGCTCTTGTTTCTCCAGATGCTTTGGTTTAGAGTAGTTGTTTTGCCCTGACCTGCCTTGCCTGCCCTCCCTTCCCTTCCCTTTCTGTCTTTCCTTTATCTTTTCTTGCCTTCTCTTCCCTTCTTTCTTTCTTTCCTTGTTAAGAAAATATATTTGAATTGATCCGGAAAGATTTCTTAAGGATACGAGCACTGAAGCTTTAGAATAGCAAGATGCAGTAAAAAGACACAGTTTCCAGGTAGTTTGCCTCTCAACCTTTGATCTCAGTTTCGTTATTTGTAAAATGGGGACACAATACCTATCTTGTGTCGTTGGTTGCAAGAATTAGAGATTTGAAAAGTGCCTGCCATTATTAGTAAGTGACGTCCAAGGAACTCAATAAATGGTACAAATTACATTGTTGTTGGAAAACTTGGAATGGAAATTTACAACCCATTTTTGTTACTAAACTAAAGACTATTTTAGTCATTTTACCAAACTCTTGGAAAATGGAGTAGAGTACCAAAAAATGCTCCAATTCCCATCCCAAGAGCGTCTTCCATACAGTTTTGCCTCTGACAGGAACAGACCCACACAGAGCACGCTGTACTTTTTGGTATGCAAATAACTCAGAATGTAATCATCTATTTTCCCACAATGTTTAAAAATTTTTGTGTGTGTGATAAACTTTATTTCTTTTTGCTTTTAAGTGAGTGAGTGGAAAGCACGATATTTAAACCCCCAATATTGAGTAGATGTGGGTGGATCTATGGGTGAATGACAAATGTGAAAGTTACTGTGAAATATTAGCTGGATCCTTAACCTACAGTTAGTAACAAACAATGATAAGAACGAAGGCCTTACCTATTTGACATGCTTTAGCCCATGAAGGGTAAATATGACAATGAAAGTGCTGAGCATGATTATTCGGAAAAAGAGCAACAAATTTCTCAAGCCTCATTTTCTTGATTACCAGTTTTCAGATGATGTGACTTTGACACAGGATATTTCTACTTGGTGCACATCTCAAAATATCTTGTACTAATATAGCCTTTCATTCAAATTTTTAAAAGATTTGATTCATCAGAAGGAAGTTTGGTGTAAGAGAAGGATATGGAATTCAGCAATAGGCAGAACTGAGTTTGAAATATGGCTACACTGTTATGTACTAACAATGTGATCTTGGGGTATAATGAAAAATAAATATTTGGTCTTTGTCCATTGTTCCTGACCCTCCAAGCTCCTAAAACTCTTGAAATTTACTGTCTTGTATGCTAATGAAATGACTCATGGGGGAGGGGAGACCCTAGATAGTCATGTGATGAGGTTAGAACTTTCATCTCCGCCTCTTGACTTCCAGAGAGGGGAGAAGGGCTAGAGAGGGAATTTAATCAATCATGCCCACATAATGAAACTCCCGTAAAAACCCCTAAATGACGTGTTTAGGGAACTTCTGGGTCGGTGAACAGATTGATATACTAGGAAGGCGTCACGCCTGGAGAGGGCGTGGAAGCTCTGCGCTAACCCTCTCCCTTCCCCCATACCTTGTCCAATGCGTCTCTTCCATTTGGCTCTCCCTGAGTGGTATCCCCTGGTTTTGTGGTTGGCTGGGCAGACGCGTGGGTAGCCTGGGCACCCCATTTGCAGCTGGCGTCTGAATTGGGGGAATCCACGTGGGACTGAGCCCTTAACCTGTGGGGTCTGCACCAAGTAGTGCAGACTGCCCTGAGTAGTTAGTGTCAGAACTGATTTGTTGGACACCTAGTTGACGTTGGAGAATTGGAGAATGGGTGTGCACCAATGACATGTGTTTGGTGCCAGAAAAAAACAACAGTGATCTTAAGGAAATTTGTTTTAACTGCAGTGAACTTTGTTTTGTAATCTCTCTACAAAAAGCAGGGTGGGCATTATAAAATCTCCAAGGGGACTTAGGAGGAATGAAGGGAATGATGCGTGTAAATCTCCCAGCATAGTGTTTGTTATTTAGTAACTGTACATAAATGTTAACTTCCCTCATTTTTCCACCTGATTTTTAAAGGATTGCCAGACATCTGTGCTGTGCTGTTTAGAACGTGGTGGAGAACATGGCAGATAAATGACTTATGGTGGCTCTGAATTACCTAGTGGAGATATGGAAAGGAAAATCCCAGGAATTCTGCTGAAATGGAGAAATGTGGAGTTTTTTGAAGTATATTAATAGACAGTTGAACAACAGATTCACCCAAATATTAATTAATGGCTTGATAACCTGAAGGGAAAGCTCTCATAGCATATTATTCCAGTCTTGTTGAAATTTTTTTTCTTTTTTCTAATGACTTGGATGAAATTACGGAGGGCTTGCCTGGCAGATGTATTTGGGAGAGAAAACTTGTGTCTTTGATCAGTAAAGATCTCAGATAATTCTTCTTAGTCCCAGAGCTATGGACCAAAATCAAAAAGGTGAAATTTCTCAGCAAAAATTTTAATGCCTCGTGTTGACACCAAGATTGGTGTAGACTCCTGCTCTGGGATGGTCAGAGCCCATCTGAAGTATTGTCTCATTACAGGGACTATAAAATAAAAGATATTCACTGGGACCGAGTGCCCAGAGATGGGCAACCAGGTTGAACAAGGGGTGAGGGAGGGGGGCTGTGGAAGCTTTGCCAACTAGGGAAGAGCTCAAGGACCGGAACTGTTTCAGTAAGAGAACAGGTGTCTTATGTTGACTTATTTAAGAGTCTGTCATGTGTGAGGAGAGACAAGCTAATTCTGGTCACTCTAGAAAACAGATTAGAACCAATGGGTTTATAATACTGACAGGGAAAGTCCAGTTCCAATTACGAAAGATTTTTCTGATAATTAAAGGAATTCAAAAGTTGAGTGAGCGACCTCACAGAGTAGAGAGCTCCTCATTGCTGAAAATTGCATGCAGAGGCTGTATGATACAATGAAAAGGATGCTAAACAGAGTCTCCTCCAGTTCCCACTCTATAAAGGCTCTAAAAGTATTTTTAAAATATTGAACCACATTAAAACCAAAGAAAGACATTGGTAATTCAGCTAACTTTGACAAATCAAATTTGTTCACGTTTCTGTCCTATATTAGGTCCCTTTGCAAAGAGAGGAGAGCCTGACATATCATGAGGTTGAGTGCACCACTCAAGACATGTGCATTCTCAAGTTTCTTGATTGACTTCTTTCTTGAACTACCCACTACTGCTGATTCACCAAATCACTGTCATCAATAGCTCCTGTCAGTGAGTGATCATACCCTAAAGAACCTTGCAGTGAAATGTGTGTTCTTTTCATGGTTATCTTATACTGTTTACAATGTATACTTCTCTTATCATTTAGACTTTAAGAAGATGGAGGGAGAATATATGTTGAGGCAGACGCTGCTAGTTGCCTATGCAGTATCCATTTCTCCCTTCTTCCTTGCTAACAGAATCCAGATTTTATGCCCAGCTCCAGGAAAGAGAATCATTTTTCCCAGGCTCCCTTGCAACTAGGAGCAGTCATGTGATACTGCCAATGAGATTTAACTGGAAGCCAACTGGGGGCTTTTCAAGGCCCATTCTTGCCTTGACCATGGCTTCATGATGAGCTAATATAGCTACCTTGAACCTGTAAGGGGAAGGCTGAGAGAATTTGAGAGATATCAACCCTAAGATTGCTGAGCCATTGAACAAATATCAGCAGTTTCCTTCGTCTGGGCTTCTTGCTATATGACAGTGATAAACACCTATTTCTTTGCTTAAATCATTGCATTTGTGTTTTCTGCTACTTGTAATTGAAAGTATTCCTAATTGGTCATTTGCCCAAGGCCTTTATTCAGCAGTCAACAAATACCAATAGAGCTTTGGCCATGAGCCATATGAAGTGCTAGTCATTGGATACATAAGTGAATGAGACACGGGCCCTTCCTTCAGAGAGATCTCAGCTTCAGTCTTAGGGTCTAAAAGAAATCAGGCAGCAGCCTAATAGGAACAGTTAATTGTTGTGTTTCTTCCTTCCGTTTCTTTTCCTGGGGGCTAGAACTGTGAGTTGGATCCACTAGAATGATTGGAGCACAGCTGTGTCAGGAAGAGTTGCCTGGGATAACCTGACACCTGGGCTCTGCTCTCATCATGTGCTTCTCGGAGATTTGGGTGGCATCTATACTTTGTGATTTAGCTGTTGAGACAGAAGAGGTGTGGGTAGTGTTTACATCGATTTGATGGGAATGTTAAATAGCATTAATTTTCTGAGTACTTTATTTAGCTTTATTTATTTAAAAGGTACGTTACCACTGTAAACTGTGAATAAGATATTTAGAGATTTCTATTTAAAAACCATGTGAATGCTCTTTGTAAGATATGTTTTTGAAGTGACAATTTAGTCCCAAATACCTTTATAATCATATATTAATATTTTCAGGGAAGATGATACACATATTCTTTTCAAGAACTATATATAAACTACTTGTTTAAGTAACCTCTGTACAATAAAAATTTTAAGACAAATCCCAAAAAGGAAATACACCAAATGATCATCTAATGCTGTTGAATTTGAGACTTTGTGTGATCAACATCTCCTTTCTACTTTTCTGACTTTATTGTAATTAGAAAGTATTATTTTCATACTCTAAAAAGAATGAGTGTAAGGAATTATGTACCGAGTCATGACAAATGAATTGACATAGAAACAGCAGAGCCATTTTTAATGTGTTTATATAAATAGATCTATATAATTATCATTAAGCATCATAAGCAGATACTGCTAAAAAGAACAGTGCTATTTACTCAAATTGAAGTTGGATTTCATTACACTATACAGCACAATGAGTTAGATCATATTCTAAAGAGAGTGAAATAATGGCTGCATTAGAGCCTTTATATTTAGTATATCTATGTATTATGTATCTGTGCATTAATACTGATCGATTTATTAAACAGACTGTGTTACATATCCAAAGCTAGGGTTTCAGTAACCTAAAAGTGCTGATATCTTGCTTCTGGGACCTTGAAAAGGGAGAGGAGAGTATGTTCTCACTTATCCTTTTTGTGTACTAGAGTCTGGAATCTTCTATTGAGTGAGTCTTTTCCCTGAATGAGGATACTTGATTCTTGAATCCATAAAGCCACTATAAGAAGATTATGTAATCATATAATTTAAAGTTTGAAGTCTAAACTTTTAGTTTGAAAAGATGAAGAAATAGAAGCTTAATGATAAAAGTATTTTATTCAGTTTTCTTTTTAACAGTCATTATGCTCTTACTTGAGGTGCAGAGATGATGAAATGATGGGTCCTGCTTTACCAGCAGTTAGTGCTGGGGAGTGGTTCCAGTGCAGGAGAAGCAGCCTAGCTTGGTTCTTGGGAAACCAAGGAAGGAAAAGGGTCCCATGTTCAGACTGAAAATATCCATTGATGGCAGCTGTGGCAGGAAGGAGTAATTATCGATCTTCACTTGAGTAGATGCGTCAGAAGGGTGGGAGCAGAAACCAGCTTGTGGAGGAGCAGAGAGGTGAGAAAGGGTGGGCGTTGAGTATAGGCAGTCTTCTCCTTCAAGGGGGAATGGGGTGCTGGGTCTAGAAGTCAAGTCTCTTGACCCCCAGATTATTACTCCTTCTACTAAAGCATGCTAAGAGTTTAATGAATGCAGAATTCCATCAGTGTCAAAAGTTTAGTAATACCCATTTTGTAGCCCTTAGGAAGAGGAGCATGTTCGATCTGCATGACCCCTTGGTAGAGCTCATCGACCCTATGTCCTAATCCTGTGCCGAGTTCCTCTGCAGCAGGCGACTTTTCTTCCACTTGAAGGGCTCAGTGAAAACAGGGTTTTATGTACATATGTGTTTATGTGCATGGTCGTCTCCTCCCAACCCCAACTAGTATTTTATTTTCTCTAAAAATAAACCACAGGTCTCTTTGCTGCCCCTGCGAGTACAGGCCCTTTTGTATCCACTTGCTAATGGCATGGCAGTTCTCTCTCTCTCTCTGGAACCTTTAGCTAATTGGCCAAAGTTAGGCCAGTTAAGGCTAGTCACTTCCAACAAGCTGTACCCTTCCATTCCTGTCAGATTATCCATCCTTTCTAAAGCTCAAATTCCCTGATTACTCTGCGATTCCTTACCGTGGTTCCTCCAAATATTAATGCTTCTCTGGACCCTTCCCATTGAGTGCTCAGAAACATTCCTTGCCTTTTTAACAGTTACCCCACACCCTCAACCTTTTATCAAAATGCTATTCAGCCAGAACTTAAAACCTTTAACTTCCTCAGGATATTGTTTCTCCAGTTTGCTCTGCAGTGAAGGCTGATCCTCTCCTAAACCCCACATTTCATGAGACCAGGAAGGAGGTTTGCCACTCTCCCAACTTCCCAAAGAATTTCCAGGCCATTGACCATCCTTCCTCATTTAAAACATCTCCTACTTTGAAGGTCAGGCCTCCCAATTCTATCCCCTCAAGCCTTCTCCTTCACTGTTGTCCCCCAGCTTGCCTCTCTCTTCTGTTGAAACTTTGAGATATGGGTGCAGAGATTTCTTTTCCTTTGTGCTGACTCCCTGAGCATCTGCACGTCTCTAACTACGGAATAAGCCTGCAGCATGAACGTGTACGCTTCACTTGGCCCCACGGGCATTTCCATCCCCATTTTGAGCAGGAGGGTGAGGAGGAAAGCCAACGCTGGGCCGGCAGAGTGTGCTTTCAAAAGCGAGCTGTCTGCCGAGTGGCAGATCCCAGGTCACGTTCTCTCTAAAACAGCTGTGGGGCTCCAGGGAAATGGGAGACTTTTCAAATAACTCCAGCTCTATTCAGGTAGGATCTTAAACTCCTGGACCACAAAGAGAAAAAGAAGCTGTTTGTTTCAGGTTGCCCCAGGGCTCAGGTGGAACGCTGTGGTATGACAGCAGGTTTTAAAAGAGCAAGAATATTCCAGCTAATCAAGGAATAGCTTGTTGACAAGTGAAAAAAATACCTTTCAATAATAATGATAATAAAAAAGAAAAGCCAGAGAGTTCCAGGAGGCTCTGATAACAAAGCCCAAATATGTTATAATTTTTGGTGAAAGGAACTCAAAATAGTTTCCTCCCTACTTTCAACGGCTTGTGAGTCTGCCTTTTGTCTCGCAGCTTAGTTTTATCTGCATTGTGTCAGTTCGATTTGACCTGTAAGAGAGGATCTTTGCTTTTCATTTCTGCCAGCTGCAGGAGTTTCTTGCTGGGCAATGCTTTTGCTTCATCCCTTTCAATGGTTGACCAAAGAAATAAGTGCTAGGGGTGAAGGAGGGAATCGTTTTATTCAGAAACTGGAATAATTCTGAGAGTCCATTGATGGAGAGGCCGGTCTAAGAGTCTGACTTGGACCTTCCCTATCTTGGCTTTTATTCTGCAGCCACCGGTCTGAGGGAAGAAAAAAAGCAAGGAGGTGGCAGAATGTTTTCCCTCCTGAATATTGAGTCTATCTTGCAGATACATACAGCAATTCCACAGAGAAATTGGCTATTTAAAATGTCCTAAGCAGCTAATTAAAAGTCTTAAACTCTGAGTTCTCATTTGAGCTCTGATTTAATTCATAAATATTTTAGCCAGAAAGAGACTTAAGGATACTCACATGCCAAACCCTTCCATTTACAGAGGAGCAAATTGAGGCCCCAAGAGAATGTAGTGACTTGCTCAAGGCAATGCAGCTATGCTCTTTTCTCCTCAGTATCATCTTTGCAGCATTTTCTCTCCAAAAACAAACGCAAATTCTCTAAGATTCCTCCATTTAAATGCTGAAGTTCTTTTATCTCTACTAAATCCCTTACAATTTTTATAGACTAATTTTTCTAAGAAGTCAGGGCACCTTATAGCCCTTTTCTCTCATTTCACATCACTCTTATTAAGTAAGAGACACGGGTTCCTGGGGACAGTTAATACTCAGAAGGTGTGGTATGACTTGGTCAAGATAAAAAGTGACTTTCCAGAGTATACCCAGCGGGGAGGAGGCTTGTGATGTGGGGAATCACGATTATTAATCACACTGTACATAGGTTGTCAGAGGTGACGACCCATCGGACTCTATGGAACCTTGAGCCAGTTTATTTCCTCACCCCAATCCTCCTAAATCAAGGCTAAACTATACCATATGTATTTTTGCTTTTAAATGATTTCACTGTTTTGACTTAATACTTCTATTTGCCATGTGTGTTACATAAACAAACAAACAAATAGATAAATGAAAGGCTGATCTCTAATTCTCATCTCTTTTGCTGTGATGTAAATCTCTCCTTCTGTCTTCCATTGAACAGGAAACAGGGTCTCCATAAACCATTTGGTCTTCCCCTGGGCTTGGCCAGAGGGCCAGAGTACAGGTTCATTTCTCAGAGACAGAGCATTGGTTCCTTTATGCTTTTCTTGACTGTTCCTTGATGAACTATGTTTTTTAAATCTTTCTGTTTTACCCCATATCTTAGCAGTTGACCATAAAAGCCAATATTTTGTTGTCTTTATTTTATGATTCCTCTTAACAACTTCCCCTTGGTCTGAATGGAGAGCGTTGTGGGATTAAAACCAGTGGGGGTTGGGACAAAAACATCAGGTGTAGGACCTGGAAGGATTTGTAATCTTAGGTAGAAAGTAATAAGAAAACCTTGCTGTGGAAAAACAAAACAAAACAAAATAATTCCAGAAAAGACATACAAAGATTTGAGATTTGTGAAACTGTAGCAATGTGAATGGACATTCTACTTGAAGAGAAGATTAATGACTGGAAGATATGAGTGGTGGACGATAGTTCATTTTTGACTAAAATTCTAGTTTCCTCCAGCATACAAATCAGAGTAGTAATATCCTGGTGGTGGTTTCTGTTGAGAGAGTAGTTTTGGGTTCTCTCTACCTCATTCTTCTGTGAAAAGGTCATTTCCTACCGATAGAGGTGAGAATATTTAAGTAGCATTCTCTTATTTATTTTCGGTAGTATATCTATGATCTTTCCCAGGATTTACATACAGCAAAACATTAACATTATGGGGTGCGGAATTTTCTTTCTCTCTTTCTTAAAAGTGTTTCTAAGTAGTAGTGGCTCCCAATTCTATAGCGTGACTTTGGGTGGATAATTACTGTAGAATACTGCAGACCATTTTTTCCCCCTGTAGGGTGATTGATTTTAACCTTTCTCCTCTGCCAAACCTTTGTTCTGTGCATGACATTTCAACCCCCACCACTTCCTATGTTCTATTTTGCTAAAGAAAATTGCATTTTCTATTTCTGGATAAAGCATGGTTGTTTGTGTCAGTCAATTTAACACAATACACCAGTTCTTATTTGTGCAGAGGAAGCACTAATAAGATTCCAGCAGGAGATGGGTCCTGAGCCCATGAACAAGCCTCCCATTGGGCCCGGAAGACGGAAGCCACAACAATCCATTACCGCCAAGGCTACTTAATGGTGATGTAGCACCTTTTTGTCTCAAAGACCTTCAAGTAGTATGAAATCCCATTTCCTGCCCTCTATACTCGTACTGCAAATGATACATGGACATAAAGGAAAATGGTCGTGTGACAGTGGAAAAGGCAGGCGTTTTGCAGAGTCTGACCTAACTTTTGATCCTTGCTCTGCCGTTTACCAGCTCTGAACCATTAAATATATTACATATCCTTTCTGAGCCTCTGGTTCCTCATCGAAAATGGGGATAAAGATATAGTTTCTAACTTGCAGGGTTGGTAGGAAAATGAAATAAGATCATGAACACAAAACTCTTAGTACAGTGCAGGTTTCGTGGGAGGAACTATTAAGTAGTAGCTATTATAATGAAATAGCTCTTAGAGGTAAGAACATATTGCATTTTGATGAAGTTAGCAGTTCTTATTATGACATGTCTTTTGGTTAAAAACGTGGTTATGGACTTTCCACCTTTTTGTTTTGTAGAGTAGATCAGCTGTGGGAAAAGTTTAAAATATTTGATTTCACTGCTATGTGTACCTTAATTCATTAAGCAATCAATTAATGAATGTCTACTGGATGCTGTGCACTGCTATGGATGCCTGAGTCTAGAAGAAAAAACAAAGAGCGAAGAGCAGTGTCATGGACAGGAGAGAGCCTAGGCTCTAGGGTAGGCAGATGTGGCTTCCCATTCTGGCTCTGCTATCTACTACTGTGATTTGGGCAGGTTATTTAACTTCTCTGAGCCTAGTTGCTGGATCTCTAAAATGTGGATCATAATACGTGCCTCACAAGACTGTGATAATAGATATAAAGCAGTTATAATCTAGGATGATATTCAAAATATTTACTAACCAGTATGGTAGGGGCATTGACTGGTCAGAAAGAACCACCTGTAGAAAACCAGCAAACTGGTGCATATCAGCATTGGTGGAATATGAGCACTGCTCTAAGCCATAGAACAAGGTCTAGAATATAGTAGGGAGAGCCCAGGGTTTAGTTGGGCATTGGGAGTTATATTGTTTATATTTTTTATTTTCTGTATATTATGATGTTTTGACATCTTAAAAACCTTTCTAGCTGAGGAGAGACTGGCCCTTCAGGGACTAGTCAATTCTTAGCGATAGGGAGCATGCCTTTGATAAGCAAACTAACCAATGCAGAGCCACACCTCCTGTGTCTGGCCTGTACACCCCAGAAGGCAATATTCCTCTGCCTTAATCATCCCAGAGCCCCATGCGAGGCAACTAGGAACTACCCTTAGAGCTTAAAGCCTGAGGAAACTAGTCAAACCAGCCAATCCTAAAACGTTTGCCCTACCCTGCCTTGCCTTCCCCGAGGAAACCCCAATAAAGGCTCTGTTCTAAAATTTCCCCTGCTCCTATCTTCTGCCTCGTGACTAAAACCTAGCCCTTCCCCTGTGACCCTGCGTGGCGTGCAGTGCCTCCTGTTTCTAGGACCTGTGAGTATAATAAACTTTGTTTTCCTTAGCTTCTACTATGTCTCCTCTTGTGGCCGTACCTGACTGACCATCACATAAAAGAACATAGAACAGAAGCGGACAGAGAGACAAACATATAGAGGATCGCCATACAGCATGAAACGTGCTGTGATGACAGTACACAAAAGGACGAAGAGAACGCAGTGCAGGGAGCCACTAAGTCTACCTGAGGGAATCCAGAAACGGTAAAGAGAGGAAGAGAGAACTCTGGAGTTGAGTGTTGAAGGATGAGCAGGAGGGTTTGTCAGTCTGAGATAATTCCATGCAGAGGGAAATGCATGTCCCACAGCACATATGTATGAGGTGTTTCAGGACGTATAGGGGATGGTGGGCTGGCAGGGGGCTTTGGGGGCTGGGCAAAGGCTAAAACTGGAAATGTATGCAGGGGCTTGGTCTTGAAGGACCTTCGAAGCCGTGCTGTTCTAGTGTGGAAAGCAATTGGAAAGGGGGGGGATACGGGATGGAGGAAGACCCGTGAGTGCGTGGCTGTGTTGGTTAGTGGTGAGATATGAGGGGTATCCCACAGGCAAGGAGAGCCCAGATTCTGGAGACATGTTAGATATGGAATAAATGGAACTATGAGTGAATGAGTATATAGGGGTGAGGGAAGGAAGCAGCTGAAGACATCTCCTGGGTCTTTAGCTTGAGTGATGGGTGCGCCTGGGGATCCCAGAAGAGAGAAGGTTTTTAGGGTGAATTGCTTCTCTACTGTTTCTGTAACTGCATCAGTCCCCTGCCTACTAGGTCAAGTAAGGCCTTTTTTTTTTGTCTCACAGCTGTAAATATTTCATGCCAGTGGCCATGTTTCTGTTTTATTTTGGGAATGGCACTTTAACTGGTTTTTCAGTTTAAACGACTATGGAACTGAAGGGCCATTTTTGTCTTCAGGGATATGTTTGGTGCTGAAGATGGTAGACAGTTGGGTGTGGGTGAGGACAGATAGCGCCTGAGGTCTTGCAGCTTAGAAGTAACATCTTGTCGTTTGAGGATAACACTGCCAAAGATGTGTGGGTGTATCTTTGAAGAAACAAAACAAGAAAAGCATGACCAGCAATCTGATCTATCCTAGGTGTCTATAAAAATCATTCTTTTATTTATTGCTTTAACTCTTGTGGAACTGCCTTATTGGGCTCAGAGATGGCCCCTTTGTTCAAAGTAAATTGCCCCGTTGCTCTCAGGGGCTGGTTGTCCAGCCTGTCAGTTGATTTTTTCTTTTTTTTTGGCACTGCCCTGTTATACCGATTCATTTAAAATTTTGCTTTGTGTTTCCTCTCGCCTCAACCCTTGGAAGTATCTGGCAATCACCCACTCCCAGGGCTGTGGAGTGCATGCGCAGTGAGCCCCTGGTCCATGTGTTCCAGCCAGCAGCATTTCAGAACCAGGGTGCTGCACACAGGCCAGGTCTTGCTCTGCTGCCAGTGAAACAATTTGAGTGGGAAGGTGGATTTATAGGAGGATTCCTTGCTTATCATAACAGGTGCCTGTCCAATTTTTTTATTCTAAAGAGGTTTGCAGAGATGTCTGGAATTTTCTTGACAACACACTTTCCAGTTGCTTCAAGTGTCCATTTTTTTAAAGTCTACTAAGAGCAAAGCTCTTTCTACGCATCCTGTCATTTACTGCTGAAATGGCTAACATGGGCTATGGTTATTGAGCTCGTTCATGTGTCAGGCCCTGTGCTGTAAGCACCTTACACAGATAATCTGAATTCATCTTCCCAACAACCCTATAGTAGGACCATGATTCCCTCCAGTTCTCAGATGAAGAAACTGGGGAGCTGAGAGGTAAGGCCACTAGTTCAGGTTCACTCAGCTCTGAGTGGTCAAGTCAGGAGTCCAACCCAGACACTCTTAACTGTAAGCCCAGCCGTCACGTTCTACAGCCCTGCAAGGCAAATAAATACAAATATTATCAATTTTAAAGAAAGTGAAACTGAAGCTTAGACGGGCTTAGAATCCAGGACCCAGGTCTCTCTGACTTGAAAGCGATATTGTTCTCCCAGGTCACTAGCTGCCTCTGGTTACACCTTGTGGACAATGTACGACTTTATACAAATCGTTTTATCACAGGTAACTGAATTCTGGGATCTTCAGAAGGAGCTGCTGAAAGTGGTGTTGGTTTATGGTGTGGTAGTGCTTCTGCTCTTATGTCTGATTGCATCATTCTTTCTCACCCTTCATGGTAGGAAGTACATAAAATGAGAATATTTGCATCATAAATTATTAAATCCCAGAGTCGGTTTGCAATTGCTGAGTCTTCACTATATACCAAGCACTAAGCCATTAACGCCAATGTATGGCAAGATTTCTACCTCTTTCTTTGGAGTTAATAATCTTCAGAGAAATACAGAACAGCTATTTATTTTTGTATTTATGCAAATTATATATACATACAGAGTGTTAAAACATAAAAACAACATATGGTGTAGAAGAATTTCCATAAGTGCTCCAGGCATCTCTGGATACAGAAATAGCATGGCTGCTAATAACATGGGTTCCTCAGCGAACAGAGATCGCAGCCTCCGCCACGCTCAGACTATGCAAGGTGAGGGGCTCTTCCGGGGATGCGTGCCATTTCTGTACTCACACACTAGTTTTCCGCTTCATTCATGATAAGCAATTGCGTTTTAAAGAAGGTTGTTCAGGGATAAGGGGAGAAACCTGAGATGACAGAACTGGACAGAGCAGAACTCACCTGTAGGATCCAGTCTGTCCTGTTGAGTTGAAACTAGCCAAAAGCACGATGTGTATCATACAGCAAATTTGACATCCCTAGCAGAATTTGAAGCACACACTCCTAAATCAGAAATATTTGGAGGGCAGCATAGAACCAGCTCCTAATGAGCATAATCACCTCTCTTGTTCATCAGGCAGAAAGGATAAAAAATCAAAGAAAACTGAAGAGGGAAGATAAGGAAGAATAGAACTGAGATTTATCAGGCTCCATCTACGTGCCACGGTTGAGGTTTCTTACCATCTTCCTAACAACTCTGGGGAGCAGGTACTGGTCTTCCCATGTTGTAGATGAGAAACAGAGGTTTCAGCATTTAAGGGATTTGCCCAAGACCATGCAGCTAGGAAGTGGTAGACTCACAATCTGTATCCAGCTCTTTGTGATGCGAGGAAAAGCTTGTTCTCGAAAGCTTTCCTGAAAGACTCCAGGTCACTGCCAAATGGCGTTTGCAGGCTCTGAGTATCTCCTGCATTGATATTTGGCAGAAACCGTGGAAACCAAAGGTGAGCAGTGTGGCCAGAGCACGGCTGGGGACTCCTCGGCTCTCTCTCCTCCCTGCCTGCTGGGCAATAAGCACAGCTCTCACTTCACACGCTAGGCTTCATTTGTTCTTTGCTCCACAATGCAGCCCCAGTGCCTATAGTGCAGAAGGCAATTAATTTTCCCAATATTCTCTAATTTTTGGCATGTACTGAATGCAGCCAGAGAGACGCAGCCAAGATCGTATCAAGGACTTATGCCTGTGTCTGTGTGGAGGGATGTGCAGTTGCCATAGCAGCAATCAATCTGCTAAATAGCTGGTAACATAAACTGATTCAAAGGCAAAGACTGATTTGGGTCAGGGAATCGCAGTCTATAAAAAACAACTTCTCTGTGACTTCTGAGGATTTTGTAGCTTTTATGGATGGCCCTAGACATGCATAGTGAATGGCTGCTCAGACTCAAGAGGGGTATCTGTGCCTCAAGAGGAGAGCAGCATGCTATTCCCCGGCAGTTAGAATGGGTAATTTCATGGAACGTGCCGTCAAGATGCTCTTCTGCTGCATATCAATTCCCGGAGGCTTAGGACCAGTAACAAAAATAATAATATCCAGTTATTGAGTTCTCCCCACATTCTGGGATGCCTCTCCATACTTTGCATGCATTTGATCAACAATCCTGAAAAATGGGATAAATCACCACCCTTCCACAGGTGTGGACACTAGTGTTAATATGCCCAGAGTCATATAGCCACCCAGGGGTGGATTCAGGATTCAAACTGAGATCTGCTTGATGCAGATGCTGGGTCCTTTCCACCCTGCCAATGGAATCCAAGGAAGAGATAGCTTCTCTTCCTTGGATTGTCTCAAAAGGAAAGGACATTTCTTCTTGGCCACACACATGGCAAGGATTGCAGTATTCTGATTCCTTTTGGTATATTGTGGAATGCTGCTGATTATTTTTAATTCAACATGAAAACTAAGTCTTGGAGCAAGAGGGCTGGCTTTCCCCAAGGTAGCAGTGACTGGTTTGGGTGATTCAAGTTGTCCTGCTGAAAGCAAAAAAAAAAAGCTGTACTTTCTTTTCTTCTGGTTTTTACAACAGTACCAGGTAGTCTATTGTCTCCATTTTGGTCTAGCCTAGCTCTTGGGTAAACCTGGGCTAGGAAGAGAGCATTTCTGAACTACAATAAGAAGTGGCGTGCTGTAAAGCAGAAAGCCCTGGCTCGATAGTTGATCTGAGTTGTGGGCTCTGCCACTTTCTAGCTATGTGGTCTGGAGCATTTTACTTCTATTCTTTTGGCCTCAGTTCTCAACTCCATGAAATGGGGACAATGATGATGATGATAGTGATGAGGATGATGATAATAAAGATAGTGATACCATCTAACTCTAAGTTGCCTAGAATAGTTTTTGGAGTGAGACAGAGGTAAAAATTGCCTCACAAGCTTAAGGTGTAAAGATGCCTGCAGATTCCTTTGCCTCAGGGAGTATATTCCCTTATCCTTGTATCCCGATTTCTTGTTTGTTTGTTTTTTTGCTTAATGGCTCAGAATTAAATGTTTGTGGAATGAATAAAGTCTAGGAAAGCACTTAACAGGGTGCCCATCGTATGGCTAGGGTTTAATAAATGTTAGTTTCCTATTTAAACAAAGCCTGAAAATTATTAGATAACCCTTCATCTTTAGATCTAGTTTTTAGTCGCTTGTTAGACTGGTGCTGCCAAGGACCTTGAGCCCTGGGAGCCTGGAGGAAGGAGATTTAGACGTGCCCTTATGTTTTCTGTTCCTTCTACCTGACTCTGTGACTGAAACTTAGGAGGTAAGGGAAGGGCTGTGGACTGAATTCCCATCTGGAAGCCTCACCTTTCCAGGGCCCATAGCCACAGAGCTGGAGCAAGGATGCTGGAAATGAACTTCATGCACTGTGCAATTTGACTCTGCAGTGCCAGCTGGAAGACAGCTCTAGGAGCTGAGCAGGTGAGTTCATTTGAGGGATCTTACTGTTTTCAGCCTCTTAGCTGAAAGGACTACGATTTCTGGTGAAAATGTGGTTTTTAAGCCAGCCCTTTGCACATGGACTATTGGTGACTTATAAACTTCATACAGGCAGGGCTTGGCTGCATTTCAGTTTGTGACCTGGAGGTGAAAGTTCTGCCCATCCCTCCTAATCATTTTTCCTTGCGAGGTGGTATTTTTGCATTGACCTACAGCCTCTCTACTGGTTTCCTGTGCAGGGCATTGCTGTAATTTGTGGCTTCAGAATAAGTGCTTGTATTTTTTTTTTTCCTGTGTGTGAACATTGATTTTTCTTTTTAAACCTAGAATGCAAATGGAACCTGTGCCTGCTATCTGAATATCTCTAATTAGACTACTTGTACAAATCTGCCAATTGACTTTAATAGATTAAATCCAAGTCCGCAACTGTGTTGGAGGGGAAATAAGATTTCCTTGCCTCCCAACTTATCTTTAGCACTTTGAATGCAGACAGATTTCCCCAATTCAAGATACAACAGTAGGCAAGAGTTGCTGAGGGCCTGGAGACAGGATGTAATCCTCACACAGGTAAATTATCTCTGCCCTGGGAAAATTGGAACAGTAAATGAAACGTTAGTCTACTCCACTAGGAGGTCATCTGTGTTACGGTGCCACACCAGCCTGCTTTGATTGCTGTCCGAGTCCAGGCTGCCATTCATGCCTTCCTCTTTTTTTGTTCTTTTTCTCTTTATATTCTACTGAGTTTTGTTTTACTTCAGCTTCTCTGCGTTCTACTAATTAAGCCCAAAATTGGCAATTAAGACAAAATACAAATGACAGGGAGGGGGCAGTGAGAAAGTAGACAAAGGCAAATGGAGAATAAAGTTGAACATTGCTCCTTGCTTCCTTCCTACATCATTCCTCTCCTGGCGGCTGTGTTGAGCAAAGGGAAACATGACAGGGAAACAATAACTTAGCAGGTTTGAGTCCCAGGGCAGTCTTGAGTAAAACTGTGTCGGGGGCAGAGTTGGTTATCTGAGCCTGTCTTCTCCCATCTTACCTCGCTGCTCACGTTCCAGAGCACGCCTGGGCTCCTCCACATGCAACATTGTTGGATGACATTGGTCAAGGTTTGGTACATTCTAGCCACTGTTCTAAGGGCTTTATATGGATTGTCTCATGATTATCTTACAAAAACCCTAAAAAGAAACGAATATCATCTCCATTTACAGACGAGTAAGCTGAATCAACAGAGAAGTACAGCACTTGTGTGAAGGTCACACAGTTACAAAGAAGCGGGAATAGGATTCAAACCCAGGCAGTCTGACTTGAGAGCATTATTTTTTTTTTTAATTATTTTCCCCCCAAAGCCCCAGTAGATAGTTGTATGTCATAGCTGCACATCCTTCTAGTTGCTGTATGTGGGGCGTGGCCTCAGCATGGCCGGAGAAGCGGTGCGTCGGTGCGCGCCCAGGATCCAAATCCCGGCCGCCAGCAGCGGAGCGCATGCACTTAACCGCTAAGCCACGGGGCCGGCCCGAGAGCATTATTTTCTAATTGTAAAAGTATTCTGTGTTCATTGTAGAAGACCTGGAAAATATAAAAAAAAATATACACAGATAGAAGAAAATAAAACCATACACTCTTTCTACTATGCTGATAAAAGCACAATTGCCACATTTTGTTGCATTTCCTTCCATTGTTTTTCCTAAATATATGCATGGACTTTAAATATATATGGTTGAGATCATACTTTAGATATAGTGTCTTGCTCTTTTTCAGTCGAAATTTTATATGAACATTTCCCCATGCTGTTTTTATAAGTTCTTCCCTTGGGTAGTCCCTGATGTAATTAACCATCCTCCTATTGTTGGACAGGTAGGCTCTTTCTAACATTTACGTTGTAACAGTGGAATAAAGGCCTGTTTTATTTAAAGGGAAAAAATAAATGTTTTTAAGGTATAAAGGCATGAAGGAGTGGCATTTTGGGGGTAAAATGTCCTTTGATCCAGATTTATTTTCCTTTTTCAGATTGTCATTTTGACTTTTTATTTGTATGTATTCTCTAAAGCTTCTATTCCTCAAGCCTGCCCTCCTTTTACATCTGTACTTCTAGGCAAGTGTAATTCAGCCTTAAGACTGACTGACAGTCTATAAAGCAAATCTTATTCAGGGGCTACAGTGGACTTCTTTTGATGGCATACTCCTTGCGTGCTCTGGAAAATCTTTATAGTGTTCCACTGTCTCCACTTACCTTTGTACTGAACACCTCAGGAAGTTCCTTGTTTTCAACTCAATCATGCACCTATTGTTTGATATCTTTGTGTGCGTGTGTGTGTGTGTGTGTGTGTGTGTGTGAGCAACAGCTACTCGACTGACTAAGGGGAGTGAAGAGCCGAGTCACACGCGGTTCTCATTTTCAAGGACCTGTGAGTCTAGCCAAGGATGAGAATGAAAAGCAATGATTATGACTTTAATGATAAGTGCTGTAGTACATATGGTTAATGGTTATAAAGGGTCATGGGAACCCAGTTTAAGAAGCATGTTTCCTAGGGAGAACAGGTATCAGCAAAAGCTATAGATAAACGAGATGTTTTTAAGCCTAGCGTGGAAGGATAATTATGAATTTTGGAGGCAGAGAAGGTTGGGGAAGGGCATGTCTTACAGAGGGACGATTACACATAAAGGCATGAGGAGGGGCTTGTTCAGGATACGCGTGTAATGCAAGATGGGTCAAACAGAGGATATATAGTGGTCGAAGGTGAGGTTAAACAGGTAGGCCGGAATGAGATCGTGGAGAGTGAGGTGTCAACTTTAGAGGTTTGGGACTTGATTCTGTAGACACTGGTACATGAATGAGGCATTTAAGCAAAGGAGGGACATATTCACAACTCTCAGGAGCTCACAGCCTTGCAAGAGGCATCTTGGGTACCACTTGGGCTATCCTTACTCATCTTTCCTTCTGTCCTCTTCCTATTTTATAACCTGGTCTCTCTGAAATGCGCTGGCGTCTGGAAAGTCATTCAAATACTTTACAGTATCTGAATATGAAGTTTCTCAACTATCAGTCTAGTGGAACCATTTGGGACATCTGCAACTAATTCATTGATGGCCTGCAACATTGTAGTCCACTCTGGAGGACCCTGCTTCATTTCTGCCTTTGGTGTGTATTACTTAGGTTTGGTCAGCTGCTGTGAAAACAATACCCAGAGCTCAGTCACTTACTGCATTTGCTCCCTCCCATTTTAGTCTAAAGCAGTTCAGGGTGGATGTGTATGGAGGAGTGGGATGATTGTGTTCCATGAAGTCATTCATGGTCCTAGGCTTCCTTAGGAATGTCACTCATATTTCATTGGCCAGAGCTCAGTCTCAAGGTCACATCTGATCCAGGGGAGGCTGGGAACGTGGGGAGGGAAGGTGGCCGCCGGAAGAAAAGGAAATGGGATGTTGTGAACACTCAGCTACAGTGTACATGTGTACGACTATAGTTATAAAAGACTTTAACTTCTAAGGGTGGCATCACTAAAACCACAAGTTGGGCTTTTTGGTTTGGGAATACCCCATATTCACAACTATTTAGTCATTTATGAAATTTAGCTAATTCAGTTTGGATTTTTAGCTGGCTTATTTGCCCAGATTTTCTATTTCTACTCCTTATCCAGAATTTATTTTTCATCTTTGTCCCTACCTGCTAAAGCTCTTATAGAGTACAAGTACCTGTACCTCTATTGTCAATCTATTGTAGGAATGATGATTGCGAATCAGCCTTCAAACTGTAAATGCAAAATTGAATATTCTATCAGAGTAGTTTTCTCTCTTAATTTAGTGAAATCTTAAATAGAAGGTAAATCAGAAGCCTGTGAAAGGATGAAAAACAGTAAGACAGCACGTTCAGATTACATTTATAGTAGAAGAAACTGCAAAAATTGTTTTCAGTTTGATTTTATCTTTAGAAAAGTGTGACTATTGGGCCTTTTTTCCTAATCTCCATGTATAACATTTGCTGTTTTTACCCTGCCCCCCACCAAACTGATCAGTGTGTCCCATAAGTCATATATTTTGCTTTGTTCTGTCACCTCCACACCTGCCTTATTTAATTCTACGCAATCAGGAATGTGTTATGGAGAACATAATTAGCACTGCCAACAGACCAGCAATGCGATTGCACCTCTCTGTGTGTGTGGAAGAAGAAAGAGATGCTGCTGGGTTAGGAAATAGATTTTAGTTTCAAATTACACAGGAACTCTTGTAAACCCAAAGGATTGGAGTTGTTAAAGTGCAAAATCTCTTTTGGTAATATCATTGGCAGTAGTCAAGTTTTTTCGGTTTCTCCCCTCAGCCATTCCACCTGCCCCTCCCCTCTTCCCTGACAGCCCATCAGTCTAGGAGAGTCAGAGTGAGAGACAAGGTACTGGGCAGACCCTTTGCCACCAGGATAACTTCCCCAATAGAAAAACAGGTTGTTATTGCTATTCACCTTTCAGATCTCAACTCAAATGACACCGCCTTGAGGAGGGCTTCCCCGACCCATGAGGCCAGGCTTAGAGCTCCTGCAGTCCACTTCCTTAGCATTTGCATTCCCTATGCAATACTGAACATGCTTCATTGTATCATAGTACTCTTAAAATTATCTTCCGGTAAATGATCCATTGTAATCCTGATGTCTAGCATAATTCCTGGCACATGGTTGACACTCAACAACTATCTGTTTGAATGAATGAATGAATAATTTAAACAGTAGAGACTTTAGAAACAGGCACATCTGGGGTTCTACCCTGACTCTAATGGTTCCTAGCTTCAGGTTTGTAGGTAATTTATTTAGTTTTTTCATGACCCAATCACGATAGCTGCAAAATAAAGACAAATAATTGCATGGTTGTTCTGAAGAGTAAGTGAGACAATGTACATGCAGCCCCCGGGAGAATTCCCATCACACGGATGCAAATGAAATGTCAGTTCTATAGTCCATGGGGAACAAGGGAGTGACAGAATGAAAGTTGTGCTTTATGAAGGATGAATCTGGTGGCATGGTGCAGAAGAAATGAGAAAGGAGGGAAGGAACTGCTGCGGTATTCTCAGTATGAGGCGATGAGGGCTGAACTGGTTTGGAGTAGAGATATAGTCCCAGATGCCATCTCTGGGCGGGGTTGTTCACTTTGTTGAGCTATTTAAGTAGCTCATGAATGTGACAACCGTTCAATGAGCCGCCTTACTGAGCTGTCGGCCATTTTGCCAACAGGTGCTGGCCTGAGTTAGTCAGGCTCATAGCCAAATGAGGAACAGTGACTCATTTAGACCCTCTTAAAAAATGGCTTTATTTTAAGGATATCCTGCAAATGAAACAGGAAGGCTGCCAGGCTCCAAGACAGCTATTCTCTCCCTCTTGACTTTCACCACTTCACTGTGATAATGTGTCTGCTTCTCTCTGTATATTTACTCTTTTCTTTCTTTCTTTTTTTTTTGGCTGAGGAGGAGTAGCCCTGAGCTAACATCTCTTGCCAATCTTCCTGTTTTTTTTTTTTTGCTTGACGAAGATTAGCCCTGAGCTAACATCTGTGCCAATCTTCCTCCACTTTATATGTGGGTCGCTGCCACACCACGGCTGATGAGTGGTGTAGGTCTGCACCTAGGATCCAAACCTGTGAACCTGGGGCCACCGAAGCAGAGTGTGCTGAACTAAACCACTACACCGCAGGACTGGCCCCTACTCTTTGATTTCTTGCTGATGACTTTCCAAACTCCTTTAGTCCAAATCCCACAGGGTAGCTGTCTGTTTGTCTTAGTTACCATAACCCCATTTAGAGTGTGTTTTGTGCTAGACCAGCTCATAGGTTCTCAGCCCGGCTGGGAATGAACATCCTTTGGGCCTTTTCTTCTTCCTTACAAAGAGGGCCACTGGGGTAAACTGGAAGGGGCTTGGGGGATGGTAGATAATGTGACCAGCATGCCCAGGACAGAGCAGTTGAGGGCAACACAACTTTCCTAGTGCTGTTGGAAAAACTGACCCTATCTGGTGGCATAACACAGGCCTGGTGTGGTGGCAGGGGCCCAGTGACATAAGCAAGGAAAGGAACGTGGCTTCAGGAATGTCTGACAGAAGAGGTAGACAGGAGATCATCAGACAGAGTGCCCCATGAAAAATGCATTTAGTAACTCAGGAAATAATTTTGTGTGCCTTCTGTGTCCCAAGGACTGTGCTAGGTGCTGAAGATGGAGTGGTGGACAAGACAGAGACCCTGCCTTGTGAAGCTTACCCTCTAGTGCGGGAAGGCAATGAAAAGGTAAGCAAATAAATACATGATATGAAATCAGGTGGAGATAAGCCTGTGAAGATAAATATAGTAGCGTGTGGGGCCACTGGATATGGTGGATCACCAAGCCCATTCACGCCTCCACATGGGCACAAAGATAGACTGTATTTCCCCACCCCACTTGCAGTTCAGCAGTGACCGCTGGACTGAGTTCTGGCCATTGAAATGTGGGAAGAAGGGATGTGGGCCACTTCCAGGCCTGGCCCATAAAAACTTCCCCTTGTGGTCTTCTCTGTTCTTTTCCATTTTGGCTGGCTTGGAGGGAGATATCTCCTGGGGCAACCTTGGGCATCCTTTGTTAAAAATAGTGGGGCCATAGGATGGGAGCCCCGAATCACTGCATGGAGGAAAGCTGCCTTGCTGGGAATGCCTACATTTTATGGTTACATGAATGAGAGATAAACCTTAATTTTGTTAAACCAGTGGTTCTCCAAGTGGGGTCCTTTGACAAGCAGTATCAGCATCACTTGGGATCTTGTTATAATTGCAAATTCTTGGACTCCACCCCAGACATAATAAATTGGAAACTTGGCAGGGTGGGCCCAGCTATCTGAGGTGTAACAAGCCCTTCAGGTGATTCTGATACACGCTAAAGTTTAGAACTGTTCTAAACCGCAGAAATTCTGGGGTTTATCTATTACATCAGCAAGCATTATCTTAACTAATACAGAGAGTAATTTGAATGGGGGGGCTAGCAATTTGAAAGGGTGTGGTCATGGCAAGCCATTCTGAGGACATGACATCTGAATTAAGGAAAGGAGGGAGCCACATGAAGATATGGAGAAGATCATTTTAAGTACTGGAAAGCACTCGCAGTGAACTTGAGGAGGGAGCAAGTCTGGTGTATTTACATAAAAAAAGGAGACCAATATGGCCACAGCAGAATGATTATGGGGAAAGGGCAGGAGATGAGATCGGAGAGGAAAGCTGGGGCCAGATCATACAGGCTTTGAGAGGCCATGGGTAGGGCTTGAGATCTAAGTGCAATGTGATTTGTTTATTCAGTGAATTTTTTTTTTTTTGCTTTTTTTATTGTGGTAAAATATACGTAACATGAAATTTACCATTTTAAGTGTACAATTTAGTAGCATTAAGTACATTCACAATGTTGTGTAACCATCATCACTATCCAGTTCCAGAACTTTTTCATCATCCCAGACAGAAATTCTGTATGCATTAAACACTAAATCTTCATTCCCTCCTCCCTAAATCCTCTGGTAACCTCTATTCTACTTTCTGTCTCGATGAATTTGCCTGTTCTAGGTACTTCATATAAGTAGAATCATATAATATTTGCTCTTTTGTGTCTAGCTTATTTCACTTCGCATTAATGTCCTCAAGGTTCATCCATGTTGTAGCATGTATCAGAATTTCCCTCCTCATTAAGGCTGAATAGTATTCCATTATATACCATGTTCTGTTTATCCATTCATCTGTTGATGGACATTTGGGATCTTCCCCCTTTTGCCTGTCATGAATAATACCGCTGTGAACATGGGTGCACAGGTGTCTGTGTGAGTCTCTGCTTTCAGTTCTTTGGGGCCAACAACCTTTGTGAGTGCTCTGGCGCTGCGTAGTGAGAATGAGGAGCTGTGTCGAGTCTGACCTGGAGTCTGACCTGGTCAAGGCACTCACTCCATTGAGGGGGGAGACAAGTCAAGACCAGTTGTGATCTATTGGAGTCATAGGGTAAGCTCATGTAAAGCACTTAGAGGGATCAGCAGGTGGTTTCTGGGAAGGCTTCCTTTCTGGAGGAGGCAGTGCTGAGCTCAGTCTGAAAGAAAAAATAGAAATTAGTCAGATGAGGAAGAGGGGGAGGGGCGTTCTAGAGATGGTGGAGCATGAATGTGTCGTCCTCTGGAGAAGCCTAAGCTGGCCCAGGATGGGTGATGCATGGAGGGGGAAATGGGAGAGGTGGGAAGAGATGAGGCTAAAGAGAGAAGCAAGGACCTGGCAAGAGATGTTAAGGAGCCTGACACTAACGCCTTAGGGCAGCCCTTCTTAATCTTGACTGTGCTTGAGAATCATTCAACAGCTTTCCAAAAACTCCAGTGCGGAGCCTGAATTCCACCTCCATAGATCCTGGCTTAATTGGTATGGGTTGGGGCCAGGACATTGGCATTTCTGAAATTTCCTGGGGTATTTCCAGTGTGCAGCCAGGGCTGAGAAGTACTGCCTCAGGCAGTGGAGAAGCTTTTGGAAGGTTTTAACCAAGGGGGAAACAAGATCAAATTCTTTTTTAACCAGTTGCACACATTTCGATGTAAAGTTAATTTTATGGCTGATGAGGCCTTTGGGGAAAGAGGCCCTTCTCTGTTCTCTGAGACTCAGTTTGCTCCACTGTAGAAGGAAGATACTAATTACATCCCTCAAGGGCTGTTGGAAGGATTGACCCATCCCTGCCCAGAGTAGATGGGGAGGATGCTTTTTCTGGTCAAAAGTGACTGTAACTGAGGACCCTAGGCAGGAGCTCTTTAGACAGCATCACATCACCTGAGAAAGACAGTAGTCCCCTTCCATTTGCGTAGCTAAGTCTCCCTCCCCCTGGGCAGATTTCTGGCTGGGGGTCGAGAGCTTCTCCAGCCTTGACTCTGCTGGGATCAGTCAGCCTCATTTCTTTAACGGGAGACTTCCTGATGAGCAGGATGAATTTACAATGTGTTTGGAATGAAAAGTAAAGGCTGAGGCAGCTGTGCGTGATAACGATGAGGGAGAGCGAGGCGGCACCTGCCTGCTGACTCCATCGCGGGCTCATGCTGTGGCAGCAGTCGGGTGGTGGTTGGTGGTTTCTGTCTCTATCTGGAGCAAAAATCCTGCAGCAGAGCCATTCACCTGCTCCCTTCGCACCCTTCCCGGGAGGGAGGTGTGTGACTGAGTTCGAACAACAAAGAAGAAGAAGCCCAATTCTGAATTGTCTTTTCTTAGGGTACAGCAACCCTTAATTTTTTTTGGGGGGGGGAGGTCTTTTTTCTTCACCTTTACCATTCCTTGAGGGCCTGAACCGTGCCTTTGGTCGTTTTGTGCTTTGAGCACATTAGGTGGACAAAAACCTCTGTGTTCAGTGGACTAAGAATCAGTTAGAACTGATTGTGCTAGAAAGAGGGAATGAAGATTGACTTGAGTGGCCTTGAGACCTAGAGAGAAACGGGGTGGGGGTGGGGTCTTTGTGTATCTCTCTCCTTCTAATGCAAGTTAATGTAGAGGTCTGGCCACTGTCCTATGTTTGTGGTCACTAGATGTTATGTTGCTCCCAGAGTAGTGAAATTCCAAGCCTCTCCTACCCCACTGACAGTAGAGCCAAGCTTGATATGAGAGTACCCTGGGGTGGGGCACCTGGAAACACCAGCATGTTCAGAAGTATACACCAAAATCTTCCGTATCCTTGATGCTCTTTGCTTTCTGAGGTCACACATAAAATCTAAATCATTGCACTGAATTATCCGCACCTCTACTCTCTTCCATTCATGTGGGTAATTGAGTAGTTGATGGTAATTTGGGGGGATCCTAGATCCATCGGCCTAAATGTTAAAGGCTGCGGTGTTTCTGTTCTCTAGATCAGAAACCTCACTTAGTTAGCTGGATTTATTTCTAGGCTTTGTACTATCCTTTCCCAATAAGCTGGTTCTCCATTATTTGAAAATAGCACCATGGGGTTACTAGTGCGTTCAGGGCAAGCCTTTCAGCCTGTGGCTGTCTACAGGGCTGTCCCGGAGCCTTGGCCCAGCAGGGGGCTCTGTGATTCCTAACCTCAGTAACAGGGCCTGGCCATGCATGCATGCTCAGATGACGGGCCATCTGTGCCCTGCCTTGCGCCAACTCATAAAGTACCTTGCTTGACAAATTAAAGGTGAGGAAGCCTTAAGCTTCCTAGCTTCTTATGAATGTGGAAATCAGTCCCTTTTAAGTCAGGCCAGCACGAGGAAATAAGAGGACTGTACTGAAAATGAAGCAGACATGTTTTATACATATATACCTCATTGAACCTTCACTAACCTTGTGGGGCTGGTGTTTTTATCCATATTTTATAGATGGAGAAATTGAAACTCCAAATGACTGAGCAACCTACCCAGATCATATAGCTAGACTGGTGGCACCCAGAATTTGAAGCCAGGCGTGATGTGCTGGGCTCTACGCCTGGGTTTCTCAAAATGTCAACTATTGACATTTTGGGATGAGAATTCTTTATTGTGGGGGGCTGCCCTGTGCCTTCTAGGATGTCTAGCAGTGTCCCTGGCTTCTGTTACAGATGACAGTAGTACCCCAGTTGTGACAACCAAAAATGTGTCCAAGCATTGCCAATTGTCCCCCTGGTGGGCAAAATCACCCCAGCCCCAGTCGAGAACAACAGCCCTATGTTAATACAATGTTTTCTCAATTCTCACAATAGCCCTGTACACTAGGTACCATTATCATCATATTTTGCAGGTAAATATAAAGAACTTAGAGAAATGTTGAGTTGACCAATGTCATACAGCTTGTAATAGGTTGGGAATGCATAGCATCTCGGAGCGTCTTGTTTTTTCCTGGGAATAAAGTGGTGGATCCTGTGTTAAGACCAGGCAAGTGCAGTACTGAAGTCCTTTTGCTTTGCCACTTCACCAGGCATTTGAAAAGTTTTGTGTTTGTGAGAATAACCTGGAGGAGCTTTTTAAAATTCAGATTCCTGATAGATTCAGATCTAGTAGACCTGTGGTGGGCGCAGGAATGTGTATTATAGAACACACCCACAGCAATTGGTAGTGCCGTGGTTCAGGCAACCTAAGTTGAGAAACACTGAGCAGTGTACTTTGCTGTGTTTGAAGTGACCCTAAGATAAAAATTCAGGAAAAAGAATGGCGATGATGAGGCGAAGAGGGATGAGACCTGATGTGCAACTACTTGCAGAATTCAGTTTAATTGCCAAAGAGGGTGCCATGTACTGAGTAATTGCCAAGAGGGTGTCTTGTACTGAGTGACCTGCATTCTGGGATGAAGGATCTGCTCTAGACCTTGAGATGATACGCCCAGTGTGTTCAAATCACTCTCCACCCCCAGCTAATGTTTAATCCCAAGGTTGAGTGGGCTGCCTAGTTTGGAAGCTTAGTGCATCCTGAAATTCTAAAAATGGTTACAGTTAAACAAAAACAGCTGTGTCAATTTCCGCTCTATTCAGATTCACACTCTTCTGCCTCGCTTCTCTCAGACATGCTGGGAGGGATACAGGCACACACACATATATGCACACATGCACACCCACGCACACCTATGCACACATATGCACACACACACGCACACGGGTGTGCGCGCGCACACACACACTGCCGCCTTGCTCTCACTCACTTGAATTAATTTCTCCATGGAGAGGGAATGTTTCTAGTTTTCCAAAAAAGGATCACAAACAAGAGGAGCCTCGAGAGCCCAGACTACAATAAAACGCTACAATATGCTTTCAAGCGACTAAAAAGCTGGGAAGAGAAAGCGGCAGTATAACGCCTATTTTTATCTTCAACTATAATCTACCCACTTGTAGTCTCAAAGCTGTCAAGAGACAGAAAAGGAAGGCCACGTAATCAGCCCACAGTTCTCTGCTCTCGCCCTCCACCTGTGTGACATGGATGTGGGTGTGTGTGCACATACACAGATATTTTGAAACAACTGTCAGTGAGTTCGAGTGAACTCACGCCTGAAGCCAGGTTCTTTTTGTTTTAGAACCTGTCCTTTTGTCCATTATTTCTTGGCAGCCAGACAATGAAGGTGAAAAGCAGGAGATTAAAACCCATTTTCTGGATGCCCAGGAATAATGGTTACCACTGGACGGCCAGAAGGAACTGCTCTGCACCTATTCGTTTTTTTCAGCCTTGGCCAGCCTGTCTATGGGTATGTCCTAACCTCCTGGACACTGCTCACTAACCTGGTGATCGCCTCTCTCCTTTACGGGAGGCAAATGTGGACCAGTGGAAGAGGTGGACCACCGCTGGAAGGTCAAGAGACCTGGCCATCTAGCCTCATTCTGCGGAGTACAAGCTCTGCGACCTCCAGCAAGTTACTTGACCTCTCGGGACCTCAGAATCCTCATCTGTGGAAAGAGGATAAAAATACCAATGTGATGGGTCGTTGAGAGAATTCAATAATGAGTGTAAACACTGCTATCACATGGCTGAGGCGAAGGAAATGCTACCTACGAGTAGTATTATCTTTATTATTGCTGTCTTATTTGTATTATTATTTTAGTGGTAGAAGCAGTTTGGGGTTTGGTGTCTGCATTTGCTCTGTATTCTTTGTTGTTTTCCATGTTACTCTCCTGTGTTGGTAGCTAGGGTATCACATGAGGTTACGCAGTGTTCCTACTGCATCGTCACAGGCGCGTCAGAGGGGTTACCTCCTTCACAGTGTGATGGTAAGATTTTGAAAAAGTCTGTGACGCCCTAGCATTTGCCCTTAACTTGCTGGCAGATAAGGGACTTAAAATCTTAATGGAGAAGCTCGGTCCCTTGGAAGCTCCTTTCTCAGAGGCTTCCTCTGTAGCTGCGGCAGTGACATCTCAGTGTAAATGGAGGAGCCTAGAGTAAGTGTGGTAATAATTCTGCAGACAGTCCTGACATGTGGAGTCACACAGAGCTTGATTTGAGTGCTGCCCTGCCGTTTATTAGCCATGTGAACTTGTGTGTGTTGTTGAACCTTTCAAGGACTCAATTTCCCCATCTGTAAAATAATACCTTTATAGGGTGACAGGAAGGTGCAAGGTGTGAAAACACGCTATAAACTCTATGGTGCCAGATCACCATTAGCTAGCTATCCTGATTGTTACAGATGGCAGCCTTTCCAAGATCTGGTCTCAAGAAACATATTAGCTCCTTTGGGCCCCAAACCAGTTTTTGTAAATGAAGTCCTATGATCTTCGAGTGTAGCCTTCGCTTTGTGCTTTCCCCCCAGCCTGCCTGTGGACCCAGAGCCACACGCCACACGGTCAGTTCTTTGTCTGCAAGCTCATTAATGCAGCCACAGCTTCAACAGAAGAGCAGCTGTGGGGTGGTGTCTGGCTCACGGAGAGGAACACAGGTACTGTGGCTGCTATTAAGCGTTTGCAAGATGACAGATTGCCTCAATGAAGTGTCCATGTGCTTCTCCATTATAATGCCGCAGGTCGGAAAAAAAAGCCTGGATCCACCAAAATCTTTCACAGATTGGAAAGTGCACAGTTTGGGGGTGTTTAGCACTTCAGCACATGCTCTGTGACTGTGCATTCAAGGCAACATGTCAGAAGAAATTAGTCTGCAGCAGGCCACATATGTCAGCCAGCCGGTGGAAGCAAGTGCCTGACACCCAGGCTAGGGGCTCAGAAGAAAAGGCTGCTTACCTGAAAACCCTCTCAGGTTTGGCACGCTGGTGAGATTGTCCAGGCTGTCATGTTCATGTCGGGTATTGCTGAGGAGAAGCATGAATGTGGATAAGGAGGAGGTAACTGGGCAACGCTAAGGAAAAAATGGAATCTTGTGTCATTTATTCTGAGTCAAGCAGAGAGATGTGCATTGCACACACTATCACAGTTGATATAACAACCCTGCCCTGTGGGCAGTATTAATATCTGAATTTGTAGGTGGGAAAATCAAAACTGAGAGAGGTCATGTGGCTTGAAAGTCATCTAACCAGAAAATCCCAAAAAGATCTCTCGGAATCTATAGAGTACCGACACTCTTTCCCTTTCACCGAGCATGTGCTGTAGGGTGATGCAGTTGATTTTCTTTTTGAACAAACATACCAGAACTTCTATATTTAACTGTCATCTTTAAAGAAGAAACTCTGGCAGTCCCTGTTCCACAACCAGTGTTCATGTTCAAACCTTGTTGGCTTCCTGTTTGGAAATTTTCTTCATTCTTTTTTGTTTTTTGTGAGGAAGATTGGCCCTGCACTAACAACCGATGCCAATTCTCCTGTTTTTGCTGAGGAAGATTGGCCCTGGGCTAACATCCGTGCCCATCTTCCTCTCCTTTATATGGGACCCCACCACAGCATGGCTTGACAAGCGGTGCATCAGTGCGCGCCTGGGATCCGAACCTGTGAATCCCAGGCTGCTGAAGCGGAGCACAGGCACTTAACTGCTATGCCACCTGGTGGGCCCCTCTTTTTTTTTTTTTTTTTTTGGTGAAGAAGATTAGCCCTGAGCTAACATCTGCTGCCAAGCCTCCTCTTTTTGCTGAGGAAGCAGAGCGTGTGAAATTAACCACTATGCTACGGGCCAGCCCCCTCCTTCGTTCTTTTGAAGACCGTCACTAACAGTGTGTTATTGCCTCTTGCAGGTGGGTTTGACAAGTGGTCGAGAGAATGATTAGGATTCTGTTGTTGGAGTCCAGGAGGAGACGAGCTGAGGTCGAGGGCAGATGTGAGAGAGAGTTGAAAAGACGCAGTGACCATTCGATAAGTGAGATGAGGGGAGAATTGTCTCCAGCTTGGGAAATTGTGCTGACAGTAGGGCAGCTTCCTAACTGAACATAGGAGGAAGAGGAAAGTTTTCTTCAGGGAGTGGAGAGGGCTGCTTGGGAAGGGAATGGGCTGAAGGTGCTCCCTTCAAGACTGAAGGCATCTGCTGTAGCATTGAGAAGTTAGGAGGGAGGTCAGAGCTGCTGTTGAGGAGCTGGGAGTTGGTGGTGTTGAGTGAGCAGAGGAACCATATGTGATGGCTGATTTTATGTGTCAACTTGACTGGGCTAAGGGATTACCCGATAGCTGGTAAAGCATGGTTTCTGTTCATCTATGAGGGAGTCTCTGGTCGACATGAGTACTTGATTCAGTAGACTGAGTACAGATCTGATCTCCCGGGTGTGGGTGGGCATCATCTAATCTGCTGAAGGCCTGAATAGAACAAAAGGCAGAGGAAAGGTGAATCTATCTCTCTCTTTTTGAGCTGGGACGCCCATCTTCTCCTGCCTTCGGACATTGGAGCTCCTTGTTCTCTGGCCTTCGGTCTCTGGGACTTACACCAGCCACCTGCTCCCCCTTTCTGTCTCCCCATCCAGGTTCTCAGGCTTTTGGCCTCAGACTGGGAGTTACATCCTCGGCAACCCTGGTTCTCAGGCCTTCAGACTCAGACTGAATTATAGCACCGGCTTTCCTGGGTCTCCAGCTTGGACATGGCCTTCTCAGCCTCCACAATTGTGTAAGCCAATTCCTATAATAAAACTCCTCCTATATATATATATATATATATATCCTATTGGTTCTGTTTCTCTGGAATACCCTGACTAATACGCCATGAGAGGAGATAGGACAGGGAGAGCGAAAAATGAAGAGGAGAGAACACTGAAGCTCAACGATGTTGAAAGGGTGTGTGAAGGGAAGGGATGTGAGTAATCCTTGAGTAGTGTCGCCTCTGTTTCAAGCATATCCTTGAAGACAGCAGGACTTAAATTGACTAAACATCTGTGAGAAGAGGGAGAAGAGCGGGATTGTGTTTCTTAGGCCAATCACCTCATCCAGGCTTGGTCTTCCTAAAATCGTCAAAGAAGACAGGCCGACGCCAAGTGAAGCATCAGATGCTAGCAGGCCTGTGTGTCCACACAGACACACGCACGGTGCACCCTCGGCCACACTGTCAGGTGATCTAGGCTAGGTTGGCTGAACTCTGCTTTGAAGGGTAAATTTGGGGGATAAAAATTCAAGCAAATATTCAGCGCTGCTTTGCCTGCTAATGGATCTCTAGTCTCTGGGCTTCTGTGTTGTCAGCAAGTTCCTGAATAGCCTCTGCGGAGGGAAGTAACAGTGTGGTATGGCACAGCAGGGATAAAGTGCCAGCCGTTGCTCTCAGGCCTCCTCTTAGAGTCTGTGGCACCAAGACAGCAGTTAGAGTCCTTCCTTATGCTGAACTGACTCTCTCTTCCTTGGATGGGTATGTCATAGCCTAAACTGTGAGGACTGTTCAGGTTAATCGGGAGCCAGTGCTGTGTCCTGAGGGAGCTCAGATCGGGAAAGACCAAGGCAGAGCTAGACTTCAACTCTCACACAGCTGTGCACACGTAGGCAAGTGCCTTCAGTTCTCTGGGCCTTAGTTTCCTCCGTGTAAGATGAAGGACTTGGTGTGGACTCCAAGTTTGTCCCCACTGAGACATCAGAGAATATCTGTGAGGCTTTCTAGCGTGTGTTCACACATGCGTTCACACAGTGAACACACCGACCTATTACTAGATTCAGAAACAACCAGTTCTCGGTAATCTGAGATTACCTAAACAAGGTCAAAACAAGGCCATGGAATAGCTGGGTCACAAAGGCTCTTCTCCACCTGTTTTCCTCCCCAGATTTCCCTGTGGTCCCCCAGGGTTGCAACACTTGTACAGAGGAGTTCTCCTCCTTGCTTCTTTGCTGCCTCTTTCCAGGAGAATAAAAGTCTGATGCAACCCTTAAGGCTGCCTGTCATAAATGTGGACCTCTGGTCGAGTAATGAGATTCATGCCAAAACCCAGGAAGTCCGAAAGAGATGGAGATTGGCAGGCCTCATGCTCCTGCTTTCCCCGGGCCTTGCTTAAGCCCCCTAAGACCTAAGTGTAAGTCTCCACTTAGCTTCTATCTAAGGATCTGGCCCTACTAACCATCGAGCATCATTTTCTGCCTCTTTCCCCCTCAAGCACTCTACTCAGCCACCTTGCCTCCTTGCTGTTCCTTGGCCATGCTAAGCATACTCCTACCTCAGGGTCTTTGCACTTCCGATTCCTTCTGCGTGGAGCAATATTTACTCTTGTCTGGTATCACGTGGCAGCTTCCTCATTTCTTTTTGACCTCTGCTTAAATGTCACTTCCTTGGAGAAGCCTTTGCTGAATACGCCATGTAAAATACCAACTTAAGCATCTTTTTTTCACACCCAGCTTTATTTTTTTTCATAGTATACCTGATATTGTTACATCTGTTTATTGGCTATCTCTGCAAACTAGAATGTAAGGACATCCCAGGAGGATAGGGATTTTGTTCATTACTCTGTCCCCAGCACCTAGAATGATGCCTGGCACAGGGCTGATGATTAATAAATATTTTTCAAATGACTGCAAGAATGAATGAACGAATAGTTGAGGACACATGTGTGGCTCTAAGAGTTTTCTCTCTTGGTGGTACGTTCTTTCAACTCATTCGTGTCATCATTGAGAAAGATAGGATCCTCATTTTCATGGAGTTTATTCCAGTGGTAGAGGCGGATTAAAAAATCATGTACATACTTTAATTTCAGTTGTTGGTAAGTAATATGAAGAAAATAAAGGAGAGATATTGGAACGCTGGGTTGGCGTGATGGAAGTTCTTTTATGAAGGGTGGTTAGGAAAGGTCTCTGATTGTTTCAAAAGAGCTGGGCAAGTGCAAGATTGAGAAGATAGTAGATGTAAAGCCCCTGAGGCAGGAATAAGTTCAGTGTTTTTGAGCATCACTAAGAAAGCTGATGTGGCTGGAGCTTAGTGAATAAGAAGGGAACCCTAGGAGCTTGGACTGGTGGGCAGAGGTCCAATCATTTAGGATCTTGCGGGCCATGGTAAGGAGCTTAGATTTTATTCTAAGAGTAATAAGTCATCCATGGAATCAGGCTGGCAGGGTCAGAGGTGGTTCCTGTTTCAGTATGCACAGTATGCGCCTTGCCTGTAACTCCACTGAACTTGACCCTGCTGTTGGGTTTGGGTCACACAATCAAGGGCCCTGCCCTCTGGAGAGTTTCCTTTCTGAGGATGCCTGATGTCCTTTTCCATCACCTGGTTGCAGTTATAGCAAGACAGTCCATCACACAGTTTTAAAATAAATATATTTGACAGTCGTCCAGGAAGAGTCAGGGTCCCATCCCCATGTTTTCTGGAGGGCTTCCCTATTCCTGGGTAATTTGAGATCCTTAGGAGAGGGGTACTTCCTCATTTCTCCCTTAATACCAATAGATAAGTCAAGGAAGGAGATGATACTTCAATGTCTAAACTCCAGGCCATGCCCTTGAACAGCTAAAAATGGTAGTAGATGCTTCTATACGTGTTTTCTATATGTGTTCTCTGTCTCACTCTCCTCTCAGCTCTAAATGTCTGTACTTTTTCTGCTTTTCTGGTAGAAGACTCCCCCGCTTTTTTGGGGGGGGGGGAGATTGGCCCTGAGCTAACACCTATTGCTAATCTTCTTACTTTTTTCCTTACTTTTTCTCCCCAAAGTCCCAGTAGGTGGTTGTATATTACAGTTGTACTTCCTTCTAGTTGCTCTATATGGAATGCCGCCTCAGCATGGCTTGATGAGTGGTGCCTAGGTCCATGCCTGGGATCCAAACCAGTGAACCCCGGGGCGCCTGAAGCAGAGCATGCAAACTTAACCGTACATCACCGGGCCAGCCCCCAGAAGACCCTTTTTACTTCCTGCATTGGATTTCTAGTGTAGGGTTGATTACATTTGTCTACTAGTTCAGCAAATTTCCGTGATTTTGAGCCACCGATAAGATCTTTCTGGCACAGGATTTCTAGAGATGTGCAATGTATGGAATCTCAGGTTTGGAAAAATGCTTAAAGATTTCCACCTTTAAACATTGTTTCTAGGAGGGGTAATTGGGTGGCAAGTTATTACCACTTCTTCACCTTTTAAAAGTTTGTTAGGCCAAAAGTTTAATACTCCTTCAGGTGGTAGATCCAAATCCATTGCATTATAACAAACTGCCTCGTGGAACGTTGGGCTGGGGTGGCCTAGTGTTAGTCCAGAACAGCAGGAATCCTTTCACAATTTGCAGAGGGGAAAAACTGTCATTTCAAAGAAGATAATTTTCTCAAAATTTTCTCCCAAAATTCATTCTTAAACTTTGATGCCTGCTACCACTTGTCTGGTAGCAAGCACTAGCAGACGACCAGAGAAATGAACAAGCAGCAAATGAATATTAATGGAAAAATTCTGAAACAGTTGATCATGCTTGGTTTGACAGCTTGTTTCCTTCTGGACATGTGGGCTCCCAGTTCTTCATATAGAATTTTTCTCCTAGTAAAATTGATCGTGCTTCATCTGATGGAGTTTTCTATGGTGATATTTTAGGGTGTTTGGCAGAGCATGGCATTTTGCAAACAGCATCATTTCTTCCAGGTTCTTCTTCTCTTTCATAAGTTTGAGAAGCATTGAGTTCTAGGGATCAGCTGAGGTCTATCTCTTAGAAAGTCCCCAAATAAGATTCTATCTCTCAGCCACCAGAACCTTCGAATGTTCCTGACTAGTTTTTAAAAGGCTGTCTGAAGATGTGGCTACTTCCAAGTATTCAGGGGTGGAAGTTCATATTCATTTACTCATTTATTCAGCAAGCGTGGCCTCTACCACATTGTGCTGAGTTGTCAGCTTGAAATCTCCTCCAGCCACATCTAAGGTCTTACAGAGGAGAGGCTGAGAACCATATTTCCCAGGATCCCCTTCCCTATGCGGGTCCGAGTTAGAGTCTGCCAGTGAGAGCCACTCGTGTGAGATGTAGAAGCTGGATAGAAAAAAGAGGCCGTTATACTCCAGAGGCAGGTTAGGCAGACGTGTGGACAGATGGCAGACTCTAAGCTTGCAGAAGCTTCTGGCGAACTCCTGTGAATTACCTGCCTTGTGCTCTAGGCAGTGGAGATGGTCATTGTGGCTACTTCTGAGACCTTGATTGAGTGTTACCGGCTGATACAGGCAGTGGGAGCTTCTTGAAGGTTCTTGACATTCGTAGCAACTTCTTAGGAACCACCTGTTTCGCCGCTGCAGGTGGAAGTCTTCATTGATGGCTTATCAATTCTATGTTGCCCCAGCCCTTCGAATGATTACGCAAGCCCCCAAATCCGTATATTCAAACCCTACCTATTTGGAACACTTAGAGGTTGGAGGTTTAGAAACTGGGGTGTGGGGTTGGTCCTATCAGCCACTTTGACTGCAGCTAACATCCACAGTCCTGTAGGATATCATCAGTTGGGTCAGATTCATCCTTCAACCATCCCAATAATCCCCTTTGACAGCACCATCTTTGTGAAAGGCAATATCTCTCTATTGAGATAAATCTCAAAGGACTTGAGAAGACACTAATCTGCTCAGATTTGACATCCTTGGACTTATCAAACCCTTCTTGAACCTGTTTACGTTTTCAGCATTACCAGCAATTGGGAAATAGTTCCACTTATCTTCTTTTATATTTCCTTATAACTATCATATTTAATGTAAAACTTGGCTGGTATCACTCTAACAGTTCTTTTAAGACTCTCCCAGTTAAACGTATGAAGCATGGTGAAATCAAACTTTTTCCTAGGATTATACTCTTGCCCAGTATCTATGTTAATTATTGGACTTAAACTTGATCAGGGAAGGCTGCTGAAAGCAGTGATGTAACAGACATCTACTATTCCCTCCAAGTTAGCTCAACATGCACTTGATTGTGTAAAAATATTTTCATCTTAGCTGTTTCCCAGAGAAAAAGCAGCACAGAAGTTCAAATAAAATAAATTTTTAACGTAGATATGGAAGCAGAGTGAGGGGATTAGTTATGTAGCTTGAATGTTGAATGGATGGAGGCTCAGAGAGCCAGCTGGAGCCGCCCCCACCATCGAGGAGACCTGCTGAGTGGACCAATGTCTCTCCTGGATCAGCATCAGGATGGGCGCTGATGCTGGCATTTGCCTCCATATTCTATGCTCTAGGCTAAAATATAGCCACTCCCTCTTCTGATCAACACACTTGTCTTGACATGTTAAAACATTCAATCAGGTTGTGGTCAAGTCACGTTTTAGGAAGCATTCTAGGGCTGATGTTCTATTGTGCTACCTTTATGGTCCTACCAGTTTTTAAAATATTGAAAAACCTTCCTACTAGTGGGCAAATAGTCACTGCTGGTAGTCTTCATTGCACCACCACCCCCCACTCCGCCCCCATCCTGCAGCATTTCCCCACAATTCAGCAATTCACAGGTTCATGAGGTCTGGCACAGACCTCATGTTCATGGAAGCAGGAGAGCTTCCAGGACCTGTTCATTCTCATTGGTTGATACTTGCTTCACACCTGCTATTAAATATTGTTACTATCACCCCAGAGCACATTTATTGATTGAAGAGTTGGCATCTCAGATGATGATCTTATTTCCATTTCGCTGTCTCCTATTCCCACCAAAACAGCCTCTCAGGAATACTTATACTTTTAATGTAATCATGTCTACTTCTGGTTTAAAACAACTGAAGACAGACCCCACAAGTGAGGCTCTTAATAGCCTGGTTACCTACTCCCTGGATCGGGGAGTGAAGCCTCAGGCAAGAGTTCCTTGAATTCTTTTCTGTTGTAGAGTGTGAAACTATAGGGGTGGGCCTTCTCAGTTGTTCAATTACCAGCCCCAGACATAGCACACAGAACAGTCAGGGTTGGCCAGGGATAGAGAAGACCCTCTAAATCTCAGGCCAAAGAGAGAGAAGGAAGGGACAAACCTGTCCTAAAGGTATTCTGGGTGCAGAGGTTATTTACCTTGAGGTGGATTAATAGTGTGTGGGAAAGAACATGGGCTTTCTTGTGACAGACCTGATCTGAATGCTGGTTTGGCCGTTTCAGGCTCTGTGATGGTGGGCACTTTAATCTCTTTGGGTCTTAGTGTACTCATTTAAAAATGGGGATGATTCATAGGCTGTTTGTGGGGATCAAATGAGGTAATTTGTGTGTGCAAAACACACAACACTCACTTGATAGCTAAAATCCAAACCACAAAACAAGCAACTTGCTCTTCAAATTTCTTCTTCTAAGCAGTGTGAAGGAAAGGCTGAGAAGAAGCTCCTGGCCAGTGGCCCCCTTGGTGTTGTGGTATTTTTCCGTTTCTGTGATGGGCTTTTTTATGTATTAGCATAATCACGGAGGGCCTTCACATGCTATGAAGGTCCTGTCCCAGGAGAAAGGAAATGAGATCCAATGCTTTCCCTTATCACTTTTAGGAAGAGATGGCCAAGGAGAATGGACTTCCCCTTCCTATCCTATGGCCTGCTAATCCTGAGAAACCACCTCCTTGGAAATTTCCAAGGCCTTCTCAGTTTCCCCAAAATGAATGAATACTCACCAGCTCCACAGAGACACATAACCAAGGCAAGGGCAATTTACCAAGTTGCCACCCGGGCAAGCTCTTCCTCCCATGATGATCCCTTACCTGAGTCCCACAGGCTGAATTCCATGGCGTCTTGTGGAAACCAGCAGCAGTTCCGGACAGTGGTGGACATGCCCTTCTAATAGTAAAGGCTGCATTATGGGGTCTTCTCAGTACCTCTTGAACATGAAGCTCATTTCCTATGCTTTAATGTTTGGAATAAATGATTATTATCTTTAAAATGAAAGTGACAAATAGGAGTAACCTCAAACAGCTCCAGGCCTTGATTGATTAGCAATGTCTGTAATGAGTATGGGAAGGGATGAAGGCAATGTGCCTGTAATGCATTTCTTGATCCCATTTTACAGTGTCTTTGATTCTTGTTCAAACAATAATCTTTTTTTGTAAGATCCAAAATAGCAGACTGAATGGATTAGAGGAGCTTTTCTTAGGAAAATAGAACACAAACTAAAGAGATACCCATCCCTAAGCAGAGTGTTTTATGATTTCAAATTGGAGGGTGTATTGTTATATGCAAAAGATGAGTTTTCTGGTGCTTATGTCTACATGCAATGAAAATAAAAATTTGTGTTTAAGAGTGCATGATTAATATGTCCTAGCTTTTACGTCTATTTGCTTAAGTTGGGTATATAGCTTCAAATTTTCAATCTATTTTTTACCTTCCTTGGGGGTGTTTGCACAGTGTTCTGTCCCACAATAGGATGCATCCATTTCTTCCTTTTCTTTTTTCTCCAGCCCTCCACCTACATTTATGTCTGGGAAGCCACTTGATGGTGTCTTGCTGCTACAGGTACCCACAGAAGACATTTGATATTGGTGTCAAGGATGCCATCTCCTGGTGCTTCGAAAGCTGTAAATCCTCAAGGGCCTGTGGCAGTGCTGTTCAGGGGGGAGATGGCCCCCACCCCCTACACTATGGTAGTGAATCCACAACTTTTGCTTCTGCATTGCAGCCCCTGTCTGCAAAGGGCTCACACAGGGACTGGGTAGAGTCCAGAGGCCCTGGTAAGCTCCTGTCCTATCCCCCACAGGCATGCCTACTGTACTTCTTGCAAAACTACTTGTGCAGATTGCCGGCTGGTGGGCCTGGTCCGTTGGACATCAGCACTTGGGCAGTTAGAGTTCTTCCATGTTTTAGACTATGAGTACTTAGTGATTCCAGGTTTTCTTTTTAATTTCCACAGCCATTTTATTTCCAAGTAAAATGCTGCAGTTTCTTCTGTAGCATACAGGAATATCTGGAATAGTTGGGGTATGGAGGAAATGTTTGACATTTACTTTAGACACTCTTTCTTCTTTCAAACTTCACCATATTCCCTTTTGTTAATTTCTACCACTTGTTAATTTCTTTTATTCATTTATTTATTTGACATTTATTGCACTGCTCTGATATACCAAGCAATAATATTGAATCCTGAACTGATCAATATGAATGCTACAATCTCTGCTTTCACAATTTGAGGAAGAAAGGGAGATAAACATAGAACCGAAATTCTATTGATGAATGAAAAATGAAACAATAAAGCATTCATGTCCAGAGAATAGCCCTGGGGAGGAAAAGATTAATCCCAAGCAGATGAGGGGGAATAAGTGATGGTTCTGACTTTACTTTTGCCACTCAACCCCGGACACCAGTCTCTCTGGGCTTATGTTGACTTCGTCCAGCTCACAGAGACATCATTAGCGAGCACTAGGCTGCCAGGATGGTTTAAAAACTAAAACAACTTTAACAACATCCTGAGCTGCAGGAAATCTTCCCTGAAAACTGCAAGTAATAGCTGCCTTGGCACAAGCTGTGTGGCATCTTAAAAGGGAGCAGGTTTTGAGGCCAAGATTTATGTTCAACAGCTAATGCTTTAGAGACAGAGTTATATGTAGAAAAGCAGATTCCGTGTTTGTCCCTTACAGATGCAAATAAGTCACATCTGTAACCCATACTTTATTTATGATTTTTTTGTAGACCCTGATGTATGATGAAAGGTGAGCATAAGGCCAGACCGAAGCACGGGAAGGTGTGTCTGCCCAGCCCACTGCAGGACGGAAATAAAAGGGACACCAGAGACGGTGAAAGGCAGTTCCCACATGGCCCCTAACTGTAGGGGTTGGTTAGCTAGAAATGTCAATAGTCCTAATGAGGACTGTGGAGTAATTTGTTAAATAACCGAGTGAGGATGCCAGTCAGAAGCTGCTGGAGGAGAGCACAGCATCAATGAGAGACAAACGAAATCGCTCGCTTTTCTCTGCATCAAGTGGGCCCTTGGAGGCTCAGAACGAGTTGGTCCAGAAAAAGCAGAGAGAGCAGAAGGAAAGAGTTGGGGAAGGAAGGACGAGGCAGCTCAGCCTCCTGGAAGTCTGAGGGGCGATGAAGAAAGAGACCCCTTGCTCACACTGAGAAAACACACATGACCTGAGCGGAGAGTGGAAAGAAAGCCTCCTGGTCCCCAGGGAACTTGACAGAGAGCGCCTGACAGCCAGACTGAGTGACTGGCCTCACCATCTGCTCCCGCACGTCTCTCCCCAACAATGGGGACTTCTGCAGACCTTCTGCCCCTTCCCCTCCCCCACCTTTAGCATGCATTTAAATGAGGCCCCATCACTGGGGGGCGGCAGCTCCTGTTGTGATCTCTCACACCGAGGGAGCCAGCCCCGCACCCGAACAGGAGGCCCGAGGGGAGAGGTTAAAATCTCAGCTGCCCAGGGTGATGATTACGGAGCCGCTCCCAAATTAAGCTGCTTCACTGCTGGTCCTTGGGCATGTGTTGGGATAATTGTGCTTGAATACTTAATGCTTGATTGACTTGGCTGTTTTGTGTTTCACCATATTTTGAAATGCGATCTCACTGTTGGGGTAGGCAATTAGCATCAAGCCCACGGGGTTGGAAAGAGGGAACACTGAGTTGCTTCTATGGTGATTTCTGTTTCTTTCCTGGATTCAGCACAGAAAGCTGAGTGTTCTGCTGGGGCTCATTTGCCTATATTTGGATCATCTGGAATTTTGATCTTAAAGAGGAAGTCTCTTAATCCTGAACTTCAGTGTAGCTGCTAACTTTGATCTTTGCTCCTTCCGTTACAGCTGAGTTTTGCTTCCATTTCAAGTGACCTTCGCTCCGGTTCAGCAGTGGAAGAATAGGAGAGGAGACGTCAGGGCTCAGAAGAGGAAAATTCGTGCTGAGGATCAGAAAGGCTAGGACAGAATACAAGTGATAAGTTATGACACAGAATCCAGAATTTTGAGATGACAGCGGAGTGGCTGTGGTGCCCTGTCCTGTTCAGTTCTTTATGGGTATGTCTTAATCATCTCTGTTTCCCCAGCGCCTAGCACAATGCCTGGCTTTTAGTAAGCATTTAGTATTTATATTTGTGGGACATGTATATTAACGCTAGCACAATTTCCAGGAAAACAGAGAAGGGCAATTAGCTAATTTAAAAAATCGGTTTGATTTCGTTTTCAAATGCTTAACTTGAGCACCACTCAGGCTGTGTCCCATATTATTGGACTAAAGCATTCCAGTTAAGAATTACAAAAGGCAGGCAATGGGTCACACAGATTCGAGATCACTTTGGGGATATTTGAAACCACTGACTCTCTATAATAAAGGAAGGCCAGGTTTCTACTCATTTAATCTCATTAAAAGCCGCACAAGCAAGTACCAGTTTATTTAAAGAGAAGTAAGAGGAAGGTTAATTATGGAATAGTCAGATGACTTAATGTGTATCACTCATTCCATAAATAACAATGTCCATTCCATGAATGAAGGCATCATGTAACCACGGGCCTCCAGGACCAGTTCAACTGACCCCATCTTATCAACAGAGTAATTAAGAGCAGTTTTTCAGGAACTGAGACCCTTTGTCCAGTTCAGGCCAGTTGAGACCACCAACCTAAAGCTGGGCCTGAGCAAATGCCCCATAAGTGACTTTTTTGACCTCAAAGGGCTGAAAACTCCACCCTCAGATCATACTAACACCACCATTTTGTGACCATGTGTCCTGTGAAGAGGCATGAAGCTTGACCACGCTTGTGCAGATCATCGATTACCTCACTTCTCCTTACCTCCAATAATCTACCTCCACACTTTAGTCCGCCCTGCCCTTCATCCCATAAATTGTGCCCCAAGCCCTGGATCTGAGAGCTGATGCCTTTTGTCTCCTTGCAGATAGATCTAGCAATAAAGCTGATTTCTTTTCCCAAAAGCTGATGCCATAATAATTGGCCATTTTTTTGCACATCGAGTCGGAGTACCCCAATTTTGTGGGGTAACAATTGATAGTGGCTCAAGATAAAGTTGACATGAGGGAAGCCATGTTGTAGAAAAGAAAGCCTATAGTAACTTTGAATGATCTCTGACTAACTAACCCAGCCATATATGTACCCTCCAGGAGATCTAAGTGCTCTGTAGATTTTAAGACCCCTGCTTGTGCATGTACTTCCCAGCTGCAATAAGATGATAACTTTGTTCTTTTGAGTTCCTTAGGAATGTGATGACTCCCCAACAGAGAGTCTATGCTGATAGCCATCATCAATGAAAACTGAAAGATCTGGTGTGGCACTCCAAGTCTGTAACACCAGAAGGTCAACATTCCTAACCCCCTCCCCTATAACCCACCAGTCTATATAACTGCTGTAAGATGTTGTGCCCCTTAAGATGGTTCTTTTGGACATGAGTCGGCCGTCTTCCCTCTTGCTACCAAGCTGTAATAAAAAGGCCTTTTTCTCCTGCCGCCTTGCCTCTTGACTATTGGCATGTCTTGCGGTGGGCAGACGAACCCCCTTTTTGGGCAGTATCACACACTTTGGGCAGTACAATCACAACCTACTTGGTGAGTTTCATAAGAAAAATAAGAACCAAAGACTAAATAAATATATGATGAATATGATAAATGTAGTGATGGGTCTTATAAATCAATTCCAGGAGTACAGAAAATTGTGGTGGAGGTCTAAGACCCAATGTTGATGATATGCATGCAGTTGCAATTTCTGTACTGTCTCGGACCTTTGAGACTAAATCTTAGCAAAATGAAAGGGTTCGCTGACTTTGGCTCAGTGGTGTGAAGTTCCACATATCTGGGATATACAAACTGGATTTATGTGTAAATTGATCATTAATGTCCCTGAAGCATGGCACAACTCCTATGTTGTTCTCATTACTGTGATTGTTTTGAATTAAAAATGAAGAATGATTCTTGGATTTGCATTTGTTCTGTGTTCTTCACTTATTAAAGACTTTTGCCTGTCCTCGATGTTTAATCAACTCTTTCAAGATAACTTACTCATACTTCTTCTGTCTTTGTTTCCTCGTCTGTAAAATGAAGGTCTTAATAGTACCCACTTCAGAGAATTGTTGTGAGGATTAAGTTAAATAATATATGTAAGATGCTTATAATTGTGCCTGCCACATTATTTACATATATATTTGCAATGATAATATTTGCAATTATTATTTCATTTGAGCACCTTCTTGTTTGTAGAGGATACAGTCTCATTCATATTTCTTTTTTAAGTATGTCTGACTCTGCTTAAGAAGAGTGTAGACTTCTCCAAAAGATAGTGCAGACAAATTCATTATAGTAAATACTTTTGTAAGGTCATATAATGAAGTATAATAATTCTCAGTCACTGACCTAAATTTGAAATTCTAATTATACAATTATAAATTCGTAGCAGCTGAGGAGTCTGGGTTATGTATTAACAAGGCTAAGTATTTTAGTGTATCATGTAAGGCAGAACAGAGCAGTGAATAAGCAGGTGAGTTTGAATCTTGGCTCTTTATTCACTTCTTTGAGCCTTGAGACTCATGTAATGGAGTAATAATACCTACCTCACGAAATTGGTGAAAAGATTAAATAAGATATTGTATGTAAAGGACTTGGTACAGTGCTTGGCCTATATAGAAAGGAGTCAATAAATGAATAAGTGGTAAGTATTATTATTATCATCATTATAGCTATGATCATTATCTCAGGTCATAGAAATTGCAAGATGGGTGTTTTTTTCACTCCTCATAGGGAAACAGCATTCGGGAGTTTGGGGACAATTTGGCATCTCAGAAGGTATGCTGTGGTCTATTGCAAAGAAGCCAGAGGACATGGATTGAAATTCTCGAAATGAGTGGCAGGCTTCCAGGCCTTCTTGGGAGGCTCTACAGAGCTGAGGACGGCTTTGCTGCTACAGGATCAGAATGATTTTGCTGCTATAGGAGTAAAGGATCAGTCTCTTCCTTCTGTGCTCTCTCTCTGCCCCCAGTAATCACAACCATCATCATAATAAAGGCACTATTTATTGACTTCCTTATATGTATAAGGATTTTATTGCATTATTTTTAATCACCATAGAAAATCCGATCTGCAAACTAGATGTTATCCCAATTTACCATTGTGTAAAAGTCCCTTAGCTAGTGGGTGGCAGAACCAAGGATTCAACCTGGGTCTTTCTGACTGCTAAGCCTGAGCTTTTACATTGTTCTCTGGCATAGTTTACCATCTTAACGCCATCTGAAACTCTAACCTTAACAAAGGTCTCTAAAAACAGTTACAAAGAAACATTTTTGGGGATAATTTTTTTCTCAACTTGAGTTGTGTTTTTCTTCCTCTCCTACAGAGTACAAAATTATCAGAATCCACACATATACACACTTGCAAAACTGTAGTGCGAGTCACTACTCTGAGTGATGTTACATATAGTTTGGCTGCAAGAAAATTAAACTCTATATCAGGAAATAGTTCCCAAGACCAGTAATTTTTGTATTTTTTTTTTAGTATCAAAGCAGATGCCAACAAAAGAGTGAAGCAAATTAGGAAAAAACTCTCCCAACCACAGATAGTAAATATGTATAATATTTAGTTCAATGTTCTAGAGAATTTGAGACAAGCTCAAGGTCCGTCACACAGTAAGTGAGTAACGGGATCAAATTAGAATCCAGCCTTTGGATATTCATTCCCGTACTTTTTCCTGACACTTCTGCAGCCTTTCAGGGATTGGGGTTGTAGAACAGAGAACAACTTTTTAACAAAAATGAATTGGGTGGGTGGGGGGGTGAGTGTTTAACACACTCCAGAAGTAGTGATCACTGAAGAGGATCTCTAACTGTTGAGCACCTTTGGGAGTTGCCCACATCCTTGGATCCATGTACCACGTGCATAAATAGCACGTTTTGTTCCACTCAGCCTCTCAGTCCTGAGCATACACTCCACTGGACTTGTTGCAAAGACCACTCGTTGCAACTAAACGTCTCTGCAGGAGCAACTGGAGATGTAGCAAAATTTGTCTCTGGCAACCTCCCTCTTTCCCTCTCATGGTCCTCTAACTCCTTTTGATACACCTACTAGCCCTTTGGCAGTCCCTATAATTCTATTTGCATGTTTTATTACTGAACTAATTTTTACAAAATTCTACAGAAAGTTATCTGCTAATCGTAATCACTTATATTTGTATAGCTCATTATGTTGTATAAAGTATCCACATATACATTATTTTATTGTTCTTGTTAACTCTGCCAAGTGGACCAGATAGGTGGGTTATCCACATTTTACAAATAACAAAACAGAGTTAGAATGGTTAAAAGATTTGCCCAAAGTCACACTGGGCAATGAGCAGTGGAGTAAGATCGAGCTAATGTCTTCTGAGCCCTAACAGGGCATTCATCACTGAGGTACATTTCCTCATAGAGTATTTTCACTTCCAGAGGAGATGCCTGAAGATTGAAAAGTGTTTAATGCACAAAGTCTCTGATCATGTAATTTCAGGCTTTCTGGCAGGAATTGGGCAAGGGTATACTTTGGGGGCACCTCTTGATTCACACTATGGAAGCCTAAAACCTTAATGAACAAAGGTCATCGGAAGCCTGCCTTTCTTTAAGGTCTTATCCCATGGTAAACGTTTGACAAATTTTTTCTTCAGAAGAAAGGAAGTACATTTTTGTCAGAGTCAAGGGCAAACAAAAGTCAATGTCAAGCCAAAAATACTCAGTGTTTTTTCCATTTACCATGTTCTAGAACACTTTTATTAGAGGATTTTAAGTTTTGAGATAGAAGTTAAGCAAATGAATACATGGGATGAAATTTATGGGAAATTGGTAAGCAACTAACATGAAACAATGAAACTACCGGTCATATGTTGTGCGTTTGTTGGTTTGAAAACTCAGGAATTTCCAGGAGATATCTGAAACTGGCCCCTGTACATGGAGGGCAAGGAAAGACCAAAGAAAGAGTCAGACCACTCCAGATGGGTAGGTGGCAGGTTTAACAAGCAAGGGAACTTACACAGGAGGCTTGTCTTGGGCAGCTGCAAGGGGAGTAGATCTCTATACCTGCCAGCCATAATCTTAAAAGTTTATAGAGAAGCATTAGCTGGGTTCAGTCACAGTTATTACACAATCCAGATGGTCTCAACAACACATTACTCTCTCAAGGCTGCGTCCTTGAAACAGTTCCTAGTGTGGGAATGGTAAGTGGAATGTACATTCCAAGGATAGACTCCAAGGAGTCTCCCATTGCCTGGATCCAGCTCCAGTGTGTCAACTGGAGGTCACGTCCTCTCGATGACCTCCTCCAACAGCATTGTGTTGGCTCTGAGTTCTTTACAAGATTAAATTGCATAATAATGTCTTAGTTTCTTTGGAAAATGAGGGCCAGCTCTATAAATATTTCAGGTGGCTACAATATCCCTATTTTTATGGAGCAAACAACTTGTGTACCTTGAGGAGGAAGAGGTGGCATAGCCATAGCTGCCAGTTATATAAACTTAATAACGTAAGAGATGTTGTTGGTAATTGTTTTTATTTTTTCATTTGTCTCGAGAGAATTTGCAATTGCTTGTGGAAGCGTTTTTATGATGGTTGCTTTAAAGTCCTTGTCAGATAATTCCAATATCTGATTAATCTCAGTGTTGCTGGCTGTGGATTGTCTTTAATAATTTAAGTTGTGATTTTCCTGGTTCTTGGTATGATGAGTGATTTTTGCTCATATCCTAGACATTCTGGATATTATTTTATGGAACTCTGGATCTTATTTAATCTTTTTTATTAGTAGGTAGTCCCTTTGTTGAGGTGTAGCTTGAGGGCTGGATGGGTGTATATGTCTGGTTTGCTGATGCGCTCTGCTAATACCAGAAGTGGAGAGCTGGCTCACATTGCTTCCTTGCAAGTGGGTGGGGTGGAAGTTCAGCTCCCTACTTGGTCCTACGACACATTCTTGGAGAAAGTGGGGCATCAACTTGCATTGCCTCATTGCCTCCGAGTGGCGTAGTAAGACTGTGCCCTTCTGACACCAGGGCGGGGGAAAGCAGAGGGCTAATTCACCTGCTTTGTTGCTACAGGGTGAGGAGGAAGCAACCTGCTGGCGATCCTTGACACCAACGGAAGGGAAGGGGAGACGAGTGCTAACTAACCCTGCCTCATCCCTCCTCTTACCACCTCATTGATGCCATGTGGGCATGGAGGTTCAACTCCCTACTGGGATCCACTGACATGGTGGGGGGGGACTAGATGTGACTCACAGTTTGTTTAGTCTCATTGCTGCCCGGTAGGGGTGAGAGGCTCTGCTTGCCACTGGACCTCACTGACATCATCCTGGTGGGGGAAACTGTGTGTTACCAATTGCTTCTGTTGGGGGGTGGTGGGATGGGAAGTAGGGTGGAAGATCAGCTGTTCCCGACTCAGGCCCTGTAAAACCATGGGGTGGGGGGGAACACTGTTTGCCTGGAGTAAGGTAGTATTGCCAAAAAGGTTTTCTGTTGATAGGCCACCCTTTTCCTAGTCTTTTGGCTAGGGGGAAGAGGCTTTCTTAGAGTCATTTTTTGTCTGGGCATGTTGGTCATTTCCGTTTAGAGGCTTCTGCAGAGCCATGTCTGGGATATATAAGGGGGTGCAGGTGGGGAGGAACTCACTGCCATGTCGTTCCTCAAGTCCCAAGATTCCTAGGCAGTCTATCTTCTTCTCACCTTTCAGTATTTTAGTCAGCTTGTTTGGGCTGTTATGTTTATGAATTCCTAGTTGCAGGAGAGAAGACCTCTGCCTCTGTAAGAGGGGGAAGTGGGGCTACTCCATCTTGGAACTAGAAGTCCTTATAACCTTTAAGAACTCTCAAACATACAATTTGGTCAGAATATTTCCATGGAACTTGCCATAAGAGTAGTGTGTGTGTGTGCGCGTGCGCACATGGGCATATGCATGTGCACACAAAGACAAATTTGAAGGATTGAAATTTTTCCTCCCCTAATATCCATTTTTCATATTTTGCCTTCCGTTCCTACACACACACACACACACACACACATTTTGTTTTGTGTTGTTGCTGTTGTTGATCTACCATGCAAATTTACTTGCTCTTTTCTCCCACCCCCACTCCAAGCTTACTCCAAATCTTGCCCTGTAATTCCTTGCCTTAGGGTGGATGTAGAAAATCAAGCATATTAATGCAGGTCACCAAGTGATCCCAAGCATCTACTATCCGTTATTTTGCATCAATTTGGTCATTTTCTATGGTATTAAAATTTTGTCTTAATAGCCTTGCATGGAGAATTCCTTGAGCTCAGGACTCTGACTATTCACTTTTGTATCTATAGCTTCTGGGCTCACTATCTGGTACCTTACAGGTCCTCAGTGACTGTTAAATAAAGTGTCCGTATAAGCACATCTTCCATTCACCTCCGGCTCTGATTAGAATCCTTTCTTTACACATCTTCATACGCAGCTTGTTAATTTATTTGAGAGTGAAAGATATGGCCTACCTAATGTTGGACTGTCTTACTGTGTAACCTTGGGTAGTTCAGTGTTTTAGTTATCTATTCCTGTGTAATAAGCTACCTCAAAACTTAGTGGCTTAAAATAGCAATGAGTTTGCAATATGGATAGGAGTTGGTGTAGCTTATCTCTATTCCATATGGCACCAGTGTTTTAACTGGGGCTGGAGCATATATTTCCCAGATAACTCACTCACATAGCTGGCAAGTAAGTGCTGGCTGTTGGCTGGGGGCTCAGTTGAAACTGTCAGCCAGGGGTCTTGATTGTTCTCCACCTGATCCTCTTCACATGGTTGCTTGGGCTTCCTCACAACATGGTGGCTGGATTTCAAGATGTAGAAGCTGCCATCCTTCTCGATACCTGGCTTAGAATGTGCCTATTTCTTTCTCTGCATTGTACTGGTCAAATTAGTGTTAGGCCCAGCACAGATTTAAGGCAAAGGGATGTAAGCTCCTCCTCTTCATGGAGGAAGCAGCTTGTACATAGAGGGAGGGGCAGAATTATTTGGGGCTATCTTTGGGTAAATTTAACTCTGCCATAAAATTTCTTTCTCTGTAAAATATGAAATAGGAGAGGGCAATAATCATATATACATCATAGAATTGCTATGAAAATTAAAAGAGATACTGTAGGTTTCAAGTTTAGAATGACTCCTGGCACATAGTAAGCAGTCAATACATTTTAGCTAATTTAGGTAATTTTTGTTGATATGAGAATGGAAAATCGCTATAAAACACTAAGTTAGAGAAGAACATACCTTTTCCTCCATGGAAGTTATGGTATCTTCTCACACAGTCCAGTTAGACAATTGGACTGGTTAGTATTTCCCTTGACAACTTCAATCAATGTGTTCTCTTTGATTTGCTTCCTCTTAAACAAGTGATAGAGATTTTAAAAAAAAGACCTCAAATCATTAGCCATCAAATGATAGGAACAACCCACAGTTTTATTGTATAATGACTTTCGGCGTCTCTGTTGAAATCCCTTTGCTTTTTACGCTCACTTGTGGGTATATTTCTTCTTGATAGCACTTTTCACTCCCTCCACATTGCACTTTGAAAAAGCAGTCCTCTAAAGAGACATAGTGAATGATATTGGAATGACAGGCCCCAGGAAGCTGCTCTTGGTCCTTTCTTTGGAAGTGCTCATGTGCAGAGTTAGCCCTTTAAGAAAGTTACAGGTCGGCAGGAGTCATCAGCCAGATAAATGCAAAGAATAACCGGTGGGGCCAAATAAATTCCAAGTTGAGTAATCTCTACGTTTTAGCAATTCCAACAAGGTAATTTCTTGTTTCCATACCAGAGGTGGGGATCAATGTTAAACAATGAACTCCTACAATTAGGTAAATTCACTATTTTTAAACATTTAAAAGGTTAACCAGGTCAAACTTTTCATTAACCAGTGTGTGGTGTCTTTGTAACTATCTTGATTTTATATAAAAAGCAATCAGGTTTGTGCCATGTTTTCAGATCATTGCTAATTTCCATTCTTTCCTTTTGATTCTGTGTCCGTACTTGTAATTTCTCCAAGCGATTAAGACCACAAGTTATTCCTTCTACAGCTGACATTTCCTTCCATGATTATTCATCTCTTTAGTTCTTTTAACAGCCACGTTTTATTAATGATCATTTACCGTGCAGTAATAAACTCTGTGTCATTTAGTCCTTCCGGAATTTTCTGATCCTTGATTATAGTGTAACATATTGCCTGATTAATTGCTCATCATTTCTGTTTTCAGCTTCTGCGTGCACTAGTTAAGGTTATTTCTTCCCTTTTTGGCTTCACTATCCCCTGAAGGTTTTCATTTTCAACAACGTTGTTAGTTATCTCCAACTTCTCTCACTTCCTTCTTGCATTTCCTGAAAGCACAGAGCATATACGGAATCCTTGTAAATGGTTACCGTTGACTCTTGTTTCAGTCTTGCACAGTGGTTCTCAGATTGTAGTGTGCATTACAAGTACCTAGAAGCCTTGTTAAAACAGATTGTTGGGTCTCACTCCCAGAGTAGGTCTGGGGTATGGCTAGAAAATTTACATTCCTGATAAGTTCCCAGGGATGTTGATGCTGCCTGCTTTGGTCCGAGCTTTGAGAACCACAGGCAGAGCAGATTAGCATTGTGGTTAAGAGCCTAGGCTCTGGGTTCAGCTGATCTGGGTTTAGACCACAGCTCTGACACTTAACTTTCCCAACCATGTGACCTTGAGAAAGTTAGGGTCTTATAGCTTAATCTGTAAGGTGTAGTTTCCACATTCATAAAATGGGAAGATGACCAACCTTCTAGACTTGTTACAAGGATTAGATGAGATGATCCATGGAAAGCATTTAGTACAGTGGCAAGATGTAAATGCTCAATAAAGGTTAGCTATTGGTGTTTTTTACAAGATCTGAGGAATTAATGTTCAAACTCAACTACCAAAATTAGGAAAACATGCTTTCTCCAGCAAATTGGTCATTTTTCTCTGGATCTTGATTTTCTATACTGCTACAGTAGAAATGTTATTTTATTTTATTTTATTTTTTAAGATTGGCCATGTGGACAGAAAGATGCAGTGGAAAGATCATGAGATTTGGAATCAGGAAAATACTGGGTTCCAGTGTAGACTCTGCTATTCCTAGCTATGTGACTCATAGCAATTTTCTTCATCTCTCTGATCCAAGTTTCCTGTAAATATCTTCTAAAGTTGTAATATAAATGGTAAGGATTGTTATGTGGATCAAATGAGCTAGATCATTCGAAAGTTTTTTTTTCTCTTTAATGTTGTGTACAAGTGTAGTTTTTATTGTTATTTTTATTGAGAATAAGGGTTTAGAGCAACTTTTTACTGTACTTGTTCATTATCATCATGAAAAGTTATGGTTCTGTGGAGTGACAATTATGGAAAAAACTTTTCCATTAGAATTATTTTGAGGTGGTAGTGACTAACTGGGAATTGCTGAACACTTGCTTAGATCTGTGGACGTGTTATTTTCTATTAGTAATCTAGGTAGACCTCTTTCTTATTGACTGAAATGCTGGTTCATCTTTCAGACATCTTACCTGGAAGGAATTAACATCTAAATGACCATATTTAAAAATGATGCTGAGAGGGACAGAAAAAATTATGTTATATCTGTTAATGAATCGAACAAAAGCACACTTAAGAAAACTTTGTTCTCATGGTGTATGTCGCTCAGTTTTGATAATAGATTTTAGACAGAAAGTGGGGACTTCTTTTCAGTTGATACTACAGGATCCGTTTAGAAGAAGAAAGAAGTTCCATTTAATCAAATTTTTAAAATATAGCATTAAACATTGTTTTAGGCACAATGAGAGACATCAGAATGAACCACACACGCTTCATGCTTTAGATGCATTTTTCTCTCACAGAAAGCAGAACAACACACACAAATTACTACATATGTCACAAAAAAGGTCAAATCAGAGGGCTAAGACAGTTTAAAGGAGGAAGAGATTATTTCTGGCTGGGGGATCAGCACCCTCCCATTTTCAGGCCATGTGCTGAGCCCCCTTAAGCCAGTGTATCTGAGTAGCATAAGAAGCCTGGAAAGGACTTGCTGAGCCCAATTTATTGACCTTCACAAAGGAATATATTTAAACCATCTCAGACAGATGAGAATCTATCCTCCATTGGGGGAAGAAATCCTTCTCTTGAAGGAGATTCTATAGCCTTCCTTATTAACTCGTTTCAGTATTTAACAGCCTTTGTTTGCTGCTGAGAAACCTGCTTCAACTTCCACACAAACATCAGGATTTGTCCTATCTGGACTTGCTGAACACAAACTGGCATTTTTGTGTTAGGCAACCATTGTCATATCTCCAGGACCCCCACGCCATAGCTTCATTAGTTGATTAACCAATTAAATACATAATTCTGGGAGTCAGGATATAATACTGCTTAAGAGCATTGAGAGTCAGGCAATTTGGGATTAGAGTCTTGGTTGGCTTCTTCACTTTCTTGTCCCATGACTTTGGGCAATGTTACTTACAACCTCTGAGCCTCAATTTTCTTACCTGTAAAATGGGGATAATAACATATCTACATTTTAGGGTTGTTGTGAAGATTAAATTAAAAAGATGCATGTTTTAGGTTGAGTACATGAAATCACCAATAAGTGACCATTTCAATCAATAAAAATAGCAATTTTAGGGGGCTGGCCCAGTGGCAAAGTGGTTAAGTTCGTGCACTCGACTTCGGAGGCCTGGGGTTTGTTGGTTCGGATCCCGGGTGTGGACCTAAACTCTGCTTATCAAGCCATGCTGTAGCAGTGTCCCATATAAAGTGAAGGAAGATGGGCATGGACATTAGCCCAGGGCCAGTCTTCCTCAGCAAAAAGAGGAGGATTGGCAACAGATGTTAGCTCAGGGCTAATCTTCCTTACACACACACGCAAACACAAAATGGCAATTTTATATGGTTCAAGATAATGAATGGCTTAGTAAGTACCTAGAATCTACCAAAGACTCAACCTTAATAGCAACAAAAGAAAAGACTATTATTATTATTTCATTGTTACCGTTGTTATTACCATGGTCTACAATATCCAGGCTGCAAAGAGTTCCTGGACCCAATTGCAACGTGTGTATAGGCTTCCCCGCACCAACAAGCAGTTCCTGGATACCAACAGGGTGTCCAAGAATTCAACCCAATTCTGACACTATCTATCCAGAGATAGAATCAGATTCCACAGGTACAGGGCTCTGTCCCACAAGATGCCCTCCACTTCAGATGCCAGCTGCAAGCCTAGGTTGTTATCTGTGCTTCTGACCTACCAGCTACAAACTGGAGGTTCCAATGACCCCCTCCTCGGGTTCAATTAATTTGCTAGAACTGCTCACAGAACTCAGGAAAACCCGTTTACTCACTAGATTACCAATTTATTACAAAGGATATGAATCAACAGCCGCGTGAAGAGATACATAGAGCAAGGTCACAAACAAAGGAGCTTCTGTCCTCGTGGAGCTTGAGGCCTGGCACCATGGCACATGGAACTGTTCTGGTTCCCCAGTGTGGAAGTTCTCAGAAAAAAGGGCTGATGAGCTGTCCTTTGGGGTTTTTATGGAGGCTCATTATGTAGTCATGATTGACTAAGTGACTGGTCATTGGCGATTGATTCCACCTCAACCCCTCCCCACCCACCCCGGAAATCAGGGGTGGGACTGAAGGTTCCAATCCTCTGGTCAGATGGTGGTTGTCCTGACACTAGCCCCTAACCTTGGGTGGGATCCAAAAGTCACTGTCATTAACATAAACAAGACACCCATTTCACTTTTATGGCCCTGAAGCCTTTTTAGGAACTAAGATCAAGAGACCAAATATTGTAACGAAAGATGTTCCCATTGCTCTTATCACTCAGGAAACTCCAAGGGTTTTGGGAGTCGTGAACCAAGAACAGTGGATGAAGACCAACTAGATCTGAGAAATAAATTTCGGTCATCTGAATGAACAAATGTATATATTTCTTCCGAATCACAATATCACACAAGCTCGGTGTTGTAGGATATTCCTGCAAACAGACCATTACAAAATGGTGAGAACACTGATTATAGAGCTATGTATGATGTCATTAATGTGTGGAAGATAGGGCATCTGGGTCAGCCTGCAAAAGTTAAGGAAGGCTCCAGAGACGCGGCAGCGTTTGAACTGGTCCTTGTAGGGTGAGTTGTAGATTTCTGGGTAGAAAAACTGGTGGAGGAATACCTAGCAGAAGAAAGAGCATGTGCCCAAGGCACAGAGGTGGGAGAGTATGTGGGACATTTGGGAACCTCTACTGATTCTGTATGGCAAGCGTAAAATAGGACTGTGAGAGTGGAGGGAATTGAGAGTGGAGAGAGGAGAAGGGACGTGGCTTGAAAGAAATGTAGATTTTATTGAGGAAGTGTCATGATTGGTTTTGCAAGTTTGAAAGGTTCCTCTGGAGGTTTTGTAGAGAACGATTGGCCTGGAGCAAGTGTAGAAACAGAGAGACACATAAAAAGGCGATTGCAGTGGTCCAGCTGAGAAATAATGTAGGCTGAACCTGGGGCAGCAGCAGTGTGCTTGGAGAGGAGGGAATGAAAATTATATATTTCCAGTGTATGTTGTAAAGGTGATGAGGGCCGGCCCCCTGGCTTAGCGGTTAAGTGCGCGCCAGGTTCGGATCCCGTGCGTGCACCGACGAACCGCTTCTCCAGCCATGCTGAGGCGGCGTCCCACATACAGCAACTAGAAGGATGTGCAGCTATGACATACAACTATCTACTGGGGCTTTGGGGAAAAAAAAAAGGAGGAGGATTGGCAATAGATGTTAGCTCAGAGCCGGTCTTCCTCAGCAAAAAAGAGGAAGATTAGCATGGATGTTAGCTCAGGGCTGATCTTCCTCACAAAAAAAAAAAAAGGTGATGAGTGGGCTCAGGCAAGAGGGTGACAGTAAGTTGACTCCTGGACATGCATAGAAAATAGGGGCAGGAGGAGGAAGACTGGAGCATGGGAAATGGGTGGGAGAGGGCTGAGAAGATAATGAGCTGCGTTTGGGGAGTGTTGCATTCAGTATGCGTGGGAGCTTCCCATTTCCTCTGACTTTCCTAGAGCCTGGTGGTTCTGATCTGACTGCAGCATGAGGTGTTGTGGTCTAGTGGGCACCACAGGGATTCATGAGACCCTTGCCAGGTATTTTGACAGGGAGAATTACACTTTGCTTTTCTGATTTCACCAGGATCTTGCCTCCCCAAGGACATTGGTCATGCACTTGTGCTGAGGTAATGGTTAATAAGTACAAAAGGTAGCTACCATTAATGAATAAATAGAGTGCTCACTATGTTTTAGGCACTGTTCCAAGTGCTTTCTGCCTAAACTTCATTTAATTTTAGGAACACTCTATGAGGTGGGTAGTACTATTAACCCCATTTTATAAATGAGGCAATTGAAGCTCATGGAGGTTCATAACAAGTCCAAGGTCATATAACTATCGAGTGGTGAGGCCAGGATGCAGGAGGAGGGCTCCAGGGACTGTGTTCCTTAGCATTACCCTGGGATATGTAATTTGGCCTAGGCTAGAGAATGATAAGTTCCCTGTCTATGGGGTGCTTTATAATGGGATTTTATTGTTTTTAAAATAATTCTTATTTGGTCCAAATTATTTTATATAGTGTTCTGAGGCTTGTAAATTCAAAAAGACAATCCATAGATTAAAAATTCTTCTGTCTAGGGGCCCGGCCCTGTGGCGTAGCGGTTAAGTGCGTGTGCTCTGCTGCTGGTGGCCCGGGTTTGGATTCCCGGTGTGCACCGACTCACCGCTTGTCAGGCCATGCTATGGTGGCCTCCCACATAAACTGGAGGAAGATGGGCATGGATGTTAGCTCAGGGCCAGTCTTCCTCAGAAAAAAAAAAAAAGAGAGAGAAAGATTGGCATGGATGTTAGCTCAGCGCTGATCTTCCTCACGCACAAAAAAAATTCTTCTGTCTAATCCATGTTCTCCAATGGGAACGATTTTGGCTTTTGGTTCTAGATAATCTTATTGTGTTTGGTCTGTTATTTTATTTCACTTCCTAGTTTGGGAGTCTCTCCTTTGGAGGAATCAGAGAGGAGTTACAATTACAGGTGATATTTACTAAGGTAAATTAAATTTATTGCTTATTTTAATTTTGACTGAAATAGAGATTTGTGTTTTCTGGGGTTTCTTTTGCTAAGTCACTTACGTGATGTGCTGGTGTCTGGCATTCTTACAATCCCTCCATTCATCCTTGCTATGGACTGAATATTTGTGTCCCCCCAAAATTCGTATGTTGAAGCCCCAGTCCCCAAGTGATGGTTTTTGGAGGTGGGGCCTGTGGGAGGTAATTAGGTTTAGTTCATCCGTGATGGGGTTAGTACCCTTGTAAGAAGAAGGACACCATAGCACACTCTTTCTCTGCCATGTGAGGGTGCAGCAAGAAGGCAGCATCTGTAAGAGGACCCTCACTAGTCTTCAGAACCATGAGGATCTTTAAGCCTCCCAGGCTATGGTATTTTGTTACAGCAGCCCAGGTCCACAACCCTCCCCTCCTGGGACTCTTCAGTAAGACGACTCAGATCTCTGCTGTGGGCTCCTACAATTGTGTGACAGTCCTCAGTGTAAGGGAGTCCTTCACCTTGGTAGCAGTCCAGTCTCTGACTGATGGAAAAACCAAGCTAAAAGTTTCTCTCTGTAGCTGTGCTTTTATGAATTATTTAACTGGGCTTTTTCCCTCTCTTTATTTAATTGCACTCACGGAGAAGAACCGTGGAGCATTGGCATTAAGAACCCTTTAGAAGACAAAGCAGTTGATTATTCTTGTTATCAAAGTAGGCGCTCACATTGGTGCAGTAAGAAGCGCTACACAGAAATAGCTTGTTGGCAGAATTGAGCTCTCAAGGGTGGATATCTTCAAGCCATCCTTGATTCTCTAGAGCAGAAAGGCAACCAAGTACAATGCGGAGGAGTGGGGAAATGTTACATTGAAGGCAGAAGGATCTCATGTGAAATTTTGAGTGGGCTTCAATGATGCCCATCAAAGAAAAGATTCACAATGATTCGCTTTCCTTCTCCATGGTGGAACTACTATTCTCAGGAAAGCCCACTTCTCTTCCTGGCTTGGGTATTAACTGATTGTTTAAATGAACATAATCTTTTACCTACTTGCCTTTGCACGCGCTCTTTCCTCTGTCAGGATTACCTCCCTCCCTCCTCCACCCTAGTTCTTCCAAAGAATTCCTACATGTCCTTCTGTACCTAAATAATAACAATGATACTAGCAAACACTTATGTAGTACTTACTGTGTATCTGGTAGTATAGAGGGTGCAGGGTGGGGCAGTGGAAGTATCTGCTTTGGACACAGGCAATAAGGGGTTGCATTGTCTATAGAGAATTAAAAAGTACTTATAAAACCAAAAAATGAGTCTGCTTTTTCTGACCATCATATGTTGGCAGGTCTAAACAAAGTCAGTAATAAAATACTCCTTCCCACTAAGGCAGACTTTTCCCACTGAGCCCTCCTTCATCTTTGGTACCCACTGTATGTGCCCGGCACCTTCTGAAGCATTTGTGTATATTAACTTCCATAATTTGCCTCCATTTTACAGCTGAGGGAACTGAAGCATGGAGAGATCGTGTGACTAACCTAAGGGTAAGCAGCGTGGTGATACTGCCTAGCAGGTAAGTGATGTGGCCAAGGTTTCCATCCAGGCAGTGTTGCACCAGTTCACCCACCCACCCACAAGCCTCTCGGAGTATCTAGTACACATATAAACATACTCCCGTGACAGTGCCTCCGACCCACCCAGGATATAATGGCTCCTTCCATGCATTCCTCAGCACTTGGCTTATGTTTCTATTACAGCCCTCACTGGGCTGCAGGGTAGTAACCTGAAAGTTCCCTGTGCCTAGCTCAATGACTGCCCTGTAATAGATGCCAGAGGAATGAATGAATGAATGCAGCCTTTGGTCCCAGAGCTGGAAAGATTTACATATATTTATGTATATTAGGTATATATTATAGCAGATTGGTGGATAGCTCTGGATTTTGGTTTGAGATTCAAGAACAGCCTTCAGCTCTGACTCTGTTGCTAATTGTACCTGAGACCTAGAATCAGGCATTTAATACATCTGGATCTTTGTTTTCTAGTCTGTGAAATAGGAGATGAAGTTATATCAGTGATTTTCAAAAGTGGCAACCTTTTGTCAAACTAAACTCAGGTGGATTTCTTTTTTCCCCTCCCATTGCTAATAAACACTTTTGTAGAAAAAAACTTTTTATTTAAGTATAACGTACTACATAAATCACACAAATTAGCTTAATGAATTATTACAAGGTGAATATGCTCACGTGACACCACTCAGATCAAGAAACAGAACATTACCAACCTACTGGTGCCCTCCCTCCTAGTCACATGTGAAACCCCTGACTTCTAACATCATAGACTAGACTAACTTTCTAATAAAGGGAAAAATTAAGTATATATTATTTTGTGTAAGGCTTCTTTTACTCAACATTATGTTTGTGAGCTCCATCCATGCTGTTTTGTGTAACTGTAGTTCATTCATTTTCTTTGCTATATAGTATTCCACAGTTTAAACAGACTGCAAGTTACTTATCCATTCTACTATTTAAGAATATTTTGGATAAATACAAAGAAAGCCACACCTAATGAATCATGATAAAACTGCGAAAAAGATCAAAGACAAAGAAATCTATTAAAAATTATTCACTTATTTACTTATTTTCCCTAATAATGCTAATTCTCTTCCCCCTTTTTGAGCACTCTTCCTTCTTCCTTACTCCAGCTGACAACTTCTAACCTATCCCAAGTCTCCATTTCACAACCATCATTGATTGGTCAGGTCCGGACACCTGAACAATCCAGGCCAATCAGTCCCTGTGCTCATGCCCACAATTCCTAAGTCCAGGAATAGTCACAACCAGAGCACTCTTTCAAGATTCTTACCTTGGGGTCAGAGAGAACATCATCATAAGAGACTTTGCAACTGCCTGGGGCCATGTACCATGAGGAAGAAGTCATTCTGCAGTAGGAGAAAGGACAGCTTACACGTAGCTAGAAACACTATGGGGAGATGGAGAGGATGCTTTGGTGGCTTCCTTTATCCCAGAGGTCCCACCACATCTTCCTCTTCCTGTTATTAGATAGTCAATCCATTAAATTCCTCCTCGGCTTAAGTTAGTTCAGGTTGGTATTCCGTTTTAACCAAAATAAATCTTACTGGTATAGACATGTTACGCAGGAAAAAATATATAAAATCGATAAATGTGGAGCTGCTCCGCCTCATCACCTCACCTCACAGCAGTGTCTTTTTAAAAAAATGCTGAATTGAATGATATTTAAGATCCAGATGCATTTTTTTTTTTGTGAGGAAGATTAGCCCTGAGCTAACATCTGTTGCCAATCCTCCTCTTTTTGCTGAGGAAGACTGGCCCTGGGCTAACATCCGTGCCCATCACCCTCTACTTTATATGGGATGCGGCCACAGTATGGCTTGATAAGCGGTGCATAGGTCCGTGCCTAGGATCCAGGCTCGTGACCCCTGGGCTGCCGAAGCAGAGTGCGTGAACTTAACCACTATGTCACTGGGCTGGCCCCTTTAGATGCAATTTTTGAGGAATGTTGATAGTGGTAAGTTTTGTCGTATAAAATAAGAAAAAGTATTCAAATCTGGAATAGTATTTTATGAAAGGCTCAGTACTCTGGATGCCTGCCCAGCACTTTCTTCAGTGCTTTCCTCACTTCCACTTGAAATAATCCTCTCCCTGACTCTCTGCACCCCTGAGCCTAGGTCACAGAGCATTGCCAGCAAAATATGTAAACCCTGTATTTTTCAAGTACATGTGCCTGACACATAGAAGGAACTCAACAAATACTTATTTTGTAATCACTACCCAAATTCAGCACTCACTACTTAGCTGCAAGTTCTTTCCTTATTTGTGGGTGATTACTTAACACATGTCTACCAACAGCTACTCCAGAATCTTAATTGTTCTGAAATCTGCATTTTTACTTGATAAAAGACTCCCTACTCTATTTTTAATGAACAACTTCAGAGGCTTCCTTCTTTGTTTGAACACATTTCAACCTTTGTGTTTACCGCCTTTGTCCTTCTCTCTTGCTCAGAGGAATCTGTGTCCTTATTTTTCTCCAAAGCTAGATCCCATCTGAAAGATACTGTTATATTTATTCCCTCTCTCTAGCACCTTCGAACTCTCCTTCTGCATAGACTTCCAACCCAACCTGTGTGTTTCTCCTTTATCTTGAAAGAAAATCTTTGTATGTTCCTGGTGTCCACTCTAGCTACCATCTTACTGCTTTTGCTTTACTGACACATTTCTTGAATAAGAAAAGAGGTTTAAGGATATATTGATTACCTGTTTTGAAACCATTTAGTACCATCTAGCCAATTCCAAGGTAAATCATTCTATCTCCTTGCTTGATCTCTGTCTCCACCCCTGGCTTTTCTTCTTCCTGTCCTCTAACTCTGAACTCTGAGCATTTGTGAAAGGTCAGCCTGGGTGCTGGGCTCTTTCTTCTGCTACAAATGTTCTATCTGCTTCCTGGATAATGTCTGTACAAATTACACCCAAATCTATAACTTCCATTTTGTTCTCTCGCTCATGTTCCAGCTGTGTTGTCTTTAATTCCTGCCCAACATTCCCACTTGGCTGTTCCATTTTTTCCCTGCAAATGAACACTTGCCAAACAGAACTCATCCTTCTCCTTCCATCCACACTGGGCTCAGCATGCCAAATTCCTTTCCTTCATCAATAACACCAACATTTCCCACTTAGGCAGACTTGAAAACTCCATCATCATTGACGTTCCCTATCTTTCATTACACATAATAATCAGTCATTATGACTCACGGAGATTGTTCTTTGAAAAGACTCTAGCAGCCATGCCTTTTTCTTTTTCCTGCTCCCACGCCAATCCATGATTTATACTATCTGACGCCATTACAAAGCTCATAGAAAAGCTCGTCTTCCTTTTCTCGTGTTTTCCCTTCTTGATTCACCTGTAAATTCTTCTCTCTCTGAAAGATATTTTTAGTTCTAAGCTATTTTTGGAACCAAGATTACTGATCTACATGAATTCCAGGAATGAGCAAGTCTTCCTGTGGCTAATTCTCCTAGATCTGCTCATGCCTCATACACTGTTTATAACTTCTCACTTAGAAGATTCTCCCAAATGGGTGGAATATTCTAAAATCAGAATTTCACAAAATTAAAATACCTTAACACATTTAACAACAGCCATCATTCTCACCTAGAAAAGCAGAGATAGTTCCCACACATCCTTATTTTGGTAGTCAGAAAAGTTGACTACTTATTTCTCTAGATTATTAGGAGCGCTGTGTTTACCATTCTGTAGATGCTGCAGTGTCCAACTCAAGGTTTTGCATGTGGTAAGAATTAAAAAAATTTTGATAAGTGGATGGATGACAGGATGATATAGCACCTCAATAATACATATTCTTTGTAAAAACTTCAAAATTTTTAATTTTTAGGACCCCAAGAGTCAACCTTTGGGGTAGGTAGAATATGTGTTATTTTTGCTATTTTCTGTTGAGGAATCTGAGGTAAAAAGAGGCTGTGGATTTTCCAAAGCCAGACAGGTATTTGGCAACATGACTAGGCTCAGAAACTGATCTGTTTTCTACAACCCAGTACCTGAGCACTAAGACATGCTTTCTTGAGAGGTCAGTAGATCAAGTTTTGAAACAAATGATATTTTGAATTGAAATCTCTAAATGTGAATTTTCTCCCTTAGAATATTTAGTAGGTTCAAACATTTTTTATATTTTAAAGTCAAGTCAGTCTGTCAATTATTTCCATTTGAAATTTGATTGTTCCTCTATTTATGACAGGAAAACAACTTACCTAAATTTAGCTATTTTAGTTGCTGTTATTTTATAATATTACCTAACATTTGGAAATTGTAGATCTGGAAGCAATGTTAGAGATTGTGTAGAACAATCTCTCATTATAGGATTCCCTGTCGCCGAGAGAGATGGAAAGGGCTTGAGTGTGTACAATGTGCTGTTTCTTCAGGGGGACTTAAAAGGTGAGACACTTGAATGAAATGAGTTGAGATGTGCTAGGAAACTTTGCACTTCCTTGGCTGGTATTCCCTCCACATCTGCACTTTGTTTTACCTGTGACCTTTGTCTGGCATCCCATGTTTCCTCACTAAGGATAGTATCATGTGGGAATTACCTGAATTCGTGTTTGTCTTAGGAAAATTTGTACTTGTCTCCCTGGCTATCCAAACCCTTCTGATTTCTCTATTCTAGACATTCTCTTAAATTCCTGGTCCATGGATGTCACTTTGGTTTTCCGTTTCTCAGATGAGCCAAACCCAGATCCACTCTGGGTATTCCAACTTACTATTTCCTCTACCAGGAATATTCTATCCCAAAGACTTGTGCAAGTCTGGATCTTTGGACCATTCAGGTCTTGGCTCACATACTACCTCCTCTGAAAGGTTTCACTGACTGCTACAGATGAAATAGTCCCCCAACCCCCTCCTATCAGTCACTGTCAATCATAGTATTCTGTTTAATTACTTTTGTAGTATACATTATTATTTATAATTATCTTGTATATTTATTTTTTTGCTTGTTTACTGTAATTTTCCCCCCTGCCCTCCCATCTTGACTAGAATATAAGCTTTATAGATCAGGAATCTTGCTTAACCTATTTACCACAATAGCACCTAGAGGATAGTAGGAGGCAATAGATATTTGTCAGATGAGTGAAGGATGAATTCTTATGGAATTTTTTTCTGTTGCTTCAAGGTATTTTGGATACTGGGAGGTAAATCTGTGTACTCAGTGTACCATATTGATTCAATTTCTTCTCTGATTAATATGTAGGATTTTGAACTCTCAACAAACTATACATAGAGAGAATGTACGTCAACATAATAAAAGCCACATATGCAAGCCCACAACTAACATCATAGTTAATGGTGAAAAGTTGAAAGCTTTTCCTCCAAGATCAGGAACAAAATAGGGATGCTCACTCTCACCACTTTTATTCAACATGGTAGTGGAAGCCCTAGCCAGAGCATTAGGCAAGAAAAAGAAACAAAAGACACCTAAATCAGAAAGGAAGAAGTGAAACTGTCTTTATTTGCAGATGACATGATATTATGTATATAAAACCGTAAAGATTCCACCAAAAACTGTTAGAACTAATAAACAAATTCAGCAAAGTTTCAAGATGCAAAATCAATATACAAAAATTAACTGCATTTGTATACACTAACAATGAACTATCAGAAAGAGAAATTAAGAAAATAATCCTGTTTACAATAGCGTGAAAAAGAATAAAATACTTAGGAATAAATTTAACCAAGGAAATGAACAGTCTGTACACTGAAAACTATAACACGTTAATGAAAGAAATTGAAATAATACACAAATTAATGGAAAAATATTCCATGAAAATTGATTGGAAGAATTAATATTGTTAAAATGTCCATACCAGCCAAAGTGATCTACAGACTCCATACAATGCCTGTCAAAATTCCAATGGCATTTTTCACAGAAATAGGAAAAACAATCTTAAAATTTGTAGGGAACCACAAAAGACCCTGAATAGCCAAAACAAGAATAGACAAAACTTCTTTCTTCTTGAGAAAGAAGAATAAAGCTGGAGGCACCACACTTCCTGATTTCAAACTACATTACAAAGCTCTAGTAATCAAAACAGTACGATACTGACATAACAACAGACACATAGATCAGTGGAACAGAATAGAGAGCTCAGAAATAAACTCACACACATATGCCGATTAATTTCTGACAAAGGTGCCAAAAATATACAATGGGGAAAGGATAGTCTCTTCAAAAAATTGTGCTGGAAAACTGGATATCCACATGCAAAAGGATAAAAGTAGATTACTACCTTTCACTATACACAAAAATCCACTCAAAATGGATTAAATATTTGAACGCAAGACCCGAAACTGTAAAACTCCTAGAGGAAAACATAGGGAGTCAGCTCCTCGATATTGCTCTTGACAGTGATTTTTTGGATCTGACACCAAAAGCAAAGGCAACGCAAGGCAAATAAATAAGTGGAACTACATCAAATTAAAAAGCTTCTGCACAGCAAAGGAAGCCATCAACAAAATGAAAAGGCAACCTACGGAACGGGAGAAAATATTTGCAAATCATATATCTGATAAGGAGTTTTATCCAAAATATATGAAGAACCCATACAACTCAATAGAAAACAAATAAATAATCCAGTTTAAAAATGGGTAGAGAGGGGCCACCCAGTGGCACAGAGGTTAAGTGCATGCGCTCTGCTTCGGCGGCCTGGGGTTCGCAGGTTCGGATCCCGGGTGAGCGCACTGACGCACCGCTTGTCAGGCCATGATGTGGCTGCGTCCCATATAAAGTAGAGGAAGATGGGCACAGATGTTAGCTCAGGGCCAATCTTCCTCAAGAAAAAAGAGGAGGATTGGCATCAGATGTTAGCTCAGGGATGATCTTCCTCACACACACAAGACAAATAAATAAATAAATAAATAAAATGAGCAGAGGAACTGAATAGACATTTTTCCAAGGAAGACATACAAATGGCCAACAGGTACATGAAAAGATTCTTAACATTACTAATCATTAGAGAAATGCAAGTGAAAACCACAATGAGATATCACCTCACACCTGTTAGAATGGCTGTCATCGAAAAGATAAGAGATAACAAGTATTGGTGAGGGGATGTGGAGAAAAGGGAACGCTTTTGCACTGTTGGTGGGAAGGTAAACTGGTGCAGTCACTATGGAAAACAGTATGGATGTTCCTCAAAAAGTTAAAAGGAGAACTACCATACGACCCCACAATCCCACTTCTGGGTACTATCCAAAGAAAACGAAACAGGAGTTTGAAGAGATATCTACACTCCATTGCAGCACTATTCACAATAGCCAAAATATGGAAACAACATAAATGTCCATCAATGGATGAATGGATAAACAAGACATGGTATATATATACACAATGGAATATTATTCACCCATGAGAAAGAAGGACATTCTGTCATTTGTGACAACATGGATGGATCTTGAGGGCATTATGCTAAGTGAAATAAGTCAGATAGAGAAAGACAAATACTGTGTGATATAACTTATATGTGGAATCTAAAAATGCCGAACTCACAGAAACAGAGACTAGAATGGTGGTTACCAGGGTCTGGGGTGGTGGGGGGAAAGGGGAAATTTTGGTCAAAGATGACAAACTTCCAGTTAGAAGATGAATAAGTTCTGTAATCTAACCTAGCATAGTGATTATAGTTAATAATACTGTATTATATACTCGAAAGTTGCTAAGAGAGTAGATCTTAAATGTTCTCACGATAAAAAAGAAATGGTAATTAGGTGGCATGATGCAGATGTTAGCTAACGCTATGGTGGTAATTATTTTACAATATAGAAGTGTATCAAACCAACACATTGTACACCTTAAACTTTCACAATGTTATATGTCAATTATGTCTCATTAAAGCATAAAAAATATCTAGGATTTTGATAATATTGGTAGTCACTTTGACATATTGATAATAGATGTTGTAGAGAACACTGTTGTTCCAAATAATTGGTACATAGCATCTGAATCTACCTGGACATTTTTGTAACATCTAAAGGATTAAGCTATATGAAAAGATGCCTAAAGCCCAGAAGAATAAAAGACAAACACTTCTGGAAAGGAAGCACAGTCCCGTTGCAAACTGTCTTCTCATCCCATAGGGAAGGTGCCCCTGCTCTCCAGTCAATGGATGGGGGATATTGCAACAGTGACGGCTCCTACTGGGAGGATAGGATGCAAGTGTTGCAAGTGTGAGAAAGGGTTGTTTTCTTTAAAAACTTGCGTTAAAATACCCTCCTCTGAACTGGGCTTTGGCTACTGTCTTGCCAGCTCCTGTGATCCTGGCAGGCATTGTGATGCCCCTACATTTTCCTAAGGCTTTCTGAGCCGGACAGTTCTCTGTCCTTATCTCTGTTTCCTTGGTGCCTAGGGAGGCCGAGGCAGTGTTGTTTTGTTCTGTTGGTTGTGGTCAGGGGTAGTTTCTTATAACATTTAATCTTCAGAACAACCCTGACCTGGTAGGTATCATTAAGACCCATGTTCACATTAAGGGAACAGACTCAGAGAGGTTACACCACTTGGCCGAGGTCTTGCCCCTAGTAAGTGACAGAATGGGATTTGAACCCCAATCTCTCAGATACCCAAACTTATATGTGCTGTTATGTGGCAGCATTCAGCAGCACCGCTATTTGTGGAGAGGAGGAGTTCACTATTTCTAATCTACTATTGATTAGCTTAAATTGTTGGAAAGCAATTTCAGTTACTGAACCAAAATCTGTTTCTTTTGCTTTCTAAAATTGCCCTGTGGGAGCTGTGCAGAATGTCCACCCTTTCTTTTTCCTGACAATCACTTTCAAACACTTAAATAAAACTCTCAAATACGAGAGTTAGGGATGGATTCTTAAAGAGATAGAACCTGAAGATGAATCATAGCATTTGGATTGGTGGGAATGAGAGAACAGACATTATAGGTAATCAAATGGGATAATAATAGAATGATGTGTTGAAGGCTTATTGTGTCCAGTATTGTGCTCGTCATTTTCTATGCATTATCTCAGGTAATTCTCATGATGACTATGCAGTACGTGGATGATGTTCTCATTTTGTAGATGTAAAAACAGACTCAGGAGATGGAAGCAATCCAGTTCACTCAGGTATCAAGAGACAGAGGTTTGAAACCAGACTTCTGTGATTCCAAAGGATGTGCTTTCTGCACTAGCCTAGGCTTGCTTGGCTAAGTAAATTAAGTTACAAAACAGCGCAATCTGTTTATCAGTCTGGATTCAGTGCAGTACAAGCCGGCAAGGCTTTATGGTTTTTCAGTCACCATCTTAAACATGCTCTGCCAATTTACTCCGTTTTTGTCCTCTATTAACATTTTAAGAAGATTCCATTGCTTTTTAGGCCTTTTTAGTTAGGACAAAGCCCAGCCCACGTAAGTCTAAAGTTTCAGTCTCATTTCTTCAGCTCAGACCCCACAACTTAAGCCCAACTGAACTGTAGTGAAGAAGAGCATGGTCTGCTCATTTAATCTTTTTTCCCTACCTCTTTTTCACGGGCATTTGAGGCAAGGAGCGGGGAAATGGTGAAAGTCAAGTGACTCTTAACTGATGCTGTTGTAATCCTTTCTCCACTGTTGCTACTTCTCCAGGTAACTCTGATCAGCTACTGATGCTGTCTGTAAAGCGGGCATCCACCATTAAGCTAAATTTGGGAAAATGAAGGAGAAAGGGGAGGCAAAGTTAAGGTTTGGAGGCCAGGAAAGATGACATTTATGGAAATGGACAAGCTGGAAGAGAGTGAGCTCGTTCAGGATAGACATAATCCAAGGGGCATGATAGGAGCTTCTACATGATGACTTAAAATGGAAAGACAATTAGCTTTTGCCTAATGGAACAGATGTGTTCCAGCTGTTGGTTCTCAAATGAACCCAATTTTCCTTGTTAACTGCTATTATAAAAGCAAGGATGTATCCCCACAAGGAAAAACGAAAATCCTCAATAGACTCAATTAAAAACTTTTGGTGAAGATGTAGTTGAAATGGTGGCCGGCTTCCTAGGGCCCTGTGGGATTATTGTCCCACTTAGTGGTTCATGTCCCTTTGCTGGGATTTTTCAACTCCTTGGTTCCCCCTAGGCTGTCTGGCCCTCTCCTGCTCCCTTCAGGATAGAATGTTAGTGCAGTACCTATTATTGGAGAAATCACTGCACAATCCTAAAACACTGGGAGTTTTCTGGCTGGCTATAGAAGACATCACATTTGCATTCAGGTTCTACACACTTACTCCACTGCCATTTCTCACCTTTGGAACATTTCTAAAAATAAGACAGCCCACTCAGAGCATCCATGGGGGATAACTGTGACCTGTATCTCTTTATTTTTACATGAACAAAAACCCTCCAAAACATAGTCTATAGATGGCATCTTATATTTCATCAGACTCTTAGTTGTCCTACAGATTCAACATCCTCTGTGTCTGTATAACATCTATTGGTCTGTCTATTATGATAGAGCTCTCTTTTGAACCAGTTATCAGAAAATCCAATTGGATTGGGCAAATGGGAAATTATGTCCTTAACTCTGCCCCCTGAGCGATTTGCTCTTGGGCACCACGGGAAGTTGCTGGTGTTTGGAAGGATAGCATGCACTGAAGACACCAGGAGATTGAAGGACTTAGGAACACCTCGGGAAGGAGAAGAGGCATAAGGAGGGAGGAAAGGGCTACCAGCAAAGATGAAATTCTTTAGAAATATTCTTGCACTGGCTTCTATGCGGGAAACCTATAATACCAATCCTGTTGAAAAGACTGGGTCAATGGAGTCACCTCCTGAACTCTCAATTTATTGCACCAACACTCTCTCTAACTTTGTTACAGCTGAAAGAAGGAGTCATGTTGATAAAAAACACTTATCATTATAGCTCTTCTTGAAAAGAAGAAAAAGATTTTCATGAACGCTTCCCTTCTCATTTATTGTCACTACCATTTTTTCCCCAGACTACTCTCATTCTCAGCCCACGTAGGAAATCAGAAGATAATTTAAAATTAAATGATGATGGCTCAGAGCTTAAAGCACTTAAAAAAAGAGAGGAAAGAAACATATCACATCTTGACAGGGCTGGGAGTGAGAATCGGAAGCTTGCCTAGGAGGCCCAGAAGAGCTGCTGGCAAGTGGGTTATTGCAACTTTTGTGTAACCATAGCGGACCCCAAGACATTATCCTTCCTCATGCCATGGGACAGTGACTGAGGTCGTAGAAACCTACGAGAGAGAGTTGAGAAAGAATGGAAAGAAGGTACAGACAGAGTTAGTGAGTTAGGAAAACCAGGTTGAATCCTTGATTTATTAATTACTATTTAGTATTATAATCTTTCTAAACATTTCTTTCTGTACCTATGAAAATATTTTCATAGAATGTCTATGAGAAATACATCAAATTATATATTTATATATGAATACATATGTATATATAGGTGCATATATGTATATAGATGTGTATATGCGTATATAGCTATGTGTGTGTATATATGTATATATAAAGATATATATACAGATAAAATGTATCACACCCCATGTGTATATGTGTGTATATATATACATACATACATATACACATACACACATACGTATAAAATGTACCCCACACCACACACATATAAGTCTTAATCAGCACAAGGGTCAACATATAAAAAGTTCCTTGTAAATAGTGATGGCATCAACTATTCTGATTATAGAGTATAAAGGGTATAAAGCCAGATCTTCAGCTTACTTTAGCTTTAGTTCTACTTGTGCATATGTGCATATGTGATGTTGTGCAAATCACTAAAAAGGGCCATTGATTTCTCTTCAAGGTTCTCTGACTATTAGAAGTAATAGAGCATAGGTGAACGAGTCTGACAAATCAGAACTCAAATTTCTGCTCTGCCACTTATGAGCCATAGAACCTGGGACAAGTTTGCTTTCTTGGTCTCAGAGTTCACATCTGGATAATGGCATTGTTTATCATTTCACAACGTGGCTGTGAAATTGAATGAGGCGAAAAGTATGTAACATTGCGGAGCATATTGCCCGGTATATAACATACGCTAAATCAGGGGTTGGCAAACTTCTTCCATCAAGGGCCAGAGAGTAAATATTTCAGGCTCTACAGGCCTAACTACTCAAGTTGGCCATCATAGTATGAAATCAGCCAGAGACAACACGTAAAGGAATGATCACGGCTGTGTTGCAATACAACTGTATTTAACAAAGACAAATGGACAAGTTTTGGATTGTGATCTGTAGTTTGCAAATCCCGGCACTTAACCAGTATTATTTTCTTGCCTTTTCCCCAATTTGTCTTCTCTGAGATTTACATTTTTCATGTGTATAATGTTGAAAATAGCACCTACCAAAAGTTTAATTTATTTGTTGAGCATCTGTTGTGTACAAAGGACTGAGTCAAATGCAATGAACAACAGAGTGAATAAGATTTGCTTCTACTTTTGAGTGGCTTAAAGGGTAAAAGAAAGTGTTGAACTTATCTAAGCTTGGTCTTCCTAGCCAGAAAATGGTTTAAGAGTATTTATTTCATGGAGTTACTATGAGGATGGAATAAAGCATCATATTTAAGTGTAGCTGCAGTACCAGCCATTAGGGAGAAGTGGTTATTGCACTTACCCTTTTTGCTGTGAAGAATGTAAAACTGGACAAAATGTGAAGGAACTGTTCTCAGACGTTTGACAACAGATAATGCAGGGCTGTGATGCTTGAGATAAGGAAAACACCATATTTCGCTCCAGCATTCTGCCTGTGACCACTATCCAAACCTCAGCACAGGAAAGTGGAGCCCAGTTAAAAAACAGTTGAGCCCAATTAAAAAAATATATTTTTATTTCTTTTTAAAGCAATGGTGTCACTGGGTAGAGGCAAAAGAGATTACAGTTTGGGGCTGCTGATGTAACTGAAAGTTGCAGATCAGGTTACTGAGGAGAAGGCAGACGCACAGATAAGGTGGCTTCAGAAATCTGCATGAGGATCCCCTTGAGTTTTGGGGTGAACAGAAAGCCACATATGCACAGATCAAGACTCAGTGAGATTAGGCAGAGCGTAGCTATTGGATAACTGTGAACTGGACAGAATCTTGGAGGTTGCACAGTGCAGTAAGATGGAGTTATAAAGACCTAAAGTGGAGGGACCTCATAAACACCCTGGGCCTTCAATTGAAACCCCAGAAAAGCTATGACTCAAGAGTAGGGCTACTCTGGCTCTAGAAGAAGGCTACTCTAGCTCCATCATAAAAAAGCTTAAAACCAAGCCTCGAGAGGATGAAGCTGATCTGTCAATAAATTAAGTGCCTGCGAGAACAAAACACAACAGTCTTTAGAGGAAGGCAACAAAATTCAGACTTATGTAACAGCATAGAATCTGCAGTCGAGTATATAATAATATATTTGAAGACATGTGAGAAAGTAGGAAAATGTGGCACTTAACTGGGAGAAAGATGAGTCAGTGGCAACAGACCCAGAAATAACACAGATCTTGGAATTAACAGACATGTTGCTCTGTTTTTGGCCACATCCACCTCCCCTCCAATCCCCCATCCCTGACCCCAGGTAACCATTAGTCTGTTCTCCATTTACATAACATTAACATTGCAAGAATGTAATAAATGGAATCATACAGTAGTCAACCTTTGTTATTGGCTTTTTTGGGGGAGGAGTAACATTGGTTTATAAAATTATATAAATTTCAGGTATACATCGTCATATTCTGACTTCTGTATACACTACATCGTGTTCACCACCGAAAGTCTAGTTTCCATCCATTATCATACAAATGTCCCCCTTTACCCTTTTTGCCTTCCCCATCCCCTTTTCACTCTGGTAACTGTCAATCTGTTCTCTGTATCTCTGTATGCTAAGTGAAATGAGTCAGACCGAGAAAGACAATTACCGTATGATTTCATTCATATGTGGGGTTGGCTTTTTTCACTCAAAATAATTCTTGGAGATGCATCCAAGTTGTTGCATGTACTGATAATTTGTTCCTTTTCCTTACTGAGTAGTAGTCTGTGATATGGATGTATCACAGTTTGTTTAACCATTCATCCATTGAAGAACCTCTGCGTTGTCTCTACTTTTTGGCTATTACAAATAAAGCTGCTATGAACATTTGCATACAAGTTTTTTGTGTGTGTAGACATAAGTTTTCATTTCTCTGGGATAAATGCCCAACAGTACAATGCTGGGTTCTACGGTAGTTGCATGTTTAGTTTTATAAGAAACTGCCAAACTGTTTTTCAGAATGGCTCTGTCATTTTACAATCTCACCAGCAATGTATGAGTGATCCAGTTTTTATGCATCCTTGCCAGCATTTAGTGTTGTCACTATTTTTTGTTTTAGCCATTCTCATGGGTTACATGAGATATGTTTTAAATATAAACCACAGATAGGTTAAAAGAAAAAAATGATTGATCACAATAAAGATTCAGTAATTACATCAATGACAGAAAAAGAAGAGTTCAAGGAAAGGAGTATGACAAGAGATAAAGAGGAACATTTCATAATGATATGAATTGTGAATTAATTATGAATTAGTTATTATTCATCAAAAAGACACAACAATCCTAAACGTAAATGTACCTTATGACAGAGCCTCAAAACCTAGGAATCAAAAATTGATAGGACTGAAAGCAAAAATAGACACATCCACAATCAGAGTTGGACATTTTAACACTTCTCTCTTAGTAACTGATATGACAAATAGACCGAAATCTATAAATATATAGATTTAAACTGCTATCAGCCAACTTGACCTAATAGATAATTATAGAACACTATATTCAGCAATCGTTTTGTCTTCTTTTCAAGAAGTTGCTTTACAACTCTTTCTTTTCAAGTATACATGGAATATTTATCAAGAGAGACTATATGCTGGACCATTAAAAAGTGTTTATAGGGGCCGGCCCGGTGGCGCAAGCGGTTAAGTGCGCGCGCTCCGCTGCGGCGGCCCGGGGTTCGCTGGTTCGGATCCCGGGCGCGCACCGACGCACTGCTTGGTAAGCCATGCTGTGGCGGCGTCCCATATAAAGTGGAGGAAGATAGGCACCGATGTTAGCCCAGGGCCGTCTTCCTCAGCAAAAAAAAAAAAAAAAAGAGGAGGATTGGCGGATGTTAGCTCAGGGCTGATCTCCTCACAAAAAAAAAAAAAATATATACAAAAATGTTAAAAAAAAAAAAAAGTGTTTATAAACTTAAAATTATTAGAATTTTATAGAGTATATTTTCTGTCCATAAAGAGTTAAATTAGAAATCAATAACAAAATATCCACACAATCCTCAAATATTTGGAATTTAAGCAACACACAAAAATAATATGTGCACTGAATTAAAAAATTAGAAAAGTAAATAAGAATATTTTACTAAATGGTAATAAAAATACAAAGTATCAAAGTTTGTGGGGTACAGATAAAACACTGTGTAGATGGAAATTTATAGTGGAAGATGCTTATATTAAAAAAGAAGAATGGTTTTAAATCAACCACTCGTGCTTGCACCTTAGGAAGATAGAAAAAGAAGAGCAAATTACACCCAAAGTAAGTAGAAGGAAGGAAATAATAGTGGAAATTGATGAAACAGAAAATGAGCAAACCACAGAAACAAATCAATGAAAGGAAAAATTGATTACCAGAGAAGATCAATAAAATTGAAAATTGGTCTTTCTCAACTGGGGTTCTACAAGAGTGTTAGACTTAAAGAATATTATTGGATTGTCTGTTTTCTCTATTCTTCCAAGGACATTGCATAGCTAATACTATTTTAGATCCATAGGAAAAAGATTATTTCGCTTTATACAATAGATGCCTTAGATCATTAGGGCTTAATTCTTTCATATAACCCTAGTTGAGAAGAGTTGCCCCAGCTATGCTGATAAAAATTTTAAAAGAAAACAGAAATTACAAGTTACCAATATCAGAAATGTAAAAGGAACCATCACTACAGACTCTGTGGGCATCAAAAATTAGTAAGAAAATACTGTGAATAACTTTATGCCAAGAAATTAAAAAACTTAATAACACTAAAACTGTTAAAGAAGTTGAATTTATAATTTAAAACCTTCTCATAATACAATTCCAGACCTAGATTGTTTAACTAGAATGCTTTTTCTTACATTTAATAAAGAAATATTGCCAATTTTACACAAACTTGTTCAGAAAAAGGAGTTGGAAATGCTATTCAACTTAGGAGGTGAACATAACCTTGATGTCGCAGTCCAATATCATTCACAAACATATATGCATAAATCTTGACAAAACATTAGAAATTGAATCTGGAAATATATAATTGGATAGTGTATATGACAAAGTGAGATTTTTCTTACAAATGAATGCAGGATTGTTTCAACATTTGAAAATCAATTAAATTAATATATCACATTAACAGGTTAAAGGAGAAAAACTATGTGATCATCTCATATAAATGTAGAAAAAAGATAAAATTCAACACTCATTTATCATAAAAACTTTCAGTCAAGTAAGAATAGTAGTTTCTTGATCTGATAAGACCTACAGTGAACATATTTATTGGTGAAGGACTGATTGCTCACCCTATGATATGGGGAACAAGGCAAGGAAGACTGCTTCTTCTACTTCTATTCAAGGTTGTGCTGAAAGTCAAGGCTAGTGAGATAATGCAAAAATAAACAAACATACAAAAGGAAAAATGGCAATATGAATGCGTACATAGAAAATTCTATGAGATCTACCAAAAAAGATCCTAGAACCAACACATGAATTTAGCAAGGCCACAGAATCCAAGGTCAATATACAAAATCAATTGCATTTCTATGTAATAGCAACACATAATTTGAAGACTGAATTAAAAAAAACCCCACTGTTTACAATGGCATCAAAACATTAAATAATTAGATATAAATACAAATATATGCAAGAACTCCTCATTGAAAACTAAAAAATATTACTGAGAAAAATCAAAGAAGATCTACATAAGTGAATAAATACATAATATTAATGGATTAGAGGATTAATTATGTTAAGATGTAAATTTTCCCAAATGTATCTTTAGATTTTTAATGCAATCTCAAAATCCCTAGGCTTTTTTTATCTTTCTAAAAATTAACAAGCTGATTCTAAAATTATTTGGAAATGCAAAGCATCTAGAATAGCAAAAAAAAAAATCTTGAAGAGGAAAAACAAGTCAAAAGATATATACTACCTGATTTCAAAACATACTGTGAGATTTCACTAATCAAGAAAGCATGATATTGGCCTACAACAGACCTTTTAGGTCAATGCAACAGAATAGGGAGTCTAGAAATAGACCAACGATTATAGAGTTGATGAGATTTTTTGACAAAAAGGCCAAAGCTATTCAATGGGAGAAAAGAAATTCTTTTTAAGAAATGATGCTGAATTACTGGATATCCACAGTGAGGAAAAAAAAAAAACCAACCCAAAAACCAACTCAGCCCTTACTTCACACCTCACTCAAAAATTATTTCAAGATGGGTCATGGACCTGACATAAAAGCTAAAAGTATAAAATTTCTAGAACAATGTATAAGAGAACATCTTCATAACCCTGGGATAGATAAATTGTTCTGAGACAACACTGACCATAAAAGAAAAAATTGATACATTGTTATTCAAACTTATAAACTTCAGCTCATTGAAAGCTTTCATTAAGAAAATGAAAGATTGGTGGTTACCAGAGGGGAAAGGGGAAGGGAGGAGGGCGAAAGGGATAATTTGGCACATGTGTGTGGTGATGGGTTATAATTAGTATTTGGGTGGTGAACATGATGTAATCTACGCAGAAATAGAAGTATAATGATGTACACCTGAAATTTATACAATGTTATAAACCAGTGTTACTGCAATAAACAAAAAATTAAAAAAAAAAGGAAAATGAATAGGTAAGCAAGGGAACAAATATTCAATACACAGATATATGACAACAGACTTGTGTGCAGAGTATATAAAGAGTACCTTCAATTCAACAATAAGAAGACATCTCAATAACAAATAGGCGAATTCGACACTTTGTAAAGGAAGATATATAAATGGCCAATAAACACTCGAAAAATTGCACATTATTCTTCATCAAGGAAATGCAACTTAATATTAAAATATCACCATACTTCTAGAATGGCTTAAATCTAAAAAGACTGACAACGTTATATGTTGGCTGGGATGTGAAGCAACTAGAATTCTCATACATTGCTAGTAGGAGTACAAAATAGTACAACCAATTTGGATTCTGTCAATTTCCTATAAATTAAAACATACTACTATCTCATGATCAAATAATTCTGCTTCTGGATATTTACCCAAGATAAATGCAAACATATGTCTACGAAAGTCCTTTTATGCAAATATTCATAGCAGCTCTATTAATAATAGACAAAACCTGAAACAACTCAAACGGCCAATAAGAGAATGGATAAATTGTGTTACAGCCCTATAACGAAATTGTACTTGGCAATTAAAGGGAGGGATAGATCTGGACATTGCTAAGATAGAATCAGCATCACTTAGTGACTGATTGGAAAGTAGTGTGATATAAAGGAAGGAACTCAAGATGGCCTTGCGATGATTAACCTACTTGCCTGTGAGACAGATTAGAGGAAAAAAACACATGGAGGGAGGAAAAGGCTTAGGGATGGGAATAAGCTGATTCCCTGAGATCTACTTAAAAACGTTTTTTTTTTTTTTTTTCAATGTGAAGTAGAAAAAGTTTCTCTATTAACTGAAGTTTCCAGTAGTCAGCATTCACTTGTTTCTGTATTTCAGCCTCTTTGTGTGTCTTTCCTGGGCAGAATTTTCCATGACTTCAAGGGGTGCTTTGGCGTTGTGAGAATACTGAGAAGGGTCTGGAGAGGGGATGACTGACCACGCTTGGTACTCCTTGTTCTCCTTTCTCATGAAGTATTTGACGTCGAGGTATTTGTGGGCTGCTGTGGGATGGGTGTCTGCTTGTTTACTTTTCTCTCAGGTTGTATTTCAGCTGAGGGAATTTGGGCTGAGGTGCAATATTTTGAGTGTTCAAGAATGATGGTAAGAAAGAGAAGACAAGCATCATATTGTGCTGTTCATCAGATCCTTCAGGCATCGGTCATCACATTCATTTATTTGTTTTCTATAACAGAGTTTTTCTTATGTACTAGTTGGTGAACTTCTTGAGGGTAAAGACTGCCTTATTCATCTTTTTATCTTTCCTCCCTGAAGTTTATCATGAAGCAAAGTAGGCGTCCAATGAATAGATGTCAAAAGAAGGAGTAAATTTGCTTCTAGAGATTTTATTACCACTACTTCCTCTGAGACATAAAGTTTTGTTATTAAAAACAATGAACAACAGTTACAAAGCGGATTTTTAAAGAACTTTTCCTCGCAAGAGAAAAGGAAGATAAGACATGCCCAATATAAAAACGGAGAGACCCTTGACTAAAACTGACATTTAAAAACCAGATTGGAAGGATAAGAGAGAAAAAAGAGAGGAAACTCAGATAGTTAAGCTTTCTGAACTCAGAAAAGAAAGAAGCGGAAGAGACAGATCAAAGAATCAAAACTCCATTAGGGGGAACAAATGGAAAGTAAAGGGACTAGGGCAAGCTAGAGAAGCATTTAGATACAGCTGTGGAAACAGAGGATGGTTACACGAAAACAGAGGGAGGTCGCGTGAAAACTGCCCACCGTTACTCAGGAGTGAAGCTAGGATAGATGTTCAGCCTGGTCTCACTCTCCACTCAGTCGTCTGCTCTCTAGATTATGCACCTCTTGATTTTTACCCACAAGCTTGATAACCAGCTTAGAATAGTGCCTGCCCAACAAGGATCTTTGCTAGCACAACTCAGCCACCTTGCATTTTTTCTAGCCACCATCATATCTCTTCACCCTCTTTAAACCTGACCTTGAAACCACTTCTGCTTCACTGTTCTGTGTGTTCCATTCAAAACACAATATAAATTCGAGTGTCCTCTACTTCTAACTAAGGGGATTCATCAGAGGTGTATATCTTTTGAGTGTACAAGAATGAATACAAGGAAACAAAGTAAAAAGTAATTATTACTTTAACGTACAGAATATATGGCCATCTTCCTTGAATATCATTTGGCATTAGAGTTGATGTCCTCAAAGTCAATACTGTGGTCTGAGAAGCAAATTTCTTCTGTTCCAGTATCACCTTCTACAAAATCAGAACAGGTTGATATTTATTTTTAAATATAAGTATTCTAAGAGAGTTGATATTTGAGAATGAGGGATGGTACATTAACAGGGCTCTGAACTCGTTCCCTTGAATCTAAAGGCAGCCCACACTCCTTAGCTCACGGCCCCCTCCCTCTTTCAAAGCCAGCAATGGCGGGTCGAATCCTCTCACATCTCATAACTTTGACTACCTTCTCCTTCCGACTCCCTCGTCTACTTTTAAGAATCTCTGTAGTTACATTGGGCTCACCCGGATAATCTCTCTATTTTAAAGTCGGTTGATTAGAAACTTGAATTCCAGCTGCAACCTTAACTTTCCCTTTACCATGTAACATAAGACATTCACAGGTTCTGGGGATTAGAGCAGGGATGTCTTTGGGGGACTATTATTCTGTCCACCACAGCTGGCTTTTGATTTCTGCCTCTGACGCGGCATGCTATATGAGGGCGCTCCCTCCTGACTTGAGAAGTCCCAGCTATATTTGCTTTAAAAATATAGATGTTCCAGTTCATGTGCAGAACTGACCCTTGCAGATTATGGGAAAACATTTGAGGCCATTAAAAATATGGAAAGTTGGGGCTGGACCTGTGGCCTAGTGGTTAATTTCGGCATGCTCTGCTTTTGTGGTCTGAGTTTGGTTCCCGGGTGTGGACTTACACCACTTGTGGGCAGCCATGCTGTGGTGGCGGCCTACAAACAAAATAGAGGAAATTGGCACAGATATTAGCTCAGGGCAAATCTTCGTCAGGAAAAAAAAAAATCTGGAAAGTTTGGGAGTTGCCTTTTTTTGCCCTTTAACCACCAAAACTAAGTTATGAAAACTTGATTATCCTGCCCAAAGACTTCTAATAAATTCTTTTGTAGTTATGTTCATAGTTAGTACAAGTAAGGGTAAGGTTAGCTTTTGTTAAACACTCTCTGTCACATTTCATTGACATCTTGATTGCTTCTAAATCACATGTAAGACTTTCCTGACTTTTGGCTGGATTCTCTCCTTCTATGGGCAGGTGAGTATAACAGAGCTGTTTTTTGTTAATGCTGTCTTGACCTAGTTTTGAGGCTCTGGCTAGAGGTAAGTCAGTTCTTCTTCCTGAGCAGCTGATTCAGTCCATACCCCAATCACTTTCCTTATCAGATTCTCACAGTCCAGGGCCAGTAGGTCACTATGCACCAGCCCTAATTACCCAGAGGCCAGGTACCAGACAACTGGCCCCTATGCCCTGGCGCCCATAGAATTATTCAAATTAGCCAATCTAGAGGGAGTCTAGCAGGACTCCCTGGAGGGGAGTCCTCAGGAAACGTAGCTAAACCCCTCCATTTGCCACACATAAACTGCCCTCTCCAGCTCCAGCTTGCTGTTACCCTGTGCCTGGGTGCAACCCACTGTGTGACCCTACCTGACAGTCTTCTCTCATTTGGAACTGTAAGTTATAAAGAGTTTTGCCTTTATCTATCCGAGTGTCAGTGTTTTGTGTCCCGCCATCAAAGCATCTTTAGATCCTGTAAGACAGTGAGCCCTTTCATCCATCCACCTATTCCTCCGTACCACAAACGTTTAACACATATTCACTATGGGCAAGCCCTTTGCCAGGCCACGGAGGAGGTCGCTATGGTCCCTGTACCTGAAAGCTATTAAAGATGCAGATTTCTTTCCTACCTCAGCTCTAGCGTATTGTCAGGTGTTTCCTCCCTCACTCCATTTTTATTTTATCATTTGCTGCTGAAATTAATAGCTCTGCATTGCTTTTGCACAATCCAATCAAGGTAGCTGGCAATCTGTGTGCATATGAATTTTAGGAATGAGACATTCTATTTGAGTTCATATGGATTTATTTTCCACAATACTGATTGGATATACTTTTTAAAACAGTAATGGCCACTTGAAGATACTGACTATTATCAACAGTTTTCACCAAGATGCCTTTGATGCATGAACTACCGAGAGGAAAAAACCAGAAAACCTATTGTAGTTAATATCGTGAACCAGCTGTGTAATAAAAAAATTCAAGCAACGTGTTACCAAACGGTGCCATCTGTAAAAAGAGTATTTTTTCTATCAGAGGCAGCAGGTGTGGTATTTGTTTGGAGGACCAGTTCCTTATCTTGCTTTCGTAGGGCAGCCAAAGCCATTTTAGGATGGCGAGAGATGTCGCAAGCTCATTTGGAACACGTCTCTAGTGGACGGGGAACTGTAGGATTCACACTTGAAGTTCTCTGTTGTTAGAAAGAGATGAAACTGCTTTGACTTTAGGAGTACGGGAGGTGTTAGGAGCTGCCTGGCATTTTGACTGTGTTTTTTGAGACGAATATGTATGTGTGACTGTCTGGGGAAAAACCACACACAACAGAACCCGAAGCAAATCACATTGGGTGATATATTGCCCCTTACCATCAGTCATATCCTATGCAATGTAAACAGAGTGAAGTAATTTGCTACTTTCCTGGGTTCCATTATGTATACGTGTTTATTTAATCAGAACTAAATGATATTACACGAAGTTTCCCTTGGCCTCCTGAGGAATCCAGATTCAACACTTTCTGCGCTGTTCCGTGCTGGAGAGCGAAGAAAGTGTAACCATAGTGATGGAATGGAAATGATTTTCTTTGTTCAGAGGCTTCAATATCCAACAGACATTACAGTTTTCAAGGTCAAAAATATATTAGGATGAGATAAAAATTAAAGAAAAATGTGCTGGCTTAGCTACAAAAGCTAATTTAGTTTATGCATTATAAATTATGTTAAAATGACTAAAATGAGATTTCTCAGCAAGTACTAAATGTGTGGTTTCACAAAACTAATTTCCAAAGATGAACATGATTACAGAATTTAGCTTTAAAAGCTTTTCAGGCCATCAGAGAAAACAGCAAAGCTATCAATTATCAGACTTTAGTGGTGCCTCTGTCAGAAATATAATGGTATTTTTAGCATTCTGCTCAGCGTTTACTAAATTAAGAATGTCTACAAACAAATCAATTAATTGGGACATTATTTAATTAAGTAAAACATGTGATCTGCCAAAGAACCTTAAGCAGATGATTATAACAAACATCCCAGTAGCCTTCTTCTTCTATTGAGGGAGATAGCAAGCCAAACAATAAAAGGAAGATGGAAGCTACGGAAAATGAAATGTTGATCAAACAAGCAAACACAGCCTCATGCTTTTCTGATTCACGCTGCATACTTATGTCATTTTAAAAAGTGCTTGTTTTGAAAATCTGTGACTTCCTGGGAGAAGGTCAATGTTGTCTGTCAGTCATTCCAGTCCTGTTAGGTGGATATGTGGCATTTGGATTTTTTGTAACAATGCATTACGAACATAAAAGTATCTGTATTCTCATGTGTAGTACACTTAAGTCTTCGGATGCAACAAGGTTACTGGATTCCTGGTATTTGTTTCCATGTTATTGGAAAGCTAAACAGTTCAGATTCAGTGAAGATTTATTTTGGACCCACTATAAGTAAGGCCATTTCAGACAAACCATCTCATTGAACCTTTTGACAGTCCTGTGAGTTAGGTATCAAGATCCCTGTTATAAATGGGAGACTGAGGTTCAAGGAAGCTAAGTATTTGCCCTGTATTCATATGCCTGGTAAATTGCAGAGCTAGCATTTAAACCCATAGCATACGATATCAAATACCAAAGAGTTTCCAGTATTCCAGAAAATCTTTTCTGCAGGAAAGCCAGTGTAGACGAGCCTGGATGTAAGCAGGACTGCACCAATGAAATTACTAACCTGCTGGCCAAGGGACTCATTGGAAATACATCTTCTCAAAAGAGAGTTAACAATGATTTGGTTAGGGAGGGAGCAGAGGCGATCATCAAATACTGCTTGGATGAGTCAAAGTATCTAATTGCCTAATCCTACTGGGCATCATGGAAAAGATGAGACTGCCTATTCACCTTTAAATAACCCAGAATAGAGTTCCATCCTTATTTGAAGTTATTGCAAGTATGGAGCAAGAGTAAGTTAAATGAAGTGTGATGGAAAGCAGGCGAGGTGATACTGGGAGCAGGTGTTCAATAGTAATGTTGTGACTTGTTAGAAACTTTAAAATCGAATCCCTTCCTTTTTGTTAATCAAGATTGTCTTTTCACATATATCAAAACGATGAGCTTGTGTATTGAGGAACATCTCATGAGCTACATCAAACATCCTTGAAAGCATTTTCAAAAATTATTATTGGTCCTACCCAGGTGACTCTTAACATCCAGGCCAAGTAAGTCTTCCAGTTCTCTTTGTTCTCTTTTTTCCCTCTACGCCTCTTAGACCCAGGTGCATCCCTGAAATGATTGTGCATCTGGGCTTTCTCGTCCTGCTGGGTTTATCTTTCTGAAGATTCTCAAACAAGATATGGATGTAATTCTGCAAGTCATTGACACCTGATTATCTGAGAATGATAGAGAAACCATGAGAACCTCAGAGTGCTCTTAAATTCTTATCTCGCTAAATATTAATTTTTAAGTCAAAGTTTTGTTACTTCTTATTATTCACATTTTCATTACTAAGTAATAGATTAAACTTTTAATGAAATGCCGTGTTGTAAATGTGTAATGCTTCCACTCAATTCTAAAAATAAAAGAACTTACTATGTTCATCATCAAATCGGAGAGAAAGCATCTTATTGCTCAACCTTTACCTGATGATTGAGGTGAGATGCTGGATGTACTGGCTGGAGCCACAGGGAGGGACACCGATGGACTTCAGTCTTTGCCTGCGATTGACAGCATGTGAGCCAAATGCTCCCCTATAATTAGGGTAATTTTGTATGCAACGGGGAAAAACAACCCCTTAAATATCAGTGTGAAATTCAATAGCAAAATACGTCTAGACATGTGAAACCTTCCACATTGAAAGAAGTTATTGAGAAATGATTCATTTTTACATCCTACACCTGCTGCCTGATTCTTCATAATATTGATTTGTGAAAGAACTTTTTCCAAATAGTAGTACTGAGATGTGTTGCTAATAAGATACATAGTTTTTAGCACTTGGTCTTTATTGAGTATCGACGATGTGCTAGATGCTGTTTAGAAAAATCAGAGTAACTGTCTTTATCTTAATAATTCAATTTTCACAAGAATTTTCTTTTGTCATTCATATTAATCAGAGTTTAGGATCAACTAAACATGAATGATATTTGATCTTTTTTAAGAGCAGAAAATTAAGACTTTGAAAATATGCTTTTTATGTAAGGATAGATATTTATAATAAAATTAAAGTTGTGTTTTTCTGTTATTTCACTAATCTGGATACTATAGGGACAGTGTTTTAGACATTCTCCTGTATCAGTTGTTTTTTTACCTGTAGTTACAGGAATGCCCGACTAACAGTCCCTAAACAAATAGTTTGTTTTTCTCAGAGTAAGGAGTCAGGATGTACATGGTGCCTCTTGTTGTTTGACGAGCTCAAAGTCAGGGGCAGCCTCTCTGCAATTTTCTTTACCTTTTCCTGATAGTGACAAGATAGTTGCTGCTGCTCCAAGCATCATGCCTGTATTCACGCAGGACCTAGAGGGGCTGATGTAGTGCTAGAAATGTAAGATTCTTTGATCATAAAGCAAACTTTTCCAGATCTTCTAGCAAACTTCTACTTATCAATTGTTGGCTAGCACTCAGTCATCTGGCCATTCCTAGCTTCAAGGAATTTGAGACAGTGACTATTTAGGTGTTTGGGAATGGGTCTTGGGTTATCTATCCAACAGTACCTGACGTCTCTTGCAAACTAATTTGTATTTTAATGACTAGAATTGATACTGTGACTGAGTGAAATCAGCTATAAGTTGATGCTTTGTTATAAAGGAAAAGGAAATGGATTTAAAGTCAAATAATCTGGGTTTAAATCTCAACTCTGTAGTTTCTGTGTTATGATCCTCAGCAAGCCGCTTACTTTTATAAGTTTCAATTTCCTCATCTCTAAATGGAGATAAGAATTCCTTTATACATAGACATGATGAGGATTAAATAAGGTAAGATATCTTAGAGTATCAAGCACAGATTTGAATATATAGAAATTTACTAAATTGTTCACATATTCATTCTTTCTTTCATTCATATAATTCCGTTGGTCAGTATAAACTTTATTTAGGAGAAGCCATTGAGAAGAGGTCATCACTGGTCAGGTTTGCATCTATGAGGCCAAAGATACATCAGTTGTTCATCTAATGGTCTTGTTCCTGAGGGGATGTGTGTGTGCGTGTGTGTGGTTACTTAAGCGTCTTGATGGCAATGAGGCGGGGATGGAGGAAGGAAGGAAATTAACTTTTATTGACCACCTTTACATACCTCTCTTATCCTTATTTCATTTTTTACCTGATGAGCAGACATTTCTTTTTTTCTATGTTAAACTAGGCTATTAAGCTAAAATCAGAATGGCTTTAACCTCTCATATTTCTAAGCTGTACATATTGTACAGTTTTTCCATCTCATTCACTCTTTTATTTCCCTGGGAACCCATCACAAGTCCCTGGGACCTGGGTAGAAAGACAGTTTTGCTAAATATTGTTCAGGGTCACACATCAAATCTTTCCTTCCTTTCAACCTCCAACTAATATTCCATAAATAGATTGGTTCCCAATTATCTCTCTCCTGAGAGTATATTTCTTCTCCATCTAGAACTCTTCTATCCAGTTCCATCCAGAGATAAAGGATAGTCATTTCTCAACACTAATTTGGAGTCTGAACTTTAGGAACCGCTGTCCATTTCTTCAAGTATTGCCTCTTCTCTGAAGTTCATTGTGCCATCTTTGCTGCCCTGCTGATCTGTCCAGATGTGGCCAATATGGTATACTAAATTGGCTGTGGGTTTGTTCCTGAGGCCCGTGATCTGGGAACCTTACTGCATACAGGTTGTATAACACTGTGTCATGTGTAATGTTTTCTAAGTATGAACAGGTAAACATATGAACATAAATATGTCTTCTGAACAAAGAAACATAATCTCTTTTTTTCCTTCGTTCTTCCATCCATCCATTTATCCATCCTTCCGTCTCTTCCTCCCTCGTTGCTTGTCTCTGCTTCTCTCCCTCTCTCTGTCATATCTGGGTAATCTGCAGAGAGGGGCACTATGAGAGATGAGTGGTAATCTGTGTTTAACACACTGATGTGTTACAGATTGAGAATTCATCACTCCTGAAGGATGGTACATGGAATAAAACCATTCATTGAATGGTTGCCAGAGTTGCTCTGCTCAGCCTCTGTAAATAGATGGAAATATGCATGATGAAGATGAACAGGGCTAAGTACTAATTCCAGACTTTCCTCTAGAGGGAGCTGATGGTCAGGCTAGAGAAAAGCAACAATGAGATCTGTCAATACTGACGGGAGGCAGTATTTGTAAATATAGGCAGTATCACAAGACTGGGTGGGGCTGAGCAATTAATCCTAAACCTGTGGACATAAAAGACATCAGAAACTTTCAGTATAATATCAGAGAAACAACTGCTATGGACCTCATCTTAATGCTATTTGCTCATGCTAAAGTGCTAACATCTTGATATGAGCCCTGGAGACTAATTCAAATATTTTATGAACTTTCAGCCACTCATTCATTCATTTATCTGCTTCTCATTAAATATTTGCTGAGCTTAAATTATCTGCCTAGTCCCGTGCCAGATATTGGGGATGCAGCATTAAATAGTCTTTGCCCCTAACCTCAAGGAACTCACAATCTAATGGAGAAAATAAATGTAGAAGCAGATAGTCACAATTCAGTGCAAAAAGTGCTAATTTGAAGATATGTATGTGACATGATAGTAGGGAAGAAAGCATATGGGGGATTAGCATGAAGAATTGAGATACAGATATGGTCAACCTACCTATTGCCATCTCGAAAACTAGGGGACAAGCTGACAAGGCAAGAAAGAGAGTTATCATAAGACCCTTGAGTCAGGGGCTGCCCCTCACCTGCCATATAACCCCTTTGCCTGATATGCAAGGCTCACCATTCCTTTGTTGGCTCTCAACTCCCATTGGTGGTTTCCAGAACATGCCTTGTTATTTTACATGTTCATTTCATTGTATATGCTGTTTCCCATGTTTGATATCCTCTCTTCTTTCATTCTGTCCTCTTTTGTCCACCTGCTATCTAGAATGTGCTACCCCAGGATTTTATATTGGCTTCCTTCTTCATTGGGTGTGAGCTCAATTATCACTTATTCAGAGATGTCTTCCTTTCTCATCTAGTCTAAAGTGGCAACTCCATCCACTTTCACCATCACACCACTCTATTTTATCTTCCTCTTATTTCCACTTTTCTACATTTGAATTTCTAGTTCATTTATTTGTTTACTGTCTGTGTCCTCTTCTTGATTAACAAGTAAACTCCATGGAATGAAGGCTTTGACAGTCTTATTCACTGCTGTATTTTCAGGGTCTAGAATCAAGCTTGGTAAATAATCAGTTTACCAAGATTTATTAATGATTGATTTATTAATCAATTAATAAATATTTGTTGAATTGATGAAATAATTAATAGACCTTTTTTTTTTTTCCGTTGGAATACATGCCTCTTGGGAGAAGGGACAACCAGTTTTTATCTGTGTATTCTACATACTTAGTACACTTTCTGACACAGAGTAGATGCTCAATAAATATTTACAGAATGAATGAATGGGAGCCGAGGGAGTTTTTGCAGATGACTCCAGGACTGGAACTAAGGTGTTAATACTGAAGTTCTTTTAGGAACATGAACTAATTGCTGAGCTAGGATGGTTTCAGAGTGATTGCTGCTCCAATTGGAGCATGACTAGTGACCTGAGACTGCAACCATGTTGCCTCAGTTGACAAATTAAGCTTGCTAGCCTCGAGCACAAGAATAGGCTTTCCAAACTTAAATGGCCAGGGGAGGAGAGGACAGCCACCACTCAGCCTTTTTATGTTCCATACTCATGGTTTCTGTAGTGATTATGGTATTGACACAAAAACCTGTGGGAGGCTCGAAAATTCAAGTTTTGAAGATTTTATGTACATTATCTTGCGAAATGGTACTCACAAATTTGGAGGTTAGGAACCACGTGAAATGTGGCAAAATTCAAAAGAGTGGTGTCAAAATGCATGAATACTTGCCAAAAGTTGGTCACTTAGTTTGGTGTCCTAAAAAAGCAGAGTCAATATTTAGTGTCCCCAATTGTGTTTATTCCCTTTAAGAAATAAATTTCTTCTAATATGTAAAACTTTCTAACCTTGCTGAGGAGTTTGCCTGTGGCTACATGGAAATTTTAAGATGCAATTGCTTGAGCAAAATGTTACAATATTTAGTAAAAATATAACTGTGAGAGATGCAGGATAGTGTTTATCTTATTCAGACCAGTCAATGTCCACACTGAATGTTCATGCTGCTTAGTAATAATATAGGAAAATTCTTGTATTCATATATGTATGGATTACTCTGACCAAAGTTTAGAGGAAAACAAAAATCATCCTTGGGCTCAGATTCTTTGAAACATCTTCAGATACAAGCATAAAATTATTTGATAAAATTATGAACAATAAAAACGTCTTTTCAAAATAGATTTGCCCCAAAAACTTCTGTGTATGAATTTGATTTCAAAAGGAATCATGTAATCTGTATGCCAAGTGGTGTTGGAGAGCCTTCATTTAATTGTATTGGCATGAAATGACTGAATTCATTAGTAATGGAGAGAAGAATGATTTAGTATCAGCTTTCCTGTCCGAGGAAGCTTCACTGTTTAGCTTTCGCTTCTCTAAAGGCCCAAGGGGAGAGTGGGTGGTAAGGAGGTCGCTTTCTTTCTAAAACACTGCCAGGATCTGAAACTCTCGCTTGAAAAGAAAGTAGTGAAAATTCTTTCAAGTTCATCACACATTTTGATCTGTATGGACCTTGGAGATATTTTGAAATATTTTATAAATCCGAAAGAATCAATTTATCTGAACCTTAATTTATTCAAACCTTGTATTGTGTCATTTGGAATGTAAGAATATTGAATCCTTGCCCTCAAAAAGCTTATAATCTGTTGATGCAGGTAGGAGAATTTGCACATAAAAGGTAGTAAACTGCCCAATGAATGGGTCAGTCATGACATGATAGAGGAATTCAAAAAGAATGGCTGGCATATCTAGGTCTCATGCTGAGCCAAATGTAAGAATCAGTCAGTACAGCTTGCTTTAAACTTTTCACACATATTCCCAGTAAAAATATAGAAAGTGAGGGGCATATATTTCAACCTTTTGAATAATTTGAAGTACCTAATGTTTCAGTGTAGTTACTGCTTTAAGGTAATATAATCGGTTTTTCCACAAGAAAATTATAAATTATGAGGCTAGGATATTAAAAGAAACATCTTGGAAAACACCTTCCCCAACTCCCTGTATGTTCCAGCGGCTTCCAGGAGTCCCATGTCAACTTATGGTGACACATCATGAGTGTTTATCTCCCTCACTTCAACAGAAGCTGCATGGGCCCTTGTTTGTCTTGGTCTAATAGAGAATTTGATGGAGTAGGTGGAAATGGGTGTTCCTTGAATTAAGGAACAAACAAATAAGCGGTTTTATCCTCTACTGTGATATACTTGGCTTATACTGTTGCGTTATCTCTAATGATGTTGGCTTCTCTTTGGTTTTTTGAAGATGCCAATCTCTTTCCTGCCTCAGGCTTTTACAAAAACCTTCTCTCTTCTGAGAAAATTCTCCTTGTTCTCATTCTCTAGTCACGTCTTCTGACCCAATTACCTCCTCAGAAAGAACTTTTCTGACCACCCTGTCTAAAGTGGATTCCCTCTGCTGCTAGGTCAGCTCCTTGTTTTTTTCCCCCGTAATAGCATATACAATGCTTTATTGTTTATTTTCTTCTTGCCACCCTCTCCACTCTGTATCGGCTGTATTATAATCTTCATGATGGCAGGCATATGTGTAATTGTCAGCTCCTGCAACTCCACTGCTTGGCACAGTGCTGGATACATAGAATTCAATAAACATTGGTTAAAAGAATAAATAATGCTCATGTATAGGACACACTCATTAGTAATATTTGCCCTCAGGCTGAAATATGTATTAGTTTGTGATATATGTACAAAATGTAACTCCACATCTTTTTTTTCCATTGGTCTAGCCATTTGGTGCATTGAGACACCATGGTAGAAAACCACTTGGCTGTAGTGTGTGGATTATGAGGCAACAGAGGGGAGAACATGGTTCTTTAGGACAGAGTATCCCATTTGGGAAGGTCAAGTACGTGACAGGCTCTGGAAAGCACCTATGTTGATAACTTCTCATGGCTTACTGTTTTAATTTCCTTGGTTATATGAATTCTTCACACATTCTTCTCTTTCTCCCTCCCCCTGTCTCTTAACTGTTTCTTACTATGAGAAGGCTGAAATCCTATATGAGTCTCATCTCTCTGAATATTCTACTTGCCAGACATTGTTTTTCCTACTTATGCAAGCTTGTTTTGTGTTAAAACTTGACTCTTCACCTCATACATACTTGACTCTCCAGCTTCACAGATGCTAAGGAAACACGGAGAGAGTGAACCTGCCCACAGAAGTCGAGTGGGTTGGGGAATGCTTTATTTCCAATAACCACCTCAGGGCTATCATACTCTTATAATGAGGATGTTGGTACTAATGATGATTTTGACAACAATAAAATGTAGATGATCACGTAACCCACATTTCCCCAAATGACATCAGCCTGGGACTACGAGGCTCACAATAACAGCAAGAAACATTCTGACTCAGTGCCTTTCATCAGTGTCTTTGGAACTTCAGCCTACGCCTCTTCATTATGGTCCTCAGGGTGTCACTGGAAAGTCTCATTTGCTCTTGATTGGCTATGACAGTCCCCTGCTTCAACCTCACAATGGTGGTCATATTTTCCCCTGCCAACCCAAGCAGTTCCTACCTGTTGTCACCTGCCTTGGCATCACCCACCCTGGAATTAGTGATGTCAACCCTCTCTTCTCCTCCAAAATCCCCTGTGCCTATGTTATGGTGGAGAATGCCCCAACATCTCTACTGTGTTACAGAAATGTTGCCTGAAATTGTGCTCCCATTTCTTAAAATGACTCCAGTGTTTCAGTCCTCTAATTTCATCCCTAGTACCCTGGTGCAAATATCCTTTAGGGCTGATCTAGAATAGATCCCTGTCACTCAAAACGTTGATTCGAGAACCAGTAATCTAAGCATCATCTGAGAGCTAATTAGAAATGCAGACTCTTGGGCTCTGCCTCAGTCCTATTCAGTCAGAATCTGTATTTTAATGTGATTCTCAGGTAATGTGTAGCTCACTGAAGTCTGAGAAGCAGTGATAGATGATTAGATCAACTTTTCCTGCTTTCTCCTTGGTGAGCGCCACCAAATTAGCTTTTTCATCACCAACCACTCTCTCTTGCTTCAGTAGTTATGGGATAACTGAGTTTCTTAGTGTCTTAAAGGTCTTAGTTCTCCAGACAGCCATAAGCCCCCTGTGATGCCTGCCTCCTAGGCTTTCCAGGTACACAAATACTTGCCTGAATGTGCAATAAATCTTTTAGGACCCCTTGCATTGGAGCTTCAGTCATATAAATTACACTTAAAAAGAAATCATAGTAACGCCAATAATAATACACGCCTTAAATTTCCATTATGCTTTTCTCTTTACAAAAACATTTGAATTGCCATATTCATTGTGTTCCCTAAACAAGACGGTGAAGTGGATAGAACTGGTATTATTACACTTCTTTTGCTGATAAAGAACTGAGGGTCCTAATGATGAATCTAGTTCCCAGATGGCGCACCTGGCACATCTTTGGACTTCAGTTCTCCTTTCGCTACACAAACCAAATCATGTACAAAATAAACACAGGGCAAATGAGAATGCAATGGTGACAAAATGTGGCTGCTGTTTTGAAGATTCATTAAGTCATGAGGAGAGGTTTAATATAAACTTTATGGCCCCAAGAACATGTCTTCATGCCTTGAGGGCTTTTAATACTAAAATCTTTTCTTAAACAGAAAAAATTAGGTGAGAAACATGTTTCAAATGAGATAATGCAGCTGGAAAACAGCTGAAAGCAACATTGCCAACATTTGACAGGCTTACTTGGGTTAACACAGTCACTGTATACTTCTATTATCTTTGAAAATGTTAAAGGAAAGCCAACTCTGTGTTTGCATCTCTTCAATTTATGAACTCAAATGAATTTTAGTTCAAATAGTATTGGTTTGTGATGAAACGTTTTATGCCAGCTTCGGAATAAATCCTCAGGTGTAGCCCTAAGTCTGCTACTCTTTATTGATGAGGCAAACCTCATTGGAAAGCAAGACACTGTTTTCGATTCCTACCTGGAATAAGCCTAAGACGAATTGTTTTTATTTTTAAAATTTTACTCTGCTTGGTACTTTCTCAGGGAGAGATTGATTTGGCAACTTTGGAAAGGATTAGACATTCTTTCTTTGGTTCTCCTCAGAACACTTTGGTTACTTTTTTTGTCAGATGTAATAAACCTCTTCCCATCTACGGGAAGGGGTGCCTGACTGCTCAGGGGCACCCAGAGATTCTCTTGGCTGTGGAAACATAGGAGCCAAAAGACAAACTGGGCCCTGGCTCAGCTGGGAGATATTTCTTACTGAGTTTTCTCTGCTCTGGATACTGAGGCGATGACCCACACTTGTCCAATTCACAGGCCAGAGCTCACTGCCTGCGTCATCAAAAACCTGCCCTCTCTTTGTGTTTCCAGTTGCCTCGGCCCCTGTTTCAATCCTTGCCCTTGGCTCTGTCGGCAGCATACCTCTTTTGGTCCTTAGACTTCCCAGAACTAAAGAAGCTTTTCTTCTCTTTTCATTTATTTTTTTAACAGTCATTTCTTTTCCTTTTTCATCTCCCTTTCCTTCTTCTTCCCCTGCTCCTCCGCCTCCTTTTCCCTTCTTCCTTGTAACAATCTTCTTCTCCTTCCCTTTCTCTGTGGTCAAGTTTTCATTTTAGATGGAGACTAGTCTTTCCTAGTGAAATCACAGAGGTCCTCAGGATATTAATTGACAAGCTGAAACAATCACTGAAGAAGTTTATCTGTTCTCCTAGAGAGTTGCATAGTTATTTCAATGACATCCCAGGCTTGGACACTCTCTGTCTGAAACCGTGAGTTGAACCTGGACCAGGTGCCTAGCACCCAGTAATACCGAGTCCCACTGCCTCAGCTTGTTTGTGACAAGAATCTTGTACCTCCTTCTCTTGTTGCTACAGTTGCTCATTTTTTTTTTTTTTTTAGCTTCAGTTGTGCGATTATCTACATTTTATAAGTTTGTTTCCCCTGTTTTTGACTTTACCCTCACGGTGTTGGGTCTGTTAATCGATTTACGTTCTGTGATTTTTGCCAATTTGAGGTCTTCCCTTTGGTTCTCTCTGTACATAACATAATTAAGTCCTGACCCTTGGAACCCAAACCTAGACTGCTTGGTGGGGTTGGTTTCCCATTCCCCCATCTCAGTCTCAAGAAGTGCTTAAGTGACAGACCCAAGACTAAACTTCTGTTTCTCAATTTAATGGAGCCAATAATCCACTTTCAATAAAGCCTTGCTTTTTTTTTTTTTTGATTTTCTCTCTTTTTTTTTAATTTATTTTTATTTATTTTTTTATTGATATTTTAATGGTTTCTAACATTGTGAAATTTTGGGTTGTACATTTTTGTTTGTCCATCACCCCATATATGACTCCCTTCACCCCTTGTGCCCACCCCCCACCCCCACTGCCCGGGTAACCACAGTCCAGTTTTCTCTGTCCATGTGTTGGTTTATATTCCACATATGAGTGAGATCATACAGTGTTTGTCTTTCTCTTTCTGGCTTATTTCACTTAACATAATACGCTCCAGGCCCATCCATGTTGTTGCAAATGGGACGATTTTGTCTTTTTTTATGGCTGAGTAGTATTCCATTGTATATATATACCACATTTTCTTAATCCAATCATCAGTCGTGGGACACTTAGGTTGCTTCCACTTCTTGGCTATGGTGAATAATGCTGCAATGAACATAGGGGTGCATAAGCCTCTTTGGATTGTTGATTTTAGGTGCGTTGGATAGATTCCCAGCTGTGGGATGGCTGGATCATAGGGCATCTCTATTTTTAATTCTTTGAGGAATCTCCATACCGTTTTCCATAGAGGCTGCACCAATTTGCATTCCCACCAGCTGTGTATGAGGGTTCCTGTTTCTCCACATCCTCTCCAACATTTGTTGTTTTTTGTCTTGGTGATTATAGCCATTCTAACGGGCGTGAGGTGGTATCTTAGTGTTGTTTTGATTTGCATTTCCCTGATGATTAGTGATGTTGAGCATCTTTTCATGTGCCTATTGGCCATCTGTATATCTTCCTTGGAGAAGTGTCTGTTCATTTCCTCTGCCCATTTTTTGATCGGGTTGTTTGTTTTTTTGTTGTTCAGTTGTGTGAGTTCTTTATATATTATGGAGATCAACCCCTTGTCAGATGTATGTTTTGCAAATATTCTCTCCCAGCTGGTTGGTTGGTTGTTCATCTTGATTCTGGTTTCATTTGTCTTATAAAAGCTCTTTAATCTGATAAAGTCCCACTTGTTTATTTTTTCTTTAGTTTCCCTAGTCTGGGTAGGCATGTCATCCGAAAAGATTCCTTTAAAACCAATGCTAAATAGTGTGTTGCCTATATTCTCTTCTACGAGTTTTATAGTTTCAGGTCTCACCTTCAGGTCTTTGATCCATTTTGAGTTAATTTTTGTGAATGGCGATAGCACATGGTCCACTTTCATTCTTTTGCATGTGGCTGTCCAGTTTTCCCAACACCATTTATTGAAGAGACTTTCCTTTCTCCATTGCATGTTCTTAGCACCTTTGTCGAAAATTAGCTGTCCGTATATGTGTGGTTTTATTTCTGGGCTTTCAATTCTGTTCCATTGATCTGTGTGTCTGTTTTTGTACCAGTACCATGCTGTTTTGATTACTATTGCTTTGTAGTATGTTTTGAAGTCAGGAATTGTGATGCCTCCTGCTTTGTTCTTTTTCTTTAGGATTTCTTTAGCTATTCGGGGTCTTTTGTTGCCCCATATAAATTTTAGTATTCTTTTTTCTATTTCTGTGAAGAATGTCATTGGGATTCTGATTGGGATTGCATTGAATCTGTAGATTGCTTTAGGTAATATAGACATTTTAACTATGTTTATTCTTCCAATCCACGTGCATGGGATATCTTTCCATTTCTGTATGTCATCGTGGATTTCCCTCAATAATGTCTTGTAGTTCTCATTGTATAGGTCCTTCACCTCCTTGGTAAGATTTATTCCTAGGTATTTTATTCTTTTTGATGCAATTGTAAATGGTATTATCTTTTTGAGCTCTCTTTCTGTTAGTTCATTATTAGCATATAGAAATGCAACTGATTTTTGTAGATTGATTTTGTACCCTGCAACTTTGCTGTAGTTGTTGATTGTTTCTAACAGTTTTCCAACAGATTCTTTAGGGTTTTCTATATATACAATCATGTCATCTGCAAATAGTGAGAGTTTCACTTCTTCGTTACCTATTTGGATTCCTTTTATTCCTTTTTCTTGCCTAATTGCTCTGGCCAAAACCTCCAGTACTATGTTGAACAGGAGTGATGAGAGTGGGCAGCCCTGCCTCGTTCCTGTTCTCAGAGGAATGGCTTTCAGTCTTTCCCCGTTGAGTATGATGTTAGCTGTGGGTTTGTCATATATGGCCTTTATTATGTTGAGGTACTTTCCTTCTATTCCCATTTTATTGAGAGTTTTTATCATAAATGGATGTTGTATCTTGTCAAATGCCTTCTTTGTGTCTATTGAGACGATCATGTGGTTTTTATTCTTTGTTTTGTTGATGTGATGTATCACGTTGATTGATTTGCGGATGTTGAACCATCCCTGCGTCTCTGGTATAAATCCCACTTGATCATGGTGTATGATCTTTTTAATATATTGTTGTATTCGGTTTGCCAATATTTTGTTGAGGATTTTTGCATCAATGTTCATCAGCGATATTGGCCTGTAATTTTCTTTCTTTGTATTGTCTTTGTCTGGTTTTGGTATCAGGGTGATGTTGGCCTCATAGAATGATTCAGGAAGTGTTCCATCTTCCTCTATTTTTTGGAATAGTTTGAGGAGGATGGGTATTAAATCTTCTTTGAATGTTTGGTAAAATTCACTGGAGAAGCCATCTGGTCCTGGACTTTTATTTTTTGGGAGGTTTTTGATTACTATTTCAATCTCTTTACTTGTTACTGGTCTATTCAGATTCTCCATTTCTTCTTGGTTCAATTTTGGGAGGTTGTATAAGTCTAAGAATTTATCCATTTCTTCTAGATTGTCCAATTTGTTGGCATATAATTTCTCATAGTATTCTCTTATAATCCTCTGTATTTCCATGGTATCCGTTGTAATTTCTCCTCTTTCATTTCTAATTTTATTTACTTGAGCCTTTTCTCTTTTTTTCTTAGTAAGCCTGGCTAAGGGTTTGTCTATTTTGTTTATCTTCTCGAAGAACCAACTCTTTGTTTCATTAATCCTTTCTACTGTTTTTTTGGTCTCAATATCATTTATTTCTGCTCTGATTTTTATTATTTCTCTCCTTCTGCTGGCTTTGGGCTTTGTTTGTTCTTCTTTTTCTAGTTCTGTTAGGTGTAATTTAAGGTTGCCTATTAGGGCTTTTTCTTGTTTGTTAAGGTGGGATTGTATCGCTATGAGTTTCCCTCTCAGGACCGCTTTTGCTGCATCCCATATGGTTTGATATGGCATGTTATCATTTTCGTTTGTTTCCAGATAGTTTTTGATTTCTCCTTTAATTTCATCAATGATCCATTGGTTGTTCAGTAGCATGTTGTTTAATCTCCACATTTTTGTCACTTTCCCAGTTTTTTTTTCCTGGTTCATTTCCAGTTTCATAGCCTTATGGTCTGAAAAGATGCTTGTTATGATTTCAATCTTCTTAAATTTATTGAGGCTTGCTTTGTTTCCCAACATATGGTCTATCCTAGAGAATGTTCCATGTGCGCTTGAGAAGAATGTGTAGTCAGCTGTTTTTGGGTGGAGTGCTCTGTATATGTCTACTAGGTCCATCTCATCCAGTTTTTCATTTAAGTCTAATATTTCTTTATTAACTTTTTGTCTGGATGATCTATCCATTGCTGTAAGTGGGGTGTTAAGATCCCCTACTATTATTGTGTTGTTGTTGATTTCTCCTTTTAGGTTTGTTAATAGTTGTTTTATGTACATTGGTGCTCCTATGTTGGGTGCATATATATTTATAAGTGATATGTCTTCTTGATGGAGTGTCCCTTTTATCATTATATATTTCCCTTCTTTGTCTTTCTTAACCTGTTTTATCTTGAAGTCTACTTTGTCTGATATGAGTATGGCAACACCTGCTTTCTTTTGTTTGCCATTAGCTTGGAGTATTGTCTTCCATCCTTTCACTCTGAGCCTGTGCTTGTCTTTAGTGCTAAGATGTGTTTCCTGAAGGCAGCATATTGTTGGGTCTTGCTTTTTAATCCATCCTGCCACTCTGTATCTTTTGATTGGAGAGTTCAATCCATTTACATTTAGGGTAATTATTGAAATATGAGGGCTGAATGTTGCTGTTTTGCCACTTATTTTCTGGTTCTTTTGCATTTCCTTTGTTTCTTGTCCCATTTGTTTTGGACTGCCAATTCAGTTTGGTTGTTCTGTCTTATGATTCTTCTAGTTTTCTCTTTGTTTATCATATGTGGTTTTAATTTGATTATTTGTTTAGTGGTTACCTTGAGGTTTGGGCAAAAAATCTTGTGTATGAGATAGTCCATTATCTGATAGCCTCCTATTTCCTTATACTAAGTCAATTCAGTCACTTTCCTCTTCCCCTTCTAAGTTGCTCTTGTTATACCTTATTCTATCTTGTGTTGTGGCTGTGTGTTTACAGTGATGAGGTTAAATTTATTTTTGGTGAATTTCTTCCTTTGATCTTTGAGTTTAGTATTTAAGTGGTTGCTAACCTATTCCGGTAAAGATCTACTATTTCTCTGATTTTGTCTACCTACTTTTCTCCTTCCTCCAAGCTTTGTGTTCCCTTTCTCTTCTTTTTTTCAGGCCTGAGGGCCTTCTTGAGTATTTCTTGTAGTGGGGGTCTCGTGGCCATGAACTCCCTTAGCTTTTGTTTATCTGGGAGAGTTACTATTTCTCCATCATATTTGAAGGATATTTTTGCTGGATAGAGTATTCTTGACTGAAAGTTTCTGTCTTTTAGTATTTTGAATATATCATTCTAGTCTCTTCTAGCCTGAAAAGTTTCTGTTGAGAAATCCGCTGAGAGCCTGATGGGAGTTCCTTTGTACGTTATTTTTTGTTTTTGTCTAGCTGCCCTTAATATTGTTTCTTTGTCGTTGACCCTGGCTAGCCTTACCACTAGGTGTCGTGGTGAAGGCCTTTGTCTGTTAATATATATAGGCGTCCTGTTGGCTTCGCTTACTGGTATTTCCTGCTCCTTCCCCAGATTTGGGAAATTTTCAGCTATTATTTCCTTGAATAGGCTCTCTGTTCCTCTTTCCCTCTCCTCTCCCTCAGGAATACCTATAATTCTTATGTTACATTTTCTAATAGAGTCCGATATTTCTCGGAGTCTTTCTTCATTTCTTTTTAGTCTTAGTTCTCTCTCTTCTTCCATCTGGAGTATATCTGTATTCCTATCCTCTAAAGTACTAATTCTTTCCTCCATATTGTCAGCTCTGTTCTTTAAAGATTCCAGATTCTCCTTTATCTCCTCCATTGTGTTCTTCATCTCCATCAGCACTGATTGGTTTTTCTTTATGATTTCAATCTCTTTTGTGAAGAAACTCCTAATCTCATTTAATTGTTTGTCTGTGTTGTCTCGTATTTCATTGAGTGTTTTTATGATAGCTATTTTGAAATCTCTGTCATTTAGTTTATGGATTTCTGTGTCTTCGGGGTTGATTTCTGGGTGCTTGTCATTTTGTTTCTGGTCTGGTGATTTCATATATTTTTGCATTGTGGTTCCTGTGTTGGTTTTGATTTTCCTCATCCTGGAAGTCTCTGGTTGCAATTTCCACCTGCCGCCACTGTCTGGTGGTAAAGGGCTGTGTAGTCTAAGCCCCCTGCGCTCTGCCCCAGTTTTTCTGCTGCGATCTGCAGTTTTGTTTTGTTTTGTTTTTTTTTCCCCACTGCGATCCACGGGTCCAGTCCAGTTTGTTCAGGTCTGCCTCGGATCGCTAGGTCTGGTCGAGCTGCAGACTCCGGGTTGCGGGGAGGGGGGAGCTCTCTCTTTTGCCCTCTGGGTCCCTGACGTGGGAGGCTTCTCGTTTGCCCCTCTTTATCCGCTCTCTGGGGTGCTCAGATGTTGATGGTAGCCCTGTGGCTCCTCTGAGCCCTCTGTGCGGGAGTTTCCCACTGGCTGAGAGAGCCCGAAGAGCTACAGTTTCCCGCCGAGGGCCGCCCCTCCCCCCTCTCTGGGAGCCGCGCGGACGGGGATGGCTGATCTGATGGGGAGGCAGCGGAGTTCTCCTTACCTCTCCCCACTTCCTCCGGGGGCCCAGCACGTTCCGCTCTCAGATGTGCGGCAGTGTGGATCCCTGCGCTCTAGGTTTTCACTGTCTGGGATTCCGTTGTTGGTCTGTGGCTGTTGCTTTTGTTGTATCTTGTGGGGGAAGAATTCACGGGAAAGCTCACTCCACCATGGTGCTGACGTCACTCTTTTCCAAAGCCTTGCTTTTGATGCAGTGAAGACCAGGGCTACCTTGGATATAATGGATTTGATTTTCTTACACATTCTCTACCTCTTTGTCACTGTTAAATATTTATTTAAATTTAATGAAATTTATATAAATGAAGAAGGCCACAGGGAAGGTATAGCTTACCTTCTCCAGTAGATGTATCCTGAAAACATGTTGGGTTAATAGAAGGCCTGTACATGAATTCTTATTAAAATATCTTAGGGGGTATTTAAAAAACCTCAGGATAAAACTTTTACAGAGTAGAAAAACAAAAGTCCATGTATGTATTCTGTATCAGTCAGGAGAGGAAAGTTTATGCTGCAGCAACAAATAACTCCCCAGTCGTAACAAATGTATTTATTCCTCATACTGTTTGTCCAAAATGGGTTGGTCAGGAAGCTCTGGAAAGTTGATGGAAACTCCATCTTCACACACTCTTCTAGGATCACTCCAGAAGTGGGAAGAAAACTCAGGAGCATCTTGCCTCAGCAATTAAGTGTTCTGAGCTGGAAGTGATGGTCCAATGCCCAGACCTACTCCCTTTGTTGTACCTAACCAAAAAAGGGCTAAGAAGGTCAGTCTTTGGTATGTGTAGAAGGAAATAAGAACTGGATATCAGTGAGCAGCACTAATGACTATCACAGTCTGCCTTTCTGGTTACCAAATCTTTGCTCCTCTCTCCTCCCCCCAGCTAAAATATACTCTTTCCCTCTGCTCCCCTATGGGAGACAACCCAAATCCCATCCAGTCATAGCATCCACACAAAGTCCAGAATCTCTCGTGGTCTTATATCAGGAATGATGCAAGACATTTGTGTTGAGTCCAGATATGGCTCCTGATGATCAAGAGACCTATAACTAGAAATGCAAGTTATCAACTTCCTTCCTCATTCACTACTCACACCCAATAGACAGTGCAAAAACAGGGCCTGGATAATTTCAGCGATATTCTTGTTTGGAAAGTGTACCAGGGGAAGGCATAACACAGTTACTGGGTTGTTACAACTCACAAGTCCCACTGGGCAGATGTTATCAAGGGTTCCTCTTCAGGAGTGGGAGGGGCTCCCTGGTTCATTATATCCACAGTCCTTGGCTCAGTCCTCTGGAAGAGTCTTCCTTTCCATGATCTTCGTTGGCCACATTTGAAGCAGATGTGAGAGAATATACCTTCTGTGAGGGTTAGGCAGACTTGTTAGCTTACATCCTATCCAGTGATGGTTGAAGCCTCAGTGTTATTTTAAGTCATGAACCTCACGTTCTCTTTTAGTTCAAGTTGATTCTTTTGGCAATACAATTCTCTCCAAAACTTCACTGGATTTTTATCATGTTGATTTCAGTGGGCTTCATGTACCAAAAACGCATGACGATTCCTTTCTAGATATAATAGTCACGTTTGTTGAGTGTCTCTGCTTCCTCACTCTCACGCCCCCCTCTTTCTCTCTCTCTCTCTCTCGCCCTCACTCCCTTGATTTCAATGTGGGTATCTCGAGCCTATCAGGTGTTCAGAACCACGCTTTTCATCTCTTTTCCATAAAGAATTTTATCCATTTTAAAAGATTTTCTAGGTATCACTGTGTGGTAGGCATAATAACGGTTCCCCAAAGATGTCCACATCCTAATCCCTAGACTTGTGAATATCCTATGTATGTGGTAAAAGGGAATTAAAGTTGCAGATGGAATTAAGTTTGCTAATCAGTTGACCTTAAAACAAGGAGAGTATGTGGGGGTGGGTCCAATGTAGCCACAAAGGTCCTTAAACGCAAAAGTGGGAGGCAGAAGGGGAATTACTGTCAGAGTCAGAGGCATGCAATAGGAGAAAGACTCCACTGGCCATGCCTGGCTTTGAAAATGGAAGGAGGCTATGAGCCAAGGAATGTGGGCAGCCCTTGGAACCTGGAAAAGGCAAGAAAATGGATTACCTCCTGGAGCCTCCAGAAAGGAACACAGCCCTGTTAACACCTGGATTTTAGCCCAGAAAGATCCATTTAAGACTATCAGAACTATAAGAGTAAATGTGCATTATTTTAAGCCAACAAGTTTGTAGTAATTTGTTAAAGAAGCAACAGGAAACTAACATATATCTTAAATCTGGTCAGAGCTTTTATCACTAGCTTCTAACACTGTTGCCATATCTTTAATTTAGTATTAGCTGCAAGACTGAGTTTTAATCAGCCTTTTTTGCTCAAAAACCATTTCTCAGTTACATATTTTACTGTTTGAGTAAAGGAAGTAGTCGTTTTTTCTAAGACTACAACCCCCTGAATTTGTGAACTTTCTATTTCCTTTTTATTCCAGTTTGTAAACCAACCAGTTCTTTCTTCAGCTTATCTCTACTGTAACACCTTGTCATATGGAGCCAATAGCACCCAGCACATGTTACTAACATTTTGTTTTCCAACTTACTCCCCTAGTTCTCCCCTATATTAGGTGTATAGTATGCCTTCCAAGTTATCGCACATGAAATTTTACCAAATATTCTGCCACTGCATAACATGGAGCACCATTCTTCCAGCTCCGTGGATGGTTTTCTCACCACAGTTTCTAATCAATGCTACATTCCTGTAATGGTAGGAGCCCACTTCTCTGCACTAATTTCTATTGGTTGGGAGCTGTTTCCAATCTACTCAAGATGAGAGAGATTATGCTATGTAGCAAATAATCCTGAAATCTTAGTGGCTTAGAGAAGAAAGGTTTATTTCTCACTCACACTGTGTCTATCCTCAGGGCTCTGCTCTGCCTTGTCCTAATTCCAGAACCTCAGCTAGTAGAGTAACCACAGTCTGGCACGTTGCTAGTCTCTAACGCATAGGGAAAGAGTGTATGGCTAACCACAGACTGGCTCTTAAGCTTTCACCAATAAGTGACACACACACGTTCGCTTACATTACCTTGGCAAAATCAAGTAACACGGCTACATCAAACTCCAAGGGAGCAGAGAAGTGCAATCCTACCATATGCTGTAAAGAGAACAGGAAATATTTGGTGAACAGAAATAATGACTACCACACCCTTTACTGATTTTTCTAAATTGAGGTTTATTATAGTAGGCCACAAGTATATACAGAAATGGGTGACATACTATGAGAAAAGATGACTCTGAAGAAATATTTTTGGCATATTTGCAACGGGGTTGTAAATGATAGACACATATAGTTATAATCAACTGCTTGTTCTGACTTCATATTTTAAAAGCCTATTAGTTTGCAAGTACATTTAGAATGTAAGGAATACTTAAAAACAACAAAAGACTGACATATCCCAACTAAACACCTAGGTATACACCCAAAAAGAAATCCAAAATGCCAACAAAGGTTCATATTTAAAAATGTGTAATTCAATGTTATTTATAATGAAAAATTTGCAACAACCTGTATACCTCTAAATAGGGTAAATTATGATACATTTATTCACTATAATATTATCTAGCAATTATGTAAATATTAAATGCCGGAAATTGCTCCCAATCTGACATTAACTTAAAAATAGAATAGAATACTGCATGTACAGTTTAAACTTTAGCCTGTGAATATGTGCAGAGAAAAACGACTGCAAGAAAAAATATAAACACTAATAGTGGCTATATACGAGTGACGGGATTAGGATTGATTCTAATTGTTTTTTTCCCCATTTTTATTTTCCAGATTTTCTTCAGTAACAATATTTTACTTTTATGTCCAAAATGGTAAGCATAATAAAGAAGAATGAAAATATATTTTTTCTAAAAAGGATTTATGGTGTGGCTTTTACTAAAGCCTGTCAGTACAACTGTTAGAATGGAAATAGAAAATTAAAATTATGTTTGGTAGGCAACATTCTAATGATCTCCCTCCAAAATTCCCATCACCTGGCTATTCAGTTAAACACCAATCAAAGTGTGCTGTGAGGGGACTTTGAGGTGGAATTAAGGTTCTTAATCAGCTGCTCTTTAGGTAGGAAGAGATCCTGGGTTCCCCACATAGGCCCAATGTAATCACATGAGCCCTTAAAAATGGAAGATGGGGCCCAGCCTGGTGGCGTAGCGGTTTAGTTCACGCGTTCCACTTTGGTGGCCTGGGATTCGCTGGTTCAGATCCTGGGCGAGGATGGGCGCACCACTCATCAAGCCTCGCTGTGGCAGCATCCCATATACAAAGTAGAGGAAGATGGGCACAGATGTTAGATCAGGGCCAGTCCTCACAAAAAACAGAAACAAACAAACAAAAAAACATGGAAGACTGTGGAAGAGTCAGCTAGACAGATGTGGCAGAAGGGGAGGTCAGAGATACTCAAAGCGTGAGAAGGCCCCAACCCACTGTTGATGGTTTGAAGACGGAGGAAGGGGACCAGAAGTTAAGGAATGCAGGTAGGCTCTAGAAGCTGAGAATGACCCCTGGCTCACAGTTAACAAGGAAACCGAGACCTCAGTTCCACAATTGTATGGGGCTGAATTCTGCCAACAGCCTGAATGAGTCTGGAGGTAGATTATTCCTGACTCTCTAGTGAGGAACACAGCCCTGAAACACCTTGATTTTAATGCAGTGAGACCTTGTCGGCCTTCTGACCCATGGAAACTGTGAGATGATAAATTTGTGTTGTTTTAAGCTTCTAAATAGGTCATACTTTATTATAGTAGCAATAGAAAACTAATACATCATGAAATGGAGGTGAACAAAAATATGCTAATTCAAATGGCTAATACAGTTACCATGAATGAGGCTTAAATACGGCTTTGAACTTCTTGGCAGTCAAGGCAGAAAAGGAAACAATGGGTGACAATTTTATTTTATTTATGAGGGCTCCAAATGTTCCTCTAACAATTGCTTTAATGGGGACCTGCGTGCAATAACCTCCTCATGCACCTCTTTGCCTTTAATTATAGGGCATCCCAAGTCCAATCTTTATATTTACTGCATAGAATGATCTTTCGACAATCAAACCGAAATACGTCCTTTTCCTGCTTGATATCCTTCAGTAGCTCTGCATCACTTACAGGATGAGTTTCAAGCTCCTCAACACGACACAAAAGTTCCTTTCAAAATCTGGCCACTGCTTCTACTTCCAGATTCATCTTCTGCCATTGCACCAAAGCACCTACAATCCACCTTTGTACTTGCAGGTCTCTCAAATCAACACCCTTTTTACACTCTTAGCATCAGACGTTCTTTCCTGGGCCTCGAATGGCTTTTCCTTCTTTTCCTCCTGAGGAATGGTCACCTGCCATGGCTCAGCTAAGGTGTCTTCTCTTTGGGAAAGCCTTCCTCATCACTCCCCTCGCCATCCCCTATAGGAAGAGTAAGTCACTTCTTTCTCTGTCCTCCTATGGTGCCCTGCTCCTTGTTCTATGCAGTACTTCGATATTGCAACAAAAGAACTGGCTTACGTATCAGTCACTCCCAGCAGATGGGGAACTCACTGAAAGTAGGTACTATATTGCCTTCAAATTTGGATCCTCAGAATGTAGCATTGTAACTGGCACATAGTAAATCCTCAGTAAGTATTAGTAGAGCAAATGCCTGTGTTAGAGCCTCAATCAGTGTAGAATAAATGGAGGCAGAAAAATGTGATGGAAAACGTCAGATCTGTTTGAATTGCTCCCAATTACAAAGCAGTTTCTTACTTTGTGACTCTGGCAATTATCTGAGCTTCACTTTCCTCATCTACGAAACAGGAGAATAGTATCTCTCTCACAAGGTCATTGTAAGGATTAATTATACTGTCTGTAAAATGGACAGCATTGTGCCTGGCACATTGTAGATATTTGGAAAGTGGTGATGTGGCATGAAAGAAAGTATTTAGCTATGAATATGGTTGTTACTTAAAAATGACAAACTGTGTTTTTATTTAAAAAGTTGAATGAGGGGCCAGCCCCAAGGCCTAGTGGTTAAGTTTGGTGCCCTCTGCTTTGGCAGCCTGGGTTTGGTTCCTGGGTTTGGCACGGACCTACACCACTCCTCATTGGCCATGCTGTGGTGACATCCCACATGCAAAATAGAGGAAGATTGGCACAGGTGTTAGCTCAGGGCCAATCTTCCTCAAGTGAAAAGAGGAAGATTGGCAGCACATGTTAGCTTAGGCCCAATCTTGCTCACCAAAAAAAAAAGGTGAATGAAAATATCAAAATAATTTTTAAAATAGAAGTTAACTAATATAGAAATAATAATTTAATAGCAACAAATTAGCTTGAAGTTCTCGTGTTACAGTAACAAAGACTGGGAAAAGATGGGGGTAGTGGTGAGGGGAACTTAAAAGCTTACAAAATTCCTTCTCTTACCTAGAGAGGACTCAAAAGACAGCACTTCACAATCTTGAATTTTATTATTATGTGGTGATGGGTTGTAATTAGTATTTGGGTGGTGAACATGATGTAATCTATGCAGAAATATAAGTATAATAATGTACACCTGAAATTTATATAATGTTATAAACCAATGTTATTGAAATAAACAAAAAATTAAAAAAAAAAAGAAAGAAATACAGGTTAGGGGGCCGGCCCCGTGGTGTAGTGGTTAAGTGTGCGTGCTCCGCCGCTGGCGTTGCAGGTTTGGATCCCGGGTGCGCACCCAGGCACTGCTTGTCAGGCCATGCTGTGGCGGCGTCCCATGTAAAGTGGAGGAAGATGGGCATGGATGTTAGCCCAGGGCCAGTTTTCCTCAGCAAAAAAAGAGGAGGATTGGCATGGATGTTAGCCCAGGGCTGATCTTCCTCACAAAAAAAAAAAAAAAAAAAAAAGAATATAAAAGAAATACAGGTTAATAGTTACTTTACTCTTTAGTAGATTTAACAAATTAATTCATACATTTTATGTTACTTTTCTCCCACTGAAGACAGAAAGTAGTGCACTTAGCAAGAAAGGGAAAAAAATGAATAAAATGTCAAGCATATTTGTTATAAACAGTGGCAAAAAAAACCCCTACTACAAAAGCAACTACGTGATGTTAATGATATACCTAAAATAAATAAACTTGGAAAGGTAGAAAAATAACAGTTTGGGCAAGGACTTGCCCTGTCAAATGAAACCAAAAGGAAGTAGGCGTGGCAAAGTTGACGTAAGTCAAAGCAGAAATCAGGTGAAAAGTGCTTAATAGGAGGAAAGATAATTTAACACTGATAAAAGATACAATCAGTGGTGAAATGTATCAAAATGTATAATGCAAAATGTGTTGAAAGCACCAGAAGAAATCATCAATAACATAATGTTGTATAAAATGTTATTAGATCTATCCAGGAGGCGAAAGGATTGAATCAATATGGATATAGAGAATTTGATCACTATCATAAGATTAGTATTTGTATCAAACTTAGTAGCTTACAAACAGGGAAAACACCTTTTTTCATGTATCATAGAATTTACAAAAATTAATTTCAAATGTGAAAATTCACTGGTCAAATTCTCGGGCCACAATAGTTTAAGGAAAAAAATTCCTTTGGAAATTATAAAAGGGGAACTTTTGTATATAACTGTTGGATTAAAAGGGAGATCAGAATTATCATTATAGATTATTAAAAATAATATTTATCAAAACTTGAGAGTATGACCACATCTATACCTATAGATATATCTTTAATGCTATCATGATTATGTAAGAAAAAAATGAAAAATGAATGGATGAGCATAAAATTAAGAAATTAGAAAAACCAAAATAACAGCCTGCAGAAAAGAAGATAATCATAAATGTTAAATCAGAAATCAATAAGTTAGGGAATAAAAAACCATAGAACTTATTGATGATTCCGAAATCAGATCCCTTGGGGTGAAAATCCATCTATTAAATAGCTTAATGGGTGAATAGCATTTTCAATAAAAACAAATGAGACAAAATACATATGCTGTACATGACACTAGGACCAAGCATACATGTAAATACACACATATAAACTATTGTCAGAGAAAGTATGAATTATCAAAATGATGATTGAAGAGGTGGCAAATTTAAGTTGATAAAAAACCATGAAGAAATAAGAGAAGAAAACTGGCCACAGTTTTATGAGCAAATATTCTAATTTTTAAGGGCCGTATAATTTCCATATTTTTGAACTATTTTAGAATACAGAAAAGTTTTGCTGTTTGCTTATTCTTTGTTACTAATAATTCAACTTGATAAATGTACTCTCTTCCCACACAAACACACTAAACTGTACACAATTTCACTCATAAATAAACACCAAACAGAAGACCTAAATAAAACACTAGCAAATCCTATACAGACATACATTAAAAGAATAATAGATTATGACCAAGTGGAATTTATTATAAGAATGTGAGAAATACAATGTTGTACTAATGTAAGAATAACGACTGAGAAACGATGACCTAGAAACAAATCTAAAAGTATACAAGAATTTGGTATACAATAAAGTTGATAAAAGAAGTCTCTCAGGGGCTATAGGAGTTATTCAAGGAATAGTGCATACAACTGGTTAGCTATTTGGCAAAATATGTTTTGATCCTTATTTAATGATTTATGTCAAAAGCAGATAAAAGAGTTAAATGATAGAAGAATAAGAAGAGAATAAGGGAAGGAGAAACAGGGAGAGAGAAAGAGATAGATAATGAGTGGATGGATAGATGGATCAAGAGAGGGAGAGAAAGAAACTAGAGGGAGGGGCGGGGAAGGAAGGATAGAGAGAGACAAGGTAGAAATAACTAAAGATAGTGTGGGCGGATTATCTTTCTGAAGGATAGCGAAGGACTTTCTGAGCATAAAAGCAATGGTGAAAAGCACAAAGAAAAATATCAATTGACTTAATTCCGTAAATATTAAATCTTTTGTACGTACAAACCCATCAGTATCAAAATTCAGTGTCAAGGAACAAACTATTTTAAAAAGGTACCACAAATAAGAGACCAGGTTAATATCCTTGATGTATAAAATAAATTCAAATGGAAAAATAGGCAAATCAAAGAAGAAATGCAACTGATAAAAGTATTATGAGAATAGTTTGACAGCTTTTGAACTAAGCAGAAAAACTAACAGTCCAGGCAAGAACATCAAACCCAAAATAAGAAAGAATTAGGGATCAAAAGCTTCACAAAAAGTTTGCAAACAAAGCAAAAACACTCATTACAAAATGTTTTTTGTAGAGAAATTATATTTAATATTTATTTTTAGTTAAGGAATTCTCAGGTAAAAAACCATAAATAAAAATCTGAGTATGAAAAAGATGATTTGGTTAAGCTGATAGATTTTAAACTATAAAGTATAATTTAGATTCATTTCTAAATTATTGTGTAACTCTTGTGTCAGATATGCCTGATGTAGGAAAAGCCCAAATCATCCTCTAGGGTGATCTCAGGTTAACGGGCTTGAGGCTCAGCCAGAAACACACAGAGTCCATGTAACCAGGAGGCAGGAGGTGCTGGAGTCGAGAGCATAGGTGCTGGCGGCGGTCCTCTGCTCACTTGCTATAGCTGAGTTACCCTCGGCTGGTGACTAACTATCTGCAAATCTCACATTTCTTCATTTGAAAAATAGGCAAACATGGGTGTTGAGAGAATCAAACTATGTAATCCATGTAGAATGCTCAGCATAGTTCTTCACACTTAGAAAGTACCAAATAAATGTTTGTCATCATTATTATTCTAATCACACTGGGCACAATTCATCAGGAAATGTAACTGGGGTCCTACTCTCTGAATAGTTTTTTGAAAAGAGACAATGGGAAACCAGCTGAGAAGCTTTGCCACCCAGTTCTCCCTAGCGAATGAAGTCTTACCTTGGCCGAGCCATGTTACCTCTGTAATCCATCTTTAGTTTCCTTCCCTTGAAAATGAAGTTGTCACCTGCATTGCCTCCCTCCTGGAGCATGTGAGAGTCCTTTGGAAACAGTAAAGCACAGTATTGGTGGAATTACCGCTATAAATATGCTACCACCATTACTATCGCTAGTCTCTGTCTTTTTCTTGTGTTACTGGCATCATTTTCCACCCTATGAAGGGAACTCACATACTGATCTCAAAACATTCCCTCAGCATCTCCATAGTGTGTGATCTAGTACAAGAGGTATCAGGGTTTAGGAAGAGATGTAAGATAGAAACTCTATCCTCATGCAGAAAAATGGAAACTGCCAGCAATACCAATGACTGATTAAAGAGGGAAGAGATTGGACTTGGGGAGACCGGTCTGGAGGATTTTGCAATGGCACAGGTAGGAAGTAGTGAGGGCCTGCTGTAGGATGGTGACGAAGGAAAAGGAGATGAGGGAAGTGGTTGAGCCCCTGTGTCATAGTCTAGAATGGGCTTTGGTTGGTGAGGATTTTGCTTAGGTGGTTATCCATGGCCAGATTTGCTGCTGGAGCTCAGCATATCCCCATCCAGTGACTTCCATCACCTCCAAATCCTGAGACAGAGATGATGGTTGATAGTGATGACAATCACAATGATACTGGTTAATATTTGTGGAATGCCTACTATTTGCCAGGTATAAGTATTAGTTTACTTATATTAGCTCCTCAGAGCAATCTGATAAAATTGGTGCTATTATTCCTTCTACTTTTCAGATTAATAAATGGATGCAGAGAAATGTTAAATAATTTACCCACTCTAGCAAGTAGTAATTACTAGATTCAAATCCCATGCAGTCTGGCTCCAGAGTCCTCACTTTTAACCACTGTTCCACAGTGATAATAATGATGGTATTAAGAACAAATATTGTGGGCTTCCTCTGTTATACCCTGTGCTGACGACCATATGTGAACTCTCCATTTGATTGAACAAGTAATGGCAGCTTAACCACATCAGCTCTCTCAGCAAGGCCTCCACTCTCACATTAAAGCAATAAACCAGGTCAATGCTCCTGAGCTACAATTCCTTTGAGTGTATGGTCCACAGCCAGGGCATGGAGCATTCAGGGGTGGAAATGGATCTTGCAGAAAAGCACATTTCTATTCTCTGAAGTTCTACCTGTTGCCAGAAGCCCTTCAGGTCTCATTCATTTGCTCCATCCTGAAGGAAGCCTACCAATGCCTTGACCCAGTATTGTGACATCCTTAAATCAACATACTCTTATGTCTATGCAGAGTGGCTTCCAGGCCACCAGTTTACTAACATGAGGACCCAGAGCACGTTAGGCAACTTATCATTATTAGTAGTAATATCCTTTGACATGCATTGTTTCTTTTATTTTTCCCTTAATTGTTTTATTTATTTATTTTTTTACTGATTTTTGGCCACCCTACTCTCTTTGGCAGGTTAATTTCTGTGAGCCTTAGTTTCCTCATGTATAAAATGAGGATAATAGTTGTCATGGGGCTTAAATGAGATAGTCCATGTAATACAGTCCTCACTACAGTGCTTAACCCATACAGTAAGTACTCAGTAGATGTTATAACATTGTCTTCATTTTCAACAGCCCCACCGCATGTAGAAGGTATCTATAGCACTCTGGCATAACTGAAAAAAAAAATTAGTAAGTATAAAGATTTTCCCAAAGAGCTGTCTTATAGAAAAAATATAAACAAACATGGGTTCTTTCTCCCACCTGATTTCATGCACTTTAGGGTTAAGAATAATTTAGGAACACCGGCTGGTAGGAAATTAACTAGCCTTCTGAAACATAACCTAAATTGCTGGAGAAAAATGCTGCTTATTTCCACCCAAAAGGCTCAAGAGGAGCTATAATTATTGAGATATTAAATCATTTCAGCTTTGCCCATCCCAACCATTAACACTTTTGTTTTACTTTCAGAGGAGAAAGGAGGTTGAATCTTGGGTGGCTAGGGACTTGGAGAGAGTGAATGGGTGGAGAGAGGGTTCTAGAAGACTAATTGACCTTCAACTGACATAGTCTCTATTAGAAAGCCAATGTAAAGGAAAATTCCAGGGCAAGGGAACAAAATCAGAGAAAGATTTTAAAATTGCAGATGGTTTAACCTGTAAATGACTGATGAGGAGCGGAAGTTGGAGTTAGGGGTTAGAATCTTTGAATGTGGGCTCCAAAAGTGTGTGAAAGGAGCTCTCTTGCGGAGCAAGACAGAAGGAGAGAGCGAGTGAGTCATCACACCTGGCACTACTTCATCCTTCTGAGCCAAGCTGCCCCTGAGGGCATTCCCTTGAGTGTCAGGACCACGGAGAGATCCAGGGAAGAGTGGTGCTGAGCCAAGCTGCCCCTGAGGGCATTCCCTTGAGTGTCAGGACCACGGAGAGGTCCAGGGAAGAGTGGTGGCTGATCCAGCCTAGTCCCTTTAGACCCTCACATCTCCCCTGAGGACACGCAGCCAGAGCCAGGTACAATACAGGTGTCATCTCAACTTTGTCATGGCCTTTTCATTAATCTGCTAATTCTGACCCATTTTGCACTCAGTTCCTGAACACTCTCCACTCTTTTCAGGTTTTGGCTGTATTTTTCTGATATGTATTTATGAATTTTCTTTGCCCTGGGACCTACAACTTCTTTTGGCTACAGATTTGTGCCTCCTTGGGTCACACTTGCCTTTGTCCACCCTAGTTCCCAGGAGACCTGGTAACTTGGTGTAAATAACAGGTTGATACACTTACAGGATTTGTTCTGACCCTACAAGAATGGCCAGGACAGGTGAAAATTATTTATCTGTCAGCCAAAAAGTGCTTGGAGACTGGTAGGAAGGGCATCAAGAAGTCTATGCTATCACGCTGCTTCCCTTTACTCATCCGCTCCAAATGAATCATCCCTCTCATCTGCTCCAGTTTTCTTTACGTTTGTATGGTTGGTCATCTGCATATTTGAATTGTATTAATGATAAAACATTTCAAATGAACAAATCCAATAAAGTAAAGACTTTCTAAACTGAGCTGAGAAGTATTTTGAAAAATGAATACAAATGATTTCAGTATATAATTTTTTGTTAATACATAATTCGCTCAGCCTGGAATAAATTTTAGCTTCCCAGGGAACAGAGTTTGACTAAAGAAAAATATATGCTTTTTTGAATCCAAAAAGGAACACAAGTTAAATTTGGTAAATGCAGACATCCTTATGAAAGGGAGGAACAAAGAAAACAGAAATCAATGGGAAAATAGCCCTAGATATTAACATATGAAGAAATAAAAGAGGCTTCTCTGCTTCCAACTTTTCTTGAAAAGTTTTGGAGTTAAAAGCAAACGGAAAATCCTTAGCTCATTTATGTGACTTGATTACCTTTTCAAATGTAAAACAAAGAAAATTCTTGAGAGGAGAGAAGATACTGGGAAATGGAAAATATTTCCATTCAGCATTTTCTATTTTAAAGAGAAAATCTCTTAGACTGGAAAAGAAGTATATAAGCATGGATCAATAGCTCTGATACTTACCTTTCCTTGTGGAAAAGATTACAGCCATCTACAATATCCAATTAATTGTCTCCACAGCATCTTCTATGGTTGGCCATGCTGAGACAGAGACATGTTCCCCTATGCAGGAGTGACTTTTAAAAGGAAGAAAAGGCAAAAAACTTCCTATGCTCTAAAAAATATCCCCGGCCTTGTCCTCCTGAAAACAAGACATGTAGATTATCACGCTGTAGCAAAAGTGTCCCTTAATTTCACTCAGATATAAGAAATGTAGAAATTGAGCTAAAAGATTAGATTGCCTAATAAAACAATTGACAAAAACAAACCAATGGGGATATATACAAAGGAGAATGGACTATGACAACCCTAGAAGATTGTTTAATATAATGTGAAAAGCTACCAATATAAATGACTCCAATTTACTCCTGTACCCAAATGCTGGAAAAGCTTTTGACAGTTAATTGGAAGCTTTTATTTTTGACATTGAAAAAGCACGGGCTTGCCACAAGAATTCATTTCGTGTGCAGAAACATTATCCGATCATCCAAAGGCCAAAATTAAGGCCAATGTGTATAATTGGAGACCCTTTCCTTTTTCTTGTTTTGACAAGGAAGCAGCCCTAGGCTGTCCACATTTTCCTCTATTATTTGGTTCATCAATAGAATCTCCGGCAGGCAAGATGAAGGAATAAAATGGGGCACTTAAGGCCCACTATTTTATTGTGAGTAGATAATGTGGCTCAATTCTGGGTCGCATGTAGACTTGTAAAGTCCACTTCTTGGAAGTCAAGTGGGACGCTGAATCCCCTCTCCTAGTGGAGGGGCCTATTTGGTTTCGCTCACGAGGTATTTTCCTCTAAGCAGCAAATTCTTCATTGTTAAATAAAGACATGTGTTACAGATGGTGCCTTCTTTGTCCTTGGAAGCAGTAACATATCCCTATTTCATCCTATTTCTTCTTGTACTTGCCCAATTTTTTACCAGAGTAATCTCTATGGAACAGAAGAGTAGAGTTTCCAGTAATAGCCATACATTGTTATTTATTCTAATTTTCTTTTTCTTTCCTAACCAAATATATAAAGAACTGAGATTATCTGCTGAGTAATTAGGTAAATGAGAACTATAGGTTCTTATATGTAAACAAAAAATACATATGTTCAACGAATCATAAAGAAGTATGATAGAGAATTTCTTGACATCTAGTCGCAACTGACTACGAGAATAGTGGCGGTATGGTACATTGTGCAGTTCTCATCTTCTCTTTTTAAACAGTTTTATTGACCTATAACTCATGTACAATGAAATTCATGCATTTAAAGTGTATCATCCAGAGGTTTTTGGTATATTCACAGAGTTGTGAAACCATCACTACAATGAATTTTTGAATATTTTCATCATCTCAAAGAGAAATCCCATATCCATTAGCAGTCATTCCCTATCTCTTCCAAATTCTGAAAGCCCTAGGCAATTATTAATCCACTTTGTTTCTACAGATCACCTATTCTGGACATTTCATAATAAATGGAATCATACAATATATGGGTTTTCATATCTGGCTTCTTTCACTTAGCATAATGTTTTCAAGATTCTTCCATGTTGTAAGATAAATCTTATTAACTTCATTCCTTTTTATGGATTAATAAAATTTAATTGTATGGATATACCATGTTTTGTTTATCCATTTATCACTTGATGGACTTTTGGGTTGTTTCCATCTTTTGGCTATTATGAATAATGCTGTTACGAACATTCATGTGCAAGTTTTTATGCGAACGTTTCCATATCTCTTGGATATGAACCCAAGAATGGAATTCCTAGGTCATATGGTAACTCTACATTTGACTTTTTGAAGAACTTCTAGGCTATTTTCCATAGGGGCTTCACCATTTTACATTCCTACCAGCAGTGTATGAGGGTTACAATTCCTTCAGATTCTTGCCAACACTTGTTATTATCTGTCATTTTGATTATAATGACAGATGTAAAGTGGTAGCTCATTGTGGTTTTGATTTATGTTAATATCATGGCTAATGAAGTTGAGCATTTTTTTAATTGTTTATTGGTCATTTGTATATCTTTTTGAGAAATGTCTATTCTGACCTTTGCCCATTTTTAATTTGATTGTCTCCTTACTATTGAATTTTATGAGTTCTTTATATATTCTGGATACAAGTCCCTTATGATTTGCAAAAATTTTTTCTGTTCTGTGGGTTGTAGTTTGTCATTTCACTTCATGATGTTCTTTGACCCACAAAAGTTTTTAATTTTGAAGTTCAATTTACATATGTTTGGTTGCTTGTGTGTTTAGTGGCATATCTAAGAAACCATTGCCTAATCCAAAATCCAGAGGATTAATGCCTATGTTTCTTTTAAGAGTTTTGTACTTTTAGCACTTACATTTAGTCTTTGATCTATTTTGAGTTAATTTTTGTATGTGGTGTGAGGTAGGGGGTCCAACATCCTTCTTTTATATGTGGTTATCCAGTTGTCCCAGTGCCATTTGTTGAAAAAACTATTCTTTCCCCATTGTATGGTCTTGGCACCCTTAACAAAAATTAATTGACCTTATATATATGGGTTTATTTATGGACTCTCAATTCTATTCCATTGATTTATGTGTCTGTTCTTATGCCAGTACCACACTGTCTTGAATACGGTAGCTTTGTAGTGCATTTTGAAATAAGGAATACAAATCGTCCAACTTTGTTCTTTTTCTTCAAGATTATTTTGGGTGATTCATCCATGTGAAAATTTTAGGATCAGCTTATCAATTACTGCAAAGATGTCAGCTGAGATTTTGATAAGGATTTTGTTAAATTTATAGATCAAAAGATCTGGAGAATGTGCCATCTTAACCATAATAAGCCTTCAGATCCATGAAACTGGGATGTCTTTAGTGTTATATAGACCTTTAATTTCTTTCAACAATGTTTTGTAGTTTTCAGAATGTAAGTTTTGCACATGCTTTCTAAATTTATTCCTGAGTAATTTATTTTTGATCCTATTGTAAACACAATTGTTTTCTTGATTTAATTTTCAGATTCTTTATTGCAAGTATGTAAAAATACAACTTATTTTTGTATATTGACTTTTGTTTTTGAAACCTTGCTGAATTTATTAGTTCTGAAAGATTTTTAGTGACTTAGAGATTTAGGATTTTCTACATACAGATCATGTCACCTGCAAATAGTGGTAGCTGTGCTACTTCCTTTCCAATCTGGATGCTTTTTTACTTTTTTATTTTCTAGCCTAATTGTCCTAACTAGAACATCCAGTGCAATGTTGAGGGAAAGTGGTGAGACCAGTAACACTTGTCTTTCTCTTAATGTTAGGGAGAAAGCAGTCACTCATTCATTATTAAGTATGATGTTTGTGGAATTTTTTTAGATGCCCTTTATCACATTGAGAAAGTTCCCTTCTGTTGGTACTTTGTTGAGTGTTTTTATTAAGAAAAAGGTTTGGATTTTACCAAATAATTTTTCCGTGTCTATCGAGATGATTTTGTGGATTTTGTCCTTTATTCTCTTCATATGGCATATTACATTAATTGATTTTTAGATGTTAAAACTACCTCGCATTCCTGGGATTAGTGCCACTGGTTATGATTTATAATCCTTTATATATATATATATATATTTTTTTTAATTTTTTGTTTATTGCAGTAACATTGGTTTATAACATTGTATAAATTTCAGGTGTACATCATTATACTTCTATTTCTGCATAGACTACATCATATTCACCACCCAAATACTAATTACAACCAATCACCACACAATGTGCCGAATTATCCCTTTCGCCCTCCTCCCTCCCCCCTTCCCCTCTGGTAACCACCAATCCAATCTCTGTCTCTATGCCTTTGTTTATTGTTGTTATTATCTACTACTTAATGAAGGAAATCATACTGTATTTGACCTTCTCCCTCTGACTTATTTCACTTTGCATAATACCCTCAATATCCATCCATGTTGTCACAAATGGCTGGATTTCATCGTTTCTTATGGCTGAGTAGTATTCCGTTGTGTATATATACCACAGCTTCTTTATCCATTCGTCCCTTGATGGGCACTTAGGTTGCTTCCAAGGCTTGGCTATTGTGAATAACGCTGCAATAAACAAAGGGGTGCATGTATCTTTATGCATTGGTGTTTTCACGTTCTTTGGGTAAATACCCAGCAGTGGAATAGCTGGATCATATGGTAGTTCTATCCTTGATTTTTTGAGGAATCTCCATACTGTTTTCCATAGTGGCTGCACCAGTTTGCACTCCCACGGCAGTGTATGAGAGTTCCCTTCTCTCCACATCCTCTCCAACACATGTTGTTTCCTGTCTTGTTAATTATAGTTATTCTGACGTGCGTGAGGTGATATCTCATTGTAGTTTTGATTTGCATTGCCCTGATAGTTAATGATTTTGAACATCATTTCATGTGTCTGTTGGCCATCTGTATATCTTCTTTGGAGAAATGTCTGTTCAGGTCTTTTGCCCATTTTTTAATTGGGTTGGTAGATTTTTTGTTGTTGAGATGCATGAGTTCTTTATATATTTTGGAGATTAAGCCCTTATCAGCTGTATGGTTTGCAAATATATTCTCCCAATTGTTAGGTTGTCTTTTCATTTTGTTGATGGTTTCCTTGGCTGTGCAGAAGATTTTTAGTTTGATGTAGTCCCATTTGTTTATTTTTTCTATTGTTTCTTTTGCCTGGTCAGACAAGGTGCTTGAAAATATGTTGCTAAGACCAATGTCGAAGAGTGTACTGCCTATGTTTTCTTCTAGAAGTTTCATAGTTTCAGGTCTTACATTCGAGTCTTTAATCTACTTGGAGTTAACTTTTGTGTATAGTGTAAGGTAAGGGTCTACTTTAACTTTTTTGCAGGTGGCTATCCAGTTTTCCCAACACCATTTGTTGAAGAGACTTTCTTTTCTCCATTGTATGTTCTTGGCTCCTTTGTCAAAGTTTAGCTGTCCATAGATGTGTGGGTTTATTTCTGGGCTTTCGATTCTATTCCATTGATCTGTGTGTCTCTTTTTGTACCAGTACCATGCTATTTTGGTTACTATAGCTTTGTAGTATACTTTGAAATTAGGGAGTGTGATACCTCCAGCTTTGTTCTTTTTTCTCAGGATTCCTTTAGCTATTTGGGGTCTTTTGTTGTTCCATATAAATTTTAGGATTCTTTGTTCTATTTCTTTGAAAAATGTTGTTGGAACTTTGATAGGGATTTCATTGAATCTATAGATGGCTTTAGGAAGTATGGACATCTTGACTATGTTAATTCTTACAATCCAAGATCATGGAATATCTTTCCAGTTCTTTGTGTCTTCTTCAATTTCTTTCAGCAATGTTTTATAGTTTTCAGTGTACAGATCTTTCACCTCTTTGGTTAAGTTTATTCCTAGGTATTTTATTCTTTTTGTTGCAATTGTAAATGGGATTGTCTTCTTAATTTCTCTTTCTGCTACTTCGTTGTTAGTGTATAGAAATGCAACTGATTTTTGTATGTTGATTTTGTATCCTGCAACTTTACCATATTCGTTTATTACTTCTAAAAGTTTTCTGGTGGATTCTTTAGGGTTTTCTATATATAAAATCATGTCATCTGCAAATCGTGACAGTTTCACTTCTTCCTTTCCAATTTGGATCCCTTTTATTTCTTTCTCTTGCCTGATTGCTCTGGCTAGGTCTTCCAGTCCTATGTTAAATAGGAGTGGTGAGAGTGGGCATCCTTGTCTGGTTCCTGTTCTTAGAGGGATAGCTTTCAGTTTTTCACCATTGAGGATGATATTAGCTGTGGGTTTGTCATATATGGCCTTTATTATGTTGAGGTACTTTCCTTCTATACCCATTTTATTCAGAGTTCTTATCATAAATGGATGCTGTATCTTGTCAAATGCTTTCTCTGCATCTATTGAGATGATCATGTGATTTTTATTCTTCATTTTATTAATGTGGTGTATCACGTTGATTGATTTGCGAATGTTAAACCATCCGTGCATACTTGGAATAAATCCCACTTGATCACGGTGTATAATCTTTTTAACATATTGTTGTATGCGATTTGCTAGTATTTTGTTGAGGATTTTTGCATCCATGTTCATCAGTGATGTTGGCCTGTAATTTTCTTTTTTTTTTTTGTGTTGTCCTTGTCTGGTTTTGGTATCAAGGTAATGTCGGCTTCGTAGAATGAGTTGGGGAGCTTGCCCCCCTCCTCAATTTTTTGGAAGAGTTTGAGAAGGATAGGTACTAAGTCTTCTTTGAATGTTTGATAGAATTCACCAGGGAAGCCGTCTGGTCCTGGACTTTTATTTTTGGGGAGGTTTTTGATGACTGTTTCGATCTCCTTACTGGTGATTGGTCTATTCAAATTCTCTACTTCTTCTTGATCCAGTTTTGGAAGGTTGTATGATTCTAAGAATTTATCCATTTCTTCCAGATTGTCGAATTGGTCGGCATATAGCTTTTCATAGTATTCTCTTATAATCTTTTGTATTTCTGAGGTGTCTGTTGTAACCTCTCCTCTTTCATTTCTGATTTTACTTATTTGTGCCTTCTCTCTTTTTTTCTTGGTGAGTCCAGCTAAAGGTTTGTCAATTTTTTTGATCTTTTCAAAGAACCAGCTCTTGGTTTTATTAATTTTTTCTATTGTTCTTTTGGTCTCTATTTCATTTATTTCTGCTCTGATTTTTATTATTCCCCTTCTTCTACTGATTTTGGGCTTTGTATGTTCTTTTTTTTCCAGTTCCTTTAGGTGCATTGTTAGATTGTTTATTTGAGATTGTTCTTGTTTGTTGAGATAGGCTTGTATTGCTATAAACTTCCCTCTTAGAACTGTTTTTGCTGTATCCCATAAATTTTGGCATGTCTTATTTTCATTTTCATTTGTTTCCAGGTATTTTTTGATTTCTTCTTTGATTTCTTCATTGACCCAGTCGTTGTTCAATAGCATTTTGTTTAATCTCCACGTATTTGTGGCTTTTCTGATTTTCTTCCTATAGTTGATTTCTAGTTTCATACCGTTGTGGTCTGAAAAGATGCTTGGTATTATTTCAATCTTCTTAAATTTATGGAGACTTGTTTTGTGGCCTAATCCGTGATCAATCCTGGAGAATGTTCCATGTGCATTTGAAAATAAGGTGTATTCTTCAGTTTTTGGATGGAATGCTCTGTATATATCTATTAGGTCCATCTGTTCTACTCTGTCATTTAAGGCCAATGTTTCCTTATTGATCTTCTGTTTGGATGATCTATCCATTGGTCTAAGTGAAATGTTAAAGTCCCCTACTATTATTGTGTTACTGTCTATTTCTGTTTTTATGTCTGTTAATAATTGCTTTATATATTTAAGTGCCCCTACATTGGGTGCATAGATATTTACAAGTGTTATATCCTCTTGTTGGATTGTTCCCTTGATCATTATGTTATGCTCTTCTTTGTCTCTTTTTACAGTTTTTGTTTTAAAGTCTGTTTTGTCTGCTATGATTACTGCTACCCCAGCTTTCTTTTCATTGCCATTTGCATGGAGTATCTTTTTCCATCCCTTCACTTTCGGTTTGTGAGTGTCTTTAGGTCTGAAGTGTGTCTCTTGTATGCAGCATATATATGGGTCTTGTTTTTTTATCCAATCAGCCACCCTATGCCTTTTAATTGGAGCATTTAGTCCATTGACGTTTAAAGTAGCTATTGCTAAGTATGTACTTACTGCCATTTTTTAACTTTTTTTTTCTCAGTGTTTTATTAGTCCTTCTCTGTTCCTTTCTTCTTCTATACAGAATGGATGGTCTCTTTAGCTTGACCTCTGTCTGAAAGCTTTACTCTTTAACTCCCCTCCTCCCTCATTTTATGTTTTTGCTATCATATCTAACTTCTTTTTGTTCATTTGTGTCCATTACCCTCTTATCATGGAAATAGATAATTTTTCCTATGTGTGGTCTTCTCTTTTCCCCTTAAATCAGTCCCTTTAACATTTCTTGTAACACTGGTTTCTTGGTGACAAACTCCTTTAACTTTTGCTTGTCTAGGAAATTTTTGATCTCTCCTTACATTTTGAATGATAACCTTGCTGGGTAGAGTATTCTTGGCTGTAAGTTTTTTCCTCTTAGCACTTTAAATATATCATGCCATTCTCTTCTAGCCTGTAAGGTTTCTGCTGAGAAGTCAGCTGCTAGCCTTATGGGGTTTCCTTTGTATGTAACTTGACTTTCTCTTGCAGCTTTTAGGATTCTCTCTTTATCTTTAATTCTGGACATTTTGATTATGTTGTGCCTTGGTGTGGGCCTCTTTGGGTTTATCTTGTTTGGGGCTCTCCATGCTTCCTGTACCTGGATATCTGTTTCCTTCCTTAGGTTTGGGAAGTTTTCATCTATTATTTCTTGAAATAGATTCTCTGCCCCTTTGTCTCGCTCTTCTCCTTCCAGAGGTCCCTTAGACTGTCCTCACTCTTTTTAATTCTTTTCTCTTTTACCTGTTCACCTTGGGTAATTTCTTCTAGTCTTTCATCCAGTTCATGGATCCGTTCTTCTGTATCCTCTACTCTGCTTTTGAGTCCCTCTAGTGAATTTTTCATTTCCAGTATTGTATTCTTCATTTCTGAGTGGTTCTTTTTTATATCTTCCATTTCTTTGTTGACATTCTCACTGAGTTCATCTATTCTTCTCCCCAGATCAGTGAGCATCCTTAACACTCTTTGTTTGAACTCTCTGTCGGGTAGGTTGCTCATTTCTGTTTCACTTAGTTCCTTTTCTGGGGTTTTGTCCTGTTCCCTTACTTGGAATATATTCCTTTGCCTCCTCATTTTGCCTCTTTCCCTGTGCTTGTGTCTACGTATTAGGTAGGTCAGCTACGTCTTCTGCTGTTGGATAGGTGACCTTATGTAAGTGATGGCTTAGGAGGCCTGCAGTGTGCTTCCCTCAGTTCTCAATGTTCCATTGGTGACCCCTATGTGGGCTACGTGTGTCCTTCTGTTGCGGCCTGTTTGCTCTCCCTGTAGGCGCCCAGGGAGGCTGAGTTATGCTCCTGGCCAGCTGTTGTAATGCTCAGCTGCTTGCAGTTGTTGTGGGCCCTTCAATCTCTTTATCAGGTGTGGGGAGACCTAGCACAGTTGGCTGCAAGTTCTAATACCACAATTGTTTTGCAGTATTTCTTTTAAGTGAGTAGGCCCCCGGCGTGGCAGGTTGTTAGGCTCAGGGCCTTACAATTGCTATAAGCCTCCAGCCTTTAGGTCTCTCGTCAGCTCTTTGAGGATTGCAGCTGGGTGGGGCTGACCTCAGGCACGAGAGCACCCAATTGTTTCAAGCTGTGGAAGATGGGGCAAACCCCCTGTGTGGGTCTTTGAGAAGCACAAGTCTTCTGCAGCTGCCAAGCCCTGTTGCCCACAGGTCCACACACACAGTCAACACAGTCCTGCCCCATGTGTGCGCCCCAACCTCCTGAAGTGGACCCAGTCTCTCCACAGCGGGAGCCCCACACACTCCACAACCGCCCCACACTCTCCACCCGCTCCTTGTGCATGCCCTGCCCCACTGAAGTGGGCTCAGTTGCCAGGCTGCAGAGAATCCAGTCACCAATCTATGCAGGCCCACAAGTTGCCTGAGGGCTTGTTGTTGGGTGGGGCCAGTCTCTAGGGTGGGGTGCCTGCCCTGGTTGAGCTGGATTAAATCGGTGCTCTAGTGGGTGGGGCAGACCCTTGGCTAGCAGCCCTCAGGGAGAACTCCAATGGCATCTGTGTCAGCACGCCCACACCAGGCCACAACAATGGCCGGCGCCAATGTCCCAGTCCCTGGAGAGGTCTCACCTCTCACCGAGATGCACACAGGGCCTATTAGGTGAGTCTCTTTCACCAAAGCACTGTGCACCTTTCTTTCTGCTGATTTTAGGTTGCTTTCTGAAACGGGTGAGTTTGCGCGTGGGCCCTTTAAGAGCCGGTTTTAATTTCTTTGTGAACTAGCTTTTCTGGGGGTATTCCCCAATGTTTTAGTAGCAGGCAAAGTCAGATATTATGCCACTCATCTTGGTTTTGCTGGTCCACAAAATGCCTACAGCGGGGGCGCTCCCCGGCTCAGGGCCCCGCGCCTCCAGGGAGGCTGTGTACCTGTGAACTGCTCCCAGGCGCTGTGGCTTGTGAAGGCGGCGTTTTTCCTCTCCAGAAGGGAGTTTCTGCCTCTTCCACCTCAGTTAGGATTGTCCGTTGTTGCAGGAGTTCCTCTTATCCAGTTTTCAGTTCTGTCTCAGGGGTAATTTTTCCACGAGTAGTTGTAAATTGGCTGTGTCCGCGGGAGAAGGTGAGTTCAGAATCTGCCTATGCCACCATCTTTACTTCCTCTCTAATCCTTTATGTATATTGCTAGATTCAGTTTACTAGTATTTTGTTGAGGATTTTTGCATCTAATTCACAACAAACATTGGCCTATAGGTTTTTGCTCTTGTGATGTCTTTGTCTGATTTTGGAATTGGGTAATACTGGCCTCGTAGAATGAGTTGAGCTGTATTCTCTCATTTTTGTGTTTTGGAAGTGTTCATGAAGAGTTGGCATAAACATTTGTTCCAACATTTGATAGAATTCCCCACTAAAGCCTGGGCTTTACTTGTTATCGGCGTGTTCAGGTTTTTAAATTTCTTCTTGAGTCAGTTTCCATAGTTTGTGTCTTTCTGGGGATTTTTCCATTCCACCCAAGTTTTTAAATTTTTTGGCATACAGTTGTTCATAGTATTCCTGTATAAACCTTTTTATTTCTGGAAAGTTAGTAGTAATGTCCTCTCTTTCATTCTCAATTTTAGTAACTTGGGTCCTATCTTTTTTCTTCAGGTCAGTCTGACTACAGATTTGTCAATTTTGTTGATCTTTTCAAAATACATACTTTTAGTTTAGTTGATTTCTCTGTTGTTTATCCAGTCTTCATTTCATTAATTTACACTCTAATTTTTATCATTTCTTTCCTTCTGGTTGCTTTATGTTTCATTTTCTCTTTTTCCAGTGTCTTAAGTTGGAAGATTTTATCTTTGAGTGGTGCATTTGTTGGATCATTTTCATGTTTTGACATTGACTTTTTATATAAGTAATAAAAATATTCTCCTTAAAGGAAAACAATATTATAGACAAATCATCTCTCTCTCCTACTCCCGATTTTTTTCATGTCCACCTTCTTCTAACCTCATTCTATGAAAATGTTTACATACATTTAGATATGTATAGAACATGTGTGGTATTGTCTGAACATGTATTTGGATGTGTATTTGCTTATATAAACATTGTCATACTGGACATGTTCTTCTGCAAGTTGGTTCTGCCTCTCAACATTATGACTAGGATCTATATTATTATATTTTATCTAATAAGTTTATTTTTGTTGTTGTATATATTTTTATATCTATATTGGCTATTTGTATGTCATCTTCTGTGAATTATCTGTTTTTTTACTTTGCCCTATAAGTCTATTGGTTTTTTTTGTGTTTTATTTTTATTTCGTAGAAGTTATTTATATATTGTGATTACTAGTCCTTTTTATGTTATACAAGATGCAAATATTCTGGTAAATTACTTGTTTTTAATTTTTTGTGGTGTCATCATTCTTGCAGAAGATTTTAGTTTTGATGTGGCCAAATTTGTTAGTGTTTTTCTTCATGATTTTCTTCTTGTGCTTGATTTAAGAAGGCATATCACATCTTAAGGAATTAAAATATTCTTCAATATTTACTTCAAATATTTTTTAGTTTTCTCCATATTTATGTTTGTAATTTATTTGAAACTAGTTTTCATGAATTCTATAAAGTGAAATCTAGCTTTACCCTCATATAGGTAACCAATTGTTTCTATAATTATATTGCATATTTATCTTTCCTCCACTGGTTTGAAATGTTAGGTCTTATAATATTGAGATTTTTTGAATATATTTAAAATATATTTTCCCATATATTCATGGGTTGGGGTTTGGACTCTTTACTTAGTTATTTTTAATTTCTAACCAAAATGACAATATTCCAATTACAATAGTTGTATACTATATCTCGATATGTGGCAAGAAAATATCATCCTTTTGATTCCTTTTTCTTTTTAAATTTCTTGACTATTATTACAAATTTAATCTTCCATATGAATTTTAGAATAGACATATGAGACTATTCCTGAAAAATCTTATTGAAATATTGATTATAATTTACATGAATTTAAAAGTTATTATGTGAAAACTTGACAACTCTACAGGTTTGAGTCTTCCTATCCAGGAACATGAAATATTTCAGTATTCAAGTTTTATTTTATATCAATTAATAAAATTTTATTTTCCTCATGAGGATTGAATATTTTTGTTTTTTTATTCCTAAATATTTTATAATTTTTGTTTCTACTGTGAATGGATTCCTTTTTCTACTACATTTTCTAACTATGATCAATGTGTAGGTCTTTGATTTTTGTGTGTGGATCTTGGTATTGCCTCTTTCCTTAATTATCTATTTTTAAAATAATTCAGCAATTTTATTGATATTTATAAATAGACAATCATCTATCAGCAATGACAGTTTTATCTCGACTTCGAAACTTTATGGTTTATATCTTTTTCTTTTCTTACAGTATAGTTTCTAATAGTATCTATAATAACAGGGAATATGTTTTATGCCTGATTTTAAAGAGAATGTTTCAGTGGTTCACCCTCATATATGGTATTTGCTATAGATTTCTGATGGATATTCTCTATCCTTTGTCCGATTAAGAAAACTTATATACACACATATATGGATACACTCACAGGACATAGATCAAAATTATAAGTATGATTTTTTAAAGTAAGAAGTGGGATTTGGGTGATTTTTAGTTTTTTTCCTTATTTGCCATTTAAAAAGTTTTCATTACTTTTGCAAAAAAAATAAAATGCTTCTTTGGGGAATAAGAGAGTAACATGTAAAATGTGCCTTACTCATCCCAAGCTGCCAGAAAAGGCCCAAATTCTCAATGGTATAGTCAATCTTCAACTGTCTGTTTTGTGGTATGTTTTCCGAAAATTTGTTTCTTAGGATGTTATTTACTATTTTTTACAAAGTTTTTGTGGTCCAGAAAATTTGAAAAATGTGGGGTAAAACAAAGTTAAATATGACTTTTTTAATGGAAGATTTCTTGGAATCTTTAATATACAAATGTGAAGAATGAAGCTCCAACTGGAGAATGCAGAATCTGGCATATTTTCCATAAGAGGAGCATCTCTTAACCTGTGTGTCAGTCTACTGTATTGTTCAAGAGACTTATCTTGTTGTTGCCGTTTGCAAAACAAAACAATAGTCGGGGTTATATGTCCCTAATTGAGCACAGTTTACTTCAGACGCACTATGTAAAACTAACTTGTGTCAATAGCTTTCTCTGGAGAGCTTTACACTTACGCGTCTTAGAAAGCAAACCAAATAAGCCAAAAAATTAGTCAACTCCGTTCTGCCCTCAAGAGTATTGGATTAGGTGGTATGCACGGGGAGGATAAAGAACTAGTGTTCACAGTGTTGAAGAGTAAGTGTGACCCTCAAGGAGTTTTCATTCTGGTAATACTTATATCAAACGTCTTCCTTTTGATCCAAGAGAATAATAAGACCACTGATACCGGTCCTTCTTTTTATCAAATGAGACACAAATACACAGATGGATTGGTGACGAGTCCAAGTTCATACAAAGTGGAATGTCGAGTGGGAATAGAACAGATTCATTTGACTACACTTCCGGCACCTTATTTAATTGACCCGACTTCCTCACCAACATAGTAGATATAAATAAGAAATTAACTGTTGGGGATGGGAAAAAGTGAGTGAGTGGGAGCTAAGCATTTTGGAATATCAAAATACTTTAATTGGATCCCAAATGAATTAAGATGTGTGGGAGTCCAAATTATACTCCAAATACCAAGTCTGCATAAAGCTAATTTAAAAATAATTTAAACAAACTAAATAGAATGACTGTCTCATGCTAACAGAAAGAATGCAGAAAATTGCAATGAATATGCTGAAAAGAATTTTATTCACATCAAATCATAATTATTAAACTTGTATTTTGACAAGGAAATTCGTTGAAGTTGAAACCAACTTGAAGTATGAAAAAATAATAGTTACCTATACCTAATTTGAAATATATAATAGGTATTAGTAGACAGAGAGTAAACGTGCTGGTTTGGTTCATTTTAAGGACCAACATATTTCTGAAGGCAACGTTAGTTTTTCTAAGCAATGAGTGTGTGCACATAAAATGGTCCCTAGAGTATTCTATCTACAAAATCGTGGGTGGGCACCTTCTGTTTGTTAAACCTAAAAGCAGAAGGAGAATGTCCAGTTTTCTTTTTGCTTTCTCTCTCCCTTTCTCTGCTTCTCTCCCAACTTCTAAGGCTCTCTTGTGCCCCCCAGGGGCTCAGTAAGTCATTCTTTTGCTCTGACTATACAAAGCCCCCGACTTCCATTCTCGTCTCCCTTTTGATCCAACTGGATCTCTGTGATTCAATATAACTTTTTCCTCCTCTCTTGGGAGGCAGCTGGTACCAAGAGTATAACGTTGAGCACATTGCTACGCCTCCTGCTCTGCTACGCCTCCTGCACAGTGCAGGAGAGAGTGCAGTAGAGAGATAACTAACTTTTGGGATTTTAGTACATGAACGACACATGGAATTAAAGCCAGCATATGATTGTGATCTTTATCTGGGAGGGAAGGAGGGAGAATCAGGACAGAGCAAAATGATGCTTTGGTTTCTCATAATTTTGGGGTTTCTTGCTTGGGCAGTCAGATGTTAGGGCTTTCTTTCAGTACAGGATTTCCATGGCTTAATTGCTCTAGAATTCTCTAGTTGAGAGGTTAATCTACTTTGCATAGATCAAAGCAGTCAGGTACTTATCCAATTCTTGATGCTGGAGTGGACTCCCCTGTCCCTTCTTCAACTACTGAACGCTTCCCAGGCACTCTGAGACATTGGGCTTCAGACAGAAAGCCCACTAGAGAGATTGACTGGGGAGAGACATTTAAAGCAATGACCAACTTCTTCCCGTCCTTCCTTTGGGCAAGGGTTAGGGTTAATGAGTGAAACAGCAAGTGGATAAGGATGACATTTTGTGGCCCTTAGCTGCTGAAAGTGCGCGATATTGGCTGTAACTGCCTCAGAAACAGCTTCAGCTATTGATTAAGGAATCAGACAGAGTAGCCTTCTTCTTTGCCAAGTTCCTTTTCTCTTTCCCCTTGGTAGGTTCCAAGCATGATTTGCTTGGCTTAAATAAAAACAACGTTACTTATATTTGTTTACGTTAGCTGTCTGACTTTTATGCCCAACGAACTTCCAACCCTATAACAATTATTCATATCATTAAGTATGAGTTGGATTAACTTTGTTATAAATTACATATGATAATAGTGTTGAGTTTTATTTAAAGGAAGTTAATGGTGTTTCTCATCAAATGTAATTATTTGACTTTAAGTTTAAAAATTTTGAGGAAATTTCAGAAGTTGGTAATAATTAAAATTGTTGCAATGAAATGCTGAATACAATTATGACTAGACTATGGATTCATTCATTCACCAATCCACTCATTCATGCACTCAGTTAACATTTATGCAATGCCTGATACACTTTTAGGAGTATGAAAGCCATGGCTCCACCTTCAAGGAACTAACAGTCTAGGATGGGAGACATATAAGTAAGCAGACAATTATAACACAATGTGACAGGTTACTAGGTATGGATGTGTGAGGGACCCCTCACCCACACTGAGGGGCAGGACTAGGGGAAATCAGGGAGGCTTCCTGAAGTAGGTTACATGGGAGCTGAATCCTAGGTAACATGTAAGATTTAAACAGGTAGAGATACGGAGAACAGGGAGATGCAAGCAAGGGAATAGCATTATCAGGTCATAGAAGCAAGAAAGGACATGACATATTTAGAGAACTCCAAATACTAGTGTGATTATGGACTAATGTGTGATGGGGAGAGTGTTCGGTGTGATTGTAGACTAGTGTGAGGGGGAGAGAGTGGAAGAGACGATGTCGGGGACATAGGCAAGAGCCAGATCACAGAGGGCTTTGAATGTCTCACTGTTAGTAGGGAAGAACAATCCATACCACAAGCCTTTTAGGTTCTTGGCCAGATGCTAGTCTGTTACGTAATGTCTTTCCATGGCAATAAGTATTTACTGTTCTCCCATTGTATGCCTAGAAATATACTATTCACTGTAATGAATATGTTTGCTATAAGGAGGTCTCAAATGAAGTTATTACCTAGCCTAGCTTTTTGATGTATAATGTAAAATTTAGGAAACTATAACTGGTAAAGTGTAAACAACCTTTTCCTAATTACATGTTCTATATTTTTAAGAAAAATTTATTGTTTATATCTCTATTAATGAAATACACCTAAGGACTCTATTGAAATTGATTAATGTCTTTCCAGTACGAAGAGCCTTTAAAATGTTTAGTTCTTATAGTTCTGCTTTTCAGTTAATTGACCAAAGCATAGAATCTCCAAAATGCTGGAAGAAAGACAGGAGACTTTAAATCGCAAAGGTGTACAAGTCACGGAGTCTTCAAGATGGACGGAGATGCTCACCGATTAGGAAAAAATGAACTTTTAATGCTGCCATGTGATGGTGAGGAGGCAGTACCCCTTGGTTGATAGGTTCCATGCACGTCCTTCTGTTATCACCTTTCTGCTTCTTTATTTTTATTTGATGGTAATCATGCCACTGGACAATAGTTTTGGGAAATCTCAATGTAAATTCTGTAATATTCTTGAGCAATTGTTTATTAAGAGTCTACTTTACAACAGATGTTTTCACATGTTATTTTTAAACTTCATAACAACATTGAAGGAGCTCTAATTTGCAGGTTAGAAAACCATGGCCATGAGAAGCTAAGTAATTGTCCATCTTATCTTGAAGCCAGTGCTATTCCTCCTACATCACACACACTCTTACAAGGAACACTGATTCCATACAGATCAGACTGGTCTTTTTTCACTAAAGGCTAAAGGCTTTGTGGATTTTTCTCCTTTAACTATTTTTTAAATTGAGATATAACTCAAATACCATAAAATTCACTCTTTTAAAGTGTACAGCTCTGTCCCTATGTGTTTGTTTATTGTTGTTATTATCTACTACTTAATGAAGGAAATCATACGGTATTTGACCTTCTCCCTCTGACTTATTTCACCTTGCATTATACCCTCAGTGTCCATCCATGTTGTCACAAATGGCTGGATTTCATCGTTTCTTATGGCTGAGTAGTATTCCGTTGTGTATATATACCATAGCTTCTTTATCCATTCGTCCCTTGATGGGCACTTAGGTTGCTTCCAAGTCTTGGCTATTGTGAATAATGCTGCAATGAACTCAGAGGTGCATGTACCTTTACAAATTGGTGTTTCAAGTTCTTTGGATAAATACCCAACAGTGGAATAGCTGGATCATATGGTAGTTCTATGCTTGATTTTTTGAGGAATCTCCATACTGTTTTCCATATTGGATTGGTGGTTACCAGAGGGGAAGGGGGGAGGGTGAAAGGGATAATTCGGTACATGTGTGTGGTGATGGGTTGTAATTAGTATTTTGGTGGTGAACATGATGCAATCTATGCAGAAATAGAAGTACAATGATGTACACCTGAAATTTTTACAATGTCATAAACCAATGTTACTGCAATAAACAAAAAATTAAAAAAAATGTATCAAAATAAAGTGTACAGCTCAATGGTTTTTAGTATATTTGCAAAGTTGTGCAACCATTACCATTTTCTAATTTGAGAATATTTTTATCATCCCCAAAAGAAACCTTGTACACATTAGCAGTCATTTTCCATTCTTCCCACCCTCCAGCACCTGAAAGCTACTAGTTTGCTTTCTGTCTCAATGGATTTGCCTATTATGGGCATTTTATATAAATTGAATAATACAACATGCAGCCTTTTGGGTCTGGCTTCTTTTATTTAGCATAATATTTTCAACATTCATCCATGTTGTAGCATGTATCAATACTCCATTCCTTTTTATGACTGAATAATATTCCCTTGTATGGATATACCACATTTTTGTTTATTGATTCGTCAGTTGATGAATGTTTCCCCTTTTTATCTATTTTGAATAATGCCGCTATGGCTCTATGGTTTTTGTCTACATTGGGAATCTATTATTACAGGACATTCACATTGTATTATAATTATTATATTGTCTCTTTCTCCTGCTTCTGTAAACTATACAAGCATACAAAGTATATTTGTCTTGTTAGCCACTATATCAATCCTAGTACATCTGTGTAAGAGACATGTGAATGAATAAATTAAAGAGGGCAGTTGTGTAGCTCTAGGTGAAAACTCTGAACTGCTCATCTAGCTTGCTTTGTCACTTAACTGAGGGGCTATATCCCTCACTTTGCTTACAGTATGTGTTCGAGGTTGAAGATTCTGCTCTAGATTTTTCCTGACGTTTCTGATTGTTGGGAGAGTGGAGGTTACATTATATGGCAGCCTTATAATTTGTTTGGTTGAATTGAGTGTTATCACCTATCAAGAAAAGTCAGAGGAAAGCTAGATTTGTTTTGACAGCTTGTGCTGGGAGCATTTGGGACATTTATTAGGAAGGGAAGTAGACCATGATCCCAAGTTTGTCTGTTGTCTTGCCAATTAAAACTGCCTGCCTGGGCATGTGTTACTGCCCCACAATGGGATTCTTCCCACTGGGGACATTGGAAAAGTCCATCAGTGTTACATTCATTTTCTCTTTTGCTTCTCTCACTTCCTCTTTGCCTAACTCTTCCTTGATCATCTCTGAACCTGTTCAGGCAGATTTTCTGTGTTTTGTGCAAAATTTTGCCCAAGTCCCAATTCTCTCTTTCAAGGATAAGAGGATTTAATGAGGGCAAAATCATCTCTTTTATTTGTTGCTTCAGGTAAAGTCCTGGTTGGTGGGGCCTGCCTTTCCTGTGGGACACCTGGCTCAGGTGCTTAGACCTATTTCTTAGTCTTGAACCCGGCAAGAGCTCCCGGGGAATGCTAGGCAGTGGGGGAGCCCATAGTGGCAAGTCTGAATGTGGCAAGTGCTCTGGCAGCCTTTGCTTTCCCCCTCCTCCTGCATCTGCCTTCTCCTTAGCCTAGTGAGAATGACAGGAAGGGAGAAGGGAGCTGCCAGGTTTCCTGTATGCATGTCTGTGGGAGGGAGACGAAGAGGGCTGGCAGCTATGAACTAAGTGGGCTCCATTCCATCTATCTTCTCTGATTAAAGTGAAGCAGACTCAGGCTGCTGCCTGTGAGCTGTGATGGGAGCCATAGCTCAGAGTCAATTCCTGGAATGACTGTTCTAGACATTGCACCCATTTCTACCCTGAAGCAATTTACAGGCTGAGGGGGTTGAGAAGTCTTGAGCTGTCTGTAGTGTATGCTTGGTTTTTGGATGATCATCTCCGTGTACCGTTAGGTAAACTTCAAAGAAAACACTGTAAAAATAAAGATATCCTTGAAAGTATAAGGTGTTTTTGGTGTGCATCCCATGGTTTCAATTTTTGTGCTATTTTACTTCTGTAGATGTCTCTCATTTGGGTGGGTTTGGCTTCCAAGTAGTTTTCTTAAAGCCTATGACTTAAAGACCCAATACATCCATTGTTTCATTAAGATCTTATGGATGCATTGTTTCATTTAAATTTTTGTGCCTGATTATTACAAAGATTCCAAATCTTTCTGGATGGCTCTATCAACATTTATCCTTTTTTACATGAGTTCTTAATTTCCCAGTCTAGGGTGAGACTGTTAAGAATCTGGGTAGCAATCATGGTGACAAAAAAATCCTGTTTTGGGTCTGAGCCTCCATGGCAGAATTTCTGGGATGCAAGGCCCTTCCCTCCTTCCCCCCAAGGAGTATCCTGGCATAGCTCATCAGCTCTTCTTGGAGCAAATAAAACTCTGCTGTAGGCTCTGGGGTTAATCTCTGCTCAGCCACAGGAAGTGTTAACAGCTGACGCCCTTCCTGCAGCTCGTTTGATAAGGAAGTCACTGCCGCGCAGGTGAGCACCACTGCTCTTCCTCTGGCTGTGGGTGACAGACCTCCTGTTCTCCCAGTCCCTGTTGTTGCTTCCATGGTCACTTGAAGAACCGCTGAAGCGGCGAAGGTGTGCCAGTAAAATTTTTCTGTTTTCATTTTCTCCTGCATTACTCAGAGGACTTCTATTGTTACACCTAATTTTTTTTTTTTTTGTTAAGCCTTTAGGTTAGCCTCCCACTTCCTTGAGAAACTTGAAATAAATTCTCTTGGATGTGTTGGAGGATATTTCAGAGGCATTCTATATTGTATCTCAAAGTAACCTTTACTCTTTTATATATCAGCGCAAATTTCATCATCTTTAAAAAATGTCTTAATCTCTCATTATTAGACGCACCAAATTCCTTAGCGCTAGTCTTCCTAAGCGGGGAGAAAAGACTCCCAGGTGCTCATAAACCGGATTGGTTGTGGCTTTACTCAGGATAGAGTATGTCATGCTATGGTAACAAACAACTCTAAAATCTCAGCAGTTTAAAACAAAAGAAGGTCATTTTTTGCTCCTGCTACATATCCAAAGATAATTGTATTGTAGTTATTAAGAGGCTCAGACTGATAGACTTCATCATCTCCTGACGCCTCCACCTGACGGTGGTGTCCAGGGTTTGCTGCAGTAGGGGAGGAGAACCAGGGAACGTAGCTCTTAGATGCTTCCACTGGAAAGGGATACATACCACTTCTGCTCACTTTCATTGGCCAGAGAATGTCTTTGGACAGGAATCTTGGTAAAATCTGGATGTGAGGGGATGGGAGCTTAGCCAGCATCTTCTTAGCTTGGGAGGAGGTATGGGAGGGTTGGAAGGTATACATGATAAGCCTAGAGCTCCCGCAATTGATTTTCTGCTTATAGCATTTACCATTTCTTTCAAGGGAGACTAAGGAAAGTGAAATCAATAGGCACGAGTTCTGTAACTAAATGATGCTCTTGCAGGGGTAAAGCTGTTTGGAATTTCACTCCTTACTAAGAGTGTGAAGTGCCACAAGAGTGGCTGGAGTGATCAAAGTCAGCCTGTGGGACCACTCTGCCGTCCTCTCCCATTCTGCCACCATCAGGGGATTACTGGAGAGTGTGGGGATCCTCGGACGCACACGAGGTCCTGCTTGCTGCACCTGCCTGGTGAGCGTGCACCATCTGCCTGTAGGAAGGACAGCACGCTCTGTGGGTTTGAAGCAAGAGCCTACAGTGAACATGAAGCCCACCCACAGCCACTTAGACAGTGAGTGCATGAGAGGCGTGTGACACATTGAAAACTTGCTTCGAGTAAAACCAAAACTTAGGAAAAATCCAACTTTTTACATAGTATAGAATTTTCAACCATTGCCTTATACTTCTCTAAACACTTTTATTATTATATACTATTCCATTTGTTCTTAAAAAGTATAATAATCAATTTTAGCCGCCTTTATCTCCTCAGCACTTATTACTAACATCATAAATATTTTACCTATTTATTTTAATTGTCTGTCTTACTCACTAGAATTCAACCTCCTTGAGGCTATTTTCACCAACTATTATATCCTCAGAACTGAGAACAGTACCTGGCATAGAGTAGACCCTCATCGAATATTTATTAAATACATGAATGTGTAGAATTAATTCTTATTGAAGCTAGTTTCGTAGCACAATGATGCATGGTGATGCCTTAAAACATTGCCTTATTACATTCTTTTGTTAAAAATTTACTAATTGTGGAAAAGTTTCCTGATTTACTTTCCTTCATTATTCAATATTCAACACTTTTTGAGCACCCACTACACGCCAGGCACTGTATACATCAGTGAATGAAACAAAGATCCTTGACATCCTGGGGCTTTGCCTTCCTAGGGGTTGGAGTGGAAGGAGATAGTCAACAAATATAATAAATTGTACAATATTTTGGGAAATGATACATGCTATGAAATAAAGAAAAATAGAGTCGGTGAAGGGGATTGGTGTGCCAGGAATGGGTGTGGGGAGGAAGGAGCAGAAGCATTAATTTGGGTGGTCAGGGGAAGCCTCATTGACTGGGTGAGATTCAAACATAGAACTTGAAGGGGGTGAAATAGTGGATGGCCCCAGTGGATGTAGTGGGTGGAGCAGGATGGAGAGAATGTTCCAGGGAGAGGAGATACCTGGGGCTAGGGCTAAGGCAGGAGGTTTGAGAAATAGTAAGGAGGCCAGTGCGGTTGACCTTGAGAGAATGGAGGGAAAAGCAGTAGAAGGACGGGGTCGGAGTGGGGGCCTGGTCAGGTACGGCCTCACAAGCCACCATAAGGAATTTAGCATTTGCTCTGAGTGGAACGAGATGCCTTTGCGGGACTCTGAATAGAGGAATAACACTATTTGACATCAGTAAATATCTCTCTGGTGGCAATGTTGAGAATGGACCCTAGGGCAGGAAGGCTGGAAGTCATCAGGCCTGTGGTAAAGCTACAGCTGAATCCAGGCTAGAGGTGACGATGGCTTGGCTGGGGACAGTGGCAGTGGAGGTGGTAAGAAGTGGTCAGATTCTGCAAATATTTTTCAAATTCATGTCTGGTGGCTGCTTTCTCTTGTTTAGTTGTAGGTAGGGGCAAATTTAGGCACACTGTGAAGTCAGTTGGGTCTGCCTGCCATGCCCAGGCTCCTCTCTTGATGCTCCGTACCTTCCTCTTTCTCTTCCCTTCCCTCTCTTCTAAGCGTATTAGGTCCCTTTGCACCTCCTTTCCGTATCAAACAACAGCGCTTACTTATTGAAGGATTATGGTTTGAAACTCATTTGCATTTTCAGCCTTTACTGCTTGAATTGTTTAATATAAAATATGTGCTCTTTCCTTTTCAAGGATCTTCAGGCATCACTAGTGTGAAAGGAGGAGCATGGCCTGATAGAGCCCAGCTGCCCGGGTTCTATCAACTAATGCTTCTTATCTTTTAAGCTTTGCCTCTCAAAGCACAATTGCTGCTTCATTGGTGAACGTGGAAACAATCCTGCTTTCGTCTTTATAGTGTGACTTTGAGAAGGGTCAGAAGAAGCCTGGGGGTGCCCTGTTCTTGTGAGGAGATGACCTGCCTAGGGCAGTTTGAGGCTGGATGTTTCTAGCTCTTGGGGAAGAAGGGACAAATGTCATTGGACAGCTGATCCTTTCCCTTCAACCCACTCACATCTCCACCCCAACTCCCCTTCTATCTCTTCTCCTCTTTCTTTTCCTTCCTTCTCACTCACCAGATCAACAATAAAACAGAAAACTTTTCTAATTGTCTTATGTAGACCACGTTCACTATTTCTGATTCCTTTAGGGTCTCACTTTCTTTCATAGTGAGGTATTTTTCTCAAGCAAAATAGTTTTCTCGCAAAGAATTCTGATGCCAGGTGTTACCATATTTTTTAATAATCTCATTACATGTGTTACCTAAATGAAATAATCTTTTTTTTTTTTTGGTAGGTGATGACCCAGAATAATCTCATTACATGTGTTACCTAAATGAAATAATCTTTTTTTTTTTTTTTTTGGTAGGTGATGACCCAGCAATTAAGAGTCTTAACTAAGTTCATAAAATTGTTTACTGACAGAGTTGAGATAACACAGGGAATCTTTTCTGCGTTCATATGCCTTCTTTAGTTTAGAATAGGTGCTCTGCAAAGCCTAAGATTTTTAAACCATACTTATGGGGCGCAGTCAGGTTACTATAAAATTAAAATGAGAAAGTGCCTAGGATTTGAAGATATGTTGCCGAGATTCGAAGAGGCACGGTGAGTAAATACCCACCCTGCTTAACTAGCGCTGGGAAATGGGACTCATCATAAGTGCTATTTTTTAATGCAACGGTTTCTTTTTTATTTGGTCAAACTGAATGGGAGCAAATACAAACTTCAAGGTACTTATATATTGTAATGAAATCACATCTCATCCCTAGCTTCTTTGTGCACAGTCTTCTCCAGGACTGTACTAGTTTCCTGTGGCTTCTGTAAGAAATTACCGCAACTATGGTGGCACCAAACAATAAAAATTTATCCTCTCAATCTTTCAGAGGCCAGAACTCCAAAGTCAAAGTGTTGTCAGGACCCAGCTCACTCTGGAGGCTCTTGAGGGGGAATCTGTAACTTGCCTCTTCTGGGCTCTGGTGGCTGCAGGCTGTCCTCGGTGTTTCGTGGTTGGTGGCTGCGTCACTCCAGTCTCTGCGCCTGACTTCATATTACATTCTCCTCTGTGTGTGTGTGTGTGTGTGTAATCTCCTCCTACCTGTCTCTTATATGGCATTTAGGGCTAACTCTGATCTTCCAGGATAATCTCCTCATTTCAAAATCCTTAATTTAATCACATCTTCAAAGACAGTTTTTTCCAAATAAGGTAACAATGTTTACAGATTCCAGGGATTTGGACCTAATTATCTTGGGGGCCATCATTCAGCCCGCCTCAAGCCTTAACCTAAACACTGTCCTTAGTCTCCCATCCCTTCTAATCTCTTTTTCACAAGTTTTTAAAACACACAGTACATTATTTTCTGCCATAATTTGTGTTATTTACATAAATATATATCTTTGAAAAAAATTAGATAGGCCTTTTTTTCTGATTTTCTAAAAGAGGGGATAGTAAGCTTTTTCTGTAAAGGGCTGGATAGTAAATATTTTAGGCTTGTGTGTCCTGTGGTCTCTGTTGCAACTATTCACCTGTCCCTGGTAGTGTGGAGTGCATGGCCAATAGTAAAAGAAGGGTTGCGTTGTGTTCCAATAAAATAAAAACCAGACTTGGCATGTTGGCCTTAGTTTGCCGATCCTCGTTCTAGAGACATCTCTACGTCTCTTATTTCTACTTCTGAATATGAAGCTTTGATGTTGTGTATCAGTCTTCTTTGCTCTTAGAGATATTACCATATACTTATTTGTAAGTTTTTCCCTACCATCAAACCAAAAAATTTACACAGAAATTCATTGAGTTGTTGTTTGTTACTTCCTAAATAAAAAATTCAAATTTTTGGCTGTGGCTTCTTGCATCTCCCATTCAATTATGCATTCATTAATTCAACAAGTATTTATTGTAAGGGTACTGGATACCAAACACTGTGTTCAGTACTGAGGTCCATGTGATCAGATATATATTGTGAAGAGAGGATTTCAAATGGGGTGGTGTTTTTGAGGTATTTAGGAGACCAAGTCATCAAGATTTAGTGGTGAGTGTGATATGGGCATGAAGGAGAAGGAGAACTCAAGGATGACTCCTCTGTTTCTGACATGATGATGACTGGAGAAACATATGGGGAAATTGAGAACCAGAGATGTTAAGTAATTTGCTCGATGATACACAGCTGCTCTGTCAATCCTAGGAAGAGCTACTGCAAAGCCCATTTCTTCATTATACCACTCAAAGTAATGACACTCACAGGTACTTTGTGGATTGATAAGGGTGCAACCATCCAAATTTACCAAAGCACGTCTCAAAATTTTAATGTGCATCAAAATCACTTGGGGTTCTTATAAAAATGCAGATTTTTATTCAGTATGAGGCTTGAATTTCTATATTTCTAACAAGTTCGCAGGTGATGGCAATGCTGCTGGCCCGTGGACCATGCTTTACTCAAAGGCATAAGAGACTGCTGAAGTTAATCTCCACTGTTATAGGTAAAATAAGGTACACACTCTTCCCAAACAGCAACCAGTGCTAAAACTTAGGTGGAGTAAAAGTAGCTTTGGGAGTGGATCTCAGAAGCCTGTCATGCCTGGTGTTGCTCTTTCAGACATGCTGGCTTACAGGAGAAGGAGAGATTGATGACACTGTGGAAAAAGAACACGATAGAAATAAAGTGAGGATCTGTCTGTCACATCCCTCCCTCAGCAGTAACTGCCTTTGGCATGCTGTGTTATTGTTCATTTCTCAATACAGATTCACTGATTTGGCTGGTTGTTATGTTAGAAGAAGGGCCACATATAAAATCTCCTTTCATTTTGGTCGCTCCCGGAGATCTTGTCTTTGGTCAAAGGTTTTCCGCAACACAAGACTCTGAGTTAGAGACAGATGAAATAATGGCCTCTCTTCTCCCAAACTCTTCCTTCTCAGTGCAGACTATTGGAGAGCCTGGGGAGTCTTGGATTCTCCGGGCTAGAATGGAACCCCCAATGAAGATGTACACAAGAAATGGCACGAAGAGCTGCACCAGCTTCTCACTCTCCCAGATGCTTTCTTCTACGTCCTGGCTCTTTGCTCATGGATCAGGAAGTAGTGGTACATCTGATTCCCATCTTCTAACTGATAATGGATTTGGAGCTTGGGAAACTCAGAGTCACCCATGTAGCAGTGATGGGTTAAACGAAAGAAAGACAAGAAGAATGTGAGAAAGAGAAAAAGAAAGGAAGAACAAAACCCATAGAATAGGTTGATTTATCTTTTATCTTTGCCATTTTAATTTCCAGTTAATAGTTCATTATTAGGTTAATAAAGGGCATTTCCCCCTCTCTTCTCTATACCATCCATCTTTTTTGTTCTATGACAGTAAGGTTTTATATAGCCTCTGAGAATGGATAAATAGAAAATAGAATTTGAGAGGCAGCATGCAATTATGGCACAAAAACTAACCTAGGCTCTGGATTCTAGGTTTCTCTCTGCCATTAACTTGTCTACCATGGAAGTCCCCTGGGAGTCTGTGGAATTTTAAGATTAACTGAAACCTTGTTCCAAGAATTGTGGAAGTCTGAAGCCCTTCCCAAGATTTCTCTAGATTCCCTGGGAGCTTCTGCTTTGATGGTCCCCTTAGCCTCAGTTTTCTGCTACTGCTGAATGTAAATACTTAATGCCCAACTATATAAGGGCCACTCACAGCAGTCACAGACACAAAGCTGCTGCAGATAACACAACCTCTGAATGTGTGTTGGTGCCATGGAGAGGTCATATCGTACACCCCTAACCACTTGCAACTGTGCCTGGTGCCACATCACCATGGATTACTCTCTGGGTATTACCACTCCCACCATTGATACTTGAGCTTTTTGCCATCTTGCTGCTGCCTCTTTCTCTTCTATTTTTTTCTTTTTGAGGAAGATTGACCCTGCACTAACATCTATTACCAATCTTCTTTTTTTCTCCCCAAAGCCCCAATACATGGGTGTGTATCATAGTTGTAGAGTTTCTTCTATTTTTTCCCTTTCTGTTCTTTCCTTGTATCTCACAAGCCCAAAAACAAAAACAAAAACTCTTCTAATTTTCTTATGGAGAGCACTTTATCTCTAATACCTTCAAGGTCTCACTGTCTATCACAATGAGGGATTTTTATAAAACAAAGAAGGATTCTGATGCTGGGTATTACTATAATAATGTTTTTGTCTTATTACACGTGTCACTTAACATGAAATAATCTTTTATATTTTTTGTAATTGATGAACCAGAAATTAAGTGACTTAAGTTTACAGAACTGCAGAGTTGAGACAACACAGAAACCTGTGCCTTTCCTTAGTTAAGAAAAGGTGCTCTACAAGCCTAAGATTTGCAAATCTTATTTGTGAAGCACAGCCAGGCTAATTAAGAAGGGAAAGTATCTGGGATTTGAAGGTGTGTTGCTAAGAGTGGAATAGGCATGGTGAGTAACTACTGGATCCTTTTCAATTAACGTTGGGAAGTGGGACTCGTTCCCAAGTGCTATCTCTTATGCAATAGCTTCTTTATTTGGCAAAACTGAGTGGGACCAAATACAAACTTTCAGGTACTTTAAATATTATGATGAAATAATTTTATTGAAATCAAATGGCAGTTAGAAATTTATGAATGACTAAGAGTTTAAAAATATAGGTTTAAAAAAAATTATTACAGTAACATATCAGTACTAGAGAAAATGTAGGAAAAAGAGAAAAGAAAAAGTAATTTGTAATTTCGTTATCCAACTAAAACAGGCATTGTGATGTTATATTTTCTTTTAAATTCTGTCACTATGCACGCTATACAGTCCTATGATCACAATACACATCTAATTTTGTATCCTGATTTGTTTCATAAGCATTTTCCATGTTCTACATAGTTTTTATGTCACTGTTTTCAATAGTTATAAAACAGAACATTTGATCATTCTCTTTGGTTTATATTAAAGTTGTTTATAATTTGCATTACTAGAAATAATTATGTGAATATGATTTGTAAATAGATGGAATATATTTTCTTAGAATACGTTCCCAAAGATTGAATTACTGAGTCAAAGCCTCATGCCAATATCTATTGATCCTGCTCTGAGAAAGAGCTTTAGTATACCTTTATCGAATAGAGTATGTTAATTTTAAAATTTCTAATTTAATAGGTGAAAAATGGTATCCAGTTACTCTAATTTGGTCTTTACTATTTGTGAGTAGAACTTTTTGTCTTGTCTATTATTTTCCTTTTTTCTTATGAATTTAGTATTTATATCCTTAGCACATTTATCTGTAATTTTATTGTTTTTTTACCCATTTGTGGCTATCAAGAGGCTTTTTAGAATTATAGGAATGATTCAGGTAAGTGGTGCTTTGTTTAAAGCACTGGACTATTTCTGGGGAGAGTTCTTTGCTACTAAAAGCAAAGGGGTGTGGAATTCCATTCCATTTGGCGTATGCTGACTTCTTCAGTAGATTTCAAAGCTGTCTCTGGGCTTCATGTCAGTGTGACCTAGAAAAGAATGACAGCACAGCCAGCCCAGGTTGCTGTCAGAGCTGTAACCTTCACTCTGATTTCCTGTTTCCCTAAGATTGGCCTCAATATAGATTCCACATTCTCAAGCAAAGTGCATCATTGGATTTATTTTCTTTTTGGGTTGTCAAAGCATATTAATGCACATTGAGGTTAGAGACTGCCCAAGAATAACGGTAGAGAAGGCAAAGCTCATTTTGGGATCTCCATCTCATTGACCAGTGATCTTATGCTGCCCCCAGAAGCCTCAGGATCTTCCTATTGTACCACATGTTCTGAACCTTTCAAAGGCTTCTCTTGACCATCAAAACCTCCCTATCAATTATTTTATTTTCTCTGAATCCTGTTTTCTGCCAGCTGTTCACTGCAGTGTCCCTGGGTTAATGTTTTACCCATTTTAGATTTCCCATTTTGAAAGAAAGATATAAAAAGAAGAGGTCTCCTTGCTTTCATTCACGTCCCTGTTCTATTTGCATGCTGTCACTATTTCTTCTGTAAAAAATCTATCTGAAGATTCTTTGCACATATTTTCTTGTCCACAAAAATTTTCCCAATTGGATTACATCTCTTCTAGCTTTAACCCTCCCCAGTATATTGTTTGCTCTCCTCTTTGGCATATACTGAATTATAGTATAGTGATTTGTGTATTCAACCTTTCCTTCAGTGGATTATATACTCTATAAAATAGAGACTGCCTAACTAATTTTTTGACTTTCTCACAACTAATCAATGCATTTCCCTCAGAAGGTGAGTGCTCCATTGTTATTTAATTGAATACTGTGAGTGATACTAGTTGTTAGAATTTCAGGCACTCTGGCAGACTAAAGCAAAGGGAAGCATTTTTTTTATCTCACATGTTGTTTAATACAGATGGCTGCCAAACATGGCTTCCAGGAAGGGCAAACGTTAGTGAAGTAAGGCAGTTCCTTAAGGAAAGCTAAAGTCAAGTTTTAGCTGGTTTGGTGATGTCCATTCACAGCAATATCCTTAAAAGTCAATCTTATATCTGGATTTTCTAGGAGGCAAAATTGCTTGTAAAATGAGTAGAAAAGGGTGAATACTTACCAACCAGTAGGATGTAATTGTTCAGAAATCCATTGGGTAAAATGTTGTGTTCTTATGGCCACCAGTTTTGCTTTACACACTTGGTGTTACCCGGACAAGCAGTGATACTATGAGAGTAGCACAGGAGTTCTGGTTTGTTCTTTTGGTTCTTGGCTGTTGTGAGGAGCTGTCAAGCCAAATGTCCAGTGTTGGCTCTTGAGGAAGGCCCCACTCTACTTATACTAGTGTATTGAGATACGTCTGTACAGGAAACTTGATTTCTGGAAGTGAACCTTTCATCCAGAATTGCTATATGCTAATGTGTCTTGATTTTTCACTACAATAAACACATGACTACTTCACAACTATTCTGGCAATCTTGGTGTCTTAATTAGTAAAGTATTAAACGTTAAGGATTTAAACTTTCTGTTTTCAAATATTTCCAAGAAAAGTTCTAGATACATCCCTTCCCTATATTTTTATATAGAGCACACTATAAACAATTCAGTTATTTTCTACAAACATTGTTTCTCAAACCAAGCAATTGTTTTTCAATAAATTTAGATTAATATCTATTAATTAGCACTATTCCAAGCACTAGCGCGTGCTGTAAAGATGAGGAAGATCTTCTCCCTATTTAAGATAAGTTTAGGCAATATTCTTGGTAGTACAAGCCAGTTGGTGAAAAGCCATGTAATAGAAGTCATGGTGCCATGAGGTTCCTTAGTAGATGAAGAGATGAAGACCAGAGACCCTGCCTCCATCCAGTTGTGCATGTAGAACTTACTTTTCAGAAAAAGCCCCAGGTTTCAGTTCATTTTTTAATCATTGGAATCTGCTTAAAGGTAGATTTGACATTTGGAGCAGTGGACACGGCTGATTTTCTTCACTCTGGTTCAATGAAATAAAGGCTTAAGGTACATTGTTTTGCTTTCTCAACTTCCAGAAAAATATCATCTTCGTTGTGATGGTGCTTTTGACTTGTCAATGCTATAATATATCATTTCCAATTTCTGCATCACTGACACAGTGGACCATGGGCAATCCCTTGTAAGTTTGTACCCACCTGCTCCTAATTTGCTTTTTGTGGTCTAAGACATCCCCTTGTTTCTGAGTTTTGAGTTATCGTGAAAGGCCAATGGTTATGGGAAACTGGCAATCATGTAATAAAATTTTTAGACTCTACAAAATTCAGATTTCATCTGAAAGACATTCCTCTTTCTTTCTCTTCCTTTTCTTACACTGAAATTCCTACAGCTCAAAGTGTAGCAAAACCTTTTGCAGAAGAAAGAATATGTTTACTGAATTTAAACCAAAGTACATTAAGGATACAAGACGAGACTGACATTTAAGTTCTATTAGGAGTTCTATTGGATTCAATATGTAAAGAATCTTGATTTTTTTGGGAATCCTGCCTTCTCCTAAGTGACTAAAAGATAGTGAGTAGTCTAAGTCAAGCATAATTTACACATTACTCTTGACAATTAGTTAGGCAGGGGCATATGAACTTATTGTAGCCAGTGGCATGCAAGAAGATTGCTGGTGAGCAATTATAAAATGTTTTCTGTCTGATAGAGATATATTGGATGAGATATCTGCTTTTCTTCTGGACTTGGTTGTGTGTAGGATGCCTCTAACTATGGTGGGCATCTTACCAACATAAGACAGTTTAGCTGGGACAAGCTGAGAGATAGACTGAGATGGGCAGAGCAGAGAGATGGAACAGCCTTGCACATCTTTAGTGCTTGGGGCTTCTTATGTGGGATAATATATATCCCTATTATTTTGGCTATTCAAGTCAGAGATTTCATTACTTGCAGCCAAAACCATCCTAACGGATAAAGTGTGTTTTGCTGGAGTAGGCCGAAAGACACTACTTTACAGACAGTTTTCCTTCCATATTGCCGTGTTTCCTGAAATTCTACCAATAGGCTCCTCTGTGAGTTAAGGCATCGAGGTCTCTGTTAACTATAAATCTGCTTTCTGGAGGGTGTAACACATTAGCATTTTCTCTCAGTATTTAATAAAACTCTCTCATTTGTCACCAAGTGCCTGAGAAAGTAGCAAATGAAACAGCAAGGTTTGATGGTGAGAAAGGAGCCAGGAAAGATGGGAGTATGGGACAATGCCAGGAAGAGCAGGTTGAGAGTACGGGCTTCAAAATGAGTGAGCTGTGAGCAGGTTTGTGACAGCACAGTGGAAGCAGCGAGGAGACACTGAGCAAAGGACAGGGCCAGAATGGGCACTAGGGGTAAATATGGCTTATCCCAAATGGAAGTTTTACAATCCAGGGCTGCGCAACATGGCATAGTTCTGAGCCAGGACGCAGCAAACAGCAGGGTTTCTCATTTAAACTTGCAGATTCTCTGGTTCCTGCATCTCCCGCTGTATAGATGCTATCAAGTTTTACCTGTCACGGTTTTTCTGGTTGGCTGAAGAAACTCAGCCTCTGCGACATAACGGGATTTAATCCTAGAGCAACATATTTATTCCTAACAAGTAGACTCTGGTCTAATGACTTTGACATATACAATTTGATTTCGGTTTGATAACACTTATTGATTTCAAGTCCGGAAAAGAACATTCTCTTCTCTCCTTTTCTCCCTCCCTCCAACTACCTGCCATCCTCTTAAAAAGATAGATTCTTTTCTCCCATGTGTTTCAGAGTAATGGAAAGTTGTAGTTTTTTTCCTTCTATTGGTGGACATGGAATGGAAAAAACCCAACTTGAATAGACTCCACGTGAAGAAATATATTACGTGGAAGCTAAGGACAGGTGCAGCTTCTGCAGTCATCCTAGGTCTCATTTTCTATACAGAAACTTCCCAACTCTCTATTTCAGTCTGAAGCTTATGTACTTCCCCCCAGGTCTGCCCACATGAGCAGAGCATATGGTTCTGCTAATGTGCAATAAAACTCGAGAGAAACCATTGAAGCCTGCTCTCTTCTGGGAACAGAGAATCTTTCCAATCAATTCTCCAATGATCTACCCATGTCCTCTTGGCAACTCCCTTCTGGGTCCTGCCAAGCATTAGCGCCTGGCTGCTTTTCATCTCTGCCTATTTTCTCCTAAGAGGCTAATCCCATGAATTCCATTTGCTACTTTTAGAAACGAGAGGAGGAGGTAAATCAAGAGATGAAGTTGTTTTGGAGATCACCTTAAGGCAATTTCAATAATAAATGACTACAGGGCTGAGTTTCACATCCTAATTATAAATGACTACTTGAGTGGATGGGCTCCTACATAAAGTGCTTAGAGTTATGGTCTGCTCTTAGCTTGGTACTATTTCAAAAATATGCCTCAGCTTTATTATGCAGCCCACGGAATGACCAGTATAATTAAGTTGCCCAATAGCTCTCCTCCTCTCTTTATCACCCTCTCTTTTCAATTACTGCAAAGTTTCTGAAAAATTCAGCTTAGTGCCTTCAGCTTCCTACTTGATCCAGGCAAACGAGGCCAGAGTAAACAGATGGTCCCACCGCAGCACTCCTGCAGGCAAGCAGCCTCAGATGCTGTTGGACTAGAAGGAAGAAATGCATGGATTTGTAATGCTTTGGGGTCCAAGTTGTAGACACCTTTACTCCACAATTCAGAATCACGAGTCTTTAGGTCTAAGCAATGGGATCATCTGAGCTCTGTGAGATAGTGCCCAGAGTAAGAAGTAATTTATATGGGCGTCAGTAGTGGGATTCAAAATTTTAATAAATAATTAAACATTTATTAAGGTCAAAATTAGTTAATTTGGCATTCTATCAGCTTGAACTCTCAATTAAGTAGCAATTTTGCCCAATTATAGTAAAATACAATTAGTGCCTATAATGAGAGCCCTGAGTCCCTGCAATTATTGGAATGCCTTCTGAATCATCCAAGAAGGATACCACTGTGATCAGCACAGTTAATATTACGTTTATTATGTATTCCATTTTTGAAAGTATGGAACTCTGTCCTTGATTGATTTAAATGGTAATTCACAATCATGAAACTTACTATTGTTTCTTCTATTGGGATGTTGTTGAAAATATTGTATGAACAGGGCGTCCTGTTTATGAGGATCACAGGAGAAATTATTTTAGATCTTGTTAATTCTCTGACTTATTGACTTGTGTAAACTGTCGTGTTTCCTGCTTTGCTTTGGCCTGTTGGAAGCTTAGTGTCTACAGGGTATTCTTGAAGACATGAGATGGGATGCTAGTCTTATTCTCAATTTTATTCTTGCACCTGTTTTTCCTTATTCCCTTGTTCTCTCAACCTTTTATTCCACCCTTTTTTGTATGTGTTTTGGTAAATTGTCTCACTTTGCCTGTGGAATGATCAAAAATGTTAATGCCATATTTCCTTCCTTGGGCCATGTTTAGTTATTTTGTGAATGAAACATCACCTAAATTTAAACAGTAAATGTCTAAGTCACATTTCATGAGAAAACTGTGAAATGGAGCTTTTAGTTCCTTCATGAGATTTTATGAATAGATATACATCCACTTTTTCTAGACTTATGTTTCTAAAACATGCAAAAATGACTTAAATGTGTCCATGTGGATGGACACATGCCGCCACAAAGCTGGGACATTCAAACTCCGTTTTTCTCTGACTTCCCTATTACCTAACTTAGACCATTGTGTGGCTTTAAGTCACAGCCATCTGATTCCAATGCAGAGTCTGATTTTTTGTGACGCGTCGTAAGATGCTATATAAAGAACACAATAAATTATGCAACTACTTAAACCTTGAATGTCCTGTCTTGGTCACAGCCTCATTATCCACTTTTAATGGAGCATTATACAGTATTAATACTCATTTTTCAAGTCTGCACCCTTTCTGCAAAATGTGTTTACACAAAAGGCTGAGAGAGAGTTTCTTTTCCTATTTAAATTGATGATGAATAAGTGGGTCATACCCTTTCGGTGGTGTCTTTTGGGGTGAGAGAGAGTGAGAACAGTGTGAGAATAACAGGGGTATTAGGGTGAAAGCTGGAGCCATCCCACTTTCCCGTGTCTCCCAGGAATAGTAATCCAGATTCCATTAGTACAGGACGAGAGGCCATTTGGGTAAATATAGTCGCATAAATATATCATTAGGCAGTTTTGTAAAATTCACATTATTTACTCAAGCAAATATGTAATTAGAACATTTTTAAAAACACAGATTATCTACCAAAGAGACTCAAACTGTTCCTTTGGAACATTTAAGCCTATTGGGTAAAACTGTAATTAGGCCATTAATTAAGCCCAAATCATATTATTTATTAAAAGGTGCTTTGCTGATCTGACAAGCATTTTCTTTGCTCTTTTAAGGCATTTTAATAATTGATTATTGTAAACCCCTTGGCTATCACTTGCCCTTCATTCATTCCTTTCTGATTTACTTCTTGCTTCGTTTTATGATGATGGTTATAGATTTAGATTTCCCTGTGGATAATATGTGCAAAAATGCCTGCGCTAGCACAGCTACCCTCCTTCCTCACAATCCTTCAAAGATGCGAGGATGAAAAATCAGCTCACCATTTTTTTTTAAACTATATCCTCTTTGATTTTTTTTTTTTTTAGGGGAAGTAGTTAGTAGTAATGATCCTTTTATTTTTTCCTCATTGTTACACGTGGACTTGAGAAGATAAAAGTTCTTGTAAGTTATTAAACACTGAGATTGTGTGAACTTTCTGGAAATGGCTTGTTCTGAACCAAGTGAGAGTCCCTTTTTGGGCCATTTTTGTGACCAAAGTATGTGTATTTGTAAAGTGTTTAATTCGAGGTCGTCTTCTGTTTGTGGTCTTGAAAAGGAGTGATGACCATATAAGGATCAAACCTTAGTCCAGTCTCTGGTTTGTGCAGAGCAGTATTCATTTACGGTCTTCCAAGGAACGCATGTCCCAAAGGATTTTAATGGGTGGAAGTGTAAAAAGGGTAACCTATTTTTGGCTTGCCTTGCTCCAATCCACTCTCCACATTATAGCTAGTGTTTTTTATTTTTCTTCTTCTTCTTTCTAAAAATGCAATCTGATCAATCAGTTTCTCAAAAGCTTAGAGTCCTTTTTTGTCTCAGAGTCTTTGCTTTTGCTCTATCCTTTGTTTGGAACCCTGCCTGTCTCTTGACTCTTCTTTGCCTGGCAACTCAGAAACTCAATGCAGTGTGGCGTTCAGAACACAGCAGTGGGAGCCAGACTGTCTAGGTTTGAATCCAGCTCCCCTTCTAATTAGCTGAGCAAACTTGGCAAGTCACATACGGTTCTTGCTCCTCAGTTTCCTTATTTACCTCCCTTTTAGATAAAGATCTGTGTGAATTACTATACATAAAGTGCTTACGTGGCTATTGCTGTTATTTAGGTCTTTTGTTTCTGGGAAGCCTTCCTTAACCCTCCCCATCTTGGTTTACCCTGGAGCCTCTCCTGTTTTAACTCCTGCCACACATTGCATTACACAAGCTTGTTGATTACCTTTCTTTTACACTAGACTAAAAACTCCATGAGCAAAGAGGTGAAGACTTTCTTCTTTAGTGTTCTACCTACAGCACCTAGCACAGTGCTGGTAAAATAGTGCTTGGCTCCTGGAACACCTACATCGTTCAAGGCTCTGTGCTAGGCGCTAAAGATACAGTAATGAACAAAAAAAAACCATTGTTAAGCTCATGTAGCTTAGTCTAGTAGGCAATATAGATGTTGAACCAATAACTATGCAGAAAATATAAAATTGCAAATAAGACAAATGCTATAAAGGATAGGTATGTAGTTTCACAGATGTTTAAAACAGGGGCATTTGGTCTCATCTGGGAGCAAAAGTAGATATCTCTGCAGAAGTGATGCTTGAACAAAATCTGAAGCATGAGTGGTTATGAAAGAGAAGAGGAAGAGAGAGAAACACTTTCCAGATAGGACATCGGCACAGCTACTTGCTCTAGGTAGGAACCCAGCAGGTGCGATGAATGCAAAAGAGTCCATGTCTTCCAAGTGGAGACCTTGAGGAAAAGAGAAAAGCTAGAAATGCTAGAGAGATAGATAAGGACCATGCATGGAAGGCATTGAAGATAAGAAGATTTTATCTATCATAAGTTAAATGAGAAGCCATTGATATATTTTAAGTAGAAAGAGGATATGATTATATCAGCATCATCATCTAAAAAATATCACTCATTTGGACGTGTTGTCTCTAAGGTGGAAAATAGATTCGATTTGCATAGCTAATGCAGAGTAGGTGTACATACAGCCAAGTTATATGTTGTTGCAAAAAGTCTAAGAAAAAGATTATAGTAACATGGACTAAGCTTGTAGTTGTTGAAATGGAAAAAAAATAGATGGATATGAGTGACGTTTAGCTACAAAGTCAACAGGATTTGATGGTGATTGGATGTAGGTGGTAAAGGAGAGGGAGTCACAAAATGAGGCTCTAGTATTGGTAAGCAAATGGATGGTTATTTCCATCACTTCCTGAGAGCAGACTATAGGAAGAGGACAAAATTGGAGAGGAAAATAACAAAGTTTATTTTGGACATGTTGAACTTGAGAGGGCTTTGGGACATTGTAGATATGATTTCAAATAGGAAGTTGGAAAAATGGTTCTGGAACTTAGAGATGAAGTCTAGGATATTGATATAAATCTGGGCATCATCTGCAAATGGGTGGATATTAAAGCAATGGATGTGGATGCAATAACCTAGGGAGAGACCCTCAGGTAAAAAGAGGACAGGGCATGGGGCTGAGTCCTGAGGAGTCCAATAATTGTTGACAGGCAGGTGGTCGATGAACTGGTAAAAGAGTAAGGAGAGACACACAGAAGGAAGGAAACCAAGAGAACTGTACTGCAGAAGCCTCATGAAGAGCACGTTTTAAAAGAAGTACAAAATCTATCACGTCTAGAGCTGCTGAGACGTGCTTTGGATTTAGTGACACAGAGGTCATCGCTGACCTTAGCAAGAATGAAGCAAGGAATGGATTCAATGAGGGAATAAATTTAGTAGAATTTGGATAATGAAAGAGAAAAAAGGTTTCTTTAATAAATACTTTCTCAGAGCCTGTAATATGATATGTATCATGGTTCTCACAAAGTAGGATACTAGTATGCAGTATTTTTCCGCTTCCTTGGAATCCTTCTTTTCCTGGTGCATTTTATAAGATACCCTATGAAATCGCAGTTTGGGAAGTGTTGAGCTACAAGTATTACTTGGGCAATAATTCTTGGTTCTGTCAAGTTTCTCATTTCACAAGACGGCTTTTCATCTACTTTCCTTGTCTAATGTTAGACTTGAGTGTTAGAATTTTGTGGTGGTGAAGAGGAAGGTTCTCTGAAGCCAGACTTCTAAGGTTTAAATCCTCTTGGCATACTAGGCGACCTTGAGCAATATGATGCTTAATTTTGTGTATCAACTTGGCTGGGTTAAGGGATGCCCAGGTAGCTGGTAAAACATTATTTCTGGGTGTTTCCAGTAGAGATTAGCATTTGAATCAGGAGATTGAGTAAAGAAGCTCTGCCCTCACCTATGTGGGCAGGCATCATCCAATTGGTTGAGTTCTGCATAGAAAAAAAGACAGAGGAAAAGTGAATTCTCTCTCTCTTCTTGAGCTTGGACTTCCATCTTCTCCTGCCCTTAGATATGGGAGCTTCTCCAGCCTGCAGATGACAGATCATGGGACTTCTTATCTCCGCAACTGAGTGAACCAATTCCTATAATAAATCTCCTCATATAGATCTGTATCTATGTCTATATATATATCCTACTGGTTCTCTTTCTCTGGAGAATCCTAACTAATACAATTGAGTTACTTAAGCTCTCTGTGCCTCAGTTTCCTCACCTGTAAAATGAAGATGGTGGTAGTTATGTAAGATTTAAATGAATTAATGCATGTAAAGTACTTAGTAGACTGCCTAGCACTTAGTAAGCAATTTAAAACTGTTATTGATGATCATGATTAGAATATCAGAAGGGACTTTAGTTCTTTTTACTGTAACAAGGAGTGAAATGACTAGTTTCTATCAGAATATATATTGGGGAGAAGAAAATGCTTTCTTTTGGGGTCTACTTGGCAGCAAAGATAAAGAAAGCACAAACAGGGGTATGCCCCATTCTCTGCATGTTTCAATTTCTGCTTTTTAAAACAAACGTTTATTGAGTCTTTCAGAGAGTATAGAGCCAGTTTGTGTGTGCGTGCACGCGCTCGTGTGTGTGTTGGGCATTTATTCAGATGCTTATCCAGATTAGGCACCTTAAATTTCACAAAAGGAATTGGCTCTATCTTCCATTCATTTGATTAATGAAGAGTGCAGCTTTATTATTCATATGTAATCCTTGTTTTTGCCAGAGAATGTTAATTGTTTGTTGCTCAACTTTTATCAAAATCTTTGTTAAAAAGAAAATGCCTGATATTCTTGGAGAATTACATAAAAGATAATCAGTTTGACATTTTCTCCAAGTTCTCTAAAAATTTACCCTTAGATCATCAGGCCATGAGACTGGTAGGTTTATAAGCCATTATTGTGACCTCATACAATTACTTCTCAACTGTTCTGTCTACTGGCCGCTTGGTCTGCCTTGAGGCACGCTGCAAGAAGGAACTCTATGAAAGTCATTCTTAGGAGATCTCATGGGAGAGTTTTATCTCAGGCCTCTGTGCCTTTTCACAAACCACTGATATGCTATTAATGATAAATGCTCTGATTTTTGGAACTAATTATGTTTCTCATTTTGTTCTGGCTGGTTGCTAATATATCTATAACTAAATTTGCAAGTTTTTACTATGTATTGGATGTCTCCTCCTCACCCCTCTTTTCTGCACACTGCTCTGTGCTCCGGGACCTAACCCATATGGATTATGTCAAGGGGCTTCTCTGCCCTTGGGCTTCCGTTAGATTTGATCCATGAGAGGTACCAGGAAGAGATCTAAAGGCGAGAAGAGAGTGAGTACTTATTCCCCAAGCTCTCTGCAGGTTAGGACCCTGCACGTTAGCTACTCCCCTCTATAAGTTCACAGCTTTCTCTAGGTACCAGTAACCACTCCCTCACCTTGCCCTTCACGTCTAGAGTAGTAAAACCTCCTGGAGGAGTTTTTTTTGTTATTTTCCTGGAGACAATCCACTACCCACTTTTCCCATTTCTTAAACCCTTCCAATGCCTTTGCAAATAGTCCCTTTATTAAACTCTCCTTAATGGATTCCATTTGAGTGTGCCATCAGATTCCTGCTGAGACCCTGACCCACAGACTTTAGCAACTGTCCTGGACACTGACTAATCACCTCTTATTCTTACTCTTCCCTATTTTATTTATGAATTTATCTTTTATTATTTTCCCTTAGAAATACCTCTGTTCTATAAAGCACCTAAAAATATTCTTTTGCAAAGAGTCAAGGTGTAAATAAACAAATGCATATGCAAAAGAAATATGCCAGGAGCTCTACTCTATGCTGGGAATGACAAGACAGTTAAATCTTAGTCCTTGGGGAGATTGGTCTGTGAGGAGACATTTAAGGAAGCAAAATAATTGCAATGCATTGTGGTGAGTTAAAGAAAGTATAGACAAAGTACTATGTGGACCTGAGTAATGAAGTTCTTTACTGGTCTTGGGGGGTGGGGGATGGGTCAGACGGACCAGAGGGGAAGAAGACTGAGGTGATCACAAAAGGGGGGCTATTAAAGTCAAGTGAACAGGATGGTCCCAGGTACCTGATGTAGAGGGCCAGTCATTGATTTTCCTGAAATATCCATGATCTTGGTGTGTTCGAGTTCCCATTCACCTCCTGCGGGATTCTTTATTTATTATTTAAAAAATCTTCTAATTTTCAAGTTTTGATTTAAGAAAAAAAAAATTGGAAAATGCAGAATACTTTGTTATTCTGCAAAGATTTATGTTTAACTCAAATGCAACTAATGAGCCTGGCAATGTATGCCTAATTCCTTTCCCCTTTCATGTACTACAAGGCTTACATAAATCGCATACCCACTTCATCAAAAATGTTTTGAAAAAGTAAGATAGATTATTACTGGGAATATGAGCGGCAGGTAAGTAACGTCCAAGTAGTAGAAAACATACACTTTGGTTTCAATAAAAGGTGAACATGGTGATAGTGCTTTAAAAGGAAATTGTGATTTACTATCTAATCTTAGAATAAGCCCAAGAATGGTCCATAAAGATCCGGCAGGCAAACACAATGTGGCCTGCTCTGTGTACCAGCGATGGCTATTTATTATCTGTCGCATATGTTTGAAAAAGAGACCAAGTGATCAAAATCTCCAAATTGTTTAATTTTGGATTAATCAGAAGATGAAACGTGGACTTGCAGTATTTCATCAGCCTTCAAAATGAGTCCTGGTCTAGGTCTGCTAACTTAAAAATAAAACTGAATGCCAACCTCCCCTGCCGTGTGAAAGGGTTTGGCTAGCAGGCCTCCTGGACTTTTTCGTCTGTTGGGTTTTTAATGAGGACCAAAGCCTAGGTTCTGGAACATTGTGAATTTTGATTACAGTGTGTTCCAGCCTGGTTGGAGTGGGGGAAATGTCAGAAACCTCGTGAGCTCACTAGCCAGCTTCTCGATGAAAGGCTTTGGAGAGGCTTCTCAAATGCTGCTCAACGCTTGGTTTTTATCCAAACTCAAACTCTAAACCCACAGAGGTTCAGTAGGCACAAAATCCCAGCCAATCATTGGCTTTGCAAAATGCCAATTTCTCTTTCAGCAAACAATTATAAGGCATAATTGCTAGTAGGGAAAAATCAATCGACCTTCATTGATTTTTAATTGCTCATTTTATTTTGCTTCCTCATAAGTTCCAAAAAGATGACATTGGATTCAGTACAATATTGTGTTTCTGTTAAAATCCTGACATACTGAAAGTAAGGAGGAGCCTTGATGGTCTCCCACGATCTAGTTCTAAAGCTGGAACATGCTCAGTTTCTTAGCTTCTCTCCAGAGACTTCTGCAGAGCACATCAATTAGTGACTTGATGGGTGATTCGCATCTGTTGATAGACAGCAAGACATAAAGATCATTCCAGGCTGTGATCACTGAGCCACTCAGCTATAAGTTGTCTGTAACTAATTTTAACCTTTATCCAATTTAGGATAAATAACTCTCAGTCAAAATAAACAACTGGATATCATTGTTGAGATCATGTGCATTCATGCTACTGTGATAGGGCCATGGATCTCAAACTCTTCAATTTTCCAACTCGTGTGTAGAGACAAAGATTCTATGGGCCACCCAGGAATTTGGTTCTGTTTACCCCTGATGAGGTGAGCAGATGGAGTATGTCTGGGGAGTGTGTGTGTGTGTGTGTGTGTGTGTGTGTGTGTGTTTTGGGGTGTGGGAAGTAGACATTCTTCATTGGAAGATGAATGATATGGTATTAGATGGGATAAACTGAATTGATAGCTAGATTTTATTAAATATAACTAGCCATTAATTGTTCCTTCATTCCTTGAGTATTTATTGAATCCTTTAAGCCCTGTGTCAGGATGCTGTAATAAAGGTTAGCTCTTGTCCTCATATAAACACCTTGTCAGGTAAGCACAGAGTGCTAGGGAAGCTCACATAAGGAACATCTAAGATCAGAGGAAGAGAAATCTCCCTTGAGGAGGTGATACTGTAGCCAAATCTTGAAGTTGACTAGTGGACCATCAAAAAAGAAAAAGTGTATTCAAGGAAGAGGGAGCAACATGACAAATGGCAGAGAGACAAGAGAGAATGTGATATATGGGGAGCAAATATTCTAAAGCAAAAACCATCAGTGTTAAGACCTTACACCTGGATCTGCAAATATGCGTAGTGTATAAATTCAGTAGATAAGCCTCAGTGTTGGGCTATTGTTAGGTAATGGAGTCTGTTTGTCCGAATACATCTCAAATAGAAGACGTAAATCTCTTCTTCTAGTAATAATACTCCCTATTTCTATTTGAATAACTGTCCTCACTCCACTCTCATCAGTGTAGTTGAGATGGCATTGACTCTTAGGTTTAAGTCTGACCCACAGGAACCTTGTATCCCCGGGGCAAGTATACTTGTGTTCAGGGTGGCCGATACAGAAGATTAAGAGGGAAGATTGGGGAGTGATGAGGCTGGAGGGGTAAGCTGAGACCAGATCATGAATGATCTTGTAGGCTGTGGTCACAATTTTGGACTTTACCTGAGGTCAGTAGTTACTGTTGGATTTTAAATAGGGGAGTGACATACTTCAGCTGACCTCTTAGGTAAAACTTTAGAGGGAGTGGAAGCTGATTGGAGTGTAGCAAGAAGTCATTTAGGTAAGGCAGGTGAAAATGAAAAGAGCCCAGACTAAAACAGTGACAATGGAAAAAAGAGAAGATCATGAATTTGGAAGATATCAAGGTAATGGAAACCACAAAACTCAGTATTGGATTACTGAGTTTGAAAATACTGTTGGACATCTAAGTGGAGATGGATAAAAATGTATTTATATCATTGGATATAAATATATAGAATTAAGCTAAGAGAAACATGGTTAAGGCATAAATTCCAAAGTTGTCAGTGATAAAGTTAATGTTAGTGATGGCAATGTGTTGGGAATGGAGGATGATTTGTGTAACAGTTGGCATCTTAGAAAGTAAAGTCACTGTTGTGCTTTAGTGGAGGACCCACAGGTGTAGTGTTTTGGTGATTTGGTTAAATCAGATGCCACAGTGGTGCTGTCGAAAGAGCCCTTGGCTAAAACTCCAGCTTTTGGGACTTATTACAACTGAACTATTGTCCCTTTTTTTTGCTTTTTCAGAGCTATTTAGCTTCCGAGATTTTATACTCAGAAATTTTAACATTTCAGAAATGTGGAAATTGGTAAGCACACTACCTGCCAATCAGAGAAAATAATCTTCATGAATTGTTGATCTTATTATAATTACTCAAACCCTGCCAATATAGAAATTTCTATAAAGAATACACTTGGCTAAATATTTTCAGTAGAAATGGGGTGTAGGGAAGGGAGAGGGGAGTTAGGCTGTCCATAAATCCCCTTTAACTTCCATGATGCCTCTGCATCCCAAACTCCTCAATTGTCCCTAAATGCTGTTGGTCACAAATGGGTCTGGGGGTGAATTTGGCTCACAGATATGTTTTATTTAACTTGGATAGTGTATTTTTTTAACTGAAAGAGTTGCATCACTGAAAAATTAGGTTTTATATAAAATTCTAGTTTTCTGGTTTATTGCAGAATTAGGAGATCTGGATTCACAGTTCATGTTTTTTCTGTGATAATGATAACTTGGAACTGGATAGAGATTACCCTCTCCTTAGTGCACCACAGTTCCTATCATCCCTATTTCCTCACATGTGGCCCATGCACTTTATCATATTCCTGCTACCCTGCATAGGTTTGGCTATGGATTACCCAACTTCCCAAATAACGATTGAAAAAAGACAGCAAAACAGAGATTCAAATATAGGAATAAAGTACAGAACGAGTTGTGTTTTCATAATTCCTTTACGCTGATTTCTTCAAAGCACCACTTTTTACTAGCATTAAAATGCATTTTAAGTGTAAAATGTGATCCAATTCAGTTTCACCTCTAGCCTCTGAAGACTTGAATCTGCTTTTTAGAAAAATGCTCACAAAATTCTGTTAGTATGAAACTTTGTTTTTCAGACTGGCATCTGTGATGACATCTTTTCAGGGAATCCACAAAGGATTTGAGGACTGGAAAGTTTCATGTTTTAATTTTCAAAATGATTTTAAGAATTAGTACAAACACATCCTGTACTATTTGGATAGCCAGTTTTTAAAAACTTTCACTTGATTTGTGTCCAAATTTGGAATTGTCTTTGCAATTGCACTGTTACAAGTGATTTCCAAAAGAGGCAGCATTTTACTTTTAGTACTGTATTTTTTGTTTTGTTTTTGTTGTGGAAGATTTGCCCTGAGCTAATGTCTTTGCCAATCTTCCTCTTTTTGCTGAGGATGATTAGCCCTGAGCTAACATCTGTGCCCATCTTCCTCTATTTTGTATGTGGGACACCGCCACAGCATGGCTGTTGAGTGGTGTAGGTCCACACCTGGGATCAGAACCCGTGAACCTGGGCTGCTGAGGCGGAGTGTGCCAAACTTAACTGCTAAGTCACAGGGTCGGCCCCAGTACTGTATTTTTTGAACTTAAATGCTCAGGTGACTACAGTTGTATTTTAGTTCATCCACGATATGCCCCCTACACCTTTTAAATGGTGATTATTTATTTCTCAGTTTTGAGAACTACTGCTGCAAAACATTTTGAAGTTGGCATAACGGAATTGGTTTGAGATCTATGCAACTGCATGCTGTGAGGATTGACCAAGAGGGCACATTTAAAGTCATAAGGTAATAGGAGATGCCTATTTTCTATTTTCCTAAAATGAGGGGTGGAGATGTTAACATAGTTATTAAGTGCTGAATATGTGCCAGGTTTTATGTAAGAACTTTGCATACTTTATCTTGCTTAATCCACAAACCTTAAGAGACAGCTATTAACCTTATTTTGATGAGGAGGAGTTAAGGTTCAGAGCATTTAAGTACCTTGCCTAATGTCACACTGTCAGTATTAAGATCTAGCCTCTTTGATCTGAAGGACAGAGTGGTTTGCCATATAGTAGTGATAGATACAGAGGATAGGAAGGGAGGGGAAGGAAAATATAAGTCTCTTAGCCAAGCAAACATTAAGTTAGCTTTGCAATATTGTCTATTTCTTTGTAATCTGAAAAATATCTGTATTTCAAAGAACTATATTTGCCCATTGCTGTAGTCAGCAGTGAATACCTATCTTGTCTCCTAGCAGCAAGATCTGCATATTTCTCTGCAGCCGTCCTCTCAGAGGTGCTTTCATGTTTAACTGAGAATGTTGCTACTTGGCCATTTTACATGTTGCTAATTCTTAAAGAGATATTATGTTAAAAGTTTACTAAAACCTTAATTTTTTTTTTTTTGAGGAAGATTAGCCCTGAGCTAACATCTGTTGCTAATACTCCTCTTTTTTGCTGAGGAAGATTGGCCCTGGGCTAACATCCGTGCCCATCTTCCTCTACTTTATATGGGACACCACCATAGCATGGCTTGATAAGCCGCGCATATGTCCGTGCCTGGGATCCGAAACTTTGAAGCCCGGGCTGCCGAAGCAGAGCGCGTGAATTTAACCGCTACACCACTGGGCCGGCTGCAAAACCTAACTATTTTTTTTGTGCTTCTGAGATATCATAAACATTGCAAGGCTCAGCTTCATTATAAATTTGGTCTATTATCCTGACATCTTAAAATTCTGCAAATATTTAGTTAATTAACTTTTTGCCTTTATAAGGTTGCTATTCTCTGGATAGCATTTCTGAGATTGATTGTCATACAGTTTCTTAAACTTTAGGTTAATTTAATTTTCCTTGGGACTAAATAGGAGAATAATTTTTTTTTTGGAGAAAATTCTAAATGTGGATGTGAGAGGGAATACTTATTTTTATTAATTATAATAATAAAATGATCAAAAAGAATATAGCTTTATTATTTAATTGCAAAGCTCAGAGTTTTAGAATGAGGGTGACTTTGAACATGAGAAGCCCCTTTAGGAGAGGAATCAAATGTTTTAACAGTAGCCTGTGGATGTCCATTCCCTTTATTTTTGGCATGTCTAGAACACTTAGTGGTCTTATTTTTTTGATAGCTTGTTGTGGATTTGGTCATGTGACAACTATCCCCCTAGGTATGAGATTTACCAGTTGGGGATTTTCTGAGCAGAGGATTCCCAATAGAGAAGTAGAAACCAGGGTAGGCATCTTGAGTTTGGTGTATGAGAAAAATACCCACTGCTTGCAGATACAGAAAGGGAGAACTAGGCTGCTGTGGAGAGTTTGGGGGAGAGGAGAGTGGGAAAATCTAAATACTAAACAAGACAAGATGTCATTGTAAAATTAGGGAAGAGATAATCAGAAGCTTCCCACAAACTATGTGGGTCTTATTTACTAAGTAATTGTTTATGTGTATAATTGTTCACCAACCCTCAACCACCAAAGCAAATCAGGTGGGCATTTTCACCTCACATTCCACACGTTATGCTTTGTGCTGTTTTTACACATTCTTTGAGTCTGATTCAGGTTCATACCTGGGAATGTGTCTGAATCGGTAAATCCAGGTTTTCACATAATAGTTTTGAAGTGGAAGAGAGTAATGGAGTAAAGAAAGAGAAAATGAAGAGACTGTGCATGGGTTTAATCCCCATGTAAAGGGGACATCAACACGAAGACTCCAGGGGAAAATTAGGTGTTCATGGGATTTATAATTAATAACAACATGGGGACAGACAGGAGTTAACATTTATTAAGCATCTTCTAGGTACCAGGCACAATATTGAGCAGTATGGACATGGTTCGAAACAGACTTGGACCCTGTCCTCATGTGAGTATATTAGGAAAGAGAGACAATGGCCAATCAGAAGTGTTTTGCGAGTTCCAGAAGGAAAGTACAGGGTGCTGAGGAGATATATACAGAGAGATTTAACCTGGTTTAGGAAGTCTGGGACATGTCATTAAGGAAGGATAAATGCTAATTAGTCAAAGCAATGGAGTTGTGAGGAAGGGAATCTTCCAGTCAGACATACCTCGATCTCCAATAAGAAACATAAATACATAAATGCAAACTGTGAAAAGAGATATGAAGTAAACCAACAGACACCATGACAGAAGGACCTGTTTGATAAAGTGGTCTGAGAAGACCTCTTTGAGAGAGAGAAACTTGAAATCAAATCTGAAGGATGAGAAGGAACCAGCTGCGAATAGAGCAGGGAGTAAGGTGATTCAGGTGGAGAGGACAGTGACTCCCTTGAGAAGGGAGAGTCCTTGGTCTATTTAAAGAACTGAAAGTAGGTCAGAGTCCCTGAGCTTGGTGTGTTAGGAAGAGAGTAGCATGAGATAGATTTGAAGAGGAAGGCAAGGGCCAGATTTAGCCAGACTGGTAGGTTCTATATAGTTTATAGGGGAAGTCATTGGGAAAGTTTTGACAGGTGGTTTGAGAGCATGCATAGAGACCTCACAATTAAAAAAAATTAAATCCACTAAATGTTTTGCACACTGTGAATGACAGCCAGTTTTTGAACCTAAGCCTGTTTAACCCAAAGTTCATGCTCATTGGGAAAGTATCTGTTAGTGAATCACGTAGACTAATGATTGACAAGGAAGAGCCATGAGAGAAACATACTCAGAAAGAACTTTTGGATTTTTCAAAATCCCCACTTCATAGAGAAAGACCCTGTAAATGGACACTCTTAGATGTTTTTGAACTTATTGTACCCAGGTAAAATGCTCAAGGAAGAACAAAACACTACAAAAAACCCCCCAAAATACCCCCTGCAAAGTCCCTATATAGATGATCTCTAAGTTCTTTTATTCGATTAAATATGTGAAGGCAAGAGTCATTTTTTAGACTGAAAAATGTTCTCATATTTTATAAATGCAAATAAAATTGATTCTTTCCTCTTTTCTTACTTCTTTGTAGTCTATTTGTTCCTTGTTTCCTGTTCTATTTAAATGTTGTGTTTTGGCTTTTGGAGTCCCCTAAAATTATGTTGTGTCTTTTATTGATGGTGACAGTCAAGTACCTAGTGAGCTGGCATCTGCTTCCCAATTTCTCATCTCTATTGGCACAAAAGAGTGTCCTCCACTGGGCACCTTGGAAGAATGATTGAGCAGGGAGTGGGGTCATGGCCAATGAATAACTCATAGAGGTAGACTTTTTATCCCTTACTCCAAGGTGATTTCAGCATGTTTCTCAGTGGCCTTCTTGAAGAATCCTTTTGGTTAAGAAATTTCCAATGACCACTTTCCAGAGTCTTTGAAGAAAGAAGAATGGATTAAATCATTAGATAGGAGAAAAGGGTTTGAACTGAAAACACAGCCTAATGATGGTGGTGAACACCGACTGTTCACTGGCGATCTGGACAAGTGAGGGAGTCCTGGAGACCTGACAGCTGGCTGGCAGATTTCTGAATGAGTGAGGAAATTTTCCAGTTCATCTGTGGAGAATTTAGTCTGACATTACAGCATTAGGCTACCCATCTGCAGCCTGCAATTGGGACAGACAAGAGAATCACTATAACTTGGTGGAGACAAGCCACAAATCTGGAATGAGGCAGACTGGCATGTCTATTTGGGGTTGGCAGGGCTGAGGTTTAGTCTATTGTTGCAAGACTGCCTTGCCAAAGGGGAGAGAGAGTCTGATTTCATTAGGCACTCATCACACACAATGTCTTAGAATAGACAGAATGTGTGGACTGAACTGAGAAACCTTGACTTGGTGAAGGCAGTTGTTCACACGCTCTTGCTTGTCGTTTGTGCCCTTCCTAATGGGCTGGTGTCTTTTCCCTCTGCAGGCCATTTATTACTTGAGTTGGATGACTCTGTTTTGATGCTGATATCAGTTTACAGGTTATTATATCCACTTTAAAATCATGACTCAAAAGAGGAAACTCTGGGATGCAAAATACTCCATATGCCTATAAACCACAAACTGAATCAAAGTTGGCAACGTGAAAGTGATTGTGTTGGGAGTTTGAAAGCCTCAGTCAGCCAACCTTTATTGAACCTCTGATATTGTATATTACATCATTTGGGGGACTGCAAAGGAAGTAAAGAATATGGAAGAGTATGTGTGGGAAGGAACTTAGGGGTCATGCAGTCCAAATGCCCATCAAATAGAAGACTGCTTCCTTGCCATTGGACTTGTATATTCAAAGGGAGAATAACTAAAAAAAAAAATGTGTTACGTGTTGGCCCAAACAGAGCAAACAGATTGTGACCCTTATATATATATATTTGCATTTGGGTGAAGCTGCTTTGTTGATTCTAAAATAGTTTTACTATTACTAATATTAGTGAAACAATAATAAAAGTGGTTGCCATTGATTGAGCTCTTACAAAGTGTCAGTTACTTTACGGGCATTGTGTCATTAATCCTCACCAAACTCTATGAGGTAAATACTACCACTAGTTTCCATTGAAACATATGAGGCTTTTGAAGCTCACCTAGATTTTATGACTTGCCCAAGATAGGAGATAAAGCAGTGGATAGAGCCAGGATTTAAATGCAAGTGAAGAGCCTCAGCTTATCTCTTCAAGGGAAAGGAAAGTGATGTAGAGTCATAAGAACTGAGATAAATGCCTTTTCCAGCACTTATAAGTTGTGTAAACTAGGCCAAGTCTTGTCCACTCTCTGAGTCTCAATTTACTCACTTAAATGGCAAAAATAGTGGCCTGTCAATGCATAAGGTGGTTGGGATGAACATACAACCACCATACAACCAATGTGAACTTGCCCAGCCCCACTCAAGGAGTGGGGAGTTATACTCTACCTTGAGGGTGAAGTAGCTACATACATATTTTGGAATTCTGCCTGGGCCATTTGTCTATTATCTCCATATATTTATTCAATCATTTATATGTATCAATATGGACCCATGGATGTTTATTTTATACTTTGGATTATAATCCAATACTCCTTTATTTTGTTGCTTAAATTGTTCCAGCTTTGGCCATTGGGAGCTTCTTCACTTGGCTTCTGTGTCCCTTTGACTTACTCTTCTTTTCCTTATATATATATATATATTTTTTTTTTTTTTCCTGTACTTCCTTACTTTCTGGCACTACCGAATGCTCCAGGCTTATCTTGTATATTTTGTATATTTCCTATTTGTGCCCTAGAATCAGCCATTTTCCCAAGGATCCCTGGTTCCTTTTATTGGAGAACGGTAGTAGAAATCAAGATCTGGGTGCTGGGTGTGCTTGTTGCTGCTGGAATGTCGTTGCGGCTAGGCTTCCTCAGCTGACGGATAAAGGAAATCTATATGTACACACTAATCGGTATAGATACACATATTTATGAATGTTTTTGTATGTAACCATCTGTATCAATATTGAGCTAAAAATGACTTCATTTTGATGCTCCCAACTCTAATCCATTACAACATGGATCATTCTAGCTTTATTCTCTTGTAGAGTCTTTGGAATTTTCGACATAGACAATCATGTCAAATAACAACAGTTTCATTTCTTCCTTTCTTTTTTTTTTCTTTTTTTGAGGAAGATTGGCCCTGAGCTAACATCTGTTGCCAATCTTCCTCCTTTTTTTCCTTTTTTTTCTCCCCAAAGCCCCAGTAGATAGTTGTATGTCATAGTTGTACATCCTTCTAGTTCCTTGATGTGGGACGCCACCTCAGCATGGCTTGATGAGCGGTGAGTAGGTCTGTGCCCCAGATGTGAACTGGCAAACTCTGGCCCACTGAAGTGGAGCACGTGAACTTAGCTGCTATGCAACCGGGCTGGCCCTTCTTCCTTTCTAATGTGTATAACATTTACATATTTTTCTTATTAAATTGCACTAGCTAGAACTTCCATTAAGATATTGAGGGGCTGGCCCCATGGCCTAGTGGTTAAGTTCGGTGTGCTCCACTTCGGCGGCCTGGGTTCAGTTCCTGGGTGTGGACCTACAACACTTGTTGGTGGCCATGCTGTGGTGGAAACCCACATACAAAATAAATGAAGATTGGCACAGATGTTAGCTCAGGGTGAATCTTCCTCAAGCAAAAAGAGGAAGATTGGCAACAGATGTTAGCTCAGGGTGAATCTTCTTCAGCAAAAAATATATATATATATATATATATAAAAAATTATATTGAATAGGAGTGGTGAGAGAGGACATCTGTGCCTAGTCCTTAATCTTAGGGAGGAAGCACCCAGTCTCTCACCATTAAGTATGATGCAAAATGTAGGTTTTTGTCAAGTTGAGAAAATTCTCTTCTATTATCCCGAGTTTTCTGACAGGGTGTTTTTTAAAATCATGAATGATGTTAGATTTTGTCAAATACTTTTTTAGTGTCAATTGATATGATCAGATGATTTTTTTTTCAGCCTTTTGATGTGATGTATTATGTTGATTAATTTTTGAATGTTGTGTCATCCTTGCATACCTGGAATGAATTCCACTTGGTTGTAGTGTTCAATTCTTTTTAAAACGTTATTGGATACAATTTGCTAATATTTTATCGAGGATTTTGTGTCTCAAGTTATGGGAGTTATTGTTTTCTTTATTATAATGTTTTCATATGGTTTGTTATTATGTCAATGTTGGCCTTATAGAATGAGTTAGGAATCCTTTCTTCTACTTTTACTTTCTGTAAGAGATTGTGGAGAATCAGCATTATTTCTTCCTTAAATGTTTTGTAGAATTCACCAGTAAAACCATTTGGGCTTGGTACTTTTCTTTTTGGAAGTTTATTAATTATTGATACAATTTCTTTGATGCATTGGGGTTTTTTCAAGTTATTTATTTACCTATGTGTGAGTTTTAGAGTTTGTGTCTTTCAAGGAATTAGTCCATTTCATCTAAGTTACCCAATTTGTGGGCACAGAGTTGTTCATAGTATTCCTTTATTATCGTTTTAATGTCCATGAGATCAAGAGTGATAAACATTCTTTTCTTTCTGACATTGTTAATTTGTGTCTTCTCTCTTTTCTCTTAGCAGTTTTACTGAACTTTTCAAAGAATCAGCTTTTGGTTTTATAGATTTTTCTCTATTGTTTGCTTGTTTTAAGTTTCATTGATTTCTGCTCTAATTTTTTTTTTTTTTTTTTTTTTTTTTTTGTGAGGAGATCAGCCCTGAGCTAACATCCGCCAATCCTCCTCCTTTTTTGCTGAGGAAGACGGCCCTGGGCTAACATCGGTGCCTATCTTCCTCCACTTTATATGGGACGCCGCCACAGCATGGCTTACCAAGCAGTGACGCCACAGCATGGCTTACCAAGCAGTGCATCGGTGCGCGCCCGGGATCCGAACCAGCGAACCCCGGGCCACCGCAGCGGAGAGCGCGCACTTAACCGCTTGCGCCACCGGGCCGGCCCGATTTCTGCTCTAATTTTTATTATGTTTTCCTGCTTGCTTTATGCTTAAATTACTCTAGTTTTCTGTTATTAATTTCTAGTGTAATTTCTTTGTGATCTGAGAACATATTTTATATGGTTTCTATTCTTCTATTTTTGCTAAAGTGTTTTATGGTCCAGAATGTGGTCTATACTGGTGAACATGATGAGCTGGAGAAGAAGGTGTACTCTGCTGTTGTTGGATGGAGTACTGTATATATGTCAATTAGAGCAAGTCAATTGATAGTAATATTAAGGTCAACTATATCCTTACTGATATTATGCCTGCTTGATCTATGTAATGACAGAAGTGTGTTGAAGTCTCTAACTATAGTAGTGGCGTTATCTATTTCTCCTGGTAGTTCTATTGATTTTTTCCTCACATGTTTTAATGCTTTCTTGTTAGATGCATATAGGTTTAGGACTGTTATGTCATCTTAGAGAATTGATCACTGTATCATTATGTAATGCCTCTTTTTATCCCTGATAATCTTCCTTTTTCTGAATGTAGATTTGCCAGAAATTGGTATACCTACTCCAGCTTTTTTGGATTAGTGTTAGCATGGTATGTATTTCTCAATCTCTTTACTTTTAACTTATCAGGATCTTTATATTTAATGTGGGTTTCTTGTAGGCAACATACGGTTGGGTCTTGTGTTCTTGTATCCACTTTGATAATCTCTATTTTTAATTGATATATTTAGGCCATTCACATTTAAAGTGATTATGATATAGCTGCATTAATATCTGCTGTGTTTGTATCTAACTTCTATTCATTACTCTTGTCATTTATATCTTTTTTCCCTTTACTTTCTGTTTTCTCTGGTCTTAACTGAGCATTTTATATGATTCCATTTTATCTCCTCTTGGCATTGCCATTATACTTCTTTTTAAATTGTTTGTTACTCTTGGGGCTGGCCAGGTGGTGCAAGTGGTTATATGTGCACACTCTGCTGCGGTGGCCCGGGGTTCGCTGGTTCGGATCCCAGGCGCGCACTGACGCACCACTTGGCATGCCATGCTGTGGCAGCACCCCATATAAAGTGGAGGAAGATGGGCACAGATGTTAGCCCAGGGCCAGGCTTCCTCAGCAAAAAGAAGAGGATTGGCAGGTGTTAGCTCAGGGCCGATTCTTCTCACACACACACACACAAAAATTGTTTGTTACCCTAGAGTTTACATATACATTTTTAACAATCTAATTCCATCTTCAAATAGTACTATACTACTTAACATGTAGTACAAGTACTTTATAACAGAGTATTCTCAACTCATCCCTTACATTATTTGCAATATTGTCAATTATTTCACTTAGCCATATGCTACAGTCATCCAATACATTGTTACTATTATGACTTTAAACAGTTATCTTTCAGATCATTTAAGAATAAGAAAAGTAAAATTATTTATTTCATCTCTCATTCTCTTCTTGTCTTTCAGTAGAGCCAAGTTTCTGACTTGTATCATTTTCCTTCTGCATGAAAACCTTCTTTTTGGATTTCAGGGCAAGTCTGTTGATGATGAATTCCCTCAATTTTTGCTTGTTCAGGAAATTTTTTATTTCTCCTTCCTTTGGAAAGAATAATTTCATTTGATATATGCTAGGCTGGTGGTTTTTTTCTTTCAACACTTTAAATATTTCACTCCATTCTCTTCTTCATCGTATGATTTCTGATGAGAAGTCCACTGTCATTCTTATATTTGCACCTCTATTGGTAAGCAGTTTTTAAGATTTTCTCATTGTTTTTGGTTTTCTGCAGTTTTAATATCATATGCCTAGCTGTGTATGGGGAGAGGTAGTTTGTAATTATTTTGCTTTGTGTCGAGCTTCCTGTACCTGTGGTTTGTTATCTGTCTTCAGTTTTGCAAATACTTGGAAAGTTCTCCATTCTCTTTCTTCTTGTTCTAATCTTCTGATGATGTGTATGTTACATCTTTTAAAATCATCCCACAGTTCCTGCATGTTACATTCTGTTTTAAAAATTCTTTGTTCTCTTTGCATTTCCATTTGTAATTTCTTTTGACCTACCTACAAAGTCACTTATTCTTATTCACTTATTGATAAGTTTATCAAATGCACTCTTCATTTCTGGTACACTTGTTTTGGATTTCTAGAATTTCCTTTTGATTCTTTCTTGGATTTTTCCACATTTCTTGCTTACATTACCCATGTGTTCTTGCACGTTGTCTACTGTCTCCAGTAGTCTTTAACATATGAATCGTAGTTATTTTAAATTCCCTCTCTGATAATCCCTAAATCTGTGCCATATTTAGTTCTGGTTCTGCTGATTGCTTTGCTTCTTCAGACTGTTTTTTCTCTTGATTTCTTGTAGTTTTTGTGGTTATTGAGAGCCAGATGTGTTTTATCAGGTAATAGGAACTGAAGTATATAGATATTTAAAACGAGGACTTTTGTAAGCTGGCTAGAGTTTTGGTTGTGTTTAATGTTTGCTCTAGCTGTAGATGCTAGAGGTTTCAAATTTCTCTAGTGTCTGTGTTTTTGCCTCCCTGTTTGACTTTGGGATTCCCTAATCACTCCTCCTTACAGAATCTGTGTCTTGCTGTTCTTTGAGCTGCAACCTTTTGTTACTCTACTGGAGCCCTCTTGGTCTGGTGGTGTGTTATGGGGGCGGGGGGGGGGCACATTCTATTATCCTTTGATTAAATCTCTGTTTTACACAACTTGTGTCTTGGGCTGTGACTTTCACAGTGTTTTTCCAATGGTATAGCTTTTCCCCAATCCTTCGCCTTCTACTCCTTTTCCTGGTTGCAGTGTTCCCAATCTATTTCCTTGAGGCCTGGACCCCTGTTCACTATGTTTTCATCTTCCTAGGTGAGACAGGAAGGCTAGAGGAGGCTGGAGTGGGAGGAATGCCTGTCTCCAGCAGGGAAAAAGGGTCTGGAAAATATTTTTCTCCTGGAGTGCAGGACTTTATTATGGAAAAATCTCTGGCCATATTTCACAATGATTGCTCTTTCCCTCCCCTGTGCCAGAGCCATGAGGGGATCTTTCTCAGATCTTTGCTATGAGAACCTGGTGAGTTTCTCAGTAGTAAAACCCGTAAAAATATGTCCTCCAACCTCCAAGACTGCAGCCTTTAGGGGTTTCTCACTCTCTAGCTAGTTCCCCCTCAGCCTCCAGCAATTCATCAAAACTACCATTTAAGTATTCCCACCAGTTTGTGCTCCAGTGGGTTTCTGCCCCAGATAAAAGGATCTTGCCTGTGTTTCTCTGGATCAATCTGTTTCTTCAGCTTTCAGCCTCACAATTTGCCCTGCAACCTCATTTCTCTGATGGTTCCAAGAAAAGTAATTTCTGGTTTCTCCAGGTTTTACTTGTTGAAAGGGAAGGAATGGTGACTTTTAAGCTCTTTACATTGTTGGAGTTGAAACTGGAAATCCAAGGAGACAATTTTCATGTCGCTGGAGCATAGGATGTACGAATAAGGTAAGGGAGGCAAGGCTGGAAAAATAGATGTGGTCACACTTCTCCAAGGGCTTTGTGCCAGGCTAAAAGTCTGGACTATGTGCTACAGGCTAGAAATATGCAACCATGGAAGAGTTTTAGCTGGGTAGTAACACAGCCAGAAGGATCACACTGGTGGCAGAATGGGACTGGAGACTGGAGGCACAGACATGATCTGGTCAGACTTGTGCAATTGCATCACACATACTTGTCCCACTTAGATACCTTAGGTGCATTTAATGCTATTGTTGAGTGGCTATTTTAACAGGGCACATGTCATTGTTTACTTTAATTGAACTGGAAAGAAAGCTTTTTGTGTTGTCTTGTTCCACACTGCTTTCCCAATGAACTGGGCACAGCACATACTTAAATAGCAATTGAACTGAGTGAACCGGATCATTCAGGAGTTTTAATGCAATTTCAGCCCAAGCTATCTCCAGCAGCTATGTTGTTAGAAATATAGGTTAGAGGTGAATTTATGTTATTTTCTAAAAGCCTTACAACATCATGTTAATTTAATACTTTTGAGTGAAAAGGAAGCAAAAAGGGATAATCCGTGTCCTGCTGCTTTTTCAGGGATTATTATTTGCAAAGCTACTAGAAAAATTTATAGCACCATATATATTTATATTGTTAAAGTAACACACATGATTTCATACACACGTATCAACAGTTTTAATATAGTGGTACATCTTATCAGCAAATCCCAGGAAATGATTGCATCAAATGCAAGTGGACTTGACTCAACAAGCAACAAGCTGGCACCGTCAATGAGTCAGGTACTGTGCTAGGTACCATGGATAAAAATTTGAATATCATAGACCTGCCTTTAACAACTCAAAACCTAGCGAGTTAGGCAGACATGCCGTTATCTGTAATATCAATCTGATTATAATAAAGGAGGAAATAATAACAAGATGATAAAAGAAATGTAAAGCATTCCTTAGAGTTTTTACTATGTAGCCAAGACTTATGCTAAGCATTTTGTATATGTGATCACAGTCAGTATTTACAGCAACTCTAATATATTGATATCATTATGCCTACTTTGTAGATGAGAAATGTGAGGCTTAGAGACCTTAGTGTTTTATCCAAGGTCATAGTGAACAGAGGAACCAGGATTGGGAATGAGGTCTTTCTGGCTCCAAAGCTTTCATTTCCATCTGTTCACTCTACATTAAGGTATAGGAACACAGAAAGTGTGATTAATTCTATCTGGATGAGTCAAGAAAAGCTTCACAGAGAAGGTGGCATTTAAACTAGGTTTTGACAGAGGAGTTGGATCGTGCCAGGATGAAAATGGAGAAAGGAGCATATAAGACAGAAGAAAGAGCAAGAGAAAAAGTAGGGAAGGGTTCAGGATTGGTGAAACGTGCAGTATGGCAGGAACGTGCCACATGGATGGGATCTGTGGGTAAAGAGGCCTGACCTGGATGGGGCTGAAAGTAAAAGAAGATGAAGGGCATTTGCTGCTATGCTACAGCATGAATTATGAACCATGAAGGGATTTTGGAACACAAGAGTTAGTGACCTGATCAAATCTGAGTTTTGCAAGGTTACGCTGGAGGCGTGTGGAAGATGAAGTGCAGGGAAGCGAGCCTGGAGGCAGGGAGATCATTTTGAAAGCTGTTATGAAATACAGGGAAAAGAAGTTAAAGGCCTAATTCTTAATACTAAGTCAAAAAATTTTTATACGCTGGATCAGAGTATTTTAAGTTTCTTTATAAGAAGAAACTTTCATTCCCCTGATATTTCTAACAAGTCAAGCACTCAAGTATAAGTTGAAATGGTTTCAATGCCTGGGTTACAGTAAGAGTTAATCCCAGGCTCAGTGTTCTGAATTCTAGAGAGAAGTCCTCCTGTTTTTTCTGGATTCTACACAGAAAGAAAAACAAAAACAAAACAATGTTCCAGCCTAGTCATGCCCAGGGTATTTATTAGTTAACCTTCATTTATTATTTTAAAGAATAATTATTCAGTTCCAACAATGTGCTAGGCATTCCTTTATTCAAGGAAATTTATTGAGCACCCACTGGTTATCAAACACTGTGGTAGGTGTTAGAGATGGAGTGGTGAATGCTACAGCTATGGAGTCTACTTCCAGAGGGTTTATTATCTAACATATGTGGGGTGTGGTAGGAAAGTGCCCCAACTTTGAGAAAAAGCATGCCAAAGTTTGAAAGGAACACAGGGCTAAAATCTCCTTTTGATGAGATTCTTTCCAGAGCTGATCTAATTCTGCATGCATACCTCACTCGTTCCCTGCTCTTTTGTGTCCAAACCACTGCTTTCTTCTGGCTTACTGTTTTCTTCAGGTTTTTCTCAGATGTGGCAAGTTTTGGGCCCATTACTTTGCCATGTATCTCATACCTTGCTCCAAGTTGCTCAGGCTATTAACTATCATGAACTGACAGACCTGGTCAAAGCATCCTCTTGTAAACAGGAAACTCCCTCTCCTCCCTCAATGTAGACTCCTGGTTCTTGGTATTAGACATTTGATCTCGATGATCTTCTTCAGACTCATACTGCTTTTCTTAAACACTGGAGCTTAGGATCCTGAACTTTGAAAGTTAAAATATTCCTGCTAATCATAATATCTTTTACATCTATTTTTGTGAAAACTTAAATGGATTCTATTTACCTAAAATTTTGCAATCCTAAAATGTGTTTAGAAAGAGTGGTTGATAAAGCCCATATTTTGTGGCAGAAGAAGCCCAAACAATTCTCATATGTTTAATCCATGTCTTTGAAGTTCTTTTACAAAGCATGGACACATTTCTTTGTTAGTGATAGAGCTAGAAAGGATCTGAAAACAAGATGTAACCTGGAGCTGAGGTGAGAAGTATTGCCCAAATCCAGACATTCGCTAGTGAGTATCAGTGGAATATGTCACAGAACTGGTCATAAGGGGCTTCTTCATTTTTGGAGAGGGTAGTGATGGAACTGGATAGGGGACAGGGGCTGAGAAAATGGATAAGCTGATTCTGTGTCACAGGAAAGAACAGATCCCTCAGCCAAGCCTTCTTTTAATTGGCAACTAGTCTGCTTGGGATTGGAGCAGCTTCTCATCAAGTGAAGGCAGACCATATAGGTGGGCCATCTGCTCCTTTTCCTTAGTGATGGCACTTGTTCAGTTCTTACCTTTAGAACCTGCTCCTCTTGATGAGATAAACAATATGTTTGAAGTACCAGAGATGCTGTGCAGCTTAACAGAGAAATGATGTTTTATGAAATGTCATCCTGTGCAGCCATCTGCAGAGAATCACATTTGACCATCCTTGGGGACTTTTCCATTTATCCCAGAGTTCTGATTCCATCCATTGAAAACTGTCAATTTTTTCTTGGTTTAAAGATAACATATTCTACTACCCCTTTTCTTAGATGGAGACAGGTTTTTCCATTATCTAGTGATTCATGGAGAAAAGTCAGAGTTACTAGAGATGAATTATTTAATGGGAATATGATATAAAAAACGATAATACCTCACACCCTAACAAGATTTAGTTGTAAACCTGTTTCCTGCCTCCTGTAAACTAATTCTTCGGAACTATGAACTACCCCACATCAAGATTAGCTAGAAATTGAGTCAGTATAAATAAATAAGTCATAAAAGAATTGTACTTATATTAGTCTTTAACGCATAATTTAAACCATTTTAAAATTTAAGTTTATTCAAAATGATGTAATGAGACAAAGACAGTATTTAATACTGATAATAAATACATGATGTCATAATCCATTTCTTTATATATTTATTTTTAAATCAGATATTTTGTCACATAACCACAATACTATTATTATACCTAACAAAATTAACTATAATTCCCTAGTAACTTAGAATACCCAGTCCATGTTAAAATTTCTTCAGTGGTATCAAAAATATGTTTTTAGAGTTGATTTTCTCAAATAAGATCTACTCATTACATATGGTTGCTATATTTCTTAAGCATCTTCTTAAATATTAGTTTAGAATAGTCTTTCTTTTTTTTCTCACATGCCATTGACTTGTTGAAGAAGTTAGCCCAGTTGTCTTGTAGAATCACCTATATTCTTGATTTGCTTCCTGTGGCATAATTTTACTTGCTCCTGCATGTTCTACATTATTGAAGAATAAACTTATATAGATATAAAGGCATGATTAGATCACACTAATTTTTTTCTAAGCCTCATAGGTGATACTGTGTATTTCAAATTCACATCCGGAGGCATATAATATTCAGTTTTCTAATGTTTGGTAATGCTGAGTGATTATTGATGACCTCAAATTTTCTCCTAATAGTTTTAGTGTTCATTCATGACAATTGTTCAAAAACATTTTTTCATTAGACCTTGCAAAATGGTGAGTTTCTAGTTCTAATATTCCTCATGCATTTGTTAGCTGTAATTATTCTGTATAGAAAAATTGCCACTCATCCACTAATTCAAAAGAGTATGATCTATGGTGGATTTGGTTTCAACCTTTTCCCAAAGAACTTTCTTCTTCCTTTTAGTGGGAAATGGGAATTAGAGATCAAAATCTAGGTTCTAGATGCTCATTGTCCCTGATTTGCCACCGCTTCCAGGTCTTTTTAGTGGACAGAACTAGTCAATATGCATTTTCAGAACGAGAGTTGAAATAAATTTACATTAATATTTCTAATTCAATTTTAAGGTGTAGAGTTGTTTACCTCTTGGACTTTTTTCTCTCAAACCAAAAATCCTTAACACAATTACTTACTTTATCCTACAACATATCTATAATAGTTTAAAAATAGAAATACTAATGTTAGTACTAAAATTAAGTCTACAGAATATAGTTTATCTCCATTTCCCTAATTATGAATGAGAAATGACCATTGTTTACACACACACACACACAAACACACACATACAGATGCATCCTAATTTCTTCTTCTGTGCCCTCTCTTTATATCACATGCAAATTTTTATATTAGGTACTTGATCATTTTCTTCTCAATTATGAGCAGTGCTTTAAATATTAGAGATATAAAAACTCTGAAGGTTGGAAATATTTTTCTCAGTTTATCATTTATTTACTTATTTTTGGTGAGAAAGATTGTCCCTGAGCTGACATTTGTGGCAATCTTCCTCTATTTTATATGTGAGACACCACCACAGCATGGCTTGATGAGTGGTGTGTAGGTTTGTGCCCGGGATCCAAACCTGCAAACCCCAGGCCGCCGAAGTGGAATGTGCGAACTTAACCATTACGCCACAGGGCTGGCCCCTCATTTATTATTTTTTGAAGTGAATATAACCTCAAGATTTGATTGTCTTCATAATAAAACAAAATATAAAGCTTAGAACTGGATCACTTGGCCCTTTTTCTTCTTATCTCATCCCAGTTCAAAATGTTTGCATCTCTCGATAGCCAGCATTCTCATGGATATGCAGTTGGGCTCAACACATCCAAGCCTCAGAACAATCTTCTTTGTAGTTTTAGCCATTTTCCAGAAAATTGACTTGGTCTGCCCACCATAACCACTCTGCTCCCTGTCATAACACCTCTTTTCCTGGGCGTGCAGAGAATCCTTGCCTTTCTTGTACTGTGTCACTTTGTGGGGTTGGTGCTTGCCACACTTCTTACAGAAAGCCCTGTAGGTTTTAGGAACATTGACCATGTTTATGGAAGTGCTATCAGCTCAGAAAGAAAGCTCACTTACGTTTTTACTCTCTATAAAGTATTTTATAATGAAAAATTTTGTTTTTAATTTTTATGTAGCCAAATTCATCAAGTTGTTCCTGTATTGCTTCTAAATTTTTAATCAGAGGAAAATGTTATCTACCTCTGGCTTATAAAGGAACTTGTCCATGTTTTTACCTACTAGGTATGTGGTTTTTAATTTTGATCTACTTGATATTCATACAGGTGTATAGTATGAAGAACATATTGTTCTATCTTTTTCCATATGGCTCCTAAGTTGGCAAAATGCTGTTTATTAAAAAATCTATTTTAGACCTCCACTTCTGGATGAAATGGACTAGCTCATATCTTGATAAGACAAAAGAGAAATAGTAGAATAACAATAATAATACAAAATGAGTCATCTGCAGGTGTTACTGGGCTACCACGTCCTCAGGACTCAAGGGGCCCAGTTACTGGAGAGCAGGGAAAAGCATTGAGATGAACCAAATATCCGCCGCTGTCCTTACCCTCGAGGAATCTGCTGATATGTAAGTGCCCAGGGCTGAGAGGCCAAGCATAAAGTAGACTAGAAGACTGAGAAGATCTTGAGTTCACAGTTTAATGAGTTTTGACAAACGTATCCTGTCTTGTAACCAACATTTCAATAAGATATAGAACATTTCATCACCCTCGAAAATTCCTTTGCGCTTCCTTCCAGTCAGTACTCTGCAGAAGCAACTACTGTTATGATTTCTTTCACTGTAGATTCGTTTTGTCTGTTCTTGAACTTCTTGTAATGGAATCATACAATATGTACTCATTTATGTCTTTCTTATTTTGTTAAGGATATGTTTTCGATATTCATCCATGTTGTTGTTTGTATCAGTACCTGTTTTAGTTTTAGATTGGCTCGTTTACTTTTGGGCAATGGAACTCTATCCTAATCAATAACCCAGTTGGTTGGGTCATTGGACACCCTGTTATCCCTGCCTTACTTATTTACCTTCCTTCTGGGGTTAGACTTTTCTGTTCTTTGTGCCTCTACTTGACCTTACGTATACTTCTCTAGTAACATCTCTGCTCTTTGCAGGCAGAGACTATGGCTTAACTATCCTTTATCTCCAGGTTTAGCAATTTCTATTACATAGTAGATGGCCAGTATATGAAACACTTGACTAGGATTCTACTTTTAATGAACTGATCACCCATAACTATGGCACTGCCAGTCTACAGTTGGTTGCCTTTGGGCTACCCCTCCTCCCTTGCCTTGAACAAACCTTCAAATTTGTTGTCTGGATTGGATCTATTGGATCATTGCCCAACACTGTAAATGGAAACCCAAGCACTGGGTCCATTAAATAAAAATGTAAACCGACTAGCATACTGCTTGGCATGCATTAGTTACTCAATAAAGTGGGGAGAAAGAAATGGGGAACTGAAATCCAGTCCTTCTTGGGCCAACCATTGAAGTCACAGACATCCCACTGTGTCCTGCAGCTGAGCCTGGCCAAGTTAGAAAACTACTCTTATTATTTCAAAATTACAGCAAATTTGTTTTCCCCTACTGTTTGTCATTAAAAAATATTCACGCTATTTTAAGTATTATATTTCTATCTCCATCAGAAAGTAAGTATCTTGCAGCAAGGAGCTGCGTCTTCCAGTACTTTTTCCCTTGCCATAGGACCGAGCTACAGTTTTATACACACTGGACATTCAAACATGTAGGGAAAGGGGTGGTAACGAGTGCAAAACAGAATAATGAATAGATCTAATTCCTGAGGTGCTCGATAACATACAAAGCCACATCAAAGCTTGTAATAACTGTCACTCTTGATAGCAGAACAAAAGGAACAAAGAGATAAAAATCAAGGAGAACATCTGGATAAAAACTGAGAGGAAACAACAGAAGACAAACTTAGCCGTAAGAATGTTCTATAAATGTGAATTGCCAAACTCAAGGGAAAGGTTTAGAAAAATATGATAGGCTCTACTTACGGGGAACTCAGTTTTCTTAGCAAATGGATTTGGTAATTGGAATTTTTGTTCCTTCTTTCCCTTTGGGAATGTGTGAATGAGAGTTAATTAATGTGGTAAAATTGTGCAGTGTCTTTGAAAATTGTAACTTGTTAAAAGACCCAAATTGCACTACATTTGTGTAATTTGGGTGATGATATGGGAATGGATAAAGAAGACCCAGACCTGCCAGATCTGTTCCCTCTGAGGTTTCGGGCCCCAGATTTAAGATTACATAACTAGAGAAGAGATAAAATGGAGGAAAACAAATACTGCAGATTTATAAGAGATGACTGTAAGCCTAATTGCATAGCTCTGTACATAAACTCACCTGTTAGGCTGTTGCGGCAACTTTCAAATTTGCGTACTCAAGATGAATTCCACAGTCTCTAAGTCTCCATCGACTTTGTTATTTCTTATCTCTCATGTTTTTAGGAGCTGTTCAAGTAACTTTTGCTGCATGATAATCCACTCCAAACTTAATATTGTAAAACAACTATTTTATAATGCTTACAAATTCTGCAGGAATTCAGACAGGATGCTACAAAGATGGCTTATCTCTGCTCTGCAATATCTAAGGCTTCACATCGTGAGGATGAGTGGGAGAGTGGGGATGAACATCCTGAGGCGTCATTACTCACATGTCTCATGTCTGGGCAGGGTGACTCTAGAGGAGGGAGAAGACATAGACCCCACCTCTCCATGAGAGAAGTGTCAAAGAATTCGCAGCCATAAAAAGAATAACCACCATGTCTGTACACTAAAAAACAATAGATAAGAGCCAGCCCCAGTGGCCTAGTGATTAAGTTTGGCACGCTCTGCTTCGGTGGCCTGGGTTCAGTTCCCCAGTGTGGACCTACACCACTCTTCTGTCAGTGGCCGTGCTGTGACAGTGGCTCACATACAAAAAGAGAAAGAATGGCAACAGGTGTCGGCTCAGGGTGAATCTTCCTCAGCAAAAAAAACAAGAAAAACCCAATAGATAATATTTTATTAAGCAACGCTTGCTAGACTTGCTCAGAGGAAAGGTTATGCATTTGTTTCTGGCTCTTTGGCTATTAGCAATGGTGAGCCCTAGAAAATAGCATTCTATGTTAGATTCTGCCAGTGAGACATTTGCATGATGTTTGGAAGTTGGAAGAGAGGCCAATTTTATTATCTAGCAATGGTGGATAGATGGCAAATCTCTGCCTCAGTGCCACGGTCAACTGAGTTCATTAGTGGCAATTTTCTTAAATGTCTACAGCATCCTAATTTCCTAAAACCCAGCAGTCTTTCCCCCTGCCTTTTCCCTCAGCCCTTCTCTCAGTTCTGTAAGCATTAGTTCCCTGTATTAAATTCCTCCTTCTTTGAAATGCCTAGGGAAATTCCTGTTTTCACAACTGACCCTTTAAACTATATAATTCATTTACATATTTATATTGGATCAGGGAATCCTTTCACAGGTGTCAGTTTCTAATGGTCAGATATATTCCATTTGTAGACTGGCAAAAATTACCTTTATTATATAGTAACAGCTAATTTTATTTCCTCAATTTATATTGAAAGTCTCCATATAATTAATTTAAAATAGTTAGAAACAAATTTTTGCAATCAAGTTATTAATTTGAGTCTGAGATAATTTTTAATAAGAAAGAAAAGGAACAGAAGAAAGAGAATATTCTGACAATACCCCATTTTGGGGTAAAATATCATGAATACAAGGAAAGCATAAATAATTTGATAAATCCTTAAGGGATATAATCTGTACTGAATAAACAATACTACTCAAGGAATTCCGATATTTAAAAAGACATTTGTAATAGTAAAGAAGAAAATGTGTTCTAACTTAGCTTATTTTGTCCTTTTTCGGTATTTTCTTCCAGTTAAGAGTTTTTGTTGGAGTGTCTGTCTACATTGCACTTGGAGACATAAATATCTATGACACTACTCATCTATATTTATGGAACAGAAAGTGGTAATGAGATAGTTCATGTATTTAGCCAACAAATATATATTGAATGTAACGTAATGTATAAGTACACTACTAACTCTGCAGGAATCAAAGAAACAGCATTGCCTTTGCTCCTAAGGATCACATTATTATTCCAGTAATTTCAAAGAAAATAACAGGCTTAAAAAAGATTACAGTCAAGCTTGAACTGAACTGAGACTGGGGAAATACAAAAGATAATTTTGGGCAAATTTCCATGATTTCTGACTACTTGAAGGGAGTTCCAAAAACTAACATTATTCTTGATCCTCTTTTTATGTAGACCCCCACAGAGTTAGACTGTTGAAAAATTTTTAGTTTGGAGTTTGCCAGGCAAATATCCCTTTGCTAGTTGAGACAGTTTTAACTAAATTTAGGAATCCCACTTTGATACATATTATGCCTTGAATGCTTTGCACTTTGATTTCAGCTTATAGACAAATCTGAACCCAGAGCCTAGAAAGCACATGTGCGTGTGCGGGCGTGGGTGCATGAGTGACATCTGTTAGTGTGTTGACTGCACTGCATCACCCTGCTCCCCTGGTGAGAACACAGGGTTATATTATGGGATTGTGGGTCACCTAGACCATTTGGATGCACGTCACTGCTTAACCACATTCACAATCCCTGCTAATCACAGTACTAATGGATGCTTTTGATCACGGAGGGAGCTAAACAAAGATGGTTAAAGAATGGGAAAATTCTGCATTGCTCAAAAACAAACTTCAAATTCATGCTTGTGGATTGGTGGTATGATACTTGCCTTACAGGACAATATTAACAAACATAATTTCCTGGAGCAATATGTCTATATCCAAAGATGTTCTATCAGGCACTCTGGGTAAAATATGATTTGCATGCATCTATGGAGACTTCAAGGAGCTTAGAGACTTATAAAGAGAGACAGATTGTAAGCAAGTGAACATTAAATGAAGAGTTATGAGGGTCCTGATAAAAGTTTCTATAAAGTAGGTTGGGGGCACAAAGCAAGAACTATGGTGGTTGTACGTTCAGGATGGTCTTAAGCAGAGGAAGTGACACAAAATATTCTTTGAAAAATGAATAAATGTTCAGGGTAAAATAGGAGGAAAGGGAATTATATTCAGAGGGAACAATATGTGCAAGGTCACAGGACCAATTTGGTAACACCAGCACCTTCTTAGAGATGGAATATATGGAGGAAGCAGGCTCTGGGAGAGGAGACTCCAGTGAAAGGAAGGGGCCCAGAGAAAGGAAAGGCTGGATAGGGAAGAGCTCGTGTGCTTGTCTCTGAGTTTCACTTTGTGTAGAAACGAAAGTCAGAAAGGATTTGAATCATCATCATATTGCAAGGCCAAAGGTCCATTTTAGAAAATATCACTCTGGCTGCATTATGGAAAATGCATTGGAAGTCTACTGAAAGACAACTTGAGAGAACTTTAATGTATGCTACACAAATGTGGGAAAAACAGGCTTCTTAAAAGCTGAGTGTGGGTGGGGCTACCTTCAGGGACTTCTCCAATACTTTCCACCTTTCACTGTGTGTGTGTGGGTATGTGAGTCCACAGAGAAATGAATCAGGCGTGGTGCAATCTCTAGCTATTTCTCTCTAAACATAAGTTCATAATTCAGACCTCTACACCTGCCTCTTACTACAGAGCAGAATAGAACAATAACAGGGAAGAGGGAGGAACAGGAAGTATTTAAAAAATAAAGCCAAGGCTGGAATAGTCAAACATGAATTATACAAGCACAGCAATTTCCAATTTTGACAATTCCTAAAAGACAACAGAGGCGTAGAATGTTTATGACTTAAAGTTTACCCAAAGACTCTATGTGGAAAGAAATCAATAAATGTAGTAGGATCAGGAAAAAATCCACAGCTAAGAAAGAAAAGCCCAATATAATGATGCCTACTGAGGTAGGTCTGTCTAACTTAATTGGTGATGCCTCGAAGAAAGAGAGTTTTTAAGCAATAATCTAGAAAGACAGGAGATTTAGGAAAGAGGAAGGGGTAATTAGAAACATATTATGCTTGCTAGCAGGAAGCATTGCATTGATTTCTCCTTAATAAAATGTTAATAGGCTCCTCAGAAGAGTTCTTGGCTTAAAATTTTGGGCACACAGACTTTGTGAAGAAACCAAGACTTTTGCAAATTTATCAAACTACTGACAAAGTAAAATGGGTTAGGCTATCAGAATTTAACTTTAAAAAAGCCAATACTAGTCATAAAGAATTTAAAATGAATGAATTCAAAGACAATTTCATTCACATGCACCAATGAAATTAATAGAAAAATCATTTGTGTGTGTGAGTGTATAATTTTGTGGTAATTAAAGTTGAAAATAAGACATAAAGAACCCAGGTGTCCAGTTGTGGGTTAAGGAACTCCCAGGAATATATCTGAATTGAACATTTAACCCAGTTACTATATACCTTTATGAGGCTCTAAAAGTCTGTGATTGGGGCCAAAAAGTTTCATGTCCAGAAATTTGAATGTGTATATATATATATTTTTGAATGTATATATTTGAAATATATATATTTGAATGTATATATATAGTTTTTTTTTTGATGAGGAAGATCAGCCCTGAGCCAACATCCATTGCCAATCCTCCTCCTTCTGCTGAGGAAGACTGGCCCCGGGCCAACATCTGTGCGCATCCTCCTCCACCCTATATGGGGGACGCCTGCCATAGCATGGCTTGATGAGAGGTACGCAAGTCCTCGCCGGGGATCTGAACCTGTGAACCCCGGGCTGCCGAAGCAGAGCCCGCGAACCCAACCAGTACGCCACCCGGCTGGCCCCGAATGTTTATATTTTTTAGAAGTGATATGTCCTAGGAGATGAGCTACGCTAACCAGACTCATAAGAGAGTGATGAACAAACCAAAGTAATGCTTAAATTTATAATGAGAAATTTAGCTTTCAAGCAAATTGGTATACTTGTGTTAGCTGATCTGCTCAGTGTGGGAAAAGTTTTGTAGGAAGTCACTCCTTGGTAAGCTGGAATGGGAACAACCAGAATAAGTAGTATAAACCAAATGGCTGGAGTCTTACGGGCAGACAGCTTGGGGTTCTCAAGCCATACAAATAGACCGAAAACACCTAATCAGGTTTGCTGGTTCTACAGGGTATGTTCTTCCCTGGATGAAGCTCAGGACGTGTTTATAAATGTTCCCCCTTTGTGTTCTCTTTCTGGGCACTGTGCAGACTATTTTCCTTTCTAGTTCAGACAAATGTTAGAAGAAAGGTATTTTTAATAAGTTTAGTACAAACTAGAGAGAGGGAAGAGGCAGGAGCTTCCAGCTAGAGCAAAGTTAAGCTTGAGGAATATAAGGAAGTTTTAACTTCAGCAGTTTTGACTTGAAGCAAGGATGATGAATCCAGTCTGCAGGGACAAACATCAGGGATGCTAGATTGCTAAGAGCTCAGGGCAACACGGGCTTGTGATGGCAGGCAGCTATGAAGTCAGTGATTTTGACCTGAAGCCATAGAGATAGACTTAGGAAAAACATCTTTTTCTGCTGGAGAGCAAATGGGAAGCTTGAGGGTTAAAGGAAGATGAGAAGATGGTACAGCAGCCTGGATTGGAAAGAAAGACATACTTAAACCTTGAGTAGGCAAGCATCTGTGAGGTTTTGCTTCAGGCTGCTTTTCACTGTGAACAATCTAGACTATTTCTAAAAATCCTTAGTTTCTAAAAGTCCATGTGTTGAATTCCCTCAAAGAAGGAAGAAACTTGAGTAGGCACTGGCAAGTCAAAGCCTGAACCTCCTAGGAGTGACCAGTAGTCTAATATACCCAAGTCTGAAGTTCACAGAATATTCACAGGTGATGTTACCTGCCGTGGCTGTCCCTCTGTGCTGAGCCAAGGGGAGATAGCTGCATGAAGTGCTTGTGGGCCTATTTGAAAACTGCTTTTTTTTTTGCTTAATGTGGGCCTGTGGGACTTATGAATGCTGAGTCCTGTTGGCTATCAGAGCTAGGTGATTTGAGGGCCTGTCCTTTGGATGGCAGCCCCAGAAGATGGGGTGCTGGATGTATGGACAAGCTCCTTCCAGGTAAAAGCTGGAGAACTGGTTTTATTGTTGGAGTGAGCCAGCAGGAGAATTGAAATGGATATTAATGGTGGTATAGAGATGAAATCATCACGCCCATATTTCCACCAAGTGGGTGAGTACATTTCTGGTTTTTAACCCCATTCCGGAGGTTATTTTCTCTACTAAAGGGATCAGAATTGATCATGGCTCCCATCACAGCAACATGCAGAACTCATGTCCAACACCGATCACATGGGGCTCTCAGATGTGGGAGATGAACCACAGCATCAAGGAAACAGTACGAGGACCAAATTGTGGCGGATATTCTTCAGAGCATGTTGAGGGAAGTAAAGGCTTCTTAGAAATGCAATTATTAAAGCTAGTACTTAAACTATGAGCAGACTTCATAAAGTGACTATGAATAAGTACTGTAATAACAGCAAACATTTTTTCAGCCTAGACTGGTATGAATAGACATAGCATGGGACCCACAAAAGAAGTTTAGCAGGGCCTGCAGGTTGCAAGAAGAAGAAACCATGCTGGATTAGAACTAAGACTACTTTTTAATGCCCTGGCAAAGGGTTTTCACTAACCTTTTAGTGAAGAGGAGCTGAATGTGTATTCCAGACCTCCTACGGTCATAATTGCATGTGAGTATGCTCAAGTTAGCTAAGCAATAAATTGTGTATAGTTTTCATTCCACGGGATAAGGCATTTTTAACAAACATCTTCATCAGTTCACGAAGTCTTAGTTAAAAACAGCAACAACACAAACAACAACTATAACCTTTGGTATTGATATAGCTGGGAATTTGGATTGAGCAAACTTGACTGATGATTGACCTCAAGTCTCTGGATCTCAGTGGGATAAACTGGGTAGGTCATACAGCTACAGCATGTTGTTTTTGCTCAGGTTGTTTGTTTGTCAGAGTGCTACACATTGAAAAGATAGGGATATCAGAAGCAGCAACTGTCCCTGCACCAAAGTTGAGGACCCGTAAAGGCAGATGAAGGACTGACGTAGATGAGGGTTTAAGTCAAGGCAGTGAGTTGAAATGTGTCTGCTATATTGGGCACACATAATGAAGGCTACGTTGCCTTTCAAATATGTCTCCAGGGCTCTCCCAGGACACTAAAGGGTAAATTCACGCTTCACCCCTAAACACATCAGCTTTGGAAGTGTTTTCAGATCTCACCTGGTGTCAGTGGGGGTTCCCAGTCAGCTTCTGGGTCTGGCTCTCGTTGGCTCTGGGTCTAACCTTCTTGGAGGTCGTGAAGCAGCCACTCTCAGCAAGCCCTAAAAAAGCTTAATTCCAGAACTTACTTGTTTGATGGGCTTGGGTTATGGACTCGGGTGTTAATTTTTTGTGTGTGTGAGGAAGATTGGCTCTGAGCTAACATCTGCTGCCAATCCTTTTCTTTTTTCTGAGGAAGATTAGCCCTGAGCCTATATCTGTGCCCATCTTCCTCTATTTTGTTGTATATGGGACGCCGCCACACATGGCTTGATGAGGGGTGCATAGGTCTGCGCCTGGGATTCAAACCTGTGAACCCTGGGCTGCCAAAGCAGAGCGCATGAACTTAACCACTATGCCACTGGGCCAGCCCCTCGGGTGCTAATTTAAAGTCCTTAGATTTTACTGAGCAGGGCTTGGAAGGCTTGGTCTGACAGCTTTTTGTAAAAACTGCCAGATGATTGCTGCTGATAGAGTAGGATGAGGGCCTGGGAACTGATTTACTTGTGCTATCAAGGGCTTGAAGCCTTGCTAGTTATTATTAACTGTACTCTATAAAACCTTTTGTTTACACCTCATTTAAATTAGTTTTTCCTCCCAAGGGCTGCTGATTAACTCACAAACTATGGAGGAAAGTACAGCTGAAACAGTCTTCAAAGACTGCCCAGGGTTATGTGGCAAGGCTGTGAGGGCAGAACTGATGTGAAAACAGAAATCCCTGGAGTCCTGTCTTAGCCCACTGAGCCCCTGTGCTGTTAAGAGTCACCATGCTGCTCCCTCCAGCTAGGTCTGTGATTCTTAAAGCAACTCTCACCACAGGCAGTTTACAGACCATCTATCTGCTGTCCACAACTATAAATAATTTCTTGGCAAAATATACTTGAGCTGCAGAGTAAGTACTAGAGTTAAAATGCCTTCACTTGACTCTTGAATCTGCTAGAAACTGGTTTTCTTAAGCCTTCACTATACTCGGTGTACAGCTGCTCTGGAGGCCTGTCAAACTTCTGGAATATTCAAGGAAAGATGATTTGTATTTGAGTGAAAATGTGTTCATTTCTGGCCTTGGCTGACAAGAATAATGGTCTGAGAAATGTTAGCATGAGACAGTGAAAGAAGACAATGGCCCACATTTGACTCCCACATCTGACAACCCACCTCCATAAACTGGGATGTCTTTTGACTCACTATTTTGTGTTAAATCAGTAAGGCTATTGAAAAACATCAGAATAAGTTTTCATTCCTTTTAGCTATTATCAAAATTTCGAATATAAAGATATATGGAATTTCCAAAATATATAAAGAACTCATGCATCTCAACAACAATAAAACTACCAACCCAATTAAAAAATGGGCAAAAGACCTGAACAGACATTTCTCCAAAGAAGATATACAGATGGCCAACAGACACATGAAAAGATGTTCAAAATCACTAACTATCAGGGAAATGCAAATCAAAACTACAATGAGATATCACCTCACGCCCGTCAGAATGGCTATAATTAACAAGACAGGAAACAACATGTGTTGGAGAGGATGTGGAGAGAAGGGAACTCTCATACACTGCTGGTGGGAGTGCAAACTAGTGCAGCCACGATGGAAAACTGTATGGAGATTCCTCAAAAAATCAAGGATAGAACTACCATATGATCCAGCTATTCCACTGCTGGGTATTTATCCAAAGAACTTGAAAACACCAATGCGTAAAGATACATGCACCCCTGTGTTCATTGCAGCATTATTCACAATAGCCAAGCCTTGGAAGCAACCTAAGTGCCCATCAAGGGACGAATGGATAAAGAAGCTGTGGTATATATACACAATGAATACTACTCAGCCATAAGAAACGATGAAATCCAGCCATTTGTGACAACATGGATGGACATTGAGGGTATTATGCAAAGTGAAATAAGTCAGAGGGAGAAGGTCAAATACCGTATGATTTCCTTCATTAAGCAGTAGATAATAACAACAATAAACAAACACATAGAGACAGAGATTGGATTGGTGGTTACCAGAGGGGAAGGGGGGAGGGAGGAGGGTGAAAGGGATAATTCGGTACATGTGTGTGGTGATGGGTTGTAATTAGTATTTGGGTGGTGAACATGATGTAATCTATGCAGAAATAGAAGTATAATGATGTACACCTGAAATTTTTACAATGTTATAAACCAATGTTACTGCAATAAACAAAACAATAAATAAATAAATAAATAAATAAAGGCCCAGAAAGATAAAGAGACTTGGCTTATGTCGCAGATACAGCCTAGAATACCTTCCATGGTATGAGAGCATGAGGCAAAGGCAAAGAGTGAAATGAAGTTGGAGTCTCATGCAGAGACATAAGTGAATTTTCAAAGTGTTCAATGTTAAACCCAATTGAAAAGGCAGAGAGCAAATTCAAGGTTTAGTGACACATAGGAGGAGTGAGGTGGATCCTGGAATCCAGCCTGGAAATACACCCTGAACAAGACTTGGGGAAGAAAGTTGCAATGAATGTTGGTGGCTTAATCTGTAAGTAAGGAGGGAGCCCTTAAGGATACAATGTGTTGATGAAGGAATTTTACTTTATAAAATTGAGGCTTTCTGTTTATGTTTTATTAAATTAAAATAGCTCTATAATGGAGGAAATATAAAAAAAAAAAAGATATATGGAGATTTAAAAAATCACATAATTGATGAATTTTGAGATGATCTGTCTGTTTCTATGGAGTGTGAGGAGATTAAAACTGCTTTTGACTTTTATTTTTTGGTGTAGACTGTTACATTGTTAGTGTCTCATAGCTGACTAGTCAAGAGGCAATATTACCCTGAAAGCTGGGAGCAGTCTAATCCAGGATAAATTTTTGAGGTATTTATCCTTTGTTTTTAGGGCATTCCTACTCCTTTCTTTACCCCTCTTCTCTCTTTATTTCATCATGCCTCTGGATGCTCTGACCCTCCATTTTTAAGTCCTACCTAAGCATATCTTTACCTAAAGCCTTTCTCCTCAGATTCCAGAATTGCTCTTCTAAGTCTCTGCTATTAAAGTACTCATTACTCTGGGGATATGTCAACTGGCATTTAGGAGGGAAGTAATGTAAGGCAGCCAGTGCACTCTCCATAAAGGACTTAATTGTTAAACTAATTCTCTTAGAGTTATTTACCTTTCAAAATAGGCTTCTTAACCCAAATGAATCCTGATTTGGTAGAATTTCACACCTGAGAAGAGGGAGGAGACAGGCATTGTGGAAAAGAGATTTTAGGGCAGTGGGATCCCCTCATTTTTTGTTTATCATGTGGACTTACACATGAAGTTAGATAACAGAAAATATTGATCAAATTGATTATAATTTTATCATTACTGCCTTATAGAATATTGATCAATTCAAATAGGTAATTTTGAGATGACACAGAAGATTTAATAAGAGGCATCTGGCTTGTTGGTCTTGTTCCCAATTTAGAGACAGTCATGCATCTTATAAGGCAGATTATTTGTCTGGACTTGAAGATGCCCGTAAATGTTCTGCCTTACTTGATATGGTACCATTCTCACCTTGCTTAAAGTTCGCACAATAGGTCACTAGTGGCTTATAAAACATAAAAATAGCCTCTGTTGTTTAGTAGTGATTTTCTCTCCCTCTTCTACTGGTACGTGGCTGAGAGGATGACATTGACCACTTGGTGACTTAGATTCTGTAGGAATGAGATATAAAATAATTCTAGGCTATGGTTTTCTCACAGTTGGGATAGGATGACAGCATATATTCAAAGGAACTGGTTGAGAGCTGTCAACTATGAGGAGATGGAAAAAAGGAAGACTGATGGCAAACTTCACTCCTTTCATATTTCCCCCATGGGGACATGCAGATTTGGTCTTGGGTGAAATGGAAAACTTTCGGTGTCTATTACTAGGATTTCAATTCATTGTCCACATTCCTTTGAGTTTCTGGGATAACTTAATAAAGAAATAGACCAATTTGGTTTTCAGGAACTTGAGAAAATTTATTATGTTTGTGAAGCCAGCAAGCGTCATGGGAGACAATTGAGCAACTTAAGATTACTTCAAAGCTAGGTATGTTGGCTCAAAGACATATATAGTTCACAGAAATCACTTCTTAAACTAGCCTTCCTTAAATATTTCAGCCCGCAGGCAACATTATTACTTGAGAGTGTATGACCTGGAGAAAAATATTTGCAAGAGAGACAAAAAAAAAAGTCAATGACTTTGACTTTCATTGGAACATGTTTATTTTAGCAAGTCCCCATCCATGTTCTCCTTAAGAGCTTACAGCACCTTACAATGTTCAGTTCTTGCCCATAAGGACTGAATGTTTCTTAATATCTTGGCAACAACTGTATAGTTTGTATTCTACCTTATAGGCAACAATAATAGATCAGACGAACACTAAAATTGCTTAAAAGCTTAGTTGTCTACTCCAGGAAGGTAAAAAATCATCTGAGGTGATAAGGGAGTACAGGTTATCACTAGCTAGCTTTGTTTAGTAGATGAAGAAAATTAAAGACCCAAAATTGCTTGAGGCTAGTTGGCAGAAAGTTTATTAATTGTCCAGTTTTGCAAACTTGCTCTGCCAAAGGAGAAAGTGCAGGCTACCTCACTGCCACATCGCCCACTACTTGGATATTCAGGTTCTTCTGTGAACTGAATGGCCTTCCCTGGAGCAGTGACAGAAACAGTCAATTTGGGAGGAGGGGGATGGTCAGAGTACGGCACAAATGTCATTTTCTTTCTTGCGTTGCCTGGCAGACTGCCTCCTTGAACACATATATATAGACAGTTGTCAAACATCTGAATTATATGGAGCACAACTGTAGATGATAAAAAATATATTTGCTTCTCTTAGAAAATAGTTGATAGAAAACATGTTAACATCAATATCAAAAAGCCCACAGTTCTTATGACATGGTGGAAATATCCTATGGGATTAGCTGTATCCAGGGAGCTCTGCTATCTGTTTTGAGCTTCCCTCCAACACCTTCCTTCCTTTTCCTCACAGAGTCAGCGTCAATGCTGGGATCATTAGAAGTGTTGCCTTTTGCTTCCAGTTAATGAATATATCTCCTCTATTGTCTCTGTTCACATTGTTTTTGAAGTTGTAAACCAAATCTTATTTGCTATCATTCAACTCAAGGAGAAACAGATTTTGTTTATAATTACATTTTGATGTTTCTTGTCTATTCCTGCACCTAAATCAGTTGGCCCAATAAATCTCCATAACATTTGCCTTTCATCATAGCTCTTAAATTCTCTGAAGATATCTTGTTTATTCACCTACTTGTTTCTTGTGTGTATGCCCCTCACAAAATGTAAACTTCATGGAGGCTGTCTTTTTTGCCACCATATTCTGAGGACCTAGAAGAGGTTTTGGTGCACAGGAGGCACGGAATAAAGGTTGGTCAGATGAAAGAATGAAACAATCAAAGCTAGAAGAATTGTCCTGCACTGAATAGACAAATGAATGAATTAACTCAATGCTATTGTTTCTGTTCTCATCTGACTTGACTTTCCAGGAGCATTTGACACAGTTCATCATTCCTTCCATAACGAAACACTCTCTGACCTTGGATTCTGTGACAAGACATTGTTTTGTCCTTGGCCCCTCCTCAGACTCTTCTGCCAGCTCTTCCTCTACTGACCTCTAAATATTGGAGCTCTTCAGAACTCTGTCCTGAGCCCTCTTCTCTTTCTTAGATTCACTCTCTAGTTGAGATGTCATCTATCTCCTTGGCTTTAATTACCCCATGTATGCTGAAAACTCCCAAATTTACACAACCAGCCAGGATATCTCCTACGGACTCCAGACTTGAATATGTAACTTCCTGCTTGATCTGCATTTGAATGTCTCACAGCTTTATTAAAATTAACTTTTAAATCAAACTCTTAAACTTTCATGCAGCCGCTAATCAACCAGCCAGCCAAATAGAAAATGAACAAATAGAACAATAATCAAACAAAACCCGTCCTTTTCTTGTCTTAATCAGCTTTGTAAATGATACCACCTCCCACATAGTAGCTCAGCTCAGAAACCTAGGAGTCATTCTTGAGTCATGCCTTTCCTTAATTCCCATAGCTACTTTATCTGAAATGTCCTGTTGTTTCTACCACCAAAATATGTCTAGAAATTCTCTTATCTTTCTCTACTGCTGGTGGATTTCCTTCCACTTTTAATAATGCTGTACCATCATAGTTCCCACTCTGACCGGCACCATCAAATTCCACACGATGGCCATAAATCGGATGATGCCACTCTCTGGCTAAAGCCCTCCTTGGCTTCACACTCCTAGCTGTGGCATATGAAGCCCTAAAAGATCTCATCCCAGCCCTTCTTTCCAGCCCCTTCCTCACTTGCATTCCATGCTGCAATCATGCTGACTCCTTTTCTGTTCCTTGTAATTGTCTAGCTCTTGGCAGCCTCAGAGTTTTCACCCATGTTTCTTCTAACAGGAATTCTTTCTTCTGCTCATGATTGGGCTGAACTCCTCTCATCTATTCAGGTCTCAAGAGAATTTCCAGACATCCCATGTGAGGAGTTCCTCCCCCTAGACTACAGCTGTAATCTCTATCTCTAGACTCTGTTCATTTGAAATTTTCTCCTGTGGTAATTATTAGAGCGATTCACCGAGTATTTCTGACTTTCTTCCATCTGAGCACATTGTGGGTGTCGGGGGAAGAGAGAGAATCTCCCTCTGCCCTTTTCTTTAAGGTTCGTATGGCTGGCCAAATAATTAACAAGACAGGTTAGCAGGAGAAAATAATACCAAGTTTAATAACATGTATACATGGGAGAAACTTGGAAACGAGCAACTCGTCCCTCTGTCTAAGCTGCTTGCTTAAGTATTGTAGCTAAAGGCGAGGAGCGTGTTGGGGGTGGGTAGTGGCCTGGGACTTCAGAGGGCAGGAGGACGATTCTTTTCGGGGTCATCTATAGATAATGTGGTCAGGGAGAGACAGAGTTTTTGATAAAAGAGGCTTGGTGCCTTTGCTATTGTAACCTCTATCCTACATTATCTTTATAGCCATCACGATAGAAGATCTGTTCCAGGAAGGAGCCACCACGTCAAATTCTTTAGGCAGTTAGCGGGGGAGGTCAAATGTCCCTCAGAGAAAACAATCAAGGTAAAGAGATATATTTTAGGATGGCCAAATCTTGATCTCCCACATGGGACTGTCTTTCTTCACTCTCTTTGAATTTAAAATGGCCATGTGTCTTGCTTTGCACAATGAAACATATGTAGGAGGGATATGAGTCACTCTTGAGTGGAAACTTTAAGACCACTGTGGGATATGCCACACTCATTTTCCACTACTGTGGAGATTGTAGGAAGCACATGGTAAGATGAAGCCTCTGTCAGCCTGAGTCCCTGAGTGACAAAAATGTGTAGACCGTTCCTGTAGACTTACATTGAGCAAATTACGTGAGTGGGAAAAAAAGCTTTGCTGGTGTGAAATCATTGAGATTTTGAGGTTGCTCTCTACCAGAGCATAATCTTATTCACCCTGACCAATGCATAGACTCACTTGCTTGCTTCATTTCTTTATTATGTTTCTCCCACTAGACTATTAAATCTGTAAGGGCAGAAACCACACTTTGTTGGATTCATCAATGTGCATTTAGTAAGTAACTAAGGACAAAACACAATAGGCACTTTAAAAATAATTTTGAGTGAAAGAACAAATGAAAGTTTCCCCTCTTGATTGATAAACATGACTCCAAACCACGTTAATCAGTTTGATGAGGTTATTAGAGATAGTAATGTTAGCAAGTGTTTAGACAGTACTTTACAAAATCTCATAAAATGTATTCACCTATTTACAAATCTATTATGCTTCAACATTTGGTACATTTGGTAAATGCCAAAAGTACACAAGAGTATAGAGACAAGCATGGTGGCCATCTGAATAGATGTTAAGGATACAGTATGGTGTGTGGGAAATAATTAATTTAAAGTAAATCCTTTAAGGTGCATGCTGACACTGCTTCCCTGTTCCTCTATGCTGACCTTGTAGTACAGGGGGACCTCTGAGGACTTCTGTCCCTGATTTAATGGGAACAGGACACCTCCTCTCTAAAATGATGGTAACAGGGATGGCACTGAGAGTGATTTGTGGATGATGGTGGAAGAGGGAGTAAACCTAGTGTTTTGGTTGGCTGTGAGATATTCCATCAGATGCCTAGAGCTTAACAAAATCTTATAATTCCAGAGTTTTAAAAATTTTATTATCAATAAAATTATTTTGCCAGCATTATCTCAATTGCTTTTCAAAATAAATAATCGCATAGCTCAGGCATGTAGACATGACTGGCTCCACTTTTCATCTGAGAAAATTGAGGTTCATAAAGACCAAGATACGCACAGCTGAAGCTCAAACCTAGAACTTTGCCTTCTAATCATTCCAATCAAATTTTTTGCTGAGCTGACATATACTAAATATCTTAAATGAATTCAGTAGATAGCAATAGTGTTCTTATTTTACAGATGAGGAAATTGTGGCTTGTCCAACCTCACAATTATTTAGTAGCAGAGCTGTCTATATACATGCCTCTACTGCCTTCTTCAGTTTCTTCGTTGGACAATGTTCTCGTGGAATTTGTACAACTAGAGGCTATTTTTGACCAAAAGATATCATGCAATCAGATTGTTTGCTTCTATTTTTTGATGTTTTTTTTCCAAACTATGATAATTATCAGTTGCCTAAACTATGAATACTCCAATATAAATATTAAAAACCCCTAATATAGCACTGTGTTATAATGTAACAGCTATGCTAGGGTGCGTAGTGCAAAAGTCAGCAACATGAAGATGGAGCTGACTCGTATCGACAGATATACTAGTTACTAGTGGCTAGTTCAACCCTAGCTTCTTGCTCCTGTGGCATTCTGTAGCATCTGTTCATTTCTGCCACCAGGGGGCACAGTGTATATGGCAGTAGCCTTTTGATTTCTTAATGGCAAATTAAGACTGTTTTAGCCACTTAGATGAAGACAGAGTTTCAGAAAGCTTGAAGGCTGTAAACCTTGCTATATGGGCCCTATAGTCAATGACTATTTGAGACAACATTGCTATTTTTCTCATACTCTTTTTTCCCCCAGTTTTATTGAGAAATAATGGACATATATCACTCTATAGGTTTAAGACTTAAGCATGATGGTTTGATTTACATATATTGTGAAACGATTACCATAATAGGTTCAGCTAACATCTGTCTTCTCATATAGAAACAATAAAAAGAAAAGAGAAAAAAAGGAAAAAAATTTTCTTCTTGTGATGAGAACTCAAGGATTTACTCTCTTAACAACTTTTCTATGTATCATACAGCACTGTTAGCTATAGTCATCATATTGTACATTGCATCCCTAGTACTAACTTATCTTATGACTGGAAGTTTGTACCTTTTGACCACCTTCCTCCAGTTCCCTTTCCCCCTTCCACCTCTGGTAACCACAAGTCTGATCTCTTTTTCTATGAGTTTGTTTTATTTTTTAGATTCCACATATAAGTGAGATCACAAAATATTTGTCTTTGTCTGATTCATTTCCCTTAGCATAATGGCTTCAAGGTCCATCCATGTCATCACAAATGGTAAGATTTCCTCATTTTTTATGGCTGGATAATATTCCATTGGATATATATATATACCACAAATCCTTTATCCATTTATCCATTGATGGACACTTAGGTTGTTTCCGTGACTTGGCTATTGTGAGTAATGCTACTATGAACATGGGCGTGCAGATATATATTTGAGTTAGTGTTTTTGTTTCCTTTGGATATATTCCCAGAAGTGGAATTGCTGGCTCATATGGTAGTTCCATTTTTAATTTTTTAAGGGTCCTCCATACTGTTTTCCATGGTGGCTACACCAATTTACATTCCCATCAACAGTGCACAAGGATTCCCTTTTCTCCACATCCATGCCAGCGCTTGTTATCTCTTGTCTTTTTGATGATGGCAATTCTAACATGCGGGAGGTTATATCTTGTTGTGGTTTTGATTTGCATTTTCCTGATGATTAGTGATGTTGGGCATCTTTTCATGTACCTGTTGGCCTTGTGTATATCTTCTTTGGAGAAATGTCTATTCAAGTTCTTTACCCATTTTTTAATTGGATTACTTTTTTTTGCTGAGTTTTGGGTATTAACCCCTTATCAGATACATGGTTTGCAAATACTTTTTCCCATTCATAGGTTGTCCTTTCACTTTGTTGATGCTATTTTTTGCTGTGCAAAAGCTTTTTAGTTTGATGTAGTTCCACCGTTTATTTTTTATTTTGTTGCTTGCTTTAGGTGTCATATCCAAAAAAATCATTACCAAGACCCATGTCAAGCAGCTTTATTTGTATGTTTTCTTCTAGGATTTTCATGATTTCAGGTCTTATATTTAAGTCTTTAGTCCATTTTGAGTTGATTTTTGAGAATGGTGTAAGATATGGGTCCAGTTTCATTCTTTTATATGTGAATATCCAATTATCTCAGCACCATTTATTGAAGAGACTGTCTTTTCTCCATTGAGTATTCTTGGCTTCCCTGTTAAATATTAGTTGACCGTATATACTTGGGTTTATTTCTGGGCTCTCAGTTCTGTTTCAGAGCTCTATTTGTCTGTTGTTATGCCAGTACCATACTGTTTTGATGACTATAGCTTTACAGTATCGCTTGAAATCAGCAAATGTGATGTTTCCTGCTTTGTTCTTCTTTCTTTGGCTATTTGTGGTCTTTTATTTTTCCATATAAATTTTAGGAGTGTCTTTTCTACTTCTGTAAAAAATTCCATTTGGATTTTTATAGGAATTGCATTGAATCTATAGATGACTTTTGGTAGTATTACATTTTAACAATATTAGCTTTCCCAATCCATGAACACAGGATAATTTTCCATTTATTGGTATGTTCTCTGATTCTTTTCATCAATGTCTTGTAGTTTTCAGAGTAGAGATATTTTACCTCCTTAGTTAAATTTATTTTAAATATTTTATCGTTTTTGATGCTATTATAAATGAGTTTGATTTCTTTATTTTTTTTTCAGAAAATTTGTTGTTAGTGTATAGAAATGATTTTTTATGTTAATTTTGTATCCTGCAACTTTACTGAATTCATTGACTAGATCTAACACTTTTTTGATTGAGTCTTTAGGATTTTCTATATATAAAATCATGTCATCTGCAAATAGAAACAATTTTACTTCTTCTTTTCCAATTCTGATAACTTTTATTTCTTTTCTTGCCTGATTGCTCTAGCTAGGACTTCTAGTACTATATTGAATAGGAGTAGTGAGAGTGGACACCCTTGTCTTGGTCCTGATCTTGGAGGAAAAGCTTTCAACCTTTCACCAATGAGTATAGATGTTAGCTGTGGGCTTATCATATAGGGCCTTTATTATGTTGAGATATGTTTCTTATGTGCCTAATTTGTTAAGAGTTTTTATCACAAATGGATGTTGAATTTTGTCAAATGCTTTTTCTGCATCTATTGAGATGATCATATGATTCTTTTCTTTGCTCTATTAATATGATGCATCATGTTGATTGATTTGCATATGCTGAACCATCCTTGCATCCCAGGGATAAATCCCACTTAATCATGGTGAATGATCCTGTTAATCTGCTACTGAATTCAGTCTGCTAGCATTTTATTGAGAATGTTTGCATCTATATTCCTCAGTGATATTGGCCTGTAGTTTTCTTTTCTAGTAGTGTCCTTTGTTGGTTTTGGTATCAGGATAATGCTGGCCTTGTATAATGAGTTTGGAAATGTTCCCTCTTGTTTGATTTTTTGGAAGAGTTTGAGAAGGATTGGGGTTAATTCTTCTTTAAATATTCGGTAAAATTCAGCAGTGAAGCCATCTGGTCCTGGGCTTTTCTTTGTTGAGTGAATTTTGCTTATTGATTCAATCTCCTTACTAGTAATTGGTCTATTCAGATTTTCTATTTCTTCCTGATTCAGTCTTGATATAAGTTGTATGTTTCTAAGAATTTTTCAATTTCATCTAGGTTGTCCAGTTTATTGATCTATAGTTGTTGATTTCTCATACTCTTTTTTCTGTTCAGGAATGTTGTGTCAAGGATTAAACATATATGTTAAAATTTTGATGGGAAGGTCCGGAAGCAAAGGCAGCAATGGTAAAACAAGTTTTGGATCTTGACTGCACTACAGTAATTAATACCACTTAGTCTTGGTCCCTAAAGTTTCCTTTTCTGCCTCTTACTATTCCATTTCCTAAAACCAAACCAGGTACCCCAATTCTTTTCTATATTAGGGTGATCCTTTGTGTAAGGGGCACTTCATTAGAAGTGAAGATTAGCCTTTGTTAATATTAATGATTAAAAAGATCTAGGGAAGTAATTAAACCTAAGTTTTCTCATTTAAAAAAAGAGGATGATAATAACATCTATTTCACAAAAGGGCAAGTAGAATGAAAAATGTAAATGTGTTTTGTAAAATTTAAAGGAGTCTATGGTTTGTTTTAATATAGCAATATGTTAAATATACAGATAATAATGACTACTTCTCAAGCTTGTGGAAAATTTGAGAAAACTAATGAGATTATATTTAACACTCTCAAGCTTCTTCACAAATAATTGGTATATAATATCATGCATTATTAATGATTAGTTATTTACTTTGTATTTGTACTCAGTTTAGGGAGGCAGTATCTGTTATTGTCTGATTAAAAAAATAGGAATGGATTTGAAAATGATCAGATTGAGAAATAATTATTAATTAGACAGATCACATACCTAGGCATACCAATAGTAGGATTTCTAGGATGGCATATTGTCTTCGAGATATTTGACTTAAAGAATATCTAGCTCTTGTCTAGTATTTTTCAAGGCTCTTTGAATTTAATGAAGGTAGTCGCAGCTGGTTCAGCATGGTAGAATTGAATTTGAAGTTTATTGTTAACCTTGTTTGAGTGACCAAATTAAACTGCTATTTTAAAAAAAGAGCCTACATTAACTGGAATAGAACTTAAAAGTACTAGACCAACTGTGTATAATGTTGGTCGATAGCGAGAGTTGTTAACACTAAGAAGAGTTGGCAAAGGAAGCTCTGAAAAGTTCCTCTGTAGATATAAAGAGAAAAAATAAGTATGAGTTAAGAAGTTTTTACACTCAATCTTTCATAGAAAAAGAAGCTGTAATAAAGGTGTCTTGCAGTCTTCTGATTCCCTAATCGTCACTATGAAATAGCTACTCTGCAATCTACTGTACCAGACTCTGCTTCTTCAAAGAGTTATAACATACTGTTTAGTGATCTTTCCAAATCTATGGACCAGTTGAGTAGTCAAGGCATGCATACATAAAGACAGCTAACAACACATGATAGATAGTAAGTGCTAAATGAATAATATGGGGAATATTCTATAAGAGTTGGAAGAGGAAGAAATCCTTCAGGGGTATGGAAAGAGCTTATTAGTTATTCACGTGTATTTTTTGGTATAATGTCTGTTTAACTCTTTTTTCCATTTTTCATTGTGTTGTTTATCATTTTATTATTGAGTTCTAAGGATTCTTTTTTTTTTAAATTTTTTGTTTATTGCAGTAACATTGGTTTATAACATTGTATAAGTTTCAGGTGTAGATCATTATACTTCTATTTCTGCATAGATTGCATCATGTTCACTACCCAAATACTAACAACAACCCATCACCACACACATGTGCTGAATTATCCCTTTCGCCTTCCTCCCTCCCACCCTTCCCCTCTGGTAACCACCAATCCAATCTCTGTCTCTATGTGTTTGTTTATTTTTGTTATTGTCTACTACTTAATGAAGGAAATCATACGGTATTTGACCTTCTCCCTCTGACTTATTTCACTTTGCATAATACTCTCAATGTCCATCCATGTTGTCACAAATGCATGGATTTCATCGTTTCTTATGGCTGAGTAGTATTCCATTGTGTATGTATACCACAGCTTCTTTATCCATTTGTCCCTTGATGGGCACTTAGGTTGCTTCCAAGTCTTGGCTATTGTGAATAACGCTGCAATGAACACAGGGGTGCATGTATCTTTACACATTGGTGTTTTCAAGTTCTTTGGATAAATACCCAACAGTGGAATAGCTGGATCACATGGTTGTTCTATCCTTGATTTTTTGAGGAATCTCCATACTGTTTTCCATAGTGGCTGCACCAGTTTGCACTCCCACCAGCAATGTATGAGAGTTCCCTTCTCTCCACATCCTCTCCAACACATGTTGTTTCCTGTCTTGTTAATTATAGCCATTCTGACGGGCGTGAGGTGATATCTCATTGTAGTTTTGATTTGCATTTCCCTGATAGTTAGTGATTTTGAACATCTTTTCATGTGTCAGTTGGCCATCTGTATATCTTCTTTGGAGAAATGTCTGTTCAGGTCTTTTGCCCATTTTTTAATTGGGTTGGTAGTTTTTTTGTTGTTGAGATGCATGAGTTCTTTATATATTTTGGAGATTAAGCCCTTATCAGATGTGTCGTTTGCAAATATCTTCTCCCAATTGTTAGGCTGTCTTTTTGTTTTGTTGATGGCTTCCTTTGCTGTGCAGAAGATTTTTAGTTTGATGTAGTCCCATTTGTTTATTTTTTCTAATGTTTCTCTTGCCCGGTCAGACACAGTGCTTGAAAATATGTTGCTAAGACCGATGTGGAAGAGCGTACTGCCTATGTTTTCTTCTAGAAGTTTCGTAGTTTCAGGTCTTACGTTCAAGTCTTCAATCCATTTGGAGTTAATTTTTGTGTATGGTGTAAGGTAAGGGTCTACTTTCATTTTTTTGCATGTGGCTATCCAGTTTTCCCCACACCATTTGTTGAAGAGACATTCTTTTCTCCATTGTATGTTCTTGGCTCCTTTGTCAAAGATTAGCTGTCCATAGATGTGTGGGTTTATTTCTGGGCTTTCAATTCTATTCCATTGGTCTGTGTGTCTGTTTTTGTGCCCGTACCATGCTGTTGTGGTTACTATAGCTTTGTAGTATATTTTGAAATCAGGGAGTGTGATACCTCCAGCTATGTTCTATTTTCTCAGGATTCCTTTAGCTATTTGGGGTCTTTTGTTGTTCCATATAAATTTTAGGATGCTTTGTTCTATTTCTGTGAAAAATGTTGTTGGAACTTTGATAGGGATTGCATTGAATCTATAGATGGCTTTAGGAAGTATGGACATTTTAACTATGTTAATTCTTCCAATCCAAGAGCACGGAATATCTTTCCATTTCTTTGTGTCTTCTTCAATTTCTTTCAGCAATGTTTTATAGTTTTTGGTGTACAGATCTTTCACCTCTTTGGTTAATTTTATTCCTAGGTATTTCATTCTTTTTGTTGCAATTGTAAATGAGATGGTGTTCTTAATTTCTCTTCTGCCACTTCATTGTTAGTGTATAGACATGCAACTGATTTTTGTATGTTGATTTTGTATCCTGCAACTTTACCGTATTCGTCTATTACTTCTAAAAGTTTTCTGGTGGATTCTTTAGAGTTTTCTATGTATAAAATCATGTCATCTGCAAATAGTGAGAGTTTCACTTCTTCCTTTCCAATTTGGATCCCTTTTATTTCTTTCTCTTGCCTGATTGCTCTGGCTAGGTCTTCCAGTACTATGTTAAATAGGAGTGGTGACAGTGGGCATCCTTGTCTGGTTCCTGTTCTTAGAGGGATAGCTTTCAGTTTTTCACCATTGAGGATGATATTAGCTGTGGGTTTCTCATATATGTTCTTTATTATGTTGAGGTAAATTCCTTCTATACCCATTTTATTCAGAATTTTTATCATAAATGGATGATGTATCTTGTCAAATGCTTTCTCTGCGTCTATTGAGATGATCATGTGATTTTTTATTTTTCATTTTATTAATGTAGTGTATCATGTTGTATGATTTGCGAATGTTAAATCATCCCTGCATACCTGGAATAAATCCCACTTGATTGTGGTGTATAATCCTTTTAATGTGTTCTATGCAACTTGCTAGTATTTTGTTGAGGATTTTTGCATCGATGTTCATCAGTGATATTGGCCTGTAATTTTCTTTTTTGTGTTGTCCTTGTCTGGTTTTGGGTTAGGGTAATCTCGGCTTCGTAGATTGAGTTAGGGAGCTTCACCCCCTCCTCAATTTTTTGGAAGAGTTTGAGAAGGATAGGAATTAAGTCTTCTTTGAATGTTTGGTAGAATTCACCAGGGAAGCCGTCTGGTCCTGGACTTTTATTTTTGGGGAGGTTTGTGATTACTGTTTCGATCTCCTTACTGGTGATTGGTCTATTCAAATTCTCTACTTCTTCTTGATCCAGTTTTGGAAGGTTGTATGATTCTAAGAATTTATCCATTTCTTCCAGATTGTCGAATTGGTTGGCATATAGCTTTTCGTAGTATTCTCTTATAATATTTTGTATTTCTGAGGTGTCTGTTGTAATTTCTCCTCTTTCATTTCTGATTTTACTTATTTGTGCCTTCTCTCTTTTTTTCTTGGTGAGTCTAGCTAAAGGTTTGTCAATTTTTTTGATCTTTTCAAAGAACCAGCTCTTGGTTTTATTAATTTTTTCTATTGTTCTTTTGGTCTCTATTTCATTTATTTCTGCTCTGATTTTTATTATTTCCCTTCTTCTACTGATTTTGGGCTTTGTTTGTTCTTCTTTTTCCAGTTCCTTTAGGTGCATAGTTAGATTGTTTATTTGAGATTTCTCTTGTGTGTTGAGATAGGCCTGTATTGCTATAAACTTCCCCCTTAGAACCGCTTTTGCTGTATCCCATAAATTCTGGAATGTCGTATTTTCATTGTCATTTGTCTCCAGGTATTTTTTGATTTCTTCTTGGATTTCTTTGTTAACCCACTCATTGTTCAGTAGCATTTTGTTTAATCTCCGTGTATTTGTGGCTCTTCTGATTTTCTTCCTATAGTTGATTTCCAGTTTCATACCATTGTGGTCAGAAAAGATGCTTGGTATTATTTCATTCTTCTTAAATTTATGGAGACTTGTTTGGTGGCCTAATATGTGATCAATCCTGGAGAATCTTCCATGTGCATTTGAAAAGAACGTGTATTCTTCAGTTTTTGGATGGAATGCTCTGTATACATCTACCAGGTCCATCTGTTCTAGTGTGTCATTTAAGGCCAATGTTTCCTTATTGATCTTCCGTTTGGATGATCTATCCATTGGTGTAAGTGAAGTGTTAAAGTCCCCTACTATTATCATGTTACTGTCTATTTCTCTTTTTATGTTTGTTAATAATTGCTTTATATATTTAGGTGCACCTACATTTGGTGCATAGATATTTGCAAGTGTTATATCCTCTTGTTGGATTGTTCCCTTGATCATCATGTAATGCTCTTCTTTGTCTCTTTTTACAGTTTTTGTTTTAAAGACTATTTTGTCTGATATGAGTACTGCTACCCCAGCTTTCTTTCATTGCCATTTGCATGGAATATCTTTTTCCATCCCTTCACTTTCAGTTTGTGAGTGTCTTTAGGTCTGAAGTGTGTCTCTTGTATGCAGCCTATATATGGGTCTTGTTGTTTTATCCAAATAGCCAGCCTATGCGTTTTACTTGGAGCATTTAGTCCATTGCCGTTTAAAGTAGCTATTGATAAGTGTGAACTTACTGCCATTTTTTAACTTTTTTTCCTCAGTGTTTTAGTAGTCCTTCTCTGTTCCTTTCTTCTTCTATACAGAATTGATGGTCTCTTTAGTTTGACCTCTGTCTGGAAGCTCTGCTCTTTAACTCCTCTCCTCCCTCCTTTATGTTTTTGATATCATATCTAACTTCTTTTTTGTGCATTTGTATCCATTACCTTCTTATCATGAAAATAGATAATTTTTCCTATTTGTGGTCTTCTCTTTTCCCCTTAAATCAGTCCCTTTAACATTTCTTGTAGCACTGGTTTCTTGGTGACAATCTCCTTTAATTTTTGCTTGTCTGGGAAATTTTTGATCTCTCCTTCCATTTTGAATGATAACCTTGCTGGGTAGAGTATTCTTGGCTCTAAGTTTGTTCCTTTTAGCACTTTAAATATACCATGCCACTCACTTCTAGCCTGTAAGGTTTCTGCTGAGAAGTCAGCTGATAGCCTTATGGGCTTTCCTTTGTGTGTAACTTGACTTTCTATTGCGGCTTTTAGGATTCTCTCTTTAATTCTGGACCTTTTGATTATGATGTGTCTTGGTGTGGGCCTCTTCCTGTACCTGGATGTCTGCTTCCTTCCTTAGGTTAGTGAGGTTTTCATCTATTATTTCTTGAAATAGATTCTCTGCCCCTTTGTGTCATTCTTCTCCTTCCGGGACACCTATAACACGGATGTTAGTGCACTTGATGTTGTCGCAGAGGTGCCTTAGACTGTCCTCACTCTTTTTAATTCTTTTCTCTTTTACCTATTCAGCTTGGGTAATTTCTTCTAGTCTTTCGTCCAGCTCACAGATCCGTTCTTCTGTATCCTCTACTCTGCTTTGTGTCTCTCTAGTGAATTTTTCATTTCCAGTATTGTAGTCTTCATTTCTGACTGGTTCCTTTTTATATCTTCCATTTCTTTGTTGACATTCTCACTGAGTTCATCTATTCTTCTCCCCAGATCAGCGAGCATCCTTAACACTCTTAGTTTGAACTCTCTGTTGGGTAGGTTGCTCATTTCTGTTTCACTTAGTTCCTTTTCTGTGGTTTTCTCCTATTCCCTTACTTGGAATGTGTTCCTTTGCCTCCTCATTTTGCCTATTTCCCCGTGCTTGTGTCTACGTATTAGGTAGGTCAGCTACGTCCCCTGCTCTTGGATAGGCGACCTTATGTAAGTGATGGCTTAGGAGTCCTGCAGTGTGCTTCCCTCAGTTCTTAATGTTCCAATGTTCCAGGGGTGACCCCTATGTGGGCTACATGTGTCCTTCTGTTGTGGCCTGTTTGCTCTCCCTGTAGGTGCCCAGGGAGGCCGAGTTATGCTCCTGGCCAGCTGTTGTATTGCTCAGCTGTCTGTAGTTGTTGTGGTCCCTTCAGTCTCTTTATCAGGTGTGGGGAGCCCCAGCACAGTTGGCTGCAAGTTCTAATACCACATTTGTGTTGCAGTATTTCTTTTAAGTGATTAGGCCCCCAGCGGGGCAGGTTGTTAGGCTCAGGGCCTTACAATTGCTATAAGCCTCCAGCCTTTAGGTCTCTTGTCAGCTCTCTGAGGATTGCAGCTGGGTGGGGCTGGCCTCAGGCACAGGAGCACCCAATTGTTTCAGGCTTTGGAAGGTGGGGCAAACCCCCTTTGTGGGTCTTTGAGAAGCACAAGTCTTCTGCAGCTGACAAGCCCCACCACCCACAGGTCCACACACACAGTCAACACAGTCCAGCCTTGTGTGTACGCCCCGACCTCCCGAAGCAGAACCAGTCTCTCGACGGAGGGAGCCCCACACACTCCACCACCGCCCCACACTCTCCACCCGCTCCTTGTGCACGCCTTGCCCCACTGAAGTCGGCTCAGTTGCCAGGCTGCAGAGAATCCAGTCACCAATCTCTGCAGGCCCACACGTTGTCTGAGAGCTTGTTGTTGGGTGGGGCCAGTCTCCAGGGTGGGCTGCCTGCCCTGGCTGAGCTGGATTAAATCGGTGCTCTAGCGGGTGGGGCAGACCCTGGGCTAGAAGGCCTCAGGGAGAACTCCAATGGCATCTGTGTCAGCACGCCCACACCAGGCCACAACAATGGCTGCCGCCACTGTCCCAGTCCCTGGAGAGGTCTCACCTCTCACGGAGATGCACACAGGGCCTATTAGGTGAGTCTCTTGTCACCAAAGCACTGTGCACCTTTCTTTCTGGTGATTTTAGGTTGCTTTCTGAAACGGGTGAATTTGCACATGAGCCCTTTAAAAGCAGGTTTTAATTTCTTTGTGAACCAGCTTTTCTGGGGGTATTCCTCAATGTTTTAGTAGCAGGCAAAGTCAGATATTATGCCACTAGTCTCGATTGTGCTGGGTCCACAAAATGCCCGCAGCGGGGGCGCTCCCGGCTCAGGGCCCCACTCCTCCAGGGAGGGCTGTGTACCTGTGAGCTGCTCCTGGGCAGCCATGAGGTGCTGCAGCTTGTGAAGGTGGCATTTTTCCTCTCCAGAGAGAGAGGCCTCTTCTACCTCAGTTAGTATTGTCCGTTGTTGCAGGAGTTCCTCTCATCCAGTTTTCAGTTCTGTCTCAGGAGTAATTTTTCCATGAGTAGTTGTAAATTGGCTGTGTCCGCTGGAGGAGGTGAGTTCAGAGTCTGCCTACGCCGCCATCTTGACTTCTCTCTCCCTCTAAGGATTCTTTATATATTACATATGCAAGGTATTTATCGAATATATAGTTTTCAAATATTTCGTCCCAGTCTGTGGCTTATTTTTTCATTTTCTTAACAGCATCTTTTGAAGCACAGAAGCTTCAATTTGATGTCCAATTTATCAATTTTTTGTTTTATGGATCATGCTCTGAGTATTGTATCTAAGAGCTCTTTGCCTAACCCAAGGTCATAAAGATATCTTTCCTACATATTCTTTTAAAAGTTTGAGAGTTTCAGCTCTTATATTTAGGTATATTATACATTTTGAGTTAACTTTTATGTATGGCATGAGGCAAGGGTCTAATTCATCTTTTTACATGTGGATATCCAGCTGTCTCAGCACTATTTGTTGAGAAGACTATTTGTCCCCCCATTGAATTGCCTTGGAACTTTTGTTAAAGATGAACTAACCATAAATGTAAGGATTTATTTCTGGACTCCCAATCACTTTCCTTTAATTTGTATATCCTTTCTTTTGCCAGCGCCTCACTATTTTGATTACAGTGTAATGATGGTAAGTTTTTAAATTGGAAGTATAAGTCCTCCAACTTTGTTATTCTTTTTCAAAATGGTTTTGGCTATTTTCAGTCCTTTGCATTTCAATATAACTTTTAGGAACAACTTGTCAATTTCTGCAAAAAAACCCTGTTGGTGTTTTCATAGCATTTACTTTGAATCTATAGATCAGTTTGTCTACCTTAACAATATTGAACATGATCATAGAATGCTTCGCCATTTATTTATATTTTCTTTCATTTCTCTCAGCAATGTTTTTGGTTTTCAGTGTATAAGACTTGTACTTCTTTTATTGAATTTAATCATAAGTATTTTTTCCACTTTTTGAGGCTGTTGTGAATGAAATTGTTATAATTTCATATTAGTGGGTAGTTCATTGCTGATACATAGAAATTTAATTGATGTTTCTATATATATCCTGACTTTTGACCTTGCTGAACTCATATATTAGTTCTAATTTTTCTTTTGATGTGGATTCCTGTGTATTTTCTATGTACAGTGTCATGTTGCTTACAAATAAAGATAGTTTTCCTTTCTAATATGAATTCTTCTAGTTTATTTATATTGCCTTATTACACTGGCTCGGACTTTCAGTATAAGGTTGAATAAGATGATGAGAGTGATCATACATGCCTTGTTCCCAATCTTAGGGGAATTTATTTAATCTTTCACATTAAATATAATATTGGCTTAGGATTTTTTGTAGATGCTCTTTATCATGTTGAGGAAAATTTGTTATATTCCTAGTTTGTTGAGAGTTTTATCCTGAATGGGAATTGGATTTTTTCAAATATTTTTTTCTGTGTCTATTGAAAGGATTATGTATTTTTTGTCCTTTATTTTATTAATTAGTAAATTCAAATTATCCACAGAGATCTAAATTACTAAAAAGAACAAAATGGAAGTTTTGAGATAAAAAATATAGCTGAAATGACAAATTTACTAGGGGTCTCAACAGCAAATTTGAGATAGTAGGATAAAAAAAATCAGAAAACTTGAAGAAAACCAAAATTGAACAACAAAAAAATAAATAAAAGAGCAACAGAACCTTAGAGATATGAGGGAAACCATAAATATAGGCGCTAATGAACTCCCAGAAGAAGATAAAGAAAAAGTAGAGGAAAAAATATTTAAAGAAATAATAGCAGACAAAGGGAGTTAAGATGGCGGTGTAGGCAGACTCTGAACTCACCTTCTCCGTGGACACAGCCAATTTAACTACTCGTGGTGAAATTACCCCTTAGACAGAACTGAAAACGGGATAAGAGGAACTCCTGCAACAACGGACAATCCTGATTGAGGTGGAAGAGGCAGAGGCTCCCTTCTGGAGAGAAAAAACGCCGCCTTCACAAGCCGCCAGCTTCACGGCCACTGGGAGCAGCTCACAGGTACACAGCCTCCCTGGAGGTGCGGGGCCCTGAGCCGGGGAGCGCCCCCACTGTGGGCATTTTGTGGACCCAGCACAATCGAGACCAGCGGCATAATATCTGACTTTGCCTGCTACTAAAACATTGGGGAGTACCCCCAGAAAACCTGGTTCACAAAGAAACTAAAACCGGCTCTTAAAGGGCCTGCGCGCAAACTCACCCGTTTCAGAAAGCATCCTAAAATCACAGAAAGAAAGGTGCACAGTGCTTTGGTGACAAGAGACTCACCTAATAGGCCCTGTGTGCATCTCGGTGAGAGGTGAGACCTCTCCAGGGACTGGGACAGTGGCGGCGGCCATTGTTATGGCTGGGTGGGCATACTGACACAGATGCCATTGGAGTTCTCCCTGAGGCCTGCTAACCCAAGGTCTGCCCCACCTACTAGAGCACCGATTTAATCCAGCTCAGCCAGGGCATGCAGCGCACCCTAGAGACTGGCCCCACCCAGCAACTAGCCCTCAGGCAACTTGTGGGCCTGCATAGATTGGTGACTGGATTCTCTGCAGCCTGGCACTTGAGCCAACTTCCCTGGGGCAGGGCTTGCACAAGGAGTGGGTGGAGAGTGTGGGGCAGTGGTGGAGTGTGTGGGGCTCCTGCCATGGAGAGACTGGGTCTACGTCGGGAGGTCGGGGCGCACACACAGGGCAGGACTATGTTGACTGTGTGTGTGGACCTGTGGGCGGCAGGGCTTGTCAGCTGCAGAAGACTTGTGCTTCTCAAAGACCCACAAAGGGGATTTGCCCCACATTTCCAAGTCTGAAACAATTGGGTGCCCCCCTGCCTGAGGCCAGCCCCACCCAGCTGCAATCCTCAGAGAGCTGACAAGAGACCTAAAGGCTGGAGGCTTATAGCAATTGTAAGGCCCTGAGCCTAACAACCTGCCCCGCTGGGGGCCTAATCACTTAAAAGAAATACTGCAACACAAATGTGGTATTAGAACTTGCAGCCAACTGTGCTGGGGCTCCCCACACCTGATAAAGAGACTGAAGGGAACATAATAACTACAGACAGCTGAGCAATACAACAGCTGGCCAGGAGCATAACTCAGCCTCCCTGGGCACCTACAGGGAGAGCAAACAGACCACAATAGAAGGACACACGTAGCCCACATAGAGGTCACCCCTGGAACATTGAGAACTGAAGGAAGCACACTGGAGGACTCCTAAGGCATCACTTGTATAAGGTCACCTATCAAGAACAGGAGATGTAGCTGACCTACCTAATACGTAGACACAAGCACAGGGAAAGAGGCAAAATGAGAAGTCAAAGGAACACATTTCAAGTAAGGGAATAGGACAAAACCCCAGAAAAGGAACTAAGTGAAACAGGAATGAGCAACCTACCCAACAGAGTGTTCAAACTAAGAGTGTTAAGGATGCTCGCTGATCTGGGGAGAAGAATAGATGAACTCAGTGAGAATGTCAACAAAGAAATGGAAGATATAAAAAAGAACCAATCAGAAATGAAGACTACAATACTGGAAATGAAAAATTCACTAGAGGGACTCAAAAGTAGAGTAGAGGATACAGAAGAATGGATCTGTGAGCTGGATGAAAGACTAGAAGAAATTACCCAAGCTGAACAGGTAAAAGAGAAAAGAATTAAAAAGAGTGAGGACAGTCTAAGGGACCTCTGGGACAACATCAAGTGCATTAACATCCGTGTTATACGTGTCCTGGAAGGAGAAGAGCGAGACAAAGGGGCAGAGAATCTATTTCAAGAAATAATAGATGAAAAATTCCCTAACCAAAGGAAGGAAGCAGACATCCAGGTACAGGAAGCACAGAGAGCCCCATACCAGATAAACCCAAAGAGTCCCACACCAAGACACATCATGTGTGTCTTGAATTAAAACTTGAATTTAAATTCTTAAAATGTCTAGAATTAAAGATAAAGAGAGAATCCTAAAAGCTGCCAGAGAAAGACAAGTAACATACAAAGGAAACCCTATAAGGCTATCAGCTGACTTCTCAGCAGAAACCTTACAGGCTAGAAGAGAGTGGCATGATATATTTAAAGTGTTGAAGGAAAAAACTTACAGCCAAGAATACTCTACCCAGCAAGGTTATCATTCAAAATGGAAGGAGAGATCAAAAATTTCCCAGACAAGCAAAAATTAAAGGAGTTTGTCACCAAGAAACCAGTACTACAAGAAATGTTAAAGGGACTGATTTAGGGGGAAAAGAGAAGACCACAAATAGGAAATATTATCTATTTCCATGATAAGAGAGTAATGGATACAAATGCACAAAAAAGAGGTTAGATATGATATCAAAAACATTAAATGAGAGAGGAGGGAAGTTAAGGAGTACAGCTTTCAGACAGAGGTCAAACTAAAGAGACCGTCAATTCTGTATAGAAAGAGAAAGGAACAGAGAAGTACTACTAAAACACTGAGAAAAAAAGTTAAAAAATGGCAGTAAGTACATACTTAGCAATAGCTACTTTAAACATCAATGGACTAAATGCCCCAATTAAAAGGCATAGGGTGGCTGATTGGATAAAACACCAAGACCCATATATAGGCTGCATACAAGAGACACACTTCAGAGCTAAAGACACTCACAAACTGAAAGTGAAGAGATGGAAAGAGATACTCCACACAAATGGCAATGAAAAGAAAGCTGGGGTAGCAGTACTTATATCAGACAAAATAGACTTTAAAACAAAAACTGTAAAAAGAGACAAAGAAGGGCATTACATAATGATCAAGGGAACAATCCAACAAGAGGATATAACACTTGTAAATATCTATGCATCAAATGTAGGTGCACCTAAATATATAAAGCAATTATTAACAGACATAAAAAGAGAAATAGACAGTAACACAATAATAGTAGGGGACTTTAACACTCCACTTACACCAATGGATAGATCATCCCAACAGAAGATCTATAAGGAAATATTGGCCTTAAATGACACACCAGAACAGATGGACCTGGTAGATGTATACAGAGCATTCCATCCAAAAACTGAAGAATACACGTTCTTTTCAAATGCACATGGAAGATTCTCCAGGATTGATCACATATTAGGCCACCAAACAAGTCTCCATAAATTTAAGAAGAATGAAATAATACCAAGCATCTTTTCTGACCACAATGGTATGAAACTGGAAATCAACTATAGGAAGAAAATCAGAAGAGCCACAAATACACGGAGATTAAACAAAATGCTACTGAACAATGAGTGGGTTAACAAAGAAATCCAAGAAGAAATCAAAAAATACCTGGAGACAAATGATAATGAAAATACGACAAGCCAGAATTTATGGGATACAGCAAAAGCAGTTTTAAGAGGGGAGTTTATAGCAATACAGGCCTATCTCAACCAACAAGAAAAATCTCAAATAAACAATCTAACTATGCACCTAAAGGAACTGGAAAAAGAAGAACAAACAAAGCCCAAAATCAGTAGAAGAAGGGAAATAATAAAAATCAGAGCAGAAATAAATGAAATAGAGACCAAAAGAACAATAGAAAAAATTAATAAAACCAAGAGCTGGTTCTTTGAAAAGATCAACAAAATTGACAAACCTTTAGCTAGACTCACCAAGAAAAAAGAGAGAAGGCACAAATAAGTAAAATCAGAAATGAAAGAGGAGAGGTTACAACAGACACCTCAGAAATACAAAATATTATAAGAGAATACTACGAAAAGCTATATGCCAACCAATTCGACAATCTGGAAGAAATGGATAAATTCTTAGAATCATACAACCTTCCAAAACTGGATCAAGAAGAAGTAGAGAATTTGAATAGAACAATCACCAGTAAGGAGATCGAAACAGTAATCACAAACCTCCCCAAAAATAAAAGTCCAGGACCAGACAGCTTCCCTGGTGAATTCTACCAAACATTCAAAGAAGACTTAATTCCTATCCTTCTCAAACTCTTCCAAAAATTGAGGAGGGGGGGAAGCTCCCTAACTCATTCTGTGAAGCCAACATTACCCTGATACCAAAACCAGACAATGACAACACAAAAAATGAAAACTACAGGCTAATATCACTGATGAACATCGATGCAAAAATCCTCAACAAAATACTAGCAAATTGCATACAACACATTAAAAAGATTATATACCATGATCAAGTGGGATTTATTCCAGGTATGCACGGATGGTTCAACATTAGCAAATCAATGAACATAATACACCACATTAATAAAATGAAGAATAAAAATCACATGATCATCTCAATAGATGCAGTGAAAGCATTGGACAAGATACAGCATCCATTATGATAAAAACTCTGAATAAAATAGGTATAGAAGGGAAGTACCTCAACATAATAAAGGCCATATATGACAAACCCACAGCTAATATCATCCTCAATGGTGAAAAACTGAAAGCTATCCCTCTAAGAACAGGAACCAGACAAGGATGCCCACTGTCACCACTCCTATTTAACATAGTACTGGAAGTCCTAGCCAGAGCAATCAGGCAAGAGAAAGAAATAAAAGGGATCCAAATAGGAAAGGAAGAAGTGAAACTGTGACTGTTTGCAGATGACATGATTTTATATGTAGAAAACCCTAAAGAGTCCACCAGAAAACTTTTAGAAGTAATAAACAAATATGGTAAAGTTGCAGGATACAAAATCAACATACAAAAATCAGTTGCATTTCTATACACTAACAACGAAGTAGCAGAAGAGAAATTAAGAATACCATCCCATTTACAATTGCAACAAAAAGAATAAACTTAACCAAAGAGGTGAAAGATCTGTACACCAAAAACTATAAAACATTGATGAAAGAAATTGAAGAAGACACAAAGAAATGGAAAGATATTCCGTGCTCTTGGATTGGAAGAATTAACATAGTTAAGATGTCCATACTTCCTAAAGCCATCTATAGATTCAATGCAGTCCCTATAAAAGTTCCAACAACATTTTTCACAGAAATAGAACAAAGCATCCTAAAATTTATATGGAACAACAAAAGACCCCGAATAGCTAAAGGAATCCTGAGAAAATAGAACATAGCTGGAGGTATCACACTCCTTGATTTCAAAATATACTGCAAAGCTATAGTAACCAAAACAGCATGGTACTGGCACAAAAACAGGCACACAGATCAATGGAATAGAATCGAAAGCCCAGAAATAAACCCACACATCTATGGACAGCTAATCTTTGACAAACGAACCAAGAACATACAATGGAGAAAAGAAAGTCTCTTTAACAAATGGTGTTGAGAAAACTGGATAGCCATATGCAAAAAAATGAAAGTAGAACCTTACCTTACACCATACACAAAAATTAACTCCAAATGGATTAAAGACTTGAATGTAAGACCTGAAACTACGAAACTTCTAGAAGAAAACATAGGCAGTACGCTCTTCCACATCGGTCTTAGCAACATATTTTCAAGCACTGTGTCTGACCGGGCAAGAGAAACATTAGAAAAAATAAACAAATGGGACTACATCAAACTAAAAATCTTCTGCACAGCAAAGGAAGCCATCAACAAAACAAAAAGACAGCCTAACAATTGGGAGAAGATATTTGCAAACGACACATCTGATAAGGGCTTAATCTCCAAAATATATAAAGAACTCATGCATCTCAACAACAAAAAAACTACCAACCCAATTAAAAAATGGGCAAAAGACCTGAACAGACATTTCTCCAAAGAAGATATACAGATGGCCAACTGACACATGAAAAGATGTTCAAAATCACTAACTGTCAGGGAAATGCAAATCAAAACTACAATGAGATATCACCTCACGCCCATCAGAATGGCTATAATTAACAAGACAGGAAACAACATGTGTTGGAGAGGATGTGGAGAGAAGGGAACTCTCATACATTGCTGGTGGGAGTGCAAACTGGTGCAGCCACTATGGAAAACAGTATGGAGATTCCTCAAAAAATCAAGGATAGAACTACCATATGATCCAGCTATTCCACTGCTGGGTATTTATCCAAAGAACTTGAAAACACCAATGCGTAAAGATACATGCACCCCTGTGTTCATTGCAGCGTTATTCACAATAGCCAAGACTTGGAAGCAACCTAAGTGCCCATCAAGGGACGAATGGATGAAGAAGCTGTGGTATATATACACAATGAAATACTACTCAGCCATAAGAAACGATGAAATCCATGCATTTGTGACAACATGGATGGACATTGAGGGTATTATGCAAAGTGAAATAAGTCAGAAGGAGAAGGTCAAATACCGTATGATTTCCTTCATTAAGCAGTAGATAATAACAACAATAAACAAACACATAGGGACAGAGATTGGATTGGTGGTTACCAGAGGGGAAGGAGGGAGGGAGGAGGGCAAGTGGGGTAATTCGGCACATGTGTGTGGTGATGGGTTGTAGTTAGTATTTGGGTAGTGAACATGATGCAATCTATGCAGAAATAGAAGTATAATGATCTACACCTGAAACTTATACAATGTTATAAACCAATGTTACTGTAATAAACAAAAAAAAAATAAAAAAAAAGAAATAAGAGCTAGAAACTTCCCAAATTTGAAGAAAAACTTTAATTTAGACTTCCAAGAAGCTCAACCTACTTAAAGTAGAATAGATACAAAGAAGTTCATACCTAGAAACATCATAGTCAAACTGTTCAAAGCCAAAGAACACATGAAAGTCTTGAAAACAGCAAGAGAAAAACAAATCATCACATCCAGGAAGAAAAACAATTTGACCCACCGTTGACTTCTCACCAGAAACAATAAAGTTTGAAAGGTAGTTGGATAACATTCAAGCACTGAAAGAAAGAAGAATTAAACCAAGAATTCTATATTCAGCAAAACTGTACTTTAAAAATGAAAGTGAAATGCTCAGATAATATTATTTGGATAGAAGACATCCCAAAGAATCTATCAAAAACTTCTGAAACTGATAAATGAGTGTACCAAGGTCAAGGATACAAGGTCGATGTACAAAAGTCAACTGTTATCCTATATACCAGCAATTAACATGTAGAATTTGAGACTTCTGAAAAATGGTGTTTATAATAGTTCCAGAGAATAAAGTATTTAGGTATAAGACTAACAAAATATGTACAGGATCTGTATGTGTAAAACTACAAAATACTGATAAAAGAAAATGTGCAAAATCTAAATAAATCTAAAATTTACCATGTACATTTAGCCTTTTTACTAATTTACATTTCTATTGATATTCTCTATTTCTTGGATCACTGTCGTCATACTTTCCTTTAATTCTTTACATATGGCTTCCTTTAGTTCCTTGAACATATTTATAACTCCTCTGAAGTCTTTGTCTACTAAGTCCAACATCTGTGTCCCCTCAGGGACTGTTTCTTTTGACTGCACCTTTTCCCTGAGTATGGTCACATTCCCTATTTCTCTGCATGTCTTACAGTTTTTTTTTGCTGAAAACTGGACACTTTAGATAATGTATTCTAGCCACTCTGTATCTGAGTCCTCCCAGGGTTGTTTTTATCACTGTCTGTTTGCTTGCTTGTTTGATGACGTTCCTGCACTAAATCTGTGGACATGCTCCTCTCTGTTACTTTGCCCTGCAAATTCCAGCCATCTCAGCACTCCAGTCTCTGTCTTCTTAACTCAGCAAGGCCACAGTGCTCTGCTCGGAATCCTGCTGCTTACACTGCAGTCTGGAAAGTGCCTCCGGACATAAAGCCAATATGATTATAGGGCTCAATTTGTCTGGTTCCTTTCTTTCAGGGATCATGGACCCATGCTGTCTATTGTCCAACACCTGAAAACAGTTATTTCATATATTTTTTCTCTGGTTGTTTATGGTGGGAGGGCAAGTCCAGGACCACTTACTTTATCACGGCCAGAAGTGGAAGTCTGACTTTTTAAATATCCTTGGTTTGTGAGGTGCGTATGGTGGTTCTTTTGTCTCTTTATAAATTCAGCATATAGGAGAGTATCTGTCTCATACTTAGGGTGGTAACCTCATATCTATTTGGTTTCTCGGTTGAAAGTGAAGCCGGGAAGAGCACTATTCCAAAATACTGTTACGTGTTGTCCTTGGGGCTGTATGCTCTAGGCAGGTCAAGATTATTTCTTATTCCCAAAGATCCAGCATAGTGTCAGGAACAGAGTAGATGTACAATAAATACTTAATGATTGTAAGAATAAATTAATAAATGTCAGGGCGTAGGGATGGACACTGGCAGTTGGTTCCTGATTTGCAGACCGAGTAGTTTGGAGATTGTCTTGCAGACAGTTGAAACCAGTGTAAACAGGGATGAGACATGTTTAAAGTGGTGCTTTTAAGAATTATCATCTGGAAGAGGCTTTAGAGAGAGAGACACAAGGGGATGTGTTCAATTTAAGAAAAACATAAGGCAGGCAAATAAAAGAGGCCCCAGTGAAAAATAATCAACAAATCACACATTTCAGCTAAAAGCAGGCTTAGGATGGACCTGGATTCTGAAATCAGGTGAAGAGGATTACAGTCCTGAGTGTCCTGTCACAGGATAATGAGAAGCAAAGAAAGTCCTACAGACCATTTGTTGGTTGTACAACGGAAAATGTTCTATAAGTCAGTGGAAACTAGGGCTGTATGATCTTTAAGATTCCTTCTATTCCAAATATTCATTCATTCATTCATTCATAAAGTATTTGCTATTGAACTTATCCTATGTTCGAGCAACTGATTTAGCAATACAAAAAAGATTGAAACTTCCCCTTTGTCTTAAAGGAGAACACATTATTATAGGAAATTAGATATGTAAATGACTAATTGCAATATAATAAGAAAGTTCTTGATAGAACTCTTCATTTTCCATTTGAAGTTCACTGCTGGGGGTGGCAGGGGACAGAGGCGATAGTTTAAGTAGGGTCTATGTGATTCTGAATTAAAATTTCAATGTGTATGTGGATTAGATTTCCACTGCTGTCGTACTTAAGAAACACTGTGAGTAACTCTCAAGCAGTCGGCAGAAAAAAGGCAAAACTGAGCTGGAGAGTAGTGAATATATATTCCTAACTACTGAGATTTGTTTTGTACTTTTGCTAGAAAAAAAGACATGTCTAAGCCGCGTTAATTATCATAATATTTAGTATTAATCTGTATAAGGATAATTGACTTATTAAAAAGCTGATTAGATTAATGCTATTCTCATGATAATGGCTAGAGTCACTTGAAAAATACTTTATCTTTATAAAACAAAACAAAAAAAGCCTGAAGTCATTGCTGTAGACAGAGCCTGGTGGTATATTCCATGGGCACCAGTGGGGTTTGGTCCACTCATAGTGTAGGCAGAACAACAGTTCATGGAGGAATAGGAAAGAACATTATCTTATTTAGTGTGAGGATTATTTCTCTGAGTTACTTGTTAATCCAGTAACCTTCGCTTTCATTAATGAGAGCATTGGAATTTCTTTTACTCTAGTGAGTTTCTTTTCTTTTTTCCATGAGGTTTATTTATGTTTTTCATTAGGAAATTAAATATTAATTATACACACATTGGGAAACAGAACAGTGAAAGGGATAAATATCTATCCATTTTTTCCATCATCCAAAATAATCACTGTTAATAACTATATGTAACCTTGCATTTCTTTTCCATTCATATTTATGTTTTTTAATTGTTTTATTGGTTTGACATTGTTCAGATTGTAGTGCACAAAAATTTCTGTATCTTTTTTTTACCCTTACTGTTTTAACATATATAATGGCAAATACATAGTAAATGTATCATATCTTCCATATCTCCTATTAATAAATCCCTTAGCAGAAAGAGAAAGGAAGGGGAAAATCAACTAAAATGAATTCTATACTTGTTAATGTTATGTGCCTCTTTAACTAATTCATTTAACTAACATAACAACCATGTAAGAAAAATGTTCTCCCTACCTTTAGAAATGAAATCTTAGAGAAGGACTTGCCTGAGTTTATAGAGTAACTTTATAAGGGTATACTTGAGATCTGAACCCAGGACTACAGGACCCTTAAAAATGTTCTTATATATCTCAACAGAAGCAAGAGAGAGATGAAGAATGAAGGAACCAACATGGTAGCTGTGCAGTGGTTGGCAGAGAGGTGAGGGGATAATGAGGTAATAGGTTCATTTCCAAAGAACAAAAGTTCCCTCAATTGAACCTTCCTGATCTAATATTTGAGAAAACCCAGTTGAACAAGGAGAGAAATGAGAGGAAGAAGACATAGTTCAAATTCTAGTCCCATTAAAATTTTTTTTTTTAGCTAAGCAATACTGTGGCCATGTGGGTTATATCTTTACACCATCATTGGAACCTGGTTATTTTAACAAATGCTGTCCGATTGCCTTATTATTTAAAAGAAAATCTTCTTACATTTCTACTTAGTCTTTATTTTAAAAATATCTGTCATCTTAAGGGCCTGGGAAGATTTATGTCGCCTTATCTGTGAAGATAAAAGATTTTCTTTCTTTCTTTAGGCTGATTCTGCTTAGGCAAATTCATCAGAGGCAGTTTAAATTTTGTGTGTTCTTGTTGGATGGTCTGGATGATAGTTTGAGAGTCTGAGTTGGTAATGAGCTATTTTCCTGAAAACACAATTGAGAGATTAACCAATCCACTTGTGTATATCTTAAGAATTTCAGAAAGAAGTGAGACGAAGATCATGCATCTTTTCTAGAGAAGTCCTTATCTTGGATTTCTGTGTACAGAGTAGCCTTGAATAGTCCATCCTCAAGTCCAACTTACCACTTATAAATATCCAAAAACCGAACTCATGATCGCTTTTGCCACAATCATCTGCCTAACAGTTTTTGCTTTTTTTTTATCCCAACAATCCCATATCTGCTACTACTAGGACAGCTGTGATAATCTCCCATTAAGGGAACTGAAGAAAATACTTATGTCTTTCATCTCTTATTTCTATCCATCCAACCACTTACAAATTCCATCCATTTTTTTCAAATTTGTTCTTAGTTTTGTTCTTTCCTCTTCATTCCCAGGAGTCGTATCCATATAATTATTCCCTTAAAAACATTTTTTAATTGTGGCAACTGTCTCCTAATTGGTCTTCCTAGCTTCAAAATTTCCCATTGTTTTCATCATACACAATGACGCCCAGGTAGTCGCCAGTCACCACTTCGATCATATTGTCTATCTGCTGAATGCTCTGTGATGCCTCTAGTATCACTAACATGTAAGCCCCCAGAGGGTAGAGTCTTGCCCCAGTCAGTGCCTGTGACAGTGTGCGGTATATAGCAGAACATGATATTTATTTAGTGGATGAAGGGTAAATATCCACTGAATTAATGGAGGTAGGGAGTAGGGAACTAGTATAACTGCATGGATTTTTTTCTCTTGTCGCAAAATTTCAGGTAACACCCCAAGGCTAAGGACAGCAAATAAAAACACCTCCTGGGGCCGGCCTGGTGGCATAGTGATTAAGTTCAGTGAGCTCTGCTTCGGCAGCCCTGGGTTCGTGGGTTCAGATCCCAGGCGTGGACCTACACCACTCATCAAGCCATGCTGTGGTGGTGACCCATATACAAAATAGGGGAAGATTGCCACAGATGTTAGCTCAGGGCCAGTCTCCCTCAAGCAAAAAGAGGAGGATTGGCAACGGATGTTAGCTCATGGCAAATCTTCCTCACAAAATCAAACAAAGAAACAAACAAAAACACTTCCACATGCTAAAGAGAGCACCCAGCTATAGCTATTACCACCCCTCGTGGGCAGTAGTTCTCAGCTGGGGGTGATTTTGCCCCCCATAGACTATTTGTCAATGTCTGGAGATATATTTGGTTGTCATACCTCAAGGAGAAGCTGGCATCTAGTGGGTGGAGGGCAATATCCTACAATGGACAGCCCTGCCTCTTCAAACAAAAAAAGGTCTTATCCATAGTACTAATAATCCTGAGGTTGATATATCTCCTCTAGGATTTAAGAAGCCCCTTTGAATTTCTCTTTCACTATTCAACCTAGATAGTTAGAAGATAGAAAATCAAGAAAAAAATCAAGAAAAGTAAGGAGTGCTTGGTTTACGGGTAAAGGAATTTTGTTTTTCTCCTCCCCTTTACCTGCAAGTCAAGTGAGGGAGGCTCCAAGAGAATCTCTCAGGGATGTGAAGGTGGTTGCAAGATGGGAAAATGGCATCTCACACCCTGGCCGCATGTCTGCTGAGCTGCAGAGACCATTTACTCACTTTGTTCTGAGACAGGAGTAGGAAAAGTGTGTGTGGCAGGTTCTTGGAAGTGCTTGAGGTGCATTCTGAGAGTTTTAGAGCGTACGTGAATAAAGAGACTGCTATTTCTCTTCTGCCTGGAGAATTCCAAAGTTGGGAAACTGAGTGGAGTGGCCTGTGACATCAGGCCAAAGAAGGAGGGCAGTAAGAAACAGATGGAACCTTCAACTTTTGGGTTGACAAGAATATATGAGTTTTCTATGAGTATCTTAAAAGGTAACTGAGCTCGAGATACTTTGATGGAACGTGCCCATGAGGATAGCCTGCCCAGGTAAGGAGTCCCCAGCAGTAGGAAGCCATAGGAGTATCTGCTGGCAGCAGGAGATGAACAGTGGGGTCTTGCAAGAGGACAGGTGGTTATCGTTTTGCTTGCTTGAGGAAATTGTATGGTAGGGAGTTCACTGCAGAGCCTATGAAAGGGCTGTGAATGTGCTCTGCAAGAAAGCTGGCATTTAGGCATCTGCCACACGGAGGGAACAAATGATCGGATTACAACAGCACTTTGTCCTTGTTCCCCACCCCCAGACCCCCTCCTGATTACCAATCCAATGGAAGAGGCAGAGGACCAAGCATCAACAGAGAAGAAAAGGAGGGGCAGATAAAAGAAGCAGAGCTTTTTTACTCCTCCTCCACGGAGGAGTAAAAGCCCATGTTCTCCATGGACGTTTCTAAGCCTGGGTCACATATAAATCGATCTGAAGAGAGACTGAATTGGGTCTGAAACTGCAGTTTTGGTTTAGACTAGGCTGTGTAATATCTGAAAGTGAATTCTCAGTTACCAAGGTGTGATTTTTTTTTTGTCATAAATGAAAGTGACGGGAAAGCTGCAGGAATCGCTCGAGGTGTCCAGGACCAGAGAAGAGACCCAGTAGGGCACGTCTGAAGGACTGGTTGGAGGAAAAAGTGTTTCGTTCTGGCTTGTTTGCCATACAGTTCAGCCTGATTTAAAAAAATTAGTTATGTTAGCCTTTGTTGACAGCTCATGTGGGTCAGTATCATGTTTGTTAAATATTTACATGTACTAAATCATTTAATCTTTTCAATAGTCCCGAAAGATAAGAATTATTATTCCCATTTAAAGATGGGGAGAAAAAGGTTTGTAAATGTTGAATAATGCATCATGAGGAAATCAGGGATAAATCATTTCTAGGTTCTTGTGTTTTGAATGTTTTCTCCAATAGCTAATAATCTAGGAACTAAAATATCTGTTAATTTGTGAGAATTTTGAACAACGGAGAATGGAATTTTAGCAATATTAATAAAAAATTACTTTGTATATAGAAATTAACAGGATAGCTTAAGCATAAGAACAATCATATTTGTTCTGCTTTGGACTCATAGCGACACATTCCATAGTGAGCTCCTAAGATTTTGCCTTTTCCTGGCAGATATAGAAGTTCTTACTTTACATATTGGTATTGCCATCAGCTAAAGCATCCTATCCTTTAGTCCTAGAGCAATCTCCATTCTGAATTATTAAATATGCTGACAATAGAGTTGAGTGAGAAATGAATTCCTCTGAGTTGCATTGAAAGCACCGTCTAAGAGTGAAAGAGCTCATTCAGCTGATGATCCGATAATTTAGCTACACTAGCTGGTACTCATTTCTCCACCCCTAGTTATATGTGTAAGCATATATCTGTGGCCAGAGAGCTGCTAAAATGTTGCAAGTTCAGAATTAATTTTTATTAGATCCTGCTGTTTGTTTTGATCTTAAAACTCCCAGAGAGCTCTGATTCCAGGGGCGAAATGAAACCATTTTGCTACCTTATTTGTCTTTTACAAATCATGTTAAAATGATCATTAAATAAGCATGCATGCATCCAAGGATGTAGTAAGATAGAAGTCAACACTCATTATGCCAGAGTCTGATGTCTAAATTGGGCTTCTTTTAAAGCATTAACGAGGATACCATTATTTATAACTGTTCATCTCCCAGGGAAAACTCAATACCTATAAAGTATGCAAAACTGTGTCTGCATTCTTAAAGGAAGCTTCATCAGGCCTCAGGACTGTTTCTGTTGTGGACTTTATTTTTGCTCTGCATTTAGTGTCTTGAGTACTGGATTCCCTGAAACTGGGAGGCTGACTCCATTTTGAGTATACGATTTACCACCCTTGCTGATGGGGAAAAAAATCTTTTTATGTGTTAACTGTCTCCCTCCTTCCGTGATTTCTCTCTCATCATCTACTCATGCCTTCATTTACTCATTTATTTGTTCATTTGTTTGTTCCCTCATATCCATTCTGGAATTCAATCATTCATTCAATAAACTTTTACTGAATTTGTTTAATGAGTGTATGTCTATATATGGAGAAACTCAGAAGACAAAAGACTATTCAGTTTAGTCAACAAAACTGTTGCTAAGGATTCGTTCCTCTTGGTGTCAAGAAGTTTGAGGTTCCTATAACTTCTTGACTTGCAGCTCTCTTTCTGATCCCTTACTTTTAGATTAATGAAAAGCAACACCATCTACTGAACTGTACAGACTGACTTTGCATCTCCTTGATCTAGTCAAATCTAGTCAATCACCAAATCCCATTGATTCTCCAAGTTAATGTCTTGAGAATCTAGATCCTTTTCTTTCACCTCAGTGCTACTAACTTGGTCCAGACCACCACCTTCTATTATATGGGTTATTATAAAAGCTTATTAACTGGACTTCTTGACACCGGTCTTTCCCACTTCTCATCCACTTTCCAAAGAGTGCTATTTAGAAAATAAAAATTTTGTAATGCCAGTTCCTGCTGAACAACTTTTCAATAGCTGTTTATTGCCCTCATTATAAAGCCCTGAATCCATAGCACATGTATAAGTCCCTTCACAACTTGGCTCTTATTTCCCCTACAACATCGTTTCTCAACGTTTTCATCACATGTTGTGTTCACAGGCACAAAGACTTATTGTAAAGCAAAAAGACTATTCTTTTGTTCTGTTATTCCTTACGCCTTGCACATTGCCTTTCTGTTTCCTTGCAACACCCCTCCCTTCCTTTTTGTCTTTGCCTGGTTAGTTTTCAATCATCTTTAAGTTTTCAACTCAAACATTACTTTCTACCCGGACTGAGTTGGGTTTCTGGTTACATGCTCCCTATAGCTCTGTACTTCCGCCAATGTAACATTTATGACATAGTCCACACTCTGGACTCAGCTCTATGTGGCAGAGACAGTGTCTACATTTTTTTTTCACTGAATTCCCAGTGTCTGACACATAGTAGGTGCTAAACGATATTTGCTAATTTAAAGAATTTCTCTGAACCTAGTACTTTTGTGGCTTTCAAGCCTATTCTGAAGAATTTTAGATATCGATAGATAAATGTATATCCTTACACACACACACGCCACACACACACTCCTACCTTTCCTTAGTTATTGCACTTTGTGTACCATGCTCAGGGAACTTGGGAAGAGAGCCATGTAAGTCTAAGGGTTGGACTGGAGAACAATTCTTTACTTCCTTGGGCTGTTAATCCTACATGCCTGTGGTGATAAACCCCAGAAAATCTGGATAATCCTGTACGGTATTCAGAGAGAGCTGGAAGCAGCTATAAATACATATCAGACTGTCAAACACCATTGTCGTTTAGACAACTCTACAGTCCCTTCCAAATTATATTAGAATCTTTTTGCTTCACAGTCTTTTCAAGCGTTTTCCCCTTGTTTTCCTGTTATTCTCTTCACTTTCTGTGTTATTGCTCTGTCTACCCAACCCTCTCCCATTTCTTCCACTTCTTTCTTCCTTTTTATTTGTTTTTGACACTTTTCCCTTCTACCTCCATTTTGCCTCTAGGAATTCTAGTTTCCTCTCTGACTTTTTTCTTCCTTCCTTTTCTCTCATGTTCTTCCCTCCCTCGTTGCATTTCTTATTGTGGTGATACTTCTGTGTCTGTCTTCTTTCTCTCCTTTACATTCTCTTCTTCTTGTCTTCTTTTCTTCTTCTACCCTCTGCCTCCACTGGAGTACTATGTACACTTGCCTCTGTGTGCAGGGGGAGTTATCCAATGGCCAGAGTAAGCCCCAGAGTTCTGTGCAGCCCTGCTTATTCTAGATCCGCGTCCAATGACTCACAGGCAGGGGAAGTAGTTGAAATTCCGTAGATAAGCAGATAATTCTTGGCAGTTCCAAAATGAAAGCAACCACACTGCCAAAACGCTTCTGTTTACCACACAAAACAAATGTTGTTACTATTTCAATTCAAAAAAAGCATCTTAAAAGCATCCTTTCACAAGAACATTGTTCTAGCCTTTATGTCTAATTAGATGTAAAGAAAATCTTTTGTTATTTTTGTTACACAATTTAGACTTGGCTAATAACCAGAGATAAATAATAGTTTACCCCTGCTGGGTTCTGTAGCAACACTCCTCTGAATAAAATAAGTGCCCATGTGCAGCACAAATCCTGTGAAAGGCCTTTCTTTGCTACACTTATTTTTCTTTTATCCTCACCCCAATTCCTTTCACCTCACAATAAATCTCTTTTATTGTTTTATTCAGGAGATTTGCAGCATGATTTCCATAAATATTTTGGGGAAAATAGCCTAGATTTTTTTCTTCCTTCCTCCATTTGGTATGTTTTCAACTAGAACATGTCCTGAGTCTATGGCTTCTTTAGTTGTAACTAAGCTATTCTGTTGCGACTGGGTAGGGTGGGTAGTAAAGACATCAGAATAGGGAAGTGATTGCCTCATGCTATATTGGCAAGACAAGCTACGTCAGGATTTTATTTTTTCCTCCATACACACAATCTTTTTTATCTCCTACTGACACCTAGGTAAATTTCTCCTGCTGTGTGCTATTTGTTCTCTTTGCTTACACAGTTTTAATTTTGTTTTTTACACAAGCAACACATTGTGTCTGCTCTGAACACAGTGAATATTTTGGTTTTCTACCTACTTGTGTTAGCTGCTGCTCTGATATTCAACAGGAGGACTGATGTATGGCAAGCACCCAAACCCTGCAATAGATGCCCCCTGGAGTTAAGGCAGAGTGTGTCTTTTAGCATAAAGGCTAAACGTCAGGAGACCTGGGACTTGACCACAGACTTCCATTGGCCTTGATCAAATCTCTTGACTGATCTGTGTCTTGAAGCTGTCGGGGAAGAGGGAGAATCCCCTTCCGCCCATTCCCTTAAGGTTCTTATGGCTGGCCAAATAATTAAAAAGACAGGTTAGCAGGAGAAAATGATACCAAGTTTAATAACACGTATACATGGGAGAAACCAGGGAAACTGAGTTTCTCAACACAGTAGCAGAGATTCTCGTCTTAAATACCATCTTCAGCCAAAGACAAAGGAGGATGTTGAGAGTGGGAGTCAGTTACGGGAGATTACCACTAAAGCACAGTAAACAAGAGTAAGGTTATTATGCAGATTTAAGGCCTCACCTTCCACATTGATAAGTTTCTAGAAATGAGGTCATGCCCCCTCTTACCAATACAGAGAGGGAGATACCTTTACAAATGGAGATTTCCCTTATAAATGTAAATGTTTTTCTGGCAACTCATAGCAGGGCCACATAGAGAACGTGGCCTGGAAGGACAGAATTTTTTTTTTTTATGAATTTTTGATAAGAGGGGCCCGTCGGTGCCTTTCCTATTGTAACATCTATTTTACATTATATTACAGCTGTCAGATAGTAACTCCTTCCTGGAACAGGTCTTCTATGTTAAATTCTTTAGGAAGTTTGTGGCAGAGGTCAAATGTCCATCAGAGAAAACAATCAAGGTAAAGAGATATATTTCAGGGTGTCCAATTTTGATCTCCCACAAAGCCTTTGTCTGCATTCTCATTGTGGAATCTAATGAGATGCTATGCTTGAGATTTTTGAAGAAAAAATTGAAGTACTATTTTGACATAAGTTTTGTGCTTCGGTAACGGGAAATTGTACATATTATCTGACCCTCTGTCAATTGCAAAATAAGTTGGTTTCCACTGGAGTGAGCATCCTTCTTTAGAGAAAGAAGTGACCTAACAAGGCGTTGTGTGCCACGCTTCATGCTAGACCCTCATCGTTGTTTCTGGATTGTCTTCTCAAAGTAATAACTTCAAGTAGGTTCTATTGTGCCTCTTCTCCAGAGGAAGAAACTGGGGCTCAAAAAACTTTGGAAATGGTTCACAAATTCACAAAAAGTAAGTGGCAGAGCTAGGATTGAACCCCAGGGTTGTTAGACTCCAGCTCCTATGCTTTTTCCATTACACCAACACGTATATGTTGTAAATAATTTCTTCTTATTCACCTGCTAACTCTTTTTTGTCTATATTTTTGAGGTTGCTCTTCATAAGATTAATCCATCAAAATAAGTTTATTCAGCCATAGTCCTCTCCTTAGTTTTCCAATAACTTTTAAAACTTGATTCTTTTTCCTTATTGCACCAGCAAGGTACTCTTCAATTAGGGAAACTAGTAAAGACAATTCTAGGGTATACATGTTAATTTCATATTTCCTAATTATAATTATACCTTATTATTATTTTTCAGATAAATATTTATTTAGCAATATTTATTCAGGTAAATATTGCCTGAATGTGTTTGCTAATATTTACCCAAAGAAGTGAAATAGCCGTGGCAATTTTCTTGTTTAAGCAAATAATGATTTAAATAAAGAATTTAATGAAAATTGGAGAATTTAAATCTACTTTAATTGAATTTTATTTTATAAACATAATACTTGCAATACTATGCCAGGTAGAGGCAGAAATGATGTGTAAATTTAACATTGTTTAGTGTGTGCCAGGTAAAGTTAGCAATAATGTGCAAATTAGAAGGTGTAAGAAAGTCTCCAAAAGCTGTTTATCATTGTTATACATTATTGTTTCAGGTTTGGATTCCTCAAAGTTATCCTCACTCTATGTCTGTGAATAGGTGTATGTCTTCTTTAAATTGAAGACATTAAATTCCTCTAAGTAAATATCTTTTAATGTAAATTTTTCTCTTATGATATCACAGGGGCAGCAATGATAATTTCCAACCCCGCATGAAGTGGGGAGAGGATTTTTGTTGTTTACTGTCTGGCTTCTCGTTGATTCTAGATGAACTGCTAGGGCGGCTTGCTAATAATAACAAAAGGAGATGTAGCAGTCTTAGTAACAGCAGCAACAGCAGTAGTAGAAGTTGTAAGATTAGTAGCAGCTGTTGTAATAGAAGACGACGCACCAGAGAGGTGGCCTCCCCATGCCTCCTCTCTTGATGCTAGATTCATACCTAGGAGTGGATGTCCAGTGGTGATATCTGTGCACTCTTATCTTGGCTCATTGGCTCAGAAGAACTGAATATCCTGAACTATGTTGGAGCAATAAGGGGCTCTCTCCTTGAGTTTGAAACTTGGAAGGGAAACATAGAACACATTTGGGGTTGTGTGCTATTAATGTTGATGGTGTTAGCCCCCCCACAGCTGTGGCCCCGGGGTGACCCTAATTACTATGTATCCAAAGCATTGATTTTCAAATTCTTCTACCAAGTGTCAATACTCTGCCCTGCCCTCTCCTTTTTGAGTTAAGCTAGCCATTTCATTGACTTGCAACCAAGAACTTCTTAACTACTTCAATAATAATGATAACACAATTGAGTTTTTAGTACAAGCAAGCATTGGCTTACCTCATATTCTGTATCATATAATTATCACAATAACCTTATGGAGTAGATAGCATGATTATTTCTATTTGTTAGATTAGGAAACTGAGGCGGACAGAAGGTAAATGATTTAGTTAAGATTACACTCATAATAAGAGGTTGAACCCAGCTTTCTGATCCTATGCTGATGATCTTAGCATATATGCTAGGCTCATTTAGGGTAGTTTATGTTAGGTAATGTGTGGTAACAGTTGGCATTAGAAATGGAAGGGAGAACATAAAGGAATTGTGTTTGTTAGAGAAGAATCTGTGGGGGTAGGGAAGATTTAAAAAGTTCTTTAGTATGGTAGGAAACACAGAACGGAAAATTCATATTAGCTCTTGGGAAGAATTTCTTGACCATAAGGTTTGTAAGCAGGGGAATAAGTTACCGAGGGGATAGTAAAATTAAAAGCTCTAATGAAATATTAAATAACTATTCACTTGGAGCAGTTTATGCAGGCTTTAATGTGAAGGCAGGGAATTGGAATTGAATTCAGCCTTGAAAACTGTCGTGGAGTTTTACAAGCGTAAAAAATTTAGTAGTTAATAAAAAGGTTTTTTTGTCCCTATAAGAAGATGCACAGCTTGTAATATTACAAATATCAAAATTATTTATTTTAGTCTAAGCATGAATGATCAGGAGTAGTAGCTGGTTATAAAGACTGGGCACAAATGAAGTTTTAAATTCCTTTGCATATATATAAATTGACATGGAATCATATTGATGATTACTGTTTAAGAAATCATGGAAACATCCCCAAACTGGAGACGAATAAATTTTTATCTAATTTTTCAAATGGGGTACTATAGATTCTTAAAACTGTAAGCAAATAACCTTGATCTCAGTCCTCACTGTTCTAAGCTGTATTGAGAAAACCTAGAAAAGACTGGTAATCCCAGCATAGACTCACTAAGAAAAATCAAGTCTCTTTATTCTCATGTCCTTTTTGGAGACTTGCTAAGTTTGTAGCAGGAGAAGGCCAGAGATGTGGAATCTCATGATCATAGCAATGAAAGAATCAAATGGGAAAATATGGCCAATATTCTTATAAACATTTGAAATTAATTATCAATTATTATAAGAATATATTATTAGATTGTTTTTTAATCAGGAGGGAAGTCCTTAGTGGATTTCCATATAAAGTCTTAACTGTTACCGTCTCCAATCCAAAAATGTCATCAAATGATTTGAAATGCTAGTTTTAACATATATTAAATGTTCACATATACTACCTGATATTCTCTCTTGATTCTATTCATTTTTTTTTTCTTGAGGAAGACTGGCCCTGAGCTAACATCCATGCCCATCTTCCTCTACTTTATATGGGACGCCGCCATAGCATGGCTTGACAAGCGGTGTGTCAGTGTGCACCCGGGATCCGAACCTGCGAACCCTGGGCCGCTGAAGCAGAGCTCGCGCCACCGGGCCGGCCCCTCTATTCATTTTTAACGTAAACTTTGTAAATTGAAGTGCAGTATACATACAGAGAAGTGCCTCACACATAAATATGTAACAATGATTTTCATATAGTTAACCCACCCTTGTTACCAGGGTCTGAATCTAAAAAGAGAATATTACCAAAACTTCAGAAGGTCTCTCATGCTGCGTTTTGCTCATTACTGCTTGCCTCCAAGAGGTTTCCTGACTTCTGATACATGAGATGAGTTTTGCCTATTTCTCAAGTTTATATTAATGGAATCATATAGTTGGTATTCTTTTGTGCATGCCTTACTTTGCTCAGCATTATGTTTGTGGGATCATCTGTCTTGCTGCATGTAACAATTGTTTGTTCGTCTTCATTGCTGGATATAGTGCTTCAATGCATGAACATTGCCATAATACTTTTAATTGATTCTACTGTTGATGGACATTTGGGTTGTTTCCAGTTTGGGGATATTATGAATACTGCTGATGTGAACATCCTTACAACATACATTATGTGAACTGGGTGAACATACTTACATATTTCTGTGGCGTATTTGCTGAAAGAATGGCAGGATCATAGGGTATGCATATTTTCAGCTTTAGTTGAAACAGCTGACGAGTTTTCCATGTGGTTGGTACAATCTACACTTCCACTAGAAGTGTACGGAGTTTCAGCTGTACACACTTTGAGCAACTTTTGGTAGTCAGTCCTTTAAGTTATTCTGATGGGTGTGTTGTGCATTGATTGTGGTTTTATTTTATATTTAAAAAATTGAAATATAATTCAAATACCATAAAATTCATCTTTTAAAAATGTAAGATTCAGTGCTTTTTGGTATATTCACAGCGTTGTTCAACCATCATCATTATCTAATTCCAGAACGTTTTCACCCCAAAAGAAAACTCCATACCTCTTTGCATTATTCCCCATTTTCTTCTACTCCCAGGTCATGGAAACACTATCCACTTTCTGTCTTTATGAACTTGCCTATTCTGGACATTCTGTGTAAATGGAATCACACAATTTGTGGCCTTTTGTGTCTTGCTTTTTAGCATAATGTTTTCAAGGTTTTTCCATGTAGTAGCACGAATCATCACTTCCTTTCTTTTTATGGATGAATAATATTTCATTGTGTGGATATACCACATTTGTTTATCCATTCATCATTTGATGGAAATTTGGATCGTTTCCACTTTGGGTTATTATGAGTAAACATTCATGTACAAGTTTTTGTGTGGACATATGTTTTTAGTTCTTTTGAATATATACCTAGCAGTAGAATTGCTAGGTCATATGGTAACATTATGTTTAACCTTTTGAGGAACTGCCAAACTGTTTTCCAAAATAGGTGCACTGTTTTACATTTTCCCTATCAATGCATGAAGGCTCCAATTTCTTAAATCCTCACCAATACTTTTTATTTTCTTTTTTCTGATTATAGCCATCTTAGTTGGTGTGAAGTGGTATTGCACTGTGGTTTTGATTTGCATTTTCCTAATGGCTAACGCTGTTGAGTATCTTCTCATGTGCGTATTTCCCATTTGTATATCTTCTTAGGAGAAACGTATATACAAATTCTTTGCCCATTGGATTAATTGAGTTATTTGTCTTTCTATTGTTGAGTTGTAATAGTTCTTTATATATTATGTATACTAGACCTTTACTGGCTGTGTGATTTGCAAACATTTCCCCCCATTTTCTGAGTTGTCTTTTAACTTTCTTCATAGCATTCTTTGGTGCACAACCATTTTTAATTTTCATGAAGTCTAATTTATCAAACTTTAGTTTGGGTGCTTATGCTGTTAGTGTCACTTCTAAGACACCATTGCCTAATCCAAGGTCATGAAGATTTGCACCTGTGTTTTTATCTAAGAATTTTATAGTTTTACCTCTTCCATTTAGGTCTTTGATCCATTTTGAGCTAATTTTTGTATATAGTGTGAAGTAGGGTTCCAACTTTATTCTTTTGCATGTGGATATCCAGTTGTTTCAGCACCATTTATTGAAAAGATCATTCTTTCCCCAGTGAATTGTTTTGGCACCTTTGTGAAAAATCAATTGGTCATGAATTTTTTTTTTTTTCTTTTTGTGAGGAAGATCAGCCCTGAGCTAACATCTGTTGCCAATCTTCCTCCTTTTGCTGAGGAAGGTTGGCCCTGGGCTAACATCTGTGCCCATCTTTCTCTACTTTATATGGAACACCGCCACAACATGGCTTGACAAGTGGTGCCTTGGTGCGTGCTTGGGATCCGAACCTGCAAACCCTGGGCCACTGAAGCGGAGCACATGGACTTAACCACTTGCGCCACTAGGCCTGCCCCGGTCATAGATTTTTTTTTGTGGTTTTATTTTGATTTTCCCTTATAAATATGAAAATATATAAGTATGAAAATATTTATGAGGGAAATTCCATTATAAATTATAAACACCATTCCATACGTTTATTGCCATTTAGAGACACTCTTGTAAAGTCTTTTGCACATTTCTGCCATTGTCTCAACTGATTTATAGGAACCCTATATATTTTTGTATATTAGTCCTTTGTTAGACTATGTCTTACAAATATTCTCTCCCACTTTGTGGCATGATTTTGACCCTCTTAATGGTGTCTTAATAACTAAAATGCAAAATTTTAATATAGGCCAATTTATCATTTTTCCCCCTTGTAGTTAGTGCTCTATGTGTCCTTATTAAATAATCTTAGAGTGAGCAAGTTCTTGAAAATATTTTATTTTCTAAGATCTTTATTGTTTTACCTTTGGCACTTAGATCTACCATCCATCTGGAACTGATATTTGTGTATAGTGTGAGGGTAGATTTAGTTTTTAATGTATGGATAACCAACTGAACCAAAACCGTTGATTAAAAAGACTGTCTTTGCTCCACTACACTGTAGCATCACCTACGTTATAAACAAGAGTACCATATATATGTGGATCTATTTCTATACTACTTCTTCTATCTCATGTATGTCTGTTTCTCATCTCTCTATACCATTCCATTGGTCTATTTTTATCTCCCTTCAGCAACAGCACCTAAATTGCTATCACTTTATTTATTCATTTATTTTATTTTTTATTTCTTGATGAGGAGGATTGACCCTGGGCTAACATCTGTTGCCAATCTTCCTCTTTTTCTTTGAGGAAGATTGTTGCTGAGCTAAAATCTGTGCCAATCTTCCTCTATGTTGTATGTGGGACGCCACCACAGCGTGGCTTGATGAGTGGTGTGTAGGTCTGTGCCTGGGATCCGAACCTGTGAACCCTGGGTGGCTGAAGCAGAGCACGAGAACTTGACCACTACGCCACTGGGCTGGCACCTAAATTGCTATGACTTTATAATAAGCCTTGATATTTGGATAAATTGTACAACTTTGTTCTTTTTCAGCATCACATTGGCTATTCTTGGCCCTTTATTTTCCATGTAGGTTTTAGAATCAATTTGTCAATGTATACAAAAAAATCTCTCAGGGATTCTGATTGGGATTGCATTGGATCTACAAACCAATTTGGGGAGAATTGATATCTCTATAATATTGAGTTTACTAATCCATGGGCAGCATGTGTTCGCCTATTTACTCAGATTTTCTTTAATTCCTCCCAATAATATTTTAGATTTTTCACTGAAGAGGTCTTCTGAATATTTTGTTGAATCTATTAATATGTATTTGATTTATCTCATGCTATTGAAATGGTTAACCATTCCTCTTTATCATTGAGAAATATCTTTTCCTTTATTCAATTTATTGCCTCAAATCTGTTTTTACTATAGCTACACAAGCTTAATATTGGTTAATGGTATTTCCTTTTGCTTTCAACTTTTTGTTATCTGTATATTTAAGGTGGTTTTCTTATAGATGGCATGTAATAAGATTTTACTCTTTTATCCAGTCTAATAAGAATATACCTTTGAGTATTTAAGTTTACTTATATACATGTTTATTGTTCCTACCATATTACTAATTACCTCTAGTTAGCCCACCTGTTTTATGTTCTCTTTTTTGTCCTTTCTTGACTTCTTTTTTTAGTATTTAAATATTTTTATCAATCTGTTTTGCTCCTCCACTGACTTGTTAGAAATCCTTTTGGTTCTGCTTTTTTAATCTAATATTTTACTAATTAACCTGAAGATTACAAAATGCATCCTAGCTTATTACAGTCTAATGAAAATGATTACTCTGACCACTTCCTTGATAAAGTTAGGACCTTGACACACTTTACTGCCCACATATTATACATATTAAAGATATCATGGTACTGTTTTTGGTCAATATATTTTGATTTATTCCATGTGGTTACCATTTTCATTGTTTGTTATTTCTTCCTGAATTTCCATGTTTCCCCTGGGAGTCATTTTCTTCTGTCTGAAGAACTCCCTTTATCATTTCTTTTACTACATGTCTAGTGAGGACATATTTTCTCAATTGTTTATTTTTCCCTCATTTTTGCTTATGTGTAAGGATCAGATGATATCACCACTCCTCTCTCCCCATTTACTCCCACTCTACCTGTAGAAACAGCCCACCTGAGGGAAGTTTTGATTCTGCAGAGAAGATACATTTATCCAGTGTCACTTTCTCTTGGTCACAGGCAGAAAGGGCATAAAGGAGATCAAATCATTGATGTTTTGACATTTTAGTAGACTCAATCCTGTGAACTGAGAAAGGTGGACCAATGGCTGTCTTTCACCAACCAGGTACCTGACTCATCTGGTGTACAAGGATAAGAAAGAAGTTGGATAGTGGTCAGGAGTGTAGCTTCAGTAAGGTGACTCTGCCTGAAAACTTGAGGAAATGCGGGATGAGGGGTCCTCTCCTGAGCTATTCCCCACCGTCTTAGCTCTTGGTTCTCTTAATCCATTTGTCTGAAATCTTAAACCTATGTAAGTCCTGCTTCAATTTGCATGAGGTGTCTCCCTCATATTAACAATTGTTCGCCTGAGGCTCCTCCTTGAACTTCTGGTTGTTGGTGTGAATTTTGCCTCCAGAAATCTCAGACATGGATCACAACAGCATATTAATTAAGTCATATCAAGGCCTCATTCTACTGCGGAATGAAAATTCTCTCCTTCCGTTATCGTTGCAAAATTCCCAGACATGTATTCCAGTATAGGTCAGCATCATTTTTGAATGAGTTCATGACAACATTAAGTTACACTAATAATTTAAGGCCCACAACATATAGGTGTCCAAATTTTGATATAAATTCATTCTCCCTATAAATTTCCAGAGGCAAATTAAAGTTCAAAAAGTAAGTTGCAAGTTTAAGTCCTTAGAAGTTGGAGTCCAAGTTTATAAAGTCCCAAATCAAATTTTCTTGAAATTTTGCATTAAAAGATCAAAGAAATTAAACTATAAAATTCGTTCTTGCCAATTTATTATTCTACTTTTTCTCAGTAGGAGAGACTTTGGGACAGTGGACATGGTGTTCTGTATCTAGGTATGGCACTAACAGGTGAAGCTACAGCCTTGTTAGCTCTGGGGCACTTGTAGAACTCAATTGCCTTTGCAGTCCTGGCCTTCTTGTCTGAAAATCAAACTGAGAAACAAAAAAGTAGTAAAAAGTTGTTCTCCTAATGCTTAAAAAGCCTGTCTACACAAAGACTCTCTTTTCTGTATAATTAAGTCTGCTTCAGCTGTACCTGCTTAGATAAAAGCGGTACCTGTATATTTCAAGGTTAGCTGCCGAGGACTACACACTAATGCCTTATTAGCTGAAATTTTCCAAGCACCCCAACCCATTAAAAATAACATCAGCTTATAAGTACTAGCCACCATTAGCTACTAAGGCCAATCAAAGTCAAAGTCCCACGTGGCCCAAGTGTCTGAAGTCTAAGTTCTTAAGTACTCTCCAAATGCAATTCCTTATCTTTTTTTCCTAGATACCAAATCAAAAGACCAAATACTGGGATTTTAAGAGCTAATAAATTATGCCCATTTGTTCTTCACCAATTGGTAAAATTTGATGAAAACATCACAGTTAATTCTGTTTGAAGAACGTAGCTTAGAAAATGGCTGTGAAGATGTTATTTCCAGTCTCTCTCTCTCCTTCCCACCTACTGTTCCCACATTCCCTGCCCCATTGTCAGTCTACTTCTAGGACAGGTTACCCCGGAGAAAATTTTGGTCTCTCCAAATCATTGTCTTCTCCTGGTATTGGGCAGAGAGGGAAGAGACTTAATTTCCATTGCTTGTGACCTGCTAATTGACTATTATTATAAAAACTGGAGCAATGGCTGTCACTCATGAACTTGGCATCTTGCATCCCCTCTGGGGGTGCATGAGTAAGGGGTGGGCAAGAGGCCAAGAGCATTACTCTAGGAGGTCCCACAGCAAAACATGAGAAAAGGAGGAATGGCAGTTAGTTCTCAGAAATAAGTTAAATACTTGACTATTAACTCCAAAGATTCACCACTTTATCAAAAAATTTATATTTGGAAAGTATATCAGTATCTTATGAAAATGTTCATTATAGCTCATAGTTGCAGAACAAGTGTTGTTCATACTTCTTAGGGAGAGGTGGGATGCTTCCTAACCTGTAGACATTTGTCTGAGGAAGCAGTGAAAAGAACTAAGCAAGAGCAGGGGAACTGGAACTGTTTAGTATGGAGAAGAGCAGGCTGGGAAAAAAGTATATGAAACGATGGCTCTTTTCAAGAACACTAAAACCTATCCTATGAAAGAGGCAGTTAATTTACTGTGTGTAACTAGAAAAGGCAGAATTAGGACAACATGATAGCAGGTTCAAGGAAGTAGCTTTAAATTCACTAAAGAATATTTTTTTGTCAAAGTTAGAACTGATAAAAATGGAAAGTGCACACTTGCAAAAATACTCATCTTGTATCATTTGGTGTCTATAGGCAGAGGCTGAGTAAATCAGGAAAGCTAGATCAGAAGATAGGGCATGGGGTGGGTAGTGGACCAGATCATTCAAGAGTCCTCTGACTTCTGAACATGTTAGGAGGTTGTCATGGTAACAGGGACATTGCACACGCACTGCTCATGGGATATAATCATAAAGCAACTTATTTGGGCTTCCATAGTTCCTTTACATCCGCTCACTGGGGCTGATTTTGCCCCTGACCCGGAAATAAAAATTTAGGCAGACCTCGCGGTTCACTTTTAGAAAATACAAAGGCATATAGTAACATTAAGTTACAGAAAAAATTCCCAGTTCCCTAATTACATGTTTTCTTGCATGTTATAGGATAACCCCCAGATGTGACAGAATTGAGGCTTTCTCTCTTTTCTCCTATCTTGGGCCTATTGCAAGTGCTGATGGTGCAAGATGTCAGATGTCTTCTCTTTAGCTCATCATTCTCCTCTCCTTTCCTATCTTATGAATCAAGATTTCTGACTTCTTTGGGGTGAAAGCTGGGAGGGTAATGAGGTAAAGGGAGCTTGAACATAGTTATTTGACTGGTATAGTTGTGGCGATCTAGTTTCGACACTTTTTGGATTAGGCGTATCCCACAGGCACGTTCTTTATTTTGTAAGAATTCTCACTTGCACTGCCCTTTTGAGGGTGATAAAATCACCTTCAGCTCCTTGCCTACTCCTTCCTCATTCCCTGGAATCTGGGGGTACCTTTAACATCTTTCTGTTGACATCTGTTTTTATCCTTTAAGTGCTCTGTGGATGGGATATGACAAGCCCACCATTGGCTTTCTCTCTGTTTATGGGCCATGTCTGGCCCTCAGGAAGCACTCAAGGATCCTTTGTTTCAACAAATTCTGGGAGTGTAGTTACTTACAAGTGAATAGTCTTCTAGTCTGCTATCACTAGTTTATTAGGTAAGCCTCCTAATTAATAGTTCTTCTGAATAGTCTTCTAGTCTGCTATCACTAGTTTATTAGGTAAGCCTCCTAATTAATAGTTCTTCTGACTGCAAAACTGTAGGAGACATATATTAAACTCTCTACTCATGTTGTAAGGCAATATCCCCCCACCCACTGGGGGTCAGTGGAGATCAGAGTACCTCTCTCCCAAAAAGGGCATCAGGAATCATTCTTTCATAATTTTCACTCTTGGACCTTTTATAAAATTATAATGGAGGTGAGAGATCTCATACCAAGAGTCTCATAAATATTTTTCACACAGCTATTTTTGAAAGTCTTAAAGGAAACTCTATATTACGAATGCCTTTGGTATCTAGTATTTATGGTCATAGTCATAGCCAAAATTTCAATTTTAATATGCTGTTATATAATTGACTGGAAAATCCTTATTGAAAACTGGCTAAGTGGAGCTAACCCAAAGAAAATGGTGAGGCAGTACCTGCCAATAAAGGAAACAACAGATCACCTAATATTACTGTATGGAAGTGACTTTCAAATGAATGATTGGAGCAATGTAGACAGTAATATTTTCCCGCCATAACAGCAAAATTTCCAGCTTCTGATAGTCTCCTGATTGGTGTCCCAAAGATCTCTCAAACGCAATCTGTTCAAAGAATGATCTCATTCAATCCACCTTACCCCCAACAAATGTGCTCCTTTCCCTGGAATCTCTGTTTTGGTTAAAAGCATCATCAACTACTCTATTTCCCAATCTAGAAAATTTAGCATGATGGTTTTAAATTCTTAAAACAGAGATGGAAGGCCATGGAAGAAAACTCGTACTCTTCTGGGAGGTAGCCCTGCAGATGCATTGGTGGCAATTCCCTTTGTGTCAATCCTAGGCTGAGAACATAGAACTGTATTGCTACATTGTCTAGTTTCTAGTTGCCAGGTAACCAGTTGTTACATGATAATCAGCATTGTTTTTTACAGACCTAAGTCATCTGCCAGTAGCGGGCAAAATGGTCCCCTTTATACATGTTACCGAAATTGTTTATTTCAACATTTCTTCCAAATGTATGACATGCAAATATATGTGTATACAATGTGCTGGGGCAAACCACATCAAAAAACTTCTGCCCAGCTACATACATATATTCCGTTCTACGGAGGATGAACCAGGAGAATAACATTATTTTCATTTTTATGAAGCCTTGTGTAGGGTCAGTGGACTAATAAATGACATCTGAATTATTCATCAGTCTGTATGTCATTCAGATCTTTAAAATCAATGCTGATGGAGTAGTAGAAATGTCAACTCTCACCAAACCAATGTAATCGTCTCCTTCCTTCTCTCTTTCATTTTTAACTATTTACTTTTATTTGGGATTTTGGAGAGTGGATAAATTTCCATACATTACCCCTAACGAACATAGCACACCTTAATAATTTATGGGCTTGAAGTGTGGAGGACTTTTGTGAAGGAGCATTTCACACAAAGTATAATCTCACAGAAGTAACTCCAGATTTCCAATTCACGTTAGTTAACTTAGGCAGAGACTAACTTATGGATTTCGTATATTAACAAAGAGTATCATGAATTCTTTGGCATCTATTAGGCAAGGATGAGTAGGACTTTATGTATACTTTTAGCAAACAGATTATCTGCTTTCCTTGTTTTTTTTTCTGAGGAAGATTCACCCTGAGCTAACACCTGTGCCAGTCTGCCTCTGTTTTGTATGCGGGTCGCTACCACAGCATGGCCACCAAAGAGTGGTATAAGTCTGTGCCCAGAACTGAACCTGAGTCGCCTAAGCAGAGTGGGCCAAACGTAACCACTAGGCCACAGGGCCTGCCCCCACTTTTTTTTTTTTTTTTTAATACAAATCTACATGAAAAAAATGGAATTCACTTTAAAGGGTAATTTATTGATTAATTTCTTTCCATTTCCACTGATTTTTGCCTCTGCCTTCTGCCCTAGACATGCATTTCTCTTTGTGTTTTCCTTTGGACTTTTTGAAATTGCCCATAATAAATGCTCAGTATTTGCTAAGCAATTCTCTCTCCTTGTGTTGCATTAAAACATACCAAATTAAAAAGAATATTCATGGCATTGGAAAGATTAATTTCTGAGCTACTGAAATGTTTTTTTCCATCTTAATTCCTTTTTTTATGAAAGCTAACATTCAGGAACAGCTGCAAAAGAAAGACTTCTAATTTAATGAATTACTGAGAATAAAAATAGAAGAGGGAAAGATACCTTAATTCCCAAGAACTCACTGACTATATCTTGTGGTTTAGACTAACAGTAATAATTCCTGATATTAGTAATGATAACCAATGTTTATTGAGTATACACTATGTGCCAGGTAGGGTCTCAAGTATTTTACATTTATTGTACTTAATTTTCACAACAACCAATGAGAAAGACCTATGATTATGATCTCTCTCTTATGTGTGAGGAGTTTGAGGGGCAGAGAGGTTGAGTAACTTCCCCAAGTTCACACAGCTGCTAGTGGAGGAGCCAGATTTCAACCCAGTCTGTCTGGCTTTCGCTAAAAGCTGCCGCCTGTTGTCTGGGCCAGGCAGTGCCCTGTGAGTCATACAATGATATGGAGAAATTTCCTTTCCAATTAAATAATGTCAATGTCTGTTTGGGGTATTCTTCAGCATATAAACTGGAATGCTTTCCATTATGTTGTATTCTCTGTGTCTGAGGATGAGTAATACGCACTGAATGGCATTTTTGTGCCATCTTTAAAGCTTCAAGATCTATATTCATTGGGGGTGGGCTCCAGGAATTTATATTTTTCATAAGTTCCCCAGGAGATTCTGATGTGGTTACTCTTCACATAAGCCTCCGGTAACAACTGCTTTAAATCGAACCTATGAAAGAACATGCCTATATCTACACAATAACATATAAGATTTTGGCAAGGAACCAAATGCACAGATGAGTGTAGGTGGTAATTAGTTCAACCAGAACTACCCTATAAAATGTTTCATCACACTGTTGGTTCCAAAGCAGCGTGTCTTGTCCCTGGAGGGTAGAAGGGTTGACTGCAATTTTCTAGTTGCTCAGCTCAGCCACCAGGATGGTGTTCTGTTCACAACGGACACTCAATAAATAATATAATGGTAATAAACAAATTTAGCACTCGCCACATGTGTGCCAGGTGGTGTTCTAAGTGCTTTACATACATCAACTCTGTTAATCCTCTCATCCTTACTATGAGTTAGATTCCTTTTCATGCCCATTTTTCTCATCAGGAAACTGAAAACAGAGATATTAAGAGCAAGTAATAAGTAGCAGAACTGGGACAAGATTGACTATGAGCTCCAAGAAAATTTCTCAAGTGATGGCTTGAAGCAAAGCATTGGGCTTATCTTTCCTCTGCCATCCACAGATGAAGACGGGGATTTTATATTATTGCAGTTTTAAGATATGTCTGTCTAGATTTAAGAGCTTCTCCTTCCTGATATTATTTTTCTCTTTCTCCCCATCTTCCTCCTTCTCTCTCCTTCCCTTTTCTCCCTCCCTCTCTTCTCCTTTGCCTTCTCTCTTTCCTTGTTATAATTAAAAATGCTTATTGAAGTACATATTTAGTAAAATGGAGAAGGAAAATAATTCTTATCCAAATACTTTAATAAATATATTTGTAAATATTATTTAACATAAGCATGACTTCTGTTAAATATTAGCATAAACTTCTGGATCAGTTTTTGAGATAAATATCCATTTATCTGAGCAGAGTCATCAGTTTAGCTGGGTGAATAAGAAAGAACTATGATGTTCTGTACTTGGCCACCTGTGTATCTCCTAGGAATTTAAATTAAGATTGGAGAAAGTATTAGGGCTTGGTAAATATTTCAGCTTGCCTGAAGGCTGTTTTAGGCTATTGCTTCTTGTATTTTTGATATTATAAAGGAAATAGTGACTGACAGGTAAAATTTTTTACTGATCTAGAGAGAAACAATGAAAATATTTTCTTGAGCTTCTAATCACCTGGGGTTTCTAAAGCAACCTAGAAATGAAATCCTGGAGCAGTATTGGCTGAGGTCCTCATTGTCATCACTGGAAGTATGGAACTTCCATGTTCCTCTAGGGCTGGACTGTGGCTTTTATCTCTGTATCCTTCATGTTGAAGACAGTGGCTGATACACTCTGGGTAGCCAGTGAGAGATGTTTTTGCTGGAAACAAATGAATGAATTTATCTACCCAATTTCCCAAGCAATAATGTAAGAGCATTCCCAACTCTTCCCTAAATGCTGTCATTTAAACCCTCATCATTTCTCATGCAGGCCAGTGATTCTTAAACTTCAGTAGTATATGTTTCCCCTTTTAGGGAAAAAAAAAATCCAACAAACACCAAGTGTTTATTTTAAATTATTTTTTCATCACATTACGTAACTCTAGGCATAAACTCCTTACGCTTATAATTTCTAATTCAACCTCAAATCAAAACAAATTTAGAAATTAAATACAAACAAAATAGCAAAGCAATAGCATTTGAGATAACATTTATTTAGTGTCACAGACCTTTTTTTTCCTGCTGAAACTAAGGTGCTAAAGTCAGATTTACTGTTAAAAATATATCATGAAGTTCCGTGTTTTATTTATTGTCCGCTTAATTCTTTTGACTCGTAATGAGCCATCATTTATATCAGAGGCACTATCATCATGATCATTTTAGGTACTTTTCTTTCTTAACAATGGTATTGTAACCACTAATTATTTTGATAGGTCTATCAACTTAATGGTGTTTCATAGAATTCATTACTATCAAAATGTAATGAAAAGTTCTTTTATTACATATTTGCTGATAAACTTCTAATTGGTATATATGAGGATAGGACTTGTATATTTGATACTGCAGCAACACTTCTTTTGAGTTTATTATATTTACACTACCATATGCTACAGGATAATCAAATTTTCTCATCTGGAAATTCTTCATTTAAAAATCTGTCTTTATTCTTTTATTATTTGCCATCAACAATTAAAGTAGTACATAGATAGTTTCTCTCCTTTGTATCATTCTCATGATACCAAATCTAAGTCTCATTTTATTAAATAACTTAAACTAAAGCCTTATTCTATGAAAAATATTTTTCAATTGCAAATTATAATGGCAAAGGGAATTTTATCTTATTAACTAGTAAAAGAACAATACGAACAGGGGTTTGTTCCTGAGACCATTGTTGTCATTTTGACATTAGAAATATAAATGCAACAGCAGGGTTCCAAGGCAATAACCAGTTATAAGATTATCTTTTAGATGCTCAAAAAACTAAAAAAAAGTTTTATTTTTAGGTCTCTCGGATGTTTAAGAATTTATCCACTTTTAAAATCGAGTCTGCTTTGGACAAATTTGGCCACCTTGTCTCTGTGTCTGCAGCTTTGAACCCATTACATCTACTTTTAGACTAAAACTTAAATAATCTATCTAAAAAGCAAGTCTGTTCAATTCATTGCCGTGTTTAAAATCCTTTGAAAACTCCGGTCTTACGTAAACCTAAATTCCAAACTCTTTGCATGACATACAAGCCCATCGTTTGGCTCCACCTGTCTTGAAATCTCATCTCCGTTCATTCTCCTTTGAGGGGGCTTCAAGTTCTGCTTCTTAAATCCACCTTGCTTTTTCATACCTCCGTTCCTTTGCATGTTCTGTTCTTTCTGCCTTAAACGCCCTATGCCCTTTCCCTTCTCAAACCTCCCCTTCCTACTCCACATCTCTGGAAAATTTTCCCTTCCAAATTCTGTTCTGGATTGGCTTTCTCAGGGAAGTCTTTCCTTAACCCCACCAGGCGGTTAGGCCATCTTTGTGTTCCTATAGTGACCCGGACATGCTTTCCTCATTGCCGGGATCAGACTATGTTGTATTGCTCTCATTTGTGTCTGCCTGCATACACAGAGGTCCCAATAGATGATGACTTTGTATCCACAGAGTTTAAGAGTGCTTATTAGGTCAACGTTTACAAAGAACTGGTGATAACAAGCACTCCTCTCACCTTTTTAAAGAAACTCTTCAATAAAGGGGATTTGATAATTGTGTTCTTAAGTGTTAATTAATTTCATGCCTTTCTATGATTTAGTCTTTCCATTTTGCCCTGACAGGCCAAATATAGTAGTTGTTAAGAGCAGAAGTTTTGGATTCAAATACACTTAGATTCAAATCCGTGCTCTTTCACTAATTCTCTACATGACCTAAGACTTATTTACTTGTATCTACTTGCTGTGTAAAGTTGTTTTAATGATTAAATGAGATGATATAATGGTTCGTACATAGTAAGCATTCAATACGAGGTAGCTATAATTGACAATAAAATAGTCATATATAAATTTACATAAAATTACATAAAAAAATCACTTAGACACCGAATCCTGAAATGGGACAGAAAATAAGACCACCATATCAAAGACTGCAGGAAAACCCTTTTCACTTCTCATGGCATTCCAGTCCTGCCCTGATGACAAATTGGAGAAATGGGCCATGGATTTATTTTGCGCTGCTAAATCAACTTTTCACTCCTCTCCCCCACTCCCTCCTCTATGCCAAACTCTCGCCATCTTGAATTCGCCATGTAGAATAGTCTCTAGTGTTAAGATTTATAGGTAATTGGTGAAGAAAATACCTCTCTTGTCCTCTACGCTTTGAAAAGATATAATGAGTCCCAGGTAGTCTGTGCCACTGAATATATTTTGTGACTTTTTCTCAGGAACTGAATCCAAGGCACATGTAGAATGTGTCTGTAACAAAAAAAAAAAAAAAGAAGAAGAAGCAAAGTTTGTGTTTTTTCCTCCTCTTATATCAAGAAGGTGTCATTTGGAATCTTGGATGAATCATCTGTCACTGCTGAATGGCAAGATAATGGTCTTCTGTTAGTAAAGAGAGAGACATAAATGATGTGTTGCAAAGTAATAACAAAAGATTGCTTAACAGGTATGCGGAAATGGCACTAATGCTTACAGATACAAATGCAATGTGACAGCAATCTGTTAGGACCCGGTGCTACTTGTGGAATACACATATGCTCATGCAATGGGTATATTTTAATTCTCTATGAATACTGTGTGTCTATGCATTTATGTGGGATTTATAAACACCACATAATAATAGCTTCTGAGTATTCTAGGTTAGAGTTCACGTGAGTTTAATATGCATTATCTCATTTATTCCATATAAAAATTCTGTGAGCCACGTATCCAGGGAAAAGGAAAGTGAACCTGAGAGATCAAGGGGCATGTGCTAGGTCACATAGGTAATTAATGATGGATAGATTTCCCTGATCCAATTCTGTGTTGGTTTCTACTCTATAACAATCTGTTTCTACCATATAACAATCTGTTCTCCATACAAACACATTTGGAATACATAAACTTATAACTGCACTGAGTCATGTTTTCTCTTTTTCTTTCCAGAAATATTTGTGATTTGATTTTATCCTCATGACCAGGTTGCTTTGTTCCTCTGTAAGGATATTATTGGAATGCAGGACACAGCAATTTTCTATACTGTGTCTCTAGATTTATAACATAACACTCAGGTGAGCTTAATGCTCGAAAAATAAATACGTTTTGTTGATAGAAGGAAAGATGAAACCATCATATGGCTATAATAAGATATAATGATAGCTTTATATTTGGCAGAAAGGAACCCACAAATTGATTTTTTTCATTTGGTTTCAAGATATTTATTTTCTCTTTCAATTTTTATTTTGTTATAATTGAATTTGATAAACATGTAATAGTGTCTGTTATGGGCAAGATATTGGGCTACCCTTTGGGAAGTTTATAAGGAGGGCTAAGATCAAGAAGTTTATAGTCTAGTAAGAGATACTGATGCATAAACTATATAATACTAAGCCAGATGAAGCAACATTATTTACATTGTTCTATTGCAACCTCTACAAAATTAAAACCATTGTATTACAATTTACAGAAGAATCATGATGCAGTTAGTCAATTTTGTTCCATAGATGAATTTTTTTTTTTGTATGGAAGATTGGCCTTGAGCTAACATCTGTTGCCAATCCTCCTCTTTTTTGTGGAGGAAGATTGGCCCTGCGCTAACATCCGTGCCCATCTTTACTTTATATGAGATGCCACCACAACATGGCTTGATACTCGGTGTGTTGGTCTGCGCCCGGGATCCAAACCTGCAAACCTTGGGCCGCTGAAGCAGAGCTTGAGAACTTAACCACTATGCCCCCATAGATGAAATTTTAATAGTGCTGTATATTATATTTGGACACATTAAGACAAATCAAGTTTAAGGTTAGTACAGAGAGGTATGTCTACTTAATACTAGAGTAAATATTTTTCAAAATTTGGGTTATTTTTTGGTGTGTTAAAAATAATATACCAATATATTTACTTCCTTACATTCCTTTCTGTATACTTTATTTATCCATCTAGCTATCTATCATTCTATCATATATTATTTTGAATGTTATCTTGAGAATATAATGTAATTATGGTTTATTCTCTATGGTTTGGTTTTGATGGTAATAATATCATAAAAATGAACACAAGTTTAACATCAATTTTTCCTTGCAAAAATCATACTCACACTTGTAAAAGAGAAATTAGAAGATTCAGTATAAATGGGCATCACCTTATCACGATTCTTAAGATCTACAGTTAATTTCTCCATGCTGTTTGCTTTCTACCATGTAGTCTTGCCTTCATTCAACAAACTTTTGTTAAGTGTCAGGCACAAAAGACGCAAAATTGAGCAAAAGTGAGTTTCAGTCCTCAAGGAATTCTTTGGCTGTCATTGAAGACAGACAAATAAATAAGTGCACAGTGGTGTTATGACAGCTGTAATGGAGGTATTGTACAAAGAGTTGGGGTATTGTGCAGAGAAAGAGTGAACCATCTCTCAGGTGTGATAAGGAAGGCAGACTGAGGAATGGTGCAGAGGCTTCAATGGAAAAAAAAGGAGATTTAAACTGAATCTTAAAGACTGATTTCAATGAGAGATGTGGAAAAGAGTATTTGAGGCACAAACACAAGCATGTACCATGACATGGATATTGTGACATGGGAGAAAAACTGAAAATTACATTTGATTTCTTTTGATCAGCTTTCTAAATGTTTGTAGATAAAGAAAATTTTTTATTCCATCAGATTAAAAGAATTACCTGATTTCTTCTAGAATCTCCAAAACATGGTCCAAGCAAAAGGATAATTCAATAGGATTCTTTTTGATCCGTAATACCAAGAAGAATTTCTACCAGGCCATTTTATCAGAAGTGGGAATAGGGGGGAAAAAGGGAGAACCATACTTCCGTGTTACAAAGCCAATCATGGTAATGCATCCTTTCTAAAACTTTTCCATCTCTTGATGGTTCCCCCCTTTTTTTAATCTGTGTGTCCATCAAATAATAAGGAATATTATCTAAGCAATCAAATGGATGTGTCTAAAGCCATAATATTTTCATCTGTATTTTTATTGGCTACGTTGCACCTCTTTTTTGATAGGCGCAGAGTCAAATTCAAATCTAGACTTTGGCATCTCTGTTAGACTTTCAGTAAGTTGTTAATATCTCTGAACCTCAATTTCTTCCTATTCACTTTGAAGGAATTACGCATATCTACAGGCTTGTTTTCAGGACAAAATGAGGGTTTCCCTGCAATGCTCTAAATAGATGATACTTGATAAATATAAATATATCTTTTATTTCTTCAGAGGAATGACATTTTATTTTAAATAACTCATTTTCATATATTACTTAGATAGATGAGTGAAAGTAAATAGGCTCTAGAATGTTATGTATCCATCAAAATGTCACTTAGTAAAAAACATTTGTGTCACAATTTATAGTGGGAAGTGACTAGTGGCTAAACTAATCTATGGTAGTCTTTTTTCCAAAATTGCAGGAGACGATTTTTTCCCCCTTACATTGACTGTAGTTTTTGTGTATCCGACATGTTTCAGTAGATTCACTCTGTAACTTAGTGCATAACTATCATAGATTGGGCTCTTAAAAGAAGTAACAGACTCTGACAACTTATGTAACTGTATTCAATGATCATATGATTCTAGTTGCAAAAAAATTCATAACTATCATGTATCATTCACATTAAGGACTGCATAAAATACCCGACCAGATGCCAGGAGACTTCTGGGACCACCATGTCTACTTGTCATTTGGGTGATCATAGGGGATCGTGGCCATCATGAAAATGTGCTGGTTGGATCTCCAGCTGTGAGGAGGATAACTGATTAACATTCCCAGCTCCTACCCCTCTGGATCCATCACTGCCTTCACTCTTTGAGGCCACGCTTCTTGTGGGCTGCTCTCAATGAAAGACTGAGCATGGTGGGGACATGAAGGCAGGTCCATTCTGGAAAGACATTGGGCTTACTCTTCCAATGAGGGTCTTTGGCTGAAACTGTCTCACAACTGTGCTGTAGTCCAAGAGTCTTTCTACCCAATCCTCTTTCCTTCATTCTCTCTTTCCATAAGTGTCAGACCTACATTACAGTCTGAAGGCTCTCCTCAATTCTGCATCCTCTGCCAATAAATCTCTTATAATTTCTAATCCTATATTGTGGTCTGCTTCTTGGTGGACCACTTAATCTCTTTTAGCTTTAATTTCTTCATTTATAGTTTGAACCTAATGGTACCTCACTGGCTTATCTCATCAGGTTATTGTCAGGACCAAATATTAGTATGTGTAATAAACACACGAAGTTAGAAATTTCTATAAATTATTATAGATTACTTTCATAACTTCTTTTCTCTGGAAGAGACTTTGTTCCTACAGTCAATTTCTTTCTTTCTTTCTCACAGCTTGGGGAAAGATGTTCTGGTCCTAGTTATCATATGGAAGTTCCATTTCAATTCATCTGTTTCTGTATCTTGAAATAGGGATGTATTAGACCCAACCTTACCATATTCTGGGATTCTATTCATGATAGAGAAAAATTCATCATAAGGCAAGTATTTCTCGGAACCCATCCAAGGGATTAGCTACTGAAATTTCAAAATGACTTCCTTATAAATAAACTTCCCTGGAAGTTGTCCTTAGAGGAGGAAGCCCAGCAATAGAGCTATTCTAAACATTACAATAATTTAGGGGAATTGCGTAATATGTGTATTTATTTTAGAAAGAAAGTGTAAGAGGTAGAGGGAGAAGAAACAGTCACTTCACACTCCAGATAACTGTTGTACGATATAAATTTCACAAATTAATCCATTTCAGAAATAAATCTGTTTTCCAGGCTTCTTTCAGGACCACATTGAGGCAAGGAGCAGAGAGGCTGATGTTGGCTTTGAGAGAATAAGGTTAATTTAGTTCTCATGGTTTCCTGTCTCACTGTACAACCTGAGTTAAATGGCTCTATTATATACGTATATTGCAGCATAGAAAATAGGATTGGAGGCAAAACACCTGTGTTTATTCTAAGTCCTGCCCTTAATTTTATGTACAACTTTGGGTGAATCACTTAATTGCTCTTCATTTGAGATTTATTTTTAGTTGAGTATATATCTTATCTTCTCAATAAGTGATAGCTGTTTCCATCATTCATAGAGAAATAGTGCTGAGTAGGAAAACCTAAATCTTTCCCCTCCTGTGTGTCTCCTTTACTCCTCACATAGAATACTTCACTTCTGACACTTCTGATCACCAACTGTGTTGGTTTTTTTCCCACAGCAAGCAATTCTGAGATACCAGCTGAGTGTCCTAGAACTTAACTCAATTTTAACACTATCTACCTGGAGATAGCATCAGACCCCACAGGTTATGGGCTCAGTCCCACAAGACTGCCCCCACCCTACTTCAGATGCCGATTGCAAGTCCAAGTTTTCACCTGTGCTTCTGACTGATCAGCTATAAATCTGAGGTTTCCATAACCCTCTCCTTGGATTTGATTAATTTGCTAGAGTGGTTCACAGAACTCAGGGAAATACTTATTACATTTACCAGTTTATTAAATAATATGATAAAGGGTATGGATGAACAGCCAGATGAAGAGATAGGTAGGCCAGTGTCTGGGAAGGTCCCAAGTGCAGGGGCTTGTGTCCCTGTGGAATTTGGGCATGTCACCCTCCTGGTATGTGGATATATTCACCCACCTGGAAGCTCACGAAACCTCATGCTATTGGGATCTTATGGATGCTTCTTCATGGGGGCGAGGCATGATGAATTATTAATTCCATTTCCAGCCCCTCTCCCTTCTCTGGAGGATGGGGGGGGTGGCGCTGCAAATTCCAAGCTTCTAATCAAGCCTTGATCTTTCTAGTGACCAGCACCCATCCAGGAGCCATCCAGGAGCCCACTCCGAGTCTCCTCATTAGAACAAAAGATGCTCCTAATGCTCTTATCACTTAGGAATTTATTAGGGTTTTAGAAACCCTGTGTCAAGGACAAGGTCAAAGACCAAATATTAGAACAAGAGATGCTCTTATCACTTAGGGGATTACTAGGATTTTAGGAACTCCATGCCAGGGACCGGGCCGGCAGAGACCAATATATACATTTTTCTATTGTCTCATAGATACTATCTAATTACCAATTCATGGTAGTAGTGGGGAAAAGCATTTTAATCTACACACTTAACCATCCTTAGTGTTTAGATTCTTCCAGTAGAAGACTAAAAAGACCCACTGTTACTTCAGTGGTACAGCAGTTTATCATAGTGGAAAGAATATGGCAGTGGAATCAGACGTGCTGTAAGTCAAATCCAGGCTCTCATATTTTCTAAGAATTAGGCTGGTTACTTCATTTATTTGAGGCTTCAGATAATATTACTCTTCTTTCCAGTTTGGTGTGAAGACTAAATAAGATAATTCTGCAAAGGCTCTTAGCGATGCACAAATTTTCACCCTTCATTTCAGTAAACATCAATGAAATCCTTTTTTGTTTTTGTTTTTTTGAAGTCCACTTTTGGATGACTGCTCATCTTGAGCTCAGTTCTACAGAAGTTGCATGGCACTCAAAGAGCCCTCAGTGGATATTTATAGACTTGAAATACATATCTCTAAGGAGTGGAATAACCTGGTGTCAGGTAACATGTCCACTCACTGGGAGGCTATATAGCTGGTATAACATTGTGTTTAAGACGCTGGCTATGTCGCCTTAGGCAACTCATTTAATGTCTCTGTTTTTGAATTTCTTCATTAACAAAACATGGATTGTAGTAATACCTATTTTATCAAGGTTTTGGACAATTAAATGACGATACACAGGAAACGCTTAACAAAATACAAGGCACAAAGTCAACACTTAATAACTTTTGGTAAAAATATAATCTGGGAAAAGAAGGTGAAATTTCTCATTAAGCTTAGAAATTAAATATAGTTGGGTAGATATTTGTTAAATTGTATTAGAAAATTAGAATAAAACTTGATAAAATGAAGCAATTGTTCCAGTTGAAAGGTATAGAAGTGTGGAGTGGGGAGACTGGTTGAAATGGAAATGACAGGCTCCTCATTAAAACATAGATGTATGCGTAAATTAATCCTAAGTGAAATTTGAGTCAACAGGTGACTCCAAAATTTATATCTCCTAGATACGTCCTCTCAAATCTGGAATCCTATATCCAGCTGTAGACTTGACAAATCTCATGGAAATCTAACAGGTATCTAAAACAATATGTCCAAACCCAAACACCTGATTTTGTCTCCTAAACCTGTATTTGCCATGGGCTTTCCTGTCTCATTAAGAAAAGCTATAATCTATGTTTGTATTTCTTTTCTTTCACTTGCATACTTTGTTGATTGTCTATCTCCCTTCACTAGACTGGCTCTACATTTCAAGAGGGCAGGGATTTTATCTGTTTTGTTTACCTCTGTAATACCACTCTCTAGAACTAGTCCCATTCATAGGTGATTTCAATGAATGTTCATTGAAGGAATAGATGAACTTTGAATGTAGTTCATTTGCTTAGAGGAATGTATTTTTTTTTTCCAATTCTTACCATAGCAATGTAAGGGTACATCTCAGTGATGTTGACTAAGATATTAATATGTGGAACTATGAGGAAAAGGAAAAAGGAATGGGGGTTATTTGGTCTAACATCTGTGAAATAGCATGATTATCAGAGGTTTATCAGCGCATGTGTTCCAACTCTGTGGTGAACAAAATGTGAAGAAATAGTTTTAAATAACAAGATGAGGGATCCCTTTTAGCCATTTAGGTAGGCAACATGGGGTGTCTAAACATTGGATTCACTGAAGATTTCTTCCCTCCAGCTCTAGAAAACAGGTTACACTTTCAGCTGTCTTGATAGGTTTTTGGAAGGGTCCTGCCTGGAGGCAGGGTTATATACTTGAATGCCACATGAGTTCTTAAGCCTAAGGCTCCTTGCTCTTTGAGTCTGTGAATTAACACATCTCTTTGAACAAACTTGTTTGATAGTCTGTGAAAGAAAACAGACTTAAAGAGTAGTTTGGTAAAATCTGATGGCACATGAAAGATCTGTTTTTAATAGAGAACTCAGGAAAATCTCCAGAGTAGAACAGTTATATCTACAAACTGTTTCCCAAATCTGATCTAAAGAGTGACCTGTTCTTTTCTAAATCGACCAGTTTAACCACTTGGGTATCTAAGTCTAAACATGTGCAAGTGATTTAAAGGAGCAATGACTGGAAGTGAAACATGGCTTCCAAAGGAAATGGATATGTTTGCCATAATTGTGACATTTATAGTGACATAGATTTAGACATATATTTAACCTATGCTGAATATGGATGTTGCCAAGATGTGAAGCAGCTAAGCTCTCAGACAAATCTGCAAGTTGGGAAACTCCAAAGGACAGGATTGTTCCATAATTTTAGAAAGCATTATAATTTCTTCTAGATTGGCTTTACTTCTTAACCTGCTTGCCCTGTATGAGTTCTGTCTCTGTGTTCAGGGCAAATTTTCCTCCCGAATGATAGAGAGGAGATTATGTGATGGTTTTCTCCTCTGTGTTCTGGTTTAAAGACAATTTTTAAAAGCACCTGAATCAATCTTGTCCATGGGAATCCATGCCCCCAAGGGTCACATGCATCTCTAAATTGAAATGTCTTTGAGTCATCAGACCCAAGAATATTCTAAAAAAGATCTCCCATCTAAATTCTAATTCAGTGTGCTGCTGTAGACACCAGCTTTGGGTGAGCCAGCTCAGCATGTGTCCCTACTATATAATGTCAGCCCAGGACTATTCTTAGCCTTGACACCTCCAAACAGTTTACCAGAATGAACAGATTTCTCCAACCCATCACATTTTCTATCCATTGAGTTGCAGATGGAAGAGGATAAAAAGGATACATATATGAAAGGGAACCGGTACACGTTTCCCCCACCCTCAGAGCTAATCTCAGCAGCTGAGCTAGTGTCAGTTGCATGTGAAGAAAGGTTTTTATTTTTTATTTTTTCCCCCTATGCTGGGTTGTGGGAAGATGAAGCATAGGGATGACAATAATGTATCTCTGCCGGTTTTGGATACCTTTGCTTTCCAAGTTGGCGCATACTTAACATCAAGGAGAGACTCTAGCTAAGGAGGAAGGACAACTATAAAGAGATCAAAGTAAATGGGCATTGACCTTTTTTAGAGGGCAGGAAAATCCATTTTGAAATAGGAGCTAATTGATGGTATTGAATGTGAAGAAATTACCTGTGTATTTTCTGAAGTACATTCTGAGAAACACTATTGCCCACGGAATCTCTGTGAATGAAGAATAGAAACCTGAATGGTTGGCTTTTCCATTTCTGTCACTAATAACTCTTGAAGATCTGACAAACTGACTACTTCACATAGTTTTTTTTTTTTCTTCTTTTTTTGGGGAGAAGGGGAGGAGGAGTTGCTTATCAAGTAGAATAGCATAGAAATGTCAGGAAAATACTCAGACAGTACTTGAGTAGGGACCATCATAGGAGGATTCACTTTCTCTAATCCACAATCGCTCTCCCACCTCCTTTGTTATTCTAGATGGGTCAGAATTGGAAATTCAGCCGCTCATCATGCAGGGAAAGATAGGGCGGGGTGGGAGCATGGACGCAAGATCTGGCTTGAGAGAAGAAGAGAGGTTTAGTAGATACTTTTTACTAGGAAGAGCTAGAGAAAAAGAAGGTTGAAGTAGAATTGGTTTAAAAAAAGAGAGAGAGAAAGAAAGGAAAAATGGAAAAAAGAAATTGAGTCAAGATAAGAAGAGATGTGGGAGTAATTTCTAGAAAAATTTTCATCTTCTTGGAATTGGAAGACAATCAACTGCCTTTCACCCTAGAAAAATGCTGGCAAGCCGTTTCATTCAAGAGCTGCTCACAAATCAGAAAACAGCCAGCTACATCTATTACTTGAGAAAGAGCTTACCCTGAAAGCATTTGAAACCATAGCCTTTTCATTTCTCAGAGCTCTTGGTGTAATTAATATTTGTTGACTTTTTTCTTTTACTTGAATAGCTCCTGAGTCTGTGTAGCACTAGCACTTTTTCGTAGAATCACAGCTCAGAGAGTGAAAGGACTAGTCCAAGATCACATGCACAGATAGTCAGTGGTGTAACCAGGCCTACTAACTCCTATGACACCATTGCCACAATGTACAGATGCCTTTTTCCCAGTGACTCCTTGTGAAGTGTGGTTACAGCTCTTACCAGGGCTTCTCGGTGCCCTCTGGTGCCAGGTTCCCAGTGATCATGAATAAGGAATTATGAGAGGATGTCAGCGAGACATCTTTGCATTTGCATACTTACGTGTGACTTGGTGTTCTAATTCCGTCTTTGGGTTTTCAGTTGATAAAGTTTTCACATCAATCAAGGTTGATGTCTCTAATATATGACAGGAAGCTTTTAGAATGAATTGTTTTATTCTTAACAGAAAAACTAAATTTTCAGCTAATTTATTAATAACACTATGAAATTAACGTAAAATTTGGGAGAGTCAAATTTCTAGGAAATACAGATTCAAATTAATTCAATTTTTACAATTCCAGTGTGTGTGCATGTAAAATCATGCTGGAAAGTATGTATATATCAGAAATATATATTTTCCTATTCAAAGTCAGAAATTGCATATAGTTTCTCATGTAATGGAAGAAGTATAACTATCTTTATGTGGGGAAAAAACATGTTATTTCACTCACACCAAGTTGAATATTTTACTAACAGAGCTTTATGATCAGTTTTTGTAACATTTGGACCATGTTGCATTTGTAAAATGTCACTACTAGTTATATGCAGATCTCACACACAGATGACTGAATTCTGCTTCAGTGTCCAAAAGTTTCAGAAGCCTTGTATATAAGTATCTTTGATTTTCCTGCCTATACAAATTTTTAAAAGGTTCACATATCACAGCACCCAAAACTAGGCAAACAGAAAAAAGAAACTGAACTTAAAACAAGAACGATTTTTTCAGGTTGGCTCTAGATAAGTTACTAATCTGAAGCCACCCGATAAAAAACAAGTTTCTTAAAAAAATAGTTACAGATAGCACTAAGATGCAGAAGAAGAAAAAAGAGCCAGGGAATAGGAGCCTTAATTACATTTTTGTTAACTATTTTAACCCTGCGTCATAGGCTCAGCAAATCCTAGGAGGCATTTCCTGCAGAAAAGTATTACACTTTGGGGGCCAAAGATTTTCTCTATGATATTGTAAAGCCTCATTATCTTGGGCTTTTCCTGATTTAGAATTGGTGATCACTCTAATAGGGCTAGTGCTAGTTCAGAAAATCGTTTTTCTCAGAGAGGAAACTATAAACAAGTTGGTAAAGCAGATGTTAGAATTCTTAAATCCAAGCAGATAAAAAGGAGAAAAATATTGGAAGGTAAGAAGTGAGATATCTGACATTGGTTGTGTTTATGTGGTGGAACTATATGTAATTTCCCCTATTTTTATACAATGTGTTTGTATAGTTTTATAATGAAAACACACATTTAGAAAAACAAAATACCCAGAAGGTTTTGGGGCACTTTTCAGTATCTTAGAACTGTCCAGTTATTTGCAGACAATTGAGATATGCATGGAAATTATTCTGTCTTAGCAATTTTTCTTACTCTATCTCATAAGGGTGAAAATATTTCAATGATTTTTCTCAAAACAAATGATAAACACACTCACTTTCTGCCCAGTGGATACTAGTTTTGGAAGAACTCAGTATGCAGCTAAACCCACGTGAAACACGTTTTAAAAGGGTGCTACCATCTTAGCCAAAATTGAACTCATTTTAAGGATGTGTAGACATAAGTGTTTTATGTATGTGTCATCCTGGACCTCTTATAAGCGTCAGTTAAGTCACAATAGAGATTTGGGATCATTTAAAATACTCAGTTCAATACAGGAGTGGATGATGTTCAGGTAATGGAGAGTTAGGACAGTGCAGGGCACCCAGCCCATAATGAATTAATATCTACCAGTATGGCTTTTTGACTGTATTAAGTCATCATATTTTCAGCCCTCTTTTTCTTATTTCTATAATTTTCTCATGTTTATATTTCTTAAAACAGTGAAATACTAATAGGTGTATGTATATTTTTGAGTCACCTCAAATGTTACTTGGCACAAAGTTATTTCTAACTGAATAGCTGAATAGTTAACTGAGTTTTGTCCTAGAGAATATTGTAATTTTTTGTGCGGTCAAGCTTATCAATCTTTTATGCGTTAACTGTCTGGTGTCATGCTGAGACAGGCCTCCTTCACTTCAGAATTATAAGACTAACTTATGTTTAAAAATACTTTATGTTTCATAATTAGATTTTTATCCACGTAGAATTCATTTGTTAATATTTGGTAACCTAGGAACTCAAGTTTGTTTTCCAAATGGGTATCCAATTGTCTGCTCCTCATTGTTTGAATAATGTGTCCTCTTTAAACTGATTCATGCCGCTTGTATTTTATACATTTCCGTATTTTCGTTGTCCCGTCTTCCAATGTGTCTGTTTGTCCTGTATTAGTGGAGCCTAAGTTGGGTTTTAATCTAGCACTCTCTTTGCAATAGGTGAGTGAATGAAATGGCCATCTGGAAAACCCAGGCTAAGGAAAATCCTAAACTGGACAAATCATCCCCAAACAGCCTTTTGCTGAGCTTGTTTGGATGGTTGCTTCCTTTCTTGCTTTTGTTTGATTTTAAATAGATAGCGGTTCTCTGAAAACCAACAAGTGGGAAAGACGTTTGTTTCTGATACATGCCCAGACTGGCATGTGTAAGCTTTGGGTCACAATGATACTTCCCTTGGGTATTTTTTGGGTGAAGGATGGGCTTGTCACAGAGCGTCACTGGTGGCTCTATTTACCTATCATTTTGAAGTGCTGGTTCTGCAAATTTAGAAATTGAAGAACTGTCAAGCTACGTGCAGGGGCTGGAAGAGGACTAACATTTACCATGTCGATTTTGGGTTACATAGATATTTCTGAGATTTAGTTCAAGAAAGGTGTAAATAAAGTAACAACAAATAACTGCTTGGATATGGCTTCACTTCCGACAGTCAGAATATGTACTTGGACAGCCATGTAGCTTGAATTATTAAGTGGAAATGATTGTTTAATTATTTTACATTTTAGACATTATAAACCAAAGTAGTTTATTTATTCCCTGGCTGATGTTCTGATTCTTCTGTAAAATGGAAAGACTGATAATTTCTTTTGTGCAGGATTTATTCTTTAACCTGTACTTGCCTCAAATTCTCTGAGTTCAGAATGTGATTAAATCTCTTGTGTAAATCTCAGCTCTGCCTGCTGTGGTTCCGGACCGCTTCCCCTTGCTGGGGTTGCTGAATGGGCGCTCTTAACATAGACCTCATTCTCAGTGCCTCTGAGGAGAAGGGCTTTGCAATAAATGCTCAGTTTTTTTTATGAGAGATTTTCTGGGAGGAGCAATGCTTTTGATTTTATGAAAGGAAATTAGGCTGAACTGTGATGACCACAAAAAAATATCTTAGCAAATGTTCCAAGCGTTTGTGCGAGTGAACTGGAGGTCTTCTCCACACACTTAATCCCATATTTGAGGGTGAAAGGGCAACGTTTAAAACCGATAGTGTTGTTAATTTAGAAAAATTTGGTGAATTCAGGGCTAGGGACTGGGAAATAAATCCTTGCCTTCTCTCTTTCTCTCTCTATATATTATAATTTAATATTTCCAGAGTGAAAAGTACAGAAAAGTTTAAACAAGAAAATATGCACTTTGCATATCATGTTCACAGTTTTCTGTATTTACTTCCAATTCTTCACTTTATTGCAAATATAAGGGTATATACACAAATGCACACACATATACATATTTTTTATTTTTACTTACTGTTATAAAATTTTTCCTATGTTAATTAGAAACCATAATATTAATAACTGTTTAATATTCCATTCTATAGATATGCTATATATATTTTCAACATTTCTAATATTTTTAAACAGACTATTTAAATCTCTAGATATAAATCTTTGGTTGTTTTATTGAAAGGGAAATCTTTAACCATGAAAAGGGTCAAATGGTTACTGCACAAGAATAAAGAGAAAACCAAACCAAAACACAACAAAATGCCAAGATACCCAGAACTAAAAACACTATAGATAAATTTCAGCATTTCCACAGAAGAAAAACAAACTGTTATTTTTGTACTGTTTATATTAGGCACCAATAGTCAGGCATTCATGTTGTAATCTCTAGGGTACTCTCAATATATAGGAGATATATATATATTATATATATATATAATGTATATATATTTCCAACAGATAAGAGCAGCTGGGAAAAAGTTATAATTAAAGGAATACTTGATTAATGCCAAAGGTAGAAAAAGAGAAAAAAATAGAAAAGAAAACTAAACTAATGGGACAAATAGTAAGATGGTAGATTTAAAGAAAAATATATTAATAATTACATTAAATGTAAAGTAAATAAATTTTCCATTTAAAAGCCAAAGTTTGTCAGCCCAGATTTAAAAAAAATCCTCACTTGCTGCTTACAAGAGACCTACTTCAAGTATAAGGATCAATAAATGTAATAAAGGCGTAGCATGAAAATACCAAACAAAAGGAAGTTAGTATCTCTAGGTTATCAGACAGAGTGTATTTCAATTATGAGGCAGGTGGAGATAAAGAAAGTTGTATCATAATGATAACAGTGTCGATCAAAGATGAAAAATCGTAAATATTTGTAAAACAAAACTTGACAGAACATAAGGAGAAATAGATAAATCCACAATCATAGTCAGAAATTTATTTTTTCATTCACTAACTGATAGAATACATAGACCATAATCAGGAAGGATGGATAAGATTTGAAAAACAAGATAAAGTTGATTTTATTGTAATATAGGGATACATGTCCAGTAACTGAAAGAATAATCAGACAAAAAAATCAGTAAACATAAAGAAGCTATATAAATGATGAATAACAAAGTTTACATAGTCATATGTATAAAATATTGCTCAAACAACTATAGAACATATGATTTTTTATAGCACAATTGGAACATTCTTTGAATAGATCATAAATGTGGCAACGAAGCAAGTCCGAATTTCAAAGGCTTGGATCTTACAGAATATGATCTTTGTCCACAGAAGAATTAGGCTAGAAATAATAACTTAAAGATAACGGAAAATCCCCAAATGTTTGGAACAAAAAAGATAAATAGAAAATTCCTAAATGTTTGGAAGTTAAGAAATACATTTTTAAACAAATCTGGCTCAAAAAAGAAATCACAATGGAAATTTAAAAACTATTTTGAATGAATGATAAAATATTTCAAATCAATATTTGTGGATTACCTATATCAGTATTTACAGGGAAACATATAGCTTTCAATGGATATATTAAAAAGAAGAAAAGTTGAGAATTAATTATCAAACTTCTTTTTAAAGAAGAAGTCAAAATCAAAGAAACTATAACGAAGGAAATTATAAAAATAAAACCAGAGATCCACTAAAGAGAAAGCAGACACAACTTAAAATCTTAGGTTTCCTCAAGTTCGTTCATTAAAGAGATTAATAAAATTGATAAGCTTTTAGCAAGACTGTTTAAGGAAAATAGAGAAAACACAAATTACAAAGCATAAAAGAGTGGCACCACTTCAGATAATATAAATAAAAATAAATTTCACAACTTAGGTGAAATGAGTAAATCTTTTGAAAAAAAGTATCAAAAGTGAAAGAAAAAGAAAATCTGAATTGTACTATATCTGATTAAAGAAAAATATCCATAAAATATTTGTAACTTAAAACTTTTACCCAAGGAAATCATCAGACCCAAATGACTTCACTGATTAATTCTTCCAAAAATGACAAGAAAAGAAAAATTATAGACCAATATCTTCAATAAGCATAGAAACATTCTAAATGAAATATTTCAAAAATAAATCTAGAGATACATACATATAAAGGAGATTACATCATGACAAATTGGGGTTTATCCAGGAATGCAAATTTGGTTTAATATGCAAAAATGAACCAATGAAGTTCACTACATTAACAGCATAAAGGAAAAAAAAAACGTCATCTCAATAGAGGCTGAAAAAGCATCTGATAAAATTCAGTATCTATTCATGGTTAAAACTCTCAGTAAACTAGGAATAGAAGGGAATGATCTAATAAAGTGTGTATATTTGAAAAACCCTGACAACTAACATCACACTCAATGTAAAATATTGAGCGCTTCCCCCTCTGAGGTTACTAACAAGATAAAGATGTCCTCTATGAACCCTGGTACTCAATATTACACTGAAGATCTGAGCAAGTTGGTTAAGAAAGACAGAGAGAGACAAAGGAAAGTAGGAATGAAGAAAAGGTATAACCATGACAGAATCAAAATTATTTTTATTTGCAAAAAATGTGATTTTTGAACATAGAAAATGCAATAACATATTAGAATTAAGTGAATTTAGTTAGATTGCTGTGTATAAGGCCAGTATAAAAAATCAATTACTGAGAACACAGAATCAGAAATGAAATAGTAGATGATGATGCCTTTTAAAATATTATCACAAATATCTAATACCTAGGAATTAGTGAAAGATGTGTGCGACTCCACATTATTACGCAAAAACAAAGAAGTCTAAATAAATGGAAATATGATGTTCATTTCATGTTCATTGATTGGAAGACTGTAAACTAGTTAGATGACGTAAGACAATAAAATAGTTACACAAGAATATACAAGTACACCAAAAGAACAATATAGAGTCCAGAAACAGACGTAGATACATCATGACACTAGATATTCGACATCCCTCAGTGGTGCCAAAGGCAGCCAACATGGAAAGGCTAACAATCCTTGAAAGAAGAGATTGAAATGCCCCAGACTAATCCAGAACACAGGAAAAATGGGAAACCTCCTCAAGCCATTCTAAGAGAAAAATTTATCATCTTAATCACAAATTGGTGAAAGGAGAGTTTAAAATAAATAAAATACACGAAGAGAAAACAATATTGTAGGCTAGTCTCACTTATGAGAAATTTTAAATAAAGTATTGACAAATACAACAGTACGTTAACAATGATTGCGTCTTGAACATTTAGTGTTTATCCCAGGAATCCAAGTAAGGGTCAGCATTAAGCAACCTGTTAATATAATCGATAGATTAATGGTGAAAAAATATGATTATGGATATAGATGCTGAAAAATTTTAACATTCAGCAATGCTTCCATTAAAAATCTCTTAGCAACCTAATAGGAGCAAACAATTAAGTTTATAAGGGATATTTTCCAGAAAGTAATATATACATTTGTATACATCTAAAGCTTTATATTTTCCTCTAAGTATTGCTCTAATTCCATCTCAAAAACCTGATGTGTCACATTTTCATTTTCACTAAGTTGAAATTTTTTCTGATTTCCAATGTGATTTTTTTCTTGGGCCTCTTGGTTATGTGGAAATGTATTTTATCTAAATAGATGGGAATTTTCTAAAGACTTTTGCTATTGATTTCTAGGTTGGTCTACTGTGAAGACAATATAATGTGCGTGATTTCTTTTTTTCTTTTTCTTTCTTTTTTTTTTTTTGCTGAGGATGATTGGCCCTGAGCTAACATCCACTGCCAATCTTCCTCTTTTTGTATGTGAGCCGCCACCACAGCATGGCCACTGACAGACGAGTGGTGCAGGTCTGCACCCAGGAACCAGACCAGGCCACCGAAGTGGAGAGTGCCGAACTTAACCACTAGGCCACCAGGGCTGGCCCTGATTTCATTTTTTAATATCATTGAGACTTGCTTTATGGACCAGTAGGTGGTTAATTTTGGTAAATGGTACACTTGTGATTGAAAAGAACATGTGTTCTGTAGTTGTTAGGTATAGTGTTTTAAGTTGATTAGGTCAATTTGTTAATTATATTGTTCTAATCTTTTGTATCTGTACTGATTTTTTGTCTGCTTATAATTGCAGTTACTGACAAATGTGTTTTAAAATCTCCCATTGAGATTGTATATTTACACATTTCACATTTTATGTGTCTCTGATTTGATTTTACATTTACACATTGTGTATTTACCTATTTTCCCTTTTAATTCTATAACTTTTTGCTAAATATATTTCAAGGCTACATTATTAAGTACAGATAAGTTTGGAGTTGCATCAAGTTTTCCACTTTATCTCTAGTAATAATTTTTCTTTAAAGACTACTTCTTATGATATTAATTCAACTATACCATTTTTATTTTGGTTAATGATTGTATGATATACAGAGTTTTCAAAGTTTCTAAGTTTTAGATTTTAAATGTTTTCCTGTAATTATAAATTGTTTCACTGTTTAAAAAAAACCAAACACTTAGATGATTCTTTTGTTTGGAGGAGCATTTAGTTTATTTATATGTAATGTAATCACCATTACCAATGTTAATAGTGATATGATGGGTTTATATCTATCATCTTTTTACTATCTACCTATTGGTTTCATCCCTTTCTTATCTTTTTTCATACTTTCTTTTGGGTTGATTATTTTTATTATTCCAATTGCTCTTTATTATCTTTGTCATTAGTACTCATTTTAATTTTTTCAATAATGTTGTAGCCTGCACATTTAATTTATTAAAGTTTAATATAAATGTATACTTTTACATTTTCCCAGAAAATATAACAACTTGAGAACACTGTAACTCTGTTCTATTCTATTTTTATCCATTTTATTTATGTTTTAATCACACAAACTATTATTTATTATTATTATTATGACCTTATACAGAAAACATTCTTTTAGATTTATCCTTTTAATGATCCTGTGTCTCATAGTGCTATAGTCTTAATCCTCTCTGGGTGAGGTTCTATTGTCTGATGTTCCTCTTGTTTTATGATCTTGTTGACCTTTAGTTTTATGTTTGATTATTTATATTGTGTGCTTTATATTATATAAAAAATGTAGAGACAATTTGAATCCTAGGTTCATTTTACCTTTCATCAGAAAAATTTGTTTGCTTTTGGCCAGAGGCAAGGAAGGCTAGCAATTAGTCCTTCTTTCCAGTAGGAATTACCTTATTTCAAGCAGGGATCCTCTTATTTCAAGTAGGTATTGAAAATTATTTTGAGGCTTTGTTCTCTTGGTTGTCCAGTCTATTTCAGTTCACTCTTAGACCTGGAATTGAGCTCTCTTTGTTCCCGACTCAAAGCCTGGGGTTTTACTAGTCACCTTACTTTCCTTGGTGGGCTCTGGACTCAATAATCTTTGGTCTCCTTGGCCCCAAATTTATCAAATGCTCTGCTGAGCTTCTCAGCCTCTCAGATCCCTCTTTCCATGTAGGCAGATGCTTCCCGGGGTAAAAATGGCGCCAAATGCCTGGTTCACCTTGCTCTGTTTCTTTCTTTTCCCAGATCTTGGTGCTGTGATTCCTAACTGCCTTTTTAGCTCTGCAGTATTTTTTAACAGATTTAAAATATATTTAGTCTAGGTTCATTGGTGGTTCTCAACGAGACATGGCTTCACCTTACCCAGTCAATTTTTAGAGGAAGTGACCCACCATGTATTTCTTTTAAATCCCCCCATTTATATAAAAATTAAAATCTATAACTTCAGAATAATAAGATAAGAATTTTAAAAAGCTCTCACATTTCTTGGTCTTCTTTCTCATCCCATTGTACTGAAGATTATTTTTTAACTTGGAGTTTTTATGACTATATTTTCTATTTCTTCTTTCCCAAGGTCTTAACTACTTTTGCTTCATATATCTCCTGTAGCATTTCTATTTATTTTTCCTCCTTTTTAAGCACTTTATCTAAGACTGTTTTACAAGTGGGTATTTATGTGGCAAAATTCTGAAGGCTTGTATGGATAGGAATCCTTTTTTTATCATTACCCTCTATTTGAACGACAGTTTGGCCAGATATAAAATTCTTGGTTCCAATTCTTTATTTTCATTATTGTGAAAACATTACCCCACTGTCTTATTGCATCCAATGTTCTGATTCCTTTATACATGCTCTGCTCTTTCATTCTTGGAATCGTTAAGATAATTCTAAATTTTGTCATTCATAGTCTTAAATTTTCTATACTTTACATGTGAGTTTTTAAAAAAATTTTATTTATGCTGTGGCACTCTATGGGCATTAAATCTGTTTTTTCTTCTTTTTTTAATTGTGGGAAATTTACTCTACTACTTTTTCAAATATTTCTTTCTCTCTACTTTTATATTCTTTCTTTCTGAATCTCCTATATTCTGGATACTAGCCCTTTTGTTCATTCTTCCTTATCTCTTAACCTTATTTTTATATCCTCTGTTTCTTCTTTAATGTTTTCTTTCTTGGAGAGTTCTACAATTTTATTGTCAAACGGCTAATTTGTTTCTCATTTGTAGCATTTTACTATTTAGCCTATCTATTATATTACTTGTTTCAGCAATACTTTTTTTTAATACCAAGTATTTCTACCTGGTTCTGTTAAAATATATTTTATTGTTCTTCATAACCAAACTATCTTCTTTTATCATTTTTAGAATGCTTATTAAACTTATTAAATTCTGGGGCACCAATTCTAATTTCAGACTTTGATGGAATCTCTAATCTAGTTGATGGTTTCAGTTTCAAAATAGTTGTTCCCTCAAATATCTTAGCTTTTAGATCTCTGAGCCCATTGTCCCCTGGGCTCATTGTCCACTATGGCAGGCAATGTGTGTGTGGGAAACTGAGGCCTCGTTTTTCAACCAGGTGAGCTGGGCAGGGGGAAATGTCGAATGTGCCCTAGGAGAGACCTAGGACCTTGGACTTTCATCACCACGCTTCCCACAGAACTTCTCCTCAGGTTAGTGCTTCTTCACTAGGCCCAACAGGAAGAAGCACAATTAGAAGGAAATACTTTTTGGTTTGTTTGGTTTTGGTGAGGAAGATTGGCTCTAAGCTAACATCTGTTGCCAATCCTCCTCTTTTTGCTGAAGAAGATTGGCCCTGGGCTAACATCCGTGCCCATCTTCCTCTATTTTATTTGTGGGACACCCGACACAGCATGGTTTGATAAGCAGTGCGTAGGTTCACGCCTGGGATCCCAACCTGCAAATGCTGGGCCACCAAAGTGGAGCACGCGAACTTAACCACTATGCCACCCGGCTGGCCCCAGGAAATACTTTTTAAATGGGAATTCTCGGCTTTGGGGATTTGAAGAAGACAGAAGGGGGAAGCAACTGCCGTAGGTCAGCTTGTCCCTCTATTCCCTCAACTCCTCAATAATATAGGGCTCTTATTCCTCCTGATTTTTCTCCTGCTATTTGCACTATAGGTCTGAATTGCTATTGTGGAAACAAATACTACTTATCCCAAGGCAGTGGTGGAGGAAAAACAAGAGAGAATGCCAACAACCCCTATTTTATCCTCCCATAGCAGTGCTGGGTTGCCTCTGCTCCAACCTAGAGTCACTACACCAGATAAACGAATTAATTCAACTATCCCATCCTCCCAATCCACCTCTATCCTCCACAAGACTTTAAAAAATTTTCTTCCTAAATTGGATTTCCCTCTATATTTCTCTGCAGTTAACCTTGGGGACAGGAGCCAGTAATCTTGCTAGTTCAACATCTTGGTAGGATGTTTTTGGTAGGACTATCAATAGTCCCTTTTCTTCAACTTTTCCTTTATTTCACACTCTTCTTCTCCTTAATTTCTTCTACCATATCTACTATGCCTCTTTTATTCCCTCATTAAGTTTCTTCCACTTACTCTCTCTTGCCTCTTTTTTGTTGTCTTATTCTTGTATTTCTTTCTTTTGTCTCTCATTGATGTCTATCCTTGTGTTCCATTTTGGTTTCTAATATGTGATCCTTCTCTTAGTCAATTCCATCCGTGCTGGGCTCCTCCTGTGCCTCCATATAGTCCTATTTCTCATTCCTTTTTCTTTTCTTTTCTTTCCTTTCCTTTCCTCCTGTTCCAAAGTTTTCTAGTTCCCGTTTCATTCTTTGGTCTTTCTTCTTGACTCTATAGCTCATTCAGTAGCTATTGGTCCTAGATTTCTAAGACACCTTTTTTTTAAACAAGATCAATCAACATTTTGCATCAAAAATTTTACTTGGCTGAGTCCCTTGGAGTTAAAATCTAGTTTATCACTGCATCTCTAGTACTTTAATGTATATCAAAATGTTTAACATTTAGTAGCTAATTGATACAGATTTATTGAAAAAACAAAAAAAATGAATTAATGTAAAGAAGATATGTATAGTAGGGAAGAAATAAATGATGGCCTTTTCAATAAACATCATATAAGTGATCATTTTCTTTAAGTTTTGTTTAGTTTCTAAGCATTTTTTCCCTTGTCCATGACACCCACTTTTGAATCATTCTATAAACGTATTCATAAATGGATGAAAGTGATTTGTACTTTCAGGCTTTCTGAATATCTTAAACTCTTATTAATACTTTTCTATGAGATTTTTTTTTTTTTGGTCGTGGCTGTGGGTTCTATTCCGAGAGAGACACATAAAGTCTGTACTATGGTAGATACAATAAAATAAGACCTTTGGATGTGGTGAAAAAATTCCTACCACCAGAGATATCACAACACATCAGTCCCTGGCGAGGACTGATTCTTTTGCCTCCTAACTCTGATGTACATTGACTGTCAGACATTTTTGTGAGTGCTTATGCTAGTTAATGTATGATGTTCTGCAGACTGCCAGATTGTTCTGTACTCTGTGGAACAGTTGATCTTGAAAGATGTCATTTTTTCTCATTTTCTGACTTGTTTTGTTACATCAGCATTGATTTATTTTGCACTTTTGACAATCTGAATTCTTAAAAAAACTGATCACATCTCAGAAACTTCAAATTAACAAATTAGATGCTGTAAGCAGAGGGAAACAATAATACACGAACCTGCCTATTTTGTTCTCTTTTCCTGTCTCATCTTCTTTTCTTTTTTCTCCTTCATTTCCTCCCAAAACAAAAACAGCTGTATCTATATTTCATCCACCTTAAATGCAAATGTTCTCAGAGATGCACAATTTAAATTGCTAATTATAATGCCTTCATTTACTACCCACTTATGGCATATTCTGTTTTTCTGAGACAGGACTGTTGCGCTCACTTTGAACCAAGTTATGGTGATTGGGACCAGCAAAATTAGGTCAATGATCACTATGACCTCTTCAAGCTTAGTTGCAGTTTTAGGCCTGTTTATTGTAATTTGAATGTACATCCAATCACATCTTCTGTGTAACTTCATTTTCATATCAAGAGAGAATCATTAATTAAACTTAAAGGACACTTTGGGGATCAGTGACTGACCAGGTCTCTGTTTTCAAAGAGCTAGCCCAAGGTGAGTGTTAATAACATCAATGTTTGGCGCACAGATGCTCAGCTGGATAAACCTGCACTTGATTCAGGTTCCACTGCTGGATTGCTGGTTGACCTTGAGTTAATTGGGATGAGTCTCAGCATCACGTTTTTGTTTTTGTTTTTTTAAATCTTTACTATAGAAATAAAAATACCTCAGAAGTATGAAGATTACACATATACACATATGCACATATATGTATATACACATATGCATACATATACATACATATAAAACATATGAAGTGCTTCCCCCAGAGTAAAGGCATGGCAGCTGGATTATTGTTTTGATGGTTTGTTGTTATTACTTAGTTGGCTTTTAGTGCCCATTGAACACTAAATAAACAGGAGTACTAACTTAAATCCAGACACATGTTTATTGAAGGAAAAAAAATTAGAGAATTTAGTGTCTGATAATATTCCCCTCTAACTATATTAAACATATTTTGTTATTCTAGGGTGGACAATGGTCTTCATGGAAAAGTGTAGTAGATGAGAATTCAGCCTGCTGTATTACAGATGAGAATACAGCCTGCTGTATTATGTTATGAGCCATAAAAGATTTATCTTTACATGTTGTATTTCATGTAATTTTGAAATAATTTCATGAAAAAATATCCAAGGACAAGCAGAAACATGGAAAATAGGTTGTAGGGGATGAATTTTTTACTGATTTTCATTTGCCTCATATTTTCCTTTCCTATTTCTCACTGCTCCAAATTACAGAAAGTTCTGCATTTTCTGTTGTCTGTTTTAACAATTGTATCGATGGTGATTAATGGGACTTTGGCTAGGTTACATGTTATATCACTTTACTGTTTAAGGCAGAAGAGATCAATAAGAAATTTCTATTGAGTAATTCAAAGATAGCTCAATTTAAAAAAATCCAGTGAGGGGCTGGCCTGGTGGTGTAGTGGTTAGGTTCGTGCATTCCACTCCGGCAGCCCAGAGTTCACAAGTTCGGATCCTGGGTGCGGACCCATGCACCGCTCATCAAGCCATGCTGTGGTGTCGTCCCACGTATAAAATAGAGGAAGATGGGCACAGATGTTAGCTCAGGGCCAATCTTTCCTCAGCAAAAAGAGGAAGATTGGCAACAGATGTTAGCTCAGGGCTAATCTTCCTCACACACACACAAAAAATCCAATGATAGCTTATTTGTTGTGACATTATTTTTCAAAACTCTTCGAAGTGACTGATTTTGGAAAAAGATAAGAAATCTTATTGTTTGTTATTTGTCATTTCTTAATTTACTAGATAAGCAAAAAGAAGAAAATTCTACCACCCAAAGTAAAAACACAACATTTTTGTGAATATCTTTCTTTTTAAACTTTTTTCAAAATATGTACTTTCTAGAGTTTCAGGTTAGACTATTTTTATCTTTGCTGTTAGATGCAGATGAGACTGGCAGTAAAATAATCGTATTTTATAGTTTCAAAATTGGGAATAAACTGAAGGTGTTGTTTTATAGTCTGCTTTATTCAGTCAACAATATATCATGGACATCTTTGAAAGTCATTACATATTCTTCTAAGACACCATTATTAATGGCCTCAATAGCAGCACATTGCATGTCTGTCGCATAATTCATTTAACCAATAAAGTTGGTGCATTCTTGATGCAATAACATTGGGGATATTGTAAATGGAGTTATTCGAAATAATTTATTCATATCTGCATTTTCTCTGTGTTTCTCAACTTGATTTATTTGCAGCCCTGAGAAATGGAACACATTATGTTTTGCTTTGAGTGCATCGAGCATAAATTTATACTCAAGCCTGAAATAATATATGTGTGTGTGTGTGTATGTTCCAGTATGCGCACATGTGTGTGCTGGGGGTGTGGTAGAAGTTGAGAGTAACGTGTGATGGTAGTCAGAGCAGATAAAGACAAGAGCAAGAATATATTTCTGCTGATCTTTTCCAAGATTCTAATCGCATCACAGTTTCAGGTTGAAATCTTGCAAGGAAGTATCAAAACTGCTTGACTGTGGCTTTTTGTCCTGAAGAATTTTTAGAAAGGAAAGAGAAAAAAATAAAGGAACTCTGAGTTAGTGAGTACCTTCTTGTAAAGTCTTTATTATATGGAAAAGGAAATTATATTCAGCCCCCAAATCATTTTGCTCCACCGAAAAATGGGAACTGTGCCTGCTCTCTTCTATTTTAAATACATAGATGTAGCACTTGCTTACCTTCTGGAGGCTGTTAACAACCAGAAGCATAATCTCTATATAAACACAATGAATGCTATAGATTCCACAGTTCTTTTCTTTGGCATTTTCATCACATTTTCTCTTTGGCATTGAAACATCACAAATGAAAGAAAAAAAGGTGCAGGTTTTTCCTTTTCTTTTTCTTCTTCTTCCTTTTAGATTGGCTTCAAAAAAATCAGAGAGAAAAAGTTAGTTTGTTCTCAGGTACAATGGTCTCCAAGAGTGCACAACTTTTCTCCTCTAATCACCCTTTTCTTTCTCTGAATGTTCACGGCTAACCTTCCCAGCAAAGAGCCTCCACTTGCTCATCATTCTCTAAGCCCCGAGCAACAATCAGTGTGTACTCATGTGGCAAAGCCCTGGCATTTCCTATCAATTCTCTTGACAAGAATGTTGTCAAGTCTCGTTTGTTCTTTTCTGAGTTGATGAACTTATTTCAGGAGGCTGGTAGTTATATTTCACATCTGTCTGGGATGTGACGGGGAGCCTTGAGGCTCTGTATCTTCTTTAGTTTTCGAAGAGCCTTTGCAGAGATTATGTGAGATATGTTTTGATGACTGCAGGCACAGGGTACCCATTCTCCATTGTCCAAAATAGTACAGAAAGACCCTTTTGTGTGTGGTGAAGGGGTCTTAGTATGCATGACAAACTTCTGTTGCTTTCTTCTTTCTTTCTTTTTTTTTTTTTTTGGTGAGAGGATAACCAAGGAAGAGAGAGAGAAAGGAGCTGATTTTTTTTTCCCCCAAAGTGTCAGTGGGTAGATGGCTACCGCTACCACTGGATAGCTGGCTACCACACCACTAGATGAATGATGTGTCACAGGATCTCCAGCTTGTCATGGACTAAAAATGTTGAAAATTCCTGAAATGCTGGCATAATTGCAGACCCCAATTGAGGTGATTCAATTATAGCAGTCCTCCCTTATCCACGGTGTCCCTTGCCATGGTTTCAGTTACCTGCAGTCAACTGTGGTCCAAAAATATTAAATGGAAAACTCCAGAAATAAACAATTCTTAAATTTTAGGTTATGGCAGTTCTGAGTAGCCTGATGAAATCTCATGCCATCCTGCTGTGTCCCACCTGGGACATGAATCATCCCTTTGTCCAGTGGATCCACACTCCATATGCTACCCGTTCCTTAGTCACTTGGTAGCCATCTCAGTTATTAGATTGACTGTCACAGTATGGCAGTGCTTGTGTTAAAGTAACCCTTATTTCACTTAATAACGGCCCCAAAGCACAAGAGCAGTGATGTTGGCAATTTGGATATGCCAAAGAGAAGTTATCATTTTTAATCTCTTACTGTGCCCAATTTATAAATTAAATTTTATCATAGGTATGTATGTATAGGGAAAAACATAGTATATCTAGGGTTTGGTACTCTCTGCGGTTTCATGCATCCACTAGGGGTCTTTGAACATATCCTCACAGATAAGGGGAGATTCCTGTAGTGCAGTCAATAAACATTTATGCAGTGATGCCTGTATACTAAAAACTGTTTCGGTGAATAAGATCCTAAATTCAGTGGTCTCTAGCTTCCTACAGTCTGAAAAAATGAGAAATGCAAAATACCAGATAATCTCCATGTAAAGTTGTGAGTGCTGTGATGAAGGAATAAATGGAGGAGGGTTGTTCAGTCCAATTTGGAGATTAAAGGAAGACATCCCGAAGGATAAGATTATCTCAACTTCCATTTTCGTTTTTGTGATTTTCAATTTGGGTGTAAGAATCTCTTTTCTCATTTTGGTGTGGCCATATTGAATTTAAATTTTCATACATTTGAATATAGCATATGTGACCAAAAAAACCCTGTAATTGGGCAACAGAAGTGGTTGGCTGAGAGGCAGTTTGTGTGTTGAGAACACGTACTTTAGTTTCAGGAATCCCCATTCTCTATCTTATGAGCTCTGTGACCTTGGGCAACTTAACTAACCTCTCTCATCATCATTTTCCTTATTTATTAACTAGGGATAATATCACCTTCTACACAGAGCTGTGGTGTTCTCAGGAATTGCCTAACAGAGTGTTTTCAAATTTTGGGGAATTCCTGGCACAGCTTTATTTCCTACTTGTGAAGTGAAAAGTTTCTCTTTGAATTTCAGGCGAGTGATACCCATATAGCTCATGTTATGCATTCAAATAGTATATTTCTTCATCTCTTACTCTTTTCATCATTATTTCTATAACACACCCGTTTAAGAATCCATTCTGTATCTCAGGTTCCATTCTGTTTACTAATCTTATATTCAAGAAGGATAATGCTGACTATACTCCTCTTTTATAGCCAGCACAAGTGTAGCAACTATAGGAAGCGCATCAAGCAACCAGAAGCAATAATATAACCAGTGATGATATTACATACTCGGGTCCAAAATTTATTATATGCAATAACCACAATAGGATCTTAGATCAAGGAATTAAGACTTCAACCGTCACTTTTGCAAAAAGTAACCACTTATAAGGACTTACTAATACAATGGCTGATAAGAATAAAGTTCCAAAAGAGTGATGATGTTGAATAGGTATTGAGGTCTAAGACAGACATAGCTGGAATCTTATCTTTGCTGCATATTCCCTGTTTCTTTGGAGAAACACAAATGATTTGCTTAGTAATATGTGTCATTGAGAGCTGTATTTAGCGTTAAAATAACACATATGAAAAATCCTTTGCTTATTTGCTGTTTCTTAGACTTGTTCTTCATCTTTCTGGTGTCTAATGAGGACTCTATCATTATGTAGCAGAAGAACCTTTGTCTACTCACTGACTGTTCTGCCACTTGGATTTCCCATCTGGGTTCTTTCCAGTTTCGATTTTGTGTGTGGATTCCTGATTTTATGTGTGGGCTAAGGCATTTGTAATACCATTGATTGCATGTTAATTAATCCTATTTTGAATCAAGTGTGTATATTTACACAAATTAAATGCTTACCAGGGCAGCCTTGATTCAAGTAAAAACAAACAAAAACATAGTTAGTGCCAATCTTTCTCTTTATTCCAATTTAACGCCATTCCCTGCCCCGGGTTTCTGATCTTGCTATTTGCAATTCTGAAGCAATAGTGGCTCAAGATCACAGTTCACTTTTAAACGCCTTTTAGATGTGTTGGTAAGACATATCCATTGACTCGCGCTGTCCTTTCTGTGCACTTTAACAATTCATTACAGAGGTAATTATTTGGTGCTTATTCCAGTCTACCTGTATCATCTCATTTTCTCCTCACCTTTAATAGGGGGTAGGAGAAGAAAAAGGAGATTGTGCGTGATTATTTTCAGCATTTATTTTTAAAAAAAAAATCAAACGATTGCTCTTCCTTCCTCTCTCAAAAGGAAAAAGGAAAAGGAAAGAAGGAAGGAAGGAGACAGAGAATGAGAGAAAAAGAAAAGAAAATTGTTCTTTTTGACTTCTGGGAATGCTGGGAATTGGATATAAATAAGAGTCATGCTCCATTTGATTTCTTAATCTGCCATTTAAAATAAAATCATATTCTCCAGATGTGTTTCATTCTGTTATGCCTTCTCTCATTTTCTCAATAAATATAACTAAAGCTTTAAAAGTAAATGCATGACAAACATGTGACCTGAAATCCTGAGATAGTGTCTAAAGCATCTGTAGTCTAATATATATTTTTCAACGTAATTTTGTGTTGTCAGTATACTTTGCCTTTCTGATGTGTCTCACTCCAAATTCTGGGCATTGGAGCAGTTAGCATTTTGTTTGAATATCAACGATTACACGTGAGCTTAGTTAGCATCCACAGATCGTCAGACAGGAAGCAAGTGGAAAACCAGTATCACCTACAACTTCAAGGCATTAGTTTATTGGTTAAGAAAAGACAGTTATTTTTTAAATAAGTAATAATGCTTTAAAATGCAGACTATAACCAGGTATTATAAGGATAACCTAAAAACTTTAGAATCATACTGATTTGTGTTTAAAGTCTGGCTCTGGCATTTCTTTGTGATGATTTGAGCATGTCACAAATTCTCCAAGCCTCAGTTTCCTTTTCTATAAAGAAGGACAAAAGATGTTTCCTCAATAGGTTACTTGAAGGATTGAAAGTAATGTATGTAAATCCCCAAGCACTTTGCCCGGCACACTATAAGCACTCTACACTTGAGTATTATTATTATTATTATCATCAGGCAATCACTACTGATATTAAGTAATTGGAGCTCTTTGAGTTGAAAAAAATGCCCTACAAATACGAAGAACTGACTATTATTAGTAATAAAATCTGTACATATAGAATCAACTGAAGCTTGGAGGAGTCTTAAGGAGGTTAAATTTTAAGAAGCTTACCCAAATAGACAGATCTACAAAGAAATCCACATTTCTTAATCCTAAATGCCCTCCTCTCTTAACAAATTCTGACCGTTGAATACACCAAACATCATTATATTAGTGGCCTTTAAAAACATGTTATTTCTTCCCACTGCCAAGTGATAGAGTGAGTGCCTTTGCTTATCATCCCACGTATCCAATAAAATTGGTAATGACTATTGATATTATTTCTTCCAAGGTCCAGAAAAGACTTGCAGAGTGAGGGAGTATTTTAATCCAAGTTTTCATGGAGATTAAGGAAAAAAAGTTAAGTCCATGTTCTGTTCATCTCTGATCATTTCAGGTATTATTAAGAACTTGTTTTCAGATATTCTTGGGGAAGTAAAGCCAAAAGAAATAAGTGGTACCAGACCTAAAAAACTTGGCAAATAGAATCATGTTATACCTTTAAGGGAGTCATTTAACAGCAGTTATATCCTGTGCTTGAGACAGTCTAGCTTCCTTGCTCCCTGCCTCCCTCCCTGCCATCTGTCTATCAGGAAATGTTAGTGTCTACACGTCAGACCTTATTCGAGGTTCTGGAAATACTGTGATGATGAATGTGGCAGAGTCCTTGCCCTAAAGAAGATCATCCTCTTCAGGGGAAACAAATAAGTTATAAGATCCCTATACTATGTTGTGCTAACTGTTAGGTTAGCAGTAAGCACCATGTGTTAAGGAAGTATACAGGGGAAACGCCTAATTCACGTGTAGGGTGTATACATGCATTTCACCATCTGACTTTACAATTCCTCCTTCTAAAGGGGTAGTGCATATTTCATTGCCTCTTGAATTTGGGTTTGGCCTTGTGATTTGCTTTTGATAACAGAATGGGACTTGTGATTTATTTTTGATAACAGAGTGAGTAGAAGTGCCAGTGTGCCAGTTTCAAGCCTCAGCCTTAAGGAGTCTAACATGTTTCTGCTTGCTCTCATGTACCTCTGCCATTTCATGAGTAATACATGCCCTGGTTAGCCTGTTGGTTCCAGGAAGGGGATGAGAGATGCATGAGCAAGTTTAGCTGAACCAGCCGAGCTACTGAACTGAGCCCAGCCTCAATCAGCCAACACCCATTTGACCCACAGATGCATGAGTTAAATAAATGCATATTGTTGTATGCTACTAAGGTTTTATGGCTGTTGTTACTTTAGCATTATTATATTTATAGTTGACTGATACAATCAATGAGTTAAGGAGATAACGTACAGGTCACAAAGATACTGTAGAAAAGAAGAAAAGATCTGGAGGAGGAGTCTGAAAAATTTTCACATTCATATTAGCAAGGGAGTTTGATGGGCCAAGATTTCAGTTGAAGTTCAACCAAATAGTGCCTATAATGCAATTTAAACTGAGTTGCACAAACGTTGTCTGGTCATAGCGTACCTTTATGGGTTACTTTTTTTTGTAATGACTTAAAGCATGTGAATATAATAAAGTAAATAGTAATCAGGGGGGAGAAACACATGATCTAACAATCCCTGCCTTCAGGTGAGATCTGGGAGGACTTCAGGAGTGGATTCTGTGTTAGGTGAAGGATGAACTCACAGGAGAATGGTCGTAGTTTGTCTACAATACTGATTTCCCTGAGACTATGAGCTTGTAGATTTTCTGTAGACCTTATGGTGTCTCCCACTGACAAATAGGGTAAACATCTAGATGTTGCTATATCCACCTCTTCTACTTACGGTCCACTGATGCATGGGAAGAGGCCCCAGCACTGGGCAAGTATAATTTATTCTCCTGGTATAAGCATTTTTGTAACTGGCTTGAGTTCCAAAATATTATGGCAATTTTTTGTTTGCTTAGCCCTTTTCTTCCACCAAGGAGACTATGGCACAACCAAAAATGTTAGGGGGGGTGGAAAGAGCTGTCAAAGCCCTACACTTTGAATTCCCATACCCTTCTCTAATTGTTCAAAGTAAATTTCAAATGTCAACTTTTCTTGAAGACTTGCATAATCCTTTTGCATTCAAAAATAATCTTGCTTTTCTCTGAAATTCCCTAGCATTTTACCCATGCCTCTTTTATGACATTTCTCACTTTCTATGTTTGTGTCATGCTTTTCCTCCACTAATAGACTGTTGACTCCTAAAGAGCAGAGACCAGGCCTCATCTACTGGATATCATCCAATACAGGGTATCATCCAGCAAGTGTTTGTAAGTGTGTAATTAATATTGATTTTTAATGTAGTTCACCCACCCCAAACCTTCAGTGGACCCATATTCCACAAACCCAAATCTTTATTTTATTTCCTGTTTCATTTGGAAGCGTTGTTTCCCACCATTTGTGGAACGCTTTTTCTGGGGAGAGTGAGATAACTAAATCAAAGTATAATTTCTGTTCTGATTCAATTTGGGCTTCCTCTCTGCTTATAGACTCAATTCAAATTCATTCTGTATACTGTTTCCTCAAAAAATTTGGACTTGATTTAACACATTCCAAAGTAAGAGAGGCAAAAACTGCAATTTCTCATCATAGAGGAAAACACAAACCAGTGAAGACTTGATAATTTGCCCCGCGCAAAGAAGATGCCTGTTATGGAAACCAAAACAAAGTGTGAAAAATCTAACATTTAATTTCTTAAAGGAAGGCTATACTTGCTGTTGCTGGCAAAAATATCCAGACATGAGGAGTTGTGACATGTTGCATCAAAATGTATATTAACGCCCTTTTATATCCATACACAAAGGCATTTAAATGAACTCATTCATTCAAAAGAAAGATTCCTGGCAAAAGTCATATATTTCTATTATTTTTGCATTAAAAATTAGGAAAATTTTGGCTTCATTTAAATATTTTTTCAATGCATTTTGACACTGCTAGGAACATAATTCTACTGTAAAATCCAAATCAATGGTTCTTAAAATTTCAGGAACATAAGCTTCAAGTGGAATGCTTATTAAAAATGCAAGTTCCCAGATCACACTTGAGATAGTCTGCATCTGCCCAGGAAATTACACTTTTTAACAGCCTCTGCAGGTGATTCTGCTGTAGGTTGTCCATGAACCACACTTTGAGACAAACTAAATTCCCTATAATACATGTGAGCAAATTTAAGACCACTGGATCTACTCAAAGAAAGTCATCCTTTATTAAATGTCCGATTGCTCCCCAGTTATAGTAGTGGCTACTATTTAAAGTGACCTCCTGGAAATGGAATAAAAGTGTGGTCTTCCAGAAACCTCTTTAGTTTCCGTTAGAGATATATCCAGATGGGCAAGTAGGTTCCTATCGTCCATCAGCCGACCAACCATTTCCTGTACCTTCTATCAAATCAGTTTTATCTTAATTTATTTTAAATAAACTCTCCTATATGAAAAAATGTTCTTAGCCAAAATTTGTTTGAAAAAGATATAATATGATAGCATGGTCACTAAATAACATTTATTTTATTTTGTTGAAAATTACAAATTTTTTGTGTACTATAAATAGGAACCATTTGTGTATCTTACTTAATAATTTGATCCATTTCCAATTTTTGTTCATTTTTATCATCTAGCCCTTCTTTTAAAAAAATAAAGTGTGGGGCCGGCCTGGTGGGGCAAGTGGTTAAGTGTACGTGCTCCGCTGCAGTGGCCCGGGGTTCACCGGTTCGGATCCCGGACGTGCACTGACGCACTGCTTGTTAAGCCATGCTGTGGCAGCATCCCGTATAAAGTAGAGGAAGATGGGCACGGATGTTAGCCCAGGGCCGGTCTTCCTCGGCCAAAAAGAGGAGGATTGGCATTGGATGTTAGCTCAAGGCTGGTCCTCCTCACAAAAAAATAGAAATAAATAAAGCCTGGCGGGGGGGCTGGCCCAGTGGCATAGTGGTTAAGTTTGTGCACTCTGCTTAGGCAGCCTGGGGTACGCAGGTTCAGATCCCGGGTGCAGATTTAAGCTTATCAAGCCATGCTGTGGCAGCATCCCACATATAAAGTAGAGGAAGATGGGCACAGATGTTAGCTCAGGGACAATCTTCTTTAGCAAAAAGAGGAGGATTGGCAACAGATGTTAGCTCAGGGCTAATCTTCCTCTTAAAAAAAAAATTAGAGCCTGGCAGAACATATAGGCATTTGATTTTCTGCTTTCATTCATATATATATTTAGCTAAAACGTATGTATCAAAAGTGTATTACCACGGTGCCATCAGTTCTTATTTCTTGATGTTATCATTAAATTCCTTGCCATATATTTTGTGCATGTGGTAAATTGGCTTCAAGGCTAAAACTCAGAACATGAGATCCTGGATTAACTTATTATTTTCTAAAAATAAATGTATACAAACAAAATCAATAACTGTGTGCCATAGAAGTGGGAAGGAAAAGTGTTTGTCTTAAAACCTAAATTGAAGATTGTTTAAAAAGTGAAACAAAGCTGAAAGAAATATCTATTGAACACCTAGTAAGTGACAGGTGCTGTGGTGAATAGAAATGACTTCAGGTCAAATGCCTTATTGTATTTAGAAGTTAGAAGGGAGACTAAATTGAGACTACATATCATGCCTGATTGGCAGGTAAGCCTGGTGGTCTAGTGGTTTAAGATTCCACGTGCTCACTGCTGGGTCATGGGTTCATTTTGCCACACCACCCACCTGTCAGTTGTCACAATGTGACACTGTGATGCTGAAAGCTGTACTACTGGTATTTCAAATGCCAGCAAGGTAGACAGGTTTCAGTGGAGCTTCCAGACTAAAACTAGGAAGAAGGACCTGGCCACCCACCTCCAAAAAATTGGCCATAAAACCCCTATGAACAGCAGCGAAGCACTGTCTGATACAGCATGGGAAGGTGGAGAGGGTGGTGCAGAAAGACCTAGCAAGGTTCGCTTCTGCTGTACACAGAGTTGCTAGAAGTTGGACTGGCTGGCACTGACAACAATAACCATGTTTGGCACTTAATTAGCCCATCTCATTTAATCCTCACAATGATAGCAAAATACATATAATACGATCTCATTTATGTAACAAAAGTCGTGTACGTTTAAACATCTCATTAATATATTTCCTATAGCTGTACAATATGTATGTTGGCAATTTTACTACAGTGTGGAAATGTCAGAGGTTATAGCCATGCTACTTTGGTTTGAATCTTGGTTTCACAGGTTATTAGCTTCATGCCTATGGACAAGTTATCTAATCTCTCCAAGTCTCAGTTTCTTCACTGGCAAAATGGAGATATTAATGACCTACATTTCATGTGGCAGTTATGAGAGTCAATGAGATAGTCCCAGTAAAACACATAGCCTGGTGTTCTGCACTAAACAAACATTCCATAAGTGTCATCACCATTGTTGTTAGTTTGGGACCATATAGAAACCTACTCTGGGATAATTCACATAAACTATTAATAATTTGCCCTGGGAAGAGGAGTGTAATGAGTAGAAGAGGATGACGAATTTGAGGAACACTTTTACTTATTAGTCTTCAATGTCTCTGTTTAGCAACATGAATATGTTTTGCTTTTGCAACTTAAACAATAACTTAAAAAAAAATATCTAAATAAAATGTTATTTCAAGTTCAAGATCATTATGATTATAAATGATCTAAAAATCTAATAAATCAGGTTTAAGATTATATTTGTATTAAAATACACTCATGCTTTTCTGTAGGTTTCTAAATTCTAATTAGTGAGCTTAATGTTGGATTTATCTCTTGATTTTTATATCTTTCTCATATTAGATTATAAGTTCCTTTCAGGCATAGGTAATATGTGTCCTGCCTATCTATGCATAATAGGTACTTTGGAAAAACATGTGGACAAATACGGGTTCACAGGTTCCAAGGATTTATCTTTCAACATGTCTGCTATTTAATTTGAAATTCATTAAATGATAATAAATTGAGATATTAAAAATGATGTATTTTAAAATTTTGACATGGTTCCAGAATTTGCTTCTTATATTTCCTCTCCTTTTCCTTCCTCCTTTCCCCACTTTTTTTTTTTTTTTGGTGTGGAGAGATGTGATGAAAAGCATGGGAAAGGTGAAGTATTAACTTAGTTTATACTATAAAAACAACAAGTCCATCTTTGAATAAATATTGGTGCTGCTAATGTATTCAAAGCACTTGGCTACATTACACTATATCGTGAAACAAGAGAGAAACGTGGGAATATATTAATAAGAATGAAATTCATCTATAACATTCCAATGATATAAAACAGATGATGTTAAACAAGTGCATAGTTGCCATGTGAATGGAAAGAACAGATAGCAGTGTAGACATTTAGAGGAGAGAGATTTCAATGGAAGGTGGTGAAGAGTTAGTTGGATTTTGATGTATGGGTAGGAGAGGAGTGAATATGGAGGAACAGAGAAGGCCTTCTGTAAAGAGAGTGATGAGGACTCAGATGCTAGTACAAGAGAGCACACAAAATGTGCCTACTATTTGTTTCCCTTTTATTCTCTTCTCCACTATCTGCATCATAGCCAACTAGAGGTAGGTGTCCAAAACGCATATTCCTAAGTCCCACTGCCAACCTACTGAATCAGACTTTCTGGAGCTTGTACCTCACTTTTTAATTTGATCCTCCAGTAATCTTATGAACACTTAAGTTTGAGATTCTTCAATCCCCTCATGTTTTTTATGAATAGTAGCAGTTTGATAACCAATAGATATGTCTGTGATAGATATACAGTGTTTAGTAAAAAACGCTCTCATGGATGCCATTTCTCAATGAATAATACGACTTTATTTTAAATTGATTCATACTCCCTCTTCCCCACTGTCTCTTGACATTGTCACATTTCTTTGAAGAAGAGTTTCTGCTCAGAGGCCAAATGTCATCAGGCTAGCATCCTATATGTGAGCAGGGTGGTGTTGTGGGCAGCATCATCCAGCTGTTCTGTAGATAGCCTTATCACTAATTATGCTGATCTCAACTCACAGCTCGTGGCTGTTCTACAAATCTGCTGACTACGAGGTTGGCACCTCTCCAGGGCATTGATGGATACGGTGAATTTCGCCTTCAATGAAGTCTTTTCATTTGCAAATTCTGAGCTTTTGCTTTCTCTATTATGGCATATCTTTAAAAATGATCCCATCTGCAAGGCATCCTCTCGAAGTTTGTCAATTCCTTATCTGCTTATGGTCTCACTCCTCTTGCTATTACTGTTGTATATGTGTGTGTGTAAATCTCAACTCTAATTTCAGTGGGATTTTGACTGAGTGGATATGCACTCAATTAATCTTGAACCTGAAAATCAAACGTTGTTTTAAATAATTCAAACTTTTACTAATTTGATGGACGTCAAATGGAATCTCAATATTGATTAAATTCACATGGCTTTGGTTATTAGGGAAGCTGAACATTTTTTATTAATTTAGTCTTCCCATGTATGTATTAGAGTTTGGGGGAGGTAGATTAAGTTCATGGCTGACTCAGGCACAGCAGCTATTCACAGCTACATGAAAATATGTGTTGCCAACCTCAGGTTTCAGGGAGCCTTTCTTTAAGGATTTCTATTCAGACAAAAATCTTCCTGTATAAAGGGGTACTTCTAAAAAACAGAAAGAGTTTAGTTTCCAAGTTAATTTAATGTCCCCCTCTCTCCTTCCTAAAATTTTGTAGGCAGTATTAATATTCTTTGCAAATATTTCCTTTATAGAGAATACAAAGGAAGTCTCTGGCCAATCTAATCTAGGGGGTTCATCATAAATTGTGAATTAGTTGAGCCTGAATCAATAGATTTTCAATGACTAGACCCAAAGATGTATCATTTTCCTATATATTAAACTTATTTTTATCATGTAGATACTGCAAGCAAATCTTACTGAAGAATGTAAGTGGCAACTACATCCTCCCACAGTGCAGGGACAAAAGCCTTGATATAATCCCTAAATCCTCTCTTTCCCCAACATCTCTCACCCAATCCATCAGAAGTTCTACCATCCAAATATAGCCACAAACCCACCCTTACCACCTCTCCAGTGATTCTACCTTCTTCTTCTTATTATTTTTTTTTTTGGTGAGGAAGATTAGCCCTGAGCTAACCTCCATTGCAAATCCTCCTCTTTTTCCTGAGAAAGATTGGCCCTGACCTAACATCTGTGCCCATCTTCCTCTATTTTACATGTAGGACGCTATGGCTTGATAAGCAGTGGGCAGGTCTGCGCCTGGGATCCGAACTCACAAACCCTGGGCCGCTGAAGTGGAGTGTGTGAACTTAATCACTATGCCACCGGGCCGGCCCCCTCTACCTTCTTTTAAGCTCCCATCATCCTTTATCCAGATTAGAGTAATTAGAGTAGTTATCTCCTAACTAGCCTTCTTGCGTGCACATAATTCTCCAAACAGTAGCCAGAGTCAAACTTTTAAAATGTAAGTCAAATCATGTCACCCCTCTTCCAACACTCTGCCATGCTCCCCATTCCATTTAGTATACAATGGCCTACAAGTTTCTACACGATCTGGTACCCAGTCCCTCTCTGTTTTCTTCTGCCACTTTTCCCTCCCTCATTCTTCCTTAACTACTCTTTACTGTCCCTTGAATATGCCAGGCATGTTCCTGTCTTAGGAGTTTTGCATTGGCTGTTTCCTCTATCTCCCTCACCATCTTCAAGTCCACGCCCAATAATAACCTTCTCAAAGTGGTTGGACCTGACCAGTCTCTTTAAAATAGAACTCCCCAGCATGTCCAGTTCTCTTTTCCCTACCTCCACATTGGCACTTTATTATCTTCAAATGAGGACAGAAATTTAGGTTATTTTGTTCACAAATGTATCCCCATTACTTGGAAGAGGGTCTGGCAGATAAGTATTCCATGAATATGTGTATAAATCCGGATCCAGACCATTTGATGTATATCCCATAATAGCCCCAAATACCTTTGCTAGATAGACACATATTAAAATTTTTTATTCCATGCAAACAAAACAGATTTATTGTTATTTTATGGACCTCAGTAGATCTTCCACTTCTGCTCAGCAAATTAAAGTATTTAGCTGACCAATGCTGATTTATAACATTGAAATGCGTTTCAGTTGAAAACTGATAAATAGTGGGTGGGATTTTTGGTACTTTTTATCAGAATTATAAGATTCCATGTAATAATAGTATCTTTACAAAATGCAAAATTTATTTTGTTACGCCTTGGACAAATGGCTTCTATTAACTTGTATGTAATATTACCTACAGTATAGTAATACAGGAAAAGCAAGATTGTTACTTTTGATCAAAAAGGAGAAATAATTTATTTCCATCTTTCTACTCGTATTTATTTTATTCAAAAAGACAGCTAGTGTAAAAAATATAAAGAAGTAAGAGAGTATATGTTTAACATTTGGATAGACAGTTTTTTGAAGCTAGAATTGTATTTTGTAATTACATGCCCTCAATTTATATTCAAGTAGACTAAATGTCAATTAAGTACTTGGATTTCAAGATTCAATCTGCAGTTTTGTTGAAATACCTCTCTGTATGTGTGTGTGTGCCTGTGTGTGTGTGTGTGTTCCTTCCCCATTTCTGTAAATTCTTTTTTCTATGCCATCAAAAGCTTTTTCAATTAGTAAATAGAATCAGCCTCCTAAAATAACAGACCATCTCTTCCACAGAAGATGTAAATGACAATGATGACACTTATAAACTTGATAAGGTCACATGTCAGAAGAGATTATTGCTTTCTGCCAGTTTTCAATTCTCTCTCCTTCTCCATATTTATATCATCAGAATAACCCTACCTGATCATGTCATGCATCTATCTAAAATCCAATAAATATAAGTTAGTTTATTTTAAGGAACGCCACCTAGTTTGAAGAAAGATTAATACAGGATAAACCAGAATAAATGATATGTACATTTAAAGATATCTTTGTAAAATGTAATGTTTACCAGACTTAAGTGAAAACTTCTTTTTTAGATACTAACCTTCAAAAAGAGTATTTAGAGCACACAGCTGTTAGAAAATGATGAGACTCTACCAAAAAATATTCTTGTGACATGCAGTCTCAGGATGTCACAATAAGTATGGCTGAGCTGAGAAAACACATCTTTGTTCAGTGTGAAAAGGTCTTTCATAACCATAATACAGTCCGGGTGCCATGCTCATGAGATGGCATAGAGATTAGCTTTTTATTCCACGGTTCCATTGAAATCATCCATTTTCAGTTTAAAAATCTTGCCAGAGGAAAATGAATATGGCTGAATTGAGGGATTGGTTCTGCCATTCACACACTGTGGGTTTGCATTCAGAAAGTAAAAAGAGAGGGGAAAAAACGAAGCGGATAGTAGTTGAGTATGATTCCCTTTGATGGAGCTGGGAGGCACCTTTATCCGCAGGCAATCATTTAACTCTAGATTAAGGCTTGTAGTGCCTCAGCAGGAGGTGCCAAGAAATGCTAGTTGATTGTGAAGAGCTTTATTTTTATTTCATTTCTGTGTTGATACCATACCCGTCATATATTGTATTTGCAATCATTTTTGTATTTTGCTTGCTTTCTTTCCAACTTTTCTGTCTCCAGTCTGTCTCTTAACCTTTCTAAGCTTCTCTTTCATCATCTGCACAATCACCTTCTCTAACTTGTTTTTGTGCTTTCCATCTTCTAGTCTTACCTCTCCACATTCCTTCTCCAGCTCTCCATTCAACCTCCATTTTCTGTTATTCACTACAGTAGAATTGAGACGACCTTGTGTGTCTCTTTCTCTGGTTTCCCACATCCAATTATTTGCTGAGTCTAGTACAATGTACCTCTGCAATGCCTGTTACCTCTCTTCTCTCCTTGCCTTTTCTTTGGCTGTTCTGATTTATATTTTCAGTACCATTTGCTGAGAATGATGTAATATCTTCCCAGATGGTCTTTCTGTCTCTTATTGTCTTTGCCCAAAACAAAGCAAACAAAAATCAATAAGAAAACCCTTTTACTTGATTACTGAAGAGCTATTGAACTGGGTACATAACCTTCAGCCTTCATTCAGTCCTTTTACAATGGACACACAACTTATCTTTCAGTTTTTCAACTCCTTTTCTCTCTAATTGAACTTATCCCTGTTTCCCCCAAATCAGTACATTTGAACTTCCCCACCATGGTACTTTGTTTTCCCCTTTTTGCTGAGTCAAAATTATACTCTTCCTTCCAAGGCCTAGCTCAAGTCATAAATTTTCATGATCTGCCATAAATATGGACTCTCCCTTCTTCAATCTCTCACAATATTTGTGGTGCTTCTCTGAAGGCATATGTAAGGTTTTGCTTTGTTTTATAATTTCTTCATCTCTTGCCCAAACTCCCTATTAGAGTAAACAGTTTGAAGCCAGGCATTGTATGTTGCCAACTGTTGTTTTCACCTTGTTTAACTTAGCACTTGCCTTGCAAGAGGAGAGAGCTCAATAAATTTTTATTTGAATTAAACTGCCCTGATTCAGTTCTATGTGCTTGATGTTGAGTCAATATCACTTAATGCTTCTGGCATCAGAAAAGTTCCTGATGGCTGCCTTCAAACCCTGGGAGTGTTATAAGACCAAGGTGATGGGACAGTTTTGGTCTTCTCCCAGGTTACTGAACTTCCTTCAAAATGCATGCAATCCTAAAGAACTACTACTAAGGGCTCACAATCACAGGATTTGCTAACCTGATGCTCTTACTCATGTGTTCCTTTTGCCAGGTGTTACTGCTAGGGCAGTCTTAAGCCATAACAGGACACTAAGGTCCACTGTAGATTAGATCCATCCTGCCCAGGAATGTCCTAGATCCTCAGAGACAGAGAAAGTATAAGAGTTAAGTGAAATTTATTAGCACAAAGGACTGCTATAGGTTTTAGTGCTAAAAGTTAAAAAATTCAAAGTTTGTGTATTCTTCTGGGATTCAATTTTTCTGTTGTTGTTATTCTTCAGGATAATCTGTGAAGCACTACCTTTTTCATTTTTAAAAACTCTCTTGATGTAACTGTATATGCGCTGATATTTGACCTTTTAATTAGTACCATATAATTATCAACATATGTAGATCGCATATAGCTATATGCCAATAAAAGTAAGAAAAATGGCACAAAAATTAAAGGGAATTATGGCATAGGCACTGCAGTAAAAACGAAATGTTACAAATTGGACTAACAACGAGCGAAGGAAAAACTAAGAACTGTCTCACTTAAAAAAGAAAAGGAAAACAAAGGACAATTTATTTTTCTCACATTTGACTAATTAGTTGTCAATCTTATACCTTATTATACTTAAATCTGATGTCAGACCTGAGTACAACAAGACCTCTGATTGACAAGGCAGTTTTTTACACATTCATGTGATGTTCTACTTATGTTCAACTAGGTATTTGATTGACATATGAAAAAGATCAACATATCCTTATGTTTCCATCTAAAAGTTGATGTTATCTAAAAGCAAAGTGGGAGATGGTCAGCAAGGATTTGATTATGCATTAATATTTTTTCTCTTTTTTTGGTTAATATAGAATGGTCACGAAATTAATTTTACTTTAGGATTTATTTTAGAGCATATTCTTACGGTATCGTATATGAGAACTATACTTAGCCATTGAAGTATATATGCTGCAAACCTTGATCCCAATCTCCTTCTTAGATTTATTATAGAACCTCATTATAATACAACTTGCTACTATATGGATTCAGACATAGTAAAAGTGAAATGCTGTTCGAAGTATAGCATCACTAAAATGTAAAAACAACAACATCAGACTAAGACGTTCCAATAATTGTGTTATTCAAGGTTACCATTATATTTCTTTTTGGTTGTAATTATTCTAAATTGTATTTCAAATGCTAATCAGTAAATAAATCATATAAATTATGCTTGTTTTGAGTAAAAATCTGAATGTGTTTTCATTTTATTTAAACTTGGGCATTTTCAAATTATTTTCTAAAGCAGCAAGGGATGTTCTAAAGTATGCCAATAAGTATTAGACCAGAGAGTGTGCCCTAGCTAATAGATGTAGACTTAAACAAAATTGAACATGTTTCTTTAGTGCTGGACTTCTCCAAGTCTTTGAAATGCTAATATAAGCTGTCAATATCAAAGAGTAGAAAATAATATCATGTTTCCCAAACTTCTTTGAACCAAACTCCTTTTCTGGGCAGCAGTAAGTGAGGACAGAAAAGATTTGTCTGACATCCTTCAGGAAATACGGCTCTGAGTGATTTTTCCTTTGTTATGAGAAGTATAATAAGATTGGTTAATTCTACTAATATTACTAGAAAAATAGTGCAGGGAAGTGTATTAAAAGCCTTAAAAACATGATACATTTTTTAACCCAGGATTTCAATTTTATTAAAAAGTGGGATTAATGAAGGATGCTTGTCTATAATAGTAAAAATATTGACCATGGTTAGATTTCAAAAAATAAGGAATAATTCAAGAGATTAAGTCCACTTCATAATATGCAGCATGAAATAGTATCAGCAACTAAAATCAATAGGGTAGAATTGTATTTACTGATACGAAAAGATGGTTCCAAAATATTACTGATACAGGCAAGTTACAAAATAGTGCCTACAAAATGATGTTTTGTAAAAATATGTCTAAATATGGATAGAAAAAATGAGAGACATATATCAAATTGATCATAGTAGTTTCTCTGGGTGGTGGGGATTTAAATGTGACTTTAAATTTCTCTTTGAAGTTTGTATTTTATAATTCATCTGGAATAACTTATATGGCTTCAGATAAAGAAGAAATATAAATTTAAAAAATAACATTATCCCAAACTTTAAGCTTCCTGCGGACAGAGAACTTTCAGTCCTTATAATCTTCACCACAGCCTCCGTCCCTGATTAGAGAGGGCTCAAAACCACCATGTTGAGCTGGACTAAACCAAACTTACTTGGATCATAGCCATCCTGATATAAAATAAATTGAAAAAGAGAAATGTTTCTATGGATAATGAAATGCATCGAAAAATTTAAAATAGACCGTTGGACACTGATCATGTTTGGCAGGTCATGATTTCCTCACCTCCTTGATCTCTGATAAGTCTGTGACATTCAGAAAGGAATAAGGAAGAAGCAAATGCATGAAGAATAGAGGAAAATTTTATGAGCAGGTAGTTTGTGAAATTGGAAAAATTTTTAACAGATTTATTGAGGTACAATTGATATACAAAAAAATGTACATGTTTAATTTGTACAATTTTCTGAGTGTGGACATATGTACACACCCATGAAACCATCACCACAATGAAGGTAATAAACATATCCTTCACCTCCAAAAGTTTCCTTGTATTCCTTAGGAGTTTTTAACCTACATGCAAGGTTATATTACAAAATGAATTTGCAGAGATTTGAGTATTTAGATATACACAACTATTAATACTACATTTTTAAACACTTGTGCATTTAAAATGGGTTGGTAAAATTTTATATAAATCTAAATATACAGTCTTTCAAGTCATACACAATTTTTTTTTCAAAGTTTCCCTTTATCAAAGAACTGGAAATGATTCATAGAGTTTCTGCCTTCAGGTAGGATTATGTTAAATCATTTCTGACAAAAGTGAACCTAACTTTGATTCACAATTGGTTTTACTCCCCCAAGTGAATTACGTTTTCCTTATGCTCATCCCTGATGAATTTCATTCTGTGCATTTCTGATCACCTCCTCCTTATAGTTTCCTCCTGTGCAGTTTCAAATTCTCATCCAAACCTCATGACCAGATTATGACATCAAGGTCACTGATGACAACTTTAAGCATCTTGAACCAAAGCCTAACCCTTGTAATACACTATTTCTGCAATTTTCTCCTTTCCATTGTGACCAAGATTGGCTTTACTCCAATCATAAACACATTTGAACAAGATTAGGAGTGGTTGAATCCACAAATCAAAATGAGCAAATTCTCATTATACCAGTACGTAAGACATTGTCCTGTTCTTATTCCTTTAATATACAAATCATTGAAGTTCTAGTTACTCCATAATCCCTCTTCCTTTGAGTGGTCCAGAACCATGCGTAAACACATAGAAGAATCCATGTCATTTAACATCTGATAATCCTGCCAGTTAATTCAGACCACCAACCCGTGTGTAAAATGAAAATAAGGTCTATGGAATTTCTTAACTTTGTATTATTTAAAACTTACAGATTTGTGAGTGTGGCTTTTTTGTAATGCAGTGAACTTTCACAAGTTTTATATGATGCCCACAAAGTTTTTGAGAAAATTATTTGAGCAGGAATGCTGCCAGCTTGGACTGAAACAGACTGAGCCAGTATAAAATAGAGAGTATAAAAGAGAGGCTATTGGACCTTGAAATTTTATTGGCAGGAAGAAGACAGGGAAAATTACTCAGCTGAAAACATGTCCTACCTTTCATTAAAAAGGAAAGATGACTCAGAGTGCAGAACTGAGAGCCCAGAGAGTCGAGCTGAGAGCATGGATGTTTGTTTCCAGGCCACGAGACCTAGCCAAGGAACTGCCAACATTTTCCCAGCTGCACTTGGAATTGCTATGAACCAGTGACTCCTTTGGGCTACTATTTTCCCCTTTTTAGAACACAAATGTCTATAGCAGTTGTAGTGAACAGACTCTAAGTTGGTCCCATGATCCCTACCTTCTGGGTATTCACACCTTTGTGTAAACTCTACCCTAGAGTGTGAGCAGAATTTGTGACTAGCTGCCAACCAATAGAATGTGGAAAATATATGGGATGTCACTCCTGTGACTGTTACATTTTAAAAACTCTGTATTGCTAGTAGATTATCACTTGTTCTTTAGCTGTCTTTGAAGAAGCAACCTGTCATGTTGTGAACTCCCCATGTAGAGGGCCGTGTAGTAGGAACAGTGGGCAACCTCTAGGAGCCGAGGGTGGCCTCCTGCTAATAACCAGCAAGAAGCGACTCCTGAAGCCATATGGCTGCAAATAAATGAATTATGTCAATATCTGAGGGAACATGGTAGCAGGTTTTTCCCTAGCTGTGCTTCCAGATGAGAACTCAACCCTGGTCAACACTTTGTGTTTGCAGCCTTGCAGAGGACCCCTGTAAGCCATGCCTGGACTCTTCACCTATGGAAGCTGAAGTAATAAATATGTGTTATTTTAAGCATCTAAGTTGTGGTAATTTGTTACACAGCAATGGAAAGCTAACAGAGCGGTTATCCTATGTCTATCCCACCATTGGATGTCGGGCATATGTGGGGCAGATAATTTGTCTTTTTAGTTTCGTAGATCCCTATATCAAGAGAAACTATACTTTGGCTACCTCATCTGCGCCTGGATCCAATTTGGATGAAAAGATTCTGTATTCTGATCTATCAGCTATATTAGATAAGACTTTTAGGGGCCTTGGAAGGGGATGAGTGCATTTTGCAAGTGGGAGGGATGTGAATCATTGGGGACATAGAAGTGAATCAACAAATCAGCCCACACTCAAGGGGAGAGAATACACCAGGGTGTGAATACCAGAAACAAGAATCACTGAGGGCCACCTTGAAGGCTAGCTACCACACATCTTTGCCTTTCAACAAGACAAGAATGCCCATTCTTGCCACTTCTATTCAACATGGTACTGAAAGTCCTAGTCAGAGCAAGTAAACAAGAAAAAAAAAAAAAAGACATCTAAATCAGAAAGGCAGAAGTAGAACTGTCTGTTTGCAGATGACACGATCTTATATATACAAAACCCTAAAAACTCCACCAAAAAACTGTTAGAACAAATTTAGCAAAGTAACAGGACACAAAATCAACATACAAAAATCAGTTGTGTTTATAAATACTAACAATGAACTATTTGAAAATGTTATTGAAACAATTCCACTTATAAGAGCATCAAAAGGATTCAAATACTTCAACTTTATGAGGTATCCCCAGTCTCCTAATCATTCTACATTCCTCTCACTCTCAGCTGGCATTGTTGTTTACCTGATAGGGTGCTAAAGACTTTCACCCAACAGAGAAATACTTTAGTTATTGTATTATTTGGGGGCCATTGTTTTTGAAAATGCCTATTTAAAGTTACACCCAGGCATGGAAGCACCTTGAGTCACCATAGCAAGTTTCCTGTGTTTCAGACATACTCCTCCCATCTCATTAATTAACAGCAACCCTATCTCCTAATGATAATCAGGGTTAATTTACTTATCCAGTGTAGTAATTTCTTTTTTTAACTATTACTCTAATGGCATGGAGGTCTACCAAATGACCATGTGGTAGTCATAGCTTTAAAGTTAGTGGAATCCTTATTGTGTTCTGTAATAGAAGTCCCTTCATATCTCTTGCTGGCAACAAGGACCTCTGATCTAGAAAAGCCTAAATTTGTGGGCATGAAAGCATGTGTCCCCTATTGGGTCTCTGAGATTGATGGTGAGTGGTACACTCCTACTTGCACCCAATGATTCTTAATTTTCAGGGATGCAGCAAGATATAATGACTTTCAGTTCAAAGCATATAATGCATCTTGAAGGATAACACTGGAATCGTACAAGGTGTTATGCCCAATTAAATCCCTTAATTATGCCTGCAAGAGACTATTCAAATTTTCTAAGAGGTGGCAACTTTTTGCTGATAGAAGAACCAGTGGATTCTGTACTCCTGTCCCCATTGTTGAACTTTCTTCATCAAAAAGTGAGTGGCTTATTAGAAGCAATATTATGAGGGATCCCATGAAAATAAAACAGACACTCTGTGAGCTCCTGGATAGGGTGCTAGCCCCTCATGGCTGGTTTGGCTGAGGTTTGTTCCCTGTCTCCTTGTAACCTAGGGCCCAGGCTGAAGGGGCAGCAGTTTCCCTAAAGAGGCCTCCTCTCGTGGTCATGGCAGAGGTACAAGAAGGAAAGCTCAACTGTGCAAGTACATTTTCATCCTCTGCTAGTTTCATGTTTGATAACATCCCATTGGCCAAACTAGTCACAAAACTGTGCCAAAAGTCAAGGGGTAGAGACATAGTTGGGAAGCAAATGAATAATTCTGAACAATTGAACAACCACAATCTGTTCTCATAAAGATTGGTACCCTTCCCAAATGCTAAATATAGTCACTCCCATTCAATACTCCCAAACACTTGGCTAATCATGGCATCAGAGTCACTAGAAATTCATGGTCTAGTTGTGACTCCTCTTGATCTGGAGAACTATGAACTAAAAAAAATAAATTATTTTCCCCACACATATCCAATATACAGTGGTGAAATCAGGGCAGGAGAGACCCAAGAAACATACCCATTTAAAAAGGGAAAAATAGGAAGACAAAGTAACTGGTTCATAGCATTTCTGATATCCCTCTAAGCAAAATTTGTCTGGACCTTTTCTCCAGGATATGAGGAATGTCGCTGGTTTAGTCACTGATTTTATTTCCTACGAGTGACTTCCAAGTCTATTATGTTCCATGGCTCTTATTAGCTCTGACTTTTGAAGCTATTTTATTTTCTAGTGTCTTCCTTAGATCATTTCTGAAGAGAGCATTGTGGAATATACCCTTTTTGTGGCTAGGCAACTTTCTCAACCTCTTTCTTGACTATAGAGAATTGAGACTGAGAGGTCTTTTTACATTTCAAACAGTCTCCATTATATTTAGTCCATGTTGGCAGTGTTTTTATAAATACAGGTTTCTCAAGAATTTTGTAGTTTTTATGTGTTTGGGTTACATTGACTCACACAGTTCTGTTTTGGGACATAAGTCTTCTAGACTCAATTATGTGTATATTAGACATGTCAGGATTCTGTGACACCACGTCCTAGATCCTTCTAGGAATTCTTTTTTCTATCTGAGAGAATCAACAAGGCTCCGATATAATTCTTTCACAAGTCCTAACAAAGCGTCCTACTTTGAAGGTATGTCTATCTGGAAACTCCTGGATTCGGCGAGGTTGTGTTATAAAGGCTGTATGTTTTATTTGATTGAAAATAGTCAAATTTTTCAACATTGCAGTTTATGGGTTTCAATATCCTCTCTAAAATGGGTTCGCAAAGTAGCCAATTCTTTCCTAAGCATCTCATTGTTATAGTACCTTATCGAATGTGCTAGTAACAACCACCTCATTCTTTAAAAAATTTCCAGTGACTTCTCCTTCCAATTCTACCACAGTTCGTTATGCACATGTTTTGTAGGCAACAGTTTTACCAAATGTTGCTGCTACATTATGTGGGTCACCATTTTTCTAGCCTTATATGATAGTTTCATCACCCCTTTTCCAGCCTCGTATAACAGTTGATTCACTGCCTAATGTCATATTACAAAACTAATATATGTTTTAGGAATCTGTCATCTATTGCTATCCAACAAGCCGCCACAAAACTCAGTGCCTTAAAATAGCAATTATTTATTTTTGCTCATTTTTATGTGAGTTGGCTGGGGGTCAGCTGATTTAGGCTGGACTGAGTTGGGCAGCTCTGCTTTAAGCTCTGAGTCTGAAGGTCTGGCTGGGCTTGATTGCACAATACTAGTTGGGTTTAGATCCATTCCACAAGTGTTCATTCTTTTGCTCAGGGGGAAGTGGCAGCAGCAACATGAAGAAACCTCTCTTCTCTTCTCAGGAGAAACCCTGAGAAGATGGTAGAGGTGCAAGAAAATAAGCCCAATGGTGTGATAACATTTCAAATCTCTGCTTGTATCACATTGGCTAATAGCCCATTGGCCAAAGCAAGTTTCATGGCAAAGGCAAGTATACTTTGCTATGGAGGAGGAAGAGAGAAGTGGTGAGTATTTTTGAACAACAATCTATTGCAAAATACGAGTGTTCTGACAACTGTCAAGTGTGTTCATCTTGACTGTGTACTCATAGACGGGGGAAGTAACAAGTGGGTTTAGGGATTCAGTGGTCCCACTGTGAGATAAATCTGGACCAGAACTTCATTTTCTACTTGGCCTATTCTAATGATGGGGGATGATTTGAGTTTGTTGGTATCAGTGTTAGCTCATACACTATATCCCACATCCTGCAAATGATTTGGATATTCTTTTTTCTAAAGTCCATATTTACTCTGATAAATGGCCATAGTCTTTCGGGAAAGAATCGGGGGAATCATTACTATGTCTTTTTGCAGTGGCATTGCAAAATCTTCCTCAAGTGGTCCTACCCTCTCTTTCAACTGATGAACTTTGGGTCTGAGAGCAGGCTCAAGACTGAGAAATTGAGCAAGGAATCATAATTCTCTGTTGCTGGATGGACATCATCTACTTTCTTTTCACTCACTTTTGATTTCTAACTGTTATGTGCATCAAACAATGCCCTCACAGGCTTCCAGTTATCTCACCCCAAGGAACACCGTGGACACAGCCATCACCACAAATCCCTATGGGTCAGAACTTCCTAGCTTCTATTCTGGACTTTTTTTGGCTATTTATGGTAATTGACACCTGCCTGGTCTCTGACAGTTAAGCATTATGTCCTGCCCACTATTATTCTGCAAGCCTATCATACCCACTCACACTGGAAAGCCTGTTTCCATAAAAGTATTCCTTATGTTCAACCTTGGCCCACAGAGAAGAGCCACCATTGAGCTTCTCAGTGATCTGGTGGCCCCCTCACTAGCACATTGCTCATTGTTACAGTGAAGAGAATATCTTCTGGGCCTTCTCAGGTAATACAGTCAGCTGATGTTCTCTGTGGCCTTATATAGTAAATACATTCTAGCATGCCTAATCTTTAAGCCTCTCTACTTCTTTTCTTCATATTCTATAAGGAAGTTTTAGCTTCTCTACTTTATTAACTATTGGCTATTTTCTCTCAAGCTTAAAGAAAGTGTTCCTTCTGCATATTGGTGCTGGCTCCAAAGTGTTCTTGACAGGTCATAACACATTGACATTATTTTATATTTTCACATATGTATGTATACCTTGATGGATATAGTATTATTTTATTTATTTACTTATTTTTTTATGAACACTTAACATGAGATCTAACCTCTTAACACAGTACAAAATATAGTATTGTTAATTATAGGCACAGTGCTGTACAGCAGAACTCTAGAACTTATTCGTTTGTATAACTGAAACTTTGGTATTATGTAATTTAAAAGTAGTAATAAATATCACAATGAAGAGATTGAAGGTCTTTTTTATATTGATTACTATCATCAGACCTGGATGCCATTTTGAATTCTAGAGATATTTATTTTTATTTGTATATGATTTTGCATATAAAATATTAAACTATGGTTATACTTCTGTTCAGGGATAAGTTAAAGGGCATTGTGATAACTGTGAAAAAAATAAGCTTTCCTATAGTATTTGAAACTTGACAACTATGAAACCATGAAGACTGAAGAGAGATAGTTGGTATAAACTGTAAAGAAATCCTAACCTGTCTTATAGCAAGTGTCTTTATAAGATGAGTGAGAAGAAATAACTTATAAGTGATACAGCCACGAGCAAGTCAACCCATCTTTCCTTTCATAAAGATAAATGTCATAATAGATCAGCGCTCTGCCTCTATTTTGTATATTCAATGTATATTTTTTTCGTCTTCTCTTCTTTGGGACTGAAATTACGTTAGAGAGTAGTTAGAGAAAATTGAAAGTGTTTTGGATCATGTAGAAATAAAAAGTTCAGACTGCAGTGAAACCTTTAATAACTTGTGAATTATGTCATCTGTGAAGTAACAATAGATGACAAACTCAGCTGTGAGCAGAAGAAAAGCATCCTTTTCTTAAAAAAAGAAAAAAGCCAGTTTCCGTCTAGAGTTAGGATCAGATTTAGATGTTCAATGTTCTTTGTGCAAAGTTTTAATGCCTCATGAAGTATATCTTAGATACAATGAAGATACTATCTTTAATAGAGTCTGGGGTGCAATTACCAGTTTCTAATGTGTTAAACTTATTTGGGTGGTCTCGTGTTGGGAAGAAATTCAGTTTGTATGTACCTAGATTATTTTACGAAGGGACTGATTACCTCTTCCATATGTAGACTAAATTTTCTGATAAACAAAGAGATTTCTTATTGCAAATTCACCATGTATTATTGCTAATACTGTCCACTTGATAATTCATTATTTCCTCTTGCATGACTAATAAACATCTTATACTTGAAATCTACAAAAGAGATCTCTTTACACCCCAAATCACCTTGGTAGCAGAAATCAGAAGATCTTTAACATTTTGTTTTCAGAAATGTTTTTCTTTGTGTTGAATATGCAGTTAAATTTTTAAAAGTTATATACATGGAACACTCTTTGCCAAGAGATTCTCATTTTTCTCTTTTAGATTTTAATTATCAGAAATTCTAACTGCTTAAAAATATGTTTCATTGGTTTATAGGTCTGTCCTCAGTCTGGCAGTCAAGTTGCACATATCTATTAGTAATACTCAGAGAATAAAATGTCTTAGTGAAATTTCAGGTTAGAAGTAATCCAATTGCATCATGTAATATAGTAAAAAATTAAACTGATATGTAACAGAATTCAGCATTCTGTTTATTAAACATTCATCAGAAGCCTGTGTGAGCTTGACTTTTTTTGGAAATCTCAATTCAAACAATCTGTTTTTCTGTTTTGAGTTCTATTTATTTTCTCCTTGAGAAAAATGACCCCTTTTATTTTTTCTCCTATGAAACATAAGAGTTTATAGTATGTCATTCACTTTATAGCTTCTACTCTATAATCTTATGATTAATTTCTCAAATTCAGTATTTTCTCCTGTTTACCTTCATCCATAAGACCTTAAAGAATAGTTCATAGAATTATATTATTTAGAAAATAGAGAAAATTTATCCGTAATCCTAATCAATTAAATTTACATAACCACATGTATTTTTGCACATTCCCTTCTTGTCTATTTTCGTGTGAATCTACTTACATATCGTCACATTTGTATCCTGAGTTTTCACTTGGCAATATTTAATAAGCATTATACTATAATCTTTATAATGATCATTTACAATTTTAATAACTTTCTTTTGGCTTAACATTATCTAATAAGCCTAAACTTTATAATAATCACTTAATATTTTAATTCCCATTGACTATTCCATATAGTGAATATGCTGTATTTTAAGGAATAATTTCCCTGATGCTTGTTATTTTGATGTCTTCCAGTTTTTTCCATTATAAATTATGCTCCAATGAATAGCTCTTAATATCTATGGAGACAGACAGACACAATCAGACAGAGAGAACGACCACCCGGTACAATGTTAATATTTGGATAACTTCGAAGAAAGATACATAGGAATTCTTTGAACTATTTATGCAACTCATCTATAAATCTGAAATTATATCAAAATAATTTGAGTCCATTTGAATAAGGAGAATTACTGGGTCAAATGTTATGCATGTTTTGAAAACTTTCTTTTTGTATTGTCATCTTTTACCAATAAGTGGTGTAGCAGCATGTGAGCATCTGTTTCATTGCTCGATTAGCAAGTGATCTATGAATAATCCATGTAGAGAAGGGATTTCTGCTCTTTGCTAAATTCATCAGCAAGTTCTGAGTTGGAGATGGAAGGCTGTGGAAATGTGAAAAGCATAGAGGTAAGGAGAAGAGGGAAGAAATACTACATTTAGAGGAATATCCATGTCAAAAATTTTTTCCAGTTATCTTTGGAAGTATTCACATACAGAACAAGTGTGGAAATGACAATAGATTGTTGTTTTTGTGGGGTGATTTTTCTTCATTGGCATGTTTCTATCTGGCATACATGCTCTGTAGAGTGACTCCACCATTGTTAGTAAAATTCATAACATGCGTATGTGCAAAGTCATAGAGACAAATATTTTAAAGCTGGAAGGAAACTTAGAGATGCCCGAACCCAAATCCTGCAATTTTACAGATAAAAATATGGAAACCTAGCATTAAAGAGCATGGTTAATTTACAAACTAGTCAGCTATACAGCCATTTCTACAGCAAAGTCGCTGTTTTTAATATTCCTGGGCCTTTTCCATAAACATAATCTTAGTAAGTCTGTAGAATGAAAACAGATCCTACCACTTTCATGTAAAACTGACTGTCAATTACTTGATGTTCTCTTAGTTTTCGGTAGTTTTTAGACTTCTATGCATCAGTGGACTATTTAAGTTATCCAAGGCTCTTAAGAAAAGCATGTGAAAGTGTACACAGACCTGTGTGCATCCTGGACAAAAGTTATGTTTTATTGTTATTTGTTATTATTATTTTGAAGAACAACATAGTTCACGTCAGAAATATTTATAATTGAAGAACTTCATCAGAGGTCCCCTACTGATTTTTCAGCACATGTATATTGACTGTTTATTATGTGTCATCTGTTCTTTCTTCTAGGTGCTAGGGATTGGGAATACAACGCTAAACAAAACAAAATCTAGACTTCACGGAACTTCAAGTTTATTGAGAAATTTACAGTCAAGTTGGTCTTAGTTTAATGTGAACTAAATAAGTTGCTCTTATATGTAATTGAAATTAATTGTAAAGATAATTTCCATGATCTTTCTCCTGAGGAAAAAACTATAAATCTATAAAGATCACGGACGGTGCTTAGGATCACCATTTGTAAAAACACAAGCATGAGAAGGAGAGATAGAAATAGCCTTTCATGGCAGCCAGGTGTTGTGCATTTTATAGCTTTAGGTTTACCAGTTCAGCACTAAAGAAGTGTTAATTCATTCATTTTTAGCATTTAAAATTTTTCCTTCCATCAGATGTTAGGAATGTGGCTCACTGTCTCCTAGACCAAGTAGGAGGATGTCTTTTTTTTTTAAGAGTTTAATTAGAAATCTTTAATTTTGTAGAGTTTTATAAAAGAAAACGTAGCTCAATGTATGCTTTTACTACTAACTCTATTAACAATATGTAATAAGATTTGTTTTAAGTGAATTACAACTTGTCTTCCTGGAGTCTGTTGACCTTTTAAAGGATTTTCCCTTTTTTTTTTTTTAAATTTTTTGTTTATTGCAGTAACATTGGTTTTTAACATTGTAAAAATTTCAGGTGTACATCATTATACTTCTATTTCTGCATAGATTGCATCATGTTCACCACCAAAATACTAATTACAACCCATCACCACACACATGTACCGAATTATCCCTTTCACCCTCCTCCCTCCCCCCTTCCCCTCTGGTAACCACCAATCCAATCTCTGTCTCTATGTGTTTGTTTGTTGTTGTCTTTATCTTCTACTTATCAGTGAGATCATATGGTATTTGAACCTTCTCCCTCTGACTTATTTCGCTTAGCATAATACCCTCAATGTCCATCCATGTTGTCACAAATGGCTGGATTTCATTGTTTCTTATAGCTGAGTAGTATTCCATTGTGTATATATGGTATCCTTATTTGAGATTCTTTTGGTGACTGAATGCTTAACTCAACCAGATTTACACCTTTGTTTAATGTCACCAAATTCACACTCACACATTTTTTCATTGGGTGGTGGCTTTTCCTAGAGCCCACGGTTTTGCTGTTAGGAACAAATGTGGCTACTGACATTTTTGTGCTCACGTGTACAAGTATATTCAGAGAATAAATTCCTACAGGAAAAATTCTTACTTGAAAGTTTTGTAAATTATTAGTTTAATAGATACTGTCATAATGTCCTCCAAAGCAGTTGCATCAACTTACATAGTGATTAACAATATAGGAAAGTGCTAGTTTCTTCACAAACTTGCCAAGACTGCATATGCTAAAACCTGTCCTTATAGGACAGGTTTCTAATATTGTTTTACTTTTTATCTATGCAGTTATAAGTAAGGATAAATGTCTGCACTGGATATTTGAAGAGATGTAGATTTTATACTTCTGGATAGTTGGGCAGGTTCTGAAAAAAAAGTAGTGTTTTTAGCTTGTGAATTTGGAAACTGCATTTCCACTTATTTTAGCAAAAGAAACATTGTCAAGTTAAAAAAATATGAAGTTATTTGATGTTAAGAATACTTTCAGCACATCTCTTCTCTCTTGGACAAAAATCTTTATTTTGGATATGTGGATATTTCTATTGACTTTGGTTTCATAGAAGTGCGTGGGTGTTTTCCTTCCATGAATAAGAATGAGCTGAGTTCATTTAAAAGTATTGAAAGAAAGATGGTGTCTTCCATACACAAAACCAATCTTTTAATTTTCTTGCTATCTTATACTGAATCAATGCACTGTGGCTGTGGAACAATGTATTGAAGTTATCCCGTTGGGATTTCCTGAAGGTGATTATTTTCTGAGAAAATTGTATTCCATTTGGCACATACCTTATTTTGGGGGAGAGGGGCTTAGAATTCTTTTGATTTTCTGTGAGTATAGGTAGCTGTCTTACTTTTGCAAATTTTGAAGCCTCATCTACGAGTAATGACATCTGTTTAATTCTACCATATGTTATTTTGGTGGCAGACAGCTAGCTACCTAGAGACTAAGCTAAAATGCACAGGATACAGGTGTCACATGGGTTGAATTGTAAATCTTTTAACAAAACAATAATTACAATTTAATATAATTCATCACATCATCCTTGAAGATAAACATTTATGTCTAAAATATACGGATTAGATTTCGTCTCATTGTTTATGGATTTTATGAATTAATATGAAAAATATATTACATTATTCATTAGCTTTGGATGGCAACTGTATTATGAAGGCTACTTTTCAGTAAAATTCAATGGAGTTCATATCAGAATTTGGTGACAGGAACTATTAAGATTAAAGGTAGCATTTTGACTGACAGCTAGAAATCAAACTCAAGAACCTCATCATGGCAAATAAAGTGGCCCATTCCGATATTTTGAGGTGTCATATTGATGGAATAGCATTTTGTTGTAATATCAGTGATAGTAGAGGAAAACATTTCTTTTGAACCAGGTGGTTTTGGGGTTGTTTACCATTTGCTAATCATGTTTACCTAATTAATACCTTTATTTTCTGTTCTGGTCAATGCCCTCTGTTTTATATTCTTTTTTTTGTTTTTTGAATTAGCAGAAGTTTCCAAACTCTATACATTAGCTGATATTTTTTTCTTTGCAAAAAGAAACATTGGAGAAAACATAACATTTATTGAGTGCTTACAATATACCGTACAAAGCATTGTGCTCAGTGCTTTACCTAACTCATTTTGTAGATGAGAAAACCAGGCCTCAGAAAGTGTAGGTAACTTGCAAATGACTCAACAGTTTAGTGGTGGAGTCATGATTTGAACTCACGACTGTTGAACTTTAAAAGCCAATCTCTTATCACAGTGCTATGTTACTCCGGTTGGGCTAGCTAGTGGGGAAAGGGGGCCAATTGCCAGCTGTTTGAACAGCTGAATGCAGCTGTCTAAACTTACTACATCTTGCTGTGCATTTCAGGAACCTACTGCTTTGTAATTCGGGCAGAGAATCACAGTAATTTGCTCTTTTATTAATCTGTGTGATGACGTCCTTGAAATTTTTTCACAAAGTTGAAGGGAATTTGCATTTGTCGAGGTTCTTCTATATAATGGTCATGCTATTTATGGTCACATTTTAATCCTCATTTTACATCTATGAAGTAAAGATGGACAACTTAAGGCTTCTTAGCTTGCCCAAGGGTGAAAAGTGTTCTAAGTGCAGTTCTAAACTTCAGAGGTTCCCATCATGCCCATGGATGTAAAGTTAACCAAAATATAACCATTTTGTCCTACAGAGACAAACATTATAAAAGGGTTTAACTATTTTTGTGCTTCCCCTAAATATAAAGCACAATAAAGTTTTTAAGTGCTTGCCTCAAATCTAAAAAAACTATGGTTTTCACTTATTTTGTATTTTCAAAGACAATTTTAACTTGTTTTCAAATGGGAAAAATGTGTCATTTTTTTCTGGTACCTTAAGATTTCAAGAAATACACATATGATGATCTTATGACTCTGCCTTTTCCCACCAGAGTGGACCTACTTTTCAGAACCAAAATATCATTTTTTTTTTACCAGTGGGAGCTTTGGGGAAATGTTTTAGGTAACGGAATAGCCTATTTTGACACGTCTTCATTATTCCATTTCAGATATGCCTCAGGTCAAACACCATATTCTTGAAACACTATGTCTCAAATAAAAGCCCTTTGTAGAAAACCCAAAGAAGAATTTGATGTCATGTTTCCCTAAAACCAATCCCAAGGTGACATTATATTCTGCTTAGGGTATGTGTTGATGAGTTGAAATGGGCTGAAACCAGGTCTGAGCTTGAACATTAACCATATTTTAAGAATTACCAAGAACTTTAAGCAAAGGAATTAAAAATTCTTAAGCGATTGAAGTTTAAGCTTAATTTAGTCTTATGAATTTGAAAGAAAGAGATTTGGAGATTTTTTTATGCCATTCACATTATTATGAATATCATTCACATTAAAATAATGAATTAAACAATCCATTTCCTATATGGTAGTCCTTAGAGATGAGAATCACGACCTTCCTCTCATGTAATACTTAAATATCCACAAAAAATGTAGCTTTCTCTGTACAGCCTCAGTCTATTTCCTTCAACAAGAATTAATTGCTGTGTACTTATTTGGCTACACTGGGTATTTGGTTTGTTTGGGAAGTATGCTTTACCTACATCATTTGTTACACGATGTTTCAGAGATGGGGCAACAATTCAGAAACATCCTCTTACCATAAGATTTATGAATTTTAAAGACTCCATGTTGGTTTGTTAAAATAAAATATGTTGTTCACAAAGAAATAAAAACTAGGAAGTAATAACTTTTGAGAGATGTCGATTTAACATGTCCTATGTAGGTAAGAATTTTATTAAGTGGGGCTTTTAGGATTAAATGGTCTTCCCCACCCAGAATAATAACCAAATTAGAAAACTCCTGTTATCTCCTTCCTTCCAAAAGAAAGGAACAGGTATTTCAATAAGCACTTTACACAACTTATTTTATTTCTTCATTAAACAATACCATGAGATAGGAATTGTTAATCCTGGTTTACAAATGAGCAAGCTGAGGCTTAGTAAATTCAGTAACTTGATCAAGGTCATAAATATAATAAGTAGCAGAGTTAGAATTCCAAAATACTGAATAAATGCTTGGTGAAATGAATGGATAAATAAAAAAGTTGGGTTGTGCTTATGCTATACTATATCCAAATCCAAGACACAAGTTTATATTGTGAAATGGTCACACAATTTGTATCCCTAGGACCTTCATTCAGTGTAAGAATATGCGAACTAACAGAGAAGAGACAAGTCTGGATGACTCTCGAGGCTCATCCTCCATCTGCTTCTGGTAGCTTAGTAAAGACTTGGCTTAGCTGATTTGGCTTAGTTTGCGGAACAAGCTGATACCAGAGGCTTAGCTTTGGAGGCCCTCTGTCCAGCACTCCCCGCTCTCCCATTTCTGTTGTAGACCAAGGAGCTTCCATTGTTGCATGGTTGTGTGGGTTCTCCCTGCCTCCTGGTTCTTATAAATATGTGAAGCTTTCCAAGGTTAGAGCCCCCCTCAATGGGAAAGCATCCAGCCCGGCGATGCTCATCTTAGCGTATCTGTGGAATAATGTGAGATTGGGAGGATCAAGTGTGCTCTGCTGTTTCTCTGTTTATAAGTTTTTACCTAATAAACATTATTTAATATTTGCACCATGGAGTATGCATATCCGTGTTCCCTTTGCACAACACTAGAATATTCTGTGCAGTTTAAAACAAAGCTAATATTGAGTAACTCTTTGTTAATTTCATATGTGATCACTGCAGATGAGAATTCTTTGAAGCTGAACTGTTTAAAATAGATTCTTTTATCATTCATTCTCATCGTAGCATTTTGTTTTCTGCTGCCTTACACCCGATAATCCCCCAAATGTGAGCCCAGTCTACTCAGGGATCAGCTTCATCAAAAACAAACCAAAATTCAGAAGAAAATGTTATACACTGGGATTATTCAGCATGTATCTTCTATGTCAGACAGAAACATCTTTTGCTAAGTAAAGAGAATCCCACAAGGAGATGAAAATAGGCCACTTCATGCCAGTGTGTTTCTCCCTTTCTCTCCCTCCCTTTTCCTCCCTCTATTGACATCTTTCCCTCTTCTTCTCTCTTCCATGACCTTTCTCTCTCCTTGATTCTTTTTTCTCCAGTGAATATGCTGTCCAAAAAAAGCACAAATGTACAATAAAAATTATTTCCTAAAATCAATATGATAAAAGCTTCATGTCAGTGAAATACATCCTATGATGTGATAGAATCTGTTTCTTATTTGTAAATTCATTTAACTATCCTTGGTGACTATGTCATTTTTCCTTTCCAAGATAAATATTCAATTTTCCAGAAAATTCAATATTTGGGGTTCTTATATAAGTCTATGCTGATTTGTTAAGGGAGTTGTAGAAAATACACAATTCATAATAGGAGCAAAGTCTATCTTCTTTCATTTAATATCAAAGGAATCCCAGGTGATTTTTTTCTCTCACTTTTTAAATATCCCAATATCATTTTGGGAAGAAAACACAATTAATCCATGAAACAGAAAACCATAATTTGAAATTAATGAACAAATCTGGTACACTCATCAGTTACTATTATTTTTATTACGTTCAAAGCCTCAAATTTCTGCCATTTATTACCAATGTTATTTATTACCACATAGTAATGTTTTAATCAGTTAAACAAAAGTTTTAAAGGTTGATAATAGTTCTCGAGAAGAAAGAAAACCTGTCGTACACTGTTGGTGAAACTGGAAACTGATGAAACCTATTCTCAAATGAGATCTGGCAATAATTACCAAATTGGAAATATACGTAATAAAGTACACCAAGATATACATACGCCAATGTGATTACAGCTCTCTTGAAGAGAACAAACATAATCACAATAAGTCCCTGTCAATAAGTGCTTGTTTATGCTTGCTTATGTTGTGCGTCACGGTACGTCCCCATGATCCTGACACTGCTGAAATGAGGTAGATGTGTATATGTTGATTTGAATAAAAACCTTCAAGATGTACTATTAAGTGAAAAATATGGTATAGAAAAGTGAGTACAGTATGGTCATTTTTTATGTTTTAAAATGGATATATATTTCTATATGCAGCTATATGCATGGAAACTTTATCTGGACTTACAGACTAGTAACCGTTAATATTGGCTCCCTTTGAGAAGAGGGACCTAGGGGTGTGGGGTTGTGGAAGGTTTTAACTTCTCATTATATACTTCTCTGAGGATTTATCATATCTAATTATCTGAGTATATTACTTTATTATTTTTTAAATATCAAGAGGCTAGTGAAATTATAGGCCATTCTGGCGTTAAGATACATCAATAAATATAATTTGGAAATATTAACTTGTGGCTGACACTAGGAAAACATTGCAATATAAATCTGGAACTTACTATGTATCCTCTACAAAAAAGAAGCCTGATTTTAAACTAGATGCTCAGGATTCCTGGAGCAAGTTTTAGAATGACTGACTAGAACAATTGCTTGGTGACAGGAAAAGAATGAACAATTACTAATGTGTGTTTGCTCAGGCCCCAGTAGCCAGGCAATTCAGTCAGGTTCCTGGGATAATAGAAAGAAGCAATCTTCTGTTCTCCATGCCATCGGTAATATAGACTCCAAGCCCCCCCTCCTCAGAGCCTCTCGGCAGGCTCTCATGGACTCTTGCCCAGGCACAGCAATCAATGGTCCCCTGGTCACATAGAGGTGTCCACTTTCCCTCTTTTGATACCCTGGTGCTCACTGTATGGATGTGTAGATCCATTGTCACTGCATTGTGGGCTCTGGTCCTGGCCAGGGTTGTAGCCCCAGCTGTCATCTCCTCAGTGGATTTCTCAGTGTCCTCATTGAAATGGGAGGAAATGCACTTTTCTCATCTGTTTTGAGTTTTGCTGTTGGGTCCAAAACAGAGTTCACAAAACAATTCAGATGACACCAGTGTGAAGCACTCCAAATCTTTCTTCTCTTCTGGCATCATCCCTTTTCTTCCCTCTACACTAAAACCAAACTTGTAGACCATGAAGCCCGTTACTCTCAGCATGAATCATACTATCTGAGAGGTTAGAGATGAACTTGAATTCTTGGCATTTAACTCTGGAGATCTGCTGTCAGCTTTAACATGTTCGTTGGATTTATTGTACTTTCCTGAAAATAGAATGGTGGCTATTCTATCTACACAAACAGAATGGAGCATATCACCAATCAATATGGTTTCAGTGACTATCTGGATGCTGATATTCCCAAATACTGTAACTGTTTTCTGAGGTCTAAAGCAGAGGCTATTAATCTGGGTTACATAAGACATCCCAGATTCAGCGTATCTTGACTTAGAATCACTATTTTTCCTTAATCTAATAGTTAAAAGTGCAAGACTTTGGAGTCATGGGTCTGAATTGTGGCTTTTTCATTTGCTAGCTGCATAATCTAGTGCAAGTAGGTTATCAAATATCTTTGAGTCTGACTTCTTTCATATCTAAGAGTTGGTGTGAAAAATAAAGATAATAATCATCGTGAACTGCCTGGAAAACACTACTTAGCACTTTTAAGTAAGCACTCTTAAGTAAGAGGTCTACAAAAATGTGGAACTTGGATGGTTATTATTGTTTCTTAAACCCATTAATGGTACCACCCTACACTGGTCACAACAGCTAGAAACATTTGAGTATTCTCAAACTCCTTCCTCCCACCTTCTAAATTCAATCCATCACGATGGACTCTAGAGCCAGCTCTGCCTCTTACTAGCTGTGTGAGTTTAGGCAAGATAATTAACCTCTCTGTTCTTTCATTTCTTCATTGGTGGAGATAATAATACTTAGCTCGCAGGATTGCTGTATTAAATGAGATGATATATGTAAAGTATCTGCTACATAATAAACATTATAAAAGTAGTAATAAACTTATAATACATAAGACCACACATTTTATGTAATATTAACTATGTATAATTAATAATTTTTTAATTTCATACTTTAAGTTATTTTATGATTAACAAATAATTTTATTATAGAACTAATAATTATAACATAATCATATAACATAAAACAATAAACATTATTTAAGTCTTTTCTATAATAATATTACTAATAATATTAGAAAATATTATTAACACTGGTCTTTGTGGGTCGGTTTATTTTAATAAGAAATTCAATTTCTCTCATTGAAGGTGGTATTCAGATTTTGTATTTCATCTTGTGTCAGGTCTAGTACGCTGTATTTTTCGATAAATTTGTCCAATTCATCTAAGCTATTGGCTTTTTTTGCCACAACAGTTGTTAAAAATCTTCTCTTTTTAAGAAAGAGAAAATATTCTCATTTTAAGTCTGTAAGATCTAGAGTGATAGCCCCTATTTTATTATTGATATTGATAATTTATATTTTCTCTCTTTTTATTAATTAATTTAGGAAGGAGTTTATCAATTTTGTTAACCTTTCAAAGAACCAAATTTTCAATTTATTAGTTTTTCTACTATTTGTCTTTTTCAAAAATTTCATCCCTTCTACTGTCTTTCCATTTACTTTGCTCATATTTTTCTAGATTCCTAAGGTGGAACCAGAGGCAGTTGATTTTATACCACTCTTCTTTCAATTTTAAAGCTCTTAAATTTCTCTTTAAGTGCTACTTTAGTTGCTTCCAACAAATTTCGATATGTTAAATTTTCATCATTTATTTGGAAGTATTTTCTCATTTCTCTTGTGATTTCTTCTTTGACTTTGAGGATTATATAGAAGTGAGTGAGTTAATTTCTAAATATTTTGGTTATCTTAGATATATTATTGTTTTGAGTTCTAATTTAATTGTATTGTGGTCAGAGAACATACTTTGTATGATTTGTCTTTTTAAATTTATGTATAATTGTTTTAATTGCTTAGCACATTGTTTATCATAGTGAATATACTACATGTCTTTGAAAAGCATACACGCCTGCCAATGTTAGGTGTGGCGTTCTATGGATATAAATTAGATCAATGTTGTTGATGGTGTTGTACAAATTTTTCTCTATTTGTTCTATCAGTTACTGAAAAAGAATCATTATTATTTTTGAAACTCAGTTTTCTTTTATGTAATTAAAGAGTTGGGCTGGATAATCCATAAGGACGCTAATAATCCTGCTGAGCTGAAAGTTTTAGGAGACTATGACTTAAATTTGCATATGTTTAAAGGTCATTTTTCCTCTGTGACTATATAGTCTTTTCTGGTATGCTAAGCAATTTTAGATGATTACTTACCTTTGCTATAATGTCATTTCCCCTGGGAAAAATAAAAATTTTGTAAATTGAGAAGTATATTCCTATTCTCCTTTGAAAATTATAGAGATGTTATCTTAAGAAAAGACATATGACCCAGGACAAAATATACATCACATTTTTGAATGCAGTAATAGTGAATACTCTGAACAGTTATATGTAAATATACTTTAAAAGGGTGGATCATTTGTTCAAACAGCTTATATTAAAAAATCAGACAATTTTGATAAAAACATTAGCTACTCTGTCAGTAGTCAAAATTTGACAAAATGAAACGGAGTGGTTAAAATCATTTGACAATCTCAATTGGGTAAAATGTAAATTTTTCTGGTAGATGTCATTCAGATTTTTTTTAAATTTTTTTACAGCTGCACTGCTCTTTTTGCCTCTTATTCTTAGCAATTTTTTTTAGTAAATATATCATATTTTCTCTTGATGTTCAAAGTTACATTGAATATATCAAGGGCTCAGTATCATAAACTCTTTCTCCATGACATGCCCAGATAGCTCCATCTTCTCCTCTCAGATATTGGTGGACTAAATCAGAACTGTAATTATGATCTCTGAGAATATATTTTACAATGTCCTACTCTGGAATGTACCACTAGGCTGGTCTTGCACTGGGATTATTCATAATTTGAACCAAGAGTGGATGGTTAATTTAAGATACTTAATTTAATCTTTAGGTTGACTAGTATCCATGGAGTTTAGCGGGGGTGACTAGCGATGCTAAAGCAACCAGATGATCACTTTCTGGGATCTGGAAATAGAGAATGTAGAGAGGAGAAGCCAATTTGAGGTAAGAGACAAACAGAAAACATGAAGATCATGAGACAAAAATAGAGAGTTGCTGGTGCCCAGAGTTGCCCTGATTCTTGATTATTCATTCATTATACAAATATTTATAGGCACTCTATCATGTTGCAGGGACTGTTCTAGAAGCTGGGGGTGTGACAATCAAAGTGAATGCTTTCTTGTCCCAGTTCCAGTTTCATCCCAAGTATATGCATATGTTGACTTACCTTTTATTGAGATTGGGTTTTATTTACTAAAACTCAAAAGAGCCTAACAAATATTTTAAGAGAATGACAATCTTATAGTAATTTTTTGTAAAATTATAAGGGAATTTTCTCTTTTATCACCAGGTGTTACTTGAAGAGATTTTGAAAAAAAAAAAATTACAACTTTATTTCATGTAGTTGTTGGTTTTGTCAACAGTTTTGTATACTAAGTTATTTTAAACATAGGCTCATATCTGCATTGAATTTCTTCATGTAATGGTTACATGAGGTTATAACATCAAGAAACAAAACTTATAAAATTAGTTAACTGAAATCAAAGAGTGTAGAGAAATAATTGAAGAAGTCTGATCTGTTAAAGCTTATGAGCATAGAGACTTCTTCCAACTAAATTTTGTCTGTTTTAGTAATCACTTTTTATAATTCAGACTCAAGATTTTCCTCGTCCAAAACTTCAGATTAATGGAATTCTGATTGTTTTATTATGCTTGTTCATGATTTTGTTATATGATATTTCCAAAATCTTGCCTTTGGGAAAACTGCTTAGAGCCTCGGTGACATTAACCTGGCCCCAGAAACTACCACTCAGAGGTCAGGAGAAGATGGCAGCAGAGGAAATGGATATAATACAGATATATAAACCTGAGTGGAGTAAGTACTGGGAGTAAATATGAAGTGTGACATCATTCAAAACTGTGATATTTTCTAGATAAAAATGATGTTTAATGAATGAATACAGAGCATACAAATCACAGGGAGAGTAGTGGTTCAATATTAGCATTTTATCAATTCCTAAAATTCTAAACTTCACATCTAGGGTGAAGTTAATTGATCATTTTATAGTCTACTAATGGAGTCTTACTGAATAACAAATAATATCTACCACTTCATACTGCGAGATACTCTTCTAAGTGTTTTACATATGTTAACTCTTCAATCCTCGTTATAACACTATGTGGTAGGCACTCTTATTATCCCCACTTCACAGATAAGCTAACTGAAGATCGAAGAAGTTCCATAATCTGCCAAGTTATACTGCAAGTCAGTGTCGGAGCTGGAATTGAGACCCAGGCAATCTCGCTGTAGACTCCAATCTGTCAGCCCCTTTGCTGTACTGGCTCTTGTTCCCTTACGGTTTCCTGACACAGAAGTCCCAGTGCTGACCTCTGTTTTGGGGCCTGCCCCATACTGACCGGTTAGAGTTCTCAAGCTTGTGTTGTGCCTCTGATCGCTTGGGCAGAAAGGAGTATTTGTGTGTCAAGAAAATATGAACATTTAAGCAAATGTCATGGTTCTAATCATGTTCACCTTAGTTAGAATGGAAGAAATATACTTCAATTATTTTTATTTTTTTTGTCTCTAAGACAAATAAGATTATACTGAAAATTTTATAACAGTTAATTTTATGAAATCTAACAAAATTCAACAAGCCAAAGTTTCCCTTTTTATCTCAAAGTATGGTATCTATACATAAGCTAAAATCTGTTTTCAAGCTGTTGAGCGAACACTTCCAATTTCTATACTTCCAATTTCTTTTTCTTTTTAAGCAGTTTTATTGAGGTGTAATTGATATACAGTAAACTGCACATATTTAAAATGTTTAATTTGGTATGTTTTGGCATATTTATACATCAAGGAAACCATCACCACAATCAAGATAATAAACATATCTGACCACCCACAAAGGTTTCTTTGTGACTCTTTGTAATTCCTCCCTCTAGCATCTCCCCATCAACCTTCCCAAGGCAACCACTGATCTGCTTTCTATTGCTACTGAATAGTTTGCATTTTCTATAATTTTTTTATAAATGGAATCATACAATATGATTTTTTTGTCTGAGTTTCTTATTCAACATAATTATTTTGAGATGCATCCATGTTTCTGTCTGAGCAATAACTTATTCCTTTTTATCACTGAGTTTTGTTCCATTGTATGGATATATCACAATACGCTTATCCGTTCCTCTGTTATCTATTCACTTCTTGATGGGCATTTGGAGTGTTACCAGTTTTTTGGCTATTACAAATTAAACTGCTATGAACATTGATGACAAGTCTCTGTATGGAAATATATTTTTATTTGTCTTGCATTGATATTTAGGTGTGGAATGGCTGGATCAGATGGCAGGTGAATGTTTAGTGTTTTAAGAAACTGTCAAACTATTTTCCAAAGTGGTTGCACCATTTTACATTCCCACTAGCAGTGAATAGGGTTCTAGTTCCTCCACATCCTCACTAACAATATGAGGTATGGGGGCCCGCCCAGTGGTGTAGCAGTTAAGTTCATGCATTCCGCCTCAGTGGCCCAGGGTTCCCTGGTTTGGATCCTGGGTGTGGACCTACCTGCTGCTCGTCAAGCCATGCTGAGACAGCATCTCACATAGAAGAGCTACAACTCTACAACTATGATACACACCTATGTACTGGGGCTCTGGGGAGAAAAAAGCAAAAGAGGAAGATTGGCAACAGATGTTAGCACAGGGCCAATCTTCCTCAAAAAAAAGAAGTTAAAAACCTAAAAAAAAAATATGAGACATGGTCATATTGATATGGTCAGTCTTTTTAATTTTAGCCTTCTAATAAGTGTGTAGTGGCACATTCTTATGGTTCCCTGTCTAACTTAGAAGTAAATAAAAGAGAGCTATTTTTCTGAATAGCTAATAAATTTCCGTAGAATTTAGGAAATAAAAAACTAAACTGAGAGCAAAATTACAGAAGATACATGTGGAATATTTACACATTTAAAAAATGTTTTCTTTTTCTTTGGAGCCAGTTATAGGGGGAGAGTTGGAATGCTTGTTTTTTAAAAGTAATTTTTGAAGGTTACGGTGGATGACATATTCACTTAGAATTCAAGTGTTATAACAAATCAACCATTTTACTTGATTGTGTTCCCTAATGAACACAAAAACAAACAAAAAGAAACCAAAACCAAACAAAAACTGTCATAGTATCATTAAATTATCTGAAGTCTGGCAGGAAGTTAGTGACTGAATTAGTACTAAAATTCAAGTTTCTTAACTTCTAAACTAGTGTCATTCTACTTCTCATATATCAGCATATTGTACAAATTGCTTTGGATTTAATACGCAGTTAGGAAATTTTGAGTGTATAATGAAAAGACACAAATCTGTTGCCTAAAGAGTGATGAGAATTGCTTATGCATGTCCACACAACATGAGTCAGAGGGGACAAATCACTCAGTTGAGCATGTGACCTGTATTTGTGTGATTGGAGTGAAGTCGCTTTATCTGTTCAAGAACGGCTGCCAAGAGGGCACGTTACGAAGAATTGTGGAAAATAAGACAGCAGATTGTATAGGAAGAAGAGGTGGAAGGAAAGCAATGTAAGAATGAGCAAGAGTTGCAAAAATGCCGTGCAGAGATGGGTCTTGCAGGCAGAAAGCAATTAATAACCATATGGTCAGAGAGTTAGCTTTAAGTCCACAGAGGTACAGAAATGGGAGCCACAGAGATCATTCCAGATGCATGAATGGAGTGAAATGTAAAAATAAATCACAAGAATAAGAAACCCAAAGTAAAAGAATCTATCACTCACTAGATGTTGGAATACAGAAAGGGTGATGATATAGAACCTGAGAAAAAGAGAATATGTAAGACTTGATATGCCAAAAGATAGGGAAGATATGAAGAGTAGTTCAAAGGAAATCTTTGAAGGACTAAACAAAATAAGAAAAAACACAAGGTCCTAGAAATAGAAATTGTAGAGCATTGACAAGAGAAAAATCTGGAGTGAAATCGATTATCCATGCACTATTTGCATTTGTGGCTTGTTATAATGTTAAACAATAGGAAAATAGACAGGGATGGATTTACGTTTAATTTACAGAATATTATAAAATATATTAAATTTAAGTGAGAAGATATATTTATGACTTGGTGAGGGGATATAATGGTTTTTATAATATACTCCCAGCGTGGTTGCACCAAATTAATTAGCACCAATAGATGATGATTCATTGATGTTATTTATAAAAATAAACCAAATTTTATGAAAATGAAACAAACTAATAGAAATAAATATAAGGTCTTGCACATCACAAAACCAAATATAGACTTGGAAAAAGGCTTAGTAGCAACCAAATGCAAAGTATATTAGTGTTGCAGTGAATGGACTAGGAGATACTGACACATGTCATGGAATGGATCATTTTTACAATCACTTCTATTTACGATCCAAATTCATATTAAGAAGAAGCAGGAAAATTGAAAAAAGTATCAACCTCCCTATATCACTGATTTTCAGGCTTTCCATTTGTACCGGAATTTATTTCCAATAATGGTTTAGTTTAGATTCAAGTTGGATTATGCTCTCTTAGTAACAGCTGGAGTAGAATGGGTGTTTTTTTTCTAATATCAGTCCAAATATTGCCTAAAAAACTCACATATATCATTATATCATAAGAGGATTCAGTATTAGCCACTACCTTAGATATATTGGCATAGCTATTAATTCAGTCCTTCAAATTGTCAGGAATGTTGATGGTGTGTTCAACTGTGATGCATGGTGCCTCTCTCCAGGCAGAGGAGAGCTGAGTTTGCTGCGATTGGTGCTGGTCTATCTCCATCACAAAGGACAGATTCTCTCATTCCCTTTTGACTTTGCTTCTCATCCTTGTAATGGAGACTCCTTTGATTTTGTTTGGCGATTCACCATCTGCAGAAAAGGAGGGCAAGCCCGGAAAACTGGCGCTCTCACAATTTCACAGCGTCCTTGATTAAACTCCGTTTAATTCTGAAAATCTTAATCAAGGTAATTATCTGACTGAGGGTGTCTGCGTCCGCACTGGCTCCTCTTGTGGGTTCCTCCAGCAGCTGGAAAGTGTTCGGGACGTGGCAGCTCTCCACAATGGGCCCACTGTGGAGGAGGAGTGTGCGTGCTGACCAGCAGCTCTTTTTAGCACAGTCCTGAGTGTATGGCTATATTGATTTGTTTTTAAAACCTTCCAAATGTGTACAAAGCAGCCTGCATATTTTGTGCCAAAAGACTAGATTAGCTAATTTGAGGTAATGCTGAATTCAACCGTTTAATATATTTCTCCATAATTCCCATAATTCTCAAACCAAAGTGCACTAATTACTTATCTAGCACACTCACTACCTTCCCCAAAATACAAGAGGACGTTTAATCCAGAGAAAGGCCATAGGGCATGTCCAATTCATTCATTAGTCATTTTACGCCATTTGAGGTTTACCCAATGCTAAACATTTAAACTTTGTTTACTAGTCAACATTGCATGAAATACAAATGAAAATAAATTGTAGTATTAGAAATGTTACGCTCTGGCAAATTTAAAGTTCTGTTAGTCAAAATAGTTTTGAGAACTAGTGTTATGGATAACTACTGAGCTTAGAATTTTGTTGTGTTATGGTATTTTGTCCAAGAAAGTTCATCTGCAGTAGGAGGTGCATAGATTTTCTTAAAAATAATCCAGAATTTTCTCTTTGATTTATACCTCATGAGTGAATCGATCCACCAGAGCTATTATATATCTTCCTTTTTCCATTTCTTTCCGTCAAGGCCTTTAGTTTGTGGGTGGAGGAAAGATGAGAATCCTCTAGTCACGGCATTTCAGACTAAGATGGCCTTGGAGAGCCTCCAATCCACCATTTCTTACCTTTCTTAGTTTTATTTTTTTGTTGTTATTTTTCAAGTTGCTAAACTCTTTCATAATAATATAAAATCTAGTGAACAACTGCAGAAACTTCCCATTAATTTCAAGCTATGGGTACAAGTTATACAGATTATAAGCCAAATGTTTTAATTCATATCAGTATAATATTTAATATTATAAAGTTAATTTAATACAATATCCAACATATTCACAACATATAAAATTATATTGTCTCTTTCATTTGTTAATTCTCATTAAATAAATATATAAGAAAAAGTATTTTTGATGACAAAGAAATGTAAAAGGCTATATTTTATATTTTCTGTGTTTAGACTGAACACATTTCTACCAAAATAGATAAAATTGCTTTCATGTCTTCATGTTTAGAATTCTTCAACAATGTTTTAAAACATAACGTCCATATGCTATCTTAGGTAATGAAATAATATAGACTATGGTATGATCTTTTTGTAAGCATTTATCTGCTAATAACATATTGTCAATGTAAATCATTTTGAATTCTAATTTCTGACTTTATTTCTAATGTATTTATTTTTTTATAAATAAAAACTCCAACAGAATAGAAATGTTGCTATGTATTTTTTAAACATTAAGGTTATCTTGATATGTCATATAGGAATTTGTTAAGATGAATTCAACTTATTGGTCTGGCAAAGATTATCTTGACAGGAATTTTCAGTAGAGTATCTTGCCTACATTTTTCTCTAACTGGTTACTTTTCAATATTACAGTTCCTCATGCTACCTTCTTTAAAACAGTTATCCATTTTCATTATAAAAACATATGAATAAAAACAAAAATTTCAAAATTATGTAATAGATTTAATAAATAAAGTGGAAAGATAGAAGACATGCATGATAGTAGCAGCTTGTGTGACCAGGAAGATAAGAAAGTGGCTGAGGGTAAGGGGAACTCTGGATGATAATATTTTATTTCAAATTAAAAAAAACTTCAAGGAGGGGGCCGGCCCGTGGCTTAGCGGTTAAGTGCGCGCACTCTGGTACTGGCGGCCAGGGTTTGGATCCCGGGTGCGCACCGACACACTGCTTCTCCGGCCATGCTGAGGCCGCGTCCCACATACAGCAACTAGAAGGATGTGCAACTAAGACATACAACTATCTACTGGGGCTTTGGGGGAAAAAAGGAGGAGGATTGGCAATAGATGTTAGCTCAGAGCCAGTCTTCCTCAGCAAAAAGAGGAAGATTGGCATGGACGTTCGCTCAAAAACAAAAAAACAAACACCTTCAAGGAAATACTGCAAAATCCTAGCTATTGTCAGTTCTGAGTGGTCTGTGCAAATCTCTAAAAAAGCCTTTTCTGATTTAGTTTGCTTTGAAAATCTACCCAATAGCTTTCTGTCACTACTGACGATAAGAACAAGGTCACTTACTTCACATCTCTGCGCTTCAGTGATTCACTCTGCTTTATAGCATGACTGTAAAGATGAACTGGGGTTATATTCAGAAAGTGCCTAGCACAGTGCCTGGCCCAAGTAGCAAATCAAAATATCAGTTCCTTATCTTCTTCTTGTTCTTATCTCCTTCTTTCACCATGATGTTTACAAAATTGTCAATGTCTTGATGGTTTTTTTATCCTCCAACTCCTTCATATGGCTTTTGATCTCCTTATTACTAGCCCACAGTCCATTCCAGGTAGGTGCTAATTATCTTCCACCAGCATCCTGACAATCTCTTCCCTATGAGCAGTCCAACGGTGACTGTAAAACTCACTTTCTTCATTCACAGTCCAGTGAATCAGAATACTTTGAAGACCAGCGTGGATTTTTGTCCAATAATAAAAAAGTAACTACAAATCAGAAGTCGACTTTTACACATTTCAAACCAACAATTCTTCAATTGTACAACCATTTGACTTGACTTTTTTCCTTTTCCACCACAGAGAGTAGATAATGCTTGGGGAACTGAAACAGGAAAATATAAGACTGCTGATGGAATACGGGGAGCTTGAATCAGAAAGTCAATGTAACACCAGGATGATTTTTTTTTTTTGGTTATTAAAAGGCACATATTATGTAATTACTTAATAATAAACCAGTACACTTTATTCTGTATATGTTTTTATAACCATTATATTTAACAATATACAAAACAAAAGTCTATTCATATCACAGGTTACTAGAAAGAAATACTCTTATATTTCAGTGGTAGTGTCAGAAAGGATATTTTTCCTTCTCATTTTTGTGAATTTTCAAATTTTCTATAATTGAGCATGTGTTACTTTTGTATAAGAAAAATTGTGTGAATATTTAGAAGAAGAAAATGGGTAGTATCTTAGACGACTTGCATTTAAGCACATTTGTGCACACAATAAGATGAGGTATCACTTACGTAGAATAGTGGGGGGGACTTGGTACATTGACTATAGATGAACTTGAGTGCCACTCTCAGCAATTTTTGCTATAGACTCCCCACAAATCTATGAGGCATGTGGTGATGATTCTTAGAACAAGCAATCAAGGTTATTTCAGCCAGCAGCTGTCTCACCAACACCTCCAGGATGCCTTTGAAGATTGAAGGATGTTGATCAAAGCAAAGTCTTTTGTGTGACTTCAGAGATGTTTCAGCAGGGCACTAAAACAAAACAAGGGAACTGACATCAACTTAATTCCCCACCTGATGTGGTTTGTCCTATAGGCACCAAGCCTCTGATATTATGCATGCACAGGGATTTAGATGACAATACAGTGCTACTGCCATAGCAAAAACAGCATAGTATCTGTTAGTGTATAGTCCATGGTCCACAAATGTTTAAGAAAGAAAGGACCACATTTACTAGGATTAAATTCTCTTTCATGAGGCAAAATGGAATTTACAATTGACTAGATGGGTGCATTTGAAGGGTTAAAGACAGGTCCTACAGTAGCACTACAGAATTAGTTCTTCTCCGTATCAGCTTTGCACACAGGGACAAACAGGAGACCCCAAATTGCCCATCCCTATCTTGGCTTCCTGAAGAAAAAAGATCGCTCTATGTTAACTGGTAGGACTCAGCAAGGCAAAAAACAGTGATTTTGGAAAGCAAAGTCTTAAAATTCCCTAATGAATAGATTTGCAAGAGTAAAAACTGTTTCCCTATTCACATTCCATTAGAAAAATTTCAAGCATTAAGAAATTCTATAAACAGAGTCTAATATAAGTACACATTACAAAGTTCTATCAAAGTCGTAGAATTCCAAAGCAGCCAAGAACATGGAATAGATTTGAAGAATAAACAATCAGAAAGTTTAACAAATAATTTGAGGACTCATATAATATAATGTTTAGTTTTAAAATTCTGATTTCTGTTAGCTCTTCCCTCACTGTTGTAATTGTTTTCCTGAACAAAAAGATTAACTCCAAGTCTTCACTAAAAGAGGAAAATACTGGTTATCCTGTTATGGACATACTTAGCATGCTAACATCCACGTGCCCTCCCCCTCCCCCTTTTCTTTTTTTCCCTTTTTATCCTTCATCACATGAGAACAGAATCAGAAGGCTGGAAGCTTGCTTTCAGGAGCTCTTTTCCATCTAACCCTCGAGGGAAATCAGAGGTCCTCTGAACCACCAATAAGGTAACCCAGACTTTGAACCTGACGGGAGTACAAGACGGGAGTATAGTTGTGGCTTATTACAGCTCATAACCTAGGATTATATGGGATTGTCCAGGCAATTTAGTGAAATCCAGTTAACTGGATAGGAGATACACAAAGTAAAGGAAATTCACAAAATAGACAGTGTACAAACTGATGTGAGAAACTGGATTAAAGTTTGAGTTTTCCTTAGTATCCATGTCTGGTAACTACTACACATTGATATATTCTGATCATGATTGTAAAATCCAAGACACTTCCTGATTTGGCCTTGACTCATATTTCGAAGCATCACACTCACCTCATCATGCTTTTCCTATAGTGGACTATATGCTGGCCCAAATCTGCCCGTGCGCTTTCTTGCTTCTGTCACTGCCTATTACTTCAGCATTCACTCCACCTGGAATACCATGACAGTTCCCTCTCCATCTGAAGAACCTGGAGCGATTTCCAATGTCCCCAGTGAAAAGTGCAAAATGTGGAATTATTTCAATCTGTCTTTCTAATGGATCTTGATCATGCCATTATTATAGCACTTAATGCATACTGACTTTTCTTAAATTGAGTTCTATACATCTCTAAACTGTAAACTTCTTGAGGGCCAGTACCATTTATTACTAGAAGTATTAAGAGAATAAATCCTGGAGTCATGTATACCAGAAAGGATACCTAGCCTTTGCAACCTAGAGGCTGTTTGGACTTGAGAAAATATTCTTAACCTCTCTGAGCCTCAGTTTCCTAATTTGTTCCTCAGGGATATATCTGATATAGTTGTGGTGAGGGTTAAACATGATGGTGGATTTAAAGCCCTTAGCACAGTGGCTGGCACATAGTAAACATTTAATAAATACTATTATTACTGTCTATTTCACCCCAACGTGCATAGCATAGAGTCAAGCTCATATTGAATTCACAATAAAAGTGTACTAATTGCTTAATGAATGAATGAATGAAAATGTCTTCTTTTTAAAGTCGTTGAAGTTTCTCACTATTTTTTTTTTAATTTGTGAGAACTAAGGGGAAGTCATCAAAAAAGTTAGTTACATGTGCAACAAATAAGTCTGCTGAAATATCCACAAACCAACTGGGGAGCACTGTAATTGGTGAGTTGGGTGACTTTTCTGCTGGAGGCAGTTCCTTGGAAGAACAAGGAAATGCAAAGATATGTAAAGAGTGTCATCCAGCTGAGACAAGCTTATTAGTGCTCTCATTGACTCTGCCAGGAAGCGCACCTGCTAAAGCTCTGTCTGGGAACCCGCAGGGACTTGGATGGCCTCACATGTGCAATAACAGCCAGTGTACACAGTAAACCAGGTCGTCAGCCTGGGAATGGCCCTCATTCCACCAGCCTGTCCTTGTTTGGGTTGTAGTGCCACATATACGAGAAAGGAAAATCTTGGCTTTATAGACAAAGGAAAATGATTTACTTACGCCCCATGGAAATATATCTTTACAATAATTCAAGACCATCCTAAGGATTGAAAGTAAACTGGGAACAGGAATTGTCTATCCAAAGTAAACTGATTTGTCCACAGATAAAGGAAAATCTTTGAAAGTATTTTTCTTTATTACTCTGCACTGTAAAAGTATTCACATAATTTCCCATTATAACTAAAATAGGTACGCATGGTATTTCTTGAGTTGGACACAGTGATTCAGTGTCAAAATTGGATAATATAGTCCCCTCCCCCCATTTTTCTTAACTTAAAATGCAACGCAAATGTCAGTTGGGAACTTTTCTTCTTGAGATTTAGAAAAGATTATTTGAACCACAATTCCATAGCCTGGAAGTCCAAAGCCTGACCCAAGATTTCTAAGACTACCCGGGGTTATGATCTGCCAATCACCTCTGTTTCTTGGCTCTTGCTTTTTGTTTATTGTGGATTTTTTGGCCCCCCTATGAAATCTCTGTTCTGTAAAACATTAACCCAGATAGGAAATTCTGCCCCTTTGCTGTTTTCTACGAGACTTTGTGAATTTTAGACTTACTGTTGATTTGGGGTTATAAGGAGGGTCCACAGGATGCACTGATCAACAAAGGAGTGTAACATTTCATATTAAACATCCTCTTCTTAGAAAGCCTTTCAGTCAGACTACCACCAAAAGCAGAGCCCCTGCCTCATCATCCTCCAGCTTTTTGCCATCTCTCTGGTTCCTTTCTCTTCTTGTATCATTTTCCCCCCATTTTCCCCTTTCTTTTTCCTAGAACAAACAATCACAACAAACACCTACAAAATTCTTCTTTACCAGATGATGTCAGCATTGCATGCTGGTTGAGGCGTGGACTGTGGAGTGGCTTCCTTGGTTCGAATCCCAGCACTGCCACCTACAGCGGCGTGACTTTGGATAAGTCACCTAACCTCCATATCTCAGTCTCATCATCTGTGAAACGGAGGAGAAAAGAATTTATACCTCATAAAAGTCATGATGATTAAATTAGTTAATATATATAACCACTTAGAACAGTTCTTGGCACAGACTAAGCAACGAAAATGTTTATTAAAAATTTTTCTCTTCTGTTATTGTTGCTTGGACTCTCTCAGCCCCTTATCTTCAATCTCTGGTGACTTATCAAGATAGTTTCCAATAAAACACTTTTTCCTTCCTAAGAGGAATTCTGATGCCAAATGTTCATGGAACACTGGTTTCATGTTATGAAAATGTTTTCATCATGGAAATCATTTGTAAAATATTGATGTCTGCTATTATTTTATTCTATCAAGTACTAAAATACTACAAAGAACAGATATTTACAGATAAGCTGGTAACCAACCTTAGCACTTTATAGTCTTGAATTTATGCAACATGATCTCATTGGACATGTGATGATTAGAAAATAGATATTGTAGGGGCTGGCCCTATGTCAAAGCGGTTAAGTCCTGCAAATTCTGCTTCGGTGGCCTGGGTTTGCGGGATTGGATCCCAGGCGTGGACCTACAACACACATCAAGCCATGCTGTGGCAGCAACCCACATACAAAATAGAGGAAGACTGGCACAGATGTTAGCTCAAAGACAATCTTCCTCACCAAAAAAAACAAAATATAAAACAAAAAAAAAGAAAATGGATATTGTATAATTTCTTTCTGAAAGTTTATCAAGGGAGCAAAGTTTTCAAGTTCAAAGGCAACACCAGAAAAAATAATTTTTGTTTGGACTGTGCCACAAAACATTATCACTCAAAGCAAAAAGTTTTTCTTATGATGCTGAAAAGAAGCTGTTTATAATTCCAGCAATGGATGGGGCAATGACCAAAACCCGTGGTCCATTTAAACTTGCCTCTACATTAGAATGTTTCCTTCGATGAAATGATAAGCAGAACTATTTCAGGTCATCTCCTGGGTAGAGGGATAGCATGTGAACAATAGCTTGCAAGGACATTTTAAAATAAAAACCGATGTAAAAGAGGTATTGTTAAAAGTAAAGGAGAGGGCCGGCCCTGTGGCTTACTGGTTAAGTGCACGCACTCTGCTGCTGGCGGCCTGGGTTCGGATCCAGGGCTCGCACCGACGCACTGCTTGTCTGGCCATCCTGAGGCCACATACAGCAACTAGAAGGATGTGCAACTATGACATACAACTATCTACTGGGGCTTTGGGGGAAAAATAAATAAATAAATAAATAAAAAGTAAAGGAGAGTGGTAGGGAGGGGGAAAACTGATTAGGCAAAGATTAGCGCCAATTATCTAAGGACCAGGACAAATTAAACTGGGAATGCAGACCACTATCTACTCCACTGGCCATCAGCATCCTTTGGGACCCTTGTTAGAAGTGCAACTTCTGGACCCCCTCCCGCGTGTACCCAATCATACTTAGAATCTTTGTGGGAGGGATCCAGGGATCTGGTGATTCTTATTCATGTTCAAGTGTGACAAGCACTGAGGAATATGCATTTTTGAGTTGCCCACATTCTCTAAAATAATTTAAGTGAAAAATCCAACAGAAAGAGAGAAAAAGGGAGAGAGAGAAAGCAAACTAAATTTGGCATTTTACTTTATTTGAAATTTGCTGTTTAATCTCCTTGATTAAGGGAAGCATTATCTTTAGTTTACCTGCTTCGAGAATAAGTTGGTCACATGAAAGATAGTAATTTCCTGTGGAATTCTAGGATTACTTGAGTAAAGTATTAACTGGAATAAATCAATTTCTGCCAAATTTAACATCATACATGGCAGGAAGCCCTGAGCAATTGGATGTCAATTTCTCTAAAATGATGCTACATCCTCTGTATTTATCTGTGACATTTTTGGCAATCTATGTGCTATCGGGATGTGTAAGAGGACTGAGAAGAGAAGGTCATTTTACCAAGGCTTCTATAGATGCTGGTCTTAATCCAGGTAGACAGTAAGGAGTGTTTTGTTAGATCACTGATAGTCCTTAAAAGGCTAATGTGGAACCTGAGTTTCCAACACCTAAAGAGATAGAGAGATTTTTCTGCATTGAGTGACAAAACAAGAGAATACCAGAAGCAGGAGTTTCAAAATTTCTTCTTCTTAGAATCTAAGTCTGAAAAATGGTATAAAAGTCATTATTTATTTTAAAAAGGAAAATGTAGCCAAAATAAATAATTTTGAAGATGTTAATGCTTAGCATATGTTAAGCACTAAAGCAATGAATGTATAAACTATAAATATAATTTATTTACTTGTAATAAAATAGCATGTTACTAATTTCAAATTTAAAAGCTAAACATTTTCATATCACAAAGTTTTCCATTTTTTCACAAATTTGGTCATATATTCGATGTTTGATGAATCTGAAATAGTACTGTGTTTATAGTACAGCTGATGTAGAATATTAGATTTTTCTTTGGAATATAACTTTAAAATATTTGTCAACTAGCCTTAACATGAAAAAAATGCAGAAACATAATCTCACACAATTTCCTAAAAATGTGAGGTTGTAAAAGGATAGAATATAAAACAGAGCATGAAAAAAACGAGAAATTATGGTAGGCAGTAATAATCTCAGTTATTCATAAATCATTTAAAATGTTCCAGAACTATAGATGGTTATTGCAGGCTTCCAGGGTCCAGAGATTATGTATGACATTTTTTATCCAATAAAAGTATAATAAAGGCCAATTTAGATTGCTATTATGTTTGTTATAAACTTATGGGAACTAATCATATAACTGGAGCAACATAACAATGATACCAACATGTTACTATTTATTTTTCAAAGAATGCCACATTACCTATAGTACTACTGTTTTACTATATTATAAGGAAATAACAATCATGTGTATCAACATAGGAAAAAGTATCTATTTCACCCTCACCTTACACATTAAAAACTAGTTTATAGAAAATTGCTTTCTAGTTTCTTCCCAAATTAAGTGACATATTTTCGGTTACATTTTGCAATTCAGAAAGTTCACTTTTCTTTCTCATTTGGGAAGGTATATAATTTAAAACATAATCTACATTGTTAATGTAACTTTAAGCAATGTAAAGGAAAAAGTCTTAAATTGTTTATATACGTATATAGAAAAGGGAAAAGAAAAAAAAGATAGGCAGACAAAATTGGAATCAAAAGAGACGGGACATTTGCAATAAAACTATTAATTATATTTGAATTTAACAGACAAAATAGAAATCAACCAAAGATATGTGTTTTCTCATTAGAGGTAGTAGTTCTTTAAAAAATCCCTTCAAAGTTAAGTGAAAACACTTAAATTTTTTCAGTTCTTTTTTTTATTCTAAACTAGCCCCATCTTTGGTCAGTGGGAATCTTTGAGTTGGCTCTTGTGTCCTTTTGACATGATCCCACTAGTCTGTGGTACACTTACTTGTTTTCTGATATTTCAGGATTTCCTGCCCTACACCTGAATTCAGCCATTTTTTTCCCCCTTAGTAGTCCTAATTCTTCTTAATGGTGAATAGTTTTTAGAGACTATACCTGTGGCTAGGGATTGCTATGAACAATTTTTTTGGTAAATATTTATTTAAGTGTTCAAAAGGATTTTTCAAATTTTTTAGAATTGGTAACAACTTAGTCTTCCTGGCTCACATCCAAACTGTTTATTGTCATTTTTAAAAATTCCAATTTTATAAAGAAAAAAGAGGATTTGCACTGTTTTTTATTAACATTTATGTATTTATTAGCAAGATTGAATGTTTTGTTAGGGTTTATCAGTTATTTATATTCTTTTGTGACTTGCCTGTTCATGCTCTCAGGTTGTTGACTGTATTTTTTTTAATTTTATTTATTTTTTTTATTTTGGATGAGGAAGATTGTCCCTGAGCTAACATCTGCTGCCAATCTTCCTCTTTTTGCTTGAGGAAAATTATCCCTGAGCTAACATCTGTGCCAATCTTCCTCTATTTTGTATGTGGGACACTGCCACAGCATGGCTTAATGTGTGGTGTGTAGGTCTGCACCCAGGATCTGGGCCTGTGAACCCTGGGCTGCTGAAGCAGAATGTGTGAACTTAACCACTGCGCCACGAGGCCGGCCCCTGTTTACTATATTTTTTCTTCATATACCAAAAATAGAACCCTTTGTCTAATAAATGTTTTTAAAATGAAGTCTTATGTGTTGGGTCAGCATTCTGTCTTTCTAAGATTCACATTTCTACTGAAGATTATTTATTAAACAATCAACCTAAACAAATATTCATTGAATCCTATTCTGTGCCACACAACAAATATTTATTGAGTTCCTACTAAACCTGGTGGTACAGAGGTGAATAAAACAGAAAATAATTCCTGCTCCCCTGGGAATACAATTCTAATGGGAATATTAAAATCTTCATTATCTCAAAAATACTTGTATAAAAAGGGAATTGTTATATGTAATTTTAAAAATAAGTAAGAATAAAAATTTTCACTTTGGTTAATGTTTATCTCATCTTTATTTCAAAATAGCTTACACCTAAATCACAACATGATGTGATTTTGGGTCCTTAATATTTTTAAGGGTTTGCAACTAGTCCCTGAAATTCACACATGAGATTTTAATGTTTTTGAGTGAAGGCTTGCTTCTCGTTTTGCAAACACACATTAGACAGGTTTAGCTATTATTACACAATTATTATGGTGACATAATAATAATGAATATAATGTTACCGTGCATTACCATATACATACATATGCTCTTCCGTTTTGTAAATAATATTTAATATATTTTATGAATATTATTTGAAACTGTCATGTTAGTTAATATCAGCAGAACTACACCATGATGAAGTAACACTTATTATGAAAAAAGCTTTGCTTACCTCTCCCAAAAATTTAAGAAATGAAAGTTAGAAATGCATTTGTAGGTTTATATCAAGCAATCAAACATGCATCTTGGATTTTCTCGGATAGTCATAATTTTTAATATCTTATTCCATGGTTTCTAAAATTGCATTTAGAATTGTCAAATATCATGCATCCAATCTTTAGTCATAAAATGTTAGCATTGTTTGTATTTAGGAATCATTATGGGGATACTTTGGAAATTATGGTTTTATAGAAATAGATGCTTTCATTAAAAAATGAAAATAGGCTGAATGTACTTCTTGATTAAATGGATTAATAGTATTAATATATTGTTTTTAAAGAAAACCATATAGTTGTTGAAAGAGACCTGGACCTGAAGGGAGAATGCTAAGAAATTTTACAAAAAATTATTTGTCCATCCCCGCTCCCACAAGCTGACCACCATGAATTACATTGTAATGTCTGTTAACATGGTCATTTTCACTCCCAAATGAGTTTTAAACTGTATAAATTAGTAGGGAATTAATATCTGTGTATGATAGATGCTAGGTGCACATTGAAAGCATATAACTGACCCCCACCATATAGGTATTAGCAGATCATTTTTTTTTGGTTTCACTATTTGATTTAATAATATGCAAATTGAACTTATGCTTGAGCCCAAAACATCTTCAAGTCCTCCTGCAACTGATTGTGAAACACTAGATATAACCCATTGTCATATAAAAATACACAATGCTATAAACTAAAATGACAGAATGAGATTGTCTTAAATATTGACCTTTTACTACTTTCTGTGCAGTCATCAATTAAGATCTATTCTCATATGTGCGATTGCACAAATCCATTATTTATAGTAAAAGATAAGTGATGCTTTCTTCTCCAAATCTTCAGGCTAATGAAAAATGTGTTTTTAAAGGTATTTTCTTAATGCTGTGCAATTGGTTCAGGAACTTTGCTGCTTTCAATGCTATTTTTCCATTCCCGGTCCCTCAAAAGCACAGCTTAGCTTCGTTAAAAATAAAGATGTAAAAATGTCACTTATTTTTTGAAAATTCCCTAAAACTTTAAAGGCCTACACCATCTAATACTTAGACAATAAAGTATCAAAGGAGAAGCAAATACAAATAAAGCAAGTATTAACTATTTTTACAGTGCCTCAGTATTGGTGGTATTAACAAATGTATATAGCAAGTGAAAATACGCACAGGCAGGATTTGAATTATCACTAACTAGAGCAGAGCTGTGAAGAAAGGCACTGAAGATTGGGATTACCATTAGTAGAATGTTGCAATTGCCTGGGCAAATGATGATAAGGAGCAGAGAAACAGTAATTGGATTATGAAGAGAGAGAAGGGAACATGTTAGCACAAATAGTGTAGGCAGGAGATGATATTGCTATATATCAGTAGACTCATACTAGCTGTAAAAATATTCCATACTCTTTGGTAAATAACTAGTGGCCCAATCCCCTGACTCTTCAATTTCGCCTATTCCCTGAAAAAACTGTGGTTTCCAGGAACTTTAGCAAGGGGCATCCTAAATCCTGCTTTAGCACTAAGGCTAACATCCCTCTGATGCATTGGTCCTGTGTCACTCAGATTGTTGAATACTTTTAGTATTACTTCTGTCCTTAAGAAATAGATGTGGATGTCTTTCTTATTTATCCTGCTCAGCACTTGATACACACTTTCAATATGAGGATGCATGTCTTTCTTCAATTCAAGACTATTCTTAGCTAATATCTCTTCAATGATGTTTTTTCCTCTTCATATCTTCTATTTTCTTCTCCTGAAACCTCTATTGGACTGCTTTTGAATCCATGAATCTGTTCTACATGTCACTTAGCAGGATTTTCCTATTTTTAATACAGCATCATTTTATATTATTAATATAACACTGTTTAATATGCACATTTAAAAGGTCATTTTTGATTCTTCTATTTTCATTTTTTTCTAGAGAGAATCCATCTTCCGGTTGATTTCATTGACTGCTTCCCTTGTTATGAGTTTTACTCACGTGTTTTGAATTGCTCATCAAAAAGGAAACCTACTTCTTCCCCTTCCTCTTCTTATTCTTCCTCCCTCTTTTCTCAAACTCTGTGATGTCTAACAGTTTTGTAACTGTTTCTACCTGTCTTCCTAGGGGTCCCGATCCAGATCCAGTCACACACTGGTAGCTCAGAGATCTTGATGAGATAATAATTTGGGAAGTTGCAGCTTCTCTCAAGTCTTGATCTGCCAGGATATGTCCACTACCTTCTCCCCTTGGTTTTCAGCTTTATATGGCAGTCATAATTCAGGGTAAGGTTGAGAGGTTAGTTTTCTTTCTCCTTCAATAGGTAGGGAAGGAAGACCCCAGCCACACGTCTCCTGTAGAGAGCCTAGGTCCAGTCCACTTTACCCTTCTCATATGAAGAACTTTCAATCACCATTATCCCATGGGAATAGAACTCCCTACTTCCAAATTTCAGATTCTATGCATCTGCTTTTCAGGACAGATTACTCTCTGTGGCTTTCTTTCATTATGGGATCATAGCAGTACTTAACTTCCCATTTGGACACCAACATTTCATTTTACTTGGATCGTTTTACACTTTATCCTTTCTATAGACTTAGAAGAAGCGAAGATGGAGCTGTTATCACTCACGGTTCTAGCAGGAAACAGATGGCACACTCAAATTAGGATAATTCAAGGCAAGTTTTAAAAAGGGACCACTGAAAAAGATGTTTTCAGGGTGTAGGGAGTCAAAATCGATACTGTCATATTCCAGAGCTAGCTTGGAGAAGGACCTGAGAATGGTAATGGAGGGAGAAGGAAAGAGAATGGTGATAGAAGGAGGAGGAGGGAGGCCAAGATTGCCCTTTGTATGGACAAAATAAAAAAATCCAACTATATCCCCTCTCCTCCACACACGCACGCAAATTTATGAAACACTTTCTTGGGTTGATTTTTGCAATTTGCATCATTTGTGACCCCTAACACTGGCTTATGAATAGGTCACATGTATGGATGCTTTATGTGATGAAACACGAGGGAAACAATGGTGTAAGGTTATACAATTTTATTGCCGGGAGGACTCAGAACAACCTAAAAAGGTTGCAATGATAAGTATACAGTATTCATCCAAGAGAAATCATGGAGACTTTTAGTCAAGACGATGCTGTACATCTATGTTTTTTAAATTGGGCTAGATATCTTCTAGAGAAATTGCAGAGAGCAGGATAGAGAAGTGTGGAGAAGGGTTTGAGTGTTTCATAAGTATGTGTGTGTATGTGTGTTTGTGTGTGTGTGTCCGTGTGCAGGAAATGGGTGCAGTTGGGTTATTTTTAGTGGCAGTAGTGTAATATCCATACCAGAATGGTGACACCAATGGGTGTTGCTATTCACCCAAACTTTTTTTTTTTTTAATGTCAGCTTGCCTCCTTTCTCCCCTGATTTCTAGCATTTCCTATTCTTTTATTCACCCTTCCAAAGTAGAGCCTTGACTGGGTTTTCCTCAGTAACAGAAAATCCAGGACATCCTAGGCAGAGACCACAAGACCTTTGGGGTTAGAGTGAACGATTTGGTGTCTGACTTTGGCCATCTGATTTAAGGAATTAAGCTCTCTGAATAACAGATTCTTCACCTATGCAGTGGAGGCGGTTATGTCCACCTTTCCTTAGAGGTTCAAAACCAAAAGGCTATGACATGGGTGGAATTTCAGATTATCATTAAAGTAGTAGTTATTTTTAGAGAGGATCAGAGGAAAGGAGTATGCCCTAGAGCCTGAGAGTGGGCCAGAAAAAGAAATTTAAGAGAGGGCACTATGGCTAGGGAAGAAGAAAGACCTGTGAAGGCACAATGTCTCCAAAAAAATGTCTTCCTTACTTTTATTCAACATGCCAGCAACGCTCCCACATTAAGTTCTTTGCACTGGGTATTCCCTTTGCCACCAATATACTTCCTACAGATGTTTGCCTACTAAACTCCCTTACCTCTTTCAAGTCTTTGCTCACAAACCATCTTAATTAGGCTTACACTGTTCACCCTATTTGATATTGCAACCTATAGTCCCTAGCACTCCTAATCTCCTTTGCCTGGCTCCATTTTTTCCCATTCTAATATACTCTATAATTTACTTGTTTATTATGTCTATTGTTTTTTCTGCTGTTTGACAATATCTCATTGTCCCTACAACACCCTCACTAGAACACAGGCTCTATGTTGGCAAGGAGTTCTGTCTGTTTGTTCATGGATGTATATAACATAGGTTAGTGCTTGGGACATAGAAGGCACTTCATAAATATTAGCTGAATGAATAAATGTGTCACTCTAATAGTTGGAAGCAACCATACACAGATTTCCCTGGTTACCAGCTGAAGAATGGCATATATCATAACTGGAAGATTAGAGGGAAGCTGACCATGGGCTTTTGGAGGTTTCAGGGACTGAGAAACAATTTAGGGAAATTCTGTATGTTGCTCTACTATAAATTTCTTCTTCCAACCCACTGTCAAGGCAATTATACCCACTGTCTGAGTGTACAGTGGAGAGGTTCTCACAGAGGACCACCATTTTGGGTCAGCAGTTGGATCACAAGGAAGGCAAACATGCATAATTTTACATTCCCCTAGACAATAACAGTTTACTTTTTGTTTCATCGTTGTCAGATTGTTCTGAGTCTTCACAGTGATAAAGTTGTATAACTTTACACAGTTATCTCCCTCATATTTCATCCCATAAAGGTTCCACACATGTGACCTGTTCATAAGCCAGTGTTAGGGGATGTTTTATGTGAGCTATTATTTAAGCATGCTAAAATTAATAAAAAATATGGGAATGTTAAATATTTTCAAGATGACAACTGCAAGAAGTTATTTTGTGTGCGTGTGTTGGGGGCAAGTATAGAGGTGGCCATTAAACCACTGTGCATAAAGCTTTAACTGAAGAAAAATAAAGTCTTGAGACTATAGAGAAAAAAATCCCTCTGAATTTAAATAAGCTGCATTGGGCAACAGGCAAGAGATCTCACCCTGCAGCCACAATAATGGAGGCCGTGGAGGAAGACGCCCTAAGCCTGAGAAGGTCCCAGTAGTGTTAGAGAGATAGAAGGAGTTAGCGACTCCAAATCAGGATATGTTTGGCTTAAAACATTCTCAGTGCATTTGGACACACTATTTCAAATAAAAAGTTGTTCTTCCAGGTTCACAAGACACCCTCCTCTTCAAAGGAAGGAACAAATTTAGGCTTCCACTACAGAAACGTGGAAATTTGTAAATAATGCCGCCATATATGTCCTTTCAAGCTATACTTTCCATCCCTCCAGAGGGTACCATTCACTTAGATTTGGATGTGAAAAACAGTCCCTCTGGTGCAGTGGAGTCTGTGTAATGGTACAATGTAGCTCCCTGATTCTCAAGTACTTCTGATTAACTCTGACTTCAGTCCTGGGTACTAAAATATATTTTCTTATGTCTATTTATCACTCTATTAATTAATGGGAAATATGGCTTCTTAACTTTTCTTTCCATCTCTGAACTGCGTGTTTATAATCATCATTTAATCTAAATGATCACCTCTTCTTTTAATTAAAGTCATACGTTTTGTTTTTAAATATGCATTTCTGCTGGATCTTAGTCAATTCTTTTGTCTGCTACAACTGTGGTGGGCTTGTGGGGCAAAGACCTGCAAGGAGCTGTCCATCCTGGTCTATTTGGAAATTCACAATTGTGCCTTGAGTGACACAAGTGAAGAAGCTGGCTTCTTTCAAACCAATTATGTGGTTTCCAAATTTCAATGAACCATATAGAAAGAGCTGTAATCTACTAGTTTTCCACTTCTGGCTTACTTTTTTTTTTTTTTTGTGAGGAAGATCAGCCCTGAGCTAACATCCATGCTAATCCTCCCCTTCTTGCTGAGGAAGACCGGCTCTGAGCTAACATCTGTTGCCAATCCTCCTCCTTTTTTCTTCCCCAAAGCCCCAGTAGATAGTTGTATGTCATAGCTGCACATCCTTCTAGTTGCTGTATGTGGGACGCGGCCTCAGCAAGGCCGGAGAAGCAGTGTGTCAGTGCGCGCCTGGGATCCGAATCCAGGCCGCCAGTAGCAGAGCGCGCGCACTTAACCGCTAAGCCACGGGGCCGGTCCCCTGGCTTACTTTTGAGTCATTTAGTGTCAGTTAGACTGAGGCAAAGACAAGGACCTTGGAATGAATTATCCTGAGTGCTAGTTTTGTGCAGTAACTGTGAGCATCAAGTGACCTCACATTCCAGAGTATACACGTATTGTAGGAAGGGGATTTTTATAAGGGTTGTGAAAGGCTGTCCTTTTATTTGCTTTAAGAGACATGAGAAAAAATGGGGATTCCTTTAGAATGCCATATTGCTCCAGGCATTCAAATTGGTTATGAATTATATCACACTAAAATTAGATTAGTCAGATCTCTTTTTTAGATATTATATTCTTCATAAAATTTTTTTCTCTATGGTTTTCCCTCTTTCTAACTTACTTATGCTTTAATCTGTTATTAAATTCTATTTTCGTTTTTTACCATTTTTACCAAGGGCTTTTACCATTATTTTTTTTTCTATAGTAAATAATTACATAATTCATTTAGTTTACTTTTCCTTTTTGCCTTTTAAAATTAAATCTTTCAAAAATATATAATATGTACACATACATTTATATATACATGTTTATATGCACATGTACGTGTGTGTGTATATATATATTTGTGTGTATATATGTGTATATGTATATATACATACATATATATATAGTCAAGATTTATTATAAATAACCAGAGTCTTCTTTCTCATCTCTTCTCACCTCCAATCACTCTGATGTCAATCTCAACACTTTCTATATTTCTTCTTGTATTTAATTGATCAATTTTAAGTAACGTGATTAGATTGTTATATTTTGATTTCACCATATTAGACATAATGACATAATTTACTGATACCTTATTATGGAAAATTGAGATTCACTCACTTGTGGCACCACCCTCTCTCCTACACACATACAACACACACACACACACACACTCCGTCCTTCCTCCAAATCTCTCAAAATAATATCTAAAACTTTGGTTAAATCAATGTTTATTGCAGTCATTATTATGACTGTATAAAAATAATTCAGTGCTAAGCCATATAGTAAACTACAAATACATGTATTTTTTGTAAAACTTTATTTTCCTATTAAAGTTAAAATGGTTAAAAAGGGTCTTTTTTTTCTCTTGTGAAATTTTTCTATGTATATATCATAAAATATTCCTTAAGCTCTTTGACAGAGCAGACACACTCCTCTCATTGGAGTCAAACACATCAATAAACGAGAGGTTCCATATTCTTCTCCAAGATACCCTTTGCAGAGCCTTCCATATTTCTGCTGCAAACGGGACTGGTGGTTTGGTAGGCCTGCTGCATTCAACCTATGATTTCTCTTCATAATTATTTTAAAGATTTCCTTTGCTGTTTTTTTTTTTTTTTTTACCGTTGATGGCCCTGTTTTTGTGGATCCCATTTCTTTCTTTTTTCTAGATTTAATCTTTCACTGTAAAACACAGAATGAGTAAAATGAGGTAAAATTTTTGATCTTTCCCATGACTAGAAATATTTTCAGTCAATCCTTGATTCAATGTTTGGTTATATACAGAATTCTATGTTGAAAATAATTTTCCTAAATGATCTTGAAGTCTTATTCCCCATTATTTTCTAGCTCTTAATATTTCTTTTGAGAACTGGAATGTAGTTTTTTTAAGCTTTGTATCTACTTTATCTGTTATTTCCCCCATGCTGGAAATTTTAAGGTCTCTGCTTTCTCCACGATATTATGAAAATTTACATTGATGTGTCTTGTGAGTCTCCATTCATTATGCTGGCACTTGACAGCCTTTTTAAATTTGGAGATACGTGTCTTTCAGTTATGAAAGAAAATTTTATATAATTTGTTCAATATTTTTCTCTCACTCATTTTCTCCACATTATTTCTTATTGAGAACATATGCTTTTGGGGGTTGGACTTCCTAGGTTGTTCCTATAATTAAAATTTTTTTTTCATATTTTTCCTCTCTGAATTTTGAGTTCATTTTCTGTGAGATTTCTTCAACTCCACTTTTTTTATTTTTTGTTTTTTTTTTTGTGAGGAAGATCAGCCCTGAGCTAACATCTGCCAATCCTCCTCTTTTTGCTGAGGAAGACTGGCCCTGGGCTAACATCCATGCCCATCTTCCTCCACTTTTTCTTTTTTTTATATGAGACACCGCCACACCATGGCTTGACAAGCAGTGAGTCGGTGCGCACCAGAGATCCGACCCCCAGGCCACCACAGTGGAGCACGCGCACTTAACCACTACGCCACCTGGCGGCCCCTGTTCAACTCCACTTTTCAACCATCCTGTAAATGATATTTGTTTCTGTTATCATACTTTTAACATTCGAAAGCTGTATTTTTTGTTCTTTAAAAGTTTCTTTTTTATATATAGCATCTTGGCCTGGTTCTCTATTTTTGAGAGTATTAAAAGTTTTTACACATTTATTTTTATTTTCTTGTCTCTATTTTTTCTGAGTTCCTTTTGGGGGAGGAGGTATTTGGCTGTGAACTTTCATTTTTGAGAGTTGTCAAATGTCTAGTGATGTTTGGCTGTTTACCAATAATTTTATCAATAGTATAAATAATAGGCTGTTTATTAATAAAAAATAATAAAAGACTCTTTATCAATAAAGCATAAACTGTGGATTGGAAGCTCCGAGCATATGGGTGGCACAACGTGGACTGATGGAATCCATTATTGGATAATCAGGTAAGAACATAGCTCTTTTATTAGGCTATTCATAAATCCCTAGATTTTTTTCTTTCAAGTTGGCCAGTTTCTTTGGAGAGAAAACAACTCTCCTGTCCGGCTGGGAGGAGGGCATAAGCTTATCTGCTGATGGGGGCTGAGCCACAGAAAGGATATGCAGTGGCAATGGCAAGCCTGATGTGTAAGTAGCTAGAATTTGACTAAATCTTGCTGTTTTCAGCATGGTGCCTCATTCCTACCTTCTGTTGTGGCTGGTTCCCGTGTTTTATTCTTTAGCAAATAAATATATTCAATTTTTATTTGTCAAATATATCGCAATCAAGCTGGAAAAAATTTGAGTGATGTTTTGTAGGATGGGAGCTCTTAGAGACACGGGCAATGTGTGCTATCTTATGCCCTTGGCAGAGAAAACAGAGGGGTTGTGTATGTGGGTATAGCTCTTGTACTCTGCAGTCTTCTGAAGTTGCAAGACTCCATTAAGCCACCTAAATTAGTATATTAACTCCTATTCATGAGTGTTCGTAGGCCTTTTACTTTCTATGCTGGTAAAGTCTGTTTATTTTGGAAAGAAAAAGACCTATATTTCTATCTTCGAAGAACACTATCTGCTCATGGTAAACCCTGGTGCCCCAAACCATTTTTACTGACAGGTTAAGCTAAGAAGAAAATTTTTCAGTAATAAAGAAATTAATTTTACTTTTCTTCCATAAAAACATGAGAATAAAGGGTTTAATGTTATCAGCTGAGGGGAAATAATGAGTTATAGGTAGAAGAGGTGTAAAGTTAAAATAATTCCACTCACCATGTCACCTCATCCAGTTACTTTGATGTAGACTCTATAGTTATTTTATTTTGGAGATTTCACTATAACTGAACATTGCTCAAAAGCTAGGCATTCTATGAGTTGCTGTTGATTTTTTTTTTTTGATGTGGTTGCATCTTGGTTATATCTGTCTTAAAACTTCTCCAGACTAAAAGTGTTGTAACTCTGCTTGTGATATAAACCCTTGGGCATCAATTGCATCCATAAAGTAATCAAATGTGTTGACTTAACTAGAGATATAGACTGAAATTTTTATATATAGAATATATGGTTATATTTTCTTTATCTAGGTTACTAACTCCACAAGCAAATTACTATAGAAAGAATGATTGCTAATCTAAATATTACTTTGGGTATATATTCAGGTTTACAGTCCCTGGGCATGTGGAATCAGTATAGAACCTACCAGAAATAGACTACAGGTGGGTATACAAGAGACTCTTGGAAAGCTGAACTGGATTTGAGGGGAGTGATTAGGAAGGTAGAGGCTGGGTCGAGTGCCCCCAGTACCACCTTGGCGATTTGCTAGATGGACTCAGAGAACTCCACATATAGTTGTATTCATGGCTAAGTTTTATTACAACGAAATCAACATCATCAAGGGAAGTGATACACGCGGTGCAGTTTGGAGGAAACCATGTGTCTTCTTCGAAGAGTCCTTTCTTGTGGAGTCACACAGGACTTGCTTACTTCTTCCACCATTAATTGTGACAGGTTTTCTATCAGGAGAGCTCGTTACAGACTCAGTGCCCAAGGTTTTTATTGGGGGTTGGTCAGATAAGCACCCTCTGCCTCGCATATACAAAAACGTGAGACTCCCGGAAGAAAAGTGGTTGTTCAGCATAAACCATCTAGTTTGCACAGTTTAGGCACAGTGAGTCAATATTATCAGTTAAGGAATGGTGGGTACCTCCTGAAATCCAAATTCCCAGAAGCCAGCCAAGGAGCAACCTTGTAAGCAGACCTTTCTAAAAATAAGGGAACTAAATTTTATCCAATGTCACTGTGTTATAATCTTTGATAGGCATTTTTATATACAGTAGCCCATTTAATTTTCATGAAATCTCCGCGACGAACAATGGCAGAAGGCTGGGATGAGAGGATGTAATAAGAAGCTCCCCTTGTCCCAGCCCTTGATCGCCTTCAGACTCTGCTTTATACATGATGGTACCTGCAAAAGTTTAGAATTGCCACTCACGCCCACCCAGTGGGTTTCAGGACTCATATCCTGATCTGAGGATTCGTTTTCTCCTGTGGATATTGGGTCACATCAATTTTTCCTTGAAAAGCTGAAGTTGTTTTCTGCACTGTCTCTGTCTATACTCTGGGTGAGGTTTCTAAGCTTTCCGTGTTCTTTCTTTGCTTTAGGACTTCCCGCAGAGAATGTAAGCACACAGAGGGTAGTTTTACATTTCTCCATGGAATGGTTGCATTTGGTAAATGGCAGAGAAATCAAACACATACGAAAGTGGTTAGTTTGATGAATTTTCTCCCTAACAACCACAACCTGTCCGTAGCACAGGACGACGTAGCAGGGATCAATAGTTTTTGTCATCCCCATCCCCCTAACTTTCTTTTGACAACCACACACCCTCATCACCATTTCTCCCCAACCAGCTCCTATTGGGGAACTCCTTCTCCTTACCTTTTACATATGGTTCAAGGAGGGTCTGACAATTATATCACCTCACTGACCATAGGGTTGAGCCTGCGCTCAAGCTGAGCCGATCAGAATCCATTTCTGTCCGCGTCAAATCGACTGGAAGTTGAGTGGCACGAAGAGCCCTTTCCTCTCTGCAGGGTTGGTGGAAGGATATGAGCATAGATGCTGGTGGTGACACGTAGGGAAGAAGGAAGACAACTGGCGGGGAAAAGCGGGGCCAGAGAATAGCAGGCTATTCCTGGTCTAAGCTCTGCCCTATCCTTCCCACGTTCGGGAGCCTTGTGTATCAGCCTAATTCAAGTTGTATTTCTGCCTCTACAAACCACAGTGGCCCTGACTGCTGGAAGGGTCTATCATACCTAGAGAGCATTCCTGGAGACAAGAAAATTAAACTTGGGGTAAGGCTTTCTCAGTGAAGTAATAGGGAAGGTGATTCCAGGAATACATATTCATGTGAAGCCAAATAATGTTTGATAATGAAAGAATGAATAATAATGCTTCTTTTCTAAACTTAAGGCTGGTACCGATTTGAGATGGAGAGAACAGAGATAAATCAAGAGCATAGGGTTTGGCCTTTTCTGTCTAAAATATCTCAGGACAAATTTCCTTGTGTTTGGAAGTCTAGATCAGGAACTTCATTGCAGGCCTGCCTGAACTAGTCCTCCCGGTGTTGAGGAGAGGGTCAGCTCCTGGACCAGCTCTTACCCTGAGGTGGGCATGAGGCCCAGGCTTTCCTATGAGAAGTCTACATCCTTGGTAGGAGCTTCTGAGCAAGTACCTTAAAGATCGTAAGAATGCTTCTCAAACAAGGTGAATGTCTATCTTACTTTTATTCTGTAACCTTTATGATCTTTTTTAGTATTTATCTCTATAATAAATCCGGAATTTCTTTTGTTGCTTGGTACAGGAATCTAACTACTAGGAGGCAAGAAATTTGGGCATAAATATATTAAAAAAAGGATTCTGAATATCTGCTTTTAGAAGTATTTTAAAATATGATTTCATATATTCTCTCCAGATGATCTGAAAGAGTATTTTGTGCAACTCTTTTCTAAGTAATAGGAAGAAATTACCCCACTTTGTTTTCATGTCTATAAATTTGGAACATATTATACAACAATGTGTGTCTACCTCTTAGGAACATATTGAGGATAATTATTTCCAAATCATACTTGTTTGTGCCAAAGTCAGTAGATATTTTTTTGCTCTATTTTTTAACAAAAAGATCTGATAAATGCAAATTGTATTTAGGTAGACATCAATATTTTACTGGTGTAAATGCTGGAAGATTTAATTTCTCTTGGAAAATGGCAATCATATGACATTTCAAACTGATTAAATAGAAACTTGATTATGTGGAAGTAATAGCAAAAATCTATCTTTAATTTCAGGCATTTTGGTGAGGAGTCGTGCAGTTTCCATGCCAGGTTAATGGGAGTTTTCTCATCTGAATGACAAATCTAAAAAGGCACCCCATAATATAATCAGAACGGTCTAGATAGCTTTCCATTCACAAATTCAGATGTTTAGGTAGTTGAGCTGAATTCTAACGCTGTTTTTAGCAAGTAAATATTATTATAACTCATCATTAATTTTGCTTTTGCTTTTATTTTTTTACGTTAGTCTGTTTTTTTCTAATTCACCCAAATCACCCTCCTTTCTGTCAGTGTCTTTGGGCATAATGGACCACTATCTGCCAATCTGTGACTGATTTACAAATAATTACATGTTCACAGATACGTGTATATCAAACCACAGAATAAAGCAATGAGATTACATGCCGTAAGAGTTTCTTTCCAAACTCCTTTGACCTCTATGTCATCCTGGATCCATTCTGTGGTTGGACCTTTTCCTAAGTAACTTGGAGAACTGCCTCTTTCTCACCGATGCTCAGGAAAGCAAGTTCCCTTCTAATGTGCTCCTGTGAAGTGGCTGGATCTGGTTGCTGCAGGATGTCTGTGTGTTTGCGTGGCACACATTTTCCCCCTGATGCCTGCTGTCATATCGACTCACTTTGATAGTCAAAATAAGTCTTTTAAGATGTTTCTCTATACACTCCTGACTAATCCAAACCTAAAGCAATCAGGCTGACTTTGTTTGCCTCTTGCAGCACCAGCCACATCAAGATAGCAGACAACATTTCCAACTTCAAGAAAAATTACCTACCGTTGCTGAAGATGTGAGTGCCTGATAGAAGGAAACTTGACTTTCGTAACAGAGATTGTCTCTGGATGGCTTAGAGTGGCTCAGAAAGAGCTTGCCTGGGGAATCAAGAAGTCGCTATGGATGGCATAGACTGGAGGTGCTATTTCACAGAGCTTCTTTTTCTCTTTTTTCGCTGTCTCCACCCCCGCCAATGTTGGCAGAAATCCTTGCAAAGTTATAGAACGAAGGTGAACAGGACAAAATTAGTAGATTCCTGTGAGTCATGACAGTTTCAACACAACCCTTAGCTGTTCGTCATGTTAAATTATAGTGTGGGGTATTTTAACATGTAACAGGATGATTAACCATGGGGCAGGCTCACCTCCAAAGGTGGTACTTTACGTCATTGTGCAACATAAATTGAGAGAGAAATAGAGATAGGGTAGGGGGCCAAATGATTTGAATTTATACCATTTTCACCTCATTATCTTAATGTATGGTACAGGCAGCAGACTTACTAACTTCAAACCTTCCTATTAACAAAAGAGATCTATGATGAGACCTGGGCTTCACAATACCAGTGCTCAAATGGCCCAAGAGACCTTTCTTAAAGACCTAATATTAACTATGAGGGTCCTGACATGGCACTTAAAACAACAAAAAAAAGAGGAAGTATCTTTCTGGAATGAAGCATCAAAATGATCTCTTGTAATCACTGAAGTTTAAAAAGAAAGGATAAACTGTACCTTCACTCCTTGAGATAGAGCTGCATTCAGACAGGAAGAATTTTTATTTTCGTTGTCTTAGAGCCGAGTGTGATGACTTTGCAAGAGCAGTAGCTAACAATTATTGAGCTCTTACTGCATGCCAGATGTTGTGCTAATAGTTTACACAAATAGACAATAGACTCCCATCCATTCTATGAGTTAAGCATGTATTTATTATGTCCATTTTATAGATGGGGAAACTGAGGCTTAGAGAGATGAATTTCTTTGCGTAGACCTCATTGCTAGTCACTGGGGAGGCTTTGTAGTTTTTTCCCTCTCTTACTGGGAAAAAAAATGACAGCTGTCCTGCTCTTGGAAATGTGGAATCATTGATATAACTGGGAGGCAGAACTCCAAGGTTCGTCTTGCTGCATTTAGCATCCTAACGAAAATGGGGTTCTCACTTTCTGAGACAGGCTCAGCCAGTATCAAACACGATTTTTGTTTGGCTGAACATAAGAAATACGAATGCATTTGTTTCTGTTTGCACCCTTTTCCAGCTGAAAACCTCTCTTGTTAGCTGTCGACAATGTCACTTCCACATTTTCATGTGATGGGTTTCTACCACTGCTTATTTTGAAACAGAGGTGATAATTAATCTTCCCACATTCAAGCATTGCAAACATATTTCAATTTCAAATGAGATAAGACCCAAGCTGAAACGCCCACACTTATATTTTAGATAGCTTTGTACCATGCATTGTAACTGGCCTGAATTTTCCCTGTGACAGTCACATTATCAATGATGAGTGTAGAAGTATTATTTCTAACAGACAGTCTGAGCAGAATAGGGAGCTGACCCGTTAGTGCAAGTCGGAAGGAAGAAAGGAAATGGGAATCAGGTTCATGTTAGTCTTTTTGCGGACCCTGTACCCTCCCCCTGCTTTATCCACCTTTCTTTAAATAGCGGCGTAATCTTGAAACTTTTCTGTAGCGCTAAGTAAACACATCTCTTCCTGTATTCACTGTCAATGATTTTGAAGGTTGGGTCTGATCACAGTGTATTAGAACCAGAACTATAAGAGACTTGTAGGTCATATAGTTTTTATTTACACGTATGTGTTTGGATGCTGATTTCTGGACTAGGATTTTAGGAAACACTATTTACAGGTGACTTAGTATCACTAGTTAGGATAGTTTCATTTCAAGCCATAAGAGTAGACAATAAGAAATTTTTTAAGGGATTACATTCTAATACCGTTTGTGTATGTATGTTAAGCATGGATCAGAATTTTCATGGAGTTTCACATGAAGAAATCACAAGTCACACTTAGGACCCTAAATAATGTGAATATTATTATTGGTATTCTTAAACAGGCCAGCCCAGGGGTCAGACAGTGCATAACACACCGATTTTTACAGGCACACTTGATGGGGACTCATATTTCACAGGGCAGCCATGAAAAATCTATCTCTTTTTCTCACTTCTTTTGTTTCTTCCAATCTCTTATGTGCTTCCTGGCTGGAAGTGGCTTCCAGGCTATCTGTGGCCACTCATGAGTCACGCAGGCTGCTTGGTGATGGTTGGAGACCAGCGACTTGATAGCACTTGCACCAGGAAGTGTACCCCTTTCCCACTCTGAATATTGTTATTACTAGGTATTCTTGAGATATTCTGGTAAATAAAATCTTTTCTTCATTTTATAGCTATCTACACATACATATATAGATTTATGAATATTTATTTATGAAAACAAAGATGTTCATTTACTTCAGCAGCCATAACTGAGTGAAACAAAACAGAAATGTGGAGTGAAAAAAAAGGGAAAAAAGGCAAAATAAAAGTAATGTCCTGCCTTTCCTTACTTGTCCTAATGACCCAGCATTTCATCTCTCATGGCCTGCTTCTAGATTGATTTTTAAGATATTCATTTTAATATAAAATATGTTAATAATTATATACTTAGATATTAGGTATTTAACTTTCTTGAAAAGGAAACAAGACAATCCTGAAGAAAAAAAGTCTCATTTGGGAGAGTTTTTCTTGGCACATGCTGACTTAGACTTTTTTTCCTACACCTGGAGAAGAATATAAGAAAAAGGGATGATATGATGAGATAGAAAACAAGAAAGGAGTGATTTGGAGGATAAATAGTTAAATTTGGGACATAATAATTTGAGGTAGGAAGCTCTTCTCAACACAAATTTGGAAATTTGTAGGTAAAACTCAGAAGAGAATTGAGAACTTGAGATGTTCATTTAAAAATCTGTAATGTACCAGAGGTGACATTTAAGGACTAATTATAATGGCTAACACACATTGAGCATGTCTTGTAGGCCAGAGATTGTCCTAAACGCTGTGCATGAATTAACTCATTTAAGCCACACAGCAACCGAGGAAGGTAGATATTATTACTGTGCCTGTTTGATAGCTTAGGGAAGAGAGGGACAAAAGCTTAAGCAAATTCCACAAAATCACTCAGCTAAGAAGTGTCAGAACAGGGTTTCAAACCCAGGCAAACTATTCACAAAGTCCAAATCTCAGCCAATACAGGGTATGGTAGAGAAAGAAGAAAGGTGAACCACAGAACATTATGAGATGCTTCACATCCATGAGCCAAAAGAAGTTAGGGAATTCAGGAAGAAGAACGCTAACTAGAACATGGCTTGGAAAGCTTTTAGGAAAATCTGAATTGCGTAGTTTCTCAATATCCAAAATAGAAAAGCATTTCATAAAAGGTGAGATCAACAGTGGTGGGGAGATCAGGGAGAGTGAAGACCTAGTAAGGACCATTAGCTCAGGCGCTTAGGAAGTATGGTCTTCGTTGGAGAGCTGCTTCTGGAGCACCTTGGATTGAAGAAAGGAGGCCTTTTCAATGGCCACACTGTCAATGATGCAAAGTCTGCATTAGTTTCATAGAATTAAAAATTCTAATAATTGTAAGTAATCAAAAAGGCAGCCTGGTTTGGTGGGAAAGCGCTGAAAAGGAGTGAGAAGATAAGGACATGACCCACTTCTTCGCTTCTGTCAGTTTTCTACTTAAATGTTAGTGAGGCCCTCCCTGAAGACACTATAGAAAATCATAACTTTCCCCTACCTCCTTATCTCTCTATTCCCTATCCTCTACTTTATTTTTTTCATTGCACTAATCTCTCATATATACTATGTATTTACTTGTGTATTTGTTTGTCTCTTCCCCTCACTCAAAAGCAAGGCCAATTGAGGAAGGATTTTGTTTTTTTACTACTTTATCCCTAGAACCTAGAATAATGTCTGGCATAGAGCAGAAACTTAACACATATTCATTGAACAAATGAACCAGATTCTAATTACGCCCTGATTTAATGGTGTGGCTCAAGTCACATCACTCATTGACTTGGGGTCTAGTTTTCACAATCTATAAGTGAAGGGAGCTATTCGAGATTATTTTTAAGTTCTCCACTCAACATATTTGTGATTCTAAAATTCTCCACCCCCTTTCTCCACACCCTGTTTTACTTCAGAAATGAGAAGATGTATCCTATTTCAGTAAACCTCGAGAACTCGAAGGCTAAATTTGAAACTCCTCAAAATGTCAAGATGCCTGGATGTGCTCTTATGCACCTGTTGTTGGTCCTGAGTCCACTGTGAGTCATTCCACACAATGGGAAGAGCCGTCTTCTGCCACAGTTGCCTGGTTCATTTTCTTCCAGCACAGTTTAGTCAACCTCAATTCTTTGAAGCTGGGGGTGTCTGGTTCCTCTTCAAAAACTATTCATCATTTGCTTACAGCCATATTTCTAGAGTATAATTTTACTTTTGAAGCAGAATTATCATTATCAGGTGACAAATCCGCTAACTCAAAGTACCTGGGTGCTTCAAAGCCCCCAAGTTCCACCACCTGAGACAGCAAACTCCACAAGTGCACAAGATTAAGGTGCTTTATTTTCTGGGACACGTGCACTGGGTGCCAAAGGAGGCACTTTTGGTCTCAAGGAATTTTAAGCAAGTATATCATGAATGGTTTCCAGATTTTCTTAAACAAATATCACCTCTGAAGAAACCAAGTTATAATTTCCAGTGCTTTCCAGATGCTGCCTGGAAATCCCTTCTCTCTCTCTACTTATGTGATTGAACTTTAAACAGCTGGGTTTGCTTTTTAGGGAAAGAGCAAAAAAGGGAGGGAGGTAATATGGGAATTGTCTTCTATAAAAGGTATGTAGTGCATCTATAATTATTTTCTGCATATGAGAGGCAAAGAAGGATGAGGACCGTGATATTACCAGGTGCTTTGATGCTTGTGGTGAAGAACAGAGGAAAGGGGGTTGTAGTCTAGGTCTTCTGGGTCTGGACAAAGATTATTCTTCTTCCTTGATCCGTTGGCATGACGTATCATGATTTCTGCAGGATATTTAATTTTTTTTTTTTTTTTTTTTTTTTTTGCTGAGGAATATTAGCCCTGAGCTAACATCTGTGCCAATCTTTCTCTACTTTACATGTGGGTCACCACCATAATGTGATTCACGAGTGATGTAGGTCTGGATCTGAACCCACAAACCCGGGCCACTGAAACGAAACATGCCAAACTTAACCACTACACCATGGGGCCGGCCCCTAAAAACATTTTATTGGTTATTCAAAGACAAACTGGAAAAGTGTGGCCTGGGGTTTAAGACAATTAGGAGGCTCTGCTGCCAGTTAAAAAAACTTCACCCAAAGAATGTTTTTTAATAAAGTAAGTCAATGAAATGATGAAATTCAAAAGTGGGGTATAAACAAATGATAAAAGTGATTAATGTCATTCTGGAGGAGGCCTTCAGAATTGCATTCCTTAAATCAACTTTGTTTAACTTTATATTTGTACTTAAAACTATGAATAAGGACCTAGAGAACTCTGCTGCAATTATCTCCCCCACTAGGTAGAGAGTTGTTCAGTGGAGACTGTTTCTTCTTCACATTGAAATGCCTGGTGCTTAATGTGGGTGATTTTCACTAAACTACCCATATGCACAGTCTGTAAAGAACGTGGAGCTGGCCTAGTTATAGCTCATCCTTCATCAGCAGCCCATTTTAAGAGGAACACTTACTGATTGTCCATAACATCAGGGGCATCTTCATATTCAATACACCCCTTCATAAACTCCCAGAAATTTCTGAAATTTGTCTATTTATTAATTTCTGTAACAAAGAGAATATGAAGGAAATACAGCAAAGGAGAGAGAGAGAACAAGCAATTCAATTTCTAACTTTAATTCTTGTGAGAATATTGGGGAAAATGACTACGTCTATTTATAAAAGTCAGAAAAACAATATGATTCACTAGCTTAACCTTTTTCACTGAAATAGAATGTTTTCTCCCTATATTTGTGTTCATCTTCAACCAGAGAAAAATTAATCTGAATGTCAAAATACAATAAAATGCCTTGCACTAAAATTGCATTGCTTATTGATAACATATCTTTAAAGGTACGCTCTAAAATGTGTTTTATTTCCACTACATATTTCTTTGAAACTTTTTCTGATGATCAAATACCTTATTTGGACCTTTTCTCTGCCTTTCTGTAAACAAAATTGGGAAATGAAAGAACAGTATATGAAGGGAGATCACTATGAGAAGAAGAGGAAATAGGCAAAGTTGAGGGGAAAAGTTTAAATCAATTATTGGAGGCATGTAGATAATTTATACTTGCAGAATATACCTCCTTGATTTACATGAGAGTCCTCTTTGAACTCCATTACAACTAGCAAATAACGTCTTGCCTTAGAGACTTGTAATATATGGCCAAAGCAGCTAGAAACTAAGAATATCTTCCTTTACACACAGTTACTCACGTGCTGTCTCTTGCTCCAGTAAAGTCCTCGGGGTCACACCAGTAAGCTTCCAAAATCACAGCCCTTCCCCAGAGAGAACCCACAAAGAATATAAATTACACTTTTAGACCTTTAGATGGTAAGGAGTGAATAATTCACTTCATTTCTAGATGCCTGTAAACCTGTGCTACCTAAGGTTTTCTGAGTAGATACAAGCAACATTGCTATATATATGAAGAGAAATAATAATATTTTTGGTAGTCTTAATTATAGAGCTTACATGAGTTACAAAAATGATACCTGGAAAAAAAAAGAGGCTGTTGCTTTTGCTTTTTATGGAGCTTTTCAACAATCAATTTTGGATCAATTCTGAAACCTTTTCAAAACATTAACGACAGGAAAGAAAAACACTAGTGAGATGGAAATGGATATCACAGTTTCTTTACTTTAATTGATATTTCATATATTAACTTGCTACTAGATTTCCTAAAGATCATTCTGAAGCTCTCAATTTATAGTATTTGTTTACAGATACATAGGAAAACAATAAATGTCTCAAACACCATCTGCCTGTATTTTCCCTGAAGGGCTTTGCATAATTTCAGCAAGAAACAAGTCTAAATATCTTGCAGTTTTCACCAAAATGTTTCATAATTTCACAGAAGCCCTGCTAATGAAGTATGGTATGAGCCCTTATAATAAGCCAAAATGATTCCAAATTGCAGACGGTGCCTCCTAATATTGTGAAAACTTAGCAAGAACTGCTGGGGAGCAGGAGAGTTGCTTCCTGCTTTGGGCAGAGAAGGCTGAAAGGAAATTTCATTTTGAAAGGAGAATGAGAAAGGCTGATATGTGTATCCACCTTAGATGAAGTTCAAAGAACTCAGAAACTTGGAGAAATGAATCTGAGAGGACTCTTAATATTAGCTGTGAGCACTGAGATCTAGCAACAATTTTGAAGAGAGATACCAGATCATTTCCTCATATGTGGTGTATGAACATCGATGTAGAAAATCAACATTTAGATACCTGAAGAAAGAAATACTGGAGATTGCAAAATTGGATCTGAGATTAATTTCCTGGCTTGCCACAGTCATAAATCCGAGCTTTCAACACAGGGGGAAGATAGGACAGCATGTGAAGGCTTATTAAGACTGGATTCATGGCATCAATATTAACTGAAAGTTCCTCTGACCAAGTGGAAACACAAACGCAAGGGCACTAATAGTTATAGCAGCTAGTAGCTCTAATTTACTGAGAGCCAACTATGTGCCTAACACTGAGGTAGTCCCTACGTGGTGTCAAATTCTCATGACTCGCCTTCAGGGTAAGTATTACCATCTCCACTCAGTGAAATCTGAGGTTCAGTGAATGTGGGTTAGTTGCTCAATGACTTAAAGCCAGCATGTAACAGAGGTAAGAGAAAGATCTCTGACACATCTCATGCTCATTGTACCACCTGCCTCTGTGATCATCAAGCCAAAAGTACATTTAGTGTTAATTACTCGGAGTGTGGAATGGAATATGTGTCCTGTGAGTGAATGAGGAGGATATTTTAGATGGCATTGGCTGCAAATTATATTATTTTAATAGTTATGTATTTATCTTGATATGTATTATACAAATGTCAGTAGCATACCATAATTTGTATCCACGTATATCATTTTTCAGGACAAAATAAAAAATAAGATAGAGGCATTATAATCCAGTTTACATAGAAAACACAAGTTTTACTCGTATAGTATTGAGGATGACCATGAATGTTCCAAGCATTCATTAAACAAATTTTAGCTGCAAGTCTTCCGAGAACGATGGTGATCTAGACAGATCTATTTGTCCATCCATCCACTCATCTATCTACCATCTATACATCTCTATTGTCTATCTAGTATGAGTTTTCACTTTCTGAATTTCCAAGCCCTTCACTGTGTCCTTTCAGCAGTGCATTAAAATTACCTTTAGCAATAGTCAAATACAGCAAAATTCATGAAGCAGTAAATGAAGAACTGAAGTTTCAGGAAAACCCGTCTAATTCAGTGGATTCCAGACTCCTTTGAGTATGTACCAATCAAGAAAATTAAATTATTGTAAATCTATATAAATATATTATGTGTAATATAAGACATATACAAATAGACAACTTAAAAGAATGTAATAATAAAAAGTAAATGTGAAGATTGTGATTTTTTCTAACCCTCCCTCCACCAAAGGTATGCATACACCACTTTCAATGCCACTGATTCTTATTTCTTTTGTAAATAAAGATAGAAGATACTAATATTTTCTTAGTAACCAGTGTGTACTGAGTAACTTCATATAATTTATTATTTAAAAACACAACAAATTTATTGTCAAATCTTTCTCTCTGTCACAAATAAAGTCACATTTAAAGAAAAGTTTTTAAGTAGCTCATTATTGTCTTGGATATTCTAGGTTCTCGTAGGTGGTGGGATAATTATTCTCCAAACTGGACAAGGAAAGACGCTACAGTTGAAGTTGGAAAAAACCTATTGATTAGCATGAGATGCTATAGCTTGGGTCACTATGGGAGGAAGCATAAAGTAACAAGGGTAGGACACTGGGAATGTATAGGAATTATATACATTCCTATAATGAAATCATGGACATGGAACAGCTTGAAATAGCAAGTAGAACATTTAAATTGAGCTTCCAAAAGGAGAAACATCTTTCCAACTTGTGGAAAAACTTGCCAATCTCATATTGGTTGAATCAGTAATTTAGTAACAAAACAACGATGGAAAAAATATTATCATCATCTTCAAAGAATTGCTGATCATCATCTCTATATATGGATGCATGTGTGCTTCCAAAACTAGGAAAATTCAATTAGCAGTTTCAAACATATGAACATGAGTGCTGACTGATATTCCACAAATATTGTTATCAAATCAGAATAATTTAAAAATTCAGGTAATTTTGTAACATGCAAAATTTTCCTTAGAGTTTTAAATGAAAAATTCTCAGAGCTAAGTGATTTACTTTTTCATGGGAAAAAGTTAGTGAAATGTGCTGCCTGAGTCTGTGATGGACATTTTGCTCATGCCATTCTCCAAAATCATTGCAAACTCTAAATAAAAGATTAAGTACATGCCAGCTGCAGACCGAAGTGATGAAAGAATCAAAAGCTCAAACAAAGGGAAAATGTTTGGTTTGAAATGCGTATACAAAACCATCCCTGCTGTAAATAAAAAGACAGTAGGCAGCAAGAGGCAGAGAGTTCAATTGTGGTTATGTTAGGGAAAATTAAATTTCTTCCACCTTTTACTAACGCTGACTTCACTTCCCACATTCTTGAACTTAGTTTGTTAATAGTGCTGGTGATGAAAATAATGCTATTGTATATAAGAAATGAAATTCAATGAATAATGGTGTCTAAAAGAATAAATCTAGTTCTATTGTTAATGAAGATGAGCAGAAAATATAGTGCAAAGAAGGATATTTTTAACAGTTATGAAATATCACATGAACTCCTGGGTTTAGATTTGTTTTGCCCCTCTCTTTTCTCACACATGCCGTGCACGCATCGCTTTCATAGTACTTATGAAATCAGCAGTATAGGTTTGCGTCCATATCCCCCATCAGTACACGACTCCCTGAAGCCAGAGCTACGTCTTAGTCATCTTTGTATCTGTAACACACAGCACAGAGACAAATACACAGGAGAGTGATAAATACTACATCAGTGTTGGAAAAATAAAAAAGGTCAACAGCCTTTTGCTGCCAAAACTTCAACGTATATTTGTTCAGTGCATTAAATGTATTTCCCCAAATATATTTTGAAGAACTGAGTACTTACAAGAAGGGATTGGCTTCAGTCCGTCTGGAACCAACTTTTGTACCAATTCACTTAAAGCTTATAAATGTTTTTTTTTTTTTTCTCTAGAGGAAAAGAGATTGACTTGAATGTCTGTGATCAAACAAGGTGTCATTGAACTAGACCAGTGTTTTTGGTGGTTTAATACAGTTAGGCTGCTTCTGTCATCCAAAGGCATTTTGTTTGAACACCGAGAACTGAGAAGAGAGAGAATAAACAAAGGTTTACAAAAGTCACTCAGAGTTCATATTAAATAAGATTGATCTGTCAAAGCAAGGGAATGAAATAAAGAAACAAGAAACAGAACTTCTTAAATATGATCAAAACTCCCAGTTTAGATGACAAGCAGCAGGTTGATATGTTTAAGGAGACTTGAGCTGCAATGTCTCAGGCTGAGAAACCATCTAAAGATCACAACTTCCTCCTGAATCAAGTAAGACAGCCAGTTACAAAGGGTAAAAGTGTTACCTACAAATTTAGGTCTATTATGGCAGGTCTATATTAAAAAAGAGTCACTCCAGGGGCTGGCCACATGGCCTAGTGGTTAAGTTCAGTGCACTCAGCTTCCGCAGCCCAGGTTTGCTGGTTCGCATCCTGGGTGTGGACCTATACCACTTGTCAGCCATGCTGTGGTGGTGTCCCACACACAAAATAGAGGAAGATTGGCACCGATGTTAGCTCGGGGCAAATCTTCCTCAAGCAAAAAGAGGAAGATAGGCAACAGATGTTAGCTTAGGGTGAATCTTCCTCAACAACAACAACAACAACAACAAAAGAAACTCCAGTGAAACAATGTAGAAGATATCGTGAAAATAAAATCTGATTGTTAAACTCCAGTAAATATTGAATTGTGATGTGCTAAGTACTATATAAAAAAAAATAATAAAAGTGCTGATTTAGGTTTTAGGTATTCACAGTGTGCCTGGTTGCTGTACCATAAGTCTTCTTAAAGTATTTTCATCATAAAGAATTAAACACTTAATATCACGTTATTACATAAAAATGTTAATAAAGGTATATAAAAATGGTTAATGTTAAATTATCGATGCTTTTGATTACAGAAGTAACACTCTTTTTGGTAAAAGAAGTTGAAATGCATAATGAATAATATATACCCACTATGATTCTATTAACCATGGAAAATTCTGTTAACATTTTATGGCATATCTTCTTTCAGAAATAAAAAGAGGGCATATAGATATAATTTATACAATATTATGTAATTGAAAAATCCTGCTGCATATTTTATATCTGGCATTTTTTATTCAATATTAAATTGTGACCAATTTCTTGTGTTATTAAACATGTTTAAAACATTATTTTTAGTCACAGCAAAATATCCCATCACATGACTATATCGTGATTTATTTACTCATTCTTTACTGTGGGAATTTACACTATTTCCAAATTTTTGCAATTATAACAGCACTGAGATAAATTTCCTGATATACAAACCTATGCTTATTTTCTTATACAAACTTATGCTTATACAAACCTCTGATATTTTCTTGGGTTACATTTCAAGAAGAGGAATTACTGGGTCAAAGGATTTGTAAGCTATAAAGCTCTTTGTACGTATTGTCAAATTCTTTCCAGGGCACCTTTATGTAATTCCCTCCAATCGTTTATTATGAGAAAATTCAAACATAAAGAAATATTTGAATTCCCAGGGATAAAAAAAATGAACCCCCATATATCCACAAATTAGCTTAAACAATTTTTAACATATTGCCATATTTGCTCAATGCATATATGTCTACAAGTTTTTTTGGCTGGACCATTTTAAAAGCTAGTTGCAAAGACATCATGTCACTTAACCCCTAAATGCTTCAGCTTGCGTTCCTAAAAATATGTACATGCTGTTACATAACCACAACAGCATTATCATAATCGAGAAATAGTTCCTTGTATCATCTGTTTTCCAGCCCATATTAAAATGTCTCTGCCACCAAATTGTTTCATGCATTGCATTTGCTTGTTTCATTTCTTTAGTCTCTGTTCACTTTTGTGATATCATTATATTTCTTTAGTCTCAGTTTCGTTAAGCTTTTTTTCTTTATAACATTAACTGCATTAGTTATCTATTGCTGTGTAACAAATTACTCTTAAACTTGAGAGCTTATGACAATAAACATTATTACACAGTTTCAGCAGGTCAGGAATCCAGGAGCTTAGCTGGGTGATTCTGGCTCATTCTAGTTAAGATGTGGTCCAGGGCTGTAGTCATCTGGTGACTTGACTGGGACGAAAGGCTGTTCTTCAAAGTTCACTCACATGTTCACTCACATAGATGTTGATAGGCATGTTGACTTCACAGGAGGTTTCTGTTGCTAATCATATGGGGCTCTTCATAGGGCTTCTCGAAACATGGCAGCTCTCTCCCCCAGAGCAAATGATCCGAGAGAGAGAGCTAGCCTGAGACTGTAATGGAAACTGCAATCTTTTCATAACACAATCTCAAAAATGACATCCCGTCACTGCTATTTTATTCTATTCGTCAGAAATGAATCATTAAGTTCATCCCACAACCAAAGGACAGAGAATTAAGCTTCATTTGATGAAGAGATGAGTATCAGAGAATTTGTGGATATATCTTTAAAAACACCACACTGACTCATTGAAGAAACTGGGGTGATAGTCTTATAGAACACCCTAAAGGGTGAATTGGCTTTCACAGAATTTCACAGAACAGCAACCTCAGACGTAACTCTGTGACCATGGTGAAACAGGACAAAACAGGATCATGACGTAATCATGTTGGAAAACCAAAAAAGGGGCAAAAACAGCACAAATCATAAAAATGACCAAATGTCTTTCCCATTTCTCATGAGTGACTGACTGCTTCTTTATCAATTATAGTTAAGTCCATTTAATTTCTCCTTCTCCGTAAATAAAAATTAAGATACCCAATCATTGAATTGCCCCTGCTTTCTGATAGCACTGCACACTGAGAAAACTCCTGCTTCTTTGAACCTCTCTTCAAACTATCTAACACAGGCCAAATCCTATAACAAGCCATTTCTAACACCATCTTATTGAGAGAGACTATGGTTTCCTCTGGTGTGCATACGCCCTTGCTGCAGTAAATAGCAAACCCAATCTTGTTTGACCACAGGTGTTGGATTATCTTTAGTTTGTGAGCATCAAGAGAAGTTTACAATTTGTTTATATCCTTTTCATTTTTAAAATATATTTCAGAGAGCCACATTTGATGTATACCCATAAGTTAAACGTTAGTGATTAAATTTTTTAGGTCTTCTATATCCTCACTATTTTTTGGGGGGAAGGGGAGTGTCCCACTTGACCTATGTTGAGCAAGGAGCTCTGTGTCGAAGTCTTCTATTATTAGTAAGTCTCTGTATATTCTTGCATGATCTTCAGTGTTCTCCTTGGGAAGTTTGCTGCTGTGTTGATTGGTGCATAGATATTCGTAATTGCTCTATCTTCATTGTGAATTACAGATTTTCTGTTACAAAGCCTTGTTCTTTGTCTTGCTTAATGCTTCTTGCCTGATTGTTAACATTGTCAGTTAGCAACATTGCAATCTTTGCATTACTTTGCTTGAATTTTCCCAATATTCCTTTGCTCGCATCTTTATTTTCGTTTTCAGTACCTTTTTCCCTTGGGTTTGTTGCTTATATTCAGCATGGAGTTTTTTGAGATATGACTGGTGAGCCAATTAGAAAATATTTCTAATAGGTCATGTAAGCCTAAGTACATTTGTTAATGTGACTAATATATTTGGTCTTGGCTCATATTATTTTAAGTTAAAATTACTAAATGCATTATGTTATATTTAGTATGTATCTTTCACTATGTGATCTGCTTTCCTTTGTTTTTTATTTTGGTTTTATATTTATTTTGGTATTTAAGAGTGTTTGTATTTTTCTTCTAGTGTTAATTTTTATATTGAATGAACACAGACCCTTTTTTCTTTACTTAGGCTTCTACTGTTTGTTTGTGGGGTAGACTGTTATTAGCTCTGATTATCCAGCTGTCCTTGTATCCATGCCCTACGCCATGTAATTTTATAGTACTTTCATGTTATCTTGGGACACACATACTTGCATTCTTCCCTATATTTGACTGAGTTTGACTATGTGACTTTATATGACCAATAGAATGAGGTAAAAACAATAGTATAACTTTTGTAAGCCTAAGCTTGAAGACGACTTGCGTGTTTCCGGCGGCTCTATGGCACCCTCACATTGTCCTGAGAAGAGCATGCCTGGTTAGCTGGAAAGTCCCAGGATGCAGATGAGAGACACGTGGAGCAAAGACAAACTGCTTCAGCTGCGCCCAGCCGGGTTCAGACTTCCCCAGGGAACCCCCAGATGGGAGGATGAGACAAGCTGGGGTCAGTAGCACTGCCCACAGAGTTCAGCCCGTCCATGAGAACATGATTGTTTCTTTAAGCCTCTGAGGACTGTGATAGTTTTACGTGATGCATTATTATGCAGTTAAATGATACAGTTGGTCAGTTTTAAATGATATCCTTCAAATAGCTGCTATGTGTCAATCAACAAACTTATTCTATTTTTATTCCTCTTTTCATTTAAAAATTTGTGTTATTTCCATGTTACTATATAGCATTTACATGGTATTCTTCCACTTTTATCCTCACATTTATTTTAGACTTAGTATTATTAGTAAATACATATATATATATGTATTTTGTGAGGAAGATCAGCCCTGAGCTAACATCCATGCCAATCCTCCTCTTTTTGCTGAGGAAGACTGGCCCTGGGCTAACCTCTGTGCCCGTCTTCCCCCACTTTACATGGGACACCGCCACAGCATGGCCTGACAAGCGGTGCGTCGGTGTGCACCCGGGATCCGAACCCAGGCCACCAGCAGCAGAGCATGCACGCTTAACCGCTACACCCTGGGGCCGGCCCAGTAAATATTTATTTTACTCACCATCAGTCATTTTGCTATAGTGTCTCCAATTCTGCCTTGGTTAGATGAAACTCTCCCTCTAGGATATTCCTCAGGAAGAGCACGGGAGTCCAAAGTTGCCAGAGTTTTTCACGTTAAAACTGTATTTTTATAGCCTTCATACACAGTTTGACTGAATATAATTTTTTCACTGATTCTTTCTTTCTTTGATTTTCTTAAAAATATTGATCACTCTTTCCTGCATTGTATGTTTCTGTTGAAAAGTTAGATGCCAACACTTTTTTTGCTTGGTAATAGCTTAATATTTGACTGTGGCCCAAAAGGTTTTTAAGTATAACAGTTGACTACAATATGTCTCACAGTTGACCGTACTGGATTGATTTTTCCCACATACTTCAAGGGAACTTTCAATCTGAAATGCAAGTCTTCTTTTATTTCGGTAGAGTTTTCTTATGTTATAGTTTTTTTTTTTTCCTTAAGTTACGGTTTTATATATTAAACATCTCGATTATTTTGTTTTTCTTCTTCAGGGACCTCACTTAGATAATTAAAAGATCTTTACTTGTCTTTCATACCTATCACTTTCTTTCTGATCCTTTACTGTATTTCTAGTCATATGTCCCTTGTATGTTTGGTCATATCTATTCTCTTTTGGATCTTGTAAGTTATTTTCCTTTCTGAAATAATTTTGTGTTATTCTTTAATTCCCTTCTTAGGTTTGGTCAGCTCTGAATTTACATCCTTTAATGTTTTTTCATTACTATTCGGAGTTTTTAAATTTGGATTTGTGATGTTCTTTCACGTCTACAATTGCTTGTTTAATGTTCCTTAATTCCTCTTGGAACTTTATGTAATAGTTTTCCTCTGATTCCTAGATATTTTTAGTGTTTACATTGGCAGAGAGTTTTTTATTCTATTTTCTATTTTCTTATTATATGGGCTTCCATAGATACTGGATTCTTTTTTATTTATCTGCGTCTGTATTGCATTTTTTTTGGATAAGCAATAAGGTGTAATTTGATGGGGGTGTCATAAGGGTTTTGGATGGTCTCTTTGGTACTTAGTGTCCTCTTCTGAGCCACGATGAAATTAATTGTAAAAAATAATGATATGTTTTTACCTGCCTTTTGCTAATGTTTGATACTATCTTTTTTCAGCATCTTTATAATATCATCGTTACCTCTTTTTTCTTCATCAACAAACCTGTAAAAAACACCTCCCCTTTCAAAGTTGCCCCTATCTTCCCTCAATGTACAGCATTTCTAAGGCTGCCACCAAGCTCCTTCCTTTTAGTCCTTAGTTGCTAAGTCTCAGGGCTCTTCTCAATATTTCCCCACTAAAGATGGAATCCAGTCTCTCCAGGAGTGAAGTCTATGAGATGTTATCTTTGATGGGCCAACACCATGACCCCACTGCACACCACTTCTTGTGCAAAATTCCCTGCTTCTCTACGTGAGTGTGGGCTCTGGGTCCAGTTCTGCAGGTCAGGCATTCACATAGTCATGTGCAGTGGTGTCTCCTAGTCTTGGTTAGGTATGGGTCTTAGCTGATATTTCGTCTTCTTGGTAGTTTTGTAGCATTTTTGGAGAATGTGTGGAGGGATTAACATGTAAGTAGCCACCTTTGTCCTACAGAGCCCTGGAAGCCCCACATTCAGTTTCATTATAACAAAACTCTTTTATGGTTAATTTCACAATTCAATAAGATAGTGCTTGCATTCAACCTTAGTAAACTATGAAATATTACTTGTACTACAGATATTATTCAACTGAGCTCTGAAAAGCTCATGATAGAAATGTATTTTTTTGTCTTTTTTTCAAATATGACATTTTCCAGATGGTATACTATCATACCGTAAACTTTTGAAGGTACATTCTATATGTCACCTGTGATGCTTTAGTTTATGTGGAGTAAGCCTACTAATTTTATAGTGGTGCGGAAAATGATAGTAATTTCTTTAAAAAATGAAAATTCTGCCAAGTAACATTTTGTGAGGCGTCTTAAATAATATGATAAAATTATCCTCACAAAACTCTTTTGAAGAAATTTTTAGTCTGTTAGTAGTTGGAATTTCATTCAGAAGTGCCTCACAGTCTCCTATTTTCTATGTTCACTATTCTACATATTTTCTGAGAGCAAAGGGCAAATTAAAGTTATTGGAATAGCCAAGGAAACATACATGGTAATTTGTCTGTACCAGTTCTCATTCAGTTCACCTTTTCACACAGGCATAAATCTGATCCTTGCTTCTCACTTGGGCTGATAACAGTATTAAAGAGGTTTGATTTGCTTCCCAAGAATCATATTTTTATTACTGTCATTTTGTGTGACAATAGGAGTTGAGGTGGAAACTAAAACAAGTGGAAAATTGTGATGGCTCCTTTAAGTTTTGTAGTAATAATACACTGAGATATCTTTAAGTTCCATGATGCTAATATGTTCTATACAGTGTGCCTTCCATCAAGGTGCTAATTTCCTTGCCTTCAGTAAAAAGAAAAAAGAGAATAAATGAAAGCGACATTCTCTTATATCCAACTGTTAGGGTATCAAAGGAAGCAAAATGAAAGGAAGAAATAAAGCACAGTATATACAGAGAAAAACACACAGAGTGATAATGAAATGAAAAATTATATCCCAACTAGGAAATTAGTAAGGAGAAAAAAGATGACAGCTAAAATTCATGTGAGTTTTATGAGTCTCTGTCAATGTACCTTAAAAAATTATTATGGTTGGAGAAATGTTATACTTAACCACTAAGCCCAGTACTACCAAGAAATATAGATGTAACATCAAAGCCACAGTATAATAGAGATCTTCTAGCACTCAACAACACCAGAAGTAGATGCTCAATACATTTTTTCCACTATAATATTCCTAAAACCAGATATAATACACAGGGAGTAAAATTAAATTCTCCAATGATATTTATGGTAAACATTATATATTATAAAATTCAGAATAATAAAAACCAGACATTATTCAATTAATCTATTTCTAAAAACATCATATTACTGGCTTAAAGAAAAGACATAGAAGAAATATACCAAGATAAATTAATCTATAATTCAAATGATTAGTGATAATCATTAGATTTCTATAAAACCAAGGTATATGAGTGATTCAAAAAAAATTTATCCCTCTTTGCAGTCGTTTATTTATTCTATTCAATAAATATATATTGAGTGCCTGTCACGTTTTAGGGATTGGTCAACAGGGGCTCAGTAACAGCCTAAGCAGACTGGCTTCTTAGACTCACTCAGTGGAAAATTTACAGAAAATCAAGAAAATACACAAACCAAGAATATATAAACCAAGAATATCCCCATAAGAGAATACTGGAGTAAGTGGAATATCGTGGAAAACAGCCAATAAAATTTTATTACATTCATGGAGGGCAACTTTAGTATTACTCAGAATTTTAATTCCTTATTGTCTAGTTCTAGGAAGATGTTTTTCTTAGGATGCAATTTAAAGAGTATGGACTTTGAAGTCAAATAGACATGTGTTCAAATTTTGACACTGAAAAAATTTTTAGAAATTTTTTCCAGATATGTTGAACCACATTTTCCCTATTGTATGAAATTTATTAACATGTTTTGATTATTAGATTCCTATTAGGATTAAATGCACTAATATGTGTAAAGAGCCCAATAGAGAAACTGATTCTTAGTAAGTCTTTATTGTTAGCTCCCTTCCCTTTGTTATTGAAGGCAACAATATATGATATTCTAGCAAAAGAAAACATACCATGTTCTATTTATTCCTCCCAATTTATTTCATCCATGGAAGTAAAATGCTTTCATGATAAATATTACGTTTTAAGAATTATTTTTCAAGCCGTCAGGGTACCAGGATTTTATCAAGTAAGGTTGGAGATGCAACAGTAGATGTAACTATAATACATCAAGTTCAATAAGCCTCAATAGTCTGCAAATAATCTTAACACCCCAAATTCCATGTGAGTCATCCTATGCTCTTTAAGTCATGAGTGACTAAAGGTCGGGATCATATTATCTTTTGCTACATCACTAAGTGGCACCAAGAATACATTCAAGATAATGAAACGTATTTTTCTTTTTTCTCTCCTTTTATATATATGCATCTAGATTTACAAATCATTGTTTACATTGCATTTTTCCATCTACTCCAGTAATGTGTCTATGTATTTTAATAATAACCTACAAAGAAAGTTTAGGAGAAAGAAAAACTACTTTACTTTTAGTTTCACAATAAGTTATTAGCCAGCCAGACACCTGAACTCAGACCCATGATGTCAGTACTATGACATGTTGGCAGAGCCTGGTGACAGGGCTGGAAACTTGGCCTAGAAGAACATGTAGATAGTCCAGATTTGTTACTCTGGGCTTGGTGCCTTGTCAGGAAGACCTTAAGCAGTTCAGATAGTTTAAGATGGGGTAGTGAGCTGAAACAACGCTGACAGATGTAGGCCACAATGTCCAAAATATCAAATACTGGGATAAGAGTGAGTTAAAAGCCAGGCAAGCAGATGAGAACAAAAGTAGGCAAGAATCCGGATGGAGGACCTTCACAGACACTAACCATCCAGTGGACGGCATGCAGAGTGCACTCAAAGCAATGGTCATGCAGATCCTAGTACAGAGGAAACACGCTATCTCAACCAGGAGGATTCCTGCTGGGGCAGGAAAAAATGTCTGGGAAAGCTGACAATTAATTCTACAAGAGGGGGCTTTGTGGTGTATGCATATTGTTAGGGAAGCCAAATGCTCACATACAACTGGGATGCATTGAGCCAAGCATCTAGCTTGAAGACCAAAGCAATTATGAAACGCGCCTAGGTTCTCTTCTCTTTATCCTCTGAGCCAGAAGTGCTAGAGGTGAGAAGAATTGTCTGCAAGATTAGTTCCATTTCTAGGATCTTGAGAACCTTTCTCTAGTTTCTTTATTTTCCTTGTTAGTGGTGATTTACTTGACTAAAATCCCCATGATGACATAGACTGAAACTTTCCATTCTCACTTTTTATTTAGAGTGTCTTGTATGATGATGCCCAATGTAGTCATTGCTTAAAACATATTATTAAATAGAATAATTATTTTTGACAGGGAAAATCTCCTCTTATCTCTTGTATTTTCTGCATCAAATAGAAGGTCTTTGATTGGCTTGAAGGAGTTCAAAATAGATTTTTTGAGTGTGTTTAGGTTATCATACAATATTGAGTCTCTAAATTCATTTTATTATTTATGCAGTATAAATGCTAATGCTTTTTGACATATGAAAACTGAACATTGCGTATTTTGATGCATAGGAAGAGCTAGGTGCATTTATATCCTTCTCGGTAACAACATAAATATTGAAATGCCAAATGTTCACACAAAAAAGGATAAAAACCTTAAAATAGCAATTCCAAAAGAAGTCTTAAAGGATTTCTACTCTGTCTCTCTTAGAGAAAGGTGTTGTTTGTTATGCTTATGATTGTTTGGTGATGAAAGGAGATAGAGTTGAAAAAAGAATGGGGCAAGATAGAATATAGGCAGGAATGTCATCCCTTCCTGAGATTTATTTTCTTATAGGGATAAGAGGAAGATGGGAGGCCACATCCTACAAATATTATAGTCATATTCACAGATATAATTTATTTTAAATGCCATTCTGCTTCAATCAGAGAATGAAATAGTCATGCATACCAATTAGAAAGCAGATGATGAAACTTTTCAGAAAGAAACAATCTCTACAGCTTGAATAAATACCCACATTATAACACAGTGAGTTGTGTTTTCTCAACTGTGCATGTAGAAATTTCAGATGAAATATTATAATATCATAATTATAAGACTGCACACTCAAACAAAATTGCTGAAATCATAGAACATTGCAGCCTTGACTGTTGCCTTCATTTAGGTAATACATCTCCCAACTGGACTCCATTTGAGGGCTCACGATGGCTAATTTTATGTGTCAACTTGGCTAGGCCATGATACCCAGATATTTGGTCAAACGTCAGTCTAGATGGCTCTGTGAAGGTATTTTTTAGTTGAGATTAACATTTAAATTAGTGACTTTGAGTTAAGCAGATTACCCTCCATAATGGGAGTGGACCTCATTTAATCCATTAAAAACCTTAAGAGAAAAAGACAGGTTTCTAGAGGAAGAAAGAATTCTACTTCCAGACTTCTTTTGGACTTCAACTACAAAATCAGTTCTTCCCTTACTCTACAATCTGCTGGCATGCTCCGCAAATTTTGGACTTGCCAGCATGTTTCAGAGTGGAAAGAAACATTTGAAAACCAATGACAAATTTTTCTGTTATCATTGGTTCTTGGATAGGAGTCCTCCCATTTGTTTCATTGACTCATTGTCATTCAGGGCATTCTCTCCTGGAGTGCTTTCGAAATTCTGACTGTTGGCTCATCTACAACAGAGTTATTTTTTTGGTGGAGATTCCTTATACCTTGTAATTTCAAATTCAAAGTTCCCATATAAGGCATTTTCCAAGTTTTCCTTTCAGAGCCTAAGTGTTTTTACTGGTTCCAGACCAGTTTTTGCATTAAGCTTACTCTTGGGTTGAGTAGTATCTATTCAGACCTCCTACTGAGACATAGCTTTGGCATTTTGATTTTTCTTAGGTGATCTTATTTCCAGCTCTATATGTGTATGATTTAGCCAATTTCTCTCACAAAACTTGTATTCTAAGTGGTGCACAAATAATAAGCGGACACACAAGTTTGTATATTTCTTTCTAAGGGACATTTGAGAAGAAGGGAGTGGGGAAACTTACCTTGGAGATACTTGGAGTAAGAGCTCCACAGGCAGAGTAAAGACCTGGCTAAGATGTTTGGAGCGTTGGAGGAGCAGCAAGGAGCCCAGTGTGGCTAGAGTATAGTGGAAATGAGTGTGAGACTGGGAGGATGATGTCAGAGAGGTAGTAGGAGCCAGTTCACGTAACATCTTGTGTGCCATCCTTGTACCCAAGGATGGAAGCAGAGAGAGAAGACGGTGGCTTGGAGGAGGGTGCAAACAGTGCAAAAGGTGGGAAGTTTTCGGATAGTGGATGCATTTTAAAGTTATAATTTGCTGTTGGGTTGATTATGGGCTTTGAAAGAAAAAGAGGGTTTAAGATTAAGAGTTTTATAGCAATGTGGCCTTGGGCTAGTAACTTTAAATTTTATAGGTGTGTTTCCTTGTGGATAAAATCCATTTTACAGTAGCCACTAGCTACATATGGCTATTTAAATTAAAATTAACTGAATTAAATTGAAAATTCAGTTCATAAGTAGTATTAGGCACATTTCAAGTGCTCAGAGTATTTCCATCATTGCACCAAGGTCTATTGGAATGTGCTGAACTAGATTATTTCAAAGGCCCTTCTACTTGAAATTTAATAATTGAGTAATCCTAGTGGAAACATAGTGGGCTTATATTGCTGGTATTTGTCAGTTAACTTATTTTGGCCAATATGCAGGCTGTTTAGGTTGTCAGTAAATGCTGACTGAATTGAATTGAACTGAGACAAACACAGAAAACCCTAAGAGACATCTTAGTGATCTGACCTGAAGGTCAGAAGCTACAATAGAAAAAAAGGAGTGGGGAGATGCGAGACATCAAAAAGAAGAGCAGTCAGGTCTTGAAAACAGATCAGTTACAGGAAGTTGAGAAAGAAGCAGATGACAATTGGGAGTGCACAACTGTTGTGGAAAGGAGGAAAATGCAGCAGAGGAAGGAGCAGCAGGGGCCAGATGGAAAGTTGTAGCACGTACAATGCAGGCGTGTCCTCAATGCTAAAATCCAGTCTTCAGGTTGTACTGCTCAGAAGGAGACATGGAAAAATTGAGACGGAGAAAGAGAGAGAAAGGAAGTAACATGGTGGATTGACTCCATGGAGATCATCCATGATCTGGCCTCCGTGTTACCCTACTGGCCTCCATATTGAGTAACAGCTGTGTGATTTATCCTAGCCCTGCTGTAAAGAATACTAACTTTAAAACCCCTTGTGATCAATATTATACCTTAAAACCACAAATAAAAGGACTAAATTCAATGCAAGAAATTTCTGCCTGTGGAGTAAAAACTGAGACTAAGAAATGAGGAAGAAACCTTAGCAAAAACATTTTCCATTTTACCTTTTATTTTGTAGATGGGCCTCCTAAGACTCAAGAAGTGTAATAATTTACCCAAGTTATATAGCCGGCTCATGGCAGAACAGAAGCTACAACTAAAATCGCTCCACATCCACCCAAAGAGTTTGCTACCAAACTGCTTTACCAAGGAACTTGCAGATACCATCAGAAACAGCATCATCACTATTATTACACTTTTTGAGAGCTTGCCATGTGCTAGCATTGTTCCCTTTTAAGTTTTAACTCTTCAACTAGTTCCAGACCACTTATTGAACTCATTTCTTATGCTGTAACTTATTTCATTCTCATAAAATGTTATGAGGTACATTCTATCATTATACTATTTTTTAGAGATGAGGAAACTGAGGCACAGAGAGGCGGATGCTCAAGTCTAAGAATCCCCATTCTGCACATTTTTCTGCATATATTCATAACCCCATAATTTCCTTCACTCCTTTTCTCAGTGTTTGCTATTTCGATAGTAATAATGCCTTATCCATTTCTTGAGCAGAATGAGACAACTTACCTGAGCCCAAGGAACTTACATTCTACAGGCTGACACTTTTATCTAAACCAATAATGACCACATTCTGTGGTATGTTTTATAATACATTTTTATTAAGTGCATATATGAAATGCAGTCAATGAATCAACTCACCAGCTGGGAAGTGGGGAAAGTACCGTTGAATTGTCAGTTGAGGGAAACATTTACAGGGCTGAGAAGTGGGGAGAAGCATTCCAGTCCCCAGAATTGTGAAGGCGTGGCCAAAATTAGTTCAAGTGGGCAAGGTGAGCATTATAAGGTATTTGGTGAAAAAGATGAATCTGGAAACAATTTTTCATGTTTATATATTTTTCTTCTTTAAATTCCTATGTTTTTAATTACTTCTGTAACCCTCAAAACACATAAGAAAGTGTATACATTGCATAAATAATTGCTGAACTAAATTGAAAACTGATTGATTGGATGTGACTATTTCTGCACTTTTCTTTGAAATGTACACAAGGTTATGTGTGGGAATATTTTAGTCTAGCAAATAAGAAAAAACCTTGGAATCCTAAACTAGCTTATGCATATTAGCAATAAATTATGCATTTCCCCTTGGCATCTGTTTATTAAATAATTCACTTAGTTTAAATTTTGTCTAAGTATCTTTCCCCAATAATTTATAAAATCTCCTGACAGTCAATGAAGTGAAATACACTAAATTCAGCTTCTCTTTCTCCCTCTCTCCCTTCTTCCCTCTCCTCCTTTTCTTCTCCTCTCCTTCTACTCACCTCTCTGCACTCCAAGAGATGACAATAGCAGGAGTCTGAGTTGCACCAAAGATGTTATTAATTTATTCCCTGTTATATAGCAGTGTCAGAATAGATAGAACATTTTAGATGAGTGAAATACATGATTCATACGTTTAAAAGCCCTGGGAAGTTTTTAACAGAGCTCTAATTTAACAAAAAGAGTATAACTTGCCTTCCTTCCTTTCTCTGCCATCTGCTCCCCAATCCTCTCTGCTGATAATGCTCCAGAGATCGAGAAAAACACTTGCTCACTGAGATCAAGCAAGGCTCTCTTTAGTTCGCTTTTATTGTCTTGATAACACAATTCTAGAATATACCATGTGTTTTTGGTCTTCAGTTTCTTTGAGAGGTGACACACTTGATAAATTGGCTGTCAAATAGTTTTCAATAGAGCCACTGCTTGTGCCTTGATGGAAACAAGAGTGCAGGACCCAAACGGTAAATATTTAACAACGAGGAATTCTCCTTCCCTTGCTTGTATTCTGGCACAGACTTCTAATACTAATAATCAGCTTTAATTAATAGGTGGCTCTGCCTGAAGTCACCGCCCTCCCAACAACAACAAATTACATACACATCTTATTCAAGCTTTTACTGCTGATGCCTCTTTTGCTGCAATAATGCACTCATCCTTTGGTACGAGCACCCAAAACATCGCCTGATGCATCATAGATGATAAAAAAGAGTATTTGTTGAAGGAACAAGTGTATAAATAAATGAAGGCTGAACTCTGACCTCTTCTATATCTTTCTGTGTGATTGAATTTCATTATTTATGTAATAATAATATTGCCAGGTTTGATAAGGATGATAATGATCATAATAACAAAGCAAATCCTCTGTGTTTTAGACTGCTTTGCAATTTGCAAAATATTTTCACATATATTGACTCAACCAATTTTCATAGAGAAAGGAAGGAAGAGTTGAATTCATGTATGTTTTTACAGATGGTTAGTATTGGTAACCCCTATCCAAGTGGGTCTCTTTGTCACCGATTCTAATGCTTCTTTAATTATACCGAATTGTGACCATAATGGGTTATCTTAAACTGTAAAATATTTAGGAAGAAGGAGGGTTCGTGATGTTAAACATGTAAGTTTTTATTTAAACAAGGCATTAAGAGAAAAGATGGTATCATTATCAAAAATATTAACTGTCTACTTCTATGATGCTGTTTAAATACTATGCCAAGTGAATCTACTCCTTGAATAACACATTCTATTACCAGGAACATACTCTCAGGGACAGAAACAGAAGAATAAAAGAAAAATTACATTTGAGATCAATAGTCATATTCTTCAGTGTTCTATCTCTGGCATTTTAATTAATATTTGCTTTGAGAGAGAACGTGTTTGCTCTTAAACGTTTAGAGCATCATTTCCCCAAGTGTATTATGCAGAAGCGAAACTGGTGTAACCAGTTGTGACAACAGGGAGATACACTCTCTTCAAGAGAGAATTTGTTGCTCAGCTGCAGCAACTGTGGTCAGCAGGCTGTGGTCAGCAGACCGCTTGCAGCTCTCAGCTCCTTTGGGGTGGGCCTTAGCTGCAGAGGACCGCATTCTTGGTCTTCCTCATCCAGTGACTGAGGTAGGACGCTTCCCCTACCATCCCAAACTCCATCTCAGTGTCTACATTAGACAGCGCAAACCACGACCCCAGAAAAATGGCTCTTCACTAAATGTTTGGAAAATCAGCCAGGTTTTTACTTCTGAAATTCTTAGAGCCCATAAAGTGCCTTTATGCATCGTGTCTCTCCGAGATCAGACTCTGCTGTGCAGTGTTTCCCAAAGGTGGCCGTCACTTTTTCTCCCCTAGGAGCATTTCACCAGACTATTGTTTTGCAGAAAAGTAGATTAGAAAATCAACACAGCAATTCCCACGGTCCACTGCAGGTTGATGTCTCAGCCATGACCTCAGATAAATATTTTTGAACATATTCCCTTTCGCTGTACCACCTGTTGGGGAGTAATGAGTACTTACCGTTTTCCTTCTGCCCATTAAAAAAAAATTGTATCGGATTTTCTTTCTATGTCTATCTTTTGTAAACCACAAGGGAGACCTTCTTCATCCTACTCCTCTCCTATTTCTCCAGGATGAATTTATTTTCTCCACAGGGGTTCATCTTTGCACTCTAAGCAGCCCTAACTCCCTTCCCCACCCCTCCGTCACAGCACTGCTGAACTGTAGCTATGTTTACATTGCTTGTCTTTTCTATTAAAATTATTTTAATTTTTATTTGTAAGTTTTAATTTCAAACTCCAGAAAAATTACAAGAATAACATCAAAAAATCCGTATACCCTTTGCCCAGATTCACTTATTGTTAATATAGTGCCTCATTTGCTTGCCACATGCCCTCTCTCTCTCCATTTGTGTATATGTATGTATATAAGTATATGTACATATATGCCTGTGTATAATTTTTTCGTGAACGATTTGAAAGTAAAATTGTTTACATTATGGTCTTTTGTCTTAACTACTTCAGTGTGTATTTCCTAAAAGCAAGCATATTCTCTTACATACCCAAGTACAGTTCCCAACTTCAGTAAATTGAACATTGATCCAACAACCTGATCTAATTTACTGTCTGTATTCTAACTTGTCAATTGATCCAGTAATTTTCCTGATAGCATGTTTTCTCAGTGAGAAGGCCCTTCTTGATTATGGAAAGATGAACAGAGACAGGAATACTTATTCCATATTAACTGTGTGTGTGTGTTTATATATTGAATCTGGAGTGAAATCATCACCAACTCATATTCCTTGAACAGTTGGCATGTACCAGGCACTTTCACATAATCTCATTTAATCCTCTCAAAAAGGCTATAAAGTAGTAGTATCTCCATTTGGTAAATGCTAGAACTGGAACTCAGAGCCTTTAAGTGACTTGGCTAGGTTCGGAAAGCGATTAAGAGATGACTAATCCATTAAGATAGCCCTCAGGGACTTAGTCTTTTCATCTTTGCCTATGGCACAAGCTCCACAGATATAAAAACATTCAAGATTATTTGTTAAATCAACTGACTGAATGAACAGCCAGATGAAGAGACATACTAAGGTAAGGCATCATATTCTCTAACTCCAAATTCAGCAAAGGCATGCAGTTAGAGGAGGCTTGAATGTCATCTTCTGCGTATATTGCAGTGTTCTGGGATATAGTGATGATGATTTGCTGGGAAAAAAAAAAAAGAAATTATTTTAACCCTTAATATCCTTTAAAATTTAATCCTTTAATATCTATACCAAATTGTGTTTCTTAGAGAGGCCTTTATATTTTATGAAGAATTACATTCCTTGTCCACTGGACTAACTTAATGTAATTGTGATGTTCGTGTTTGCACATGCTCCAGCCCTGTGGATAATGAAATCCCAATAAGAACTTAAAAAAGAAAAAATAATGAAATAAAATAAGTTGGAGTAGGCATTAAGAGGGAACAAGTTAATGAGACTATTACAGGGGGTATATAACTCGTTGAAATGGAGAGCCTTTCATTTTTGCAAAGAGGCATCATTAAGTATTTTAATCATGTGTACTCAAAGAAGAATATCCAAGAACCTTTTAAAAGCTTGTTTAAGCAAGTTTATATATTATTTTTTCCAAAAGAATCTACAAATATCATAAATTGGCAGCTCTTAAAGTGTGTGTGCGCGTGCATGTGTGTGTGTGTGTGTTAGGATAGTTTATACAAAGCACCATCATTATTGAAAAGGTGACAATGTTAGTTTTGTCTCAGCAAGAGATTAGTTTATCAATGAGAGCTTTCTGAATTTCTAGAAATTCCCCTTCTGCTCCTGCGTCTAATCTGGCTCTGTATTTCCTTAAATGAGCCCGAAGATTTGAATTCTCTTTCTTCTATTCCAATCCAGAGTTCTGTAAGAGAGAGTGGAACTACAGTCATTTCTCTTCCACTGCTCCGAATATGAGTAAATTGAATTCATACACCCCCACTGCTGTACACCTCTGTGGCCTTGCCCCTTAGAAACAGCACTCAGGAGCCCTTGTTTTTGAGACTGTTCTTCCCACATTCAGATTCAAGTACAGCAGGGGATGGAAGAAGCAATTTTCAGATTCCATGGTGGGCTGGATTAAATTATTCCACAGGCCATACGTCTCACAGACCTACTAGAGTGGATTAAGTGTTTTGCTTCCTCTTTGCATTTGAATTTTTTTTCATAAAAGAAAGAAAATGTTAATGCAGACCTAGTAGGGGAGAAAGAGAGAAGCAAACAAACAAATTCAGTTAGCAAAGAAGCAGCCTGGATATTTCCTGTTGGTGCATGTCAGCCAGGACTAGATGCATTTGAAGACGAAAAGGTTGATGCAGGCCATTCTGCTTAGATTTTGTTAACTATTAATATGTGTTCTTTCAAGGACCGAGAGTAACCAGCAGGTTTGAGGTTTTTTGTCTGTTTGTTTTTAATTCCATTCTAGAATTTGATGACCTAGCTTATTGGAAGTTAAAAAAAAAAACACTAATATATCTCTAATTGCATATGGATTAAAAATATACTTTGGAGTTAAAAAGACATGGATTGTGATTCCCCAGCCATATGAACTCCGACGTGGTATTTAACACTTTGAGTCTTTATTTTTTCATAGTAAATTGAGAATAATAATTACTATGTCACCGTGAACTTTTCTAGATAATAGTAATGTAAGAGTTATCGTGTAATCACTATATGCCTGGTACTCTGTGTGTCATTTCATCCTCAAACAGCACTCTGAGGCCTGTTATATTGTTTTAGAAACAAAGAAATTGAGGTTAAATATTGCAGCCAGGGTTACACAGTAAGGCTGGGGTTTGAATCCTTTTTTAACTCTGGAACACCGTTTCTCAACCATATACTTCCACTTCTGTGGAGAATGAATATAAGGCATCAGGATCTTTAATGTTAGCTTCCTTACTTTTATCAAGTTTAAAATGGTAGGATGCTGTGGGGATAGGAAGAGGGGAGAAAAGTGAGTCAAACTGAGGAAGATTTTGAGATTTCTAGATGTTTCTATCTTCTTTTTTAACCCCAAGAAAAGACAGTGAAGATAAGTTCATCATTTATAAATAAATAAATCTCAAATAGAAATAAAGCAATTACTCTGTGGCCTTCATGGCTCGCCAAGGTATTTGAATCTAAACGGAAAAACAGAAGCATATTATAAATAGAAACTAATAGACTAAACAGAAATAGAGTTTGGATTTTTCTGAAGAAAAACACATATTGATAATATAATTGAATGTGTTGCTGAGTGCTTACAGAGAAAGACAACCAACCCATTAAAGGCTTTTCCAGTGTGGGCTCCTGTGATATTGGCACTGTCTACAGCACAGCATATTTCAAAAATGAACCTCACGGTATCATGTAGACATACCCATGAACCATACGGTATCATGTAGACGTACCCAAATGGACCACCAGACCATTTGGTGGGGCAAATATTAAGTCAAATTTTTGGACCAAGAAAAGGAGAGGTCTTCCTAAGAATAGATAAATAAATAGGTAAGGATATTTGCATCTCCTGAATGCTGTGTCTGGGGCTTCACTTTTGCCTCCCGTACTAGCTCTCACTGGGAGAGTATCACGTCAGAAAATGCAATACTTCTCTTCAGGTTTCTCTGAAGAGATTAGCAAGGTCAAATACACACATTGAATTAGTGGAATGTAAAATAAATATCCTGCAAGATCTCTTAGTCCTGTGATGGGGTAAGCTGCCAGCCAGAGTAGTGTGTGACTGAAGATGCAACTAAGCAGAGCATCTTAGAGAATCGTGTGCACTAGGTTTTACTCAACGGCAGAGGAAGTACTAAATGAATTGAATTTTAAGCCATTCACAGATTAGACCATTAGTCAAGGAGGGAGCTAAGTGGGCAGAGACACTGACTCTGCATATTTAATAATTTTTACTTCAGTATCAAATATCTTAAATATTTTTCCTTTGTTTTATATTCTCATAACTGGGTTCAATTTAGATGATAGCAAAATGCTATTTGATTAACTCATTGCTTCCCAATCTTTTTTCTTTTCTTTTTTTGGTGGGGAAAATTAGCCTGGAGCTAACATCTATTGCCAATCCTCCTCTTTTTGCTGAGGAAGATTGGCCCTGGGCTAACATCTGTGGCCATCTTCCTCCACTTTATATGTGGGACACCTGCCACAGCATGGCTTGATAAGCAGTGCATAGGTCCACGCCAGGGCTCCAAACCCGTGAACCCCAGGCCACCGAAGCGGAGTGCTCTAACTTAACCACTACGCCACTGGGCCAGCCCCCCCAATCTTTTTAATGTCTTGGCAAATACAGATATTGAATATTAGTAACAGCACACATTGTTCCAGATGTCACTCATGGAGCAAGTTTGGATGCCACTGAGAAGGTTCATCAGCTACAAAATGAAGTGCATATTTTATATGAGGACATTTGTGCTGGGCACAGTGCATGCTAAGAGCCCTTCCCTGCCTCTTTCTGTCCCTCACACCAGAACCCCACCGCCCACACCTCGGGTTGAGCACAGTGCTCCTTGGATTGAAAAACAATCTCCTTTCGCAAGTCCTGACTGCCTTGTATGATGGAAGATGGTTCACCTTCTGCCTTGAGCTGCTGAAGTAGGGACATGCTGTGTGCACCCCCAAGGAGCAGTGAGCGCTCAACATTGTTTACTTGCTCTGCCTGCTGCCTGTAATGACTTCAGGGTGCTGCAAAGTTCCACTCTCCAAGAATTCCTTGATGAAGTTTTTGTAATGGGTCTTTACCAGCCTAGGGTTTCTGTTTGCCCCAGGCCTCACCCCACAGTTCCAAAGATACACTGGCTCGATATCATGGCCACACCTTTAAAGCATTTGCAGAGCACCAACATGAGTGCAGATCACTTTCACCAAACATCTATTTTGCATCCTTTTAATGCCACCTAAAGCCACCTTAATGATGTCGAGAATTAGCAAGTAAAATCAGCTCTCAACTATTTGTTCTGTCCCATAAAGGATCCCTTGTCCTAAACATTCTGTGAGGAACAAGAACAATGGTGGCTGTGAAGCCACAGAACTTGAAACTGGTTCGGGTGAAGGGATATTTTATGAATTGCGTCTATTATATTATAGTAGGCAGTATGTCACCAGAACCTGACAAGGTTGGAAATAATCTCATAATTTACACTCCAGGAGAACTCACAAAAGCATTTTGAGGTTGAGAGTTCATTGGAACAGAGAAATAGTTTTACTGATAGTGATCTGAGTTAGAGGGTTATAAATCATGATAGAAGTTAGCAGATTATTTTCAGAGTATGTCAGTTTACTCAGATAACATTTATTAATAACATTTTTCCTAATTATAAGAAATTGTGTAAATAAAAACTAAAGTTAGTTAGATATCACTCATAATCCAATCACCCAGAAGCAGATACCATAAATATATTGAGTATATCCTTTTAGTCATTTTTCTATGACTGTATAAATATATATAAAACATTGAGATATATTGTTTGTTAGTAAAGGTTCTAGTCACCAATTCCAATGTGTGGGGAAGGGTGGTTTCCACACCACTAAGCAATTCTCTGACACTGCTGGATGTCTTACAATTCAACTCAATTCTGACCCTATCTGCCCGGAGTTAGCATCAGATTCCACATGTTTACCAACCCAGAAGCTCTCCAAACTAGTCCTTTTTTGTTTTTTATGGAGGCTTCATCACATAGGCATGATTGATTAAATCATTGGCCATTAGGGATTGATCTCAATCTTCAGCCCCAGCCCCTCTCCCTTCCCAGGAGTTCAGGGGTGAGACTGAAAGTTACAACCCTCCAATCATGTGGTTAGTTCTCTGGCAAGCAGCCCCCATCGTTAGGTTACCTGGGGGCTTTCCAAAATTCATTAACATAACAAAAGACACCTTAGCAAATTTCAGAGGTTTTAGCTCTGTGCCGGGAACAGTGGACAAAGACCAAATATATATTTCTTATTATAAATCACAATATCACAGTAAGCGTTGCTTTAATCTAATACATATTGTGGATATTTCCTTTCCTTATTACTTTGTAAAAGTGCTATGGATTGAATTGTGTCCCCCACAAGTTCATATGTTGAAGCCCTAACCCCCAGTGTATCTGGAGATGGATAGGATCTTTAGGAGGTTATTAGCATTAGATTGGGTCATAAAAGTGGTGCCCTAACCTGGTAAGACTGCAGCCTTATAAGAAGAAGAACAGAGCTCTCTCTCTCTCTTTCTCACTCAGTCTCTCTCTCTCTCTCTCTGTGTCACATGAGGACTCAGAGAGAAGATGGCTGTCTACAAGGCAGGAAGAGAGCTCCCATCAGAATGTGACCATGCTGTCGTCCTGATCTGAGACTTCCAGCCTCCAGAACACTGAGAAAGTAAATTTCTGTTATTTAAGCCACCCAGTTTATGGTATTTTCTTATGGCAGCCCAAGCAGACTAAGGCAAATAGACAGACCTAATTTTTATATAGTTTCTAGTTATCTCTTTCCATATTTCCTTCTCTTTCCTTCATACCTGACTGCCCCACTCTGTCCTGATACTCAGGTATTGCATACATTCTCTTTTTCAAAGAAAGGACCCCCAAAACTGCCTGAGGTGATGAAAGGGCAGTCTTGGAACTTTGGAGGAAATGACTTGTGTGTGAGTATCTTCTAGATGAGATACAGATCTTTGATATGGCACCTAAAATACGAGAATGAGTTCCTAAATCATAGACAGTCAGTCCTCTTCACTTTTAGCAGCATACAGGCAGATAAAAGGAAGGTGTTTATATGTTTACTTTAGGCATATTTGTTAGTTCAAGTATGGGGAAATGACAAAAAATATTATGGAACATGTTAGAAAAGAAATGAGAGTGACTTCAGTTGGGAAATCACACATTCATAGGACACAAATGGTAATTCCTTTAAAACTTTCAATAATGCTTGTAAATGATGGGCTACAGAGCCAAGAGTAACCCTAAAATATTTTATTAATTTATCATTTTCTTATTAACATACTACTTTCTTATTTGTAGTTCAAATATTGAAATGAGTTTGCTTTTCTCAATTTACATCAAATGGCATGGAAGGGGAGCAAATTTCCAAAATGTCCTGAGAGAATGGGGAAAGGAAAATCATGCTAAGATTTAAAAACATTCCAGAATATGGTACAAAGTAAAATTTCTCCTTAGGGTGGTAAGTGCATTAGAAGTAGGCACAGTAAAGGATCTGGTCCTAATGACAATGTCTGTTTCTCAGGCTTATGTTGTGAAAAATAGAGAAGAGAATCAATGCTGAAGGAATGGTGCAGAGAAAAATTAATTGTCTATAGGTCATGGCTTATAAGGAGTCTTTACTCTGGAATTGAGGCTACTGAGGGGCACAGCAAGCCAGAGTCTGCCATCCTCAAAAGTTGAAATGGAGGAAACAGAACCCCACGTTGTTAAATAACTTTTCCAAGCACACCCAACTAGCGGTAAATCGAGAACCAGAATTAAACTCTCCAGATGCCCAAGTTTAGTTTTCTTTCCACTCCAAACAGTGACAACCATAACAATTCATATTTGCAAGTGTGACTGTTTTCTTTTGTATGATTTCAAGTCTACATTTACCAAATACACTTAATCCTTACATCAAAATAGGAAGAAAATCTAAAAATAAAACTGACATTTTTTATTTTCACTCTCCTTTCTTTTCCTCTTTTGTCCCTATTTTTTTATGCTAAAGACATTTATGGAGAATGTTACTTTCTGGGGAAAAATATAATACCTTCAAATCCTTTAGTGAATATTGGTTTAATTCTTCATCAATTAATTTAGTTTCATAAGCACTCCAGAAGGAATACAAATAGCACCTGTATTTAGAATTGATTTTTTTTTTCCTGCAATGCTTTGGTAGGGAGGGGAAAGTTGAAAGAGTGGGACTATTTAGTAAAACTCTTTGCCCTTTTCTTTGGTAAATGTTGTGTTTTTTGTAAATGTCAAGTCCAAATTATAGGTGAGTATTGGCAGAGTTGCACAGACTATCTGAGAGCCATTACAGCCTCTGGCATTTGTGCTGCTAAATTTGTAATGAGTTGCAGGTGTTTGTGATTGAATTTTGTGTTGCTTTTGTGATTGGCTCACTGCTTCACAGCCCATTAAGGCTACGCTTTTTTTGTGGATGTTAAAATTGTGGTGATGCAAAAACTCCAGTTAAAAGATAAGGTAAATGGTAATAGTTATAACATAGAGAGAAAGATCTGTATGTTCTAGACTAGTGTCGATTTTCACATTGATCCACAGGGGCAGTCACCAGGTCAGGAATAGATCTAAATATAATGGTAATGTCTTGACGTATTTCATTGAAGATTGAAATTGGGAGATGCCATTTAGACCATCTTCTATTTCAGCAGTTCTCAGTACTTAAGTGTGGATGCGAGTTAGATGCGATGCTTGTTTAAGAAAAGGTTGCCTCCTCTCCTTTCTCCAAAAGCTTTTCTCTCAGACTCAACAGGTGTGGGCGTAGTGGCCAGCAATCTGTACATTAAAAAGCAAGATCCTACATCACACCTAAACAAATGTTTCATGTACAACTCTTTAAAAAGCACTATACAGTATTTGGTTCACTTTCTTTGCTTTCCTGGTGAGGGATGGAGACCCAAGATCATAGAAAAGAGATCTACTCATGTTTCTTTATGATTTCATGGAAAAAGCAAGCTTACTGGACAGCTTCATTTCCACGTCAGTGTAATTGTTGTTTTTCTACTATTTTAGATTATCCACAAGGCTGAATGCAGGCTGTACAGCTTAGTTAATTATGCCGGATTGGGACAGAGGTATCATACACTATCATCAGTTAATCAAGTCCCCATATATAATCTGAAACATCTATTTATATATTTTAAAGGTGTGCATGTTTTTGTGTGTGTTTGTAGTCGATGAGAAAAATAAAATGATAATATATAACAGTTCATAGAATGTTTGATATAGAAAAAATATGTCATATGCTATCGTGAATCTGGAGACTATAGCTTTTAGATATCTGAATATCTTTCAGTATCTTGCCTAGCCTCAGAATCATCATTAATAATAATCACATTAGTAGCAACTACTTTATGAATACTTGCTGTGTTCTTTCAATGAGCATTTGACATACATTATTTCAGTTTATTCTCACAGCAGCCTTATGAGGCTGGCACAATTATTTATTTATACCTCCTTTTGACAGGTGAGAAAATCGGTATTTGGAGAGTTTAAGTAACTTGCTCAAGGTCAAAGAGCTAGTAACATGTGAATTTGGGATTTGAATCCAATAACTGTGACCCCAGAGTCAGAACCTTTGAGAATCAATACCCCAGTGCCTGCCTGCCATGGACATGTAGGAACACCACTGCAGTGCGGACCTCCAAATAGCTGATTACCAGGGAGTTCTGCTTGATAAAATGAAAATTAAATAAGCACTTATTATATTTGCCTCATCTGATTGAGTACTGCATTTGTAGATCATATCGGTGAATATATAGCTGCGTGTGTGTAAACTCATACCTGCAATTTGATAAGCTGCATGTATGAGTAATGATCAAGCATAAATAAACCTATTTATGTACGAATGTATATATGTATGTATCTATTTTCTACTTCCAGTGTGTGTGCATAAAATCAACAGAAACACTAACAACAAGAGGAACAACAATACACCAGAACACAAATCATTTGCTGCATTTTCTTAACCCGTATTTTAATTTGGTGGTGATTTATTTTGAATTTTAATGTTGCCTAAAGCCTTGCTATCTTATTTAATTAAAACATCTGCATGACTCTTATGTATATATGTCAGGTATGTGTACTGTTGATTCAGTACCTGCTTACTGCCTGGTATGCAATAGGCACTCACTAAATATTTGTTGAAATACAAGTATGTGTTAGGCAGTGTAGAAAATGCCAACATACAGTATTTGTGTCAATCCCAGTCCTGGCAGGAAGCAAATGCTCACCTAAAAGGGTTTAGCTAAAGTTAATTAAGGAAAGGGCTGTTTACAAAGGTTTGGGCAGTAAGGCATCCAGATACTAAGAACAGCAGGGAGACGTTACTACCTCTGAAAGGGCAGGAAGAAGGAATGGTGTCGCCAGTGCCTGATAAGAGCTGAAGGGAGAGAAGAGGAGGTGCCAGGTGACAGCTGTTGCTGTAGTCCACTGGTGAAGAAATCACAGCCCAACAGGAAGAGGATGGGAGCTTGACAGGAAGGGGAAGTTCCTCTCATTGTTGGGTCTCAAAGAGAAGCTTAAGGGAAAATGAATCTAGGAGATACCTGTCATGGATGCCAGTCATGGCAAAGAGCAGAGTGGATAAGGCTGGGGAATGGATCTGGGGTGGAGGCGAATGGAGAATAAGCTTTATATCATTTCATGTTATCTTCTCAACAATAATGTATCTTAGTATTTATCTCCATTTTAAACGACAGGGGAAAAATGACTCAGGGAAATAAAATGAGAAAGTGAAGCTCATTTAGAAATGAGCAGAGCTATGATTAAGGTGAAGTCTTTGACCTACAAGGACAGTGGTCCACACCCCACTATAATAAAGTTTTTATTTATTTAATATTATGCTATTACAATATCATCATAAATATGTATTATGTCAGCCAATATCTAGACACTGGGAAAAAAATTTACTTAACAGGAAAGTCAAAGTCCATGCTGTCATTGAGATTGCTTTCTAGAAAAGGAGAAGACAGAAAATAAAACATATGAATGGAAAAGATCATTTTAGATAGTGAAAAGTCCTGTAAAGACAGTGCAATATCGCTTTCTTGTGATAGTGACTGGGAGCGAGACTCCTTCAGATTGGGTGAGCAGAAAATGACTCTCTGAGGAGATACTATTTAAGCAGAGACCTGTAGACCTGTGAGGAGGGACAGCCTTTTAAAATCAGACAGAAAAGTGCTCCAAGCAGAGGGAACAGCAAGCACAAAGGTGTAAGACAGGAACAGACTTGCTGCGGTCATGTGAAGAACAGTTTACCAATGGCAAAGAGCCATGTGTTTGGAGGGCAGTGAATAAGGAAGAGAGTAACACAGGAGGAGGTGCAAGGCCAGAAAAAAGGGCCCTGGGATGAGTTTGGATCGCATTTTGAGAGTAATATAACTCCTGTGGAAGATTTTGAGCAGGGGAATGATGCCATCTGATTTATGTTTTTAAAAAATCATCGGATTATTGCATTGAGAATGGATTATAAAAGGGCAAGAGAAGAGGCATGGGACCAGTTAGGGTCATAGCAATGGATACCGTAAGGAGTGAATAGAATTGAGATGTATTTTTTTAGTTCCAACATTCTGATACGATTAGCAAAAAAACAACAACAAATAACAAAAACAAATGGAGAGAGAAAGAAAACCAAAATAATCACTACGGTTTTGGTTTGAGTCACTGGGTGAATGGCAGTGTCATTTACTGAGATGCGGAAGACTGAGATGGTCATGGGTGAGAACAGGAAGATTTCTGATTGGTCGTAAGTGAGGAAATAAAGTGTTCTGATTGGTGCATTTTATGTTTGAAATGCTTAGTTGATATCTATGTGGATCTTTTATTCCCTTCGAGAGGTCAGCGCTAGAGACAGCATACGGAGACACTAGCTTATCAATGGAGTTTAAAGCCAGTGGGTTGGGGCTGTGTTGGATTACCGAGAGAGAGAGAGAGAGAGAGAGAGAGAGAGAGAGAGAGAGAGAGAGAGAGTAGACAGAGATGAGCAAACTGAGCACACAACTGATTCAAAATTAAAGTGCTTTTTATATATGGCGTTCTTTTTGGTGCCTTAACTCAAATTGATGGCTAAGAAAGATTTTCTTTTTTGCTAGAATATGTTTAGCCTGTAAGTCAGTGGTTTTCAAATTTATTTTTTTAGCATCACAAATCTTTTGCAAGCCAAATCTTGTGAAGAAAAACACTATACAAAATACATTGAAATATTGATTATATAAAACTGGGTGCTGGGTACATGAGGGTTTATTATAATGTTCTCATTACTTTTGCATATGTTTACAACTCTCATAAAAAGAAACCCAAAAAACATAAAAAAAAGTTAACAGTAGAACAGTCCTTTTTGAAACAGAGGATGAAGAATCTCGGGCTAGTCTACTCATCTCCTTAGCTGGTCTTCTATAGAATCCCTACAATTCCTTAGAACAAACTTTAAAATTCTTGCCATTGATGAATACTTCTGAAATCTCTGTGATAAAATAATTAATTATGAGTAGGAAATATTGCACAATGAGTCACCATGGGAAATACTTTACAATTGCTATCTTATTAGTGCTTATGACCATCTTTTATGATGAGTACTATTAACATCCACATTTTGCCAATGGAGCACCTGTGGCTTAGAGAGGTCGTGTAATTGGCTCAAATTCAAGTAGCTAGTAATTAAAGGAGCTGTGATTCATCTCAGGCTGCCCCACTTCATATTAACAACTACATTAATTACAGCAGTTGACACTCAAATTAACTTCAACAAAAAAATAACAACTACAAATTCAATCAGTCCTTTGTTCAGGATGAGACTTTTCCAATTAAGAGTAGTAAAGATGTTAAATCCTGTCTGTGCATTTCTTTACATGATGAACTTTCTCTGCATTGTGTTTCTCAGAGCCGCAAATTTTTACTCTTTTCTCTTTCTGTTTACAAAATATTGGTACTGAAAACGAATATCAAATAGAATAACAGTGACTGGCGTTTACTCCTAACCTAATGACAGCAGAATATGGAAGTTCAAAGAAATGATTAATTAACTCAGTAATGCACCAACCATGTATGTAGTAACACCAATCAAAGGCATTTGTACCAGGTTGCTTTCTCCTGACTAGACTATTATCACTTTATTTTAGCTGGGATTTATGTCCAAGCAGGGAAAACTTTGATCTTGATATTTTTTGGAGATCAAAGTTTCACATGTAACGCTGCTTTAGAAGGTCTCAGTGCAATGCATATTGTTCTAACTTAAAAAACTAATGCAAAAGAATAATTTGCATTGGTGTTGGGAAATGTAACTTAGACACTCAGGTTCTCGAACACTCTATTGTAAACAACGATCTAGTGGAAATATGGAAAGAAAAGTGAATTTGCTATGACAACACACCTCAGTCCACTCTTTTCCTTTTTCTCTTAGCCTTTTGCTCCTAGATTTTAAGAGATCAGTTTGCCTGTTGTGCATGTGTGTGTGTGTGTGTCAGTGTATTTGTGCATTTCATGGTTTTCTCCCAGTTTTTGTTGAGGGAAAGGAGGAATGTCAAAGCTATTTTCATAGTCTGTCTTGTTCTTTTGATTGCTAAATGATGCCACATATATATTACTATTTTTCTAACATATGCTCAATTCACGTGTAAGACAGGCAAGCAAGTACTATAAACATCCTGTTACTTCCAAACTCATAGTTTCAGCCAGCAGAGTGACTTTTTAATTATGATGATCACAGCAGAACTTCGATTCTTCAGTTGTGAAATGAGGTAGAGAAGGCCTTCCCATCTAAAATAATTGTATTATAACTCTATCTGAACGTTGATTTTGAAATACAAACAAAATGACATCTTTCTAGTCTGAATGACTCTGTGGCCCTTCTTCTCTCCCTCTCCCTCTGTCTCCCTCTATTTTCTCCCCTCTGTTCCTTTCTCTCCCTTTTTCTTCTTCTGTTTCCCTCACCCTGTGTCTTTCCATCTTTTCCCCCTTCCCTCCCTATCTCTGTCTCTCCATTCTTCTGTAAAGCACTGGGGAAGGATAGATTTAATTATTCACAGTAATGGTTCAATGTTACTCAAAGGTAAAACTACGTTTTTGTTATTCATTTTGAATAATAGCATTTAATATGGTCAGGTTACACAGCTGCTATTTACTAGATCTGTGCTTGGAAGAATATCACAATAAAATAATTAATAAATAAGGGTAAAATTTCAGAGTTTAAACTGGTGGATGTAAACTAGCAAGATAGCAGATCTGAAATTCTACTTCTTCTGACTTAAACAAAAGTAAATTAGACCTAGCAAAGAATATCAATAAGTATCAAACAAAAAAAGGTAGGTTACAACTTTATCTCAAAATCTTTGAAAAGTTTTGCTTGTAAAAAAAAGGGGAAGTAGTGTCCCAAACTCCGCAGAAATTTTTGGATAGTTTGATGAGGATACTCTCCATGCTTCAAAAATATAGTCTGATGCAGAAAGGCAAGTGCACTAGATCCAGGAAAATTGAACCAATCATCTTCAGCTTGGAGAGACACAGATAGAGGGAATGGTGGATGGGTATCCCTGAACTCAGTATGAGTAATTTGGAAATGACTGCTTGGGAGAGGTAACAGAAATGAAGATGAAGAACATTAACACTCAGTGCAGAGGCTTTCTGTGAAACACAAAGCATGCAGTCTATTCTGGATGATATGAAAAATATGAAGCTTAAGGAAACCTCACAGAATTAGAGGACCCCCATCACAGAAAGTCAATCAATAAGATCGTAGGAAAAGGAGTATAGTGCAGGTCCTCCACGTGAACATCTCTACAGTTAAACTCTCGTCTATTAAAGTTGAACTCAAAGTTTCTTGTAAAGTTTCACCAAGTACATGTTGATTTAAAAAAAACAGCTAAGATTAGTTAGAGTCTAAAGATTAGTTTGAGAAGAATTGCTGCTCCTTCATCATTAAGTCTTTCATCAATGAATGTGTACATATCTTTATTTATTTAGTTTTTTAATTTTTATCATCAAATGCTTTTCAGTTTTCTGCATATCTATCTTACACTCTTCCGTGAGACTTATTCTTGGGTACTTGATAATTTCGATGCTACGGGAAAAGGTGTCTGTTAGGACATTTTATTTTCTAACTTAGTGGTATATAAAATAAATTGTGTGGAGAAAACTTGCTAAGCTCAGTAATTCATTTTAGTAATGTGTTTGTGTATTCTTTGGGATTTTCTACACCCTCTCATATCATCTGCAAATAACGAGAGTTTCATTTTTTCCCTCTCTAATCCTCTTTATACCCTGTGTTGGTCTGCTTGCTTGTTTGTGTTGCCTGACTGCACTACAGGGACCTGAAGTTGAGTATTGAAAAGGAACGGTGGCCCTGGGCACCTTGTATCATTCTCTATTTGAAAGATAACACATTCAATACTTCCAATTAAATATAATATATGTTATAGATCTTTTTGTAGATTTTATAATATGTGGTATAGGTATTTTTGTAGATTTTTCTTTTCTTAATTTTGTATGCATTCTCTTTTTCATAAAAATATACTGAATTTTATCCAATGTTTTATCAAGCAGCAGAACTGGACTCAGATATGGCAGAGATTTTTATATTATCAGGCTGGGAATGTAAAAGCCGATGGAAATTCCTACAGTAGCCATCTGTGCCTCAACTTTTTTTGTGTGTAAATATTTTAAAGAAACAATTTCTTTAATAGTTGTAGGACTAACCAGATTTACTATATCTTCTAGTGTCAGTTTTGTTCATTTTCAAGCCTAGGACTATAACTTTAAAAAAATCTACATTTTAAAATTTATTGCCATTAAGTTATTTATAATATCATATTATACTAGTTTTAATAGCTGTAGTATTTTTAGTAATGTCCTTTTAAAATTCAGCCATTTATGCTTTCTCTTTATTTTTGTTGATCAGTATTCCTAGGAGGGTATCCTTTTATTCAGCTTTTCAAATATTCAACATTTGTATTTGTTGTTTTATCAGTATTTTTATCTTCATTTCCTTATTTCTAATTTCTTTATATTTAATTTGCTTTACATTGCTAGTTTCTTGAGTTACATGCTTAGCTTATTTTTTCTGCCTTTTCTCATTTTTAATATATGGATGTAAGGCTATAATTTTCTTTTACACATAGATTTATGTGCGCCTTGATTACCATTTAGTTAAAAATATTTTCTAATTTTCATTTTAATTCCCAGTCTTATCCTAGATTATTCAGATACGTAGTTTCTAATTTCTCACATATGGGCATCTTCTGGTTACCTATTTACATTTATTTCAACTTAATGTGTTTTGGTCAAAAAAACATTTTCTTTATGATTTCAATTCATTGGACTGTTTCACTGGAATTTTTGACCTGGCATATTTTAAATATTTGGAAATGTTTCATATGTGCTTGAAAATGATATGTATTTTGCAATTGTGTGCAGCATTCTATATTCAACTAGATCAATGTTGATAATTGTAATGATCCAATAATCATAATCAGAAAGAAATCTGAAAGGTGGTCTGTGACCTTTATCATTAGGACCACATGAAGATTTGGTCCTTGGTGGAATCCTACTTGTAACACTAAGTCAAGGATTTCATAGAAGTATAATGGAGCCAAGATAAATGCTATATACTGACCGATCACTGAAACTCATTGTTGAATTAATTTATTGAGTAATTTGTAATTGATGAGCCGGCAGTAGTGAATGTGAGATAGCTGGCTGTGAGGAGTTTACATGAAATTACTTTTTATTTTGCTCAAGTACATCCATTAGTAATTCTTTCAGAAAGCCTCCATAAGGAATAAACCATCTCCCAGGGACACTGCCCCGCTCCTTAGGTACAATTGTCCATACTTACAGGTAAGTGCTTCTGCTGTTCACTCCTTGATAGGCCAAACTTCTAGGCTGTTCTAAGTGCTACTTCTCAAGCTATCAACCTTAACATTTTCCCAGGGATTCTGATTTTACCTTTTATCCAGTACTTTTCAGTTTAGATATTCGTTGAAAAGTGTCTTCCTCTCCAGAACTACTCTTATATGTTTTTAGCTATAGGTACCATCATAAATCTGATCCATATCTATCTTCCAGGAATTTCCAACATTCTAGGCTACGAAGAGTATTCTCTATTTCTCAGCACTAAGTATTTACTAACTTTGAATACATGTTCTTAATCTTAAGAATTTTGGAAATAAGGATAGGTCTGTGTACTCAGACATCCGTCTTGATCCGTTTCCCAGCCTTTTTCTTCTTCTGAGTTTCACAGTATCTATTTTGTTGAGAATTGGAGAAGTTTCTCTGTTTACAAAGACTCGCTGTGCAGGGTAAAGTGCAGCATGGATGTGCTATCATAGTTACTCAGTGGTGAAGGGGGTCAGAATACGCTATCCTCCCAAAATACTACTTTCAACTATGGGTTATTTTGACCTGAAGGCCTTTGAGAAATAACAGATGCAGAAAGAAGCCCTTGCAGAGAGCTTCCCTTATGTTCCCTTAAGAACAGAAACCTCTGAGAAATGAGGACTGCCATAAATCCTCTCCCCAGGAGAGTTTTATTGCCATAAAAAATGAAAAATTGGCACTGAAATGGGCCTGCACATACTTTACTAAATAACTCTTATCTTCCACTAGTTTCCCTCATATATTTGCCTTCCCACAGTTTACCTTCCCTAGAAGCTCAAAATTCTTTTCCATCTCCTTGTCACTTCTCCACAAATTTATTGTCTTTTGTTAAAATCGTATATAAACCTCCAGGTCTGATCACCTATTTGGGATTTTTCATTTCATTTCTGTAAGGCCCCCCAATATGTACATGAGATAATCATTTTCCTCCTGTTAATCTGTCTGTTGTTGGTTCAATTTGCAAGGCCCCAGGAACTGAACCTAAGAGGGTAGAGGAAAATGTATTTTTTTCTCCCTGTCAGTGGTGTATCCACAGTATGTGAAAATACAGGTGTGCTAAGTGCTTGCAACCTTGCAAAGTGGCAGCAGGCATGGTTATATTTCCAAATAGAAGCTGTTGGGCAAGAAGTATGAAGAATTTCAGCCAATGAAGATGATGGAGGCAATGGAGATAAGATCGGATATTAAATGATATAGTTAAGAGTTAGTCGGGCCGGCCCCCTGGCTTAGCGGTTAGGTGCCCGCACTCTGCTACTGGCGGCCCGAGTTCGGATCCTGGGTGCACACCGACGCACCGCTTCTCCGGCCATGCTGAGGCTGCATCCCACATACAGCAACTAGAAGGATGTGCAACTATGGCATACAACTATCTACTGGGGCTTTGGGGAGAAAAACGGAAAAAAAGGAGGAGGATTGGCAATAGATGTTAGCTCAGAGCCAGTCTTCCTCAGCAAAAAGAGGAGGATTAGCATGGATGTTAGCTCAGGGCTGATCTTCCTCACAAAAAAAAAAAAAAAAAGGAGTTAGTGGGTAGATCCGTGCAGCTAGAACAAAGTTTCAAGAAACAAAAGAATGGAAGATGAGGCTAGTAAACTGGGAACAAGCTGTAGAAATTGAACCATGTCACTCTTTTGCATAAAACACTTCTGTTCGTATAAGCAAAATCCATAATCCGTCCTTACTAGGATCTGTATAATCTGGTCTCTGTCAATTGCACGAGGCTGAGCTCCTGATTTTTTTCTCCCCTTTATCATATGAGCTCTAGCTTGCTGGCCTTGTTTAAGTTCCTCAAACATGCTTTGCCCCTTCAAAATATCCTCAGGACTTGGCATATGCTGTTCCCTTAACCAAACCCTACTTTCCACTTTTTTTTTTTTTTTACAAAGCTGTTTTTTACAAAATTCTTCAGACCTCAGCTAAATTTTTACCTTCCTAAAAAATAATTTCTGATCCCTCCCTTTAATAACTTCAGGAAACCCTATTATGCCCTCTGATAACACCCTGTAATTCTATTTCATAGTACTTAACACAGAAATAATTGAATAATTGCTTCTCTAATAGTTCTTAAGGTGTTTCTCTCCTGGCAGAAGAACAGAAGATTTACCAGGGCAAGAACTGTGGCTGTCTTACTCAATGAATGGGGATTATAGACAAGAATTTGAATTCAAATTGAAAGGAATTTTTTGAAATATGAAACTCAAACCAAAGACATACTGATATCTAAGACAAAGTAAACCTAAGATTTGAAAATAAACCTCTTATTTATATATTTATCTCCCATGTAAAATTTTAAGGTAATTGATAACGGTGATTTTAATTTCATTTTCCATTATAAATTTGAAAATCTTTTACAATAAATATTTACAAATTTATTGCAGCTTTGTGTAGTAAAAGACACTGAATTACAAATTAGAAAATTTGTATTCTAATTTCTATTGTTAATTGAATGACTTACCTTACTTCCTTCACGTACCTATGTCATTGTTAGGATGAGATGTTTGAATGAAATCATATATATAAGTTGTTTTAACATTTAAAAATATTTTATATTTTTAGCTGTTATTATTGTTATCTCAAAGTTGTGAAGTATTTAAGAAATTGTAATTGTCATATTAAAAATTGGAGTTCTGTTGTCAGAAATTTCCTCAAACATTTCTGATTTGCACATACACTCTGAGGGCCAATATAACTTTAGGTTAATAAATGAATGGCTTTATATATATATTTTATTTATTTATTTATTTTTTTGCTGAGGAAGATGCGCCCTGAGCTAACATCCGTGTCAACCCTTCTCTGTTTTTTTGTATGTGGGTCGCCGCCACAGCGCGGCCACCAATGAGTGGTGTAGTTCTGCAACCAGGAACTGAAACCAGGCCGCCATTGTGGAGCACACTGACCTTAATCACTAGACCATGGGGCCAGCCCTGTTTTTTTATATTTTTATGTTTAATATATTCTTGAATCTTACTTAAAAATTTCTTCTCCCACCCTGACACTTTTCAAAGAATGCTTCCATCTTGCTATTTTTGTTTAGGGGTTATTTTTGGAGACTTGGGCACATTTTCCTTTGTTGGATCATGGCATACTCAGTGGTGAAGGTGATTCAGATTGATCCTAGGCATCCTTGTATCAGGATCCACTTTTATAGCACCAGGTGCTGTAGGGGTATCTACTCTACATCCAGACCATATTCTGGTAAAGACATTAGCTTTTAATAAATGGATGTTAATAAAGGTATATCTTGACCTGGGTCAACAATATTACTTTCAGCTAATTTTTTTCAGCTCTTTGCACAAGATAAGGAGTGTGTCTGCACACATCAACAACAGCCAGAAGGAAAAAGATATGTTCTGTTTCTCACTAGAGGCCCTTCAATGAGACGTCAATCAAAGTATGTTAGTGGAGTTGTCAGTACTGGCATTAATATTGAAATAAGCATTAAGCTTTACAAAACAATAAAGACAAGCTGGAGAGGCATCAGCAAGTCATTGATTTTAATCTAAGTCAGATTAAATATTCATTTTCACAAACTAAAAAAAAAAAATACATCTTAAAAAGCAAACAAAAAAGCTCTTGCTTTTCAGGTCATTCGCCTCAAGGATCAAGGGAGGAGACACTGGCAACTGTTCTCCTTAAGTGCTACCTTCGTGTTGGTAGTTTGCAAATATGGAGCATTTATTGTTTGATTTTTGCCTTCCTCACAACCTAAGTTTGGCAGAAACCCCTACAGCATATTCTCAGGGAAAAATAATAAAAAATAAACTTAGACATTTCAACCATCTGCCAGATATACCTATCAAATTATTCATTTCTGAGGCTGCTTAAGGTTATTTAAATTCATAGCTTTTCAAACTACTGACAAGGTTTGCACACTGTGAAGAAAATGAATATTGTTAAGGGTTAAATGGACAGCTTCACACTTTAAATGCATTATAAATTCACCCCAGGCACTCTCCTACTGATTTTTCTCTTTATTATTTTATTTTACGATCAGGGACTTCATAATTGTGGACCATGCTGACAATCTGCATGACAAGGGAAAGATTCAAACATAACTGACCCAGCTATGGGACAATAGTTGCATTATACCTCCAAGGAAACAAGCTTCCACATAAATTTTAGATATGCAAACAGTGCTTCCAGAAAGATACACAAAGTTGAATCCACATTCTGCCTTGCTGGGCATATATACCCTACTTTATGCAATTTGCATGACTTGACTTGAAGACAGGCAAGATCACCTTTAGAAGCGGTCATCATTAAAATGCAGGCTGTCTATCAAAAGAAATTGTCTCCCAGAAATCAATACCTTAAAAACCCTTGTGGCTAACAGTTCTACCGGACACTTTCAAATTTTTATAAGGCTGAAAATAGTGTAGAGGAAGTAGAGGTTCCATTTCTTTGATTTCTTTTTATCACATTCTGTCAGTCCTCGATCAAGTTTCATAACTCAAAGACATACATTTACCACCAGATGTAGTTCAAAGAGATGTTGACCTTTGATTTACAAAACCCCTTAGATTTACTCTATGCTTTTCCCAAGAGGTTCTCCCTCTCCATATACCACCAGTCATACAAACAAGAAAAGTCCTGCTGAGTTCAGGCCATGGCTCAGGAGGGGCTCTGGACCTTGCTCCCTCTGGTGGCCAAAGGGCCATACTTCACGATCTTTCCTTTTGTTGATTGGTTTGCAAAATTTGTTCCATGAGAGGTTGCAAAGTATTTTAACAAATTTTGACGCAAAGGGGCAATCATGCTGTGAGTGTCTGACAAACATTGCATGTTAATAGGGCTAATAATTCTATCTAGGTCACGGAGTTGTTGGGTGCAAGAAATGAGAGAATGTATCACAATCGCTTACATCCGTGATTGTGTAGTGCTGGAAAAATGACTGTTGAAAATGAGAGTTGTGAAATGATAGTGGATATGATGATATTATTATGTCAACATAATTGATATAATTATAGCTGATAGTTGTAAGGATAGTTCTGACCAGTTTTATGTAAAATGGAATTCGAGTCTTAATTTACTAATTATGAATATTGTTCATTTATTGGTAGTCCTCAAGTTTAGAGTTATAGAAAGCGGAAATTGTTTTTATTTTTCCCACTGTCCATAGAAACAAGATCATAATGATGAAGAGCCAAGTCCAGGCAAACTGACACAAGTCTGAAACTAAAATACTGTCCCTTTGCACTGCAAACAATAGAAAATTGTGTGGGTATAACAGCACTCATTAAATAAAAATACTCAAATTTCATATAAAGTATGCAACATTATATTAGATATTGTTGTTTCAGAAAAATCTGGATTACTTAGAAAATGATAAATAAACCAAAAAAGAGACTTCTACAAAGATTGGAGCCATTTGGCCCCTTGCATAGGCCTCGGAGTTTGGAAGCAGTTGAGCATATGTAGCTTCTGGTGTCGGCTGTCCTGAGTTTGGATTCGGGCTCCATCACTTGAAGGTGGCTGTGACCACAAGAAGATTGCTAAACAGCTCTGTGCCTCAGTTTTCACATCTGCACTAGAGGGATAATCATAGCTTCCAACTCATAAGGTTTTTGAGAGGATTACCTAAATTCATATGTATGTGTAAGCAAGATAATTGACAACCAATAGTAATAATACTAGCTACCCCTGTATGTACTGCCTTCTTATGCGTTTCCTGATGGATGTTTGGTAACATATTTAAAACTTAAAAATACATTAGTTAAATATTCTTAAAATGTTTAGACCTGGGATTATGGTTAATGATCATCTTCGAGGTAATGAGAGAATGGATACTTGTTCTCTTCCACACTTGAGCCTTAAAAATATACTTAATGTAAAGCAGTAAGACTTTGGTTAGACACAAACAGGATTTCCTAAGCCTGGAATGCCTTGTACATTGAAACGGATCATTGAAGGAGGTAGTAGAATTTCCCTCTTTGAAGAAATTTAAAAATGAGATTGTTAAAGGTGAGAAGAATGATTTTGAAGCTGATTATATCTGAAGGCCCGGGGACAAAAGATTAGACTATCCTACTTTGCTTTTCGCAAGTCATCTTCAGCAACACAGAGTGAACTTAAAAGACTTAAACTCTCTTTTCTCCCCCACCTGGCAGGGCAGATACGAGGCACGCAGACCCATATGTAGATTCTAAAAACCAGCCATCAGAGCAGAAGGCCAGGACAGGCTGGAGTGGGGAACTTCCTTCCTGAAGTACCGACATTACACGATTGCAGGCTGGAACAGCGGCAATGTTCCTGTTGTACTTATCCATTTTATCCCGCCTCTATCCTCTCCAAAACTATAAACAGCTTATAAAAATACACTCCACTCAGCAAGATAAAAGCAAACTAAAAATAATTAGGTGAGCCTTTGTGGACTTTGGGGAGATGAACTTGGTGGAGAGAGTCAGGGATGAGATTACTGCAAACAAATGTTGGCCGTGTGGTCCTGCATAATTGATAGAGGTAGATGCTGAATTTTTCTCACTGCTATCCAAAGGTGGAAAACACAGTCAGTTACATAATTGAGGTGTCCAAAAAATAAAAACAAATAAGCCAATAAACAAAAAATAATGAGTTTCAGATAAAGCCTAAACATTCCTATTTCTAGGTTCAAAGAGAAAGCCTCCCTATGGATCCTCATAAAGAACTCTCTGTGCAAGGTGGTGAGAAACAGCCTCCACGGCAGCCTTCTAGCACATACAGAAAGGGATTTCACAGAGCTGGCTGATTCTTATAATGTTGGCTGATGGTGGACAAAACAAGCCAGTGTAACGTGGCAACAACAACATAAGCCACCAGGCAAGGGTTGGTCTGTCAGCGAGACCCAGGGCTCGACTATTTGGCTGGGGTCCAGAGGCCACTCTCTCTTTCCTGGTTAGGAGACTTTCACAAAGCAGAGGCACAGTCCTAAAGGCGTTAGGGAATTCCTAGATGATGAAAATAGAGACTAAGGTAGAGGAAGGATGACAGAGACCCAGTTATCCAATCTGAGGCACAAAATGAAGTTGTTGTCTCAGGAACGTTGCCTAAGTCTTCTTATAGATCTGAGACAAGGTCATATCAGAAGTTAGAGATTCTGGATGTATAATTCCACACCAGTTGGTTGGGAAGAATCCATCCTCATTCAAGTGAGAGAGGGCAAGAACAAATGTAGAGGTGGGGACCAAGCAACCCTAGCTGGAAGGAGTGACAGAATATTATGTATTATAAGATTTTGGGAGATTACTTGTTCTGACTTTCTCTCAAAACAAATCTAAAATCTCAGCAGACTCAAATAGAGAATACTGTAAATGGACACGAACACATTAAAAATTTTCCAAAGACAATTTGAAGTTTCTCCTCTGTCATTAAGCTTGTTTTGTTTACTTGTTTTGAATCTCCAATAACTTTGATATAACTCCAAGATGTATCATTATTTCAGAAACACTATAACTTACTCATATCTATATTTCTATTATGACCTCATTTCGACTTTGAAAGCCTTTCAGTCTTTCTTGTTGCTACTTCATTGCTTCCCTTTCCTACCACTTATTCTATAAATTATTGCTTTTTCAAACTTTTACCACATTATTCTTGCTTACAATATAGGACAATGAAATTTATTTATTTAACCCAGATGAAAAGATTACTTCTTCTGTTTTCTATCACATTCTATACATTCATCCTTAATATTTAATTATCCCCAAGTGCTTTAGTGTATTGTGGCAGGCTGTGCAGAAATTAAGTAATACAACCCAATGGGTACAACAATAAAGAAAAATAAATTTATCTAACATATTGAAAAACTCTCTCTTCTGAGGACTGATTTAACAAAAACAAAATGGAAAAAAATATCTATTTTGAAATTGTTGTCATTACGTAGGTGACACTGATAGCAAGGGAAATCATTTTGTGCTTTAGAAACCAATTCTCTGCTGCTACTTTTTCTTCTCTGTGCAAGAAAATTCCCCTGAAGGTATACATATGAGACTGAAGTTCAATAACATTTAGAGTTGCCTGACTTGGTGTCAGTTTGAAACTTTGGATTTCTAAATAAAATTGACAAAGTCATTTATAGAAACTTCAGATTTTTATCCTTGGGACTAATAGCAGCAGGGAATAGGAGCGTCTAACCAGCGAGATTGAAAGAAAGGTCCCCTGGTGCTTTGTGATTTTTAAATGAAAATAATGGAAGATGAAAGCAAATCTTCATTTTATCTTGTGTGTGATGTCTAATAATTATGCTCCAGGAGATAAAAATACTCATTGAAAAAAACATTTAAAAACTCCATAGGCTAAGCCGTGCCCATGTAGGCTTGACTACATTTCTTTATTTATCCTTTTAGGAAAGGACCTTCTCTCAGATGGCTCCCTGGAAATGGGTTGAGATTGGGTTATTATTTTTTTTCTGGTAATGCGTTTATTCAGTATTGAGCAACATTTTACAATCACTGTTACTATATTCAAGGAAGGCACTGTGGAAAATACAAGAAAAAGATGTGGTGTCTATTTTATCCATAAATAAGGGAAAAAATATTCACATCCTAAGTCCTTAGCACACTACTTGTCGTAAAGTAGGCACCCAAATTTTGGTGAATTTTAATGAAAAATTTTAGTCGGATAAGGGACACGAATAGTTGTGACATGTTAAGAAAAATCTGTAATAGTATGCATGAAACACAATGGGAACACAGAAAGAAGTTCAATCTCCTACTCAGAGAAGTCAGGGAAGGCAGCCCAGGTAAGATGATGGTTGAGCTGAGTTTTGCAGAAGGTGTAAATGTTCCTCCATGAGGTAAGGGAAGGGAAGGACAGGCCAGGAGGGGACCATGATATGCAAGATGCTTGTATTGAAAACCCGTCTTGTGTTGTATATATCACCAACTTTTAAAATTGAGAAGATTATCTTCTAGAGTAAAATAAAAAAAAAAAAAAATCTAATGGCAACCAGAATTCTGGTGGTGAACACAATGTAGTGTATACAGAAGTTGAAATATAATGATGTACACCTGAAATTTATACAATATTATAAACCAATGTTACCTCAATTAAAAAATTTCTAAAAAATGACAACCTTATCATATTTGAAAAACGATGAAAGATGTTTAGAAAGTGTAACATGTTTAACATGTAATATGATTTTCAAAGTAGCAGGAAAAACACAAACCAAAACAAATGAGATGGCATTTGCAAGTACTGATCATTTTTAAATTATAAATCTAAGATTGGTTGGAAAAGTCAATAAAATGGAAAAGCTTCCCAGAAGATATTTTGTCAAACTAACTTACAAACCTTAAAATATTTGACCCAGCAATTCTACTTTTGGGATTTAGCCTAAAAATATAACCCAGGTATACACTCATATTTATATAACATCATCAATAAATATTTATTTATTAAAAAAGTGAAAGCACACAAAATATCCAACAGTGACAATGGTCAAGAAATTCTAATATGTCATCTAAAGAAATACTATCCAGCACTTCAACATTATGTTTTTGAAAACATTAGATGACATAGAAGATGGCTCAAAATAAGTGAACATAAAAGGATACACAACAGCATATGCATGATGACATCAATGTTTTAAAAGCCAATACATCTATTGCAATACTCACTATATTCAACCAACAGCAATGGTCTTGATTTTGAATTGGCAAACAAACTCATGAGGCAAGATATGGGTCCTCCAGCACCAAGTTTATGTTGCATTAAGAAAGGATATAAAACAGATAACGCCATACACCCTGTGTACCTAGAGAACAAAGATTTTCCCCCCACCCCCCAAAATTTTCCCTCCATCTATGTGCATACCACTTCTCAAGTTAAGAGGTGGAGCTAAGTTCCTTCTCCTTGAATCTGGGCTGGACTTCTAACTGCTTACTGATGTTCTGGAACTTTAAGTCTAAGCATTATGAAAGCCTGGCAGCTTATACTTCTTCCTTCTTGGGACCTGACTGCTAAGAAGCTACATGGACAGTTTCGTTCATGTGGTGAATCAAGGTGGTGAGATGACAGCCCCAGCTGAGCTTCCTGGGAACATGAGCATCAGCCTTGTGAATGTCAATCCTCCAGCCCTGCTCGAATGATCTCAGCTGATGCCACATGGAGCAGAGATGTGCTTCCCTCCTGCCCTGTCCAGATAGCAAATAAATGGTGTTGATTTAAACCACTAAGTTTTATTATACAGCAATAGAATATCAAAACAAAGGACAACTCCATAGCGGAGTTGATATTCAAATACTCCTGGGTGTGACTTCTCAATGTCCCATCTACCTCATCCACTTTGCATTTGGGATCTGCATGGACACAAAATTCTACACTGGCTGGGTATTGACCTCCTCAGTTCAGGGATGCTAACAGATCTGCGGTGCCTTCAGCTTTTATGCCTTATAGTTACATAGTCGCTTGAGGGATATATGACTAACTTCCATTCTCCAATATAACCACAACTCATAAATATTATTACTCAATAAACAACCTGGGCAATAAGTTCAGGTGCTTGATCCTGTACGTGTTACCTTGGCCAGATTCTCATTTTTCTAGGATCTTGTTATGCTCCAATAAGGTCCTTGAATTATCATTAAAAGGAGTACAGATGGTCCCCAACTTATGATGGTTTGACTCATGATTTTTCAACTTTACAATGGCAGGGAAGCGATAAGCATTCAATAGAAACTGTCGTTCAAACTTTGAATTGTGATCTTTTCCCAGGCTGATGATACATGGTAGGATGCTTTCTTATGATGCTGGGCAGTGGCAGCGAGCCACAGCTCCCAGTCAGCCGTGCCATCAGGAGGGTCAACAACCGATACGCTTACAACCATTCTGCACCCGGACAACGACTCTGTTTTTCACTTTTAGTACAGTATTCAATCAATTACATGAGATATTCAACAGTTTATTATAAAATAGGCTTGTGTTAGATGATTTGGCCCAAGTGTAGGCTAATGTAAGTGTTCTGAGCAAATTTTAGGTAGGCTGGGCTAGGCTATGATGTTCAGTCGGTTAGGTGTATTAAATGCATTTTCAATTTAGTGATATTTTCAATTTACAATGGGTCTATCAGGATATAACCCCATCATAAGTCAAGGAAGATCTGCATTCAATCAAAGGACAAATCCTCAAGTGTCTTGAGGTAAAGGAAGGCCACATACCTACTGTTTACCCTTTCTTTTCATCTATCTAACTGTATCTATATCGAAAAAAGACCAGAAGGATATATACAAAAATATACATATTGTCTTCATTGGATTCTTGGTGATTTTTATTTTTTTACCTACATTTCCAAATTTTCCATTTCTTTAATATCATAATATGATAGAACTTAGGTCACGTTGGAAAATGCAATAAGAGCCAACTTTCAAGATTCTTCAAGATTTTCCTGAGTGACCTCTCTAAGACAGAAAGCCAGATACATGTTTTCAGGAGGGGTCACTCCTTACCCTGACCTTGTGTTTCTACATTGATGACTATCTAACAGTAAAACACTCGTGTGCTCTTGCCCTGGCTCTTCCTTCTACTGGTAGATAATGAGCGAGTTACCAAATTAGTAGATTAGGCAAATGTGTCAGGCGTGCATCACACAGCCTCTTGCCCCATTTCTCCAAAGAGCCAAGAGGACAGTGGAAAGTATTCTGCTTGCTCCTCCGTGCTGCAAGTTTGTCAGGGTAAGACCACTACACAAGAAGACCTGTGGTGATCCAGTACTGTCTGTGACTGTATAGACATGTCTGTTTAATTATGGGATTTCTTATCAGGAAGTCAAATATTGCCCCATATCTAAGTGACCTTCTTCAATATAAACTTTAGCTGGGGTGACTATATATTCAGAGACTTTTGAGAATGAAAGAGAGTACCAAATAGAATAAACAAATGCTTACTGTTTGGGCAATCTCAACTTTAGCACCAGTAAAACTGATATATGGATCCTGTCTGATTTGCCCTTGTGGTTTATTACTCAACTGAGTCAGTCCTTATGATGAGAAGAGTAGTGTTATTTTTGGACCCCTTCAAACCCAACATTGATAATTTCTTAAAGTGTTCTGGCTTTCAGAGCAATGCCTTCTAAAAATGAATTATATAAACTAGCCAGTGTGAAAAAAATAAATCTGGAAAACTATACACAAAACTGTCAATGTTACTTTTATTCAAAAGGTAGAATTTTAGGCTAATATATATGTACATATACATATATATATGAGAGAAATTTTGTCTTTGAATTTTCACAAGTTTTTCTTTGATAATTAGGAAAAGGAAATTGAAGAAAAAAGTCTCATGATATCCAGTAAGTATGCTTACTATGTAACAAGCCTTACATTATCTCAATCCTATTAACAACATATGAAGTAGACCTTACTTCCCTGTCTTATTAATAAGAACACTGAGTTTCAAGGATATTGTGGCCAGATAATGGCAAAGCCAGAATTTGAACTTAGGCCTAGTTGGGCCCACAGTCCATGTGGCTAATTGTGGTGTTATGCTGCCTTACTGTTCAGCTCATGCGGGATGATAATTGAGTTGGGAATTGATAGCTCATTTCTCATTTTACTCCATATTATATGGCTGGTTCATGTGTGAAGATAAGTGCACACTTATAGCTGTGCACTATAGTGTGCACTATAGTGCACACTTATAGATAAGCTCAGTTCTCAGATCAGCAGTGAGCATTCATTTCTAATTACCAGGAATACGTAGTATCGTATTTTCATAGACGTAGAACTAGTCCTTCACGTCTAACAGCTGCACTCCTATCTCAGTGGAAATCTTACCACTTGGTTTGGATGTCTTGCCTTCTATGTAGTCCTCATATGATTGATTTGCATGTCTCGGATACAGCATTCTACACATTTCGCCGTCTTTCAATTTTGCAATATTCAGCACATTTTCTGCTATTTTTGTTTTTTTTCATAACTTACTGTAGAATCAACAAATACATAGATGCACACGAGTACAAGACTGATTAAAGACAGTGTACTCCATTCAATTGCGTATGCTGACTATTGGAATTACATTTCACACCAAATTTTGTTTCCCACGTAATAGCTCACATCTTTTTAAGGGGAAATTTACTTACGCTGAAAAATCAGCTGTGAATGAATTAGACTGAGAGAAGTCAGAATGAAGGCACGTGGAAATGGCTATACCACACATGTTCTTCATTCGACTCTAAACATATTCTTCTTTTTAAAAATATATATTATGAGTTTTATTGAAGGAAAGAAGAACCCATCATAGGAAAATATGCATTGATTTTAAAATAGTAGTATCTTAATTGGCATTGGCATACTCTTTGTATTGAACTCAAGACAGGAAATTGATCCTACTCTGAAGAGACACTAAGTATGATCAGCTTTGAAAGAAATTGGTGAAAATCAAGAAAATCGGCCAGGAGGAATGAAGCTGAATGAATGCGGTACCAACAGTAACACAAATCCTGCCTACTGCAAGGAGGGCATTTGGGAGGCCTTTCTAGTTTGCCTGCTGAAATTCTTACCTAATCAATCCACACCTCTACTCTCTACACTTTCTTCACTGTAAAGTAAAGATGATAATAAAGGATTCATTCCATAGGAAAACTTTAGAGAAAACTCAATCGTTTTGAAACTTTTTATCATATGTAGTGCAAATCTTCATGAATATATTGATATTAATTTTTGAAACAGAAATAATAAGATAATAACCATTCAAACATTGCAGTCCCTTTAATTAATTTATCTAGTAGGTTTAAGCATGTCCAATTATTAGACATAAAAAAATTCTTATAGATTTCCACTGGAGACTATGACCAGTATACTTTGAAATATTACTTTTCTTTAAGTGGCATCTCATTTACCTAGTAAACAGACATTCGATGCATACCTTTGTTGTGCACTGGCATGGATGACAGAGTTCAGATCAAGAGAGTTACTTCTTGCCAATAGGGGTTCCTTATCTTGTGAGGGAGGGGGGGTATAAGCATCACCTTGTCCAAAAAAAAAAGTAGGTTCCTTATGAATGAAAAGTGCTTAAATTTCTCCAAGTTGAAGCAAATTGAAACTCCCTCATTTCTAGAATGATTAGGCGACTTGAGAAAAATTGATATAGTGTTTTCCTCATGTGCAATTACTATTAACAAGGAACTAATTTGCATATATTTAATACAAAACATCATATATTAAAGTAGTAAAAGTTCACCTATTGCCAAACATTCAAAGGTTTATAAATATTTTGGCACTATGAGGTCGGGGGTAGATGGTTCACAGTAAGTGGTCAATATGTTTTTTTTTTTTTCTTGTACTCAAATTACATTGGTGTTTATTGTTTACTGTAGAATTAAAAACAAAATATGATGAAAGAATGAAAGCATTCTCTTTCCCAGAACATTTTACTTTAGTCTTAGATCTCAACTTTAAAAAAGAACCTTGACATAAAAATTGTATTAATAATTCATGGACTATATTAATGGCTGAGTTAGAACTTTAACAAGTTGGTGTTACAAAACTGTCAAAAACGTAACAGCCCTGCCTTCTCTAATTTCCACTGCTTCTGATGAAGCATAGGGAAATGCCTTATTGGTGTGCAGTGTTACCAATTATCTGACAGAGCCAGAGTGTATTTCCAGCTAATCAGAAATAAGAGTGCAGAATTAAATCTCCCGTGTGAAACTCATCATTTACATATTTATGATTCAGAAATGATAATAAGGCTAATGAGAAACTCACATACTGCCTTTAAAAGTCAAGTCAATCTTACAGTTAATTTTCAATGGATAAAGCTCTGACACATGGTTGTTGAAATATGATGTCTGTTGATAACTATTTAGTTTAATTAAACATTACAAGTTATTTGTGTGGACTTATCCATACGTTATATAAGGGAGGTTGTTTTTAAACTGCCGCCTTTGGGCTAGGAGTGAGATATAAGGTTAATGGAAATGGGAGTAGCACAAGGAGTTTATACACACATAATGTTTTGGGGAAAATGGTGATAATATATGCATGCGTGCACACACCTAACCCCAGCACTACCTTATACGTGTCTGGGAAGCTCAGAGAGGAGGTGACCAGCTCTAGTTTGTGAGGGCTTTTTAAAGCTGTTAAAAGCTTGGAGTTGTGCGTTGCATATACATTTCTGAGTTAAGGCCATATGTCATGTGCTATGATTATGCTCCTTAAGTGGCACTACCTTCAGAGCCAAGGCATTTGAATAAGTTCACTGTTGCAGTATCATTACCTAAAGAGGTGACCTGCTCCCACCCTCACATCCACTCTCACTGAAAAATGCCTTATTCAACTCATCAACTTGCTGGTGCTGGCAGACGACCCTTTCTGTGTATAACGTGGTTGTTAGTTCTCTGTGGGCGTTCTTATTTGTGCAAGGATTTGGGGCAGACTTTGTGTAATCTAGCACTGTCACAGACCTTATTTTCAAAGTACAGTTTTTTTTCCCTCTGAGGTAGCTTTTAAATAAACTTGAATTCACAAGTTTAGTGCTGTAAAGTGTGTTTATTTCTATTTTGCTTTCTTTTTTACCCCTTTTCTAAGAAGAATTTTTGCATTGAATAACATATTACTGTGTGGAAAAGAATAGAGACTTGGCATTTTTAAGCTCTGTTACAAGGCTGTTTAATGCCTCATTGATATTAACATTATTATGATGATAATGTAACAATAATAATCAAAAATAACAAAAGCAATAACAATAGCCTATATGGTCATGGGAACAGTAGAGGTCAAATACAGCTCTAGAAAAGGAAAATGTCATCATGGCTTACACAGAATCTCGTGTCTATGTCGCTGTGTTACTTTTCTATTACTGCATAAGAAATTACCACAAACAGTGGCTTAAAACAATACACATCTATTATGTCACAGTTTCTTTGGGTTGGAAGTCTGGGTTCAGCTTAACTTGATTTCCCGCTCAAGGTCTCCCAGTCTGCAATCAAGGTGTTTGCTGGCGCTGTGGTCTCCTTTGAGGCTCAGTATTCTCTTCCAAGCTAATATGGTTGTTGGCAGAATTCAGTTCCTCTTGGTTGTAGGACTGAGGCTTGTAAGCTCTTGGAGACTATCTATAATTTACTTTTATGTGGCCTTCTCCAGAGGTAGCTCACATCATAGCAATTTGCTTTTTTGAAGCCAACAGAAGAGTCTATTGCTCTCGTCTGCTAAGACAATGTCTTATATAATGTAACATAATCATGAGAGCTACCTTCCAACACCTATGCCATATTCTATTATTAGAAGCAAGTCACAGGTCTTGCTTTCATTCAAGGGGATTATACAAGTTTGTGAATCATTGTAGGTGACCTGACAACATGTCTACTAGTTCACCATGATCACTGAAAGGCACATAGGGTACTAGGTAAGAATATAGGCTCCAGCTTACACAGGCTCTAGTATCAGCTCTATCATTTACTGACCGCATGACATTTGGATGGTATTTAACCATACTGTGCCTCATTTTTTCAACTTTAAAGGAAAGCTAATGGTGAGATTTATGCCTAACATTGTTGTGAGGATTAAATATGTTAGTTTATTTTAAACACTTAGAACACTGCCTGGCATATAGTAAGTTCTCAATAAATATTACTGTTGCTGACTCTTATGGTGAAATAAGCAATTCCAATTTCCATTCTTTAGGGAAGAAGTAACGCTATGCATATAGATCAAGATGGTGACCTTCTAGCAAATGACAAGTCATAGCTTACCACTAGATTATTTCTCTTGAGCCTACTAAGATATCGATGACTCATTATTTGTATTATACCCTTGTATCTTGACTTTTGGAGAAGGTGACTCAATGAGCCAAGTTTATGCCTTGAAACCTCCTTTGTTCTAAACATGGAGTGTCAGATAAAATTTTAAAAATAAATAAATAAACCAAAATGACCCAGGTAGAGTTAAAAAGAAAAATTCATGCCTATGACTGAAAAACAGAAAAGACCTGGAGAATGTTACACAACTGTCAAGGAAGAAATGACTCTACAAATGGGAGCAGAGTGGGATATCTAGAGTTTGGCTAATATGTGCTAAACATGAATGAAAGCATTCTATGTAAAACAGCAACCTGGAGCCAAGATAATGTCTTGAAACTAGGGACTGAGTTTGGATTTCTTCTGCTACTCTCAACTATTAGAGCAGGTGAGGAAAAACAAAATCTGTGTCTATTTTCTACATGGGAAATGAAATAACACACACACACACACACACACACACACATGCTAGAGAGGCAGAAGGAAATATAGAGAGCCTCTTCCATCAGAATCTGAAAAAACTTGCTTGATGGCTCTGTGCTTAGATATGCAACCTTCCCAATAACACCACAAGGCAATGGGAAACCTAAACTGGACTTATAAGATATGGCTATGGGAAAGGGGCCTGGAGGGACAGTAGAAACAATTTCAGAATCACTTGGCCATGTGGAACAAGCACAGAGGGAGAGAGAGAAAAATCATAAATAAAAACAAAAGCAAATAACCTTCACTTAAAATGTTTGCAAACAAAAATGTTAAAATACATGAAGAAATATAACAACAAAAAATGACAAGCAGAGCAAGAATTCACTGAAGCGAAAATTAGTTTCATGCAAATAATTATTAAAAGCATAAAATAATTATTTGGTTATGGCCAGTGAAATAAAATGAAGACATGACTTCCATAAAAAATACAAAAATTTTAAATAAATACAGACAGAAGTTAAACTAGAAAGGTTAATAAGATATGCAGTAATTTAAAATGTTTGAAAATAAAATTATATATTTATATAAAAATTAAGAAGAATAAAATTCAGAGTGAACACAGTAACAAGAAAATTAGTGAACTGGAAGGTATTACTAGGGCTTTCTAAAGACAAACCACAAAGAGATTTAAAAAAAAGACATGGAAAGATTTTTTTAAAATACCGAAGATCATTTAAGAGACATGAAGGATAGACTGAGACGCACCAGAATTTGTCTAATAGGATATTTGGAAATAATGAATGGCAGAAATAATGACAGAATATATTTGAAAAAATAATTGCTGAGAGTTTTCTAGACTTAGAGGGAGACATGGATTTTCAGTTGAAAAGTTCATTTGAAGTACCGAGCTACGTTTTTTTTAAAGAAAAAGTAAATCCATACCAAGAAACTGTAGTAAAATTACAGAAAATAAAGACAAAAGAAACAATCTTAAAATCTACTGGAAAGGAAAAACAAAAAAGAGGTAGATGTGAACAAATGGGCATCATCAGCAACAATATTTTCCAGAAGAAAATGATGAGGTTGCTTCAAATAATGAAATTTAACTGTCACATTGGATTTACTCTGTGTTCTAAATTATATGTATATGTTATGCGATAGCTACTGTTATTATTCCCATTTTACAGATGAGGAAATTGAGGTCCTGAGAAGTTAAGAGCCTTTTCTAAATTTATAAAACCATTGAAAGGTGAAGCTATTTATCTATGTTTTTACACCCAACTTTATTATTTAATACAGAGCTGAATCAATATTTTTCAAGATATTAGAAAGAATTTAGCACTCTAAGGCACTCAAAATAATTCTTGGAGGATGTACTTGATTAAGAAGATAAGTGAACCCAGAGATCATGCACCAGATATAAGAAAGAAGAGAAACTTAGGGCTTGACAAATGATGTCAGTAAATTTGATTAACTGGAAATTTGATTTACAGTCAAATTTGATTGACTATAAAAGCAATAACTATTTTCTGAGTTTGAGAAGGTAAAAGATAAACTAAAATATTAAGATGTGTTGATTGGGATGGTAACTGTAACTAGTAGTTAAAGCATGGCAAGGTTCACTGCCATGTTAGGAGGAAGACAAAAATATTGAATAACAATTGACTTTGTTAGATAAATATGTCAAGAATTTATATTAAAATTACATTCTAAAATATATATGTAATGTATACCATAAATATCTTATATATTATAACTTCCAGCCCAGTAAATGGATAACAGAAGAATATAGGTTGTAGAAAACAGTATTAATTTAACAGTAGCAGAAGAGAGAAAAGAAAAAGGGTAAACATAATATGCAGAATAAAATGGTGGAGAAATTTAAACTATGTCATGACAATAAATGTAAATGGATTCTATATACCTACTAAAGCACAAAGACTTTTTCTATAGAAAAAACTTATCTGGCTGTTGTCTGCTTTAAAAAGATACATCACAAAGAACCACACTGAAATATTCTAAATAAAGAAATGTGCCAAAGATGTTTTGAACAAAGGCTGTTCAGAAGAATGCTGTTATACCAATACAATAGTAGACAAAATAAAAATTAAGGCAAATTAAATTTAAGGTAAATTAAAATTAATACATAGATAAATAGGTATATGACATAATAATAATAAAATTTATCTACAAGTCATAAAAATTATAAAATTTTATGTACATAACAACAGTCAAGAAATTAATAAAGTAAAATTCACAAGCATTGCAATTTCACCAGACACTGATAAACCAAGCAGATAAAGAAATAAACCCTTAAATTCAACATATTTTTATACAAAACTGACTATACTTTCAAAGAAATGATTACCCATAAAACATATTTTTAAACTTAGGGCAATTAAAATAGAAACCAACACTTAAAAGATCAGTTTAAAACATAAACTATGCTTCAAAGACTTTGAAAGCTTTCAGAAATAACTTATAGTTCTTTGAAACTTTACTTGTTTGATTGATTTTTTAAAAATCTAAATGCAGTATTTTATACTCATTCTTTTTCACTTTGATCTTACGGAACACTTGGCCCTTTGTTTCAACCTGACAAGATCGTCTTAGATATTAACTCTATAACTCTACTATAAAAATTGTAATTTTTATTCCTCCATGATTGGTGTCGGTTTTTATATTAATAAACATGTCTTCCACACATTCCTTTGAGTCATTTATAAAAATGGTAAATCTGTTAACATGGAGGACAGAGACTTAAACTCCTAATGTATCTAATTAGTGATGGAATAATGCATTAACCCTTCCAGATTATAGAGATCTGTATCTTAATTATCTCTTTTTTTATTCTCTGATATTGTATAAAATAGTAGCAATGCAGCTTCCCTTTTAAGCCTATACGCAGTTATGGACCCGAACTCTGCTTTACTTATCCGTAACAAGATTGAGAAAACATTTATCCTTTAAAAAACGAGAAACACTTCGATAAAGTCTTAAGGGAGCAAAGAAGAAAACAAAGAAGAAATAAACAATAATACATCAATCTTTTGACTCGCAGGTATAACATGTTTTGAGGCACATTGATTTTTCTTTATTGACGTTAAGATATAAGAAAGAAACAAAAATTTCTTACAATACTGACTATCCAGTTTCTTGTCTCCCTACTCATACTATGAATATTAACCATAAACTTTACCTCTAAGGAGTGTCCTTAGACAGCTAGATCCATTAGTGAAGGCCGAGACAGGAGACGAACACTTTTATCCCACATACAATTTTGCGGCTGATCTCTCCAGTTTTGTCTACCTCATCAAGATAGCTGTATCTTAAGACACAAAAATAACAACAATATTCATTCCAAAAGAGTTCCACTCATGTGGTCATGGAGGGAATTGTTCCAGAAATTCATTGCATTATTTAGGTGTTATTGGCTTGGGTACCAGTCTTCACTGGAGTCAACACTGGAATGTGAGTTCGAACAAGATCTTCTCCTCCTTGGACCCTCTGCAAAATGATGGGGTTGGACTAAGTTAGGTATAACTTAGTTTCTTCTCGCTTTGATCATAGCTAGGCTATAATCTCCCCAGCCACTCCATCTGTTCAAAACTTGGCTCCCCGTAAAACTCAGAAAAACTATTCTCTCTATATATCTAAGCTATCTAGAAAAAAAAGTTATTTTTCTTTTTCTTTTTTTAAGTCCTTTTGGCAGAAATATCTCATTTGTTTCTGATTTGAGCTCATGCTCTTCTTCCTTTAATTGGCTTAGGTATCCCTTTTCATGGGTGTCTCAATTGTGTATCTGGTCCCTCTGCAGCAGTGCTTTAGCTAGCTGGCTTTTTTACTTTCTTGGTAGAGAATTAATTTCTCTCTAGCCTCTCAGTCCTGTGAGACTCATCAAGAATTTCTTTTATTGCTTGAATCCTCTTCATGTAGGAAGTTCTCTGCTATTTCTTAAGCCTATTGAAGGTAAGTCTTTAGCCAAATGCAAGTATTTCCCAGTGCAATTGGTTACATGACCTCAATCTTCTTCAGGCATATCCTTAGCCTACACGGCTCTGTTGACCCTGCAAAGCTGTTTATAATCTCTTCTCTTAAATATGCATTTCCAGAGCAAAGTCATTAACTTTCCTCTCAAATGGCTGTATCAACAACTTTTGTTCCTAGACATTAAAGGACATCAATTATCTGACATAAGTGTTCAGATCCCTCGCTGCGGTAAGGTGCTATCCTGTGACATACTATGAAATTTTACTGCCGGGTCATCTCTCTCTTCAATATGCTAGGAAGTGGTGGGAAACATAGCTAAATCTGAGAAAGTCAAACTTGTCTTTTGGGAGATTTGTAGATTCCCATAGATTCTAAGCTGATCTATTAATCAGTAGCAGCTATTTTTTATTTGCTAGTGAAATTTATACCTTGTCTTAGAGAGGTAGTGACTTTTTAACTCAGCGTTTAAGGATAAGTAGTAATTCACACGGTAGAGGGAGAAAAGAACATCAGGATATAATATGGAAATAAGAATAAATATGTTGTGCTTGGAATGAGAGAAATTTTCTGATACGCTTAGAGTATAAAGGATGTTTAGAGAAGTAATACATAGTGAGGTTAAAACCATAAGCTGGTAAACATTATCAAAGATATAATCTTAAAGATTGTTTCTTAATATTAAAGCTTTTACAAGTATTAGCTTTTAAAATTATATTTGAGGAGAGTAACAAAATCAGATTTGTGTTCTAGCAGGATCATGAAAAGCATGAAGTGGAGAGAAAGAGACTGGAGATGAGAGAAGGTTAGGGAACATGAACTGAGGTAGTGACAGGGGAGGGGAAGAAGATAGGTTAGGACTTGACGAGCACCTGAAATGGAGATGACAAAGAGATGGCAAGAGGAATGGAGAAGATGAGATCATGTTTTGCAGTTGAGTAAGTGAGTAGCTGGGGATGTCATTGGCATAATTAGAACATTGAGATGAGATGCAAGCTCCGGGGAACCAAGGGGAGACATGATTTCAACTTGAGAGGACTTGAGTTTAAAGCTGCAAATAAAAATTTGAATCTTAGGGGAAAGTAGAGATGTCGAGGTATGGGGTTTGATAGGTGGTTGAAAAACAAAAATAGTCCTTGTTCATAAATGTGTCTATAAAATGAATGACAGTCTTTAAGGATACAGAGTTTAGATGTCACTATTACTGGCAGAGTCACCTAATGTACTTCTTAACACCAAAGACGACTAAATCTGTAAGTACAGTGATTGTACATTCATTTGATTCCTGGAATATAAGGTCCATATTATTAAAGTGTCCTCAGCATGTGGAATAACACCTTTGCACAGTTACTTTTTTAAAATTTTTTGCTGGGAAAGATTCACCCTAAACTAACATCTGTCACCAACCTTCATCTTTTTTCTTTTTCCCTCCCCAAAGCCCAAGTGAATAGTTGTATATTCTAGTTGTAAGTCTTTCTAGTTCTTCTATGTGAGCCACCACCACAGCATGGCTACTGACAGATGGGTGGTGTGGTTCCATGACTGGGAACCGAACCCAGGCTGCCAAACTGGTGAGAGCACTGAACTTTAACCACTAGGCCATCAGGGCTGGCTTTGCAGTTACTTTTAACCACACGGCTTAAAATAAATTAATGGGAGACTTGAATAAGTATAGTGAGTGAGGACAAATTATATATTAAAACTATCAACACCATATGAGACTAAGGTTATTTATTTATTTTTAGAGTGGCAGGGAATTTCTCTTTCTCCGGGGTGCCTCTGTGCTCCAGATCCCTGCTCTCAGTCTCTGTGATTCCTTTGAACTTGTGCCTATTCAACTTTTCCATATTTCTTCATTCAATAGATCCCAATTTTTTCCCTTCCACAAAGGAGTAATAGCATAAGACCTGAAGAGAGGTAACTATCTGCTGATGGTTTGACATAACAGAAATGACATCACATTACTGGACATGTAGCATATTAATATTACTAATATCATTAATTCACAGTCTTAAAAATTCCTTCCCTCAGAAGCTTCACACAGGTTATTCTCACATATAGAATCCTGGCCTCTGAGCACACTTCTGCTTCCTTTTCTATCATCCCAATCTTGCTAAACCACAACCACTCACCCAAAATTTATCATATTTGTTTATTAGCAGGAATATATATTTTTTTCTAGCTACTTTTTTTTGGGTCTCATCTCAGGGCTTCAGGATATATTCAGATAGCCTCAACTTACCTCCCAATAAGCACATTAAAGTGTATCTCTGAACAGGCAAATTTTCTCCCTGAGAAAAATTCTGGGGAGGAGCTCTTAAAATTTAACATTTTCCCTCTTAGTCTAATATTATAAAGTATTCATTAGTCTTATCATGTGGCAAATTACAGTGAATAAAAATTTTCTCAATCTATGAAATTCTATTAGGTGTTTTTCTCCCTTAAATATGCTCCAAACTAAAAAAATAACACATAGGTCACTTAAATGATTGCTATTTTATTTTGTGGGAATGAGGTATATTGCAAGAAACATTCTCTAAGTAATGGATAACAAAAATATACAAGCGGTTTTTTAGTTTCAAGAACAAATTCTATGTTTCTTAAAATTGCAACAAAAGATAAAATATATTAGAGTTGTGACAGAGATGTTCATTTGCGGAATAACACGTAAACAGAAATTGTCTCTTAGAAAGCAGAGGCCAGGAGTAGAGCAGATGTGAAAATTGGCGAAAAAGAATGCACTGAAAATGAAACGATGCTGCCTAAAAATCAGTGGTACTCTTGCACACTGAAAGTATTGTGGCTTTGTATTGTCCCATCCACTTGAAGTATTTTGTGGTGAGAAGGAATCAGGGTTTTACCCCGGCCTGAGTGCTATCTCATCTAAGAAAGATGGGGATGTCCTGGATGAGCTTTCTCAGGATAAGAGGGTTGTGTACTGTGGAGAATTGTCAATATGTCCAATAAATAAATAAATCAATAAACTGGACAAACAAAATTGCTGAAGACCAAAAGCTCTAGGGAGAAATATAATTCCACAAATCCACAGGGACATATCCTCTAAAAAGAAGAAAGAGCCCATTCTCAAAGAAAGGATAGCAGTGAAGTATAACACTGGAGCTCTAAAGATGAAAGGGCGGATAGAAATGGAGGGTCTGAAAATCACTCTGTCACAGGGAGTTATCCACGATACTGACCACCCAAGGCCAAAACCTCTTAGGATTAGGGGAGATCTTAACTTCTCCAGGAAAACTGTCTATTTAACGTCCATTCTGCTTGAATTTGACTAACTCCAAAGCCACTTAGTTTACTTAAAACTTATTTTAATGATATATTCATGTATTGAGCTCCTATTTTGTCCAGGTTCATATGGCTTACTTGTAATTCTCATAATCTTGTGAAACTAAGATTATCAATAACTAAATTTATGTTTAGTTTATATAACTTGCCAAATATTATGCAAATACTAACTGTGTGCCCCAAGATTTGAATCTAGGTCCGTGTGGACTTAAATCACACAGTCTCTCTTACATGGTTATAACTTGCTTAGCCTTGGTAGAAGAGAGAGCTGGGATATAAAAGGAAGGAAAGATGCATTAAGCTAGTTAGGAATTTTAAGGTCAATTAAGACTTTCTGTTATGTAATATTTAAATTTTCTGCTATATAAGCAGTGGAAAATTTCTTCACTCTTAGGAGATTGAGACCACAGATAAGTATCACTGATTGACATTCTGGGCAGGGATTGTGCCTATGTCTAGGGTCACACTGAGCTCTTCTTTTATCTGACATTTAAGTAGAAGAGAGAGTCCAGTGAAGAATGGAGAAAGGGAGGCACTTTGGGGAGTGAGGGGCAAGTTCAAATGCATAAGAGAATGAAATCCTACAGATTTGATGATATCAGCAGTACTAGACCCTTTTGAAAGCAAAAACTAATGGTTTGCTTGGTTGTTTATGACATGCTTGCTCTTGTCTGGGGATATTTTTAATGGGACTTCAACTATGACCCATACTTGATAGCTACAATGGCTAAAGCAATGACTAGTAGTACTGGCCAGTCTCTTGAGTACACAAGATTTGCCCAGTAATCTTCATATATAATTCCAGTAGGAATTTTTACATTTCATGGTTACAACACTCATCGTGACGAAAATCAACATAACCTGTAGTATTTTATTAAATTAAATATCAAATTATGAATAGCATAGTTTTAGTTATGTGTATTTTACTTCATTAATGTTCTCTAAGATATATGAATGGTAACAACCAGACACATCTCATGAAGGAAAATATTCTATTATTTATTAGAATTTGTGAAGTTTTAAAAGATATAGTTTTCAGGCAATTGAAAGCTATTCAGAACAACAAGTTTTAAAGCATATTTTAACTTTATAGTTTAGATGCATATGCAAGTCACTCCATATCTAAAAAATTCTTTAAAACGTTGACAAAAATATCTATTTTCTTCACTTCAACCCTAGATATGGGGGCATATTATTGCTAGTTTGGGAAATGATTATTTTAGAGTGTAATGTTTATCTGTGAGGTTTGAGTACTTGTTGAAAATAATGTATGTCTAAAATTTTTAAAATAAGGACAGGAAGATTGATCTATATTAGAGGTTTTTGTCATAATTTAATGGTGTATTTCACCACCTGGTACCAGGCTGATCAGCACTGTTTATAAATATTTAACTTTATGGGGCATAGTTAGCTATTTTAGAATAACAATGATTCTTTTCTCTTATTGCTATTCTTTTTATTCTTTTATTGAGTTCAATCTGTATGCTATAGTAAAGTGGAAAATGTATTTTTGATCTATAAATAAGTACCAGGTTCTTTTCCCCTGATGCAAATTAATTCAAAATATTATTTTTTTCCATAAGCTTTAATGCTGAGACAATAAGCAATCAAATGCCTAGAGTGAGACATTAACATTATTATTTGTTTTTATTCATTCACCAAGTATAGGCTAAGCAGAGAAAGAGGTCCAGAAATCTGCATAGGGGCCCAATTGAATCTTTGCCTGGATACGAGTCTGTGCATATACAGGGCAAAACCCAACTCTGTTGGGTAAAAATAACTTAGGAGGAAAGACCAATTAATACGATTGCTGCATGGAAAAAAATTCCAGAGTAAACACAGAGCTGACCATCATATATTCCTCCCAAGCAAGAGCGGAGAAGTCTCACTGACCATACAGGGAATTAAGTAGAGACTACAGATGGCCACATGAAGAAGTGGGGATGAATTCGCTCTAAGATGAAGGCAAAGTTGGATCTCTCCAAAACAAAACACTCCAAAATTTGTGAAATGTAGCTCAAGAAGTGTTTAGAGGAAAATCTATAGCATTTAAAGCTTAATTTAAAAAAGAATGAGGTAAAAACCACTGATCTAAACTTTCACCTTAAAAAACTAGTAACATATTTTAAACACACAAAAAAATAGAAAATATAAACCAGTAAGAAAAAAAACCAATGATATCAAAAGTTTATTCTTGGAAAAGATCAATAAAATTGATAAATCTCTAGTCAGACTAATCTGGAGGGAATAAGAAACACAAATTTTAAAATCAGTAATGGAAGAAGAGACGTCACTATAAATTCTACAGACATAAAAACAAGAATAAGGGAGGAAAGAACTATAAAGGAGCATAAGGAAACTTTTGGGGATGACACGTTATGTTCTTTTGATTACTATGAGTCTTTCACACATGTATATATGTGCTGAAACTTATTAAATTTCAAACTTTAAATATGTATAGCTTATTGTATGTCAATTATATCCCAATGAAGCTGTTAACAATTGTAGTTATTCTTACATATATGAAAAAGTATTAATGGACATATGTTGTGAGTGTGTGTTTATGCATGTGCACATGTATGTGAGTGCTGTGTATGTTAATACACATCACGGTTTTACCAAGAGTTACTTATAGCATTTACTTCTGAACGATCTATTCCTATCATTACCAAGAATACATGCTTTCTCCTTAATCATCTTTATCTTATATTACAATATAGTGGCATAGGTTGGATTTCTTATTTTCTGACCTGACAATCATCAACATAATTAATATTCTAGCATATACATGATTAAAACATTAAGTTTTTCTTCATTAAATAGAAATTTCATAATTGCATATGGCTCTTCTAGTGAATAACTTGTATTTACTATGCATTTACATGACACAAACAGTGCTAATTTAAATTACCCTTTATGGTAGTTATTTTTATTATCAGATTTTATAATTAAGGATACTGACACTTAGAGAAGTGAAGTAATTGCACATAGCTGGTAAATATTAGTGATTAAGTCTGGTTGACTCAGGGCCTGCATCTTTATCTGCCAGCATATACTGCCTTTGCTGCCATGGCAGATGCCTGTAGTTGTGTATTTTAGTGGGGTTGCATCATGTGGAAAGAAATTAAAATCATGGAATATTAATAGAAACTGATCACATTCAAGAAACATTTACAGAGTGTGTGCTATATTCCATATATTGGCTAGACCTGAGAACCTAGAAATGTGTTTTCATCTGGGTAGGCACAGAATGAGTGATAAATGCTCAATACACATATACACAAAATCTTTGTTATTGTTTTATTTGTATATAGAATTAGAAGTCCATCTTTGGACTCAATAGCATGAGAAAGTTTGATGTAAACTTTCCCGGTTGCTGTTGTTTTTTGGTTGCCCATTTTGACTGCACGTGTTTCATTCAATTAGTTGATATAAATGTACTTATTTTAGAAGTTGTTTAATTTCTTTTGCTTATTGTTATTTTCACCCCTCAATTCTTACAAATTCCACAATAGTTGTGTTGTCATTTATTTATGAAAGTAGTTTCTATAGTGTCCTTTGATTTCTGCTGGTTCTTCTCATCATTCATGCAAAGAGGTCACCACAACCAGAGGCTACCAGTACTCATCAGGGTATGAGTCAAAGGAAGCATGTCTCAAAGTCAGTCTCTGAAGCACCTCATAAACAACTCCTAGGATGCACACGAAAATACAGAGTGCTGGCTAACCTCAAACTGACTAAATCAGAATCTCTGTTTGCAATGGCCAAGGAACCTGCGCGTTACGAACCTCCCACAGATAATACTAAAATCAGACAGATACTGGTTAGAGGAGCTAGCCTCAGGAACCAAAACCTATCGACCTCAAATACATTGTTGTCAACAACTCCCTTATTCCTAAATGCTGCCTCTATGATGGTAGCTTTTTAGATCTCGTTTCCAGAAATATCTTCTTCTGGCTTTCTCTTTTAATATTTACGTCATCTAGATACAACCACTCACTCTGCAGAATGTTTATACTCAGTCTATTGGCTTTTGTCACTTCCCAGAAATCAAAAGCACTGCCATTCAGTTACAGGTTATTTTTAAAGGCCAAGAGAAAACAAACAGGTTAATCTTCCCAAATTGAGCACTTGAATTTCCCTTCATCACCCCTCCCCTCCCCTCTGAAAGGACTTTTCTTTGTGAAGTTTCCCAAGTATGACAGAGCCATGAGATCTCAGATTTGCTTTGAACAGGAAATTTTTCCTACAGCTTTAATTAAAAAGAAGTTTCAAACCTACAAATTAACAGTTTTAATATGCTGTTCCTGGTGATTAACTGCCTCATTTTAACAGGCATTCTCTGGTAACACTGCAACTGTTAATTTTAACGGCTTGATTTTCAAATTCCAAGAGGAGTAAAACTGGTTCGAAATGATTCCTATAATTTTTACCATTGGCCTAACAATCTTTATTTAGAAAATCTTCTTGAATATATTATTCTCCTCTCAAGAAATTTATCTCTTTTACCTAGAATAGAATAGGCATTTAGAAGCTGTCTCTTGTTTTTTTCTTTTGTGGACTTTATTTCAAACTACCTTTGCATGTTATTGTGCCTCTGGAAATATGGCGGGGAGAAAAATATTTTAATAGAAATCCCCTTTTTAAATCAAACATTTACAGATGTATTTTTTTGAAAACATATTGTAGGTTTTAGAAATAAATTTTAAAAATTGAGCCACGATATAACCAGTTTATAACGGTGGGTATAAGTGTATATGATAGCAGCCGCCCAGTGGCGCAGCGGTTACGTGCGCACACTCGGCTTCAGCTCCCTAGCGTTCGCCTGGGCGCGCATCATTGCACCGCTGTCAAGCCACGCTGTGGCGGCTTCCCATATAAAGAAGAGGAAAATGGGCACCGATGTTAGCCCAGGGCCAAGCTTCTTCAGCAAAAAGAGGAGGATTGGCATCAGATGTTAGCTCAGGGCTGGTCTTCCTCACACAAAATATAAAAAATAAAAAGAATATATGATAAATTAAATCTCCTGAAAAAATCTAAACTAAATATGTAAGGCCAGCTTTACAGGAGTTGACTTCAGACTCTGAGAATTTTGCTCGTTCATTTGTATCCTGAGAGGACAGAGTTCCAGATTATGAAGGATGATATCAAATCCACAGATAATCCAAAAAATTCCTTTTAGCCACTAGTTTTAAATCTTTCCTTAAAGAAATCCTTCTTCAAAGCTGGTAATAAGCAGCTACAGTGACTGATTTAAAATGCATCTCAGATAATTGTATCTTACGTATTTATATTCAATGTCACTTTCCTGTATCCATTCTGTCCCATTTTAATCTCTGCATCATTTTCAACCTATCTCCATCCACCTTCTACAAGAAACCAATTTCATTCATTTCTGGTTTGTTCTTTCTGTTGTTTCTGTTTACCCTTTCTCTTCATTTCTTTTCACACAAATGAGCAAATATATACATGCACATTTACATATTTTATACATATGGTAATATACATATATATGTTTATGTAATTATACATATATTATTTTATACATATATACATATATTTTCTACACTATACAGTACATATATTTTCTTATTTCTTTCCTACAGAAAATATAAAGCTATCAATATTCTCTTGCCATTGCATTTTCTCACTAAGAATATATATCTTGAAAACTCCTCCATAGCAATTCACGGACGTATACCTTACACTTTTATCCAGCTGCATTGTACTTCATTATGTGTACTATAGTTTATTCAACCACTCTTCTACGTATGGCCATTCATTTTATTTTCAATATTTTGCAATTACAAACAATGCTATAATGAATAACCTTGTGCACATATGTGTTTCCATATCGTTGAAAGTATATCATCAGGGTAAATTCAAGCAGTGGAAATGTAAGGTCAAAAAGTAAATGAATGAGAGTCCCTGTCTCCTGACAACTAAGCTAACAGAAAATTCCTAATTGTTCAGTGATTTTATCAGAAATTCATTGTTATGCATTTTAATTTTTGCCAATGTGATATCTTAGAAATATCTCATTCTAGTTTTTATTTTCATTTATCTAAGTATGATTGATAGTAAACATCTTTTCATATATTTAAGATCCATTTTAATATATATTGTTGACAATTGTTCAAGTCTTTACCCATTTTCGTTCTGTTGGGTAGGTTTGCTTTTACCTCATGTGTAAATGTTCTCATATAGTAATGATATTAGCCTTTTTTTTTTTTTTTTTTGCTGGGAAAGATTCACCCTGAGCTAACATCTGTTGCCAATCTTCCTCTCTTATTTTTCCCTCCCCAAAGCACCGGTACATAGTTGCATATTCTAGTCGTAAGTCCTTCTAGTTCTTCCATGTGAGCTGCTGCCACAGCATGACTATTGACAGACAAGTAGTGTGGTTCCACGCCCAGGAATCGAACCCAGGCCACCGAAGCGGAGGATGCTGAACTTTAATCACTAGGCCATCAGGGCTGGCTCGATATTAACTCTTTATATGTGATATATAGTTCCAGAAATTTCTCCTAGTCTTTCAATTTCCTTTTGCTTTCTTGACTGTGTGTTTGCTATGAAAAGTTTTCTGAAAATATTTTATATATAAATATATAAATTAAAAAATAATAAAAATATTAATATAATAAAAATATTTTATATATTTATTTATATATATTTTACATTCTGAATATATTTTATAAATTATATCTAATTTGTCAATCTTTTCATTCATTGCATCTGGATTTTGAGCCATAGTTAGAAAACCATCTCCTACACCTATGTTATCAAAGAATTCGCCCTTGTTTTCTTCTAGTACTTGCCTAGTTATATTATTGTTATTAATATTTTACGTTAAGATCCCTGATTCATTTAAAGTTTATTTTTGTTTATGATGTGAGGTATGGACCTAATTTGATCTTTGTCCGATGGCTAACCATTTGCAGTGTTTTTTTTTTTTTAAGTCCATCCTTGCTCCAGTGACTTGAGATGTCACCTCCTATCATATATTAAATGTAATATGTACTTTGGTTTATTTCTTGACTTTTATTCAGTTCCACTGTTTTTTGGTATTTTTTTGTCTATTCATGCACAATTAACATACTATTTCAATTACTGAGGTTTTATGGCATATTTTAATATCTGAGAGGTTAGTACACCAGCATAGCTTTTTGTTTTTAGTGTTTTCATGGCTATTCTTGAATGTTAGTTTTTGTATGTCAATTTTAGTATCAACTTCTCTAGTCTTATTGGAAAATGAAGCTTGTTAGTATTTTTATTTGGATTGAGTTCGATTTATAAATTAACATAAGGCTGACTTTGCAATTGTTATCTTTATATCTTTCAGTTAAGTTTTTCATAAATTTTTTGCACTCTTCTTGTTAAGTTTACCTCGAATTATTTAATAATTTGTGATTGGCCTCTGAAGTCGGGAGCAGTTTTGTGGGACTGAGCCCTTAACCTTTGGAGTCTGTGCGAATTCCAGATAATTAGCGTCAGAATGAATTAAATTGTAGGACACCCAGTTGGTGTCTGCAGAGAACTGAAGAATTGCTTGGTGTGGAAAACTCACACATTTGGTGTCAGAAGTGTGGTGAGAGAGCAGAAAAATAGATTTTCCTTTACTCATATACCTGGAAAATCTAAAAAGCTTTGTTGTGCTCCATTCTTAAGTATGAAAACAAAATAGAGACCAAAATACATTTTTAAAAAGGCTCACATAAAATTAAAACAACAAAAATAAACAAAAAGGAGAAAGGACAATGGAAGGGGCAGAAGAATATTGCAAATAACTGTAATTAATATTCCCATAGAGACAGGAAGATGTTGTATCCAGGCAATAAGAACAGAAGTAATTGCAAAGGAAAAATCAGAGAGTAAACTGTAGCCCTAGAAAAGTAAAGTGTGTAAACAGAAATATAAAAATTTAGTGAAAAGTCAGACTATATAGCTGAGGAATAATCCTGAAGTGGGGACAGAAAAGCAAAGGCTGCAAAACAGGGTGAAGTGAAAATCAGTAATTACAGGAAGCACAATTTCTGATTAACTAGAGTTAAAGAAAGAGAAAACAGTGGAACTGTTGGGGGATAAATTATCCTAGAAAATAAGTTTCCATACTCAAACACTCTGGGTTTTCAGAATAGGGAATCACCACAATGAATGAAATTTCAGGACACCGGAGGTAAAGGTATCTTTAAAAATTCCAGGAAGAGATTGGATTCATTGCTTTTGGTTGTTTTGTTTTTTTGAGGAAAGAGAAATGAGATTATATGCAACTTTGGTGCTTCAATGATTGCTTTGTCTACGTAAATTTTTAATTACAGGTAGTTGCTACTGTTTGAAATCCCCTGAAGATCCCCAAATACCTAATATTGCACATATCCTTTGTCACTTCTGCTCCTAGAATAAGAATTTGAGGCTGTGGGTGTGTCCTGAGTACAGTTAACACTTACATATTAAGCACCCAAACACAGTAGCATACCTGTGGGGACATAGAGCATTGTGATGGAATGAAGGCTTAGACCTGGCTCTCTGCTCCAATTCTTGCTGAGCCAGTCAATTACTTCTGTGAATCTCAGCATAATAATACTTTCCCTGCCTTACCTCACAGAGCTCTCAAATGAATTGACTCCCATGAAGGCACTTGGAAAGGACTCTACGTAAATATGCTGTTATCCTAATAACATAGCATATGTCAACTTATCTCTAAAATATCTTCACTTTGAAAGATCAATCCACAACAGAGAGGACAGGGGACTGCCCTTCCCAAATCACCCACATCCCAAATTCAAAGCTTATATTTATATATATGTTGCTTTATTAGCTCAGTTATTAGGAGATTGTTTTAGTCGCCACACTGATTGCTTTTCCATTTATCATTTGTTTTAGTCACCACACTGATTGCTTTTCCATTTATCATGTCTTTCTGTTCTGTTGACTGCTTTTGTGAAGTTTGGCTGTGCTGATATCCGTATCGATGCTACATATCTCACACTGGGAGGATTTCACCTCCCTGTCCCTGACAAGCCGTGAATAGCATGCCTCCTCTCATTTTGCCAAATTCTGACCCATTAAAAACAATGAAAAAAGAAGAAACACTATAACTTTTAGTTAAAATGAGTCAATTCTAATATTGAGAATAGTTTTGTTGAGATAATAGAAAAATAATATATATTTATAAAATATATATATGGGTCTCTGCCCCTGGTTCCTGACACAGAGCTTCTGAAATTTTCTAAGCATAAGAGCAGGAAGAGAATTTTTTGTTGTGTTAAGGCGACTCTGGGTGGGCTCTGCACGTCTCCTGCACAGCGAGTGGTCATCAGAAAGATGAAGCCATTGTTACAAGCTTGGAAATTTAGTCCCACCCCCCATCTTTCAGAGAGGGGACGGGGCTGGAAATGGAGTTAATAATTGATCACACTTACTTGAGGAAGTCTCCATGAAATCCCAATAGTATGGGTTTCGATGAGCTTCCAGGTTGGTGGATACATCCACACAAGGAGGGTGACGCACCCCACCTCCACGGGGACAAAATTTCCTGCACTGGGGACCCTCCCAGACGTTGCCCTATGTATGTCTTCATCTGGTTGTTCCTCTGTATCCATTATCATATCCTTTAATAAACTGGTAAACATAAGCAAGTGTTTCCCTGAGTTCTGTGAGCCACTCTAGCAAATTGGTCAAATTTGAGGAGGGGGTCGTGGGAAGCTTGGATCTACAGCGGGTTGGTCAGAAGCACAGGTGACAAGCTGGACTTGTGACTGGCATCTGAAGTGGAGGGGTAGAGGAGGGCAGCCTTGTGGGATTGAGCCCTTAACCTGTGAGATCTGATGCTATCTCCAGGTAGAGAGAGTCAGAATTGAGTTAAATTCTCAGACACCCTGCTGGTGTCACAGAGAATTAATTGCTTGTTGTGGGGAAAAACCTCCACACGTTTGGTGACCAGAAGTGTCATAAGTGAAGTGTTCTGTGTGAGTAGTAAAGGTGACACACAGGGAAGAAACACACAGTAGGGAAGAACTAGGCTTTTCTCTACACAGGAAAGAAAAAGACTGGGCTGTTTTTCTATTACATTTTGTTCATAGTCTATCCAGAAGCAGAAAATATCCTGACACTTTAACAAAAGATTCAATATAATACAGCCTTAATTTCCAGAAGACCTCAACATTATCACTGGTTTGGGCCTGGGTATTTGTTTTCTTCTTCTCCCTATATAACTAATTTCTACATATTTCAGGATAGTTTCTGCTTTTGATGGTTAAATTTACTTGGCCAATTATTATCAGTGTTATTTTTGAAAGTGAATGCCTCATATCTTGTATTGTTACTGTTTTTACGTAGTAGTAGTGTTGACATATATCTGATCTAATGAATTAGCATATGCATATAGGAGGCATATTTGTCAACAAAATAAATTCATATTCTAATGTATGAACTGATGTATCATTTTGTTTGTTTGTTTTTTCTCTCTCTTTTTCTGGTGAGGAAGATTGGCCCTGAGCTAACATCTATTGCCAATCTTTCTCTTTTTGCTTGAGGAAGATGGTCACTGAGCTAATATCTGTGCCAATCTTCTTTTATTTTTTATATGTGGGATGCCACCACAGCATGGCTTGATGAGCAGTGTGTAGGTCCGCACCTGGGCTCTGAACCCATGAACTCCAGGCCGCGGAAGCGGAGTGTGCCAACTTAACCACTAAGCCACTGGGCCGGCCCCAAGTGTATCATTTTTGTAGAAAATGTCATACATTATATTGTTTATATTCAAAGCATTAAGCCTCAACATTTACTTTTCTTATTTTCTTATAGCAACAATCCTGATCTGTGCTAGAAATTGCCATTCAATGGGGGAAAAGGAAAGAATCACTGGAAAATGAAAGGAATTGAATTGCAATATCTTTATGGTGAGTAAGATAATCTTATTTTTTTGACCCAGTTAGGTACAGAAAATTATGACTCTATATACCCTTCAAGTTATTAAGTCCAAATGATATTTGTTCTCCCTTCTAGGAAAATTGAAGTCCGTTCTTCCAGAATAAGTCCTCCAAAAACTATTTAAATGATCAAAGCATCAAACACAAAGAAAATCTTACATTAGTACTATAAAAGTACGAAAGCATGATGAACATAAAGATTATTAAGGATTTACTATTAGATATAGGACAGTTGGAGCTAGATTAAAGGACGTAATTTAGGGTTGACTCATAACTCCCTTTCCTGAGAAAGTAGGTCAATATTCCTATCAGAAAGCTAGAGCTCAAGGGCAGGGATTTGCTCTGTTTTGTTCACTATTGTATCTCCAGTGCCCAAGACATTACCCAGATCATAGTAAACATTCAATTAATAATTGTTGATTTACTAAATGAAAACACTGGGATGAATAAATAAAATTCATGGAGTACAGATAAAAGCATTAGCAAAATTTACTAATTATCCTATAATTTGGAAGATCGAAGACTGGAGTTCTGATTAAGTTAAGGTGACGGCTTTTTCATCTGGACACCACTTCTTAGTGGGGGTTAACAACACTTGGTGGGATCTGTACCTGGGATTGAAAGTCAAGAATAACTCTATCAAACCCAAAGGCCTTGGGTTGCAGAGCTTCTTTTTAAACACAGCTTTTCCACTCGGAATGACCACATTTTAATTTTTCCCAGTGGAGCCTAGTCCTCTCGTCGTAGAGCAGGCATTCTCCAGTCAAAGAGGCAATAGCACCAGGGAGAACGCCGGTCTCAGACACAGTGGGGCTCAGCACGGATCCCAGGCCACACTGAAAACTAAATATGGAAAGCTGGTCACTGACTCAGCAGTTTCAACAAACACAGGCCAGAAATCATATAGAGATGACTTCTCTTCCAGGAGAGCTTATTCTCCTAGCTCCTTGCCCCTTACCCTACCAAGGCTGTGAGATTCCCAAAATGATAATGTAGAACTACATCATATAGTTCCATGGTTTGTGAACTGACTGGCAGATTCTGATAACATTTCAGTGAAAGATAAGAGACCTAGTAACAACCTACTCACACGACTTTTGTCAAGTATCTGCTGAGGATAGGCTTATTTTCAATTAAGGGGAAATAGACTTGAAACTTACATTCTTTGAACAAATTACACAATATGAATGAAAGGAGCATACACAGCTCTCAGGAAGTAGAGGAAGGCTATTGTATAAATAATAATATGAATCTCAAGTTAATTGTAAAGCATCAGATTTTCATTCTCAAGAAAATAGATGACAACATAGACAATAAGACCTGAAAGATCAGATAATGAGCCAACATACCAATATGAAAAGGAAAATATCAGATTTACAGACGTGTATGTATTTTGCGTGCAGGTACGCATGTATGTAGAGTTGTTAAAAATCCTTTTCCTTCTTCCTTATATTTGCAAATATTTGATTAAGTAAGGTATTTTTTTCCTTAAACCTCAATGGTGTATTGATAAGGTTCTATAGTGAAAATTGTTTTGTGTTGGTTTAAAAACAAAACTATAGCCTGTGCTTGGTATCTGGGAATCCGTGTCTGAGCGAAAGCAATTTACAATTAAGCATCTAGCAAACCACTTTTGGGAACTCACTAGAGAACATTACTTCATATGTCTGATAAAATATGATGAAACAAATAATTTGAAAGCATAAGTATTGCACTGGCAAAGCAACATTATTTGATTCGACTTCATAAATCTGCCAGTAAATCAGGGAGCTATCATTTGAGGTATGTGCCCTTCAAATTATGAGCCATTTAATATGTAAGCATTTTGGTGCAAGTGGGACTAAATGGCAAGGGGCTTTGGAAAGGTAAAGTCTGTTGGAAAGAAATTTATTTTATAGGATATAGGTGAACCATTTTTAATGTGACAAATTTGCCTGGCACAGAAATATGGCTTTTTCTGTGGACATGAGTGTAAAATGGGAGGTGCTGTGAGGTTCACCAACAAGCATCTGTAACTATATTGCTGGAACTTTCCAAATATTTCCCATGTCAATTTTTATATTTTTTCCTTTATTGTCCAAATTCCTCACTCTGACAAGAGTCAAATAACTTTCTTTATCACTGTCTTTCCAATGTCAAGCAATATATGCATCTGGAGAAGTCAGTCATTCTCGACGATCTATATCTTTAAAAAAACCTTCTTTCACAATAGGGTTGACATTCTCAATACAGATTTTGTAACTACTGTGTAGTCACTGTGACTCTTTACTGTGAATACCCCCAAAATTTCATTTATAAGCCATCTTTAACATTAACAAATAAGACTGATGTTAAATAATAATTTATATAGATCATTACAGCAACGTAGTGGATTTTTTTGGGAATTTGACCTAAAAGTGAAAGTAATTTAACTATGTGCATGCATTTGTTTCTACATAGCTCTATATAGTATGTATATATATGTATATACACACACATACACATAGCTACACACACACATTCTCTTTTAGAGTCTCAGGTATGGCCAAGACTTTCTATTTAAACAATTCGATATAGCCATGACCATTCAGAGAACGATAGTTAACTGAGTATTATTTCTTTAAAAAGCTATTTAACTCAGTGACCCTTAAGGAATCTTGTTAAACTGCAGAAAGAAATCATTCAGAAAGCATGGATAAAATTAGATGAAACTCTATAGGCATTGAAATATGAAGGTTTAGTCTATGAAGAAAGTATGACTATTTTGTTTAGAGTTTTTTTTTTTTCTCTCTGTGACAATTGTCCAGTACTCTTGTGAAACAATTCAAGTACTCTGTATTCAAAGTCAAGAAAAAGGATCAAGAAAGCTGTAACCATGTAGGCCAGATTCAAGATAATATCTATAACTAACTTTGAAGCCTTGTAAAACTGATTCATCGCAAAATAAGAGTAAGATAATTGGAGTTGGTATGATTCATTCACCAGTTAAATTCCTTTTGTGAAGATAAAACTATTCCTTTCCATTACCATGGTTTTTTTTTTTTTTAAATCATAAATACAAACCATTTAAATTCAGCAAGTACTTTACTACTGGGTTTACCGCTTATTAGATACTATTCTTGGCACTGGTGATATATCAGTGAAGCAAACAGATAAAAAGAACTCAGCCCCTGTGAAGTTTTATATTTTCATAAAAGGAGGGAAACAATAAAAAAATATATTAAGCATGATAAGTGAGATTGAGAGTACCAATTGCTTGCTGGTACATTGAATGCAGTTTTTTTTTTTCCTCTTTTTCTCCCCAAAGCGCCAGAAGATAGCTGTATGTCATAGTTGCACATCTTTCTAGTTGCTGTATGTGGGACACTGCCTCAGCATGGCTGGACAAATGGTGCGTCCGTGCGTGCCCTGGATCTGAACCCAGGCTGCCAGCAGTGGAGCACGCACACTTAACCACTAAGCCACGGGGCCAGCCCCCTGAATGCAGTTTTAAACAAAGAGATACAGGTAGGCATTCTTCTACATTGCTAAATTCACTTAGTTCTGGTAGGTTTCTTTTTAGATTTGCCAGGATTTTTTATATAAACAATGCTGTTATATGTTAATGAAGACAATTTCACTTATTCCTCCTCAATATTTATGGCTTTTATTTCATTTTGTTGCTTATTGCTACTGCCTAGAACTTCCAGCATGATGCTGATTAAAATTTTTTCCTTGTTCATATAAGGAATAAAGGTTCAATATTTCAGCATTAAGTAAGATGTTGACTCTGTGTTTTCTGAAGAGGAATTTATCTTCCATTTTTGAAAAACAGTCATGCAATTTTCTGAACTTTATTACATTGCTTTTATGCATCTATTATGTTAATTTTTTAATATTAAACCAACCTTGCATTCCTACAGTAAATCTACTTGGTCATTATGTCCTATATTTTTATGTGTTTCTGGGTTCCATTTGCAAATACATTGTTTACAATTTTTGTATCCATGTACACGAGAGACATCGGTCTCCAGTCTTCTTATCTTGCAACATTCTTTGCCGGATTTTGGTGTCACGGTTGTGTTAGCTTCATAAATCAGATTCAAAAATATTCGCTCCCGGGGGCTGGCCCGGTGGCGCAAGCGATTAAGTGCGCGCGCTCCGCTGCGGCGGCCCGGGGTTCGCTGGTTCGGATCCCGGGTGCGCACCGACGCACTGCTTGGCAAGCCATGCTGTGGCGGCGTCCCATATAAAGTGGAGGAAGATGGGCACAGATGTTAGCCCAGGGCCGTCTTCCTCAGCAAAAAAAGAGGAGGATTGGCGGATGTTAGCTCAGGGCTGATCTCCTCACAAAAAAAAAAAATATATTCACTCCCGTTATATTTTTGTAAGAGTATTTGTGAGATTGCTACTATTTCCTAGAAGTTTGATAGAATTCACCAATGAAATCACATGGCCTCGGAATTTTCTTAATTGAAAGTTTTTGTAATGAATTCAATTTTTAAAATAGCTATAGGAACATACATATTTTTACTGCTTTTTACTTCTCCTCTCCTCTAGGGCTTAGCCTTTAGCTAAGTTTCCAGAGTCCTCAGTTGGACTGTCTGAGAGAAAAGGGAAGAGAAAGGAAAAAAGAGAGAAATAGAAATCATCTTGTCAGTTAGGGGGCGTACTGTGTGTCACCTTGACCTTGAATCTCTACTGCCCACCAGCAACTGGCAAGAATTTCTTGGAGAACCAGTTCTAAAATCCAAGGAGATATGTCTAATTAGTTTAGCATAGCTTTACAAGTGGCATGCTAGACTTACTTTATAAAAATAAGTAATTTTAACCACTGGAGTATCGTAGTATTTTTGGTTATTCAAGACATAAAGAAGACTAGCTAATACATTTGTCCTCTGTTAAGAAGGGACTCGAGGGAGCTAGCAGAGGTAATACAGACTTTCACAGATATTTTAATATTTGCCTAGGACCTATCTTAAAAGACTCGGCATATTTAAAACAATGAACCAAGGAAAAAACCAACCCAAATGAAGATTTAGGTCACGATAGCCAAGGAACTTCATTGAAAATAATCAAACAAGGCTGGTCCACATCCTGTGCTCTGTGCTTTGCCTCTTGGGTCTTACTCAAAGCTGGCAGTGCAATTTTTCTCTTCCAAGCTTGATCCACTTGTGCATGGTGCTGATAATTATTCCAGTCTAAATTCAGTATTTTAAAAAGCTTCCCAAGTTTTGCATAGTGCTGCATAAGACAATCATTAAAAGATGTACAAATTTAAGTATAAACTTTTCTTGGGAAATCAAATAACTTATATGATGAAATCTCTGTGTTTGAAGCCTGCACTGAAGACAGGCTGGGGCATCCATCAGTTGGAGTCTATGATCCTTTACTTTTCTTGAATTAGCTACTAAGCCAGGAAAAAGTTATGTACAATATTGATTTTTCTTGTAAAACTAGCAAAAATTATTTCTTATGGTAGGTCATTTATTTTTAAATGGGGCAGAACAGTTGTTGTAAAAGGCAAAGGTTGATTTTGGAAAACTAATAAGTGAAAGAAGAAGAATTTAAACTTCTAAAATAAAAGCACAGAAATTAAACTACAATTGAGAAACTGAGTTTTCCAAAAGCCTACGTTAGTAATTAAAAAGTTATCTACATAGCTCCATATAGTCTTTTAAAGTCAATATGCCCCTTAATTCAACAGAATTGAATTGAAAAGGCTTATTTTAAGCTATTCAAAATTATTTTGTCTATAACTCAATAACTATAAGCATTACATAAGAATACAGAGCTGTAGCAATAAAATTCATTGAAAACAGACATGATGTACGTTAGTGAGGTAATGATGTGAGTCACGTAATGTATGTTAAGATTGATCGTTAGCTATTGGCTGAAAGTTCAATAGTTTTATTAATTTTAATTCTTTGTTGTTAAGAAAAACTATGCTAAATATTCCAGAATATTCCAAATTAGAGAAGTGTCATTAACTCAAAAGTTATCCACATGATTATTAAGAAAAAACTTACTTTATGAATACTGAGACATTTTAATTAAATCCTTTGAAAAATAGAAATGAGAGATATAAATAATTTAATAGTAGGTAGATGAATTAAGATAAAGTCAATGAAAGAAAAATGAAATATGGTTATTAAGAGTCACGTCCTTGACTGACAGGGAGAGTAAATGCTGACTAGTGCTTTTAAAATTAACAAAACATATTCCCTAGCAAGATACATAAAGGGAAATGGATGCATGCTTTATTGTTCATCATTCCATATGGTTATTATTTTTGGGAAAATAACAATTATATAGATAGATATAGATACAGGTATAGACATACACACATATGCACAGTATATATAATAAAAAATTAAGAATCTATTTCAAAAAATCAAGGTATACTCCAAGCAAAAATAAATATCTCTATCTAACCTATAAAAGCTCCTTGAAATATTTTCTAGACTAATAATGCCTAATAAATTATTATTTATATAGTTATAAAATTCAACAAGCTCGAAAACTTTCAACCAACCCATAATTTCTATGACATACATATAATTTCAGATCATAATAAATGAATATTTTTCTCAAATTAGTAAAATTGTGAAATTAAATCTGGGCAAAATTGAACATATATGCAAATAAAAATTACCAGTATCATTTTTTTCATTTTATAAACACATCCTAATGTAAAAATAAACAAACAAAATCAGCTGTAAATTAACAGTATAGTGAATCATGACCAAAGAAGTTTTATTAATCTTTTGAAAAATGATTTTTGTTAAGAAAGGTAATAATATAATTCATATATCTACACTCCATAAGAGAAATAATGATGATCTTTATAGAGGCTGAACAAACTTGAACAAGCTTCCTGATTAAAACACAAATGAAAGAGATTGCATCAAACCAGGAATAGAAAGACTTTAAACAAAATAAAGAATATCCTTAAAAAGACCCAACTTAGTACTTGATAATGAGTCCATAGAGATCTTCCCATTGAAGCTAGGATCTAGAAAACATTAAAATGTATATCATGACTACTATGAAGGAGAAATAAAAAGGAATATTTTTGTATACTATAGGCAAAAAAATACAATATTCTCAATACACAGATAATACAATTGTTTGCTTAGAAAACTTCAGAGGATCAATTGAAAATGATTTAGAGATAATGATAGGATTAAGTAAGATACAAAGTACAAAGAGGTGAAAATAGCAAAAACCAAAATGCTGAAAAAGAATATTTTATGTACAGATATTAATTGTTTTATATAACTATAATAATTTAAGGAATAGATCACACATGCCAGGGTAGACATATAGACAATCACAGTGAGAAAGACTGTCCTCCCTAAATGCCTGGTATATTAAAATGTAGTAAATATTAAAGATAGCATTTCAAATAAGTGAATAAGTCTAGACTGTATTTTCAATCAAGGGTTGAGAAAATTAATTAATTTTTAGGTAAAATAAAATGTTGTTATATACACCATGTAATGCATTTTCTGGGTTTACCAATTATTTTATTTTATTTTATTTTTTGAGGAAGATTAGCCCTGAGCTAATATCTGTTGCCAATCCTCCTCTTTTTTATGCTGAGGAAGATTGGCCCTGGGCTAACATCCATGCCCATCTTCCTCTACTTTATATGGGACGCCACAACAGCATGGCTTGATAAGCGGTGGTAGGTCGGCGCCCCGATCTGAACCTGCGAACTCAGGGCCTCCGAAGCAGAGCATGTGAACTTAACCACTATGCCACCAGGTAGGCCCCCAAGTATTTTTTTTAATGCAGAAATATAAAAAAGTGAATCCATGAAATATGTAAAAGAAATATGGTTCTTATTCATTTAATCTCAAAGTAGTTAAAGACTTTCTGAGCATAAAAGGAAAGAAACCATAAATAAAATATTTTATAGGTTTGAATCCACACAATTTAAAAACTTTTGTCCAAAATACCAAAATCAGTTAGATAGGAATGAAAAGTGAGCATTTTTTACATGGTAATGGATGATAGGTTTAGAAAATAATACCAAGGATATGTCTGCCAGTTTGCAAAATAAATTTAAAAACAGTCCATTATTTGCTAAAGAAATAAACATTAAAATATGTCAACACTTTTCACCTATCAAATTGCAAAGATAAAAAGCAACAAAAGCAATGTTTTCAAGGTGTATGAAACCAGTACTCTCATATTCTGTCTTATCAGAGACTATGTTGGTTAACTTATGCATTTATCTTATATACTCCTCTCATAAATCCTACTTCTAAAATAGATAGTAACATCTTCATTTTAGATGAAGAAAAACCAAGTTTGGTGGAGTTTAAATGACCTGCTCATGGTCACACAGCAAGTTGCAGAACAACATTAGGACCCATAGCTAACTCCAAAGTCCTTGCTTTTCCATGTGCTTCCCCGATCCCCACATTGGTTCTCCTAATGAAATCACAAGGGAGGCAACGAGGAAGCGATAAAGTGTAGGGGTTTCTGATTTGAACTGCTGACTATAAACTCTTTCACTTGATCTTTATTCTACAATCCTATCTAGTTTGTTATTCTAAAATCCTATCTAGTTTGTTAGGACTAGATAGGAGAACAAATTAGATAAGAAACTAGATAACAACTAGATAAGAGAACAAATTCATAATGTGGAAAAGCTATGAAGGATGCCATCAGCTGATCAGAACCCTGTGAGGGATTTCCGGAACGTTTGGCAGTTAATTAGATTTCATCAGAATCCTATGGAACTGAGAAGCCTCCAACAAGATAGAAATGAAAGTGGGAATTAAAATAAATAAAATAAAAAAGTAAAACCGTGAATCTTAGAAGAAAAAAGGGATGTCCTCAGGATTAAAGGTAGCAGGGAATGGGAAAGCAAACAGGGACTATACAGAGTCATCAGTTTAAGGAATTAAAAGGCTATGCACCTAAAATGGATTAATCCTCCATGTATCTCAATGTTAAAAGATCCAGCACACTGGGGCTGGCCTGGTGGCGCAAGCGGTTAAGTGTGCGCGCTCCGCTGCTGTGGCCCAGGGTAGACCGGTTTGGATCCCGGGCGCGCACCGACACACTGCTCGGCAAGCCATGCTGTGGCGGCGTCCCATATAAATTGGAGGAAGATGGGCACGGATGTTAGCCCAGGGCCAATCTTCCTCAGCAAAAAGAGGAGGATTGGCAGATGTTAGCACAGGGCTGATCTCCTTACACACACGCACACACACAAAAGATCCAGCATAGCTTTTCAAATGAAAGAGGAAATCCTGACCCAGATCACTTTCTGAGGACTTGTGGGAGCAGGGAAGTGTTAGGTCCAGAGTTAAATAACAGCCACTACAAAAGGCTGAGAGCTCCTTCACTCTTCAAACCAGCTAATCTGACACACTGGAGACTTTCCTTTGGCTCCATATCATACACTTGCCCTCCAACTTTGCAACCAGAAGAATAGGGACCGGGATACCTATAATAGATGCAGCCGTCACTGGGATTGAACCAGGGAATTTCATGTGAGCTTGGGGAAATATGCTCAAACCACCAATGTTTATCAATGTAAACCTTTACTTTTAAAAGTCTCACCATGGCAAAGAATCACCAAGTTATTTGAGGAAATCAGCATCTTGAAAGGGAGAGAGAATCAATCACAAAAAAAGAGAAAAATTAATGTATGGAATAAAAACGTACATCAAAGAAGTAAAAGATAAAAGCATACAATTCAAAGCCATTGAGATTGAGAGGTCGTAATAGCCACAAAATAAGAAATTACAGTTATACAAAAATGAAACAATTAGAATATTGGAAATTAAAAACATGGTGGGTGAAATTTTGAAAGCAAAGAGACAATAAACAAAAAACTTGAATAGGCTGAATATTGGGGTTAACACAGCTGAGGATTGAATCTTTGATTTGGTACATGGAGTCAATAGATGATCTCATAATACACTGTGAAAAGATAAAGAGATGAGAACATTATGAAAGTACTAGAGGTTGGACAATCTGTCTAACAGGAGATGTAGGAAAAATGAATAAAGGAAATGGAGAAAGGGAAATATAGAAATAAATCATTTTCCTGAGCTGAATACCACCTCAAACTTGGGTGTTGGAGGTGTGGATAGCGGAGACCTGCAGACCTGGTGTAGAAATTTAAGAATTCCAAAGTTAAAAAGCTTCGTAATAGCTTCCTATGAAGAAAGCAGGCCAACCAAAAGTGGTTATTGTTAAAGAGATTAGAATTAGACTGGCGTCAGATTTAGGTTTCTAACTCAGGATGTTTGAAAAAATGGACAAATATTTTTAAATTCCAAAAGAAAACTGTAAATGTAGAACTTTATACACTTCAAAAATATCATTCACTTTTGAGGCCAAGTTAATGACATTTTCCAACTTGCGGGATGGTCAAAAAGTCTCTCAGAAACAATGATTTACTCCAACAAAATAAAAAAGAAATTGAGATTGGGAACTAGTGAACTCATGAAATATGAAAAACAAGGTTGAGCAAAGAAGCCAGCAAAAATTAAATATATATAATAGTTGAGAGGGTGACTGTAAACCTTAAGACAGTCAATAAAATTTATGTCTATAAAAGTAGAAGCATATTGAAAATATAATAAAAACCAGAAATTAAAATTCCAGAAGAGTTCAACAAAATATGGGATATTGGAAGGAAAAGAAGAAAGTGACAGCTTGCAAAAAGTATTTTTATTTGGAAGGAAATGTTATAGTTGCTGATTAACTCTCCATGTTGGTAGAGAAATATGTTTAAATATTAAACAAATGTTTAATATAAACGTTACATACATAATGGTGGAGTCACCATACTAGCACTGGATCACCTACCTCAAGACTGTTTTTTTCAAGGGGAAAAAATAAAGCTCTGTCTTTTTAAATTAGTTATTACTGTATATGTGCAGTGGAACCTGATTCTGACTGTTTTATCTTCTTTCTGGGTGAAAAAAATAAGTTCCCCATTTTTTGTTTTTATCACATGAGATTTTAGCTTCAAACTTCTATTTATTTTTTACAATTACCCTTAGATGTAGTAATAGGTTTTTTTTTTTCCTTCCTGATTGTTTCTTGTATCTCATTTCCTACTGGATGTATTTTTCTTGCTGAAATGCATCCTTTAGTAATATTTAAATGTGCATGTCTTCGCAGTTCTGAAAAAGATCTGTATTTTCTCCCTCACATATTGATGATAGTTTAGTTATCGTTATATCTATAAATGTATAAAATTTTAAGTTCAAATTTTTTAAGACAGTACTTTGAAGGCAAAGTCTTCTTACAATCAATGTAATGAATAGGAAAGTTAGGGTCTATATGATTTCTGTTATTTAAATAGTCTGTTACTTCTCATTAGGAAGCTTTTATAATTTTTCTCTTTTGCTCCAAGGTTCTAAAATTTTGTTATGATATGGCTAAGAGTGATTTTCTGTCATTCATCCTGCTTGGGACTTGCTGTGTCTTCTTCATTTGAGGATTATACATTTTAAACAATACTATTTTTTTCATGTTTATCTTTTTTTGGTAAGAACATTTAAGTTTGGCTCTCTTAGCAACTTTTAATTATATAACATAGTGTTAACTATAACTAATAACTGTACACAATGCAACTTTTAATTATATAACATAGTGTTAACTATAATTAATAACTGTACACAATATATTCTTTTCTTTTTTTGTGGGATTTATGTTGGGGAGATAAACGGATTTGTGTGGTAGAACCTTGAACCAGAAAGATGCTTCATGTTGACTCATTTTCCTAAGATAACTTGAGCTGATACGGCCAGGCAGCCCAACTGATACAAACATAAAAATTCTGGACAAAATATAACAATTTTCAAAAGAAATAACCTCTTTAAAATAAATGGAATTTCAAGTGTTAGAAACAAAGAGTAAAATCAAAATCAGTTCAGGAAGGGAGAGCTGGTAATGCCGAAGTCTCTCAGGGGTTTTGGACTTTGATGTGGACCCTAGTCTCTGGGAGCTGAACTTGGGCCCTGGATCCCCAGAAAGTAAGACATGGGAAAGGGAATCCCTAACATAACACTTGCAGCTCCAAAGAATAGGGGCTAGAAATCTTTATTCTCGTCTTCAGGAATCAACACAAGTCCTTATTATGTCCTTGAGCCAAAAAAGTCACCTGTGAGAAATCAAGTAGAAACTATCAGTATGTAGAAGGAACTGGAAGATTAAGAAGTAAAATATAAGCGAATTCAGGGTCATTGAAGTCACTCCTCCAGAGTCAATGCAAACAGAGGAAGTGCTCCGTAATGGCACTGTCAATTCCAGGGCCACATCCACTTGATTAAAAGAAAAATAAAGTTGACCTCACAATAACCATGTTACCATTTACACAGGAAAATGAACCAACAAGTGAAAGATTCAATAAATACAACAAACAGAAAATTAGTATCCCAGGAATGGAATATCAGAAAGTTCTGAAAAAAAATCAAGGGCTCAAAGTGATCATTGATAACTAATGATCTAAAGCTGCTAGTGTCTTATACTGTTTGGTGTTCAGTATTTATAGATCTTCCTCTATGGCAAAATCAAATTTAGTTTTGATCTATCTAAAGAAAATACATTTTCACAATTATTATTTTTTAGAATAATATACAATGATAAAAATAATATTAAAAACTCAATGTAAAGGTGCAGTTAAAAAATTTGAAATAAAACTCCTTAGGTAAAGTAAAATAATAAATTACAGAAAATTATCTTCATGTGTTTTCTCCCGGAGGTCAAAACAATTATCTTCCTGAAAACCTTAACATAGTATTCCCACCATCCACTTTACTAATATATATAAACATGTAAACAAATTTTCTGAGCATGAGTGGCAGATAGTTAAAGCATTAAAAAATTGCTTTTAAGGGGCCGGCCCAGTGGCCTAGTGGTGAAGTTCGGTACCCTCCGCTTTGGCAGCCCAGGTTCGTGGGTTTGGATCCTGGGTGCAGTCCTACACCACTCATCAAGCCATGCTGTGGTGGCAACTCACATACAAGATAGAGGAAAGATGGGCACAGATATTAGCTCAGGACCACTCTTCCTCAAGCAAAAAGAAGAAGATTAGCAACAGGTGTTAGCTCAGGGCCAATCTTCCTCACCAAAAAAAAAAAAAAAACCTTGTCTATATTCAATGTTTAAAAAAAAATCACTTTTGAGTCTGACAACTGCTCACATTTTATGAAAATGCATCAGGTTTTTACAAAGCTGGGGTTTTCTCTAAGATTTATTTTATCACTTTCTGTTTTCCTATTTTGTATGTCATAGTTTTGTGTCTGCATGTATAATTTTAAAATATTTTATGACCAAGCAAATTGATGTATGAGCAGAAAGTCTTGTGTCACATTAGATGTTACTTAATAAATAGGAAGCCAATCAGGTAATAAGTTCAAATGATATTTTATTTTCTGTTCATCAAATGGTTAAAAATATAGAGAACATGATTTCTAAAAAAGGAGTTTTTCTGTTTTTCACAAAATGAATAAGGCAAGAATGTATTTGGTTGATTGAAATGGATAGAATATTCAAATCTAAATTTGTGAAGTTTGGAGGATAACTGGTCCAGTATCTTTTTTTTTTTTAACCCACAATCTTTAGTAAAGGCATGTCTCATCAAGATCCAGAACACACACTGACAAACACGCATACATGAATTTGAAACTAATTTTCATAATAGTTTACTTATCCTCATATGTGATACTCTATAAAAATCTTTCTTCTATTCTGTTTCATTTTAAAAATGCTTAAATGCTGATTGTAACCACCTAATCAATTTTATGATCTAACAGGCCTCAATAAATCAGTTTTAAAAATCACTGATCTAAATTAATCTTTTCATTTTACAGATAGAAGACTAAGATTCCAGACAAATAAACTCACTTTCTTAATTACTCATGCCAGCACTTGGTAAAATATAGTTTTTTTATTGTTAGTCCCTTTATCTTTCCCATAAGAAATTATTCTGCTCCATTTGAAAGCATATCCATAATAAGAATATATGTAATTTAATTTGACCATTACATGGAGAAATCTCATATAAATTTCTGCAATATAAGGGGCTGACCTCTTGCAGGTTAATAGCATAAAACTGAATTTTGTGTGAAAAGTTAAGCCTTTTGCATTTTGAACTCTAGCCACTCATTTCAGTAGAGGGTTGAAATCACTGAAAGTTATATTCCAGTGAGTCTAGAAGGTCAGAGAAGGTCAAGCCATTTTCTTTTTCCAGTTTAAAGTTGTGTGGCCTAGACTCATTCCCACCTCTGAGGTAGGACAAACCTGGCTTGGACATACTAAATGGACAACCTCTGTCTTGCTCATTAATGTATTCAAACATTTATTGAATTCTTGCGTGTTAGGCCAAGTACTACAAAGACAGTGATGACCAAGACATGGGCCCTACGCTATAACAGGTCATTGAGTTGGTGGAAGTCTTGGATTTCTTAAGTCAGGTTGCCTATAGAGAATGTTCTCCAAATCCCAGCCGCCTCCAAATGATTCTCTCATGTGCTCTACTCTCCTGATGTGACACAGTGTGTCTATGTGTTAGCTACTCTCCAGGATTTACTTGGAAAAGAAAACATGAGATAAATGATTATGATTATACATATATATTTCATAAAGGGATTGGGAATGTTTTATGTAAAAAGAATATACCATTCCAATGACACAGTGTACTGTAGCGGAAGCAGGATTATGGAAGTGGTTTTTATGTCTACCTCCACTAGATTACTCATCTCAAGGAATTTAAAGTCAGATGATTTATGTTTGAGGGGAGTGTAGAAATCAACAGTAGGAGGTTGGAAGATTCTGTGCAGGTGTATTTGTAAAGAAAATGCATGCAACATCCCTCAGGGCATGGAGAGTCCACACACTACTCCTACTCCAAAATGGTTTTTATACCCGATAATAACAAAGAAGGATGACAAAACAATATTATAAGAAGTAGATAAAATCAGCAACGGGGTTGTTATTGAAGATAAAATATTGAGCCAGTCATACAAAGAATAAAATAAAATGACAAAATAAAACTAAAGTATACATAAAAATATAATGGTATAGATATAGTAGAAAATCTAAATTGAGAAAGAAGATAAAATACTCAAAAATGACAGAAATGAAGCCTAAAAAAATAGGTTGATATCAGCTAAGACAAAGAGCAATATAAAAAGAATTGAACAAAAAGAAAAAGTACAACAGGAAAAATTGTGAAAAAGTTATACTCTAACTAAACCAGCTACCTGAGCAAACTAAAGAGAATGGATGACAGGAGAACAAAAGCAGAGCATGACCCTGGGTGGTTACAAAGTTACAGACCCATAGCAATTGTATAATAGTCTTCTGAAACCTGATAACTCCTGATAGGTTTTCTTCAAGGAGAATCCAACAAGGGAAATTCAACTTATTTAAATTTTTTCTTTCCTTTTTTAATGATAAAATATTTCAAAGAGAAATAAAACTTTCAGTTTCCCCATAAATATAACATGTTCCAAATATAAAAAATATTACAGTGAGCAAATTTTTGTCTACTGATATACCAAATCTTACCATTATCCATATTTGCTTCAGGTCAATATTTTAAGATATAAAACATTAGAGTTAAGCCTGGAGGTCTGCCTAAAAGATTTCATTTGTCTCTCTCACACTGTCAAAATAACCACTATCTTATGGTTGTTATATATTTCATTATGATGTGTGCTTTCAATTTTACTATGGTGGCATAGACATTAATAATATGTAATATTTGGGTTTGTTGTAGCTTTATGAAAATGTGCATAAACGTTATTATATGCTATTCATTATTTTGTAACTTGTAACATTAAGTTTTAAAATGTATCCGTTGTTTACTTATATATCTAGGACATTCACTTTAACTGGAGTCTTCTATCTTGATGTCTAAACATGTTATTTTATTTGCCAATTTCCCTATTTATGAGAATTTAAATTATTTTTATGATCTATATAAGATAATAGATTATATATACATACATACACATTCATACATATATACATACTTATATATCAAAATAATGCAATTGTTTTTTATTTTTTTGTATTTTTTCTTTTTCATTAACAGGAAATGTTTTTGATGCACAGCTACATGTGGAATTGCTGGATCATAAAGCATTTGCCTCCTCCCTTTGCTAGATGTCACCAAATCTTTATGTAAAATTCTTACCTATTTACACACCCCTACTAACAGTTAAATATTCCCAGTCTCTCACATCGTCGTCGATATTCGATATTGCCAGTCATTTCTATTTATGCCAATCTGCTAAATATGACATACTAAATTATTGTTTTAAATTGCATTTCCCTAATTATCGGAGAAGTTGAGCATTTTTTCATATGTTTATGATCATTTAGAGTTCCTTCTCTATAAATGGAGTGTTCAAATTTTTTCCCCATTTTTAAAATTGGGTTGCTTGGCCTTTCTTACTGTTTTGAACAAATTTCTTAATATAGTCTAAATATTAAGCTGTTGTCAATTATAGGTGTTACACTTAGCTTACATATCTTGTGCCCAGTATGTGGTCAGTCTTCACATTTTGTGACTATATATAAAATTATATAAATAAAACACATACATGATTTTGTAAATAAATATTATTTATATTATAATATATTTTAAAATATATATTTATATTATATATGTTACTGTTATAAAGAATTCTTCCCTATTTTCCTAATCGTTTTTAAGTTTCAGTTTTTTTTTTTTATAATTTTATTTATTTATTTTTCCCCCAAAGCCCCACCAGATAGTTGTATGTCATAGCTGTGCATCCTTCTAGTTGCTGTATATGGGAAGCGGCCTCAGCATGGCCAGAGAAGCGGTGCGTCGGTGCGCGCCCGGGATCCGAACCCGGGCCGCCAGCAGCGGAGCTCGCGCACTTAACCGCTAAGCCACAGGGCCGGCCCTAAAGTTTCAGTTTTAATATTTATATTTTTATTGTATGTGGAATCCATTTTTATGTATGTCCAGATGAGGAATGTAATTTAGTTTTTCCATTTGGAATACCATTTTCTTTTTTTTTTTTTTTAATTTTTTGTTTATTGCAGTAACATTGGTTTATAACATTGTAAAAATTTCAGGTGTACATCATTGTACTTCTATTTCTGCATGGACTACATCATGTTCACCACCAAAATACTAATTACAACCCATCACCGTTTTCTTAAGCATAATTGGATAGCTCATCATTGTTTTCATTGATTTGTAACGCCAGTTTCTTATGTGCCCATGTCTGTTTTGTGACTTTCTGTATTGTGTCATCTTGTAACATTGTCAACATAAGCTTAAAATAATTTCACACATTTGAGAAACTTTTTTTCCCACTTGTTTTATGCTATAATTTGTATGACATATACATCTTTAAATTTTTATAGGACTTACCTCTAAAACCATCTGTATCTGGGGCTTTTAAAAGGAAAGGTTCTTGAATTATAGTTACATTAAGCGTCATTGCTTGATTCAGAGAATTTTTTTTGATTTATGTCGATATTCCACTATATATATATTTTTTAAATTGTTTGCATTTTGCTTTGATTTTTAAATTTATTGGCTGATAATGTCCCTTAATATTATTTTAAAATATTTGTTGTATTTGGAGTTATATAAATCTTTTTCCTTTACAGTTGGTTTGTGCAAATATGCTTTTTCATCATCAGACTCACCAAAAAATTAACTATTTTAATACATTTTAAGAGGACAAGAGCCAATTTTCTTTATTATTTTGTTATTTTTGTTCGTTATTACCTCGATTTTGCCATTATATTTATTATTGATTTTTTCCTTGTGTCTTTAGGTTTGTCCATTTTTCTTTTCTTCCTAACCTCTTGATTTGAATGTTCAGATCACTTTCCTCAAACATTTCTTATTTTCTGATAAATGACAAAATCACCACTAAGTAAATATTTATATATGTTCTACAAAATTTGCCATAGATAGTGTTTAATTTTCATTCAGAATTATATATTTTGTAATTGCTCTTATGATTTTCTCTTTGATATACTTTGATTTAATAGAATAGTTATTGTTGATTCTAGGACTTAGTATCTTTTTAAGCTATGTTTCTGTTACTAATTTCTAATTTCATTCCATTAGAGTCACAGACTTTAGTCTATATAATGCTTTTCTATTTTTAAATCTGATGTAATAATTAATAATAAATCAAATACATAACTTATAAAGGTTGATGATAAACAAATACCCATACACCCAACATTCAGCTAAAGATCTAAAACATTACCCTTTCCAAAGACTGCTTCGTCTCTCCCCCATAACCCTTTGCCCTCATTCTATAGTAATAGAAGTTCAATCTCCACTCACAAATGTATAGTTAAAGCCTGGAATTTCAAATCTAAGTCAAAGCTTGATGTGGCTTTATGATTAGGTTCTCTGCAAAGTGGTAACAGTGGAAGTGACCTATGAATCCTCCAAACTTTAATTTTAAAAAACAAAAGGATAATAATTTCTCTCTAGTTTCTTTTTTACTGTTCCTATGGGCTAGTAGAAGGATGTAGTTTTGCGCCATCTTCCAAAGTGCAAATTAGACTAAAAGAGTCTTGTTCCTTGATGCTGTCCAGCTCCCATATCAGCACGGAAATTTGTCATTTACACTGAAGAGAAAGAGAGAGAGGGAGAGGGGAGAGAGAGAGAGAGAGAGAGACAAGAAGAAGAATAAAAAGGAGGATAATAATAATAACGAGGAAGAGGAGGAGAAAAAGAAGAAAGAGAAGAAGGAGAAAAATAAGGGCAATTTTTTAAGCTACTGTATTTTGCAGTTCCTTTCTACAGCAGTATAATATGAATACTAGATAACAGCATTACCATTATTGATAAAATTCCTTGTGTGTTCTTGCCTGATCATTTCCAATGCATGTCACTTCAGAGATAAAATCTTGAAACTTTTGTTTATTATTTCTATGCTTTTAAGCTGTAAACTGTATTTTTGTATGGGTGAGCACCTCACAAATCTATGAAATTGAGTGAAAGAAGAAACGTTAAATTCTTTATTATCTTATTATATTTATATAGAAAACTTCATTATCTCTTGGTGAGTACAAAGTGTGCTGTCTATTTGACCCATAACTGTTGCTCATTATTCTGTGCTGTGATTTTAGTCAGCCTGTGGTTACTGATGGAAATGACTGAACCATCATTGTATAGAAGTCTAGGAGATGGACATTGAGGGTATAATGCAAAGTGAAATAAGTGAGAGGGAGAAGGTCAAATACCGTATGATTTCCTTCATTAAGTAGTAGATAATAACAACAATAAACAAACACATAGGGACAGAGATTGGATTGGTGGTTACCAGAGGGGAAGGGGGGAGGGAGGAGGGTGAAAGGGATAATTCGGTACATGTGTGTGGTGGTGGGTTGTAATTAGTATTTTGGTGGTGAACATGATGTAATCTATGCAGAAATAGAAGTATAATGATGTACACCTGAAATTTTTACAATGTTATAAACCAATGTTACTGCAATAAACAAAAAATTAAAAAAAAAAAAAAGAAGTCTAGGAGAAAAAGTTAACTTTGGTTGTATGATTTGGTCATAAGTAAGGACCGTATTTATGTCACCATTATTAAATACATGTACTTTTACAATGACTGAAAAACACTTTTCCCTCAGTAAAAAAACAGGGGGTGGAATAGCCCAAAATGCTAGGTACCTTGGATTTCCTGACCTACAGTCTCTGACATCAATTCACTGAGACTGCCATTCTAGGCATTATGCTGGTGCAATCATAAACCTTACTTTGTTTCTTTCCCTTTTCTTACGGATAACAGTCCTGCATTGTTTAATTGTCAAATGACTGGAAATATGTTTTTTTATATATTTTAGTTGTTTCATATGTTTTAATTGTTTAGTTGCTTCATATAGTCGAGTACTTCTTATTCTAGTTGTTTCATATATTTCTAATTGTTTAAGGCAAGAGAGTAAATCCTTCCCAGTTATTCTATTTTGGTGGAAAACAGAAATCCAAAAATTTTCATTATATTATATATCTTTTTCTCATTGATTTATAGGATATCTTTATGTATTCTGTATAGTGGTATATCATATATATGTATTGCAAGTATCTTTTTCTCACCTCTAATTTGCCCTTTCAATTTTCAATAGAGTTAATGGATTTTTTTGATGTGTCCTGTTTAAGAATCTTTTATTAACCAATGGTCATGAAGATCTTCTCTTACGTTTTCTTTTAGATACTTCGTTTTATATTTTTCATTTGTGTCTATGATTCGTTGTGAATAAATTTCTGTGTATTGTGTGAGGTAATTTTTTTCCAAATAGATATCTGATTAATCTAATATCATTTATTGAAAAGATCATGTTTATCTACTGAATTGCGGTAGCATCTTTGCCAATACACGTGTGACTCAATATATGACCCTGGACTCTCTCTGTTGAACGTTGGTCCATTTGTCTATCCTTGAACCAGAAAGACACTATCTTAAGTATGGTAAGTATTTAATCTGACAATGTGAATCCTGCAACTTTGTTTTTCTTTTAAAGAATTGTATTACCTGTCCAAGATTTCTTAACTTCCAAATTAATTTTAGAATCAGCTTGTCAATTTATACACACATACATGCATATGCACACAGACCTGCAAGGAATCTATAGATAAATTTCAGAGATTGATATTTTAACAATATTGATTCTCCCAATATATAAACCTGGTATATTTGTATATTTATTTATTTATTTTTTTAATTTAGCTTACAGTATTATTTTTTTAATTACTTGCTCCATCCCTTGCATTTCTGCAAACTGGTGGTTCTACCTTAAGCCCTGATTATATTAAAGTTAAATTTTACTACCTTAATTTTAAGAACAACTTTTATATTTCTTACACAAAATTACATAAGCAATATACATTTGTAGTGATCCATTGAACATGACGGAAACAGAAGGTTTTGCAGGAACCCTCACCCCTGTTGCAGAAAACAATATTTATCATAATGTGCAAATCTCTGGCATTCTTTCTCATACAAATTTAGACTACTATACAGATCTTCCTCAACTTACAATGGGGTTACATCCCAATAATCCCAACGTAAGTTGAAAATATCATAAGTCGAAAATGCATTTAATACACTTAACCTACCAAACATCATAGCTTAGCCCAGCCTACCTTAAACATGCTCAGAACACTTATTAGTCTACAGTTGGGAAAAACATCTAACACAAAGCCTATTTTATAACAAAGCGTTGCATATCTCAGGGAATTCATTGAATACTGTGCCAAAAGTGAAAAATACTTGTTGTATGGGTGCAGAATAGTTTAAGTTTATCGGTTGTTGACCCTCGTGACTGTGTGGCTGACTGGGAGCTATGGCTTGCTACTGCTGCCCAGCATCATAAGAGAGCATCCCACCACATATCGCTAACCTGGGGAAAGATCACAATTCAAAGTATGAACTACGGTCTCTACCGAATGCATATCGCTTTCCCGCCATCATAAAGTCAAAAAATTGTAAGTTGAATCATCATTAAGTTGAGGTCTATCTATATACACAATCTCCATTCTCTTTTTTTAAATATAAATAGCATTATGTTAATCACATTACTGTTGAATTTACTTTTGTTGCTCGAAAATAAAACATGAGTATTTCTGCAAGTCGAGGGATTAGAGCTATGGCATCTTTTCTTGTACATCTGCAAAATCCTACTTCATAAAGAAGTTAGTTGTACAATATAATCAAACATTTTCCTACTGATGGACAGCATGCTATTTTCAATTCAAACATAATGCACGTCAGGATGATTCTTTCCACATCACTGATGGACACAATAAACCATTTTTGTGGTTGCTATGACATCAGAGGACTACAATTCCATATTGTTTATAAAAAGTTGATTTTCACAGTTTTTGTTTGTATATGGTTACATACTTCTTTGCTTTGAGTAAACGAATCCTGAAGCACTACTAAAATTTCAACTATTTTATTTCACTGCTTGGTTGCATTTTGTATTCCTTTGTTTCTCTGGAGACATTTTAATATATTTCCATTTGGCTCTGAGACAGCTTAATGCCTCCATTCAGACCCTTAAATCATTATTTTCTCTAATTTGAATAAACAAGGGTCTTCACTCCATTGCACATGTCACTAAGGTTGTAGCTAAGTTTTTCATCAATCTTTTTATAGCCAGATTGAGTTCTGCACTTTTTCCATATTCTTCTTGGCAGAGCTGTAGATCTTCCAACCAAATATGTTTTGTGAATTTGAGGTCACAAAAATAGTTTTGTCTGGAGCCTACTCAAATAAAGCATTTGCTACTTTACTCCTTCCAATGAGAAGGAATCATGGCCTCAATGGTTTGCCTTAATTACTATAAAATCAACAAATCTAGAAGATATTTATGGTTCTCAAGATTTTATAATCTTACTCATGAACAATTTTAAAAATAAGAACAGAAGTAATAGAAGCAAATATATTAATATTTGTGAACTAGAAAGTTTAGCTTTTGAACGAGAGAAAGTATTGGCAAAGATGTAATGACGTGTTATTTACTGAAACATATTGATATACCTTCGCCAATTTTTGTAACAAAATAAGAAGTCATGCTATAATCTTGGCTCTATGTAATAATAAACTTTAGATTTCTTTTGCTGCTTTTAAGTAGGCACGCTTACTATAATAACTATTGTTTTTGTACATACTCAGAACTTCCAAATAATTTATTGTATCTATTTATAGTAGATACACAATGGATGCTGAGCTATGTAAATCTGCTTCAAGTGCAGATGAATCAGATAGGAAATTCATGAAAATAATGTGCTATTTTCTTCAATTACTGTTATAAAATAGTTTTGGGGTAGTGTTAAATCTTACTCAGGTTCCACTCTTTCGGTGGTATACGAAAGATGAAGGTCCAGAGTGTGGGGACGTAAAGCCCTCATCAAGTGAAAACTCTAGGGAATAAAAATCTTGGACTCATGACTCAGCTGAAAAACATCATGCACCCACCTCTTTGGCTTCTATAAGGTTGGGATTTCTAAAACCGAGAATCTCTCAAGATTCTCCAGAAACAGTGTCATGAAGGAGACGCTTTCCCAAGAACCTTGGATCAAGTAGCAGACTACTAGAGATGTACAGGTGCAAAGCAAAACCTTCAGATCAAGACCTGTAAACTCCAGAAGGCAGTGACCGCCACAGTCTTTCTTGTCTCTTGCTCCCTTTTTGTGGTTATCTTTTCCTCACTCTACTGGTCTAAGGTTTGTACTGAAAACCTCTCTTTGGGAACAGGAATCAGGGACAATTGATATATATGTATTTGGTGCCTGCCATTTAATGAACAGAGACTGTGTTAAAATGCAGATTCTCATTCAGTATGTCTGGAGCCAGACCTGAGATTTTGTGTTTTAACAAGTTTCTAGGAAGGTACAGACGCTGCTAGTCCTTGGATATCACTTTACAGAGCAAGAATCTAGAGAGTTTTACCTTTGGTACTGTAAGCATAAGTTGCAAAAGCAGTGAAAGATTATAGTTAGTACAGCCTGAATTTCCTGTATTAAATTTTCTTCACTTATCCTAATACTATCCAGGTAGAAAATGCAAATATAAAAAGGAAACTAAAAATCTAGACATAAAAGTATTGCTTTAATGAGAATTATATCATGATTCCACATAACAAGAGTTACTCTTACACCACAGAATCTCGCCCCTGACATGGTGTTCCTAATTATTGTATTAACCAAAAGAGTGACTAACTTCTTGCCAGAAAACATTGCTTCTTTATGAAGGCCTCTTAAAGTAATTATCTTGCAATGCAGCAAACTCTGTCTTTCAATAGGGGATAGAACATTAATGATCAAAAAGGAAATAGTTCCAAAATTTAATTACATTTCAGAATTCTCTGACTGCTGATTCTGGTTAGCTTTGCAAAACAGATGCAAAATGTCATTAAACAAATTGTACAAGAACCAAAAAAAAGAAAATTGAGAGAATGAATTCAATACAAAGTCATGAAATTAATTATGGCATTGGCTTGCTATGCATTTAAGGAGCTACAGATATCTCTGATCTGTTTGGTGATGTCCTAGAAAGTTAACCATTTAACATATGCCATCACTGAGTCCACGAGACTAGCTAAAGTATGCAATAAGGGAAAGAGCAGACAAATTCATAAATTCTTTATTTATATTTCTAGCCACAGACACATTCTTTGTTTAACTAACAAGTTGTGCATGTATAGGTCATTAGTGATCATTAACCTGTGAAACAGTTCTTGAATTTCACAAGTAGGTTTGAAGTTCACAAGTTGCATTTCACATCAGGGAGTCAAGATTATTCACCACTTTCATATGCCAACACCTGTGATCAAGGCATAGAGGCTGATAAACTAGCATTTAGCTCTTTGTATAAACACACGAGCAGAAGGATAAGTCACGAATTTGCCATTTGCTCTCCCCTGCTGCTATTAGCTGATATTCATAACATCTGCACATGAAGCCTTGAAAATGTTGTATCCTTCCTCAAAGCAAAATTTAGAATATTAAAATGCTGGTGTCCACGATCAGTTCCAAAAGGAAGAACTGAACTTAACATTTAGGATAGCATCATTTTCTTCACTGTTCTCTTTTTTGTGTGTGTGTGAGGAAGATCAGCCCTGTGCTAACATCTGCCAGTCCTCCTCTTTTTTTGCTGAGGAAGACTGGCCCTGGGCTAACATCCGTGTCCATCTTCCTCCACTTTATATGGGACGCCGCCACAGCATAGCTTGCCAAGTGGTGCTTCGGTGCACGCCAGGGATCCGAACTGGCGAACCCCAGGCCTCCGCAGCGAAGCGGCGTGCACTTAACCACTTGCACCACTGAGCCGGCCCCTTCACTGTTCTTTATTATGGCAGAGTAGTGGCTATGAGGAAACCAGATATTTAAGTTTGGCAAGTTAACTCTATGCTTATGCTGAATTAAAAGAGGCAACATTCATATCTTTTCTCTTAAAATTTTAAAATGGAGGAGACTATGGTATGCATAAACACTGCAGGTATGGTGTCTGTTCTTTCATTTCATGGAAAATGTTGATTTTGTTTATTTTTACGAAAATTGATATCCTTTATCTCCATTGCTTGTTTAATGTTTTATATAAGACTCTAAGCATGAACAACATCAGAGGATGCATCCTATTAATAAATGTGGAAGTCTCTAATAATGGACGTACAGTTTTTGTGGCACAAATCAAGTTAAACCTTTATTTGCTTGATTGCAAAATTGAAATCCTTTGGATACTAAACTATGTATAAACAGAATAATTAAATCAATTAAATATAAACGAGACATTTAAAATCATATATTATTATTATATTATTTCTTATATATATTATGTTATCTTATAATACTTATATTATTGGATTAATTTAAATATATTTTACAAAGTTAACCAGTTGATTTGCTAAATTATCTCTGATTCATATATTTACAATACCAACTAACGTTCATATTCAGTTAAATTGAGAGAATCTGATCCTAGATAACCCTGCCTTTCCCAGCCATAGAAGTAACAATTCAAACTTCATATTCAAGTATTGCTTCACTGGCAGATGTTTAAAGTAGCAATTGCATGTTCTAGGAGTGGGAAAAGCTCCCAGGAGTGTAAGAGCTTTCTTTGACAAGGATGCCAAAGGTACACAATGGGGAAAAGATCGTCTCTTCAATAAAGGCTGGGAAAACTGGATATCCATATGCTAAAGAATTAAGTTGAACCCTTATATTAGATCATATACAAAAATTTACTCAAGCTAGATTAAATACTGAAATATAAGACCTGAAACTATAAACTCCTAGGAGAAAACATAGAGGAAAATCTTCACGTTATTGGATTTGGCAAATAATTTTTTGGATATGACACCAATAGCACAGGTAACAAAGTAAACATAGAGAAATGGGATTACATCATACTTAAAAATTTCTGCACAACAAAGGAAACAGTCAACAAAGTGAAAAGGCAACCTACAGAATGGGAGAAAATGTTTGCAAACCATATGTCTGATAAGAGGTTAATATCTAGAATATATAAAGATCTTCTACAACTCAACAACAAAAAACCCAAATAATCCAATTTAAAAATGGGCAAAGAACTTGAATAGATGTTTCTCCAAAGAATAGATACAAATGGCCAACAAGTATATGAAAAGATGCTCAACATCACTAATCATCTTGGAAATGCAAATCAAAATCACAAAGGGCTACCGCCTCACACCCATTAGGGTGACCACTATCAAAAAAAAAGGGAAATAACAAGTGTTGGTAAGCATATGGAAAAATTGGAACCCTTGTGCACTGTTGGTGGGAATGGAAATGTCACTGGCTCTTGTCAGCTTGGTATGGTGGGGTCCCAGGCTCTTTGTCCACAGACAAAAGAATTTGAGAGTGGACACACAGAAGAAGTTTTAACAGAGGAGGATTTATTAGCAAAGCGAAAGTACGCCCCCAAGGGGAGGGGCGAGCAGGCTCGAGGGGGAGCAACTGCACCAAAGTTGTGGTGGGCAGTGATTTTGGAAGGTCGGTTCCAGGGGTGGGTGAGGGTCTTGGAATGTGTGCCAATTGGGACATTGTCTCCTCCCTCGCTTTGGGAGGGGGAGATATTTCCTTACATAGGTATCTCTGGAACTGTCACAGCAGTGATCTCCCACAGGGGCGTGTCAAAACCACAATGCAAATGAGAGTATAATGAGGCTTGGGGCTACTCTCCATCAGGGTCCAAGAGTAATTAGGTAATTAGACACCGCACCTTGTGGAGTGACCTTGCTCTCAGCTCATATCTAGCTTCCTGCCTATCTCACAAAACAGGATAGAAGTTCCTCAAAGAATTAAAAATAGAATTACCATATGATCCAACAATCCCACTTCTGAATGTATATCCATAAAAATTGAAAACAGGCTCTTGAAGAGACATATTCACACCCATGTTCATTGGAGCATTATTTACAATAGCCAAGAGGTAAAAGCCACTTAAATGTCCATTGAGGTGAATATTTTAAGAAAATGTAGGATATACATACAATGGAATATTATTCATCCTTAAAAAGATGGATATCCTGTCATATGCTGCAACCTGGATGAACCCTAAGAACATTATGCTAAGTGAAATAAGCCAGTCACAAAAAGCAAAATATTGCATGATTCCATTTACATGAGTTATCTAAAGAAGTCAAATTCTTAGACACAGAAAGTAGAAGGGTAGTTGCCAGTAGCTGAGGGAAGGTGGAAAAAAGGAATTGTCCAGTGGGTATAGTTTCAGTTTTGCAAAATGAAAAATCTCTAGAGATCTGTTGCACAGCAAAGTGTATATACTTAACGCTATTGTACTGTACATTTAAATACGGTAAAGATGATAAATTTTATGTATTTTTTATATAAAAAAATAAAACAAAAAGGAAAACTTCTTTTACTTTCATAGGTAAAACTAGTCATCAGGTGGATTTATATGGGAAAAATGAAGGAAATAAAACATTAACCTCTAAGAAGTAGACTATTGTCTCGGAGAAAAGAGTGAACTTTCTATTTATGTATCTACATTATCTAATTAAAGAAGTAACAATGGAAAAATAACAAGCGTCATATAAAACAATTAGTAGGTAGAACTTTATAGAAAGCCAAATTAAAGGTCATACATTTTAAAAATGCTAAACTAAATATTTCGTATGTCATCGTACCTCTGTATGTACCGAATAATTAAGGTTAAATTGGAGGTTTGTAAGTTTGAAGAAATTTGAATACATTATTTTTTTTTTATAATGCTCTAAATTCCTATGTTAGCAAAGAGATTCTTGGCAATTATTTAGAAAACACAAGCCTTTTCTCTGATGATTTTTCACTTAGTTTAGGTCAAAATGGATATTTGAAAGCTATAAAGATTGAATTATTCATTGTTCCCCAAAATACTGTGAGAATACAGAGACTTTAAAAAAGTGATTTAAACCATGAATACGAAAAAATTAATAGATTTAAATTCATAGCATACCTAATTATAAAATGGCATATGTGAATTTTAAGTAATAGGATACACATTTATTAAAATTACTTAAGACTCCAGTAATATTCAATTAATGGGCCTTTAAAGCTCCTTTCCATCAGGGCTAGAAAGACAGGATGAGAGAGGAAATAAATGATAAATTCTACTGTTTTAATTCTCATTTTATTTGACTTCTGTATTTTTTGACACTATTTTATCCTCTTTATCAGTAGGAATCTGAGATTTAGAATGACTACCATTAGAAATTAATATATGAGGGTGTATTTTTTTTGTGGAATAAAAACAAAAATTGCTTTGATATTGAAACATTTCAAATTTAATTTTAACACATAGTGAAAAGAAACTATTAAACACTATATTTTCCCAAACTCCTAAAATGGTTCTTAATCAAATATATTGTATAGTAATAGTTCTGTGTATATACTTTTTGACATTAAGAAATCTTAATTTATGGTAATATGTTTATATTTTTGAAGTGAAGAGGATTTAGCTTCTGTGAAATATTTATTTTGTAATATTTTTTAATAATTGATTAATGCCTTTTGCAGAGTGTTGTTTTTTACAGAAACACCTTATTTATCCCCTTGCTATGGAGTGAACTATTCTATACATAAACTTTCTTGACACAATTTTCACAATTAAATATCAATTTAATTGATTTCTTCTGCAAATACTAGGTTTCTAGATAGGGAGTCATGTAATATACAGTCTTTTGTGCTGGACTTCTTCCACTTAGCAAAATGCTTCAAAGTTCATCCATCCTGGAGGATGCTTTAATACTTCATTCCTTTTTATGGCTGAGAAAGCCACATAATTTTGGATTTTATCATAGACGTGATTTTGCGCTATAGAGATTCTCAATTGTGTTATATTCCTCCAAAAAGCATTAACATATTTGTTTTAGTAGATAACTGAATTGACTAGACTCAAAATGCATACTGTCCTATCTGTAGTGGTCAGAGGCTCAGATCTCAGTTCAATTCTCTAAGACTTAGTCGCAAGATGCTTTCAATTTGCCCTGCATATATGTAGGTAAGGGGTCAGGAGAGACACTCAAAAAGAGGGCAAGATTTACTGATAATTTACTAGCCTTTCTCCCCATCCCCCTGCAAGTGGACTGTCCTCAGGATAAAGCCATGGGGACAGGAGCAACTTAACTCTGTGATTGTTACTTGCTCCGTTGTGGTTCCCTTCCAAAATCAGCGGCTTTTTTTTTTCCTCCAGTTTCCAGAGCCCTAGGTACTTTATTATTGTTGTTTGTTGTTTTATATTTTATACAGAATTCGTAGCTGTTATTTTTCAGGAGCATCAGTTTGTGAGAAACTCACTCCTGCATTAGGGGCAGGAATGAGGAATAAACTTTTAAATATAAAAAAATGATTAGAAACAATTACAGGGCAACAAATTTTCAAGTCTTGATGAGAGTGATTATTATTGTGAAAATAAAACAAAGCAAACGAGAAACAAGCAAAAGGAAAAAAGAAAACAACAAAAAGAATGTAGATTTAGCTCTTTAATTTTTTATGCAGACAATGTTGGTCAAAATTTTTTTAAATGCCTGGGTCTTAGCATATGTTTATGTTATGATGACAATGACAATGACAATGAATGTTTCTCATAATCTTTCTGGCTTTCCTATATACTCATTGTAACTAGGAATTTTTTTTTTTTTTGATGAGGAAGATTGGCCCTGAGCTAACACCTGTTGCTGGTCCTCTTCTTTTTGCTTGAGGAAGATTGTTGCTGAGCTAACGTCTGTGCCAATCTTCCTCTACTTTATACATGGTACACTGCCACAGCATGGCTTGATGAGCGGTGCATAGGTCCATGCCTGGGATCCAAACCCGTGAACCATGGGCCACCAAAGTGGAGCACGCAAACTTAACCACTACACCACCAGGCCGGCCCCACTAGGAACTTTTTTATTCATGCTCGTATGATGCCCACAGAGAGCATGCCTGGGATAATAGGCAATCATACTTTTCCTAATACATGGTTTGTTTTGCTGAAATATTTTTGTTAATGGTATTTTTCTTAGGTATGGTATGCAGCCTGAGGAAAAGGAGCAGGATGGTTCAAGATGATAAAGTGACATCTTGGGATGATTTATAGAGGATTTAAGGGTGAGGGGATTCTAGTCAAGAGGCAAGATGGAAAGAGAAGAGTAAAGAAACTTGTAGTCTAAGTCTGTTATCTTTCTCTATGGAATTAAATGTTTTGTGATCTTTTAAAAAGACTTACACCACAGGTAAATGTGTCTGGGTCTTCTTTTTTATTTAATGAAGGAATTGGAAGAGAAGGGCTATTTGCCACCCATGAAATCGTGTTCTAAGGTAAACCTGCTTTTGTTGCTTTTCATGGCCCTGTCAGAAGGGATGGGTACATGCAGAGGTCAACCCCCCTCCTCATGTCACCAGACACGGACCCTAATCCATTTCTCTCGTCCTGCCTAAACTCTAACCTTTCTGTTTGACCTAATTCTCTTGTCTTCCTAAAAGGTACAGGTGTTCCTTTCTAAAACCTCTGGGCCTTGAGGTTGTGTGGTTTTCAGCTGTGTTCCAGAAAAAAGCTCTAAGGGCCAACCACCCTGGACCCAGCCACCCTGAACTGGACCAGACCCGCCCAGACCACAACCACAAGACTGACACCTGCACAGATAGGTAGAGAGTTGTACTAAAGTCACCTGCCTTCATTAACATCATAAATTCCCCTCCTCTGGGAGGGGTGAAGCAGCCATTTTTAGGTCATGCTATGTATGTAGAAGTGTCAAGGAGTAGATGCCCTGAGGAAATCTAGGGTGGGTTTGGAAGCATTTAACTGTTTTTCCAAATTGTTTTTTTCCCTTTTGTTACATTAAGGAGACGCAACCATCAACCACCCTGAACCAGACTAAGCCTCACCACAAGAGCTTTGCCCATGACCTTTGCCTTACCTTTAATGCTAAGATCTCTCCAGGAGGAGCTTAGGCCTCATTACCGTAACCTGCAGTGTATGTGGAAGCATATTTTCCACCTGAGCCTGTGCAAGCGAATACCCGACTCTCCCTTTTGAATATTCATTTTCCATCTGAAATAAAAGGGTTCTGCTTCCCTTTGTTTGGGATGCCATGACTTTGGAAATGATTCCTCACGGTCTCCTATTTGCTACAAATACAATTTGTGAGACAACTTCCACTGGTGTAGAGTCTTATTTAACTTGCCAGGAGGCGACCCCACTTGGTTTGGAAACAGCAGCATGATTTCAAACCACGCGTGTGCAAGCTTATGCCCACCTCTGCATGCAATGATGAATTTCCCCTTTGAATATTCATTCCCTACCTCAAATAAAGGTGCCTACCTCCCTGTGCTCAGGGGACAATAGCTTTGTGAAATTATTCCCTATGGTCTCCATTTCTCTTTGCTGCATGCTTCAAATAAAAATTCTACTTTGAGAAACAACTACTTCTGGTGCAGTTGATTTAACTCCCAAAAAGGGACCCACGTTTGGTCTGATAATACTCATACTTCATTATTTTTCTGTTACCATTGCTCCTTTCTTCTCCTTCTGTCTCCATTTCCTTCATTCAAGGGAATTGCAATTCATATTTGGGGTGACATTCCCCCTTACTGGTGGGAATGACTAGTAGTTGAAGAATTCTAAGTCCTGGGAGTTAAGATCTAGGGCATTTGTAAGATAAATGTGATGGTAATGGTTACGATTAAATATTTCAGCAATATCTGATAAAATTACCGGTAATTATAGATATTGGACTACTAACAGGGCAAAAAGAGGAAACTATAAATTTAACTGCATTAATAATTACAAAAATTTCTTAGAATTTGTTCAGTATGATAATAATTATGCCTCCAACTAAATGCATCAGGTAAACTTTACATTGAAAAACTTATAATAGTAAATTCTATAACCCTATTATCAATTTTTACATTTTTTTGGCTCCTGTGGAATAGCTGTTATTTATTAGTAGTAGTTTTTTAAAAATTTTTTTATTGAGGTCATACTGGCTCATAACAGTGTGTGAATTTCAGGGGTGCATTATTAGATTTCAGTCTCTGTGTAGACTGTGCCGTGTTCAGCACACGCATGTGCTCTTTTACCACTTTTGCCCTCTCTCCACCCCCTTCCCCTCTGGTAACCACCAATCTGTTCTCCTTATCACTAATGGTCAGGGAAATGCAAATCAAAACTACAATGTGATATCACCTCACACCTGTCAGAATGGCTATAATTAACAAGACAAGAAACAATAAGTGTTGGAGAGGATGTGGAGAGAAGGGAACCCTCATACACTGCTGGTGGGAATGCAGACTGGTGCAGCCACTATGGAAAACAGTATGGAGATGCCTCAAAAATTTATAAATAGAAATACCACATGAACCAGCTATGCACCCTCTGGGTATTTATCCAAAGAACGTGAAATCAATAATTCAAAAAGATATATTCACCTCTATTTTCATTGCGGCATTATCTACAATAGCCAAGATGTGGAAGCAACCCAAGTACCCATCAATGGATGATTGGATAAAGAATACGTGGTATATATGTACAATGGAATACTACTCAGCCATAAACAAAAGACAAAATCGTGCCGTTTGCGACAACATGGACAGGCTTGAGGGTATTATGCTAAGTGAAATAAGTCAGACAGAGAAAGACAAATACCGTATGATTTCACTCATACGTGGAAGATAAACAAATAAACACACAGTAGTAGTATTGTTGTTATCATTATCATCTATTATTATCAACACTTGTCTCCACCCTCAGCTCTGGTTTTGCCGTTGTGTACCTCCTTAAAAGTGTTCATCTAAATACTAGACTAGAAGGACTCTTGGACCATTTATCATGGTTCTTCTTTAGTGCTAGCGTCTCACATTTCTTTTCTTACTTTTTTTTCTGTATCTGCTGATGGTAAATTCCTGACTGTGTGAGTGGACTTTGCACCCATCATTTTGTTTGCTGGAGTATGAATCCCTTGGTTCTTGTTTGTCTAACAGACTTTTTGATCTGTTGCTTTGCTTTAACCTAGCCTTGTTTTTGATATATTCCTTGATTCCAGCTTTCCTACCAGTTTCTGACTGAAAGCTTTTTTATTTTTTCAGAAATTTAATCTTTTCTCATTCCTCAAGGATTTCTCAACCACTCTTTTCCTGGGAGCTTACTCTGCAATCACCACTGATAAAATGAACTACAGGGGTCGGCCTGGTGGCACAAGCGGTTAAGTGCGCGCTCCGCTGCGGCGGCCCAGGGTTCACGGGTTTGGATCCCAGGCATGCACCGATGCACTGCTTGTTGAGCCATGCTGTGGCAGCGTCCCATGTAAAGTTGAGGAAGATGGTCACGGATGTTAGCCCAGGGCCAGTCTTTCTCAGCAAAAGAGAGGAGGATTGGCATTGTATGTTAGCTCAGGGCTGGTCCTCCTCAAAAAATAAATAAATAAATAAATAAATAAATAAATAAAGTGAACTACATTGATTAAGTGCCTACTGTGTGCCCAGTAGTGAGATAAATGATATACACAAAAAAATAAAATTTCACAGTGTTCTGTTGCCACCCTCAGCCTGACAGACTCCCTGATTCTAAGGAGCTCGTGTTTGGTAACAGATTTCATCATTTCCCTAGTTGCCAAGTATCTTATGCTTCTACCTACCAACAAACCAGTTTTTCTTTACTATATGCTAGCAATAATTGTCTTCAGTGTCAATCACTCTACCTTGAATCACTAAATACATGGTATTGTTATTACTATAATTATTGCTATTATTGCTATTGTATGTCATTTCTGAATGCAGAGGGGAATTCTGAAGAAGGAATATTTTGAAAAGGATGGTACTGACACTTTCACTAAAAGGAAATGAATTATGCTAAATGTGAGTCAGAAATTTTGAGTTACAAAAAAGGAACAAATTGTGTGCGCCTTGTTAGAATTTTTCTTGCTAGTAATTATAGTATCATTCCTTTTCCTAGCTGCCTCAGAATCAATAAGACACACCTATTAGAACCCCTTGGATACATAGTTCTTTCTTTGTTGTCCGCCAGGTAAATTGAAGAGATCAGGGTAAATGGCAGGCAGTCATGCTCAAACCAGATTCTAGACCCTTAAATTTCCAGAGTCTACTCAGAGCTAAAATACCTGAAGAGAACTCACTTGAGGTTGTAATATTTTGCCATTTGACAAGATGCCTACTCTCTAGGAACACGATCTTCAATTAAGACCTTCATCCCTGATGATGTGAACATGACAGTGAGAGTGAGAGAGCGAGAGAGAGAAACCATATTAACTTCTAGGTGTTTTTAGGAACATTCATGGCTCACCCAGTACTAATTATAATATGATTTCAAATGTGTTAAGTTAACATTTCATGAAGTCCTTTTCATATGCCAGCCTTAGCAGGTCTTATTTTTGCTTCCTGCATATTTTCAGGCACTGAGATAAGTAGTACATATTGCTTCTTTTCCTTTTATAGCTTTTTAAATATGTGTGCACTCAAACATTATTTCTTAACTGGATCTGTATCGCTCCCCTTCACTCTTTAAGCTCAGATATTCTAATTGCACCATTTCCAATATATTCAAAATACAAATAGCATATGAAATGTGTCAGTCTTCACGTTGAATTTATAAATAAGTCTGGTCATAGTCAAATAATTTCACACATTGCCCAGCATAAACGTCAATTTAAAATATGAGGCTCATAAATAAAACGAAAACTGTTACCCAGCAGATCTAAAAACAGTTATTATGTCAGAGTTAATCTTTGCACCAGCTCATGGGCGTCCTACACACTGCTTTAAATGTGAACCCCTAAATAGCAAAGGTCCTGCATAATAAGTCTTACTATGCTATCTCATTTGCAAATTTAAATTGGGTAAACACCATCATCTACCTGAATGGAATTTAACCTCCTGGAAAAAAAGATAATTGTGTATTTGTAAAGGATGTCAAAATAACATGAGATGATGCATTTTCATTGAAAAATAAGCAAGGCTGTCATGAAGTCTTCTAGAGTGGCCACAAATATCATGGAAGCATAACCACAGCCTACTGATTCTTCCTTGCTGCAGGATCACAGCCTACTGACTCTTCCAAGGACTGGGAAGCAGTTCTGCAGGTCTCAGACTTCGAACCAAACCAGTGACACCTGACCATTCACTGCACAAAGTGCGTAAAACACAAGTGGAAAATGGGACTCTACCAATGGATGTTCCGTTTACAAAGGATCTGCAGGGTAAGTAAATATTTTAAAGAAGAAAGCACTGTTCTACATTCTCCTAAGGAAAAATAGAAATAAATATATTTTATTGCCACCGTGGGTTTGCATTAACTATGCAGGAACAAATGGAATAATTTTAAATATGCTGGTAAGGACTTGTCTACTGGCCAACACTCAGTGGCCCCGTATAAGGATTGTCTTTGTAATTATTTTTTATCCAAAATCTTTTATTTTTGTTGGTCTTTTTTGTTTACTTCTATAATGAGAGCTTGTTTTTGTAAATTATATCAATAGTGAATTTTCCACCTGAGATTGCTCTAATCCTCTCTGCAGAAAGTCTATATTTTTTAATTGTTTGCAAGTACACGGATGTCTCTCTTTTAACTTTTCAAATAATTATAGCTTGGTTAGTTGCAACAATTTTTTTATGCAAATTTCCGAAGCAACTCTGATTTAGCAGCTATGAAGATAATATTTTGTTGTTATTTTTGGTGGTGGTAGTATTTCTTCTCTATTTAGATACTTAAATATCTATTATTTTCTTGAATTGCAGAATTTCATCAGATATTTCCTAAAAAAGTCACAAATTAATTTTGCCTAGAACATTATAATCCCTTTCCAAAATAGCCAACTACGATTCTTTCTCTAAGTTCTAATTACTTCTGTGCCTCAATATCCTCGTCTGAAAATGACATAGCACTTACCTCATGGGCTTTCTTTGTGAGTTAATATATGTCAAGCATTTAGGGTGGTAAGTAATTAAACTGTTTTTTTTCACACTGTTTCTTCTGACTTCTCTCAGCAATTTACCCTAAATGCATAGTGAATATTAATGTTCTCTCTCAAGTGTTGTCATCTTCTGTCACATATTGAGATTTCCATGCACCAGATACTTAGGCATTTTGCATAAGTTTTTGTCTGTATTTTCTCAATAGTCATGTCAAGTAGGTATAATTTCCATTTTACTGAGAAAAAAATTTTGAGTCTTGGGGGCATTAAATAACTGGCCTGAGTTTAAATGGTTGGTATGTGGCAGAGCTACAACTCACACCAATGTCCTGCTGATCTCACAGCCCGTGTTCTAGATTCCAAGTGTGTATTTTTCCATCACCTCATCCTTCTTTAGTCAAGTGTGTGTGTGTATAATACATATACACACACACATATGTACATATGTATATACACACCTTAAGTCTATTATCTGTTTCTCTGACCTAGATTTCTTCAGGGTTGGTTTCACTATCCAGTGTTTCCACTGATGACCACATTTATTCCATAAGTGAAAAAATTCTGTTTTTATTTCATGGAAACAGTCCTGTTTCCTTTCCTAGAGAATAGATGGCAGCTGTTTTCTAAAACCTTGCTTTCTACAACTGTTGTTAAAAAGATGCCGATCATTCTTCTGCTGGCTTTACATTTTCATATTGCTGGACTTGTTGATGATTGGCGTTGGATTCTGTTTCTTCTGCTCACTCAAGCTTCCTTAGACAACAGGCTGTCAGGGACCTGGCTCTACAATCCTGTGTGTGGTGATACTTCATGACAGTATAAACTCTCAGTGCTAATGTTGGGGGAAAGGGTTAGGGCTACTGGAGGTATTTTTGAAAGTACAAGTTAAGGTTAATTCAATAGCTAGTGGGAAAGGTTGAAGGCAGGAGGAGAGTCACAATGACCCAGACTCCAAATAATGACCCGAAGCTCAAATCCAGTCAGCTGGGCAAGGATCATCGACAGCATTTGCCTGGATTTGGGATCCAGGAGTACGAGAGGTGATCCAGAGCATTCAGTCCCCTGGATTTCAGACGCCTGATTTTCAACAGAATTTTCTTCTAAGACTTAAGATGAAAGCAGAATGCTCCTCTAGAATCGCTGTGGTTGGAGTCGCACGGACTGTGCAGATAAGACTTGATTGATTCCATACCATCAATTCTAAAAACAGTAAGAATTCTTAAAACAAGATTCTCAAATTCTAGACCTTGAAACCCCAGCCTCAGAATCATCTGAAGAGATACTTCTATTGAATCAGAATTTCTTGGGTTGAGCTAAAAATTTGCTTGAAATTACTCCAAGTGATTCTATTGCACGCTGAAGTCTGAGGAAGAAGAATATCCTTTAAGAACCTGGAATATACTCAATTGTTTTCTCTCTGGAGATATTAGAAATTTTTTTTCAAATGTTTATGAGGTTTACCAAAAAAAATGATTACAAAAATTCTACTTACTCTTGTATTTTCCAAGAGATTGCAACAGGAGGATTTTATAGTAAAATATTGTGAAGTGTGAGAACATAGTGTTCAATACCTAAAGTGGAGTCTTGTCTTTTGCCAGTAATAATCACTTGTAAAAATAAACCGAATTCTCTGACCTCGCTCACGGAATTCACTTTCCTTAATGTTTCCTTCAGTCAGTCAGGTAGACGAAAGAAAGTCAGGTAGCTAAAAGAGTTGTTAATCTTTTGCCATATGCATTTATCACTCATACAATAAAAAGCGATTAAGATCTTCAGTTTAAAAATAATTGACCCATCAGAATCTTAAGAGCATCTTCAAGTAGGTACCTTTTTATGTGGAAATGCAATTACACTGTCTCTTAAAACATCGTTGTTTCTGAATATCTTTCTCTGATAAATTGTGTGAATATAAAACTCTATTTATAGAATGTTTTCTACAATTTGAAAGGTAGGTGTGTATTCCTGTAGCTATTGTGTTAACTAACAATCTCACTGGAAACCAAAGGGCTTGTTTCAACACTCCTGATTCTAGAAAATATATGTACATGTATACGTACACAATTACACATATACATATGTTACATATTATATAATAATATTATGAGAATATAATATTTGCAGAATGATTCAGGAAAAGGAAAGCAAAATTAAATATCTTTTGTTTCTGAATTTAGCTTTTAATTAAAGGACAGAAATTTGACCTATTTGGTAATGATTAAAGGTTTTATATAGAGTCATATGATTTTTAACACAGATTTTAAAATTGGCTGTTGAATAAAATATATTAGGAAGAGTACTATGCTAGAAGTCAGAAAACATGAATCCTTGTCTCTATCCCTCAGGCAAGTGACCTTACACAAGTTACTTTAAATGTTCAAGTGTAGGGGCTGGCCCTGTGGTATAGTGGTTGAGTCCAGTGTGCTCTGCTTCAGTGGCCTGGGTTCAAGGGTTCGGATCCTGGACGTGGACCTACACCACTTGTTGAGCCACGCTATGGTGGTGTCCCACATACAAAATAGAGGACGACTGGCACAGATGATAGCTTAGGGCTAACCTTCTTCAAGCAAAATAAAAAAAGAGGAAGATTGGCAACAGATGTTAGCTCAGAGCAAATCTTCCTCACCAAAAAAACAAAAAACAAAAATACTAAATCAATTAAAAATGTTCAAATGTAAAATTAAGGAACTTCTAATTAATGACTTCTGAGGCTCAAGCCAGTTTAAAATTGAGGAATCTTTCACTCTAACTTTGATTTCCAATTGTGAGAGACCACAGGTTTTCTTCACTATCTGAAAGTTTGCTTTACGCCACGTTGCTTTTATGAAAGACGCCTATATTAGTACCTGTTTTCGCTAACTGAAAGAAATCTGAAGAGGAATTTTGCTTTATAAAAAAAGGTGAAAACCAAAAATAGTGTTCAGTGCTTGTTTTGCAGTGAGCCTTTATAGAGGCAGTGCCTACCTAGAGCAGGGAGAGCGGCGCCATCAAGCTCCTTCCCTGAGAGCTACACTCTATCTCAGCATCACGCTGCCATAGCTCTGAACTGTATCTGTGAGCATCTGTGCTTTATCTCGATTTATTTGGCAGGTTACTTTTTGGGTCTGGGGACACTCAAAAATTTTTCGCATGTAAATTAATGGTAATTGCATCTTCACTTTATGCCATTTTGGCTTACCAAAGGCTTTATAGGAATGCTCTACTAATAACAGATATCATACGCATTAAGATTGTGAAAGAAACTAGTAACTTATCATATGCATTAAGATTATTCATTTAAATCTTTTTAAGCATTTTTGTGTGTGTGTAAGGAAGATTAGCCCTGAGCTAACATCTGATGCCAATCATCCTCTTTTTGCTGAGGAAGACTCGCCCTGGGCTCACATCTATGCCCATCTTCCTCTTCTTTATATGGGACGCCACCACAGCATGGCTTGACAACCTGTGCATCAGTTCATGCCCGGGATCCGAGCCTGCGAACCCCGAGCCACCGAAGCGGAGTGTATGAATTTAACCGGTATGCCACCGGGCCGGCCCCCTTTTTAAGCATTTTTGATGGTTCTTTTTTCTACCATATGTTTAGACATTTGTCTAATGCCTTAAATTGAAAAATTAAATAAAGTGAATATTTTCTTGCTGTGTTAGGTCTCGGTCATGATGTTGGACACATTTTTATATAATACAGAGATGGTTTTACTGGCTTTTTTATAACAACTTTCCCAAAATATACTATTAAAAATTCCTAACACTCACGAAGTGCAAGAATTGTACAATAAACATTCATACACCTACTACCTAGATTCTACAATTAACTTTTACAATATTTATTTGATTATACAGCTCTCCATTTATTCTACATGTGATAGATAAGGTATGATCATTGTTTCATTCAGAGATCTTAGGTGCAGACCACAAGACCCTTTCTAAATTACGAAAGTATAAAATGAATTTGTTATGGGGTGTTAAATGTCAGAGAGTGTTAAATGTTTCACAGGTTCTTTGGGAATATGGCACTAGAGAATCACCATCCAAGGTTATACAACCAGGAAGAGCACACAAATGTTACGTTGCCCGACAACTTTCGGATGCAATGGCACTGCCACTGACTATTGGCGCTGCAGTTTACCTAGTGTACACTGAAGACAAGAACCTAAATATGGCACAATTTATCACACAATCTCTTCCATTGCTGGTTTTGGAAGCTTGAGTTTATTTTCCAAACTCTGCCAATCATATAACAAAATGGATTTTTCACATGGATCTCTTTCAAATAGGCATCTATCTTGGGTGTATCTGATTGGCAAAATCTAGGTCGCATACTATGCCCTAAGGGCAAGAATAGCTTGGACAGAGTTACCCATCTCCTATATTGGCAAGGCAGAACTCGTAGTATGGGAAATTGCCACAATGTGAAAAGGCTGTTCAAAAAATGTGGGGCAAACGTTCATTAGAATCTTATCGTCATGATACCATTTTGTCCACAAGCATTTTCTTGAAGGAATTCTTATTTGTTTTCTGAAATCAAGTCATGCCAATGTCTCTCTGCTAATTTATCAGTTTGGTACTTCTCTTATATCCCCGCACGCCTATGTCCTCTCACAAAATCTTATGTTCCTCACTTCTTTTCTATTGAAAGTTAGGTTTGAGATCTATTTTAATTGGGATCAAAGATTATTATACCATTCTCCTAAAATTCTTAATTCCCAGTTTATTTCACTAACTTATACAATTACAACAAATAGAACAGATCAGTTTCTTACAGTGTTTCTGTAATTGTGTAATTTCTTTCTTTCTTCCCTTTATTCCAATAGGTTTGGGGTTGATCACATAAATTATAACATTAGGGGAATAAACCAAATATTTATGAATGTCACTAAACAAAGTAGGTGACACAGTCTTTGGAATTAGTTGCATTTCTTTTACCCCTTTGAATAAATGTGATAAAATGAGATAATCTGACATATCTGAACACTGAAACAGAGCTCCATGGTTATTATGAAATAACAGCTTAAAAATCTTAATGCTGCAATTTTATTCAGAGGTTAGGAGCTTTAAAGAATGAACAAAATGTTTCCACCTAGGGTGCAGGGGATTATCTTCATGGAGTGTGTTATGATGTCTCATTTTTATAAGAAAGGAGATCTAGTCACTGTATGAAAGAGGGAATTTATTTACCTTTGTGAGGCTATGAAATAATGCACCATGTTTACAAAAGGTTTGGTATTTGAAACAAACCACAAATAATAGTAAGTCCTACTCTAAACATTTTATATTTTGGAGACATAAATAAGTACACTACAGCCAAGAAGCAAAATATCAAAATTAATTGCTCAAGGGATTGGATGAAAAGCCATGCACTTTATTCATGGAGTTGCTGGATCGATGATTGGCCCATTTTCCCCTGGTTTATAGAATTTAAAAAGGAGAACAAAATGATAGTTATTAATCTCACTGAAAGTGAGTAGTTCAAAGATTATGAAAGAGTAGAGGTGACATCAATTTAAAAAGAAAATTATTAAAGGTATCTGTCATAGGGCCAAGCAAACTGTCACAAGATCTTAAAGATACTTATCAATAGAAAATCAAGCTAAAGTCCTCCTGACATAATAAAAAAGTTAATGTTGAGCAATTGAGGCTTAAAAGATGGTTAGGATGCTTGACTCTCAACAGATACCTGTTAAAGAGACAAATTAATACACTATTATCTTGAAGCATATATTTTATCTATTGAAATTATTTATTCTAAACATAAGGAACTTATTATAGCTCTGATTAGAGAATAGTTCACTCACTACCTATCTGTTTTGTACATGTATATTCCTTTTTCATAGTTCAATGATATCTTATGATCAAAGGTAAAAGCTATTGATTTATGGAAAATAGGAAATATTAGTTTTTATACTCAAAATACTTTCAATTTTTTTTTACTTGAATATCAATGGTGTTAAAACTGATATGTCAACTTATGTTGACCTAGGATCCACTGAAAAGTTATACTCTGTTTTCAGAAGCACTTACCCCTGGGTCCCTCATATAATTAAAGAAAGACACAGACTAATCCGGTGAGCAGTCACTTGGGATATCTGATCATCTTCAAGGTACCACAAAGCCACAGGGGAGACAGATAATATGGTACCTGAAGAAACATCATCTCCTAACATAGAAATATGTAACTTTCATGATCTCCTAATGTAGTTCCATTTTAACATCATGTTTACTACTCTTGTTAACTTACGGAGAGGAAAGAAATTAGCATGACCTTTATTGACACTGTTCTTTTTTTTTTTTGTTGAGAGCTAAATCCTACATGGTGAGAAAGAAATGTTAAATATTATTTTGATATTGCAATCTTAGCCTGTCGTTCTTTGAAGGCTTCTTCATACTGCTGGATACATACATGCCTTTTGCTACTGGACTTGGACAAACATCCACCTGTGTTCTGCATGGACCTTCCTTTCCTGGATCCTTTATGGAAAGAGTGAAAAACATTCTATGATACTGAAAGTGAAGGTTCTGACTGGCTCTGTTTATTAAACAAAGAATTATTGAAAACAATACAATAGCTTAGTATGGACAAAAAGTTGCTGAATCTCACATAGTTCTGGAGTGGGAAAAGCTTCCAACTCCAATTCTTAAGTGGGGAATGGTGACGCCTCTTCCTGCAACCTCCTCCAAATCTTCAGGGACATAGCTGTATTCTATTTGCTGATTCTAAAAAAATATAAAGGGAAACAAATTGACTATACATGCTGTAGCTGAAATCTAAATTATATTGTTTCGGAGGGTGTCCTGTTTATATCTCCACTAAAATCATAATCATCAGGGATGACGAATTGCTCATCCTTGGTCAGGGAGTCAGGTGTCCTGGGTTCTGGGTTCTGTTAATCACAAGCTTTCAGATATTGAGCATTCTGCTTGGGATTTCAGAATTGAATCTGTCAAAGAAGGGACAATTTGGATGATCAGATCTGTAACTATCTTTCTTGATTATACATAGTCTATTTGCTCCCACAGAACCACTAATTGGTTAAATATTTATGGAGCTTCTCCTCTTCTAGGGTACAACAGTGAATAAAGAGATGCTTCTGTTCCAGTGGAGCAAAAATTGTAGTTGGGAAAAACCATGCTACTTACTTTTTTATAGTTAGTAATGATATTCATTTTCAAAAATATTGTATTAAGTTCTATATGTACAAAACAAAATTGTTTTCCATTTTCATTTGCAAAGCGTCTTCAGTTTTTATCATCATAGTTTTCATGGTAACTATAATAAAATTTGAGGCATACAGCAACACGTCTCAAAACCTCAGCGTAGTCTGTCCGTATCTTCTCCTTCTGCTTGCCCCATGGATCAATTTGAATCCTGCTTGCGAGTTATGTCGCCCTAACACTGAATGTTTCTTCACCCTGAAACTAGTAACAGTGCTACAATCTTGTGCCAGTCACTCTTCGTGGCTTCAATTCTTCTTTTCCGTTTTTGCTATTTCTGACCTCTACTAATCTAATAACATCCCAATTGGTCTCTTTGAGAGTTTACCCTACACACTACAAGATGAAGAACATTCTTAACGCTTAACCCTAATTATGTTGTTCCCTAACCTGGCAAGCATCAAAATTTCTTAATTTCCTTGAAGGTATTGTTCAAAATTCTTAGATTGGTGAGGAAAATTCAGCCTACCTGGAAGTCATTATGCTAGCAGCATTCTCCTATTATCTCTGTTGGAAGGCTAGAGTTTGGATGTATGAATAAAAAGAAGAACAAAATAACGTATTCACTTAATCATATGTAGGAACTAGCATAGAAGCGATATTTCTTCTGGGGAATGTGCTAGGGGCATGGTTCTAAAATTTTTGTTGTCAGATCCCTTTAGATTCTTAAGAATCCCTTTAGATTCTTTTGTTGATGTTAGTTATATCTATCACTATCTAAATTATTCAAAATTAAAACCTAGATCTATTTAAAATATTTAGTTGTTAATTCATTTAAAAATAACAATAATAAATCCAGTATATATTAACATAAATAACATTTTTATGAAATTTAACTATATTTTCTCAAACAAATAAAAAAGTAAAGAGAAGAGTGACGGTTTTTTTTCGGATCTCTAAAATGTCTGGCTTCATAGACTACAGCTGAATTGTCATGTCTGTTTCTACGTTCAATCTCTTGTGATTTGTTGTTTTAGTTGAAGTATATTAAGAAAATCTGGCCTTACACAGATATGCAGCTGGAAAATGGAGAAGTATTCTAATATCCTTTTCAAATAATTGAGACTATTTCTCTTTAATTCTGCATTAAATCTTGATTATTATTAGTTTCTTAAAGGTTAGTGGTAATATGGAATCTGGAATCATATCAATGAACTTTTTGTGAAAAAATGAGAGTCTAGTAGACAAAGAATGTCAATATTATTATCAAAATGGTTTTTATCTGATGAACTGCCTGAAAGGGCCTTGAGAACCACTAAATAGGAAATAAGAATAAACTGAGGCATCCATCAGAGTGATTGAGACTATAGACATGGATTACAGAAAAAGTCCTAGTTCCTCCACTGCGTGCTACATGACATAGAGTGGCTTCTGAAACCTCTCTAGGCAAGACTTCCTCTTTCTAAAATAGTGATGATAATAATATTAATTTCACAATGTTATTGTGATATGTAAATGATGAGATAATGCATATAAAATGTTTGACACAGTGCTCGGTCTATGGTAAATTCTCAGTAAGTGTTGCCTACTATTGTTATTAATGAATTCTTAATATGTGACAGGAGTCAAAAATCAGTAAATGATTGAAAATTGAATAAGAATGTAAGTTAAACAATCTTATGCATATGCATAGACAGATTCCAATCTGTATTTTGGAAAAGGTTGCCACCTTCTTGGCTAAAACTCGGAGCTCCAGGGCATCTTTGGGAGTAATAAAGTTTCCAGAACATCCATATGGCCCAGAGTAGAACTGAATTGTCACAATAAAAAAGGCACAGTGAAATGAAAATCCTAGTATGTCTGCAAGGAAGATTCTGCCTCAAATAGAAACAAAACAAAGCAAAATATATTTATGCAGTTATAAGAGGAGCTAAACCAAGAGAATGAAAAAAAATTCCTCAGCTGAACTGATTGCAATGGAACCGAGTTGGACAGTGTTTGCCTTATTTGAGAAAAACATTTTTCTGTCTTTTCATTACCACATGCAGTGAATAGTCCCATGTGATTAACAAAATCATCTTGAAACACTGGCATGCGTTGGCCACAGATGAAAAATTAAATGGCATCTTTAAATTTCCGCCCTTCATCTCATTTAGGAGAGAATGTTGTTGCATTTGGATTCCAGTCCGTCTAATCAGGCAGTACATTTCCTATCACGTCCAACACCTGGCTGACTCCCGTGTGCCAACCGTGCCCAGCACAATGATATGTCTGGAAGTAATTATTTCTATCACCCACATAAGGGCAGGGGATATGAGACTCATCACATGCTTCCCTTTTACCCAGACATCATTTTTCATTTTAAATGCTTGTGTGAGTTGGCCCATGTAGACTCACCCGGGTCCCTAAAAGAGAAATTTCCAAAAAAATTGCAATTGGGATGAGAAGCATCATATATGGAAAATACCCTCACTGGTTACTCAATCTTTTCTGCAAAGCAAATATACACATATAACTTCGATATTGACTTTTTTTTTCTATAAGTGAATGAAGGTCAAGAACAGCTGTATTCATGCCATAATGGTTTGCCAAATCACATTTTGCTCAGGATAAAATGTCCTATGAATAAGAAGCTACCCATGACACTGTCCTATGCTTATTATTAGATTTGATCTAATTTTGGTGTATGTGTGAATTTTCTCTCTCTCTCTTTCTCTAACATACACATTATAGAAAGATAATAGATAGATAAATTGAAATAGATATAGTTTGGAATCAATATAATTGTGCAAACTTAAATCCTCCACTCTGACATTATAATGTTCAAATACTTTTCCTTTTGCTAAACCTTTGTGTTACAAATATTGATTAAATCATCTCCGCTTTCAGGACCCCTGGGTATTCAGATTTCGATATCTTTGGAGTCTTGTTCTGGCATTCAATCAATGCATGCAAGAGAATATGTTGTATCATATTTAGCAGACTAAGCTCTCTGAGGAAAGGATTAGTGAATAGTTACTGAGTACGTTTAAAAAGCAGATTTTCTCTGTAATATTTATGTCTATTCTTGAAACAAATAACCGGATATGTTCAAAATACAGATGCAAAAAGGAGAGATGTCCTAAATAAAGTGTATACATCTGATCTGCATATTTTGAAAGACTTGATTCTTCCCTGCTTTCGCATTTTATTTTTATATTTTAATTGGAGCTTTGCATAGTTTAAAAGTGCGATTGGTAATCAATACAAAGATCAATTCCGTGCTAGATCCATGCATGAGATCACTAAGGGTTTTCTTTCTTTTCTTAGTGTCTTCAATTAAGGTAATCAATTAAAATATCTTTTAATAATATATAAAGAAGTATAAATATATAATATATAAGGAAAATCAGAGGAGGAACAGTACAATCTTATGTGAAATTAAAAAGTGGTAATTTTACATAGTAATATTAAATGACAGGTATACTAATAAATTGGAATTCTGGTAAAGAAAATAGCAGTGCCTTGTAGCCTCCCACCATATCCCACTGCTAACCTAGTATTCTCTGAATCCTTCAGCTACAGAGCCACTCATCCAAAAGCACTCTCACCTTGATTCATTTTTAAAGAGAGAAAGTGGCCTCCTGTTTGAGGCAGACATATAATGGGGCATTCTGCTGTTAACCGCATAGGGAGAGGCCATTTTGCCATCAGCTCCTATCTTCTCTGACCATTAGAATTCTATATTCACTGACAGGAGAAGGAATTCCATGACAACAAATGCCATCAGCTGACTTTCATCTCAGGAATCATATCTCAGGAGATTTGAGTAGTGAGACTGCATTCCAATTTGCAGTAGATGCCCCTTCCTTTCATATATCATACAGAAAAGTATGTATAGAATGAAACTTCATTTTGCTGTTTATAAAACTATGAGAATTTGTTTACCAATATTCTAATATCGTTGGACTTGCATACAAAATACAAACTCAATGTATCAAAAAGTGTAATAGCTTTAAAAATGGAAATGAATTAGTGGTTTCCACGGGTTAAAATGGGATATGGTGGGAGGAAATTGGATGTGGTTATTAAAAAGCATCAAGAGAGATTCTTGTGGTGTTGGAAGTACCCCATTGAAGACAAATGGGGTGGTGGGTGCAGTACCCTACACAGGTGATAAAATTGCATGGAGCTAAACATACACACACACATGTACAAATTCAAATCAGTACAAGTAAAAATGAGGAAATCTGAACAAGATAAGTGGGTTGTATCAATGTCAATATCCTGGTAGTGAAATTGAACTATAGTTTTGCAAGATGTTATTATTGAGGGAAACCAGGGAAAGAGTATACAGGCTATCTCTGCATTGTTTATTACAACTGCATGTGAATGTACAATATCTCAAAATAAAACGTTTTTAAAAAGTATAGAAGAGTTCTGGTTCTGGTTTCTAGTCCAAGATGTAAGAAACTTGGAAGGCCTCACGTCCATGTCCACAATAAGAAAAAGGCTGAGCAACCTGAAAATCAACAGCGCCTCTTAGATCCTTCAGAGAATAGAGATCACACGGCAAACGGCTGCCTCCCAAATTGGAGAGACAGACAGGCAGATACAGAGAATCACAGCTTCCAGAACAGGAGTCCAGGGGCAGAAACTATTGCTGGAGCCTGTACAGGGTTAAGAAAATTTAAGCTGCGATTGATGAATTGCTGGAGGCTCTATGTGGACAAGCTTGAGAATTAAAACTCCAGGGGGACACTCAGTCATAGGGGGGCCCCCAAACTTTCCTGAAGTCTACTTTCATGAGTCCTACCAGGTTTTTACGATGAAGATCAGTAGAAAATGCCCTTATATTTCCAGCAGAGGGAGGACAAAAGTAGTCATTTTGAAATATTCCCAGAACATTATGTTCTCCTTAACAAGGCCTGCCCACAAGGGAAACTATTTTACCAAAGCCTAACTGACTGAGGTCTTACCAGAACCTAACCGACTTGTGTGAAGGGAAATACACAATTATAACAGGATCGTCTTCCATGTGGGGAAGGGAAATACCCAAGTCTAGCGGCCTCTCCTCCTCTTTTCTCACCTTTGGGGGAAAATAAAATAAAACAAAACTGAGAAGCTCTTAGGAAGGCCACAGCCCAAGGGCATAGACTTGATAAACGAATGAGACTATAGTTTATATCTATATCTATATTTTATACATATCTTATATATCATAAGACTATAGAACACTTCTTCTCCCCCCACACCTTACCACCACCTCAATGATGCTCCTGGATAAAAACAGGGGAATACAACTGAAAGAACTGAACATCTCGGACATCATTTAAGAAATCCCCAGGGAAATCCAAAGACAACAAGGAATACAAAAACAAGGATACTAGAGGTGACTCTGACACCACGGCTCCAATAAACAGAGAACATAGCTTAACTCCTAACCAGATAAACACAAAAACTCACACTAGAGACCTATATTCCTCAGTTCCTTTTACCTGATACATTTTGTCTGGCTTTCAACAAAAAATTACAAGGCATAGTAAAAGACAAAAAATACAGATGGAAGAGACAAACTAGTCATCGGAACTAGATTCAGGTAACACAAATATTTTGGAATTGTCGGACTTGGAATTTAAAGCAACTATAATTAATATAGCCAGCCCTAGTGTTCTAGTGGTTAAGATTCAGCACTCTCACTGTTGTGGCCCAGATTTGTTTCCCAGTCAGGAAACCACGTCACCAGTCTGTTGGGTGTCATACTGTGGTGGCTGTGTGTTGCTGTGATGCTGAAAGCTATGCCACTGATATTTCAAATACCAGTAGGGTCACCCATGGTGGACAGGTTTCAGTGGAGCTTCCAGACTAAGATAGACTAGGAAGAAGGATCTGTCCACTCACTTCTGAAAAGATTGGCCATAAAAGCCCTATGAACAGCAGTGGAGCATTGTCTGATACAGTGCTGGGAGGTGAGAGGATGACGCAAAAAGACTGAGCAGCGTGCCACTCTGCTGTACTCAGGGTCACTAGGAGTCAGAATTGACTTGATGGCATTAACAACAAAGCCAGGAATAGAGGGGAACTTCCTCAACTTGAAGAATATCTACAAAACACCTATAGCTAGCATCACACTTAATAGTGAGAAAGTAAATATTTTCCTGCTAAGATCAAGAAAAAGCCGAGGATGTCCCCTACACTACTGCTTTTCAACATTGTACTGGAAATCCTGGCTAATACAATAAGACAAGAAAAGGAAATAAATGGGACACAGATTGAGAAGACAGTAATAAAACTGTCTTTATTTACAAATGACATGATTTCTCTGAAGAAAAATCCCCCCCAAATCAACATTTAAAAACCACCTGAAACTAGTAAGTGATTACAGCAAGTTTGTAGGGCACAGGTTAATTTACAAAAGACAATTGCTTTCTTATATACCAGTGGTAAACAATTAAAACTTGAAATTAAAAGCACAATATCACTTAAATTAGCACCAAAAATATGAAATACTTAGGTATAAAACTAAGAAAATAGTTCATGAGAAAAACTATGAAATTCTGATGAAGGAAATAAAAAACATCTAAATATATAGAGACATATTCTGCACACATGGGTAGGAAGGTCAATATTGTCAAGATATCAATTCTTCCCAACTTGATCTATAGTTTCAATGCATTCTTAATCAAAAATCCCATGAAGGTATTTTATGTATATCAATAAACTATTTCTGAAGTTCATATGGAAAGGCAAACATCTCGGAACATTACCCAACTTGAAGACTTACTGTCAGCAGCAGTAATCAAGAGAGTATGGCATTGGTGAAAGAATGGGCACATAGATCAATGGAACAGAATAGAAAGCCCAGAAATAGACCTACCCAAATATAGTCAACTAATCATTAACAAAGGAGCAAAGGCAATGTGATGGAGAAAGGACAGTCTTCAACAAATGGTGCTGAAACAACTTCCACAGTCAAAAAAAAAAAAAAACTAGACATAGATTTTACACATTTCACAAGTTAACTCAAAATGAATTGTGAACCTAAATGTGAAACGTAAAACTATTAGAAGATAACATAGAAGAAAATCTAGGTGACTTTGGGTTGATGAATTTTTAGATGAAACACCAAAAGCATGATTACTTAATAAAAAGAAAAAATTGATAAGCTGGACTTAATAAAAATTGAAAACTTTTGCTCTGTGAAAGACACTGTCAAGGGAATGAAAACAAAACTCACAGACTGGGAGAAAATCTTTGCCCAACACATATGTGATAAAGGACTGATAGCCAAAATATACAGAGAACTCTTAAACTCAGCAGTAAGAAAACAAACAGCCCAATTAATAAATGTGCAAAAGATCTGAACAGATACTTCATAAAAAAGATGTACAGGTGGCAAAAAGCATGTGAAAAGATGCTCAATATCATATGTAATTAGGGAATTGCAAATTAAAACACTAGTAATATACCACTACACGTGTATTAGAATGGCTAAAATCCAAAACACTGACAATGCTAAATGCTTGCAGGAATTTGGAGCAACAAGAACTTGCATTCATTGCTAGTGAGAACAACCACTTTGGATGGCAGTTTGGCAGTTGCTTACAAAGCTAGACATACTCTAACCATATGATCCAGGAATTATACTCCTTGGTATTTACCCAAATGAGTTGAAAAAAGGTGTTCACACAAAACACTGCCTATGAGTGTTTACAGCAGCTTTTTTCATAATTGCCAAAACTTGGATGTAACAAAGATATCCTTCAATAGATGAATGGATAGACAAACAATGGTACATTCAGACATTGGAATATTATTCAGTAATAAAAAGAAATGATCTACCAGCTATGAAAAACATGCAGGAATCTTCAATGCATATTGCTAAGTGAAAAGAGCCATTCTGAAAAGGCTGCATACTATATTTTTCCAACTATCTGACATTCTGGAAAAGGCAAAACTATGGAGACAGTAAAAAGATTTGTGGTTGTTTGTAGTTTGAGTGGAGGGAGGGATGAATAGATGAAGCACAGGTGATTTTTAGGGCAGTGAATCTATTCTGTATGACACTGTAATGATGAATGCATTCCATTAAACATTTGTCAAAACCCATAGAAAGTGCAACACAGTGAATCCAAATATAAATTATGGACTTTAGTTAATAACAATAATGTGTCAATATTGCCTCATCAATTGTAAGAAATGTACCACACTAATGCAAGATGTTAACAATAGGGGAAACTGTGTGTGTGGGTGGGGGAGAGGAGGTATTTGTGAATTCACTGTACTTTCTGATAAATTTTTCTATAAACCTAAAATGGCTCTAAAAAATACAATCTATTTATAGGAAGCATAGTAGCTTAAATTTCACGTTAATTAAGAAGTTAAAGGATTATACCCCAGCAAATACTTGGTTATACACACCAGAGCTCTTTATAACAGAATATGAGATTTTATTTTCATATAACATCTTTATGTACATAAACAGATTAAGCAAACTGTACATCAGACTACTGCCAAAAAAGTAAAGGCTTGATATTTACTATTGTGGATACAGAAGAAAAGGGCACAGTTTTTCAAAATACACATCATAATATTTTAAAATTATTACTATTCTTTATGGTGAAACATTTTCTCAGAAGAACATGTTTAGTTTGATCATTTAAAAAATTGGAAAAATGGAATTAAAAACATCACATATGGTGTATAGAGAAGGATTTAGAACCACATTTAGTCTCACAAAGTAAGACAGACATTTTTACTCCTAAATCGTTCCTGAAAATGCAGGGCTCTATTTCAAAGACACATCAGATAAGACGATATAAATTCAAGTCCAACACATTTTCTTGCATGTTACTTAGTTTCTTTTCTGCCTTTTACCGGCCAAGAGAGACGCCATTTACTGAGAATGTAATTTATGCCAGTCTCTAATGCTAAGTAATTTAATATGATTATTTTACTTCATTATCACAAAAATGTTGAAATATGAGTTCTGTTGTTTCCTTTAAGAAGATAAGAATGTTCAGTGAATTTGTGAGCATGAGATTTGAATCTAATTTATTTGACCTTTAAGAGGTTGTAATTAACCATTATTCCCTGCCTCCTTAGTAATCTATTTGTTTAACTAATAATGACTCATTTTAGATGGCTTTCTGTACCACAAATTACATTTCTGGAATTTGCCATGGGTTAAATTTTTTTTGTACAGATCTAAAAGTCAATGAAGCTACAAACCCAAATCAGGTTAAGAGATTCTAAAAACAATCCCATTTAAAAATAAAAATAACAAGAGAATTGGTTTTATATTGTTAATCTTATGACGGATAATTTGGGTCTGTAACTTCACAATACACAAAAATCTGCTGCAGGTGGATTAAAGACATATCCTTAATTAAAATTTTCAAAAATTTTTAAAAATTAAAATTTTCAAAAATTTTTAAATTTATTAAAATTTTTTTAAGTGTCAAATTTTAGGGGAATAGAAAGCAAATTCTTTCTGTACTTAGGGTAATAGTCCAGTTGTCTATTGCTGCACAACTTACTCTAAACCTTAGTGGCAATTTATTATGCTTATTATCTGTCACTGCTGGGTCATCTCTCTTGAGCTCTGTGACGTGGTTATAGTGGATGGGCAGATAGTGAACGGGCTGGAGTTTTCTAGAGGTTTGATTTGGCTGGACACCCACGATGGCACACTGGCCTGAGCAGCAGCCGTTTCTGACTTTGGTAGGGAGCTCAGTAGAAACTATCTCCCTGAATGCCTACAGAAGGCCAATGTTTGTGGCTTGGGCTTCTCGGAGCCTGGTGGCTGGGATCTGAAAGTAAGTATCAGAAGTGGGAACACTCCAAGAGACTCATTTTGTGTCCTAGCCACAGAAGTCCCAGAATGTCACTTCTGCTCAGACAGTCACTAAAGGCAGCCTAGATTAAAGGGCAGGGGAATTACATTCCACCTCTCGATTGGAGAAGGATGAGATCATACGACAGAAGAGTATGTGGGATGGGCCTTCTTCTTGTGCTCATTTTTGGAAAATGCAAGATGTCACAGACAGAGATGGAGTCCTTAACTCGGATAAAATAAATGTACTAACCATAAAATAATACATACAACTACATTCAAATTAAAATTTTTTATTTGTTATAGTACAATCACATTGCAAAATAATTTGTTATCTTGAAAATTTGAACTGTCCCACATACATACCATGCAACTCAGCAAATCTTTACTTTGGTATATACCTTTGGACACTAGTAATTAGGAGATGTGTACAAGAATGTGAACAGAAGCCTTGTCCATAATAGCAAAGACCTTGGGATAAACTGAATGCCAGCTATTAAAAATGGATAAATAATTTGTGATGTATTCATTCACACAATGAAATGCTATAGTAGTGGAATGGAGGAATATTAGTATTAATATAGTATTGAAAAAAATCAAGTTAGTCTTAGAAGACTACATAGTATGATATCAATTTTATAAACTTCCAAAACAAGGAAAACTAAGGAACATATTGCTAAAAACCTTAGTAATTAAGACAAATAATATTTTAATGTAAAAATTAAAAAATAAAACAGTAAAAAAGTCAATGATAAATAAAATATCAAAAACTTAAATACAAATAAAATCAGATTATGCAATAACATGTCTAGCTGCTATTGAAGCCCAAGGCAAAGAAAAATGTTTAAATTGGTAAATGAGATCCTAAATTGGTAAATTTCACTCCTCCCTTTTTAAACATGATTCAGTGGTGTCAATCCAATTTTAAAATGTGCATTATATATATATATATATATATATATATATTTTTTTTTTTTTTGCTGAGGAAGATTGGCCCTGGGCTATCATCTGTGCCCATCTTCCTCTACTTTATATGTGGGATGCCTGCCACAGCATGGCTTGATAAGCAAGCCATGAGTCTTCGCCAAGGATCCAAACCTGCAAACCCCAGGCCGCTGAAGCAGAGCATGCGACCTTAACTACTAAGCCACCAGGCTGGTCCAAAAATGTGCATTACTTTTGACACAGCAAACTTACTCCTGAGTCTATTATGAAGAAATGTTTGCATATGTACACAGAGGTATATGCACAGTGATGTTCTTTGCAGTAGATACACTGATAATCATTGACATATTATACATTATACATTCTATAATATGGAAGAAAATAAATTATGGTATATAAAACCAATAAATTATGATTTATAAAACAATATCCAAAGCATACTATTAAACAATTTAAAGTCCAAAATGTGAATTATGTTGTCATGTACTTCTTTTTTGTTTATGCATATACAGAAAAATTAACTAGAAAAATCTACATCAAACTTTTAAAAGCTGTTACCCATGGGGAAAAGATTGACAAAGTGAGGGAAAGAAGAATATTCCCATTCTCCTCAGTGCCTCAAATCTCATTGCAACTTTTTGCAAGCAGAATACATTACTTGATAATTAAAAAGAATAACACTAAAAAGAACAACACTAAAGAAGTTGTAAAAACTGATTGCAGCTAGGAATACTGAATTAGAACAGTATTTTTCTTTTGCTGATTACCCAGGATCAAATGACATTTTATGAAAACCATATTATTTACTAAATCCACTTCATTTACTAGGTTTGGTAGTAGGTTTAGAAAAATTTAAGACAGCTTTTGGCTAGTTGAAGCGTGAACCAACACTCCTCTTGAGTGGATGTATTCAATAATTTGACAGAGATCTAAATCTGGCCCAGGACATGGGTCCCTTCACTTCACCAGTATTTGCATGTCTTTCTTGATATTGAGATTAAACATAAGCATGAGGGGCCCCCATTTCTTATTAAAAAAAAAATCAAGCTTTTGGCACATTATCATTTTTTTTCTCCTAGATTATTTCAGTCAAGGAAGTAAGAGACCTAAATATGAGGAAGAAAAAGTCCCAAAAATTTCAAGTCTTTTTGTAATATAGTTTACTTTAGACCTGTAAATTTATAATTTCAATTATTCATTTAGGCTAACAATAATAATAAAAACAACAACAATCTCACAAATTTATATTCCAATTGAAATTCTAGAGGTTGCGTTGATATGCTTTTAAGATAGAGGAAAATATATATAAAGATATAAGTGGGAGAAAATATGAGAATCTCATAATAAGATGGAAATCATTCTACTCACTCAAATTTCTTTTAGGAAAGGGGCATATGTAAGCAAGTGTTGTAGAAAGGGAGATCCCGGTCTAAACGCGTGGTAGAAAGTGAGACCCCAGCCATTTTACATACATAAAAGGGAAGAATATCCTTGTTTCTACAGCGAGTCAGAGAGGAAAATGGAAGGAAGTGAAGTGAGGATTGAAGTAAGGAGATGGGAAAGACTATAAGCTGTAGGATACAATCATATTCAAAGTCACTTTTTCCTGGGGCGTAAAAACCTTTAATAAACTTAAATTAATTTCTTTGGGGGAATTCGTGATAGAGCTGGAATTTACATCCAGATTGATTTGGGGTAGAATAGAGGCAGCAAATGCATGTTGATGCAAGAGCACCGAGAGAGAGAAATAGGAGTGATTTACAGAATTCAGAGAATATACAAGATTGTGTAATGTCTATTCACATCAAGTTTAACTAGATCTCCAAAGACCAAAGGATTCCCAGCCAGTACTTGAGTTACTGTGCTATTAAATATGTTTATATACTATGTGCATACATTAGAAAACTCCAAAGTGATATGTCTAGATCTAATTAAAATAACTACATGATTCCTGACCATCTCCAAATATATTTATTAGTATTTTTAACTGTTAGCTGAAGTCGACAAAGCCACGTGGTAAGAAATGAACCCAGATGAAATCAAGGTGATTAGAAGGAGGATTTAGTGGATGTCTATGTTTCTATTTATTACTTCATGAGGAGCTTCCATCTTCATCTCTGGACCTTGACTCTTGTATCTGGATGATGGCATTTTACCCAAAGGACCAACACCATCTCTCTGTGACCCTGGAGTCTGGCACAATACTGGAAAGAATGAGTTATCTTCAGGGTTCAGCACAAGTTAGCAAATTTAGGGGATAAGCCAGAAACATTTAAGTTATCTCAGATGGTCATAGGGTTTCCTGGAACCATGTTGATTGCTCTTAGCATCCTCCAAAGTCTCTTATAGTGCTTCCAGGTCATATTTTATGCAGCATGCCAGGCATTTGTGCACTAGGCAATACGATAATAACAAAAGTTTGCACTTAGGGCTTCTGAGTTTGAATTTCTACTTTGCCATGGCCTGTCTTTGTGACCACGCACATAGGACTTTACTTCCCTAAGTCTCAGTTTCCACATCTGCAAAACAGAGACACATTACCTATCTCACAGGGATGTAGTAATAATTAAATGCAATAATTTTATAAAATTTTTTTACACAGTGTCTAACACAGTAAGCAGTAAATAAGCAGTAACTATTCTGTGTTTGGTGAAGTTATGGCTGGTACACCAGCCTATGAACCCATCCTTTCCTGTTTAACCGTATCAGAGGCAGTCTAACATTTTTAGAAGTGTCATACTAAAAATAGATTTTACATCACATACCTAGTTATCTATCTATCTATCTATCTATCTATCTATCTATCTCTCTCTCTCTCTCTCTCTCTATAATCTTTGTCTCTCTCTGAATTTTAAATTTTCTATTGTTTGTCCATCCACCTATTTACTATTTAATTACTTAACTCATAAAACGCAAGTTTAAATCTGTACATGTCTCATTTTACCCTCTCCAGATTCCTGAGAGGTGACACTGCCTGTTCTCAGGCTCATATTTCCATGTCCATCCAGCTTAATGCCAACATATGTAGAAATAAGGAAAAGAGTCCAGAGAACAAATGAAAAAGTGTAATTTGGAAACATTTCCTTTGGTCTGATTCAATTGAACTTTATTTGGAGTGAGGTTTGTGTTGAGAGCATTCACTTCAACAGCAAAGAATGTTTTGTTCTTTTTTATTTAATTGTTTCACTTGGAAAGAAAAGGAAGAATGACTATATCTTGTATTTTTTCCAGACTATCAAAGCTTGACTCAAGTCTGTGCACTCATAGGTATAGATCTTGGGTCGACCAGCTGTTTCCTGCATGTGGATAGTTGGGTAATGACTCCCTGGGTTCCATCAACCTGAAACACACTTAAAAAAAATGCTGTCAGATTAACATGGCACCTGCCTTGTCAAATATGTCTCCAGCCATCTGGAAGGCAGTATAACCGAGTCCTTGACTCAATATTTCACTTACTCCAGTTTTGCTGTAAGGAGCTTAAAAAATAAACTCTCAAAACAGACTTTCCTTAAAAGTAGTATAGATTTTCATTTTTGGAAACTATGAGATGTCATCGAAGATGCCAAAAAAATGATCCACAAAAAATGTATAAAATAACAGGTATCTAAATAATACTTGTGATATTATTCAGAAAGAGAATATTCAAGGATATTCCAGGCTCTGAAATATGTTTTCATTATTTCCCGTCCAAAATGTCCAACTGTATTTTAGATAAGGTTTGACTACTCAAGAAAATATCAGTTTCCACCTATGAATAGTGCAGTATTGATTATTTAAAAACTATAATAAAATATAATTTTTGAGGACAGGGGATGCTTATAGAGACAGAGATAATATGCCTAAAATTTTACTAGTTTTAGCTTGTGTAATTATATTTTTGTTAGTCAAATACTCAGTGAGGATATCCAGCATTCACATACAAATTAAGCAATACAAATTTCTGATATACTCTTGCTGTTTTTGTAGGAGAGAACATGCTATGTCATTTTAACAGAGGAAAATTTAAGGAAAGCATCGTTTTCTATTCTTTGAGGTTAAATAAGAAAAAATAATTAGATAGCTAAAAATGAGGCTAATTTATTGGTCACATTACTTGAAAAAAAGACCCTCAAAATTATCCTAAAATGTCTTGGATTTATAATATATAATTTTTCCTTTTCAAAAAGAAATCCTCAAAAATATATTTTTGCTACATGTTAATAAAAGTTTTCTTTTGGTGCAAAGGACTTGTTGGTAGCAGCATAAACACCTGAAAGTAGGGTAGACATCATAATAGGTGAATGATGCTGCTGCTGCTGTAGTTAAAATTCATGCTTATCAGCTTCATACCACGAATTAGCAATGAATAACATGTATTACAACTAGGAGTGAACATACTACTGTCTAGTATAGATACATACATGTAATATAAACTGTGTGCCCCAAACAAAGAAAATACTGTGAATCACACCCACTATATAGTTGTACACTCTTGCCAATATTAAATCAGAGAACAATATGTACTTTAAAAATTACCTTCAGAGCCAGCCCTGATGGCCTATGGTTAAAGTGCGGTGTTCTCACCGCTTTGGTGGCCCAGGTTCGTTTCCTGGTTGCAGAAACACACCACCCGTCTGTCAGTTGCCATGCTGTGGTGGTGGCTCACATAGAAGAACTAGAAGGACTTACAACTAGGATATACAACCACGCACTGGGGCTTTGGGAAGGGAAAAAAAAAAAAGAGGGAGATTGGCAACAGATGTTAGTTCAGTGTCAATCTTTCCCTTAAAAAAAAATATTACCTTCAGTGAGGTACTCCTGCTTCCATCAATCTTATCTCAACTGATCACCACATTCTGTGGATGGCTGTGCTGATAGTAGAATCCTTTTCCTTTCTCTAGTCAAAATGTTTTATATATTTTTGTCATTTTATGAATTTCCTGCTTTGGGAGTAATTTTACCGTCAATTCATGAGAACTTTGAAATGTCATGAAACTTTTGGAAAGCATAGTACTAATAATTAAAATTTAACCAGAGGTACCTCTCACAGTATCATTTGGATGTGCAATTTCTTCATATAACAAATGTGAAGGCAAGGGGAAAAATTCTGTATATATATAGCACATACTTATATATGTCCTATATTTAGGGCGTATATATGCACATAATGATATATGTCATAGTAGTAGTTTCTATACCGTAGAAATACATTGGAGAATGAAACACACAGGAACGTGAAGATATTAGGTAGTGCAGACTGTCATTTTTCATGTTAACAGAGTATTTTGTGAGCCTTTTCCAGCAAAAATTCTGATGTATAAAACAACTTTGCTAACAGATCTGTCACCCTCTGTCCTTCATTTTTACTTTGCATATATATCTCACAATTCTGTAAAGGGCTTGCCTCCCCATTTAGCCTTTCATGAAATCCCTGAGCTGCCTTTTTCATCTGGAGCCTCTGTGCGCAACTGTGAATACCACATCTTTTATCTCACCTGATAGGTGAAGCTTCCCAAATCCCAGGTAACTGTTCGAGGACTTGAGGGATGCTCTGTGGGAAGGAAATCATGAAAGCAGGAGGATAGCCTTCTGCTCTCAAGGGAGGCCACTGAAAGAAAAATCAATCATGTGAATTAAGAGCTTTTGATGAATAAATAACTCAAGCACGCTAAATTAATTAACCAATTTCCAAGTCAGGCTTAGTATAGCATTCTAGAGTTAGCTAGAATTGCATCAATCGAAGTGTAATCATTTGGTTTTGCTTCATGTGATTTTCAAATACAAAATGACTGTGCTGGATTGAAGGCTACCATTTAAGAGAATATAATAGCCAAAACCAGGTGATTGGGCACTCATTTTCCAATGCATAAGCCAAAGACTAAAATGAGTATTTCTTCCTAAACACTCTTACCACTGTATTTAATAGTGTTGACATTTACATAAATGGATTGTGGTGTAGTTGTCGAACATATACTGGGATGATTCCATAATCCTGTTTTAATTAGACGAATGTGGTGAGCATAGAAAAATCACAAGCTGCACTCCCTGTGGTGATGCCATACTGGCAAGGAATCAATCACCACGGCTCTGGTTGCCATAGAAACTGATAGCTCCTGCACCACCATCTAAGTGGCAAATGATTGGTGGTGTACTCATAACACAGGGAGAGCAATGAGTTTTTCTATCCTGTCCAGCAGCTGTGCCAGCGAGTTAATTAAAAGCAGAGAACATGAAATAAATCTAAATCTGTGAAGAAATGAAATGTACAGTACAAATTGAATTCCCGTGTCGAACAGAAATTAATATGCAGCGCAAACCACAGAGCTGCCTGAACAAGCAGCAGCTGGGAATCTTGGGAAATGTTGCCTCTGAGGCTGTTAGAGCCGAAATGTGGAGAGGGCACCTCCTTATCTTATTACCTAAACAAGCACTTTGTTCAGAATTTGTGTTGACTGATGCATGCAAAATGCAGCCTCAAATGTTAAGAGTTCCCGTTTCCAAGCAGGAAGGACAAAGCTTAACTAAGATTTAATTAACAAACTGTTAGCAACTGCAGTTTATCAGCTGTGAACACAATGTAAGTAAATGTTTCTACTCCTGTACTAGAATTCGCCAGACAACCTCTGTGAAAGTCAATGTGTTTTTATTGATAAGCCACAAATTCAGAATTCATATTTCAAACATTGCAAGCCGCCGAGGAGCAAGTACCTGAAATGCTTTCCCAAGAAATAAGAGAAGCTCGACATGGAAATAAAGTTTATTTTCTTTTTTCTGTAGAGTGAGCTACAACAGATCAGGCATAAAATATTTATCTACAGAGAACCACAATTTCTTGGTCCAGTCCATCCTCATTCTGGAATATTAGTGTTATCATTTGGAAAAGTTAGCGTTCGAGCAACCTGTTCTCTGTGTGAAGCCAACCACTCCTACTGGGCAAGTAGAACAACCCAGGGACCACACTATGCATCTCTGCAGCTGCCGAATACATGTGAATTGGGAGGAATCAGAGGAAAAAATAGATCATGCAATTTACCCTTCTCCCCCAAGTAGGACAAAATCATACTCAGAGAGTGAGCATGGCTGACTACAGAAGAGCAAAAAATGCTGGTAGAACCTCAGAGTTTATATCATTATGACACATTCATATGCACTTAATGCCCATCTAATGAACTGCTAGAATTTTCCTTTTATCAAGATGTATTTTCATCTGGTTAGTCCTCTATTTCTGATGGCAATTGAATTGTTCACCTGAGGAGAATTTACATAATTCCTCCAATCATCCATTTTAAGTGTATTTTCCAGTGTGCTAAAACAATAAAAAAGCAACCACCATGCTTCCATATACATGTCTATGATGATATGTCTGTAGGAATCAGATTTTTATATGTAGTGAAGAACTGCTTGGTTTGAAAATATCACATAGATGTCCATGACATAGGGAGCAAAATTCTGAAGTAGGTTTTCCAGGGGAGTTTTATACACTTTGCAGACAGACCATGAATAGGCTTCCAAGGACTGGTAGAGTCAATGCTATTGTAAGAGAAGGACTTCAATTTGACATAAGGTGGGAGGGATGAATGAAAATGTTATTGAAATCAAGGGAGGAGGAGTTGCCAATATTATTCTAATTCACCATTTTAGACTTTAAATACAGTCAAGTTATACCACACTTATTATCATCTCTGAGTAGAAACACTGAAAATCAGTAATAGGAAAACCATCCAATGTCTTCATGGGAGTGTGTACCTGGATGCATGAGAAGAAGAATTTTTAAAAAGTATGTAAAGTGTCCAGAAATACTGATATATGGTGTCATGAATGTACGAAATAACGAAGATTTATGTAGCTAATGTGTAAGACTAGAAATTTATATGGTAAATATATCTCTAAGTAGACATTTCAAAATGTAAAAGTTCAGGATTTCGCAAAATTTTTAATGCCATTCAAAATATCCCTTTAAATTCACAAATATAGGAGGTTTCAAGGTAAATGTGTATTTTCAAATATTCTATGTAGTTAGATCCTATTATCTCTAGTATTAGAGTCATATAAGGGGATCTTAGGGACCATGAGATGTTAATCTCTATGGTTTATAACACTGGATACAAATCTTGAATCCATATCCTTTCTTTCCTACTTTCAATGCCCTGACTTATGTCCTTGTAATCTTTGACTTGGATTCTTATTATTGTCCCCTAACTGATCTCCTTGTAGTACCGTTTTTACCTTTCGGTGAGAAGGGGATTGACATGTATAGTTTAATAAAGCTCTCCAGGTGTTTTGAGAATTGTGTTGCTTTTCCTTTTACCCACTCTACCCAATTGAGAATTAGGACTCTAAAAGATGGTTCTCAAACCTATTTATTCATCAAAGTCAACTAGAAAATTTAACGAGTGTGTGTGTGTGTGTGTGTGAGAGAGAGGGAAAGAGACAGAGGGAGAGAGAGAGAAAACAGATTCCCAGGATACTACAAATCCTGATCTGGCGGTTCTGCACAGCACCTGAGCATTTGAAATTTTAATAACTTTCACAAGTGAATCTAAATTACAAAATCATTTTAGAAAAAAAGTCAGAAATTTAGCCCTGACCAATTCTGACATCTATTGATTTTTTGACCATTTTTATTGATGAACATTTCACCTGGTGAGAGATGTGTTAAGGTACCATAATTTGTATAAGCAATGCTGATCTTGTCACCCTCTTAATAAATGTTTTTGACCATTTTGTGTTCTTGACTTTATGAGAATAATAATAAGCAAAGCACATTTTCCTCAGAAAAATAGACATGCAAATTTATATACAAAATTTGCAAAGAATTCCCAGGATTTTACTGACTCTTCTGATAAAATAAGCCTCCTCTTTTTACTCTACATTACATATTTGGCCTTCTCAGAATTTCTTCTGACTTTACTTTTACAGTATGTACTTGGCTAAATGTTAGTTGCTATTATTATCATTGTTATTATTATTTATTATAAGATCCCTTATATACAGACCTTAGTTATAAATATCTTTAGATATAAGTATTAGGGAAAAAAAAATCTTTGTTTCTCCTGAAAAACAGATTATATGCAGTTGTAAAAGAATCTTAAAGTGTAACTATTTTATTCTCAGTTTCAAGTGAAGCCCCAAAGCAATGTATGTCATATACTAAATTGAAGTACAAGACCACTACAAATGACTTGTAAAATAAGTTTGTAGAAAATGTATTCCACAGCTCTTAACCTCCTCATCGCAACAAGGATATAAAGATGTTAGGAAGCGGGATGTTAAAGGATGATTCTTTGGAGAGAATTGGTTTTGTCACTCATCCCGTAAGGAGGTTTCCTCCTTCATCGTGATTCAAAAGAGGAAAACTTGAAGAAGACCTCTTGGAGAAATTATTATGTTTTCTCTGAAATGTGGAGGCAAGTCAATTGATGTCCTACCAAGTTTACAAAGTCTCAAAGATGAGCCTTGAAGGCTAATCATTCTCACAATAGAACAGAGAGATGGCCATGTAAGGCTAGATGTTGCCAGAGCAAAATATGTATGAAGGTTTCCTGTAGACCAGATGTAGACCACATACAACAGAGAACTGGTAGGGGGCTGTCTTAGAGACTGACCAAGATCACCTAGAGAGGCAAGGGTTGGGTAACCTAGATATTTCTTTAATGGAGGAATAAATATACTGACCCTAACACATCTGTCATTTTCCCAGTGATGCAAGAGTTCTGAGAACCCTCAGGATGGCCTACAAGAAATGGCATCATTTTGAAACATCTGTGAAACTCAGAGAGCTTGACACAGAATTATAGCCTTAGTCAAGTAAGAAATTCTTTGTCCTTCTCTCCTTTTCTCCAGCATCCCTACCTCAAATGATCCTGGAGGTAGACTCATTTCTCATATTTGAGAGACCCAAATAACATCATATGTCTAAAGAGTTAGCTATGAATTAAAGCAACAAACTCTTAAATAAAATATGTTCTACTCTCTTACCTGACAAATGTGCCTTCCTAAATATCCGAGTGACCAAAGTTGAATTTAGAATTCTTGACTTCCTTTTAGCCTATTGCTGGAAATTAGCAGCATATAGAAAGCCCACCATTGGTCTCCTGACCTCTTGGGAGAGCCTGCAGCCTGACTCTCTTCTCTTCCTACCCTAGCTCCTTTCAGCACCATGAGAAATCTCACAGACACACTTGCAAACACCCCAGACCAAATGTCCAATTTTCATCCACAATGCCACAGACAGCTGGCCCTTGGCCAACCCCCAATCCAAGGAAGGTCCACAGCTGCCGTCCCTGGGGAGAGTGAACTCTAGGGAAGAGCCCTGTATGGGCCATGGAATAAGACATGGCTTCATTTGGGCAAAGAATGGCAGGGTCCTGGATACTCCAAGCATAGTGAGGCCAAGCATGCTGATTCTGAGAAGGTATTTCTCCTTGGTCTGGATAATCTCTCTGTCCCATGTGGCAAGGCAAGACTAGAAGACAGCCAACATGGGACTCTCTAAAGCATAGGTCTCTCGTTCCTGGGTCTAAGGGTAATACTGTCTGGAAGAATCAACAACCATTATTAGCATAATGAAGAAGAGAAAAAAAAATCAAAACACAAGGTGGAGAAAGAGAGCAGAAGCCAACCGTGCCTTCTTTCCTACTGCATGGGGCTGTCCTATGGCTTGTGCAAACTGGTGAAGGGAGTGGCTGTAACTTTGAGGGAGCTTGATACACTGATTCCTTTAGGCGTTTAAGTTACTAGATTACACATTAAATTACTGACTGAAGGACCTTTAATCACCTGGTAGTGATTCAAAATTAATGAGATTTGCCCCAAATTCCATTCAGGGGAAGGGAAAGAACTTGCCGCACAGAAAAACAAAACAAACAAAACATGTTGCTTCTAACTGAACCTACAAGTCCTGCTTCTTCCGTATATTTATTACAACTTTGTTCCTATAAACAATGAGAGTTTTTTAGCTAACCATACCCGTCTTCATTTTGCTTTTTGGGAATCTCAGAGGCAACTATGTATATTAGTTTATTAGCTCTATAGGTTCTTATGGACTGTATGTCTGCATATTATCTTTTTCTCTGGTCTTATCTCATATTTCCATCTATGTTGCCCAAATTCTAAGATTGTTAATGTTTCTATTTTATTGTAGAGCATGAAATTCCATAAGTTTGCCAAAATATTTTGGGATAACCATATATGCATATTCTGAGTATGGGAAAGGGGAGAAAAGCAAGATCAGAACAGACTGGAACCAGGGGAACTTGAGAGCCACCAGCGTTGTCTAAAGCATCATGGAAAATTCAGACATCATTAGGCTGATAATACCATCTAAAGAGACCCCCTTTCACTTGTAGGTAGGGTGTGACAGGTAAAATATGAATTATAGTCAGTATATTTATTCATTTAGCAATATTTGTTGAGTGCTTATTCTGTGTCAGTCATAGCAATAGCATGTAGACAAAAAACACTTGGTTTCTCTACTGTTGACTGAGAAGGATAGTGGCAATGGCAGCTTCACAGGCTTGTGACCTGTCCTTGCACAGGGCCCATGCTCAGAAGGACTCTGCACTTGGTTTAATGTTCTCCTGTTGCTGTCTTGAAATCCTAGCCATTTTTGAACAACAGGAATTTTAATTTTGCCCGGCAATTTATGTAGCTGATCCTGGATAGTGGGCTGTACATTCTAAATCCTTGCCTGTCTACAGATTCCCCCAAATGTTCTCACGTCTCATCTGGATCTGGCATTCACAATTTTTATGCCTGTGAATGGATTTAGGTTTCTTTGTTAAGACACAATGCTGGCCCATTATCTTGTCCCTATCAGAAATAAAAAAGAACAGTTTGAAAATGTACACAAATCCTCTCTTTTGTTGGCAAGACTCCAGAGTGACTTATTTAAGTGATTAGTTTGTAATGTGCTTCTGTTTGAGAAGAACAAGTCTCATGGGAAAAAGAATGGTACAATTTGGAGAAATCGTGAAGTCTGTTCTTAGCAATCTGCAGAGAGGGCATCGTATATTGTTCTTATTATCCTTTTTGACTTCTGCTGGGTGGTGGTGCTCTCTAGCTATATCCTTGAGCACAGAATCTTGAAATCTTAGAGGACAAGAAATTCTCCTTCACATTTCTCTGCTATTCAGTTTTATTGTTTATTGTGATTTTTTTTTGCTATTCAGTTTTAAGTAACACATACGGGCACCCACAAGACCTTCAGTCTTGCTATCCATCTATCTATTCCTTCCTTGCTGGGCCCGACATTCATCTTTGCATCCTGAGTACCTACTGCAGGCAGGGCCTGTAACCCAGAACTTATTTACTGAGTGATTGAAATAACATTTCCATTTTCAGGACCAGATGAGTGCTTTACATGGGCTATTTTACGGAATTAGATAGGAATTATTTCATCTCACTCTGTAAGCTTTTATAAAATTCAGAAAGCTGTATTTGATCCTTTGTAATGCTCTCTTTGATGTCTTTGCAATGGGTGTTTTCTGAGCGAAGCAATTCCAGTCCATCAAGGCACTTCAGAAGCAGGATTGGTGAGAGGAAGAAGTCAACCTGTAATGCAGACTTAGTAAAGCTTCGAGCAGCCCTCCCAGAGAGCGGCTCACATCTGGTTGAAATCTCTCGTCGCACTCAGTCACTGGAGGCAGGCTGCCTTGGGAAGCGCTTGACTTTTAGCAAAGTGGTCTTTGCCGCTGAGGCAGAGCCTGAAGTTGAATGCTATCTCCTGACTGCCCTCCTTGTAGATGGGCAGCAAGTTCTTCCTTAAAGTGAGATCTGGGTGGCATATCCCCATGTCTACCACAGATTTTCATCATGACAGCTCCTGGTCTAACTCCCTAGATTAAACTATCAGAATAATTAAATTCTGAAAAAATAAAATTCTATTTGTATAGTGAAGTGAGGTATTCAAAACAGGTGGTCCATCATGAAAATTAGAGCAGCAATTATATTCTGTGAAGCACTGCAAAAAAGGCCTCACGTTATATTTCCTTATTCTAATTATGGGTTTTTTCAACATTATATTGTCTATTTACCAACAGTCTGAGTGAGGAATCTGTGAATATAACATTATTGTATCACTGACTGTCTCATGATTCTCTTGATCCTGGGTGGTTTCTGCTAGACCTTATAGACTCTAGACAATCTTTTTTGTTTCAAAATAGAACAGTTGCTGGCTTTGTTAGCCACAAAAAGATGTAATATTTGATCATGAATTTTATTACTGTTTCTATTATTCTATTGTTTTTCTTATCCTCCAAAGGTTATGTTACCATATGTTATGTTCTATAATTAATTTTTAGAATTGCTTGTTTGAGTAACTTTTTTATACAAAACCTCCAAACCACTTAATATAATTAATTGTTTTCTATCACAGCTCTATCCCCAGTACATAGAAAAGTTCCCAGTACAAATTAGGAGGTAAATAAATATTTGTTAAATGACTAAAAAAAAATTGAATAAGTGAATGAATGAGTTGGTAACACCCCAGGACATTCTTAAATAAGGGTGTGAAAGAAATACAGAAATGTGCTACAGTACAAAACTGAACTTAAAAGCCTCAAATTCTCCAGCTCTCTAAACAGAGAAGACACACAATAAATGGAGCTCATACAGTGTAACACATACAAAAAAGGCCAATGTGTGTGTTGGGAGACGTTAACTTTACGCTAAACATGATTTATCAACATGCCATTGTTGTAAGAACTGAAGCTAGCACAGTCTAGGAGTCTCCTAATGAAAGCATAGAATTCCAAAAAAAGATAATGGCAGCACCATATTTCTTTCCATTAGTCAATCATTTCTGAGGTCAGTGTGCTTTAGGCTTTGACAAATGAGAATCAGTTTCTAGGACAGGAGAGTGACAGGAGAAGGGGAGATATGTAAAAAGATATTTCATCTGGAATATCATCTTCAAGGGAAAAAAAAACCCTATATGTTGGCCCTATAATTTCAGGAGAAGTCCAAAGGAAATACAAGACTCAGACAAAATTCAGGTAGATCATTGTACATAACTTTTCATCCTAGGAATACACAATTAAAAAAATAAAACAACTTAAGTGGATGATGGTAGGACACTGTTCAATAAACTAGGATGAGTTGCAGCCACTAGAAGTAATGTTTAAAAAAGTTTTACAGACTTCTGAGAAGGCTTGTGATATATTTCAGTGAAAAGTAATCTGGTTTCAAATTATTAACAGTGTAAGTTCAAAACATTCTTCTCTTTCTTTCTCTCTGTAACCAGAAAGAAATACACCAAAAATATTAGAGATCGTATTAATTTTCTTCCTTTTTTATTATGTTTTCCAAAGTAATAATTTTTTCTTTTTTTGCTTTTATAATCAAGAAAAGAAAGCTTATGTATAAGTAAATTATTTTATCTTTTGCTCCCCTCCTCTGATGGCAAAACTAAAATTTACAACTTATTTCCTGACTAAGAAAAATAAAATGTGCTTGGGGATTAAACACCATGTATTAATTCAATGTTTTCCTTTTCTACTCTCTGAGTTTCCTAAATAATATTATTGATTTGAGCATGTCTGCTTTCAAAAATTGTTTCATTCAGCTTACTTAAAAAAAGGCAGGCAGAGTAAGGCCAAAATCATATAACATAGGACAAAAGGAAAAAAAGCCAAGAAGTAAATGGGGTGAGAAAAATAAAAAGCTTGAAAGAAAATCTTATTAGGGAAATTGCAGCAGTTGAACCAAAATGCCAGTGTAAGCTTCCTGTTAGCTTGTGTGAAAAAGGCAACACATTATTCTAATTAATGAACCATTTGGAAAGTATTAGCTCATCAGGAGGTGCTGGATATACATTTTGAAATTATTTCGTATTAACAAATTCATTCCTGTATTTAACAAAAGTTCACCGACCATGTCCTGCATGTAAGGAATTAAACTAGTGGCTTTGGCAGGGAAAAAAAGTATAGGGAATGCAACTGCAAGTGAAGGTGAGTTTACAGCAGATGAGGGAGAAAAATCTAGGCCCACGACCCTCATTAACGTTGTCTCTGAGGTGCCGGCCTTTGTTGCAACAGTGTGGATGTTTACAAGATTTGTGTTAAGTTATAAGCTCCTTGAAGGCTACTTGATATATGCTCCTTGATTACGAAGCCAATATTGATGATATATCTAGTTGTTATAAGAACTCTCTGTTTAATATCTGTCTTCCCTACTTTCCAATTTTCTGCCCTCTCTCCCCACACAACCTAAACTCCATCAAGTGAAGAGCTGGATATTCGGTCATGCTCAATCCCTAGAGCATAGAACAGCCACTTGTTCCACAGTAAGACTCAACAAATATTCCTCTAGGTATTGATGAATTGATTGAATAAATGACTACAATCTTCTCTCTAAGGGTCAGACTTCAGCATGATGTCTTTAATATATAATTACAACTGCTGTTTCTTTTTAATAGCATTGATTTCCCTAACCACAGTCAGCTGGATACTAACATGCAGAGGGCTTTTGGGGGTTATTTTCTATTGGCTGCTCAAATTTAAAATTTGTATATGCCGCCTATATATCTGTTAGTGCAAATTTAAAAGGAGGGTTGTATATTTTCATAAGAAACCCTCCCTTACAACATGTCCCATTTTCATTATAATCTGCAGATTGCATTCTTCTTTGATCCCTATGGTCTCTAGATCTACATAAATGATATACAAGTTTTAATACATCAGCATAAAATGTAAAAGGTATTATACCTCAGTATGCTTTTGTAGTTTTCAAATACTGTCTGAGCATAGGAGCTCTTCTTCATCGAAAGAAAGCCAATAGGAAACTCGCATATCTAAAGCACTAAGAGTTCCTCTCACTGAAAGGTTATAAGCAGAAGATATGTGAATTTTCATCCTTTCTTCTCGTCTCCACTTTTCCTTCCCCTTCCTCCCCTCACACCATTTTGTAGCCCCTGGTGTTACTCCTTGGAAATGTATGGCTTCTAAGAGTTAAAAAACTGCTGTAGAATGTAAGTTTTGATAGTTAGTATGAAGTGTTTCTTCTAATGAAGGTTGCGCCAATATATCTGGCATCACAATCATGTTAAAAACTGTTCCATGAAAACACAGCAGGTTCTAACTTAACTGCTGTTGTATTTAGTGATGTGTGGCAATAACTCATTTCAGACATTAACAGAAGCAGTTTGGCTCAGCACGTTAAGCAATTGGATGTCGATTCACGGGCTCAGGGTTTTCAAGTTGTCCTTTGGCTGACGTGTTTGACATTGGGAAAGGTGCTGCTTCTCTTTACCTCGGCTTACTCATCAGTAAAGTAGGACACAATTATGCTGACTCATCTCGCTCTCCCAGAGGGTTTATTCACTAGCTCTGATGATGCACTCTTCCATTTAAGTAACCAGTGAATACTGTTCCAAGGAGCATGTAAAAGTGGTCACATTTGTAGCTAAATAATTTGAAGAAAACTTACACGCTGAAGGGCTTCATGTATATAATAAGAACAAAAACATTGGCTACTTTAGGTCAGATTTCACAATAAAAGAATTTTCAGTGAAGATGCATAAAGTAGCTTAAAATAGTTTTAATTTTACTGGAAATTGGAGAGAGGACTAGAGTTAGGGTTTGGGGCAGGAGGTGTGAGCAGCGGTAGGGATGTGTGATATAATTCTAACAGACAAGTATGCACGGCTCTCAAGACTTTGAAAAAAAGGATGTTTTTGATTTGTTGAAAGTTTAGAAAACATGTCTTGCTAGTTCTGCCTACCAGAATGTGAAAGCTAATAAAAAAAAGCCTATCATTGTAAATCTGACGTTAGGATGTTGCTTTTGACTTCTAGTAAACTGAGTCCCTGAATTTTCTGCTTGAGAAGGAATAGCCATCCCAGCTATAACAGAGAATACTTAAAAAGATTTTTTTTAAAAACTTGCCAACTGGAGCCGGCCCGGTGGTGCAAGCATTAAGCGTGGTGCTCTGCTGTGGTGGCCCGGGGTTCGCAGCTTCGGATCCCGGGCGTGCACACTTGTCAAGCCATGCTGTGGTGGCGTCCCATATAAAGTAGAGGAGGATAGGCACGGATGTTGGCTTGGGGCAAATCTTCTTCAGCAACAAAAAAAAAAAAAAAAGAGGAGGATTAGTGCCGGATGTTTGTTCAGGGCTGATCTTCCTCACCAAAAAAAAAAAAAAAAAAAAAAAAACTTGCTAACTAAAATGGCTATTCTTTATCTCGTATTCAAGGTAATCACATCACAGGTCCTAAGCAACAGTTCATTGCCTTGTTCTTAGTTATGCCTAGAGCAATCTTAGATTAATAGCTGAATTTTCTTAGAGAAGAACTTGGACTTCACGGAAGGTCACTTCATTTAGTTCAGAATTTTTTTTTTTCATTTCAATCACTTTGCATTTTTATCAATTCTCCCATTGAGTCACTCAAATCATTTCACCAAATGATCTTAGCAGATAAGATGAGTTAAGCATCTTTGGGAAATTCATTAAAATGGAGGCCACTGGGGCCCCATTTACTCAGGTGAAGTACTATTCACGCAGGCTCAAGGAGTTAATGTGCTTACTAAAGCGCTCACAATACAGTTTATTCGCCCAGAAAAATCTTTCCCCAAAGCTCTTTAATTCCTTTAACATGCTTGCAAAGTAAGTATTTTTAAAAATTTGAATCCTGATCCACTGGTAAATTACAGATTGTTAAAGGTAACATTTTATTACATTAAGGGCTCTGTCTGGGAAGACGCCGATTGGAAGGGGAAAATACAAATATCTCAAAAGCAGCAGAGGTGAATTGAAGTCTTGACCACGGTCAATTTCATTCTGTACAAGTTGATTATGTGCCAAGATGAGGATGTGAAAGTGACCAAGACAGCGTCTTTGCCTTGAAGTAGTCCACAAGCAAGTGGGAAAGACACATTAACCTCGGACAAGTAGCTCAATTTTCTTCTTCATAAAATGGAGAAAATAATACACGCCACACAGGTCACTATAGTGTAACAATGAAGAATGCAGGTGCTAGTTAGAGTCAGATAGTCCTGAACTTGAATCCAGATTCTACCCATGTCTTGACTCAGGATGATCATGGGCAAGTTACTAAATTCATCTAAGCATGAGTTTCCCTGCCTTTAAAATTGGTTACACGGGCCGGCCCCCTGGCTTAGCGGTTAAGTGTGTGCGCTCCGCTGCTGGCGGCCGGGTTCAGATCCTGGGCACGAACCGATGCACAGCTTCTCTGGCCAAGCTGAGGCTGCGTCCCACATACAGCAACTAGAAGGATGTGCATCTATGACATACGACTATCTACTGGCGCTTTGGGGGAAAAATAAATTAAAAAAAAAGTTAAAATTAGTTACAGCATTACTTAGCTGAAATGGTTGTTGTGTGGAGTTGATGTGCTGATACACAAAATATTTAACACTGCGCCTGGCATAGAGAAAACTACCTAATCATAGATAAAATTACACTTAGATATACACTGATTTTATATATGTTTAAATCCGTAAGTCATGATGAAATATTATTGTTTCTCTTTCACTTTACATATAGACAAACTATTAATGGTAACCACATAATAAAAGACACTTTGAAAGATAAAAATGTTATACAAAATAAAACATTCATAACATGGACAAAAAAGCTATGATATTTAAAGGATACCAGTAACTTCAGTTATGTGCTTCAATTACTTCTAAAACCATATGAACTGGAGGAGAAAGCAAAGATCACCTGCCATTTCTCTACCAAGGCTCACACAGAAGCTTCAATCTTGTATGAGATAAGACAATTACAATTATTTTCCCCCATAAAGCAAGACAGCTTTTTGTTAATATGTCTATAATGAGTGCTCATCTGACATACAAATGGAATGGAAATACTTCTTGTGGCAGATAAATCTTAAGGTGTCCCCAAAGAGCCCCAATTTCCCAGCTCCTGGCATCCACACCTTTATCTAAGCCCCTGTCCTTGAGTGTGGTCAGGAACTGTGACTTGCTTCTAGCCAATGAAATATGCCAAAGGTGAAGGAATTTTGAAGATAAAGTTAAGGTCCTAAATCAGTTGATTTTTGAATTAATCATTCGGGAGATTATCTTGCATGGGCGTGGCTTAATTCAGTTGTAAGCTCTCAAAAATGGGACTGAGAGCTCCCTGAGGTCAGAGACTCTTTCTCTATCCCTGGGCTTCAAGAAGTAAGCTACCACTTGGTGAGAGGGCATATAAAGAGGGTCATGTGACAAGGAACAGCAGGTAGCTTCTAGAAGCTGAGAGCAGTCCAGTCAACAGCCAGCAAACAAAGAAAAAAAAAAGGGAACTTTAGTCCCACAACCACGATGGGATGAATCCTGCCAGCAAGTGAAGACAGGTAGGAAGTATGTCTTTCCCCAGTTCAGCCTCTGATGAGACTGCAACTCCAGCCACCACCTAGATTGCAGCTTGCCAAGACTCTGAAGCAGAGAACCAAGCTAAGCTGTGCCTAGACTTTTGATCTACAGAAACTGTGAGATAATAAGTGTGTGTTGTTTTAAGCCACTAAGTTTGTGACCTTTTGTTGTTCAGCATAGAAAACTAGTATCTCCTATAAACAGAAAGGTTTTGAATTCACGGTACAGAAAGATAAAACAATATAATAATAAATGATGGTTTTGTTTTATGTACTCTGATCATTTGCTCCCTGTTGGAAATGGAAGACTTTCTAGTATAGAACAGGAGATAAACTGAGAGGGCAGTCACCTCTCTAAAATTTCCTGGATAAAGAAATTATTCACTTGAGATAAGCGTCATTGAAGTAGTCAATTGTTTTATATATATTGTATCCACTAACTGTATCATCAGGAAAAATTGCCACTAATTTTGGAGAGAATGTCCTTTGCTGGCTAATTTGGCATTGAAGGAGGAGAAATTTTTATTTTTTTTTTCCTTCAGGAAAAAAAAGAGAGCAGATAGAGAATTTCTAGATATCATCTAAAAAAAAGTATGCTAGGGACATGACGGTACAAGAAAAATAAGACATCTGTGGGCTGTGTGTGTAGGTGCTTTGGTATGAGAAAAAGGACAGAAAGTGCTTTGGGGGTATCATAGTCCTCTGCAGTCTGGGGAAACAGAGTGGGGACCAGCCCTGTGAAAAGAGAAGGGAAAGAAAATGATTTCCTGTAGGTCTGTGGGGAGGACTATAGGCATATTGGAATCAGATGAATCTAGGGGCCTAATTGGCAGGACACCACACTGGACCGCTTTTAAATCTGTAGGACGTAGGGAAAGACATCTGCTCTTCATGCCCTTGATATGTGGAAAATTTAACCATTTACACAAAATATAGACTTGAGAGATTAGAGATGAAGGGGAGTTTAAGGGTCCTTGAGTATATTCTTTCTTTTGCTGGTGAGAAAACTAAAAGCAAGAGCTGATAAATGACTACTCTATTGTCACTCAGTAAGTTATTAACGGGGCTGGGAATGGGACAAAATGCTCTTGATTCTCAGTTCAATATTCTTTCCGTGGGCTTCTGTTTAAAGCTTATTAAACAGACAAAACATGGTAAATAGGTATATATTTAATACAAAATATATATATAAAATTAGATGTTTAAAATACCCTTGAAGGGCTGGTCCTGTGGCCTAGTGGTTAAGCTCGGCATGTTCTGCTTCCACGGCGTGGGTTGGGTTCCTGAGTGCAGACCTACACCACTCATCAGTAGCCATGCTGTGGCGGTGACCCACATACAAAACAGAGGCAGATTCACGTGGATGTTAGCTCAGGGTGAATCTTCCTCAAGCCAAAAGGGGAAGATTGGCAACAGATGTTAGCTCAGGGCAAATCTTCCTTAGCATAAATAAAATAAATAAATTACCCTTTGGATGAAATATATAATATATTATATTGTATATTAAATATATTTATTATTAAAATATATTAATATATTTATTAATGTATATTAAATGTATTATATATTTAATCCAAAGGGTATTTTAAACATCGTCTAGTCTGATAGTCCAATGTTGTTTTTCTTTTTTTTTTTGCTGAGGAAGAGTCACCTTGAACTAACAACTGTTGCCATTCTTCCTCTATTTTGTACGTGGACTGCGGCCACAGTATGGCCACTGATGAGTGGTGTAGATCTGTGCCTGGGAACAGAACCGGGGCCGCCGAAGCAGAGTGTGCCAAACTTAACCAGTAGGCCACCAGAACTGGCCCAATGCTCTGGTTTTATAGATTGGACAAACTGAGAGCCTAAGAGGTTAAATGACAAAGCCACTGTCCCCAGACATATAAAACAAAGAATTTTGCATAATGAGTCAGAAGTAATTTGTTTGGGCTGTTGTTTCATTTTTCCATTCTATCTCTGTGTAGTATTTATGAGCATACAAATATTCACAGGAATTTCCACGTATGCAGACTACTCTGCAGTCCTCCTGATTTCTCCTGCTCCACCTATGAAACTCCTGTGGTACCGCATCATTCTTTAGCTCATCAATCTTCTTTTCCTTACTTCACAAATTAAAACTTACCTGCCCTCTATCCTAGTCCTTCTGAACCTTTTGTCAAGTCGTTGCTTTCTAATCTCTGATGAAGTCATTCTTAAGTGTTAAGGGACTACTATTATCCCTCCCAGAGATAGATCCTTTTTAAAAGCAATCATGAACATGCCATGTTCCAGTTTTCTGAAATAATTTCCAGTATTAGACATTTCACATTGTTAGGAAAGTGTTTCTGGGGAATGTAGTACAAGCTATGAAGTCACTTAGTTACTTCAAAAGATAAACCAGAGGTAAACTGAGTACATGACAATAACACCCTTTTAAAAACCCAATGCCTTATAAGTCATAGGCACAGATACTTTCTGGACTTTTCTACCTTCAACGTAGAAACTGAACTGAATCTAAAGTGCTTAGCCTGGCTATGGAAAATCCCAGGGTACATGTTGTTTAAACTATTTTGTTGGTCCCCCACTATTTTTAATGATATTTTTTTCTTACCTGAACAACCCAGAGGCTGAGCAAATGCAATCCAAATCCTGTGGTTCTTTTTAAACTCAGCTCGATTCTCACCTCTCTCTCTCTGCTTCTTCCCACCCCCCACTCAGCTGCCATGTTCAACCACACTTCAAAGGTGTGGCTGGCTTCGTTTCTAGGCTTAGATTCTGTTTAAAGAAGAAGCTAAATTGGAATCAGTTTATCACCCTTGGCTAGGATTTTTAACAGAATTTAAAGCTGGAGAGGAACCCCACCACATCTAAAATGATACCAAGTGGATCAGCTGGATGCTGGATCTTCAAAGGAAGCTGTGGGTCTGGATAAAGCTCGCTTGTCCCTGTGAGCATTGCATCTTGAGTCTTCAGATGCACAGCTTCTGAAGAGACCCAGGGCACTTTCTGTATTTTTATTTTATTTTTATTTTTAAAAAGGAAGAAATTAGTTAGACTTATTTTTTACATATTTTTCTTTACATGACGATACTTTTACTAAAATAAAAGCAAATGGAAAGAAATGAGTACTGGAAGATAGGCAAGCACAAACGATCCTAAAATTAATCTTCTCTAATTTTTTGGAATAAGGTCAGCAGAGGTAGTTCTGAAGGAATATACACTAACCGTCGAATAATCTTATGGGGCAGAGAAAGAATGAACCGCCCCAGAGATCCTTCACCTAATTGGCTGTGGGATGACAGATGCAGTCATTTGAAAGCAGAACCATTGTTCTGAAAAAGCAGAAGTCCTTTTCCATATCTTCTTATTTTATCTCTGGTTTCGAGCTTTGCCTAACATATATCTTACATTTAACAAAGTTTTTATATGCCCTATAATCAGTGGCTTGAATATAATATTTTATCCTCTGGAAGTGTTGTGATATGTCTTAAGGGACTTTTCACTTGAGATGAATGTTGAATGATGGACAGGTGTTCTCCATACGGTAGGATTGGAAAACTCCAAGCAAAGACAGCAGCATGAACAAAAGCATGGTGGGATGAAATGACATGGTATATTCACGGAACTGCATGCATTTCAGAATGGTGGGTTTGTAGGATGGAGGTGAAGGTGACCCACTATGAAATAAGGCTAAGGAGCAGGAAGAAGGATCTTATTACTCAGTTTAGATTGGCTGACTGAGTGTGGGGAGTGACTACAAGTAAGGGTAGCATATGAAAAGAGAGACTCAAGGGCCATGAGAGCAGTTTGAGAGGTCAGTAGGCCAGAAGAAAATGCAGCTAGGAGGATAGCGGACTCAAAAGCCAGGAGAGACTTGAAGGTCAATCAAGCTGAAGGGATGATCAAAGGATATACTGATACAATGGACAGTGATGTCAGTATTCAGGGATATGAGAACGTGAAGTAAAGAGTCAAGTACTGAATAGTTAGTCTGCCATTTTAAGAAATTAAATCTGAAAACATGGAGACTGCACCAGAGTGATCCATTTATTTAGAGCCTAACACATGGAAGCTGGGAAATCTCCTCAAATGGGCATTTGTTAGACTACGTGGTTCAATGCAAAGCCCATGGCTTTTTTTTTTTTTTTTTTTTTTTTTTGTGAGGAGATCAGCCCTGAGCTAACATCCGCCAATCCTCCTCTTTTTTTTTTTTTTTGCTGAGGAAGATGGCCCTGGGCTAACATCGGTGCCCATCCTCCTCCACTTTATATGGGACGCCGCCACAGCATGGCTTACCAAGCAGTGCGTCGGTGCGTGCCCGGGATCCGAACCAGCGAACCCCGGGCCGCCGCAGCGGAGCGCGCGCACTTAACTGCTTGCGCCACCGGGCCGGCCCCAAAGCCCATGGCTTTTGAAGTCTGGAGACCCATGTTGATTTTCTACCTGTGATTCTGTATCTACGGGACCTTGGGAATTTATTTAACCTCTCCAAGCATTGGTTTTTACATGTATAAAATGAATAATAATACCTACAGAATATTGTGAATATTAAGTAAATTTATGTAAAACATCCAGCACAATTTTTGGCCCACATTGAATACACAGTAAATGTTAATTTTCCTTCCTGTAGAAAATCTTCTTGAGGTATGTTTGCATTCTGCAGAGCTTACAAAAGGGTTTTGTCGTAAAACAAGAGTCAACATCATCGGCAGGAATATATAAATACCACAAGAAAAGAACTGTGTTAAGGGTAAAGCCAATTGTGGCCGAGCAGGATAGAATTTAGCAGCATTAAGCCCTAGGACTACTGTGAAAGAGACACCAGCAGAGAAGCTGTCTCCTTGATAATTAGGGCCTATGGTCCTTCTAGGCTGGTACATACAAAATGTTTTTATGAGCTTATCCTCCTTTCTTTACAATATGAAAAAATTTTATACTTTCTAATTTTGAAAAAGTACTTTATAATTTTGAAAAACTACTTCCTGCTTAACCCAGTTATGAGCAATTCAAGTAATGATTTCAACCATCAAGAAATTGCACTGAAATGCTATGTAACATATTTTGCAGAACTTAGTCTGTGAAAGTAATTAGTAAAACAGCTCTATTTTCACGTCATTCAATTAAATCAAGCTCTCATTATTTGTGTTCCTACTATGTACTAAGCTATGTGAAGTGCTGTGGATAAAGGATGCATAAGATATATTCCATTCCCTCAAAGATCTCATGTTTTAGTAGCCTATTCCTATTTACGTGGGTTTTTCATGGATATATAGTAACTTTACATACCACTGTGGGTCACACTAGAGCAAAGGTAGAGTTAATAAAATTGGGTAAAATGTCCTACCACTTTACATTATTTTTTAAAACCAGTCAATGTCCTTTTCCACAAGAAGTTTATCTTGTCTTGAACTATATCTGAGTGTCAAAAATAAGACAGAATGTCTAATTCCAGAATCAATTATTTATTTTCAATGGAAGAAATTATTTTACTAGGCCCAAAATATCTTGGTATCAAGGAAACCTTGTTTCAGCAATGTAATACAATCTTTAAAGGCAGATATTATTTCTTGCTCTACTTTCTCAAGAACAGGGCTAGACTATCCAACGTGGCTCACCAAACTGCTCAGTACCCCTTCTCCAAGGCTAGTAGGGAGAGTGATAAAACTCTCTCTTACTTCTAAATGTGCATTTCTGCTCCTGGAGAATACCCTTGACTTCTTATTTTTACTCTCTCGTTTTCCACATCCAAATCGATGTCTAATGATGCTAATTTCTAAATATTTCTTGAATCTACGCGTCTTCCATCCTACTCTCTCTGACTATGTCAGGGCCTTATGTATCATCCAAACCATTGTAATGGCCTCCTAAACCAACTTTTGCTGCCGCCGTCCTGCTCTATTGGTAAAGTGATCACTCAGAGAAGAAACATTGACCATGGAGTTCATTTGCTAAAAAGCTTCAGTGGAGCCTTATTGTCTACAAGAGAAAATCCAAGTCTCTTTGTTTAGAATAAAACATCTTCCATAACTGACCCTTGCCTACATGTTTGGCCCTTCTTCATGACACTCTCTTTAGCTGCAACATTGAAAAACTGCATTTCACTCTTCTCTATCTGTGCTCCCTCTGAAAACTCTGTTGGAAATGCCCTCTCCCTATCTTTTACTTCTTCACTTGACCACCTTCTACTCAGATTTTAAGAATAAGGGAGCCAGCCTGGTGGGGTAGCGGTTAAGTTAGTGCAGTCTGCTTCAGTGTCCTGGGGTTTGCAGGTTCAGATCCCAGGCGCTGACCTACGCACTGCTTATCAAGCCACGCTGTGGCAGCGTCCTATATAAAGTAGAGGAAGGTGGGCACAGATGTTAGCCCAGGGCCAATCTTACGCAGTATAAAAAAAAAAAAAGAGGAGGATTGGCAACAGATGTTAGCTTAGGGCTAATCTTCCTCAAAAAAAAAAAAAAGAGAATAAGTTCATGTGTCGTTTCATCCAAGAAGCATTCTCTGATAACCTTCCTTCAGGTGGGGTCAAATCGTATTCCTCTGAGCTTGAATCTCCCTCTGTGTATCCTTTTATCATAATGCTTATTATTGAAGTTGCCTGTATAGACTCTGAGCTACTTGATGTCAAAAATCATATGTTCTTAGTCTTTGTGGCATTATCTTCTATTGTGCCTGAAACATGATTATCACTCAATAAATATTTCATGAAGCATACCAACTTTCCCTTATTTTCCAAAATATGTGCAATATATCCACCATGGTTGCCATTTTTCCATGAACATTTCTCCTCTCCACTCAATCGTACTAAATAAATTTGACAACTCTAACCCCAGTACTCATGATAATTTATGAGACTTGGTGTGAGCTTTCCCAGCTGCTCAGATTTGGTAATTTATAAATAGTCTGTGTTTTCTAGACCTTAATTATTTTTAAAATTTATTAGGGAATTTTACTCCAGAATTATCAGATTTCTTTGGTAGCCTGTGGAGAGAGACTCACAAAAGACACAAAATCTAAGTTAGTGACAGTCTCTATCTTGTTTACAGGCACTGTATGCATTCTATTGACTCCTTCAAAGAATCTTAACTATATGAAAAAAGTAAAACTTGCTTTGCATTAATTAGAGTAATGTGATCTTGATAAATTTATCTTTACTACCCTGGCCTCTAATGGCTAAAATCTTAGTTTCAAAATAATCAGGGACCAGATGCAGGTGCTTTGCTATTGGTTTCTCTCTCTTGAAATTGCTGCTGAACATGAACTTAAGCACAAAAACTTATAAGTAAATTCACAGTATACAACTTTCTTAATTTCAACTACCTATCAGCTCTCTGAGCCCCGTGTAGCCTATACCACTTCTTCCTTATATCCCTAACAGACCTTTTGTGGAGTACAGAAAGACAGGAACACCAACAAATACTGGCTAATAGTTTTTAGTTTTTGTCCACAAAGACTTTGATAATCTAAATGTAAAATAAACTTCATTTGAAATGCAATAGTACAGCTTCTACAAAAACAAACAAAAATATATGAAGGTAACCAATACTTATGGTTAGATCTCATAGGAGATTCTTTGAAAGGGAAGCATAAGCAAATGTACCTTAATTCAGAGTGAGTATGAGAGATGGACATTTGAAAGAACTATACCCACACTGGTTTCTAACACATAAAATGAAGGCATGTTTAAAAGTATTCTTATCCGCTAGCAAAAAGTATAAAAATGTTACAATATGACTTCTGTAATTTAGAGGATTTGGATTTTTTATATCTACTACCTCCATATCAAGTAGAATTGCCTTTTCATTTAAGGTGGTCCTAGACATCAGAAGCAGTATTTATGCATCAACTTTCCTGGCAACAATAAGTTATTTCAATCTGAAGTTAATCTGTTTGACCAAAGTTTTTAATCCAATCTTTCCTGTGGGACAAAAATGTTAGAAACAGACTACTAGCAACTTAGTATTTTGCAAGTATTCCCGCTCTCAAAGAAGATAATAATCTGATCAAAGAGGGTGCTTCTGTGTTTTGAATAACAGTATTTAAAACTACTGCACAGCAGACAAAGTAGAGCTGAAAATGTGTTAGATAATTAAACTCACAGGGAGACAATGATTTTACTCCCAACCTCATGGCCTTCATCTACACACCTAATTCTAATCCACCGAGGGAAAAATAACTCCTTAGTCTTATAACAATATACATTCCAATAGTGACCCCAGAGAAGAGAGGAGGACAATAAGGTTAATCTCAGCAACAGATTATAAGAGAAGGGACTTTGGGGGAAATTCTAGCCAGCCATGCATTGCAATAACTAATTTGTACCCAAGAAACCAAATAATTCATATAGAATTTTGACAGATGGAAAAAATAGAATAAATATCCCACACACTAATGACATTGACAGTTACCAGCTGAAGCGCTGTGATTGGGGATTTGGCATGCCATGTTCCACTGCTGCATAGTTATGGGACACTAATGTTTCTTTGGGTGACATTGACAGCATGATGGGAAAACCCAGAAGATGGTAGCTGCCCCCACTGTATTATTTATTATAACTTACCATGTATTTCAGTTCAGTAGGCTTATGCATCCGGACACAAGAAAAGAACGTGAAGTCCCCAAAGGACGCCTAAAACCAAATGGATAAACACAAATTGGAATGTGTATTAGGTTTGCTTTTATATGGATTGACATATATGAACAAATAAAAATTCAGACTAACCTACATTTCTCATGTCCATGGGTTTAAGGGATACATATCACGCTGTTGATAATCTTTGCTAAAATATATATTTATTAGAGAAAATTTGAGTTTTATATAAACAATTAAAAAATAATAATATTTTATAATCTACTACTCAGCAATAACTGCTATTAACTTTTTAAAAACGGTTTTTGAAATGTAACATATGTATGAACAAAATTATGAAATAATTTCCCAAAAGCTCTCAACCAGTAACTGATGGGAGTGTATGTACAGATTGTACAGCACCCTTACTCCTTGGCAAGAGGACAGAAATAACTCTAAGGAATGTGTTTTACACTAGTTCCCAAAATACTTTCAGTGGAATTAATCTCCATCACACACAGCTTGATAACAGATAATTTTTTGACTATCTTCCTTTTACTTTTCTACTGTACTGGGTTCTTTTATCTTCTAAATAAACTAGCAGCATTTGAAATCTTATATCAAGGTCTGGGTGATCCAAAACTAAGACAAATATAATATAGAAAAAATACATTGGCTCTATGAGAAGATTAATAAAACTGATGCATGACTTGAAAGACAGATGAAAAAGGAGAGAAGACATAAATACCAGTCTCATGAATTTAAAAGAGTATATTTCTATAAATATTATAGATATTAAAAAGATAATAATGCAATGATAAGGGAAATTTTATGACAGCAAATTTGTCAACTTAGATGAAATGGATAATTTCCTAGAAAAATAAGTTTATTAAAATTAACCCAGGAATAAATAGATAATCTGAATAATCCTGTATCTGTTAAAGCGATTGAATACATAAATAAAAACCTTTTCCCAAAGGAAACATTAGGTATGTATAGCTTCCCAATTAATTTTACATATTTCTTTTGAATTATAAGTTTCATAATACACAAAAGTAATACCTTTCTAATGCAAAATTTTGATACAAAGATCTGACTAGGGCATTACATAAAGAAAAATTACAAGTGAATCATTCTCATGAATATAGTGAAAAATATCTCATGCAAAAATACTAAATACCCATATTAGCTAATTGAATAGGGTGATACACAAAAAGTATATCATGATTAAATTGGATTTTCTCCAGAAATGCAAGGTCAGCTTAAAATTTAAAAGTCAACCAATGTAAACGACCATATTAAGAGTATAAGGGGAAAATCAATTATCTGAATAGAGGAAGAAAAGCAATGGTTTGGTTCCAGGATATGGCTTAGTCACACGTATCCTGTGTAAGTCAGGATATGAGATATCTGGACTCATATTTCAAGGACTTCTAACTTGAAAAAAAACTTCCAAGATAGGTTACATAATTTTATGCTATGTATCCAACATTTGTAACACGGAGCAAGTTACTTCATTTCTTTGTTTCTTGGTTCTCCACCCCGTAAAATTGCAATCCACAAAAACTTCCGCTCCCTGAACTTACAGTACATCATTGTAAGGATCCAAATTCCATAAAAGACATGTTAAAACATTTTAAGATATATACTAGCATATACCTTTACTGCTGTAATCTAATTTTTATTAAGGTGTGCAAAGAGATTAATGCCACTGTATAAAAAATATGGTATCAGATAGTGCAATATTATATGGAGAAGTATTTTAGGCAGAAATACAATGTTTCAGTTCTTGAGATCTATAATTACTTAAAAGTTTCAACCAGAAATTTAAATTCAGCAAATAAGGCCCCTCTTTATTATTGTCTTAAGTTTCTTCCTTTGCCAGCTGGAAGAAAGCTGGAGGAAGCCAGCTGAAAATGAATCAGTGTAAACGCCATGCATTTTACAAAGACTAATTTGGTTCTCTTTTGTGTTTGACATACTAAATCCTAGGAGTGTTGCAGTGTTTTAAAATACTGTGTAACGCAAACAACTAGACTTCCCACAGGAATAGTTAGTCTACTGAGAGGAAAGGATTTGAGGATTTCCTCTTTTGTTTTAAAACATGTGTATAAAATAAAACTCATAAATATGATTCATAAATCTGTAAGTATTTGCAAATCTTCTAAGTTCATAGCAGACTAGGTAAGATAAAGAAGTAGAAACATCAGCACAATACTCTCCACCAGGCACTATCGTTTACCTCCTTCTTGGGGTTCACAGGATTCTAGTCCTATGTCTGTAATACTATGCATCCACTATGCTTTATTCATCTGTTGACATGCCATCTCCCTTTTCAACCTGGGGGAACTTTGTAGATATAGTGAATTATGTTCTCATTCTCACTGCTCTTGACTGCCAATTTGGTACAGAATAAATATCAACATTTTTATTTTGAATGAGTAAATGAAGCAAGGATTTTTCTATTTTTTTAAAAATATTGCACAAAGACGCTCTTTCTTTTCCAATGCTATGGAGCCAGTATTGTGATCTGATTAGAATCCAGGTCTCCAAATTACAAGGACTATGTTTAGTTAAAAATCACTGTGTTTCCTCTCCCAACAAGAAGAACAACAGAAGCAAAAATAAGAACACGGGAAAAACTTGGTTTACTTTTGTTTTTGGATTGCATATAATCAATAACATTTCAAGAAATTAAAAATATCAATAAATCATATTTAAGTAACCAATCTTGCAACTTGTTTGAGTAATTCAAGCAATGGAATAATAAACATGTGAATTTGAGCTGAGTTTGTTAATATTTATTGCAAATATGGGGTGTGTCTAAAAGGTAGGTGAAAACAGAGAAATCATATAGTTGGGAAAGATAGGGAATGTCTTGGGGACAATGAGTAGAATTAGGAGGAGTGGAATGATCATGTAGGCAATTGTTAAGTAATCAAGTTGAAAAGGTAAGTTGTGTCATTATTGAATGTTGTTACAGGAAATGACAAAACCATAAAAAATTTTGAGCAGAAGAGTGATACATATCAAGCTGAATTTGGTAACGTTAACCTGCAGAATGCGTAGAATTTGGAGAGTACAAAGAGACTGAGAGCAGAAAGAAATATATTTTATTTAAACCATAAGGAGGTACTGAATTAATTTAGAATAGCGGACATTACAACAGTAATGAATAGTAGATACAAGACCAATAAAAATTGACTAGGCATGGCCAATAAGGTTGTAGGGGAGGAGGACAATTCCTCTACTCTCTAGGTCCTTCTGGCTAGTCTAAAAATTAAATTGACGTGAGACAGAATAACAGGAGAAATTCAAATAAAGTTTAACAATATGTATACATAGAAGAAACCCAGCAAAACTGAGTAACTAGTCAGAATGGCCAAAGCTGCCACCTTAAATACCAGTTTCATTTAAAGACAAAGAAGGATGTTGGGGGTAGTGGTTTGGGGCTTCAAAGGGGAGGAAGGTGATTCACAGGGAGACAGAAATGCAAATATTTGTTAAACATTTGGGCTGTCTATAGATAATGGGACCTGAAAGAGATCTTTTGATAAAAATGGGTTTAGCAAGGACTCTCCCAATTTACCAATACTCTGGTGTTGGCCTGTCCTGAGACAGGGCTTCTATCTTAAATTCTTTTAGGCAGTTAAGGGGGAAGGTCAAAGTGTCTTTTAGAGTCTTTTGTTCTTAAAATAATCAAGGCAAAGAGACACATTTTGGGATGGCCATTTCTGATCTCCCACAAGGTAAAAAAGAAAACAGATGTAGTATCTACTTAACAGTATTAAAACAATTGAATAAAGCATTATAAAATACTCCTTTTATGATTTAATACATAATTAAACCAAGCTGTATATTTTATCTGATTTGGTACCTTACTCACTATTGTATATTATCTATCAGAGGATTCAGTCATTTCTGTTTTCACGTTACAGCTTTTCAATAAAAATGTATCTTTCAATATTTTACTATTCAAGTATCCAGATATGCTGTGCACCTTATTAAAAGCTCTAGTCGTTGTGGTCATCTATCACAATCTTTTTCTTACTTAGTTGCTATAAAGAAGAAAACTTTTCAGAAAAAGGAAAGCCTTGACAGTCTCCTGGCCTTTAGAATTGCTCAACCTGGGAAATTATTCCCAGTGTTCTCCTATTTTGTAGCCTGCTTTTGAAGTAACTCCCTAAAGAGTTCTTTCCTTTTTGAGCTCTACCATTTCATACCATTTCATTTCCTGCCTTCCTGTGTGCTGGGCAAAGCGTCCTCTGCTTGGAAAATTGGCTATTTAACACCATAGTTCATCCAAAGACAGTGTATGCATTTGTAGTGTACTGCACACGTAAATTAAAAAAAAGAAAGCCTGGAAAATCATTGTGTAATAGAATCTGTTCTTCTAGTCTGCCTAACCTGTGCACTAGAAACTTATCATAAGTTTCAATTGGACCGACCATATCAGCAATTCATCCTCTCCCCTTCTTTTTCCGCACTGTCCAGTGAAAAAAAGAAACAGATTATATTGCTAAGTGCATAATACCCAAAGAGACCTGGTTACTGGAAGCCTGCCTCATGGGGGCGGGGGTACTTGCTAAGGCCATGTGAGCTCTCTCCACGCCCCTACACTGATCTTCCTTGCCTGAGGACGTCGTAATGTTAATGAAAATGCTTTAGTGATCATAGCTGAACCCTCAATACAAATTTTTGTAAATATTATGTGTAAGTTAAGAAAATTTATGTGAAACAAACTTCCAATATTGCTGAGTTAATATGTTGGTGAAGGCTTAACCAGAAAAGCCTGTTTTGACCCCATGGAGACATTCTGTCTTCTGTCATTCACCTATTTCTGTGTGGTTGCTTTAGGTTCCACGGCCCATTCTGAGCCACAGCACGACCTAGTCTGTGCTAGAACAACCATCTCTGGGTATCATAGCATTTGTATTTGTTTTTGTGACTTCTCACTTTCTGACTGTAATTTAGTAAAGTCTACACTGTACATACAAAGTTTTCAACAAACAAATGCATCTCTAGAATTTTAGCTATTTTTGTTGCAATTTTCCTATTGGAGAGAGCTTTACAAAGCTTATGCAAGCTTGTCTTCCTTCAGTGGCTGTTTTGCATTGTGCCACTTGGCTTGCGATTCAAACGTTAGTTTTTTCTGACCTCCATACGCAACAGCAGTAAATTTTTAGCAAGATATTCAATTTTCTCATGGCAAAATAACAACTACGTAGATGAGCACTATTTGAAAAATTTCTCCCAGAGTGCAGAAATAACTGACTCTGATTACTCCTGTGTCCTGCTTTCTTTTCTAGATTATGAACTCTTCTAGAGCAGGGTGTGTGTCCTCCCTTTATATCCCTAGCACCTAATGCAGTGCCCAGCAAATAATAAAGGTTTGTTGAGTCAATGAATGAATTTACCACTGACAAATATCCTGTTCATAATGTATGATTCACAGTCACCCAAATGGGAGAGGATACTTGGATCAGATAACTTTTTGGACTTCATTTTGTACTTGTGTGATTCCATGATACCATGCATATCTTAATCATCAATATGCATATAAATATTCTACTCAGTTTGATGCAAGTTCATTGTATACTGATTCAAAAGGTTCTGTCTTTCTGAATCATAAAAGTTGGTATTTGCACTTCAAAATGACCTTTTTGGCAGCTATACACAGTTTTGGATAGGGTCTTAAATGCCTCTACTGGCAAATCACATCATAAGTGACTTTTTTCAAAAACCATAATCCTACTAAGGTTTGCAGAATCATAAATACATTAAATTTACAATTAGAGTATGATATTTTTAATGTGAATGGATTCTAAAATAGCCACAGGTGACCAGTTTGGTATTTACAGCCTGTGCCATTTCCAGAGAGATGAATCTTTGTTTACTGACTGTCTGACAGTATAGCTTCTTCCGACGAGGTAAACATCATCTGTGGTTCAGCAGGAACCACACACCATACCCAGTGCCTGAGCAACTGCTATTAGATTATCATTGATTATGCTTTTAGTATTTTCTAGGTCAAGGAAAAGTCTGGCCAGGATTATACAGCAGATAGCAAACTCCATCCTTAGTAGATAGGTCTTTGAAAGCCTTTTCTAGCTTTGGCAGAGATGTACTATATGCTGCAGGCTTACCATGTCTCTTTAGCAGGTCATATATTTTCTTTTATGCTCAGCTGAGTCGAGCTAAGATCAATTTCTAAATCACATTGCCATATTATCCATCTCCACAATTCAAGACTAGGTGGATAATTGTTTGTTATTTTTGAACAAGCCTTTCAGTAATATAACTTGGGAGGGAAGCAGAGGTAGAACATACTTATTTCTCCTAAAGTGTTGAGTTATAAATTAAAATTAAATCAAATTATGTGTGTAAAAACTTTACACTCCAGAGAAAGCGATCTATTTTATACTTGTAGAGGTATATATATACAAAAAATAGAATAATAAAGAACACCTATTAAAAAATTAACTTTAGAAGAAAAACCAGTTTTTCTATTTTAATCCAAACAGTAGAATGGTATAAAACTGTTGGAGAAACATACGAAATGAGGAAAGAATGTATTAGAAGAATAACATTTGCTATCACTATTATTATTGTTATTATTATTAAATTTGCTAGTTTATGTATTATATTTTTTGTATAAAGTATAACATCATGGAGTGAAGGGCATATGGGATGTCTCTGTACTAATTTTGCAACTTTCAGTGAATCTATAATTTTTTCAGAATAAAACGTTAAGAAAAAGAATCACATTTGTCGATATCAAAAGGCAAAATATAACACTGATTATATCATGGATTTTGCTTATTAAAATTCTGAGAAATTTCTTAGTTTGCACTTTTTACATAGAGTAAAACTAAACTTTTTGAAATTGATTGAACAACCAGCAGATGTATAATATAAATTGGTAATGATGATGTTAAAAAGTTAAAGCCATGTTCTTTTTTTCTTAACAACAATGAAAAACGCTGTACTAATAGCGGTCTGCATTGAATAAAATTGTGAAAGAAATAAATGCTTTTCACAATTTCTAAAACAATGAGAAAAATAATGTATAAATCGAAACTCATGAATATTGGAAGGAATTAATGGAGAAGAGTTCTTAGAAAAATCAGAACCTAGTGTGGGACAACCATTTTTGAACTAGACATGGTGATCGTAAAGATCATTTAGAAACATAACATGTGAAGATAGGTAGAAAAACTCTAAAAAGGAATGATGAGAGTTAACTAGCTCAGTTACATGTTAACAAATAAAACAATGCAGTAGTCCAGAAACTTGGTCTTGTTGCATTAAATGAATTTTAATTGACCTGAATAGAGAATCCAGTGACTTATTTTTTTCAAAGGAATTTAATATAAGATAAAGTTGGCTTTACAATCAGTGGTGAAAAGTTGGTGTCCTAAATATATATATATATAAATATATATACTTGTTTATATTCTTGAGACAACTGGTTAGCCATGTGAGAAAACATAAACGCATCTTTACCTCACTCTGTATGCCAAAATATATCCCACGTGTTGCAGAAATTTAAATATAAAATAGTGGAACCACGAAAGTAGTAAAAGAACAAGGAAGGGATGTTTAATCTTCTTGGAATGAAGTCCCTGAAGCCATAAACAAACAATAAAAGGATAAGACTGACTAGGTAAAAACCGAATACTTCCGTACAGCAAAATTGTTCAAAAACAAAGTCAAAAGGTAAAAGACAAACTAGGAGAATAATTTGCAACGTATTTTGCAGACAAAAGCCTCATATTCTGCAAAGAAATGTCTTTCGTTATCTGATCCATAGCTTCCTTGTCAACATCAATTTCTAACACACTTGCCCTTGCTAGCTTCTTTCCCTTCTCACTACTCCTTGTCTTTCTTGAACATTCCAAACACCCTCCTGTCTCAGGACGTTTGAATTACTGTTGCCCCAACTAGAATGTGCTTCTTTCAGATATCCACATAGCAGGTACTCTCATATCTCTTAGTTTCTGTACACAAGTCCCCTCCTCAGCTACTTTCCTGACTATTATAGCCATGAGCTATAATATATACATATATACATATGTACATATATACATTAGCACCCTTGTCACTCTATTTCCTTCTGTTATTTCTTTTCACAGTACTATTACTGCTTGGTGTTATTTTATTTATTTATCTATTTACTTATTTATTTATTGTCAATCTCCCTAACTATTCTCAAAGTTCTTGTGAATAGGAACATCATGTTTTTATTTATCATATTGGCAAAAATTAAAATTTTGATGGTACACAGAGATTTAAAAGATATGGGGAAACACAAAATATCTTAGGGAAGGATGTAGAACACTCTATCAAAATGCCTTCTTTTACCTTTCACTGAGAAAGTACAGACCTAAGAATTTATCCAATATAATCATATGTATATACAAATACATGTTAATTTTATTAGTAGTAGTAATAATAATAAAAACGGAAACAATCAAAATATCTGTTCAGGGCCAATTGAACAAACTGCTAAACATCAAAAAATGGTATATCACACAGTGTTTATAAAGAATGAAGTAGATTCATAACTCTGTTACAAACAATGAACAAGTTGAAGTAAGGAAAGCTACATCAAATCCAATGTATATAATTTGGTTCCGTTTACGTAACAAACAAAAACGTGAAGTTGATAGTTACAACATTGCAGGAAGTGGAACAAGGTGTCTGAGGTAAGAGTAAGACCGAATTTTAAAATACCCGTTTGCACTATTTATTTTATCATTTTATGTGTCATTGAAACAACATCAACAGCCACGATGAAAGAGAGCGACAGAAAGAGGGTAGGGTGCAAACTAACCTTGGGCAGTGATCAGGCTGGTGAAGGGGCAGGAGCTTGACTGTGAAGAACCTTACACGTCATGATAAGATGTCTATCTAGAGGAACGGGAAACCATTGAAGAGATTTAACTCAACGCAAATCTCCCAACCAATTTTGGTGGAGCCGGGGTTTGAAACCAGTTTTGTCTAATTTTCTCTACATCCCAAACGAGATTGTTTAAAGTTGGACAATATGATTTGAAAACTTTGTAACTGAAGTAACTTGTCTAACTTGACGTAGGCATGCTATATTGTTTACTTGGTGGTATCATCTCTACACTGGAGAGTGGATATTCTGAGAAGTAAAACAGATCCTCTAAATTTAAATGTATAAAACGTAGATTATGTGTCTAAATTACAGATATTTTTAAAAGTTAAGTACATTTATAAAACCCCTCTTCTCTCAGATGAGGAGTTATATTTGTAACCTCTCTTACTTGAATACCTTGGAGGTACATATTTATACAATATATTCATTTCTGTGTTTAGCTTGATATAGTAGGAATTTTGCCTAAAGTAAATTGTAGTGGGAACTGATAGTACTAACATGCAGGCTTCCATTTTTCCACGTACTCTGAAAATATTATAAATATAAATGGAAAAATACATGTTACCAAAGATTTTTAAAGCTCAATAAATAAATAAATAAATAAAGGATTCCATCACAGCTGATATGGACAAGTCTAAAATTTTGCGTTGGGAAACTCTAATTGTTTCCTTTGTTAAAATTAAGAGAGTAGCAGGTAAGGCTTTAAAGAAAATCACTAGCTTTCTCTTTTCTGAAGTAATTTCATTCTATTACTACGTTTTACTATGCTGCACATTTACTGACTATTGAATAAAGGTGATGCTAGAAGGTGGTTCTTTTCCCAAAAATTATTACTCCATCAAAGATATTTTGAAATTCTTTGATGTTCATATCCTTTTCATGTCTATTAGCCATCCTCCTAAAGGTACACTTGGGATTAAAAGCTTATTAAAACAGCTTTCTAATGAGAATGAGTAGTCTTGCTTCTAGTCTGTTCAACTCTTCCAAGCCAGCTAAAGCTCTATGTCATTTCTGTGCTAAAGCATCTTAAATGATGCCCCACTGTTAAAACATAGCATCTCAAATCCTTTGTTTGCCACTGAAAGCCTTTAAGATTGTGAGTATTATAATATAACTGGATCACTCGACATACAGATAATTAGAGGAAAACGGTCCCAATTTGTGCGATCTGAGGCGTGGAACTAGATCTTGCCATTGGAAATGGGGCAAAAGCCGAGGAACTGCACTAGAAGCAGGCATGTAAGAAATTCCGACCAGAATGCCAAACCTGTTATTCCTCCTCCTCCTGAAAAATCAATAGACACCATGCCAGAGATCAAAGGGAAAACATGGAGGGAACGGAGTAGTAGTAGTAATCCATATAAATTGCTTGTCCTGAAGGGGTAGAAAGGATGGAGGGAAATATCCATACATTAATAAAATTGTTCCAATAGGTTAGCGGAAAGTTACAATAAGAGATCCAGAAATCTCAGCCGATGTTCAGAGACAAAATCATTTTAGAAATAAATACTATATTTGAGAAGCACTTCAAGATTTGTATTTTATTTATCCTTTTATATTTATACATAGTAAAATAACAGCTAATATTTATGTGAAAGTTAGTTATGATATACTAGGTGCTTTCCATGCATTATTTCATTTCCATCCTCAAAATAATCCTATGAGGTAAGAACTACTATTATCACCAGTTTATGGGTTACAGAACAGAGAAAGTAAATGACACATCCAAGATGACACTGTTAGTAAGTGACACTGTTGGGATTGGAAGCCAAGTTTTACTGACACTGGAGTCTATACTTTGGGCTTCTAAGCTACTCCCACCAATGACTGTTGCATATTCCCAATGCTACACAACTACAAAGATATTGTTAGAAAAATAGAAACCAGAAACCCATTGCTGATCTATAGAGTTGCAGTTGCTTTTCTGAATAGGAACTGAGACTAGACCTGTACTCTTCAGAGAATGACCAACTCTTTCTGAGGACCAGATTTCCTCTTTTTTTTTTTTTGGTGAAGGAGATTGGCCATGAGCTAACATCTGCTGCCAATCTTCCTCTTTTTGCTGAGGAACATTGGCCCTGAGCTAACATTTGTGCCCATCTTCCTCTATTTTATATATGGGACGCCACCACAGCATGGCTTGATGAGTGGTGTGTAGGTCCATGCCCAGGATCCGAACCTGCAAACCCCGGGCCACCGAAGCTGAGTGTGCAAACTTAACCACTAGGTCACCAGGCTGGCTCCCAGATGTTTGTTTTGTGAACTTTCCTTTGCCCTCAGTCCATTTTGTGCCCTTGGCTAGACAGTTTCCTCCAGTGTATGCTCTTTGGCTGGCTGGCTCATTCCCACTTACATTCATTTCTTTTTGTTTCGTCTACTTAACGCTTGCTAATGTTCTAATAAATAATTTATTTTTTGTTACTTGATCCATGTTAGCTATCTTATAGAACTATCTATTTTATAGAGCTATCTATTTTAGGTAATGAACAATAAGGATGTTTGCAAAGTAACTTTACCTTGGGCTCGTTCACCAAAGGAATCTGAAACGTTAATTTTTCTTTCAGTTTGTGATGGTAAAACACTTAAAATAGGAAAAAAAAAAAGGTAGTTTAGTATATTTATTTCATTTGCTTTTATTTAATACTCTAATAAGGAAAAATATTATTCTACCTTAGTGTTTAGGTGCCTGTATTTTAAAATTGTTTTCAATGCTTACCTTATAGATGGGGAAATATTTTAGCTATAATTGATACTCCTAACAATTACAATCTATTAAGACTCCAACCTAATCATTTCATTATACTGAATTATTTGGTTTTAGTCTGTGGTGCACTAATGTAGCTTTTAACGTCATTGGTTTTTACATCCTTATAATGAGCTCCTTTGTTTTACTACACAAAATTATCTTTTTATTGATGTTCTGAGGTAGACACCCACAATAGAAGATCATCAAAATGAAATGAGATTTTGTGATTCAACTCTCATGTTTTGATTTCTTCAGTTATTTTATCTCACTTTCTGGTCGCAGGTGTTTTTGTAGATAAACACTTGGATTAATTCAGAAGCCTTAGAGCTCCTCACCCATTACACATTCACAAGTCTAGGATCAACAAGGTACATGGTAAGGACTCATTCTCTTGTAGATGGAAGAGTCTAGTGTAAGAATAAACTAAATTAACCAAGAAATTCTGTTTCAGAGGGTCAAAAAGATAATCAAATGAGAAAAGATATATGAGTGGGGAAACATACTAGGGACTAAGATCTGCATGGAATTAAACCCCAAGATGAAAAGTTTGAAACTGGTTTAAGGGGCATTGAGAGTCATTAGAAGGTTTTGGAGAAGAAAAGGAGATTTTTGAGAGAGGATGAAAGAGATGACTTGAGTGGCAGCACACTATTTGACAAATTACCTAACCCCTCCTCCAGCGACAACAAAACAGACTGTTAACATAACTGCTGATGGATTCTTTCTACTATATTATCATATTCAGTCAAATATATGCAGATTTGGAGACCAGCCAGCATCATTCTCATACCCATTCTCCAAAATGAAAATACTTGCTCCTAATCAGCTTACCATACAGACTTTTTGTGTCCTTATCCTACCTTCTCTTTGACTGAAGATTCAGAGATTTTGAGCACATGGAAAGGAATTAGTTTGGGATTGGTAAAGGTACAAATTATAGTTTGCATATGGAAAGAAGCAACATGGATTATGTGTGGGTAAAGATAAATTCTTGCTTGAAGGGTAATAAACTACAGGAATCTTGCAAAAATTCCCAGAAGGTGGTTTCTATTTTCTCTGAGAAAATAGAAAAGTGCTCAAATATACAGGAAAGTGGCTGTAAAGATTTAGAAGAGTAGCATGAATTTGGAAAAACATCTAAGCTGGAGTGATTAGAGGAGGATGCAATCAAGGAAAAGTAAATAGATTTTCTGGCTGAACTGAGGACTCATTGGCATCTGCAATTATATCTGCATGGTAACACTAAAATCTAGGTTTTAGTGTTTTCCATAGGAGTACTCTGGAGACAGGAAAGGCAGATAAACAAATAAATCTGAGAATTGATATTATTGGATATAATCTGGCTGAAATGATGGAACATGATTTTAGGATGAAAAGGAGATACAGAGGAGTGAAATGGGGAGTAAAGGTGAGGAGGAGAAGTAAGGCAATAAAATATTGGGAGAAGATGTGGGGTCAAAATGAGACCTCTGAAAATTCTCTACTTGATAAAAGCAATGGGAAAACTGGCAAAAAAAAAAAGTCAGAATCAACTATTTCAGATCTCTGGAAATTAACCAAAGGCTTGTAATAATCAGGGGAGCATTTATTCAAGAAAAATGGCTGTATTTCTGTAAGAACTGCCGGCTCTGTGGTATTTTAGCTTTTTCTATTCCCACCCCCTGCTGTTTAACGTTTGCAGTGAAAACCAGCAACAGGGCAACCACTGGAGGGAGCAGAAGAGGGCTAGACCTCTTTCAATGACGTCTTCTCAAAGAACTGCCATTATTTGATGTGTCTGGCGGTTCCCTAGAAGAAGCTTCCCACTTCCAAAGCTATTTATATTGACAGGATTTGGAGCTCATCCAGTGTGAAGAGCCGTTTCCCTGGGGGAGTTCTGCGGGAGAGCATTGGTCATAAAAAATTGTGGCAATTGTTTAACTTCATGGTTTCTTGAGGTAGTGGATAACAGTTGGGGCAAAAATAGTGTAAACAAAAATATGAAAAAGAAAAGCTGGAAATGAGATGTCCATAGGGCTTTGGAAAGCTCTGAAATATTACTGGGAATCTAGAAGGTCACATACATGTGTAGAGCACACACCGCAGGTAGTGTTCTTTCCTTCTCAGGAAAGACATAAGAAGACCCTGAGCTCTCATCTCTGGTTGAACTTGTAGCTCTGGGCAAGCAGGAAGTGAAGGCAAAGAAGGAATTGATAAACACCTGGCTGAGTGTTGAAGGTATGCCCAACATGTACACAGAGACCCTTGACAAAGACTGAATTGTATTTTCGCCAAAATCGGTTGTTCATATACAGTGGGGATCTACTTCTGGACGTTGACATGTCCCATTGATATATATGTCTATCTTTCTATCGATACCACATTGCTATGATTACTATAGATTTGTAAACTTCCCATCTTTCTCAAAAGTTGTTTTGTTGTTGTTATTTGAGTACTTGTCATTTCCATGTGAATTTAGAATCAGCTTTATTCCATAAAATAATCTTTTTTTCAAAGGAATTCCATTGAAAATATAGTTCAGTCTGTAGAAAACTGAGATCTTAACAGTGTTGGGCCTTCCAATCAATGAACAAGGAATATCTCTCTATTTCTTTAGGTTTTAAAATTTTTCTCAGCAATGTTTTACATTTTTCAGTGTCTAAATCATTCATATGTTTTATTGGATTTATCTTTAAGCATTTTAAATTTTATGCTAATTTAAATGATATTTTTTAAATTTCAATTTCATATTGTGCATAAATACAATTGATTTGTGTGTAGTGATCTTGCACCCTGCAAATCATGCTAAATTCATATACGAGTTCTAGTAGCATTTTGTACATTCCATTGGATTTTCTGCATGGATGATCATGCCATCAGTGGATGGAAACAGTTTTAGTGCTTCCTTTCCAATCTGGATCTTTATCTCTTTATTTTCCTTCCTTGTTTGCACTGCCTAGAACATCCCATACAATGTTTGATAGCAGTGGTAAGGCTGGATGTCCTTTGCTTTTTACTACCTTATGGAGAAAACTTTCAACCTTCCACCAGTAAGTATGATATTAGCTCTTTAGAAGATTTTCTTTTTCAGGTTGAGGAAGTACACTTCTTGTCCTAGTTAGTTGAGAGGTTTTTTGGTTTTGTTTGTTTTAATGAGGAATTAGTGTTTGACTTTGTCTAATGTTTTTCTGTGTCTATTGATAATAAATATTTGGTACTTTTTTAGTCTTTACCATGGTAAATTACATTGATTTTTGAATGTTAAGCCAGCCTTGCATTCTTGGGATGAACTTCACTTTGTCATGAGGTATTATCTTTTATATGTATCTGGATTTGATTTGCTAATATTTTAATGAGAATTTTATTGTCTGTGTCCAAAAGGGATAATATTCTATAGTTTTCTTTTCTTGTAATGTCTTGCTGGTTTTGGTAACATAATGCTGGCCTAAAGAATAAGTTGGGAGGTATTCCCCTATCTTTAATTTTCTAGAAGAGTTGTATAGAAATGGTATAATTTCTTCCCTAAATATTTGGTAGAATTTACTAGAAAGTTACCTGGGCCTGAAGTTTTCCTTTCAGGAAAGTTTTTATTTACAAATACAATATATTTCATAGACATGAGGCTATTCTTGGTATTTATTCTTCTTGAGTGAACTTTGGTGGTTTAGATCTTTTAAGGAATTTGTCTATTTCTTCTAGGTTGTTGAACTTATTTCTATAAAGTTGTTTCTAATAGTCTGTTATTGTCCTTTTAACATCTATAGAACAGTGTTCCTCAACATTATTTTAATCGTTCCCTTAAGGAATCTTTTTAGACATTTTTTCCCTAATTTCCCTCCCATAAAATTTTAATTTTCATTCCACACATATACTATATGTCTGTTTATATATTGCACATAATCTGTGCTTTATAAATAAAAAGAGTAAGACCTTTTTTCTCCCACAAAGCAATTTTTTCCCCTTTGGGGAAATATCATCCCCCTGAAGATGTATGCTATAGAATCTATAGTGATTTCCCTTCTCTCCTTCTTGATATTAGGCTTTGCCTTTGTCTTTCTCTCTCTCTGTCTGTCTCTCTCTCAGTCTCCTTCTCTTTCCAGAAATTTAATCTAGGTTCTCTTTGTTATCAGCAGCTGATTTTCCTTAACAGTGAAACTTGGGGAAATTTTCAGTCACAAGCAAATTACTTTGGTTTTCCAAGAATAATAATAGTAATGTACATTTTCTCTTTTTATTAGCTTTATACTTAATTTTTCCTTTTTTCTCAGATCTTGAATTTACTCTACTTGCTATCTTATTTAAAGAAAAACATAATTTTTCTTATGTTCACTGTGTTATTATTTGCTTCAGAGATACTTATCATTCATTAAACATTTTTGAGAAGACATTAAAATTTATGTTAAACCAAGAAACTAACTGTGGAAATGTCTTGTTGGATGGCATATAAGTTAAAAAATAAATTATTATTTTACATAAGATATAAAAGGTATTACTTTTAGACAAGGTACGGTAGAACTCTCTTTCCTGCAAGTACACTTTATACCTGCTATCCTCTTATAATCATCAGTAATAAAGTATAACAATTGTAATGCCCATCAGGGGTTACAGAAAATAATATATAAATAATATAAAAATTAAACACAATAATAACTATTACCTTCATATTGTACTTTAGCACTTACAGAATACTTTTATAACTTCTCTTAATTGATTGCCACGATAACACTCTAGGTTGGTATGATAATATCATTCTTTCAAAATATATACATAAGGACTCATAAGTTTGAGTGACTATAGATGCCTATAGAGCTTTTTTTTTAGTAAGCTTGGAACTCATATGAGTATAAACACACAAAGCTTGGTATCTGCGATCCTAAATGCCTAGGTTTGCATATACACTTCTTCTGTAACTAAGGATTGGTTTTTGTGCCTAGCCCAAAAGATATTTGTAGCTATTGCAGGAAAAGATAAATACTAAATATTTCTACTCCTAAAAGCTTTACAACCATTGCTACAAAGGAGGAAGATAATACAAAACTTTCTCTGCTGTCCAAAGTCCAATAATAGCTGATTTTATCACCTCCTTCTTCTTGGTTAGAAATTGAAGGGAAAATTGCATCACATATTTCGATTAAATGATGAAAAAGTGGCCAAAGCTCGTTTTGACAGATAATTCTCAGTTTTTCAGAAAATACAAGTCTGATCCAAACAAAGAAACTATTGGCATTTTAGGGTCCCAGGACTAAAGACCTGTATATCATATCACTATCAGAGCACTCCCAACTTCTGAATTTCTGTTTCTCAGTAGTATGTCAAATATAGGCCAGACTCATGGAAAATATAGAGTTTAAACATAAAAAGTAGAATGTATTATAAGGGGAGGCTCTGAAAGTCAATAACCACTGAAATGAATACCACTTCTACTAAGTATAAAAATTCTCATTTGCTTATGTGAGAAGACATTAGTGTTACTCATTAAGAGGGAAAAATATTTGTGTGTTGAGAATATGGTTTTAGTAAGGGACAGACAATGAATAATACCAATAAAAATTAGTGCTGTTTGGGAAAACTTGGGCAAGTTACACGGACTCTGTATCCAAATTTTCCGCTCATAAAATATGAGGATTAAGTGAGTTAATATTAATAATTCACTAAAAGTAGTGCCCGGCACATAGTGAGTGATTTGTAAATCAGTTAACAAAGACTATCTCCTAAAAGTTAGCATTTTTGCAATTTGTGCACAGCCTAGAAACTAAGGATTAGGTATTTATCTTAAACAAGTTATAAATTCACAGGCTAAAAAAGGAATAATGTTTATCTATATTCCTTTCTCCAAGAGATAGTTTTGATGAAGATTTCCCCAAACACATGAAAGGCACTGTTACAGACTAGCATGGGCCAATTGTGTTGGTCAGAATAGGCTATGTGTGCTACGATGTCAAACAACCTTCAAATCTTGGTGCTGAAAACCACAAAGGCTGATTTCTGAATTACATTTCATCTCTATCGTAGGTTCTCAAGGGCAATCTGCTCACCATAATCACTTAAAGACCTGTCTAATGAAGCAGCCATCATTTTGAATATTGCTGGTTGCTATGCTAGAGGTAAAGAAATCTCTGGAAGGTTTTACCCTGTCACATCATTCTACTCAACTCATTGGCTAAAATTATGGGATCTGGGAGTTCAACCATCCATGTTCCCCAAGTGAATGAGAACCAAATATCTGTGAGCAGCATTAATAAATATCACAGATGCCTGGTGTGTGGACTGTGGGGTGGGGATGGGAATAAGGGAAGGAAGCAGCCAATATGATTAGGTGGAATGATTGCTTTAGTTCTGGATTTGTACACCATTTCTCTTCCCACTCCTATACTCCTCCTGCCCCCTATCAGCACACACACTCACACATACTTTATGCAAGGCAAACATTCTCATTCAATTATCTATGTTTTTTAGAGAGAGAGAGAGAAAAGAAAACACCAGTTTTAATCTGACATTTATTTGTGCCCCTAGATCAGCCAAAGTTTGTAGCTCTGTGAACTGGAGTTACTGTCACAGTGGTTTACAGTATGGCATCAACAGTTACTCCTTGATTTATCTTATAAATAAAATCTATAGAACCTTTCTTTTTCTAATGGGCCAAGGTGTGACTACCGTAGTGTCAAATTGCCTTTAAATTTAAAAAAATTTAATGTAGAAGGGGACAGGAAGTAGTTTTATTAAACTGAGTTTAAAAAAATAATAAAAGGAAGGTCCTATGCATATATCAGCCTTCATCACCCACTACTCCCATCATCACCTAGCATGAGACCTCATACCTCCACAGGACCACTAACCACCCTGATCAGGATGCACGTGGCGCTCTGCTGAAGTTGTGTCTGTTTCACACAACTCTTACTTATTTCACTTTGTTTCGGTTGTGTAAAAGCTTTAGAGAAAAGAAAAGGAATTTCTTGCCTGTCTAGGATCCTGAACCCAACATAGGGCCAGGACCCAATTGTTAATACACTTTGGGGACATGTAACAATGGATTGGTCACTAGCGCATGAACACAGATGTGCTGCTTTATCTCAAACGTTGCCCTTAGTAACAAAGACATTTTTTTTCCCAAGCATCGTTCATGAAAACAACTATTGGAGGCAGAATTGGTCCTATTTAATTAACTTCTTACTTCCAACCCTCAGGCACAGGAGAAAATAATGAAAAGTCACCATGAAACAGTTGGTGACCACCTACTGAATTTTTGCAATATTTCTAAATGTTTTCCTTCTATGTAAAAGCACTTTTTCTTGTAGCATTTCAGTTATCAGAGAAATTCAATTCTATTAAAATAAAGGAAGATAGTAGAAAAGTGTTACATTGTTTACTTTTTCATTGAATTGTCTTTTTATGTTCATTTTTATGCTTCCTATTCACTCTAATTTTATTTGATTCAGTTGCATATGTTTCCTATTTTTTATAACACTCTGCATTCTGCTCTACCCCACTCAATTTTCATGCATTTATCTTTCCTCTCCAAATAGCCATATTGTATCATTAATGTAAGGCAGCAGAGTGAAGAAAGTTGATGTTTTCACCACTTCTCTTAATATCATAATGCAACTTGTATTTGGTTTATTTATATTTGCTCATTTTTCATATCTATCCAATGGAATTTGAACAGAACACTGATATTTAATGAGCTGAAAACTGATTTTGAAATTGCTTACATTAGAATAACACATAGTGCTTAAGTTGCATGACAATATTGGTATGTCAATATATAATATCATTACTAGCGCTTTCATTTGTTTTTTAATTACAATGATACATTGATAAATTGCACAATGGCCCTGACAAAGTCCCCTCCTTTCAGTTGTCCTTTCTCTCTTTGCCGTAAAAATTGTGATGAATAACGAGAGATGTGGATCAACACTTTAAAGAAATGAAAGCAGTTAACCTGTTGGTGCCATTTATTATTTTGAATTTGCCATTTTTGTACAATAGAAACATTTCTCAATAACTATTTCACAGAAAATTCGAATACTGATACATTTTCCATATGAGTTCTTCTATCTGTTGGTACCTCGAGTTGGTGTCTAAAAAAAAAAGAAACAAACTATGCTCCACTTGTTATGTTAAAGTCAAAAGACAAGAGTGATATCAAAATAAGCCAACTTTTGAAAGTAAGAGAGTTGTCATGGATGTCTTGTGTATGGGGACAACCTTCCACCATTTTCCATAGATGGGAGCTAAGTAATTATTTTCTTGTGTGTGGAAAACTTGGAGCAAGTAGCAGGTTATATAAGATAAGTATGCACAAAGTTCCCACTTTAGTTGGGTGGCCACAAAGAAACTTATCAAAAGATTTAGTTAAAGTTAAGATTCTTAATTTCAGAATGTGACTATCACTCTGAGAATTAAGGTGTCAGGAGGCAGTGTCAATAGTTTTAGGGAAAACTCTACATATGAAGATAATACTACCAATTGTAGATACAGAATATAATTATAATGGTGGTATTAAAGAGAATAGATTTTTATTACATTGGCTGAAATTGATCATGCTCTTTCATGTATCCATGACTTTTTATAAGTTATCCCTCTGGCTAGATCCTTTTCTTTGATTCATCTACGTAGGGAACTTATATTTGACCTTCAAAATCAGTTCAAATATTAATCCTTCTTAGGACTTCCCTGAGCCCAGGTTAGAACTGATCTCTTCTACGTTACCCTATCACTGAAGCACACTTACTTGTTTACATTTCTTGCTTGTCAAGCAGTGAATTCCTACTCCAGAGCAAGGACTTCCATTTTCTTTGTATATATTACTGGTCCTAATAGGTATGTGTGATGTAAATGTGTGCTAAATGAATGATTCACATGATTTTTGTCATTATAATTCGTGGTAACTTCTTTCTGGTGGGAAATAGCTATCAGGACCAATTGTCTTCTTTCACTGCTTCTGAATTTAAGATACTAAAAGCAATGTTTTGCATATTGTGTTGGCAGGATGCCACAGATCCAGGTCATTTAAAATACTTTGACAAGACAATGGAATAAGAGGATTGATGGCAGAGAACAGATTACATGTAGCTAGTGAAAGAAGGTGTTGAGGAGAGAAAAAAGAGCACAACCCTGCGATTGTAGACATTTAGTTCTACATGAAAGAAGACAATCAGGAGGATAAGTTAAGGAGACAGGAGGCTTGGTTAGAGTTTTCCACAACAAAGAGGAGACCCATTGTTTTTGAAAGACCAAAGAGAAATATTATTTGGACTTCTACTCCATCTGCTTCCTACTCTAACTCTGCGATTGCTGACAAAATTGGGAAAGTCTCTCTCAGTGACTTCCTCTTAGTAAGCTTTCTACTTTCTCACCTCCCATCATCATGGCTCTATAGTTACCTCTCCCAATAGACGGTGAGTTACTTGAAGTCAGTACCCTGGCTTTATCTATCTTTCTATTTCCTTGCTAGAGAATCAAAATTTATTTGAACAAATATGTAGAATTTTGATCATTTTTAGAAAAATATTCTTTTTTGTATTAGCTGTATGGAGTCTGGCCATATATGAAAATCTTATGTAGAGCATTATAATGCTAACAAATACTCTTGGCTTCAGGTGAGGCATAACAAGCAGTAAATGCAACAACTTGAGAAAAACAGAAGACCTACTAGATATGACTGGGACAGTTACAGAAATTTTCATAAATATTATTTTTGCAATCTTCAAAGAACTCGTCTTAGAGAAATGTCAAAATAGGAAATAAGGATTAAAGGCTATATTCTAAGATATTGATAGGAAGGTTACCTTTAATAGTGAAAGTTATAAACTAAATTTCAGCAAAAGGATAAACTGATCAATTATTCCTCATTAATTCAATGAGATATTTATACAGTCATTATACAATCATCAAGATTTCACAGACACATAGGAAAGAGTTATAACATTTAAAGGGAAAAAAAAGTGAAGCAATGATTGCAAATGCTATATGATTTGCAATTACGTTAAATAATATGCACTAAATGAAGAAATGGATAGAATAAAATGTCATTATAGTAATAGTTTTAGGCTGCTAGGAATAAGGCTGTTTTTAATTTTAAAAAAAACTATTCTTAGGGTGATTGTGTTTAAAATAAAGATAAGAGAAAATTTAGGGGTTTTTTGTTTGGTAGGTTGGCTTTTTTTTTTTTACATCTTGAGAACTTCAGTGTGATGACTTAAAGGACAAAAAGTGATTCTCCTTATAAAAGAGCTTCCTATATAATTCATGTCTCCAACATTTCTTAAATATTTCCTAGCACCTGCTATGTCCCTTGGGCATTTCTATTTTATTTTTGTCATACCAGCCGTGTCTTAAAACAACACATATCTTACAATTATGTAGGTCAGAAGTCCAATACCCTGGCTCAACACCATCCAGGGCTTCAGAAGATCAATGATGTATGTATATTGTCAATGGTCAATTGAAATACGTTGTGGTGGCAGTGACCACAATAGGCAGCTGCTGTCATCATTGTTGATATTTTTAGCAGAGGTGCCAAGGATTGAAAGAGCTTGGAAGATTTAAGTGCATCTGTCTCTGAAAACAGTGTTGCTCCTTGAAGGCTTATGGCAAGGTCGGGTTAAGTACCAAGTGCTTGGCAGTTATAAACAGTGGACACTGAGGCAGCACCCAGTGGACTGGACTGTGCCATTAAAAAGCCAATGAGAATGGCAGTTTGGGAATTTGGCAGAGCAGAGACTGGCGAATGCAGTCAAAGGACACTCACTCATCTAAAAGCAGCCCTCTGGCACCAAAGATTCCCCTCACCTTCGAGGCTATTCCAATGCTAGTATTTTCTCCTAAAAAATATCTTTTATAAATGTTGAGAAATCTGCCAATTTTGCAAGCCGGTCAAAACTCCCAGCAAAAACTGCTTTTCATCTTTAAATGATTTCATAATCATGAAAAAATTAATGTTTCGAAAACTCTTCTACAAGGCAAGATGAAAAAATAATTAAATGTAAAAGACTAGGTTGCAGTATTTGAACTCTACCTCTAAATTGGACTTAGAAGCATAGGGAATGAGTAATTTATTGGTCCCTATTTTATAAGTTTCCTCTAATTGAACAGAAATAAGGCACCTGGGTCGTTGGGTGGTGGTGGTGGTGATTTGGGTGTGTCTGCGTGTGCGTTTGTGAGTACGTTTATGTTTGTACCTGTAGGTCTTTGCTTTAATAGGCAGGACCTGTCTAGACTGGAGAGGGGCCAGTGCTACTACTTTTGTTTTATTAAAAGCTCCAGATTTTCCTTCCTAGCTGCCAGGACCACATTTCTTTATATTTCCAACAAATGTTCAAGATTTCAGCCCCTTGTCAAGCCAATCCCTCCCTTTGCTCTTCATGTCACCTGCTGTCATAATTGCTGGCCCTGCTATGCTTTTATTTATTAGGAGGAAAGCTGGGGTTGTGCCCATGGAGAGGAAATAGTAAGAAATGTGATTAAAAAAAGGGAAAGATTAGAATCCTCCAAGCATCCTGGAAAGTAATGCATTTGGAGAAACATTGTCCCCAAATCATTGTGGGCATCAACCTAATTATAAAAACTCTGAGGACACTGTCTGGGGTAGCGGTGGCCGCCTCCTGAAGAGCAGCGGGAGCCTTTGGCTGCGAGCAGCCCTGTGTGGTCTCGCAGTTCAAAAAGGAGGATGAAAAAAACACGTGTGGGAGTCTGTAGACAGAGCGAGCTTCAGTACGTTGTCTTTGAACACTTTGAGTAAGGACAAGGACTCACATGGCAACCAAATGTACTTTCCCTGCTTAACTACCGCGTTTCAGCCTGATCGGTGCCCAGCGTCTTAATTAGGCACCTCGCTCCACACAGAAAAGATGGCACAGCAGTGCCGCTTCATGTTTATATATTCTGCTCAGTCCCCTTTGGGTATAAGAGCTGTTTTTGATACTAAAACTGATTTGTATCTTTTTCTTTCTCTTAACCTTGGCTCTACAGTCTGCTAGATGTCTGTGGTGGTACTCACCTCACCAGAGGGGCCGTACCTCACCACCCAGACAACTCCTTACCTTTGCCATGCAAGGAATGAAAACAATTGGGATTTAACTGTCTCACCACAACCCTATAAAACCTGACAGCCAGATGGTCAAGCATATTCAAATGACTGCAGTAAAACACAAAGAGAAAATATATATATACATATATTTTTCTATATGTTTTCTATATATACATATATAGAAAAGTGTGAGGGAGACTTTTTCATTCAAATTAAAAAATGCAGCTGGCAAAATCCATCAAAATCTTGAAAAATACTGCATGGCAAAATCTCCCCCCACTTTGATACAAAATTAACATTCACCGACAGTCCTTAGGTAAGAAAAGGAAGGAAATGAATTTGTTTTTGATGCGTTTGTTCTGATCTGAAATATCTTGACACTTACTTGACAGCTCTGGCTATCTTTGGCTCTGGGGTCATGCTCTTATCTTAATCCCTTATGCCATTCAGTGTTTTGCAAAGAAAAGTGTTCATAATTTCAGATTGCACTAGAGAATGCCAGCCTCCAGTGAGCATACAATTCAACACTTCCTTCTTTGACTTCTGCAGATTGCATCACCTTTTAGAGTTGACAGTAATTTGCAGAAAGCAGCAGAGAGGTTGGGCTCAATGCTCATAAAGAATGAATTATGCCAGTTTAAAGTTATCTAAATACTTCAAAAGGGAGCCACTCTCCTTCCTGACAAGTGTTAGACGGGTTGCCATAAGAAAGCTGGGAGGGCTGTAAACAGCAGTTGAGCTTCAAGGAATCATTTCTATAAGATCTAAATTATAAAGACAGAAAACAAAAGAGGGTGAAATATAATGGCAGACAATGTTATACTGTATCTTTATGTATTTCAGAATTTTATTCATCCACAGTAACTCAAGCGTCCCCAAGCTTTTAGAGGAAGCATAGCATGATCCGCTTCAGGCATTGATAGACAAGGATAAAGCCATCTTTCACAATAAATTTCATAGGTGCTTTAAATGAATGTTTAAAAATGACTTGAGTGTTTTAAAGTACTACATAGTAATTATATATTGTGATTATGTATTTTTGAGGGCTATATTTTTACATTTCTATGTGGTACAATGAGCTAGGAGCCAAAATAAATTGGCCCAGGAGCGAAAGGAGTAATAAGATGAAAATGAACAGTCAGTTTAACTTCTCTTTGTCTCAGGTTTCTTGTCTTAAAAGATTGTGATAATTATACCTACTTTCAGGATTGTTGTAAATATTAAATGGTAATTTATAAAATCAGCACACAGTAGTAACTATATATCTGTTAGTTTTTATTCTTCTTCAAATGACCTGGTAGACTGTATTTCCAAATTGTTGATGGGATATGCCATGGTACCTTAGAAGCAAGATCTTCAGACAATGAAAAAGGAAAGAAGGAAAAGTCTGGGTTGGAGCCATGACTTCCTAGGCCAAAGAGATGCTTCCATTTAACTGTGTACAGTGTCAACCTCATCTGCGATATTGCTTACTTCTCCAAATCATGAAAAGTATTAACTACTGTTTTGAAAAAATGGAATTAGATGCCTTTAGAAATAGTGTATCTTTTAATCTTAGAAAAGAGAAGATAAGTGAAAATTTTGTATGTTTACATAAAAGTTATATTTAATTTCGAATAAGGTATTAGTATGTGCACATATACATCAAAGCTCAGCAAGATGGTATTTTGCAATCAAACAGGAATTGAACATTGAGTGTTAATCTGTGTCCAAGAATGTTATGGGAAGCTGGATGGGGTAGGTAAGGAGCAGGGAGAGTAATATTTGTTTACATCAAAAATATAATTTTTTATAGAAAATATTTCAGAGTTTTGAAAATATCTCTTGAGGTACGTTTATAGCAGGATTTTGTTAAGTCTGATGCTAGAAGCAAACGACCTAGAACCATAACCAAATTAATTTTTCGAGCAAAAGAGCATGGATAGATATATGGGAGCTGTAGTGTTTCATGAGGGAAAGAAGGTAGAATAATTGTAAGTAATAAGATAACCAACTGACCATTTGCTGTCATATCTGCTGATGCCTATGGTAGAAACTGACTTAAAAACATCAGAAATGGAAGTATACAAAGAAGGTAGGAAGTAGAATTCTACGACTTGGCAAAGAAAACATGTGAAAGCAAAAGAAAAAATACATAACTAAAATGCCCATGATAATCTATGATCATTCCTAATATTTTAAGGTATTTCAGTCCATAGATAAGCTTCAACTTTTGCCCACATTCAGGAATGCAGCCTTCAAATAGAGAATCTAAAGTACAGTCTCTATTATGTAGCCTGCCGGTTGAAACTACAGCTAATGCAACCACAAGAAATATAAAGAAATGCAGTGGAAAAAAAAATTCTGACATTCCATTTATGGGAAAAATATATATAAGTTTTGGTTTGGATCTTGACCATTTTTTCTAAGTAGAAAATACAAGTATAAATATGGGATATCCACTTAGAGAGTGTACCCATCATTTGCACGTTTGCTCTCAGATCCCCTCCTCACCCTTCTAGTGCTCTGCACTAAACCCCAGGAGCTGACTTCTCATGCTCCTCCCTGTGATCTGGTTTCCTGATAAGTTTGGCCAATAAGAGGCACCGGGAGAAGATTAGAAAGAAGTGTCTCTTCCTCTCCAATCCCCTCACAAGCAGATCTCTCTCATCTTTCTCTCTCTCTCTCCCTCTCTCTCAATCTCTCTCACTCCCCTTCCCCTTAAATAGAACTTTAATCTTGTTAGTCACTGATTTGCCAGTTAAGGCATGTGAAAAGGTGAGATACTGAGCAATTTAAATGAGGCCTTAGCTAATCCTTAGGAATCATTAAATAACTTTTTTCTTTCCTCCCTCCCTCCTGCAACCACTGGAAGTTCCACAAAAGCAGACGCTGAGTTTGCTCAAGACACTTTTTTTCTGATGTGCAAGTCCTCAGGACTCCAGTGAGACTAGAAATTGGTTTTATTGAGGATTACACGGCAGGAAGTAGACTTTTGTAACCACTGAAAAATAAATAAGAAAAAATGGGAGGAAATCTCAAGTTGGTTTTCTGGTTCATAAACAGGAATGTTGAACTTCAAGCGTTTATTAAAATAATACTCAATTCTGCCAATTGTCTCCTAAGTCATATGGAAAATTTAAAATACACATAGCAAACTTGGGCTTGTTTTAGATCCTTTACACTGAAATTCTTTCAGTTTAGAACTCTCTTCACCTCAGGCCTTCCTAAGGCTGCTTATTAATCTCATTCAAGTTTCCAATTGAATATCATCTCCTTACACAATCCTTTCTGACCTCACTACCTAAGAGTATGAATCCATCCATCCCAAGCTCAAAGACAAAGAAATCCTGATTTGCCCTAGATTTTTCTTGTTAATATGGCCCCTTAAATAATAGAACTAAAAATTTTTAAAACAAATTAAAAATTAGATTGAGTGAGTTTACTTGATTATGAGATCAAGTAAACTTGAGATTTCCTCCCATTATTTCACCATAAGATTGTTAAGTGGGCCTGTTTTACTTTTTAACTGGTCTAAATATTTCAGAAAGGCAAAGATAAAAGAAAATGAAAGAATAATACTAATTTCACATCATTCCTAGGTTAAAAATGAGAATTGTCTGACTGAGTTTAACTCCATAATATCCTGAAAAGTGGCCCCTCCTAATGTCACCTCAAATGAATGTACAAACTGAAGGCAGAAACAGGAATCTGTAACTTCATTTTGGGTGGAAAGCTGAAACTTATTTGTTTTTCATTGCCAAGTAACATATGAGAAAAAAAATCACAATAGTCACTATACATATATATTTATTTATTTTATATACTCTATTCATTCTATACAAGCAACTCTGTTTTAGTTGTAAATAGCCTGTTATGTGATTCAAAGATATCAGAGATAATGCTCAGCTTGGAATGTAAATTTTCGTATGCTTTTAAGTCAAGAGAAAAGAAATGAGGTTACAACATTTTGGGTTCTTTCTTTAGTTAAGTGTCAGAAAGCAGTGGACTTGCACTCTAATGTAATAAAAGTTTTCTTTAACAGGCTGTCCATAATATTGAATCCTGGGTTTCAGGGACCACAATGTTAAGTGTCTAAAATATGCTCAATGATGGAATGAGTTTCCTGTGTGAAATAAATAATGTTTGATTAAATCCAGTTTTTGCTTACAGGATAAAATATTGTGTCTGACAAAATTAAATTTCCTCCACAGCCCACACATTAGCATAATGTGGATTTTCCACGCTGCCTTTATACATGAAATAATAAAAGCTGTAATGAATGAAAGTAAGTACAGGTTATTTCAGTAGCAATTCTCCAGTGGTTTCCAGAAGTTTTCATGGCAGATCAGTCGTTTGCAGCTGAAAAAGTTGTTGATGATGACCTAGTGGGCTGTTATGACATATTCTCTCAGATGAAAGAGTGACCACAGAAAATTGAAAGATGTCCAGAAGAAGATCTTTACCTTATTCCAATTTATCATATGTATAAGGGCACCAAGAGATTAAGTTAGACTATTTCCTCCAAGAAAGGCCCCACGAAGAAAGTTGCTATTAATGCAAGTCAATCAGGGTCTAGATGTAGCAAAAAAACACAAAAAACAAAAAAAAAAGGAGAGGTGGTATGGTGAGATTTCTAAGAAATGTGGGGAAAAAAACAACCTCATAGCAAATTTAATTTCAGAGTAAATTGTAGGACAGAGCCACAGAACAAAGCTGAATATTTATGTTTTCACCATATTTAATTATAGTCAATGGTATATCCATTTCCTGAGAGCCTATATTTTAAAATTAGATTTTTTGAGGTACAATGCATACGGAGTAAAATTCAATCTTTTTGTTTGTTCATTTTGATTAATTTTGACAAATGATTGCAGTTGTGTTACCACCACTACAGTCAAGATATAGAACATTCTCATCACCCAAAAAGACTCCTATGAAGTCATTCCCTTCCAGAACGTCACATAATCATAATTATAGAGTATGCAGCTTTCTGAGTCTGGCTTGTTACTCTTATTATAATTCACTTGATGGACATCATGTATTTACATATATCAGTAGTTCATTGTCCTTAGTGCTGAGGTGAGTTGTATTTCATTATATGGATGTGCCGCAATTTGTTTCTCCATTCACCAGTCAATAGACCATAGGAGTGTTTCCAATTTGGGACAATTATAAATACAGCTGCTGTACACATTTGCATGGAGGATTTTTTTGACATATGCTTTCATTTCTCTTGGGCTAATACCTAGGTATTGGTTCATATGGTAAGCATACGTTTTACCTTAGAGGAAACTATCAAACTGTTTTCCAAAGTAGCTACACCATTTTGTAGTCCCGCCAACAACGTATGTGTTCCGATTGCTCCACATTCCCGTCATCATTTGATATTTTCAGATTTTTTAATTAATAATGTTATTTTGCCATTCAATAGATGTGTCTTTGTGGTCTCATTGTGATTTTAGTTTTCGCTTCCCTAATGATATGATGATGAGCATCTGTTTTTATGTGTTTATTTATTTTGTGTCTGTGTTTATTTGAAGCATCTGTTCAAATTTTCTGCCCATTTCTATTTTGTGTTACATATCTTCTTCTTGTTGAGATCTAATAGTTCTTTATGTATTCTGGATACCAATCCTTTATCAGTTATGTGTTTTGCAAAAATTTCTCCTAGTCTGTGGTTTGTTTTTTCATTTTCTTAATAGTCTTTCAAAGATTGGAAGTTTTGATTTTGATGAAGTCCAATTAATCATTCTTTTCTTTTATCTTTCTTGCTTTTTATGTTACATCTAAGAAATCTTTGTCTAACCTAGGGTGACAAAGATTTTCTATGCTTTCTTCTAGAAGTTTTATAGTCATAGGTTTTACATTTAGGTTTATAACCCATTTGAGTTAATTTTTTGTGTATGATGTAAAGTATGGATTATGGTTCATGTGGCCACAAGGACTCCAGGGTCCTCCCCAGGAATTGTCAAGGCCTCAACAAATGCATGGGCCATGAAGAAAACAAAGTATTTTAAAAGATGCAAAAATGCTCTGTGCTATACAAAATTCTCATCAAGTGGCTACAAAATGGTAAATTCAGATAGCTGTGTAACTGATACATGAGGAATTAGACATATTCTGTTAACACAGTTCCTAATTTCTCTTTTTCTTAATTTTATTTTGTTCCTATTTATATTCTCTTGGAGGTATTTCAGGTCAAAAATTCAGAACTGTATGTCAGTGAATTGAATCCACAATTTGCGTTGTTTTTGAAACAATCTGTCATAGTGGTGATAGGAACTTCAAATCATGGTTTTGCCTGTTGGATTTTTAGTCAAGACACCCCTGAAACACAAATTGGATCTAAGATAAAACTTACCTCACCTGATGGTTTGGCTGCTTCAATGAGAGCATATAAATTAAAGTGCTTGCAGACTTTTTTAAGGACAAGATATATGTTAGTTATTTTTATAGAATTTCTTATGTACTTTTTTCTGATTTCCAAAGTAATTAATGCTAATTTTAGAATTTTTAAAAATGAAGTACCTAAGTTTCTATTATTCAGAGGTAATTTGTATTTACTTTTTGTGTTTATTCTTCCAGTATTTTCCTAGGCATATATACAAATATGTATATTTCTCATAGTAGAATATGATCCCATTTGTTTGTTTAATAAAAGCAAATACATCTACGTATGTGCATGTGTGTATAAACTTGTATTTATATTAATGCATTATATTGTTTATTTGTTTTTATAATTTACAACCTTTAGTTATTAGCACTCCTGTATATGCAAAAATCCATGTAGTGTAAATTCACAAAGAATCAAATGTTATGAAGCTCTTTAGTCCTGCATACTCCAAATATATGTCTTTTTTCTTTTTAGTGAAGAACTGATTTAGGGAATGTTTTGATTACTCTTCCAACAGACTAAACCACAATGTAGTTAGAATTTCTTACTAAATTAAAGCTTACATCACTTCAATAAAAATACTCTATGCAAGATGGCCTTTATTCTTCACTTTAGAAGTGAACTGGTGTCTAAAGTATGGCTTCATAATAGAGTGGCTGACCTTATAGTCTGTCTAGAAAGGCGGCAGGAAATCCCATAGCCACAGGTAATCTACAATCTGTTAGTATACATGCTTCCAATTCATTGTGCCAACAGGAGAGTGATACTAGGTCTAGAGTAATACAGATGGTTCCATTTCTTCATGGAGATAAAGCTGTGCCTATGCTAGTGGAATATGACTGAATTGCACATCTAGGAAACTGAAAATTTGTGTTGTTTTTGTTAATTATTTAGTCACATAGATATTTGTAAGTCACACTCTCATAGAGTCAAAGAATTTTCAGTATTTATATTGAGATGACAGTGTTGAAAAGGATCAAATGTTACTTTAATTCACCATCACAAGTCTACTAACATCTTCACTTTTCGTTTTCTTTTAAAAGTCTGATCAACACAAAAATTTTTCATAGTAGAATATTATCTTATTTGTTTGTTTAATAAAAGCAAAGGTGTATATGTATAGATGAAAAATATATATAAATATAAACTTGTTATAAAATTGCAGTATGGGTTATAAAATTACAGTATGGGTGAATTGTGGGTTATGGTGAATTAAGGAATTCATAGAACAGTTTTGAAATCAACAAATCATTTAGAGTGCCTTTTTCTCAATTATGGATCTAATTGAAATTTCAAAAATAAATACTTGTTTTGTCTTCTGACTCATTATAAAGCTTCAGTGACTGCTGAATTTAAATTTGCCAGGCTTTCAAAGAAACTGGTATGAACATTGCATTTGTTAGGAAAAAAAATACAACAGAGTTATGAGATGAGAAAAAGCATCCAATTATGTACTTAATTTTAGTTAAGTTTACCAATGAGACTTTTCCATAATAAAGTTGTTTGAACAACTGGTAATGGAATTGTATAAGAGTTGGAAATGGGTACTCTATTCAGAAACTCAATGAAAACTAGTAAAATTAGAAGGTTCTAAGAAATTTCTTTAGTGAGACAATGATATTTTGTAACTTACATAAATATTAATTTTTAACCAATGTTGTCTTTTTCAAAAAATAATAGTTTGACCATCACTGTCTGGAAACTATCCTTTTTAAGAAAGAGAGAGTACAGTTACTGTGAATATGGGTTGTGGCTACCTGTGGCCAGTTCATAAAGAGTCCTGAAATAAAGCTAAAAAAACTAAGACCATTTACTTAGTGAGAGCTCTGATGAAGGAAAAGGGATATACTCAAGCACCGAGACTGATGATAGGGCTGCAGCCCCTGGAAAGGTGACCAGATGAAGCAGGGGACTAGATATTGCCCAGGCTTTGTAGATTTGGGAGATGTCTGTGGATGAATTCATTCATTCATTTATTCATTCATTAATTCATTTGTGTATGTTCTACAAATATTTACCAAGCATCTGATATACACATAGGAATGTGTTTTGGTGCCAAAATTTCGGAGATAAATAAACACAGCCTGAGGCTTCAGAAGGCTCACAATGTAGTTTGAGAAACAATAAATGCAGTGATAAAAATAAGACAGCTATTATGGGAGCATGAAGGATGTGAATCTCCATTCATTTGTGTCTTGAATATCAGACTTCCTTTTGTTTTTTCTCTTCTTTTTTTTTCTCTTCTTTTTGTTTTTGTTTTTTTTGTGTGTATGTGTGAGGAAGATCAGCCCTGAGCTAACATCCAGGCCAATCACCCTCTTTTTGCTGAGGAAGACCGGCTCTGAGCTAACATCTATTGCCAATCCTCCTCCTTTTTTCCCCCCAAAGCCCCAGTAGATAATTGTATGTCATAGCTGCACAACCTTCTAGTTGCTGTATGTGGGATGCAGCCTCAGCACGGCCGGACAAGCGGCGCATCGGTGCGTGCCCGGGATCCAAACCCCGGCCACCAGCAGCGGAGTGCGTGCTCTTAACCGCTAAGCCATGGGCCAGCCTGAATATCAGACTTCCTTTAAGATGGTCCTACTTCTAATAGAAAATGACACAAACACATTTGTGTCTATTCCTGCACATATGCATTTCTCATTATTACTTATAAAAGAGTACCTATTGCCATTAATCACCATACCTTTTTGAATCTTGAGAATACAAGATTCTAGCCACTGCATTCCATGTGTCCACAGTTAGGTGGAGCTATTCAGGGATAAGGACTCAAGATGATAAGCTTTCACTGGAAAACCAGTGAGATGAGGCTTAATAAAAGATCTTGTGTCCAGATTACATTTAGTAGAAATTGTAGTAGTCTCAATACGGCTTCAGTATTAAGGAGAGTAGAGAATTGTGGCTCTTTATTACAGTATTGGTCATAACATTGAAAAATACTAGAAAGAATAAAAGTATGACATGGTATAATCTTACTCCCTAAAGCTATCTTTCTCGCTTTTTGTTTCATTCACTGTTCTCAGAAACATAATTACCTCAGTTGTTTGAAAAGTATGAAATAAAAGTATGAAGTAAAAATATCATTCAAAAATTAATAAAGTTTAAAATTCTGGTATTGCATAATTTCAACAAATGTCATTTCTGGGGAAAATAATTATGGGGACTCAGAGACGTATAGGAAACAAAAAAGAAAAAAAAAGTCTTGGGCAGTCCCAGTCATTGGAGGAAGTTCAGTGCAAAAAATACTTATTTAGTACCTCCTGTGTGTCAGTCATTTTTATTTTTTTAAGATATGGGAGATATAAATATGTGTAAACAAGACTAAAAACCCAAAAAGAAAAGACATCAAAGGAACAGAGAAAATTAAAATGAGAAAACAGGCATACACTAAGTGTTAGTGAAAAAAAAAAGTAAAGGGGTGAGTGAGATTAAAGAACCAAGAGAATGGAAAGGGATTGTTCTTTTTTTGTTGTTGAGTTGTATGAGTTCTTTATATATTTTGGAAATTAATCCCTTATCAGATATATGATTTGAAAATATTTTTTCCCAGTTGGTGGGTTATCTTTTCATTTTGTTGATGGTTTCCTTTGCCATGCAGAAGCTTTTTAGTCTGATGTAGTCCCATCTGTTTATTTCTTCTTTTGTTTCCCTTGCCTGAGTAGACATGGTATTTAAAAAGATACTGCTGAGACTGATGTCAAAGAGCATACTGCCTATGTTTTCTTCTAGGAGTTTTATGGTTTCAGGTCTTATATTCAAGTCTTTAATCCAACTCAACAGCAAAAAACAAACAACCCAATCAAAAAATGAGCAGAAGATATGAACAGACATTTTTCCAAAGAAGATATACAGATGGCCAACAGGCACATGAAAAGATGTTCAATATCACTAATTATTAGGGAAATGCAAACCAAAACTATGATGAGATACCACCTCACATCCCTCAGATTGGCTATTAGTAAAAAGACAAGAAATAGCATGTGTTGGAGAGGATGTGGAGAAAAGGGAGCCCTCATGCACTGCTGTTGGGCATGCAAAATGGTGCGGCCACTATGGAAAACAGTAAGGAGATTTCTCAAAAAACTAAAAATAGAAATACCAAAGATCCAGCTATTCCACTTCTGAGTATCTAAAGAGCATGAAAATGCTAATTCTAAAAGATATATACACTCTTATGTTTATTGCAGCATTATTCACAGTAGCCACAACTTGGAAGCAACCTAAGTGCCCATCAGTGGATGAATGGATAAAGGTATGGTATACATATACAAAACAGAATACTACTCAGCCATAAAAAAAGACAAAACCATGCCATTTGCAACAACATAGATGGACCTTGAGGGTATTATGCTAAGCAAAATAAGTTAGAGAAGACAAATACTGTATGATTTCACTCATACTTGGAAGACAAACAAACAAACACATAGATAAGGAGAACAAATTGGTGGTTACCAGAGGGGAAGGGAGTGAGGGGAGGGCTAAAGGGGTAAAGGGGCACATATGTATGGTGATGGATGGAAACTAGACTTTTGGTGGTGAACATGATGCAGTCTATATAGAAGCCTAAATATAATGATGTGCACCTGAAATTCACACAATGTTATAAGCCAATGTGACTTCAATTAAAAAAAGAATGGAAAAGAAAATTAATAATTAGTACCTAATAATTTAGGCAATGTACTAGACAATTTCACAAAAAATTCTATATATCTTGTTAAGAATAATCATATTTTCCTTCTGAAAATGATATATGTTAACTATAAAAGTTTTAAGCAACACTAAAACAAATTTCCCAAATCTCATAACACATCAAATGTAATATTTGATAATAATCTTCTCAGATAATTGGAGTGTTTATGTCTGTTTCTATATGTTTAGAGTAAGTGAAAGATAGTGATAAAGATATTTTAGAGAGTAAAATTATACTATAATTGACATTTTTCAAATAAAAGATAATTAAATGTATTTTTTTAGTATTTCAACAAGAAAAAGGAACAAGTCTACCTGGAAAATTTGCTGTACTTTGATTTTATTTTTATGAATGGAAATATTAATTATTGAAAATTAGAGAAATTTAAAATGAAGAAAATATAATTTTCTTCTTTAAAATGAAGACATCATTTTAAAAATTAAGAATTTTTCCCCCTAATTTTAACTACACCTTTCCATACTAGACAGTTTCTATTTTCTGTTCTAAATGGTCAGGCCACTAGTACACTTTATTTTCCAAATTCCACTCTCACTAGAATTTCAACTGTTGTTATTATATTACTGATTTTACATGTCAGAAATTTTGACATTTATATTCAGTTCTTTGACCATAATTCTTCTAGCATTTTTCTTTGTTATATACTTAAAGAAATCAATACTGGCCACGAGTAGTTTAACATTTCTTCTTCAAGATCTTGTGTTTTTTCTGTGAAGAAATATGAGGACAATTTTCTTCTTTCTTTTTTTCTTTTTTTGTGAGGAAGATCGGCCCTGAGCTAACATCTGCCAATCCTCCTCTTTTTGGTGAGGAAGACTTGCCCTGGGCTAACATCCATGCCCATCTTCCTCCACTTTATATGGGACGCCGCCACAGCATGGCCCAACAAGCAGTGCGTTGTTGCGCGCCCGGGATCCAAACCGGCGTACCCCGGGCCACTGCAGTGGAGCACGCGCACTCAACCGCTTGCGCCACCAGGCCGGCCCAATTTTATTCTTTCTTATAACTGACTTCTAAAAAAATCTGTTTTATCCTCATTAATGAAGTTTCTTCATTAAGCTTTATTGTAAGATTTAGTTTAGTGTTTATTTTCCTGTCTGTCTTTATGTCAAGAAAGCTTTCTCCCAGGGGATATTTTAGCATTTTTTTTCTGTTTCACATCTATTCAGGCATAATTATGTAAATTTGGGTCTCTTATTTTTTTATCTCACACATTTATGATCTTCTCTATAATAAATTACTTCCCTATTTGTTTTGCGTGATTTTCATCAACATATTCCTCTCTATCTTGGGGGGGTTGTGTGTGTGTGCGCATGTGTGGTAGTTGGGAGAGATAGTAAGGGGTAGAGTATTTGGAGTAGTACTTGGCTGTGTAAGAGAATATTTTATTTTCTTGCCTTAAGGATCTCTCCTCAGTGGGGATTTATTACTGAAAAAAATTGACAAATACTCTCTTTTATGACCTTGTGAGTGCCTCATGCTCTCTGTCTTTCACCTGCCTCGCCTCTACCATCTCTACTAGCTGAGAGGCCAGGTCAGAAACAGTAGAAATGACTTCTTGGTATGGCTATTTGCTTAACTTCCCCTTCTTTGCCATTCTGCTGTTCCTTCTCAAGGTCAATCTATACCTCTCTCAAGGTAGACCTTATCTCCTCAATTCACTCAATTTTTTCTCAGTGCAATTCAATCTGATTTTTCTCTCCTTTCCACTGAAAGTATTTTCATCCAATTACAATTCTAGATTCAAAATCTAACAGGCAATCTTTAATCTGGCTCTTAGTTGACCTGGTGTATCTCTAGATAGGAAAACAAAACAAAAGGAAACAAAAGCATCTCTATCCTATATTTCTGATCTTAATTAATAGCACAGAATTCCTCTAATCACTTAAAACTGAAACCTAAAATATATTCTTTATTCCTAGCTTTCCTTCACTTCCTCACATTCAAAACCTATTTTCCCAACTCCATCAACACTATCTTCTAAATATTTCCTGTTACTTCTTCTTATCCAACAAGCAGATTATCTTGAAAGCAACAGCTAAAGCAAATGTGTATGTAGGTCAAGCATGTGTGTGGGCACGCAGGCACAGAGGCTTGACGTGCATACACAGAGATACACACACACACACACACACACACACACACACACACCCACAGACATACGCCCTGATCAAATTTCAGGGTTGATCAATGTGCCTAGAACTTTGCAATCAGGAAACCTAGAAAGAAAGGTAAAATTCAACATCAAGGTAAGTTTTTACTTTATAATTGAGAAGGGGTTGCTTTGTTTCTTACGTGTAGGGAGAGGATGGTGCTTCGTCATCATTTCAGTTTTTAGAGTCTCTGAAGCTGTAAATTTAACCTGCTTCTCTCAGTCCTCATGAAAGATGTCTTAGCTCCTCTGCACTTTTCACCTGGGAAGCTCCAGCAGAATTTAATCTATTTCAGTCATTGTCTAGATGGCTTCCAGGGTCCACAATTATAATAGCACTATGATCCTGTTGTGCTGATGTTTAACATCTTTCAATTCCATCCACTTCATGATAAAAGAAAAGCAAAATATATAACCCATTATTCACATCTTTCTTAATTTGACCTCTGTCTGCTTTTCCTGCCTTATTTGCATGCATACTATGCCTCTGCTAATCAAACTACTTATAATTCTCCAAAATTGCCCTGCTTGTTCTCTCCTCCACCTTTTGCAAAAGTTTCTTCTATCTAGAATGTGTTTGCACTACTTCCTGGAAAACTCAAACTCCCTCAACGTTTAATGTTTTCATTTTCTTGATTTTGAAATTCCTTCATCTCATTCATCCCACACATGCAAAATATATGCTTTTTGCATTCTTTGAAATGAGAGTTAAGAATTCCGTTTTCCATGGCCCCATTCTGCTTTATATATTTCTGTTATAGAGTGTATTGGTTTCCTATTGCTGCTGTAACAAATTACCACCAACTCAGTGGCTTATTTATTATTTATTATCTTACAGTTCTGGACAGTTGGAAGTCTGAAATGGGTTACTCTGTACCAAAATTAAGGTGGTGGCAGGACTATATGCCCTCTGGAGGCTATAAGGGAAGAATCTGTTTTCTTACCTTTTCCAGCTTTTAGAGACCAACTGCATTCTTGGCTCCTGTTCCCCTCCTCCACCTTCAAAGCCAGCAGTGTAGCATCTTCACATCCCTTTCTGACTTTGACCCTCAGCTTCTATCATCAAACCTTTCCTCTTCTGACTCTGACACTATCTTCTCTTCTCCCACGTATAAGGACCCTGTGATTACATTGGGCCAACCTGAATGATCCAAAATAATCCTTCTATCTCAAGATCCTTAACTTAATCACACATGCAAAGCCCCATCTGTCATGTAAAATGACATACACACTGCTTCTAGGGATTAAGATATGAACATCTTTGGGGGCCATTATTCAGCCTACTACATATAGGATTAACTGAATTGCTATTAAATGTCTTTCTCCTTCAATCAACAGTAAAGAATATTCAAACAATTCTCTGTTAAATTAAACAAGGATGCCATCAGACTGATGTGGCTCTAATGCCCTGGTAGCCTACATAAACAAACAAAAATCTCAGCTTGGAAATGCCTGAAGATTACAAAATTAAACTGCTACTGACAACCAACCACAAACAGCCAACTGGGCTTTTAGCTAGAGCCAATCAATAATTTCCTTTCTTTGCTTCTGCATTTTCTCTTTGTAAGTTTTTCCCTTGGTTCTTATTGGCTGAGCACTCCTAACCACTTCCTGTTTGTCACTGTCTAATTAGAATCGATTTAAGCTCTAATAAACTTGGGAAATTTTTAATATGCCTCAGTTTACCTTTTAACATCTCTGAGAACTACATTCTTCAAAATTCCATGGGGTGCTTTAAAAATTACAGATTCATGGGTCAAATCACAGATTTACTAATTAAAATCTCTGGATTTGAGGCTCAGAAATCTTCATCTGAACAGACTCTGCAATAATTATTACACAAACTAAAGTGCCAAAATCACTACTAGAAGTCAGGGACTGTGTACGATTTTTTATCGTTTTTTCTTGAGCTTCTAGCACATTATCTGATGCATGCCAGACCACAGTAAATGTATGATTAAATGATTGAATGAGTGAATGTGTTAGATAATCTTTAAAGTGATTTTCAACCACAAAATTGATTCTTGGATTATAAGGTGAAAGAGAGGAAAAATGACATTTTTTAAAGAACAAATTGGGCAATTTCTAAATTACCTTCCAGCTGAAATTTGCTGGTACGTATAATTCATGTAAAAGGAAACTTCAGGATAGTCCAATTTGATAAGGGACATGGCGAAGCTATACTCTGAATAAGATATAGCCATCTCCCAGCACTGTCACCCTCCCTGCTGGGAGATTTAGAACAGTCACAGAGCAACCTCAGACTGATGCAGTTATTTTCAAACACTTCGGCAACAAATAATTTTATGATGAAGCTAGAGATGTGAATGTGAAAGTTATTTGAAAATCATAAAGCAATGGATAAATATAAGGGGTTTTTATTAGAGTTGAAACAAAGTTTTAAGCTTGAATTCTTTCTCGTATTCACTCCTGTTCACAAAAGTCCCGATGTTGCTCCTTGTGACAGCTATAGATGTGCGCTGCTCAGACCTCCTTTCAAGATAGAACTTGCTGTTCAGCTGCAAGGAGCGCAGCTATTTGACAGCTTCCAACCGCAGTACATTCAGCATCCACCACAGCATTAAGAGTCAATGCCACGCTCTTCCTGGGAAACTCCCAGCCAATGACCAAACACAGCAGAGTTACTAGGGCTGAGATATTTCCAGCCAACATGGAACCATTCTACCAGGCAGTTTGCTTTGGAGCTCCGCATAGGTTTGGCTGAGACTTTGCCAGATCTGAATTACAGTCTGAGGCTCTTCTTGTTCATTTTTTCTTTCTCTCCTCTTTCCTTCCACAGGTGTCAGATGTTCTTCACAATCTGAAAGGTTTTCCTGCTCAATCTTGGCTTCCTCCCATTTTGTATTTAACTGGCATTATCTCTCCCTCACCCCTGAAACAACTCTTGCGCACCTAACTTTTCTCAGTGTTTCCTTCCCGAAGGATTGAAACTGATACATTCTCCTACCTGAGATATTCCTTTCCACCTTCCACTTTAGCTAACCAAGGCTTATCTTAATTTCTGAATTCTGCTCAATGCCGGGCTTGCTTTACGTGTGTGAGACACGTGCAGTTGCATAGGATCCCGTGCTCTGAAGGGCCCATGCTTGGTTTAATGCTCTTCTGTTGCCATCTTGAAGTTCTTAATAATTTTTGAATACAGGACTCCACATTTTCATTTTGTACTGGGACCCCAAACTATGTAGCTAGTCCTGCATCACTTTCTGCATTAAAAAAAAAAAAAATTTATAAGACTAAAACATAGTGTTTACTATTTTCTCATGAATATCTTAGTTCTTTGAATTATTTGCTTCATGTTGGTTCCTGACGTTGATGCCTCTTTTGTATTAAAGTTATATCCTTCCTTCCATTTATACTTTAATCCGGGTGGGAGAACGTGTGCATGTCTTATCCTCTAACTAGAACATAACCTCTAGGATCACATTTGAGCCTACTTGTTATTGCACATAGAATTGTCAAGTAAACCTACAGAAATTTCTGTAAATATTTTCTGAATACGTGACACAAAATACCCTTTATGTGAAAGGAGAGGGCACAGATTTGATGGTGACAAGCTTAGATGTGCCAATAAAATAAAACTTAATGCTCTATAACTCATCCATTCTTCCCCCTCTACTTCATGGAGTAGTGGGGAAAACTTAAGTTATGCAACTAACCAAAACTCAGTTTCTTCTGATTTAAATACTTTCATTTTATTTTATTATTTATTTATTTTGGTGAGGAAGGTTGGCCCTGAGCTAACATCTGTGCCAATTTTCCCCTATTTTTTATGTGGGACACCGCCACAGCATGGCTTGAAGGGTGTAGGTTCACACCTGGGATCTGAACACACGAACCCTGGGCCGCTGAAGCAGAGCGCGCAAACTGAACCACTACGCCACTGGGCCGGCCCCTCATTTCATTTTAAAACAGCTTATCTGAGATAAATTCTCATTCGTTATAAGTTCTGTTCAACCTTTCTTTGTCTCCCCTCCCAGAAGAGTTCACTTTGTCCTTGTGGAGGTAAGAGAACATTAGTTCCTTCCTAGACTGTATCTTTTACATTATAAACTGATAAACCTAAATAACAACAACAACACAGATATGGTTCAGGTATTAGACTAACCATTTTACATTTATAATCTCCTTTATTCTTCATAAAAATTCTACTAAGGTGTTACTATTGCTAATCTCTCAAGGGAATGAATTCTGGTTTAGAAAGTTTAAACAATTAATAAGTGGAGTTGAGGGACTGCAACCCAAGACCCAAGACCAGGTTGTTAACCGTACAGTTTTATCTCAGACGTAAATGTTTACCTGATAGTCATTTAGCAAAAGGTACACCTTTCTCCACAGATGTGTTTCTTTCCAAACCCAAACTGGGAAAAACATCTTGAAGCTGCCCATGCTGCCCATTGGTGTCCACACGTGTGAGAACATAAGACAAATCTCAAATAGGAAATTTAAAAGAAAGGCATTAATTAATTGGGCAAGAGATATTTCCTACTTTCACATTTTTCCCTTGTGCTTCAAATTACCTGAGAGACTTATCTACTAAAAACAGACCTAATCTGAACAAATGGCCATAGCCTGAGAGCTTCCAAAGCTGATACACAAAGATGGCTGGAATTCAAAATAGTCAATGCAGAATGTGCTTCAGGAAGCTTTCAAAATATAAATTAACTCATTTATTATGTCTGTGATAATCAAAGTAGCATGTTTTGCCTTGTATAACATTTCTTATTTTTTCCATAGACGATGGTTTAGCATCCTTTTGGAGGATTAAAACTAGAAATTATTCTTAGTGCTAACAAACATTTTGGTCGAGTGGTATAGCTGTTCTTTTTTTTTTTTTTTTTAATAATTTTATTTTATTTTTTCCCCCAAAGCCCCAGTAGATAGTTGTATGTCATAGCTGCACATCCTTCTAGTTGCTGTATGTGGGACGTGGCCTCAGCATGGCCGGAGAAGCATGTGTCCTGCGCACCCGGGATCTGAACCCCGGGCCTCCAGCAGCGGAGCGTGCGCACTTAACCACTAAGCCGCAGGGCCGGCCCGGTGTAGCTGTTCTATTGGGCTTTGCAACTTGGCAGCTAGTCTCTTCAATTACACTTTTTAAGTATGACAAGACTGAAAGAAAGCACACCCTTCGTCCTGAGTCCTGCAATGGGATTGGATATGCTGTGGTATCTCCCTGAGGCACATTTCCTTAAGCAAAAGTGTGTTTTTGCAGATGGTTACCTCTGGTCACTTCTACCACTCAACAATTACATTCTCTTTTCTGGTGCCTATAGGCCAAGTATCTAAAATTAAGTTAGAATGTGCACATTTTTGTAAGAAGAACAGACTTGATTTAAATAGACCACGATAACTAATCGTTCCTTCTTGAAAACATGCTGTGGTCGGCACAGACTCAGTGAAACCTCAGCAAGGGTGTTTCAAGTGTCATGATTTTTAATTTTATTGTTATGTAAAGAATCCCAAAACTGGATTGTTTCTTTCTTTATACAATAGGGGAAAATAGTGGCTCACCTTTTCTTGGATTATACATCATCTTCATTTAATACACTAAAGCAACATCTTTCTATTTTGAGTAGGTGTAGGTTATTTTTGCCTCTGCCTTCCCACTCCCTCCAAGCTAGAATCAAAGATATTTTCTATATGTAGGCTTAACCCTATCCCACGTGTGGAGTATGGAATTGACTATTTTGCAGGTTAAAATTTGTCCAATATTGGTGGTGTCACATGGTTCACCTTACTAGTGTTCGAGGTACTCCTGAACAATACAGTCCACAACTGACTACACTCTGGAATTAGTCTAGCTCCCAAAGACCCAGGACCAGATGTTTCTGGGATGAGCTCTGTGCAAATATATGCCCAACATGTCAGTCTATTCATCTGGCTGTCATGTTCTCCAGTGATTTTACATTTCAGTTTTCCTAACTTCTTCATTTATGCCTTTTGGTTACTTCCTATGTTGTATCTCTTACATTATAAATTACACTTAATAGCAGACTTCATGCATTTGCTAGTGGTCAGAGGTATCCCAGAACATTTTTGCCAAAACTAACGAAAATGAGCATTTTTACAAAGTGGGTGGCCATGTTTTTATGGCAGCCCCTTGAACTGCAAATTGGGTCTAAAATGCAGCTTGATATTTTTCACTAATTTATAAAGTTCTATTAAAAATCAAAGAAGAAGCAACAATCAGGTTGAAACAGGGACTGTATTCAATGCATTTCAAAGAATCAGTTGAATCTATTCTTCTGTAATGTCATGTTTTCTTTTCTGGTATGCAGTCATTATCTTAACATATTATTTGAAGTACAAGTCCCTGAGCAAGAAATATACCATTTAAATCAGCTAACTTTTATAAAGTTATCAAAAGTCCTTAACCATGAGGGAGAAAGGGCAAATAAGTCGTATCCTAGGATACGTAAGGATACGATGTCCCTATCCTTACAACTCCCACAGTCAGACAATTTTAGAGTGTAAAAACATTTTAAGTTTCTAAAAAAAGTACCAAAAGAGATATAACTTTTTTGCCCCGACTTCAATTGTTTTGATCACTTACATATTTTCTCCTTTTTATTCCTTGTTTCATCTAACTTTTTTTCCTTCTCATTCTTTCTCCATCTGCTCTTCCTCTCCTTCTTACTGGATGTGTTCCCCGGGTCTTCCTTCCTTTAGCTTTAATGGTAAGTGTCAAACAAAATGTCATAAATGTTGGGAATGACTAAGACGTCAATTCCATAAAATTTCTGGACTAAAAGCATGATGGTAATTTATGGAACATCTTTAAAATATCTTTTCCTCTTTGAATTTTCCTTTGTTTTATTATTGCTCATGATGTAAAATGAGAACCATCCAACTCCTTCAAAAAGTATTTTAAGAAAGAATAATTAACCCCACTTTAATGGGCAAAATTTTATTCCAGTTTGTTCTTGAAAGATTTTCTTCAAGTTAAGTTGGACGTCATAGTCTTCTGACTCTGCCCCAGAGCAGCAGTAGATAGTTTGTGTAAAGGGCAAGGATCTGAGTGCAAATCCTGAGTCTTTTCCTTCCTAGTTGATTAATTTTGGCAAGTGATCTTCTGTAGATGGACAGTATAGACCTGGTAATGTTCTTCTGAGTATTAAATGAGATGACATAGATATAGTTCCACAAAATCTATATAAAAAATACATGTCATTTTCCTCACTCTATGTAATCAATTTGTTTGTATGAGTGTTACTGATAGGGTTATAACAATTAAGGAGAAAAAGAGGGCTATTGATTTATTTACTTATTGTCTGAGTTGTAAAACTTTGATTTCATGATTGCAGATACAAATTCCGTTATTTGGCTATTGCTTTAGAATCCACAAAATCATTTTACATACCATCTCTCTCATTTTATTTAAATAGAATTGTAAAGTTGAGAGGGTAAATAAGATTTATTAATGAAGAAGGTAGGTCAGAGTGGTTACACATTACAGCTAGTGATTGACAAGCTGAATCCAAAAGCCAGGTCTCTTGACTTCTATTCAAGTCCTGTTTCTAACACACAATGTATAATTAAAAATTAGAAACAAAGTTTATCATAATACATGATAGACAGCCCTGTTTCGTGGTTGTCAGCATAGCATAATAACTGAGAGCACGAACTCTAGATCCAGATTTTGAGAGTGCAAGTCTCAGCTCTGCCACTCACAAGTTGAGTAAACTTGCATAATTAACTTATGCTTTTGTGCTCCTAGTTATCTGATTTGCAAAATGGGTATAATGGTACTTAATACTTTGTTGGGTTGTCATGAGGATTAAGTGATTTAATGTATGTAAATTGCTTAGCATAGGACTTGGCACATGGTAATTGCTATATGTGTTTGCTATTATCATTATTTTTATTGTATGAACTGGAAAGAATTATGGTAAGAGCAAATCTGATGGTGAATAAGGGAAATCCATCACATACAAGCTAGAATCAGATATCTCATTTTTGTTTACTTCTCTCAATGATAGAAGTATATTAGCCACATTTTACAGAAGAGGAAATTTATGCTCAAAAAAGTCAAAGACTCATTCAAGTTCATGCAACTAATACATATTAGAAAAAGGTTTAAACGCAAATCTCTCTTCAAGGCTTTTGTGCTTTGCACTTCACCTCGTGATATCACTTAGAGATGATCTAGTATTTTGCTTTGCACACGAGCAAACTAGGGCCAAGAGAGAGTCCCTAGGGTCCTAGGAAGGGTGTCTAGTTAGTAACAGATCTAAACCAGGACGCAGGATTCCTAAATCAGAGTTGAGTGCTTACATGAAACCAGGCTAGGACCTAAGTAAGTGTTTTGTTTTGTTTTAATCGTCCATGATCTCATGTTATTGTCACTGCTTTATATGTTAAAAACTTCTTGTAGAGAATAAGGAAAGAGAAGCATTTTTTAAAATTAATGAGGCATTTGTTCTCGATATCTACAAATCCTAATAAAATGACAGGCACTGATACATAATTCATAGAAGCTAACAAATTACAGCACATTTGCAAAAATGACCTGTTCTTTCCTACTTGTTTTCTGTGCGGTACATTAATGTCACAAATAACAGTGGTAAACATAGACAGCATAGTACAAAAAATATCCCAAATATTGGGATAATGTATTGATATAACCCATGCCAGAAATGCTAGCAGACCAATTAGAGGGCTCATAGAGTTTTAAAATGAAGTCAAAAGGTCAACTAAGCTTTTATTTCAGCAAATGTTATTTTATGCTTTATATTCTTTTTAGAGTAAGGATGCAAATCTTTTTTACTAGAAAGACCAATCAGATATTCCAAGTTGAATTCTTAAATCTTAGCAAATGGATGTGGTTTGGGCTTTCCAGAATCACAAGAACACATTAAATATACAGACCTAGACCACTAAGCTCCACGTGGATAAAAGCTGCAAATTATTGTAACCCCAAGTGTAACATTCAAAATGGCAGATTTCCTGATCTGCTCCTTCAAAGGCTGCAGTGACTGTGAGGGGAAAGACTGCAGATGAAAAGAACAGCCACCTTCTCTCAACGTTAAGGGGTACAGTTTGACTTTTACCATTGCTTTTCAGTCCTGGGATGAAAACCCAGTAATGGCCTGGCTAACAAGATGTATTATGGAAACCTCACACAAAGTGATGAGTTGTTGGACATTGGGGGGAGAAAACTCGAATAAAAACAATCAGATAATAAAGAAATTTTTTTAAATCATAAGATACTTGGGATCAATGTAACCATATATTAACAAAGACTGTAATAAAGAGAAAGCATGCAATTGTTATCTTCCTCACATATTAGCCTGCAGAACATGTGGTTGAAGAAATGCCAATTGATATTCTAAGCTGTAGACTAGGATTCTTCCATGGGTAGCACTTGCCATGTAAGTATGTTCATTTCACTATTCTTTTCCATGAGTGGTGCTTATCTCATGAATCTGCTTCTTTTTATGTAAGATAATATTCTGCACAAGGACCAGAACTGAGAGCCTCTTTGCATTACAAAGACAGGATGGTCATAGATTAAATCAGAATTCAAATACTAAAAAGAGCAGACATCGTATATGCATGCATTAAAAACATGGTAATTGTTAGACATATTAATAGGATTGCTATCAAAATGACAGAGACACAGATTTCAAAATTTGAAACTCTAGGGTTTGTTTGGTCATGTTCAGGTCTGTAAACATTCATTGCCCAGGGGAATGTGAATGTCTTATGAAGCAAAATTACACAAATAAAGTCAATCAATAAACATTAATTGGTATTATTGATATTCAAGAGAAAGTGCTAAGTGATGTGAGTAAATAGTGATATAAGTTTCCTCCCCTCCTCTTGAGGATCTACCAGTCCTCTGGGAAGATATAACATATGTATTTAAAACAGAGTCTAGTGAAACCAAGGCAGCCGCCAGAAGTCCTTTTGCTGGATCCTCTAAGGACAAGAGAAGGTTGTTTTGAAAGTTAGCATTGGATTCCAGAACATTTACCTTAGCACTTCCAACAGGAGAACATACAGTGTGTGGGGGGTGTTCCTTTGGTTGAGGAGATGGTCTATTAATTTCCTATTGCTGCTGTAAAAAATTACCAGAAACTTAGTGGCTTAAAACAACACAAATTTGTTTTCTTAACCATTCTGGAGATCAGAAGTCCAAAATGGGTCTTATGGGCTAAAATCAAGATGTAGGCAGGGCTAGTTCCTTCTTGCAGCTCTTGGACAGTAGCCATTTCATTGCCTTTTCTAGCTTCCAGAGGCTGCCTGCATTGCTTAGCTCATGGCCCCTTTCTCTATCTTCAAGGCCCATCACTCCAACCTGTGCTCTGTCATCACATCAACTTTCTGACTTTGACCTTCTTATTTCCTTCTTTAAGGACCTTTGTGATGATATTCATTTTATCTGAATAATCCAAGATAATCTTTCTATCTCAAGATCTTAACTTAATCACATCTGCAAAATTCCTTTCGCTAATATAATATATTCACAGGTTCCAAGGACTAGAATGTGCACATACAATTTAGGGGACCATCTTCCTGTCTACCACAGATGAGAACACACATGATGGTACAAAATTAAGTGCCTGAGTCCTAAACGGTGACATTATTCAGAGGGTCTAGAAGTCATGCTTTTTGAAGGAAACTCATCTCAATAATAAATATCTTTCAGCAACTAATATATGCCTAACAAAGTGCTCAATGCTGAATGTAAAACAGTTCCTGTTTTTAAAGAAATTTCAGTCTAGTATGGCTTTTTAAAACCTTTTTGACCATGATCCGTTGTAGGAAGTACACTTCACTTTATAATGCGGTTCACAAATGCATCCTGTGTATGTGTGTCTGAGATAAAACTTCATGAAAAAATTCTCAGCCTAGTGAAAATGTAGTATTTTCTATTTTATCCTTCTTATTTAAAGAAAAATGTGTTTATCACAACCCTCTCATGTGCTTTTATTGATAAAACAGACAGGTAATTAAATGTATAAAGTATCCACCTATTTAAAGGTAAAACAGACAGATACATGTATAATAGTGTAATAAAGTATTCAGATGCATTAAGATGAAACTTAAAAAGTGAATAAACATTTGTAGTCAGAGCCAATGGGTAGACTAACCCAAGCAAAGGAGGCAAAACCCAAAAGTATTACCCGAAGCGGCATATTCAGGAAACTTCAGTCCTAAGAGTTCAAAATGGCTGGAAAATAGGGTATAATTGGAAACTTGTCAAGAGATGAGACAGATAAGTAAGCTAGACACATGAGATAATCATGGGCCTGTCTGAAAGTCTTTCATTCATTCGGCTCCACCTGCCGTGAGGTCCAATCAGGTCTCCACCGGGAATGAAGTGATGAATGAAAAGAAATGGAATTTGCTCTCATGGAGCTTATCTTCAGTATTTGACTTATCCTTTAAACAATGATAAGAAATTTAAACTGGATCATATGGGCAAAAGGTTAAGTCACTGAAAAATGTTATACAGAAGAAAAACATGATGAAATTCATGTTTTTAAAGATAACTATATTTGAGAACGGATTTAGTGTGTACAGGTCAAAACTTCCTGTCTAGGGAGAAATAGCACTCAGGCTGTATCAGTGTCATGGTATCTTAGAGGGGACAGATATTTCAAAAATTAATAAGACAGAATTTATAAGATTTGGAGATTGGATATGAGAGTTGTGGGAAAGGAGAAATGGAGGATAATTTCTGTGTTTTTAATTTTGGTGACTGACTGGAAGGAAGCACCACTCAATGAGGAAGGACATACACATGAAAAGCAATTTTAGGGGCCGGCCCCGTGGCATAGCGGTTAAGTGCGCACACTCTGCTGCTGGAGGCTCAGATTCGGATCCCGGGCACGCACTGATGCACCGCTTGTCAGGCCATGCTGTGGTGGCGTCCCATATAAAGCAGAGGAAGATGGGCACGGATGTTAGCCCAGAGCCAGTCTTCCTCAGCAAAACAAGAGGAGGACTGGCATCGAATGTCAGCTCAGGGCTGATCTTCCTCACACACACACACAAAAAAACAATTTTAGGATAAGACACACTAAGTTGATAATGAAAAATCAAGTGCATATGTATAGGAAATGGGAGCATATATAAGTCTCGGTCACGGGAGAGAAGTTGGGGCTCAGATTGTGTACTATTCGAATATAGGTGGCATTTTAACCCATGGAGTTAGGAAATCACCTAGGAAAATTATATAGAGAAAGAAAAGAAGAAAAGATAGAGTCCTATAGACAGCAGCATTTAAAGGATGATCAGAATGGGATTACACAGAGAATTCTGTAATGGGAGTGGAACTATAATATATGGTATAGTTGCGTGATCAAAAAAAAAAGTTTTGAGATTATATAGAGTGGTTCAAAGTGGATCCAAGAGGTCTTATAAGATAAGAAGTAAAGAGTGTCAAATCCAACTTGTTTATCAGGCTCTCTCAGGTAGCATTAGTTGAAGTGATGGGTGAGAGTGGTGGCAGATTTCAGTGGACTGATAAATGGAGGAGTAAAGGGTGTGAAGAGGTTAACTATAGCCTATAGTTTTCATAAACTTGCTTTCGAAAGAAAGATAAGAGGGAATTTCTACAAAGGGAGTAAAGTATAGAAGGTTTTGGTTTTTAAGAAGAGAACAATTTATAAACACTTTTTGTTTTGGGAAGAAAAATCTGGGGGTCACTTTAGAGGTTTTCAATGAAGTGGATAAATAGTTGCCATGAGAGCGAGAAGGACAAAATATATTTTGTGGCCAAAATTGCCCCGGCCCTTCGTCTTAAAGTGTATCCTGTTTGTATAAGAAAACAAAACGTCTTAAATGACTCTTAAGTTTTTAAAACATGAGTCCAATTGAATGTTCATAGCAGATCTTGAGAGCTTTCCACGTTAATTTTTGGTTCTCTTCTCCTTCTCACTTGTAAAACCACCAAGGGCAATTAACATAAGCAGGCCAGTGATACTCCTGACTTTGCAAGGTAACTAACACAGCAGGAAATGCATTCTGGGGCAGACAGTTCCTAGAAGAGTGGGTGGAATCTTAATGGGAGACTGTGGAAGAGTAAGCAAGTTAATAATTCCAGGCTGCATATAGCTCTCACATTATTAAAGTCTCAAAGCTGTTTTTAAAGGGCCAACAACCTGAAGAGAAATTTTTACCTTCTCTTCAGTTTTATCAGTGGCCTGAGATTTCATTATTATGTTGTTTTGTCTGATCGTGGTGCTTATATAGACTTTCTAAAATAGCCTAAAAGCCAACCTAATTGCTAGCCTTGAATAACTTCCCAAGTTACTATTTACGCAATAATGACCTTCAGACTGGATGTTTTCTTAGCATTAATGACAAATAGAAAGTGTTGGTGGTCTCAGGTGAAGCTGAGGGCCTTTCATCCACCAGCCTGTCATTAATGGCCAGAAAATGCCTAACTGAGAGGTCATTAGTGTGATTATAAATCATAACAATGTAAAGAAAAAGGCAAAGTGTTCAAAAGTTACAAGCTGAACGAGTTGCCATGGATACTGTATTTTCCTGGATACAGCAACCCAGGCTACTAACCAAAGGAAGACAATTCTCAATTCTTATTATTCCATTTGGGGTTACAATTGCTGTTTGGATACAAATATTCGTCCATAGATTCTGAAACAACGAACCTTCCTACTGTATAAAGGTCAGAAGAACCTTTAGGCTGAAAGGGGCCTAGGAGGTTATTCATTCCAATTTCTACTACTACAATTATGATAGGCTGAGCTACTTTAATAGCTTCTTATGTTTACAGGTGTGGGAGATCAAGATTTGGCCACCCTGAAATCTATCTCTTTACCTTGATTGTTTTCTCTGAGGGACATTTGACCTCCCCCACTAACTGCCTAAAGAATTTGACATAGTAACTCCTTCCTGGAACAGATCTTCTATCTGATGGCTGTAATATAATGTAAAATAGATGTTACAATAGAAAAGGAAGAGACAAGCCCATCTTATGTCTCTCTGGCCACATTCTCTGGACAGCCCTGCGAGGAGTTGCCAGACAAACATTTACATTTACAAGGGAAATCTCCATTTGTAAAGGTATCTCCCACTCTGTATTAGGAAGAGGGGGGATGGCCTCATTTCTAGAGACTTATCAATGTGGAAGGTGAGGCCTTAAATCTGCATAATAACCTTACTCTTGTTTACTGTGCTTTAGTGGTAATCTCCTGTAACTGACTCCCCCCACCCCCAACATCCTCCTTTGTCTTTGGCTGAATATGGTATTTAAGACGAGAATTTCTGCTATTGTGTTGAGAAACACAGTATCCCTGCTTTCTCCCATGTATACATGTTATTAAACTTGGTATTATTTTCTCCTGCTAACCTGTCTTGCTAATTATTTGGCCAGCCATAAGAACCTTAAGGGAAGGGGCAGAGGGGAATTCTCCCTCTTCCCCCACACAGGTATCCAAAGAAGGAAAGTATAGACATCTTAAGTAGCGGTGGATGCAGTTTTTGTGAAGCCTAAGACTCACAGAATTTTGAGATTCCTTTTAAAAGAGAAGAAATCCAAATTACTAATATAAAATATCCGTTTCACCAGTGCTCTTGACACAAGGGGAAGTGTGACAGAGATAAGTATTTTACTGATTGCAATTAAAATGTCTTACTCTTGCAAAATTTACAAAATCATATGACTATAACATATTGCAAGGGTCCTTCCCAATGTATAAGATGAAGGGTCTTTTCACTCTAAGGCTTAATTTGCTTCACAGTAAATTCTCCCCTGATTTCCTGTCAAGAATCCTAGAAGGTTAGACAAAGAAAGAGACTGATAGATCATCCAGCGCAACATTCTCACTGTGGATGAGGAAACTCAAAATTTTCAAGTGAGGAGGATTAAGCTGACCAATCCTCTAATTCACATTTTTCTGTACCCAAATTCTTCAAGTCTTACTGGCTTTTACAGGAGGGAAACTGGCTGGAACCTATTTTCTTTGGAAGTTTTTGATGGACCAATGGGGCAGACCCAAAGGGAGTATATTTACATGAGGGGATAAAGCATCTTAGAGAAAATAAATCAGCTGATTAATTTTAAGAACAGATTGTGCGGTGTAAATCAGTAGCTGTTAAACTAAATCTCATCTTTCCTTATTTTATAGTAAATGAATTGTGGCTGGAACATCTCCTCCCAAGTAGACCTGCATGTCCCAGCCTCCCCTTGCAGTTAGATATTGTTCTGATTGCTGAGAGTCAATGGCAAAGAAGAAATACAGAATTTCTCTTTTAATTTTAATGCATTGTGACATGCCGGTGTAACTACTTGGTTTGATAGAGTAGAATCTGGGCAATTCTTATACTAAATATTAAAGACTATTGCTTTTAAAACCGTTAATCAGTAGATGTTTTCCTTGGCCATTTCCAAACATATTAGCAAATGATTAAAATCTTAGAGTATGTGAATAATAATGTCTCAGAGAAGATCTTTTGTAAAGGCATGAGTGCCCAATAAAAACCAACCTGAGATACCACAAATAGTTTATTAAATCTTTCTTATTAACTTTTTGAAGATCTTGGTTTTATTTTTTAGATTAACACATTGGTCTTGCTATAATTTATTAATAAAAGGAGTAAGTGAGCAGGAAATATTTCCAAATAACATTGCCAAATCATCTCTTTCTCCAGTCAAGTATAAAAGATACGTACATTTGTGTGATCACTTCACTATTGACCCCAGAATTATTTTATTTTATCATATAAGCTGGTCTCGGGGTAAGAGGGAGAATCTCCCTCTGCCCTTTCGCTTAAGGTTCTTATGGCCGGCCAAATAATTAACAAGACGGCCAAATAATTAACAAGACAGGTTAGCAGGAGAAAATAATACCAAGTTTAATAACATGTATACATGGGAGAAACACAGAAATGAGCAACTCGCCCTCTGTCTAAGCTGCTTGCTTAAGTATTGCAGCTAAAGGCGAGGAGCGTGTTGGGGGTGGGTAGTGGCCTGGGACTTCAGAGGGCAGGAGGACAATTCTTTTCAGGGTCATCTATAGATAATGTGGTCAGGGAGAGACAAAGTTTTTGATAAAAGAGGCTTGGTGCCTTTCCTATTATAACCTCTATCCTACATTATCTTTACAGCCATCATGATAGAAAATCTGTTCCAGGAAGGAGCCACCATGTCAAATTCTTTAGGCAGTTAGTGGGGGAGGTCAAATGTCCTTCAGAGAAAACAATCAAGGTAAAGAGATATATTTCAGGGTGGCCAAATCTTGATCTCCCACACTGGTATGATGTATCGAATTTCACTTCTTGATCAAAATTGAATTTGTTTGAACAGCATTTCTTGTTTGAATATATTTTGATATTGACCTCAAGGGAAGAAAGTCAATAACTGCGTAATAGAACTCTAACTGTGGAAACCAAGTACTCAGACTTTTGTCAGCTGCACATCATCAGACTAGCATGGATGCCCATGAGATTGGCAGCTCTGCAGGGCTTATCTAAAGCAACATTCTCACTGTGGATGAGGAAACTCAAAATATAGACTATGAAAAATCTCATAGATTTTTATAGTTATATAGACTTATGAAAAATCTCAGGAGGAATGAGAATTAAAGAGTGGAAGCTGATTCTCAGATGCCTGAGTAGATCTCCTGATGATTAAAGAAACGGAATTGTGATTTCCAAAAGGAGGAATATCCACAAATGTCAAATTTCTACTCTCTTCTCTTCTGTAGCCTGGTTCCTGTGGTTTTGAAGCTGGATTATTTCTGAATGTGACTTTTTCTGATACCAGACTTTAGAGAAATTATTACCTTGTACCTTCTCAGTTTTACATTCCGATCTAATTCATTATCTATTCCACTAACTCTTTTCAGATAGGAGGTAACAACCACTGAACTTGGATCAAAAGGAATATTTTTCACCCACAAATTCATCAGACTTAAAAGTCAAGTCTTGTACAAGATAGTTCCTTTGAATGTGATGTTCTTTACTTATTTGGGATTAGAGTAAAAACTAGAACTGGCTCCTGGTGATATGAGATAGCTACTTTGGATCACTGTTGTTTAAATTGCAATGACATTTTCTAAAGTTCTAACTCCAAGGACACTAACCTGGGACAGCTGGGTTCTCTCTGAGAAAGCACAATATAGGCCATCAATAGAAGTAAACACAGAGGGGGCTAGTTAACGCAGCTCCTAAGGATCCTTGTCACCCTAAGGATCTGGATTTAGAACCAGCTGAGCTTGTTGCTTCAAGGAGTCTAAGGTCTGTCCCTGTCTGTTTTCCACACAGTGAAAACCAAGCCACGATTCAGCATAATTGACAAGTTACTTCTCCAAAAGGACTGAGCACTAAAATAGAATTTGCTCTGCATTTTTTTAAAAAACAATATCGAAACGCCCACATAATTATGATAGTTTTGGGGTTCTGACTGTATAATAAAGTCTCTGAATCTTATTTCAAGCTTGACTTGGCTTCTGAAACTTTTCCACAGCACTGAATACAATTAAAAATATTGGGCCTGTTTCTGGTATTGCATCTGGTGATTTGTGAACAGTCTCAGACACTTGAACACTTCATCTTTTGGGCCCCTAAAACATGATGCTGATTCCAAACCATAAAATTATCTTTTGGCTTGTGGAATCATTTACTGGAACTTGGTAAGAAATGTGTGTGTACTACTTGTATGATGCTAAAAGAAAACTGAGATCTTGAAAACGATAATAATATATCTCCAAAACAGTAGGTCATAATATAAAATACATATTCATACTGGCAGAATCTAGATGCTTAATTTTGGAATACAATGATCAGCCAAGCCCATTTTCCATAGTGGTAATTGCAGAAATTATATTTTTCTAAATATAATCTCTACATTGGACTTTTTTGGGAGAGTATCCTATACCTGGGTATGTTAGATTCAATGCTTAAATAATAATCTTTACTGTATCTAATAAGCTTTTATAATTTTCTATAAAGAACTTGCACATCTTGTGTTAGATTTACTTCTAGGAGTTTTTTACTTTTGATGTAAGTAGTATATTTTTTTCTAACTTTGTTCCTAGCACAGAGAAATACAAATGTGTTTAAAATCAGCAACTTAGATAAGTTTTCTTGTAAGTTCTAATAATTTATTAGCAGTTTATTTAGGAATTTCTCTACAAGAATATAATCTGCAACCCTTTTTCCTCTTATTTCTTATCCTTGCTTTAATGAGCTGGCTAAGAATGGAAGCAGTGATAACAGGAAACCTTATCTTGTTTCTGATCTCGAAGGGAAATCTTTGAACACTTCAATTTACATGTGATGGTGCTGAAATGGCTTTTGTTTTCTTGTGGAGTAATTTCAACATAGAACAAACAGGATTTTTTGACAGATTTGACGTGGCAGTGGGTGAAAGAAAAAATTTAATAAAATATGACTCTTTAGCTTTGTGGAATGCAGTTACCAGGCTAGAAAGATTGCAGGAAGGTATAAAATCAAGAATTCAGTTTTGGGCATGTTAAATTCAAGATGTATATTGGATAGGCAAGTGGACATGTAATCAGTTAAATACATAAGGCTTGATTTTAGAGGAAAGGAACAAGTAAGGGAGAGAAAGAGGTGAATCATTAGTGTTTAAAGGCTATTTAAAGCCACTGCTAGAAATACTAAGGTATAAATAGTAGATCAAGAAAAAGTTGAAAGAATTTTGCCCTGAGGCCCTCTACCATTAAGAGTTTGAGGTGATAAAAAGAAGCAGTAAAGTCTGGAAGGAATGGCCAAAGAGGCAGCAGGAAAACCAGACTAATGAAGGAGGTATCATTGAAACTGAGAAGAGAAAATATTTCAAGAAGATTTGCTTAATCTCTAATTATTATTATATAAATAATGCTTCAATAAACATCCTTACATCTATATCATAGCTCACCTGTAATAGTTTTTTGGTAGACCAACATCCTAGAAATAGAATTTTAAGGAAAAAGTATGTTGGTTTAAAATGTTGATAGGTATCATACAATTGCTACCAAAAGAAAATTCATACAAATTTACATTTCTATCTCTAGTATAAGAGAATACACATAGGGAAATACACACCTTGCTTCACATGCCTTTCAATAAAAGAGACATTTTGGGAGGTAATCAAAGACAGAGCCTGAAGTGGTTTGCCCATTTACAAACTCGCATTAGGTCAGATGTCTCTGCTTTCAGTAGAGCCAAAGACAAGAGCACTGTTAAATAGTCAATTCTAAAATCCAACACGTAACCAGGCACCTGGTTGGCTCACAGTGAAAGAGATTTTTCTTACAGTAAGCAAAAGAATCATATTCGAAGCCAACTGTGAGAGGCTATTACGGTTATCTAAGAGATCAGCCATGGTCAAGAGAGCTGCGGATAAATCACGTCCACTTCCAAAGCTATGCTTTCCTAATCTTCAGACATCTAATTACTACTTTCACTGTTTTTATTTTATCCACATATACTGTACATCTAGCACTTTAATATGTTTAAAATCAATTACTCTCTCTTTTGCTTAAATCTACTCTAAAAGGAAAATGTACATCACTATTGTGAATGGAGAGAAAGTATCACTTTCCATTAAAGGTAACTGCAATTAACATGATCAATACAAGCAATATTATTAAGTCTCAGGTTGATGCCATTACTTGCTAAAGGCTTTGGACCTATAGCCCATAAAAAGAAAATTACCAAGGTTAGGGAAGAGTTAAAGGTAGATTTGTTTCTAATTGTAAAGGCATGAATTGAAGAGTTAGTCTGAATTATAACTTGTCATAGATTGCACGTTTTATTCAGAGCAGTATCTCAGTCCATTAACAGAAGAAAAATAGGTCTTAGCCCTTATTTTTCCATTATAATTGTAATTGCTGTTGGACATCAATGTTAGTCCACAGAACTTGAGGCAAGCATCAGTGTTTACCTCATGAAACTATAACAACAAGAACTTTGGTGTAAAAAGAGCCCTGGGAGTCAGCTATTTTTAACTCTCCTCTTCTTTTTCTAGGAAGGGTTACACTTATACCGTGTTACTGTCAAAGGCTTCCAGAGAAGGACGTTTTAAAATTCATATTTATTTAAATAATTTCAGAATATTTTTATAGCTGAGAAGGGAGTCCAGAAATCATCGAGTGCAATGACTTCGCTTTTCAGATGAAGGAACTAAGTCTGTGGATGTGTTGGTAGAAGTCTGGGACTGGAAGAGCCACAGACAATGTGGTCAGACTGCAGGTCTGTTCAGAGTCAGCATTTCCTGGACACAGAACTCTACCCTATAACATCCTTTCTGTTTTTCATTTATCTCAAAGTCTTAGAAAAATCTATTGGCTTCAGTTGCTTTAAAAGGGAAAAGGTAGATGATTATGTACTTGCATTAATTATGGAGATATTTGCCCTAGTGGGGAAATTTAAAAGATAGAGAATGTAGGCGTGTCAGAACACAGAGATCAACTGGAGTGACACACAGGAAGAACCCAGGAAGAACATCATTAAGATGCAAAAGCTTGGGGCTGGCCCCGTGGCTTGGTGGTTGGGTGAGTGCGCTCCACTGCTGGCGACCCGGGTTCGGGTCCCGGGCTCGCACCGACGCGCTGCTTCTCTGGCCATGCTGAGGCAGCGTCCCACATGCAGCGGCTAGAAGGATGTGCGGCTGTGACACGCAGCTATCTACTGGGGCTTTGGGGGGAAAAAATAAATAAATAAAATCTTTAAAAAAAAAAAAAAAAAAAAAAAAGATGCAAAAGCTTTCCATTATTCCAATATATTTCCAGTATATTTCAAATATACTGGCTTATTGTTCCACAAACAGATGTCATGTGTGTGTTAACTGCATAGCCAAGCTATGAAAAAAAGAAAATATTCTTAATAATAAGTATTCATTCTTTTATATAATAAATATGTGTGGAGTGCTTGTTATGTTGTGAGCACTCTTTCTAGGTGCAAGGCAGACTACATTTCATTGATCAAGCCAGAAAGGTCAATAGTAAATCCAGGTTGTCTACTAATTTCAACTTTTGGTGAGTCAAGAAGGAATTGTCTAAACCACTAAAACCATTTATAGAGTCAATAAATGAACTGGTGCAGGCTCGATTTGCCAATGATGCTTAGAGGACAAGGAACTGAGAGGGCACAGTATAGTATAAAAGAACTTTGGTTAAAGTGCCATAACACTCATAGCTGACATACTATACTTTTTGTTTGTTTGCTTCGCCTTAACTTTATGCCCAATTGAGAAACAGCTTTTGCTAGAATGAGGTTGCATTAGCCATTATGACTTCTGCCTCTAGGTAGTCCCGCAAATCTTTCACATTTCACACGTAGTAAATGCAGCTAAAACTAAGTAAACAAAACAATACCCATGAGAATTGTTTTGTAACTTTAAGCATAAAAATGTCTCTTTTGAAGCCTGACCTATTTTTACAAGGGTAAGAATATGTAATCTTCACATTTAATATGGCAAACAAATCGCCACATTCCCCTATTGGAGAAAATGAGCATTTTAACATTGATGAAACTTTGTGCTGAGATGCAATCTCCATCTGATAACCGCTCTGTCTGGATACTATTTGTGTGTTATTTACGTTGCACTATCTATTCAAAGTGAATAGTTTTGCTCCAGAACACAAGTGTAATAAAAATAGAAGGATCCCATTTTTTTTCTTACATCCATCTACATTCTCAGTTGTTCTTCAGTTTTCAATTAAAAGTTAATTTATTTGTAGACAATTCTTAAAGTTTTTAGTAAATTTATTCCTGAGGAAAATAGCACAGAACCTCCGAATTGAAATTATGGGAGTGAAATAATAAGTAGCATAGAAAACAGACAGGATACAAAATAAAAATCATGTTACTAAAAATATTAAGAATTGACTACAGATAAATCAACATCTATACAGGATCAGAATTACATATGAACACCCAATTATTGTGTGTGTGTGCATATTTTCATTGCAAACTGCTTGATGTTGGAAACCAAAATAGAGCTGAGAAACACTAACTCCAGACTCTTGTTGATGTTTATTCTATCAGTGAAAAATAGTTTGTTATTATTCTTATTTTTTATTTTTTTGGTGGCAGTCGACCAGTTAGTAAGATTTATCGAGGACCCATTATTCACTGTACAGGTTGATTCAGGGAGGATTCCTGTCTTCACGTTGTCAATGTTACAAATTCAGTTTCATTATTTATTAATAAAGCCTACAGATATTCAGAGATCCCCAATTACAGGTTACAAAATATCTTATACTTTATGAAATTAACTACATTCATGTATATATAATATATTAATATATCAACTGCAGTAATGTACTGAATATATATACATATATAAAAATATTAATAATGGTATTCATTGGGTGATACATTATGAGTGCTTTTTTCTTCTTTACATTTTTTTATTTGCCAATTCTAAACAACGGAAACGTTTAACTTATTATCATCTTAAAATATTGTATTTTATATTTTTTATTGTCTTTTATGAAGGAGCATAATTTAACTTATAAAAGTGAGCAATTTGTTTCAAAAAGGCAAGATTAAAGATCCAACTTAAAGACATGTATAGACTGCCTCAATACTGCTCAGATTTGGGAGACTATGCAGAGTGAGAGAATCATAATCACAGCCTATGTTTCTTTTTTTTCCCAAGTCCAAGAAGCAAATATTATATCGTCATTGTATGTGGCAGTGGACAAGGCCTGGGTTTCTTCTAGAAGTTGTGCCACAAACCCCTTGCTTTGATCTATACATCCAGTCAGCCAATAGAAATCTCCCACCTAGACTGAGGTTCAGCACCTTTTAACTTAAAGAACATTGATCACTCTCTCCTTCTAGAAGATACATTTTATTCCCCTGACATTTCTGACACCCTATGACTTCCATCTTTCACAATTGTGCTTCTAATGCTCTGTTCATTAAATACAGGAGATTCGTGGGGCTTTGTCTTTGGTCCTTTCCTTTTATGCATCTATCTCTCTTTCTAGGACAACTCGTCCCTTTCCAGAATATAGATCACCATTACATTCCCTAATCTATTTCTGTGATTCAGACTATCTTTTGTGTATTTACGTACAACTGTCAGTTCAGTCTACCTGGAAATCTCATGGGAATCTCAAAAGCACATATTCAAAATCTATATCTTCTTCTGCATCTCTGTTAAACCTCCATTCACCTAATTGCTCTATATATAATCCCATTAGTTATCCTTGGTTCCTTCCAAATTTCACTCAGCAATGCTCAGATCCCTTTGATCCCACCTACTTCCTAGAGGCTCCTCAATCCATCCGCTGTTCTCCATTCTCATTGCCACACCTCAAGTTCCAACTTCAATAACTTTCCTAGACTACACAAATAGACTCTAACTGATATCTTCACATCTACTCATCTACTTGTGACTAGTTCTCCATCTTCACATATCGAGTCTCCACAATAAGGCTAAAACTATCTTATAAAATTGCAAAATAATCTCGCAATTCCCCAGATACAAACTAACCAATGACTTCACATTGGCTTGGAATAAATTCCAGAATCTTTAGCATGGATTATAATACTCTGTATGGCACAGATTCTACCTTCCTCTCCAGTCTCACCTCCTAACATTCTCTGTATTGCTCTCTCCACCTCAGCTCTACTGGGTTTTTCTCAGCTTCTTAAACATACCAGACTCTCTCAAGGTCCTAGGCTTCTATCTGTCGGCTTTTCCCCTCCTAACTAAATACTTATCCTCCATTTAACTACCTCATACTCATTTGATAGAGTTCAATTCAAGTATTCGTTTGCTTATTCATGCAAAAATTGTTGAGCATCTTTATGAATCAGGTACAGTTATAGACGCCAGGAAAACAGTGCTGAGCAAAGGAAACAAGGGGTCTTTTCTGGACCCACAAGCCTAGGCGATGACATCCATATTCATGTAATGTTATGAATATTTTTTCCAAGCAATTACACGCTTAAGATAACTTTATTAATTATATTTTTATTATTTATTTAATATCTGTCTTTTCCACTAAATGGTGAGTTCCATGGAGGCAGAAATCAACTGTTTAGTATATATTCAATGAATGCTTTTTAACTGACTGTTGCTAATATACTAAAGGAAAATCCCCAGGATGATATCCAAACTCCTTGCCATTGTGTATAAAGCTACTAAAGTCCTGACCATAATTTCTCACCTCTCTACTAAAACCCCCGGCATTCTAGCCGTAAATTCCATTTCGTTTCTTAAACCCACTTTGTGTTTTTTACTTCCCTTTACACAAACCATTTCCTTTATCTTAAATGCCCCTCCCCAACCTATTTGCTTGAATTCTTTCTTTCTTTTAGTTGCTACTTCATGAGTAAATTCATAAAGCGATCCATAAATAGTGAATCTAAGTTGTTTGCAAAGCCATTGATATACATGATAATTCTGAACGTTTGACTGCAAGAGGAGAGACCAAGAGGAAGGCAGTGATGCCTTGATATTTGCATCATATCCTAGAACATGGCTGACAGCTCTGTGAAGAATGGGAGTAGTTGCTTTGAGTAGATGAAGTAGATGTCAAAAATGTTGCTTGATAGCGCCCAAGGAGAATGAAAAGGAGGTTCCTGTCCTTGAAGAATCTGCGGCAGAATGGAAGAGATAGAGTGGCTATTGTACATATGTACAATTATGGTCATGTGAAAAATGATATATGTTAAGGAAAATATAAGAAAAAAAGATTGAAACCCATTTTTCTGTGTTGATAAAGAAAGTTTTATAAAAGTGATTCCATTAGATGAATAAGATGTATGCAAGAATGATTGAATTTGAGGAACAGAGGTGAAGGAAAAAAAAAAAAAAGTTCCTTTGGCTTGAGTGAAGAAGAAAGGAGGCAAGAAGGTCTGAAAATAGCATATTTGTAGAAAAAATTTGCATTCACTCTGTATTCAGTTTTCTGGCTCCTGAAGCTTATATAATTATGGAGGCCATCTTTCAGAAAAAGAAGATAAAATTGCAAATACAAAATTAGGTACAAACCAAACATTCAATACAATGAGAAAAGAAATTACACAACTTACAAAATATCACGAATGTCACAAAATTTAGAAAGTAATATTTGTTTTTATTCATAATATCTAATTTACATAAATTAAAATATGAAAATTTTAGTATAGAGTATGGTGAGTTTTGACAAATGTATAAACTTAAGTAATCACCAATCCAGTCAAGATATAGAACATTTCTATTAGTCCTGAGATTCCTTAAGTAGTCAATTCCTTTCCAATCAATTCCCACTCCCAAAGGCAATCGCTAGTCCAGTGTCTATGATCATATATGACTTTTGCCTGATCTTGAATTTCATAAAAGGGATCACTCAGTATGAACTTTTTATGTACAAGTATGATCTCTTTTGCTCAAAATAATAATTTGGAGATTCATCCATGTTGTTGCATGCATCAGTAATTTGTTTTTAAAGCTGTGTTGTATTCCATTGTAATAATGTGCCACAAATCTCTCACCTCTTCTTCATTAAGGAACATTTGGATTGTTTCCAGTTTAAGGTATTATGAGTTAAGATGCTATGAGCAGTTACACATGTAACACAAGTTTTCATTTAACATGAGTAAAATCCTAGGAGAGAAACTAATGGGTCATGGGGCCAGTTTATAAGTAATTGTATAAAAATCTGTCAAACTAGTTTTCAAAGTAGTCATGCTATTTTACATTCCCAACAGAAATTCAGGAGTTCCAGTTTAACCAAATCCTTATTCTTCTTTTAAATGTGAAACAGTACTTAATTTTGTTTCTAATTTATATTTCCGTGATATCTATTGATGCAGCCAATTTATGCATAAAAAGATGCTCAACATTAATAGATATCAGAGAAATGCAGACCATTTTAATTTTGTAAAATCCGATTGATAATTATTCTTTCATTTTTAGTGCTTTTTGCACTGTTAAAGATATCTTCCCCTACACTGAAATTGGTTATTCATTCTCCCATTGAGAGACTATTTGGATTATTTCTACATTTGGGATATTATGAGTAGAATTGCTATAACCATTAGTACACAGTTGTAAAAATTTTCATACGTTTGTACATTTTATATAAGTCTTTGATAGGACATAATTATTCATTTACCATGGGTAAATTCCTAGGAACAAAACTACACTTCAACAACTACTTTTTTTGTGTGAAGTATCTATTCATGTCCCTTTTAAAATTGGGTTGTTTACCTATTGATTTCTATATATTCTTCACGTATTATGGAATCAAGTCCTTTTTGAGATATGTGTATTGAAAATATATTCCCTAAGTCTACGGCTTGCTTTTTCATTTTCTTATCTGTGTTTTTGATAAGCAAAACATTTAATTTTGGTTAAGATCAATTTATCTAATTTTTCTTTTATATTTGGTGACTTTTTGTCATATCAAAGAAATTTTCCCTACAATAATATTAAGAAAATATTTTTCTATTTTTTTCAAAAAGGTATACACATTTAGATTTTATGTGTACATCTCTGATCTCCCTCATATATTTGTATATGTTGTGAGGTAAGGGTCAAGGAAAAGTTTATTTCCCGTACAGATATATAGTGGTTCAAGCAGAATTTGTTGAAAAAAATTTCCATTCTCACTGGAATGTCTTGGATCATTTGACAAAAACCAATTTTCTATATACGTGGGAGGTCATTTTCAGACTCTCTGTTCTGTCTTATAGATCTATTAATCTATTAGCCAATACAACATTGACTTAGTTACAATAGGCAGCAAGTTTTTTTGTTTTGTTTTGTTTTTTAGTAAACAACTTTAAATTTATTAAACAAAATATATAACATTAAGAAAGATTTTCAGGCAACTCTAGGAAAAAATCTATATTGAAAAAATACTATCTTTATTAGAAAAATTACGGCCAAAAACTGATTAAAATATATGAATATGTTTGTTCTGCTTATGCTCTTTTTAATGCTCAGATAATTAATATAAAGTTTTTGACTACTTGCTTTAATTTACACAATATAGTATAATTATAAATTATTTTATTTTATTTTTTACTTTCTTATTGAACCATTTTCTATTGAGAAATTGCCAAACTGTTATTGAGAGTGTCTATATCACTTTTATTTCCACCAGCAATGCATGAGTGGTTCAGCTTTTCGACATCTTTGCCAGCATTTGCTATTTTCCCTATTTTTTTTAACCATTATAAGTACGCAATGATATCTCATTGTGGTTTTACTTTGCATTTCCCTAATAGTTAATGATATTGAATATCTTTTCATGTGTCTATTTGCATTTATATATCCTTTTCAATGAAATGCTGTTCATATCTTTTGCTCATTCTCGAATTGGTTTGCTTGGTTTTTTTACTGTTGAATTTTGAGAGTTGTTTCTATTCTAATGCTAGTGCTTTGTTGGATAGGTGGTTTACAAATATTTTCTCTCAGTCTGTAGTTTGTATTTTCACCCCCTTCATGGAGTCTTTTTCAGGGCAAAATTTTTAGGTTTGATAAGGTCAAATTTATAATTTCTTCCTTAGGGATATTGCTTTTGGTGTCAAGTATAAGAACTCTGTCTAGTCCTAGATTCTGAATATTTTTCCTAGTTTTTTTTCTAAAAGGTTTATAGTTTCACATTTTACGTTTAAGTTCATGAGCAATTTTGAGTCATGGTCTGAGGTTTATACTGAGATTCACTTAAAAAGTTTTTTTTTTTGTCTATGAACGTCCAATTGCTCCATTTGTTAAAATGGTTATCCTTTCTCTGCTTTTGCTCTGTTGTCAAAATCTGTTGGGAATATTTGAGTGGCTCTCTGCTGGGTCCCGCTAACACCTGTGGGGAAGGCGCAGTGAAGTGTTTTAGTGATTAGCTGGATCGTCTCACTACCTCTTCAAGTCTCATTACTACCATGTAGAGGTAGAGGCTCAGCTCACCTTGTACCCTGCTGACACACTACCCTGAGGGGGTAATTGGAACACTACTTGCGTCTGCCAGACAGGGTACAGAAGATCAACTCCCTGCGTGCTCTGTGAACACTATGCAACTGGGGAAATCAGAGTGACACTTCTTGCCTTCATGGGGGGGGTATGTAGCTGGGGTAGAATACCTGCTTCTCATTCCTCCCCATTGAAGTCATGAGTGGGGGAAGTTTTTCCATTTGTGGTTGGGTAGAATAGGGTAAGTATTGCCCAAATGTTTTCTGTTGTGTTAGGCTACCCTTTTCCTGATCCATTGATTAGGAAGAAGAGGCTTTTCTTGGAGTTTTTTCTATCTGGGCCTATTGTGGTTATGTTGGAGTCTTCTGGGATATATGGGAGGCAGTAGGGAAACCCAGGGAACTCACTCCATGTTGTTGGTCAAGTCCTGAAGTCTCTAGGCAGCCTGACTTTTTCTTTCCACCTTTGAGTCTCACTTTGTCTGTGTGTGCTGTTATGTCTAGGATTTTTCAGTCAAAAGAAGGAGGACCTGGTGAGAATGGTGCTACCCCATCTTGGCCAGAATTAAAGTCCTCCAAATATTTTTTTAAATATAAAATAACATTTGTATTGTCAATATATAGCATGGTAATATGCATTCAATATTTGTTAAATTTTAAAAATGTCATTTAAAGCTCAACATACGATTGTATTTCTCTTTACAGAAAAACAGACATTTGAAAGAGATACTTTGGCTCAGTTTTTTTTTGTTGTTAGACTATTATTTTATATTCAGAAATTAGTAACTAAAACTTTGTAATTATATCATCATCTCTATCTTGAATATACTTCACATGTGATGAGTTTTACCTTTCATTACAAGACTCTAAGTATTGAGTCTATGAGGGCATCACTTGCACATGTAGTACTTCCATTATAAATATATGATTCCTCTGATATATGCAAATATCTCTGGCAATTTTAAATTTGTATTACCTGAATGTTTCACAACCTATGATAAAATCACATAACTAAAAGTCATAGATTCCATCCAAACATATTTCAAATGATCCCCTGTTCCTTTTTCGGTTGAAATGTTTTGGGAAACAACCTTATGCGTACTAATGGGAGGATTAGATCCAATTTTTCCATGTTAGTGTTTTAAATATGTAGATTCATTTACCCATTTTAGACTTTACATTTATGCCAAATTAATATTTTGAAGTTTTTCTGATCTTTTTAATGAAATTTTACTGTGATATTTTTCTTCCTGTAGGATTGAGGATATATACATCTGTTACATAATTGTTTTTTCACTAGCTGTTGTTCTATTTATAGTACATTGCAACAAAAATTGACAATTCTTAAAATAATCTTTAACATTTGCAATCTCAATGATACATTTGCAAGGATGCTATTATATACAACCATAAAAATATCTAGAATAGTAAATTATAAATGATTGTAAACCCTCTATGGACCTCTTATAATTTAAGTAATCCCCTAGGTCACATTCTGGATCCCAGATTGGCTTCTTATTCATTCCTTATTTTCTAATTTCAGGTTACAGATGTTTAAGTGTATTTCTCTCTTCAGTAGAACTAGCTTCCTTCCTCCATGTGCTATCGGAAATAAGCTCTGTTCAGTGCAGGAATTTTATCACTAATCACCAATGGAAAATAGCGAATAACAAAAAGCATTAAATATGAGATAAGTTTCCAGAATCTTACATAGCCACCCCCTTTTGTTGTTCTCATTGTTTCCTCCCTATTTCTCTCTTTGAGAAAGCACAGGAATCATTTGCTCCTTGTGTCCTCCATTCTGTGACTATGGGGAGAATTGACTTCTCCTCTTCCCTCCCTCCTCTTCCCTCCTGAATCCCTCACAGCTTCAATTTGCCTTTCCTCTAACACAAACAAAAGTTACTGCAGAAATATACTGTTGTGGCCCTTTGCTTAGTCTCTACTAAAATGACAGAAGTGTTTTCAGCAATCTCAACATACTCTTTAATTATTAAGAAAAAAGCTACCCTGGGGGCCAGCCCCGTGGCATAGTGGTTAGGTTCGTGTGCTCCGCTTTGGCGGCCTGGGTTTACGAGTTCAGATCCTGGGCACAGACCTATGTACCACTTATCAAGCCATGCTGCTGAGGTGTGCCATATATAAAGAAGAGGAAGATGGGCACGGTTGTTAGCCCAGGGCCAATCTTCCTCTGCCAAAAAAAAAAAGCCACCCTGGACTATGTGTTTTAATAATCCTATTAACATTAGTAATATTGGGAAAACAGAGGAGGTGGCATTGGTGATTGGAGAGTTATTGTAATGCACCACCAACTGTCCTTCATGATAGCAATTCTGCCAAGCATTTACAGAATGGAATACCATATAAGGAATCTCAATTTTTGAAAGCTAGCAGAGCCACATTTACTGTGAAGCTAAATCTGTTTTCAAATACTTCACTACTAATTCGCACAGGTCCTTTCCAAGGTTTGAACACGGACCTAACAAAGTTCTCACGTTGTTCAGTATTTCTAAGATTTATAAAAATAAAACACTTTAATGACATTCACTTTAGATTACTAACTCTTTCCAACTAAAAACATTTAAAAAATCAATGTAATCTACCATATCAACAAAAAAATCATTTGATGCAGAAAAACATTTGATAAAATCTAACATCTATTCATGATAAAAACTCTCAGAAAAGCAGCAATAGAGAGGAATTATCTCAACTTGGCAAAGAGCATGTACAAAAAGCCTACAGCTAATGTCATACTTAATGATGAAGAACTGGATACTGTCCTGCAAAGACTGAGAATGAGGCAAGAATGTCTGCTCTCACCGCTCTTATTCAACATATTCCTGGAAGTTCTAGTCACTGAAAGAAAGCAATACTAAGAAATAAAAGGCACAGAGATTGGAAAGGAGGAACTAAATCTGTATTCGTGTATGATGTGTTTGTCTATGTAGAAAATCTGAAGGAATATATAAAAAAAAATCTCCTAGAACTAATAAGTGAGTTCATCATGATTGCAGGATATAAAATCACAGAAAATATTGCATTTCTATATATTAATAATTGACATGTAGAAACAGTTATAAAAAACATAATATTAAAACTACTCCAAAGAAAATGATGAACATACGTTAACAAAATATATAAAAAATATATACACTTAACAAAATATGTACTGGATTTATGTTGTGAAAATTACAAAGTTCCGATGAAAGAAATGAAAGAAGACCTAAATAAATGGCATAATGGGGTCATGGATGGGAAATAACATAGTCAAGATGCCAATTTTCCTCAAATTAATCAGAAGGTTTAATGTAATTTCTATCTAAACCTAAGTAAGGTTTTTTGCAGACATATAAAAAGTAATTACAAAATTTATATAAAGATAAACAGGACCTAGAATAGCTAAAACAATTTTGAAAATGATGAATAAAATGGGAGGAATAATCCACCTAATATTAAAGCCTACTAGATAGTTACAGTAATCAAGACACTATGATATTTGTAGAGAAATAGACACATAGATCAAAGGAACAGAATAGAGAACCCAGAAACAGACCCACTCAAATATTTCCAACTTGTTATTGACAACTGAGCAAAAGCAACTTAATGGAGGGGGGATAGACATTTTAACAAATGAAGCAATTGGAAATCCATAGGCAAAAAAACCTGAAGCTCAGTCTAAACTTCAGACCTTCACTTAAAATTGATCACAGACTTAAATGTAAAACTACAAAACTGTTAGAAATTTTCTTGGAACAAAATCTAGGCAAAGAGTTCTTAAACTTGACACCAAAAGCAAGATCCATACAGAGAAAAATAATAATGTTTGACTTTATCAAAAGTTTTAAAAACTTCGCTCCATAAAGCACCTTGTGAAGAGTATGAAAAGACAAGCTACAGACCAGGAGGAAACATTTTTGAACCACGTATCTGACAAAGGACCAATATATAAAGCATTCTCAAAACTCAATGGTAACAACAAACAATCCCATTAGAACACGGACAAATACGTGGCATACGTGGTGGGTGGGACTGTAAAATGCTACAGCTACTCTGGAGAAAGGGATGCTAGCTTCTTACAGAACCGTACATTAGCAAGCAACCCAGAAATTGCATTCTTGGGCATTTTTCTCAAAGAAATAAAAAATAATTTTCACAAAAGCGCATCTATACAAATATTTATATAAGCTTTATTTGTAATAGCCAAATAGTGGAGACAACTCCGATTCCTTCAATGGACGAATGGTTAAACAAACTGTGGTACATCCACACTGTGGATTACTACTCAGCAACAAAACAAAATAGTTGACACGTAACAACTTGGATGAGTCTCAAGGGAGTTATGCTGAGGGACATAAATCCAGTCTCAACAGGTGACATACTATAAGATTCCATTTATATAACATTCTTGAAATGACAAAATAATTCAGATTGAGAACAGTTTAGTGGTTGCCACGGAAGGATTGTTGTGGCTGTACCTCAAGAAGTACAGCATGAGGGATCCACATAGTGGAACTGTTCTGTATCTTGACTGTGGTAAATATACAAACTTATGCATGTGATAAAATTGTGAATATCTGAATAATGTTAGTAGATGGTATCAATGTCAATTTCCCAGTTGTGATATTGCACGCTAGTTATGCAAGATGCTGCCTTTGAGGGAAATTGAGTAATGGGTATGCAGAGTCTCTCTGCATCATTTCTTACAACTGCATGTGAGTCTACATTGTCACAAAATTAAATTTTTTAAAAAAATTAAGTCATCAAATAATGTGTACAATTAAATACTATTTGGGGTAATGGGGAAAAAAACTGGAAGTAAATTCAATAAAAATCAATAGTTATCTCTAAGAAAAAAATTATTTGTACTTTTTAAATGTCCCCCATCCATCTTTTCCTCCTGCCTTATCTGGATTAGATAGCATGCTCCATAATCATAATAGTCTCTTGCTTAGACTTTCACCTTCCTTCCACTCTCTCTTTGTAATACTCAACTGGCAAAAATACCAGTCTTGGTTACATCCAACTCTGCAAACACTCCAGTACACTTCACTTTTGTACCTGAGAAGAAGATTGTGACTGTATTAAAACACACAACTTGAATGATTGGATTCATTTTATATGTATGACCAAAAACTCACACTGGCCTGCAGTGCTGCATGTACATCCTTTTGTATTTCTGAGGTTTATTCACTCTCCCAGTCTCCTTGTTATAAATTTCATATCTTTGCTTCTCTCCTCAAAGTCAAGAGCCTCTTCCCTGCTCCTTATCCAATTTGGTGATCTTGTGTCTTATTTCCCTTAGAAAACAAAATAATAAGAAGAGAAGTTCCACACATTCCCAAACCTACAGATATGCCTTCATTTGTTTTATTTATTCTTATGACAGAACATCTGATTACGTGTCCAAGTCCAGCATTCCATTTGGGCATAGTTTGCATTCCCTCTTGACTACTCAGGATCCACCTCACAATTTCCCATCTACTGGATGATACAAACGTGCTATGCTGTCTTCCGTAGAGAAAATCCTCTTTCTTCACCTCCTTATTCTCCTCCAGTTACAGACCTGCTTCTCTACTGTCATTTAGAGAAACAGTTCTCAAAAAGTTATTTCCTCTTCCCCAGTTGTTCTCATTTAAACCCACTCTAATTAGATATTCTTACTCATCATATATCCGAAACTGCTCTTGCTAATATTATCAAAGTCCTCCACATTTCCAAGTCCAGTGATTGGTCTTAAGTTTGAACTATCAGCAGCACTTGATATTAACACCATAATTTTAAAAATGCTTTATTATCTTGACCTCACTGGCAACAGTCTCTATTTGTTCTTTTTCTATATCACTGTCATTGCAAATAATCCATAACCAATTTATAAATCAAAATTAGGATGAGTTTATCATGAGCCAGATCTGAGGACCATATAGCCTGGGAGAGTCCTTTCACAAAGGAATGGAGCACTTCAAAGAAGTGGGGGTGCACAGAGTGGTTGTATACCATCTTGGAAAAAAGAGCATGTATCACATATGATAGGAATGTCCCTTTTACAATAGTCGTGAGATTGCTTTTCTGGCACAGTAATTCACACAGCAATTGATGAACACAGCAGGTAGCAGGTCTGTGGTCTCGAGCTGGGTGGTCACAGGGTGAGCACAGCAGGCCAGCAATAAATCCTTAGTTTAGGGAGAAATGCTTATCCTTAAGGAAATGTCAATGTGTGGGAAGTTATATCCTTATCTGTAAGGGCATTGTTCTTGTCTTTGGGACATAGTAAATACTTAAAGCAGATATACAATGCATGCTCAATGGCCATGTCAGGCCCTTTCAGAAAAACAAGTTCAGGCCCAATTAGTTGTATGCCAAATGGCTTCCTCATATACTCCAATAGATTCTATTGCTTGTCATTTATTTATCATCACAAACCACTTCTTCTTAGCTTCTTTGTAGTTTTTTTCTTCCTCTTCCCTATCACTAAATGTTGGATTTTCCCAAGGCTCAGTCTTGGGATGTCTTTTCTTTCTTTATCTATATTCGTTTCTAAATGACCTGTTCTTGGCCTCTATATGAGTTCCAAATACCATTATATGATTCCCAATTCATACTTTCAGTCCTGAATCTTCCCTGAATTCCAGACATGTAAATACAATTCCCTCCTTTACATCTTCATTTGGATGTTTATTAAACATCTCAAACTTAACATGCCCACTAGTGAAGTCCTGATTTCTTCCAAAAATCCTAGTTCTTTTTAGTGTCTCCCCTATTAGTAAATGCCATCTCCACTCAATTTTGTTGTTTAGACCAAAACTTTGAAGGTATCATTGGTTCCTTTCTTTCTCTTACACTCCACATCAATCCATAACCAAATTCTATAATTTCTACATTCAAAATCTATTTAGACTTTGACTACTACTTACCAGCTCCAATTCTTTTTCTAAAGTTCTCTTCCAGGCCACCATCATCTTTTATCTGCTTATGCAATAACCTCCAAACTTGCTTCCCTGTTCTTTTTTTGCTACTACAGCCTCTTCTCCACAACACAGTTAGAATGATCCTTTTAAAATATATATCAAATTATCTTTATTCTCATGGTAAGAGTGGACTAACATTCATGCAGATCTTCAGCCTGGCTTCACATTCTATCAATGAAATTTTAAGATTATCTCATCCAGCAGTATCACATAACCTAACTAGAATAAATAGCAGGTTTCTCTATAATTGATCAAATAAGCAGACATAAATTTAGTAAGACTGTAGATATATATAACAAAATTAACTAAATGGACCTATATGGAACACAGTATCTGAGAACTGAAAAATACACTTTTTCTTTCAGTCATATGTAAACCTTTACAAAATTTGATCATATTGTAAGTCATAAAGCAAATCACTAAAAAATTAAAAATTTAATTCATACATTCATTGGTCTGGAAATCACACAAGAAAATTTTTAAAAAGATGGCTAGAAAATACACAAACGTTTGGAAATTAAGAAATACATTTCTAAGTACACCCTTGGCCAAAGAAGAAATAATAATAACAATCAGAAAATATTTTGAATTGAATGATAATGAAAATACTACATATACAAACTGGTGAGGAGTGACATCATTGAAAATGGAGGAGTAGAGAACCTCAGAGCTCTGTCCCTTTACACACAAAAACAAACTAATAACCTGGAAAAATTACCAGAATCAACTTTTTTAGAATCCTGGAATTTAGTCAAAAACTTACAACAATGGGGGGAAATCTTAAGGAAGAAAGAAGCTGCTGCAATGTGGTAAGAGAGCACAGTGGTATCTTAGATTGCCTGCCCACCATCTCCCACTTACCAGGTTTGTGGCAGCCATAAGATGGCAACCCCCACATGTGGTGCTGGTCGCTAGTGCCAGAGGGAGCAATTCTCAAAGAATTGTGGTTGTTTTGAGCTGTCTGGTGCTTCCCTCAAGGACTGGTGTAAGGGTTTGCCTTTGTTGCACTTGATTTGAAGTGTTCCCAGGGCTGGAGTGGCTTCCTTATTGGTTTTTGTCGGAAGGATATAAATGCAAAAGTACTGGCTGCAGCAGCCTGGGGCAAGGAATAAGTCAGGACGAGAAACACAGACTTCCCAGATAAAAGCTTGGAAAGAAGTTGGGAAAAGAGATATGTAAAGAACAAAGGCTTTTAAAGGCTCACTCACATACTGGGGAAGGAAGAAGTCCATGTGCATAAACAGGGCTGAATGCATGTTCAGACAAGGCTTGAGAAGAACCTAAGCTTTTACCTCTAGCTGGCCTTCAGCTTCCATGCAAATGGGAAGTGAAGGCTAAGGCAGAGTTTTAAAAGGCCTAACTAAACGATGAAGGTGTTAACCAACATAGAGCCAATCGGTAAAGACTGGGAGAGTTTTTCTTTTTCTGTCTTCTTGGATCCAAGCATTTAAGGAAATTGTTATGATACTAGCTGACCACTAAACTAACAGAACACAGACTTCAGTGGCCACATATGACAAAGACTGCAGGGTTTACATGAAATAGTTTAGAAAAGACACTAGACAAACAACAACAAAAGCAACAACCTCCCACCCATCATGCACAAAAATCATTTCCAGTTGTGTTATAGACCTAAATGTGAAAGGCAAAATTGAAAACATTTAGAAGTGCAGAAAACATGAATGCAGAAAACATCATCATTATCCTGGAGTAATAAAGAATTTTTATCAGACAAGATACAAATACTAACATAAAGAAGAAGACCAATAAATAAACTCATCTAAAATTAAGAACTCTTGTTCACCAAAACACAATATGAGAGAATGAAAATGCAAGCCACAGAGTGAGAGAAGATATTTGCAATATATATAACTGAAACATATTCATATCCAGACTAAAATTTAAAAATATAAACAACAAACTCCTATAACCAAACAAAACCAATAGAAAAAAGTGGGCAACAAACTGACCTGGCACGTTACAAAAGAGGAATCTAAATGAACAATAAATATAGGAAGATATTCAACAGTATTAATAATAGGAGGAATGATGATTGTAACTACAATAAGGTGTACCTACACACGCACAAGTTGAACATAGTTTACCAACTGATGGCAGAGACATAGACCATCCTAACAGTGTGGCTTTAAATAGGTGTAAATTTGAAAACAGTCTGCCACTATGCAGTTAAGTTCGTGATTAGCATATCACATGACGCAGCAGTTTGGATCTTGGGCATGTGCACCGGGATCCTTGTACACAATCTTCACAGAAGCATTGGTGATGATAGCTTAATGCTGGGATCGATCTACATGTTCATCAACAGTATAAGAGATAAACAAACAGCTATATTTTGACATAGAACTACTTTTCAACAATGAAAATGAGCTACATCCAATAACATTGGACGAATCTCACCAATATAAAACTGAATGATAGAATCAGCACACAAAATCAATTTTATTTTTATAAAGGTCAAAAAGAGGCAAACCTAAATTAAATTATATAGGAGTGTACATAATTTAATAGGAGCATACGGATGTTAAAAACATACAGAAAAACAAAGAAATGACCACTGATAATGACAGAATAGAGTGTGCTGGTGATTTGGATGTTCACTATTGTACTGTTAGCTTAAATGTATGTATTTACTTCTATGTTTTGTTATATAGTTTCTATTATAGGGTAAGGAAGACATATATATATTATATATTTACAGTCATTATCAAAATGCAGAATAGCTCTTGGTGCTTAGAGTGGAACATTCTGCTCTTACAGGCGTATTGTCCAAGCAGGCATTTAACATGGAAGTGAATGGAACAGTATGCGGCACATCCATGCTTGGGCAGTTGCTCTGGCACAGCTCAGCAATACGATGTAGATGCATATAGAGCACCTGGAAACTAAGAGGAGCGTGAGCCTTTGAGAAAAGTTGTGCTTCCTGGGCACGCCCAAATGTAAGGGGTGTATTATTGTCTTGTAGCTAAACTGCAGTCCAGGCTGCTGTGGCCTGGGGACATACCTAACGTAGTAACATTAGGCAAATAAATGCAAGCCTTGCTGTTTTATATTCGGTATTTATCCAATCCATCTCTCTATCCATAATTGATGGGAAAATTGTTTTTGGAAACCACCTAAGATATTATTTTTATTTTTAATAACGTTTATTGTATAATGTATGGGAAGTAACATGGTCAGAAAAGAAAGTTTAGAAAATAGAGAAAAGCACACAGAGACCTAAATGACAAGGTAGTCCCAACATCCAGATTATTAGGTAAGTAGTATGTAATGCTTATATCATGGATATATATTTACATACTATTATTATGTAAAAAATCTCCGTATATAAAAAGGTCAACTCCTTGCTGTTGATATTGCAAAAAAATGGTTCCTGACTTGATTAAACTTGTATAGTGTTTTTCAATGCAATTCTTAAATTTAACATTTTTATGTAACCGCCGCTATCACAATTTTTAATTATAGTCCTTATCTTTGGTGTCATGTTTTGATAGCCATTACTACCTCTAGTTTACAAGGCTATCTGAAGTTTTGTCTGGGATGTTTATGGGTTACATTTTTAATGTTTATATCCAACACAACTGGCATTTATTTTTATTTATATTTTTCAGGAAAAGATGTAATTTTATTTTTCACTATAAATAGTGACTAATTTTCCCAACACCATTATTTAAGTATCCTATCCATTTACTACTCATTTCAAATTCTATTTTTTTTAAAGAGTTTTTTTTTTTTTTATAATTTTTATTTATTTATTTTTTCCCCCAAAGCCCCAGCAGATAGTTGTATGCCATAGTTGCACATCCTTCTAGTTGCTGTATGTGGGACGCAGCCTCAGCATGGCCGGAGAAGCGGTGCCTCAGTGAGCACCCGGGATCCGAACCCGGGCCGCCAGCAGCAGAGCGTGCACACTTAACCGCTAAGCCACGGGGCCGGCCCTCAAATTCTATTTTTATTACAATATAAATGCTGATGTTTACCTTTGTCTTAGTGTTAGCCCTATACATTTTTCCATTAACAAAACTCTATTCTTGCTTGAGTACAATAAGGCTTTAATTATTGGAAGGCCATAGTACATTTAAAAATATGACATTTAATTAAAAATTTCAGTTCTTTCTTAACTATTCTCATTCAATTTGTCTAACATATATTTTACAATCATATTATCAAGTTCCAAAAAAATCCCCTTGTGATTGTGTCTGCAATTGTATTTACATTTATGACTGTTATGGGAGAGGATCACTTTATTTTTTATTTTTGTCATCTTTCCTTGATTATGGTGCATCTCTCCTTTTATTCAACTGTTATTAAATATCTTTATACTTTTTCAAATATTAGCCTTAAATATTTTTTGATAAGCTTCTTGTTGTTATGTGTACTTTTGCTTGTTTTTAGATATTGAATCTCTTATCCTTTTAATTTTTCCTTTTGATTTTCTAACAAATTATTGCTTTGAAATTATTTCATATGAGCACTACTTTTTGAACGTACATTTTCTTTATAGCGCTAAGATCACTTAGTATTTTATTTAGTCTAGATATACTTGGACATACATATTTTTCCATTAAATTTACCAGCTTCTAGGTGGATCCTTTCAAGATAAAAATTCAGTTTTTTCCTTAATTTCAACTGTTTTCTATTCTATTATATTAGACTCTGTATATTACCCATTATATTTTATTATATTTTGAGTACTATTCCTTTCCTATCTGTGAATAACAGAAATATGCATCTTGGCTTTTATTGTTTCTTCTCCATATTTATCATTTTCTGAGTTTTATCTTAATCTCTTTATTCTTTTCCAGGGAATTTTTTTTTAAATTGGGAAAAAAACCTGTCAACAATTGCATTAGCCACTTATTAACCTCCTTAACTTTCTTTAATTCCCTGCAGTCAGGTTTTCACCTGCTGCACTCCACCGAAATTATTCTCCAACATGTCAGTGAGCGTCTTGCTACTAAATTTGATGGAAACTTCTTTTGCTTATTGTACTGTTCCTCTCAAGTGTCAGCATTATTGAATTTTAACTTTCTCATCCTTCTTGAGTGTCATTATTATTATCATTATTTCTATGACTCTACATTCCTAATTTTTTTACTTTCCCTCCGAGTACTCCATATGAGTCTACTTTAGCTTTCTTCTTTCTTTTTTTATAACTTTAATGTTAGCCTTATCCTGGGTTTTCTCCAGAAAGCAGACACTGAGCTTGCATGCAAGTAGTTTGATTTGGGAAGTAATGTCAGGGAAAAGGAAAAAGAGGCTGGGAAGAGTGAAACAGGGAAGGAGGGAAAGCCAATAGAAGGATACAGTATGGAGCTGCCCAGCCCTGTGAGCAAGTGGGGAGCAATCTTGCTGGGACCTTCTGAAGTGCTCAAGAAATAGAAGCCTCAAAATTATTATCCTCAAGGGATAGAAGAGGGGACAATTTATCCATTAGCTCTTTTGTTGGCGAAGGACTACCAGATATGGCGTAACTTGGTCAAACTCTCAATTTTATTCCTTTGTGTAAGTGCTGAGCATTCCCACAGGTGGTCCACATTCCCTGGTCAGAGAAGTCTCAGAGCAGGAAGGAAGAGAGGAGCAGTGGAGTTGAGCTGAGGTGCTGCCAGGTTACACCTCCAGGAGCTGGTTGTGGCAGGAGTAGCAATAGCTATAGAGAAGGTAGACTGAACACGTGTGAGATGGGGACAAACAGTGCATGGAACAGAATTCTAGTGCTTCTGCAATTCTTGTTCCACACTCTCTCCTTTGACAGCTCTCAGTCAGTCCCTTACTGTCAGTCAATACTTCTTTCTCTACCCTTTCATAAGTCCAGAACTATATATGCCACCTGTTATTCGTCTCTTCATGGATACTCTGTAGACACGTGAATTCAAAGTTTACTAACATTCAAAAGTGAAATCGGCCGGCCCCATGGCTTAGTGGTTAAGTGCGCGCGCTCTGCTGCTGGCGGCCCGGGTTCGGACCCCGGGCGTGCACCGCTTCTCCGGCCATGCTGAGGCCAAGTCCCACATACAGCAACTAGAAGGATGTGCAACTATGACATACAACTATCTACTGGGGCTTTGGGGAAAAAAAAAATGTGAACTCACGGGGCTAGTGGTTAAGTTTGGTGCACTCTGCTTTGGGGGCCTGGGTTTGCAGGTTTGGATCCCAGGCGCAGACCTCCACCACTTGTCAGCCATGCCGTGGCGGTGATCCACATACAAAATAGAGGAAGACTGGCACAGATGTTAGCTCAGGGCTAATCTTCCTCAAGCAAAAAAAAAAAGAAAAAGAGGAAGATTGGCAACAGATGTTAGCTCAGGGCGAATCTTCCTCAGCAAATAAAAATGTGAACTCACAATCAATTAGTTGAGTACTAAGTGCCAGGCTACGTTCTAGATTTTGATAAAGAAGACATGAATAAAACAGACACAATCTCTGCCTGCAAAATTTAATATTTTAGTAGAAAAGAGATTCAATTAAAACAGTAATTAAAATATAGGGATGCAAAGTATAGGAAGGATAACCAGGAGAAAGGGTGAGATGGGCTAGACTAGGATATTTTATACTGAAAGAACAGAGTATGTGAAGAGCCAATGTCAACAACAAAACTATTGCAATTGTCCAAAAGGTGAATAGTGGTGAGGGCAGTGGGTGTGGGTAAAAGTGGGTGGATCTGGCAGTTATTAGGGAGTTACTTAGTGAGATGAGAAAAGCCTGAAAAGCAACCTTCTAAATGGTCTTCATATGGCATTTAAGGTTATTCTCGAAGGTGAATCAGATTATATTACTAACTTGCCCTTCTTTCCCATTGTCCTGAGAATAAAGTACAAACAACTTATAAGATCTATGAAGTCCATAGATGATCTGGGCATTGCTTGCTCCTTTTTATTCTACCTTTGCCTGTCTCGGTGCAGTCTATACTTCCATTCAGACTGAACTATTTTCATACTCCTGAATGCAAAATACTTTCTTTAATCTTCAGAGATTTTTATGCATTCTGTTCCTTCTATTTATTTAATAGCTTCATTTTTCTAACTCTCTGCCCTCAATACTTCACTTGATCTTGCATACTCACCCTTTAGATATCAGAAAAAATATTTTGTCATAACTTTCCAAATTTGGGTTAGATACACATTCTCTATTTTCTCATAATATCTGGTATTTTTTTCCATGTAAATACTCATCAAATTCCATTGTCTCTTACCTGGCTACTCTCCATTATGTATATATGCTCTTTGGTCAAGGATAGCACTATTTTCATTAATTTTTGGCAAGATCTAGAACAGTGCATGATGGCAGGTTTGAAATAGTTAAGTGTTCTTGACTTGACTTGACTCAATGAGCTTCTCAGTGTTGTTCTTCACACCACTCATTAATTTTATGTAATATTGATTTAGCAAGTTAGGCTTTAGAAAGCATTTGGAAATTGTTAGGGCATGTTTATTTTATTGTGTTCTTCCCTTATATTATTTACGCCCATTAGAGTATTGTTGGCCTCTCAGCGAAGCTCTCTTTTCATCTCAACATTTTCTACTTGTATCATCTTCTATCTCGTATTTCATAGAGCCAACATATTCTTGAATTGGACTCTTGAGAGTACAAAGCAGGAGTTTTCCAAAATTTATTTATATTTCTGCTATAATATTTTGTTTTTGGTCCTCAATACAGAGACTCATGTATTTTTTACTATATATACAAAATCACTGTAATTAATGCCAAGCAAAGAAATGACAAACTCAGAAAGCACATTTAAAACTCAATCAACAGTTTTCTGCAAATCATGAGAAAATGGTTGACAACCCAATTAAAAATAGGCAGAGGATCTTAATGAAGGTTTAATCCAGAGAACAGTAAATATAAATGACTTTCAAATGTATGAAAAGATATCTTAGATGGTCATAATGAGAAATGCAAATTAAGATAACAAACAGTAACATTTTTTCACCTATCAGATTATTGATGAAATTTTTTTATATGTGGAAAAAATAAATTTATCGATTGAGGTTTATTTGGTAATAAGAGCCATAAAAATATTAATGCACATATTCTTTGAATTACAATTCTACCGGAAGTTTAAATATCTAATCTTACACCACTAATCCAAAATATACCATAGAAAGTCATCTATGGTTTTATATTATTAAGATGAAATATTAGTTCAATAATATTCTATATGAAATAGTGATTGAGACCTTTAAAATATATCTATGTTTATTAAATCATTTGACCTCACACACAACTTGTCATTTCTACCTCTATGTTTAATATGGTTGTTTTCCTTGCCATTGTTTTAGTTTAAGGCCTCATCATCTCTCTCTTGAAAAAAATGTAATCGCCTCCTCTCTCATCTCTCTGTCTTTGTTATCTTTCTAAAATATAGATCTAATCCTGTTTCAACATATTATTCACCATCGTATAATAGATAAAGACCAAGCTCCTTTGCATGGCATTCGAGGATCCACAGTTCTAATCTTATTTTCTGCCATCAGTCCTACTTTTGACCTACATTGCTTTTCAAAGAAGGGCATCTTTCTTTTCTGCCTCAATGATTTCACGTGCTTTTCCTTTGCTTCGAGTTCCTTTATATTCTCTGTAAATTGCATGGTTCTACTCATCTGTTATTACTGAGTGAAAAACTGATCACTCTTTTCTCTCTCCTTCCACAGTTTTCCACACATGGGTGCCATAACATTATATCATAATTGCTTTTTTTCTTGCCTCCTCACCATGCTCTGATTTCCTTAATGGAAGGGATGTATTTTACTTATAATTATATCTCCCTAATTGACAGATCAAATGTGTGTTGAATAAATAAATCCTTTGAAATGAAAAACAGGTATTATGACAATTTTATTATTTTGTCATTTTACAGCTTTATTAATTTATAATCAAAATATATTAAACTGCACATATTTAAAGTATATAATTTGATGAATTTTGACATATGTATAAACTCTTGAAGCTCTTACCACAATCAAGATAATAAACATTTTCACCCCAGAAGTTCCCTCATGCCTCTTTCTAATTATTTCCCACTCAATCCTCTCAACATCCCCAGGAAACTACTGGTCTGCTTTCTGTCTCCACATTAGTTTTCATTTTCTAGAATTTTATTAAAATGGAATCATACATATGTAATCTTTTTTGTTTGGCTTCTTTCTCTCATCATATTTTTTAAGATACCTCCATGATGCTGCATGTATCAATAATTAGTTCCTTTTTATTGCTAAGTAACATTTTATTGTATTGATATGCCAAAATTTGTTTATCCATTTACCTGTTGAAACATATTTGTGTTGTTTCTAGTTATTATATAGCCATTTAGCAACTGAATAAATGTATGTCAAACACATTAGGCAATTTGCATGAAGTCAAAGGGTTAGGAAGTAATAGAGTAGGGACTCAAACCCAGATCTTCTAACTTTAAACATTCTGGACATGCATTAAAATGAATTATCACAGGGAAACTTCATGAGTAGTTTAAATGTCATCTCAACTTTTTGATTCACATTAAGACTGTCGTGGGGGCTGGCCTGGTGGCATAGTGGTTAAGTTTGCGTGCTCCGCTTTGGTGGTCTAGGGTTTGCATGTTTGGATACTGAGCACAGACCTATGTGCTACTCATCAAGCCATGCTGTGGCGGCGTCGCACATAAAATAGAGGAAGATTAGCACAGATGTTTGCTCAGGGCCAATCTTCCTCACCAAAAAAAAAAAAAAGACTGTTGTGCTTCTGTCAAAATAACTCCTTATATAAAGCATTTCTTTTGTTATTAAAAAAGCATGCAAATCTTAAACAGCAAGTAAATTCATTATGTATCATATGAGATATAAATATTAAACATAGTCAATAACTTTATGTTCAGAATATAGAAATCTTTTTAGGGAAATATCAATTATCTTTTTTTTTTTTTTTTTGGGAGGAAGATCAGCCCTGAACTAACATCCATGCTAATCCTCCTCTTTTTGCTGAGGAAGACTGGCCCTGAGCTAACATCTATTGCCAATTCTCCTCCTTTTTTTTCCCCAAAGTCCCAGTAGATAGTTGTATGTCATAGTTGCACATCCTCCTGGTTGATGTTTGTGGGACGCGGCCTCAGCATGGCCGGAGAAGTGGTGCGTCGGCACACGCCTGGGATCTGAACCCCGGGCTGCCAGTAGTGGAGCACACGCATTTGACCGCTAAGCCACGGGGCCAGCCCTTTAATTATCTTTTGTGTAACAAATTACCCCCAAACTTAATATGTCTCACATGCTACATATTGAATGTTGAAAACAACAATCATTTTATTTGTTCGTGAGTGCACTGATTGGCTTGACAGGGCTCAGCTGGGAGGGCTTAATTCCTCTCCTTGTTGTGTCAGCTGAGCTCACTCATGTGGCCACAATTTGGGCTGGAGGATTCAAGATGGCCTCATTCACATATCTGGCCCCGTAACTAGGCTGACTCAATTGTGAGACCTTCTTTCCTTATGTTCTTTCATCCTCCAGGGCCGCTTCTTTAGGAGATGTTTCAATCTCCAGACCTGTCTCTCCACGTGGACTCTCCAGCTGTCTCCAATAGTGTGAAAACAGAGGTTTCCATGAGTTTTAAGGCCTAAGCCCAGAACTGGCATAACCTCAGTTCAAATACATGTATTATTCAAAGCAAGTCACAAATCCAGCACAAATTCAAGGGACGAGGGGATAGACTCAACCTCTTGATGGAAGAAATGTTATGTGTCACTCTGATGGTCATCTTTGCACATAATTTATCATAAGAGAATTGTTGGAGCTCCACCGGCAGGAAAATGGATGCATGGATTGCATTATATTAACAAACATGGATGAATAAATACGTCTGAATGAGCACTGTTCCTTTTAAGTAGTCAACTTGGATGCAGTACTTTAAATTCTAGGATCATATCAATTTCGCAAAATTTTGATAGTTACAAGGTTGTGCATAAAGTGTTGTTCCTTTATTATGATCCTCCATTGTATGATTAGACCAAAGCAAGCAATTACAGCATAAGACCCTCCAAAATCATCAATGTGAAGAATATGCTTCCGAGGAAAAGACTCAGGAGAAATGTGATAGTATTTATTCCTTTTCTCAATTTTTTTTTTTTTTTTGCTAGTGGGAGTAAAAGTCACATTGGAGGATTTTTGTTGAAAGCCTCCAGCAACAGGTATAGTCTTCTCTGACTTAATCTTTTCTACTGAGGAGTGAAAAAAGGATGACAACACTGAGGAAAAATAACCATACATTTCCCCTTTACCATCTTGCTCATCCAAGTATATATTTTCTGCCTTTGTTCTGTGATTTAAAGACAAATTGAAGAGCTAAGCACCCAAATGAAGACAACCAGAAGAATAGAGCCAAAAGAGCTGTGAGTAAAGAACATGACCAGACACGGCTAGAGATGATTAGAGAAACTGGAATATGGTATCGGAGCACATGTAACAGAGATATGTCGGGAAGCCATCACAGAAAGAATATATATATATATCTTTGCCATTTTTTATTAAGGTGAAGGAGGACCTTTTACATATTTGGAACTGATAGTGTAAAATACGTTCAGTTTCTCTGGTTTTTCTCCTTAAATAACACTTGCTGCTTATTTTTTTTTTAAATTAAACTTCTTTCTGGAGACCTTGCGTTAAAGGCACTAGCAAGGGGATAATACCAATCCCTACTCATCCCTTAGGGCAACCGTTCTCTGCAGTCCTATGTAATGGAAATGTGCCAGCGAAGGCAAATTCTTAAGAAGAGCTAGGACCCATGGAACTGAGAAAATGTATTCCAAGTAAATATGGGAAATGCAGACCTGAGGAAATATATCTTAAACTAAATTTAATTAAAGACATTTAGAATTTTTAACTATTTGGGGAAACTTTTCTTATTGAATATTTACTATATATTTTGTTGTTGTTGGTTTTTTACATTCAAGCAGAATTCTATGACCCTGAAACAAGTAAAATCTCTCAAGCTAAGGATGGTCTTCTTAAGCATCCTCCTCCAAGAATGTAGAGAGCCCTGAACTGACACCCTTACTTGTTTAGGTGGAAATGTTGCATGCAAAGGAGATTTACATACTTCCTTTATTCTTAGGCTGAGCTTTTGAACCAAAATCAAATGTAAAACCCTTGGAGATATGCCCACCCATACAAAAGGCAGAAATATTGGCATATAGAAGAGAAAAATTTGAAAAATGGCACAATGCCTAGAGAAAAACAGAAAATCTGGGCTCATCCCCAACTCCTTTGCTGACTTTCTGAATAACCTTGAAGCTTATCATTTAACTCTTTCAAAGTCTTGTTTTCCCCGGCTCTATAATATGAGACTGAAGAAACTAATCTATTTTATTTTTATATGACTGAATATATATAGAATGTCTTGTAAAGATACACAAGAACCTGGCAGTATTGGCTGCTTCTGGGGAGGGCTCACTGGTTGCTGAGTAACAGAGACGTAAAGGAGACATATTTCTCACTGTATATTCTCTTACTCCTTTTGCATTTTGTACCCTGTGCATGAGAGAGAGAAACAGAGATAGAGAGACAGAGAGAAGGGAGGAGATAAAAGGAGAGGGCAGGAGAAGAGAAGAAAAGAGAGGAGAGGGGGGAAGGAGGGATGCGGGAAGGAACAAAGGAACGAAGGAAGGAAATTTTGGACCCTTTTACATTCATAGTTAATCCCAAGGCTTTGGCTAACTGATATTTATTTTATTCATAAAATATTCATCTTATTTTGAAAAAAATAAGATGTTTATAATATATCTTATCCTTAATATCATTTGATATGACTTTCTCTTCTTACATTTTAAATACTGCCTTGTTCATTTTATCAGTATATTTTTTTCTGCTTCTTATCATCTACCTTTAACTCAAGCAACTGGGTCAGCAGATGCACAGTAGTCCATGAAGTGATCACCATGAAATGAACAGGAATGATGTCAGGCTGTCTACTGTCTATTAATATTGAAGCATCTGTTATCTGTTAATATAACGTGTAGACATTCCTGGGAATGCTACACAAGCTTGATTAGCCATGCGTCACTTCTTAGCTCTCAACTTCTTGATCATGTCATTCCACTTCTGAGTACAAGGTGACTCAGCTCAACTCATTTAAGGGGAGAAAGAAAGGATAGATGAACACAAGGCATATTTAAAAAGAGAACTTGACTGAACATAGGACTGAAAAGAGAGGCAAATCAACATATGCTGGTGTGTTTTATGTTTGGATGCCAAGTGAAAAAACTAGTGGTGCCTCTAGCAATAAGGAAAAGTAGGAAACATTTTATCAAGGATACTGACTCAGCCTGTGGCTTTAAATTCAACTGAGTGTGGGAGATGTATGGTTACTTGGAAAAAGATTGCAAGAAAAGAAGTCTTTTGGGGGCCAGAATTTTAATGTGTACAAGCCACTACACTTCAAAGACAAGCGCCAAATGTGAAATGTGGCTGCATTGAGGTTCACTTGCATCTGTGAGATACAAGCTCAGTCATCCTCAGGCTTTTGAAGAGGAAGCAACAGGGGGCAAATCAAGAAGCACATCAAAGTGCCTGCCCCGAATTGCTGGGAAAGGTGAAACTCCAAGTGGCTCTGCTAATAGTGCTCTGTGCGCTGAGGCCACAGCCAGTGGATTGCCTGGAACACAAAGGGCTCTTCTCATTAACTTTCTGGTTCTCCTTTGAAACCTCCCAGTGTGCAGCAGAGTTCTGTCAAGGAGCTTGCATCCCTATCCCTTAACTGAGAATCACTGGCTGTGCAGTGGTTATAATTTCATATGTTGACACCTTACTAGGAGGAAACATATTGTTGACATTTTTTCATGAACTTCCTGAAGAAATTTTCAATATGCTTTAGACTATCTTTGCAATCCCGTGTCCTGAGAAAAACTCCAAACCCTTTCTCGAACTGTCGCACAGGACTCTTGCAATGGTTCATGTACTATTGTTATTTCCAGGCTCTTAGTCTGTGCTGGGCACGCTGAAGAGTGCATTCAAATGTGGCAACCGGTGATGTGACCATTTTAGAAGACTTAGAATACTTAGCACTCAACAAAGCTTCATGTGGGATGACCGGTGGTCGTTAAGGGCCATAATCAACATGGCGTTTTCAATTTGCAACTTTTTCATTTATTACTATTGTCATGATTCATTTCCTAAAAACCCACTCTGTGCCTCACACTGTCCTAATCTTTGTTAATACAGTAGTGGAAGAATATGAATGTAGTTTCTGCCCTCAAAGAACTTAAAGAAGTTCTGATAAGGTAGTGACTGCATCCCAGTCATTCCATACTGACAAGAAGGTTGCATGTTTTCTAAATGTTCCAAAGGCTTCAGTATCATCTCCTTGATCTCTATATCTCTAGTTTATTCCTCTCTTTGTTCATCTGCCTCGCCACCGCCTCACATCAGATTTCTTACACATTTGTGTTCATTTATGCCCCTACTTGCAAAGAAAAAATCAGTAAGTTCCCATTGGTTATAAGAAAAAAATGCAAATGCTTTAGTTTTGCCTACAAACTAATGAGATCACGGCTTTTAACTCCAGGCTTTCTCTCTACATACTCTAGAGGTGATGGAATATTTTGTTTCCTCTTTGCTCATCTTCTTTATTAGTGCTGTACCTCCTTCTAGAATGCCTTCCCTTACATGTGTCCTTATGTATCTATGTGACACAACTTCTACTCATCTGTCCAGTTCCGATTTAATTATCCTCTCCTCTCTACAGCTTTCCAAATACTTTTCCCCTTCCCCACACGTGCTCCTGCACTTATATTCCCATTTTGCTTTAAAAGATAAAGTCACATGGATGTTCTATAGATATTCATTTTCTGGCCAGTTTTCACCATTGCCTACCGAGCATCTTGTAGTCACAGTTGCAATGGCTTACTCCTGTTCATAAAATTAATATATATTAGATTAAATAAATATATTTGTGTTTTATTGATTGTAACTCTGTTTTCAAAAATCAGTCTAGGATCATTATCATCTCCCAAACCTGTACATTTTACTTATATCAGCAAAGGCTATGTATAGTGAAATAGAAAAAATCAATATATTTAAGAAGCTATTGTACAAAAAGTGAGCACTGTTGATTTCTGAAAGAAAGTCTGTTTCTGAAATGTTTTAACCATTCCTCCTCAACTTCAAAAAAAAATAAGTGAAAGTTTCAACAAATGATTCCTAAGTTAAAGGGCAAAGCAGGATGGATGGAAAGATGGACATCAAAGGGTTTCTACACTCATTGCTCAGGACCAGTTACCACTTAACGGTGTTTGGATTTATCTGTCTATCTGTTTTGCTTTACTCTGTATTCTATCTTGATGTAGCAGAAATCTTTCGTTTCTCTTTGATTATCATTTCTTTTAGAAATAAATAAAATAATCTTCCTTTCTCAAACTCATCAATTAAAAATCAACATAAAACTGTTTCTATTGTTCCTTAATTCAGATCAAGAACATGTGTTAACTACTTCCAAGCTCATTTTCACCCTTGTTCTGCTGACTGTAGATTTCCCCAAGGTGTTTCCTGAATTCTACTTCATTCAAAGGCCAATCCTACAGACCATACTGTGGTTTCAATTAAGCATCCATTAGAATGGGAATAGAGAAGCTTCAGTGTTCTTAGGCGTGAAATCTCTCTATTCCAAACCATTTTCCACAGTTCTAGGGGATATACCGTAATACACACATTGGTCCTTTGCATAAGAGAATCTGATAAAAATGTGATAATCCACATTTGCTCAATTGTCAATTATTTATACTGATAGAGGGGAGTCAACGTTTAAAATACAATTGGCTTTGACACTCAACTTATAAATTACATAGTATGGTAATTCTATATACAACATAGTTTATACTTGCAAAGGCTGGCTTACTTTCCCCAGTAGATAGTTTATAATTATTGGTTAAACTGATACAAAATGCATATTATTCTGACTTTGAAAAGATTATTTTCTTTAATGTTATCTACATTAAATTCAGTAATATTATTTTAATTGTTCTATAGTTGAATATACAACATTCTCCACTGTCAATAACCTGTTGTTGATTATTTAGATTTAACATTCAGTAATTTAAAAATTTTAATAGGAAAAAGAGTAACTTCTCTAGAATTTTTAATATTACCTAGGCACATTGGAACTAGTTCACATTTAGTGAACCTATATAACACAAAGCTTATAATACACTGCAATGACTAAAAACACTAGGAAGTGTTTGAGTATGTGTCTGTGTGAGAGACAGAGAAACCATCTGTATCACAGTTAGTTCCAGCCTTTCCTTTTCATAGCATCTTATTAAGATTTCCTGCATTCAGTTTCCATCCATGCCATATCAATCGTGATGAATGTCGATGAAATGATAAGATGTTTTCCAGTCAATCATGTGAATTTTTGAGGAAGGTGTTAACAAAAATGCTAATCCACACTTTTAAAAATATAGATATTCTCTGTAGATTGAGTCACTCATATGCCATAGTATTTTGGTGGTAACCATGACTACACAAAGTGATTTCGACTGTCCAATATCTGCTCATCTTATCTCATTCTCTTCCTTTTTACCTTAAGGAGATGCAAAAAGCCATTTTGATTTAACAGTGAAAATAACAAAATACTATAGTCAGAGGGATTACAAAAATAAAGGGCCCTCTTCAATTCTCTGTATCCCAAGGAATATTTGAAGAGTAATAAAAACTCCTGGCTTTCAAAAATGGTATAAAATATTACCATAAGAAAAAGGAAGCAATAAGACAGTACCTAAACTAAATAATGAATAAGTTGACATATTCAAGGTATGTACCTAAAATAAAAGCAACTGATCAGAAAACAAAGCAAAACAAAACTAGTGTCATTTTCAACAGAGGAGAGCCCTTCTAGAGCCTACCAACACATGGCAAAGGAATCAACTGATTTTTTTAAAGCATAAAAACACCAAAAAATAACAAAAAAGCAAATTTCAAATAAAACAGTACACAATAGACCTCATTTCACAGAAAGAGCTCCTCAAGGAATGATACAATTTTAAAGCAGAGTTCCTTGCTCATCTCATAGTTCAATTTAAACACTGAAAATAAAGACAAAGTAGTATCAGGTTTAATAACTGTTCATATAGCAGGTTGAACTACTGTACATCCTGAACCAGCTCATACCTGCTTTTACAGCCCTATAAATATCAAAAGCACCAAACAATTTAGTGTCTTGTTTACTAGCATATTATTTACTAGTCCACTGGGTTCAAATTATGTATCTTTTACTGGTCCTGTGACTGTGGGTATGTGATTTTTGGCTATTTTTGCTTCAGTTTCCAGACAGTTCTATCACTTCATATGTTCTACATATCTCTGATTATAAAAGTAAATTATGAATCTGTTCATCATGGCACATTGTTTTACATAGATTCATATTACCTTCTTTAAACATTTAGAAAAGATGAAGCTTGGTTCAAAAAAAAGAAAAGAAACATATACTTAGACCTACAGTTGCCAGGTCTAGCAAGTAAAATAACAAGATGCAAAGTTACATTTGAATTTAATATGAACAACAAATAATTTTTCTAGGCGTAAGTATGTCCCAAATATTACATGGGACAACTGTATCTAGCAACCGTACTTAGACCACAAATGAAGCAAGAGTACAGAGACGAAGCCGTGGATCTGCTGGCCACTGCTGTCTGGAAACCGGTGGTATCAAGGATTTCAGTGCCCATGGGATAAAGGTGAAAACAGTTGCAGATAAGGCAAGGTCAAATTCATTTGGCATGAAGAGGGGAACAGAGTTCAAAAATAATAAGTCAAAAAAGTATCTATCAAAATCAGCCTCCAATTGCAAAGTAAGTGAAGAAATGTAATGTTGAGATAAAAAGACCACAGTATAAAAGTTGATATACGAATTCTATCAGAATACAACTAATTCAGTTTAACAGTCCGAAATATTCTAAACCATTTCAGAATAACTGTGTTTCTTAAATACATACATATATACATACATACAGAAATTCTATTAAAAAGGAGTAGGAAAGAATTAAGAACACAGAGAAGTAAAACAAAAATAGATGTTAAAAAGAGCCCATTATGAATATACTAAAAGCAGTTGAATTGTATACTTCAAATGAGTGAGCTATATTGCATATGAATTAATGCCTCAATAAAGCTGTTAATAAAAGCACCAATTAAGAATCTTTCTAAATATCTTGAAAATTATATGTACATACACATATAGTGTGTGTATATATATACATATATGGACACATTACATATATAAAATATATATATATACACACACTCAAACACATAGAGAAACAGAGAGAAAGAGAGGACACATTAGTGAACTTAAAGAATTATCCCAGTATGCATGACAGATAGACAAAGAGATTAAAAATTTCAAAGATCACTTACAAGCCACTTAGAAGGCCATTTAAGTTGTCAGCTGATATCTCAAAAGCAATAATGGGAGATGAAGGCAATGAAATAGCATTTTCAACATTCTGAGAGAAATCACTGTGAACCTTGGATTCTATACACATACCCATCTATCTAAAGAAAGATATGACAGAGAATGAGCAGATTTCACCAAAACCTTCTTCCTTCTCCTGAGCCTACAGTTAGACTGTTTTCCTCCTGCTTGCTTGAAACTAGGTGGAATCATGTCTGAGTTCTGGTCAACGAAATGTGGGTGGGGCTTATGTATACCCGTTCCAGGTAACATGTGGTTGAATAGTCCTTCACTCTTCTTTTTACCCATATGGTCATGAAGTGAAGAACTTAGACATTTTAGCAGATGTTAGAGACACAGAATAAGAAGGGATATCCAAATCACCAAATGGAAGGCTGTCTGCCAAATACTCGATTTTGCTTAATATGAATGAGACATAAACGTCTATGGTATTAAGCTATTGAAATTTGGTGTTTTGTTTGTTTGTTATAGCAGCAGACATAATAAAAATTTCTTAGGAGAAACAAAAGCTATGTTTATATCCAAAAGGCCCACAGTAGGAAAATCTAAAGGATGTATTTCATTGGGATGTAAAAGAAGAGTGAGCAAAGAGCAAAAAGATCCATAAATATGTGGATAAATCTCTATAAACACTGATTGTACATAACAATAATACCTGAAATAGAAGTATAAAAGCTACATTTAAATAGTGGATGAAATATCATATATATGGGAGAGTGGAGATCAGAATAAAAGCATTTGAAAATCTTTGTTTTATGGAAAAAGAGGGTAAAGATATTGTGATTACACATTGTTAAACATGCATATTAAAATGTCTTGATTACTAAGAAAAATGATAGACATAATGTCTAAAAATTCTATACAAATAAAAGGAAATATGCAAGAAAAAAAGAAAGTGACAAAGAAGGAAAGAATAAAGCATTCAAATAAAAAAGGAAGAGAAAAACAAAATTGACTTAGAGAAGAAATAAAAATCACATAATAAAGTAGGAAAATATCTCCATATGCAATTATAAACAGAGCAAGTTTAAACCTAAAGATTATAAGAATGAATTTTTAAAAATCCATCCTTACTTAAGGAATGCACAGAAAACAAAAGTAACAGAAAAAATAAAAGCCAAAGTGCGTGGACATATGTATGTTGAGAAAATGCTAAGCAACTTTTTATGAGAGATAAACTGATGGTATGGTATGGGAAAAAGCCAAACTAAAGATGAAACAGGTCACTTAATAACAAAAGAAAGTCTCGGTTCACAAGACTGATTTAGTTCAACATGATGACCTAAATAAAGCAATTACTTACCTTAGTTTTTATGGAATGTGGCACCTTAAAATTAGAGAACGTACATAATTTTCCAACACATATGCAATATTAAAAAATATGATTACATGCAGGGCCACGAAGCTGATCTTACCAAATTTCAAAGAATTGGCATTTTTGAAATGACACTATTAAACAACAATGCAGTTAATTTAAAATAATATATTTAGAAATTTAAAAACATAGTTCTAACATCTCATACTTCAAATAAGAAGTTCTATTTGATATCATAAAACACATAGAAGTGAAAAACTTGTAGGATACTACTAAAGCACAAATAGACAGAAATAAGAAATTTTATAGAAAATAAGAAAGGTTCAAATTAATCAGCTGAATATTGAACTTAACAAGTTATAAAAGAATAACAAATCAAAAGAAAGTAGAAGAAAATAATTAAGATTACATAAGAAAATAATTTTTAATTATATACTACATAGTTCAATTACACAAATCAGACACAACCAACAGTGAGAAATAGAATCTGAAGAGACTGGCAAAAATGACAATTTCTTGCAAAATTAATCAAGAAAACACAAGAGAAGACAGTAATAAATAATATCAGGAAAGAATATTATATAGCCACAAATGCTATAAAGATCAAAATAAGTGGATATTAGGAATAGATGTTATTGCATACAATAAGCAAACAGGTTTAAAGTATAAAAAATAAAGTAATTGAATCAGAGAGTAAAAATTTCACTTCAGTGAAAACACTGGGATCTAATAAGTTTGTAAGGGAGTTTCAACAAATATTTAAGGATAATGCAGTTTCAAAATTACATATGCTCTTCTAGAGAATATAAAAAGAGGAGCTATTCCCAACATTTTCATTTATATTAGTTGCAAAAACATTTATTGCCAAACTAGAGAAGCACAGGATAGGGTAGGAAAATGATAGGGCATTCTCATTTGTGACTGTAGGTATAAGAGATACATCCTAAAGAAAATATTACAACACTTAGTATAACAGTATTTATTTTAGCCATGAAAATTTGATTTAATATTAGGTAATTGATTATTGTAATTCACTATTAACAGATTAAAGGAGAAAAACCATACTCTGCTTATGAAAACATTCAAGAAAACTCAAAATCAACCATAATTAATAATAATGACAAAAAAATCCTTTTAGCTATATATGTATAGAAGTAAAAAAATTTTAAACTGATATAATGTGTCTACAAAAAAAATCCTATACTATTGACACCAAGTGATGAAACATGAAAGTCATTTCCTTTAAATAACAGGACAAAGATGCCTATACTTCTTTCTATTCAACCTTCTACTAAAGGTGCTATTAGTTCAAAAAAATAAATTAAAAATATAAGAATTGGAAAGATAGAAAAAATTTTACTTGCAGATAATTTATTTTTCTATGTAGCACATTCAACATAAATTATAGATAAGCCTAAGAGAATATTGAACAAGGTTTCTGGATATAAAATGAATATAAAAGGTCAATTGGTGTTTTACCACAAACCAAAGATTAATTAGGAATTTATTTAAATAATAAAAAAAAACCTATATTTTTCAATAGCATCTAAAACTGTAAACTATACAGTAATATGTTAACAAAAGATGTTCAAGTTCTTTATTGAGACAGCTATAATGAAAAGATGTTAGGAAAAACCTAAACTAATAAATAGAAAACATGTTGTTAGACAAAAAGCCTGAATATTATAAAGCTGCCATTTCTTCCCAAATTATTCATTAAGTTCAGCGTGCTTCAAAGAAAAATTCCAACGTTTTTATTTACGGTACTTAATAAGTTGATTCTGAAATTTTTATGAAAAAGAAATAAGCTAACAATAAAAACATTCTGAAGTAGGACAACTCCTACTGAAATTCATACTAAAAAACTTAGTATATTATTTGCCCGATTCCAAAGAATCCAGAGGTGAAATAGAATAGAGACTCTATAGCTGAAACCATTAATTTATGAAAATTTGATTTTGACAGAGCAGCCTTTGCAGAACAGTGGTGGAAATAATGTAACATTCACTGAGTGGCAACGGGAAATTGTGTATACATATATAAATAAATAAATATCCTTACCTCACAACATACACAAATCTTTTTCTATACAGATTAAATATTTAAATGTGAATGTCAAAAATGCACAATTTAGAAGGTTTTGTTTGTGTCTGTGTGTACATATGTGTACACACACATACACATATATTCATAATCTCATGAATTTCATGATAAGGAAGGATTTCCCAAACAGGAAAAAAGAAAAGAAAACATGAAGTAAATAGTTAACACCTTTCCATTAATTTAGGTATTCTTGAATGTCTTAGAATTATAACTTCCTTGACAAAGAACTCGAACAACCTTTACTACATTTATTCTATGGTATTGATTGCTACAGGAAAACATAGGTTATATTTCCTTTTCTATAAGTATATTTTCTTTTTTTTTTTTTTAAATAACTTTCTATCTCTGACTTTCTGTAGTTTGAAGGGTTGATATTCTTTTTTTTTTTTTAATTTTATTTATTTGTTTTTTTTCCCCCAAAGCTCCAGTAGATAGTTGTATGTCATAGTTGCACATCCTTCTAGTTGCTGCATGTGGGACGCGGCCTCAGCATGGCCAGAGAAGCAGTACGTTGGTGCCCACCCGGGATCCGAACCCCGGGCCGCCAGCAGCGGAGCGCGAGCACTTAACCGCTAAGCCACGGGGCCGGCCCTATAAGTATATTTTCTATGTTTTACTGTTGTAATGGAAACTGGAAAAAGGAGAGTGAATTACATACAAAGTAATCAAAAGAAAGGAAATTATAAAAAACATAGCAGAAATTAAATAACCAAAAAAAAGCATAATGATACAGATAATAAAAAAAAAAACCAAAGCTACTTCTTTAAGAGGAACAATCAAATTGATAGACCTCTAGCCAGACTGATCAGGATAAAAAGATAGAAAATACAAATTACAAATATCAGGAATGATAAAAAGCTCAATATTACTAAGATGTCTTTCTCCCCAATTGACATGTACCTTCAACTCAGTCCAAACAAACCTAGCAGATTTATAACAATTCTACATCTATATGTAGGCAATAATATAATTTTAAAATACGTAAGTAAAAAATCAACAGATCAAATAGGACAACTAAAGAAATTTACAAATTGGAGTGTGAGTTTTTAACATACATTCCTGGGTAGTTGATAGAACAAATAGAAAAGAAACCAGTGAGAATATCGAAGACATAAAAAACACCATTGATGAAAATAACCAACATGCAAAAATCAATTGGATGAAGCACAAAGACATTGAAAATAAAATTTTAAACATTTACAATAGCATAAAATCTATCAAGTACCTTCAACTAAATCTATCAGACTGAAAATTATAAATTTTATGGAAGACATTTAACAGGACTCAAATAAATGGAGAGAGAAATCATCTTCGTGGATTGGAAGATCCAATATTGTAAAGATTTCAATTATTCCCAAATTGGTTTATAAATTCCATGCAGCACCACTTTGACTGCTATTTCAGAGATAACATTTATAGTATTTAGGGGCCAAATGGTTGTAAAGTAAGAGGGAGAGGGATGTGATGAGATGATGGAGGTTTTAAATCTGAGGGGCTAAGAGGATAGAATGTCATTACCTGATATTACATGTCCCTCTCCAGACTTTAGGTAACAAAATGCTGGTAAACAGAACTATTCACATACTTTCTCTTGAGGTTTCCATACAAATGTCAAAATTATTTTGAGAAATTTTGGAGTGGGAGAAGGATCTTGAGGTAAAATCTCCAAAGATTGTTGCCCCATTGACAAGTTAGTAGAATTTTGCTGCAAATCCAACCCATATTTATGGCAGGTTTTGCTTTATAAAACACACCATCAATCTAAGTTCGTTACTCCACACATTTTCCTAACACCTCAAGTAAGGCATCAAATGCTTCATTAGTACTTTGCTAACAAAAACATACAATTTAGTTGTATTGAGGAATGTTGCATTTTCAAGTATGATTATATCTGTGAACAGGCAAGACATTTAAAAAAATTAATCAAGAAAACAATAGTTGATAGAATCCAAACAATACTGGCCCTATTACCAAGTTCTGAGAGAACATTGAGGAAGTTGTTAAAAATTGGAGTTAAGCCGATAGATTTTTGGAATTTATTTATGCATATATGGCATTCATCTAGCACTGCTGTTTTTCACCTACAAGTAGCAAGGATTCCTGAGCAACATGGCTTTATTGCTCACAAATCCTTTCCATCCATCATGCACAGATATATAGATACAGATATAGATATAGATATATAGATATAGGGTATATATTTTTTATTACATAAAGTTTCATTTAAAAGATCATTCACAAAATACCATATCCATAGATTTACTTTCTATCATACAGCTGAATGTAAGTATTTGGAATTCCATTCTTACATTTAAAAGTCAACTGGATTGCCCAGAAGTTTAGATGAATATTTTTTGTTCTTAATCTTTACACACTGAAGATGGAAGTAGGTCATCTGAAAGCATCAGGTTTGATCGCAACCACGTAATGCATGTTTTTCTTAAGTGTTGGTGTTACACAAATGGTTCTTATTTCAGAAGCAGAGCAAATGACAGGTGGAATAAAAGAAAAGAGGAAAAATTCTGTAAATTGCTGAGACCTTGTAACGAAAGCAAAATAAGAGAAGCCAAGGATGCCAGCTAGTGAGGAACCAATATCTAAGCACACTGCACTGCTTAGGCCAGCCTACCCCTCAGCCCTCCAATCATGCTGGTGAGGGTGTCTCTTCTCTGGCTGACCCTGAACTTCTCCCAGTGGGACAGACTGGGACTCAGGTGCCAAAGAATTTCTAATTTGTTCACAACAGGTGTTCAAGCTCAAAAACTATATGTAGTTTTTGAGTTATATAAAGTTGTTATATAAGTAGTTATATAAACTAAATACATAGTTATATAAACTATACTATATGCATACATATATAAATAAAATGTTTTACTGTTTACCCAGTATAGATGCATGCTATTTTGATTAAAATGCTTTGTAATCTAATATTACTAAATTCATGATACTTTCTGTCATATTTTTTCTGTATCAATGATATTACAAGGGTTAATCCACAATAATTTTTGATTATTACAATAGATTTTTTTGTGATAGAAAATGCTGGGAAACACAATCTAGAATATGGTAATAATTGATCACATTAATGAGAAATTGTTTTACAACAAATAACAATTATGAATTTTATATTAATATGTAATCCTTTAATGCTTAATATACATCTCTCACATTTTAGAGTTTACAAAATGCTTTCCCATGTGCTCTCTCATTGGATTTCCAGCTAACCTGGTAAGCTTTATTATAATTTTATAAATTTTATTGTATACAAATGCAGAAAACAAAGTTCAGAGAGATTAAATGGCTTGCTAAAATATCACAGCTTCTAAGTCTTTGATTTAAAGCCAGGTTTCAAAACTAGGTATTCATCCTATAAGTACTTTGTTTTCTTTATACTGTGTTTCTAAGACATAATGAAGATATTGAACAGGCCTTTAAATTTTATCTGTTGGAAGATTAACAGTCTGTCATATCAAGATATTTGCACCTTTTAACTTCTATTTTAATCCAAAAATGGGGTGGCTGAGGGTAAATTAGATTGTTTGGTAATGGTGACATATTCCGATCATTTTGTAATTTAACAATCCCCACTAGCTTTGGTTCTCTCTTGGTCTTTTTTCTAAACTAAAATATCTTGGACTCTTGAGATGCAGTAAAATTTCAACGTAGAGAGAAAATAGATTTGTGTGTGTGTGTGTGTGTTATTCACAATGCTCTGTACAAAAATATCCTTAATGAAAGAGGATCAGAGTTTTTCACATCAATACAACAAAACAGAGCATTTATGCAAATATCTCCATTGAGTGTTTCCATTATCAGACTATTCTTCATTGCTTCATGCAACAATATCAACTTGATACCATAATGACTCAAAAAGAGCAGCTTTAAAGTACCCTTCCTTGAGCAAAGAGAACTCAGTTACTTGCTTTTTTATTACAACGAGATACTCTTAGATCCTCAGGATATCCTAGAGCTGCTTCCATTCATAAAAACAAAAAAAGGTAAACAAGACCAGAGGTAGGGAAGATAACAGAGTATATTCTTTTGCCTCACTCACTATGACATGTCAGCAGAATAAATGAATGCAATATCAGTTCTACAGTTGGCAGAAACACCAGCTCAGTTATTTTATGGTGAAATTCTCCTGTAATTCATAGATTCATTTTAAACCGTTTATTGAGGTGCAAGACACTGAGCTATAAAGACTTCATAAGATATAGAAGACAGTAAGCAAATGACTGGATTATGGTCTAGTAAATCTTATAATAGAAAATGATACAGCGCACAAAGTGGAGTGAGCCAAGTTATTTAAGGGGTGGGGATCAGTGTTTCTCAAAGGAGGATGTATATACAAGCCGTGTCGTCAAAGGCCAGAAAGAGGAAGTAGCACGAGCTTGGAGGCAGTGAGGTTAAAAACATAATCTAAATTGGTTGTGTTCTGGGAACTGTACATAATTCACTAAGCCCGGGGGGGATGTGTAACTATGATGAGAGGCGAAGTCAAGGAGATCAGCCAGGGTCAGATCACTGAGTTGCATGGTGGGCTTAGGAATTTAGAGAGGGCAGAGCAGATGTTTGAGAGCAGTCATTTTGAATTTAATGTGGAGAACCAAATGGAGATAGGAGAGAATGGAAACAGTGAGAATCAATTTGACTATTTCAACAGCACAAGTAAAACACATTGTAGGCCTGAACCAAGGCGGTAGCCATGGGTATAGGCAGAGTACAAGGAGATAGAAATATCAGGACTTAGAATCATGAACTCATTTAAGTGTTCACATAAGTGGCATTCATAGATTTGAGTTTAAATAAATCTTGAGTTTTGTTTTGTTGTTGTTGTTATTTGTTTGTTTTACAGTACATTGTGGACAAAATTATAAACAGAGTAAAGTTTGCCTTCATACTTCTCCCATTTTCCAATTATCTAATTTTCTTTTGACTTGCTGCCTACTTAATTTCCCTCACGCTACCCCTATATACTCAAGACTACCTCCAAGGGCCTGAACAGTAACCTAAGCTCGTAACCTCCTCCCCCCAATCAATTTAATTACTTTTTTTCCAAATGGCTCCTCTATGATAAATGGAAATGATTAACAGCTAAATCAGAAAGTTCCAAGATTGACTTCACATTAGAATCACATGCGCTACTATTGCAAAGGACTAAAAGTCAGAGCTGGAGAAATGGGACATAAAGCCAGAAGTGGGAAAATCTTTAAATATTAATTCCCTATCAGGTCCTTGTGTTTTTAATATAATTATCACCACAAAAGGAAATGCAGACTTACAAGCTAGTTTAACACCTTGGTTGCCACTATATCCCCCCTTAAAACAGTCTATTTCATTTTTAGTTCATTATTATTTGTTAAGGAATATGTAGGCTATAAGAAATATTTGGTAAACTGAGAGGAAGCATCTTACTAAGTTTAAAGTACCAGACATGGAAGCACTTTATCATTCAGCATTTTCTCTGTGGAAGTAGAAAGGGTGTATTGGATTCTGCCACATTCTCGCTTTGTCCCTCATTCTTGGTTCCATCTGTTTCTAGTATTAAGATCAGCTGCTCTGGGCCGGCCCTGCGGCTTGGTGGTTAAGTGCGTGTGCTGTGATGCTGGTGGCCTGCGGTCGGATCGCGGGCGCGCACCAAGGCACCACTTCTCCGTCCATCCTGAGGCCGAGTTCCACATACAGCGACTAGAAGGATGTGCAGCTATGACATACAACTATCTACTGGGGCTTTGGGGGGAAAAAAAAAAGATCAGCTGCTCTGTCTTTATTGCTAAGGCTTGTTTTCTACAGATTACCTTGAGTGTTCCCCATTCTTAACCTCAATTGGCTCCCATCTAGAGCCTTTTGTGTAAGAAGCTGGATATAAACAACTGTGATATGGAACCCAGAATCACAGTTTCTTTTGTTTCCAGAACAGGCAATGCATGTGCTGAGAAGAATTCCTCAGCGAAAAGCCTAACCTGTTGCTATATTTAGTTGAGGTGTTACAACAATAAAACCCTGGTATTCTAAAACACTATCAATATGCTTTGAGGTAAATAGGCGTGTTATTATTATCGGCGTTTGTACCAACCCCGCAGCCTACAAAAGGATCTACTTACTGTTCGATCCCCTACTAAGTATATTTTCTCAGTGCATCTCCATCATTGGTAATTGTGGAAAACTAAATTTAGTCTGTACAGTCAACTCAGTTTTCAGAATAAATACTAATAAACTTAAAGCCATGGCTTGTACCTTACAAGGGGGAGAAGAGAAATAGAATATTTAGCAAGGGTCAACTATGTTCCTACTATAATCACAAAAACCCTGGGTAATACTGTTACCATCAATTTATCAAAGAGGAAATTAAGGCCTACAAAAATGAATATTTTTTTCTAAAGTTGCACAAATAATAAAGCAGTGAGATTAGAAGTTTCTCCAACTGCAAACCCATGTGCTTCTCATCAAACATCTGTGTGGAAGCCCAGTGTGTTAGCCCAATGGCGGTGTCCTCTTACTTGCTTTTTTCCAGGTCTCCTCTCCAGGCCATTCTTGGGATCATCTGGCTCATAACATCTCCATTCTGATCTTCTAAATCTGCTTTTTCAATCTTTCCCCACTCCACAGCCAGATGACCTTGTCTAGAAATTGCAACGTTTGCTTCTCACAATTCCTGAGTGCAGGGGGTGGCGGAAAAGGGGAGGGAGAAAATGCTCTCATAGCGTGCCAGCCGTGCCATCATTACCTATCTTCCTGCAAGATTCCCTCTCACTCCCCATCCTCTTACTCAGTGCCTTTTCTGCTGATTTCAGCTAACCATGACAATGCCTAAGACAAAATAAGTATGAAGCCTTGAAGACAAAAGCATTTATACATAGTCACTAAAATAAATGGTGTCGGTAATTAACCAGCTAACCACATTTGGGAAAAAAACATTTACTTCAGTAAACTATATTATTAATTTTTTCCTGTTCAAGAAATGTAACATATTTAGTCTGCTTATCCAAATGAACATGGGAATATAGATATCTGCATAAATTTATTGTCAATTTATTTATTTTCATGTCTAAGTAACCTTTTGTTGAAAGCAATGAACTGAATTTTAGAAATGATAGGATCAGGCCCACTCAAAACTAATTAAACTGTTGATCACTTTACCCCCAGTGAAAATATGCATGATCTTCAGGGATTGGTAAGTTCTCTAGGGACTCAGGAAAGTCATGATGTATGTACTTAATAAAGGATAATTAAAGTGTAAGAGGCAGAAAAGGATGACCTATCTGATTCTAAAATCAAATTTATCAATTACTTGAAGTAGTTTACAGTTATTTTATTGAAATATTAGATACTTGTCTAGTCAACCTTATCTTTTATATTGTCTCTTCATTCCTTGATTCATTTGTTCATTGAATTATTTAACAAAAATAAATAAATAACAAAAATAAATATCTGACATGTAGCGAACATGTTTCCTGTATGTCAGGAAATGTGGTAGGGGTTGGCAACAGCACAATGAATAATACAAACCCAGTGTTCACCCTCACAAAATCTAGAGTCTGGCTGAAGAGAGACATTAAAGAAATTATGATGTAAAAAACATATCATAGGGGCCAGCCCGGTTGCGTAATGGTTAAGTTCACGTGCTCCACTTCGGTGGCCCAGGGTTCACAGGTTGGGATCCCGGAGCGGACATACGCACTGCCTATCAAGTCATGCTGTGGCAGGCATCCCACATATAAAGTAGAGGAATATGGGCATGGATGTTAGCCTAGGGTCAATCTCCCTCAGCAAAAAGAGGAAGATTGGCAACAGATGTTAGATCAGAGCTAATCTTCCTCACTAAAAAAAAAAAATCATAATTGTTAGAAATGTCATGATGAAAACAATCACTGGATGCCATAATAGGGAAAACTAAATCTCTATTAAGGTTGTTGCATTGGGAAGTTTTATGTGTCAAGACTGTGATGAATGTTGAAACATCTCAGAGATGAAAGATCTTAGTCAAGCTATTATTATAACAGAGAGTGAATAGAATGGTGAATAATCAGCATTAGGATAGAGTTATGTAAATGATCAGGCAGACACTCATAAGAGGAATACCTAATTGAGAATGAGAGGAATGGGATCCCTTATGGGCATCCTGAATGAAGAGTAGTATTTAGTCACGTAGAGATAACAAGAGGCACAAAGGTAAAGTAAGGCATAGTAGATAGTGAGAGTGCTGATCGTGGAACTGGCAAGTCCCATGACTGGAGTGGTAGCTGGAGCTAAAAAGAGGAAGAGTCTTGATGTCCTTCCTGACTGTGGAAGCCAGATGTTATTGGTCTTGTCACATGATCAGAGTTGTACCATGTGTGTTCCGGTACATGGGTCCCAGAGGGCAACTTCAAGATGGGCTTTTCACAATGACTGAATTCCCTAGCGTATTTAATCTTATCCGACACTCATCTTGGTATAGCAGAGATTTCAGTGCACAGAAATACAAAGCATTTGCCAGTTTTTTCCCTTGAATGTAACAGCTACTTACTGCCACCATGTGGAAGTCTTCAAGTTTATTTAACATGAATATCTAATATGTTCTAAAATGTAGGTTCTTTTAGACCTACAACTGGAATGTTACCTTCTATAGAGATAAGGGAAAATTCAGTGGGTTTTTCAAAGAGGATCATCTGTGTCCTCTGGGAGCCTTAGATTTAAATCTACAGTATTAGATCATATATTAGGCTATTGCTAACTCTGCATTATAATGTGCTCTAAGTGAATTTGTGCTTAAGGTTGAATTTGTTATGCTATTTATTAATTGTCTTGTTTTCTTATCATTTTTTATTACTTAAGTTCTTCTATATACTTTAACATTGCATACTTAGCAATCTCCATTCCAATATTCTGCCTCTCTTGTTTTTCAAGTAAGAACTGATTTTTTGAAAATCTCCTCTAATATAATTTTACCCTGTTTTCTTTCCTCCAAATACTAAACTGTTTAATCATAAATTCCCTTTGTCACATCCTCTGTCATGTACAATCCCTATTGTGGTAAAAACATAATTAGTTGAACCTAAATGCTGTATGACCCTGAGTTAAATGTCTTGAAGGTTACCAGCCCTAACTGTAACTTAAAAAGCACATAGACGAAAAATAAGACCATTTAAGGCTTAATACTATAAATTTATGTGATCTGTTTATTCTAGGAGCTGAATCTTACAACTGCAATTAAATTAAGTCTACCTGGTCTGGGAATCCCTCTAGATCAGTGCAGCCGTGGCTCCGCGTTAGAATCACTGGGGGCATTCTGGTGCTGGGATTGGTAATTTCTAAACACTCTCCAGGAAATTCTAATATATAGGTAGGGTTGAGAACCACTGTTCTATATCACAAAGGTTCTGTAATTTAGGACATTATAAAAACACCGAAAGATTTGATTGAAAATAATTGGGCTCAAAATATTGAATGATACTACATATGGCTCAATATTCAGTTAACAGAAATCTACAAATGTAAGATGCAATAAAATATGAATTTCCTACTTTTCCTCCCAAGAAATTGGAGAAATCCCTTAGGTAGATGTAGCTAGGAGAATTGATTCAGTTTCAATATATTCCACATTTATCTTATGATTATATTATCCAGATTCTGCCATCTCTCTTCATGAAGTCTCAGGATACTCCAGTATCACAGCAATTTACAGTTAGAGAATTAGTTCAGTATATCAAGGCGCTCATTTCTATTTAAAATTTTATCTTCATGCAAGAATTCCAAGTTTGTATTTTAGCTAAGAAAGGATTCATCTACCAGCGAGGTCCACTTTCTCCAAAATGAACTTCAAAAATGTCAGTTCCTCTTTTTATATAACTGAGGTAACTTTGCGGATACTCTGGACATACATTTCACATTCAGTGCCCCAGGCCATGCACAGTGGGGGATCTTATAATAATTCTCCCCTGTGCAAGAATCATAACTTCTAAATTTCATGCTAAAAATGAATTTCCTTCTCTATCCCATAGGATGAAACATGGTGGCCGTGATATTGTCTGTGTAACATAATTTTGAGTCACCCATGGCTGCAGATATGCCAACTCTTACTGGCTAAGTATTTTATGGTCAGTCTGACATGTACGGGACAACCACTAGATTTTTCATTTCTAATTGCATATGAATTCCAAATAGTATGTCGTTTGTCTTTAGCATAGGTACTTTTCTTCTTGCAGTCCTTTAATTCCTCCTCCCAACTATTTATGTCATTCCAGCTTGATCTGGATATTTTCAAAAAATTCTGGTAAACTAATTTACATAAAATATTAACAGATAATTAAAGCATTCCTCCTTCCACTGGCATAACGGACTCTTATGGGCCAATGAAACTTTGGTTATGAAAAGAATGAATCAGGGAGCCAGCCGCGCGGCGTAGTGGTTACGTTTGGCAAGCTCTGCTTTGGTCGTGTGGGAGATCAAGATTTGGCCATCCTAAAATATATCTCTTTACCTTGATTGTTTTCTCTGAGGGACATTTGACCTCCCCCACTAACTTCCTAAAGAATTTGACATTGTGGCTCCTTCCTGGAACAGATCTTCTATCATGATGGCTGTAAAGATAATGTAGGATAAATGTTACAATAGGAAAGGCACCAAGCCTCTTTTATTAAAAACTCTGTCTCTCCCTGACCACATTATCTGTAGATGACCCTGAAAAGAATTGTCCTCCTGCCCTCTGAAGTCCCAGGCCACTACCCGCCCCCAACACGCTCCTCGCCTTTAGCTGCAATACTTAAGCAAGCAGCTTAGACAGAGAGAAGAGTTGCTCATTTCTGAGTTTCTCCCATGTATACATGTTATTAAACTTGGTATTATTTTCTCCTGCTAACCTGTCTTATTAATTATTTGGCCAGCCATAAGAACCTTAAGGAAAAGGGCAGAGGGAGATTCTCCCTCTTCCTCCGACAGTTTTGGCGTAGTCGCCAGGATCCACACTGGCTGGCAAGTTGCCTTCTCTGGCTGGAAGAACTGCCTTTCCCTGGACTACTGCAGATGATGAGATACGGGAACGCCTGACGAAAGCCGGCAAAAGGTAAGACTTCTTACCACGTCAGCCTCCCGGCATCTCTATCTTCGGAGTCTGGTGGAAGGAAGTGGTGAGAATTTTTTTCTCTTTCTAAATTTAGATCGGCAGGAGAAAATATTTGGGAAACTAGTTTCTTGTGCTTTTAGTGACTCTTGGTTTAAATTTGGTAGAGTACTCTTGGTTTTGATCTTGATCCCTTTTTCTCCCAGAGTAGTCTCTGTCTTGTTCTGTGTCCTGAAAACTTGGCTTTGTGAGCAGTGAGAATATTCCCCTTGGTCTCCACCATACGGAAGGTGCATTTACCGGGGTGCCCCTTGGTGGCCAGTCGAGTAGACTGGGGTTCCGAACTGTCTCTTTGTCCGGCTGTGCCAAGCTCTCAGGGGAGTTTGTCATAAAGGGCCCAGTCCATAAGGGCTTTTGTCGTCTTAACCTTCGTTGCTTGTTAGTGCTGGAAAAATCCCATTTCAGTATCGCCTGCCCGGTGTCACAGATTAGCGGGTCTGTGACTGGAGGCGTCCCACACTATTGTGGGAGACCGGAGACACCGTTTTCACTACACCATCCTTACCGCCTGTGCAACAAAGGTCTTTACTTTCTCTGAATATCTTTGGGAGTGAATTCTGTGGATCATGGGGGCTCCATCATCTGCGCCCTCACCAGGGACGCCTCTTGCGTCCAGGTAAAGATTTATTCTAAGCGTGGAAAGTTACCTCCGGGTCTTTCCTTAAAAAGGCTTATTGGTTCGAGTCACTATTGGACTCGAGTCACTATTGGACTTATTGGAATAAATATACAAATGAAGATCCTACTCGTCAATGGCCAGACGATGGATCCTTTAAATTGGAAAAACTTCTAAATTGGGGGAAAAAAATTGTTTTGATAGCTCTCATATAATTGTTTAATTGGTACCTAAAAAAAGGCCAGAAAAAGGAAGGGAAATATTTGACTAGCCTTAAGACCTTGACTCAGGTTACAATTGAATTGAGAACATGTAAAAGTGTAAGTGTTGATAAGATTATAAAAGTTAGAATGTTTGAGCTAATTTTGTATAAAGAAGTTACATCAACTTTGCCTGAGTATATTTTAAAATGTCTGACTGGGAATGCTTCCCTTGTCCAAAATTGGAAGACCAAGACCTATTGATAAAAATCTTAATGATAACTATGTTTAAAGGTATAAGAGGTGATGAAATTGACATAAAATTTTGTAGGAAAAAACTGATGTTATTTCTATTACAGTACTAGTTAACAAAAATAGTAATTTAAATGATGGCTAATTTTATCTAATGTCTTATGAAGTCTTGTAGGCAATCTAAATAATTATTGGGAATAAGTAACTAAATAGTTGTGAAAAAGATGAATGTTGGATGAACTTTAAACAATAATTATGTGTTACGGTGGTTACAGCTTCCAAACTCTTTTTGGTGACTTAAAACTTTAGAGTTTTGCTAAATTTTATGATAAAAATTCTCTGAGTATCATCATTTCCAAATAAGATAAGATATTAGACATTGATTGCTAAATGTACGTTTGTCTACATTTGGCTTTTCATTACAAGAAAACTAAAAAGTGTTTTGGGTCTATTGGTAAACATGTCTTGTGTTTTATTAAAAGGTTTTGCTATAAAGTAACATATTTCTAGAAGTTATGAAGTGTTTATAAATTTTCCAAGCCACAAGATACTAATGTAAAAGAAAGTTTATAATTGTTTACTTAGTTTTTACTTACAAATTAAGGTTTCTAAAGGTTAAAATTTCTAATTAATATATGTGATTGAAGCTACTAAAAAATTAAGAAAAATATGTCTGTGTACAAGGAAAGTAAGATGTATAAAGGTACAAAGAATGGAAATGTTTTGTTTGGTTGATTAAAAAATAAATTTGTCCTCAAGTACTAGGAGGGAGAAGAAAGACATGGGACAAATTCTGAATGTAAAAAGAAAGTTATAGGTTTGTGGAAGAGGAATTCTGGAAAAGGAGTTTTTGCATGGTCAAGTTGGCTAAGATTGAAATAAATTTAATTAAGTAAATGGGTTTTAATAGCAGAAGTAAGCTGGTGCAAAATTAAAATTTGGTCTTCTGTCTCTTAAAAGGATAATTTGCTTAAACTTGGTAAAGAGGTTACAAAAGATTTTTCTTTACCTTTGGGTAAGTCTACCTAAAAGACAGAAAATCTATGTTTTTTTAAAAATAATTTCCTGTGTTCAAAAGACTGAGGTCTCTCTATTAAGGCTTTTTAGACTGTTAATGCTCTGTTTGCTTTAACTTTTTATATTTTTGACAAACTCCCCAAAATTCATATCTTAAATAAAGTCTTTCTTTTTTTCTTTGAAAATTTTCAAAGGGCCCTAGAACTTCTCAAAAAAATTTGCTCTCTTCCTATAAAAAAAAAAGATACTTAACTTATTAGGTTTATTCAATATGTTAAATTACGTAAAAAACATTGTCAGACAAGTGATGGTAAGCCTGCTTAGGTGATATTATGTGGGTAAATGTTATTGACATAGGTGTTTTAAAATTATATAACATTACTCAAATTCTCATCCGTCCTGGTTATCAGTCATAATTCTGGTTATTATTATTTTAAAATGTTATATGTCACAAAATTAACCAAATTTCTCTGTCAATTGACATTTTGAGGTCTTGTTGTTTACAGACTTATTTCTTTGCTCTAATGCTTTTACAAAATGTTTAAACTTCAAAAAAATTCATAAAAAAGACTGACATTTACACTAGAACACAGGTTTCTGACAAACTTTCTGATCATAAAACTGAACTGGGTAAAAAATTACAAAAATCTGATAGAGAGACTGATAACTTCATAAAGCTGCTAACAAAAAGATTGAGATCAAAAATAGATTACACAAGACTGAATAAACTAATATAGATGATTAAAATTTTTATGATTTTTCATTTAAAATATTGCTGAATTTTTAATATTTTGTTTTTTCAGATTTAAAAGAAACTTTTTCTCTTTTCTCCTGAGCTAGCTATGACTTATAACAATTTGGTAAATGATACTTTTATAAATAAAATTAAAATATTTATCTTTTTCTCTCTATCTAATCCCTCAAATTTAAAAACTCTTAATAAATAAATATTGTTGTTTTCATGGCAATATAGTTATTTACATAAGTTCAATAAAAATCTGTTCTCCTTATAACAAGACACAATTAGAAACACTGGTTATATTACCAAGGCTGTGACTAGAACATTATATTTGTGATATAACCATACAGCTTTTAAAAAATAAAGATTAGACTTTATAAAATAAAGCAACGTAAAAATATTGGCCTGGTACCTTATGTTCCAAGCAACACTTACCAAGATAAATAAAAAATGTCACTTATCTGACAGGTACAAAGAACCTCAAAATATTTTGGGAAAACCTCAAAAAAAAAAAAAATTCACCCAAATCTATAGATATTACAGGCGAAGTCTGATGACATAATCCTTGGCTTGGCTTTCCTGGCCTTGAGAGGCCTTTAAAGTTCAATGTGAGATTCCTTATAAAAAGTTCCAGCAAAGCAGATTTAAAAGAGCCTATGTGATCAATTGCTATTCTTGCTGTACTTATATAAACAATTGGGCCAACTCTATTAGAACTAGACTTATTTTGCAAACTGGTTAGTTTTAATTTGGCTATCTTTGGTAAAAATGAGGGTAATTTTAGAGAAAAAAATTATATTTCAATAAAAACTATAATATACATTTGCGGATATTAGATCCTAGTTTTGTTAATTGTCTTTTGAGGTTTTTGTCTTGTATCTGTTGACTGGACTAGATCCTGATATCTTCTAGTCTCCTGAAATATCTGGCTACAGATATCCAAACTAACGTTTTTGATTTTTTCCATCATTTTCATTTAAAATCACTAAAAATTAAACCTGCCCTTTTTCCTAAAGCCTTGCAAACTAAAGCTGATGGACTTGATATAAACTTAAGAGATCACCCAATGACATCATCAGAGACATTTTAAACTACAAAAAATGCTTTGACGCTGACATCTAAAAATCTTCACTGGCTGTCCTCTGAACTCAAAAACTGCTTTACAACTTGCTCCAACCATTAACCTTGTTTTTCTTTCATTTACATAAAAATGCTTCTATTAAATACTTGATTTCTTGCTTCCATAAAATAGACATAACCCTGAGAGCCCACCTACATCACCACCTTCTAAAATAAACTTAATTAAACTGATCTATTATCAAGACTAAAAAATGTGTTCAGTGAGATGAAACAATCTACCAACTCAACTTGTGGACTATGAAACTTCTTTAAGTTTCAAAAAGACTGTAAAACTTCTAGTTTCAAAGGCAGGACTGTGGGAGATCAAGATTTGGCCATCCTAAAATATATCTCTTTACCTTGATAGTTTTCTCTGAGAGACATTAGACCTCCCCCACTAACTGCCTAAAGAATTTGACATGGTGGCTCCTTTCTAGAACAGATCTTCTATCATGATGGCTGTAAAGATAATGTAGGATAAATGTTACAATAGGAAAGGCACCAAGCCTCTTTTATCAAAAACTCTGTCTCTCCCTGACCACATTATCTATAGATGACCCTGAAAAGAATTGTCCTCCTGCCCTCTGAAGTCCCAGGCCACTACCCGCCCCCAACACGCTCCTCGCCTTTAGCTGCACTGCTTAAGCAAGTAGCTTAGACAGAGAGAAGAGTTGCTCATTTCTGAGTTTCTCCCATGTATACATGTTATTAAACTTGATATTGTTTTCTCCTGCTAACCTGTCTTATTTATTATTTGGCCAGCCATAAGAACCTTAAAGAAAAGGGCAGAGGGAGATTCTCCCTCTTCCCCCGACAGTGGCCTGGGTTCATGGGTTCAGATTCCAGGCACGGACCTACACCACTTGTTGGCCATGCTGTGGCAGTGACCTGCATACAAAATAGAGGAAGATTAGCAGAGATGTTAGCTCATGGCTAATCTTCCTCAAGGATTGGCAACAGATGTTAGCTTAGGGTAAATATCCCCCAGCAAAAAAAAAAAAAAAAAAGAATGAATCTCTGAGAATAGAATGTACTTTAGTATTGCAGGTTGGTTTGAGCAGGGAGAGTAAATATTTTATGATGAGATTGCATTCTCCAAACTTCTCAGATCACTTTATTTACTTGTAAGGCTTGCCCTGCTCTAACTCAAAGTTGGATTCACAAACATTTATAGATCATCTAAAATAGATGTGCTGAGAATCTGTAGCATACAGCCCTGCTTTTAAGGACATATATGTAAAAAGATAACTCAAAAACGGTGTGACAGAACTATGGCTCAGGTGCATAGGGGTGCATGTAAGCACACAAGTATGCCATCTAGAGTTAGGGAAAGATTCTTAGGAGAATACACCTAAAGTGGGTTCTAAAAGACAAATGGAAACTATCACAAAGAGGAGAAAGATTATCCAAGTGGATGAATCCATACAGCAAAAGCAGAGATAGGGAAGTCGGAAAGACGTACTACCTTTCAGGAGCCACTTGTTTGGCATTACTGAAATAGAAAATGCAAGATAGAAAATTGCTGGAGATGAGACTACTGAGGAGCTTCAAAAAGTCATTGGCCATGTTAAATACTTTGAAATATAATCTCTTGCCAAATTATTTTCAAATTGTGTCTTGTGGTAACCTCTTCAAAGATATCAGCGAAACAGTGAGTTGCGTTCTGGCCCCACCTCTTCTTCAACAAGAGCAGCTGAGTTTCTATTTGTTGATATTTATTTACATTGACACCTAATATTTTACTTAAAGCCTTTCAAAGCTAAAACCAAAAATTCAAACCTGTGCTGTATACAATAAGAAGGCAGATTTTTTCTTTTCTTTTAAACCAGAGGATTATCATGATCACATTTAGGTTTCAAGTAGATCTCTCTGGTACTCCTTGTGGATTACGAATGCAAAGCCAACACCAGCGGCTGGGAGATCAGTTAGCAGGTGAGGCCTAGAATATTAAGTGACTTGCCTAAGTGGCCAAAATTACAATAAAAATATGAAGACTAATTTGCTGATTAATTACTTGATTACATCCCTACAATATCTCCTTCCCTTTGTTTGATAAAGGATATGCCCCTAGTGAAATCATAATTGAAGCAAGATAATTAATACACATTTTATCAGTATGTTTCTGCTTTCACAGTTCTCGAATTATTGAACTCTCCTAGCCAGTGACCATACTAATTGCTGGTCTTTGGTTCCTGTTTTCTTTTACAGGGTCATCTGGGTGCTGTTTGGTCCTTTTCTGAAGGGCTTGAGTTGCAGTTCCCTGGGGCAATGGGAGAAACCAGGCACGTGTCACCAGCACTTTCAGGCCCAGCCCTGGTTCTTCACCTGGCTCTGGAGGTCCAAACAGCAACTCAGAATAAGCCCCAATGTGCAAGTGATTTTTTTTTTTTTTTGGTGAGGAAGATTAGCCCTGAGCTCACATCTGTTGCCAATCCTCCTCTTTTTGCTGAGGAAGATTGGCCCTGGGCTAACATCCATGCCCATCTTCCTCCACTCTATATGTGGGATGCCTGCCACAGCATGACTTGATGAGCAATGCGTGGGTCTGCTCCTGGGATCAGAACCTGCAAACTCTGGGCCGCTGAAGCACAGTGCGTGAACTTAACCACTACACCACTGGGCCAGCCCCTGCAAGTGCTTTTTAACCTTCTCTTTGTGTCAGGTTTGCTAATATCCTGTTGACCACAGTCAAGTCATGTAATTAAGCCCAGATTCAAAACGTAGAGAAGTCTCCAGCTTTACAGGAAAAACAACAAAGTCACAAATGATAGGACCTCGTGGCCAATTTTTTTGCAAACTGCCACAGACTACGTTTTGCCCAAATATTTCTTTTGAAAGTACTTCTACAAACTCTTGCATAATTGTCTCTTTGATTTTTCCTGAGAGAACCTTAATATCCCTTGATGTGCAGGCAGTAATATCACTAGTATGGAGGCACTGATATTCAGACTATTTGTTCTGACTAGAAATGGCTTGCCTTGATGTCTTCACATTTTGTCCAGTCTTTGTTGTGGCTTCCACAGTGGCTGCCCTTAAATCAAGCATCGTCAACAGGCAAAGAGGAGTATTTATTCTCTTTTAAACTAGTGGGTTTATGTTTAGGTTGAACCCACAACTTAACTTCATCAAACATGATGCTCAAAACAATTGAAATGGCTGTCCCAAACTGAATATAAATATAAATTATGATTATCATAATTCTTGATTATCATTTTGATATATTTACTCACAATCACAAGATACATTCATGCAATATTTCTTTTTAAGAAACTCAAACTGGGGGCCGGCCCTGTGGCCTAGTGGTCAAGTTCAGCACACTCTGCTTCGGTGGCTTGGGTTCCCAGGTTTGGACCCTGGGTGCGAACCTCACCACTCGTCAGCCATGCAGTGGCGGTGACCCACATACTAAATAGTGGAAGATTGGCACAGATGTTAGCTCAGGGCAAATCTTCCTCAGTAAAAAACAAACAAAACCTCAAACTGGCTTCTTTACTAGGATCTTTGGTAAGTCTCTTAAACACTTTGTCTTCAAATTATACTGTTTTCTAAATATATCATCATCTAACTTCCTCTCCTTGCCCTCAGCCTAACTTATGAATTCATGCACATGTTAAGTGTTTACGGGATTACTAACTCTTTGAATGTTGGACTTACAAAAAATCTTCGGGGTAATATAATCCAAAGTCCTGTTTTTTGGTAAGGAAACTAAGGTTTAAATAATCAACTTATCCAAAGTCACATAGATACTCATGGAAGATGTACAACTCTAACTTGGCTTTCCTGTTTCCTACTCCATGGAGTTTTTTCTAAAGCACCAGGCTTTATATGTATATAAACTAAGTTAGTCTTCCAGTAATCAATTGTATTTTGTATACTCTGATTTTCCAACAGAAAATGTTTGTAGCTTATAAAATTACTCCTTGCTTTTAAGCCACTTATTTTAAGGCATGTATTTAATCAGATTAGAAGTCTTGTAGGATTTTTTAAGCTCCTACATATTTGTTGATCTCTTTAAGTGTCTGAATTTTGCTAAATACAACAAATCAGACTTTCTGTACTCCCAGTATTAATGCCTATCCCAGGTAACATAACCCCCAAGCTGTCTGTCATCCAATTCTTATTGAATGCCTCACTGGAAAAGTGATAATTGTGGGGAATTATTTTAAGAACACGTAAGTCACCTATCCCTCTAGATAGTCTATGACTCATTGTTGGATCAAGCCATGACAACTAAAAGGTAAATGTTGGACTACCTAGTTTTAGAGCCTTGCAGAACTTCCTTCAATAATTTGCATTTTAGTGAAATGTTAGATTTCTTGGAGGGTTACTATAAGATGCCTTCTTTTTCTACCTTGTCAGGTGATTGCTTATTATCTCCTATGTAGCATAGTGCACTTTTTGGTAGGCTTTATATAAAAAAATGATTTTAGAGCTAACTGCAAGAAAAGAAAATGATATAGTTTCTTTGAATGACTAATTCGAACTATGTAGCTAAATATGCTTCCCTTTTTCACTTTGACTTTCAAGAAACTTAGAGAAAAATATATGACTCAGTTATATGACTTGTGTAAGTCCTTATGACTGTTCAACTGTATATTGTTCATCTCTCCCCAGCTCAGCCTGTATATCCTGATCTATATTTTTATTTCCCCAAACTCAGTATCCTGTTTTTAGTTTTAATTCCTATTAAAAGTTCTATAGAGTGCTATAGTGCTATAGAACTATAGAACTATAAAAGTGCTATAGAACAACGCAAAACTTGAAAATGTGTATTGAATAAATGAATGCGTACATATATAAATGCATATGTTTTGAATAATTACTATAGCCAAAGTATTTTCTTATGTTGTTATGCTATTTATTTTCCACAGTCTTATAAAATAGGTACAATTTCTTTAGTCTAGGAAACTGGAGTTTAAAATAGGTAAATTGCTGCTTAAGTTCAGATCAGGGAAAAAGGGCTACTGATTACAATTCCATTCTCTTTTTATTGTGCCATGATGCCAATAAAATTTCCTATGAATTAGAGATAAAATCAGCTACTCAGGTTGAATGCATTCACTAACATAAATCATCTGCACACCACTTTGAATAGAAGGTCTAGTCCATGGCTTTCTGCTTTCTCTGCATAGAATTAGATATATTTGAAAAATTCGTAGGACAGTATGTCATAGAATGTAAATTTTATTCTGCAAGTTCTATAGCCAAAGTTGATTTTATGGTGTATATTTCTCAACATGCCAGTAGAAAATATGCTACCAAGGCAATTTCTATTCTCAAAGTACGTGAAATTGTGATTTTGTACAACTTACTGATTTGCTCTTCAGTCTCTAGTCTTTATAAGAAAGCTATATTTGTCTTTTACTTTAGGCATCAAGTTCTTGCTGACTAATAATAATAATGGTGATAATGATGATAATCATAGTCACAGTTTTCTATGTGCCAAGCATTGATCATGTATTTTCTCATTTAATAATTCCAAATTATCAATAGGCATGATGTTTGTCATTTTAAAGAAAGGAAAACGGATTCAGAGTGGTTACGTAATGTTCTGGGGAGCTCACACGAGTATACAGAAGAGCAACGATTTCAGTCTGCTTGTGTCTGACTCTCATGTCCATTTTCAGTATATTACAACTACTACCACCACCAAACATTATGTAATGCTTACCCTAGCCAGATATTGTCCTAAAATATTTATGTAAATTATGTACATTAACTCATTTAATCTTGACCATAATCTTAGATGTATCCCTACTTTACCGAAAAGGAAATAGACTCAGAGTTTAATTAACTGCCACAAAATTACAACTGTTCAGCTACACAACCCATATTCTATCCTGAGCATTCTGACTTCAGAAGATGTACACTTATCCACCATGTTAAACTCTCTCTCTACTACTACTTCTCTAGTTTGTTTAACAATTGTTTATGTTGTGATCAATTTTGATCACAAAATTGAGCATGTTCTCATTTCATGAGATGGGGCCCATTTAGATTCCATCTGATGTATTTACCCCCAAATTCCTCATTTTTTGCTGTCTACTGGTTGTGACAACTTTATTTGTAAATATTGTAAAAATCTAACGGTACAGAGGCCTGGAGGAAAGAACTTGAAATGCTGTACAGCTTCTTGTATACTTTCGTTAATAGAAAAGTACTCTTTGTAACACAGTGTGATTTATTTTGCTGAATTTTAAAGGTCATACTCCGTGTTTGGCAAAACATAGGTTTCCAGTGAATATTCAAGCTTCACATTTGAAAAAGCATCTCCCAGGCAGAAAGTACACAAAATACTGTTGAAAGTTGACTGGCTGTCGTCAAATGCCCCAAACTTTGATGTGAAGGAAGCCGTAGATTAATCTGAGAGCCAAGAGCACAAGATCTCAAACGTGGCCTAGGCAACATTTCAAATGATTCATATGTTATTAAAGATTTTGTGGCTTTGAAAGAGAACTTTATATAAAATATAATTTGGGAAATTAAAATTTGTTACCTAAATCAACCCATGATTCCTATTTTTTGTAACATCTGATCTCTTTTTATTTCTTGATTACAAAGAGTTTAAATCATGGAAGAAATGGTAAGGATTGACTTAAAAGTAGAGCAAAAATACAAAATGCTTATTCCAGTGTTACCAATTATATAAACAAATATTGAAAAATGCTTGGAAAGAAATTTGCTAAAATGTAAAATGAGATTTTTTTCTAGATGGTAGGATTTGAGTTGATAGTTGATCATTCTCTTCTTTATACTTTTCTGATGTATTCACTTTTCCTACAACAGATATGTATTATATTTATAATCAGAAAAAAGTTAATGTTTATTATTTTAGAAGAAATGGAATTTCATAGGCTAAATTTTACAATTGCAAGCTAAGAGTCTAGACAATATTTCTAGAATCAGATCCCTTAATATTTTAATTAAAGTGACAATTTTATCTTGAGTTCACACTGGAACGTAATCATAAAATTCCTTTCTGTGTTTATTTTTAAATTAATATGTATTATGAGACATTTTATTAATAAAAAGGTACAGGGAACAATAGACACCCATGTAACCACTACCAAGGTGTAATAAATGTTAATATTTTGCCATATTTACTTTATTTATAATAAAATCTTACAGATAGAAATCATGCCTCCTGCCTCTTGTCCTCCGTTCTATTCGTCTTCTTCTTTATTGGTTCCCTAGGGATTATGAAATGCATACTTAACTTTCACAATTTATTTATAATCAATATTGTACCACTTCAATTGGTATGTAGATATTTAGCACCCAATAAATTCCCCCTCTACATAATGCTATCATTGTCTTATACATTACATATATGTTTGTGGAAAACCTTATCAGGTTATGCTACACATTTTGCTTTCAACTATCAAACGTATTTTAAAGAACTTAAAAGGAAAATAGCATTACATTTGTCCAGTTATTTTTTTATTCTGTTGCTCTTCATTCCTGATTCTCCAGGTGTCCTTCTGGTATCATTTCCCTACTGTTTCAAGATTTTCCTGTAGCAATTGTTTTTGAACAGGTGTGATAGCTACAAATTATCTTAATTGTCCTTCATCTGAGAATATTATTTCATGTTCATTCCTGAAAGATATTTCTTCGGATATAGAATTATCATATGATTGTCCTTTTCTTTCAATACTTTAAAAATAGTGTACCACTTCCTTTTCGTCTCCACGAGAAATCTGCTATTTGAATCATTGATCCTCTGTTGATAATATGTCATTTTTCTGGATGCTTTCAAGATGTTTTCTTTATTGTATGTTCAATATTCTGATTATGGTGTGTCTAGGCATGAATTTCTTTGGGGTTAGCCTGTTTAGGGTTCTCTCAGCTTATTGAATGTATAGGTTTATGCTTTTCCCACACTGGGAAATTTTCAGCTATTATTTCTTCAAAAGTTTTTTAGCACTATACACATTTTTCTCTCTTTCTGGGACCTTGATGACAAATTTTAGTCCTATTATTATTGCTTAAGAGTTCCTGAGATTCCGTTCACTTTTTAAGATCATTATTTCTCTCTATTGTTCAGATTGGATCATTTTTATTGTTTGATCTTCAGATTCACAGTATATCATTTCCATTTTGCTATTGAGTCCTTCCAGTGAGTTTTTTATTTTGGTTATTGTATTTTTTAGCTGGTAAATTTCAATTTGGTTCTTCTACGTTTTTTCAGTCACATTTCATTTTAAATTTGTTTAAAGAGTGTTCATAGTTGCTCACTCAGCATTTTAAAAATAGCTGCTTTAACGTCTTTCTTAGATAATTCCAACATACGTATCATCTTGTCATTGGCATCTGTTGATTATCTTTTGTTATAGAAGTTAAAATTTTCATGAGTCTTTGTATGCTGAGTAATTTTGAATTGTATCCTAGACATTCTGAATAATACACTATAAGACTTTGGGTCCTATTTAAATCCAATAAATAATGTTGATATTTTTGCAGGCACTTGACATGATTAGGTTCAGGCCACAAAGTCCAGCTCAACTATGTGGTTTGTTTGAAATGTCACTTCAGTTTTCAAGAAAATTTGCTCTGCAATTCAGATCAGTCCCCCGTGTATGCCATCCAGAGTTCAACGGGGGAACTGTGTGGAGGTATATACATTAGCTCAGTTTTCCAATTTACGTGCCAATTGGGATCAGATCCATGCATTTGCAGGTCAGGGATATTTTGGTCTGGCTTTGGATAGCTGGATACACTTTATGTTGCAATCAGAGGGAGAATATGAAAGAAAGTTTGGTTTTGTGTATTGAGAAGTATAACAAGTTAAATTCAGGTCACAAAAGCATGAGAACATCAGTGCGTTGAAGAGAAATCAAAGTGGAAGTATCCATTAAGCATTTGGAATTAAAAGTTTGTATCTCAGGAGAAATCAGTGTTACTCTATCCTCAAAGAAGCTAGATTGCCAGAGTATAAAGAGTAATCTTTTATACCCAACCCTTCATGTTCAAATCTGTGATTTGGAGCAAATATTTTCATGTGTACTTCAAGTGACCGATTTGCAAATGGCAGCAGTAATGTATTTCTGAAGTCTCTTTTAGGTCTTAATGAAAGGTCTTATATACTTTCCAATAATAATTAATACACATTTCTTAGACTCACCAACCTTTGGAGAAAAGAAATATTTTGTCCTGTTACAACTGTACTCCTGTTATGCTTTTGAACCAAATGGTGCATATCCTTGTAAAGGCTTGAGGAGTTACTGATTAAGAATTTCAAGGGCCCTTGTTCAAATTTGGCTCCTTTGAAGTGCAGAACATACACACACACAGCAGGCACAGTTATTGAGTGGAGACCTGCTGAGTGTTAAGTTTCTGCTTGCTGTGTCTAAACCATTTGGCAGGCACAATAGTCTTCTTTTCCTTCATAAGCCTAAATTTGTCCCATTTGGAAAACAAATAGTAGACCTCTATCAATGCAGAAAATCATCCAATCATGCTTATTGGCCACTGAAAAAATCGTACAAGGATGTGAATCAATTTAGTATATGAAATTTCATTTAGAATCATTGAATGCCTATCTCATTTATTTTTCAGAGTATTTTTGAAATATTTGATATCAAGGAAGAATAAGTATCCTAGCTAGTAATATCTAATGTATTTTAGCATTGAATACTTCCAAAACCTAATATATCTTATTTGGTCCTATACATTTCTGTATGGAAGTTAGAAAAATGATCCTCCACAGTGATGCAAAAATGACTTTTTTGAAATACAAATCTGATCATATTTCTCCCTTGCCCATATGCATTCAATAGCATCTCCAAAAGGTATACTGGATAAAATTCATGTTTCTTTGTATGGTATATGATGTTTCTATTCAAAGAGAGCATTATCACCTGTGAGTTTTTTAGAAATGCAGAATATCAGGCCCTTTGCCAGACTTTTCTAGTTATGATCTTCATTGGAACCTCAGATAGCAGACATGCACATTAAAATTTGGGAAACACTACAATATTGGACTTTTTATAATCTTCCCCCAATCTGATACTTCTTGCCTGATGTCTAGTATCCTTTCTTCATGTTTCTCAGCCAAGCCTGAGTGTTCGAAAGCCTGGCCACACTAATCCCATCTTTCTCTGAACTGTCTTCTCCATTTTCGGTGCTTAGGCCTGATTATCTACTCCTTTCTCATTTGACAGTCTCCTATACCTTTATGCCAAAGTCAAATGCCACCTCATGTTCCTCTGAGTGAAATATTTTCTTCAGTTTCTGTATTGCTCTAGCATTCCTTCTCTAGCTAGTACGAGTAGCGCTCCTACTCCTAATAATAACACTCTATTATTGTTATAGTGTTGTACTAATGCATGAGGCAGGCAGTATGGCACAGTGTTTAAAAGTGGAGCTTTGGTGTCGGAGAGTCCTGAGTTTGAATCACAACACATGTTAGTTATGTGACTTTGGGGAAGTCATTAACCTCTCTAACTTTCAGTCTTTTTGTCTACAATATGTGAATAGTAATAGCACAAATCTCTTTCGGTTTTTATGATATTTAAGTTAGATTATGTATACAGAGTATAGTGCATGTTACATAATGAGAACTGAATAAATGCTCATTCTCACCATGACTGTGAATTTACATGTCTGTTTCCCCACTAGACTCTGCCAACTGTGAGTTCTTTAAGGTCAATTGCTATAAGTTAGCCATTCTGTTAACCATTCTCACCCTGTTCCTAGCACATAGTAAGCTTTTAAAAAGTGAGGAAAATGAGAAACCAGTGACTTGCCCAAAAATACACTGTAAAGTTATGGATAGCATCAGGGCTAGAATCCATGTCAACATATTTCTAGTGTGGACTCATCTCTCTACCTAACCTCCCCCCACACTCTTACACACAGTGCCCACATTCACATGCATGCATACACACACGCATACATTCACACCAACACACCCATGTGCTCTTTGAAATTTCTATTGTAGATACTTTAGAATGTCTCAAGGAAAATAAACATTAAACTAATTTGGATGAACTGACAAAACTGCTGCAGATAGAAATAAACACATATCCACAGAAACAATAAAAACTGAAGATTCAAACAAAAGCCAGAAAAATCCACAGCAATGGCTGAGAATCAAGGTATCAGGGACATCACATGTCTACCAAATGCAATGGATAAGGGCAAAACTCAGACAGGGATTTCAGAGACCAGAGAATAAAGGGTGAGGCCAGGGTAAAAGCTTAACAGGAACAAGAAAGATGTGATCCTAAGAGACTGCCATTATTTGATGCTCATTGTGTGGTCTGGCAGGGAGTGGTGCTTAACCAGCTGGGACTGCCTTAACTGGCCAGCGATCTAACTTTGTTTTTCTCTCTCATCCAGATCTCAGTTTGGACATGGATCTTTGCATGGCCACTTCCATCAGATGAGAGGGAGAATTAAAGACGAAAGTGAAAATAAGTTGACTATTTGCTGATAGCTCTTGTAGAATACCTAGATATAGATGGATATGGAAATTACTGGTTATACTAATATTTTCCTGATCAACCTTACTGACCCTCCAGCCCTAACTGAGACAAGTAAGGGAGAATCCATTCTTTCCATTACCATTATTGTTTCTGTCTGGTGTTGTCAATGTACTGTGTGTCAGAGGACACTTAATCAAAGAGTTTAAGCATAAATGATGTTTTTCTAGCAGCCAGTTATGCTTGAATCTTAGCTTCTCTTTCTCAGTAGGATATTTTAGCAATACAACTCAAAACTGAGAGAATAATAGCCGGTTGCATTTATTTAGCACTTACTAGAAGCCAGAAGTGGCTTGGGTCCACTGATTTTCTCTGGACAGAGCTAATATATAACTTTTTTGTTTGTTTTTTAAAACCTGAGCTCATACTGATAATTCCAATTCAAATTCAGGACCATGGACTTCCAGTTAATCTCACCAATCCCGTATATCCTCTCTTGTAGGCTAAGAAATCTAAGAACCCAGCAACATAACATAAATATTCATTCATTTTATTCTACCTTACACATAAAAGAGTCTCAGAATAATAATACTAACAACATCACTCATAATTACTGAAAAGAGTTTAAGAATTTTTATTCCATTCTTTTCATTCTCAGGAAGTATAGTTGGCTTACCATATCTTTAAATCATTTGAAATAACTTCTCTCTGTGTGGTCATGCCACCAACTTGAGAGATAGGCTTATTTATTTCATTGTGCTTTTGTTTTATAGATTGTTTGTATACATTCAATTTTATTGTAAAATTATTCAAAATATTTATATGACTCCAGAGTCAAATCTACAAATCAATTAAATTCAGAGAAGTCTAACTTTTTAAGTCCAACTACTCGTTTCTCCTGTAATATGTAACTGTTTTCTCCTCTGTAGAAAATCATTTCTGTTTTTAGCTTTGTTTTCCATTCTTTTAAAAAAAAAAAGTAATGCTTGCTCCACACAGACACATATTTGCATTCGTCCCCTTTTTAGATAAATAGCAGTTTATTACACACGTTTTTGTACATCCTGTTTTGTTCAACTTCTACACCTGATTTTTTGCAATGAGTGAAAAGGAGATGTAACTGCTATTAATAGGTTGATGTGGGAATTAGATGAAATAATGTACAGATACTGCCTAATTGTCTTATAATAGTCATTCAGTGACTGTTAGTAAAGGTCCAATACGGAGGGAGACTTGATGTTTATTTCTGACAAGGCTTATGAGGAATTGGAAGAGATAAGCAGTAACTTTGTTCTTACATTTGGTGTGTGGTCTTGACAAACTTGACAAGGGCTACAGGGTATAGCCCCATCTGATAAAATGAAAATTCTCAGGGAACCAATCAATCCAAGTGTGGATTTTACAAAACGTATGGAAGTAGATCAAAAGGATAGCAAAGAATCTTTTATATCTGGTTTCCACAGTACTTCCTCTGGCCAAATCATAACCTTTAATCTGGCAAGACACGCATCATGAAGAGTCATCAGACTAGAGCTGATTTCTTGGCAATAAGATGAATCTTTTCTTATTTTAAGATAAGTATGCTTCTATCCAACAGACGTCACTGGCATTCTCTACTTCCCTAGGCAGTTGATTTTAAGTGTTCATAGCACCCATATTTCTAAAAGAGTGGAAGGAAAGAAGGAAATAAAGAAGGAAGAAAGGGATGGAAGGAGGGAAAAGGGGAGGATGGGAACATAGGAAGATAGGTGGGAAGCAGGCAAAGAAAAATTAATTGATTATTTACTGGGGGCAATACATCTCATTCATTCATAAATTGGCCAAACAGTGCTCATTGCGGGCTTACTCTGAGTTAAGAACTAATCAAATATTAGAGATACACTGGTGAATATGATAGACATGGTCCCTACACTCAAATTACTCATATTCTAGTAGTGACCATACACATTAACTACAATGAACAGATTACATCACCATCCCTTCCAAAAGCCTCTTGTGATTTTTTATAATAATCAAAATAAAATGCAATATTACCATGGCTTCAAAGCCCTACTTTACCTGGACTTTGCTTAAGTCACTGACCTCATCACTTATTATTCTCTCATTCCCTCCATCCCAGACACACTGGTCTTGCAGACTCAAACACATCAACCTCATTTTCACCTCAATGTCTTTGCACTTGCCTAATTCCTCTTCCTTGCACGCTCTTTCTCTACATCTTTACATAAAACATTTCTTCACTTCTGTGGTAGGCATAATGCACCCCACCCCAAAAAGTGTCCATGTCCTTAACCCTGGACCCTGTGAATATGTTACCATACACGGCAAAAGGGACTTTGGAAATGTAATTAAAATTAAAGACTTTGAGATGGAGAGTTTATCAGAGGAAGATGTGATGATGGAAGAAGTTCAGAGAAGTGCAATGTGATAAGACTCGACTTACTGGCTTTGAAGATGAAGGAAGCAGACCATGTGCCAAAAAATGTGGGCACCCTCTAGTATCTGGAAAAGGCAAGGAAACCAATTCTACCCCAGGGCTTTCAGAGTAACCCAGCTCTGTTGACACCTTGATTTTAGCCCAATGACACTTCTGATCTACAGAACTCTAAGATAATATTTCTGTATTATTTAAGCCACTAAGTTTGTGGTGATTTGTAACAGCAATGATAAAAAACTAACACAGGGGCCGGCCCGGTGGCGCAAGCGGTTGGGTGCGCGTGCTCTGCTGCGGCGGCCCGGGGTTCGCTGGTTCGGATCCCGGGCGCGCACCGACGCACTGCTTGGTAAGCCATGCTGTGGCGGCGTCCCATATAAAGTGGAGGAAGATGGGCACAGATGTTAGCCCAGGGCCGTCTTCCTCAGCAAAAAAAGAGGAGGATTGGCGGATGTTAGCTCAGGGCTGATCGCCTCACAAAAAAAAAAAAAAAAAAAACTAACACAATTTTATTTAGGTCTCTGAATAACATAACCTCCTTAAATAGGCCTTTTATAATATATCTGTCTATAATAATCTCTACTCCATTACTCTCTAACTGTTCACCCTGTTCGTTTTTCATCTTAACTATTAGCACTACCTAAGACTATATCATCTGCTTATTGTCTTTCTTTCTCTAACAATGGAAGATAAGCTCCGTGAAGGCAGTGACTTTGTTTATTATTCTAGACAGGACTCACTACCTAGAATAAAGTCTGGCACATGCTGAGTGGCAATCAAAAATCATATATTGGTGAATGAATGAATTTAAATTCTATAAGGACGACTGTAAGGTGCTCTAATGGTATATAACAAGAGGAACCACCTAATCTGAGGATTCCAGAAAAGTGTCTTGGGGTCAGTAAATTTTAAACTGCATTAGGTATTTTAATTATGTATTTATATGCCGTCTCCCACAATGGATTATTAAGCCGATGGCAGAAAATTGGTTTTATCTGTCCGTGTATCCCCAAGCCCATAGGGGGCTGTAAGGAGATGTTTGTTAAATAAACATGTACTTGCATGGCAATTTTTGAAGCAGTTACAGAGGAAGTTGATACATTTTTGTTTTTCAGCTGAACCTTGCTACCTTAATCTGGTATAAAATAGCTATGGGGTTTTTTGCTATTGATGATGAGAGATAGGCTAGTTGAAATAATTAGGATTTTTTTTTTTTCCAGAATGGGCAAACAGAATGACATATCAATGTCAATATGTTAAAGAAAAGGAAAAGAAAAAAAAAGGGAATACTCTTCGTTGAGACAAGCACTGATTTTCTTTTCTTGACAATAACACCAAAGATATTTGTTTAAAAGGAGGAAGCCAAGTTGTTTCTAAGGGAAAAAGAAGTAAAACTTAGGCTGTTAGGGCAAGACTTGAAAACATAAACTGACTCCTTAATAACTACCTGGTTAACAGTTTTCTGGAACAGTTGTCAATAGGTTGACTCTTTTTCCCAGAAAGGTGCTTGGGATTGCTGTGACCTGATTTGGCGCCCGGCTAGGACGTGCGTGTTGAGTAGCTATTTTTGCAGGGTTTTCTGCCTTCACGTTGCTGGTCCCCACATTACTGATGGGCTGAATGCTGGCCTCTGCGTATGAGCAACTGCTAGAATTCTCTCCTCTGCCTCCTCACTGTTATTTCTCTTGCTCTTTTCCCATCTTCTATTTACTATGATTTCTACTCTCCATATTAAGTATGTGCTTGTTAATTCTGCCAGAAGGGCGCTCACTGTCTATTTTTACCATGCACGACAGTCATTAGCAAAATTAACTGATTTGTATTGACTTGATACTGTTTTCTTAATCACATGCTTTGTGACTTATGTTCTCCGATGGCACCGTGCGGCTGTTCTTGGGTCTGTGCTATTTTTATTCACATACAAAACAAAAAATCATCTTTAAAAGCACCAACCAAATTCCGTCAAATGTGTATCATACGTAATTGTTTCAAAGTCACTTTGGGCATTGTGTGCTTTTACAACCATGATGCAGTTACTTGCATTTTTTTTAATACCAAGTGTTTTCGTAATTATTTATTTTACTGGTTTTGGAATATCCATAAAATAAGTTTTTATGTCTACAATGTCAAAGTAATAGAAAAGTTGAGAGTCTATTTTATTTTGGTAAACAGGCTCTGAAATGTACTCACAGGAGAACATCTTGAGCATCAAGCTAATTCTTGGGACTTGAACAAATACCCATTTCATAGAAATGAAAGCTGAATGCAAAGATCTTAAAAGAAAGAAAATATAGTTTTCCATATGGTATGATCTGACACTATTCTTCACACACTAGGGAAGCAATCCCATTAAAATATAGTTAGGTCATGTTATTCTTCTGCCCCCTAATGATGGCTGACCATTTTACTCAGAGGAACAAATTGACTTTGAATGATCTGTGCCCACCCCCTCCCCCATCTGTCTTGCACTTACATACCCGAGCTTGTTTCTTACTACTCATTTAGGTTCCCTCACCCCAGCCACACTGGCCTCATGGGTATCTGAATACTCTATGCTGGATCTCATGTTAGGGTATGTGTATTTTCTGTTCTTGCTGTATAGAACATTTTTCACAAAGACATTTTCTTGCACTTTCATTTATTTCATGTCACTGGTCAAATGTCACCTTATCTGAGAGACTTTCTCTACCAACTTTACATGAAAAGGTACATCACCTCATATTATCTCACACTGATGCAATTTTTCTTTTAAATCACCTTTTTTGAAGTATCCTTCACATAACATAAAATACATGATTTTAATTGTATAATTTCATAAAATTTAATTAACGTATAGACCCATGTAACCATCACTATAAGCAAAATGTAGAATATTTTCATCACTTCTCAAAAATTTCCCTTCTGACAACAGGCATTCAAACCCCTACCTTGGTACCAGGCCCACTGCTCTTTCTGCCAATATAGATGTTTTTGCCTATTCTAGAAATGAATATTAATGGATTCATACAGTAATTGCTCTTTTGGATCAGGCTTCTTTCTCTCAACATGTTTTTGAAATTCACCCATGTTTTTGTTTGTAGCAATAGTTTGTTCTTTTTATTGCCAAATAGAATACCATGATATGGATATGCCACAATTTGTTTATTCATTTATCTGTTGATGGATATTTAGATCATTTCCAGATTTTCACTATTATATATACCACTACTACGAAAATTTGTGTACAGATCTTTCTGTGGACACATATTATTCTTCTTTCTCATGGGTAAATATGTAAACGTGGAATTGATCAGTCATATGATAATTACATATTTAGTTATTATTTAATTAATCTATTTATTTTGAGGCAATTGTAGATTCACATACAGTTGTAAGAAATAATACAGAGATATTCCATGTACCCTTTAGCCAGTTTTTCCCAATGGTAACTACAGTACAATATTACAACCAGGAAATTGACATTGATATAATCCGTCAATTTTATTTAGATTTCGCCAGCTCTATAGGTACTTGTGTGTGTGTATGTGTTTAGTTTTACGCAATTTTATCACACGTTCAGGTTTGTGTTTCTACCACTATATTCAAAACACAAAACAGTTCCATCATTACAAGGATCACTTCTGGTACCCTTTTTTAGCCACAACCACCTCCTTTCCCCAGTCTCAACCTCTATCTGACCCTGGTGACCACTAATCTGTTCTCTCTCTGAATAATTCTGTCATTCTAAGAATGTTATATAAATAAAATCATACAGTATATAACCTATTGATATTTTCTTTTCCTCCCTGTATAATTCCTTTAAGATTCATCCAAGTTATTTCTTATGTCAACAGTTTGTTCCTTTATATTGTTAGTCAGTATTCCATGGCACGGATGAACCACACTTTGTTTAACCATTCACCTAGAAAGGACACCTGAGTTGTGTCCAGTTTATGGCCATTATGAATAAAACTGCTATGAATGTTTTTGTGTGAACATAGTTTTCATTTTTCTGGAATAAATGCCCAAGGGTGCAATTGCTGAGTCGTATGGAAGTTGAGTGTTTAGTTTTATAAGAGACATCAAATTATTTTCCAGAGTGCCCTTACCATTTTGCATTCCCACGAGAAGTACATGATGATCCAATTTCTCCACATCCTCCTCAGCATTTTTTAAAATTTTAGCCATTTGGATAGGTATGCAGAGCTATCTCATTGTAGTTTTAATTTGCATTTGGCTAACGGTAACGTTGAACATCTCTTTATGTGCTTATTTGTCATCTGTATATTGTCTTCAATGAAATGCCTGTGAATGACATTTGCTCATTTTCTATTTGAAGTATTATTTTGTTGTTGAGTTTTGAAAGTTCTTTGTACACTTCAGGTACCAGTCTTTTTTCGAATACATTTGCAAATATTTTCTCCCAGTCTGTAGTTTATTGTTTTCATCCTCTTAGGGTTTTTGACAGAGCAACTGTTTTAAATTTTGATGAGATCCAATTTATCAATTTTTCTTTGATGGGTAATGTTTTTGGCATCAAGTTTAAGAGCTCTTTGCGTAGCCCTAGATCCTGAAGGTTTTTTCCTAAAAGTCTTATAGTTCTATGTTTTATATTTAAATCGGTGATTTATTCTGAGTTATTTTTTGTGTAAATTGTGAGGATTAGGTCAAGGATGTATTTTCTTTTTCTTTGTTTTTTTTCTCTTTTTCTTCTTTCCCTTCCTCTAACTTTGTTCTTCTCCTTCGATATTATGTTGGCTACTCTAGGTCTTTTGCCTCTCTATATAAACTTTAGAATCAATTTATTGATATCCATAAAATAAATTTCTGATATTTTTATTGGGATTGCAGTGACTCTATAGATCAAGTTGGGAAGAACTGACATCTTGATAATATTGAGTTTTCCTATCCATGAACATGGACTATCTCTCCATTTATTTAATTCCTTGATTTTATTCATTAGAGTTTTTCAGTCTTGCTAATATAGATATTGTACATATTTTGTTAGATTTACACCCAAGCATTTCATTTTTTTGGATGCTAATGTAAATGATACTGTATTTTTAATTTTAAATTTGACCTTTTCACTGTTGGTATATAGGAAAGCAATTGACTTGTATACCTTGTATCTTACAAACTTGCTAATAATAATTGCTTATTATTCCAGGAGATTTTTATCAATTCTTCTGGATTTTCTACATAGACAATCATGCCATCTGTGAACAAAGACAGTTTTATGTCTTCCTTCCCGGTTTGTATACTTTTTCTTTCCTTTCTTCCCTTATTGCATTAGCAAAGACTTCCAGTATGATGTCGAAAAGGAGTAGTGAGAGGGGGACATCCTTGCCCTGTACCTGATTGCAGTGTGAAAGCTTCATTTCTCACCATAAGGTATGATGTTAGCTGTAGGGTTTTTGTAGATAGTCTTTATGAAGTTAAGAAAATTACCATTAATTCCTAGTTTACTGAGAGTTTTTATCATGAATGAAGGTTACCACTACTATCGTTTTAGATTATTACGTTGTCTCCTAATTGGTCTTCCTACCACCCTTGATCCTCTGTAATCTATTTTCTAAACAGATGCATAATGATACCTGTAAAACTTACATCAGAATCCATCAATCAATACCCCCAATAACTTCCCATCTCACTCAAAGTAAAACCCAAAGACCTTACAATGACCTACCAAATCCTACATGATCTGGCCCTCTTTCCCTGTCCTGTAAGGCTTTGATCTCATCTCTTTTTACTGTCCTTTTAGTATATTCTAATCTAACATCAGTTATCTGCTACCTGTTCTTCAAACGTTCCAGCTGTTCTGTTTACTCAGGAACTTTGCTCTCAGTGTTCCCTATGCCTGGAATGGCCTTCCACCAGACACCCGTTTAGCTTACTCCCTCACTTGCTTCAGATTTTTACTCAAAAGTCAATTTCTCACTGAAGCATTTCTGGCCATCATCTTTAAAATTTCCATGCCCACTCCTGATCTTTGCATACCCTGTCTCTTATTTATTTTATCTCCTTAGCAATTTTCATTATCTCACGTACCACATGGGTCAGTTATCTATGGCCACAATAATGCTGCATAACAAATAGTCTCAAAGCCCTAACAGCATACAATAATGAAGACTTATTTTGACTCGTGAGTCTATGGGTGGCCTAGATGGTTCTGCTGATTAGTACTGAACTCAGCTGTCTTGGCTAGGCTCACTTATTGTCGGGGGTCTACTGTTGGTTTGGCTGAGAGCATCTTGATCCAGGATGGCCTTTCAGCTTATTCGGAAGGGAGAGGTACCATTCAGAAAGAGAGTAGAAATGTGCAGGACTTCTTTAGGCCTAGGTTAGGAACCAGCACAATGTCACTTCCATCACATTCTCTTTTCCAAAACAAGTTTAAAAACAAGCCCAAATTCAAGGTTTGTGTAAAGCCACACTGCAAAGAGGCTTGGATATAGTGAGGTAATTAACTGAAGCCAAAAATCTGATCAACCTGCCACACTACATGTTTACTTCTGTACTTTGCTTATCACCCGTCACCTTTATCAGAATATAAGCTCTATAGGGGCAAGAACTTTGTCTAGTTTATTAAATGCTTTACTCAAAAGGCCTGTAATTTTCCTGGCATACAAAAGAACTCAATAGTTATTTGTTTGAATAAATGGGTGAAAGGAGACCTCTGTGATCTACTGCCCTACTACACCTTTGCAGAGACTGTAAGCTCTTTAAGGTCAAGCTCTCTGCCGTCAATTTTTCTTTTTTTAACATCCAGCACCTGAAACAAAGCTAGACATATAAAGAGGATGTAGTAAATGTTTCTTGGATTAATAAATGAATAATAAATGACAATAGGTCCTAGATGAGAAATGAAATGAAAGGGAAATCTCCTTCTAATGGTATTAGTTTGTTTTTACAGATGGATTTCTCCAAGTGTTTTCCCCTGATTCAAAAAACTTTTTGGAAATAGACCTTCCAATACAGAATGGAGTTCATGATTTTTGAAATAATTGAAGACCTGGCAGTCTTCATGTGCACGTGGCATATAAAGATTAGAAAGCAGCATCTGCCTACAGCTATGAAGGAAACCTATGAGCATTAAGATGTGCTATGTCCACCAAATTGCGGAGATTAATTGTAATTGTAGAAATTAAACTTTAATTTAGTTTCCAGGATTATCCCTTGAGTTTCATTATGATTAGCATGATTCACTCATAACTGCTTCAACCAACATGGTTTTGCCAAACTGCCAGACAGAAGAGTCTATTGGCTTGGTTTTAATCCAGGTCTCTCCAGACAAACAACCTAGAGAGGTGCCATTGCTTCTACTCTAAAATTACCCTGGAGATAATTTCAATCTTACTTAATTACTCCTTGATTGTCATGTTAAGGGAAGTAGTTTTGAAAAAGTATACTTAGAATATTCCTGCATCTTTAGCTACTCAGAGTTAGATAATTTTTTATAGAATAATTTTAAAATCTAATGTGTTATAGCTGTGTGCACTTTATGAAGATTCACTGAGCCAAGCACTCTTGATTTCTACACTTTTATATTTACATACTTTTATATATCTATACAATACCTTAATAAAATATTTATTTTAAAAACTAAAGTATTATTTATGTGTATAATCTTATTTAGATAATTAAAACACTTGAGAAATACTATATCAAATTTTGAAACTAAAAGAAGTATGTGTTCATTCTAATTCCTAGCCTTTCTAAAATTTATTTATCAATATGGACTTCTGTCTATTACATTAAATTAACAACATGAATAAACTTTTGAACATGTTCTAAATTTTTTAAAAAGGGACTTACTTCTCCTTTCCTTTGAATGCTTTCGTGGCTTTCCACATCTTGTCGTAGCTTCTGCTTTAGCCTATTGAAAAGGTTTGTGGTAAAATTTATAGATTCCTTAATAAATCCAGTCAGTTTTTCTTACCATAATGAAGAAAACAAATTAGACCAAAAGTTCAGTATTGGAACACATTATATTTTATTCCCTATATTATTTGCATTTAATTTCCATGTAAAAGGTGATGTATTTAAATTTTGTAAATCAGCATTCTACATTACTGTATTTGAGGATAATTTATAGATTTTCTCAACACACTCCAAAATTAATTTGTCAAGATGTGGGGGTGGGGGGGATACCATGTGACACATAGGTTGAAAACACCACAGATGACTCCACTGAGGGATAATATGTAAAATAATTATTGTCCACAGTTATATAAGTACCTGTCAGTGAGAGACTAAACAATTGGCCATGTAAAGGGGCTAACAAGAAAAGCATTGCATTTAGAAGTTAGTTTTAACTGACTGCCAATGTTTACTTTAAAGTTATAAAAAGGCAAGAGTTTAGGGCTGAATTCATCTGACTGCACTGTGACAATGGCATAAACATGCAACCTCCTATTCAGGCCAATGGCTATGTTCCCATTTCACGAGTTAGACATTCCAAGACAAAGCAGAAAGAGATGCGTTAAAGATTAGACTTGCAAATTTCAGAATACATAGTGTCAGTCTAGTGATGTTAAAACATCCATTTAGAATAACTCACAGAGTAACTGTAGCATATTACAAAGTGGAATCATGAATATGCAATCAGCAAATGGTTCCGGAGCCTGATCACTATCTCTGTCAATTACAGCAGTCACTTTCTGTGATGGTACCTTGGCACTTTGACAGTGATTATACCTTTACATGATGTGTTGCAGATATTATGCTTCAGTTGTTTACAAATAGAACCATATCTTACTCTCTCACTGTAAGAATACAGTGTTTTAAGTAAGGAAAATATTCCTCATAATAAATCTTCCACTTAATTCACTTACATGATCAGATTGAGAATAGCATATGATGCCACTACCACATGACAAAAGCAACCCCCTAAATCCCTCTTTTTATTATTCCTAAAAGTGAAGTAATGTGAAGTTAACTGAAAAGAAACTGCATAAAGGATTAATTCACAACATACTACCCATCACTCTAAAGGAGGAGGCTAGTCAAAAGAGAAATCCGTTTTTAAACACGAAGCAAAATTCTAAGACAGAGGTATAGGTGTCAGTCAGGGCAAAATTATCTGGATGAGATATAATGGAGCTTGTTCTTTTATCCTACCCCAAATCACTTACTTGCTTATTAGTAGGTATCAACTTTGTCTAAAAATGCAACCTCAAGAGGTTTGCTTAGTTATTTTCTCTAATGCTCGGTTGCCTAAATTTCAGGTAAAAGTATCAGAGAGACTAAATTATCACATAATTCCTCAATTTGCCACTTCATTTTATCTATGTATCTATTTAAAAAGAAACTCCAATATTTAAGGCTGCTACAGGGTATGCAAACCTATTCAATACCCCTAAATATCTAGGTTTTTGCTATCTGTATAGATAATACATATGAACATTAGACTTAATTATTTATAATTTTCTACCTACATAAAGCTTTATAGATTCAACACTTTATGTTTAGCATTGATTCAGGAAGTTCATAAATTCGTAGTTATGGAATACTATAACTAAATAAACTGTGGAAATCATATTGGTTAAATCACTTTACTCTCACCACCTTTCTGTGCAAACACTTTTCAGATAAGAATGAAATTTGCTACAGGTCACATAGCTAGGGTCAAAATCAAAAACTTCAAACCAGAACTCTGGCTTCACAATCAAGTGCCACTTTTACCGAACCACAATCTTTTTTATATGGTAATGTAATGGTATAAAGGAATGGTTACCAGAGAGGGAGGGACACCAAAGAGGGGAAAGTAAACAATGGCACTGTGTCTCCCTGGTGAAACTAAAGCCTTGTATCTAAACATAGAATTGTGGAATGATCTAGATCTTGAAATGTCCCTTGACAATAATGAGATATGCCTCCCAGACGTGATGATCTAAACCTTGATACAGGACACTAAACAAAACCTTAGAAGAAAGAACAGAGTGAAGAATTTCTAAAAATAAGTACTAGCATTTTAGCTCTTCTTTTTCCATAACATTTCTCCACAGTCCACCTCCATTAGCCTATAGAAGAGGTTATAACACACAAAATAACCACTCATAAAGTAGTGCTCACTTGGGGGAGATGGTTTCATATCCAATGGGAAGAGAAGTAAAAATTACCAGGACTGCTTGGAGAAAAAAGACTGAAAACTGCTGCTCAAACGTGAGTAATATAAAGAAAGGATGGTGTGGCAACTCTGCTCCCTAGATATGAAATAGGAAAAAAATAGAAAGAACACAGTATGCAGGAGCAGGCCCCGTGGCTTAGTGGTTAAGTGCACGCGCTCTGCTACTGGCGGCCCAGATTCAGATCCCAGGCGCGCACCGACTCACCACTTGTCAGGGCATGCTGAGGCCGCGTCCCACATACAGGAACTAGAAGGATGTGCAGCTATGACATACAACAATCTACTGGGGCTTTGGGGGGGAAAAAAAGGAGGAGGATTGGCAATAGATGTTAGCTCAGAGCCGGTCTTCCTCAGCAAAAAAAGAGGAGGATTAGCATGGATGTTAGCTCAGGGCTGATCTTCCTCACAAAAAAAATAAATAAGTAAAAAAAAAAAAAAAGAACATAGTATGCAAAAGGTAGACAAAGTGCCCAACTCTGAAGAAAATAGTCATGAATTGAGAGTTCCTCATAATCAGATCACAATCTAGAACAATTTGGTGAGAATAATTCAGTAATATTAGATTTCAAATATGAGATTACAAAGCATATTTAATTGAGATTGCGGACTTGCAAAAACATAGAAAGTCACCAAAAAACAATAATCCCAAATTGACAAATAATTTAGAAACAGCAGTGAATGGCATAGTCACTGTTGAAATTGAGATCTTTTCATAGATTAAAAGACTGAGATAACTCTATCCAATGTAGGCAGAGATTAAGTCACTTAGAGAGAACCTGATAATAAGGAATAGAGATAGGCTTAAGAAAAATAGGTGTCTGAAGTAGAAAACTCATCAAGTGAAATGGAAGATGCATTCAAATATTTATGAAAAGCTTACCAAAAGTGAGAAAAGAACTCAAGCTATAAATTAAGAGAGTATGGTACTCAAGGAAAATGTAAAAGTAGATGCACAATATCACGATGTTTTATGTAAGCTACCGTTGAAAGGAAAGTAATCAACAAAAGTAATAAGACAAACTAGCATTAGAGTCACTGTAGAACTCATCAATGCCAGATGACAATATTTACCAAATACGCCAATATACCAAAGCAGTATTCACCAGTGTTGCTCACAACATGATACTTGAAGTCCTGGCTAGTATGATAAGCCAAAAAAAAAAAAAAAAAATTATACCAATTGGGAAGGAAGAAATAAAACTCTTTCTTTGCAGATGCCATTATTGTCTATGTAGAAAATAAACAAATAAATAAACCTCCAATTCCCAGAACTAATAAGTGAGTATAACAAATTTGCAGGATACAAGATTAATATAAAAAAGTTAACTGCTTTCTTACATACCAGCAATGAACAATTGGAGTATCAAATCTAAAAGACATATCATTTATAATGGCACAAAAATTGGATATTTAAGTATAAATTTAACAAAATACATACAGTATCTATATGCAGAAAACTACAAGACTCTGATTAAAGAAATCGAAGAAGATCTAAATAAATAGAGAGATTATCTATGTTCACGGATTGAAAGACAATATTGTTGATATCAGTTATCTTGATCTATATATTCAATGCATTCTCAATCAAAAAGTTAGTAAGATATTTCACACATATTGACAAACCAGTTCTAAAGTTTACATGAAAAGGTACCAGATTTCAAGACTTACTCCAAAGCTACAGTAATCAAGATAATGTGGCACTGGCAAAGAATAGACACTTAGATCAATGAAACAGAATAGAAAGTCTAGAAATAGACTCACACAAGTAAATTCAGCTGATATTTGACAAAGGAGCAAAGGCAATTCAACAGAGAAAGAATATTTCTTTCAATGAATGGTGCTAGAACAATTGCATGTTCATATGAGGAAAAAAATCAACCTAAATACAGACCTCACAGCATTTCACAAATGTAACTCAAGATGAATCAAAATGTAAATGTAAAATGCAAAACTGTAGAACTTGTAGAAGAAAACATGAGAAAACCTGGTGACATTTTATTTTATGATGAGTTTTTAAATACAACACCAAAAACATGACACAATGAAAGAAAAATTGATTAGTTGGACCTCATTAAAATTAAAAATGTCTGCCCTGCAAAATACGCTGTTAATAGAATAAAAAGAAAAGCCACAGACTGGGAGAAAAAATTTGGGACACACATATCTGAAAAAGGATTTTTATCCAAAATATACAAAGAATACTTCCAACTCAACAATAAGAAAACAAAAAACCCAGTTAAAAAATGGACAAAAGATCTAAACTGACACCTCACCAAAGAAGACATAAAGATGACAAATAAGCATATGAAAAGATGCTCAAGACTATTTCTCTAGGAAATTGCACATTAAAACAACACTAAGATACCACTACACACCAATTAAAATGACTAAAATCCAAAAAGCTGACATTACCATTTCCTGGCAAGGACGCAGAACAACAGGAACTCTTAATCATTACTGGTGGGAATGCCAAATAGTACAGCCACGTTGGAAGACAGTTTAGCAGTTTCTTATAAAGCTAAACATAGTCTTACTATATGATCCAGCAACCATGCTCCTAGGAATTTACCCAACTGGTGTAAAAGCTTATGTCCACACAAAAACCCAAATGTCAATGTTTATAGCAGCTTTATTCATAATTACAAAAAAACCGGAAGCAAACAAGATATCTTTCAAAAGGAAAACGGAAAATACACAGCGCTATATGCATACAATGGAATATAATTCAGCAATTAAAAAAATGAGCTATCCAACATGAAAAGGCATGAATGAATTTTAAATGGATTATGCTAAGTGAAAGAAGTCAGACTGAAAAAGCTGCATAATGTATGATTGCAATTGTAATATTCCGGAAATGGCAGAACTATATAGAAGCAAAAAGATCAGCAAATATCAGAAGTGGAGAGGAGGGGGGAGAGTTGGATAGGTGAATCTTAGGGGTTGGTGGGGTTTGTGAATCTATTCTGCATGATGCTATACATTTGTATAATATCTGTAATGACTGTAAGGATACTATAAATTTGTACAAACCCACAGAATTTTAAAGCACAAAGAGTGAAATTTAATGTATGCAAATTAAAAAGAAATTATTTATAAGATTAGAGCCTCCCAAGAGAGAATGCAGAATGTGACAAAACAATCTATCTGTATTACAAATGTATAAAACTCATCTAACGGGTAGGGGAATAAGACGCTTAAGTAACTTTGGAAATGAGTGGAATTTGTAAAAATAAGGACAAAAGAAATTGTACACAAGTTCTGTACTCTTGTTCATTAAGTTGTTTCCCAGAGGAGAGAAGTCAAGATGGTGGCGTAAGCAGACTCTGAACTCACCTCCTCCCACGGACACAGCAAATTACAACTACTCGTGGAAAAATTACCCCTGAGACAGAACTGAAATCTGGATAAGAGTAATCCCTGGAACAAAGGACAATCCTAATTGAGGTGGAAGAGGCAGAAACTCCCTTCTGGAGAGAAAAATGCCAGCTTCACAAGCCGCCAGCCTCACGGCCACTGGGGAGCAGCCCACAGGTCCACAGCCCTCCCTGGAAGAGCGGGGCCCTGAGCCAGGGAGTGTCCCCCCGTAGGCATTTTGTGGACCCAGCACAATCGAGATGAGTGGCATAATATCTGACTTTGCCTGCTACTAAAACATTGGGGAGTACCCCCAGAAAAGCTGGTTCACAAAGAAATTAAAACCGGCTCTTAAAGGGCCCATGCGCAAACTCACCCATTTCAGAAAGCAACCTAAAATCACCAGAAAGAAAGGTGCATGATGCTTTGGTGAAAAGAGACTCACCTGATAGGCCCTGAGTGCATCTCAGTGAGAGGTGAGACCTCTCCAGGGACTGGGACATTGGCAGCGGCCATTGTTGTGGCCTGGTGTGGGCATGCTGACACAGATGCCATTGGAGTTCTCCCTGGAGCCTACTAACCCACATCTGCCCCACCCACTAGAGCATCGATTTAATCCAGCTCAACCAGGGCAGGCAGCCCACCCTAGAGACTGGCCCCACCCAACAACAAGCCCAAGCCCTCAGGCAACTTGTGGGCCTGCATAGATTGGTGACTGGATTCTCTGCAGCCTGGCAACTGAGCACACTTCAGTGGGGCAGGGCATGCACAAGGAGCAGGTGGAGAGTGTGGGGCGGTGGTGGAGTGTGTGGGGCTCCTGCCATGGAGAGACTGGGTCCTCTTCAGGAGGTTGGGGCATGCACAAGGAGCAGGACTGTGTTGACTGTGTGTGTGGACCTGTGGGCGGCAGGGCTGGTCAGCTACAGAGGACTTGTGCTTCTCAAAGACCCACATAGGGAGTTTGCCCCACTTTCCAAAGCCTGAAACAATTGAGTGCTCCTGTGCCTGAGGCCAGCCCCACCCAGCTGCAATCCTCAGAGAGCTGACAAGAGACCTAAAGGCTGGAGGCTTATAGCTGTTGTAAGGCCTTGAGCCTAACAACCTGCCATGCTGAGGGCCTACTCACTTAAAAGAAATACTGCAACACAAATGTGGTATTAGAACTTGCAGCCAACTGTGCTGGGGCTCCCCACACCTGATAAAGAGACTGAAGGGCCCACAACAACTACAAGCAGCTGAGCATTACAACAGCTGACCAGGAGCATAACTCAGCCTCCCTGGGTGCCTACAGGGAGAGCCAACAGGCCACAACAGAAGGACACATGTAGCCCACATAGGGGTCACCCCTGGAACATTGAGAACTGAGGGAAGCACACTGCAGGCCTCCTAAGGCATCACTTACATAAGGTCACCTATCCAAGAGCAGGAGACATAGCTGACCTACCTAATACACAGACACAAGCGCAGGGAAACAGGCAAAATGAGGAGGCAAAGGAATACATTCCATTCCAAGTAAGGGAACAGGACAAAACCCCAGAAAAGGAACTAAGTGAAACAGAAATGAGCAACCTACCTGACAGAGAGTTCAAACAAAGAGTGTTAAGGATTCTCACTGATCTGGGGAGAAGAATAGATGAACTCAGTGTGAATGTCAACAAAGAAATGGAAGATATAGAAAAGAACCAATCAGAAATGAAGAATACAATACTGGAAATGAAAAATTCATTAGAGGGACTCAAAAGCAGAGTAGAGGATACAGAAGAAAGGATCTGTGAGCCGGACAAAAGACTAGAAGAAATTACCCAAGCTGAACAGGTAAAAGAGAAAAGAATTAAAAAGAGTGAGGACAGTCTAAAGCACCTCTGGGACAACATCAAGCGCACTAACATCCATGTTATAGGTGTCCCAGAAGGAGAAGAATGAAACAAAGGGGCAGAGAATCTATTTCAAGAAATAATAGATGAAAACTTCCCTAACCTAAGGAAGGAAACAGATATCCAGGTACAGGAAGCACAGAGAGCCCCAAACAACATAAACCCAAGGAGACCCATACCAAGACATATCATAATCAAAATGTCCAGAATTAAAGATAAAGAGAGAATCCTAAAAGCCGCAAGAGAAAGACAAGTTACATACAAAGGAAACCCCATAAGGCTATCAGCTGACTTCTCAGCAGAAACCTTACAGGCTAGAAGAGAGTGGCACAATGTATTTAAAGTGCTAAAAGGAAAAAAATTACAGCCAAGAATACTCTACCCAGCAAGGTCATCATTCAAAATAGAAAGAGATATCAAAAATTTCCCAGACAAGCAAAAATTAAAGGAGTTTGTCACCAAGAAGCCAATGCTACAAGAAATGTTAAAGGGACTGATTTAAGGGGAAAAGAGAAGACCACAAATAGGAAAAATTATCTATTTCCATGATAAGAGGGTAATAGATACAAATGCACAAAAAAGAATTTAGATATGATATCAAAAACATAAAATGAGGGAGGAGGGGAGTTAAAGAGTTGAGCTTTCAGATAGAGGTCAAACTTAAGAGACTCTCCAATTCTGTATAGAAAGAGAAAGGAACAGAGAAGGACTACTAAAACACTGAGAAAAAAAAAGTTAATAAATGGCAGTAAGTACATACTTATCAACAGCTACTTTAAATGACAACGGACTAAATACCCAAATAAAAGGCATAGGGTGGCTGATTGGAGAAAACAACAAGACCTAGATATATGCTGCATATATGAGACACACTTCAGACCTAAAGACACTCACAAACTGAAAATGAAGGGATGGAAAAAGATACTCCACGCAAATGGGAATGAAAAGAAAGCTGGGTTAGCAGTACTTATATCAGACAAAATAGACTTTAAAACAAAAACTGTAAAAAGAGACAAAGAAGGACATTACATAATGATCAAGGGAAAAATCTAACAAGAGGATATAACACTTGTAAATATCTACGCACCCAATGTAGGTGCCACTAAATATATAAAGCAATTATTAACAGACATAAAAAGAGAAATAGACAGTAACACAATAATAGTAGGGGACTTTAACACTCCACTTACACCAACGGATAGAACATCCAAACAGAAGATCAATAAGGAAACATTGGCCTTATATGACACACTAGAACAGATGGACCCAGTAGATGTATACAGAGCATTCCATCCAAAAACTGAAGAATACACGTTCTTTTCAAATGCACATGGAACATTCTCCAGGATTGACCACATATTAGGCCACAAAACAAGTCTCCATAAATTTAAGAAGATTGAAATAATACCAAACATCTTTTCTGACCACAACAGTATGAAACTAGAAATCAACTATAGGAAGAAAATCAGAAAAGCCACAAATACGTGGAGATTAAACAAAATGCTACTGAACAATGACTAGGTCAATGAAGAAATCAAAGAAGAAATCAAAAAATACCTGGAGACAAATGAAAATGAAAATACGACATGCCAGAATTTATGGGATACAGCAAAAGCAGTTCTAAGAGGGAAGTTTATAGCGATACAGGCCTATCTCAATAAACAAGAAAAATCTCAAACAAACAATCTAACAATGCACCTAAAGGAACTGGAAAAAGAAGAACAAACAAAGCCCAAAATCAGTAGAAGAAGGAAAATAATAAAAATCAGAGCCGAAAGAAATGAAATAGAGACTAAAAAAAAATAGAAAAAATTAATAAAACCAAGAGCTAATACTTTGAAAAGATCAACAAAATTGACAAACCTTTAGCTAGACTTCCCAAGAAAAAAAGAGAGAAGGCACAAATGAGTAAAATCAGAAATGAAAGAGGAGAAATTACAACAGACACCTCAGAAATACAAAAGAGTATAAGAGAATACTATGAAAAGCTATATGCCAACCAACTCAACAATCTGGAAGAAATGGATAAATTCTTACAATCATACAACCTTCCAAAACTGGATCAAGAAGAAGTAGAGAATTTGAATAGATCAATCACCAGTAAGGAGATCGAAACAGTAACCAAAAACCTCCCCAAAAATAAAAGTCCCGGGCCAGACGACTTCCCTGGTGAATTCTACCAAACATTCAAAGAAGACTTAATACCTATCCTTCTCAAACTCTTCCAAAAAATTGAGGAGGGGGGAAGCTACTTAATTCATTCTACAAAGCCGACATTACCCTGATACCAAAACCAGATAGGGACAACACAAAAAAAGAAAATTACAGGCCAATATCACTGATGAACATCGATGCAAAAATCCTCAACAAAATACTAGCAAATCACATACAACAATAAATTAAAAAGATTATACACCATGATCAAGTGGGATTTATTCCAGGTATGCAGGGATCGTTCAACATTCGCAAATCAATCAACGTAATACACCACATTAATAAAATGAAGAATAAAAATCACATGATCATCTCAATAGATGCAGAGAAAGCATTTGACAAGATACAGCATTCATTCATGATAAAAACTCTGAATAAAATGGGTATAGAAGGAAAGTACCTCAACATAATAAAGGTCATATATGACAAAGCCACAGCTAATATCATCCTCAATGGTGAAAAACTGAAAGCTATCCCTCTAATAACAGGAACCAGACAAGGATGCCCACTGTCACCACTCCTATTTAACATAGTACTGGAAGTCCTAGCCAGTGCAATCAGGCAAGAAAAAGAAATAAAAGGGATCCAAATTGGAAAGGAAGAAGTGAAACTGTCACTATTGCAGATGACATGATTTTATATATAGAAAACCCTAAAGAATCCACCAGAAAACTTTTAGAAGTAATAAACGAATACAGTAAAGTTGCAGGATACAAAATCAAAATACAAAAATCAGTTGCATTTCGATACGCTAACAACAAAGTAGCAGAAAGAGAAATTAAGAATACAATCCCATTTACAATTGCAACAAAAAGAATAAAATACCTAGGAATAAATTTAACCCAAGAGGTGAAATATCTGTACACTGACAACTATAAAACATTGCTGAAAGAAATTGAAGAAGACACAAAGAAATGGAAAGATATTCCGTGCTCTTGGATTGGAAGTATTAACATAGTTAAGACGTCCGTACTTCCTAAAGCAATCTATAGATTCGATGCAATCCCTATCAAAGTTCCAACAACATTTTTCACAGAAATAGAACAAAGAATCATAAAATTTATATGGAACAACAAAAGACCCCGAATAGCTAAAGGAATCCTGAGAAAAAAGAACAAAGCTGGAGGTATCACACTCCCTGATTTCAAAATATACTACAAAGCTATAGTAACCAAAACAGCATGGTACTGGCACAAAAAAAGACACATAGATCAATGGAATAGAATCGAAAGCCCAGAAATAAACCCACACATCTATGGACAGCTAATCTTCGACAAAGGAGCCAAGAATGTACAATGGAGAAAAGAAAGTCTCTTCAACAAATGGTGTTGGGAAAACTGGATAGCCATATGCACAAAAATGAAAGTAGACCCTTACCTTACACCATACACAAAAATTAACTCCAAATGGATTAAAGACTTGAATGTAAGACCTGAAACTATGAAACTTCTAGAAGAAAACATAGGCAGTACGCTCTTCAACATCAGTCTTAGCAACATATTTTCAAGCACCATGTCTGACCGGGCAAGAGAAACAATAGAAAAAATAAACAAATGGGACTACATCAAACTAAAAACCTTCTGCACAGCAAAGGAAACCGTCAACAAAACGAAAAGACAACCTAACAATTGGGAGAAGATATTTGCAAACCATACTTCTGATAAGGGCTTAATCTCCAAAATATATAAAGAACTCATGCATCTCAACAACAAAAAAACTACCAACCCAACTGAAAAATGGGCAAAAGACCTGAACAGACATTTCTCCAAAGAAGATATACAGATGGCCAACAGACACATGAAAAGATGTTCAAAATCACTAACTATCAGGGAAATGCAAATCAAAACTACAATGAGATATCACCTCACGCCCGTCAGAACGGCTATAATTAACAAGACAGGAAACAACGTGTTGGAGAGGATGTGGAGAGAAGGGAACTCTCACACAGTGCTGGTGGGAGTGCAAACTGGTGCAGCCACTATGGAAAACAGTATGGAGATTCCTCAAAAAATTAAGGATAGAACTACCATATGATCCAGCTATTCCACTGCTGGGTATTTATCCAAAGAACTTGAAAACACCAATGCGTAAAGATACGTGCACCCCTGTGTTCATTACAGTGTTATTCACAATAGCCAAGACTTGGAAGCAACCTAAGCGCCCACCAACGGACGAATGGATAAAGAAGATGTGGTATATATACACGATGGAATACTACTCAGCCAAAGAAACGATGAAATCCAGCCATTGATGACAACATGGATGGACATTGAGGGTATCATGCAAAGTGAAATAAGTCAGGCGGAGAAGGTCAAATACCATATGATTTCCCTCCTTACGCAGTAGATAATAACAACAACAAAAAAACACATAGAGACAGAGATTGGATTGGTGGTTACCAGAGGGGAAGGGGGGAGGGAGGAGGGCGAAAGGGATAATTCGGCACAAGTGTGTGGTGATGGGTTGTAGTTAGTATTTGAGTGGTGAACATGATGTAATCTATGCAGAAATAGAAGTATAATGATGTACACCTGAAATTTATACAATGTTATAAACCAATGTTACTGCAATAAAAAAAAATTTAAAAAAAAAGTAAAAAATATAAAAGAAAAATCATAAAGATTTAAATCAATGGTCTAAGCATCCAGTCAAGAAGTTAGAAACAGAATAGCAAAGAATTTAGAAGGAAAAAACAATAAAAATATGAGGAAGAAAATAAAAACTAGAAAACTAGAAACATATAAAATAACAATCTCATCAAAGCACAACTTAGTTCTTTGAAAAGATTAATAAAATTGATAAACCTCTGGCTATATGATCAAACGAAAAGAGACAACTCAATACAAAGAATGAATAGGGGACATCACTAAAGACTCTACAGATATGAAAAATTAAAAGAAAATATTAAATATGTTATACCAATAAACACAAAAAAGAGACGAAATGGAAAATTTCCTTGAAAAACATGATAAAACAAAGCTGACATAAAAAGACAGAAAACTGGCCCTATATCTATCAAAAAATTGAATCCACAATACAAACCTTCCTACCAAAAAATTTTGAGCCCAGATGACCTCACCGCTGATTTCTCTAAATAATCAAGTAAGAAATAATACTAATCTTGCACAAACACTTTTGTAGAAAAGGAAAAGAGGGAAGATTTTGCAATTCATTTTTTGGGCCAAAATAACATTCGTATAAAATCTTGACAGGGAATTTACATGAAAGGAAAATTATAGGTGGATATCTCTCCTGAGAATAGATCAAAAAACAAAAAGAAATATCCTTAAGAGGGGCCAGCCTTGTGGCGTGGCGGATAAGTGCGAGTGCTCTGCCTGCTGCTGGTGGCCTGGGTTTGGATCCCGGGCGCCCACCGACGCACCACTTGTTGGGTCGTGCTATGGCGGCGTCCCATCAGCATGGATGTTAGCTCAGAGCCGGTCTTCCTCAGCAAAAAGAGGAGGATTGGCATGGATGTTAGCTCAGGGCTGATCTTCCTCACAAAAACAAAAATATATATATATCCTGAAGAAAATATTAGTGAGTAGAATCCATCCATATAGGAAAACGATAAAACATCAAGACTAAGTGGTATTTATTCCAGGAGTGAAAAGTTGGCTCAACATTAGAATAGTAATAAGCGTAATTCACCACATTAAAAAAATAAAGAAAGGACACATGATCATCTCAATCAAATTCAACACCTATTTATGATTAAAACATACTAGAAGTAAAAGTAAAATCTTTATCATCTGATAAAGATTATTTACAAAAATCATGAGCTAACATTATATGCAATCATGTAATATTGAATATTTTCCCACTGTGTACAGAAACAAGACATGGATGTTCACCATCAGTCTTTCTATCAGCATTGTACTGATGACCTAACCAGTCTAAGAATTACAAGAAAAAGAATTACAAGCTATCATATCTGAAATATGTGGTACGTTACCTTAATGGCTCAAATTCTTCACCCCTCCCCATATCTGTACATTTTGCATGTAACTTTCAAGTTCTCGTCCACTCTGGGCAAGGGATTATACCCAGTCCCAAACACTACGATCAGCCATCTGATATGCTTTGGCCAGTGAGCTGTTAACAAACAAGACACAAGCAAGGAGTTTGAACGTTGCTTACACAATTGGACTCGTTTTCCTGTGCACCTCTACTTTCCCATGAGAACTTGCCCAAGTTCTTCTGCTAGATGGCTGTGAGAAACCTGGAGCTGAGCCGCAGCACATCAGCTAATAGCCCACCCACCTCAGCAAACAGCTAGCCAACTCCAGACATGTGAGCTAATTCAGCAAAGACTAGAAAAGAAAACAAGCCTAAATCTCTGATTTTCATACTGACAGTCTAAATAATTATTAGTCCAGGGAGTTTTATGGTAGCTTTCTATACAACATTATTGAGGCAATACATAACTAATACAGAGAATGAAAGTAAAACTATTTTTATTCCAAGATGATATGTTTCTGTATGTAGAAAATCCAAGAGAATCGACAAACCATTATAATTCACAAATGGATTAAGGAAGTCGGCTGAATCCAAGGTTAATATAAAAAATTCAATTGTGTTTGTATATACCAGCAACAAACATTTGTAAATGAAAATTTTAAAATATTGTTTATAATACTGTAAAAATACACATACTCAGGGTTGACTCTAATAAAAGACTTGTAAGACTTCCATACTGAAAATTATGAAACACTGTTTACAGAAATTAAGGAATACTTAAATTATTGGAGAGTTCAATGAAGGCTCGATATTGTTCAGATGTCAAGTAATCCAAAATCGATCTATAAATTCAATGCAGTGGCAATCAACATCTCTGCAAGTTTTCAGTGTAGGTTGATGAGCTGATCATACAATTTATATGGAAATGCAAAGATCCTAGGAAAGTTAAAAAACTAAGACATTAGAGGTCTTACACTCCCAATTTTAAGACATTTTTAGGTTACATTAATTAACGAATTATTCATACAATATTAGACAAATAGACCAATGGAAGAGAAAAGAAAACCTAGAAATATACCCACACCCATATACAATTGCCTGATTTAATCCCTTCGTTAGTGGAGGAGAGGATGGTCTTTTCTATAAGTGATGCTGGAATGATTGGCTAACCATACGGAAAAATTAGAAACCTTGAGACTTGTCTCATGCCATACTCAAAAATTAATTTGAGTTTGATCTTAGACCTAAATATAAAACTCAAAAAACTGGAGCCAGCCCGGTAGCACAAGCAGTTAAGTGCACGTACTCTGCTGCAGAGGCCGGGGGTTCACCGGTTTGGATCCCAGGCGCCCACCGACGCACTGCTTGTAGAGCCATGCTGTGGCAGCATCCCATATAAAATAGAGGAAGATGGGCATGGATGTTAGCTCAGGTCCAATCTTCTTCAGCAAAAAAAGAGGAGGATTGGCATCAGATGTTAGCTCAGTGCTGATCTTCCTCACAAAAAAAAAAACTAAAAACTCAAACTTCCAGAAGCAAATATCAGAAAATATCTTTATGACTTGAGTGTGGGCAAAGATTTCTTAAGCAGAACTAGAACAACAACAAATATAAAAATGATAAACTGAATGTCATTAAAATGAAGAATTTCTGTTCCTCAAAATCATGATTAAAAAGTAAATAGGTGGGCTGGCCCCGTGGCTTAGCGGTTAAGTGTGCACGCTCTGCTACTGGCGGCCCGAGTTTGGATCCCGGGCGCGCAGTGACGCACCGCTTCTCCGGCCATGTTGAGGCCGCGTCCCACATACAGCAGCTAGAAGGATGTACAACTATGACATACAACTATCCACTGGGGCTTTGGGGAAAAATAAAAAAAGGAGGAGGATTGGCAATAGATGTTAGCTCAGAGCCGGTCTCCTCAGCAAAAAAGAGGAGGATTAGCATGGATGTTAGCTCAGAGCTGATCTTCCTCAAAAAAAAAAAAAAGTAAATAGGTAAGCCACAGACTGGGAAAGATATTTACAATACAAGTATCTGATAAAGGTTTTATATGAAGAATGTATAATATACTCCTAAGTATATTATAATAAGTAACCAATAAGGAAAAATCAGTAAGGAAAAGACCAAGAATCCAAATTTAAAAATGATGAACAGGGATTTCATAAAATAGGATAGTCAAAGACCAAAAAGAATATGAAAAGGAACTTAACATCATTACTATCATTCCTCATCAGAGAAATGCAAATTAAATCCAAACTGAGCTTATAATGACACACTCACCAGAATGTTTAAATAAAAAATAATGACAATATTTAAGTATCAGTTATGACGTGGAGAAAATGCAACCCTCATACGTTGCTGGTGGGAGCGAATATTTTTACAACCATTTTTGAAAACACTTTGACATTATCCACTGAAATAAAACATAGCCTACCGTGTGATATAACAATTGTTCTCTCTTCAGTACATACTCAGATAAATTTGTGCATAAGTCCACAAAAGTACATGTACAATAATGCTGATAGTTTTATTCATAATAGCCCAAATCTAGAAACAAGTCAAACGTCTACCAACGGGAGAATAGATAACGAAATTGTGATATTTTCATACAAAGTTATACTGTACAGTAATATTAAAAAGAAGAAACTACTGATACAGGCAATACATAAATGAATCTCTACAACACTAAGTGTGCAAAAGAAGCCAGACACAAGAGAGTGAATACTTTATTATTCCATTCACATGAATTTGAAAGGCAGGGAAAAACAACCAAGTCCTATTTTGTCACCCTGCCCCTAGTTAGTAGATGTCTGGCAGGCCCTGATCCCGGATTCTCAGTCTTTATTAGCGTCCAGATTAGCAACTGCCCCCAGGGAAAGGTGGCAAGAAAGCTTCGGTCACTTCTCCACTCCCTGGAGAACTTTCAACTCTTCCCTATTGTTCCCACAGACCCTTCCTTTTGTTCCTAAATCCTATGAGACTGTGAGGCATTCAATTATACTGAGGTTTGGGCTTAATTCTTTAACCTCTCAGCTATCTCAGCTTTGGAATTAAACAAAAAATCTTGAAGGGGAAATCATCTCCTTGTTTGATTCCTCGCAGCTCTCCAATTTTATTTTCTTCCTTGTGGGATCATCAAACACTCCTCTAGTTTCTGTCTTTCAGTAAAGTTCCTCTCCCTGGCCTAATTTGGATTCAAAACCCACATGAAGGATTAGAACGACCTCACGGAGATGCAAATCCTCAGTTCACACCTTAAAATTTCTTCCTTCTCGGTAATTTTTACTCCTCTAGTTCTCATTGCTTCCACAGCTCATTGATTTTTTTAAATATTTTTTTTTGTCATTTATCAGGCTTTTGTAGTTATTTTCAATGGGAGCACTCTACTGTTTTCCTCCCTCTGAGCCATTCCCACACTTAATAATATGAAAAGTTTGAAAGCACTTGTTTTAACACCAAAAACAAAACTATGATTACCTCTATCCCTTCCTAAAGACACTTGATCCTGCGTCAAGAGATATTCTTGCAGAGAGCCATGGAGGAGCTGGACCATACAGGAATGGGAAATTGCTTAAGTCAGTCATTTATAACTAGGAATCAGAGAGAATACGTTATTCCAAAAACAATTTGTTGTATCCGTTTTGATGAACCGAGCTTAGGGAACTGTTACAAGCAGTTTTCTGTAGCTACAGATAGAAGATGATGAAGACTGGTGTTAAGAAATCCGAGTGACAGCCTGCAGCTCCATTACAAATACTACCTGATTGAATCATTTTGAGGGGCCGTGTGTCTTCAATACTCATGTGTGCTGTATCTTAGACTGAAGTGGCAGAAAATTAGGGAACTTTCAGAATGAAAACTGATTTCATAAATTACAGCCCAGAAAATAACAAAAAGAGCTGTCACACCCTGTAGCAGCTTTTCCTTTAATTTCTGCAGATCTTTTGTCTTCAACCTTTGAGCCTTGCTATTGTCTCTATTGTACTCAAACCAGGGCTTTTTTCTTCAGTGCAAGTGCTTCAAAAGATACATGATGATTTTTGTGCTGATTAGAGGGGAACTTGCATGCACAGATAACTCTTGCAAGATCACAGAATGTGCAAAACAGAATACAGGAAAGCCCAAGAAACATGGAAGCTAGGAATGGCTATTTACAAAAATAAAGTTATATCATTGCACATATAATAAGCATATGAAAGAAAGATCTGATCCATTAGCTTGCCATGAGAAGGCCAGTTATGTGAAACTGTGGCCAAATGTCAGGTGTCAGGATGGGTAGAAATTATAGGGTCTCAAACTCCATATTTGAAAGAGTATACCATAAATATAAAGAAAATTTTGAGACTAATAACTTCTTAAAGTCTTGTGTGATAAAGATTTTTCATTCAAGGTATATCATTATTGTTTATTTTATTCTAAAACATGTCTTTTGTCCAAGCCCATAAAATAGACCAAAGTAAAAGGGAAAGTATATAGTGTTGCTTAAAATGAGTTATCATTTCATTCATTCACTCATTTATGCATTTATTCACTCAACGATCATGTATCAAGTACATCTATGCACCAGGCATGGTAAGGAATATGAAGAATAATAAGTGCCATCGAACCAGAGGGAATTGAGGTGACGTGTTACATACACTGAAATGGTTTGTTTTGTTAATGAAATGTGCTGTAGGGGAGTCTAGGAGGCAAAAGTACAGCGAAATTGCTTACCATCAAATGTAAAAGATTTTGTTGAAGAGAAAAAAAGTCACCTCATTTGTTTTTATGAATGATTCATAATAACCGAAGTAGACTGCTAATAGATTTAAATGAGATAGGCAAGTACAAGGAAGAAAGTAAATTAAAAAATTGTCCCAAAACACATACACAGGAAACTGAAAAAAAAAAAGTCATTGCTATTCAGTGATCATCTTTCCAGGACTTTTTCTGTGCATGTACGTATATTCAGATAGAGAGATGGATATACACATAATATCTTCACTGGTTGTAAGAGTTGAGTTATACTTGTTTTCCTCTAAAAATCTGCATTGTCTAAAACATTGCTGTGGAGAAGTAGGAGGTAAAAGACTAGACTTCTAACAACCTCTACCCCACGCCAATTCGCTTTTCTTCCTGCATACCTGAGAAATTAATTTTTTAAAATGATTCGTTAAAGGTTCAGTAATGTAAAGAGGAAATATTTTGGTTTGCGACATTCAGTGTCAACATTTTCTGGATCATGGTGTACTTTTTTGATCTGAAAGTCCAGTATTTAGTCATTTCAGGGATTATTTATTATTTTATTTAACCTTTGAATCCATTATAATTTTGCTTCCATTTATTTAAACCTCTAATTTACAAACTGTCTAATATTAGAATCTATCTTTTATTAATTCCCTCTAATTTCTTGTATTTTTAAATATGTACTCAGTGAGATTTTCTCAAAATGTCCTCCTAAAATAATAATTCAACTTTAGTTCCTTGATGTTTCTGATTAATTTTTAAGTCCTTCAATGATAATTTTTTCCTAAAATTTGTTTCTCTGAGGAATCAATCCTTTATAATTTAGTTATATATTTATATTACCTCAACTCATTTTCTCTTTGGGAATAAGCTTTCTTGAATCATGCCCTTTCAGAGCATATGAAATGAACTTTCCTTTCTCTCAAGTTATATTTTCTTCTAGAGTGGGCTTTTTTTCCTTATAATGGTATGTTACTTTCTTCTTTTTTAAATTTAAATTTTTATTTCACTTTATCAATGTTGTTCTTATCAAGCAACAGAATATTTCTCTATTGGTTATGCCATTTCCTTTCATCTTTGTCATACTTAAGCAGCTATATTTTCTCTGTCTTAGTGGGGGTACCTTCTTGACTAATTTTCTACCTGCATTTGATGCCTTTTTTGTGTTGCTTTGAATTTCAGCTTGAAGACAAATAAGGTCTGTAGATATGCTTATCTGAGAGTTAAGGGTCTTTGTGGTACACTATAAGTTCTGAGGGACTGTTAAATGCTGCGCATCACTGCTCACTGCACTTGGGGGAGGGGAAGGCCTCCAATCCCTTTCGGATAATAGAAGGGGGTGGATAACTATTGGTTTGGCTTTTCCCCTGGACAATGGGGACACTGCATACTTACTTCTCTCACTATTCACTTGCCAAGTTTTATATATTTCTTCCTAGCAACCTTTTCCATCACTCCCCAGTAAAACAAGGCAAGAGATAAAAATACAAAAAGAAGTTCTGTTTACTTCTCTGTGGTTTTGGAATATTCCTGAGAAGGTTCAAGAGTTTACACTCATCATTTCAGCTACAGGGGGAGGGTGAGCTCTGTAGGTCAAGCCATGCTATGTTCCTCAGTTCTGCCCCCAAACTTAGTTTCTATTCCTTGCCTAATTCTTAATTGCTGCTGCTGGGGAATTTTATTCTTTCTTTTTCTTACTTTGGGGACTTTGTTTTGTAGGCATTTTGAGAGGGGGATTCATTCTCCAAAATCCTTTCAAGAATTCTTTTATTCAGGACATTACAAGCAAAATAAAGATTTTTTGAAAATGGTGAATGATGTGCTGTGGAGGTAAAATAATGTATCAGTTACTACGTATTTATATTAAGAATAATCAAACACAAAAAATACTAAAACTATAGAATGGAGTTCTCATATTAAGAAACTAGTGAACACTTTCAGTTGGAAGTTTTACTTTCAGAGAAATCAGTCTCTACTGTAGTATAATTTAGTCATCTTTCGATAATAATACCAATTTCCTTTTCTTTTGGAGAACAGGCTACAAAAGACCACACATAGGATAAATGAACAAAATAAAGTTGTAATACAAAATCCCTAGACAAAGGCAGAACATGTTCATCAAATTTCCAAGCTATTATAGCACTCTGAGCATGTGGAGTACCGAACCAGCAAGACCTCATGGAGAAATAGAGAGAAGGAGAAAATACTATGTTTGTGAGTTAGATCTCAAGGGCTGCAGGGAAGAACAAAGAACTACTATATAGATTAATACATTTTTCATCTCGAATGTATTCTATGTCATCAAATGGTGTTTGAAAAGGGAGAAATCTTAAATCAGAAAATCAAAGGACACTTTTAAATATTCGGCTTGGAGTAAGTCAAAACTGAATTCAAACCTCATCTGTGTGACCCTGGGTGCCTTGTTTATGCTTTCTGAGCATCTGCTTCGGAAACAGTAAAATGGAGATAATGATGCTTATCTCATAGAAATGTGGCGAAAATGAAGTATGACATAAATGTGAAGATCTGAGAGCAATGCTGGGATATACAGATGATCAATAAATCATACCACGTAATAGTAGTAAGAGTGGTGGTTAACTTATTTGTAACTATAACTATTTGTATTACTATTATTCCACCATCTGAATAAAGTCAATAATTTTCTTTTGTGTGTGTGTGTGAGGAAGATTATCCCTGAGCTAACATCCATTGCTAATCCCCCTCTTTTTTTTTTTTTTTTGTTGAGGACGATTGGCCCTGGGCTAACATTTGTGTCCATCTTCCTCTACTTTATATGGGACGCCCTCAAAGCATGGCTTGACAAGTAGTGCATCAGTCCACGCCTGGGATCCGAACCTGCGAACCTTGGGCCGCTAAAGTGGAGCACGCAAACTTAGCCAGTACACCACCGGGCTGGCCCCTCAATAATTTTCATTTTTTTCCCCCATTCTGTCAGCAATGGTTAGACCTTGACAAAGGGACAACATTACAATGTTGCATGTGAGGGGTGGGGCTAGAGTTTGCCTAATTAAAGCATTGTGTTTTGTGGTCCATCTTTATGTAGAATACAAATAATTTAACTACTTAGTAAATTTGTTATTTAAAATAAGATTATCAGGGCCGGCCCCGTGGCTTAGTGGTTAAGAGCGCGCGCTCCGCTGCTGGCGGCCTGGGTTCGGATCCCAGGCGTGCACCAACGCACCGCTTCTCCGGCCATGCTGAGGCTGCGTCCCACATACAGCAATCAGAAGGATGTGCAGCTATGACATACCACTATCTACTGGGGCTTTGGGGGAAAAAATAAATAAATAAAATTATAAAAAAAAAATAAGATTATCAGTAAAAAATTAGCTAGAGGAAGTAGAGAGATAAATTAAAACCTACTCCCCATCTAGACTTTGCCCTTAAAAATATCACGTTACCCTGGATATTGCAATCTTAATGAGGATACTTCCTTGGATTATCAAAAAGTCAGATATCAGAGCTAAGTAGCACTCAACTTTTACATGTTTACAAAGACCTTACCTATTTTCAAAATTATAAACTAGATTAAAGCAAAACGACATACACCACTGGCTTAGCCACCATGCCTTTCATCCCTTTCTACAGTGGTATAAATGAAAACCATTTGTTTCGAAACTCAGGATACAAAGTCAGCCCTGGGCAAAATTGTGAAGGAAGTCAAGTTTTCCTTGCTTTAACCTCTTTGCTTCTAGTTTTGGTCCATTCCATTATTTTTCATTCCTGTATATCTCCTCAGTCTTTAACAACCTTTTACTCCAATGAGCTGTCCCTAGCCTGCCCTTCCTTACTCTCTCTATTTAGGATTCTAATACTGCCTGTTTTGTTTTTCCTCAATTTCTTTTTTTTTTTTTTAATTAATTTATTTATTTATTTTTCCCCCAAAGCCCCAGTAGATAGTTGTATGTCATAGCTGCACATCCTTCTAGTTGCTGTATGTGGGACGCGGCCTCAGCATGACCGGAGAAGCGGTGCATCGGTGCGCGCCCGGGATCCGAACCCCGGCCACCAGCAGTGGAGCGCGCGCACTTAACCGCTAAGCCACGGGGCTGGCCCCCCTTTTTTTTTTTTTTTTTAGTTTTTCCTCAATTTCAAAACTTGTTTATTGAACACATCATTCTCCCAGAGACTTGCACCTGGTTTTCAAGGTAATAGATAGTTAATTAAGTCATTTATTAATTAGCTCTTATATTTGTTATCCATCTCCTTCTCACTCTCCTTGCAAGCTCTATGATATCAGGAAACTTGTCTGATTTTTTAGGACCTAAGTTGACAGCACTTTGCTTGGTAATTTTACATTCAGGATTTCCTTTTATTCTCAGATTAAACCCATGAGATAAGTTATTTTATTATCCCCAATTCTTATATACATGAGAAAACCGAGACTCAGAAATATAAATCTCAAGATCACACAGACACTAAATGATGTGGCTATGGGCTTAACATAAGGCTGTCTGATTTAAAAGTTCATAGATCTTCTATTACATGATGGTGATAACCCTAGTGTGTTCAATCAAAAGATGATACATAAATGACTTTGAGCCACATGGCAGACGATTCAGAATGTTATTTGATGCTTGTTTTCACGTTGCAGATGGGCAATGGCTTCTTTATCAGTAGCCTAGCCAGTGTATATGCAGATAGATATATCACATTACTTATATACCTATCAGAAGTTTCTGATGCTCATTTTGTTTAGTTTTGTTTCTGTTTTTGCTTTTGGTTAGTTTGTACCATTTCTTTCCACTTCTCCAAATAATATATATTTTCTACTAATATGTTATTATCAGGAGAGAAATGCTTTATGTTCACTCACTTAAAATATTATTCTGCTAGAAATATTGGCACTCCGAATCTTTTTGAACTAGAATAAATGGGTGTGATGTGGAATAACACTTAAAATTTCAAAATGTTTTGCATATTGATTAATACACGCCAGAAAAACAGAATTGTTTTGGCTGGAAAAGCCAAATCATAGTTATTTTGGACATTCCCCAAAATAAATGCATCACTGCCTTTATCACGGGCAGAATAAAATATGATCACATTTGCTTTGGCAAGGAGAATCTTTCTTCTCACTAGAGAAATTAAATATATGTTTTTAAACCATAACTGTTTTTTTTATCAGTTTTAAAATCTTAATCATTCCACTTTTCACCATTTCTGAAAAGGGTACCCAAAGGATTCTAAACATAGTAAATGGTTTCTATGTTCACCGCAGCATCAGTAGATTAGGATGTACTATTACTTTTCTTCTTACTGCTGTGTTGTCGTTATTGTTGTTTTCATAGTATTTTGTGTTTGGCCTTAATCTTGCAAAATACCCAGGGAAGTTTTGGGGGTTTTGTTTGTTTAGTTGGTTTGGTTTGGTTTTTCTGTTTGCCAGCAAGCCATTCACTCTACTACACTTTTCTTAAAAGGAAAATAAAAATCAAACAGTATATAATACACATTTCCTGTATTAGTCTCATTATTGAGGTAAAATTTATGTACTGTAAAATGTAAAAATTTTAGGTGTTCAATGAATTTTAATAAATATATTTACTCCTGAAATTAACTCTCAGTCAAAATTTAGGACCCATGAAATTTCCCTCATACTGCCTGCCAGTCAATCGCCATACCACGCAGGCAGCCATGTTCTAATTTCAGTCACTGTAAATTAGTTTTACCTGTTTTGACCTTCATATAAATGGAATCATAGAGAATACATTCTATTCCGTCCAGCTTCTTTCACTCAACGTGATACTTTTGCAATTCATCCACGTTAGTGAGTGTGTCAACAGTTCATTCTCTATTTACTGCTGAGGAAGTATGCTCCTATTTACGAACATTTGATTGTTTCCAGTTGGAGATTGTAGGAAATTAAAATATGCCACTCCAAAATATATCACTTTGGCTTGAGTATTGTTTTGAGCTGGAAGCAAATGAGAATCAACAGATGTGTAAAGAAGCCTTCACAGACTTTTCCCTTATTTCACCAAAAGGAAAAACTTCTGAGAAATGAGGACTGCCATAAATCCCCTCGCCTGAGGCAGTTTTATGGAAGAAGAAGACAGAAAGTCAGCACCCTCCAAAGTGGACGTGCTTGAACAAACCTTACTACAGTCGTTTACCTCACAGTTTGTCATCCTTGGAAGTCTAAAACTCCTCTTCCTGTCTTGTCACTTCCCTGCAAATGTATTGTTCTTTGTTAAGATGGTATATAAGCCCCGGGTTCAAATCACCCCTTTGAGTTACTCATCACTGAGGTGTCCCATGTGATATGTGCTACACTTGTGAATCAACTCTCTTTTCTCTTGATAATCTGTCCCTAGTTAGTCTAATTTGCAGAATTTTGACTCAAATTGCATTGACATTACAGATCAATTCTGGGATAAACAAATCTTCACAAAATTGAGTCTTCAAATTCATAATGTGGTACAACTACCTGTTAACTAGATCTTTAACTTCACTTTAGCATTCTGTTGTAGTTTTCATTGTGTGGGTTTTGTAGATCTGGTATGAACTTTATGCTTAAGTATTTTATGTTTTTTATGGTACTTTTTTAAATTTCATGTTCTAATTATTTGCTGCTGTCATATATAAATACAAATAACTTTCATATATTGACCTTGTATCTTGAGACCTTGCTAAATTTAAGAATTAGTTTTAGTGTTATTTTTTGGTATTTGTAGGATTTTTCACATAAGCAATCATATTGTCTGTGAATAAAAACTACTCCCTTTCCAATATGCGTTTCTTTTATAATGCTTCTTTTGTTTTCATCTGCTGGTTGTGACCCCTAGTACAATGATAAATACAAGTAGTAAAAAGGGGCACATTTATCTTTTTTCCAATCTTTGGGAAAAGCATTCAATAATTCATTATTAAGTGTGATGTCAGCTGTGCATTTTTATAGATTTTCTTTATCAGGTTGACGAAGTTGCCTTCTAATTCTAGTTTGATGAGAGTTTATATCGTGAAAATGTAAAATTTTGTCAGATGCTTTTTATAGACTTTTGGCATGATCATATGATTGTTCTCTGTTATTTTATTTATTGGTGGATAATACCGATCAATTTCAAATGTTAAACCAATCTTGCCTCTCCTGATACATTCTTTGTGATAACGTATTTTAATTTTTCTTCTGTAAGAGCTTTTGATGAGTGTCAAGTTTTCTTGGAATATAAATTCCTAGTCTCAGAATTCCAACTTTAATTAAGCAATATCAAGTGTGATTTCCAACCTGGTTCCAGAGGGCACATAACTTTGCTTAGTATGTTAGAGAGAGTGGTGCTCTCCCCACCATTTTTCCCACCTCTGAAATTAGGCAGGACTATATTACCAGTTTTTTTTTTTTTTGTGAGGAAGATCAGCCCTGAGTTAACATCCATGCCAATCCTCTTCTTTTTGCTGAGGAAGACCAGCTCTGAGCTAACATCTATTGCCAATCCGCCTCCTTTTATTCCCCAAAGCCCTAGTAGATAGTTGTATGTCATAGTTGCACATCCTTCTAGTTGCTGTATGTGGGACGCTGCCTCAGCATGGCTGGAGAAGCGGTGCGCCATGCATGCTCCGGATCCTGGGCCGCCAGTAGCAGAGCACGGCGCACTTAACTGCTAAGCCACGCTGGCCCCCCTACCAGTTTTTGATCAATGGGCTGTGAGTAGAAGTCACCTGCATCATTTTCAAGCTAAAGCATAACAGACCTGATGCATGACACTCTAGTTCACTTCCTCCTTCCCTGCAAACAGTCAATATGGAGTTCTCCTGCTCCAGAGGGTGCAGTTACAAGATGGTGTTCTTCTCAGCCCACTTTCCAAAAATCTGTGTGAGCAATCCCCTCAATGACTCACATTGTATATGTACCATCAACAGAAAATAAACTTCATTCTATGAAGCTACTGAAGCTTTAGGGTTGTTGGTTACTGCAGCATAGGGCAGCCTATTCTGATTAATACATTATGGAACTTTGGTATATAACATTCCTACCACAAATGAAATTTAAATAATTGATCTTTGTGTAGATCAATGGAGGATTTTTATGACACATAGGTCAGAGATGTACACTGAATAAATATCAACAGCAGCAATGCATGAGATCAAAGAATAATAGTGGAAATAAGATATTCTTATTTAATTGCTGACAATAGTGAAAGTTCATGGATCTCACCCTTGATGCAGTAGTAAAAGAAATTGTCTCCAAAAAAGCAATTTAAAATAAATTATTTTATTTATTCTTTTGTTCAACATATATTAATTGACTAACTATATTCTAGACTATTCTATGAACAAAATAGCTAAGTCTCTGTTCTCATTTATGAAATACTTAGCGATATAAATATTAATACATTTGCATTTAAATGGAGCTCACTAATGCATAGGGATGATATAGATACAGAAAATTCACTGACAATTGTCTTCACTGTTCCCCCGTCACCGTATTTTGAAATGCTTCACCATTTTATTCCTCTGCTTTTCTATAAACAACAGTCCAAAGACCCAATGAACTGTCCAAAAGTCAAGGAGTAAAGGAGGAAGGGGGACAACAACGGTTAGCACTACTTCACTGTGTAATCAGCTCTTTGAAAAGACAGAACTGATTGTAAAATGAAAACCTGCATTAAAAAGACCCGCTATTTAGAGGCAATCCTCTCAGCCATTTGGGAAAGAGTACAAAAATAAGTAAAATCTTCCAAGAACATTTTTTCTTTAATGACCTTTACATGAATTAAACTACCTCACCAAACACCTGAGGAGAAGATAAATACTTCTGGTTAATAACTAACTTGAGTCAACTTCCGGTTTCAGTTCTAGCCCTAATCCATTAATGGAGAAAGCAGGGGTGGGCCTCATGCCCTAGTGGTTAAGTTCAGTACACTCCGCTTTGGTGGCCGGTGTTCCATTGCTGGGCGTGGACCTACACCACTCATCAGAAGCCATGCTGTGGCAGTGACCCACATACAAAATAGAGGAAGATTGGCAACAGATGTTAGCTCAGGGCGAATCTTCCTCAGCAAAAATTAAAAAATAAAATAATGGGGAAAGGAAGGCAACAATTCCTGAAAAGAAAATGCCCAAAGGTAAGGATGACACTTTCTTTGTTATTGTTCTTAATTCACTTTATCATTAATATAGTTTAAGGGCAAAGAAGGTCACCTGAACCTTCCACAATGCTGGATAATGAAAAGGGCTCAAAAAAGGCAAATGTAAATTGCTATGACTATCCAAACACTCTTGCCTCCAGTTTTCAAATTATAGACACTGTTTCTGCTTTTGAGTTTGTTGGTTGTCTTGGTAAAGACACTCTGCACATATATATGAAATCTATATTATGCCTGTCTATCTATGAGCCATCAAATGATGTCACACTTGCTAATTCATGGACTCTTTATCTTGGTGTTTATGCTCCAACAAAATGATGGCTGTTTAATTATACTACAAATGAGTTTTGCCGGCCAATTGTATGGCAGATGTTATTTACTTCCAGAACAACTGTCAAAAGACCAAAGCAGCACATCTAACAAATCAAAATGTACTGTATTGAGTTACATTTCACATTCATAAGCACCCTCTATCATCTAGACACAGGCTTTGCATGATGATAATGATGGGACGGGCAGCATCATTGAGTATAATAGCCAGTCAGAAATCTGCTTGTCACGTAAGTAGGATTAAAAGAGATGCAACTAAGTATATTCTACCTGGAGTGGAAACAAGGAACTGTGAATAAACATTTATAAACTTCTTCACATTTGCTAAATGTTGTGTATTAGAGCATTCACCAAGTCATTCCATGATGGCAGATGGGGAAGAGGAAACACCCTTCTTCTCTATTCATATGGTGACTGAGCTGCAGTCGATGAAACATATTTTTCCCACCAAATTTATGATGCTATAAAGGTGGAGACAATGCCTTTAGCTCGATAGTTACCATAACTGGAATCCAAGAAGCATGCTACAATAAACTTGTCCGTGTACTATTTAAACTTTTCTAAGCTTGTAGGAGCATTTTATTAGGCCTAACACTTGCTTCAAATAAAAACTTACCAGAGAGCTCTGCTCTGGTCTCTTTTATGTAGTGTGCTGGTATCATGCCAAGGTTTTTAATAAGGAGAGAAAATAAGAACTCTTAAAAGTTTAAAGCCCAATAATCCAGGAAATAAAATCTGATTAAGTACAAAATAAACTTTCTACAATTAAATGATTCAGTGGCAGATAAAACGGAAGCAGAGACCAAGAAGTAACTCTTCACCAATTTAATTTTGCGTACTCCAACAAATTGGGGTGATATCTCTCTGCTTAGCACAGAAGTGTTGAGGCAAAAAGTGGGTCCTCATCTGTTCCAACCAGAATTACATTCCACTGAGAAAGATCAATTGCTTGGCTTTCTTACTGGGGATCATGTGAAAAGGTTTTTCTAAATGACCCCTGTCCATAGCTCATTTCTATATAACATACTGCTTTTATGAAGGGGGAAGCGTTTTATAGATCACTGGTGTATTCCTATGTATTCAATCTATTCAGTCTCTAGTGTCTGCCTAGTTTGCCTGATTTTGGGAACAAGCACAATGAAAGCCTTGTGTAGCCAGGAGACATGAGCTACTGAGAGTTTTGTCTCTTCTGGTACTTGTTATGTTGGGAACCTTGTGTCTAAGACACAAGCATCTGCCAGCTTAGAAAAACAGTCTGGCAGGAAAATGGAGCAGCTAATAGTAGAGCTGAGGGAAGCTGTCAGATTTTCAAGCATTTATTTTTATAATCCAAACCAAAATGATGAGAAATTACTTAAGCCAAACTCTTACCTTGGCTTCCTTATTCCTCTTTTTTTCTCACACATGTCTCTCATATATTATTATTTTATGACAAGGACATAATTTACTAGCTACTAATTTCTACAACCTAAAATTATTCCTGGATTATGTGAGGAAAAAAGTTACTTTTCTAACTTTACTGAGGTACAAGGTGCTACTTGAGTGAGTATTAATAAAAATATTAATTATGTTCCTGATAATACTGATGAATGAAACTGGCATTTATAAATCATGTTCTTGCCAAAAGAAATTACATCTTCACAAGCATCTTACATAGGCCACTGCATTTCTCTGAAGTTACTAACCAACCCAAGACTTCTCCTACCAGATAGTGGATTTTTGTCAACTTTAGTTCATATAAATATGAAATTATTGATAGCTGTGATCTCCTTTTCCTTTTCATTTTTCCCCCTTCTCGTAGGGTTATATAAACAATAATAAATATGCATAAATATGTTATGTATTACATCCATGGGCTCTAGCATAAGGCAACTTCTATAAGATAGCTGCTTTAACTTGGAGATAAATGATAAAATCCATACCCTTAGCCAATTAGTTTCAAGACCCCTGTTCATTCAGTCTTAATGCACCTTTGACTCAACCAGTATTAGATGTATAATAGGCTCCAAGGTAGTACCATGCACTGGGGATTACAAGAAGTAAGGACGATCCCTGCCACTGGAGATTATACAGCTAAAAACTGTAAATATTAAGATATTGTCTAAGTAATGAGATGAACAGAGTATCTTCCTGAAGCACATATATTGCTCAATTTTAGGAAAGTATGGCTCAAATTTGAGAAATCGAACAATTTCATTACTGAGTACTTTAAGTCATTATTTTTATTTTAAAACAAGTGTGGTGGGGCCAGCCCCATGGCCAAGTGGTTCAAGTTCCATGCAGTCCACTTCACTGGCCCGGGTTCGGGGTTCAAATCCTGGGGAAAGACCTACACCACTAGTCAAGTTATGCTGTGGAGGCAACCCACACGCAAAATAGAGGAAGATTAGCACAGATGTTAGGTCAGGGCTAATCTTCCTCAAGCCAAAAAAAAAAAAAGTAGAGGAAGATTGGCAACAGATGTTAGCTCAGGGTGAATTTTCCTTGGCATAAAACAAATGTGATATATTTTAGCATGAGAATAAAAGGTCTTATTGAAGTAGAATATCTAGGAGTGAGACAGAGGCATCTATATTTTTTAAAGCTCCATCTATTATTTTGATGCACAATCTAGTGTAGAACATAAAATTCAAATGAACATTTATGATACAGCATAAGACTGAGAGATTAATCATTGATGGAGAGCTGAGCATGACATTACCCTGTCAGTAGAACTGCTTTATTGAAGATGTCTGAGGACAGTTGACTATTGAATATGTTTCCAAATACATATACCAGCGCCCATTTAATCCAATTAAAAGAATTCCTCAAGACAGAATACTGAAGACAGTTGGTAGAGTTAGAATTTGAGTCCAGACTTTGACGAGATACAGACCTAGGTTTAAATTTTTTCTCCTAATTACTGGTTGTATGGCCTTATATTATTAAGACTTTCTTATCTTTAAAATAGGGATATACTACCTACTTCAAAAGTTGTAATGAGGGGCCGGCCCGGTGGCGCAAGCGGTTGAGTGCGCGCGCTCCGCTGCGGCGGCCCGGGGTTCGCTGGTTCGGATCCCGGGCGCGCACCGACGCACTGCTTGGTAAGCCATGCTGTGGCGGCGTCCCATATAAAGTGGAGGAAGATGGGCACAGATGTTAGCCCAGGGCCGTCTTCCTCAGCAAAAAAAAAAAAAGAGGAGGATTGGCGGATGTTAGCTCAGGGCTGATCTCCTCACAAAAAAAAAAAAAAAAAAAAAAAAAAAAAAAAAAAAAAAAGTTGTAATGATAATTGAATAAGATAGTGTTAAGTGGTCTGTAAGTTACTCTAAAATAGTTCAATATATACAGTGTGATAAAACTGTTTCTGTATTAGTTTTAACCTGCATCTTAGGGCAGCTGGATATCCTAGTCAGAAAAACATGTTTCAGGGATGGTTAGCTAGCATTTAATCAAGGGTTTCTGGAAGATTTTCACTCAAAAGAGTGACCTTGTGATGAGGTCTTTTTTCCTTCTTAACTTTCCTTCTTTTATGCCTGCCTGCAAATGACCATTGGTCAAGTGTGTTCAGCAATATAGTAGAGGAACCTTAGAAGTACAATTCCTGATGCTGACCTTCAATGAGATTACAAATTCAATGAAGATCACAGAACACCTAATTGCAAAATCAGCTGAATATTAAATCTTTAACACTGGAATAATAAGGTTGGGAAGAAAATAGGACATAAGGGCTCCTATTCAATTTCACATTACTGAGCACTCAGGTACTGGGTTTTAATACCTCATGGATTAGGCTGCAGTTTAATTCCCAGAGTTTACTATAATTAACCCCTTGTTTGAACTGATATTGTCATCAGAAAACCAACACCTTTGCTTAATTGCGTTTTCCAAGCTTTGTTTGAATGAAATGAATCATGTGTTTTGTAAGTTTCACCACTTTGCTAGTACTATGTGAAACATCCACAGAATAATAGACATAAGACAACAGACAAAAAAATTTTGTTTTTCAGTCTTGAAGTATAGATACCAATAAGTACAACATATTCTTCTATATATGTGAGGTGTAAAGGACATGTATAGCACAAACTTATCTAAGAAGATAAATAATCAAGTGGTAGAAACATAACCAAACACTCCAAGTATCAGGTACTAAAAGTTTATTTCCATTTTAACGGTAATTTATAATAATCAGACCTGTTGCAATGGGTCATCAAGAGAAAGAAATAAAATCTCTTTTCATGGCTATTTAATATGGATTTTTAAAAGAATATACAAACATGAGCTACAAACATAGATTAAATCACTCCATGTATTATTTATTACTTTTCTCAAAATTCTCACCCATTAGCAAGAGATAGGATCCATCAGGAAAGATAGAGAGAAGGAAGTAAAACAAATACTTTATATACAGTCACACCTTTTAAATTTTACTTTCTTTTACTTCCAAATGTCTATATGATATCTACACTTGAAATCCCCAGGCAATCTCATACTCAGCAGGTCCCAAAAGAAATCCTCTCTTATTCCCGCAACCCAGAACCTAGGATTTATCTTAGACTCCTTTTCACAGTATTTAAATCTTGCTCCATTGCATTTATCTAATCAGTTTCCAGGTCCGCTTGATTCAGCCAATTTTACATCTCTGGAATCCTTTTTCTCTACCTCACCCCACCTTGCCACTACTCTTTCAGACCCTGATAATCTCTTGAAAGGATTATTATAACGTTCCCTGACTTACGTCTCTGCCTCAGTCTCAACATCCATACTCAATTCTTTAAACTGCTGCAAGAGGCCTTCAATCCTTTCACATCACCCTGATTCTTACTAACAACAAAGAGAAATGTATCTGGCAGTCACCACCTACCTCAAATGATTAAAGGTGATATCAACACTAGTGGGATAACCTCATACAATACAATACGATACAAGACCCTTCACCTGCTAGTTTTCTTGCCAGAAATATATATAATCAAAACCTAATATGAGGAAATAATCTTTCAAGTTCAGAATGTGGGACCCTCTATTAGAGCTATTAGCTGTTTTCTTACCCCCAAAAAATCAATGTCAGGGAAAATTCTAATCGCTATACAGCAATCTGGTTGTTCACCAAGGAAAAGGGGCATACCATTTGTTTTCCTCTTTTTGTTCCTTATTCTGCACTCTATTGAATGTGAATTTTATTTTGTGAAAGGTATTGGGTTAAAAACCTTCAGAGAGATGCTGGGTATTTGGCACACCATACTTGTTGTTTGGAAGAGATGTATCGCTGGTAGCTTCTTGTGGGCAGAATGCAGCGCAAACATTACCCACAATGAATGTTCTGTCACAGGGGGGACTGGGCAGGAGCATCTGTTAGAGTCTTTTATGACAGATCAGTATATAGGCAATGTTGCCAGCAAGGGTTTCTCTCCATTATAAAACAACAATCTTCAGTAGAATTGGAGTCACTAAAAGCAGGAAAACAGCTTGCTTTATGAAAGATGCTACCTTTTCTGCAGCCAAGAAATCACTGATCTGATGTTAAGTTCCTGCTATTCGTCTTTCTTCAGCTGCGCAGGTGCCAGCCGTTCTATGCTCCAGTTCAGCTCCCCAAGGTTACAGCTGTGAACTTGGGTAATGGCTGTGTTTATTCTCTGCCAGCCTTAAAAGTCTTCAGGGTAATGCTTTTTTTCTTTCTCTTGCTGCTCATTGAAAATCCCTTCTGGAGCAGATGTGCCTCTCTGCATCTTCTGTAGTTTCCGTGTTTTGGAGTAAGTTTAGCATTTTGTTTGTGTGTTTGTGGCCTTATCTTCTAACAGCCGATGACATAGCCAATTCTGCAGTTGGTTTCTGCGTATCTGATGCCTCTGCTTTTGTCCCTAATAAAAACCATTCATGGTAATCTTGATGTCAAATAGCTTACGCCCTGAGAATCACAAGCCCCTGTTGTTGTTTACATTGTGGTCTACGTTTGCGTGGCCACACCAGCCTGGGCTTTAAAATTTGGATCACAGACACCATAATAACTCTGGTTTTTACTATTTTGTATACTTTCCTGGTGCGTATTTCAGGGCCTCCAACTCCTGCAAAGCAGCCTTCTCAAACTCAACCATTTCTGGGAGTCCCTATGTGGTGTCTCATAGTTGCTCTTGAATAGATCCTGTTATTATAGAGCAGGCATCGTTTCTTTTCTCTGTAGCTTTGGCCTCCTTCAGGAGCATCAAGCATCTTCATCTTTGGCATAACTCCCACCCCTCTGATGTGCTAGAATCCCCACAGGCCTCAAAGTAATACCAGTATATTCTCTGGAGTCCCAAGGCACCAAAGTCCAACAGTCTACATGAAGAATATCTCCCTCACTTCCCTCTTTCTTCCTTCATTTCTATCTGCAATTGCTAACCCATCACTACTACTATCAGGCTAGCACCGTGCTAAGACTGGAGATAGAATAATTAACAAGAAGGACGTGGTCATGGCCTCTTGCATTTGATTTATCAGGGCGGAAAAACATAAACAAACAACACAAGTTTGACGAGTGTTATCACTGAAGGATTATGCGGTGTCATGAAAGTAAGTACACAGGTCCAAGTCCAAGGGCCAAGGGCCAAAAATGCCTCGCCAAGGAAACCGGGAACTCAGACATGAGTATACTTTAGCTAGGTGAAGAGGAAAAGGTAAAAAGTATTCCAAGCATAAGAAAGTGGATAAGGTCAATCTGTCACTGAATCTGCATTAAGTTTGTAACCTGCTTTTTAACGTGGTGAGGTGTATATGCCAATATCTTATAGACATTTTTAGTAAGTACACTCTTAAATTTCCACTTGCAATAAAGGAAAGAGTTGTAAAATGAACACCCACAGACCTAGTACCTATTGGTCAGTTTGATCTACCAATTACTGAATATGGTATATTAAAATCTCTGCTTATAATGGTGGAATTGTCCGTTTATTTTATAGTAATTTCCCATATGTTTTAGAGCTATGTCAGAACATAAATTCAATTGGAATATTTACGCAATTCTAGTGAAATTAGTCTGAGCTTACTCAGTAGACTTTTAACTTAAATTCTCTTTGTCTAAAACAAATATAGCTGCAACAAATTTTATTTTAATTTTGACCTTTTTGTGTCTTTATATTTCAGAGGTACCTAATGTAAAGAGGTGTATTGGAAAATTTCCTTTTCTAAATTAGTCTGGAAAATAATTGTCTCTTTCACTGGAGAATTTAGTCCCATTGTTATTACTACTGATACATTTATGCAAATTTCTACTATTCTATTTCAGAGTATTGGCTTATGTCATCTTTTCTATGTGTTTTTTTTTCTTCGTTGCTTTCTTTTGAATTTTTTCACATTTTGTTTTTGTATTCTATTCTTTTCCTATTGTCACTTTTGATGGCACCCTCCCTATTCTATTTATTTGGTGTTAACCTTAGATAACTTATCATACATACTTGATTCAATACAAAATTAAGATATCTTGTATCTTTATTTTCCATTAAGTGTCCATAAAATTACAAGGATGTTAGAATTCTTTAAATCTGATCGTCACTCTCCCCATTTAATGACATTGTTGTTAGGTATTTTAATTTTTTATTTGTACATAATTAAATGATAATTATTATAATATTATATTTGTGATCTTATGTAGTCAATGTTTGTTTAGATTTACCAACATATTTATCAGTATTTTTGCTCACTAATTCTCTTCGCATCTTAAAAGTTCAATCTGAGGTCATTTTTCTTCTGCCTTAAACTTATTTTTCTTAATTTTTTTTACAAAGAGTCTATTAGAAGCCAGAAGATTTTGTATTCTAAAAAATTTCTTAATTCTGCCCTCATTTTTAAAAGATATTTTACTGGGTATATAATTCTAAAGTTGAAAGTAACCTTTCCTCAACACATTTAAGATATTTTATTAGGTTGAAAAGAAATTAACTACCAATATAATTTGTCTACTACGTAGGTTCTCTTTCTTTTTTCTTTGGTTGGTTCTATGAACTTCTCTTTGTCTTTTGATTTCTGTTAGCTCACTGTGATTTGTCTAGATATGGATTTCTTTCTATTTATTATGATGGGAATATATTGGACTCTGGACCTGAGGTTAGTGTCTTGCAATAAACCTAGAAAAATCATAGATCCTGTCTCTTCAAATCATATTTCTGTTCCATGCTCTTTATTATCCTGGACTTCAGTATAGATAAATGTTCTTTCTCACTCTATAGTCTAGATGTTTTAACTTCTCTTTCATATTTTTCTTGTCTTCTTCTCTGGCTATATTCTGGATAATAGCCTCAGATTGCAATTCCAGTTTACTAATGCTCTTTTCAACTTTGACTACTCTGCCATTTAATATACCCTTTATTGTTTTAATCTTTACATGTTCTTGTTTCTATAGATTCCATTTGATTCTTTAGCAAATATGCTTGATAATATTTATCACTTCTTAGTCCATGTTCATTCAGGATTTCTTTTATTTCTTTTGGATTATAAAATACATATTCATTTTATATCCTTTGGATAATCCCAATGCAAGAAGCATTTGCATGTCTGATTCTGCTATTTGTTTGTTTTCCTGTTGGCTCAGGTTCATGGGGCTTTGTTTCCTTCTGTAGTACAGTTGATTCTCATCATTCGTGGATCTATAATTATGAATTCGTCTATTCACTAAAATTTATTTGTACATAATCCTAAAACCAATACTCATGGCACTTTCGTGGTCATATATGACATACACAGAATGGCAAAAATTTTGAGTCAGCTGACAAACACATGGCTGAGGTTGAACAAGGTGATGCTTTGCCTTCTGATTTCAGCTGTTGTACTGTAAACAAGTGTCCATTTTGCAGTCTGTTTAGTGCCAAGTTTTTTTAAATTTTTGTGCTTTTGTGTGTATGCATGATTCCACAGTTTAAGATGGCCCTCCAAGCCCAGTGCTGAAGTGCTGACTAGTATTCTTAAACATAAGAAGACTTTGGTGTGCGGGTGGAGAAAATATGTGTGTTAGATTAGCTTCATTCAGCCAAGAGTGATAGTTCTGTTGGCCATGAGTTCAATGTCAATGAATCAACAATATATGTTAAATATGGTGTCTTTAAACAGAAATAGATGTAATAAAAAGTGATATATTGATTGGTTGATGAAAACGTTGTAACTAGAGGCTCAGAGGAACCTAACCCATTATTTCCCCTAGGAGCAATGGTTGAGTATTTGCTATTCAGTGTTCACAGCAACTTCATAGAACATAAATGCCATGAATCGTGAGAATCTATTGTGTTTATTTTTATTTTCTGTGAGTTCATATTCATTGGGCTTTATCTGTTGAATTATTCCATGAAAAATTTATATTCCTCCAAAAATAGTTTGTATGTTCTGCTGCAAGTTGCCTGATAGAAATACAGTCCCAGGACGGCTTTAAATAAAGCTATTTGCTTGAGGTTTTATAATCAAACAGTTTGAATGAATTCAGGCCACACAACTTTGTGAACAACTATTTATGTTTACAAATTCTCAATAGAGATCTTTTTCCCTTCTCCCATGAACCAGGTTGAGAAATTCATCTTTCCTTTGGCAACGTTTGCTCAGAACCTATAGCACTTTGGAGGTACCAGATTTATGTGGGAGCCTGCTCTTCACTTTCTAGGCTTGGCTGAGGGATTTATTATCTCTCACAATCTGCATAACTACATAAATATCAAAATTGAATCTCAAGGTTATCAGTCTTGGCAGATTCCCTCAAGAAACATTTTGACTTTGGTACTTGGTACTTGTTTCTATTCCAGGATTCCCATTTTTGCTTCTTTTTTTTTTTTTTTTTGGTAGATGTGTTATTAGTATAATTTCAGGGACTAATGTTAAAAAAAAAAGAGTAAAATAAAATTCTTAGCTTTCTTATTCGTTTTCCTCAGGAGATACACTCAGTATGGTAGAAACATGATTCCCCTTTTCCAGGAGGTTTATAATTCCAAGCCAGAGCCAAAATTTTAAAGTAGAAAGAATTGTCAGCATACAGTGAGATCTCCCACAAAATCCTTGTTCTGAGGGTTTCTAGCTCTGTGACTTAAGGCAATGTATATAATTCTTTGATTTCCATTATTTATTTTTTCAAAATGGGAGTAATTGGAGGTATCATGTCATGTTAAGGGCTATCAAATGAGATAATACATGTGAAAACATAAATCATAATGCTGCTACATGTTTGCATATTAATTGAAGGAGGGATTGTAATCCAATAAAAAGTTCCAGAGTTTTGAACAAGAAATATTTGAATTTTTATCCTGTGTGAGAGCTTCAAAGAATAAAGTGGTCATTTGCTTATTTCAAGGAAGTTCGACAAAAATCTTGCTTCTTTCAAAGACTTACATGCAATTATACAATTTACGCTTGATTTCTGTTTTTAAAGTAAGGAGAATTAAATCATGCATATTCTTCTGCTCACATTATAAGAATGTTGCTAACTCAATATTTAAACTTGAATACTTTTATCTTGGCTGTCATGGCGACTCAGGTTTTTGTTAGGTTATCAAAAGCAATAATTATTATAGTAAGTCTCGTGTTTATTGAAATATAGTAATATTAATAAGAGAATGTCACTGTCAAATTTGCATTCATTATTCAATTTTTTAACATTTAATAAAAAAGGAATAAATGTTACACTGTTGTATTAGAGTAGACTAGGCTGCAGTACAATTAGAACTAAGTGTGTGATAACTCAAACAAAACAGAAGTTTATGTCTTAATCACATTACCACACAACATGAGTTTCCTTAGCTGGAAGGTGACATTCTGCCATGTGGAGAGTCACCAGGGAGACAGACTCTTTCTTGGGATTTCTATCTTGTGGTATCATCATTTCTTAGAGATTTGTTGATATTTAAGCCAGTACAAGAGAAAAGATGGTAGTCAGTGGACACACCTTCTACTTAAAGCCTCTGCACTGTTTTTATTCACAACACTTCTGACACCAAATGTATGGTGTTTTTCCCAACACCAGAAAATTCTCCAGTTCTCCAGACAGCATCTGAGTGTCCTAGACTTCAATCCAATTCTGTCACCAACTCCATGGAGCTAGCACAGATCCCACAGGTTAAGGGTTCAGTCCCACAAGACTCTCCCTACTTCAAATGCCAGTTGTAAGCCCCAGGTTGTCAACTGCACTTCTGATCAACCAGCTATAAATCAGAGATTCCCATGAACCTCTCCTCGGTTTCGATAATCTGCTAGAATGGCTCACAGAACCAAGGAAAACACTTTACTATTAATGGTTTATTACAAAAGACACAACTCAGAAACAGATAGACAGAAAAGATGCATACAGCCAGGTATAGGGAAGCGACACAGAGCTTCTATGCCCTCTCCAGGCCTGTCGCCCTCCCAGGACCTCGATATGTTCACCAAACAGGAAGCTCACCGTACTCCGTCATTTAAAGGTTTTTATGGAGGTTTCATTAAGTAGACACGATTGATTAAGTCATTGGCTTATTGGTGATTAACTCAATCTCCAGCCCCTCTCAGCTGGTAAGGTTGAAGGTTAAGCGATCAGGGGATAGGGCTGAAATTTCCAACCCTCTAATGGCACTTGGGGTCTTTCTAGCAACCAGCCCCATCCTCAAGCTACCTGGGGGCCCACCAAGAGTTGCCTTATTGGAACAAAAGATGTTCTTATCACCTTATCACTTAGGAAATTCCAAGATAATTTAGGAGCTCTGTCAGGAACTGAGGACAAAAACAAAATATATATTTCTTATTGTAACTCAAGGCCCTTGGGTCAAAAATGGTGCACATAACTTGTACTCATATTTCTTTGGTTAAAATCCACTGATATGGCCAAAGTAATCTGGGAAATTTAGCCTATCTGTGTATCTTAGAAGTAAATAAATTGTATCTTTTGGAACAGCTGGTATTTTCTGCCAAAACAACAATAGGTAATAGTATCTTCTCTTTTACTCCAAAAGCAAAATTCTCTTTTACTCCAATGTCTGAAATAGCAGGAAACCATTTTTCTATATAGTCTAAAGTTAAAATTAATGTACAATACACATTAATTATTAGGAAAATACAGTAGGGTAAAAAGGAAGTGTTCTTCATTGTACTTAAATTTCTGCTTAGGTAGCGCAGGAATAGTAAATTTAGTATATATAATTTATGTACTACAGCCATGGTTGCTGAATGATGTTTATCTGTTGGCTCAAAGTAAAGGCTCTGAATATTGTATATGCATCATAGAAATTACTTCTATAAGTGATTACAAGTTCTTTAAGAAAAACTGTTTCATTGACGGAGTTCTCTCATCCAGAGAGTATGTGAATAAAATAGTTGAAATGGCTCTAATGCATGGTAGCAGAAATCTAAAAGTCCATTTAAATCAAATACAAAGAACCACGCTTGGGCACAAATTCTTCCTGGGAACAAAGAGATGCAGTATGACAGCTAAAGGAACATGTTTTAACAATGGCATGTCTCTTTGTCAGGAATGTCTTTGTAACGACTAAGAAGCAGGTTAATAAGATGATTAGAATGAAGGTTAAATATGACAAAAGTACAAAGCACTTTCCTCATGACATTCCTCAGAGATATGTAGGTGGCAAATATTATCTCTGTTTTGTAGATTGAAAAATGAAATAGTTTATGCACTCAGAGACATTTTACCAGCATTCTGTTTTAAACAGGTGTAGAGCTTCCCTTCATAGATATCTAATAGCTATTATATCAGCTTTAGGCTCCTGTAATGTTTTCAAGCAATGGCATATCTAGGGTTATTGAGATAATCAAGGTTTTATTCTGTCTTATTTTTCATACACCCTTTAACTCCATTTAGGCACTAAAATGGTAGACAAAGGTGAGAATGTTATGCCTGATCCTGTCAAGAGAATCTGTAAGATTTAGAGTTCTTTTGTTTTTTAAGAGCCCTTATAAGACATGAAACTCATTTTTAGTCCTTATATAATTGGAACCCAAAACTGGTACCTGAAACATTTACCATTTGCATTTTTTACTTAAGTATAAGAATATCCAGGAATTTGGCAATTTTTACTTATAACAAAATAGAAAATGCAAAACCCATTCTTCAAAATCTCTAACCTAAGTTTAGCTCTAAACTAAGTTCACCACTAAATACTGCATAATTCTGCATACAATTCCTTTAAAGGAACTCAAAGAGATTTACTGAATTAAAACCACAGTGCTCAGAAGTCAAGAGTTCTGTAAGTAACTCATCCTAACAGCAATGGTTTTCTCTCTGCTAATTGATGGACTGAGGTATGGGGATCCTACCATGTAGTCTCATTTCTGATCACTGCAATCTTATCCTAGACCCCTTTTAAGGCTATTCTCCTCTACGCTTTCTCACTAACCAAATTTACCTCAATCCATATCTACAATTATGAATACTAGTAGCAATCTTCTGAATTGGAAAGAGAACTAAAATACTTTCTCATAAGCTCTATACAACAGGAATATTTGCTATTCTAATCAGGACCCCATTCTATACTCTGTATCTGTAATTAGCTGAAGGTTCACCAAAATTCTGCAAAACCCAAACAGATTTGTACAAGAGTAGCCAAAGTGTCACTTGCTTTTATCAGTACCTCTAGGGGAATAGATAGAAATGAATTTCATCAAAATTAATTACTTTACTCTCACTTTTAGGGATCAATTATAGGACTGTAAAACTTTAACAAAAAAAGGGAAGTGTGTTAATAGCAATTTATATATGGCAATTTTAAAACAAATTAAATTAATTAAAAACCCAATTACATTACCTTTGTTGGCCTTCATATCCCTTCTGAAGCAATTAGTAATCGTCCATCTTTACTTAAGAAATGATGCAATTTAGTTTTATGATATTTTGTGTTAAATGAATTCTATGAATATGCAGTTTAGAAATCTGACATAATAATAATAAATTATGTGTTGCTTTGTATATAACTGAAATTGTCAAAATAAAAACTTCATCATATGTGTGATAAATATTTAGCCCTCAATATTAGCTTCATTTACCTAAAGCTAGCAATTATTAATTAAATTATTTTCATAAGCAAATGAATCTTTAATAAACTTAGTTTTCTTGGTTCCATAACTACTTTATTCCAAACAATATTTATTTCCCTCCTTTGATCAGTGTAATTAGCTCCAAGGATTTAAAGTTTTATTTATTGCAAGCTGTGGATGACCTATTTGGATTCACTTAGCAACATTTATGTCTCAGACATTTATTTGTCCTAAATTTATAATTTGTGTTGGAATTCTATATCAATTAACAGTTAGGCATGAAAAATTGATTATAGTAACTGGTTAATACCCATATGTCAAGTGATTCAATATTTATTTTAAAAAGATTAATCAGCAGTCTTTACCTTTTGATATTTTCCATCATCACCACGCGAGTTGACTGTCGCACAGTCCATGAAGAATTTAGAGTAAATTCTCCCCTAAAAAAATACAAAAACAATTAATGTTGATTTTGTATTCCTATGTTCTATTTTCATTTCACCCCTGGATGAAATCTCTAAACTTACTGCCATAACCCACTTACTTAGATCTGCCAACCATCTATCTTTAGTTTCTTTATCCAGAGTGAGATCAATCACTCTTCCTTCTAACTATAGCCAGAGGTTGGTCTAACCTTGATAAGATTATAGAACACTTTGTCTACAAACTTCCACAGCTCAGTGACAAAGGATGACTAAGAGTTAATAAATGGAAAGTAGGGAGATGAACATTTCAGCAAGAGGTGGGGATATGTGAAAGATAGAATGTGTTTGGAGTAATGGTGAGAATTTCAGCCTATGGATATATGAGGATAACGACAAGAGCTTAAGTAGTTTTACTTTCAAATATAAGGAATAATAGTGTATTGAAATATATCCAACTTTATGATTGCTAGTATACACCTCAATACAGAAAGGAAGGAAGGAGAGAAAGAAGTAAAGAGTGAAAGAAGGAATAAAGGATAATGAAAGGAGGAAGGAAGGAAGGAAGGTGTAAAATCCCTGAAAGAGTTCTCCCAAGTCAATAAAATCTTCGTTACTCAGTCTTATGGTGGTTCAGCTCCCATTAATCAAGCATCCTCAAAATCCAGTCTCACAATCTCAACCCATTCTATGAGACCAGCATCACCCTGTTACCAATGCTGGGCAAAGATATCACAAGAAAACAAAATTGCATACCAATATCCATTTTGAATATAGTATTTGAATATAGATTCAAAAACTATCAAAAGGGTATTAGACAATTGAATCCAAATATATGTATTTTTTTAAAAAATAGTCTAAACTATGACCAAGTGAACTTTATTTCAGAAATGCAGGGTTGGTTTGACATCCAAAATATCAATTAATCTAATATATCATAATATATAGGACAAATACCACATCGTTATTTCAACAGATGCAGAAAAAAGCATTGGATAAAATCCAACCCATTCATGATTTAAAAAACAAACAAACAAAACAACAACAACAACAAAAAACCTCTTACAAAACATATAATAGAAGGTAACTTTTTTAACCTGATAAAGGGCTTCTACAAAAAATCTACAGCAAACATCATATTAATGGTTAAAGATTGAATGTTTTCCCTTCATTTCAGGTACAAGGTAAGGATATGTGTTCTGAACTCTTCTATTACATATAGTACTGGACTTTCTAGTTGGGGCAATTAGGCAAGAAAGATAAAAGACATGAAGACTGGAAAGGAAAAAGTAAAACTGTGTTTATTCACAGATATCATGATCCTAATGTAGAAAATCCTAAGGAATCCACACACAAAAATATTAATAAACAAGTACAGCAAGCTTGCAGGATACAAGACAATATTTTAAAAATCAATTGTATTTACATACAGTAGCAATGAATAACCTGAAAATTAAATCAAGAAAATAATTCCATTCATGAGAGCCCCAAAAAGAATAAAATACTTCGCAATAAATTTAACCAAGAAAGCAAGAATTATGAATTCAAAAATTTTAAACCTTTGCTAAGGGAAATTAAAGAAGATCTAAATAAATGGAGAGAGAGTCTATATGCTCAAGGATTGAAGAATCAATATTGCCAAGGTGGCAATCCTCCCCAATTGATCTGTAGATCAATGCCGTTTCCTATCAAAATCATAGAACGTTTCATTTTTTTTAACTTGTTGATTTGTTTTGTTTGTTTATTTCCAGGTACTAACTCTGCTTCCTTAGGAAAAGCGTTTTAAGAGCTTCTCCGTAACATGGCTTTACTACTCTACAACAGGTTTGGCAAACTATTTCTGTAAAGAGCCGGATAGTAGGTATTTTATGCTTTGTGGGCCTTATAGTCTCTATCACAATTACTCAAGTCTGGTGACGTAGCACAAAATCAGCCATAAACAATATGTAAATTAATGACTGTGGCTGTATTCCAATATAAGTTTATTTATGAATACTGAAACTTGAATTTTATGCAATTTTTCTGAGTCACTGATTATTATTCTTCTTTTGATTTTTCAACCATTTAAAAATATAAAAAACATATTTAGTATATTTACTGGCCTTACACAAACAAGTGGTAGGCCAGATTTGGCTCATTTGCCCACCCTCCACTAAGGCACAATCATGATTCTAAGATAATCCTTTTCTAAAAGCATAAGCACAGTTTTTTTTCAATAGTGTTTACATATTTTTTTGCATATGTTTGCAAAACACAATAGGAAGTTACAGGATCTTGACCCTTTTTTAAACAAGAAAATTAAGTTTTTATAGCAGCCTATATCAGTGATGCAGGGTGAGTTAATTTCAATTTCACAGACATCTTGGCACCAGATTCACTGACTGTCACTTAGACAGAGTTGGCAATCCCTGCAGACTAGACTCAGGTTCATTGACATAAAGAAGCCCAGGGACTGGATGGTGCTTAAAGATGATTTTTCTGAAATATGGAGATAATTCTTCCGCAGTTTCCCCAGCACAGTGTTTTTGCTTTCCTAGCTTTATGACAGTATCTGTAATTTTGCAATGTCCTAGTACCTGGCTTGGTTAAATGTCAGGCTCACAATTGTTTTTTCTAGTTTACAGTAAGTATCTGTTCAGAGATTCTCCCCTACTGTGATTGTACCCTCAATGACAGTCACGTGGTCTTGTAGTGCCTATACATAGTTGCTTCTAGTTTTTCCATTATTTTTATTTTTAGAGTTTTATTTGGTGAGAATGTTTAAAACGAAATCTACATTCTTAACATATTTTTAAGTGTACCACACAGTATTGTCATCAATAGGCATAATGTTGGACAGTAGATCTCTAGAAGTTCCTCATCTTGTGTAACTGAAATTTTAAACCCACCGATTAGCAACTCCCCATTTTCGCCTTCCTTTAGCAGCTCGCATCCACAATTCTATTCCTTACTTCCATGAGTCTGACTATTGTAGATACCTCTTATAAGGCAAATTATGCAGTATTTGTCCTTTGTGACTATCTTATTTCACTTAGCATAATTTCCTCCATATTTTATCCTGAATGGAGGTCAAAGTGAGCACTGTAAAAGGCATATATAATACTGGAAGAAAGCCCATAGATTTCTGGACTGAGGAACCAGAAGATAGAGTTAGGGGTAACCATGGCCTTTGGAAATTAGTTAGAGTCCCAGAAACAAAGAGAGCTAGGGAAAGTGGCAAATTTCCTATACAACCTGTGCCCCAAATTCTGGCTGACCTCCAAACTATGTATGCATGGAGCAGACTCAAAACAATTCAAAAGGATAGAAGAACTGAACTGAGATTTCAGTTGTTACCCACTGCAGGAGAGGAGGAAGAAACATTAACATTCTTCTGAGGAATATAACACAATCCAGAATCTCTGTAACGTAATATCCACAATTTCTAGGGTACAAACCAAAATTAATCAAAATACAAAGAATCGGGAAAATGTGATCCAGTCTCAAAACCAAAAATCAAAAAGCTAGACTAACACTGAGATAATTCAGGTGTTGGAATTAACAGGTAAATATTTCTAAGTATATATCACATTATATTCAGGGAAAATATACATATGTAAGTGAAAAGGTAGAAAATCTAATCATAAAATAAAACCCATAGAACAGAATCAAATAGAAATTTTAGAACCTAAAGACTAATTAATTTGATTTAATTTAGAGCTTGTTAAAAAATTCACTCGATGGGCTCTATAAGAATGAAGATTACAGAAGGAATATAGAACTTGAAGACAAACAAATAGAAATAACCAAATCTGAAGAACAAATAGAAAATAGATTGGGAAAGAAGTGTCAGAGCCTCAGGGTCATGTGAAATAATAACAAAAACTATAATATACATGTAATTGTAGTTCCTGAAAAAGAGGAGAGAGAAATTGGGGGAGAAGATATTTGAATAAATAGTAACTGAAAATGTCAAGAATTTGGTGAAAAATATACTTAAAGATTCACAATATTTACATCTTCCTCAGCACAGAACACTACATTCTGAAATGTTGCTTTTTAGCATCTGTGAAATAATTCCTTCTCCTTCCTTACCAAAATAATAAATTTGTCTTTGATGAATTAATTCGTGATATAGAAATCAGATAATTAAATTTTCCTGTACCTTACTGAGGTATTTGACTGACAAAATTGTTCTTTCTTTAACTTGAAAGGAAGTCAGCAAGAATATGAAAGCACTAAATGATATAATTAAGAATAAGGAGGGTTATGGATATCACCAAATGTCTAAAAATTATAAATGATTTTCTTCAGAAAAACTAAGACTTGACTGCTCTTTGGGGACATATTGTAAATTATACTGCAGAAACATTACAATGCAGAAATTATTTGATCATAAATGTTTTATTATGTAGGGGAAAGATAGAATAAATTTATATTTTTAAACATATAGTTTATTTTTGACCTTGTGTTGGGCATTTTTTTCTCTACCTCTCTGTATTTTAATCTTCATTTTTCAAGAGAGAAAAATGAGATTCAGTGAGCATAAAACAACACAAGCAGTGGCACAGTTAGTCTGACTCTAAAGGCCCTCATTTCTCACATGTAATCATATAAAGAGGAAGAATAAATGAATATATACTTATTTTATACAATGAAAACAGAAACAAAAATTTAGCAAATGTCATCACAAATTGCAGAGTACAGAAAATGGTATGCCTAGAGCACCATTTCAAAACGTGATTAATGCAAGAAGCATATATAGGTTCCTAACAAACTTCTATTTCTGCATGCTTTCTGCTTTTAGTGCTACTGCCCAAGAGACACTACAGTGGTCTCTACAATACGTAAAAATATATCAAGTGGGGCTGGCCCCGTGGCTTAGTGGTTAAGTGCGCACGCTCTGCTACTGGCGGCCTGGGTTCGGATCCCAGGCGCGCACCGAGGCACCGCTTCTCCAGCCATGCTGAGGCCGTGTCCCACATACAGCAACTAGAAGGATGTGCAGCTATGACATGCAACTATCTACTGGGGCTCTGGGGGAATAAATAAATAAATAAAAATCATTATATAAAAAAATATATATATCAAGTGACTTGCTTGACAGTTAATCCACTATTATAAAGCATAGTTACATGCTTTCAAAGTTTTATAAATACCTGATCAAAGCAGAAATATATGTATTTAAAATAGTTAATTATCTCATGGAAACATTTTCTCAAGTACTTAAAACATAAAGTTCAAAACACATTCATCCCCTGGATTAAAAAAACTTGTTTAAAGATATTTCTTTTTCCTCTGAAATAGTTTTTAGAGGTTTGGAACTTTACTCTTACAGAGACTCTGAAGGATTTTACTATTCAGGAGAGAACATTTCCAATGCCGTTACCAGAAAAGCATAGTAATATTTGGGCAGAGTGTGTTCTGCGATAGTAAGTTTATACATGACTAGAACACAAAAACAATATTTAACTTTCATCTCTGAGCTTAGTGAAGCGGAAACCATGCAATTTTTTCCGTCAATGCTTACCAGCTTTCCTGACTCTAGAGCAGCTCGTCCATAAAATGTGCTGTACAACTATAAGAGGAAATTTAAGGAGGCAGCAGAAAGACTAGACAATCAAGCCATAACATTCTCTTTAAGAAGCTGAACTTTTAAAAAAGATTCCTTTTCAACCCTAAAAACTTTTATGCAGATGAATATTAATGTGCATGAATATCTAGTAATTTAAAAAATGTTGCTATTCAAAACTTTGTATAGGAAGCCACTATTTAAAGCAGGGAATTTTATTCTCAAATTTTGAAAGCATCGGAATCAATACATGACTTTTAAAACTTTAGTATCCAGAATATTTTTAAGTTTTGCTCCCCCTTGATGAAGCTATTTTGAATATATACATGAAAAAAAAAGAATAAATAACATGTGACACCAAGATTTATTTGTGATGGGATATAGAAATAAGTATTGCAAATAAACGTTGGTGTTAATGGCATTAAAGTGATGAAGGCATATTCACATTAATGTACCTGCTAACAATTTTCTTATTTTTTACTGCATCAATATCAGTTCAGATGAGTTCTATGAATAAGACTCAAGCCAGAAAAGAAATTCAGGGAAATTGACAGCAGCCATGTCATAGTTTTTGAATATGCCTGAATCCCCAGATAAAAACAGACCCAGCAACTAAACAGAAAAGTGATAACTTCATGGACAAACTTTATAGTGAAATTAGGTGATGAAGTATCCCTATGAAGCCCCAGACACAGTGAATGAGGAAAAAAATCAACAATAGCCAGAAGTCCTACCTAGTCCCAGTGTCTTTGGGGGAGAAAGCAATAGAGAATCTGATATATCTGAGAACAATAGAAACCCAAATAGCCAACACGTATTTACCGAAAATCACAACAAATGAATTCATATACAGCAACTAAAATTGGTAAGAGGTTTACCTACTGCAAAGCTAGGTAAGTGCAGGTTTATGAGAAGGTGTGAAGAGTCTGGAGCAGCTTTTCAAAATTGAATATCCAGGGATCATTGCAGAATAGCAAAAAGAGATTAAGAAAACGTTACGAAACATGAAAGAATATAAATCAGGATTATAACAATTCCAAAATGAGATGACAGAACTCAGGATATAATTAAAAATAAAGGGAAAAAAAATCATTTTAGATATGAAAACCAAAATAGAGGGAATGCAAAAACAAATAAACACTACAAATTAGAGCTGTAAGAGAAATAAATAGTGAAAAGGATGAAAGTCTTAAAAATAAAAAAAAAATTGAGAAAAAGTTAAGGAAAGGATTTGAGATAAATGATAATCGCTGAAGACAGTCAAAAAGAAAATCCAAAATGGGTAATAGCAGTTTCTGAGGACAAATGCCAAAACAAAAGAACAGAATAAATACCAACTCAACTATAATTCAAGTAACTTTCTTGAACAATTAGAAAAAAATTGAGGACATCAGTGAAAATGACTGGGTAGGTAACTCCAAAAACCTGTCCCTCGACAAAAGAAATAAATAAATTGGTAATGATTGTCAGAAGCATCTTTACCAGAACTCTGGAAATGAATCAAGGGTTTCCAGCAACCAGGCAAATGTTTAATCAAGAAAAAAGAAACAGCTGAGTCTCAGTAAAAAGATTACTTGAGTTTTAATTTGCACTGGCCCCATCAAACACTCCTCAGCTGTGTAGCAGTCTTGACAACAACAGCCTCTATTCTCTACAGATTGTATTTTCCTAGTACTAGAGGGAGCAAAAGGAAATTTACTCTCAAAGAATTGTTGCTCTTTGTCTTAAAATGTCTTGTGGTTACCTGAAGGGCCAGATCAAAGACCTTGCTTTTATTTTACTTAACTCTGAACTCTCCTAGGACTGAGTTGGCTATTTGGAAGCATGTTTGTCAAAAACATTTAAAGGCAAATGTGTTAGCCATTGCCACTTGGGGCAAGAGGTAATAGTTGGGGCAAGCAATAAATAAATCTAAAAGCTTTGGAAGAAGGCTAGTGAATGAGATGCTTCTGAGGATAAGGGCTTTGAAAGGCTCCCACATACTCCTGGGAATCTAGAAGACCACAATATATCCAGGGTTGGGCACACGCTCACAAAAGGCCTGTGAAGGCTCCAAGCTCTCATCTCTGGCTGACCTTAAGGCTGTGCAAAAGCAGAAGTGAAGCATGAGACAAAGTTGAAAACTACCTGCCCGAGTGTGGAAGTTATGCCCCAACACACAATCAGAGCACAGCTGCAAATATTTGGATTTTGTTTTGTTTTTCTGTTTCCAGGTATTTAAGGAAATCACTGTGAAATCACAAGTTGACTACCATGATAATGAAACAGGGACTTCAAGGGCCACATGCAACAAACAATATAGACTTTACAAAATTGGTGTGGAAAAGTCACTAAATAAACAAACAAAAAACTACAATCGGCAGAACAAAAAATCCCTGGGGAATGAAAGAATCCTGAGAGTTGCCACATTATAATATTCAAAATGTATAGTTTTCAATACAAAAATTTTGAAGTATGTGAAAACCAAGAATGTATAACCCACACACAGGATAAAAAATAAATAAATGGAAATTCTGAGGAAGCCCAGATATTGAGCTTACTAGACAAAGACTGTAAGTCAACTGTTTTAAATATATTCACATTGCTAAAGAAAAGCATGGACCAAAAAAAAACTAAAGAAAATAGTGAAAACAATGTCTCACGAAAAAGAATATCAATAAAGAGGTAGAAATTATAAAAGGAAACCAAACAGAAATTCTGGAACTGAAGAGTATAATAACTAAAATAAAAAATTCACTAGAGGGCTTCAGCAGCAGATTTGAAAAGACATAAAAAAGAATCATCTAATGTGAAATCAAATGAGATTAGGAAATCTGAGGACTAGAAAGGAAGTAGAATGAAGTAAAATAAAAAGAGCCTAAGAGACCTGTAGGACACCATTGAATATGTCAACATAATCATGGAGTTCTGGAAGGAGAGGAGAGAGATAAAGTAACAGAAAGAATATTTGAAGAAATAATTCTCAAACTTCCTGAATTTGATGAAAGATGTGAATCTACACATCCACTAAGCTCAATGAATTTCAAGTGCAATAAACTCAAAGAGATCAACATTGAGACATATTATAATAAATTGCAATAAATTATAATAAAAGCACAAAGGGAGGATGCTGACAATAGCAAGGATCCTCCATAAGATTAACAGTTGACTTCTCATCAGAAACCATGGAGGCTGGAAGACTGTGGAGGGCATATTCAAAGTGCTGGGGAAGAAAAAAACTGTCAACCAAGAATTATGTATCTGTCAAAACTGTCCTAGAAATGAAGGAGAAAGTAAGACATTTCCACATAAAGAGAAACTGAAAGTTTGTTGCTAGTAGACATGCCCTACAAGAAATGCTAAAAGCAGTCCTTCTAGCTGAAATGAAAGTATACTTGGAAGTTACTTGAATCCATACAAAGAAATAAGAACATCAGTAAAGGTAATTACATGGGTAAATATAAAATTTAGCATTAATGTAATTTTGGTTTTTAATTTCTCCTTTTTCCTTCATGACTTAACAGACAATTAAATTAAATTATAGTTATAAATCTATAAAGATGGGCACAAAAATGTATGAAGATGTAATTTGTGACAATAACAACATAAAGGGGAACAGCTGGATAGGAACAGAGTTAATGTATGCTATTGGAGCTAAGATGCTATTAATTCAAACAATATTGTTATAAATTAAGATGGTGTTTGTAATCTCCACAGAAACCACTAAGAAAATAGCTACAAGTCATTTGATACATGATTAAAAAAAGAATCAAAATGATGTCTAGAAAATAGTTATCTAACACAAAAGAAAGTGGTAAAAGAAGAATTGTGGGACAAAAAAATACAAGACATATAGAAAGCAAATAGCAAAATGGCAAAAGTAAGTTCTTCCTTATCAGTAATTATATTAAATATAAATGGATTAAACACTACAATTAAAAGATAGAAAGTGTTAGAAAGGATTAAAAAAACATGATCCAACTATATGCTGTCTATAAACGACTCACTTCAAATTCAGTGACACAAATAGGTTGAATATCCAAGGATGAAAAAACATATTTCATGCAAATAATAACCAAAAGTGGGCTGGAGTGGCTATACAAAGCTGGAGTGGCTACACTAATATCAGGCAATCTAGACTTAAAGTCAAAAATTGGTACAGGAGACAAAGAAGGATATTATGTGATGATAAAAGTATCAATCCATCAAGAATATATAATAATTGTAAACATATATGCAATAACAACAGAGCTTCAAAATATATGAAGCAAAAACTGACAGAATTGAAGGGGGAAATAGTTCAACAATAATAGTTGTAGAATAAAACAACTAGATAAAAGATAAACAAGGCAATATGGGATATGACAACTATAAAACAATTATACCTAACAGACATCTGTAGAACACTCCATGCAACAACAGCATAATACACTCTTCTTCAATGCACATGGAACATTCTCCAGGATAGACCACATATTAGGCCACCAAACAAGCCCCAATGAACTTAACAAGATTGAAATCATACAAAGTATCCTCTCTGATAACAATGGAATGAGATTAGTAATAAATAACAGAAGGAAATTTGGGAAAGTCAGGGATTTGTGGAAATTAAACAACACATTCTTAAACAACCAATTGGTCAGAGAAGTTATCAAGATGGAAATTAAAAATACTTTGAGATGAATTAAAATGAAAATACATCATTTCAAAACTTATGAGATGGGGTGAAAGCAGTGCTCAGAGAGAAATTTGTGTCTGAAAACATCTGTATTAAAACAAAATAAAGATCTGAAATCGTTAACCTAAAATTCTACCTCAAGGAACTGAATAAAGAAAAGCAAACTAAACCCAATGCAAGCAGAAAGAAAGAAATAATCAAGATTAGAGCAGAGAGGAATGAAGAGAAGAGAAAAAAAATGGTATGAAAACAAAACTAAAATATTGATTCTTTGACCAGAACGAATATGAGGATATTACTACCAACCTTACAGAAATAAAATAGATTAAAAGAGAAGACTATGAATGATGGTATCCCAACAAATTAGATAACTTAGATGAAATGGACAAATTCCTAGAAACACATAAACTATCAAAACTGATTTAATAAGATATAGATAATCTGAATAGACCTAGTAAACAGTAAAGAGATTGAATCAAAAATCAAAAAACTTCCTACAAAGAAAAGCCCGGGACAAGATACTTTCAATGGTGAATTCTACCAAACATGTGAAGAAGAATTAACACCAACCCACCTCAACTTTTCTCAATAGATAGAAGAGGAGGGAAAACTTTCTAACTTATTCATGAAACCAATATTACCCTGACTCCAAAATCAAACACAGACATCCTTAGAAAGGAAACTATAGACCAATATTGCTTATGAATATTGATGCAAAAAGCCTCAATAAAATACGAGCAAGCTGAATTCAGCAGAAGTTTAAAAATATTTTACACTATGATCCAATGATTCATCCCAGGAATATGAGGGTGGTTCAGCATTTAATAATCAATTAATGCAATATACCACATGAACAGAATTTTTTTTTTTTTAATACTTGACACATTTTATTCAATCCTCAACAACCTGGGAGGTGGCTATAAACTATCAGCACAACTTACAAATATGGAAACAGAGGCTCAGAGAGATTAAATAACATATTTCAAGCCCTCCACCAAGAGGGGGAGGAGCTGGGATTGAAAACCTGATATGACTAAAAAGTCTATATTCTTAATCTCTGGTCTTGAATTTCTAAACATACTTAAGTAATTAAGTCCCCTAATGATTCACACACTATGTATCTCCAAAAGAAGAAAAAAAATTAGACTATTGCCTAATAATGGAAAAGTAGTTGTTGTGATAATCATTCAATTCAATGTTGAAGAAAGACAATATTTTATTGAATACTTACCGTAAGCACATTGCTGTGTCAGAAGTTGATGACATGCTCCCAAAGAGCCTACATCCAGCCTGAAGCACACAAGGCTGCCCAGGATTGCATTATGTATTACATAAAGCACAGCACCTCTGTGTCATCTTCTTTCTTTCACATGCTCTAAATTGGGATATAATTCATAGACTTGTAGTTATTCTTATTCTATTGTTATCCCTACATAGAAATCCACCTGAATTTCTTTTCTGTTAATATTTCACATGAACAGAATTTTTTAAAACCAATACACTTATCTCAATTGATGCAGAAAAAGCATTTGACAAAATCCAAAATCTTTTTATAATAAAAATATTAAATTATATACATATACAGTACCATTAAAATAGTAAAATACTTAGGAATAAATTTAACTGAGAAGTTGCAAGATTTGTGGACTGACAACTACAAAAATTGTTGAAATAATTTTAAAATAGCTAAATAAATGGAAAGACATCACACATGGTACCGGATTGGAATACTTAATATTGTTAAGACAGCTATTCTCTCCACATTGAGGTACCGGCTCAATGCATTCCATATTAAAATCGCAATTGCCTCTTGTAGAAAGGGACAGCTGATCCTAAAATTCATATGGAATCACAAGTGACACAGAATAGGTATATAGATCAATGGAATAGAATTGAAAATACTGAAAATTGGCATCTATGGCCAACTGATTTTTGACAAAGGTGCCAAGACTATTCCATTTGGAAAGAATAATGTTTTCGACAAATTGTGTTGGGAAACCTGGATATCCACATGCAAAAGAATAAATTGCGATACTTCTCTCACACCATATGTAAAAATTAACTCAATGAAAGAGCTAAAATTATGAAATTCTTAGAAGAAAACATAGGGTAAATATTCATGACCTTGGATTTGGCAATGGAGTCTTAGATATAGCATCAAGGATACAAGCAACTAAAGAAAAAATAGAATATCTGGGCTTCAACAAAATTAAAAACTATCATGCATCAAAGAACACTATCAGGAAGGTGAAAAGACAACCCTCAAATGGGAGACAATATTTGTAAAACTTCAGAATTATAGAGAACTCTTATAATTCAACAATTTAAAAAAAAGCAACCAAATTTAAAAATGGACAAAAAAACTTGAATAGAAAATTTTCCAAAGAAAGTATATAAATGGCCAAGAAGAACATGAAAAGAATCTCAATATCTTAGTCATTAGGGAAAAGAAAATTAAAATCACAGTAAGATATCACTTCACAACCACTAGGATGCTAAAATTTGAAAAAAATAAAAAAGAAAAGAAGTATTAGTGAGGATGTGGAGACACTGAAACCCTCATATACGGCTAGTGGGAATGCAAAATACTGCAGCTGCTACAGAAAACAGTTTGAAAATTCCTCAAAATTTAACATAGATTTAACATATGACCCACCATTCCACTCTTAGGTATATATCTCAGAGGAGTGAAAACAGGTATTAAAACAACCCTTGTACAGGAATGTTGATAACAGCATTATTTATAATAGCCAAAAAGTGGAAATGACCTAAATATTCATCAACTGATGAACGGATATATAAAATGTTGTATATACCTTTGGAATAATACGTAATAGAATATTATTCTACCATAAAAAGGAATGAAGTATTGATACATGCTGCAACATATATCAACCTTGAAACATTATGCTAGATGAAAGAAGTCAGACATAAAAGTCGACATGTTGTATGACTCCATTTATATGAAATGTGCAAATCCATAGAGGTAGAGAGCAGATTAGTGGTTGCCAGGGGTGGTGGGGAGAGTGGAACGAAGAGCAACTACTTAATGAATATCAGTTTTATTTTGGGGGTGATAAAAATGTTCCGGAATTAGATAGTGGAGATGATATAACTTGTGAATTTACTAAAAATCCCTGGATTGTATGCTATAAAATGGTTAAAATGATGAATTTATGTTGAATGGATTTTATCTAAAAACAACCTGAAATTGCACATTAAAAGTACACAATGGCATACCTGAAAATATCGAGCCATGACAATCAACATTGAGATGTAGTCTAGTAAAATTAGTTGACTTGAAAAGAAAATTCTTTTGGACATTTAAATAACAGCGAGTTCATTAAGGAAAAGAAAAAATAGATCATCAGATTTTTTAATGGAAACCTTTTATCTTAGAAGAAAATTGAGATATTTAAGATACTCAAGGAAAGAAAATGTGACCCCCAAATTTGACAACCAGTAATACTGATTTTCAAGCATAAAGGGCATAAACTGTTTTAAACATTCAAGAACTCAAGAAATATTGTTCCTGTGAACGCTTCTTAAGTAATCTATTAGAATGAGCTTCAAACAACAGAAAAAATAAAAAGATATCAACATAAGATCTGATGGATCTGATGATGAGCATTACATATACAGCTATTATGAGGACTAAAATTAAATGAGGGTTACAAGAATCTAATAACAGTTGCTTGTCACTTAACGATGGGGATACATTCTGAGAAATGTGTCATTAGGCAATTTCCTTATTATGAGAACATCATAGAGTGTACTTACACAAACCTAGGTGGTATAGCCTGCTACACACCTACGCTATACAGTACTAATCCTATGGGACCACCATCACACATGAGGTCCATAGTTGACAGAAATGTCCTTATGTGGCACATGACTGTATATAATAATCTATATGCTCTCACAATGCATATATAGAATAGCTATGAAAGTTGAGTCCATTTGGGTAGTTTATGCTTTTCCAAGAATTTGCCTATTTCACCTAAGTTTTCAAATTTATTGACATAAAGTTGGCTGTACTAATCTCATATATTTTAATATTTGCTGAATATTTAGTTTCATCTTCTAATTCCCAATTTCATTTATTTAGGCTTGCTTTCTCTTTCTTTTTCACTTTATCAGTCTTGCCCAAGGTTTATCATTTTTTTCTAGTCTTAGCAAAAAAACAACTTTTCCCTTTGATGACACTCTACTGTCTTGTCCCAACTAATTTCAGCTCTTACCTTTACTGTTTCATTTCTCAACTTTTTGTTCTTAGTCGTTTTTTAAAATTTGTTAAGTTCAATGACTAACTCATTAATTTTTAGTTTTTCTTTTATTCCAATAAGCATTTAAGACTATAAATTTCCCTCAAAAAATTACTTTATCTCCTTCTCAAAAATTTGATAGGGATTATTTTAACTATCATTAATTTTCCATTGTGAGTTTTATTTGGGCCTGCTCAGGCTCCAGACTTAGTTTTCCCTGTGATCAGCACGTGGGCTATGAAAATCCAGCCTCTAGGTCCCCATGGATTATTGATATCTCCAGAGGTAAAGCCACCTCCTGCATTCTCTTAGCCCTATATATTATTTCTTGTCATTCGTGCCTTTTGAGGAATTCTCTTGCATTCTGTCACATATTTGAAAACATTATATTATGTTACACATTTTATAGATGCATTTTCAGAAATTTCTTTGTGTCTCTCGTCCAACATATTACCAAAAATAGAAGCTCAGCAGTTATTCCTATAAATATCCGTGATACTCTAATTCTAGAGGGCAGAGGTTGTTCCTAAATGGTGTGTTTCCTCAGTTTGAAGGCCTAACACAGTGCACTATGTTTTCAAATTCGAATAGAAGAATGAATATGTGTCTGTTTGGAATATCTTGGCAAGTAATTGGAAACCAAATTAAGAAAATCTATATAATATTATGAACTAAAGCTCACTTATTTTATAATATGAACATATGATTTAAATTCTATAGCATCATTTTAAACAAAAATTCTAGAATCAGATTTTATTAGAAGTATTTTTTACATAGTGAAAAAGCAGCCTGTCTAATTTTTTAAAATACCTTGAAGAGGGCAATAGTCACTCTAGTTTTAGTAGCTTCCCAAAGGGACTAAACCAAAATATCCCAAAATGAGTTTTTGAAGATTTTTCTTTACAAGTGAAATTTTAGTTGTTGTGAATTTCTATTTTATCAATAATTCAATAATAAACCATCAAAGAGAAGAAAAATACCCTGACCAGTCAAGAAAATAGATGGAAATACTTTTCCATAGCTTCAACACAAAGTTTATTTAAAATACAGACACACACACTCATAAACACACACACATCATGCAGGACATAGATATAATTTCTTTGCTGGAATCTGCCCAAAATACAAACTTAACTTCCTTGTGTTAACCTAAATACCATGGGACTTTTAATGATCATAATTCTTTATGTCTAATCTAAGAGATGGGACCTCCAACCAGCTCAATTCACTAATACCCCACTGAGGCCGTGAATCACCACTGACTCAGATACATACCCCCTGGTGAACCCCTCACAACACACTTGCCTTAGCTTTTTAAATCCGACAGATCAATTGGGTACAATTGCACAGGTGGAACATTTAGGCTTAAGTTCTTTTTTTCATGTTCAATCTGTCCTTCTCCCCTTCATCATCAGACTCATTCCCCATGCTACTGAGAGTTTTTTTTAGAAAAATATCCTATTTTACTCCTTTCATTCTATACCCCCTTTCCCTTCTGCCTGTTTCTTTGTCCCCTTCTCCTTACTTCCAAAACACTGTATCTCTTTTTCTCTTTCTCCATTTCCTTCTCTGCTGTTCTCCACAGAAGTTTAGTGTTAGTATTGAACGTCTTGCCTCTTTTCCTTATCAAGGTTCAATTTAATCTACTTGGTGAGATGATATACAAGTAAGATGTCCTTCTAAATCTTGCTTCCTGTTGTCAGGCTGAAGGAGAAAAACAGGATAAATCTCAGCTTCAGTTGTTAAAAGGTGTAATTTCCTTAGGAGCTTGAATTTGATCCCTTCAAGTTTTGCCCTAAAGCACATTCATTTCACTTTTAATTGATATGTCTCCACATTGGTCAGAGTCTGATTCTTCCTAGAGCCCAGAATAACTTCTCTCTACTTGATGCTGTCTTTGGTCACTGTTTATGCTCTCTCTTGTCAAAGTCACAATGTACTTGCTTCCATTTACCACGGTTGGTCTCTCTTCTTTTCCCTTCACAGTTTCCATGCCAAGTTATGTTTTCTGGGTAGGCTGAATCTATTTTTTTTTCCTGAAAGAGTAGACACTAGGGATCTTATTACGGTAGTCACAATTTCTCTAATAGATATGTTAGTTTTGAGCATGACGTCTGATGTTTCTAGGAGTCTTCAGAGAGAAGTGAATTACCAGCTCCCTCCTGCTGCTGTTATTATTTGGCAGCCACATCTCTGCAGCTGTTCTAGACGGTTCATTTTGTATAGTTAAAAGTGTTTTTTTAAATTTTATATGTTTTCTTATGTATCTTCACTATCTAACATTAATTGAACACCTACCACATAGCAAGCGTTGTTCTAAATACTTTACAATATTATACCATTTAATCCCCACAGAGATGCTGTGAAATTGGTAAAATTGTCCACATTTTGCACCTGCAGAAGTGGAAGCAAAGGGAGAAGTCTGGGTCACATGCCTTCTGAACCCTGGTGGTCTAACCCCTAGTCCTCACACTTAATCATTATTCCACAGCTGCCTGCTTGGATAATCATGATGAGCTTGATTTGGGGAATTTCACATTTAAATAGCAAGTGCCAAGTGCTTTATTATTTGGTTAGTTGCCCTTCTTATTGGCCCTGAGGAATACAGAAAATATTGTCATTTAATTTTATGGCTGGTGAAAATTAAGCAGTTTGATTTTAGATTTCTTGATGTTCCCCATTAATGACTCCCAGTCTGCTGCTTTACAGACCAGCAAACATTTTACTCCTCCAGATAGCATGAGGCATTTGGATTTTATTAATAGAAGAGTAGTCATGGCATCATTATTAATGCAGTATTTTTAAATTTTAGATTAGGAAAAAGCAAAAATTAGAGAAGTCTGAGGAAAAATATATGTAGCTATTCAAATAGTCTTGCAAACTTACAAATAAAACTATAAATAAAAACAAAAGAATGAAAACATTCTTTATGCAGGCAATCCCAAAATGTATTTAACTAGCACTTATAAAGCACCTAGTATTTGCAGAGCATTCTGCAAGGTACAATAGGAGACTGGCATCAATTGTAAAGGAACACTTCTTAGATGGAGGGCTTTATGAGTGTCACTTGTGTACACAACTGCTCGTGCTCAATTCCCTCTCAGTGGTGTGGTTGATGACGAAGAGAATGCAAAGAATCATAATGGAATGTCATTTAATAATAGACCAGAATGCCTTCTTGAATGTCAATTCTTATCTCAGTGGCCCCATAAACAGAAAAGGAAGAAACACAAATATGGATAGAATAGGAAAGAAAGCAGTTAAATTCAAATGGAAATTGCTATGGAGGCCAAAGCAAATAACACAAAATAAAGAAGGTCAGATTCATTAAGCCCTCCATTAATCAGCTCTGCCAGAGTTGCTCCCACTTTCCCATTGTCGACTTCCTGTTCAACACTAGAGGTAGACTTTTTGACAAGAGATCTCACGAGCATCCTCCAAATACATGAACTAATGCTTATTTTAAGACTTAGAGTGTATGAAACAGAGATATTTAAATCTCAAAGTTATTTAGAATTAGCTGTTGAGAAGATGACTTTCAAATTTTCCCCTCAAGATCCTCATTCCTGTTTGCTGCCATCTTGCAAGGCTTATAATATCTGATCAAGAAATGATTCACAAGGTCACCTATTCCCAGACACTCAAAGGACAGGGCAGGAAAAATGCTACTCTCCCCAGTTAAGCCAACCACAAAGTTCCTGGAAAGCTCATTGACAGCTTAATCAAATGGTTATGGCAGTTTTAATTCCTTGGACTGTTTCCGGCTTGCCCTTCAGTAAGTAAATGGAACTTGGACAAGGATGAGTTTACAGTATCTTCATTGGCAAAGAGAATGTCAGTGCATTTGTTATTCCACAAGAATTAAATATCCCTGAATATAATTCAACATGTATGTCTACTCAGAGAAAGGCGGATGGAGAACTGAGGAGATTGGAAGCTGAGAGAAGTGGACGATTTTTTGTTCTAAAGGAATAAAACAAAATCTGAGTTTGGGCCTCAGTCATCCAGGAACTTATCTCTGTATTTCATCTTCCTTGTTTCTAGAGACAGAGAATTTAAGACACGTAGTGTTGTCCTGTCCAATTATTGACACAGGGCTGTCTCACACAATAGCCTTGGCAGACAGTTTATCTAGACTCTGTATGAACATCTCCAGTGATAGCAAAGTCCGTCATGGAAAAGAACTACTGATTCCACTGCTTTACAAGTCTAACAATTTAAAAAATAAATAACGGTCTTCTTATTTTTGAGAAACTTCTATTTATCTTAGTAATGACCCTGACATACCTTATATTTGTGACTGACCTTCATATATTTTGAGAGAGCTGTCAGTCAAACTCAGCTATCTCACGTCTCTGTGGCTAAAATCCTCAATTCTCAGTGTTTAATGACCCCATTTCGTTAAGATATTGTTCACAAAATATAGTTTTTAAATCCTTCACTACTCTGCTCACCTCCTAGACATGATGTTAATGTTCAATGGCTCGCAAAAATGTGGTGTTCTGCAAAGTAAGAAAGATAAAAGCAACCCCTCTCAGCCAAAGGCAGGCAGGGCACTATCAGACAGGCCTATGTGTTGCCAGGAGCTGACCTGGAACTCACAACAAGGCTATGGTGTTCTCCTGTTGAACATAAACAATTGCACCAAACACCAACCTAAGACAATGGCGCTCTGACCATGATGGATTAAGCCAAAAACAAGACCGCCTTGTAGGCATTACACAGAAATAACCAAGTATCCTTTATCCTAACTAATATGAGTTCCTGCTGGTTTTTTTTCCTTCTTTATCAACTGTGGCTTTTAGCCTCACTTCATTCCTCCTACTTCTCAATAAAAATTACTAAGATACCCAGTCATAATATTGACAATAGGACAACGTGTGGCAAAAAACCATTTGATATAGGATCTGAGAGGCTAAGATAAAGCAATAATAACAGTAGTACTACCATTATTATTCCTACTAGTAATAACACAATAAAATTAGAGCAAATTTTCATTAAGTACCTAGTCTAGATAGTGGCAGGCTGTGTGCTAAACAATTTACCTACATTATCTCTTCAATATGCACAATTTATGAAATAAGTATAGTTATACTCATTTTATGGAGTAGAAAAAAGTGAGTCTTGTGAAAGTAATTAGCATAAGATTGCTAAGCTAATAATTAAAGATTGGAACCAAGACCTACAATCCACACGCCAAGATTTTATTCACTCAGTGGGGCTGACGTTCTTGAAGTGATCATGTCTAACCAAAAGAAGGGTGCCTTTTGAAACCTGCCTGACCAGAAGATGCATACTGAAAATCCTCAAAAATGTGCACATGTGACAATTATGACTCTTAATGCAAGAAGAATCCATGCCAGTCTTGGCTTAAACATCCCTTCTTTGAAGAATTTCCATAAAGTTTGGGTAATTTTTATTATTTCTATTAACTCTCAGTTCCAAATACATCTGCCAATTCTTATATGCCAAGTACCAACTAAAAGGTTGTTCTGTATCAGCCAAATTATCATTTTGTTCCATCTCTCACTAAGCTCCCACTGCCTCATCAAAAGTTGGAAATATTGGTGCCCAAATTCTACTGTATAATCAGTTATTGTTTGTCCCCATGATCTTACTCTGACCAAGAAGATGATGCTATTTTATAAAATCTTCTCCAGCTCACTTTTGGAAATTCAAATAATCTGTTTGGTGATTTGTACTGATTAAAAAACAAAGATTATAATCTAGTAATGCTTGTTAGAAAAGGTTAGGAGTAAAATTACTCAAAAAATACACATTTTTCCATCATGAAAATTAACAAAATTACAAATATTACAAAATTACAAAAATCATTAACAACACTTCAATGTACCAAAGACACTGAGTGAAACTCCACAGCTAATGTTAAGAAAGGACTCCAAGTCATTCCTAGAAAAACAAAAAAAGGCAATCTATATAGTTCACCCTTTCCCCAAAAAAGTCAACAAGCTCTGTTAGTAATTTCAGAAAATACCTACTGAAAACAATGTCAATTTCTGAGGAAAAGAAAGAATTTAGCTGTTTAGTTACCAAGATATTATTTGGCTCCCATTTTGTTCCAAGTGGTGCTGGGCTGAAAGCTTTGAGAATTGAAATCATTTTCTCTGAGTATTCGTGGATCGTGTATATAATGGCGGGCAGCTTTAGGGCAAATGACTCCACCCAGAATCTGAAAACAGCAGTACAAATTAGCAAAGCCCACAAGCCAAGGATCTATGAGAAATTAGAAATAATACTATAGGCAAGTGAGATGTGATTTTATTAAACGGTGAAAAGATCACCACGCTAAATGTCATAGAATGAGAGATACAGAAAGAGTCTTAAGTATAATTGTATGGCTTTATAATTTTTCATTTTAATGTATCTCTCATCCATTTACTGTAAGCTGGATGAAGACAGGAACCATGTCCGCCTTGACCATTTTTGTATTATAATTCTTTAAGAGAATAAATGAGAGAATGAAATAATGAAAATCTACCAGCCCTCTTGCAATGTACATCTTTTCCTTTGTGTGTCCAGAATTCACTCCACATTTATCTCATAGCAGGACATCCATTTTCCCAATGGACCTACAGGTTTTCTACTCTCAGCCCACCTGTTTCAGGTGAGGCTAACAACCCTTCACCTTTGATTAAAGGCATGTTATGTGATCCAGTGCAAACGCATCAGCATACTCCATCTCTCTAGCTATAGTAATTTATTTGGGGAAGGGCACATGACCCAAAAGAGATTAGTGAAACTAAATTCTAGAGATTTGGAAGAAAATTTTAGGTTGGGATTCTTGGTTATATATTTTGAAGACTACCACATGAGAATGAAATTAACATAAACTAATAATAAAGGGCCACTAGAGATAAAGAGATAATGAGTACACACACACACACACACACACACACACACACACACACACACACAGGAAAGAAAAAGATACAGAAAGAGTATTCTGGTGATACTTGTTTGTTCTGACCGTTCTTGAAGCTTGGCACCCTGAGCAAATAAATTACTTTTTTATGCTCAAATCATTTTGAATTGGGTTAATTTCATTTATAACTAAAAGAGTTAATAATACACTCTTCCTGTACAGATGGAGAAACTAGAGTTCAGAGAAGGGAAGTACCCTACCCTTCCTTAGTTTTAATAATTTGTAGTGAAAGAACTGTCACTAGAACCAAGGCTCCTAACTTCCAGATCTTTCCACCTTGCCAGGCTGCCTTTATTAAATGATGCATTGTGCTTATTAAAGACATGGAAGTTTAAGAAAAATGATACCTATAATTTTACATTTAAACCAATACAACAATTTTCTTGGAGAGTAGAACCAAAAAACTACTTCTGTAAGATGCACCCCTTTTTCTCAATTATGTTCCTCCAAATTGGAGGCAGGATTTGAGTCTCTGAGTTCATTTGGTCCTTTAGGTTTCTGCTGAAGCTGCCCAAAGATGAGCCAATTGTGCCCAAAGGGTAGTCTAAGAAATAAATTTAGTAAAATTACTCGTTGAAATTCTTATTACCAGAAAGAGTACTTGTCCATTCGGCAGGTAATTTGTAGTAATGTTTAGTAATTGATAGCAATTTCTAGTAATTAAATGCTGAGCCATTTCTTTACTTAATATTGGTTTCACTTGGTGAACCCAGTACTAAGAAGAGGAATTAGCAGTTGATGGCCATGTCTGGTATTTAAATGCTTTACGGAGGAGAGGAAGTACGGAGTTAAGGAGGAAGTAGCTAATGTAGGGGTTGGATTGCCTAAGTGGTTTTGTACTGAAGTAAATATTTCAGATTATATGATTAATAGACATTGGGGTTGAGTGAAAGGGAAAAAGAATACATAACCGGAATACATTGGGCTTTTAATGGATATGAATTTCTAGCTAATTTATTGCCCTTTGGGTTAACTCCAAACTCTCCATATTTTCTAGAGGGATAAAATAACTTAAATCTATTGAAAGATTCTATGAAAGACATTTGAATCCATTATGCTAATTGTCATTGTGATAATTTATGGATTCGTAGATCAGAATAGAATTTCTCTTGCTAGAATGGAATTTCCTTTGCAATATACTTTCATTCTGGAAGATCAAGGAGTAAACTTGTAGCCAGGATTATGTTTATAATATATTGGATATTATACAATTGTTAAAGGGTTCTATATAGTCACTGAATTAACTTAATTCTAAGCTCTGATTGGCTTAAAATACCATTAATCTGTTTCATATACATGTATAAAACTTAAGAAATAAGTTTAAGTTGAGGGTTTGCAAGTACATATGTCACAAGATACAAATTTTCAAAGTCAGGTATTTTATTTTCTCTTTGAAGTGCTGGCCACTGGATCTACCTTCATTTGTTTTTCTATCTTCTTGGACACTCCCCCACTTCTCTCCTCTTTTTTAGCCCTTTTGGCAACTATAGCATCTTGTGGGATATTACTTATTGTTGTTTCATGACCTACATCTCAGGGTTTTTTTTTCTTTTGCAGAAGTCCTTTGAAACCCTACAACTCTAAAAATTTAAGTGCTATAATGTTCAACAATCAATGTCTTATCTTGAGAAGTCCATAGGTCCCCAAAGAGCAATTTTCACCATTTCTTCTTTCTAAGTAAATAGTAACAAAGAATTTACATATTAGTACGTAATTTAAAATCCTCAGTATTTTAAAGCACATAGAGATGAAGCAATCACTATTTAACAGCAAGTGCCAGAACTACTCTGAATCAGTGATGATGGATGGATATAAAACTTTTTCTTCTAGACTCTCTTCATAATATGGGTATTTATGGTCTGGGTAAATCATTGAAATCATCAATCTAATTCCTTTCAGTCTTTAAATATCTGAAAGAAAATAATATTTTGGCACCATCAATAAACTGGGATAACTTTGAAAGACAACCAAGGGAAGAAGGCTTCATTCCTAAGCCCTTGAACTCTTGAATCCTCCTGGGTTATTCATCTATTTAAATGTATAGTGGTTGAGCTATCATCAAAATGTAATGACATCTTCTGTCATTGAAACCAAGCAACTATATTTGTCAGGAGAAATCTAGTTACGTAACTGCCTTGAAAGGTTAAAAAAATATATATATATACACATATGTAAATATATACAGATATGTAAATATATATATATATATATAATTAAAAGCATGGTTAGCTCTGCATAAAATTGTAAAGTAAGGGAAGTTAGCTTCTAGGTTCTGCCTACTTCATGCCTCTTCTCTCATAACTCTCTTTCCTTTTTCTCCAACAGCTCAGAGTACCTACAATGCTCTAATTCAGCTAGCTTCCTCCCATAGCACGCTCTTCATTTAGCAGTACTGTGTATTCTGAAACAATTACTCCTTTCTCTTCACAGCAAATAATTTGGAATAATATTTTGCAGTTAACATCAATTTCTACTAGTAATAGATCGTTGTAGTGGACAAAAATGGACTTTATGGCCAAACATACTCATATTCAGATCCTTGGTCTCAGGTCTACCAATGTTTGACCTGGAAAAATTGCTTTCATCTCTCTGTGGCTCAGTTTCTTTCTCTCTTTGTTCTTTCTTTCCTTCCTTTCTTTCTTCTTCTTTCTTACTGTAAAATGAAGATAAAAGTTGTCATTTTGATGTTGCCTTGAGGAAAAAACGTGATTAAATCTGCAAAAGCACTGTGCTCAGCTAATGTTACTTTTCACATTTATATTTGGCTAGGTATCAATTAAGGAAAAACTGCTAGTAATACTAGGTAATATTTGATGAATAAATGAAAATCAATGGGATGTGTTGGAGTAGGTGAGGAAGATATTTGGTTGAAAACTCATTCGGCCTGACCTGCTGACCACCAACCTGCTGAGTTCCCCTGCTGACCACTGACCTGCTCTGCCAGCAGAAGTATCCCACCACGGTTGTAAAAGGGGCATTCCTGTCATACATGATGTGTGCTCTTTGTTCCAAGACGGTATATGACCACCCTGTACACCCCATTTCTTTGGTACGCTTCCTTCCTTGGGAAAAGAAGCCATAGGGTATAGTCCTCAGACGTGGATCATATAATAAATTCACCCCAATTTTGATTTATAGATTGATTATGGATTACTTGCTTCCACATATTTATTGAGGGCTTACTATATATCTGGCACCCTTCAAGGTCTATTTTTTAAATGCTGCCCCCTCCCTAAAATATTTAATAATATCCCCAGTTAGTATGATCTCTTTTTTCTTTGATAATTTTAATATCTTTTGTGTGTTGTGAATCTATTCACATTTGTATCTGTGTATCTTACTCTTCTTACAAGTACCTAACTTCTTGAAAATAATACTCCACTTTGGACATCTTTTTATTTCATGCCTAATCACACAATTTTAAATAGAATTTGCACTGAGTCAAAATAAATCAAATTAAATTAAATTTAAAGACATCGATAAATAGTCTCATGCTGAGGTGTAACTTCTTTTACGTATATACAACAAACACACACTTGAATACATCTTATGATGGTGAAATTTAAGAATCAAAAATTAGTTGTTAAAGGGAATGTTTTGGATGAGTCTGGATAGAAAGACAGAGTCCAACTTATATTCCAGAAATTACTGCCCCAACTATTACAACTCAGACTCTTCAATTGGCGTTATGACATGTCCACTTTGGCCATCATGTTCTTTTTGTTTTTATTTTATTTTATTTTTTTATTTTTTGTTTTTCTTTTTTTGTGTGTGAGGAAGATCAGCCCTGAGCTAACATCCATGCTAATCCTCCTCTTTTTCTTTTCTTTTTTTTTGCTGAGGAAGACTGGCCCTGGGCCAGATGGGCCATGCCCATCTTCCTCCACTTTATGTGGGATGCCGCCACAGCATGGCCTGACAAGTGGTGCTTCAGTGCACGCCCGGGATCCGAACCCGGGCTGCCAGCAGCGGAGAGCCTGCACTTAACCGCTACGCCATGGGGCCGGCCCCTCTTTTTGTTTTTAAAGCACATAAATCTTCTTCCAATTAGCACAATATATACATTTCAGGAACTCAGTGAAAGAAAGAACTATAAAAGTAGAACAGCTTTGCTACTGTTATAAAACTGTTATTGAAGTTACAATCCAGAATATTATCCAGAGTATTTATAATGACTCTCATAATAAAGTCTTCTCAGAGTTCAGAGTTAGGAAAAAATTAATCTCCCAGGAAAACAAAAGCAAAATTCCTATTATTAGCTAATAAAACCATGTAAGCCTTGTGCTTCTCTACTTTCTTTTGCCAAGAGAAAAGTAAGAGCTAAGTTTCATGCTCAAGTAATTACTCCCCTGTCTTCACTCTGTCATGTAGGCCTTTTTCTTTTACCAGTGTTTTAACATTTTTGTAGTATTTTTGCCTTCTAGTAGAGTATATCAAATCCTTTTATGAAGGTGAGCAGAGTAAAGATAATAAATGAATGAATGTAGTGCTTACTCTTTTCTATAACCCCACATTCACTGTCAGGCTGAGTACTTTTTAACTACTGTAGTAAACCCTGTGATGTGCTGCCGGCTACTCCTTCAATGAAGGACTTGGTGTCCAGGTCACAGGAATGCTTGGCAAACAGCTTTCTGCTGTCTGCTCCTTTGAGAATTGCCTCAGTCGCAGAGAGCCACATTATCCAAGGTAACCCTTCTTCCTAGGGCAGCCCACAAGCAATGACTAATCACTGAGAGAGTATAATGTCCAGGTCATCTCAGCACACCCAGGGACAATTCTTACTTTAGAGCATGCCATGCAGTTGCACAAGATTGTCATTGGGAATGCATCTCAGAGCAACTTCTCCCTCTGCTTAATTCTGCTTCATTATCCTCTCGTCCACAAGTTTTGATTCTCAAAGACATTTCTTGGTAAAAATCCTGTACACCAAACTCCATCTCAAGGACTGCTTCTTAGGGAACTGAACCTGCATCATTTGGTACCAAGAGGAGATCAAGAAAGCAGGTCCTAGGATCGGGTTGTAGAGCTGGATCACATGCCTTCTGGCTGGCAGTAGGATCTCATCACCGGTGGTTCATGTTACATATATAGATACTTGCACAAGGTACCTGATTAATTGTTAAAACTTTCACTGGCATTAAATAGGAATGATATACTTCTGTAAGGGAATATATTAGCTGGTTCAACACATTAAGAGTTTGAGAAATATGGGAAAAATAGTAATTACAAAAACAATGGATTTGGATAGCCGTTAAGCTCTATTGATGTTCTGCACAAGATAACAAAAATCTAAGAACCGTTAATCTAACAGAAAGCCAAGTGTGAAAGCCAGAGAGGGCCTCCTTGATAGCATACGAAGAAGCTCTCATTTTCTGCAGAGTGAGAGAAGAGAGTGAGAGAAGAGAAAGTTGAGCACCAGGTCAAAAACTCCCAATCAAAAAAGGCCCTCTTTGCCAAGGTTAGGGTACTTGTTGGCAAAGTATGAGATGCCACCAAATAAGCAGGAGATGTTGGGGATGATGGCCATGAATATCTAGAATCTCCAGATTCTGCTGAACCTTCTGAGTCTGCAGAAACGGCCTAAACATCTCTATTTAAAGCTAGTACCTCCCTATTGCTGGAAGATGGTTCAGACAACACTCAATACAACATATTTCCTCATTCTGCCTTCTTGGCCAGCATGCCTATAACTAGAGATAAGTCACAATATAACCTAGTTACGGATGCGATGAGAGGTGCTTTGCAAGTAACCTTGTTACTTGGCATTACAACCTGGAAGACCTGGCATTAGAGGTATCAGCAATGGTAAATGATGCCATGTAGAGATTATGGCAGGCACCAATGACAGAATCACAACACAGATTGCTGGAGATCTGGAGCAAAGTTATGTCCTGAGAATTATATGCTTTTTTGTAAATAATTCTTGGCATACTACTGGACCTGGTATCGATGGAGTAGATGACCACAGGGTACCAAGTGACAATTGAGCCATAGCTGCTGGTCATGAATTGGGTACTATCTAAACCACTAAGTTGTAGGGTCAGAAGAGTCCTGCAAATATTCAACGAGAGTTCTAAGTGGTACATCCGAGATTAAGTTCAAGCAGGATCAGAGGGCCCATGCAAACTGCACAAACAGATTGCCAAGGTCCCCATGTCATCCATCAGTGTTCCCCAGCACCTCTTCCCCAGCTCACATCTCTGGCCAGATAGGGGATCCTTACACCCAGCAAATGGAAGGAGAGAAAGCACAGGTTGCCTCATGGGTGTCAATGTGGGTATAATCTGAAATACCAACATATGAGTACCAATATACGGGTACAATCAGAAAACGGATTGCACCTACATTACAGCCCTACTCAAGGATAATGGTGAAAGAGAGTGAAAGACAGTGGTGAAAAAGAGTGACGAGCGAAAATCCTCCCTATAAGAGTCTCAGTGAGGCACCTAGTTATACATTTTGCATAGAAATATAAGTGACTCAAGTTCAGAATATATCTGGATTCAAAGACAGCGACAAACGGCTTGGTCAGGTGATCAGGGGCCTGGAAAAAGAAAGATAGATGAAAATATAGCAAAGGGAGCTCTGGGGTAGAGGCAAGTAGAATGGACATGTGGAAGAGAGCAGGAAGTATGAAGATTTTTGCATTGCATGCTAATACTCACGTGAGAGCAATCATCATGGAGGAAGCACTGAACAACCAAGAAGACGTAACAACTTAGCCAGTTGATTTCAGCATCTGTCATCAGCTACCCTATTGTTGGTATTTGAGTCACATGAAAAGTCCAAGGTTGCAAGAATATAGGCTCCATGTGGGCCCAACACTTTGGAATCCACTTCACTTGCCAAGGCTGATATAGCTACTACCAACACCAAATATCCACTGTCATCAATAGAATCCAGTGCTGAGTCCCCAGTATAGCAGCATTCCTCAAGAAGACCAGATGGATTCTTGGTGACAAATCACTGGAAGGACAAGTAATTCATTTTAATAGGAATAGTCATATCTTTCAGATATGAGTTTGCCTTTCCTGCCTACAGGGTCTCTGCCAGTCCCACTGTCTGAAGATTTAAGGAATGTTGGGTACTGGATCCCACATAACATAATGACTGACCAGGGAACCCAGTTTACAACAAAGGAAGTACAAAGCCAAGCTCATGACCATGGGATAAACTAGTCATGTAACATACAACCACCATCAAGAAACTGGTAGAACATCAGAACTGAAGTGCCAGCTTGGAAGTAATGCTTTATGAGGATGGAACACAATCCTCTAGGCTATGGTATACCCATTGAATCAATAACATTTTATATGTAGTTGTGCACCCAATAGGAAGAATACGTGAGTCTAGGAACCAAGAGCTGGAAGCACAAGTAGTCTCACTTATATCACTTCCAGAAACACACTTGGGGATTTGTACTTCTTATATGTTCAATTCTGGGCTTTAAATTTAGAGGTCTTTGTTCCCAAAGGTGAAACACTTCTTCCAGGGGATACAGCAAAATTCCCATTGAATTATAAGTTGTGACTGCCACCTGGGAACAGCAGGCAAGAAGAGTAAGCATTGCCCTGGCAGGGGTAATAGACCATGATGATCAGGAGGAGGTGGGGCTGTGCTATGCAATGAGGATGGAAGGAATATGTTTGCACCCAGGTGAGTGGTTGGTGAGTTGGTTACCTCTAGTTACCCAGTTGGGTGCTCCTTTGCCTAATTTTGAGAGTAGATGGACAAGAGCAACAACCATAGCTTGAGAAGGCTATGGTGACCAGGGGCTCAAAACCATCAATTCTAGCAGAGATGCTAGTGGACAGTGAGTGGAATATAGAATGGATAGTGGAATAAACAAATGATGGCTATCAATTGCCCCCCAGGACACCCCAGACCAGCTGCAGTAGCAGTAGCTATAGCTTTCCACTAACTTTCTTCGTCTAAGATTTCCCCATAAAGATATATCTAGCAGAATCTTGAGACAGCAGCTTCCAGAATTTTTATGAAGATGATCCAAGCAGGCAAGAGATGGGCTATGGTGGACATTAATGTTTTGCTCAACTCGTCCTTCAAGGAAGAACTTGTTTCCCCAGCAACTGGGAGTGCTGAGAGCAGTCAATCTTCAGCTGGCAGCCTTTTCAGGGTTGCCTCAGCTATAAAGGGCCTCCTTGGCCAAGGAGATGCCCTGCTCTAGGTAGCCTGCATCCAAAACTAATCAATGAGGAACTATAAAGGTTAGGCCACTGGTCTAACTTGGAACAACTCTAATGGCAATCCTAACTCCAGAACTTGCCATGTCATCAACTGTGGTTGTCATTGAGCCTGCATCATACCTTATCTTATTTCTCCTCCTAATAACACTTTCTTCTTCTCAATTCCACAGGTGTTGATCGCAAGAGTACTCCTTAATAAACATCCCACATACTAAACACCATTTCAGAGTTTGGTTCCTGGGGTAACCAAGTTCTACCCATGCCAATCAAAGTAGTGATTTGTACAAGTATCTCAGTTGATGACAATATAGCCGATTCATTTAGGGAGTAAGAGCTTAGGTTAAAATCCCAATGTATTTCTTGAATCTTTTACAGGCTGTATAAATAGGTAACAAATCACTGAGAAACTCTTTAACCTCGTATAAGATTTCACTTGATGACCAAGATTCTCTCTAAAGTAAGCATGGGCCTTATGTGTTTTTTGCTAAGTTTAAAATATGTTCAGAGTGGGTTTAATGTCAATTTTGATGGCAATTATTTTGAGTTATTTTTCAAAGGCTTTTTACCATATTTCCCCATCCCAAAAAGGGCAGGCCTCAAGAAGTGTTAATGCTACTCGATACCATTCCTCAAATTTTGATTTTGAACCACTGAAATAAAATTTTAAAAGATTATCCAATTTTGTTGTAAAAAAAAACAAAAGACTCTTACATTTACAAATCCCAAGCACTAATCAAATATGTTATTATTTGAGATATAGCAGAAGCCAATTAGTTAAACATACAGATTCTGGACTTTGTCTCAGACTTTGAAAACCAATGCCCTAAGCTCTTTCATTTCCAAAATCTTATTGTTGGGAAGCCCTTCTCATGCACTTTTCCAGTTACTACCTATCCTCTCCAAAGACAATCACTATTCTTAGGTCATCAAGTAGTTTCGCCTATTGGAATATTATATAAAGGGAATCTTGTGTTATGTGCTCTTTTGTATTTGGCTTATTTTACTCAATATTATATTTCTGAAAGACAGCCACATTGTTGAACTTATCAATACTTTGTTCATTTTCATTACTGTGTAATATTTATTTGTATGGGTATTCCACATGTTTTTCTTATCCATTGTCATTTTGATTTTTTGGGGGGGGGTTGTTTTCAGTCCTCTACATATATTTTGTTGTAAAATGTACTCATTAGTCACGAGTATATATCTAAGAGTGAACTCACTGGATTATAGGGCATGGAAAGCTGAAACTTGATTAGATATCAAATGTTCTTATTGAACATTGTTTCTACAATAATTGTTCAACTCTACATTCATACCAGAATTTCCAGTAGCTCCACATTTTCACCAATACTCTGTATTTTCAGTCCTTTTAATTTAGCTACCATTTCCATGAAATGATAGTTCCACCACTAAAATCACAAAATGTTTATTCTACGTGCCATCCATACGATATTTATCCCTTACTGATTTGTTATTTAAGTATGTCAATTATTTGAAGGCAGGAACACATCACAATAAAATAACAATCATAGACTAAGTATTATTTGTATGTATTTCCTAAGTGGTTTAAATGAGGTAGGTAATAATAGCAACAATAAGAACAACAACATTTACTGAGCACTTATATGTGCCAGACGTTTTGCTAAACATAATTCATGTTTTAACTCACTGAATTTTTACAGTAGCCTATTTTATAGATAACAAAACAGAGGCACAGAGAGGTTACATAACTTACCAAAGTTCACACAGCAAGTAAATAGCAGAGTCAAGATTTGAACTCAGAAGTCTAGATCCAGACAGTGAGCTCTTATTGTCATCATTGTACATTCTACGTTAACGTATATTCTACACTGTACATCCTTCACTGTACATTGTATATGCTAAATTAAGGCTTAGAGAGTTTAAGCAATTTTCCCATGTGGTTAGAAAATGGTAAATCTAGGGTATAAGTCAAAGCAGCCTGCCTACAACTTCTGAAAACTTGCTGCTCTATGGCTCCCCTTGAGCCATGGTGATACTCGTGGTATTTACCACAGATCCCAATGTATGACAAGAGAGTAGTAAGATTTACTGAATTACTGAGTAATTAAAAATATATATACATAACATGGTGGAAGACGTTATGGAAGGATAGTAAGAAGGAAGGAAGGAAGGAAGAAAGAGAAGGGAAGGGAAGGAACAATCTTTTATATTGCACCCACTATGATTTAGGTCAGGGATGGCTATTAGGTTTCAGAGCTCCAATCATTTGGCAGTTACTGTCTGGAGCTTTAAGTTGAGGATTTCGAAGTCCTACTAAAGCTTAGGGAGGAAAGAATTATTGCTATAATCTAGGGGACCAGAGTCCAGGGAATCACATTAGCACATATGCCAAGTAGATACCATATTATTGTTAAGGATGATATACTAGAGATCTTCACAAAAGCTGCTTCAAATAATTTTGAATGTATCCTGAGAGGTAGATTTAATGATTCCCATTTTTCAGATGAGGAAATTAAATGAAGTCATTGAAGCCTTGGTCTCTTCTTACAAACTAATGATTGAATGAGGAAATACTAACAAACCAATTTGAAAACTTCTAATTGCACTTTTAACGGGAACAAGTGCCTGGGTGACTATCCTAGAGGTTCCAGAGGCTTCCACTATCTGAAGATTATCTCGCTTTCTTGTCTGGCTTTGTGTCTCTCCCTCTTCCTCAGCCTAACTCTTGGTCCCAAGCAAGTAAGTTCAAGTTCAGGAAGATCGCTTTCAGCTTCCAGGAAAGCAAGGAGAAAATTAAAATGAAAGTATTTGCTGCTTCTTCCCCTCACAAAGGGAAGAAAGTTTTCCAGAAGGTAAACCTTGTCAACTGGTTACAGCCGTTCTGACAAAGGACCACCGATGTGCAGTTTTAGGATAAAACCGTAGTGTTTTCCAGGTCACATAGGCATACAGATTCAGGCACTGTATAAGTTTATAAAGACTTTCTGTCTGTGCTCTGTATGACTTTGGACCTCAGAAGTATTACCTAGTACCTATATAAAACACCTTTTATTTTTTGTTCAGTAGATAGTTAGTTCCATAGTAAATATCTCCTCCCTGCCAGTAGCACAAATCTTAGGAAGGTAGCTTTTGCAAGAATGGAAACCTTTGTTCCCTACCTCTATCCCTCAGTACTCAGTAATCCTGAGCACCAGGAGTATAACAGAGTAGTTAACTTCTGACGATGGTATAAATTTAGGCTTGTTAAAACAAGGATTATTAATACCCCCACAGGTTATCACCCAGACCTAATTTACCCAACCATAAAGTACAATAAGACACAGACCTGTAATTTTGTGGCTCACATAAAATGCCCAAGGAAAGGGACAGAGAAAAAAAAGAGACAGAGAGAAAGAAACTTAAGAACACAGTATAAGAACCTAATAAAGTGAAATGAATTAATCATATTTTAAAGAGCTTGGACTTTGCATTTTATTTTAAAACCAATAATTGCAACAATATTATAATGAGTGTGGTAACTTCTTACAGGCTGTGATGACATTGTGCTCATAATAGACTGGTCGTTAAAATTCCTGAAACATCAGCTCTAGCCTATCTCTGGCTAGATAGGCTTTAAAAAAAATAACTCTCTCTGGGTTTCTCCGATAGAAAATTAAATCCAAAAATATTTAATTGTCATTGCAATTTAGTGTCCTTATCTGTCTTTCAGGGAGTGTTTTGGCTGAAGAACTGTGGTTCTCTTACACGCATTTTTTTCAAGAAGCAAAATAAATCTGACAAGTCAAGCAGAGAAACGGAGATGTATGGGGAAGAACATCAGCTTTTGAGATTTGAGTTCAAAACTAAGTTTTGCCACTGATAAATTGTAGCACTTCAGCAAATCTCAACTTCTCGAGACTTCTCTGTTTCCTCATCTGTAAAATAGAGATGAGAATGCCTATATCATAAGGTTCGTATCTTTACCCCAGAGCATGACATATAGTAAGTACCTAATACACTTGAATGACAGAGTAATTACATTAGGTAATTCTATGAGGTAGTTTAAGTATCCAGCACATAGTAGGAACTGAATAAATGGTGGCCATTATCCTGTATCAATTGCTACAGCTTATTGGTGTTGGATGGTCAGCCTTGGCTTTGTGAGGCAATAAGTAAAGCTTTTTCAAAAAGTCACATCACATACACAAAGAAAAAAATGAGGGAAAAGATCAGGTCAGAATGAATCGCTTTGTATGTATATTGTTATAAGCTAATGATTTAACTCATGGTTTTACCTCATCTAATTTTTTTTCTGTTTTCTCCTACTGCAGGATCCGACTGTTAATACACTTAATGAGGCAAAGAAGCATAGCAGTATATCTGAGCAATTAAAGCTTCTTCATTCAGACAGCAGTAAAGCCTGCAATTGTCTCCTTTCTGCAAGGAAGAACAACTTCATAGTTTATCGAACAAGTCAGATCTTGATCTGGCTCTAACTCTTCTCCTCAAAAGTCTCTGCACTTTGCTGTCCTCACCTAACTCTCTGAAAGGATTTTTTTAATGGAAAGGATCACAAATCAATATTGTCAAGACATATGCAGGCTCAGTATGTTCTCCAAGCATAAGTGTTATTTGGGACAATCCCAATGCAATAGGCTTCTCTCACTTTCTGCTCTTCATCAACATTTGTTTTTTTTTTTCTCTTTCTAAATGTGAAACAAATAGGGTAGCATCCAGGGACAGCCATGTTTTCTACTGTATTCTAAATGCCTCATTCTTCCCTGACAGTCAAGTTGCCTCCCTTACCAGACTCTTGGACTAGCAAATCCTCACTTCCACTCAGCATACTCTGCCCTGCATAAGTGATACTAGGAGAATGGAGATTACAAATTGGCCTCTTTTTATTTTGAACTTTACCGTTGACCACTTACTTGTACTGGGTAACTACCTTTTGGAGTTTTATGTACATTTCTACATTCTCTGACTTAAAGGGCATCTGAAAAACTGCAAAGCAGCTCAGAAGTGAGCCATAAACTGATTAAAAGTTTAGAGATAATGTTAATGAAGCTGGAATTCTGCTTCCAATAAACAGGCTAAAAGAATGATTTTGCAGTCTTTGAGTAAGGAATGTTTCAGAAAATGGTGACAAGTTCCTTGTGTTCTCCAAGCACATAACAAAAGAAGACATTTTTAAATGGCAGAATGAAGGACTTGGTCAAGGTTGTTAATAATTAAATGGGTTCCATGAGGATGGTGTCTGAAGCTACTTGTAAGTGAACTGGGTTCTCATCTGTCTCAGGGATTTGAGTAGATGTGTGTAGCCTACTATCTTCTCGGGTCGCTTTTTAATCCTGTGAATACAGTGTCAGTGCAGAGAAGAATAAGAATGGGAAGAGGGGCCGGCCCGGTGGCGCAAGCGGTTAAGTGCGCGCGCTCCGCTGCGGCGGCCCGGGGTTCGCTGGTTCGGATCCCGGGCGCGCACCGACGCACTGCTTGGTAAGCCATGCTGTGGCGGCGTCCCATATAAAGTGGAGGAAGATAGGCACCGACGTTAGCCCAGGGCCGTCTTCCTCAGCGAAAAAAAAGAGGAGGATTGGCGGATGTTAGCTCAGGGCTGATCTCCTCACAAAAAAAAAAAAAAAAAAAAAGAATGGGAAGAATACGGGAAAAAGAAAAAGGGAGGGAAAAAGGGAGAGGAGGAGGAGCAGAAGGATAAGGAGAAAGAGGAGAAACCAAACCAAGACTTCTTGGCATTTTTTAAAAACTGCCTACTTCTTCCTGTGGCAGGAGAAAAGAGAGAGCAATCACAGGTAGACCCTGAACTCTCTCTCTGATCCACTAGCCGAAGCCATAGTGCCTTCAGTGAGCAAGGCATCCTAGACACCCTATCTCTTATAGCAAACGCTTCAGGTCTCTGAAAAAGCGAGCAGCCCCACTCACTGTGATATAAAAACACCATACACTAACAAGAAAATGAAACTCATCACCACTCCCCAGGTTGAAAAGAGCTTGTGGCACAGAAAATTATATGAACATTAAAAAACACACACAAACAGCATGTTTACACACTCATCTACTAGTATCAAATTCTGGACAGAGGGTACGCCTCTGGAAAGCAGAAGTGCCTCAAATTACCAACCAAAAAGCAGCATCATCGAAACCTCTCTCCCCCTTCTAAAGATAAACAAACAATTCAATACAGCTTTGTAATGACCACATATTTTCAGCCACAGCAGGTTGCTGCCTAGTGCCCCGCAGGAAAATGACAGATGAATGCTGTTTAATATTTTGCTTGAACAGTTTTTTCTTTCAGAAAACTATTTGCAATACGATAATGAGAAGAGCATAGCTGCAGAGAGCAGCGTTTTGTAAGGATGACTACCTTTCTAGGGCATATCATCGGATACACACTTTGTTTATCCAGAGTGAATTCAGTGGTTAAAATGATTAATTGAACCCATTTTGTGTTACTCATACTAGCTCTTGCAAAGGAGGTGATTGCTATTTTTTCTTAGTGAGTCATACAAAGACGCCAGCAGTACACTGGCAATAACAAAATGACATTTCTAAATTTAGCACTTCATAAATCTTATAAGATGCCAGCCACATCCACTCTGCCCTCCCCCACGTTCCTCTCCAAGTAGTAAATGCGTATGGAGACAAGACAGAGACTTTCTCAGGGCCCATCTCTCTGTTCCTCCCTCAGTATCTACCAACACCTCTGTGCACTCTGCTAGGAGCAATGTGTATATTTCCCAAATGATAGCTTTTATTACTCCATTAAGATGCTAAAATGGTCTGGTAAAAACATATACAGAATATGTGCATGTTTCCAAAAGAGTCCAATTCAATGAATTTTTTTCAAGGGGAGCTGTGGAAACAAGCAAATTTCCTCCTGTCCCCCTATGTTATCTATTCCGTGACATGAAATATGCAGTAGCTTCACAGCCTAAGGAAATGAACATTTTTTTGCCTCTATCATCTTCTGTGGTTTACATAAGGCACTTATCAAACGTATCACGCCCTCCTGTTGTCCTTTTGCCCATTGTTCTGAGACTTCAGGGCTACTTCTGCCCTCCAGAAATTTTACCAACATATGACTCACGCAGATAGTGTGCAAAAAAGAGAATATGAGAGAAGGAGAGTTGGGGCAGTGAACATCCGTATGGCGAAAAAGACACTCCTGAGCAAAGTGGCATACAGATATTGTTTTTAAAATAATTAGCTAATTTTGATCCCTCACTCTCACAATCTCTTCACCATGGAGATCCTCCCACCATTTGATGAAAGAGCCCATGGTATTGTTTTCCATCCACTTGAAATGACTTTCTAATGCTAAGTATGTGATAGCCTTTTTGCCTCTCCTCCATTTTTCTTCACATCTCCTCTTCAGGTCAATGATAACAACAAAATTGTCATTTAAGAGTAAATGCAGGGGCCAGCCCAGTGGCGTAGTGGTTAAGTTCTTGTACTCTGCTTCTGTGGCCTGGGGTTCACAGGTTCAGGTCCCGGGCACAGACCTAATGCACTGCTTATCAAGCCTGCTGTGGCAGGCATCCCACATATAAAGTAGAGGAAGATGGGCATGGATGTTAGCCCTGGGCCAATCTTCCTCAGCAAAAAGAGGAGGATTAGCAACAGATGTTAGCTCAGGGCTAATCTTCCTCACCAAAAAAAAAAAAAAGAGTAAATGTAATCAGCAGATGTAAAACGCAAATTACAAGAAACTCAGAGCTTTATTTAAAGTAGGAAATGCACCTTTTGTGACTGTATGGAAGGGAAGACATTTCCAAACAACATTTCCCCATGTACATTTTCTTTCTCTTTATGAGTATTATACTTCTACAATTCTTTTTAGCTTACCTACTCGTGACTCCTCCTCTCGCAATCACTTTAGTGTTTCAACTTCTAGAATGCTGCCAGCTGGATTAGTTTTCTTAGACAATAACTGTATTCATTCCACAGATACACAATTAATTTAGAGAAGATCTTTCTGAACAAATAAATAAATAACTCCCTGTAGACTAGATATAGCATTGTATTGGAAAATGTAAACAAGCAAGGTATCAAATTTTGGTTGATGGGAGTGACTAGATTAATCAAAACTCTCATCTCTTTTTGATATGTCATACATCTCCATTGGCAGAATTTGTCCTTCAGACAGGGGATACTCAGTTACACTCTCTTTTTGTTTTGCCTGATGTGCTTACTGTTTATATTACACCAAATGGAATGTTCTACATTTTAGAGCAATTGAGCTGAACAAACTATTCTTGACTTAGAGTATCTGAGATAATAAATTTCAAGACCCAGGGCGTGATGCATTATGCCTGGTAACTGACTCAGCTAAGTATCTCTGTGAAAAGCATGGAAACTCCACTGAATCCATTGAATGTCTTTGCTTCTTCATCAGTAAGGTACCTGGAAAACTAGATTTACAATGAAGATAAACACATATGTGTCAAGTGTCCTCTCTGGCTTAAGAAAATAATCAGCTTTCCAATTGGGTTAAAGGTAATGGTTGCTCCTTGATTGGAAAGCAAGAGGTCAGATTCTATTTCTACAAAGAATTAGATGATTTCCAGGCTCCCTTCTGAAGATCCGCTGGATAGATAAATAGAACTTCCAATTATGTTTAAAGATAGGATGTAGAGAAGGACAAGTCCGAAATCTGAATCCTTAAGATGATTGTTTGCCAAAATTTGCTACTGAATTTATGCTAACAGTTAAACTAAAATTAATACTACTCCCCTCTACCTCTATTTTCTTGATCTCCAAACATGAAGAAAAATGCAGTGTTACCCTGAATTTTTGTTTATTGTTCTTACATCTCAAGATATACACATCTATTTTTTTATGGATTTTAGATATTGATAGGTCATTTAGAATATAGGAACAATGGACCAGTTTCCTTTACAACAATTGGTTCACCAACCCTGATCTCAAAGCAATTTACTAAATAATGGTTGGATACTAGGAGTGCAGTGACTGTGTAATTTTTCTTCTTTTTTTTCTGTTTATGGTCTGTGTGATTCTTGCCATGAAATAGTAATTTTGTTTTCCATTAACCAGTAACAAAAGGCCTTCCTACTCACTGTCTTTCATTCTCCCTGAGAGAGAAAAATTGTTGGCTGGATGCTGGAGATACCCAGGATTGTTAGCAAAACATCCATGTGGTCTCTTTGTCAATAAAGGACTTTAAAGGGAGGTTAAATTTTTATTTAAGAGATCTCTGTATAAAGATGGTAATCCATCGGCTAAGCGTGTGCGGGGTGGGGGGAAGGAAACACTGACTGAGGTCTTAAGTGTTGATGGAAAGCCAATGTCACAGGAAACAATGATATGACAAACTGGCCTACATCGATTAAGTTGAGCTATTTTCACAGCTAACTTTAGTAAATTCAGGGCAGCAGAGGAACTAAGCTGTCAGTCCAATTCCACCCTCTGTCCCCAGATATCACACTTGGCTCTAGAATTCTAGGAAAAACAGATGCTCACTCTGCCCCTCATGAAAAGTCACTATTCACTGGCATCAGTGCAATTTATTTAGGCTATTCCAATCCCTTTGGACTCAAAGCTTTCAGAATAACCAAGGAAATAGACAGACATGGCTTGTCATGACCAAGCTCCTCAATAAATGAGAAGGCAAAATGCCTTCTACCTAAACAGATGTTGCAAAGCAAATGTGTGAAACCAGTATAATTTTGTTTTCCCTTTTTTACTACCAATGATGGATCCTCCTGTGTCACAGAAATTCTACAACTGCACAGTGCAAAAAAATGAAGACTTTGATCTACTATAGTCATAATGTACATCACAGAATTTTCTTCCTCTTAAATAAGTTATAGCCATTTCTTCTTAAATAATGTGAAATCTGAGATAATTAAAAAGTAGAGAAGGAGCTACTCAAACCCTAATCTCTTTCTTTTACAAGAAATGGCACCAACCAACCTCTAATTAAATTAACCATAAAGAGGCAAAAAAGATGAAAGCTCACAATACTGAAAAATATGACTTTAGTCAACCTCATGCCAGTTCTAAGCAGCTGGATGAGAATTTAGTTCATAGCGTATCCTTGCTTTGTGTTGTGAAACAGATACTGCCTGGTATGGTTAGGGGAGCAGGGAAATGATAATGCTTCTTATTAATAAAAAAAAACAGACCTGCAAGAGACTTTAGAAATAATCTAGAGCAACATCTCACCCTTATGATAAGCAAAGGGGCACAGAGGGAAGTTAGTGATCTGCCTATGAGCAAACATTTGCTTAGAAATAGAGCTAAGACTGAGAAGCAAGAATTGAAAAAACAAAGGCTCTGGAGTCAGACAAAACTCTCTTTGAGTAACAGCTATGCCTTAAGAAAAGTTACTTAAACTCTTGAGCATAAATCCTCTCACTATAAAACAGAGTTATTTGTTAACATCCATAGTTTGAACTCGAAGAATTACAGGATAAAATGGGATAATGCAACGTCTTAGAAGTTATTAGTAATGCAAACAAACTTACTTTCTTCAAATTAAAATATAGAGCAAAAATGGATCAGCACCAAAAAAAATGAAGTCGTCTCCTCATTCAGAAAGATCTGATCAGATCTAATCACACCTAAAAGTAGGAGAAACTCTTTAGTTCTGGGCTGGTCAGTCCACAGATGCAGAAAAAGAAGACACTTAGGCAATTGTTGGCAGCGACCATTCCTGCAATGTCCAGGAAAAGAACACCTTGTCAGGCAGCCCTGAAGATTTGATCCCCTGGACAAATAAACACATGCCATAGAAATGAATGCAGTAGGTCCTCAAAGCCTGATGGGTTGAGCATTTAAATCTTACAACCAACTTCTCCTTTTCTAGTTGGTACCAAACAAACTTCTGCTAATGTGACTTCCCATTATAGTTTGATCACTGAGAAAAGTATCCTAGTAAATTAACACATTCATACATTATCTTCACGAGAACTTTACTAAAGTGAGTCGGCATCCCTGAATCTGATCAAATTGAGAACATTAATAAAAATTCCTTTTTGAGCCAGCAAGGGTGAAAGGCAAGTCCGTGACTGTGAATACAACATTCAAGGTCAAATTTCATGTCTCCATAGTCTGCTAGCATTTCCCAGATGACTCCTCTCTAAATTTTCATGTATTATACAGCTTTTTTATTGTAACTTCTCTAATAACCACTTTAAAAAATTATTGTTGGAATGATTAAGGACATATTATATTTAAAGCATCTAGTGCTAAGTGTTGGCATATAATGTGTCTCAATAAACATTCTCTTCCTTTACATTTTTAATCCAATGCATTTTCTTCTATATCACTCTTATTCCAACCTTGAGCTCTATGTGTATAATTAATCCAAATTAACAGGCATCTTTTTTTATTTTGAAAGAGACTTAAAAATAATTCATTTTTTTCAATAAAATATAACCAATACATTCAATGTATTAGGCATAATGTTATCTTTTGGAGATTCAATAAAATATAGGATATGCCTCTGATCTGAAAGGGCTCACTCTCCATCTAGTCTCTGAGTTATAATACCGCATGATCATTGCAATAGTAGAAGCAGCACTGTTATATTAGAGTGGATGCAGGAGTACAACCTAGCCTTGGGGAAGAGGAATAACTTCCTAGGGGAGGTGATAATTTAAATATTTGTAATAAACAACAAGAAGATCCAGGAAAAAATGCTTGGGGTGGGAGAAGGAAGAGAATACAGGAGTAAAGAAGGGATAATATGAGCAAAGACCCAAAGGTGAGAAAGAGTACAGGGTTCTCAGGGAATTTAACATCCCTTAGGATGATTTGAGAATTGGGAATTTATGCTGAGAGAATAAAGCGTTTTGATGCAGCACAGTTACACGGTGAGTTTTCTTTTTTAAAACATGCCCTTTGGCTTTAATCTGGATACTGGAAGGGAGAGAAGTAATGCTTGAGATAAGGAAACTGATTAGTAATTTGTTGTACAATCAAAATAGGAGATGATTAGTTGAGGACATGCCATTGGGTATGGAAGAATATGGCCTGATTTGATAAATGTTTGTTGGTAGAATCCCTAGCACTATGTAGGTTTTGGTTATGAGACTGGAGACAGAGAGACTTCCAGGATTTTTGTTTAGCCAATTGATTGGATCATTTTTCCCTTCACTAATATCAGGAGCAGAATAGAAAGAGAGGGAGTAGAAGTAGAGGAAGAGTGTAGATAACAGGTCAACATGTGGTATGTTGTGTTTGAGAGACCTGTGGAGAATCAACAAGCATTTGACCGATGAGGAGAAGTGTCTGAGCTAAAGATAAAGATTTTTTTAGTTATCGGCATATAGTAACATGGATTTGATAAATTCATTCATGGAAAATATGTATAGTAAGGAGAGAAGACTGATAACAAAATCCTGGATATGTAATAACATGGTGAACAAGAAATATACTCAGTATCTGAGTCAATGAACACAGATATAATGGTCAAATCCCTTCATCATCTTTTTGAGGTTTTCCAAAACTGCATATTTTTTAAATGACATCTCTAAGATAATAGGAAAGGGTATAAAAATGTAAGCCTCTCACCCATCATTGAAGCACCATTGGCAAAAGATGTGGCATCACTGGTGTAATAATTTAGTTCTTATAGATTAGGAAGTCTGTTTAAATCCACTTGAGACAAGAAATAATTTAAGATCACCAATGGCATGTGTGGTAGGCAGAATAATACCTCCCCCCAAAGATCCTAATCCCTGGAACCTGTGAATATATTTTCTTACATGACAAAAGGGACCTTGCAGATGTCATTAAGGTTAAGGACCTTGATATGGGGAGATTTTCCTAGATTATCCAGGTCAGCCCAGTCTAATTACACGACTCCTTAAAAATGGAGACTCTTTTTTGGCTGTGGTCAGGAAAAGAGATGTGATGATGACTAAAGCAGGGTCAAAGGGATGTGACTGTTGCTGGCTTTAAAGATGGAAGAAGGGGGCCATAAACCAAGGAATTTATGTAAGTGCCCTCCAGAAGCTGGAAAAAGCAAGAAAATGGAGTCTCTACCTAGCCTCTAGAAAGGAACACAGCCTAGATGACGTGTTGATTTTAGCCGAAAAACACCCATATCAGACTTCTAATATACAGAACTGAAGGATAATAAATTTTTATTGTTTAATCCACTAAATGTGTGGTAATTTTTTATACCAGCAATAGAAAACAAATACAGCACAGTGTAGTGGCAATGTTGTATAGTAAAGAATATATTATATTGTAGTTTACAAAACCTGCTTTTGAACACTTCCTCCCTTCATTTGTCTAATTGGCAAACTCATATTCACCAATCAAAATGTGATTCAGGCATCAATCCCTCAATAAAGTATCCCATGACCCTTGCAGACAATATAATTATTTCTTTCTCTATACTGCTTTTGTGTTTGGAATATACCTCACATTGTACATATCTGGGATTCTATCTGTTTGTCTCCACATTTGAGATTAATCCCATGAGTGAGGTACTTTTTAAAAAATTGTTTTTACTATCCTAGTGGGCCAGAACATTATCTGTTATAGAGCATGTGCCTAATAAATGCTTTTGAATTGAACTACTTATGAATTAATTTGAACAAATCACTTAATCTCTCCAAACCTCCATTTCCTCATCTGTAAATAACAAAACTGACATTCATGGCTCCTCAGGAGATCAAATTAGATAATATATGTAAAAGGATTAATGAAAAGGAAAGCACTATATAAAGTTCATTAATATACGTATATAACCACTAGCACCCAAAAACTGGAATCAGGTATTTATATCAATAAGCTTGATAGCAAGCTTCTGGCAATAAGCTCAGAAGAATTCTTACTACCCTGTTTAACTGTACTAAAAAAATAAAAATTTGTCTAATAGTGGAACTTTTAAAAGTACAATATAAGAACAATGCTGAGGACTAATAATACTTCACAACAGTAGGTTTTTTCCTGTATAGAAATCTGAACCAAAGGAAAATACAATTGTGAAGGGTTTTTCTATACAAAGTTAATTTTCGGAAGACAACTTGAGGAGTAAAATATCCCTAATGATATAGAAATAACCTGTAACAAGAGCAAATGATCTAGTGCAGATAATTGCAAGGATCAATGTAGAACAGGAAATACTTTGCTAACTTTTAATTTAGATACTGTTGTCGTTGTTGATTCACACAACTTGTGTTCCACCCATTGTTCAAGAAACAAGCTGTTCTCTTTTTAAAGTCTTCTTTTGTCGCATTTCATATCGATGGATGCCAGAATATAGAATTTTCAGGTGCAGTGTAGAGAAAAACTCCAAATGGTTGTCCATTTCACTACTTTAGTGAAGATTATATCATATTTATTACAGTCATGGGTCACTTAACGGTGGGGATACAGTCTGAGAAATGTGTCATTAGGTGATTTTGTCGTCGTGCGAACATCATAGAGTGTACTTACACAAACCTAGATGGTATAGACTACTGCACACCTGGGCTATATGGTGCTAATCTTATGGGACCACCATCATATGTGCGGTCTATAGTTGACTGAAACATCGTTATGTGGCACATGACTGTATACTCAAGTGCTATAGTCATACAATTACTTAGGGTAGATTCACTTTCATTCTTGCTTTCTATCACATAAACAAAGCTACTTATCTCAGAATAACTAATATTCCATTTCCATCCACTCTACATTCTTTATAAGGCATATTTTCACTGATAGTAATGTTTTCATGTTATTGTTATCTTCTGACTATAAAAATGAAATTACACGCCAGTGGAGCAAACTTTTCACGCTGCACATAAAAGTTAATGGCTTTTAGAACTCCATGCGTTTCAATCAGATGTTTTGTAGCTACATTAAGTTGGTTTCTTGGATGGTTGACTTAGAATGTCAGCTACCCAACGTGATGATGCCAATTCAAGTAGAAAACTGAAGTGATAATTATCATTCATCCATAACAACCTAGGAAGAAACTATAATTACAGAAAAAGGTTTAATCTTCCCCCATCTGAATGTACACTTAATAAGAATTATAGAATGTTATTGTTTCACAGTGGCTATTAGTTTTATGAGATATATTAATCTTTGAAAACATTAGAGAGATGAACAGAAAAAAATGAATAAGGTGTCTTTTTTAATTTCCAAAGAAACTACGATAAAGCATTTGCTATTAAAATTTTTTAAAGTATGTAATTTTGGATTTTATGGCTTCTGTCTATTCTAAAGCTTCTACTTTATTTTTTCCTTTCAGCAACTTTACTGATAATTATTTCCGATTTCATCAAAGAGGTTCATGGAAAATTACATAATTTCCACCATACCTCTCAATGGAGTTTTAGAACTTGACCATCAAATCTTGTTGATTCCTCAGAGAATTGTGGAACTGACTTCTTTGTAACCCAAATGGCAAAAACATATATACTGTGCAATTACTGATCTGTGATAGAAGACAGTAAAGGACAGATAAACACTCAAATTAAGCAACAGGACTCTTACTAGATAAATACCATTTTAAAGAAATGGACTTAAGCAAAATGGTGAGTCAGTTATTCTGAAATTGGATTAGGAGATCAAAGGGTATAGAGAAGTTTTAGCAGGGACAAAAAGAAATGGAAGGATGTGAAATGACCACTACATGTTTTGCGCTTGTTTAAACTCAGTCTCTTTAATGTGCAACATAAATACAAAAATAGACTACAATTTATATATGAATTCTTTCATTCTTTTTTTGTTTTTGGACAAAATTTTGGTACTTAATAGAAGAACAATCTCAAAAAAAAATGTTTAACTCCTCAAACAAATTTTATTTTTAGTACACATTTTTTCATGTGTCACTGAGTAAAATAAGATATAAGATTATTGAATTAGTTGAGAATTATTTTTAAAAACCTGTTAAAAATAAAGCAAAAGTGCCACAAGAAAACAACATTAAATTTTTTTCCCTTATAAGTTACTTTTGTGCTATCAGTGCTCTAAAATTCTATTATTTACCTATATTTTTCGTTTCTTTTACTTAAAAACAAAAGTTTAATATGATTAAACATAAAAAGGGCCAAGCTTCTGTTGAAATTCTCTATTAGGTTAGATGAGGACAGGACCTGGGAATAAATTACCAGCGATGAAGAGAAGGGGAGGATAGGTAAGAGGCCCAGGTGAAAAAAAATGAATGCGAGACAGGCCAAGATGAGGAGGACTATGCGAAAAGCAGAACTAGAGTGGGTCTCATGAAACATCCTACAGCCAGATGAGTCCCCGGTAAAAAAAAAAAAGTCAGATTGGGATGTGCACTAAAGTTTAAGACCATCTGAGAGAGAGAGAGAGAGAAAGAGAGAGAGAGAGACTAGAAGGAACACAAAAGCTATCCCACTAGAAAATCTTATTAATCAATGATTCTTTGGTTAGAAGAGGTAAAATGAATTGGGGATTCAGATGGTTGCCAACAATTGCTATATAGAGCCAAATTCATGATGTAGTGTAAATTATCTAGCCTAATTCCCAGGTGGCAATTGGCCTTGATGTGTCCCCTTTTAGGAAAGGGCTCATTTTTCCTGGTCTGCTCTATCTGAACATCGGATATGCAACTGTATTTGTCACCTGGATCCTTCCATTCTAGGTTAACAATACCTGAAAGGGACCTTTTCCTTTAGACTTTACAGTCAAATTGAAAGTTTCAAACTCTATTTTGGAAGGAATTATAAGCAGTTTATCAGACAGTTGATACACAATGAGCTAAAGTTCATTGGAGCAACAATTCATCACTGGCAATATAATAAACATCCCAGAGAAAATTTCCACAGTTGTTCCAGAGGAAGCTGTAGGTAGTTTGGGGGCACATGCAGGGTAGGGGCAGTATAACTTGAAGCACAAATTTCAGTTGTGTAGCAAACTACTGTATGTGTAGATTATTCATACACATAACCCACATGTGTAGACACATATATATAATCATAAACTGAAAATATATACAGTTAAATTCAGGTATTAATTTTAATCCCTAGCCAAGATAGGATAACAACATTATCTCTATCATCGCCCTGTTTAAATCATTTTTCGTCACCTTGGTTTTGCATTATTCATGAATCCGCTTCAATGATCCATATGGTTCCAATTTGTATTCCAATCATCACTTCCTTATTATCTCAGCTTTTATACATAATTTTTAGTGTCTCTGCCATCATTTTGCTCATGCTCACATTTTCACTCAATCGACTGCATATCTATAACATTAGCTACTGTTTTTCTTAGGTCTCTACTACACAGAGCTAGGAAACACTATTATTCAAAAAAGTGTGTATTCTTCAAAAGTGTTCTCTGCAAATGCCAACTACATATTTCACAGAAATGAATGTCCCTTTACCTTTGCACACCATTCTGTGTTTTGAAATAATAGGGATGGATTGGTACATCATTCCGTTGTTTGGCAGATAAAGAACAACTATCTGATTGAGTACAATTCACAGAAACAAAAAATAAAAAAATTCTTCTCTACTGCACAGTCATTAATTCTCTGCTTTTTGCTGTTTTGCATTATAACGCCTTCCCACGCCTGTGGTAAAGAAGGCAACTTCACATAACAATTATGAATATGGACTATTGGAATCAGCAAGCCCTGAATTTGAATTGTGGCTTTGCTGCTTACTAGTTCTGTGACCCTAGTTAGATTAGCAAATTATGAAATCTCATTAAACTTTTCTGTAAAAGGGGATAGTAATCCCTATTACCAAATAATTTATGAGGGAAATTTTATGAAAGACCATATGTAATCTTAGCACTGGGTTTGGTATGTCCTGAGTCCTCAAGAAATGATGGCATTTGTTATTTTTGTTGTCAGTGTTAGAGCATTTCCATCCGTTATGTAAGGACTATATAAACACAGAAAGTTATTAGCAATTTACTAAATTTGTGAAGTAACATCATACAACCACTGGTCTATAACCAAACACAAATTTTAAGCAAAGCAAGATCCCTATTGACATACATTTACATAAAATCTGACGTGAACCCTACCGAAGCAGGTAGAACAAGAGGATATCAACACTGATAAACCAGAGGAAGCTAGGGGAATGCCAATCACTAACTATATGATAAGTGTCCTAGAGAAATCTTGGGCCACTCTTCAGGACAAAAGGAAGTACTTTTTGGCCATGTCAGGACGGGACAAACTTGAGTGACCAGTGCTATAGCTTACAGAGGTCAGAAATATGATCTCCATGAACTGTGAATTACTGGTTTTAGGCATTCTCTGGGAATTCATAGAGAGAGAGAATACTTAACAAGCTGCTACAGTCACCTCTCGGGAGAAAAGTGATAGGATCCACCACAAAATAGGGGCTGATATGCTTCTATAGGCAGAATCCACCAAGTTGGCTTTTCCTGGCTGGTGTCCTGGGGTTACACGGATTCAATGTTAGCACGGATTTTCTTTCATTATTAGAATAGTTCACTCAAACCATACAGCAGAGCCTTTCATTCTGAAATAGAGTCTTACACCTTGAGAGATCTCTAGATATGCAGAGATAAACGTATTTTCATAAATGAAATTGTTCTTTTACAATCATAGATATATCCATTCCTTTTGACTTTTTCACTGAATTTCCAAGTCAAAGATTAAGTGATTAAAATAAAAACCAGGGGCCAGCCCGGTGGCGCAAGCGGTTAAGTGCGCGCGCTCCGCTGCGGCGGCCCGGGGTTCGCTGGTTCGGATCCCGGGCGCGCACCGAAGTACTGCTTGGTAAGCCATGCTGTGGCGGCATCCCATATAAAGTGGAGGAAGATAGGCACCGATGTTAGCCCAGGGCCGTCTTCCTCAGCAAAAAAAGAGGAGGATTGGCGGATGTTAGCTCAGGGCTGATCTCCTCACAAAAAATAAAAAAATAAAAAAAAAAAAATAAAAACCAAAACCTCTCTGAATAACAGCTGTTAAAATTGATGGCATAAAATATACAAAGCTTTAAAAGTGACAGTTTACTATAATTTTGTTATGATATTAAGAAAGCAATTTAAAGTGATAGTATACTTTGTCATCTTCTACATAGGGGGATGGGGAAATATATATACACACACACTGTATACACTATGGATATATACCATAGCATGTGTGTGTATGTGTGGGGGGCGTTGTATGTGTGTGTATTTGAAGTATTATAAATACGAGAATTGTAATTGTTTCACTCAGGGAATTTTCAACTCCCCAAAAGTTAGATGAAGTTGAGAAGGAGTGCATAATCAGGTGAGATTATTACCCACTTTTTCTTTCATTGTACCCTCAATCCTTGTCTGAGATTAAGGTAAACTTGCAGGTTCAATGATGTAAGCACACATCACATCAGTCCACTATGAGTACATTTTCTTCCTTGCCAGCCCTAGAGATGTTCCATGAAACTCTTAGGATATGACAAATTGTAAATCTCTCATTATCAACTTAGATTTCAGAAATATTGCAATGTTATTATCTAGTCTCATTAATTTTTTCATTTATTTTACAAACTTTCAAGGAATGGTTATTATGTTGTAGAATTCGCGCTAGGCCAAATCTAGAGATAGAGATGTGTGAGACAAAAGACCTCCATCAAATAGATTTTAGCCTTCCGAGAAAAACAAAAGTAAATTAAGTGCCACCAGAGGCTGCGATAAGCACCGCAATAAAAGCATGCAGACACTGAAGAGGTACAGAGAAATGGCTTCTCCCAGACTCAGCATCAAGGAACATTCATGAGATGAGTTGAAGAACGAGCAGGAGTAAGTGATGTGGAGAAATTGAGAAGGACTCTCCAAGCAGAGGGAAAAGCAAGTGGGAAGTTGGAGAAAGTACCGGGCATTTGGGAGATAGCAAATAATGCTAGAAAGATAGTGCATAGGGGAACACTGTGACAAATAAGACTATGGAAATAAAAGGAATATTCTTGCATATGTGATGAGCTACTCATACTAGGGCAGAGCAAGAGCACAGGTCTCCACAGATTAAGAAACATTTTATGTGAGGAAGCATAACTCACTAATTATGAGTGTGGGTTCCAGAATCAAACTGCCTTGACTGGAATTGGCTCTACCACTTACTAGCTGAGTGGTCTTGAGGAAATTTTTTTAACTCATTGTGTTTCATATAATCATCTATAAAATGAGCATAAAAAATAGTACCTACCTCCTGGTTTAAGATATAAACGGTTAGTACTTGCATTTAAGGAGTGTCTGACACAATAGACCGCTTGCTACTTTTATAAAAAGAACAAAGGAGACAAAAGGTCAGAGGAGGCAGGCCTGTTTGGTTCAACTATGTCATGAGGACCAGTTTCATAGGGTGACAACAGGTAGTGGGGTCTTTTTGACATATTGGTAAGGGCCTGAGAAGGACCATGCCCAGAGGGAGAAGAACACTGAAAGATCCCTTGGTTGTTCACTTTTTAGTGGAAGTGAATACCTAATCCCATGCCTTTGAGAAGGAAATGATAGAGAGAAAAGGTAAGGAAAAATAAGAAATCTAAGTCACAAAATGGAAGGGGACACAGGAAAGAGAGAATAAAAATCATGATTGAGCCCTTCTTGTCTTCCCCAAAAGTCTATTCCTAGTCCTCTGCCTGTGAGTGCAGTCTCTCTCTATCCTGTACCTGCATTAGACATGGAGTAGTAGAACCTTTTAAAAGGCACCCCCAAACCTCAGAAGGGCAGTTCCCTGGGGGCCTTAATAGTGCCAGCTCTGGAATGACTCTGTGCTGGGGTTGAACAACGCGGTATAAGCACTTCATGGTAAAGGTTTAAATCTTTATTTCAAAAGTTAAGAATCCAGAGTCTTTGTTGCCACCTTTATTTAGAGACTCTAAGACAGAAATATGCATATACATATTTTCTACACATATACTGTACAATTCAATTCTGACACTAACTATCCCCAATTAGTGTAGATTCCACAGGTTAAGAGTACAGTCCCCAACAAGACTGCTCTCGTTTTAGATGCCAGCTACGAGGTCAGGAGTCCTCAGGCCCCCTACATTTCTGACCAACTTGCTACATATTTAGGGGTTCCTACAATTCCTTCAGTTTTGATGTCACTAGAACGACTCACAGAACTCAGGAAAGTGCTATACTTATGATTACAGTTTTATTATGATGAATACAAATCAAGACCAGTCAAAGTAGACACACATAGGGAGAGGTCTGGGAGATTTGGGAGAGTCCTGAGGGTCCTCTCCCATGGAATCAGGACGTGTCACCCTCCTGACACATCATATGTCCACCAACCAAGGAGCTTACCTGAGCTTCAGTATTCAGAGATTTTATTAGAGTTTCATTATGTAGGCATCATTAATGGAATCATTGACCACGTGATTGAACTCAATCTCCAGCCCATCTCTTCTTCCCAGAGGTTGGGCTGGTAGATGTGGTTCAAAGCCCCAATACTCCAGTCATGCGGTTGGTCTTTCTGGCATTTCCTGCCCCCATCCTGAGTGCACTTGATAGCATAAGCTATGTAAGAATCCACCATAAATCATCTCATATGTATAAACTCAGTAGTCATCCCAGGGGCCCATCATGAACAACAAAGATACTCCAATCACTCAGGAAATTCCAAGCGTTTAGAGGCTCTATCCCAGGAATCTTGGACAAAGGCCAGACAAATTCTTTATTATACAATACACACATACATATGTGTATATATAAATACACATATGTACATATAGACATATTTATTTAAATTTCTAGCAGTTAAGTACTTGACATGTTATATATACTGTGGTAGATACTGAGAGAATAAGAAACAGTCCCTGAACTTAAGGAACTTAGAGTTTGGTTACCGAGCTGGGGTGAGGGCAGCATGATGCCAGAGTATCTAGTAATGTTAGGTTCTGGGAGGAAAAGGCAAACATCAGAGACCCTGAGCATCACAGCAAGTGCCCACTAATAAGAACCTGGCACCAGCCAGTATTCTTGTCATTCTCACTCTTTCTCTAGCATAAACCTAGGCACAAAGGAGAATGAGGGGACAGAATTTCATTTTTCCCAGTAAATTTGCTCTCTTTAACTTAGCTTCTCTTTATAAGGCCAGGAAAATTATAACCCTTTGAAACATTAAAATTTTGATTTACTTGGAAGCTTTTATTGAGATATAATTAATAGTTACGAGGAACTTTACTAGACATTTGGAATGGATTGAACCATTGCCCAATTATCATTCTAAGAAATTTCTTTAAAAAAGGCTTGGGTGTCCAAATCATTTAGGAAACTTAAAAATACCATTTTAAATGAATTGTTGTGGTGTTTATATATCAAAGCTTTCCAAAAGATGTATAAACTGGAAACTATAAGCCTAAAATGAATATTTTAAAACCACTAGCACATTGAGTTCCTTGTTAATTGTGCAATTTTATATGTAGCAAAAATTTAGAGCGGCTTAAGTTTTTCATGAGATAAACCCTTTTGAATTTGAAATTCTATTTTATTGCATTGCCCTTTTAATTTATTGGTTAGTACTATGTTAATATATCCATTTAACTTTCAACATTTTTTGCAAATGTCTTTTATTTTTAACTCCCCAAGAATCTCTAAAACAAATGATAGCGCATAGGCAGGGCACCCCAGCTCCACTTGTGTAACCACAGATGAAAAAAGGCATTAACTGGAGAAAATAATCATTAAAGGATCTTTTACAGTTGGCTGAGGGATTGTTATGATTGGGATGGGAGGGACATTAACTTGCACATTACTCAAAGCAAAGTATAATGATATATTTTACAAGTTAAAGAGGCTTTGCATTCTACCAAGATCATTTTCGACAATATAGAGGAAACAGCTGAGCAGTTTCAGAGTATCTTTTTATCTAAGTGTGTTGGATTTAAGCATAATTGATCTCTAATAGGTTTTAGGAGTTGGGCATAAATGCCTGACACGAATGCAGAACCTATTCAAATATGCCAGCACTGTGACAGCACAGTTCTACTTGAAAGACCTGCTTGGATCCTTAGAGCAAAAGTCCTTTTCCAACAGAGATGCCGGCTTGATACTCTGGTAAAAGCCCAGTGCTGCCCCAGTCTGTGGTAAGAGTCACATCATAACCTCTTTGAGGGGGCTGAATGAATATTAGGTCAGCAGTCACCTGACTTATTGCTAAACTCTTCTTTGGATCCTGTGCTCCAGGTTCTCTAACACCACAAACAGAAAAAGAGTATGGTTGCAACGAGTGGTCTTTGGCACATAACCCTTACACACATAGTAGGAAGAATTCAAATTCCTCAAATCCTCTTTTCTGGTTCAAGAACATCCAGGGTTTCTCAAATGTGATTGTGCATGGTCCTTACAGTGATCTTTTTCACTGATGTCACCCAAATATCCTGCTTGTTTACTCAGGAAACCAAAGTTCAGAGAGAGAAAGAAATATATTCAAGGTCATAGTTCTAATAATGAGTGAAGCTGGGGATTGAACTCACGTTTTCTGACACCAAACCCATTGTTCTTTCTCCTACACTAACTTTCCACCCTGACTGATACATGCAATTGGACTTTACTTAAGGTTAATCTAACTTGACAACCACTAAACAAATGGGATCATCTCCCTTTATCTCTGAAGGTTGGTTCTATTCTGATTCTGCTGTGGTTGAAAGGTTTTATTACAGCTGCCCTGTGACTTTACCCTGGTCTGAAACAACTCAAGTGATCAGCCTCATGTTCAATTAATGAGTAATGTTTAAAGGAGTGCATGTTACACGCAAATCTCTACTCCAGCCTCCGCGGAGAGGAAGACATATTTTTATGAACAGAATCATCAATCTTGTACTCACTAACAAGTGACATGTACAAGGATGTCAACCATGCCATTGTAGTAGTATAGAACTGAAAGTACTTTAATAATTTTCTATGTACCACCAGCCCTTTCCAATCCATCCTATGTGTTGTTACAATTTCAGCTTCTGAAAGCCTAGCTCTAGTCACTTCTAAGCTCGAAAGCTGTCATCCTTTACTTTATTGTCTTTGCTTCTCATCCTTTACTAAACAAGTGTAAAATTCTTCACGTGCCATCCAACGGGCAGTTGCTTGGGCCTTTAGGAATACAAATAAATATATACTTATTTCAACCCTGGATGGGTAGGAAGGGTGATTGTATTCCAGCAATGTTTTGCATGGCCCCTCCCCTATGATTCAGTTTTTACCATGTATCACTCGTCTGCCCAGGCAATTCAGGACCTATCAGAGAGTGTTAAAATATCTTGTGTTATAATCAGGAACTTCTTTTTCTTATGCCTTCTCAGATTTATTTCTCAAGATGGATCCACAGGTGAGAAAAACATTTCTAATTATGGTGATTTTGTTCATGGGAGTTGTGGAATAGGGAGGGAATGGGAACAGGCATTGCCCTCCTTTAAACCTGGATTCTTAATGTCAGTCATGCATCCACACTCTTAGCCCATCGGACATGTCTTCATTTGTCTAAATCACAACTGTCGACAGTTGTGATTTTAAGTTTTTCTCCATAGTGATTTCAGGACCCATAAAAATCAGGGAATGTAGCTAGGTCAACATATCAGGATTAGTCTGTCCAGAGAAGAGGAAAATATTTGATGGTTCTGTTTTGCTTACATAGGAGGAAAAGCCTGACTTTAAACTACACAAGTACCATCTTTCTGGGCCAAAATAATAAACTCATGGAATTAGGCAAGTCAAACATAGTACCTAGAGACCCAGAAGAAGTAGAGGAGAAAAAAGAAATGTGACCTAACTTCACATGCCTGCATAGCCAAACCACAGCATAGCAACTTGCCACTATAACACCTTAAATTAGCATCACCCTTTATATTTTACAAAGTATTTTATACATGTTATCTCATTTAATATGAATTTCTATTGCATTTCAATAGCACTGTGATATCAGAGATGTCCATTTCCTAATTTCCAGAATCTGTGAAACTTTGAAATAGTTTTGGTTACATAGCAAAGGGTAGTTTTGATTGAAGATGGAATTAAAGAAGATTACTTGGATTATCTATATGGGCCCAATGTAATTACAAGGGTCCGTAAAAGTGGAAGAGGAAGGCAGAGGAAGGAAGGCAGAGGGAGATGGGACTACAGAAGAAAGGCACAGAGAGAGACCCAACGTTGACGGCTTTGAAGATAGAAAGAGAAAGACAGGAGCCGAGGAATGTGGGTGGTGTCTAGAAGCTAGAAAAGACAAGGAAACAGATTATCCTCTAGAACCTCCTCAGGGAGACTCACTCAAACTTCTGAACTAGACTGTAAAATAATAAATGTATGTTGTTTTGAGACAATACATTTATGGTCATTTGTTACAGCAGTAATAGGAAACTAATACAGCACCCTTTGGAAATTTTTTATACATATCCTCTATCATAGCATCTGTCTTCACACCTTCCCCCCTTGACTGCATGTGTATTCCTTGTGGGTAGGGTTGCTTACTCATTTTGGCATCTTTCAACCCAGAGCATTTAGCACAGTATTTAATAAAGAAAATCAAAACTGGCATAACCTCTTGCTTTTTAGTCTGTGGTTATATTTTAGTTTATGAGTCAAACTTTCAGAATTTTGGAATTATACTTTGGTGTTTACATATAACTCCCACTTTCTGTGAGCTCTGAGATGACCAAGTCCATGTTTCATTCATCTAGTGCCTGGAATATTAAAAAAACTTAAAATATATTTGATAAGGTAGGAGGAAAAAAAGAAGGAAGAAAGGAAAGAAGGAAGAGAGGGAGGGAGAGAGGGAGGAAGAGAGAGAGGAGGGGAGGGAGGATGTAAGCTATGAAGCTAAAGCATGACTAGAGATATGATGGCCAATATTTAAGAAAGTTCAAGTTCACAGCTTCACACAACAAACAATCCCTGCCTAGTCCAGAGTAGATGTTCTTTATATATTTCCTTAATGACTGTCTAAACTTGTTTACATTTTTGTTAGACTAATGCATATCAAACTTTCTTAAGTTTATTTGATCAGCACATCCAGAAGTACTGCATATTCTATTATTGAACATTTAACTTTATAAGTGGATAATAGATTGGTTAAAGATTCCAAAAAAACGTGCATAGTCAAGCAATAGATGACAACACTATGAAAACTGGAAACAGTTTACCTCTTCTTGTAAGGACAATTTGCACTTTATCTTTATTTAAAAATAGAGACCTGTAATCTTGTGTTGAAAGTGGGAAAAAATCACCTAGGAGTTGTCAATTTTAGCATCAAAATTTCAATATAATGTGAATACCTCAAGATTGTACAAGAAATCATTTCCTTATAACTTAAGAATTTTTAATATTATTAGCAATGACTGTGCCAAACCATTTTTAGACTTGGTTCCTGAACTCCTGCTTCTTAACTCTAACACAGGTGCTGATAAAATACTTCTGATAACCTACTTTATAGGAGATTATTGCACCAAATTCTTCCATTGCTTGAATTTTTCCTGTTAGTCTCACTTCTCCTTGGGTGTTTTGTTTTGTTTTGTTTTAGCATGCAAAACTGATTTGTTCCTTTAAATCACTATGTCTTTTATCAGATGATCTTATAACCAAGTTGATACTGATCTGAGGTTTTTATAAAACAGAGCTGTTTATCCACTAGCTGTAACTATATTTTCCTTTCTTGTGATTAAAATTTTGAGAGCCATATGCTCATTCTTGTCTAACTCATATCCTTTTGGGTTTTGGTCTTAGTCTTCCTTCGATTGGCAAACAAAAGGGAATGCTTCCAACATGTAGGGCTCCCCCCCTCAGTGAAACCTATAAACCCAAAGGGGATATTCACTTTTAGAGATGGATTTAGTTTTAAATTGCCTTTTCAAAGTAGGTAATTCTCCAGGCTCCCATTCGGATTGATCTGCCAAGCCAGCCACTTTGTTAGCGTTAGCATGGCTTCTAGAATTTGAGAACTACAGATGGTGAAGGCATATAAACTTAGCAGTAGGAAAATCAGGCTTCTATAAGGATTCCTAACCACATATATTATGAATGTATTCTTCACTTGCTTTTTGATTGCAGGCACAACATGCGACTTAAATGATTTACTAAAGGAAATCTACTCCTAGTTATACTTGCCCATCCTAGTCTGTTCAGTAGATTCTGAACACTAAGAGAGAAAACCTATTTATTTCTAAGTAGGTCACAGATCTGAGTACTATTAATGAGTTGAGCATAAGGTATTTTCTATTAATAATTTATCATTGCGGTTCTTTCAGTCTTTTTACCCCGATATTCTAGTTTCCATTTTACTACTGTATTTACAGTACTCACAAGCAAAATTATGCCTACCTTCTTTTGTTTTTAAGTCATGGTTTCCTGATTTTGCTGTATCTTGTTCAAGCAGAAATGTGCTATTGACTCTGAACGTGTTTAAATATTGGCCTTCCACACAAAAATGGAAAAGACTTCTTTTCATTAGGCTAGGAATTCTGATTTCTCATCCTTGAATTTTTACTATCTCATTTTATTAGCCAAACAAACTGTTTGACCTTTCTTAATCTCTATCATTTTTAAAATAAGCTTAAGATTTGTTTTCATGTATTGCAAAAGAACTATGAAAATAAATGTAGGCTAGTTAATTAAGATTTGATTAATATTTCCTCATAAAATCAATATCTTCTAATGGGCATTTTGGTTTCCTCCAAGTTGAAAGCCAACTACATCGGGATCTGAATGTTTGCCACTATGGACATATTTAGAGCATCACCATTTACTTCAGAAGGTCAGTAAATCTTTTTGGATGAAGAAAAGATTCTTTATTTAGTTGTTTCTACTTACAACCCATTTAAATCGCTATTAATGATAGAGAAATATGCTATAATGGAAAGTGCATTTATTCAGCAAAGTGATGCTCACTGTCACCTGCATATCACTCTCCCCAGAATGGATTGCATTGCGAGGGAGGGGCAGAGGAGGCAACTGTGTTGCACAGTTGTGCAAAGTCCTAGACATGTAAGAGTTATTGTACCCTAGATGCAAAATCCCAGAAACTCATGGGAGAATTAAATATCTAAACCACTTAGCACACCTACAAAATAGCTGTGTTTCTTAAAATTAAATAAAACAAAAGCACCTTTTACCTTCCACAGTAAAACGTGTCCATTTTAGAAATGCTAAGGTATATGTATGTGTGTGTGTATACATACATACATATATATATATATATATACATACATACATATATATATATATATAAGGTACTAGTAGCATTCCCATTTTATTGGTGAGCAAACTAAAGTACAAATGGAAAAGGTAATTTGCTCAAAGTCAAAAGGGCAAACTAAAGTACAAATGGAAAAGGTAATTTGCTCAAAGTCAAAAGGCTATAACTGGTAGTCATGGAGCTTGAATTGTTATCACATTTTTTATCATGTTGTTTAAAAGAGTAAACAAAAGACATTTTGTCAGTATGAATTTCCCTTTAACTTGGTTTCCTATTTTCAGTCCTATTATTAAATTTAAAATGAACTTTATTGTCCATAATGCCTTATACCTCACTACTTCCATCCCCATCAAGTAACCTTCCTCAATCTTTATGAACTTATAAGCAATTTTATTCCATAAGCTATATCTGCAGTTCCCTATCCTTAAGCTCATCCTGGTATCTTCAGCAATTTGTAAAGACATCTAAGTACACAAAGAATAATAGATGCTTAGGATATGATCTCACTTCATTTCATTTTGCCTTACGAAAAAGAGCAGTTGTTTTCAAAATTTAATTTACAAACAGTTCATGTACAATTGGATACATCATGTAAAAACAACTAGTGGGGTAGATTTCCACACTTCATTCAGACTTTGGCCATTTCCAGGTCATTTTACTTTATAGTTAAGCTTACTGTCTTTAGGGTCTGACAGACATGAATTTAAATGCTTTCCCACTATTTACTAATTCTGAAACCTTCTATCACTTAATCTCTCTTTGACTTTGTGACTTTACTCTTAAAATGAGAATATTTTATTTCTTATCTCTCAGGTTTGTTGTGAGGATTAAATGAAATAATGGATATAAACCACTGAATTCAATACCTAGCTCATTGCACGAGTTCAATTATTATATCAGATACATAGCGAAAAAAGTTCTTAAATGAACTGAGTTCTTCCTACTAGGAAGGTCATCTTTTGTTTTAGATGGTGCAAAATGATGCAAAGAACACAAAGCTTGGAGTCAAATGTCTAAGTTTGAAAGACCTCTCATCCGCTCGAAAGATGGATGACCTGAGATACATTGCTTACCCTTTCTAAGTGCCTCTAAAACTTTTTAGCATAGGCACACAGGAATTAATGGAGTGTTTTGCGGCCCACTAGGGTAAATGGAAGGAGCTGTGTAGCCAGCCACCTCAAGCCTCACCTGGCTGCTCCTCCTGCTCATGGAAATCCACATCTCAGCACACTGTTGGCCTGTTTGCATGTGCTGCATGTGACAGTAAGGAAGATTTACTCTAAGCCAAGTTCCCAATATGTAAAAAGACAACAACGGCACCAAACTCATAGAGCTTTAGAGGAAATAGAAAGATGCCTAAAAAACAGTTGGCATGCTGAACAGCATATAGTGAGTTCTCAGTTACTCTGGTCTCTTACTCCCGCACCTTGCCCTCTATGGTTTAGTTACATCAAGCTACTTAAACATTTACAAGACAGTCATGCGTTCTCATATCTCTCCTTCTTTTACATGTCATCCTTTCTGGAAGGAATGGTGCATCAGTTATCTAGTGCTGTGTAACAAATTACCACTAAGTGAGACTTAAAAAACAACACATACTTATTATCTCAGTTTCTGTGGGTCAGGAGTCCTGGCATGGCTTTACTGGGTCCTGGGGTCTCACAAGGCTGCAATCAAGGTATCAGCCAGTGCGCATTCCCATCTGGAAGTTTGGCTGGGTGAGAATTTGCTTCCGAGTTTATTCACATTGTTGGTCCAGGCCAGGCCACTGAATTGTTACCTGGACGATACCAGTACAGTTTATAAAAAGCCTTACTCATGTGAAGAGCCCAGCCCTATTCAGTCATCTCTTCTGTATCCTCTGTCTTTGTAAACTCCAAGGTAGTGGATAACAAACTAGTTACGTAACATTCTCTCAGTGCTGCTTCTTCGTAAGGTATTAATGATGAAACCAAACCACAAGAGTTGCCTGGTGGAAGGTCAGCAGAGAGAAATGCTCCTGGGTTCTCTGCCCTGGGGCTGAGCCCCTCCTCTCTTCTTAAATTCACCTGGACATACACTGAGGAGGGCATGGCCTTAGGCCTCACACAGTACACATTACCAAACAGAGTAGCTGTCAGGTACTCTTATCAGGATAAAATGAGCACCCAGGGAAAATAACTAGATACAGAAGGATTGCGAGGACCCTGCAAGAAAGATACAAAGTAAATGAACCCTCTGAACCTTAGAATGGATGGATCAATAATTTTAAATAAGTGTAATACATTAGCAGATGAGGGGACACATTACCAATATGAGCAAGAATAAGAAATCTTTCTAAAAAACTGGTGGAAATGATGAATATAAAAGCTGATAAAAGAGGGTACTACAACTTAAGAATAAATATGTGAATTGGAAGAAGACTAGATTGAAAACTAAAAGGAAAGGAAAACTGAAGGAAAAAAATAAAAAGAGGGAAGCTATAAAATCAATGTTAAAATATATGGAAAATAGAAGTCAAGATGACAATATTCAGACCTCAAAAGTTTTGCCATAGAAAAGCCCACATTGAGAACACTCTTGCTAGAAAAGCTCAAATAAAAGAAAAGAATGATGCTGTAAAGTTTTTTGTTATCCCCAAAATAACAATAAGCATAAAAGTGAAAATCAAAGAACAGTGGCATAGATGTCCTCTTACATACCTCCCTAACACCTTATACAAACCTCTGTACAGGACTTTCCGTTCTGTTTCGATGTGATCTGTTCATGTACATGTCTCCTCTGGTAGTCAATAACATCTCTTAGAAGAACAAGTGTAGGCATATTTTACCTTTGTCTTCCACAGTTTACCCGAAGGTATTATAATCTATCAGAAATCCTGGCATGTAATGGGCATTTTCTATATCCTGGTTAAATGAAGCTGAATTGGTTTTTGCCCGCCTCTCTCAATTCTATTGCTCTTTTACTTGATCTCTTGTGGCCTTCTGGTTTTCAGACCTCAGGACTTAGTTGACTTCAGATAACTATTTTGCTATCTGTCTGTCTAGCTGTTTGTCCTGCAATTGGTCCTAAGGCTGCTGCATTCTCTGACCAGTCCCCCTGATCTTCTGATCTATTACATTGCCTGATGAGGACAAATGGATGTATGGGAGATATACAACCTGGGCTCGTTACGCTGTTTTTATGTGCCCACATGCTGGAGCTGACAGTTAGAAAATTAGGAAATTGGACAGAGGAAAGAATGAAAGGAATGAGAGAAGGAGAAACACTATCATACGCACTATACAAAGTACTGGGGGGTAACATGCTGTCAGACAGCCCTAGGAATGAAGCAGCCCCTTCCTTATGTAGATTTACCACCAAAATAGAACATGCATACACATCCTGGAGAAATTTTTGGGGGGACAAATTGGATGAAAGTCAGCCTATTTTTTAATTTCCTTACCTTGCCTTTTTAAGTTTTCAATAATTCTCCTTGCCGTTGATTAGGAGGTAGATGTAGAATTATCTCTGCAGTGAACTTTGTGTTCGAAGTTCTCACATTGCTACCATATTTCTAAGCCAATTAAACATACCTTTATCATGCCTCCTGGTGGGGTTATTCAGTATGTGCTAAATGGTTTAATTAAAATCTGTCCTCTTTCCCTAATGCCCATTAGGAGGAATACCTTTCTCAAAATAGCAATTAAATATATAACAATCCATTACTTGGGAAGAAAAAAGAATCGCCAATTGTCCCCTAAAGATAAACAAGTAGACTTTCAATTATCTCATTTTAAATCCTACTTTACAAATACATAATGACATTTTTCTTTCCCTTTCTAACTGTATTGGCCAAAGTAATCCCCCAGTTGGGAATTTTGATATCTTATAATAGCAATTGTTCTTTGATTATCATTAGAGTGGATGGGTAAATATACAATGACAGACATAGTGATGTTCCCAATAGGAAAGATGGATGGTATGGTGGAGAGAGAGCAGGTTTTACAGATGAGCCCCCACTAAGTCTACCACTGGACAAGCACTCTGTCAACCTCTTTATAAATAGCATGGCAAATCCCTATAAAGTTTAATATTATTTTTCCCATTTTATAAATAATGATAACAAGGCATTGAGAGGTTTAGTGGTTTCCCCCAAATCGGTTAGCTACTAAATGGTTAGACAGAATTTAAACCCAAGTTTGCCTGACTCAGAATCCATGTGCTCCATAAATACTTCCTCTTTCCTTTCCAGAAGAAACCAGTGGAAGCTTCAAGTGTCTAATATGAATTCAACAAGCCAAGTGTATGTTACACATTACAACCTTTGGCTGAAATTTACCTTACTTCCTTTTCCTAAGATCTAAATTTAAGTCTCTGCCCTCTCACAAACTAGGAATGCGACCTCAGGCAAGCAGCGGCACCACTTTGGACCTCAGATAGGATGAGATTTTCCTGCTTTTACGCTGTAAGATTCCTCCTCCAAGAAAGAGCATAGCAGTGAGAACATGCCTAGGATGCTTTCAGGAATCAGCAATATGTCAAAGACTAGAGCCCATGTAGAAGATGGATGTAGAGTCACTAAGCTAGAAGATGGGCCTTAACCCAAGGGACAAAAGAGGTGAGATATCATGGTTGAGATAAAGTGCCTAAGTATTCAATCCTTACATTGTTGTAAGGATTTTTAACCAAATCTTACCTCTCCTTCCTTAAACAAGGTCCTGACACCAGATGGTTCGATATGTTTTTCAAAGTTTAATACATACTTCCTTCTGGTGGCACTCCTAAATCATGTCTAATGTAGACTGGCAGAGCAGCACTAGTGAATCCTAAACAACTAACCATTTCTGCTAGATCCATTATGTAGGGAACAAAAGACTTAATTCTCCAAGGCTGGACTCTCAGGCATTTTCTGCCGACAATAAATTCACTGTAAATGAAAAGAAAGCATTAAATTTTAAACCTATAAATATCTTTAAATGGTTAAGATACACACCAGAATTGAGTTGTCTTTGTACCTACTAAGTCTCGCCAATGATTGAAAATGGTATTCTAAATTCAGTGATTCATATACAATTGTTCTGGGAATCTCTACTTTTGGTTATTTCTTCTGTGGCTAATAAAGCAATCCTGGAATATAGAAGCCTAGAATTCTCTCCACACAGGAAGAAAAGCTCAGATTTGCTAGTTCAGGTTATACTGGGCTCTTGCAAATGCATTTTTCAACAGGCTTGGTTTACAAAGGGAATTGCTGTTAATCCTACAGCACATTAGTTTTCCCAAAATAGCATCCTTTGAATCGAGAATCAAGAACATAATGAAAAACAGAGAGAAGTGATGTAGAGGAAACTGCTCAGGCATCTGTCTTGAACAACAGGTATATATACCTATATAGGGTGCAACTGATGTGGATTTAGAATCTTTGAGTTGGAGGCTGAAGTTACAAAAGCTGGGGCCTGAGGAAGGAAACATAACCAGGAATCTACTTGAAAAGGTTATCTGAACAAATTCACAACATGTAACAGCAAAATGGGAAAGTAGAGAGTATTTGAAGTCGTAGGTAGGATTCAGCCAGGATCACATAGAATCCTCTCGGAAAACCACATGAAAGAAATCCTCCAAAGAGTAAACACACTCAACTCACTAGACTAGAAACAAACTCACAACACTAAACTAGAAACAAACCTCACTCAACTCTGCTTCCATGGGCATATCAAGGCACTAGAATCGCTTACACCAAAGTCCCACTTACTTTTCCATCCTTCTTTTTCCTTTCTGCCATTTTCAGCAGCAGCTCATGGGCTTCAGCCCTGTCCTATGGCCTGCTCCAGGGTCACACAACTGTGTTGGAGCACGGGTAGTGGCTGGAACTGGTCTCTCTCTTTTAAAGCACTCACTAGTTTCCTCCAGTGCTACTGAACAACCTCTTCTTCACCCCTAACCACCAGCTTTTCTGCACAAATGTACAGTAGGGAGGAGGGTACAATTAAAAATCAGATAATCATCCTAAGAAAGGATTGCCCTCATTACATATTTTAACACTCCCTCTCATTCTAAATAGTTAATTATGGATTTCAAGCATTAAAAGAAAGAGCCTCGCAGCCTGTACAGAAACTCTCTTGAAGAGATTGCTTTCAGGAAAGTGCCTCATCTTCACCCATAAAAACCAGAGAAGATGATGACAGTCCAGCTGCTCGGCAAGGATTGCTCACCCTTTATGGGCTCCCAGAAGCTTCTGTGCAGCATAAAGAAATTCATATTTTTATTGCCTCGTATTCTCTCAGCATGAAGAAGAATTTACATTTCTTAATTGGATTTCTTTCTCTCGCACGAGAAATTGCAACTCTCTCACTAGACTCTCCTGCTTAGCAGCCCCCAAGAAGCAGTTGTATAACTTATTTATAAGGTGGGGTGTAGGACAAAGTTTTCCAGTGAAGTCTAAGTACTACTTAAATAAGAATTGCCTAAAAAGCATTACAAAAATGCAGTCCTAACCTGCACTGCAAACCTCAGAATCAGACTCTCTAAGGGGGGACTCAGGAATCTGCATTTACAAAGTTCTGTATGCTTTTTGTTTATGCATAAATTTGAGAATTATCAATTTAACAGAAATGACAGAGATTTGGGACACCATCTGGGAAAGTCTTTGTTTTTTTCTGGGTTGATCACTATGAAACGGTGACTTGTACCCGTGCTCCTTTAAGTTCTAAGGGTACGCAATTCGAAAGAGATGGACCTGGAATTCATGCAGTTAGAAGAATTCTGAACTTTTTAATCCAAGAAGGAAGGTTGCAGAGACTTCTAAGCTCATTCTTCTATATTACAGACACATGCACTATCTTTTCTACAATTTGGAACTCTGGAGGCACAATCTTATACCTCGAGAATATTTTCTAAAATAAGACCCTGCTCCATTTCAAAGTGCCAATGAAGATGGGCACTGTTATTCAGAATCTGTCATTGGATCTGTCATTTATCACAGTTCTGGGATTTAGTGACAGGACCAAAGCTCGGCCCACTGTTTGGAAGTTCAGGGTAGCACCTGTATCAGTAAAAGCCCTCCTGTTGGTGGTTGCCAAGATGTAGTGGCCCAGTCTAACCACAATTTTTGCTCTATATGCTGCTTAGGTACTTGTAATTCTATGAAATAATTATACATACTTGGAAGTACTAAATTGGTAAGCTGGAAACTCCTAGCTTTTCTCTCAGATGCTACGGAACTGAGCTGATTAAAAAGAAAAAAAAAAAAAAGGTGAAGAAACTGTGTCAGGTACTTCTACATATTAGTCCATGTTTTAGATGTTCTACATACATTATCTCAATTAATTCTGACCCTCCAGAGTGTATACTATCTCCATTTTCTCTATGAGGAAGCAGAGAGGGTTTAGAAACTGAATAATTTTTCCTGATCACGTTTTTTTTTTTTTTTTTTTTTTTTTTTTTTTTTTTTTGTGAGGAGATCAGCCCTGAGCTAACATCCGCCAATCCTCCTCTTTTTTTGCTGAGGAGGACGGCCCTGGGCTAACATCCGTGCCTATCTTCCTCCACTTTATATGGGACGCCGCCACAGCATGGCTTACCAAGCAGTGCGTCGGTGCGCGCCCGGGATCCGAACCAGCGAACCCCGGGCCGCCGCAGCGGAGCGCGCGCACTTAACCGCTTGCGCCACCGGGCCGGCCCCCTGATCACGTTTTTATACGTGACCAAGATAAAGTGTGAGCTCAGATCTGGTTGACTGGCTCTAAAGCATGCGCTTTCTCCAGATAGGAAGAACTAAGAAAGGGATTACCAAAAAGGGAGGGAAAGAAGCAGAGGAACAGATGTAAGAAAGAGAGCAAGACTCCAGAGAAGTTTCCATGTTAGGTTTGACTGAAATTGATAAGTTTCTAGGAGACATCATTGTAGCGAGCCAAAATGCAGAGAATAGGGGCTACAGTATACATTCCAGAGGCAAGATAGTTTTCCTGCAAAATATGTTGTAATGGTTCATAAGAATCTGCCATTCTTAAAGAAAGAGTACAGCTCTGGCATTCAATTCCGGCATAACCCCACACAGCTAGAGTGACTTATCAGAATGCCTTTATCCATCAGTATAACAGAGAGAGAACAAAAATATCCGCTCGCCATCCATTTTTGCAAACAGATCTCCAAGTGTTTCGCAACAAAGTTCCTTTTCTACGCATAGTGTCAACCGGAGACATTTTGGTTCCAATCACAACATTGTCACTAAATGCTTTCCGTTGAACATTTTTTTCTTTCTCTTGGCTAAAAATAGTTACGGTACCTAAATAGTAGAGTTTCCTTTAAAATGTAAGTCTCTAAATGGCTGGAATTTTTATAAATAGAAATTTTCATTATGAAATGTCAAAGATTCTGAAGCTAGCAATCAGAGTCCATGACTTTTTTTCCTATACCTTTAAGGAAAGCTAGAAGTCCATGTGAATGCTTTATATTTCAATAAAGTTACAGCTCCTTCAAACATTTTCTTTAGCTTTTGTGGGATGGTGTAGAATAATTGAAACTCAGAGGAAAAAGATGTGTGAGCTTGACTCAGTGGTAGCTGAATAAGTCTTAGCCAGAAAGTTACCCTCCTAAACTTTGAATATTTTATAAAATATAGAAATATTTTTATAAAGACCAGATCTTTCTTCCTAAGAAACTTCATGTATCTACAAGTAAAGTTTCTCTATTGACAATTCTCAAAATATAATGAAATGGGACTCACCAATACTATTAATCTTAGAACTAGGTACTCCAAAGAGTCTAATCTAATGTAATATGAATTACGGTCAGGCCCAAGAAGAGGATGTCCAGGAGAGCCACTGTTTGGGGGCAAAGTGATCACATAACTGTTCAGGAGCTGATTTACAGGCAAACATGTCCTTCTACTGCTGTGGGCTATTTTTGAGTTTTCTGAACTCCTGGTTGCATTATTAGCTACGTGATGGTGGCAGAGAGGGGAGATACGAGGAAATCGGGGAACAGGGATTTATTAACTCATATTCCAAAAGCATAACTGCTTACTTACATATGTTATATATAAGATTTCCATAAGATTTTTTTTAAAAGGCTTCCCCTAGGCGGAGGGGTGAGGGTGGGTATATAGGATCATTGATAAAACTTTTGCTTTATAGCATTACTGGATTGACACCTTCATGTCAATTTCAGTAACTCCAACAATTTCAGATCAAATTTTGCTGTTTCTATCCATATGACTCATACATTGTTTATAGCAATCTCTTCCTTAGAGTGTCCGTTTGTCCTTCTCCCCCTGCCCACATAATTGTGTTCAATATTTTGCTATGAGAGAACATGTTTCTACAAACATATGTTAAAGTCAAGCAGAACTACTCCTTGTCTCTTACCCTGTTAGAATACTTTCCTATCATTATCAAACCCTCTGTTGAAGTACTTTTGAAGACAGCCTAGGGCCGGCCCCGTGGCGTAGCGGTCAAGTGCGTGGGCTCCGCTGCTGGCGGCCCGGGGTTCGGATCCTGGGCGCGCACCGACGCATCTCTTCTCCGGCCATGCTGAAGCCACGTCCCACATACAGCAACTAGAAGGATGTGCAGCTATGACATACAACTATCTACTGGGGCTTTGGGGGAAAAATAAATTAAAAAAAAATTAAAAGACAGCCTAGAGAGAAAAATTGGAAAAGGGCATAACAAAGCAATTCACATGAGAAAACAAACAGGCAATATATTTGAATAAATATTTATATTTGTGAGTAAAAAAAATCTAACTAGAAACCACAATGAGGTATCAGTAACAGATGAAACTGAAAACATCAATTTTATTATGAAAAAAAGTTAATTTGGAGGACAAAGTTTAGTGGAAGAACAACTGGATGATAATAGTCTAGGAATTAGCAGACTTCCTCTTCCAGTTACATGTAGTGCTGGGCCAGGATCTGTAGGTTGTACCCATTTGTCAGATAAAACCTTACTCCCTGCAGACAGCTTTCTCCCAAGACAAAAATGATGAAACTAATCTGAGCATGCCTAATTCATTCTCTCCATACAGAGTAAGTCACTCCATCTCCCCAGGTGGGTAATGAACAAAGGCGCAGAGAGAGGCAAGGAGTATAACACAGGGAAGGCTACATTCACTTTGAAAGAAATATCAGGATTTGGGACAAGAATATCCCCCACCAATATTCCCATACACGAAAGTTTCACCACTTGGTCTATCATGGTTTTTGAAAAACCCACTAGTAGAGATTCAGACCTTTGAATTAAGATGCCTTAAGTAGAATTTATTTTTTCTTTAAGTGACCCTAGGAGGCAAAATACCTTAACTCCTAAAATCTGTACTATTATTGCAGAGATTAGAGCAGCCTTAAGAAAGAGAAAGATCAGAGTGGAGAATATAAAAGGGGACTAGATTACTGGTCAAGACCAGATAAAGTGCTGTAATAACTGGATTAATGGGCTAGGTCAGGAGACCTCGTTCCAGTTTTGATAGTTTCCTTAACATCTCAGAAACTCAGTGATCTCAGCTGTAAAAATCAGAAGATTGAATGCATTGAGATCTAGGGCACCATCCAATACTAACTACCAATTATGGGTAACTGGAAGTAAACATAGAGATGGAACTGTAGTCAAAGTTGCCGGGGATAGGAGTAGAGGGAGAAACCTAAAAGGAACGTGCAGCATGACCTGACAGCCATAACCTATTTTCCATTTCCTTAGAGAGTCCTCGCTCATTAAAGTTAAATACAGATTTGTTTCTATGTTGTTTCAAAATAATTTGGAAGAACTAAACTATCTTCGTCCGTTTATCTTGAATGGTCACAACTTACTCTCATCATGAAAAAGAGAAAACCTAGGGAAAACGCAAGTGAAAATTTTTATAAATGTACTTACTAAATATTTTTACAGACATATATGTTCTACTCTCAAGCCAGGGTCAAAGTAGAATTCTCTTCAGTCTCTCTTCACTTAGAAGAACAGAAAATAAAAGACTCAGAGAGCAGACTGTGATGGAAGATTCATTATAAGCTGAAACCTGAATCACTATAATTACACACAGTTCATAAGTGCAAATGGTACCCATTTCTTGGCAGATTAAAAAGCCGAGTGATGAGGAATATTGCTGAGCTAAACATGCCTGTTTAATAAGCCACTCAAATCAACACTCCTGTTATCCCTTGACACACACACACGAATTGTATCTGTAAGCCTAATAAAATCTCATTTGTTTTACCTGAAGGTCCTATGAACCACCTGGTGCCTCGCTTTGCACTTCTTATTCTCTATTAACTTATGCTTGGTAAAAATTAAGGCTTTTATATGATCATTCTTTCCACTCACTTTAAATTATTAGGTCAATGCGTGCATTTGGAGCCAGCGGTCCAAAATGAAACTATTAGAAAAAAATGTTGAAAATACTAAATGATATTAGGAATTTTAGATTGTAAAATTTAGACTACAGTAGTTGCCCCTTGTCCACAGGGGATCCTTTCCAAGACCCCCAGTAAATGTCTGAAACCACAGATAGTAATGACCCTTTATATGCTATGTTTTTTCCTATACTTACATATCATGATAAAGTTTCATTTATAAATTAGGCATAGCAAGAGATTAACAGCAATAACATAAGAAAATAGAACAATTATAACAATATACTGTAATAAAAATTACTGTAGATCTTAGCAACCTCAGCATATGACTTTTTTCTTTCCTTTTTAAGTCAAGAACTTTCTCCTTTTCACTTAAAGGAAGCACTTTACAGCTTCCCTTTGGCATATCCAAATTGCCAGCATCACTACTTTGTGCTTTGGGGCCATTATTAAGTAAAATAAGGGCTCCTTGAACACAAGCCCTGCAATAGGTGACAGTCATCTGATAACTGAGATGGCTACTAAGTGACTAACGGGCGGGAAGCATATACAGCCTGGATCCGCTGGACAAAGGGATGATTCACATCCTGGGTGGGAAGGAGAGGGATGGTGCAAGATTTCTTCACGCTAGTCAGAACAGCAGGCAATTTAAAACTTACGAATTGTTTATTTATGGAATTTTTAATTTAATATTTACAGACCATGGTTGAGGGAACTGAAACCATGGAAAGTGAAACGGTAGATGAGGGGGACTACTGTATAAACAGGCCTCTGATTTTTGGTAATGACAGCTTGTTGGAAACTTTGTACAATGTTAAGTTACATTCACAAAACACTTGTTCCCAGATCCTTGTTTCAGATTTGGATTAGAAACCTCGTCTTTTTCTGCGTCCTAACTCTATAAACTTTTCAGCGTGTCAATACAACTATCTGTCAATATAAAGTCTATTAGATTTGATTTAAGCATAATGACATCCCTGGCAAGAAAAAAAAAAGCTGAATAGGAAAACACAACGAATATCTTCAAATTAAAAATACTGCTGCTCAGTAGTAAGATAAGTTTACTGATTAGAAAAAGAACCTAAGAAATTTCCTGAAATACAAACTTTGTGACCTTTCATTATTAAGTGTTTTTACAGAAAAAAATCATTAGCCAACTATCTACTGATAAAACCTTTAAAAAGTTTTATTTTAGGTATTGTATTAAGAAGCAAAGTTCTCTTTTTCTTGAGAAAATCAGCCATACTAATGAAAAACCCACCAAGGGGAAGCTTTGTAAGTCAAGCACAGACGGTTGCTCATATCACAGGCTCAAGTATGGTGTCTCTATGGAAAATTGCTCAAGGGTAGCAGGATATGACAAAAATATTTCCAGATTTTGTTGATGCATGAGTAGGAAGAGGGGAATGGTCTACTGTCACATATAATTGTCAATTCACCAAAGTTTGGCTTCATACCCTCTATTCTGTTCTTTGTATTTTTTCATTCTGTGTTGCCCTCTCTCATTTGGGATTTTGGATGTCTTGTGATCTCCTCTACTCTAACCTTCCACCAGCCCTTGACACCCAGGAGGAAACTGACACTAACTACATAACTGCAGGCTTATTTTTGGCTTCTTTTCTAGTCCCATCTGTTGCTGGATCATCTTCTGTAACATCCTTCCTTATTGCCTTCCAGAACATGAGTTGATCCACAGAGAGCTCATTGCTTCCCAAGACTGCTCATTTCTGATTTAGATATTATAAATACATTTATTTTTAAAAAGTTATTCCTTCTGTTAAACCAAAATCTTCATCCCTTTATTTTTCTCTCATTGGTTCTAGTTCTGCTAGCTGTTTTCTACATAATAGCCCTTTAAAATATTAAAGGTCATATCTCCTATGTCTCTGAATTATTTTACTTTTCTCCACAACAAATATCAACAGTTCTTTATACCATTCCTCATACAAGATACTGCTAGTTGTTACTGAGACACACCATGGTTTCTACCCCAAGGAGGACAAACTATGCAAGTTTGAGGGGGTAAAGAATCTGAAATGGAGTGTAGGAGGTAAGGGTGAATGGGTGGGAGGAATATAGCTGATATAACGATCCTAAAGAAATGTTAACGTTAAGAACATTAACAAAGAAGATATAGTTAGACAGTCCTCACTGGAATCCATGTAGATTTCTTGCCTTTTTTTGAACTCATTTAAAAGCAGAGACTCTGTGGTCAAAACACTTGGTATCAGCTGCCAGCTCCACTATAGTACAGGTGTGTGACATTGGGCCAACTTCGCCACCTCTCTGAGTAGGAAAATAATAGTTAATTTGAAGTTAAATGAGATAATACATGTAAATTCACTCAGTGGTGGGCTCATGGTAGCTCAATAAATACTAGTTTATGCTTTATATTTTCAGTGGAACAAAATTAGTGGTTTACCAGTGCAGACAAACAGATTATTAAATGAAAAACAAAAAATCTACTGATTTCATCATTTTGGCTGGAAAGAGAACCTAATACCTCAAGTGTTAATGAATACGTTCCCAGAGTTCCAAATTAGAATTTTTAGTTAATAACTGAAGATATTTAGCATGTATTAGCACCTTTTGGAAAGCCTGGGAAAGTAGCAATTTAAACAATGAATTCGAATGACTTAGCTGGAGTTCTAATTCCTCATGATTATAAAGATGATTTTGAGATAGTAGCTGTCAAAGATGAGGTCACAAGGTAGTAGTGGTAAAACAAATACTATTTTCCTAAAACAAAATTGTTAGAATGCATTATTAGCAGTAAGTGCTCATGGTTGAAATGTGAAAATCTCAAGTTTGGTCACTGAAACAGCCGGTAGCATCCAAGTTGAAGGATATATATTTAATATAGATTTATATTTAATGTATGCGTAGAAATAATATAAAATATATATTTATATATAAGCAAATATATATGTAAATATAATTTTTAACAGGTTAAAAATGAAAAGAATGAAAGAATTGAGTATTGAAACTTTTCATATTTACTTTATGGAATAGCAAATTATAAGCACCTCGCGTTTTTAATTTCTGTGCTTCCACTAGATTTTTGGAGTACTGATAGGTCAGTGAAGAATTTAACTTGTGATAACCAAATATTTGCTGTGCATCTAGTGTGTACCTTACACTGTGCCTTACATAAATCATCTCATTTAAACTTCCCCCAAATCAGGGATATAACTAAAATTGCCCCATTTGACAAATGAGGAACAATGACTCTTTGAGATTGAATAATTTACGTGACACTTGGAGTTAACTGGGTCACATTGAAATCCAGGTCTGTGTGGGTCTGAAACCTGTGCTCTTATCATAGGTTTGTTACAGTTATTTTAATCAGAAGTAAGACTGTGGATATTTGCATGACCTGGAAAATTATTCTCAAGTACTCAAGTCCCATTTTTGCATCATGTAACAATTTATGGCTTTCAATTTTATGGGAAACATTTTGAAACTCTTGTGATTGCAAAGTTTTATTATATAAAATATTGACATGAATGCATGTCACAGGTATTTTCCAGAGTTCTAAGTACCTTGCTAGATCCATCTTAGCTGTCACTATAAGTTTTTTGTGAGGATTCTAAGGAAAAGGGCTCTTTCCCTATGATGCAGGATGTGGAAGATCTCTAAAGTGACTTTACTAAGGAGAAAAAGAGACAACAGAGTGTTTGATGCAGAGCCCTCAGTCCCCTGCCTCACTGCAACTGCCCTTTATTATTACCAGATGATGTGTTTTCTGTTTCTTAATATAAAAGGCTACTTGAAAAATTGTATTTCAGATCCCGAATTCTGCTCAGTGGGATGGGCAGACAATCAGTGTTAAGACTCCCTGGGAGATGTAGCAACAGCTCAAAGCACGGACAAGAAGTTAATTTGAGATGCCAAGGGTGTAGAGGATTTTAGTTGTCTGTCTCATAAGTTGGGTCTCTTTTCTCGCTTTATGTTCTACTTCTGTTTGAAACCCTGATTATAGTAATATTAGGCAGCATTTTCAATTCTCCTTCTATTAAAATCTCTATAATTACTAAAATTGGGATCATATGTACTGTTCAACATATCATTCTTGCAGAATGATCTGAGGAGGCTGGCTATTTGAAGGTAAGTGGTTTAATTTACATGGCAGATTTCCAGGCTACATAATCACTCTAGTATCATAGGCAGGACTAGAAATACTTGAGGTGTATGCTTTCTAGTTGCCAGATGATCAAAAGAAACTACGTGGCTTTTTTTCATTTAACACGTCGGCCTTACAGAAGCCATTTCTTTCATTTCTTAAAAAAATTCTTTCCTTCCACAAGTGCACACATGTAACAATTGCATGGGTAAATTCCAAATGAGCTAATAACCAAACATTTTCCATGGGTCTACTATGTGTCAGGTACCATGCAATGCACCTTACATAAATCATCCCATTTAATCTTCTCAACAACCATGGGATATAACTTAAAGGATGAACAATGAATGAGATTAAGTGCAATTTAATCTCAAAAATAGATTTACAATTTGCCCAATCTATAACAGGTTCTCAATAATCTTGCATTTAAAACTAAAAACACATAACAAAGAGAAACAGTTTATTTTGACAAAAAAAAGAAAAAAGAGAGAGACATGATTTCAAGTAATATCTAATCTAGATCCCATGGAGTTAATTAATTCATTCAACAGCTATTCTTTAACTAAGCACTTCAAGTCCTTCCTTGGAATACCAGTTACCCTGGAGCTGAGATTATAACTTATTTATACTTGATATCTTGGGGATCTAGCATCCTTATCTTAGGTTCCTTATCTGGTTTACAGTTCTTACTTTTGGAATTTTTGTTACTGTTCACCTCCTTGGAGCGTTTACTCTTGTTTTTGCATTTGACATTTACAGATTTCCTTGTAAATCCCCTCAGATGTGTCTGGTTTTCTGTCCCATCCAAACAGGCAAGTAGTCAGCAACAAAAATCCCTAATGTAGGTAGGAAGTGTGAACAAAAAAAGGAAATGAGAAATAGAGACAAGCTATTTGTGATCTGACCCATCCTGCCAGGAATGGGAGACCTCAGCCATTTTCATTTGCTCGAGATTGCTGTGTGAAATTCAAACTTTCTAAAGGAAACAGAAAAAAATGCTGCCACATTCCACCTCACCTCAACTGCTGATGAATGCAGTTATCCCTGTGAATTCCATGCACACTGATTATGTTTACTGTATAACTTAGGGTGAAAGATCTACCGGGTTAGAAGATGACCATGTGCATTGGGACAAGCATGTTAATAACTGTCTGACCACTGGTCCATGATGTGAATACAGTGTTCCCTTTCCTCATCTTAAATTCATTGAAATTATGCATTACACTTTTGCCCACTGCTTCATCACAGTGTGAAATAACTTAACTGGAAAAGAGAATTTAGTCATAATCAAGCACCTGGAAGTCAGCAGCTTAAGCAGTAAAGATGATGTGAATCTGTTGATAGTGAATCTGGGTTCCTGAGCTGTGAAGTTAATTTTTTAATACCATTTCTAGTCAAACGGCAACAGAGTTCTCACTTTTGCAGGCTCTGTTTCATCTGAAAACAACAGTGAAGCTTTCTATCCAATCAAATAAATATTATAAAGGCACTTACTGTGTGTACTTTGGTAGTGGAAACCAAAAATAACAGCTAATATTAATTTAGGATAATATCTTCCAGGCAACATATTAAGAACTTTCCATGCATTATCACAGAAAAGGAAGCTACTCTTTAGAGAGGTTAAGTAACTAGCCCAAGAAATATAGCTGGCAAGAGGCAAAACCAGGATTTGAACATAAAATAGTTTTTTCTCAGGATCTGGCTTCTTAACTGCTGCTCTAACACTTTTCTTCAAAAATAGCAACCACTAAGGTTGTGTTCTCTGCCTACAAGCTCATTTTCAATGAAAGAAATGGATGGATACAGACATACAGAGGCAAGCAAAACATTGCTGAAGATGGCAAATCATAGATGCAAACAAACTATGAAAGAAAACAAGCAAGCATAATACAAAAGAGATGAAGAGAAGGATAATTCCTAATGGGAGAGTAATATTCGTTCTGCCTTACATGGGGCTAGAAGGAGTTGTTCCACATGCTCCTAGTTCCCCATTACCTTTTTAAGCTACTCCTTTTCCTCCTTCTTGCATGAACCCCTCTCTATGATAGACATTGCCGATTATCTCACAGTAATCAGGCAGTTTTTCCTTCTACCGAAATAGATACCTTGATGTTTTATTTTGACACATGGCTACCTGGAATAGAAACTAAATTTTAACGTGAATCAATTCTGGCTAATGGAATGTAAATAGAAGTGTATGTGCAAATTATAGAAAGTTTTCTTTATGGGGGGAGTATGCCCCTTCGCTTTCCTCCTTCTTCATAGCTAGGAAGTGGAGCTGGATGAGTATCTCAGACCATGAAGTGAACTTGGGAATGGAGCCTACGTGCAGAGGAGCAATAAGATGTATGAAGTCTGACACAACGGATTGCCCTACTTTCCCGAGAATGCTTACCTCCAAAATTGTACCTAAAAGAGACAGAAACTCAATCTTGGTTGTTCTTGTAATAACAATAATCAAAACCTTGTAATTTCAGCTTTGTGACTCTCATACGGAACCAGATTCTAACCAATTTACCCTCCTTCTCTTGGGTTCGTGAAATCAGAGTTTAACTGACCACTCTTCAGTGCTGTTATCTAAGTCCTTGTTAGTTCCTCATATTTATTTAAGACATAGCATCTGGCCCTCATACGTTTTCTCTCTACCCTAACTCCTGCCATCATCATATACAACTTCAGTATTCCTAGACTTGATCTCCTTAGTCAAAACCCTATTACCCACACTATACCTAAACACTATCTACCTATCTACCTCCACTAGGACTGTCCTATGACAAGGTCAGGGAATAGCAATGAGCACTAGCAATGAGCACAGCTAGCTCCTAGATCTTGGCTTCCTAATACCATTTTCCACTAAAAGAAATCATTATCCTTGGATAAATGGCAAATTTCAGAGCTGGATAAGATAGTATGCACCTGTAATATCTTTCTGTGCCAAAAAGCAAAGATGCGCTCTAAGAATGATGAAGGCATGGCAAAAGGACTTTGAAGCCAGCTTCAATGGATTTCCCACTGTTAAATGTTGCTTTTTGGGTATCAAAATATAGTCAATCTTCATTATTCACAGATTCCATATTTGCAAACTTTCCTACTCACTAAAATTTATTTGTAACCTCAAAATCAATAGGCAAGGCACGGTCACAGTCATTCGCAGGAGTATAAAGAATAGCAAAATATTTGAGTTGTCTGATGCACACGTTCCCAGCTGAGGTCAGACATGATGACACTCTCCCTTCTTGTTGAAGCTCTCATACTGTAAAAAAGTGTCCTTTTCACAGTTTATTTAGTGCCATGTTGTTCACATTTTGTGCTTTTTGTTGATGAATTTACTGTGTAAAATGGCCCCCAAGCATAGTTCTGAAATACTGTCTAGTATTCTTAGATGAAGAAGACTGTGAAAAGCCTTAAGAAAAAAATAGTGCGTTAGATAAGTTTCAACCAGGCATGAGTTATAGTACTGTTGGGCATGGTTCAATATTAATGAGTCAACCAAATATATTAAAGAAGGTCCCTTTAAACAGAAACACACACACAACAAAATTATTTATTGATCAGTTGATTAAAATGTTGTAACCAGAGGCTCACAGGAACCTAACCCTGTATTTCCTGTAGGAGTAATGCTTGAATATTCACTAATTCAGAGTTCACAACGACTTTACGGAACATAGGACTACCATGAATGACGAGAATCAACTGTAAATATCAATAGTAACAGATTATAACCTATTGAAATGGGAAACCATAAATCCATATAAATATAATTAAGTGAATTAATTAATTGAAAGTCTGATGAGAAAGAGGATATTTTCATAGACTCATTTGGTTTCCTACCAGATATTTATTAATTAAAAGCACGCACCACCTGGTAGGATGCATGAGAATGTGTCATCTCTTTTGCGATATTTCTAGAAAAGTTGTATATCCTGCATTTAATCATGAGGAAACACCAATGAAGTTTACAGGCACCAAGGTTATAAAATCAAGGAAAGACTGAGGAACCCTTCCAAACTGAAGGACACTAAAATGACATGACAACTTCATGCAGCACAAGATTCTGGACTGGGTCTTTTTGCTATAAAAAACACTATTGGGACAATTGGCAAAACTCAAATGAGGTCTGGGGATTAGATGCTGGTAATGTGTCAGTTTCGATCATCTGATTTTTATGTCTGCATAGTGGTTATGTAGCAGAATTCCTTGTTTGTAGAAAATAGTCAGGAGTGACTAGAGCATCCAGTTGGCAACTAACTTTCAAATGGTTCGGAAGAAAAAAGTAATTTGCATGGTACTTCCACTGTTTCTTTAAGCTTGTGGTGTTATCAAAATAAAAGTGTTCTAGGAAATATTGGTTTAGGTTTTTTAGAAAAAGTCTACATACCATATCTCCTACCAAAGAAAAATACTATATCATCATCCATTTTTTCTTAAATAGTAAGTTAAGGAGCTTTAAATTCTATCAACTTTATTTATTTATTTTTTTAAATTTTTTGTTTATTACAGTAACATTGGTTTATAACATTGTATAAATTTCAGGTGTACATCATTATACTTCTATTTCTGCATAGATTACCTCATGTTCACCACCCAAATACTAACTACAACCCATCGCCACACACTTGCAAAGAGCTTTAAATTCTGATGAATACTACATGGTTTTATAAGGCTAATGTGATGTGTAAATTAATTTTTACTGAATAGCATGATAATGTACCCAACGGCATCGAGCAGCTTGTTGGCATATGACCCCCACTTTATAGGCCATTTCTGACACTCTATCCTTTTGCCCTTTGACCTTCATTTTTTGTCTTTGGTTCTTTTATTTAAAGTATTTTCTTGGTTCATCCCAAAGGGAGTCTTCTACGGACAATTCTGAAATATATTAGTGCCTCATGGAATAAGAGAAATTTAGTGCTTCCCTGATACAAAACTCCCTGTAGTGGCCTCTAGCCTTTTTTTTTTTTTTTTCAATTGTACCTATGAATCTCAAATTCACGGGCTTACTGATCAAATTTCTTTCCTCTCTACTTTCTTCAATGCACAATGTAACACAAATGCTCAGTAGTCAATCTCTGTGCTTGCAAGAGTGTCTAACTGCTATTTCTTAGGCATATGAGCCTTGCTCCCAGGGGTCACTTGCAAACCGGATCCACATAAATGTAAAAACATTCACAGCACTAGGTTATTATTAGTGTTCCATTTTGAAATAAGAATCCTGTGCTAATTTATTTGAAAATCTTACCATCCCATAAACATTTATTCGACCACATTCCCCAAAGAATTTTTTTTGTAACCAGGAAATACAAATGGCATTTGTATCAAATGTAATCATAGAATCTTTGTCAGTTGGGCACCAGGTTTTAAACTTTAAAAAATGCACTTGACTGATGTTGGGAGTGACACATTTCTCAGGTCTTTTCATTCTTTTGCATTCTTCTGTCTTGTGGATTTACTTCTAACTATTCATTTTTTTGCTAGAGAAATGCAATTTTCAAACTCCTGAATTGCTTCTCATGTACAATGATTGCTATTCTTGGTCCCAAACGATCCTTCAGTGAGATACTATTTGATTTTGGTATTCCTTTTGTCATTGAATCTAATGTGTGTGAAATATATTTTACTGTTTATTTTTTTAAATTTGTAAATACAAAAGAATTATAGTGCTATATATTGAACTCTAAATAAAAGAACAAAAAATTGTCCTTTATAGTATAGCCACCACTTGCTATACTTTGTGTGTATCTAAGTTATAAGAATATAGCTTAATGTTTCTCATTTTGGGCTGCAGTTGAAACTTCCTTTGGGTGTGCCTGCCTAGCTCTCAGTGATCCCTTTTTCTGAGCGTTGTGTCCTTGTATGTGACTGTGATCATCATTTATCTAGCCAGAGGAGCAAACTGGACCTAAACTGAGCCAAATCTATTCTTTCTCCTATAAATTTGGAATTGTAATTGAGAAGAAAAATATACCAGTCCTCACAGGACTCCTAAGTGGAGGAGAAATGACAAATGCAATGTGGCTGTATACACAAAAAAAAATTAGAGAAGGAAAATTTGGGGAGAATAAAGCCGATATGCCACGAGAATCAGAGGCAAGGGATAGAAACAAAAGAAAGCCTCCTAGATTCCTGATAGGTCAGTTGTCCTTGGATTCCATAAGATTCCCAGGATGCTTTCTTTTTCTTTCCCTTTTTTATTTTTTTACCTTAAACCAGTTCAAAATGTTTTTCTACTATTATTAAGATAGAATGCCAAATTATTCACAGCCCTCGAGCTTCAGATGAATGGTGATATCAGAGAAATAATACCTCTATGAAGAAAGATTCAACTGCACCCAAATCCTTGGCCAGTACAGCCCAGTCCATGAAGTTTGCTATAATAGTAAGAAGGAGATTATGGGGCCAACATTGAAGTACTGTGTGAAGGGAAAAATTATAAGAAAAGTGATTCTTACTCAACTGTTCACATTAGATCCACAAGTCATACTATTTCACCATAAGAGAAACAAAAAATCCATATTTCTAAGATGACTACACACACACACACAATAATAATGAGAATCCACTGTATATATATGTGTGTATATATTTATACATAGTCTGTATGTATGTATATATGTACATATAGAAAGAGTATGTGTGTATATATGTATATATATAGTCATCTTCAAGTATTCTGTAATGATACTTATAACTACTGTGACCATGGGGTTAGTTTTTTTTAGGATCATATCAGTTTATGCCACTATCTGGCCCAATTTTAAATAACATGCCATGAATCCACAAGAGTATCCATTTTGGATGATAAGTGTTATGGTCAACCAAGTTCACATACATTTTAAATTGTAAAAACATAAAATAGTTAAGAGCAAATTGTTACGTTGCACATGTAAAACAAATTAAATCAATTAGTAGTTTAAATTTGTAATAATTCTGTATAGTATGAATTTTATGATCCCAAAGTTATAAGAACTGAAGTCATTATACCTTATACCTTTCAAGTTGCTTCATAGTCTTTCCATGAGGTCCCATAGGAACTTCTAAAATATAGTGAGTTAATATATAAAGAAACTCATCTCATGGGATACACAAGTTACAGGTTGCCGGTTACAGGTCCTGTGGCATTAGACTAAGAGGGTCTAGCAAGAGATTATACACCAAGTGGCTATATTATAGGGAATAGAGCTGTGGTTTCTCTAAATGTATGGTTTCAAAGATTTCAAATTTTAAAAAGAAAACGCTTTTTCATAAAATTTTAAAATTAGAAAAAAACGTGCACTTATATAGAGTTTCCAAATTTTGATTTTGCCAAGAAAGAACTTTAGAAAAATGACTATCACCTCCTTTACCAGCTTGTTATAACAGGATAGATATTTTCAACTCAAAAGAGTAGGGAGGACGGTAATCTCAGCAAGAGTACATTGACCTACAAAGAATAAACTGTATTTAGCAGCAACATAATGTGGCACTTAAATACCAAACTTGCACAGGTCATTTGTTTATTATATCATCAAATTTTGAACTTTAAAGTGGTAGATGTATTGAGAAAACATTAAGCAAATTCACCTATATTTATGTCAAGATTTTAGGAAAATCTGATGAACTGAGAGCAGTATGGAAACCACAGCCTTCAGAATTCCAATTATTTCTTTAACCTCCTACGAAGGCCAGGGATCCGGTTAGCAAAATTCGGGAATGGGGTTGCTTGGAGATTTGATTGCAGTGGTAAAACTCTGGTAGTGCTCTTGGCAAATAAGGTGATATTAAGAGCCAGGATCTGATTCAGCGTATCTTTTCTTGCTGCCACAGCAATTAGCAATGCTTCCAATGATGGAGGCTCCCTTAGCCCCAGTCTCTGTGTCAGGAGACATGGAACAGAGCTTCCAGTTGACCTGAAATGGGCATTTAGTATAAACAAGAAGTAAATATATGTTGCTGTAAGCCATTTATGTTTGTTTATTACAGTCTATCTTGTATGATAAATTTACCCATATAGAGACATAAAAATATACCTGAAATGGAAGCAGGCTAATGATCATAGGGAGCATATATTAAAAAAATTTTAAAAGGACAAAACCAACTAATAAGAAAAAAATCTTATTTTTAAGGTTAAAAGATAAATGGTTCAAGATGAATAATATATGACAACACAGTTCTAAAAACAGGATAGAGAAAGAACAAATTCTTGATAATCAGAAAACCATGTATACCAAAGAGTATTATCTTTCCCACTAGTGATTAGATTCCCAGTAGTTGAAAATCACTGGACCGGAAGAAAGAGTGGTTGGAGAATGATTTACTTTTAGGTTGAACCCTCAAGTAGCCTCTAACTAGAAAACAAGGATTTGCTAACATTCAATATATTTTTTTTCCAAATCAGCTTTATTGAAGTATAATTAGCATATTGTAAAATTCACCATTTTTAACTTGTACAGTTTGATGCGTTTTGGCTTATATAAGAAGTGGTACATACATCACCAGAATTAATGAATATTGTCTATTTAAATTTAAATTTAAATTTATTAATTTAATAAAATATAAAATCCATTTCATCAGCCCCACTATCCACATTTTCAGTGCTCGATAACTACGGATAGCTAGTAGCTACTGTATTTGCACAGCGAAGATTTATAAAACAACACCACCATCACAGAAAGGTCTGTTGGACAGGGCTGACACAGAACATTTTCATCACTCTAAGAAGTTCCCTCATCCCCCTTTGCAGTTAGCCTTCTTCACACTGAGAACCCTAGCAACAATTGATCTGCTTTCTATCACTATTCTTTCAACTTTTCTAAGATTTTATAAAAATACATCATATAGTGTGTATTATTTTGTGCCTGGCTTTTTTCACTTAGCATAACACTTTTGAGATTTATCTATGTTGTTGCATGTATCAGCAGCTTGTTCCTTTTTTATTACTGAGTCATGTCTTAAAGTATGGATATATCATAATTTGTTTACCCATTCACCAGTTAATGGGCATTTGGGTTGTTTCAAGTTTGGGACTATTATAAGTAAATCTGTATATTCTTGATGCTATTATGTATAGATTTGTTTATTTAATTTTAACATTCAAGTGCCATTCTGCACAGACATATATTTTCATTTCTCTTGAGTAAATATTTAGGAGCATAATTGACGGGTCGTATTTAAGTATATGTTTCATAAGAAAATGACAACTTCATATGAAGAGAGAACTTCACAAGAAAATGCCAACTTATTTTCCAAAGTGGCAGTACAATTTTACATTCCTAACAACAATTGCTCCATATCCTTGTGAACACTAGCGACTGTCAGTCTTGAGCTGTTTTATTCTAGGGATATTTCTTGTGATTTCAACTTACATTTCCCTAATGATCAAGGTTATTGAGCATCAAGCAATATTATATTAAGCAAATACAAGCATCTTTCATGTGCCTATTTATCCTTCATATATTTTCTTTGGTAAAATGTCTTCAAACGTTTTTCTCCCTTTCTATAAATCAGTTGTTATTATTATTATTATTATTATTATTAAGCTGTAATGGATTGTCACATATTCTGTATAAAAGTCCATTATCAGATTAATGTTTACAAATATTTTCACTCACTCTGTAGCTCACTCTTCCGGATACTTAAGAGCATTTTTTTTTTGTACTATCCAAAGTTTTAAATTTTGGTAAAGTCCATATATTAATGTATTATTTATATGATGTTACATCCTAATCTAATAATTTTTGTCTAACCTAAGTGCACTAAAACATTCTTCCATTTTCCTTTCCTTTTTCTTCCATAAGTTTTATAGTTTTGGTTCTTACACTTGATCCATGATCCATCTCTAATTTTTGCATATGGTTTGAAGTAAGGGTCTAGGTTCAAGGCGTTTTGTTTCTTTTCTTTGTGGGCTTCTTTTTTATAGATATCCAATCGTTACAGCAACATTTGTTGAAAGATTATTCTTTCACCCATTGAACTGCCTTGACATTTTTGTAAAAAACCCAGAAACCACATTAGCCATAATTAACCAATTTCTAGTTTGTTCCATTGATCAATATGACTCTTTATGAAAATAAAACCCTGTCTTAATTAATGAAGCTTTAAATAAAGTCTTGAAATTAGGTAGTGCAAGTGTTTCATATTTGCTCTTTTTCAAAATTATTTTGGTTAAGTTCCTTCACATTTTCATATATATTTTAGAATTTACTGCTATAATAACAATATTGAGTCTTCAGAACTGTGAACATAGTATACTTCTCAATTTTTTAGGTCTTTTTAAATTTCTCTCAACAGTGTTTTAGAGTTTATAGTATATGGACTTGTACATATTTTGTCAAATTCATCTCTGAATGTTTCATTTGCTTGATGCTATTATAAATGGTATTATTTAGTTAGTTTCCAATTATTTGTAGCTAGTATATAGAAATACAATTAGTTTTTATTTGTGGAACTTGTATTCTACAAACATGCCTAACTCATTTATTAGTTTTAGTAGCTTTTTTTTTGTTGAATACTTAGGATTTTCTATACACATAATCATGCCATTTCTCATAAAGAGATATTTACATGTTCATTTCCAAACTTTATGCCTTATATTACTTTTTCTTCCTTTATAATCCTGAAAGAGATGTAAAAGTAAAGAGAAAGGAGCTCCAGATAGAGGCAGAGGGGAACTCTTGAGTCATTGGCTGAGTGCTGATCTGTGCCAACAGGTTAGGAAACTACATGGGACGAGGGAGAGAACTGCCAAAGAGGAATAGGCAGAATGATCCCTTGAGCTCATACAAGTCTGATAACACCTTGCGTTCACCTCAGCCAAACTGGAGAGACTTCCTAAACCAGGGGAATGGAGTAGAGTCCTCAGAGTATAATGGCATTAAAAGTGAGCTCAAATTAACCTTAGAACAAACATTCCTATGGAATTGCCCCAAGAATCTTAAACCCATGGCTCAAAAGGATCAAACTAATTCCATGTAATTAACTACAACTCAAAACAAACTCAACAGTATTTAAAGGAATATCTCAGCATCCAATACCCAATAACGTATAGTTCACACTATCTAGTATGCCATCAAAATCACTAGGCACGTGAAGAAGTGGGAAAATATGACTCAAAATCACAGGGAAAATAATCAAACAATTTAAACAGTCCCAGAAATGTCACATATGGTAAAATAAATGCAGTTATTAGAACATCTATTATAAATAAACTTAATACATTTAAGAAGGTAGAGAAAAACAGGAGCATGATAAAAAGAGACATTGAAGATCTAAGAGTCCCAAATAAACCCTCTAGAGATGAAAAATATAATAACTAAAGAGAAAATACACTGGGTGTGATTTGCAGATCAGAGAATTGAAAAGAAATAAATCAGTAAATTTGAAGACATATTAAAAGAAATGATCCAAAATTAAATACACAACAGAAAAATAGAAATATTGAAAAAAATGCACAGAATATCAATGACATGTGGGGAAGTATCAAGCTGTCTAACAGACATATAATTGGAGGCACAAAAGGATAGTAAATGGGGAGAACAGAAGAAAGTCTTTGAAGAAATAATGTACAAAATTTGCCAAATTTAATACAGATTAAAAAGATAGACTCAAGAAGTTCAAGGCAGAAGAAACATTTTTAAAAATCACATTTTTCTCTTACATTCTCAATTTTGATAATATTGTTGTGTATTTCTACATATACCATAAATTCCATAATACTTTGTTTTTATTTCAGACAGAGAATTATCTTTTAAATATTAAGAGACAATAAAAACAATGAATACAATAAAAAATATTTAGTTACCGTTTTTGACACTTTGCCTTCTTTTTTGAAGGCATTGTCTCCATTGACAAATTCATTTTTTATTTTGGCTCTTGAAAGATGGCCTTCCCATTGTCTTGTACCTTGCATTGAATTTATGATAAATAAATATAATTACTTATTAGCGTTCCCCTGCATATGATGTGTCTTTTTTCTACGGCTGTTGTAAAGATTTTCTTTTAATATTTTGTTTTCAACAACTTGACTATAACATGTCTAGGTGTGGGTTTCTTTGTGTTTATTCTATTTGGTATCCTTGAGCTTCTTAGCGTGGAGGTTAGTATTTATCATAAAATTTGAAAATTTTTCAGCTCTTATTTCCTCAAAATTTTCCTGCTCCAACTTCTCTTCTTTTTCTTGGATTTCAATTGCATATATGTTAGACTGATTGATTTTTCTTTTTGCAAATCACTGAGGCTTAGTTCATTTTTAGGAGCTTTTCTGTTTTTACATCAGTTTCTGTTCCTCTCTCTTCATGTTTGTTTATCTTTTTTTTGGCGGTATTCAACCTGCTATTAAACTCATTCATGAATATTCCAATTTACATATTTTACTTTTCACTTTTAGAATTTTAATTTAATCTTTTTTTTACAGTTTTCATTCCTCTCTGAGATTACATATCTGCTCATTTATTATGTCTACTTTTTCTTTTATATCCTTAAAATATTTAAAATAACTATTTTAAAGTCTATTTCTGCTAACATTAACATTTCTGTTATCCTATTCTATTTATTTATTTTTCTTGGTTTGGATCATATGTCTTGAGTCACATTTTACACAGGTCAAGTAATTTTTATGATATTCTGGACATTGTGAATGATACATTGATGGGAGTGTGGATTTTTGTTGCCTTTTTCAGTATTGAGTTGTGTTCTTTAGGGCAGTTAATTTACTATCAGATCAACTTGTTTCTTAAACTTTATTGAGGAAGTTTTAATGTGGCCCACACTGTAGGGCTAGAGTAGTCCTATTCGAAACACATGACTTTTCAGGGGTCTCACCTGAATGCTAAAGTCTCTTTACACTGGCTGGTCAGGTCTCCCGCATATTCCAGTATTGTGGGATCTCTGGAATTTCTGTTCAGCTAATATCCCCACTAGTTCTTCTCTGCCATGTTATAAAAATTTTACTTGTATATGTGATATTAGTGTTTATCCAAAAGATTAACGCTACTGCTATAACAATTTTTGGAGCTCTTTCTCTGTGCACCTCTTACCTTTCTGGGACTCTGCCCACACCAAATTGAGCTCTTTAAGCAGCCCAAACTCAGATCTCTAACTTCTCAGTTCAGTGAGACCATCATAATGTACTTGGGCTCTACTTACCTGCACTGTGGTCCATAGTGTACATCCAGGATGAAATCCTGGGCAATCATGAGAATCACCCTTTTCTTAGGAATCATAGTCCTCCACTGCCTATTGTAAAATGCCTGAAACTCAAGCTTCTTACAGTTTGTCCTGTTTTATATAGCTGTTTATGTGAGTAGGGCTAGCCTAGTACCCATTATTGAAGCATGGTCAGAAGAGAAGCCTACCTAAAAGAAATTTTAAATCTTAGGACAGATGGCTTATTTTCTTCCCACCCCCAAATTGAATCACAGCTTAATCTCCACAATGCGAGTGATCGTTACCTTTTCCAAGCAAAGAAAATTTAAAATTCTTTCAAAGAGTATTTTATAAAAGCCCCAATCTTACATTTTACTTTATCTTTAATCTCCCTACAATTGCTAGTGCTGATGTTAACTTCAGTTAGAGAATTTGGCTTTTCCAAATCTCCAAGCTCTAAATCAACAGCCTCTCAGTCAATGCGGATTTCAGGCTACAGGTTGAAAAGACTGCCTTAGATATGCTGCATTTTCTTCTCTTTTCACTTTCAGATAAATCTTATTTTAAAGCAAGATTACTTCATGTAATTGCCAAGGCCTAGAGGAAGGATAAACTTGAATCATGTTTGATCAGAGTTCTGGCTGTGTAATTATCTTGGTTTCATTCCTCTTCTGTGTGTCACCTCACTGCTAAGTTGACTTCCTTTTTGATGGCAACATGACCACAGCATTTCTAAGCTTTACATCTATACACCACACCATATTAGAAGGAGAAAAGTCATTTGCATAACGACTTTTTGAAAATTTTCCAGAATTTCCATGAACGGTCTTGACATGGAACCCAACGATTGGCTTAATCTAGGTCACATGCTTCATCATTAACCAAGAGAGATTCCAAAAGGAGGCTGAGGGCTCTGGAGAAAGAGAACAGTAGCTGAATGCTTGGGAGGATATCACAGTGTTTATTACAATAGTAGTCTGATTTTATTCGTTTAATGTTATATCATAAGCACTTTTCCAGTATTTCAAAATTTTTGGTTATTATGTTGATACAATAAACTATACTTCATAAATTCCTAAATGTTCTTAAAACTAATTCTTGAAGCCTCAATTATTTTTTTTACTTTAACCATGTCACAATGAAAGAGGTTAAAGGAAGATATTATTAACCCACTCTCCAATTTACAGATAAAATAATTACGTCATAATATGCTTAAATGGAGAGGTCAAATCAGTACAATACCAGTTATCACACCGAAATTTCACTCATCAGACTACACCCACATTAAAACATCTATCTATGTTATGGAGAAGACAGATAAAATCATAATTTCAGTCAGTTTAATTAAATTCCAAATAAAGTAAAAAATTTCAACTTCTTTCAACTTTATTAATCAGTCAAGGGGTATATAATGGAAATTCTTGTGTAAGGGTTAATTTATAGCATGTTTGAAAGATATAAAATCCTTTGTTGTATTATTCTGTTAATAATTACCTGTAAATTTTTATGTTCTACCAGATATACATCACTCATTCCTCTGAAATTCTTTCTGTGTCTCTAACTTGATACTCAGTCCTTCTCCCCTCCCTGTCTTCTTCCTTACTCTCTCCTTCCTCTTCCTCCTTCCTCCTCTTGTCCCTACCTAGTATCTCACTGCCTCAAAGACATTAAAAAGTAAGATGGAAAGATTGGAGCTCCAACAATTCGTAAAACCCTACCACTATATCACATAAAAGAGTATCACTATAATTGTATCCCAACTATATTCAACTTAACTTTTCACCAGGACACTGCACAATGTACTACAATACTCTATCTCAATTATATAGATACCTCTTACATAAGTTTCATCACCTTATCCTCATACTGATTCCTAAAACTCAAGGAAAAACTAAATCAAATAGTTTACACAGAGTACTTAGCACAATGCCTGGACAAAATAAATACCCAATGAATAAATCCTGTCTTCAATAAGTGTTATAAGAAAAGTACATATGTGTTAACTAAATTATACCTGAAACAAACAAAAAAAATCTAAAATAAAAATTTCTACCAAAAAACTCACCCAGTGAAAAGCTATACTGCTTCCTGTTCTAAAGTGCTTTGTGGTCAGTTTTTCTTGTGGACGGCACAATTCCTCACAGAAAATTAGTTTTTCCACTATTCCTCTTGGAATCAGGGCTATCCCTGTTTAGGAATTTCAGGAAAAATGAAAAAAAACAATGAGTTCTATGATTGTAACTGTAAGAAATACAATAGGGGAATCTAAACTGTGTACAAGAAAGAGATTTGGTGATTAGAAGAGCCTGAGAATTAATATTACTAAGCTATGATCTCCATTTTAAAAGAGCGAGATTCTACTGGTCTTTTTGAGCTATTTTATTTATCCTATTACTTTATTCAAATGATAAGAACCGCTGAAAATTGCTCAAGATGAAATGTTTTGCATGAGGCCAAAGACTTTGTAACCTTAAGCAAGATTAAAGAGTTTTTCTCTAGAGGACCAACCTAGACATATCCTGGAGTGTTTTCCTGGTCCTCCGACCTGAGACAGAGCACTGTAGCTCAGCATCCCACTGGGCTACTGGTACTGCCCCCTCACTGTGGGGCACAATTAATTAATGTCTCTGAAGCTCTTCCAAACTACTGTCCAAAGGACATACATAACAGTGGCCCCTCAAGCATAATCATCCTGTCAACCTTTTACCAACCCACGGCCCATTTACACGGCTGATGTTGTTAACACTTATAGTCCTGCAGTAAATTTAGCACAGCAACATGCAAAGTTTTATTATTCTCTAGAGGGAGCATATTTAATATTTTCCTTTGCAGATTATCAGCACTAAATTTACTCCTTCCTTCTTGCTTTTCAGCACAGCCTTGTATTTTGGCATGCGACCTGAATAGAAATGTTTTCCTAAGCGTTTGAAACACAAACAGCATCAGAACAATTTCCAGGCAGGGCACCAAGCGAGTGCCTGTCGGAACAGGGGATCACAAGCTGTAGAGGGATTGAAGACGGTGGGCACGCACACCATCCATCATGTTTCTGTCTGAGGCACAGAGTGGGGAGAGTTTGTCGCCTTTGCTGCTCCTGGGAGAGTAGAGCCTATCAATCTAGCTATTTCAGCGATGTCCGCTATGCTTTTCACTCTCCACTCATGTTGGAGATCTGGAGCCTTTCTGCAGATGATCCCTGCCCTTCCATCTGCTTTGGCATCTGTGCTAGGAGCAGGAGCAAAACTTCACAGCTGTTGTTTCCCTTGACCAAGCGTCTAGGACCAACTCTGCAGATGCTCTAAGCACAATATAATTGGGATATGCTTTCAACTGCAGCTCGCACATTCCTTTTGAGTAATGCAGAGAAAATAAAATCCATCAGAAGTAATCCTGAAAAGGGAAGTTTCTCCTCTTTATTCAAAGAGTCACAACAAATTACCAAGGCAAACTATTTACCAAGATTTTTGCTAAGGATGAGTCAAATCACTGATGGGCTCCTGTGGAATGACTAGGAAGAAACACTCTACAGTACAAAAGAAGATAAAATAAATATAAATCAGAGCAACTCAATTTAGAAATTTTTTATTTTATAATTTGTGTGCGTGTGTACATATGGGTGTTTATAGAAATAATACATGCTTACCACAGAAACTTGGGAAAATATGGACAATTATTTAGACTAGGGAATGAAAAATTATAGCCTGTGGGACAAACAGCCCACTGCCTATTTTTATAAGATTTATTGGAATATAACCATGCTCATTTGTTTACCTATTGTCTATGTCTGTTTTCATGCTACAACCAGAGAGTTGCTTACTTGTGATAGAGACAGGATGGCCAACAAAGCCTAAAATATTTATCATCTGGCACTTCAGAGGAAACAGAAATTATCCTTAATCTGATAACTCAGACATAACCACAGTTATATTTTTACATAATGATTTCTCTTTTTAGGCCCTTAAGGAAGGGAAACATACCCTTCTCTGAATTCCCATTTTAATTCCTCTTTAAGAGGAATAAATAATCAGATCCTAAGAAACAGATCTGTGTTTCCTAGCGAACAAAAAAGCCAGCAAATAGCAGCAGAATCAATCTTCCTTCTTCACGTGGGCACTCTCCTCTCTGCTGTTTCCTGTCTTCCCTGGAGACTGGCCGATGGTAAAGTCTAGATTTGGGCTGAGGCAGAGAGTGGAAGCCTTTTAGGCTTTCAGCCTAAGTAGTTTGCTTTGCCTAGGTTAACAAAGAACACTTTATCTTGGAGTTTTGGACCCAAATCTAATGTCACAGTTAAAATTCAAAGTATCAGCTCAGCCATGCATAAACATATACAGGTTTTATTTTTTCTAACACATGATACCAATTTTTTCAAAGATCTTCCATACCCCACAACACATGTATCTTGTAGTTAGCAATTAGTAATATGTCAGTCTCAATAATTTTGATATGTCTTATAGTCATTTTTGAGCTCCCATCAGGAAGGAATTGCAAACACGTGTAGTGAATCCCTTCAGAGATGAGGAAGGGTTGGAGTGGAAAGAGCTATTCCTTCCCTTTACTTCCTTTTCTCTTCTCTTGCTCTTGCTTGTGTTGATAAGGAAAGGGAGAGCAAAGAGGGACACTCGCCACATATTCTTGGTGGGGACATTGTACTTTGTGTCCTTCTCTGCTGGCTTGTGATGCTAGTCCAACTCAGTCTTGTCTATAGAATCAGTATAGGCAGGGAGGGAACTAATATGTCTAGATACTTCAGACCCAGTCCTATGCAGCTCCCAAGATTTCAGCGATCCATGTGAGAGACCCAAGTGCTACTTCCAAATCCCCGCTCCAATTGGTAGCCACATATCTGCATTCTTCTAATGAAAATGCCTATTTGCTCCTTGGTGAAATGGCCTCTGATAAGCCAATGAAACTTCATCTGCTACCTATGGTTACATTTGGAGATATACAAGGATTGATGGGATCCTGCTCCCTGCCTCAGAGGAATTGTAGGGAATGGGGGAGAAAGGAAAGAGCAAAGATTTTCTTTTCCCCTTCTCATGTTCTATGCCTCTACACCATCCCTCTGGCATTTTTCCTCTGTGTTCTTGGATTTTTGAAATGGTTCTGTCTCTTAACAGTCAGAAAACTCCAGAAAGGAAATAGCACACCAGGCTCCTCATCTTGGATATGACTCCAAACTTCAATAAAAGATAAGCCCAGATCCATCTTTTTCCCTGAAAGATTGGGGAAATAGAGGGATGAAGCATTATTGCTCCACAATATTCTTCTGTCCCAATGCTTCCTCTTCCAAAATGAGGTCCCTTCTCCTTTTAGTTGTCTCTTTTTATTAGAAAAGGTAGAAGGACAACTTAGGAGTTCCACTGGACTGTGACTGCTTTGCAAACTCTGTGCTGGGTTCTATCTCCAAATCCCTAACACCTAAATATCAACACTCTCCATATCACAGATATGTCAATGATGGACATATTAATCTTTGATATTCTATATAGTATCCTTGTGACTGTTCCCAAAGGAAAATCAAGGATTTCCAGCTTCTTCCTTTGAATTTGGTAAAGCACACGGTCTCTTTGATCATAAGATATAAGCTGGTTCACCAGCAATCCCTGAAATAGTTGGAAATACAAGGAAAAATAATAGGATGTCTATTGATTATTTATATCCTCATGTTATTCTGGCTAATAATAAAATGATACTTCTCTTTTCTTTGCTATGTTCCAGGTATGAATATTGCAGAACCTGGAAAGGAGTGGCTGAACTAAGAAAGCACGTGAGAATTTCTAGGGTTACAAATCCTACCACAACTCCTAAAATCTCTTAAATTATAAAACAGGAAGCTTTTTTCAGCCAAACTCTTATTTGATCAACGCTTCACTCGAATGTCATTATCTTTATTTTTCTGAGATTTTTTCAAACTCTAAATGAAGGAAAGATTTGAAGGCTCAGTGAGAAAGAGAAGTATATATAATCCCAAGCCTAGATGGAATTCAGCATTTAGTATCATTACATGAGTTTATTTAGGCTTTTAAATTTGTTGCTATTAAAGGACCTATGCTGAAAAGAGACTAGGTGTGAAAGTAGAAAGAGTGCGAGTTAAGACTTCTAAATCATAAAGTTTGAGTCTTCCACTCAAAGTCTGGACATGTAAATCCTGCAAATCTTTCTAGAAAAAAAGGGCGTGTTTGAATCTGTGCTTTTATAATGACAGCTTGCTGAGATGGTATTGGTTCTTTGAGATGTGTCAGTAGCCAGCAAAAGATCATCAGTACATAGAACTGTCAAATGCCTTATTACTCTTCACTGCGCTGACACAATGTCAGGGACGACCTGATCAGAAAACAAACTTCCCCATTTGCCACATCCTTATGTTACTACACCTCCTCTGCAGCTCTTTAATTCTGCTATACAGGAGTTTATCTAGAGGATGAGATCTTTTTTAGAGATGGGAACTCATAGACAAGAAATAGGGTTGCCTTGACCTCTGTTGGGAAATGTTGAAAAGGGTGAAATATTATTTTTAATGAGTATTTCGCTTGCTATACCTCATAAAGATTTATCTCATCATTTCAGTTGTCTTTCTGATTAAAAACATAAAATAGAGCATATAATAGATGCTGATTATAATGTCAGAGAATGCAATTTTTAAAAAGCCGTTGAGGAAATTCAAAAGACCACGGAACCAAGAAAATAAGATTGTATGTTACTCTTACCTACAATGAGAAGGAACAAATTCTGTTCTAAGTACTATGTATAATAAATGACTGTACTAATTACCATATTAATATATAATATTGAATTAGATAATATATTTATAGATATACTAATTTATGATATAAATCCCGTAAGAGTTTTACAGACAGAGAAGCCAAAGTTCAAAAAGGTTACCTGAACTGTAATCATGTGATGTGATAGATGTGTTAACTAACCTTATTATGATAATCATTTTGCAACACACACATCTATCAAATCATCACCTTGTACAACTTAAATATAAACAATGTTATATGTCAATTATAGCTTAATAAAGCTGGGAGGAAAAAAAGAGTTAACTGATTTGCCAAGTTATATACTTTGTAAGTATTGGAATTTAATTCAAACTCTATTGCTGCAGCACCCATAGATTTTATTTATTAATGTATGTATTGATTCAACAAATGTTTATTAAGCACTTGCTATGCGCCAGGAACTGCGCTAGATGCTGAGATACAAAAGAAAATTATACATGGCTCTTGTTCTCAAAGAGCTTATAATCTAGTAAAATAAAACGTGGATGAATGCTGGTATACCTTATGCATCTTTGTATTCCCACACACAGCATAGTACCTGACACTGAGCAGATGCTCAAAAGTAGAGGTTATACTGGACACAGAAGCACACACTTATTAGAAATGTGAAGAGAAAGTCTGAAACCACAGATTTCTAAGTCAGATGTCGGGGCAGGGAAGCTTCCTGAAGGCAGTGATGCCCATGTTGAGAAGATGTTGAAGGGCAGTCCATGCAGCACGCTGTCTCCCATCTGTGATCTTCATTATTCACACCCATGCACTCCAAGATATTGTTCCTCAGAAAATTTTGATTCCCTTTTTAGAGATTGCCTCATGTGGCTCATATTGGCTATTATCTATCACATGGCAATCATATCAAGATGTCCAACTAATGAATTTTCTAATCCAGAAGAAAGAGCATGGGTTCTCATGGGACTAATATTCTTAAGAATGTGAACACCACTTCCTTCCACTCTAAGCATACAATCCCTTTAAGGCCTACTTGGAGATTCTCCTCCTTGATAAAGCCTTACCCGACTAGACAGTAGTGAAGTGAACATTCCCCTTTTGAAGTCTCAGAGCGCCATCATCTACTTTGATGGTTAGGCACTTAGCATAGAGAATCTTGTGCTTTTTTATGAATATGTGTGTTCTAACTACTCATTCCAGCTGTCAACATGAACCTTTTCTTATACTACTACAGCACAAGCTTTCTGAGCCCACTGTCTTACACATTTTTGGGTATCCTCCAGAACCTAGACAAAGTTAGCAACCAATTAAGTTATTTCTATCAGCTTTATCACCCTGGAGGGCAGCACATTGCTCTATAACCAGTATGCACTTAGTAAACATTTCTTGATGAGCATGAATAAATGCCTAGTATTTTTCTGAAACTTAATCACATTAAAAATTATTAGTTTGTTTATCAGATTATAATTTTGAAAACTACTTTATGTATCATATGGAGGAATTTCCTCTCTCAATTACTATATCCAACACTTATAAACAGTTTTACAGAATAATCGTTTTCCTCTTCCCATTCAATAATATTGGGAAATGATTTTTAAAACCTGGTTTAGTCTTTTCCTGAACAAAAAAATCTACCATGTTGCCAAAATGATGATTTATTAAAGTGAAAATGAAATACCTTATATACCGTAGCATAATGGATTTTTGTGCTGCTGTTAGTATTACTCTTGTCTTATTTCACTCACAGTCTAGTACTTTACCATTATCAGCTAAATAGCTGGAATAATGTAGGTAACCAAAGGAAGATCACACTCCCTATGTTATTGAACTGCATAGGATTAATTACTATGTATCTATGAAACCGGTAAAACGTTAGATCCGACAAAGAATTATTATTTCATTTGTTTCTGAGAAAACATGCTTGTGGAAGTGAAAAAATACTCAATAAATAATGACAGATGAAGCTTAAGATTTTGGGCAATCCTGGATGTTACGCACAGAAAATACTCAGAGATGAAAATACACTATTTCACCCTTGCTTTTATCCTCCTATATTTTTCTGTTAATACGCATTTGTTATATGCACAGTCAATGCAGCCTAAAAGAATTCTATAAACTGTTGATTTTATTAAACCATGTTTCATGAGAATTTTTGTAGGGCTTTTTCATTAAAGCTTTTGAGTTGAAGTAAAGTACATAAAAGAAAGACTGAAGAATATTTACAAAAACAGCAAAAATAGTAACATTTAAAAGACAGCCTTCATTATTAGAACATTTATCTTTAGAGGAAGAAATAAAATATTAGACAGAGCTTCTAGCATGGTAGAGGAAAGAGCGTGATCACTCCTTCCCACATCACAGCCCGCAAGCCTTCTCCCGCATCTCTTAGTATAATTCTCCATGCATAAAAGAGACAAAATGGAGCTGCTACAAGTAAGGATGCTGTTTGAGCATGTGAATGTGCTCTCCCTTCAAACATGGCTCAGGTCTTGCCCATGCCCAAGAGACGTTCCTTGGTCAGGAATCATCTGGTTGCATGGGAGGGAAACAGTCACACCAGCTAAGTAAAATCGGGGGGATGAGAGGTGTTGTTGGAACATTGCAGGAAGATCTCAATGAACCCTTGGAAGAGGGACAGAACTAGAAATCGAAAATTAGCTGGAACCAAAGTAGCAACACTCTGAGGCTGAATGTTCTTTTTTTTTTTTTTTCTGCTTTTCTCTAAATGTCTTTGCTTTATTTTCTTTTTCTATACAGATGAGCTCTTTCTGATATACTTTCTTATAAGCCACCACCGACTGTGTCAGCCCCAGCTTATTTAAGTGCCCTTAAAAGAAGGAGTAGAATAACTGTGCCTCAGATCCAAATTCCAGGGAGAGAGAATGTAATTGGCTGCTTCTGAGCCAAAGGGTAATCTCCTGCTGGATTAGCTGTGGTCAGGGACTCTAAATCAGTTAGTCCCAGTGTTGTCCCTCCCAGGGCTAACAGGGAAAGCTGAGCTGGGCTAAAAATTGACCTTGTTTCAACCACAGGCTGTAGATAAAAGAACACCACGGGTTCCACCTTAGCCAGGGCCTCCATGAACTCAGCTCCAAGAGGACCAGAACCTTACCCAACTCCATCTGTGTGCACAGAGTAAGCTATCAAATCGAGCTTTGTTCCTAGAGTATTGACTGGTTGAAGTACTGCTACTTATTGTGACGAAGGAAAACTATTTTCTGAAAACACTCTATCCAATAAATTCTTAATTTTGACATATTTTAGCATGAGGTTAGAGAGTTACCTACATCAGTAAACATTTGGATAACAGGCCTTAATTTCTTTTGCCTGACTTACTTTACCCATAGTGCCAATTCCCTCGATTAACTCCAAGAAAAACAACACAATTAAAAACAAAATTCCAAATAAGCAGAAATCAAGGACTATGACTATTTTTCACATTATGAATTTTTACAAATATTCTTGAGAATTACTGTATCTCTTCTCCTTCTCCTTCTCTTTCTTCTTCTTCTTCTTCCCTTTTCCTTTTCATTCTTTTTTCTCCCTTCCCTCCCATTCCTGAACAATGTAGTCCAAAAGCTGTTTAGTGGAACCAAGCAAGGCAGGCATCCACCTGGTGGGAGGGAATTGACAGCAGCTTGGCATGGTGTGCTGGAACCCAGGAGGGACGGCTATGGCATCTGTGCAAGACAGTGGCCCAGAACCAAGAAGAGCCATGGAGGAAGGGATCCTAGGGTAGAGTGTCAGAGCCCAAGAAGAGTGAGCAGAGTATCCACTTAAAGGAGAATGGTGAAAATGGCCTGGTGTTGAGAACCTGAATGAGGTGAAGAGAGTGTACATTCAAGTGGAGAGGTACTGTCAGGGTCTGGTGCAGGGTATCAGAGCCCAAGCAGGGTAAGGAGGTCATCTAGACGCAAGGTGAAGTAGACAAACTTCATCTTTGGATAAGTACATGGATACATAACCAAAGGAGGAATGCATGAAGTAACTATATGGATGATAATGGGAACCAATCTTCTCACTGTCAGAGAAGAGAGAAAACTAGAACAAACCCAGTGCTGTTGGATTTAAATTGCAGATATTGGAGTTAATACATGGTTTAAAATATACAGAGACAAATAAATATATTTACTGCTAGATATATAAAATCTATAAGTGTAGATGTAATATTCTCTAGTTCTGTCTATTGAGAGAGCTAAACAATACCCCCCAAAATAAGCATACCTAATTCCCAGATCTTAGTTTCCAAAAGCCATTCTACACAATAAGAAATCATGGATCCCTGGAAAAATAGCTGATTCCAGGATGGGAGCAGGTGAATACAAAGGACTTTAAAATATCATTTTTGTGCCAGAAAGTAAGGAAATATTCAAAGAATGATGAGGACAAGTCAAAAGGATACAGAATCCAGATTCAAGAGCCTCCCACTGAACAAATCTAGGACAATTTAAGCATCAATAAAAATAATAATATAATTACAAATTATAAGCCATCATATGAAATAGTATTCCATAAATCTATAGTGATATAAAAACATAACTGAATATATTGAAATTTTTATGAGGACCAGGATTTTACATAGCCTCAAAGTACTTCTTCACAAAATGCCTAGTAATTACAAATGGCAAAAGAATAAATTTTCCATGGAAAAGTCTTTCAGATCCAACCTTAATCTAGTAGTCAAAAGGAACATCACACAATATCTTTTTGGATATGTCTCCTCTGGTGAGGTAAACAAAGCAAAAATAAACAAATGGGAATACATCAGACTAAAAAGCTTCTGCACAGCAAAGGAAACCATCAACAAATCAAAAAGACAGCCTACAACTGGGAGAAAGTATTTGCAAATCGTACATCCAGTGAGGGGTTAAAATCCAAAATACATAAAGAACTAATACAAGTTAACAACAAAAAACCAAACAACCCGATCAAAAAATGAGCAGAGGATCAGACATTTTTACAAAGAAGATATACAGATGGCCAACAGGCACATAAAAAGATGTTCAACATCACTAATTATTAGGAAAATGCAAATCAAAACCACAATGAGATATCACCTTACACCCATCAGGATGGCTATTATTAAAAAGACAAGAGAAATAACAAGTGTTGGAGAGGATGCGGAGAAGAGGATATGCTGGTAACAATGTAAATTGATGCAGCCACTATGGAAAATAGTATGGAGATTCCTCAAAACGTTAAAAATAGAACTGCCATATGATCCAGCTGTTCCACTTCTGGGTATTTGTCCAAAGAACACAAAATGATATATGTACCCCTATGTTCACTGCAGCACTATTCACAATAGCCAAGACCCGGAAACAACCTAAGTGCCCATCAATGGATGAATGGATAAAGAAGATGTGGTTTATACATATTGTGGAATATGACAGCCATAAAAAAGATGCAACCTTGCCATTTGTGACAATATGGATGGACCTTGAGTGCTGGTATTACACTAAGAGAAATAAGTCAGATGGAGAAAGACAAGTACCATATTATCTCACTCATATGTGGAGTATTAACAACAAACAAACGAATAAAACAAAACGAAAACAAACACATAGATACAGAGGACAGACTGGTGGTTACCAGGGGGAAAGGGGCATTGGGGAGAGGGCAAAATGGCTAAAAGGAGTCAATTGTACAGTGATGGATGGAAACTAGACTTGTGGTAGTGACTATACAGTAGTGTATACATAAGTCCAATTATAATGTCATACACCTGAAACTTATATACTGTTATAAACCAATTTTACCTCAATAAAAAAATGAATATCACATATAATGAGAGAAATGGAAATGCATTCCATATGACGAGATGAGAAGAATATAGCATTATCTCTATGGTACTCTTGCCAAAGACACATATTCTGAATCTAATTCATGAGGATACATCATAAATCCAATTGTGGCATATTATACAGTACAAATGGCCTGGAATCTTCAAAATCAATAAGATCATGAAAAATTAAAGAAAGTCTGAGAAAGTTTTCCAGATCTAAAGAGACTAAATATCAGGGTAACTAGACACAATAACTGTTTTTTGTTGTAAAGGACATTATTGAGACAACAGGTAAAACTAGAATGAGACATTAGATTGAAGTAATAAATAAATACTAATTTCCTGATTTTGATCATTGTATTTTGGTTACGTAGCAAAGAATCTATTGGAAAACATGAATATCTTGAGGCTCCGGCATTGCCTAGGTCCAGGAAGCAGGAAAGCAGAGAAAGACAACAGAAACAAAATGCACACAAATAGTGATGAAGTCTTTGTATTTGAAGTATTAACTTTAAATAACTAAACACGGAAATTAAAAGTCTCTGCAATTAATAAAAGAAAGTACTTATTGAGCACTTTTAGTACAAGCCACCATGGTATATTTATTATACATTCTCTCAATAAAAAAAAAAACAGCAGAGAAAAATTATAATTTTCTTTATTTCTATCATTAAAAAACTGGGTCATAGAATGGTTACTTGCCCAATATTACATCACTTATACGTGTTAAGGCCAGTGGTGTGCTAGCAAATGCCTACCTGGCTCCCTAGAGGGAGGAAAAAATCTTGCTTTGCAGCATTTCTCGATTTCTGTGTTGAAAATACTCCCACCCAGGCTGATTTCAAGCTATCAAAAAACAGGGTCTCTGAGCACAGAGCTAGGAAGAGATGCACACAAGCTCCTGCAAGCCAATGCAAGCCAGCTTTCAGAACAGCACTGGTTAAGGCTAAGACTGAAAACAGACGATTGAAGTCCAGAGCCCACTACGGCATAATGCCTGTATTTAAATCTTGATACAAAGAAAAAAAATCATTTCAGTATAAAGCAGGGATATATTTGAAAAAAAAGGATTAGGAGATGGCATTGTCCCAAGACAATGCAAAAAGAAGATCCAAACAGACGAGAATACTTGGCTAGAGATTTCACCAATTATTAGTGAAAAGGAATGAAAAATTAATACAAAATTCATACTATACATGATTTCTTACACACACAATTATACATATTAAATGTTTTATTATATATGTATATATATGAGATTTTTAAAGTGTGTGTAAATACATATATATACATACATACATATATTCATAAACATATGAGATTGGTTGTTTCATTTTATGAGATTGGTTGATTGATGATTGATAGATAGCTAGATACAGATAAATAAATATAGATAAATAGATGTAGGTAAATAGAGATAAAAATGAATACTACTCAGCCATAAAGAAAGACAAAATCATCCCATTTGCAAAAACATGGATGGGCCTAGAGGCTATTAGTTAAGTGAAACAAGCCAGAAAGAGAAAGACAAACACTGTATGATCTCACTCATCTGGGGAATATAAACCAACACATGGACAGAGAAAACTGTATTGTGGTTGCCAGGGGCAATGGGGGTGGGGGGTGGGCACAAGGGTGAAGGGAGTCGTATATATGGTGATGGACAAACAAAAATGTACAACCCAAAATTTCACAATGTTATAAACTATTAAAACATCAATAAAAAAATGAGATCAGTGCATTGTATGTTATATGTTATATTATACATTATAGATTATATTAAATTATATATTGGCTGTATAATATATAATAGACATATGAGATTGTTTGATAACCCAACCTGTGATGGTTATTTTATGTGTCAACTTGGCTGGGACTATTCTGGATGTTTCTGTGAGGGTTTTGGGGTGAGAATTACATTTAAATAGGCAGACCCAAAGTTGAGACTGACTCACTCTGGGGGCTGTCTCTAGTTCAGATTTTCCTTCAGAGTCAAAGAATAACTGTAACTCAACAACTCTTTGACCTCCATAATTTTTACTTTTTTGGCAACCATTTAACTCTCACTGATATATTTCTCGTGTATCCATTGTATGTTGTCATCAAATGACCTTCCAGATCTGGAAAATCAATTAATTTATGTTTTGTTTTGTTTCATTTTTTCAGAATCACAACACTTGGAAAGTTAGAGGAAACAGTATAACCAATTAATTTATCAGATTCTGGCTTGACAATCAAACTAATACTTGTAGTCAAAGAGGCAGCCATGAAATGGATCAAGTCAAGTCTTCAGAGAGCCCAAACTGTTGTCAAAATCTTGTCCATCTGAATTTTTCTCAAGACTGTACCACTTGATTGCCACACTGTAAATTCAACTCAGGGCCCCTGCCTGCAACTAATCTTAGTTAATTATCCTTTTCTTCTGTTTCAGGCTAACAACTCTGGTTCTTCTCTGCTTTTTGCTCACTCTACTATCCCCAAACCTGCCTCTTAATTAGTGACATCTAGAGTAGATTATGATAGAATTCAGTTGATAGAGGATATTGAGGCTCAGGAAGTATAAGAAACCTACCCTAAGATAGTCCTAATGATGGACAATATAGAGTTGGCTTTACAATTTTCAGATCAGAGTCCGGTTGTGGGCGTGGTAGATTCTTACAACTGAGTTTTTCCCTTTAGAAAACATCTAACTTTAGCAATATTCAGTCATATTTTATTTTATATTAATATGGCAAACTATGTTGAAATTATTGGTCATTTTTAATAAATGCCTTTATATTCTGAGTGCTATTAATAACAGGCTTGTGCTGTTATACACAGAACTAATTAAGAAAATATCCCTGATTCTATCTTTGTGCATCTCACTTAATAGAATGTATCACACAATTATAGATACATATAAAATATATGAAATCAAGCCCTTTGGGATGAATGAAGGAAGAAAATATTGTTCTAGATATGAATAAAATTGTCAAAATGTAGCTGTGTTCTTACTTTCATTTCTAGTACATTCTTTATAACTTATGACCCTAAGGAGAAAGGGCAATGGGAACAGAAACTTAAAAAAAAAAAAGTTGTATAAAACAAGAGAGACAAATAATAGAACAAAAACTCAAGGAAGAAAGAGGTAATAGAATCTCTGTCAAATTCTTCTCTGGAGTAACAACTCCCGCACACAACAACAATGAAGAGTTGAACAGGCTACTCCTAGTCTGTTCTTCTAGTATCTTCTTTACTGACTAACTTTAACAACATCAATACTATCAAATAATAAAAAATATGTTTCTGTGCTTCATGTTTTCCTGTATATATTTACTTAATTACTGTAACAATTGAGTGAGGTATTAATTTCCCCAATTTATAGAATAGACAATGAAAATCAGGGAGGTTATATAACTTTTTTAAGATTTTAAGTGAGAAAGTGAAAGAGTAGGAACTTGAACCTGAGATCTTATGAAATCAAGCCAATATCTGTACACCATGGATTTTTCTCTGCTTTGGAATCCTATAAAACCAACCAATATTTGGAGAGGCGGAGAGAGAAGTATTTATGTTTGCATAAGTGTTTATATCAACCTCAGCAATCCAGCCTTAAGGCAATGTCTTAGTCAAAGGAACACAGTTTAGAAAGAAAAAAATTCCAAACAATTTAAAATCTTTATTTCCATTTTACTAGTACAATGGGACTTGCAAGCCATAGCAACATCTTTGAAATTTCTTTTTTGTCTCTGATGAATTTTTTTCACACTGCTGTTGCTTCTGTGCGCCAGAACTCTCAATGTCTCTGCAAAACACACCCCAAGCCCCAACCCACACACTCATTCTCTTTCCTCTTCGTCTTTCCTTCTTGTTCTGGATTTCCAAGCTCTGAGGATCTTTGCATAGATTATCCTATTTAGCCCTAACAACAATATGGCAAGATAAATATTAGTTTCAGAGAGGTCAACTTGCTCAAGGCCTTACATCTAGAAATTGGCTAAGTAGATGTATCTAATTTCAAAACCATATTCTTTCCACTATACCTCACTACCAGTTTTTTTTTTTTTTCCCTAAGGAAGATTCGACCTGAGCTAACATCTGTTGCCAATCTTCCTCCTTTTTTTGCTTGAGGAATATTAGCCCTGAGCTAACATCTGTGCCAATCTTCCTCTACTTTGTATGTAGGTCACTGCCACAGCATGGCTGATGAGTGGTGTAGGTCTGTGCCTGGGATCCGAACCCGTGAACCCAGGCCACTGAAGGAGAGCATGCCAAACTTAACCACCACGCCACAGGGCCAGCCCCCACACTACCAGTTTTATAGATCAAGAAATCCTAGAAGCTACTATAGAAAATATGATTTTTTTATTTTCAAATGTTTTCCCTACTAAATAGTTAATGGCTTCATTTCATACATATATAGGCTAATGTCATTTAGCCCAAACCGAAGAGAAAAGTAACAAATTAGAATAACCAAAAGATGCTAGTTGATATATGAACATCTTTGAAGCTCACACTGATGCTTCATACGAATTTAGCTTGATAGCTTCCATCGAACAGACAGAAATCTCTACATTCTGTATGTAAGAGTGACTGTGAGGTTTCTGAGGTTTAATGTTAAGGTCACTAATCGGACAGAATGTTGAAGCTACTTCAGGATTTTGCTTATGTAGAAATAGCTTATAAACTAGCAGGAAAAAAAGGAGTAGCATTTATTTTTCCACCATTTCTTAACCTTTAGAAACCCTTTCTGACTTATATTCTAGAGGGATATTTTGCCAAAAAGAGCAATTATTTCCCAATTTAGATATCTGTTGACTAAACCCCAGTTGTGTTTGTCATCATAGTTGTCTTGGTCTAAGTCAAACATAATGGTTTAGGGATTTAAATGATTCTTAGAGCTCTAAGGATTGCGCATAATGGAGCCCAAGCGATGCTGCAATATCTGCAATCATCCTGGAACTAATAACGACAGTTATTCGGCCTATAATCTCCTAGGAATTAACAGCCAAATTCTTTTTTCTCAATTTGCAGGACATCATCATTACCATTAAAAGGAAGTTAAGATGATAATGTGCCACTGTAACTCATAGGGTGGGCAGTAAAGGGTTATAAGTGAAAGTGCTGAACCAGTAGGCCTGACTCAGCCTGTAGACTTGCACATTCTCCCTCTTGGGCTGCTGCTTGGAAAAAATTTTAAAGCACTCGAGATAAATGTTCTGTTTCTTGGTTTGTTTGTTTCTTGAGGATGACTCTCTTCCTAGCGCCACTGCAGAAAGTCAGTCTTTTCCCACTCAAATGACAGGATTTCCTGTGGGACGTCTTAATTCAATGATTTGTAATAATAACCAAGGATTTCAGAACAAAGAAATGCAATTATAGAACACAAATAGAGTATAGAAAAAGCAATAGCCTTAAGGGAGGAAGAGCTATAAACCCAAGATAAGGTAAGACCAGGGATGTGCAAGGTGCAGAGTAGAGAAAGGGACAGAGAAATGTAACTCAAATCAATAGACATCTGTTGAGTCTCTCCTGTGCTGCAGGCGTTATTCTATGCACAGGTGGTAATAGAAAGAGGAACACGGCCATGGGACCTTTTCCTTCTTGGAGCTTATACTCATCGGAGAAGACAAAACACATGTGATAAATATTTTTAAAATATAATTAAATGAAACATACAGCAATGAATTCTAAGCAAATCAAAAATAAGTCAGTACAGAGCAGCACAATAACAGGTGGAGAAATTAAACGAACCAATAAGAATCGAAACAAGACCAGTAAAGCCTTAGAAATCACCCCAAATAACTGGAAATTGGATAACCTGCAGTAGAGGTATGTAAAATGCTATCATTGTAATAATAATGATGGCTACCATTTACTTAGCTCCTGCTTTAGGCCATGCTAAGTGCTTTATAGAAAATATATCTTGCATATATCTATTAAAGTGAAGACTAGAGAATAGAGGAAATACAATGATATTTGGGCCTATAACTACATGATGTCTTCATTACCAATTTACTACTGAGGTAGGATTGGTGTTCAAATTTAGCTGACTTTATGTAGGTTACAAAGAGATCAAGGTTACAAAGAAATCATGGTAAATAAATATAGCTGATTAATTTAGCATATCCATAAATATGCAGTATATTAATTCCTCAAAATTTTGTTTTTTAAATGACTTCTATTTGTTTAAATGACATCTGTTCCAAAACACATTTGAAACACTTTAAACAATGATGGTAATAATAGTAAAATCATTTATCATCAGGAAAAAAAAAAACAAGAATCAGAAAACAATAGTGATGGGGAAACATCAAAACTTCTAATTGAGGAGGGCTACAAAAAAATGAAAGAATAAGATTTCTTTCTGAGCTTTGTATAAATAAAAGCCAAGAAAAACACAAGATATGATACATAGCTCTCATTGTCTATCAGAAAAGCAATCCATTTAAGGAGAAAAAATAAGGTTTTTCTTCGATTAAAGCATTAAGAGGAATTTGCCACTGGGATTTTCGTGCAAGACAATTGAGCAACATAAATAATCCATTTATAATTTCCTCCATATTTATCTTACGAGGTTATTTTCAAAGAATTTCTTTCTTTTTAAAGACTTATGGGAAACAACTTTTGAGGTGTCTGCCTAATATGTAAGCCACAGAGTCCAGCTGCTAATGATTACACCTCTTCTGACTCGTGCCAGACAAATGATTCGAGTTATGACAATAAGACTCAGAAAAGAGGATCTGCGCTGCTGAGCTGACTGGGAGGGGAGAGTGGTTGCAGGATGGCGGAGTTTGGAATCAGGGTTCTCCTATTCCGTTGGCTGTTGTTCTCAGGGCTCCTCCCTTCCTGAGGCCTGGTTCTCTAACTTTTCACTGAAATGCTGTGAAACATTCCAGGAATAGTCTTTAAAAATTCCACTTTTTGTAAAGTTAGCTTGAATTAGTTTCTTTAATTTGTAACCCAAGTCCTTAATTAATACAATTCCAGATATAAGAATCCTAGTTAGGTCTACTTAGAGAATACCCGAATCAACATTGCTCCTGTTCACCAGCTAGTTTTTAGCTTACCAGTGAGCTTACCCCAACTCTGAGGCAGTCATGACCAGCCCTACTTCGCTGAGAGAGGAAAAATAAATATTTTAGAGATAATGTCCAAATAGGACACAGGCATAGCAGGTGGTATACCAATCGAGGTTTTGATGTGCTCTTTCTGACTTCTTGCAATTTCTAACAAACATCACTAACATTAATGGAGAAGTTATATGCAAACAATGATGGGAAATAATATATATATTATAATATTTATTGAATACCAACTTTGTACCAAGTTTTATGCTAGGAACTTTGCCTAAGCTTTGTCTTTTCTTAAAAGCAAATCCTTGGGGTTGATGTTTCTTGGGGTTTGACAGCCCTTTGTTCTTTAAATTCTGTATCCTTTAAGATATAGGAATCAGATATTAAAACAGCTTTTTCTTTGGTGGGGGGATGGTCATATAGTCCAGCTTGGGCCCAAAGACATCATGGTCTTTCCACTCCTTCTCTCTGGATCCATGTTATCCCACAGGTCACAGTAACTGATCAACTGCAGTTTCTTCCTTGACACCTTGACCCCCATCTCTTCAAAGCAGAAGTACAGACTGTGAAGTTCCTCTTGACCTCATAAAAAGATGAAAATCTGCACCAAAGATCAGGCCAAATCAAACCTAGAAAAAGGCAGAAGGAGCTGATTTTGCAGATTAAGTCTTCTTTTTCCAATCAAAAGGGAGAAAACCACCCAGTCCCGCTTTTCTGTGAATGGAGGAAGATGTGGAAAAAGAAAACAGAAGTGTTTCTGTTGACCCCTAAGCAGTGGAGCACCCTCCTCTCTGGGTAATCCTCAGTACCTGACAGTGTTGTTATCTCTATTTGAGAAAAATGCATCAGAAATCCTAAATACTTTGCCCAAGTGAGTTTGAAATCAAATATATCTGAGTCCAAAGCCCATAATGGAATGTGTTAAAGCTATTCTACTCTGAGGACATTTCAGAGTAATAAATACAGTCCAAACATGGCAATGATGAGTTCAGACAGAAAAAGAGCAAAAGCAAAACAAGAACATAGGTACACTTAATTAAAATTGGGAAAGGCAGCACAGTAGGTGGACGTGCTGTCTTGGCAGGCAAGAGAATCAGGCTCTAGCCAAACCTGAGCAAATCATCATCCATGGCATGTGACCTGCTTGGAGCAAAACACTGAAACCCATGGGGACTCGATTCCCTCAAATTTAAGATATTTGAAAATGCCATGAAAGAGTTAAGTAAAGTAATCATTTCTAGTTTGTCTTCTCCTTTGCTTTGGTTCTCTCTTTCTTCTAAATGTCTTTTAAAAATATACATAGTAGAATATGCCAAAGATAAACTATAGTCAGAAAATCAAGCTTTTTGTTCCTTTGATCCCACAAACTTTATATATTCTCGGACAAATCAATGAGTCAGTCACTGCTTTCCCAAACTTTAATTCCTTGCTTCATTTTGCAGACTTAGACCTATGTGTCCTTTAAGCCAATTATGACCCAGGCAGCCATTACTTAGGTATCCTCAGAAACAGAGGGGACTGGAGGCCTTGCCATCCTAAGCTTGGTTTTTAGTGTGACTGAGACTACTAGGCTCAAAGGCCTTGCTGAAAGTGGAATCCTACTGGCTTAGCTCAAGCTTTACATCCTGCCTAGCTCCTACCCTGTTCTGTCTTTACCCTACAATACAGACCAAAATATATACCTACACCCCTAGTTGCTCCCATGGACTGACCAGCTATGACATAACAATAGCACCCACCTGCCTGTAAGGATTAATGGACGACTGTGTCTCCTGATGGTATATCCTTTCTACCACATTTGACTTCTTTGTATATTGTCTCTAGCCTGAAGCAAGCCTATCCTCACTCCCTGTCTCTCTGCTGGCATTTCCTATACCAAAGCGAGGAGCTGTGTCATTTCTTCCAAACCAGGTCACCCCTAGACCTTACTTTTTCTTCCTGCTGGCCTGCTCATCCCAGCACACCTCACAGCAGAACCCACTACTTTATGACAACTTTATGCTCTGAGCATTGAGTTCTTCACCTATTTAATAAGAAAAGTGGACAAAGTAATGAAAAATATGTCTTTAAACACTGAAATTCATTCACAACTTTGCATTACATACCTAATAAATGACTCCAAATGTTCCTTTAGATTTTATGTTTCTTCTTCCAACCATGCACTTTCTACTCATTATTATAAAATCTTAGAAGTTAGGGACTATTTTCTCTTCCTCTTTTACCTTCCCTTCTTCTCTCCTTTCCCTAACAATAATCTTTTCCCCAGTGGCTACAGTAATGCCTAAGAAACACTCAAAGCTTATCCAATTAAATTGAAGGCATTTTCCTTAGCCAGGGAAATTATATAACAATGCTTCAAAGAGAAGGTCAGGAAGCTATTGAAATAATATAGGGCAAGGATGGTAGTGACAGAGGTGATGAAAAAGTCAAATTATGAATATTTTAAAAATCAAAATCCAACAGTATTTGCTGAGAGATTGGATATAAGATATGAGAGGGTGAATTCTATTAGACTGTTCCCCAAATATTTATTTTTCCTGTTCTTCAGAGTACATGGTAAAATTTTCTCTGTGATCAGATAGTTTTTTATTCTGACCAATGAGCACAAGTCCCTCCTGGACTGAGCTGTTGGTGATCCTCAAGGACCGCTTTTTTCCCCCATCAGTTAGCACAGAGGTCAACAGTGTTTGAGATGGTGACTCCTTCACTAAATGAGAAACGTCTCCCAAATGACTCATGATGAACACGTAGTACGAGAGAGAGAGAGAGAGAGTGAGAGAGTGAGAGAACTCCGTTGTTTAAAGCACTGAGATTTGGAGGATGGTTCTTCCAACAAAATAGTTTAGTCTTCCTTATTGATAAAAAATTTCCCCTAGATGTACAGTGGTACTCTAACAAAACCTAAAATGCCCAACATTGGTTATGACTAGGTGGTGTGTAAAGAGGAAAGAGTGATATTAAATGGTAGAAACGTGCTAGTTCATGTTAAACAAAAATACAGCCTTTGGTAAAAATGTCACCTCTGGTGATGAAGTGCAGATAATGTACCCAATGAACTTGTAGCTTTACAGGAAAAATAGAACATCCAAGTATGTGGTGGCTGCTATTGGTAGCATTTGACAGGGTATTTCAAAAACAATTAGAAAAAAATGACCACTTTGCAAGCAGGAACGAAAAAGATTAGAACAGGTACAAAATTGGGGAATTTATAGCATTGAAAAAAGCAGCTGTTAAAGAAAACAGTAAATGAAAAATTTATAAAATAGGTTGGATGACAGAGGCCAATCAAATATCAGCCTGTGGCAAGGATCAAACCAAGATCCTGGTCATCATAGACATTTTTTGCATGTCTGAATGAATTGACAGGTCGAGTAAATTAAGGTGGTATTGAGGAAATCCCAGCAGTGCTACAAAATGCTCCCTGGAAAAGATGTTAAAAATGTGGTTGTCCCACCAAAATCTCATAGGCTCAAGAGACCCACAATTTAGTTGAGAAAGAAAGGTAAACAGATATCTCAAAGAGAATCCTGGCTTTGATTATTGGCACGTGTTTCTTGCTGGAATCAGAGAAAAGCTAAATACATATATTTCTGAGTGGGATATTCTGGCGAAAAAAAGACCATCAGTTTAGATTTAAAAGACCTTTCTGTCTGTAGAAATTTAAGGGCCCAGGAAGCAGACTGAGACACCTGCTCAGTCACCAACAAGAGCATATTCTTCATTGCTCTTTCAAATATGGCCAAGGAGAGTAACAGAGAAAAAGGAAACCCCAAGTGCACAGAGTCAAAAGTCATAGAGAATATTGAACTTGAGAGCACTAGGAAGCAGATTAAGGACCTAATTAAGCAACATTGTTCATTCCCAGGACAGGATATCTTAAAATTTTTGATCAGTGGGATTTTACACACTCAGCAGAGCAGTAAAATTGCTGTGTGCCTCCCAATCTTACTCTATGAATTAAAGTACTTATTGTGATTTCTCAATTGTCTATTAGTTTTTTGATGGTATAAAACTTTTCTTTCTAGTTCATAGGACCCTGGATCCCACGAGCCACATCTGAACATAGTTTAGAGACTACCATGCATCAACTAGTGGTCCTGGACTTTAAGCTTGGAAGAGTGAGTGACTGGTGCTTTTGAGGTGTCTTTCTTGGAGAAGAAGTAACAGATTTCACGTGCAAGGAGGAAAGTAAATCAAATATTTGGTGGCAAAAGGGGTGTTTGTGTTAGTCATCAGTTCTATATCCACAATTTTCTACATCCACAAATTTCTCCCACTTCCAGATCATCCATATGATTCCCCTTCTAATTTCCTTACTAGTGTGTAAGGGGAGGGAGAGAGGGATGATGAGTTTGCACTAATGAGTTTTGAGTAAAAGTAATGCATGCCACTATTCTAGTGGCAAGAATTTAATCTTACTGGCAAAAATTTAGTCACCAGCGTAAGACCTTCTAGAGCTCTCTTTTTTCCCTCCAGCATACAGATCAGCAATTTTCAAGAAGGTGGCTACTCTACCAGTCTGGATCCCTGAAATATTACAATAGCAGAGTCTCCTACTTACCCGTAGTGGAAAGGTAGTGTGAGCAAAACATTAACCTTTCATTATTTAAGCCACCAAGATTGGGGGTTGTTTGTTACCGCAGGATTAATATGCCTATTCTGATTGATATAGGAAGGAACATTTCCATATCAGTATTTGTTGCAATAAATAATTTGTTTTGTTGTAATTAGGAAAAATTATATATATATTTTATTACTGCTGGTAGATAGTATAGTTGGTTAAGTCAACATTAATGGGAGGTCTTAATTTCTTAAGATATTCCACTTTTTAAATTTTTACTGAAATTTGTATTTCCTTATTATTTTTCTTGATCATTCCTTTCTTTTTTTTTTTTTCTTTTGTGAGGAATATTGGCCAAGAGCTAACATCCATTGCCAAGCATCCTCTTTTTGCTGAGGAAGATTGACCCTGAGCTAACATCTGTGCCCATCTTCCTCCATTTGTATGTGTCGCCACCACAGCACGGCTTAATGAGTGGTGTAGCTCTGCACCCAGGATCCGAACCCCATGGGCCGCCAAAGCAGAGTGCGAACTTAACCACTATGCCACCAGGCCAGCCCCGATCATTCCTTTCTTAAAAAAAAACAAAATGAAATGGTTAAGTGACAAAATGACTCAGCACCACTGATACATGTTAACCAGACAGGTATCTGTTTGCTTTATTATAACAGAAGCTTTCTTCCGAATAATTCAACAATGTTAGAGTATTTCCTTTTGGAATAATCATAGGCTTAGACCGACATGTACTCTGTTTTTTTTTCTACAATATTATGTGCCAAGATTTAAAACATAATGGGAAACTCCAGTGAAATCAAAGAAAGATCAACATAACTGCAAACTACAGATGTTCCTTGGACTTAAGATTATGCATTTATTTCAATAAATATCATTTCTGAGAAAGAAACAGATGAAACTACAAAGACTAAATCCTTCAGGGCATCCAAAATTATTTGAGTCTCTTAAGAACAGTGTCACCAAGCACTATTTCTTTTATCCTAGTGAAAAGTGACAGCTTCTTCTCATTCCCTAGGGCCTATTTCAAATTCTGTGTTTGGAGATCTAACTTCTAAATCCTAAATCATCCTTGATTCAGAATTCAACAGTGTGGGTGAAAATAATCAGCTTTTCTGTTCAATCCAGTTTCTGGCAAAAAGGTAGATAATGAAATTAACAGACCTGATTTTTTTTTTTTTCAGATCATAATGTTTACTGTTCAACGAGCCAATGAGGTGGTTTATAGGAGAGCTTAGTTAAAAGAAAAGCTATTTTAATTATTTGGATTTTTTAACTGGCCATTATCAAGTGGTCGGAATAAAAAAGATTAATTTTATCCAGTCAGCTAAAACCTCTTTGGATGTGGTCTGAAATCATCCAGTAGCATCATACTGTTCATTAAGATATTGCAAACAAAGCACCTAAACTTTCTCTCTCCCTCTAAATATTTGGTTTCATGGACCCGCTGCTTCTGTTCTATAACAGGAATCTTCTTTGTGTGTTTCACTGGGGCTGTTCTATCATGGTATTTTTTTTTCCCTATAAAAGACCACTATTTTCTAGATAAGATATGAAAAATTATCCTCCACAATCTTCTAGCCTCCAGGCCTCACTCCTAAGGATATGTTAATTCATTCAACTACTTGAAAGAGGACAATGATAATGAGGCTTCAAGTCAGACAGACCTTGGAAAGTTAATCAATTTCTCAAAATCTCTTTCTTCTATCTGTAGGTATAATAACATCTACAATAAATGGTTGCCATATGACTTTGAATGAGATGCGTATAACACGCATCTGCCTAGTGATAAGTAAGGATTCAACAAATGACGACTGCTGTTAGCTCATGACAGGATAGAAAATAACACAGGAAGGTTTAGGGGTGATTGATTTGTATCAGAGACATAATAATTATTCTTTGAAGTTTTAGTTGACAAGTTTTTTGAGAGCAAGAATCATGCTTCATACCAATTTGGGGTGCTTTAGACCAAATACCATGTCCTGTACAAAGTAAGTATTTAATAAATGTTTGACCAGTGACTAGATTTTCACAAATATGAAACTGAAATTCATGTCCATCTTGCATTTTTCTTGCAAGTTTTTGTGTGGTAGTGGTGTTTCTACCTTAAGTCTACCGATATCATAAAGGTGTGGTATGGGTACAGATAGGAAGGCGCAGATATGAGAGAAGGGGCTGGTTGCTCAATTTGGAACTCTGTTTTTATTGTTGGCTGTGTACTGGTGGACAGCACAAAACATTTTGCCATATTTAGAAGCTAGTCAAACTCCAACCCAAACTTTGGGGAGTCTAAATTTATTCTTATTTGGCAAAAAGAATATTTTCATTTTCCAAAAGGACTTAAAATGCTAAAACAGTTGCAAACAACTCTTGGAAGGAACATTTTAATGAGTCAAATGTAAATATATGTAAATAAATTAAACCCACACAAATTAACTTTCCCTACAACTACTTATAATTAAGAGAAAAAGTGTCTGACAGTAGAAATTTGGGTTTTGCTTAGCATTTTAGTTAGCCAAGAGAAATAAATTATGTCCAAGATTATCCTGAATCCATTATGTGGCAATGTAGAAATGTCGCTAATTTCCTTGGGCTTCCACTGGCAGTGTAGCTCACTGAACTAGGGACAAATCCAACCAGCAGAGGGAACCCATTAGCATCCAACACATGTTTCATGTTTTCTTCCCCCCCATTCAGTGCAGCAGCTCATGAGAGAATAGGCTAACTCAAGAAAGCTAAACCTAAGAGGCAAAACCAGAAAGCTTATGTATAATCCCAACTCCCTCTCCTCCAAATCGTTACTGTACACTCCTAACTTTCGTACGTAACCCAGCACTAGGCAAATCTATCCCCAAGGTAGCCAACGTCAGTCTGTTTTTTATTTCTATCTTAACATGGACATTGTTATTTTTTAAAATATAGTTCTCTAATATTGTCATCATTCTTGCAGATTTTGTCTCAACATCCACTTTGCTTTGACCATCCTCACTTCATGACTTCCTAAGAACTCCTTTCTTAACTGAAGATAAACTCAGATTTCATCAAGAAATTCCCCATAAATAGCAATTCTTCACAGTAGTTAATGTTTTTCACACAATCATTAACAAAATGACTAAGGAGAAATAAATCTAAGGCTCCTTCTTAATGCCAAGAGTCCTGGGTCCCAGCAGCATCAAGGACACTGTAACAGTTTCAAAGCACAAATGATGCCATTGAGGACAGACAATCCCTCTACTTACTGGACGATCCTTGTGGCTTCCTCTGTCCTTTAGGTAGCCTAGAAGCGCTCTAGCTCTGGAGAGTCTCTCATTAATACTGGTGATGGTGTGCAAACTAACCTAGACAATTGTGTGACTTCCTGAAGCTCAAAGTTCAACTTTTCCTGACCAGAAAGCTCCTTTTATTACAGTGGGGATCAGGTGTTCTCTGCCTTTTCCCTCAGCTTCTCTATAAAAGTGTAAATGAGGTTGGGAGTAGGGTCCCTCTCCGGCAGCACTTTCCACTGGGTATCTAACCATACTCTAGTCAAGCACTCCTTCCTTTGGGATAAAAGCTTGGGAGATCTGCTGACTCTTTGCTTATGTCTTCTTCCTCAATGAAGCGCACTTCACATTTTAGTGGTGTCTAGTCTCTGGCTTTGCAAATATGTTTTTCCCCATGAAGATAACCCAGACCAACATCTCATCTAATGCAAGATCTCTGCCTACAACATCTTCGACAGATTTCTTACATCTTCAACAACTTTCTATTGCCTATTTATTCATTGTCATTCATTACAAATAAATTATTAAGTACCCCCAAGTGCTTAGTGAGGCTCTATGTTAGTATATAGCAATTAATAATATACACACAGTACTGTAGCATTCAAAATCATCTGTGGTCTGAGAACAATCTATATTTTTCAGCTTCAACGCTCACTAGAGAAGAAAGACTAACATATACATATGTAAGCACCTGCTATAATCCAGGTACCATACATTTAATACATTTTCATAGTTCTTAAAATCTTCCCTATAATACAGTGAAGGAGGCATACATAAAGATATCAACTTCTTACCCTAATATTATTACCTTTCCTATGGACTGATTCTCAATATCTGCTTTGTTCTCTCAAAACTTTATTGCCTAAAGAAAAAGAAACTCTGACGTTTTAACGGTTATTTTCCTTATGTGTTATCACTTACCTAAGAAGTGGCAAAAAAGAATTCATATACAGGTTTGCCTGCTTCCAGTGCCCAGGAGCTTCCTACTATACCATATAGTGCCTGTGCTTGGCATAGGAAAGGTGTTTGATAAATATTTTTGAAAGTGGTGGCATAAGTAAATGAAATTAAAAGGACAACATCACTTTGCCATTTTAAAACCACTTTTGATCTGAGACTTTTGGAAAAGTTTACATTACTTTCTGTACAAAAGAAATTATATTAAACGTGTTCTCCAACAATTTCTGAGACATACATTTAAAGATCATTTTTCTATAGTTTTTCAGTGATCTCAGAAATTGTTCTCAAATTACCCTGTGTTCCCGTCTTCTGCCTTTAATAAATGGCTTGCCAACCACCACAAAACATTAGGTTTAAAGTGGATAAAAATGCTGCTTGACTCATAGGTTGGCTGAGCTGCAGAAGTGTGAAGGCAAAGTACGGCCACTGATGAATTTTATTTACTGACTTAAGGAAAAAAATCATCACTTAATATATAAGGCCTGACCTAGATGAAACCCCCAAGAGCCAGGCTCTTACTTGAGAATGCACATCAGTGTCTTCAAATTCGATTAGTGTGATTTTCCAAGACATAACCACGGCTCCCAGCAAAGTGTCCAGCCACTGGAAACACAATCAATCATGCCAGGCATCATAAGCTTAATGTAAGCCCCCTGAGTGCATCATAGAGAGACACGGGAAAACAACCAGAAAAAAAAGGTAAAGTCTTGCAAGTAAACATAATTCACACACAGAATTTAAAATTGCCCTTCTCCCACTCAGTGGAAGAAGATTTCACACCAATGATAAATAGTGGAGATTTGATACCTGAGCAAATCTCTGGAGATATCCTTTGACAAGGTAAGAGGCTAAACAAAGGGAAAAATATCCAAGAGATAATTTCTCATATTGGCATATAAATAATATAGTCAATAGCTTAACCTTTTTCTCCCCACACTTGTAAAGCTCCTTCAAGAACACTCTCTTACAGGTAGACAAATTAAGTGAATAATTTGCTGTAGTTAGAGAACTCATTAGAGTAGGGCTGGAACTCAAATTGAAATCTCTGGACCCACAGTTCAGAACTTTGATCACTCTATTATGCAAGGTCCTAAGACACAGAAGACACTGTGCTAGCTTGGGATGAGGACTATGAGAAAGAAGGATAAATTTTCTGCTGTCAATGAGCTCATACCTAAAATGATGCTCTCTTACATCTAAATGGACACTTACAGAGAATCTACTCCAAACCTTTGATACCTTTGATATTTTGTACATGAAGAAACTAAGGTCACGTAAATCAAAAGATTTGTTTAAGGTTACACAGTTAGTCACCAAGTCTGGTCTAAAATTCAGTTGTTGTAACCCTTTGCTCCTTTGTTCCCCCACTTCAGCGTGGGAAGTCATATGCCTGGCCTGGAGTAGAATGTTCTGGCTCAAGGCAGATCGGAGATATGGATGTATCTGCTGAGTGACGTAAGGAGGTCCTGCTCAACTCATATATACTTTGACTTACAGGGAGGCTGAGGAGGCTCCTGGATGAATGATGCAGTCACCTCCACAGCTGGATATCACAGTAATGTCTGACAGAAAGGATGTCCATCCAAGGAAAACAAATTGCCAGAAGAGACTGAAGAATGCCTCCTCGTTCCAACCCCAAATCATTTTTCCTATGTTGAGAATGTGTCAAGCACCATAAGCCAAACTGAGCAACGGGGATTAGAGGTTGAGGGAGAAGCAGTTCAGGGGTGAGCAGTGGCTCAAACTCACTTTGAGGAATGTGTGCCATGCCCTAGAGATCCCCCGAATTACTTGAGAGAATATGGATCTCTGAAATGGGAACTGAACTTCTAGTATTACACAGACAGTGGGTAATTAGATTCAAGTAATGTTGCTAATGTGACCTCGCTGGTACCTGCAAACTAGTAATCTTTGAGTAGCTTCAGTTCACTTTTTAAAAAAATCTAAAATGAGACTAGGACATGTTTAATGAAAGTAGGCAATGATTTCAGAGACTTGCTGTCATAAAATTTTAGACAGTGGTTTCATCGTGAGCTGAGCTGATCAGAGATGGCTACAATTATCAGAAAGACTAGTTTATAGAATAAATCGTAAAAGAAAAGCAAGGCTGAAAATGGAACTCTGTAAGCTTCAACATCTCTTTTAGATCCTTGGTCATATCAGTGATTTCTGACATTTAACCCAGACCAGAAAAACATCTTAAATCTTCTAAGATTCCATATACAGGCCCTCTTCTTAAAGCATTATATGACATATAATTTTAAAGTGAATTCAAATATCAAGATTCTGAGATGATTAGAGAATCCCTGGGGAATAAAAACTAGGTCTGGCAATTGCATGAGATATATGAGTTAAATACTACTTGCTGAGTTATTTATTTCTAGTCTGTCTCTAAAACAAGATTTCTAAGTTAAGAAATAACTCTCTAGACAATGGTAGCAAAGAATTTTATAACTGGAGATAATCTAACTCCTTTGTTTTTAATCTGGAGTGAGTACCAGAATCATGTACAGAACTCTAGAAATATCTATATGTCACCACATCCATGGTCCCTGACTTATAAAAGCTCCATGGATGACTTTTTGTGTGTGTGTGTGAGGAAGATAAGCCCTGAGCTAACATCCATGCCAATCTTTCTCTTCTTGCTGAGGAAGAACAGCCCTGAGCTAACATCTATTGCCAATCCTCCTCTTTTTTTTTTTTTCTCCCCTTTTTCTCCCCAAAGCACCGGTAGATAGTTGTATGTTATAGTTGCACATCCTGCTAGTTGCTGTATGTGGAACTCCACCTCAGCATGCCCCAACGAGCGGTGCATTGCTGTGCGCCTGGGATCCGAACCCGGGCGGCCAGTAGCTGAGCGCGCGCACTTAACCGCTAAGCCACGGGGCCAGCCCCATGGATGACTTTGATGTGCATCTCTGGGTAAGTAGCTTTTATTGAATCGGTCCTCCTCCCAACAAACCAGACACAGCAAATGAGTAACCAGACATAGCTTTCAATACCTTAAATGTATGCCAATTCCATTTTTGCACAGCTCTAGTTATGTGAAGATTCTTCCAAATGCTAATTAATGTTGTATTTCCCTATATTTTCTAGCTACATATCTTGGATTAAGAGCAAAACAGAAAAAGTCTATATTTCCTCCACTACAAGTCATCTCAACTTTTAAAATTTACATATAAGAAAACTGTAATTTGCAGAAGTACTCTGAGTCATGTCAGAACTGGATTAGAACTCAAGTCTGCGAACCTTAGTCCAGTGCTCCATCCACTACGTAGGCTGAATTCCAAATTTCCTCTCACCGCTAAAATGCTAGGATCTTTTTCTATTCCTTAAGGCTGTGGTTCTCAACACTGTAAGACTATGCCCCTTTATATAAGAAATATTGTAACTCACTTTTACTCTCCTAAAAAGAAATTTATGGACAACGCAATCTACCTACACACATAATTAAAAAAAAAAAGCAATGCAATTGTGATATAAAGTAATATATTTTTAAATATAATGTATTTCAATATAAGCGTTTGGGCATAACTATACTACATTCACGGAATGCCTGCACTGACTCAAGTGTGCTGTAATACCATGAGCAGCACTGCAGAGAGTGACTTACCTTTCTAAAATGATGAATAACTCCAGGTAAAGAACAAAGTAAAATGCAACCTTCCTCAATTTTCACCATAGTAGCATTCCTGGAAAATCAATTATGTTTAAACTATGCAAAATTGTTTTGCACTTATATATAAAATGGAGTTTGTTTCTCAGCTCAAAAATTATAAACAGGTGTTTCACATACTTTAATGTCATGTGGAACATTCAGAAGTTGTGAGAGAAGGAATATAATTTACCATTTAGGTCTCTTGAGCATTAAAGACATCTGGCATCCCTATTGCCACTCACTAAATGCCAGTGGTGCCACCTCTAATTATTAGAACAACGAATATCATCCAACAAATTTCCAGAGTGTCCCAAGGGAAGGGAACCATCCCCATAGAAAATCACAGTGTAAGTGATTATTACAGGAACTACAAGATATCTCCTGATATGGATGTCTACATAAACTTATATCGATACTCAAAGAGTACCCAAATGTTAGCAAATATCATTTTTCATATGAGGAAAATTTAATCTGGACTTTTACAGGCAAAAGACACACAAAGTGGGTTGGTGGAACCTAAACCTCCTGCCTGGAACCTCAATCCTCATCCCCAAGAGTGAGTTCTTGAGGTCAATTTGGAGGTGGGTGGCAAGTATTTTTGGGGTTTGTCAAAAAAAGAGTTGATCTATTGAAGTTTGACATATTTTCCATCTTTATGAGTGAATAAATTATTATATTTTATAACACTGGTTTATAAAGTGGGAATTCCACATTACTAGTATGACTGTATATCCTGATTTGCCTTCCATTAGCAAAAATATTGTGAACAATGCCCATTTTAACACTCAAAATGTCCCTATTTTCATAATAAATTACTGTTTATGATCACCTTACTCCCAAATATTATGTTTGCTCTAAGACTTATTGAATGATTTTTACTAATCAACTAAAACTTCTGAGTACAACTCATTCTGATAAGTCTGAATTGTTTCCCCTTCAATTTGCTTTAATCCATCAATTCCCCCCCTTAATATCTGGTTGTGTTCTCCAAACTGAGTTATAAAAAACAAAGTGGTTGATAACCTCTGTGTTAGAGAATGCTTTCATTTGAGCTAATTGATGAGTAAAATTTATATTAGGAAATATATTAGGAGAACTGGCCTGGGTTACTCATTCTGCCTCTGGTTCGGAGGCTTGGCATTTCTTCATGATTAGCTTAAAAGAAGGATCTATTTGTCATAACCTAACTGTAAAAATATATATATGGTGTGATGCAGAGGGTACCGGTTAAGGGAACTCTGTGGATGGAATGTAGACAAAGACTAACACCTATGAAAAGTACAAAAGGAAGAACCAGAGGGACCACCTTCATGGCAGACTATGCATGATCATTTTATTATGGAGGCCAAGAGAAATTGTCCTCAGTGAAATTAAATTATGATATTATTATATCACTGTTTCCAAGTTCAGCTTTCAAAATGCATCAGTTTACTAAATTGGAGGAGACTAAAACTCTTCCCAGTCCACCACACCTCCTCTCTCTTTATTTGATACCAGTAACTTTAGGAGCCTAACTACACACGGCATGTGTATTAGTATTCAATTGCTGCTATATCAAATTACCACAAATTTTGCAGTTTAAGCAATATAAATTTATTATCTTACAGTTCTGTAGATCAGAAGTCCAACACAGATCTCATCAGACTAAGATCAAAGAGTCAGTAGGGGTGCATTTCTTTCTGGAAGCTCTAATGGATGATCCATTTTCTTGCTTTTTTCCAAATTCTAGACATCATACACATTCCTTGGTTCATGGCCCCTTTCCTCTCTTCAAAGTCAGCGGCAGTGAATTGAATCCTTTTCATATTGCGTCTCTCTGATCATTCTTCTGTAGTCACATCTCCCTCTAACCCCAGCTAGGAAAGATTCTCTGCTTTCAAGGATTCACGTGATTAGATTCCGGTATAATCTCTCCATCTCAAGGTCCTAATCTTAGTTACATCCCCACAGTAGCTTTTGCCATGTAGGGTAACATAATCACAGGTTCTGGGGATTAGGCTGTGGACATCTTTGTGGGGCCGTTATTCTAACTATCATAATATTAAACTGAAAGCAAGTCAAATAATCTAGATAGAAGTCCTGTCTTCAATGATATGAAAAAAAAAACAAATAAAATCAAAAACAAAACAAGCAATTATGCCACACAAATGACTGCTCCCTCAACTGAAGTGCTTATATTCCATACCTCTCCATATTCATAGTTCTGATTACTTTTCCCTGATATCTCCAGTGCTCCCTGAATCCTGCACACCCTTTATATCTCCAGAGCTAGTTAAATGCTTTTGCATAGTCATATATGTTTTAAGTTGCTCAAGAATTCTAGTGGAAACTGTCTATTCAGAAAGATGAGGCAGGATGTACCTTCATACTGTGTATTCATGGGCATTAGTTTTATGAATGAAATTTCAGTGGGTATTCTACAGATTTATTGAGAGCATGGAGTATTGGCAGAAGCATGTGACCCAGAATCAGACTCTGTCATAGCTCTAACCATTTACCGTCTTTGTAAACTACTTAATCTTACTTAGTCTTAGTTTCCTCATTTGTCCAAAACAAAACAAAACACACAGTTGTTATAAAGAATAAATGAAAAAGTATCTAAATTGATACATGATGTGCTAGGAAATGTACTGCTAAAAATATTATTATATAAGGGGGCCGACCACATGGCATAGTGGTTAAGTTTGGCATGCTCCACGTCAGCACCCTGGGTACATGGGTTCGGATCATGGGTGAGGACCTACACCACTCGTCAGCCATGCTGTGGCAGTGACCCACATACAACACAGAGGAAGACTGGTACAGATGTTAGCTTAGGGCTGATCTTCCTCAAGCAAAAAAATATTATTATATATTTACTTCCCACAGTATATGTATTGTATGCAGGGTGAAATCCTCCTTAGCAAAAAAAAAAAAAAAAAGAATTATTATATATTTTACTTCCCACAGTATATGTATTCTATCAAATTATGAAACACTTACATGTTCGACTTTAGAGTAAACTTCTACAGGGTCTAAATGGCATACTGGTTTTCTTCAATGTGTCTTAAGATATAGTAATGACTTTAAACCAGGAATGTATTTCTCTTTAAATATCAATTTCTATTAAAGTATACCCCTGGGGCTTAAAAAGAAATAACAAGAAACTTAGTGAGTCGTCTTCACATATTTTCACATCCATCTCTTCCTACTTGTGCCAATAGCTACTGCCCTAGTCCACGCTTTCTATTACTTTATCTAGAATATTGAAATATTTTTCTAATTTGTCTGCATTTCTGATTCATTTTATAAGATAATATTAAGTGTTGCCATGACTTCATTGAGCTTATCCCCAGTATTGTTGCACCCATGCTGTTGGCTAGTAGACATATTTTCCCAGGTGTAAAATTACTTCATCAATATGAATATTAAATTAAACTGGAGTATGAAATGAAAACTGAAACATATGCCTTTCTCCAAAAAAAGAGATCTCATAAAAATTCCCTCAAACATTTGATAACACATTTTACAGAACTATAGAATATTGGAAAAGTAAATAACCGTAGAAATTACCTAATGCAAACTCATTTTGAACATGTAAAAAGCAAGGCCAAGGGAAATGATGTAACTTCCTTGACTGAAGTTACACAATGGAGTAATTCATAACAGAGTTAGAATTAGAATCAAGGCAACCTGAGTCTTAGTAAGAGTTCCTAAATTCCTACATACTTTTTTTTGGTCAGTATTTAAACTAGCTATGTTAGCTAATGGTTCAACTCTGAATATTTCATTTAGGTCCCGAAATTAAACTGTTAACCTGAGAAAGAGGAGCCGTGTGTGTGTGTGTGTGTGTGTGTGTGTGCATTTTTAGTGTTCAGTATTATTTTTGCATTAAATAAAATCCAAGTGAAAGCCACACTAAAATACTCACATCTGTCTCCCATTGATTCCTGATTCATCTTAGATCGTATTAGGAATTTATTGCTCAATATAGAACACTAAATTTGAAGTTTATTGGAATTGTGATGGTTGGCCATTTCCAATCTATGTGTAGAAGACCAAGGCAATGCCAAACTAATATGTTAGAAGAAACAATTAGAAAGAGATTAATTCTGGTAAATGATCATTGATTCTGATGAGAGCCAAGCGTGAAGACATCCAGGTCAATTTGTTTTCTTTCTGTTTAATTATTATGCCATTCTATCTTTCTATCTCATGATAATTCAAGTTTATATCTTAATTTTCACTAATATATGAATATAATGCATCCATTTAAGTAAAATATGATCAGACTCCATAAATAAGGAACATAAACACATAAAATTCTCTAAAGATAAATTCTGTTCCAATTGCTAGATATTACACTGAAAATTTGGCAAATCTGAGAGTCTTAAAGTGTCATTATGTCATTCATCCAGAGGTAAATGTGTGACAGGTAACATGATTCTATAACTTATTTTATCCCTAAGGCATGGGAGATAGTTTGCCAGGAAAGACAAAATGTGTGTGTGTGGGGGGGTGGGGGATAGATTAAGCATGAGTCCAATAAGAATCAGAGGATTGAAAAATCAAGAAATAGAGCTGAGAATATAACCATCTGGAAAGAGAAAGAAGACTGTTGAAAGCCACGTGGACTTAGTTAAATCATTTCAGCAGACATGAATAAAAGTTAAATAAACAAAATGCATAGGAAAAGAAAGTCCAGATTTAAAAGTCTACAAGAAAAAAAATTAGGCATAAAATCCTAGAAACAGTAATAAAGTACCAAGAACAGAAACACCATGATTACTCAAAACAGAATTCATTTTGTTTACAATTAATAATTGATAGATTGCATTCTAATCTTGATAATATTATAAAGAAAAAAAAATCCTTTATTGTGCTTAGTCTCAGCCCTCCAGCATGATTGTAAATACCCTCTTGTGCCCACGATTAAGAAATAATGGCCAAGACTAATGAAGCTATAGATTTCTTTCGCATGTTATTTCTTTTTAAAAATATGTATCAACTTTATTGGTACCTAATGAACCAAATATCTTTGAGACTTTTGCTAATTTGAATAAAAGCAATTTGTTATCTCTTACTATACCTTCTGCTACCACAACTAAATAAACATTCTCCAGTATTATAAATCATTTATTCAGCAGTCAAATTTCTGTATTCATTTCTAAATTTTAAATCTTTTACTGTTTCTCCATACTTTATTAACAGAATCAGTCTATCTCCAAAATTCCATTTGATATGTCCTTTCTATAACCAACCTTTTCCTAGATCTCACCAGACAGTGGATTAAGATGGAATCATTTTAATGAAAATAATTCTGGTTTCACAAATTCTTGCCTCCAATTTAACACACAAAACCTCCAGTGTTTCTTACAATACTCCTTCCCACCACCAATAACGGGAATTCAAACTAGTGTATAAGCTACAGCTAACGCATAGTGTCCGCCGAGTTCTTCAGTGTTCTTTTTTTTTTTTTTTAATTTTTTGTTTATTGCAGTAACATTGGTTTATAACATTGTAAAAATTTCAGGTGTACATTATTATACTTCTATTTCTGCATAGATTACATCATGTTCACCACCAAAATACTAATTACAACCCATCACCACACACATGTACCGAATTATCCCTTTCACCCTCCTCCCTCCCCCCTTCCCTTCTGGTAACCACCAATCCAATCTCTGTCCCTATGGGTTTGTTTACTGTTGTTATTATCTACTACTTAATGAAGGAAATCATATGGTATTTGACCTTCTCCCTCTGACTTATTTCACTTTGCATTATACCCTCAATGTCCATCCATATGATCCAGCTATTCCACTGCTGGGTATTTATCCAAAGAACTTGAAAACACCAATTTGTAAATTGGTGCACCCCTGTGTTCATTGCAGCGTTCTTCAGTGTTCTTTAACCCTTTTAGCAATCCTTTTAACTTTAGTTACTTGAAGACGCCAAATTTAACCTTTTTATAGAAAGAGTAATATCTTCTGATAAGGTTTTCATTTCTATAATTGCTTCCTCTTTTCTTCATTATTTTCTTAGCATTTCCAACTCCCTTTTCATCTTTTTTCTATTATTTTGTCGCCTCTCTTCTTTCTCACTGCCTTTATTCACGGAGTCTTTTTTAAAATGACTCCAGGTTCCAATTGCAATGAAGATGAGCTACTCTCTACCCTTGCAATGACCTTGAATACAACTAAAACCCAGGAGACAATTCACGGAGCACCTCTGTTAAGATTCTGAAAGGTAAATGGTAGCAAGTGGATTAGGAAAAGAACCCAGAACTCGAAGTGCCACTGAACCAGAAGTGAGTTTTTTCTTTCTTGAGTATCTCCCAGCCTGAACTCAAAGGCAGCACAAAAGCTGAAAATGCATACCAAGTACAGACAGAAAGAGTCCCCAGAGAAGTCCTATATTTCTTATCCAAAGGCAAGAAAAAAGGACTCTAAGAGTCAGGAAGAGTGGAAGAAATCCACTGTATTTTTTGTTTGTTTCTTCCTTTCTCTCTCAGCCCAGCAACCAGGAAATGCCCCGGCAGTGGTGACAGTAATGGCAGTGGTTTCTGAGCAAACAAGAACAACCACAAGGGCCGGAAACCCTTCTCTTAGACAAGTTGAATTGTGGTCTCAAGAGCATGTGAAAAATCCCCATAGCTTTTTCCTCTTTCTACCTTCTCTCTCATGGTCTCAGACACAGACACAGCTTCAAGAAGTGTGTAGGCAAACTAAAGCAGGTAAACTAAAGCCCTGACTTTTCAGTCAGAAGACCAGGAAAAGGAGTACCTGGGAGCCAGAAGATTTGGGGTATAGTGGGCAGAGAAAAACCTCAAGAAAGTGAGCCTATAAAGTTATATATGAACTCCTGGGCTCAGCCTTGATCTGCATATGGGTGGATCTGACGCTAAGCAGCACATGAAAATTTTAAGAACTGAACTATGGGGTAAAGCACTTCCCAGATCCAAGACTAGCCACTAGATAGCAAACAGATGGCATAGATCCAAATACTGTACCACTGAAAAGATTTTGAAAAACAAACTGACATTGGACCAAGAGTTTATTGAAGAAAACTAAGAACTTGCAACCTGAACCCAAGTGGGTTAATTGCATGCTAAAATAAAAAACAAAAACAAAATCTATATTCTCCATAGGATTTAAACAAGACCCAGATTTATATAACAAAGCTCAAAATATACAGAATACAATCCAAAATTATTCAATATACAAATAATCAGGAAATTTCAATGTCTGTCAAAGGAAAAAACAATCAGAACATACCAACCCTGAAACAACACAGATGTTGAAATTATCAAAGACTTTAAACTTTTAAACAGCTGTTATAACCATGCTCCAAAAAAATAAGAATGATCAGTCTTGAAATGAATGGAAAGACAAAATGTCTAATCATAGAAATAAAAAATGTAAAAAAGAACAAAATGGAAATTTTGAAGGTGAAATAGAGAATAATCAATTTTTAAAAAAAAAATCACTATATTGGCAGACAAGATAACAGAGAAAAGAGAGGTAAAAACAAAGATATAGCTGAACATTCAAATATTAAACTGATACTGAAATTTCAGTCAAGGTATTTGCTCATATTCTTAACTAAGTCTTGGGTGAAAGTAAAAGCACAGCTAGCAGAGAACCAAAGCCATAATTCATCCTGAATTCTGAAAATGGCAAAACTATATCAACAGAGAAAAAAGGTAGGAGTGGAGGGAAATATTGATGACAAAGGGAAGGCAGTAGGGAATTTTGGGAGAGTAATGAAGTTGTTACATAGCTTGATAGTGGTACTTACATGAACATTTGTCAAAACTCATAGAATTGTACACCAAAGTAAGTTTTACTGTATGTACATTTTAAAATAAATATTGAGAAAAAAGATACTTGGAGAAATAATACAGGTCAGAGCTGAAGTCAATGCAATAGAAAATGGACAGAGAAAAATCAATGACATCTAAAGCGGGTCCTTTGAAAACGTTGATAAAATCGATAACACTCTAGTTAGATTGATCAAAATCTACACTTAAAATAGATACATTTTACTGAATGTAAAATATACCTCAATCATATTTTAAAAGAAAAAATATTTACAACTAGAATTAAGCAATATATTATTTGTAAATTACTCTGAGGTTCACCCCAGAATTACAATGCTAGAAGAAGAATCAATCTTTAATTATTTCAACGGATACCAAAACATATTTGATAAAATTCAAAACTATTCCTGATTTTTAAAAGATATGTTAAGGGAATAAATGAATATTCCCTTAACATTATTAAAAAATATATTTCAAACCAAAACTCAACCTTAAGACTGAGTTATGATGTTCCAGATATATTAACGTTCACCTTGAAAAATTTTCGTCTTTCAAGAGCCATCTCAGATATAACCTCTCAGAATAAATTTTTTTGGTATATCCCTTAGCATTCTCCAAAATTCGCTATTTTTTCTATGATAATAAGATCTTCTACTTTAATTTGTTCATTTTAATGTTTATCTTCTAGATCTGAATAAAAACCTCTTAAAAACTGAGACTATTTTTTTCTTAATAATTTGGATTTCAAGAGTCTATAAAATAGTGTGTAGCCCATATTAAGTATGTAACATATATTTCAGATTTTAAGACAAGCATATATTATTTTACTTACCTTTAGATCCTGAAAGGTAATAGTTATTCCTCCCATTTTAGAGGTAAGGATATGTATCATTACGGAAGTTTAATAACTTACTCAAAGTTACTCAACTAAAAGGAAGAATTGCGACTCAATTTTAGATACCTACACAAGTCAAATACGCTTACTCGAATAACACACTATCAGGTTCTATTGTTGCTGTAACACATTTCAGAAACTCAGTGGCTTAAAACCATAAGTTTATCATTTTATAGTTCTGGAGGTCAGAAATTTGAAATGGATCCTGCCCCGGTAAAATCAAGGTTTTGGCAGAGCTGCATTCCTTTCTGGAGACTCCAGGGGACAATCCATTGTCTTGTCTTTTTCAGCTTCTAGAGGCTGTCCACACTCCTTGGCTTGTGCGCTTTTTCTCTTTCAAAGCCAGCAATTGCTGGTCAAGTCTTTCCCACATAACACCACCCTGATTGTGACTGTCCTACATCGCTCTCACTTTTAAGGACCTTTCTGATTACATTTGGACAACACATGCAATTCAGGATCATCTCCCCATTTCAAGGTCAGCTGATTAGTAACTTTAATTCCCCCTTTCCTTGTAACTCAATATGTACACAGACTCTGGGGATTAGGACATGGACATCCTTGGAAGGACATTATTCTACCTACCATGCACACCTTCTTAACGTGATCCATTTAAACTTGATGAGTTAATGAGGAAAAATCTGGAATGGGAAAACAGTCCTGAAAATATATAATACTTATACTTTTATATAAGTTACATAAACTGTTATAAACAGATATATAAAAAGCAAAACCAACAATGTTCTTTAACTTAAAATAAGCAATTGTTGAGAATAGACTTGACAGTGTGTGGTGGTTCTCAATCTATTTTCGGGAAACTCTAGGTATTTCATGAGCTCTAGAGAGGCTTTCTGCTCTTAAAACTGGATAAGAATGATTTGTTTTTTCAATTTGCAGAGGGGAAAAGGAAGTTATTTGGAGATATATTTTTTCCAATTTTAACTTTTTCTCTTAAGAAAAGCTTGTAAACCTTTTGGCACCTGCTAACAGACTTTCTCTAGTAAACACTAGCAGACAACAAAATCACTGAATAATTAGAAGAAAAATGGCTTTTAAACAATAGTAAAATAACCACTACCAGGGGCAGAAAGTCTTTCTTAGTTTAACATCTTGTCTTTCTCATTTTTACACCTTTGTAGAGATTTTCTATGACATTTTAGAGAGAGAGTAAAAAGAGGTCTTTTAATGGTTAGTTTTGTGCCTTTATATCCCTTAATATAAATAGTTACTCTCTAGATGGTTTAAAATTATATTATCAGAAATGCTCAATATACATACACAGTGCTCATCGTGCCACCTCTCTCCTTTTTATTTATACTCATATCATACCTATGTATCAGATTTCATACCATACCCATATATCAGATTTAATTCAATTTCCACATGTTCCATAGCACCCACAGATAACACTTGACTTCGTTCACTGTATATATAATTATATACACACATGGCTGTTACATGGTGCTAACAATAAAAAAATAAATGAACGTGCTTTTCTCTATATACAAGTTTGCATATATATATACATTTGTATATATGTGCATTTCCCTAATACAAGTTTTTCCCCTGAAAGCCAAAGACAGCCATCTGTCCAGGAACGAGTTTATTAAAATCAATAAGAGGAATAGAAAGGAATAGTTAATATTCAGCTGCTTTTGCTCAAAATAGGATTTTGCAGCAATAAATTTGTTTGAAATCCTGGTATTGCTGAACCAGATATTTGGCACACTTCACAATTTATATAAGGATGGTCCAGAGAGGAAGAGGAAGGAGGATAATTCCCACCCCTTATAGTCCCAGAGAATTTGGGGTAAGATGTGGGAAAGGGGTAAGATTTAGAAACTCCAAGATAAGTACAGAGGTGGCCAAGAACTTCCAGGTAGTGGCAAGGCAGCAAGGAGAGAGTAAGCCTCTAGAAGTTTGCATGCTGACGTTTCTGATTCAGCAGCCCGGCATGAGAGCTGAGGTAGTATTGCAAGGAGGTATATAGATAGAGCTGAAGCAGTCCTTCTGTCTTTCCACGGCCTGTGTGTAAGAGACCAAGACGTCTTTGCATACGTGGAAAAAAGAAAGTTTTAAGAAAATTCCCTTGGACCCAGAGAAAAGAGGCTGTCTCTTGCTCAGACTTGAAGCCAAAAGATGAACAGTGCCAGAGCCCCGGGCTCTTCAAGGAGCATCACATGTTTATCCAAACAACTAGAAACAGCTAGTTGCAAGGCAGCAGGCATCAGTCCCACGAGCAGACCACACCTGCAGTGAGTACCTAAAAAGCAACAGGATGATCAGAGGGCTCCATCTTCTCTGCTTCCATGACAACGCCATCAGCCTCCTTTCCCTATACACCCAAGCGCTTCCTGGCAATGGAGCAAATCTGAAAGATGGAGTCCTTTTCCTGAGGCACCAAGAAGAGTTTGGGTCACATAAAAAGTCAATGACACTGTTGATTACAGTGAGATCATAAAATGAGACTGAATTTCCTTCTCTGTTATGCAGTGGATTAGAACTCTTAAGGAAAACCAGAGCAATTGCAGACAATATAAAGAACCTATATATTTATTTTGTGTGAGAATTATAGTGTGAATAAATTTGAAGCCCCAGTGTGTTCATTAATTGTCTTGCTTGAAGTCCTAACTTTTATATGCTTCCACACCTGGTCCAGTACCAGCCACAGAGTAGACGTTAAAGCTTGATTAATAGAAATACATATATCCCATCAGGGTCCTTGTGGACCTTCAGTTTATCAACAGTTCTCAACAAGAGCTGGTGCTGACTCCCTGGAAGGTACTGGAAACGTGAGGAAATGTTTTTCCTTTTCACAATGGCTAGGAAGTGCTACAGCATTTAGTGAGTGGGAGACAGGGCTACTAAATGCCAAAAATGGAGAAGCAACATCCTGCACTTAAATAAAGCATTGTCTCATCCAAATTGCCAATAGAACCCTCACTGAGAAACACGGAGAAACGGAGGCCCTATAGTTACAGATGTGGGACAGAACAATTACAGAACAAGAGAGGGACAAATAAATCACAGAAAATTCCTTTAAAAGGTTCACTCACTAATGTATACTACTGCTAACTTTTGGTTTATAAGCAAATGGCTCTCTTAAACTCACTTAAAAGTGCTGTGGGGGTTAGTGGGCAGTGGTGGCAATGGTCACAGGGGAGGGAGGCAGAGGTAGGCAGATGGTGGCGATGCTGAAGGTGGCAGGTCAACTTCTCCTTATGCTGTAAAATTAAACCTCTGGGTACAGATGCTAGCCTACTGACTATAGCGGAAACCAGGAGGAGGCTAAATTTATGTTAGGTTCATGGTCCATCCATGGAAACAGGAGGGAAAAATGTCATTAAGAGAACTTAAAGCTCACCAGAAATTTCCATACTTTGGCCAAAATATATGAAGAAAGATTGTCCAGATCTTTTTTACAAATTTCCTTTTTTAAACACATGTTTATAGCAACTCTTCAAAATTTTGAGACTGACATCTGCTTCAGAAGTTTCAATGTGACTGACTTCCCTCCCTCGACTTTATATATTCAACTACTAACAGTATCGGTGGAGGTGAAAAATGACGCAGTTCTGTACAGCACATGCTAGAGCTATGGAATATTTGCTATTGTGCCCATCAAATAGACACACTTTACTCTCTAAAAAATAAGAACCCATAGAAAAGTAAAAAAGAATGTAACCTTACTTTCTCAACCAGACTTCCCAATCAATTTTAGTAAATTATAAAAGGAACAAACACTATACTTAGGGAGAAACAAAAAGAGATTTTCATCCTCTGCACTAGGATCAAACAGCCATGTGCCTTCAGGTTCTTGTTTTCCTTATGGTTGCTCTAATTAGTCTTTATAATCCTGCACTGACCTTGAACTACTTTTTTCTTTTCTACAAGGTGTTTGGTTGTATATGAAAAACAACTGCAACCAACAAAAATAAACACTAACTCTTGTAACCGAGACTTTAAAGAAATAGAGCTGAAAGGAAATAAAATAGTATATAAAGACACATTGAACGTATTTTGATCCCTGGTTTATAGTTTCTCCTTGTTTCCTATGGAGTTTATGGAGGATCCTGGAGAACATTAAGAGTAAATGCTTGCATGCTTAGCATAGAAAGTTGGAAAATAGTAGAAGGCAAGATAACTGGCTAGGGAGAGAGCTTAGTAACAAATGTGGGTCTAACCAGTTCCAACTTTGTCAGTCAATTTGCTATGTTTAAACTCATTTGAACTGAAAAATAATCTCCAGAACTGTATTAATTAAACTGACTAAAAGAAGAAGAAACAAGTTCTCAGTGTGGGAGCTATTTCTCTTGTTTTGGTCACTTATATTAAAGCATCTATAAAAGGTCGTATATGCACACCGACATCCCCCACAAAGCCAATTTTCTTGCCTCACTTAGATAATATAAGAATCTTTGATTCGTCCATGTACAAAGATTTAAAAAATAATGCCCAATCCTTATTTAGAGACTACATTATAATATCCACTCTAAAAACGGTAAAGCAGACTTTCATCCAGAAGAGCAAAATCAAATTTATTGATTTTTGGTTCTTCACATTTTATCTTTGAGAAAAGAACATGCTAAAATAAACCTTATCTCTTGACAAAGAGTATTAACATATGAGAAATTTGATCAACAGTGTTTCCTGCTAGAATTTAAAGTTTAGAAAATTCAAAGATATTGATGAAGCCAAAACATGTGTGTGTGTATTATTATTAGTCTTTGTCAAATAAACTGAGAAATAACATTAGGAATGAAAAACAAAAGAAATGTTATTTTTATTTTGGTTACCCTTTGTTACAGCAACTTAGTCTGTGCATTAAGTCAAACAGGAAAAATTAATTTCTCTCTTGAATAACAGTCCAGAGTTAAGGTATATATAGGAGATGGGCAATTTCTGCTCTGATCCAGGAACAGTTCCATTTGCTCTGCAACTGTCTGCATAATTCAGGTGGATCACCACCACTGCAGTCTCTTAATAGCCCATAGAGAGACGACAGAATGTAAATTATGTTCCTTTTTAAAAGACATAATTTGGAATTTATACACATCACATCTCTAATATCCCATTGGCTGGGGTTTAGTCAAATGTCCACACCTAGCTACAGGAAGGCTAGGAAGAGGAGTGTTGAGCCAAGCATCCATGTGGCGGGTAACATTCAGATGGTCAGTTACTGAAAGGAAAGAAGCGAGTTTGGATGCTGGGGGATAATAACATTCTCTGACATTACAGTGATTGCCTCGGGGAAGGGAGACTAGAAAGGTGGAGTCTAATGTAAGAGAGACACTTTTCATCATATCCATTTTGTATTTCCATGCATCATGTATATTACCTATTACTTTCAATTGTATGCCATGTGCACTTTTATTTCATTAATTATTTAACTTAAAAATTTATTCTTTAAAAGTGTTTAAAAGAAATTTTAAAAGTATTAAAAAGTAAACAAGAACATATAATGGCTCTTCCTAATGAGTTTTACATTCTTGACGCTAGCTAAAGCTTGATCTTTAGCCCTAAAATATACCAATCTACATGCATGTGCTTTAAGACACATCTCACACTTTAAACTTTTTTAGTAGAATGCTAAGAGCACAAACTGAAGCCAGGCTGCTAGGTTGAAAAGCTGATACGGCTCCTAGCTGTACGACCCTAAGACAAGTTAAGTAATCATTCTGTCAGTCTGCCTCATCTTTAAAAGGGTTGATAATAAGAGTACTTTCTTCATTAAGCTGTTGTACAGATTGAATGGTTTAATAAGTAATAAAGCACTTATGACAGGTATTATCACTGTTTGCTATTATTATATTGGTAATTATCATTTATTAATAAAAGATATTGCAGCAAACACAGATAATCGCCTTGCCAATAATCATTTTCCCCTTCATTAGTTATTCACAATTTCAGTTTTATTTTATATGGAAAAGTATGCAATTAAAAATACTAACCTCCATGCTACCCTTGGAGTTAAGCGTAAATATTTGACACTGGCCCGGCCAATGAGATGAAAGTAGAAGTCACTAAGCAGGCATGCCAGTTGTTAAGTTACTGTCATCTGCCTTGAAGCTAAAAATATAGTTTTTAAAACCCTGTAAGCTTTGGAAGCCACCTACCAAATCCAACAGAAATTTATCAAGCTAGAATGAATTCTCTGGCCACTCTATCTTTGTTGTCTTGATATTTTAAAATTCAGATTGTGCCTTGTAAAAATGAGATGCTTCTCATAAGATTTGGAGATTGTGTCTATAGAACATCTAAAATAATAAAGTGTTCTCTCATTTAATATGTCAATACTATATATGTGATTCTTGTGATTATCGGTTACTCTTTGAAAGCAAACCATTCTTGGTTTCCAAAAGCAACAATATCTTATTTTCAATATCTATCAATCAAAGTGATATTACAAGACTAGCATCATGTTTATTATCATTTTTCTTCAGGTAAATATAAAACTTGTTTTTAATATCCTCTTTGCCCAGCATATCATTCCTATTTTTTCCAGACTGAATAAATCCAGCTTTCCCTAAAAGGCAACTTTACTCCAAATAAAAAGGATATTGTAATTTAGAAATTCAAAAGAAAGAAAAAGAAGAGACAAAGGCTTTCTGAAAAGGAGAAATGGTAACCTTGGCTTTGATGAAAGATGTTTTTTTTTTTTTAAAGACTTTTATTTATTTATTTTTTTCCCCCCAAAGCCCTAGTAGATAGTTGTGTGTCACAGCTGCACACCCCTCCAGCTGCTGTACGTGGGACGCAGCCTCAGCATGGCCAGAGAAGCAGTGCGCCGGTGCGAGCCCGGGATCCGAACCCGGGTCGCCAGCAGCAGAGCGCGCTCACTTAACCACTAAGCCACGGGGCCGGCCCGATGATGAAAGATGTTTTGTTTTAAACTCTGTTTATTCTCTGTTCTAGAAATTAGGAATAAAGTTGTAAGCAAAGAGTTCCTACCTTCATAAAGTTTATATTTTAGTGCAAGATAAAGAGTTAAACACTTAATCATATAATAATTTAATTATCCTGATACTAATAGCTGAGTAGAAGCAGTATCAGTATCAAGAGAGACTATTAAAGGCAGCCAGGACCTAGGGGTCAGAGAAAGGTTGGATAAGTAAATGATATTTAAATTGACATCTCAAGGATCAACTGAAGAACATGGTAGAGAGGGGTGGGGCAAATGTTCCAGAACAAGTCAATAGTATGCTCGAGAGCAATAATATAGGAAAGAGCATGGTGCAACTGAGGAACCAAAGAAAGAGAATTCATCAGCCAAGAGGCGAGTTGTGTGGAATGATGCTTATGAGGATTTTGGAATTTATACTAATTAGCACTTCACATATTGTAATGGTTAATTTTATGGGTCAACTTAACTGGGCTAAGGGATGCCCAGATAGCTGTTAAAACATTATTTCTGGGTGCGTCTGTGAGGATGTCTCCAAAGAAATTAGCATTTGAATTGGCAGACTGAGTAAAGATCTTCACCAGTGCAGGTGGGTATCATCCAATTCATTGAAGGCTTCAATAAAGCAAAAAGGCAGAGCAAGGGGGAATTGTCTCTCTTTGCTTGAGCTGAGATATCTATCTTCTACTGCCCTTGGATGTTGGTGCTCCTGGATCTAGGGCCTTCGAACTCAGACTTGTTATTACACCTTAAGATCGCCCTTCTCTCAGATCCACAGGACTTTGCACTCACGCTTACACCGTCAGCTCCCCTGCTCCTCAGGCCTTTGGACTTGGACTGAATTACACCACACAGTTTCCTGGGTCTCCAGCTTGCAGAAGGCAGATCCTGGGACTTCTTAGCCTTCACAATCATGTAAGCCAATTCCTGTAATAAATCTCCTTTATATCTATATCTATCCTATTGGTTCTGTTTTTCTGGAGAACTCTGATTACTACACCTATATTATAGATTACCATTTATCCTGTTATATTAGTCAGGATAGGTTAGTTTATGCTGAGTAACAAACAAACCCCCAAACTTCAGTGGCCTAAAGCTATAAATTTTTATTTCTTATCCCCACTCCTTGTCCACCACAGTTAAACAGGAGACCCCGCTCACTTTGTGACCTCAACTGCCAAAGTTGTAACCATCTGAGATAATGTAGGTTTCTGTGACAGAGAGCAAAGAAAGCTCTGAAAGGACTCAAATTGACAATAAAATGCTTGGCCCCCAAATAGCACAAGCCACTTTTGCTCACAACTCACTGGTCAGAACTGGACAGGTAGTCCCACCCAATCACAGGGTTCAAAGAAGTGCAATCCTGCCCTGAAAGCAAAACAACCCTAGAAATACTTGGTAAATAGCATTAATGATGACCACACCATTGTTCAAAAAAAATTAGCTATATCAATAATTGTAAGTCGAGAGTTATAAACATTATATGTACAAAAGTTTAGGGGAAAAAAGACTGAAGTAAAGCAAAAAAAAAAACCCGTAAATATAAACAATGGATACCTCTTTATGGTGAAATTATGCATGGTTTACTTTTTATTTTATATAATTCTTTGTGTTTTCTAAATTTTCTTCAATAAATTTTGTGCGTGTGTGTGTGTGTGAGGAAGATAGCCCTGAGCTAACATCTGTTGCCAATCCTCTTTTTGCTGAGGAACATTGGCCCTGGGCTAACATCCATGCCCACCTTCCTCTGCTTTATATGTGGGATGCTGCCAAAGCATGGCTTGATGAGTGGTGCGTAGGTCCGTGCCCAGGATGCGAACCTGTGAATCCCAAGAGCACACAAACTTAACCACTACACCACTGGGCTGGCCCCAATAAATATTTTTATTACCTGGGATCCTGGGAACAGAAAAAAATTCCTCAAATGAAAAGTCACTAAAACAATGTGGAAATTTGTTCGAAAAGTCTAGAGGTAGCCATCAAGGAATGTTAGAGCATGCGCATGGCTTCCTTCCCCTAAGGCCATCTCATAGTTAAAGATAGCCGCCAGAGCTCCAGTCATGATCTGTTGTCCAGGAAGCAGAGAAGAGGAAGGGAAGCAGATCTTCCTTTCAAGGGCACTGCCCATAAATTAAGCGCAACGCTTCTGCCAACATCTCCGTTAGCCACCCTAACTGCAAGGGAGGCTGGAAAACGAAGCATTCACTCTAGACAAACATATAGCACCCAAATATCAGATTCTATAACTGTGGGAAATTTTTAAAAATTGATACTTATTATAACTTCTACTCGCCTCCTTGGCTCTAACACCAATTTCTTTCTCCAGTCTTTGCCCCACACTGCAATCTGAGATATCTTTCTCAGATGGCTTATTTTAATGGTTCAGAAAATAATCCAAAATCATTACCTTTGTACACATTCCTCTTATCCTCCTTGTCTTATCTAGTGAAGTAAATGCATACATACTACAACTATGATATACCAAAAATATAGTTTCCTTTACTTTCAATAAAAGCATTATTCTACTTTTGCACCTCCTTTCCCACTGATATAAAAAAAAATCTTAAAACAATGAACTAGCGTAATCTAATTTATATCAGTCTCTTTCATGGAAATATTAAGATAATTTATAATTCATGGTCCAACATGGACTTGGATGAAGGGAGAAGATGCACTATCATGAATAGGTGTGTTTGATCCTGGAACCATCCTTCTTTGCTGCTCCATTTCACCTAGTATTTGGGCATTGATTTCTGTCCCTCCAATATCCACTGAACTGTCTGCAGCTGGTACAAATCATCAGCCTTGGTCTTGGCACAGGCAATGCCAGATGATTTGTCCCTGGGCACTCAGTCACCTTCCCTGTTGACTAGGTCTTCACATTACATCTAGCTGGCACTGGAGACCCTGTGAAACTAGGCAGTTATTCCAATTTCATCCATTTAATCCTATATCCTCTCTGAAAATGGCTTATAATATAACTCTATTGTCATACCTCCTAGAATTTTATTTTTTAATTTATAAAGAGAAGCTTTATAACATAGAAATCCCTTTTTTCTTTCACCAAATCTTAGTTTACGAGGTCGTGATGTCACTAGGAACTCAAGAAAATTGGCTTTAAATCTCAGAGCTAAACAGTGATTTATTTACTTTGGGCATCATGTTCTTAATATAGTGCATGTAGAGGAGCAAGATCCCATTATTTAAGGAGAATTAAATATAACTCATTTTAATAATTTAAAAATATTGCCTCAATATATTCATCTTGTGTCATAACTCCTACATATAATAATTGCAGCTAATATTTTCAAGCACTTATTCTGTGCCAGACACTGCTTTCTAAGTGCTTTATAAGTGACAATTTAATTAAATTTCCTAACAACCTTATTATTATCGTTCCTATTTTATAGATGAGGAAACTGAAGCACAGAGAAGTTAATTGTCCAAGGTTGCCTAGATAATCTTCAGAGCCAGTCTGGCTCCATGACATGTGATGTCATGCTGCTTTTCACATGACTATGTCCCATAGACATAAATACCGCCTATAGGCTGAAGAGTTCTAAATTTAAATTTCTAGCCTTGAAGTCTCCCCTAAACTTCACACTCAAATATTAAGCAAGAACTTAATTTTCACTTGTATCTCTGATAGTCAACTCAAAAATAGTATATCCCAAAGGAGGTACCTGATTTCTATGCACCACCTCTTCCTGCTCACACCTGCTCCTCCTACTATCTTTCTCATTCTAGTAAACAGCCTCATCATTTTTCCTATTGCTCAAACCAAAATAATGGGTCACTCTTGGATTTTCTTTTTTTCTCACACTCTATGTACAATCTATCAGTAAATCCTGTTGGCTCTATCTTCAAAGTATATCCAGAATCCAACCATTTCTCAATATCTCCACTGCTACCACTTGGCCCAATACACCATCATCACTCTCATGGGTTATTGAATAGCCTTCTACCTGGACCCTCTGTTTCCACTCTGCCCCCTGTAGTCTATTCTCAACATAACAGCCAGAACAATTATTTAAAATGCATAATTCAGATCACCATGCTCTTTTGTTTATAACCTTCAGATAGGCTTCCATATCACTGAGAGTAAAAGCAAAAATCCTTACAATTAATTGTGTGGCACTACATGGCCTGGCCCCACTGTTCTCCCTCTCCCTCATTTTCTGCCACGTTGCTCCTCATTGACTCAGCACCTCACTCATCACCTCTTCTTTCATTCAGCTCTAGACCCTTTGGCTTCCTTAATGTTACTCAAATGCTCTAAGCATGCTTCTGTCTTTGGGCCATTGTCCTTGTTCTTCCCTGGGCCAGAGAGGGTCTTTCCAAATATCTGCTATCTTCCTTATTTCTTTCAGGTGTCTACTCCTGGATAATGTCACTTTATCCAAGAGGCCTTGCTGACCGCTCTAAATGACAGAGCAATTCACGCCCCCCCCCCCCCCCATGTCTTGGTTCTTTCCATCTCCCTTTCTTTGCCTTGTTTTTTGTCATCTTATTACCATCTAACATCTTACGTCTGTTCATTGTGGGCCTCTTTACACTAGAATATAAGCAGAAAATGTATCTGTCTTGAACACTAAAATTTACTCAGCACATGACAGATATTAAAAAAGTATTTGTTAAGTAAATGAATGAGGCACACAGAATTACAGACTACTTAGAATTTCACAAAAGTGTTTTATATTCCTTCGTCTTTACCTGCTCTGTTCCCTCGGCCAACAATTCCGTTTCCCATTTCTTTCACTTAGTGAACTCCTGCTTATACTTCAAGAATTGCCTTCTCCAGGAAATCTTGTCCATACCTTGAAAACACTCTTCCATAATACTTATCATCTACCACCGTCTTTATTGATTCACTCAAGGGTCTCTCCACTAGACTACAATTTCCTTAAAGGCAGGAATCCTGTATTACACCCCCTATAATTAACACACTTCAAGAGACCCAGTAGGTGCTCAATACATACTTCTCGAATGAATGTATATAGTTCCAAGAGTTGGAACCAGGATGCAAACCTCTCAGTAGCTCTTGCTCTGAGCAATAACAAGGCATTCCGAGAATGAAAATATCATTTATGGAAATCCACAGCCAAAGAACTCAGCTAGAGAAGCACAACACAGCACAGCTTCTCTATGACTTTGGAAGTTCCCCAACCTACCCAAATTCTGGATTCATCCTGTGCTTTTGACAGTCTGCTCCAGGTTTAATCCACTTTTTGTCTGTTCGTTTGTTTTGGTTTTGGTTGTTTGTTTTTTCCAAGTAACAATACGTTCCTGTTTCCATGAAAGTTCTTTTTCAGGGATAATTGATTTGACTTCTTTCCTTCTTGCTACGCAAAGAACTATGGAACTCGCCAAGCTTCTAGTTTCCCTGACTGCGTGCCAATCTTGGTGTGTGAGGGATGGCATCAGATATAACAGTATCCACAGATTTAAAATTCTATAGGCTTTCCCACAGTCACCCACATTACCTGTTCAGAATAGCTTTTCAAAGACCTAGTTGTTTTCTTACTGGAGAGTCAAAAACAATTCAGACTCACTGGAAACTTACGGCTGTTTGATTGTGTGATTATACAGTGCTTGTTTATGATGACATTATGGGACATAGCACAAGTGCAACACATACTAGGAACTTAATATATAATTCTTCACAGCCACACTAATTGAGTAATTCTGTATTTATATTTTCCTAGTTGGTCTTGAGAAGATGATATTTCACTTACCAAGAGACCTCTCTTACCCTAGGAGAATTTCATAGAGAAATTCAAAGTCATGCCACTATTTTCTTAACCAAATTACTAATAATGTGTGTAATATGTAAGAATTTAATATTCCGAGGAATATCAGTCATCCGAAGACCCAGCTTCAAATCTTGTTCTACCAATTACTATGTGATTGTTAGCATCGCCTTTTATAATTTCTTTATCTATAAGATTAAAAAGTTGGAATAAATGACCTCTGAGATTTCCCACTTTCAAAAGTTCTGCAATGCAATGCAAAGTAATAGCTATAACCAATAGCCATGGATTATAAATTGAGAATATCTAGTATCATTGTGCTGTACTTTTTCAGCTAAAATTAATTTGGCATCTTTGTAGCTCTAATTTTTACCTCTCTTTTTGTAATTGGAAAAGAAATGATGACCGTCCAGTAATTATTTTTCATCAAATTCTTTTGATTATAGATTTATTTTTATCAATCAATGGGAAGAATCAAGTGTTCAATGGAATATTTTATGTCTAGTGACACAATAACAAATGTTCAATTGAATATATATGAGTTGTTAAGATCACATACACATATAAAACAGATAATTTTGAGAATTTGAGCAATATCAAGTGATACCCAGAAATTTAAAACAAACAAAAGAGCAGAAAATCACCTTTATGAAACCCCAGATCCTTTCAGAGAATAATAGTCTAAAAAGATTAGGCTAGAATAACAAGTTAAGTACTTCTTTGAAAGAACTAGCATATTTATTTAAACAGGGACAAAAAGAAAATGTAATAAACCCTCTAGCTGCCTTAGGTCACAGCATGTGGCTTACAACCTAATCTAAGAAAAGAATTTGACAGACTCTACAGGTTAGTCATGATGGAAATAATTTTCATGATTTAGCTGACAGGTCCTTTAATATTTTCATTGTACATTAAGTGGAGTGGAGATATATATTACACTGCCTAGCATGCTTTCAGTCTGATTTTATTCCATAGCTTTAGTTTCTTCTCTACTTTTCTCCCTTCTTATTTGATTTTGTTCCCATTGGAACTGAACAATAAACCACCTGGTTTGCTTCAAAAGACCAGGATAGGACTGGAGTAAGATAGAGCACAAGATTCATATTAATTTCCCTAGATCTGTGACTGAGAAGGCATTTGAAGCTAGGGAGTACTCTGCCTTTATGCAAGATTTAACCAGATTATGATTTTGAGGTGAGAGTCACACCAGATAGTTCATGGAATCATCTCTGTCACCAGCAATATGACCTTGGACAATATACTTAACCTCTCCGAGCTTTATTTCCTTAAGGTGAGAAATGAGGATAAAAGTTGTATTTTTTTTTCTTTTTTGCAAATTTATTGAGACTTAAGTGAAATCATGTCTACAAAGTACTTAATAAACTACCTTGTATTTATTCTTTCAACAAATGTTTACTGAGTTCCTACCATGATCCAGGCTCTAAGCTATAGTAAGCCCTCGATAAATACTATTATTGTGTTTATTATCAGCAGCAGCATTGGCCCATCAATACCAGCAGAGAAACATTCCAAACAATCATTCATACTGCAATTTCACAAGTCTTTTTGTTGGTGGGAGAGGAGTGGTAAGTATAAAGTTACTTTTAACCTGCTTAAAAAGGCATGCCTGGGGGCCAACCCTGTGGCGTAGTGGTTAAGTCCAGCGTGCTCCGCTTCAGCGACCCCAGGTTTGTAGGTTCGGATCCCGGGCGCGGACCTACACCACTTGTCACGCCATGATGTGGAGGCAACCCACAAACAAAATAGAGAAATATCAGCAAAGATATTAGCATAGCAAAACTTACTCACAAAAAAAAAAAGAAAAAAAAGCCATGCCTAGAGGAACAAGCTATGTTGGTGCTTTTTCTAGATCTCTTGGTTAAAATTATTTGCATTAGTTCTGATTTTGAAAGCAAAAACAGAGGTTTGCTGCTCCATAATTAGTATTTATTCATTTGATAGATTCTGCTTTTAATAAATGCTATCAGAGAAACAAACACAGGTTGTCATAAGAGAGGATACTTTAAATCTAGTAAGGGAGACAAAACAGGTGTATAAGAATCAAAGTATATGATAAATGCCACATTGATGGTACAAGGTGCTAAAGAAGAAAGCTACATAATAGTGTATACTAAAAATAAGCCTTATAATAGCTTTAGTCTGTATGACTCCAATCTAAATTTAAAGCCTAGTACTTAACCCCCTCCCCTCTCACACAATGTGACATCATAAATCAAATCAGTTCTTGCAAATGGAATTCCCAAAGAGCAAATAGAAGCCTTCAAAACTGCCATCCTTGGAAGCTGCTGGTGTTCAGATATTTTATGACTTTTCTTTTTAAACTGATTGTGAAGCCTCCATTTTAGTGAATTTCTTTGGTTCTGCTCCTCTTTCTTTGTAACAAAAGGGTAGTTATTTTGAGTCAATCCCTTGACGCCAAGTGAAAAGAGAACAATCTTGTAAAGGAGAATTAGACGCATTTAGAAGCTAAATATGGCACTCCTGTTAAGCAGTCTTGGAAAATTTCAAGGCAAAGGGATTCATAAGGAAATTGCAGTTGGGAAGAGAATAACAAGCATCTGAAAGTCAGAGAATAGAATGAAAGGAATAGTTACAAGTGCAAGTATAGAATCAGATAATTGAGGCAAAGTGTGTGCAGTGCTTTGAGTTCTTTAGAAGAAAGTTACCACAATATATAAAAGTATTATTAGCTAACACTGAACCTTCCCAATATAATCAGCAGCTGAGAAAAAGTACAAAAAAAGATCATAATGTAGCAACAATTGATTTAAACTTCAGGGCATACAAATGTTTCGAAAAAGCATTCAAAATACCCTAGGTGGTTGAGAAAAGGGTAGTTACACAAGTTATTTGTCCCACTTACAATTAAGCTGAGACCACAGGCTAGGTCACCTTGGAGCAATTTGTTTTTCCTATATCCAAAGTCCTGATCGCCATCAGATGTACAGGTACCAAGTTTGTGGAAAGGTAACTGTGCATCTCAAATCTTAGGTAGCTAAAGAATATAGACTAAATTATGTACAAATAGATTTTAAGAGATTTCCCCTGTAAAATATTTCTAAATAACATAGAATTTAAATCTTTATGAACTACCTCATAAATCAATCCATGCTAGATGTGTCAGAGTCTACATGATTCCTAAAGATATAATTCCATTTCTGTTCAAACTCTTGGGGCTAAATCCCAGGCCACCTTATTTTCTCCCTTTATAGTCATTCTCACTCTCTCTCTCTCTCTCTGGAAGTTCTCTTATAATCTCATGATTTAAATTACAATCTACTTTTTGGTAGTATGTCTCCAGCCAAGCCTCCACTTTTAAATCATACATATTCCACTGCCTACTCAACTTATCTCCCTCGATGTCTTACAGGCACTTCATACCCAACGTATCCCAAACTGAGTCCATGAGCTTGACTCCCAAGCCTGTTCCTCCTCCAGTCTTCATCATTTCATGAGCAGGTGCCATCATGCACTTGTCCTCTCAGCACAGTCTTAGCGGTTCTCTTTGACTCCTTCTCTACAAAACTATCCTACCCCTGCACCATCTAATTAATCACCAAATCCACATATTCTACTCTCTAAATGTTTTTAATGTGTCTGTGACTCTAAAGATAATAAGAGCAAATACTTATATAGTATTTACTCTGTGACAAGCCCTGTTCTAAGTACTTTGCATATATTAACTCATTTATTCCTGTCAACAACCCTATGAGTAAGTATTACTGTTATTACTAATTCTATTTTACTGAAGAGGACATTAGAAAAAAGTTAAACAATTTTCCCAAGGTAGCCCAATTGGTCTGGTGGAAATAGGATTTGAAACCAAACAACATGGCTCCAGGTTCCACTCTCTTAATCACTATATTAGTGTTACTCTACCCAGAGTTGATACCAGAACATGGAATTCCCAAAGAGCTAATAGAGGACTTCAAAACATCCCTGGAAGCGGTTGGTGTTCAGATCTGAAGTTTTCATTTTAGTGAATTTCTTACCTAGATTATTCAATAGATTCCTAACATGTCTCTATTCTTCTTACCCACTTTGTTTTTTTTTTTTTTAATGCCCATCACACAGCCATTCTACATTATAACCAGAGTAATCTTTTTAAAACTAAAATCTAGTCAGGGTATACTCTAGTCAAAAAAAGCCAAACATCCTTCAATGTCTTCCTACTGCTCTTAAAATCAAGGTAAATATTCTTAGCCTGACCTACTTGATTCTGCCCCTCCCAACATCTTCAGGATTATGTTCTGGCACTCTCGAGCTGACTAGCTACACCAGGGTTTTGAATAAGTTTCTTGAATACAACATTTTCTTCCTAACTCTAGATCTGGAAGCATGCTACCCAAGTCTCAGATTAGCTAAATTCTACTCTTCCTTAGGTCATCATTTAAAAATCATTTCCTAAGGGAAGCTACTCCTAATATCCCAGATATATGATCTGATGGAACTGTGTAGCATTCATAGCAATTTTAATTAAGTGAATATCCATTTAACATTAGTCTTCTACACTAAACTGTATATTTCATGGAGTCAACAATTCCATGTCCATCCTGCTTTCTGAGGAATCACCAGTACCATGTACATTGTCTGGCACTTAGTAAGCATTTGATAAGAATAATTTTAATGATTAAATGAATGAAATCCTTTTATTTTTGTGCTGATTAGAAGTGTGAGCTATGTTTATATAGACAATATAGAAATTTTAAAACAATAAAATTTACTCCCCCTAAGAAAATCCAATAAAAGTGATCATCGCTATTAACAGACAAGTGTGTATTTTTTGGTCTTTATTTTACACACACACACACACACACACACAATTTTGCATCTTATGGTTTTGCACCCTGTATAAGTATACCCATATACTTATAGCTTAATATGATTTAGTTCTGATAGCTAAATTCTACTCTATTTCCTTTTTTTCTCTCTGAAGCCAGGAAATGTTTACCACCATCTTTAAGTTACAATTAGAAGATAATTACTGAAGTCTCAATTTGTATAAGGCACTATACTAGAAATTCAAGTTCCAAAATGTATAAATGAAATAATCCTTGTTCTGAGACATCAAATGGAATATATTATCTGACACATGCTTTGATGGAACAGAATATTCAAAACTGTGATTGACCTAATCACTATCAATGCATGACAAGGCTTCTGTTCTGTAAGATCTCATAGTCCAATTGGCAAGATGAAATTCATACATAGAAAAATAACTAAATATATAATATACGCTAAGTGCCAAAATTGGTAATTTGAACTATAGGAATTCAGATGTTTGAGATATTCACATAGGCTGGGATAATCATGGCGGACTTCACTTAGGGGGAGGAAGAGGAGATTATCCAATAGTGTTTAGACTGTAGAGTTAGATTTAAATGATCTACATGCTTTATTAATCCCCCTTTCAATATTCTCTTATTTTGAACAACTATAATTCCTCAAAGCGTTTCTTTTTCAATTCTATTTTGCATTATTTTCCTCTATACTGGCATTTCCTAAGGTGGGATACCAAGGAATACTAGCTGCATACGATGTTTCGTACACACACACACACACACAGACACACATGCACACACACACACACACACACACACACACACAAGGTCTGAGGTACAAACCTGTTTGGGTCAAACATATTGTAAACTATTTCTGCTTCTTGGAAAATCATGAAGTTCATTAGTCAATTCAAAGCTCCAAAAAGTCTCCACGTGAATTAAAGAAACCTGTTTGGTTGTATTTAGCCCAGTATATCTCACACTTTTTAAACCATGGACTCCATCTATAATGAGACATCTAGTAATATCCATGGAAAAGCATTTCATGGAACACATTGTGGGAAATGATGCAAGACACAATTAAACAGGTGGCACATATATACATCTTATGTTGATTCTCAGATATATAACTGGAGACTTTTCCACAAGTATGTACTTTTCAGTCTACCTACAGTTGTGTGCTACATGACAACATTTCAGTCAATGACAGACCATTTATACAATGGCCTGTACCGTGTAGCCTAGGTGTACACAAACCTACCATCTAGGTTTGTGTAAATACACTCTATGATGTTTGCACAACAATGAAATCATCTAAGGGTGCATTTCTCAAAATATATCCCCATCATTAATCAACACATGACTGTATATTTTATTAGTTCAATAATATGACTTTCTTTTTTAAAAAAATGACCTTAGTAATTCACGTTGTCATACTCCACCTTTTTGTTTCCGACCTTCTTGACTTCAATCATGTTTCTTTTTTAGCCATCCCAAAATTCCAGTATAATCTTTCATGATTTAAGCCGTCCCATCCAGCTTAGTAGTTTATCACAGAGAGATTTGTAACTAAAATAGTTTTAGTTCTTTGAAAATTTTATGTCTAATTATTCCAAGTCACATGCCATCCGAATTTTGCCTTCCTCATATGTCTTTTCCAACATACCTAATTAGAAGGATTTACCTTTATTTTGTCAGTGCTACAGAACGTTCTCACAAAAAAAAAAAGGAAAGAAAAATTGGAGTGAAAAATAATCGTCTTACTCCATTTCTTTGGTGTTAAAACTAAGTAGTTTCAGGTTTGAGACATTAGGTTAACACAGTGAGACAGAATAAAAAGGAAAAGTAAGAGGCCATAAATGGGAACGGAGATAAAATTCTTATCTAGAATGGGGTTAGTGAGGTCTTTAAAAGGAAGAATGACAATAGGATATAAAAAAACTGAAAAACAAACAAACATATAAGCAACTCTAGTTATTGGCTCCATTTTCATGATGATATTCATGAATGTCATCTCATCATTCAAAGCCTAATTCAAATATAACTTCTCTGGAATTACCACCATGACAGCATCCTCTGCACCTCCCTCACTCCCTGGTCCAGCAAGAATTCTGTCTCCCTTATCTGCTTCCTAAAGCATTTTGTGCACCTTGGACCTGCTTTTTCATTGGAGTATATTTCAGGTTGCGTTACATATGGTGAGATGCTTGCTCGCCTGACCCCAGTAGACTGTGGTCTCGTCAGCTTCTTCTCTCCCAGTACCAAGGGCAGTGTTGCAGAGGGCAAAGCATGTGGGTTTTGGAAGAGAACTAAGATTAAATTACAGCTCTGTGACTTAGTAGATGCAAGATCGTCTCTCAATAACCTCAACTGTACAGTGGAGGTTATAATGTCCCTCAGGATTAGGGGGAAAATTTAATGAGATAGCATGTATAAAGTTCCTGATACCTTGTAGACATTCTGTAAATGGTAGCTATTATTACCGTAGTAGATATACTATCGATTCTATCAAGGACAGAAGAAAAAAAGAAGGAAGAAAGGAAGGAAAACATGGTCCCAACTCCAATCCCTCAGTGTTCAGTGAAGGGCTCCATTCTTTGATGAGGTGGAGCTAGGAGAGGAGATGGGGTACTAGATAGGAAGAGGAACCTAGATACAAGCCTCGCTCACCCTGCATCATAAGTCCAAGAACTTACTGGGATAAGTGGGAGATAGGGAAGTACTGAAAATTAGGAGTCAATATCCAATGTTTGTTTGGGGTGAAAGAAATTGAGAAGAGTAACACAGAAGACTGACTGTGCAGTCTGGCTTCCAGATTCTGAGTACATGAATTAATTCCAAGGTGGTGGGGGTGTGGTAAATCTATAAATATGTCTATCCAGATGGGCTTGGAAACCAAGGTCTGTCTGAGCTTGTATCTGGGAGCAGTCTGAGAGATACAGTTGCAACATGCATCTGGAGAAGCAGCCATGGGAGAAACCAGATAAAGGCTGAAAGCTGAGGAATCTGTGCCAGAATCAAGCATTATAAAGATCAAGAATTCCTGGGATGGAATCAGAAGGTAGAAAAGCTGGTACCAGATCCCAAGGAGCGCTAAACCTCTCTGTGGCCCTGACAAGTGCTGAGGGCTTTGGCCCAGCCTCAGGGCAACTTCTTGCTGCTTCTCCCAAGAGGAGCTGAATAATAATAATTTGTGATGTTGAACACAAGTGGAAAGAAGTGTCTGGAAGGGAAATGACGGCAAACAGCTGAAGGGGAAGTACTGATGAAATGATTGAAAAGAGATGAAGGAAACCAATGAAGCAAGAAGAAATTGTAATTCTCATGAGATTTCCATGGCAATTGGCGTGAAAATATTTTAATATCTTTGAAATAGAATACTTCATTCGAGGTCGTGAAATGAAATTAACCAGCTCCCCCAAACTGAAACTGAATATGTGATCAACTGCTCATTCACCCTGTGGCTGGAAGAAGGGGATGAAAACACCAAGACACGATTAACCCAAACTGAATTGGGGGGAAAGAAGGCACTTGCCCATTTGTCTTTGAGCTTGTGGCTTAGCTGCTGCATGGGGACCTTTGCACTGCTGTTCCTTTTTACAGGAACTTCTAGAGAACAACTCTCTGCAGCTGTGTTGACGCTTTTTTTTTTTGTAAAGGGAAATGTCAGAAGACTGTCTCTTTCACGCTATTTTAATTATGCTCTACTTGGCAGTATTGTGAGTGTGTGAATCTTGTGATCACGATCTTAATTAGGATCAAATTTAGCTTCAGACTCAAACCGGACTGGATAATCATTTCCATTACTTTGTATTAGATATGAGGAATCAAGTTTGTGCCAGTGTACTGGGACTATTGTACAAACATAGGATCTGATTAGTGTTTTGTTCTTTCTGCCTCTGCCTGGTTCCTTTCCCCTTTCTGAAACCTGATATTACGTGTGTTCAGGAAGCAGCAGGAGTACACGCACAAGCAATTTTTCTTTGGTGGGGGTGCTGGGTGACAGAGAGAATAGAGACTATATTTTCAAAACATATTTCTAACTCGACTGTTCTCTAATGAAAGTCGCATTCTCTTTCCAGTGGCATTTGCCACCAATGAGATGCATTGTTTTCACAAGTCCTATTTGGCCCAGCATTCTATTGAAATAAGGGTCATAGCTTTCCTTGAAATATTGAAGTATTTTACATAAGGAAATTTGATATGGCTGGAAAAGAAATAATTGCTTCTGTCTTGAGAAGATGCAAAGGATTATGCTGCCTGTGATAATCAGGAAAATATTTCTCTAGCTTAAAAATCACATATAACTTGTAAGTGGCCACTAGCTCTGAGGGTTTTTTTGTGTATTAATATATTGTTTTCCTTTTAAAGGTAACAAATAATGGGTTTCTAGGGGTTTATTTTCTTGCTAGAGTGAGAACTGATACAAAAGCGAAGTCCAGTAATGCCCCTCTGTGGCAAGAGCATGGCATAGCGAGGTTCCCTTCACAGCGTGAAGAAGCAAAGCCACTTCAAGTTCCCCTGGCCTCTCCATTTATAAATTCGGTGTTTTGAAACTGAACAGCCAAAACAGAGACAATCCTCATCAGGCCCAGGAACACAAATGATTAATAGGAGTGCAATATGTTTAAAGAAATCCAACCACTGCAAAAAGCTTGTACATATTCAGAAAATGCTAAAGGTAGAAGAATTTTAAAAGCATCCACTTTTAATATAAGAATGACTAACTCGTTACTTACAGAAACTCATGTTTTTGACCATGAAAAAAAAAAATCAAGGGTCATTGATGATGTATACAGTGAAGACAGTAAATATATATTCCTTCTTTGTTTGATTCTTAGAACCTTAAATACTAAATATGTAACTAAAAAAAAATAGTCAAGTAGGATAGTATTGCCTTGGAAACATTCGTGGTGTAGTCTTATAAAGTCAGCTTTATTAGTGAATTTATGGAAGCAACTCTGGACGGCCCATTAATTGGGATAGAGCATATTAGTGGCTTAATCATTCCATCTGCTCATTTTTTTCTTTTAAATGGTATCCTTGAAGAAGGAAGGAAATATGCAAGGAAGGAAGGAAAGATGGGAGGGAGGGAGGGAGGAAAGGAATGAGGGAGGGAGGCAGGGAAGGAAGGAGGGGTGAAGGAAGGAAGGAAAGAAGGAAGGAAAAGAGAGGAAAAGAGGGGTAGAAAGAGAAATACTGGCTGGCGGCATGAAGGTCCCAAATTCTGGGCTTCGTGTTTAAATATATAAAATAGGGCCCTGCATAAAGTTGACACTCGATAAAATTCACTGTTTATTCAATCCACATCTGGTTTCAAAGAAAACCAAAAAATTTAGCCCCTCAATGGGCAATCACATGTCCAGCTAACGATCTAGCGCTTTGATTACTAAAAGGAATAAGGAACAACAGACAGATGTTGCAGGACAATTAACCTCACGGGGAAACACACTCAGCATCGTGGGGCAAATGGTCCATTCTGGTCCGTCTCTGCTCACCTCTGCAGTTTCACTGTCTCCCCAGTCAGGAGGGGAGTTGGATACTGGAGGACACAAGCAGCACATGGAGGGTGCACTCTGACGCCCTGCTGCAGCAAGAGAGGCCCTCTGTGATCCAGCCTCTGCTCACCTCCACAGTCTCACATTCCCCCTCTCCCAACCTTCGTCACACAAGTTTCTCATGTGCTTACATTTCCTCCAAATGCAACATACCATTCCACACCTCTAGACCTCTGCCCATGAATTTCTTGTCCTCTAATTGATAATCTTCATTGAAAACTCTGCTCAGGTGCACTATCCTCCAACAAAGCACCCCCCACTCTCCAGACTAAACTACAAGACCCTTCTCTCTGCTCCATTAGTATCAGTCAAATAGCTGTCATTACACTCTGCACTTTATAAAGATGCTCCTCTACTTAACACGTGTGCAAGTTACAAGAACTCAATAACGTGGGAAAAGGGACACAATAAAGGAAGAGAATGTCAACTTGACTCATCATCTCCACATTACGAGGGATTGTGCTCTCTCCAGTTAGATGTGGCCTTTGAATAGTTCGTTGGTCTGTGGCATGTGCATTGTATTTGAAGCATTGTCCTGTTATATATTCATTTATAATGAAAAGTAAAATCCCGAATACAAACATCTATATTTTCAGTTTTTATAGGATGGAAAAGAAGCAGGAAGAGTTAAGGTCGATCCAGTCAACATGTACTGTTCTCACGATAACTGTAGATATGTATGTCCAAGACATTTTGAACAAATGAACTTACGTATGCAAGCCTTATTCTCTGGAATCTAATCTTTTCGTACACAAAAATAAGCATCTATATTGAAATATTCTGTTTACTTGACTATTTCCCTTGCTAAACTGCAAACTCCTTAACTCAAGATTCATGTCTTATTCTTCTTTATATCTCAGCACCGGAACAATTCCGAGCGTGCAGAAGCATCTCTAATCATAAATGCTTTCGTGGAATCCCGGTTGGGTCACATTAGAAGCACTTACATAGCTTTATTGTCTTTCTTCTCACGTGGCAGTTTCCAGAAAAGATTTGTTCTCCCAGAGTTCAGATGTTCCGTAGAAGTAGAAATCTGAAGGTCAATAAATTACACTCTAAAATGTACTAGTGGGGTTAATTTAGTTTCTAATATCAATAAATATGTTTCTGCAAATATGAGTCCTGCTTCTCCAATGTAGAAGAAAGTACTAAAATCCCCAAACCCCCTTATAGCCACATAAACCTGTGATCTAGGCTCCAACAGTCAGGTCACCCATGGAAGACTTTTCATTAATACATGAGTATGGTGTGGGTAGCACCAGAGGTGTCTGGATTTTGGAGGGATCACTGGATACAAGTTAAATTCCTAGTGCAGAATTGGCATCATCACTGGCATCACTAGTAGTTACAGAAAAATCTAATTTCTGGGATACACGGCTTGATGGTGCCAACAGAACAGGCAAGATTTCCTCATCAAGCCTAGTAGAGTACGGGGCATTGTCCTTAAAAGTTTGGCTTTAAGTCTGTTCCTCCAGAATTCCCAAAAATTATGAGAACTTCTGATATCCTATAGTAAGTGATTCTCAAAGTGTGGTCTAGAACCAGCAGCATCAGCATCCCCTGGGAACTTATTAGGAATTTAAACTATTGGATCCCACTCTGGACATACTGAATCAACAATCTGTGTTTAAACAACCTTTCCAGGTAATTCTGAATGTATGCTCAAGTTCCACACCATTAATGAATCTCTTTTCTGCTATTTGCAATTAAGAGCCCTGAGTGGCATATCCACCAATCACTACTTGCCTTTGTTAGGAGACTGCATTTTGCTGGGCTACCTAATTAGAGGCCAATGCTACTACTAAGGGGTTCATACGCTTTGGCAGATTCAACGAAAAACTAGAAAGAGAACATAATATCTCTTAGAGAAACATTTGGAGAAATAAACATGGAGAAATAAATGGAGAACCATTTCTTTTCAATACCTTTTATCCTAAACTTAATCTGTAAAGTGAAATGTTGATGGAAGGCAACATTATCTGGCTTTGTTGTTTGTTTATTTGATTTAAATACTCAGACTTTTGAATGAAGGAGTTCTTTCAATTTTTATTATTACTTGCCTCCTAAAGTACTTGGGTTCGTTTAGAATCTAGGAAGAATTATTTCATTTAGTCACATTTTTCTATTGTCAAATATAAAATTAAAATTTTGAAAAGTAAAAAGATAAGGTAATTTTGATAACATCTTAAATTTAAAAATCAGAGTATTTTTTTTTTTAGCTAACAGGGGAAATAGACAATTAGGAAGTTGCATCCAAGGTGAAAGGTGAAGCAAGAGCCATTCTGCCTTAAAACATCATCCCACATGAATGTTACTGTGTCCTAAATTTTCTTATAAATCATAAAATCTCAGGCTAGGAGAGATTTCACAAGTTATCTCATTCAGCCATCTTTTAAAAGGTATTCACTCTGCATCTCTGTCAATGGTAGTCTAGTCTAATCTAGCACCATCATTGAGAGGAGCAAATTATCTTGTGGAGCCTGCACCCTCTTTGGACAGTTCTTATTGTTAAAAAATTCTTTCTTATATTGAGATATGTCTTTCTATCTGAACCTGCTTCTCATCGATCTGACTTCTCCTCTCTGATTATACCAAAAATTTCTAAGTGATAACGATTTAAATAATTTTAGCTGATGCCTTTGGTACACCCTATTCTTGTCTCTGGGCCATATAAAATCTATTCCCTGAAGTTCAGGGCCTGAACCTCTCTTCGTGCAACAGAGTTTGAAGTCTCTCTACATTCAGTCTCTTTTGAATGCGTTTCAGTTTGTCTAATTACCTCTCAGTACATTATCACTGTAAAGCCTAAGCGGTCTTAAGAAAAGTAGGCTGTGCTCATCTTCATTCTGGATTCCATTTATTCAATTGATGCATCCCCTAAGCCCACATTAGCTTTGGGGACATCACATCACATTGTTGATTTCTAGAAATATGACTGTCATCTAATACCTCTAAGCATTTTCACAAATTCTGCTCAGAAGCTACAACTTCATCCTCTGCAAGCGCAGTTATATTTCTGTCTTTTGACCCAAGTACAGGACCTCACATTTATCCCTATTACATTCCATTATGTTTTTTCATCTCAAAATGTTTCACTCTGTCAGGATCTTTTGGGATCCTAATTCTGCCATCTGACACATTCTTTATCCCTCCTAGCTTTGTCATCTGCAAATATGATGAGACTTCTCTCTGTAGTTTCATCCAAGTCACTAATTCTAAAATAAGTGAATATGACAAGACTATGAACACAACCTTGAGATCGTCAATAGAAATTTCTCTCCAGATGGATATTTATCTATAAATAAGTTCCTTTGGTTAATATTCTGTCAATTAGTTCACTTAATCGTAAGGACATTCAGCTTATACTTATCTTTCTTGTCCATGAGAATACATGACATACTTTGCTAAATGAATTATTGAAGTACAAATACTTCATGTCAAATGTTTTATCACCAAGCTAAAAACTCTATCAAAGAAAGAGAAGAAGTAAATCGGCCTCATTTGCTTGGTGACCACATGATGATCCTTAGTGACTATCACTTCTCATTATTTGCTAGGATTCTAGGATTAAAGAATTCCTTTCAGTTAAGTTATTGAGTCTCATGACGAAAGTGCGTGAGCTAAAACAAGATAAGCCAGTCAGTAATCTTAAATCTTTTTTAAAGATTAATCCTAATAAATCTTAATCTTTTTTTAAAACAATAAAACCTATTCTTTAATGAGGTAAAAATACATACATATATATAACATTTTATAAAAAGTAGAACTTTTCTTATTAAAATTAGGGTTAGGGGTGGAGTGATGCAGAGTCTCACTGGTTTAAAGCTCCAGATCCCTGCAGCTATTCATCAGGCTTCCCTGAAGAAGCCCTAGGAAGTCTCAGAACACAGTTTAAATAGCACTGCTTTAAGCCATTTTTAGCCATTTTACCAATATGAATTAGTTTTTAGGTCAACTTTCCAAAACACAGGCAGCTGTGAGCAATGTCTGAAAACGAAAGTACATTTCGATAAGACAGAGGCAAAGGAACATAGGATAGGCTCTAAAAACAGGGATCATGTCCAAACTCTCCAGTGCTTTAAAAGATTGGTAAGGTAAGATTCCTCTGAATTCTCTGGCTTACCAAATAGCCAGCAGGCCAGCATATCCCTTCACATGTTAGCCATAAACTTGTTTCACAGGAGAAGCCAGAGCCTTTATACAATTGCAAGGCAAACGCGTATTGCAAATTTTTGTATTCACACTAGAACAGGAGCTTCTAGAAAGACTATAAATGAATTAGAATTGTTTGCCTACAATAGAGTGCAGAATATTAAAAAATAATTATATGCTTTCAGAATCAAAGATAATTTTTTACAACAGTCGTGTGACTCCTTTATTCCACAGGTATTCATTGAGCACCTACTATATGCCAGGCCCCAATTAGGTAATTTTGAAAATGGTAGCATCATTCAGCATCCCAAAACCAGTGAGACACACATGAGGAAACTGAGACTCAAAGTGCCTAAGTTTCTTGCCCAAGTTCACAAAATAGGAAGAAGTACAATCAAGATTTAAACCCAAAAGAAATCTGGTCCCAGCTCTCAAGAGGCTCTGTGTAAAAGCAAAGAGATGGTTACGTAGATAAATAATTGCATAGATTCTTGCATCTACGGATTGATATTGACAGCTCTCCCACTTTAACCAGGGCTTTTTTCACCAGGCTTGAGAGGAGCATGGAAGATGGAAGGGAGAGTACGCAGCACCCAGGAAATTTGTTCCCACACTTAAGAGAGGCAAGTGTCAGTTGCCATCCTCTAAAGAAAACAGAAAGTACACTTCCTTCACGTTCCATGTGTTTGGAGTACTGTCACCTAATAGGCAGCTGTACTGAAGTATGCTCACAACATCTGCTTTGAAAATGGCTTGCCAGAGAACTGCTTCTGAGATTCCACTCTTAAACATCTCCAAGGCTTCTGCTAACGCTGCGGTCCTGAAAATGCTAAAGAGACATTAAATCACGTTTACGTCAATGGAAGCTCTTAAGATCTTGGTTAATTTTTTTCGTGGCAGCAAAGGGAAGGAAACAGGACCTGCATTTGGCACCAACACATCCCTGGCTTCCTTACTGTGCCAACAAGCCTGACTTGAAGTATTTGTAGTGGCTTTCAGCTGCTGTAGCCCACCTCTCTGCAGCTCAGCAGATGGTTAGAGCAGGAGTGGAAGCAACAGAGGCCGTTTTAAGCTCCAGGAAATGTAGCAGGTGCTGCAGGTTCCAAAAGAAAATTATGCCCAACTTTGCTGTTCATCATTTCCTTTTCTCTTGATGTGTGAGATATTTTTCCCTATTTCTTGCCTCTGTCTACACCTAACTTGGTAGTAGAGTATATCAATGAACTTGGGAAAAGGTTATAAGCATGCAAGGATAATTGCACAGCAATTAAGGAGAATACTTCTGGGTATCTTATGCAGAATGCTGTGTGTTAAGATATTTTCTACTTAGGGCCTATGGTATTTCCTCCTATGAATGCATAATTTCACCTTCCTGTGAATCCAGAGTTTGACTTGGGAGGAATCTCATAGGATTTGAGATCAGAGGTACTTTAATGAGTAAGCACAGGCAAGTTTGGGAAAGTAATTTTAAAGAGATTAGAGATAGAATTAAGTTCATGTAACTATTATTTAGGGCTCTTGAATTGCCCCCTCTTCCGTCTGTGCTACTGTGCTCAACCAAGAGGAACTGTTTTGATACCACTCTCTCCTGGTTTTCCTCCTTCTTTTCAGACCACTCCTTCCGAGGGGCCTCATATTCCTGCCCCTCAATAATTTTAATTTCATACAGGGTTCCACTCTTGGGTCTCAATGCTTGGCGTTCTTTGAATTCTGCCTGGGTGACTTCGTCTAAACTCCTGGCTTCAACTACTACCCCTATGCTGATGATGGCTGGGATAGTCTTTGTTCCACATCTGTATAATCAGCGAACTCAAATCAGTGAATCCCAAATTGAACCACCACCTTCTCCTCTCGCCTTCCACACCAAATCTAACTTTGTTTCCATAGTCACTCTTTGAGTGAGGAGCACCACCCTCTGCCCAGTCCTCCAAGCCGGAAACCTGGAAGTTAGACTATAGATCTCCCTCCCTTCAGCCCAAACCAAATACAGCACCAAGGTTTGTCACTTCTACCATTCTACCTCTGGAAATTTCTTTGTGCTTTTCATCTCTACTGCAGTTGCTCAGGCCCTCACCACTTCTTAACTGAATTATGCTACTACCCTCCCAACTTCACCCCGCTGTTAGCAGTTTATTTCCTTTCTATTTTATCTAAAATGCAATCCTACCTATTCTTCACAGTTTCCCATAACCCTCATAATCCAGCCCCAGTCAACTTCTCTTCCTTCCTTTCCTAATATTCATAAGCTCTATACTTAAGCCACACTGAACTACTTGTACTTCCCCTTAAATTCTAATTTATTATATATTCTCCCATGCTATTTCTTCTGTCTAGAATTAGGTATCTCTCTCCTAGGTAGCCTCACTACTCTTGGAGTTCATCCGTCACAGCCATTAACTCTACATACTGGGAGAAGGCTGAACAGCCAACTGATAAACCACGTGAGTTCTGGGGGCAGACAGATCCAAGTTTAATTCTCAGTTGTGTCTCGTGCTACTTATGTGATCTTGGGCAAGTGTCCTCACCTCTCTGTGCCTTTGTGTTTCTCATCCACAAAGTGGAATTAATGATAGGTCCTATAGTTTGGGATTATTGTGAAGCTGTAATAACATAACAAGTGTATAATGTTTGGAACAAAGCTTGGCATATTCAGGGTGCATGGTAAGCTGTTGCTGTTGCTATTATTGTAACGATTGGTTTACTTTGTTGTGATGAAGGCCAGGTTCATGACCTTCACCTCCATACCACAGTGCCAGGTGCATAGTGACTACTCAACAGATGTTTCTGTGAATGGCTTAAAATAGTTCTTTAAAAATGTTTTGTGAAACTCATCAAGGATATTCAAGATTCTTTTACAAGAAATATTGTTAGCTTTTTCAGTTTACCACTATTTTAATAGTGGATCTTAAAAAGCCTAAGAAAATTTTATAATTTTTCAAAAAAGATGCTGTCTCAGTAAAATTGGACTAAAAAAATGTCTAGATATCTCTTGAGCCTCATTAATTATTTTTTTGTTCTGTTATTGCCTAGCAACTTGCCGCAGATTCCTAGCATTAATACATTATGCGTTATTTCATCCTTTAGCTCATAATTTATTTTTTAAACATGTATCATGTGCTCTGTTTACTAAACATCTCATTATGGAACATAGTATTTCCTTCTAATCATAGTCTTTATGATAATTACATAGATTAGATATTGCATAAGAGGATGAGAGCAAGAGTGGTATTTGAAGGTGATGAACTCACTCTGTAAAAGAAGATGACCACACTCAGCTCCCCAAAACATAATGTAAGGTTGCATAATACAAAAGCATCAGTTCCCTACTGATAACATATATTAAAAAAGAATAAAAATAATAGTAAGTGCCTAACACACAGCCAAGCACACGGCAGTAAATGTTAACTGAACTCAAATCTAGAACCTTGCCACCCTGAATGATTCTGTGGAAAGTCTAGGTCCAAGGCTATGGCAATAATAGTGTTCATGCAGATTGCAGGTACACCATTTGTTGTCTTTAAAGAGCTTATTTCAATTGCTGATGTCCACTGAACTGAAGGAAGTCAACAGAATACAATTTGTCTAATATTAGCCTTCAGTGTAAGTAATTAAGGTGCTGATGCTGAACTGTGGGTGTTTATCACATTAGCTGGAAAGGAAACAGACCTTTCCATTAGGATGTTAGATTGGATTAATCACTGATATAAAGAGCATCATAAGCAAACACCCTGTTAAAAAACAATCTGTTGACTAAAATACTCATATATTGCACAAAAGCAGAGGTTCTATTATACTCTACACTAGCCTAATTAAATCTAAACTATGTAAACTAATTAGGATAGCAAAAAAATACATATTTCAGATTTATTAAAAGAAAAATTTGACAATATTTTAGTAGACATCTTAATATAAATTTCTCTTCTACATCTAAGCTAGATAATACTAATTTTCATAATCATCTGTATCTTCATTTACCCACCACATATGTGGGGCCTCATCATCAAGAAAAGACCCTTATGGCACCATAATTAGAATGATGATAGTGGTCCAGTGGATGACATTCAGGAGACTTGATCAGTCACATTTCATGGTTGCCACAGTTCATATTTTAATGCCTCTATTACCTTTGCCTGAAAGACTTCACTTGGAAAACTCACAGTTGTATTTCAGTACCCAATTCTACTCTTACCTCCTCTGAAACTTCTCCAACTAACTAAAGCTGAGTTAGTAGTCTTCTTTTTTATTTTTTCTTCTTTTTTCTTTAACTGAGTTAGTGACCACCAAAGCAGTTTGTTTCTATTTCAATTGCTGTACTTACCACATTGTGTTGTAATCTAGTGATTTGTCTCTCAATTAAACTGTATGCTTATCTTTGTTTGCCTAATACACCACAAAATGCCATACACACAATGGGCATACAATTAAAATTTTTGAATAAAAAAATAAATGAAGGAATCAATCCATGATTTGGCTTTTTGAAATAATAGACTTTATTTTTTAGAGTAGTTTTAGGTTCACAGCAAAATTGAGTGGAAAGTACAGAGTTCTCATATACTCCCTACCCTCACATACCTACAACCTTCCCTGTTATCACCATCCTACACCACGGTGGTACATCTTTTACAATCAATGAACCAACATTTACACATCATTATCACCCAAAATCCATAATTTACATTAGGATTCATTGTTGGTGTTATATATTTCATGGGTTGGGACAAATGTATAATGACATGTATCCACCACTGCAACATCATACAGAATAGTTTCACTGTCCCCAAAATCCTCTGTGCTCTACCTGTTCATCTCTCCTTCCCTCTCCCCACTCCCCTCAAGACTACTGATCCTTTTACTGTCTCCATACTTTTGCCTTTTCCAGAATGTCGTATAGTTGGAATCGTACAGCATGCAGCCTTGTCACACTGGCTTCTTCCACTTAGCAATGTGGATTTAAAGTTTCTCCGTGTCTTCTCATGGCTTGATAACTAAGTTCTTTTTAGCACTGAATAATAATCCATTGTCTGGATGTGCCACAGTTTATCCTTTCACCCACTGAAGGATATCTCAGTTACTTCCAAGTTTTAGCAATTATAAATAAAACTTCTATAAATCTCCATGTGCAGTTTTTTGTGTGGATGTAAGTTTTCAGTTCATTTGGGCAAATACCAAGGAGTGCAATTGCTTGATCGTATAGTAAGAGTATGTTTAGTTTGTAAGAAACCACCAAACTGTCTTCCAAAGTGGCTATACCGTTTTGCATTCCCACCAGCAATGAATGAGAGTTCCTGCTGCTCCGCAGCCTTGACAGCATTCAGTGTTGTCAGTGTTTTGGATTTTGGCCATTCTAATAGGTGTAGAGTGGTATCTCCTTGTTTTACTTTGCAATTCCCTAATGACATATGATGTGGAGCATCTCTTCACATACTTATTTGCCATCTGTCTCTCTTCTTTGGTGGGGCATCTGTTTAGGCCTTTTGCCCATTTTTTAATCAGGTTGTTCATTTTATTATTGTTGAATTTTAAGAGTTCTTTGTATATTTTGGATAACAGTTTTTTATCAGATACATCTTTTACAAATATTTTCTCCCAGTCTGTGACTTATCGTCTCATTCTCTTAAATCACTAGGTTTTTATTTACTTCTATATGACTTGCACTGCATACTTACTGAAATATAGCCTCACAATTGAAGACTTTGAGGCTGTGCCACTCTGTTTCATGCTAGGATATACCATCAAACCACTGTTCCATAACCAAACAGTTCTCAATAAGAAGCACCTGGAATTAAAATACATTGTCCAGGACCAAACACTTAGATCATCTGATTTGGTTGGTCTGGAATGTGATCAGAAGTTTTCATTTTTGAAAATCACTACAGGTGTTTCCAATACAAGTAGTGCTCAAAGAACGCTTCTCAACAGGACACACCTTCTCCTAGCTAGGAGGGGGCCAGGAGCAACCTTTGATTCTGGCAGGAAGAATATGCAAAGGCTCCAGGTTAGTCAGAAGTACCTTGCAGCTCTCTTATTCATAGAAACATATTTAACTACCCTTTTCATCTTTCACAGATTCCTAGGTTTCTGTAGTCTGAAGTTCATTAGGTGCTTCTCAAACCTTATGACAACAGATTACATGCTTGCTATGACGATTGACAACCTGCATGAGGATTAATTAAGTCTATCTTTCTCTCTGTGTCTCTGACCTCAGATCAGGCCAACACTCTCTTATGGAGCCTCTAGCGTGTGTCAGATACTGTGCAAGGTGCTGAGGACTCAAATGATAAAAGCAGGGTCTGTATCTCATGGTGTGTACAGTCCAGTACACATTCTTTCCGGGTCTTCATTCACCATCCTTCCGTCCCACCTCATGCTGATTTGTTCACTTTTCAATTACAAATTGCTTCAGAGTAGAAAGTACAGCTTATACCCTGTGTTTCATAGTGACTTCACTTATTTGACTCCTTTGAGAGATTTAACAACATAGATAAGTTTAAAAAATAACACAATAAACACCCATGACTCCACCATCTAGAATCAATTACTTTCCATTCAAGATTTCATTAACAGAGGACAGAAAATATTCCAAGATCAGAGGCTTTTTTGAAAATCTCCCCTAGCCCCATTCCCCTCCCAACTGATACCCTACTTTCCAAGCCTACCCAAACAATCACTACCAGAACCTTGGTATATAACTTTCCAATCTATTGGTGTACTCTTTTAATATAATTCATAAACAATTATAAATATATATATGTATATATTATAATTATGCGTACTTAACATGTACCCAAATGCCATCATATTGTACATATAGTTGGTGTATTTGTATGTTTATTTACCTCCCCTTGTTCCACAAGAGGACTTAGATTACATGAAAAGTTATATATTGAATTTAAAAATCTGTTATGGCAATTTAGAAGCTTCATAAACCATCCAACCTTCTGTGACCTGATCATTTTTCAATGGGTCAACCCTACTGGCATTGGGTATATAAAATCTCAGTCCGAAAAATATATGGATGCTATTGTACTGATTTTTTCACTAGAAAAATCTAGATTGTGATTGTCTAGAGTTTTTTGACAAGATTTGAAATGATTTCTGTCACCTCATTGGTGTTGTGATTGAACTTAAAAATACACATCTGAAAATCTCACCAAGCTCTCCTTTAAAATGCTATTTTTTAAAAAACTTTCATCCAAAATACAAGCCAGAAGTTATAAATGAAAAAATACAATACTTTAAAGAAGAAAATCTGCATTAGAAAAAAAATGTTGGTGGAACAACTGTAATAAAGATAATTATTGGGATAATTCAATGTAAAAGATACACAAAATTATAATTTGTATCTCTATCAACTTCATTATTTGCAAAGTCATTTCATACATATTATCTTACTCTCATATCAATTATTGATCAAAAGAAGGGATCAATATAAAAGCAGCCATGGCCGTTACCTGGTTGCATGCGGCTCAGCATCAACAAGCCTACTGGGCTCCCTGCCCTTCGGATGTAGCTATGTTTCAGCTTGTCAGTTATGTAATTAGAAATGTTATTCCTCCCCAATGATTTCTTTCTATGCAAGTTAATCGAGCATGACATATGGAATGTAATCAAAATGCATCTTTATTTTTGACTCACACTGGTCTTTAAAATTTACTCAATAGTGAAAGATTTTTTTCCCAGACTCTAGATTAAAAATCTCTGGGACCCATGACTTCCATCTCTTGTACAACCACTTTAAATCCCAAGCACAGTCTAGATTCAAAAATTAGGATATCCTGTCCCATACAATGATCAATACACTGAACTTAATTTAAAATGGAATTGCCTCCCCTCTTGCCGCCAGGACTGAGAGCAGGCCTTGAGAAGGGGGAAGAGTGAGTTTCTTCTCCCTTGTCTAACCCTCCTCCCCTAGCGTGTTAACACTGACTTCAGGCTTCTGTACAATTGAGGCACAGAGAGAAAGATGGGAGAAGAGGATAAGAAAGGACTTACTAGAACTGGCACTCTCATAATTGAGTTTCGTGGCATCTGGGATGCAGGATGTTTAAAGTCTGCAGGATGTTTAAAGCTGACTGCATCACCGGCACTTTTGTTTACTGGGAAATCTTAGTTAATCTTCACAAAGAGATGTGACAAAATCATTTGTCATCAGGGTCAGTTACAGCGGCGTCTGTGCAAAGCAAAGGAGAGGATGATGCCACAATGCTATAAAAGATCTGTCTGTGTCTCGTGCCTGCTCTTATTAAGCCTTTCTTCGGCACATCTTTCTTTCTACATGGATATCCGAAGTATCCCCTGCTCAGAAGTAAATGACCTTTGTTCTATGCAATTTACAAAATTTTCACATCTCATAAAATAACCTCTGACAGAGTCATTTTCAATCCATCCATTACCATCTATAATATCTAAATCCAGCACAGACTGAGGAGCCAAACTGCCTAAGTTCAAATCTCAGCTCTGCTGCTTACTAACCAAGTGACACTGGGCAAGTTCCCTTAACCCTCAGTGCTCAGTGTTCTATCTGTGAAACCGGGAGGATAACAATAGAATCTACCATAGACAGTTGTTTTGAGAATTAAATGAGTTAATACATGTGCATGGCATATAGTAAGCATCAGTAAACATTAGGTACACTGAATCAGCTCATATGCAGTGGGCTGACCACTATCAAAGAATGGACAAACAGGCGACTCACAGAGAGTTTCTTATCACCACATTTCCTTAAAGGACATTATTTAGCAATAATTTTTCTTTTAAATCCTATTAGAACTGTTCCACTGTTTTCTACTACTTCCAGTGATTAAAATCCTATTTAATAGATAAATGATTTTGCTTTTAAAGGTTTACACCCAACTGTTTAAATAAAGCAAAATATTCTTTTAAAAAAAGAATTATGAAAATAAGATTAGAGAGTGTGCTAATATCTTTATTAGTTACTGCGCAAGAAATTTGTTTATTTGGACCATGTGATCACAACCAAATCATATCACTTGTTTTTTGGCATAATGCCCTAATTTCAAGGTAAGGTATCTAAAGGAAATAAGCAGAATTTGGGGTGTTGGGTTTTCAGGTAAGATCTATATTACAGGAATATTACAGCAGTAGCACACAATACAGTGAAGCAATAAAGATGACTACACCAAAGTGCAATTATGGTGACACACTAGAGAACCTTAAAGGATATCAAATCAGTTAGTGGCTATTATGTAACATTCCTTATATAGAAATATTACAATTGATTGTTCAAAAATATTTTCTTCTACATCAGAGCAGTCTATATGAAATTGCCATTGAAGATTGACCATTGGAAGAGAACGATCCCCAGGTGAAATACTTTAACCATATAGCAACACGCATATGCATAACAAGTATATGACATAATTTTTCAACACGTATATGCTTACCTAAACTGCGGTAATGTATCCTCAAATTATTCTTGTTCAAAAATTGTGTGACTTCTATTATGGTAATTTTTGTTAAAAATTTTCTTCCCCAATCTCCTATGCACATTCCAAAATCAGTTAGGAATGGACCACAGGTGCATAAAATCATCAGTGTCTAAATCACTGAGTGTATATTCAAAGATCTGTGCACTCTTTTGCATTAATTCATACTTCTATAGGAAAACGTTTATTTCAAAAGTCATCACAGTTTCAATTCAATTCCATTACAGGTTATTTGCCTACCATTAAACAGGAAAAAATATCTCTCCATCCAAATTAACATAGACCTTGATTATTGATCGAATGGAGATAAGTGATCCCTGGCCCCATGGCCATTTTGGATAAAGATTCCTCCAAAAGATCTGTCTAGTGTTTCAATATAAGAAACTCAGAGGCAAATGTCTGGAGGCATTAATTCCTGTAATGCTTCACTGGATAAGAAATGAGGTCCAATATCCCTAACCAAATAGTCACTGTGTAACACACACCAGACACTAAACTCAGTTTTCTGCTTGGGTAAAATGGAACAATAGTTTGCCTCCTTTTCCTATTTATGGCTTAAGACTACTGATGACACTCAAAAACAAAAAGTTAAAACTTCAAAATAGAGATATTATTGATAATTTCAGTAATCATCATTTAAGAAGTCTATAAATTTTAAATATCTTCAAGTAAGGAGGCATCAATGAAAAATAAATCATTGCTGATACTAATTTTCAAATTCCAGGCATTCAAAAGCATTCTGTAGTAGGCTAATCCAACAATGGCCCCACCTCAAGTTAGTTTTCAGAGAGTTTAGGACATAACCTGTGAATTATAAATAAAGCAAACATAACTTTAAAAAATCAAAACCTATTATCCTGATCAGGAGAAATGTATCAGAGTCAAATGAGTCACATAAATAAAATTCAGAAAATTGCATATGCCAGCTATAAAGTCTCAAGACTTGTGTTAATATTGCTCAAGTCTAGGCACATGCTGACTATATTCAGCTTTAATTTGGAGTTCAGAAAGTGATACAGACTGCTTCTTACAAGTTTAGATACTTTTTCTTTTATTAGTATAGCACTTTTAGCATTAAAAAAAAGGGAGCAAAAGAATCATAGCTATCTTTGCCTTCATACACTCTAATCTTGTTATAGGGTTTGCCTATAGCTGAAATGCAGCTGTACAGCTAATTGCAGGCCCACCAGCCTTAACAACACTCTCCTTCACAAGCAGCTGGTGATTAGCCGTATGGGAAGTGTGATTGAACTCCAGATGGAGTTGACTTCATATAGCTCCAAACTGGTCGATGTGGGGACAGATATCTTTAGTGCTACTGACTGTTGACTCACCTATTTCTTTAAAATTAGATGATGCCAAAGGATTCTAATACGTGAAAGAGAAAAGTGAATTAAGACTAAGACTATGGTTCTTCTCTATCTGTTGGGAGTGACTACAACAAAGAGAATACAGAGTTGGGTAGCACTCTCCAGCACTGACCCAGCTAGCAGCACATTTACACACATGTGCAGAGATAAAATTCCAAATGAGGCAATAAGTGTTCTACCACTTTCTATCTGTCTTGAGAAGAAGAATTTATGACCAGAGAAGTTTCAAAAGATATCAACGATAAGTGTTATTCTGGTCAAAGTAATTAAATGTTTACTCCCTCTGGGGAACTCAGCATACACTACTCAAAATGAATGCTTTCCTAAATAATTACTCTGTTTCTTCCAAACATTATCGGAAGTGGCAAAGGCAATGAGATAGTCAAATCAAAGCAAGGCAGTAGAATAATTTTTCTTCCTCCTAGAATAAAATAACCAATTTACTGCATGTATAAATGTTAGATTTATAGCCCTTGAATTTGAGAGGCCTTATTTTTACTTAGAATTTACACAATATTTTTGGAATAAAACTATACATTCCAATTAAATTCATAATTTCCCACAGAGCAATTCATAGAATTTTGAAATTATAAAAAATTTTTACATTCATCTGTGTTCATCACCTATGATGTACATGACCGTCCATAATTTTGTAGTAAATACAACACTTCAACTTCAGGCTAGAGCCTCATTCCTATAATAATCCAAAGCACCCATATGAGATTTTTTTTTTCTTTCACTATAACTTTTAATTTGAAATTAATCTTAAAAATTAGTGAAGTGTATCTCCTTTTACTCTCATCTTTTACTTTAAAAAGCATTACTAAAAACTTGTATTAAAATGAATCTACCATAAGTCAAAACTCAAAAACTAAAGCCAATGCACATTATTTAAAAGATCTGTACAACATATACAATAATTCATTTCTTTATTAAATCTGTCTAAAGCTATAACTTTCTTTAAATTATTTTTTTCTAGATTCTAAGTCCTTGTACTTACCAAATAGATAATATTCACTCATTGCTCCACCAATTTATGTAAGAATGTGGTTAATGGATTTATCATATGCAATCTGGTAAATCTACTTAGTACAACAGACCACCCGTCATTGAATATACAAGCACCAAGTACACATAGATAAGAACAAACAGAATAGACAACCCATGTCAGCAGTGGTTTCAATGATTAGTTGACTGAACTGCCTCTCAGACGGAAAGACGATCAATCATATTTCTCATACAAGCAATTTACCACGTGTTGAAATACTTAATGAAATCTCTTTGTTGTATATGACTAATTATGCAATCTTAGCTTAGAAAGACATATGTAAATCAAACATTTCTAAAAAACTGTACAAACAGGCTGAAATAAATATTTATAACATACAATAAAACACAATAATATCTCATTAAATCCTGACCCACAATAATCTAAGACAATAAATAGCACAATTAAGTCTCTCTAGTCATTAAATTAATTTATCCCTTGTATAAATAAAAATACACACAACAGACAACATTGCTGATAATCTAGGCTCTCTCACAAAGACAAGAATGAGCTGGAGGAACCATTCAGAATAGCACTGTAAGAATCCAACTCTATCATCCCGCATCATGCTAACTCTGACCTCTATATTTTTCACATCTTGATTTTTTCACCCTAAAACATCTCCTTCCAAAGCCAAGCATCCATATCTCTCAAAGACCACCTCTTCTATGAAATTTTCCATCATATTCAAGCCATTATTGATTGCTTCTTCCCTATTGCATTGTCTATGGTGACAATGGATATCCTAGTCTTTTTTTTTTTTAACTTTTTCCAGCTTTATTGGGGTATAATTCATGTTACGCTTTTATCTATTTCTCTATTTTTTATCAAAAGTTTCTTTATTAAATTTCTAATTTCAAATGACAAAAGTAAAATAGAATTATTTAGTATGTGGCCAAAAAGTCCTGTTTTTTAAAGTAATCCCTGTAGTTTACAAGTAGATACTGTAAAAAAGACTTTTTTGAAGTGATATTTTACTAACAATTCCAAATAAACATGGCAACTTTGCTGACCCAGGGCAAAACTGCTGGTTTAAAAGACAAAGCTATAAATGTTGCTTATTTATTTATTTGGATCTTGTTTTGTTTTGTTATCTTTTGTTTTTGTTTTGGGAAATAGCATTTAACTTCAATTTCTTGGACCACTTTACATTTCTCCCAAACAGAAAAAAATCATACAAACTACTAAATAAATTTCATTTATAAGCTTTTATACTTGCAATTCTCTGTAGGGAAAAAATAGTATGCTTTCAATACTACACACTTTGGCATTTTTTTTTTCCTCCAATTAATGTTGTCTACTTTAGATTATATATTGAATTGGTCACATCACAATCAATTCAGGGCACTTGGGTCATATTAAAACTGTTTTTCTATAGCATATTGAAGCATGTAGGACACTGTATATATTATCCACTTAGCTTGTCTATATGTCTGGTCTGCACATATCCCAAAACGTTTCTTCTTTGCAGCTTGACATAGTCTTTGATTCTAATGTTTAACAGATACTGTATTTGACCAACTTGCTCTGTGCCAAGTCACCTGCAGATGGACAATTATACATTTTCTGTTGATATCCACAGACTCCATTATGTTAACATATTCTTTTTTTCATTTGATACATCATTTTCACAGTAAAAAAGGAAAATAGAGAAAGATAAATAAGAAGATCTACAAATTGTAATGTGTGCATTTATGGACAGCAGCTATCATTTGTTGAATGTCATCTATGAGCCAGGAATTTTATATACATTTTTAAAATTTATACACATAGAAAGAGAGAAAATATTGCAAATCATTCATCTGACAAGGGGTAACTATCCCGAATATACAAAGATCTCCTATACCTCAACAACAAAAAAAACACATACAGCTCGATTCAAAAATGGGCAAAAGACTTTGTATTAGTTTGCTAGGGCTGCCATAACAAAATACCACTGACTAGGTGGCTTAAGCAACATAAATTTATTTTCTCATAGTTCTACAGGCTAGAAATCCAAGATCAAGGTGTGAGTAAGGTTGATTTCTTCTGAGGCCTGTTTCCTTGGCTTATAGATGGCCATCTTCTCCCTCCATCTTCAAGTGGCCTTTCCTCTGCATACACACTGTGTATCCCAATTTCCTCTTCTTATAAGGACACCAGTCAGACTGAAATACGGCCCACTTTGAAGATCTTGTTATAACTTAATTACCTCTTTAAAGACCTTGTCTCCAAATATGGTCACATTCTGAGGTACTAGGTATTAGGGCTTTAGCATATAAAATTTATGTGCCATAATGGACTTGAATAGACATTTCTCCAAAGATATACAAGTTGCCAATAGGCACATGAAAGGATGCCTTACATCACTAATCAGTTAAGGAAATGCAAATCAAAACCGTAATGAGATACCACTTCACACCCATTAGGATGGCTGTTATCAAAAAAACAGAAAATAATGAGTGTTGGTGAGGATGTGGGGAAACTGGAACAGTCATGCACTGCTGGTGGGCATGGAAAATGGTGCAACCACTGCAGAAAACAGTTTAGCAGTTCCTCAAAAAATTAAAAATAAAGTTAACCATACGATCCAGCAATTTCACTTCTGAGTATATGCCCAAAAGAACTGAAATCAGGGACTTGAAGAGATATTTCTACACCCATGTTTATAGCAGCATTATTCACAATGCCCAAAAAGTGAAAGCAACCCAAGTGTCCATCAATAGACAAACGAATAAACAAGATGTGGTATATACATGCAATGAAATAGTATTCAGCCTTAAAAAGGAAGGAAAATATGACACATGCTACAGCATGAATGAATCTTGAGGGCATTATGCTAAGGGAAATAAGTCAGTCACAAAAGAACAATTACTGTATGATTCCCCTAGTACATGGAACTTAAAATAGTTAAACTCATAGAGACATAAAGTAGAATGGTAGTTGCCAGGGGCTGGTGGGAGGAGAAAATGAGGAGCTATCATTTAATGGGTACAGAGTTTTAGTTTTACAAGATGAAAAATGTTCTGGAGATAGATGATGGTGATGGTTGCACAACGATGTAAATGTACTTAATGCCACTAACTGTATACTTAAAACGGTTAAAATAGTAAATTTTGTATTATGTATATTTTACCATAATTGAAAAATATTTAATCTATACAGCAAATCTAACAACAACCCAGCAAGTATATATTCTTATTTGAATTTTTCAGATGAGATAACAGAGGCTCAGAAAGGTCAAGTTGATATATTTAGTAAGTAGAAGAACTAGATTTCAAATCCAGGTCTGTCTCACATGAAAGAATTGCATATTCAAACAGACCACACTCACCCACACTGACCACACTTCCTCAACGTAGTTCAAATATTTGCTGGAGAAAGTGTTGAGAACTCTAAGACATTTCAAAATATAAAGGAGTTTATTATGATAGTTTGCTGTATTGATACTGTATTGATCATAAGTGTTAGCTAAGCTCTTTTTCTAATGACTTTTCTTTTGGGCAGCAATGATGCACTTCTCCTGTACCAGAATAGTTCACCATTTCAAAGAACTAGTAATAGAAAGTTTTATATATCAATATTAAGGAAAAAAATACACTCCATTGCTGCTCATTCTCCTTTGGAAACCAGTGTTTGGTTTTCCGCCTTCCAGGTGAGAGGAGTATCTATTGAACTGCTTAGGAACCTGAAATGCAAAAGATCCCAGTGCTTTGCCCCAGTTTGTAAAAGAAATTAGTGTTAATGTTTATGTAAGGTATCTGCAATACCAGGCTTGGTGCTTCATTTTCACACTAATAAGCCAGACATCTCTAAGGCTCCAAGGTTAGACTCTCAGGAGAAATTGTTCCTTTAGCCAATTTCTTCTTGACTTGATAGTTTATAAAATAAAACACCATCCGAGATACAAAGAAAATACAAATTAATAAAACACAAGACTAGAGCCCCATATCTGTGCGTCGAGGATTTACGCACATACACTGCCAAGCACAGGTTTTGAAACAGACCCTATAGACTTCCAGTTGCCATAGTAACTGCACAGTTTTATTGAATGTAAAAGTGTAAACAGATGAGCACAGCTCAGGTAAATCATCAGTGCTGCCGTTGTTGGCCTCTGAGTGGCAGAAATTAGTAGTACGTGCTGTCACTTTCCAAAATAAAATAATCATGATCATAATTTACACCCTTGACTTCTTGGTCTGTGAACATCTTCCCCTTAGAACCTTCTTCCAGTGCTGCTTGACTAATACTCATGAAGAGAAAGGTTCTAATGAATTATTAATAATTTTGTTATTGAAACAGGTTGGCGAACTACACTGCAAACAGCAAATAGCGTAAATACCGCAATCCTGCCAAATGCTTGCATTCTGCTCTTTCGTTCTTGATCCTAAACTATTCTTTCATTTGCCCATGAAAGAAGAAGGGTGCGGTGGGCACTAAAACAACTTTTAGACGTGCAAGCCTTCCTCTGAGATGGTTGCAGGTTATTTTCAGAAAAAAAATAAACGGAAAACGCTTTCAGTTGGAATAAATTAAAGGAAAGAAATGTTGGTGGAGACAGATGTGAAAGAGCTATAATCATTGAAATACTTGAACACAAAACTACTGCTTCTACAGTGGTTCTTTCTTTTTTCACAACTGCAAATATATGTTTTTGCTCAGAGTTCTAATCCCATATTTAGGCCTATTCTAAAATCTTTGAGAGAAACAACAGAAAATAAATAACCCAAACCTTTCTTTTTTTGGAATAAGGAGAATACAACCTGTAGTGGTAAAAATAATATGCTCAAAGTCACAATATTAGTTAATTTCAATGGCTAAGATTTACATTCCGCAAACTAAGCATTTCTTCTTTTAGAAACCAAATGAGAATATGGAATACGTATTCTTAATGCCATAAAGTTGTTAGAGGAAAGTATGTTTGATTTACTGTTTGATCATAGGGCTGGGAATGAGAAATCTCCTAATTGTTTCATTTATGAGGAATATATTACAGGAAAATCTTGCGAGAATAGTAGTATAGAGTTTATGAATGTATGTGATAATAATAGAAAGACAGACTAGAATGCATTTATTCATTCATTAGCAGGCCCTCAAATCTTATGCAAAGACAGTCTTCATGCTAATAAAACTGCTATCACTTATTGAAGACTTACTCTGAGCTGGTGTTAAATGCTTACATATATTAAAGTTGACTGTTTAAGAGCATAAGTTTTGAAGTCAATGTTGCGTTCATATACTAATCCCACTGCTAATGAGTTATAATCTTGAGCAAATTACTTCACCTCTAAATCTTAGTTTCTTTGTTTGTAAAATGAAGATAATAATAACCTCAAAGTGTTATTATAAGACATTAAATGAAATACCCATGTAAAATATTCAGTTACGGTATTAGTAATGCACAAATGTTAGTAATTTTGTATTATTATCACATTTAATGTTTACAACAACAGCAGAAGGTTGATAATATTATCTCCATTTCACAAACAAGAAAATTGAGGCTTAAAAGATTTCACTAACTTGGTGAATTAATAGAGCCAAGATATAAACTTTGAGATATACCTTGTTCTAAAATCCATGTTTTTAACTGCCATGCATACTGATTCAATGTGGGAACTAATGTTTTGTGGTCTGGTTACATTTCTTATTCTTTCTCTGTAGTCTTGAAAAAGTCCTTTGGTCAATCCACAAGTGTTTATTAAGCTTCTACAATATTCTAATGTTTTTCTACATATCAAAGGGATACAAGAGAAGCACAGTTCATGACCTCATGAAGGTTATAGTTTATCTGAGGAGACAATATGAAATAAAGACACAATAAAGGATTAAACTGCATGGTCTCATGTCTAAGATTCAGGATTCAGTTACAGAAAGCAGAGGTTTAGGTGTACAGGCATCAGAGAAGAATTCATAGAATTAATCTGAGTTTTGGAAGATGAATATGTATAAATATTCTTAGAAAAGGAGAATAATTTTAGTGTAAGAAACAGAATCAGGAAATACTTCAGAGTGCTCATTGAAAAATAATTTGGAAATAAATTTGGAAGCCATAAATTATAGAGCTGGAAATGGAAATAAATGGGTAAATTGAAGATGTAATTGATAGGATAATTGTATAATATTATTTTTAATTATATAACATTACATATACATAATAGAACTTAGAAACAGATTTGATAAAGAATGTGAACACAACAAAAGAAACAAAAATGGCTTGCAATATTCTGGCCTGGGACATGAGAAAATGTTTCCATGTGCCAGAGACAAAAGTAGAGAAACTTAAAAAGAGAACACTTGTATTGGAGAACATGGGGATGATATTTTCAGTTTGAGACTTATTTTTTGAGAAGCTGCTAGAATAACTATTGGCTTATTCTGAAGACAATTGTAAAATAAAGAACAGCAGCAGGTGATATTCAAGACCTGGAAAAAATTTTAAATACTATGCACGTAATGACAATTAAAGACACAAGATAGGTTTTGTCACTTTGCAGAAAGATTGATATCATCTTGGGAGAATATATTGGGTTAGTAGAGATGTTAAAAATAAGAGTGGTCAACATCCAAGGTAAGGAAATTACAGGCAGAAAGGAGGAAGATAACCAGAAAAGTACAGTTTTACAGAAGCCAAGGAAATGCAACCAGGATGTCAAGGATGATTAAAACAGAGCTTTATCAAGACGCTCCTCTTCTTGTAACATCTACATTCCCCATTCTTGTATCTGAAAACAGATACTTAGTATAATGTTATACAGCTTGAGCAGAAGAGTTTAGGTTTTGTAATTCATTGACAGCGTTTCGGTATTATCTTCTGCAACCTTGATTAATCTAGGCCTCTGCTATGTGGACAAATTTTATTTCCTCATTTGTAGAACAGGGGAAGTTACACAGTCCTCTGAAAAATCACAGCAAGGTACCTCAAAGATATTACGTTCTCAATAAATGGTAGTAATATTTAGTTTTGCTTTTATTTGAACAAAAAAGGGAGCTGATTGGGATGGTTATCCTGCAAGTACAGTTCAGATATACAGGTCTGCTTTGGCCTGAAAGATCTTCAGTTTCCTATGTCTAAATCTGAGGTGGTGGAATCTCAGCAGATATTTTTTGTACCCAAAATAATTCCCATCGCAACCTTAAAAGACATTGATATGCCACTGAATGCATGGAGTGCTACAACACCATCTCATATCTACCCTTTATCATCCAAATGCAGAATTGGTTGTAGTGCCCTTATCCATGTGTATGCCTTCAAATGTCCTCCTCCTTATTTAAGATTCATCTTTAAGGCTGCTTCTGAGAAGACTTCTTAGCCAAGGTGGAGGTTCAATCATTTTGTCCACGGGACCTGCTCTCTCAACCTTATTTAGTACTCTTGCTGTACTTTGGTATTGCTTAGTACAGAGAGCAATTTTAGCCCTCACTTTACGCTTAATATACAGGTGAATTCACAACATACATATTATATGTGTGTGTGTGTATCAGGTTTCATACAATACATTCCCATAAACTTTATTTTCCATAACAGTACTGAGTTTATAAAAAAATTTTGTCAGAGCAAAGAGAATGTCTTCTGTCAAGTGTAAATTTCCCCCAAACCCTTCTCCATCACATATATACTTCAACTAAGCAAATAATACTTTTCTGTATCAAAAAAGTGTTTTGAAAGGTACACTCATTCATTCTTCTAAAGATCACAGAGTATGTTAGAACTATTCTCATTTAAGTTTTTGTTGTTGTTGTTGAGGAAGATCAGCCCTGAGCTAACATCTATGCCAGTCCACCTCTTTTGTGCTGAGGAAGACTGGCCCTGAGCTAACATCTATGCCCATCTTCATCCACTTTGTGTGGGATGCCACTGCAGCATGGCCCGACAAGCAGTGCGTCGGTGCGCTCCCAGGATCCGAACTCCGGCTGCCAGCAGCGGAGCACGAGCACTTAACCGCTACGCCAGGGGGCTGGACCCTCATCTAAGTTTTTTTGTTGCTTATATAATGTACCTGGGTTTATGGTCAAACAGAATACCGGAGCTTTTCTCCTTAGAGTATGGGCTGAATTCTAAAACTGTGCTCCTCTTTATACCAATGATGTTCTGACTAGTTTTAATTATGAAAACAAGGATGCTTTTGCCTATGACAATAATTTTCTTTTTCTTTTTTCTTTTTGTGAGGAAGATCAGCCCTGAGCTAACGTCCATGCCAATCCTCCTCTCTTTTTTTTTGCTGAGGAAGACTGGCTGGCCCTGGACTAACATCTGTGCCCATCTTCCTCCACTTTATATGGGACACCGCCACAGCATGGCCTGACAAAGGGTGCATCGGTGCGTGTCTGGGATCCGAACCCCTGGCCGCCAGCAGCGGAGCACGCACACTTAAACACTACGCCACGGGGCTGGCCCAATGACGATAATTTTCTTAACTTAGCTAGTAGCCTAATAATGACCAATTCAAATAATCAAATTTCAGAAGACCATTTGGCAACAAACAATACCCTCTAAATAAATGTTTTTTTCATTTCTTTGGTTTTTTTTTAAATTTCCCAAAAAACAAATTTCAAAAATATTTGTGCATATTCACTTTGACACTTAAGTTCAAGGTTAACAGATATGGCCTGAGGCCAATTAAGGCCAATTGGAAACATCAAAACTTGGACAGGTATGGTAGACCTTCTCAGCATAATCTCCTACACACATCAGGTGCTCAAAAAAATCTTTGATGAAGGTAAAAGAAAGGAAATTGTTTTTTATATACAGATAAAAGTGTTGTATAATAAAGGATTGTAAGAATGAATCTTTTTGGAAGATTAATTTTTGTTCTGTTTGTATTCTTTCCTTCATAAAATGTGCTGGTACCAGGATGCTAAATAGAATTGGTTTTATAGAAAAATTCACTTGAGTTACCTATACATGTTCCCTTTCCCAAACAGAAGAGATAGAACATAAAGATTTTGCCTTCTGGCACTATTTTATTTTAAGGCCAGTTAAAAGAGAAATCATGTAAAGTTCTGATCATTGCTAAGGTTGAAACCCAAGAGTTTGCCGATTAAGCTTTTCTCTATGTTAAGTTGAGTTCAAATACACATCTGTACTTTCAAAGCTCAGGAGAGAGTCCACTTAGGAAACAAAACCTCAAGACAACAGTCTCTCCTAGTTCTTTACAAGGACTAGAAAAATATAAAAATATAAGTATGTATATATTTGGTTTTACCAAAATTTCATAAAATTTAGAAGATGTCTGATTCATGTTTTATTTTGAGTGTCTCTTCAACCCCTTCCTCTCCCATTCACACCACAAGAAATGGTAAAATCATAGCTTTTCTCTAGGAAGGCAAATATTTAGTCACAAAATAAAAGTAATCAAATCTTAGAAAAGTAATAAATTCTTGGATACAGAGAAATGTTTCAAAAGTTAAGAAATAATGTAAAAAATGTAGTGTAATGCCTGATACATAGTTGACTCAATCTTTTCTCATCAGTCTTTTGAAGATATTCTACAGTAATATATGAAGCTAGAATTTTGTATCTGTGTGTAACAGATACTTTTTAAAGAAATCAACAAATGATAAAATCTCCCAAGGATGCTTTAGAAAATGTACCTCATATTTTTGCACATCTCAAGGCATTTGGTAGAATCACTCTTTTAACCTCTTACCGCCAAAAGAACAACATTATCATTGAATCACTGTACTGGGAATAAAGAGGAAAGATGAACGGGAGAAGATATCACTAATGGCAAAACTGAGAACAAATGTGTAGACTGTGATTGCCATAATGGACATTTGCCTAAGACAACCAGATAAATACCCACAATCCGTAAAATGTGTTCTTCTGTCTCTAACCGTTGGATGCAGGCTTTCAAATTTCCCATCGTCTTTGAAATCAGATATTTATGGTGCAATTCTCTCAGCATAGCATATGGTAGGTATTCATCTAACATCCTCAGCCAGAGAACATTGCCTAACAACACAGCATTCAGGAACACTAGTGTGTGTTTAGCAAATGCTTGACCCGCCAGGACGGAAACAAAAAGTATGGAAACAACCGGCTCTATTATACATTCCCACAAGTTTGTAGATTTGACTTCATATGACATGGCAACAAAAATCACTCTGCTCTTCCCAAAGCAAATACGGCTGTAGTTATTAATCAGCATCTTTGAAAGCCTAAGCCTGGCTTATATATTTATAGATGCAGACATCCTAGAGTTACCATAGGCTTAACTGGATAAGTCTTGTCGAGGGACTCTGTAGCCTCTGCTATATGCAGAACCAATAAAATCTGCTAATGCTGTTATCAAATACAGTCCTATCAGCACTAAACACTTGGCTTGGCATTTTGATAGTAACATTTTAAAGGAAGTGGACAAAATGAGATTCTCTTTTGTACGGTAAATGGATAAGAAGAAGCTTCTCATATTGGTTTTGCAACTAAGAAAACTAGATGAAGTTTGTAACATAGGAAACATAAGAGATGGCATCCATGATAAATTCTCACGCTGGGAAATGAACTCTCTAAATAGCTGTTTGTGAATTTGTACTGTAATTCCAGCTGAAAGGCTGCTCATTCACATGACTATTTCACAGGGAATAGTTACAGACCTTGCAGCGTTATACCGTAAGACTCCCCAGCGTTACATTCTACTTAAATTCTAGCTTATTCCAATAAGGAAATTGTAAGGAAAGCCTTATTCACAACTCACAGAATAAAAGAGCAAAAATCCCCTACCTCAGAGAAGGAGCACTATGCAGATATAGTTGTAGAAATAAGACTAGAGAAGGAAGAAAATTGTGGATCTCTCTTGACCACAGCAACCCCGTCTTCATTCACCAGCCTGCTCTCTGCCTTCCTGCTCAGCCCTTCACTGTGCCTCTCTAGCTTGCGGCTTTTCTTGCTTCTTGCTAAAATTAAGAAAAGAGGAAAAGTGTTGTCTGCTGATTTTTAAATCTTTCTCATGGATATGTTTAAAAAAAAAAAAAAAAGCTGACCACTCATTTGAGAGTTAGCAGAAGGAGTTTTTCTGCTTTTGCAACTACTGTATCTCTCAGCAGTCTGGTGAGTAGGGGCAAGGAAACAAGTCCTGTGAGGCTGAGAGACTTGTCCAAGGCACATGGTGAGCACAAGGCAAAGGTATGTTACCACTCACATTTTCTGAAATCACACCTCATATTCCTCCCACACCTCTATCCTCTCCTCTTAAAAGAATGGTACTACACAAGTAAGAATTGTCTGTGTGGTTTTTCTAGTGACCAAAATCTCTAAAGAAACCAAAATCAGCCAAGTTGTCCCTGATTACCTTATCTAAAGTAACTCCCTCCCATCCCCACTATTCTTTTTTTTTTTTAAAGATTTTATTTATTTCTTTCTTCCCCCCAAAGCCCCAGTAGATAGCTGTATGTCATAGCTGTACATCCTTCTAGTTGCTGTATGTGGGACACGGCCTCAGCATGGCCGGGGAAGCGGTGCGTCAGTGCGCGCCTGGGATCCGAACCCGGGCCGCCAGCAGCCAAGCACGCGCACTTAACCGCCAAGCCACGGGGCCGGCCCCATCCCCACTATTCTTAATCTCAGCTCTTTGTTTATTTCCTTCTTGCCACTTGCCACAATGTATAATTATTTTTCTGATTATGTACTTATCCGTCTTATCCACTAGACCATGATGTCTCTGAGGGAGGGACAGTGAGTGTCTTGTTCATTGCACTCACTGTGTCTAGCTTCTAGCACAATGCCTAGCACATAGCAGAATTGCAATAAATATTTGTTAAATGTATGAATAGTTAAATTTTTTCATAATTTTTCGCAGAAGAATTAAGCAGAGTTTATTGTAATATCACCTAGAAACAAATGCTCCAAGTGCAAGAATTATTCAGTAGGAATAAAAATTGTGGAATTTTAGAACCATAAAAGGCTATAGAAAACACATAGCTTGACTATTTTGTATAATCGGTGAAGCACTGAATCCCGGAGAGGTTATTCAGCTTACCCAAAGTCGCACACACAGTCATAGAACTGGGACTAGAACCAAGTGAAAGTTTATTAACTTTATTCATTTACATGTACTCTGCATTACCGAAAAAAGAGTCTAGGGGAATTGACTAATAACGTTGAGAAATGGCAGAAGTTAGTACCCTGAAACAAAGTTCAATAGTAATTTTTCTTATAACTGGAAACATCTGATTCGGCTTCCAAATAATACTAATTTACACAAGAAAATGTGGTATACTGTATATCACTGGTGAAAACATGCATCCTGCTTCATAACTTACTACACTGTGTTTCAGGATGAAAGACATATTTTAACATGCTTTAGCCCTTCCCCAACAAAAAATCCAGCATTGCTGAAATAAAATCACTTGGGAAAGTAGAATAGTATATCAAATAAAGCCACAAAGAGGAACTCTATGCCAGATTTTCCAATACCTGCATCAACTCAGAGAAAATCTTTAGCCTCTGTGTGGCATAAATAAAATTAAAGCAAAGCAAAGTGTTTTCTCACTTACCTACCAAATATACCATCTCGGGTACTTACAAATAACATTTTGCATCTTGGAATGCAGGCTGCTTATAAATATATACCAAAGATTGCTAATACTGTTTTAAGTTTATACTACTGTATAACAAAAGGAAGGAAAAAAATATCCAGACTGAAATCATCTGTAATTCACACCACAGCCACCAGTTATTACAACCCATATGGAGTGAAGATCACCCTCTGTTGAAAGTTCCATGAGGGGGTGACAAGGTGACATACCAGGAGTTAAGTGTTGTGTGCTAGGTGTCAGCTCATGTCACAGGGGCGCAGAGCTGGCAATATGAAAAGGATGTACGGGAGCAGCCATGCCGACAGGGGTGAACCGGGGAAGCAAACAAACAAACATTGCTGATTCAGAGTTGTTCTCCTACAGTAACAACCAGCCCCAAATGAGCTGCCGTGGTGGAGAGCAAGCTGTGCTCAGAGACTAATTGCTGCACTTGTTACAGTGTGCAAGAAGGTGTTTATTTGTTTTACATGTGTTTGGTGCCAAGACATCCCGGGGATCTGGAGCTGAAGTGGAAATAGAATGACAGTGTTTAGAAAACTAAACACAAAAACAAAAGGGAAAGAGAATTTTTTTTTTGAAAGTGACTTGAGCATTAAACATATGAAAAGCTTGAGGCTCTTATCCTGGGTGATTAATTCTTCAGTGTCCTTCAGATCAACCCGTGGGATCCCACGCTGGAATGGAGTGTATTAAGTCTGGGATGCTTTGATGTTGTTACTTTTATTTAGATGGTGAATTATTCAAAGCAGGGAGGATCGCTTTAAGAGCTACCAATAGAAGTAAAAAGGAATGAACTCAGGAAAAGGAAGGAAGTGAAGCACAAAATGTGGGTGTTCAAACAGTTCCACCTGAATGGCAAAGTTTAGAATATGTACTATGGGGAATTTGCTACACTGTATCTTTCTAGCTTCAGAAATAATAACTAGATTTTGACTGACATTTTTAAAGGTTTAATGATGGAAATACTCCTACTGAACAACCTTGCTTTTCTTCTCTCCTGCTTCATAGGCCTCCAGAGTCTTCCTCTGGACAGAAAATGCTACTCTAAATCTAAGCCTGTAATATTTCTGGAATATGATTAAAAAGTAAGTTAATTCCTCCAACCAATGAACATGGTAAGAATTAAAAATAATTATTGTTACTCATTATTTTTCTTTTGATGTGCAGAGATATTTGAACACCAGTAACTCCTCAAGGACAAATTTGATATGTTTACATTTTCCATGTGATTAGCATATTATGTGGATTATTTCTTATTTAAAACTGAAAGATAATATGAATAATATTTATTATGTATCATATATCATTTCTGACGTACCTGTTCTACATAAACTACATCACAAAAATGTCAAGATATTAGATTTTTTTTAACGTTCCCTTTATTACCTCAAAAACGTATACAAAAATTTTTTTGCTTGGTTTCATACTCTCTCTCTCTCTCTTTCTTTCTCTTTCCCCATCCTTGCCTCTCAGGTATTTGAAAATTTCTCAGGAAGGAGGAAGTGATAACATTCATTTTACACACAAGGACAATGATGCAAATCTACACACACCATAGATAAAAGCTTCATTTCAATGTCATTTACTTTCTATTTTTCACTGCTTCCTGACACTTATAGTGTGAATGGTTCTTTAATGTGTAGTGAAAAACAAATGTCAAATTGGAATTCATGCAAATCACCAATCCTACACAGAAAGCAAATTTCATATCCATGAAAATCTTACACTGTCTCCAAGATTAAATTTTTATTTAATCTGTACTTTGAAACTGTACTCATTTGATCTTTGAAAAGTTATCAGGAAGAGGTTTTTGTTTGTACCCTCTGTAATGAAAATTAATTTCATGCTTTTTATCTGTTCTTTTGTACATATAAGGGAATGTGTTTGCAAAAACAACTTTATGGCAAAGAAAAGTCAACTTGCTTACTGGGGGAATCAGCTTTTGTCTCTGGTTTAATGCAAAATACATTAAGTCAGTCAGCCACATATTATTAGCCCAACTATTATAACTACATAGGAGAATAACACTACTGTTATTTACTGTATAAAGTGATATATAGAGAGAATGTATTGTATTTATAACATATGGAAATGTAATATATGAGTAATGTATTTGCTAAAACAGCACAGAGGAGGTAGGAAAGAGCAAAGATGTAATAGGTTAAAGGAATAACTACAGATGGTAAAGTAATAATTAAGATAATGTATTGTTGGGTTTGTAACATTAATAGATGTAATATGTATAATAATAATAACACAAAAAGGGGAGAAAGAGAATAGAGTTATATAGGAGTAGTATTTTCTATATATTACTGGAATTAAGTTAGCAAAATCTGAAGCTTATTCTGATAAGTTAAAAAATATATATGGTAAACCCTAGAGCTATCACTAAAAAAATATATCTCAAAAAGTATAGTGATAAAATCAATAATGAAGATAAAATGCTACATGAGAAAATATTCACTCAATGCAAAAGAAAGAAGTAAAGGAGGAATAGAAGAATAAAAAAGATACTAGACACATAGAAAATAAAATTTTTAATAGCAGATATAAATCCAACCATATCAATATTAACATTGAATGTGAGTGGATTAAACAAGCCAATCAAAAGATAGAGATGGTCAGACTAGATTGAAAAGCATGATTCAACTATATGGTATCTACTGAAGAAACACTTTAGATTCAAACAAACAAATAGATTGAAAGTAAAATGATGGGAAAAGATACATCACGCAAACGGCAACCACAGGAAAGCTAGAGTAGCTATACTACGATCAGACAAAATAGGCTTTAAAAAAATGTTACTAGAGGGAAGGAAAGACATTTTATAATGATAAAAGGGTCAATCTATCAGGAATGTATAACAATTATCAATGTGTACACACCTAATAACAAAGCACCAAAATATATAAGGCAAAAACTGACAGAAATGAAGGGAAAATAGACAATTCAAAAATAATAGTTGAAGACTTCAATATCCTGCTTTCAATAATAGATAAAAGCAGCTAGACAGGAAATTCACAAGGAAATAGAAGATTTGAACAACACTATAAACCAACTAGATTTAACAAACATCCATAACATGCTCTACCCAACAACAAAAGAATATATATTTTTCTCAAGTACAAATGAAACATTCTCCAGAATAGAACATATGCTATGTCACAAAACAAACTTCAATAAATTTAAAAGGATAAATATAATACTAAGTATGTTCTCTGAATGCAATGAAATAAAATTAGAAATCAATAACAAGGAAAAATTAAGGAAATTCACAAATACGTGGAAATCAAACAATGCATTCTTAAACAACCAATATGTCAAAGAAGAAATAAAAAAGTAAATCAGAAAATACTCTGAGATAAATGAAAATAAATACATAACATATCAAAACTTATGGGATGCAGCTAAATCAATGCTTAGAAGGAAATTTATAGCTCTAAATGCCTATATTAAAAAAGAAAAAATATCATATATTTCAAATCAATAATGTAAACTTCTACCTTAAGACACTTAAAAAAGAAGACCAAACTAAACCTAAGGCAGGCAGAAGAAAAGGTAAATATTAGAGTGTAAATTAATAAATTAGAGAATATAAAATCACGTTCTTTGAAAAGATTAACTAACCTTCACCTAGTTTGACCAAGAGAAAAGACTCAAATTACTAGAATCAGAAAAGAAAGAGTGAACAATACTACCAACCTTATACGAATAAAAAAGATTGTGAAGGAATACTGTGAACGGTTGCACACCAATAAATAGATGACTTTAAAGAAATGGAAAAATTCTTAGAAAGACACAAACTACTAAAATTGACTCAAGAAGAAATAGGCTATGAGAAAAGACCTATAAAAAGTTAAGAGGTGGAATCTATAATTAAAAACTAATCACAAAGAAGCCCAGGCTGATATGGCTTCACTGCTGACTTCTACCAAACATTCAAAGAAGAATTAATACCAATTCTGCACAAACTCTTCCAAAAAATAGAAGAGGAGAGAGCACTTCTCAACTCGTTTTATGAGGTCAGTATTACCCTTATACTAAAATCAGGCAAAGAAAACTAAAAGAAAAGAAAATTACAGACCAATATTTCTTACGAATATGGATGCAAAATCCTCAACAAAATACTAGCAAACTTAATCCAGCATATGAAAAGAATTATACACTATGGTCAAGTGGTTTTATGGATTTATCCCATCCTACTAGGTTGGTGTAACATCTGAAAATCAATTAATGTAATGCATCATATTAATAGAATTTTAAAAATCACACAATCGTCTCAATAGACATAGAAAGAGCATTTGACAAATTCCAACACTCTTTGATAATAAAAACACTCCTCAAACTAGAGATAGAGCGGAACTCCCTCAACCTGATAAAGGGCACCTAGAAAAAATCCATAGTTAATATCATACTTCATGGTGAAAGACTGAATGCTTACTCCCAAGATCATGCAGAAGACAAGGTAACCACTCACTACTTCTATTTAACATCATGCTGGAAGCTTTCACCAGGTCAGTTAGGCAAGAAAAAGAAATAGAAGACATCCAGATTGGAAAGGAAGAAGTAAAACAGTATCTTTTCATGGATAGCATGATCTTATATAAAATCCTAAAAAATCCACTCAAAAATTGTCAGAACTAATAAATAAGTTCAGCAAGTTTGCAGGATACAACATCAATATGCAAAAAATCAGTTGTATTTCTATACATTTGCACTAACCTATCAGAAAATAAAACTAAGAAAATTCCGTTTGCAATAATATTAAAAGGAATAAAATAGGAATAAATTTAACAAAAGAAATGCAAAACTTATTCTCTGAAAACTATAAAACATTGTTGAAAGAAATTAATGAAGATCTAAATAAATGGGAAAGTATTCCATGTTCATGGATCAGAAGACTTACCATTATTAAGAAGGCCATACATGCCAAACTGACCTACAGATTCAATGCAATTCCCGTGAAAATCTTAACTGATTTTTTTTTTAATTAACAAGCTGATTCTAAAATTCATATGGAATTGCAAGGAGCCTAGAATAACCAAAACAATTCTGAAAAAGAAGAATAAAGAAGGAGGATTCACACTTCCCAATTTCAAAACAATTTCAATGCGACAGTAGTCAGAAAGTATGGTACTGGCACAAGGATAGACATGTGGATCAATGTAATAGAACTGAAAGTCCAGAAATAAACTCAACACCTATGGTTAACTGATTTTTAACAAAGGTGTCAAGACCATTCCATGGGGAAAGAGTAGTCTTTTCAGCAGATGGTGCTGGGACAACTAGATAGTCATAAGCAAAAGAATGAAGTTGGATCCCTATCTCATACTTTGTACAAAAATTAACACTTTCTTGGCATGAAAAGGATATTAAGGTTAAGTTGACTCATGACTGATAACAGTTTATTATAGTTGAGAACAGTTCCTAAGTGTTTATATCTGTAAGAAAAGGGGAATAATGTTTTCAAATATAATAGTTTATAAGCAATAAAAGATATTATCGATTTACTGGGTTAGAGTCTTAGTGAGTGGAAAAGTATGAGATTCTCTTAAACTAGTCAGGTTCTTAGTTATCAGGAGCTTAGCATTTGGTACATAATTAAGGTAACACTGAAACACGATTGCATGTTAAATACATATTGAATGTTAAATACAAAAATAAATAAATACATAGTGTACAAAATGAACACTACAGTCCTTATTCCCATAGCATTTTTTCTTTATGTCTTCATAATTTTTACCTTGGAATGCAATGCAGCTTGAATGTAGTGATGGCAACTTTTTCAATCATGGTGGCAAGGTCATCTCTAGTATAATGGGTTCTGGGCTTAGACTTCCCAGTGCAAATCATACTTCCATTATCTGCTAGCTGAATAGTCAGGAAAGTTTTCTCATCAGAAAATGGGTATGAATATAATAATAATTCCTACTTCATTAAGTTATTGATAGGATAAACATACTGGCACATATTATGTGATCAATGAATAATAGCAATTGATATTTTCTCAGTTTCTTTAGGGTTCAGTAGAGAAAAATATTTCTCTGTGTCCTTACGTAAGTCTGATCTAAACCAGAATTTTATTATGATTAATTTCAATTAATGAACACAAGGAGCAAATTTGTTTTCTCTGAAATTTCAGTTCTTTTTCTGGTTTATCTGTTATGTTGAAGGTGACAGGAGACCTAGAGTACAATTTATCTCCAGTCATAAAAATCCTTTTCACAGGGAGTCATTCAACAAATATAATTTGAGCACTTACTATGGATAAGGTACCATGAAAAGTGCTATACAGGTTGCTATAATTTTAAGGCTATAGATGTACAGTTTTAATGGCTCTTGGGTTTAAAATAATATCAACAAGTAAACTCCAAGAAATTGCTTACAATAATAGAGAGAAAGAAAAATGTGAATTGGAAAGATAAATTATATATTGCAAGAAAGTGAGCCCCCAAAAAACAGATTATTACATAAGCCAGAAGTGAAATCATTCTGGTCAGTGATGCTCCAAGCTGTTATTCCAAAAAGACATCTCCTAGTGCTGTAACATAAAAGTTATTGGTCTTTAAATGAAATTTTGCCATTTGCCATACAATAATTAGACTTCTTAGTCAATATCTTTCCTATCATTATCTTCCCCATTGTTATCATCATCATTGTTATCATTGTTATAATTATCATTACCCCCATTAGCTAAGTATTTTAGATATTCAAAATTTCTCCATATCCAAAATATGTTTTGTTCAGAGATGCAAAAATATAATCCCAGTCACTCACTGACAGTAAAATTGTCGAAAAGTATTTGGACCATATTTCTCTAGCATAACCTAGTCCTCAAATCTAGACCTCCAAAATAACTTACCTAGTGAGCTTGAAAATCACAAACCAAAATGTGAAACAGCTTCATGTGGTGACCATAAGCAATGCATAAATATTCCTGGTCTCATGCTTCCAGGTTGAAGATAGGATTGTATTCCCCTTCCCCTGCTTTCAAGCTAAACATGGAAATAATTTGCGTGTGCCGGTGAAATGTGAGTGAAAATGATCCTTCCCACTTCTAAGCAGAAGGGGTGACAAGCCCACACAGGATTCACTATGTTTTTTTCCCACATCTACCAAGGCCAATAACACTCCATTCTGCCTCCAAATCAAACTGTAGCTAATTCATTTAAGTAGTCATTGTTAAATCAAGAGATCTGATTAAATTAGCTACAATGAAATCAAATATACCTCCCATTTTAACAAACATAAAAGACTATCATTCACTGAAAAATAGAAAACAATTATCAGATTGAACTGCAAATATGAACCAAATTCTGTGTTGTATGCATAGATACTGCTGAAAACAAAGTGACTCAGAAACTTTGAAAATAAAAGAATAGTGAAAGGCATACCATATAATGCAAAAAATGGAAGACAAGGATTGTGATATTATTATCAGATGAATCAGATGAGGTAGAATTCAGGTCAATATATTAAAAGTCAAAAAAGTGAAAACGGGCACTCTATAAGTCTAACAGGTACAAATTACAATGAATATATTCAAGTCATTAATATCTACACATCTCATAATATGACAGCCTTTTAAAGCACAAAATAACACAGGAGATACAAGCAAAAATTGAAATATATTAATAGTAGGATATTATTAGGCCACACACAGGAAAACACAATAAATATTAAAATGTAGAAAGAATAGAGGTAATAGTCTCTGAGCAAAACATAGAAAAATAAAAACTAACTTTAAAATCAGAAACAAGTCGTTTTCACTTGGAAATTTAAAAAATAAAACTCTCAAATCTTGTATTAAAGGTATAAATATATATATTTGATGCTTTATTAATAATTGAATATTAATGATACATATTAATTGTTAATTAATTTGTATTATTAATATTTTATTTTATATTTATATATTATTCATATTTATAAGTTTATTTTATTTTAATGGTATTAATGTTTGATATTCATTAGTAATTATAATAATGTATAACAAACCAGTAGAGTAAAACTTGGGGCAATTATTTTATTGCTTTAAAGTAGGCAAGGACTTTCTAACTTGTACTCAAAGTTCAGAAACCATAGAATAAAAGATTAATGTATTTTATTATATAAATTTATAATTAAAAACAAACCCTCTGCAGAAAACAAAATGATGATCCTAAGTAAAGTCAAAGACAGGAGAAAAATTTATATCCCAGAAATAAAATACTAATCTCCTTAATACAGAAAGAGTAGATAAAAAGTTTGTAAGAAAAAGAATAACAACCCAATGGGAAAATGAGTACAGTACATGTATAGATGGTTCACAGAAAAAGAAATAAGAAAATACGAATGGCCCCTAAGTATCTGAAGAGATGTGTAACTTTATCATAAGAGAAGCAGATTAAAACTACGTTGATATGATTTTTATCCAGAAAGCCCAAACTTATTTTGTGTGTGTGTGTGAGGAAGATTGTCCCTGAGCTAACATCTGTTGCCAATCTTTCTCCTTTTTTGCTTGAGAAAGATCAACCCTGAGCTAACATCTGTGCCAATCTTCTATTTTGTATGGGGGATGCCACCACAGCATGGCTTGATGAGTAGTGTAGGTCTGCGCCTGGGATCCGAATCCGTGAACCCCGGGCCACTGAAGCAGAGTGCATGAACTTAACCACTATGCCACCAGGCCAGCCCCCAAAACATTTTTAATCTATTAAAAAACCAAAACATTTTGGATATATTGTATTAATGAAGCTCATGAGTTGCTGCTGAAACCACAAATTAGCTTAACCTATTGAGAGTAGTTTGGCAAGATCTTTCAAAATTATAAATTACCTGGATTCAATTTTATAGAGTTTATTCTGTAGATATCATTGTGCACAAGCAAAACGGCATACATTCAGAGTTATCCATTGCAATATTGTTTGCAGTCACATAAAATTGGCAACCACACAGATGGCCTTCAATGAGAGATCGTTTAAATTGTTACATTCATACACTGGAATACTATGTAGTTATTTTTAAAAGGAGGGAGGGGGGAAGACAAGGAATCTGTTTGAGTTTGATATGGAAAAATCTCCAGTATACACCGTTAAATGAAAAAAGCAAGGTGCTACCTTTTGAATCATATAAAAGAAGGGTGAGGATAAGAATGAAATGTAATACCTGTTTGCTTATATTTACATGAAGAAACTGTGGAAGCATACCAAAGAAACAAATTAAAGGGACTAAGAAAAGAAAGCAAGACAGTTCTGCATTATATGTCTTTTTATGTTGTTTGATTTTTTTAAACAAGTGCATTTTTGTATGGGAAAAAAACTCAATCAGTTAGTTATATATCTCTTTGAGCTAAAATGATTGTCATTGCCAAAGAGTCTCTACATTCCAAGCATTTTGTTGCACATTTATCTTTTATTTGACCCTCTGCTTGCAATTTTTACAGAACTATACAATTCTCTCTATGGAAAATAAACGTTATAATTTTCCCTTTTGGTCTCCAGATTTTGGAATGCACCATCTCCATCTCCAAGCCCCAGCAGTGATCAAGGTTATCAAACCTACAAGTCCTTTGAAGTGCCTTGAGGTCTCAGCCAGGAAGTTCATCTTAAATGGCTCGACATTTGTAGAGGGGACAGGCAAAGCTTTTCAAAAAAGCCGAGGCTGTGGTTGTATGTTTTTGACATCAGCCCACCAGGTTTGCCTGTCAGGCATAATTTGCGGAAAAATGTTTTATCCACTTCTGACATTTCTCAAAGTGATTTCATCAGGAGTGCCTCTGGTGGGCCAAATGAAAGCTTGTTCACCTAGAACTAGAGGCAATGACAGTAGCAAGCCTCAGGCAATTCCTACTCTTGGAAGTTAGAGGTCAGTGTGAAAATTTATAACATATTGTTATTGAACATTAACACTTCTGCTGATGTAGTCTCAAAAAATTTCCACTTTGATGTGCCTGAATCAAAGTTTGTTTCATGATCTGGGTTCTTAAACGTGTCCCTTCAGAGCAAGCATGGACAGAGCAGTCAATTCAGTGGAATATTTATGCAGACACATCCACCAGTTATGAACTAGTTATGAACAAGTTGATCTTTTGGTTTTGAGCACAAGTGACATACCAGACTTTGAAGAAAAGATTATTTTTGCTGTGACTCTAATTATAACTGATTTGGTGGTCTTTGCCCTACTTGCTCACACATGGCATTTTATAAATAAATGTGTCATGTAAAGGGATCACAATCACACATACCACTGACACCACTCTAATGTTTTGTGTGTGTGTGTGTGTGTGTGTGTGTTTGTGTGAGGACGATTAGACCCGAGCTAACATCTGTTGCCAATCCTCTTTTTGCTGAGGAAGATTGGCCCTGGGCTAACATCTGAGCCCATCTTCCTCTACTTTACATGTGTGACGCCTCCACAGCGTGGCTTGATAAGTGGTGTGTAGGTTCACGCCCAGGATATGAACCTGCGAACCCCTGGGCCGCCAAAGCGGAGCACATGAACTTAACCAGTACGCCACCAGGCCGGCCCCAGCACCACTTTATTTTTTTAAAAATTAAAAACAGACTTTCTCCCTCTGATTTATTTCACTTCGCATAATACCCTCAATGTCCATCCATGTTGTCACAAATGGCTGGATTTCATCGTTTCTTATGGCTGAGTAGTATTCCATTGTGTATATATACCACAGCTTCTTTATCCATTCGTCCGTTGATGGGCACTTAGGTTGCTTCCAAGTCTTGGCTACTGTGAATAACGCTGCAATGAACACAGAGGTGCATGTATCTTTATGCCTTGGCGTTTTCAAGTTCTTTGGATAAATACCCAGCAGTGGAATAGCTGGATCGTATGGTAGTTCTATCCTTAATTTTTTGAGGAATCTCCATGCTGTTTTCCATAGTGGCTGCACCAGTTTGCACTCCCACCAGCAGTGTATGGTCTCACTCATTAAGAAGTAGATAACTACAACAACAAACAAACACATAGAGACCAGGTGGTTACTAGAGGGGAAGGGGGAGAGGAGGGCAAAAGGGATAATTAGGCACATGTGCATGATGATGGATTGTAATTAGTATTTGAGTGGTGAACATGAGAACATGATGTATCCATGCAGAAATAGAAGCATAATGATGTACACCTGAAATTTATACAATGTTATACACCAATGTTACCACAATAAACCAAAAAAAAAAAATTTAAACAGAGAAGTATCAGAGCACACATAATCTCTCAAACTCTTGTTTGTCCCACAGAGGTGGCGGTGCTGGGGCCAGGCATAGCTGTATTGCATACAACATGGAAAAGCTCCAGGGAAGGAATCTAACTCCAAAACCCTCTACATCCAGGGAAAGGGGACAAACAATATTTCAGGGAACATGGAGGGGACCAAAGTCCAATAGTGGCTTCCTGGTGAGAGAAGTGGCCCTGTTAGAAATGACTGGGGTGGAGAAGGGGCCTCAGCCTCTTGTATCAGCCTGTTCTTCTCTTGAACTAACTAGACCTGCTGAGCGAGCTTCTTTCTGCACTACCAAAAGATGAGAAGACACGTGCTTCCATGGCTATCCAGGACCATTTTCTCTCCTCGAAATGCCTAGAGCACATTAACTATACTGGATATAACAAAGCACTGTGCAGGAAAAGTTTTGAGTGATGTGGACATCTAGGTGAGGGCCGAGCCTGTCTGCACTGCCCACCTCCCTCTCTCCCACAGCCCTCCCCTTCAGACCAGGCACAACTTCTGTTCTTCCTGCATGAAGCCCTACTTTCCAAAAGAGCAGGAAGCATGCTTTACATCTGCTCAGCACAATGCCTCAGACACAACAAGCATTCAACCAATGCTCCCTATTGATCATGAACACAGTGCTCACTTATACGAAGCTCAAGTGACAATGCTTTCAATGCCCTTCTTAGTCACCTTTCTGTTAATGAGATTGCTCAAGTTTGAAAAATTTGAAAAAAGAGCATTCAATCTTGACAACATTGCAAAGGGAGGGGTGACAAACATCAACTGGGTTACCTGGAGGAATTTTTATATATTTGCATAGAAATGGAATAATAATGCAAACTCTCTCTTTTTGCTTTTACTTATGTTGGGAAATAGTAACTATATGTATATTAGTGGCTTAATCTGCTCAGGAAATTGATTCTCTATAAATACTGATAATATTATAGTCTTTACCTACTTCAATTTTACAAGAAATGGGGGAAAAAAACTCACCTATTAAATTGGCGAGGGTGCTTTCCTTTTAGTTAAAGCAGCTCTTGGTAACTACAAAATGTGTTTTGCTTCTAGACAGTCATTTGGTGTTTTTATATAGCTTGCCAATCTGATAAAACAGTTGAGTGTGCTGGCTCTGCTTAACACATTTATTGCATTATTCAGCAAGAAAACAGAACTTCCTCTGCAAGCAGACAGTTATATCTGTGTATTTTCTTCATCAAGATATTTAATTTAGACCTGTTTTAAAATAAAATCTAAATGTAATTATTAAAATATAATCTAAATATAATATATATATTTGCCTTCTAAATTATAAAATTACATATATATTATATATATGCATACTCACATACACATATATATGTGCATATATGCAATATACATACACACTCATATTTGGGAACATATATATACATTAGAAACAGAGAATACGGAAGAATGTAAATTAGTTTGCAGTTAGAGTGATCTAGGCTTAAGTTTGAGTTTTATACCACACACTAGTTAAGACAATTTGAGAGAATTACTTAACCATTCTCAGGCTGTTTGCTCATTTATAAAATTGGGATAAGTATTCTCCTCAAGATATTTGAGAAGATTAATGCAATGTAATGAAATATCTGATATAAAGTGATCAGCATAGGTCAGGATGACATCCGCCTGGGGCACCAATCATTAAAGAGAGCCAACACGTCACTGGAATACACTAGAAACGTGGTACAAGTTAAACTGAGTTCTGGAAAAGTCCATTGGGTAACTGGACATTTGTGGTATTCCAATTCCCACAGAAGTAGACAGCGCCCTCGGGTGGAAATTTTAAAAATCACTCCTTCTAGAATGGATCCATTCTGAGCAAGGTGTAACTGGCACAGTACAAGTATGAGAAGATTCCAGGCTGGAGAACAGACAGCCGACGTGGCCTAAGGCCATCGTATCTGAACATCTAAAGCACAAGGCTGTGTGGTGGAGTGCTATTTTCCAAAAACAAATGAGTTGTTTTATCAACCAAATTGTAAATCTTTAAAAAAAATCATAGGTTTCATTTGCAGAGGTTTAATGCCGCTCATTTTTGAAGTGATGTGGGTGTGTTATTTCCTATTTTTTAATCTACCTCCTTCCCCAGCCAACAGCCCTCGGAGCTAGGTTTTATTATCGTTGCCCCAATTGTCAGATGAGGAGACTGGGATGTTAAAAAGCCGGCTATGTTGCCCAAGATCAAACAGGAAGGAGCAAAATCGAGAGTTGAACGTTAGGACCTTGCTCTTAGCTTTGATGTCTCCCAATAAATTTTGCAGTTCAGAAAGTCAGAAAAGGAAACTGGAAAACGAACAAAAGCCCCCAAAGAATAGGAAATGTTTTATTAAGAGAAAATACAGATAAAAGAAAGTTCAAACATAGTCTAAACAAAATTTGAAGCTCCCAGGCCTCTGTCCATGAGAGCCGTCTCTTTCATTAGAACATGAATGATAAAAGGAATGCAACAAAAGACAATTCCAAACAAGTTAAAGGTTGTGGTCACTGGTTTATGGAATAAATTCCCTATTTGGAGCATGTATTCCATTTTCATTAATAAGACAACTTTCTAACTGCCAAAATTAAATAAATACTAAGAATATTTTTTTTGTGTGTGTGTGTGAGGAAGATGGGCCCTGAGCTAACATCTGCCAATCCTTCTCTTTTTGCTGAGGAAGACTGGCCCTGGGCTAACATCCACACCCATCTTCCTCTACTTTATGTGGGATGCCGCCACAGCATGGCTTGACAAGCGGTGTGTCTGTGTGCGCCTGGGATCCCAACCGGCGGACCCCGGGCCACCGCAGAGGAGCACACGCACTTAACCGCTTGCGCCACCGGGCCGGCCCCCTAAGTATACATTTTTAAAACATCAGATTTAAGGGACTCCATATTCATAGCCTGACTGTACGCTCAAGTTCCTGTTTAGGGTCTGGCACACAAGAGCTGTCTAGTAAATGTTAATTTCCTGCCACCTGCTTTTTTCCTTTAAGGCCATTTCTGTATTTATCCATACAGCCCCAATATTGTTTTGTGCATGTTGCTTATTGAATTAAAAAATCAATTAACACTTATGCATGAATTGAGAACTTTTTTCTGGCTGCTAAGTTCCTAAACTCCTGGGAATATTTTTAATACTGAAGGCTCTCTTGTGCTATGGGACGGAAGGACTGGGGAGAAATATTTCCTGCCTGTTGGGATCCATTACCAGAGAAAGAGTGGCACTGGAACAGGCACCAGAGTAATTCTTTAACTTCAGCCACGAACTTGGTCTATAGGGTTAAAATTAGTGCAGTCTAATGATGACCCTAATTATGCTCATATATCTGAGAGAGGATTTTTGTATTGGATAAATGAAATGTTTTCCTCTTCTTTATTTTTAAAAAGTTTTAAAGCCCAGAAAAGAAAAAAAGATAATGCAATATACCTATACTTCTTGAATTAATTAAAACTGACATTTTGTCATATTTAAGATATTTTTAAGAAACTAAACGTTAGAGATTGTGTTCAAGCATGAACGTTACACGCCCCCCATTCCTTCCATTCCTGCTTAGAAGTCACAAACATCTTTCTTTACCATAGCCAATCCATGTTTGTACTTTTATTACATGTCTATCCATAAACAGTACATAGCACGTTCTGTATTTTTAGTTTAATTTCCTTGAATACAATTATAGTATACATCATCATTTCATGAGTTTTTTAGCTCAGTATTTTGTCTTGAGATTTATCCATGCTGATACATAAAGATCCAACTAGTTCACTTTAACTGCCGTTTAATGATTCACATCTTCTGTTCATTATTTGGCCAATTTTATTCATTCATGGTATTTATATGGCCTGGATAGTTGTCCTTTGTGTGTTATATATGGTTTGTTATCTCTGGTTATTTTCTGTATTATTATTCAAAAAATTTAATTTTAGAGCCAGCCCTGATGGCCTGGTGGTTAAAGTTTGGCACGCTCCACTTCGGCAGCCCAGGTTCGGTTCCAGGGCGTGGAACCACACCACTCGTGTGTCGGTAGCCAAGCTGTGGTGGTGGTTCACATAGAAGAACTAGAAGGAACTACAACTAGAATATACAACTATGTACTGGGGCTTTGGAGAGGGAAAAAAAGGAAGATTGGCAACAATTGTCAACTCAGGTTGAATCTTTCTGAGCACAAAAAAAAAAAGAAAAAATTTAATTTTACTATAGTTCCATTCATCTGTCCTTTGGGATGTATGTTTTGGGGATGTTGATAAATAAACATTTCCATACCCCTTAGATATATAGTTTCTTACTATCCTCTAATGATTTCAAAGTTTTGTTTTTCACATATGGGCCTTTATTCTACCTGGGATTTATTTTTGCGATGAGGTTGTGCCAAGTATGTTCCTTTATACCTTCAGATCAACTCTCCTGTTTCTCCATTCTACTCTGTGTCCCGAGGGGTTGACTTGTATGGACACATCCACCAGCTCTCTTTCTCTCTCGCTTCCAGTTGAGTTTACCCAGTGAGGAGTCCCAGCAGGAGATCAGAGAGAGGGAGGAGAGTAAGGTCCTGACTCTGTGCAAGGAGCAGAAGGTCTGAAGAAAAATAACTTGAAATGTGTATCAACACATCTCATGGTTTGGAAGTTACAAATGTTATTATTATTCTTTGGTGATAAACTTTAGGTTTTCAATATGCGTACATAGGAAAATATTTTTTCTAATAAGCCCTAAAATAATTCAACATCTCTGTTTTTCTCCCAAAATAGACAAGAATCTTAAAATGTTTTGACTACCCACAAATACCCATTCCCCCACTAATATTTTCCATGTTGTTCTTGCTTAGACCCATAGTCCCACAACCTTTTTAATTTTTAAAAAAGTATACATACATTAGTTTATAACATTTATTGACATATTCTAATTGTTTCTTTATTATTTTCTCTTTCTTCCCACTACTGCCCAACTGAAAATATTTTAGCTATTGTTACTTCTAGACAATTTCCTCAATTCTCTCCTCCTAGAACTCCCGCAGACATATGTTGGAGCCTCTCAATCTATTTCCCACCATCATTTTCAATACCCATTTATCTTTTTCACCTCTTTGTCTCTCTGTGATTGCTTCCAGATGAACTTCTCGGTATAATTTTCCAATTAGCTAATTCTTTTCTCAATACTTTTTATTCCTAGGATTTTTAATTGGTTTTTACCATATCCAACTGTTTTTCAGAAATATATATCAGTCCAAATTCGTCTCATAAGTTAATTTCCTTTTAACTGATATTTGTACTTTTATATCTTTGAGACTCAAACATATTGATTTTAAAGCCATCTCCAAATCATTCTATTATTTGAATTTTGTGGACTTATATTCATGTCCCAATTGTTACTTAAGACAGCTATCTGTCTTGGAAGTAGATTTCCTTGTGTACATTAGAATTTTAACTTGCATGCCTATCTTTAGTGGTAGTTCATTTTTCTTCCTTTCTTATTCTCTATGTTAATTATTCCCTATCTAGCAGTTTTGTGCTTGCCTGCATTGCACCCTCGAGACCTCCAGTCCACAGCCAAGCATTATATGGGCACCTCAAGACTCCTGTTTGACATTAGTATTAGAGTGATATCAAAGACCATAATAGAATGATCCAGATCCTGGTCATGTGATTGTTTCCCCTTTCCTATCATCCCAACCAGGGTAGAACTCTAGGCAAGTTTGGCAGCCTTTTTCAGCCTGCTCTCCTTGGCTGGGAACACCAGCCACATTCCCCAAGCTTCATTCATCAACTGTTTCCTCCAACTACCCGCGAACAGAAGGCAGTGTTGGTTGACATTAACCCAAAGCAGTCAAATTCTCATTGCCTTTGACCACTTGGGTGGTCAAATGACAAATGACACAGCTACTGTGTTTACTACCGTCAGTTCCTGTTCTATTTTTTGTCTATAGAGATATTTATCTTGTTTTTGAGGGAGACTATGTCTTTTTAATTTTTAAATAAGTGTATTTTTATCTGTCACTGCTACACGTATTCAATGGGAAAGGTAAATTGATTTAAATTGTGAATTCACAGCTGCTTCTTGACCAGATGTTAAGACACATCTTTTTTAAATCAAAGTCATCTTACCACAATAAGATCCCCAGTATGTTTCACCATGAAAGTAACCATAGGTTTCTACATTTGTCCATAAAATAAAGACTAAAAGGACTAAAAATTATAAGAAATTAAAATATCTATGCTGATATTTTTATAAAGTGTTATGAGGATGTTAGAAAATTTTAATGTTCAAATAACAGAATCAATAAATTTTAAATTATGGAATATGATTTAAGAACCAAAGTACCTGCTTTCATTTTGAAAATTTGGAGGAAAATGACAAAAACTCAACAGAATTTCAACAGTCACAAAATGATACTATTCCTGATTACTTAATTTACTCATCGTAACATTTTGCACCGGGAGGTGAAGTTGCACGTGTGAGTGTTTTTGGCCAAAACAATGAGACAAAAGCCACAGTTATAGTTCGCAACTTTAATTCCTCACTCTCAGTAATTCATAGAACTACTAGACAAAGAAACAGCAAGACATAGAAGTACTGGACAACACAACCAGCCAACAGTATCTAACTGACATACATAGAACACACCACTAAACAACACAGAACACATATTTTTTTTCAAACATCCATGGATGGGCATGAATACTATTAAACAACAACAACATATTGCTGAAGCAGTAGTCAGAATGATTTGACCTGCAGAGATCTTTGGCATTGACTAATCAATCATTGTGTTTCTAGGACTGAAATAGGTAGGAAAGCGTGCTAAGTCATACTTGATATGTATAAGCGGTCAAGTCCTAAGTCTGATGAAACTAAGTCTTTCTTGAATCACCATAATACAGAGTCATAGCTCCTCAACAAATTTCTAGACTTGAATCTGTTTATAGACTCAGAGCCTTTATAGAAACTGAGGATGAGTCTCCTTGAGTAGGGACCCTGCTACACTTTTAGTAATCTAAACTATAAATCTTCCTCCTAGCTTTCTCCAAAACGATCTGAACCAATTTATCAGGTGACTGTACATTGGGAAAAGAGAAATAATCATACTTTTCAGGGTTTACTGGACAATGGCTATTCCCTAGAAACCTAAACTGCCACTGTGATCCACCAGACTGGATAAGGCTTAGCAAGGAGGAATGAGGTCTAATCATCAATGACATTTTGGCTAAGGTCAGTCTCACAGTGAGTCCAGCGGATGCCCAAAATTACCCCATGTTTATTTCCTCAGCTCTGGAAAGCATAATTGGAATATGCAATTGACATACTCAGCAACTGACAGAATCCCCATACTGGATCCCTGACCAGTGGATTGAGGATTATTATGATAGGAAATGTAAAATGGAGTTCTCTAGAACTTCCACTCCCTACCAAAGTGGTGAAAGAAAGGCAATAGCACCTTCCTGGAGAGACTGCCAAGGTTCCTGTCACCATAAAGGACTAAAAGGGTCCTATCACATCCCCATTCAACTCACCTATTTGGCCTGTGGCAGATGGATCTTGAGGAATGACAGTGTATTATCATAAACTTAATTAGGTAGTAACTACAACTGCAGCTGTATTTCCAGCTGGTCACTTTATTGGAGCAAATCAACACCACCCCTTTTTTCTAGCTTGAGACTATTGATCTCAAAAATGCTTTTTCTCTGTACTTGTTAGTAAAGGTCACCAGAAACAGTAATACACTTCACTATCCCTCCTTAAGGCTCTATCAACTCTCCAGCTGTCTTCTATAGTCTAGTCCACTAGGAACTGTTTGCTTTTCTACTCTGCAGGACATCAAGCAAGTCCGCTACAATAGAATATATCACGCTGATTGGACCTGGTAAGCAGAAAGCAGCAAATATACTAGATATCTTGTTAAGATATATGCATGCCAGAGAATGGGAGAACACCATAAAAATTCAGGGCTATGTCATATCTGTGAAATTTCTAGAGATCAGTGGTCTGGTGTATGTTGAAATATCTCTTATCAAATGGTGAACATGTGTCTGCATCTGGCACCTGCTACCTCTAAGAGGTGGATCTCTGAATTTTGGCTGCAACAGATATCTGATTTGGGCATCTTACTTCAACCTATTTACTAAATAACCTAATAAGCTGTCAGTTTTGGGGCCAGATCAAAACAAGGTTCTGCAACAGAACCAGATTGCCATTCAACCTGTCTTGCCACTTGAGTTACATGACTCAGCATGTCCAATAGTGCTTGAAGTGTCTATGGCAGTTGGGGATCCTAAGAGAAAGCTTTGGCAGATCCCTATAGGTAAATGACAATATACCTCTCTTGGGTTTTGGAAAAAAATTACACTTTCTCTGCAGATAATTATTCTTATTTGAGAAACAGCTTCTGCCTTGATACCAAGTCCTACTAGAATCCTAACACTTAGTATTGGCCATTAAATAACCATGTGACCTGAAATACTCGCAGGAACAGGGTATAGTCTGACCCACCAAGCACTCTGCAGTAGTGTTCAGTTAAGTGGAAGTAATAGAAAGGTTTTTCTCCACAAGTTTTGAAGTCACAAATAGGTTGCATGAAAAGTAGCTCAAATTTCCATGGCTCCTACTCCTGTCACATTGTCTCCTCTCTCCCTCTCTCATGTGACGTTGTTTATCACAGCAGAAGGAGGAAGAACAATTTGGTCTCTGTTCACAGACAATTTCACACACCATACTGGCACTATCCGAAGTGAACAGCTGCAGCACTACAGGTGTGGCCCTGAAGGATAGTGGTGAAGAAAATCTTTCCAATGGGAAGAACTTCAAGCTGTGCACCTGATTGTTCGTTTTGCCTGGAAGGAGAGATGGATGGATATACACATCTAAAATGAGTCACGAGTAGTGGCTAACAGTTTGGGTGGATGTTGGCAACTTGGAAGAAACATGATTGGAAGAAACACAATCTAGAGAAGAGGTATATGGAAAGACCTCTCCAAATGGGCACAAATATGAGAATATTTTTGTCCCATACAAATGCTCACAAACAGCACTCTTAGAAGAGGAAGATTTTATAATCATATGCACAAGGTGATCCATTCTTTTATCGCCATAATTGCTCCATTGGCTCATGAAGACAAGGATCATGGAAGCAGAGACGGATCTTGTATATGGCTCAGCAACATGGATTTCCACTCACCAAGGCCAATTTGGATACAGCCGTTGCTAAGTACCCAATCTGCCAAGAGCAAAGATCAACACTGAACGCACGAAAGGGCACCATTCCCTGGAGGAACCAGCCAGCCACCTGGTAGCAGGTTGATTACACTGGATCCCTTCCATCATTGAAGGAGCAGTTCTTTGTTCTCGCTGGAAAAGACATTTATGCTGAATATACTTTTGCCTTTCCTACCCTCAGTATTTCTGATAAAACCACCATCTGTAGGCTTACAGAATGCCTTACTCACCTTCATAGTATTCCATACAACATTGCTTCTGACAAAGAAACTCATTTTATAGCAAATGAAGTACAACATTGGGCTCATACTCATGGACTCTGGTACCATTATGTTCCTCTCATCCTGAAACAGCTGGCCTAATAAAATCACGGAACGGCCTTTGGAAGGCTCAGTTATGGCACCAGCTGGTGACAGCACTTTATGGGGCTGGAATAATGTCCTCCTGGATGTAAGATCTACTTTGAATCAACTATAAATATATAGTGACGTTTCTCCTATACCCAGAATTCAAGAGTGTAGAAATCACAGGGTAGATGTGGAAATAGCTCCTCTCATCTTAATGCTAATGATTCACTAGCAACATTTTTGTTTTCTTTCCCTACAACTTTTGTGTGTTTTTTGGTTTAGAAGTCCTACCTCCTAAAGCAAGAATGATTAAACCAGAGAATACAACATTGTACTGGCTACTTTGGGCAACTCATGCCACTGAAATACCAAGAAAGAGGTAGGGGGAGTATTTCCAGAGTGCAGGAGATCCTCCAGAGCGTCACTTAGTCTTCCCATATTTTTCGGTAGAAATCAATGGAAAGCTACAACAACCCAATAAATTCAAAACTATAATGGCACAGACTCTTCAGGAATGAAGATTTGGGTCACCCCACCAAGTACAGAGCCACAATTAACTTACAGTTCTCTCATCATGGGCAAAGAGAATATGAAATGAGTAGTGGAAAAAGGAAGTTATAAATACCATCTATGATCCCACGACCAGTCACAAATATGAAGGTGCTAGTAGACAGGAGCATTTATTTCTTCCTTGCTTCTAAGTAAGTACTTGTGTGTGTATGCACCAACTTTCCCTCTCTCTCATTTCCCTACTCTAACATAAGATTTTTTAACAAGATTGGTTAACTATATCTCAGGACTAAAATGATAGGATATTCAAAGGGAGATTTGACTCTGCTAGAAGAGGAATGAGCATCCCTCAAAGAGGGGGAAGTCACTTTGTGTGTCCTCTTTTGGGGAGAGGGTTAGCATGTTTTTATTGTACAAGGGATAGTTGTATCAATTTTAGGTGAAAGAATGAATTTGTTTGTGCTATTATTTAGATGTAAATATATTTAATATAAATAAGTATGAATGCCAGGGTGGCAAGGGATGCAGTGAACTGCTGACCTTGCTGACCCACAGAGGTGGTAGGCCCACCACCATGTGCTGTTTGCAGACCACAGAGTCAGTAGCTATGCGGAGGCACTGGCTTCCCTTAGACCCCTTCACAACATCCCTCTTGGCACCATTTGAGTGACTGGACCTGCTGGGCTTCTCGGATTTCCTGTAAGTTCCCACTCGTTCCTACTTGTTGACCCACACCAATGCTTTAGGCAGATTAGTTAGTGACTCTTTCTCTGATCTGTCAATTTCCCTCTTCCAGACTTTCACTTCCTAGCTCCTCCTGTGTTTGTGTTAAGTTGAATTTCTGTAACAACTCCCTCATTTCCACATATACTTAAAGGGACTCTGTTTTCCTAACTGAATCCTGACTGATAAATGTAGCATGGACACAAAACTGTGGTTTTGCTGCACATTTACTCCAAAATAGCCCTTAAAAGAATTCAAATAACATTTACAAAATCTGTTATGAAAGTGTGGCTCACCTACGAAATGAACCACCAAACAGGAAGTCTGGAACTAGGACAGTGTTTTTCTAGTGATGCCTGCCCTTGGGGTTCCAAGTCCACTGCAAGTGGATTAAATGCAATTACAGTACACTTGTTGAGAGACTGTTGCAGTATCTTAATACAAAGTAATAACAGTGAGAATAGTTTATTTAGCACCCAGGACATAAGGATTACTGTATTATGCAGGTTATTTAATCTATCTTTTATCTCCATGAACTTTGCAAGTTAGATATTATTATATTTGTTTTACTGGAAGGGAACAAATGCTGAAGAGTTTAAGTAACCCACCTAAGTCATACAGCTAACTCATCCTAAGTCTCCCCAACTTCAAAGCAAGGGCTACTTCTAGAAAGACAGTTTGGTGTGTACTTTATGGAAAATATATTAACGCTTATCCTCAGTGCTCATCCATGCTCTTTTTGAGCCCTCCTCTTTTTGCTTATATCTGGTATACCAACTGACCTCGTGCTAACTAACCTCTACTAATCTGAATACCTTGTAAATCATGCACTGTGTTCTATCTCTTCCTTTTTTATCTACTCCTAAGAGACTACCAAATAGGAAAAGTTCTGATGAACAAAACTGCAATATGTTTTATTGATAAATAATGGTTGGGTGTTTTCACTTTCATGGTCTTATAATCGTAAGTCATTTATTAATTTATTCGACAAATATTTATCATGTCTCTGGTTGGCTTTATAAATGATTCAGTCCCAACACTGTGGCAGTAATGAGAATCCCATCAATCAGGTCTCTGGTTGGTAATTTCTACATGGCATTTTCAATGAGTAGAGGATACATTATGATACAAGGCAGCAATTCCACCCTCGGACGGTTGCTAACTGCCAAAAAGTTCTTCCTTATGTTCCCCTGAATTCTCTCTCCATGTAACTTTTACCTTTTTCTGTGCCTTCTACACTATACAGAATAAACCAAATTCATTTTTTTCATATGCTAGCTCTTCAAATGTTTTCATTTCTCCTATCTCTAAAACTCTTTCTCATAGAACACTACCACCGCCCCTACAATCACCACTTAGCATCTTATGCCTCTCTGCTTATATCCCAGGTTTCAGAATCACTTGGTGCATGGCACCCAGAGCTGATCACATTACTTTAACTAATATTTGACCAACCAATATCCCAGAATACGTGGTACTATCACCTCCCTCATTTCACATACTTTCTTCCTGTTGATGTAACCTAAATTTCAATTGACTTTTAGAACAGCCATGTTACATGGTAATCTCATAGTGAATTTACCAATCAAATAACACTTTTTTCTCATAAAAAAAATATTGTAAATCCAAGTCTCTCTTCCTTGTTGTCTATGCGTGCAGTTGATTATTTTTTTAACCCTAAGATCTTGAATGTGATATCAGCTCACTGGAATGGGAGTTAGAGGGTGAGAATCAATCATTTAAAACTGGATTTTGTCATCCAAAAGACTATCTGCCATCCTCAGATGTGTGTTGTCTGTGAATAAGATAACAACGAATTTTATACTTTTATTCCTTCATCTAATTGGTTGACAGAAGTTTTATAAAAGGTCCAGGACAGGAACCTAAAACACCTCCTGTTTGACATGGATTTTCCAATCATCCTTCTTTGGCATGCCTGCTCAACTTTCTACATATCTCTTCCCAATTGTATTAAATCACCTACTCCATTTTTCTTGATTGAACTTGTCTCTAGGATGGATTTTAATAAATATTTGATATTTTAAAGCAATTTCTTGACATAGATATTTCGATAAGGTCACATTTTTGCATCTATTTTAAAACATCCTCATAAGACTACACAATGTGGCCATTTTGACTAGAGGATACTGTGACACAGTCTAAAAAAATTTTTAAATATGAGTTTCTTTTTGTTTTTTGTGTGTGTGTGCATGAGGAAGATCAGCCCTGAGCTAACATCCATGCCAATCCTCCTATGTTTGCCGAGGCAGACTGGCCCTAGGCTAACATCCGTGCCCATCTTCCTCCACTTTACATGGGACACCACCACAGCATGACCTGACAAGTGGTGTCCCGGTGCACGCCCGGGGTTCCGAACCCTGGGCCACCAGCAGCGAAGCGCGTGCACTTACTGCCGCGCCACGGGGCCGGGCCCTGAAATATCGGTTTTTCTAAATTACCAAATTAGCAAAAGTGAGAAGCAGGCATCTTCATAGTTCTCGTCTTTGTTGTCTTGTCTTCCCCGGAGCCCCCCCACTCCCATCACTAGCACGGAGTTTAGAAAGGGGAATGGTTATGAATTTCTCTCATTTGAATAATAGTTAGTAAGCAAAAACAAACAAAAAAAGGTATTTTAATGCTTGGCATAACTGCTCTGAAGCGTTACATCAAAATAGCTTCCATTTTAGAGGGGATGATGCCTAATAACTAAGGGCCTAGCTTTGCAATGCAGCATAAATAACAGGATTATTTGGAGATGTGTGGGGGTGGGAGGAATGGATCAGAGCGAGCACTTTCCCCACTACCCTTGACCTAGAGCACCTGCACTTTAAGAATCAGGCTGCCTTGAGGAAAGCTTTGCCTTCATGAGGCTGATGATGGCCCTCCTTCATCTTGGGGGAAGGATTCTATTTACAGTGGTATATGATAAGGTGTGTTATCCCAAGCTTCTCTTGTATTCTGAAGGCTTTTTAATTTCAAAGATAAACAAATGTCTAAGAAAACGCATTTAGAAAATTAAAGAGTTGAATGGAGAGGGCACTTCATAAATAGTTTTCTTAGATCCAAATTCACAATTAGGAATCTCTAGGAGAGGAGGTCTTAAAACCCCCAGAATCTTTTTGTTTCAGCAGAAGTTGCAGAGAAAAACAGTAGAACATTGGACTCACATGCTCTTCGATTGTCCCCTCAATTCTACGCCATTTTCACAGAATAGCTAGACGAGAGCTTAGACCAGGAGGCCTAGGCACTGAATCAGAGGAACTCCAAAAGACCAACCCTGGAATTGGGAATGGGCAATAACTCTGACCCAGAGGCCACAAGGACGCCAGGATGACTTCCACACACGACTCCATTCAGGTGAACAAAAGCCTCCTCTTTGCCCACTTCTTTCACCATAGACTTGAAAGTTGTTTACCTCTCAAACGAAATAGACTTCCCTAAACACACTACATGGAAATATGTTCTCCCTCTTCCTCCCCATCCCCAATTAGTGGCGTAGGACTTCAGGCCTCATGCAGCATCCACGGGCATAAACTTCAAGATTAGACAGAACGCACTGATGTACCAACATTGGTTGGTTGGTTGTTCTTGTACACATGGTAACACAGATCGTGAGCAACTAGAGGTGAGGTCTTGTATCTTACTCACCTCCTTATCCCCTGGTTCTAGGTGCTTAATAAACGGTTGTTGAGTAAATGAATTTCTAAGCTAACACTTTCTATCTTTTATTTAATTCAATCAATGGAAAACTATTACTCGAGCATCTATTACGTACCAGATACTATACAAAGTGGTGAGTGGACACACTGACATGAATCCTTCCTCAGACCTTACAGTCTAATTGAAATTGGTGACATCACTGTCACTCCTGATGACTGACACTGTTATTGTAACCTTGGGGGTGGACAACACTACTGCTAAGCCTCAGATTCCTCACACTCAATTTAGTGGTTGGACAAAATTATTGTACCTTATTCTATAAGATTATTTAAGTTCTAAAATTATTGTAAATGTTATAAAATGTATAAAGCACTATGTAAATTAAGTTTTAAGATTATAAAGTTGTTTCTTAAAATTTGAATACTGCCCAAAATGGATGTTCTCCCCAGTTCAAAAGCAACTCAGTCTCTCAAATGGATACATGCACATCATTATATAAACCACATAATGAATCCAGCAACTTGAGCATTTGCTGTATTTTTAAACCAGGTCTCTATTGTATAATGTAACTTCCTTGAGGGCACAATGTTTTACATTCAGTATCCTCTAGAGGATCTAGCACTTTTCAAAAAAATAGCATTCAATAAATGAATTAATCCAATGGAAACAACTTAAGAATCACCAAAGATTCTAACGTGAATGGTGAATGGCACTTAGGAGATTCAAGAACCCCGTGAAATTGTATACAAAACTGTGCATCTGTAATGCTGTTTTGTAGAGTTCTTTGGTTTTATGAGAGTCTCAAAGAGATCTATTATCCAAAATGGTTTCTTCACTCAGTATCTATTAATTGAATGTCAACTACTTGCCAGGCATTGTACCAGGGTTTAGTCTTAGAATCTAAAATGTTTTTATAAATAATGAATATTGATTGCATCAAAGCTTGACAAGATCTGCTTTCTCAGGTTCACACCATTAAAAATAATGCATACTCTACTGAACATATTTGCATCCTCAACTAGTATCAGATACTATGTAGTCATTTAATATGATATTTGCTGGTAAAATATACTTTAGAAACATATTCTTATTTGGCTTCATGGAAAAACCTTCATGATGACAGAATTGATAGGGCTTGAGCATATGATACACATATATATGCATATATATATATACACACACACACATACACACATACATACAATTTAAGAAATCTTTAGTGGATCGTGCTGCTCATATTGTTTAAACCATCTCTAAATCATCAACTTAGACCACAGCTGGGTTTCCATTTATTCCTAACAATGACAATAAAGCTACTGTCCTTAAAAAAAAATGACGACGTATAAAGAAAACTTCATAAAATTGTTTTGTAAGCAGTTTTCTCAGGGACTTTCCACTGACTGGAATAAACAGCTTTCAAATGCTCCAGATGGAGAACAAAAAGTATTTTTAAAATCTCAAGAAAACTTCTAAAATTTAATGACAGTTTTTCTCCTTTGGAAATCTTCTATCTCTCCTCAATGCATTGTCATCTATCTAGAGTCAATCAATATTTATCTGAGCAGCTATTTAAATTTTCCACATAAAATTATTTTTACCTTTGAGAATGGCTGCCATACTCTTGTCACAAACATATGGAAAGGGGTATTTCCCCAGATACACGCACAAGCATACTTAAAGATTAAAATCCTAGTCCACAGATGTTCACTCTGTAATATGAAAATTTCTATGTAGCGTGACCCAAAATAACCATTTCAAAAAACGATTAGCTTATACTATTAGGAAACCATTTGTTTTTAATTCATATACGCTACCAGAACTTAGCTGCAAGTAGTGATAGCGGCCAGGAGATGGCGCGGTCTTATTTCCTAAAATACTTCATAGGCCTTTGTGTAATTCAGTGTTCACTTAAAAGAGAAATGTTTTATTAATGGCACTTATCACAAATGGCAGATATTAATGAAAAGACATTCAGAAAAAAATAAGGAATTTAAAATTTTCAGAAGTTTTACTTATTACTAATCACTTATATGCGAATAAAATATTTTAAAATACTTTGAATAACTTTCTTTCCTGTGTACAAGGAACAGAAGGAAACACAAAGTTTAAAATAATTATTTAGAATTATCTCAATTTTTAACTTCTTCCTTTTGGTTCATTTTATATAATGGTGGATTGCTTTACACTTACAAATGTATTTTACAACTATAAACTCTACTTTTCAATAAAATAAAAACAAGCATAGTTTTAAAATAGGGATTTTACAATTGATATTTAAGGGAGAAAACTCATTAGTTTAAAGTAAAAACATTTCCAGAAATGGCTTTATTCAAGGCACATATAATATGTAAATGCTTCTTTCACTTAATAAATGCTAAAGAAGAGTCTTTAGATCTCAAGTTTATCATATTGCTTGTGAAAAAAAAATAGCATTTTTAAGGCCTGGTAATCCACTTACAGACACAGTGAACACATTAATAGATGTGGGTGTGAGGGCTGTACTGCATGCTTCTAGAATTACTCCAGAGAGTGAGAATAGGCAGACGCATTATAGATTGTCCTGATTTGGCCTGGAACACAGTCTTCCACCAGTTACTGAGTCTTTGCTGGGAAGGTAGGAAGAATCTCTAATCATCCCTGAAAAGGCATAATCCAAAGCTGGCCGAAAAGGCAACGCTGGTACCAACCCAGGAGTTAGGTAGGGAGACATGAAACCAGACAGCCCTCTTCCTGGAGAGGAATATGCCAGGCGTAATGGACTGATACCTAGTCTAGGATTTAAGCTGCAGAAACTGGAGTCACCTCCATAAGGAGAAGTAGTTTGAAGAGGAGAGAAAGCTGATTTATTCCCTAGAGTTCCAAAACCAATTCCAGCAAAACTAAAATTCGAAGCTTTCTGAAAAGCTGTATTTTCCAGTTCTCCTGAGCTTGCTAGGTCCCTGGGATCTGGTTTGTGTTCTTTCCCATTTAGGACCTGTTCAATGGCTTGGACCACATCCCCTTTGCAGAACTGTAGAATGACTTCCAGCCGGCTGCGTCTGTAACTTGGGAAAATCTTGGTAAGGATATCAAGAGGGTCTCTTGGTCTCGGGGACACTGCCGGGAGGCTGGCTCTGGTAGCAGTGAAGTCTCTGGCCCACTCACTTTCATTTCCTGATTCCAGATCAGACGATGACAGGGACCCGGGGCTCTCTTCACCTCCCGATTGCTCCCCACCAAGAGGAGACTGGATGCCAGCATCCTTGTTTGAGTTTTCTGAAAGAGTTGACCTGACGTTTTGTTTTCCAGTGACACCATTAGACTTAGGAGATGATCCCAGGGCTAGTTGATGGGATTTAGAGACCAGTTCTTCTTGTCCACTCTGGCATGAGTCCCATTTACTCTCTTTTTGTTCTGAGAAAGAGAAAAAAAAGGAATCAAATAAAAAGGAAACTTCCCAGAACATAATACTGCCCACTCAAAAATAATGCTGGATAAAATAACTCATTCACTCACAATATACTAGTAATACTTAGTCACTGTAAGACACTTCAATGAATAAGAATTTTTAAAGATCATTCAGAAATGCAAGTCTCGGGACAGTGGGACAATGGTATTTATTATGTCATTTCAAGATCACAAAATTATATAATATACAGATGCTATAGTTATTTAGGAATCAGAAAATGAAAGTCTACCGTTACCCCAAACGGTTAATGTAACACCAATATCTCACACCCTTTGCCCTATTGGGCGATTTGAGATTTTCCTAAATGCTACCCAAGTTTAGTTGTTATCCAAGTGAGTTTTTTTTTCACAATGACACTGATAAAATGATTGATTAGATAAGAAATCAAAAGAAAAAACAATCTTAGTATGAAGATGCATATTCTATTTATTCACTAATGCTAAATTTCAACAATGGGTTTTTTAATTCTCACATTTTGGGTTCCGATTAAGTTACCTTAATAATGTGACAAATAACAAAATTGTTAATTTCATTTCAAATCTGACCAATAATGACCACTGCTGTACCAATCTCAAATCACACCAGAGCTCACACGCATATTTCATTTTATGTGAGGGACGATACAGAGCTGGTATTTTTTCATAATCCTCTGTGAAAGACGTACTTTCTTTTTCAATCCCTAGAGAATATCAAGAAAAGAGTTACCAAATTGCTTCTGAAAGAAAATTATAAACTGCACTATTGCATTATTGCAATCCATATATGTATCTTCAAAATGTCTTATAAAAAAACATATTAGCCGTTTGCTTTAAATCACAACTCCCTTCCAATATCAAGGACAATTTTCCAAAAATATTTTTACACAAAAATCTGATTTTCTACCTCAACATGTTGAGCATATGAATATTACTAAAAGAAGAATATCTTTAATACCCTTTTGCAACGCTAATGCCAGGAAAATAATAATAACGTACACATTGACTAAATAACTTTTATTTTGGTTTACTTTTTCTCTTACCTTACAGACATATTTTATCTCTATTTCCATTAGAAAGACTAAACTGTCAAGTGGAGTACTCAGAGTATTTCAAACTTTCTTTTTCTACAAAGTTTATGAATGCAACAAAACAAATATCGCCTAAAGTGGTGATTTACAAACCTGATTTGCAATACTGCTATGTTTTCTCAAGAAGCCGTTCTAAATTCTAAAGAAATATTTATAGTTTATTTTAAAATAGTAAGTGTGTGCAATTTAACACTTTGAGGGTTAAAGTGCTGTCACTGTATAAACATATGACCAAAAAAAAATGTTGCTTCTGCAAAATTACAAAGACACTCTACTATTTTCAACTTTAAATAAAACAATAAAACTTTCCAATGAAGTCTGCCAAGTGGAAACAGATTGGCCTAGGTCCACCATTCCATTTCATTAATAAATATGATTCATTAAATTTGCCCTCTGAACACGTAAGGTGTCGAAATTCCATCTCTAAAGCAATTTATGCATAAAATAATTTTTTGTTATTACATTGTATTCCTGGAGTACAATATAATATAATAAAATACTGACTGCATAAGACTACCTAGAAAAGATGTCTTTAAAATACTGTGACATCATTTACATCATCTCTCTGTTCTCTCAACTACCATAGCTGATTTTACTTCTTTACTTTTATCGTTGTATATTATGTCTTGCATTGTAGTTTTTTGATACATATAGTTTTTCTCCTTTTGAGTATAAGGCTCTTTTGTGTTGGAAAATCTTATTCACCTCTGAATCACTGTTCGTCTTTGTCTACTTAATGAGTAAACTAAATAGACGACTACAGTTCACGGATATTGCGTAAGAGGAGGCAGTCAGTTTAGAAAACCCATGGAAGTAGCTTTTCAAAAAAGGAGATCAATTGAAGCAAAGAACAAAATAAAATAATTGACCCTATAAACAGAACACTTTGGTACCCCTGTACCCAAAAAAATCACATAATCAATGTCTAGCAGAGAGATTTTCAGCCAGATCTCCCTGTCAATTTAGTTTATGGAATTTTAACTTTTTCTTTTTTATAGCAGTTTTGCTTAATAACTTTGTTCTTTAGCCCTCTTTGATTTTTCATGAGACATGCTTAAAGTCTATTTTGTCCACTGGAATAGACTAGAACATGGGCAAAAAGTTGGTATAGGCAAACACAAAATCATATATGCCTTATTTAAACACAGAGAGTCTTTTTCAAAAGGACATCCTGTGATCTGTTAAGATCTGCAATTTTCACGGTTCAAGGGAGTTTTCTAATTAATAACTTATTGTATCATTATCATATAATTTCATATGATACAACCTGTCTTGGATTTATACAAAAATACTGAAATGACATTTTCACTGCTGGTGTGATCTGTGGAAGACTATGAAATTCACTAAAATACAGCGAGATTTACATTAGCAGGAAAAGTTAATTTGGCATAAGCATAGTCAAAAATATATATATCTTTTTTTACCTAACACAGGGGATGAAGATGATTTGTACTCTAATAATAAGAGAAAAAAAATTAAAACTCCTTGGATAAGAAATCCCTAATACCGAACTTTGAAATTCTTACCAACGTTTTTACAAATCTGGTAAAACTAAATTTCTTTCCTATGGGAAGAGCTGAAGCGACAAATATTAGAGCTTTCTACACTTTTGGAGGCTGACACCGTTGGGGTGGGGGGTGGAATGCTTAAAAATTTTAAGGGAAGAGGGTAAAAAAAAGCTTTGGTAGATTTCTGTCTCTTCCCCACTTCCAGCTGGCGCCAAAGGTTTGCCCCAAAGGTAAAGAACACTACTGCCAACCATCAGTGAGTTTCCCACGCAGGATCAGAAGACTGACTCCGGTTTTACAGCAGAAAACAGTACAGAGCAAGCTCAGAAGGCAGCTTCTCTAATTAGCTTTTCACTCAATGTCCGCTGGAAGCTCTTCCACTCACACAGAGAAACTCATAGCAACTTGGACCAAACTCCATTCCCAGCATGAGTAGCTCATCTGATGGCTCACGCTTCACTTTTTCGTGATCTTATCCTATCACCGAAGGGAATAGAAAGCCCTTCCGAAGTGAAAGTGATGGGTCTCTAACACCTTCATTCACATCCACGCTGCAGCGAAGTTTCCCAGAACTTAAGTCAGTGCTTCTTTTTAAACAACTTTCCTTGCCCGCCTCCAGGGTACCGCTGCTTGTATCAGAGTTTCTCTCGAAAACAACCATTTTTCTTTTGCAAAGAGCGAATGAAAGATGAACTCACCTTGTTGTCCCTCTGTATAATCTGGCTGGCAAACCTCGAACGCAGGGCTCGCCAGAGCCCCAGCCCGTCTCAAGGCCCCCAGCCCCATCGCAGTCACTGCCGCAGGGCCGCTCGCCGCCTGGGGAGTCTCGGTTCCGCCGCTGCCTCCGGACGTCGGAGCGCCGGGCCCCGAGGGTCCCGGGTACAGGAGGCTCTGCAGCCCCCGGGCCTCGCTCTCCTCCTGGGCCTGCTGCCTGCGCAGCGCCACCTGGGCGGCCATGACGCGCTGGCGCTCGGCGATCAGGGTGCACTTGGCGCACGCGCAGTCCCGCCAGCGGCAGAAGCGCTTGTGGCCCTTGAGCGCCGACACGACGCCGTGGTTGCGACAGCGGGCGCACTTGGGCGTCCGCGGGTAGCCGCAGCCCACCGCGCGCGCCCCCCTCTCCAGCCCGGGAGCCGGCGGGCAGCCTCCGTTCCCCGTGGTGGCGGCGGCGGCGGCGGCTGCCCGCAGGAAAAGGCTCGGCGGCCGCAGGAAAGTTGCAGGAACGGGTATCCCCGGGGGTCCCGGCAACGCCGGAGCCGGGGGCGGAGGGGCCGCCGCCACCAGCCCCGGGGCCAGCGGGGGTCGGCCGCTGCCGCCGCGGTCTCTGCTGCCACACTGTGACTGCTCCATCCCCGAGAAGGCCAGTGCGCCGTCCAGAGCTAACCCTGCCGGGGTGCGGGAGGCTGGAGGACCGGCCGCAGTCCCGCTGCCGCCCACCTGCACACGGCCAAAGTTCGTCACAACTCCCGCCGTGAGCTGGCGACGACCGCCTCCCGGAGCTGGAGACGCTGAGAGGCGCAGATGCCCAGCGAGCCTCTTAGTGGAGTCCCGGGCGCTCACTTAATGCCCCTCTGCTCCGCGCGCCCTCTGAGCCGGAGGAGGCGAGGCTGGAGAGCCTACCCCGCCCACCGCCTCTACTGGCCGAGCCCTGAAGCCCGGGGAGGGAGGGCCAGGGACGGAGCGCGGGGACCGGCTGGGAGGAGGGCCCCTGGGAGACACAAAAAACCGTCCTGATGGGCTGCAAATGTTCCTTCCCCCAAGAAGCCCTGTTCCCCCACTTGCTTCCCCAGGAATTCTTCAAGGTATATTTTTGTAAATAATCTTCACGCCGTCTCTCACACCTCTTACTGCCCTTCCTCAAGGAAGCAAGATTTGAAGTTCTCCTTCCCCCAGTTCCACGCTTCCCCTAAGCAAGTTTGAAGATTTGGATATGGAGTTCTCCTTTTCTTTCCTTTTCCCAGATGAAGTCTTCAGGATGGTAGCATGGCCGGTGTTAATGAGAAAGCATAGCCTGACAAGCCGCAAATGTTACCCGCTTGAAAGATGCCTTGTTTTAAATGAGTCTTAGGGCTTTGCCAAAACAATGGATAAATAATTAGGAGACTTGATTAACATTCAGATTCTTCTCCTGCATGCTATTTACTTACACATGCAAATTTGGATTCTATGTATTGTTATATTTTGAAATGCAACCACCCAAAGAAATATTTATGAATTTCTTATCTGAACCTATTTATAGGCAGCAATCAGGTTAAAGCTGTTTCCAAAATACTACTTCACATTTCTATTGTCAAGTATTGGGGAAGGTCATTTAGACCATTCTTTAAGTATGCTATCATAAATGCACTCGAAATATGCATTTAATGCCTTTCATTGTAAGAAAAGATCATATTGCTTTTAAACCAAAAGAGCATTTAAGGCAGAAAATTCATGTGTTGGTTCTTAAATGGAAAGGAGAGTCAGGGCTCTGTCAGTTCAAGATAATATTCAACTGCCTTGACAGCCAGTTCATATTCTGGCCCTAAAGTGGCAAATGATAATGATATTTTTACCACTCCACCTACTGACATCCTGGGCAAACATTGATAATCAATCTGGGTTTTCTCCAGCCCACCCACTTCACACCATCACCGTCGTCACCATCCTCCCATATCAACATCCTGACATCCTACCGTAGAGGGTTCCCATCCTTCCTAAGCATTAGAACTACCTAGGGAACTTTTGCAAGATGTAGACACTCCAATCCAAGTATTCTGATTCTTTTGGTCTGAGTCTTTTAAACTCTCAGATGATGATTATATACAACCAAGGTTTACAACTACCACACTAGGAATTCCTAACCTCTGCGGATTCTATAATACCCAAACTTGCTCACTCCACTGTCTTTGCTCAAGCCACTCCTGCCTACAATCTAGTTATTCCGTAACCATGGAAGTCATATCCAACGTATGAGAAATGAGTTTTTAGTGCTACAAGGATCATCAAAGTACAATGAATTACCCAGTGAGAAAACAATTCCCTTTTTCTATTTGTTTTTAAGACCTAGTTACATAAAGGAAAATACTCAGCTTGGTGTAAATATGTAAGAATTTTCTAAGACTTGTTAATTATGCTTTTTAACAACAACAAAAAAAATTAAAAAGAGAGTCAGCAAGTAACAGTATTTACCTGGAATTTAACACTATTTTTGTGTTTTTATTTGATTATCAAAGCTTTATTTGATATCTTCCACTTATGGCAAGTGATGGTTTTCATCCAAGGAAGTGAAAATAATTTTTAAGTAAATGTCTTTAAATAAAATGTGTGTCTATTTAAATGAAAAATAATAAAATGTGTGAAACACTGAAAACTAATAAACTTTTCTGACAAAAATTAAAGAAGCTTTAAATAAATGGAGAGATATATCATATCCATGGGTCAGAAGACTCAACATTGTTAAGAAGACAGTTCTACCTAAATTAATCTATAGATCAATTCGATCTCAATCAAAATTCCAGCAGACCTCTTTTGGTAAAAATTGTCAAACCTATTCTAAAATGCATATGGAAATGCAAAGGAAAGACCTAGAATAGCCAAAACATCTTTGAAAAAAGGATAAAGCTGCAAGGCTAACAATATATTACTTCAAGAATTATTACAAAGTTACAGTAATTAAAACAATGTGGTATTGGTGAAAAGATAGAAAAATAATCCACCAATGTGACAGAATAGAGAGTTTAGAAACAGACTCACCCATAAATAAACTAATTTTAAACAGGGTACAAAGCAATTCAATGGAGAAAGGATATTTTTTGGCAACAAATTTTGCCAGAACAATTGAAGATCTGTATGCAAAAAAAAAAATTTAACTTTGATCCACACCTCACACAACTTACAAAAATTGACTCAAAATAGATCACAGGCCTAAATGTAAGTCATAAAACCATATTACATGGGCAAACACCTTTGTGACCTTGGGTTATGCAAAGATTTCCTAGATACAACACCAAAAGTATGATCCATAAAAAGAACAAACTAATAAATTGTACTTCATCACAATTAAATACTTCTCTTCTTCAAAAGACAATGTTAAGAGACTGAAAAGTCATACTATTGACTGAGAAAAAAGAGCTGTAATACATATAGCTGATAAAGGACTTGTATACATAATATACAAAGAAATTTCAAAACTCAATAAGAAAAAAAATCCAATTTCTTTTTAATGAGCAAAAGATTTGAACAAACATGTCTCCAGGGAAGATAAAGGGATGGCAGATAAGCACAAGGAAAGATGCTGAACATCATTAGTCACTAGGGAAATGCAAATTAAACCTACAGAGAAATACCACTACATATCTATTAGAATGGCTAAAATGTAAAAGATTGACCAAATCAAGTATTGGTGAGAATGTGGAACAGCTAGGACTCTAATGCACTGCTGGTAGAAATGTAAACCAGTACAACTGTCACTGAACTAAGTAGGCTCACCTCCTGGTGAGTTAAAAAAGACTCTACACCAATGGAAGTTGTCTCGCAAAGTAAAGTGTATTGCAGCAAATACAAGGCCATGAGGAATCATTTCCAAAGTCATGGCATCCCCGAACAAAGGGAAGCAGGACCTTTTATTTCAGATGGGGAATGAATATTCAAAAGGGAGAGGCGGGTATTCACTTGCGCAGGCTCAGTTGGAAAACATGCTTCCACGTACACTGCAGGTTACGGTAATGAGGGCTGAGCTCCGCCTGGAGAGATCTTAGCATTAACGTTAAGGCAAAAGTCATGGGCATAGCTCTTGTGGTGAGGCTCGGTCAGTTTCAGAATGGTTGCTGGTTACATCTCCTTAACATACAAGAGTAAAAAACAACTTGGAGAAACAGTTAATTGCTTCCAAACCCACCCTGAGTTTCTTGAGGTGTCTTGTCAGTGACACAACCACTTTAGAAACCAGCTGACAGTTTCTTAAAATGTTAAACATATACATATCATATGACCCAGCATTCCACTCCTAGGTATCAACCCAAGAGAAATAAAGCCAATGTCCATACAAAGACACAAACTTTCATAGTAGCTTTATTCATATAGTGGCAAACGAAAAACCCAAACGTCCGTGATCATTTGATATAACCATATAATGGAGTACTGCTTAGCAACAAACAAACATACACTGACACATGCTACAACATGAATGAATAAAAAAACAATTATTCTGTGAGAAAGAAACAAGACAAAAACGATATATACTGTGTGACGTAATTTATATAAAATCCTAGGAATCTATAGAAATCTCAGAAAGCACATCAGTTGGTTCCTGGGAACAGGTTGTGGAGGGGCATAAAAAATGGGCAGGAGGGATTACAAAGGATCAAAAGAAAACCTTTGGCAATGATGAACATGTTAATTATTTCAATTGTAGCAACGATTTTACTTGTGTACACATGTCAAAACTTATCAAATTGCATACATTAAATATGTGCAGTTTATTGTATGTCAACTATACTCTGATAAAACTGTTATAAAAAATAAAACCCCTTGTTACCTCTGGAAGAAGAAAGACCTAGAATAACATGAAAGCATTTTGAGCAAAGATAATCCTAATCTTGGCATCCAAAACTGGAGCAACAATTTTAAACACTTATATTTCTTCTCAAATACACTGGAAAGCCTTCCAGCCTACTCTGGAAATACACTGGAATCTCTTCTGTTCTCATAATAGTACTACATATTCTCTTTTTCTCAAATTATGTATACTTCTCTTCCTTTTTGACTCCATCAAAAAGCAATTGAGTATTGTGACTGGTTTTTTTGTGTGTGTGTGTGTGAGGAAGATCAGCCCTGAGCTAACATCCATGCTAATCCTCCTCTTTTTGCTGAGGAAGACCAGCTCTGAGCTAACATCCATTGCCACTCCTCTTCCTTTTTTCCCCCAAAGCCCCAGTAGATAGTTGTATGTCATAGTTGCACTTCTTTCTAGTTGCTGCCTGTGGGACGCCACCTCAGCGTGGCCAGAGAAGCGGTGGGTCAGGGTGCGCCCGGGATCCGAACCCGGGCCGCCAGTAGCAGAGCACACACACCCTCAACCGCTAAGCCACGGGGCCGGCCCTGTGACTGTTCTTATAAGTCACTGAGAGGATGTTAACAGCTGCAATTTAGCAGTGGCAACAGTTTTATCAAATGAAAAGGTGAGGAGAAAGAAGAAACATGTTTTTAATTAAACTGTGTGCATCACAAATATATCATTTACAAATTCATTCTAAATAAAGAAAAAAAAAAACACTGGTCTGTTAAATGGAAAATGTAGAGGCATATCAGAAGGAAGGAAAGGAAGCTAATAAATAGAATTTCTCCCAAGCTCAAAGACATCTATGCCCACCCCTTTTTAATTATTATTCATTTCTACTCCAATTCCGTGTTTACTCTAAACTCTTAAGTTAAGTGCCACTTTTTGTCGGTTCAACATACCGACTGTTCAGCACAGAGGAGTGGACTGCGAACAAGCAGTTGTAAATACAGGCCTGGCTCTGATCGTAACCAAGCTATTAGACCTTGGGCAAGACATTTATCCTCTCAGCTTCACTTTTCCCACTGGCAACTGAAAAGTCAACTCCAAGAATACTTCCAAGTCTGTGGTTCATTGCATTTGCCAAGTCTAGTCTGAAGTTATTTTTCATTAACATTCTTGATCTCCAAAAAACCTCATTACTGCCTCCCTAAGGCCTCAGTCAAAGCATCTCTCCTGCTGGTAGAACATGCTGCGCCAACCTGCTGATGAAGGAAAGTTAAAGTATATGCTTAGCTTGGCTGGAAGGTTTTGGAAAGAGGGCTGGGGATTTGGAAAGAAAGGCTCTCAATTGCCTATTCTTTCATGCATAAACATGTACAATTCACTCTATGGCTTTGGAATGTATGTGAGCACACCTTATCTAGCCCATCTACTCCAAGGCTTCCCAGAGCCATACTATGTATGCTAATGTCATGTTTTGTCAGTGTTGAGGGGAAGTTTGAACTGCACTTCTCTTTCCCTGGGGTTCTTCAACAGGCAATTGGGCATTATCGTGATTGAGAGGCCACAGTCTGCAAAGAGACATAAATTTCAGCCCTTGGACTGTGGCTCATCAAACAGCTAGGCATTCCAGGCCTGGGAAGAAACAGGCCTCCTCTGAGACATAGCCTTTCCTGGAGTATTGCTGGGGGAAGGATGGACATGTTTGGTGATATATATAATTGGCCAAGAAATGTCACTCCCCAAAACCACTATCTACCAGTAAATGCTCCCTCCTGAGAACCCCTTGCAGCGGGGGAGAGAGAATTCATTACATCAGAGCTCTAACTGAACACAGCACTGTGCATCTCAGGAAATAGGAGCTCCTTGTAGGACATCGTCTCTGATCCCTTGCCCTGGGATGGTAAGAAGCCAGTTGGAGACCATACATCAAGGGGACACAGGTTGCAGAAGAGAGTAGAATGTGTTTTCTTTTGTTGCTTTATGATCTCTTTTGATACCAGTTGAGGATGCTCACGTGGAATCACAAGAAACTAACAAAGACAGGGAACAGAGAAGTACCTATTTTTTTCTATATCCATTTCTAAATGCCCAGGACATAGTAAACACTCAATACATCTTTGAAAATAAATAAAGAATGTACGCCAAGGACTTACTTGCAAGTTGGCTGAATAGGCACTAATATCAATAACTTTTCTTTTATATTCTGAAATTTTTGAGAAGTAATTTCCGTGCACTAAAAAGCAATCTTTTCCAGTTTTACCTCTGTGGTGTTTATATAAGCTGAAGTATGATTTATTTTTAAGTATGGTTTATTGTTTACTTTGTTTTCTGTACTTTTGATTAATAATTATTATTTTTTTACTGAAGTATAGTTGACATACCATATTATGTTAGTTTCAGGTGTACAACATAGTAATTCGACATTTATATACATTATGAAGTGATCACCACAATCGGTCACCATACAAAGTTATTATATTATTGACTAGATTCCCTATGCTGTATATTACATGCCTGTGACTTGTTTATTTTATAACTGCAAGTTTGTGCCTCTTTGTCCGGTTCACCTATTTCACCCATCCCCCACCTCCCTCTCCTCTGGCAACGCCAGTTGACTCTTTGTATCTATGAGTTTGTTTCTGTTTTGTTTTGTTTGTTCATTTGTTCTGTTTTTTAGATTCCACATATAAGTGAAATCATACAGTATTTGTCTTTCTCTGTTTTATTTCATTTAGCATATCACCCTCTAGGTCCATCCACGTTGTCACAAATCACAAGATTTCATTATTTTTGTTTAATATTAAATACTGTTGTATATATAATACTTTTAACTTAATATTGTGTTACAAACATTTCCCATTTGTAACACCTTTTTGAAAACATCATCCCTAATAGCTATATAATTTTCCATTATTTAGCCATACAATAATTACTTAATTCTTCTAGTTTAGGACATCTATAATGTTTCATTTTCTCCCTGTTTTAAATAAGAAAGGAATGAATATGTGAGCTTAAAATGTTTTCTATACTTCATATTATTTCTTTAGAATGAATTCCTATAAATAAAAGTACTGAATTAAAGGTTGTGAATATTTTTAAAGCCTTTGACTTACATTACTAACTTTTTTCCTGAAGAGGTCATATAAATTTGAATTCTAACAGGCAGTGCATTTCATCATCATCCTATGTATTCTTTCTTTTTCTTTTAAACGGCAGTGGTTTTCTTAATATGAAATTTACGCTGCTTTCTCCTGAAATAACAGTGACAACTCAGAGTTCCATTGGAAAAATACTTCTACAAGGTTTCAGTTCACAGAAAGATGATCACCGTTTTGCAAATTTCTGGTTGAGTATGACTGGGGGGAACTGAAGCAAAACATGGCAAAAGCTCCAATCATTGTAACATACCCTGATGGTTCTTTGAGTAAATTACACCACCTTTTGTGAACTTGCTGATTCAAACAATTCTTTATAAAGGAGTGCTGTTGACTTAAAGTCTATAACAAGAAACTCTGGTGCCTTTGTGGTTAATTGCGTAAGCACATGTTCAAAAGCTATGCTCTTTATTAGTTTACTCTAATGGATCTAAGTCTACTGTGTAAATAGGGCTCAAAACTTATGAAACTTGTTTTGTTTTTTAACTCCTAGGATATTTAAAGTAAATTCATGCTCAGGGATTTAGATAAGCTTTGTGATTTGTCTTACACTGAATAGAAGCCATCTTCATAAATGAATGTACGTGAAAACATTTTCTGGGAATTCAGTCCTTAAACAAACAGACAGCAACACAGTTTTACTCAGGAAGTATGTGAAAGCCCTTTATGTGGCTGTTAAAGATCATCACAGAATGAATAGCACATATTAAACATTGAAGCATTTTAGTAAGAAGTTTAATTAAAAATTACATCCTAGGTAATTAAAAGGAAAAAACAATAATTAATTAATTAAAAGGAAAAATCAATAAATAAAGGAAACATCGATAAAGGGAAAAAATCAATAAATTTCCCTCATAAAATGTTGCCATCCTAAAGGATCTTCAACTTACGAGGGACAGCTCTCCTCGTTGATTACAGCTACCTTTTAAGAGCCGATTACCATGTATCATGCATGTGCTTGGGGTTTGTACATATTATGCCATATATTCCTCATAATCAGCTTATTGAGGACAATTATATCATCCTGATTTTATAAATGAAAAAAAAACAGAGTTTCAAAGAGAACAAGTCCTCAAGGTAGTCTAATATTCAGACTCCTTTCACCCATGCTTCTCCCCAGGAGTCAGGCTAGCTCCCACTGCTCGACAGACTCACAAAGCATCCTGTTAAGAAGAGTCGTTCATGATACAGATACTCAGAAGGGGTGCTTATTAGCTGACTCATTAGTAACCTTGAAAATGCATCCGTTCTTTCAGTTAACAACAGTCCCATGAAAAACAGAAGGTATGAAGAAAAAAAACAGAGAAATTCAAAATTCCATATTTTGCATATCTTCTTTTATTAAGTTTAATGATGGAGTTTTGTCGTTTTTCTCTTTCTTCCCCACATCCCAGGATGTAAATAACAAGAAGACAAAAATCAAGGGAAAAACTTAAGCTGTTATTTACTTATGCCACAAGAAATTTAAAACATGTTTTCCTTTTACTCTCAAGCATCACCCAAGTCAGATTAAATACTAAATTTTATTCCTTTCAAAACCTGACATTCAATTCAAAGGTAATCTTTTCTTCTCGAAGTATCTGTTGTGAGACCCTACCATTCAGCATTAGAAAAATAGTTAAAGGCGTTCATAAAATAAAAATTTACAAAAGAAGCTCATATGTATCCATATTGGAAAACAAAATAGTTAACTTTAAAAAAAAAGATACAATTTAATGTGTTAGCTCCCACTGTATTCCATTGATTGAACACAAACAAGACATGTAAAAAATACCCTCAAATCCCTATTTCTTCATGACGAATTGCCATAGGACCTAGAAAATAATTTCTTGTTCATTATCGTTATAAAATATGAAGAAATTAACTTCGAAAAGTATTATACATTTCTGCCTTTTTCTCTTCTATCCTTTGTGGTGCCAGAGTCTGTCTTCTGGAGCTTTCATTAGAAGTGTCCCAATTAAAAAGCTGTGTGAGTGAAAAAATGGCTTCCATTCACACAAAGATTCTAAATAAGAGGTAAATTCGGTAAATCAGTTCCTCCCTGGCTCCTAGCCATTCACGTCATTGGGTTTTGAAATTCATTTCTTTGTGAGCATAAGGTGGTGGTTATGAGGTGTTGTCAGGCCTCTGACAGGGTTATTGTGCATGGTAGAAGGTGGTAGTTTTTGATCAATGTCTTCAAAGTCAAAGCCTGGAAAATAATAGCTGCACATCAAAACCCAGCGCCATAATGCAGTTCACATTGGGCTCTTTCTGGCGGCCCCAGGGAATGACTTAATTCTCATGTTGAGCTTTACTATAATTAGTCATTCATAATGGTGTAGTAAGATTTATGTGAAGACTTATAACTTGAGATTCGTTATCAAATGTGGTTCAGGAAAATCATTACCAGAAGAAAAATAAAGACACCTATCTATTTATTGATGTTATCCTCCCATTTTTTCCTGAATTCCTGATGTATTGCATTTCTGTTCTTAAGACATCTCTTATGGAACCAATGTCTTTATAAGAATGCCCATGTTTAATTTTTTAGGCCATTTATACAATTATTTCATGATATCCTGCCAAGTAGATCAAGTTACTGACTTTAAACCATTTTGTTGTACCTTTTTTTATATTCTTATTACTTTCCAAAAAGTTTTAAACGTTCACAATGGTTTTAAAATGAGGATGGGTTTTTATGTTGTTTTTAGTTTTTTTCTTCTAGAGCATAGAGTCATTGGTAACATTTAAGAAGAAAAAGCCATTTCGTTCATATATCCATACAAATAGCGCAACTGGCATATATCATCTATATGTGTATATATATATATGTGTGTGTGTGTTCTTAAAGATACTAGAGTCATAGGTGGAAAATACACAATAAAAAGTCAAATAAATCCATAGCTAAGAGTTAAACGTGCCATATGTTTCTCTAACACTGAGGCACAATGGGGTGCATTAAGAAACTCATTAAGTCAATAGGAACAGCAGCTGGGCTCCATTTAGGTGTCTATTCACTTCACTTTTGAAATAAGAAAACAGAAAAGTAGTGGACACATCCCACTCCTCCTCAGGTTTGAACTGATCATGTTAGCATGGAGTGAGTACGATGTAAAATGCTAATGAATCTTTCCTCTCAGCATTTAATTTGATAAACTTCATTTTCATAGCCTTTTCTTTATTTTTCCCAGGAAAGGCAATGATGTCCATATCCTCTTAATTTTTCAATTTTTCTCATAAGAGAATTAAAGCCTTGCCAATGCACCTAAATAGTACAGTGGAGCCATGCAGCAGACAAATTGAGCCTGATAAATGACTTGAACAGTAAAGAAAGTCTTAATATGTCTGGTTCAATTTCATGGATTTTAGAATGAAATGAATCTCATAGTAATATAAATCTTTCCCACTAAAATTTTGTGCAATTTGGGGAAAAGCCTTGGTTCTCAAGGCATTGGTCTTCTCCTCTGTAAAATGTAGTTTTGGATGCCTTTTTTTTCTATGTCACTTACTTTAAGAATCTGAGGAAATCTAGAGAATCTGAACAAATGCACATATGAACAAAATTTACATAGCATTTCAAGCCCCCTTTTGGTTTGAGAGCCATAAAGGATTCCTAAAGCCCCTTCCTAGTTTAAAATTCTACAGTTCTATGCTAATATCAATACAAAACTTCCTGATTCATAATGCACATCCACAAAACTGAGACCAAGCCTCTGAAGTCTCCAAAGTCTACCATGGATGGAATTTAACACAGAATTATGGGATCTTAAGAGTTCAAAATGACCTTAGCGTTGATTAGTTTTCTCTATTGGTAGATTACAATTCATGATACCTATATGCATGTTTTAACAAAAAACAAAGCTCTGAAACAGAATGAGAAAATAAGCCTGAAAAAAGGTAACACTTCCAGCCATTTTGGCTCAATAATAATAATTCATATTCTTGAATCCATTTTCTTCTTAAATCATCTTCAAAATTCTCACTGAGTTGAGAAATGTTTAAACAACTAAAAGCACAAAACAAATGTTTTCTCTACTTGGTAGTCACCACATTGCAAATGTTAAACTCCTCAGAGATCTTTCAAGTTTTCACGAATCAATAATGAATTCAGAAACACAACGCTTAAATTCTAAAGGCAAAACCCACATTATTATCAATAGTGGCTTCAATGATTTGAAATCCTAAAACACGTGAAGTGAAGTGAGGTCCTTCCTATAGTCTTTCAAAATTCCAAGCTTTTCAAGGGTTCCCTCTTAATGTTTTCTGCAGAATTTTTAAAAAATCAATTCAATGGTATGAGCTTTTAGACACTACTCAAATTATTTAAGCTTGCATATTTTAAAATATATGTCCAACATAATTTTAGCTGAGGGAAGTTTCTTCCCTGTTCAAATGTCTGCTTTCCTCTTCAGTGAAATGAAAAAGTTATCCGGATTCATACACCATTTTAGATAAAGAGACATATCTTTATGTCAATAGTTTCTGAGACTGTCAGATTCTCAACCAAGCAATGGACATTTGAAATTTGATTTGGGGTGGAAAGCAGGAGGAGAGATGCTGATGGAAAAAAGCAAGTATCCCCTCTCTTTGCTATCTCTTTCATCTTTTACTCTTGACTGATCTCTTGTCATAAGCGACCAATATGCTCTAATATCTGCTAACTTACCAAGTCCTCCTTCAACTTTTTAAATATACTATTCCTTCTTACCTCTCTCCTTCACAGCCAAATCTCAGAAAGAGTAGTCTATGCACTCTGTCTCCACTTCCTCAACTAGTATTGAGTCCTCAGTCACATCAAACAAGTCTCTGTTCCCTCTGCCCACCAACATATTTAGTAAGGTCACCAATGACTCCCATGCTGACAGATCAAAGGTCGTTTTCCATTCTTCATCTGCTTGACTTCTCAGTAGTATTCAACACAGTTAAATGTATTAAAATCCTCTTCTCTTGACTTCCATGATGCCATAATTTCCTGTTTTTTCTCCTACTTCTCTATTTCTTCTCAATCTTTTTTGTTCAACCCTCTGCTTTTCCTTTTTCATATATAAGCCTGTCATAGTTAGTTTGTGTAATTATGATTATTTAATACCTGTCTCCTCCCACAAGGATGGGAAACAGGACTTTTTTGTTTCCCACGGTGTTCTCAGTGCCTTGATCACCTATTATGGAAAGAGGGCAACTAATAGTGGCTCATTTATCAGCAAACATGGAATCAAATCATACTGATGCTAGAAAGGCATACTTTCTAGTATGGAGCTTGGGAGAAATTCCAGAACTGGAAAGATGTTTGCTAAACATGTATTAGCTAAATGAATGCAGAAGGCCTGGAAGGGATCAAGGTATGAGATGTCTTATGGGCATCTGAAATCATTTTAGGGGACTATGAAAAAACAGTTCATTTCATTACAGAGTGTTTCAAGTGTGTGATCAGAAAAAAAAGCCTTAATCTCTTCATTATAGAAACTGTATCAGTACAAAAAAAGTATTTCCAGATACAGGGAAAAATGTAATAACATAACATTAATTACTATGTAGTAATTCATTCTATAGAAACATATTTGTTTAGCATTCTCTGTGTGTCAATTCAGGCCCTCTGGGAAGCAGACATCAAGACATAATTAGAAGTGCAAGACACTGATTGAGAGAACACCTAGGAAGGATAAGGGGAATGAGAGCAACAGTAGGCAGAAGAGCCTCAGATTGTGATGCAGGTCTTACATATGCAGACAGAGGGAGGGAAGGTGGGGGATTGGGTAGCAAGAGCCTCAGACTACAGTGTAGCCCTGAGAGTGTTTCCATCAGGCCAGTAGGCATCCCTAAAGCAAAGGCTGACTGTTAGAGGAATCCTGCTTTGGGCAGAAATGGTCTAAATTTAGTCATGGGCCGGGAGAAGCCTGAGGAGAGTCTGACATCAGTATGAACACTGCATTGGACCCTTCTTTGCAGCAAGTTATCTCTTAGAGGGAGAGCTGACTGGTGCACTTGCATGGGTGCTAGTCAGAAATTGTTTCTTGGTGAGGAAGATTGTCCCTGAGCTAACATCTGTGCCAATCTTCCTCTATTTTGTATGTGGGATGCTGTCACAGCATGGCTTAATGAGCAGTGTGTAGGTCTGCACCAGGGATCCGAACCCACGAACCCCGGGCCGCCGAAGCCAAGTGTGCAAACTTAACCACTATGCCACTGGGATGGCCCCACTAGTCTGAAGATTTTTATAAGTCACATCTAAATGTGTTAAATGAGTTAGCTTGTAACATTACTCTCTGGGCAGGAGGTATGTTCCTAGAATTGGCCCCATTATTATTTTTCAAAATAATTTATAAAATTTTCCCACAATTAACAAACATATAATAGGTATTTTTTGGCAATGTAGTTGTTTTTCCTTTCTGACTCTTAAGAGTTTATTAAAAAATTTGTGGAACGTTAATGTGCCAAATATTGGGCTAAGACCTGGGGATAGAGGCAGGATTTCTGCCTCCTCGGAAACTAGTTCTTTCTCAAAGAGTTCCTCTTACACTCTAGATTGAAGTAAACTTTCTATCCTATGAACTTGGCAATGAGTATTTCAAGCACTTTTTGCGTGTGTGTGTGTGTGAGGAAGATTAGCCCTGAGCTAACATCCGTTGCCAATCCTCCTCTTTTTGCTGAGGAAGATTGGCCCTGGGCTAACATCTGTGCCCATCTTCCTCTACTTTATATGGGACGCTGCCCATATTGATGAGCTGTGTGTTGGTGCGCGCCCAGGATCCGAACCTGCCAACTTGGAGCACGCGCACTTAACTGCTTCGCCACCAGGCCAGCCTCTCAAGCACTTTTTTAAATTCAAAATGTCTGTTATTGTCCCTCTCAAACTACCGTGTATTTTTTTACATTGCTCTTTAACTCTTCACTCTGCTTATGTATTCTCTCCGCTGAGAGAAAGATGGCTGCCTTAACTTTTATATAGATTTTCATTCATTTATTTAATCAACAAGCATTTATCAAATATCTACTATATGTCAAAAATCAGGCTGGTTAATTTAGTTCCAGCATCTCATTTAATCCCTGTAACATTCCTGTGAGATAGTTATCATGCCTGCTATTTTAAAATGACAAAACAGATACAGAAAGTTTATATACAAATCCAGATTCGCCTCATGCCAAACAAAGCTCATGCTCTTTCTATGGCGCCTGCCGACTTATTTAAGGTTATTAGAGATGGAGGGCAACTAATAGTGGCCCATGTATCAGCAAACATGGAATCAAATCATACTGATGCTAGAAAGGCACACTTTCAAGTACGGAGCTTAGGAGAAATTCCAGAACTAGAAAGACGTTCTTACTTCAAGTCTCTTGGCTCTTTACCACCCGATCCGAAGTATCAAAAGAATCTTCCTTAAACAAAGTTTCCTGAACTAAATTCCTCAGAACTCATGGAGATTTCAACAAGGTGTGATGAACGTTATGATAGCAGAATTATGCTGTCTACCTGAATCTTTATCTTTACAACAATTAAATTCAATTCTCATAAAATTCTTTAAAAATAATAGTAGTACCAAAATAAAACTAATAGCAGCAGTGTCTTTCAGCTATTACTATTTGGTAGATTTACTTAGATAGAATGATTTCACTTTAACCTCTAATTTTACAATCCATTAGTCTCAAAATTATTTATATTTGGTCTAGAGAAGTTCAAATGAAGTCTGGCTGCCTAACTATCAACCTACATTTATATGTCTGCCTCCTAATACCAGATAGTTCTATCAAAATTTTTCTAATATTTATTAATTTATATTATTTTATTTTAATTGAAAACTAGTGTATAATTTCTGAAAGGCTGAAGATCACATTCTTGCCCACTTTTCTTCTGAGCTCTTATTAACCTCCTCAAAGTAAAACTATTTTTAGTCTGCAGTCTCTCAGAATCCACAGAACACGAAGTAATAACAATTAGAAACAAAAATACAATAATTTATCCTTCAGTAATTAAAGATAATAAATAGAGGCACAGTAGCTAGATTAATTAGGGGCCAGTAAGTGTAGATAGATATTGATAGCTGTTTCTCAAGGTGCTCAGGCCATTAATATAATTTTAGAGAAATAACATTTACCACTTGTTTTTAGCAGCCATTGTAATTCTCCATTCTAATAACCATGACAAGATGTAGGAATTTGGTGACAAAGAATCTTCTCTTTTTTTCAGTATACTTAAGCTTCTCAGGATAATCCCTTTACCTCTGGAAGGTCAAATAAAACCGTGACTATTTTAGCAGTGAAGAAGAAAGAATACTCAGATGAGAAGAATAATTATCAATTGGGAATAATATAAGTCAGAAAGACCAAGTACAAATCTAATTTCTTCATCCACGAATTTGCTGTTAGTGTCATCAAGTCGATTCTGACTCCTAGTGACCCTCTGTAGAGCAGACTAGAACCCTGTCCAGTCTTTTTTGCACCACCCTCTCATCTTCTGGTGCTGTATCAGACAAGGCTCCGCTGCTATTCATAGAGTTTTCATGGCCAATGTTTTTGGAAGTGGGTGGCCAGGTCCTTCTTCTTGGTCTGTCTTAGTCTGGAAGCTCCGCTGAAACCTGTCCACCATGAACGACCCTGCTGGTATTTGAAATACTGGTGGCATAGCTTTCAGCATCACAGCAATAGCAGCCTCCACAGTATGACAACAGACAGAGGGGTGATGCGGTTCCCTGACCGGGAAACAAACCCGGACCATGGCAGTGAGAGCATCGAATCTTAACCACTAGACCACCAGGGCTGGCTTGCCCACCAATAGCATAACTTAATAACAAACAATAGCATACCTTCCCTCAATCTATGTCCTTCCCATGTAAAAATGGAGTGTGTATATAGAAATTAAATGAGATGATATATGTCAAAATACCTAGAGAAGTGCCTGACATACATAGGCATTCAGAAGATATGAGTTGGCTTAATTATGTAAACATTGCTAGTTATTCTATTCCCTCTGCAAAACTTTTCAAAACACAGGAAACTCTTTACCATATTCTCTAAGATGCTAAAAGTCAGGTAAAACTAGAAATATCAGCATCACAGAAGTGCATTAAATATACTTCTAGAGACTTCTAGTTTCCATTCTAACATTTAAAGAGCTTGGAAATCATCACTCCATCCTAAACAAGTAAAAAGCTGAACAAACTGAAAAATCAACGACTTTTCTTAGATCAGTTAGAGAAGTGAGATCATGGGGCAAATTGCTGCCCCTAAAATTGGAGAGACAGACAGGTAGATACAGAGAATCACAACTTATTGGAGCAGAAACCCATGAGAAGAAAATTCCATGGGAACCAGTACCGGGTAGGAAAACTTGAACTGTAATTGACAAATTGATGGAGGCCCAACATGGACAAGTCTAAGAGTTAAAAACTCCAGAAGGGCCCAACATTTTTGTGAGTTTTACCTCGAGAAGTTCAACCAGGTATTCACAGTGAATATCAGAGAAAAAAAGAGGAGAGGGAAAAAAGTAACCATTTGTAAATAACCAGAGCTTTCTGCTCTTTTTAATAAGACCCGACCTCAAGAGAAACTATTTTAGCAGAATCTCAACTATTGGGGTAATATCAGAGCCTAACCAACCTGGAAGAAAGAAATGTGCAACTCCAGGCCCTTCTAGCCAAACTGTCCCACCCAAGGAGGAGGAGAAAAGAAGCACTTACGAAGTTCACAACCCAAAGTCATGGGCTTACTAAAAGACTGAGACCTAATCATAGGATTACAGAACTTTTCCCCTCCTCCCACACCTTACCACCGAATTACTAAAGGCTTGTTGACAGTTCCTTTTACCTATTACACCACGTCTGGCTTTCAACAAAAAATCACAAGGCATACCACAAGGCAAAAAACACAGTTAGAAGAAAGAGAGCAAGCGTCAGAACCAAATGCAGATAAGGCAGAGATGTTGGAATTATCAGATCAGGAATCAAAAACTATGATTAATACACTAAGGACTCTAGCAGAAAAAGTAGACAATGTGAAAGAACAGATGGGAAATGTAGGCAGAGAGATGGAAATTCTAAGAAAGGATAAAAAAACTGCTAAAGGTCAAAACCACTGTAACAAAAATGAAGAATGCCTTTGATGGGCTCCTTGGTAGACTGGACATGACTGAGGAAAGAATCTCTGAGCTAGAGGATATGTCAATAGAAACTGAAAAGCAAAGAGAAAAAAGACTGGAAAAAAAAGGAACAGAACATCCAAGAACTGTGGGGTAACTACAAAAGGTGTAACATATGTGTAATGGGAATAACAGAAGGAGAAAAAAGAGAGAAAGGAACAGAAGAAATATTTGAAGCAACAATGACTGAGAATTTCCCCAAATTAACGTCAGACACCAAACTAGAGTTCCTGTTGGCTTACAAAACACCAATCCGGATAAATGCTAAAAAACAAAACAAAACAAAACAAAAAACTACCCCTATGTATATATTCAAACTGCAGAAAATCAAAGATAAAGAAAAAATCTTGAAAGAAGTCAGAGGAAAAAGACACCTTACATATACAGGAGCAAAAATAAGAATTACAGCTGACTTCTCAGAAATCATTGCAAACAAGAAGGGAGCAGATGGAGTGAAATATTTAGCGTTCAGATTACAAACAAAATAACAACCTAGAATTCTGTACCCTGTGAAATTATCCTACAAAAAGGAGGCGAAATAAAGACTTTCTCAGAAAAACAAATACTGAGAGAAATTTGTTGCCAATAAACCTGCCCTGAAAGAAATGTTAAAAGATGTTTTTCAGAGAAAAAGAAAATGACGTAGATCAGAAACTTGAGTCTACGTAAAAAAGAAGAGCATTAGAGGAAAAATAAGTAAAATTAAAATTAAAAAACTTTTTTATACTTAATTGACCTAATAGGTAATAGTTTGCTCAAAATAATAATAGTAGCAACATATTTGATGATTATAGCTTATGTATAAGTTAAATGAATGGCAGCAATGATATAAGGGATGAGAGGGAGGAATTAGGAACATTTTGTTATCACGAAATACTTGTGCTACCCGTGAAGTGGTACAGTGTTATTTGAAAGTGCCTTGGATTAACTGTAACTGTGTATTGCAAACTCTATGGCAACCATTTAAAAAAAGTAAAGAAAAGAAGTAAAATGAATATGCTAAGAAAGGAGAGAAAAAGGAATCATAAAATGCTCAAGTAAAACCACAAAAGGCAGAAATTAGTGGAAGACAAAAATAGAACCAAGAACAAGAGTAATAAATAGAAAACAGTAAAAAATATGGTAGATATTAATCCAACTAATCAATAACCACTTTAAAAGTCAATGGTCTAAATACACCAATAAAAAGACAGAGATTGCCAGAACGGGTCTAAAAACAAGACCCAACCATATGTTCTGTACAAGAAGCCCACTTTAAATATAAAGACATATGTAGATTAAAAATAAAGGAAGGGAGGGGCCGGCCCAGTGGCATAGTAGTTAAGTTTGCACATTCTGCTTTGGTGGCCTGGGGTTCACAGGTTTGGATCCTGGGCACCGACCTGCGTACTACTGATCAAGCCGTGCTGTGGCAGGCATCCCACATATAAAGTAGAGGAATATTGGCACAGATGTTAGCCCAGAGACAATCTTCCTCAGCAAAAAGAGAAGGATTGGCAGCAAATGTTACTCAGAGATAGTCTTCCTCACCAAATAAAAAAAATCAAAAATAAAAAAAAATAAAGGAATGGAGAAACATATACCGTACTAACACTAATCAAAAGAAAGCTGAAGTAGCTATAATAATAAGTACTTTCATGTTGAATGTTCCTTCAATGCCAATATAATCGTTTTTAATACTTTAAAAGACCACTCAAACTTCTGCTTTCCTGATGGAGAAACAGGAATCAGATTTACCCTCCTTCTTGACATAAAAACATGAAACAATGGTTTTCAGACATTGGACAATAGTAAGAGCATCCAAAAAGTAATAAAATAATTAGGAGAGTGAGTGTTCATTAGAGACAATGAAAAACTATGAAAAAGGAGGACATAGTCAAAAGTGTCAAAATTCAAAGAAGTCAAGCAAATTGACTGAAATGTGTTCACTGACTTTAGCAAAAAAGAAGATGGCATTCTTGAAAAATCAGGAATAAATCAGGCAAAATCTCATACCTACTTTGCACTCCTAGTTTCAACCCTGACCATAAATGCTGCTATATCATCAGGTCAGAGAAGAGAGAAGTAATTATTTGTTGGAATGTTGTGGAAGCATCACATAAGATGTGTCTAGATTAGGATCTCAGCAATGTGGTGACATCACATCCTTTTGAATGCACCCAGTTTCCATCAGAAATCCAGAAGCAGCTAAACAATTCTGACTCTGCAGTCACATAATTTCATAATTTTACACAGAAAAATGTCTTCTTACTTGCAGACTATTTTCCTGCAATTGGGAGAAACTATAAGCTCTTTAAAGGATCTTCTCTATTTCATTTTTAAATTATCTGTGACATCAAACACAGGTCCTGACCCATAGTATGCACTCACTGAACATTTGTTGAGTAAATGAATGAACATGTGAGTAAAAGAATGAATTAAGTAGCTGTCATTGACATTAAAAATATTCACTACAATGTTCAACTTTGCTTTATTGCTTGGAGTCTGCAGATGTGTTATTTCCTCATATTTAATTATGCTTTAAAACATTCTTCTGAATCAGCAGTTTGGTTTTATAAAAATTACAATAGTATTTCAGAAAAAAAATACTAGTGTTTGTTTATGAAAAATGCCCAGGTCCCTTGTAATATACCAATCACAAAACATAATAGTTTCTCCTTTTTTCTCTAATGGAGCAATGTGACACTTCATTACCTTTGTATTTCATTATGTATGTGACTCTGGCTCTGTGATGCCAGTGTCTCCCACAGACTTCAGAGTACACGTCTCCCAGAACAAAATGGAAGGTTAGAATGACCTGCCAAATTTATTGAAACTACCCAGAACAATTGCTAAGATGTACCTTACAAAAATAATGTTAGAGCTGCTTAAAGTTAAACAATACTATATTGAAATCCAGGAAAAGAATTAAAAGTAATAAATACAGTGTCCACTGTGGGAGGTGAGAATGGCTGCAAACAGTTCGAAAGGCACAGAACCATGAATGACTCCTTCCTTGAATGTCTTATTGGAGCTGGTATTACCACTGCAGCAGTAATACTTTATCCATTAACTAGTGTAATATTTAGTAAAATGGTATTATCAATACTAATCATCAATGTAACTATACTATGTCCTCTATTTACTTATGTAGTTTGAGGTTTTAGTCCCTTCTTTGTCAATATCATAATGAGTCAATTGAACTATGAAATAGTATTTTTTTCATTGGGTGTTTGTAAACATTAAATAAAAAAATGTATGCAAAACACTTTGAATATAACATATGTCCGCTATTACTATCTCAATGCAAAAAAAAAAATTGCAAGTTTCTACACTTGGTGACTGAATTATTAAAGATATATTTCTCCCAAAATCATAATGTAGAAATTACTTCTTTTGATTCTTCAATAATAATGAACTGGCATACAATTTTGCCTTGCAGGAATTCCTGTGAGTCAACCTTTATTTCATCAGCCCTCAAACTATTTTATGCCTAATGTGACAGATTTCTTCATAATTCCCACAAAACTCTCTAGAGGCCTTTTCAGCTAGCTAGCTAGCTTTTTATTCTATTTGCTTTCATATGACTCATCTCCAACAGCTTCTCTCAGTACCTGAAAATTGATCATAATTCAATTTAGAAAATTTAGAAACTAAGAGGAACCAAACAGGAAGAGAATCTTAAAAAAAAAATGCTACATAGGAACTGCAGGGAATATTTCAAGTTGATATTTCAGAACCTGTTTACTGTTACTCATTTGCTGGTGATGGTAATTCAAAGAATATAAACAGATCCAACTGAAAGAGACCACCTGTCCTCTAAACATCAGATATCCAAAAGCTTTTGAGGTCAGTCAGTTTTATCTTATTTAATTCTATACCCTAAAGCAGCGATGCTTAACTTTTTATGATCAGAAAACATTTTGAAAATAGAAACTATGAAAAATCGGCCCAGGAAAATTTATATACAAAAATTTCACATATAGCGTCAATGGGTTCCAAGGGCCCTCTCAAGTCCGTCTATGAATTCTCTAAGGCTGCAATGAAAGCAGATTTTAAAACCTTGATTTTGAATGTGATAATATACCTGAAAGTAGTCCTATTACTTGTTTTGGATTTATATTTTCCCATAGGCAAGTAAGTAGTTTGCACGGAACAGATGCATGCACATAGGCAGATGTAGACCCCTACCCAGGCACATTCATCAACTATAAAATATTCTGTATGTTAACTCCTCCCTGAGCATCCCTCTGGTAAAATGGACTGCAAGGTGGCCACATTGCTTAGATATCCCGAAAGGCAAATACCAACTCACAGACACTCCAGTGGTGCTGCAGCTACAGTCTCTTATCTCAACATCAGGTTGAATCCATTCCTGGGTTTTAGATATTCCTATTAAATTTCCATGAAGAGTTCTCCCCTCGGAGTCCCATGCTTCCACAATGACCACCAAATAGGTCATCAGTAACAGTCTCAACAATTTCCAAAAGAACATGCCCTCAAAACTAATGATGGCTATATTTGTCATGCATTTTACATACCTAATTTCCAGTTCTTATAAGAGCTCTTCAAAGTATGTATTATTGTTACCATTTTACAAATGAGGAAATCAGACCTCAGAGAGACTGAATGATTTGCCCAGTACCAAATACCACACGCATACTTTCCATTACATCACAGCCAAACAAAGAAACAAATACCACTTTAAGAAAATTATTCTCTGGATAAGTTGCACAAAAACTTATATTCCCTGGCCAAATGCCCTTAGTGTTCACCAAAATAATGCATATGAAAGATAGGGAGTATAAAATACGTTCTCTCTCAGCCGTGGTTCACTAACACGGACCCAGTCTTTCTCTCTGGACATCTTTCAAAATCAGTAAGTCACAGCTACTGTTTCAGACTTGCCACAGTGTCTTAGCGGCCACATTTTTATTTTAAGCCATTGCCTCTATACCTGCACATCAATCACTCAAACACTCAGGTCTAGCAGGATTCTTTGCTTCCTCTCCCTCACCTGTTCCTCCTTCCCGCCTTGTTCTCCACTGCATCCCCAGCTCTTCACTAAATGACAGACTGACAGACAAGGCTAAGTGTACCTTGTTTAAACATCTGCTTTATTACTGCTGAGTGACTGCCCTATGGGTTAAGGTAGGGGTTCTTCTTATCTTTCACTCAGGAATTCAGATGGTCTGATTAGAAAGCCGAACTGCTTGGAGGATCTTGACAGATGTCTCTCACTTTCTTTTAAGACCACCGTGAGCGTGTAGGCATTCCACTCAGACAACTTTCAGTGGTGGAACCACCGTCTGTTTAGATACTTGGCTCCGTCAAACATGCATTTAGCTGAGGAATCTCACTTCCACACCCAAGGATTAGTTTTCTCCTGGGAAATAATGAGATAAAGAACTACTTATTCTGTAAATGTTATGAGTATGCTAGGGGTCAGTTGCTGCAATTGTATAATGGCATGACTGCCGAGAAGAAAAACTGTTGGTAGAACTGAAATAAAACCTAGAGAAACCTAAGACAGAAAAAAAGGAAGAAAGAAAGCCCCAAATAGTAAGTATCTAAAACAGAAAATACAAGCAAGAGCATGGGTTTCATAAAATAACCCACAGATTTTTTTTTAATGTATAGCTACTTTAAAGCTTCCTTGTGAAAATAATTTAACACAGAGAATATTTAGGGTTCAGATATCAGAGATAATTTCGGATTCAGTGATACAGATTAATATAAGTACAGACTTCAAAAAATATATGTTATTACACTCTAGAATCTTTCAGGAAAGAAAAATGTTACTCATTCTGACTTCATGTAAAGGGTGACATTCTGCAAAAAAAAAAAATTAGTTATATCAGAGAGTTCTAGAATATTATGTGAAGAAATTGAGGCTCAGAAGAAAGAGTGCTGGGAAGTGTTAACAGGCAATGAGTAAAGATGAAGTACAAAAACGGGGCACCACCAGTAACTTTAGGGGCTATCCTTTATCTCCTTCCCTCAGCCAGCCACCCGCTAGTCAACCCTGGCTTCTCTCTACCCTCCCACTGAATACAGCTCATGGGCTTGGAGAGAGTCTATTTTCTCCACCAGTGATACTCTTTCTCCTATGTGTTTCCCCCATATTTAGTTGTTTCCTCACATTAAGCTGCATTATTCAAAATGTAGCTTCAATGTCACCTCTCAGAGAAGTCTTCCCTAGTCATGCATTTTAAAGAGCTCCCCAGCCACTCTGTATCACATGACCCTCTTTTATTTTCACTATTTTTATATTTTCTTTACTTTTTTCATTTTTAAATCTGTTTCAGAAAACCTGTCTCATTCATCACTGTATTTTCAGCACCTTGCACACAGTAGATGCTCAGTAAAAGTTTACTGAATGAATCAAATAAACATAAAAGTAACAAAGAATCAAATAAAGATAAAATTATTTATTTTATTAATGGTGGGACAATTGCCCCCAAACACAAAGCCACCTCACAGAGCTAAATTGGTGAACGTACCTCCTTTGGTGAATGCATCCTCACTTCTCAAATTGAAGATAACAGGCCATAAAACTAGTATGATCTGACATACTTTTTCAGTTTCTGGAAGAGATTCTGGAGAATGGTGCACTTCCAACACAGAGGACCAGATCTAGAAGACTTACAATGTCCTTGCTTGGAGCAGAAGTGCCCACCTCACTAGAGTGCAACTACACCTAATAAAGCCAGAGATAAGGGATGACCATTCCATACTGCCTTTCAATGCACTAATTCTGCCCCCTAGAATACATATGCCCAATAGATATCAGGGCCTCACTAATTTAACCAGAGCAGTTAACTCATATTTCTAGGAAGATGAAAACATGAAACGAATGGATAGATAATTTGAAAGCATTCATTCCAGTATTTCCATGTGTGAGAATTGGATCAGAAATTGCCTTTCCTCTGTGGAAATGTGAGGACATGGAATAAGGTTCTCCTTTAATGAGTACTGGCACATAGTATATGCCCCATAAACAGTTAATGAATATTTTATCGAAAAATAGAAACAAAATCTAGGAAATTTAAGGAAAGGAATCAAAGACAGAATGTAAAAAATGTCTGTGGTCTCTGTTCCCTTATCTTTAAAAAAACAATTGATGATAAAGGAATAGAGGCAAAACAAGAAATTGTCACATATATAAGAATATCCATACAAAGTACATAAAGTGTCTGACAATTTTCTTTCATGCATATTAATAATTGAGAGCTTCCTGAGGATAGGGACCAAGTCTTTCATCTTTTGAACGCCAGCCCTCTTCTCTCCACTGTCTGGAACATCATAAAGGTTCAATAAATATTTGTTGAATTGAACTGATTATATTTGAGAGTAAGATGATAAAGACTTCCTTGGAACCTACTGAGTTTCTTCAGGGAGCTAGAAAATATATTCCGTACCACTTTGGGGGACATCTGCAAAGTGGAAAATTCAACAAAGTATACGGAACCATCCTCTAACAATTCAGACTAATCACAAATACAACTGGTTGCTTATTTACTGCATTCTGCAGGGGTATGAACTTGCAAGCATGACTGGAAGCGCATATGCACTAGGGCAGAGCTAGCTCTCCTAACTTGAGATGCCTCGTGGCAAGAGTGCCGAATATCCCTCCTGGAAACCAGGAAGGAAAAGCCCTGAGACATGGAGCTTCTCTTGCTCCAGGAAATGAGGTTTGTCAGAGAAAGAGCCAAGACATTGCTAATGTTCAGCACTTCCTCCAACTAGAGTGGAAACTGTGTCCTGTGCTTGTCTTTGTGGCACTACACCCTGAGCGGGGCTTTTGGATAAGAGATATTCAAGGTGGGGCATCTTCTGTGCTCTTGCATTTTGGAATCTCTTCGAGCTCTTGGCTTTACATCAGGAACCTCCCTCCCTAATCCACATAAATCCAGTAGGTGACTTTATGAGAGCACATGACTGTATGAGTCATGAGATCCCTTGACTGTTCATCAGGAAATTACTTAGGAAATGGAAATGAATATTTATGTTTATATTGGCACAAATGAGAAGAAGAGGTGGTGGCATCTTCTCAATTTTTATTTTGTTTGTCAGGCTTATTGAAGTATAAAGAGTACATCAAAGTGTCTGAACTCTTTCTTTGCTACATATTAATAAGCTGTGAGATTCTTGAGGATAAAGATGAGGTAAAATGCACCCTTTGTTAGTGTACACCTTAATAAGTTTTGACAAATGTATATAGTTGTGTAATTGCAACCAACACAGTCCAGATATAGAATTTTTTAATTGCCTCAAAAATTTCCCTCGTGGCCCTTTGCAGTCAACCCGATAACCCCATCCCTAACACCTGGCAACCAATTATCTGGTTAAAGTCCCTATAGTTTTATCTTTTTCAGAATGTGATGTAAATAGATAAATACAGTATGTAGCATTTTGTGTCTGGTTTCTTTTACCTAACACAATGCTTTTAAGATTTACCCACATTGCTGCATATGCCAGTAGTTCACTCCTTTTTATTGCTGAGTAATACTCCGTTGCGTGGAAATACCACAATTTGTTTTTCACTTACCAGTTAATGGACATTTGAGTTATTTCTAGTTTGGAACTATTAAGAATAAAGCTATAAAAATTCTGTACATGTCCTTGTGTGGATATCTTTTTCTATTTCTCTAGGGTAATAACTTAGCAGTGAGATTTCTGGTTCACCGTGGTGAGTGTATGTTTAACTTTAAAAGAAATTACCAAATAGTTTTCTAAAGGGCCTGCATCATTTTGCATTTCTACCAGGAATGTATCAGAGTTCCATTTGCTTTGCATCCTCACCAGCAACTGGTATTGTCAGTCTTTTAAAGTTTAGCTATTCTTGTAGGTGTTCAGCAAAATCTTATTATGACTTTAATTTACATTTCCCTAATGAATAATAATATTGAGCGTCTTTTCATGTGTTTGTCATTCATATATCTTTGGGGAAGTATCTGTTCAAACTCTTGCCCATTTTTAAATGAGTTGTCTTATTGACTTGTATGAGTTCTTTATTCTAGAGACAAGTCTTTATCAAATTGGAATTTTGCAAAGTTTCCCACCATTCTGTGCCTTGCCTTTACATTTTATTAATAATTTCTTTTGAAGAATAGAGGATTTTAATTTTAATGTAGTTCAAAGTGTCAATTTTTCTTTTATGGTTGAGCTTTTTATGAACCGTCTATGAAATCTTCCTAATCCAAGCTCACAAAGATTTTTTTCCTACGTTTTATTCTAAAATATTCAGAATTTTAACTTGTAAATTTAGGTCTATGATCCACATCAAGTTAACTCTTTTTTTGGTGAGGAAGATCGACCCTGGGCTAACATCCATTGCCAATCTTCTTCTTCTTGCTGAGGTAGATTAGCCCTGAGCTAACATCTGTGCCCATCTTCCTCTATTTTGTATATGGGATGGTGCCAGAGCATGGCTTGATGAGCATTGCATAGGTCCGTGCCCGGGGTTCAAACCTGCAAACCCCAGCTACCAAGGCAGAGCGTGTGAACTTAACCACTACACCACTGGGCTGGCCCCTCTAGTTAACTTTTTTATGGTGCAATATTTATTTCTCATATGAATGCCCAATTTTTTGAAAATATACTCCTTTCCCCATTAAATTACCTTTGCTCCTTTGTTAAAAATCAATTGACCCTATATGTATGAGTTTATTTATGGACTTTCTACACTGTTCCACTGATTTATGTTTATCTGTACACCATACCATACTTCTCTGACAATGTAGCTTTATAGTAAATCCCAAAATAAAATAGTAAGAATTTTCCAAATTTCGTCTTTTTTTTATAAAGTTGTTTTGGCTATTTGTCTTTTGTTTTTCATATACATTTTAGAATTAGCTTGTCAATTTCTTTTTTTTTTAAACCTGCTGGAATTTTGGTGGGATTTGCAATGAATCTATAGGTCAATTTAGGGGAGAATGAACATCTCAAAAATATTAGTTTTTGGATTCATGGCCATGGTATCTCTCTCCACTTAGATCCTAATTTTGCAGTTTTCAGCATACAGATCTTGCAAATACTTGATTAGATTTTTCCCTAAGAAGTTCAAGATTTATGAAGTCCTTTTACAAGATATTTTAAAATTTCAATTTGGAAGTTTGTTACCATTATATAAAATACAACTGATTTTTTATATTGAATTTGTATCCTGCTACCTTGCTAATTTTACACATTAGTTTCGAAAGAATTTGTAAATTCTTTGAGACTTTCCATGTAGACAATTACACCCTTTTCGAATACTGACAGTTTTATTTCTTCTTTTTCATAACTATGTGCCTCTTGTTTGTATGTTTGTATTTAAGCCTATTGTTGTGCCTAATTCTCTAATGTTAAATACAAATGATGAGAAAAGACATCCTTACCTTCTTCCTAATCTTGGGGAGAAAATAATCTCCTCAACCATCATCAAGTTTAATGTTACTTGTAGGTTTTTTGTAGGCACACTTTAACAAGTTCAGGAAGTTCCCTGTGCTGAGAGTTTTTTCATGAATATATCTTGACTTTTGTCAAATGTGTTATCTTTTTCTATTGAGATGACACTGTAGTTTTCATTTTTTAGTCTGTTGATGTGGTGAATTGGACCAACTGATTTTAAAATATTGAACCAACCTTATATTCTTGAGGCAACCCGTACTTGGTCATGACATTATTTATTTCATAGATTGCTAGATTTGATTTTGTAACATTTTATTAAGAATTTTCATAACTATATTAATGAAAAGTATTGGTCTTTTTCTTTCTTGTATTATCTTTGTCTGGTTTTGGTATGAATTGGAAAGTGTTCTCTGTTTTTCTATTTTCTGGAAAAGTTTACATAGAATAGGTATTGGTCCTTCCTTAAATGTTTCAGAATTCAATAGGGAAGCCATCTTGGATCAGAAGGGTTTTTTGGAGGGAAGAGGGAGTTATCCACAAATATATTTGAAAGAAATAGTTTAAGTTATAAGTTTCTTCTTGAGTGAGCTTTCATAGTCTGTGTCATTCAAGGAATTTGTCCATTTCATCAACAGTGTGAATTTATGAGCATTAAGTTGCTTATAATATTCCTTTATTATCCTTCTGTGTCTAATAGATCAATAGTGATTTCCCTTCTTTCACTTCTGATGTTGGCAATTTGTGTCTTCTTTGTGTTTTCTTGATCTATCTAGCTAGTTTCATCAAACTTCTTGATATCTAATTTATTCTATTTTTAAATTTATGCCTCAAGTACATGTTAATAGAATTATCATAAACTGTCTTATATTTTAGTTGGTTTTATACAAATTTATCTTCTCCACTGAACTGTGAGCTCCTTGGGTGCAATGATTGTTTAGAATAGTACCTATCAAATAGTTAATGTTTTCTAAGAGACAACAGGATTCTGTTTTGGATATCTTATGTTCTTGAAATAGCTTGTGATTGTTCCCCAAATGATATTTTCAACTTCTAAGAGGTTCTTTTGACTAAGAACATCCTCATCAATGGACACATTTACTTTTAAAATGTGTTTCACCTTCAAATCTTCCTTCTGCTTAGAGCTTAGATACTCTATTTTCAGCAGTGTTCAACTCCATTGTTGGCAGTAACTCTCTTTAGGTGGTGAAACCTTTAATTAGCCTGCTACTGTACAGGAATCCTAGTCTAGCCATATGGAGACCATAGCCTGTCCTGACATTATAAATGGGGCTCCATGTTCTATAACTTATTTTATAAAAAGGAGTCTAGAACATGTCATAATCTCTGGAACCAGTGAACAATACCTCACATGGGAAAAGGGACTTTGCAGATGTGATTAAGGTTAAGGAACTTGAGATAAGATTATCTTGGGTTATCTGGGTGGATCCAGTATAATCACATGAGTCCTTAAAATTAGATGGAAGAGGAGGGTAGAAGAGTGACCGAGGTGCTGCAACTTGAGAAGGACTTCACCTCACCACTGCTGGCTTGAAAGCAGAAGAAAGGAACCATGAGACAGAGAATGTGGTGAAAAAGCTGGGAATGGCCCTCAGTTTACAGTCAGCAAGAAAAAAGGACCTCAATCCTACAAGCACAAGGAACTGAATGCTGCCAAGAGAAAGGAACGAAGCTTTGCTGAGACCTTGATTTTAGCCCTGTGAGGCCGCTGTCAGATTTCTGACCTACAGTATTGAAAGAGAGTAAGTTTGTGTCAAGCCGCTAAATTTGTGGTAATTTGTTATAGCAATAGAAAACAAATATACTCAACAAAAAGGGGCTAAGGATCTAATATAAAGTAATAGCATGCTATATATATGCATTAAATATTCACAAAGTATTCATTATAATTTTTAAAACCACAAATGGAGGACACGTCCAAGGCCAAGAGGGAGTAACAGGAACCAAATATACTCCCACTTAAAACAAGCAAAAAATAATAAATAAATTAAATATTTGAAATAAGTGTTCTCCATACACAGGACACTAAGTAACAAACGACAGTGACGTCTGAGAGGTAGAAAGTAAGTGAGGTGAGCCCTACAACTGATGGCCTTAGTTTACGACCAGGAGAGTTTCCAGGCCACAACGCAAGGACAGGAAATGCAGGCAGACTCCACGAGCTAAGGAAGAGCTGAGAATTTGGAAGAACAGTGTGGGTAGAGTTCACAAGACTGAATACCAGGGAGGAGAGAGTGATGCACAGAGAGAACCCCAGAGATCTACAAAGGGTCCACCTCAACTATTGAACAAAGTACTGATCCATGCACGTGTGTGAGGAAACTACACGAGTTTGGGGAGAGAACCATCTAACAGGACTGAAGGGAACAGTGCTGGGCACACACACACTGCGAGAAAGAGTGCCTGTTCACCAGAAAGAATGAAAGGACTCATAATTCAAGGGGCATCGAATAGAGTACTCAGAAGCATCTTAACTTATTAGTGGGGGATAATTAGCTGTAGACTGAGTCTGCTCTGGGCCCCCAAACAAATCATAAAAGCAAGAACTAAAAAATCATACTGTTTCCAAGAAACTAAACTGTGTCCCAAGACAAAATTCAAGAATATTTATAGAGAGGCCGGCCCCGTGGCTTAGCGATGAAGCACCCGTGCTCTGCTACTGGCGGCCCAGGTTCTGATCCCAGGTGCGCACCGACGCACTGCTTGTCAGGCCATGCTGAAGCGGTGTCCCACATACAGCAAGTAGCAGGATGTGCAACTACGACATACAACTAACTACTGGGGCTTTGGGGAAAAAAAGGAGGAGGGTTGGCAATAGATGTTAGCTCAGGGCCAGGCTTCCTCACAAAAAAAACCAATATTTATAGAAATAAAAGATATCCAACAACAACAAGGTGAAATTCAAAATAGCTGATATCTAATCAGAGATTACCAGGCATACAAAGAAACAGAAGAACATGACCCATAATGAAGAGAATAATCTATCCATTGAAACTAACCCAGAATTAAAACAGATATTAGAATTAGCAGATTGAGATACTGAAATTTATTATAACTATATTCCATATGTTTAAAAAGTTAGCTAGAGACATAGAAAATATTACAGAAACACAAATTTTCTGATGATGAAAATACAATGTCTGAGATGAAAAACACACTAGATGGGATTAACAGTAGATTAGACATTGCAGAAGATTAGTGAACTTGAAGACAGCAATGAAAACTACCCAAAATGAAACACAGAGAAAAAACACCTCCAAGTAAATAAAAAAAGCATCAGTGAGCTGCAGAACAAGTTTAATTAGCTGGATATATATGTAATTGGAGTGACCAAAATAGGGACAAGAAAAAATATTTAAAGAAATAATGGCTAAAAATTTTCCAAATTAAACGAAAACTAGAAACTCTCAGATCCAAGATGCTCCACAACCCTAAACATAAGAAGCAAAGAGGGCCGGCCCCATGGCTTAGCGGTTAAGTGTGCGCGCTCTGATACTGGCGGCCCGGGTTCGGATCCCGGGCGCTCACCGACACACCGCTTCTCCGGCCATGCTGAGGCCGCGTCCCACATGCAGTGACAAGAGGGATGTGCAGCTATGACACACAACTATCTACTGGGGCTTTGGGGGAAAAAGTAAAATAAATAAATAAAATTATTAAAAAAAATAGAAACAAAGAAACCACACAAAGGCATATAAAAATCCAAAGCTCTAAACCAGTTATAAAGAGAAAATCATAAAAGCAACTAGGGAAATAGAAAGACACATTTTGTACAAAGAAACAAAGAGAAAGTAACAGCATATTACTCACTGGAAACAATGCAAGCAGAAAAAAGTAGAGCCACATTTTTAAAGTGCAAAAAGAAAAAAACTTTAAAAATAAAACTCATACCTAGAGATGAAGTAAAGATATTTTCAGACATATAAAAGTCAAAAGAATTCATCACCACTAAATCCACATTGTAAGAAATATTAAAGAAAATCCTCAGGCAGAAAAAAAAAACGATAACAGATAGAAATACAGATCTATGCAAGTGAAGAGCACAGAAATTGTAATTACGTGAGTAAATATGAACATTTGTTTTCTTATTTAAATCTCTTAAAGACAATTTACCTTAAATTAAATAAAACAATAACAATGCATTATGGGATTTATATGATATGTATGAGTAAAATGCATGAAAACAATAGCCTAACGGCCAGAGGGAAAATGAAAGTATACTATTATAAGCTTCCAAAATGACAGATAAAGGGATATAATATGACTTGAAGGCAGACTGTGATAGGCACAAGATATATACTAGAAAACCTAAAGCAACCATTAAAATAACAAAACAAATATTTTTAATTAATTAACCAACAAAAGAGATAAAAGGTCATTATAAAACATACTCAATTAAAAGAAAGCAGAAGAAAAGATAGAAGAAACAAAGCACAGGAGCCAGCCCCAGCGGCCTAGTGGTTAAGTTCGGCACGCTCCACTTTAGTGGCCTGGGTTCAGTTGCTGGGTGCAGACCTACACCACTCGCCTGTCAGTGGCTATGCTGTGGTGGCTGCTCAAATACGAAAAGAGGAAGATTGGCAACCAATGTTAGCTCAGGGCGAATCTTCCTCAGCAAAAGAGAAAGACTGGCAACAGATGTGAGCTCAGGGCAAATATTCCCCAGGAAAAAAAAAAGGAAACAAAGAACAGATGGACAAATAGAAAACCCATAGCAAGGTGATAAACTTACCCCAACCATATCAATAATCATATAAAATTAAGTGGTCTGAACATCTCAATTAAAATGCAGATATTGTCAGACTGGATATAATAACAATACCTAACTCTATGCTTCCTGAAAGAAATCCACTTGAAATAAAAAAACACAAATAAGATAAAAGTAAAAGGATGGAAAAAGATATACCATGCTAACATTGCTCAAAACAAAGCTGGAGTGGCTATATTAATATCAGACAAAGTAGATTTCAGAGAAGACAGTATCACCATATAACTAAGAACATCATTTCATAATGATAAAAGGGTCAATTAATCAAGAAGACATAATCCTAAATATTTATATACCTAAAAACAGAGCTTCATAATACACATACCAAAACTGATAGAACTGCAAGGAGAAATAAACAAGTCCACAAATAGAGTCAGAGATGTCTGTGCCCCTTTCTCAAAAATTGTTAGAAGTAGACAGAAAATCTGTGAGAATATGGTAGACTTGAATGATGCTATCAACTAACATGGACACTCTACCTGATAATAGCAGAATTCACATTCTTTTAAGTGCACGTAGGGCTTTACCAATTAGATCATATTCTGGGCCATAAAATAAGTCTCAAAATTTTAAAGTATTTGCATCATACAACATATGATCTCTCTGCCTACAATGGAATTAAATTATAAATCAACAATAGAAAGATACCTGGAAAATCCCTAAATATCTGGAAACAAAATAATCACTTCTAAATAACTCGTTGGTCAAAAAACACCTCAAAAGAGAAATTTTAAGGTATTTTAAATGAAATAAAAATGAGAACATAATATATCAGAATTTGTAGGATGCCACCAAAGCAGTACATAGGGGAAAATTTATAGCACTAAATGCCAATATTAGAAAACAAGAAATACCTCAAATAAAAGACTTCAGATACTAACTTAAGAATCTACAAAAGGAAGATAAGATTAAACTCAAATTAAGCAGGAGAAAGGAAATAATAAAGATCAAAGAGGGAACTATTAAATAGAAAAGAGAAAACAGTAGAGAAAATTATTGAAATCAAAAGCCAATTCTTTGAGAAGACCAATAAGCACATAGTCAAAATGAACAGGAAAATAAAAGAGAAGATTCAAGTTAGCAATATCAAGAATGAGAGAAGTGATATCGCTCTGTACTCTACAGACATTAAAAGGATAATAAGGGAATATTCTGAACAACTTTGTGCTTATACAATTTAGCTGCTTAGATAAGGTAGACAGATTAATGAAAGACACATCCACCAAAACTCACTGAAGAAGAAACAGAGAATCTGAGTAGCCTGTAATAAATTAAAGAAATTGAATTTGGTAGAAATTCTCACAAAATAAAACCCCAGGAACAGATGGCATCACTGGTTAATTCTACCAAATATTTAAGACAAAGCTAATTCTACACAAACACTTCCAGAAAACTGAAGAGGTGAGAATATTTTTCTACTCATCCTATGAGATAAGCATTGTCCTGATATCAAAACCAGACAAACGTATCACAAGAAAATAAAGCTATAGACTAATAGTCCTCATGCATATAGATGTAAAAATTCCAAATAAAAGTTTGGCAAATAAAATCCAAAATATATTAAAAGGATAACATATTAAGTGTGGTTTATTCTAGGAATGCAGTGGTGGTTTAACATTCCAAAATCAATTAAAATAATGTATTATATTAAGAAACTAAAAAAAGAAAAACCAAATGGTTATTTCAACAGAGGCAGAAAACGTATCTGACAAATGTCAACAACCATTCCTAACAAAAACTTTTCAAGAAATTAGGAATAGAAGAAACTTCCTCAAAGTGAGAAAGAGCATCTACAAAAAACCTACAGGCAACCACAAAATGGTGAAACACTGAATGTTTTCTCCCTAAGATCAAGAACAAGACAAGAGTGTCTGCTCTCACCACTTCTATTCAGCATTGTACTGGGAATTTTAGCCAGTGTAGTCAAGCAACAAAAAATAGGAATAAGAAAGAAAAAGGCTCCAGATTTGAAAAGAAGAAGCAAAACTGTCTTTATTCGCAGACAACAAGATCATCTGTGTAGAAAATCTGATGGAATCTACGAAAAGACTACCAGAATTAACAAACAAATTTAACAAGGTTGTAGGATACAGAATTAATACACAAAAATCAATTGTATTTCTATAAACTTGCAACAAATAATCAGAAATTGAAATTCAGTAAAATATTATAATCTTAAAAGCATCAAAAATATGAAATACTTAGGGGGAAACCTGACAAAAATATGAAGGATTTGTACACTTGAAAACTCTGAAATCTTGGCTGACAGAAATTAAAGAGGGTCTGAAAAATGAAGGTTCATAAGCCAGGTTCATGGCTCAGAACACTCAACACTGTTAAAATGTCACTTCTCCCCACAGTGATCTATATACTCAATACAATCCCAGTACGCTTTCTTGTAGAAAGTGCCAAATTGACTCAAAAGTTCATATGAAAATGCAAAAGAACTAGAGAAGCCAAGATAACTTTAAATAAAAAGAACAAAATTGTGGTACTAGATTTCAAGATAAATTATACTTCATCAAAATTAAAAAGGCCTATCTTTCAGAAGACTGTATTAAAAGAATGAAAAGACCCAACCACCGACTTGGAAAAACTAGCTGCAAAGCATACATCTGATAAAGGACTTGTATCCCGAATAGATAAATAAGCATCAAAAATCAATAAGAAGTCAAACAACCAAATAAAAAATGGGCAAAAGATTTAACAGATGGTTCATCAAAGAAGATGTGTGGACGGTAATAAACACATGAAAAGATGCTCAACGTTATTTGCCATGAGGGGATTGCCAATTAAAACCACAATTAGATACCACTACTTACCTAATAAAACTGGTAAAATGAAAAAGACTCATCATACCAAGCTTGGTGAGGATGTGAAAAAACTAGAACTTTCATACACTTGTGGTGAGAATGTAAAATGGTACAACTACTTTGGAAACCAGTGTGATAGTTTCTTAATAAGTTAGATATACACATACCATACAATGCAGCCATTCCACTCCTAGGTATTTGATCAAGAGAAAAGAAAGCATATGTCCACACAAAGTCTTGTACATGAACAGCTATAGAAATTTCACTGATAATAGCCCCAAACTAGAAACAAACCAAATGCCAATTAACAACAGGTAAGTTGTCAAACAAACTGTGGTATATTTATATAATGGAATACTACTCAGCAGTAAAAAGGAATACACTATTGATACACACTGCAACATGAATGAATCTCAAAATAATTATTGTGTGAAAGAATCTAGAACCCATCCACCCCCTCACCAAAAAAGTACATGCTGTATGTTTCCATTTATATAAAACTCTAGAAAATGCAAACTAATCCATGATGACAAAAAGCAGATCAGTGATTTCCTGGAGAGGAGAGAACAGAAGGGGTTAAAGGAAGAGATTACAAAGGTGCAGGAGAAAATTGGCGGGGGGGTGGGGCAGGGCATGTATATATTCTCCATCTTAATTGTGGCTATGATTTCATGGGTGTATTTATATGTCAGAACTTATCAAATTGTACACTTTAAATTTGTCCAGTCTTGTGTATGACAATTTTACCTGAATTATATATATACATATATACACACACATATACATGTACTCACAACAACTGGAATCTACATTTACTTTCTTTAAAATAATACATTGTAGTAACTATTTAAAATACTATTTAAGGGGCCGGCCCCATGACGTAGTGGTTAAGTGTGCGCGCTCAGCTGCTGGCAGCCCGGGTTTGGATTCTGGGCGCGCACTGATGCACTGCTTGTCAGACCATGCTGTGGCAGCGTCCCATATAAAGAAAGATGGGCACAGATGTTATCCCAGGGCCAGTCTTCCTCAGCAATAACAGGATCGGCACAAATGTTAGCTCAGGGCTGATCTTCCTCACAAAAAAATAAATTAAATAAATAAATAAATAAATAAATAAAATACTATTTAAAATGACTACATCTAAGATCTCACAATAAGACATCACAGGACAAACTATCTCAAAATAGAAAATGTCATTTATAAAACTAAACATTCATAGAAAGTAGAAATAGCATATAGAAATAAGACATAAGAAAAAATTGTAAACTACCAATGCCTTATAAAAGTAAACTCTTTGCCTGTAAAGTCAAGCACCTGTAAAGACACTTATGGCAATAAAAGAAAAAAGCAATTTCATTCAAAATATCCCATAAATGAAATCAACCTCATATCTTTTAGACTAGGATGCGAAAGACAAAAATATAGTGACTTCAACAAATACTCATTTTCCTCCTACGGGATATGGGGAAAATTAAAAGTAACTCATGAAGTGAAAAGTATTACATTAAATTGTTGATAGAATGTGCCTGCTGCAATCTGGTAAAATAGCCAATGTTCAGTAAACACTAGCTCCTTCCTCCATCTCATTAAGAAAACATAAAGTCATATTTGCATGACCACAGAGGAAACATTTGTGGTAGCAAAAGAGAAAATTGCTATATATTCTAATATACATTTTGTTAATCTAGCTGCAATCTTTGAATTAAAGGAGCAAATTATGCACAATATTCTAAATAAGACTGCTTCTGGAGGTTAAAATAAACTTCATGCAAATCCCTTTTGAAGTCCATTTAATCTCAGTTCAGAATAAGAGAAAATATTTGTAGTAGAAAGCTGAAAAGGGCTATGGATAAAGCCCTAATTCTCTGGGGCTTTTCAGGGTCTACATCTAAGCATGTCTCATCAGATACTAGAGGGAGAAAGGAAAATTTTTCAAATGAAAAAGAAGAAAATTATATTTGCATAATATTTTAAATAATCTAGCATGATCTGACCTTGGTTTAAGGTTATACTATTTGGGGAAAAAAGTAAGCTTATGACAAATTTTGTTGATAAGAGAACAGATCTCAGATAGATATTCAACGAGTGAAAGAAAATATTTAGTAGGAAAATGAGTCCAAACTGCTTGAAATTTCTTGAATAAAAAAATATGTCAGGGCTGGCCCGGTAGCATAGTGACTGGGTTCATGCACTCCACTTCTGGCAGCCCGGGGTTCGTGGGTTCAGATCCCAGTGCGGACCTACACACCGCTCATCAAAGCCATGCTGTGGCAGCATCCCACATAAAGTAGAGGAAGATAGGCACAGATGTTAGCCCAGTGCCAATCTTTCTCAGCAAAAAGAGGAGCATTGGCAATGAGTGTTAGCTCAGGGCTAATATTCCTCACACACACACACAAAAATCTGAGGGGCTGGCCCAGTGGCGTAGTGGTTATGTGTGTGTGCTGTACTTCGGTGGCCTAGGATTTGCGAGTTCAGATCCTGGGCACGGACCTATACGCTGCTCATTAAAGCCATGCTGTGGTGGCATCCCATATACAAAAAATGAGGAAGAGGGGCACAGATGTTAGCTCGGGGACAATCTTCCTCAAGCAAAAAGAGGAAGATGGGCAACAGATGTTAGCTCAGGGCCAATCTTCCACACCAAAAAAAAAAAAAAATCAGATATTACCAAACCTGTAAAATTCTAAATTCAGGTTTTACATTCAAGCATCTTAGAAAAGAAAAAATAAACGTGTATGATGGGAACAGAACATGGAAATTCATTCTACTGATTATTCTAAAAAGTTTTTATTAGAGGTAGTTCAGCACACACGCACACGCGCACACACACACACACATACACACACACACTGTGGCCTTAATTCAGCTGCACAATATAACAGGCACTGCTAATCTCATCTGTGTCCCAAAATCTTTACTGTAAATATAGGTTGTGTCTATCTACTTTCAATATCTCTTATTTAGAGAAATCAAGAGATCAATTTCTTGTGACCCTATAAGAAATGATACAAATTTTGGTTTAGAAAACCCAAGCTTGCTAACAGATAGTTTAAAAAGAGCAATTATCAACTTAAATTAGTTACCAATCCCTTTTCACTGGAACTTTTTAAAAGGGGAAACTCCTAGATTGGAGTGACTGGGACAGTGTTTTTCAAATTGAGTAAAGTAAATTCACTCTACAGACATGAGTTTGCCTACATACAAGTAGGACTCTTGATCAATCTCTGCCCTGAGATTTCAGACAGGATTTCTATGTGAAAATGTCTTGTAATGAGTGAGTTTAATCTATTTTCTTTTTATCGTAATACTATTGTTTTGCATCTGTTTGTACTATCACGTTTTGCGTTTTTAATTTATCAACTTTTTTCTTTGTTTGATTTTGTCTTCTTTTCCAGCTTCTGTTGGTGTGCTTACATTTTCTGTAGTCATTTTCTCTACTCTTTACTTATTTAAAAATTCTTTTAGTCTTTTCCTCACAATATTTAGGTTTAAATTTTAATCTGTACACTTGATTTAACAATATCTAACTATAATCATTATTTCTGCCTTCTTCCTGAATAGTGAAAAATCCTTAGAACTCTAACACTAAACACCTTATTACATTGTTTTCTATTATATATATTTGGTTTCAATGTCTTTTTAAATTCCACAGAATTACCTATCACTATAGTTATTTTTATCAATGCATCTTTATATCACCTCACATGCTTCTTATATCTGGCTTCTTTTTCTGGATTCTATTTTTCCTGAATCAGATCTTTCATTGGTTCTTTCAATGAGAAACTGTTAGTGGTCCAATCTCTCAGACTGTATGAAAATGTCTTTATTTCTGAATTATTCTTATATAGAAGTTCAGCTGTACATATAATTTTAAACATTTGAAGACATTATTCCATTTTCTTTTGGCTTCTATTGCTTATGAATGGTCCAAACTAAGTATAATTGTTGTTTTGTAGGTAATCTCTCTCTGCTCAGGTTAAGATTTGCTTATTGTTCTTGGTGATTGATTTTATATATATATAAACATATATATATATATATATATATATATTTTAGTCCTGCTTGGGACTCAGTGTACCTCTTCAATCTCATGATTTTCTTTTTTTTTTTTTTAATTTTTTGTTTATTGCAGTAACATTGGTTTATAACATTGTAAAAATTTCAGGTGTACATCATTGTACTTCTATTTCTGCATAGATTACATCATGTTCACCACCAAAATACTAATTACAACCCATCACCACACACATGTACCGAATTATCCCTTTCACTCTCCTCCCTCCCCCCTTCCCCTCTGGTAACCACCAATCCAATCTCTGTCCCTATGTGTTTGTTTATTGTTGATTCCTTCATTAAGTAGTAGATAATAACAACAATAAACAAACTCATGATTTTCTTTGATTCTGGAAAATTCTCAGCCATTTTTTCAAAAATGTCCTTTATGCCATTAAATCTTCTCAATCTATCCTTTGTATCTCAGTCTAACCTTTTTATCTCTTCCTGTGCATTCTGGTAAGTTTCTCAAACAGCTTTCAGTTCTCTTCATTCTTGTCCTAGTTTGTGTGATCTGCTATGTAATTATTTTTTGAGGGTATTTTTTAACCAAAATTTCAAAAACTATTTCTAGAAGTTCTAGATGGTTTGTTTTCAAATTTGCCAGCTCTTTTTAATATATACTCTATTACCTCATTGTAATTTCCATCCTTTTATTCTTGAATTTTTTTTCCAAACTTTTTCAAATTATTTCATTTCCTTAAGTTCTTTGAGGTGCCAATTTTCTTGTTTGTGTTTCTGCTAAATCTCCTTTCCAGTAAATTGTTTTTTTATGTGGCTTGTATTTTTGGTTGTTATGAATTCATCTTTGGTCCAGATTACCTTTTCTATAAGTCTTGTGACTATGGGTTGTGGAAACATCCCCATTTTGTATTTAATTCTACTATTAATCTCTGGAGTTTCACTGGTCCAGGAAAGTATGCTAATTTCTCATCTTGAAACTGCCATGGAATGCAAGTGGTGTGAATCTAGGTCCCATCTGTGGATAACACTTGGGGTTTTAATTACTTATAGAAGAATTATTTTCTCCTTATCCTCAACTCCAAACCCTTACTTCTCTGTTCCAGGTGTTTTCTAGAAATCTTTTTTAAGAGTGTGAAACCCTTTATGGTTTCAGCTTTACGCTAGGGTTTTAGTTTTAACTCCCCAACTCTTGTTGGCCACAGCCACATTCCTTAGTATTAAATCCCTAGCACCGGTCTTTATCGTTTATATAGACCACAGGCGCCATCTTGGTCTGCCACAGTAGCAACTTGCACACTGGGACTTCTGGCTTTGAGTTGGTATTTTGTTTCTGGATCCTGTAAATTGCCAAGTTTTTTCTTTTGCACTTGACTATGTGTAGTGTAATGCAGAGGGAGAGCTAAGTCTATGTTAGCTTAGTTTGTCATGTGACTGAGAAGTATTCTGGAACATCTATAATCTTAGTTTTTAATATCTTTGGTTTTCTTGTTTCCATCCTATAATTGTATATTTACAATTCCTGGTCTTATCTAATTTTGTAGGATCATTCTTTTTTCTCCTACAACTTTTATTACTAGTAATTAAGTATGTGACAAAGATATATAGTGTAGCCACATAGCACAGCCTGCAGGCTCCAACTGCCCTGTTCGCCGTCCTGGGAAAGCCCACACTCCACCCACCGGGCCCAGGCCCCAGTCTCTGCCTCGACCCTCGGGCGTCCCCCATGGGGTGCAAAAGAGGAGAACATTTCCTGATGGAGGGACTTGGGTAAAGGGGTCAGCTCCCCCATGGCAGTTGGCCCCGTCAAAAGGAGACAGCAAGGCCCTGAGGCTGTCCTTCAGGGGAAAAGCTCCAAGGACAGGTAGCGATGGTCTCTTGGGAGGAATTCTAGACACCTCACAGCTGCCAGGAGAAACGACTGGCCCCAAGGATAATGGTCCAGGTTGCTGCAACCTTGGATCTTGGCAGACATCGCATTGCGGCCCCGGGGTTCCTCACCAAAAGTCCGTGTCGCTGACCCGTCGGCCTCCTGTAAGGCTAGAGCTGTGTGGCCCGCGCATGCGCGGTTCACTCTCCCAGTCTGGCCTAGGGTGGTCAGCACAGCCTTTGGGCCAGAGGCGGTTCCGTGGGCGAGGCCCCTCTGCACTGTGATGGGCTCGAGTGGGGAAAAAGAGGGATTAGGGACTGGGGTTTGCTGGATAGGTGGCAGGCATAAACTGGATTCTTTATGGACGAGACTGCGACGAGGGGCCCCTGACACCCAGGCACCCAGGTGTTCTGCATCCTAGGACCACCCAGCCAGCCCCCATAGAACTACCGAGATCCCGTGAAATCGGCCTTCCTCTGGGAAGAATGACCCCTTCCTCTTTTTGAGAGGTGATATGTGTGTATATATGTATATATATTAAGAAAGTTCAGAATAAATATGTATGTACACATGTATATTCAGAAGTAATCGATACACTTTCCAGACACCATCCTATTTGTCTTCTAAAAATATTTACAAATGTTTGTGGGTGAAGGAAAACTGCACAGAGAAATGAAATACCTGACAAAGACCACCTTAAACTCTTTGGAAGAAGAGACTTTTTCAGTACATATTGAAGTATTCCCAGTTGGCCTTAAAACTACTCTCCCAAGAGACATCTAAAGGTTCTTTCTCAGTAAAGTGTTCCAAATACAATGACAAAATTAGAATATCCTAGCTTTGAGTCCAAATATAAGGAAGTCCCAAAGGGTCCACTAAACTTGTCCCCAAAATGACCCAGGCAAGCCTTCACCAGAATTATATTCAGGAATAATTTCCTATCACCTGAAAAAGGATATAACAGATTGTAAAAATATGTTCTTTGCTTTTGGCTGCCCCCAACCAGATCTGAATTCTGTGCTTTCATATATAAGGAAAACAAAATCTTCAAAAGAGACTTTTATAGAAGTGTAACTGTGACCTTTTTCTAGTGTTTTATTTTTGTTTACATTTATAGTAAAACATATCTCCAAGCTTGGGTCTTCCTGGAAATCTTAATTCTATTAGCCCATTTTGGTTTATGAGAAAAATAAACACAAGGAACCTAACTCTCATATTTGCAGAGCAGAGCCACAGTAGCCAGCCTAAGATTTGGTGGATACTTACACTGTACTTCTTTGTTTCCATAGAGCTGAGAGATCGGAAAAGTCATCCAGTGTTCTTAACAGCTGGGAGGAATTGGAAATGAGAAAAGTCTATCTAGTCATAATTTTGGAGCCCACTTCATGACTAGGAAGGTCCCATATCTATATCCCTAGGAGCTATGAATGCAAGCCCTGTTAAGATTGTTTGCAGATAACAGGTAAAAACCCAGATAAGACTTCAGGTGCAGAGGTAACAGAGCTGCCCTTTTGGGCATAATGAACTGCATGGGACTCTTTCCCACTGGTAGCAGCAGAATCTTAAGAATCACATTTTGTCTTTTCAAATAAATATAGATTTCCTTATGTAATCTGCTCCTTTTCTTTTTTGTTTTTTGATTTGTTTGTTACATAATAGTGAAATCATTGAAGGTTAAAAACTGATACAGCACTTATCATGACATCTTAATTTCAGTATAAGAAAATGAGGAGAAGGAGGTCTTTATGTAAAACACACGTATTTATTTACCTTTAATGCCAATAGGATGTTGAAAAAAAGATCTTATTGAAAGAATTATTTGTTTCTCAATCGAAGTTTGTTCTAATGCTAGTATATCTCAACTATACAACGTAATAGTATATGTGTATTAAATAATCAAATTAAAGAAATATTAATTCAGCACATTGCTTGGATTATGTGGACTCAGTAGATTTGATGTTTGTATTCATTATTTCCTTAATCCAGTCATGCATGTTTTCAACAAATATATACTAAGTGTGGAACATGTGCCTGAACTTGCTGGGTGTTGGAGATAAAAATATGTCCAACATCAAGGACCTTATAATTTCAGGAGAGACATAGACAAGTATACTAACAATTACCAAAAATAAAAAATAAGAAGGTAATTTCTAAGATAGAAATATCCTTGGGATTCTAAGAGGACAGAAGAAAGACATGCTGATGAACCTGAAAAAAGTTAAAGAAAGCTTATCAGAAGAGGTAGTACTTGAGAAGGATCTTAAAATTTCCACTATTGTCTGGAGCAGAGCTCTCAACTAGCCAGTGTCACTCCTCTTGAGGAGAGTTAGATAATGTGTGGGGTTTCGAGTTGTCACAGTGTTTGGGCACAGCCTTACATACGTTTGGTGTACAAGGGCTGGGGATGTAAAACGTCCTGACGGGAGAAGATTCCTGCACAGTGAAGAAGTGTCCTATAATTCACACAGTTTTTTAATGTTTGGACATCATTATAGATAAAAACCCAATGTATAATCATCTGAACTTTAAACTCAACTCTGTTCTATATATAAACACAAAAAGAATTTTTGCATAGTTTATTCACTGATTTTCCAGAATTCACACCACTGTGTAAATCGAGGAAAGAGTAGAGAAATTATTTTTTGGAACTCTTCCAAGAGTAGTTCATCATTCCAACAAAAACAGCATGATATTGGTGAACCCAGTATAACACATTGTATTGGGCTGCATTTGTAGCTGCCCCACTATAATTCAATCTCCATGGATATATGTATGTATAATATCTTCAAAATGTGATGTAAAAAAAAACGTTTTGACACTCTTCAATTCAAAACTGAAAATCCAAATTTATTTATTAATATTATTTATTAATATTAGATGCAAGCATCTGACTACTTTATTATGTCTTCAAATATAGATGATCTCAATCATCTACATATTGAAATATATGTTGTTTAAAAATCTTTTTATTTCTCCCAGATATTACTGTTAGAATTTTATATTGACTTTAATTTTTATTGAGTTATAATTACAAAAAGTAAAATGCATGGATCTTAAGTGTATACTTTGATGAGTTTGACAAATATATAGTCTGTATATTCAATACCCCCATCAAGATATAGAACATATTCATCATTCTGCTCACCTCATGCCTCTTTATTGTCAACCCCCTCCCTTCTCCATCCCCAAAGGAAATCAGTGTTCTGATACCTAATCCTGTTGATTAGTTTTGCCTGCTCTTGAGTATTATACAAGTGGAATAACAAAGAATGTACACTTTTGTAGTAGTTTGCTCCTTTTTATTGCTGTGCAGTATTCCATTTTATGAATTTTCAAGTTTTGTATGTAGGTTGGTTACATTATCTCTATAATTTATTTCATGGTAATAAAGGGGGCCTTTCAAATATTTTTTATAAAGAGGGATGGGGGGATTGAGTCTGAAAGATTAAGAACAGATGATCTAGTGGCTAATAGCACTGAATTTATTAAAAAATGGTCCAAGGTCGGAATGCAGTTCCCAATTCACTTGCTCTTTGACAATGATTCACTTAACCTTCAAGACTTGGTTTACTCATCTGGCAAACTAGGGATCATAATAATCCCTATCTCACTGGGTTGATGCAAGAATTAAATTAAATACCTTAAGTAATATATATATATATATATATATACATATACACGCCTGACACACAATTGAGCATTCAGTTCCTTCAAGCATATGTTATGGTAGAAAATGACCCATTAAGTATTTGGATGAGTTTAAGACCATCCTCTCTCTCTGAGTGTACTGAATGTATTCATCTCCAACCAAATATGTCCACTGACTAGATTCCTAAGCTGGCCAGGCGTAGCATCTGGCTCCTTTCCCAGCAGGAAGTGTACAAAAGGCTGCCTACCTCTATCCCGTGGGTACCTCATGCCAGTATCACTTGGTGCCTGCTGCTCAGATTACATTTTTGAAAGGAGATGCCTCTCCTATTATGAGTCGAACTAGAAGCCAAGGTGGGGCTCAGAGAATAGGAGATAAGCTTAGGCTAGAAGTGACAAAGGGATCCCGGGAGTCATAGATGGCATGGCCTCAGCTCCCCAGGTACGTGACCATATAAGGATCTGGAAATAAGGTCAAACTAGTCATAATTAATTCCTTTGCCCAAAGAAACCTCTGAAAAATATGTATCCATCAGGAGTCAAAGTCAGGGCTGACTTTCTGGTGCCAGAGTAGGAGCAAGGATAGTTTTGTTCTCTTCAGATGAGTGGCTTTTGCATAAACATACAGATTCACAGAACATGTACAAAACAGAAGGTTTAAAGCACTTGCCATTACCTCAGTTTGATATGAAACAAGGGAGAACACCCTTCACTGAAAGGGAAGTTGAAGGTGATAGCTTTTCCAATCATTCCAGGCAGTGTACTTACTGCACAACCTGGTGGTGGAGAAGGGGTTGAGTTCTGTTCCAAGTGTTTGGGGCTTTCAGAAATCTAGGTTCTTTATTATCTGGCCCACGGAGAGTCAGAACTTCCATCAGGAGTCCAAGAAGGTACAGCAAGAGAAGTAGCACAAGCATGTGACCTATTGCTTCAGAACATCCTAGAAAGAAACCATTAGGCTTCCTTTCCGTACTGAGCCATTTGAATCTAGCTTGATTCTTTTAGTGAGTGGTAGGGTAGGCAGGGTTCAAGCTGCCTCAACACACGTAGATAGCAACCACTGTTTAGAGGCTGAACTGATCATGCTGACCAGGGAGTCAGAGGTTGAGGCTCCCAGGGAAAAATAATCCATACATTCATTTAAAACATGTGGCTAATAGCTAACTGCCCACGTAGAGTTGGTGCTTAAATTCATAAAATTGTGCATAAATTCAAACTGCTATGGTTGCTTACACCAAAGGCCTAAAGGCATTATCTACTTGAGAGCAGTGATTGTCAGACTTCAGCAAGCATCAGAATCACCCGGATGGCTTGTTAAAACATGGATTATTGAGCCCCAATCTCAGAGTTTATGACTAATTCTTGGGGAAGGCCTGAGAATTTGCATTTCTAACAACTTTTCAGGTTATGCTGATGCTGCTGGTCCGGGGAACCACACTTTGAGAAACACTGCTTAGAGGAACGTCTGTGGCCGAAAAAAGTCTTGTTACAATGTGACTTTTGCTTGGAGGAGGTAATAATCCTAGGGACTCCTTACCAAATCAGGACCTCATGGGGAAAGTGGACTTTCAGATCCTGGCTACGTTCCAAGCAAAAATAAAATTTATATTATGCTCGAGTTCTCGTGATACTAAGCACCTTACCTTCTGACTTCATTTTGTCCAGGACTCCTGCGTCAATTAAGTGCCACAAGTCACCTCCTGAGAGTCACCAAATTTTGTGCCTGTCTCTCTGCATTAGGTTATCAGTCTGGCCCTGTGTCTGTAGAACTTGCTTTCCAATATTCCCCACCACCCCTGGGAACTCTTAATCAGGCCAAGGACAGTCAGTCTAAAGAAAGCTCTTTTCCATGAATAAATCTTAGGCTGAATTAGCTAAACACAGAAAATCAGAACAGCTCACAGTGTCAAATCTTTACAGCAGATGAGAAAAAGTAGTGAATATGCTCTGTGAAACTATTTTTTTCTTGAATTAATTAACTTAGAAGATAGTATAAGGTCGTAAAGACAGACTTTTTCTTCAGGATATGTAAAAGTATCTCCTGTTCCAAAAAACTTCTTTATTTTATATAAAAAATAGAGATCAAAATAGTGAGTCTCCTTGGTATAAACAGCATACATTCATAATTTTTTTGAAGGGCACAAATAATCAGTAAAAGATGTTATTACAGTAATTTTTTTTCTTTTTATGCTAAGTCTTTAGCGTCTACAGCTGAAATTGTTTGAACGAAGTGTAGCATCACCTATGCATGTGAGAATCTGCGTTCAAGAACAAATTATATTGGCTTTGGGACAAAATGAAACAATCAGCAATCCTTAGAACTTGCTCTGTCTTCTCCGCCCTTCTTATCTTGGAAGACACTTAAGGATAATGTTTGTCTTTCTTTTGTTATTACCTGGAACCTATCTTCTACCTTTCAGGGTCGAAGCTACATTTGCCAAGAATAAAATTCACTTGATCTTTAGGCCTTTTGTAATGTTGGCAAAAAAGGAACTTCCTGTTTCCTATCAATAAAAGCCAACAAGGCTACTCAGGCAGATACATATGGGTTGAATTTCCTTTCTAAAATAAATATTGGTTTAAATCTTAAATGAGAAAGGCTTGGGCCAAATGCATTACATTGGACTTCTGGACATATGATGAAACCACTCAACATTTCCCTGTTCCCTTTTCACTCCCCCAACTAACAAATCTCTTGAACAAAGAGAGATATGTTTGATTCTTTCACAAAGAATCTGGAATATGTCACTGGCCTTTTAATGGAGAATGAACTCTTTTATGGCTAAAAGAGGCCACTGAGTACACAATAGACAGATTTAAATTTGATCCATCTTTCACAAAGGCAAGACAAGGTCAACCTGAGAAGGGGATGTTGATCTTGACATAAAAAAAAGTTACAAGTCCCTAGCCTTGAAACTCAAGGGACTGTATAAGCTAATCTTTGAGCTAACCATAGAATGGATTTTAAAATAAGGAATACTTTTCATTTTGGAGAAAATATCATCCAGAAAACATAGAAAATCCTCTGAGTCACTGTAGTAACTTGCACTGCATTCTTTAGTATTGGATTTAGGATTTTGAAATTGAAGTTATATTTTCTGTTTCACTCCCAGCATACTCCCTCACTCAGATGTTATCCTGTAGATGTTTAGGAAAAACCACAAGGACTAAAACAATAATTAATCAGGAAGATTTCTTTGCTTTTTGAAAAATCCATACCACCCTTTCTACTCTTTTGTTTTCTATTCTCAGTCTACACTATCCATTCACTGCCCCAGCACAGTCCACTTAGAGACACATACAAAAAACCTTTTGATCTTCCTCTCCTCATGCCCCAGCCAGTTTACCTCACCCTGCTGAGATGCAGAGCACAGAATGCAAGATTCAGAAATGAGTGGACCATATTCAGGCCCTGGCTCTGCTACTGACTAGTTAGGTGATCTGGCCCAAGTCAGTGTTAGAAGGAACATAAAATGATGTCTGCATACTGTTCTCATGAATACAAAGTGCTGTATATACGTATTATTATTATTGCTACCAACTCTGTCCTTGAGTAAAAACTGTACCTCCAATGGAGGCGACGGTATAAAAACTGCCCCTGTAGCCCCTAGAGCTATCGTTAAGAAAGAATCATACACAGTGACAACGGGAACATTTGTTTTTACTGTGAGGAAAGTGAGGCATAGAGATGTTAAATCACTTACCAAGGTCACCCAATTAGAACTAGAACCTGGATGTCTCCCCCATGCCATTTTACTGAACTCTCGCCCGGCTAACTCTAGCTTCATGGAAGAAGGATAAAAAGTAGAGAAGAAAGAAATGACTTTGCAGGTTAAGAAAGAGGATACATGGAGAAGGAGTAATAGAACATAACCAACAACACAGAGTTGTCAGTGCTATAGAGGCTGAAGAACACATGGAAATCCATGGGCTAGTGAAGAAAAAGGAGATTCAGCTGGAATATGGTTGGGTAAGGAGGGATGGTTACCTTTGGAATTACCTTACCTTGGGTAAGGATAAGGAAGAGGAGATGGAAAACCTGTAATCTATGAGATGTCTGTCTGAAGGAAATCACGTTGGTAAAGAGGCAGAAATAATTGAATCTATTCAATAATATCAAGAGCAAAGTTGATATATTGAATACACATATCATGTATTTACCCTAGGAATCAAGCAGTTAGGCAAAGTTGCTGATATTACCTCCTCTGTACAGACTTAGAGAGTCCAATAGCCCTATGAATCAGAAGATTTTGTTATATATCTGAGGGAATAACTATCTTAAAGCAAATTTAGGTGAATGAAATAGACCCTAATTCTCAATTGTATTTAGCCCCTTTGAGACCTGACAGACTCTTGTTTGCATACTTGCTCCACCACTTAGTTTAGAACCTGGGGCAAGTCACTTAACCTCTCTGAGCCTCCATTTTCTCATCTGCAAGATGGGAATAATAAGAAGCCTTTGCAGAGTTTGTACAAGGGTTTAGTACCATCACACTGCCAAGCAGAGTGTCTGGTATATAACAGAAATGCCTGGTGTGCTTCAGAAACCCTAGGTCCCTTTTCAAGTGGAAGAAAAAAAATGATGCTAGAGAGGGAAGAAAATCTAAGCTCAGATTTTTAGGCTATTCAGCCAAAACTTTTCCAAGCTGCGTTTCAGTTTATTATAAGGGAATCAAGAAGGATGGAAAATTTTTTTAAAATGTGTTATCTACAGGATAACAGGCACTGTACTAAGCACTCTGAATATCATCTCCTTTAATCCTCACTACCAAATTGTGAGGTTGATATTATTATCCCTATTTTAGGTGAGGCAACTGAGACTCAGACAGGATAAGTAATGCTAGTTTACCAGGGGTGAAGTAGGGATTCCAACCCAGGACTGAACAAAGAAAGCCACATCAGTATTTTCTTGTCTTTACCTCATGTTATAAGTCCAAATGGATGTCACATCACATGAGCGGTATATAAACTCTTCTTTTGACAGAACAAGACGTTAAAGTCTTAATTATACTTTTACACAAACACTCTCACAGTCTTCATTCAAAAACCGGTTTCCATTTTTCCCTCTGGGTTTGAGGCGCTTGCACCTGGCTGTGACAAGGGGCACCCTGCACCTGAAGCTCTGCTTCTTCTATTTTCACCTATATTTTCCTGCCCGGATTGATGTGAGATCATTATGAGGCAATCAATGCCCAAGATTTTTGTCAGTTTTCCACTGCCTCGGCTTAAATAAACACTTAATGTAAAGGAGGGGCACGGGGCGGGGTGGGGGGGCACTCACTCACACAGATGCACTGTTGCACAGACACACAACCTCACAAAGACACACTTTGTCATGGTTCACTTGGAAAAATCCACATGAAAAAGGAGGAGGTGGATGAATAATAAAGCAAAGGAGAAAAGGGAACTAATTTAGGGATAATGAGTGCAAGACTGCCTCAATAAAGAACAACCGTGTGTCATTAGGTGGCAAGCTTAGCCTTCGGGCAAGATTACACTTGGAGGCCCTGCTCCAATTACCTGTTCTTAAGCATAAATGAAGGGGAAATGGAAAGAAGGGGGGGAATACTCTTTCTCCCTAAACTGTAGTAACATTCGGAGGGAATTAACTGTTGCGCTCACAAGGAGACTCTTTTTGCAATTGCACCTGTGAAAGGTGCGAATCCACCAGGCCCGTGTGAAACCACGCCTTTGATCATCAGATAGAACCCCGTTTCTTCCAATGGTCAAAAAATGAACTGAGGAGCGATGAAAGAGTGTCCCCATATTTGCATCTTGCCCCAACATCTGGGACTCTCAGAAGCCTTTGAATAGAGCAGCAAGCCTCCATCTGAGGTGACCTGCTGGCAGCATGGGTCAGTTCATGAGAATGAGGCTCTTTTGCCACTAGGACTAATGACAGGGCAGGAGAGCCTGCTGATGAGAAAGCCCCGAGCCTTGGACAATGCAGACAAAAGCCTGGTTAAGGAGCACTTCCCAAGTCATTCCTTCCTCACCCCACCAGCACTGTGTATAAAGCAGGGATGGGGTGAGAGGATAAAGACGATCAAGGAAAGGGAACCATAATAAGAGGTTTATCTCTGAACGACTCGAACTTCCCCCCTTCCCAGATATCAACTCTATTACAACTGATGGCCTTATCTAATCTTAGCCCAATTTGGGGGTAATTGTTGGCTTTTACAAAGGTGAGCAGGAGATATTCTTTTCACAGTTGCCTGCTTTTCTCAAGTGTCCAGCTTCCTAAAATCCCCTTTAATAAGGATTACTTGCATGTAAGTCAGCTTCCTTTTTTGATGCCATAACAACAGTGTTCCTTGTAATCTGGTCAAATACAGGCTATTTTAAAAGCCATGTAGCTAACAGGTGTGTTCTTCCTGCCTGCAGGTGGAATTGGCAGCTGCCCCTCAGATTCCAAAATATGTGTAAGCACTGCCTCCAGGGAGGATCAGGACTCGTTTCCTTTCTCTCATGCTGTTTCCCACAGGGAAAGCAAAGTTTGAAAAGGAGAATTTTTCAGATGTCCTGAATATGCTCATCCTCGCCTTCTGTGGCAGGAGCAAGATAAGAATCATCTTAGCATGTATATGGTGATTGACAAACAAAAATGTACAACCAAAATTTCACAATGTTATAAACTATAAAGACATCAATTAAAAAAAAAAAGAATTGTCTTAGAAAGATTTTATCATGTGAATGTATTTGTCAGCCTCAGATAACTGCATAAAATATAACGATATATTTTTTAATTCAAATTTCAAATCAGCAGCAGATCCTATTAAATTATAAAAAAAGGTGAGATGATTGCTTTTTTATAGTCATTACTTAATGAGATCGGTAATACATTAATGAGATAGGCATTTCAAAATATGGTTTAGACTAGTACTTCTCAAACTTTGGAGTCTGTCAGCCTCTTCTTGAGAACTTGACAAAAACACAGAGGCCCAGGCCTTCCCTACTGGGCTGCTGATTCTTTATGGGTTATCTAGGTGATTCTGTAAAATACCAAAATTTGAGAATCTTTGGCTTAGACAAACGTTAAGTACTTAGATTGACCCCTACCCACATCTCCTAATGGCGTAGCCTCTTAGACTCCTGGCTCCATCCGTCTTATTTAGAGCAGAACTTCCCATATGTTAAATTACTCTGCCTTTAGTTTCACAATCCCACAAACCACTCTAAGAATGGGGAAAACAGGCCAAAAAGGAGTCAAGATTGCAAGTGCCTTTCACCTGTTGTGTACGTGTCACTGATGCTCCCAAGCCTCTATCTCCGGTCCTGGTCACTCTCTCTCTGGAGGTTAGGTCCCATGTATCCAACTCCACATGGGTGTATGGCAAACACCTGAAAAAGAGCATGTCCAAAGCCAGGTTCTTCACCACTCCCCTCAAACTCCTGCTTTTCCACCGGTGTTCCCTATTTTGGGATATAAAAGAGGAAAGAAGCATTATTCTTACATAACCTTCTAATCATAAAAAGGCCATTTAAGAACTCTTACAAATCAGTGTAAAGGGCCAGTAGCCTACTGACTTGGAAAGAACTTATGTTTACAGCTATTCAGATCCAGGTTATAATTTCAACTCACTTACCAGATAAAAATGTGGGATAATTTATGAAAACTCTCTGGGCCTCCTTTTCCTCAGCTCTGAAATGGGGACAATCAAACATATCACCTAACCTTAAACTTAAATTAGGTAATTAAATGAGATAATTCCATAAAGTGCATAAATGGTCATAACAGACTCAAATCAAACATTAAACTTTTTCCTTAACCAAATCTGAAGTTAAGACAGGTTGGCTAATTGTTAAATTATTGATTCTAGCAAAATAGTTATGACCCAGGACATATAGGTAAAGGAAACAGCAAACGCATATCTCCGGAGCCTAGGAAAGGAAGGGAAAATGGTGTGTGGAGAATATTTTATCATCGGAGAAAAGGGTGCTGCCTCTTTTCATTCAAGGCCATATCTAAAGAGAATATAACAGAGGCTGGAATCATATCCCCTAACTAACAATTTAAAAGACAGAGTAACAATATAAATACTCTGCTGTATCTTATTACACGAAATAACTGATGCAAATATAGTTAGCCATGCTTCAATCATTCTAAAATATAAACATTCTTTCAGTAAAAAACAAAAAGAACTAGAAAAAATTGCTGGGTTGGAATGATTAGCATTTTTTCACCCTAGATAGATTATTCTATACTACTATATTTAATCACTAATAACATCCCTACATAATTGCTATAAATGTACTGCTTACTTTTTAAATTTCAAATGCTTTGTTTTATTATCAAAATCTTCCCTCCCAGACTATTAAAAAAACATTCAACTGAAATACTCTCAGTGGGAAAAAAAACTTCGGAATATATGGTACTACATTTTACAGCTCACAGAATTTAAAAAGCAGGCAGTGATAACGACAAATGACAGCCCTCCACAACAAAGGAATAAGTACACAATGTTCTTGGTCTTCACAAGAGCAAAATGATGGCTGTGTGCCTGCAAGACAGATCAAGATGATTAACTGAATACGCATGGAGATTTAGACTGTGTCATGAGACAGACATGGATCCAAAAATCCTTCTGTAAACAAGGGGATCAAGTCTGAAGGCATTTATAAAAGTAGGATCTATTCTCCCTGAAGCCTAAGGCAATCACCGGTACTGGTTGGGTATTTAAGAAATCATATTCAGGTCTTTCAAACATATAAATACCCAGAGGTATTATGATGAATCAGTCTTGCTCTTTAGTCTTTGAGAGAGAAGAAAAGAAGCAAAAAAAGAAGGATTTATCAAATGTCAACTAGGTGCCATATGCTTTCATTTACTCATCTCATTGGTCTTCACAACACCCCTGCTGTGGGAATGTTATTAATCCCAGCTTGATAGGTGGAGAAACCGAGTCTCTATGAGGGCAAGTACCTTGCCCAAGGTGGCACAGAGAGTTTGTGGCAGAACTGAGACTCAAATTCAAGTTTGCCTGACCCCCAAATCCAGGCCATTTACTACATGACTCCAACGCATTAGAATTTTTTTAAAATTCTGTTTTTCACATTTAACTTTGCTCTGTTTTCTTACCTCTATTTATCTACTTTGAACTTTCTCACCCAAACATCACTTCCATTCCATTCATCATTAACAAGAGCATAATAAGCAATTTACATTTAAATATATACCAAAAAACTTAACTAATAGGACTTTATGCTGTGAGAAATATCCCAGGTTACGAGATGTTTTCACACATACTACCACATTTTTACTTCACTACAGAGAAAGAGGCTAAGAGATGCAAAATGGCTCTCCCAGACTAGTAGAAAAAGTGAGGAGTACAAAGAGAATAGAATCAATATGCTGATCACTTTACAAACCTGGGTTTTCATCTCCCTAACAACCATGCAAGTAGTCACCAGTATATCTAATTTTATAGATGAGGAATTGAGGCTCAGAGTGACATAAGTGATTGGTGGTGTCAATATTTGAATCCTCATTTGTCTTTCTTCAGAACCCTTTCCTCTTCTGTCATGTTACGTTGCCTTTAAGCCATGATTAACCCAAAAGAGACATGCAAAAGGAAAGGAAAAAAAGAGACAGTATCTTGAAAATATTTTAGACTTTTAAGACTAACCTCAGAAGATGCCTCCTCTCTCAAAACTTTTCTGATGCTCCCTCTTGACCCCTCCTGTGTTGACTGTTGTGTACCATACACTTGTCACATGTTGCAGGGTCCACACAAATAAATAGCACATTGTTCCTGCCCTCAAAGAGCTTGCAATCTAGGAAAGAGGGAAAAGATGACAATTGAATTGGCTCTAATATCTCGGAGCATACATCCAAATAAATTGAGTAAATTAAATATTAAATGCAAACTGAAAACATAAACTAGAAAAAAATATGACTGACCAATCCTGAAATGAGGAAGGATTTCATAAGTTTAAAACAATGGAAGAACACACAGAGGAAAAGAGCACATTAGCTCTGATGTCTTTCTTTTCATGATATAGATCATTTCTATTCTTTTGTGAATTCCCTTTCCATAATCTTTGCAAATTTTCTCTATTGGAGTGCTCTTTTCCCTACCAATTTGTAAGAGATCTTGATATTTTAGATACACTCAGACTTTGAATGCCATATATCTTGGAAATATTTTTTCCTCGATGGCATTTGCCTTTGAATTTTGAGACTGGGTTTTTACTGGATTTTTAATGTTATGTTTAATCTTTTTCTTCTCTTGCTTTTTTTATTTAGAAAAGTATTTCTAATCTTGACATTAAATAGTTATTTCTGATATCTTTCAAGTATTTTTAAGAATTTTTTTAGATTTCATATCTAATCAATCTGAAAATTATTTTGGTGTATGCTGAAAGGTAAAAATCCAACTTAAATATTTTAAAGCAATTATTCACAACCATTGCATGAAATATAATTTCCCATTGATTTGACTTACTATCAGTACTATATGTTCAATTCTTATATATAGCAAAATTTCTTAGCTTTCTATTTTGTTCCACTGGCAACTTACTCCTCCTTTTTCTTTTTCCTCTTTCTCCTCCTCTTCCTCCTCTTCTCCTTCTTCGTTTTAAGTACCACACACCATTGAACGTTTTTGAGCTATAGAGTGATACAATTAGTCCTGATCTTCAGAATGATTCATTAAGGGACTGTGTGTAGCTTGTACTGGTGACAGGAAAGACAAAAAACTGACAGCACCCTGGGTTAGGGTAGAGGCAACAAAATGGAAAAGAGAGAAACAGATGTGAGACTGTAGAAAGAAGCTGCTTGATGGAGATATCATCTAGGGGTAGGTCATGAGAAAAAAAGGACAGTCAAAATGCCCCACATCGCTCCATGGCGCAGAAGTTAAGTGCACGTGCTCTGCTTCGGTGGCCCGGGGTTCGCAGGTTCGGATCCCAGGCGCGCACCGACGCACTGCTTGTCAAGCCACGCTGTGGCGGTGTCCCATATAAAGTAGAGGAAGATGGGCACGGATGTTAGCCCAGGGCCAGTCTTCCTCGGCAAAAAAGAGGAGGATTGGCATTGGATGTTAGCTCAGGACTGATTTCCCTCACAAAACAATGCTCCACAGACTAACAGTTGAACAGGATGGGTGGTAGTATTAATAAGAAATAGGGAACCTCAGAAGAAGGAAATGAGTAGAAGGAAGAAAGAGAGAGTGAGATTTGGAAGGAACTGATGATTGACCCCATCTTATATTCCTAAATGATTAAATCCTAACCTGAGCCTGTGACTTTGAGAATGGTCCCATGTCAACAGGTAAAGTAACATTCAAGATGCAAAAGAAAAGCTTGCTACACCTATGACCTAACTGAACAACCACTAAATTAGTAAGAAATTACTATTCCATACACTCTGAGAAAATCTCAGTGTCATTTCACTTCCCTGCCAGAATGAGAAAAGATACAGAAAAACAGAATGCATGATACAAATCATGATATTACAGATTTTAGTCTTAGTTTTTCCTCCCTTCTAGGAAACACAAAATACTACGAAAAAAAACAAATGTAGCATCCTCTTTGGAACACCACTGAGCTTTTGGGAACTAGTTGCTTCTCTTATTTAATGATAAGCCACAGTCTCATCACAAATTATTTCTCTTGAAAAGTTGTTGGATCTGCTGAGATTATCAGGACAATGTATGAAGAAGGGGCATCCAGAGTGCTCTTTAGGCTTCCAAATGATTCACTTCCACCGGTCTCCTCTACTTCCCAGGTATCTTAGACGCCACTGAATCCAACACTCTTCATCAAGATCTCTCCATTGATCAGCTGCAAAGTACGAGGAAGGATAAAGTGGGATCAGCGGACAACGGCGAGGGATGAAAGGTTGACTAACAAGGCTTTGGATGAAATTGTTATCTCCATTCAGTGAACCAGATGTTAACATTCCACGCTCATTCAGAGAGAGTTCTCTGATTGATTTGACAAGGACTTTGAGAAATGTAATTCATTAGTATGAGGGCTTTGTCATGGTTCAGTTACCACTAAGCTCTCTTCATCGTCTAACCATGGGTACACCTATGTAATGGTCCCTGATTTATTACAGTAACATTGTTTCGCATTTAAAAGGGAACTCTTCATTTATACTAGTTCATGGATGAAAGTATGAGCATTTAATTTCTTTTCCCTTTTCTTCATCTCCATTCTCTGATATTCTTAAATTTATCCACTCTTGTATGGTTTTCTTTCTTTTCTTCTTTCTTGTCTGTAATCCTCATTCATCCTCATATTTTTAAAAATTTCAGTTGGTTTTCCTTTCCACTTACTACCCAATTCCTGCTCTCACTATCTCCAAGACACTATGACAAAAAAAGGAAAAAAATAACAAAGAAAAACTAGAGCCAGGAGGCCTAGACCCTGGTGCCAGCTCTGTTCCTAATTAACCAAGTGACCTTGAACCAACGCTTTCACTTTTCTGGGGGGTATTAACTGAGATGATGAGACCTGGCCCCTTCCATCTCTAAACCTCTGTTATTCTGATTCAAACACTATTAAAAAACATTATCAAGTCAACAAATGTACCCTAATTTTTCTTCACTTGCTGTGAAACAACAAATGAACGAGAGCTGCAACGTTCAATGAGGTAGTCACTAGCAACATGTGGCTATATACATTTAAACTTCAGGTAATTAAAATGAAATAATTTTAAAAATTCAATTCTTCAGATTCACTAACCACATTTCAAGTGCTCGGAAGACACATGTGGCCAGTGACCACCATATTGGACAGAGTAGATATTATAGAACATTTACAGCAGCATAGAAAGTTTTATTGGACAGCACTGAGTTAGAACAAGCTGGTAGGTATGAAACACCATGCAAAATACAGACATAGAAATTATAACTTTGCCTTCAAAGAGAGAGAAAAAAAATCCAAACATACTTGCAGTGTTAAACAACAACAAGACTGTTCATGGCTGCATTAAAGAGAATGTCAAAATGTAGGATATCAGATCTATCAGACCCTCCTTATTTTCAGTTCCCATGTCTGTAAAATGAAGAGACTATACTAGAACATCTATACAGTCCATTTGGGTTTTAACTGATTAAGATTCTATGATTCTGCTGGTTCTATTAGTTTATAGAATCATCTTACATATAAGAAGTTGTTAAGGAAATGGTAGGATTTAAGTTGGGCCTTGAAAGATATACGAGGTTGGGATAAGCAGGGAAATGAGGGGAAGGTGTATGTGGAGGATGGGGAATTAAAGACAGGGTGTACCAAAATAAGTTTAAGTCAACCGAGAAGTTCCCTTGACACTGATAGTTTCAAGGAAGACTTAGTGACTATAAGTCAGGAATGGGCTTTCCTGCTTAGGCTGGGAAGTTTAACTCTAAACTAAAATCCTGTTCAACTCTAAATGTCTTAAATTATGAGAGTATGAATTGGAATATATGACTGCAGTGAGAGCGGAGGGCATATGAAAAGAAGACGGGCAGAAATTATTTGTTACATTATGGTATCCAAATCAATAAAAATTTAGCTTGGATCCTCCGTCCCCAGTTGGGGGTGGGCATTGAGGGAAACCACGGAGAAATGGAATTGGAACAAGCTCAAGGACAAGAAATGTAAGAGGACCCTTAAGGTCTTTCTACCCTGTTGAAGAACATTGTATAAAGATAAAAACGCAATAATTTGGCTATCTGGAATTCTTGAAACTTCCTCAAATAAACCTAAACTTCCTCTAAGACTAGATTGGTTCAGAACCTCCTGAAGCAATGCTCTGGTCTCATGAAAACATGATTAAGTCATTCCAGAGAACAAAATCGTCCACTTTCCCAAGAACAAGGAATATGTTCCCTGCCTACTTAGAAGGATGTTCTTTCAACATGTCTACCTTCCCGGTGGGAACTAGTTTCAGAAGTCTGTAATCTCATCAAAGGAAGCCAAGTGGCAGGGACTCTCTCTACAGGGGGAACTAATCAGCAAGTCTTCCTTTCTTTTCTTCCAGGTCCTATTCATTGTTTTTCTGGGGACTAGTTTCCAAGCTATTGAAATTTCCCTTGATCCCTCTCAACCTTCAATCAGATTTGAGGAAGTGATGATTTCCCCTGGATTCTTTCTTTTAAGTTCACCCTTTTGAATTAAAGCGTTCAGGCAGGTCTTAGCACAATACTTGGTCAGCCTAGCATTTGACATTTTGCAGTCTTAGACGCTGGTCTGAAATGATTCCGGATGCAGAGGCCCCCAAAATGGTTACCTTCATTAAGCAAATTTCCCTTCACGTCTTGGCAAACTGTTTGGGATATAAGGTAATCTGATGGCGAGTGTGTCAGGAACCTTCAAGACTGAGAGCCATGTAGTGTAGGCTATACCCTAGCTAAATGCTTCGAAACCGAAACTCTCCAATTCAAAAGATAGGGGGCGCTGTGGCAAACCTCAGGAGCTGAAGCAAGTTTATTAGAGAGGTCATTGAGTCTGTTCATTTTTATTCCACAAATCCACAGGGAAGTCCTGACAATCGTTTTTGTTCTTATACAAAAAAAATGTGGCAATCCTGACTACTTTTTTGTTATCTTTCCTTTGCTAACTAACCAGAAGCATACGGAAATCTTCTTAGAAAATGGGAGAGCAGTGGCTTCTCAGCTAAATGCAGATGGGTGCTTAGTAGGTAAGTCACAGTCCTGCTAATCCACTCCCATGATCACTAGGCTTTGGCTTCCCATTCACACACATGTTGGAGAACCAGACTGAATGTCATCTTAGGAGTCGTGAGACAAGTTGCTGGGAACAAGAGTGAAGGAAAAGAGGAACAGCAGAGCGTACTCTTTTGAATTAAAATGTTCAGCTTTTTAATATTACTTTGATAAACTGGTACTGCACGATAGCCGTTTTGATATTGCTTTCAGGTCAACAGCTGACTGAGCCATCACCTTCTCTAGTCGGTGAAGAAGTGGTTGCCCAGGACTATAGCAGTGCACATTCTGTTCCCTGCTATAAATGAAATATGGAATTGTATTGTTTCTGACATGAATTTTCCTGCTACCTGCTATAATGTCAGTTATATTACGACACAGTTAGCCGAGACAGACCAGACATTGTGTGGCTTCAAAGGTCTTCTTATTTTGCTTTTCCAGCTCCCACTGAGGGGAAGTAGCAGCTGAAACCTGAGAAGAAGAAATGCTTCTAAGTTGGTCGGAAGCCTACAAGAACTGCCCACTTAATTATCATCTTTATAACAGCAGTGAGAGAATGTAACACTATCCCAGTCACACAATAGATGTTAGCAATAATCAAATGATAGTTTCCTTTCCTTCTTCATATAGATTCCCTCATGCTAGAAAAGCATCCTATTTTGTGTATACTTTCTAAACAATGTGTTTAAGACATATTTAAATACTTTTATTTACAAGCACCAGAAAACAGCTGTTCAGCTCCAAATGATAGATCTTGGAGGGTGCCAGGGAAATAAACACGGAACCACGTAATGATTCTCATAAACAGTTGAATTTATCTCTTGGCAACTTTTCACAGCACCTTCAGCAAACAGGGCACCCAGGCGTGAAAGAGCAATAATCAGGCACTTGCCCTTAAGTGACAGGCTTTAGCATGTCACAAGAAAGGCAGCCTTTTTATTCTCCCCGCTCCCTGCTACCCACCAAACCCCCACCCCCAATGCCATTCGAGAAATCCATCAGTATACAGAGTCAAACAAATCTCACTCCCTCCAGAAACGTTTTTGCACCTCAGGATGTTTTCCTCCTGGTGAATCCTCTGAAGATTCACTCCAAGTGCATTAGGGGTTTGTGGGGCAATAACACCACGTCATTCTCTAACAAAAGATGTGGTCTTCTAAGAGTCCTTCCTAGCACGGTATGGGAGTGGTCACTACTACCTTCTGGATTTAAAAACGTCTTATATGTCCGTAGACACTGTGTATGGGGTCTGTTGTAGGGAATCTGTGGTTAGGCTAGGACTCTGAGCTCCAGATGGTAGCCTCGCTTCCTAGACAACACCCAATTTCAGACTGGACAAGTAGCTCACCAATCATTCTAGTTTCTGAATTTAACACAGAAGAGTTGTGAAGGATAGCAGAGTATGCCACCCCAAAATATGACTGTAGGAGTTCAGGACATGCCCCCAAAATATGCCACTTTGATATATTGATTATTTTGAGCTGTAGGCATTTGAAAAACAGCAAAAACAGGGAAGGGCTTTTACTGAACTCCCCTCATCTGCCTAAAGACAGATCCTCCAAAAGGAACTCAATTGCCATAAATCCCCTCCCGGGGATTTTCATCAGCCAGGGAAGAGTGACTCTTGTCACAGAAGAGACTAGAAGTCAACACCACACCTAGACAAATTTGCCACAAACTATCATACCTCCCATTTATTCTTCTAAAGGCCCATTCATCCTTCCTAAAAATCTTTTACTCTCCACTAAGAGGCCTATATGCCCCCACCCTTTTCCCTATTAAGATGATATTTAAGCCATCTCATGGAGTTGCTCATTTTTCCCTGCATATCTCCCATGTATACATGACATATACATATTAATAAACTTCTGTTTGTCTTTCTCTTATTAATCTTTTATTACAGGAGTCTCAGCTAAGTCAGAAGGGTAGAGGAAAAATACTTTTTCCTCTCCTACAGTTGACACTGTAGGAGAAGAGTTTTTCCACTTAAGTGGAACTTAACATAGTGGAAGTATCAAAAGGCACCCAAATTCTAGACAAGTGCTATGGCAAGAAATATCAGGTGTTCCATCACCCACATTAGCACTAATGCCAGTGAGTGACGGGGAATGACAGAGGTGGGGAGTGGTGGAGTTGGGCCCCAGCTGACCTGTACTCACTTTATTAGGAAGAAGAGTCAGCTTTTAGAGTACTTGGGATTTTCCCAGAAAATGTGTGAATTATTCTGAATGCACATTTGCCTTCACCAAAACCCTGGAACTAGTATTAACCATTCCGAAAAAAAGTGTCTTCCAGCATCCCATTGATATTTTAAGATTCTCCTGTCTAGGCTAACACAGATGGCCTTGAGATATGCTATAGTGACCATCTTACTGATGAAAATAGGCATTAGCAGGGGCTCAGACCCCCTGTCACAGTGTGGTTTGTGGAAATCTCTCTGAATCCCAGCCAGGATACCATTTAGCTAAAAGTGAGTTGTCTCTGTACCCACGCAAAATGTTTTGTCCTTCCAGTGTTTCCTCATGACCACAACCCAGTGAGGTAGGGATGTTAGCCAATTTTTGTGAATAATGAGCTAAGACATACAAAGACTAAGTAATGAGCTTAAGGTTGCACAACTGCTAAGTGCCAAAGCAAGGTATGCTTTCCCAACTTAGAACTATTTCCACTATCCTACAAAGGCATCAATATACTACACAAGACAAATAACCAGCACATGTTATTGCACATATACTTAATGTTTCTTTTTTTTTCTCTAGGAATCCATCTCATTTACCTATCTGCTTTGATTTTTTTTAATATAACTTACTCATCACATCAGCTGTTAGATGGTAAGCAGGAAATTATTCTATATAAAATTGTTTACCTCATTATTCCTAATAAAATAGTGCTATCCGACATTTACTAAGGCCCTAATAAGTGTGTCATATTCTTAACATATACTATTCCTATGTCTCAAAACTACACTTATATATGTGTGAATGGGCTCAGAGAGCTTGCATGACTTGCCCGTAATAGGTGGTGGAATACAAGCTTAGGTCCACCAGAGGCAGCAATGCTTAAGGGGCTGTATGTACTTACACCTCACAAGTTTATGTGGCTGTGAAAAGTGATTCCATTATTTAAAATAATGAAGTTAGGAAAGGAAGTGTTTTTGAGTGGATAAAATTGTGAGTTTCATTTTGGCATGCTTTTTTTAAGGTGATGGTTAGACAAGCTAGTAGAAATGTATAGGAGGGCACTGAGAAGACCTACAAGAGAAATCAACAGGACATCTTTGGGACATACTCTGAGTGAAGTTGAAATTTTAAGATGTTATTCATTTTTAATGGACAACATTTATTGAAAATAAAGAAGGTTGAAACACACTTGGAGAGTATCCAAAGTCATGGAAATGTTAGGAAAAGAAAATATCATTTTCTGAGTGCCTACCGTCTGCCATACGTTGCCTCACATGCCCACTCTAGCCCAGTGGTTATCAAACAGGGATGATTCTGCTCCCCCCTCAAGGGACATCTGTCAATGTCTGGACACATTTTTGTCACAACTAGGCTAGTGATACTGGAATATGGGCAGAGGCCAGGGATGCTGCTAAACATCCTACAATGTACAGAAGAGCCCTCAACAACAAAGAATTATCTGGCCCAAAACATCAGTAGTGCTAAGGTTGAGAAATCTTACCTCTAGCTGAAAAAGAAAAAAAAAAAAAGACTGTGAAAAAAGGGAAACATTCATCTGGCATTTTGGGGGCAAGTTGTCACAACAAGGAAGCATCTTTTGAGGAGACTGGCTTCAGGGTAAGCAATCAACATTTTCTAGCACGAGTAACATTTTGTTACAGAGTATAACAAGGGCCTTGCCTAAGAAGTTATAAAGGGAAGTGAAAAGTGTCATATAAAAAGAATTTGCAGAAGATGGCGGCGTAGGCAGACTCTGAACTCACCTCCTCCTGTGGACGCAGCCAATTTACAACTACTCGTGGAAAAATTACCCCTGAGACAGAACTGAAAACTGGATAAGAGGAACTCCTGCAACAACGGACAATCCTAACTGAGGTGGAAGAGGCAGAGACTCCCTTCTGGAGAGGAAAACGCCGCCTTCACAAGCCGCCAGCTTCACGGCCGCCGGGAGCAGCTCACAGGTACGCAGCCTCCCTGGAGGCGCGGGGCCCTGAGCCGGGAGTTCCCCCCGCTGTGGGCATTTTGTGGACCCAGCACAATCGAGACCAGCGGCATAATATCTGACTGTGCCTGCTACTAAAACATTGGGGAGCACCCCCAGAAAACCCGGTTCACAAAGAAACTAAAACTGGCTCTTACAGGGCCCGCGCGCAAACTCACCCGTTTCAGGAAGCATCCTAAAATCACCAGAAAGAAAGGTGGACAGTGCTGTGATGAAAAGAGACTCACCTAATAGGCCCTGAGTGCATCTCGGTGAGGGGTGAGACCTCTCCAGGGACTGGGACATTGGTGGCGGCCATTGTTGTGGCCTGGTGTGGGCGTGCTGACACAGACGCCATTGGAGTTCTCCCTGAGGCCTGCTAGCCCAGGGTCTGCCCCACCCGCTAGAGCAGCGATTTAATCCAGCTCAGCCAGGGCAGGCAGCCCACCCTAGAGACTGGCCCCACCCAACAACAAGCCCTCAGGCAACTTGTGGGCCTTCATAGATTGGTGACTGGATTCTCTGCAGCCTGGCAACTGAGCCGACTTGAGCGGGGCAGGGTGTGCACAAGGAGCGGGTGGAGAGTGTGGGGCGGTGGCAGAGTGTGTGGGGCTCCCGCCATGGAGAGACTGGGTCCGCTTGGGGAGGTCGGGGCACTCACACGGGGAAGGACTGTGTTGACTGTGTGTGTGGACCTGTGGGCGGCAGGGCTTGTCAGCTGCAGAAGACTTGTGCTTCTCAAAGACCCACATAGGAGGTTTGCCCCACCTTCCAAAGCCTGAAACAATTGGGTGCTCCCGTGTCTGAGGCCAGCCCCACCCAGCTGCAATCCTCAGAGAGCTGACGAGAAACCCAGTAGGCTAGAGGCTTACAGCAATTGTAAGGCCCTGAGCCTAACAACCTGCCACGCTGGGGGCCTACTCACTTAAAAGAAATACTGCAACACAAATGTGGTATTAGAACTTGCAGCCAACTGTGCTGGGGCTCCCCACACCTGATAAAGAGACTGAAGGGCCCACAACAACTACAAGCAGCTGAGCATTACAACAGCTGGCCAGGAGCGTAACTCAGCCTCCCTGGGCACCTACGGGGAGAGCAAACAGGCCACAACAGAAGGACACACGTAGCCCACATAGGGGTCACCCCTGGAACATTGAGAACTGAGGGAAGCACACTGGAAGCCTCCTAAGGCATCACTTACATAAGGTCACCTATCCAAGAGCAGGAGACATAGCTGACCTACCTAATACGTAGACACAAGCACAGGGAAAGAGGCAAAATGAGGAGGCAAAAGAATACATTCCAAGTAAAGGAACAGGACAAAACCCCAGAAAAGGAACTAAGTGAAACAGAAATGAGCAACCTACCTGACAGAGAGTTCAAACTAAGAGTGTTAAGGATGCTCACTGATCTGGGGAGAAGAATAGATGAACTCAGTGAGAATGTCAACAAAGAAATGGAAGATATAAAAAAGAACCAATCGGAAATGAAGAATACAATACTGGAAATGAAAAATTCATTAGAGGGACTCAAAAGCAGAGTAGAGGATACAGAAGAAAGGATCTGTGAGCTCGATGAAAGACTAGAAGAAATTACCCAAGGTGAACAGGTAAAAGAGAAAAGAATTAAAAAGAGTGAGGACAGTCTAAGGGACCTCTGGGACAACATCAAGTGCAGTAACATCGATATTATAGGTGTCCCGGAAGGAGAAGAGCGAGACAAGGGGGCAGAGAATCTATTTCAAGAAATAATAGATGAAAACTTCCCTAACCTAAGGAAGGAAACAGACATCCAGGTACAGGAAGCACAGAGAGCCCCAAACAAGATAAATCCAAAGAGGCCCACACCAAGACACATCATAATCAAAATGTCCAGAATTAAAGATAAAGAGAGAATCCTAAAAGCCGCAAGCGAATGTCAAGTTACATACAAAGGAAACTCCATAAGGCTATCAGCTGACTTCTCGGCAGAAAACTTACAGGCTAGAAGAGAATGGCATGATATGTTTAAAGTGCTAAAAGGAAAAAACTTACAGCCAAGAATACTCTACCCAGCAAGGTTATCATTCAAAATGGAAGGAGAGATCAAAATTTTCCCAGACAAGCAAAAATTAAAGGAGTTTGTCACCAAGAAACCAGTGCTACAAGAAATATTAAAGGGACTGATTTAAGGGGAAAAGAGAAGACCACAAATAGGAAAAATTATCTATTTCCATGATTAGAACGTAATGGATACAAATACACAAAAAAGAGGTTAGATATCATATCAAAAACAAAAAAGGAGGGAGGAGGGGAGTTAAGAGGACAGCTTTCAGACAGAGGTCAAACTAAAGTGACCATCAATTCTGTATAGAAGAAGAAAGGAACAGAGAAGGACTACTAAAACACTGAGAGAAAAAAAAAAAGTTAAAAAATGGCAGTAAGTACATACTTATCAATAGCTACTTTAAACATCAATGGACTAAATGCTCCAATTAAAAGGCATAGGGTGGCTGACTGGATAAAAAAACAAGACCCATATATATGCTGCATACAAGAGACACACTTCAGACCTAAAGACACTTACAAACAGAAAGTGAAGGGATGGAAAAAGATACTCCACGCAAATGGCAATGAAAAGAAAGCTGGGGTAGCAGTACTCATATCAGACAAAATAGACTTTAAAACAAAAACTGTAAAAAGAGACAAAGAAGGGCATCACATAATGATCAAGGGAAGAATCCAACAAGAGGATATAACACTTGTAAATATCTACGCACCCAATGTAGGTGCACCTAAATATATAAAGCAATTATTAACAGACATAAAAACAGAAATAGACAGTAACACAATAATAGTAGGGGACTTTAACACTCCACTTACACCAAGGGATAGATCATCCAAACAGAAGATCAATAAGGAAACATTGGCCTTAAACGACACACTAGAACAGATGGACCTAGTAGATATGTACAGAGCATTCCATCCAAAAACCGAAGAATACACGTTCTTTTCAAATGCACATGGAACATTCTCCAGGATTGATCACAGATTAGGCCACAAAACAAGTCTCCATAAATTTAAGAAGATTGAAATAATACCAAGCATCTTTTCTGACCACAACGGTATGAAACTAGAAATCAAGTATAGGAAGAAAATCAGAAAAGCCACAAATACGTGGAGATTAAACAAAATGCTACTGAACAATGACTGGGTTAACGAAGAAATCAAAGAAGAAATCAAAAAATACCTGGAGACAAATGAAAATGAAAATACGACATGCCAGAATTTATGGGATACAGCAAAAGGGGTTCTAAGAGGGAAGTTTATAGCGATACAGGCCTATCTCAACAAACAAGAAAAATCTCAAATAAACAATCTAACAATGCACCTAAAGGAACTGGAAAAAGAAGAACAAACAAAGCCCAAAATTAGTAGAAGAAGGGGAATAATAAAAATCAGAGCAGAAGTAAATGAAATAGAGACCAAAAAAACAATAGAAAAAATTAATAAAACCAAGAGCTGGTTCTTTGAAAAGGTCAACAAAATTGACAAATCTTTAGCTAGACTCACCAAGAAAAAAAGAGAGAAGGCACAAATAAGTAAAATCAGAAATGAAAGAGGAGAGGTTACAACAGACACCTCAGAAATACAACAGATTATAAGAGAATACTATGAGAAGCTATATGCCAACCAATTCGACAATCTGGAAGAAATGGATAAATTCTTAGAATCATACAACCTTCCAAAACTGGATCAAGAAGAAGTAGAGAATTTGAATAGACCAATCACCAGTAAGGAGATCGAAACGGTAATCACAAACCCCCCCAAAAATAAAAGTCCAGGACCAGACGGCTTCCCTGGTGAATTCTACCAAACATTCAAAGAAGACTTAATACCTATCCTTCTCAAACTCTTCCAAAAAATTGAGGAGGGGGGGAAGCTCCCTAACTCATTCTACGAAGCTGACATTACCCTGATACCAAAACCAGACAAGGACAACACAAAAAAGAAAATTACAGGCCAATATCACTGATGAACATCGATGCAAAAATCCTCAACAAAATACTAGCAAATCGCATACAACAATATGTTAAAAAGATTATACACCACGATCAAGTGGGATTTATTCCAGGGATGCAGGGATGGTTTAACATTCGCAAATCAATCAACGTAATACACCACATTAATAAAATGAAGAATAAAAATCACATGATCATCTCAATAGATGCAGAGAAAGCATTTGACAAGATACAGCATCCATTTATGATAAAAACTCTGAATAAAATGGGTATGGAAGGAAAGTACCTCAACATAATAAAGACCATATATGAGAAACCCACAGCTAATATTATCCTCAATGGTGAAAAACTGAAAGCCATCCCTCTAAGAACAGGAACCAGACAAGGATGCCCACTGTCACCACTCCTATTTAACATAGTACTGGAAGTCCTAGCCAGAGCAATCAGGCAAGAGAAAGAAATAAAAGGGATCCAAATTGGAAAGGAAGAAGTGAAACTGTCACTATTTGCAGATGACATGATTTTCTATATAGAAAACCCTAAAGAATCCACCAGAAAACTTTTAGAAGTAATGAACAAATATGGTAAAGTTGCAGGATACAAAATCAACATACAAAAATCAGTTGCATTTCTGTATACTAACAACGAAGTAGCAGAAAGAGAAATTAAGAATACCATCCCATTTACAATTGCAACAAAAAGAATAAAATACCTAGGAATAAACTCAACCAAAGAGGTGAAAGATCTGTACACCGAAAACTATAAAACATTTCTGAAAGAAATTGAAGAAGACACAAAGAAATGGAAAGATACACCGTGCTCTTGGATTGGAAGAATTAACATAGTTAAGATGTCCATACTTCCTAAAGCCATCTACAGATTCAATGCAATCTCTATCAAAGTTCCAACAACACTTTTCACAGAAATAGAACAAAGAATGATAAAATTTATATGGAACAACAAAAGACCCCGAATAGCTAAAGGAATCCTGAGAAAAAAGAACAAAGCTGGAGGTATCACACTCCCTGATTTCAAAATATACTACAAAGCTACAGTAACCAAAACAGCATGGTACTGGCACTAAAACAGACACACAGATCAATGGAATAGAATCGAAAGCCCACAAATAAACCCACACATCTATGGACAGCTAATCTTTGACAAAGGAGCCAAGAACATACAATGGGGAAAAGAAAGTCTCTTCAACAAATGGTGTTGGGAAAACTGGATAGCCATATGCAAAAAAATGAAAGTAGACCCTTACCTTACACCATACACAAAAATTAACTCCAAATGGATTAAAGACTTGAATGTAAGACCTGAAACTGTGAAACTTCTAGAAGAAAACATAGGCAGTACGCTCTTCGACATCGGTCTTAGCAACATCTTTTCAAACACCACGTCTGACTGGGCAAGAGAAACAATAGAAAAAATAAGCAAATGGGACTACATCAAACTAAAAACCTTCTGCACAGCAAAGGAAACCGTCAACAAAACGAAAAGACAACCTAACAATTGAGAGAAGATATTTGCAAACCATACTTCTGATAAGGGCTTAATCTCCAAAATATATAAAGAACTCATGCATCTCAACAACAAAAAAACTACCAACCCAACTGAAAAATGGGCAAAAGACCTGAACAGACATTTCTCCAAAGAAGATGTACAGATGGCCAACAGACACATGAAAAGATGTTCAAAATCACTAACTATCAGGGAAATGCAAATCAAAACTACAATGAGATATCACCTCACGCCCGTCAGAATGGCTATAATTAACAAGACAGGAAACCACATGTGTTGGGGAGGATGTGGAGAGAAGGGAACTCTCATACACTGCTGGTGGGAGTGCAAACTGGTGCAGACACTATGGAAAACAGTATGGAGATTCCTCAAAAAATCAAGGATAGAACTACCATATGATCCAGCTATTCCACTGTTGGGTATTTATCCAAAGAACTTGAAAACACCAATTTGTAAAGGTACATGCACTCCTGTGTTCATTGCAGAGGTATTCACAATAGCCAAGACTTGGAAGCAACCTAAGTGCCCATCAAGGGACGAATGGATAAAGAAGCTGTGGTATATATACACAATGAATACTACTCAGCCATAAGAAACGATGAAATCCAACCATTTGTGACAACATGGGTGGACATTGAGGGTATCATGCAAAGTGAAATAAGTCAGAGGGAGAAGGTCAAATACCGTATGATTTCCTTCATTAAGTAGTAGATAATAACAACAATTAACAAACACATAGGGACAGAGATTGGATTGGTGGTTACCAGAGGGGAAGGGGGGAGGGAGGAGGGTGAAAGGGATAATTCGGCACATGTGTGTGGTGATGGGTTGTAATTAGTATTTTGGTGGTGAACATGATGTAATCTATGCAGAAATAGAAGTACAATGATGTACACCTGAAATTTTTACAATGTTATAAACCAATGTTACTGCAATAAACAAAAAATTAAAAAATAAATAAATAAATAAAAGAATTTGCATAGAAAGAACTAAAGTTTGATGGGATGGCAGGTAACAGAGAAAGAGAGAGAAAGCAATAAAAAATGGCCTTGAGATTTAAGATTGAGGCTGATGGGTTCTTCATTCTAATTCACTTATTAAACTTTGCAGCAGACAAGGCATATTCCCACTAATGTTTGTTATGGGTTGAATTGTGTCCCCCCCCCCCCACTCAAATGGCAAAATCCTAACCCTGCAGTAGCTCAGAACGTGACCTTATTTGGAGAATAGAGTCTTTACAGGGGTAATCAAGTTAAAGTGAGGTCAGGGCGGCCCCATGGCTTAGTGGTTAAGTGTGCGCGCTGCGCTACTGGCGGCCCCTGTTTGGATCCCGGGTGCGCACCCACTCACCACTTCTCCGGCCATGTTGAGGCTGCGTTTCCACATACAGCAACTAGAAGGATGTGCAACTATGACATACAACTATCTACTGGGGCTTTGGGGAGAAAAAAGGGGGAAAAAAAAAGGAGAAGGATTGGCAATAGATGTTAGCTCAGGGCCGGTCTTCCTCAGCAAAAAGAGGAGGATTGGCATGGATGTTAGTTCAGGGCTGATCTTCCTCACAAAAAAATTAAAAAATAAATAAATAAAGTGAGGTCATTGGGATGGGCCCTAAACCAATATGACTGGTGTCCTTATAAAAAGGGGAGCTTGGACACAGAGATGCACATAGAGGGAAGATGATGTAAAGAGACAAAGAGAGAAGACAGCCATCTACAAGCCAAGGGGAAAGACTTGGAACAGATCCTTCCCTCAAAGCTCTCAAAAGGAACCAATCCTGCCAACACCTTGACTTCAGACTTCTAGCCTCCAGAACTGTGAGATAATAAATTTTTTGCTGTTTAAGCCACAGTTTGCGGTACTTTGTTATAGCAGCAGCCCTAGCAAACTAATAGAGGTGTAGAGCACAGCAGCTTTTGACTTTGATGATAAACCTCTTTGATGGAATATCTGGTTTCTTTTGCATCAGACATGGATAAAGACACTAAGCATACATGTTAAGTAGAGATAACCAAGGGCACTGCCTACTTGTGGTGACTATTTTATGAAGATTATGAGAAATAGTATGAAATTACTGTGTCACTGTTTAAACACTATGGCAATTGAATGCAATTTACATTTTTTTCCTATAGCCAGAATTTTAGCTATTTGGTAAAAGAAAAAAATCTGAGCATCCAGATTTAAATCCTGACTCCACAAGTGAACTTGGGCATACTAGTTAATTTCTCTGAGTTTCAACAATTCTTGTATCATAGAAACAGTGGCTATGAAGTCCTTGGCTTAGTTCTTAGCACAGAATGCAACTATAAAAAGCAGACTTAATTATTATATTAAAAACCTAGTGCAGTGTACAAGAGTATGTGATCTGAGCCTAACAAATGTACATTTGTCCTAATTCATTTAATTCTTAAAACGTATTCAGTACTTTTGCCAGACTTGTGTTAGTAACTTCACATGTCTGCATTATCTCATGCAATCACCATAATCCTATGAGATGGAGTCCATTGTTATTAGTTATATTATTCCGATTATACACATGGAAAGACTGAGGTCAAGAAGGTTAACTAATTCAGCCAAGGTCACTTAGCTAAAAAGTGGCAGAACCAGCCCAGGAAGTCAGGTCTATCTGGTCGCTTAGCCCATGTTTTAACCACAAGTAGGATGTCCCTCTAATTGCTTCCTTATCAAAGAAAGGCAAGGGAAGAATAATTCTGTAACTGTACTTGGAACTGTAACAAGTGCAACTTATCAGGAACTATAGTGTTTCTCTGATTGAATAAGGTTTTTGACATTAGCTTGCCAAGCCCTACTTCTTACATGCTGAGCTCTAAAAAAGGTGACCTGGTATTTAAGCTTTGGGGGAAAAATTACCATTTGTTTTAGTAAAACATGGAAATTGTCTCCTATGACATTTTCCAAACAACCAGGCTGGTAACTTGGTGGGTTGGGGTGGGGGTGAGGGGTAAGTACTATGAGCTGGGAGAGAAAGGTCTCCTCCTGCCACCCCCTCACCTTCTGGTGCAAGGGCACAGCTGGTGTGCTGGCCTGTGTTCCAGGCAATATGCTTTTTCTGACCTTAGTCCATATGGCAGTGCCTCCCCAACTAGAACAGGAAAGCTGCTTTATTTTACTGAAAATTAAGTTCATATATACATAGTGTTGACAAAGGCATTATAGGAGTAAGAACCATTTGTTAACTTGTAACTTAGCAAGACGCCCCCTTGGAGAAGAAAGAGGTTTTCAAGGAGCCAGGAAAGCGCATTCCTGCTATTTGCTCAATACGAATCCCCCAACATCACTGCCGGCAACCAGACAAAAGAAAACTGACATAGCTGTTGAGGAGTTTATTTTTCCAGATGGCCAACCAGAAGCTATAGTTCACTGGCAAATTAAGTCTCCTCATATAGAGAAAGCCAGCCCAATCCTGTGTTTAATAAAAAGCACAAAGTATGCTTCTCAAACAAATTATTTGGAAATGTGGAAGGTGCTGGAGAGAGTATATAAAAGGAAGCCCTTTCCACATACTGAGTTTCATCTTTCATGTTTGGTCAGTTGGTAAGAAAACAAAGCTGTGAGAACTGCTTTCCAGTTGTCCCGGTGACTCCTGTCTATATTGGTCTAATTCTTCAAAGACAGCCACTTGCCTTCCTACCTCAACAAGGTCAAGCTGTTTCTGTTTCTGGGCTCCCAGTGAGTTGATCTTCCTTCTTTAATATTTCTCTATGGCAAGGAAATATCTATACCTATACAGATATATGATATATAGAACATATAAGTAATGTAGGAGATGTATATATTTATACATATACATTTGTATATGTGTACATTATACATTTATGTTTATACATATACATCTCCTAGATGTGCATATATACATATATATTTCTCCTATATATGATATATGATACGATATGTGATATATAGGATACATGGGTTATGTAGAAGATATGTGTGTATATGTACATGTGTGTGTATATATATATCCTAGATGTATATACATACACATATATCTCTCTCCTAGAGACATATTATACTTCATATATAGATAGATATAGATATAGATACAGAAATAGATACAGATACAGATGCAGATACACATATAAATATAGATATATGCTAGGGCTTTGACTGCATGGGGGCAGAGAGTCAGAGAGCAGGCTGGAATAACGAAAGAAAAGAAAAATCATTCTATCCTACTGTTCAGCAAGTTTAGTTAGTATAATCATAGGTTATATCAATTCAATTTTTCAAATCAGAGTTATGTTGAGCAGGAGAGAGTGAGAGAGAAAATGGTTAGGAATTAAGAGCTTAGTTGTCTTTATGATAATAATATTGATAGTAATAATGATAGTTCTCATTTAATGAAATAAATGCTGAGTGCGTGTCAGGGAGTAGGCTAAGCACTTTGCACATATTTGTGCCATTTAACCTCACTGCAACAGCATGATATTGTAATTTCCATTTCATAGATGAGCAAACAGGCTTAGGAGGTTGTTATTCTGCTAGTAATTGATGGTGGGATCGGGATTCAAAATCTGTTGGTCCTATTCCAAGGATCTTATGCTTAACTAGTATGCTCTCATTTGTTTACTCATTCAGGTCTTCCACAAACATTTACTGAATACCTGCCCTGTGCCATACACTATCTAAATATTGGGCATTTAGAAAAAGACACTCTTTATTCACTGAGCTCTCCATCTATTGGGGGAGACAGTCATAAAAAATAAGTGCAATGTGGTGAAGTATGTGCTAGAAAGGAGTTGTGGAAGGGTGCCAATGGCCCCAAATAAAGTGATCCCTACTGACCCTCTGGAAGGGGAGATGGAGGCTCAAAGGCAGAAAATTAACATCCAGAATACCTATCTTTCTTCTTGTGCCTCAAAACCAAGAGAAATGTTCTAAATAGGATTTGTCTGCAAAAAAAATACTCGTTTTTGTGCTTGGTTTTCCCTAAGATTCCATTTTTAAATTCCATAAAATAGCCCTGTTTCAGATGTAGAAAAATCTATCTCCAGAATTTCTCTTGTCTCTGCTCCAAGTCCACAATCTCTCTCTACCTTGTAGGCCCTCATCCTCTATTGTTTAATGCTTTCCCAATAGATTTCCTGTCCTTCAACTTAGTCCCTGTGCAGCCCAACCTCCATCTTGCTACAGAGGTGAACTTTCTAATAGGAGAAACTGATTATCTCATGTCCCTGCTAAATATCCTTCAGTGGTTCCCCGTGATCCTTACTAGAGTGTGCAGTTTGGTTCACCAACTTCAACTCCCTCCATGCTCCACCTTCATAACATTAACAGCTGTTTATTCAGTGACGACATGTTTCAGGCAGTTTATACAGCCCATCTGTAATAGATTTCACAGAAATCTTGTAATGCAGGAGAGTTTATCCTCATTTATAAATGAGAGAATAGAAGATCAGAGCAATTGAGTGACTCACTCAAGTTCAAGCCAATAATAGATGGCAGAATGACAACCAATATCTGTTATCCTCCCCACTAGACAGTGGGCACTGTAAGACAAAATGCTACATATTTTTCATCTGTGTATTACCAACTGTTAGCATAATGCCAGATAGTGAATGGATGAACAAATGAACAAATGGGTACATGTTTCCAGTTCTGCTGCATATAAAATTTGGTTGTCAATTCCACATTTCTTTCATCTTATTCTCAGATTGACTGCATTTTGTAGACTTCCTGAAATGCCTATTAGAAAATAAAACCTGTTTTTGGTTCCTTCTTTCACTGGGTTCCAAGTGGGAATCCCCAATCCACTTAGACTTCTCTTACCCACAGGTAGAAAGCTAAAGTATGCACGATCATTCCAGTCCTTCGTTATTCACTGTTTGCAAAGGGCTGTCAAAATCCCTGAGATATCAGTATTGTGTGGAGCCAGACTACCTCAATCCATATTCCAGCTCTGTCAATAAGTTGTATGACTTTTGGTTGTACGTGGCTAAATGCATAGATTTTTAGTCGGAACATACAGGATGAATTAGAAAAGGAAGATGTTGCAACTTCCCTGTTGGGATATACAGTAGTGCCCACCTTCAAAGGTTCTTAGAAGAATCGATGAGTTAATATACGTGGAATGCTAAGAACAGTAGCTGGCACAGAGTAAGCATTCCAACTGTGTTTGCTATTACTAATATAATTTTATCTTATCCTTGCGCCCATGCTGCGGTAGGTGGTGTAAATATTATTATTTCAATTTTACTGACAGGGAAATAGAGGAGAGATTAATCACGTTCCAAAGGTCATTGAATTCTAATAACTAGAAACTCATCTCCATGACACTTTTGACTACATGGTACACAGGGATAAAAGGAGTGTATCAAACAGTGAAGGTCTCTCTCTCCTGTTGGCATGGTGAAGAGGCCCCCAATGGGAACACCCTGGTAGGGTCCTCAGTTAGGCCTTTGTATTAGAATTTGCCAATTGCATTTCCACTCTATTCGCTGAGTTCAGGCCCTGAGGATCAAATGAATAAAAGAGTTTTCAGAAAAGTACTTTATTTTATAAGTGATTGCCTTTAATTATGAAGTAAATTATGGATATGTAGACAGAGGTCACTATGTATCAGTCCCCTTCCCCTGACTAATGCTATTTACTAAGCGCTATTTACACATTGGCTTATTTAATCCTATTTTACAGACGAGGAAGCTGAGAGACTACAGCTCAGTATGAGGAGAAGACTCAAACCCTCAGTTGTCATATTTGCAAGACTGTGCCCTCAAACAGTTTTCTATCAAATAGATAATCATAAAAACAGCTCAAAGCCCATGTTAGAGTATGGAGAACTGAGAAGCATGATCTTTATTTTTTTTCTTTTAAAGCTTCTATAAAGTGACAGACCTCTTGTTTATGGTAGGCCATACACCATGTCCTGCTTAATCTAACTGGTCATATTCATGCTGCAATAGATTTTTTTAGATGCCTAATATAAGGCTATCAATTTATGCTAATTCCCAAGCTAATAAGAATGTTCAAAGGAAAATCAGAATGCCATTTGAAAGGAAGAGTAAGATGCAATGTGATTTTGCCATTACACCGTCAAAGACATCCTCTACATTGATGAGAGAGACTGCCCGCTATAAACGGAACAATATATGTGGTGAAAATTATGGAAGACCTAGATGATTGTTTCATCCATTAATATATTGTGAAAATCAATTTTTTTCACCAATAATTATGGAGATGCAGGGAATTTCCTGATGATTAAAGGCCTTCCAGGGGCTATAGACATACAAAGGACTATTCACCCCAGTTTTTCAGTAACCCTTTGGAAATAAATGCTCATTTCCAGAGTCATTTTGCACTGATAGATTATCCTTAGGAGATAAGGAGGATAAAAGTCCTAACAAAGAATACATGAAGATTCTTTTAAACTGGTAGGCAAAAATGCAATATATGTCTAGAAAAAACAGTGCATAGTACTACAAACTAAACTTCATTATCAGAGACTCATTGTTTCAGAGTTTGAAGGTGCCTCTGAAGACAAATTATCAAATATTCATCCCTTTCCTCCTCCCCACACTGTCCACCATATAAAACATGAATCTATCATCTGTATCATATTCTTTACATGAGGTTTTCCCCCCTCTGTAGTTTCTCTGTGGTAATGAGCATTTGATATTTGAAAGCAATAGGTGGGTAAGAACTAGTAGTTCATCTTGAGACATTTGAACGAGAAATAGGAACTCAAATGTACCCAGGAGATTCTATTGGCAGCAATGCTCATACATTTAATAGATAGGTAAGTGTCCTCTCAAATCAATACTGTTCCTTTTCTTTTCTCTGTATTTCTTTTTCCTAACCCTACCTGTCAATCATGGTTCTTTCTTAACCTCCCACAAGCATTTCTTAGCCTCCTAGAAGTTTTACTGATTACCCACTACATGACCTCTCTGAATTTCCATAATATTTAAAGTCCAATCTTCCATAAAAATATATTATGTTTCTTAGATTAAAAATTCTTTGGGGGCTGGTCCCATGGCGTGGTGGTTGAGTTGAGTGTGCTCCGCTTCAGCAGCACAGGTTCGTGGGTTCAGATCCTGGGCACAGACCTACACCACTCGTCCTCCATGCTGTGGTGGCAACCTACATGCAAAATAGAGGAAGATTGGCACAGATGTTAGCTCAGGGCTAATCTCCTTCAAGCAACAAAAAGAGGAAGATGGGCGACAGATGTTAGCTCAGGGAGAATTGTCCCCACCAAAAAACAAAAACATTTGTTTGTGCTATGTTTAATAAAATCTAATCTATTTCTTTTGTTCTTCCCTTATTATCCTCAGTACGTAGGTAGCATGAAACAAGGCAAGGAGAGAATCTTCAATAAATACTTAAGGTTGGAATTGTGATTTGATGGAAAAGGACCCATTCAGTAACCTCACCTAAAAACCTTCACAGTGCTCAAAATTCCCACACACTAAACATTTCTTTGGCATGTCTCATTAAAGCTATTTAAAATCAAACATTTTCATAAAGAAGTAGAAAACCTCATATTATCCTCAATCATTAAGTCTTCAGTATGGGCGTATTTGTAAGACCCACTAGTCACTGTTCAACAAAGCCCTAGGCAACTGAAACCCAGAAGCAATAATTAAAATAGTTAAAAACTAATAAAATCAAACACAATAAAATATTTAGGAATAAATTTAACCAAATTGGTAAAAGACCTGTACACAGAAAACAATAAGAAACTGATGAAAGAAATTGAGGAAGATGCAAATAAATGGAAAGATATCCCATGTTCATGAATCAGAAGAATTAATATTGTTAAAATGTCCATACTACCCAAATCCATCTATAGAGTCAATGCAATCCTTATCAAAATTTCAATGGCATCTTTCACAGAAATAGATATAACAATCCTAAAAGTCATATGGAACCACAAAAGACCCTGAATAGCCAAAAGAATCTTGAGAAAGAAGAACAAACCTGGAGACATCACCCTTCCTGATTCCAAACTATACTACAAAGCTATGGTAATCAAAGCAGTGTGGTACTGGCATAAAAATAGACACATAGATCATTGGAACAGAATCAAGAGCCAGAGATAAAACCATGTATATACGGCCAACTAATATTGGACAAGGGAGCCAAGAAGACTCAATGGGAAAAAGATGATATTTTCAATAAACGGTGCTGGGATAACTGGATATCCACATGCAGAAGAATGAAACTGGACCGCTATCTTATACAAATCACAACAGTTAACTCAAAATAGATTCAAGACTTAAATGTAAGATCTGAAACTGTAAGTCTCCTAGAAAAAACATAGGGGGAAAATCTCCTTGACATTGTTCTTCGTGATGATATTTTGGATATGACACCAAAAGCACAAAAGACAATAAAAGCAAAAATAAAAAAGTGGGACTACATCAGGGGCCGGCCCCGTGGCGCAGCGGTTGAGTGCACACGCTCCGCTGCTGGCGGCCTGGGTTCAGATCCTGGGCGCGCATCCAGGCACCGCTTGTCAGGCCATCCTGTGGCAGCATCCCGCATGAAGTGGAGGAAGATGGGCACGGATGTTAGCTCAGGGCCAGTCTTCCTCAGCAAAAAGAGGAGGATTGGCATGGGTGTTAGTGCAGGGCTGATCTTCCTCACACACACACAAAAAAATGGGACAACATCAAACTAAAATCCTTCTGCATGGCAAAATAAATGATCACCAAAATGAAAAGGCAACCTATGATAATCCTAAGGAATGGGAGAAAATATTTGCAAGTTATATATCTGATGAGGGAGTAATATTAAAAATATATAAGGAATTCATACAACTTAACAGCAAAAAAACCCCCACAAATATCTTGATGAATATGTAACTGCTTCTTATAATTGGAATTTGGAGTATTGACCATAAGCAGTATGTTGAATTATTTAGTGACAGAGGCACAAGTGATTATAACTACTACTTACATAGCCTTCTAGAAACACCAAATTGCTGAGTAGAATCCAACTAATTCATGAATGAACCATATCTAAAAGACTGGACCAATTCTATCTTTCCAGTATTTATGCACATTTGTTCCCTAAAAGGGACAACTATTGAAATCTTACCCAACTCTCTTCAAACAAATCTGCTGTATAACCCTTCAAGCTATCTACATACAAAAATTATTTTGACAACTTTAATCTAATCATAGATATATATAATCTATAAGATTTATATGTATATATAAAACATATATATATATATATATATATATATAAACATTTAAAACAACTCATGGGAGGGAAAGGCTTTTCTTAAAGTTTTCAATTTTTTGGATTATTTATTTTAGTGGTTATATAAATATTCTATCCCCGTTGTTCCTAGTGTTTGCTTAGCGTTAAGATCCCAAATACTTGTCATCAGTGGTAGAGACAAACCAAATATTATAATCATGTCAGTAAATAAAGCAACCCTTTTTTTGAGAATATTTCTACACTTCTCTTCCAATCCAAGAGCTATAAAATTTGTGGGAACATTATTCTCTTAACCAGTCATGTGTACAACAGAGTTGGCCCCATGAATCAATGAAATTACCTAGTTTCCTATTACTGTCTATAAAGCTTAAAAATACATTGCTTTGAAAATGAAACTTAGGAACTATATTTCCAAAAATTTAGAAACTTTCCTTTTCCTATCTGACTATGATGAAATAAGTAAATAATTGAAGAAGAACAAAGGAAGAATGAAAGAATAATCTTCATTGAGAACAATAAAAGGAATCCTAAAAAGCAAAGCTTAAGCAAATGCTATAGTTCTTTTGTCTTGTTTCTAAAGATGTAACATTTTTGGAATCTTCTTGGGATTTTCAATCTTCTTTTCTCTCGCAAAACAAAAACAAACACAAACACAGCACCTATAATCTATGCTTTAATTTTGAGGGAGATTGAGAGAGTGGGATGAACGATTCTTTTACATAGATATTTCACTGTGAAAGACAACATTTTGATGTATTTATTCAAATTGAATGTGTTTTGTGAAAACAGCATTATCTCCTGGTGTTAATATCTTATGATGCTTTTAATTGCGTGTAATTCAGTAGCATTCACGATCATTTGCCAGCCAGCCAACACGGGCACTTCATTTTTCAAAGAACAATACGTGCTCTGATAATCTTTATACTGAATTGTTCACCTGACAGAAAATGGAAATATATACCTGTATCTTTTTGTGAGTTTCCTGTTGCTATTTCTGTTCTGGAGAAACTGTCCTGAGTTAACCAATAAATTGGAAACTCCACTAGCTCAGAAATACTCCCCTGGGGTGATTTGTGTTAAATTAGCATTGCTGGTAAATGCTTTCAAGAAGACTATACAATTATGGCCAGATGAACACATTCCTCGTACGATTTCAGGATTAATATTAGTCTCCTAACAACCTAGAAACAAAGATCATAATTACTGACTGCCATTTCCCCCCATTGTCCAGGTAACTGGCCCTCAATATACGACCAATTTGAAACCTGGGAATCTTGGGAGAAAGCATCACGTCTGCTGTTGGGAAATTGAATTCAAGTGCAGCCCTGCTCCCTGAACACTCATATTCTTCTTTTCTCTTTGTGCTATTTGTTCGTCTCTATTGTGTAGAGCTATCGTTTGTGCACACATTCTGTGTTAGATTTTCTACCCGATTGAGCTTGAAAAACCAAAGCTTAAGTACTAAATGTTTCCCTAAGGCCTGAATGGACTTAAAAGGACATAGGTGCAAAAAGAAAAGAAAGGAAAATAGGGGGAGAAAACACGGCTTGTTAAGTTGTTGCAATAATCTCATGCTGAGAATAAAGACCTTCAGAGTTAAAAGAATGAAAAACACTCTTCTAAATAGATTGCTTGCTTTTGTTGCACAGGTGGCAAGGCCTGGAAATATAAGATACAGGGAACAGCAGGACAGCCTGCTAGCATTTCACTAAGTTTAGAGAATAGTAGAATTGTAGAGTGGTTTCTTCCCACTTTACAAGAGACACAGGCTCTTGACAACTTGGACTTCAGAGTGTTAGTTTGCTGGTATGTTTTCTACCAAGAAATACTCTGGGGAAAAAGTCCATCTCCCTAAATTTTGTAGAGATTTATCCTCCTTCCCCTTTATTAAAACAAAGCCTTTTCACATGGAGCATGGACTCATGATCATCATTTCTTTGGATTTTCCAACATTTAGTTACTGTCATGCCTTTAATCTAAAGTCAGTATCATCTGTTAGATAACACAACTTTAGAGAAAAGGCTGTTAGTAAACACTACCACTTAAAATTATGCAAGAGTAACGTGCCATGGCATTGGGCAATTCCTTTGATTCAGGAACTAAATCACTTCTCTCAAAAAATGAACAATAACTAAAAAGCTTCTTCACAGCAAAGAAAACAATCAACAGAATAAAAATGCAACCTATGAAATAGGAGAAAATATTTGCAAACCATGTATCTGATAAGGGGTTAATTTCCAAAACATATAGGGAACTCATACAACCCAGGAGCAAAAAAACCACAAATAACCCAATTAAACAATGGGCAAAGGACTTGAACAGACATTTCACCAAATAAGACATACAAATAGTCAACAGGTATATGAAAAGATGCTCAACATCATTAATTATCAGGGAAATGCAAATCAAAACTACAATGAGATACAACCTGACACCTGTTAGGATGACTATTATCAAAAAAATAAAAAGATAACAAGTGTTGGCAAGAATGTGCAAAAATTCAAACCTTTGTACACTGTTGGTGGGAATGTAAAATGGTACAGCCACTGGAAAACAGGCTGTAGCTTCCTCAAACAAAAATAGAACTACCATATGATCCAGCCATCTCATTTCTGAGTATATATCCAAAAGAATTGAAATCTAGATCTCAAAGGGATATCTGTACTCCCATGTGCATTACAGCCTTATTCACAACAGCCAAGATATGGAAACAACCCAAATGTCTAGATGAATAGATAAAGAAAATGTGGTATATGTATACAATGGAATATTATTTGGCCTTAAAAAAAAAAAGGAAATCCTGCTGCTTGTGACAACATGGATGAACCTGGAGGACACTATGCTAAATGAAGAGTCGGTTACAGAAGGACAAACGCTACATGATTTCACTTATATGAGGAATCTAAAATAGTCAAACTCATAGAAACAGAGAATACAATAGTGGTTGCCAGGTGCTAGGGGGTGGGGAAAATGTGGAGTTCTTGTTTAATGAGTATAAAGCTTTAGTTATGCAAGAGGAATAATTTCTACAGATTTGCTGTACATGTACCTACAGTTAACAACATAGTATTGTGCACTTCAAAATTTGTTGAGAGGATAGATCTCATGTTAAATGTTTTTACCATAAAAACAAAAAGAAGAACAAAGGGACACAAGGAAACTCTAGGAGGTGTTGAGTATGTCTGTTACCTTGATCACAGTGATGGTAGCACATAAGTCCAAACTCATCAAGTTGTACACATTAAATACATGCGGTTTTCTTATTTTAATGATATATCAATAAAGCTGTTAAAAAATAAGTGAACAGTAAAATGAAATGTAAGAATAATTAATATTGTTTATTGTGAAGAATGGAGAAAAATTTAAATAAATACACAAGTGTTGGCGACTTTCATTGTTGGAGGAAGTCATCAAGAGTATGTGACTGTCGGTTGACCCTTGAGCTGGACCTGGGCAATCAGAGGCTCCTCATCCCCTCCCCTGTCCTTGAAATGTACGTTCTGCCCACCATTCCCACAGCCAGAGCCGTTTTCATGGACATAGCCTTGAGAGAGCAATGTGCTGTTGAGACCATCTGGAAGGTATACATGGCTGAATCCAGTTAAGGTCTGTATATAAAATTTTAAGATTCTACAGGGCAGATGCAGAGATGTGCTTGTCTTGCGTCCACCCGAGACAATCTTCATATGCAAATTCCCTTGCTTATTAAGCCTGCCACCTACGAATCTGGAGTGGTCTGCCTCTTCGGTCTCTCCTTGCCCTCTGTGTACGGGGTCCAGGTTGTGAACCAACATTCATCTGTCTCCAACACAATGTCAAAAATAACATGTGTTGGCCACAACTCATAAGTTATATTTCCCAGCCTTAACTAAAAGAGTTCTAGTAGGATCCTTAATATCATGCACCACTGATTTTAATTTGGTGGCTATTTCCAATCAGGTTAAATATTTGTGTTCCGATGTCATTTTATTCTCAATACAGCCTTTTCCAACTTTGGGAGTTCAGTCTGAAAAGGGGAATCCAACCTGGGGAACTGAAGTAGCAGCTAATAGTTAATATTTATTGAAAGCTTATCTATATTCCAAGCCCTTTGTGAAATGATTGTCAATGCAATATTTTATTTAATCCTCACAACAACTTTATGAAGTGGGTACTCTTATGGTCCCTAATTTAGGAGGAGAAAACTAAAGCTCTGAGAGGGTAACTTACCCAAAGTCACAGTTGTGTTTGCAACTTCACAACCCAACCCCACACCTGTCCTCATGTTGACCCACAATGTAGCAAATCCTTCAAATTCCAAATGCTTTTCTGCATATCAGAAAGTCACAAACACTTCTCTCCTTAATTTTAAAGTAACAAAGTGTCTACAAAGTAAATGTTTTAGTGCATGAAAAAGGGAGGGGGCAAAGAGAGAAAAGAAAATTATATTTACTGAAGACTACAATTGGCTAAACTGTGGGTACATGCTTTCTATTTATTACTTTACTTAATCTTCTCCACAACCCTATGATACAGGGAGTGTCATCTCAACTTTGAAAAGAAAAAAACTAAGGCCTAAAAGGTTAAGTAAACTAGGTGAATCCTCACATTTCATAGAGAATCAGAATGTGAAACTAGGTCTCTCTTTTTCACTTACTCACCAACCAATCCAATTCTACATAAGCCATTTTGCTTCCACCTCTTGGCCATCAGTCTTCTCTTGGGAGTAGAATCACTTCATTGACGTGTTCAGGGAGATATTTATAACAACTCATAGAGCCAGAGAAATTCCTCATTCAGTTATTCATTCATCCACTCATTCATTCAGGAATATTTATTGAGGACTTACTATTTGCCAGGTACCGAAGCAGGGAATTCACCTACATTACCTCCTTAAGCCTCAGAATGACCTTAATTTTTTTGTGTGTGTGTGAGGAAGATTGGCCCTCAGCTAACATCTGTTCTCCATTTTCCTCTTTTTGCTTGAGGAAGATTGGCCCTGTGCTAACATCTGTGCCAGTCTTCCTCTATTTTGTACGTGGGTTGCCACCACAGCATGGCTTGGCGAGCATTGTGTAGGTCCATGCCTGGAATCTGAACCCACAGGCCGCCAAAGTGGAAGATGCGAACTTAACCACTATGCCACCAGGCTGGCCCCCAGAATGAGCTTAATTTTATTTATGCAAAACAGAGGCTTAGAAAGTTGATTATCTATCCCTATTACGTAATTAATAACATGTCCCATCCACCATAGTGCACTGTCTCCTTTGGGAAATAGCCAGACCACATTCAAAGAAAAACCCTGTATGAAACATAATGTTAGTGGTAAGCTGCTATAACATCTCTTCATGGATAAGAAAAAAAGTGTGGCTCAGAGAAAATAAATGGGTTTCTTTAAACAGGCATTTTAAAGATCTGGAGGGAATGGAGGCATCATTGCTCTGAAGTTTCTAGTTAGTTATTAAATTCATGTTCTTCAATGTTTACTGTCTTGTATAGCTCTTCAGGCTGTCAGAAAAATAATAATTCAAGGAAATGCAGAAGCAAAGTATGAGAAATGTTTTCAACTTTACACATCTCCAAAGAATGATTAAATATATGGTTCAGGGGACAATGAACGTTTAGGTCAAATAAAGCAGAAGATTGTGACTTTACTAGTGTAAACTTCTCCCAGATGACTCTCTAAAGGAAATCTAAGGTCCTGATTCAAATCAAAATATCTGAAGCTGGTCTCACTTGGTGTCTATCTCCTACTCCATCTTTCATTCACTTGCTCAAAATTAGTCGTTAAGAATTTACCTTGTTCAAAGCACAAATAGTCCTAAATATTTTCTTGCACTAAATGCCTCAAGTAGATTATGGTGATGGTTACACCACTCTGTAAATATACTTTAAAAAATCATTGAATTGCACACTCAAAATGGATGAATTTTATGGTATATAAATTATATCTCAATAAATGTTATCCCTTTCTGGTAAGAGTATAGGATGGAAGACTTTAGAGAGACATCATTGCCTAGTGGAATAACATAGACCTTGAAGTGAAATAGATTTGGTTTAAATCTTGTCTCAATTTGGTGGTTTTGGGCAATTTAATTAACTTCAATGAGTCTTGGATTCCTCATAGAGAAAATGAGAAAGACAATGAATATCATTACAGAAAAATTGCAAAGAAAAAAGGAAGAAATATTGATGAGTGCCTAGTAGAACATAAGGTATCAAGTTCAATAAGTACTCATTTTAAGAGCTGACAATACACTTTCTAGGACTGAAACTACAAGAGAATGGAAACCTTAAAGTCTGACATTCTCTCCACTGCTGCCAGTGCTGGCCCAAGCCAACAGCAGCCTTAGTCTTCACAGATCCAGTACTCCTTACTTCCTTTAACTAATCATGTCCCCAAGCAAACAGTTCCATCTATCTCCTCTGTCATCCTTAAAGCGATGCCTGCAGCAATGCCCCTACTGATTCTTCTAGATGTTGCTACATGGCTGCCTGAGGTTGGGTCAGGGAAATAACTCTATGTAACACCAGCCTTTAAGAATCAGACCGACGCCCAGCCATTCTCCATAGCAGGGCATAGATCCACTGACTCTGATTCAAATGAGTTCTACACTTAGTAAAGGTAGTTCCCAGTGGTTGCACTGTAGTACCTAGAAGTTCTGATAAAAGTTGTTCACATTTTTCCTGGGAGCTTACCAGCAAATTTTTCTTTCTAAGAGTCACAGGGGATCAAGTGAAAAATCATATCTTCCAAATGGCCCAGCAAGAGATATGCAAAGAAAAACTAAAAGAGATCTTGAGATGCCTTCATTGTTAATATTCAAAGTAAATATTCAAATTCCAAATAGTTTATAGTCCAAGAATTGTGGCACAGTTTAGTGCCACAATTAACTTAATTAAGTTGGTTAACTGCCTTAACCAACTTACATAATGATATTCTTTCTTGAATTTTTGGCTGGGCACATGTTACTTACCCTGTTGTGCTAGGGTATTATGTACTGGATGAGTTAGTAACTTCATAACCAATAAGTCCCAAATCACCTTCTCTCTGCTATATGGCACAGCTTTCTGGGATGCCAACCAAGTGCATGCCTATTAGCTCAAATAGATCCAGAGATCTTATTTGAGGAAAACATTGATCCTTTCTGCTTGCCCCCATGATTTCTAGGAAGAGCTGACAGTGACTGGCCAGATATCTTGGAAAAAAATAAAAACTCCAATTGGGCTCTTAAAAGTTTCTAAAGAAAAGTCTGCTTCCCAAATGACTAGTATCTAAAGTCTTTAATCAACAAAACATAATATTTAAGACCCAAGTTTCTTGTCTCAGAAATAAGGCATAAATAGCTTGTGACCCCAAATTGGCCAAAGGCTCAACTCACACGTCTGATATTTGAGAAAGACAGTGTAATGGATATGTTAAGTTTTTGTTGCTCTCAATTCTCTATGCTCTGGATTAAATGTGTGGTTTATTGAAGTTTATCCAATAACATACATCAACTAGGATTTAATATTTTGTCCCCATGTTTATAAAAGAAAACGAAAAATACAACCATTTGAATAAAGTTGCACTTTTATAAAATCTTTATGCACCATTTTATTTATATAGACTATTAGTACAGGGACTTTGTCTTACTTGTCTATATATGTCAATACCTAGCACAGTGCCTGATCATATAGTAGGTGCTCAATAAAAGAAGAAAATTAATTAATTAACTAATTTGGACCAGTAAATATATAAAGAGCAATAACTTGACCTTCAGTTCAATGTCAGTAAAAATGCTGCTCCTGCTCAGAAAATTACGTGTTTCCTCTTATCTGACAAATAGCATTACATATTCCAACACTTTTCACTTTTTGTTTTAGCAGTCAGGAAACTCTAGGCCAAATTTTGCGTTCCACCATAACTTTTGCAGGAATGTCAAAAACACAGCATTATGAGGAAATTACAGTGCATTCTTATTCATTCATTAAAGCACACATGGGCAAACATTGTTAGCCTGACTCTTGTTGCCAAATGTAGTTGAATGCAATAAAATTGCATTTCACTTAAGATAATCTATACTGCTCAGGGGCATTCTTTCCCCCCTTTTCCATAAATTCAGGCCAATGAGATTTTATCATATGCATATTCCTACTTAATATGACCTTAGAAATAGAGTCCAGAACAGAACTAAGACCTCTAAAAGCCAATGTATTAAGTATTTCTAGGCAGAAAGTATTCATTCAAAATGTACAAATCTCTTTTGAGGACCAGATGGACTATATGAACAAAAGTTGTATATCTGCATAGCTTACCCATGCTCCACGTTATAGGAATGGTTTGTGACAGAGTGAGTTCCCTAACAAATTAAAAAACTTAACATCAGTAGTTTCTCATATAGCACTAGCAGGCTCTTTTTCAAAGGAGAAAGAACTCTTCCAACAGAAGCCAGTAAGACGATGGTCTCCAAAAGGCAGGCAGATGGTAGTGCTAGTCTTTACGACACTGGTTTTACAAAAGCATAAGGTTCAAAATAATTCTGATGTTGGCAGCTGTATATAACTCAGTACTTGCGGTGGCTCACGGATAAGGAATGATAATCTCTTCTCCTTTATAAAAGGGATAAATCCGAATTTGTTTGCACAGACTAAGGTTGCAGAGAAGGCCTGAAGTATAGAGGGCTCATAAGCTTATTTGGTTACAGATATGATCTTTAACTTTCCCTAGCCTGGGAAGCCAAAAATAAACATTTCATAACTTTTAATGTGTGGTTAGCAAATATAGCTGGCCCGTGGTCGTGTCCCTGTAGCCTGGAGTCCTGGACAGAGTCAGCTTAGCTGGATGCTTGTAGCTGCCTGCTCAGAGCCTTCCCCTGTAGTTTCAAAAGAACAGAGTCTTTTTTATCCTCTTAGCTCAGTTGCTATAAACACTTGCTGTATGTTAAATGACTTCAGGTCCATCCAATCCGATTTGCACATCATTAGTCTGTGCAGGATGAAATGGATGCCTTTGGATATTTAATTTTGTTAAATACTGAGATCTTTGTAAGTGAAAAGCCCTTCATATAAAGTATTACATCACGGTTGGCTATCATTCCTGTTTCATGAATCACTGGTACCGCTAAGTTGTCCTTGAAATTTCAAATTCACTGTAGATGCTTCCAGACACATACAGTACTTCTTTTTTTGTTTTATTTATTTATGTTTCGATTTGGATGCCAACTCTGCAATGAAAGAATGTGCAAAATTTAGCATCAGAGCAAATGCCCTCCATGTACATCAAAAACGGAAAAGCAGCATTACAGACCCGAAAGGAAAAAGCTAGTCCAAATGCCAGAAAAATTCATCATAGGTCCGTGCTTTACCCTGACTTAACACACCATTATTCAGGACCATCACTCACCTTTTCTATTTCTCTTTGGTAATGGCCATATTAATACCTGCTACAAGCCTCTACTTTTTACATGCATTCAGGTTTGGGTTAAAAACCGATAAAAAAGCAAATAGCTACATCTACTTATAAAACTTTCATTTTGAATTTTGACAGAGCTCACGCAATAACTGCTTATAAGTACAAATAGGACAGATGATGACTTTAAAAAACTAGATTTTAAATAGAACAACAATCAGTGCTTTAAAAGCTGCTCCTGTGATATTATCACATTGAGGTGACTGTGATGGTTCACGGCCTTTTCTGAGATAGTGTTTTAATGCTGCTCTGGGACCTGCCTTCACTGAGATGTCATTGAGGTAATGAATTGCTACCTTAGCAGCGACACAACAGAAAAGAAGCTTGACAGTGCAAACAGCGTCACTATCATTTCTTGGGAATACCCCAATATCATTTTTCTCATGAAGTTTTCTTGTGGCTGCTGGATTATAGGCATGGAGCCAAACACATCTGGAATACTTACCCAATTTCAGTGTCCTATCATTTTGTCTGCAGCATTCCTGGTAGCAGATCTTACCTGAGAAATTTCAGGTCCTGCAGATAAAGAGGATCTATTTTGCATGAGCAACACTTCCACAACTCTTGGGTCAGAATTTTTTTTTTTATGAGGTTGAGTTTTCATTAAGATTAAAGACAAGGGAGGTTCTTTGATATTTATTGAACATATTTTGTGGTAAGAGTTTAAAATACATGTGTGTCTCATTTAAACTCCAAAATAGCCCTGTAAAAGAGAGTACCGTATCCTTGCATTAAAAATACAGAAATTGAATCTCACAGGTCCTTGTTAATTGCTTTCTTCCAGGAAATATTTTAAATAACTCATCGAAAATGTGACACGAAGAGCAACCACGATTCTACCGAAAATTACCAAAATTGTGGCAGATTTTTTTTTAATCCAAAACATTGTTGAGAAACAAGAAATGGGAGGAATTCCTGAATGATAGAAAGTGGATGGGATTATGTCTTAGAAAGTCTAAATCAGGGGAAAGCACAGTTCAAAACACACCGTGGTGGAAACTGTGGCAGAGCTAGGAGTGGTTGAAAGATCTTCAGAGCCAGAAGCGATAGATGCAGGACATCATGTTTGGACCTGAAGAAAGCAGCAGGGGACTCTTTGGAGAACTGCAGAGGGCAGTGGAATTTGCCCAGGTTAAAGCCAAGATTATGGACACTGAGACGAAAGAGGCAGGACATGGCTCCAGGTAGCCCCATGCCCCGAAGGTAGCTAGTGGCAAACTCAACAGCACGTTTCATGCCTTTCCTATGGTCTGCAAGCAAATAGAATATCATCCATAGACAGGTGAATGGGGAATTTCAATCATAAGGATGACTGTATAGCTAAGAGTCACTAAGCTCAACATTGAAGAGACAATAATTCTCCGTAAAATAATTATAAATTCAATATGATCTCAGCCAAATTTGTAACAGGAATTTTATGGGACTAAAGTCAATTTGGGAGGGACAATTGCAATGATATCAAAACATACTATAAAGCTACAAAAAATGCAAGCAGTATATTAGCACAGGACTAGACAAGTAGACCAATGGAACAACCTGGAGAGTTAGAAGAGGTAAATGTGCAAATGTGTGTGTGCATGTCTGTGTATGTGCATGTGTGTGTGTGTGTGTACGAATATATGACAGAAAATGGAAGTAATATATAAGAGAAAATGGAAATTTAAGTTACCAGAGAAAGGTTGAATTTTTAAAGAAGTGCAATTAGCCCTTTAAATATAGATTAAATTAGAACTCTACTGAACGCCATATGCAAAATAAATTACAGAATGATTAAAGTAGTACTGTAAATAAGAAAAGTGTTTTAAAATTTCAAAAATAGAATAATGACTTTTTAATCTTGAGGAATAAGAAAGAATCTCCCACAAACTAAAAAAAATGATTAACAGATGAACTATGTAGAAATCTTAAAACTTCTTCTTGGCAAAGATCATCAACAACAACAATAATAATAGTAAAAGACAATACTGAGAGAAAATATTTGCAAAAAGTTTTAGAGACAAGTAGTAATTATTGTTGTATGGAAGGACCTCTCATGTTATTAAGAAAAGAGGCAATGATCTTATAAAAAATTGGACAAAAGATACAAAGAAAGAATTCACAGAAGGAAAAACTGTATACTAAGTATATATGAAATTATGCTAAACCTTAATAGTAATCAGGGAAATGAAACTAAAACAATATCATTATATAACTTTTACCCTCATATTATATAAACTTTTAAAATTTGGTAATATCCATTTGAAGTCATAAACCTTTTATAAGAGTACTTTTGTCAATACCTACCAAAATGTAACATTTCCATAAACCACATACATGAATTTTACGTCTATGTATTGAGCCTATAGAAATTCATATTTGCTCAAGATTCATGTATAAGAAAGTTCATTGCTGTATTTTTAAAAACAAATAAATCAATCTAATTTCTGTCGAAGAGTAACTAAATAAATCATGGCCCGTCCGTTCTATGGAATACATTGCACTTAGTAAATAACGATGTATATCTATACAGATTGACCAAGATAAACTCTTAAAACAATAATCTACCTCATAATGTATGGTAAGATCTCATTTATATTTTTCAAGTGTATGTATGTGAGTATGTGTGTGTGTACAAGAAAAAAAGTATGTGTGTAAATGCAAGAGATAGTGGATTATTTTGAACTAAGATTTTTGGTGGAAGAGAACTGGCTGAATTTGACAAAGGAAATATCTTTCATAAGGTATACAGCAAATTTTTAAGTTTCATCTCTGCATGTGTACATAGAGTGCGTACAGCTAAGGTATATACACTTTGTCCTATAGGCTTAAAACAAGCCTTTGTATATCAGCCAATAAAAATTCTCTAATTTTATAGGCTTCGCCTAGCAAAAATATTTCTTCCTCCCTATACCTAATGGAAATTTCATAAAAAGAAATTACAATATTTTAACAACATCTAAATGAAATCTAAGTTATCAGTAATTTTGTTTAAAACATAACATTTGCAGTTCTACTCGTTAATTCAATTATGTGGAATCATTTTATTTTTTTACTTTCAAAACCAAGAGAACAAAATATGTAAATAAAAAAGAAAACTGGTCTGGAGGAAAAAAAGACTCTAAAAACTTAACCATGGAAATGTCTCTTTTTGAATTTACCACAGCTTTTTACTAGACCTTAAATCATTTTAACACTCACTCCATGGATAAAAATTCTAATTTTGCTTCAGTTACTTGGATATTTGAGACCAAATGAGTTTAAGGTATAAATAACAAAAATAATTACTTTAAGCTTTCCATTTTGGCTAGGAAAACCATTATGTTCATACTTGGCAAGATTTCCCCACATAATCTAATATACAGCTAGCCGATGCATTTGGCATTTTTCTGTGTATACAATTTATTCACTGGTGTCATAAAATAACATTAAAAATGAGGTAGTCTTACAGTTTTCTTTAAAAAATTAAAGATGAGTAATCTGTTTTGTTGTAAGTCTTTAGAACTAAAAATAGTTGAAAACAAGTTCTTGTATGATTGCAGTAGCAGTACTCAATGTTAAACAATAACTGGAAACAAAACGAGAGAATATCATTCTCATCCATTACAAAATCTCTTCAAGAAAGATTTTTCTTCTTTAATTCTAATCAGAAGCCATAAAATCCTCTTTTTGTTTGTGTGTATTAGTTTTAAGGATCTTCACAACGTTCATATAATGTCCGGAATTAGGAGACGTGAGAGCTTAAATAGAATTTGTTAAATTATTTCTCTTCTTGCATTGAGGTTTTTGAGCTCCTTGTAAAAGATAAAATTCATTTCAACACTCTCGCTAAACGCTGGTCTTTGGAAGCTGCAATGAATGGGCCAGAGGCAAGAACAGGTTTGTGTGTAGAAGGCAGAAGTGCGAGGATTTTGCATTTAAATTAAAGCTATAGCCCAGGAGTTTGGAATGAGACTAACTGATCTTTGAAAATATATGGACAAAGTTCATTGCATTCGGACTATGTAATTCAGACTTATTGCTCTGAGGTTTTAATGGTTATTTTGAAAGACTGCATTTTAAATGTGACTTTTGTAATGGTCAAGTAATGGTACACAATGATAATTTAGACTCTGGAAATGCACAGATTATTTTCCTTTATAGGTCTGTCTCCCCTACTACACTGAATTCCAAGAAGATGGGGATAAGGTTTACAAATTTTCTGAATCCTCAAGACCTAACACAGTGACTATTGGAGTAACTGCTAAATAAAGTGCTAAGTAAATTAATACATTAATGCATCAATGAGTCGATCAATCAATCAATTAGAAAGTGATTCAATATAGCCTTTCCAAATTGTGAACAATCATTATAGCTTTATACAAATTGGTAGATAAACCAATAGTTATTAAGTATTAAGGGCCTACCATTTATTTAGTCATATGCTTATCTATCTGTTGGAGAATATTTTTAAAGTGTGAACAATGGTTCGTATTCTCAAGAAGCTACAATCTAGTCAAGTGAAAAGACAGGAAAACACTATGAAATGACAACAACAAAAAGCAGCCAGCACGTGATTAAGTAAAAGTGTGTAAAAATCCAGAATCAGGAAGGCACACGGCACAGCTGTCTAAGAGTCCAGCACAAACAGCCAACCTACAGATGTGTGAGCTAAATAAATGCTATTGTTTATGCCATTGAGATTTTGGGATACTTGCCATGCAGCAATGGTTAACCCAAGCACCTCCAATGTCCCAACCACCATAAAATTCTGAGGTTTACTTCCCAAATCCCCTTACCAACCTAGTCTAAACCACTTTTATCTCAATCTGAACCACTGCCACCACCTTGCGGTTGGTCTCCCCGTGTCCCTTTTCCTCTCTCTTGTTTTTGTCACGGTGCATCTAGAATGATCTTTTAAAACGCAAATCTGAATATATTACCTGTTTAAAATCTTCTGATAGCTTCCCACTGAACTTAGGATAAAGCCCAAAATTTTTAATGCGCTACAGGGCCCCACGTGACACGTCCCCCGCCCTGTCTCCAGCCTCATCACAGCCTCTCTTCCTCACCCACCACTCCCTAGGCACACTGGCTTTTTATTTTTTTCAGCTTTAAGAATACACCATGAGTCTTCCTTTTTCTGGAACTTTACAGAGATTACTCCTTAGCTTGCGATGCTCTTCTCCAAACCCCACTTTCCTACCCTGATTAACTCCTACTTATCTTTCAAATTTAGCTAAAATATCACTTAACAAGCCTTCTCTGACCCTATAGTCTATGATAAAACCCTCTACTATGTGCTCCCATAGCATCCTGTATTTTTCTTTCATGTCACTTATCACAATTAGTCATTATGTATTTATTAATGCAACTTGGATTAATATCAGCCTTTTCCACCAGATTGGGATGGCAGGGATCATGGGTCTCTGGTTGACTACAGTATATTCGGTGTCTCTAGTACGTTCAGGACCACAGTAGGTGCTCAATAAATATTGGTTTAATCAATTCTGATATCTAATGGGCTTGTTCAGGCTCTTTTCCATACCATGAAGCACAACCAAACTATCTGAAACATTAAAAAAAATTTGCCTCCAGTCTTTGTTGCTTTGAAATTGGAGCAAATATCTTTATAAAGGAAAATGTGTACTTATGTTATTTAGAATACTGTAGCACTTTTCTGCCTTCTTTCTATTTACAGTCCACAAGAGAGTGTTGGACAAATAATATCTCTTATTTCCCTGTGGGGAATCTAGATTCATAAATATTCCAAGCTTTAACCCACAATGGAGTTTCAGGGTAAGATAGATACATAAAGAGATGGATGGGTAGAGCAGTAGGTGAATAGATTGATCGACTGATAGATAGAGACAGATAAACAGACAGCTAGATACACAATGTCTTTAGCTTCGCTTGCTCATGGGTCCACTGGAACTCAGTTGATCTGGGCTGGGCATGGATGCAGCAGCATGGAAGTTCACTGAAGGCCCAGGATACAGCTGGCATACTGTCACTTCTTATTCTATTAGCCAAAGCAAGTCATAGGGAGGAACCTAAAGTCAAGGGCCAGAGAAATATGCACTGTCTCTTTAATGGGAAGAACAACAGTCACATACAAAGGGTGTATACAGGGAAGGGTAAAGCAAATGTTTGGGACAAATATGCAATGTACTGCAATAGATAGGAAATGGAAATATCAAAGTGGAGTATATCTATACTACCAATTAGATACAGAATTAGTCTAGCGAGGATGAAGGTTTTTCGTGGCATTGGTAAAGAATTTGTTCCCTATATCTATTTTCTGTTGATCTGAAAATATCATGCATGACATTTTGTGTTGATTAAGTTGTTTTACACTTTTGTATAAGGAAATTTATACTGAGCACTCTAATTCTAGTGTTTAACTACAAATGGGATAACCATTTTTGTCTATTCGGGTTTTAAATCATGGAAATAAAACCAGCTCCAAATAACACTACTCCTCAACTTCATGTCATTATAATTTATCCCAAATTATATATCTAGTTAAAAGATTACCTGTAAATATCAATCATCTTCTTGGGGGAAAAAGATTTTGTTCTCATGATGATGAGACTTAATGTCCTTGAAGTCTGTAAGATGGAGAAGATTGAGAGCCGCTGAACTCACAGAGTCCTGCAAAGCTCTTTGGTTTTCAATTTTTAATTAGGTTCCCAAATCACAATGGTCTATATATTTTATGATTTCCAAATAAATATGATGTTGACCAGCTGTACTATATCTGTGTCACTGGGCTGTGTAAAAATAGTCTGTCTTAACTGTTTTTGGTTTCAATAACCATTTTAGGACTTTATTTACAGTCGTCCTCCTTTATCTGTGGTTTCACTTTCCACAGTTTCAGTCACCCACAGTTAACCTCGGTCCAAAAATATTAAATGGAAAATTCCAGAAATAAACAATTCATAAGTTTTGAATTGCATGCCATTATGCGTTGCATGATGAAATCTTGCACCATCCAGCTCAGCCCCACTCAGGACTTGAATCATCCCTTTGTCCAGCGTATCCCACACTGTACACACCACCTGCCCGTTAGTCACTAAGTAGCCAGCTTAGGTATCAGATCCACTGTCATGGTATCACAGTGCTTGTTCTCAGATAACCTTTATTTTACTTAATAATGGCGCCAAAGCACAAAAGTAGTGAGTTGGCAATTTGGATATACCAAAGAGAAGCTGTCAAGTACTTCCTTTAAGTGAAAAGGTGAAAGTTCTTGACTTAATAAGGAAAAGAAAATCGTATGCTGAGGTTGCTAAGATCTATGGTAAGAACGAATCTTCTATCTGTGAAATTGTGAAGAAGGAAAAAGAAATTCATGCTAGTTTTGCTGTCACATCTCATATATGTATGTGTAGGAAAAAAAGACGTAGTATATATAAAGTTTGGTACTATCCACAGTTTCATGCATTCAGTGCAGGTATTGGAACATATACCGGACAGATAAGAGGGGACTATTGCATGATGTTTCCAGCACAAATTATTATATGCTTAATAGGAAACAAAGAACTCTTAGCAACCTCATTAAATCACTTGCAATAGGAGACACACTGGACTGAGCCACAAAAATTTATCAATTGGACAATACATGGTATATTTAAAAGACAAATGAATAGAGGAGAGGCTGAAGGAAGCAAATATATAGAATATTTAAGGATTTTAACCTGTGGGAATGTCAATTAAAGTTCAGAGGAAAGTAAATGGCTATAATTAATACCTGTTAACTGCTTTTGGCCTTCAGGCTCACCCTGCCCAATGATGCATAATAATTAGAAAACATTTCATTACTAACTGGCATCAGAGGATTAAATGTGTGTGAAAGAGCTTTGCAAACTATAAAGTTATAAAACAGGGTAGCTGTTTTTTCCATTATTAGTATCAAATGATATACCAAGTAGGCAGGCCGTTTGCAACTTCACCAATAAATATTTAGTGATTGATAAACTTTGAATACGTGTACACACCGTAACTAAGGGGATATGTAGACTATTCTTCCCACTAATCACGGAAGCACAAATCAAATTTAAGATTTTACTGAGAGTTATATTTCTAATTTAGAAAGATATTACTATGAATATTAGTGCCACCCATGTATTTTCAAATATAAATTCCTCATATAATTAACATGAAGAAAGACTATATTCCCCTATAGTTTTACTACGTTTAAGGGGAAGGGAAACTTCAAATCAATCCCATATATCAATCACGTTTATGCCCACTTACATATTTAAAAATAAAATGAAACAATTAATGATCAGAGAGCTTCAAACACTGCCATGCAACCAGAAAATACTGGATGTGGGATTTGAATGAAGGGTCCATCAAATTCCTTAGTCCAAAATGCCTCTCCCATATAAAATTGATTTAGATATTTAATTTATATATATGCATATGGACATATATATTCAAAGTTACTACTCACTAAAATTCAAATTCCATACCAATTTGTTCTCTAAGAGTTCTGAGGCCTCTGAAAGGTGTAGGAGAGATGTGAGGCTGGGAGCTGTCTGCTAAGTCTTTATGTCCCTAGCATTAGTCCATTAAAGAGTAGATCAATAATTGGTTGCAGTAGTTGGATTTATTTATTGAGATGTTTTCTCATGTGACATGGTAACCAAAGTATACCATTCCATACTCAGTAGCTAAACATGTCTTCTATTGACTTGCTTGTTCAAAGTCTTTCTGATAGGCTTGCTCCATTCAATCATCCATCCAACCAACCAATTCAAGTACCTTCTCTGTACCAAGCATTTTGCTAGGAGCTAGGGATACAGGATTGGACAAGTCATATTACCTGCCTGCAAAAGTTTATGTCCTAGTGAGAAGACACATCTGTATATGAATAACAACTAAACAATAGGATAATTGTTTTAATGGAGAATAGATCTGCCTGGGAGAAGATAGAAAGTCTTTGATCTGAAAACTGATGGATGCATTTTCAGGAGTGTGCCATATATTTAAGGCAGAGCTATGATAGTGTGGTTGTTTGGGGGGAAGAACAGGTGCTCCTATATGGCTGGAAAGTAAAGTACAAGGATTATAGTATATGGAGAGCTGACAGGTCAGAGAGTCAGAAGCCAGATGACTGTTTAATTTACTCAAACATAAAAGGTAAAGAGTAATTGGTCTATAGAATATACCGGGCCCTTCTGCGTAATCTGTTGGAATAACAAAGGCACCTTGCTAGACCTCCATAGATAAATATGGGGGCCACAGAATATAAAAAATAAGCAATAACTTTTAGCAGCTGTGAAAACTAGAATTTTATTCACCTGTCAGAAACAAAAGGAAATTCCTGCTGGGTACAATGGAGATCAAACAGGATGGAATAAAATATAAGGATCAATGACAAAGAAGCAGAGAAAACTTTAACTGAATCTCACTCTATAACTCCGGACTACGAGGAGTTAGAAAACATCCAGCCAAGGCCAACATGGTGGAGCTTCCTTCAGAGGCAGTGGGCAGAGGGCCAGAAGAGGGCTAGCATGGCGGGCATGTCCATCTATCAAGATGGAAAAACAAGAGGAGGAAAAGTCATAAAATGTATGAAGAACTGTATTTCAAAGGAGAAGAATTACATTAAGAATCAGAGAAAATCAATGAGAATTGAGAAACAGGAGAAAAATGCAGGGCAAGTTTGGATTCATGTTCTCAGTAATATGCAAGAAAACATGCCAGCTTCTGATATCAAAGTAAGCAGTCACAAAAACAGATTGCTTTCTGAGATCAGAGAAGACAGCATGGACACTAAAAACTCAATTGTAACATTACCACATACAAAGGAGAGAGTAAGCCATATATACAAAAATGCAGACAATGCAATTAAAAATTATAAGACAAACTCTAGAAATTTTTCCAGAACTAAAAAAATAATTAATAAATAAATAAACAAGATAAAAGAAAATAGATTTGGAGACATCTGTGTGTACTAGAAACAAAAGAGCATGCAGATACTGAGCAATAGTTAAAGAACAATGGAAAAAGTTCTGGAATGAAGCAAGGCATGAGTTTTCAGATAAAAAGGGTTTTACCAAGTAAGAGTACATCTTACCAAGTAAAAGGTCAAATCTTAGATGTACACTGGATGGCAACAAATTTTTAGTCTTTTATTTTTTTTAAAGTCTTGTACTTTAAGTATTTTACAACTACCAAAGCAAAGAAAAGAAAGGAAAATATTACCTTAAAAAGGGCAAAAAAGGAATCGGTTTAGAGCCAGACTTCTCTTCTACAGCACAAAATACCAGGAATCAATGGTTTGGAGACGAAATGATTCTGAAACAACAATTCCATGTCCAGTCAATCAGTCTTGCAGGTTCAAAAGTAACTTAAAGTTATTTTAGACAAGTAAGGGAATGTGACACCTATATTCTCGTCCTGAGAAATTGCTCAAAAACATACTCTAGCTAACTAAGAGGTGAACCCAAATAAAGAAATCAGCTATGGAAATTTCAGAATAAAAGAATTGATAGTAATAAAATAATCCAATCAAATACTCTTTGTATTTTTAAATATAGTTAATCTTGTAATTAGAATATAATTATTAATAAGTCCTTAAACTTCAAAGTAAATATCAAAAGTGTATCTAAAAATTAGCCTTGAAAGAAATAACACTAACCTGGACCTAAATCCCAGCTCACATGGAAAAATTAAGAAGGTAGAGAAGGAGGGAATGAAATTATTACCTGCCAAAGTTTTCATCATATTCAAGACAAATCATTAAATAATATTTTATTCTTGATATTTATAATTACAGAAAATATATTTATTTATATATTCTATACTTTAAAAACTTTCTCAAAATTAAAATATGCTGTTTATAACACTAGCAAAATAAAAAATAATTGCAAATTTAAAGGAATTAAAAGAAAAACAAAAAGCAAATAATTTCTCTTTTTACACTATCCAAGTGATAACAATCTGCTAGAACTTTTGTATATCTTGGGATTTTCCTCTTTGCTTCCAGATTAGCGAGCACTAATTAAATAAATCTTAAAAAATTCAGAACATCATGTGGCATTTGTCTATTTTTCTTCCTCACAACCTATCCAAAAGAGTAATTTCTCTACCAAAAAAATAAATAAAACAATATTCTGATCAAATTAGGCATCACTGGAATTTAAAGGACTACTTTGAAATTCTATTGTGTATTCTTATGGAAACAATGCTATATCCAAAAATAAATGCTAAAAAGCAAAAATTATAAGCGTACAAAAGCTTAAGATAAGAGGTTATATAGCTTTAAACAGGTAAGGCAGTGAAATAGAATGAGAATGCGTGGTGGTGGAGTATAACATTTATCCACGGTAATATACACCACTCTACAGAATATACACTTTAAGATCCTAGGTCTTAGTTTGAAAACCAATTACAGTTACTTAGAAAATGACACTTCTTGCTCTGGGAATTGGGAACGACTACCTACAGCAATGTTGTTGCATCACTTGCGACATCGGGGCCTTAATGCATTCTGTATCATAACTCTTCCCATGGGTGCTACTTTCATTTGTTTAGAATGTTAAACACAATGTAATAAGCACATCACTTGTCTCCATCTATTCATCACAGATTCATTTATCTGTCTAAAGCTCTTTTATTTTATAAAGGAAGAAACCACTGTTTAAAAAATATATGCCACAGCTCTGAGGCTTAGTTTTCACCTCTGTAAAGTTAAGATGTTGGATTAAATGACCTCTGAGTCCCTCTGAGCTCCAAATCCTATAATTCTACCATCTGGTCACCTCAGGCTATAGAGTTCAGTGAAGTACTTAGCATGCAGACTAATTGAAAAGTATTTACGAATAGCTAAGGTAAAAGCACTTTAACATTTAGATTTTTAACTAGTACAAGCCTAATTTTTAAAACCAGCAATACCAGGACTTCCCATTCTTCTTTTCTTCTTCCACCAAACAAGGCATATTTCAAATTAAATAAGCATAGAGTTTGTTCAACAAACTTGTTTAAATTGCGGCTGGCAATTTGTCAAAAAAAAAACCCAAATCTAAGCCATGAAGAAAGAACTTGAGTTTTTTGCAGAGATTGTAGAAAAATAATTATGAGTATAAATACTACATCTTCAGGTAATGAATTTGATTAGACCACAGTTACCTTTGTAATAAATATGCCAAAACATGGCAACTTTCCATCAATTATATTGTGCTCTGTTATATTGGCGTTAGGCATGTTGTAACTTAAATTTCAGAGGCAGTACACAGTCATTCACTTAAATTGCTCTACATAGAGACTCTATTACATTCATGATCATCAACTGTGCTCAGAAAATGTAACTAATATTTTCCTTAAAGTAACATGTCAAATGCCAGGAAAATTTGACTCTCTATGCCCTGCCTCCCCCACCTTGCTGACACCCACATTAACTCAAATCACCCAAGCACCATATGTTGTAAGACAAGTGTTAATGAGATGTCAAGTTGTGCAGTTGAGACTTGTTACTTTGATGATCCCATGTTAGACTCTTAAAAATGAAACTAATTAGAGTATACCTTGAGTGTGAATTTCACTAGGTATAAGGGGGAAAAGAAAATTTTACACATGGAAACTGAGTTAGACTTTGCGTCCAGAGCTCTTGGATCCTATAGTCTGACTGTATAAAGTTAGAATGCTTCACCAAGAACGAGATAAAACACAAGAATAAGATTAGAAACCTTACAGCTCAGGCTTCTTTGTGTTGTGAGGACACATAGAATTAGTAGACACAAGGAGATCAAGATTGTAGTGATGGTTTCACAGGCGTATACTTATCTCCAAACCCACCAAACCGTGTATGTAAAATATGTTGCGTTTTTTTGTGTATAAAGTATATCTCAATAAAGCTGTTTAGGAAAAAGAAACTTTGGAAGGTGGATTTATTTTATGGTACTCGTTTTAGAAAATCTGGAAATAACAGAAGTAGAGGAGAAAATTTCTTTCTTTCTTTTTGTCTAGAATCCATCACCATAGCCTTCTCTCTTGGTTTTGCAGAAGACCCAAAGAATTACAAGGAGCAAGAGAAAAAAGAATGTGTCTTTCAAGGTTCAATAAGATTATAATATTATGAATTAATATTTGGATAGCACTTTACAGTTTATAAACTATTTTTGAAGGCTAGGCAATATTGGGGATGAAATGGTCAAAAACAAACATACGCTGAGCTGAGGAATGTTTAATAACTTTTTGTAGAAAGTCTAATGACATCCGTTTTTTTCACCTGATGAGAGATAGATTAATTATCAGATTGGTCCCTAAACAAGAAGTTATTATTCTTGCTGGCTAAAAGGAGTAAGATATGTAGACTTTCCAGTTACTGAAGTGGAACAGCCAATGTAAACAAGAAAATTAGGAGGAAGAATGCCATTCCTTGTTTAAAAGCATAGTCGGTCATTATGCAGAACTTAATGAAAAACCACACCTTCATCAAAACTAAATGATAAAGATTTGAATTTTGGACAGTAACATTAGCAGAGCCTGAGAATAATTGCCAAGGATATTATGATCCAATGAAGCAAGGAGGCATCAAATTCCACTGAGATTAGAAAACAGAAAAGAATTATTAGCACCTAGGAAAAGATGAACCCAAACCAAGAGAAGCACTCCCTTAGGCTCAATCACTGTACTTTCTCACTAACTAGAAAACGCCAAAACTCCACTTCATAGGAGGATAATGTATCTGTGTATAGCTAGTTGTGTCATATATGTAGTTCCCATCATGCAGTATGGCTTTCCTTTGTCTCAATTGATCCTTTGTTTATCTTCAGAGGGTTTTGACTTCAAGAATTCCCTTAATTATTTTTACAGATGGATGTGAACTGGCTGGCCCTTGGGAGATTCTTTTCCTTTTTTTTTTTTTTTTGATGAGGAAGATTGGCCCTGAGCTAATATCTGTGCTAATTTTCCTCTATTTTTGTATGTGGGTCACCGCCACAGAATGGCTTAATGAGTGTTGTGCAGGTCCTTGCCCAGGATCTGAACCTGCAAACTCCAGGCCACCGAAATGGAGCACATGAACTTAACCACTACGCCACCGGGCCGTCTCCTTGGGAGATTCTTAACTGTTAAGCTTTGGTGTCCTGAGCGGATAAAGTGTCCTTAACAAAGTTTCATTCTCTCTGAATATTTTAAATTATCACAAATATAATCACATTTGATATTCACAAAATTCATGTGGAATTGATGGGGCAGATATTATTGTTTCTACTTTATAACAATGCTATTAAAGTAATTCATTCAAGCTTATATAGTTTGTAAGCATCATAACCTAATCCATACTAGCTGTTATAAAACTAGAACTAGTTCTAGATCTAGAACTCTTTGCTCTAGTCAGTTCCACACTGAAAGCCTCAAAATTTCTCAGGTAAAAACAGTTTAAAAGCTCTTCATTCTTCCAGTTAATTTTAAACCCCCTTGTTCTCAATGACAAGTCAAATTCCAGTGTTTTTCTTTTTGAACTCCAACACTTAAATTTTCTGATTTTTATTTCATTTCAGATAATATGTTGCATAAAAATAAAACAAAACCATGGAATACTCAGTGCGATTTATATATTCAAATGACACAATTTACCCACTGATTTTCCTGGTTGACATATCAGAAAAAGTTTAGGTTAGGGAAATACAACCACATACCCACCAAAATGGCTAAAATTTCAACAACCGAAAATTCCAAGTGTTGACAAAACCATGGAGCACCCACTCTGTGAAAATCACTTTGGAAAAATCTACTCAAGTTGGACAAAGTAATTCATTCCTTGCTGTGTATCTAACAGAATCACACATATATGAACACCAAAAGACATGTACAAGGAATTACACAGCTTTACTCATGATAGCACCAAACTGGAAACAATCTAAATATTTAAGGATAGTCCAAAAGTCAAATTCAGCCTGTCACTTATTTTGTAAAGTATTGGAACACAGTCACATCTATTAACTTACACATAGTCTATAGCCATTTTAATGATGCAATGTCAGAGGTGAATAGTTGCAACAAAAGCCATGCGGCTCACAAAGCCTAAAATACGTACAATCCGGCCATTTACATAAAAAGTCTAAAGACTCCTGATCTATAGTATACTAGCTTAAACATTTTGGGGGGTATATTCACACAGTGGAATAATATACAGCAATGAAAACAAATGAACTACAACTACATGCAACAATATTGATAAACCTCACACACATAATGCTAAGTCAAATAAGACAGAAGCAAATAATTTATGCTTTACAATTTCATTTATGTTAAATTTCAGAAATGTTGGTTTGGAAGCTCAGGAGCTTCTCAGGTAAAATCTGAAACTGGCCCCTGTATGCAGAGGGAAAGAAGAGACTGAAGAAAGAGGCAGACCATTCCAGTTTGGTAGGTGGCAAGTTTAATAAGCAAGGGAACTTACCTATGGGGATTGTCTTGGATAGACGACAGAGAAGTACATCTCCGCTTCTACCCACCAGAATCTTAAAAGTTTATATAGAGGCCTTAACTGGGTTCAGTCAGGTGTACCATTCAGGTGGTCTCAACAACACATTGCTCTCTCAAACACTGCATCCTTGAAAATGGCTCCCGCTGTGGAAACAGTGGGCAGAACGTACATTCCAAGGACAGAGGAGCAGGTGAGGAGTCTCTGATTGCTCGGGTCCAGCTCAAAGGTCAACGGGCAGTCACGTCCTCTCGATGATCTCCTTCAACAAGAAACTAGCAAGACTTATCTTTGGTGACATGGGATACCTTAGGGAAAAGGAAGGCATTAGTGTTGGAGGAGTCATAAAGGGACTTCTGGACGATGGAAATGTTCTGATTTAAGTATCATTAGAAACAAATTTTAAATAATTCATTGAGATATTCATTTATATTTTGTGCACTTTCTCAATCTATATTATACTTTGCTGTAAAAGCATAAAATCTTAAATATAAGTTTTACAAAAATGTAACCAGATGAATAGAAATATATTTAACAGGCTTCTTTTCACTCAAGAAATACATGGCTTAGCTACTTGGGGTGGGGGATTAAAGCCCCGCATCCACAGGGCTGTGGTAGGCAGAATAATGACTCTCTCTCCCTCCCCCACCCCCAGTGATGGCCACATTCTAAAACCTGGAACCTGTAAATATGTTAGACTAAACGGAAAGAGAGATTTTGCAGATGTGATTAAGGTAAAAGACCCAATCTAATCACATGAGTTTTTTAAAGTGGAAAACCTTTCCCAGCTATAGTGACTAGTAAATGCTATAATGAAGATGAAAAAAAGGTTACATGCTAGATTGACTGGGGAAGAAAAGAGGCCTAATTCAGCCAGGATAGCCAAGGAAGATCTATCCTGGAAATATAGTATGAGCAAAATGTTGAGAAACAGGCAGCCAGGCAAAGATCTGGGAGGAAAAGTTCCAAGCACAAGAAATAGGTGGTGCAAAGACTCTGAGATGAAGACAAGATCTGAGACTTCTCATGTCAGAAAGATCAGTGTGACTGTTGTGAACGGTGGGAAGTGAGATCTGGGAGATGGCAGGACCCAGATCTGGGTGAGGTCTTTTAGGCCATGGTAAAGATTGAATTTTATTCTAAATGGATTGGTACAACATTCTCCAGTGTACATTTAGAAAGATTGTTCTGACTAGTGTATGGAAGATGGATTAGGAGAGGGGAAGAGGAGTGAGAGGAGGTGGGAGGAGAAGATGTCAACTGGCTGCAGAGGTCATGATGATAACAGATGGTGGCTTGGGCTAGAGTTTTAGCAAGAGAGATCATAAGAAGTGGCAGGTGGGGATATATTTTGGAGGTACAGCCAATAGGATTTGCTGAGAGATTAGGTATAGATTATATGGGAAGGAGAAGAATCATGAGTAACTCCTAGGATTTTGACCTGAGTAATTGAATGGATAGTAATGATGCCCTTGGTGGAACATATTTGAAGACCAACATATTGATGATTCAGTTTTGGTGACATATGTTTGATATGGTCCTTGAAGAAAAGTTTCCTTTGTAATCCAAATTTTCATCTTACATTATCAGTCATATGTTCCTTAATAAGTCTTAGTCTCTTGATTAATAGGTTCCCTTTGTGAGCCGTTAACCAAACTAGGAATGGCTATCAACACCAAGCTAAACAATGGAAAACACCCCAGTGACCGTGCAATAAGCTGATCATTACATCAACAAAAGCCAAAAGCTCAAGCCGAAATATGAACCACATCCAATTTTCAGGAGGCCACGCCTCAACAAACGCCACCGCCGAGGTGAAAGACTGAACAAGCGAAAGATCCCACGGATTCCAAGTAAGCTGACCCTGCCCTGACTTGCTGAATAATTGCTCACATCCTAAATCACATGGAAAGTAAAAGTTGTTGCCAACTGGGTTTGAGACATCCTTGAAGAAAATATCTATTAACTTTGTGCAATTCTATGGATAAATTAAGAGCTTAGCTCACATCGTTTCCTTCTAAAGTATTCCTCGACTCCTTTCCCATCCCCTAGCACAGTGAGATGCCCTTTTCTTATGTGATCCCATAGCACTCTCATCATAACATTTAATTCACTCCCTGTTTACTGTCTACTCCTCAACTAGACTGGAAATCCCATGAGGGCAAGAGCTTTGTCTTATTCACCATACAAACAGCACCCAGAGAACAGGATGTTGGCTACCAGGTATTTAATATTTCTATCCCATTGGAAAAACTATGCCTGCAGTAGGGAAAAGTAACTCAACAGCTTACCTGAAAAACCTCCTCAAACTATCTAAGTCAACCCTTTTATTCTGATTTCCTGCAAATCAAACAATCTTCTGAGTAATCTTTCCTTGAAGATTTTTCTGTTAGAAAATAATTCTCAAGGTTGATTTGAAAATGCAAGTTACATTTTTTTAAATTCATCTATTAGTTAATCCCTACAAAATGGATTCACTTTGAAAGGGCTGTTCAACCCAGTTTCTGATTTTGCAGACAATGAATATGCCCCTGTGTAAACCCATTGGGAGGCAGCCAGTTGGCCTCTCCTGGTAACAACTTGACCTTGTCGTCTCTCATTCAATTTAAACTTCAGCCCAAGGATTGGCATTTTGTGGTTTGTTTCATTACTGATTTACTAATGGATAGTGAAAGATTTCCTTGTTTATGGTTGCCCAAAAACAATTATTATTTTCCTTCAATTGTTTGCTTTTAAAAGATTTACTGCCTTGGTAATTTTATTATGTATTTGGCCAAAAATGTGTACAGTGAAATACATTTCCAATTTTATCATAAGATTTAAGGATAAAATTCTATTTTATATAAACCAATTCAATTTACACAAAGCTCTTCTGGAAGATAAGCATTCCATAAAATGATTAGCGCTTATAATACACTGAGTGAATTTATACTTGTACCTACTTTTCCATTATAATATAATATATATTTTTTTGAAGATTGTATTGGCCCTGAGCTAACATCTGTTGCCAATCTTTCTTTTTTCTCCCCAAAGCCCCAGTAGATAGTTGTATGTCATAGTTGTATATCCTTCTAGTTGCTCTATGTGGGATGCCACCTCAGCAGGGCTTGATGAGCGGTGCATATGTCCGGGCCAGGATCCGAACCAGCGAACCCCTGGCCCCTGAAGGGGAGCGCGCCAACTTAACCACTACGCCACCGGCTGGCCCCTATAATATAACATTTATCACAAGCTACTGGTAGCCAAAAACTCATGTCTTGCATTAGCTGGCTGTGTTGCTTCACAAGCAGAGAGGTTAGCACTTTTTAGACATCTCTCCTTTGACCATGTTTTGCAGCCCTCAGAAGTGTGCCACATCACAAAATGAATAACAAACTCTGAGGACTTCTCCACCGCCATTGTCCCATGCTACTTTCTACCCATCCCAGCCCTCCATCACACACACACACACACACACACACACACACACACACACAACTCCTTTCCCAGTCTCTGACAATCTTTACAGGAGTACTGCAGGCAATCAGCATGTTTTTAAATTTATGGGCATACACTTCCTGCTCCCTGAACGTTTAACTGAAACAGGCTGTGATGACAAATGCCGAAATTGTGATCTTCCTGGTTGCCTCACAAAGCCGCCTGGGCTAAGTGGAGTTGGGCATCATTTCTACTGGATCATCATCTCTCAATGCTCTTTTCCAGGAAGAGAATATGTGGAATGGATGTTAAGCCAGAAAGATTAATCTAAAATGATAGCAGCAGTTCTTTTTCCTTTAAAGGAGCTGGTTAAAAAGGATTCTTGAGACTTTTCTCAAGAACTTTCAAACACACTGAAGAACTTAAGTTTGCATCTCCCAATAATTTCTCTTGAAAGAGTTCATTTCTCGTGATCCATTTTCTCCATCACACCTCCCGTCCCAAACTACTGCCTGTTTTGAACGAGATATTGGAAAGCAGACCAGCCGCGACTAAGAAGTGCATGAGCGCCCTCTTGTGGGTCTTGGAAGTCACTTCTGAAACTTGAGGCTGCAGCCGCTCAGAGCCCATATTGGTGAATTTGTAATTAAGTCTTTGTCTCCAAGAGAAGGTAAGGTGCCTTGTCGCATCCTCACCAATCGAACAATCCCCATTTCAAGCTATGCTTAGTTGCCCAGAGACTTCTCTTGACTCTTTGAATCAATCTTAGAACCATTATTGTGCATAAAAAATAAGTTTTATAAACTTGGTTGTGACAATAAACGCCTACCATTTACTTTACTAAATTTACATTTTACAAAGTACAATCACATAGCATTATTTCCCTTGAACCACACAATAAGTCTGAAAATGTGGTATTATCATTCTCAGGTTCAGGTTAGAGTCAGCAGGAGACAAACATAAACCTCAGTCTTCTGGCACCAAATCTAACATTCTTTCCATCCCATCCAACCTTCTCGCCCTTCCACACCTGCAGTCTTGCAGTGCCTCCTCCCAAGGTGAGAGTCTTTCTCAAGTTTCAAAGTCTCAGATCACTGTCCCAATATCTCTTTCTTCAAAACTTTCATGCCAGATATATGATTGCAAAATTAAAACAAAAAATCAGGCTTGGAAGCCAGATGTTTCTAATTCTTAAAATATGCATCAGTTAGTGCTAATACTTCTTTCCACTGTGACAATATTTTTGAACAAGAATTTAAGATGTTTGGTAGGTATGGGACTGCATTTAGGGACAAAGTGTTTGGAAACATAGTCTCTCAAAAATGCAAAACTTAAGGTTTCCACTCCTATATCCTTTTTTATTTTTGATTGATTGATTATGCAGAAACAGCTACTGAATTTGCAAGAAACTAGGTTGAAATCTCATTTATCCAAACAAGGTCATTGACTGAATCTTAATCAAATTATAAATGACACCTGTTACACACCAGGAACTGTATCACAAGGCTCATTACAAAGAAATAAGTGACATTTCACTTTTCCCCATATTACCCAGTCCAGTTCTTACCAGCTTACAACCAGAAAGCAGTATTGAGTCTGAAAACCAACTCTTCCATTTACTAACTGTGTCCTTGGGTAAGTGACTTAACCTCTCTGAGACTGAGTTTCCTCATTTGTAAAACTAAGGTAATAATATAACTTACCTCATTGGGTTGCAGTAAGAATTGAATGACACAGTGCACAAAAAGTACTTAACAGTATCTGACACAGATTAAGTAGTCAAATATAACTCTTAACAGTACTCCATATTATAAATCCATGAGCTCTGTAAATGCCTCAGTTCTTGCTGCTTTTGTCCCATTCCTGATATCCAAACATCTTGCCTAGTTTTGACCTCTCTCTGCACACATCCATTTCCCTGGTCTCTGACTCTGTTCTTGACTTCTGTCGCCTTTGATCATATACTTTCACCCTCAATAGTGACAACTGATAGCGCTCCACAGATCCTCCCAGCCAAGCTGACTTCCATTGCTTTGATCACTGGCCCTGCCACATCGTCTCTGGTACAACTCAAACCCCTAATCCTGACTGCACGCGGATAACCTTCTGCTGCTGGTCGTAGGCCCTATGTAAGATCAGGGCACGGGCATGGGCACCAACTCTTGAATCCTATGTCTCTGCTTGATAAACAGCCCTTTTCCATACTTCTCAGATATCGGCCATCCAATTTACAAGTCAGCTCAACAGAAACCCAAAGACACAAAGTGTCATTTGGTCATTCACTTATTCATTCATCATTTATCTCTGTAGGCACAACTGAGGATGAAAGAGCCCACTGCAGCCAGAGTGACGATCATGCCCTCCTTCTTCCTCCTGATTGCCACACGTGTGGCCCAAAACAGCACCAACAGGGAGAGGAGTGAACACCTAGGACTTAGCATACACGTGAGAGAAGGGAAAATCTCAAGGATGCAAGAGGATGCTGTGGACTTATCTGATGCCGAAGGAAAGATCAAACTCCAGGAAAAGGGAGGACATGAAGCAGGAACTTCAGGAGCATCAAAATAATTGATAAGAGCTGAGATACAAGAAAATAGGGGTGGGAGCTGTGAGAAACAAAGAGGGGGCATTTCTGTGTAATAAACATCCATTCGGGGTCACACAGAGATCTGGGCAGTGAGGCCCCACGCTCTGTTTAATGACTAGGAAGGAATTCACTAGATTAAAGCAAGCGATGACTACTTTCTCATGCCATTACTTCCACTCCATTCGGACTTAGACTTAATCACCAGGAACCTTGAATAAATGGCTATTTAAGCGGGATCACAAAGAGATATTTTGACAACCACATTCATCACAGCACTATTTACAACAGCCAAGAGGTGGAAGTAACCCAAATGTCCATTGATGAATGAATGGATAAAGAAAATGTGGTATGTACATATAATGGAATATTATTCAGCCTTCAAAAAAGACAGAAATCCTGTCACATGCTACGACATCGATTAACCTTAAGGACTTTATGCTAAGTGAAATAAGTGGGTCACAGAAAGACCAATACTGTATGATTCCTCTTATATGAGGTATCTTAATTAGTCAAACTGATAGAAACAGAAAGTAGAATGATGGTTTCCAAAGCCTAGGGGGCAGGGAGGGGAAAAGGGGAGTTGTTCAAGGGGTATAGAGTTTCAGTTTTAAAGGTTAACAAATTCTGGAGATCTGTTGTACAACAATGTGAATATACTTAACGTAATTAAACTGTGTAAAGTTCTTAACCATCTGAAAATGGTTACGATGGTAAATTTTGTCATGTGTTTTTTACCACGGTTTTTTAAAAGAGAGCTGCTTAAATCATCTTCAGCACTGTGTGTGTGTGTGTGTGTGTGTGTGTGTGTGCGTGTGTGTCCTTTTGGCTGAGAGAAGTGAGTAAACCACAGTGCTCGACCACCACAACTATGCCAAGCAATAGCAGCTTGTCATGACAACTTGAGTGTAGGTGATGAAGCGGCAAGGAGTCCACCCATGGAGATAACCCAGCTGGAAGAAATAAATGAAGGACAAGCCCCTTTCTCCCTCCATGGAGAAGAACTTAGAGGTATCCACTGTGGACTAAAGACAGAGGGCCTGGTGCCAAGTTACAAGGATTAAAAGCATGTCCCATAAAAGGCTGCAGCCCTCACTACTTATGATAACATGGGAGACTGCTTTGTAAATGATAAAGAGTATTCCTATCTTGTACTATATTCTCCATCAGGGTCCAAGCTCCATTCTTTTTGATATGCCCAAGGGAAGGTTTTAGGCTTCCGTCCCTCAAAGCCTGTCTCTGTCTCTGTCTCTGTCTCTCTCTTTGTCATGCACACACACACACACACACACACACACACACACAGTCTTATCCTAAAGTTTAACATCTCGAATCTTGACAAAAATTCTATTTCACCATTGTGATTACATTGCTGATAACTTGATAACTTTGGTCAGTTAATCTGAATAACGGCTCTGCCCATTTTTGTTGATGTTCTTGGTATTCCTTCTAATGTCAGACATGCCTATATTCATTTTATATAATGAGACACATCCAATTTGCCCACCTTCTGTGTTTCATCTTGAGTCAAGATGGCAGGCATGAATGTAATTCATTATCAGTACATATCATAAGTCGGCATCTTTGGAAATGCAAAAGTCATTTTGTAAACTTCTACTAGTTGAATTTTTCTGTCTTTATAAAGCCTCAACTGTAAATACTGATATTTTCTGACTCTCTTTTGAGACAAATTACGTTTTTTGGATTAATAGGCTCATAGGACGTGGCAGCTTCATAAATTCTTCATAAATTACAGCTAAGTAGCAGGTACTCTGCAAAGCACTTCACGAATATTACCTTTTTCATTCTTCACAGTAAGCCTATGAGAAAGGTATTATCATTATTAACCCTAATTTATGAATGATAAAGTTAAGATTTACAAAGATTAAATAGCCTGCCTAAAGTTACATGGTAAGTAGAAGAGCAAAGATTTTAACTCATCTGACCACACATTCTGCTTAGTCACTTTGACTGCCCATAAACCCAATATTCAAAGCTTTGGAAAAACCCAGCTTAACTCATTCGGTTCACCAAAACAACACTACAACCTCCTCAGTATATTTTAAAATGCCCTGATGCATTCATTCATTTGTTCATTCACTTATTCATTCCTTTATCCATTCAATAAGCATTGTTCCAGGTACTAGGTGTAGAGCTATATAGACGCAAAGTCCCTACTCTCATAGAACGTATAGTCTAGTCCACATTCAGGGGGTCTTAGTATCTGCACACATGAAAAGGCTTCTCACGGAGAAAGGAAGAGTGTCCTCTGTCTTCCACAAGGGTCAGAGAACCAGTGCAAGACAGAAAGTCCAAATGGTATGCTGTAGAAACAAGCAACCACTCCTTGTGTGAAGAACAACATTTTCTCTATTTCTATTTGGATCAAAGCTTACAGACCCAACTTACCTAAGTTATATGAGTTTTCACAAATATTCTCAAATATGTCCTACGATATAGAGTTAGTCATGTATGTGTGTGTGTGGTTGCGTCCAAATCTTCTGCTTAAAAAATACGTACTCTGACTGTCCAAATATCTCCTGTAGCTGAGATTAAAACCTTAAAGATCATCATTCCAGGAGTATGGTTGGGATTCTTTTCCCCTAAATGCTTTACTTTGCATTTGCCCATTGGTGAGCTCAAGGACGCTCCATACGCAGCAAATGGACTTGCACAAAACATGTAGCAGTTAGAAACAAAGCCAATATCCTGACAAATGGAGATTTATTTTCTCATCATAACAGATTTATTTTTTTAAAGAAGGTTACAGTCTCCAAGTGGCAAAATCTGAAGGGGCATCATTTATAAGTTCACGAGTCTTAAGACTTCAGAATCGCCAAGTGGGCAACTTTCATGCCCCATTAAATGTGCAGACTCGAAAATCCTGGATTTACCCTTGTTTTATTTAATAAGGGTTGATTAGCTTTGCAATTAAGCCATATAGTTCTCAGGCTTTGCTCTGAAAGAGTACCCATCTCCTTATTGCCACTTAAAAAGTCTTACTTTCAGGGTAATAGCCTTTTCAGTTAGTTTCAATTGGAAAGAACAGACAATATCTCACAGCTCCATTTAACACAAGCTCTGTCTCTGAGTACACTGAGGAACAAGCAACCTTCTCAGTTTGCAGTTAATGAATCAAAGTTTAAGACGACAAATTGGCTCACTGAGGCAAAATAGTTAATTAACTTTTAGTCAGAAATATTCATCCTGCTTTCCCGGCATAAACAAGTCTCATAAACTCTGTTTACTTACTCAAGTGTTTTTCTCCTCTTCTACAACCCTAGGCATCATTCAGAGCCCTTAATACATCATGTCGGAGTAGCTTCATAATTTTAATCCAATTTTTTATGTTTTCAGCCTCCAAGACCAAAAAAAACTTACATCTTTTCATCATTAATTTATGTTCTGTAAACACTGGAGTCTACATTTAAAGGAAAAAAGAAAAATCCCCAACATTAAATTCTGTAGCCTCTGTGACTTTGAATGCTAATTGAATAAGACTTCGTGTTTCTTAAAGTAAACACATTAATTCCGAATGTTCGGTTAGTTCGGCCTGTCAGGTAAGGCTGCTGACTGATGTTGTAGCAGAGGCCAGCGTGTCCAATTAGCAAAGAGGTTTAATGGCAACCACTCCAGACCCTCTCGCCTCTGGTACTTTACAGATGCACCATTTCCTTAAAACAACATTTTAAATATTAGTGAATAAGAGAACTATGTCAACAGCTTTGATGAATATACACCTGAACAGCCGTTAGATTATATCCTCCCTAGCCACGTTTCCAAAGTCACCTTTTGCTAATTTTTTCCCTAGTGATCGTGTTTCTTCTGGAGAGAACAGTCGTTCTTATGCTGAGAACTGCATCTATTTCTTATCTTCTGTCACTGGCCCGTGTTTTCTGAAGGAAGACTGCCTGCTACAGTGAATGCTTACATTGAACAGCTACTGACACTGAATGCCGCTTATATTTTGTTCTTTGCAATATTGCCACAAAGTTTACTTTTCTTCTAGCTCTGCGCCAGATTTCTTAAACCTCAAGTCATCATTTTTATGAGATTATTTTTCCAAAAGCAAATTACAGGCTCGTGAATTAAGTAAGTGTTGGACCACAAATGGCGCTTATTTTTGGAAGTGACTCATTTGTGTGTGTATGGAAGGTCAGGTTAATGCCTTTCTACATACATTTAGGGATAGACATGGTGTACTAGAGAAGGCAAGCCTCAACTAAAACATAAATTATTTTCCAAAAGTTTATTCGTAAATTGACATATTTTTCCATGTCAGTTAAATATATTTTAATTTATGTAATTATTTAACCTATGTAAGTTAAACATATTTTCCCATTACACCAATCCTAAACAAGATTCATATTGTTTAGTTCAACCAACCTATATTGAATTCCTACAAGGCATCAGGTGAGGTTCTAAGAGCCAGGTGTATTACGATGAATAACACAGAGTGCTGTCCTCAAGGATTTACAAGGTAACGAGACTGAATTTATTTTTATTGGAAATCCATTCAAAGCTTTTCCCTGGAAGTCTAAACATGTCCTTCACCCTACTGGAGGATTCCTTATAGCCCTCCACCTATCATCTGGAGCAAAGACTCTCCTGTATATAATTCCAATGCAGTGTGATAAGTCCATAGGGTGTTAGTGATGCAGAAAGGGTACTCATCTGAGATGGGGACGGGAGATGGGGGTATGAATAAATAGGAAGGTTTCCTGAAGGAGATGATAGCTTAGTTGAGTTATGAGGGATGAGGAGAATTTATTAAACCACGGATTCTCAGAAAGTGTGCAATTCAGACCAGCAGCAGCAACACGACCTGGGAATTTGTTAGAAATATAAATTAGTGGGTTCTACCCCAGAGTGACTGAATCAGAATCTCTGAGGGCTAGAGTCAGCAATCTGAGTTTTTAACAAGCCCTCAAGGTGATTCTGATGCATGCTAAGGTTTGGAAAACACTGTGTTAGGGCAAGTTTTCAGGCAGTAGAGCAGGAGGAGGGGCTGAAGATTTGTCATGGAGTGAATCATGTAAGCAAATACTTAGTGTAGGCGTAGTAGATCTCCCAGCTGCTCCGAGTATTGGTTGTTAACAGCTCACAGCTGCATTCTTCGCCTGAGAATTGTTCTCAGCCTAAGGGAAGTGGCTCACCTGGGAACATGTGGGATGGCATGCCCTTTCCAAAAGTGGCCCACAGCCAGTGATGGACTGATGTGGAGATATGAGACGCCAGTCCTCTTACCTCTAGATAGAAGAACTCTGTTATATAATTCATGTTCTAGAGCTTCCCATAGCATCAGCTGAACCCACATCTTTGCTTGGCTTCTTTCCCTGTCCTATCCTGCTTCCCTCGCTCCATTCCAGGTTTCTCCTGAGAGCGCTCCCTCAGTAAATCACTGGCAGAAGAATCCCCATCTCAAGTTATTCCTAGGAAATCCATCCCAAGACAGTGGTATACAGCATAAGAATGCATGGAGAACTGCAAGAGGTTTGCATTGACGGAGCATAAAGTGTAAATCAGAGAATGGTGAGAGAGGAAGCTGGAAGTGCGGGAGGAGCCGGTCTATGAGGTACTTTGGGCTACCGTCCATAAAAGCATCAAATTCCCACACACACACACACACACACACACACACACACACACAACACAGAGATTGAACTTCAATACATATAAAGTGTTGACATGGATGGGGAGAAGGGAAATCACTCAGACTACCACATTGGGTTGCAAGGAAACGATCTTCCCAATTTACCATATGTAGTAAATCACATCCCACCTCTCACTAGGCACCAGAAATAAGGAGACTCCTAGATCCAAGCCACGGAGGTCAGGGGCCGTGTGATCATTTGTAAAGACAGAGATTCTTGGAGATCTTAAAGGGAAAGAAAGACTGGCAAAGTGAAGAACTGGGGTAACCCTCTAAGTGATGGACAAGTGTAAGGAAATTGACATTGGGATGAGGAGAAATGGTCGAGACCAAAGGAACAAGATTCAATCAGGGCCAATCACGGGCTTCTCTTTGTCCTGCTCTGTCTTCTTCAGCTTCTTCTTTCCTTGGCTCAGGGGGCTCCTGCTAGTGCAAACTACTAGGACCGCATTTCCAATCTGGGGGCGTTTAACAGTCATACGCATTCTTTTCTTCTAAGAGCTTCTGCTTTCCTTTCCACTCCACCAATGATTGCTTCTAACCAGGAACTCTTTCCAATTTGTTCCAGTGCAGTGCAGGAATCCAGTCAACACTCCAAGCTTCTCCCTTTCTCCTGTCACTCAAGTAAGCACTCATACCTTTAGAGCATGTTCTAAGGGTTTTGTTTTTTTTTTTCTTTTTTCTTGTTAGCACAATAGAAAGATAGACCAGGGAGATGCACTAGATTATTGTCCAGACATTTTGATGGTGTGCCTTCCTCAGCATCCATTCCTTCTTATATCAATAATCTTTAGTTTCCTTTTAAGGGTCCACACTGCCTCCATTCTCAAGTCATTTGACCTGAAAGGGTCTCCATCACTAGTTCCACCAAAGAAGATATCTCTTTCCCACTGCAGTCTATCCTGAAAATATGATTGGCTGGAGATTCTATGGCTATCTATCACACCACCAAAAATAGAGAGAATGGGCTTCCAGAGACAATACAGGACTCTGAAAATAATGGTAGCACTGGAGGTGGAGTAAAACATTGCTTGATGCCTGAAATTAGCAGTGTCTGAAGCCAAGTCTACCCTGGATTTTTCAATGTTGTGAAATATTAAATTCCCTTGTTTGCTTTAAACCACTTTGAAATAGTTTTTCTATCCCTTTCAACAGAGTCCTACTAATATAAGATGCCTTATATTTTTCAGAAAGTAAATATGACTGAATCTAATTTTTCTCCAGGTTTCACTCTTTTGCTGAAGGACCTTTAAATGTCTTCATCTTCCTTCTTTCATTTTTACACAGTATCCCAAAAAATGTGCTCCAAGGAAAGTTAGTTTGGGATGTTGCACCATAAAAAATGGAAAGAGATGCTCCATGGTCATATAGATGGGGAAAATTACTTCCTTTTACAAAGTTAAATTGGTTTCCTTCCTGTAGGACTTCTCAGAGTCTTTAACATATGTTTTATGTGCTAAATCTCCAAGGGAGAGTCAGAGTGGGCCTAACTCCCCAATGTGTTTGGCTGTGGAAATCTTATTTTCCTTGAGTAATTATGGGATAAGATTATATGAAATACATTTCAGAAAATGGAGATCCAGCTGGAATTCCAGACTTTTTTCTATTCCAAACTGCTTAGCATTTGGGGTCTTTTGACTGTTCCACCTGGGCCTTTTGATCATTCCATCTGGTGAGTCCCAGAAGGGCTCTCCATGAGAACAAGTCTGGAGAACAGGAGGAAGAAGAATGCTAACCAAAGGAGAGATATAAATAAATGTACTTCCCAATACCCAAAAAAGGAAACAAGGTTTCATCACCTTTGGACAAATTGTAGGTTTCCAATGTAATATGGTCATTTTTATCTTCATTGCTTCACATGGTATACATTTGTTGAACTTAAGGTGAATATATCCATGAAAACTTCTGAAACACAGTAACTTAAGAAAAACCTCTACCCAGAATATGAAAACTACTACACCAGTTAATTATCTTGAATCCATCTGAGCAGAACAGATTTTAGAAAGTCACTTATAAGGTTTTGGCTGTACTCCTTGAAATGTTTTTGATGGGCTTTTAATGTTTTAAAAGTCTGACAGCTGCTCCTGGAAATGAAATACTGTTTGTCAGCAAGCTACAGTTAACTCATTTCAATAAATAGGTAATTTGTTCCTTTAGAAAACAGTTGAAAGCATTCACTGACATTTGAGTAAAAAGAAAAACTGAGTAATTTGTGGTGGGGGAGGGATCAAATTTTACATACCTTCTCATCCCAGGCTCTCGGAAGGTAAGAGAGAGATTGGACACAGGAGGGCAGACTGCTTTGGTGTCTCTAGTGAAAGGGATCAAGTTGCAAATGATCCTCTTTTACCACCTGACTTAGTGAAAAGAGGCCACAATATGAAAATCTGATTCCTTTGCGTGGCCTTTTGCATCCACTTTAAAGAGACGTATTGTCTAGAGCCTCACTCTGAACCTCACACTTCCATGCATTAAGGAATGTTCTCATTGTGGATAACATGGAATTCAGAGATTTTCTTCCAAGAGCATCTCAGTCAAGACAATGCCTCCTCTAACAATCCCCTGATGTGGCCAGCAGTTTGCAGGACCAGATCAGAGATTGTTCTATTATTCTCTGGCCTTCTGTATTCCCAATTGTCTGTCTATCAACTCCACAGCTTAGACACACAAACATACGCAATTAACGTCTGGTCAGAAAACAGAAACCACTGTAACATTTCAAAATACAAATGATTTAATACAGGAATTGGTTACAACAGGTGTCCGTATCTAAAAGAGATAAAAGGGAGCTCTGAGGTAGCCCAGGGAGGAAGCAGTTACCACCCTAAGGCTAGAAGAAGAAAAGGAAGAGGTGGGGTTACAAGAACCTATGAGCTGGACCAGGAGCCTGTGGAGTTGGTTCTCAGGCCTCTGGGGGTTAGGGGGAAGTACGCACCATTGACCAAGGCTGGTAGCTCCAAGTGGGTATGAAGACACTGGTTCTTAGAGTGCTGAAAGTAATTAGAGGCTGGAACCAACTTTTGCTGCTAGGGCCCTCCACTGCCTCACACTGTAGGAACAGAAGGAAAAGGAAAAGAAGTCTCTTCTCTCCTCTTCCTACTTTCCAGTCTTTCTAGTGTCCCTGTTGGCAGATCCTAAAAGAGAACCCCCTTGGCAAAGAAGTCTTGAAAATGTAGTTTGCAGAGTCCCACAGCACTATCACAGGGGGCATATAAGAGAGTTGATTTGGAGCTAAAAGAAAAACAGGCAAATAGCCACCCTCACAGCAAACTTCCTCTCTTCTCCACAACTAGTTCCAGGCTCTGCTCTCCACCCTCCCGGTCCAAATATAACCAAAGGATAGAAGTAAATACTATTACAGACCTCCCTAAGCACAAAACATTAAGTGACGTGTCCTGAGCCACAATGCTGGTGTCACGGTCATGACAAATTCCCCCAAGGAAAAGGTGACTGCCTTTGGGCAAGTTGCAGAAACTCACGGATATTAGTTTCCTCTTCTGGGATAATTACATCTACCTTGGAAGGTAGGATCAAGAACACAAACAGATTGTCTGAATACAGGGCTCAGCACAATGCCTGTCCCACGACGGACGCGCAGTAAATACTAGTTGACTTCCTTCTTTTTCCCCCTTACTCCTCACCTTCCTTGTGGAATGAAAGGCTTTGTACCTTGTTACTGGAATTTCAGGCATCAGTAAACACCTGTGAGATCATTGGCGGGGAAAGTTTCCTTTTAGCTAGAGAGGTTTTACTAGTCCAGCAGGTCAGATTCTCAAGAGTGCTAAGGAGGAGATACACAAATTGCTTACAAAGATGAACTCATTTTAAGGATATGTGGGAAATAGAAAGGGAGGTCTCAGAAGAACAATTTCCTGCTCAGGAATGTGTGGCAAACTTCAAAAGACATGGGGAAAATCTGCCTTTGCTTGAGTGACCTCCCTTTTCTCTGCTTAACTGGCATTTGCATTTCCTCTAAATTGTGAATTCGAGTGAGTCCTTTTGCCCCACTAGGTATGAAGCATTGCTATTGAGCAGAGTTCACACCAAGTCATCTCAAAGTTTATTGGCCTCCCAAACCCAGCCTACATGTGGTTGATTCCAGCTCACGTACCTTCCGCTATATAATCACTGTGCTAAGGTTCAAGGTTCAGACTGGTCTGTGAAAGGCCCTCTCCTAATCCATTCACCTCAAAGCAGAAGGCTATCTAGACCCACAAACTAGACCTCACTGGCTCTTTCCTTCTATCTCAATATAGAGAAACATTTTCTACCCCTCCCTTATAATTACCCTGAACCAGAACTATTTGTCATTGAACAAGGGCTTCATGAAGCACTCTGAGCAGCAGTGCACCAAAAGTTCACCATTGTAAGTGAGATTTCTAGGAGAGAAGACACTTTCTCTTTCAACCGTGTCATTACATGGATCTCAGAAGTGAGAACAAAGGAAAGGAGGAGAAACTAATGCTTAGATTTCTAAACTGAACGATTAAACAAATGTCATATTATTAACAGAAATAGGGAAAACAGGGATCAGCTTGCTTATGATGAATTAGTTGTAGAAAAGTTGAAGAAAGTGCTTGCAGAGTGTCCAAATACATATTTAAGCGTGATATAGAGAGAATAGCTTAAATTCAGAGAATGAATAGGGGATTTTTGTGTTTTATTTTTAATGTAATGATTTCTCAAGTTTTGGTATCATATATCACTTCGAACATCTAATGACAGCTACATACACTCAGAAAAAAAAAAGAATAATGTACAGACGTATAGACAGCTAAACATCATATATACACTTCCAGATTTTCAGAACTCCCAGGTCACGTTCCACTGCCCCACCCAATCTAGCAAAAAAAATATAAAAAAATGTCCGAGCACTGAATCTGTATGGAATTAAAACTCAATATTTCCTCCTCTTACAGTTCACCTTCCTCACCCAAAACAAGCTAAAATTCTGTGTGCCAAATAGCTTCTTGCCCAGCGATGCTTTTGAGAGATAATAAGAAACAAAGCAGGACAGGTCAACGATAAGCGTTTCTAACAATTGCCAGCAAGAAAATGACCCAAGGTGTTCATTTTCTCAATTACTGTAATGCTCATTTTCTTGTTGGATGGACGAGTGCTCCTGAGCAAAGCTTGGGGCTAATTGTACATATTCTGGCATATACAGTGCACACCAATCCCAGAGGCAGCAGCTAGCAATTATATTCCACCGATTAATGTGCAATCACAAATTTACAGGCTTGATGGTCCAAAGAGGTTCCCTGCTACTTGAGATAACAAATAGGAAATGGTCAGAATAATTAGCCAAGTCAGACCTCACAAGTCTACCTGTGAGTTGAAAGTAAAGAAACAAACAAACAAAAAATGCCTGTCCTTTAACAGAATTAGAGATTGAAAGATGGGGTGTGGAGAAGGAATGGCATAGTAAAGATATTCCTTTTTGTTATTTTTGCTTCATTTAGCTCACTGGCCACAGTGTCTGCATAGAATACAATGCTGCACCTCTCAGATCTCCCTTCAGGAAACCAGGACTTATTCCTATTATGCCAGCCACTGGAAGTACTGCTGTCTCTGTAGTCAACCCTCTCCAGAATTTGCTCTCAGCTGGAGACAGCTGCCCTAGGATCAGGCTATCTTCCCAGGGAGGAAGGGGAACAGCCCACATTCAATGACTGGTCAATGCCAGATGATAACGGCCTGGCCCCTCTCATCACAACAAGACACAAATGAGAAGGGCCAACCCATCTTCAAATCTCCCTAAGGGGTTGACTGAAGCCTTGGTTGAGACTGCATTGCAGACTGACTTCTCCCTCTGCCTGTTCCTAGTTCTTTCCCTGAGAACACTCCTTAGTAAACTTCCTACACACTAATTGCTATCTGAATCTGCTTCCCACAGAATCCAACAGCAGTGTCAAATCACACGACAGTGTCAAGATTACTGCAAAGAAATGTCCTTGACACAAACAATAGTCTATTCAATTCAGTTTAACAAATATTTTTTGTGTGCCTACTGCGTGCAAGGCAAGTCTGAAAGTACACCAAAGGAAGTTTTTCCTTGAGATTATCCCTTGAGAATTTTTTTAATGTTGTTTGTTTATTTGTTTGGTTTGGTTTGGTTTGGTCTTGTGAATCAAAGATACATAGACTATTTCTAAGGTAATTTTGCTGAGTAAATTCGCCTCCTTTGGGATTTTCTCACAGTCTGAACTAAAAAGATAATACATGCTTAAAAAACTACCCGAAAAGAGAAGCTGTTGATGATAAAAGTCGATGATATTTCTATGTTACATTTGTAGTACATAATTATGTGTACAGTTTGACTATAAATTCAAATAGACCGGAAAAAGGCATAAAAGGACTTCACAGGTGATCTATCAAGATGATATTTAATGTAAATATCATTATATGTTATCAATACAATAAAAGACACCACAATCTCTATGAACTATAAAGACCAAGAATGGTGAACCATGTGGATCATATGCAGTAAAGAATGGCCCACTTTTCAAGTGTTATATGGATATAGTTCTAAACGATGCAGGTGGACCCTGCTGTAAGCAAACCTGATGTATGAAAAGCCAAATTACTATACGGGATAGAGAGTGATTTAAAAAAGAATTCGCTACAGGGTTTTTAAAATATATCTTTAAAAATATGTCCCAAATTTTAAAATATATCTATATTCAACTTTTTATTAGCATATCTTATAGATCTCTGTTTTAGTATTTGAAATCCCCTTTTTTGCATAAATTTTATACATTTGTATCACTGTTTTCATTTTTTTTTTTTTTTTTTTGTGAGGAGATCAGCCCTGTGCTAACATCTGCCAATCCTCCTCTTTTTAGCTGAGGAAAACTGGCCCTGGGCTAACATCCGTGCCCATCTTCCTCCACTTTATATGGGACGCCGCCACAACATGGCTTGACAAGCAGTGCGTCGGTACGCGCCAGGGATGTGAACCAGCGAACCCCGGGCTGCTGCAGTGGAGCAGGCGCACTTAACCGCTTGCGCCACCGGGCCAGCCCCCTGTTTTCATTTTTTAACTGTGATATTGTGATTTATAATAAGAAATACATATTTGGGCTTCATCCTTGTTTCTGACACAGAGCTCCTAAAACTCTTAGAATTTCCTAAGTGATGAGAGCAATAAAGGCTCTGTTAATGAGGTGACTTTTTGATCCCCACCTATGGATGGGGGCTGGTTGCCAGGAGAACCAACCGTATGATTAGAGGGTTAGAACTTTCTGTCCCACCTCCCAATCTCTGGGGAGGGGAAAGGGGCTAGAGGTTGAATCAATTGCCAATGGCCAATGATTTAATCAATCATGTTTGTGTAATGAAGCTTTCATAAAAACCCAAAAAGACAGGTTCAGAGAGCTTTCAGATTGGTGAATACATGGAGACATGGGGAGTCTGGCCCCACCTGAGAGGGCATGGAAGCTCCAAGCCCCTTGCCACATACCTCGCCCTAAGCATCTCTTCCATCTGGCTGCTTCTGAATTATATATTTTTGTAATAAGTCAGTAATCTAGTGAGCAAAATATTTCTCTGAGTTCTGTGCCATAGCAAATTAATCGAACCCAAGGAAGAGGTCATGGGAACCTCTGACTTATAGCCAGTTGGTCAGAAGTACAGATAACAACCTGGGCTTGCAATTGCTGCCTGAAGTGGGGAGGTGGGGGGCAGTCTTGTAGGACTGAACGCTTAACCTATGGAATCTGGTACTATCCCCAGGTAGAGAGTGTCAGAATTGAGTTGGATTCTTGGACACCCTGCTGGTGTCTGAGGATTGCTTGGTGGTGTGTGGGTAGCCCTCCCCCCACCACACACACACACACACACACACACACACACACACACACATATTGGAATTGGGTCCAAGAACTCAAAAGATTAACCTATATATAATACTCACTTTTCTGCCTCTTACCAGTAGTGTGATCTTACAAGGGTCATTTACCCATCTAAAGCTTCAATTTCCGCTTCTGTAAAATGGAGTTAGAAATAACTAGATGAGAGCTGTTGAGAAGACTAAGGAGAAATAGGAGAAAACGCCTCGCAGTCCTCACTGGTTAGTCTGTGTTGTCAATAATGTAAAATGTTTGATAAAACTTTCCAAACAGGAATTTAAAAAGGAATATGTTCAAATAATGCAATGATTTAGGACACATCCAAGTCCTCTGTAGCTTACATTGCTATATATATTTAAGCATAAAGAGAGTATTTTTTAATACACTTTTTAACTCTGTATTTATAAATAATGGCCTGATACAGAACAACTCATTATCCCTCTTCATAATGGCCTAAGATAAAGGAAACTGCCTCCAGATTAAGAACAGCTGCATGAGTCTGCTCTAACCAAATACATAATGTTCCTTTTACATTTTGGTGCTGAAAAAAAAGGCCTCACGAGAAGAGGCAACAGCCTCACTGAGTACCCAAGTATTTTGTAATATAAGGCTCTAGCAAGTGGAATAGGCCTTAAATAACCTTTCTAGAAGAAACTCTGTACTGTGTTTAAGTAAATAATTTTGACTATTGGGATCATTTGCTTTAAAGCTGAATTTGCCGAAAAGCCTCGGGCACAATTTTAACAGTGTCCCAAAGCACTGTAATTGGGCAATTAGTGCTCAATGATATAGAAGAAGGGTGAAGCTCTATCCTACATAAAATTGAAAGAAAGGTATTGCCTGAGCTGTTAAGACCATGGAGGCATGCATTTTCCACTGTCAGCATTACAAGTTTTTTCTTGTGGTTGTTTTTTAACATATAGCAGCAAAAACATATTTAATCTAAAAGCAATCTGTCAACATTTAGAAGCAAAGATGTACAATAGGAAAAGAAAGGCCTTGACTGTCATGTTGGTTGAGAAGTCTAGCTGAGTGCACAGCACGTTTATGGGTTTGGTGAGCTTTCTTTTACTTTTTCCTAGTCCTGTTTCATGCATGACACCAGGATTGAGTATGTTTTGAAGTTCTATAGTTTTAATACTTTTCCAGTTTAGGACTTTTCCGCTTTATGGAGGCCACCATTTCTGTCAAATTTAGGAACTTTGGGAAATGGTTTCTTGAGACAAATTTTACTTCCACAAGACCTAAGTTGTGACATTTTGAAATATTCAATGAAACAGACATTCACCCAGTGCCATGCACCCTGTGAGGCTCTAGCAACACAGAAATGACACCATGTATGAGCGAGAGGCATGCTCTCTGGTGTTCTTGGCCAGGAATTTTTATCATAACTACAACGCTTTTACACAACTGGTTCATACGAAATTCAGGTTATTCTTTTGTAATGCTGATGTGAAATGACCTTTCACGGATGAGTTGTTCTTCTGGAAAGAGACATCAAACAGAAGCAGTAATTCATATAGAGATCAGAAAAAACAAAAGAACTACTTTCCTCGTAAGACAAACTGATTCAAAAGCAGAATTCAGACTAGTTTTGGCTTAAATTCCATCCAAGGGATAAGTGGTTAACTAACAGCAGAACTGAAATATGGGCAGGAATGTACCCAAGGTGATATTATATCATAATGATAAATATTGTTAAATAGTTGTAAGCTTAAAAATAATCACTCAGTTTACCAACATAAGCGTAAAGGAACAAAATGGATGTTTTAAATACATTTGAGAATTTGTGCATCCAAATAAAGACCAGGAGGCCCAGGGTGGAATCTCAGCTCTCACTGCTAACTGTCCATCTCAAAAATTTATAAGCCTCCATTTCCTCACCCATGAGTTTGACATAGTAACGTCTGCCTTTTATTCAAAACAACGATCACTAATATGAAAACCTTTTGTGAATTATAACTGCCGTACAAATATGGGGAAGAAAACTGGCGGCCATTAAAGGTATCTTCTTATAAAACCACATATGTCTCCTTTAAAATAGTGCAAGGTTCCCAGACACGTAAGGCATCTTAGAAATGGACTCACCCTCAATTCCACTGAACCAAACTTCAGACAGTGCTGACTGTACCTGAGGAAGAAAAGGAGTGTATTGAATTTTTAAAATAAAATCAAGAAATTAAATATCTGAACCTTTTTTGAAGCAAAAAATAGAAACCAAATTCCTGAATTAGAGAACATGCACTTAGAAACAGAAAATATGTGCAGAGAACAAAACAGCACTCTCTCCTCTAATCCAAACCGTTCATGTTGCTCTTTGGGTGGAAGCACCAGGTGTTCGTTATCCACCTGGGACCTGGAAGGACATCCATGGAAAAATATTCCATGGCTACATGCTTCTTGAACATCATTCTAATGCCAATATCCAACTCCCTAGAGAGTCTGCTTTTTCTCATTAATTAGATTTTTTCAAAGTAATTTTGAATTAAAAGACTGCTTGTTTTACTCTGAGGGACTAGGAAAAGTAAGTATGAGTGGAAATATTCCAGTGTGAAAGCCGTGTATTGATCACATCATCCCTTGAGATTCAGACCGCTTTCAAACAAAAGTATAAAATAGCTTTAATGATATCAGGGCTCAAATTCAAGATTAAAAGTTGAATTGTCCTTCTCTGGGAGCCGAACACCTAAACCAGCAGTTCATTATCTGAAATCTATGGACTTCAGGGGAGGAAATGTGTCAAGAATGTTCCAAAATAGTGCATAAAATATTTGTAAATATGAGCATTTGTCTGGGAAGAGGATCCATTTCTGTCATTAGGCCCTCATTTGATCTAAGACACAAAAAAAAGTAAGAACTCCTACCTTAGGCTAAACAAGAGTGAGGACGTCAGACCTGTCAAAACTCTTGTAAGAATTGCATTTTTTATATTCCTTTTTTCCTGTAAAGGACAAATTGGCAAAGAATCAGCCAAAGCTGCTCTTCCCATATGTAAGTATTTTTTTAAACTTTGGCTTGGCTCTTTAATTTCAAATGATGATGAAAAATTATGCCTTAAACTGAATCAACCAGTAGTCCTTCAGCCAGTGTATACAATCTGGGCTCTCACTCATGACATTGCTCAACTGAGCTTTTGCTTGTTGGCACAAAGAAATGAGTGTGAAGGTTCTTTTCACCCTATTTTTAAGATTAAAAGATTTTTGAAATGTGTTCTCTGATTGATGCATACTGACATTTTAATGAATTTTTTAAAATATAAGCTCCTTGCTTCCCTAGCAAAGAAAGCATGACTGTAAGGAAAGATTTCAATTAATAAAGCTGTCTCCACTGCTTCAGCTTAACACTGTTAAAGCATTTGTAAACTAAAGCTGAAAAAATTATCTGGAACTGCAGCAAATGAAGTCATTTTGGATTAGGAAAAATATTTCTCTCTCTTTTGAAGGCATTTCCTTCTTTGCCTGTACATGAACCTTCATAGAACCTGAAAATTGTTATCATAACTCAAACCTATGAGTTTTAAAAAGAAAATATTTTCGAATTAAATGTAAGGAAAAGTAGCTCTATAATTTAATGTTTATCTTCACAATGACAGACTGCTGTAGCGATGGTAGCAATGACTAACATTGATTCAGGATTTTCCTGTGGGAAAATCCTTTTCCAAAATTTTGTCTCTACTCAGTTGTCACAATAACAATGTGATATTAGTGTTATCCTTTATTTTACAAAGGAGGAAACAGATTCTGCCTGTGCTCTGAATCCTGCATCCTCAGAAAACATTCCCACTCAAATGCTTCTGTCACCCAGAACTTATTCCTCTCAGCACTAATACAGTAATAGAGTCAATTAAGAGAGAGAGGGAGTAAAAAAAAAAAAATACAGTAATAGAGTCAATTAAGAGAGAGAGGGAGTAAAAAAAAAGGGAGTAAAAAATCCTGCATCCTCAGAAAACATTCCCACTCAAATGCTTCTGTCACCCAGAACTTATTCCTCTCAGCACTAATACAGTAATAGAGTCAATTAAGAGAGAGAGAGAGTAAAAAAGAGAGAGAGAGAAGAGGAGGAGGAGGAGGAGAAGAAGAAGGGGGGGAGGGGAGGAGGAAAGATGAAGAAAAAAAGAAAAAGAGGAGGAGAAAGAGAAGTGGAAGAGGAAAAGAAAGAAAAGGAAAGAGAGAAAGAGGAGAAAAAAGGGAGGGAGGGGAGAGGGAGAGGGAGGGAGGGATGGAGGCAGGGAAGGAGAATAAAGAGAAATTTAGGTTCTCTCCTATCTTCAACCCAAACTTTTTTATGAGTAGCCAGTATCCATTGTTTCTCAATTCCCACATCTTATTCACTCTTCAACTCACTCTATCACAGCTTCCATCCTCATCACACCATGAGAACTATTCTTACTAATGTGATCACCCATCTCTATTTAACAAATTCATCGGGAACTTTTCAGTCCCTTACCTGCCTAAACTCTCTGCAACATCTCACACAAACCTTGCTAACACTTCCAACATTTGACTGCTGCATTACCATTTTCACTAACATCTGATTGCTACTTTTGAGTCTTCTTTGAGATCTCTCCTTACTCTTCTTTTCCTTTAACTGTTTATGTAGCTCAGGAATATACCCTCAGCCCTCTTCTTTTCTTATTGATCTCTTCTCTTCTCTATACACTTTACTGAGTGATCTTATCTGTTCCAATGGTTTCAACCACTAACTGTCTTTTGATGACTCCCAAATCAGTATCTTCATCCCTAATCTTCCTCCTGAATTTCTAAATGAATGAAAACTATCAGTCAGACACTTTCACCTGTGTGTTCCATAGTCACCTCAATATGTCCAAAGCCAAACTCGAGAATTTTCCTCATCAGACTTCCTACTCTTCCCACATTCCCAATCTTTATGAAGGACACCAACTATCCAAGCATTTGTCCCAGTGGGTAAGGATCCTGAATGCCTCCTCTCCCTCACCCCACATTTAAGCAGACATTCAGTCTTCTTGAGTCAATTGTCTTGAGTCTATTGCCTATAACTCTTCTTTTCCTTCTCCACTATCTTTGGCCATGGCAACATCTTCCTAACTACTCTCACCAATCTCCAATCTATGCCTCACAGTGTTAACAGAGTGATCCCTCCAAAATATATGCTCATGATGATGGGCACATTTAAAATCTCTCAGTGTCCCCCCCCTCATTAATTTTAGGACAAAATCTTAAGTGTTTAACATTATAAAAAAGTCTTGTCTACTTTTCTAAATCCATCTCCCACTGTTCCCCAACACAACTTGCAAACTAAGCATACTTTATTTCCCTAATGTATAGGGAAATAATAATGATATTATATATAACTACTATACACTATATTATGCAATATAATTATATAATTATAATTATACTTGGCCTCATCTCTCTGTCTTTCTGATCCTTCTGCCTAGAACTTTCTGCTTCACATAATAGAATTAAGAGAATCATCATTTTACAATCCCAAATGAAATAACTGATTCAGGCAATGGTTATTGATGGATATTAAAACCATTAGGCATAAGGTTGACAGGGAATAACATGCTTTCACTATCTCAATTTACTGATATATTAAAAGTGAGTCTACCAGAAATTATTTGATTCCTGATGTGGTGTAATATGAGATACTCAGTACTGTCTATGAAGAATTTTAGACCCACCCCCCAAAAAAACACTGAATCTAAAAATCTTTTAGTCCTAATTTTCGGTCTATAGAAATAGACTAACAAATTAAATGACATCATGAGAACTATTTAACCAAATTTAGATAGTAGATATCTTAGGCTGGGTTCCCCTAAGAAGAACTTGAGACAAGGTTTATGGTTTATTTGTGGGATATCAGTGGCAGAGAAATGAGGAAACAAAATAAGCAAGGGAAGGGAAGGAAGCCACTAGCAGCAGTATTCCCGAGCAGGTTACTATTGCAGATAACTGGGGTTCAATCCACTAAGAAACTCTGAAAGACAGAGTAGAACATATCTCAGAGTTATCTCAAAGGTTAGCAAGCTGAGTCATTTATCCACTCTCATTAGTCATTTACTCACTCTCATCAGTCACTTGGTTGAAGGCTGCGGGGGTAGTGGAGAGGGATGGGGTGTTATTAACTCACGCATGGCTGATGATGGGGAGACGCAAGAAAGCCCAAAGGCTGAGTCACTGTTGCTTTCTTTGGGAAGCCATTGGGTCAGTGCGCACGAGAACAGTGAGTGCCAAGGGAATAGGAGCAGGGCACTGGAGCAGGGCACTAACAGCATCTGCTGCAGTGAAATCATCTATAGGACAACTGACACTTCAACCAAACCATGCAAAAAAAGAGTGAGCAAAAGGTACTACTCTAGATTAAAGGAGACTTAAAAGAGACTTCACTGAAATAACCAAATCAACAAGTGGCTTGTTTGGATGCTGATTTGAACAAACCAAGATATTTTAAGACAATCAGGGGAATTTGCAGATGTTTTGCAGGACATATTCAGGAAATGTAAGTCTCGCTTTGCGATATAACAAGTAAAGACTCACTACTTAAAGTGAATATAGTGCTATGGCAGAATTTTCTGCAAGGAGTTAAGTTTGATGATACAAGCAAGAACATTTCAGAATAGAATATCAACGTAATAAGAGAGAAGAGGATCTACAATTCCGTTGTGGGAAGAGAGAGAAAAATTGTTACTTTCATTGTGACTATCTTCCCCATGGCATGATCATACACCACGGTCAGGAGAAGCTTGGGTTTCATTATGAATTGATCTTTCATAACAGTTACAGTACTAGGAAGTGGAGCGAGCACATCTACTACAAGTGACTAAAGTTAGGGTCAGTGTGTTTGTTTTTAAAAACAGGCTAAGACTCAGTCTCTGAAGCAATTTTCAACTCCTGTCTCAGGTTAATAACAAAGGAAATCATCTCTTTAGCAAAAATGTCAATGGAGACCATGTATAATTTTGTGACTCTATAGCCTCTCTTGCTACTATGGCACCTAGAAGATCAAATCTCTCAGACCAATTCCCTTTATAGGAGCACAGTCTAAGGAGTTTTGCCATTTCCTGACTCTAGACAGGAGCTGAGCTAGGGCCAGCTGCTGTCTTTCAGCTAACCACCACAAATGTCCTCACCCTGTGGCCAGCTTTGCTGAACCTGAATGATAGAGTCTCAAGGTTATTGGTTTACGTACATCGGCTACCAAACCAGCCGCCAAATGACACATCAGCATTATAGATGGTAGGCAGCAGCACAGTTATTAAACACTATATCAAAACTTGTTACCTTGAAAAAGGTTCATCCTGCCATCTGGAAGATTTTCTAATGAGAATCTCTTGCTTGGCTATGAATAGATAACAGCTGGTCAGATTATCACTCTACCTTACAGTTCACAAAAGCCCTAATTAATGTGGAAAAACTTTACATCTAGCTTCATCTCTCACCACACATACCTCCCTGCCAACCTTGCGTTCTATCCCTAGACCATGCGGAATTTCTATCAATTCTTTGAACATGGCTAACTCCATGTCACGTCACTTAAGTTGTTCCCCAGTCACCTTACCAAGTGGGTAACTCTGATTAACCTTTAAGATCTCAACTTGGATGTCACCTCCCCCATGAAAACTTACATAAACTCCCTACCAAGAGTTGGATAACTCCTGTCTGCTTTCATCACTTCTGCTCTCATAGCACCCAGCATGCTCCTTGCTTGTCCCTCTATAATTCTAGGTCCACAAGGAGAGGAACTATACATAGCTTGTTCAACACTGTAGCTACAACAATTAGCACAGTGCCTAGAAAACAGTAGCCGCTCAACTAATATTAATATTGGATGAATAAATGAATAAGTAATTAATAATCTTAAAAATACAGAACAGAAGGCAAAATAGAATTTTGACCAAATAACAAGATATGATCTGGAAATCCTTGCTTCGATTATACAAAGCCTAAGATTTACCTATTTCTTGAAAATGTTACATCTTGATGACGAGGGTATTGGGAGAGGCTGGTGCATCACCTCTCCAACACCACCTAAGCATAGCATCATGAGCATTAATTCCAGGTGGTGTTCCAAATGCTTTGTGCTTTGTGCATCCACTTACCTGATCCTTGTAACAACCGCATAACATAGATACTATATCCTTTTACAGATGAGGAAAATGAGGCACAGAGATGTTAGTTAACTTGCAAAAAGGCACACAGCAGGGAGTCAGTATTTCAACTCAAGGCAGAGGGATTAGATGACAATAGGAGCCATTTCAATTACATACAAGCAAAAAGGTTTAAGCATCAGGGAAATGAGAAACATGGGTAAATTTTGTCATGGTTTTGGCTCAGAATTGTGTGCCTTCCTCCACCATGTTTAGAGTAGAAAATGGATCTACCTGATCCACTTATAGCAGTCAAGAATTTCGGACATGGAAATCTCCCTCAAAAGAGAAGAAGGTACAATTTCAAAGCACAATTTTCAATTATAATTTCACTTTTATTTACTACTATGTAAATGAAGTCAAAGAGTGGTTAAATTCTAAATATTCTTTCTTGGTCCTGAGGTTAAATATTGACACTGGCTATTATAGGAAGTTAATGTAAACTCCTGCCTTGGAGAAAATTTTAAGAACAAGAGAGAATAAGTGTAAGATATGTTCCATGGATCTCAAATTCTACACAATAGTATAGAAAGAAAAAGTCACAGAAATTTGGGAATGGTAGGTGAGTCAAACAGGAATGGTCACTGCCCGCCTTCTCAGAGTCTTAAATATTACTCATTGTGAAACTTCACACATAACATGCAGCGTTTCCCAAGCTATTGAATCATCAAGTTATTTTCCTAAGGAGTTTTCTCAGGATTTGTGTGTCAAGGAAACTACTGGGGGAATTATTGGTCTATCAGATAGTATTATTCTTATTTACAAACACCTGCAAGATTAGCCATTGGAGAACCATCATCTAGTTTTTACCATTTAAGTATAGTACCTTAGAGAAATGGTATAAAAAACCATCTATTAACTGCTATGAACACTGAAATTTGGGAAAGCTATTAGAACCAATTTGGCCCAACATCCCACCCAGGATGAGTGATACTATGAAAAGTTGAGGTTTGGTTCAAATTTCCATGTAATAATATTACCATGATGGATTAAAAGTTCCAGAGTAAAATCCTCTCTGCAAAGAGATCATCACATATTCCACAGAAATAATTAGAGGCCATATCAGCTGGCTCACTAAACTAATTATAAAGGGAAAAACCAAGGGTGACACTATAGTGAAACATGAATTCCTATTATTGTACTCCTTTAATTGGACTAAATAAGCTTAACAGTAACTCTGTATCTTGCAAAGAACTTACTCCAGGAAAGTAACAATGAACCCGAGACAATGGAGAGGGGGCATTTCAGGTCTCTAGTAGTCCGTAATTAATGAACATCTAATAAAAGTCCCTAATTGACCAATAGCTAATAAAAGGCAAGAACACACGATAGGCAAAGACTGGAGAACCAGTCAATGACACAGAACAGGAGAATTTTGGGCCAAAGTTATGAAAAATCAAAATAGAAATGGTCTTTTAAGTTGACACCCATTTCTGCCATTTTACAGAGAAAAATAGTAAGGCCCAAGAATGGGTGACTTACAAGGTCAGAAGGCAAGTCAAAGGCAGAGTCAGAACTATTAGGTTGAACAAATTGCAATTGTTGGTATTCACTATTTTTGACCTACGAAAATGCTAAAAGAAGGAGGAGGAGGAGGAGGGAAGGGATGGAGAGGAGGAGAGAGGGGGAGGGAGAGGAAGAAGAAGAAGAAGAAGAGGAAGAAAAAGAAAAAGAAAACTCCTCACTGCTGATCCAGGGCTTTTTTCCACAACATACCAGACCAATGTGGTATCTGCAACCACATTGCACTAAAAAAAAAAACAAAAAAGAATCGGGAGATTGGGGAGAAAGATCTGGAATGTTGAGTTTCAATCACCAAATAGAGCCTTTGCCTAAATATTGAAAATTGACTCTAAGTATTGGCAAACTGGAAGAAACGAAGTATAAGAGCTTTGCACTTAAAAAATAATAAGACAACCAGTGGAGCAAAAAATGCATTGGAGAATGAATGTGATTAAATAACTGACGCAAATCTTAAAAGATAATAATCTCTAAAACGATTTCGAGCACAATCTGAGGGTTGGGAACAGCAGTTCATGTTTCCTTGGAGCTTCCTTGCAAGGCTCCTTGGCTCCACCTAGTGGCAACCAATCAAAAATTACACCCTAGACAGGACTTGGAAATCATCGCGTAACACTGGTTACGCCATGGTTTCTTGTTTTCCTTAGAAAAGCAAGCTACCACCTGGGGAATTACTAGCCTCTTCTCCAACACTGTGAAGTGTTTTAGCTCATTGCAAACCTGAAGGTCTGACAACCACATATGACTGGATATGTCTATACACTCATATCCTTAAAGAAATTCCAACTCAATACACAATTTGTTATTTTATTCCACAGACTTTATTTAGCACCTTCTTTGTACCAGGCCCTGTACAATTGGCTAAGGATAGAAAACAAGACCTAACAGTCTGGTGAGGTGAGGAGAGAAACAAATAATCAAATGCAATAGAGTGAAATAGGTGTTTATTGCCTGACCTGGCTTTTAAGAATAAGAGAAGAGAGCCAGCCCCGATGGCCTAGTGGTTCAAGTTCGGCAGGCTACGTTTCGGTGGCCTGGGTTTGGTTCCCGATTGCGGAACCACACCACTTGTCTGTCATTTGCCATGCTGTGGCAGTGGCTCACATAGAAGAACTAGAAGGACTTACAACTAGAATATACAACTATGTACTGGGGCTTTGGAGAGAAGAAAAAAAGAGAGAGAGAGGAAGATTGGCAACAGATGTTAGCTCAGGGAGAATCTTTCCCAGCAAAAAAAAAAAAAAAGAATAACAGGAGGCACCCCAGTGAAGAACCAAGGGGAAAAGGATGCCTTACAGAACTACCAGCCTTGTGCCAGCTTGCCAGCATAGATGGGAGGGTCTTCGAGGAGGTGAGTATATGGGCTCTGAGAGGCCCACTGGTTAAGATGTAGGCTTTGAAGCCAGAATGGCCTGGTTCAATCTCTACTCTGTGCCTTTTTCACTTTTGTCAAACTTGGGTAATAATAGTATCCCTCACATAGGGTAATTGTGAGGATGAAAGGAGTTAATACACAGAATGCACTAGAAGAGCACCTGGCACATAGTGAGTGCTCAGCCTTTATTGACCGTAACTCTTTTGGCTGGAGTGTAAGTGCTTATGGGCTGGAAAGGGAGGCAGTCACCAAATGATGCACAAATGGTTATTTTGTGAACCATAGACGCTGAGACTCCTCTCTCCCTCCACACACATGTTCTGCAGTAGAGCCAGCCCAGAGATGATCACAACCAGGTTGATTTCCTCTATTTAAGAATACAGCAGTGTAGTCTAGAGAATCAGGTGCCTCAGAGGTGATCATTTTCAACCATTGTATGAGGAGAAATGCTGCCAGAACCTCTCCACAGCCCTTACGTTACCACTGGCTCAGTGGTTACATGAGGCCGAGTCTAGAGTGGAGAACACTGTGGTCTCTGCAGCCTCCTCCACATCAGGACAGAGGATGGTTGACAGGGTGGACAGACAAGTGCGAGAGGAAGACCATGGCTCATTGGAATTACCTCTTATTTCTGTCTGCCTTGTTTTTCTGATGTGTTTGCATCTCCTGGTACATGCTTATCTTCTACCCACCAGAGGACAGAAGGAGGCAAGGGGGACCAAGGGGGACCAAGGAGGACTTCGGAGGCAAAGGACCAAGGAGGCAAAGAAGGAAGCGGAGAAAAAAGAGGAGGAAGAAGAAGGGGAAGAGACTAACATTTGCTGCGTGCTTATGTCCCAAGCATTTTTTATGTAGTAATCTCACTTAATTAACGCAACAGTCCTATGAGATGGTTCCATTATTATTCATATCTTACAAATGAGAAAACAAACTAAGGCCCAGGGAGATGAAACCGTTCACCCAAAGTCACACAGCTGGTAAGTGGTGAAGCTAGGCTTCTATCACATATTAACCACCACACTTATCATCTTCCATGGACCATTAAGCTTTCCAAAGGCCCTCAGCACGGTGGGCCAGCTAGGCTTGCCTTCCTCATGAGGTGTTTCATGCCCCGAAATTCTCTCTCCTCCTCCCCACCCAGACCTCTGTCTAAATAGCTATTCTTTCAGAATGGCTGAATTCAGTTAGGTAATAAAACATATATGTGCATGCATGTAGATGTGTTTGTGTTGGAGTAAACTGGCGTCAAGATAAAGAGTTACAATTCTCTCCCAGCAGCGTGGGTCACAACATGCTCACACATGTTCCTGCACACACACACCCCAACCATTAATCCTTCCAGAAATATCTGACTTTCGAAAGGATTGTTAATTTGAATTATTCCTGAGAAAAACAGAAAGAAATCTAAATTTTTCTAAAATCATCATATTTGTTTATTATTTATTGGCTGGAGTATATGTGCTTATCTTCACCATCCTCAGACAACTAATATCCTTAAGATAGGACCACCCTCTGCTATCAAATATTCACATCAGTCATTTACAACTTTGTGTGCAGTGAAGTCCCTGTGTTACTTCTCCTGGGGACTGCTGTATAAGCCTCAACTTTACTATAGAATGTAAAGCTGTGTTCCCTCCTCCCCCAATTAAAAGAATTTGAGACATCTCTAAAACATGCATAACTGTTTTTTCTATAAGGACCAAAAGGTCAGAGTTACATGAGAGTAAGACCCAAAATTGAAAGGAAAGAGAATGAGAATAGGTCAAAATTCAAGAAAATGATAATTTTTGCCCCAAGAATTTTGTTTGACTCTAAGAATCTCTCTATATTACTTTTTCCACTAATAGAAATATATGTTTGTATTATAAGAGTATTTCAGATCCTTCCAAATCTGAGCTGTAAAAGTAGAAAAAGGAAAATGGAATTAAGTGTTAAGAAATATTATGTGAAAACCTAATAAGCTTTACAAAAGTCATTACAATGTAATCAATTCGAAACCTCCATTTTGCGGTATGCAAGGTTGCTCTTTTACGTCAACCAAATGCACAACAAGATACCTTTGTTTTGTGGGCACCACTCCACATTGTAAGAGAAATCCCATGGGGCCGGCCCACTGGTGCAAGCAGTTAAGTGCATGCGCTCCGCTGCGGCGGCCCGGGGTTTGCCAGTTCAGATCCCGGGCACGCACTGACGCACATCTTGTCAAGCCATGCTGTGGTGGCGTCCCATATAAAATGGAGGAAGATGGGCACGGATATTACCCCAGGGCCAGTCTTCCTCAGCAAAAAGAGGAGGACTGGCAGATGTTAGCTCAGGGCTGATGTTCCTCACACACAAAAAAAGGAGAAATCCCAGGCAAGAATGACTAGGCAGGCTTTCAAAACTGGTTTCTCGTTCTAAATTTAATTTGACTCATCTAGTGCCTTATCTACATGTTTTCTCATTTCTCACTTCTGTTGAAACAGCCTGAGTCACTATTTTGATTTGAAATTTACAAAAGAAATGCCATCTGCAGACATCTAGCAACTTGAGTCATTGGTGTTTTCATAGATAGAGTGTCTTAAACAGAAAATCTGTAGATGCCCAACAACTTGAGTCAGAGATGTTTTTATAGCCTCATTTTCTTACAGAGACAAAAGGAGATTTTAGGGGTTTTCCCTTAGCATTACAGAAATATTTTTAAAGCATGTACTATAAAAGACTGTGAAATAAAGGGTTGAATAAGACGTAATCTCTAACTTTGAGGAGTTTGATGCCTACTTGAGGAAATAAAACTTAATAAATTTATTGAACATGCATTGTGTTAAGGCAATGAACACTAATGAAAAACAGGCTATGTTCCCTTGAGAAGCATGGGGGGGAGGGTGTGTGAAGGATAAAGAACCTAAATTTACAGTACAGTGTAGTAAATGTTAAAACAGAGTCATGCACAAGGTGATCCAGAAGTGTAATGAAGAAGGGAGTGGGGAGCAAGAGAGGTCACCTGGAGGTCTGCGTAAGCTGAATCTTAAAGGATGAGTGAGAGTTAGAAGTTTACCTGGTAAAGTAATTAGGAATTAACCAGGTTAAAAAAAAAGGATAAAGGCAATGCAGAAAGTGCGAACAGCGCTGAAATGAGAGTTGAACAAAATTGCCAGGTATCCAAAATGTAGATTCTGACAAATGCCATTGAAAAGGTGTCACCAAGGACTACTAGAGTTCAAAAAAGGGAAAAATTATTTCTGACTACAAGGATCTGGGAAAGGTTTCCTTGAAATGTGATATCTGAGGATGAGTAAGACTATGTAAGCACAAAGGAGCGGGCTGAGGGCAAGCAACAGGAAGAGAATTCCAGGAAGAAAGAATCCAGTTAACTCCAATGTTAGGTTCTGCAAATTGCAACTGCATCTTAGGCAGGGCAAAAACTCCCAGGTTCATATAATCCCCTATTCCCACTTTCTAGAAATAACAATAATAATCAATAAAAATAATAACAATAAAATATTATTCTACGTGCTAATTTGTGGGACTGGTTATGTATTTACTGTATCAACAGAGGCATGAATAGTTAGCAGCTGCCGTCTGCGCCCTGCAGCACAAGCCCTCAGTCGACCTCTGATTTCAGCCAAGCAGCCGTGGACAGCTCCATACAAACTCAGACCCAACTCAGCAAAGCCCTGTGCGTCTTAATTTCTGCCCCAGAAGCTTCACTGACTGTGCTGGGCAGCCCAGAAGTGCCCTAAAGCTCCTGGGGTCAACCCTCGAATAAGACAGAGTCATATACAGGGTGCTCTAGGAACGCAAGGAGGGTGGGAAGGAATCACTTGGAGGATTGCCCAGGCTGAACCTTTAAGCTTCTCAAGAGGTTTCAGGGAAATCTAGGCCCCCACTGATCACAGCAGCACCTTCAATAACACACCCTCATACTGGAATTCCCTCCTTCCCTGTCTCACACTCCCCCTTCCTTCACTCTTAAAATCACCTGCCAAATAAACTACTTGCACAAGAGTCTTTGTTACAAGTTCTGCTTTCTGGGAAGTCAAACCAAGACAAAATGATTCATAGTTTAATTATTATGTGTGCAAGTGTTAAGGCCTAGTTCGTTTTTGAAAAATTATAAAGTGAAAACACTGGTGATCTAAATATATCTCCCTTCATACTGTAGGGTTAACCAAACAATTCACAAGTCAAATTGAAAAGGATTAAGCTAAATGAACAGCAATTTCTAATTTTAAAAAGGTAATATTAACAGGAAATGAAATGTAAAACCAATTTCAAAACCATACTATGATAACTAACAATATGTACTTCTGGAAATTTCAGTTACCTAGGAGCTTAGCAATTGCCAAGACAATCTGTCAGCCAGATCTGTTGAAAGAAGGAGAAATTCAAATCCTTGATGAATTTCATTAATGCACTGCTGCTTACGAATACCAAATTTTAGAAATATTTTAATACCTCCCATAATAGTTCACTGGTAGGTAAGGCTTAGTCACACATAAAGAGTAAGGACTATGGAATTGTGCCTTATTCACTGACTAAAGAACAGACTTGGATTTTTGGATTAGTTCTCAACCCACAAACTGAGGTCATGAAAAATCTTTTCATTACACAAATCTATCTGTTGCGATGGGAATTTGTTCCAGTGAAATTTGAAGTATTGTAAGTTTGCACAAAAGATGTATAAGAAGTACTAATTGGGTTGCCTGTTTTAAGGGGAAAAAAGTATTTTCTGAATGGTGGCAAGATAAAGATTCTTCTTAAGAAACTTTCTTAAGAGCTGATTTTTGTTCATTTGAAACTAACAGTAACCAAAAATAATCTCTGAGGCAAGGGGGATTCCCCAGGAGGCTGCTGAAACAACACAGAAGCATTGTCAAGGGAAATGCAAGGCATGTTAGTGTGGAAATGATCCACGGACTTTTCTCATTAACAGGTTTGGTTTCCTTCATTCAGTAATGAGTGCCCTGCATGAAGCGGACATCTTGCTGAGTCCAGGAAACACATAAACAAAACAGGCATGCCCCTGTTCTCACTGAGTGTACATTTCTAGTGGCGACACAGACAACAAACAAATACAAACACATAGCTAGAAATTATGATAGATGCTAGGAAGGAGAAGTACAAGGAGAGAGAATAAGGGAAGAGACCAAATTTAGATTAGGGTCAGGAAAGAACTCTCTAGGGAAGCAACATTTATGCTGAATTTTGAAGAATGAGTAGGAAGGAGTTCGCCAGACAAAGAGTGGGAGAAAGGGGGAGGGGTCCAAAAAAGAAGAACACTTGTGTGCTAATTTCACAAGGCAAATAAGAGCTCAGTTAGTTCACGGAAGAATTTTAAAAATTAATGTGCAGGAATATAATAAGCAAGGCCAAGAGTAGCTCCCGCTGAAGCTGGAGAGGTAGATAGAGACTAACATGTGGCTCCTTGAAGGCCACATGAAAATGTTTGGACTTGACAGTGAATGCTGTGAGGATGGTAGCAACCATCTTGCCTGAACTTAAGACAAATGCAAAAAAAAAATAGACATCAATAGACTCTCTGGCAAAGAACTGATCATGTCATCTCTTCTTGAACCACAATTGCCAGGGACTTTACCATTAAAAAAGCCAGTTTTGATGCTAGATGTCATAACTAACAGGAAACTCTGCCTATACAGGTTTACCTTTGTGTGATTTACCTTGATCTAATGGAACAGGGGTGTAAGACCGATCCAGGGCGAGCCAGTAGATCTGAATTGCAAGTGAGAACCACAGCTGTGAGACTTGTTTAGCTCCCAAGACTCAGATGAGGATGCCTCAGAGTGGCCTCGGCCGAGTTCTGTGCAACAGTGAACACTTCGTCCAGAAGACAACTACAGCAAGGAACATCTCCAAGGTATGGGGTTAGGTGAAGAGACTAGAGAGGGAAGGATCTTAACAGTTATTTAGTCTCTACCAGATACCAGGCCCCAAGCCAGTCGCCAGGTTTTCATGTAAGCTTCACACCCCCTTGTGGACTAGAACCACTCACCTCCATTTTACAGATGAGGAAAAGGAGAGTCAGAGAGACTAGGTCACTGACTCTGAGGACACAGCTGGGAAGGAGACTTCACCACCAGAGGAAAAGAGGGGAAAAAATTCCCTTTCCCCTAGAATCTTTGTCTTATCCTTATAATTCTCTCCAAAATGTTGGCCCAAAGCAGACTATCAGTATCTGTTTATTAGTTGATGTATTGACCAGATTGTGGCCATTCTGTGGTCTTTAAAAAGAGGTCATTGGTGTCAAATAAACCATGAGCTCATTAAAAACCACTTGTGAAACAATTAGGCCAAGGGAATTTTGTTTGATGACAGTGAAAGGGGGAAGTGGGGATTTGGCTGCAGAATCTGGCACCAGCCTGTTTATCACCCACGACCACAGCAGCTGAGAAATGAGCAAAAATATTTCCACCTCTTTTGTCTTCAGGCTGAAGGCAAGTCCCGGCTTCAAGAGCAAAGGTGTTGACAAAAACAGGTTCCTTCGCTGTTAGACTATCCTGAAGTTTCTTTCAGTTTGCCTTTGAAGAACACAGCCTATAAACCGCCACTAGGTGTCCTCAAAGTAAAAATAATAACGGAGGAGAAAGTGCTCCGGCGGCATTTGTAAGAAACTAACCTGACTTATTTGTCCAGGTTCTTTGACTCCTGGGCGCTAAGGGATGGAGTCTGTAAATGAAATGGAGTTCTGTAAAGAAAAGGGCATTTAAGCTGCTGATTTTCATTTTTAACTAGGCTTTGTATTACTCTGCTTCCGGAAGGCAGGCCAAGGAGACTTTCCAATGGGCAATGGAAACACTGTTGTCACCCAAACATAGGGGTCATCTGAGAGCATTTCGGAGTAGAGAACACCTGGGGCCAGTTTCTCATGGGCTGGGAGCCACTGAACCATTTCACACGTACAGAAACTGCTCTGGCAGATTTTTTAACTTCCAAACATCTTATAATTTAAATTGGGTGAAGGGCAGTAATTTCCTTTTCCTGAAACAGCAGCTGCAAGAGCCTTTGTTTTCTTTAGTCCTGGCATAGCCAAACAGAAAAGCGCAATTTAGCGGTGTCCTCAGTTAGTCTTGTAAATAAACACAGGCTTCTCTTCTCACCATCCGTCTCTGCAGGCTCAGAGTCCCCTCTCCTCCTCCCCTTCCCTCCAGGCCCCTCTTCCCAGTTCTTTTGCCCATCTCCACCTCTTCTCTCTCCTCTTCCACTTTCTCCCTCTTTTAACCATTTTTACACACAAAAAAATCAATTTTCTGATTATGATCTTTTAGACATCAAATAAGTACCTGCCCTGGCTTTAGAGACCCAGGAAAGGAAAGAAAAAAAAAATTAGAGGAAAAGAGAAAAAGATTAGGAAACAGGTGTCTCTCTCTGTAGGGTCTAAAACTTAAGAGGGAAAATGAGGCCACTGGGGAGTGGGGGGGGGGGGTGATAAAAGCCATCGAGGGCTGCGTCCCTTCACTTCCCTGCCTCAAATGCTGGACTTCTATATCATGTTTTAGGAATTTCTAATCTTACCACAGCCGGATGACTCACACCCACTGACTGACTCTCTCGGCTTCCACAAAACACCTGCGAAGATAAACCTAACTGAAGAACAATCTCTCCCTCCGCATTAGCCTTTCAAGGTAGGCAGGGGAATTTTCAGCGTTTATTTCCATTTTGTTGCCGAAAGACTCACAGGCCTTAATCTTGATTTCAGACATAGTTGTGTCGGACAGTCAAAAACAGTTTCCAAAAGAACTGATAACTGGGACTGGGGCTTGCTTCTGCCTGGGGAGGGAAACTGAAATGAGTCAAAGATGACCTTATTTGGGGCCAGAAAGAACTGAGATTTCTGGGGGAGGGCACCGCGTCCGCTTGCGGAAGCTGGCCCTCTGGCTACTCAAACTGTCCCTCCCCTCGTGCACTTCACTGGCCCCAGGTTGCCCTATGGGAACTCCACGTCGTCTTTATCTCCCTCGAGGCTGACTAAGATGACCTTTGTAAGCAAAGTCTCTCTGGATGCAAGCCATGTAGGAGAGGGAAAGCGGGCTCCACAGAGTCTAATTCAAAACTTCAATGTTAACTAAGCCCACAGAACAATCATATACCAGCACACCTCTTCTTCTCCTATGAGAATCAGATGGGACAAAGAATCAAGAAAATACTGGAAAGTGTATCCAGGAGTCCTGAATTTAGAAACCCTGGACATAGAAGTAAACCATACATACAAATGAATAACTGCCTGTTCAACTCTTGTTTCTAAGATGACAGCTATTTAGTCAAGCACTTAAAATATTCCTGGCTATGTGCTAGCGGCTCTACAAGCATTAATTAATTTAAGACTCTCAACAACCCTAAAAGGTGGATATCATTTTTTTAATTGAGATATAATTGACGTATAACATTGTGTAAGGTTAAGGTGTACAAAGCGTTCATTTGATACATTTATATATTGCAATATGATTACTGCCGTATATCATTATTATATCCATTAACAAATAAGAAAACTGTTGCTCAGAGAGGTTTGAAATTTTCCTTGGAGTGAACAGCAAATTCCTCTGGCATAATTTGACCAAGGTCCTGAGCATGCCTGAGAGCCTGAGGGACCTGGGAATTAGAAAAGACTGAATTGGAATTTAAGATGGGAAATTAGACCATTTATTAATTTTTGGATCTTCAAAAATGAAAATGCACAATATTTCTCAGTATACAAAGGAAGGAAACATATTCTCTGACCATTCTCTGTTTTTGTCTTTCTCTCTTTTAGAAGATTATCTGTATTCTTTCCCAGTAGACTCCATTCCTCATTTAAAGCATCCATGGGCACAAAGGCCCAGGATTTGAACCCAGAACAATCCAGGTCAGAGCCTGGACTCCTATTTACTCTGCTAGGCTGACACTGTTGGCACTCCTCATGCCCTTACTGTGGAGACCAAGTCTGAAGGGGAGAAGAACTGAAACTTTTAGAAATCTGAATGCTCTTGTGTGAATGAAGGGGAACAACTGAAATGCCAATGAAATGGAGGAAAGTTGCCTCCCACAGCTAACTTCTTTTAGAAACTAGCTTGTCTGTGATACTATATCCCACTTAGAAGACATTACCTGAGGTTGTTTACTTCAATGCTACTGAGTGTGGTCCAGGACCTTTGAATGAGATAAGAACAGAAATTGAGAGTGTGTAGAAACCTTTGGTAGTACCACATCATCCAAGCAAAAGATTCTATATGTCCAAAAATATCTGTCCGCCACGGATTGCAAATAAAGACAATTGGTCCTTCAATGTCTTGGTCCTTCTTCCAACAGTTTAAGGAGCACTAATTTATTTCATGAGGATCTTGATAGGTGTCTCCAGAACTACCTTGTAAGGAATGGAATCATTCAGCAAACCCAGTTTATTATCTGCCTCTCCAACTAGAACCTACGTTCCCCAAGAGAGGGATCCTTAGTTCCTAGAATCATGCCTGATGTTCAATGAATATTTGTTGAATTACTGAAATACACTCATTTTCCAGTGGGAAATGCTCAACGTCTTGTCCATGAGTTGCTCTGGACCACTTTGAAAGTGGGTCACAAGACCCAGGCGATGGCCGATCCTCTCATCCCAGCCTGCCTTCTCACCTTCCGGCCATCTATGCCCCCTCACCCAACCCAGACCTCCACCTCCCCAGGAGGAGGTGTAGGATAAATTACTTCTGTTTATTTTCCTAGATGAGTTTCAGAATCATCTGAGCACATTTTCCAAAAAGTTCCATTGAGATTTTGATTGACATTAAATATGTAAATTAATTTGGAAATGATATACATCTTTACAACCTTGAGTCTTCTCACTCACAAGCATGATTTGTCTATTTTCTTGTCTTCTTTTATAACTCATAGTAAAATTTTGTAGTTTTCATGTAATTTCTGCACATTCATTGGTAAGCTAATCTTAGGATGCTTTATTTTTATAGTTGCTATCGCATATAGGGGTCTTCCTACACCCTTTTATTTTCTAATTGTTGGTATAGAAGAAGAAAGGAAGCATTTTGTGAATGTTTATTTTGTGTCCACTCATTGTAGCTAAACTTTTACTAATTCTAAGAATTTTTCATTTGATTATCTTGGGCATAATATCATATTATCGACAACCAATCATTTTATCTTCTTCCATTTCCTTCCTCTAGTTGTACCTCTTTTTCAGCTCTTTTTCTTATTGAATTTAGCAGAGTGAATTCTTCTTAAATAAACTTTTGGTTGGGAAGAAATTTAAGATGCAACAGAATAGCTGAAGAACAAAATCATGAGAGTCCAGATCTCAACCTGGGATGCTGTCAATGCAGTCCTTAGAGGAGATTTATTACTCTCCATGCTTATATTAGGGAGGAAAAAAAGAGAAACAATAAGTTAAGTCAACACCTGATATACTTTGTTCCCTTTAAGTTACAAACCAAGAGAAAGAGGGGAAGTGAGTAATAAATTTAAACAAAATGGAAGAATAAGAAAGAGAATTGTTAAAAAAAAATTTATCCTTCACCATGAATAGTTTAAGGAGCACTAGTTTACTACACTAGGGTCTTGGTAGATATCTCTGGGGCTCCCTTATAAACACTAAGAATCATTAAGCAAAAGCCAGTCTGTAAAGAAGCATTTTCCCTCAGTCAACAAACTACTTTCTAAAGTTCTTGAAGTTTGTAGGCCTTGAAAATAAAACTAATTGATACAGCTAATAGCAATTTTTAAATTAGATTCCAATGCTAAGTTTGAAATGAAATATAAAAGTGTGATTAGCCACTATCTGCGTTTTTTGTAAAGAATGGTGGATTTCTTGCTCTCAGGCAGCTGAGCCATAGAGTGCTTAGTCGTTCTTGATAAGAGTCAGAGCTATTCCCTGCCTGCCCTATAAAAAGAAAGAAAGTGGTGGGCATTTCTTCAGTAGTAGCTGCAGAGACCAGCTCTGGGAGTTGCCTGGATGAAGAAGGATCCACACAGTCTTCTTTGAGGAACAGAGGCTGTGGAAAGAACTCTGCTCTCACTTCTCTCCATCAGCAGGCACTTAACTCCGACTAGAGGGTGAGCAAATATAATTTATAACTTGTCTGTCTCAGGCCTTTGCTCAGTGAAGAAAACTTCTAAGAATTTTGAAATTCTAAGCTTCTCAACAGGAAGGTTGGGGGTGGGAGGTTTAATTTATACCTCTGGGAAGTCCTGGAACATGCAAGCAAATATATTAAATTAAATGTTCCTCTAAGTTAACACCCCTGGATCTGGTCAAAAAGAAACATAAATCCTTTCTGGATCTTTGGGCATTCTCATCCAAGTCCCCTCAATAGTCCAAAAAAATTATGGTCAGTCAAATATAAGGAATAAGAAATTATCAAAAATGAACAAAAGTATGTGAGAAAGAATAAACAGAATTTCCAGAAATGAAAATATGATCGGAAAATTAAAAACTCGCTACATTATTTAAATAGCAGATTACAATGAGCCAAAGAAAGAATTGGTGGCCTAAGAGCTAGAACTGAATAAATTATGGTTAATACTTGACAGACAAACAGTTGTAGAAGATATGTTAAGAGATGTGGAGGATAGAATGAAAAAAGCTAATAAATAATTGTCCAAGTAGAGTTCCAGAAAAAGAAAATGGGATTGTGTTAGTTATCTATTGCCATGTTACAAATTACACTAAAACTTAGCTGTTTAAAACAACAAACAGTTGTTTCTCACAGTTTCAGAGGGTCAGGAATCTGGAAGCAGCTTACCTGGGTACTTCTCGATCACGATCTCAGAGGGGTTTGTAGACATGCTGTCAGCCAATGCTGCAGTCATCTAAAGCTTGACTAGTTCAATTAGCCAGGATGATATAAAAATTCTAAACTTGTATACAGCTATTAGTATAGCCTCATAACATATAAGGCAAAAAAGTTAACAAAGTTGCAAGGAAAAGTTGACAAATCTACCATCAATGGGGAGAATTTTAACACATCTTCTACATGATGAATAGATAAAGCAAACCAACCTAATCATAGGAATAAAGAATATTTGAACAACATAATTAATAATTCATGTAATGGGCACAAATTAAACCCTACACACCTAATGAGCAGAGAACACATGTTCTTTTCAAGTATACATGGAATATTGATGAAAATTGGCCATATGTCAGTCCGTAAAGAAATTCTCAGGAAATTTCAGTCAGTATCATTCAAACCATGTTTTATGTCTTCAATGCAGTTATATTTGGGATCAGTAAAAATAATTATTACAAGAAAACAGATTTGGGAACAATCATAAACGTACTTTACTAAACAACTAAAGGATCAAGGAAAAAATCCTTATGTAAATTAGAATAAACCTAGGACTGGACTGCAACTTTTGCAAGGGGAAGAGCCATGTATATTTCTTTAATAACTTTACATTTAGCATTTAGCAGGGACCTCACTGATGATTGCCAAATAAATACATGAATGGATTTGAATCATAAAAATTAAAAGATACTTGCATGTATTTTTTTTAATTCTTGTTGCTGCCTGCATTTTTCCCAGGTAAAAAAAAAAAAAAACAGTCCTCTAGCTGTTGTTACCTTGCAAGGTATCCCTAGCTGAACTGTCTAAAGAGTTTGCTTGCTGGCTGATTGGTTAATCTATTTTTTTCCGTCAGTTTTATTGAGGTATAATTGACAAATAAAAATTGTATATATTTAAAGTGTAAAACTTGATGTTTTGATATATGTATACATTGTGAAATGATCACCACAATCAATTAACATATTCATCCCCTCATACAGTTACCTTTTTTTATTTGTGATGAGAACACCTATGATCTACTCTCTTAGCAAATTATAAGCATCCAAGTATACAATGCAATATTGTTAACTACAGTCACCATGCTGCACATTAGATCTTCAGAACTTATTCATCTTACATAACTGAAACCTTATACCATTTGACCAAATTCTCCCCATTTCCCCCACCCCCAACCCCTGGCAACCACCATTCTACTAAGTGTTTTTATGAGTTCGACTACTTTAGATTCTACATATAAGTGATATCATGCAATATTTGTTTTTCTGTGTCTGGCCTATTTAACGTAGCATAATGTCCTCTAGATACATTCATGTTGTCACAAATGGCAGGATTTCCTTCTTTTTAAGGGCTGAATAATATTCCATTGTATAATGCATGTAAATTTTTAAATTAGCATAAAAGGTTGAAGCAACTATTTTAATGAAATTCATTCATAATTAGAAAAAAGGAAAAAAATTAGTTATAAAATAAAGGAAAAATAGGAATCAATCTGTTTTCACCTAGATAAAACCACACATAAAAATGCTATTGTCTCAGAAAGTGAATCATGTATCATAGCAAGTTAAATGGCATGAGAATGTTATATTCAGTCAAATCCCCACGCTACACATAACACAAATGAGGACCAGAGAGAATAACTGTCTTTCCCAGGGTCTTATAGCTATTTAAGAGAAAAGACCTATCTCCTGACTCCACTAATTTGTGACTGCATCGTATGTATATAATGTGTCTTCCATGTGATTCCTGCTTTCACACGTCATGACCTCCCCCTCCACACACTTTCCCACAAGTGCCCCCTGAAGAACTTGAGCTGAGACTGTAAATAATAATTACAGTCATTTACAGAAATTTCCTGTTATGTATGCCTAATTAAATTATAGCAAAATTATGTATATTTCTAGGAAATTCTCAGCTAAACATTGCTGTAAGTTATATTTTATCACAAAATGATATTGCCCTTCTGTACTTATTCTTCACAGTTTCTACCTTTTTTTTTTTTTTTTTTTTTTTTTTTGTGAGGTAGGTCAGCCCTGAGCTAACATCTCCCAATCCTCCTCTTTTTGCTGAGGAAGACTGGCCCTGGGCTAACATCCATGCCCATCTTCCTCTTTACATGGGATGCCACCACAGCATGGTTTGCCAAGCCGTGAGTCAGTGTGCACCCAGGATCCGGGCCGGCGAACCCCGGGCCGCTGCAGCAGAGCACTCGCACTTAACCGCTTGCGCCACCAGGCCGGCCCAGTTTCTACCATTTTTATCTGCTCTCAAGGAAACATTGTCACGAATATTTCTGACCTGCATATCTATGCAGTCAGGAGAGGAAATAGGACACCAGGCTGGGTAATGAACGTTTATTCTAACTGAGGATTTCTAAAGTCCTAGGCACTGGATTGACTAGTGTTTTTTTCAAATTTCTTTCCATAGATTTATAGTTAGACTGTGAGATATGACATACAACACACATTCAGTGCTTCTCCCAAGCTCAGGTTCAAAACTGTCTGCCCTGCTTCCCTGTTCAATTTAGGAGCAGTCCTAAATTCTGTCCTGCTCTGTGAACGTGCAGTGGAAGTGCAGAGAGACTGTTAGGAGTCCATTTGTTTATGGAGAAGTTTTCTAAGGAGCAGGAGATGTGCTGCTAAAAGTCTCAGCTCCCAGCCTGTTAGAAAAGTTCTTTTAGGATTGGGAAAGTGATTTCATTTTCAAATTTTCGCATTATTTTTGAAATATACATTTTTGTAGTGAGTTTTTAAAGTCTATTTACATTCAAAAAATCTAAATTTGAGAACTTTTAGCTGTCACCAATTAGCTATGTCTAAAAGTCCTCATTTTTTGTTCTTTAAGAGATTAACATTTTCTCATTACAAACTGGCAAGAGGTAACAGCTGGTACTAGAATTTACTTCATTACACAAGATCCTTATGTTTCCCAAGTCAAATCCTTTTTTTATCCATTTTAGTCCAAATATGGATACAACATATCGAAAACAAGAGAACTTTTAAGTAACTATCTTCTTAAGAGGAGAAGCCTATATTATATGACTACTAAAGCAAGATAGATCACAAGAAGTTATTTCAACCTCTGATTTTACTACAACCAAGTAAGTTTAGAGAAAAAAATCATGTTCCTAGGAGCCATAGCAATTTTCCAGTCTTATGGATTAATTGATGCATCCATTCATTTATCCATTCCTTCATTCTTAAAAGTATTTATTAAGTGCTCCCTGGGTAGGATGTAGGCATTCATCTAGGTACTAGAGAAACAGCTATAAACAATACGAAGTCCTTCCCACACCACCACCCCATCTCATGGAGTTTACATGCTAACAGAGAAGAAAGACAGTAAATACAGAAGCAAATGAATGCATTATTTTATGAAGAAAATAACAGCAGGGCTAGAGTAGGGGAAGTGATACTATGGATAAGGTGGTGGGGCAAGGTGTCTCTACAGAGCTGACATTTGAATAGAGATCTCAAAGAAATGAAGGAACAAGTCACAGCAAAATCTCAGAGAAAGGTTTTCTAGATGGAAGGAAAGACATGTGCAAAGATCCTGAAACAGGAATATGAAGGATGTGTTAGATTTTTTAAAAAAGACTTAATCTTTTATGTGTTTAGTCATCTTTTGTCTATACAATCTTACATTTTAACACAGGATTGATGCGCACAACCAAAAGGCACTCACAGAGCACCTACTATGCCAACAGCAGGCTGATTACTCTAGAGATGCAGACCCTGTTTGAAGGAACTTACTAGTGGTCTCTGGAAGAGATCTTAGGATTTGAGTTCAGCCACTCAGCCAGCCTCTCCGAAATTGGGCAAAAATGTGCTCTTTTTTGCATTGTGTAATCCAAGTTGAATATTTTTTAAGGAATATCACTTGCAAAAGAGAAATGGAGGTATATCTTTCACGGTCTAAAGTATCCCGGTAAGTCATAAATCAACTGGTCACTTCTCCATTTAATGATTTACCACCTTATCAAAGGCATCTCCTTGTTAGATTTTTATGAGGCTTATCATCTTGAGCCAGCCTCCAAAATTAGAGACTAATAAATGATTAGCCACATGTCTAGATGTGCAACAGCTGACTGAGGAGTCATAAAAGATCCCTCCCCCCTTACCATTCAGCTGGGTGATTAGTCTGTGTCCACAGGCACAATCTTGTAAAGATCTGGAAATCATTCTGTTAACGTGTACAACACAGGCAGCTGGGGGAAAAGCCTCTTCAAAGAGACTTTGCAGAAGCTCAGTAATCAGAGTTGACTGCTTATACTGATCCCATTTAGAAGTCTCAGACCTCTTCCTCCCTCTGTCATCTGTCTGGAGACAGAGGCAGATATTGATATTTTGGTTTTTATTTATAATTTTGAAAATATGGGCTTTTCAAGTATGCTGTCAGATTCCACCCATCTCGATTCAGATTCCACTAATTTTAGAAGTGCAAAGAATGCTAACAATAGCTACAAAAAGGTCACCTTTTTAAAGCAAATTCTTTCTTCCCTGGTAAATTTGCAAGAAAATTATGTAAAAATATTTATAAGGGGTGAATATGTTTTATATTCTATTAGAGAGTAAAAGTTTTCATGCACTTCAGAAGTATCCTTTCTAGCCTAATCTAGACATGTAGATATGCCCTGCCTCGGAATATAGATAGATGGACGGACGGGAGGGAGCGAGGGAGGGAGAGAGGGAGGAAGGAAGGGAGAGAGGGAAGGACGGAGGGAGAAAGGAAGAAAGGAAGGAAGGGAGGGAGGAAGGAAAGAAGGAGGGAGGGAGGGAAGGAGGGAAGGAAGGAAGGAGGAAGGAAGGAAGGAAGGAAGAAGGAAGGAAGGAAGGAGGAAGGAGGGAGGGAGGAAGGAAGGAAGGATGATCTGGAAACTTGATATGCTTGATTTTCTCGGGATTGATCAGCTTCTTGGAAGCTCAGTATAACAATCTCATACAGGAATATTTACAAAAAGTTTATATTCACAGTCGTTTTAAAATTTCGCTAGAAGAAATCTCCCTGACCAAGATCTAAGGCCAATCTTCTGCCTTTTTACATAAAGGTGTATTCAGCAGTAAAGTTTTGTTGACGGAGAGAGAATTTGAACCAAAGGCGTTGGTATTCTCTGGAAAAGGTCACTAACGATATTATAGAAAGAACAAAAAAGAGAGCTGCTAAAGTGAGTGAGCTGATGGCTGAGGCAGGGGGATCCAAACCCCCCTATGCTCATGGGGTCACCATGTTCAAGATTCAGTCCAGAGATGTGGAAATGCAGAAATTCAATGCTGATGGTACAATCACAAATGATCAGCCAAAGAGGGAATAAGTCTGGTTAACATAATTCACAATCGGTGGGTGTGTGTGCCGACTATTAGCACTCTCCACAAAATATTCCTAGCTCTCCACTTTCCTGGTTCATGGTAGGACTGCATTTCCCCCACCCCATTCATATTAGACATGATCATTGCTTTAGCCAAAAAACTATGAATAGAAGTGCAATGGGTCACTTCCAGGCTGAAGTTCTAAGAGGCAGGGTGTGATCTGTCACATCCCCTGCTATGGTTGTTATGGACACACAGGTTGAGATGACTACAGTGAGCCGAGCCCCATGTCACCATTTGCTGGGCATGTGTATGAGAAAAAAATAAGTGATTATTGGGTTAAGCCACTGAGATACTGGGGTATTTATTACTGAAACATAACCCAACCTATCCTCCCTGTTGTGATATACATCCTCAAATTAAAAATTATTTTAAATTAAGGCACCACCTTCTTGGAGTCAAGGTACATTGACAACCTAATTAATACTTGGAAGTTGACTTGGTGTTTACATAATCAGAACAAAAGAGACTGAGAGTGTTGTGAGATGCCTGGAAAAGCATAATGAACTACTACTGCACTATGATAAAGCGTACTCTCTGGTGATTGCATTAGACCTGCCTGCCAGATACCGTAACTCATTCATTCATTCATTCATTTACTCATTCATTCAGGAAATAGGTATAGAGTGCTTACTGTTTGCCAGACACCTTGCTGGATCCTGAGGATACAACCATGAACAAACTGGGACAGTCCCAGCCCTTACCAATGTACTTATTATATTAGCCTCTTACTCCCATTCTTCTAGATTCTATGAAGATCATGTACTTTGCACCAACACATATTCCTTTATCATAACTGCTTAGGCTGCCCCTTTTCTTAGTTGTGTTCTTGTTCTAAACACATGCTCTACGTCAGTGTTTCTCAAACTATCAGATTTTTTTCTAATCCACTCCAGACTAATACTTTTGTAAAATAAAATAAAAATAAGTTACTAGAAAAATATTTCATGTGATCAGATGTCAAAGCAATGCCAATAAGCTATAAATGTTTCTAAATGATTACTTGCACTTTCTGTACTTGTCTCCTCCCAGATGGGCAAAAAGTTCACAGACCGTCGCTGGTCTACGGACTGCACTTTGAGTAGGACTGCTCTGGACAAGCAGGCAGGACTTAAGCAAACCATGTTTTCTATTTTCATTTGTGCAACTATTTGCTTCTTAATCACCAAAGTTATAAAGTTTTATACGGTGGGTAACCTCTTCAGGTCAATCCTCCATTGCCCATTCAGCTCACCATTTGTACTATTATTTAGTTAGTAACTTTTAAATCAACTCATTTTTTTAATATGGATACATTTTTAAATGTCTTTTCCATGTAAACAGAAAACCAATTTCACTTGCCATAAATAACATGTAACTGTACAAAGAAGTGCTATGAATAAGTAGTTATTCAAGTCTAGGGAGATATGGTTGCCTGCTCTGATAAGAGGTAAAATCTTGCTGATGCCAGACTGAACCTTCCTACTTGACATAATCAGAAAATTAAGAGGGAATTAAAAAGAGAGCATTTACTCATTATGTATTTCAGTGCTATATAATGCCCTATTCATGTTCCATCTAAAACCAATTTAAGGACCAAGCAGTAGTCTCTCTATACTTCAAAAAACAGGGCATGGGCCTGGCCAGGTGGCTGAGTGGTTAAAGTTCCACGTGTTCCGTCCGCTTTGGTAGCCCGAGTTCGCAGGTTCAGATCCGGGGCACAGACCTACTCCACTCACCAGCCATGCTGTGGTGGTGTTCCACATATAAAGTAGAGGAAGACTGGCACAGATGTTAGCTCAGGGCTAATCTTCCTCAAGCAAAAAAACAGGAAGATTGGCAACGGATGTTAGCGCAGGGCGAATCTTCCTCAACAAAAAGGAAAATAAAAAACCCAGGGCATTATTTTAACTTTCCCAATATGAGGACCAACTCCTAGTTGTCCTCCACGACTATGTCTGTCTACAGTCACCAACCAGGTGGTCATAATTGAATGGATAACTGTGAACACAGGTGTCAGATGTCACCACTTCCTTTCCTTGTATCCCTGTTTACCGACCACTGATGCTGCAGACCACAGGCTCACTTCAACTTCTGAAAGTAATATTTTCCCCAAATCTAAATAGTCTTTATGAGACTTTTCAGAATCCTATTGCAGCATCTGGCACGTCATAAGTAGCCAACTAACTTGTATTTCTTCTTTCTATTAATAATCAGTTTCTTTTCCTGATGAGACAGGAAAAAATATATATTTAATGACTGGAATTCCCCCTTAGGCTCCCTTGAAGCTACAAGGAGAAAGACTAATTGTTACCCACTTATCTTTTACTATTGTAATGATTTAATGACACTCCAAATTATAATATTGGTGATATTATCCCACAGACATCTAGGGGGGGTGGGGTTGGTCTCTTTGTTTACATTTATCTACAACTCTATCCAACTTAGAGCATTACTTGACATTAGGGAGCAGAGACTCCAAAGACAGAAGAAGAATCATTCAGCTACTTGTTTATTTTCTGTGAATTTCCCCAACGAAACTCCAGAACAGGGTTTCTGTGTGCACTAGGTTAAGCTGTGAATACGCACAGGCTGAAGAATTAAATTTGTTGCGATGTTCCCAGAGATGTGAATAGAAGCGGAATATTCATAACAATGGAAAGATCCTTCCGCAGGCATTTCTTACCTAATGTTGAACTTTTATCAAAGAATTTTTTTTCCAACTAGCTATTTCAAATAAATGCTAACCATACAGTGTCTCTTCTCTCCCTTCAGGATATACAAACCACAGAATTCCGATGACTCACCCCAAAATAGCTTATGAATATGCCAGGGGCGGAAGGGCACGCTGTTTGGTTCTTTAAAACTTCCTGCCAAACTGAAGAAACTGAACATACAGAGATATTTGGGGACTAACTGTGAGTAATAATGAGAACTTAATCCCTTTTAGTCTTCTGGGTTAGCAACAGCTTGCCTAACATGACCGGTTACATCCTGTTTGCTACACATGTGACTCCTCAAAAAAATAATAATATAATATTAATAGCACAATGTTTCATTGTTACGGCTGCTATTATCTATGTCAGTGGTTCCCAAACATTTGTAGACTATGGTCAGATGGAGCCATTTGTAGACTAAGGTCATTTCTTGAAAGAACTATAAATTAACATCTTTATGAAACAAACATATTATTATTATAACTTTGAAATAAAAAGCCAGGATTCAATGCATGGAATTTTAAGGCTGCATGAGCCCTTAAAAATGAAAGGCAGTGAAGTATATTGATTAAAATCTTGGGTTTGAATCCCAGATCTTACACCATCTATATCACCTGTAGCAGTTCCTTGACCTCTCTAAGTCCTAACTTCCCCATATGGAAAATGAGAACGATAATAATACTACCCATGTCTAGGGTTGGGACCCTGTGTCTATAGGGTGAGGATTAAATAAAGGCATGTATGTAAATAAGAGGTACTGCTAAGTAAATAAAGTATCTAGTGCAATGTCTTTTCACAAATAATGAACCCGAAGACCAAAGCCATTAAGTGACCTAAGAACGGTCACCCACTTTTCAGTGCAGTGCCACGACGGAGCATTATAAGGATGTGGTTAAAAACAGGCTCTGCAGTCAGTCAGCCCAAGTTCAAGTCCTAGTTCTCCTAGTTGCTAGCTGTATAACCTTGGGCGAGTCACTTAACTTTTCTGTTCCTCAATCTTCTTGTGTAGAATATTAAGATAATAATAGTATTTTTCTCACAGAGTTGTTGTGACAGCTTAAAAAGAATACATGTAACAGTGTCTGACACATAATAACTCATCAATAACTACTACTACACCCAAATTGGGAGGTTCTAGTTCCTCCAAAAACAAATTTTAAAGTAAAATAAATGTCAACAATGCCAGACTTTTTTTTTTTTTTGGTGAAGATGATTAGCCCTGAGATAACATCTGTTGCCAATCTTCCTCTTTTTGCTGAGGAAGATTGGCCCTGGACTAATATCCGTGCCCATCTTCCTCTACTTTATATGAGACGCCGCCACAGCGTGGCTTGATAAGCAGTGCGTGGTACGCATCCAGGATCCAAACCATCAAACCCCAGGCCACCGAAGTGGCATGAACCTAACTGCTAAGCCATTGGGCCGGCCCCAACAATGCCAGACTTTTTAAAACTATATCCATAAAAGCAACTCAAACTTAAAAAAAAAAAAAACTTAAAAATTTATTTGATGTAGTTTACAAGGTGATTAGAATATTTGTAGATGTCTTTTCAGACCAAGGTACATGTCTTCTTCAACCATGTTTATGTGTCATATTTCCCTTTTCTTACAGAAGAAGGATACAAAACAACAACTTAAAAATGTTTCAGACCGCCTCAGTTGCTGAAGAGTCACTTTGATTGGAGTTTGAAAGGAATGTCAACATCCAGCCGCCCTTGACACTGTGGAAGAAGAGAGATGCAGTGGGAAGAGCACCAGACACCCCTTTCCGCTCCAGGCTCTGCCGCTACAGCCAAGTTACTCAACCTCTGAGTCACCATCTGTAAAATGGGGGCAATAAACAGTGCCCACCTTATTACGGACGCTACATGGAAACAAGTATATATTATAAATACAACACTACATGGTGGACATGCTCCGTAAAATGTAATACGTTCTATTCATATTCATGTTTTAAACACTGTTATGGCACTATGACTAGTTTATTCAAAGCCATTCTGAAACTGATGAATCAGAAATGTACTTTTCTTTGCTTATTACATCCTCAAAGGACATAGAGACTCCCATTTTAAGAAGCAGTAGAGAAAAGAAACAGGAGAAAACCTTCAAATCCCAGAGAAAGAATTTGAAACTTGCCAATCTGTTTTTTGTGTGTGTGTGTGAGGAAGATCAGCTAATCCTCCTCTTTTTGCTGAGGAAGACCGGCTCTGAGCTAACATCTATTGCCAACCCTTCCCCCCCATTTTTTTCCCCCAAAGCCCCAGTAGATAGTTGTATGTCATAGCTGCACATCCTTCCAGTTACTGTATGTGGGACGTGGCCTCAGCATGGCTGGAGAAGCAATGTGTCGGTGCGCGCCCCGGGATCCGAACCCGGGCCGCCAGCAGTGGAGCACGCGCACTTAACCGCTAAGCCACGGGGCCGGCCCCTGAAACTTGCCAATCTTGACATATGATAAAAAGGCATGTAAGACTATGTATTTTTACATCTCTTGACAAGAATTAGCACAGACTCTCACATATAGTAGGTGCTTACTACATATTTGTTAAAAGAATAGATAAGACACAAATTAAAGATTTCAGGGTTTATTGCGTCGAGCTCTTTACTCACACCACCGTATTCCTGCTCCCGTTCTATTAGTACCTAATGTGAAAATCACTGATCTAGGGCCAGTCATTGATGGCCTCCGAGAGTTATATGCCTGTTAACTGCTAGCACCTTAATAAAAAAGCTAAAAAGGTGACAGTGGTATAGATAAAGAACTTCCCCCCAGCCCGTCATTTGTTTTTCAAGCAATAAACTACGCTTCACCTTTGCATTGTCTTGAAATTCTACAAGTGATTTCAATCCCAAATTGAAACCAAATGGTCAAAGGACCTTAAAAACCATACTTCCTATCCTCAATAGACATCATTTCCAAAAATAAGATAAAAAAATATTCACATGGCTTTTGTACTCCATGTGTCTCTTGAAGCACCATAAGAAATAAGTGGGAATGTTTTGTGATTTGCAAATGGGATGGAGACCTGGACAGCCCCTCACAGCTCCTCACACCTTCCAGGAGAAAACTTGCTGAACTGAACTCTGCTTCAAGACTTCAGGGAGCACCACAATTCAGACTACTCCCTCCTGATCATATCAGAGCCAAAGACCCGATGGAGACTATTCTTTGGGTTTGCACGTGTTTGCTGGTGGCGTCCTCTCGGTGCGTCAGAGCCTCACCTGACACTGATTCATTATTGGATGAAAAGCCAAGGCCCAATTGTGTGGGTCATATTTAACTTGCCACTTCCAGCCAAGTATTCCAAACCCTTTCAGAAATAGTCCACCAACTTGCTTTCCCACTATACCCTGAAATATTTCTAAGAACATAGCCACCATAGACTCCTAAATTATTTTGCCACTATGAATTTGCTCCTGTCTCTTCTGATGGCTGCCCCCACCAATTACAACCGACCTCTGTATCAAACCTAATGCGGAAGCTGGGAGGCTCTCCTTTGTGGGCTCTCAATAAATATTTATTCAACTCAGTTCAGTCATACTCAGAGATAACAAGCAGCGAGGATTACCAGATTTCCTAAATGCATCTGAAAACCCATTGCCTGGAGTCAGAGTGATAGGGGGTTGTTTCCTTACAGAAAAATCAATTTTCTCAAATACACTGCATTAAGTCTCAATACAAATGCTGTGTCTTACTCAAGCTTTAAGAAAAATTCAACGTGTCTGTCACAGCAGCTTAAGGCTCCAAGGCAGGAAATCTGAATCAGTAACAAAATTCTCCCGAACTAATAGGTGGTTCACAGACATCAAAGGAAGAGTCAAACCCATCATGAAATACATATTGGACAAAAATATCATAGAACCAGCTCTTGTTTCTTGATATTTCAAACAGTGTGTCTTCCCATCTTCCATGGCAGATTCTATCTTATTTATTTGTGTACACCCTGTGCCTGCAAAGTGCTAGGAACATAAATACATATTTTGGATTTTTTGGTTACAGAAATAAAGAATGAATGAATATGGGATTGCAAGAGAGAAAGAAAGGAAATGAAAAAGGAAAGAAAATAAAAAAGACCAAACCTCTGGCTAATCAACATTTATTCTATGAACATAAGCACTTTAGTTTTATTTTTGTGTGTATTAACATCTTAAATCTAAAAGCAAGCCTATGAAGCCCAATTCTGTATACAATGGCAAAAAGATATAAATAACACCTAACCCTTGAACTCAAAAGAATAAATTGGGGAAAGAAAGTTTAACAGTGTTAAAAAAAAACACCAAGATTGTTCAAGATAAAAATACTGGATATGGGGGCCAGCCCGGTGGCATAGCAGTTAGGTTCTCACACCCCTCTTCGCCGGGCAGCCAGGGGTCCACAGGTTCGTATCCTGGGCATGGACCGATGCACTGCTTGTCAAGCCATGCTGTGGCGGCGTGTCATATAAAGTAGAGAAAGATGAGCATGGATGTTAGCCCAGGGCCAGTCTTCCTCAGCAAGAAAGAGGAGGATTGGCAACGGATGTTACCTCACGGCTAGTCTTCCTCACACACACACAAAAATACTGGATATGTAGTAGGATCAAACATTTACCAAAGACTGGCATATTCAATACTTCTATAATTTGAGAGGCAAGGGAGACTATGGTGGACAAGTGTACAAAAAAATACTTACATAAATAAACAAGCAAATAAACAAGAGTAGATGTGCCTCAAAGAATTTGGAGGATCTGAATAAATGAAATAGAAGAGAGAATTTCAGGGACAAAATCGAGAAAGGTGTTTCCCAGGTGCATGCATATTGAATGACTTAAATTAATAGAAGCAGTCACCAGGGACTGAAAAGGAGATAGAACCAGAGCTGTCCCTCTCTCTTCCTGGAGAAATAAATGACTCATAATTGTAAATGATAATTATTAATATTAAATTATAAATATTAATAATATCTATTAACAGCTAAAAGCTACAAATCCAAACTGGGTGGAAAAGGATGGAGAAAGAGAAAAATGTTGAGAAAGATTGAGTCTTGCAAGGCCATCTGGGGATAATTGGGGAAGGTAAGGGCAGCCTCCACAGAAAGGCAAGTCCTAGGAGCCATCCTTGCCCACACCAGAGGGAGCAGCTCTCTGCTGGGTGCTCACGTATATCACATATATCAGCCCTAGCAAATATTCCTATATATTACTGATTTTATTGTATCCCCCTGCCAATTTTATCACCTCCTATCATGGTGTTAGCTCATAAACTGTTGTTGATTGGAAAAATCAACGGATATGGACTCTAGCAATGACAGACTTCTAAAGCAGCTTAGGTGGGAGTAAGTTCAGCACTTAAAAAAACCCTAGACTTGACTCTAAATTTGAGCCTACACTGGAATAGCCCAAACAAGGAAATTCAGTAAGAATGGTCCCCCCAACCTGGACAAAGCTAAACTCTTATCTATTCTCTGCACCTGTAACCGCCTGACTTATAAATAGTTTGCCCTTTTACTTTGCTTCACGGTCAGCTGCACAGCAGAAGAAATGCCTGAGATCACGTTGCCGTTGTGACTAATCGCTACAAAGAATAGTGCAGGAGATGAAAGGGAAACCACCACCAAGGCCCTCAGAACCAGGAGCACTGAGCCCACCAGCCCACCGTGGACAGTCGCAATGCAGGGATCTCGTGATGTGACTTGCTAAAAAAAAAAAAAAAGAAAGCGAACAAAAAATAAAAACACTGAAAAGGATTTGGGCAATATAGGACAGAGATAGTACAAGAAAAGAAAATAATTGACCAGTTCCTGAGAATTTTTGGCACTTATATGACAGATGTCACAATATCTTAGTGTAAGTTAAAAATACACTGTCCCAGGTATTCAACTCAGTGGTATATTAGCCTCAAAAATTACCATTATGAAGATTATATGGTAGCATAAAACTTCACCTATTTGTTGATCTGATGAATATTTATTGAGCTTTTCCTATGTGCCAGCTCTGCTTTAGATGCTGGGTGTACACGAGGGGGCAAAACAGACACAAATCCCACCAGGATGGACCTACCGTTCTAGCACAATGCACGTGATAGAATGCTATGTCAAGGCACAGAACAAATTCAGGGCAGCAATAAGGAAAGAGCATGAGCTTTGGGGGCCTGGCAGACACAGTTTAAATCTCAACTCTGCCGCTGACTGTCTGTATAATGTGGAGCTGGGTGGCTGCTCTTGCTGATTCTCTTGTCCACAGTTATAATAAAGGAGGACCTAAAAATATCTCACAGTATTATTGTAAGATTAAACAAGGTAAAAAGTCAATCAGAATGGAATCTGACAATACAGTGTCCTAGGTGTCCAAAGAAATCCTTCCAGTAGAGAATACCATGCGCACACACACACACAAAAGCTTTATAAAGTAATTTTTAAAAACTACTGTGTGGCTAAGTATGCAAGAAAGTCAGTGAAATCCTCAGAGGCCAGAAACAATGAGAAAACACATATACAGATAGGTAAGCAAGTGCTTGAGACGGCTTTGTCTTGTGGGCATCTGCCAACTCACAGTGGACCCAGGACTGAGGAACCAATAAAGTGGGAAAAAAACTCTAAAGCCAGGATTCCCAAAAGACCCCACCTTCAAAGGGACATTGAGATACTTTCTGTCTCCTCCTTAGATCTGGGTGGAGGGAAAAATATCTACCCAGGATTACTAGCCATAATCCTGCACTCACAGATTAGGACCTTCTGCTCACAATACCTGTGTGGACCTTAAAAACAAAAATAAAGCTGAAAACCTAATTTTAAAGATTCCTGAGTTAGTGATGCCTGCCCCCCTCCCCTGCCCCAGCCCCTGACAGAAGTAAATATAAATTCTTTCTAGAGGAAAGCACTTTAAACTCAGGCCTCAGAGTTCCCACAGATAAGGTGGCAAGGCATGTGGGGTTTACACACAATAAAACCAGCCACTATGAATGAAAGTCAGCAGAAATCATAAATTTTAGCAAGTAGTCAAAATATTAAATGTGATAAATAGTTTAAAGAGATAAATAAGTACAAAAATATATAAAAGAATGAGACATAAAAATTACCAGGTAGATTTTTTAAATAAAATTCCTAGAAATGAAAAATATAAAATCATTGAAATTCAGAAATGCACTGGGAGAATGTACAGCATAGGAATATAGTCAACATCATTGCAATAACAGTATGATTACAGATGGTAACTAGTCTTACCAGGGTAATCATTTTGTAATGTAAGTAAATGTTGAATCACTATGCTGTACACTTGAAACTAACATGATATTGTATGTCAACTATACTTCAATAAAAATAAATAAATATAAAAAAATGCCCTGAGAGAGGTGCCAGCCAACACATGGAGGCATATTTATTTTTCTAGACTTGTGTCATTGATCCATACTTTTTAAAAATTTTTATTTTTAACAGCTTTAGTGAGGTATAATTAATATACAAAGAACGGCACATATTTAATGTGTACAATTTGATGAGTTTGGACATATGCAAACAGCCGTGATACCATCACCACAATCAAGGGAAAAGACATATGCAACACCTTCCAAAGTTTCCTGTGTCTTTTTGGCTTTTTTCTTTTTCTTTTTTTTCTTTGTTTTTGGCGGTAAAAACACTCATCATGAGATCTGCCTTCTTATGAAATTTTGAAGTGCAGAATATCGTATTGTTAATTGTAGGTACTATGTTGTACAGCAGTTCTCTAGAACTTATACATCTTGCATAACAGAAACTTTATACTCATTGAACAACAACTCCCCACCCCCTAGTCCCTGGAAACCACTATGGTATTCTCTGCTTCTATGACTTTGGCTATCTTAGATTCCACATATAAGTGGAATCACGTAGTATTTGTCCTTCTATGGCTTGTTTACTTCACTTAGCATCATGTCCTCCAGGTTCATCCACGTTGTTGCCGATGGCAGGATTTCCTTCTTTTTAAGACTGAATAATATTCCCTTGTAAGTATATACCACATATTCTTATGCATTCATCTGTTGATAGACAGACATCTGTTGGCTGTTGCCACATCTTGGCTATTCTGAATAACGATGCAATGAACCTAAGAGTGTGAGTCATACTTTTTCTATTAGGATGTCATAAAATACAATGATTCCTTGAGCAAGGGTTCTTAAGTGGAGTCCGTAACCCGTAGAATTCAGGGAGTCTGTGAACTCGAATAGGAAAAATTTCCATATTTATTTTCACTAGCTGGAATCTAGCATTTCTTTCAATTTTGAGTGTAAATAACAAACCATAGTAGTGATAACAAGAACTTTGACTTTTTCATCAATCCAAATCTCAGTTTCATATATACAATTGCTGCAAATATCACAAAATATTTACACTCATCTCATCAGACTCATATTACTCATTGTAATAGACCTACAGTTACCTCTCTGTTATTTAATGTGCTAATTTTAAAGAGTGTATCTATTACTATATCACAATTTTTACATTTTTTATATGTTGATAACTGTATTTCGATACAACTAGCTTCTTTGGTGGTCTTGTTTATTTTATTTTTTCCATTTAAAAATCATTATTTAGAGAAATCCCTAGGTTTCATCTGACAGCCAAAAGCATCCATGGCACAAGGAAAGTTAAGAATAATACCGCAAAAACAAACTCAGAAAAAAATGTTATGACTTACCTGAAAATTTAAATTAAAATTAATTCTTTTTATTTTTTAACTTGAAAAATGGTCCTTAAATATAGCCTTTTGACACATTTTACTAAGTATATATATATTTTTTTTGGCTTTCCAGTTTTAATATAGATGTTTGTCACAAATTTAATAGTGAAAGAGGAAAGAGTAAAGAGAGAAAGAAGAAGTGGGAGGCATGTTTTGCAATTTATCAAGCTATAAGCTCTTACCTCCTGTCTTACCGAAAAAGAAAAAAAAATTATTTGAATGCCTCTACTTTCTCTCAGTTATCTCCAAATCACTCATCTAAGAATTTATGCTGGAAACAAGGCATATTTTCAACCTATTGAGGATGTAAATTACTTACACTTACTACCTGACACTTGAAATATAATTTAGTTTTCAGATGTTTCCACACAAGAGTCTGAGTTTGGGTATTCTACGATTTGTTTCAAAAGGCTGCTGTCACATTCCATCTTAGATCTCTTTCCAAAATATAGAAATAAAATTCAAATATTTTCCCTGCACACTGATATTTTACTCACTTTAACTCCCTCTCTGGACCTTTTCGATGGCATTCTATCTTAGTCCTTGGATTTCTGCGTGTTTGTGTCTCAGGTTCATTAAACTCAGCTGACCCACCACGCCCCAATCAGCACTTCAAAAGCAGCTCTGAACAGCAGCACTTGTTCTGGCTGGAAGATCATCCTGCGGCCCTCCCTGTTTACTCTTGAAATGTTGGGCCCTCCTTTCATCTTCAGTTCTCAGATTTTGGCACAACAACCCAGCTCTGATGTCAGCATCTAACCCTCTGGATCCCAGGCTGTCACTGAAGTTTTCATGCCATGCTGATTCTGTGGCTCTCTCACACAGCTAATTTTGTCATCTCCACTGCCTCGAGTGAGAAATTTCCCTGTCTAGATGAGCCGTCAAACCCCCATAGGACAGGGATTTGGACATCTACTGCCTCTTTTCATACAGCCCACCCAGATCTGGAAGGATCTATACCAGTAGCCACAGTTGAAACAGGACTTTCAAATGACCCACTGTATGGTATCATTGATCCCCTCCTATACTTCAAATAAAATCAACCTTCTTGTTACACTTGCAAAACTACTTCAGCAAAGTGACATATCCAACACAACAGCAAAGTGGCTTTTTCGGAAAGTTTTCTTAGGGGATGGGGAAATACAGTACATTACAGTAAATTACAGTAAAAGCCCAGAGAAAAACTTCCAAGAAATATTTTTTACTCATCTTTGTCCCCAAAATCCCCACATCATACAGCAGTAGCCCTATCTTTCTCTCTGTCTCTCTCTCCTTTTCTCTCTCTCTCTTTCTCTCTCTCTGAATCTTTAGCTCATTGATACCCTCTAAGCTCCGTGCAGCTATAAAAAAGAATGAAGAAGATCTCTATGAACTCACCTGAAGCAATTTCCCAAAGATACTATGAGGTGACTAACAGTAGAATGCATAAGAGCATATGTCATAGGCTACCTTTTATGTAACAAAAGACGGGAAAGTAAGAAATCACCCATATACCTACATATCTTTACAAAAAAAAAAAACAAGAAAGGAGAAACCTGAAAACAATGAAGTTGTTTACCTACAAGGGGTGAAGGGAACAGGATGGAAGGGATATGCAAGACAGTGCCATTTCCCTGAGAATTCCTATTTTTATAGTTTTGACATGAAATCAAATTAATATTCTACATGCTCAAAGAATAAACCTAAATCAAAAAAGGATAAGAAAGGGGGAAAAAACTAAAACTGAGAGCAAACTGAAACTAATGAAGCCAATGTTATTTCAACAGAAAAACATAACATTACAGGGATGGGAGGGAAATGAAAGAACTGCTCTCAGTAACTGATGACCACAGTATTTGACTCTCAGCCTTGGGCCAGGCATAGAGCAGGGGTGGAGAAAGCAATACATCCTGAACTCTTTTTAGTAGGCTTGTTTTTAGTAGTATGGGCAAAGAAATTCTGAAATTATTTTATATCTGTTATAGGATTTAGCAAATGAAGAAATGTATTGAAGTCGTTGGGAGCCACGGATTTCTCACTGTGGAAGAAAGGACACACTAATGTGGAAGAGGGAAGGCAAAGTCCCTGTGAGGATGGGTGTGGATTGGTAGTATCAGCATGGACTCAAGATTTCTAATATGTAAATTTGTATATGCACATATATGTGTACATATATATGTATTTATGTATGTGTGTATACATATACATGTAGCATAGATATATATATATGGGTACACAGGTGTATATATATATTTATACCTATAGATATACACATACATATATGTATGTATACATATATGTCTATCTACCTGCATATATGTCTAAGTTCTGTTCACAGAAAGGCTTAAAGGCAAAGCTATCATAGTAGCAATGAACACCACTAATGCCCAGATCTTAGTCTCTAATACCATTCCCCACTAAAGGGAACCAGGAATCCGAGTTTCCTTGATACTAGACTTCACTCAACAGCTCAAACTAAAACTTTTAAATTAACTTTAAAAAAAGAATACAGTCATGAGCCTCATAACGTTTCAGTCAACAACAGATCGTATGTACAACAGTGGTCCCATAAGATTACTACAATATAGCCTAGGTGTGTAGTAGGCTATATCATCTGGGTTTGTGTAAGTCACTCTATGATGTTGGCACAGCAATGAAATCGCCTAACGATGCATTTCTCAGAACGTATCCCCATCATTTAGCAACACATAGGTAGTTATTATTAATGATTAAAGATCTCTAAATGCTCTCCATGTTTTTTGAAAGGTATATAAGTATCTTAAACATTCAATATTTTTAAATCAAATCAAATTCCTAGAGTACTTTGGTAAATAACTTGTTAAAATCTTTGAAGAACCCTATTCTATAATTCAAAACAGAAATAAGTTGTTGATATGAGTTTACTGAGTTTTGGGATAACAAAAATGTCAACATGCTTAGAGACACACTACTCTGTCTATACCTATGTCACCACAGAAACTATTTAGGAAATTAACTTGTAAATAGAGTAGTCTTAATGTGGAAAACACATCTATCTTTTGCTTCAACAGACTTTTCCCAGATTAGGTAGAAGTTATTCGGGAAGATCTCTGATCTGTGAGTTAAATCAAAAGTTTGTCATTAATGCTTTTTCTGACCTCCTTGAGAATAACTAAGGCAACTTTTTTTTTTTTAAATCCAAGAAAGTTGACCATATAAGGAGGCTCGAGTTGTACATCTTCTGTCCACCCCAGATGACCTCTTCTTTTGCAGCCTATCTCACTTGATTCAATTTTTTGGCACCAACTTACAGTTTCTTTGCCCACAATAGTTAGCAGCCTTAGTAGACAAGTAGATTTTGAAGAGTGGCTTATCATAGCGGAAAAGAAGTATATGGTCTTAGCATGCTCTTCTTGTAACGAGGTACGGCCATGGGTTCCTTCCTAGGACCTAGGTTCAGATGCTATCAGGAAGGAGCCCTGAGAACCCTCACTAACCCAACAGCAAATGACTCACTCTGCTTCCCATTGATAAGGTTAATGAAGAAAGGAGTGGCTAAAACGCCAAGAGGGGAGAAACCTCTCATTGAGAGCCAAGGCACCATCCTAGGCAGTTAAACCTAAACTCAACCGAGGGTCTGACTGTAGTCAGCCCGCCAAGGGATCAGCAAGTATGGGTGTCCTGAAAACGCAAAACAGGAAAGAGACCTGGATGTTATTCAGGTCTACTAGTTCATTCCTCGGAGATCAAAGGTGAGGTTAAACGAATTGCTCAAGACAAAACAGTAGCACACCTGAGGCTGAAACCCTAATCTTTGGTCTAGATTCTAGAATTGTCTCTGGAACAGATTTTGTGCGATGCTGATTTTTCTATGTCAGTTGCTTTAATCAGCTAATGGATATAATGTACACAAGTTATTAAATGTATATTAAGAAACTGTTGAAGTAAAACTCCCTATTTGTGAAAATCATTACAGGTGAAAACAGATGCCAGTGATGTGTTGTAAAGAAAATGAAAAAACTTTTAAAGCATAGCATGTTAGCACTGAAAGAATACTTGAGGGGTTATCTGCTTCAGTGATTTTACGAGGGATTTCTGTTGTTGGGTTTTTTATGGTTTTGTGTTTTGAGGGGCAAAGGGGGAAGAGAAGTGTTTCGGTGTTTTGTTTTGTTTTTTGTTTGTTTAGGTTGTTTTAAACAATGCCCCCTGAGGCTCCTCTTCATTCCTAGAGACCCAATCACAGTTTGAAAACCCATCTATTTCAGCCTTCTTGTTTTATTTAAAGGGAACTGAAGGCCGGATACCACGATCTTTCAGAAAGAAGCAAAGACGTTACTTAATGAAGTAATGAAATGAAAATACTGTCTCAATCCACTCTTACTGTGCTGCAAAAGGAGGCAGAGGGGAGGGAGAGAAAGGCCAGGAAGTCGGGGGCGGGCGGGGGGTGGGGGTCCATTCCCGTGCCACTTGCCCGGAGCCCTGTCGTGCGTTCAACCCCGCACCTAGGCCGGCGAGCCTCCCGAGGCCGAGCTTCCCGGAAACAAGCAGCCACAGAGCACTAGGGACGTGCCACCCCGTGGAACTCTGCAGCCTCCAGGAGACAGGGAGGTGACCTGAAGGCCCGAGATCCGCTCCGTGGCTCTGGTGGGAGAAGGAGAGCAGCAAGGTGAGGGCTCAATCACGGAGCAAGCGTCAGTAGAGTGAATGCAATACTGCAGGGGGTTGCAAAAGCAAAGGAAGATCTGGTCCCTATGGGGTTGGAGTTTACAGTCGAGTTGGGTGTGTGTGTGTGGGGGGGTGTATGTCTGTGTGTGTGTGTGTGTGTGTGTGTGTGTGTCTCAATGCTAGAAAAGAATCTCTAGAAGCAAATTCTTAGGAGAATGTTGTTGACATGTTCCAGAACTGGTTGGTATATATGGAAATCCTGCTCGATTGATAGGACAGTGCAATCTTCAAAGGTTTTTGCAACAGGTGTCTGTACATTACTAGGGCTTGAGAAATACCAGCCCCGCTGCGTCACAATTGTTTTGGAAGAATGATGAATTAAAATGCCTTGGATCCCAATGTTAATCCTGACATTGGGGACCATGAGAAGCTAACCTGATGCTCTGACTTAAGAAGCGACCGTGTCTGAGTTCTTTAAGTCACATGAAAGAATCATAAACCGGAAGAGTCTCTAAAGAACCCATCAGGCCCAGCGCCCTTTTTTCAATAAGTTAAATATTTAAACCAGTCACAACAGACATTTATTTATCTTACAGTTAATATTTTCCAGGTATATTTATGATTCATTAATTGTATAGTTTATTCGGCAAATTTTTACTGACTACCATGTTCAAAGTAATGTAGGAGATATGAAAGAGGGTCCTCTAAGAGCCTGTGGGGAAAGATAATGTGTAGACAGCCCATTTACTGGTAAATCAATGCACCGTTATGTGCCTAAGAGAAAATAAAAGTTTAGTATGTGATAAAGTTACTAATAAAAAAATCAGTAAAAAAGGAAAAGTTATTCCCTATATGACATGGAAATGAAATGATTGGAAAAAATCCTGTCAGTGCCTCCTATCACACTATACTCCTAAAATTAATTCAGAAGGAATGAAATAAGTATTTTTAGAAATCATAAATCAACATATATATTTATTTATTTTTCAAATATATATTTATTACCTTAGAATGGGAAGGACTTTCTAAGTAAAATTTTTTAAAGAAATAACAATAAAAAACACTGATAGGCTTGACTGTAAAAATGTAAAACTTCTTTAGGAAAAAACAAATGAAATCATTTAGCAACATAAGATACACAAAAGGTTTATATCTTTACTATAGACCAAGTTTTTACAAATCAATAAGATGAGCCCTGAAATAAAAAGTTGGTCAAATATCATGAAAGGCAAAGAATTACAATTATAGATATAAATATTTGAAAAAGAATTTTCAAAAATATTGAAAAATAGTTCATTCTCACAAAAAGTTAAAGAACTGAGATGCAAGATTTCATACATCAATTTATCAAAAAGTTACATGTTAATATTCTATACTAATGAAGCTTAATCAAAACAAGCACTCATTTTCCGGAAATTGGACTGGAAAACAATTTCTGAGGGATAATTGAGAGACAGATACTAAAAATCTTACAAGTATTCATACTCTTGAACACAGTAATTCCATTTTAGGGAATTATGCTATGGAGTAGTCATAGATTAACATAAACTTTTATTAAAATGATCATTACTGTCCAATGACTTAGGAAACACACAAAATAAAATGTAAATTTCAAAAAGTGGATTACAAAGAAATCCTAAGTTTGTACATATTATACACACTTGTATGTATCAGTCACACGTATCCACACAGAAGGCTGCAGGAAATATTTCCATATGTTGACATCACCGGGTCCTGGAATTACAATTGATTTTCCAAGATTTTTATAAAGAACATGAATTACTTTCATAATGAGAAAAATAAAATATTATAAAATGGAAAACAATACAAAAGAACAAAAATAAAAAATTATCCAAGATTCTCAAGAAACCAAATAAAATTCTATAGAAATTAAAAATCAAGAGCTGTTAAATTTACTTTCTAAAATATTATGCAATTTAAAACTAAGGATTTTTGCAACTTAATCTCAGAGACAGTAATTGTTTTTACTATAATAGATCAAAAGACTATCAAAATCGTCATCATCATCATCATACTTCATTAGTATAAATGTTTCTTCAAATAAGTATATTTTATGATTTACTTCTCACATCATTTTTGCTTTCCTGCCCCAGCCACAACCCCAGCGAACTCAACATGGGTGTCTGATACTCCCAAGGCCTCACAGTTGTGGTATCTCATCTACGAACTCTTAAAATGAGATTCGTGAAACAATGTCATTTTGACAAAGATTTATAAAATAAATGCTGATAATATGTGTTTCCTGGGGTGTTTTTACCATCACCTCCGCCAGAAGGAAAGGATGTGGGCTTCATTTACAGTTATGGGGACAGTAAAGTACCTTTAGAATTTGGTGCGTTTCGAAAGTATGACTTCCCTTACACCCGCTTGGTGCAGATATTGCTTCTTGGTAATGAGGAAAATGAGTAAAACTTAAACCTGAAGCTCAAACCAAAAGTTGCATTTGAGTCAATAATTTCTAACTTTACCATAACGAAATCTCACACCGGAAAAGTTGACCAGATTAAAAAACTTTTAATCTAATTTTCACTTCTTTTCCCCCAGTTTGCATTCAAACGTTGTGTAGCTTAAAACAAATTTCTTTTCAACTACTCAGCTAATCCATGAAATGCATTCTCCTTGTGACCTAACTACTCTATTCAATTCAACAAACATTTGCTAGGCATTCATTATGTTCAAAATACTGGAAATACATATGGGTCCTAATAAGCATAGCTAACAGTTAATTGAGTGCTTACTCCGTACTGGGCACAATTGTCATGCATTATTTTATTTAATCCTCACAGTATGAGGTAGAGAGACTATTATTTTCACCTGCTAAACTGAAAATTCCCTCTAAGTTTACAAAACCCTAGAGATACAAGTTTAGATGTATTCTAAAGTGTTATCAAAAAATGAGTCACATTTTTTAAACTCACAAATGACATGTGAAACATAAATATGCAAATATGTAATCTTAGAGGCAAATGTGCAGAAGACCATCTTCCACTTACAGTTTGAATTCATGAATGGTCCTTTGCCATTGATGTCCTACTATAGGTGCTTCATTATTTAGCATTTTTCCGGGAGTTGGAAAGGTTCAAGGGTAGAGGAGAAAGGAGAGAACAAAAGAATTCAAAGTGTTTCAGCTGCTAGATGCTCTGATGAGATGTTTAAGGTGTAATTAGAAGTGACTGGTTCAACCAAGATTTTGAATTCACCATAATCTCTGAGATCCAGACTTCCATACCAAACTTGGAGAGTGGACTATGAAGCACTTACATTTTTTATCTACCTATAAAAGCTAGGGGCTTTTTGTATATTATCCCATTTAGTAATCACAGCTATGTGACATAGTAGATGTTCATATTTCTATTTCATAGATAAGGAAACCAAGATCGCAGAGATAAAGCAATGTATTCAAGATATCAAGGTTGTGATGTCTTGAGGGAGGGTGGCAGAGAAATCTCAAGGAAAAATTGAGTTTTGATGTCAGATAGACAAGGGTTCAAATTAGAGCTCTGATATACTCCTGTAACCTTGGACCAGTGCCTTAACCTCTCTGAACTTCTGTTTCCTTAACTATAAAATGGACATAATAATACCTATTACATAGACTTGCTGTCATAATTAACTAAGGTAACTTATGTACAGTAGATTCTCAATAAACAGTAGTTCTAATTCCTACTCTCTGTGATTAATGAAATAAGGAAAATCCAGGTCTGTCTCAATTGAAAGAAGAACCTCCCTCAAATGGCAAAATGTAGAGAATGACAGAAAAGAGAATGAAATTTATATGAGGAAAGGATAAAGGTATGGGCAGAACAAGGAGGGCCAGAGAGAGCTGTTTATATTGAATGATGCCATATCAGGGATTCTTTGGTTTTAAACAACATTTTTAGAGGAATTTATTGGAAAGATATGGGATGAAGTAGCTCACAAAATCAAAGGAAACTTAAATAACTAAGCTTCTTGCAGGGCAGGGAAGGAAGCACTCATCATTAAGGCAGTTTGGATCATCTCTTCAGGACATGGCCATGGGAATGAAGCCTCCAACCATTTTTCTTCCTTAAGACACTCACTAAGATTCAAGATCTGGGAGAGAGTGTCAGTTAGCCTGCCACGGGTCACATACTTGCCCCTGGTTAAAGAAGTCCAGTCACCTTGAATAACAGTCTGGTACACCTCAAATGACAGGTCGTAATCGGGAAGGCATGATTCACCAGGGAAAATTGGGGTCCTGTCAGAGAAGTAAGGGAGGCTGAGCAGGGAAAAACAACAGGGTCCACAACAAAGTATATGTGGGTGGTGTGAGAAAAGATACAGGCGAAAACAGTTCTGTGCAAACCTCTTTTACACCATTGATCAAAATGTTTTACATGTGTTCCTTGTGTAAACTCCTTGACATTTTGTGAGCTCCTTGAGGGCAGGGGACTGCTTTGTATCTTTGTCCTCAGTAGATGTCACATGGGGGCTCTCAGCAAATCTTAGACTCAGAAAGCTTCCATTTCACCACACAAGAGTGTCGCAATGGAACCATTATTGGTTAGGTCCCATAAACAAAGGAAGAAGATTTCATTTACACAAATCTTGCAGATAGATGAGTAAAATTCAGGATTAGATGATGAATCAAATTAGTTAAAAGTTCAGTTTTCAGTCTCTAGAATTTGTAAGTAATGTAGGTGAGAGAGAAAAATATCTTAAAAATCTAGTAAACAACAGTAACAATCTTTATTGTGTACTTTGATATGCACAACAATACATTTATTTCTGGCTAGTTAGTTTTAAAAGAAAGTCAAAATCTCATTAAAAAAAACAAATGAGATGCAGACAGAAAGATGCTGGCCCTGTACATTCATCTTTGACAGGGTAATGACCTAATTTATCCACCACCACACCCCAACAGCCTGCAATTCTGAGTTGCTGTCTCACAGGAGCATGTGTGTATACTGATTTACCCATACCTCTTGCCAAGTGCCCTTAGTGAGTAAGGATATATTTCAGAGGGTTAGAGATATCGTTTAAAACCTTGGGATGTAGTCTAAAAATCTGGGCATTAAAACCAAATGGCTCACGTGAGAATCAAACTTATGTTTATTGGTATTGGACACTAGAAATTGATAATAAATGACTTGCCCTTGGTGATATATGTTTTTTTAAAACCTGATCTGAATGAGTTTTATAAGTACCACGCACTAACTGATTACACCACGGAGCTCCTAAATGAGTTTTAGAGTTAGAATTTAAATGAAAATTTATGGAAGAGTATTGAAAATTGTTATGATTATTTTTATTTCAAATAATCACAAAATGACCTTTAAATTTCATGTAATTAAATAATAAGTCAATTTTTCTAAGAAACTAGAATTTTTTCCTTGTCAATCTTAGATGATATGTAATGAGCTTGGGACTGTATATATGTTTCTCTGTTGGTTGGTGTATTTATCATCACGGCTCCAAAATGTACAGGGAAAAACTTTTAAAACTACAAAGTAGGAAGGAAACTCTCCCTTTTCTATTATCAAACAAAATTGTTAACAACCTTCCAGAACACAATCCAATATCCTTTTTCATCTTCTTTAAACATGGTCATTGGGATTTTGTAAATATTGCCTCCTAAGAAGAAAAGATTGTTAATCAGAAATGAAGGAACTCATTTTTTTTTAAGGTGGAAAATTTCAGTTAATTAATAAAACATCAATTAGTAGGTTTTTACAATGTCAATAATGAAGCTTATAGGGATTAGTCCTTATCACTAAGTTGTCAATAAAAGGATTGTGTGAGAATAGGACAAAAAAGCAAGTGTTCAAATAATGTTACTTATCACCTTAGATTTCCAGAGAGCTATAAAATGCTCTTGCTACCTTATGCCTTACCTTCCAAGTGTGAAGCAGATAAGGAGAGTGGCTCTCTTTCTTATTGATTGCAGGCCTAAAGCAAAAATAGTCAATTGATTTTCCTGGGCTAACAAAGTCACCTTTAAACTAAAGGTAACATCATAAATTCTTTACTATTTGCTATGGTTAATTTTGTGTCAACTTGGCTAGACTATGGTGCCCCATTGTTTGGCCAAACACCAGTCTAGATGTTGCTGTGAAGTTATTTTTTAGATGTGATTGACATTTACTCAGTAGACTGAGTAAAGCAGGTGACCCTCCATAATGTGGGTGGGCTTCACCCCATCAGAAAACTCTGACTAATACACTGTCTTAGAGTTTCCCAAGTTTTCATGAATGGAAAGCAAGTGACTTCCTTGTTTAAATTTAAAATAGTTCAAGTAGATGATTTTTCCTGATTTCATATTTTATAAATCTATAAATAGCACCTATTTTCTCTCACTTCCTTGTTTAAAACCCACAATTGGCTTCCCAACTCCCAAAATCCCTAGCGGGGCCTACAAGGCCCCATGTGATCTGCCCGAGATAGAAGCTTCATCTAACAAGATTACTGGCACCAGGCATTTGCACAAATCACTTCCTGCTGCTGGGTATGAACAATCAGTGGAACAAAGGATGCCTCAGACTGTGCCCTTGAGAACACAGAATCAAAACAGCTGGGCATAGATGCTCTTAATAGTTTCATAGAGTATGAGTGGATTGTCCTATCCCTTGCTAGATATTTCTGTCCAGACAACTGGGGCCTGCCCTCAGAATCTGATTACCTTCTACTCTGAGAACTGCTGGCTGCCTAATGAGGAGTCTTCTCTCATTGGTGCTCGTTTCTCCAAACTCCATTTCCATAACTCAATCTATTTCAAGAATACAACCTTCCCATAGGTGTGTTGCAACACTGCTGTCATTTTTCCTAGGGTACACACTCTGATCACTTTGATGGAATTTGAGCACCCTGGTGCCTCTGAATAAATACAAGAGACATCTTGGTCTCCTTAGCAGCACATTTAAAAAATTCTCTCTTAGGTCACTACCACAGAGGGTACATTACATCTACTTTGGATCTATTTTTATTTTCTTTAGTTTAAGTGAGAAATGTTTTCTGACACAGTCCCTGTAATCTGAGAGTAATGTTCCTATTTGGGATTAGTGGTCCCTCTGCACTGATCAGGTTGTCCTATTCCTGAATCATATGGCCATGTGGTTGGTCCCTGTCTCTGAGTCATTCAGCACTCTCTCCCAAACCTGTCTAATGATCCCCTGTTGTCAACATAGTTGGAAGAACTTAGGTTATCCCATTCCCACCCCTCACCAAGCAGAGTGCAGTGTTTACCTTTTGAGAGATATACTAATAACATGTCCCACAACAGAAGCAAAAATCTGTAGAAATTTCCCGACAAAAGACTAGTCATAAAAGGGATGCCTGGAAAGCTGCAGCTTCACCCAAGTCCATCAGGGTGGCCGAACCATCACATCTCAGGGCCGCAACACACACACACACACACACACACACACACACACAAACACACGATGACAACCATCACCACACCATCATAACAACAAGGAAAGGGGACAAACTTCACATAATCCTAATCAATTATAATCACAGGAGAAAAGCTTGACCTAATGAAGCAAAACCTAGATTGCGTGGCTGTGAGTATTAAATGTATCACCAGAAGGAAGAAGATCTGTATAGGCCCTAGAAAAAGAGAAGCAAAAAGCAAGAAGTGGTCAGTGTATCTCACATGTTATCCAAGGGGGAAGTGCCTTGAACCTTGAGCTTGGAAATTCCATTCCTCTGGGTGGATAATAAAGATAATAGCTTTCACTTATAGAGTTCCTACTCTGTGCCAGGCAAATTCTAAGCACTCTGCATATACTAACTTATTTAATATGCACAGCAGCCTATAATTAGGTACCATTATTATCTTCATTTTCATATAAGGAAGCTGAGGCCCAAAAAGTTTAATTATGTCACTTGCCCAAAGCCAGGAGTGGAGCTGGACCAGAATCTGGTCCATACATTGTGCTGGAAACAACTCTCTGAATCCAGCCTTCTGATCCCCATTTTACAGAGGTAGGAACTAGGCCTCAGGGAGGTCCCTACAGAATCAAGTACTTTCTTAGGGATCACTGAGAACTTGTCAAAAGCAAAGCCAGTGTGTTGGTTCCCTTTCATTCATCTTGAAACTAAGCAACAAACAAATTTAGTATGTTAAACAGGCCCTGGCAAGAAGACAGAATCTTGAGATTGTGGTCCATCTGTTTATCTGATATGGATCAATGGACCAGTTGATAAAACACACACACACACACACACACACACACACACACACACACAGAGGAAAGAAAGAAAAACAGGAAATTCAGTTCGGCTGTCTTCGGAACTGGTCAAACTGAGTTAAGCGTGACTCAATTTAAGAGAACACATTCTACTGATTTTGTGAGTCAACAGAGAGTAAATGAAAAAGATGCCCCAAAGTCTACAGAACTGAGCACATTTCAAATCTCTCCAATTGTTTGGTGAGCACCATAAAAACTCATTTAGACGTAGGAGAGAAGGTCCAAAGTCACAATAGAAGTGAAAGCTGGAGCCAAGATCAGCATCCATGAATCTCTCCTAGTACAATGACTTATCCAGAGACTTCTCCTTTAAATAAATTTACGTATTCTTTCAATGATAAAAATAATGTATTTTATAGAAGGGTCTATGGAAAATAAAGATAAAAATTACAGGACTGTAAAACTCACTACCCTATGGCAATCATGTTATTCTCTGAGGCTGAGACAGTATTTTACAATGCATGTATTTTAGATAACATTTGGATCACACTATCTACACATTTCTGTGTCTATTTCACTTAATATTTTATCTGGAATATTTTTCTATGCTATTAAACATTCTTTGAAATTTAAAGGGTGTACAGTATCTATAGCATAGTTGTACCACAGGATATCTTCTACTGTTGGACATTTATGTTGTTACCAGCTTGCACCATTATAAACCAATGAGATAGAGGTAGCAAGAGCATTGACATGTAACTCTGAAAATTGATAAATAAGGGAAAGAATCAAGTATGTATCATGCCTTTCCAGCATGACCTGTTTCAGGGTAACCCAATTGTTGGGGAGGGAAAGTTTTTCTTTATAGAAAATCTCCAATTAATTCATGCAAAAGGATGGGTAGAACTAGAAAAATACCAATTTGTAAATCATAATGAAATAATGGATCTAGGCAACCCTCATTAACGAATGTTATAACTAACAATTATGTAAAAAGTCAGGAGGGAACTTGACGAAAGAGGGCTCACCGGAATGTGCAAATCAATCTTAGCATCACTAAAAGTGGGTCAACCAGAAATTACATGCATTCTAGTGTGAACAGGAAGCACAAAGCACCACACATATAGTATTCTTGCCAAAAAAATAAAAATAAAAATGACCCTGACTCTACTCAAGCCTCACTCTAAGTACTAGTTTACAGGAAATAAGAGGATAGGGAAAAAAAAAAATGAATGAAACCATGAAGCAGGCATTAGCTAAATCTAGAATGTAGGACATCTACAGGACAAATGATGGTGTTTATTTATCAAATAAATAACAGGAGAAAGAGGAAGGAGGGACTGTTATACCTTAGAAGAAATTTAAGAGACACAACATCAACATATGCAACGTGCAGACCTCTTTTGGATTCTAATGTGAACACAACAATTATAAAAAGACATTCTTGAGACAATGAAGAAATTTGAACATAAATCCATTCAATTCTCTTAGACTTAATAATGGCCTTTGAATACTTTTTTAAAGCTTTTATCATACAGAAGTATTTATGAATAAAATAATAAGATGTCTTGAATTTGCTTTAAAATACTCCGAGAGAGAGAGAGAGAGAGAGAAGAAACATATGAAACAACAAGACTGGAAAAATATTAATAATTGCTAAAGCTGGGTAATGGGTACATAAAGATTTATTGTAATATTCTCTCTACTTTTATATGGGTGTAAAACTTTCCATAATAAAAAGCTTTCCTAAAACACTGAAATAAAAATCTTTGTGTGTGTGTGTGTGTATATACATATCTTTGTTTGAAATTTTACTAAAACCACAGAGCATATTCCTAGAAAGAGAATTATGAGGTCAAAAGGCATGAATTTCTTTGAGGTTCTTAAAAATTTTTTTAAGTGTTTTCTGGAAAGTTTGCACATTTTATAACCCCACCAATGTGTATGTGTCCATCTCACCAAACTATCACCAAAATTAAGTATATATATTTGAAACAGTCATTCTATTTTGATAGAGAAATGGTATCTTGTTTTGATTAATGGTTTCCTTAAAAAATAGGTTAAAATCTTTTAATTAAAATTAATCACATATTTCTTCTTCACTGAATTATCTAGTTATATCTTTTATCCATTTTTTATTGCAGTCTTAGTGACTTTTGTCTTTGATTGGTAAGGGCTTTTTATATATTAAAAATAACAGCCCTTCTTAATCTGTTGCCAAATATTTTCCCATTTATTGTTTGGTTTTTGTTTATTTTATGAATATTCAGCAGTCAATTTTTATGTAACCAAATCTATAGTCATTTGTCTGTGCTTTCTTTCATTGCCTTTATGCTTAAAAAATCCTGTCCTCTCCTAAAATGAGGTAAATATTCATATTCTTATCATTTCTTTAATGATTTTTTACTTTTACATTTTTAATCCATCTGGACTATACCTTGATGTATGGCTTATAGTGTCAATTGGGATCTTACTTCATTATTTTCCAAATAGTAAGCCCATCATTTTTTTCTTTTTCAGTTTTAAAAAGACACATAATAAATCTCTCCACGTACTTTCGTATGTTTCTGAACTTCTTGATAACGTGGCTCCCTCTTACTGTTGAATTTTGTGCCTGCAGCGTATTATTATGATTTTGTACCTGGTGAATAGAGATAGATTTGTTAAACAAACTAGGATAGGAAATGGTAAAAACAAGAAGAAAGCAAGAGATTACTATAGCATGGACAAGAGATTCGTTTCAGTGTATACTATCACCTACATCACCCAATATTTTGCCAGCGTCTATACAAAAGCTGTGTGCTCTAGAAGAGAAAGCAAAGACTCTGGAGTTGTACAAAGAGTCAGAATCTAGTTTTATTTATTAACTGGCTGTGTGTTCTTGGACAAGGCACTTAACTCCTCTGATCCTGTCTCTTCTACTGCAAAACGAAGATAATAATATCTAAACCATGGGGTTCTTGTAAGGTTCAAATTAGGTGAGAGGTAGCTGAGAAATTCTGAGAAGTAAGATATAAAACTGTATTTTTATTTTTAAACAGAAATATTGATAATTCCCAGGATACTGTGAAAAAAAAGTAACAATAAATGCATTGGGAAGACGCTGGAGATGTTTGCCATGTCTTTTTCAGTAATTTCTACAGCAAGGATGCCCACTATTAGGACAATTGGGCATTATTAACCTGCCAGCTATGCTGAAGGGATTTAAAAAACACACAAAAGACCTTGTTTAGCTTTGGGGAGCTCTGCATCATTACAGGAACTCAAAATTTTGCAATTAACTTCAATTGTATGTGGTCAATTTGACTGACGCATGGGATAGACTAAAATCTAACTTCATTACTTAGTGCCTTTTGGCAGCTCCAAACTTGGCTTCTCCTGTGTAATGAGGAATTGTGAGTAGAAGAGAAAAAAATCCCCACCAGAGTTGTAAACAAATAGGTCAGATATTGTGTTTGGAGTCCTCCTTAAAAACACTTTCAACAAGGAAGCTTTGTATAAACTCTCTTCTCTTCTCTGGTATCAGAAGCTGTGCTCTGTGTCTTTAAAAAGATGGACGGGGCACACACCAGCGCAGCAAGGAAGAATGACACACAGCTGGGACTTGGGGAAGCAGCCAAGCTTCCAGCAGAATTTGGAGTATTTGCCCTCCCTCCTCCTGCTTTAACAACTTTGCGGCTACCTACAGCTGAGCACCTTGCTCTCATCGTCATCAATCCTCAATTTTACCCGTGCCGGCTTCTCTTCTCTTCTGCCCAACCAGGCGCTGACTCCCAGCTGGCTTCCCAAACTCGCGCCGTCCTCACTTGCTGTGCCTGGCTTCCTCCCTTATGTCAACAAGTCCCAGCATGTGGGACATGAGTGGGAGCAAACTTCCAATAAATATACTTGATGAGTAGTACTGAATTTCGAATGAGTAGCAGAAACAGTGCTACTAAAAAGGTGAAAGATGCCAGTCTCACAATGGAATAATGCAGCCACAGCCATTAAATTATACGAAGGCTGAATCCTGGTGGAACGTAGGTTTCCTGACTGCTCACATTTGCATTTCTCTCAGATCAGAGAGAAGAGGTTTAAGTAAAAAGAACATGTGCCAAAATAAAGCAAGTATAAATAACTTCTCAGCCTGGCTTGGCTTCTTTCACTTTTAGTAGTGAAATCACCAGAGGGATTTATTAGTCTTAACATGAGAGCAATTAAAAGGAGAAAAGAACAGTATAAAGGCTATATATATTTAAGTGTGAACTGTCATGGTAATCTGTATACCATGGTATACTTAAATTTAGTTCATTCAAGGTAGTCCTTGTTGATCTAACTAGATTCATACTTATATGTGGAAGATTGAGTTGAATGTAAACAAAATAGTCGTGTGTATCCTACTTTAAAACCATGAACACAAACCAGAGCCCCATATTGACTACAGTCCAAATCAATACAGCCATGTGCTTTCTTCTTATACTTGTCTTGAAATTAAAAGTGCTTCTTAATTATATTTTCTTCTAATCTCTCCAACTCCTCTTAAATGCCTACTATGTGAAAAGCACAGCCAGGCGTTTGCCCATATATTTTCTCATTTAACCATATAAAACACTGGGAAGTTGGCATTATCATTTTGAATTCCCCAAAGAACACAAAGCTGAGAGAGATCAGGCAGTTACAATGAGCGGAACTGAAGCTTTAACTTAGATCTTCTGATGCTAAGACCTTTCCACAGCTTGGCTTTCCTTTCCTCAATGTCTTGCTAAGTTCAGTTAGTAATTGTGGATGTAAAGTATTACCACCATTAATAATAATTACAACAAACACATAAAGAGCAAATATCATTATACTATATATTTTAAAATAAAGATGTTGTTTTCCCTCATGTTTAAAATTGGATCATGGATTTTCAAGTAGAAAGAAGACTCAGAATCCACTGATTCTTATCACCATGTCATAGCAGAGTAAAGGCAAGAAGTCTGGACTCGGAAGATAATCAGACATTCCTGAGAACAAAAGCTGGCTCCATCTTTATTGACTCTGTCTTTCTCTAGGTAAGTCACTTCACCTCTCAGAACCTCAGTTTCCTCAACTATAAAATGGAAAAAATAATTTCTCCCACAGAGTGTCGACTCAAGGATTAAATAAAATAGCATCTAAATTACCCTAGTACGTGTCCCAAAAATCGTAGCTGGTATGGTAAACTTCCAATCTTTTAGGAGCAAGTTCACTGATTTGCAGAATAAAGATGGATCAAGTTAAAAACATACATTTACACACATAACACTATATTATGTGTGTGTGTGTGTGTGTAAATTAGGAGAATATACATGATATTTTAAAAATATCATGATAATTGTTGCCTTTGGGATCAAACATGAATTTGACGTACAACTCCAACTCCACCAGTGGCAGCTTTATCTGCTCAGCCTCCTCCAGCTCCTTCCCTCCCTTCAATCTTGTTATCCTCACCCCATCAGTCTCTCTCATCCAATCCTGGCCAAGATTTGGTCTCTTCTTCTTTTATAATAACTGCTGCCTAATCTCCCCATTTAAGCAGTTCAGCTGGGGAGATGATTGGGGGTCATGCCCCTCTGCACCCTACATCAATTAACTTGTACCCACATGATACAGAGCTAATATGGTTATGTTTACAGATTATTAGGGATTATTTGTGACTTTCCAACACCTTGCCCCACTCCAGGCCCCCACACACAAACACACCACAGACCACCATTATCAACACTTTTCTCTTGGTTAACTTATATGTGACTCTTTTATTTTTCTACACCTTGCCTTCCAAATGGCCTGTCGGCTTATGTCTCTACACTCTTAATGACAGGGAGATAATTTCCTCTTGAAGATGCACCCTAGTTGATATCTTGATAACTCTGAAAAATTCCTTTCTTCTGCTAGGCCGAACTCTTCTCTTGGATAATATTAATCTGAGTTTTTCTTTCTTTTTAATGATCCTAAAAACAAAAAAACCCACCTTTGTCTAATCTCTTTTCTGGGAAGTCAGCTCTACAGATAAGATCCTGTATAAATCAGGTTGTACCACAATGGCACTATGCTGAGTGAAAGATGCCAGTCTCCAAAGATTACATACAGTATGAGCCCATTTATATGACATTCTGAAAAATGGCAAAATTATAGGGACAGAAAACACATCATCGGTAGCCAGGGGCTAGGATCAGTGTGGGGAGGGTCACTTGTGTCTGACGACAAAGAGGCAGCATAAGGGAATTCTTTGGGATATGGAAATTATTCTGCATCCCATTGTGTTGGTATGTTGGTGGTTACAATAATCTATGCATGTAATAAAACTCATAGAACTGTACACTAACAAGAGGTGAATATCACTATATGTAAATTTTAAAAAGAGTTACATTTATTGATCTCTTAATATGTGCCAGATACTTATCATGATCCTTTCATTTTAATTTTCATAATAAGCCCATGATATAAGTAATATTGTGTTATCTTCATTTTACAGATAAAGAAACTGAGGCACAGAGAGGTTAAGTAACTTGCCCAAGGTCACGAAACTTGATAGAGGCAGAGCTTGGATTTTAACCCAAGCAGTCTGACTCCAGAGCTGAATATCTTTACCACTGTCCTGTGCTGTCTGTGAAGAGTGAAAAGGAGCTCATTTATCCTCCATCAATGAAGCTACATGACCTATTTAAGGAGTACGACATCAGACAGAACCACATCAATACAATTAACTTGCAAATGCAGCAGAGCAAATGTCACCAGGACAAACGTATTCCTGGGCCACAGAAAGTCTTAATTGCTGTTTTAATAACTAATATTTAAACTTTCCAATTTCCAATTTTCTTTGCAATAAAATGTCTTCTTGTTAACACACTGAATAAATTTCAAAATCAACTTTCTAATGCCTATGGACACCAGTATGAAAATCTTTCCTTGTTATCCCCTAAGAAATCCTGATTCCGATGTAAAGAAAACAGAATATATCAACTGGAAGCTCAAATAAATTGTTTAAAATTTCAAAAATCTTATTCTACTTCTTCTCCCTCCTTACTTCCCCAAAACTAAATCCTTCCGGATATTTTTTTGGAACTAAAACCTCTTAGTAATGAGACAAACGGATAAATACACCCACGTCTGGTGCCTTGTGGTCACTCTTACACATTCATTTAGGTCTTTCAGTGCCTGCAATCTGCATCCCCACAGACTCCAATTCATGCACTGTGCAGAAATAAAGCTAGCCACTGCAGAAGTGAGGCATGGCGTGCTTCATAATTCAGCAGCAGTAGCTGGAAAGAGAGAAAAGAGGGAAAGAGTTATGATGGCTTTTAAAACCAAGAGTTAGAAAGAATGCCTAAATTTGGTAAGCACAATCTTGAGATAATAAAAGTTGCTTAGTTTTCATGCAAAAAATTGGTTGAAGAGAATCTGCTTCTGGATTTTTAATGTTCAATACCTGTACATGACGGATTTAATCACTTCAGTACTATGCTCGACAGATTACATACACAGTCACGTACACATTCTCCATCTCTAGGTAAGAATGGTCTGAGGTCTATGTGACTTTTTTGCCTTGGACTCACCTTCCCTGAAATGTTGAAGAGTTTAATGGAGCTCTTCTCATCCCACCATCATCATCCTCCAAACATCTTTAGCCTGAATCCCCTTAATATTCAGAGACAGCTCTTCTAATAAATTTTATTATACTTTATGTAATCTGCAATTAAATTACATGCAAAATCACATCAAAAAAGGAACCAGAGAAGCTTGTGGAAAGAATCTAGTTGATCTTGGGAGTCAAACAGTCCTGGCCCCTTCATCTCTCTACCATTTACCATCAGTGCAATACAAGACACATTATTTGACTTCTCTGGTCTTTTTTTTTCTATAAAAGTATTTTAGCTACATTGATCTTTCAAGGCTACTGTTAGAATCAAATAAGATGATGCTGACCCTACAAAGTTCTTGCCACATACTAGGCTCTCTGTAAGTGGTGGTTATAACTACAGTCAAGGAACGAAATCCTACAGATGGAACAGTGTTCATCTATGGCCTTTGCAGCTTTATTTCACAATATTTCCTTAGGCAAATTTCTCTACTCCCTGCCTCAATATCAGGTTTGATCTTGTTATAAACTCATGGGTTTTTCAGTGTTAATTATTAGTTACCAGCACACCTCGCATGGAATACAATGGTTTGGGCTTTATGAAATTAGGCTTGCTAGAGAAATATTTAAGAGATGTGAAATGAGTTTGTAACCTGATGCAGTTAGCAGGGAGATTGCACAATCTTAATTCACAGGCGCAAGCACACACACCCACACACCCAGGAAGTGCGGGGGGTCTTGTGGAAATCAGTAGCTTATCTATTATGTGCACTCCGGAGCTGTAAACAAGACCATGTGAGGACTCAGCCAGAATGCTTCCTCTGAGTCAGTATTAAACAAACTTCCGAACTGTTAGGGAAGGAAATAAAGCCACTGAACCCCAAAGACACCCAGGACAGAGAGCCAGAGATTATGGGAGTTGTGTTCAATATTCTCTTGGAGACTGATGCAATAATTAAAGTAAGTTTTGTAATAAAAACAAATGCTGCTTAATAATCCACAGCTAGCATGAATTAGAGTAGGTTGTAATCTCCATATAGAGCGCCCTATCAGAAATTTACATGACTTAATATGTGGAATGGCAGAATTTTTAAAAACCTGTGGTGTTTTGCTCCATGAAAATGCTAGCACAGCATTGTGTTTGGTGATGATAACATCAGTGTCATGATTTCTAATATGACTTTGGTTCAGAATGAATCAGAGGCAAAGATCTCGTCAACAGTGAAAAAAATAAAACACCAGGAAATCACAGATTTTCGCAGCCAGCATCGCATGATGCAGTGGAAAAGACAGGCTTTGAAATCAGAAGTGTCCCAACTCTGCATTTTCTAGTTTTGTGATCTTGGGCAAGTTACATCTCCTTACTGAGATTCCACTTTCTCATCTATAAGATCACGACATCCATGAGGTTCTTATTAAGATCAAATTAGATATTAGCTGAGTAAACATTTTGACAAATATGGAGAGCTACACGAATAGGAGATACTACGATTCATGTAAATGTCCTCGGGTCAACTATAACAGAGTTAGAAGGAAGTCAAGTTTAGAATACCCTGGAATTGTTTTTGCTTAAAGTAGATAATGAATTCTAAAGCTTACATCCCTTTTAGCCTGCAGTGCGTTTTGGGTTTTAGGAAGGAAAAAGATGGATATCACCTATAACTGAAAATCTGCAGCTATAGCTGAATATGAAGACTACAGCTCTTACATATACATAACATTTTCTCTGAGTTTCAGAAGACTGAATATGGAAATCACAAATCACAAAATAAGAGGAAATAGTTAAAGCACTTTAATCTTTACCAATGTCCACAAAGTAGGATGTTTCATTAAGTGTTGTCGAGGTGCTCAGACAGTAAAGGACATTACCACTTCCGGCAACCCAAAGCTTGACCTCACACTTGGCCTTCTGAAGGTAAACTTCCTGAGAGGAAATTAAATACAGAGAACCTCTTCCAGTTTTAGATACCAATTCTGCCAAAAACACTGTAGAAACATTTAGATTAAATTAATTTTTAAAATTTTACCCAAAAAATAGTAAAGCCAACAGAAAGGGCAGTGCTGGGTGTTTTTAATTTAAGCTAGGAAGTGAAGTCAAAATCAAAGATGTCCAAAATATCTTTTCTCCTCCCCTATGTCCCTATAAAAATATGCTCTGAAGTAAGATAAGAGTTCCTCCTTCTTGCCCTACAATGTTTTTACTTAAACCCTAATCTCCAAGCCTTAAAAATGAAAACATTCAACCAAAAGGAAAAGAAAGAACTGTAACAGTCATAATTTACATATGTGACATATAGAAACCAAATTAAATGTGAGATTTTTTCACCCTATTTTTATTACTACCCAGGATCACACAAGCTTGCTTTCTTCTCCAAGGTGTGCTGTAACTTCTGGGTTCAATGGACACTTGGAAAGGTCAACTAGAGTCCAACCTTCAGGCAGATGAGATGCTATTCTATTTTTAAAAGACCTCGAGAGAAGGAAATTCCACAAGCTTCCCCAGTTACACATTCCAGTGTCTATCAAATCTCACTGTCTGAAAATTTTTCCTTTTCTCTTATCTAAATCCCTCCTGCTGTAACTTAAGCCTGATCCCTCCTGCCTGGTCCCTAATGGAGATGGTCATCATCCTCCATAGACCAACCTCCTCACATGAGGTTCTTTTCAAATTCTGCAAGCCAGAAACCGCTTGATTTCTAACTCTACATCGCAGCTCTTTAATCACTGTTACTCGCCTATCATTTTCTTCCAAGTCTTCTTCCTACAATCTTGTAATCATTTTGCATATCTTTTTAAAATATTTTTTAAAGAAGAAAAGGAGGGGCCGGCCTGGTGGCATAGCAGTTAAGTTTGCACTCCGCTTCGGCGGTCCGGGTTTTGCGGGTTTGGATCCTGGGTGCAGACCTATGCACCACTTATCAAGCCATGCTGTGGCAGATGTCCCACATATAAAGTAGAGGAGGATGGGCATGGATGTTAGCCCAGGGCCAATCTTCCTCAGCAAAAGGAGGAGGATTGGTGACAGATGTTAGCTCAGGGCTAATCTTCCTCACCAAAAAAGAAAGAAAGAAAAGAAAAGGAAATGAAAATTATCCAGTAAGTTTACTACACTAAAACAATCCATTATTCTAGAAATTCTTCCTTCTAGAAAATAGAAGGAATCTATTGTCAATTTTCTTTATTCTCACCCCTCCTCTGTACACACACATACATCAGTGTAACCATAATGTATAATTTTGTTGAATTTATTTCAAGTTTTTAAATTCCTCCTTCAGTTTCACAACACAGAACCTACCTAGAATGAGCTAGTTTATTGTTATAACTTTGACAACACTGGCATAAAGTTCATGATTTGAAAAATTTTCTTCTTTATTCAGTAGAATTAAATGCTTGATTACTGAGTATCGAAGCCCTCTCTTAGGTTCTAAGGATTCAAAGCATTTAACATACAATCCTTGCCCGCAAACAGGTCGTAAGAAGACACACAGCCAATTAGTTGGAATAAGAAAGATCCTGTACAGATGATTCCTGCATCTACCTATAGTGTGCAGACTTATAGGGTTGATGGAGAGAGCTGGACCTCAGAAGAGGGCTGGCACTGCAAAGCCAGGAGTGGAGAGTCACTTGGCAGGTGATTGGGAGGGGCAGGTGTTGTGGATAAATTGCCGCAGCTCTCTCCATCTGCTAGGAGGCCAGACCACCTAAGGACAGAATGCTCAGCGCTATCAAGAGTTTAACTGGGCCCCTGTGGGAGGATGTTTGGTGACAGACTGAGCTCGGTGGCAGCTGCTTCTCAAATCTTTTCTAAGATAAGAAAAAAGCCTTTGTTACTGGGATGAAATGGCAAATTTGTGAAACTGAAAAAAAGGTTGGTTAATAGGGTAAAGTGACTCTGTGGTAAGTCTTACTTGAGGATTCACTTAGTAATTGATGAAAAAATCTAATATCAAGAAAGCAAAACCTTCAAAGGAAAAACTGGTTCCAGTACCATAGTGTCCTTGAACAAATCGCTCTTCAGGTCTGACCCTCAGTTTCTTCACCTGTAAAGGTAGATGTTGTTTATGGCATATTCGTGATTTCAATTCCAGGAAATAGCACATATTAAAAATAATACATTGTATTTCCAAAAACTCAACATGCAATCCTTTCTTTAAAGAAAGACTTAGATTAAAAAATGGAATACACAGACTACGCTCTCAAGAAGTTTAGTTTTAAAAATGGAATCCTGGTATTAAAGTATTAAAAGAGCTTGCAGCTTAATGGATTCTGATTGAAGAGCCAAAGAGCTGAATCGTTCCTCCATTCATTCAACAAATATATATCTAATGTTACCTGTACCAGGATCTGTGCTAGGTACTAGCTATACTTTAGAGAACAAAATTCAAGGTCCCAGAAAGGAAGAGATGACAGACTTTAAATAGATGATTAAAGAGAGTTTAATAAGGGTCTGTTTGTAAATGATGTGGACAGCGTTGAGGGGAACTGAAGCACCCTGAGACAAGCAACAGCAAGGAAGAGAAGCCAAGTAGCCAAACTTTATCACCTGTAGGCCTAAATCATCAGGGAGAGGAAAAAGTAATGGCATCCAAGAGCTGTAGGAGAGGACTGCCTGAAAGGAGCTATGGCCTTCAGTAGAAAAACACAGCTACCACCAAACCTTTCTTCCTGCTCTCTGATCTCTTAAATGAACTCAACTGGAAGCCAGAGGGCAGGGGAGCCCAGCTACTGCAGCTCTTAGAAGTTGGCCTCCCAAGACACTGAGCAGGATGAAGAATAGACAGCACATCCCTGCTTGTGAAAGTACATGGTTCTGGTGGCAGAGAGACGCTAAACAAGTAAATAAATAACTTTAGATAATCACCAGTATTCTGAAGAATTTAAAACAGGGATGTGACTGAGGAGGTGAAGGTCCCTCTGAGGCGATGATATTTTTGCTAAGAACTTAAAGATACAAAGGAGCCACCTGTAAAGATTAGGAGAGTAGCATTCTAGGCAGGGAGAATAGCATATGTAAAGGCCCTGAGGTAGTTAGGCTCCTGGGGTGATTGTGAATTGGGGAAAAGGACAAGTACTTCTGAAGTATGTTAAGGCAAAGAAAAGTGTTAAAAATGAGGTCAGAGTATAGGAAGTGCACATATCTTGTGGTATGGCAAGGAGATCATGGCAAGAAGCTTGGGCTCTACTTTATTGCAATGGGAAGTTGCTGAATGATTATGTACAGGGGAGTAATGTAATCTTGTTTACATGTGCCAAAGATCATTCAGCTGCTATGTGAAGACTGAAGTTTAAGGACACAAGAATAGAGGCAGGGAGACCAGGTACAAGGGTATTTCAGAAGTCCAAAGAAAATTGATGGTGGTTTGGACTAAGATGGTAACATGGGAATTAAAGAGAAGATAATGTACTTTCAGAAGGATTAAAGATAGAGGATGAAAAAAAAGAAGAAAAAAAGATGAGTCCTCAATTTTTTCCACTCATACATAATGTAATTCTTGCAAGTTATATAAACAATTTGCATTTCCCTAAACATGTAATATTCGTTCATACTTCTCTGCCTTCAAATTTGTAGTTTTCTCTTTCCGCTAGAGAAAACTACAGCTATGTCCCTCCTCTCCTGGTCTGAGTATTTAATCCAGATATTTCATTGTTCAAGACTCAGATCTAGGAGTACTTGACTCAAGAAGCTGTCCCTAATAACCTAGACTGTGTTGGCCTTACCTCTTCAGAGCTTCCCACAGCGACTTCTGCATGCAGCACTTACCACCTTTCTATTGACTTGGCTTTCTCTACCACTATAGGAGCAGAGATTTCTCATGGATGCAGGCTATGGCTTATCCATCTTTTAATCCCTTGTGCTCATTATGGCTTCTGACACCTGAGTGGCTTATTTAATGAGTGACATAATGAAATATAAAGAGGTAGTTTAGTAGAAAATTAAGGTCACTTCAAACTGGGGAGATAAGGATAGCTTTCATGGAGGAGTTGACATTTGAATTACATCTTGAAGGATAGTCTGGATTTGGACATGCAAATAAAGGAGATATCCTAGTGTAAAGAATTATGTGAGCAAAGAACCATAATAAAACAGATTGTTTGGAGACCAGTTCAGTTTGGCTGGAATACAGGGTCTGTTGTCGGGAAAATAAAATAGACTGCCTCTAGTCTAAAGAATCTATTTTTATTCTATAGACAAGGAAGAGCCACTCAAGGTTTTTAAAGAGATATGTGAGAAGGTAAGAGCTATATAATTCTAGGGCCTGGTTCTAGAAATGGCTGAATACCTGTATTAGACTAACTCTCCCACAGATAACAATTATAAACTCTGAACCAGTATAAAAAACAATTATCTGAATGTCCTTGGGAACAACAAAAAAGAGTGCAAGATGGATGTGAGTCAACCCTTGAAAAATGACAACTACATTAGGTGAGATTTGCTTTAGTATAGCTTTTCTTCTGAGGGCACTTCTCCATCCATGTAGTGCAGGGTGGCTAAAAGTCAGGACGAAAGCCATCGACCTTCTGACTTGAAGAGTCAGAGAATGAATTGAGGGATGCCAAAATGACTGGATATTGGACAGAGAAAGCCCTGAAAGGAGAGAATTACAGAGGAGAAAGCCCCCAAATCTCCATAGAAACTCCTTTCAAATCCTTGGCTAGCCACTGAATTATGCACACATGGAGGAGATTCCAAATAACCCAACAGAGGGCAACCGATGAAAGGCTGAAAAACTGAGCAGAGATGTCAGCTGATGCCCTCCTGCCACAACAAAATCAACAGTCTTCAGACAAAGATAATAGACTCCAAAATACCTATAACAAATTATCTGCAATGCCTCGTTTATAATAAAAAATCACTAGAAATTAGAAGAAAAATGAAAATGTGACCCTTAGTCAAGAGACAAAGTAGTCAAGACAAAGCAAACTCTGAAATAACCCAGGTCATAATTAGCAGCTATTGTAAATATATTCAAAGACTTGAGAGAAAGTATGGTCATAAAGAGTGAACAGATGTGGAATATCAACAGAAAAATGAGAACAAAATGGAAATTCTAGAACTACAGCATATAATATCTGAAGTGAAAAATTCCTGAGTGAACTTAAAAGTAGATTGGAGATTCCGGGGGGGAAACGTGGAGAGGGCGGGGTGGGGGGGCAGTAAACTTTAAGTTTGCTGTGCTAAAAGAAAAAAATATTGAAAATAAATGAACAGGGCCTTCATCTCTATGGAACACTATCAAGAGGTCTACTTACAGATAATTGGAGTCCTACATGGAGAGGAGAGAATGAGGAAGAAAATATTTGAAGAAATAGTGGACTAAAATTCACAAATTTGTTTAAAACATTAACCTACACATCCAAGAATCTCCATGTAGCTTAAGCAGGATAAATATAAAGAAAACTACACCTAAGTACATCATCACCAAACTACGGAAAACCAAAGACAAAGGGAAAATCTTGAAAGTAGCTAGAGGGAAAAGAACATATTACATACAGAAGAACAATGATACACATAATGCCTGACTTCTCATCAGACACAATGGAGACAAAACACAATAGAACATACATAAGTGTGGAAGTAAAAAAAAAACAAAAAATAAAAAACTATCAAACCAGCCTTATATATCCAGTGAAAATATCCTTTGAAAATGAAAGTAAAATAGGCTTTTTGAGATGAGTGGAATTTGAGAAAATTTATTACCAGCAAGTCTGCACTAAAAGAACTTACTCAGGTTAAAGAAAATGACATCAGATGAAAACTCAGAATTACAGGAAAGAATGAAGAGCAATAGAAATAGTAAACACAAGTAAATATAAAGACGATTTTTTTTCCCTTTTTTCTTCTTTTAACTTATTTAAAAGACAATGTAAAGCCTTCCAAGGATTACCAAACATCTGTGGAAATTTTTAACATAGAGGTCAGACCCAAACAAGAAACCTTCATCGAGGCACTTCATTTGAAACTGCAGAACACTGGGGACTAAAGATTCTGCAAGCTTTCAGAGAGGGGAAAAAAAAAAATCACAAAAAAGGATTATAGACAAAATTGCTTTAAGATTTTTCAGTAACAACAGTGAAAATGAGAAGACGTTGCCTTCAAATATTTGAATGAAATTACGTCAAACCGTAATTCCATATCTATTCAATCATGTAGAAGAAAAAAAGATGGACTTCTTCAGATATTCCAGCACTCAAAAAAAAATTACCTCCTTTGCATCCTTTCTAAGACTATCGCAGAAGTGCTCCAAGAAAGCAAGCATGGGGTATAACAAAGAAGTTTTGGCACAAAAGGATAGTAAAGAGAAATCTCCGGAGGACAGCTGTACACCAGATGTAGGGATAAAAACAGAGTATTCATGGAAAAAAACTTTGAAATGATCTATTTTTAACCACTTACTGGGCTACTTAGCAAACCCTTTCAATTTGGCAGTGTAAGTCCTTGTGGAAATTCTATTCAATTATTTGTTGATGGTCCCTCCCGTCTATTTCTCCATTTATTTCCTTGGCATAGATCAGGGAAGCAGCAAGGAGAAGCAGCATAAAATGGGGTAGAAAATAAAGGACAGAGACATATTGGGATTTAAGGACCTTTTTTTTTTCGCTTGAGTTTTCCCAAAAGTAGTGCCTGCGGCAAGACCTTGTAAACAGGGAGCAGCAGGGAAGAGTGAGGGAAAGTGGAAAAGCAAACACACAGATGCATTATTAAATCAGTATTGTGGGGCACTGGCACTCAGTCCTGCCTGGAATCTTTGAAAGAGGATGTGGGATACCTTTTGGAATTGTTGACCTGAGGATTGCTGATTTTTATCTATAGCTCATATCCCGCATTAGTTGAGACTTACTTTGCGGTGTGTAAATTCCTATATACTTCCAGACTGAGCACGCCTGCTTGACCGGAGGGCTTCCCAAAGGCAACTGGGGTATTGGAAAACCCCGAGCGCAAAAGTGCAAAACAATGAAAGCCAAACTGCCCACTGCATGTGCACTGAAATCAGAGATGAGACTAAGAGGAAGTGAGTCAGGAATCCAGGAGCAATTCAAACAATCTATCCTTTGTACCACTCAGATATACCTATGCCCTACAGTAAGTCCCGTCTGCCTCTAAGTCTTCACGGTGGTGGTCAGCCATGATCTCTATGCATGACATAAATAGACAAAGATCAATACAATAAGCTGCAGTCTTCACTGCTGTAATTGGTTCTGGAGTTATGATCGGTATTTTTCATCTCCTTCCTCCACCACAGTATTAAATTTCCCTCTCCTTCAGCCAGCACTCCCATCTGTCTAGGTTTCTAGCCTAGTGGGGTGACGCAGACCTTCACTGCTGAGAAGGATGAGCCCTTGGCTATCTCGCTATTATCAGGCCATGGTTACTGCAATTGTTATTCACCAAAATCACTGGGCATGTGAATGCCAAGAAATGCCTATGATTGACCTTACCATGCCAGTGCCTTAGCTACCTCAAACTGCCCCAATCTTCAGTTCCCAATGTTTTCTCATCCTAAGTCACCCCTAGGGAGAGTCTAGTACTATATGTCTTAGCTTGGGTTCTACCAAAAAGCAAAGCTTTGGCCAAGGAGATAATCCCAGAGTACAAGTAAGGGACCAGAGAGAATGAAGAAAGGGGAAAAAGTTTATATAAAAGTTCATTTTTGATATCACAGCTTTGGGATACTGGGGCTTAATCATTGTGTCTAAAGAATATACAGAGTGTATCTCAGAGCTATTTTCTAGAAGAACAACTGGGGAAAGTATTTATCCTAGGTTTCCATCTCTCATTGATTGAGGATTGCTTTCAGAGTTAATTTTCATAAATTTTGGGGCTCCGTATGTGAGCTTATCAAGTAAGATCCCATTCCCAGCTGTGGTATTGGAGAAGTCCTGAAGCAAAAGGTGAAAAATGCATGGTGTTCATTTGAGATTAGATTTCGTTTTATATAACGAGTCAAATCTAGAATGCCCATTGCATCCAGGCTGGAATCAGAGGTGAGGCTGAAAAGATGTGAGTTAGGGTCCCTGAGGCTCTGATACAGTCTTGTATGAGCTTCTCAAGGAATTTGGAATTAATTTGTTAAAACGTAAGCACATATCAAAGACTTTTAAGCAGAAGAGTGACATAATTAGGTTTGTATTGTAGGAAGATTACACTGGAGATATGGAGGAGAATGAATTAGGCAGAGAATGAGATGGTAAAGTACAAGACACCATTTTGGACACTTCACCTATAGCTGATTATGCACTAGGGCAGCATCAGTGGAGGTGAGGGAAGGAAAAGATTAATGAGCTATTAGAGATGTTGCATCAATGGGGAAAGTTGAGAACAGTCTCACGTTGATAATTTGCTCAAAGATATTATTATAACCAAGTATCAGCAATTAGCCATTACTGATATTAGTCAGTTAGTAGGAAGTAGAGACTTTGTTGATGGAATCAATGTGGTTTCAAACTTAAGCCAATGAATGGATCATGAGGCCGGTCATAGTACATGCATAGGAAAAAATAAATCAACTCGTGTGTTAACTGTGGTTATCCAAGGAGGTGAGTAGAGGAGAAATTGATGCAATTTTTCACTTTCATTTTCTAAATTATTATCTTTGTGGCATTTTTATCTTTCAAAATGAGGTGATAGTCAAAGTTAGGTTCTAAAATCAGGGGTAGGGGGAATGAAGACATCAAAAATAAAAAAGAAATAGAACTCTCTCTATATATACACACGTGTATTCAAAAAAGGAGAAAATCTTCTTTTATGGCCAGAAAATTTGGTGTTATACACTTGAAAAGGAGGGTGGTTTTTTTTTGGAAAAATAACATAAAAGGAAGTAAAAAATAATGTATGGAAAAAACTTCTACAGTAACAAACCACATGCCACCAAAAGGCTGAAAGCACCAAAGTCTATCATTTCATATGATAATGATATAAGGTGGAAATAAGTCTATAAAACCCTTTGGTTTCAGGGTTTATCAGATGTGATGTGGCTTTGTGCTATCCTCTGCACCTCTCTAGCTATTATTTGGGCATTTATCAAGTTATATGCATACCGTTTTTCCCCTGTGTGGAATTTGTATTCCTCTAAATACCTAGCACCATCCTTTTTTTTTTTTAATGATATTTAATGAGCAGCTACTATGTACCACTGTGCTAGGACTGTTGACACCATCATTAGTAACATAGACATAGTACTTGTCCTTCTGATGATTAGGGCCTAGATTTGTGTCTGACTTTAGCACTTAATGAACAGTGTAACTTCACGTAATTCACTTAATCTTTCTGAGCCTCAACTTTTTCTTTGTTAAAGGGAGGTGGGAATATTACATATACAGGAGTCATACATTCATTAATTCAATAAACACTAAGATCTTTCCACGTCTAATCCATATGTGCTTTGCGAACCAAAAATAATATGTCAATAGTGTGAGTTATTCTTATGTGTATGCAATAAACAAACTGGCATTTTTTGCTTATTGTTCTGTTTGTTTCGTTTAAAAAGCTTTTTCAGTCGTTATAGTCTATAAATTCAAGCACCAAAATGCCATTTTCTAGTTCAGGTACAGTTTAACTAGTAATTTGTGAATCTGATGAAGAGGATAACATTTGACTTCCAAATAGTCAAATAGACACTCAGCCAGCAAAACTAGAAAATAAATTGAGGCAAGAAGAAAAATAATGAGTAAGGAGAACATAAGAACAAGCAGGAAATTGGGGGTGAGATTTTTGGAATGCGCTGTCTCAGATTCACATGTGCTCACTTTCTTAGCATGAGATGTCTATGATGCTTATGTTTTCATATTTGCATTCCCTGATTTTGAGACTAAATCCCACACATATCTTTACGTTATAATCCATAATATAAGCAATAGCCATGGCAGAAAGTTAATGGTATAGAAGTTGCACTTATTTTGCTGAGAACAGCAAATTTAAAGGAAGAGAAATATTTTATCATAAAGCCTTTCTTTACATATATTGGGAGGATTCATTATACGTAAACATTTTTCACACCATTAGCTATCTGCAATCTATCAGCTTTTCTGTTTGATCAAAGCTTTACTATAAATATATGCACACACATATATGTTTTATGACCTCAAGGAATTTGAAAATCTCTCCCATATACCACCTGTTCCCTTTATTACCACGTCAGCATCAGGACTGACAACTAGGAACAAGAAGTAAACCTGGATAGAAAACGCATTAGAATAAGAGTTAAAAATCAGTGGACAGACCAAACAACTTTGGAAATGAGTGGAGTCTCTAAGAGTAAAAATAAAAGGTACTATACCTGGCACTCTAGTTGATAAAGCTGTTTTCCACAGGGATACAGGTTAACAATGCTGATACTGCTATGCATGTATACTGGAACTTGTGGATGGTGGGAGCCAGGTTTCTCACTACTGGAGTGCGAGCTTACAGATAGGCAAGGAAAGGCTAAAATGATACAAGTGGTAATGGATTAGAGTTGGAAACATCAGTATGAACTCATGCTCAGCTCACTTTTTTTTTTTTTGGTGAGGAAGATTGGCTCTGTGCTAACATCTTTTGCCAATCTTCCTCTTTTTGCTGAGGAAGACTGGCTCTGTGCTAACATCTGTGACCATTTTCCTCTATTTTTTGTATGTGGGATGCTGCCACAGCATGGCTTGATGAGCGGTGCATCAGTCCACACCCGGATTCAAACTTGTGAAACCCAGGTTGCCGAAGCAGATGGTGCAAACTTAACCACTACTACCCCAGGCTGGCCCTAGGTCACTTTTGATACAGGTAGTTACATTTAGAAATGTTTTTATATATGTATAAATATATACAGCTTAGCAGATACACCTATATTACCTTGTTTTGTCAGCTGAGTGGTCCTAGAAGCAACTACACCTAGTAGCAATAGGCACACATAGTGCCCAGGTCTCGGTTTCTAATAAAAGAAAACTGATTAAAGGAATCACGGCTCCTTGGAGAAATGGCTGGTTCCAGGATTGAGGCCAGAAGTATGCAAGGTAAGACTGGAACATCTTGTAGTGCTGGAAGTTAAGTTCTTTAAAAAACAAGCAAACAAACCAACCTACGTTGACAGGGGTTTTTCAAACAGATACAGGAGCCTACTGAAAGAGCTCCCAATGGCCCAATCTGGAACAATTTGAGCAACAAAATAAAGGAAAGTATTAGATTATAACCCAAAGTATAAAATAAATATCCATGAATACATATTGATATAAATAAATAATTGAATAAATAAATAAATGGGGAAGGAGAGAATAATCTCCCATTCAGAAGAATTGCAAATAATTTATGTAAGTACTCCATCCTCAAGGAGAGGCAGCATAACTCCCCATTCCTTTTCATTTTTTCCTTTAATCTGCTGAAATGCTTCTTTTTAAATTTCAGCTTAATTGAGGTATAATTGATATATAAAATTGTAAAGATTTTTTAAAGTGTACATTGTGGTGATTTGATATAACATACACATTGTGAAAGGATTTCACCCATCTAGTTAGTTGACACATCCATCACCTCACATATTTATCTTTTTCTGGATTTGGTGAGAACAGAAGTTCTACTCTCTTAGCAAATTTCAACTATCCAATACAGTGTAACCAACTATAGTCACCATGTTATACACTAGAGCCTCAGGCCTTATTCATTTTACAGCTGGAAGTTTGTACTCTTTTGCCAGCCTCTCCCTATTTCCCCCACCCCCCAGCCCCTAGAAACCACTTTTCTACTCTCTTTTTCTATGAGTTTGACTTTTTTCCCCATTCTTTAGAAATGGACTATGAATAGTGACTTCTTTCCGAAGAGTACAACATGGGAAAGGGAAAAAAAGAGTAACTTGACAGTGGAGAAACCTGACAAATGCTGCCCCAGACAGGTGATCAAGGTCAACATCAGCAGTGACAGGTCACGCTGATAGAATGTGCTCTTGACATGATGTACTCTACCTCTGGCCTTCCTCCCAAATACCCATAACCCCAGTCTCACCAAGAAAAAAACACCAGACCAATTCTAAGAGAGGGACATTCTACAAAATATCTAACCAGTACTCCCTGAAACTGTCAGTCATCAAAATCAAGGAAAGTCTGAGAAACTGTCACAGCCAACAAGAGCCAAAGGGACATGATAACTAAATGTAATGTGTCATTCTGGATGAGATCCTGGGACAGAAAAAGGATATTAGGTAAAAATTAAAGACATGTATGGACTTTAGTTAGTGATAATATATCAATATTGGTTCATTAATTGCAACAAATATACAAAACTAACGTAAGATGTTAATAATAGGGGAAACTGGATGTGGGGGTTATGGGAACTCTTTGTACTAATTTCTCTATTTTTCTGTAAGTCCAAAACTGTTCTTAAAAAAATCTGTTAAAAAAAAAATCAGTGGACACTGAAGAGTCATTTGATAAAATAAAATACAAATCTTTATAAATTTTTAAAAAATTAAAAATAACAAGATACTCCTTAAAGATCATATATTGGAGAAATTTCTAAACTTAGAAGTTTTGGAAGAAATCATAGAGGAAATTTTATATAGATTAAATAACTTACAAGTTTCAAAAAAGACTTCACAAATTATAGTGGAAAAAAATACCCTGAGAAAATATACTCAAAGTAAAGAAAATAAACAAATGTTGATATTCTGAATTGTTATAGAGCTCTTACAAATTTACTTTTTAAAGAATACCTCTGTTTCAGGGCCAGCCCAGTGGCATAGCGGTTAAGTTCGTGCACTCCATTTTGGCGGCCTGGGGTTCACAGGTTTGGATCCTGGGTGCAGACCTGTGCACAGCTTGTCAAGCCATGCTGTGGCAGCGTCCCATATAAAGTGGAGGAAGATGGGCACAGATGTTAGCCCAGGGCCAATCTTCCTCAGCAAAAAGAGGAGGATTGGCAATAGACCGTAGCTCAGGGCTAATCTTCCTCACACACACACAAAAATATATCTCTGTTTCAAAATGGGCAAAGGGCACAAGAAGTCAATGAAGAAAAGAGGAAATAAAAGTGGTTAAAAAACAACGGGAAATTATTCTAACTGCTACTCAAAGAAATCTAAAAAAATTAAAGCATAAAAGAGATACAATACTATTCCATGTCTATTAAATTCCAAAATTACATATATATTAATATATAAAATATATACAGCTGGTTTATATACATATATATAGATACGTATATAAAACGTGTCTATTTGGTAACAGACAGTCAAACAAGCAGTCTCATCAGACAAATGCTGGTGAAGAGTGCCAACGGATACATCAACTTTTAGGATATGTTTACAAGAGCTTTAAAAATGTTGTTTACATGTGACTCTAATAATCCATTCTAAGAGTTGGCAAAGTCTTTCCATAAAGGGCCAGAGAGCAAATATTTTGTGCTTTGCAGGCCACATAGGCTCTGTTACAACTACTTAATTCTGCCATTGCAGTGTGACAGCTACCAGAGACAATTATGTAAATGAGTGAGTGTGGCCCTCTGTGTTCCGCTAAAGCAGACAGTGCACCGGATTTGGCCTATAGTTAGCCAACCCCTGATCTTTCCTAAAGAATAACAAAAGTGAAAGAAAATATATGAAACAAAATTACATATACTGCTTGATCTCCACTATGTAAAAAGTATTTGTAGAGAAAAATATTAGCAGAAACAACATCAAAATGCTAACCAGGGGCCGGCCCCGTGGCTTAGCGGTTAAGTGCACGCGCTCTGATGCTGGCAGCCTGGGTTCGGATCCCAGGCGCGCACCGACGCACCGCTTCTCCAGCCATGCTGAGGCCGCATCCCACATACAGCAACTAGAAGGATGTGCAACTATGACGTACAACTATCTACTGGGGCTTTGGGGGGATAAATAAATAAATAAACTTAAAAAAAAAATTAAAAAAAAAAAATGCTAACCAGATTTTTCTTTGGATAGTGGAATAAAGACTTTTTCCCCTCCTTATTCCTACAATTGCACTTTTTTATGTATTAAAAATTAAAAAAAGAAATTCTAAAGTGAGTTTCTTTGAATTTGCGCTTTTATCAGCAAACCAGAGATTCCTGGGTCAATTAAAGATTTTAAAGTATTCTTATTTGCTATGTTTATGTATATTCAAGAAAATATTTTGGTGAATTTTCATCCAATTCTCCATAGTAATGGGCTTCTTTTGACATTCAGAAATTATGTTTTGGAATATTACTCACTTCTAACCAACTCGGGTTATGGTTCTGAATCTATTGTTAGTTATTCTTGAAACGCTTCACTCCTTCCAGAGCTTCTGACACTTTCTGGGGATCACCTAAAGCCACGATATTGGAAAATGTTGCCTGCTTTTCTGAAGTTCTTTTTAATGACTCGTGTTCTTAATAGCCTCTGTTTAAGCGACAAAAGAACCACTGTTGTTAGGAGGGATGTACAGTGTCTTACACAAGTTTACCCTGGCAAGCCACAGGCCCCGATCTGCAATTCTGTGTCAGCAGTTTTCAGTCCCACTAATATGGATACAGATGGGTGTGTGAGCTGCTCCAGGCTTCTCACAGAGCCAATCAAAACACGGAAAACAAAGGCCTTTATAAGCTCAGTGCTGACCACAGTTCCCTACAGTATTGCTAAAGTCACATTTTGCTCTTGACTTTCTAGATACAGAATCCCTCTCACCTGAGAGAATTCAGATGTCATTCACAACCCAGGACTTAAGTTTGTTGTTCTAGTAAGAGTATGTAATCGCTCCCTTTGGAAAAGGAAAAATGAAGCCTCTTTCAGTCTTTCTCTAAGAATTTCCAAAACAACCCAATAGCTCTCTGAACACACAGGATGCAAACCAAGGACAGCGAGCCAGCCTAGAGCAGAGACGCGCAATTGGGCTGACGCTACATAAATACAGGAAAAAGAAAAAACTGAACTCATTATCTGAGACCATTTGAAGGAGAGAAAGATGTGCTTTTGCTCAGCTTCACCAGCACCTCAAGGCGCCCACCCTGGCCACCATGACGGTCGTCTTCTCCCGTCCCTCACCCCAACCCTCCTTCTCTCTCAGAAGGACGTGCGTGCTGTTATAAGAATTTCTCGTTATACGATGGTTTAAATTTACTTCTTTTTGTCTGTTTCCCTCACTAGAAACAGGCGCTTCGTGAGAGCAGAGACCACAGCCTGTCTGGTTTTTCTGTGCTCTGTTTTCCATAGGAAATATATGATAAGTATTGAATGTGCAGATGAATAGCAGAATAATTTAGCAGAAAGATTCTGGATTACTAGTCAGACAATGTGTGCTCTAGTTCTGGCTCTGCCATCCACTAGTTAGATGTACTAATGAGGTTCCCACTACGATAATGCCGTGTAACACCTACCCCAAATCTCTGTAATCTACATCAGAAAGCATTTATTTTTGCTCACAAGTCTGCAAGTTTGCTGGGACTCGGCTAGGGTTGGCTGCAACCAGTCTTCAGGTTGGGGTCAGGTTGGCTCCACATGTCTCTTCATTCTGGGACCAGTAGCTACTTGGAGCCTGTTGTCAGACTGAATAGAAGCAGCACAAAGAGGAAGGCAGAAATGCTTAAACCTCTTAAAGCCTCAGCTCAGAACTGACACATTGTCACTTCCGCCTACATTCCATGGACCAAAACAAATCACATGACCAAGCCCAACCTCAGGGAGGCACGGAAATATACTCACCAACAGTAGACCATAGCAAGGATGAGGAGAGCAGGCAGAATTGCGGACCAATAATATCATCAACCACAGTAGTCACATGAAATTCATCAAGTTTCGATATCTGGAAGAAAAATATGACAATTCCAGTCCTGAGGATGCATGGGGCTCTTGTGAGAGTCAAATGCTTTTGTGTAGACATTATGTAATTAAAATTGTTTAACCAAGAGCTAGACATTGTGTAGGCACCAGATAATGATTGAAAATGACCAGTCATTTTCTTTTCTTATAGAGAGAAAGACTACAATCAAAATACAATATGATCATTGTTTAACATAAGTTGTGTATAAAGTATTGTGGGAACAGGAGATCAAGTTGTTACATTGGTCTGGGTGATGTTTGTGATGCTACTTTAAAAATGAATGAGAATAAATAAGAATGACCACTGCAGAGGAGACCGGGGAAGTGGGAGAGTGTAGGGGGAGAGGAGGCTTTAGCTTTATCAGCAATATTTCTTTTTAGGGTAAATAGGAAAGATTTGAAGCAAATATGGCAAAAAAAAAAGTTGTCATCTGATAAATCTAGATGTTGAGAGACTGGATATCTGTTATTTTCTATGTATGCTTGAAAAATTTCATAATCAAACATAAATTTTTTTAATTATTTTAAAATAGGTACCTGGCAAACAAAGAAGGGAAGGAAGGTATTCTGGGCAGAAAGAGCACAAGCAGTAGGAAAAGGAATTTGGTCTTAATGGATAATAGTGTGAGGGAGGATGGTGAGAGAGAATAAGACAGAGGAAGGGGAAGGGATTGTATTAGTTTCCTACTGCTGCTGTACAGGTATCACAATCTGAGTGGCTTAAAACAACAGAAACTTATTGTCTCACAGTTCTGGAGGCTAAAAGTTTGAGATCAAAGCATCAGCAGGGTTGCTTCTTTCTGAGCGCTCTGAGGAAGAATCTATTCCATGCTTATCTCCTAGCTTCCAGTGATGACCAACAATCCTTGGCATTCCTTGGCTTATAGACACATCAGTCCAATCTCTGCCTCCATCTTCATATGGCATTCTCATTGTGTGTCTCTGTCTTCACATGGCCTTCTTCCCACTGTGCATGTCTCTGTGTCAAAATTTCGTCTTCTTATAAGGACACCAGTCATACTGTATTAAGGGCCCACCCCACTTCAGTATGACCTCCTCTTAATTTAATTAATGACATCTGCAATGACCCTATTTCCACATAAGATCACATTCTGCTGTACTGGGGATTAGGACTGCAACAGATCTTTTCGGGAGACACAATTCAACCCATAAGGGGGATCAAGATATTGCTACTATTTTTTGGCTGCTATTATCAATAAATTTTCATATTTACTAAAAAATTCGAAGGAGCAGCATAATATATTGTGAACCAATTGAAAGACCTCCTCAGGGGACCTGTGACTTAGCTGATTCTGTGGAAGAAAGGAAATCACAAGAAGGATGATGCTTTCTGTGTTTCTTCCTTCTTACCATTCATGTGCCTCCCAGGCTAACCCACATTATGCTCTGCATCACACCAGCCCACGCTGGGTGACTCACCATCCTGCCCCACTCTCCTTTGCAGAATAGTTTCATCATCAAAAGAAAAAGCCCTCTGGCTACTATCACCACTCTTTTGGACTGCAGTGCTTTGCCCTGTAGTTAATTTTTAACCCTGGGCTCTTCAGCAACTATCCTGATCACCAAGATCTGGCACCAATGGTCTGCCTCATATTTCTCTCTCTGCTTTAGGAAACTTCCTTAGTAAACTTCTTCACAATGCATGGGCTGCTCAGGCAGAATTTTCAGTCCCTCGTAATCTATTTTCCAGTTTACAGCTCTAAAATCAGTGAGTTATCTCAAATCAGTTCTTAGACTACTTGGTACATCCCTTACTCAAGCCAAATGCTCTTCCCCTCCAACTGTATGATCTAGCTCTCGCCAACTTCTCTATCCCCCATCTCACACCACACTCTCTTTTGCTCACCGTCCTCCAGATCTACTTCCTTTTGTTCCTTGAACATGCCAGGTCTTTTTTTTTTTTTACCCCCAGGCCATTCCACTAGGTTCTTCTTCCACCTCTGCAAATTGCTCATTCTCAAATATCACTTCTTTGGAGGGTTTTTCTCTGGCCATCCTATCTAAAACACCTTCCTCAGACTCTCAGACTTAGCATGCTGTTTACTTCCTTCTAGAGTTATTTACTCATTCATTCATTTACTAGTTTATTGTAAGTCTCCTCTATAAAAAGAGATCATGTCTGCCTAGTTCAGTAATAGTCTCTGCTGCTCATACAGTGCCTGGCACATAATAGATGCCTAATAAATACAAATTGAATGAAAAAATAAACTTTGGGCTCAAGCCTTCCCAAAATCTTCACAAGTTTGGGCTCTAAGCAGGAAATAAGAAGCACTTGCCTTAGTCACCTTTTGGTGCTGGTTCCTAGCCCCTGCCTCTGTTACCCAGATTCTGCCTGGATTCCTGGCACAGGATTCTAAAGTCTATCTTGGGTTCTTAACTTATCTCCAAAGTTCTGGGTTCCAGATTCTACTTACAAGAAACAGGGACCTAGAGTATCAACTGGTCTTCCCCACGGCTGTTCCTGAACTTGACCTCTTGCCTGCTGAATATTATACGTGCTGAATATTATAAGAACTGCTGCTCCTACCTGTCTTAGTTAACAACCACAGAATTGACCCCGAACCTGCCCAAGTCCTCCTTGTTTGACTCAACCCTGTCCTCCCTCTCTTATCCCTATCTTTCCACTCTAAATCTTCCTTCTTCGTTTCTACCCCAATCACAGCATGACTGTAAGCATAAAGGAGTGGTTAATGTGGACACATTTTTGAAAGCTAATCATTCCAATTCATAGTTGCCTCTCCATTGGAGGTGTGTACAAAACTCCTAGTATATCTGTCTCACTGGATACGATAAATCTCCATGCCAACAATTAGAAGTTATGCATTTGCCAACTCCAATATAGATAGGAACTAAATCTGTGATGTTTTCAACTTTGGGTACTTTCAAACAACTTTCAGATACAATTGAGACCATTTATAGCACTGAAAGTAGGTATGCCTTGAAGTCTTTCCTGTGTAAGCCTAATTCTATCACTTTCCTTAAAATCCAGTATCCAGAAAGCATTTAAGTAAAGCTACCGTGAGTTGCCTGGATATTTTCCAAGCTCTGGATACCATAGTTAGTCACATGGAATGTGGAATGGGCTAGACATCTTGGAATTGTTCTTGTTAAATTAGTGTAAGCGATTGACCCAATAGCTGTAGTAATCATTATTTGTTTAAGAAGTTCCTGTGAGGAAAGCTATGCAGTTGTCTTGTGAAGTAGCTTCTTAAAAGGCTTTTATTTTGTCTGGATATGATAAGAATCACTACATGGTATGTCTAACTGATGACTTAGTGCTCTTTCAGTACATAGAAACTTCTATGGGAAAAAGAATTAGACAATAAGTACCAATGACTTAATACATGCCATGTTTCCAATTCAATTTGCTTTGATAAAAATCAAATAATCCCCAGGAACACAAATATTTATCTACAGTGATTGGACAGTCTGTTAAAATTGGCATTCTCAGTCCCTCCAAAACATTCATTTGTCCTTTATACGACCCACACATTGTCAAGAGGTTAATAATGTTGAAAAATTCCTGTGGTGTTCTTAGTTTTTGTGCTATCTGGCAGAGAAACATCAGGATCTTTAATTTTCTTTTCAACATAGCATGTTCTTTATTCACAATCAATGCTCCTCTGTCTTAATCAACAAAATAGGAAACAGATTTTAAATTCTAAAAGCACTGTAAATTCATAGCATTTTTCCTTTGAAGTAAAATGTTTTATATGACTACAGAGAAACATGAAAAGAATTCATATGGCTTAACAACTCAGAAGGCTTAACAACTAAAAGCATAATAATTTGTCCTCAGTGGAACAGACAGACATTTTAACGGTAAACAGGTATTATTAAAGAGTTTGGTAAAGTGATTTTTAAATGTGCTAGTTTTTATATTATAGAATATATTTCAAAATATGATTCAGCCCTAAATACAATTATATACCACCTTATCTATGTGCAAAGATTATTCTTTTCTATTTAGACATTGTTTTAAGGAATACATTTTACGTTGGTACCAAGTTACAAAGTAAAATGTAATTTACAAATAGATAAGTTATCTACTCCAATAAAACCATAGCAGATAAACCCTTTATCAAATATGTCAAGTACACGTTAAATCATAAAATATCATAGAACTAGCTACAGAGGACACACTCATACTTTCAAGGTTACTATCTTTATTTAAGTACCTCATGTCCTTTCAAATGACTTTAAAAAAGAATTTATGATCAGTAAGATATGGCAATTAATATTAGTCATCAAAATCAAAAGCATAGGTGTGCTTCACTTCCTTCAATAAATCTCGAGTGTTCAGAAGAAAAGAGCAATGGGACGAAAACCTGTCTCAGATCATAACATCAGGAAAGGAAGTTAGAACCCAATTCTAACCCATCAGGGAAAAGGAAGCCTCTAAAAACAATATACAGATTCCCAGTAGTCTGTATAATCAGCACGTTGTTACTAAGAAGCAAAGCAATAGACCACCATTTCTTTTAAAGAGACTCGTAGCCTAGAGGTGTTTCCTTTGTCATCTCCTGTCCCCAACTTCTTTCTCCGACCTTGAATCTCCTCCACTACCTTTATCTACCTTACCCACTGACCACTCTTCCTCTCCTCTCTACCACTATTTTCCCGCCTCCTTTACCTTCTTCAAACTGCTCTTGCCCAGCGAGCCCATCCTGATGAACCCACCCAGCCTTGTTCCTGCCTACCCCTGCCTTTGCACTACGGCTTCCTAATTACACACTGCTTCTCTATTCAAGAATGTTTTGCCTTGGATCTATATCCGGCAGTTGTTCTGTGTGTGTGTCTGAGAGCTTGGGTTCTGGAGTCATTCCACCCGTGCTCAAATCCCAGCTCTACTCTTACTACTGTGAAGCAGGTTAACTAACCCCATGAAGCTCCAGTGATCCATCTGCAAAGTGAGGCTTATAACAGAATTTGCCTATCGGGATATTGTGAGGACACAAGGGGGTCATGAGAGGAATGCACTCTATATAGTGCTGGTGGAGAGTAAACACACAATAAATACTGATTATTATTATTCTCATACTTATTATTTTGCCAACACAGGGGCAATTCTCTTCAGTGCAAACTGTTGTATATTATTTCGTATCACCCTGTAAGTATGGTGACTGCACTGTTTGAACTAAAATTGAGACAAATGATCCGGCAAATCATATGCACTTAGCAGCAAAGAAACAGAAGCATTGACGTACAAACAGCACAGGTGATTCAGGGTGGGAAAATCACTGTATCGATAAATCCTGTGGTTTGCTTTTTTAATGGACTGAGTCCTCAGATAAGAGTGTGCCAGGTCTACAAAAGTGAAGTAAAGGGTGGATTTGTTTGGGGCCAGATTCCGAATTTATGGGCAAGTTAAGACAAGTTTTTTCCTTCCTTCCATTATAGGATGCATAAATATAGACACCTGTGCAGTATACTAGGTTATCGCTCTTAAAGAAAACCTCATCTTCACTTCCCACAATTTTCTGTGAGGACAATATCAGGAATAAAACTTGCCCAGTACCATAGTGAGAGGGGCCAGCAGACAGAACAGGGGGGAAATAGAATGAACATCATGTGAAAACTGAAACTGGAAGTGAGCTACTGATAGAGGTGGAACCTCTGTTGACAAAAAAAATGGGCCAGAAGGGCTAATGTCTTCAGTAATTATATCTGAGGACAGACTTGACAAGTGCTTTCAAGTCTGTTAACTGGATTGTTTTGGAAAATCTCAGCTTAACTCTTAGAATCTTATCTGCTTAATTGCAACTTTGTCAATATTTTAAATGTATGTTTATATTATGTAAGGACCAGAACATTTTGAAATCTTGCCATTAAGGTAATAAGACAGAGAGAGAGACATAGAGAGAGAGAGAGAGAGAGAGAGAGAGGTGTGTCGCTGAAGGTTGGTAGAACAACAAAACAGCTACAACAGGGCCTGGTTGTAACAGAATGGCCTCCTATATTCTTCAGTGGAAATTATCAGAAGAGACACGCCCCTAGAACAGACAAATGTAAGTACAGCAATACATTCCAAAGTCAAATACAAATGCTTTTATTATCTTCCATCTTTTGTAATCCATGCCTCTGTTCCCAAGCATTTTCATGGATAATTGAAAAATGACAACAAATTTCTTCCCTTGAGTCTCCATTTCTCTCATGGTAGATGAGCTATGCTACCTACAGCAGACACTCCCTGTAGCAGAGGACAACTGTGTCTCTCAGGTAATCCAGTGGTCTTATCCTGAAGGTTGTACCCTTTAACTGTCCTTCCCAACATGGAATGAACCAATACACACGATCTCATGGGGACAGAATGGCTCCAAACGGTCTTTTGTTTCCACACTCCTACACTTCATAGTCTTCCCACTCTTCTCCTGACTTTGTTTTATTTTCAAAGTGAAATATTTATATTCCTATGGTATCTTATTTTAATAGCTGATTTATTCTCATCTCTCATATTGTGCTTTTTAAAATATCACTGCTAGTAACCCATCAAGACTTTGTATTGGGAGAAAAAATATTTATGCTGTATTGGAGTAAGAACTATGGCCTAAAGGGTAAAAAGTGTGTTGTCTGTTATCTATTCATCACCACATACAGACATCCATAATTTATTATTATTATATAGAGCATAAAATTACAGCACAAATTACTGAAGCTGGCTCTAGGTATCCAATTTTTTATTACACTGTTTTCTCTACCTTAGTGTATGCTTGAAAATTTTCACCATAACAATCTTTGAAAATGCATATGAGATCAGAGAGACAATCTCAGAAAAGAAAAAAAATGATCTGAATGATATCCTCTGATTTCAGATTGATCTCAGATTACTGTAGGCGGCATTCCTAGGCTTAGCAGAGCTCCAGTGCTCGTCTCTTCAACTTGGGAAGCTCCTGGGTGGAAGAGGGGTAGTTATTTTTAGTGCAAGCTACTTTAGGGAGAGAGTGCCCAATTTTGTTGTTGAGGCGGTCCAGACATGAAATGCTATACATTTGATTTTTCAAACAAGATGGAGACAAGGTAATGAAAAGTATGAAGGCTTTGGCGTTGGACAGACTAGTCAAATCCTGCTATCTGTACAATTTGGGGGAAATTACAAGTTTCTCAGAATTTTTATCCCTTGTAAAGTCAAGTTAATATCAGCTTCACAAAGTTATTATATGTAAAGTGCTTACTCATATGTGTGGCAAATAATAGATTTCCAATGCATGTTTACTTCCTTCCTTCCTGTCATAGTTCCAGTTGCTAATCATATAACATGTTCAAGAAACTCCAAAGATTTTTCTAGATATAACTCTGAAAACCTTTTCAGTTCTCCAAAACACCAGTTAGGAGCTTGGCATATCCAGTCACTGTACATTATTATTAGAAAGGCTATTAATAGACAAGGAACTCATGTCTTTAGACAGATTAGACACCAGATTGCGTGATGTAGTAGGAGGGACAATGAACTCTCTGTTAAGGACAGGAATTCTCATCTCCACTCTCATTAAGAAGCTATTGTCTTTGAAAGGGACACCTAACCATCTCTTGTCCTTGGAGAAGGAATTTTCCAAAAGTATTTCTAAGTTCTCCACTTTCTAAAACACAGAGAATGACAGACAAAGAAAGAGACTAACTAAAATACATGAAAGTAATAATTTGATATGTCACTGTATTAAACAGAGAGATTACCTTGTTTTTCCTCAGGTATAAAAACTACGCTTATTAGATTTTGACAAAGTGAAAGCACTTCATGAGTATGAGGTTTTGACTCTGAATCAAATGGCCTTGGCCAGAAGCCACTGCAAATAGTCGTGTTGTGTGATTATTATTGTTTTTGCTATGATGAAAGCAGGATTATGAATTTAATGCAGTAAGCAGCTGCAAATTAGCTAAAGCCCAACATAGAGAATAATTAAGAGTGAGGGATCTCGGGTATCAGAGACAGCAGGCGCCTGGCCTGGCCCTGCATCTGACCGTGGCCGTGACAGGTGACTTCACATTTCAGAACCTCGGGTACCTCATCTCTGAGGCATATCATCTTTAAAAGTTGTTAAAAATTAAATGAGAAAATGCTAGTAAAATGTCCCTGGCATTTAGTAAGTGATTAAGAATCTATTTTCTTCATGAATTTCCACTTTTAGAAATATCATACCAGCTTCTTATCAATAATGTTGATTTTTCTCAGAGATAAAATTCAAAGTTTTGCTTTTCATGTTTATGAGCCACTCCTCATTATGTTTGTGTGTGAGACAGAGAGATTGTACATTTATATGGTTTTTTGAAAAAACAGCAAAGTGTTAACAAAATAGCAAGAGGACAGTATTCAGAACGGCTGAGCAGTCATGAAGGCAACATGGGACTCACAAACAGATTAAAGGGATTTAAGGATTGGGTGACTCTCAGTAGGAAACTGTTTTCTTCCATGAAAAGCCACAGATGTCTCAAAGGTCTCCCCACCACAGCCCCAGTCACAGACAACTTGTGCAGGCACAATGGTCAAGATATTTGCAAATAACCCTTGAAGAACATTGGAATCACACCTTCTGCATATCATATATCTGAAGAATTCAAAGCTAAGGAAACAAATCACCTGCAAAATACATGTAAATACAGTTGAAGGAAAGAAATAGCCTGCACATGTAAATACGATACATCTGCGTTGGAGACGCTATGTTTTGAACAATCACCAAAAGAGACAGAATTCTCTTAAGTGGAAAGTTAGCTTTGATTCAAGAAAGTGACCCATAAAACCTGGACAGCGCAGGCTGTCACCCAGCACTCTGACACTGACACAGATCAGCATGTGACCCAGATGACAGGGAGAAACAAGCACATGAACAGAACAACCCAGACCAAACACTTCCCTGGACCACGTTTATCATAATCCTAACAGATGGGAATAGAGGACACACTGCTGTTAGTATCTAAGTCACTCTGTGTCGTGTATTGGCTTTGCTATTTGTAAATTAAACCTGAAGATAAACATATTCTTTTTTCCATTGTTAATGTTGAGTTTTTCTCAAAGACGGCCTGCAGTGTTGTTAAGAAAAATCAAGTGAACTGGTGTGATACCACACAACATTTGCAGAGAAACATATCCATAACAAAAGGTGGCCAGAACAGGCCCTAATCCTATTTGAGGCACCACCTCTTATGCATACACTGCAAGTATTGATTCTGGTTATTATAATTTTCAGGCCTCTCACCACAAGATAGGATTTAGAACACTTATGTAAGTTGGCTCTCTTTCTTTAGGGGCTCAGTATAATCATCGATGCTCCCATAGCAGAAGAGACACTAGAGCTTTACTGATTTAGTAAAAAAAGATTATCTTACTGTCTCCCCGGCAAAATGAAAAAGCAAATTATCTGCCTTGACATTTCATCTAACTCATAAGTCTTCCTCGATGTTTAACTCCTTATTTTTCTTATTCCCTTGTATACTCACAGGTTCTTTTCCCAAAAGCTATTTATCTTTTCCTCACCTCATATCAACAAGGAAATCATTTTATAATTAGACTAGTTGTCTCAGTTTACTTTTTTTTTTTAAAGACAGACTTTCCCTACAATGGAATCCCTGCCAAAAAGATGGCTCCACAGCCACACCAGCAGCACCCCACCACCCCCACCTCCTCATCCTTGGAGTAAGAAAACCCAGACATCTATCTGGACCTGAAACCGCCCTTGCTTGAGAAAGCATGAACCTCCGAGACGAGAGAGGAAATGCTGTAGACAATAGCAGAAGCTTTACAGTCCACAAATGCTCAGCTTTTCACCACACCCATTGGTGGAATCTGTTACCAGTAAACACACATTGCTCTAAGCACCATTATTTATTAAAGATGAAAGCAAAAAAATCGTCTGCTTTTAAAGTCAGCTCAGCTCCAAATATGATACATATGAAAATCGGATCATTTTGCTTCTCTGAGCTAGAAACTAGTCAGGGAAACCCTTTGCTACCTAAAGATTGCTCTTTTCTGTCTACCTTGAGCACAATTTCTCCCTTGAAGCTCCAAGATGGGCAGTAATTTCAAATCAGATTGTAAAGTAATAAGGGCACGGAACATGATGGAAAATTCATGTACACTGGAAATTTTATCAGAGTTCTCTAGGAGTTATACCTACAAATGAAATCTTAGTGTTTAGTCTTAAACTTACTAAGCAACAAGAATTGTTTAACTTCTAACCTAGGTAAAAGAACGAAGAAAAGAATAATGAAGCATAAGGAAAAAGAACAATGCAAGTACCAGCCATACTCCACATCCTGTCTTACCCAGCCTGTCTCCCCGTAGGTGAAGCTGCTATAATTTTCAGAATTTCAGAAAGCTCTCAGGCTTCTCTTCCTCCCTTCAAGGTATCTCTTGACTCAGTCCAGTAGCCATGTATCTGCCTGTCTCCAGCTCCTGTCTAGTGACGAGCAGAGCATTCGGTCTTCCCAGCCCTCAAACACAGCTCACCTCTGGAGTCTGTGGGCTCCTCTGCTTTCATGCTCTGCAGCCTCTAGGCCAAATAATGCCCCTCCCATCACCCTGGTACCTGGTCCATTGCCTTATGCTGCCAGTTATTTGGAAGAGAAAGTCAGATCTTGTCCTTACTGCTTACTCCTTACTTAACCTCTCTGAGTTTCAGTTTTCCCGTTCTATAAAATGGGCTAGACCTAGCCATCTCAAATGGTTGTTTGGTTTAAAAATACTTCATATGAAATACCTAGAACAAGGTTTAAAATGTATTAGGTACTCCATAAAGAGTAAGAATAATAACAAAAAGAATAATAATGACAATAAGAAGTAAACAATTCCACAATTTGAAACAACTACTAACTCCATAAACAAAAGATTGGTCACCTATTGCAATATATGAGCCAACAGAATTCATAGGAGCCAGAAAATGTTTAAATATTAAACCTAATCCTTACAAATATCCCAGAGGTAGTATGATCAGCACTTTCCAGATGAGGAAACTGAGGCACGGCAGGATTAAATAATTCATCCAAGACCAACCAGTTGTAGGGCTTTAACCCTTTTTTGACCCTGGTTTGCTCTGACTCTCAAGCCCACGCTTTGATTTCACTGTTCTAGTCCCCTTAGATTGAGATATTTGCATTCATCTCAGTACTAGAGAAATAGACAAAGGGCTTCTGCTATTGAAAGCCATCCTGACTTAGTTTGAAGTACCTTACAGAGAGTTTCCATGGTTTAGCATCTTCATACAATGAATCCACAATCCTTCCCCTCCAGACCCCACCCTTGTTAAAACCATGGTGGAGTCAAAGTTGGCCTTTGGTTTCCTCCCCCCTCCTTCCTCACTCTCTTTCTTGCTCTCCCTTTCCCCTACCCCAACATCCTCAGTGGACCTATGCAGAACACTAAATGCCCTCAAAATTCTCCTCCAAAAACACAAAAGTGCCCACCCAAACCATCCTTTCCTCTGAAATTATCTCCCTTCTTCCCTCATTAAAGCTCTCATAAACTCAGTATCTCCCTCCTCCACCAGCTATGAGAAAGGGAGGCAATTTGATGAAACTAATTCATCCTTAAGAATTACTATGAGACAATGCACCCAGGTACACTTACTTTACTTTTAAAAAAAAACAGCCCCAAAAGGCTAATAATTGGTCAAGTGTCCAAAAATAAAAATTTCTCGTTTTGTTTTGTTTTTAAGTAAAAGAGGTCAGACAATGTAAAAGAGTTGATGCAGAATGTCGTTCCTCTAGGCTTAGTTAGCTTATGGCACTTCCTTGGCATTCGGATTTGCCGACTATTTTCACTACCTTCCAGGTCTCACTCCTCCCATCCCCGCCAAGCATATCCAAAGAGCAAGAATCAAAAATTTAGTTCACCACTTTTGAAAGAAGATCAAATCTTGCTCTCAACCACATCTTAATCAATGCATTCCTCCATTGTAGATTATATCTTTTTAAATTGTTTTTCTTATTTTTGAAAGAATATATGCACATGATAAAAAATTTAAACATCCAAGATAGTATACAATAAAAAGTTATTTTCTCACCTGTCATGGACCTCTTGTTTCATTCTCCAAATGTAACAGCCATCATGTTTTCTTATGTATCCTTCCAGATATTTGTCATGAATATGCACATACATGTATATAGATTTTCCTACATTGAGAAATATAAACAGTTTTTTATTTGGTTTTTTCATTTAACAATATGTTTTGCAGATCTGCGTATATAAACTATTTTATTCTTTCAAATGTATATTATTCTATTCTTCAGATATACCATAATTTATTGATCAGTTTCCCTATTGATGGACATTTGGTTTGTTTTCAGTATTTTCTTATTACAAACAACACTGCAATGAACACAATTTGCATATATGTTTGTGTATATTTGTGAACATGTCTACAGAACACAGGGCTCAAATTGTAATTGCTGAATAAAATGCAAGTGCATTTTGAATTTTGATATTCTCAACTTATGCTCCAAAAGTTTTTCCAATTTACATTTCCTCCAATAGTATATAAACGTACTGCTTTTGCATACCTTCACCAACACAGTATTTACCATAGATCTTCCTTACGTCTGGGTGTGGCTGCTTTAGAACTATTGATCATGTGTTCAGTGTGCAAAGTGACAGCAAGGTGGTGACCATAAATTAGAAATCAAGTGGTACCGCAAAAAGTGTCCTAAACAAGCTGGGATATGAAGTGGATTTAGTTTTCATTTTATACATATACAATTAGACATTTAAATATATCCTTCAAAATAGCATCTTGGAAAGCCATTCTCCTACACTAAGGATACTGCCAACATTCCAAATATCTTTGCAGTTCTTCTGTAGGTATGGTCTTTAGAGTCAGCACTCCATCATTTTTTTACCTTTTCAGTGGCAACACTGTCTTTTAATGATGGATTTGATTTTTCTGATAGACAGAGGCATTCATAGCCAATTCTCAGGGAAATAAAATTAGTTAGCAAGCAAGATAAAACATTTTTGGTTAAAAATAAAATGTACCTTAAAATAATGTATATGTGTGTGTGTGTGAGAGAGAGAGAGAGAGAGAGAGAGAAACTGGGTCTGAGGATGTTTCCAGCGAAGAGTTTAAATATGTTTTATGCCCAAAGGTGTGAAAAGTTTCCCAAGGTCACAGCTCTGAAGGACAATTAGCATTTGGATGTAGACATTGTGGCATATTTGCTTTGAAAGATTGATTATTTTATAGCTACAACTCATAAAGCCTGTGGTCGTAAAACACCTCACTCTATCTTGGAGGCAGACCACACTGTTGTATAAATAATGGTGTGAGGGTCTAACTCGGCTAAGACCACTTTTGGCCCTAACATAGCTAGACTCTGCTCTGTACTGGAGTAGTCAGGACTACTTCTATTCCCACATAAATATGACTTGTAGTTTATCTAGAAACATAAAAGACAAAATTTGTTTCAAAAGAATAAGTATTGCTAAAGGATAAGAAGTTACTAAAAAATAAAAACAGCTCAGAAGATAGAAATAAGCATAATATTTGTTTGGGGACATTTTTGTTTGTTATAAAGGGCTTTAAAATTAAAGAGAGAAAGAGACAGAGAGAGAGAGAAAATAACTCTATCTTGTTTCAACATCTGCTACTTGCCAGGATGACCACACCCTCGCTGCTGTGTCTCCAACAGCTTTGTCACAATTCACTTCCAACTGACTTAACTGTCCTCTGTCGCTTTCCAGTCATACGTCCCAAATCTGCTGTTTGCTATTTTAGAGGTTCCTACAATTTAGTATTCTATACCTACAACCTCCACGTTTTCTCTACCCATTCCCTTCTTTTCTTTTTTTTTTTTTTTTTTTTTGTGAGGCGGATCAGCCCTGAGCTAACATCCATGCTAATCCTCCTCTTTTTGCTGAGGAAGACCAGCTCTGAACTAACATCTATTGCCAATCCTCCTCCTTTTTTTCCCCAAAGCCCCAGTAGATAGTTGTATGTCACAGTTGCACACCCTTCTGGTTGCTGTATGTGGGACGCGGCCTCAGCATGGCCGGTGAGTCGGTGCGCGCCCGGGATCGGAACTGGGCCACCAGTAGCGGAGCTCAAGGACTTAACCACTAAGCCACGGGACAGGCCCCTCTACCCGTTCCCTTCTTCATCCTCTGAAATGCGGGATTGCGGCTTCCTGAAAGAAGACTAGACAAAGTCAGACACAGATGGATTCAAATCTTGGCTTTTAGTTGTGACTTCAGAAAATGTAATTAACCTTCCTAAGCTTTTCCAAATAAAAAAAAATTATAGGTTGTTCTAAATTATTTAATATATGTTCATAAAAAACTAAAAAAAAAATGATTATACAAGGCAAGTGGCCATGAGTGTGGTGTACTTTTTTTGTGTGTGTGTGAGGAAGATCAGCCCTGAGCTAACATCCATGCCAATCTTCATCCTTTTTGCTGAGGAAGACTGGCCCTGGGCTAACATCCGTGCCCATTTTCCTCTACTATATGTGGGATGCTGCCACAGCATGGCCGGAGAAGCGGTGGGTAGGTCCACACCCTGGATCCGAACCTGGGCGGCCAGCAGCGGAGCACTGCGCACTTAAATGCTACACCATGGGGCCGGCCCCGAGTTTGGTATCCTTTTGTATGCATATGATACATATACAAGTTTTGTGAAATGGGAACATAGTACAATGTTTATTGTTCTGCAGTTTGCTTTGTTTCCCTTTACAACATTACCAGTAGCCCAGCCTCTGCTTACACATCTAGCTACAGTGACCAAGGGCTACGTGATTGTAGAAGTAGCCCTTTCTGTTGTTGTAGCTCTTATATTTTCATTGTAGCTGATACTGGAAGGTTCTTCTCCATTTTGGTCTCAAGTCTTCCTCCCTCTACTCGCATCACTTTGCCCTACTTCTGTCCTCTAGAACCACACAGATAAATCTAATCTCTTTGCCATATGACAGTCCTAAAATATTAAAAGTAAGCTTATCTCTCTGACTCTTTTCTTCTCCAAGCTAAGCAGTCTCGGGGTTTTGGTTTTTGTTTATTTATCCATTTCTTGTTTGACATTATTTCTAAGTCCTTGATCGTTCTAACAATAACACCTGTAAACTCTTTAGCCTCGCCCACCCCATGAGGCCTCCCTCAGTCTCATCTCTCACCTGAAACCCTTACCTTCTGAGTGCCAGCTCATCTCTCTTCCCCAATTTCTACTGGACTTTTCTCTGTTTTCATTTCTATCCTCAGCTAGATTGTAAAAGATATGTCCTGCATTTCTTTTGGAACACCACCTACCCGCTCTTCATCTCTGCCATCGTGAACCTCCTAGGAGAGTATCTCAAAGCTATCTTTAAATTAGTTTGCTGACTTTAACAGCAATTTCCTTGTTTTATATAACCAAGACATTTTATGTGCATCATTTCAATCTTTAAAACATCCTCAAAAGCTAACAAATAAAAGAATCAAAATATGTTATGAAAAAAATGATCAAACATAAAGAGAATATTCATTGTCTGAACCCAGATTTATTTTCCAAATGTGTATGTGTATAGCATACATGTCAAAATGATTACCGGATTCAGACTGCTAAGGTTCAAATCCCAACCGCTTAACAGCTGTGTGACCTCTGCGTGCTTCTGTTTCATCATCTGTAAGATGGGATAATATTAACCACCTCACAAGGTGATTATGAGGATTACATGAGTTACCAGAAATACATGGAAAGTGCCTCGATCTGTAGTTGGCACTAGGCAGACACTAGGTTTGCTGCTTTGATATCACTTTTCATCTTTCTGGGTCTCAATTTCCTAACTTGTAAAATGAGAAGGAAAAGGGGTAAGTGCTGAAAATAGTGATAGTAATACCATACAATACCATTACAAAGCACTTCCACATACAGTAGTTCATTGGGAAACACTCACTAGCATCTCCCCTGCTCTCAGCTAATCTGATTTGCTGGAACAGCTGACCAACGTACTGCAAAGTATAAATACTGACTCTGGCCCCTGGTCTCCATTTAGCAGAAAGCTTCAAAGTCCTCAAATACCTTATGCCTCCTCCAGTGTCTGACTTGCTATCTGTAAAATAATTTAGGCCTATAAACTTTGGACTTCCAAATGGCGCTAAGAGACTGGGAGGAAAGAGACAGGGAAAGAAAAAAACAAAGGCATTCATATTTATTGAGCACCTATAACATAGATCATTATAATGTCAATCTCATTGAGTCCTCACAACAACTAGGTGGAAGATTTTATTGCCTATATTTCTGAGATAATTTCCTTATAGATGTTCAATACCAGTGCCAAGGTCACACAGCTACTAACCTTAAACCAAGATGAAAGTCTGACTGAGCCCAAAGCTCCAGTTCATGCTAAAGTTTTATGCTGCCTCACCAAGATTTGCAATCTAGAAGGATTGGGATGTTGGTTGTCACTTTAAGTTCTTTGCTAAATCTTAAGCCCACTGAAGAGCTCTGCTTGACACATGATACCAAGAATGTGATAAGGTAAGGAAATTTATTTTATTATGAACAACTAGCCTATAGATGGCGATCTCTTTCAATCATGACTGACCGAGCACTCACCATGAAAGTTTTCATGCAAAAACGACACTGTATTTTGAATGCACCCTAGACAATCATACCACACAAGTCTACCTGGTAAGTGATCAAGACAGCTCTTGAGCAATGATATATCTTCCGTATTTACAGTACAACACAGAACAAACACATCTGAAGAACGATCATTGTTCCATATAATAAATATTGTCGGTGAATAAGCTCAGGATGCTTTTTTGTCCTTGTTCTTCCTCATTTATTTCCCGCTAACACACTTCTTTGCTCCCCTGATTTCATGAGTGATAGCCCTGAGGGCACATGAGGGTGAAGTCAGCATAATATACATTGCTAAAAAGTCACGAGTCAGTCAACTGGGACTTTCTTGCCTGTTCAAAGGAAGTAGCAAAAAAATGAGGGAGCAATGAAGCCATGGTCTTAAAATCCTGGACATTTCATTGTGTTCAGCAAACTCCATTACATTAGAATACTTGGCCTTGAATAAACAAAATTACAATTACATGTTAAGATACACCTACATTATCTTCATTGTCATTTTAATTGACAGTTACTAGATGCCAGGCAGGGTACACTACATGTTATTGCACTTGGGCCTCACAATAATCTTATGAGGTAGGCACAGTTATTATACTCATATTTAATGAGGAAAATGAGGCATAAAAATGTTATGTAACTTCCCTGTTGTCACAGAGCCAAACAATGGTGGCATGAGGATTCATACCCCAGCAGCCTGACTCCAATGCCCACGCTTTCATAAAGCAAGTTCCTGATATGCAGGCATGTGCCCATAAACAGGAACTGTTTAGTTTAATTGTTTTCGTGAGATTTCTCAATCCATTTAAACAATCTTGTGCTAAGCAGTTGGTGTGATGAAAATGAACACAACAATTAGTAAATGCTAAGAAAGCCAGAGCCACAGTGATCACATGTATTTCCTCAGGAGGGTCACTTCACTTACCTATTGGATCACAGACCACACTTGTGTTGGAATTACACTGAGAATTTTCAGTGTGGTTGGAGCTAACTTGTGCTGAATATACTTAAGGGATTACATTTTATTCTTGCTAGTACTCTTCCTCCAAGTCTCTGACAATGAGAGGTACAGTGTTAGAAAGGAAAAGTAAGGGGAAACTGTCAGCCTATGGAACAATTTGTCACCAATTTGTTTCAGAGCCTAGAATTCACAAACCTTCCCCTCCTTTGTACTCCACAAAGGTCCTTCTCCTTCCAGAAAGTTCCTCTTTCCAAAGCCAAGGACTGATAAGGAATGATGACAGAACAACAGGTGCCTTCTTGTCTCAAGTGGCTGATAGACATCGCTAAGATTTTTCAGAGTGGGTGACACCCATTTAGTTCATTATGACCCTCAAAGCGACAAACTACTTTAGGTACTTTCTCCCTGTTGAGGTGGGGTGGGGTGGGGTGGGGAACATGCCGTAATATGAGTCTCTTCCTCTCTCTCTCTCTCCCCTCTCTCTCTCTCTCTCATATTCAAGGTTAATGCAGCTCAACCTATGTCACACAAGGATGACTCCATTACAGGAGCTAATTGAAAGTGGCCACAAGGTACCACTGAAAAGCATAGAGGGAGAATGGCTTGTGACAAGGGAGACAGGAGACCCCACCATGGGCAATGCTCCGCAGTGTTATAAACATTTGTCAAGGAGACACGAGGAGTGGAAGATGGGACAGCCTTAGGAGTCAGAAGGTCTGTATCCAAGTGTTCCTCACCTTGGAGCCTTGGGCGAGCTCCTTTCCCTGTTGAGGCTCCAGCTGTCTCACCGTTATAAGGAATAAAGCCTCACCAGAGGGTCGGGAGGAACTGATGAGCTTTCCTGCAGGTGGACTGCTCTAGGTCACTCTGGGGACCTGTGTCAAATGCTGGTTGTGAGTTTATTTTTCAGAGATCTGGCCTTGCCTCTCACTCTAACCAGGCGTTTGTCCTTGATACTTGAACCTCTTCCCAAGCCCAACAGAGGTAAATAAATATCTGATATTGCCTTGGGTGTGACCCCAGTCAGTCTTATTAATAAACATCCCTTCCTGTTTCTCCACAGTGAGAAAGGAGGAGGGAAGCAAGGTCCAAGGAGAGCAGCAGGGGCCACACCAAGCGAGGACCTCCGCGGGGACAGACAGAGCTCGCTCAAGCTGAGTCAGTCCCGTGTTTTTTCCTGTTAAATGATTCACACATCAAGGCAAATTGGTGTGAGATGTGCAAACTCTTCTCTGCCTTTCATGGGCTTCCAAATGAGCTGGTGATTTTTGTTTTCATTTTTCCTAGTTCACTTCTCTTTCCTTGGAAACATGACCGCAGTGTTTTCCATTTCAGGTTGAGGTTTCCGCTCCTCATTTAAATGCCCTGGGGAGGAGGGGTCATCATACCACGGAAACGCTGTTGATACTCTTGACTTTGAAAGCGGCCATTTTAAATGTTATTCATATTCCTTAGGCTTCCTTGTGTTTTTTGACTCAAGTAAGATTAAATTATAAATAAACAAAATTTCATAGCATATTATATACAATGAAGTCTGGTTCTTTAGCAATCAAGCTCTAGATGTATACATTTTCTATGCGACTCAAGAGGCTTATTGTGGTAAACATCCAAGACATTTTTCAATTATTTTGAATAGAAATTCCTTCTGGAATATAGAACATCCATAACATTTTTCTTCATAATAAAATTTAACCTTTCATTCATTATTAAAAGTCATTATCCTTTCATCCTTTTAATATTCCCAGCTCTCATGTTTAATGAGGTCAATTTTAGTTGAGGCCTTTCTTCCATGTTCTGCTTAATCTTCATGCATATCCATAACCATAATATCCTTTTTAGCCAAGTTACTCAGGAAGAGATGGTTTTACTATGTGGCCAAATCTGGACAGTGATGACATTCCCCAGCTTAAGACTCTCTAGTAACTTCTCACTGTAGTTAGAATATTAGCCAAACTCCTTTCCACAAACTGCAGACCCTTATATGGCCTAGACTCTGCCTTTCTCTCCAACCAATCCCCTCCTCATCCACTGTGGTCCACACACTGGCTCTCTCTCTTTTCCCGCAAAGGGCCAAGTTGTCTCAGGCCCTTTGTACTTGCCATTGCTACTTCCCGAAAGAGTCTTACTTCATTTTCATCTGACTGTCTCCTTCTCTTTACTTAGGTTTAAGATCAAATGTCACTTCCTCAGAGAAGCCATTGCTCTCTTCCACTTCTGGGCCATAATCCCTTTTTCTGCTTTATTTTCATCCCAGCAGTTAAAACACTATTAGAATGCTTTAATTTGTTTTTTTCTTTATTTGTTTTTATCAATATTCATTCTCTATCAAGTCTGTTATGCTCCATGAGAGGAAGGCCTTTATCTGTCTCGTTCACTGCCATATCACAGTTCCCAGAACAGCTCCCGGCACATAGGAGGCAGTCAATAAATACTGTTGAAGGAATAAAGACTGGCTCATCTCCACACCTACTTAAAGCTCGTCTCCGTCTATCATGGGGAGTTCTGGCTGCCTTGAGTCTTATTACACACTGGGTAATCTGGTCTGAATTATCAATTACAATGATAGCCTCACATGGCTGTCAAAACAGTAAGAAGCTGGTAATGTTCAACATCATTTGATCCAATTTTGGAAAGAGACAAAAGAGGTAAAAGAATGTTGAGGACACACTCTAATTTCTTGGGTAGTTCTTTTTAAACTTTTCCAACAAGGTATAACTAATAGAATAGTGAATAATAATCCTTAGAGGGGGATCTACACAGGAGTATAAAGTGGCCCCTAAGGAAAACAGATCTTTGAAGTCATGATTTATCTTTAAAACCCAGATGAATTTTGCATTCTAACCCATTATATGTCTGGGTTTGATTTCATATAAAAGAAATTTCCCCTCAAATTGTTGAAAAAAAATATGCCCTCCATGAAGATATGTCCTGTTTACCCTGGAAAACCACCAAGAATCCCCAAGTACATATGATCCAAGCTGATAATCATCTAGAAATAAATCTGGAGGAGACTTGAAGGGAGTACAGCCGCCATCCACCCCTTGCTGCCGCATCTTCACCCCAGGGAGGAAGAGCTCTGGACAAAGGTATCTAAGTGACTGGGAGTCCTAGAGGGTGTCAAGTTTTGAGAAAGAAAAAAGGCTAAAAGTTCTGTCTCATCATTCTCTTTTCAGACATCTCTTTTAAATCATTTCACTGCTCTCTTTCTTTCCATGTGCTTGGTGATGTAAGAGGTGCAAGTGCCCCTGGTGTGACTGTAAACTCAATTTTCTCAGGACCATCCTGGTTATGACTGTTGTCCTGACAGTATTAATAATGCTGCCTTTTCATGTGTACAACATACGGTCACACTAAAGGACATCTTCCCCACTCTTCCCCCCACTTAAAGGATAAGCAGGAAGCCACAGACAACATGATGTAAATCTTCTTCCAGTCCAACTTCAAGCCATCAAGGAAAAGGAGTCCTTGTGACTCAGATCGCTTGTCCGTTTCATGCATTAAGGAAATCACAAAAACATTTGGGGTCCAAACTTTGGTTCGTAGTAATGAAATCTCCTTTCTCTGATATATTTCTGCAGTTAGAAATCTGTAATCACTAATGGTTGCTCATTGAGGATTGGAGGTTCAGGATCCAGGCCATCAAGCATACATTACAATAATAGCATTTATAGGGAAAAGACAGAAGAAACAACCAAGATGGTAAGAGTGAATTGGGTTAATCAGTAAAAGAATTTTAAAATAAAATAAAATGTGATGAATGGAAAATATTTAGTCAGAGATGCCGCATGAATTTGAATAATCAGCCCTTTCAATGGCCTGGCATTTGAAGGCATGAAAGAGAAGACTATTATCTCATGAATATACCAAAAAACAGATTGCTGGGATAGTAATTATGGTGGCCACTGCGGGAAGCATAATAGACCAATGGTCCCAGCTGCTGCCCTCTGAAATCCATCACCACGTTTGTTCTGAAGCCATGCTTTCTGTGGCAGCTCCCAGCCATGACTAAACACAGCAGGGTTACTAAGGCAGACCCATTCCTGGAAGATGTAGGATTCCTCTGATGGGCACCTTTGGCCTAAGGAATCCCAATTAGCCTTGCCAAACTTTCTCAGAATTGAAATCTTAAGACTTTTCTTCCTTGCCTTCCTTCCCTCTCTCCTTCACAGGCATCAGTCCTGTGTAGTGATCTGACAGCACCCCCAGCCTCCTCCAGCTCCCTTTCCATTTTCTCCCACAAGGTTTTCCTCAACAAATTTCTTGCACTTCTAATCTCATCTTGGCATCTGCTTCTCAGAGGACCTGAACTAACACAGTCATCCAACTAGGGATCTATTTGAGGGACAAGAAAAATTAGGCAGTTTAATGCATTTAGGATAATTCGATCCAAGACTAAGAGGAAGAGTGATGAGTGATCATAGAAGAAGAAGTTTGAGCAGATTTGAGAGGGGACTTTCTGAGAATAACTAGGGTGGTGACAGAAGTGGTTGTGATGGTGGGGGTGCGGGTGAGAGTAATCAGGGTCTGCAGTTATTCGTTTGCGTATCTGATGCTACATTAGGTCCAGAGGTCAATTCAAGAATCTAAAGAGATTCCATTGTTTTTGGCAACATGGATAGTTGGGTTGATATTGTGGACTGGAACCCTTTCAATTAGACTCTATATATTTTTATTTGGACTCTATACAGTTCTCTTAAAAGGACTCTATAATTTTTTTTTTTTTTTTTTTTTTTGCTTTAGAGTGTCTTGCTTGCAATTTTTGTGATTACAAAGTTTTGCATAATTAGACAAGGTAAATCAGAAAGTTAACTATTTGCATCAGATGTTAAATATTTTCTGCCCATAGAAATGCATTTGTTATAAAAACAATAACTTACACTTACTATATTCCTTCAAAGTCTTGAAGTGCGTGGAACTTGGTCTCCCCAGTGAAATACAGTAATGTTTGTATAACTGAATTGAAAAATGTTTGGCATACACTCTTACATTTAAACTTAACATGGACCCTGTGAGGTAAGAAGGGCAGGTAGCATTAAAACTCACTTTTACCAAAGATGAAACTGAGGCTCAGGGGAGTTACATAGCTAATAAGTGATCAAGTCCAACCCAGGAACCAGGTTGTAAGGCAGAATTTCTGGGAATGACTCCTAAGCTTCCACACTCTAATCCCTGCCAGGCATGAATGTGATGAGACCTCACTCATTCCCATCGTTATGCTATGTTATATGGCATAGTTGACCTTAGAAAAGATTATCCAGGTGTGCCTAATCCAATCACATGAGCTCTTAAAAGCCTCTTCTGCTGGTGGTAGAAGAGAAGAGAAGTCAGAGAGAGAGATGGCAAGAGGGGAAGTCAGAGAGATTTGAAGCGTGAGAAGAATTCAATGTGCTGCTGTTGGCTTGAAGATGGAGGGACCCATGTGGAAGGTGAGAGAAGGAAATGAATTCTGCCAACAACCAGTGAGCTTAGAAGGAGACCTAACTCCAGATGAGAAGTGCAGCCCCAGCCAGTGCCTAGATTTTGACCTAGTGAGACTCTGTGCAGAGAATCAAGCTGAGCCACGCCATGCCCACGCTTCTGACACACAAGAACTGGGGGATAATAAATAGGCATTGTTTTTAGCCACTAAGTTTGTGGAAAGCAACAGAAAACTAATACCGGGGTTTTCTGATTCCATCACTATTTTCACCACATCACCCTTTACTCTTAACCAATGCTAATAGAAATAAACAACAATAAACTGAAAAATCACAGGACTAAGCTTCCAGTTTTGCTAATTAAATTTTGATTAGAATTTTACCTTTCTTAGAAAGATTTCTTTTAAGCGTGACCTCTTTTCCTTTGGTTCTGAGCCTGTGGTCTTGAACTCATTTTCAAGAGGACAGACCACTCGTTTCCTCGTGTTGATTGTTTATTTGAAAATATTTCAGGTAAATTATAAATGAAATGATCCAAAAACAAAATGTTATAAACTTAATTTTGCTGTCATAGCTTGTTAACATTTTAAAACTCTATAAAATACTGAAAATGTAGTGGGGATTGTCTGAACAATTATAGTGAAGGATTGTTTTCTCTGCCCATAGTACCTCCTTCTGTAAACTTTATTCCTATTCTTTTGGGAATGCTCTTCCCCCAGTGAAGTCTAGAAAATGTCCATGTTCATATATAACCCTATACCCCCACCCCCAGAGGACAGTACGTTGGCCTAGAGAAGGACAAAATCTCTAAGCTGAGGCAAGCAGACCCTCCCCTGGTGAGTGTTAACTTTTCACCAGAGAAAGTGTAAATCAATCCATCACCAGTGGTAGAAGTTGTAGAATGTAGGACTCAGGAAGTGTTGACAGCAATGTTTCTCACCATGTAGAAAAAAACAATCTACAGTGAAAGAGAAGGGAGCCAACACAGAGAGAGAAGCAGAAGCAAGAGCTGGAGAGAGATTCCTAATAGTGTTTGACCCCTTGTTTCAGTTTTTCTAGAAGTCCATCTGCATCCCTGTAGTTTCCACGGTTTGATTGTTCGGTTCCTCGTGGTATTCCACGAAACAGCATATTTCTCCTTTTACCTCAACTAGTTCAAGATGGGTTCAGTCACTTGCAACCAAGAAATGTGACTCATACAACAGAGAAATTTTATTTCGTTTTCCCTTGAAAATGTTTATCATCCTGTAGTGGAAAACTTCTAGCAAAAAAAAACTACCCAAGTGTCTCCAGGACAGTGGTGATTCAGCAGGGCTTTCATTTTTATTCCTTTCATGTCAAAACTGGGACTTGAACACCAACTGCCACACTCGCTTGATTGTTTTGCTCACATCAAATACTCCTTCCCAAAGGCTTTGCACATATAAAAACTTTTAAGTTATTAGTACTGTCTTGATCATAGCAGCCTGTAATCTGTCAGTGTCACATCATAAACGCCCGTCAGGCACTTGTCTCACCTGTCGAGTATATCTACTTTTGAATGTTTTTCATTGATACTGAAGTTAAATGAGTTTACGAGTGTTACATATCGCTGAAGAGATTTGGTAGGCAGAGAGAGAGAAAAAAATAGATCTATTCCACTGTTTTTCTTTCCTTTCTATTCATATTCTTAAGGGAAAAATGCTGTAATAATTTAAGTCAAATATACATGGATAATATGAAATCCATAGTTTTTACCTTTTGACATCTGATCACTTGTAGGGAAGGGATAATAGTGCCAGGTATAAACTCATTATCTTGTGATTGGTTAATGTTTCACAAATAGAATCATAATGTGTGCTTTGGATGATAAGGAAATGATGAAAGGCAATATTCAGACTGACCTTTGTTAAATCGCTGCTCTTTGGGCAAGTTATTTTAAATTCTCCAAGGCCTCTTCTCTAAAACGGGGATCTATAGAACCTTGTGGCTAAGGATGGAAACGCTGACAATAGATGTCTGGGTTCAGACGTGGGCCTCACCACTGTGACCTCAAACAAATTGTTTGGTGATTCTGGGCCTTGGCTTTCTAGTGCACCATAAGATAGACAGACAGACAGATAGACAGGTACAAACACATACGTACATACCTACATACATACATCAGGCATGTCCAAGAATATTCAAGACCACGTTGTTCATAACAGCAAAAAATAAATTAACTGAAACAACCCAAATATCCACCAACAGCAGAATAAATTGTAGCAAAATCATCCAATGGAATATTATGAAGCAATAACAATGAATAAAGTACAGTTACACACATCAATAATGATAAATCTCAAGATAAAATATGAGAAACTAGTAAGTTCTAGAAGAATTTGTGCTATAGGAGTCCATTTACATCAAGTTCAAAAACAAGAACAACTCAACCATGTATTATCTAGGGGTACATACACAGATGGCAAAACTAAAGAAAAACAGAGGAGTGGTTTACTAAATTTACAAAAGTGGTTGCTTCTAGAGGTAAGAGGGGGGTGTGACTGCAGAGGACATGCAGGGACATCTAAGGACGATAAAGTTGTGTTTCTTAAACTGAGAGGTGTGTATAGGGTGTTTGCTTTCTAAATCTTCTATAAACTGTACATATATATTTTATGCACTTATGTATGATAATTTCAAAGCAAAAATAATTATAGTAAGTAACTACCACATTTTTAGAGAATTAAATAAGACTGTAGATGTTTAGCAACAGTGTCTAGCATATAGTAAGCTCTCGGTAAATGATTGGAGCCATAATGGTGATGTCATGACATGCAGATATTTGTACCACTTAGAAGAAAAGACCAAAAAGTATGTCTTCATCTGTGTACACTACTGTATTCCAAGATGCATGAAAATCTATTTTAGAACCACAGTCCTATTAGAGAATGAAACTTCATAGTTTTCAACCTTCACTCACTCAAAAGATAGTACCAGAAGAGATTCCTAGATTCTCAGCCACAGACAAGAATTCTACTTGGTTAAACATCAGGCACCCAGTGGATATCCACACTGATGAAAATGAGATGTTTAGTTATCCAATAGGAGAGAATTAAGCACGACTTTTTAATATCTGCAGATTAATATCTGCAGATTAATATCTGCATCTTAGCAGAGAAAATAATAAGCAGTGGATCAAGTATCAACTTCAAGCTCTTCTAACTAGGGTCTATTCACAGAATAATAGAATCATAGCATTAGTAAAGCACCTTGGCCACCAACTCGTTCAATTATTTATTTTACAGCTGACGAAGCTCAAGCTCAGGGAAGTTAGTTGACTTCTTCAGGGCCAGCAGTGAGTTTGTGGCAGAGTCAGGACTAGAACACAGGTTAGGATGGAAGCTGCAGAAAATGTCCTATACTATTGGTGTTCACCAGACCAAATAGAAGGGAAGACGGGAGGTGGATGAGATTAGAAGGGAAATTGAGTGAGATCAGGTATGGGAGATCCAGCACTCAGTTCCTTTCAAAGGAGCATAGGAGTTGGAATCCATTGAGTTACCCTAGGCTACAGGCCTAACACACCACTTTGTTGGGTAACACCTCTCAATGAACTCCTTTTGGGCCAAATTCCTGGGAGGAAGACAGACTCAGCTAATTCTAATAGTAGTAACATCTCCTGCAATTTCAAAGAACTCTGACACCCTCAATTTCACCCTCATCTCCATCATCCGCATCTAATCCACTTGATGGGCATACGATACTTGCTTTTAATTATTCTGCTCTTGAATCGTGTTTATCTGTAACCAATCCCCAATCGAAAGCTAAATTTATAATTATTCCTTCAATAAGTACTCACAGGGAACCTGTTAGGGATAAAGGCTCTGTACTAGGCACTAGGAATTTGATGAAAAGTGCTTAATCAAACTCCATTTACCCTGTCCAACTAGGGAAGACAGTGATTTATTCAAAAGAAAAATAGACCCACCAGAAGTAACTCTACAACTGGTCCCCCAAACCTTATGTCACAGGACAATTAAATAAAAACTCATAAAGAACTTTTGCTTGCTCCAGGACCTTATCAGCTTGAGCCAGCTGATAGGGAAAGTAAGTCTTAGGGCTGAACTCTTGAACCAGGAAAGGATCAGTCCAAAGTTTCTGTCAGGTGACGTGACCTACAAAAGTACTCCCATTCCTTGGCTTATCTTTATGACTGGCAAATAAATGCCTCCTATTTGCTCTATAGGCTTGGAAAATGTGCTTATATTGCTGAAGCTGTCCCAAGCAAGATGTTTGCTTCTGGACAAAAAAGAAAAATAGTCCCCTAAATGCAAGGTTTAACTAATGAAAAAGTAGCTTAGATTATCAAACTATGGCTTTTTTTTTTTTTTTTGGTCTGATGTTTAGTGGTGTAGGAGCTTTTTTAACAAGCAAAAAGATCTCTAAACAGAAACCAGACCTTTCCCTAATTTTTATATTCTAAATTGTTGCCACTCCACAGTGTTTGTAGTAGCCCATAACAAGCAAGCACGACCTCATCAGTTATTCACTCACTGCCGTTCACCAATTTATGAGTTTCATTGGAAATTCCCATTTTAGGGGAAATTTCTAAATCATAATACAGCTCTTTTTTTGTTGTTCTTTATAAATGAAAAAGTTGAATTGTAATCGAGGTATAGTGGATGATTTCTCTAAAGGAAATTCAGCTGAGTTTAAACCTCCCTGTTTATTAAGGGAAGCTAGGTTTGAGATCTCAAAGCAGGAGTGTGACCAAACTGTGTGAGCATCCAGTGACCTTATGCCCTGGTATAGCTTAACCAGCTTATAACTTCAGAGACTGACAGCAAAGAGCAGAGTTAATAACTACTTATTGTATGACCAAGCAATGTGAATAGACAAGTGTTCAAACAATAATACTCTCTTTTTGAGTGATTTATTGTTTGAAACACTGAGTTCAATGGAGCACCCACTATATCTAAAGTTAACAGTCAGGGGACAAAAGTTGTTCAATCAAATGCCAACCTCCACAGCCCACTGGGAGAGGCAGCAATTTATTCAAAATGTAGTTCAGAATAAATCAAAGTTACTTTTCAGAAATTAACCCTATTATAAAGAAAATAGAGAAGGAAAGAGAGAGAAGGTGCAAACAAGTAAATAACAGTAATACATCCATCTGTCAGACAAGATCACAGTAAGTTTTTTTAATCTCAGAAAGTATTCCAGTTTAAAGAAAATAATTTGAAAAGACAAGTATTTTTATAGTCAGAAAAACTAGGTTTGGGGTGTTGTCTGTTGCTTTCTTTGCTTGTTTTAGTTAACTTTCCTGTTGCAGGACAGTTGGTTCTCAGACCTTGACCTAGCAGTAGATTAAAGTCCTTAATCAGAGATATGGAATGTCTTATCTAACGACACATATTCTTTGTCCTTCAAAGCACATCTTGTCCCTCCAAAGGAAATTCACTAAGAAACTAAATGACAGCTAGTGAGTACCTCATATGGAGATCCCCCTGGCTGCCTGAAGACCACATCACAGCACCAGTCAGTCATCCTTTATAAGAACCAGCAAATTGTACGTGTAGTTACAGTGCTGGGTAGAGGAAGTCAAGACGGGAGAAAGCAGCCTTAGGTCATCCTCCCAAGGCCTCTGATGTGGCAGGAACAATCACCTCGTACACACAAATGATCATTGTAATCCCCGGTACAAGGGCTCGGGGTGTGGGAAAGGAAGCTCATTGTGGAATTTGAAAGCTAGAATTGCAAGGTAAGAGATCTGAGAGCTTCAAGAGGAGTCTGTTTTGTTTGTTTTCAGTCTAGACTGAGAGTGCAAGGACTTAGGAAATATGCTTTAGGTTAGAAGACACCCTGGGGTTGTTTTCTTTCTCCACTTAGAGGCTTGAGTAATAACACACATGCCAGTGCCTGCGCTCAAAGCTGACTAATGGCTACAGAAATTCCCAGTCGTTCTCTCCACATCCAATCGGTAACCAAGGATGATTGCCATGACTTTCTTAGGACCTCCTTCACATCTCCCACACTCCTCATGTCTTCAGTATTCCAGATATCTCAAAATTTCTCACCTGGATTAGAGCCATCCTCTTCCAACTGCTCTCAATCCCTGACGCATATCCCATACTGCTCTCAAAAGAGCAAGTTTGACCAAAGGATAGTCCAGTTTCAAATTCTTTGGTGGCTTCTAACAGCTTTTGGGTTAAAATCCAAACTATCCTAGTGCAGGATTTGTTAAAACAATTACCTGTGTTCATATCCTGTCTTTGCTGTTTACCAACTGGGGAAAGTTTCTTAACCTCTTTCATCCACAGTTTCCTCACCTATAGAATGGAATAACAATAGTCCTTCTTCATAGGTTTGTTGTTATGATTCAATGAGATACTCCCTTTAAAGAGCTTAGCGCTGTGCCTAGTGAGTGGTAGAGTCCAGAGTTGAAATCAAAGCCCACCATACCCCAAATCTGTTTGTTTTTGTTTTGTTTTGTTTTTGTGAGGGTGATCAGCCCTGTGCTAACATCTGCCAATCCTCCTCTTTTTTTGCTGAGGAAGACTGGCCCTGGGCTAACATCCATGCCCATCTTCCTCCACTTTATATGGGACGCCACCACAGCATGGCTTGCCAAGCAGTGCGTCGGTGCGCGCCCGGGATCTGAACTGGCGAACCCCGGGCTGCCGCAGCAGAGTGTACACCCTTAACTGCTTGCACCATTTTTTAATGATTACACTATGCTGCTTTTATCCTACTTAATTTCCAAAAAATTGCCACTACAGTATTTCTCGTCCTACATGCTTTTCCAGAACCTCACCACTTCTGCATTAAGAGGTAGAATCTATGTCCCCTCCCCTTTAACCTGGGCAGGGCCTTTTAACCACCTCAACTAATTGAGTCTGGCACAAGTTAGGCTATGCAATTTCCAAAGCTAGGTCATAAAAGGCAATATACCTTCTGTCTGGCAGCCTCTTCTGGAGCGTGCACCTTTGGAGGCCTACGCTGCCATGTAAGAAGTTCAGCTACCTGAAGCTCCGTGCTTGAGAGACCATGCGAAGAGATCATATAAAGATAGAAATGCCTGTGGAACCCAGCTGCCCAGCCATTCTTCTCGCAGCCCCAGCAGTCACTGCACGGAACAGAAAGGAGCTGTCCCACCAGGCCCTGCCCACATCGCAGATTTGTGAGCTAAATAAATGATTATGATTCTTTAAGCCACTAAGTTTTGGAATGTTTTGTTATGCACTAATAGAAAACCAGAACACCCACAGAAACCTCCAACACTAGTTAATCACTTTCATTTCCCCTGACAACACACCTTCCATGGCCTTGTAGGCAGCTGCCTCTGCCTACAAATCACTACCGGCCCTCGAGGCCCCGGCCCGCACACACATACCCTTATTTAAAGAGTCTTCACTTTCAAGAGTCATTGTAGGCAGTTTTTGTTGTACTTTTAGTCATCTGTAGTCATTGTTGTAGTCTTAGTCACCTATCCTCAAATCTGGGGGTGGGTGGTTAAGGACCCAAACTTCAAGTCAAAATGTCTAGGCTTAAATTTTGTTGTCCGCTGCTGTCAGGCTGTAGGACTTAATCTCTCCAGACCTCTGTTTCTCCAAAAGGAAGTAACAGCCAAACTCCTATCTTGGTGTAGTAGGGATTCATTTATAGCTCCTAGCAAAGTTCCTGGTATTAAATGAGTTCAGTACATGTTGCTATTGTCAGAGCACTAATTATATATTGCATCGCAATTATCTACTTATTTCTGTTTCCTCTTCTGAATGAGAACAGTGTGTCCTCAATGCCTGGCACCTAGGATATGCAAAAAACATTTTTGTTAAATGAGTAAATGAATGAACAGACAAGTGGATGAATTGATTAATTGGTACAGGTAATCTAGCTTCCCTTCAACTCCTTATATCCAGCATGTAGAGGCGCTAAGATGGTAGAGATCTCCAGTCTTATGGGAAGTAGTCCTAGCGCTGGCTGTAGGCTTTTCTTCATGTTAGGTCCAATTCTTTTCTCTCCTTCTAGTGGTGTTGTAGTACCACGGCCATTATTTCTGAGACTCTCTCATTCCTAAAGCCACACAGAGAGCATCCTCACTTGGCCAAGTGAACCCTTTCCATCCTGACAATCCAAACCACATGGCAGGACTGTAAGGAAAGCCAGTGCCAAATCTCAGATGGCCTCCAACCACAGATTCCCTTTCCCCTCCTAACCATTTTATAGCATGCCATTGAGATGTCTGACCCTGCCAAGTAAAACCTAGTTAATCTTTTACAATGTCAGTCTCCTTTATGGACTCTACGATATGGCAATGCCATATGGTGGCAATGCTGTAGAAGGGACTCTGCTCTTACCTGACAAGCAGGTTTATCTACACTGAGCAAATAATTTGCCTCTTGCCTCATGCGTGATATTTCCCCACTGAGTTCTGCTCAATAGAGAGAAATTACTAAACAGCAACACAACTTTGATTAATAAGATGAGAAGAGATATTCTATACAATTTTTATTTTCACCAAAAAATTTACACATAAGCAGATTTATACATAAAATTCTCAACAGCTAACAATCTATGGATATGCTGGCTGAGTTCCAATAACTGACATTGGAACTCAATGTTATTCCAGGATATCAGTGTCATTCCAGTACATCTTAATTTCAACATCCAGAAAACCCGAATGCACCAGGGAGTCCTTCAGTATGCCCTCTTGCCTCAGCATAAAAGGAAAAATTTAAATATCTTTTGAAATGAGTAAAAGCCAGGAAGTTGGATGTCTATAGTCATAAATTGCTTTAAAAGCAAACGTGGAATTTATCTTATTGTTGCTATTATGGTAGATTCTATGCTTCTTATAAGTTTAATCGTTTCTGCATTCTTTCTCTGGAAGGAGCTGTTTGAAGGCTGCAGAATGCTGAGGGTTAGAAAGATTTCTGAGGCGTGGCACTGTTCTCTGATTGGGCAGCAGCTCTCGAACGATGTGGGCCTTTTGCCGTTGACTCACAAGAGGGCAGCAGCTTTGCAGTTTGATGTCAGCATGCAAGAATGTCAGCCACTTCTCTCTGCCAGCACCCCCGCCAACCCCCAGCAGTAGCCCAAAATTAAGCAAAGCTGTTTGGGTTAGCCTCTGACCAGCCTCCCAGCTGGGCTCCTCACTGCCCTGGTTACAACGCTCCGGCAAAGAAAATCCCCACTAGATCGCGGCAGGGAAATGCTAAACGCTTCCAGCTATGTGTCTCTGGGAATACCAATGTAATTGCTCAATTAAGGCTTGGATATTTGGGGGACTGGGTATGGTTCTCTGGGTGCCCCTCTTCATCACACACACACACACGTACACACACACACGTCTCCTGTAGAAGGAAAACACTAGAATGTAGAAATCTGTAAACAGGCACTAGCAAAATTTCTAGACTCTAAATGGATTGTGTGCTGTTTGTACTCCTGGTATTTGATCTGCCTCAATTTCCCCTACATTTCTGACTATTTCAACTGAAGCCTCAGATGAGAACCAGGACCATCTCTGAGATCTGTTCTCCCCTAACAGTCTACGAGCCATGAAATCAGACAACTAGGAGCTTTCTGTGAGGATTGGCTTCCTGATGCTCACGAGACACAGGAGAGTTGCTTGCCCCACAGTAGCCAGTCGTAGTGCTATGAGTATCTATTTTTATATATGACCTAGTTTCACATCTCTCCCACCATCTTCCCACTTAGCAGAAAAGAGAGTCTTAGTTCTAAGTTAATTAAAATGTTCAAATTTTTCGCACCTTTTAGATGACTCTTGTGGTTTTAGGCAACTGAAAGCAGTAAGCAGATGCTACATTGTCTTCTCAGTTAAGATAATCAGGGTCAAGGTCAAGCAAGCAATTAAACCAGTATAACTAAGCCAGGAAACTGATGAATCACAGAAACTAATCGTGCCCTAATTCAACTTGCTAAAGTGTGGGCATCTCAGGGTTTAAGGCTGTTTGGTTCCCTTGGTACAATAAGATTTGAGGCAAAAATGCTATCGACAACCTTGTCCTCATTCTATTTCTTTATCTTGATGGATGGCACCAGACTCTACCCCCCAATTTGGTTTGAATGTCCTCCAGGATTCTCCAGTTTCGTTACTGTAGTAGGCTAAATTGTGGCCCCTAAAAACATATGTCCATGTCTTAATCCCCAGAACTTAGGGCTATGACCTTATTTGGAAAAAATTAAGGATCTTGAGATGAGATCATCCTGGATGATCCAGGTGGGCCCTAAATCCAGTGATGAGTATTCTAAGAAACACACAGAAGAGAGACACAGGGAGAAGAGGTCGAGGCCATATAAAGATGAAGGCAGAAATGGAGTGATGCAACCACAAGCCAAGAAACTCCTGGAGCCACCAGAAGCTGGAAAAGACGAGGAACAGGTTCTCCTCTAGAGCCTCCGCTGGGAACACAGCTCGTGCCAACATTTTGATATCAGACTTCCTGCCTCCAGAATTATAAATATATTTCTGTTGTTTTAAAGCAATCAAGTTTGTGGTAATTTGTTACAGCAGCCGAGGAAAATGAATACAATTACAAACTCAAATGCCTTAGAGGAATCAAACAGGTAACAAAATGAACAAGCAGTCTAGGGAGAGGTGTTCTGGTTTTAGCAACCTGTATAACTTTCCATTACTAAAACTAATCCTCTCAAAGGCAAGGAAACAAGAGAAAGTGCAAGTGGTCTGTAGAAAAAGTGAGAACAAATGTCCTAGTCAAAATAAGTACCCATCACTCAGATCCATCTCATTGTTACCATAAGAAAACCTGAGCCCAGTATGGCCAGATCTTCCCATTTTTACTGGATTTTTATTTTAAATCTCCTGCATTTTAAGTGTTGGTTCAAAAACTGAACAGGAAAACTGCACTCTGTGGGCCCAACGAAACGTGTTTGAGGGCTGAATTGTGACCACAAGTGGCCAGTTACAGCCTCTGGAGACAACTTACCCTTCTAACAGTATTTAAGGTATGTGCCACAGACAGTTCATGACAGAACCAAGAACAGGACCTTGTTTTCCTCCTATGTAACCCAGTCTGCCAGCTCAGGCCACTTACATTCAAAGTCTCTCCTATCCTTGGTGTAGACAGAGAGAAATATTTTGTTGAAACCTGAGATAATATGTCTGCTTCTTCCTTCTAGGCCTTTCCTCTTACTTTCTCTATGGTAGCTTAATTTGGACTCTGATCATTTAGAATCTAGAAGTTGGGTGTGTGTGTGTGAGTGTGTGTGCGTGTGTGTGTGTGTGTTTAAGAGGATTAGGGGTAGAGACTTTGCAATGCAATATGTGATGACTTTAGAAGGAAAAATAAAAGAAAACAAATTATACACCAGGGAGAATTGAAAATCAAAAGCCATTTTTCCATGCTTATTTTATTACAAAGCACTAAAATATATTTTACTAAAAGGATTGGTATTTAGGTCAGATAAAACTTAAGATATAAAACTGAGACATAACTTAATATTGACACAGCCTCTGAATTTAGTTGAATAAAGGTTGCTACTTCTGTGACCATTTGTCACATCTCTAGAGCTAGCCTGCTTTCCAATTTCAGACAGTAAGTTTTCCGTAGAGGACTATGAAGTAAGACATAGCTCAACTTGGTTGACTTTTTCAGTCTGTCTACGAAGGTGGTTAAGAAGACAGTTATGAGCTTTGAAAGTACTACAAAAATGAAAGTGATGCAAAAATTTATATTGTAACTCCTGGTTGAGTCAGCAGTGAGGAAAGAAAGTTGTAATCAATTTTCATAATTGAGCCCTGTGTTCTCATGGAAATGCTCTGAAAATAAGTAGAGGAGACTTTTGAAGGGTCCCTCTAGATGGTACAGGAATTTAAAAGATTTTCAGGAACAGAGAGAGAATGAGTCTTCTTACTGGTGGACAATTATCCTTAGTCAAATTAAAGTTAGGATTACAAAGAACTCTAACAATTCAATAGTAAGACAAACAATCCAGTTTTAAAGTGAGCAAGAGATTTGAGTAGACATTTCAGCAAAGCAGATGCATAAATGTCTTATAAGCATATGAAAAGGTGCTCAACATCGTTAGTCATTAGTGAACTGTAAATCAAACTGATAATGAGCTACTACTTCACACCCACTAGGAACAAAGCTGCCAAAATTGTAGACAATGACAAATGTTGGGAGGATGTGGACAAAGCCATAACCCTAGTACACCGTTGATGGGGGTGGAAAATGATACAGCCACTTTCAAAAACTGTTTGACAGTTTCTTAAAAAGTTAAATATTAATTTTCCACACAACATAGCCATTTTACTTCTAGGTGTCTACCCAAGAGCAATGTAAAAATACTTCCACAAAAAGACTCGAACGTGAATGTTCATAACAGTATTATTAATAATAGCCAAAAATTGGAAACAACTGAAATGTCCATCAACTGGTAAGTGGATAAACAGAATGTGGTATATCCAAACAATAATAGCATATTATTCAGCCAAAAAAAGAATGAAGTACTAATATGTGACAAAGTTTATAAACCCAAAAAATTTTATACTAAGTGAAAAAAACCAGACACAGTACACTACATATTATATAATTCCATTTATATGAAATTTCAAAAAAGGAAAAGCCATATAAACAGACAGTTGCTTAGTGATTGCCTGGGGCTGGGGTGGGAAGGGGGATTAACTAAATGGGCATGAGGGATCTTATTGGGATGATGAACATGTTCTAAAACTATTGTGATAATGTTGAGTAACTCAAGAAATTTATTAGATATCATTGGATTGTGCACTTAAAATGGGTGAATTTACGATATGCAAGTTATACCTCAATAAAGTTGTTTAAAAATTAAAGTTAGAGAATCATTAAAATAATAAAACCACACATAAAACCTTCTCTCTCCTTTATCCCATAACCAATCTGTCAACAAATTTGTCAGTTGTCCCTACCTTATACCTCCTGTTTTTCATCTTTTTACATATTTGAAGTACATAATACATAGTTCAAAATATAACATGTATAAAATAGAACACAATTAAAAATTTTCCTTCCTCTCACTCAGCCATCCATGCCTCTCCCTGGAAGCAATCAATATTATCAGTTTCTTGTGTATCGTTCTAGAGACGTTTTACGCATCTCCAGAAATACATACATGTGTGTATTCCACCTCACCAACACAGACACACCACCTTTTCTACAACTTGTAGCATACTATACACAGTGTTCTACACATTTCTTTTTTTTACTTAATAATCAATGCCATATCAGAATCTAAATATTGATCAAATCTTTTCCCTCTTTACTGCTCCTCTGCCAGGGAACTGGGTAGGAACGTCAACATCTCTTGCTTGGATATTTTGTTTTATCTAATTTGAGATGCCGTCAGTTTTGGGCCCATAAGAGAGAAAAAAATGTTGCCAATTAAATTATGACATTGATTTGAAAGAGGCATCCCAATTTCAGAAAAAGATAATGTTAAAAAGTACATATATATGCATCTAGAAACAATAAAATATGGTATTATAACATTCTCCCAACCAGTTCTCCAACATCAAACCTGGCTCCCTTTCAATCCATCATTTCCTGCCAGAGCGATTTTTCTAAACTCTGGGTTTAATCCATTCAGTACTCTACTTAAAATACTTTATGGTCTCCCATTGCTACAGGATGATATCTAAATAACTTAGCGTGATGTGCAAGACCCTTACCTTTTCTGGCATCATTTCTCTCCACTACCCTATGCTCTAGACATGCCCAACTACTGACTATTCCTCAAAAATGTAGTGCTCTTTCAAACCTTTGTGTTTTTGTACATGTTGTTCCCTCTGCCTGGAATACACTTGACCCTCTTTCCTCCTAGCTAAATACCGTTTGTCCTCCAAGACTCATCTCTGGGAAAACTGCCATGAACTTCCCCAGTTCAGTTAAACGTCCTTTCTGTACTGCCACCCTCGCTGTGCTTAATTTCACCAGAAGCACTTCTTGCTTAGTATTAGGCTTCATTGTTTCCTTGACTGTCTTCACTACTTTTATTCTTTTCACATCACAAGAGATTGCCACAGTGCCATGGTAAGCATTCAATAAATATTTATTGTATGAATGAGTACTTTGGCCCCTGGATGTAATCAACACATCGGCAATAATGGAGGTGTGGTCAGCTCAGCAGAGAGGAAAGTACACTGGATCTGAAGTCAGAAGGTGCCACTATGGGCTCTGACACTTCTAATGCTCTGATCTTGGTTTGGTCAGTCAGTGTTTCCAAAACTTGGTTTCCTCATCCGAAAACACGAACAGTATTAACTGCCTGAAAGGCGGCTAAAGGGATTACACAAGGCAAGCATCCGAAGCAGCCGGCACGCAGTTGGTGCTCTAAATTTAGCAGATTTTATTAGAGTAACTGGAACATCCTATGCTGTCAAACAGATTTTATGTACCCTGAGAGCAAACACGTCACTGGCACATGATGTAATACCCAATGGACTTTGTCTTCCTGTTTTTATTTTATTTTTGAAAAGGTGATATGTACCATGCATCAGAAATAAAGGCGATAAAAAACATATACATCCAATTCTTACTCATACCATTACCCCTAGACTCTGTAGTTAATTACTTTTAATAGTTTATTTTAGATCTCTCCCAAGTTTTATTTTTAACACAAACACAAGCTCACGTAAATACATATTTTAGTCCCCCTTTTTACAGAAAATGTACCGTGTTTATATATATATACATATAAATATATATATACGTATATACCTACACATATATACATATATATATACACACGTATATATACATGTATATCCTGTTCTGAATGTTGTTTTTTTCACTTAATATCTAAAAGAGCTTTGTGACCTTCTAAGTCTGCCCAGAAGAATTCCAGTCAAGTAGACAGCATGTGGAAAGAGGTATTTTATTTATTGCTTCATATCACAACTCTGAACCATAAGCAAAAAGTAAAAGCTTTGACTCACAGCCTCAAATCTTTCTAAAGGGAACCACAAAAAAACTGCGTAACTGAAACAATGAAAGACCCAATCTGCCTCTTATATCAGGCCAAGGGAGAAGAAATAGCAACCAGGCTGCAGGGGCTACAATGATCTTGGTATATTGCCCTGAGATCAGAAGAATGCTGCACACAGCATCAACACACAGACTAGTAAGTCTTAGCACTATTGTTTCCTTCCTGTTATTCATCATATGAATGATATACTCCCTAGCGAGTCTTCACCTTTAAAAGACAAGATTATTCCAGAATTGTAAACAGGTTCCATTTTAGGCTGTAGCTCAGGTACAGAAAAGATCTGCATTTTTTTAAGGCCATGTCTGTTTAGAAATCAAGAACTGGTAGTATAAGGGGGTGGTTTGGGCTTTATAAATAGTTATTATTCTTTCAGTTTGTTGATCACATAAATGATAAAGTTATAAGTACAAGAATATTAAAAGTTTGGCAAAATGTGGATATTAGAACAAGACTTTCGTTTCTTTGGCAAGTTCAGTTACAGCCAAAGATTGCCCAGGTCCTCTCTCCCTTCCTCTGATTTTTTCCTCAGGCATCTATCACCTGAGTTGGTGACCTAAAGTTCTTAAACTCTCATACGAATGCACCCCAGTTTAATCACTGTGCTCTCTGCTCCCAAATCTCTGACTGCCTACTGCCTTTACTGAAGTTCTCCACGTGGGCAGGGAAACAGACTAACTAGGAGAAGTCCAGTGAGCCAGTCAGCACAGACAGCAGAATCACTATCTCATGCCCAGTAAATTACTGCCACTCTGACCCCATTTGTCATGTAGACACACCGCAGAGAATTTAGCAGGGAGATTAAGAATGGACTGGGGACGAGAACAGAAACTCCTGATGATCTTAGATGGAGATGGAAGCACAGGGTTATGTCTGACCACATAAGCCCAGAGAAGTGGGAGCCTGAGTCGGCTCTCTACATCATACAGGCCACAAACACTGCAAACCTAGCAGGCAAAGGAAATAAGTGTAAGGAACTATGGGAGCCACAGGCAAAGGCACCAAATCCCACACAGTGAGGGAGGGTTGTTAGGGCAATGAAGGAAAGCCCAGTAACGCTGATTTCTCAATAAACCATAAAGATATTGGCATAAGGTATTTACTATTTGGTGTTTGAGCCAGAATAGTAGGGTAGTCTAATGAATGAGCTGGAGATGGCTGGCTGGAGAAGTACAGAAGGAATAAGACACACAAAAGCACTAAGGCTCTAAGTCTTGAAATAACAGGGCATTTTAATAACTCGAGATAGTTCCATGTGAATGGAGATGGAACACCAGGGAGACTGGGCCAGCATCAAAGTGAGAGATGAGACAAGGCTAGAGAAATCGCCAGAGCCAGATGATGAAGGACCCTGTGAGGTAGTGCTATTGATCTTGGATTTTAACCTGAAGGCACTACTGGGAGCCACTGCAGGATTTTAAACAGGGAATAGCAAGATGAGATTTACGTTGTGGGAAGGTCACTCATAGCACATAGACCATAGATTTGAGTGCTGCTTCCACAGCACCTACCATACTATGTTGTAATAAGCATTTGTCTGTTTTCACACTAGACTGTTACCTCAGTGACAGCAGAGAGTATGTCTGCTTTCTCACTGTTGTACTTCTGGTACCTAGTACAATGCCTAGCACACAGGTAGTCATGAATGAATGAATGAATGAATGGTTGGATGGTGGGTATCCACTCTCATTCATCTTTTTTGTCTCTAATGTTTATACAGTGCTTAGCAGAATGTAGGTAATTGATACAGACCTGTTGAATAAATAAATGAGTCCTAATTTCTGCCTCACCCTCCAGACTTATCTCCTAACATTCCCCAAGACTCATGGTCCTATAAGAATAAAATTGTATAGTTTACCCAAATTCTTTATATCATTTGCCTCTGTCATGCTGTTCCCTCTGATTGGAATTTCCTATCCCTATCGCTTGTCTATCTTGTGAATCTCAATAGAGTCTGAGCACTCAGCTCAGATTTTACCCACTTGTAGGGAGTCTTTTGTACTACCAACACTTCCCACCACCGCGCTGACCTTCATAAGACTCCTCCTGACTCACTTGCTCCTTGGTTCTGGCTGTGTACCTTCTCATTTTTGTGGTTTTTATTGCATTTGGCACATTTTGTATTATAATTTATGTACAGCTCTAGATTTTGACCTTCTAGAGGGCAGGGAGTGTCCCATTTGGCTTCCTCAACACCCATCCCAGTCTAGGCCTTGATCATAAGGGACACTCAAATAATGTCTTTTTGAAATTATTGTCTATTTTTTGAAGCTATTTATATTTTATCCCTTTTGGAGTTGATTAGTTTCACGGTTTACTCTCCAGTATGTTAAGCAGTTCTGCCTTATTGTACCCTAAAGCTGTCTCAGGCTGCCTTCAGCATGTGCCCTGGGAGTTGGTGAATAATTCTGTATCCATGGAATCCATCGCCTTTGTGATTTGCTCTCTGTCCTCTCGTCTTTCATGTCTGCAGATTGAAGAGGCCTAAGAACTCTTCTAAGTCTAGCACTTAGAGTCCTAAGTCTGATGAGACTAATAATAATCATTTTTTTTAATTTGCCCTTCAGATCCTCTCTTTATCCAAACGATCCTGTAGGAAGCTTACGGAGGCCAGAACCATGCAGTATTCTAGGGACAAACACCAGCTTCCTATCACTATACAAATAGAGGGTAATGTCTTTTTGTCTCATTTTCAAAATTTTTCCAGTGATGATCATGATTTTATTGGCTTTTGAAATAAAAGCAGTATATTGAATCCGAGTCCTTGCAGTGACCTCTAAGTCTCCTTCTTTTCATAAACAAGAGCTCAAAGCCAGTGCAATATCCCCCCAAGTGTCTTTTTCCATGATTTTGATCATGGTCACCTGCCACTCTTTGCAAGGATTCCTTCCAACCCTGACTACCAGCGTCCTGTTCAACAAGATATGGTGTACAACTCACTCCTTCCAGCTAGAATATGTGAAAAAAAAAAAAAACTAGAAACAACTGATTCTTTCTATTTTCTCTAAAATTAATCATTTTCCATTTTGCCATCTAATTTCTACGCCCAAGGTTTAGTAATTATTATTGTAGTTAATACTTGTAGAGTGCTAGATTTATGTCAGGCACTGTTCTGAGAGATTTATGTTATACATATATAATCATTTAATCCTCACAAAATCCCTATAACATTCATACTATTATTATCCCTATTTTACAAATGAAGAAACTGAGGCACAGAGAAATTGAATCATTTATCAGTAACACATAGTCCAAAACCAGCAAGTGGCAGAGTGGAGATTTTAACCTATGCAATCTGACTCTAGGCCAAGAGCTGAGATTTGGTGGAGGGGGAGGGAAAGAGAAAAGGCAGAGTTTTATCTGAGTCTTTCCACTATTAGCAGTGACTTTGGGTGAATATTTAAGCTTGCTGAGCCTCAGTTTTGACATCTGTAATGTGAAGATAGAAATTGATACCTCACGCTTTGTTGAGAGTAGTAAATATAGCCATACACGTGAAATATCTGGCCCACTGAAAGGGCTTACCAAATGGCATTTTTCTCTCCCTCCTCCACACAGTTATTTCTCTATTTTTAGGTTGTCACAATCATTTGAGAGCCACCATTAGAAACCATACAGTTTACTTCCCAGCTCGGTCCTGTACCAGCTGTCCAGCTGTATGAACCGAAGCCCCCATTTCCTTTACTGTAACCTAGCAATCATAAAACCCACTGTAGGATGAAATGTTTGAAAGGCAATTAGCATAATACGAGGCATATGGTAAGTGCTCAATAAAGGACAGCAGCTATAACGACGGTGATGATAAGCAAGAGGAAGGAGAGGATTATGAAGGATTACAGTGACGTAGTTTTCAGCCCATTCTCCCTTCTCATCTAAGAAAACCGCCATCTGCCCTCCAGGGCTATACGAAACAGAAAAGCTTGTCACTGTTACTTCCTTGAGGGAGGGAAATTACGTGAGTCCCCAGAGACTATCTTCAAGCACAACAATCTCAACCTTGCATAAAATCATCTGGGACATTTATTAAAATTTCAGATAACAGGGAACCACCCAGAAATTCTGGTCAGTAGGAGAGTCATGTGGCCCAGAGACGTACACTTTGAACCAGCTCTCAGATGACTGAGTTGGTAGCCCTGGAATCACACTGAAAAACACTGCCCTAGGATTAAATCAGCATATTTATTCCCTTGAACTGAGATTATTTCTAAGATTCTAAATGAGATTATTAGTGAGATTTAAGATTGATTGTTGCTTTAAAGGGATAATTTATTGGGAAATATTTATCATTGCACACCAACTCAAAGCATTTGTTCAAATATCTCACAGTTTAATTCTTGAGAATTAAATAAGTAACAAAACAGACACTCTTTTAACAAATATATATGTGTACATATATGTACACAGAGATTTGTGAGCATTGATCTCAGCAGTTTGAGGTAACCTTAAAAGAACTTTCAGTCTATTTTCATTGTTTCATACAGCCTAGTCTTAAATTTCAGTCCCTGCTACACTGTAGATGGTATCATCAAATATTTACCTATTGTTACACGAAGGATAATGAATGTGTGTTTTCTGTAACTCTGAAAGGGCTAACTTGGTTTTATTCAAACTATATTCCTCATACACTCATCAAGAATGTTTTAATGCAGGGCCGACCCTGTGGCTTAGCGGTTAAGTGCGCGCGCTCCGCTGCTGGCGGCCCGGGTTCGGATCCCGGGCGCGCACCACTTCTCCGGCCATGCTGAGGCCGTGTCCCACATACAGCAACTAGAAAGATGTGCAGCTATGACATACAACTATCTACTGGGGCTTTGGGGGGAAAAAAATAAATAAATAAAATCTTTAAAAAAAAAAAAAAAAGAATGTTTTAATGCACTTCACAAAGTTCACTCAATGAACATCTCCAATATTAGTAGAGAAATCTCATGCATGGATAGTGCCACTTCACAGATTGAGAAGCTGAGGGGGGAGAGTCTACATTTCCACAGACCACAAGGAAAGCCAATATGATAATTTAATTGTCATTAAACTGATTCTGTGCCCAAATCACTAGACCATGTCTGCCATCAACTAAATTTGGTCAATCTTGGTTTGCTTTGGAGGAACAGAATTTTCAAAGAAAAAAAAATGAAATTTCCATAATATTTCACTCATGGTCATTGTTATGGCTTCCACAGTACTATTAAGAAATTAAATCCAAAATCTTTCCAGAGACAGATTTAACCTCACAACCCAGTGACAGATAAATTCATCTTTACTGATCTTAAAAAAATTTTTGAGACATTTGATAGTTTTAGATGACTCTGGCCAAGAATTGAGTAAACTAAAAACTAAAGGAAAATTGTAGGTAGTTCTTCGTATAAACCATGTAACTTCACTTAGAGATAATGAACATCTCACTTTTTATAAGGATTTTCTAGTATTTTTCTAACATTTGTTATGTAAAGAATTATATCAGATTAGCATCACCAATTACAGGTCTCCTCTTCAACAGTACTTTGATCAAGTACTTTTAATCCAAGCATTCCTTGCAATGTTTGGAAGTAACATGTTTTAATTTAACCATTTACAAATGTTTGAAATTAACCATTGGCGCAATCTAACCCCAAATTTAAAGAAAAAATTTTAAGAAGCTTAGTTAGTTTATGATTTTCTGAATATCATAGCCCATTAAAATTTGTTCCAAAAACTATTCTGAGTCTTATTACATATTTAATGTCTTACTCCTACAGTTGAATGTTTTTCATATTATCTTTTGAAATTAGAGATTAAAATGGTCTACTTCATCTTGCTACTCATCCTATGCCTTTTAAAGGAAGAGTTAGTTGGCTTGAAAAAAGTGTGGGAGTGTTTATAAAGACTAATGGGCCATCATAAATTAGAATCATGTGATAGCTTTGCTCAGTTGACAATGTAAGAAACAGGTGCCTATCGGGTTTCTCTTTGGTTTGACAAGAAGGTGTGTGGTATGCCGCTGTTGCCGATCCATCCAGACACTCAAGTTCAGACAAAGACAATCCAAAGTTCCTAGTCATGTTTGTTGATTTTAGCTAAGGAACCCTTGTGAACTCCACCCAGGCCTGGGAGTCTGCTTGCCCACGGACAATTTTACTAGGTACATTCAGTGTTTCAAAGTTCACAAGGATGACTTTATAGGGTTGGCTGATTTTCTCTTTACAGAGCCTGACCTCATCTCTTGAAGTCTCCTGGAAGGCAATATCAGTGTAACCTATGTCTATTCAAAGTAGATGTTGAGGGGAGAGTAATCCTCCAGTTTAGTGCATTTAAATTAACTCATGATAGACATATTCAAAACCCATATTTTGCACTCAACCGCAGTTTGCACTGAACTGAATCGCACGGTGAGCTGTAGGAGGTCACATGTATAATATATAGAATGCTGGTTCTTAGCCAAGGCTCCACAGACCTTCTGACAGTATGTGAAAATGCCACACGTGTGTATGTGTGCAAGTGTGTATTTTCCTGAACAGAAGAACCATAGTTTTCTAGAAATTCTCACTGGGGCTTATGATTCCAAAAAGCTAAAAACCACTGATGTGGCGAGAATAATAAATGATTACTTGCTTTGTATCAAGTATTGCATTGCAAAAATTGCAACATTGGCTTCTTATGACCTTTCATAATCACATCAATCGAAGGTTGATTTCTAGGCCTTTCTCCTCTCCTGGGGGTTACCTTGAGCCTCATTCCAGTAGTTACTGCTCAGGATGCCAGGCCCTTGAGAGGGCTCTCTGCCTAGGTCAGTTGTGGAGGCAACCAAAACACTGGTGGGACACCAGATGATTTTAGATGGCACTGACATGACATTTAGATCAATTCAGCTCATAACAGATATCCCCCTTAATATTCTCTTTTAGTTCTTCTGGTTATGACAAGGAGAGAGTCCCAGTTGGTGTTGGGATTATTTTTCCACTTCTATTAACACTCGCTAGTCTCTCCTTTCAACAGAGATAGCCAGCCTCATACTCAGTCTTCATAGGAAACTATATCTGCAAGAATCTAATAACATTACTTAGTTCATGGTATTTCTTTTTATGATTGTCTTCTATTTAAGGCAAATGATATTGTTTTCAAGTTATAGTTAGTGAGAAAGTTTATTTTTAAAATAAATGTATTTAATTTTAAAAAGGAGAGACAACCTGAAAATTATTTTTATTAGTACAGATGATACAAGGATATGACAAAATCATAAAAGTAGTATGTAAATAATAGATATGTGGGAAACATCAGACTAAACAACTGCTAATCAAGTCATGCTTTTATTTTTAGAGAGATTGACTGTCTTTTGGAAAAGTCAGTTATTTAGGACAAATCTTATAACCAGCAGTAGAAATTTCTAATAAGCATTTCTGAAAGATAAGAATAAATTGTGAGAGGTGCCTTTAACATTGATTGCTTAGTAAGATGTTTTCAGATGCTTGTAATAGAAAACACAAGGAAAAGTGTCTTAAACAATAAGGACTATCTCCTGATGGTTCCAGGAGATATTCCAGGGTACATTCAGTCAGTGACTCAATGACATCATCAAGGACCCAGGTTCTTGCCATATTTTCCTCTGCCATTCTTAGTATGTCAGTTTTGCCATCAGATTTGTTCCAAGATAGCTTCCATGGCACCAACCCCTTGCCCAACAACGACCAGATTCAGGAAGTATGAACCACTGTCTTTTATCCCTTTCAAGAGCAAAGGAAACTTACCTAAAATTTCCCATATTTGCCTTCACGTTTCATAAGCAAAGTTACACCTCAGGCCTATATTAAATCAAGCTTCGCCAAGAAGAAAAGGAATTACCAGGATTGACTTAGCCTAATCTGCATTCACCCACTGGGGCTAAGGAAGGATTATTGAAGACCATGGGCCTAATAATTGAACAATATTGAGGTTCTCTTGGCAAGGAAGTATGAAGGGAACGGCTGTTGGGTATGCAATATGCATTGTTTGCCATGAGCTTACATTAACACAAGATTTTAACAAGTCTAGGGTGTGCAGAAAGGCTAAGCATTAATGTTGGAGAAAAATCTTATATCAGTGTCACAAATAAGTAATAGAAGTCTGGGCCACATTGACAAAGTACACACAGATGATGGTAATTTGGAAACTAACACTTTTTTTTGAGAGTCCAAATGGAGTAAACTCAAAAAAAAAGTTATCTCAGGGATCTAAAAAAACATTGATTGATTGATAATCCTTTTCCCCAATCCCACCCTCCTCAGATCTCATGAGCAGGAAAAAGATATGCAAGGGCAGTTAAAAATGTAACTGTTGTTGTTATTGTTTTTAAGAATTTGATATTTTTTTAAAAGCTCCAAAGTAGTCATCACGGGGGAAAATAAGAACATTATTGGACTTTGTTAGACATTTTCTTTATTTTTGTTAAATCTTAATTTAACATTTGGAATATCTGGAGGGTCATCTTTATCTTACCTGTGCACAGGACTTGTGAATGCTCTAATCTGGCCCTAACAGGTAACTTTAGTGCCAGTAAACGAGATAAGATATAAACCTCCAACTCACCTCTCTAGAGTTACTTGTGTTGTAAATGCTTTCTAAGCATAATTCGTGGATTTGATCCCCCCTCCAGAATGAATGGAACCAAATAAATGACTGAATCAGGATCTGGACTGAGACATGAGGAGACAGGAAAGGCCATTCAACAAATATTGAAATATTGATTGAGCACCTATTGGGTGCCAAGTTCTTTGTATTTATCCTGATTTTCATCACAATAACTCTACAATACAGACATTTTTATTCTAACTTTAAAGATGTAAAGTTGGGAGCCAAAGAAAGGAAGTGATTTGCTAGAGTTTACAAACTAGTACATAGTGGAACAGAGATTTGATGTTCTTTCCATTGAACTATCTGGCCTCCTGAGAGTCTGTGCAGCCTAATACCAAGGGACAAAATCAAGAGGTTATGAAATGGGATCAAAGGAACAGGCTGAGAGATGTGGAGACGTAGAAAAACAGGAGTCAAAACCAAATCTAGGCAACAAATAGATATTTTGTACCTCCTAAGTGCCAAGCATGGAATAGAAAAGAGAGCAGGGTACCTGTCAAGACATGCTGGGGAGAGGGAGAGAGGTCAAGAATCAGTACCGCTTCCAGGATACTTGGAAATTTAGAGGGAGGGGCTTTTTATATATTTCTTGGTGTGGAGCCAGCACAGGGAGTAGGTGTGGCTGGGATTTGGGGATAAACAGGCACACCTGGGAAAAAAAGGAATGTGCTTGGCAGGGTGGAGTTGGGAAAAACCTCCTTTATGGTAAGGTTGTCTTTTCACAGCTAGGTGAGACTTCTCTGACCTTACACTTACATGGATCTGGGGGCAAACTCTAGCTACCTAACTCTAATTAACTGACAGATTTTTCCTCCTTGATCATAGCCCCAATATTTCCATGTTTTGCACATTGGTAGAAGTTATTTTTATCATGAATTTTAGTAATTAGAGTTTACTGGGGATTATTAAAGCTATGATGGTGTTACCATATTTGAGATCCCTCTGGAGAGATGATTGCTCAGTTAGCATTTCTTCTGTTCTCATACCAAAAAGCTGGGCTATTGTTGCCTGAGTTGTCATCTGGGTGTCAGTGTTATCTTAGATATCTGTCACTTGTGAAGATTAACTATCACTATTACAGTGGTTGGTCTAGATGACACCATACAGTTTCAGCTCTATGACTCTCCTTGTAGAAAAGAATGCAATTTATTTTGGGTATCAGTTTTAACCTGCCAGTCTTCATAATGGTCTGCATATTTTTCACCAGTCTTTCTCATACTTACCAGTGCTCCCAAAAAGACCTGGTGGATGTCTCTGTTTATCCAAATCTAAAAAAATATAACGTCATTGCTAAGACAGATTTTCAACCTGGGCTTACCAAGAGCCCATTTTAGTTTCAACCCAAAGTTGGATATACCCCACAATGCAAGTTGGGAAAATCCTACGCAGCCAAACTATGCAACAGAATTTCCAGAGACAGAAAATCAATGCCACACCCTCCCCACCTCCTTTCTCTGAGTACAGAAAATGTAGATGCCACATGCTGTTGGACGAAGGTCAAAAGGTACTTTGATCAATCCAATCCCACTGATCCCTGGGGAGTGTACATAAACTCATTTTACTAAAGATAATTTACTAAGCACTGCATTTCTCAAAAAGCACTGAGCTCATTTTTCAAAATTAATTGTTCCATATTTAAACATACTTTGGAATTAGCTTGCAAAATTTACTGGTGGTAGATTGTATTGCTTCTTTTACAAAGGTAATATGAAGATTGTCTGCTTGACCTAGAAACAGCTCCATTGTGAGGTAGCCCAAAAGCTCTGAAGCTGGGGTCAGAAAGAGTCTTGGGTTCGAATCCTGACTCAACCATTTGATTCTGCATTACCTTGGGCAAGTTCCATAATCTCCCTAAATCTCTTCACCTGAAACATAGGGATAATAAACTTGAACAAGTTGTTGGTTTGAATCCAATGAAATGTTGCAAATAAGTACTTATAACAGTGCATGACTCTCAAGGAACTATAAAGAAATGGCCACTTAAATTTAAAAAACAATAGATTCAATCAAGGGTCAGAAAGGGAATATACTTAAGTATAGTATACTTATGAGTGTACATAATCATAGACAATCACATCGATTATGTGATTATTGAAAGAAAATTGAAGGTTTAGGTATTTTGAAAATTCCATGTAAAATATAGAGCAATGACCCTCCAAATAGCAATAACCTCCATATCTAAATCTGCGGCCTTGACTTTACCGCAAACTTTGGATTCTGATATCCAGCCCCCCAGGGCTGGTCCATCTCAATGTGTTCAAAAATGAACTCAACATCTTACCCTTCAAAACTATTGTTATTTCCTAGCTTAGTGGAGGATATCCATTATTCAGTCACAAAATTCAAAAACTTGGATGTCATCTGAAAATTCTCCCTCTCTCACGTTCCACCCCAAACATCTAAATCAAGAATGATAGAGTTGTGGTTTTGAATCCGACAGAACTTCAGAACTAGGGTGCCTTGTAAAAATACTAAGCCCTACCCCAGAGATTTTGCTTCAGAAGGCCTGAGGTATGCTGTGGGAATCTGCAATCAAAAATAAATAAACAGAACTTCCACAGAGAATCTGATATTCATTGAGATTTGGGAGCTACTGTTGTAGTGTACCTTCTTATGAGATCTCATGTCTGTACCTTCCTCTCTGTCCCTCCTGCAGCTCTATTTCTTCAGACCCTCATATCTCTCTTGAACACAGAAATCATTCCCTAAGTGGTTACTCTGCATCCAGTCCCTCTGACCCCTGCCCCATTTAATCTATCCTTCCCAGGGCTGCCAGATCTATTGATCTGAACCTAAGCTTGAGAGAAAAACAGATCTAAATTCAAACCCCTGCTTTGCTAATTGCCAGGTCCATAACCATGAGCAAGTTAGTTCATCTCTCTAAGACTCAATTTTCTCATCAGGAAAATAAAGATGGTACTAATACCTATTAAACGAGATTTGGATGGGGTAACATATATAAATCTCTTAGTACAGGGACTGGCATACAGCAAGCTGTTAGAATTATTATCATAATTGTCTTTGTTATTGTGACACAAATATAATCATGTAATTCCTGTGTCACATCCTCCTCCTGCTCCCAGCCTCATTGTCAGTGAGCAAATCCCACTGTTAGGCCTTCTTGATTCCAATTGCCTTTCTCCAGCCTGGAGGTCTGATTATCACCAGGCACGAAGCATCATCTGATCTTGCATGTCCTTCCACATTTCTTCCCATGGCTCACATCTGAGGCCTGCCCAGATTATGTGGCTCAGCCAAGTGGGAATATCTAGTATGTGTTCATTTGGTTCATCCCCTGCCCAGGTCTGATTTATCCAACTACCAACTAACTAGAGTCAGGTGTCCTGACTCTAAATGAAGTTAATAAACACAATCCTCTATAAGTTTTATATATATCCAATTTACTGCAGATATATGGTATACATAATTTTATACTCCTCCCTAAACATAAAGTTCTGAGCGATTCTTGCCTTAGCCAATACCTAAAGCTTAAGCCCAGGTGGAAGTAAAGATAGAAATAAAGAAGGTAAGCTCAGGTAGAAGCAAAAGGGACCAGTCTGAAGAGACATTATTTTCTAGGGGTGGGTGAGTCTGGTGATCCAATCAGCAAGAGTGCCAATATTCTGTATCGGGGGTGAAACATCTTGATTCCAGAAAGGTGCATTGTGGTTGAAGTAGTACCCCTGCCTGTGACTGGGGGTATTTGAAGGGCAGGGGGAGGCAGAGTGAAGCCCTTGGGAAAAGACATTAGTAGGGCACATGCAACAACAACGACGACGACGACGATGATGATGATGATGATGATGATGATGATGATGATGATAGTTAACTGTTATGGAGCATCCATTACGGATTGGGTGCTATGTTAATTCTTTTACAAACATTTTCTCTAATTGTCGCAACAACCCTACAAAAGGTTGAGTGCCAGGTGGAAAAACTGAGTCTCTCAGGGGTTAAGAGACTTGCCCAAGATTACACAGCTAGTAAACAAGCCCCGTCCCCCTCCACCCCACACCGCACCCCCACAGGAGCCCAATCATAAGAACACTTGAAGGAGGAACTTCATCTCGCTGAGCATGGGCATGTCCCAGGGGCTCTCTTGAATCAATTTGCATACTATGCTCAGAAGAGCAGTTAGTTCCTGTTTCTTTAATCCCTAGGATCCCTTTTCCTTGGTTCAAGCCAGAAAGAGCTGAGCCTGTTGGTTGCAGGTGAGACTGAAACAGAGGATGACTTGGGTGACTTAGGTGACTCAAGTGCCAACTCCAGGTTAGCACCACAGTTTCAGATACTGGTCTAGACAACACTGTCCTTTTAAATCACACAAGAATTCACCTATAAATCCACTCGACCCTGCTCATCACATAAAAGTAAATAAGCTCCCTGAGAATTAATTCTAGAGAGTTAATCAAAAATACTCAATACACATCACCTCATTAGTTATAACGCCAAAAAAAAAAAAAGAAAAGAAAGCCTAACGACATGGGAATGAATAAGTAATTTTTTGGCACAAACCTACAAAAACAGCCATTAAAAGTTACATGGCAAAATGTGCATGACAACTTTGAAACAACATGAAATAGACTTATGTTATAAGCTAAAGTTTAAAAAGGAGTCAAAATTATATGTACCACATGGACATAATTATGTTTTAGTTTAAAGCATAGACAACAAAGCAGCAACAAAAAGAGTGCATCATAGTATGAATGGGGTTGACCCTAGGTGGTGAAAGCAAAGGTTATACTATTTTTTTGCTATTGACATTTTATGATACTCTTAATAAGCATAGGTTAATTCTCAATGCAAAAATATAAATTTTAGTTTTTAAAAATAAAAAGAACCAGGGGCCGGCCCGGTGGCGCAAGCGGTTAAGTGCGCGCGCTCCGCTGCGGCGGCCCGGGGTTCGCTGGTTCGGATCCCGGGCGCGCACCGACGCACTGCTTGGTAAGCCATGCTGTGGCGGCGTCCCATATAAAGTGGAGGAAGATGGGCACCGATGTTAGCCCAGGGCCGTCTTCCTCAGCAAAAAAAAAAAAAGAGGAGGATTGGCAGATGTTAGCTCAGGGCTGATCTCCTCACAAAAAAAAAAAAATAATAATAATAAAAAATAAAAAGAACCAGCCTTCTGGAAAATTATATGCATTCTGGAACTGTTTCTGAGTCTGGCTCAGCCCACCCTCCTATGTTCTTGATCATGTAGTCATGATCCCATGACCCAACAGCCTGGTGGCCTATGGTAATCAGAGCTGTTAAGTAACTTCCCTGAACTTTCCAAGGTTTGGCCATTCTCTCCACTACCTTATGGAGAGCCTTCAACAGGTTTTTGGCTTCATAAAGTATCAAAAACTATCAGAAATCCGTCTTCCTCCCAGCAGTCCATTTCCACAGAGCGATGTGGTGAAACACAGGACCACACAAGCAAGGGCTGGTTTTAATTGTTAAACGATCCCCATCGTGTTTGGATTCTTTCTTCTCTCTGATGGGGTCCGCTAGAATTCATCTGTAAAATGCTGTTCCTTAAGGACTCCCAACCCAAATAGGGCTGCCCCCTACACACACACACACAGAGTGTATCTTGAACAGAAGTAGCCAGGTCACAAGTTTGCATCAATCAATGATATCTCAGAGTCCTTACCTAAGAAGGAAAAGGATGCCAGCTTGATCATAGTGAACACAGAAAGTGTCAAAGGACTCTTGTTACTGTCTTCCAGTGGTCGATACATGTTCAAGTTTCTGTTCCAAAATACCTTGGCAGCCATTTCACTCCATGGAGCCAGAGAGGGGAAAGTCTGCTCTTGCCTCATTACCAACAGCTTGGGGAAACTCAGTTTTTTCACACACAAACAGGGCTGGCTGCATTCGATTGCACAGAGCCAGGCAAACTGGGATCCTTTACATCTCATGCCTTCTGCAGTTATTCAACCAGCACCACCTCTGAAACTTAGGAGAGAGCGCAAAACACTTCAATGAGCCCCTTTCAGATTTGTAAGTCTGAGGCACACCTGGCGTTTCTCAACTCCTGTCAACCCTGCTTTGGTGAACAGGCAGATTTAGTCAATTCATTTCCAGAAAGCAATGCTGCTCTGTATGACTCTACCAAAACCACATTAAAGTTACCGGGTGAGGGCTATCTGAATTACTAGAAAGACACTTTGATAAACAGTAAGTTTTCAAAGAATTGTGACAAATGCAGGGTGAGGGTAGATGAACACAAGAAGATTAAGAAGAAAAAAAGCTATAACAGTGGAGGAGGAATAGGGGCATCTAAGGGAAGTGTAGATCTGGGATAATAAAGAAATCAAGAGAAGAGTTTAAAAAAAAAAAAACCTGGAGCAAATTTCTATTCTGAAAAAAAAAAAAACAACACTCCCTTTTTACCTCACTTTTGTTCTGAGGTGTAATCAGCAGCGAGCAGCCCTGAACCTTCCAACAGAACTAAATTCACTTTTCCACAAATTGTTTCCTCCCCTAGGGCAAGAAGCCCCATACTCTCAGCCTTCCTCTCTAGTCCACCCTCCAATGAAATTAAATGATCTCCAATATTTATGTTTGGCATTGACTTACTTTTAATTTTGACAAAATGCATCAGAACTGAGGAAAATTTAAATGAAACCTGATACAAGGCCAATTGGAAAAACATTTTCCAGAGATTGACAGCTGCTTTGGTGCAAGGTGCCGCTGCTTCCCTGGTAAGGCTTCCATGACTGTGGCCTCTCTTAGCTCTCAGGGGGATCCAACCAAATAAACTCAGTAAAAATCAGCACCATTTATTAACACGCTTCACTCTACTATGAGGAAACCCAAAAGAAGTTTATACATGGCTCCTTCCCTTAAAGAGCTGAGAATCTCAAAACTCTGCATATATAAGCTCCAGTACGATTTTAAACAATCTCAGAGCTGGTTTACAGTGAAAAAATGCATATTCACCTAATGAAGAAAATGTGGAAAGAGGATTGGTTGTAAGAAAACCCTTCAAGTTCCTTTTCTGGGGTTTTGTCCTGTTCCCTTACTTGGAATGTATTCTTTTGCCTCCTCATTTTGCCTCTTTCCCTGTGCTTGTTTCTACGTATTAGGTAGGTCAGCTACGTCTCCTGTTCTTGGATAGGTGACCTTATGTAAGTGATGCCTTAGGAGGCTTCCAGTGTGCTTCCCTCAGTTCTCAATGTTCCAGGGGTGACCCCTATGTGGGCTACGTGTGTCCTTCTATTGTGGCCTGTTAGCTCTCCCTATAGGCGCCCAGGGAGGCTGAGTTATGCTCCTGGCCAGCTGTTGTTATGCTCAGCTGCTTGTAGTTGTTGTGGGCCTCAGCCATAAGAAACGATGAAATCCAGGCATTTGTGACAACATGGATGGACATTGAGGGTATAATGCAAAGTGAAATAAGTCAGAGGGAGAAGGTCAAATACCGTATGATTTCCTTCATTAAGTAGTAGATAATAACAACAATAAACAAACACATAGGGACAGAGATTGGATTGGTGGTTACCAGAGGGGAAGGGGGGAGGGAGGAGGGTGAAAGGGATAATTTGGTACATGTGTGTGGTGATGGGTTGTAATTAGTATTTTGGTGGTGAACATGATGTAGTCCATGCAGAAATAGAAGTACAATGATGTACACCTGAAATTTTTACAATGTTATAAACCAATAAAAAAAAAAAAAAAAAAAAGAAAACCCTTCAGATATCCTGAGACTTTGTAACTCAAAATGTAATCCATGGGAGCTGTTAGAAATGTACATCTTGGACCTACCTCAGACCGACTGGACAAGAATTTGCATTTTAACAAGATCCTCAGTGTAGATGTGTGTTCAGTAAAGGTTGAAAGGCGCTTACTTAAGACTCCTCAAGCCCCTTCACACCGCCTGTTCCAATTGTATGCAATATGGCTTAAAATGTTGGATGGGGTAAGAAGAGGTCTAACTGCCTCCAGTAGTATAGAGGCAAGATCAAGGTTCTTTTTTATCAAAAAAAAATGAGACATTTCAGAAAGTGCAACAAAACTAATCAAACAAGTACAGGAAAAAGGAAAATGGGGGTTTCAGTCACCGATAAGCTTGATATGAGTCAAGTGACTGTGGCTACTGAAAAAAGAAAAAAATTGAAAAGCAAGCAAGTACAAAAGCTAGAGACTGCATTAATAGAAGCAGGGTGTCTAGACCAGGAGGGTGACTGCCCTGCTCTGCCTTATGCTGGTTAAATGTTAGGTACATTCAGTTCAAGATGTCACGAGTAAGAAGGATAGAGACGAACAAGAGCATGTTCAGTAGGGAGGCACCAGGAGAGTGAAACTGAAGTCATGACCCGCAGGGGGAGAGGGGGTGACTTTTGAAGGATTTGGAGTCGTTAAACCCATTTAAGAAAAGATTTGGTGAAAAAAATCTTAAAAATAGAAATGAATGTCATGTGGGAAAAAACACTTGGTCTGTGGACAAGCATTTGAGAACCACTGGTTAAGATATTTGTATGAATGGTAACTAGACTTTTTGGTGGTGAACACGATGCAGTCTGAACAGAAGTGAAATATAGTGATGTACACCTGAAATTTACACAATGTTATAAACCAATGTGACCTCAATAAAAATGAATAATAAAATAAATAAGTAAATAAAAATTTAAAAGAAGAACATATTTGGAACCATTCAAACCCCAGAAATCCATTATTTATGGACTTCATTGGATCTTCAAAGCACCTACTGCAAAACCCAACAAAGCAGAGAAGCAGGTACCATTCTCCTCAAATTACAGGAGAGAAAAACATGATCAGTGAGGGAGCCTGTTCTAGAATGAGGCTTTCTGAGTCTTTGTCCAACCACTCATCTTCCTATGACATTCCTACCTTGGTAATCATTATAGAAGAAAAAGGGCTAGAAGTCACCAAGAAAAATGATTTTGATTTTTTCTTCTATCCTATGGTCCAATACAGTTGGCACTAGCCTTCCGTGACATTGTGTGCCTGAAACATGGCTAATGGAACTCAAGGAATAAAATTTTATTTTCATTGAACTTAAGTTAATTGAAATAATAAATATAATTATTTATATTAAACTGATATTTAATTCAGTTACTGGAAAACTTTAAGTATGTTTGAAACATTTTGCATATATGAATCTACTTTTTCAGCTGCAAATATTATAAAATCTAAATATTATTTCCAGTGACAATTTAGCGTCCTAATTGACATGTGCTGTTGTAGAAAATATGCCCCAGATAGCAAATGTTTACACACAAAAAGCTAAATATTTCAGTATTTTATATATTTATTATATGTTAAATTATTTTAGATATGAGTTAAATATACTACTAAAATCAATTTCACTTTTTTCTTTTTACTTTTGTAATGTGTCTATTAAAAATGTTTAATGATGGGGCTGGCCTGGTGACATGGTTAAGATCATGCACTCCACTTCGGCATCCCAGCGTTCATGGGTTCGGATCCTGGGTGCGGACCTACACGCTGCTCATCAAGCCATGCTATGGCAGCAGCCCGCATACAAAATAGAGGAAGATTGGCACAGATGTTAGCTCAGGGACAATCTTCCACACCAAAAAAAAATGTTTAATGATACATGTGGCCCACAGTATATTTCTGTTAGACAGCCCTGTGATATTCTGAAAGAACATATTATTTTTATTTCTTTGTTTATGTTCAGAAAAGAACTCAAACCTCTCCAAGCTGAGGCTACCAGTAGTTTACTTTTCTATCAAACATGCCTGACTTAAGAAGGAAAGAGGCCAACTTTGCCGAGAAGAGCAAGATTTCCAGCGTTGCTCCCCGCCCTCACCCCTCCAAGAACTGCACAAGTTTGAGCAGAGCCCCATTCTTAGAAACACAGAATTTCCCTGCTCTATGATACTCTCAGACAACGAAATGACACATTTCTGCAATGTATTAAATACAAGGAGAAATTGCTTCTCATTCTCTATTTCAGGTGGGTGGTGGTCCCTTAGGTGGTCCACCTCTTTTGCTGTTGCCCTCTTTGAACTTGGGTGAGGAAGCCGTAAATAGCAAGCTACATACACTTAAAAACCTGTGTCAGCAGTGAAGTTACAGATAGCCTGGTCCTTCCCACCGCCCCCAAATTAAGACCCCAAAGCTCATAACTTGGAGTTGTGGTTTAAGAAAGGAGCTTAGAATACATCATTCCTTTCCTCTTCTCCATCTGGCTAGCTCCTGCTCATCCCAATTAAGGCTTCTTTCTTGCAGAAAACCTTCTAAAATCCCAACTGCTGAGTCTCAATGTTCTTTTCTTTACCTCAGTCATATCCTTGCCTCCTTCTTTGGTATTCACCACCGCTCTCTAGGTTAAAGGTCTCCTAGAATCTCCTGATGTGTGTTTCCTCATTACTGCCTGACATTCTTAAGGTAAAGGCCAGCATGCAAAGGACATCCTGACTCTTTAGGGAGTCTAACTAGTTTAAGGGCCCAGGGATAAGCAAGGAGCTAGCCTGCAGTCTGTAACAGAGCTTCCCAAAGCCTCAGCTACTCACATGCCACCGTCATGTTTTTTGCCATACCTGAATTTCTTCAGAACTCTTATTACTTTTCTTTAAATCTCACTTTCTTTGTTGTTGTTGAGGAAGATCAGCCATGAGCTAACACCTGTTGTCAATTTTCCTCTTTTTGCTTGAGGAAGATCATTGCTGAACCAACACTTATGCCAATCCTCCTCCACCTTGCATATGGGATGCCACCACAGCATGGCTTAATGAGCCACGTATAGGTCCCATGCCTGGGATCCGAACCCGTGAACCCTGGGCCGCCACAGCGGAGTGCATGAATTTAATCACTATGCCACCGGGCCAGCCCCTAAATCTCACATTTTTAATTTAAGTAAGTACATTTAAAGAAGAAACTTTATATCACTGCCATAAATGGAAAACTAATATTTTTACAGGCATTAAAAATACACAACAATCAAAACATTTATCCGTGTGACACCTAAAATCCTCTCTTCTACCACCAATGGTATACCCATTACGTGGAGGAACAATGGTCTAGAACATCAATGGTAGACCAGACAGAAGTCTAAAGCGTGGATATGAGCCTATGAAAATTTCATGGCAAACTGATCTGTCTGGCTTAGGAAACTAGATAGAGCTTCTTCAGGATAAAGACTTGCTTTGAACAGTGGTCCACAGATGTGCAGATCCCATCTCTGGACTCAGAGCAGAAGATGGGATGGGGAATGGGGAAGTACAGGAACTCAGTCAAGTCCAAGAAAAGCAAAATGGTCCCAAGAAACTCATCTCCCACCTCATTCCGTTCCCAGCTTCTAGTTCCCAGCCGTGGCATCTGAGTGAGCAACACACTGAGAGTGTTGGCGTGCACAAGGATTTTAACTGGGAGGCAAAAGGGAACAAGCATATGAAGTCTGAAGTTTACTCATAGTGTGCTATGTATCCCAAGGTCACCAGATGGGTCTCTCAAGTGCTTCTCCTCCTCGCCCCACCTCCTTCATCAAAGACTTTATTTAGTGATAGTTTCCTGATCCCCCTTAAACCAAGTTCTGCAGATAAAGTAAAATTGACTTGGCATTTTCTTCTAAATCCTCTTCCTTATTTTGAAACTACTGTTTTTATAGTACAATATACTTGCTCTTTGTCTACGCATGTCAAATGAAATGAAACTCCTCCCTTTGGAAACAGGATCTTAAAATTCCAGGATGTCAAATTTTATTAAAATCCTCTAGGTGCGTATAATGACTTGAGATCTAGACTACACCATACTTTTACATACATGATCTTATTTCAACTACTCTCAAATAGAAATAGAAAAAACACTGGTTTAAAAAAAACTAAATTAGGGGCTGGCCCCCTGGCGTAGCGGTTACGTGTGCGTGCTCCGCTGCTGGCGACCCGGGTTCAGATCCCAGGAGCACGCCGACGCACAGCTTGTCAGGCCATGCTGTGGCAGTGTCCCACATAAAGTGGAGGAAGATAGGCACGGATGTTAACTCAGGGCCAGTCTTCCTCAGCAAAAAAAAAAAAAAAAAAAAAGAGGAGGATTGGCATGGATATTAGCTCAGGGCTGATCTTCCTCACAGAAAAAAAAAAAACTAAATTAAACAAACATAGATTTTACATAATGTATCCATAAGGATTTAGGCAATTAGGATGGTAAAGAAAGAGATTTTCTGGAAGCTAAATGGGTAAACAACAGGCAGCTTTCTTCATACCAAATAAAACTAAGGGTGCTACAAGCAGGTTATTTTGGAGGCAGATTTCCACGAACTGTCAATCACTCTCAGTTATCAGAAAATTACACCCATATATTCTTAGAAATCTCTCGGTTTTCTCCTTACTACGGAGTGCTGGGGTGGTAATGTTCCACTTTGAGGTGGTGTATATTAAATACACGTGGCTTGATGTGAAAATGCTGGGGGATTTTTGCATACTTCCCCAGCTTTGATGCATAGATGCTCTTAGAAATTTTTTGCAGAGGTTTGGCACATGTTCCAGATAATCGTTTTTGAATAGTGAAAATATTGCCCTAAAAATTAATAGTTCTTAGGAGGGAAAAAATAATTTTCTTGGTAGAAAAAAATATTGACAATAGCTACCTATTTTTAACAGGTATAGCTGTTCTCTTTTTACTCTTTTGCCTGAAACATGTGACAAATATTGCTTTTCTAGGTCCCTTTATGAAGTATGAAGGCAGTATTAGCCTCACAATAATGAATAAGCAGAGAAAATAACATTTTAATAAGTGTCAGGGGCCGATATGGATATAAAACAATTTGCACCATGCAAAAAAGGAATGGTCTGTAGTAATATTAACTTTTACTGTTAATTGTACCACATTAGCATGAACTTTCACATTCATGTTTTCTACTCTTAAACACTTACATATTCGCTATCTCCTTTCAGTTTCTACAAAATAAGATAGCAATGTTATCCTCAATTTAACTGTGAATAAATAGAAATCTAGAGAGCTCAAATAATTTTCCCAAAGTTACAAAGCAAGGTAGTAGTTAACCAGGACAAATCCTACCACTTTATCTTCTAGACAAATGAAATGATCTAACTGTGGAGAGTCTGAATATTGTATATCCACATTATAAGTTAGATTTTCTCGTGCACCTCTCATTTTTCTTCTTTGGAACCTAATACATCACTTGAACACAGTCCAAAGAAAACCTTATTAGTATTATATTGTCGAATAACATTTATTTAGGCTTATGCTGTAAATAATCACTGGGTTAGGCCATCCTTTGAGGAAAATATTATTATTCCTATTTTGCTAATGACAAAACTAAGGCTTAGAGAACTTATATTATGTGTGCTGGGTCACACAGGCAAAAATGATTGGAGAAGAAATGGAATCTGGTTCTAGCAAACTGCAGAGCCAGTGTCTTGGCTCCTCCCCAAAACTTCTCAAGTGGGTTGCAGAGCTCCAGGGTCATTTTCTAGCCAGTGGAACTGTTCAAATGTAGACGGACTAAGAAACAGACCACAGCTGGTCTTTACACAAGCTGGAAAATTAGTTCAGTGAATCAAATTAATTGCAATATTACAAAAATATAATCCAAAAGATCCATCAAGCAATTAAGTGCTTTATAACACCATACAAAGAAAAATGTTTGCATGCTGTTATTAACCTTGGAGGCAGCACTCTGAAAGGACCCAAAGTTATCCACAGTGATAACTGTGGAGCAGACCCTAGAGACTGATGATCCAAAGCCAATTCTATTTGGGCAGGAATGTGCCTTTGTACACACATTTGGCTCCCAATCTGCCTGTACTTTTCAGGACTCTGCTCTATCCCTCTCTCTGACTGCTGAACACTTGTGTCATCACCTCTTCAACTGATGCACAGTGACAGTCTCTAATCCTTCTCTTATCTGGAATTACACATCCGCTGGATTAGAAGGCATTGTTTAGCACTTGGGGGCTACAAACAATATCAAATTGCATCTGAGAATACAAATTAAGTAAGTGATACTGACTAGAAATAACTATTCACTTTTGCAATACCTAGCCCATAATCAGTGTTCAGTAAATATTTGTGGAGTTGAACACAATAATATCAAAAGCAATTCAAAAGGAAGATTTCCCCAGGGTATGTAGAAATATGTAAGATCCGCAATGGGTAATTGAAAATTGAGTATACTTATGCTTAGAATCACAGAAATGGAAGAGGATTTAGAGATAATCACATCCCATGAACAACTGAGGCCAGGAGAGATATACCGAAGGTCACAAAGATAATTAGTGGCAAAAGCGGACCATGAAACAATAATGCCAGACTCTTGGTTGAATGCTCTTTCCACAACATTGGTACTTAGAAATGTCATTTTTAAACTAAACTCAGTCACACTCTCAAATATGTGGTTACCACAAAACAAATTTCTAAGTATGTGTATATTTAGGCCCTTACATGCAGATGTTTTAAAAATGCTGGATATTCCTAAGTCCGGCCTCTAAGTCAAGAGGCCTGGCTTCTAGTCTCAGCTTTTTTGTTTTTTTCTTTTTTTTCATAATTTTATTTATTTATTTTTCCCCCCAAAGCCCCAGTAGATAGTTGTATGTCATAGCTGCACACCCTTCTAGTTGCTGTATGTGGGACGCAGCCTCAGCATGGCCGGAGAAGTGGTGTGTCGGTGCGCGCCCGGGATCCGGACCCAGGCCGCCAGCAGCAAAGCGCGCGCACTTAACCGCTAAGCCACGGGGCCGGCCCTAGTCTCGGTTTTTAACCAGCCACTTGATGGGGAGTCACTTTGTCATACTGGATCTTAGCGTCCTGAACTGTAAAATGAAGAGGCCAGATGTATCTGTCAGGTTTCAATTGACAAAAAAAGAATCAAACTCACTTAAGCAAAAAATTCAAACTGACTTATGACTTGTAACTGAAGAGTCCAGAAAGAGACATGTTTCAGGTGGGGCTTAACCCAAGGCTTGAATCGTGTCACCAGGATCTAATCTTCTCCCATCTATCTGCTATGTCCTTCTACACTGGCTCTGTTTTCAGGCCCCATGTGACACAAGATGGCTGCCAGCTACTCTAGGCCTATATCCTCCCAAATTCACGTCCTCTGGGTCAGGCAAAATCAATAACTACACTGGACAAAACGTCTTTTTAGGTGATTTATGTGTGCATTGCTTTCTGGTTCTGTGGGATCCTGTTTATACCTATCTTAGGTTATAAGAATATATGAACTGTTTTGAGGAAACCTAGTACCTCTCTGCGCCCCAGCAGCAGGCGTTTGTTACACCTCCACTGCCACGGCCGTGAGCAGGAAGTAACAGTTCACCATGTGCCCCATGCCTCAGCTCTGCCTGACTGTAGTTTCCTCCATGTACTCTACTGTCACATGTCACTTTGCTTTTGTACACACTGTTCCCTCTGTCTGGGGTGCCCTTATTCTTCCTTGACTCTCTCAAAAATGCTTACTCATTGAGCCAAACATCACGTTCCCTGGGAAATCTTCCCTGATTACAGCCCTCTCCTCAACTGAAATTGACCACTCCATTGAACTTAGACCTTCCTATCTACCTCGACTGGATTGCGTATATTACATAGTATTCTTTTGTTTACATGTCTTCTCTAAGGATTATTAGAATTTGGAGGGCAGGAATCATTCTTTATTCATCTTTTTGTACCCAGGGCCAAATAACAGTGCCTAAAACATAGAAATTATTCAATAAATTTTGATGAATCACTGAACTCTAGTTCCTCTGAACTAGAACATTACTGACTCCCATTCTCCCACCTAAATCACAATTAAAAATAATACATCTCCACCCCACACTCCACTCCAACGCCCTGACAGTAATGAATGGTTTTACAGTCTTACATGTTCATAAAGCAGAACTGATCCTGCTTTCTAACCATTGTCAGGACAGACATTTATTTGCTTTTCACAAAGTGAATGGGATTCTACCACCACTAAATCTGAGGCATCTGGGCATTAGAGAATGTGCTCCTCAATACCAGTACAATCATATATATTTCAGTGTTTCATTATGCTAGGAATTCTTTGATGAGAATACTGGAACAATTTTAATGGATTTTATTGAGTGTACAATTTGTGTTGCCTATCAATTCCTTAGCTATGGTAGTTAATTTGAGAAAAAAGTCTTTGTGCTTTAGGAATCTGTTAACTAATAATATTGCTGCTTGTTCTCCATTACCCATGGGCTAACCAGAGGTTATTATGCCGGAAGAGCGTAGGGTGAAAAACCCTGCTTACAGAGCTGCAGGACAGAGGCCTGGGTGTGGGGTTATCACTCTGTGTACCCCACCTGCGTCCCACTTCATTATTTTTACACAAGAAGAAGCAAATTTAAAAGAGGCATCTGGGGCCAGCCTGGTGGCACTGTGGTTAAGTTCAGTGTCCTCCACTTCAGCAGCCTGGGGTTCACGGGTTTGGATCCCAGGTGCGGACCTACACCATTCATCAAGCCATGCTGTGGCAGCAACCCACAGACAAAATACAGGAAGATTGGCACAGATGTTAGCTCAGGGCTAATCTTCCTCACCAAAAAAAAATTTTTTTTAAAGGCATCTGGAAAAGTCTAGAAAAGGAAAAGAAAGATAAAGTGCAATGAGAAAGGGCAGGTCATTGCCGTCATCTTGGTTACAGGAATGTGTAAATCAACTTCTGAGGACATGTACAGCTACCACCCAGGACGATCAAAGCATGGGTCTCTGGGATAATGTCCATGATTTACTGTAGCCCAGGAAAAGCTCAGCCTGATGGGCTGCTACTGACTTGGGTGTGGCTACTACTTGTTAGGGCTTAATTAATAGGTTGACCACCAGTTTACTGCCAGTCTTGGAGCTTAAGGAACCAAAGAATTTAGATCAAGGAACTTAGTGGGAGATATCATCCAAGATTGATTTGGGAAAAAACAAACAAACAAATAAATTCAGAAAGCATATATCTATGTTTACCCAAAGAGCACATTCCGTATTGCAATACTGATGTCATTGTCATCGCAGACCCACTCAGAGACCACACACTATGCTGCTGGAAAGGAGTCCAATAGAGGCCTCTTAAGAGATATACCCTCATGCTCCTGCTATGGCAATTCCACCTTTCAGGTTCTTTGAATGAACCATGCTCTCTCTCAAATCCAGCCTTGGTGCATACTGTCCCCTCTGCCTGGAATATCCTTCTCTCACTGCCTGCCTGATTCCCTAATTTCATCTAGTCAAATCTTATTTTCCTTCATCCTTCAGTTCCCCAAGATACCTCCTATGATCTCCTGGATTCAATTATACCACCTTGCATCCTGAACTTTTCCTTCCCTAACACTTACCACACCTATAGTTATTTGTTCGAAGTCTGCCTTCCCTTACTGATTGTCAAGCCCCTAAGGGCTGGACTCTTTCTGTCCTGTTCACAGAGGTGAAACAAATAGGAGTGTGGAGTAGTCTGATTAAATTCAGGGAGAATGAAGAGAAAGTTCTCCTTATGCTTATACAAAAGGGGATATCTGGAAAAAAAAGATGAAGCAAAGACAAAACTAACATTCAAATATATAGTAAGTCCCTGTATGTGCCAGGCACTGGCCTATGATGTGCTTGGAGGCTGCAAAGACCAACAAGTCATGGTTCCTGCTCAATAAATTATAGTTGTTGTTTTGTTGGAGCCAGGAAACAAGAGGTTGATGAAACAGAAGGATATTTGGATTCCCGAAATAGGAGGAGGGAAATGAGAGAAAGATGAACTGGGGAGAAAAGACAGACTTTGAACACTTACCGATTTCATTGATTCCTTTTAACTTCTTCACTTGCACCCCAAGTTACAGTCTGCTTTCGGACTTGTGTTTTGTAGCTGAATATTGAACTTAACGGCCTGCTTCTTAAGACATTTTGGGCTCTTTGCTTGACATACCACTGTATTCTTTCAAAAAACAGTTCAATCAACAAACATTATGGAACCCCTGCTACGTGGGCAGCACTGGGCAAACTACTGTAGGCTGTGTACTTTACAAAAGATGCAGTATCCTGCCTTCATATCTCAGCTCTCCACATCCTTCCTAGACACACAGCTGCTTGTGTGTGTTTATCCTTTTTATTTTCCTTTTAAATCAGCACTCTGTAATCACAATAACACATTTTGGTGCTGTGTTAGGTGAGGAAGCTGAGAGAGTTGCTTACATGACTCAACCCAGCTCATGTTCTCCGAAGCTTCATTTATTTGACATCCCACCCTCATTCTAACCACACTGCCTTGGCAGCACCACTGAGTCCTGAAGATGACAATGAGTAAGTCCAGTCTCCTAAATAAAGGATACATTATAGATCTGTTTTCTTCCAGTAAGAAAAATCATGCTAGTCTCCATCTGAATATTAGAGCCTGTGCAGTTCTACAAGGAACACTCACACGTTAAGTTTTCAGTGGCCTACAAAAAGAAAAGGAGGATGATCAAAAAGTTTGTTTATCCTTGGCAATTGAGGTTTTTCTTTAAGAATCTGGTTCTAGAGAGAGGCGACTAACAAAAATCCTCTCCTCCCAAATCTCCGTGCTTTGATGGGGACACCCCATGGAGTTTAGAGTGACGTGGTAAAGGATAAGCATAGGGTTTTGGAAATTCTCAAGAAGCCAGGAAAGCAGTATTACCAAGACAGAAAATGTAAGTTAGACAAGAATTTCAAGAAGTTAATGTTTACTAGTAGATGTCAACTCTTCATCACCCAGCTGATGCTAATTCTAGAGATGTAAGGGAAGTTGGGGGTGATTCAAATGGATAAAATCAGAGAGCTGGAGAGAATTCAACATGAGCTATCAGAGAAAGAAGGCACTGGGGGTAATCAGCCTTCCAGGGAAGCATTTAAAGCCTTAAACAAAATCAAGGATAGTTCAAAGAATGTCTGTGTCCAGGGGGTGCTCCTGAGGCGGTTTCTACATGAAGCCAAAAAACGGCCTTGATGCCCAGAACAAAGAGACAGGGATACAAACAGATGGTGAGGAAGGAGAACACATCATGGACTGTTGTAAACCAAGCGAGTACAGGGAATGTATAGCATAATTTTTTCTCCCAAGACTGAATCAAATTTTATTAAAAATAGCGTGCAAACTTCTTAATAGTTGACCAAGTGTGTTGTACTTGACCAAACAAGTGAGGTGGATGCACCCCATTCCTCCAAGACATGTGGTTTCTGCAGAAGAGCAGCTCCATGTCCCAGGCCATGAAAGAGAAAATCACTGCCAGTAGAAAAGTGATGATAGAAGGAAGCTAGTGAATCTGCTTGGGAAGTACCCTAAAAAAGGCTGCTCCATCACAGGAGCTCTCTTTCCCCTTCCAAGAAAATCTAACATCTAAACACTCCAGCACAGTCTCAGTTAAATTTCAAAGGGAGATAGAGGGTGTTAATAAAGGAATGCTTTTTCCTGGTTAGAGTCATATCTGCTTCTCTCCATGAAAGTCTAAAAGACTTTGGACATTATAAAACTGCAATTCGCAGAGTCTAACACCACTTCCCTGTACATACGTTCCTGTCAAATCATCAAGGGGAACTTGGAGGACTAGACTAGATTGGCAACCTTTGCTTAAGGCGTGTCAGTCAGCTCAGTTCTGCAAATGAGCCAGGAGCTGGAGGCATCCTGAAGACTGAGCAAAGAACTTGGTGGGTGGTCTGGAAGGGAGTCTGGGCTTTGTAGGAGAAAGACACAGAGATGGAGCTTCTGGCCGTGAGAAGCTGCTGGGGGAAATACTTAACCAGGGAAAGATGCCAGTCCACATCAAGACTACATGAGCACTGAAGAGAATCGGCCCAGGTGCCAGCCTAACACTATAAATAAAGAATCTTGGCTGTGTCAAAGGGAAGCCCTTATTATCCTACGGAATATGTTACAGATACATGGATGAGCACAAAGAGAAATACATCAAAGGTGTGGGTAACAATAAAACTTAGCATACATCCAATGATTACAGATATTGAAGTGCTTTCCCGCAAATGATTGCATTGAATCTTCACAACCCCAGGGATGGAAGAAAGGCAGATATTTTATTATTATTATTCCTCTGCCCACCTTTCAGCTTTATCATGAGGCTAGAAATGAGATGTTAAATGAAAACCATCTTGCATGTGGCCACTCAGGACATCATGAGACCACCCCGGGGGGGAAGAGGCCTGATCCCTCCACCCTGCACACAGGAGGCAGCCCACGCTCAGATCATTCATGACCCCAGTCCCCTCACAGTGAGCCTGCCCACACATAACTGGGCCAGATCCCACCTCAGACCCTCTGACATCTTTGTCACCAAATGAGTCACTCCATCTTTGGAATATCTGTGGTCAATTAATTCCAGTTAAGGCTTCCATTCCTATAATCCTTACTTGCCAAAATAAAGTCAGGTTATCTCCTCTCTTCTTAACCCCTTAATGCTCTGTACTTCTTTTCTTGGGCTTCTCTCCTCAAACCACTATGCCCTCTGGAATCTTCTTCCTTTGTGTAAAAGAAAAAAAAAAACCTATAAGCACAACATCTCCCAACATTGTGCTTCATATTTCACATGCCATAGAACGAAGGGTCTGGGTGACAATTTATTGGCTCCTTAATGCCACCTTAGAACCAACACACTTTCACCCTGGTACCCATGCCATCTGACTATACCACCGTGTACACTTCTATGTTTCTATCATCTACTGACTCTCCAGTCACATCTTCAAGACATAACACTCCTCTACTCCCCTCAACCCCAACCTCTGTCTTCATTCTAGAAAACTTCAGTGTCTTTGTGGGCAATCCACTCAACACCTTCATACATTCCTTTACCTCAAGTACACAATAACAAATCTCACCTCCACTCAACTTGGACTGCCCCACATCGCCAGGGATATATCTTGAACCTTGTTGTCACCAAGAATGGTTCCACATCCAAAATCTTAATTGCAAATATCCCGTTCTCTAACCCAGCTGCCTTTCCTCCATTGCTCTCAGGACCCTCGCTTGCACACACTTGCTCTTCAAACTCATTGAGTCCTCCAACTCCTGGGTCTTCATTTCCTCGCAATCCATCAGCCTTCCCTTAAACAGACTACAAGTAGTTGGTTGTCTGAACCAGTAACTCTTAAATCCATGCCTGTCTCTCCCTACATTGCATTCATCAGGCAAACTCTCAACACAGGAGCAATGTCATCTTGGTACCTAGAAGGCTGAGCACTCCTAAGTAAAATGTGATAACCATTCAGATTATTGTCATAACAAACATGTGGTCTCTGATCTTAGGACTTCACTACATCTCGTCAATCCTTTCACTTGATCAACTCTCCTTCCTACTTTCATTAGTAATTATTTTAAACCTCTATTGAGGAACCCTACCAAAGCCCACCTTCCTCACTCTAAGTAGACAACATAATCTTTTCCTTCACTGAAAAGAAATTGCATCCAGAGAAGTAAGAGGAAAAGGAGGGAGTGTGGCGTCATAAAAGTGAACTTTTTTTGAAGAATCCTCTATCTTCTCTTTGAGACCGTTAAATAGAACAGTTCTCAGGGCCACCCTAGGCTCTCTTCTCTCCTCATTTTCAGAGGTATACCTCATCTACTCTTATAACTTCAGTTATCTTTCTTTATATAAAGGACTTTGAAATCTCTATTTTCAGTACAGACCACTATCCTATGCATCATTAGAACTTCAACTCAACATTTCCACCTACATGTCTAGAAAGCACCTCAAATCTTCATGTCCAAAATTAATCTCTCTCTGTATCTCTGTCTCTCTTTCTCTCTCTCTCTCTCTCTCTCTCTCTCTCTCATGCACACACACACACACACACACACACACACACACACACCTCTTCTCTCATCTCCTCAGTAAAAGGCATCACCACCCAGTTGTTTGAAATAGAAACCTGGTAGTCATCCTTGCCTCCTCCCTCTGCCTCCTCCCTCTGCCAATTCATCAACAATTTCTACTAATATTATCTCCTTGCCTTCTCTCAAATCCAATCACTTTTCTCTGTTCAAATAATGAACAACAGCCCTGTTCAAATAAGGAAACTAAAGCTGAGAGATGTTAAGACATTGCACAATGTGACACAACTGGCAGAGCCAACTCAGACTCCCATCTGCTTCCAAAGCCTGTGCTTGAAATGAAAGAATATGGCCTCACTTGGAGCTCTCAGAGCCAAAGAAATCTCCAAGAAACACAAATTAGACTATTTCAACTTCAGAATGGCCCAAAACCCAAGGAAAGAAGGCACTGGGGGTGATCAGCCTTCCAGGGAAGCATTTAAAGCCTGAAATAAAATCGAGGATAGTTCAAAGAACGTCTGTGTCCCGGGGTGCTCCTGAAGCAGTTTCTACTGATGCCAAAAATTGGCCTTTATATCCAGAATGAAGAGATAGGGATACAAAGAGATGCTGAATAGAAGGAGAATACATCATGGAACGTGACTGCTGATGGGCATATGTCATGAGTGAGAATAATCCTTTGCTTTTTATGCCACTGAGGTTTTGAGATTGTTTATTACTACAGCATAACCTGGTTTACCCTAACTGATTTCGTTTCTTTTGGTTTTCCTTTAGGCTTCTGTGGTACTCTCACTATCAAATCCAGAAAGAAGCAAAGATTGAAAGGGCTGCAAAGTAGTACCCTTCCCCTGGAAAATTTTTCTAATATTTCCATTTACCCACCCTCTTGTTAGGTTCATGTTTCTTCCTGGCTTCTCTCTTTAACTTTCTGATGTCAGTGAAGGTGTCCATTGGAGGGACTGAGAAGAAGTGAATGTTAGGGGGAAGAATAAATGAATGACAATTTTTCAGCATCCCCCAAAATGAAATTACCTTGAAAGTTACATAAGAATAGACTCGAGGTCTACAGAAAGGTGATGTAGATAGGATCTATTTTTTATACTATTATCATCTTTCTAGAGCTATATCTTTACATCTCCCTGATGTGACCAGCCAAAATATTCTTTGCACTAGAAGCTGCATCTACCTCTATTCAGTGACTCAGAATTTAAAATTATTTTTACTTAAAAGCAAGGGCTTTGGAGTCTGGCAGAAATAGGTTTATGTCCTAGTTCTTTGCCGCTTCCCAGCTGTGTGACCTTGGGTGGGTCTAAAATGAGGAAAATAATGGTATCCATCTCATAGGGTCATTGTGAGGTTTAAATCATCAGTGAATGTACAGTGTTAGTGCAGCTCACGACAGTGCTTAATAGGTGCTAGTTAGTAGTAGTCATAGTAATACTATCATTTTCATGGTTACTGGTATTTTCACTATTAACAGGTATACAGGGACATGTATTTGTGTATCTAATCCGTAGCAGATGGGTCTGAAAGGCAAGAGAATAGAAAGGCTCTATTGGAAGATGGGAGAAATAAATTCCAACATACACGCTAACTGAAGAACACATGGCTCTTCTGAACTCCTTATGAGTTCATGTCTGGAAAGAAATCAAGAGACAATCTCTGTAAAATTAGTCATTTTTAATTTAATCTTTATTTTTTATCAAAGCAGTTCATGTACATTTGGAGGCAAATCTTACCACCAGAAGAATTATAACAAAAAACAACAGTCACTTGTTTCGGGTAGGGTAGAGGTGGACCCAAAATACTTGTTATTATGTAGGAAAGGTGAAAGAAAAGGCTCTATCTAGCATAACTCCTAGTTTGGGGCCTAAGCAACTGGGTGGACAACAGGCTCCTTAACTAAGATGGAGAAGACTAGTGGAAAGACAGATTTTCCAGCAGACGGGGAAGCAAAGAATCAAGAGTTCTGATTTGGACCTAGAAATCTAGACATCAAAAGGGAAGGCACTGAGTAGACAATTTGACAGACAGCCTAGAGGTTAGGGCATGGGTCATGAGGAAAGTTACTGATTTGGAAGTCACTGGCAAGATGTTAAATACTTAATATTTAAATGATAGCAACTTAGGAGAAGAGAGCTGAAATACTGATGCTAAAGCCCTTCCACATGTAGAGCTGAGACTGAGGAAGGGCAATTGGGGAAATGACTGAGCCAAGAAGGTGTCGTGACTCTGGAGTACACAGTGGTTCAAGGAGGAGGGCACGGTCAACTGTGTGCGTGTGGCTCAGTACTCATGATATAAATCCAGCCCTCCTATATTTCCTCGTCTCTTCCCTAAATGGATCACTGTGCTTTTGTTCTTATTACTCGCTTGTGTTGGAGTGTCTCCTCCCCTTCCAAAATCTTATCTATCCACCGTGACCCAGCAAGAATGTCATCACCTTGGTAAGGCATTTCCTGACTCCACTAATAAGATATGCTCTCTTCCTCCGTAATATCCCATAGCCCATTGTATACTATATTTTATTCTGCTTTGTGCTGGAATTATATGTATTCTCTCTTCATCCCTCCTGTATTCCAATTGGACTGTAGTATAGACCCCCAACCCCTCCTAAGGTAGCAGAATGTTTGGCATGCATTAGGTGCTCAGTAAGGACTTTCACTGAGTCAAATCCAAAAATGTAGAACTCTAGCCTGGAAAAGTATCTACAAAGGACAATCTCTTTTATCATTTGAGATTTCTGTTTGCCAGCACGTACACCATCTGCACCCAAGTCCAGGAATTATTTATACATTTTCCTGATCCTTTACAGAAAAATGGCGGGAGTGATCATTCCCAGAAAACAAAGTTTTTTAAAAGTCATCTTTTTTTAAAGACTACGTGACAAAAATAAGCAAACAGGGTAATGTGGGCAAAGCTCCTGTAACATGCCGTGGCTGCATAGCTCCTAAGCTAAGGGCTATTTTAAAGACCATTTAGACTAATCTTTACCCCAGATCTCAGGAATGAAAACAGCAATCTGCAAAAGTCCATGGATGAAACAACCATCTGAAGTTCAGATCCCTGAACTTCACACTAAAAAGCTAAAAAGACTAAACTCATCCAAGCCTTGGGTTGGAAGTCAGGCAGCAGTTCTCCAATGTTCTTGCTTCAAACATCAGCAGGTGCTTGCATTCTCTTACACTGGGAGGAGAAGTGTGGCAGCAAGAAGTCATCTGGAAGGTAGTTCTGGCTAAGAGTCGGAGGAAGAGGAGAGAGAAAAACAGGTTATCAATGGGAAACACAGAGTCAAACTTTATGAACCAAATAGAATTTCTACAGGTCCAATGATCAACAAGAATTATTTGCCAAGCTGCTATGTGCACCATGCTGTGAAAATAACTGGCACTTATTTCCTCTATCCCTGCCTCTGTTTTGCACCATGTTGTATCACAATTGTCTTCCAAAACTGATCACTCTTTCATGGTCAATAGCAATTCAGAACATTAGATCCTCAGATTTTTGCTAAAAGAATTTAGGCCTTTACAGGTGTTTGTAGATAGACAAATAGCCTAGTGACTAAGGAGACACATTCGTTTTAGTTTCATATTCCAGATCTACCGTATATTAACTGTGTGCTCATCTGAGCTGGTTGTTTTGTGTTAAGATTCCTACTTTCTGCACTTTCAGACCCATTCATTCAGAGTTAGGAAATTTTTAGAAAGTGCAAAGGGACAAATGTTACAAATGCCCAACAGTAGACTACATAAGTACAAATAATTAACCCAACATTCCTTTGCCACTAACATATTCTTCCAACACTAAAAAGTCCAGTAACCTCCTTTTCTTAGTGGTGGCGCCAGTTCAACCACACTCTGGAAGGTATTGGTTTCCTTAAGCACAATGTGGAAGCTTCAGCATAAAAGGGCAGCATGAGGAAAAATGACAGTGTGGAGCTTTGTGGTTTCTAGATCTAGTTGCTCATACCAGAACCTGGGAGGGGGAAACCCCCAAAAGATTAGTCACTTCATCTTGCGCTGCAGAACTCAATTCAGGTTAACAAAGTTTTTGCCAACAAAGGAGATGGGAGAATGGCAGTATTCACTTGCTCTGGACTGAATAAACAAATGTGGGATTTGTGGGCTGACTAATGTCCTGGGATAAACCAGGCAGTCAGCCAAATTCTAAGAGTTTGATGAAAAGACAGCAAGCCCCCACTTTTCTTCATGGAAAGTGCTCCGTTGGAGTATTGATGTCCACAAGGGCAGCCTGGGCCTTCAACTTGCCATAAAGATTCACCCGTATTCAGCATCTGTAATTGAAAACCTAGATCAATTAGAAGAAGATCTAGGTTAGATCTTCTAGTGATAGAAGCTGCATTCTATCTTTTTGGGAAGTGTTAAGTATGTCATTCATCTCCTTCTAGAAATGTGTTATCACTGTCCGTTTTAAATACTACATTACTCTGAAAATATATAAGTAGGCTACTAAAATCTGGCTTTGGTTCTATCTTTCCATTCATTCATTCATTCATTCGTTTCCTTCATTGAGTGCCTTCTACATGCTCCAGGCACCATGTAAGGCTCTGTGGATAAGACAGTGACTGAGTCAGGCACAGTCCATGCCCTTGGGAAGCCCCCAGGCCAGCCTTGACAACTTCAAAGGCACTGGAATAGTAATACAATCTTATAATTTTATTTTTGGTTAGAGGAAAATATTAAAATTTGCAATTTTTTCAGTGAGAAAGGCAACAAACCCTCCAATTAAGGTCACAGTATAAGTTTGTAGGGAAGTCAGAAATAAGAATAAGGGGTTTCCTCTTATCTGGCCACCAGGGTCCCCCACCACGCTGTGAGGACCATAGTCATCACTTAACCCCACGCTAAAGTAGATTTTATTACAAACTGCAGCTAGTGAATGTCAAGGACTAAGTGTCACAGGTTCTTAACTAACTCAAGAAAAATTTCCTAGCAGCAACTGATGTAACCTCCTTTAAATCTATAAGCCTGGCTTATCTACCCAGATCAGAAACATATATGGTATACGCAGGCTGAAAACAAAATTCCTGGAATGAGCCAATGTGAATATAATATAAACTAGAGAGAGAAAGTTTACTGCAGTGACTGATATAAAGGGAGTGTTTTATGGGTCTCCAAAAAATCTCCAACCTTCCCTGAAATGTAGGGTCTTCTTAAGTAGTATTTACCTGCACTGGAGCTTTCACAATTCCCATCTGAAGAACTAATCTCCATGACTTATTAACCCTGCAGAGTCCCAGCAGGAGGCTGCCAAGCTGCAAAGTTAGAGAATTAGTTTTGAGAGACATTATGTGTAACTGCCTTTACAAGGAAATTCAGGTAGATTAGCAGAGATTTTAAGCAAGCCCTTTCACAAAAAACTGGCAAGGAATCTGGGGTTTATGAAGTCATCAAATCAATACCAAGTTTAACATATTTAGGTTAGTCTTGTAAACATAACTCTTTAGGAATAAAGGTATTAACAAAATAAGGTTTGGAAAAGGAGCATGACTCTTGCTTAATTACTACGAAGAGCGGAGGAAGAGTTGAAAGAGAAAGCTATAGGCAAGTTGGAAAAGAGCTATTTCAGGTTTAAAAAGCAAAGAAAGAAAACCTGAGACTGGGATTGGATGATAAGCAGGTGGCAGAAGCCACTCACAAAAAAACCTATTTGACCAGCTGCTCAGCGTGCGCCTTGAAGGAACAAGACGAAGTGCACAGCCCACAAACCAGAGGAAGGCCTGCACAGGAAGTGGGGAGGGAGATAGAGTGCTATGGACTTCAGGACAGGATGAAGGCAGTCCATGTGAGGTTCCAGAAAACCAAGTAGGCAGTACAGGCACCAAAGTGTTTCCTTGTGTCATTAACTCAGGACCACTTCCTGATTTCAAGCACCATGCAACCACGGATGGGAGAGCTGTGCAAACCGGGGCCATTTTTTAAAACCTCTCTCTGTTGTCTGCTTGTCAGAGATGATCAGAACCCTCTCTGAGCGCCTCACAGGGCACACACTGGATCCCACGGAGGTGAGCCATTTGACTGGCAGTGTCAGATTTCTCAGCAAAATTAGATAAGCAGCTTGACTTGACAAGTAGCATGAGGTAGCATAAAGAGCTTCCTCAGACAGTGCCAGAGCATGAGGTGCCAAAAGCCTGAGGTGGTTATTAGAAGATGGTTACCGCCTCTGATTGTCTGCCTACAGCCTCTTCATCGCCAGGAAACTGCCACAGGAGAATCCAGCCAAAGCAATCACTGCTGCCTTGGGAAGGGTTCACCGTTCACGTGAGCTCTTGCTAACATCCTTGCTGTTTGCAAAGTGACTAGACGGGGCAGTGACAGCAATTCCTGTTGTCAGTTAAGGAGAAATTGCCCAACAAGATTTTAACTTTTCACTGAGTTTTAGCCATGCTGTTTCCTTGGTTACCTATCAGCTGGGACTTCTTTGGCAGCCAAGTTCTAGTGCATTTCACTTCCACAGTCATCAAAGCACTTTGAAGGAAGGAAAACCGGAAAGGGGTCAGAACACCCCAGCTCTACCCCTAATCAGCTACAAGGCCTTTGGCCCAGCCAAGTTGCTTCTTTGTGTTCCTTTTTCCTTTAATCATGAAATAGGGTAATATAAAACCTCCCTCACAGGGTTGTACAGAAAGTCACAGGAGAGAACAGATGAGCAAAATGTTACAGAAGGTATATACATACTTAAGTATGTGTGTGTGTATACATACAGCTTTTTAAATGTTTTCCAATTGAATAAAAGTGAAGTGTAGATTTGACAAGTACCTGGTTAAGTTGAGTGACATGGAAAATCTGGATATTTTAGAACAAAAATGCCTCCCTTGGTTTTAGGGGAAAAGACAGTAGTCTAAATTGTTCGGACTATATTTCTTCTCCAAATCCTAGTCACAGAATCTATACAGGACTGACTTTCATGATTGCTAGGAGGCCAGAGACAAAATATTTTGAGGAAAAAATGTTAATAGCTACTGATCATTAAATGTTTACTATATGCTGGCCAATCTATGAAGCATTTGACAGATATCATTTCACTTTCTCTTCATTACAATCCCATAATAACAATATACATTATGCCTAAGTTTATAAACAAATGGAATGTTTGAACTGATATTCAAACTCAAGTCTGTCTGATTTCAGGGCCCTTGATCCTAATCAGAGCCATTCTAGCTCTGTGAAGGACACTGTGTTTCTGTTTTGCCCCAGCTTGAAGCCCTAGTATTTTTGCTTTGGTATTAAAAGTTGGCCCATGTGCTCTGGCTGTCCTGTGGGCCAGGCCCTAGGTGGCCCTCGTGGAGAAGCAGATGGTTACTGGAGGGTGACATGGAGCGAGTGGTGTGAGGGAAGAGTTCTAAGAGGAGAGACCAAAGAAGCTTCAAGAGTAAAGCACTATGGGACTTCTACTCAGTTCTAAAGTGCTGCACTTCTTGGGTAAATGCCACAGAGGTTTGTGTTTAGACAGAACAGGAAGGACCTTTTCCTATATTCTCTGGTCATTCTGTTTAAACTAAAAATATTCTTCAGATGTGGCATTGAGCTGTTCTGGAATTTTATTCAATTAGGATTAATGCCTAAAATGTTGTTGTTTCCATCCCCCACCTGTTACCTACCTCCGATGGTTTCTTTTGAGTTAGATATATTCCAAATAGGTATCCCAATTTTGTCCTAGAAAGCAACAGTGACTCAGGAAAGGTGCTAATATGCTTCACCATAATGGTTGAACCCTAGAATAACCACATAGTATATTAGCATAGTTATTAGATGTTATTTAGAAACACCAACTGGAAAAGGGTTGAACATAGCATTTCAGAATTGAGAGTAACCATAATAGCTGAATGGCTAATGTTTGTTGAGCCCTTACAGAATGGAAAGCATAGTGCCATACTTCTTACACAAATTATTTCATTGAATCTTGCAATATCCCTATGAGGTAAGCACTGTTATCATTCCCATTTTCAAATAAGAAGACTAGGTTTTCAAATAAGAAGACAATATTTCTCATTGTCAAAAAGGCCACCAAAATGACAAAGGAGGGTAGAGTTGAGCAAGAATAATGAAACACTTTCACCTATCTCCCCTTCAGCCTCCTAACTTTTCCAGTGTTCTCTCATATATCTATTCCATCACCCAAGGTGTTTCAAAAATCCATTCATTTGTCCTACCGCTTCCCTAACATGGATTGGTGACTCATGAAATACGAGTATAGCCCACGTAAATATAGCCCAGAAAATTATCCAGAAAAAAAAAACAATAAAACCTTAAAAAAAGCAATTAAAGACATTTAGCTTAAAAGGACCTGAGAACGAACTATGACTCCAAGAAAGGGGTTTACGCAAATTATGAAATGGATTATGAAACCTAAAAACCCAATGGAGAACCCTAACTGCCAGACTAGCAACCAAAATAGACTCTTCCATGCAATTAAAGGAAATTATCCCACTGGAGTTATGCAAAAGAGAAGGAGAGACATTTTGTAGGGAAATGCGGGATCAAGATAGTTAGTCGAATATAATGAAGAGCTTTGGTTGGTGTGCGCCCTTTGGCTGGCTCCCTCCCTCCTAGAGCCTGCCCCAGCTGAGAAATTTCAGACCAGCATCAACCTTAGAGGCACACAACTGCCTGGAGCAAAGAGGTTAGTACAGAAAGACATTTACAGGATGACAGTGACAGTTGTTAGTGAAATCCAGCTCTAAAATATACCCAATTACTTACATCATCCCTGGGGTTTCCAACTTAATATTTTCTCATCCAATGTCTAACCACAGAAAAGCTGGATCTCAAAATCTCCCTAAAGGGAAAATACTTATGAAGAAGTTATATAGTAGGTCCTTGTTTCTTTTTTATTATTGTTATTAATTAGCTATGTTTTACAATATACTTTCCTTAATAGAGACAGTGTGAATCATAAAATAATATAAGGAATTTTGTACAATAATATAAACCAGAGCTATAAGAATCATAATGAATAATTATTGTAATACATTTTAGCATTTGTAACGTGGTCTAGTGTTATAGACTGCTCTGCCTATTTCGTACTTTTTGCTTGATGAATTCAGCACAAGTGGTGAGTTCTTCAGCTCACTAGTTCTTGGAAGCATGGAGTTGCAACAGTGGTGAAAGGGTATCTCTTCAATGCCCAAGTCAAAGTTAAATCTTGGAAATAATGGCTTCTTTCTCACCAATTCACTGGCATCCAGACTTTCCCTCTAAAACTTGTGAGGATGAAATACTTATATCAGTATATAGATGGACGCAAAGAATCAGTGTCTCCTTTGTACACAGTTGTTGCAACAATATACATACACGAAACTCTAGGGCTTGTGAAAAACTGCTGGGTACAGAAAAAAATAAAGAAAGAGAAGAAAAGGGAAGAAAAGAGGAGAGGTGAAGAGAAGAGAGGAGAGGAGAGCTTGGTCAAAGACAGGAGATGAAAAGGCTCTTTTCATTTATGTCTATTAGTGTCATGAGTTTATCTGCATTACATACATTATATCTTTATTATAATTCTGGAGGTAATTTGAATCACCCTCACTTTTGAGAAAAAGAAATCTGTGCTCAAATAAGTGAAGTAAGCTACACTACTAAAAGGTGTCAACCCCAGGATTTGATCCTAGATCTCCTCGATTTTAAAAACACTCCTTCTCTTTCATTGTATCTTATTACCTCTCTCTCCAGGAGAGCGCTTCTTTGCTGTGCACTTTTAATTCTTTAAGAGCAGATAACATACATCTGGTGGCAAGAAGACAGAAATCGTTTCAGCGATCTCTACTACTGAACCAGAATGAGGTTTATTCTTCTTCTCATCAAAAGAGTGACTGGGTGTAGGAGACAGAAGAGGCAGGTGTTAATCCTGAGATCTGGCTATGACCTAAACATAGCGCTCATTTCCTAATCCCCCTTCTTAGACCCCTTTATCACCTTGGACTGTGTGTGGAGTGGAGAAATACATTGAATGTAGTATACCTCTACTCAATAAATAGAATACAATAGTACCACCTTTCCATTTTAGCACAGATGCCTAGTTAAAACCTACGCACCAGATCCTCCTGCCTTTTTCCTCTCTTGAAGCAACTATCTATACAAGATCAAGTCTCTATGACAACCTTAGCTGTTCCTTGAGGGGACAGGTAGACACTCTAGTGGTTAAGTACATGGGCTTTGGCATCACATCCAGGGTCAAATTCAGGCTCCATTATTGATGTGGCCTTGAAAGGGCAAATTAGTTTACTTCTCTGATCTTTTTGTGGTTTCTCAATCTCTAAAATGGGGATAATAATATCTCATGGTATTGCTATTAAAATTAAAGAAAATGATATGCATAAAGTTCCTAGCATGATGTCTAAGACAGAATGAAAATCAGTATATATCTTTTGAATTACTGCTCTGATCTAGCTCAATGAACTGTCAAGTAGACAAATTACAGTACTTTGAGGTAGGTTTAAGGTCTAGGGAATCATTCTAATGGCTTTCCATTTGCTACAGGGAAATTTATCTGGAGGAAAAGAAGCTGTTCAAAAAAGCTGAGAGCTTTCTCAAGAGACCTGAGCTGTTCAGTTTGTCCCCCACTTTTTCCTAAGTCCAGTGCAAACAAAATTGCAGCCTATTAAATATTTAGTATTTAATATAGGCAATGAATGCATTTTAGGTCCAATCCATGATACTTCAGTGTAGTATTGTATTATTGTATGCATACATAAAATATTGTTTAATGAAGGTGCATAGTGACTTATGAGGATTTTAAAGAGCTTGGACCACAATTTTGAGCAATTTACATCATGGTAGAATTTTACAGTTTTGTAGCTTCACTTTTATAACATATTGCTGAGTCTGTATGGTTTATTTAACACTGAGATCTTGGTGAAGAGTACAACCTCCAAGGATAACTTTAGATTTTAAATTATCTACTCTTTGACCTGCGTTGTAGCAAAGAGTGGGGACAGCCTGTGTATTTCACTACTTCCTCCATCAAAACCACAACTACCACCAACACCCAACCTATTACTGCCCCCCAACCTACTCCACTTCTTAAGTATTGACAGTTGAAAAAAAAATCAACTAATTTAATGAAGCTAAGTTATTTGAACATATGCTGATATAGTACTATGAATTACCATTAATAATAAATACCTGTACCAAAAAGCAAGAGGTTATAGTGGTGACACTAGGTGAGACTACAGGAGGGTGCAAATCCCACTTCCACTGCTAATTAGCAGTGTGGAATCAAATGAATTAACCTCTCTGAGCCTCAATTTCTACATCCACAAAATCTAAACAGATTCAAAACAGTGAATTTCATTAGATTAGATTAGATATTTTGATTAGATAGTCTTGTGTCTGATATATAAAAACACTCAACAGACAGTAGCTACTCCATGCTAGAATACAAACAATTCATTTTCACCTTATAATTCCACTCCTATTTACCTTTCCTCTTTTTTAAAAATCTCCATATTTTTCCTTTTCACTCTTACTCCTACTATAGTATTTGTGTTTGTAAAACCTCCTTAAGTCCTCTGTGAAGGGAGACTAGATATTAAGGAAAAAAACAGACACAAATAAATAAATAATATCTTTCTATTTCTTTCTCCAAAGAAAAAGTTTCTAAAATAAGTATTGATCTTGTGTATGTGTGGTGGACAATTGCTTGGCACTTTTTAACTTGAAAAAAAGTGGTGTTCTCAGGATGATTGTGGGAAAGTCCTAATGAAACATAGTCAGGCACCTTTGCCTCCAAACCTCCTTTCCCAGCCAAGATGAAAACTATGGGTTCAACATTTCCACTCTAACTGACTCATTTGGCAGGAAAAGAAGTCCAGATGCCAAGAATTTAAAAAAAAAAAAAAAAAAAAAACTGGTGCAGGATAAAGGCACAGGAAGGAGGAGGGGGAGGCAGGAGAAGCAAGTCATATTCCATCAAGTTATAAAAAACCAATCCTGAAGATTAAAAAGGAGGATGCCCTGAACTTCACGGCCAAAATCAGGGTCCTGGAAGTACAATACTTCTTAAAGTATACTTCACACCAAGGAGTCTTAAGAACTACTGTGGTTTTTTACAGAATTACTGTGCTATAATTCAGTTGTTTACAGGAAAATAACAAAAAATATACGTCAACCTACACAGGAAAGTCAAAGGTAAAAACCTCCAAAACGTTCATGTTCAAATATACTAACAGAGCCAAAGCTGCACTTTAATTAGACTACTGTGAAAAATAAAGTATGCTTACACAAGTGTATATGTGTGCCTAAACTCATCAAATTGTATACCCTAATTATGTGCAGCTTTTGTATACAATTCATATTTCAATAAAGCTGGGGAAAAAAGAAAAACAATCAGAGTAATTGTTTGATAATTTAACTATATGAAACAATTAGCATATTTTAATCTTTTTCTACGCAGCTTATAATCTTTAGCTAATTTGTTCCATAATAATTGCTAAAGATAGAGTCATTATTTCTTACAGCTCCTGCCATTTTTGTAAATGTCTAATAAAAGTATTTAACCAACATACTCCACACAACTTTAGATTCTTCACCTTTCTTGTTTTGATCATTCTGAAATACATTGTCTGTGCTGGGAATACATAAAGTGACAATGGACAGCCTATTGTTCTAGCTATCTAAGTCTTTATTATTCACCAAAGTATCAAATATACTGTCTTTAACACTTTTATAGGGAAGATAAGTAATGGAATGAGGTTTGAGTATCTAGAAAGTTCATGTCAAAGAAGAGTTAAAAGGCAGGTTTATGGGGTATATCATACCATTTAGTCAAAAAACGATTATTTAGCACCAACTAAGTACAAGGCACTCTGCTAAAAATGCAGAGTGAGAAACCAACCGTACTTGGAGTTCACCATGTATTGGAAGCAAGATGCAGGTACACAAACAAAAACAATTGTGTATCGTAAATTTTATGATGGACATACCAATTACGGAAACACAGAGAAATTCCTAATTATTGCTGGGTTTCACTATTTTTCCTCTGTAAAGTGAGGGAGTTGTCTTATTTCCTTAGGTCTCTTCTAAATCTAATATTTTGTGATGATAAGTTTATAAAAATATTTATTTCGGTATTTTTCTAGCAGAGAGCTGGAAGATTTTTGCGTTTAATAAATTGGGTACTGAGCCAGCCCTGGTGGTCTAGTGGTTAAGATTCAGCGCTTTCAGAGCTGAGGCCCGGATTCGTTTCCTAGTAGTGGAGCCACACTACCCATCTGTCAGTTATCATACTGAGCAGAACTAAAAGCTAACAACTAGGATACACAACCATGTACTGAAGCAATAAAAAAAAGGTAAAAAAAAAATAAATAAAAAATAAGTTAGGTACTGTGCCAGAGAATGCAAAATCTTTTGAACAAATACCCTGGGTCAGTAGGACAAAGATATTCTCACCAATTAACAACTGAGGAAGCAGAAAAGCATGAGCTAAAAAAAAGAAAACAGGATTTAATCTGATTTCTCCTGCTTGATCCTGCATACCTAGAATAGGTGTAATTGACGCTAACACCCTTTTTCTAGGATTATAATTTTGTTTGACTAACAGCAAATATATTTGATAAAAAGTTTTTTAATCTGCCACCATCCCACTCCACTTTTCATAAAATTAATCGGGTGTGAAATCTCAGCTAACTAAAGAAAAAAATAAATAGTAAAACATTATGGCACGTGTTAGTTACAGCTGCCCTGGGCAAAATGAAGTTTCACTTTTACTGTTTCTTTTTTCCTGCCCTTTGGCCTCACATTTCTGTGATATGCATGCCTGAGAGAGTTGCAAAGATTAAATAAGATAAAATTAAATGACACACGTAAAGCTGTCAATAAACAATAGCTCTTGTTACCATTGCTATGATTATGAACATTATTTATGCATTTTAGTTTTTTCTGCCATTCCTCATTCTCAAAGGTGGGTCCTACATGTAAAGCTTCCCAAAGCATGTCATGTGTAGTGCCGAGAGCACTTGAGAAGATCTGGGGATGCAAACAGACGAAAAATGTTTAACTTAGTAGTCATACATTTATATTAAAATATATTAGAAAATTTTAGAGATAACATATCAACCTAGTGATTTAACAGATACTATTATTACTAAATTAATTTAATTAAGTTAAAAACAGTAGTATATTTACAGAAGCACAATAGTACAGGTGGTATGTGAATATAGCAAAAATTATAAAGATGGGACGTGAACAACTAAAGTTTGGGAAACAATTAAATAGAGCATAAACAACTACTTTCACAATCTAAGGAGTGGGGAGGTAGTGTCACATTTTGAAAGAGGCAAATCTCTCACCTACTAGATTACATATAAATTTCTTAAGGGAAAACTCAGTCTTCATCAACCCAGTATATTAATATGTGCTTAACAACTGAATGTTGCATAGATTTGAAGATAATTGAAACAATGTGTGTGTGTGTGTGTGTGTGTGTGTGTGTGAAAGTCTTCAATCAGAACATTACCCTTATTCAGAGAGTTCTTGATGGAGAAAAAAGTCTTATAAAGGCAGCAAATATGGAAAAGCCTTAAACTGTAATTCATATCTTATTCGACACCAATGATTTCTCACTAAACAGAAAAACCTATAAATATGAGACAATCTTTACTGGTGTTTAAAATGCATGGGTTAAAAAAAAAAAAGCTCTCAAATTACTAATGTTTATGGGGAAACTTTAGCCAATCACCCTTCACAACATTGGAAAAGTCCAAGCACACTGTAGCATTCAATAAATTTTTGTTAAATGAATGATTGATGTGGACATTATACCTACAAACAACCTAAAGTTTCATAATCATGTAAAGTATAGACCTGGTAGCTCTTTACAATTCTGGGGAAGAGGGGGAGCTAAAAATTAAAAGAAGCAGATGAAATTACAGTTCCTGTATAAACAGTGTTGTAACAGTGTTACAATGATGGCCTATTAATGGGAATGTCATAAAACTCTACTGTAAATAGATGTTCAAAGCATGTGTACATTTCATAGGCAAGGCATTACATTACCTAATCACATATATTAAAGATTTAATTGATTAGGAGAGTTTAAGCATAGTCATTCTTGTATGATCGTGCCACAAAAGAGTCAGAATTCAGAGACTTTTGCTGAAATATAAAGGCTTTTTGAGAAGTAAGCCCAGTGATATCTGTCTTGCTTTCTTTAACATGATAAGGCCAAGGCGAATATTATGGTTAAATTTTTTTATCTTACTACTGGGTCTGAGTACCTGTGAGACAACATCCTGAAGTCACTCAGAGACAGTGTAGATGGAGCCCCTTGAGAGTGATACTTCCAGCAGCAGGGTTGCAGTGGTGGCCGTTGGGCTGGGTGGAGTCAGTCTACCACAGGGAGGGTGGGGCTGACTCTGAACTCACAGTGAAACAGATGAACTGGTCTTCATGCATTCGTTAATTTCATGTGTTGAAATCTATAAACATATTTCTCTGCCATACCTTCCGAAAGAGCATGTGTGCACTTTCTGCTTTTCAAAGACAGAAGTAATAAAGATTGGGATTACTGAGCTCTGTGAATTGGAACATTTTTCACTGAGTATTATAATTATTCATTTGTAAGTGCTTGAAAGCAGGAAATGTCTGGTTCATTATATTTCCAGAGCCCAGGTCAGTGCCTGACACACTATAGGTATTCAGTAAATATTTGTTGAATGAATGAATGAATTTATAAATGAATGCTTGAGCCCCTAGAAAGTTGGAAGAACGAGGGATTTGAGAGGAAATAGGAAAGAGAACTTCTGAGACCCACTTATTTCGTGGCCTCTTCTGCCTACCCAGCCCAGCAACGAGAGAGCCAAGCAGTGATCTCACCCAAAGAACCTGCTGGGCTAGTCCAGTCAGTGGGTGAGGTGAGTCCTGCCACTCATGTCAAGCACAGTAAACTTGGCTAATATATTCCCAGAAGTACAGTGTGACTGCTCTCTCCATCCAAATCTGCCCTGGTAGGCCAGATCTAATTATCCACCGTGGAATTTGGCCAGTTACACTGAGATTATGGTATGTTGAGAAATTTGAACTTTAGCCACACATAAACAAAAGCACAGGGACCGGGCAATTCCCTATGGCTTCTGGGTGATTTTTGAATTTTTTGTCAAAAGGAAACAGTTGCTTTGGAGTCTGTGAGTTTTCTTCTCAACGAGAGGGAAATGGAAGTCAACTTGATTCAGTTTTTGAATGTAAACTGTCTTCAAATATCTTTATTAAAATAATTTAAATGTATTGAATAATACCTGGAATCTACATAAAATACAGCACCCTTTATTAATCATCAAAAAAAAAATCATGTTAAGTGCCCAGAAAGATACAAAATAAGTAAGATACAGTCTCTAGTGTGGCCTTTCTCAGTCAGATTTCAACAGAAGTAGTTGAAAGCCCTAAGAAAACATTCTCCTTCTTGCCTCATTCATAGATGCAGAAAGGTTGTCTTTCAAATTTACAATAGAAGATCACTCCAAGCATATTATCATATGTCCCATGTGGTAGAATTAAAAAAAATTTAATGTTCCTTTTTAAGCAAATTTTCCTGGTAAATAAAAATTGTCTCAGGCTTATGCTTGTGTGGTATTCTCAAGCTTTGTGGGTACAGCTGGGCAAAGTCCTCTCCATAAACAAACTAGAGGCTGGTGGGAGCTTCCTTCACTTTGGAAAATGGTTCACAGTAGGATCCCAACAGCTTGACAATTTCCACCGTGCATTCCACCTTTCTTCACCCTGTTGGAGAGGTTCAGGTACACATGTAACATTCAGTCTCCTCACTACCTCAGAACTGACTCATTGCCTTTCATTTTCTCTCTTTCCCTTTCCTCCCAATATACCCCTTTTCTCTTTTGCTTTGATGGGCATCGCTTTGCAACATGCCTTCTCCTTATCTCTGTTTTATCTCTTATACCATCAACTTCTCTGGTACACTTGTTTTCTGTTTTCATGGGAATTTCTGCCTTGGCAGAGAGTTATTTAGTGAGAGGGAGGGAGTGGCATGAAACCCACAGAAGGGATTAAGAAAAGTCAGAGAAAGCAAAGCTCACTCTATTGGCAGTGAAAAATGATAGAAGGAATGCTGGATGGAAATCAGAAAACCTGGGGATCGGTTCTGGCACCAAGGATTACCCTGTGGCCTTGGAATTCCGGGAACCTCTTGAGCATTTCAGTTTCCTCATCTGCATAATTAGCATGCTAATACTGGTCCTGTCTACCTAACAGAAATGACAATAAAATCCAACCAGACTGCAGGGGAGTTTTTTGTTGCATTAATTTATAAGTTGTATCTCTCTGTATCACATGAGATGTGGCGGTTGAGGATGTGAGACACTCGGCTGCAAAGGAGACACTCGTGCACACCAACTGTCTCCAGCCTTCTTGCCTGGACTGGACTAATGCAGAGATATTTAGGAGTTCAGTCCTCAGAGTACAAAGAATCGATACATATCAACAATCCTGCCATCTTTAGCATACTCTGTCTAATTGGTTGGCTTCATGAAGCTTCTCCCAGCCTGCGTTATTGACAGTCTGATGCTGGCCATGATCTCCTTTTCAACCCAGAAGCTCTGCCCACACCCCAGCTGCAGTCTGGTTGTTTATGAGCATCTGGATCAGACTAGAATTGAGTGGAGTAATGTCACTCTGGAGTCATTGGCTTGGGTTCAGACACTGGCACTATAATGAAATAGCTGTGACACCTTCAATTGGTCTTTAATTTCTCTGAGGTTTCATTTCCTAATTTGTATAGAGAAGGCACTAATACCTACACTGTAAAGGGACACGATGAATACAAAACCATAAAGCTTTATTATAACCCAAGAGTTAAAAGTAATATATATCACAAATATGTATATTTAGGATTGTCCATGTATTTGAGTTACAGTCTCTTAAAAACAAAAGATTTTAAAGAGAGGTAGCCATGCAATTAAAAATACACTTTGTGGTTTTTTTGAGCTCATAGCTCTTGAATAGATTATTAAATCTGCACTGGCACAATAATTAAGCCTAGTAGGTACTTAATTATTTTTTAATAATTAAATGAGTAAATAATCGAATGAATGAATGAATTCTACTGGTTTGGAGAAATGTTTAATTTTACATCTCTCCTCTAGGTGGCGAACTGATACCTCCTACAGTGTAGCATCGCATTTCCTGTCTCCACAACTGACATATGAAAATTGTACTAAAATAATCCATAATTTTATGTCTGTCACAGTGTGGAAGTAAGCAACCATAAATGTATTTTCTCCCAAAGTTATCTCTTTATTTTTACATCTTTAAGCTTCTTGTCAAAAACATTGTTTAGAGAAAATCATTAAGAAATATGATTGTGTAACTACTATAAAGAAATAGAATTGTGCAAGAGACTTTTCAAAGCACTTGTGCAAGATTGCTTTGAATACTTTCAATTTTCATGGCCTACTCTTAGGAAAACATTGTTTTGCTAAGTTCGTTATTTTCCTAGGGTATTCATTTTCCTCTAAATATGAAAAAAATAAAAGTAATTCTACTAATCATGATTTTTTTAACTAAGCCCCAAATATATGTTTTTCCTCCAGATTCACTGTGACAGAAACAGATAAAATTGAATAAGAGCTGAATGCATTATCCTGTAAATTGAATATAGAAGAACAATCAAATGAGATAAATTAACCCAAATACCTTGCTTTAATTTTCCTTCAAGCCAGGATATGAGTTCCCCGAGTGATTTAAATAATGCCCCTCAATCTCCACTTCCCTTTATGATGACGTAGTCTATATTTTCTTATACAGGAAATACAAAGGAAAATGTTTTAGAGTGCCATGAAAGCTGAAGGGCAAAGCTAAAATGCATCCAAGAGCACACCAAACAGGAACAGCAAGAATTGAAGATGCCTGTCCTGTTTCCAAAGGCAAAGGAGGAGATGAGTAAAAAGAACAATGACATGTTATAGCCCAAGAGCTAAAATTAAATACGTGTAAACAATTCTTGTTGAAACTAGAAGCCAATGTAGATTAGGCCAACCAGGTAAAGAGTTCTTTCCTGCCAAAACATGCCAGGATAAGAGTCACCGAGCATTGAGACATGGCGAGTGATAGAAGTGAGGTTAACACTAGAAAACCACAGAGGATTCCGAACTGGTGTGGCAGCTCTTCAATTCCACGTTAAAGTATATCACATGTACCTAAAACCCGTATTTCTTCTTTATCCCACCCAACAAGCTGAAAGCCATTTGTTCAGATACAGGAATCTGAATGAGAATTTCTAGCTTATGTATAATTATTTCTCTAATACACGTTTCTTGAGTAACCACTCTGGGCGAGGCCACATGGTAGAAGCCTTGAATAATACAAAGATGGAGAAGGCATGGTCCCTACCCTCAGAGGAGCGAGGAAGACAGACATGTACACAAATATGAGTAACCAAGGGAGAAGGAGAGAGAGAAAGGCACTAAGGCCAAATTACTGTGTTGATGTGAAAATGGAAGTCACCTTTAAATCCCATCCCACAGCTGGGTTGGTGACCAGAACCCAACCATAGTGATAGTTTTTGCTGGATTTCAAATTAAACCTACACTGCTGAGTCTCTGATGCAGCCAAATCATGGAAATAGACCTGAGGTAGGAATAAACATCTAAAACACCTTTCCAAAAGCATTTTTGGCTTCTTTCATTAAATCGTTTTCACAGGTCTGCAAAAAGCCAGAAGTTATGGAAGAAAACACCATCCATTAAATTAATGTATGATTCCTAAGTTTGTCATGAGCATACAACTATAAACCTTTCTAAGTAAACTAAGAAACCAGCTAAATATCCATTAATAGGGGAGTGTAAATAAATTATAGAGTATCTCAAACAGTAATTTTAAAACAATGAGGTAGCTTAGCATAGAAACACTTCCATATGTATAGATGTGAAAGAAAACAACCAGAAGGAAAACATTTAGGCTATAAACTTGCCTTATTATTTGATGCAACTTAAACATTTCTTCTAAAGGTTAGCCAAAAGCGGAAAATGGCGCAAATGTGTAAAATAGTATGAACTATAGTTCATTCTTTATTTATCACTATTATGTTATACCTCCAAAATTATTATGATTTAAAGTGAACTTTTTATAAAAAAATTTTTGGTGTTTGGATTGGTTATTTTACCTACCAAAAACATATTTTGTCTTGAAGTGCAGTGTGTGAAGACTTTTAACATTGTCCCTAAATATGACTAAGTTGTTTTAGATCATTTCTCTTTACATCATGTTTAAAGCCTTCAATCTAAGTAGCCCATAAGCACACTATAATTTCAATCTGAAAAGAGAAAAGTGACCTTTGACCCAACTTCTGTTATTAAATGGATATCCTGCTCCATATCAGCCCAAAACTAATCTGTTATCATTTGTCTTTACTCTTCATTATAAAAAAGGAGAAAGAAAAAGAAGAGGGAAAGGGGTTCCAGAAAAGAGAGGAGAAAAGGACTAACCATCCTTTCCAATAGTAGGAATTGAAAGTTGTCTGTTAAATGTAGCCCTTTCATTTATGGTGTGTCACCAACCCAGGACCCCTTCTGTGGTTTCTGCTTTATTGTAATTAGTACAATTTTCTCTTTTAATAAAAAAATTCTCTTTGAGTAAGTTCATGTCTACAATGACTCAGGACCCTCAGATGTGACTATAGCCTTCTCTCCTTCTAGGGAAATTTATAAAGATAAAAAACAAGTCTCACTTCTGTAAGCCAAATTTACCTCTAGAAATGAGGCAGCATGCCACAGAAAGAACACCAGTATGGCATGCACAGGATGTGGGGCTCAGCCCAGCAGCTCAAATCAACTGGTGACCTTTCACAAAGAAGACAAAGGAAAATACCCACAGAAGGAGAAACTACTTTGGTGCCAATATTACACAAGTAGAACAGGTGCATCCACCCACTCCTGGTACCACAGCCCAAGCTGGACACACCCAGACCTTCTCACTCACAGGGCCACCAGGGCTGGTCTGAATTCAAGTCAACAGGAGCTGTTTGCCATGGGGATAGGTGAGAGCTATGTTTAATGCCAATCAACATATGTATGATTATCCAACAAGTAAAATAGGGAGGTAAAACAAAGACATGCACCCGTATCTCTACAATTATTTTGAAAAGGACTTGAAGTACAGAAACTAGAACTGAGAGAGAATGGTATTAGCTCAATAAGTACGAAATAAGCACCAACACTCTCTAAAGCAACTTTCTAATTCCAGTAGAAGAATCTTCAGTCATGAACCAGCAAAACACAATGCCAGCTGCCCTCAACAGCACTTATTGGCTTACTGTAAATGCGTTAGTTAGACCACAAACAACCCAAAAAAAAACCTGAAAGAAATTAAAATAATAATACCATAATGATGATAATAATAATTATAGTTACCATTTATTAAGCACCTGTTAGGTGTCGGAGAGTTTGTTATATTTAGCTACATAGCTGAATCTTCACAATAGTCTTGGGAAGTAGTTTTTATTATTCCCATTTTACAGATAAGAAAACTACATCAAATCTAAATTAAATATCTTTTCCCAGAATACCCAGCTAGAGTGAAAGAGTCATAATCAAACTCCAACTGAACTCTTTCCACTCTACCAGGGGTCAGCAAACTATGACACTTGTGTCAAATCTCTCCTGGTGCCTCCTTTCGTAAATAAAGTGATATTGGTGCTCAGTCATTCTCATTCATTTCTGGGTCATCTATGGCTGCTTTGGTTCTGCAACAGCAGAGTTGAGTAGTTGTGACAGAAACCATATGGCTCACAAAGGCTAAAGAATTTACTATCTGGCCCTTTACAGAAAAAGTTTGCCAACCCCTGCTCTGCAATATGCCATTAAGAATTTTTCAATGGTTGAATATAGTAAATACTTTCAGAGAGTCATGAAATTTTAAGAAATGGAAGTTCACTGCAATCAATTTATTTGTTAACATCTACCCTAAGACATTCTGCCACGCATAGAGCTTCTACTCCTTAAAACTCAGTTGGGGAAAGAATATTTGTGTTTCAGAAAACAAGAACCTGAATTTTATTGACTAATTCTTTCATCTCCTCCGCAGTCCTACCTCCGGCTTCTCCTCATCTCAAGTTCTCACAGGACACCTCACCAAACTAGGCACCTAAGAGAGAAAGAGAGAGGAATACAATGAAACATTATTGCTGTAGCTTCACGGCACTTCCATTCCATTTTCAGATCACGACCACTTGCCCCAGGGGGACTCTGAAGGAAACACGCCAAATCTAAGGGTTTACTTAGTTTAGGCTTGCCAGATTGATGCAAGCCTGGTGGATGCATATATAGACTAGAATAATAGAACTGTAATATGGAAAGCACATCAGGTAATATCCAATTGAGATGATTCCGTTTATCGATTAAAAACAAAACACAAGAACCCAGCAAAGCTGGGTGACTTGTCCAAGGTTAAATAGGTAGCAACAGAGAAGCGGTTTCCCTGGTCCGTTCTACCACACACTGCACAGGATCTGTTTCAAGTCCACAACAATATCCTATCCAGCAGCTTCCACATATTCATTAATCTCATGTACTTTATCAAGGCCACAACTTTGATGGAAAGAGTAACTTTGGGGAATCAGGCAGATTTGGGTTCAAACCCTGCTCTGGTCACTTGCTACTTGTATAAACTTAGGAAAGTCAGTAAACCAGTTTAAGCCTCAGTTTTATATAAATAAAATATAGTTAATTGCCCCTTGAGTGTAAAGATGATGAAATGAGATAGCACATTCAGTGCCTAACAAGGTATCTAGCACATAGTAGGCACTTTCTCAATACATGGCTACCACTAGTATTGTTGTTAAAAGAGAAGTAAAACTGCATCATCTCAGTCTCCTCTTGGACCCCAGTCAGTAAGTGTGGGCAGTTGGGCCAAGTAGCATCTCATGGATCAAGTATAGTTGATAACCTGCTGGCTGCATACTATAAAGGTATTTTCACTCTGAGGGGAATTCACTCAGTTTTCACCTGAGAAAGCTAAATGTTAATTTTCTAATCAACTCTTGTACCATTTCCATATAATTGTTATTATATGTTATGATTTATGGACAGCTTTGTTTTTAATTATGAGGTTTTTATTGGAGAGACAGGTTTCGGGGTGAGTCTGCCATGTGACTTGCCAGCACTTGTTAAAAGTTTTTACAGTGTGACTCATTTACATGTGTGTGTGTGAGTTTAGGAGTGCTGTTATTAAATTTTCCCGGCATATAGTGAGGAATTTCTCATTCAAGTTCGTCCATATATACACATCCCCCACTACCCACTCTATCCCTTCAGATATCCCACTCCTCCACCATTTATCAAGGGCTAGCTTCAGATTATTTTCAAGGTTTTATACAGATAGACTCACTTGGAATGGTCCTTGCCTAATTCCCTGTAGCTACTTGGTCATGTGAAATAGAAGCAAACACTGCTCAACCGTGACAATCTTTCAGGTAGTGTGGTGGATGGAAAAGCTAAGAGAAATCAGTAAGACAATGTAAGGTATGGATGTTATTTCCTTATGCTTAGTGTTTTTAATTTTGTAGAGAGCGTACCTGCAGAAAAAATCATCTTCACATCGAAGTCAGCAAGTGAGAGATCAGTGCTATAAATTGCCTACAGAAGAGAAGAGAGAGAGCACATGAATACACAAAGCCCATAAAAGAATAAAGACACTTCCTTAAGTAAACGAAGACAAAATGGAATAGACAGCAATGATGCAACTCCATGATGATTCAATAATACCAACAGCCAAACCTTTGCTACACATGAACATGAAGACTACATATGAAGCCCGGGGCAGGGCATTATGGAAAGGTACAAGTGATAACCTTTTACAGATGCAGGAGTTTTCTTTTGTGATGCTGTTGACTTTGTTTCCGACTGCTCTATTGATTAAAAGTATGGGGAAGAGTAGAAGGAAAAAAGGGAGGGAGGGAAAGAGAGAGGGAAGGGAGGAAAGAATGGGAGAATAAGAGAGAAAGAAAAAGTGTTTAGTGTTAGAGTCCATTAGAACTGGAAGAACATGGGGCCCATGCACAGCAGCGTTCACTTGATTCCACCTCCACTGAATCACTTCGGAAATGACTCCTGTAGACTTGTGTTATATATTGCTGAATAAGCAATTAACCCCCACCACCCCCCCAAAAAAAACACTGGTGGGTCAAGGTTCTGGGGATGGCTTAACTGGATCCTCTGCTTCACAGTCTCTCACAAGGCTGCAGTCAAGGCATCCATCAAGGCTGGGGTCTCATCTGAAGGCTCACTCGGGAAAGGATATGCTTCCAAGCTAATGCATGTGATTGTTGGCAGGATTCATTTCCTTGAGGGATGTTGAACTGAGGGCTTCAGTTCCCTGCTGTCTTCTGCTGGAGGCTGCCCTCAGGTCCTCTCTCCTACGGCAGAAGAGCTTCTCTCCTATGGCAGCTTGCTTCACCATAATCAGCAAGAGAGAGAGAGTCTTCTAGCAAGACAGAAGTCACAATCTTTTGTAAATTAATCAGGGAAGGGACACCTCCTTTAAGTTGCCATATTCTATTGGTTAGAAAGCAGCTACTCAAGTAAAGGGGATTACACAAATAACTTGGCCAAAATCAGTCAGCTAGAAAGTAGCAGAGCTAGAATTTAAGCTCAGGTCTACCTAAGTCCAAAGCCTGTGTCCATACTACCCTGCCAGTAAAGTTTTAAAGCACTGAACTTCCACTTACTTTGACCACATCCCATCTTTTTTTTACTTCTTATGGTTTTACATTTTGACAACGTTAAATGTTTTTCTCTGAAACGTGGGAAAACATATCAACACCTGGGCATTTAAGATAAGGTCAGAGAATGAGCCATTTTTTCCAAATACACAGACAGGACATACAACTAAGTAGAATAAGAGAAGCAATTGCTTCCTGGCCCAAACTTTTTCATCCTACTCACTCCCACGGGCGGAGGAGCAAACAGAAAGATAAAGTTTAGACACTTCCTAGGGCTCCTCCGAGGCAGGGATGTTGGTATTCACCACTTCCCCTATATGACCTCCCAACCAAGGACAATTCTATAAGCAAAGAAAGAGCACATTACACATGGGCTCCAAACACCTGGTGAGCGTTTTAACTGCAAAGAACTCTCTCCTCAAGAAAAGACAACATCCGACTTCTGCTTTTTCAACTTGACATGTAATTTTGGTTGAAACCAAGTATTCCAAGTGATAAGGCTAACTGAAATGTGATTCTCTTTCAAAAATAACTTGGAGCTTTACATCTTTATATCTAAAAAAATAGACTTGAAAATCCATTTTGGGAAAACTGATTACTAAAGTTATAGCTCACTAACCAGTGGGAAATAGAATTCAGGAGATTGCAGAGAGTGGAATGGTCCCATATAGGAAATATTACTTTCTATACTCAGATTATATTCATTTTGTAACACTATTCATTTTGTAACAGAAGGCAAGTTTTTGCTCATTTGAGTCATGGAATATTAATGTCACAATACTCAGACCTTAGTGATTACAAATACAAGGTAAAATAAAGTTGTAAAAATACAAGGTCAGAAATACATGAAAACAGAAAATTATAAGTAAATATTTGAAAACAGGTCATTGAAATATTTTTAATAACATACAGGTTAAATTTAGAAGAGATGTTTTCCCATTTCTCTTCTCTTCCCACACAGCCCTGGAAGACAATCACAAACAGCAGTAGGTATGTGCCTCAGTGGTGCATACCACATTGACTACCACAAAGAGAGTCACGGAGATCGGGTCAGAGACCAGATGTGAGAAGCCATCATAAAGTGGCCACCAATGTTCTCTCTTCTTTGAATCCTTTAAAGAGTCCTGGCCTGTGTTTCTGTAGAACATCCAGCAATCTGGATTTGTTAGACTGGCTCCTCTGTGATTAGATTCGTGTCGATGTCAAGAACCCCACTCAGATGATGGGGGGGTCATTTGCATATGGACAGGCTCTCTCATTTGGTTACAGTGATAACCACCAGATCTCTCTCTCTTGAAAAGCACCTTTTCACCACATACACCAGAGGCGTGAGACCATGAGACTATTCCCAACCACGGTCTATTGTGATCCTGTGGGGTCACAATATGGTCATTTTCTAATTCTAGGATTCGCTCTATATTTATCAGCTGCCATCCTCTAGAAAGAGAACCTTTGCGCCCCCCCCACCCCCGCCAATCCATGGATTATTTTTTTAATTTAGTGTGGTTTAAATTGCATCATCATTCTTTTTGATGCTTAAATTGTCCCAAATTAAGCACGTCAGAGAAAAAAGTTTATTTTTAAAAATATGGCAGTGTTATGATTTTATTATGCCATAATCAAACAATCTGTAAGAGGTTTACAGGTGTATGATGATGTTTTCATTTATATTTATCATTGTTATTATTATTCTTTAGTAACTTATTTATATCACATCAGGGAAAGGAGTTGGATATCTTTAGTCAATTCAAGTTGATCATGGTACAGGTTTCTGAAGTGACACTACATGAGATTATAAAATATTTGACAAACTATATGTGAAAATCAGTAATACTGTATTATAAATATATCTAATACTTAACTGTTAAATTTCAAGTGCTAATTTGAGATTATGTCTCAAATTAAAAATCCTAAAATTGCCTTTATATTGATTATGTTTTCGCTAACTCCTGATTTTAATTTATTTTGAAACTTTCATTTCAGCACTGCCTAGGTTTATAACCACATCAAATACAATTTGAGACTAGGGTGTCAAAATTAAAATCCTAAAACCACCATCATAATGATACTGAATTTTGGCTTATGATACTTTTTTTTAAACTTTCACTTCAACTATGGTTTGCTTTGGTTTATAACCATATCTAGTTTTCAACACTGAATTATGAGTACTTGTTTAATATGGGAATAGCAAATTAAAAACCTAAACCTGACTTGACATATTTTGGGGCCAGAGTCTATTTCTTGAAACTTTTATTTTAACTCTAGCAAGGTTTCTCTAAGATGAATAATCACTTTGCATTCAGTTTATGGTTATTAAGGAAATGGTTTTCTTATTGATTCGTTCATATAACAAAAATTATTTTAAAAGTCTTTATATGATGTGGGTATTGATTTCTTATGAGCCAGACCTTGAATGTTCGATGATATAGTATAAAACATATGGAGCATATTCAGTATAAAATAACCTCTTTTAAGTGTTATTTCTATAATGTGATTATATTTACAACAGAAATGCTGTCCCTGCTAGAACGTAAGAGCCATGAGGAGAGGGATCTTCTACTGTTTTGTCAATGATGTATCTTAAGGGGCTACAAGACTGGCTGGTACATAGACACTCAATAAATATTTGTTGAATTACTATTAGATGAATTGATAATCAACACAGATCTGTACACAGAAAAGAGAAACCATGAAAAAAGCATTTCTCATTCAGAAAGGGCATTATTTTTAGGTGATTTTCTAATAATATTGTTTTGCTCACTTTTTTTCCGTTGGTAAGAATGAATATAGAGAAATTTCAGAAGAAACTCTTATAAAGGGTATTATGCAGTAACTGCCTTCTCTTGGCAGTGGTTTTTGTGTAGTTCTCTGAATTTTTTTTCAATAGATTATTCTAAGTTTGAATTTGAATTATATTTATGTCTTGGAAACTGGTCCTTATATATAAGTAATCAAAGAAAATGTTGAGCCTACAATTTTTAGAAGAAGAAAGGAATTAACAATGTAAAGAAATGCAAAAAATGTCTTCAGAATGATTAAGCAAATTTATAGACAGAAGAAGTGATATGAAAATATATTATCAAATGCTTTTTTGCCCGAAAAGTTTTGGAGTTAATTCTTAGGATTAAATACTATAGCTTATACTATTTTTTTCTGAAAAATAAACTAATCTTCTATTGCCAAAATTTGTGCCAGAAAATTTCATTTCTACATTTGTTAGTATAAATTAGTCTAAATTAGTAATATACACTCCTCCCTGAACTCCAGAACCATCTTTCTAACATTGGACATCTGTACTTGGGTATATCACCATGTCTCAAGTTCAAACACTCTGAACCTGAACTCATGATCTTCACCTCAAAAAAGCATCCTCATCCATGTTCCCTATTTTGATGACCATGATCACCAACCTCTTCAGTTGTACAAACCTGCCTAACACCTTCCTCTCCCTCATCCGCCATCTCAAGTTTATTGCTAAGCTCTATTGAAGTTATTCCTTACATATATCCTAAAGCATTCTCCTTCTCTCCACCTTGGGTACAAACGTTTTAGTCTAAACTACCATAATGTATCCTCTGAACCACTGGCCCACCAGTATCCACTCTTGCTTCTCCTCAGACCATTCTCCAAAATTCATCTAAACTGATTTTTTTTAACCTAAAATCTGGTCACATAACCTCTCTGCTGAAACACACAATGGCTTCTCCTTTTCCTAAGATAAAGATAAAAATTCTTAACACAGCCTATACAGTCCTACAAGACATTGCAGTGTTTATTTCTCCAACCACAACTAGCCATACTCTCCTCCTCCATCCCTATACTCCAACCACAATTTTTTCAATATGCCCATGCTTTCTCCCACTTCAGAGCTTGCCACATGCAGTTCCTTCAGCCTGGAATGTTCCTTCTTGCAACTACTGCCCCATTCCTTTGATTAGTTAATACCAACATAATCCTGCAAGTCTCAACTCAAATATCCCTTGATTTCCTTGACCACCAGACTAGACCAGCTCTCTCATTATGCATTCACATAGCATCCAGGACTTCTATTTCATGGAAGTTATCATGTTTTGTAATTAATACTCTCTGATTTGCTCATCACTTGCACCTAGCACATAGTATAGGATAGAGTAGGGACTCTATATGCAATTTTTTAATGGATAAGTAAATATTTTACAGATAGCTAATAATTCAAGATTTTATTTTACATCGTTACTGAAAATACAGATGGACTAAATGTAGATTAAGAATATATTTTTAGGAGGATGTAAACATGTTGGTATTATTTACATCATATACACGACACATGTTCTCAGTACCATATGAGAGGATGGCTTTATGAGAGGCAAGAACGTTAGGAGCATCAAGAAAAAAGGGTTCATCAGGACCCAAAGCTGCAGAAGACAAACTGCAGTGAGGACGACTGAGATTATTGGGTCTAGCAACAAGAAAGTCATTGGTTGCCTTGGCAGTTAGTTACCCAGATTCTGAGTAAATTAGATACCCAGATTGAAGAGTAAGAGGAAATGGAGATAACACTCCTCTTCCAAGGATCTTATATTCTGAACGTGTAGTTTCTCTAGAAATGCAAAAGTTAATTATTTGATTGTATCTGTGCTGTATCATTGGATCTACACAAGAGCAACAATTTCAGACAAGGAAAAAAAAAACAGGTTCTAACTCACAATGGCTCATGAAGATGGAAGCTCAAATGTAGGACTGGATCTACAGCATATCAGATTAATCAAATCCTCAAGCCAATTGATCCTGCTGAGATATGCATATATGTATTTGTGTGTGTGCACACAATTTTTAACAAAGAAACCTCCTAAAATTAAAAAACACTTTTAAAAATCACTACATTTTATAGGGTGGGTTTTATAAAAGAGCTCTGGAAAGAAAATGTACTTTATCCGAAATGTATGAATTATCCCTAATGGAAGATTATTAAACATAGTTCAGAAATAACACATTTCTTAGGAAAAAAAGCAAATTAAATTTGTAATTTATGCTAAATAACAATCTTCAAAAGAAAATTAAAGTAAAATTCTCAATTCATTGATCTTTTTATCATATTCTTCAAGAAATTAAACAACTATCTCTAGTTTGAGAAAACGTTTTCAGCTAACTCTACCTCTCACTCCCCCTCCTGATAGTCCATCTACAATAGTAGCGGTAACCGTCACAGTAATAGTAATAGTTACTGTTAAAATAGTAACAGTAATAAAATGCACTAGATCCTAATATTAATATTTGACATCCAAAATAAAAGAAAGAAAGAGAGGGAAGTCTGGATACACAACTTAATTTCACAAATAATCACTGACTCCTATATTACTGTGCTATTCCACACGTCTGACTTGAGCATAGTCATTTCAGTAGTAGCTAAAGTTTGGTTACTGACACAGCACCCCTTTACATGCAATGGCCTATTAAATTCTCTTCAACTTGAGAAGGTTCTTTTGTTTTAAAAATACCTGTAAGTTAACAAACAAACATACACCAATATCTCAGCAGAATCCGTTAATTTGATAAGTTAAGTATGTTGGTCATTATGAAATTTCTGGCAAACAAGAACTGTACGTTAACTGATATTATAAGGTCTACACACCGAGGTTGGCCTCATTTTTTAAAATGGGGTCCCTGCTGTGGTTGAATAATATGGGATAACTTTATTCTAGAACAAGCTTCAGTGAGAGGATAAAATTAATAAAAGGAGGAAATAAACTATTATATCAAACTGAGTGTAGTATACCCCTGTGTGTATACCTGAAAAAGCTCAATCTTGCCTAGCATATAAAGTCTGGATTCGGTTGGGGGTGTGTGGAAGGGAGGTTGATGACCCATAGAGGCAGGGGTTTTCTGATTTTATACTTAAATCATCCCTTTGATCACATCTCTATCCCTGTGTCATTTAAATCAGTGGTTTTCCAAAGGGAGCCACTCTATGGGGGCATTTTGAATATTTTTCAATGGCATTTTTGGTTGTAACAATGATTTGAGGGTTCTCCTGGCTCAAAAGACAGGCCAAAAGGCCAACACCATTGAATTTTTAACGATCTCCTGGACGTTCATGTAGGTGAAAATATATGTAAATATTCTGAGCTAAGAAACCAATTATGTTTTATATATAAACATAAAGGCCTAGAAGTATAATGACCACTGGGTAGCAATAAGGTCTCCAGCACCCAGGTTGTTCTTTTTAAGTACCATTCCCACAAAAAGAATCAGCACTCCTTTGAGAATGGTTGATACTATGTATTTAATACAGGAAATGCACAAGATAAAACTGGAATATATTGTCATACCAGAAATCAAGAACTCTGTCAAAGACTACCCAAGTCATGTTGAAAAGACTCAGGAACCAACTTGCAGAAGCTCCCATTGGTCAAAGATAGGACTTGAGCATCAATAGGAATGATATGTGGATTGAAACACACCAATTAATCACCTTTGGAGGATGGTAGCGACTCAATTCCTTATTTTGAAAACATACAAATAAATTTGAAAATAAAGTAGTTATTCTACCTTTATTATATGTATCTAAGGGCAACCAAGTAGATAATAAAGAAAACTTTCTCTTTATAGAAGTAGTCCAGCTAGTAAATGAAGAAGGGATGGTAGGATTAGAATATCACCATTTTGCAACCCCTAAGGAAACAATAGATCTAAAAAATAATCATAAATGGCTGCTAGAATCATAGAAAGGGAGACAACCAGATTATATGTCTCTTGGTGGAAGTTTATAGTACTATTTATGAAATATCTTTGCCAAAATATCAAACCTGAAACACATCCAGACTCTAGATCTAAATAACAAATTACAAGAAATACAGGTGACAGAGAAAAGTATTAAATGTCATCATGAAGAAGCATTCTGCAAAGTCCAGATTTCAGAAAACTACAGAACAATCTAATTCCTGCAACAAATAAATTGAAAGGGAAAGAAAGAAAGAAAAGAGAAAGAGTAGAACATATAAATTAAAAGAGACTTGTGGAATTTCAACCAATTTCAATATGTTGATCTTATTTTCATCCTTATTCAAATAAACAAATTGTTAATAACAGCTAAAAAAAGAAATGAAAAGCAATATGCGTAAAACTTGGAAGAGACTCTGTTATGGACTGAATTGTGTCCCCTCAAAATTCATATGTTAAATTTCTTAACCTCCATTATCTCGGAATGTGACTATATTTGAAGATAGGGCATTTAAAGGGATGATTAAGTTAAATGAGGCTGTTGGGGTGAGCCTAATCCAATCTGACTGGTATATAAGAAGAGGAAATTTGGACACACAAAAGAAATACCAGGGGTTTGCATGCACGCGGGAGGACTATGTGAAGCAGCTGCAGGATGGTGACCATCCACAACCCAAGGAAAGAGGCCTCAAGAGAAACAAAAACTGTGAGAAAAAACATTTCTGTTGTTTAAACCACCCAGTCTGTGGCATTTTGTTATGACAGCCCTAGCAAACTAATACAAATACTAAAATGATAAATATGTTCACTATTCAATTAAATAAGAAACATATATGGGGATACAAAAAGGAGATATATTTGTAGATCCTGGAGCAATAAATCTCAGCTGAGGAAATGAAGAGAATCAAGCCTCCTGGTGGGAGGTGGGTCATATATAGTTTTAAAAAGCCACAAAATGATTCTGAATTTCCTTCTTGCCCCACTTAGAAACACTGTATTAGGTCCATTCATATGCAAAGAACATGCAAATGAGGACATGGTTATGTCACTACTGCCCTTGGTCACTCAACTGATTCTATTCACCCTTTTATAGCGAGTTCATATATAGTTTCACCAACTAGAATATAAACATTATCACTGGATATCTGCATTGTTTATACTATTGGAAGTGATTCTACTCATTCCCTTCTATTTACCTCCAAAATTCTATGCCAATTTACTGTTTACTTTCTCTCTCTTCTCACTTATAAATTATCCATCCCATTAAAAGGCAGAGCTGTGACAATTCCAAGTTTTAGCTGCCCACTATGTTCCCATCCATTTCATCTCTTAAATGTGTTTAAAGCATTAACAACAGGTTGTGTTTCATCCTAGAGACAGCTGGGTTTTAGGGAGAGGTAATATGCTTCATTATCTCACTCTACTGTCCAAGACAAATGTGCTATTGTATTACGTGTAAAATGTCATCTTTGAAGTCTATTAAGGGTGTGCTGTGAGATAAGCCATCTGGAAAACACAGTGTAGACTGGAAAAAAAAACTATAAGCCAGTTTTTGCACTTTTTTTCTAGCTAAGCCTACCATGACAGCTGCTAAAAACACTGTGTAGTGTAAGTAAAGGCTCTGAAGCCACGCAGGTTAGACACTGCCTCCGACAATAATTAGCTAATACGCAAGTTACTTAATTTCTCTTTGTCTTGTCTGTAAAATTGAGATACTAATGCACATTACATAGGAGTTCTATGAGGGTTAAATGAAATAATACTGGTAATGCACTTGGAACAGAGTAGACAATAAGTGTAATTTCTCCTCTCTTCTTTTAAATATAGAGAATATTTAATATTCTTTATTAAGGGCTTACTCACTTTCACCCTTTCCTTTCCTCTTCTCTGGCTCCATCTTCTTCTAAAAGAGAGAGAGAGAATAGAGAATACTGTTAGATAACCCAATAATATATGGAAACTAGGTTGAGCAAGCTGGTTTTGTAAAGAAGTCCATTGAGCTTCCACGTGGTTTCCTTTGAATTTCGGGAGAGAAAAAGGCTTTGGGAGACCAAGTTTGCAGCTTCCTAGGAAATTCTGTCTGGATTAGGTTAGGACCACCCAGACGTGCTTACTAGGGAGGCGCTGTCCGTGGTACTAGTAATCGCGCATACCCCTGGCAACATTTCCCCCGCCCAAAGTTCTTTTCTAGTCAACGTGCTTCGCGAAGCTCACGTATCTGCCTCGTGGAAGATTCTCAATCATTCTGTTCATTGGCTTTTTTCCTATCTTACCACTCTTTACCTATGTTCCCTTCAACAAAGAACAATTCTCTTCCATCTCCTTATCAACTTCCAATAGATTTTATTTTTCAGACACTGTGGCCGTGCCTGCCGCCTAAGAAGGCGGTTCAAAAATTGGCTCAGGCTATCTTTTCCTAAGCCTTTTGTTAAGTTTCAGAGAAATCCAAGGCTCAAAATAAGAACACAAGAAAGTTAATTTCCAATGCGTTCTTCAAAGACTCTCTTTAGCTGGCAACACCTCTAAGAAACTTTCCCTGCACCTCCATCTTGAGTTAAGCTCCCCTCTTCCTTATTCCCAAAACACCCTGTAAATACATCTCTCAGTAAAGTTATCACATTAAATTGAAACTCGGTACCTGTTATTTTTGAGTGCCGCTAGGGACAGTTTCTTAAAATCTAGGACCCTTACTTTTTTTTTCTTTCTTTTTTTTTTTCAGCACTAGCTAGCTTGTACCCACTCCACTCTCCCTCTCTTCTCTACCATGCCATATCTACCCATGCTGATGAAGCATGAAGTTTCAGAAGATTAGGCCAGGGAAGTTCATTTTGGTTTAATAAAAATTCATGATCTTAGCTTTCATGATCAACTAGTTTGGAATTCATGCAGCCATATTTTTATGCAGTCATAAAAGTACTCATATTAAAATGAAGTTAAAGTTACATACTTATGTAGTAGTAGTATATTCAAGCACTATTTTCATCCTTGCATCTACTTTTTCAATAAAGGAAACCTGCGAGTAATCTGTTGTTCTACATCTGAGTTCTTGAATACCTTGATATTCATCAAGTAGCCTTTCCTTCAATTCCTCAATCCTAATGCTTTGGGCCCAGTTCCTTGTCATAACACAGAACTCTAATGAGAGTAAATTCTATCCTGAACTCATTCTGATTTGGAACCCTGAAATTTTTCCTAGATTGTGTCTGCTTTTCCTTTCATGAACTAGGGTTCTATTTCATCTATTTCTAGATGGCCCTCCTCTGGAACCCAGACATTGCTACATCTCTATTGCCAGATATACCTTCTGCCATGTCCCCTCTACAGTAAAAATCCCTGGTAACTGATGTTAATTCAGAACAGAATATATTAATCCACTCTGCTTTCCTTGGTAGAATGGGGCACCTTTATCCAGAATGTTTTATACACCCGAAACTACCAGGCATTATATAACGGTATGTCCTCAACTGGAAGAACACGTGGGTCTGAGAACTAAGGTATGGAAGCAGGAGTGGCTCTATTTATCATATTTTGTAACCCACACAAGGAACTTATATTTTCCACCCTTACAATTTAAAAATCTGTGGTCCTGGGAAGCCTGGTTCATATAGAGAGAACATTTCACCGTGGGACGTTGTAAGGGTCCCATTTATGCTCTCGGTGCTGCCCCATCACTTCAGGCTCTTCATGCTAAGAGACCAGTTAGCAAGCAAAGGAATCATCTTTTTTAAAGGGGGCAATTGAGCACGTCCATCAGGAAAAGGTAGGGCTTCTGAATCTAAGAAGAGAAAAACACATTTGATATCCAGGTATTGGAATATCTCTTGATATCTCTCTGCCCAACCATGATAGTAAAGGGACATGAGCTACGTTCTGAGAAGGGCATGGTGACAAGCTCACTACTCTCAGGAATGGTGATCTATGTCCCTTACCAAGTTAAGCACCTAGACCACCGGATGTGTGAACTAAGGGTGAGGGAGTCTAGAATGGGTGGTTGAAGAGGGAGACAATGAGTATTAGTAGTGGTCTTGCAACCAGCTGCAGCTGCAGGGGCTGTAGTTTGTCCCACTAACCTTCATAAGTATTCTGACTTGCACAGCAGCGAACTAGACTTCAAACATGAGAATATACCACAGGAGAAATTATAGAGCTGAGAAATAGGAGAGAGTTGTTACAATAAAACTGGGAAATATGTTCTTTAAAAAAAAAAACAATTTATTTAAACTAAAAAAGAAAATAGTTTACCCATTGCTCCCACTCCCTACCCCCCCACCTCTGGCAATCACCAATCTATTCTCTGTATCTATGAGCTTGGTTTTTTTGTTTAGTTTTATTTTGTCATTTTGTTTTTTAAGATTCCACATATAAGAGAGATCATATGGTATTTTTCTTTCCCTGTCTGACTCGACTTATTTCACTTAGCATAATGTCCTTGAGGTCCGTCCATGTTGTCACAGATGGCAAGATTTCATTCTTTTTTATGGCTCAATAATATTCTATTGTATACATATATACTACAATTTCTTTATCTATTCATCCACCAATGGACACTTAAGGTGTTTCCATATCTTGGCTATTGTAAATAATGCTGCAATGAACATGTGGGTGCATATATCTTTTCAAGTTAGTGTTTTCATTTTCTTTGGAAAAATACCCAGAAGTGGAATTTCAGGATCATATCATATTTCTATTTTTAATTTTTTGAGGAACTTCCATACTGTTTTCCACAGTGGGTGCATCAATTTACATTCCCACTAACAGTGCACAAGGGTTCCCTTTTCTCCACATCATCACCAACACTTATTTTTTTGTCTTTTTGTTAATAGTCATTCTAATAGGTGTGAGCTGATATCTCATTGTGGTTTTGATTTTCATTTCCCTGATGATTAATGAGGCTGAGCATCTTTTCATGTTGCCCATCTGTATGCCTTCTTTGGAAAAAATATCTATTCAGGTTCTCTGGCCTTTTGTAAATTGGATTGTTTGTTTTTCTGCTATTGAGTTGTATAAGTTTTTTATATATTTTAGATGTTAGTCTCTTATCAGATATATGATTTGCAAATATTTTCTCCCATTCAGTAGGTTGCCTTTTCATTTTGTTGATAGTTTCCTTTGCAGTGCAGAAGCTTTTTAGCATGAGGTAGTCCCATTTATTTATTTTTCCTTTAATTGCTTTTGTTTTTGGTGTCAGATTCAAAAAATCATTGCCAAGGCCCATGTCAAGGAGATTATTGCCTATTTTCTTCCAGCATTTTTATGGTTTCAGGTCTTATGTTCAAGTGGTTAACTCATTTTCAGTTAATTTTTGTGTATGGTGTAAGATAGTGGTTCAGTGTCATTCTTTTGCTGTGGCTGTCCAGTTTTCCCAACACCATTTATTGAAGAGACTGTCCTTTCCCCATTGTATATTCTTGGCTCCTTTGTCATAAATTAATTGACCATATATGTATGGGTTTATTTATGGTTTCTTGATTCTGTTCCACTGATCTATGTGCTAATACCATACTGTTTTAATTACTATAGATTTGTAATATAGTTTGAAGTCAAGAAGTGTGATGCCTCCAGCTTTGTTCTTTCTTAAGATTGCTTGGGCTATTTGGGGTTTTTGTGGTTCCATACAAATTTTAAGATTATTCTATTTCTTTGAAAAATGCCATTGAAATTTTGATAGAGATTGCATTGAATCTGAAACTCTCTACTTGTTAGTTTTGAGGGCCACTAGGGAGATTTTCTTAAAATCTAGAACCTATATCTTATTCAACTGTGCACTCCTGGAATACAGCACATGCCGAACTAAGTTTTGTCAAACTAAATTTAATTATTGGATCCATTAGAGGGAAGATCTCAACAACACTCCTCTAAAAGGCAACCTGCCTTGTTACATTTGGCTGTGAACTAAATTTCAGAATAGCTAGGCCATTCTGATGATGATATTCTGGACTGAGCCCATTTGCCACCACAACCTCCATATCAGTCTAGTGACTCAGGCTCTCAAGATGACTGGCTAAGAACCAACGCCATCTGTTCCAAAGACTCTGACTTCCCACTGTCCATCTTTCCTCTTCCTTCTCCCATTCTACCTACATACTTGTAATCCCCAATACCTGTGCGTGGGGACCAGCCCCAAAGGCTAAACAAAAACAGCTCATCCATGCTTTCCTCCCAGAAATAGATTTCTATTCCTCGGGCCAGATCGAGGAATGAAACTGCCATCAACAAATAAAACCACCATTTTCTTTCCCAGATAAGAGCAGAGGTTCAAGTAAGAGTGAAAGGTAGAGAAATTAAGAAACTGAAAACTAAGAGATGAGGGTGAAGTGAGAGAGAGTAAAAAACTGTTACGAACGCAGACTCCTTCCTTTCCCCATCTGGGTGGATTTCAACTCTGTTGAGGCTCAGTCAGTAGATGTTAAGCCCTAACCACCACTTCCATGGGCCCCCTGTCTTTAAAAGTTCTTCCTCACTCTACAGCAGATTGGGGGGAGGCAGTCCAAGCTAAGGTATGCCAGAAGAAACATATGGAGTTTCTCATTTGTAAGCAAGCAATTGCTCTCCCTTTAAAACTGTCTTCCTCAGCACTCTGAACCAAAAATAATGTTGTAAATAAGAACCATTCAGTGTTAAGGGAGGCCCACTCTCGTGTAGCTCCTTACCAAAGTTTTCAGGCAACAGATACATAACTTGTGGTTCTCTTCCTACTTCAATCAAGCATCGGCTATAATTTTTTAAATCTTTAAAGCGATGAATATGTTTATTCAAACTCACCTAGGAAGATTAGGAAGAAAAGAAAAGCACTTGGCCTTTAAATCTTCAGAAGAGGCTTTAATGACAGGTTCAGCCTGTTTAATGACAGGCCCAGCACCACACCCCTGTTTTATTATGTTTCATTATTACCGCATAAATTTCCTTTATTACTCATGATAAATAAAAACCAAATACTTGCTGAGGTGGGTTTAAATAGGTAAGAGTGCAAATAAAAATTTACTCTTCAAATATCATGAAGCTGGGATCTTAGATTCTTAAAATATATCTTTATATTTTTTAAGTGTCTTATGTGTACCAAGGTGCCACTCTCAATCTCAGACTAGTGTTTTTTGGTTTTGTTTTTTGTTTTAGGATTGTATCCATAATTCAAAGATGAAAAGAGTACAAAACATTCAAAACAGCAGCCTCAGGATTTTTCACTGCGACTGATTTTTGGCTGATTCCAATAGGAAGACACACCCAAAAGAAAATCGCTAAGGTTGATGCAAGATGTGAAGCTAGTGAAGTTCAAGTACCGGCCTGGGATGAATTTAACCTGCACGTCAGGTGCAGAGCTGTCACTTTCAGATATCTTAAGGGAGAGATGGGGTTATTTTCAATGCTTTTCCGCAGCCATTCGATTACACAAGGAGAGCCTAACGTCTCAAGAGTGAAACCAGCTGGCCCGGGGCTGAAAGAAAAGAAATCCTCTGCTCCTCCTGCTGGAGGGAGGGGATTAGGAGCTGAGAGCATTGATTCGACGTTTCCAAAAGCTCAGCCAAGGCCTTGCTGGACACCAGGCGAGCAGCGCTGCCGGCTCAGCGCGCCACTGTGTGGCGCATGCGCTCCAGACCTTCTGGGCAGGCTCTCCCCGCCCCCACCCTCGTCGGCTGTGACGTCGGCTGTGGGCCGGGCCTTCCCGCCAGCAGTGGGATGCGCCCGCGCCGGCCGGCCGGGCAGGGGGCGGAGCCTAAGGGGGTGGGGAGACCCGGCCCCACCGCCCAGCTGGAAACGGACTCATTCCCAGCCGGCTCTCCACTCCGCCCGAGCGTAGTGCGGCGGCGAGGACGCTGCGACGCGCCCGCACTCTGCGGTCGGAGCCGCTGCGCGCGAGGCTGCGGCCGCGCGAGGCGCCTTTTCCTGGGCGCCAGCCGGGAAAAGCCCGGCTCACCCCTGGGCCGCTTGGCCGCTGCGCGGGCCCCCAAGCCGCGGAGGGACAGCGAAAGGGGACTGACGCTGAGCTGAGCTCTCCCGGGGAGGGGCGAGCGCGCCTGGGCGAGGTGCGGAGGGAGGGAAGAGCGTCGCGAAGCTCACGGCCAGCGGTGGATCATCCGGGCCAGTTTGCGTCTCGGGGCTGCGAGATGCGCGACGAGGACAAGGGCATGCTCGGTGGTGGCGGCGACGACGACGCGGGCCTGGCCAACGCCGCGGCGCGGGGACAAGTGGAGACCGTGCAGCAGCTCCTGGAAGCCGGTGCAGATCCCAACGGAGTCAACGGCTTCGGGAGGCGCCCGATCCAGGTAGCTGGGGCCCCGGGGCCTCGCCGGCAGGGGGCGCACGAACGCGGGGGCGCGGCCTCCGTAGGACGCGGCTGGGACCTAGATCTGCGCCGGCGGAGACCTGTGTCTCCCTTGCTGGAGGTGTGAAGCCCGGGTGTAAAGCAGGTTTTCACCCACCAAAAATTCTAAAGAAAGGGATTGAGCAACTCAGTGCTTCAGTTTAGTTTTTAATGGTGGAAAAAAATATCAGTATTCCCTCTCCCGTCTCAGGATCAGAGATGCAAGGGACAGATTCAGTTGGGGAGGAAAAGGGGAAAGGAGGGTTATTTTGGGAGAACTGCTTTGTCTTGTCTGCCTTTCAGCAAACAGCGATCAACTTTCAACGATAGAGATAAGTAAATTACAAATTATACAATCTGGATTGGATTTAAGGAATCATATAAAATCATAGCACATGAAAAAAAATTCACCGTCAACTTTTAAGCTACGATATGAAATTGTATTCTTTCCTCATAGAGGGGAACTGAATACAAAGGAATGAGACAATTCCTTAACCACAGTACTTAATTCCTTTTATTTTGTGTTGGCAGTGTCTCTTATGTGTTACATAACAAAAAAAAAAAATATGTTTCTATAGATTTTTATTATTTAATTATACTGAATGCTCAGATTATAAGAGCATTCCTGAAGCAACTGTTAGATCCTTTTTAAATGGCAAGGGGTCTTCATAAATAATTAGCCTCTTCATTGCTAAAATCCATTTATTCAATTTGTTTAACTATTAATTCCACTTTAATTAGGACTGGTATATTTTTTAATTCCTTTAAAGTCTAAAATAATGTTTTGTGCTTTACTGTTAACTTTGATGATCATATTTATTATTCACCTCACTATCACCTTCCAGAGCCAAGCTATTATTAAGGAATCTTGTTAGTCATGTAGATTTTAAAGAAAATGTGTTCATTCCTTTTGAATTCTTAGAAAGTGTTATAAGAAATGAGGGTTTTAAGCAGCAAAAATATTAAGTAGTTCTTAAAGATTTCAAATTATATTAATAATTGTAAAAAGAGGTTTTATGGTTTTAATTTGGCATTTTTTGACATATTAAGAACCACTTTTTTCTCCTCATCTCTGTATGTGAAATACCCTTTACATCACTAGTAGAAATGATAACATTTCTTGGTTTTTAAGAGCGGAAATGGATGTTCTTAATAGTCATAAAACAAGAAAAATAGTATACTTTCAATTACATGGTACATTTTAAAACATAAACTCACAAGAACAAATAACTCCATTTTGGATAGTTATCAAAAATTGTTTTATCGTTAAAATAAGAAAGTAAATGCTTGCATAATGTACATTTACACAGATGGCTACTATAGGATTCCTGCATTGCTAACTTATTCATTGCTCTGATTGGATTGCTAACATCCAAGGTCTTTTTTATATAGCAAAATATTTACTATTTAATATTATAAAATCCTAGCACATTATAAAATCCTGTACAATGTAAATATAGTGTTTATTTGACATGTTACATTAAATATATTACCCTCTAAACTTTAGCCCTTACTATAACATTAACTTAAAATATTAAAATGGTAAACTGTTCATTAAAAACAATTTGTTTTCATCATTTTATAAAACTGTGCATGACTTTATTTACTTTTTCTGCTCCATCTGCAATTTTGGCACAAATTGTTGGACTATATTCCACTTATGAGCACAGACATATATAACAGTTAAAAACAAAAGCCTTCCACAGGGGATTTACTACGAGAACTAAACAAAATAAACCTTATTTTAAACTTAGTTGTTTCTTATTTTCTCCCTTAAAGCATTGCTCTGACTTCTAAAAAAATATATTAACTGACTGCTTAATGAATATTTTAAACCCAGATTATGGCTGGGGTGGGGGGAAAGCAAGGGAAATAATTTAAGACTTTAAAAGCTTTTCAACTTAACTTGGCCCATAAATCATATAACAAAATAGATGCCCATGTTCTGATGGAAATTAAAAAAAAAAATCCCACAACGACGATAAGCATTTTATCATTTGCTCTTTCTTGTCTCCGCACGTTTGAAGAATAAAATGGAACTCAATTAGGGCTGAGGAGAGAGGAGGAAAGAGAATAACTGGAGGGTGGGGGGTTATTGCATCAGCGAATAGAGCGTAACTGAACTCCTGAGGCTTGGAAGCTCTGCGGCAATAGGTGGATACTTCATGAATAGGTATTTCTTTGAAATGGCTCTACCTGTCCCTGCCCAAGCCTGCATCTCGCAGCCTACACCCTCGCCCTGACCACGCTGCTCTCCCCCGCAGGTCATGATGATGGGCAGCGCCCGCGTGGCCGAGCTGCTGCTGCTCCACGGCGCGGACCCCAACCGCGCGGACCCCGCCACCCTCACCCGACCCGTGCACGACGCGGCCCGGGAGGGCTTCCTGGACACGCTGGTGGCGCTGCACCGAGCCGGGGCGCGGCTGGACGTGCGCGACGCCTGGGGCCGCCTGCCCGTGGACCTGGCTGAGGAGCGGGGCCACCGCGACGTCGCCCGGTACCTGCGCGCGGCCGCGGGAGATTGATGGCGGGGACACCCAGCCGCCCACAAGGACTTTTCCTTTTTTCCCCAGTTCCCCACCCCAACTTAGTTCAATGAAGGCTGCAGACGTGGAGCGGCGGAAAGCCTGAAAGCCTGAAAGCCTTCCTGGGCGACTCACTCCCTGCGGGGAAGGAGGGGCAGACCGGGAATAAGTTGCTGTTTTTTTTTTTTCCCTGGATCCCGCCCTCGACACTCACTGAGAAGCCAAACGCAGAGAGGTGAGGCAAATGGATTTCCAGCGAGATTTAGGAGAGGAATATGAAGTTCCCAAGTGTCGTTTGCTTTTCAGGGTTTTCTGGCAAAAAGTGGCATGTGAAGAAATCCTCGACCGACCCCGGGTGCCTGCGGATCTTCGCCGGGAAGATGCTGGCGGCGGCGTGGGAGGAGGCGATGATTGGCATTCGGCTGGAGGCAGGTGATAAGTTCACCCCACTGATCTTGAAGGAGCCCCCTGTAAGCCCCCACTTCCGGCGTTAGGCCCTGGGGGCTACGAGGGCAGAGCTGAAGACAGGACCAGAAGAGGACCGTGGATGTGGGCGTCAGTAGGTGCCCAACGCTTTACACGCAGTGCGGTGCCCGGCAAGCCACGTGCACAACGATACTCACTAGAAGCCCTGAGACTCGTGCCCAGCTCCACGGGCTAGTGACGGGGAAGAGAGGATGCGGAGCCACCACGAATTTGCCCACAGGTTCTAAAATCCCTGGGTCAAGGTGATGCAGAACAGCTCTCAGAAAGGGGCTGGCGCTTGCTGTTGTTCAGTGGAGGCGAGATTCCTGTGGTGGTCCAGATGTCAGCGCACGGAATGAGGTGGTGGATTGTAGCAAGAGCAACTGTAGCGGTTAACGGTAACGATTTGCTTCATCTATATACGATAGGATACAGAAACCCCCCTGTGGTTGCCACTTGAAAAGATTGCGTGATATTTTGTACTTCTGAGTTGTTCTTCAGTAACAGTCTTACTTAATGGGGAGACTTTTTAAATAACAAAGTAACTCGTGGCCCTTGGTAAAGAGGCGAGGAAGACCTACAGCTCTTAAATGATGCTATGGGACAGTGCCAACGCCTAGTTTACTTTCATCCTTAATCTATTTATTTCTTTGTTAAGTTTTCTGACTATTTCCTTTACTAGAGTGTCTCAGGGGGTCCAACTATGAAATATTCCAAATGTGTTTTAGAAGATCGATGCACTTACCCAGTAAATTATCTCGGGATATTTCCCAAAGGGTTGCTGAAAGAGTAGACTGAGTATAAAACTGTTGAAAATATATGATGGCTCTTGGAATACCTTAATATCTCTGACAGACTAAAGGTGCACTGCTTTGGGATTTAATTTCCAGTTTTGCTTGATTCATTACAGCACTAGAACAACTGATACTTCACTGCTTTAATAAAGAAAAAACAACAGAGATCGGACTCCAAGATGTGGGTGATTTGGTTTAAAAACATGTCCATGGATTTACCACTAACTTCTGAGAAATGTTAAAGGCGTTCACTTCTTGCACTCTTTCTAATAATTGTTGATAAGTGATAACAACAGTTTATAAAAACTGCTTACACATAACATAGAAAGATTTACACATGTTGTGTGTGTGTGTGAGAGAGAGAGAGAGAGAAACGAGGGAACAGAAAAAAAATGAATTTGAGAGATTTATAAGAAGGGGTCCCTTTGAGCTAAATAAACAAATCTTTACTTCTATGTCAATTCTTTATTCCCTAAATGAATATATTACTGGGGAAGCTTAGTTAAGAATCAGAGCATATCTTATTGGAAAAAATATATAAACATTTTGACAAATAACTTGTGCCAAGCTTGCTTTAAAATACATTTGTTCATTTAACACTTAAAACAAACCTGAGAGATAGGTATTGTTTCCCAGATGAGGACAATGAGACAGAGAAATATCAAGTAACTTGTCAAAGGTCACAAGATATTCATTCCATGGTTGTGCAAAGTAAGTCTGTCTGGCGCCAAAGCTTATGATTTTGTTTTGTTTTGTTTTCCCACTGCTCCATCCTGTTCTCCAAAATTACTAATGATAGATATAAAGTCAACTACTTAAAAAAAAATGCAGAAAGATCTCCCTTTTAAGTTCGTAGGATAGTTCCTTTTTCTTTCTACAGTATCTAATAAATCTGAACAGATTGTTTTAAATCTATTTTAAAATGTGAACAATATGGAGAATAGCCCCAAAAGAAAGACCTAAAAAACACTTTTGGAACAAAGATAATGGAAACCCCACTCTCAAATTAAGCCATAAGGACAGAAAATACAATTCTAGTTATCACTTAACCACCCAATCATTATTGGCTACAAGAATAGTATTTTTAAAGTTTATGTTGTTTTACAATTACTAAGCATTCTGCATAAAAGAAGTCAATTGATCATTTAAAATCTTCCATTTGACTTATGAATCCCTCATTTTTTCTTCTACTTAAGTTCCAAGATATTCAAATTTGCTAGTTGTATGAGGCTGAGTAATGAAAAATAATAATCCCTTGAAATACATATGAAACATGTGATTTCATTCCTAATTTAAAGAAATTGTGGAACTGAATGACAACCTGATATTAAAGGAAACTAAAACAAGAAAATATGGTTGTGGATCTCACAGTACTAGATTACATTGTTTTTTGTTTTATGAATATATATATACTAAAACATTATTGGAAATCAAGTACCACATGGTTGCACTGAAATAGTAATTTGTTAATGCATGTAAAAGTAAATTCAGTTTCAAAAGCCACCTGATAGACAGGTTTGGCTGATGTGTTTTATCAGCATTACAAGGAGGTATACACTGTTAAATTTGTTAAAGATTCCAGTTTGAAGGATACACACAAACAAATATAGCTCTATATACATGAACCCTACTTCTGGCTCCATTGTGAAATTATAGAAAAATATATATCTTAATTTCTATATCTAAGTCTAAAATATTACCAAGATTTTTACCAGATCTTACTACCTGAACTTCATTCCAAGATCTGGAAGTGAAATAAATTCAGAATTCATTAATTTTATTCATTTGGCCTCATTTTTATATTTCCTTTTTCAGCAGAGTGCATGGATGAAGAAACAAGGATGATTTACTACGAAAGCAAACTCTCTCTAAAGTTTCTTGTGCTCTAATGGCTAAAATTAGTAATTTCAGATCTAGGGAATGAAACATTCAAAAGGAGAGCTCGTGATCCATAAAATTCCAAACAGCTTTGAGAAAGTGTGTACATAGGAATGCTTTTATATTTTATTTCTGTATTATGGCAAACACAATATGATGTCCAGGACCAAACAATTCATCTTATGAAGCTAGGTAACTGGCCTTCAGCAAATAAATACAACTAATTTAACTTACACTTACACTGAGATCTATATTGCCCTTCCTTTATGGGAAACGTTAAAAACAAACTACTTGTATGTTAATATGTAATATTCCATAGGGATTTCTTTCACCACCTCTATAATTACCTGTCAATTATTTCAAAAATTATTTCATGCTTATTTTCCTTTTATGCTTTACCAGAGGCTGATTGTTTTTATGATAGGGTATAATTTTTCCAATGTTCAAGACATTTTCCTTCTACCAAAAGAAGAGCAAGTAAAATTAGTGATCTAGAAAAATGATAGAAATCATCTGAAGAAGCACTTTTGTGGACTGCCTTCTGAAGCAAATGCAAAAGCTGGTGTCGTCTAAAGTACAAGAGGTCTGCTTTCATGTTTATGTCAGCAGCTAATCATAACCAAATTCTAACATGGTTAGTAGGTTTTCATTATTAACGAACTAGTTATTTTGTGAAAATTTGAAGAAGAATTTTTAGGCTGATGTAATTTCACACTGTTCAATTACCAAGCTACGAATAAATATATAGAGGTTGACAGATGATAGATAGAACATATATTTAAAAATTTCAAAAATTACTTGAAGGAGCAACAACAGTTGAATCACAATACTTTCAATATCTTCTCCTGTTCTACTTATAACCCCAGGGAATAAAGAGAGAATGGAGAAAAGAAAAATTAGCACTTGATTGGAAGATACAAGGCCTGGGTTCCAGTATTGGTTCTTCAGCTAATTCAATATATGACTTACTAAGTCATATAACTTTGATGAGCCTCAATTTTCCTCATCTATAACAGGTGGGAGTTGGACTGGATTCTAAGTTCCCTACGATCACCGAAGTTTTATCCTTTTATGAGTTTGTTGCCAACATGACTGTAGTGGAGTCTTACATTTTATTAGTAATAATTTTGCCATGGTGTGAGCCAAGGAAAGAGATATAGAGGAATGGAGAGGAGACACACATTTTTAAATTCTGGAGCACTAGAGGGGGAAATATCTTTATAAGCACCACCTCCACCAGGTAGATGAAAAATGACAGACAAGTTTGTGGGAACTAGGAAAGAAAAGATGCTTTGCAAAATAAATAATTATAAAATCTTTCCCACTTCATCTTAACTCTAATTTTTCCTGTTGCTTTTTGCATTTCTCTCATGCCACTCAGAGCCACTAGAAGAATTAGTTTCTTAAAGTGAGATAAGCAAGTAGACCCAATAGATTTATAAAATAATGCTGAAGTCGATATTTACAAACTAATGTAAGTGATCTGAAAGAAAAAGTGGTTTTTAAATGAGCATATAATGAGGGATTCTGACCTAAATGGGGTTGGCGTAGGAGTTAAAACCAAGAGAAAAGGTCCGGGATATTAAAAGAAACAGAAAGTGCAAAGGAAAGAGAATGCTTAAAACATGTAGAAGTCACGAGAAGATGAGTAACTCTGTAAACAGTTGGCACAGACTTTACAGACCTGTTTCTAAGGGTCTGTACTTTCTGGTTTGTTTCCATCGGATTCCCTGAAACTTTAAGTCCTTAAATTTTGCCTGGGTGATAGTAGGAACCAGCTGGTTAGGGAAGAGTTCTATGTCACCTGAATATGCACATATCGGCCATTTCAGGAGGGCAGAGAATGAGATGAAAGAAAGCAACAAAAGGAATAGAAAGAGAGCAGCTTGGTGGTGTTTTGTGGAAGACGGGTCAATAGTTCAACAGAATTAATCAAATCAAACCAAAACAAACTGTACATGGTCTACATGCTGCTGGAATTTGTGAAATATTTCCAGGCCTCAAATAATAGGAATCTGCTCATTCCCCACTATCTTGATTTTCTATAAAACTTTTCTCAAATTCAGCTATTACAAATGGATGACTCCTTTCTTGCCTCTTGAGTCCTCTACTCAGAAGATTTTAAATTCGTTCCTTGCACAAGAAAAAAAGGACTTATAGAAACAGTAACTTTTATATGTCATCCCTTTATTAATTCTGTAATAAAGGAAAATTTGCTTTGAAGCAAGTGCTGCTAATGAAATAATATGTAACTGGCATAAATTACATATTAAGCACAGTAATATAAATCAACATGTACGTCAAAACTGAGCACCCAACTCTAATTTACTAATTTGAAGTGCGAAATAAATATAAACCAAAGATTTTGTGGGGCGGGGGGGACTATGAGAGATGTATGAAGATGATATGCCAACTCACAGCTATCTACATTATACTGAAAGTTTACAAAGGAACCCCAAACAACTATGAATCCTCTTCGCACCCAGAAGCCCCTGGCATTAGACCTCCAGTAGACATACAGAGTCAGTGCTGACACAGAAAATATTTTACAACAGAGTTTAAGTCAAAACTTTAAGAGCAATTATACTAATTAAACCATGTCTCATTTCCCTTTCATATTTGGCCTTCTCCCAAAATGTGTAATCTTCTATTTATCCTCTCATTCAAATATTCTGTTATGATAGGGTTGTTGCTACTTTCTTTGAACTCTTTCTTATGTGACCTCTAGGTCTCTGTTTCACTTTAAGCAAACTCCCCTCTACCTTCTTATCCCTTCACAAATTTCTCTATCTCCTTGCCTTAGCTGAAAAATGAGTCTCCCTGAGAATCCCACTTCCTTCTGCACCAGATACTAGGTACTGGGCTGTGGGTAACAAGTGGGAGTCAGGACCAGTAATGAGTGTTTGCTGTTTGGCTTTCAATATAATCCCAAACCAAATATGTAAGGATTATCCATTGTTATTCAGGTTTCACTCATCTCTTAGTATAAATAATTGCCTTTTGTTTTCTTTATCTGGTTAAGCTGTAAATAACTTCCATATATGTTATTCCATATTTTATAATATGTTTATAAGAAATAACATATAGACATAAAATAGTAAGCAATTTATTCTGTTCACAAACCCACAGATAGTCAACAGATTATTGACAACACATGGAGTTTTCTTCTGAAGGGTGAGTATTGGAAATATTTATACCCAAGGGCTCCTCATTCCATCTGTGGGTTATGAGTTGCTAAGCTCTATCACCTTTCCTAATGCACAGCAGTCCCCTTCCCAGTCCTCTGTATTCCCTCCCAACATGCCACCTGGAGTTATAAACTATAACCTTGCCTCAAATATTTTGTCATCCTCTACTACTCTCTAATCTCTGGCTGCCTTTGATAGAGTTTTCACATATGGATCTATTCCAGGATTTCAGGAGCCTTCTGTTTAAATCCCATCCTAAACAGAATAATTTAATGTCATTCCCTTTCTAAAGAAAAATTAAATGACATCTCATTTTACATTCCCCTCCAGGAATTTATTACATCTGTACAATGACCATGCTGTCCTGACCAGTCATTTAAGACCAACAGAAAGGGAAGTGGTTCTGCACGCTGGCTTCATATCAGAATCACCCATGGAGGTGTTCTAAAATCGAGATTTACTGACCAACTTCAGGTCTAAGAATTAGAATCTCTGGGTTTGGGGTCCCAAATTTCTGTGGTTACTTTAAAGTTCCCATTCATGGTAAACTTGCAAACAGTACAGAAAATAAACAGAATGAGGTAAAAATCTCCTGAAACCTCCCTACCTTCTCATTCTCACTACCCAGGGATAACCACTATTTTTAAAAATTTTTAAGTAACCTCCCAGAAACATGGATACATGTAATTGTAAACACACCTCCCCCAACACAGATATTTGGAAAACATAAATGGGACCATACTATTCTGCAACTTGTTTTCTTGATTAGTAATAGACCTTTGACAACTTCCATTTTCTGGACATATAGATGCTCTTCATTTTTTAATGGGTGCATAGTTTTGTATTTTATGGATGAACCCAAATGTTTTAAAACCAGCCTCCTGTTGACAAACATCTAAATTGTGTCCTTTTTCCTTTCCTGCTCTTTTTTATACTACTACATATGATGCTATAAAGAACCTTCTTTGCACCCTTATATGAGCTACCTGCAGCAATTTATAGGAGTGAAATTGCTGAGGCTAAGGGTACATCTCTCTTTCTCTCTCTCTCTCTCATACACACACCCACACACACACAGAGTGTGTCTGTGCATGTGTGTCTGTGTGTAAAATCTTTCCATACTTATATGAGTGTGTTTATATATGTGTTTGTTTATATATCTTCAATATTTACATATATGTATATATATACTTATATATACTTTTCATACTTATATGAGTTATAGGAGTGTAATTGCTGAGTCAAAGGGTACATGTATCTTTATATATGTATATATACATACATATATAATGTATATTTCTTTCCGTAAATATATACATACACTACATATATAGTATATATATTTCCATACATATATTTATGTTTGTGTATCTTTGCATACTTATACAAGCTATAGAAGTGGAATCGCTGAGTCAAAGGGTCCATATATGCCCATACAATTTTGATAAATAGTGTAAAATTGCCTTCCAAAACAATTGCACCAAGTTACAATAATGTGCAAGAGTGATTGTTTCTTGACAAGTTTGCCAAAGTTATCACTCCTTTTTATTTCTGCTACACCTATAGGTATATGTCATTGTTCTATTACATTTCTTTACTAATGAGTAAAATTGAATATCTTTTCATATATTTTTTGACGATTTGTATATCCTCTACTATAAACTGCCCATTATATTCTTTGCTCATTTTTCTACTGGGTTATCTTTTTACTCATTTATGTTTTTATTTATATATTCTAGAAGTTAACTTTTTGTCATATATGTTCAAATAATAGTTTTAAAATCTTGCTTATGGTGTCTTTTGTCTTATATCTTTGGGATTTTCAGTTTAAGCATGTCCAATATTAGCAAAATTTCTCATGGAATTTTGATAATCAAGAGTTACCTGCGGGAAAAAGCTAGTGTCCTGGGACATCCTGGGATGGGGGAAGGTGGCACAAGACAAAGTATGTTAAGTAAAGTGCCCCCTCCTATGTGCCTGTGGGATGAATTTGCTGATCCAAAATGGAAAATAATTTTCCTCCACTCAAAAACTCACATCTGCAGAGTCAGTTTTTTAGGCCAAAGGAAAAGAGCAAAGAAAAACTCCGACATTCAGTGATTCTCTGTCTGCACAGATGACCCACCAATAGCTCACTCCTGTCGACTCCAGCCTTTAGTACACCAGAAGGAGCACAGGGCTTGCAGTCCAAAGCCCTTCTTGATGATTCCAGCCCTGGCACTTGCTGGCCAGATAGTGTCCATGGTTTGAGCCCCTCTGGGCCTCAGCATTCTTACCTGTAAAGTAGGGGTAGTAATCCCAAATTCAAAGGGCCACTGTGAGGATAAAATAAGTAATATAAGTGATAGGGCACGCACATAATACTGCTCAGTTGTTGATCATACACTTTTTTGAAGCGCACCTAGCCAAAAGTCACTTGGAATTCTAAAAGTCTTTGGAATGCCACAAATTAGTTGTTTTGCTACAGATTCATCTTCATAATTGTATTTTGCTTAGTCTAATATTAAAATTAGATAGAATTCCCCTGCATTCCGTAACTAACAAAACACAGGTGTTGGGCAGCAGGGGAAAACCAAGATGGAATTTAAGTCTAAATTTTAAAATTTATATTCATTGAACACAGAGCTTTCTGTATAATACTCTTATTCAATGCTCTTACTCAAATGGCATTCCTCTGAAGAGGGTGACTCCCCTTGTCCACGGAACAAGTTTGGGTGGAGAGGAAATGATTATAGGTTAAGCTATACAGGCCCAATCCATACAGACAGATCCCTGAATTTAAACTTGGCTGGGAAACTGAGGCTCAGCAGACCCCTCAGGCATAATGGGATAATATGATGTTTAATTTCATGTGTCAACTTGGCTAGGTTATGGTACCCCATTGTTTGGTCAAACTGCAGCCTAGATGTTGCTGTGAAGGCATTTTTTTAAAAAATAATTAACATTTAAATCCATAGACTTTGAATAAAGCAGATTATCCTTCATAATGTGTATGGGCCTCATCCAATCAGTTGAAGGCCTTAAGTGAAAAAACAGGTTCCCCAAAGAAGAAGAAATTCTGTCTCCAGGCTGCCTTCTGACTCAAAACTGCAACATCATCTCTTCCCTAGGTCTCCAGCGAGCCTGTCTGTCCTGCAGATTTCAGATTTGCCAGCCCCACAATCGGGTAAACCAATTCCATAAAATAAATCACACATACACACACACACACACACACACGCATTCTATTGGTTCTGTTTCTCTGGAGAACTCTGACTAATAATTTCAAGAGATGCATAGTACCGGTTTTCTTACCCTCACCCACCATCGTTTATTGCCACAGCTCATCACCCTGCCTGGGCCCAGGAAACCCTTCACTCTCCTACTTCTCTAGGGTTCTTAAATGATACTTAATGCTGGAATTGGGCAGGATTTTTCCTCCAAGATGCTTTCTCTGAACTACTCACCCCCTAATGTGCCCCTCCTCTGTTGGCCATAAAGTGAAATCCCCTCATTACGATTGTACGTTTTTACTAGTCCATCTCTCCTAATAGTTTTTTTTGGGGGGGAGGGAGAAGGGTGGAGAGTGGTCATCGGTGTAGGGCAATACAGAGCAGGCTCTGGCTCCCATGGAGTTTACATACTACTGTGAGAGACAAGTTAACATATTAAGATAATTTCTGTATGCTAAGTGCTATACGGTAAAAACAGGGTGATGTGATGATGCCTGAAAGAGGAAGAGTCTCTGAGCGGGGATCCTTGAGAAGAGACGTGAAGGAGAAGGAGTCAGCTTTATGAAGAGTGAGAAAGAGCATTCATTCTAGACAGAGGAGTGGCAAGCAGCCTCAGCATGGAGCACCGTGTCCGGTAAATTCTGAGTGAATCCTACCGGAGAGGGGAGAGGTGCATCTGTAAAGATCTAAGTAGATATTCAGAGTGGCTATTGAAAGGTGGTCCCTACGTCCCACTTCATCCAATCGCGGGTCATGTGATGGGGAAGTGGGAGAAGCCTGTCGCCAGACCTGGCCTCTCAGTTACAGTACCGGTGGCTTGCATAATCCAAGCCTCCCTTTCCTCCTCCAAGTAGTGAGGGGCTGGGCGTCTAATCTATAAGGCCCTTTCAGCTCTCCCGCTGTGGCTCCACTTCTGCAGCTAGGCCACTAGGCCCGGGCACATGTAGACGCCGCTGTGGGGCGGGCCACCTTTGGGCTCCGAAGCTGGGCCTAGTCCCACAGTCTCTTTTACACGCGCGGCTGCCCAGGCCGCGCCCCCAGCCCGCGAGGCGCTGGACCGATGGAGACTGACTGCTGGCCCGGGAGGTGGGGACACCGGGTCAGCGCCACCCGCCTGAAAGCAGCGTCCTGGGCTCGACTTCCCGCCTTCGGGGAGCCAGCGAGCCCGCGTCCGAGCTCCATCCAGCCCGAGAGCCGGGACCCGGCAGACTGCGCCCTGGAACCGGGCTCCTCCATGTCCTCAGGCCGCCTCCGTGTCCTGGACTCACCCCTGCTTTATGCTGCTCCTTCCTTTCCTTCCCCCGCTTTTCCTGTTCTGAGTGGACCACGGAGGGGAGGGGGGGGAGGGTGTCCAGAAAGAAAGGATCAGTGATGTGGAAGAAGAGAGGAGGCAGAGGGAGGGGGCGAGGCGAGGGGAGAGGGACCACGCTGCGGCGGCAGGCGGCGGGAGAGAAGGGTGTCCGGGCGCCGGCCCGGGGCCCGGGAGGACGCGGGCAGCCGCGGGTGGGGGCGGGCAGCGCCGCCGGGGGACGAAAGAGGAAGAAGCGTTCAGATGCTCCGCGAGTCTCTTAAGTTAAAACCGAAAATAAAAACGGCCTGGGCGAGCGGACTCGGTTCCAGGCCCAGCCCGGCGCCCTCGGCAACGAGGAGGCCAGGGAGGGGAAGGGGCGCCCGCACCCTGAGGGACCCCAGGGTTGGGGTTCGGCTCCGCCTACCTGGTCAGGCGCCCGTCCCGCCGCTCCAGCGCCGCCAGCGCCACGCAGTGTCCAGATGTCGCGTCGGCGCAGCGGTTTGCTTTAATTTCGCCGGTTTCCCAAATCAAGAAGCAGAGCATAGCGCCATTTCTTTCAAACTGACATCCAGCCTCCTGAATGGCGGAGAGAGCAATGAGATGACCTCGCTTTCCTTCCTTCCTTTTTCTCTTTTAAATAATCTGGTTTGGAGAAACGGACGACCCTCGGCGCGGGGCGTGAGGAATAAAGGCAGGGGTCCAGGGGAGCGGGGACGCGAGCGGGACCAGAAGCCGCCGGAGCGCGGCGGTTCCTGGTTTGGCCGTGTCAGGTGACGAATGTCGCGTGGGGGCGGGCTGCCTAGAGATGCGTTCCGGCGTTCTGTTCTCGGGCTGTCACGCCGTGGGGAGCCCGCGCGGAGGCTGAGAAGGTTGGGGGGGGAGCGCGGATCGGGCGGGAAAGAGGAGGTGGGGGGGGAGGGAGAGGAACCAAGGGCGCTAGCCGCCCGCGCGCGCGCAGCCCTCCCGGTGCTTCGGCCGGCCTTTCCCGCTCGCGCTGGGCGCTGAACGGTTCCGAGATCGGAGGAGGTCGGGGGCGAGCGGGCACGCGCGGGAGGCGCGGGGGCGCGCCTGCGGGGCGGGGATGGGCGGGGGGCGGCGCGTGGGTCTCAGTCTGCGAGCGGGGGGCGGGCGCGGCGCTGGCTACCACTGATACCAAAAGGAGGCGCAGCAGCCGCGGAGCTCGGCGGAGGCGGCGGCGGCGAGAAATGGTGCGCACCAGGTTCCTAGTGACGGTGCGGACTCGGCGCGCGTGCGGCCCGCCGCGAGTGAGGGCTTTCGTGGTGCAGATCGCGCGGCCGGCGGGGGAGTGGGCAGCGCCGAGTGTGCGGGCCGCTGCGGCCCTCGTGCTGATGTTGGTGAGGAGCCAGCGCGGAGCGCAGCAGCCGCATCCTAGAAGACCAGGTAGGAAAGGCCTCGAAAAGTCCCGGGTGCAATCGGCCCTTGGATGGTTTTGTTTGGAGTGATTCAATACACAGATAAGTCATCTTCCGGACGAGGTTATGAGGAGGAGGTTACCGGGGGGTGGAGGCTCTTTCCCCCTTTTTCTCCATACGGGTTACAGTTACTTAAAGGTGTAATTCTCCCTATCTATTGAGACCGGAACCTCCTTCACACACCTCCTCAATCCCGTGAAACTCCGGGGGAAACCTGGAGATTCTAAACCCACCTTGGAAGTCAGTCACTCCTAAATTTCCTGGGTGGAAGTCTGTAAACACACACATACACTGTGCAATACACAAGGTGTATTTCTAGGGCACTTTATTTCGCCCTGGAGGAAAGTATTACTAACGGTCTTAGTTTTCTGGAGGCCGCCTTTTTTCTCCCCAGCCTTCCTGCCGGGTTTACCCTCCCTCCTTCCAGCGGTGGAGGACCTGCGAGGGTGGGGGCTCGCACATGGTGTGACTTCCCGAAATAGTAACGTTGATCCAAAGAGCAGTAACTGCTACGAGGAGCTTTTGCAGTCAATAGAGAGATGGGCTTTCATAGTGACTTATTTCATAGTTTCTTATTTGGCGGCCTCATATTGCAACTGCTCGGGACAATGCCCGTATGTTCAGCTACAACTACAGTGATGAGTCTGAGGAGTCGCAACCGATCATATTTAATCTCAGGCCACAATTAACACTTTTTAAAAAATGAGGCCTACTTTTTAAAAAGAAAATCCTAGATAGTTTTGTCCACACAGCAGATAAATCTTTACACCGTCGGTGTAATTTCCTATCACCAAAATAATTGAAAAAATATATGTATAGTTACAACATGCAGAATCCTAAGTAGAACTTGGATAATAAGTCTAAAAGCAATTTAATGAGACTTCATTTCTGTGACTTTCCTTGTGGCTTCATTTCCCCGGGAATATACGTTTTGAAAAAGCAAAGGCCGGCGGAGGGGGAATTATTTTTTATTGTAATGGTAATAGCTTTTTGACATGTAAATGTAAACTGTTAAAACTATCGATGTTTAATTTGAATTCAATTTCTATTGGCAAAAAATCTACAAACCATTTACAGAGTAAATACACATTTTCTGTTTCATAATATTATGAGAGTTCAATTTTTTAAAGAATGAGTAGAAGGAGCTTGTAAAGGGTTTCATGGCGTGTTGCTGGACTTGATTTTAGTTCATTTTAAAACATTAACACGATGCTGTGGTTTTTTTAATGGTGCTTTATTCATACGAGCAAACTTTTAGCCACTATGACATATTTTTGAACATCACAGTTGGTAATATTACTCTATATAGAGCTATTTTATTTAGATTATTAGGTTGCTTCCAGAAATCTATAGTAACAAAGTAGAAAATTTTAACCTATTAAATACTAAAATTATGTGTTTTCTATTTTAGGATTACACAATATAACATTGTGATTACTTTAAGTTAGAGAAAATATTCATTTTATAGTATATTTATTGTATAAAATGTTAAAAATATAAAAATGATAGGTTCATTGAAAGTAGCCATTTACTCCTTGTTACTTAGGTAGAAATCAATTTTCAGGAAGGACGTGTAAAGTTATTTAAAAATGCATTGACTTTATAAAAAGCCCAATTTTCAGCAAATATCTGAAGACAGAATATACGACTTGGATAGAATAGAATATGTTTTGATAATATGTGTGATTCTCCAACTTCATATGTGAAATTATACACATATATAAACATCTGGAAGTATTAATTATAAAGGATATGTAATTATATATTTCACATTAATATATGTTATATCTATGGTTATATATTGACAATATATATGGATGGTAATTATGTTGGGACTCATACAATTCCTTGAGAGCCACAGTGCTAAAAAATAACTCATATGAAATATTTAATATTAATGCAATATGTAAGATGTTATTTTAACATATTTTTAAAGTTTCTGCAATTATGTTCATTATGACTTTTTATATGACTGGAAAATGTATATAATAAAATTCCATCTTACTAGTTTCTTATCCACACATGCCTGATTAATTACATTAATTGGTTTGTTACTTCTACCTTAGTGTGTTTACAAAATAGTCATATTTTTATGAATTTAATATATTTATTGGTTTACTGCTATTTGGGAACTCTTAAAGTTCCCCCACCCCTTTAATAGTGTAGTGTCCTCTCAAGGTAAGCACTGTACAGTTAGCATAAATCATTATTCCCAATGTGTACATGATACCTAGCTTGTATTATGAAATCAAGACTTAACATTCATTTACTTCTTTGGGGGCTCTTGAATTTTGAAAAGTCCATTGTCAGCCTATTGCTGTCTATGTCCATAATATTTTACAGGTCTGCTAATTATATATTAGTTTGTCACTAATAACTATCATGGTAGAGTTAAGCTAAACCATTTTCCCAACATATGAATGACTCCTGTTAGTAAAGCGATCCACGTCATCTCAAAAATACTTTCTTAAAGGAAGGCTGAACATTTGGCCCAGTGTTTTTATTCTTTTAAAACCTTTTTGAGAAGCATAACCATCTCCCTCACCCCCCTCCATACTAAAACACCCTAGGCCAGAGAATCCTTATGTCTGCAGCAAAACCGAACCTGATAAAAAGTTTTTGTGAAGCTTTATTTCTACAGTTGAAATTATATAAACAATGAATATAGTTTCATTTTCTAAATATAAAATTATAATATTGAATAGCGTTTTTTTTAAAAAAAACAGTTCTCTAAATTCTGATTCTCACATACTTGATCACTAATATTGTGTCTGTTTATTGATTGATGAGATTAGTGCACTTTCTTAAACACCTCACTGGCAAGGACATTTTTACAGTATGCATTAAGAACTTTTAAACTATTTATACACTTTTATTCAGTTTTTCTATATGTGGGCATCATCCTAAGGAAAGAAAGATTCTGACAAAGATCAATACAGACAGATAAATAGTAGCAAGAAATTGAAAATTGTCTAAAATTCTAAAAATGAGGAGTTGTTAAATTATGGTACAACTATACTCTGGAATTATGGTCTGGAATATTCCAGACTCTGGAATATTATAGATGATCATGATGTTTTTGAAGCATATTTAATAGACTGTAAAATGATTACATTATAAAATTAGGTGATTTTTTTTTACAAGCAAGATTCAAAACAGAAAACAATGCTTACTCTTGATTTTCCTCTTTTCCTTCTCTCTCTCTCTCTACACACACACACACACACACACACACACACACACACACACACATATTTTATGTGCCAAAATATTTATAGTGATTTCCTCAGGATGGGGGGATGGGGGTTGGTGATCTTTAATTTCTTCGTTATACTTTTGAGTTTTCCAAATTGCTATGATCATCACCAGTAAAAAATATACGTTATTTTCAAAAGCCTTTGCCACTGAAACGATCGATCGTACCCTAGGGATGAACGGAGAGCTTGCTTAGCATTAGATGGGGAGGGAGTGAGAAAGGGTGAGGAACCTGAGTTGTGCAAGGGTCACATATAAGACGGTGGCTTTAAGGTCTGGAGAAAGCACGAGAGGGTTGTGACTTCAGACTCACGCGCCGCGCCTATGCGCAATGTAGTCGGTTTTTAAATAAACGGTAAATCAACGATAAATGCGTAGCTCTTCCCGTTTGTTTCCAAGGCGCCTGGGTGTTAGGCCTCTGGTCACAGCACGTGCCCCCTTCTCGGGATCCCTCCTCACACGTCCTCTGCGGAGGCCTTCATGCTGGGGTTCGCCGCCCCCAGGACCCCAGAGAGAGCCCGCAGGTAGGAAGTGAGACTCAAAGCTTGTCGGGCCATGCCTCCCCACCTCCCAGCTCAGACCATCCTCCTTCACGCTTATCTCCCCACCCTCTCAATTCCTAGAGACGCAGCGCGTCCGGGAGATTTAATTGGCACCTGGGGTAGGACCCTCCACCAAGAGTTTAGACGCGGTCCCACTTATCACTCACTCCGCGAACGCACCTCTTCTACTTTTAGCCTCCCCTGGGCCTCGCCCCTCACCCCAACTATTCCCACAAGTAGGTTCTGATCTGATCAGAGTACCAGTAACTGCAGACCAAGGGTTATACGTAGAGCAGGACTGGGGCTCCACTGGGTGGGGGAGGGGATGGGGGCACGCAGAGTCTAAGTGGGCCTCATGGATTCGGGAGGGGTGCAAGGTATGACAGGGGACATCTCTAAGTCGCCTCCCCAGCTTGGAACTGGCTAGGCCTTTTTTCTGGAGCGGAGGGGGCGAAGTGGGTCAGGTTCCTTTCGAGGGACCGAGGGACCATGGGGAAAGTGCACTTCCAAGAATCGTGGCCATTCCATTCCAATCCCTTCCACGCCAGGTGGCCACCAGAGTGCTGAAAGGCCTCCTCTTCTTTGTTTCTCGGTCTGGGGTGCAAGATGGTACGGAGAATGGCCCCTAGTATTTTTCCAGTGATGCTGTCTCTCAACTGTTTTCTTCTTATACTGCAGCTTTCTTCAGGTTTGAAAACTGTCTCCCTCAGTTAAAACATTCAAATGAAATCATTTATTAGAATGAAAAAATGTCAGTAAGTATTAAAACAAGATCAACTTCTATGACAGTAAGCCAAGCAATGGAGACAACCTTGGGAATAAATACTTTCTTTGTTCAGTAGGAGAAGGAAGGTCCTTTTAAAGACTCTGCTCTATCCTAGGAGACGCCCACCAATTTGAGACCTCCACAGATTCACCATATCCTAATTCATGCTATTTCAATGTGTATTCAGCAATCCCACGTGTATTTACAATTGTTGAACTTCCTAAGTGTCAATAGCATTTGTTTTTCAAAGAAAGGAGGATTGAAGAAAATCTCTGCTTGTCAATGCTGTTATTATTTCCTGAGCCCTGGAATGATTGTTGCAGTTGGGCAGAACTACATAATCCCAAAGAAGTAAGGAAAGGGAAAACATTTAAACCATCAACTACAAGATTTAAATTTCCAGTGCCTCAGAGGTCCTTTGAAAAATAATAAGTTGATTTTTATTTTTTGTATCATAAGTAACATAAGGGCTTTGTTCATGAAAATATATTTTATCACAAATGACTTTAGTTCTTCAACTAGCTCTCAGTTTTCCCCTTCATCTTCAAAAAAAAAAAAAAAACTCAGAATTTATTTAAATGGTTGCAAAGCCAGTAGGAATTGTTTTTAAAGGAAGAAAGGTTTTGTAGAGGTTCAGAACTATACAAACAAAGATATGTAAACTCTTAAGCAAATTGAAACTAATAAAATCGTGCAGAGTGGTGTAAATAAATATGCCTTTACCTTCTTAATTTAAGTATGAGAGAAATGAGATGTCAAAGAAATAAGGCAAAGCATCATTACTTGGGCTGCTATTTAAAATACACATTTCTGGGGCTCACTCCCAGAAAACCTGATTCAGTAGACTTGTTGTGAGTTTCAAGAATCTGCATTTTATTTATTTATTTATTTTATTGGTTTATAACATTGTAAAAACTTCAGGTGTACATCATTGTACTTCTATTTCTGCGTGGACTACATCATGTTCACCACCAAAATACTAATTACAACCCATCACCACACACATGTACCAAATTATCCCTTTCACCCTCCTCCCTCCCCCCTTTCCCTCTGGTAACCACCAGTCCAATCTCTGTCCCTATGTGTTTGTTTATTGTTGTTATTATCTACTATTTAATGAAGGAAATCATACGGTATTTGACCTTCTCCCTCTGACTTATTTCACTTTGCATTATCTGCATTTTAAATAAGCATTTGAGGGGGATTCTGTTACAGGTGGCTCCTTGGGACACCATTTAACAAATATGGCCAATGTTGCTTTTTTAACCTTATTTTTGCTTATTTATTTTTAAATTGAGGTCCAGTCTTTTAGGTAAGATTTAAAATTTTAGAGTCAGTCAATCACAGTTTGGGTGCCAAGAAGGACACTGATAGTCTGAGTAATCAGTGGAGAAGCTATTTTACCAAATGAAGGAGACCTGTTACTATTATGTGATCTTTCATCTGAATTGGAAAAGATTATCTCTTAGATGCCAGATTTTTATGAACAGAACATATTTTAGGGGGAAGGATGTAATAGGATGTACTTGTGTATTAAAGCTTGTAGCACCAGACAGAAAATTTCCACATTAGACATTTATGATATCTTATCTTTTTGAAACACTATATATACTTACCTCTGTTTACATAGGATGAATGGTACTAGACAGATGGATGGATGGATGGATAGATAGATAGATAGATAGATAGATAGATATAAGTAATAAGTAATAAGAAGTTTCTTTCATTTCATCTTATTATCAAAACAGAAACCAGGCTGGTAAACGTGACAACCTAAAATTATGTAAGAGAGGAAAAACAAAACATAGAAGTGTTTCACAGGTTCAAATTATATTTCAGACCAAGGCAAAATTGTAGTAAAATGTAGCCATAGCAGAAATAAAGCACTTATGGACAAAATGATGAGTCTTTTTGCTTCTGTAAAAGCACACTGATGAGAGGGGAAATTTATGTGAATAATGTAAGCTAAAAAATAATCTGCAATTATAAGAGACAGTAAAATATTATGCCTTCCAAATTATAATCATAATTTTTCTGCTTTTAAACTACAATTCTTCTAATATTCCACTAATTACTTTGCTAGTGTATTGGAGAAAAAAGCTTATGTTTTGCTTTCTTTTTTTTTGAGTGCCACCATTTTCTTGCTCTGAATCTCTGAGGCTGCCAGATCATCTGACTCAGCAATTGTACAGCTCTTTCAACCAATTTAAAGAAACAGCAGCTATCCAAAGAACAGTGACTCCCCCCAGTTGCAGATATTTCCCACCCTGTACTACAAGTAATAGATTTTAACTTTGAACTAATTGTTAAATATCTAGACAACATGGGCCACTTTGAATTTTACTGCATTCAATTTACACTGGTGAATAGCTGAAGTTGAATATATTTTATGTAACATAAGATTTCTTAAAGAAGCTTATGGAAACTTTTTTTCCAAAAGCATATGGTCAAGTTTGCTTTCTCTTTTACCTCAAAATAATTATGAAGAGCTTAACAGTAATAGAGCACGTCAATTACATTATCTCATTTCATTGTCACATTTTCCTTATGTTTTAGGGATTTTATTCTCTCACTTCATAGACTGGAGACTGAGGCTCAGATAGGTTTTTGCATGGTCTGCAAAAAATCATTGACTAGCAATGTGTGTGCAATTGAACTGGGTGTGCTTCATGCCCCAAATGCCCTCACTTACCACTTTATAACTGCCACTCGAGTTTTAGTTTCATCTCTTCTAGTTAATTGTTGTTTTGTAAGTTGCTTAACTCCTTTGGATCTCTGTTTTACTCAGCATCAGCCACATATGTTGCAATAAATACATATTGATTGAGTAAAAGAAAAAGTTCTGAAAAATAAGGCAATGTAATAATAATGGAAGTGTCCTCATGGGCTCTAAAAGCCATTTAATCTCATAATAAGAGAAGAATATTAACTTCTTTCAGAAATTTATTTCTTTCCCAGAATAAAACTGATTCAAAACTCCCTTGTAAATTAAATATAAATTACTTATTTCCACTATGATTTAAGAGCAATAAATGGGAAACCTATGCACCAACTTAAGAATCAATTGAAGCATGAAGTAGAAAGGTCACTATCTTAGAATACACGACCTGTGATTAGATTCTGTTTCCTTTACTTACTAGCTCTGTGGTGTTGGGACTAAGTACTTAAAACACTCAGTTTTCCATTTTCTCATCTGTAAACCTGAGATGGTACCCTATAGCATTCATCTAATAAGAACTAGATAAAAGTTTATGTAAAGATACATACATAAAATAAACTTTCAATTGGCATACATTTGTCAGTTATTGTTAAAGTGTCTAAACTATGACCTTAAAAGCACATTAGTTTACTTTTATAGTAAATTTCTACTTAATTGGAATTTAATTATTCAGAATATCTGGAAATTCTTGAGCTCCATTTTAAAGAATATACGTAATAAAAATATATTTATCTACTTAAATCCCTGGCATGTCCCAAGGTCTCATCTAAAATCAATGTAAATTTGCCTATGTTTTTACCCACATCTGTACAGAAGCCCTGTGTGATGGCCTTTACAGTGTGACTCTAAACTCTTCTCGTATTCACAATCATTAAATAGACATCAAACAATATTCATGAACCTCTGTTTTCTAACATAAGAAATCAAATTAGTTTTAAAAAACTGAAAAAAGTTATTAACCTGCCTTCAATTTATAAAAAAATTCAATAACCCAGAATAATAATTTCTGGAAGCAGCACTAAGGTAATGGACTCTTAATTCCTTCAGAATGGTTGCTGCAGTCTTAATATCTAAATCAATAGTTTTGATGCAGAATTTTCTAAGAATTCTTTAGTATAAAAAATTGTGTGTGTGTGTATGTGTGTGTGTGATGGAAGGAAAGAAGGGCAGGAACATTAAAGTCATTCTTAAAACCTTCAGAATGTCTGCCTTGGAAGGTGACCCTCAATTATTCTTATTCACATTTAGTAGGATATCAAAGAGACAAAATATATTAAGTATACTTCCTTAAGGCAAAATTGGCTTGGATGTATACAGTTGGTGCAGAGTAACTGTAAAGTGTATTCTATCATCATTGCCTTTGAAAAAATGAAATATGGAAGTTATAATCTTAATCATAAGAAAGAAAAATATAAAACTATACCCTCAACCCAGAGACTCATAAGGAAAACATGAGTGGAAATGTTAACTGTGTGAGTGAAAGGTGCTGAAATACGAATAGGAAGCATTTCCTGATTTACTAAGGGTTGATATATGGGAATCATGGGAATCATGAAGTTGATTCCTTCCAGAGGAGTTTAATCCCATATTAGGTGAAAATGGACTTGAGGAAGAGTGGTCCAAAATAAGAAAATTTTCTTATGATCTTTTACAACATCAGAGGAAAGTCTGGCTTCAAAATTCTCAGAAGTCCAGGAAAGGCCAAAAAAAAAAAAAGAAAAATTGAACATCACGGTAAGACTACAGAGCCCCAAGAAGAGAGGCTACTTTAGAGGATAGTTAGGGGTGAGAGGGGGGCAACCAGTTCACCATTTGAAGGGGAAAGCTTCAACATAGATGATTCCCCTGAAATTATAGTATCCTAAATCATTGTTAAAGCCAGTCAATCAACCATGAATAGTCATCCTCACTCGCAAGAGTGAAAACTGAATACAATATCACTTCTCTGAGACTTTCCACAGTATCCGCATTCTAATAGCACAAACATGCATCAGCTGCATATGCAGAAATGGAATACTATACGTGTTCGTGGTTAGCAATTAAGAGGGCAACGTGTGTTTGGAAGGAGAAAATGTATCCCACCAAGGAGAGAAAAGAAGGAGGTTGGGAACAGAGGTTTAGAGAAGGTAAACTTTACAATTCCTCAATTTTTCGCCATTATACCTCCTACTTGAACTGCACACCAAGGAGTAGTGGTGGGTGGCAATGAATGCAGGGGAAACATTGAACAGTGACGTACTCCATTGTCACTTCCCATGACTTAATGAAGGTTTTTTGTGGAAGTTCTTTTGTTATAATACAGCCCACTTTATTACAAGGAAGCTCTGTTTTCAGGGGGTTAGAATTCAAAGAAGACAGAATTAATCACACCTTTTGAAAAGGAGTTTGCTTGTTCAAACCACAGATACCTGCCAGAATGTACAGTAATGAACAAAAAAATACCCAAGAGGAAATTGACTTTGATGGCCTAAATGAATAACATGATAGTAAATGTCATATCTATTATCAAATAAGTAAGTTCTGTTTCTTGGGAGCCTACTATGTGCCTAGATTTTTATATACCTGACATTCTTTATTCCTTAAAATAACCCTATGAGAGGTTACCTCTCACTTTGAGAGGTGAGGAAATAGAGGCTTAGAAACTTCCCGTAATTTATTCAAGCCTGCAGAGCTGGTAAATGAGGGATTCGGTCTATCTGAGTATAAAGACTGGGATGTTCCCATTGCCCATGCTGCATTTGTGTCTCCCCCAAGATTATTATGAAGGATATGGTCGACATTCTCACCAACCACACCTGTCCAACTCAGCTGTGACCACAGAATGAATGTGGAGACAAGACTGAGTTCAAGATCTGCAGCAAACATTTATTAACTGGGTAACCATGGCAATGTACCACCCCTCCATCTTCTTCACTATAAATCAAGGGGGTAGCTTTTTGAAAAGCTATTTTCCAATATGTGTCAAGAGCCCTATACTCTGAAAAACTGCAATACTGTTTATTGTGGCAATTAGAAATACCTTCAATATCTCACAACAGGGGCATCATTAAGTAAACTATAACATAGTTTTTCAATGGAATGTGTTGTAGCTGTTAAAAGTAGTGTTTATGATGGGATTTTGAAGAATTTGGGAAAATGCTTTAATGATAAGTGACAGGAAAAACATTTCAAAATTGTATTATATCCACAAAATTGTATTATATGAGCAAGAAAAAAGGAAATATTTCAAAATGTTAGCAGTTATTGCTTGTGTGTAATGTAATTTTTCATTTTCTTATGCAACTAATTCCTTAAAATGTTTATACATATCTGAACTATAATCAGGAAAAAATCATTCAAAAATGATGGCACTGGGTTAACTGACTTTGAGGGGACTTCAGAATCCAAATTTATATCACTATGTGTATTATTACCCAAGAATAATCACACAGAAGCACAGTAGTTCCTGAAAGTGGAGATCCTGTCACCTTGGTCCAGGATTTGCAACCTGCTTGAGGGCACAATTCTCAAAGAAAAGGAAGCATTGCTGAGCTGTCCACCATGTACTGTGCAAATCAATCAACAGGGAGACATAGTGGGGAGAGTGTGCACCTCTCAGACAGAACTGAGAACCTTCAATTTGAATTCCATCTCCTTGTGCATTGTTACTTAAGCACTCTGGGGTTTTTTTTGTTTGTTTTTTTTTTTTTTTTTTATGATCTCTGAAGGAAGGACAATACTTTCTATCCCACAGGACAGTTGTGGGATTAGAAATGATATATGTAAAGCTGCTTAATGCTTATCACATAGTTGGGGTTCAATAAATGGTAGCCATTATGATTTTCTTGGCAACTTTGAATGAATTTCCTATTGTCTCTATTTCTGCCTGCCTGTCTGTCTCTTCTTGAGTTATATGCCTTATTACTTATTTTGTTTCTCAGGATGAGGCTCATTCTCAATATCTGTGCATGTAAACAAATTATGCACACATACACAAATACATACCATAGATATATATATGTATATACATATACACACCTACTGTGCTAATCATTTAGTTTTATCAACTGGCCAAATAGCTACAAGTAGATATAAGTAATTCACCATAAGAAACTTCTCAATGTACAAAAGCAGACATTTACAAAACAGTTGAATTAGGGAGGAATTGTTTTCATGAGCTACAAAGATTGCTGATTCCACAAGAATCCACTCTAGAGATACTGTTAATAGTAAACTCCTTATATAGATTTAAAATTACATTTGTTTTGCACACAATTTAGAAAAGACACTTCTATATAACATGTAATACACTTCTAAGGTAGCCTCCAAATGATCTTGGGAAGATGATGATAGGTACTGCAGATTCTATACCTAGGTAATACTTTGAAAACTGAGATCAAAAAATTGTGACTTACCTGTAATTATGCATCAGTTTTATAATATGTTGAGGCATTTTGAGTTTTGTGCTCCTTGCCAAAGTCCTGTTTGAGCAGGAAGAGAAATTTTACAATAATTCTAAGTGAACAGAGATGTCACAGAGTCCCTAAAAGAGTGCCTTATTCATAGCAGACACTCAATAATTATGCTATATTGAATTTAATTAGCCAATAGTAAAAGGGAGAAGGAAACATCATCCATCTTGAATTTTCCATAGATCTAATCCTGAGGACACATTCCCTTTTCTCAACAAACCTGTTCAGAGGTCTGCTCTGATTTCTCAGAGGTCTCCCTTTCATGCTAAAGCTACCTTTTCCCCTTATGGAAAAATAAATAATTAAAGGAAGACCTTGCATTCTTTGCCATTTTTCACCTAAGAAAGTCCTTCTTTCCCATTTAAAATACCCAAAATTGGACACTGAGCCCTCAGAATTCTTACCCAGGGGCACTTTGATGGGCACATTTTTGGCTGAACAGCAGCCTCTTGATGCACAGTTCTTATTATGCCCACTTTGTAGATATGGCTATTGAAGCCAGAATAAAGTAACACTTGCTCGAGGTGATAGGTGGTGGAGTTAGGCCTGGGGCCCTCTTTCCCTTGCATTATTATCTCTTCCCAAATTAAAAGGGGCACATGAAATTGTTCTTCCGTTGCCTCAGTCTTCAAATAATCCTCTACTGCACCCAGCATTCTATCAAGAGCCCATCCATTCAGGCTTAACCCCAGCTACCTCTGGAAGCTCCACTGCAGGCTGCATACCTTGCTCTAATAAGCTATTTCCTACGGAACTCTCCTTAAGTATGGGATCCTCTCCAGACCCTGATGTACAACATCTTCTTTCTGGTAACACAGGTCTGAGGTGTCAGTTATCAGAATGCATCTTCCTTCTCCGACACTGTTAATGTAGGCTCCCGTCAAGAGCACATCTCAATTCAAGACCACCTTCTTCCTCCAGAGAGGCAAACATGTTGATGGTTGTTACCAGTAGACCCTCTTGACTAAGGCCTCTTCTTTTTTTTTGTATCCACAACTTAAAGCCAAGTGCCTGACATATAATATGTACCCAGTTACTCTTTGTCAAATAAAGTGATGAATGATGGTTTTCATAAAAGCAATTCTTGTCTAATAAATTTATTATGTTTAACTAATTAGAATGACTAATATATGCACTTACTACAAAATTCAAATAATACAAGTTGCAGAATGTGAAAAGAAAGTCTTACACCCATCCCAGTTCCTCATTTCCTCTCCCCACAGTTAACAGACTTTTCTGTACCTTTCCAGAGATATTCTATATATATTTTATTTTTGACCTCAAAATATATTTTGAACAATTGTTTAATAACAGTACTAATATTGAATATGAATTAGTACTGTTTAATAACAGTACTAATATTGAGATGTATGCTTTTAAAACAGCTTTTGTGTGTGTCTCACTTGATATAATAACCTCATGAGGTATAAAGATAGAGCCCATTTTAAAGATATGGACATTGAAGCTCAAAATAGGCTCAAAGCATTTCACAGTCGAAAAGCAGTTCATTAGATGCAACAGGACTGTCAGCTGGTCCCAATCCAAAGCTATTTCTCCAACACCTTTTATTTTTTCAATAAAATAATGCTGCTTATCATATATTTGCATATCATGCATATATCTTGCCAACCCTGCAATGCCTTGTCAGAACCAGAACATAATTTCAGGATACTACCTTCTTAAATATCTTTCTGTCTCTTTCTGGTGATGTGTTGAATTAATATTCACGTCTAGAATTAACTATTCTTTGATTTGTAGAGTTTCTGAAGTAGCACCGTTGCAAGGCTTCCTTTAGTTTAAATAAAATAGTCAGGTGGTCCTATAGTGTCATGATCTCCACCCTCAGCTGGGTTCTCTAAGTCCTGCTCAGCCCATCCCTCTCTCCTCATCACAGATATTCTAAGCCTTCACCATTCTCACTTCCTAAGCCACCATCTTATCCTCACTGCAAACAAGCCAGCCCCCTTCGTTCATGGAAGGAAGTGCTTCAACTTCCTCCCTGCCCTGACCTTTTCTCCCTTCTCTAATCTAGCTGTATCTCCTGCGTCCAAATTTATGACCACTCCCTGTGTCTTGTATTCCATTCTTCTTCCTCGGGTCCTCAGAAATACTCTCTCTTGCCTGTGGCCTCAACTTCTCTTCTAGCTTTCCTTCTCTTTACCTGGCACTTTTCCCTCAGGATGTGTGTGTGCTCAGGTCTCTTCTACATTCCATCTGCCTCCAGTTACCATACATCACCTTGAACTACCACAGTTGAGCTGTGAAAAAGTAGTAGTCTACACACAGTGTCCCCACTTCCTTGCTAGCCTATTCACTACTGGTTTTCCTCCTGACAGTCTGAGAAGCCCTTCCCGGGCTCCTTTGCAGGCTCTTCTTCCAGAGTTTATTTCTCCAGCTTCTCACCACAAATCCCAGTGAATTGCTTTCAGTGTTTCCAAACTTCTGTGCCTTTGCACGTGCTCTCACCTCTGCCTGGAACATCTTTCTCCTTTTACATCTCTATACTCCTACACCTTTCTTCAAGACTAGGGTCAGCTTTCAGCATCGATGGAGCCTTTGCCTAAGCCACCAGAATGAGTTTGGTTGCCTTTTCATTTTCTTCTGTCACCCTCTGCTTCTTTTTGCTCTTCTACACACATTACATGTAATACCTCATTTAATCCCTACAACAACTGTTTGAGGCCAGTGCTATTGTTATTCCAGTTATACAGATGAGAAAACAGAGGCCCAGATACATTAAGTAACTTTATTCAAAGTTATAGAGTGATTAAATGAAAAGTCTAGGTTTGAATCCAGGCAGGCAATCCAATTCTAGAGACCATATCTTGAACACCTACCCCACTCCATGCTCCACCCTTAGCCTCTGAGCTTGTTGAATGAATGAACAAGTGGTAATCTTTTTTCTCTGCCAATGCAGCATAAACCTAAACAAGGCCATGACATTCTCAGGGAAGAAGAAAAGTAAGTTTGGGGGTGATAATAAGAATAACCAACAAACTTTAAAATTTACAAAAGCTCTTTGACATACATCTTCTTATTTTATCAACTCATGAAATATATTATGATTCCATCTTACACACGGAAAAGAGCTGAGACTGGCATAACCAGCACTGGCATCTTGGGCTTCATATTTTATTTCTTCTGAGGTTTTGCCCCTTAGGTCTGAGATAATATGGAAGGGTAAATTGGGAGTGTGGTAGGTTCTTTAAGAGAAAAACTAGGAAAGCTTTCACACTATTATTAACTACATTTTATGCAAGATTTCTAATGGAGTATTGGGTCAATTTCCAGAACAAAGGGGCCACACCCAAGGATACCATAATCTTTTGAAAACTCTACTGCAAGTGCTAGAGCTAGTAGTAGACACATGTCTAAAACCTGTTCTTGGGAGAAGCCAAGCTCCATGTCTGCATATAATGCACCCAAGGGATATTTTTATATGGTTCCATCAGCCATCAATGTCCTTCAACAACAGTCTGATATATTGCATAAGGTTAAAACAGTTCTTTTTTTTTTTTTTTTGGTGAGGGAGATTGGCCATGAGCTAACATGTGTGCCCATTTTCCTCTATTTTGTATATGGGATGCTGTCACAGCACGGCTTGATGAGCAGTACGTAGGTCCGCTCCCGGGATCCGAACCTCTGAACCCCAGGCCACCAGGGCAGAGCGTGGAAGCTTAACCACTACGCCACCAGGCCAGCCCCTAAAGAGTTCTTGATATAGGAATCCATAGTTGAGTTTTAGACGAATTTCTGAATTCCCTGTAAGTTATATTCAGAAATGCATGTGCAAGGAAACACACTTTTTTAAAAAAATTATTGCATACTTTATTTTTTGAGGAGAGGGTCTACGGCTTTCAACAGATTCCCAAAGGGGCCTACTCACCCTGCCCCAAGATTAAGAACCATTATTTTAGTGATGGAAACTAATTTTGATCTTGGTCTAAAAGCCAGACATATTACAAGGGAAATCTGTTCCCTCCCTCCCATCAATACCTTAAGCTACATTGAAAGAATTTTATGTTCTCTACCACAGTTTGAATTTTCCATACCATTGTTGTCCAAATAATTGAGAGGTACCTGGAGGAAAATATAGATAGCACAGTAATGCACAGTGGATTTTTATAACAGATTTGACATCCCACCTGTTTTAATTGGCATCATTTTAAAAGCAATTGAAAGTACAGTCAGGTATTCTGGGTCTTCAAGAGATGTTAACCAGGGATTGAAACATAACTTTTAAATAGAGCTGGGTTATCTAGTAGGCAGATTAAGCATATCCTTAAGGCATCAGCAAAGCCTGAGTAATTCAATTTTTTTAAAAAATCTATATTTTTTTAAAAGTGTAAAAGTAATAACCATGGGAAAAATTAGAACCTTGTTGGATTTTCTTTCACTTGTTATGCTCTTAGTTCTGTTTAACTTTTCATTACATACGAGGGTGGTGGAGGGTGTCTATCATCTTTTCAGTGATTCAGGTCTTCTTGGGCTTCCCTTTTATATACTATTGATAATTCTATCAAAAGCATGTTCTTCTCTGTGCCTCACAACAAGGTTGCAAGCGAACCCTCAAAATGGATAATTTAAGAGCTAACTGGTATTAGCTTAGGATGTGTGGCACTGTTTTAAATGCTTATATGTACATCAATTCATTTAAAACTCACAACAGCCCTATGAAGTAGGGACCACTCAGCCCCCTATTTTATAACTAAGAAAATGGTAAGATTTTTCCAGTAGGAAGGAGAGGTGTAGGGGGAGGGAGAGGAGCAGCCCCAGGACAGTGTGTGAGCCTGGTCTCTGAATCACTATGCAACTCTGTCTCTAGAGTGCTAAGCACTTTTTCTGATCTAGGAGGGATTATTTATTAAGAACGGAGTCTAGGGAGCCGGCCCCATGGCGTACTAGTTAAGTCCAGTGCACTCTGCTTTGGCAGCCTGGGTTCAGTTCCCAGGCACAGACCTACACCACTTGTCAAGCCATGCTGTGGTGGCCACCCACATAGAAAACAGAGGAAGACTGGCACAGACATTAGCTTAGGGCTAATCTTCCTCAAGCAAAAAAAGAAGATTGGCAACAGATGTTAGCTCAGAGCGACTCTTCCTAGCCAAAAAAAAAAAAAAAAAAAAAAAAAGAATGGAGTCTATCTGAAAGTAAGACCAGAAACTATAAAACTCCTGGAAGAAAACATAGGCAGTAAGCTCCTTGACATTACCCTTGGAAATTTTTTTTTGGATCTGATTCCAAAGGCAATGGCAACAAAAGCAAAAATAAATAAGTGGGACTACATCACACTAAAAAGCTTCTGCACAGTGAAAGAAACCATCAACAAGATAAAAAGGCAACCTACTAAATGGCAGAGGATATTTGCAAATCATATATCCAATAAGGGGTTAATATCCAAAATATATAAAGAACTCATATAACTCTATAACAAAAAAAATCACACAATCTGATTTAAAAATGGCCAGAGAACTTGAATAGACATTTTTCTAAAGAAGACATACACATGACCAATAGGCACATGAAAAGATGCTAAACATCACTAATCATCAGGGAAATACAATCACAACCACAAGGAGATACCACCTCACACCTGTCAGAATGGCTATTATCAAAAATGACAAGTGTTGGTGAGGATGTGGAGAAAAGGGAACCCTCAGGCACTGTTGGTAGGAATGTAAATGGTGCAGCCACTTTGGAAGAGTATGGAGGTTCCTCAAAAAATTAAAAATAGAACTACCATATGATCCAGCAATTCCACTTCTGGATATTCATCCAAAGAAAATGAAAGCAGTAATTCAAAAAGATATATGCACCCCTATGTTCATTGCAACATTATTTACAACAGCCAAGATGTGAAAACAACCTAAGAGCCCATCCACCAATGAATGGATAAAGAAGATGTGGTGTATATAGATATATACACATGAAACACTACTCAGCCATAAAAAAGAATGAAATCTTGCCATTTGCAACAACCTGGATGGACCTTGAGGGTATTGTGCTAAGTGAAGTAAGTCAGAGACAGACAAATACTGTATGAGTTCACCTATATGTGGAGTATAAAAAAAAAAATACAAAACTCAGAGAACAGATTGGCGGTCTCCACAGAGGTGGGAGGCTTGAGACTGGACAAAACGGGTGAAGGAGACCAAGAGATACAAATTTCCAGTTATAAAATACATAACTCATGTAATGTACAGTGTGGTGACTATAGTCAATAATATTGTAATATTGCAAATTTAAAAGTTGCTAAGAACGTGAATCTTTAAAATTCATATCACAAGAAAAAAATTTTATAATTTTACATAATAACAGATGGTAACTAGACTTATCGTGGTGATCATTTCGCAGTGTATACAAATATCGAATCATTATGTTGTACACCTAAGACTAATATAATGTATGTTAGTTATACTTCAAAAAAAAAGCAAATGGAGTCTACCAGTCCAATGACCCCTTTGCCACTTTCCTCTCTGCTTATAGGCAGAAATCTCCACCATCCCTGTTGAATAGACCTCATCTTCTGGGGGTCAGCCCTTATACCAGGCACTAGTACCAGGCATTGCGCAAGTCTGGGAGACTCTCGCCTCCGACATCCGTTTTACACGTGTGTGTGGGGGAGGCAGGGGAAAGGCTGGCAGGCGGGCAGATTCTCCAAAATGAACGTTTGAATTAGGATTTCTGGCATTGTGGACCCAGCAGGAGAAAGCCAAGTGCTGAGTGGTGGAGAAGGGAGCATGTCCTCTAAAAGAAGGGAAGCCTCATAGTCATACCGTGATACCGACTCTCAGCCGTTTCTTCTGATTAAAAGAGGAAGCAATACTTTGCCTATACTTCAAACACCCTGGTTCGAACATGGCAGTTAGGAATCCTGTGCAGCTTTCTAATGCCAAGGGTTTGTACAGGGGAGGGAGGAAACGAGGGAGAATCTGCGCCTTATGAAGTGAACTCGCTCGAGCCCCGTGTGCGCCTGTGCTGGAGTGGGGAGCGCAGCGCGGGGAGGAGGGGCGCGGGGACGCGGCAGAGGCAGGTGGGGAGGGGCCCCGGGCGCCCTGCCCCCTCCGCTTCTTCGGGCTGCTGGCACGGATTGCTTCCGGCCGGTGCCCCCGGGCGAGCTGCCCACCGGTGACGGCAGAGGCCCCGCGCGGGGCGACTTCAGGAGATGTGACATCTGCAGCGTGTTCCGAGCCCAGGGCGCCTCCTCGGAGAACACTTGAACGCGCTCCCGCAGGGGGAGTCGAGGGGCAGAGTCGGGGGCCGGCGGAAGGCGGAGGCAAGAGGAGGGGCCGGCTGGTCACGAGAGGCTGGGGCGGGCCGGTGGCGCTCGGCGGCGGCGGGAGGGAGGGAGAAAGCGAGGGGCGAGCGTTGGGGAGCAGCATGGAGTCCTCCGCCGACAGGTTGGCCACCGCCGCCGCCCGGGGTCGGGCCGAGGAGGTGCGGGCGCTGCTCGAGGCGGGGGCGCCACCCAACGCGCTCAACCTTCACGGTCGGAGCCCGATTCAGGTGAGTCGGCGGGAGGAGGGGATGGGGGCGGCTATAGAGGACGAGGTTTGCAAAGGAGTCGGAGCCAGGTAAGCGCTTCGATTCTCGGTAAAGGGGAGACTTCCTGGAGAGTTTTCAGATGGAGTTTGGAGTCGGAGACCTCCTCTTGGCGACGCCTCGGGGGCTCAGGGAGCCACGGGAGAAATGAGGAGGCACGTGGAGTGCAGATCTCTAGACTGGACTGTAGATTTGGAGGGGAGAGCCTATTTGTGTTAATATAGACCGAGATGTGTTCTTTGTCAGACAAAATGTACGAACGTTTGAAATAAAACGCAAGATTTTAAAGAAATCTAAGATTTGCTGAGACTACTTTGCTCGAACTCACAGAGTCCTCAATGGAGCCTACCATCTTTCTTGCGAGGGGAGATTTCAGTGGAAATCTACTACTGTATATGTTGGAATAAATGTCCATTGGAATTATTCAGAAGCAACTACATATTGTATTTATTATTTTAACTGAGTAAGGAAAACATATGCTTGTGAAACTAGGAATTACAGACAGATATATATGAAGAAAAACATTAGTGTGACCTAGCCTGAAATGATATCAATTTAATTACCATTTTGGGGGTATCTCCTATTATTTTTGCTATTTTTAGCTTACTTGATATAGATTAACATATTTGGGGTAGAGTTTTCAATTCCTCATTTTTGAGAAATGCCTTTTTTCTCCTCCCTACCCTAGTTTTGTGTGTGTGTGTTGGGGGGAGGGGGATTGTGTGTTCTTGGTTGTTGTTTGCCTTCGCTAGCTTCCTAAATTTCAGACTAAAAACGAATTCTTCCTGGCAGTCGCCACCCTAGTTTTATTCTTGGTGTCGACAGTGATTTCTGATTCTGAAAAATAAATTTATAGGAAACAAATGCACGTTGCAAAAACTCCAGCATAACAAGACAAAGGAAAGTAATTCTATTTGGAACTTCACAAATTTCACAAGCGAATCTTCCTTTCCTAACTCTATGCTACATAGGATAAATTTCATACATTTTAAAATACAGAAATAAAAAACAAAACCAAAATGCCTTAAAACTTGAGATTGTTTGAGATTTGAAGTGTGGAGAGATGTTGAGACTAGAGAGGTTGCGTGAGGGTAGAAGTGAGGCATGAGTCCTTTAAAAATAAGGCACACATGATTCTTAATTTGATATCTCTAAAATTTTGCCAGCACCTTGGAGACTGGGAGTTTGGCCTTGCAGTTCTAGAATATGTTAGAAGAGACTTTATTTGTTTACATACAAAAAGAAAAAAGGAAGTTGGATAATTAGTTTTCACAATTTTTTAAATAGGGAAGATAAGAGCATAGAGAAAAGGGGACATGATTTTGGTTTAGAACACTAACCAAATTTGTGTTTAATATAAAAGTACTTAGTTTATAGAAATTACTAGTGAATTTTATTCTATTTTATTAATAGGTTATTTTAAATTATTAAATTAAATTTAATGTCTTATCAAATAGATTTAAGCACACTACAAATATTCATTTAATTGATTCATTTAATTTTTTGCTTTGGACTGCTATTATTATTATTTAAATATTAGGTTACTTTTCAGTCTTTTTTTTTTCAATTATTTTATTGAGGTCATAATGGTTTATAATGTGCTATTTCTTAGTCTTTAATACTGTAAAACATAATAAAAACTTTTAAAACCAGTTTTATGACCAAGATGAAGGACTTCATTGTATAAATTTTTTTTTATCCAATTTTCATTATATTTTCACCTGCATTGTATACAGATATGGAGATTGACCTCTTCCAAGAACAGGTTTTAGACATGTATATACTAGCTCTGCCACTTGTAGTAGAGCTCCCAAAAGATTACTCACTCCATAATCGATTAGAAATCTTGTGTAAATAAGTAGTTAATAATAGTGTGAAAACTTTCCCAGTTTTTCTTTTAAAACAGTGCATTGTTCTAATGCAGTACAATAGTTTTTCTTTCTTTCTGTAGCTGTAATTTAGTTCATTTACATCTTCTCTCTGTCTTTTTGAAAATTAAATCAGTTTCACTTTCTCCAGGACAAGAATCAACAGCCATAGTATAATTTATTATGATTCCTTGCTTTCAACAAATTAAGCAATTCGTATTTAATACAGAATGAAACTAAAAATAAGTACTCTCTCTTTATACAGTCACTATTGTACAGCTAGTATAACCAAATAATGGTTACCCTAAAAAAGAATTTTCTACCACCACCACCCACCATGCAACGCTTAGATTGCAAGGTTGCTGTGGACACTATTTAAAAATTCCTCTTTGGTAATGGCTTTGTGTCAGAGATAATTGAGCAGCTAAATGAGGTGAGCACCTCCAGTTTAATGAACTTCCAAGGTGTAAACTTTAGAAATGTCTTAATTTCCTATTTCTGCTGTAACAAATTACCACAAATTTAGTGGCTTAAACCAACATAAATTTATTACCTTACAGTTCTGGAGGTCAGAAGTCTAAAATGGATCCATAGGGCTGCATTCCTTTTGGAAGTTCTAAGGGAGAATCCATTTCCTTGCCTTTTCCAACTTTTAGTAACTGTCAACATTCCTTGGCTAATGGCCCCTGCATCTTCTTTCTGACCTCTGCTTCTATTCTTATATCTTCTCTCTGACTGTGACCTTCTTATAAGGAGATTTGTGATTACATTGGGCTCACCCTGACAATCCAGGTTAATCTCTCTCGAAATCCTTAATTTAATCATATCTGCAAAGTCCCCTTTGCCATGTAAGGTAATATATTCATAGTTTTTGAGTATTAGGAAGTAGATATCTTTGGGGGGCATTATTTAGCTTACCATAGGAAGGAATTTGGGGGCTGGTTACACAGACCTTCTCATTTTATACTTGAAAAAATTGAATTTTAACATTCCGGGAAGCTAAGAGTAGCTTAAAAGTTTTGCAAGAATTAACATTTTGGTGTTCTGGGGTTTTTAAATTTTCATTTTCACTTTTTAACAATTTCCACATTCTGGGCTTGGATATACAGCAGTGGACCATACAAAATCTCTAGGCCTTACATAATTTCATATCAAAATGAGGGGAAAATACAGGAGGTTAGGCTGTAGCAAAAGCCAGTTTGTCCCTCACGCCTTTGCTGTTGTGATGCCCCTGGCAGTGTTCTGTGTGTGGCTGAACTCCGTCCGAAGAAGGTTGGAGAATATAATGGAATTCAATGTAATGTGTACAGAAAATGGAATGGGTAGGAGAACTGGCTACGTGAGTTGGTAACTGAAAGCAAATAAAGAGGAACTAGACACCTGTGGATTGTACCGGTGTCTGAGCGGGGTGGGGGCTTCACAAATCATTTCTTTATATTCATCCTGCCCCTGCCACGTGCCCTCGCCCTGACCACGCTGCTCTCCCCCGCAGGTCATGATGATGGGCAGCGCCCGCGTGGCCGAGCTGCTGCTGCTCCACGGCGCGGACCCCAACCGCGCGGACCCCGCCACCCTCACCCGACCCGTGCACGACGCGGCCCGGGAGGGCTTCCTGGACACGCTGGTGGCGCTGCACCGAGCCGGGGCGCGGCTGGACGTGCGCGACGCCTGGGGCCGCCTGCCCGTGGACCTGGCTGAGGAGCGGGGCCACCGCGACGTCGCCCGGTACCTGCGCGCGGCCACAGGGGGCACCGAAGGCGGCAGCCAGGCCCGTACCAACGCCGCGGAAGGTACCGGAGGTGAGGTGGCCGTTCTAAGAATTTGAACCCAGAGAGCTTCCGAAGCCCAGCGCACTTCTTCCCAGAAGAGAACTTTGGCTCCGGGAGAGCGGGGCCTTGGCTCTCGCCTCCGCTCACACATGGTCAACCAGTGGGACAGCCCCAGTCTCCCGATCGCCAGGGCTGCGGGCGGGAAATAGCCTGAGATGGACTTCCGCACGCTAAAACTCATCCCATAAACCGTGCCCCCGCCCCCTAAACACTCACCCTCTCCGCAGCTCAAGGCCTAGACTGTGGAGCATTGAAGACTCGAGGCTAGAGGTCTAGTGGCCCCTCTTCCTCCCAACTAGCTCGCTAACCGCATCCACTCTGCGACCCTTAGTTTCCCCATTAGCTTACGTAGGTCGCTGGACCAACCCTGCGATTTCCAAAACCGCGTGCGTGTGGCATCGTATGGCAGAGATCTGTCATTCCCTGCTCTATTGCAAAATTCTACTAAATCCAACTCTCCGCTCTATGCGGTGGAGTTTTCCAGAGCTCCCCCAGGGGGTTCTGAGGGCAACTAGGATGGAGACCTCTCCAATGCTCGCAGTCTGCACACCAGGATTTGCTGCATGCTCCGGGAAACAGAGACCCTCTCTTAAGCTTTTCCCTCTCTTAAGTTTTCTGTTTCTTCGAGAGAGATCGCTGAGACAGGGAGATGGATATGTGGTCTTCCTTGCTTCTACTTCTACGATCACAAGGCCTTCTTTTCCCCACCTCCACTCCTGCTTGCCTAAAGTACCAACTTTACTGTTTTCTCCTGAAGGGGCAACCATTTTATGATCAATCTATATATATGAAGCAATATACGAAATTAACACGAATATTTAAGATAAACCATGACTTTGAAGATACTGAAATCTATCTTACTTTGGCTGAGAACTGGGGCACTAGGCTCGCTTGGCCTTAGGGGAGCCTGGGAGGACAGAGTACAGAGACTCGCTCTAGGCACCCGGCTGCGAGATGCCGTGAGTGCCGCGCCCTCCGTCTGAGAAGCGCGGAGATCTCCTTTAGCCCGCCCACCCTCTCTCCTCCAATTGCAGCTTGCGTCGGGGACGCGGCATAGGACGAGGGGCCAATCACAGGGCTGCTGGGCGGAGCAAGAACTGGGACGAGCCCAAGAGGAGGATTAGATGACTGAACTGGGCCACAGGCAAATGAATAAATTGAGTAACCTTTATAACCAAACCTAAGATATTTAACCGAAGCACACATGTCCGTCCGTCCTTCCGTCCTTCTTTCCTTCCTTCCTTCCTTCTTCCCTTCCTCCCTTCGTCCCTTCTCTTTAGTTTAGATCCTACTACGTGATCAGCCCGGTTCTAGGTAGGACACCAGCGTGAAGCAGACAAAAACAGGAGTCCTGCCCTCATAGAGCTTACACTCTGGGAAATAGACCTTAAGCAACATAACAATGTATTTTCAGAGAGTGAGTTTGTAAAACCAACGTGATGGATAAGAGTGAAGTGTGACTAGGAGGGAGGGCTGTCTTAGAAAGAGTGGTCAGAGAACCGGACTGATGAAGAGAGCAGCCACTGGAGGCAGAGAAATCTCAAGCGCAAAGACTGCGGCGGGAATGAATGTGGGGGGTTAGGAGGACTGCGAGGCGGGCTGGAGCGCGTACGCAAGGGCCCTACATCATCCGGCCTCTGGCCTTCTCTCTGTGTCAGAGGCCAGATGATGCAGGAGCTTTGTAGGTCAAAGAAAAGGATGTTAGATCAAAACATGGATTTTGTTCTGGAAGCATTAGGAAGCCATTAGCGGGTTTGGGAGAGGGGGTCTGGGGAGGGAGACGATAGGACGATAGGACTGGAACTGAAGGTTTATATACTGCCGAGCTGCGCCTGAGCCCAAGGTGCCCTATGGTTACGCGAGTTCGCTGAGTGGCGTCAGGTGCAAGAGACGCCTGGGGACGCGCGAAGGGCGAGGCGACGCCTCCACGTCTTTGCGCCTGGCGTTTGTGCGTGGCAAGCAGTCGGCACTCGTTATATGCGTGCCCGTTTTCCTCTAGCCACCCCGCGGGCCCTGCTGTCGAGGTCTCCGTGCCCTCGCCCAGGCGGGCCCGGAGCGCGGGAGCGGCCGGCGAGCCCGGAGCAGCCAGCCGGGCAGTGGACGCGCTGCGAGGTCAGGGAGGCTGGGAGTGCGGCGGCTGCTGGCAGGGTCCAGACTCACGGACCGCCCATGTGCTGAGGGTGGTGGATACTGAGAGGAGGTGTCCACGCAGGCGAAGCCGGCCGCGAACTTTGTCATAAGTGTCTGAATATCCGGTGGGGGACTACTAGAGAGAAGGGAGGAGGGGTCGCACATCTTTGACTTCTGGATTCTAATGTCTTTTATCTTTGTGTCATTTGCAGACAACTCCGATTTTTAAAGAATCATTGAGATCTAGAGCTTCGACACATTTGGATCTTCAATCGTCGAAGTTTGAATCCATGAACTGCCCCGCCCCACCCCATTCTTCCCTGCTATCTTAGTTCCAATTTATCATAGAGCTTTTTAAAATGCTGTGCTGCTGCTTCCCATGGATCCTTCCCCTAAATTTCCATTTATATTTACGTTTATACATTGTTATAAAAGGTGAAAAACTAACACTGTTTCTGCCTTTTCATTGAGTTGGAGTTTTCGGGAGCGAGTACCCATCCCTGAGAACCCATCTATGCGGGCACTTCCTCTTGCAAGCCTGGTGCCACCGGGCCCTGTTGTTATTACAGCCATTTTGTGAACTTTGGAAAATGAAGCTTAAATGGGTTACGTGGCCTTTCTTGCAGCAAATTGCCAGCAAATGGCAGAGCCAAGGCTCAAATTAAAAAAAAAAAAAAAAGAAAAGAAAAAGTGTTCTTTCATTTACAGATTTATTCAGTCAACATTTATTGAGCAACTATTATAACACCCTGCCAGATGTATGGGGTGGGGGTGGGGAGTGGAGACAGACATCAACTGATAAACACCCAAACATATGGCTAGAAATTCTAACGCCAATTTCATTGAGTCGAAGCATCGTTTCTGAGACTCCCCGTTGTTTCATGTACCTCTTAAAAAGAAAACAGCTGCAGTGAGCACACAAAATGGATTATAAGACATATCCAGATCTCAGATGATATAATGTTAAAAGCTGGATCTACGAAATGCGGTAACAAGTGATGAACCGAAACTCCAGGGAGATCCCGGATAGACAGACTGTCTCACACCTGCCCTTCCACTGCTTACCCAGCTCCAGGATCCAAGACCCGCAAGGTTTTGCCTATTTTGCCTAAGCTGTCCTATCCAACAGGTGATGAGCCGGCAAAGCGTGGCCCGCAACCATGGAGCCTGGCCCTGCAGCCTGCTGGGGGCCTGCCTGAGCTGGCCCCTCATGCTGGCCCAGCGCTCTGAGACCCGCCAGCAGCGTCTCCAGTGGGCTGTGAAGATGCTGCTGACCGTCACCTAAACCAAAAGTAGCTCCCCCATTCTCTGCCAGAGCAGGGATGCTGCAGAACTTGGTCCAACTTCAGCTGGGGCCAGGAAGCCACCTGCCTCCTCCCAGGTGGGGGTACCATGCCTCCTTATTTACTTTTTGAGGTGCAATTCATGTAACATAAAATTAACTATTTTAAACTGTACAATTCAGTGGCATTGAGTAAACTCACAATATTGTGCAACCATCACCATTTATCTAGTACCAAAACATTTTCATCACTTCCAAAAGACACCCTATATCTGTTAAGCATACTAATTAAATCCTTCTTGTTCTCAGGCCCTGGCAACCACTAAGTGGAATCATACAATATGTTGCCTTTTGTGTCTAGCTTGTTTTACTTAGTATAGCATTTTTGAAGTTCATCCAGGTTGTAGCATGTATCAGTATTTCATTCCTTTTTATGGCTGAATAATACTCCATTGCTTATCTCTTCATCTGGTGATGAACATTTGGGTTGTTTCCATCTTTTGACTATTGAGAATAGTGCTATCAACATTTGTATACAAGCATTTGTTTGAATACTTGTTTTCAATTCTTTTGGGTGTATACTTAGGAACAGAATTGCTAGTCATATAATAATTCTATGTTTAACTTTTTGAGGAATGGCCAAACTCTTTTCCACAGTGGTTGCACCATTAAACATTCCCACCAGCTACATACAAAGGTTTTAGCATCTCCATATCCTCGATAACACTCGTTATTTTCTGGGGCTTTTTTAGAAGTGGTAGCTAACTGTGGGTTTGATTTGCATTTCCTTAATGACTACAGATGTTAAGCATCTTTTCATGTGTTTATTGGCCATTTGTATATTTTCTTAGGGGAAATGACTATTCAAGTCCTTTGCCCATTTTTAGATTGAGTTGTTTTTCTTTTTGTTGTTAAAGTTGTGGAGTACTTTGTATATTATGGGTAATAGACCATTATCACATACATGATTTATAAATATTTTCTCTCATTCTGTGTGCTGTCATTTCACTTTCTTGATAGTGTCCTTTGATGCACAAAAAATTTTAATTTTGGTGAAGTCTAATTAATCTTGTTGTTCTTCTGTTGCTTGTGCTTTTGGTGTCATAGCTAAGAATCCATTGTGAAATCCAAGTTCATAAAGATTTACGTCTATGTTTTCTTCTACGATTTTTATAGTTTTATGTCTTGCACTTAGGTCTTTGATCCATTTGAATTATTTTTTTGCATATCGTGTAAGATAGAGTTCTAACCTTATTCTTTTGCATGTGGATATCCATTTGTCCAGCACACTTTGTTAAAGAGACTATTCTTGAATAGCCTGGGATCCTTGTCAAAAATCAGCTGACTACAGACGTATTGGTTTATTTCTGGACTCTCAATTCTATTCCATTGAGATACATGTCTATCTTTACATCTGTTCCACACTGTTTTGATTACTGGAGCTTTGTAGTATGTTTTGAAATTGGGAAATGTGAGTACTACAACTTCATTCTTCTATTTCAAAATTATTTTGATCTGTTTCAAGCTTGTATCTGGGGTCTGTTATAATTTTATATAAATTTTAGGATCAGGTTTTCCATTTTTACCCAAAAAAAGGCCATTGGATTTTCATAGGGATTGCATTGGATATGTAGATTGCTTTGGGTACTATTGCCATCTTGACAATATTGTCTTCCAATCCATGAACACAGGATGTCTTTCCATCCATTTAAATCTTCTTTAATTCCAGCAATTTTTTGCAGTTTTCAGTGTACAAGTCTTGCACCTACCTGGTTAAATTGAATCCTAAGTATTTTATTCTTTTTGATGCTATTGAAAATTGAATTGTTTTCTTCATTTCCTTTTGGGATTGTTCATTGCTAGTGTATAGAAATACAACTGATTTTCACATATTGATCTTTTATCCTACAGCTTCACTGAATTTGTTTATTAGCCCTAATAGTTTTTTTGCGAATTCTTTAGGATTTTCTATATATAAGATAATGTCATCTGCAAAGAGGGATAGTTTTACTTGTTCCTTTCCAATTTGGATGGCTCTTATTTCTTTTTTCTTGTCTAATTGCTCAGGTTAGAACTTTCAGACAATGTTGCTTGGACAATCTTGAATAGAAGAAGCAAAAGCAGGCATTGTTTTCTTGTTCCTGATCTTAGTGGGAAATCTTTGAGTCTATCACCATTGAATATGATGTTAGTTATAGTTTTTTCATAAATGCCCTTAATCAGACTGAAGAGGTTATCTTTATTCTTAGTTTGTTGACTTTTTTTTTTTGTGAAAGAGTGTTGGATTTTGCCGAATTCTTTTTCTCCATCAATTGAGATGATCATGTTTTTCCTTCATTCTGCTAATAGGGTATATTACATTGATTTTCACATGTTGAACCCCTTGCATTCCTGGGATAAATCTCACTTGGTCATGGTGTTTAATTCTTTTAACATTCTGCTGGATTTGGTTTGCAAGGATTTTTTGCATCTATATTCATAGGGGATATTGGTCTGTAGTTTTCTTGTGATGTCTTTGTCTGGTGTTGGTATCAGGGTAATGTTGGCCCCATCAAATGAGTTAGGAAGTGTTCACTACTCTTCTATTTCTTAGAAGAGTTTGAGAAGGACGGGTGTTAATTGCTCTTTAAACGTTTGATACCATTCACAAGCGAAGCCATCTGGTCCTGGGCTTTTCTTTGTCAGGATGTTTTTGGCTAGTGATTCAATCTCTTGTTGTAAATCTGTTTAGATTTTCTTTTCTTTTTTTTTTCTTTCCTTGAGTTGGTTTTGGTAGTTTGTGTGATTCTAAGAATTTGTCCATTTCACCTAGGTTACCTAATTTGTTAGCGTATGTTGTTCATAGTTTTCTCTTATAATCCTTTTTGTTCCCTTAAGGTTGCTAGTAATGTCCCCATTGTACTGTATTTAAGTCATCTTTTTCTTCGTTGAGCATTCGCTTGGTTGCTAAACCTTTGACTATTTTCCAGTCCCCAAAGTCAATTCTGACGCTTATCTTTCTGGTCTTTCTGTGTAGGGATGGGCCCTTGCAGCTTCCTACTCTGCCATTTTCACTGATGTCACTTCTATTTTTTGTTTTGTTTTAGAGCCGAACGGCCAGATGCCTCTGATGTGCCAAGTCCCTTCCTCCATATACTCCCGTGACTGGGACTCAGTGCCCCACGCCCGGCCTTCCCACTCTCTGGGTAACTGAGCGAGACCCCAGCGCTTCTCCGAACTGCTCTAGCTCCAACTCGCCGCCGTCTCTCTCCAAATTCTCTCCACCGTCCCTCCCCTCCCCCCTCTCCACCCCACTGTAGGAGCTCCATCTTCTCCTTTCCACAACTCTCCTCGTGCACACACAGGCGCGCGCACACGCACACACTCCCCTGCCCCTTGCCAGCAGGCGTGGGCGCCTCGGGGAGGGCGCAGGGGCCTCCTGGAAGGCCCCGGGGCCTGGGCGGGCGCGGCGCGTCTCCGGGCCCCGTCCCTAACGGGCGCCCGTCGGGCTCCACGTGCGCGCGCGCGGCCGGGCTCCCCGAGCACACGCACGCCGGCGCGCCCGCCGCGGCCGCGGAGATTCGGGGCGACTTGCCCTGGTTGAAAAGAGAGTAAGAGGGCGAGGGGAGGGGGGAGGCAGAGGGCCGGGGGCGGGGCTCCGAGCGGGGCTGACGCTGCGGCGGGGGGCGGCGCGGAGGCGGGGGCTTTCCCCCAATAACGGACGAAACCCGGAGCCCGCCAGCCCGAGGAAGCAGACGGCGCCCTGGGCCGCCGCGCGGCAGCGTTCCGTCGGACGCGGCCCGGCTGCGGCGAAGTGGGAGCCCGCGCGCCGGAGGGCCGCCCTGGGCCCACCGCGTCGCCGGGCGGACGCCGGCCGTGCGCCTCCCTGGGCCCCGCGAAGCCCGGGGCGCCGGCGGGCCGGGCTCACCCTGCGCCTCCTCCGCCGTCCCACAGGCCCCGTTAGAGCAGTAACGTTCGCCTAGTAAGCACGTAAGCAGACACTTGTAAAAATCAATACTTGAGCACTAGTCCCCTTTTTTTCTATTTGAACTTCGAGTGAATTGTCTTACCGCAATTGAGTAGTTTTCTGAATTCTCGATTGTCCTTTCCTCAACTAGCTGCCGTCGTAATTGGGTGTTGTCACAGTTCTCTCTGCAGACAAGTTGGTCTTAGAGAATTGTTTCTCTTGAGAGATTGCCGCCAAGGAACAAGTCTGAGCACGTGTCACTTTTCTATGGGCTCCTGAGATAATTTATCTTTTCTATTTGTTAATATCTTTAAGCTATTTCTGAACACATTGGGAATAACCGTTCCCTAACCTCTGTCTCCGTTCAGATGGATAACGTAGCTGCCCCAGATTCTGTTTGCACCCCTGTTTACTAGAAAAAGATACGTGAGATGTGGGGGGAAGTAATGTGAGGAGTTCTAACTCTGTAAGTAATCTCATTCATTAATTCACTCAAGAAGTAATTATTGAGCACCTCTTGTACGCCAGGCGCTGTGCTAGCAATAGGAGTAAAGGACTCACCATCTCAAAAGAAAGATAAAAACAAAACAGAAAGTGCTGGTGGTGTTCATAAATCTTCCAGTGTTCTGTTCTAGCTACCTCCCGAGAGAGTCTTCCTCGTGGCACGAAGAAAATTTTATTAACAGACTAAACCCACATCTGTTCCCCAACCAAGCTGAGCCTTCTTGGTTTGGTCAAGATTGCCAAAAAGACTTTTTTCTTAATGAATTGACGAACAGATCAACATGCTAGCTCTACCAGGAAGAAGCTGGTGATAGTATTTTTCCTTTGTTGGAGGAGAGGAGAGAGAAATATTACTTCCATCATTGTAACCATTTAATGAAATTATTTTTGTTGTTGTTAATGACTTAGGTGAGAAAACTGTTGTTATAGATGAATTTGAAGTTAGCAACCCAAGAAGTAAATCTTGGGATCCTTCTACTTTCCAACCTCTAAGTTACCAAAGCTGATTAATTGCTATATAATTTTAAAGCTATTTTAATATGTAAAAAAGTTTATTAGTTGCCATACTGTCAAGCTTTCGGTAGGAATGATAAAGCAAACTAGATTTGGCCTTAGAAATCAAGGAGTCTATCTTTATAGATGGGGAACTGTGGAAATTAGTTTGCAGAAAGCTAAATAACAATCAAATAAAGTGTTTTCCCAAAGACCATTGGGATGAGATTGATGAATGGGGGGAAGATAGAAATGGGGAGAGAGTGTTGCTTTTTTACCAAGAAAAGTACCTCAAGTAAATAGTTCTCAGGAAGGAGCAGTAGTCCAATGGGTCCACCACAGAACCAAAGGTGGATACTTCTGGAAAGTGCAATCAGAAGGTGACTCAGGGTTGTGAGGGGACAATCAGCTCAAAGGCAGAGATGTCTTTTATATGGGAGAGCAGAATGAATAATTTCCATGCCCAGTCCTAAATGAAGTAGATCAATCATGGATAAAGTAAAACAGAAGGGACTAAATTGCACAGTTTCAGCTGGAAAGTAGTACTGTTTCAGGAAATGGGTTAATGCCACAGCATAACCAACCCCTGGGCAAGGCTAAAAACCACTATCTTTGGATGCCTATATGCAAATAAGATCGATTTTTCTCTTCTCTTTTTTCTTTCTTTTCCTTATGTACAAGCAAGGGTTCCTTTAGTGTTGAAAAGGGTGCGGATAAACATTGCTGAGGGGAGTAAATTTAACATCTGCAGAGGAAAACTAGCAATATCAAAGCTATTTCAAAACTATGAAAAATTTAAAGGGACATCTTTTTGACTCAGCAATTCCACCTCTAGAAATTATTTTGCAAATACATTTGCATATGTGCGAAGTAGACCATGTGTAAGAATAGTCACTGTAGCTTAGTCATAAAAGATGAAACATTTTCAATGGCCCTAGATGAGGAGGGATTAAATTATAAGGCCTCCCTAAAATTACTAATATACATTATTAAACAGATGCAGCAGATCTATCAAATATATAATGATTTCCAAGATACATTGTTGAGTGAAAGAAGAGAGGTACAGGACAATGTATGTAAAATACTTCAAATTAAATTTTAGAAATATTTGTATATGTGCTTGTATATACGTAGAATATTTCTGGAAAGACACACAAAAAGTTGTTGGCCGTTGCCTCAGGGGAGGAAAGTTCATGGCTGGGAGCTGTGTGGAGGGGGATTTACTTTGTACTGAATACAATTTGCTACCAGTGCCCAGTGCTAAAAGAAGTATATGAACTATCTAATCCAAATAAAATAAATAACAAAGTAAGCTAAGCACTGGTAAAAGGAAGTTTTTCTAGAACTGACCACATTGTGTTTCACAAGAATTCTGCAACTGTCAAAATTGCTGTAACAAGAAGAGAAAAGAGAAAACACCAGGGTAAGAGATTCAGTTAATCCTTTGTCTAAGCCTTAGTTTCCTCATTTGTAAAATGGGCACAAGGGTGACTATTTTGCATGGTTGTTGTCTGGATTGAACATAAAGAGTATAAATTATTCTACATATTAGTACAAACACACACACAGACATACAGACACAGACACATACATCTCTGGCTCAGGTTTCTAGTTTCCCCAAAGCAATTTCCAGATGAAGACCAAGCTGGGCTTGAAGCAGGAAGAATTTAGGCATAACTAGCTCATCTTTTCACCAACACAGGATTTAGCATTAGCAGTAAGTCCTATCCCCTTAGACTTCATTTACTAAGCAAACATTACCTGTTGAGTACTGTGCTGGGTGCTTGGATACAATAATGAGCAAGAGAAAACTGTGCTTTAAAAAATGTTATGCAGTTTATATATGAATGCATTTGCATTCAGGTAATATAGAACACAATTAATGTTTCCTTTTGCTTGCTACTTCTCTCCCCAGAGGTAGCTGCGGATATCCTCATAAAGTGGGGGGAATCCTTTATGACTTATGGTTTTGTTTGGTGCATGTTGTTCCCCCCTTAAATAATATCATACAGTGCACATTGTTCTATAACTGGCTAACATATCAATATGTCTTGGAGATTTTTGCAAGTGAGAAAGATTCTTCCTCATTCTTTTAAATTACTGCAAGTAGCCTATTCTATGGATAAATGTACCATTTATGTAATCATCCTGCTATTGATGGACATTTAAGTTGTTTTAATTTTTACTAGTATAAAATGCCCTAAAGAACATGGTTATACGTACATTTGTTTCATATATTCAAATGTCTCTTTTTTCTTTCTTTTGTTCTCTTAGGCTATCAATATTTGGTTGTATATGTTACAAATGTTTTTTGCCAGCTTGTATTGTTATTCTGCCAGCTTGTTTGTATTATTACTTTGTATATAGTATTATTCAACCTACAGAATTGTAAAATTTTGGTGGAAACAAATGTATCAGTCTTTTAAAAAGATGTCTTACCACTTTGTTGTCTTGTTTAAGGTCTTTTACACACCCAAAATGATATACACGTTCTCCTATATTTTCTGTTAATATTTGCATTTACATATTTTATGGACCTGGAATTTATTTTCAGTGTGTGTGAAGTTGTGGTGGGAGTATAATGTCACTCCCCCCAAGATGTCCACGTCCTAACCCCTGGATGTTAGGTCACAAGGCAAAATGGAATTAAAGTTGCAGATGGAATTAAGACTGGTAATCAGCAGCCCTTGAGATGGTATATCAGTTTCCCATTGTCACTGTAACAAATCACCACAAGTAGTGACTTGAAACAACACAAACTTATTCTCTTACAGTTCTGGATGTCAGAAGGCCAAAATCAATTTCACTCAGCTAAAGTCAAAATGTTTGCAGGGCTGGTTCTTTCTGGAGACTTTGAGGGGAAAGTCCCTTTCCTTGATTTTTTCATCTTCTAGTGGCTTCTTACATTCCTTGGTTTGCGGCCCCTTCCTCTATCTTCAAAGCACATCTCTCTAATCTCTGCTTCTGTCACCATATCTCCTTTAGCTCTCTGTTGTCAAGTCTCCCTCAGTCTTCCTCTTATAAGGACACTTATGGTTATATTTAGAGCTCACCTAGATAACCAGAATAATCTACCCATTTTAAGATCCTTAATTTAATTACATATGCAAAGTTCCTTTTTCCATATAAGGTAATAATCATAGGTTCCAGGAATTCAGGCCTGGATATCTTTGGGTGATATTATTCAGTCTACAATATATAGAGAGATTATCCAGGATTATGCAGATGGGCCCAATATAATCATAATTCTTATAAGTGGAGGAGAGAGGCAGAAAAAAGAGAACCAGAGAGATGGCACTGTGAAAAAGACTCAGCCTGATGTTGCTGGCTTTGAAAATGGAAGGAGGGGCAATAAGCCAAGGACTGTGGGTGGCCTCTAGAGATGGAAAAAGTGAAACATTAATTATCCCCTAGAGCCTCAAAAAGGAAAACAGCCATGTTAACACATTGATTTTAACCCAATGAGACCCATCTTAGAATTCTTTTTTAAAAATTTTAATTTAATTTTAGTTAGAACATTTAACATGATATTTACCCTTTTAGCAAATTTTTAAGTGTACAATACAGTGTTGTTGACCATAGGTACAGTGTTGTACAGCAGATCTCTAGAACTTACTCATCTTGCTTAACTGAAACTTTAAGCTCATTGAGTAATAATTCACACTTCTCCCTCTTTCCAGTCCCTGCCAACCACCATCATACATTTTGATTCTATGAATTTGACCATTTTAGATACCTCTATAAATGAAATCATGCAATGTTTGTCTTTCTGTGACTATTATTTCACTTAGCATAATGTCTTTAAAATTTGTCCATGTTGCTGCATATTGCAGAATTTTCTTCTTTTTAAAGGCTGAATAATATTCCCTTGTACTGTTGATGAATATTTATATTGCTTCCACATCTTGACTATTGTGAATGGTGCTGCAATGAATATGGGAGTGCTAATATTTCTTTGAGATCTTGATTTAAATTCTTTTGGATAAATATCCAGAAGAGGGATTGCTGGATCATATGGTAGTTCTATTTTTAATTACCATACTGTTTACCACAGTGGCTATACCATTTTGCATTCCCACTTACATTGCACAAGGGTTCCAATTTCTCCACATCCTCAGTAACACTTGTTATCTTTTGTTTTTTGACAATAGCCATCCTGACAGGTGTGAAATGATATTTCATTATGGTTTTGATATGCATTTCCCTGATGATTAGTGATGTTGGAGTATTTTTTCATATATCTGATAGCCATTTATGTCTTCTTTGGAGAAATGTCTATTCAAATCCTTAGCTCATTTTTAAATCAGGTTTTGATTTTTGCTATTGAGTAGTAGGAGTTTCTTATATATTTTGAATATTAACCCCTTATCAGATTCATGGTTTGCAAATATTTTCTCCCATTCCATGGGTTGCCTTTTCACTCTCTTAATTGTTTCCATTGCTGTGCAGAAGCTTTTTAGTTTGATGTAGTCCCACTTAACTGTTTTGCTTTTGTTGCCTGGGCTATTGGTGTCATATACCAAAAAAGCGTTGCTGAGACCACTGCCATGAAGCTTTTCCCTTATGTTTTTTTTACAGTTATGTTTTACACTTTCAGATCTTTCCTTTAAGTCTTAATCCATTTCCGTTGACTTCTGTAAATGGTATAAGATAAGGGTCCAATTTAATTCTGTTGCGTATGGGTATCCAGTTTTCCCAACACCATTTGTTGAAGAGATTATCCTTTCCCTCTTGTATATTCTTGGTGTCTTTGTCAAAGATCAGTTGACCATATATGCATGAGTTTATTTCTGGGCTCTCTGTTCTGTTCCATTGATCTCTGTGTCTGTCTTTATGCCAGTACAGTACTATTTTGATTACTGTAGCTTTGTAATAGATTTTGAAATCAGGAGGTGTGATGCCTCTAGCTTTGTTCTTCTTTCTCAAGATTGCTTTGGCTATTTGGGTTCTTTGGTGGTTCCATATGAGTTTTAGGATTATTTTTTCTATTTATGTGAAAAATGCCATTAGAATTTTGTTAGGGGTGCATTGAATCTTTAGATCACTTTGAGTAGTATGGACATTTTAATATTAATTCTTCAATTCATGAACATGGGATATCTTTCCATAATTTGTGTCTTCTTCAATTTCTTTTATCAATGTCTTATAGTTTTCAGTGTATAGGTCTTTCACCTCCTTGGTTAAATTTATTCCTAAGTATTTTATTGTTTTTTATGCTATTGTAAATATGATTGTTTCCTTAATTTTCCTTTCAGATAGTTCATTATTAGTATATAGAAATGCAACTGATTTTTGTATGTTGATTTTGTATCCTGCAATTTTACTGAATTTGTTTGTTAGTTATAACAGTTTTTTGGTGGAGTCTTTAGGCTTTTCTATATATAAGACCATGTCATTTGCAAACATAGAAAATTTTACTTCTTCCTTTCCAATTTGGATGCCTTTTATTTCTTTTTCTTGCCTAATTGCTCTAGCTATGACTTACAGTACTATGGTGAATAGAAGTAGCAAAGGTAGGCATTCTTGTCTTGTTCTTGATATTAGAGGAAAACTTTCAATTTTTCACCATTTAATGTGATGTTAGCTGTGAGCTTTTCTCATATGGTTGAGGTACTTTCCTTCTATTCCTAGTTTATTAAGTTTTTTTTTAATCATCAAATGATATTGAATTTTGTCAAATGCTTTTTCTGCATCTATTGAGATGATCATATGATTTTTATCCTATATTCTGTTAATGTGGTGCATTACATTTGTTGATTTGATCTCAGACTTTTATCCTTCATAACTGTGAGACAATAAATTTCTGTTGTTTAAGCCACAGAATTTGTGATACTTTGCTGTGGCAGCCCTAGTAAAGTAATCCAGTAACCCTCTGGTAAAAACCCTGTTTCATTTGCAGACTCAGACCATTCAACCCAATTCATCTTTCAGATCTCAGTTTAATGGTTATTTCCTCCAGGATGCTTCCTTGATCAAGATCTTTCATATAAACTCTCATAAAATAATTTTCCCTCTCTTTTGGAGCACTTATTTACCTCAGTTTGCAAGTGCACAAATGTTGGTGTTTGATTAATATTTGGCTTTAACTCTAGCCCCTAAACTCCATGAGCCCGTGAAAGTTTCTATTTTGCTCACGATCATATCCCCAGAGTAGATGCTCAGCAAATATTTGTTGAATGAATTAAAGCATCCCGTTGTTTTAGAAGTTAATTCTTTTTTAAAATACAAATAACCTTTGGCAAATATAATCCACCAAGCCACCAGTCATCCAGTGTTTAATATGTGCATGAAGCTTAGGCCTAAGAGGGCTCTGAGTTTTGTGTTATGAGATAATTGCTTTCTAAATGACACTTTCTAAATGACACTTTAGGCTTCTTTTTGAGTCCTATTTCTCACTCTTGTCTATTTTAGCCAATATTTTATTGACTTTGGTGGGGGGAACTTATTTATTTGAATGTTTTATTGACAATTCTGTGGTCTCCAGAATCTTCTTCATAGTCTTTTAGCAGCAGTTGCCTCAAATACTTTTGGGGTGGTTTCTTGGCAGCATTTGCCACATTTTAATTAGTAGCCATTACGTGACATGACATCTTGGCCATACTTCTTTGTTTGACTATGTTTGTTTTCTAGTCAAAATTTTAGAACACTAAGAAGTACATGGCCTACCTTTATTTTTAGCCCCAGGTAGCGGTAACTTGCTCTTTCTCAAATGGTAGTCACAGATAGCTAGTGCTCTCTTGAAATTAGCTAAGGATGCACCATTATGCTACTTGGGGCAGACAGTGCCTTGGGGATAAGGATGCATGGGAATGACAGCCTATGAGGTGCTTCTTGGATTTTTTTTATAGGTCTGTCTTCCCAATTGGAGGTTGGATGGCAGATATTGTGCAGAGATTTCAGATATGATGGTGGATTCAGATACTAGACAAAGCCAGAGGGGAAAATATCAGAATTCAACTGCACAACTAGTACGCTCTAAAATTTGATTTAAAATTTTAGTACCTATATATTTGCAGGGTTCAACAATCAAATATTACAATACAGTATTGTGGTATAATAGGAAATATATTTGGTCTTTGTCCCCCGACTTCCATTCCTGACACAAAGCTGCTAAAATCATTGGAATCTCCTGAGTGATAAGTGTCTTTTGCATACTAATAAGATGACCTATGGCTGGGGCTCCTAGATAGCTTCGTTTTGGGGGCTAGTCACTGGAAAGATCAAGCCATGATAGGAGGGTTGGAATTTTCAGTCCCTATCTCCAGCTCAGGGGAGGAGAGGGGGGCTGGAGATCGAATTCAATCACCAATGGCCAATCATTTAATCAATCATGTCTATGCAGTGAAACCTCCATAGAAACCCCCAAACTTAGACAGCTTCCAAGTTGGTGAACATATTGAGGTGCTGGGAAGTGATGTGCCTGGAAAGGGCATGGAAGCTTTATGGGATATCCCCACACACACTCCCCGCACCCCCTGCCCAATACCTTGCCCTATGCATCTCTTCATTTGACTGTTTCTGAGTTGTATCCTTTATAATAAACCAGAAACCGTATTTGTCATTTGTATAGCCAAGTGACAAATTGATACACAAAATGTGGTATCATTCAGCCCTAAAAAGTAACAAAGTACTGACACATGCTATGGACGAACCTTGAAAATATTATGCCAAGCAGAAGAAGCCAGACACAAAATGCCACACACTGTGTGATTCTTTTTATATGAAATGTCCACAATAGGCAGTTCCACAGAGACAGGAGGTAAATTAGTGGTATCCAGGGGCTAGGGGAAGGGAGAAATGAGGAGTAAATGCTAAGATATGGGGATTCTTTTTGGAGTGACGAAAGTACTCTGGAGTTAGATTGTGATGATGGTAGCACAACTCTGTGAATATGCTGTAAACCATTGAATTGTACACTGTATAAGTGAATTTTATGGGATGTGAATTATATCACAATAAAGCTGTTATTAAAAACAAACAGAGGGGCCGGCCCCGTGGTGTGGCGTAGCGGTTAAGTGCGCGCCCTCCGCTGCTGGCGGCCTGGGTTGGGATCCCGGGCGCGCACCGACGCACCACTTGTCAGGCTATGCTGTGGCGGTGTCCCATATAAAGTGGAGGAAGATGGGCATGGATGTTAGCTCAGGGCCAGTCTTCCTCAGCAAAAAGAGGAGGATTGGCAGATGTTAGTTCAGGGCTGATCTTCCTCACAACAAAAAACCAAATAGAGATACCACCATCCCTCAAAAAAATCCCTAAACCCTTCAGTGACTTTCATGACTATACATATCTCTTTTACTTCATCTACTACTACTGTCCAACTGGATCATTTTGCTTCAGCCACACTAGCCTCCTTGCCATTCCTCAAACGTGCCAGGCACTCTCCCAACTTAGGGTCTTAGAACTGTTCTCTCTGCCGGAAATTCTCTTCCCCAAAGACTAATTCTCTCACCATCATGTGTCATTTTCTTATGCTGACCATCCTATTTAATATTGCTTGCAGCCTGCATACTCCTCTGTTGATCCCCTTCACCTACACTAGTTTTTCTTTTTATCCTAGTACCTCTACTTTCAAACATACTATATAATTCACTTATTTCTTATTTCTTTTAGCTATTATTTATTTTCTGCTTCCTTCAGGCTAAAATGTAAACATTTTAAAGGCAGGAATCTCTGTCTGTTTTGGTAATTAATGTATCTTATGTACTTATAACAATGCCTGGCACATAGTAGGCACTTCATACATATCTTTAAATAGTATGTTTAAATAAATGATGGGTTTCATTTCAAATATATGAAAAATGTTTTCTTTCAGTTAGTCTCTCTTTATGAAGAGAATTCAAGGTAATTGCTACAAAGCAAATGAATGAATGCATGAAAAAAATACCATTTTTGAGTACTTAAAAGTTGTCCATTTTCTGAACCAGGCAAGAAGGTTTAGAGTACTCTGGTACGATGTAATGCTGCAGAACATATCACCCTCATGCACAGGTTAAACAGCATGAAAAGCTTGGGATCTAGAAAGAGATCATATGGATTTGACTGCTATGCCACTGTTAACTGTGTGTGACTTGGACAAGTTACCTAATATCCCTGAGCCTCAGTTTCCTCATCTATGAAATGAGGAATTTAATAGTACCTGCCTCAGAGATGTGTTGTGGGAATCAAAATATTTAATGCCTATTAAATGAATAGCATACTGTCTGGCACATGGAAAGTGTTGAATGAATGTTAGCTATTTTTATGCTTCTCACATAGCATTTTTATGCTTATCATAGGTCTTTCTCCCCCTTGCAAGGGTGAAGGTAGGATAGTCAGTTATTTACAAAATGTAGAAGGCATTTATATTGTTGATGTTGAGGAATAATGGAAACATCCAGTATTGAGAGAGAGTGCAAGAGAATGAATATAATCCGCAAGAGAATTAAATTCATGTCATAGTGGAATACTCTATTATGGTTTTGCTATTCAATATAGAACTTGGGAATTCTCAGACTTAATTTTCCTTAAAGGGCAATATGAAGGATTCTTGTGGTGAAGGAAATGTTCTGTAGTTTGACTGCATTAATGTTAATATCCTGCCTGTGATATTGTACTATAGTTTGCAAGATGTTACTATTGGGGGAATTTGGATAAAGAGTACTCAGAATTTGTCTGTATTATTTCTTAGAATTGCATGTGAATCTGTAAGTCTCTCAAAATAAAAATGTTAAACTAAAAAATAATTAAAAATATACTTGAAATATTCTGAAACGCTGATCAATGTTTTCTTTGGGTGATGAGGTTAAAGGAAATTAAAATTTTTTTCTTGTGACTTGTATATATCTTAAAAATTTTCTGCAACACACAGCAATTACTTTTGTAGTAAAAAAAATAAAAGTATCATTTATGAGAAAGAATGGCCCTGAAATCTAACCAAACCATCTGAAATGCACTGTTAGCTTTGTTTTATTATGTACAAACTATTAAGAATTTTATGTGACAGCCTTTACAGGTCAGTATATTAGAACCTAATGTAAATTAGACACTGCTGACTACCATGGTGTCTCTGTTGTTTAAATAGCCAAACTCTTGATTAGTTGACCCCAACATCTGGCACTGTGCTTAGTTATCACATGTTTCTTCAATAAGCACTTCCATCTCCCCACTCAACCATTAACCCAACCGCTTTCCTTCATAGAATCACATAGCCTTAGTTAGTGGAAAATACCTGTAATTTAACATTAATTTCAATGGCTGGATTCAGCTTGCAGTCACCAGGCTTTTCTGCTGATTTACCGAATTACTGCCAAGCATTCTTTGACAGGAAAAGAGATGACTCAAATTCTTTTCTTCTTCTCAAAAAGAATTCATTTCTAAAATCATAGGGCATAGTTCACTGTATATTCTGGTAATTCTTTCCCCTGATTGATTTATGACTTCTATTGCTGATGTTGACATATCTGCTGTTATACTGATATATTTCTGGAGGTAATCTTTTATCTTTAGTTGCTTTTAAGAATTTTACTTTATCTGGAATTCTGAAGTTTCACTACCATTTGTCTAGGTATGAATTTAATTTCTCCAGCTTGGAATTTATTTTGTTTTCTAAATCTAAGTATTTAAATTTCTCTATGATTTTGGTAAACATTTCAACCTTTATATTTCCCTCAAACATTGCCTATCAATCCTCCATTCTCTCATTATCTCTGTTGTTTCCATCTGGCACTTCTATTAGATTTTATGTTAGTCCTCCTAAACTCCATTTCTCTTAACATCTCTTGCATATTCTCTCTCTGTTTCTCTCTCTGTCTGTCTGTCTCTCTCTCTCTCTCTCTCGCACATTCTGGGTAATTTCTTCAGGTCTATTATCCAGTTTACCAACTCTCTCTTCAGTTATGTTTACCTGATGTTTAACCCTTCCAATGATTTTTATTTTTAATGACAATATTTTTCATTTCTATAATTCTAGTTTGTTTTCTAAAGTACATTTTAAAACACCTTTATATTTTTACTTTTTCTCATTTTCATTTCCTTCTTTGAAATCTTATACTTATGTGACAATTTGAGCTGATATCTCTATTATCTCAAGTTCTTAGCAATTTAATCTGGCTCTCTCTTCAACTGCTGACATTTGTTGCCTTTTGAGTTTTTTATTTTGGAAAATGACTTCATTTTAAGTGGAAATTTATCCATAAAAATCCCGTGTAGCCTGAGTTTTAGGTGAATATCTGTAGAGCATTTTGCTTCTGTTTGTTTCTATCAGGCCTCACAAGAATATTACCAGCCTATAATTTAAGGTAATTTCTCGGCTTGGTGGTACCCAGACCATGCAACTAAAATAAATACCAAACCAATTTGAAGGCAGACTTTCTCACAAGATGTTTCTCCCCACCCAAAACCACTTGTGGCAGCAAATGACACAATCTTATGCATTGTCATCTCCCTTTGCCATATTTTCTAGGCCCTCCTAGCTATCAGTTTGTAGCTCTTCAAGAGATCTGAGTCTGTGTGCAGATTCAATTATGATTTCTTGCTTTCTTAGTCTCAAGGTCTTGTCTCCAACAGTGAGTGGCTATTATAACCCAAATCTTGATTCCTGACATCAGAAGCTCCCCCCTTCCCATCCTCTTACTGCTCTGTTTTTCAGTTCCCTCTTGTTTGGGAGCCCTTGGAAATTCTTTCACTTTATCGAAAAAACGTGCACTTAACAAAGTGTTTGTTACATTTTGTCCAGCATTTCTAACTTTCTGTGGTAAAAGATGTTCACATTTTCTAATCTTCCATATTCTTGGAAAAGGCAGTGATTTTGTGTGTGTGTGTGTGTGTGTGTGTGTGTGTGTTGTAATTAGGAATATTAATAGAAAATTGGGGGGAAAACATCACCAACCTAAACTAATAGCTTTTTTTTGAAGGTGTATTGCCTTTAATTTATTGCCTTCTATTCACTAAGGAATAATAAGTAGATCAAAATCTCATGATATTAGCTCTAAGCCATTTTACATTTTCCACTGTAAAAAGATAATCTCTGAACAATGTTGACTCCAATGATGTTCTAATTGGGTTGAGACAATTATATGCTGAAAATCTGGTGTTAAAAATAAATCCTTATCAATTGATAGCAGCAATGACCAAAACAATCTCCTTCACCACCAGATAACTCTCTGCCCTGAATTTTTTTCTGTGCTTCTTCCTGGTTCTGATGTCTAATGTATATTTTTTCTTTTTAGTGAGTCAGGATTGTTTGTTCGTGTGTTCAACAATTACCAAAGCCTGTCTGTATTGCTGGTAAAAGTGACTCACATGCGGGGCCCGGGTTCATGGAGCCAGAGCGGCAGAGACGCGGTTTTGATGAAGGTATGGAGAGAAGCCCGGAGTGCCCCTGGGACAGATGGCCGCTCTGTGAGCCGCTGAAAGGGGCTTTCTTCTTCTCCCAGTGACGCTGCTTCATATTTTCCATCTCTTCTTTTTCCGAGAGCATTTCCTTCTAATTCCACACATTATGTTATCAGTAGAGGACATTTTAGATATTGGTTAAGAGTTGGGGCTGGAGATTTTTTATTTGGCAGTCTTAGGTTGTATGTTTTAGGCTAACTTGTCCATGTAAGCCAAGGATCATCATTCTGCAGCGAGCCTCAGCACGCCTCACCCATGCTCACTGGCAGCCATGCTCTACGTAGAGTGTCCTTGTGTCCACCTTCTGAAATAGCCTGCAGTTAAAGCCATCTAACCAAGCAGGCTCCACTCAGTGCCACAGAAGGGGTTAGGCAATTATGGAATCTGCCTTCCTCATTTGCAATCACCGTACTCGGGGAGAAGACAGCAGAGCCCGTTTTGAGATGGTTGTGCATGTATTTGAATTAATCTTCTCCCCAATAGCTTTTTATAATTATTGCAAATTTCAGTTCTTCTTCACATGCACCTCTGTCACTTCTGAAACTTATATCTTGGATGAGAATTTCAATATCTATTCGTGTAGTGGCTAATTTCATTTTAAAGTAAACAAGTGCTTTGTGTTGGTATTTCTGCTCTTAACCTAATCATTTGCTTTTTTAACTGATAAATTCGGTTTTATTTAGAGCCCTTAGAGATAATAAAAAGGATTTGCTAGTCTAACCACTCCTCCAGCTGTTCTGGGTTCTACTCTCGGATTAAATTAAATTGATCCAAGAAAGCTACATATATGGATGTATTAAGAGCCTCTACTAAAAACAGTAAATAAATGCAGGGTTATAAGTACATCATTGAATTGAGAATAGTTAATGTCAGTAAGTCAATATAGGCACAAATAACAATTTGGAATCTTAATTTAAGCCTGTCCCAGGATGGACTTCATTGATTATACAGCAAACTCAGAAGTGGATGATATACGGTTATTGTCTAGACCTTTGTCATCCGTTTTGGCTGCTCAACAGCAGAACCACTTTTTATGTTTGCAGAATTCCTAATCTTAAAAATATTTGGTTTGTATGGTAGGGGTACACTGCAGGAGCTAAAAATGCCACATATTTACTTTCCTTTCCTCTTTTGCAGCTAAGGCACAGACACGTGACTTAGGCTCTACCAATGACTTAGCTTCTCTAGCAGAAGCTGCCAGATAGGATTTGACTCTCCAGCTACACTTGCTCTCAAGTGGAGGTGGCGGTATCTGTAGCACTAGAGGGAGCAGCTTTAGCTCCAGACCCATTCCGAACACGCTTCAGTGCATTTTTCCCAGTGGCTTAGCCTTGAGCCTGCATCTCTATCCCTCATGGTGGATTCTGCCAGCTATCCCAGTACCTGTTTGGTGACTTACTTTTTCGTGTAACTTAGCTTGAGATGGCATCTGTTCCTTGCATGTAAGAATTGAGACTGACAGTTATTTCTTATACACTTTACTTAGGGATTTATTGTCAACTTAACGTGTTGCCTCATTTCTAGAAATGAGCACTATAACACTTGTCATACTTTCCTTTCTATTATTCCTGGCAGCTAGAAATCTCAGAATCAAATTTGGAACTTGATCATAATAGAGAGTATAACTCTTACAACCAGCACAATTAGCTCATTGACCTTTTCTTTCTTTCTCATTTTTAATTAATTTTATTCATGTTGTGATGTCATTGGTTGTAAGCAGCCAATCAGAAAACTCCACAGATCTTTTCAAGCCTACATGGGTTCCCCAAATACTCAGTTCTTCCTTGTGGCAGGCCTCTGGGTCTCGGTCTTTTATCTTTGTCCTTGTGGCTGTGAATATCCCTTTTTTTTTTTTTTCCCTCCACACACTTGGCAAAGAGGAGTAATGTAGCCTCCCCAACCCCTCACTCTCTTCTCTTTGACTCCTAATAAAAGCTCATCTAAGGATTTTATTTTTGTGTGTGTGAGGAAGATCAGCCCTGAGCTAACATCCGATGCCAATCCTCCTCTTTTTTGCTGAGGAAGATTGGCCCTGGGCTAACATCCGTGCCCATCTTCCTCCACTTTATATGTGGCGCCACCACAGCATAGCTTGACAAGCAGTGCATCTGTGCGCACCCAGGGATCCGAACCCTGGGCCGCCAAAGCAGAGTCTGCGCACTTAACCACTGCGCCACCAGGCTGGCCCTTCATCTAAGGATTTTATAACAATACCAATAGGAAAAATTCAGGCAAAATATAAACAGCCAAGCTTCTAAAATCTACCAATTTTATGTGCTTGATGGATGATTCTGAGATAGTCAATCAAAGAGCTCTTAGGACTCTGCCTCCCTTTTAATTTTCATGTTTCACTAAACTCCCGTCTACTCTATTAAGCTTAAAATTGTTTTTGTTGTGAAATGGTACAAAAATTTTTTAAAAGCTCAACTCTGTCCAAAAGTTTTTTTTAATGGAACTGCATTGGATAGTTTACCTTGAGGAAAACTGATGATTTTCTAACAGTTAGTCTTTCCATCCGTGAAGACCTCTCCATTTATTGAGGTTTTCTTTAGTGTCTTTCAATAAACTTTTATATTTTCTCCATAAATCTGTTATATATTTTTTATTAGCTTTTTGCCTAGAGACCTTATTTTTGTTGCTATTATAAATATGATCTTTTGAAATTATATTTCTAAATGTTTATTGATTGCATATAGGGATACAATAGATGTTTTTTTATTGAGGTAATAGTGATTTATAACATTATATAAATTTCAAATGTACATTATTTTTTGACTTCTGGATACACTACACCTTGTTCACCACCAAAAGTCTAGTTTCTGTCCGTCACAATACAAATGCCCCCCTTTACCCCTTTCGCCCTGCCCCCACCCCTTTCTCCTCTGGTAATCACCAATCTGCTGCAATAGATTTTTTAATATTAATCTTATGTCCAGTAAACTTGCTGAATTCACATAATAGTTCTAATAATTTGTCTTTAAATCTTGGACTTTATAGTTATACATTTCTTCTGTTAATAACAGTTTTGATTCTTCTTTTTAATCCTTACACTGTTGATTGATTGATTGCACTTGCAATTTTTTGTTTTTCTTCTTTTTGAGCATAAGCATTCAATGGCTATAAGTTTCCCTCTAAGCATAAGATTTAGTTACATCTCACAATTTGATAGGTAATCGAGTTTTCTGATTACATTTTATTCTTTCACATATGAATTATTTGGAAGTGCATTTTTTAACTTACAAATAATAAGACTTACTTTTTTTTTGTTAATGTTTTAATAGTTTTTAACATTGTGAAATTTTGGGTTGTACATTTTTGTTTGTCCATCACCATATATATGTCTCCCTTCACCCCTTGTGCCCACCCCCACCCCCATTGCCCCTGGTAACCACAATACAGTTTTCTCTGCCCATGTGTTGGTTTATATTCCACATATGAGTGAGATCATACAGTGTTTGTCTTTCTCTTTCTGGCTTACTTCACTTAACACAGTACCCTCCAGGCCCATCCATATTGTTGCAAATGGCACGATTTTGTCTTTTTTTATGGCTGAGTAGTATTCCATTGTATATATATATACCACATTTTCTTGATCCAATCGTCAGAATAAGACTTACTTTTGATTTTTTATTTTTATTAAACTTCACTTTTGTATTGTGGTCAGAAGGGGCAACCTCTGATACAGTTACATTAAAATTTGTTGAGTCATGATTTGTGCACTAAAATGTCATCATTTCTATGTAAATGTAACGTGCTTTTGAAAAGAATGTATATTTTCTAATTTTCACATATAGGATATATTTATTTAATCAAGTTTGATACTTATATTGTTCAAATCTTCTATATCTAAATTAGTTTTTTGTCTATTTGATGCTTCTATTACTGAAAGAGAAAAAATAAAAATCTTTCACTCTGATTGTGGTTTTATAAATTTCTCCATATGAGTCTGTGTTGAATCTATAGGTCAATTTGTGGAGTATGGCCATCTTAATAATGCTAAGTCTTCTGATCCATAAGCATGGGATGCTTTTCCATTCATTTAGATCTTTAATTCCTTTCAACAATGTTTTGTAGTTTTGATAATATAAGTTTTTTTTTAATTGTGGTAAAAACACCTTACATAAATTACCATCTTAACCATTTTTATTTTAAATTACTAAAGCACATCTTTATTTTGCAATTGAACAAATAAAAGTCACAGCTAGAGTTTTTTCACATTTGTACCTGAACAACTATTTCTCAATCAAAATGAAACATGGTCAACAAAACATGTGTATAGCATTTCACATAACATAAATCGCTCTTAGGACTAAAACAGTTTTAATGCAAACCAGCATTTTTATCCTGTTTGCTGTTTGTATTCATAGATTTTTTTTTACATGAATTCCAGTGTTTCACTGAAATTAAGACAAATACACAAGGCCTTTCAAGCATACAGTAAGCTGCAGTGACAAAAGCATAGGGATTCCAAATTACCCAGTGTTGACCAAATTCAAGCTGACACATTTTTAATGAACCCTCAGCTTCTTTGCCTCTTAATTATGGGAACAAACCATATGGAAAGAGATATTTTTGTGAAACGGGAAAAGAGTTTAAAAAATTAAGGAGCTAATTCCTTTTTGGTACTAGTTCAGTACAATCAAATGTGAACTGGCAGCAGAAAACGTAAAATTATAATTAGGAAATAAACTAGATTTTTAACTGACTTTCCGCCCTTCATATATACATATAGCACCTGTTACAAGAAACAAAATCCCAAAGTAAAACACCCTCTACATAGAAATAATTATTTTTAAAACTACTAAAAAATATCACTGACGAGTGTATATAGTAAACTATGTGTCCTAACATTAAGCCTACACTGTAGAAAATAAAGACTAGCTTTTCTTATTTGAAAAGACGACAATATGGATCGTAACTGCAATGTCCTGATGCTGTAAGAACACTGGGTTGGACACATCTTAACCATTTTTAAATGTACAGTTTAGTACTGTTAAACTGTACAGTTTAACAGTTAGTAGTGTTAAGTATATTTACAATATTATGCCACAGATCTGTAGAACTTTATCATTTTGCAAAGTTAAAACTCTATTCCCATTAAACAACAACTCTCCATTTCCCCTTCCCCCCAGTCCCTGGCAACCACCATTCTACTTTCTGTTTCTATAAATTTGACTACTTTAGATACCTCATATAAGTGGAATCATACAGCATTCGTATTTTTGTAACTGGCTTATTTCACTTAGTGTAATGACCTCAAGTTTCTTCCATGTTGTAGCATGTGACAGATTTACTTCCTTTTTAAGGCTGAATAATATTCCATTGTATGTATATACCATATTTTGTTTATCTATTTATCCCTTGATGGACATTTGGGTTGCATTCACCTCTTGGCTCTTGTGAATAAAGTTGCTATGAACTTGGGTGTGTGAATATCTCTTCAAGATCCTGCTTTCAATTCTTTTAGATATATAGCCAAAAGTGGAATTGCTGTATCATATGGCAACATTTGTTATTTTCTGTTTTTTTTGTAATAGCCATCCTAATGGGTGTGAGGTGATATCTCATTTGTGTTTTGATTTGCATTTCTCTAATGATTAGTGACATTGAGCATCTTTTCATGTTTTTTGGCCATTTATGTATCATCTTTGGAGAAACGTCTATTCAAGTCCTTTGCCCATATTTTAATTAGGTTATTTGTTATTTATGTTGATTGAAGGAGTTCTGTATATATTCTGGAATATTAACCCCATATCACATATATGGTTTGCAAATATTTTCTCCTATTCCATAGGTTTCCTTTTTACTCTATTGATTATGTCCTTTAATGAACAGAAGTTTAAAAGTTTGATGTGCTCCCATTTGTCTGTTTTTGCTTTTGTTGCCTGTGCTTTTGGTGTCATATATAAGAAATCATTGCCAAATCTAATGTCATGAAGCTTTTCCCCTATATTTTCTTCTAGTATTATAGTTTTAGGCCTTATGTTTAAGTCTTTAATCCATTTTGAGTTAATTTTTGTATATGGTGTAATGTAAGGATCCAACTTCATTCTTTTGCATATGAATATCCAGTTTTCCCAACATCATTTATTGTAGAGACTATCCTTTTTCCATTGTGTATTTTTGGTACCCTGTTGACAATCAGTTGACTGTATAAGTGTGGGTTTATTTCTGGGCTCTGTAGTCTGTTTTATTGGTTTATATGCCTGTCTTTATGCCAGTACAGTACTGTTTTAATTACTGTAGGCTTGAAATATATTTTGAAATCAAGAAGTGTGATGCCTCCAGCTTTGTTTTTTATCAAGATTGTTTTGGCTATTCTGTGTCCTTTGTGGTTCCATATGAATTTTAGGGTTCTTTTTCCCTTTCTGAAAAAAATGCCATTGAGATTTTGATAGGGATTGCTCTGAATCAGTAGATCACTTTGGGTAGTATGGACATTTTAACAATGTTAATTCTTCCAATCCATGAACAGAGGCTGGCTTTCCATTACACCAATACTTTGTGTCTTCTTTAATGTCATTCATCAGTGTTTTAAAGTTTTCAGTATATAAGTCTTTCACCTAATTTGTTAAGTTTATTCCTAAACATTTTATTCCTTTTGAAGCCATTGCAAATACAATTGTTTTCTTTTTGGATAGTTCATCGTTAGTGTATAGAAATAAAACTGATTTTCGTATATTGATTTTGTATCCTACAACTTTATTGAATTCATTTATTAGTTCTAACAGTACCTCTGGGTTTTTTTTTTTATCAGTCAGTAGGGGTTTCTACATATAAAATTGTGTCATTTGCAAGCAGAGATAATTTTACTTCTTCCTTTCCAATTTGCATGCCTTTTATTTCTTTTTCGTGTCTAATTGCTGTGGCTAGGACTTTCAATACTATGTTGGACAGAAGTGCCAAGAATAGGCATCCTTGCCTTGTTCCTGATCTTTCAGTTTCAGGAGAAGCTTTTAGTTTTTAATTGTTCAGTATGGTTTTAATTGTGGGCTTTTTATATATGGCCTTTATGATGTTAAGGTAATGTCTATTCCTAATTTGTTGTGAGTTTTTCATGAAAGGGTACTGAATTTTGTCAAATGCTTTTTCTGCATCTATTGAAATGATCATTGTGAGTAGTGTTTTGATTACTAATTTAATCTCTTCACTTGTTATAAGTCTATTCAGATTGTCTTTTTCTTCTTGAGTCAATTTTGGACATTTGTATGTTTGTAAGACTCTGCCCATTTTATCTAGGTTATCTAATTTGTAGGCACACAATTGTTCATAATATTTTTTTATAATCTTTTTTATTCCTGTAACATCAGTAGGAGTGTCCCTTCTTTCACTTCTATTTCTAGTAATTTGAGTCCCATCTCTTTTGTCTTGATTAATCAAGCTAAAGTTTTGTCAATTTTCTTGATCTTTTCAGAGAATCAGCTTTTTCTTTAATTGTTTTCTCTATTATTTTTCTATTTTCTATTTCATTAATTTTCACTCTAACCTACTATTTCCTTTCTTCTTGCTTTAGGTTTATTTTGCTCTTCTTTTTCCAGTATCTTAAAGAGGAAGATTAGGTTATTGGTTTGAAATTTTTCTTTTTTTAATTAAAAGAGACATTTACAGCTATAAATGGCTCTGTGAGCATTGCTTTTGCTGCATCCTTTAAGTTTTCACATTTGTCTTCAGCTTTATTCATCTAAAAGTATTTTTTAAATTCCCTTTTGATTTCTTCTTTGACCCAATTGATTACTTAAGCACGTGTTGTTTAATTTCCATATGTTTCTGAATTTTCCAGTTTTCCTTCTGTTATTGATTTCTAGTGTTGGAAAAAATGTTTTTGTATCATTTCTATCCTTTTAATCTTTTAATTATTTCTGTCTTCTATACCTTAAATTCACTGAGCTTTCTTTTAAGGCCTATGGTCTACCCTGGAGAATGTCCCAGGTACACTTGGGAAGAATGTGTGTTCTGCTCCTGCTCTGTGGAGTGTTCTATAAGTGTTCTGTAGATGGTTGGTTTATAGTGTTGTCCAAGTCTTCTCTTTCCTTGTTGATCTTCTGGCTAGTTGTTCTATTCTATCCATTATTGAAAGTGGGGTAATGAAATCTTCAACTATTAGTGTTGACTTGTCTATTTACCCCTTCATTTCTCTCAGTTTTGCTTAATGTATTTTCATGCTCTGTTATTAGGTGAAAATATGTCTATACTTGTTATATTTTCCTCATGGTTTCACTCTTTTATCATTATAAAATGTCCCTCTTTATCTTTAGCAACAGTTTTTCTAATGTCTATTTTTTCTGACATTAGTATACCCACTCCAAGCTTTCTTGTAGTTGCTGTTTGCATAATATATCTTTTTCTATCCCCTTTGCATCTATTTGTATTTTGAATTTAAAATGTGTCTTCTGCAGATAGCATATAATGGGTTCTTGTTGTTTTTTAATCCAGTCTGACAATCTCTGCCTTTTAATTGAATTGTTTTAATCTAGTCACATTTAATATTATTATTGATATAGTTGGATTTATATCTGTCATTTTACTTTATATTTTCTATGTGTCTAATGTCTTTTTTGTTCCTCTATTCATCCTTTACTGTTTCCTTTTGCATTAAATTAATACTATCTAATGTAGCATTTTAATTTCTTTAATAGTTTTGCACTATATATTTTTTGAGTAACTTTCTTACTGGTTGCTCTAGGGCTTACTATATACATCTTAACTTATCAGAATCAGCTTCAGATTTATATTAACTTAATTCCTGTGAGATTTAGAAACATTACTCTTACATAGCTCTATTTCTTTTACTCTGTTTTCTGTTATTATTGTTGTACATATTACATCTATAAATGTTACTAACCAAACAACACATGGTTATAATTACTTTAAGTAATTTTATGTCTTTTAGACCAGCTAAGGGAAGAAAGGAAAGCAAGTATATATTTATAGTTTTTTTAATATTAACTTTCTTACTTGTCATTTTTGGTTCTCTTTATTTATTCTTGCAGATTCAAGTAACCATCTGGAGTTGTTTCCTTAGCCCAATACAACTTTGCTCCCACACACTTCCTTTGTGCTGTTATCTGCAAATATATTACGTTTCTCTATGTTATAGGCTCCAAAATACATTATATACATATTCTTTTATACAATTGCTTTTTAAATTGGGTAAGAGAAGAAAGGAGAAAAATATGCATCTATGCTGTCTTTTATAATGACATAATTACCTTTACAGCTTCTCTTTGTGTTTTCATAAGAATTGAATTACCATCTGAGGTCACTTACTTTCAGTCTGACTAATTTCCTTTAGAATATCTTGTAAGGAGGGTCTGCTAACAAGAAATTTTTTGTTTTTGTTTATCTGGAAGTATCTTTAACTTGCTTTCACTTTTTAAAGATAGATTTTCTGATTATAGGATTTTTGGTTAACAGTTTCTTTCTTTGAGCACTTTGAATGTATTATCCCACTGTCTTCTGGCCTCCATTGTTTCTGCTGAGAAGTCAGATTTTAATCTTATTGGGGTTCCCTTGTAAGTGATGAATCATTATTTTTCTTGCTCCGTCAAGATTTTCTCCTTGTCTTTGGCTTTCAGCATTTTTACTGTCATGTTTCTGTTTGTGGACCTCTTTGTGTTTTCCTACCTCAGGTTTGTTGAGCTTCCTGGATGTGTAGATTATTGTTTTCAATAATTTTGAGAAGTTTTCAGCCATTATTTCTTCAAATATTTCTGCACTTACTAGTATCCCACATTTCTCTGCAATTCTGTTCATTTTTCTTCATTCTTTTTTCTCTCTTCTTTAGGTTGTATAATCTCTATGGATATTTCTTCAAATTTGCTGATTATTTCGTCTGCTAATTCAAATGTACTGTTGAGCCCCTTTAGTGATTTTTATCACTTCAGTTATTGTACTTTTCAACTCTAGAATTTCCATTTGGTTCTTTTTTATAATCCTCCCTCTATATTGATATTTTCTATTTGCTGCAACATTTTCATCGTACCTTTTTTGCTCTTTAATCATGGCTCCTTTTAGTTCTTTAATCATATTTATAAAGGCTAATTTGAAGACTTTGTTAAATTCGACATCTGGTTGCTGTCATGGGCAGTTTCTGTTGCCTCATTTTTTTCCAAGGTATGGGTCATACTTTCCTGTTTCCTTGCATGACTAATAATTTTTGTGGGAAACTGGACATTTTAGATAACATATTGTAGCAACTTGGTACTGGTGCCTCCCCTCTGTTGCTTGTTATTGTTATTTTCTAGTTTGTTTGTTTAGATACTGGCTGGATTATTTTAGTAGAGTCTATTTCTCTCCTGCACTGGTAAGCTTCTGATATTGCTCCTCAGGGAGCATATCCTTGGGTTATGCCCACAGTCACCCTGGGTTAACAGTGTTTTTTGGGGGGTTTTCCTTGGCTGTCTCTTTCCCTGACCGTACCCAGTTGTTAAACTCTACTAATTGCTGGGTGATTGCTTTAGTGCCTTCAATAATGCCCTGAGGCATAAATTGCTCACCAGCTAAACCAATAAAATTCAGACTCCTTTGACGGAATAGTTCTGGAAGTCAGTTATTGAGATTTGTTCTGACCCCAGACAGTCTCCTCCTGGATATGTCCTTCCCAGGTTCTCTCATGCAAGCTAGCCAGCATACAGTTTAGCATATATGTCCAACGATTCTACCAAGATCATCCCAGTTGCCCTTCACTACAACCTCCACTGTTTTTGAGAGCACCCTTAGGCTTGAACTTCTCCATGCTCTCTTGCAATGAAGTCTCTTCCTTTAGGAAGAGAATAGGAGCTCTCTGATTTATGACCTGCTCTCCCTCCAGGCAAAATCTCTGAGTTATGGCTATGGAGCTGGAAGTATGGACAGTGGCAAGCTTCTCTCTGGGTGACATTCCCAGTTTAGCAACTGAGTACTCAGTGGTGGTGGTGAGGGGGGACAGTACCGTCAGCTTTTTTTTTGCTTGACTCTCCCAGCATGGAATCACTGCTTTACAAGGCAAAAGAAAGATGACTGGGGATATTCTCAGTTTTCAATATTCTCAGCAGCACCACAGTCAGGGCAGAGCTTACTTGGGGGCTGGGCAAAAGAAGAGAGACCCCACCTCTCACTTACATTGCCCATAACTTAGCATCAGTAACAGATGGGTGGAGGTAGGATGAGAAATACGGACATCGTGCCCCTCCTGGGATGATAGTCCTCCATCTGGGAGCTGGGGGAGAGAGAGCCCTGTGTTCTTGGCTGCACCAATTCGAAGTGAACTTTCCATCTTGCTGAGTTGGGAGGGAGGAAGGAGGAAGCGAATCTCAGTTCATATACCACAAACTCTCTCTGTTCTTAAAGTTTAGTAAATTTTCTTGACTGTGTGTTTCTTTAGTTGCTGTATGTCCTTCAATCATATCCAGAGATTTTAACTGGTTGTTTTAAAATAATTTTCGCTAGTTTTGCTGGTGAGCGAGTCCACCGAGTTCCTCATGTGGTCACCCTGGAAGTCAGAGTCACAGCACCCATTTTCTTTATTTCCTCTTTCTGGAAGATGTATTCTCTTTAATAAGATTTATGTTAGAACTTCTGCTACACTTTGCGTTTTAAGTGCTCTATCATATTTTCCATCTCTCTATTTCTCTGTACATCCTGGGTTTTTTTTTTAGTTCACAACCCAGCTCACCAATTTTCTCTTGGTGACAACTCTCTCTAATGTTCTGAATAACTCTCTTTTGAGTTTCTAATTTTATTGACTATATTTTTTACCATATTTTATTGACTATACTTTAGACTTCCTTCAGTACTATTTAGTTCTTTTTAAAATATGAGTAGTATTTTAAGATATTCTCATTGTTTTCTTATATTTTCTCTTCCTATAGCTTTGGTTGCTAATCATTTATCCAATACTTATTGCATAGTATCTATCTGATCCATTCTTAAATTCTAAGGAATTTTGATTCTTTGTTTACTAAGCTTGTTTGTCATGAATGACTATTAAATTTTATGAAATGCTCTTTCTATGTACATTAAGATGTTTTAAATATTAGTTAAAACAGTGAGGCTGTCACCTTACTTTTCATATGTTTAAATGGAGGTAAATTTGAATTAGAATATCATTTTTTTTTGCAATTCATATTAAATTAACAGATAGAGGCATTAAAAGCTGATGGCTGCTAACATCCAAGAGAGATGAGATATTATGTGCCTCCTGATAGAAGAACATACCACTTCCTCTGAAGTAGCCTTGAAAAAAAATTTGTCTAGATTCAACTTACCAACTTAGAGGAAATAGAGAAGATTATGTTAAACTACACTATGGGGATGTAGCTACAATAATCTGGATTATATGAAACTTTAAGGACAAACAGCTAGGTTTCTTCACCAAATAAACTGTAAAGAGAGAGAGAGTGCTCGTGAAAGATGGGGAGAGGGGAAAAAGGGAGAGAGAAAGAGGTAGCAAGAGAGGGAGAGTGAACATAGAGATTAAAAGAAACATAAAATACGTATCAACCAATTGCAATGTGTGGAATTTAACTGGATCCTGATTCAAATAAACAATGTGTAAAAAAATAGCATTTATGAGATACTTGAACATTTGAATATTCACTGCATATTTGATGATATTAAGAAATTTTTATTCATTTTTTATGTGTGGTAATGGTATTGTGGCTCTCATAAAATACTCATCCTTTAGAAGTAACCTTGAAATATTCATAGATGAAATTATATAATATATTTGAAATGCTTCAAAATAACAGGGAAGGAGGGTGGTGGGTGGGAGTATAAAAGAAATAGAGCACTATGACATGATAATTTTTGAAGCTGAGTGATGAATAAGGGCTCATTACTGTTCTTTGTGTTTTTGCATATATTTGGAATTGGCTTTCCTATTACTTACTGCTTTAGCCTTGTAATCTTGATTCTTACAAGGAGAGAATTTGTAAACTAAAGTGGGGTCAAAAAAAGCAGATAATGAATGCATCAGCACACTCTGATATGTAGACTTTTAGACTGAATCATCTGTAAAACTGAGGGCATAGTTTGAAAATACTGACAATTTCCTGTTAATCTTCCCTAAATGAAATCATCAAATGCTTTTGTTTTTTATTCTGAAAAAATGTACTCTGCAACAAAATACCTATAAATCAGGCGTATATCTCTTTTTCAGTTATACGCTGAATCCTGAAACAGGTGCTTCAGTGTTTGTACTTTTCCAAAAATCATTTCCTCAGGATCTTATTGATATGATCAGTCATTGAATTTCCACGTCTGTTCAGTTTAAACTACTGATTGAGGTAAAACCAACAACTTTTTATGGGTTGCTCATTACGTGTAAGGCATGTGCCAGGCCCTTGGGAGTGACACGTAAATCAGCCTACAATTTATAGAAACTACATTCTCATTGGGAAGACAAATTACATGATAAGATGAACAACCGAAAGATGTAAATAATTGTGAAGGCAACAGAAGATATTTTATGTGATTTTTTTTTCCAACTCAAAATTCAATACTCAGAATTCCTAATTTCCTCTATCCTAGGTATTTTTCAACTGTATTATACTCTGATTAACCCCCACCCCTGCTAAGATAACAAGAATTGGGAAAATAGGAGAGGATGGGAACAGGGCTCAAGTAACATTACTTAAGGCAACAACATAATATCTGTAAATGCATTCATTCCCTTCTTGGAAAACATGGACTTTTGGTTTCTGCCATGCCAGGACACAAGAATCCTCATTGTGAATTGAACTGTTACAGGGAGCCAGACTCCAGGCTCACATCCACCCACAGGCAGGTCCCACTTTGCCTCTGGGGTTATCATTAGGACTACGTTCATAAAACATGTGAGAGGCTGAGAAGCTCTGATCTATCTACAATAACTGTACTCACTCATCTCTCTTCTTTCCTCCAATCTGGTAGAGAGACAGAGAAAGTGTTTTTTGTTTTGTTTTGTTTCTTCTCACAGGCCATAGTTTACTGACCCCAGTTCTAACTCTTTTAAATAAGTTTTCCATTTATGCTATGATATTCTTTGTTTAAAAATTATTTTATTGGGGTCATATTGGCTTATAACACTGTGTAAATTTCAGGTGTACATTATTATATTTCAGTTTCTGAACAGACTGCCTTGTGTTCACTACCAATAGTCTAGTTTTTATCCATCACCTTACAGACGTGCCCATTTACCCCTTTCTCCCTCCTCCCACTCCTTCCCACTTTGGTATCCACTAATTTATCTTCCACAGAGAAGTGACAGCATATGGGGTTTGTCTTTCTCTGTCTAGCTTATTTCACTTAGCATAATATGGAGAAAGAATTTTTAATTCTTGCTCTAAATTACAAAGAACAGACCTTGACAGCAGGTTTATAGTTCAGTTTTGCTCTTTTCCCCTTTAGCTTGACTATTGAAGGATACTCCTTTGCAAAAGGGAAAAAACGTTTTGTTTTTAAATGATTACTTAGGATCTAGCTTATCAGTGATAAAAAAGGATGAATAAGGTTGGTATATAACCACACTTTGGTGAGTGGTTGATTTTGTATATCTTCAGAGAGGTGGACACGTTCCCTGTGCCGATAAAACACAATGAATCAGGCCTGACCAGTTCCTAGGAAGAGGGGATTCAGCTTGTCAGAGGTGAATGAAATGAAGAAGTTTGGGATATAAATGACGTTTTGATGAATGATTGACTACATATGGACTCAGGCAGATGGAGTCATTCAGAAAGCAGTTTTCCCTTTTTGTGAAATATTCGTTTTAAAATCCAATCAAAAGATTGAGAGAAAGTAGGTTTTAACATCATAGTTAAAACAGGAAAAAAATGTTTCATTGGATTATCAAGGGAAAAGCAATCACCAGATACAAGATGCAAACCAGGCAATACATTTAATAATTTATCAGATTTTTATTGAGCACCTGACACGTAAGTAATTTTCTTTTCCAGAATTCCTGCTCTTGCAGTGTTCGTTATCTAGTTGGGGAGGTAGAGTTTGTACATAAGTAAAATCATTATAATAAATGGCCAAGAAGAATAATATGGACTTCAAGTGGTTCGGGAGTACAAAGGAGGGAATATTTACTGTGGGCTGGCCTGGCAAGTTTCCTAGGGAGAAGTGATTTGAACTGGAAATGGAAGGATGACTGAAATTTCAATAGGCAGAAATGTCATGGGTTTATACATTTATTTAAGAAATACATATAGTAACTCTTATGTGTCAGTTATTCTGCTAAGGCAATTATAATCCAGTGTGACAAGTACTATAACAGAATAGGGTGTTTGCAGAACACAGAAGGACAGACAGATAAAGGCGGGTAGTGGAGCAAAAAGGACAGTCTTCCAGGTGGAGAGACAGTTACAAAGGGCCAGAGGCAAGAGGGAGCCCGGCCTCCTTGGAGCTGACGTCTGAGAGCTGCTCTGTCCAACACAGTAGCCATTAGTCACACGTGGCTGTTGAACACTTGGAATGTAGCTAATGCGACCGAGAAACTGAATGTATTATAATTTAATTTAATTTTAATTAACTTAAAAGTAGATATCTGTTTCAATACACTTGAGTCTACTTTTTCAAAGCAAATTTTATGAAATTTAAATATGGATCAAATATTTCTGATGAAAATGTAGCATCCGAATTGAAATGCGCTCTTAGTGTAAGATACACATGTGATCCCAAAGATTTAGTATTTGAAAAAGAATGTGTAAAATTTTATAACCTTTTAATATTGATTTCATGTTGACAGAATATTTTGAATATATCAAGTAAAATATATTGTTACAATGAATTTCACCTGTTTTTTTTTACTTTTTAAATGTGACTCCTAGAGGATTTAAAATTACACAGTGGGTAGCATTTTATTTCTATTGGATGGTGCTGGTCTAGGGTGCCGTGAGGTGTGGGAGGTGAGAGAAGAGGCTAGAATAAGCCAGAACATGTCAGAACATGCAGGGCTTTGCAAGCTGTGATGACTGGGAACCTGTACGTTCAAAATGGTACTGGCTGAAAGCCTACCAAGTGCCAGGCACTATTCTGGCCACTTGGGATACATATCAGGAAATGACAAGATTCCTGCCCTCACAGAGTTTACATTTCAGAGGGAGCAGGGGGCTCAACAAACACACACAATAAACAAAGAAACAAACAAGCAAATAAATACTAGAGTATGTTGGGAGGTGTTAAGAGCTATGGGAAAAAAAGAAAGTTGAGCCAGGTAAAAGCCAGCAGGAGTGAGGAGTGAAGATCATTGCCTTCCATTAAAATAGGATAGTTGGGGTTGACCCACTGAGATGATTTTGTTTGGGCAGGAGAAGATTCACCCGAAACTAACATCTGTGGCCAATCCTCCTCCTTTTCTTTTTTTCTTCTTTCCTCCCCTCAAAGCCCCAGTACACAGTTGTATATTCTAGTCATATGTTCTTCTGTTTCTTCTATATGAGCTGCCGCCACAGCATGGCTACTGACAGATGAGCGGTGTGGTTCCGTGGCTGGGAACTGAACCTGGGCCACTGAAGGGAAGCGTGCTGACCTTTAACCACTAGGCTATCAGGGCTATCTCCCACTATGGTTATTTTTGAGCAGAGATTTGAAGGAGGTGATAGAATGAGCCACATGATTATCTAGGGGAAGAGTTTTCCAGGAGAAGGAACACAAAGCAAATACTCTAGCGTTAAATGCAGGAGAGGGTCTGGTGTGTTGTAGGAAAGGCAAGAAGGTAGGTGGTATGGAGCAGAGTGAGTTAGAGGGACCGTAGGAAGTCAGAGAGATAAGGGACAAGTGCAGATCCCATGGGGATTCATGGGCTGTTGTGAGGATTTGGGCTCTTATTCTGAGGGAAATCAAGTTTTGAGCGAAGGAATGACTGTCATTCTGGCTCCTGGGTAAGGTATAAGAGTAAAACAGGAAGCCCAGGTAGAAGGTTATTGCAGTATCCAGGTGAGAGATGACAGCAGCTCAGACCAGAGTAGAGGCCGTGAGGAATAGTCAGTTTCTGGATATATTTTGATGATAGAGTGAATAAAGATTTCCTGGTGTGAATGTGGGTTTTGAAGAGTCAAGGATGACTCCATGTTTTTGGCCTGAGGAACTAGAAGGATAGAACTGCCAACAACTGAGATGGGAGAGTGCTGGGGGGCAGATTCGGGCAGAAGATGAGAAATGGTCATCAAGGAATGAGTGAAGATAGAGAAGTCCAAGGATTGAGCCCTGGTGCAGGTAACATTAAAAGATCGGGGAGAAGAGGAGGAACCAGCAAAGGAGACAGAGCAGCAACCACTGAGGGAGAAGGAACATGGAGTGCGGTGTCTTTGGAAGCCACGTGAAGAAAGTTTATCAAAGAGGAGGGAGGGATGATAAGTATCAAATGCTGCTGACAGGAAAGGAGGATGAAGTCTGAGAATTGACCAGTAGAGTTAGTAGAGAGGTCACCCTGAGAACAATTTTGGTGGTGTTGGAAGTGGGGTGTTGGCAAAATCTAAATTGGAGTGGGCTGAAGAAAAATTAAGAGGAATTGGAGGCAGTGAGCATAGGGGTTATATTCCAATGAAAGGCAAAGCAATAAGACAAATAGCACACAAAATTGTGGTCAAGAAATATTTTTTAGTGGGAGAAATAACAGCATATTTGTGCACGGAGAGAAATGATCCAATAACGAGGGAAGATTTGATTATGGAGAGAAGGGCAGCTGCTAGAGTGATGTCTTTGCCTAGGTGAGAGATATGGGATCCAGTGCTAAGTGGATGAGCAGGGAGAAACATCTATGACAGCAGTTTTAAAAGTGTGGTTCTAGCACCACCTGGAACTTATTAGAAATGTAAATGATCAGGCCCTATCCCAGACCTCCTGAATCAGAAACTCTGAAACCCTATCTTCCACCTACACCACTCACAGAAATTAACTCGAAATGGATTAAAGACTTAAATGTAAGACCTGAACCCAGAAAACTTCTAGAAGAAAACATAGGGAAAAAGCTTCTTGACATAGGTCTTGGCAATGATTTTTTGATATGACACCAAAAGCACAAGCAACAAAATAAAAAATAAACAAGTGGACTATATGAAACTTAAAAGCTTCTGTACAGGCTGGCCCTGTGGCTTAGTGGTTAAGTGCGCACACTCCGCTACTGGTGGCCCAGGTTCGGATCCCGGGCGCGCACTGAGGCACCGCTTCTCCCGCCATGCTGAGGCTGCGTCCCACATACAGCAACTAGAAGGATGTGCAACTATGACATACAACTATCTGCTGGAGCTTTGGGGAAAAAAAAGGAGGAGGATTGGCAATAGATGTTAGCTCAGAGCTGGTCTTCCTCAGCAAAAAGAGGAGGATTAGCACGGATGTTAGCTCAGGGCTGATCTTCCTCACACACACACACAAAAAAAGGCTTCTGTATTGCAAAAGAAACGATCAACAAAATGAAAAGGCAGCCTACGGAATGGGAGAAAATATTTGTAAATCATCTATCTGAAGAGGTTGCAAAGAACTCACAAAGCTCAATAGGAAAAAAACCAAATAATCCAATTAAAAAATGGGCAAAGGACCTGAATAGACATTTTTCCAAAGAAGATACTCAAATGGCCAACAGGTACATGAAAAAGTGCTCAACATTGCTAATCATCAGGGAAATGGAAATCAAAACCACAGTGAGATATCACCTCAGGCCTCTTAGAATTGTTGTTATCAAAAAGAAAACAGATAACAAATGCTGGCATGAATATGGGGAAAAGTGAACCCTCATGCACTGTTGGTGGGAATGTAAATTGGTACAGTTACTATGGAAAACAGTACGGAGGATCCTCCAAAATTTAAAAAGAGAACTACCAAAATGATCCAGCAATTCCACTTCTGGGTGTGTATCCAAAGGAAACAAAATCACTATGTCAAAGAGATATCTGCACCCCTATGTTCACTGCAGCACTATTTACAATAGCCAAGACACAGAAACAACCTAAGTGACCACTGGCAGATGAATGGATAAGGAAGTTGTAGTATATATACACAACAGAATAATATTTGGCCGTAAAAAGAAAATCCTGCCATTTGTGACAACGTGGATGGACCTTCTGTACATTATGCTAAGTGAAATAAGTCAGACAGAGAAAGACAAATACTCCCACTTATATGTGGAATCTAAAAAAAAAAAAAAAGTAACCCCATAGAAACAGAGATCAGATTTGTGGTTCCCAGAGGCAGGGGGTGGAGGGTAGGGGAATTGGGTGAAGGTGGTCAAATGTGCGAATTTCCAGTCATAAGAGAAATAAGTAGTGAGGAAGTAATGTACAGCATGGTGACTCACATTAACAATGCTGTATGGTATATTCGAAAGTTGCTAAAAGAGGAGATCCTAAAAGTTCTCATCACAAGGCAAAACAATTTTTTCTGTAACTATATGAAGTGATGGATGTTTAAACTTGTAATCATTTTGCAATATATATGTATGTCAAGTCATTATGCTGTACACCTTAAACTTACTGTGTTGCATGTCAATTATATCTCAATAAAACTGGGGAAAAAAAGCTCAACATGTTCAGGCAAAAGGTCTCTTGGGGGGACAGATAGGCTGCCATCAAATATTAGAATCATGTTGTGTAGAAATGAGATTAGATGGTAGTTCCGGGAGACCAGAGAGGGACAAATGAAAGTTACAGAAAGATTAACTTTAATTCAAAATTAAAAAAAAGAAGATTGCCTAAGAATTCCCTCTGTCCACCAGTGGAATGGGTTATATTGGGAGCAGTAATCAACAAGCTCAACAGAGGCTGGAACAGAGGCAAAGACATAGAAAGGGAGGCTGAGACACTAGTACAGAAACATGTACAGAATTTCAAGATGGCCATGAACCCCAGATTAAGATGCCCCAGACTGATGACTTCTAAAAAACACCCGAAACTCGGGTGGGGCCATGCAATCTGTTTTAACAAGTCGTCCAGGTGATGCTAATGTGCATTGCCAAAAATGACAACAGAGTTTAGGGGAGGGCTATGTGAGGGTATCCTGGGAAGTTCTCTGCAGATGCTTCAATTTTGTCAGTGAAGAAGGAACTGAAGTCATCTGCTGAAAGTGAAGATGGAGGAGATGTTTGAAGAGCTGATGAAGGGTTTTATGTAGGAAAGATGTGGCCAGATTTTCACTTACATATATATTCGCTGAACTTGTGCTAAGTACAAGGAACAGAGGATCCCACACTGATAAGTGAAAAAGACATGGTTCTTGCTTTTATGGAGGCTTATCGAATGGTGAGGGAGATTGATAAGTCCATAAACTGAATGATAGCCCTTTAAATATTTGAAATTCTCACTCAAGGTTTTCTCTTACTTGGTTAGACATACTCAATTCCTTTAACCATTACTTACGTGGCATGGTCTTCCCAGCCTGCACATCTTTCTATTGTTGCTTTTTAGATGGTCAATGTTCTCCTGAAAGCGTTGTGCCCAGAACTGGATACAGGGTCCCAGACATGACCTAACAGAATTCAATGTCAAATTAAGAAAGAGATTATTTTATCATTTTACATGAACTGCTACAAAGCCAGATTTCTTCCAGTCTCCACACCTTAAAGTGTATAAATTAAATGAGTAGATGCTTATGATAAAAAATTGAAACAGTACAGAAAGGTATGAAGTAGACAGTAGGTCTCGAGACACACCTCACAGGTTATCACTAACCATCTTTCCAGAAACTGTCTATGAACATAAAGCATAAAGATGCTATCTACACGCCCATACGAACTTCATTATTTTACTGTACATTTTTTTCTGATTTCTACTTTTATCACAGACACTGTTCCACTTTATCCACCGGTGCATAAAGATATTCATTATTTATTTGAATTGATGCACTTTATGTAGATATCCCCCCACTACTGAAAATTTGAGCCATTCGTAATCTTTTGCCCATTATAAACAACTCCAGGATGCACTGAGTTGTAAAATATTTACAATATTTTACAATATTTACAATATTATTTTTAATATTTTAATTAATATTAAAATAAAAAATATTTTACAATATTTACAAATTAATATTTACAATATTAATTGTAAAATATTTTCAAGTCTCAAATGTGGCCCTACTCTTCCACTCTTCTCCACTCTTTTTTGGTTAACACTCTGCATATGAACCCTTCTGGTTGTGTCATCCTCAAAATCAAGAAAAACAATGGAAAACAAAAATAAGCAGCTTATAATGCCAATAAAAATTTCTAAGTAGATGCAAATCCACTAATCAATATCTTGGCGCTCTTCCAAGGGGCTAACTCACTAAGCTAGAGCTTTTCCATTATGCCCATAGTCCACTGGGGAAACTTTAAAACGCTCAAAACTTATCACGGTAGTCACTTAATTTTGTAGCTTAAAAAAAAAAGTACCTGTAGTGAAGTATGACAGAAGTGAGAAGTGTTCCAGGAAGAAATGGTCAGCAAGGTCCTCAAGAATGAGGTATGAGGAAAATTATATCAGCTTTGTATAAGGAGTGAATGATGGGTAACAAAGAAAACAGGAGTGTACTCCATTCAAGATGTCTGAAAATGAGGTTGTTAAGAAAAGGCTACTAGATCAAGAAAAGTACCTCTATAGGCTGGGGAGATCTGTGCTTTCTGAAGGCAGCAAGAAAAATGCCCACATGGTTTTGCCTTGACATCCTCAGACATCTACTGAGAAAGGGAAAGTAAGGTATAGTATCTATCACAGCACAGTGAAACCAACCATGGGTTACAGAGCCAGACCTGTGGGTTCAGATCCATTTGGGCCTCCATGGATCTCTAATGTGCAGCGAGAGCTGAAACCACTACATCAGAGAATCCAAGAGTCATCACCACATGGAACCTAAGCAGCTCAATATTAATGCTGGAGGGTAACTGGTTTATTTCATTGTTTACAATTAGCACCTTGTTATCTTGAAGACGACTTCCTAGACACAAACACATTGACTTTACAGACTCTTTAAACAGTCAAGAGATACATCACTAAAGGATCCAGTAGCAGGCCACAATGAAAAGTAATAATTTATCTGAGGAAAAAAGATCTCCCTGTGATAGAAAACAAACAAAATACATTCCTAAAAAATTAACAATACAAAAAGAGTAATATATCAGGTCATAACTGTTTATAACATTGTATAATTCCAGGTTTCTGTATAGACTGCATCTAGACTAGACTAGACGATGCAGTCTAGTTTTTATCTGTCACCACACATATGTGACCCTTTACCCCTTTCACCCAACCCCTTCCCCTCTGGTGACCACTAATCTGTTCTCTTTATCTATGTGTTTGTCTATCTTCCACATATGAGTGAAATCATATGGTATTTGTTATTCTCTGTCTGGCTTATTTTGCTTAACATAATACCCTCAAGGTCCATCCATTTGTTGCAAATGGGACCATTTTGTCTTTTTTTATAGCTGAGTAGTATTCCATTGTGTGTGTGTATATATATATACACCACATCTTCTTTATCCATTCATCAGTTGATGGGCACATGGGTTGTTTCCACATCTTGGCTATTGTGAATAATGCTGCAATGAACATAGGGGTGCACAGATTTTTTGTATTGTTGATTTCATGTTCTTTGGATAAATACCCAGTAGTGGGATAGCTGGATTATATGGTATTTCTAGTTTTAATTTTTTGAGAAATCTCCACACTGTTTTCCATAGTGGCTGCACCAGTTTGCATTCCCGCCAGTAGTGTATGAGGGTTACCTTTTCCCCATACCTTCCCCAACACTTGTTATTTCTCATCTTGTTAATTATAGCCATTCTGATGGGTGTGAGGTGATATTTCATTGTAGTTTTGATTTGCATTTCCCTAGTAATTAGTGATGTTGAACATCTTTTCATGTTCCCATTGGCTTTCTGTATATCTTCTTTGGAAAAATATCTGTTCTTATCTTCTGCCCATTTTTTGATCAGGTAGTTTGTTTTTTCATTGTATGAGTTCTTTATATATTTTGGATATTAACCCCTTGTCAGATATATGATTTGCAAATATTTTATCCCAGTTGGTAAGCTGTCTTTTCATTTTGTTCATGGTTTCCTTTGCCTTGCAGAAGCTTTTTAGTCTGATATAGTCTCATTTGTTTATTTTTTTCTTTTGTTTCCCTTCCCTGAGTAGACATGGTATTCAAAAAGATGCTGCTAAGACCAATGTCAAAGAGTGTACTGCCAATGTTTTCCTTTAGGAGTTTTATGGTTTCAGGTTTTACATTCAAGTTTTTAATCTATTTTGAGTTAATTTTTGTGCATGGTGTAAGATAATGGTCTACTTTTGCGTGTGGCCCTCCAGTTTTCCCAGCACTGCTTATTGAAGAGACTTTCCTTTCTCCATTGTATGTTCTTGGCTCCTTTGTCAAAGATTAGCTGTCCGTAGATGTGTGGTTTTATTTTTGGGCTTTCAATTCTGTTCCATTGATCTGTATGTGTGTTTTTGTGCCAGTACCATGCTTTTTTGATTACTTTAGCTTTGTTGTTTATTTTGAAATCAGGGATTGTGGATGCCTCCAGCTTTGTTCTTTTTTGTCAGGATTGCTTTGGCTATGCGGGGTCCTTTCTTGTTCCATATAAATTTTAGGATACTTTGCTCTATTTCTGTGAAGAATGTTTTTGGGACTCTGATTGGGATTTCATTGAATCTGTAGATTGCTTTAGGTAATATGGACATTTTAACTATGTTTATTTTTCCAATCCATGAGCATGGAATATCTAATATCTTTCCATTTCTTTATGGCTTATTTGATTTCTTTCAATAATGTCTTATAGTTTTCAGTGTATAGATCTTTCACCTCCTTGGTTAAATTTATTCCTAGATATTTTATTCTTTTTGTTGTGATTGTAAATGGGATTGTATTCTTGACTTCTCTTTCTGCTAGTTCATCTTTAGTGTATAGAAATTCAACTTATTTTTGTAGGTTGATTTTGTACCCTGCAACTTTGCTGTAGCTGTTGATTATTTCTAATAGTTTTCTGGTGGATTCTTTAAGGTTTTCTATATATAGAATAATGTCATACACAAACAGTGAGAGTTTTACTTCTTCCTTTCCAATCTGGATACGTTTTATTTCTTTTTCTTGCCTAATTGCTCTGGCCCAAACCTCCAGTGCTATGTTGAATAGGAGTGGTGAGAGTAGGCACCCTTGTTTTGTTCCTGTTCTCAGACGGATGGCTTTCAGTTTTCCACCATTAGGTATGATGTTGGCTGTGGGTTTGTCATATATGGCCTTTACTATGTTGAGATATTTTCCTTCTTTGCCCATTTTACTGGGAGTTTTTATCGTAAGTGGATGTTGGATCTTGTCAAATGCTTTCTCTGCATCTATTGAAATGACCATTTGATTTTTATTCCTCATTTTGTTAATGTGGTGTATCACATGGATTGACTTGGGGATGTTGAACCATCCCTGCATCCCTGGTATGAATCCCACTTGATCGTGGTGTATGATCCTTTTAATTTATTGCTGTATTTGGTTTGCCAACTTTTTGTTGAGGATTTTTGCATCTATGTTCATCAGCACTATTGGCCTGTAATCTTCCTTCTCTGTGTTGTTCTTGTCTGGTTTTTGTATCAGGGTGATATAGACCTCATAGAAGGAGTTAAGAAGCATTCCGTCTTCTTCAATTTTTTGGAATAGTTTGAGAAGGATAGGTATTAACGCTTCTTTGAATGTTTGGTAGAATTCTGCAGAGAAGCCATCTGGTCCTGGACTTTTGTTTTTTGGGAGACTTTTGATTGCTGTTTCTACCTCTTTACTTGTGATTGGTCTATTCAGATCCTCTATTTCTTCTTGATTCAGTTTTGGGAGGTTGTATGAGTCTAAGAATTTATCCATTTCTTCTAGGTTATCCAACTTGTTGGCATACAGTTTTTCATAGTATTCTCTTATAATCCTTTGTATTTCAGTGGTATCTGTTGTAATTACTCCTCTTTCATTTTTATTTATTTGAGCTTTCTCTTTTGTGAATCTGGCTAATGTTTTGTCAATTTTGTTTATTTTCTCAAAGAAGCAGTTCTTAGTTTCTTTGATCCTTTCTATTGTATTCTTAGTCTCTATTTCATTTATTTCTGCTCTAATTATTATTATTTCCCTCCTGCTGACTTTGGGCTTTGTTTGTTCTTCTTTTTCTAGTTCCTTTAGGTGTAGTTTAATCTTAAACTACATTGCTATAAATTTCCCCTTAGCACCACTTTTGCTGCATCCCATAAGACTTGGTATGTTGTGTTTTCATTTTCATTTGTCTCCAGGTATTTTTTGACTTCTCCTTTGATTTATTCATTGATCCAATGGTTATTCCATAGTATATTGTTTAATCTTCATCTATTTGTGCCTTTCCCAGCTTTTTTTTTTCCTGAGGAAGATTCACCCTAAGCTAACATCCACTGCTAATCTTCCTCTTTTTTGCCTGAAAAGATTATCTCTGAGCTCATATCTGTGCCAATCTTTCTCTATTTTGTATGTGGGTTGGCACCACAGCATGGCTGACAAGTGGTGTAGGTCCGTGCCTGGGATCTGAACCTGCGAGCCCAGGCCGCCGAACCACATGGAACTTTAACCACTAGGCCATCGGGCTGGCCCCCCCGCATTTTTCTTGTAGTTGATTTCTAGTTTCATAGCATTGTGGTCAGAAAAGATGCTTGATATGATTTCAATCTTCTTAAATTTATTGAGGCGTGCCTTGTTTCCCAAGATATGTTCTATCGTTGAGAATGTTCCATGTGCACTTGAGAAGAACGTGTATTCTGTTTTTGGATGGAATGTTCTACATGTATATCTATTAAGTCCATTTGGTCTAGTATTTCATTTTTGGATGGAATGTTCTGCATATATATCTATTAAGTCCATCTGGCCTAGTGTTTCAGTTAAAGCCACTGCTTCCTTGTTGACTTTCTGTCTGGATGATCTATCCTTTGATGTAAGTGGGGTGTTGAAGTTCTCTGCTATTATTGTGTTGCTGTCAATTTCTCCCTTTAGGTCTGTTATTAGTTGCTTTATTTATGTACTTTGGTGCTCCTGTGTTAGGTTCATATATATTCTTAAGTATTATTTCGTCATGGTGGAGTGTCCCTTTTATCGTTATATACCACCTTTCTTTGTCTCTCATTGTCTTTTTCATCTTGAAGTCTGCTTTGTCTGATATAAGTATTGCAAAACCTGCTTTCTTTTGCTTGCCATTTGCTTGGAGTATTGTCTTTCATCCCTTTCCTCTGAGTCTATGTTTGTCCTTAGAGCTGAGATGTGTTTCCTGGAGGCAGCACGTTGTTGGGTCTTGTTTTTTAATCCATCCAGCCACTCAGTCTTTTGATTGGAGAATTCAATTCATTTACATTTAGAGTGATTGTTGATATATGAGAACTTAATACTTCCATTTTATCTCTTGTTTTCCAAGTATTCTATATTTCCATTGTTTCTTTTCTCTTATATTTCTGACTGCCATTTCAGTTTGGTGGTTTTCTCACAGTATTCCCTTTATGATTTGTGGCTCTGCTTTTATTTTTTGTTTAGTGGTTACCATGAGGTTTGTATACAAGATCTCCTAGATGAGATAGTCCATTTTCTGATAGCCTCTTATCTCCATTAGCCTAAGCAGCTTCCTTCCCTTTCCTCTTTCCCTTCTGAGTTATTGCTGTCACAAATTGTTCTTTTTTTGTGTTGTGAGTTTGTGACTAAATTGAAGTGTTTATACTTATTTTTGATGTGTTCCTTCCCTTTATCTTTTATGTTATAATTAAATGTTTGCTAACCTATTCTGACAGAGAGCTGCAATTTTCTGATTTTGTCTGTTCATCTCATTGTTCAAGGCTCTGTACATCTTTGCCTTTTTGTTACAGGTAGGATGGCTTCCTTCATCATTTCTTGTACTGGACGTCTAGTGGCGATAAACTCCCTCAGCTTTTGTTTATCAGGGAAAGCTTTTATTTCTCCATTGTATCTAAAGGATAGTTTCACTGGATACAGTATTCTTGGCTGGAAGATTTGTCTTTCAGTATTTTGAATATATCATTCCATTCTCTCCTAGCCTATAAGATTTCTGCTGAGAAATCCACTGAAAGCCTGATAGGGGTTCCTTTGTAGGTTAATTTTTTCTGCCTTGCTGCCCTTTATATTTTTTGTCATTGACTTTTGCTAGTTTTAATACTATATGCCTTGGAGAAGGGCTTTTTGCATTGATGTAATTAGGAGTTCTATTGGCTTCATGTACTTGTAAGTTCAGTGCCTTCCCCAGGTTTGGAAGTTCTCAGCTATTATTTCTTTGAACAAGATCTCTGCTCTTTTCTCCCTCCCTTTTCCCTCTGGAATACCTATAATTCTTATATTGCCTTTCCTAACTGAGTTGGATATTTCTCAAATAATGTATTCATTTTTTAAAAATCTTAGTTCTCTCTCCTCTTCTACCTGAAGCATTTCTATATTTGTCCTCTAATTCACTAATTCTGTCATCTATAATATCAGCTCTGTTTTTTTATGGTTTCTAGATTATTTTTTATCTCATTATGTTCTTCATATCCAGAATTTCTGTTTTTTTCTTTTTTTTAAGTTTCAATCTCTTTGGTGAAGTATTCCTTCTGCTCATTAATTTTATTCCTGAGCCCATTGAACTGAGTTTTCTTGTAACTCATTGAATTTATGACAACTATTATGAATTCTCTGTCATTTAGATTGTAAATTTCTGAGACTTCAAGATTAGCTTCTGAAGACTTGTCATCTTCCTTCTGCTCTGAAGTGTTACTGTAGTTCTTCATGGTGTTTAATGAACTAATCCTTTGCTGGCACATTTGTGGTAGTATCAGGTCACGGATTCCACCTACCACTGCTGTGGGGGAGCAGGAGCTGTGTTTTCTGATTCCTCCCATCTGCTGGAAGTTGTGCGGGTAGGGCTGCTCTGCATTTGCATGGGCTGGCTGCAGCTACTCTGCAGGTTGCACTCATGGCAGGGCCTCTGTACTGGGCAGGAGGGTCAGACACTGTAGGTGGGGGCTTTGTGCCCAGTGGGCAGGTCACTCTTGTGTGGGCAGGGCTGCTGCTCTCGGCAGGGGACTAGCTGAGCTACTGCACTAGGAGGGAGGGGAGCCTACATGGGGCCTGAGCTGCCACTCAGTGGGTCCTGTGGGTTGCTGTGCTCCGTGAGCGGGGTATCTTCTGAGCAGTCAGGGCACCTTCTCACCTGAGCTGTGCTTGGTGGGCAGATGCCTTCATGGGGGCTGAGTCGCTGCCACTTGGTGTAGAGAGTTCCCATGGGAGGGGCTGCCGTGGCATGGTGGGCGCTCCACAGGCCAGGCTACAACTCTGAAAGCATTTGCACAGCTGAGCTGCCCCTGCCTCCTCTTACAGTTGTGCCAGCCACTGTGTGAGGATCTGTGACCTGGCTCGCTGCCACCAGGGAGGCGGAGGGGTGTGCTGCTCACCTAATTCTATTGCCTCCTGGGGATCCAGTCTACCTGCCTTCATGTGCATGGCTGTGTGGATCTCTTAGATGTCCTGTTGTGCTGTGTAGTGAATCCTCTGTTGATTAATGAATGTCCATTTAGTTGTAACTTAGAGGGCAGAGACAAAGGGAAAAACTCACTCCACCATGATGCTGACATCACTTCCCGAAAAGTCAAATATTAATTTTAAAAATATCTCACACACTATAATGTGTGTATATAGTTTCTTAAATAGTTTACCTTTAAGACTCAGTATTAAACACCCAGCTTCTCTCAGCTTGTTGCAAACTTAAATATCATTCTGACTCTATAGTCATTAATGATCTTCTTTTTTAACAAAATAAAGATGGAACTCAAACAGAACTCCTCTTAGTATTACCATCTTAAATTTGGCTTCATTACCAGAAAGTGTTTTTTCAAGAACTGGATCTAAGTCCATTTTTATTTTTAAAACAGGTCTATTTTTATTTGATTATATTCATTGTAAAAAAGTGTGAAGAGACAGAAAAATATAAAGAAAATTGAAACTTTCCAGTATCCCTCCCCCAAATACAGTAACAAAAGGTTATATATATCTTTCTAGTCTTTTTGTATATTTAAGTAGAATTTTAAAACAAAATCAGCACTGTAAAATGCTTACATATCCTTTTTTCATTTCATACTATAGAGACACCACTTCTTTAGGACATTAAGTATTATGTGAAACCATGATTTTCAGTTGGCTCCTTCATAATCTAATGTAATTAGAGCTAAATTATAATTGGCCTCCAATTGTTGGATATTCAGATTGTTTTGAATATATGCTATTATAACTAACACTATATTAGACATCCTTCTTTATACCTAATTCTTTGTATGTATCTCCAATAATTTTTTAAAGATAAATTCTTAGGAGTAACCAGCACAAAGGGTGTATTTTTTAAGACTTTTGATACATTTTACCAAACTGCCCTCCAAAAAGATTGTACCAATTTACAGTCACACCAATAAATGGCCTAAGAGTCCCATTTCTTCTTCGTATTTCTTGCCAACATAGGAAATTGGATGTTATCTCCCACGCTTTATTGTTACAAATTTAATGGGGGGAGGTGAATGATATCTTCTTGTCTTTTTTATAAAGTATAATTTTCCACATGTTTACTAGTCATTTGCTTTCTTTCCATTTTCTGAAGCAGTCCAAGTCTGTTAGAAGGCATCTCTGATTCATGCAATGTCTTGTCTTATATGTTCTTCCTTAGCAGGCAAGGGCATGAAAGCTGCATGTCTTTTAAAGTTAAGCAGGAATTCCCCAAATGTGTAGAATTAGAAAGTCTTCTTGTCTTCTGGGCAGCCAGGCTATTTTAATGTTTTGGTACTAAAACAGAAAACTGGGCCATATCCTGAAAGGAAGAAAGTAGGCACAGATTACAATCAGCCAAGCACTTACCGAAGGCAGTGGTTTTATACATGTGTGAGCATGATAATCACCTGGAGTGCTCATTAAAAACCAGGTTTGTTTTTTTTTTTGGTGAGGAAGATTAGCCTGAGCTAACAACTGTTGTCAATCCTCTTTTTGCTGAGGAAGACTGGCCTGGGGCTGACATCAGTGCCCATCTTCCTCTACTTTACCTGTGGGATGCCTGCCACAGCATGGCTTGATAAGCTGTGTGTAGGTCTGAACCTGCGAATCCTGGGCCCCTGAAGCAGAGTGCACGATCTTAACCATACACCACTGGGCCGGCCAAACCCAGATTTTGATTTTACAGAGTGAGAACTCATGAGACATACACCTTTAATAAACTCTCCAGAAAATTCTCATGTTTGCCAAAGTTTAAAAATCACTAAGCAGATGTGGGACTTCCGGTATCGCTCCTAACTCTTAGTCCTTAACTCTCTCTTCCTGTAAAGTAAGGTCCATTATGCTTATCTCAGAGGATTGTTCTGATCCTTACTTATCTCCATCTCCTTTCACAACCACTAGGACACATTTTATACACCAACCCTCAGCCTGGATTACTGTTTATGCAACCTCCATCTTTTACCTTATCCTGCTGAAAAAAAAAATTACTGAAATTTTAATATGTTAGATATCTCCAAACAGAACAGGATTTTCTTCATCACTGCAAGTCTCATGTATCTTTGCAAACTATAGTTGCACTTATAGTGGGTGCTCGCTAAGTGTTTTTGAAATAAATTAGTGAGTGAATGAATGATACACATTTCCATGCTGAGAGGACAAAAAATCCTACCCCAGGATAAGGGATTAGTATGGTGTTCCTTAATGCTATAGAATGGAGGCCGTGATTCTCAATTTTGTCTAGAGCAGCCATTCTTCCTTTTCTCTCTTTAGGTCATATATCCCTTTGAGAATGTGATGAAAACTAACTCTCTTTAAAAATGCATATATCCCAAACCACAGAATTTTACACACACTTTCAGAAGTGTTCCTTCTCTGCTTCCTTAAGAGAAGGAAAAGAGAACACTGATTTGTACCATCCAAGCATTTTTACTTAAAAATGAAGCTGAAGTAATAAATTTATTGCTTGAGAAATTATCTTCAAGCTCAAGAGACTATGGTCAAAATGGGGTCAGTTGAGAAACTTAAAAAAAAGAAAAGAAAAAACACCCACCACATCTTACAGGTAAAATTAGCCTCAGCAGCACAAAGCATGAGTCACATTTCCCACCAATCAATAGTGTGCTTATTTAGATATGCTCAAGTCAGGCTGCTCTGTGGCATTATACTCATTTGAATGCAACTGTTTCTAGTTTAAACTGACATTCTCCAATTCCTAGAATTTATTTTCTGTTTCCTTTTTCTTCATAATTATAAGGGTTTCCTGTATTTCAGTTATGATGAAACACTTCACGGGGGAAAGGGGCTATCATTTATTCATTAATATTCACTAAGGAACATTTATCTCCTGGGTATACAGGTTGAAACCTACAGATGTGTTTCCTGTTCCTTATGGACTTGAAGTCTACTAGGGAAGACAGATTACAAACTCCAGTATCCCTGACTTTGCAGTCCTAAAGGCTGAGAGGCACCTTAGTTACAGCGGTGTGCAGGAGAATGCTTGTACCAGCTTCTAAGAACTGACTATGTCTATCACTTCCCAGCTTATCAGTGGCTTCATGTTGATAGCTTGAAACCAGCTGTGCTAGAGAATTTACACCATGTAAATCGGCAAACACTATAAATCATGGCTTCTCCATGCCCATCGGTTGTCAATCATTTACTACCTATCATGTCACCAGACTAAAACTGTGGCTCTCATTGCAGGGCTCCTCAATGGTAATTCAGTAGGGTAGGAAGAGCTTACATCAACCTTTTCAAATCCTCTTTCAACTATTGCCATAAGAACCAAGAGAACAGGCGTGTTCTAGAAGACCTCAGGATATGCTGGCTACCCTCTCTGGATGCTGGATCAACGTAATATCTGATCAATTTGAGGCAACTCCTTATCTAATGTGGTTAATCAAGAGAGTTATAAAATGTCCAAATAAAAATCATGCATCTCTGAGCTTGGTAGTCAGTTTGAATTATATTCTGGGAATTAATACAATCATGTTTCGCTTAACAACAGGGATATGTTCTGAGAAAAGCATCGTTAGGCAATTTTGTTGTGTGAACATCACAGAGTGTACTTATACAAACCTAGATAGTATAGCCTACTACACACTACACACCTAGGCTATGTGTTACTAATCTTACAGGACCACTGTCATATATGCAGTGGATTGTTGACCAAAATGTCATTATGCAGCACATGACTATACTAGAGTTGAAAAGCTACCAATCTGCAACCCATCTGATGTATATCGTTAATTACTGTCTTCGTTTGATGCAACATTAACCATAAGTAGACATTCCCTGGCACCATTTTGGTATTGCTATGTCAGCGTTTTAGCTTTAAAGACAGCCGACACTTTGCATGGATCTGCCAAAGAGAAAACACCTCTGTCAGCAATGTAAGCCATGTGCAGAGCAGGCACTATCAACCTTCTGAAGACTTAGAGACACACTGAAAAGCTGGACAATGTCAAGAACCTGGTGGACTAAATGATAAAACTCTCCTCATCTGAACCTCCAATGGTCTTGCATTACTAGCCAGCATATATGACTACTCAATTTCACAAATGATTAGTACAGTAGCATATGGCACACAAATTTGTAGAAAACATCTAGGCTAGTATAAAATACATGAGTAGATGGATCAAGGTTGAAATTCAAATAAGAGAAAAAGGCAGCTCAGTGTCTCTGGAAGCATCTGCTTGCAGATGGCCAAGGATACTAACCTTCAGAGTATGAAGAGTTTCCGACCATTCCATGGACCCTATCTGGGGTATGGTAGTGAGGAGTAAACTTTTGGCTTTATTGGCATTTTCTTTCAGGGTCTTTAAAATCCGGTCCACCGAAACCTAGAGAAACAACAGCACAGGATGTTACCAGCAATTAAAAATTCCACTGCTTTTTATGGACCATTTTCCTGAGTTCCTACCTGACCTGTGAAGTCAGTTTACTCCAGTTTCAATCTGGAGCCCTGCAAGCTGTGCATTTATCAAGATGGTCTTGGTCCCACTGCGGGGGGAGGTCTTGGAGAAGCTCAATGATATTTCTGAAAAGCACCATTGGTTTTTAATATGGTGCCTGAGGAACTACCTCAGATGTATAATGTGTTAGCATGCTCTAGAAAGCTGTGGCCATTCTCCCCATGTCCATAGAATGAACTCCAGTCATAAAACTGTTGCTGCACTAGATAACCAATCAGAAGCAGAAGATCAGCACTTTCCCTTTAGAGAAGTCTTCCAATAAAGTCTTCTAATAAAGAAAAATGATGGAATCAACATATCACCATTTTTCATTTTACAGCTCTCAATGAATAATGAATGAGCGGCTAACCTCACAAAACAAAAAACCTAAAACCAAACAAACAACCCACTTCAATGTGTTTCCTGATGGAAAAATAAATCACTACTTATGGTACCTGAATCTGGTCAAATCTCTAGATCTAGCTGCCAATTTACAAAAAATAACAGAGGACAGAGAAACCTGCCAAACTACCCTAAGGAGATGATTTCAGCATTCAGACTGTGGGAAACTCTATGGGAAAAATAACCTGATTTCTTTTTAGAAAACTTGGAAGATAAAAAATCATTTATGATTTTTGAGATAACTAGAAACTTGAACTTTGCCTGGATATATTAAGGAATTATTGCTGGAATGTGATAACAATAATGTTGTTACATTTAGATATCTCCTGACATGTTTATGGATTAAATTATGGATGAGAGTGTAGATGAAATACAATTGGCTGTAAGTTGGTATGATAACGGTCGAAGCTGGATTCTGGATGCATGGAAGCTCATACTATTGCCTACTTTTGTATATGACTAAAACTGCTTCAAAAAGTTGGAAAAAGTTGTGATTATAAAATGGACAATCAGAGGTAGAGAACTTGTTACACTTCACTATGCTCAGAGGAAATCTGAGATTTAGGGGCACCATGATGGCACCTTTCTATTTCCTGGAGTATAACATCCAGACCCCTCCCACAAACACCAAAATGTGTTTAGAAAAAAATGATGAGCACCATAGCAGAGGGGAGGTCCCATTACTGTGGGAACACAAAGCAGTGACCAGCTGGGTACCTGCCAGCTACATGGATAGGCATGCCTTAAGTGGAGTTTTTGAATGCAGGGTCATAAAGCATCCAAGAGATTTACCTGATATTTATTCTTTTCCTGTGACTGATATTTCTATACAGACTCTGACCTCTCTTTCCTCTTCTTTGTTCCTACTCTTGGGCTCCACCCAAAATGCCCTTTCTACTAACCTCCTCACAATCAAATCTAGTCCTCTGTTCAAGGTCCAGCTCACATTTCAAAAATTTCCTCCTTCACGAACTCTTTTTTGGTTTCCCCACCCCCAACTCCATCACAGCCACCATCCGATGACCACCCTCCTAGAAGACAGCACTATTCCAGTTGTGCTACATATATCATTTGGTTTAATTCTCCGAGTCATCCTGCAAGATCAGAATCACAACTAAATAACTCACACCCTTCAACCCCAAGGCCTGGCTCCGCCCTAGAGAAGAGTAATAGGTTAAATATTGTGTTCAGTGCCCCAAGTAAACAGAGCAACAGGAATCTGAAGATGGGTTTAGGCAACTCTAAAACCTTCCTACCATGCCAGGCTGCAAGTCTCGTTTGAAGCACAGTGACATACACGGCTGGCTGAGATGATGCCATCTTTGTCTATGCTGTCCTTGTAGCACGTAACATTATTTGCCTCCATACCTTACCACTTACACAGAGTTTAGTTTCTCTGTTTTAACTGAAGTAGCTCCAACTGACTGCTTTCCAAACCGCCTGTGGCCTACTAAAGGAAAGCACCGCTAGCTCTGCAGAGGAGGAGACAAACGCTACTGGGCTGAGCAGAAAGCCACAGGCAGGAAGCAATCTGCTCTCGGGGTGGGGCAGGGGCTGGACCCTCCTATTAATTGGAAGCAGCTTCTTAACACCATGAGGCTGAGCTGTCCCTTAGGTGACCAAAGCTGCCAAGTCAGAGATGACATTGGGCCAGGATTTGCAAATCTCTTACATAAAACCATCCTAGTAGCTAGCAATAGTGTATTACAGTGAGGAGTCAGGATAAGGCATCCATGCAAAACAAAGAACCTGTGCTCCTCTAAGACCCAAACTCCATATACATGGAGGGACAGACAGCAGGAATCTCTTACCCTGTTTTACGTGGAATTGGATGGTGAAACAAGCAGCTCTGAGCTGGTGATTAAGACGCCCCTTGGAGAAGATGTCACCTCTCCTAAACGAGCTCAGAACAGCCACCACTACACTTCTTCCTTACTGCAAAACTCCTTGAGAGCAGTTTTGTCCCTACCTCTATTTTAAAATAAGATAAATGACGAGACAATGATCTGGTTTCTTCAAGTAAAATGTAAGGAATGAAAAGACGGGGAGGGGAATATGAGATTAAAAGAGACTTAAGAGATACTATTCAAGTGTAACATGTGGATTATAAGCGACCCTGATTTGAATGGTGAAAAACTGAGACAAGAGGGAAAATGTGAACAGTCTGGATATTTGATTATATTAAAAAATTAATATCAATATTTTTTGGTACAATACTGGTGTTGTGGTTATTTATTATTATTACTATTTTACTTTATTTTTAAAAAGAGGCCCTTTAGAAAAATATTTACTTCAAAATAATAAGGGCAGGAGGAGAGAGAAGTGGGCAGGGGTGAATATGTGACACAGGATTGGCCATGGTTGAGGAAAGCTGGGTGATGGGTAACTCGGGTTTCATTATACTAGACTCTCTACTTTTGCAGAGATTTGAAGTTTTTCATGATGAAAATATGTTTTGGAAGCCTGACCTCTGGGGTTCTGTGTCCTTAAATGCAAGCTGGACCTTGCCATCTTTCCTGCCTAAAACCCTTCATTGACCTCCCATCTGAAATCCTTACATGGTCTACATGGCCCTGCCTCCCTGTCACCCCCTCCTCTCCACTCCTCTCAAGCATGCCTATCTTTCCTATCACACTTAAACCAGAACGGCTTCCCAGACTTCAAATATTTGGTGGATCAATTGGACACGTACTCCTGTATCTCATCACACTATTTCTTTATAACTTGGAGCTTTCTCACATTGCTTTGCTTAACCTATACACACCCTCCCCACAAAAACCCAAAATGTTGGCCCCTTATGGACTTGTCTGTTTGCTGTCATATTCCTACACCAAGCATGGTATCCACTCATGGTAAGTTAAACAGACAAGTATGATTATAGAGTCTCCTTACCACAAAGAGGTAACGGGTTTTTTCCCTTTGAAAACAAACATAATAAACAGCAGCACAGCATAAGGAAATTATAACCAAAAGACACCTTGATCCTTAAAATAAGTCGCAAGTCTCAATATGATCCCCAACATGGCTACATCCCTACAATGTATTGTTCACTGTTGATCCTTAGATAAAAGTGTCTTTTTCTTCCTTATGAAGATCTTTGTTCTTATCTTCCAATGGGAACTAAAGAAAATATCTGGTAATGTGTAAAAAGCTGACTTTAAAACCTGGTAGAAAGACACTTTCTGGAACTAATGCAATAGAAACAAACAGTTAAGACACTCTCTTAACGGCTCTCACGGCACCTGGAAACCCAGGCCATACAGGTTCCGAAGAGAATTTCACCTACCGCTTCCTCATGCTCCTTCCAACAATCATAATCTGTTGCCAAGGCGATGCTGGCATAGCAAATTCCAGCCTCCTTAGCAAGAACCACCTCTGGAACTGTGGTCATGTTGATCACATCTGCACCCCAGGCGCGGAACATGAAGCTTTCTGCCCGGGAGCTAAAACGAGGTCCCTCGATTGTGACCATTGTTCCTTTTGAGTGGCACCGGAGTCCTAGCCTCTTAGCAGTCTCTATGAGGACCTAGAAAAGAAAGAACCACCAACTCAAAACATACAAACATATGTATAGCTTACTATTTTATTTTTTCCCTGATGTTTAACAAGTTAATTACTTAACTAAAGACTTGTACTGTAAATGCCTAGTACTTGCAGCTCCTCAGAGAGAAACTGGGAAACCGCAGAGGCGTGTTTCCCAGACCCTCACCCACTTACATAATCCTGTTCCCCAGCCCCTTGCATACTGCTCACAGCTACGAGAGCAAACAGTGAGCTTTTTCTACCCACCAGGCATTTGCAGACATACGTGAATCTCATTTACTTCTTAACAGCTTTAAGAGACTAAGCTGGGTTGTGTATATGAACTTGGATCTGAGCTCTTAATCTCCAAGGCTAAGCTAAGGTGCACTTCTCATTCCCATCTCCTCAAAGAGATGTGCTGAGAACTGTTTCCAAGCTCCTGAGAAATTCATGCTCATTGCTCTTTCATACAAAATCTGAAGACTTTTGTAAAAGCTTTTTTTGGGTTAAAAAGTGATTTCTTCATAACCTCTTTGGTCTGTTGCCTCTCCAGGGACTTACGGTAAAAACAGAACAGGGCTGTGCTCATTTGTTCCTGTCCAAGGGATAAACTTATCTTGGCATCCCTTTAGTGGCAAGGTCATGCACGGGTTTTAGAAACATTATTTAAAAGTTTAATCACTTTTTCCAGTGTCTAATTAATAATGCACATCTAATCTTCAAGTTATTAATTAACTTCATTTTTTTCCTTAGCCTGTGCTTCAACATTCTTTTTTAACAAAAAAAATTAGTCTTTTAAACTTAACTGTTAACCTACTTAATACTGCTGAAAATTCACTTAACCTTTGTAGGACTTAGTTTTCTCATCTGTAAAATGGGAATGATATTGTATAACTCAGAGATATTGTGAAAATTAAATAAGCTAAGGAATATACAGCATAGAATTGTGTCAGGCACATTGTAAACACTACATAAATGCTAAACTGGTCTTCTAACAATTATTAATACCGGCAGCTTCTACACATTTGCCAAATAACTGGTAAAGGTTCCTGAAATACTATATATATATACACATATATATATAAAATGGAGTGACTCAAAGTCAATAGAAGGCTCCAGTCTAGGCCAAAGTCTTGCCTCCACATGTCTGAACCATATAAGTGAATTAACCTAGTTCCTTAAAAATAACTTATACTGTGCTATGGCATTGGGAGAAAGAATTTTAACAAGAGTCTTGGCAACTCCAAATTTAGAACCATGCCAAGTCACAGACAATGAATAGTTGTTGATGCTACATCATGTTGATTTACCCTATACATGCTGATAATAAGATTATGCTTAGTCAAAACTTTTCCCTAAAGAGTACAGGTCATAAACTCAAGGCCTAAACCACTCCTTCCTCCCCTGCTCCCCCTACCTTCTTCTTTTTTTTCAAAAATAAGATATAACCAGAGTCCTGTCTTCATTAAATGTCTTTAAAAATCTTGAATAACTGAGCTATATGTCTCGGCAAAACTTCAGAGTGTTTCCAGAGAGGCGTGAAGGAAGATCCCAACTACCGCGTGCTGCTGGCCCGTGGCACGTAAGTCTGCACCATCACCCTGGGAGGTGGGTACCATGATGGGAAGAAGCAGCGATAGGAGGCTTATGGATGTGGATCGGCCACAGTGACAGACCCCGGGGCTGCGCCACCTGAACCAGTACTTTGCACCCCCACGAGAACAGCTAACGCCGTCGTAAGGGACCAGAAATACAAACCACAGGCTGAGAGATCTCTGGGCTGGCGGCTAAGCTGCTCTCACTTCCACGTCTTGAGTAATCATAGTGGAACTTCTGACTCTATGACCGTCCTCACAAATGCACTATTAGCAATATTAGATCACCAGTAAATATATTTAATGTGTCAGAATTTTCAGAGTCTGTTTCAGATACCTTTCTAAAGTGACTAGAAGTGACACTATTCTGGGAAGAGGTAATATCTGTACTTGGCCCAAAACATAAACAGTACAAAAGGACATCATGCCGTGACAAGTATTTCTTCCACCCGTGTCCTGGCAACCCAGTTCACCTCCCCAAGGGGAACCACTCTTACCAGTTTTTCCGTCAACTTTCCAGAAATACTTTATTTACACGCAACTATTTTCCTATTAACCTCTTTATGTATAGACATATTTCACACAAATGGGAGGTATCGTACAACCGTTGTGCACCTTGCCTGCCACTTGACAATTCAACTGACAATCCTTCCTCCTCAGTACATGAAAGACCACGTGAATGTTGACAGTTAAGGTGATAATTACCAACGGCAGCACCATCTACACTTCACATTTTTGGACAATATTTAAAAATCTCTTTTAGAGTAGCTAAGAATAAAGTAATAATCTGAAGGCTTATTTTTCCTGTTGTCTTAAACTGCCTGCCCCAGCACTCTTTAGTCTTTGTGTGGGGGTCCTTGGCTTGGCTAGATTCATAATAGCTGAATTAATTCGGTCTCAAGGGAGGCCAAACTGTATTACTGGAAACTCTCACCAGCCACACATTTACATTCTCTGCATACTCATTTCCCTGCCACCTCTACTCGGAGTTACATCGATCACTGTTTTCTGCCTGGGGTAAGATCTCCGATTTCATACTAACGTGCATTTTCTCTCCCTAGTCTATTTCTTACCAAGCTGCCCCCATTTTGAAATGGACAAGAATTTTATACACATCTAGTTTCGCCTGGAAAGCAAATTTATGATGTGGACAGATCAGTGTTTCAGAGGTAAAGCCAGCAGCAGCATCCTGATATATTCTGCTGATAACTGCTCAGAAACATATACATTTAAATACATACATTCATACAAACTTAACCTGCCGTTTTTTCCCAAACAAGTAAAGAATGTACTTTCACAGAAGTCAGAGAGAATCAACATGCAGTGGTCTATCTGAAACGGCTATCCCCCCCAACCCCTGGCTTTGGATTCTAGATTTTTGTTGGAGACCAGAGTGAGGTGCCCTGCTGTTAACTACAAGGAAACTAGTTTTACAGGATTATGCAGGGCTAAACAGAAAAGCTAAAACAAACCTTCTACTTTCTATATGCAGGTGTTAGAATCATCTGAATGATGGAAATGTTTAGGTATTTATATTCTCTAAGTTAATTTATAAAGCAGATTTCACTAGGCAGTTGCCTCTGACAATACTTCGGATCTGTTGGGTCCCACCTGCCTTGTAACCTGGGATTATAAGACAAGTACTATTTGTAACCAAGTGACGGATTCTGAGTGGTAGCTATTTTCACCCTCTGAGAGCTGAGGCTGTGATTCCTCACCTTCTACCACCATTGGCCTTTGTGGGGCTGCCCTCTTAGTTCTGAGATTTTACTATAATCCTGGAGAGGAGGTTGGACGATAATGGCCAAACTCAGCTCAAAGGCAAAAATGATGCCAATCTGACAATTTATAGATTATCGATAATAATTTAATTCATAAAAGTAGTAAACACCTCTCATAACTGACAGAAAATGGTCAAAGCATTTTGTTAAGTATTAACTCTTGGATCTCTCACACAGTCCTTTGAGGTACATGTTATCATTACCTTCATTTTACAAATGAGGAAAGTGAAGCCCAGAGGTATTAAGTAACTCGTCCAACGACACACAGCCATGAAGCTGAAATGCAGAGATGTGATCTCAGGTAATCTGGTTCCAGACTGTATACTCTTCACTAATATGCTACCCTATACTAAACTATTTAGAAAGTATCCTGACAGCAAAATCTAAATTTATAAAAAAAAAAGTAGGTTGCCACTTTGAGGGATTCAGCTCACAAATGACTGAGAGTAGAGGAGGCACTATTAACTATTAGCAAAGAGAAACAACTCTTCATTAAACCTGGCATGAGACACAAACGTTAGAGGGAAGAGGGACCACGTGCTTAGCCAACTAATCTAAACTAGATGCTACCCCAAGCCTTTACGATTTACTTTAGTGCACCTTCCAGAAAGTCTACGCACCTCTCTCGTCTTGGGGCAGAATGGCTCAGCTGCTGGAATATGGCACACTCCTCTGGCACAGGAGGAACTTCCATCATAGAAAGTCTGAGGTCTCTTGGTGGTCCTACAAAATAAAGTGAAAGGTTTCTTTTTTCTTTTCAAGCCATCTCTCCATCCTCTAGGGGCTGAGGAATCAACTGTATATGGGTCAACCTCTTGGTCCTCACTCCAGAATCAACAGCTCTGAACAAGTTGAAGACAACTGTAAAAAAAACCAGCTCTGGGATGGTATTCAGCTTTTCTGGCTCTGGCTTGGTGGCAACACGCTTTCCAACAGGAATTAAAGTGTCTGTGGTCTGATGGCTGTGATAGGATCACCACACTGGACTGTAGGGACAATTCATCTGTGGGCTCAGGAGGGCAGGTAAAACACTTAAGCAGTCAATACGAAATTTTCAACCATCGTAGATGCAGAGGCTTGTATAGTGAACTCTGTATATATCCATCACCTAGATTCAACAATTTCCAAAATTTTGTCCAACTTGCTTCATCTGTTAGCTCTTCCAGGATTGCAAACTTTGTCATTTCACCCCTACTTCAGATGGACCAAAATATGTGGACTATTTTCCACCACAATGTCATTATCACATCTGATAGAAATAACATATTAATTCCTCAGCGTCACCTAATGCAAAGGCTCTATGCAAATTTCCCTGATGGTCTCAAAAAAATTTTTTTTTTTTAAACAGTTGCTTTGTTAGTTTCAGGTCCAAACAAGGTCCTTACCTTGCATTTGACTGTCACGTCTCCAAATTGAGAGTAATTCCTACCCTCCAGCCCCATCTTATTTTTCCATGCCTTCAATCCATTAAAGAAAGAAAGATTCCACATTTGGGAATCTGTCTCTTTGTTGCCTCGTTTAGCTTGTTTCTCTGTCTACCATAATTAGTTCTAAAGTCTCTCAGTTCAATATTTTTGATAAAACATTTTTGAACCCACAAGAGAGGCTACAGTTAACTGAGTGCCAAGCCACCCAGCAATTTCTCTCCAGAAGTTTTCAGAATAAGCCACTTTCTATGTCCATTATATTGTTCTAAACTTAAACTCATGAGTAACACAGCAAAGAGAGTCCTCTTCTTTCCTACAGAAAGAAGAGCATGGGAGGGCCAGGGTGAGAGAAGACAGGGGAAGGTAGATCATTTAACGTCTACCTCCGGAAGTAGAAGGGTAGGGAACAACGTGGAGAAATATGCTCATTCAGTTTACACAGCTGGCATGGCCACCTACCAAAATTAACCTGTTACTTCCACTCCACATACTAATCAGTGACACAAGCTGGCACCAAAGCCACCTCACTCAGAAATGAAGCCTCCGTGCTCTGCAGGAATGAAAACCCAGTCCAGGCTCCTCCCAATCCTTTTCATATGTGTCTTAAGGGAAATGCTAATTAACCCCAAAGCAGTTCCAGATGGGGTTAAGAACAGGTCAAACTGTTCCAGCCTGGGTAGACAGAGGCTTTTCTCTTTTTGTACAACTGACCAATAAAAGGGTGCCACGTACTCCAGGCTCTGGTGTGGTTTCAGCCTTCAATGAGTCAAGTGTTAGTAAAATCCCCATTTACGCCCGTGATTAAATATGAAAAGAGGACCACAAAAACATCCAGCGGCTATACCCCAACAGACGTCCACGCAAGAACATCCCCATCTTAGCGATCTCTGTCCCTCTCTCTTCTCTCTCCATCCCTTCTTCGCCTCATCACTCCTCTCTGTCTGAACTTTTACCTTAAGACATAACATGTATTAGTTATGCTTTATATTATGCTATACACGTGATACTTATTGACGACAGTTTTAATTCCCTCTCAAGTGGAACATTTTACTCTTTAAACAAAGCTCCCTAGGGCCGGCCCCGTGGCTTAGTGGTTAAGTGCGCGCGCTCCGCTGCTGGCGGCCCGGGTTCGGATCCCAGGCGCGCACCGACGCACCGCTTCTCCGGCCATGCTGAGGCCGCGTCCCACATACAGCACCTAGAAGGATGTGCAGCTATGACATACAACTATCTACTGGGGCTTTGGGGGGGAAAAATAAATAAATAAAAATCTTAAACAAAGCTCCCTAACTACCAGCTATACGTCGTAGAGCAAATTGCCGTATCTTTTCAATTCTCCATTTTCCAATTATAAAATGTAGTGTTCACCGACCCATCGATAAGGGCATTATGAGGATTAAGTCAACCATGACGTCCACATATCCCACAGCAGCTCAGAAGTGAGATCTGGTTAGGGACAGAGCTGGGAGTCAGCACTAAGAGATGCTGTGGCTGAGGATGGGGGCTCTGGGCACTCAACCTCGTAAGGGGCGAGTGAAGAGCGTAGCCCCAGGGAAGAAATGAGGACTGTAAAGCCAATGTTTCTAATGGTTTCGGGGCTACACTGTCAAGATCCTGGAAAGGAAGGTGCAGATGAGAAACACCTCCTCAGAGCCTGCCCACCTATTTGTGGTGTTCCGCATAACTAAGTGTCAACACATTCAATGAAACGTTGAATGATCTAAACTTAAATCACTATAAACAGCAATACTTCTGTACAGCATAAAATGATGAGGCATTGTTAATGCTGAATGAAATTCAGACCAAGAGCGACGGGGTTTACAATCACAGGTGAGGTGAGTGGAGGATATCACCCAAGGGAAATTCTAGAATGAAAATGTGTGTAATTTTAAGAGCTCCTATCCTCCCTCTGCGGGTTTTTATTGCAGATGTGAGAGCTTTTACAACTCAGCAAGAAGGCAGGAATAAACCTGCCAGGTACAGCGGGGACTGTCACCCAACTGAGCCTGTATGAGAGGGGACCTACCAGCACTTCCAATTTCCAGCCAACACAGCTCGTCTGTAAACAGAACAGTAGTTCACCCTCAGGCTGATATGGAGAAAATATAGGAAATGTAGTTTTATACCTGGATTTGAACCTTGTTACTGAATTTTTGTGTGGTTGTAAGCAAATTACTTAACCTCCCTGAGTTCTTCCTTTATACGGCAAGCATTAGCAACATCCACACTTTATACCCTTGTTTAAAAATGAAAACAGGGTTGCAAAAACCTCTAGCAGCTACCTCCCAATAGACTTTGATGCAATAACATCTCCATTTTACGTGTCAAATGTGTGAGTTTGGGTATGAATAATAATTGTCACAAAGTGCTACTACTACTATTGTTTTGAGGATCGATGAGATAATAGACTCAGCATCTGGCACACAGCATTCATTAAAATCACCTTGTAGATGGACGCAGGTGCAATAGAAGCAAGTATCTGGACTAGGTCAATGGAAGACACCTGCAGATAGTTTCTCGAGGGAAGAGACTAGGGCGGTACCAGTGCCCAAGTGAGCACCTTTCCCTGATAAAGGCGGCCCTTAATGGAATCAGTTCTTCCTTCCATCGAGAGATGGAACTTAAATCTATTCCTGGGCATAGGATAAAATTAGTCTCAGATGATGTCAAACTGGCCGGACCTGATGGCAAGCTGTGTTCTAGCTTGTGGCTGAGAAGAACGGGAAGGAACACACACCTCCCGGATGCAACCTAGACCGAGGACGAGAGTTTAGGAGTGGGGGCTCTCTCCTACTGAGTTGTGAAAGAGGCATGTGGTGGCAGGCAGAATAACGTGGCATGTGGTAGCAGGCACCCTCCCCCACCCTGCCAAGGATATCTGCACCCTAATGCCTAGAACCTGTGACTATGTTGCCTTATATGCAAAGGAAACTAAGGCTGCAGATGGAATTAAGGTTGCTAACCAGTGGACCTTAAAATAGAAAGATTATCCTTGATTAACCGTGTGTGCCCAATGTCATCACAGGAATCCTTACATGTGGAAGAGGGAGGCAGAAGAGTCAGTGTCCGAGAGATGAGATGTGAGAAGGACTCGACCCACCACTGCTGGCTTTGAAGATGGAAGGGGGCCATGAGCCAAAGAATGTAGGTGGCAAAGAGCAAGGAAAGGGACTCCTCCCTGAGCCTCTGCTGACAGCTTGATTTTAGTCCACTGAGACCCATGTTAGACTGCTAACCCACAGAACTAGATAATACATTTGTGTTGTTTAAGCCACTAAGTTTGTGGTCATTTGCCATGCAGCCATAGGAAACTAATATACACAGTGCTTACATGGTTTAAGACATAGTTAACCCACAGTTAACCCACTCACGGTTTCTGCAGTAGTAAAGAACTGATGCCAAAGGCCTGCCCAACTCTTGCTTCAATCAGCAAATCCTCCCAGCTCGGCCAGGGGACTGCTAATTTCACTTCCGCGTTAGCCTGGGACACCCACTGGAAAACAGACTTCAGGGACTGACTGATCAGGCCGGTTTTACCACTGACTCACTAGCTGTGTGCTTCTGGAAAAGTCAGACCCTGAACTCTCTGCACCTTAGTTATGCCAGTTTTCTCCTATTTAAAATGGGGAATAATCCCACCTGCCTCATAGGGTCAACAAAAAGACTGAAGGAGAACATGTGCAGCAAGTGCCCTCCACCAGTAACTACCGTTCATGGAAAATCTGCTCCTGTACTTCACCTGCCAACCCCAGAGCAGGACCCATGTGTGTGCCTCAAGGGGACTCCAAAAACTGCACGAGGCTGTCCACCAGGAATATGTGCTAAGAAAAGATAGCGTACAAACCAACAAGAAACTGCCCAAGGAAGAGTGAAGGAGATAAAATCATGCCAAGAGAAATGAGGTCAAGACAGTCAAGGAGAGAACACTGGGCCTTTCAGACACAGACGGGGAAGGTAGCCCAAAGAAAGAAAGACTGGTGGGTGTTTCTGGATCAAGACTGCCGAATTGGCTCAAAAACAGTCATTTATGAATATTTTCCCTTTGAGGAAATGTTGAGTTGCAAAGAAACTGAGGGAAAACACCTGTCCCTCAGGAGAAGCAAATACAGCCACTCACCTCTGAAGAGCCCAGCACACGTCCACAAGCCCCAGCGTGCAGGAACGTGAGTCAGTTGACTGGCAGAGCAGGCCCAACGGCTGCTCCGAAGGAGCGTGGTTTAGGGGAACTGATTCTACTCACATCACTTAAAAGCTATCCAGACAGTAATGTGCATGGACAGAGACAATTTTGGAAACAAAAATAAAACAAAAAACTCTCCCATCCCGCCTTTTCCTCAAAGCCTGAGCACTGAGGGGACGTGGAGGGGCTCCAAGGAACAAGTGTGTCACAGCCACCTTGACACCGTTAGTTCCACTGCTGCATCCTACAGGGATGTTCACACACACACAGATCACAGGGCACACAGATGCTAACTGAAGTATGGTGAATACAAACAGGAAACCGAAAACAACCAAATTTCCCACTTGGAAGGCTGCTAAAATAAATCTCATACCCAACAACAGAACAGTACGGAGGTGCCAGCAAGAACACGGTGGGGTCTGACCACAGGTGTGGAAAGCTAAGAGAGATGGTTAAAAGGGAAGACAAGTTGTAAACTAGTATAGAATAAAAAGACAAATGGTTCTTTTTCTAGAATTCATATATAGTCACACAAACACAGATTTTCTTTGTGTTAAAAAATATATAAATAGTACACAATATGGACTGTGTCATGAGGTGCTTGATTCCGTTAATGACATACCTTGGCGAGTTTTCTATATCGGCAGATATCGATCTACTCCATTTGTTTGAAGTGCTGCACAGAAAGCCATGGTGTATTTAGTTAGTATACAATGAATGGGTAATTAAAAATGCTACCACCAGTATCTCTGCATGAGCTCCCTTGTGCATGGGTTTTTCAATAAACCAAGAAAAGGAACTGTTTGGGTCAATGGACAGCCACATTTTAAAATCTGATAGATAGATTTCACCAAATTGCCCCTTAAAGGCCTGCAGCCCACACCCCCTCAAAACATAGGAGGGCTTTGCTTTTCACCATAAACCCTCTGAATGATTTACATTTTATTACAAACACATATTACTGTTTAAACACTTTAAAGCACAGATATGCATGTTGGATAGATGTTAGTTTTAGCACACATTAGAACACCAAAGAAAATTTTTAAAAAGTATACAAATGGGTGGCGATGGCAAATAAAATTTAAGGCCAAATCACCAATTGGTTAGATCAAAAGGATATTCATACCCTAGACAATGTGCATAGTTTCAAGGTTAATGGGATTAGAATGAGCTTCCTAAATTCCTAGGTGTATGGGTGAGGGTGTACACACACACCCACACACACGTATTTATGGACAGTGCTGTCGTGAGGACGTTTATAAACGAAATGTCAAATCCTGGAAGATCCGGGTCACGGAGTCAGGTACGAAGGGCTCTCATCTAGAGGAGCAAGGTGCGCACTTAGCCAGGGAAAGGAAGAGAGAGAGTTTAAAACTATGGAGGGGAGAAGTAGAGGAAGTTTTGATGTGAACAGCAGCAAATTAAGAAATGGAATGAGCCTTTTCTACTAACCAGAAGGCTTCAAAGGTTACAAGATCATTAGGATCCTCCCACTGACTGCTCTTATCTAATGAGTACCCCTAATTGATGTTGATATCACAACAAGGCGACATTGGTCAATAAACAGGTAACATAGCGTTCCCTTCGTATTTTCTATTCTTTTCCATGAGGTCTTACTCAACAGACCATGAAGAGCAGTTGTACAAGAACAAAAATCCCAGCTCTGACACAGGTGGTGAGTAACCTTTGGGTCTCAGCTTTCTCATCAGTAAAAGGGGATAATAAAGTATGTATGGGATGCCTCCTGTGCTGTGATAAAGGACTATAAAAGCATTTACTAGTGTTATTACTGAGCAGCCTTGTTTCCACTGTTAAGTATCATGAACATTGCCCCAGGTCAACGTACATAGCTTTAACAAATCCTGTTACAGCTTCATGGCATCCCACAGGATGCTTGTTCAACCGCTGCCTTAGGCTGCTCACCCAGGAAACACTATGCACACATCCTGGTACATGTGTCTAGAAAAATCCACCGTTTGATGCTTTTATTCTCAGGATTCCAAACTGCAAAAGGGGAAGGCTGGTTGGAAAGGCATGCATATTTTAAACTTCAGTAGTGTGTCAGATTGCCTAACAAAGGGGGTTCTAACCATCTCCACCAGAAATAGGTATGTGAATGTTAATTATCCAGGGCCTAACAGCATCTGACATGTGAGAAGAGCTCAATATTCTCTTTCACTTCAGAATTATCCAGAAATAACTTGACTTCACGTTCAGTAGACCAGAAGTGGCCAGATAATAAACATTAGCATTTCCCTGGGGAGAGGGAAATGAGCAGGGATACTAAGTACAAAAGCAATGGAAGAAACCACCACAAAGGTGACGAGATATTTTTAAGTACATGTCAAAGACCATCAGCATCAATGACAAAAGGAACTAGGAAAACATTACGTCCAATTCCAGGAAGAGCTGAGGTCCTCTGCACAGAGAGCATGTTAGGACAACCCTTCTCCCTGGACTGTGCTGCTAATTCCGAAGTCTGGGTACAAGTTGATGCTAATTACTGCTCAGATATAACCTGAGGATATAAGCCCTCCCAGCGGGTAGCAGCGAATGCTTGGTTTCCAGCACTCTTGTGACTGTATCTTCGTTTCTGTTGTTTCTGTTCTATTTTCAGGGAGCAGGATGGAAACCTGCTTTGAGGGGACTCAGGGTGCAGAGGAGGAATGGTAAGTGAAGAAGTGACACGGATAAGGGCAGTGGTGACAGAGAAGAGAGGGTGATTCAAGGCACGACTCGGAGACTGACAGGAGATAGGGGTGACACGGACCCACAGCAATGACCACTGGGTGCACAGCAATGCCAGAGAATTACCAACTGCGTAATTTACCAAGTAGAGGAGGGGGAGCTCCAGGGAGGGAGGTTAGAAGACAACTAAGGAGGATAATTTAATCCTGAATATAAAGTGTGATGTAGCTTTGGGACCTTGTCCTGTATCTCATAGCCAGTGTGGGTCTCGAGGGCCGTGAGGAGCTGGAAGTCTATGTGTGAGGGGTGGCTGAGGTCACAGACTAACCCGAATTCAAACCTCACAGGGCCCACTTACTAGCAAACGATCAATATTTCTGTGCTTAAGTTTCCTCAACTATAAACTGGAAAAACCATCCTTGAGGCTGTAAACGGGACTGACTGACTCGTGGCACCTAGCATTTTTAATAACAGTAAGGCTATGAGGTGAGGAGGTAACAACAGAACTAGGTTGCATGTGACTGGTCAAAGGGATGGTGAAGGAAGACAGTGAGTTCATGCCTAATGGTGTATTTTTTTTTGTCAAGAGGCAACATACTCAACTCAGAGTGAAGGAGATGGGCAGGAAGCTGTGAGAGAACAGTAAGGTTTTAAAATAGCTGCTGACAGGAATGGGAGAAAGAGCTCAGCAAAGGCTTCCTGTGTAATTCTTTACCCTAAACCTCCACTTCTATGATAAGAATCCACCTCCTGCCCAAGACTTTAAAAGACTGATGATGCAACGGACATCAGAACACACCTCACGGGGTGGGTGAGAGGAACTTTGCACTATGACAATGAGGGGGAAGCCCAGGGCAGTGCTGTGCCTTTGGGAGGGGGAAAAAACTGACATAATCCCTTACCACTGTGTTTACAGCGGGACTTTCCTGTGAGTAAGCATGCATCAGCAGCCAAAGCTCACCCCAACCCCCAGCCTCTCCCAAGTCGAGTGAGAAAATAATTCTCTCAAGAGGGCGGACATCAGAACTCTTAGGAATCAATCCAACACCCTCATTTAGCAGATGAGATACTAAGTGACAAAGGAATTTGGGGGCAGAGCCAGGAAACAATTGTGGAGGGCCTCACTTCTAAGCAGGGGCTTTCTCCACTGCATTCTTCAAGGAGAACCTAACCGGGGCCTCAGGCACACCAGGCCAACACGTCAATGGCTTTTTGCAAAAAACACTTGGCATTAGGAATTATACCGTTTTTCTTAATCTTAATTTTTTGGTCATATTTTTCTCATTGTAAAAAAACCCACAAAACCTTTATCTGCAAAACATTCCTGATACAGGCCACTATTAAAAAGTAAGAATCTCGGGGCGGCCCGGTGGCGCAAGTGGTTAAGTGCGAGCGCTCCGCCGCGGCGGCCCGGGGTTGGCCATTTCGGATCCCGGGCGTGCACCGACGCACCGCTTGTTAAGCCATGCTGTGGCGGCGTCCCATATAAAGTAGAGGAAGATGGACACGGACGTTAGCCCAGGGTCTGTCTTCCTCAGCAAAAAAAAAAAAAAAGAGGAGGATTGGCATTGGATGTTAGCTCAGGGCTGGTTTTCCTCACACAAAAAAAGTAAGAATCTCATTCTTATTGTTACAGATGTTAGCTAGCCTCATCTTGAGATATTTCTGATAGTGACAGAAGCTGTTTGAGAGATCTCACTAGGCCCCATCATTTTTTTAAACTTAATATAATATGGGCTTCTTTCCAGTTCACAGATCTAGTTGTTCCTTTTACTACATGCATAATAAATATGGTGAATTGAATTCCTTTCAATGATAATCACCAGGAGTGATGGTGAAGAGAAGAAAGTTCACGTGTGGAAATTGCTGGAATCCCCTGCCCATATGCACCTTGCATGGCACGGACAGTTAGTGGTTTGGGGTGAAAGAAAGGCCATATAATCAGTCCTCCCACAAAGACAAATGAGTATCTAACTAAATGAGTATCTGTATAAGTATCTAACAATAACTGGGTTCGACAATGCAGGGTGCACGTAAGGAAGAGACAAGAACGTGCCTCACGCTTTGAAAAAAGCAGCTAGTGGGGAAACAGTCTTGCCTTGCTCCAATGGCAAAAATCTCATTAGAAATCACTTCTACACCCCACTTGACCATGACAGTCAAGCTTTAAAAGTAGGTGGGTATGCGATGCGAGAGATGGTCATGCCTTCCAGCTGCAAGGCTGAAAAGCAAAAACAAAAGCCAAGTGAATGCACAGTCATGCTTCTACATTTCTCTAAGTCTTGCCTCAGAATTTGGTTAGGCTTCCACGGGGCCCTCACCATGCCACAGGCAGGGACGTGCTTCCTCAGAGCACTTTGTAGAAAGAAGAGTCATCACCAGGAGAGGCAGTAACGGCAGAACCAACCAGCAAGAACAGGTGGCTCTCCCAGCTCTCCCTGGACAGCGGCAAATAGACATGGAAGATCAGAAGGCGCCAAGATGGAAGCAGGTATAAGACCCAACAGAAAAACAATCTACAAAGTCTTACCGGAACCCCGAGAGCGGGTGAGCTTTCAGGATGCTGCCTCCGTTTCACGTGGCAAAGCCAGATGCTGGGGAGGGAAACTGACTTTGACTCCCTTATGATGTCTGTCTTTCTCTCCCACTCACGATCTGCTTCTGTTCCCCATAGAAGACACTGTGAGAGCCAGGTGTACCCTGCACACACAGGGTTTGTACCACAGGAGAAGAACCCCCAAATTAGGAATCTTGGAGTGTCTCCCATATGAGATCCTTTTTTTTGTGAGGAAGATAAGCCCTGAGCTAACATCCATGCTAATCCTCCTCTTTTTGCTGAGGAAGACCGGCTCTGAGCTAACATCTATTGCCAATCCTCCTCCTTTTTTTCCCCCAAAGCCCCAGTGGATAGTTGTATGTCACAGTTGCACATTCTTCTAGTTGCTGTATGTGGGATGCGGCCTCAGCATGGCCGGAGAAGTGGTGCGTCGGTGCGCGCCCGGGATCCGAACCTGGGCCGCCAGTAGCAGAGCGCGAGCACTTAACCGCTAAGCCACGGGGCCAGCCCATGAGATCCTTTTAATGTATAAATAGCCTCACAACTTTCTTTTAGGACAGACAAAAGGTCAAATTCTTTCCCCAGTTCAAATGGACCATTGAATGACAAGAAGCAGAACAAGTCCCATTCTTAGCTGTTTTATCATCAGTTGCCAAATGACTTGTGGCTCTGACAATGGGGACGTCCCCTTGGTAGAAGAAATGGACTAATCGAACACAATATAGCAGGAAGGGGACAATGGGGGCATCCCAAGGTAGAAGAAATGGATTAATGGAACCCAATAGAGCAGGAGGCGTACGGCACTGAAGAAACTGCGGACCAGCCTCCTACACGTCCTTGGTATGAATTGCTGTTTTTAATTTCTGGTTTGTGAACAACACCGCACATGGAGCCCAGGACCCAGGACGAGGCAAGTCAAAGAACCGGTCACTGTCTGAGAATGGGAAAACGACAAAAACAGCACATTCTTTTGGCATTTAAATTCTAGATCAAGGTCCATTTTGCTTTCCACAGCGGCCCTAATCACAAATGAAAGACTACTTTCACCGTAAATATTAGCTAAGGCATTTCCTTGCATGTCTGAGAAACAGACGCCAGGACTGACTGCACACACCCAAAAACACCTGGTACCACCGCCCACCCCACCCGTCTGCTATCCTGCTTTCTCAGGTCAGTCACACCCAGGATCCCCCTTTTCTCACGCCCAGCTTTCAACTTTTCACAGGACAGAAAGTAGCATGAGAGAAAAAAATGATGTTCAGAAGAGAACGACTTCATTTTCTTAAAAGAGCTTTCCAGCCCGTCAGACTCCTTCAAGGGTATGTTTCATTTTTAGAGTAGAAATCTCATGTTTTTAAAAACAACCAAAAAATCAGAGCCACCTGTCACTCTTAAATCGTAATGACCTCTAAGGTATGCTCGGCGCAGATGATACGTCCGGTTGGTGTATTTTTTCCCCTACGCTGGACACTGGGGGCAGAGAAAGTGACGTGCTTTAGTTCTGCTATCTATTAAATAAGAATAGCCATATTATTCCATTCCAATTCTTTCTTGATCACAAATTCAGATTAGGGAGATTAAAAAAACCCCTCTAGCCTTTGAAGACCATGTTAGGACGAGGATATTTTTTCTAAGATGCTGTGCTGGCAGTTATAGTGATAGGCAAATGTGTGTGTTTCCAGATCAGTCACTGGAGAAGAATCCATGGGTAGTGTAGAGAAGAGGAGTCTGAGAGACGGTGGAGTTCAAATCCTGACTCTGAAGAGGGGACTGAGGCCCACATTGGTAAAGTGACCTGCCTGGGGCCAAACAAGGCCAAGATAAAACCTCTGGATCCAGTGCCCCCACCCCCGCCCCCATAACCCACTGGGCAGCTTGGCGCACTGTTGCAATTCCATCCAACAAGCTGAAGCTGTGGGTATGGCTCTGGGGTCCTCAGGCTACAAATGGCTCAGCCTCTGGAGCTCACCATTCCAGGCCTGATGACAACACCAAGGGCAGGGATCAGGCGCCCACCTCCACAGACCAAGACTGACTGTTCAAAAACGCGCCATCAGTACAACGCATGTAGGGCATTACTCATAAGGCAAAAAGTTCTGATTCTTCTCTCCCGAGACGTTCAGACATACTCACGGTGAATCACGCACGTGCCCCAGCCTGGTTAACTGCAAACCACGCGGCTCAACCAGCAGCAGTCTCATTTAGAAGACGCTGTCCAATAGCAATAGAACCATAAGCCACATACGTTATTTTAAATTTTCTAGCGGCCACATTAAAAAAGGAAGAGAAACAGGTAAAATTAGCTTTAATAGCTCATCTAACCTAATACATCCAAAATGTTATCACTGCAATATGTAATCAGTATAAAATTTGAGATTTCATTCTAAATGATATTCCCTTAGGGATCTTCCTTTTAACAGATCTTTTCTTCTAAGAAGTTACCAAATGATGTTAACTACTGGACCCCTCCGGCCAACATGCCCACACTCACAACAATGGCACTCATTTATCAGCAGGTAACATACGCTAGATCCCACAAAAGGCACTTGCTAGAGACTCTGAATTCCCCAGGCAAGACGAAAGAGGCAGGTTATCTACACAGCACATAAAAGAAAACAGAAACCAGAAGATTTGAAGGTTTGAAGGTTACACAGCTAAGAAGTGCCAAGACAGAATCAAACCAGATCTGAGGGCAACATCTGTGCTCCTTCTATTCAAAATCTTTCTGCCCCAACTGCTTTTCTTGAAAGAGCCAGTATGTGAACCGTCTACATTTACTACACGTGAGAAAAAGATTTGGGAAATGCAACAGTATACAGTTATACCACGTAAGTAACAAATTAATCCCAGGCTCAGTACCCAAGTCAGATTTTCTTTCCAGTATCATCCATAATACTTTATAAATCTGGATCATTCTGAATTTGGAGTTTTATACTCTGCTTTATTAAACAACCATATTAAAACCATTTTCTTCCCCACCCCCCCAAAGCCCCAGTAGATAGTTCTATGTCATAACTGCACATCCTTCTAGTTGCTGTATGTGGAACGCGGCCTCAGCATGGCGGGAGAAGCGGTCCATTGGTGCGAGCCCGGGGTTCCGAACCCGGGCCGCCAGCAGCGGAGTGTGTGCACTTAACCGCTAAGCCACGGGGCCGGCCCTTAAAATCATTTTCTTAGGCCAGCCCCGGTGGGCCAGTGGTTAGGTTCAGTGCACTCTGTTTCAGCAGCCCAGGTTTGTTTCCCAGGTGCAGACCTATACCACTCATCTGTCAGCAGCCATGCTGTGGCAGTGACTCACATACAAAAAGAGGAAGATTGGCAACAGATGTTAGCTCAGGGTGAAATTTTCCTCAGAGGAAAAAAAAAAAAAAGAAAGAAAGAAAACGTTTTTTTAAAAAAGCACAAAACACCATTTTCTTAAGTCATTACCTCCAAACACATGGACTTTGACAGCCACAGAGATTTTATCAAGAACTCCAGCCTCTCTTCCCCTCTGAAAGATCATGTTCATTCAATCACTCAAAAAATACTGACTGAGCAAGCACAGGCCAGGCCCTATTGTGGGTGTTAGGGACAAAGTGGAGAACAGGATAGCAATGGCCTTTGCCTCCATGTGGTTTATATTCTCGAGGGGAAAATGGATACTATATATAGTGTCCAGTGCTAAAAAATAATAGGAAAAATGATAGGTGAGGGGCATGTAATGATTTTAGTTTACCTTCATTATTTATTAGGTTCGACCACACAAAATTGCTGATATTCATCCACTTCTTGACATACAGAATGGGCAATTTCACATGGTTCAACCTCATAGTTTTATTCCATTGGGCAACAATCAAGGACACTTCTGATGAATTAGAAATTATAATGAATCTCTACAAAGCAGAAGACACACAGAACTGGACTGAATAAACCTTCCCCCATAGCAGAAGAGGTAGGAGAGGCCCTGGGGTGTGGTAAGCTCAGAGGAAGTGATGGACTAAGGTGATGATCTGGGTGACCAGATGGGGGACTTCAGTAGGAGCCACCAAATGGTTTACACTCTGTGGTACTTCTCCCTACCAGTTTGACTCAAGGCACAGAGTGCAGTCATCTGTCCCCATCCAGAGCACCCTGGGAGGTGGTTACCTCCACCACGAACTAGGGGGCTGAGAGGTGGGGGTAGCAGGGCAGGAATCCCTAGGAGACCACCACGTTACCTTGTGATTTCTTCAACAACTTCTAAGTACAGAAAAAGCCCAGGATCTTGGCAGTCTATTATTGTTGAATTTTTTGGTAAAGGAACATTAACATATTACCTGTGCAACTAATTAACAAAAACATCCCTTGCTCCTAAATCTACTGATGGACCTTAACATCACGAAAAGACAATCAAACATTCCATGTCTCCTGATACGATGCAGAAGTGAGGATGCCTGCCAAGAATTCAAACCTGGTTCTGATCAGGCCTCCAGAGCTAACCACAGGTTTACAGCAAACACTGGGGACAGGGAAAGACACAAAATGACAATGAAGGAGGCAGTCAGTAAAATCCAGAATGTGAGGACTCTACAGGACAAAAAGGAAAAAGAGAAGTGGAAACCTCCAGACTTTTCGAAAAGTCTTATTAATAAGCTCACATGTGTAACGAGTGGACCTCCTCTGGACTCGTATTTGAACAAACCAACTGCAAAAAAAAAACAAGTCTGTGAGACAACAGGGAAAAGGAGAGAGCTGCCTAAATATCTAATACTAAGGAAATATTACATAATTTGCTTATTTTTGAAGAGTCTATCTTTTAAAGTTACAAACTACAGTGAATTCATAAATGTTAAAGCTGAGAATTAGGAACTTGAGAGTTTATGACTCTTATTTTATATATGTTTAAAAACTCCCACAATAAAAAGCTTAAAGCAAGTCTGTGGGCCTATTCCCCTCATCCCCCAGGTCTCCACACACTGTCCCTTTGAGCTGGGGATGCTCTTACAAGAGCCTCAAGCCTCTTAGATGACCGCTCACCTGTCAATGAACTGATCGATAATGATAATATCGCCGGGCTGAATCTCTTCCCTCAAAGACCCACAAGCAGTGGTCACTACAATGTGTGTGCAACCCTCCTCCTTCAGGGCCCAGATGTTTGCCTGGTAGTTGACTTTCGAGGGCATGATGGTATGCTGCCTCCCGTGCCTGCAGGAAGGAGAGGAAATATGGTAGGGAGTGAGCAGGGTATTTTAATACTGTTAGAAAAGAAAAAGGATTTACAGCAGTGCCTTCACGCTCTTTCCACCAATGCACTTTCCTTGGCAGAGGAAGAATTAGAAGAGGTCTGGCAATAACTAGCCTACTGTAAGCAGAAACTATTCAGTCTTAAAGTGCAGGCCAGCTTTACATTCTATGTATTCATCTTCCTGTCAAGAGGAGGTAATAACTTAATTAGAATTCACTCTCCAGGAAGGTGTACTGTGTCTATCCTGGGGGGCACCAAACGCCCCAGAATCTGAGGCATCTGGCCTCACATGAGACACAACACAGAAAACTAGAGGTGCGAATGAAGAAAGACACAAAATAGAAACTTCAATTTCCAGCTGACTCTCTCCATTCCCTTCTGTCTGATCACCTAAATAAATTAATCAAACATTTAAAATAGAGTTCCCAGTTTATGAAGGTTTTGTCCAAGAACTGATCACCTCACGCATGACCACTGTTATGGGCTGAATTGTGTCCCCCCCCAAATTCATGTTGAAGTCCTAAACCCCAGGATGTCAGAATGTGACTGTATTTGGAGAGAGGGTCTTTAAGGAGGTAATTAAGTTACCCTAGCTCTGCCACTTACTAGCCATGTGACCTTATCAAAGTCACTGAGCTCTCTTGGCTCAATTTCTTTTCATCTGTAAAATGCATAATAAAAATATCTCCACCACAGGGTTATCATTAAATATCCCTTGTATCATCCCATAGACATATTTAAAAAAAAATTTTAATGTCTTTTCTGGTCACTGACAACAGAATTATTAAAAACATTAAAATAATTTGTACATTGGGGCTGGCCCAGCGGCACAGTGGTTAAGTTCACACGATCTGCTTCGGCGGCCCGGGGTTCGCAGGCCCAGATCCCTGGCGCGTACTGCTTGTCAAGCCATGCTGTGGCGGCGTCCCATATAAAGTAGAGAAAGATGGGCACGGATGTTAGCCCAGGGCCAACTGTCCTCAGCAAAAAGAGGACTGGTAACGGATGTTAGCTCAGGGCTAATCTTCCTCAAAATAAATAAATAAATAAATAAATAAATAAATAAATAAATAAATAAAAAAAAATAAAAAAACAATAATTTGTACATAATTTCAGATAAGCATAACATATCTCGATTTTTACCCTGAATTCACAGATGACCTCTCAAAAGGTAGAGGCCCATGAATGTCCAGAAAGTATATGCATTTTCCTAAGGCTGGTCTCCAAAACTCGGATTAGACTTTCCAAAGAAATTAAAAAATCGAAAGTAATTAAGAACCACTGCATTAGAGGCTCAAATAGTTCACAGTGCAACACATTTCAGTTCTGTTGGTACAAGTATAAAACTCTCATCACAGGGCCACACCACCAACTGTTTTCACCTAGAACCTGGAAAAAATTAAGTGATTCTCAAGCAATGACCACAGCCCAACAAAGAAGGTTGCCTGAAATTGACCCCATGTGACCATCTAAAAGTGAAATTTAGTTTTACTGGATTCAGCTAAACTTTTATTTATTTATTTTTTAATTGAGGTCATACTGGCTTATAACATTGTATAAATTTCAGGTGTACATTATATATATCAGTTTCTGTATAGAATGAATCATGTTTACCACCAAAAGTCTACTTTTTATCCGTCACTATACATATGTGCCCCTTTATCCCTTTCTCCGACTCCCCACCTCTTCCCCCTCTGGTAACCACTAATCCGTTCTCCTTCTCCATGTGTTTGTTTATCTTCTACATAAGAGTGAAATCATATGGTGTTTGTCTTTCTCTGTCTGGCTTATTTCGCTTAACGTAATACCCTCAAGGTCCACCCATGTTGTCACAAATGGCATGATTTTGTCTTTTTTTATGGTTGAGTAGTATTTCACCGTATATATATACACCACTTCTTCTTTATTCATTCATTTGTAGTTGGGCACTTGGGTTGCTTCCATGTTTTGGCTATTGTGAATAATGCTGCGATGAACATAGGGGTGCATAAATCTCTTTGAATTGTTGATTGCATGTTCTTTGGATAAATACCCAGTAGTGGGATAGCTGGATCATAAGGTATTTTTCCAGAAATCTCTCTACTGTTTTCCATAGTGGCTGCACCAGTTTGCATTCCCACTAGCAGTGTATGAAGGTTCCCTTTTCTCCACATCCTCTCCAACTTTTCCTACTTCTTGTCTTGTTCATTATAGCTATTCTGATGGGTGCGAGGTGATGTTTCATTATAGTTTTGATTTGCATTTCCCTAATAATTAGTGATGTTAAACATCTTTTCATGTACCTCTTGGCCATCTGTATATCTTCTTTGGAAAAATGTCTGTTCATATCCTTTGCTCATTTTTTGATCAGGTTGTTTGTTTTTTCATTGTTGAGTTGTATGAGTTCTTTACATATTTTGGATATTACCCCTTGTCAGATATATGATTTGCAAATATTTTCTCTCAGTTGGTGGGTTGTCTTTTCATTTTGTTCATGGTTTCCTTTGCCTTGCAGAATCAGCTAAGCCATTTCTGTTTCAAAAATGCAGTGTGGCAGACAGATCCTAGGGTGGTCCCCATTTTCATGCTCTGAATAATTCCCTCCTCCTTGACTGAAGGGGGACCCAAGACTTGCTTCCAACCAACAGAATACAGCAAAGGTGCTGGGAGTCCCTCCCATGATCAGGCTCCATCTTGCCAGCACACACTAGAGACTCTTCTACCGGCCTTGAAGGAGCAAGCTGTTATCACATGAACTGGCCATGGAGAGGTCCACATGGCAGGGAACGTGGACAGCCTCTAGGAGCTGAAGGCCTCAGTCCTATAATCACGGGAACTGAATTCTGCCAGTGAACGAGGACCTGGAGCTCCAGATGAGAATAAGCCCTGGAGTGACCTTGTGTGACCCTAAAGAGAGGACGCAGCTAAGTTGTGCCCACACTCCTGTTCCCCAGGAAACTGTGCGATAATGTGTGCTATTTTAAGCTGCTAAATTTGTGGGAATTTGTTATGCAGCAATGGAAAGCTAATACAAGTAGTTTGACTAATTTCCAACTGTGTGATAAAAATAATTTGCCTCCTCTATAATATGGAACAGCACTAGCCTTGTCAAGAAAACAAAGGTGTGGATACCACAGGGAACCCATTTCAGGGACTGGAAACCCACTCCCCGAAAATTTAGAACTATTACTACACAAGGGGTCATGAACGAAGCAGTTTTGCTTTATCTTGTTAATTAAAAAAAGAAGAGGGAAAAAAAAAAAAACACAACCAAGAAAACATTTCTTCTTGTAGCTAGAACTGAAACCAGAGCTTCAATTTTAGTCAAACTCATCTTATCACTCAATGGATTACTCTAACCACTTTCTCAGCCTGAGTGGCTGGGGAAGGGGGGTTGATCTCAAAAGTCAATATAACGTCCAAAATCCTAAGCAGTAAATCACGGTGACTAAGATACTCTGGCTCCACCAACACAGAAAAACTCATGCCAGCATCATTACTCTTTCTAGAATGTAAGTTAAATTTAAATTCTCCTTTAGTAACAATCAAAATGCTTTAAAATACCTTACCTTGCAAGGAGGATGCAATCAACATTCTTTATCTTCCCCAGAATTAAGGCATCAGAAGGCTGCACACAATGAAAAATGGTTACAATGCAGTGACTTGAAAACATATATAAAAACAATTAAAAAGCTACCATTTCAACTGTTCAACCACAATAGGATTCATGGAAACTTGGGAGCTTGAAGATACACTTTAAAGAAGTAAAAAAGTCTAGATTTGATTGATCAACTTAATCACTCAATCAATCTCAACTGAGCCCTCTATAAGCACAGAGATTCACAGGACTCAGAAGATTGCCCTGGGCACGTGGGTAGGTACCATTTAGTGAGATCTATTTGTAGCAAGCACCCCAGGGGACTCTGACAATAGCCCAGTCAACTACAGATGTGTCAAGGGTATCTGGCAGGTTCAAGAACAGGTGTGAGAGTGAAACAGAAACAGAGGGGGCCACTGCCATGGAATTTAAGAACTCAGCACTGGACCTGTTTGCTGTGCTAACCAGGTCTAAGATGGCCATGGGGTGACCTGAGGTAACAGAGGGAAAGGTCCTGAGAACTGAGGGGGTTGAGAAAACATGAGGGTAGGGGCCAGCTCGGTGGTGTAGTGGTTAAGTTTGCGTGTTCCACTTCGGCGGCCTGGGGTTCACAGGTTCACATCCTGGGGCACAGACCTCTGCACCGCTCATCAAGCCATGCTGTGACAGCATCCCACTTATAAAGTAAAGGAAGATGGGCACGGATGTTAGCACAGAACCAATCTTCCTCAGCAAAAAGAGGAAGATTGGCAATGGATGTTAGTTCAGGGCTAATCTTCCTCACCAAAAAAAAAAAAAAGAAAGAAAGAAAGAAAGAAAACATGAGGGTAAGAAGTGAGCCAAGCTGACCGCAGGACTTGCAGGACATGAGGCCCATCTTAGGACTTGGCTGAAAAGGAGAGAGTTTAGTTGAGACTGCCAGACACAGGGATCTTCACAGGAGGATGAGAGGAACTCTGATGTTTGGAAAGAGCACTACGGAATCAGGAGAAGGCAGACACCCTCACGCCAGCTGGATGACATGTGGCTGGAGAACAAACAGGCTCCTTTTAACAGGAAAGTTTAATAGAAAAGTTATTTCCAGTTCAGTTATGCAATCACGTTCTAGATCCCCAAGAAATCCCCCTTTGGGCCAGGGCTTAGTACGAAAAGGCCATTGGCAATGACATTTTCTCCCATCTGCAATCAGTCTCCTAAATTAGTGTGGTATGACCTATAGGCCCCAAATTAGAAGCTGATTTGAATGCAGAGATCTGAAAAGTACAGTTGCTATGGCTGAAATGAGTAGCTGGCTTCTAGGGACAGAAATTGAGAAGTTATTACACATGTTCAAAAGCCATGTTCTCTACTGTATGCTCAAGGCATCCCTAGGGACACTGTCTCAGCCACTGGAACCCGATGACGGGACTCCTGGCCCCTCTCAGTCAGGGGCACGCAGCCCTGGGCTGCCAAGACAAAAGCAATTAAAATTTTTTTTTAAATTTTTAAACTTAAAAATCAAGCTAGCAAGGAGAAAGGAAAAAGCTAGTATGTCTCCACTAACTGAATATTAACCTTGCCAAATGGAGTATCCACATATTTTTCAGTTCTTCCTTCTAAGATTTCTGGATCATCCAGGCCTGTTCCACCAATTATTCCAATCTAAGGGAGACAAGAAAAAGATACCATATTTGATCATTTTTTCATTAGAAACAAAATCATTATTTTAAGCAAATTCATTTATTCATACTCAAATGCTCTTCTCCATTCTTGCTAAGCCCTATTTTTTTAAAAAATCTGAACATTACTGAAAAGCAATCATTTATTCAACAAACATTTGAAGGCCTTCTATAGTCTAGAAATAACCAAAGCATGGGTCTATTGGGCTCAACATATTTGAATAACAAATTAGCAGAGAATGGTAATTTAACTAGCTTAGAAAACCAAACCTAAAAACAGACAAATGTGGTTGTGGAAAGTACTTTCTAACCAATTTTATTTTCTTTACTAAATGGGCTACGGAATAAAGAATGTTCAAAAGACTGCTAGGATAGAAAATATTCAGTATACTCATTTGGTAATGATTTCTCCTCATTACCCCATTTGATAAAGAAAGAGAGATTTTTCTGTCCTATGCCACTAAAATCGCAGAGCTGTAAGGGATCAGAGATAGAGGAGCCTGGAATAGCATGAAACGTTAGCCTCATGTATACTTATGAAATCCAACTGTCATTTATATACATATGTAAATCTAAGTAAGTAATTCAAAGGTAGTTCCATATTTTTTTCAGTTCAAGTGCTGTATTGCATTTTCCAGAGATTAATTTAACATTCCCTGTCTTCAGGGATTAATTGGAGTTAAAGAAACTTGGTACCACCCTCTAGAGTAATCTAATTTGATGACTAAGAAACACAAACAAGAACAATTACAAAGATAACTAAATATTAACTAAACTGTTAACTAAAAACTAAATAACTGAAATCATTAGGAAGGTTTATTAGGGCTGATAGTTCCTAAAGGAGAAATAGTAATTAAATTGTCCCGTTTAAATTTAAACAGGCTATAGAGATGACACTGTAGTACAAATCTAATGGAAAGGGACCTGAGCATCTTTTTTTCAATGAAAAGCTTTAAATCTATTGTCACTTGAGTAAAATTTCTACCAAATGAAAAAAAGTAGCTTCTTGAGAAAAAATTCCAGAGTTAAGAATTAACTGAACATCTGAATAAAATAATTTTCAGATCAGGTTCCAAAAGTGGCCTTATATTAATATGTGGGAAAATGGTTACCTCTATGGCCCTCAGTTTCCTGAAAAAAAAAAACAAAACTACAGAACAAGAAAGTAAGGGCAATTTAGTAAGATTTTACTGAAGAACAGCCAGTTACATGATTTAGAATTTCAAAAGTGTCCCCACGGCTTCCTTACGCGGCTAAACCAGTTTTTGAAGTTGGTGCCACCTTGTGGTACATTGTTGAAACCACAGCAGGTGACATGTTCTATGCCAACCCCACATTTCTCTCCTACCTTGTTACAACTTAACATCATAGGTAAAAACTAACCAATATTACAGTTTTCAAATCAACAAAAGTGTTCACTTAAGTCAGTACATTTAAATCATGCCAATTCAGTAGAAATTAAAAAAAAAAATCACAGTTTTATGCAATGCTAACCCTTCCTCTAGCTGGCTTCTCCATTTTCTCCTTCATTCCACATACCTCTGAAGCACCACAAATCACGGGGGGCCTAATAAACTGTCCAGCCTGTGTCATCACCCAGACCACAGAACTGAGTTGCTGACTCTAAAATTATTCTCAGCCTAGTCTTCGGGATTCTGCTGTTCATGAAAACTTCCAGTTTTTTGTTTTGTTTTTTACTTATGTCCACTTTGACTTGGTCACTTCTAGATGTTCCCTGGGCCATGGCATCTCCCATTCTAGATTCAACACTGGCCTCTCAGACTCATATATACACAATGAAACCTGCACTTTGTTCTGAAACCATCCTCTCAGTTTAGCCAGCATTGCAGCAGTGGGTAAGAAACGCTGACTAGGGGTCCTGCTGACGTTCAGTGCCCTGGAGCCCACCCTCAGCAGCCCCCAGCTTCAGTCCACACCACCCTGGCTACACCTTTTCTGCACTAGTAGCTGGTAACTCAGCCCTCAGCGAGGAACATGTAGTACTGGCCACGAGAATAAGAGCGGCTGCTGCTCACCAGGAAGGCCAGCATGGGGTCTCTGGCACCGGAGTTATCTGCAGGCGAGCGCACCCGGTCACCCAACAAGCTCTAGCTGTTTACGGAAAACCATATCTTGCCATGGGTACAGGACAAGTGCAGTGACTGAGCACTGCCACCCCACACAAGCAACCTCTAACCATTTTCCTGCTGCAGATGGAGGCCAGCAGTGCCAAGATGTGGCAATGGTGCCACCTGCTGGCCCCATGGCAAAGTACAACGAGGATGAAACTCGCAAGCCTGATGGCCTATGTCTGTCCACCCCTGAGCCTCCAAATTCGACAATCAACTCAGTACCTGCCTTGGTAACAAAGTAACTGTGTCTGAGCACTTACATGTCACAGGCACTGTGCTGCTTCAGCCGCCTTACCTCATTTGATCTTCACAACCACCCTATAAGATAGGCCCTACAGTATTATACTCATTTTACACAAGAGAAAGGAGAAGCATAAAAATTAAGAAACTTGTCCAAGAGCAAATCATAAGAAGCAAAGCTGGAATAGGAACCCAGGTCTTTCACACTCAACCATGACGATATGCTACCTCCTCAAATGCCCTGGAGTCCTTTTATAACATCACACCCTATTAGAAAAGTTTTACTGTCTCCATGTATTAAGGAAACTGATGCTCAGTTACTGTCTCCATCTATTGAGGAAACTGATGCTCAGAGAGGTCAAGTTCTGGACCAAGGTCACAGAGCACAGAAACGATGGCTCTGTGTGTCTAAGTGAACTTGGAGGGGAGGGGGGTCTCCATCAGAGATGTCATCCACACTCAGGAAGCAATGACAAGACCTTACCAGGCTCCTGGGCCAGAAGCATCAGCCCTCAATCCAGGCAATCCTAGGCTGCCTAGAAAATGTGTTCCAGGATGGAGATGAAATTTCTGGGCCAATTCTGTGCAGCCAGGACTCCTTCATTACACAAGATCAAGTTCTGAAACCGGGACCCCTCGGTCAATCAAGGTCATTGCCAAATTCTGACAATTAGTGGTTCATCCCACACTTTTCCACTGACAGAGCACCAAGTCAATACGCATAAAAAGAGGAGAGGGTTTGACTTCTTCTCTGAGACTGTGAAAGCATTTCATCTAAAAGTTGGCTTACCTGACCAGAATGCTTACTTCCAGCAATGCTAAAAGGGCCCCTACTAACCCCTACCCTGCATCTATTTCCCCTGGTACCTGGACCCAGAAGATGTCACACACCTCACCTGGTTTCAGGAACCACTCACCATCACTTTGGGGCCTGGACACGCTACCTCAAGGAACCTAGCACTCAGTGATGGCATTCTCAAAACCCCATACCCCCAAGCAGTGGAGATTAGCTCCTGCCACGGAGATGGCTGCCCCTGAGGGCCTTGAGCTCATGATGAGGCAAGGGAGCCAGAGCTCGAGCTGGCGGCAATCCATGATCTGAGCATCTCAGTCCTTCAGCCCTGGCTGCCAGTGACAAGTTTGGCAAGCACAGCAGACAAAAGCCCTTCTTATTGGGCCGACCTGGCTTTGAGGCCACCTAGGCCGTTGCAAAATCCGGGAAGTCCAGCTGTACGGGGAGAGAGTGGCCAAATGTCGCAGTTGGAGAGGCCCATTCAAAACCAACAATATGGCCCATGGAGATAACGGGTGGCTCCATCTCTGACAAGACACCTCTCTCTGTAAACCACCCTGGTAGGTGATGCTTATGGGTTGAATTGTTTCCCCCCCAAATCTATATGTTGAAGTCCTAACCCCCAATACCTCAGAATGAGACCATATTTGGAAATAGGGTCTTTGAAGAGGTAATTACAGTTAAATGAGGTCATGGGCAGGCCCTAATCCCATATGACTGGTGTCCCTGTGAAAAGAGATTAGGACACAGACATGCAAATAGGGGAGACCGTGTGAAGACACAGGAAGAAGATGGCCATCTGAAGCCAAGGAGAGAGGCCTCAAAAGAAACCAACCCTACTGACACCTTGATCTTGGACTTCCAACATCCAGAACTACAAGGAATGAATTTCTGTCGCCTAAGCTACCCAGTCTGTGGTACTTTGTTATGGCGGCCCTAGCAAACTAACACAGTAACGCTACACAGTCACGCACCACATAATGACATTTTGGTCAACATATACGACGGTGGCCCCATAAGACTAACACCATATAGCCTAGGTGTCTAGTGGGCTGTACCATCTAACTTTGTGTAAGTACACTCTATGATGTTTGCACAACGGCCAAATCGCCTAATGATGCACTTCTCAGAACGCATCCCTGTTGTTAAGTGACACATGACTGTATTTCAGTCAGTCTGAGGGCTCAGGACATCTGTTTTTTATTTAAACAACATCCTCTTGCAAAGTCAAGATATTATTCGAACGGGTACTCAAGAGAGTGTCTTGACACTCAAGACACTCAAGAGAGTGTCTCTTGAAGGTACAGTTCACCTCCTGAAATGGCCAATTGTTTTGAGGAGGATTTCCCTCCACGCTTACTGTACTCTGTAGAGCTCCCCTTCGCTTGCGGAACAGCAGCAGGATTCTTCTGGGTGCTCCTCCGGGGTCAGCTGCTGGACACTACAATCCCCCGGGGAGCTGTCAATACCGAAGCCCAGGGCCCAGACACCAGCGATGCTGATTAATCGGGCAAGGCAGAGTTTGTGTTCTTCAGGTTCCTCAGGTGGTTCTAATGCGCAGCCAGAATTGAGCACCCCTGCTCCAGGGCCCAGGCCATAAATTTTCAAAATCTGGACTAGCTGTGTGTCACAGGCTGAATAACAGCCCCTGAAAAGGATCCTATCTGCGTCCTAATCCCCAGAACCTGTGAACGTTACCTTACATGACTAAGTTAAGGATCTAGAGATGGAGAGACTATCCTGGATTATCTGGGTGGGCCCCTAATGTAATCACGAGTCCTTATAAGAAGGTCAAAGAGGAAGAAAGCGATGTGATGGTCGAAGCAAAGGGATGTAAGGTGATGTGATGTGGGCCATGAACCAAGGGAAGCTGGTGACCTCTAGAAGCTGGAAAAGGCAAGGAAACGGAGTCTCCTTAGATCCTCCAAGAGGACCCGCCCTACTGACACCCTGATTGTAGCCCCGTGGGACTCATTCTGGACTTCTGACCTCCAGAACTGTAAGAGAAGACATTTGTGCTGTCTCAAGCCATCCAGTCTGCGGGACTTGTTACAGGAGCCGTAGGAAACTAGTACACGAGGACTCACCTGAGGAGCTGGTGAAAAATGCAGATGCCCAGCCTTTTGAAAGCTCCCTGGTCAGTGGCTATCACACTTTCGTGGGCATCTGAATTCAGTGAGGCTCTTTACAAGCCACATTGCTGGGCCTCAACCCCCAGAGTTCCTGACTCAGCCAGGCTGGGGTGGGGCCCAAGAATTTGCATTTCTAACAAATTCCCAAGTGGGCCTTGAGAACCACTGCTTTAGATGCTTCTGAGGCACAGACCAGACTACCATGATTATAATCCCAGTTAAGGATCTAGGGTCCAATTTACACAAAAATTTATATCACCTGTTTCCTCATCTGTGCCTATAAGCGTAAGATTCTTCCTTAATATGGAGAATTATGAGAATCAAATAAAATAATGCATTACTATCTGTCACTGTTTCTGTACACCCTCCTACCTCCAGCAAAACCAAAACCAAAACAGACTTCCTCAAAGCAACAAGATTTTGTTTTTCTTTGCTGGTCAGGGCATAAATCTGGCTGCTCTGATATCTCCTCACCAGGCTGTCTCTGTCTCGAGGATTTAGCCCAGGGTCCCTGAATCACGTGTGAATTGGCTCTCCTGGGGGTGTCCGGAAACTTACGGGGACATTTCTGGCTGCCACAATGTCTGGGGGGAGTGGTACTAGCATTTTGTGGAGAGGGGCCAAGGATGCACTATACGTCCTGCAAGGCTCAGGACAGTCCTACAAAAGAAGGACTTGTCCTGCTCTAACTGCAACTGTGTCCCTAGGCAAAAGATTGAAGGCTTGTTGGTCATTTGGTTTCCATTTGGGGCCTGTGAGTTGTCCCCAAGGTTCTGAGGGTCACTCAAGGCCTTTCAGTCTGAAGGTCTTTGCTGGCCACAATCAGCCAAAAAAAGAGCTTATAAGGCCCATTCTCCACAGTTTAGACTCCACGACTTGCCTGTCCCCCTTAATACCATTTTGTTAAAAGCCCACTACCCACCTATGATGGGACCATATCTCCTCCTTGCTATAGCAACCATGATTAACAATTTACTTATTTTTAATCCTTCAGAGCAAAAGCCTGGGCTGCTGCCTGGGGGAGCGATAGCTCATTGAAGGAGCGCTCCAGGATGCCGTTCCTGGTTGGTTCAGCCCTCTGCATACCACCCGCCCATGGCGATGAGGACATCTACCTGAGGTCCTCCCAGACAATGGCTGTTATCAATACTACGGGAGAGCATCTAGTGGGCACAAGGAGGCAGCCTGCTTTATGCTCTCACTCCACACTCCCTCTGCCTTAAAGCTGCAGGATCTCCTTACTTACACAATGAAACAGGGCACAGAGACCACATGTCAGATTTCAGAAATGCCTCACAACGTCTAGTTGGTCAGACGCCAGGCTCTAGGCCCAATTCTATCACTATCTAGGTCCAACTGTGTAACTAGACACCTTAGTTGACCTTTCTGGAGCTCAGCTTTATGTCCACAAAAAGGGGTTTGTGTGGCTCTGTGGTCTTAAGGAACATTCCAGCTCTGCATCCTATGATCTGGGAATAGGATGTGGTTTTTATAAGCCCATTTTGCTCTGGACACTAGCACCTCGTATTTTCTATATGGGACGTTGTCTCAGCGGTGTGGGGGATTTGGTGTTGGCATCACAGATTCTCAAGAGCAAAGCTGTCACCTTTCCAACCTCAAAGACAGAAATCAGCAGGCAGGCCCAGCACTATTTGTACCTCTTAATTTTATATCCAGCCACTCACCAAGACCAAAAATATACATCATTCGATATTTACATCACAGTGCCCACTCGGCACTTAGTGCCCTGCACCAATACTACAGGGCAACTGGGTGCAGGGAGAATGAGGAACCAGATTAAAGTGACACAGTTATAAACACCATCCCTCTCTGCTCTCAGTATCACTGTAAGTGTATTCCTGTAAGGGACAGGTGACAGTGTCCTGCCTGTCCACTGATGGCCAGGGGCTAATGATACCTATCGTAATAATTTAATTGTTGGAGAAAAGATATTCAAAATTAACCTCACCTCCCCTACTAAGAAGCACTACCATTTAATAAGTTTCAACCACGTGCTGGGCCGACAACACAATTCTAAATGTCCCAGCAAACCCTGCAGTAAAACCCCCACTTTATAGATGGGCACCTAACTTTGCAAATGAGCTTCACAAAAACTCTTTCTGCCTTGTTCTCCGTGACTGGTAAGGGAGAGGCGTTCTACCAATATCTGATGAATGCAAGATTCTTTTCCAAATGGCCAAAGGAGTTTCAAATCTAAGTGTGACTGTGACACCCCCCCCCCCCCCCCCCCCCCCCCCCCCCCCCCCGGCAACCGCCATCGTAAGTGTCTCATTAAGAGCTGCAAGGACCTAATAAACGAATCAACGAATCCCTCTGGCTGATTAAACGCTGACCAAAGAGAATTGCCTTCTCCCGGGAGAACTGAACACAAAGCCGGGAATTACAAGAGATAACCTGGAGAAGCGGTGGACCTTCCTATCCAACTGGCCAAGAATTTCTCAAGTCAAACAAGTTAAGTGGGTTTAGCCAATCATAAACAGCCTAGAAGAGATCTGAAAATTGATCACCAATTTTTCCTCATGCACTGCAATTCCACACTCTCTCCCGCGAGGCACCAACCATCACTTAAAGAAGTGTTTAAAGCCCCAGGGAAGCTCGCTGCACCCTTCAGAACTCGTGCTCTCCTCTGGTCAAAGCTCCCACCGCACAATGATCCTTTGTACGGAAACCTCTGAGGTCCGAGTGCACAAGAAAACTGATCTCTAACTTTCAAGGTTGCAAACAAAGCAGTTTAAAGCCAGAGTCCCCCAAACAGGGAGCGGCCCTGTACTGGACTCCATTTCGGTGTTGGAAAGAAATCTCAGAATCCCCAAAGCATTGCGCTGCAGGGGAAAACTTCAGAACAGAAGGCCTACTTTTGGAAGAAAAAACCAAGCCGGAAGCTTGCAAAAGAGCAAGCACGCAGTTCTCCCACGTGGGCCGCAGGGCAGTGAGCAGAGCGAGAGCGGAAGCGTGAATCAGGCAGGGCTCAAGGAGAGGGTCTCACCAGCTGCAGGCACCCCTCACCTGGCACACCCACTAGCCCCAGACAGATGCATCTCCCTGGGAAGGAATGGCGCTTGGGATGGGTTGGGGGCCGGACGCAGCACCCCCTACCACCCCACTCCAAAGGGCTTGCCCACGCCCTGCCTGGTGCGGAGGCAGCTGAGACGAAAGGTGGGAGGCCGAGTTTGCAAGCCTTCCCTGGCCCCCTGCTTCCCGCCCCTGGGAGAACCGGCCCGGATGCCGTGCCCCAGACCCTCCCCGCCGCGGCGGGGGCGCGCAGGCAGGGCGCATGGTCCGGAGGCGCAGTCCCCTGGGGCGGGAGCGAGAGAGCACAGGGCAGGGCGGACCGCAGCCGCCGACACCGCCAATCTCACCTTCACGGCCGCGGGGATGGCACCTGAGGCCATGTCTGCTCGAGGAGGGCAGGCGCGGGGAGCAGGCTGCGGTGGCGGGTGCGCGGGGCCGAGAGCGCAGCGGGTTCAAGGGCGCAGCGCCGGACAGAGCCGAGCAGAGTCCGGGGGCGGCCCTGGCTCCTCCTCTTCCTCCCGGGGACAGCTGGATTGGCTGCTTGTGTGGGATCGCCCCCGCCACCCCCCTCCTCAATTCGAGGTTCCCGCCTCCTGCCCCTTGTACAGACTTTTCCGGTTCTTGGTTGTCTTTTTACCATGGTCAGTTATAACGGATTCAGGATGATGATGATAATGGAGACGGTTTATTGAGCACACTGTCGTTCCAGACTCGGTGCTTTGCACTTGAATCAGCCCTTTAACTTTCACAAGAACCCTACAGGGGGAGCAGCACTCCTGGCTCTGCCCAGCGTTAGCTGCGTCCAAGGCTCATCTGTAAAATCAGGCCCGTCTGCATTCCAGAAGTTTTCGCGGAAAGGAGAATCCCCCAGAGGAAGGAACAGGCTGTTTCCAAAGATTTCCTCTGGCTGCTAACCCGGGGCGGAGTGCGGTTTGCTCTTCCTAACGCAGTGACCCGACCAGAGGTTTGCTCCTTTTCCTTAATTCCTGGGGGACAGAGCAGGAATGGGGTTGACTCGAGACTCAGGGATGATGAAAAGGAAACAGAGTAACATGCTGCTGGATAAACTTTCTGATTTACAAACTATGGCTTACTCATCTTCAATTTGAGGGGAGACTTGTAAAGGGGATGAAACACTGCCTAACTCCCACCCTGGCTATCTTGAACCTCTCCCACCCCCCGCAGAGTCCCATACACCTACGTTCTGAGTCCAGACACGTCTTCATCATTCAACACTGGCTGCTCACCACCATGCCGCCCCGGCCCGTTGTCCCAAACACACACAGGACAGCAGCCCTCCACTAGGATAATCCCTTACTCTCAAAATCACCAACCTTTCTCTACTGGGATAATCCAATTTAACCTCGCTTGATGGATTAAGGTCTCCTAAACTGAATGGGTGACAGTGATGTTCTGAGATACAGAAATGCTGCAAATTTCTCTGGGGGTGGGAGGATGGCTGTGGAAGTGAAACGGAGAACGAAGAAGTTAAAAATCTTCCCTAGAACAAAAACTTGGAGATAAGCTTTGCTAACTTGCAGGTCAGAGATCAAGCACTTGCTCTTGAATATGTGATGTCTGCGAAGGGAAAATTGTCCCAAGTCTAGTTTGGTTTTGTTGAGTGATGTAATTCACAAGCCATTTCTGGGAAGAAATTAGCATTTCTAGATAAAATTTAAGCAATTTTCTAACCTCTTCTGAGAGATCAGGCACTAATTTGTATGGGGCATGCATTCAAGACCAATTGACCCACCTCCAAGGGGACTCTCACAGTTTTCATCATTATGCATTATGAAAAAAAACCCATACAAATGCTTAGATGCATGGGACTGGCCAACTGTAAGTGATTTGAACTCATAACAGCCGCTACAGGGTTCTCTTAATAAAAGAATCCATTTTAGAAGTATATGTCAAAATAAGATTTCAGAAAGTTAAAAACATAATATTCAAACAAATATATAGTCAGCCCGTGTCAGAGATGTATTTAACTCATTAGAAAAGGAACTAGCAGGATGACAAAGCTCGTTCAAAGGATATAAGAAGCTGAAATAGCAGAAAAAAGAATGTTAGAATAAGATTAAAAAATTAGATACCAAACTGATTTTTGTTTTACAAGGCAGTAAACTGTAGCCTTTGGGGTTATCTTTTCTATGAACAGATACTATTTGCATCTTTAACATAGAAAAAAATTTGCAACTTATCAAACAAGATATCTGACACAAGAGTCAGAATCCTCATCAATGAGAAACAATAAAAGTTACAGCCCTTAGGTAAGGGGTCGGCAAACCTTGCCTACTAAGAGGCAGACATTGAGGAGTATGTGAAGCTTGGAAACGTAGACAATATCAACTGAAGGAGCGTAGCTGTGTTTCTTTACAGCTTTATGGACACTAAAACTTGAATTTCACATGTGACAAAATGTTATTCTTCTTTAGATTTTTTCCCAACCACTTAAGATTCTAAAAACCATTCTGAGGTGGAAGCTATGCGAAACAGGTGGAGAGCTGGTTTGGCTGAGGACACGGGCCACTGTTTGCCACTCTCCTTCCAGAAGCCGATGGCCCTTGGGCAGACTTGTTGGACAATGCTTTAATGTGTCTTTGAAAAGACAAACAGTAATCTTTTTGGCTTATTTCCAAGTTTTGGATAATTTTTTTCTTTAGCAAGCCCTAGAATAAAAGGAAGACAAAATTTCTAATAGTGGTGGTCTCCCTTTTTGATTGGTATGAGGATTCCTCAACAAGACAACAGGAGTCTTCCAGGGTCTCTCTGTGAAAGTAGCATCTTGCCCTCCCCTTCTGTTCTCTTCTGTTCTATAAATTCCCTCTGTTCACCTGTACCCTTGTTTTTCTCCAGGCAATTCTAAAGAAGGACCCAGGCCACCTTGCAACAATTCTAATTATGAAACTGTATGGATATTTCAGTGGCTTCTTCTTTTTTCAGATAATCCATCATACATACCTCCCTAACTTCCAGCTCCTAGCCAATAAGCTACTGAGATCCCGTTGCCAATAGCTGTCCGTATCAGGTCTCAAGCAATGATCCTCAGTGTCCCACAGTTCCCTTGTAGGGGAGAACCTACAATAATTTATGACTTTAAACGTGACTAAATTACATGCTAATTTTGAAGACTTCTCCAAATAATTCCAGGATCATCAAATATTCAAGAGCAAATATTCATCCAAAGGTGTGAAATGTATCATCTCAGTCAACCATCTCAGCTTTCCCACTGAGTGGTCCCATCTCTGCTCCTAAATGTGTCAGTGTGGGATGGATGCTTCAAAATAGACCCAAGCTGGTTGGTAACCCCTCCTCAGCTAGGCATGTTAAAGCTCTCAAGTTGTCATGGCCGAATTAACTCACACAACTCCCCACTACCTTGTAGAAATTTGGGCCAAAATAAAAATTCTAAACAACCTGAGAGTGTCCTTGCAGATCCTCAATTCCATGTGACTCAGGTCTTGTTACAATACTCTTGTATTACAGGAGATACAATGGGTAGGGACATTTTGGCCACTACTTTATTAGTGGATTAGAGTCTAGCATTGGAAGCTAAGGGAAAAAGCTTAAAGTTCTATTAGCAAGTAGCCACTCTGGATATAGCAGAACACTGTCAACAAAATATCTTAAGAGGACAATAAAAAATTAATAATAATAAGAAGAAGAAATTTAAAAAATATTTGCCCCTTCAAATTCCTAGCCAGGCAAGCCCAGGCAGGCATAAAGACCCCAGAGACGTCTGAATTGGTGTAAATTCAGGTTCAAAAAGCTCAATGTCATCATTGCACACGGTGTGGTCAATAGAAAAAAAATTAATCCCAAATTGACACAATGAACCTTAACAAAATTGTGTTCAGAGAAATTTTTCTAGAGGCAGTTCTCAAAATAATTAACTTCTCTTTCCCCTATCACAAGGCGAAAAAAATGGGCTTAAAAGGGAACAGTGGCTTGTGTTTATTAGGATAAGGAGTGAAAGATATACAAATATGTACCAGGCCAGCCTCTGTAAAAAAAAAATTAATATTATTTGGTAAATAAATAAAAGATTTATCTACAGTCTAAGTTCTTTAACTCTCTTGATTACAGTAAATAACTGAATGAATTAAATTATTTTATTAGTTTTTAAAAATACAGCTATGTGTCTTTTTTCTGGCACTATACAGTGTAGGCCTAATATCATTTAACTTTACCATTTTTATAACTAAAGACTTGGAATTATTTTGTCACAGAAAGCCTAATTAATTGGACCTTCCTAAATTTGTTAGACTTGTCTTATAGGTCAGTAAGTAATTATTACTTAGACTAAAATTTTAAGAAAATAAGAAAAATGCTCCAATCTCCCATTATTGGAGTAAAGACCCGTGGTAATGTGTCATAATCAAAGAAAATATTATTTAACTCTAATTTTTGCAATACATTTATTGCAGGGTACTTTATAGAGGGAATTAGAAGTTAACTTCCTCAAAAAATATTTACAGCAAATTTTAGGTGGCAATTCCTTATAACGACCTTTAATAAAAGTGGAGTGTCCAGGGGCCGGCCCCGTGGCATAGCGGTTATGTGCACGCTCTGCTGCTGGCGGCCTGGGTTTGGATCCCCGGCGCGCACGGTTACACTGCTTGTCAGGCCATGCTGTGGTGGCGTCCCCTGTAAAGTGGAGGAAGATAGGCACAGATGTTAGCCCAGGGCCAGTCTTCCTCAGCAAAAAAGAGGAGGATTGGCATGGATGTTAGCTCAGGGCTGATCTTCCTCACACACACACACACATACAAAAGAAGTGGAGTGTCCAACAATAAAATATAACTTGGCATCTGTATTTTTGGTTGAGGGAAGAAGCACATGCTTTGAAATGAGATAAGCAGGGTCAATTTTGACCGTCTGTTTTGAACGTGGTGTGCTTAAATAGTCAGACATTCCCTGACTATTTAATTGTCTTATTGCAATGCGATCAAGTTCCACTCCTTTAGTTTTCTCCCTCCCATCCTTCTATTCTAAGTCCATTTGACCATAGAAATAGCCAGGAATAGCTTTCATTTCAAGTCATCTTGTTTCTTCTTCAGTGTTCACTTCCGATTGTATCTATCCTTTCATTCTGGAGACCCTACTGAAGATGACTTAAGTTGAATATAATTGGGATTTATTGAAGAAAAATCTTGTCCAGTTTTCCACTGTCCCTAGAACAATGCTGCACATTATGAACATATTCTAGTTGACAGAATGGCCATCTTTCCTGGAATCCTGGAACCCTCACAACCTATGAAATAGATTTTATTATTTCTGTTATAGGACGAGCAAACTATAAGATGAAGCCCCTAACCCTACACACCTCCCTTGGTGAAGGGAGGATGTTCAAATCTTGCTCTAAAGAGACATGGGTCTCACTTTCTGTCCTCTATATAGAAAGGGACCATGAAGTTATAGATGCTCAGATTTGTTTTAATTTTACAGTTGAGACATAGTCTGCTCTGCTCAGTATGTCAGGATCTGAGCTATGATGAGTATTACGGACGGAATCTTTGTGTCCCTCCAACATTCATATGTTGAAACCCTAGTCCCCAGTGTGATGGTATTAGGAGGTGGGGCCTTTGGGAGGTGATTAGGTCCTGAAGGTGGAACCCTCATAAGTGGGATTCGTGCTGTTACAAAAGAGTCCCACAGAGTTCCCTTACCCCTTCTGCCACGTGAAGATGCAGGGACCACTGTCTATGACCCAGGAAGCAGGCCTTCACCAGACACTGAATCAGCCAGGACCTTGATCTTGGACTTCCCAGCCTCCAGAACTGTGAGGAATAAATGTGTGTTGTTAAGCCACATGGTCTATGGTATTTTTGTTACAACAGCCCAAACTCACTAAGACGATGAGAGACTCATAAGATGGGCCCTTGAGTGGCTTCCGCTCTTCATTCTACTTTTAGAACTTAAGGCACTCTTGTGGGCAGTGGAGAAAAATTAAATATAAGAAATAACTCTAAGAGCGTTTCTTTCTTTCCTTGCTAAATCCATGTGTTATCTGGAGATAAAGTCTTAAAAATAAATTGGGAATGGGGTCATGGTTCTCTTCTGAGCATTTTCAAGAGCAACAACAAAAATAGCTAACATGCATCGAAAACGCATGTTCTTCATTTAGTCCTTACAGCCACCTTTTAACCTGGCTGCTGTTATAATCCCCATTTTACTGATGAGGGGACAGAGAGAGACTGTATCATCCTCACCTCTCTTTTTTGCTTAGTTGCTCCCTTCAAAAACTTCCTTGTCTTTCGGGGCCTTCCAGTCTTTCCTCTCTCTTCCTCATCAAAATGTCAATCAAACCTATCATTCCTGTTAAATTGTAAATGTCCAATAGCAGCTTACATGTTAACCTCTCCCAGGGGTCTGTGAATTTCACAGAGATGAGAACAAACTAAGATAATAAAACTCTAGGTGGATGTGATGTTTGAGAAAGCACGCGGGTAGGTGTTATTATCACTATTACCATAGGAGGCTCAGCACGTTTAAGAAGTCTTTTCAAACTTATATAACTAAGGTAATTGGGATTCAGTCCTAAATCTGTCTTAACTACAGAGTCTGAACTCTTAATTACTACATATTCTTCCCACTATGTGCTGGGCCTTACGCTAAGTGCTGACGAGAGAAAGATGTATGACTTATACATTCTCAGCCCTTACGGAGCTCCCAGTCTGGTGAGAGGAGTCAGAAAGAAAAGTCAGATATTATGAAAATGTGGTAAGGGTGAGGTTAGAGACTGCCACTCAGGGCTGTGAAAGCACAGAACAGGGCGCATTTCCTGGTCTTCCTGGAGAAAGTAATATCTGATCTGAGTCTAAAGGGATGAGCCAAGAAATTAGGGAGGTGAGCAGGTGTGTGTGCGTGAGAGAGAGAGAGAGAGAGAGAGAGAGAGAATATGTATGAAGGAAACTGACATAGCTGGAGAGAGTAGTTCGGATAATTGACCACCCTGTAGACCATTAAAATTAGGAATAAAAATGATTGATTGGATTTGATTATTAGGACGTTGTTGGTGACCTTTATCCTTAGCATGAACAAAAATTTATCATTTCAGAGCCAGAAAAAAAAATATGAAGAAAATACCAAAGCCAATGAGATAATATTAAAATGACTTTTTAGAGCTGTGGCTGGTCAGAAGCGTTAAAAGGAATCCATGTTGGTGGAGGTGGAGAACTCAATCTACCCAAATCAGGCAATGAAAGGGAGAAAGAAAGAAGTAAGTAAGAACTCAGGAGGTATAAATCACAAAATCACTATGAAGGATATAAACTTGAAGTCCCTGGTTGATGCAGCAATTGTCAAAAGACCTCGAAGGTCTACCTGTAGCACAGAAGAAATCACCCAGGAAGCAGATAATTCTCAGGTCCTGTGACCTGGTCTGAAATCTCTAACCTATGTAATCATATTGTGGTCATGGACACTTGACCCAGCAAATTCTGATCACCCCTATTGTAAATTACTGCCTGTGCTTGGTTAAGTATGGGGTAACCTGGTTTGCCTAAATAATCCTGATATCCCTGATATAAATCAATTAAGACATTTTAATTATTGTTAATGTTCCCACTTTACCTCTTAAAAGTGTCCCAGTTGAGAAAATACATTTTATGGTAACCCTAGGTGAGTGCCTTACAACCTTAGAAAAGTTTCAGATTAAATATAGAAATGAAATAAAGCAAACATAGTATTAATATCTTTGTGTTAAGTTTAGGGTAAAGCTCTGTATTTCTTATTTAAACTTTGTAAAGTATATAAAAATGCATAAAATTTCACAGATTATCCTTGTAATTCTAATTAAAATCTAAGTTGATTTTAAGTTTGATTTTAAGCCAAATGGCAAAGATAATTTGACTATAAGTTTTATACAATATCAGACTGTATATTTTGTACAGTCGTTTAGTCACTCGATATTCCTTTTTATTGGTTGTTCATGTCATTTCTAATTGTCTTATATAGATATTTGTTTAAATATAAATTTTTTCCTATGAATAATTTTCCAGAAGTGGAGATAGGGAGTCAAAAGGAATAGCATTTTGTATTGAGTCAAATTATAGAGAGCTTCTATCATCTTGCACTACCTGGGAAGAAAATGAAATTTTCAATTTCCTATATACTCATCAATAGTAAGTATTATATTTATAAATATACAATCTATTTTGTGGTTAATTTGCATTATTTGACTACTTGTATGTTTGAGCTTTTTCTTATATTGTTTTGGCCATTCATTTTTCAGTGTTTTGACTTGATCCATATCCTAAGTTGAAAACACATTAAATAGATGAATAGATGTATAAATACTTTCCTTCTAAACCCCAATTTTAAATCCTAATTCTACAGAAATAGTCAGCTATACTTTCTAACTTGAACTAGAAAGAAAACTCACTATCTGAAAGGACATTTATTGAAATAATATCTACCATGTCAATTACATTACAGTTACATGCTGATTACAATTATTGATTTAATCTCCAAAACAAATGTAAAAAATGGAATTATTCTTCCTATTTTACAAGGAAGAAAATTTAGGATTAAGGAATGTCAAGTTACTTTCCACAGGTTATATAGTATATTTATGTAGAGAGAGTAGATTTACAATGCAGGGATGGGGAGTTGGACAAGTAGGGCTTGAGGAGTCATGATCAGAAGAAACCGGTGCCATATGTATTCCTGAGTCTATCTTCGTGTCATTGGCTTCAAAAGGAAGAAGGTTTTTGTAGATTGAAGATGCCCAGATCTAAGCAATAAACTAATCACTGGTTCCCTTGATCACTTTACGTTAGATATGGTAATTTACAATTCAAATGGCAAGACTCCACAGTTTTCATAAAACATTTACAGAATGATTTACATAAATATTTGGTTTTCTATCATGAGAGTTGACTGCCTTTTGTGTTGGCACCACCCTGGGGCCGTTGCACTAAATTGGTTGAGTGCCCTGACTTTTCAGTGGTGACTATACTATTTTTGACATTTATCAGACAATCAGATTTCCTAGGAAATAATCTCAAGTAGGATTATCAATTATCTATATTCTGTTTTGGACAAACTTAAAGAATGCCATATGAGCTTTTGTGATTAGCTGGTTATAAATTGAGATAGTTCAATGGTTCTTGCAACTATTCATGGTGCAAAAGTAATAATTTTTAGGACAGGATGGATACATAGAGTTAGGAAATATCTGGGTGTAAAAGCCTCCACTGTTATCGAAGTCCTTGCATTTCCTTTCTGGTCTGACAATGGTAAACTGTGGGTAAAAAAAGCAAAAAAAAGATATTTTTATTTGATTTGCTATATTTCTGAGTAATATAGATAATTTTATAAGCATATAAATAATTGTATTTCAAAAAATATTTGAGTTCTTGGACATATTTTGCTTATAGGCTTTGTAAATTTGTTCTGTAAGGAATTTGAAATGTTTAAAAATGAAATAAAATGTGTTAAATTTTTGAAAAACATTTAAAATTTTTAATTGAATATAATTACAAAAGAGGACTGAGGGAAATTATTCTATTCAATATAGAAATGTTAATCTAATAATCAATGAAAAAGTGATGATATTTCTCATTGTACCCAATTTAGAAATAGAATAACGAACTTTGTAAGTTGAACATAACTACTTAAGAAAGACTTGTTTTCGATTTGGTGACCTTAATAAATTGAATATTAATTTTAAAACCAAATAGCTTTTAAACACTGCTTATACATACAGAGCCCTCAACTCCAGAATATTAAACATAAAAGCAAAAAACTCACATTGATTATTCCACCACGAACAGAAACTGGCCAGATTGAAGAGCGTGAGGAACAGTCTGGAGGTGAGAAAAAGAGACTACAGATACCTCCTTCATGAAGTTTGGATGAAAAGGGAAGAGACATTGGGACATGATAAGAAAAAGACAGGGAGTCAATGGTTGTTTTCTTTTTCCTTCCATTTAATGATGGAAGAGCTTTGAATATGTTTGCAAGAAGAGGGGAAGAAGTTCACACTGAAGAAAAAATGGAAGATACTAATGGAGAAGGCTGGCTAATGGGGCAGGATCCCAGAGAATCCCAGAGGATAGGATCCGAAGTACTGGCAGGGAGTGTAGTCCTGTATCAGAGGACAGAGACATGGGTCTGCAAGAAAGGAGATAAGAATGGGGCTCTAGGTAAATTTAAGAGCAGATATTGTGAACCTACAGGAGATCACTCCTGATGGCCTAATTTTTTCAACAAAGTAGGAGATGGGGGTTGCATATGGTTTTGAGGATAGATGGCAAATTTTTGGCATGGTTGTGAGACCGTGTCAGATTAGGGACCATGAATTTGAAATGGTACCAATCTGCAAGGGTGTACAGTTTTCTGTGATAGGCCCCTACTGACTAATTAGATAAGACCTCAAGGAATGGAGGGTGTTAGGGAGGTGAGTTCATATTATCAACCATGGGCATCCAACCTTGTAGGGAACAAAGAGGCCAAGAAGGACCTGGATGATGGGTGAAAGTAGAGGATCAAGGAACTAGAAGCCTCAAAGAAGTCTAAAAGCAGTGATGGTAGGGTGAAGGGGTGTGAAAGATAGCGGGAAGGAAGGTCCTGGAGGGAGATACTGAAGCTCAATGTTTTAGAAGAATAGTAACCCCAGGTTGTGGCAAGATCCAGGAAGTGAACAACTGAATCAGATAATCAGATAGTATAGAAGGTGTGTTTTGTGTGTGTTGTCTGCATTCATACTGCATCTCCTGGGACTATGACAGGGCTTGGGATAAGAGGAAGACAGTGAGCCAGGATTCAATTGCTGGAGGGGCTGGCAAATCAAAGCCAACATGGATGGCCAGAGATGCCACAAAGATGGCAGAGACCTCACAATCATGATAGTTTTATAGAGGTCATGGAAACAAACCATCTGGAATTGTCAGTGAGGAACCAGGAGAATGCCCCCCTTCATCACAGTCCCATGGCATATAAGGAGGTATATCAACCTCCCCACAAGAGAGCTGTGGAGGGAAATGGTTGACTAGGTTTAGTCAAGGCAAAGAGGTAGAAAGAGTAATCTGGAAGGAGGCTGAGGTTGTAGAGGAGCTTATTAATAATTAAACAATCATTTCACAGAATGTAGTGGAAAGTGTATTTATAAAGTGCTGAGGGGAAATGGAAGAAGGGAGTTCCTAATCAGCTTGGTAGCTTGGGAAGAATCAGGAAAACCTTCTATGGGGCTATATGATGAGGATCCTGAAAGACAGTCTCTAGTTAGCTAGGTCAAGGGGGGAGGGAGAGAAAGAGGAAGGGAGGGGGAGGTAAGTGCCAAGGTTCAAGCCAAGGGATAGTATTTCATGGAGATATGGCACCTCTGTGATATTGGCACCAAGTGGCTGAAGTGAAGAGTATGCTTCTGATCAAACTGTAAGAATATCTCTTACTGGCCAAATGGAGCCGAGGTAAGAGAAAAGAAGCATGGTGTTGATGAGAGTTTCATAGGCCTCCCCAGAGATCTTGTACCAGATGCAAAATTTTATTCTAGACCATCTTGTTACCAGCCATGGACTCTATCCTGCTCCTCTTGTCTTGTCTAAAAGTCTAACCTTTTGTGTTTGACCTAATTTGCTAGTCTTGTTGAAAGGTGCAGATGTTCCTTTCTCTAACGACTTTGAGGTCTTGACCTTATGTGGTTTCAGCTATATTGCAGGAAGAAGCTCTAAGCAACAACCATCCTGGAGCCAGCAGCTCTGAACTGGCCCAGACTGGCCCAGACCACAACCACAAGAATAACACCTGCGCAGATAGGCAGAGAGTTGTACTAAAGTAACTTGCCTTCATTAACATTGTAAATTCTTCTCCTCTGGGAGGGGCAAAGCAGCCATTTTTAGATCATGCAATGTCTGTAAAAGCATGATTTGAAACCATACCTGTGCAAGCTTATCCCCACCTCTACATGTGAAAATGAAACTTCCCCTTTGAATATTCATTCTCTACCCCAAATAAAGATACCCACCTCCCCGTGCTCAGGGAGCCATAACTTTGTGAAATTATTCCCTATGGTCTCTGTATTCGTTTCTGCATGCTGCAAATAAAATTTCTGCTTTGTGAGACAACTACTTCTGGTGCAGTTTGATTTAACTCACCAAGAAGGGGACACACATTTGATCCAGTTACAATCTGACAATGGGGGGATTGCCAGTATTAAGTTAAAACATAAGCCACAAATCTTGCTCCAAAAAGAACATACTCATGTTAAACTCATCTAGCTCTTTATTAAAAAGTTTTATGCTTATAATGGACTTAAAATAGAGAGGAAACAACAAATTGTCATCTCTGTGCTGTCATGCCTGGATTACATCCTGTTCTCTGTGCCTGCCCATTCTCTCGACCTCCCCTTCCCTTTTCTTGCCTGTCCACCCCTTCCATTCTCTCTCTCTCTCACTTCCTCAGACTGCTGTTAAACCCAGGCATCACAGATTTGGTACAACTGAATTGATGGATTCTAGGGACATTTTAAAATGATTTTCGTATAATCTTGCCTTGAAATTCCTTGTTTTTCTTTCCTTGTCACAGTGGTCAGTTTTGTGTCCCAGTTGTGTTGCATAGAGCATGGTTCATAGGTATGGGTTATATTCATTCATTGAATGAATAACTGAGTGAACGACTATATGAATGAATGAATGGAAGGACAAACACATTAATTAATTATGTATTTAGTTTCAGCAAAAGAGACAATGAAAGCTCAGAAGTGCCAAGGAACTTGAACAGCAGGCAGCAGCAAATGTTTGCTTTTTTTTTTTTTTTTAATCTACAAGTCAACATTGTCAAAAGCTTGAGTCATGTTGACTTCATGTGAGAAAGAAAAGGAAAAAGAGACAAAGAAGAGGAGAGAGGGGTGTGATAATTTAAAGTTCAATTCTCAAGTGGCAAGTGTATTCTACTGTAATTTACTTCAGTTGCTTCTAGAACAATGCATGTGGTTTTTCACAGTTCTTTCCTCAAGGATCCCAAACTGTTCATATAGAATTATACACTGATGGGCCGGCCCCGTGGCTTAGCGGTTAAGTGTGTGCGCTCCGCTACTGGCAGCCCGGGTTCGGATCCCGGGCGCGCACCGATGCACCGCTTCTCCGGCCATGCTAAGGCTGCGTCCCACATACAGCAACTAGAAGGATGTGCAGCTATGACATGCAACTATCTACTGGGGCTTTGGGGAAAAAAGAAAAAAGGAGGAGGATTGGCAATACATGTTATCTCAGAGCCGGTCTTCCTCAGCAAAAAGAGGAGGATTGGCATGGATATTAGCTCAGAGCTGATCTTCCTCACACACACACACACAAAAAGAATTATACATTGATGATGTGCAGCAGATGGTAGCACTTTTCATGGGTCAGCAATATAGAACAAGATTTTTGGGAAAAAATAAAGCATATATAGGGCATGAAATCTTTATTTAAAAATACTGCAGAAGTAAAATCAATATTAAATCGGGGGTTAAGCCTTCTAAGTCTCAAATACCTTGATGATAGGAAGGCAGACTTTTAACCACAAGTACATTGTTCACTCTGAAGCAAAGTGATAACTGATATGTTTTAAAATGCCAAATTTGAGCCTTACAAAAGGGGAGCTGTAATGGATGGAAATCATTTGGATTTTTACTTTTAGATTGTTCCTTTATCAGATTTTTTTAATGATCAATTCACAGATGTTAGCCAAGTGAAGGACATTTACACACAGACACAATGCTTTTAGATTACTGATTAATAGCACTAAATGACTTCCTGCGTTGTCCTTGGCTCCATTATTTCTGCGTCAACAGAGTACCTCAGAGTCTCTTGGTATTATCAAGTCTTCACCATTTCTAAACATTTAACTACTTTACTTGGATATTTATAATCAGGTTAAAAGCATGAACAATGTCGGTAGTTTGAGTACTTGAACTGCACAGGAAAATGCAGACCCACTGGTTTTTGAGAGGGACAGTGCTTGCCCTGAAACTTCCAACAGGCCTGTGAAACTTCCATCTGGGTGAAGGAGCAGAGGCCAGTTTAGCACTTAGTTTCTTTTTAGATCTTCATTCCTTCATTTAGATCTTCATTTAGATCTTCATTCCTTAGCCATGCAGATGAATAATAACTGCTTGAATGGGGATAAAAAGCATTCCGTTGCATCTTTGCATATAATGAAAAGTCCCCTGTCTTTGGCTCTTTGATTTCCTGCATGAAGCCCACATGGATTTTACTACATTAAGAAAGAGCACTAGAAAAAACAGAAGGGCATATTTGCTTAAATTGCTCTTTGTATCAAAAGAAACACCCCAGTGGGGTTACCACTGGGTCAGGCCACACTCTGCTTTTCACCAAGGCTGAATCAAGGGCAGATGAATTCCGAAGGCAAGGTGGGTTTAGATTCTTTGAGCACTGTTATTTTAATCAAGTTTTGCCTTCTTGGCAAAACTGTCTCTGAGTCCTTCTACTTGATTAGCAACTGAAAGATACATAAGAAAGGGATAAGAAATACTGAAGAGTGCTCAACTATTAGGAAATGACCCTCAGATTTAATTTCCAAAGAATAACACTGCTCTGTATGGGAGGAAATATGGTCTAGAAGCATGGTCTAGAAGTGTGGTCTAGAAGCATCGTCTATAAGCATGGTCTAGAAGCATAGTCTCTGACTCTAGACTATTTGGTGTGGAATCTTGTCGCATTCTGTGCTTCAGTTTCCTCATCTGTAAAACGAGGAGGACGGTACTGGGTGGCTGTGAGTGTCAACACTTGTAAGGCACTAGGACTGTAGTCAGTACTATGTGTATTAATGATGATGATGATGTACCAGGTACTGCATTAGGTGCTGAGAATACAGAGATTGATAAAATACTGTGTCTCTGCCTCTGGGGAGCTTAGAGTCTTTCAGTGGGAGGCAGATAAATAAAAAGAACCAAATATTACAGGTGTAATAGGGAAGTTCTATAGAGTTCTGGGAGAGGGGTACAAGGGACAATATGGTGAGTATGGCCTGGGTAGTGGGGAGAGATGCTTTGAGGAAAGGCTCTTGAGCTGAATCATGAAATATGACTTATGTGTTTGCAGGTAAGAAAAAGGGGCAAGAAGAGGCTTGTGAACATGTGACTGAAGGCCCGGAGTCAGAACAGTATGGTACATTCATAGAGCTGCCAATCTCAGACTGTGATCAGAGCACAGAGTGTGTGTTTCCCGGGGGCAGAGTGAGAGGTGAAGCCCTACAGGGGGACGGATGTCCGAGTCCAGCATTGCAAAGAGGGGCCCGTGGGCTGAATTTTGAAATTAGATGTGTTTTGTTCGGCTCATTCAGTATTTTTAAAAAATAATCTTATTTTAAAATTTTGGATTTTTTACATGGAAAAATCTGGATTACCAAGCTTTCTAGAAAGTTTAGAAGGTCTGGCAGTACTGTTCTAGTACCAGCACAGCACCGATGGATGACATGTGCACTGCCCAGACCTCTGATCTGGGTTGGTCGCAGACCTCTCCCCCTCCGGTTCAGTCATGAACCTCACCTCCAACCTGTCAGCATTTACAACTCTGATCTTTGTATAACACTGTAAGGAGTTCTGATTTTATTCTATGGGGCATGCAGAGCATTGAAGTGTTTTAAGCATGAAATTCTACTGTGATCTAAAATGCATTTTTGTGTGGAGAATGGATTGAAAGACAATATGCTAAATTGTTTTCAGCTTTCAACAAAAGTTTTACCCTAAGAAGTGACTGGACACACACCAGGGCAATTGAATACCATTGGCTTTTGCTATAAGATTTGATTAGAAAATAAAATCCATTCTTTGAAAATGGTGACCTTTAATCTTGTTCTGGAGGAGCCATCAATCTTCCAGTCACCTCTGTGTTATTTTTATTTTTAAAGGTATGCAAAAAGTCTAGGATTTTAAGAGGAGAACTTAATCTAGTTTGGTAGCTCCTTTATGCATCAATAGATGGTCCCCTTACGGTTAGTAATGAAATAAAATCAGATCTTAACACACCTGGAAAGGGCTAAGGGGAGTGCATACATTTCAACAGGGGAGGAGGGTGGTACAAAACAGTAACAGTTACTGATTGGCAGCAAACTATTTCTGGCAGAGTGCGTTTGCCATTTAAAACCTGCTCTTACTGGTAGAGACATCTCCTCATCTTCAGAGAATCCATGACTTCTTGGGGAAAAGGCATATGACTCAAATTGCATGGTAGATACAAATAAGCCTAGGGCTTTCCTGGCTTGTGGTTCAGGCCCCAGGGAGGTTAGCAGAGGCAAGGCCGAAGCTGCTGTGCTGGGATCTGAGTGCAGAGTGATGGAAAGGTTCCTGAAGCATCTCATACCCACTTCCCTTTGGTCCAGGGAGTGGGGGCAGGGAAGCTAATCATGAGAGGGGTGAAATAATCCTGTACTCATGCTCTGGCTTTCTGTAAAAGGACCAGCTGGCTTGTAGCAGGAGAGCTGTGCCAGCAGGCAGTAGGCTGGAGACCCAGGGAAGAGCTGATGTTACAGCCTTGAGTTTGAAGGCAATCTGGAGGTAGAATTCCTTGTTCCTCAGGGGACCTCAGTTTTTTATCTTAAGACCTTCAACTGATTGGATGAGTCCCTTCCACACTATGGAGGGTAATCTGCTTTTCCAGTCTACTCATTTGAATGTTAATCACATGTAAAAAATAGTTTCACCTGACCAAAGGGAAGTGGATGTGAGATGCTTCATGAACATTTCCATCACTCTGCTCTCTAATGCAAGCACAGCTGCTTCTGCTCTGCCTCTGCTAACCTCCCTGGGGCCTGAACCACAACATTTAGACTGATGTTTGACCGAACAACTGGGCTCCATAGCCTAGCCAAGTTGATACATGAAACTCACCATGGCACAGGCTGGTCCGGGTATCATAGGCTGGAGAGAGGAAGGAGACTCTGCTCCTGAGCTATGCCCATCTCTGAGAAACCAAGTTTCAACTTCTGAGTTACGTCTGATATTCATTGAACAAATGTAAAGAACCTGCTATGTGTAAAGTTCTTGCCAATTCTGCTCTGCTTTTAGGGTGTCTATCGCTATTGTCAATACTTGCAGGAAGGGAAACTTGAATGAATACGACACAGATTTTGGCCTCCAAGGAACTTATAGTCTTGTGGAGGAAATCAACCTGCAAACGAATACCTGTCATTCAGAGCAGAGTGACACCAGGGTGTACCTGAGGTGCAGGGTGTGGAGTTCATGGCCCAGAAGAAACAGCAAGGAATTCTGTTTTGTGGGTTCAAACAACCAGTCTTTGGAAAGAAGGAAATTAGAGGATATTTTTTTCCTCAAAATTTTTTGTGAGAATGCTCTAGAAATAATTCCTGGAAAAGACATGCTAATAGAATCTTACAGCTGGATGGGACCAACTAGAGGTCAATATATTCTAACCTTCCACTTGACATAGAAATTAAATCCTAAGCAAAACTCCCATCGCTTTAAAGAAGTAAATTCCCATTTCAATGCCAGGCAGCAGACACTTGCATTCATTTCTCTTCATGATCACTTTAGGAAAACCAAACACACTGACTGAAAAAAATGCACTTTAAGCTATTAAAGTTGACGTCTGTGAAATCCTTCCTAAACATTTGTTCAAATTAAGTGTTAAAAATTTTACACTGAATCATATTTTACTTACCAAAAATCCTTCACCTCAATGAATCTTTCTTTATCCCCTTTCTAAGTAGATTAACTTTCTTAAAAATAAATTTAAAACCCTATGGTTTCTTTTAAGGGAAGTCTCAACCAGTATCAAATAAAATATGTCATGAATATTATATGTAAATTTTCTCTCTCAACATAGCAATGCCTCTTTAAATGTATTAAATTTATTATATTATAAATTATATATATAAATTTTTCCCCCTAGCATGGCATTAAATATAGTTAATGTAATTTAGTGTTTTGTATGTTGTAGAATAAAAAATCCCATGAGGAGAATCTTAAAAGGTTTTACAAGTATGCCCTGGAGTAGATTTTAATCATTGTCCTTTTCTTCATCTGGCCACTAAGAGAAAGCAAGACTGTGCGTTGACATGACTTTATGCAGAGTTGAGAAGTGTTAGCAAAGTTTGGCCCTGACTGGCTGCTGACATCATCCTGTCCCAGAAGCCACATTGTCCAACTGCTGGTCGTCATGGGGAAGGCATTCTGGAGCCTCCCCTCTGGGTGGTTTTGTTTGGTAGTCAGTAATGCCAGAAGGATAAATTCCTGACTTCCTCCTACCCACGAAACACCTTGCTGAACATCCTGTACACTCTCCAGTTCACCCAGATGAGAATCTAAGGGAAAAATCAGCCAAGTCCAAACAGTTCTCCACGGACTCCCAGAGAAGAAAAGCAATTTCAAACCCAAAGTAGTTCAGTGGAGCGTGTTTTCACTGAAAATTAATCACTGTTGATTTGTTGTGTCCTTCTTCTGTCTCAGGTCTCTTTCATCTCCATTATTGCCGAAGACTTGTAGGAAAAGATCCTGAAATGTTTAAACCTTAATATACTAAAAATAAAAACACAATAATGATTCTTAGGAATGAGCTAGAGAAGAGGACTAGTTTGGAGTGATGGATCAGTACTCTGGGTCCGTCAAAAATGTCACCACATCCGGTGGTCTCACGCTATGCAAGAGAAATCAGTGGATTTTTCCTTTAAAGGGAATCTAAACTGCGTATGTGTGCTGGATGACACTCAGATTTACCTTTGTTGTTGAGTGAAAGCAAAAAAGAAAATGCTGGCATCTGGCAAAAAACTCAAGGTAGAACTTCCTGCAGGCTTTTGTTTAGGAAAGGGGAAAAAAATACCCAATTGTTGTAACACATGTTTTTTTTTTTTTTTTCTGAGGAAGATTCGCCCTGAGCTAACATCTGTGTGCAATCTTTCTCTATTTTGTGAAATCATTGTCCTTTCCTCATCTGGCCACTAAGAGAAAGCAAGACTGAGCATTGAAATGACTTATGCAGAGTTGAGAGGCATTAACAAAGTTTGGCCCTGACTCGCTGCTGACATCATCTGTCCCAGAAGCCACATTGTCCAACTGCTGTGGTCTCCACCACAGCATGGCTGACAAGTGGTGTATATTCATACCCAGGAACCGAACCTGGGCTGTGAAACGGAGCACACCAGACTTAACCACTAGGCAACCCGGCCAGCCCCCTGTAACACATTTTTTTCTAGTTTGTGCCTCCGCAACTATCCACACAGGAAACATGATTTTCTATGATTTAATTGTAGTTCTTTCTCCAGCGTGGGAGCATGCACCTGGGTAGAGTGCAGTGTTCACCAGGTTAATGAGAACACACGAACATAATCTTCATCCCAGCGTGCATGATAGAGCTGATTCTTCCAGAGAGCCAGCTCTATTAACTCTCCCTGAATCGGGTTATGGTGGAGACTGGTGCATCAGGAATGATAGCAGAAATGGGGTGCTAGTCCTTGTTTTCCCAGCTTCTTGTACATAAATAATTCTTACAGTTAGAGAAACCCCCATGGAAGTAGGCTAGAGATCTATTTTCACACCTTTAGCGTTCTCTGAGTGCAAAAGTTTTCAGAAAAGTCCTTTGCTAATCATTTAAGCAATGTCTCAACCACAGGACAGAACAGCTTGGAAAAGAAGAATTGATAGTTCTGTCATCATGAGGCCAGATTGCCAGGGGTTGAATTCTGACTGTGCATATTCTGACTGTAGCTGAGTGACCTTGAAAAAAGTTATTAAACCTCTTTGGGCTTCAATTTCCTCATCTATAACATGGAGATACTAATAGTACCTAATTAACTGGGTTGTTTGAGGATTATGTCAGATAAAATATATAAAGCACTTAGAACAGTGCTTGGCATTAGTAAGTGTTTAGCAAATATTAGCCACTATTTTGTGTGTGTGTGTGTGTGTGATGAAGATTAGCCCTGAGCTAACATCCATTGCCAATCCTCTTTATACGGGACATCACTCCAGCATGGCTTGACAAGCATACATCTGCGCCGGGGATCTGAACCTGGGAACCCTGGGCCACCAAAGCAGAGTGTGCAAACTTAACCCCTACACCACTGGGCCGGCTCTGCCACTATTTTTATTAATTTTGAAACAATTATATTAAAAAATTTTAGTGCCTCTTAATCTTAGTCCAAATTCCACATCCTTTTATTGGGTGTAATCTCAGTGCACATATAACTTTAAACTTACGTATTTTTTCATTATCTGCATAAATATTTTTCATGTGGCTGCATAGATTTCCTAAGTATTATTTTTAATAGCTCCAGGAAGTTGATGTACTGTCATATACTCCAGCAGTCCAAGAATGCCACATGATACATAACCATCCCTTTGTTGTAATTTGTACAGATTGTTCCTGTTATGATTTTACAATTATAAATAAAACCACAATGAACGTCTTGGAACATTTTGTATTCACTCTATTGATATTTTTACTGAGGAAGCAGCGTTATTAAACATAAAGGTATGAACTTGAAGATAGTGACATTTCAGCATAACTTTCCAAAATAGTTACCATAAGTTACAACAACACAAGTATTGTGTGAATCTTTTGCTCCATATCCTTACTAGCATGTGGATTATTACTAACCCAGTTTGGCTCATTTGATAAGTGTAAACTAATATTTTGATTGTTTGTTATTTTATGTTTATTTTCTTTACAATTTATATCTTTTTTGTGTGTGAAGTCATTGTTCAGATCCTTTGACCCCTTAACTATTGGGGTTATATTTCTTATACACTTGAATACGGATACTAACTCTTTTCCATATTTGATGAAAATATTTTCCCTCTCAATTGTTGTTTTGTGATTTACATATTTGTGATTTTACAAATTTTTGTATATTTGAATATTTTCCTTTGAATCTTTTTATTGCATCTGGGTTGCATCCAGATTGGATTATCTTGTTCTGTTTTTTTTTTTTCCTCATAAATAAATTCTCAACTTTGGAGTTTATCTTGATACATAGCATAAGAAATTAAAAAAATATATTCTAGCAAATCATCATATTAGATTAAACACCTGGTATTTGGTGTTTTGAGATACAGTATTATAACTAAGGGAGAAATACAACAGGATTTTACAAGAGGCTGAGAGCAGACGACAGATTCTTTGAGTAGAGAGTCTCTTTGCATTTGCTTTGTGTTAGAATGCCCCCATTCCAAACAACAAACTCCAAAGAAAGCAAAAAACCTGTGCCCCAAATAGAGCACAAAGTTTAGAACTAAAGCCAGTGCTGCGGTCTCATTGTCTCCTTGGGTTAGCTGATCTAATTTATCCTTTCTTTTCATGAAATTAATCTTAAGCATACACCTTGTTCACACTTTAGAATCAAAGGATGCTTAATGCAGTTAGTGCAAGCTACAAATATTGATTTCTTAATGTAATGCTTAAACACGTATATTATGGCACCAATTCCTGGCAGAAACTATTATAATTTAATTCTTTTAATAAGCGAAAAATGAAAGTGCTGTTTGCGGTTAGAAATGTAAGTGTACTTAGTGATAGGTCCAGCCTGGTAAGCTTGCAGTCCAGACTTGCTAACAAAATACCACGCCTCACTTGGTCACTTCACTCTAGACATGACAAGCCTTGTCTTTGGCTTTTAAGTATTTCGTTGCAGTACATCAAACATTTATTAAGCACCTCCTGTATACCAGACACTCTGCTAGGTGCCGGGGGTCAAAAGATAAACAAGAAAAAGATTCTGTTGGGGGCATTTAAAACCTATTATAGACAGGCACATAAATAGATAATTGCAATATAATTCATTCAGTCTTGAGATTCAGACCATTTAACTGCTTGTGTCAAAGATTTGCAGGCGGCCCATAGTTCACTCCTTGTAGGACTTTTCTCCTACTCTCTTTCATGTTGTCCCTGGTCCAACTTAAAAGGGCTTCAGAGACTTGCAGGCTCCCCTCTCACTACCTCACCCACCCATTTCCTCCACCTGCTTCATCATCACATCCTACCTAAGCAGTCTGTCCCAAGAAGGAAGCTACGCTTAGAACTAACTTGTCACTTTTCCCTAATCATCACATCTCACACTCTCACTGGCCTTTGTCACCACAGTCCAAGCCTCTCAGATCAACACAGGGACTCTCATCCGTACATTTCTGTATATCTCTTTGTCTGACCTATTCTCCCATTCCTTCCCAAAATGCAGTCCGTTCCCATGTGGCTTTTGGAACTCAGAGCTTGAAGAGGAAAATCTCTTTTACCTTCAATCTCTTCTCTGAATTCTCTTCTCAAACTATTCTCTGAATACCTTCACCTTCTTGCTCTAAGACCTGGCTCTCTCCCTGCATCCCGCTTACCTGCAGCCCTTTCAAATGCTGGCTGTTTTTGCTTCCACAGCCCGCATTTCCAGGTCCTGGAGGTGGGAGTAGAAAAATAGGTATGCTCCTTGCTGCTCATCATTGCTTCTCTTTCAGAAACCCCAGTTCCCTTGGGGTTACATTAGACGGCTTTCGTTTCCTATCCACCGTCATTCTGCTTCACGCGTGGAAGATTTTAGCAACCGGCTTGCTGCATTTCCCTCCACCACTACTCTTGACATCAATTTTGATGACTTCAACATCTATATAGATCATTGGTCCCCAAATTTGGCTGCACATTTGAATCCCCTGGGGTCGTTTTTAAAGATTACCTGTGCTCAGGCCCTCCCCAAGCCCCAGAGATACTGATTCAATTACTCGAGCTAGGATTCAGGCATTAGGTACTTTTTTAAAAAAACTCCCAGGTTGATCTGAACGCGCAGGCAGGATTCAGAACCACTTACTTAAGAGATCAATTCTAGTTCCTTGACCTCCTCCCTCCAACATCTCTTCCTCCTCTCTGCCTCTGCCTGCCATGTTCACCCACTCCCACAGTCATAGCCTAGATCTTGTTATTATCAGTAACCTCCAAAATCTTGTTTTCCATCATCCCACGGCATCCACAGCATCTCTTCTTGCCTCCTCATTCAAGAGCAACACCATTCCAATAATTTGTGGATCCATCCCCTGACTTTTTCTCTGTCCAATTCTCTTCGCTTGTCTTAACTTCTTTCCTCACCCAGCTTAGATTCCATAGACCGTCAGCAGAACTCCCTGGCGTACACTCTCAACTCTTTTGTCCTTCTCTGTCTCCATTGTACTTCCCTGGCAAAACCGGAACCCTGGTTGTATTCAGCTCTGCCTCCTCCACCTCTGCATTCCAGCAGCCACATGGGACGGGAGAAAAACACATTTGTTTTCCATGTATGGCCACAAATCTCCAGTGGGTTCTCAGCACTGTAGGATAATTCCACTAGAATTCTCTGCTCAGGTTCCTGTCTGCTTTTTCAGAAGACTGTTTTATATGTTCTCCCTGTACAAACCTCCAACACTCCCTCCCAGGTTTCACTCTCAGCTGACAACCTTGCTTTTTAAAAATTGGCTAAGAAAAATAGAAGCGAGCAGAAGAGAACAGCTTCTTTTTCCCTTTACCAAATATCCTGGCCTCCTCGCTCTGTACCCTCATGCTGTTTTCCCTTCAGTCACAAAGGATGAGAAGCTCCTGCTTTTCCTAAGGACAACCCCTCCACTCTGGGCCCCACTCCCTGCACATCAGCTTTTCCCTCTTACTTCCTCATTCTCATCAGCATGCAAATGGACCTCTCGTGTCAATAAAGCAGAAATGAACCTTTCCTAGACTCCTATCACACTCTCACTCTGGCTGCATTTCTGGGCTGCTCCTTATAGCTAGACTTACTGAGAGTGTTCTGTACTCACTATCACTTCATTTGTGATTTTGTCCTCACTACTCCCCTGAAATTGCTGTCAAAGTCACCAGCAATCTCATATCACTAAGAACAGTCGTAAATTTTCAATCTTCATTTTATGCAACCTCCCAGCAGATTTGGCACAATCATCATCCGCTTGGAAGTGGATTCCATTCTTCTCGGCCCTCCCGCATACCACACTCTCCTGGGCGTCCTTTCATCTCACAGCGGTTGCTTCCTGGTTTCCTCCGCACCCTCCTCCTCCCCTCCAGAGCTCCCAATGGTGGAGAGCTCCAGCTTGAAGCTCCTGGTCCTGCCCTCCTCACTGGCTGTACTCACGCCCTACGAGATCTCATCCAGGCACATGGCTTTAATTAGCATCTTCATGCTGATGATAATCCCTCTCCATCCTCTCCCCTAAGCTCCAGCTTTGAATATCTAAGTACCTACTGGATACTTCCACTTGTGTGTCTAAAAAGCATAACATGTTAAAACCAAAATTATTTATTTTTCCTTCTCAAATCTGCACTTTGCACAGATTCTCTTGTTTAGTATATGGCATCACCATTGTCTGAGTTGCACAGTCAAATATCCAGGCGTCACTCTTTATTCTCTCAAACTTTACTTCTCTTCCATCAACAAGTCTTGTCAGCTGTACCTTCAAAACATATCTGAATCTGGGCCAGCCCCGTGGCTTAGCGGTTAAGTGTGCGCGCTCCGCTGCTGGCGGCCCGGGTTCGGATCCCGGGTGCGCACCGCCGCACCGCTTCTCTGGCCATGCTGAGGCCGCGTCCCACATACAGCAACTAGAAGGATGTGCAACTATGACATACAACTCTCTACTGGGGCTTTGGGGGAAAAAATAAATAAATAAAATTATAAAAAAAAAAAGCCCATTGTTTAAAAAGAAAAAAAAAACCTGAATCTGACAATTCCCACCACATCCACCTCTATCATTTTGGTCCAAGTTATTATTATATCTGGCTGGGGCATTAAATTCCTATGTAAACTTGTCTTCCTATTTTTGTTCCTGCATTCCTCCAATTAGTTCTCCACACAACAGCAGATTATGTTTTCAAAATATAAATTTGTTCATTAAACCTGCTTAAGACCCTCGCATGGCTTGCTATTACATTTTGAACAAGGAAACTCCTTACCAAGGCTTACAAGGCTCTCTGTCATCTGGCTCCTGCATCTCCTTCCTGGCCTCAGCTTTACTGGCTGCCCCATGCTCAGTCTGCTTAAGTCAAGCTGGGTGGTTTTGCTTCCTGGAACGCACCAAGCTTGTTCTCTCTTTCAGGTCTTTGTACTTTTTGTTCATTCTGTCGAGAACGCTGCTCTCCTAGATCTTCACGTGGCTCATTCCCTTATTTCATAGAATGAAAAGAAATACCCAGACTCTCTATCTAAAATGAAGCCACGGTGGCCCAGTCATATTCTATTCCCTTACTTTTCTTTACTTCCTCCATGTTACTCATCACTACCTGAACTGAACTCAAATATTTTTCTTACTTTTTTATTATTTGTTTCTGTTGCTAGAATGTAAACATCCTGAGAGTAGAACTTTTATGTCTTATTTATAGAGGCACCTCCAATGCTTAAAAATAGCCTAGGATCTAGCAGATTCTCAATAAATGTTTGTTCAGTGAATGAATGAAAGGTGCAAATTATCACTAAAACTGACTTAAGTATTCATGCAAAGAGGTTACGTTACTGATATTACTTTATTACTTATTAAAAACCAACATATGACTATTCATGCATTCATGTACCACCTGAAACTGTCTTGTCTGCCCTGGAACACCACTGCAGTTACCACACTTTGATTAGCACTATTCTCAGCCCTGTGAACACATGACTGCTGCTGACCCTGACTGGTTCAGCCAGGGGTGGGTACCTGGACAAAGAACCACCCGTCTATTGTTTGTTTACTGACTAAACAGTGGGCCTGGTTTGAAAATCTGGCCAAAAGGGGCATTACCACTTAGTTAGCTTGAAGCCTGTTTCTGGGTAGGATGGAGTAGCTGGCAGAAGGCCATCATTATCATCTTGTTGATAATATTAGAAAATGTAAAACACCTTGAATGTGCAACATTAGAGGATTGGGTAAAAACATAGTATAGAATGTTATGCAGTCATTAAAATGATGCAAATAAAGACTTTTGAAAGATGTGCTTACTATATAATGTGTATTGTCAAGTGAAAGAAGCAGAGAGCAAAAGTTGTTGATGCAGTATGACTCCAATTTTGTTAATTCTCTCTTTCTCTCTATATACTTTTACAAGAAAAAAAAAAAAGAAATATACCAAAAATTTATTAGGGCTTCTTTTTTCCTGGATGGTGCCATTGAGGATTGTAGGAATATCCTCATTATAAGTGATTTTATTTTTTCCTTATACTTTTATGATTTTTTTCAAATTAAATTAATTTAATTAGAATAAAAAACTATATTACTTATAAACCTTCCACAAAAATAACGCCATAAGATTTTATGCATGTTTAAAAATTATATTTGTACTTTTGCATTTGTGCATTACATTAAAACTATATACATAAAATATATATAATTATATATTGCATATATATTTCTATCAAGTAAAGAATTAGAATATATTGTATATATTATGTTTGCACACACACACACACGTGTGTGCACACACACGCACACACACATAACTTCATCATTTAGTGAATTACTTGGCAGCCCTTGAACTACTATTTCATTTTAAATTCTTTTTTTTTTAATTTTATTTATTTATTTCCCCCAAAGCCCCAGTAGATAGTTGTATGTCATAGCTGCACATCCTTCTAGTTGCTGTATGTGAGACGCAGCCTCAGCGTGGCTGGAGAAGTGGTGCGTTGGTGCGTGCCCGGGATCCGAACCCTGGCCTCCAGCATCGGAGCGCGCGCACTTAACCGCTAAGCCACGGGGCGGCACTGTTTTAAATTCTGAGTTGTAGGGGCTGGCCTGGTGGCGCAAGCGGTTAAGTGCGCGTGCTCCACTATGGCGGCCTGGGTTCGCTGGCCTGGAACCCCGGGCACGCACCAACGCACCGCTTAGCAAGCCATGCTGTGGCGGCGTCCCATATAAAGTGGCGGAAGATAGGCACAGATGTTAGCCCAGGGCCAGTCTTCCTCAGCAAAAAAAGAGGAGGATTGGCAGATGTTAGCACAGGGCTGATCTTCCTCACACAAAGAATAAGAGAAAATAAAAAATTCTGAGTTATGATTTTATGATAATCCCTTTAAATGACTGCCAAACATTTGCTTTGTGTTCCAAAGAAAGTACGAGATAAATAAGTCTAAGTCATTTTATGAGAATTTCATAATTATATATCATTTTATGAGAATTTAAAAGTTAAAGTCCAATTGTTTAAAGATCAAACTGTGGAACTGTGAGAGCTTCATTTTAACATTATTATTCAATTTATAAATTCAAATGTATCCCTGGTTAGATTATAATGACCTCCTCTTTAACCCCTAAACGCTGCACGCATACAAAGTATAAAATTCAGCTCTTTCACAGTAAGTCTCTAAGAGTGGTTTGTTATAATTCAAGTATTAAGGCCTAGGACTGACAATTATTTGAAATAACAGCTTAAAGATTATATAGAAGAGAGTAATAAAAAAGCATTGTGAGTTGAAAAAATTAATGGGATTAGTTTGTATTTAATTAGGAAGTCCTTCATGCTGTTTAAAATTCAGGTTTAGTCATTAATTCTTTTATTTATTTGACAAATATTTACAGAGCATCCGTTGTGCCAAGTGCTGAGAATTCAGTGGTGGAAAAGAGGGATGAACCCCGCCTTCTCGAAATAAACTGTGTGTTAGTCGATTAATTGCACAATTTATCAGTAGGCTATAATTATGATACATATTCGGAAGCTGAGGTGGGGTCAAACATTAAGTTTGAGGTAGAGTATGGGATCTCAAGAGATCCTCTCTTTTAAAGGAATATTTAAAGCTTCTAAACCCTATTGACCTGAATTGCTCTGGCAGAGAATGGAATCTGTTTTTCTTTGCAGCCTAGTTGAAAACTGATCGTATAATTAGACACCAACGTGCTTGAAATTCCGTACTTATTCCTCCAGGACATCCCACAGGAACGAGAGCAAAGCCAGGGACTTGCCAACCTGTCAGAAGGGTCTCCAGATGGAGTGCTTCTGATACCCTCAATGTCATGGCCCCAAATTATTATTTGACTACTGACAAATGGTCAAAGTGGGCAAATGATCAGACGTCCACTGATCATTCTGAACCGACAAACGATTTCTGTGGGAGATGATGGATGAAGGAGCAGAGATAAAGGGAGAGACTAAGAAGAAATTACAAGAAAATCACTTCCCATTTTTGGATCCCTACTATGTGCCAGAAATATTCCATGTGTTACATCTAATTCTTGTGAGAACTCTGCAGCACAGACACCATCATAATGTAAGATGAGGAAACTGAGGCCAAGAAACACATAAGGAGCCACTCAAGGTTACTTAGCAAATACATAGTAGATCTGTGATTAAAATTCAGGTCTTTCAAACTCCAGAGCTAGCCCTATTTTTAAATACTTCAGTGCTCCACGGGCTAGAAATGGGAGAGTAACTGTAAAAGAAGGTGTGAGTGAATTATAATTATGGTAAAATGCAAGAATTAAGGATGCTAGCAAATAAACCCAGCTCATATTATCTGAATGTATAACTGCCTAATTTGATTTATTGCTGGGACTCATAGCTATTCTAACTGCAGTTTGCTTTTTTATTTTTTTACCCTCCTCTACTCCGCTCCTGCCAGGAATTGGTTCACCGGGAAGCTCAGCACGTCTTATGGATATTGGCCATTGTGGTAGATTGGATTTTGGTTTCAATTCTTCCTTCTCCAATGAAAGATTCATGTCATCTCCTCCCTGGCCTTGCTGTCATATGAGTAAAGTGTGTTTTTCCTACTCTTTGACTTTGGACTTGGACACGTAGCTTGCTTTGGTAATGGGAGGTTGGTGACACAAGTAGAGACGAGAAATGTGCTTGAACGGTTCTGCTTGCCCTCTTGTGCTCCGTGCTCCACCATAAGAAGAACATGCCCGGGATAGCTGTTTCCCGTCAGCCTAGCCCCAGAACAAAGACACTTGGAACAGACTTGAACTGAACCCAGGAGCCAAGGCCAGCCAACCCACAGCCTGAAAGAGAGCTAGATTAGCCAAACCATGTCACGTACAGATCCACAAGTGTAAGAATAAATGCTTATTGCTGTAAGCTGCTAAGTTTGAGAGATCATTTGTTATGCAGAAATATCGTGCCTCCAGCTGACTAATATAGCCATGGTGTGCACATAACATTACTGCAGATGCATAAGAAGAAAAATAGTCTTCCTGATCTTTATTCTTTCTAAGTCAACCAAGAAAGTCAGAAATGAAGGGCCATCACTAAGGGATGTGAATACGGCCGGAGCAGATGTGAGAGAGAACTGTTCCTGGGTATTTATTTGCATGACCAGGGCAGAGCTTGAGGGTGAGAGTGGAGGAGAGCCCTGCCAGTGTGAAAGATCTTCCCCAACCAGACTCCTAAGCTGAGCCCTCGGAGCCAACCAAATGCTGCCTGCCAGGAGCTGGAAATAGGACGAGGAACAGGGGATCAAGGCACTGTTGTCCTGGCTCTCTGCTCTGCAGCCTTACAAATGAAATTAGTAAACGGCTAAACAGTTTTTATGGTACTAGCAGACTTCATAATAGTAACCACATTTCATTTCCCTAGAGAATGGTATTTCAAGCCAAATAGGGTTTAGGCCTCATTAGATATGTTGTTGTATAGTTTGCTCATGAAGTAAGCTATAGATTAAAGCCACTGGCATAAAGTACTAAAAATGAAGATGCTTGAGGCAATTTTAGTCTTGGTATAGATCATTGCCTGGTGAAGGATTTACCACAGAAATATACTATTCAGAGTTATGCAGGTGAGGATTTACTGTAATACTTAATAAACGCACGTATGAGGCTTATCATGAAACATACTCATGTGATGTGTCTGACACCCTTAAGGAATCTGGCAGGAACACGAAAGCTCTGGTACGTGTTGCCAAAGACATGAATATGAGGTGGTTTACTTCAAGAGAGACAACTATTTGATTTATGCAGTAAACAACAGAAAATAGCACTGTAGCTCAGTTAGAAACACCCATATGCTTAAATTAAACACCCAGTTTTAAGCCATTTTGTGATAGATTTAAACCATGTCGGACAGATTTCTTTGCTTGGCTAACTCCCTTTTATTGACTTCTTTAGTTCTTAGACTTCTCACGTGGAGTATTGTACTCAACCTGGGAGGATGCTTTTGCCACTTGAGTTATGTGAAATATTCATCCTATGATTGTGAGATGAAGATTTTTCAGGAAAATTCCATTATTACATGCAGGCAAATTTTCTAGATTTTAAAGCCTATGCTGTATGACTATAAGTGTAGTCAACCTGGGCTTCACATCCATTTTGGGGGAGGGGTGGCAGAAATAATAATGTGATTAAAGAAAACAAGTACAAACTTCACCTTATTGTCTTCTTCATGGTCCAAACTATGAGACTGTCTTATAACACAGTGTTTCTGTATTGAGGTAATTAACTCCCCTTAGCTGGGACTCCAAATTTCTCATCTAAAATTCAGGGTAATAATAGTACTTCCCTGGATTAGTTTCCTATTGCTGCTGTAACAAATTGTCACAAACTTAGTGGCTTGAAAGAACACATTTATCTTTCAGTTTTCCAGGTCAAAAGTCTGTTGTGGGTCTCATTGGACTAAAATCAAGATGTTTACAGGGCTCCATTCCTTCTGGAGACTGTAGGAGAGAATCTGTTTCTTGCCTTTTCCAGCCTCTAGAGGCTGCCACACTCTTTGGCTTGTGGCCTCCTTCCGTCTTCAACGCCAGCAAGAACCAGTTGAGTCTTTCTCACATTGCATCACTCTGTCACTGACTCTTCTGCCTCGCTTTTCCACATTTAAGAAGTTTTGTGATTACTTTGGGCCCACTCAGACATCCAGAATAATCTCTATTTTAAAGTCGGCTGATTAGCAACCTTAATTTCATCTGCTACCTTATTTCTCCTTTGCATTGTAACATAACACATTCATAGGTTTGGGGGATTAGGATGTGGACATCTTTTGGAGACCATTATTCTGCCTACCACACTCCTCTTGTATGGTTGTTGTGAGGATTAAATGAGACAATATGTAAATCTGGCCCATACCAAATACTCGATAAATGCTGCTTAATATTATTATCGTTACTTTGTGAAGGCAAGGTTTTGGTTGTGTTACCACAGACTGAATGCTCACCAATCGCAAATACTACCACTCTTCATATTCAGGTAAATATTCATGGGGATTGGGTTTTGAAAACTCCAAAGTCTTAAGCAGGCTCTGTTGCTAGGCATTCGGGATCTCAATATCTGCTTGGTGCATAAAGATGGAATCAGATAATTGGGAAATACCGTGATTCCCAGAACATGACTTTCATTGATAGGATGGTCATCATAGATATGCATAACAATTCATTTTTCAATGCGTATAAGGACCAAAATGTAAACTGGTACTCAATCTAGGTTGGTGTTTGATAGCTATGGGAGACAAAGTAATTTTTCAAATCATTTCTTGGCTCCAAGTGGTCTACTTGGTGTGGATCAGGGCCCCTGCCAGTGGATAAAGAGGATAGGGTCCACTCGTATTGAAAGGCATCTTGAGAACTGGACTCCAGCCATGGACAGCCTCAGGCCTAACTGTACAAATGGAATATACAATAGGAAACTGAAGTACAAGCTCAGTATTGAACCACAGAGCAAACAAGCCAGTTGCTGAGCAAAGAAAGCAGCCTGGTGGGATCATCTTGGTACAAAGATTATTCTGTTTAGGGACACAAGACTAATTCTAGATTGAACCAGTAGATGAGTCTGAAGCTCCAAATACTTAACTCCTCTGGCCAGGTTTGGTCCAGGTTGTGAGTAGGGTTTTACTTGTTGGTTTCAGCCCATAACTGACCAAACCTGGGAATGATGGTGAGTGACATGTCACTAGATTCATATCATAGTTTAACATCAGTCATTAATTTAGCAAATAGTTATTGAACTTTGTGTACATATGTATGTGTGTGTTGAGGGGTCTGAGGACAAAGCAGTACAAAGAGTACAGGTTTTATTTACAGACAAAATTGTATTTAAATTCTCCTTCTAAAAGTTACAAGGTTTATGACCTGGAGCAAGTTACAAACCTCTGTGAGCCTTCGGTTCTTCATCTGTAAAATTATGCACAAGTTTGTGTGAATTAAATGACATAGCATGGTAAAGCACCCAGGATGGCCTAGCACATGGTAGAAACTCAATTAATGACAAATGTATACCAATTTGACAACTGAGGATAAAGTTTTTTTTTTCTTTCCCACCTACTCTAACCAGGAACCAAGACCTTCGTCCTCACGGAGAGGAGAGCTATCTTTGTAGAACTGTACACAGACGCTGTGAAATGATCCTCCAACTTCCACGGTTACCTGTGCCTCTCTCTAAAGCCAACTCAAAATGTAACATTTGTATTCATTCTGTTCAGAATTCACTGAACTTCCTGGATCTTTGGATTATAGTTTTTCATCAAATGTGGAAATTTTTTTAGCTCATATGTCCATATAGATTTACAGATATACACATTTTTTTAACCCCTTGTTTTTCTTCTCTGCTGGAATCCTGATTACACACGTTACACTGCTTGATACTGACCTATAGATCACCGAAACTCTGTTCATTTTTTTCAGCCTATTTTCTCCCTCCTTTCTTAAGTTTCAATGATTTTTATTAAGCAATCTTCACACTGATTGATTCTTTTTTTCTGTGGTATGCAATCTACCGATAATCCCATCCAGTGAATTTTTGAGCTCAGATATTAAATTTTAAGTTTTAGGATTTCCACTGGTGTTTTTGTTCTTTTCAGTTTACGAATTTCTCCTGGAATTGCTCCTCTCTTCATTTATTGAAACCACATTCGAAATATTTATTATGATTATTTTAAGGTTTTTTTTAATGGATCAGCCTTGTGAGTCTATTTCCAGTAATAGATTTTTCTCTTGACTTTGGGACATATTTACCTGTTTCCTTACATTACTAGTAATTTTTAATAGGATGTGGGACATCTTAGATAACACATTGTAGAAACTCTGAATTATGCTACGTTCCTTTAAAGCATGAACTGGAAATCTTTTTCTGTCAAGCGTCAGATAGGAAGTGGTTAGGCTTTGTGGGCCACCTATGATTTTTGTTTCTTCTGCTTTCTCTCCTCCACTTCCTCCTTTTTCTTTTTCTTCTTCGTCCTCTTCCTCTTGCTCTGCTGTTTTTGCTTCTTCTTCTTCTTTAACTAAGAAGGTAAAAACCATGCTTATCTTGAGGGTCATACGAAAAACAGGCCATGGGCTGTAGTTTGCTAACTGTCACACTAAATAGAGTCAAGTTGTGTGCTAGCAGACAGTTAAATTATAGGCAGATCGTTTTGAACTCATGGGGTTTTTGCTACATCAGGACTATTTTAATTTTGTCCTCCATTCAAGAGAAAATCCCTCGGTTCCGGAAAGCAGTCTTTACTTCCAATGTGCGGCCTTTCTGGAATTTCAATGGAAAACACAAAATGTTTACGAACCCCCTCTAATTTGGTTGGACATGAACTCTAAACTGCTTCTCTGCAGCCAGTAGCAGCTGAAATATCTGGTGAGTCCTTCCAGCCTTTCAGCGTTTCAGTTTCCCTCTGGCTTCCTTGGAGTATTTTCCCCACACACATGCAGCTGAGGAGACAGCCAAGGATTTGAGGGTATATTTAGATGCAACATTTGAGGCCTCATTTTCTATAACTTCATCTTTTCTGGGAGGGAAATTCTTTCTTTCTTTCTTTTTTTTTGTGAGAAGATCAGCCCTGTGCTAACATCTACCAATCTTCCTCTTTTTTTTTTGCTGAGGAAGACTGGCCCTGGGCTAACATTCGTGCCCATCTCCCTCTACTTTACATGGGATGCTGCCACAGCACGGCTTGCCAAGCAGTGCTTTGGTGCGTGCCCGGGATCCGAACCGGTAAACCCCGGGCCGCCACAGCAAAACACGAGCACTTAACCCCTTGTGCCACTGGGCCCGCTCCAGGAAATTCTTTTTTTTTTTTTTTTTGAAGAAAAGCATGAAGAATTCATTTCAGAGGTAATTGATTTTAACATATTTTCTTTTTTTTCTTTTTTTTCTTGTGAAATGTTTGCTGTACATTATTGTTTATCAGTCACCATATAAATGCACTCCTCCACCCCTTGTGCCCACCCCCGACCCCCTCTAGCCCCTGGTAACCACCAAACAGTTCTATCTGTCCGTGTGTTGGTTTATCTTCCACATATGAGTGAAATCATGCACTGTTTGTCTTTCTCTTTCTGGCTTATTTCACTTAACATAATACCCTGGGAGGGAAATTCTTAATTTGACTCCTCAGACCAATAAAACTGCATATTTTTTGGAGCTCTATATTCCAAACACCACGGAAACCAGAGTGGGCCTCAGGGGCAAAACTATAAACCCAGTGTGATTCCCTAATTCCAAGGATCAAACCACCTCTAATTTCTGCCTGCTTTTGGTCACTCTCCAGTGCCTTTAATTTGTGCAGAGTATATAATTGCTTTCTGAGGAAGCGTTAGTCTGATGGAGGGTGTTCTGTCATTATTAGGCTCAAAGTGTCTGAGATCATAACATTTGAAATTCCATCAAAACTTTTCGAAGAAGGAATAAAAGCTTCATACTGAGAGAAGCACTGGAAAGGTGATAAAGGAGTTGAGACAGAGTGTGACCTGGTCTGATCTATGTTTTAGGCAGATCCCTCTGGTGGAATTGTGGATGATGAATTTGAGAGAAAAGTAAGAACTCGATGCAAGGAATCCAGTTAGGAGAATATTGTAATAATGCAGGTGAGAGAATCAAGGGCTAGAAGTGGTTTTAGAGAAGGAAAGATGGATTTGAGCAATATTTAGGAAATATAATTGGCTGAAATCAGAGATTGAGTAGATATCAGGGGTGAGGTCTAGCATGCTTCCCAGATTTTTATTTTAGTGCCTAATAGCAAGAACAAACTGTCACTGAGATAGGGAATATAGGATAAATCAGACTTTGGGGCAGAGGAAGCGAGGGGTTTGTTATTTTTGTCACATGCACACATCAGAGTAGGCTTCCAAACCCTTTACTCATTGTAGGTTTGTTATGGATATTTTTTAGGGAAAAAGAAAAAAGCAACCTAGAAATCTCAGTATTTCAAAATGATATATTGATTACTAGGATTTCAAATTCATTATGTTCCTCTCTAGTAATGTGAGCTTTCTAAAATATATTTCCAGCATATTGACACTGAGCAGGACAGAACTCCAACATTTACATTTAGTATTTTTATTTCCTTCAATCTTCTATAGCATTCCTTATACCTTTAATAGGAACTGTTGGTATGTGGCTGCTTTCCAGTATCTTTTACTCATCAATAATCTTTATAGATATAGAATATGTAATATATATTTTTAAAAGAACCACATATAAATATTGAAAATTCCCCATGCCATGAATAGATTAATATTCTGTACTCTTCTACTAAATCCTTTAAAATGGAATCTAATTATGGGAATCTCTTAAGATTTTGTTTGTTTCAATTGTTTCTATGTAAAGAAATATGTTAATTCTTTATATCTTTTAGCAGATACATCATGACATATAGAAAATATATTTTATTGCATGTCATTCAAACTACTTTGCATCAAAATTTTTCCAGCCTGTACTTTCTTGAATTATGCTAAGAAGATCAATATTTACACACTGATATTTTATAGTAGTAAAAGTGTGAGCATTGGATTTCTTCCTATGTAGGGGTGGCTAACTGAAGTCTGAATGAGGATGGTTGTTTCACAGATAGTACTGTGGATTTAACTTAGAGTTAGAGATGACTTGAAAAATTAAATTAGCACTGAATGACTGGGAGATACTAACAGAACCATTGAACGAGAAAGACTCTGAATCATTTAAACTATTTTTTAGTTTTTGATGAAGACAGAGCTCTATGCTTCAGTTCCTAGAATCACATTTTTGAGCTCAGTAACAGCCTCACTTTCAAGGTATCATCTTGATTCTTCCTTATCATTTTCCATCTTCCTTTTGCCTTCCCCCTCACCCTTCCCTTCCAATCAGTCTACGTGACTTCCTAAAAATCGCCTGACTCCATTCATGTCTCTCTATTCCCTCTGCTGCTATCCTAGTCCAAGTCACCATTACCTTTCACAGCCTCTTCACTGGTCTCCTACGTCCTAACTTGTCCCTAATCTGTTGGCCACATTGCTGCCAGTGACGTTTTTTCTAAAATAAGAATCCCTTCAGTGGCTTCCTGTATTCCTTAGGAAAGAAAACAATTCCTTCACATGGCTTGCAGTTTTCTCCTCAATCTCACCCTTGGGTTTCAGCTTCGTATCGTACCACTCCACCCTTTCCCTTTGAATTCCGGCCATTCTGAATTTTTATCAGTCTTTTCACTGTACTTTCATTTGCACAAACAAATGAACCCTTTGGCCAATGTTTCCAACATCCTTTTACTTTTGTTCCTTCTTTTCCTTACTAACTCCAACTCACCCACCTTTCAGCTATCTTTTTAGACAGAATTTCTTCCAGAAGGTCTTTTCTTGACTTTTCCTTGACACTATAGTACCCTGAATTTTCTCTGGCATAACACACATCAAACTTTGTCATAACTTCTTGTTTAGTTAGCTGCCTTGATTCTATACTGCAAGCTCCATAGGAACTAACATGGTATCTTACTGGTTCTAGTTGCCTGGTATTTAGTAGAGTCTCAATAGATATTTATACAAAAAATTGTCTGTTCTAAAACCTCTTAAAGAAAAAGACAAACTATTTACTATTCCTAGATTTAAAGACTTAAAGTCAGGATTTCGATCCTTAAGTTTAAGTTGAATCCCAGTTGTAACCATTTCAGACTCTTCTTTTTTTTTCCCAAATATATATATGTTTTCTGAGTAAGTGTTGCTTTCATGTGCTTTATTTTTTATTTATTTATTTATTTATTTTGTGAGAAAGATTAGCCCTGAGCTAACATCTGATACCAATCCTCCTCTTTTTTGCTGAGCAAGACTGGCCCTGGGCTAACATGCGTGCCCATCTTCCTTCCGCCACAGCATGGCTTAACAAGCGGTGCCTCGGTGCGCGCCCGGGATCCGAACTGGCAAACCCCTGGCCGCCGCAGCAGAGCACGTGCACTTAACCGCTTGCGCCACCGAGTCGGCCCCCAGACTCTTCTGAATTCCTCTGACTTTAGTGGAGAAAGAGAAGCTTTCTGACACCCCACCATCAGTATCTGTTTTCATTATATCTAAAGGGGCTTAGAAATTGGGGGAAATTTGCTGAGTGAGTTGGAGTACGTAGACTATTTTCCTCATTGCACAGTTAATCAGTATCTTTCAAAATGTCCGTTGAGGACTATGAGCTGGTTAAAAAGCCAAGTCATAGTAGACTAGTCTGAGATATGTATCAAGAGTGTGTCTTACAATGTTATATGTCAATTATATTCAACAAAGCTGAGGAAAAATATAATATAAGCTTTATAATAGGTCTTGATAATCTGATTGTATAAGTCCTCCAGTTTTGTTTTCAACACTTTCTTGGATAATTTTGGCCTTTTGCATTTCCACATGCATTTTAGAATCACTTGTCAGTTACCATCATTAAAAAAAAAAAAAAACCTGCTTGGACTTTGACTGGGATAGCATCGAATCTGCAGATCAATTTAGGAGAGTAAACATCTTTACCATTTCTCTCAATAATGTTTTGTAATGATCAGTGTAAAGGTCTTACATATCTTAGTTTCCTTTTTATTTGAAATTTTACTGAAAAGAAAGAATGCAAGTTGAATTTATTGGTTCATAGTGCAAAACCATGGGGCACCTTATGTCTTCTAACTCAAGCCCCTCAATTACAGGTGAGAAAACTTGGCCCCAGATTGGTTAGGCATGCTGTTAGCCAAGTGTGGAACACCAGACTTTTGATTCTTAACTTGATGCTGTTACTACAGTACTGTGCCGCTTCTCTTAAACACTTTGGGCACAGGCCTGGTGGCCTAGTGGTTACATTTGGCATGCTCTGCTTCCGTGGCCTGGGTTCTTGGGTTTGGTTCCTGGGCGCGGACCTACACCACTCGTCAGTGGCCGTGCTGTAGCAGCGATCCACCTACAAAATAGAGGAAGACTGACAACAGATGTTAGCTCAGGGCGAATCTTCCTCAGGAAAAACAAAACAAAACACGTAGAATTTAGCATAGTATATACTTTCAACTCTTCTATACCTGATTTAGATTTAGTAATCTAACAAAACTAAAGCTCTAATAGGAGCTATATTATAAAGAAAAATCCTGTTTCTAATATTCATATTTTCTTCTTTTAAATGGTCTCAATCAGGGTTCTTTTTAAAATGGGTTTCATAAAATTCATAAATCCCATTAAGTTGTATGCAAAGTTTTACATAGGGACACATGGAGAGATCCCATTTTAATGACCTCAAAGGATCATGACCCTTCCCCTAACAAACCATAAAGATTATGAAGACTAGGTTATTTTATTTTTTTAAGAGAGAAAATAAAACTCACCTTAATCTAAAAGTCTCGTGTGGTATTTCCTTCCTTTTTTTAGTTTGAATCATGTTAAGTGTACATGATGAACTTGCTATGTTAGGTAAGAAAGAATAAACAATTATTGAATTCAGATTTTCATGTTTGATTTACTTTAAATAGGCCATTCTTATTAAGTATAAGTTGCTCTTATTATCTCTGTATTGGTTTTATTACTCTGAATGATCTAGCTGTGCTCTCAGCTAATTTGTAACAGATGCTTCAGTTTTAGGGATCACTTCCTAGATTAGATGTTTTCAAATCATACACTTCAAAACACACCTCTAGTCTCAAGTTATATGTTTCTAAATTGTTTAAACTTCTCAATTTCCAGTGCCGCATCCTAGCCCAGCCTCAACTGTCTTCTGTAATTTTTTGCTCTCTTCCTTGGTTTTTCTGCCTTTTGGACTCAGATTTGTTCTTTATAGGAGAACAAATCTACTAAACAATCTACTAAAATTCAGAGTCCAGAGCATCTTCTACTTCCTGTACCATTTTGCTACAACATGTCCTGTACCCATTTGTCACATCACTCCTTGGTCAGGAACCTGCATTGACTCTTCTGCCCCCACATCAGTCTTCAGCTCTGCTGAACCCTCAAAGGTTCTGTAACTTGGTGCATGTCAGAGACACACGGATCCTGATGAACCTCAGAACGAGTTCTTCCAGTAGTATTATCTGTTAATACTTTGCTCCTTCCCTCTCTGGTATCTTTGCTCAGTTTTTTTAGCTTTGATAACACTCTTGATTACTTTGGTGTGTTTTAGTTTTTTCTATAGACAGCAAATCATACCAGATTTGTAGTATAACATCTACTCTACTCAGCTATAATGTTTACATGTAAGGTCGGGGCAGGAACAGGAGCGATGGAAGGATTCAGGAAAAACCGTACTTAGATTTTAACCTGTCTTTAAAAATTTAATGAGGGTTGATTGTTTCATTTAAATTATGCCACCATAAACATGAAGATATATTTCAAATTTCAAGTACTCTGTAATCTGATGGTAATCTTTTTAATATTTCTTGACTGTAGGAAATTCATATCATGCACACCTTCAAAGAGAACTTCTATGGGGACATCCTTAATGTGGCCATCATTGGCTACCTCAGACCAGAAGAGAATTTTAACTCTTTAGGTAAGCTCTTATTTAGATCTTAAATATTACGTCAGGTACTTCTACTGCTTCTACTAGTAATGACCATGGCAGGAAAGATACTATTTGAGCATTTAATATGTGCCAGGTACTGTTTTAAGTGCCTTAAGTGAATTAACTCATTTCATCCCCACAACAACCATATGAGGAATTATTTTGTCCATTTCACAGATGAGGAAGTTGGCACAGAGAGGTGAAGTAATTTGCCCAGGGCCACACAGTAAGTGGTGGAGCCTAGATTCAAACCCAGCAGGCTGGCTGCCTCTCTCCAACAGTATGAAGTTAATGACATGTTTATTTCCTTTTCACATTTTAAGGAACAAGTAAGAATTAAAACTGTGATGAATAATGGATGCTTTGCAATGCTTGAAGTGTAAGAAACAGTAATCAGAACATTTGAAACGAATGGTATCAAGTATCTCAGTGTATGTGATAGTTTTAATTCTATTGTAGAGTTTCTTTTACAAATGTAAATACTGAAGAGAATTGGTAGTGAATATTTGTTTCTTCCACTTGTTATTTGCAATGCATCTTTTTGCTAATGCCTTTCTCTAAGAAATTTCGAGAAGGTTAGGGCCGTCTTCTGTGTACCACTGACTTTTACTTGAGTCTGGAAGAAGGGATCGAATAAACATTTATTGGGCATCTCTCTTGTTCTAGAGACGCCACCAGCCCCAGAGTTTGCAGGAGGCCGCGTACAGGAGCAGTGGAAAGTCCAGCCGTAGTTTCTGATCATCTTCTTCCGGTGTGTTTTCTCTGCAGAGTCACTTATTTACTTCAGCAATTCAAGGTGATATTGAGGAAGCTAAGAAACAACTAGATTTACCAGCACACTTGAAATTCAAAGAAGACAATTTCTTCCAGGTTCCTAAAAGCAAAATAATGAATGGCCACTGATGAAAAATCATCTTATTTATTCTTTCCCTATTTTCTGGTCTTTACTCATAACCGTGCAGTCTCATCTTGGTTATATTTTAAAAATCAAACATTTTCCTAGAGCTATGAATTAGTTTAAACAGTACAGTGTAGTTACTATATTACGCTTCAACTCTTCAGTTAAACCCATCGTGCCACAGTATTAAAAAGACTCACTTTAAAAATCAGGATTCTTTTTTGTGTAATATATTGATTAAAATGTACCACTAGGAAGGTCTTCAGTGACTTATAATGGAAATGAAATGTATATAAGTATGGGTAAAAAGAGAAGTCACTACTTAGAGATGAGAGCGATAATTTTCATGGTAAAATACTAGCATGTCTCTGCTTGTATAGTGTGTGCTGCTCAACAGAGAAGGCTTATAAATGTAAATGGATTAAACAGAGGTTTGGTAGTTTATTGTAAACCTAAAGGGGGAAATTCCAGACTTTGTATTTTTATATTTTGTGCATTAGTATGTTATTACAGACATGAGGACTTGTGAAATTTCATTTTAATTAGCCATTTCCTTGATGGGGTCAAATCATTGAACTGTGTTCCGTTTTTGTTCCAGCTGCCTCAGTTCAAATTGGTGGAAACTCCCTCTTCCTATCATTCTTTTGTTTATCTTTTAAAGCAATAACATGAGTGGTTTTGGAATCTCTAGGTCTCATTTTTGTGTTGTGTAACACTTCTCTCTTCTTTTTAAGAATAGATTTTCTTCAATATTTTTCTTTACTTTGATTCTTTTTTCCTTTAAATAACTGTCAGCATCAGGTTTTTTTTTCCATTTAGAATATCTTACAACTGTACACTTACAAAAGATTGTATCTATATCTACCATTCCATCCTTTCACTATATAAACAGTGATTAGGTGCATATCTGTATTGCATTTCAGAAAAACTTCATCTTTAGGTTTCCTCAAAGTTTAAATGAACACAAAGCAGTTCATTCATATATAATAGTTTCTTAAAGAACACACAATACTTGTTTTCCCCCTAGGGAAACTATTTAAGAGCCAATTAAATTATGAAATAGAAAGTTATTTATTTTTAATGTAATCGTAAGTTTCTGAGGAAATGTAAACTGTTGTAGTTGTGTGCACACAATGTAATTTAATGCTACAGAGAGCTTGTAGCTTGGGGAAAGGCATAAATAATAAAGTCTTAGTTAAGTAATCTTCATACTATGCATTTTTTCCTCCCACTAACTTCTAGGAAGTCATTTTTGGCCACTTGACACTTTTGTTTACATTGGCAGAAAGTTGAAATCTTTGGATATTTAGGAAGTTAAGATTGCAGATGGTTTGGGCCCCCTGAGACAGTGCATTGCGTTACTGTTTACTTTAGCACCAGATTTGGTGGGAGGATAGGGGCAGAAATATATGGAAGGTAATTTTAAAGATAACTTATTATAAATCATTGTTCCCTAATCTGCATAAATGAATTAGAGAACTGATTTTAACAAAAATATTTATAAACTATTTAGAAAAACATCTAAATCTCATCTTGGAGAGGGCGAAGCATGGATAAATTCAGATGGATTATGTTTTACTTTCTGGTATTTTACTTTTTGTATTAATTTATGGCAAACAATGTAGTATGAGTCTTTTTCATTTATTCTTTATAAAGATACTTAGAAAATGTAATTTAGTGTTAGAAATCCTATACTCGAAAGAAGCATCAATTATCAGTGACTTTACGAAGCAAAGTTAAAAACAAACACGGAAAGTGTAGAAACAGATTTGTGCTTGTTTGAATAGCTTGCTGCTAATTATGTCCTCACTAAGGGTGTGAAAGTTCTGTGATAGTGCTACCTTATATTTTGTTAAACAGCCATCGCTTTTGAAAATTGTATAGTATACAGTTTAAGAATTAGTTAATAGAGTCTACATTTTTTAAAGTTTTATATTAAGTACTTATGTTTTATAAGAAATTGCAGAACCAGCCCTGATGGCCTAGTGGTTAAAGTTCGGTGCTCTCACCCCTTTGGCGGCCAGGGTTTGCTTCCCGGTCGCAGAACCGCACCACCTGTCTGTCAGTTGCCATGCTGTGGCGGCGGCTCACACAGAAGAACCAGAATGACTTACAACTAGCATATACCACTATGTACTGGGGCTTTGGGGAGCAAAAAAATAAAAATAAAAATAGAGGAAGATTGGCAACAGATGTTAGCTCAGGGTGAATCTTTCCCTGCAAAAATAAAATAAAAAAGAAATTGCAGTAGTACCATTTTTGATCAGTCTGACTATTTTCAGGCCTTGAAATCAATCTTGACTAAGTGATCTTTTCTCTTTCCCTTGGTCAGCCTGAATATTTTGCCCTATCTGAGTCCCTAATTTGTTGGCTGATGGCTCCTTTTCAGTGTGTTAAAAGCTTGAATAGTAGGTCACAGGTGGCAGCTATAGGGAGAACCTGGCATGTGGTGGTAGTTCTACAGCCAAAGGCCTTGCCTTTAAGAGCACGTGGTTTTTATGTCTGCAGCATAGTGACAGGCTTATTTGGAGAGCATTCACAGGGGGTGAGTACTCTCAAAAGTCCAGTCTGAGTTCCCTTCCATGACTCCTGCTCCAAACAGGGCTCTGTAACCCTCGTGACTTGTGCCACCATCCCCACAGCAGTAACCTGGAACTCTTGCCTGTCTCCGCTGCATGCAGGAATTCCAGTGCTCTCAACTATGGAGGCCTAAAAGCTTGCAGTCAGAGCTGGCAGGTAACACGGTTCTGATCAGGGAGATGAGGGAGATGGAAGCAGAAGTCCACTTGGGATTTATGAGAACAGTTTTGCTTTCCTGGTGGAAGTGTTAGCCTTTTCCTGTTCCCCTCTTACCTAGAAAATGGATGTGAGGATGCTAGAGGAGAACCAATCTGACCTTCAGAGACTGAGCTAGGAAATAAATCCACTCTGTAAAAAGAGATGCCATTGTAAGCAAGAGTTAGCAGAAACAAATTATAGAATAAGCTCTATAAAGATGACAGATACAGGGACCAGCACGGTGGCGCAAGCGGTTAAGGGTGTGTAGTCTGCTGTGGCGGCCTGGGTTTGGATCCTGGGTGTGCACCAACGCACCGCTTGTCAAGTCATGCTGTGGCGGCGTCCCATATAAAGTGGAGGAAGATGGGCATGTATGTTAGCCCAAGGCCAGTCTTCCTCAGCAAAAAGAGGAGGTTTGGCAGATGTTAGCTCAGGGCCCATCTTCCTCACAAAAAAAAAAAAAAAAAGATGACAGATACAGAAATTTTTAGGTACAGAATTTGAAATGACTGTTTAATATGTGTAAAGAAATAAAAGTGTCAAAATGGTAAAATAACAAGGTTCTATGAAAATTGGGCAGGTTTAAGAATTGTCAAAATAGAATTTATAATGATGAAAAATAATTAAAACTAAAAACTTAATAGATGGGTTAAGTACAGATCAGAAACAGAATTGGTGAACTGTGAGGTGTGACAAAGGCTATGACTGTGCTGTCATGTGTCTATCTGTTCCAGATTCACCTTCCATACTCCTTGTGACGTGGCTGTGACTCAACATTTCTTTGACAGTTGGCTTCCTTTGGGTCAGGTCCTATATGGAATTTGAGCCCAAGCTTGTGTCCCAGGCAGCTCAGTTAGTCCTTGCAGCTCCCCTGTGCTTATTTCCCCTGTTCCTGAGTGCGTATTTAGAGTAGACGTACTTGACAACTGGTGGAATCCCCACTTTGGTTCCCTGACCATAACAAGGGCCAAGCAGAAGCCAGAATAGAAAACCAAATCAATGCTCTGCTTCTTGGGAAATTGCAGAGAGCCATCGTCAAAAATCCTGAAGGGTTCAGGATAAAGGCTCCTATCATATCCGTTCAGACTAGACAGAAATTTACATACAGAGAATGACTGTATTATCTAATAAACTAATCAAGTGATGATCAGCTCAGCTGCAGCTATTGTCCAGGATATATCATATGTCTCAACAGATTTCCTTTTTTTTGTGTGTGTGTGAGGAAGACCAGCCCTGAGCTAACATCTGATGCCAATCCTCCTCTTTTTTGCTGAGGAAGACTGGCCCTGGGCCAACATCTGTGCCCTTCTTCCTCTACTTTATATGGGATGCCGCCACAGCATGGCTTAACAAGCGGTGCCTCGGTGCGCGCCCGGGATCCAAACCGGCGAACCTCCAGCTGAGGCAGCGGAGCACGCGCACTTAACCGCTTGTGCCACCGGGCCAGACCCTCAACAGCTTTCCAAGGATTGGTGTAAAGAACACATTGATCACAACACCATGGAGAAAAATCAGAACTTCAAAAATACAAAAATATCACAATGGGAAGCTATGCTGGAATGAAAGGTAAAACACATAACATGCAAAAATTTATGGGATGCAGCTACTAGTTTCCTCAAAAGAGTTATAGCTTTAAATGCATATATTAGAAAAAGAAAGATCAGTAATCTAAGCTTTGATCTCAAGCTAGAAAAATAATAGCAAAAGAAACCAGACAAAAAAGAGCACATCCTGTATGATTCAATATAAATTTTAAGAACAGGCAAAACTATAGCGAAAAAGATCTGAGTGGTTCTTGAGGATGGAATGACTTGGGAGGATCGGGAGGTTGTTGGGTGCTTCCTTCTTACTGGCCTGTTTCTAGAGCTGGATGATGGTTGCATAGTGTGCTCGCTTTGTGAAAAGTCATCAAACTTTATACTTACTTGTGCATAGACAAATCAGACAAATAATATTCTGTATAGCTCAGCTGAGAATATTATTTACATGGTCATAAGAATTATAGCAGTGAATTTTTATAAAACAAAATATATTTGGGGAAAGATGAGGAGGTGGAAAGTGCGCAGGGGCAGCGATCAAAAGGAAGAGTTTAAAAAAGAAATGCTCATCTTCCATTAGTGGGAGATGAGTAGGTAGATGCCCAACTTGAAAACATAAGAAGCAGCAGTGTAAGCATCTCTCTTAGAGACAGGGAGATCAATATTCAGTCACTGGAAGGGTTGAATTTGCTGGTTTCTAAGAAGTGGGAAATGGAGTGTGATGGGAATAAACAAATTAATATTTCTTTTTCTTACTATGTCTTGCTGGATAGTTTGATTCCTTAAACTATGTGGAGATATATCTTCATGAAAATAAAAATCAGCCCTTAAAAAGTTAATTATGTCTTTAGAGGGTATTCAAAAAGTTGGAAAACCTAGAATAAACTTATTTTTAAACAGTGTATTATATTTTCAAATTACATGTTCAGTATGTTTTTGTTCAATTTCCAAACACGTTGTCAGGTAAAATACCTCTATTCTTAATGAGTCCGACTAGTAATCTGAAAAAAAAAATACACATGTTATAAAGCAGTGCTGTCCTATACAGCTTTCTGCTCTAATGATAATGTCCCATTTCTTCGCTCTCCAATAATTACTTTAGATAGCCACATGTGCCTAGTGACTACTGTATTAGGTAATTCAACTATAGAGGATCTAAAAAGCCTGAAAACACAGGGGAAATGATATATTTACTGTACCTTTTTCAGATTAATAATTGGACCCATTGCTTTAATTTTGAGGTACTTTATCTGAAAATGCATGGGGCATATATGTTGAAAATAGAACTAACATGCTATTTAAGTTGATTTTTTCCCAACTTTTTGGATATATATGATGCTCTTTCCCTCTACTTAGTTTGTTATTCTTTTAATAATTGCTCATTGATTTTCAGCCATTATTTCCCACATAAGCATTTAAGTCTAAAAATCTCTGTCTGCCTACTACAGATTGACTTGCTGGTGTGTGGACTCAGCCACTTGTAAAGGGAGTGAGCTGCCCAGCATTTGCACCTCAGCATGGCTTTCCTGATCACATTCCTATACAGTCACCTTCCCTTAAAGGTCTCGATGGATTGCATTATTCAGTTAGGTTGAAAGGCGTTTAACAGAAGGGAGATGGATGTATTCGAGTGGCACTCATGAATATATGAGTTCACATACAACCCCACGATAGTCTCTTCATAGCAGCCTCCCACAGACTCCAGTGTCTTGTATTTTTATAATCGCCTTAGTTCTTTGACCTAGAGTGAACGCTTCTAGAGGCACTGGACTGTGTTTTAATTCCCCCAGCACCTATGTGTAGAAAGTGCTCTGTATACAATTGTACATTAATTAGAAATAAGTGTATCTCTGATATTGGGGCCTTAATACAGCAACAGAATTAGACAAAGCTTCACTGGGAACCCAGCTTGTGGGACAAATAATTATTAAACCTGGCTCTGCCTCCCTCAGCTCCGTTTTACTCTCCAGGGCTAGATCTATGCTGTAGGTGGAATCTCTAGGGCTGAAGTTTGTAATCTATTGAGGCCTACTGAAAGTCATTACAATGGATATTAAATTATCTCTTGCATTTTTCTTATAGAAAATTCGTGACTTCTAGAATTTTTTTTGTTATTTCTAACAGGAAATAATGAACTAATACTTTAAAAAATACAATAAAAATTAATTACGAGAAAATAGTCACACACTTGGATGTCTTGGCAAAGTCGAAACACTATAAAAGCTTCCAAACACTCTCAACTTCAGTAACAGGCAGTCGCAGACCATACTTTGGGTGGCTCTGTTCTAGGGGCCTTAGGTTTTCCCTTTTAGCTAAAGCAGGGTTGAAAAATCATTCTGTAAAGGGCCAGATGGTAAATTCTTCAGGTTTTGCCAAAGTGTAAAAGCAACCATAGACAATATGTAAAGCAATGGGCGTGGCTGTGTGTCAAACTTTTATTTACTGAGGCAACAGGAAGGATTTGGCTCATAGGCCCATAGTTTGCCAACTTCTGAGGTAGAGGAATTTTTTTCAACCTTTATTAGGACATAGTGAGATAGTAACCTTCTTTTTCCCAATTACTATGCAGGTTTTGTGTAATTTATGTGCACATTTAATTTTGGAGTACAGGTGTTAAAATTGAGGGAGGATAGATGTTAAAGTGGTATTGACATCTTCATATCCAGAGTGTCCAGGTGAATTTAAAATGTTTACTGTTCTAGTTGGAGGTGTAGATGAGCACAAGATGCCAATGCTGGAAGGGAATTGAATGTTTGTGTCCTCCCCAAATTCACATGTTGAAGTCCTGACCCCTGATGTGACGGTATTAGGAGGTGGGGCCTTTGGGAGGTGATTAGGTCATGAGAGTAGGGCCCCATGAATGGGATTAGTGCCCTTATGCAGGACTCCAGGAGCTCTCTTGCTGTCTTTTCACCATGTGAGGATACAATGAGAAGTTGGCAGTCTACAACCCAGAACAGGGCTCTCACCAGAATTCAACCATGCTGGCACCCTGATCTTGGACTTCCAGCCTCTAGAACTATGAGAAATAAATTTCTGTCATCTAAAAGTCTCCCGGTCTCTGGTATCCTGTTATAGTAGCCTGAACAGACTAAGACAGGAACGCTGATGTGAAACTTTAAATAGATGACTTCTTCCTTCCCTCCCCTCCTCTATTCTCTTTTCTCTCTCTAATGGAAACAGGTGTGAGCAATTGATTTGGGAGTGAACAAAAAAATTATCTATAAAATATTGATAATTTTTCTCTTTCAGCTAGATTATAGATGTCAAATTCCCTGCCTCCAGGATATTAGTCTTAACAGAGTTTCTTAAGATCAATGCTCTAAACCAGTTCTAGTTCCCTGGATTACCCTGACAGTGGGGAGAGCAGAGCTGCTGAAGAGTGTGTGGGAAAGGGGTGGTGCCAGTCCCTGTACAGTTAGAAGTCTTGAGCGCTCACCATTGCTGTCTATAGTGGAGCCTCAGCTTAGGAAGGGGTTAGGTTGTAAAGTCAGCAAGCACGGCCAAAAGGCAGTTATAGAAGTCAAAACTATCCACGAAAATTTAACTTATCTTAAAATTGCTAAAGCCTGGATCTTTTCAAGCTCAAACGTTAAGATTTAATTCTTTTGTGTCTGTTTGTATTTTGGCCAAGGCCTCCTTATTCTGGGGCAGTAGAGGTCTTGGTGGAGCTTGAACAGGCGAGGATAACTGAGCAAATAAAAGAATCTTACTTTTTTCTCTCATGCTCTTGTCCAATGGGCCCCTCTAGTTGAATTCTCTTCAGTTAAATGCAAGGATTATGCAACTGCACTGGATTATCGTTTGTATTTCCCACGGCAGACCTAAGCCTCATACATTACCACTTCAGTTGGGAATCTAACTGATTGTGAGTAACAGAAATGAATTCTGACTGATTTAAGCAAGAAAGGAATTTATTGAGAGAGTGATAGGTAGCTTAGAGAATGGATGGGAAAGCTGGAAACTGGGTGAGAAAAGGCGACCTCTGAACTAGGGTCAGAACCAGAACTCAAATCACATCACAGCCAGTTCATCGAAGACAGTGCCACGGCTGCTGAGCCAGGATGCCACAGCTTCCCACCAGACGCCACCAGAACCGTGTGCTCCGTACTACTGGTTGGCCCTATTGCCCCAGAAACTGATCTTTATACGGTTAGCATCTGATTAGCTGAGCTTCAGTCATGTGCCCGTGGGTTAGCTGCAGGGGGGACTGGGAAATGGAGTACCTGGCTATTTCAGCTTCTACAGAGAGACACACTTCCCCACCAAGGCTCATGCAGTGGGACATAAATTCCCTCAACATAAGGGGCGGAGGAGGGGGGAGAATACTAGGCAGTAAAAAAAAAGGACGGATATCCTTTAAAGGACAAATATTATTTAACTCTGAAGGAAATGATGATCTGAGTACATGCTATCCATCCAGTCCTTCGGCCATTCCAAAAGCATTCCTTATGTATTAAGTTAGAATGTTCCAGAGATCCTGACAAATCCTTTTATTTTCTTTTATCTAAAGAAGAAAAAAAAGGTAATTCATAGTGTTTCCCTTTTTATCCTGATTTGCAGGAAGCTCAGTGCTAATGTTCAATCACAGTAGCTATGATCACCTAGAACCCTGATACTCAAAATGTTTTCCAGAGAGCCTGAGGGCCTCATGGACATGCCCATGTGATGGGCAAGCCAGGGGGTCTCTGCTCCTTCCCGCCCTGCTGACTTGAAGGCAGGAATCCTAACTGTTTATATCTGTGGCTTCCACCGAACACCAATTTCATTAAAGGCCCCCATTGCTAAGAAATGCTCACATTTCCTCTTGGGTTGATGAGCCCACTTGCCTCCTCCTCCCTCAAGGTCCACATTCTCTATTTCTATGTCAACAACTTGGCTTGTGCACATAACAGACAGTACCACCAGCACTTTTCTGGAAGCAGGTGGATATAAATCCTAGAGGAGTCACTCCCTCGGGGGCATTGAGAGGATTCCATGGGGTGGGTTCTGCTGGGATCCATGTAACAAATACCTGCTTCTGGCTAAATCACTCAAAGCAGGTCCAGGTTCATCCCAGGGCCCATCAGGCCTCTCTGAGTCTTCACGATATTTTCTATAGCAGCCCAGTGAGTTGTTTGGCTTACAGATTTGCTGGTATTTCAAAATTATAAAAGCCTCCCCATTCAATACAGTATTTCTATCAAATGATGTTTTTTGTTTTATTTTCAAATCTATCTCCTGAACTCAACAAAAGCTAACACTAATATTCTGAGATTTCCATCACATGTCAAAACCAGGATTTTCCCCTGGCCCTTCATCTGACCAGTGAGACCTGTTCTCTAGTGTGTTCTATAGATTTGGTTTGAGTATTTTCTTGAAGTTTCAGAGGATGGAAGGAAGCATTACCTTGGATTCTTTTCTCTTTTTGGAAGTTTATTTTCTTCATTTCTTTTTACACAGTCTTGCAAAGGGATGGATAACATGAAATAACTATTACTGCAACAGCTTAACTACATTGAAGATATCATGTTTGTAGGAACACAGTTTTAAAAGTGAAAACAGATAACTAGGTACACATTGAACATTCAAAGCAGAGTCAGGTCCTCATGTTTCACTGTAGAGATTCGAGGCTTGAGTGATTACATCCTCTCCATTTCATCTACTGACCAGTGGTAAAGTTCAGTGGTTGTAGCAACAGGAGCTTCAATGTGCTTCTACTGACATCACTTCACTGTTCCTCACAACAAGTCTGGAGACATCTAGCTAGATGTTATCATTACCACACTTCAGAGGAAGAAACTGAAGTCAAAGATAAACTCACACCAACTGAAACTGTGGAGATAGGAAATTTCAGACCTGAGTGTGGAACCCAGGTCTTCAACCTATTTCAGGAGGGAAACAATCTTAGTAGACTCAGGTGTAGCTGCCTGGCCCTGGAGGAGTTGTGTACACGGGACCCTGGGAGCTATGGATGGTGGAGTGGTGGGTGAAGACAATCCCCAGGCCCACCAGCTAGCAGCTTTTGCAGGACAGGGGAGCTCACCCTTTGCTTGGCTCTGCCTCTACTGCTAAAGTGTTTCAAGCACAAGGATAGAGTTTGTAAAGCCACGATCAAACTTTTAGTTGAGGCAGCAAAAAGGCAGAAAGTTCTCAAACACATAAACCTTAATCAGATTGACACATCGTGGGCAGGAACAAGGTCTCTGAGTCTGGAGGAATAGAGATGTGCCAAGGATCCAGGTCACAGATGGACCAGGATGGTCAACTAATGTCAGGAGAGTCCCTGGCAGGCTGGGCTACCTGTCATTATTCCCCTGATCTCCATCTTTTGTTCCTGTAGAGTTCCATCCTACATGGACTCTCTACAGCAAGTTCACATTCGCCAGTAATCCCCAAACTCTGTTTCTTCCAGACTCTAAGCCCTTGCTCATTCTCTTCCCATTCCTTCCACTTATCCGTAGCCCATCCATCTAAAAAATGATGTGAATATGGAACTGTTCTTTTCTTCATACTTTTGGAAGAGCATGCCAAGGGTAAATCTTTGTAATAGATGATGTTAAATCCCCCATATTCCAATACTAGGTCCTAAAAAATCCAGGTCATGCTAAGAGGAAGTGAAATCTGTTTTTCCCATCACCCTCCTCCTACCTATAGAGGAGTGGAGTTGAAGAGGGGAGGAGGGAGAATTCCTTCAGAAATAAATATCAGTAAGCTCTGCCTGTATCCTCTTCAAATGTATCAATCAGAGAACTTGTGTCCCTTAGGTTGGGAGGTGGACATAAGAATTGTGTGAGAAAGTGTACCTAAGTTGGCCTTAGACAACAGAGCAGAGAGGGAGAGAAGGAGGCACTTACACTCTCAATGGAGGGGGAGAGCGAAGAGAGCAAAGGTGCATACTTCCCATGGCCCAGATATGTAGAAATTACTGGAGCCATGCCCTAAAGAGACTCCACCCAAGATGACAGCCTGGAGTGGTGAGGTGATTCAGAAGAGGGGCAAAGGAATATTTCCATAAGCCCAGGGTGTGAAGGGCCTAAAGGGGGCTTTGAGCGCACCACAGACTTTGCAAATGAATTGCCCCAGAAGGGAAAATTCAGAGAGAATCTACTTTAAGCACGCAAGCTTAGGGTCATCCAGGTAGGGCTGAGTTTTTTCCCTTAACTCGGGGTTTTTCAAGCTATGTGCTGTGAAATCAAATTAGTGGATTGTGATTGGCTTCAAATAATAATAATAATAAATTAAAATATGATGGAAAATATCATGTAATTTAGATAAGTAGTGTTTCCTGAAACTTTTGCTTCGGGTTTATCAATAGGTTCTTGGTGTAAATTTTATTTTTTTATTGTGGATCACAGTCCAAAAATGTTTGAAAGTCCCTGTTTTAATTTGCTCTCCTCCTCCCTGGTTGGTTCTGGAGGCTGCTGCAATCTGGGAGATTAGGAACAAGGCCTCTGGAGCCAGTTTTTATGCAAACTGGGGCCAGTTATCTTACCTCTCTGTGGCTTAATGTCTTCTCTGTAGAACACAGATAACAATGGTGCCTACCTCACAGAGTTGTTATGACAGTTAAAAGGGTTAAACAAGTTGATTACTGAGAAGTGCTTCCAATAGTACCTGAAGAACAGCATGTACTTGATAAAGGCTAATGCTAATAGTTGTTGTAATGGGGGTTATTTCTTCCCTTGCCAAAGATAACAGTGTAACTTTAAGGACACAGCAAATTCTTCCTTAGATTATACACAGAGAGTCCAGTTTTGTTCAGCTGTAGACAATGATTTCTGTGAGCAAACAGGCACTCCACAAATATTTATGGAGCAGCTATCGTTGTGTTAACACTCCTAGCTCTGTGCTAGGGCTACAAACTGGAATAAGATAATGTCCGTGACTTTGAGGAGCACACAATTCCCCAGAGAAATTCCAATTTATTTGACTTCATCTCCATCACCCCCATGTGGTGCCTGGTATATTTTAGGTCTCCAGGAAATATGGGTTGAACGCATGTCTATGGAAGGAATTATAAACTTTCTTTACCTCACCCAGATGGAGTAAATAAGGGAGCATCATGTCCCCTCACTTCTTCCAGGACCTTCAAGCTGTGCAGGAAAGAACAGCAGCACAGGAGACTTTTCTGTAAATGCCAAAGGTCTCCTAAAGTCTACATTCGAGGAAAGATGAATTTGCTCTTGTACACATCCCCTGGTGTCTATTTCATAGTGTTTACTGAAAAAAGTTTTCGGGAAAGGAATGGGAAAAGAAACAGATGGTGCCAAATGACAGAGAAGAACTTTACAGATTTCTTCTCTCTTTGCTGCTTAGAGAAGCTGACAAACCAGCAGGAACAAAGAGCAGGGGATGTGGTGCAGCTTCCTGAATCATTCATGTGGTCTCCTCCCTCAGTTCCAGCATTCCCAGTCCTTCAGCTACATAAACAGAGCTCTGGTGTCATGACCCTAGGAAGGTCAGGCTGGGGGAATGTGGCCTCACCCCCACCCCCTTATCCTTCAAAGCTTGGCAGAGACTTCCAAATAGGTTACACATGAAATTAACAAACTGACAGAGTGGTTTGTTTTTTGCTTTTGTTTTTAGCCCAGAGGAAGCAGAAACCAAGGAAAAAAAAAAAAAGACTGATTTGGGACAATGTAAAGCCTTCCCCACCTATTGCCTGGGAAGGAGTGTTGAGCTGCACATAGGTGAGGCCCAGTGGTGGAATGTGTGCCTGTGTCTTTTCTAAAAGGACCAAGAACTACCTTTAAAAATGGCAAAAGTAAAAACTTACACTTCAATTGTCGTACCGTGTGCAATACACAAGGCGTGAAGCTGGGTACCTGAGGGTTACTGTAAATATTCAATAAGAACATGATTACCCTGCAAACTTGTTCCTGACACAGACACAGATGAAAACAAATTAATCTTGTTAATTTTCTGTTTTCTTGTTTAACCTGAGAGGTGACTCAAGGGTCACAAGGATTTATGAGCTTGTTTTGCCGAAGAAAAAGAATGCCTTCAAGGAAGTTACCATCATCAGATAACCAGCCCCAGCTGCAGCTGATGGCCAGAAGTCTGATTGCCAAAGGGCTTATCTGGAGTGAAAGAAACACGGATATCCCCTTTGTTTCTCTGAAACTCCTCCTCCCAAGCCCCTTAGCTCTATAAAACCCCCAGCTTTCTTCTTTTGTTAAGGCAGATTTGAGAGAACCTATCCTCCTGCCTTCTCATTTTGGCCAATTTGAATAAACCTTTCTCTACCTCCAAGCACCAGTGTCTCAGTGATTGGCTTACTGTGCATCGGGCACACGAATTTGAGATTAAGAGGTTTGGTATCAGGCACAGCCACATATATTATCTCAAATGACTTGGCCACTGTCACAGAGAGCTAAGATGGAAATGAAGATATCCTGGACTTGAAGACTAGCTCTCTTTCAATTAAGCTTTTTATTCTGAAAAGAAATTCTTCCTCTTCCATATCAAGTCATCTTCCTCAGTGCGTTATACCTCATCCCTTACATCTATGTGTTTTATAGATTTTAAGGGGCTCTCCATCCCTTCTCCCCAAAGCTACCACCTTTGGTATGTACCTTCTTTGATCCACTTCGGGGTGGACGTAGAGCAGTAGCTGATGCATTTTGCAAGCCCCACATTACTCTGAATATACTGAAGTCATGGTCAGCTTCATGGGCATGCCAGCTGGGCAGTCACATAGGGCCTGATGCTTAGAAAGGCCCCATGCTTAGTTTCAAAGCTGCTGCCACCATCTTCAAATTCTTAATAATTTTTACACTGGGCCCCATGAGTTATGTACCTGCCTCTGATTGACCCAATTCATTTTCTGAGAAACCATATCCAGATGGTTGGCCTGAGAATATTATTTGATTTCTCTCAGTTTCCACAGTATAGTGGTTGCCTGCCTAGGATGGACAATGGGTGAACAGGGAAATCATAACATTGGAGTAGCACCTTACAGCTTACAACAGACTTTCACATCCATTATCTCCTTTAATCCTCATAAGCAACTGTCAGGAGGCAAGCCTACTTAAGGCCATCAGAAATCCATGTACAGGGGACAAAATTGATTCGATAGGCAGACAGCAAACAGCACTTTAAAAGTGAAAATCAAGAGAAAACCAAGACGGAGAAATTATCCAGATGTTATACAGCTGTGACCTAAAGGAAATTACAAAGGCAATAAAGGATTCAGCATGGGGTTTGTCCAAAGGGTCATGGGGAGTAAAAATTCCAATCCCAGGCCAAGAGAAAGAGAGAGAGAGAGAGAGAGAGAGAAAGAGAGAGAGAGAGAGATTTTTCTTGGAGCATCCGGGAGCATCAGTCACAAAGATCCTTCGTGATCCTTCACAGCCCAAGGATTTATATCACAAAGTCCAGCTGAAAACGCCTTTTTCAAAGATTTTATCTTTGCCCAGTTACTTCTTGATTAGCAATTTGATTTGGTTTCTGTGTCCCTTTGTTCCAGGAACAGATCAATACTGAAAGACTCTCAAGTCACCTTTATAAGCTTGCCAGTCTGAGACCTGGAATCTGGGACCCAGACCAAATACAACCTTTCAACAATCCTACAGTCCCCAGACTGTAGGTTTTCACTTGCCTCCACCTAGCTGTCTGATTTTCTGATCTCCCGCCTCTGCTGGCCCTGTTTGCACAGCTCTAGCTCCAATCTGATGTGTGAAGTCCAGGCCACTGCTGCTTACTGCCTGGGCTTGGCTGGCTGGATTCGAGTGCAAGAGCACAATGAGCTGCAATGTTGTCCTCAAATCACAACCATTTGGGAGCTGAAGGAGGCAGAGGGGGATGCCTTCATGAGTTTTCACCTCCACAGTTCAGACAGGCCCATTTTCCTGACTCTCAGGAAAATTTGAAAGTTCTCAGGGCACTTTCAAATCCTCTATCCTAAGGGTTTTTCTGCATGGATTCAAAGTAAAAGTGACCTAGAGAAAGACTGAATTGCTGCCCTCCTTCCTTCTCCAATATGCTCAGCACACTCCACAAGATTACCTGTGGCTTCGTGGTCAAACTCCAACATTTGAGTTTTTCAAGACTTGGGAAGAAAGGAGTTTGTTGCAGAGCATGGATTCTCTTGGACAATCAGGTATATATAGGATTCTATTAAGAAACTGTTCTACTGAGATGGAACTATGGTTGCTTTTTAGAGGGTGAAAATCTGTGGGGAGATAAACAGATTTCATTAGAGGTCAGGCACTTATCCAGTGTATTGAATTTATGGCCCTTTAACCAAAACTTTTATCACTTCAACAAAGAATGAATTTTATTTTCTCCTGATTTTGGGATAAATCACTGTTTGGGTTTCTGAAAGAACAATCTGTTTCTCTATCTGTTGAGAAATCAAGTAAGAAAATCCAGTTAATGATCTAGTTCCTTAAAACCACTCCTTCGAGGGCATTTGCTTGGCTGAGAAGAAGGCCCTGTTAACAAGTGCTGCGTGGGTGTATCTTTCCTTCCAGATGAAGTGCATAGAGCAAGTGAAGTCTGCTTTTCTCTCCCTCATGTAATCTTACTTCACAAGTCCTTTCAAAATAGTAGGTTCATGGGAGAGAGACTGTTAATGAGCTTTCACTGCTACTAAAATGATATGGGAGTGATGTACACCAGGCCCCTTGCATATGTAATCTCATTCTCTTCTCACAGCAACCTTGGGAGGTTTGGAGTTCAGGTTTCCCATACATAGCAGAGAACCAGAGAAGTTCAGTAACTTGCCCAAGATTCCACACAAGAAAGGGTCAGAACTGGAATTCCATCCCAGGAATGATATTTCTCTTATGCCCAACTCATGACATTTCTGTTATGCCAAACCATCTTTACACAATTCAATACAGGAGTGGTGACTCTAATCAAGGCTTCTTCCACTAATATTTTTAAAAAGAAGAGCTTCATACCTTGGGATCGTCTATGAATGGATGGAATGAGATGTAATTATTGAAACTGAAGTGACAGCACAGTTCTCAGGCTGGCACTGAGCCAATGTCTTTTGACCTCTGTGGAACTTTCCCATTTCTTAGTCTCATTGGTGTCTTGAGAAGCAAGAGCATAAGAAGGGGAAATGATGTAGATAGAGAAGGTCGAGTCCACCAAAGACACTGTCTGCTTGCTATGCGTGCCTTGCCTCTATTAACTCCCAGGGGCCCAGGTTGGCCAGAGGACTAATGTCTTTTATCATATTTAGTTAAAATTGACCTGTGATTTCAAGTTCACAGGAAAAGTGCTTGTCATTTTACAGACCATAGAAAGACCACTCTTACTGGGCTCTGCAGATCCTTCTGCTCTCCTAAACACTTCCCTCAACTTTTCTCCCCCAAAAAGTATATAGATGTATCGATTTGCTCTTTCTAACAGTTTCTGTATTCCAACGGTTTTATTGGTTTTTTTCCCCCTGATTTATTGCACTGCTTGCTTTCTCCTTCATTTTGTGGTTATTAGTACACATATCTGGTTTTCCTCCTCAATATTAAGCTCTTTGAGGGCAGATAATGATGTTTATCTTTGCTTTCTACAGTTTAGCTTCATGAGTCACATAGGTTTTTAATTTCAGAAATACGCTTGAGGGGTCGGCCGGGTGGCGTAGTGGTTAAGATCGTGCGCTCCGCTTTGGCGGCCCTGGGTTGGTAGGTTCGGAGCCCGGTCTAGGACCAATGAACCATTTGTCAAGCCATGCTGTGGTGGCGTCCCATATAAAGCAGAGGAAGGTGGGCACAGATGTTAGCCCAGGGCCAATCTTCCTCGGCGAAAAGAGGAGGATTGGCAAGGGAGTTTAGCTCGGGGCTAATCTTCCTCAAAAAAAAGACATACACTTGAAATGGCAGCATACATAAACTTTTTTTTTTTTTAATTTTTTGTTTATTGCAGTAACATTGGTTTATAACATTGTAAAAATTTCAGGTGTACATCGTTATACTTCTATTTCTGCATAGATTACATCATGTTCACCACCCAAATACTAATTACAACCCATCACCACACAGGTACCAAATTATCCCTTTCACCCTCCTCCCTCCCCTCTTCCCCTCTGGTAAGCACCAATCCAATCTCTGTCTCTATGTGTTTGTTTATTGTTGTTATTATCTACTACTTAATGAAGGAAATCATACGGTATTTGACCTTTTCCCTCTGACTTATTTCACTTTGCATAATGCCCTCAATGTCCATCCATGTTGTCACAAATGCCTGGATTTCATCGTTTCTTATGGCTGAGTAGTATTCATTGTGTATATATACCACATCTTCTTTACCCATTCGTCCCTCGATGGGCACTTAGGTTGCTTCCAAGTCTTGGCTATTGTGAATAATGCTGCAATGAACATAGGGGTGCATGTATCTTTACGCATTGGTGTTTTCAAGTTCTTTGGATAAATACCCAACAGTGGAATAGCTGGATCATATGGTAGTTCTATCCTTGATTTTTTGAGGAATCTCCATACTGTTTTCCATAGTGTCTGCACCAGTTTGCACTCCCACCAGCAGTGTATGAGAGTTCCCTTCTCTCCACATCCTCTCCAACACATGTTGTTTCCTGTCTTGTTAATTATAGCCATTCTGACGGGCATGAGGTGATATCTCATTGTAGTTTTGATTTGCATTTCCCTGATAGTTAGTGATTTTGAACATCTTTTCATGTGTCTGTTGGCCATCTGTATATCTTCTTTGGAGAAATGTCTGTTCAGGTCTTTTGCCCATTTTTTAATTGGGTTGTTAGTTTTTTTGTTGTTGAGATGCATGAGTTCTTTATATATTTTGGAGATTAAGCCCTTATCAGATGTACGGTTTGTAAATATCTTCTCCCAATTGTTAGGTTGTCTTTTCGTTTTGTGTTTGATGTAGTCCCATTTGTTTATTTTTTCTATTGTTTCTCTTGCCTGGTCAGAAGTGGTGCTTGAAAATATGTTGCTAAGACCGATGTCAAAGAGCGTACTGCCTATGTTTTCTTCTAGAAGTTTCATAGTTTCAGGTCTTACATTCAAGTCTATATATTATATCTTGCTTATTATTAGACATAACTATTATAGCATATTTTGTATAGTCGTCATAAACTTAAAATGTTGCAAAGGAGTTTTAATTATAAACAAAAATGAGCTTTTTTGGTGAACACTTTGTTTCTGTTTATAAAATTGCCTAGCAAGGAATTGGTGATTTCAAATAGAACAAACATTGAAAAGACTTGACACATTTTGCTAACTTGACTTTCAAAAAAGTTTTATTGGCTATGATAGGCAGAATCCTAAAATAGCCTCTCCAGATTTCCCACTCTAATCCCCAGGACTGTGCATATGATGAGATATCATGCCTATGATTATGTCACATTATGGCCAAAGGGATATTCTCCACGTGGGCCTAATATAATCACATGAGCCTTTTAAAAGCAAGGAGTTTTCTCCAGCTGGTAGCAAGAGGAAAAGTCAGAAAGATTCAGAGCATGAGAAGGGTTCAAGGCATGGATGTTGGCTTTGAAGGCTGGTGGTGGGGGGGTGCTATATCCGCAAGACCAGAGAACAGCCTCTAGGAGCCAAGAGTGACCCCTGGCTGACAGCCAGAAAAGAAAGTGGGGACCTCAATCCTAGAGCCACAAGAAACTGAATTCTGCTAGCAACATGAATAACTTAGAACAGGATTCTTTTCCAGAGCCTCCAGGTAAGAGCTAGCCTGGCTGACACCTTGATTTTGGCCATGTGAGATCTTAAGCAGAGAACCTAGTCAAGCCCACCTGGACTTCTGACCTATAAAACTGTGAGAAGGCCAGCCCCAGTGGACTAGTGGTTAAGTTTGGCATACTCCGCTTGGGCGGCCTGGGTTCAGTTCCCGGGTTCGGACTTACATCACTCGTCTATCACTGGCTATGCTGTGGCAGTGGCTCGCATACAAAAAGAATAAGATTGTCAACAGATGTTAGCTCAGGGTGAATCTTCCTCAGCAAAATAAAAATATAAATAAATAAATAAAATTGTGAGAAAACAAATGAATGTCATTTTAAGCTGCTAAATTTGTGGTAGTGTGTTATGCAGTACAGAAAATGAATACATTGGCGTATTCTCTACAGATAATACATGAAATTGTCCCTATCACCACAGGTAGCAGTAAACAGAACACCAGAATTATGTGCTATAATTAAAACAGTCTTCACTAAGACAGTATTATTGATTCAATCTGTTTTTCTCTGATTGCTGGTGGAAATGAGAAAAAAAAATTTGTTGCCTTCTGATAGCATTGGAGTGGAGGAACTAATGGAAAAAAAAAAAGGAAATTCTGGATAAGAGATTTGACATGGAGAGAAAAAAAACAATCACAGAGGAAAAGATTCTACCTAAAAACAAATGGCATATTGAAGCTGGCTTTTCCCAGCTTATGAAAGTCAGTTGTTAATTTTTCAGGAATCTTGTGAGTCAGTTGTTAGACACAGTTATTATTAAAAATTAAAGGGCCAGGCCTGGTGGCCTAGTGGTTAAGTTTGGTGTGTTTCGCTTCAGTGGCTCGGGTTCAGTTCCCAGGTGCAGAACTACACCACTTGTCAACCATGCTGTGGTGGCAACCCACACACAGAAAATAGAGGAAGATTGGCCACAGATGTTAGCTCAGGGCAAATCTTACTCAGCAAATAAATAAATAAATAAATAAATAAATAAATAAAGTTATAAAACTTTCAATTAAAGAAGTTATATTAAAAACATAGGTAACAAATACCCAAAACTCATCACTTCCCAACTATTTTACATTTTACTATTAGCTACACACTTCAGGTTATTTACATCCAATGCATCTGTATGGTAGAAATACTATATAATGGTTCGCTTCTTTACATTTCTTCCCAACTCCACGTTAAGTGACATCACTTTTTTTTTTTTTTTTTTTTTTTTGTGAGGAGATCAGCCCTGAGCTAACATCCGCCAATCCTCCTCTTTTTTTGCTGAGGAAGACGGCCCTGGGCTAACATCGGTGCCCATCTTCCTCCACTTTATATGGGACGCCGCCACAGCATGGCTTACCAAGCAGTACTTCGGTGCGCGCCCGGGATCCGAACCAGCGAACCCCGGGCCGCCGCAGCGGAGCGCGCGCACTTAACCGCTTGCGCCACCGGGCCGGCCCCAAGCGACATCACTTTTGAAGCTTGAAATTGCCCATGATGGGAGTATTCACACCATGGAAATTGGCAAAAGCCTTTTCCGAGCCAATGAGATACCACGAAAGTTTTTCTGAGACTTGCATCAGAGGTAGGGTCTTTTTCCTATTGGATGTGGGCACAGCACAATGCAAATGCCGGAGCATCACCAGCACCCTGTGTGAGGGGAGACCTCCGGTGAGGATGGAGCCAACACAGCAAAAGACAGAGGTACGAGAGAGAGATAAACCAGAACCTGATGCCATGGTGTGAGTCCCATTTCCAGCAGTACCTGATCCCACCCCTAGCCCTAGACTTTTTGATTAAGTGAGCCAATAAATTCCTTTTGTAGTTAAGCCAGTTTGGGTTGACTTTTCTATAATTTATAATGAAAAGCAGCCTAAAGGATACAACAGAATTTGTATCAGGTCCAGAATCACACTCCTAGCCACCAGAGGCTTCACAGATAACAATCATTTAATCAGAGGGATGACAATCCTCCTGACCTCAAATTTGTTCTTCTCTTGTATTAGTTATAATTCTCTGTTTTATAAACACATATCTGTTTCATTTAACAGTTTAATAAGCCTTATATCATTTCCTTTGCAGGCTGGGATCAGTTCTCATCAAAGAATACTTTTGTTAAAGCGAGAGGCATTCTTATCTGGTTATCCAACAGCTACCCTGGCCTACGCTCCTCTTCTTTGATAATGGAAAACTTTTATTCTGGGTGGCAAAGCCCCAGAAGATGAGTCGTGATTGTTCTAAACCCATCACGGTAATCTCATTACCCTTTACCAGATATTTGTTTTCAATCCTTCCTTACAGCTAGGGGTGCCCATGGGACCTCGTTCTGGCTTCTACTCTGGCTTCTACTCTTAGTTCTGGCTTCTACACATATGCAGTAATTTCCATTCCTGTAATCACTCAACAAATATTTGCCTTCATACCATGTAGCGTGTTGGTCACCAAGGCCACAGAAGTGAACAAAACAAACTTCATCCCTCTTATCTTTCTTCACCAATGTGAAATTAATAAAGGACGCCTCAACTAAATTGGACCAGGAAGGCCTGTAGGGGGAGCTCTCACACCGTATTGGACATCATCAATTTCCCCAGACCAGAAGAGACATAGGCGTGCATCTCCAACAGAGAGGTGTATTCTACTTTACTACCCAGGAGGAAGGATGATTTCTCTTCCCACAGAGCAACAGCCCAGCAAATGAGAGGCCTCTACACTTTGGACCCCCAGTTTCCTCCAACGTATTTTTTTACTAAGCCCCTCCCAACTCCCCTTTCTCCTCTACAAAAGTAAGCCCATTCCTTTGTTTCTCTGAATTTGCCTGTGGTCCGCCATAACCTGCATATCCTGAATTGCAATTCTTTTGGTTGTTCCCGAATAAACTCATTTTGAGGGTAAAATAACTGGCTAATTTATTTTTTAAGTTGATACTTTCATGCCTTTTTTTTGGGGGGGGCAATGTTTGAGAACATGCAAAGTAGACGTAGGTGGCTTTAAAAGTTAAACTGCAAATACGTCCTCATTTTTTCTTTTGATCTCATTTATTCATTATCAGATGCTGTTGATACGGGGTGATCAGTTATATCCAAAGTCTGTGCCAAGCATGCATTGATAGAATTCATACATTTCTTTTTGAAAGACAATCTATTTACAATTCTTACATTTCACTGTGAATGCAGACTACTATTTATTTCAGTTGATGGCATCTAAACTTGGTTCTTCAGCTGGATAATACGCTGAGCAGTTTCTTTTTCCACAAACTCTAAAGTAAACCTCCTTAACTCTGAACAGATCTTGAAAGGTCTATTCCAATGTCAAATGTATGTATTAAGCATCTAAAGTCTTTATCTTCAGTTTTTCTAAATAGCAGTCTTTTATCCTCATTTGATGCCACTTCCGAATCCATATTTGGAAATTCTTGAGATTTTTTTTCTTCTATATGGTAGAATCTCTCATGAATACTTTTTAACAGGTTGACTTATAGTTATATACAGTCAATGTTCATCATTGACCCTCAACACTATGCCACTAGTCAAGATTATGCACCTGAACTGCAGGATCCCATAGGTGCTTCATTGGCATCACCTGGTGATTCATTGTGATGGCAAATTCCATACAGCTAAAACTAATCCCAGAATGAAGTCCAGTGATTACTGATGGAGACTAGGCTCATTCTTTGGTAAGAAGCAGAGTGGTAGGGCAGAAAGAATATGATATAGAGAGTCCTGGATTCAAATCCCTGTTGGACCACTCCCAAACACTGACTGACAGCACTTTGCCTCCATTTCTTCATTTGTAAAGACGGATCATATTACCTACTCTATAGCATTTGTGTTGTATGGACTAAATGAGATCATATGAGAAAGTACCTCACACTGTGCCTGGCACATAGAAGGCATCAAATATGGTGGTTGTGGTGTTATTATTTTTTTCTCCCCAAGTAGATGGCAAGTTCCTTAAGTCCCAAGACCTGATTGGTTCCACTCGTTGTTGTTTCCCCAGAATCTAGCACAGTGCCTGGCACGTGGCAAATTCTTAATACATACTTGGTAAATTAATGTGATTACTATTGCTATCATAAAAGTCAGGTCAACAACTTAGTAACTCCAGTGACTTCCTCAAGGAATACCTCCAACATCCTCTTTTCTTTTTCAAATCAATTCCAAGCACAAATCCTTTTCCTGTGAAACAACCCAGTATATGCTCTAATTTGCAGTTATCTCATACTTCTCATACATAACTGACCCCACGTCTCCTCCCCCTTCCCACTGTTTACATGCTCCCTTTAAAATGAGGATTTCTCATTTTAATTGCCTAATGAAGACAATCAAAGCACTATTGCTCAAGGAACTCATATGTATATGCTCTATCTCCATCCATCATCTGTGTATCAATTATCTATCTATCTATCTATCTGTCTATCTATATATTATCTGCCTATCTATCTATCTATCTATCTATCTATCTATCTACCTATCTATCTATCAATCATCTATCCACCTCCCTCCCTCCCTACCTCTCTGATTAGTCTGCTCAGATTGCTATAAAAAATATCATATAAACTGGGGGACTTAAACAGCAGACATTTATTTCTCACGGTTCCAGAGGCTGGGAAGTTCAAGATAGAGGCAGGTTCAGCTCCTGGTGAGAGCCCTTTTTCTGGCTTGCACAAGGCCACCTTCTTGCTGTGTCCTCACATGGGGAGAGAGAAAGCTCTGGTGTCTCTTCCTCTTCTTTTCACAGCACTAATCCCATCATGGCAGCTCCACTTCATGACCTCTTCTAAACCTGATGACCTCCCAAAGGCCCCACCTCCAAATACCAGCACATTGGGGGTTAGGGCTTCAACATACGAATTTTAGGGGGACACAAAAATTTAGTCCATAGCACGCACTCTATCTATCTATCATCTGTATGTCTATCTATCTATCTATCCTTATGTATAGAACAATAAGAACATGGCTTGTATGTCACCTCTCTACATTATTTTATTTTATCTTTCCAAAACTCTTACAGGGTAAACAGACCTTAGATTGAGCACTGAGTTCACTGAGACACTTGAAGGTTGAGTCAACTGTTTGTGATCACACCACCAATAAATGGTGGTGCAGGGAATTCAACTCACATCTTCTCTGTCCTCCTCTCCTCCCGCCCTCTCACTTGTTGACTCTATTCCAGCCACAAGAGTTCACTGACTGCTCCTTGAGGACACCAGGCATCCTTCCTCTGGGCCTTTGCAGTGATTATTCCCATGATCTGGAATACTTTTCCCTCAGATGTCTGACTCAATTGCCTCCCTCTAGACCGTTCAAGTCCCACCTTCCCAGGGAGCCTTGTCCTGTCCACTGCTTAACTTGAAAGCCCTGCCTCTCTCTGCCCACAATCTCCTTCCTCCATCTGCTGCTTTATTCTCCGTAGCATTTGTTATTGGCTGACCTACCAAATCATGTACATAAGCTTGTTGTTTCTTTTCTCCCCTCCAACTAGAATGTAGACTCCACAGAGTCAGGAATGTTGCCTTTATGAAGTCTAGTGGAGACCCAGAAGAACTCTAGTGTCAGTCAGAAATGGGTGCAATTGTAATTCGTGTGATTTGATATTTTAGTGGTTTAGATTAGAGCCAGGCTGGTTACCATAGAGGATCTTTTCTGATATTTTTAAGCAGCATCATAAATTCTAAGTCAACTTAAATTTTCAATAGTTACAGAGCAGGCATGAGCTCTTTCTTCCTTTATTCCTCCAGATGCAAGAACCTGGATGCCAAATCCGTCCTCTCTGGGTGAAGTGGGAATGTGTGAGGATGACCAGTCTAAGTCTAAATTAAATAAAAAGATACATGAAAAAGATTTGAAAATTTTTAAAAACTAAAATCATCAAGTGTGGTTTCCCGTCCCACATCAGGGACTCTCTAGCCTCCAGAGAGGTCAGGGTGGTGGGAGAGGAGAGAGCAGCATAGAGGGAAGAGGCAGGGTGAGTCCCCCTGTCTCTCCCTTCTCTGGACCTTCTTCCTCCTGGAGTGTCGCCTCTCACACTCAACACCCAGATGTCAGGGGTCAGCACGTGCCGTCATTGAGTGTGGCTGCTTCCACATCCCAGGTACTGGGACACAGGACATTTGCATAGCTAAGTCTGGCTCAACACGTCACCACTCACATATGTCAGTTCTTCCTCCAAGGCTGAGTCAAAGAGGAAAGACACACGAGCAGAGGCAGGTTAACAAGAGCAAGGTTTTATACATAAATATAAATATACACATAATCTGGGAGAGATAAGGGCGCATTGAGCAAATGGGTAGGGGGAGAGGTAGCCCCTACAAACAGCAGTGGGCATCCTGCCAGTTCCCAGCCTAGAGAAAACTGGCCCAGAGCTTGGGTCAGGGTGGGGTCAGGTGTTTTGACTGGGAGTAGAGGTTTCTGTCTATAAACGTTTGGTGCTGTCCCCCATCACTCCACCTGCGCCATGCCCAGGGGGGCTGCGGGTATTCTATATGGATGGGGGACCATAAGTGCATCCAGTCACAGAGGGAATGGTGGTGTCCCCCGTCACCCAACCTGTGCTTTGCCCAGGGGGGGCTGCAGGTGTTCTGTATGGACAGGGGACAATAAGTGCACCCAGTCACAGCAGGAATGGTGGTGTCCCCCATCACCCCACCTGCGCTCTGGGTAGCTGGGCTCTAGTGCTCTGATGGCAGGTGGTGACACAGGGCCCTCCCATCACAGGTGAGACGTTGTTCCCTCCAACTGCACCACCTGTGGTTTCGCCGGGTGGGCCCCGGCTGTCCTGATGGAAAGCGGGAATACCAGGTTCTCCAATCATAGGAATAGTGTTGTCCCTTCCTGTGTCTGCACAGGTGGGCCCCAGGTTCTTGGATTTAAGAAGTTGACAGTGGTGTTAGATGCAGAAGCTGGCAATGTCAAGCCCGCAAAACCTGATGGCCGTATACTACCTCTGGGTGGCTGGGCTGCACGAGAGGTGAGACCCACAGCTTGTGCTGGGGCTACCAGTTTTCCCACGAGGAAAGAGTTGTTAAGCTGCTGCCCATCATGGGCCCCAAATGTGGGCTGAGAAGTGATTCCTGGGTCAGAGAGAAGGTTGGAAATTGCAGTCTGTCTGCTGACTGACTGTGCAGATAAACTGTTGGAGACACGGGCCGAGGCAGTGCTGCCACTGGGTGGTGTATTCTCAGAACCCGAAAGCATCGTGTAAGATGGGAAGTGGGCCTCGGCAGAGACAGGGGAAGGAGGGGGGTCTGGAAGATGACAGCCTGAGAAGGAGGCATGGTATACATAGCTTCAGTGTCAAGGGCAGGCTTGAGGTTTGCAGAGCCTGTGGGAGACCTGAAAATGACAGCCTGGGAAGGGGGAGTCGTGTCCATGTCAATGGCGCCAGGATCTAAAGTAGCCTGGGAGGTCAGACCTGCAGATACCGTGGCTGTGACGGTGGAGGGGACTGCCACAGAAGGGGTGGGCTGGCCGGGAAGACAGGAGTGTTGGTGGAAGAGACTGGAAGAGGGGTGGGTAAGAGGAAAGGAGGGGAAGAAGGTACACACGTGGATGTCAGGGATTCTTTCTAGCAGGAGGGTGGCTGGAAGGAGAAGGTTGAGGTGCTAGGAGGTATGTGGAGGCCAGAAATAGGAAACGCCATAACGATGACTGAGTGAAGAGGGCGTCTGTTATCATTAAATGGAACTCCCATAAAGGGACTGGATCTAAAAGGAGGAAGAGAACCAGCAGGAACAGCAGGAGGAGGAGAGTTCCGGACAGTGTGTCTTCTTCCCTGATCAACAGTTGGGGTCGAGGAAAGTGGAGGGACAGACAGGATCGGGGTTCTGGCTGGTAGGTCAGCCACGCTGGCGAGAGGAGCAGGGACCCGCACAGCGTGAGTGCCCAGGGGCAGGGGGTCTGCCGACTTTGAGGCAGAAGGGGCGGGCTGAGTGGCACTGCAGTCGGCCACAACCCCCGTTTGGTCCTCCAAGCTCTTGTTCTGCTGATACTCAGTGTTCCTCTCTGAGGTGCCTGGGTTTTTGGCAACAGCTGTGCAAGGAAGCTTAGGAGGTGGGGGCACTCCCCTCGGCCCCACAGCAGTGGCAGTGGCAGCGGTAGTGGCGGCAGCAGTGGTAGTGGCAGCGGCAGCACGAGCGGCATGGCGATTTACGGTTTGCAGGGCCTCTTGCTGGGAGAGACTGGTGGAGGGGAGCTCCTGGATGGGACGTCTGAAGGCTTCTCGCCCTGCACCTCCTTCCCGGACATCACTGAGCCCGGGGAGCTCACAGCCTTGACTCCTGGCTCAGGTGATGCAGGCAGGCCAGTACATTTGCGCCTTAGAGGAGGGATCCTAACAGCTCTGGAGGATCCCACCATCATAGATTTCTGTGAGGACAGCACAAGCTTCTTCAGAGGGTCCCTCCAACTCACCACGGGGAGGATCCCCAGGGAGTAGCATGTGGCCTGCAGAATCAGATACCGCCTCTTGGGTGCCATGCAAAAGCCAGCTTGTATAGGCTCCCCGGTGGAACAGACTGCGAGCAAGGTGGAGGGCAGACCCCGGAGCAGCGGGGTGGGCCCAGCCAGGCGGGGCAGCATCGTGGGTGGGGGAAACCAGCGGGCGAGGGCCAGGTGGGGAGAGAGACGAAATTTTGAAAGGAAATTTCCCATTTAGAGCTCGTGGTTTGCAAATGATCCCCTGAATGCAGCCTGATACCGGTGAGCGTCTCTGCAGCGTCAGACTCCTCTCCAGGTCAAGCCCCCAGTGCCCTGTTCAGCCTGGCGCTTGTGAGGTCCCCTTGGGACACATCATAGATGAGGGGTGCCAGGGGCACACCCCACCCAGCGCCCGAGGAGATGGAGCCAAAGAGCAAAGGGCAAGGACCCAATGGCCGCCCAGTGGGACTTTCTAGTGCCTGGGACTTGCCGCTATGAGTGCAGGTGTTTGGCACAGATGGGCCACCACGCGGGGACAGTTCAGGATGGGGAGGCCCCATCATCAGAGCTCACCATGCCTGGGTGCCGGCCCTGCAGGCCCCTCCGCGCCTGGGTGTGTGTCGCCAGTCCTTTCCCCCCAGGTCCTGAGGTCAGAGCCTGCTCAAAGCCTTGGCAGGAGCCACCCAGATCCTGCCAGCCTGTGGCCCGCCTTCCCCAGGGACCCCCCAGCTTCTCTGGAGCCAGGGCACCTTCTCCAGGGCCACCCCGGGGTGCCAGCGTCACCAGCTAGGTGGAGGTATCTGAGGAGGGGAAGCTTCTGAGGAGCCTGACTTCACTGGATGCTGCATCCCAGGACATCCCTTCCTGGCAGGCAGGTTATTTCTTCACTTCTTTTTAGAAATTGGTAAAACAGGGCCAGCCCCGTGGCTTAGCGGTTAAGTGCGTGCGCTCCACTGCTGGTGGCCCGGGTTCGGATCCCGGGCGCTCACTGACACACCGCTTGTCTGGCCATGCTGAGGCCGGGTCCCACATACAGCAACTAGAAGGATGTGCAACCATGACATACAACTATCTACTGGGGCTTTGGGGGAAACAAAAAAGGGAGGAGGATTGGCAATAGATGTTAGCTCAGAGCTGGTCTTCCTCAGCAAAAAGAGGAGGATTAGCATGGATGTTAGCTCAGGGCTGATCTTCCTCACTAAATAAATAAATAAATAAATAAATAAATAAATAAATAAATAAATAAATAAATAAACAAACAGGTAAAACAACATTTAAACCTTAGACCAGCCCAGATTTTCCCTTTGGTCTAGTTTGAAGGATCCAGAATGTCTTATAGTTGGAATCACACAGTATGTAGCCTTTTCAGATTGGCTTCTTTTACTTGGTAATATGCATTTAAGTTTCCTCTATGTCTTTTCATGGCTCCATAGCTCATATCTCTTTAGCGCTGAATAGTACATCCATTGTCTGGATGTACTGATGAACTTTTGAGACTGGGAATACTCAAAACCATTATCGTTAATCCACCTGGGATATCTCAAACCCAATTAAAGAATTTATAGTTTTTCAAACTGTGCTTACAACATCACTAATAATTTCTCCAATCCCCACAAAAATCTTAAAAAGCTGGTGTTGTCGTATTTTGATTGAGGTTAAGGGACATTAACTTAATAATGGCTACCTGGTCTTGAGTAGAAACCAAGGACCCCTCTTCCCCACTAGCCCATTGCACTGCAATAGGGGGTTGGGACTAGGGTTTTCATGTTTAGCAAATTAAAATACAGTATTTTATCTGGCAATCCTAGTTGGAATAAAGGTCCGACACATCTAATAATGGTGGTATTAGAGATACCTTCAATTTTTCAAAAAACCTACTAGAAAGTCAATATTTACCACAATATGGCCAACAACTATGCAAACTTTCCACCACTCTCCTACCCCACCCCAAATTCAATGTATTCTCTATTTATTTTATTCTGATTAGAAGTTTTGAGCAGCAACTATATGTACCTCTGGAATGAAAAAAAGAGAACTCAAATTAATGATTACTTAAATGCAGTTTGTTTGGAAGGCTAATTCTTTCAAAGATGAGGGTTGATAGTGGATGGGCAAAGAGTGGGAACCACTGTGTGCTAGAGTTTGCAAGGACTGCCTGGAAGTGGTGGGGAGGGACTAAGGGTGGGGGGGCATCAGATGGGGCTCTAAGATCCCTCCTCTGCTGGGATCTGAGCAGCTCTGCCCTGATCAGTTTACATAATAAGATTCAGCCTAAGATTGCATGCGAAGAAAATGGCCTACTGCAAAAATACCATCTGAAACCATTGTCCTAAATTAGGAATGTGCCGTCCAATACAGCAGCCGTGTGGCTATTGAGCACTTGAAATGTGGCTGGTCCAACTTGAGTTGTGCTGTAAACATAAAATAAACATCGGATTTCAAAGACTTAGTACACACAAAAAAAATCACAATAATTTTTATATTGACTACATGTTCAAATAATATTTTGGATATGCTAGTTAAATAAATATGTTATTAAAATTATTTTGACCTGTTTATTGTTATTTTTTTAATGTGACTAATAAAAAATTTAAAATTATATATATGGCTTGCATTATATTTCTACCGGATGGTGCTGATACACCATGCTGTGAGACACATAAATTCTAGGACTGGTATGAAGAGTACATGACCACTCGCAGGTTAGTTCAGATTGTCCACTAGTCTAAGCACTTTCTAGCTCAGAGGAATTTCATGTTTATGTTAGTTAGAGTCACTCTAAAACCCTAAATAATTGTTATTGGGCACTCTCTCCAAGGGTTTTTTTTTTTTTCCCAGTATATATTTTTTCCTCAGTATTAAGACATTTCTTTGGTTATGGTTGCAACCAGCCGAGGAAAGGCGGGGCCGTGACACTGGCCCCGGTTTTGGGAAAAACGCACAGATCGCGGCCCAGAGCAGGAAGAGGCGGCTCCCGCTGAACATCGAGACCAGCGCCGCCCAGCAGCCCCGCGATCAGCCCGGGGACCCGCAGTGCCTCTGAGCCAGCAGCAGCTTCCGCTCTTCCAGTTTTATTTTTGTCCTATAGCTTTTTCTGCTCCTCTGCTTGTAGCTTCTCGAGCTTTTTCGGATTCCGACGGAATTCACGGTCCCTCCGTTTCTGCTCCCTCTTGCGGAGCTTCTCTCTTTTTCTTTCTCTCTCCAGTTCTAGCTCCTTCTGTTTCCTTTCCTCAGCTCTCTGCCTCTTTCTCTCGGCGCTTGGGTTCTTCTCTTTGCTGCCGTTTCTTCATTGAGGGATCACTCAGGCGTGTGGTCGAGTCGAAAGGAACCATGGCCTTGCCGTCCTCTCCTCTGTACCTGAACTTCGACCCGCAAGGCACTCACGGCTTGGATGATGCCCACATACCTGCGGTTCTGGACATATACCCTTAGGTACAAGTGTCCCCCAAACTGAAGGTGTGGAAGCTCTGGCTCCTCATCTCCTCCCAGTAGGGGTCCAGCATGGGGATGTCCACATTCTGTATCTGCCTAAACTTCTCGAGCACCTTGACCAAACCTCCTTGCTGGGCTTCTCCGAGCCCGACTCCTTCAGGACGATCCATTTGCAGGGCATCCCCTGCAGGTGAATCATGGCCGAACATCTCTCTAGACAGCGTTTTCTTCATATCCTTCCCCTGCGTAAGGAGGAGTCCCAGGCGTGGCGGGTGGGGAAATCGATTTTCAAGCGGGCAGCGCGCAACCTGAGGATGTCAGAGAAGTCGCTGAGCTGGATGGTCTTGCAGTGGAGACAGGTCAGGAAAGACTTGACCAGACTCTTGTTCTCCACGTCGCCCTCCAAGGGGATGAAGTCCGTGGTGCTCTTGGAAATCCAGCGGGTGGAGAACTGGTGATCGCGCACTGTGCCCTTCAGCCTTTCCATCACCCCCCAGTTGGAGATGGACTTCCCGGCTGCTTTAGCTGCGGGAGGGGTGGGCTGATGGTCATCTTCGCCATGGGCTTGAGGTAGACGCCCTACAGAAGGCAGAGCTCACCACCTCAGGTGTGTGGTGGACTGTGGTAGCTGCTACCACAGTCAGGGCATTGGGCCAGCGCCAGGCTCTGCCTGTGTCCCAGGTCCCCGCCACTCTGGCTGAGCTCGCTGCCACCCCCTGACGACCTGGCAGGCTTGGCCAACCCACTCGGCATCACCGGTCAGCCGGAGGCACCTCTGAAGCAACACGCACCGCTGCCACCTGCCCCTGTGATGGTGTTAATGCTGCAGATACAAAGGCGAGTAAGACATCAGTTTATCCCTTTGAGGACCTCGGTCTAGAGAGAGACAAAGAAATCCTCTCGGCTGCAGGGACCTTGAATGTCTTGTTCACAGTGCCTCATTGTCTGGGCCATACCACTGGATAAATATGAATAAATAAATAGATGAATGAATGCAGAGTACTAGGGAACACACAATGGAGGGGTGAGGGAAGGCTGTCTAGAGGAAATGCTGACTCTGATGGATCAGAAAGAGATAGCCAGGCAAAGAAGGCTGGTGACAGTATTCTGCAAGGAGAAAAAGAACGGGGTTGGCTCAGGTTTATAGTAACTAATTATGCCTAGTTTAGAGGCCAGTGGAGGAGGTGATGAGAGATAAGGATGAATATAAAGAGAGTCCCATTATGAAGAACCTCATATGTAAAGCTACTAAGTTAAGATTCTATCCTAAAATCAGTGGAGAGTCATTTTTAAGCAGAGAAGCATCATTATGATATTTGTGACACAGAAAGATCAATCTGAGGGCATAATAGAAGATTGGTTATAGAGTGGCTACTACTGGAGGCAAGAAGGCCAATTAGAGAATTGGTGAATAATTCAGGCAAGGGAAGATAAGAATCTGAACTAAAGCAGTGACACTAGAACGCAAAGAGAAGGGAGATGGAATTAGGAGATATCTAAGGGGCAGATTTGACAGGACTTGAGGACAAATTGACTGTGGAGGTTGAGAGAGGAGGAGCAGAGGGTAATTGCCGGGTTACTGTCTCAAGCCACTGGGTAGGCGGTAGAGTCACTCATCAAGATAGAGAGCGTAGGAAAAAGTGGTCTAGGGATGGAGTGAGGTGGACTGGAGAATAATGCACTTACGTTTCAAGTCTGAAGTGTCCGCTGGGCATCCAATTAGAGGTATTAGCAGGCAATTGGATGTACAGAACTAGAGAGCAGGAAAACCATTTGGGAAAGAAGTAGATTTGGGGGCATCAGGGCATAGGTGATAACGGAAGCCACCTTCAATCTGGAGATGGCTATATTCGTATGTACTTGGAGAGCACTTGGGAAGAAGTTATTTTAAAATATCATCAAGATAGTGCTCAGAAAGGTCAGCTTAGTGGCTAGAGAGCAAGGGTGGTTGGTGATCTTCTCCCAGGGTGGAGAAGGAGCTGATTTCTCTTCTTGTCATCCCCACTCCCTGACCGTAGTTGACTACAATAGCAGTAGTCAACCTACTGCTCCAAGAGGAATCCTTTCGGAGGGGAAAGGAAGCAAGATTAGAAGCAGGCTCTAACAGCTTGGCCTTTGCTTGTTTCATCCAAAAGTCTTAAGGACTAAAAAATAAACCAAAAGAAGAAAAAAAGAAAAAACGCCACTCTAAAATACACCCCTCCCCCCAGGTGTTTGGATTAGCGGAATGCAGCTCAGCAATAATTCAGGGCATGACGCTCTTCTAAGAATCTGATTATCCATTAGTAACACATATACCTTAAAAAATCACATGTAAGTTCAAGTTCTGACATAACCCCTTCACTCCAAACATACTGAAATGGTAGGATAAATATAAACGGAGAGAACAACAACAGCAAAAAAGAGATAGGTAGGCTCAAAAATTAGATGAAATCTGTTTGGACCAGAAAGGGAATAGAAATGTAAAACAGCAGATTCACGCTACCCACCTGCTTTGCTCTGGGCCTAGGTGTAGGCAATGGTGGCTGTGAGTTCAATTTTCTACATAACAGGGACTAAAAGTGTTTCATATGAGACCTGAGCCAAAATCCAGGTTTAGAGTTTAAAACAGGAGTGAGAGTGGGACTCTCTGCCATCACTGACATCACCACCGGAACTTGAACTCCCCTGAGCTGTGGTTTGGATTGCTGATGGGATCTGCATTGTCATCAATAACACCTCCAGGAACACTGGAACCCAAAGTTTCCCATTAAAAATGTGCTTAAGACCCAAATTCCAAAGTGTATGGATCAAATGAATGCTAAGAAAGAGGACAAACACAATCAAGAATTAGAACATGAATGTACTTCAGATAATATTAATTTTATAGAAAAGTTTATAAACTTTAAACTTTTTTAAACTTTTGAACTTTTAAACTGACAAAGTTTTTAAAATCAGCATGATTATGATGCTCAAAAAATAAGTAAAGCCGTAATACCCATCAAAAATAATAAATTGTGAAACACAAACAGGAAAGTATGAAACAAAAATAGAGGGATATGAAAAAGAAACAGAAATCTTAAAAATGTCATTTAAATAAAAGAACTAAAATAATAGGCTCAACTTTAAACAAAACACAGTGAGAGAACAAATTAGGGAAATGGAATAGAGTACTGAAGAACTAACCTACTATAAACCGTAGACAGTCAAAGAGATAAAAACATAAAAGAGCAGGTAGGAGACATAGAGATCAAGATCATAGATTAAGAAACTCTGAATTACATTTATTTTATTTTTATTTTTTTATTTTTTTTGGTGAGGAAGATCGGCCCTGAGCTAACATCTGCCAATCCTCCTCTTTTTGCTGAGGAAGACTGGCCGTGGGCTAACATCCATCCATGCCCATCTTCCTCCACTTTATATGGGACACCGCCACAGCATCGCTTGACAAGCGGTGCGTCGGTGCGCGCCTAGGATCCGAACTGGCGAACCCCGGGCCGCCGCAGCGGAGCACGTACACTTAACTGCTTGCACCACCGGGCCGGCCCCTATTTTATTTTTTTTAAATGCTTTTTTTGTGTGTGTGTGTGTGAGGAAGATCAGCCCTGAGCAAACATCCATGCTAATCCTCTTCTTTTTGCTGAGGAAGACCAGCTCTGAGCTAACATCTATTGCCAATTCTCCCTTTTTTTCCCCCAAAGCCCCAGTAGATAGTTGTATGTCATAGTTGCACATCCTTCTAGTTGCTTTATGTGGGACATGGCCTCAGCATGGCCGGAGAAGCGGTGCCTCCGTATGAGCCCAGGATCCGAACCCGGGCCACCAGTATCGGAGTGCGCGCTCTTAACCACTAAGCCACGGGGCCTGCCCTGAATTACATTTAATAAGGAATTCCAGCAAGGAGATTGGAGGGAAGGATGGAGAAGCAGCATTTGGAGATCTAATAGCCAAAATTTTTCCAATTTGCAAAAAGCTATTAGAATTTCTTTGTTTTCTATTCATTCATTCAGGAAACACTTAATGAGCACTTACTGTGTTACACTCCAGACTAGGAGCAGGGGGTATAACAACAATGTGGTACCATCCTTGCCCTGAGGGTCTCACAGTTAGTAGGAGAGATGGACATGTTCAATTAAAACGTAGTGTAGGGGCCGGCCCGGTGGCGCAAGCGGTTAAGTGCGCGCGCTCCGCTGCGGCGGCCCGGGGTTCGCTGGTTCGGATCCCGGGCGCGCACCGACGCACTGCTTGGTAAGCCATGCTGTGGCGGCGTCCCATATAAAGTGGAGGAAGATAGGCACAGATGTTAGCCCAGGGCCGTCTTCCTCAGCAAAAAAAGAGGAGGATTGGCGATGTTAGCTCAGGGCTGATCTCCTCACAAAAAAAAAAAAAAAAAAAAAAAAACGTAGTGTAAAAAGAGTTATGATAAAACTGTGTATTACAGAATCAAGAAGGAAGAACATTTCTGAGAGGACTAAGAAAAGCTTCATAGAGGAGATGACATTCAAGCTGGGTCTTTAAGTAGAGAGTTCTCTAGAGCATTATTCTGCAGGAAGAGGAAAGGCATGGACAAAAGTCATGGAGGCATGAAAGAGCATGACATTTGTGGCTGCTGACGGGTTCTAGGTGGTTCTAGGTTCTAGAGTACATGAAGTGAGAGTTGAAACATAAGCTAAAAGACTGACTGGGGAAAGGATTTAATCACCTTTTAAAAATGGAAAACATTTATTGAAAGTTTATTGAAGGACAATAAGTAAATACATACCATGGAGAGATATACCATGTTCATAAACATGATGACTCAGGATCATAAAGATGGGTTTTTCCCCCAAAATAAATTCAATGCAGTTAATATCCAAAGGTTTTTTTTTTTAATGAAATGTGACTGATTATAAAATTTATATAGAAGAAGGGCTAGGAATAGCCAAGATCATTTTGAAAAAGATAACAGAAATGTACCCTACCAGTTATCAATATTAATCTAATAAGTTTTAACAATTAAAACATTGTAGGAGGTATTTCTTTCTTAAATGTTGAGAAGGAGTCACTGTGATCACCTTTCTATGGCAAAGAATGGAGGAAAATGAGCAGGTTTAATTTTAGAAAGCCCATTCTGGCATTATTGGACAGGATGACCTGGGTTGGGGGGGGTGGCAAGACCAGAGTGGGGGTGACATGCTGCCTACTTCAAAAAGTCTTCTAAGACATGCTGAGAGTGGCAAATGAGAACGGTGAGGATGGAGGAAGAGACCTGAGGAGAGAAATGTTCAGGAAAGAGAATCAACAGACTTGGAATTTACTTTTGTTAGAGGTAAGTGGGTTGGGCAGGAGGAAAGGGAAAGAGAAGAGTTGAGGCTAACTTCAAGGTACGAAACCTGGGCAACTGATTCGACGGTGGTCCGTGAACAGAAAGAGTGACTATAAGAGGAAACTCAGATTGTGTTGACTCTGGGGTTTGTTGGTTTTAACGATCTCTGGACAGACAGGCAGGTAAAGGGAAAATGAGAATGGAGCTTGGGAGAGTCTGAGGCAGACGTCTTAAGTAGTTGTTGAAGTAATGAAAATAAATTTGGCTAGACAGATTCCAGATTCAACAGGTGGAGAAGGAAGACAGAGTGGGGGAAAACACTTTCTGGAGAACATGATGCTGTACCTGGGCCGTGAAGGGTGGGAGGATCTGAAGAGGCAGCTGTGTGTGCAGGAGCAGCCAGGTTAGAGGGCAGATGCAGAAGCTGAGAGAGAACAGAGCGTGCTGGGGAGGACTGGCTATGAGGTTGGCAAGCAAGACGCACCTCCAAAGGTGGTGAAGAGGAGAGAGGGGCTAGGTAGGAAGGAAAGATTTCATGTTTCCATTCACACATGCAGAATGATAGACGCACCCTCGCCTTTGCACTGATCGCACGTCGGATGGCATCTCTCACAGGTCTTGTGCTTTCCTCTGCGTGGTAATCCTCTGGGCAGGGGCGATGACCCTCTCCCTCAGAGTGGAGCAGGAAGAAAAATGGACCCCAAGACAGACAGCCCGTGGGCTGCGGGCCGCAGCAGGCCTTGCAGCTCTTGGTGCACTTCTCACGCCATCAGGTGGAGTTTTCTGCATAATGTCTGAAACCAAGGGGTAGCAAAGACTGAAGGCTAAGCTTTGCCCTTGAGTGTGGTGGAAAAACATAGTCAGACAGGGTTCATTTACAAGACAGGTGACTTTAGACTTCTTACTCGTTAACTTTACTCATTAGATTCATTACTAATTATGCTAAAAATTCTAAGGATTGTAAGTTTCTTATTTGTAAATTGGGCATTACAATCCCTCCCCTGCTGTTCCTGAGGATTAAGTTAGACAACACACAGGAAAGAATCCAGTACTCACCTCACATAGTAGCACCGCAATAATGGTTCACTACCTCTGCCTTCTGTCCCCTCATGTGCTTCTCCCCTTTCACACGAGCTTTAAGTCGTGTGGAATGGGATCGGGGAATAGAAGACATTTTAAATGTACCTCTGGTTTTTCTAATTTCTCAATTTAAAAAGCATCTCGAAATAGGAGGTGACATGAGTGATGTTGACAGTTATATAATAATAGATGTAGCCTCTTTTGAAAAGGTTTTTGGAAGCTAAATATAATAATAATCACCATATTCTCCTATACATCTGATGGTCCACTAGGGACTTCGTAAACATTATTTCACCTTATTGAACCTAAAAATGAGACACTAGAGCATGGCAGTTAGGAGCTTGCCCTCTGGAACAAGCTTGCATGAGGTCACAGCCCAGCCACACCACTCATGAGCTGTGTGACCTTGGGCGAGTCACACAACTTCTCTGTGTCTCAGGTCTGTAATATGGGCTAATGTTAGTAGCTAAAATTAAACAAGTTATTACTGAGAAAGCTGTTAGAACAGTGCCTGGCACATTATAAATAATGTATGTTAGTGATAATTATGAATTGTATGATTAATCCTCATAACAAACCTTATGATTTAGATATTATTATCACTATTCTAGAATGTAAAAACTGAGGCTTAGAGAATTTAGACAACTTGCTTGAGGTCAAACAGCTAGTGAAGTGGGACATTGTGATTTGAAATTCTCTCTTAAATACCACTATAACAAAGCAGTGCATTATTTGAAGGTAAGAAAAAATAGCCAGGTAAGATAGAAAAGAGAAAGGGAATCATTGTCAAAGATGAACTTCTAGAGGTCATCCAACCCATCTCGGCATCTCTGGACATTGCACACTGAAGCTATCCTAGAACCCAGTCTCACCCTTGGTTTCTCTGGTGCAAAACTATTGGCCTCAGCAGGTTTTTTTAAGGTTTATTTCAGTTCCACTAACTTGTTGAAAACTGAAACCAGGGCTGGTTAATGCTGAGCCTGCCTCCACCCAGCCACCTGTCAGTTATCTGAGTGAGGACACTTGTCCCTCAGTGGCCCAGCTTCTGGCAAATCAAGCCTTGTCTCACCTTCTGCAGTCAAGTGAGGAACAATGATGCTCTGAGTCAGTCGAGAAGACTCTGAGGTATCTGAGAGACAGGGTGATGAAAGAACAAAAGAAAGCATCAACATAAACTGGATGGTTGATAAAGATCATGTAAGACTCAAAAGAGAAAGCAACAGGGAATTCCACAGAGGGAATACGCAGGACTGAAGTCAGAAGATCTGATTTTTAGTCTTGGCTCCTCCGTGTACTAGTAGCCACAAATGGTAGCTTTGGGCAAGTCACTTACCCTCTCTGAGCCTCAGTTTCCTCATCTGTAAAATGGAGAGAATAATATCAATCTCATAGGATTGTTGCAGAATCAAATCATAATGTAAAGATACATTATGAGTGGAAATACTTTGTAAATTCTAAAGCAGCATAAATGTTCTTTACTAATGTTGTTATTATAGATTGTTTTAAGACAAAAAGCATCAATAGGAACTCTGGGGAAGAAAGCTTATCAATACTGAATGGGTTTTAAAAATTATCAAAGAGTAATGTCAAAAGAAACAACGGAGAGTTTAGTGGATCAGATTAAAAGAAGAGAAGAGTCCAATGCCACTGCTTCCTTTGACGACTCTTTGGCATGACATGGCTTATGAAATCTCTTGAGCCTTATAGCCTTGAAGGGGATCTCGTGCATAAGTGCAAACAATAACTGGGGCCATAAAGAACCTGCTCTGAGATTAAACACCAAAATAATTACGTGCATTGGGACAGGGTGCAGAGAATTAAATACCTGCCTTTCCAAGGCAAAGAGATTTAATTATATGAAGTTTACGCAATGCACGTGGAACACTGATTTTACAGAAGGAACTATTTCAGCTAAATATCTCCACATATACCTCATTTATACCCCATTTATTCCATTAAACAGATTTATGGCAATCTGTCCCTCTCTCCCAATGGTAACTTCACACACCATGGAACAGTTGTCGTCTTAATTCCATGGTCTGCCATTTTTTAGATCACAGGATTATACTTTTTTGTGTGTGCATAGGAGTATTTAACGACTTGATTTGAAGAAGATGGAGATTCTTTATATGGGATCCAGATCTTTCAGGCACTTATTGGAATGAAGATGAAGGACCAAGCCAAGTAGCCTCATCCCCTCTCTTGTCTGGCAGGACCCTTTCTTCGTTGACCTGTACGGCTGGTGTTTTTTGAGGGCTGCTAATGTAAGTGGCACTGTGCTGAGAGTTGTAGCTCACACACACCCTACCCCCTCCGAGTTGTGACAATCAAAATTATCTCCAGACACTTTATAAGGGAAAATGGTTTCTCCATGCCTGGCATATACATAACAGGTGCTCAATGGCTGCTTAGAATTAGTTGAATGCAGAAGAATGTCTCTCATCCAAAAGAATGTCCTGGACTATCTCTCTGATAGCCAGTCACATCCTACCTCCTCTACTCTATCTTTCAAGGCCCTGTGCAAATGCCGCTTCCTCCATGAAGACTTCCTTGATTGCCCCCACTCCTAGCTGTATACACCCTCCCACTCAATGCTGACACCCGTTAGTTTGTGTTCCTCTTTAACACTTGTCATTTGGTGTCCTAAGTGTTTATACATATCTTATCTCCAAAGTACCAAGGTAGCTTTGGAAGAACTTTAGAACCACATTCTCTGCCCACTGTTTTCTCCATGAAAATTATATTCTGTGGTATGTACATTTGTCATTTTCTAAAGCATATATAAAGTAGGAAAGAAACACAATTTTTATTTATTTATTTATTTTTTGCAATATACAACTTAAGTAAAATTTTCTTTTAAAATGTATTAACAACAACATAATATTTACCGTGCACTTAAGGTCCAGGGCCTGTCCAAAAAAACTTTACATAGATTAACTCATTTTATCCTTACAACAACCCTATGAAGTAGAAACTTTTATAAACCCCATTTTACAGATGAGGCACAGAGAGGTTAACTCCCCCACTGGTCACACAGCTAGGAAGTGGGCAGAGTTCAGATTTAAACCAGGCAGTTAGTCTCCAGTCTGCATGCTCCTAACTGCTGTAACCTATACTGGGGCCAAGTAGCTTCAAGCCCTGCACCCCATCCCCTCACAGCAAGACTGCAGCGCCCGAATCCTTCCTGTATAGAATTCTGCAGCAGCGGGCCACTAGGCTGAAGTCTCCGAGGTCCTTGGGTACACATTTACTGTGTTGCCAAGGGGTAAGCCCCGTGCTGTGCACGAACCAGTCTCTCCAATTTTGTTAAATGCAGAGATAGTGCAATGCTGGGAAGTTCTCCCTGACGTCTAACCTCTGGCTGTTTCCACAGTCAACAGAGGACAGGACCTCAGCGCGGAGCCGAGCCGCTGCTCCCGAGACCGGCGGCCACCAGGTGTCGCCGCGGCATCCCCCTAGAGGGAGGGCAGAGCGGCCGCTGATCGCGAGCAGCAAGTGGACGCTCAGGCGCCACTCCGCATCCTCGACCTCGGTCCAGGCCGCGCAGGGGACCCCGCGGCCGGGGAGGGACGCGCCGCTCTACGGCCCCCGGGGCCTGAGCGCCGGGACCACCGCGGCCCGCACGCCCGGACACGCCGTGAGTATCCGTGCCCGGCAGCCGCGCAGGCGCGCGCCGGGGATGCTCCGGCGGGGACTCCGGATGCGCTCTGCTGTGCGGCGGGACGTGCCGCCCGGTGCGCTGCTCCTGCGGGGCGGGCTCCCGGTGTCGGCGCGAGGCCATACTGGCCCGTTTCTCTGGGTCTCTCGGTAACGTTTGCACTGGCTTCTGCCTTCTGGTGAAAAGAGCGAGATTGTAGCCCGCAGTGCATCTGCGGGAGGCACGCGGGCAAAGGCAGGGAAGGTGGACGGCGGTCAGTCCTGAGGGATCAGTGGATGTCTCCAAGCTTATTACTTCTCTTTGAGAAAACTTAAATTTGAGTAATAATATAAACTAGGTACTATAATATACATATATATGTAATTTCATTTAATATTAGCATGCTATATAAACATATAAATATTAAAATAGTATATACCAATATAATAGTATATTATATAAATATAAATATTGGAGCGATGTTTTCAAGCATGGGCTTTTATGAACGAAATGCTTTCTTCGCGTGAAGTGAAATGTCAGGGCTGTGGAGTACAGTAGCTAGAGTGGCATGGCTTTTGGAAAATGATGGAGCATGGGTTCCAAATTCTGGCTCCTTGACTCAGCAGAGCTGTGTGACCTCAGAGGATGCCCACAACCTCTCTGAGGTGTGGCTTCCTTTTCTGTAAGGAGGAGATAAAGGGTAACACCCGTTTTGCAGAGCTGGTGTGAGGATTAAATTGGATTAACATATAAAGTCTTCAGTACTTAAAGTTAATTCCACTTTCTTCCCTTGGGGATGCAAAGAAATATCTGACCCATTTACTCCAGTGCCCAAAACAATGGCTGTGGGGTTGAGGAAGATTACACGGGAGGACAGCGGTGTCATTTAATCTGGGTCTTGAAGATGGCAAGGGAGCAGTGAAGGGCATTCCAGGAGAGAAGGGCCTGGGCAAAGGCGGGGAAGGCAGATGGAGATCAGTTCAGAGTGGCTGGTACCCTGGATGTGCTGTGGGTGATGGAGCAGGCAGGTGAAATTCAACCAAATTGTGTTCGGAGCCCCAGAATTTGGACTTTAGGCTTAAACTTGTGTTTGAAGAAACTTTGGGACTTGTTGCCAGCACTCAAAGTTGCAACCTAGGAATTGGATTTCCCGGCTTCTCTGGAAAAACAGGCAGATATGGCCATGCTGGTCCCACACCCCCCGCTGCCATCTAGAACTCTGCTCCTTCTATGCTGCTCCTGCCTGGAGCTGCGCCGGCTTGCACTGCGACCCCTACCTGTGTGGGCACCGTGGGTTGTTAGCAGTTTTTAATTAGGAGAGTGACAAAATTTGGCGTGATCTTTTGGATGGTACCGAGTAGTTGTTAAGGGCTGTTGACATAGAAGCACACCCACCTGGGCTGGCACCCAGGAAGTGGGCACAGGGCACACACTGGGATTAGGGGTCACTGGGAGGTTGCTAGGGGGTTAGCAACCTAGGTCACCAGTTGGGCTTCTTTTTGCACAGTAAATTAATCACCTTCATTTAACCTGTCTATTCCACAGCTCCCTTGCACGTCTCTGGTACTTGTGGAGTTGAGTGGATAACAATGGTGACGGGGACCACCATCCTGTCTAATTTTTTAGGGCCTTAACTGTCCTCAGGTTGATTCCTAAGGTCCCTTGTACTCCACAATTCATCAGGACCTGAGTTCATCTGGGGGGCCCCTTCCCCATCCTTATTTCTCTGCCTCCTACTTCTGCGTCTCCAGCAGCTGTCCCACAGAAATAGAATGGGAGCCATCTATGTAACTGAAAATTTTCTAGAAGCTACATTGGAAAAGTAAAAAGAAACAGGTGAAATTAATTTCAACAATACATTTATGTAATTTAGTATATCCAAAATATTATTTCAACATGTAATCAATCCTGAAAAATCATTCATGAGCTGTTTTACATTCTTTTTCGTACTTCTTCTTCTAAATCCAGTATCTATTTCCCTCTTCCAGGACGTGTCAATTCGGATGTTAAATTGAATTTATAGTGGAAATACTTGATCTATATTTAGATTTTATAAAATTCAGAATTGAAAAAGTAAATCCACACAATCAGGTTGTTCCAAACGTATTTAAAATTCTCTAATAACTTTATTGAGTATCATTTTTAAATTAAAATTAAGTTGAAAATCCAGTTCCTCCGTCACACCAGCCGCATTTCAAGGGCTCAGTGGCCACATGTGGCTGGTGGCGATTGTATGCACAGCCCTGGAGTAGAGCATATGTAGCTTCTGATGGTTGGTTCTCAGCTCTCGCTGCTCATCAGAACCCAGAATCCACAGAAATGCCTGTAAAAGTGCAGCTCCTCTGCCCTCTACCTCCCGCCTTACTCACTCAGAGGCTCCCAAAGGACTCTGGTTCCATCAGGCAGCCTCTGACCCCCTGAGAGCATGACAGTGGCTGGGTCTCTAACCTTCCCTTTTAATGCTGGAGGTGGCTCCAAGGAAGAGAGAACTCAATGTCACCGCCTCTGAAATAACTTCAGGAGCTCCTGCTGTAGCCGCTTCTGCAGGCCTTAGACATCCATTCATTTTCCCAGAGGGACAAGACTGTCACCTATGACCCCAAGACCTTTTGGCCCTAGGCCTAGCAAGCAGGTTATGCTCTAATTCACTTTAAATTTATTGTCTTCCACAGACAATATACATGAGTTTATACACACAAAAGCATATATAAAATATCTGTGTTGTTTAAAGATTAATAAAAATTGAATATTGCTTGTTCCTTGGAAGGCCCTGGTACTCTCCTGTTACAGCCCAGTCCTCCCCGAGAGGAGCCTGCTGTCCTGAAGTCTGTCAGCCATCCCTTGCTTTTCTTAGAGCTTCACCTCCTGTACATGTCTCCCCGAACCAGGGACTGTTTATATAGAGAACGTTTGCCGTGTTGATTCTGCTGTGATTTGTCCTGTGTTCAGTCTTGTTTTTGAGACTCGTGGACACTGGTGCACACAGTTGTCATTTACTTGTTTTCTCTGCTGGATAGCATCTCGCTGGGTGGGTAGATCACACTTTATCCAGTCTCCTGGTGACATCCGGTTGATTCCAGAGTGCTGCTGTTTTGATGGTGCTGCTGTGGGCCGTCCTGTGTGTGGACAGAAGCTCCTTTTTGGTGAATTCCTCAGAATGGCACTGCTGGGCGAGGGGCCAGCAAATATTTAACTCCTTTGACGCCGAGCGTGGTTCTAACAATTCCTCCTCCCCAGCCACGGGTGAGAACTGATTGACCCTTCAAGCGTCGTGGTTTGACAGGGCCCAGGGTGACGAGGGGACCTTGTGGGGTGAAGGCTGGCCTTCCTGCTAGCCATCCAGGCCAGGCCTCGCTAGGGTGGTCCTTCATTGGGTCATGTGGTTCCAGGGCCTGAGTTGGGGACCGCAGGCCTAGTATTTCTTCACATGCCTCCTATGAGCCAGCCCCAGGATTGACTGGACCCTGGAGACTCCAGCGAGGCACGCCCACCACGGATGGAGAGTCCGAGGGCTCCAGCGACCTGCAAGCAGGCGGGTGGCTTCAGGGGGAGCACTCACAACACAGCCCTCACCACCGTGAATTCCACCTGCCTCCCTCGAGCAGAGTGAAGAAGCTTCTCCCATGGGCAGATGCTAAATGTTGCCTCTGACCTCCTGCCTCTCCACACTTTTGTTGACATGCTTCAAAAGCGAAATTTACTGAACACCGTCAGGCCCCCGTGTTTGGGGTATTCAGGTCCTCTTGTTTAATCCTCATACGCAGTCTGCAGCGCGGGTACCATCATCCCTGCCTTCAGAGGAGGAAAATTGGGCTCCGGAAGGTTAAGCAGTTACCCAGGGAATGTTAGATCATGGAGAGGAAATAAGAGACAAGGCCAGGAGCATTTGGCACCAGTTCCTTTATGATTAAAAACAGCTGAGTAAAGACTTCTGGCCGTGAATGAGTAACCTGCATTAGACCAAACCTCCCACCAAGAACAACCATCAAAGGTATAAAATTAAAAAACAGAAACGAAACAGAAAAACAGCTGGGTGAAGGTATCAGAGAGCCTCAGACAGCTAGGATTTGAGGGGCTGGGATCCTGGAGAGAAGGGAAATTCCCTGAGGTGAGCCACACATTCTCAAACACTTCCCTCCGTGGCTGGAACCCTGTGTATGTTTCTCTCCTTCGTCGCCTGTATGCTGAGTGCAGACAGCTCGGGTTCAAGTCCCAGCTCCACCACTTTGTGTATCTGTGTGACTTTGGGCAAGTTACCCTCCTGTGCCTCAGTTTCCTCATCTGTAAAATACAAATACAGTTGATCCTCGTTATTCGTGGAACCTGTACTTGTAAATTTACCTCCTCACTAAAATTTATTTGTATCCCCAAATCAATAGTCAGGGCCCCTCACCGTCCCCACGTTGTTCTCTTGATGTGAGTGATGGGCTGGAGGGGGGCGGTCGTATGGCAAATCTCTATGTCTTGCATTACTTGTCTGGCAGCCACTGGTGTCTTACTTCAGGCCTCTTAGAAACTCTCAGGTTATGGAGTTGCCTGGTGTATATCTTGTAACCTACAGATCTCTCCTCCCAGGGGCATAAAAACTCATACAAAGATGTTTATTATAGCAATACTTTTATTGTTATAATTCACATACCGTAAAATCCACCATTTAAAAACATATCATTCAGTGGTTTTTAGTATATTCACAAGATTGTGCAACTTTCACCACTTATTCCAGAACATTTTCATCACTCCAAGAAGAAACCCCATGCCAGTTAACAATCACTCCCCATTTCTCCCTTCCCCCAAACCCTGGTAACCACTAATCTACTTTCTGTCTCTATGGATTTATAGCAATTTTTAAAAATTGAAAGATAGCATAAATACAGGAATGTCTCCAAGTCATAAATATACAGCTTGTTAAATTTTCAAAGCTGAAGTACCATGTAATTCAAGAAATAGAATGTAACCAGCCCCTGAAAGCTGGCCTCCTGCTCACTTCTGGTTATTAACCCCTCGCTGCCCCAAGTAACTGCCATTCTGATTTCCAATAGCATGGGTTAGTTTTGCCGTTTTTTTTACTTTGTATAAACTGTATCATTAAATATAAATATGTTTGTATGTGGTTTCTCTCAATCACCATTATGTTTGTGAGATTCGGCCTTATGTTTATAGGCAGTTCTATTTTGCTATATAGTTTTCCACTGTATGACTATACCACAATGTATTTCTCTATTGTAACACCTGTGGGTACTTGGGCAGTTTCCAGTTTAGGTCTATAGGGTATTTCTTCTATGAACTTTCTAGTGTGGTGCACATCTGCTGGTGAACCTGGGCATGCATCTCTGTTGAGTACATACCCAGAGTGGAATTGATGGCATATGAATGTTTTCAACTGTAGTAGCTCCCGCTCAACAGTTTTCCAAAGTGGTTGTCTCGTTTACTGGCCTATCAGCAGCATCTGAAAGCTCTGGTTGCTTCTCTTCTGGCAAACTCTTGATATCATCTGTCTCTTTCATTTTAACCATTCTGGTGGTATCTCATTGTGATTTTTTAATTTGTATTTTCCTGAAGATTAAGAAAGTTGTGTACCTTTTCATATGTTCATTGGCCATTTGGATATCTTTTTCTTACTGATTTGTAGGAGTTCTTTACGTATTCTGGAAATTAGTCCTTTTTCGGATGTATGTGGTGCAAATATTTTCTCCCACTTTGCAGTTTGCCCAACACAGATTTTAATAACAAAAGCAATGGAAACAACCTCAGTGTCCAGCTGGAGGAGACAGTTGAATAAATAACATAAAATAAAATACTATGAAAATTCATGTGTGCTAATACAGAACAATTTCCAAGACATATTAAATGTAAATTGTAAGGTGCTTCATTTGTGTATTAAAAAAATATATAAAATTCTGGAATGATATAGAAGAGACTGTCCATTGTAGTTGACTCTGGGGATGGAGGCTGCCTGTTTGGAAAGAAAGGCTTACTTCTCTGTAAACCCTTTCATGCTGTTTAAATTTTTACTCTGTACATGTTAACTATTTTCCATCATTTTTTAAAATTTAAATAAGAAATAAATGTGTCGATTTGATGTTAATAAAATGGAGTGGTTTGGTAATGGTATGTGTTGGTTGTTTTGTGTTTCCCCTGCAGCTCTCTAGATGAGACCACCTATGAAAACTGGTGGAAGAGACACTGGACTCCTTAGCATAGTTTTTTGAAGACCTTGCAGAAAAACCTTACACATTTGAAGACAATGATGTCTCCTTGGGGGTACTTCTTCACTTGTTTTCGTTTTTCTGTTTCCTCCCTAAGGATTTTAGCTCACTAAAATAAAGAATTCCCCTCCCTAGAGTTAGTCATCCAGCAGCACGCGGCTATGTGGGACAGAAAGACTAGGGTTGGAGTTCCAGCCCTGCTCCGCCAGGCTCGTGACCTTGGGCAAGTCACTCAGCCTCTTTGAGCCTCATTTTTGCTTAAAAATACAGACTCTCAAGCTTCACTCAATACCCGTGATGGTAAATCAGGGAAGGACCCAGGCATGCGTTTGTCTAACAGGACACCTCTCATCGCGCAGGCCTGGGGACGCTAACGTAGACCGCTGGTTCCTAAGCAGGGTGAGATATCGCCCAGGAGGTGTTCAGACCCCACAGACATGGCCCCACTCATGGGAGATTCCGATGCAGGTCAGGGTGCGTTCCCAGGAAGCGTATTTTTGAAAAGCTCACCTGGGATTCTAATGTGCACCCTAGGCCCTACCCCTAGAGATTTTGATTTAATTGTTCTGGGGTGTGGCCCAGGCAGGGCACTGGGGTTTTTAAAGTTTTTACAATCACTCCCCAGGTGATTCTAATATGCAGCTGGAGTGACAACCTCTGGACCGGATGAAACTTGAGCCCTAGATCCTGGAAGCCAAGGGAGTGCTGGTCTTTGTCGATTGGCCACCAGGTGGCAGACGTGAGCAAGTGTCCATTTTTCCATTTAGAATTATGTATTACCTAGGTCTTTGGGAGCAGCTCCTTTTGGCCAGTGGGAGAAAATCCCCCACAGAGGTTAATCTTCTCAACAGCAATTAATTAATTACCAGGAAATTTCATGAAATGTGCATTTTGGATTAAATCATGGCATTATTGAGGACAACCAGCTTTCAGGCTACAGTGATAGAAATGGTGTTGGATATTGCTGTAGGCGAGCTAGATGGAGAAGGGACTCCACCAGATGGAGCAGGGGCAAAGTCTTGGAGCAGGTGTCAAGCCCAGTTGTGAGAACAGTGAGGGACTTGGCGGTAAAAACAGATGCAACGGGGCAAGAAAGAGTTAAATGCCTTCCCGGTGGATTCAGCGATTGCTGTCAGCAGCAGAAAATGCGGCAGTGTCCCATCAGTGGGATGATTAGAGCTGAGGAAGTTCTAGGTCTCCTCTCCCCCAGCCTCCCTGCCAGTGGTTGTAACTACTGTAGGGAAACCATGTCTCAAGCTAAGCTCTGCCACACATGCAAACATTTATTACCGTGCCACGAAAACAGTCCCACCACTCGTTCTTATAGGATTAGTGAAGACCCAGCTTGACTCAAGTACTTTGCATGAATGTTTCATTAGAAGCAAATGTACCAGTATTCTGGCAGCTGGATTCCGTCTACTTGTTGAATCGGGCAACAAAAGCTTCTACTCGGTGGTGGGTCACGGACCTTACCCACATCCGACCCCTAGAGTGTCTCTCTGAAGAGTGTTCATCTGCTGGGCTTTCCAGACTCTCTGATCCCTTCCCGCAAGGGAAGAGGCAACTGTGTTTTTCTAGCCAATCCATACACCTTGAGTATCATCAGGGAAAAATTATGTCTAACAAATCATTTACTAATTAGGAAATTCTCTAGTGTAGAAGTAGAAACTAAAGGCATACAGTAGCTGCCTCTGTAGTTTGGACTTCTGATTAAGTACTTTGAAATGCTAACTATCTACCCTGGGGTATGAATTCCTGATTAGAATCCTTCACGTGCTAACTTATATATTTCACATATAAGGTAAATCAATTGGAAGCACATTATAGACAATAGAACACCTGTAACACTATTACTTGAGCTTTGTTAGAGTGTAATCAATCTTTTCCTGTCCTCAGAGTCCAGTTGGAAGTTACCTCCTCTGTGAAGCCCTCCTAGATACTACAGGCAGATACCACCCTTCCTTCCTTGCCCAGCACTCTGAGGATTACTCTAGAGCACTGGTCACCCTGTGTTGTAACTGTCTATTTACACATCACTCCCATGGCTAGACTGAGCTCCTTGGCAGGTGGGACACTGTCCACTTTTGGTATCTCAGTGCCTGGAACATTGCCAAGTACATAGTAGGGACTTAATAAATGTTGATTCACTACATAAATGAAATAGGGCCCACATACTTCTCCAAAACACACTTTCATTGATGCGACTCAGCATCGCAGATGTTCACCAACTCGCTACTGGCCAAGTAGATAAATGAAAGCAGTAAGCAGATACACCTAAGAATGAGCTTGTTCTGTTTTCTCCCTGTGGGGTGGGAGATGTGAGCAGCCTCTTGGCTCTTGTGTCGTCCTGTCAAGTGGTGTGGGTAATGTTGGATGTCAGTCTCTAGGTCCAGGCCTCACCCTTTACTGGCACTGGCCATTAGAGGGGACTGCCCACTAGAGCAGAAAGCACCTCCTGTCACTAGGCAACCAAGGAGTCTGCTGCACTTCACCCAGCAAAATCTGACCGGAGACTGTGAGAAGCAGCATGCTATTTGAAGAGTTACCTCCTTTTTTTCCAAGTGGAGCCCTGGCCTCTTAGACTTTTATTTATTTATTTATTTATTTATTTATTTATTATTTATTTATTTGGCTGAGGAAGATCAACCCTGAGCTAACATCTGTGCCAGTCCTCCTCTACTTTATATGTGGGTCGCCACCACAGTGTGGCTGACGAGTGGTGTAGGTCCACGCCCTGAATCCAAACCCGTGACCCTGGGCCGCCAAAGGGAAAGGCACTGAACTTAACCACTAGGCAACGGGCTTGGCCCCATAGACATTTTAATGAGAATTTGCTTGATGCCCTCTTCTTTATTCACTAAGTTGTCAGCATATCACTGCCATAGAGCAGAGATTTCCTAACCTTTTTTGGGTCAGGACCCCCTAGAAGAATCTGACTGCTCTAGACTCTCTCCCGAGAAAAACTTCCCCACACAGCCATGAGTACAGTTTCAGCTGCAGGGTGGAGGCTGTTTGCAGACCCGTGAGGACGGCCTCTAGGTCCCAGCTGACGGACACTTGCTCAGAGGCAGCATTTCATTAGATATGGAGACAAAGGATGTGGCTTAAGCGTCCTGGATTTGTATTTTCTTTCCAAGAGTCCTTAAGTGAATTATCTAACTTCTGTGAGCGGCAGGGTCTTCAGCTGTGAAGTGGGTGACATTCCTCTACTTCTCTGGGTTTATATTAAGATAAAGTTTTTTTAAAAAAGTGCTTCACATTTATTATTCTTATTCCTTAATGGGAAGTCAGTGTCTATTTTTGGAGTGTGGGAAGCCACATATACGTGAAATCCCGGACTCCCCATGCCCTCCCGTATGTGTCTATTTCTACAAATGAGCTGGTGACAACAGAAATCTCTCTTTTTGCTTCCACGTGTGCAGGGCTGATATTGGCTGGCGGGAATAGCAGGGTCTGTTCTGATTGGTTAGTGCCCGTGTTTCAGCAGCTGCTGAATATTTTGACTCTCTCTCTCCCCGCTTCGCCTGCTCTCTCCTGCACTTGAGTCTGCCCACACTCCTAGAATAGCTTGTCCCTTAAGGAACAATACTGATGAACCAAAAGCCCTCTTCATCTGGCCCACCTGCATTAGGAGCTCCTGGCGAGCCGGGAAGGCAGCTAGGTTCCTTTCTCCTCTTACCACTTTGCTTTGGAAACAGCTTCCAGCTCCATGGGAAAAAAATCTCATTACGCACCATGAACAGGAGGGGGCGTGGTTGAGCACTGAGACCTCCTGCCTGGCGTAACCTGGCCCTTAACTTTGGCACCTGTTATCACAGTGCCTGGTCATCATCCGCTCCGTTCATTCATCCACAAATGTATTTTTGTATCCATCCAGTATTTTGCACAAAGAATGGATGTGCTAGACACTGAAGATGCTAGTGTGAGAAGACGAATCAGCCCTTAAGGTGCTTAAAGTAGTGGAGGGAAGGGGCTGGGGACCAGCACGCAAGCCGGCAGCTCCGACGCGGTGAGGAAGGCACAGAGAGGCTGTGGGGACACGCACAGACCGTGGTCCCAGCCGAGGGGCATCAGGGTAACCTTCCCAGAGGCACCTCAGCCGGGACCTGGAGTGGAAGGAGCTGCTGGTCTTGTGCGGGGAGGGAGGAGTGGACTGCAGGGAAGGTGCCAGGTGGAGGAAACAGCTTGAGACCTGCGCATCTAGGCTTCTCATGGTTGTTTTATTAATACTGTCTTTGTGAACCAGTGGCCTGTTCCCTGAAGTCAGTCAGAAGATGTTTTGGGTTGGAAAGAGTTGATTTTGGTTTTCAGCAATTGTATCTGTCGTCCCCTGATTTAGTGTCCTGTTCTAAACTGTGATGGTGATCAGGGGCCCATGCGGAACCCGTTAGCGCCCGTCAGCCTCTCCATCCTTACACTGAAGGAGACAGGACGGATGTTGTCCTGAGGAAACAGGCACCATTGATGAGACTTAGAACCCGCATCTCCAGAGCCCGCCGCCTGTCCTTCCCGCTGCCTCATGCACCTCCCCAGTGTAGGTGCAACACGCAATGGGGTGGGTAAGGGCACAAATAGGTCAAATCAGAAATAATTATGTCTTGATTCTCTGAGCCTGATATCTCATGGAAAAATAAGCCATAAAGTATGTACGGGGGATGGGGTGGGGGAGGAAGGAATGGGGAGTGACTGCTAATGAGTGTGGGGTTCCTTTTTGGGGTGATGAAAATTGTCTGGAACTAGATAGTGACGATGTTTGCACCCTTTATGAAAACACTTTCTGAAATACTAAAAACTGCTGAATTGTACAGTTTTAAGACATTTTTAAATAAATGAAAGGTAGTCCTACCTTTCAGGAGGTGAGTTTCAGGAAATTTTTTTTTTAAAAAACAAACTTATGTGCACTGTGATCCTAGCCCTTTTAACAAATGCATTTAAAAACTGGCAGCCAATACCTGAGAGTGAACAGCTCGTCTCGCTGGTTAATGGGGTTGAGAGAGTGCTTCGTGTTACGGAAAGAGTAGCGTCTTTTGGACCCAAACAGACCTGGATTTCAGATCAGCTCTGCCAATTACTCAGTATTCTTTATTACTCTGCCCCTGTTTTTCTCATCTGTAAAATTGGGATAACGATTCCCACCTCTGATGGTTACGATCATGGTGGAAACAATTTTACACAAAGTGCCAAACACAGCCCCTGGCACAGAGTAGGCACTGAATAATAATAGTTAATATTTTTATTGATGTTTTCATTTTATTTATACTATCTGTATTCTCAATGTCTCTATAATTTCTCTTCATTTCTTTTTTAATAAAAAAAAGTCATTAAAAAAATAACCCAATAGTATCCTCCCCATCCCACGCCTATTGATTATATTATTATTATTATTATAAAGCTTTCTGCAACTTTAGCTCTTTGTGTTTGTGAACCAAACACAAAGTGTTCTAAGAACCATTCAGGGCCTTTTGGTTGGCCAGGGGCTCTAGAAGGCACAGGGAAAGGCTGCCTGTATCTCTGTGGGTTATGCACAGGATGGGGAACAGCAAGAGGCCCCCCTGTTCACCAGCTCCAATAGAGGGAACTGAGCTGTGTGGCTGTTTCTTTCATATCCTGCGCATTCTAAAGAGACCTCAGGCCTTGAGAGAAAAGAGTGTTTTCAAATTTAAATGAGCAGTTACTGGGCAAAGATGGACCAACTAGTGTTCTGAAGAATTCAAGGCTCGTGTAGAGGAAAATAAAGCTGGAGAGGAGCATCTGAGATCTTTGTGGGATACGTGGGAAGGGTCTGGAAATAAGAACCCTCATCTGGAGTGTCTGCCTCCTACCACAGAGCTGAGGCTATTACTTTTCTAAGAGAAGCAAAGCAGTTGGTTTATTACTTCTTTCTTTGTTGCCTTTTTCCTTTTTTCAGTATTGACCTCGTCCTGTCCCATGTTTGGGCTGACGTGGTACTTACTCCAGTAGAGTTGGTGTCTGCCTTGTTTCATGTCCTCTGGGATGTTCTGGCTGGTAGTTGAGTGAACTAAGGCAGCAATTAGGCTGTGGATCTTCCCATTTGCCAGCTGTAATACAGACGGGCCACTCAACACTCCAGCTTCTGTTTCCTCACCTCGAGAGGGAATAATGGTAATTCTCGCCTTGCCGACCTCATAGGGAATGAGGGAAAGCACTATGAGATAAAAGTATTATTGTGATTAATCATAGGCTGATTCTGAGAGCAGTGTTCTTTCTGCGTGATCTCCTAATTCTAAACACTGAATTAAAGACGTTTCTTTACGGTATATATTGTGTACTTGTGTAAATGGAAAGTGTTGAGATATAACAAGATATGAAGCAATTATGACAAAGTGATAACTTTGCCTTGTTTTATTTTCCTCATGCTTTTTTCCACCTGATCCACTAAAGTGGTGTTTTAACAATTAAACTGGGTGGTGCTCTAGGAACCAATGTGATCAACAAGCAGACCCCAAACAAGCAGATCTGGTTATCTTCACCAACCAGGTCTGTTCAGAAGTCAAAATCTCTCATTGTTAAGCTGGTTTGAAACATGCCATCGTGGACCATTTAACAAGTGTCACCCTCATGTGTTAGTATCTACATAAGTGAACTTTTCCTGATGTTTTACAGTGTGTCTCATTCTCAGTAGGAAAGTTTACTCTGGTTATATAACTTCTATCTAGTGATAATTTGGCTGCTATCCGCAGATATTGGGATGTTAACAAGACCTGCCGCAAAAGGGTTTATAACTTTTTGGAACTCAGCCTAACAGTTTTTCTCTAATAAATCATTGCCCTGCCTTTAAAAAAGCCACTTTTGATATTGCTGCATCTGAACAAGTTACACTTTGTCTTCAAAGCAAGTTAAAGTGTGACCTCTAGTTTGAGCATCTCTGCTGAAGGTTAGCTGAATTTCATTTGCAGAATTGGGCTTGTGCTCTGTAGAGGTGGGAGAGCATTTTAAGCTGCTACCGCCTCCTGCCTTTTCCACTGATGTGCTTTCCGTCTAGTGGAATAAGATGGTGTTGGAGACCATCTGCACTGCATCTCCAGGCTTGAGAACATGCTGGGAGAGAGGGTCCCTCATCTGTCTGGCTGTTGTTGAAGTGGTTGTAAAAAAGTAAAAGAGAGATGCCCACAAAACCTCTCAGAACAACCTTCCCAGGTCACTCGTTAGTGCTTCCAGAGAGGACATACTGACTGTGACTTGGGAAAAGCACAAATATAACCAGCGTGGAATTCTTTGAAAGCCCAATGTTTCTTACATTAAAAAAATAATCATTATAACCCTTCCCCTGCCCCAATGTTGACATCATTTTTAGGCAGATAATATTATACTGTTCAACGTGTTGTGATGTAAAATTATTTGTTCAAAATAAATAAAGCATTATGCCTCCTTCACCCCTATCTCATCTAGGAAGTATACTATAATTCAAGAAAAACAACTCCAGGAATCACTGTCATTTCTAGCAAGGCCCTCATTCACAGACTGTACTGTATTGCTTTTTAGACCCAGTTAGTTTACTTGAAGTTGGGGGGTTTTACCCTGTGTGGGCCAATTAGCCTGTTCTTTTTGGCCTCAAACAGTCATCCTAATACTAACCATAGCTGTGCATGAGGACTGTACATTCTTATCCTTTATCTCCAGAGGGACCAGTACAAGAAAATGGGTGGATAAGTTCAAATCCAGCCATTGGATTTGGGGATCAGTAGCTTTGTAAATACTGGGCAGAACACCAGAACCAACTCTGATGGCTCCACTAAAAGAATTCTTTGTTGTGTCTGGAGACTGAAAAAGTCCATATCGTATTTGGACACACCTACCAGCAATATGATCCACCCCCAGGTAGGTTTAGAAGCACATACTTCTGGATAATAATAAATTCCTGGAGATTCCAAGTTGTACTTCTTTTTTTAAATTCACGTTGGGAACCTGGAAAGAAAATCTTCCGAGCGGCCACTTACTGTCATGGATACTACGTTCCTCAAAAAAAAATTCATTTTCCACTCCATTTTTCACATTGGTACAAAATAATCTTTCATGGGGCTACATTTCTGATATTTTAGATTTTTTTACTTGACAACTTTTCAGGTCCGGTGGAAACAGTGGCCTTTCCTGGTCACTTTGCCCATCCCAAGGAGGTTGTAGGATAGAATTAAAGAGAACTCTGGGTGGATAGGTGGATTTCAGTGCCTGTGCTCAGAGCCCTTGGGGCTGTGTGGAGGGGCTTGGAAGTTTCTCAGGCTCTGCCTGGCATCCCGGCAGCAAATCGGAGTACAAAGGAAACTTCTCTGGATTTGGTCCAGATTATTAGGCCTTTATGTGTTTGGCTATTTGTGTGTATTCAACAAAGGCCCCACTCCTTTTGGTTTGTCCCTTTTATCTCCATTATTGGGAAAGTGTTCAAACCTCAGCATTTAGTTGATAATACAGAAATCCTTGATGTTTTGATAGCCCCAAAAAATGCTTTTCTTCTGAGCTTTCCTCCTCCCTGGCAAACTCCTCCCAGTCTTGGATTTTGGAAAAGCTCTCCCTGAGTGCCCAGATAGACTCAGGTGGCCCTTCTGATGGGCTCCCAGGTTACTCTGCTCCTACCTCCATCAGGGCACCCTCCTGTACCGTCACTATCTGCTGTCATGTCCGCTCCCCTCCACGAGGCCAAGAGGAGGTGGAATTAGTGAGCACAAGCTGTGTACATCTGGAATAACAGACGTGGCAAAACCCACTACACCTGGGCCCGCACAAATACAGCATTCCCAAGGTGAAGTGCGTATACTAATGCTCTTCACTGGATGACCTTGAGGGGGATGAACTACCCCATCAAATTCAATTTCATGGATTTAAAATTGAATTAAGGAAAATATTTTTAAAAATAATAGTATAGGTGGCTGCCAAGGGCCGAGGGGAGGACGGAATGGGGAGTGACTGCTTAGTGGGTACAGAGTTTCCTCTTGGGGTGATGAAAATATTTTGGAACTAGATGTAGATAGTGGCTGCACGATGTTAATGTACTAAAATGATAAATAATAATAATAATGATAGAGGTAAGGCATAAATCATGTCCATGGCACATGAATGGCCATAATTTAATAAACACTGCTCTGACATAGCAGGTATCATGTGTGAATTAGGAAGAGCAAAAGATCAGGATGTGATACATGGTGACTCATCAGTAGGGTTCAGATGTTTTCAGATCTTGAGAATCATTCTGTGAATTGTTCAGAGGACAAATTGTGTAATTATTCTTGAATAGAAAGACCCTAAGAGAGGAAGCCAAATACATGCCCCATTAAGTATTACTTTCTAGGGCTTCACTCCAGTCCATTTCTTGGTGGCAGCGTTGGTGGAATCAGTGATTCTTATAAAGGACTGTCCCTGTGGACTGTATTTGTTTTGTGTCCCAGTGGACCCAGGCGTTACGACTGGACTGGGAAAAGCTGGGTGTACTCCCAGGACGGTGTGTCCCTCCACGAGCTCCTGGCCATGGAGCTGACTAAGGCCTTAAAGACCAAACTGGACTTACCTTCCCTGGCCCATTCCGGAACAGGCACTTGATGCCCAGCCCAATTCTGAAGACATCAAAAGCTACAAAGCCAAGACTCCTGCTTTGTTCTACAGCCGAGTGTTTAGTGTTTTCCATTCCTGCTTTTGAGGACAGTGCACTGTGTGTACCAGCTCTGTGAAAAGAATGCATCACCTCCCACTCTACCCCCAAGTCTGGACTTTTAATTTCTATTGAGTTTTTTTGGATTCATTGTCTGATTTCCTCCCTCACATGATATCCCTTATCTTTTATAATGTCTATATACCCATGCCTTTATAAATAACCTTATAATAAAGAAAAATAATAAGCAGGAAAAATTCTAGGAGGGGAAATGAATTGGCTTCACTATTTTCTTTGAAGGACTTACTGCAAAAACTACATGAAGAACAGATGGCCGACCGCACCATTCTGTCTCAAAATGAGCCTCAGTACAGGGTAGCCTCTAAATGTCCCCACGCCTCTTGAAAGTGTAAACACTTCTTCTTCTTTTTTTTTTTTTTGTGAGGAAGATCAGCCCTGAGCTAACATCCATGCTAATCCTCCTCTTTTTGCTGAGAAGACCGGCTCTGAGCTAACATCAATTGCCAATCCTCCTCCTTCCCCCGCCCCCAAAGCCCCAGTAGATAGTTGTATGTCATAGCTTCACATCCTTCTAGTTGCTGTATGTGGGACGCGGCCTCAGCATGGCCGGAGAAGCGGTGCGTCGGTGTGCGCCCGGGATCCGAACCTGGGCCGCCAGTAGCGGAGCGCGTGCACTTAACTGCTAAGCCACGGGGCCGGCCCTGTAAACACTTCTAAGTCTTTTAGTACTGAAGTGTGGGTGGCCACCTGGGAATTCTCAAACCGAAGACTCTGTATTTTGTGTCTGCAGGGTGTGGCCTGTGCAGGGTGACTGGGGGAAATGATGCTGTTTCTTCCTTATAGGCATATATATGTACACACACACATTTACACGTGTGTGTGTGTGTGTGTGTGTGTATGTATTAATTTAAGGGTCAGTATAGAATAGGCTGCTGCAACACAAGTTTGAGAATACCAAAAATCTCACAAAGACAGGAGGGGGGAAAAGCCATCTCCATAAGCTAGTGGACGTAGTATAAACAAGTATTGGAGCTGAAGAGGTGCTTTCTACATTGTGAAGGGCCACATGAATGAAAGAGATGTTTATGTTGATGACTAGAACCCTAGTCCTACACGTGGCTCAGCCCCAAAATGTCTATCTCTGTGCAAGTTTGCCAAACTCCCCCGACTTCTGTTTTCCCATGTGTTATGAGAGGGTTGACTGGATGGAATGTCATTGAGTCCCAATTCAGTCATTTGCTGGTCCTGTCCGGCAACTTAACAGGCTAGCTTTAATTCCCTCTGGTAGGTGAGGGATGCCAATGAGCAACTTTTTTAAGCTATAGAGTAAATATATGGTTATTGGTATTGTTCTACTTTAATTTCAGTTGACTTCATGTTCAAATAATCACCATCCTTTATTGTGCCCTTACTGCGCTAAGCCTGTTCTATAGACTGAATGTTATGTTATTCAGTTACTTATGTTCCCCCCAAATTCCTATGTTGAATGCTAACCCCCAAAGTCATGGTATTAGGGGGTGGGGTCTTTGGGAGGTGATTAGGTCATGAGAGCAGAGCCCTCATGAATGGGATTAGTGCCCCTACAGAAGAGGCCCAGAGAGCTCTCTTGCCCTTGCCACCAGGTGAGGACACGGAGGAAACTGCTGTCTGGGAACCAGGAAGCAGCCTTTACTAGACATAGAATCTGGGGGCCTTGGTCTTGGACTTCCCAGCTTCCAGAACTGTGAGAAATTTCTGTTGTTTATAAGCCACTCAGTCTATGGTCTTCTGTTACAGCAGCCCAAGGAACCAAGACCGCCTGCTACACGTATGACCTCATTCTCATCTTTACTGACCCGCATTTTACACATGAAGAAACCAGGCTCAGGCACATTGAAACTCATCCAAAGTTATGCTCCTGTTTGGTTACTTTCTTACTAAAGAAAGATTTATTAGTGACAAGTCTATGCAAATGTCTAGCAAAAGCTTTTGCAGAGGGAAAACCAAAACCACATTCCATAGGAAAAAAAACTCTTAACAATAGGACAGTATAAAGAAATGCCAAATGGGTATTTAAAATATTTCCTTTCTTCAGAAATAAAATTATTTTTCAGTCTGGTGGAAATTTTTAAGTGTGATAGGTCAGTACCAGTGAGAAAATAGATAAAATCGTGTGTGTGTGTGTGTGTGTGTGTGTGTGTATCTCTTGCTTCTAATGAATGTTTCATTGTACCTCACTTACTTGGAACTCGTGAAATGGTGCATTCACCTATCTGGGACACAACAGAAAACTTAAGAGGTATTTAATCAGGCTGCAGGAACATGGAAATGGAAGTTAGGGAATCTGTGCTCTTAATGCTTTCCTTGTGGGCCAGCCTGTCAGGCCTATTTACCTTTACTTTACATACAGTTCTAACTGGTTTAATTATGTAGTGTCTAAGGCCCTAGGCTATTCCCATTTAAGGCAGCAAAAGGACTTCAAGCACAATAACAGCAGCCGTGATCTGACAAGCAGACTGGAAAATGGCCCCAATGCGGCACCAGCGGCCCTCCGCACCTCAGACCCTGGGAGCATCATCACGTTTACGGTATCACCCATGTGAAGGATGCATTTTCAGAAAAACGTCGTAAACATTCAGTATAACCTGTTAAAAGAGACAAGAAAATGTGTTCTACAGTTTTAGCAAGCTTTCTATTATGTTTAGCTTCCTGAGTGGATAGACCCTCAGCCGCCAGAAAATAAAACTACCCAGAATGACTTATTTGCCCCTCTCTGAAGATATAGAGAAGCACTGCGGTGTGTAAAAGACAATCTGAGTTTTTCAATCAGAATTTTAAAAATTTAATACCAACTCTGCCCTTACTTGCTTGTTGACACTAACCTCAGTTTTCTTATCTGTAAAATGGAGGTATCAAATCTATGGTGCCTGGGTCCACATGCAAAGCACTCAATGCATGATAAATATTGTTATCAGGTGTGCAGCATAATTTCATATTCAAATTTGGGGTTTCCCCGAAAGTATTATTTATGACATCCTCTACTCGACCTCAAACTTAGTCAAAATGCTCATTTTGGTTACCTTGATGATGGATTCTGAGTCCCTAGAAAATTTTTCTTTCTCCCAAAATGCTTATGTTTTTACTCTCCATCTTCTGCATAACTTCTAAACATAATTTGGCCAACTTTAGTTTGATAGCTCGTATTAAATAATAGGTTTACAATGTATTTCTCAGTCTATACTTGCCCCCAAATTCTACTAAACCCCACTGCCACGTCTAAAGAAGACCTGTGTTCACAAATGTGAAGTTTGTGTGGATGGGCCATGCAAGGTTGCCAAGGAAAGCTGGTTTCACACCTCCAAGTTACACACTAAGGTTAATTTTAGGTACTGCCTGGTTGAAATCTTGGCATGAATTTATCTTTTGCAAATGAAAACAGCTACATACCAGAAAGAAGAAGGAGGGGAACAAGTATGAAATTTCATATAAATTTACCATGCTATTCAAAATGAGGGCTTCATGACTTGTCTTTCTGGGTATAGCTACTGTTAGGGTAAGCAATGCCTTCAAATCCTTGGTTTACCGAATTAGCCATGACATCCTAAGGATCCCAATTAACAGTGCCTTTGGAATAGAAAAAACTGAACTCACTTACATCCTGATATCTGCTACAGATACGGAGCCTGCACTCACACGGTCCATCTTCTCTGGACGTATTATTTAAGATATAGAATGTTTCAACTCTCAACCAACTGGGTATAGAGGGACGTACATCAACATGATAAAGGTCATATATGACAAGCCCATAGCTAGTATCATTCTCAACAGTGAAATGCTGAGAGCTTTTCCTCTAAGATCAGGAACGAGACAAGGATACCCACTCTCGCCACTTTTATTCAACATAGTATTAGAATTCCTAGTTAGAGCAATCAGGCAAGAAAAAGAAATAAAAGGCATCCAAATCAGAAAGGAAGAAGTAAAACTGTCTCTATTTGCATATAACATGGTATTATATATAAAAAACCCTAAAGACTCCACCAAAAAACTATTATAACTAATAAACAATTTCAAGGAAGTTGCAGGATACAAAATCAATATACAAAAATCAGTTGAGTCTCTATATGGCAGCAGTGAACTATCAGAATGCCAAATTAAGAAAACAACCCCATCAAGCCAGCCTTAATGGTCTAGTGGTTAAAGTTTGGTGCTCTCACTGCTTCAGTGGCCTGGGTTCGTTTCCTGGTTGCAGAACCACACCACCCATGTGTCAGTTGCCATGATGTGGTGGCAGCTTGCATAGAAGAACTAGACGGACTTACAACTAGAATATACAGTCATGGACTGGGGCTTTGGGGAGGAAAAAAAAAGAGGAAGATTGGCAACAGATGTTAGCTCAGGATAAATCCTTCCCTGCAGAAAAAAACAAAAGAAAACAATTTCATTTATAATAGCATCAAAAAGAATAAAATACTTAGGAATAAATTTAACCAAGGAGGTAAAAGATTTTACACTATAAGACATTACTATAAGAAAAAAACTATAAGACATTGATGAAAGAAATTGAAGGTACAAATACAGTAGTCACCCCTTATCCATGGCGGATACATTCCAAGATGTCTGGATGTCTGAAACTGCGGATAGTACTGAAGCCTATATACACTATAGTTTTTTCTAGGTACATACCTATGATAAAGTTTAATTTATAAATTAGGCACAGTAAGAGATTAACAACAATAACTAATAATAAAATAGCACAATTATAACAATATAGTGTAATAAAAGTTACTGTAGATCTTAGCAACCTCAGCATATAACTTTTTTTCTTTCCTTAAGTCAAGATCTTTCACTTTTTTACTTAAAGGAAGCATTTTATTGCTTCTCTTTGGCATATCTGAATTGTCAGCCTTTCCATCATTAAGGAAAATAAAGGTTACTTGAACACAAACACTGTGATACCGTGACAGCCGATCTGATAACCAAGATGGCTACTGAGTGACCTATGGGTGGGTAGGGTATACAGTGTGGATCTGCTGGACAAAGCGATGATTCGTGCCCCAAGCAATATGTAGCAAGACAACAAAAGATTTCATCATACTACTCAGAATAGTATGGCAATTTAAAACTTATGAATTATTTGTTCCTGGAATTTTCCATTTAATATTTTCAGACTGCAGTTGACTACAGGTAACTGAAACCGTGGAAAGTGAAACTGTGGATGAGGGAGGACTACTGTAAATAGAAAGCTACTCTGTGTTCATGGATTGGAAGAATTAATATTGTTAAAATGTTCTTACTACCCAAAGTGATCTACAGATTCAATGCAATCTCTATCAAAATTCCAATAGCCTTTTTCACAAAAGTAGAACAAACAATCTTAAAATTTGTATGGAACCACAAAAGACCTCAAATCGTCAGAGCCATCTTGACAAAGGAGACAAAGCTGGAGGCGTCACACATCCTGGTTTCAAACTTTACTAGAAAGCTATACTTATCAAAACAGTATAGCATAGTAAGTAAAATAAGCCAGACACAGAAAGACAAATACTTCAGGGAAGCATTTATATGTGAAATTTAAAAACGAATAAATACGTAATTAAGGTTTTTTGTTTTTTTTTTTTAAGTCGAACTTAGAGAAACAGTACAAAAGTGGCTGCCAGGGGCTGGGGATGGGGAGGTGTAGGAAACAGAGAGAATTTGGTAAAATGGTACAAACTTTCAGTGATAAAAAAGAAATAGAATGTTTCTATTCTTATAGAGACAATAAACCAGAACCAGAGAGTTTAAGCCAGTAAATCAGAACAGATTTATTGAGCTGTTTACTGAAGATTTATTTAAACCGTTGAGGAAAACACCTGTACCCAGCAGCAAAATTGGCTCCCAAGGACTTTCTTCTACTCAAGAGAAAAGTCTGGCCCCTTGAGGCCCCATCCAGATATAAATACTAGTGTAAGATGGGAATCTACTGTCCACTTGTGTTTCTGTGATCTGTGGGAGCACTGGTAACGCCACAGCTTGACCTCAAAATTTTTAGCTCCCATTTCTGCCATCTCAAGTGGAAAAGGTGGCTAAATTATATAGAAAAATAAGACAGTGTCATTCCCCAATTACATTCATTTCCTCCTCTCCACCCCCATGCCAAATGAGGTTTTCCAAAAGAAAGCATCTCAAATAAAATTGTAAGAGAAAGAAAAATTTAAAATCTCCAAGGTTCGAAAGTAATAGAAGCAGATGAATTTGGAGTTAGGCTTGCTGTGTAAGGCTGCCCAGGTGGTGCACTGCACAACTTGAGGCATCATTATTCACAGAGATTACGGTAACTACAATGTGATGTGAATGGTGTCACCTAGAGCAGTGCAAACTGTTCAGAGCATATCCACCTGATCCTGCTGGAGTTCATCTTGCTAGTCCATCAGCAAGTCTCCTCAAATGTTTCAGTGAACATTCCTTAAATCTGCCCCCTCCTACCTACCCCAATTCAGGTCCTCATCATTTTTACCTGTATTATCGCAGAAGCTTTCTTGCTCCCGCCTCCCTCTTTCTCTCAGCCCATCATCCATGCTGCCTCCAGAGTGAGGTTTCAAAAGGGCAAACATGATCCCTTACCTCTGTAACACTTTAGCAGACCAAATTCAAGTCTCGTAGCATGAAGAGTGAGCTTCTCTGACCTAACTCTGCACTGACACTGCAGCGTAATTATACTTTTCGCCCCCCTCACACTTCCAAACCCGCAGCTCCCTAAATGTGATGTGCCATTTCACGTGGCTCTGAGATTTGGCCAGCATTGAACCCATTTCTGTCCTTATTCCCCACTTTTCTGCCTGGGGCGTTCATTTTACTCAAAAAATGTTCTTGGCGCATCCTTGCCAACCCCTCCTCCACTCGGCATCTTGACCGGGACACCCTTGAGGGTTCCATGACCTCACAGCACCCCGTGTTTCTCCTTCCCAGCACTGATGGCTATGAGAATGAACTAGTCTACTGGTTGTCATCTCTGGGGACTACACGCTCCATGAGGACAGAACTGGGTCTCCCCCATTTACTGCCGTAGCCCCAGCATCTAGCACAGTTCCTTGCACACAATAAGAGCGCCATAAATATCAAATGAATGTGTCATAATTATATGTCTACCAGTCTAGCCCAAATAAATTCCAAATAAACCCAGCTCCAAAACTGTTAATAAGAAATATAAATTTTGTAGAAAGATGGTTGTTGGTGGTGATAGGGGGCTATCAATGAAGGGTATACAGGAGGGAAAAAAATTATTTTTCCTCTATCCATCCTAGATTGGCCAGTTGGAGGCCTATAGACTGGCAAAAAATAGATTAGCAAGAGAAGAACAAACAGGACTTTATTAACATGTGCATCATGCATAGACACGTGGGAGCATCCAGTGATGAGTGACCCAAAGGGATGGTTGAACTTGGGCTTATTAGCATCTTAGGTAAAACAGAGGAAAAGGGGTTTTGTGCTTCTGGGTGGGGAGGCAAGTTATGGGAAGGTGACCAGGAGAAGTGTGGTAAACAAGGGTGGTTTAGTAAAGTCTGTTATGCACATTTAAGTTGCTGCCCTCTCCATTAAGAGTTGTTAAGAGTCCTCCTCTTCCCAGTAAGAGGGAGGGAGACATCTCTACAACTGGAAATTTTCTTTATAAATGTAAATTTCCTTTATAAATGGAAAACTTGCACCATGTTTTTAGAGTTTTTCCTGAGTCTGCTGGTTCTCAATGGACTTTAGCTCAAAATAACCCATATGCCAAAGAGGCATATTTTGGAATGGCATATTCTGGTACCCTTCACTATTAAGCAAACATTACAGATTTATAAAACTATAAAATAACGCCATTCTTCTCACTGTGTTTTTTTTTTTTTTTTTTTGCTTTGGAAATATAGTTATTTATCATAAAACATGTCATTAATATTAACAGGTAATAGGTTTATTATTGTTATTTCTAAATTAATGAACTAATAAATATTTTGAAAATTTCTCAGCTTTAATTTTAAATATGGTAAAAATGGACAAACAAAAGCTCTTTGGAGTCCTCTATAACTTTTTTTTAATAGACTTCATTTTTTAGTGCAGTTTTATGTTCATAGCAAAATTGAGAGGAAGGTACAGAGATTTCCCATATACCCCCTGCCCCCACACATGCACAGCCTCTCCCCTTATAAACATCCCCCACGAGAGTGGCACATTTGTTATAGTTGATGAACCTACATTGACACATCATTATGGTCCAAAGTCCACAGTGTACATTAGAGTTCACTCTTGCTTGTACATCCTACGGTTTTGGACAAATGTGTAATGACATGTATCCATTATTATAGTGAAGGGGTGAGGACATGACAACTCAAAATATGTCGCTTTGGGGTAATTATTTTGAGCTGAAGGCACTGGAAAAATTGCAAATGCAGGGAGAGGCTTTCTCTGAACTCCCTTATCTGCATCCTTTGGAGGAAAAAGGAACTCATTTGTCATAAATCTCTTCCCTGGGAGTTTCATCGACTAGGGAGGATTGACTTTTATCACGGGAGAAGAGACTAGAAGTCGACACCACACCCAGACAAACTTTGTCACAAACTATAGTGTCTCCCATCTATCCTAAGGATCCATGCATCTTTTCTAAAAATTATTTACTCTCCCTACAACTCCCATCTTCCTACCCAATAAAGATGTTATATAAACTCTCAAATCTCACTGCTTTTTTGGGTATGCACTTTTTTTTCTGTGATGCCCCCATGCACAGGATATTAAAAATTAATAAATTTGTGTATCTTTTCTCCTGTTAATCTGCTTGTTGTCAGTTTATTTCATAGACCTGACTATCGAACCCAGGGGAGTAGACGGAGAGTCTTTTCTCCCCTACAATAGTATCCTACAGAGGAGTTCCACTGCCCTGAAATCTTCTGTGCTCTGCCTCTATAAATTTTAAGAGTATAAGGGGTCCTGAGATGTTTTTTCTAAGTTTGGGAACCACTGCTCTATCTTATCCTACTAGTGATCCCTCAATCCCACCCTGGTTTTCCAAATTTCTAGAATTGGCATGACACTCTAATTCTAGACCCTCAAGGGTCCCTCACAGCATCCCCTAGCTGTCATTGAGGACCCTCTCCCCATTTGGGCTTCCTATTTTTCCTTCCCCTTTTAAGCGCTCTTTGGTCCTTTTATCTGACAAGAAATTCTCACATATTAAGTATATGGGGTAGCTATTCTGGCTTGAACTAAAAAGCCTCACTTATGGTCTATCAAACATACACTGTACATCTGCTTTAACCATTAAAGTAAAGAATGCATTAGACATCATCTCGAAGTAAAAGAATGTACTCTTTGAAGATAAGGATGCATACTTCCTTTCCTACTGACGCCAGTATTGATACTGCCAGTATCAGTGCTCCTGAAGATAAGTTTCCTTTCCCAGACATCGGGATCATGTTGACCTGCTAATTTGCAACTGAGTATCTCTTTGAAACTTTGATGAATATGTATCCTGGGCATGTTTGATGTAGGTTCTTTGTTCTAAAAAGGTATAAAACTGTATTGAAAACCATGCTTCTCTGCAACACTTTATTCCTTTATGGAGACTACCTTCCCAGATTATAGTCCTCAGCCTGGCTCCAGTAAAACTTCTCTCTCTTATCTATAGAATAGTTATTGGTTATTTGCATCGACATATCCAACTTTATAAGTCATCTGCAGGGTCCTGCTTCTTCCAGATCTGGTAGCCAGTCCTTTGAAACCAAAAGGTATGGCACAGGGGATGGAGGAGGGAAGAGAGAAGAGCCTTCTCATTTGTCTGTCCTCAGGGTGCACTGTCCACAAGGGTCAGGGTCCTTTCCAAGGACCTGACCTGTGTGCCCACCCCTGGGAGGAGGAAGTAAGAAACAGGAAAATGACCCCTGCCTCCTGCTCTGGATGGCAGCTTCTGGATGGGTTGGAGGCTCTACCCTGCTTTGTGCCCTGACACTGCTTCCAGTGAGGGCTTCCTGCCTCTGTGGGCTCCAGGTCCAAAAAGCAAGATCAGCCCCAGTGAGTGGGGTATTGCAGGAGTTTTAGAAAAGAACTAACAAGAGGAAAGTTAAAAGATTGCAAGATGCCATAAAAACATCACAATAAACACCTTTCCAGATATTCACTGGAGGGTAAATGGGGATCAACTTCCATCCCTTCATGACTGACCTGGTCCTTGAATTTGTGGTTTGCTACCACTACATAACTCAGGATTTTTCACCCATGTTTAAGAGTTTTGCAGGGACCACCCTATGCCCAAGGTAAAAAGCACAAGCCATACAAAAAGGTAAAATGATCAAACTCCCAAGGAAAGTTCGCTCACCATGCAAACCCCTAGACAAACTCTACGGGCAGCACAGAAACCTGCATCTTTGACCAACTCCCCAAGGGGACTTTTAAGCAAACTAAAATCAGAGCACTGCGGCAGGAGGGAATCAAGGGCCTTAGAGGTGCTGAGGGGGGTTATTTGGAAAACCAAAGGAGAGAAGGGATTCTGAAAAGGAAGAGAAGCCAGGCCTTTCCTTTCTTTCTGCTCAGAGAGGGGGCTGATAAGGGCAATTATTTCCTGGAGCCAGTAGCCACCTCTGGTAGAAGGAAGTGGATAGGGCAGTGAGGGGAGGGCAGAAGTTGGAACTAGGTATTATTACTATCCCCTGCCTTACCCCTCATCCCCTTCTCGCTTCCCTAGAGACTGGCACAGGGACCTAGAGAAACTGGAGAGGGGGAGGCCCAGCAGGTGGACACTTCCATTGCCCAGCTCTAGGGATGTGTCAGTGACAAGGGGATCTGAGAGAAAAGGAATCCCAAGGGCAGCTGGAAAAGGAGGGAGATTCCCTGGGGCTTTGGGAAGGCAAGAGACTCCTAGTAGAAAGGACCCAGGGCTGCGTTTGGCTACACACCTATAAATACATTCTTCTCTAAGAGTGGATACAAGGGTTTAGAAGAGGGGCCATTTAAAAAAAAATAGTCTTAATAATATTAATAATTATGAGTGTCAGTAGTGTTAAAATTTTTCTGGAGCCCTTTCCTGAGCTGCCTAATGCCCAGACAAGGAAAATCACAGTGTTAGTAGACATAGATTATAGGATCAGGGCAGTAGCTATCCAGGTGATGAGCCAGGGCTTGTAAATTGGTTTTGTTTTGGTCTAATTAGATGTTTGTAGTGTGTGTGTGTGTGTGTGTGTGTGTTTAATTTCATGACATCTTTTGCCTCTGGCTCTTCCTGATTAAAAAAACCAAAAAACTTTAAAAAGGTAGAAAGCGACATACCCCTTTGATGGATTTGTGTTTACGTTAAAAAATTGGCTTAGGAAATTTAACTGAGACAAGGAACTGTTAAAGGTAGTGTTTTTGCCTTTATTTAATGATTGATTATTCAATCGACTTTTATCGATTGCCTAGTTGATCCAAGCTACGTGCTAGGATACAAAGGTGAACAAAGGCATTGTCTCCCCTCAAGGAGTCATGGTGTCGAAGAATTAGAAAAGTAAATGAGTCAAATTCATCGTGAAAAGAGACCACCTTGTATTTATACAGCCTATGTAAGACTGCTTTTTGAATTATAAAAGGTACGCCACCAACTGCTGGGCATCTTGGCGTTGTTGTTTTCTTTTGTCTCTTACTATACTATATACCCTGGAGATCATTATACCCAGCAGTCGTGCATTGCCATGGCCATAGGCAATGGGTGGTGGGAGGAACTGGGACAGTGGAGAGTGAACTGAGGAGCAGAGTCAGGAAGGGAGGAGCTGTTGCTGCATTTTCATGGCTTCGTGCATGGTTGCGAGTAGGAGGCCTTCCAGCTGGTGCTCGATCTCGTGGAGGTTTCACTCACTCTCTTGCATTTCTCTACAGCTTTTCTAGTGGAAGAGAAAAATGGTACTGCTGCTAGGACGAAACCTAAAAGCTATTTTATTTATGCCACGGATATGGCGAGCTAAGTGCTGTGCTACTGTTCAATAATGATTGTGACACATACCATTTATTATAAGGCTTAAAATCTAGGTGTTTAAGTCCATGGGAGGATGTTAAACATCTGTAATTCTGTTATGTAGTTCTTAGAAAAAAAATTTTAAGACCTTAAAAATGGTCACGTCTAGCATTTCCCAATTTGTGTTCCACTCTAAGATTCTATAATTCTACATATTCATTGGGGAACAACTTTGATTTTGGTAATGCAATAATTAAATAAATAAAACAAAATTAAATCATTGATTCAGAAGAGAGTATGAAATTTGAGGAGAGAGTGTTACTGGACAAGAGGGCCCAATTTGCATAAAAAGCCAATATATTATGCCACTGGCTTTTGAGAAAAGAAAAGGCTTTATTGCAAGATCAACTAGCAAAGAGACAGGAGACAAGGCTCTCAAATATGTCTCCCCGATCCAGGGTTTGGGGTAAATTTTAAGGGATTAGGGAGGGCTGCCTGGCATGTGGAAGCGCTGGCAGGATGAGTTTTGAGTGGCAGGTCAAAATTTTCTCTTCTGTGCATGCTCAGTTTTTGGCTCACTGCCCCTGAAAAATAGCTTTAACATTCTATTAAGATGGGGTCAGTTATGGGAGGTTACCAGGAAAAGTACAGTAAACAAGGGTAAAGTTGTTATGCAGATTTAAGTCATTGCCTTCTCCATTGGTAAGAGTTTCTTGTGACTTAGAGTCATCCTTCTCTTCCCGGCACAGAGAGGGAGTCACCCTTACAAATGGAGATTTCCCTTACAAATGTGTTTTTACAAAGGGCAACTTCCACTTGGTTTTCAGAGTTTCTACAATGTCTGCTGTTTCTTAAAAGTAACCAACCTAAAATAATCCCATGCCAAAGAGGCATATGTTGGGGGGGCAAATTTTGTTCCTGGTCCTATGGTTACAAAGGCGTCTCTTAACCTTAAACTTTAAAGTGCTTTGTCAGTGTGATTCATAATGCTGGGGTTGTTATCATACTATTTATCTAGCAAAGGCTTGCCTTTTCTAATTGAAAGGATAACTTCCCAGGTCCTTATCCCTGCCAGTATCTGCTGTGCAATCCCATAAGTTTGATGAAGAGCTGTAGGAATGGCTGCAGGTAACCTAAGCTGGGTTCACTGTGAAAATAAAATGTAGCAATGCTGGGGAACCAAATCTGGGCAGAGTAATGTGCTGGCAAATGTTTAACAAGCAGGGGGCAATGCCCTGATTTGTAGGGTTTGCCGATTTCCGTGGTATAAATACTCCTCCCATGGCTGATAGGGTAACCGGTTTGTTCTAGTTTGTCTGGAACTTTCCCAGTTTTAGTACTGAAAGTCCTGAATTCAAGGACACCTCTCATTTCCCAGGAAACAAGGTGGTTGGTCACCCGAATGGCTGGTTTCAAGCTGCCAACAGGACATCACTGAACATGGAGATGGGAACAGTGTGCACATGGCACAAGCCTTGTGAGGAACAGCCTCCAGCACACCACTGCCTGGGAGTTCTTGGCCCATTAGAGGGGTGCTAACATGGCCAGATTGTTGTTCAGATCATCTCTCACCATCCCTGTATTAGTTTCCTAGAGCTACTATAACAAAGTACCGTACTCTGGGTGGCTTAAAACACAAAAATGTATTGTCTTACAGTTCTGGAGGCCAGAAATCCAGAATCAAGATGTGGATAAGTCCATGCTTGCCTGACAGCTCAAGGGGAGAATCTGTTCCATGCCTTTCTCTGAGCTTCTGGTCATTCCTTGGCTTACAGGTGCATAACTCCAATCTCTACCTTCATCGTCACCATGGCATTCTTGCCTCTGTCTCTGTGTCTTCACATGGCCATCTTCTTATAAGGACACCAGTCATAGCGGATTAGATGCCCACTCTACTACTCCAGTATGACCTCATCTTAATTTAACTAATTACACCTGCAATGACCCTATTTCCAAATAAGTTCACATTCTGAGATACTCGGGGTTAGGACTTCAACATATCTCCTTCCACCAATGTCACAACAACCCTAATGACTAGGCTTTGACTCAGTGTTTTAGAAATGTAGGAGTTGTAAACTTACATCTATTTTGAATATTGTGCCACATATATTTTTAATTGAAGCATTAAATGAATGAATGAATAACATATTTGTCAATTGTAGAACCCTCTGACTCAATTAAAAAATGTTTGCTAGAATTGTTTCTGAGTGGTGAGAATTGGGGTAAATTTTCATTTTCTTTACTTGTACTATCCTGTATGTCTTGGTTTATTTCAAGTAGTCATATCATTTTTGCATTTTGACAACTAACAACGGATCCAGAGTTTCAGAGACATGAAGAGAATCAGATTATTCCATTTGCACTGAGAAGATGATCATGGGAGCCCAGCTGATGGAACATGTGTGAAACAAGGTGGAACACAGCCAGAGAAGTCTCACTGAGGACAGATGTGGGAAGAGAAAAGTAAGCTCTGAAAATAAATTTAGAGATTGTCCACTTCAGCATCTTCCTAAGAGAGTCCCTTGGATTTTACGGGAATAAAAGAAATCTGCAGCCAAGGAAATCCGGGACACGCAGACCTCCCTCTCTCCTTCTTGAAAAGTCACAGTGCGCACATCTGGGAAGTCCTGCAGCACAGAAAGCTGTCTAGATCAGACACCTGGATTCAGAACCCTGTTTGGGAGCACCTATTACATCTGTTAGAACTGGTGTTTTATTCCGCTCTAGTCCAACTCTCTCATTTTATAGACAAGAAAATTGAGGCCCAGAGAGGTGAACTGAGATCAAACTAGTAGTCAGAGGCAAAGCTAGGACAAAAATCCAAGCCTCTTGGTCATTGATTTGTCACCATACCCGCTGTTTCCTGCATTTCTTCCTGCTAAGGGTTGGTGTGGCTCTATCGGGAGTGTTGGAGAAGAGAAAAATGAATAGTACATCCGGTAAGTTTTAGGAAAGAAGGAGTTGAGCTGTCATTACAGCAACAGAAGTGTATTTATTTGGGACAGTTGTTGGGTTTTGTTTCATTTTTGCTTTTTTGTTGTTGTTGTTTTTGCTATGATAATTTTCAAGTAATATAAACAAATTTTTTAAAAAATGTATATTCTCTTGGTTGCTCCTTCATAATCCAGAAATCAGCCAAGTTTTGCGCATGAGAAATTGCAGCTTGCACATTGAGTCTTGACTTTATCTCCACCTAATCTTCCACTAGCCCCTGGGAGGACTCTCCTATGAGGGACAGATGTCCATGGTGACATGGACCAGACAATGGGCTTTCCTGTGGGTCAACACTGATTTCTCTCTCCGCACTGACTCAAAAGCCAAACACTCACAAAGCTCTGTCTTCCCTAGTTTCAGGATCCACTTATCAGAAGCCCTCTTTTTCCTGTGATGACAGACAATAACATCCGCCCTGCCGATTCCCTGCCTGCAGGCCTCAGGGCTCAATCAGGTGAACACAGACAGGGCTGTCTCTTCCTTCTGCCGATGGGCAGCGGCCATGAAGTCACACTTGGCCCTATGGTGTTCTGGCGCAGCCACCAGCACCCACACCTAAAGCTGAGAAACAAGAGCCTTGATAGAGGGTCTAGATGTGGAGTGTAATGTCCTGGAGGCACACATGACAAGAAGTCATTCTGACAAACATGCTTTGAGCACCTGTTGTGTTCACTGCCACATTCCCCTCAAAGTTTACAATCTGGTCGGGAGGAGAGGTAGAGGCATACATGACTTTGATCCAAAACCCAAAATAGTGGTCTAAGAGAGGCTTGAAATACAATACCATAAGAGCGCAAGGAAATTAGCAATTGCTTTTGATTTAGGGGAAGACTGGAGGAGAAGACCTTGAAGGATGAGTACAATTGTGGCAAGTGGAGAGATGAGGAGGGTAAAGGCGCTCCATGAAGAGGGTCAGCTGGAGGGGGAAGGAGGTCATTCTAGATAGGGGAGAGATTTGAGCAGAGGTGAGCAAGGAAGAATGAGGATCCAGATAGTGGGTAGAAAAGTCTGCTGTTGGTGCAGAGTGGGGAGCGCTGGGTGGAGAGGGGCTAGGTCGTAGAGGACATGAATCTGGAGATAAGGAGTTGGATTATCTCCTGTATCCTGTATCCGTGCTCCCTGCAGTGATTTGGGGGAAGGAGGGGACAAGCTTATAGATGACATGGCTTTATTAATTACTGTACTGGAACTGTTACATTCAAAGAAATTAAGATGTCATGCCATCTATTAAATTTGGACCTTCAACCACAGTTGGTAAAAAAATACAGCTAGCTTGGGGAATTTTTTGTTGTTCTTCATGGTGTTGGTTTGCTTATGACCTAATATCTTTATTAAGTCTTATGAGACTCTGGCCTGCAGTGAAATTAGGAAGTTATTTCTTACAGTTGATCTATGTAACGTTCTGTGGTTGGCACTTCTTATAACCCAGATAACTCTAGGGGCAGTGTTTCGGATGGATTGGATTAAAGGAGAGAAACTGGAGGTGGGAATACTAGTTTCAGACCCAACTTTCTTGCTTGTTTTCATTCATTCCTTCAGAAAATCTTTAGGAGTATCGACAATGTGCCAGGCACTGCAAATATACAAGTGAAGAAAACAGATGAATCACCTGGTCTCCTGGAGCTCCATTTCATCTGGGGAACTGTAGACCGTAGACATACGAATCTACAATGCTGGGTGTTGACAAGCGCTAAGAAAAATGAAGCAGATGAGAAGGATGGAGCGTGCTGGATGGGGCTCTTTTTCTTTCTTTTTTTTATTGTGGTAAAATGTATGTAACATAAAATTTACCACGTTAACCATTTTTAAGTGTACAGTGGCATTAAGTACATTCACGTTCTTCTACAACCATCACCACCATCCATCTCCAGAACTTTATTGGGTGGAGCTCTTTGTGAAACAGTAGTTGAAGGCTTCTCTAACACAGTAACCTCTGAGCAGAAGCCAGAATGAAGAGTGAGAACAGGCTTTGAGCTCAGGGAAGCATGTTTCAGGCCCTAGAAACAGTAAGACTATCGCAATAGTCCAGGTGAGAGTTGATACAATAAGGTTTGGTGTAACTGAAACCCCACCCCCAAAGCACAAAGGAGAACAGATTTGGGAGTCATTTTTCTCCAAGAAGTAATTCATTTAGTAGAGAGACCAAGCCAGATCCATAAAGAGACAGACAATCAGTGCTAAGCACAAGATCTTTAATCATGGAGATTTTCATATCTGTCCTGGGATCCTGCATCAAAGAGCACGTGGTGGTGGTGAATGCAAATTTATGAGGCTGTGAAATCTACTGAGTTTCCCTCTTAAGTCATAGGACTTTCTTCCAACAGATATGAGCAAGGAGTTACGAGTTTACTTTGAAATGTCCTTTAGCCTGTTGGCACATGTTTTGCCTGTGACAGGAGCAGTTAGTCATAGATTATTGAGTACATTCCATTTTTCTGGGTACAGAGGACAACAGGGAAATGCCTATATCTCCTCTACTTGGTCAACAGAGATACCTTTAGACCTTAATCCACTCATCCAATCTAATAATTTTGTTATCCATGAAAACTTCATGTGTTCTGCATTCTGTACCTGATTCCTGTTCAATGCAAGATCCAAATCATGATTTCTGACTCACCTGGATATTTGAAAGATGAACTTGCTGTGGTAAGATCATACAGAAGTCACATAACCAAACCCTACCCCACAGCCATGAAAAGGAAACTAAGGGATAAACAAAACAAATTGAACATATTGTTCTCCTTTTAGTTGCTCTTCTAGTTGGCTTTCCTTGGAAACTTGCAGAGAAACTTGAGTAGGTTTGCCCTCGGTAGATGCTTGTTTTCTCACTGCTACAAAAAGTAGCAAGACGAGGGGCCGGCCCTGTGGCATAGTGGTTAAGTTCGCCCACCCAGAGGCCCCGGGGTTCACAGGTTCGGATCTTGGGTGCGGACCTACGCACCCCTCATCAATCCATGCTGTGGCAGCCTCCCATACATAAAACAGAGGAAGATGGGCACAGATGTTAGCTCAGAGACAATCTTCCTCAGTGAAAAGAGGAAGATTGGCAACGGATATTAGATCATGGCCCATCTCCCTTACCAAAAAAAGAAAAAAAAAAAGCAGTAAGAGGAATGGAGTAGTTTTGCCTATAAGAAGAGGGGGCCCTCTTGTAAATATAGGCAGAGCCAGTGCAAATTCGTAGGGTAAGAATTTTGGAGTGTGTATAGTGAGTTTGCAAACTTTTTCTACTAGGCTAATACAGGATGCAATAGTTAGGGTTAGATATATTGTATTTTTGGTAAGGGAAAACAGAGACTCTACAGTTCAAAAGGTGCTACAAGTACAATTTGACATGCTAAATAACTCATCAATAACTGCTCATCTCTTTGAGGTTTGATTTTACAGGACCACAATCCTTTATCTGAAACTCTTGGGCTGTATGTTTTGGAATTCAGAGTTCTTCAGAAATATGGTGTATACTGTATAGCATTATATAACAGTTCCAGCAGAGTCTGGGGTGGCACCCCGGAATTAAGCACATGGATATGTCCCCAGTGAAATGTATGATTATTTATACCAAGTAGAATAAATAAAGATCATAAATAGACTTATGTCATCAGTTCAGGCTAGCTTTTGCTGCCAAATTAGTTTAATCACCAAATTTTTGGTTTCACAGACAAAACTCTGAAATTTCAGAATTGCAGCTAAGGGCTTGTGGACCCCTGTAACCCTCCTCTGTGTAATTCCCAAAAGCAAGCAATTACTTGATCCAGCCTCATGAGTGGCTACAATGCTATGAATCAAGAATCTGGATCTGGGCAGGAATGAATTGCTCAACATCACATCCTTCCACACACGGTGGATGTGTCTGCAATAGGAGGTCCTTTGTTGGGAGGTATTTAGTATGTATCAGTGGAACCTGAAAACACTCAAGTAAGAACTAATATGCATTTGTGGGATGTTTTTATCAGGCTCACCAAAAGGCAGAAACCCTATGAATCATTTCCAGCAAGGCAGATGCAGGCCACAGACAACTGATTATCTCCTGAGTAAATTTGAAGGATCTTATTACCCAGGATCCTAAGGGGGTTGTTGTCTTGTTGCTTTGGGAACCACAGGTAAGGATAAATAACTCAGCTTCTCATTTTAGTGACTCTTCAGTTCTTTATACAATTTCTCAAAGACACGGCTGCCTAACAGTTGCCAGACCCGCACTCAGGACATATTTCTTCTCTTGGAAGGTTAACATGGCACCTGTGGCTGCCCCATTCCTGACAGAGAGTATGGCTCATGCTCTCCTAATAGGACACGTACTGGACTGCCTCTGGTTTCCGTCTCCTGGGTTTCAGACTAGCAAGTGTGAGGCAAAGCAACCTGGACTACATGGTGGGGGCTAGGTAAACGGCTTCTTGTTTTTTCCTCACTGTGGGTGTTTGCTAGTGAAGGAGCATATAGAACTTTCTTGACAGGAGTGCTTGGTCATATCAAGTCAAGAAATTAATATTTTACTTTTGACTTATTCACATAGGAAATCATACCTTGATGAGGAGATAGTTCAATTTTTCAATTCAATACATATTATTGAGCACATATTATGTGTCACTGTGCCAAATGTAAGCTTGATCTGCAGAGTTTAGAGGCTAGAGTGTGTGTGTGGGTATATGTGAGTGTGTAACTAGGAATAGACTTAGGACCCAACTTTGAGTAATGTAACGTAAGCAGAAAAGCTTATAGGAAATCTTATAGGTAGACTCAGCTGGCCTGGGCTTTTGCCTACACTATGCATTAGACGCCTGAAGGTGGAGGAACCATCTTGGACCTATGAGGACCAAAATCACAGGCAAAGATGCCAGAGCAGAAAGATTGGACAAGCCTTGTCCCCTGTTTTAATCTTAGAATTGCTGTACCAAAACTGTACTGTCCGCCTCAAGATATTTTGTGATATGAGAAAAAATAAAGGCCTATCTTATTTGGCCACTGTCGTTGAGATTCTGTTGTCCATAGCTGGTCATAATCCTGATATGATATCCTTCTAGAGTTTTTTCTCTGCATACATAGATATACAATTTCTAACACTAACAACAATCTATGAAGCAGGTAATATTATCCTCATTTTTAAAAGGGAAAACTAGTTCAAGTAGGTCCAGTGAGCTTACCTCAGTCACACAACTAAACAGTGACCACACTGGGACGTATGTCCACGTCTGTGGGACTCCAACGCCCATGCTTCCTCCTACCACATGCCTTTCTCTAGAGTTCTTGCTCGGGCAGAGGAAGAGACAGTTCTAAGTCTTTTTTTAAAGGAAACATTATTACAAGACTTTAAACCAATAGCATTAACATGCATTTGTTAAGAAAAATGAGGGGCCCGCCCGGTGGCGTAGCGGTTAAGCGTGCGCGCTCCGCTGCTGGCCTCCCGGGTTCAGATCCCGGGTGCTTGCTGGTTCGGATCCCGGGTGCTCGCTGACGCACCGCTTGGCAGACCATGCTGTGGCGGTGTCCCACATAAAGTGGAGGAAGATGGGCATGGATGTTAGCCCAGGGCCAGTCTTCCTCAGCAAAAAGAGGAGGACTGGCATGGATGTTAGCTCAGGGCCACAAAAAAAAAAAAATAAGAAAGAAAAAGAAAAATGAGTTAGTTCAGATCCTACTGCTTTCCATAATAGCTTTCCTTTTGCATAACTGTTTTCAATCCCCGTTCATCTGGATGCAGAGCTGCAGCTATTCTATACATACTACTTATTATTCTGCTTTTTCAGCTAATAGCATTTCTTAATGTTTCCATACATCTCACAATATTTTAAATTAAAAAAATACTGAAGACAATCTATAAAATGATGAAAAGGGGGGAAATCATCTGGGCTGTCACTACTCTAAATAAAACAAAAACACAAACAAGATGGTTTACATCTTTGTTTATTTTGTTCCTGTCTTTTTGCCTACGCATTTCATTTTCGAATCATGGTACTCACAGTACGTGAATTTTGTGTTCCGTCATTTACACTGACTATCACATGGTGAGTATTACCCACAAGCTCCATGAGGGCAAAACCTCCATTTTCTGTTCATCATTGTATCACCTGTGCTTAGATGATATAGTAAAGCTGGCTTAATATTTGTCGGCTGAATGAATATTGCTAGATACTCTTCATGGTTAACATATATATGCCCATGTAATGTTTCTTTTAGTGCATATGCCTTAATTTACTTAACTTTTCGCTAAGTATTGGATATTTCTGTTGTTTTCAATATTTTGATCTTATGAATAATGTGTTGATGAAAAGTTTTGTGGATATAGTTTTCTCTGCATTTGTACTATTGTCTTAAGTTAGGGGCGCCAGCCTAAAATTACAGAGTCGAATGATTTGGGCATTTTTTACAAGTTGTGATACGTTTTATGAAATTGTTTTTTGAAACAGGCAAAGCAGTTACAGCACACCCTCGCCTGCCTTGTTTTTTGCTCTGTTTTTAAACTGTTACTATTGATTTAAGTGGAACAATCCCTTAATCAATTAGCATGCTTATACAACCTCAGTTTAGTGTCACAGGCGTACTATGCCAAATAAAGACTCATTAAAATGTGAGCCCCTTATTTCGGTCATGTCCCTAATACCCCCACTATTACCCAATGCGTAATTAGCACAGGTGCAATTCATCTGTATCTCACCCTCTCATTTCTATGACTGGCCTATGTAAATACCAGTTGTAATTATTACAGAACTATTGTTTTATTGTTTACAGCTTTTTGAAAATCATAATGAGAAAGATGATTTTTACACTAGACACTAAAAGTAATCATACCCTGTTTTCTACAGAGGTTGTTCAATGAATTTATCTCTATCCATGTCTCTATCTATTTCCATCTCCATCTTTCTCCCTGGAAATTTATAGGCAATCCCAGCTCCAGGGAAAGTAGGTTTTTCGTGTGTGTTTAAAATTTATATTCACCCGAGGCTTAACTAAAACTACAGTGATCTTTGGACTGCTAACAACTGATCAACACAAAGTATTATTTCTCTATGAGTTGTTTGCCAAAGTCCAAATAACTAACATGGTTGAATGCCATAAAGCAGGCAGTGTGCCACATATGTGAACTGATATATTCTTAGAAAAACTTTCCAAAGCTTTGGCCACTAAAACAATGAATCTAGAGGTAACCCCTGGCTCTAAATAGAGTTATAAATTGAACGATTTAAGGTATCACGCCAAAGTAGAGTGGACTATCAAGTGTGTTAAAGGGATCAGCGTATCTAACTCATTGATTGTTGATCATGGAGAAGGGATTGTCTTTGGCTACTCTTCTTGCCCTTCTTCTCAACACCGTGACTGGTAGCTATATGTGCTCCATTCCTGCCTCTGCTTGGGGAGGAGGTGGGGCTGCTGCCTGCCATGGTCCCATGAAGGAGGGACCTGGGATTTCTCCAGGCCCAGGAGCAGCCCTGCCCTCAGGTCAGACAGGTGTGACTGGGGATAAGGCCAGGGTAAGCAGTGTAGAAAGAGCACTCAGTAGTCATGTGACTCGTGGCCAACCTGTCTCTGAGAGTTGCAGCTGGCTCCATTCAATCTTCAAGAAGAAAACCAGGGCGCCATGACCATGACCTCTCATGTCAAGTCCCAGCAAGACAGACGTCCTTCATCCCATTAGGATCACTGCACTTGTCAGCCAGAAGATACCTGGCAAATCTTCTAGTCTACCCCATGCATTTATTTTACTTTTTTTTTTTTTTTGCTGAGGAAGATTAGCCTTGAGCTAAGATCTGTGCCAATCTTCCTCTACTTTATATGTGGGTCGCTGCCACAGCATGTCTGACAAGTGGTGTAGGTCTGTGCCCAGGATCCAAACCCGAGAACCCGGGCCACTGAAGCAGAGCGTGCTGAACTTAACCACTATGCCATGGGGCCAGCCCCTTACTTTTACTTTTAATTAAATTCAAAATAGTACCTAAAAAGTGCAGGTCTGTCTTCACCACCATGTCCCTACCCCCCTAAATCACAGCCTCTCCCACTCACCTTTCCAATTAACCACTCTTGCCAAGATGCTGAGCATTCTTCCAGCCCTTTTTCTATTCATTTGCATATAAATGTGAGTGTATTTATTGTGTAAATAGGTTCATACCATACATATTGTTCTGCAACTTGCCTTTTTCCTTAGCAACATGTCTTGGACAACTTTGTGTGTTGGTTCCTATAGACTAGCTTAGTGCTCTTAACTGATAGAGGGCCTTCCTCAGAGTCAGTAGGCAGAAATATCCATCAGACAAATAACATAAGTAACATGTATTAAGCTTGGGAGCATATAATAAAGCGAATACATGAACCCACCACACAATTAATCGATAGAACATTACCAGTGCTTTTGACAATGCCATGTGCTTTGTCAACCAGACGAAGCCAAGCAAAACATCCAGAATTCAATTCAGCTCAATCCCTCCCCTCAAAATTTCAAACCTGCAAAAGAGTAGAAAGACTAGTATAGTGAACACCCATATACTCTCCACTAGATTCAATGATTGGTACCCCCTTCAATGGCTGTCATTTTAATATTTGCTCGAGTTGGGTGGTTCTAAGATGAGAAGTATATGAAAAGACATAGGATTCATCAAGTCCCAAGGTCTTAAGCATTAGGAAGAAAAGATATTTACAAATCACAAGAGCCAAAGAAACGTAAAATCCAGTCAAGCGATTGACCTGGGTGGAAGGTGCAGATATCTATGAGTAGAAGGAAGAATTAGTAATCTAGGGATGTGGGGTAACAGGCTACCCCTTCTTGAACTTATGGTATGATTGGTGTAAGTAGAAATGAGGTTTAGTGAGTTCTTCCTGGATGCATTTTCTGGTAGCTATGCAACTTCAAACATATATGGGTAAAATCCCAAAGACATGGGATGATATATGTACTTTCTTTGTGAGTGAAAAGAAGAATCATCTTATCTATAAATTCTGATCTTGCAATGGCCTGAAATCTTTTCTTCAAAGTTCACTGAGAAACTAATCATCTGCCTAAAGGGTGGGCATCTTTTTATGAAAAGGAAAATTTAGAATCAAACATGGAAATGGAATATTATACAGCAATAAAATTGGATGAAATATAGCTATACTGAACAACCTGAATTAATCTTAGAAATATGATTTGCAGTGAAAAGAGCTGATTGCAGAAGACTACATACAGTGTGATTCTATTTTTATAAAGCTCAAAAACAAGCAAATCCAAACAATATATTGTTTGTACATTTACATGTACATATTTTGGTAAAAAAATTTTTTTAAATGAATGCATAATTTAGGATAGTGATTACCTTGAAATGAATGGAGAAAAGTGGGGGTTAGGATTTGGAAGCCCACGGCATCATCAAAAGCACTGGTAATGTTCTATTGATTGTGTGGTTGGTTCACGTATTCATTTTATTATATGCTCCCAAGCTTATATAGATGTTACTTATATTATTTTGTATGTATTATATATTACACAATAAAATTTTGTAAGTGAAAAAAAAGCTAGACTTACAAAATAGAATAACAAAATGTGTAGTTAAAGCCTAAAGAAGAACTAGGGTTCGGGATTTATAACTTTAATTAATTGAATATTCATCTTGGAACCAAAGCAAATCTCTGAATAGTCCATACAGAAAACCACCCTGAAAGGCACCAAAATACCACTGTTTATCCATCCATTCTTTTTAATTTGTTGCTCTTCCAGACACACAGAAATAAGCATTCTTGAATATATTTCTTTCAATACTTGCGTGAGTATTGGGGGCAGAAGACAGAGATACCTAGAAATGGAGTCGTCGAGTCAAAGGGTGAGGAGACTGAAGTTGAGTTTCAGAAAAGTTAAACGCAAATCTCACACAGGCAGCAAGTAGCAAAGTCAAGGCAGGAAACAAGGCAAGGCTCTTTCTGGGGCTCTGTGGTGCACCTATTGCCAGTAAAGAAAACACCTGTCTCATCAAGGCAAGTGCCCCACTTTAGACTGTGGTTTGACCCTTTCCCCATCCTGTCTGGCCATTGTGCACGTGAAGCACAGTATCAATTTCAGAACCTCAGGACACAGAACACAAGAGCTCCTGTCAAGAGAGGCAGCAGAATAGGGCTTGGTCTCTGGAGAGGCGGGATGGTTTCCACGAGACTGCCTGTGTGCCAGCAGCAGGGAGGGAACCTCAGTTGAGCTCCAAGTCAGAATGCCGAGTTCTTGTCCCATTTTTCATAGTAGTACCCCTGTGGCCCATGGATGCATCTCTTTTAATTTCTCTGAGCAGATTTTGAAATCTTTAGTCTTCAGAGTGAAAATGTTTATTAGTTACTGAAAATGCTGTTTTGCTGATTACAGGAAAGCACAGACAAAGGAATACATACAGCATGTACCCAAAATGAAAAGAGCAGGTGAGAAAAACAAAGATAATGTCAGTTACCATCTATGCCTGCCAGAGTCTCTTCCCACCTGAACACATTCAAAGAAAATCCAAAATCCAAATCTTGCTTGAAATATTCATTCCATTTCAGATACAGAAATTACACAGATGTTTTACCACGTGAATGCATACATGTATATATACATAAAATGAATATGTCACCCAAACACATGTAGTAGCATATCAACTCCGTATACATACTAGATTAAATTAGTGGTATGTGATTAAAAAATTTTAAAATTTTTCCTAACTTAGGGAATATCAAATTTCCCCAATTATCTCATAATTTTTTAGTGGCTGGTTGGTTTGAATCAGGACCCAAACAAGAATTACACATTGTATTTCATTGATATGACAAAGGAGTTTCACATATTGAGGTATATGGGGTAATTATTCTGGTTCAAAATTGATTCAGCTTCAACTAAAAAGCCTGACCTATGGCCTATCAAACATACGTAGTACATCTGCTTAACCATTAAAGTAAAGAATGCACTCTCAAGATAAGAATGCATACTTCCCCTCCTATGCCCTATTGGTAATGCCCAGATTGGTCCCTTTCCAGACATCAGGGTCATGTTGATCTACTAATTTGCAACTAAATACCTCTTTGAAACTTTGATGAATATGTATCCTGGGCATGTTTAACGTATATTCTTTGTTCTAGAAAGATATGACTGTGCTGCAAACCATGCTTCTCCGGAATGCTTTCTAAGGCCTTCTCAAGTTATAATTCTCACTCTGGCTCAAGTCAAATTCACCTTATTTCTCTTATCTATAGAACGGTTATTGGTTATTTTGCATCGACAGATACTAGTTGAGTCTTTTCATCTATAGGTTTCTGCCCCCATCATTTTTAACGCCTTGCTACCTGTTGAGGAAACTGGGTCATTTGTCTTTTCAAGTTTCTCACATTCTGGATTTTGTTGGTGGTACCTGGTAGTAGGGTTGTTTAACATATTCCTCTATTCCAGAAGTTCTTATAAACCAGTAGTTGGATCTAGAAGCTGGTTCAGAGTCAGGTTTGCTCTTTGTGTTGTGAATTGGCCACCTCAAAATATGTTTCTTTACCTTGATTATTTTCTGTGAAGGACATTTGACCTTCCCCCAAACTGCCTAAAAGTGATAGACTGGGAGGGTCTTTGCTAAGCCCATTCTTATCAAAGTTCTGTTTAAGGGAAATCTCCATTCATAAAGGTATCTCCCTCTCTGTAGCAGGAAGAAGGCGGGATGACCTTATCTCTAGAAACTCTTATCACTGCAGAAGGCAAGGACTTAAATCTCCGTACTCTTGATTACTGTGCTTTCTGGTAATCTTTCATAGCTGACTCCCCCACTCCCAACATCCTCATTTGTCTACCTGAATATGCTATTTAAGGTGAAAAGCTCCACCATTTGTCGAGAAACTCAGTTTTCCTGGTCTCTCCCATGTATACATGTTATAAAGCTTTGTGATTTTCTCCTGCTATTCGGTCTCATGTCGATTTAATTTGTAGCCTAGCCAGAAATGACCCAGAGTGAGTAGAGGATAGCCTTCCTTCCCTTCAGTGTGGTGTCGTGTATTTCCATCAGATGGCACTTAATGTCTAGTGATCCTTTCTGTGATGTAGTGGCCATTGGTGACCATTGTCTTGATCCATTATTTTATTGGGGTTTTGGAAATTGCTGATATTCAAATTTTGTCATTCCTTATTTATTGGCTAGAGTAATTTCCTTATCAGCTCTTTAGTTATCCTCAGATGCAGTTTGTACATGTCTTAGCCTGGGTTTCTCAAGAAGCAGAGCCTTGAGACACCAGCTTTATGAGGAGCATAGTCCTAGGGAAAGAGGTGAGGGACAGAGAAGGCAGAAAGAGCCAATCAAGGGACCCTCCCCCAAGAGGCTGCTGCTTCAGGCCAAAACCACCATCCATTTCCAGAACTTTCTCATCATCCCAAATTGAAACTTTGCACCCATTAAACAATAACTTCCCTCCGCTGGCCCCGAGGCGTAGCAGTTAAGTGCGCGCGCTCCACTGCTGGCGCTCCACTGCTGGCGGCCGGCCAGATGCCCCGCTTGTGCCCGCTTGTCAGGCCGTGCTGTGTCAGCGTCCCATATGAGACGCTGGGACGCTGAAGAATGGGCACAGATGTTAGCCCAGGGCCAGTCTTCCTCAGCAAAAAGAGGAGGATTGGCATGGATGTTAGCTCCGCGCTGATCTTCCTCACAAAAACAACAAACAATAACTTCCCATGACCTTCCCAGGAAGGAGTACCTGCTTGCCAGGTGCAGGCTTGGGCCCTGGGAAGATTCTGCCTTCCTGGCTGAGCAGGGATTCCCGTGATGACTAAGCAGCCTCTCGGGTGAGCGCTCCCGCCCTCACCTATTGTCGCAGCGGGAGGAACAAGTATTTCCGGACTGGGGCCTCAGACCCTGTGATCTCGGCTAAGGGTGAAGGGGAACGGAAGCTGATCATAAGAGCTAACTTTTCACCAAAATCATCAACCTGCTTCTCATTCCCCTCAAACAAAAACAAAGACCTCCAAACACCCACAATGGCCCACAACCATCCGTCCCGTGGTCTTCTGAAGGGTAACAGAGCTGACCCCTTCTCTGCCAACACCCCCAGAAAGGTTCACGAAGCAGACCTTGGCTCGAGTAAAGAGAGCAGCACAGCGAATTCCGCTCGCCCTTGGCGGGAAGAAAGCTCAGCGGCGGTTTTGCAGAGAAGGGAAGAGGCAGGGGAGTGGGCGCGCCACTTCGGTGACAAGGCGGCTCCGCGGCCGCAGCTCCTGCCCCACCGCAGGGTGGCCTGTGTGACGCTCCCCTCCGACCATCCCGACACCCCAAAGTAGCGCTGCGAGAAGCTGTGTCTCCTTCCCCGAGCTCGCACGCCTGGCACCCTCGGGGTCTCCAGGAAGCAGGTGACAGCCACGGCCCACCCTCGTCCCCTCCAGGCCTCCGCTCTCTGGCTCGCCGCCGCCCAACACCCCCTACTCCATCCTGGATATTTTCTTTCTTTCTCCCAAACCTCCAAACAGGAAATAGTTTGGGTCACAATAACACAGAGAAGCAGCGGCCGAGGGCACTAGCGCCCGCCCATTCCCGGGTCAGCCCCCTGCACTCCGGCTCCAGCGAGGCGCCGCCGGCGACGCGCGCGGGGAGCGCAGAGGACACCCGCCCAGCAGCCGGCGCCGCGTCGGAGCGCGCCCGAGCGCCGCCCGCACCCTGCGCCCGACTCCGCCGACTGCGGCCGCCGCCCGCCTCCGGGCGGGTACCCTCCTCCCTCTCCCGCCGGCCCCGGAGAGCCGGTGGGGCGTCTGGGCGCTGCCCGCCGCGCGGCCGGAGGACAGCCGCCCGGGCGTCGCCAGGATGCCTTCCTTCTGTTCCGACTTTGGTTAGAGAGGAATTTTCGGGGTGTGGCGGGGCGCTTGCGTCCTGGATCGTTCGTGCCGAGAGAGGTGAGGGGCAGCGCAAGTAAACGAGAGTGGATGTCCCCTCCCCTCCCGATCTCTCTGTGGATTCGGGGTGTACTTTATTGGGTATTGATTTTTTCCCTTCCAGGGATGCTTAACTGACTTTTGCTTCCTACCCCCCACCCCCACCCCAGAGGACTACAGCGCATCACAGGATTTCTCTGGGGAATCGTCTGGAAGTGGGTTTGAGCATGCAACAGGAGCTGCTACAAGTGCCTGGGAGCCACCTTCGTTTTCCTACCTGGCCTGGAGCCTTCTCCCTCAAGGGATGGGGAACTGTTGCCCTTTCTGTTGAGCTTCTCTTTAACCAGATTAAAAGGGCCTCTGAGTTTCTGTTGGCGCAGCCAGCGTTTGCAGTATCTTTGGAGGCGGTTGCTGGTGCGTCGGGTTTACGCGGGCTGAGGGAGGCGCTGGTTAGTTGAAAGCTGGTGACGGCTGCCTGAGCTGCCAGCTGAGTCTCAGCTGCGGAGCTTGAAAACTCCGCACACGGGAGAGCTGGAGTGCACAGCCCCGGGAGGGCTCGCCTGCCCACACATCCCGCAGAGCGGGGATCTGTGACCCCAGCGCCGCAGAGCTTTGGAGAACCTTATGTGGTTTTTTGTTTTTTTGCACTTTCTGACCGATTCGTAAGGGAGGAGCCAAGCTTATCTACATGCTGGGCATTGTCAGTTTCAAGGGCTGCATTGCAAGCTGCCTCTTGTCCAGGCAAAATACCCAGTAACCCGTTCTATAGATAAGAGATGATAAATAAATGAAAAGCAATAGGATATACTGGAGTATATGAGGAGACCATTTGGTGTAAAACTAATTCCACCTGACCTTGTTTTTCCAAAAGGGCCTGATGTGGCCTGTTGAGCATGCACTTTACATCTGCTTTAAATATTTACTATGTCCCGAAGACAAGAATGATGCCCTTAAACGTAGGGATGTAAGTTCCCCCATATGGGCATTTCCTTTAGGATAAGTATCCTAAACTAAGGATTGATTACTGACCTGCTGTGCTCACCTTGTAGCCACTGACCTGCTGACCATCCACCTGCTGTGTTCACCCATCTGCTGTGCTAGCAAAGAAATTTTGTGACTATTGTAAAAGGGACATTTCTATCATATGTGATGTGTGCTGTTTGTTCCAAGACGGTATATAACCACTCTGTACACCCCACATCTTTGATGCCCTTCCTTCCTTAGGGAAGGAAGGCCCCAGGCTAGTCCTCAGATCTAGTTCATAATAAACTCACCCCAATTTTGATTTATAGATTGATTATGGATTAAATTTGTGTGGATAGAGAAATAAGGTGAGTTTTACTTGAGCCAGAGTGAGGATTATAACCCAGGAAGGCCTTAAAAAGCATCCAGAGAAGCATGGTTTTCAGTACCGTCTTATATCTTTTTAGAACAAAGAACATACATTAAAAACCCCTGGGATACATTTTCAAAGTTTCAAAGAGGTGTTTAGTTGCAAATTAGCAGGTCAACATGACCTTGATGTTGGGAAAGGGAGTAATCCGGGTGGGCATTACCAATAGGGTGTAGGAGGGGAAGTATGCATTCTTGTTTTAAGAGAAAATGCATTCTTATTTTAAGAGAATGCTTTCTTTACTTTAATGGTTAAAGCAGATGTACAATGTATGTTTGATAGGCCATAAGTCAGGCTTCTTTAGTTCAAGCCAAATAAGTTTTGAACCCGAGTAGTTACCCCATATACCTCAATGTGTGAAAATCTCTTGTTAGTACATTCACAATGTTGTGCAACTATAAGCACTATCTATTTCCGGAACTTTTTCATCATCCCAAACAGAAACTCTGTATGTGTTAAATTATACCCCCATTCCCCCATCCCCTCAGCTTCTGGACACTGTTAATGATATTTTTTGTAGGGTACAGAAAAGGTTGAATAGGAATGTAAAGTAAAAGTAAAATTGTGTTAGCAGAATATGAACAAGTATTTGAAGATTCCTGGGTCACTGGCCTGGTAGACATGGCACTCTAGCTCCAGTTTGTTAGAGGCTACCATAAACCCATGAAGCTTTCCTTTTTGGTTTGGCTGCAAAGAAATCGAGCTACCCAGGGCTCAAACTGCACTATTCACTAAGCGTAGATGTCTGCTAAAATCCATCTCTGTGCTGCTTTTAATTGGCTTTATTTTAGGTGTCTTGTTTATATTGGGTTTAGTTTGTTTTGACACTGACTCAAACACAGTTTCGAAAGTAGTTGGAATAAACTTAAGGAAAAAAGTTGTTGCTTGGTGAATATAGATGGAGGTCACAGCAAGACTTCAGAAAGAAGATTCGAAATAATTTTCCAAAATATCCCAAACTATTTTGTTTCTGCTTTAATGTTAAATGAGTGCCGTGGTCCAATGACATTTTTTCTAGTTGTAAAAATGTTTGTATACTTTAGAAAAGCCTTGTAATAATGACAACAATCTGCATCTGCTCAAAATTATCCAGTTTGTGGTTTGAGGACATGCTCTTCAGTGAAAACATAAATGGGAATTGTCGAACTAATAAAAATGGTCTTTTTATTATCTAAGAAAGTCATTGTTATGGATCAAGAATGTGGTTCAGAATACATAAGTGATCAGAGATATTGGGAACATTTAATAAATAGCTGAATAGTAGGAGATCCTTCAAATTCTTCCCAAATTCTTTTTTCTCTAAGACTCTTGACTTTTCTTATATTATGACTTTCATCAGAAGGAGGCTATCAACTTGTAGGAAGGATTATACAGCTTCCTTTGATTGAAAAGTCTCTTTGAAATGATAAATGAAGATAGTTCAAATGGGCAAGATTGAACAGAAAATGTTCCCTCTTCAGGAGATTCTTATATTCACAGAATTTCCTTTTAATTCTAGTAAGGCAAAAGAAAAGAAGTTTCCCCTCCTCCACTATGTTCTCTTCTGAAATAGCAGTATAGTTCAGTGTCTTATTTGGTGAACAAGTGCTATTTTGTAGTCCACACATGAGAAAAAAATTCCCCAGAAAGGGTCCAATGAATGGTTTTACCAGTGATTCAATGATGCCTGGGGTGTCCTGTGGGGAGTTTAGTAAAAACGGAAACTCTCCAACTACTCCAGACCTACTGAGAATCTCTGCATTGGAATCTGTAGGTTTCATCACACCTTGGGTGATTCTGATATATAATTAGGTTTGGGAGTCTCTAGAATGAACACACACACATGCAAACTAAGATATTGAAAAATTAATCTGAAAGTACATGAGAACACAATGTTATATTAAACACAGAATAAAATTAGTAATGAATTCTTAAAACTAGATAGTCATTGTTTCAGATGTGGCAAATCTAATTAACACCTTTTGCTGTTGATCATCCTTCTTGAGATCTAAGGCTTAGAATCCTGAATGTTCAGAAGAACCCACTGGTCTGCATACGAGAGATCAAGGTGTTAGACTGTGTGATTTAGCATCAACGAACATTTGTTGAGTGTCTACTGTGAATCACGTATTTTCAGATATATTCTCATTAAATCTTTACAGTGACCTAGAGAGAGAGATTTCTTTCTTTCTCCTTTCACAGGTGAAAAAACTGAAGCCAACTTGGGTCTTTCTACTCTATACCCTGGTACTTTCTGTGGCCCTTCCATGTAGAATAATGAATCCCTGCCTACTAACTCCTTTTCACCTCCAAGAAGCTATGTATTCATTAATTCTTCATTTAAATCCTTTGCAACATCAGTTGCTACATGCACTAGGTTCTGAGGCAAATAAAAAGATGTGCCAAAACTGAAATACATTCCAAAAGAGCAAAGGCTTCAAGAGTAGAAGGTTTTTTCCATGGTACCGCAAGACCTCTGATGACTGATTGATCAGTTAGATTATACTCGCTTGAATGTAGCATTAGTGTAGCTAGTCTGGCTCCCAGAAAAAACAAGTCAGGGTCATTCTCCATACTGAGATGGGTCAGCTGTGCCATCTCTGCGTATTACCCTGACACTATCTATTGAGATGCTACACATGTGGAAGAAAGGGCACAGACTTTAGGAGCAGAAGAACTGACATTTACCTTGACCAGCTGTTATGAGAGGTTCGGGGATTCGATTGGAGATGTAAAAGACGCTTTCCACTCCAAACAAATGGACTGAAGGTATATTTTATTATATAGAGGATAGTAAAGGCGACAGTCTGCAAACTGATCCAAATAGGTCAAATATTAAGAGGGAAAAAACATCAGCCCGACTGGAAAGGGAAAACACCCACATCGGCTGAAGAAAAATGACACAAATCAACTGGAGAGAGAAACACCAGGTTGACCGAAAAGAGAACACATCAAATCAATTACTTCATATCAAATCAATTACTTCATATCAAATCAATTACTCACAACACCCACGCCCCACTGCCGGGAGAGCCATGTTAATCGACGCGGCTGGGCAAGGATCACACGTCCTGGGCAAGGTGTCCCTTCCACAGGTGGAACTCTCACTAGGGCTCAGTTTCCAGCAGTTTTTATACCATCAGTAATTTTCAGAGTAAGCAATTACAGAGTTTGCAGAGCAAGCATTTAGTGTTCCCATGTACAAAATTGTTATCAGTGGCGTACGTGCACTGAGCCCCCTGGCTAACATCCCGGCCCAGTAGTTGTGTACGTGCATTGTTCTCTTTGGTTATCGCCCCAGCCAGGCACAGATGGCCAGTCCATCCCATGCTACGACGCTCCAAGAGCCTTGAAATGTTACAACTTGCAACTCCCTCCGTGAGAGAAAGGCCAGTTCCCGGGAAAAGGCCAGTTCCCACCACACAGGAAGCAGCTTTTATATTTCTTTTTGTGCTGGTGGCTGTAGGTCAATGGAGCGGCCAAACATGGCTGTACTCATGTCAAGACACCAGCTGACTGAGCAGGAGTAAATCTCATAGACTCAGAGCCACCACCTCCTGGAATATAAAATTAGGGGAATAATGATCTCCCTCTAAGATTATAGTAAGGACTCAAAAGGACCTTATTTGTAAAAATGCTTGTAAACTATAAAATGATAATAAAAAGCTATCTCTTATCTTCATTTGGGAGAAATTTACAATGCAAAGGAGACAGAAAAAGCCACACATTTGAGGTACCTAACATTTTTTAGTTAACTGAGCTTGTAATTCTCTTCTAGGTTTAGATCATTTTAAAAAAAACAATCTTATTAAGATGTAATTCATGTACCATGCAATTCACCTATTTAAACTGTACAATTCATTGGTTTTGAGTATATTCATAGAGTTGTGCAACCATCACCACAATCAATTTTAGGAATTTTTATGGCCCTGAAAAGAATACCACCCCTCCACGAACCCCTTCCTCCCGTTAGCTGGCACCTCCCAATCTCCTACCTCCCTCACCCTAAGTAACCCTAATCTACTTTCTGTGATGTGATTTAGCATCAATAAACATTTGTTGAGTGCCTACTGTGAATCACATATTTTCAGATATATTCTCATTAAGTCTTTACAATGACCTGGAGAGAGATATTTCTACTTTTGGTCTATAGGTTTGCCTATTCTGGACATTTCATATAAATGGAATTATACAATATGAGGTCCTGTATGTCTAGCTTCTTTTGCTTAGCATAATGTTTTCAAGGTTTATAGACATTGTAGCATGTATCAGTGCTTTATTCTTTTCATTGCCAAATAATATTCCGTTGTATGTGTATACCACGTTTTGTTTATCCATTCATCTGCTGATGGACATTTGAATTGTTTCTACTTTTTTGCTATTATGAATAATATTGCTATGAACATTCATGTACAAGTTTTTAGTGGACATGTTTTCATTTCTTTTGGATACATGCCTACAAGTAGAAAAGATAATTCTATTTAACATTTTCAGGAACTGCCAGACTGTTTTTCAAAGTGACTGCATCAGTTTACAATCCCACCAGCAATGTATGAGGGTTCCAATTTCTCCACATCTTCATCAACACTTATTGTGTGTCTTTTTTATTTTAGCCGTCCTCGGTGTGAAGTTGTTTTAATTCACACTTCTCTGATGGCTAATGATGTTGATCACCTTTTCATATGCTCATTTATTAGGCCACTCTTTGTTGACTTTTTACCTTGATTCTTTTCTCAAGGGAAAGCTAGAAAAAGAGGAAAATCAGTTTTAAATAGATTTCCTAGTTTCAATGGTTTGGAAGAATACTTAAAATGTAAATTGAGCCCTTTGCTCTTTTGAAATTTATTTTGGTTTTGTCTCATTTTTAAAATTTTCCTTAGGGCCTAGTACATGTGGTATCTGATGTTCCAAAGGATTTGAGTGAAGAATTAATGAATACAGAGCTCCTTCGAGGTGAAAGGGAGTAAGTAGGCAGGGACTTATTCTACAGGCTGATTTAATGCACGCTAAAAAATCATGCACTACTCAAATGTTAATAACACAAGGAAAAATGCGTTGGTGCCAATGGTGACCATTTTAAATAAATACTTTAACTAAAATATTGTTTGATATTGTGTGGTTAACGTCTGTCCCTTCTACTTATTAAAATATACAATAATATATTTTAAAATCATATTAATAGATTGTTTATATATTTTATTAGAGTCTTCTTTATTTTCATGTACTCTCAAAAGGAAAGTAGACTGATGGACATTTTTGCATGAGTAAGTACATTTTTGTTCTTTCTTTCTGAAGCTGCATGGCAGTGTTTTTGCTCTATAGCCATGTGGAGAATTATCTTCATGCTCTATGATCACAAATCAATCATGAATTTTTAAAATACCTGTTGCATTTTGGATGCCCACTATTTTGAACTTAGGTTGTGCTGTTTCATCTTGTATTACTGGTAAATGTAGGCAGAATTAGCTAAGAGAAATAGGGAAATCAGCTGGATTTAGAAAAAAAAATTACTTCTATTTGGGAATTGAGACAGCCATGGACTGAGCAAGTGGGAGTGTGTGGTGCAGTGGTTCTCAAATGTTAGCCTAAGTCTGAATCACCTAGAGGCCTTGTTAAAACACACATGGCTGGCACTACCACCTGAGTTTTTGGAGTTTCTGATTCAGTAGGTCTGGGGTGGGGGCCTGAGAATCTGCATCTCTAACGAGTACCCCGCGAATGCTGATGCAGCTGGCGTGGGGATCACATTTTGAGAATGAGCGGTTTGGAGGCATTTGGAAGTGTAGGACTGGAACAAGAGTGAGGGAAGGGACAAGGCTAGAGTTGGCTCGTGCATCTTGTGCATACAGCAGCTTGGTGGAGCCAGGAAAGTGGGCATGAGCGAGAAGGCATAGACAAGTGCTGGGACTTGAAACATAGGGATCTGGTGGGGAGAGGTGGCTGGGAGAAGAGAAGACTCTGAGATGGGGAAGGTGTGGGCAGAGGGTTAAGAGGAGACCAAGGCCAGTGAAAGCCTCACAAACTCCACTAAACAGGGGAGCGAGGACATGTCTGGGGTATTGGTTGCATTGGAGGGACTGGGCTGTCGCCCAGATGGTAGAAGTTGTGCTTTGCAGGCCTCGTCTTTCCAGCACTTTTAGGAGGGCCAGCATTACCGGGTAGTGGGATGTGCTGTTTGGGGCCACAGAGTCAAGTGTGGACTTTCCTTCATAAGATGAGGGAGCCCCTGTAGTCCTTCAGGCCACAGTCCTGGAGTCGTGACTGACTCCTCTCCATCTTCTTGCCTGTGGCTGCTAACTATTATCAACCTAGAACCAAGGCGAGCTTTGTAAGCCAGAAGTGAGAGTCCTTTGTGCAAGTAGTGACCGTCGAGTTTTCCTCTTTTCACACATTTGCCTGCTCAGCTTCATAGCTTTAAGATCCATGCTCCCACGTATCTACTCTCCTTAGCACAACTCAGTACAAGCCGATTCCGAGATTGAGTGCTGACAATCCACGTTATGAAAGGTCAGAAGATTTGCTACAGAAGAGAAATCCAAGAAGGGCAGTGGCCCACAGCCGTTGGGTCCTCTGAAATTGAGCTGTGTGCCGCCCTTCCTGCTGGTTTCACAAAGTCGAGACAAGCGCCCCCTCATTTTATTTTATATTTTAATTTAAAAGAATCCTCATTGTATCTGAGGAGGTAAAGCCTTTCTCTTGGGTTCTGGAAAAAGGCCAAAGCCTGCTCCAAGGTGTTCTGTGTTATGGTTGGGGGCACCGAGCAGAGCCAGAGGGTGATATCGGTGGTTGTAGACTAACTGCCCAGCTCTGCCTGCGACTGGCCAGGTGGTCAGGAGCTGAGTGGCAGCTGCCTACTTTAGACGCGCCTATTTGTCTCCAGTCCTACTTAGAGCCTGTTGCACACTTTTACGTTCCTGCCTGGCCCCTGTGGGCTCTGGGTGTGTGATTAATGGACAGAACTGGACGGGAAGCATTTCACAATCCTGCTTCTGTGGAGAGACAGTGTCTTGGGACCCCTAAGACCACCCCCAGTTTCGACGATTCACCAGGAGGACTCACGGGAGTCAATAAAAATGAATTATGAGAAAAATCAAATAGAAAAACAAAGACAGATAAAAGCATTACATTTTTTATTAGATTCAATAGATAAAAATTACTCTGTCAAATTGCTATAAGTGTATCAAAAAATTTACTCTCGATTTCTGAGCATGTCTTGTTGTGTCCCAATAATGGTCCATGGCTTGGCATCGGTTTGAAGAACACTGGTGTAGAGGACTTGGAAAGCCAGAGATCTGCACACTCCAGCCCTAGAGATTTTAGAGAAGAGGAGAGAGAAGCAGAGTGAGAAGACAGAACACAAGGCTTTTGTGTTCTTCCTCCGCCTCCATCCCCACAACGGCTTTGTAGAATTCTGTCCCATTGGCATCTACTTCCATCATGGCGAAGAGCTATGGCATATCTCATTTGCAGAAGGTAGCAAGGGAGGCAGATGAGGAACTCAGGGATGCCTGCGGTCCCTTGACAGATGCTGAAGAAAGCTGAATTGTGGGCAGTGGGTCTACTATAGGTCCCTGAGGCAAGGCATCACTTGACGGTGTGATAGAAGCTGTGGGTTGGATAGCCTAGGCCAAGATGCAGATGGAGAACATACTAGACTCTTAGAGGGGCCCGCTGCACCAGTGTGACCCATGGTAAGGCCAAATCACTCAGGGATAGTAGGATGGGACTAAACTGAGAGAGGGACTACAAGCTAGATCTGCTGTACACTTTACCTGCAGATGCCTACAAGCTCAGGGATGGAACCAGTCACACCTGGTGGTTCCCGAGAAACACCAGACAGCAGCCCAGAGCAGCAAAGCAAGGAGAGGACAACACAAAATACAAATCCATTCATCCAGGGCCTTCTTGGAAAGGAGCTGGGCAGGGGCAGAACCTGCAGACTGAGCCTTTTACCTGAAAGAGATTAAGCATTTGACCTAATAGACTATTTATTGTATCAGACTAGATTTATGAGGTTGAACTAAAGCCTCCCCTCCCCTAGGTATTAAGGAAAATCCAATAGGTTACAGAGAAAATAAACTGTATTTTCTCTGCACATCTGGGCTGTAATGTTTAAAACTGCCACCACTACTCCCTAGGAATATGCATGTCTGTGGACAGGGGTGATGGGCCCTTGGTTAATTGACCACCCTGTGCCTACTCTGACATCTGTCTTTGAAGAAATGTAGAGACAATAACTTCACTCACAGTTGTATCATTTCTGGGATAGTCATGGCCAGCAGAAAGAGGTCCAATTTCCTAACCTCCCTATGATTCATTTTCTTGAAGAATGTTGAAAATGACTGTAGAAATGCATCACCTGTCTTCCAGTCAAGCCATTTGGCCTTTCCTCATGCCTTTCATCCAGAGCTTCCCCACAAGTGAAAGTATGTTGGCAAAAAGGAGAAAAGGATGATTAAAGTTCCTAAGGGCTTTGTAGACTCTTAAAGTGACACAGTTGAAACCTCACCTTGAAATAGATAACAAAAGTATTACTAAAGGGACCAATTTCTAGATTTAGTATATGCAATTCCTGGTGAATGGCACATCTCCAACCTCCAGGGGAAGAAGGGGGACTCATTTGCTTTCATTTATCGATTATCTCAAGATTATTTTTCTCACATAATCATTTGACAAAATAGTGTGGAAAAGAAAAGATGTGTGAGAGACAGTCTAAAAAAATTATTTGATACCTATAACTTAGAGAATTTATAAACCCTGAATAAATTATTAACGAAAAGATTTACAAACCAAAGGGGAAAGGAATTTTCTACTGCCCAGACTGACTTAAACATAGTTAAATACTCAAACATCAAGACAGACAATATTTAATAAGACCATCTAACACAGTATGTCTCAAACTTTAATATGTAAAAGAAGCACTTGATTCAGTAGTCCAACCTGAGGCCCAAGGTTCTGCATTTCTATAAGCTCCCAGTTGATGCTAATGCTGTTGGTCCAGGAGCTACACTTAAAGTAGCAGGATGTAGAGAAGTCTCTGAGCTTTTCATATTGCAGAGCTCCTTTTCATGTTTCTGAAATCTAAAATTGACCAGTGGGGTCAAGCGTCCTTGACACACAAAGTTCTTGAATAGAGTAGGGAAGAAACTTCGTTTCCTTATCGGTCAATCTTGGCATCTTGCTTGGAGACCTTCCTGGAGGAGGAAAGGTTAAATTATCACTCTCCACTGTATTTCCTCTTCTCCCGCATTCCCCATTGGCCTAAGATTGACTCTACTGATTTTCTCCACTGGTAGGATTAACTCCCTCTCCCCCTAGGTGATCACAGGAAGGCAGTTAATTCTAACCAACTGCCGCAGACTTTAGAACACTATTTTCTCTGGCTTAGGTGCCCCGAGCTGTGAATTAGCATATGCTCAGGAGGAAAAAATAGCAGCAAATACAGGATCACTACAATGCATTTTTGTTCTTTCTGCATCTTGTATTCCTGGCTGCTTTGGTTGTTCTTTAATATCTTCAAACCCATAATTTGGTTGTGATTGCCAACTAGTTGTAAACGTGAGTGGATGAGCTATGCGCACTTCATAGGGCTAGAGATGCAGAAAATCTCCTATGTCTGCTGATATAAAAGCCCATTGTGCACTTCTGAGAGGTTCTGATCAGGAAAATACTTTCTTTACCATTCAACAACATTGTAACATATCTGGAGGTACTTCCCATACAACCAGAAGGAAGTGAATAAGAATTCCTTTCTTTAATTTTTTTCTACCACTTTCATTTAAAAAAAAGTAATAAACATTGTGAGATGTTATTTAAAACAAAAATGGGGACAAATAAGCAAAACACAATTATGGTAAATAAAGAAGCAATTCTTCAATTTGGGATCTGCTTTTTCTTTTTAAATGGATTCCTATGGTTTTTAGTGTCCTTCCTTGATTATAAAGAGTTCTTATTGATTTTAAAGCTAGGAATTTACCAGAATTCTTATATGAAAATTCCTGAGACTTTTGCCAATTTAGCACATTAAATTTGTAATTTATTTTCAGAGTATGCTTTGCTGTGAGCTGTTTAAACTTTTGCACAATTTGGGGGGTCACTTTTCCATGTTAGTGGCACTGCATGTTGATCGCAAGATTGGTACTATAGCTCCAACCAGAGAGGAACACAAATTCAGTGGGGCCTCATTTAAAAGTCAGTGCTTTCTTAAAAGGGTTTTATTGTTTTTATAAGCCATCCTGAAACAGAGATAATAATTATTTGATTCAGCCTTGTCATTTGCTATAAACACCAGCTGCTATAACTGTAGGTATTTCCACATGGGGGGATTTTTACCAACTGTTAGAAAAACATTTTAAAAGGAGCCCAAAGCAATCTAGAAGTATGAAACAAAAGCATATAATGCCTATAAAAAAAAACAGAAATTTTAGTCCATCTCTAGCTCACAATTCATATTTGTTTCTGTCTGATAACTTTGGACTTTTCATTTCTCTTTTATTATATCAAAAGTATATTTAAAACCAGGAAACCCAGGATAATACAGTAGTAGTTGAGAATTAGAAATAATCTACAAATTTCCAGGAAAGGAGTAAAGATTATTTTCAAAGTTTACTAATTTATGTCAAAGGAATTCTCTACTATTTTATTCCCTATTGATGTATAACAATCGTATGACAGTAGGACATAGACGTAAATACATTTTTAATATTCATTTTGCATTTGGTTTATATAGAATGCTAACTTAAGAAATATAACAGTCTCCTCTTAACATATCTGTTAACATACTTTTAATTCCCCTCTTTCAAATGTTTTCTTCCCACTGAGATCCTTATTCTGTGAATGGTCCATTGTCTACCCAGCTCATCCTCAACTTGATTTGTCTCACCTCTCCCAACATCTCAGCCACCAAATCCTGTTAGTCCACCTCGACTTGATTTGTCTCACCTCTCCCAACATCTCAGCCACCAAATCCTGTTAGTCCACCTCCTAAACTCTCTCTGCTTCTCCCTGTCCACACTGTTACTCCCTTAGCATCATCATCGTTATCTCTTCCTTGGTCTTTGCCTCCTGTCTTGACTCCCTCTTATTAGTTCTCCACTCTGCACCCCAGCCAGCCTTTAAAATGCAAATGCAAAACTCTTCTTCTTAAAACACTTAGGTGGCTCCCAATCCCATCTGTGTAACACCCACAATCCTTAATGTGGCTTATGTGGCCTTTTGTGATCTAGCAGCATTATTGTTCTAGCCTTATTGCTCACCTGTTCTACCTCAGATGCAATCAGTTCCTCAAACATGTCAAGTTCTCTTTAATCTCAGGGCCTTTGAAGATGTTCTTTTCATTTAGAACCCCTTTTGTTGAACCCTTTTCACCTTCACCTAAGTCCTAGTCATCTTTTAGGGGTCATCTTGAACATCACTTCCTCTGTGAAGTCTTTCTCAACCTTCTCACTTTCAAATCTGGGTTAGTTGTCCATCATTTGAGTTTTTGCATCACCCTATACTGACACTACATTGTTGCCTATTCACTAGTGGGTATCCCTCACTAGACAGTAAGTTTCATGATGCCAAAGACTGTGTTTGGTTCGTTCGTGGTTTTAGCCCCAGGGTCAAATACAGTGCCTGGCATCTTATAGGTACTCAATGAAATTTGTTGAATGTCTTTTGTTATTGCTAAATTTCTTGTATCTTACATCTATAGTGACTGGATTTTCCCAAATAAAAATTGAAAAATGTGATCTGAAAGATATGAACATCCTCATAGAGGAAATGGAGTTAACTCTTGGAAACTAGGACTGTCTGAAACACTCTGGGGCATACTGGGAACCTACTTTTATCCCCTATGTGAACAAAATTGTGAGAAGCATAGTGTTGAGTCTCATTTACAAAGTTCTATTCTACTCTGACTGGTCACTTGTGTTATGGACTGAATGCTGTGTCCCCCCAAAATTCCTGTGTCAGAACCCTACCCACAATGCAATGGTGTATGGCCTTTGGGAGGTAATTAGGATTAGATGAGGTCATGAAGGTGGATGCCTCCTGAATGGGATTAGTGCCCTAATTAGTAAGAGTTAGAGAGAACTTGCTTCCTGTCTTTCTCTCTCTGCTCTCCGCTGTGTGAGGATACAACAAGAAGTCAGTAGTCTACAGCCAGGAAAAGGGCTCTCACCAGAACGCGATCATGCTGACCCCATGATCTTGGACTTCCAGCCTCCAGAACTGTGAGAAACTTCTGTTGTTGATAAGCCACCCAGTTTACGATACTTGGTACCAAGAAGCAGGGATGTTGCTGTAACAAATAGCTCAAAACGTGAAAGCAGCTTTGGAACTGGGTAAGTGGGTAGAGGCTAGAACAGTTTTGAGGCTAGAAAAACCTTACCTTGCAGTGAATGGGTCTATAAGGGTGATTCTGGTGAGAGCTCGGAAAGAAAAGAGAGTTATAAGAAAGTTCCAATCTTCTTAGCGAATACCTAAGTAATCACGAACAGAACTTTGGTAGAAATATGTATGGTAAAGGCCTTTCTGATGAAATCTCAGATGGAAATGAGGAACATGTTACTGGAAAACGGAGGAAAGGAGATCCTTGTTCTAAAGTGGCAGGAACTTGGCTGAATTGTGTTTGTGTACTAGTGTTTTTTGGAAGGTAGAACTTGCAAGTAAAGAAATTGGATATACAGCGGAAGCAATTTCTTAGCAAAGCGTTGAAGGTGCTGTTGGCTCCTCCTGACTGCTTATATTAAAATTCGAGAAGAGAGAAAGGACTTGAAGACAGAATTATCATTAAGCAAAAAGGAACTAGAACTTTAAGATTTGGAAAATTCTCAGCCTATCCATATTGCAAAAAATGAGAGAGCATGTACGGAAGGGAACACTAAGCATGTGGCCAACCATCCCTTTCATGAGAGATGGCGGTGTGAACCCTGGACTTAATCAGCCACCCAGTAGGAAAACTGCCAGTTTGAACTGAGAGGAAAGAGATGGGAAGGAATGAAGGAAGGATGTCAGACTCTTTAAATTTTACAGGACAGGACCATAGCGCTGTTGGGCTGCAAACGTGTACTATACTTTAAAACAAAGGAAGAATGACCCCAAGGTGATTCAGAGACCGTCAGGGTTGCCTCCTTCAAAAAGGGGAGCCATCAACTTGCTTTCAACAGACAAGAAAGCCTCTGCCCAAAGTGAAGGCCCCCAGAGCTGTTGGGGCAGTGCAGCCCAAAGCCGTGGGAACTGACTGCTTCCCAGCAGAGCTTTGGGGGCATGTCCACCACCCCAGTGGGTCCAGAAGGTGAGCCTCTTGCCCCAGTGGGTTTGGAAGGTGGGACATCTGCTCCAGTGGTCCTGGACAGTGGAGCATCAAGCCAAAGAGTATTATTCTCCAACATTAAGACCTCATAAAATTTGCCTGGCTGGGTTTTGAACTTACTTGAGACCCATCACCCCTTCCTTCTTTCCTATTTCTCCTTTTTGGAATGAGAATGTCTATCCTATGCTTGTTCCATTGTTGTATTTTGGAAGCACATAACTTGTCTGGTCTCATGAATTCACAGCTGGAGAGGGATGTTGCCTTGGAACGAATCTTACCTCGAGTCTCATCCACGTACGATTTACTAGCGATATGTGGTCTGTTGATTATTACAAGAACCAAGAAAGGGGTGTGGCTAGATCCACACAAAGATGTTGAAAATTTGAGTGTGAGGAAAAGAACTCAAGAGTCCTAGTCTACCATATACACCTATGTATCTTTATTCTACCGTATATGTCTGAGGGATTCTGGGCAAATTACTGCTGATTGCTAGATCCTGTTTTCCTCTTTTGTAATATAAGGATGGCATTAATTACCAGAGCATATTCCATGGAACACAGATCCCAAAGAGTGTTTTAGGAAAAAGTTTCCATGATCACATACATTTGGAAAATGTCGTGTTCTTTAACCCTCTAAGAAATCACAACTCTATTAGCACATTAAAGATTCTCAGAATTCCTGCAGTAAAGCAATCCTTTTTCTGCCGTATGCCTAATAATAGCTTATATAACATGCTTTTGAAAACAACAGACCAGGTAATCTCTAAATCAACTTTAATTTCCTATAGATATAAGAATCTGGGTACAGGGCTGTGGGACATGTTAAGAGAATGTAAACATTTTCTCTCATGTTAATGTAAAAAGTGAAAGTTGGGAGAAATGTTAGGAGAGGCATTGCTGTTCATTTCATAGAAAGATTATGAGTGGTGGAAATGCATGGGAGATCATTAAAACAGGAGAATGTGCAAGTGTTGGTGATAGGTGGGTGGCAAGATGGAGGAAGACGAGTGACAAATTTCTGCAGAGGTAAACTAGTCATCAATAAAGTTGTGAGTTAGAATAATTGTTGTGGGCTCGAGTATTGATGTAACTCCATGAGATACCTGGGTGATGGAGAAGGGAGGAAATGTTTGAGTGGAGGAGATGGTAAGAGATAGAGAGGATGTTGTAAATTCTTTCAGCCAGTGCAAAAAAGATTTGAAGCTATGTACACATGCAGACCTTGACACAATGTTGTCATCATTAAATTTCAATTCCAAAATGGGCTGATAGCTCTCTGTCCAAAGAACAAAGTTAGGGTCGACAGATACTGCTAAAACCAATTTAACATGTCGTCTCTATGAAACAATGTTTTATAAAGAAAAATTTTAGACATAAGAAAAGAGTATAATAAACTCCTGATGTCCATTATTCTTCTTGAAGATAAAATAAAAGCACGTAATGAAAGTATAATGTGAATCTGGCCAATATCTTCAATGGATCCATCAATCTCTCAGGTTCTCTCCAGATGGAACATTCTAAGTTAGATTTACAAGTTTACTTTTTACTCTATAGGGTTCTCTTGTGGGTCCACAATGTTGTATCCAAAATATGACTTCTTTAAAGAACATATCTTTAAGTGGAAGAGAATATCAGACAGAAAAATTGACATAGTCTCATAAACTCAGGATACAAAAGAAATTTGACTTGACCTGAAAGGGGATTGTATTAGTCAGGGTTCTCCAGAGAAACAGAACCAATAGGAGATGATAGATAGATAGATAGATAGATAGATAGATAGATAGATCGATCGATCCTATATATATGGAGATTTATTATGAGGAATTGGCTCACATGATTATGGAGGTTGAGAAGTTCCACCATCTGCCATCTGCAAGCTGGAGACCCAGGAAAGCCGTTGGCATAATTCAGTCCATGTCTGAAAGCCTGAGAACCGGAAGAGCTGATGCTATAAATTCCATTCCAAGAGGATAAAAAGACTGATGTCCCAGCTCAAACAGCAGGCAGGAAGGGGTTAATCCTTCTTTCCTCTGCTTTTTGTTCTATTCAGACTCTCATTGGATTGGATGATGCCAACTCACATTGGGGAGGGCCGGCTACTTTACTGAGTCCACTGATTCAAATGCTAATCTCTTCCAGAAACACCCTCATGGACACACGGGGAAATAATGTTTAACCAGCTATCTGGGCATTTCTTGGCCCAACCAAGTTGACACGTAAAGCTAACCATCACAAGGGTATCCTGAGGGAAAAACAGCAAGTCTTATGAGCCTCCAAAATAAATGACTTAAGAACAGCCTACTCTTTTTCAGATTATTGTTACTCCTCGCCTTTTAAAGAGTGACAAAACAAAATTATTGAGTATTTCCTGGAATATTTCCTGGATAAAATAACTTTTGGGGAAGACTGCACCACTGTGCATATAACTAGTAGGGATGACATTCCCATCTGCCTACATCCTTTCTATCCTTCACCTAACTGCTCGCTCTAGTCCTACAACTAGTTCTGACATGAATGTTGTTTGATATTTTCATTTACGTTAATGAACAAGACGAAAGTGCGCAGTGAAGCCGTGTGTTGGAACCTCACTCGTTTGTCAGTAAATGACATTGGTGACTTCTTTGCTGAATCAGATGATAGTTTTTAAATACTGAAAGATTATTTCCTTAACTTTTTGTATTTACAATGTAACCACTACAGATCTGATACACTTTTAAGTTTAATCTGCAATTAACATTTTCTCCACTGCATTCTTAAGTCTAGACAGTCTACAAAACAATAAATCAAGCCCTGATGCACTAGCATTTGTCCATTTCCATGGTATAAATATTCTCATCATGGCTGATTTCAAGCTACCAACAGGAAGTCATGGAACAGAGTTGGAAAGAGATGTGCGGTACCACACCACTATATAGTATTTCCACTATACAGATACAACAGATTAAAATAACCTCAAGAGCATAGACGACAAAAATGCCATAAAATATTTAGGAAGTGATTACTTTTGAACACTCGTGTTCATTTTTAATATTATATATTTAATTGTAAGTTTATATAATTCATTTTTTAATAACGGCTCTGTTTATAGTAGAAAAATGGTTGCCAGGGGCTGGAGGCTGGGGGAAATATCTCCCTATTTCCAGGTTGGTAATGGGTACAAATTTTCGGTTCTAAGATGATCTGAGGATCTAATGTATAACATGGTGACTATAGCTGATAACACTGCATCGTATAAATGAAATTTCCTAAGAGAGTAGAACTTAAATGCTCTCACCAAAATAAAAAAAGATAAGTAAGTGAGGTGATAGATATCTTAATTAACTTGATGGAGGGAATCCTTTCACAGTGCATACCTATATCAAATCATGTTGTACATTTTAAATATCTTGCAATCTTTTTGTAAATTATAACTCAATAGAGCTGAAAAAAAAAAATAATGACTCTGTTTAAAAACTGACTCTCAAAATTCCCGGAAATTTAACCTTTGACTCTCACAAGCCAATATGAGCTGGCTCCAACACTCCACTTGGCCCTTCCCTCTCACCAGTTTCCCAGTTCAAGCCTTTTTTTTTTTTTTTTTTGCTTAAGTATCTTTTATTTAACCCAACATTTATAGCCAAGTTGTTATAATTTTAACAAGTAATCAATATTTTAAAAATTGTTGATACATTTTACGTTCTTTTTTTGGTACTTAGTCTTTGAAATCTGTGTGTATTTGACACTTACATCACATCTCAGTTCCCACCTGCCACACGTCAGGTGCTCCAGAGCCTCACGTGCTGCTGGCTGCCACACTGCACAGCACAGTTCTCGAGGTGGAGAGTCAAACCTTTTTTTTTTTTCACAGTTGAGGAAATTGAGGATGATATTTTATGTCCCTTCCAAGATACCCTCCCCACCCCAATATCATTGTTTCCCAAACTTTATTTCCTTTCAAACTAAATCTTCAAGACTTTGGTAAAATAATTTTGGGAAATAATGTATTCTCCTTTTGGAAACCATCTTGCATATTAGCATACTAAATGCTCTGAGAAGTCCTGCAGTAAGAAAGCTGTCTAACTTTAAAAGCTGTCAAACCCTTTCAAATTTATGGATTATGGAACTCTTTTTATGTTTCTTCGTGTAATACATGTTAACATCCTATGGAATACAATTTGGAAAATACAGCAGAGGGTAACCAAACATAGATACATGCATAGGGTTTTGAATTATTTCCTGTCTACCATCCAGGGGAAGTTCATTTTCGTGATCTCATATCACATTTCTTTCTATATGCCAGTGATTAGTGCTTTATGGCATTAATAATAATAATAATAGTAATAGTAATAATAACAATGACATTGTTTAACACTTTAATCTTTACTTTGTGCCAGGTACTGTTGTAAGGGATTTACGTGGATTAACTCATTTAGTATTCACAGAAACTCTTTGAGGTAGGAACTGTGATCATTGCTATCTTACAAGTGAGAAAATTGAGGCAGAGCTAGATTAAGTAATTTACCCAAGGTCATTAAGCTAGCAAGTGTCAGAGTTTGGATTCAAACCTTACAAAATGGTTACAGAGTTCGTGTTCTGAGGCATCACCCTATAATGTTCTTCCTAGCAATTCTAGTACAACTTGAATTTTTTTGTGTGTGTGTGAGGAAGATCAGCCCTGAGCTAACATCCATGCTAATCTTCCTCTTTTTGCTGAGGAAGACCGGCTCTGAGCTAACATCTATTGCCAATCCTCCTCCTTTTTTTCCCCAAAGCTCCAGCAGATAGTTGTATGTCACAGTTGCACATCCTTCTAGTTGCTGTATGTGGGACACGGCCTCAGCATGGCCGGAGAAGTGGTGCATTGGTGTGCGCCTGGGATCCGAACCTGGGCGGCCAACAGCGGAGCACTTCCTTCTGGTACATGAGGATTGCCTTACGAAGGAGGGTATGGAACGAGGACCATGTAGTGCCTTGAGACACTCTCACTCACAAGCCATAGAAAGCACACTTAGTGGTAGCGGATTCTAAGTAGATGGTTAGGATCATGTTTGTATCTGAGTGGCAAGAATTGCTACAGCTGAGCTAAACTAACGCGCACTTAACCCTAAACCATGGGGCCGGCCCCACAACTTGAATTTTAAAGTTTGTTTTAAATTCTTCCTTTTGATGGAATTTCAGGCCTGCTTCTCTGTAGCTCAGAGATTTATTCCTTTCACATAGGATCTGAGTTTGCAAGATCTGCACGGGGGTATGGGAGATGTTGACAACAGGCAAAGTACTTATTTATTGCTATACATTTAAAAATTTTAATAGTATTTTGGTTTAATATTTAATTTTGGCTTAAAGTAATATGCATTTAATAATAAAAACAATCATCATCATCAACTGTTGAGTAATTACTCTGAGAGAGAAGATGTGAGAGGCCACTAGAATGTCATCTCAGTGAAGGTAGTGGCTTGTCTGGTTGGTTCCCTGCTAAACATCTCACACTTACATCATGCCTGGCATATAGAAGACATATAGAGGGCACATAGTAAACATTTGTTGACTAAATGAATGAATGATGAATGAATTCATGATTAACATACATTATTTCCTTTAATCTCCAATACTCTCCTAAGGAAGGTATTGTTAACATCATTGCAGGTGAGAAAACTTAAGATATGTGCCCGATGTTACATAGCTGGTAAGTAAGCCAGAATTCTAATCCAGCTCTGCCTGATTCCAGGGCTTCTGCTCTTAATGAATACCTCACGCAGCCATGTATCTATAAAGAAAGATACAAAGATAACAGGAAACAGTATAACAAAGTCTTTTGTAAGCAGAGTACCTGACAGCTGCTTAAGTGCAGCATTCAGGAAATGTTTAACAAGAATTCTTCAAAGTATAAGTGGTCACTTAGACAAGTCTCATTGTAGTTCAGCAAGCCCCTTGTCCTTCTACTCTACTTTGGAAAATGTTAGAGGCTACGCAAACAGCGTTTTTTAGTCCTAATAAACTCAGCAGATATAGACAAGATCAGGTCACTTTTGACGAGCAGGAATTTAACAGAATTCTCTCTCCGGTTTGTATGTTTCAGTGGCTCATTGAGTTTCAGATTTCTTATTCACTAATGATATTTGCCAAGTCGTTCCCACTGCAGGTGAAACCTTCAAGGCTCCACCTCGTTATTTTGTTCTCACACGTTTTAGAAGAGATCAGTGGGTAGTTAAATTAAGTGGCTACCATTAAATTTCTCAAGTATGGCTCTTTACCCACACCCATTCATTTCCCCTGCACCCACTTAACTAGATAATTAATAGACACATGGTGTTTTAACTGTGACCGGTTAATTATCTTAAATACAAGCATACTTTAAACTTATGGTGAAAGTAAATTTCTGATAAGATTGCTCTAAATTCATTTTTACTAGAAATAGTTATAAGGGAGAGGAGAACATGGGTGATTTCAAGGAGATGACAGATTGGATTGGAAAAGAGACGAAAGAAGCCAGGGGTGTAGAAACACAAAATGGTGATCACCATGATATACGTTGACTTGAAGGAATAGTGGAATCATGGATCTCCGAGTTGGAAGGGATCTCTAGGGACAGTCTGGAAGAGTGCCTTACCTTCAGGCAGGTATCATTATCCTCATTTCACAGATTAGACAAGGAGGCTCAGAAACGTTATGTAATTTGCCTAAGGCCAATAGCTAACAGGTGGTAGAGAAGGCACCAGACTTAGGTAATGCAGTTTCTCTTGCATTGCCCGTTGCCTTAAACTAGGTTGAAAGCCTTTAGCGCCATATCACGAGTTTAAAGTATATTTTAGAAGTTAAAAAAAGGTCTTCTTGGGCTGGCCCCGTGGCCTAGTGGTTAAGTTTGGCATGCTCTGCTTTGGCAGCCTGGGTTCAGTTTCCTGGCACGGACCTATACAACTCGTTGGCAACCATGCTATGGCAGCAACCCACGTACAAAAAAATAGAGGAAGATTGGCACAGATGTTAGCTCAGGGTGAATCTTCCTCAAGCAAAAAGAGGAAGACTGGCAACGGATGTTAGCTCAGGGTGAATCTTCTTCACCAAAAAAAAAAAAAAAGTCTTCTGCATAAAAGACTGGCAGGAATCAGCTACAGAGAGGCTTCCAGGTGGTTCTTTCAGGAAGGACTTTTTACCCTCAAGATGTAGAAAATCCCTTTTCACCAATAGTTGAATAGAAAGATGGGAAGACAAGAAAAGCCAGTGAGACTAGCCTAGGAAGAGTTTTCCAAGTGCAATGAGACTCTGCTTTGGATGGCAAAGAAAGACGGGATACCAATAGCCACCAAGGAAGTGCAACCAACTCAGGAGGTACAGCAAACCCAATAATCATGTAGCTATGGTTTAGAGCTCAATATAAACGGAGCAGCAGATGGGTGAAAATATTGATACACAGAAGTGCACAGCACTTGGTTCCTCAAGCTTTAATGTGCAACACGGACACACAGAACATTAGAAAAGAATTTGTATTCCAAGACCCCACTAGATCAGGTAGGATCCAGGAAATGCATGTTTGACAAACATCCTAGGTGATTTTTTTTTTTTAAAGATTTTTTTAAATTTATTTATCCCCCCCCCCCCCCCCCCGCAAAGCCCCAGTAGATAGTTGCATGTCATAGCTGCACATCCTCCTAGTTGCTGTATGTGGAACGCGGCCTCAGCATGGCTGGAGAAGTGGTGCGTCGGTGCGCGCCCCGGATCCGAATCCCGGCTGCCAGCAGCTGAGCGCGCGCACTCAACCGCTAAGCCACGGAGCCGGCCCCATCCTGGGTGATTCTAACACAGAAAGTCACTGATCTCACTTGAAGAACTTCTATGAGTTAGGACAGTGCTTCTCAAACTCTAACACGATTACAAATCACCCAGGGATCGAGTTAAATGCAGAGTTGGATTCAGTACATCTGGGTGAAGTCTACGATTCTGCGTTTCTAACAAGCTCCCGGGAAATACCTATGCTGCGGGTCTGTGGAGCACATTTTGAATACCAAGGAACAAGACTGCTGATGTTTAATCAAATAATGTTGTTATTGTTTAACGTAAGAAAGATTGATGGCAATGTAATGGGTCAATAAAAAATATTTGTCTACTATGAAAATCATTTTCCTTTAACATATCTGTGTATCTGGTGAAAAAATAAGATAATGAAGGAAATATTAACGGTACTAAGTTTTTGTTGATTTTTTTTTTAACTCGCAGTAGTGTGTGCATTATAATGAAAAAATTTTTTTTAAAAATTTGAGTTCTAATCCTGACTCGGACACTAGCTGTGTGAAACCTCCATCAGTTAGATAAAAAACAATATAAAGGGAGGGGACGGCCCCGTGGTGTAGTGACTAAGTTCACGTGCTCCACTTTGGCGGCCCGGGGGTTTGCATGCCTGGATCCCGGGTGCGGATTGACACACTGCTTGTCAAGCCATGCTGTGGCAGTGTCCCATATAAAGTAGAGGAAGATGGGCATGGATGTTAGCCCAGGGCCAATCTTCCTCAGCAAAAAGAGGAGGATTGGCAATAGACGTTAGCTCAGGGCTAATCTTCCTCTGTCTCACACACACACACACACACACACACACACACACACACACAATAAAACCAATATGAAGGTAACAGGTTTTAAAAATTAAAATTTATAAGCTCTCCAGTATACTGAAACTGTCACAATTCATAACAGTACATCAATACCAGCTGATCATTATGGGCTGTGTTGTTTCTGGCAAAAGAGATTTAACTTGACTTCTTTCTCCCCACTCATGAAACCATGTCACAGTGAAACTGAATGAAGTACTCTAGTCTATTAAAAACATGTAAATTATTATTGTTAGTAATCTAACCTAAATAAAGCTGAGCCTCCCTATGGCTATTTCTCTGCATGGAATCACAGAAATATCTGTCTGGCGGTCAAAACAATTGAGAAACAATTTCCTTCTTCACTTCTCTTAAAAATGCCAAAAGAACCTACATCTATGAAGCACAGGAAATATCCTTAAAATAAATCCTTTTACCTCATCTCTGTTACTTTCAATTCTTCCAAAACGTCCCAGATGTTCCTATCTTTCCTCTCCTATTGCTCTCAAAAATTCTCACAAACCCAGCCTGATTAACTTTTCAGCCCTCTCCCCTCTGCTTTCCAGCTCAGCTCTTTAGCATAGAGATCAACTTGGCTTCTCTGCTTCTGTTAATTTTTAAGCCCTCCCTTTACCTGCATTCTATACAACAAAGGGGCAGGGGTTCCAAAGCTGATTCAGGGAGCAAGGAGTCTTTCTCTTTAGGTGTAGGGTCAGAGGGGAAGAGAGGGAGCAATTTTACAAATCTTATAGGTTAATATTTTTGGTTCTTGTCATAGTAACAAATTATGTGCCATGTCCCTTGCAAGTAATCTTGGCACATTGCTTGAGAACATATACAATATTCCACCACCGGGTAAATCTACGACTCTAAGGCCATGTGAGAAAACTTCCTGTAAGTACTTTTGTATTTCCAACCAGAGAGTTTCCAGTACTCTTAAGGGGAATCAATAGTTTCCTAATCTATCAACTTTCTCCTCAGTCCCACCCCTCAAAAAATCTGACAACTTTCAAAACATGCTTAAGACATGCCATACAAAACTTTTATTTTGTGCATAAGGGCTATGACTTAGTATTTTAAGTATATTTTTAGCCAATCTAAAGAAGAAAGAATGATCCTTTTAGTTTGGAGCAGGCGCCACTTGCCACTTTAGCAAGAGCAGCCATTGGGACTTGGATTGAGATAGCATTACTAATTTTTTTTTTTTTGTGGGGAGGACCAACCCTGAGCTAACATCCAATGCCAATCCTTCTCTTTTTTGCTGAGGAAGACTGGCCCTGGGCTAACGTCCATGCCCATCTTCCTCTACTTTATATGGGATGCCACCACAGCATGGCTTAACAAGCAGTGCGTTGGTGGGCGCCTGGGATCCGAACCAGCGAACCCCGGGCCACTGCAGCAGAGCGCGTGCACTTAACCACTTGTGCCACTGGGCCGACCCCTAGTATTACTAATTTTGAAGCCAGTAATTATCCTTTTAATAAGTGGGACTATTAATAATGTTATTGGTAATTTAGCTCAATTATAAAGATGACGCATGGTTTAACACGAATACATAAACCAGAAATTATTATTCAAAGATTCACTTAACATTTCATGGAACTAACCAATCTATAAATTATCCAATTTAATCAGTGATACAGACCCTTTATACGAAAGGTGTAAAAATTGTCTAACAGACATGAGGGATTAACCAGAACTCATTGACTATTTTAAAACTCCTGTTCATTCTACAGACTGTATTCCAATATGAGTTTTTGGTGTGAAAGCAATGTTGACTACAATGTTTAGCAGACTTTTTGTAACAAAGTCTGTTATAAAATGGTTGGGGTCAAGTGAATTGAGCACATTTCCAATAATTCTGGAAATTTGGATCCTCTGACATTCTGACCACCCAATCTAGATCAACTAAAAGCTAATGCTTAACAATTGTACTTTTCCAAAATAATTTCAATTTTGGAATCATAGGTAAGATTGTAAGGGTATTTTTATTCTAAAGTAGACTTTCATTTATCTAAGCAAGGAAAACACCTTATAAGCTTTTACTTAAGAACTCTGACTAGGTTCAAATTTTGGAATCATAGTTTTTGAAAAGTGCAATTACGTGTTGACATGGTTATTGTGTCTACATTCAGAGGAGAATCTGTTGGTTACACTGGAAGTTTTGATCTGGGATTAATCTAGATTTCCTGGATGTAATTCCCACAAGAGCGGATGAATGTGTACATTCATTGAACAGACGTTGTAGCTCAGTTTTCTATGAGACGTCCACAGGGAGACAAAGGAGAAATGAGAGCACTCTGGCAGACAAAGGCAGCTGACGCAGAATCCTCCCAGGCCATTGTGAGACCTGTGCTTTTGAGTCAGATTTTTAACCCTCCCACTTCAGGTTTGCTTCTCCTTCTTCCAGAAGAGCAGTCGTGATCCCCACCATGAGGGAAGAGATTATTGTGAAGCAGGCCTGTTGGAGCCTGTATGGAGCCACCGGAAAACATTTTTAAATAAGCAGAGGAAATGGGAAAAATTGAGGTCCCAAGTGCCTGTAATGATTGATTTTATGTGTTAACTTGGCTAGGCCATGGTGCTCAGATATTTAGTCAAACTTTATTCTAGATGTTTCTATGAAGGTATTTTTTTTAGAGGAAATGAATATTTAAATCAGAAGACTTTGAGTAAGTAGATTACCCTTCACAATGTGGATGGGCCTCATCCAGTCAGTTGAAGGTCTTAACAGGAAAAGACTGACTTCTTGGTAAGAAGAGGGAATTCTGCCAGCAAACTGTCTTTGGACTCAAACTACAATCCTTCCTGGTCTACAGCCTGCAGCCTACCCTGCAGATTTTGTACTTGACAAACCTCCAAATAACATGAGCTAATTCCTTAATATAAATATCTCTCTCTCTCTCTCATGTGTATGTGTGTGTATCCTGTTGGTTCTGTTTCTCTGGAGAACTCTAAGACAGTGCCTAATAGACCATGTTGAACAAGTGGAAGAGTGAAAAATCTAAGTTACAAAATGAAAGACACTCATAATTAATATATCACTGCAACAGGAACAGATAGTCCAGAATAGAGGTTCTCAACACCAGCTGCTACCCCGAGGAGCATTAAAAATATCCTGATGCCTAGGTCCTATCTCCAAGATTCTAATTCAATAGGTCTGAGTGGGATACAGGCATCAGTATATTTAAAGAGCTTCCCAAGTAATTCTAGTCTATAGCCACATGCTAGAAACCCTGGGGTATAATGGTCATACCTTAGGCTATTCATAAAGGAATGCACTCTGCCATAAGAGGAGATATCCTTAATAAGTAGTAATTAATTAAAGGACCTTAAAATGAGAAAAATACATACTATTTGTATTTTTTAGACGAATTAAATGTTCCATGTAATAACATTTATTCATTAACTCATTTAAAAATATTTATTAAAGAGATATTACATGCTAGACCCTAGGCTGAGGTCTGAATGACAAGAACGTCAATGAAACTGGATGTCTGACTTTCATTCAGGTGCTTAAAGTCTAGCGGTGTAGACAGATACTTCAACAACTACAATAGAAGGAGCTAAGTTTATCTTTTAGGTAAATATTTATTGAGAACTCATTAGGTGCTAGAGCATATATGTGTGATTTTTTAAAAATCCTTACAATAACCCAGTAAGGTAAATATTATCCCACAGTCAGTAAAAGGTGGAATTGGGATCTGAACCCAGGCAATCTGACTTTGGCATCTGTGCTCTTAACCAATACATTATAATCCCAGAAACTATGATATCCTTAAGTTCGGCAGAGGAAGCCATTAGTGTGTTCCACAAAGAAGATAGAAGTAACTTTTAGGACGGTATCTTTCTGCATTCCCATGATGTTAGAACACTGAAGAGGGTGTCTGGGAACCACGTAAAGGTCCTGTGATACTTGGGGCATCTATCCTAAGCCACAAAAAACTTCAAGGAAAATCTCACTTCACTATGCAAGAGTTGAATTGTTTTCTAGGCATGGTACGCAGCTTTATGGGTTATATAAAATTCAAGTTGCAACAGACTTCGGAGATGACTTAATCTAAATCTCTCATTTTGACATGGGGGGACCAATGCCCAAAGTGGTTAATTGAGTTGATTAAGACTATCCAACTACTTCGCAGCAGAGCTGAAAGCGAAACTCAGATCCCAGTCTTGGTTTTCTTCTCTTCAAGAGCTCACGTTCACATGGTACGCCCTCTAGTGGCCATTTTGTACAACCCCACCTCCCTTAGGTAGGAATTGATTGATTGGTTCAGTCTGATTCCTGAAAATGTGGAATTAAGACCAATGGAGAGAAGAATTTTCCTTATTTTGGGGGCTGTATTTGTAAAATATATACTCTGAAGTTGCAGGTTGGGAATTTTACACAATAGGAAAGGAGACTAAAAGATAAATCCCCAAATCTCAATAGTCGAACAGAATGGAATAGAACTTAACAGGATAGAACTTTATTTCCCAGTCACATCAAGTCCATGGTAATTGGAGTTAGAGGGGTAATAGCAGGAGGGAGGAGCATACAGTTATTCAGGGTTTTATCCTGTGGCTCCCACCTTCCTCCATCGTCTCAGTCTTCTTCATTCTGCCATCAGGTGGGAGAGAGAGAATAGAGAATTGCATAGAAGCTTCTTATGGGCCAGGTTTTGAAGTGGAGACCAGAACTAAGTACACATCTATACCTAATGGGAAATGTAGTTTAGATGTGACCCCAGAAGAAAAGGAAAGTGGATTTGTCGAACAACCAGCCAGTGTGTGCCACACAGAGAAAGCCAGTCAATGGAGGGCAAGAAGAATGAACAGAAAGACTAAGGGAGATGAAATGGAGAGAACATCTTTATGGCTTCCCAGGTTCTGGTGTCAGTCCCCTTCTGAGGCCCCACTGCATTCCCTGCACCTGAGCTGATGGGCCATGCTGTGTCTTTATAATTTCCCTGATCTGCTGAAACCAGCTGATGATGGCTTCTACAGTTTACAACCAAGACAGTCCTGACAAATATTCACACTCAGGAGGATTGTAACAGCTTGGAGGAAACATATGTCTTCAAAATCTCCCACTCTGTCTCTAGGAATGTCCTGTGAGTTTCATTTACTTATATCCATTTCCATAATGACATTAGCAGCCTGGAGATTAGTGTTTACAATTGTGCTAAACCCCTTCATACAGATGCTGCAGCTGAAGTCAGCACAAAAAAAGCAAACCAACACAGTACGAGCAAGCTGTGCCGGAAAGAGTTGGTTATTATATCACACGCATTGATTTATAGGTCCAGTTTGCCTTTACCTAAATGTCTAGTTATTTAACAGCTGTTATGAATCAGCCGGATAGGGGATTAAGAGGGAGTGGGGGGGGGGAGTAGGTAAAAAATGCTTTAATCTTATGCTACAATAGAGGAACAAGTTGAATCAGGTCTCATCTAGTCATTTTGGTTCTCTGAGGCTTCTTAAAGGGGAGCATTGTTTGGCTGGAAGGTGAGACAGCTTAACATAGACCATTGGGTTGAGTTCACCCAATTAACCCATCAATGAGTGACCTAGGCAGTGCTGGGTATGGGTTAGAAAGCAATGTATCAATAAATGCTGGGAGTAGCTGGCTCAGTCAAAATAATTCTGACTCTCTTTGGCTTTAAATAGGTAACTTACTTGAGAAGTTTGGTTGAGAGCATGAAGATTTAACAAGATGTAATATAAGGTAACACATAGGTTACCAAACAGAAATCAAGGCAGCATTTGGTCAGGTAGTCCCTTAACTGTGTTCAATCTCGACATCAAAGTCTTGGACAATAGTCAGGAGGAGTTTACCAAGTGGAAGTGTCTCTTTGTAAGATTTTCTTTTACTCAGGAGTTTACAAAGGGAAAAAGGACTTGCTGGGAGTATCTGAAACCCTCTTCTGAGATGAGACCCGGGTAAAGTTTACTCTTTTGTATGCATTCTGCACACTAAGGAGAAGATAAGCTGGGTGCTGAGCGACTTTCTGCTCCTTGACACTACAATGATCCTTACGGGTCTGCTCAGGGGAAGAGATGCTGTGCTGGTCCAGCAACGATCCTCCTCTGGGGCCCGACTTGTTCTGGCCTTACTCAGTTTGGTCTGTGCTCAGATGTTTGTGTTGGTCGAACCTTCACCTAAGCATTAAACTTGCTCGAAATACATCTTGATTGTTTCTTACTTGATTTTTCCAGTAGGTTTTGCATCTCTTTAAAATGCTCTGCAAATTCATAGCTCTAGCTCTTTTACCTGAAGTTAAAGAACCCCTCCTTCCCTCCCTCAGCACACACACTGGCAATAGTTTTGTTCTTCTCATGTTCAGATCCACAGCTCCTCCTTCCGGCCAAACTGCCTCCACATCTAGATGCAGAAGGAGAGGAAAACTTTTAGTCTTTTTTTTTTGTGAGGAAGATCAGCCCTGAGCTAACATTTATTGCCCATCTTCCTCCTTTTTTTCCCCAAAGCCCCAGCAGATAGTTGTATGTCATAGTTGCACATCCTTCTAGTTGCTGTATGTGGGACGTGGCCTCAGCATGGCCGGACAAGCAGTGCGTTCGTGCGTGCCCGGATCCAAACCTGGGCCGCCAGTAGTGGAGCACGTGCACTTAACCACTAAGCCACGGGGCCGGCCACCGAAAACTTTTAGTCTTAAGGGTGCTTCAAGGCCCTGAGTCTCTGAGTGAGAGAGTATGTAGCTGCAAGATCAATATGAACTATACCTGCATCTCCAATTAGTTTGATTTCTAGCCACAGGGCCTTTGCACAGGAGTACTTTGCTATTCCGACTCACTTCACCTACTTAACTCTCATTCTTTCTTTAAATCTCAGCACACTCAATTCCTTTTCTGACCTCCTAACTTATTCGATATGGCAATTATATCTTTCCGAGCTCCATATACCTCTCCTTCAGAGCATGATGACTCTTGTAATTACCTCTGCTAGTCTCTTTGATTGTAGTTTCTCTCTCTCACTAGGCTGTTGGCCCTATGAGCGTAGGGACTGTGATTTTACTCACTGGATCCCCTGTTACAGCACTGTGCTAAGCATACAGTAGGAGCTCAATAAATCTTTGTTTAATGAATGCATAAATAATTGCTTTTTGATACACAATACAAAGTTATTACAAAGTCATAACATCCAGAAAGCAAAAATGTCATAAAGAGAAGCACCCAAGCGAGTCACATCTGCCAAGGATTTTCACTATGTGACTAAATAGGAAAAAGGTGAGACCAGAAGATATTTCTCACCTGGTTGTTGTTCAGTCAAAATGTTATCCCAAGTGAAGGAAGGGTGGAGGTTGGAGTGAGTTAAGGATGCTTTCCTGAGGCAAGCCCCAGCAGCCGACCGTCCTGCTGAAACCAGAGGGAACTCAGGCTTCCCTCCAGCCTCCAACATCTATGAAACCCATTAAAAGGCCTTTATTAGGCACCAGGGTGTCTATTCTCTTCCAAAAGTATCTATTTTTTTATTGGAGCTAGCTGCCGGATTGTTGTATGCTGTTCGTGCCCCTAAAAAGTGATTTGGAAATTGAATTTCTGACAAAATACATTCTAAACCACTAGGAGAGGGCTTCTTGGGATTCGTGAAAAAAATTCATAGTCTATGAGTTCATAAGATTATATCCAATATGTGGTGTGTGTATAAATATGTGTATTTTTTTTCTGGAAAGAGAATTCTGGAGCTTTTAATCAGATCTCAAAGGAGTTTATAGGTTCAAAGAGGTTAAAAATCATCCCTAAGGAAACATATTGGAAATCCTGTAGCAAGTTCCTTTGTAAAGCAAAAACTAATTTATCTATTGTATCTATAATAGTTATTGTTAGTATAGTATTTTGCACAAAATCTTTAGAATCATTTCTATCTAGCATAATATATCAGCATATTCATGACTCCATGGAACTAGTATGTGCAGGGGAATAAATCTGAGCATTTTCACAGAGAAATTTCTTAAAATTTACATTTATGTTCATTAGGAAATATTCACTGTTATTATTATTACAATTATTACCTAGACCAAAGCTAATTTGAAATTGAAAACTGCAGACTAACCACTATTTTTTTATATCTAATACATAAGAGGTATTTTTATTGATTAAAAAAATAAAATTGAATAGTCATCTTGTGTGATGACCTCATGATATTTTATATGTATGAGCTTAAGATAATTAGAAGAAGTGACAATTTTAGTAAACTTTTTTGTTATTGTTTGGCCTGGACCTAAAAATACATTGATTTATCCCAAATCAAAGATTTTTAGCAGTGTGCCAGAGAAAAGTGAGGAACATGGCATATCCTCCTAGAGCAGCAATGTTTACTCCAAGTTAAGTAACAATTTTCTCATATTAAAATATATATCAATGGATTGACGAGCAAAATTAGCATTAATTTTTAACAGAAATGAAAAGACTGCGAAGCAATTTAAATCTTCCAGTGAGTCATTCCTGTTGCATCCTCCTCACTCCGGAGCACTGAAGATTCTCAGGACATGATATTGGATGTTAATGACACTCTATACAGAATATTTTTAAAAAGAAATCCTTTGTCTTATGTCTTGGGATGGGAATAGCACAATGAATTTTCTCTAAACAAATCATTTTGTTTGTGTATATGTATGGAATTTTAGATGGAAGCCATTTTAATGTAATTTGATAGTTCTAGATATTTTTAGGTTCTTCAGAGTTCTTATACATATTGATTTCTTGTTCTACACAACTGGGTATTGGTAAGGAAAACGGGGTAGGGATTTTGATTTGTAATCCACATTCACGTACATTAATACTCATTTTTTCCGATTCCTCTCCTACTTAATTAGAAGAGGTATTCCTCTTTCTCTCCAACACCTAAACTTTGGATACCTTTCTCCTTTTCTACATAAACACATAATTCATCAATAATAACAAAAATGACAATGGCTATCATCTATTGAGAGTTTGTTGTGTTCTGGGCACTGTGCTAAGCTCTTCTATGTACGGGATTTCATTATATCCTCACAACCACCTTTTATGGTGGGTATAATTTTACTTTATAAATGAGGAAACTGAGACAATGAACTTAAGTAACTCTCACCAAATGACACAGCTATATTCAAGAAATTGGGTCTCAGATTCAGCTCTGACTCCAAAACCTTTTAGCCATTAGCTTCTAATCCTATCAATTTTGTATCTTCAATGTCTCAGAGAAAAATTTTTTATAGAAACCAGTCTGCATAGTATTTTTACACATTATCTTTTTGATGGAACCTGGAAAGCAAGCAAGAAGTGGGGAATTCTTCAACAAGAAAGCAATGTTTGTGCTGTATCTGGAATGAAGTAAGCTCATCAGGAAGTGTAATGGAGGAAGTGGATACTGGAAAGCAGTGCTAACGTCCGTAAAAGCACAGAAGGAAAAGTGCGAATTTGGTGTGCCTGGCGTGAAAGGTATATGGTACCAAGTTCAGGAGACGAGGCCCAAAAAATTTAGAGGGCTAATTTATAACAGGGCTTGGTCACCATGCTAAGGAGTTTGGAGTCTTATCCTAGAGATGTGAGGGATCTTTTTTTTTTTTTTAATTGCTTTTTTCTCTGAGATCCCAATTGGGTGATTTGGTCCTGTTTTTTTGTTGTTGTTGCTTTTTGTTTTTTTTTTGGATCCTTTGGAAACCATTACAAGGGGGCAACTTGATCAATCAGATTTTGATCAGGAAGATTACTCTACTAGTGGTCAAGAGAATGAATTCAAGAGGATCAGCCTAGTGTGAGAGTGACAAGTTAGACAGCTTTTTCAAAAGCTGAGGTGAGACATGATTGGGGATAATGAAAAAAGTGACAGAGGAAAGAGAACATTGGGGACAAATTAGAGAGTGATCCTGAAAAGAGCATTGACATAACTTGGTGGCAGATGGACTGAGGGGTTTGAGAGAGAATGAAGAATTCAAGATGACCTGAATATTTCACTGAAAGTCACAGTGTCTCTGCAATCATTGTATCATGAGTATCGATACAACTATTAGCTTCCATTAAATCGAATTTGACTCCATTATTTGAAATTGATGGCCTCATTTAATTTAACATGTTATCATGCTAACATGTTAAAAAATAAGGAAGCTAATTAAAAATGTTATGTACTCTGAAATTTTCAGTCATCATAAAATCAGAAAAAGATTGTGAAAACAGTCAAATGTAGTGTTTTTTTAATGTTTATCTACTCTACGTAATAATATACCTAGAAGATAACTCACAGTGGAATCTAATTTGTGTTTGTTGTCACTACTGTGTAGTGGTTCAATGTGAGACCAGCTGAGTGAAAATGTTGACTCTGGATTTTGCAGAATTTGAATCAAAAGTAATTCATTAAAATAAGTGATCACATTTGGATTAATTTAACATTCAACTGGACTACAGTCTAGTACACCATCCAGAATATGCCATAGTTTATTTGTTTGAACTCCAACTGGTACCAAAATCCATGCAAAATAATCAAATAAAAATGATGCCCCCAATTCAACACAATCGTGAACTTACTGAATAAATAAACAAGTATGAAATAAATTTATCAAAAAATAGTAACTCTTGGGTCAGCCCCGGTGGCCTAGTGGTTAAGTTAGGTGTGCTCTGCTTTGGCAGCCTAGGTTCTGTTCCCAGGTGTGGACCTACACCACTCATCAGTGGCCATGCTGTAGTGGTGGCTCACATACAAAACAGAGGAAGATTGGCCACAGATGTTAGCTCTGAGCAAATCTTCCTCAGAAAAAAAAAAAAAAACAGGAAGATTGGCAACAGATTTTAGCTCAGGGTGAATCTTCCTCAGCAAAAAAAAAAAAATTAAAAAAAAGTAAAAAATAGTAACTCTTACCTAGAGATACTAGAGAAAGGAAGAGGAACACAAAGCACAAATATGACAGGAGGCAGTGGTTCTCAATTCTGGCTGTATCTGGAAAGTTTTTCTAAATGCCAGTACACTAAGAAAATGTAAAATAAAGGCAAGACTGGAAGAAAATATTTGCAATGCAATGGATTTTAATTCAGGACATAAACTTGCTACAAATAAATAACAAAAAGATAAAAGCTCAATTTTAAAAGAATAGGCATAAAACTTGGATATTGCATAAGAGAAGATGCATGAATGGCCAACGAGCACATGAGAAGATAAATTCACATTAAAACCACAATGATACCATTTTTTCCAGCTAAATGGTGAAAATTAAAGAGCAACCATGACAGTCCACAAAAAAATTTGGAGCAACTGGATCCCTTATGCATTGCTGGTGAGAGTGTGAAATGATACAACATTTTGGAAAAGTGTTTGACAGGTTAAACCTTCACATCCTCTATACTCAAGCAATTCTACTCCTTGGTATATACCCGAGAGCAGGGAGTACATGTGCCCACAAAAAGACATGCACAAAACAGTTTATAGCAACTTATTCATAATAGCCCTAAACTGGAAACAACAGAAATTCCCACTGATTGGAGAATGGATACACAAATAATGATATGTTCATACAATGGAACACTACTTAACAATAAAAAAGAACAAGCAAGAATGCAACAGGACAGATGAATCTAAGTTACCGAAATGAAAGAAGCAGACACAACAGAGTACATACTGCATGATATCATTTATATAAAGTTCAAAAATAGGCAAAACTAATCTATGGTGAAAAAAATTGAACTATGATTGCTTAGGGAGGAAGGGAGGTCACTGGAAGGGGAATGACTGAGCTCTCTGTGGTGATAAAAATATCTTATATCTTGTTTGCGGTGGTAGTTACATGGGTGTATATATACCAAAACTCATTGAATTATATTGATCTGTACATTTCACTGTGTGTAAATTTTACTTCAATTTAAAAAATCTAGTAAGTAACTCAAATACATTTTTCATACAGCTGATTGAATAAAGTGCATAAAGTCACCTTTTTTCTGAATGGGCAGCTCCTCATCATCAACAGCAACGACAACAAAAATACTGATGCTCAGGCTTCACCTCAAATCGATTACATCAGAACTGCTGGAAGTGGGAACGTACCCAGGCATTGGTATTTTCTAAAAAGCTCTCCTGATGATTCTAATGTGCAGCCAAGGTTGAGTGCCACTAGTATAATGTAATGTATTTAAGAACAGCTTAAATAGGCCAATAGCTAGACAAATTAGTAGAAAATATACATAATTTAATAAATTAATATAATTGCTGTTAGGGACTGAATATTTGTGTCTCCCCAAAATTCATATGTTGAAGCCCCAGCCCACAACGTGACTGTATTTGGAGGTAGGGCCTATGAGGAGGTGAAAAAGGTTAAATGAGGTCATGGGAGTGGGGTCCTAATCTGAGAGGGCTGGTGCATTATAAGAAGAGAAAGAGACTCCATAGCATTGTCTCCCCACTGTGTGAGGTCACAGCAAGAAGGTGGCCATCTGTAAGCCGGAAGAAGAGCTCTCACCAGAAACTGAATTGTCTGGCACCTTGATCTTGGACTTCTCAGCCTCCAGAACCATGTGACAATAAATTTCTGTTGTTTAGGGGCCAGCCCTGTGGCTTAACGGTTGAATGCGCGCGCTCCGCTGCTGGCGGCCTGGGTTCGGATCCCGGGCGTGCACCGACACGCCGCTTCTCTGGCCATGCTGAGGCCGTGTCCCACATACAGCAACTAGAGGGATGCGCAGCTATGACATACAACTATCTACTGGGGTTTTGGGGGAAAATTAAAAAAAAAAAATTCTGTTATTTAAACCACCCCGTCTGTGGTATTTTGTTTTGGCAGCCTGAGCAGACAATACCATTGTCATGCTTGGACATGAAGATTTGAATTGCCAAATGAGCAAAAACCATTTGTTAACTATACTTGAGTTTGTATATCATGTTGGAATACTCACATTTCTACTCACTAAATAAATGAATTTGATTTTGCATTGTAACCTAGGTTCTGATTCAACAACTTATTCTAATTTCTAAGTGATAGATGATTCAGAGGATTTCAACTAAGAAAGCAATCATTTTCAATATACTTAGATGCAGCCAGCATTTAACATTCAGCTGCATTCACAGGTGTTCTACTGAACTCAAATGGCCTTTCCTGAATCCAGTGGAAACATGTTCAGAATTACAAGACAACAATGATTTAATAGTTAAATATAATTTCATTGGTAACAACACGAACTGAAGAGGTTTCCTCCTTAGAAGAAAATTAATTTTTATGGAAATTGAAAACTTAGTTTCACTTTTATTTTTAATGTGGAATAAACAGAAATCTATCAAAACCTCATTTTCACTTCCCCTCAATAAATCAAATACCAATTAAACTTGAGCCTTATAGTATATTTGGTTTCTTTGCTTTACTAGTTTTTCAATGTCAGTAGAATCTTCCAATTCTTAGGACTGTGAGTCAATATAAATTAATCATATAGCCATGATTACTGGTAGGTACATTTCAATGGAAAAAAATCATGTTTTTGTGTTATTGGCTTATATGAAAAAAATTGCAATGATAGCAACATACAGCTAGGAGATCTCTCTAACATGTCATCAGTGCCAAAATTGAGTTGAGAAAGGCAATAGTTTTATTTAAAAATCAGGATGATTTCATATCCTTTTCAAAAGAGTCTCAAATTTTCAAGGAAGGTGAATAGCACTTAAAATACTGCATTTTGACAGAATAGAAACCTTAAAGCCACTTCTCATCTGAAAGCTCAAAAATGTTTGGAGTTTTGTTTTTACTATATTAATTTATTAACGTATTCAGTATTTTTTAAATTGAGCATCTTGTATATGCAAGATAACATCCTAGGTGTTTTAGAAAAATTTAAGGATCAAGTAGATAGTCTACTGGGTGTGTAGTGTGGGGAAATAAGACACATACACAAAGAGCCAGAATATTATTTTATGATTTGGGCACAGACAGAATTACGTGAGTTCAAAGGAAGAAGAAATTCCTTCCAAATGGGAGAATCAGGCAAGATTTCTTTGTGGAAAAGAGAGAGTTTGAGCATAGCATTTTGACCTGATTGTAATTTAGACACATCATTTCACTGAGAGTGAATGAAGTTTCTCACTGCCAATGACCTTTCCCACAATGACTTTCACATATCAGCTCTTCTGCGCTTTGTCATCCTCTGGATGGACCGCCTACCTCTGCAATGTCTTAAAATCTAACATTCTGCCTTCCCATCAGAGCCTCCAATTCATCTGGTGAGCTTCTACCTTCATTTTCATCACTGCTTTGCAGTCATTAATATCTCTAGGTCCTTAATGGAACAACTTTAGCCGAAAGACCTGGAGTCAAGTCCAAGCTCTACTACCTAATAGCTGGAAAAGTCTGCTAAGTTACTTATTTCTTCTAACCCTTGGCCTCTTCATTTAAAAAGTGGTGTTACTGATAGTTCCTATCTCACAGGATGTTGAGAATATTCCATTAGATAATATACAAAAATCTCACAACACAGTGCCTGGGTTAACTAAAAGTGCAATAAATGTTAGCTCTTGTGTGTTAAAATTTTTCTTATTTACTTATATTTCTTTATCCCAGTCTCAATGCTAAGAATTACCACTTTTACTTCTTCAGCCCATTCCCCTCTCCTTGTCCAACCATATTTTCAACTGCTGATTCAACCTCTTCACCTTACATTTCAACAATGGCTAGTAGTCATGCAGTCACTCAACAGTATCTACTATGTACCAGTGTTATGCACTGGAGATACGCTGAGTAAATCAAGTAAATCTAGGGGAGACGCAGACATATAGACAGGCGATATAATATCGTGTGATACATGCTGTAATAGAGTTCACAGGAGGAGGATAATGAACAGTCTTGGGAATGCGGATCAGGGTCTTTAACTTTAGCCCCATTATGTCCCCAACACCTGGTACATATTATTAGGTGCTTAATAGACATTTGTTGCATTAAGTGGCATCAAAGCTGGAATTTCAGGATGAATAAGTATTATAGGTGAAGGGGTTCAGAGATACAGGAATTATTTTCTAAGACTAAGAAATGTACAAAGGCTTATGGGCTAAAGAGATACTTACTTGAGGCAAGTACTTAGAATGGGCCAGAGTGGGACTTTGTCAACATTAGTTCTCTTCCCTCTTTACAAAGCAATTTTACAACATCGTCTCTTAGTTCCCTGACGATTACTTAAATTGACTTGCTCGGCATAATTACCCCGATTTTACAGGTTAGGAAACCGAGGCTCAGAGAGACTAAATGATTTACAAAGTCCCACGGCATTTTAGGCTGGGCTGATAAATGGCCAATCCACAATTTTCTGCATCCAAATGACACACCGTACCACACTTCTTCCCGTGATACTCACCACGTAGTGTTGTCAGTGAAGCCCATGCGTCATTCACCATTTCTGATGCCGTGACTTCTGTCTTTGAGGGAAGAAACCACGTCAACTGTAGTGGATGCTGAAGTGCTCCATCCAAATTCCCCTGTCGTGACCAAGCATTCACTGCCCCAGCCACCTCATTGGCTTATGAAAGCTCACAGATGACTCCCATCGCCAGAAATACCTTTGATCAAAGGGACTGGTTGCCTCAAGTTAGGGCAACTCTGAAGGGTCATCTCAACTCCAGAGCTCCCCACAGGACCTGCGGCAGCCTTTGTGGCTACGGAAGCAGTAGATCAACTTCTCCCTCTGCCCGATCCTGCTCCTTCACTCTCTCAGAGGTGTTACTCCCAAGGATACTGCCAATAAACTTCTAGCACAAGAATTTCTCTCTGAGTCTCTTTCTCATGAAATCCAACCTAGGACATCAACATAGCAGAGACTGAATTTTAACAAATGTGTCCTGCATTTTTCAAATGAACAATTTACAGTGTCTAAATTCGATAAATGTTTAGTTCTCTGCCTTACTTTCACTGCAGTCATAGCTGCAATTATCTTTACTTCTATTCATACCCAATGAGATTCTGTTATTTTGGTGTTTTACACTGTGGAGTCTATTTCTGTATGTTTGCTACACTAGAGAAACCGCAACGCCTAAGCCAGCCATAAGCCCCCATTAGACCTATTTTTGAATGAAGTTCTTGCTCTTAAAAGCATTTTCCTTACACAAAGGGAGAAGCAACAAAGCCAGTGCTTTAGGGCTGAATCAGTTATCTTCCTGAATCATTTTTTAAAAATTACTAAACAATCAGTCATATGTCTTTTTCACCTTAAAATGTTTGGGGTTAGACTTACTCTGTAATGTTTAACTTGGACTTTCTCAACTGTTCTATTCTTTTATACAGACTTATTAAGGCACAAGTTAGCTATAAAAATCATTCTTACTCATGGTCTTTTAATTTTAAAAAACACTGAATACCTAGATGTCCCAGGCACAAGTTGATACTGCCCCAGAACAAGTCTGCTGTATACAACGGCATTTGTCATGAGTAAGTGTACATTCTGTAACTCATTTTAGAAGCATTTGGCTGACTCAATCATAACTTTTGGCTGGCAGAATTAGGAAGATAAAAATATAATAGCTTCTGAGTCATCAGCCCCTGGGTAAATATATTTTACAATGAGGAGAAAACCATCCACATAGAGACCATTTGATCATTTTTAGGACTTGTAGGTTTCCCAAAGACTCCAGATCAGTTCCTGGGTATCAGTATTAGCAGAAGGCAAGTATAGCACGAATGTAAAGAGCCAGCATCCTTTATTTTGATTTGATAATGAAAAACACCCTTTCTCTTTCCCCTTTCTCTTTGCTCACCTCTACCACACACATGCACATGGATACACAGCTAAACTCCATTCCTCAATGTTATCTGTCAAAAAAGCAGAACTCTGGCTACAGAAACAAACAATAAAAAACCCACCTCATATCAAAAGGCAGCTCTGAATGCTCAAAGTGAAACCAGAGCAACTGTTTATAACATGCTGATCCCTAGCCACGTGTCTTCCTGAGTGCACAGTTGGCAGAAGCCTGGATGTTAGTTGTGATTGTGCCGAGATAGTCATTATTGTCACACATGAATACATGTGGTTTATGGCCATTTATAGAGCAACATGGACCCTCAGCCAGGACAGGAGCCCCTGGGGCCCAGAGTCATTCCATCTAGACTTTGGCTAGGAAGAGATCCAGGCAGCTCCAAGGGCATTCCACATGCTTTAGTAAATTAACTACCAAATCAACACTTCCTTTCTAGGGGGACAAACAAAACAGGTCCTAGTGAAACAGGCCAAGAGTGAGAAAATAGGGGAATTAGGTTGATTGGAGAGCCCTGGAACCATATCAAGGGGGCAGCTACTGCTCAGCATTGCGGTCACAATGTGTTAATGTACATCTAGTCTTGCCAAATCTTATATTTTTTCTAGAGATGTTAGGAATCAAAATGTTTATATAAAATATCCTACTTTTTAGAAGTTAGCAGCTAATTAATTTTTTTAAACCAGTGGGTGACTAACAGAACACATCTCTCCACAAAGTCTTTACCACGGCTGCCAGCAGACCCCCATGTCCTCTCTGATCACCTTCTGCTGGCTCTCCACTCTCACTCACTCTCTCCGTCCAGCTGTTCCTTGAATGTACAGTGCACTCTCCTGTCTCAAGGCCTTTGCCCCAGCACATTCCTCATCTGGAAGGCCCTTTCCCTAAATAGCCACATAGCTCACCTTTCACTTCCTTCAGGTCTTGTCTTAAATGTCCCCTTCTCAGTGAGACCTTCCCTGGTCACCCTATTTGAAATCACATCCTCTCCACACACTGCCTGTCTCTTTCCTGCTTGATTTTGCTAGAAACCACTTATCATCCTCTAACATATATGCATTTTATTTATTTGACTTATTCTTTCTGTATCTTCCTATAGTGGAATGTAAACTTCTTGAAGGCAGAGATTTTGGTTTATTTCTCTCAGTGCCTAGAACAGAGTCTGGCACATAGTAGAAACTTGATAAATGTTTTTTGAATGAATTAATGAGTGAATGGACGAGTCTGCTGGCCATCTTTGGTCTGTGGTCTGAGCTTTCAATTTGTGACTTCTGATTTATACTGAAAATCTCACGGCACAACCCAAAGGAAGGAGACGTAATGAAATCTTGGCAGTGAACATCTAAACTCTTACTTTCTAAGAAAGTCAAGTAATCAAATGACATCATCATCCACAATGTCACAGAGCATTTCTGTCAGTTATAGTGTCCTTCACATGCAAAAGTAAAGCATATCCAACAATGTCAAACTTATTAATCCCATGATATTTTACTCACTCCATTTTGATTAGATATTTATCCAACAGTGACACAGTCTTCGAGTTTAAGCTACTCAGATTAGGTCCCCTTACCCATAGTGTTGAACTTCAATTAAGTAGTGTCTAAAATCAAGCATGGTTCCTTTGCTGGTTGGGAAATGAATATAAAACAAACATAAAAGAGATAGGAGGAAACAAAAATTAAGTTTGATCTTTGTGAAGAAAGGAAGTTAATTCACAGATGATATTTTCTCTCAAAGTTTCATCTTGCCTCTTTACCCTAGCCTATATGATTCAAAAAATTTGTGTGCTATTGTTAAGAACTTGGCTCATTTCTATCTTTCTCTCCTTCTACTCTTAGCTCAGAAAAGTCTCAGACAAGGCCAACTAAATTAAAAAATAAAATTCAAGTTATGTATGTTTTGTTTGTATTTTCTGATCTAAGACCAGGCTAAACAGCTAGAACTCTTCGATCTAAACAAGATCAATATCCACCATGGGATGAAGGGCATAGGGCAGATGAGTATATATTTAATTAATATTACACCAGAGATGCCCTGGAGCTTAACATATTTTTCATAGGAGCAAATAAATGAAATATACTTCATGACTGGCTGGTAAATTTTGTAGTTCATTGCCACCAGAAGTAGTACATGATGAAAATACAAAAAACTTGAAAAGGATATGACTTCCTAGATGGAAATAGATCCTTAATAAGCTATGGAAGGTAAATTGTTTGGATGTCTTCTTTGCCCTTTTGAAGTATGTGTCAGGCAGGATTTGGTCAAGAAAACAGACACCTCTTTAGCTGTTTCAATCAGGAAGGAATTTAATTTAGGGAATTACAAAACATTGGAAGATGAGAAAAATCAGAGAAACCACCACCAAAATTCAGGAAATCAGGAAGTACAGGAGTTGCAAGGAACCTCCATTGGTTATCTCAGTGGCCTGCAGCGCCCAAGTGGGTGATTTGCTGGAGGCCCCTCAGAAGTCACTGGCAAAATTTCAGGTCAGCTATCTGCCAAAGACTCTGTGCCCCTTGCTACCACCAGAGCAATAATGATGTCTTCTCTTCCACCTTCCAAATCTTATCAAGAGTCTCTCATTGGACTACCCTAAACCAGAGCACTGCTTACAAGAGGTCTAGGAAATGTAGACTTCAGGCTTCTAGGCCCTTCTTCCAGGAAGAGCATAGAAGGCAGCAGAAAGCATGCTGAGATACCAACAGAGGATCTGACCCAACATTGAAACCAGCGGGAACCGCAATGCCTTCCTTTTGCTTTCTGCAGTCAGACTAGATCCATTCAGATTGGGCCAGATGGATCCAACATCACCCAGGATTTGAATCTTCTCTTCTTCTGAAAGAACCAGGCTTTCCTGGAACCACCAATGTGTTTCACAATCTTTTCTTTATGGCGTTTTCATTCTATAAGTAAGACAATCGCACAAATGCATACACAAATCTTTTCACTAAAATTAATGGATTCCTTTAAACAGTTAATTCTGCTGAAGGGTCCTGCTGTGTCTGGACAGCTCTCACTTGGCATCCCCACCAAGAATGGGGAGCAGTGGGGCAAAGGTTTTAGAAATAAGGAGATAACTAGTTTATTTACATAAGGTGGGTTGAAATTTTACCAGGCTGAGACCAACTTCATCTTAGTAAAACTTATATGACAACACAGACTAGCCATTTCCTCTCTGGCAACTCTGAAGTCTTCCTGTGCTGTGACTCAGTTTCCCACACGAAGAGGCTGTTGCCACAGAAGTCAGGGGAGTCAGGGGAAGGAAACTCTTGCTCACCTCTGCTGCATTTGGAATAACCGCTCCACATCAAAGGGTGACTCACTCTGCCCACTTGCCAGCTCTGAGTTTGCTTCCCACCTTCCACCACCCCTTGCTGGCTGTGCTGTTCTTGGCTGGAGAGGCCTTCCACCAGCAAGTCCAGGTTTGTGGAGTCTGGCACACTTACCTCCCTGAATGACGAGGCTTCCTGAGGTGGGTTGCTCTGCAGGTTGGGACCTGAAGGTGACCACCAATTTGCCTGACCTACAGTTCAAGGTGTATGACTCAAAGACAGGAAGCTGGGCCTTCACCTCTGCTGCTCAAACAGCATGAAGGGAAATGAAGTCGTTTTATTTCCCTACTCCTGTTAACAGTCAACAGGTAACCTGAAAAGTATGAGTACCTATTTTCATTGGTTTCAGAGAAACGTGTTACTACTGGAAATTCCAGAAGCCATCAGGTTCATTTTGGTGAGCTCAGGAGCAGGGTTTACTATAGTGTGGAGCATATGGTGGGGGCTCAAAAAATATTTATTCCTGGTGAATATATACCTCTATCTGGATGGAAGCCGTCTTAGGGTAAATAACCTCACTTGAGAGATTCCTAGAGAGGAAGAATCCATACTTCCCTTAATAAAATTCACTACCAGATTCAATTTTGAGGAGAATGTGGTTATGGAAAAATAAAGGGCTTTGGAATTAATAGAGATGGGTTTGAGATTAGGAACTCTGGGCAAGTCGGTTAAGCTCTTATCAAATAAATGCAGCATGGTGCTCAAGGAGTTGAGAGTCAGATTGGCCTGTGCTAGAATCTCAGCGGACCACTTATCAGATACATACTGTCAGTAATTTACTCCTCCAACCCTCAGTTTCCTCATGTAATAAATAGAGTAACAATGAAATTTTCCTCTTACGCTTGTTACAAGGATTAAGTAAGATAATGCAAGCAATTTTCAAAACACAGCGCCTGGGACACAGTAGCATTCAATACATTCTAGCTCTTCTTTGAACCTGTTTCCTAACTTGGAGAAAGGGAAGGATAAAACATGTCACATTCTGCTGCAAAGGGCTGCTACAGACCAGATAAAATAATATGGAGAGAGTGCTTCCCAAGTGTGAATAATCCCAAGATTATTAGCATTATCTAACTCCCTCTTGACAATGAGCCCATTCCTTTTTTCCCCGGGCTTGCTGCTGTTATCTTTTGGCATAGTCCTGGGCAATTTGTAGTAGATTTAACAGACCAGCCCTCAGAATGCTTATAGCATATGATTGCTTCCATTAATGAGTATGACAATCCGCATATGTTTAAGGAGCATTATCCTCAGATATTTTGCCATTGAAAGTTCACACTGCCAGTTTTCCTGCATGCTAGGATATTCAGGGGAACTGAGACCTACCTGGTGGTACAGCTTAATCAATGTTGGGAAGGTCCCAGGACTGAGACTCATTAAAACCAGACCCTTCCAAGACTGTCCTGGCGGTAGAATGACCTGCCCATGTTAGAGCAAAGCTCCTCTTGCCCCCCCGCTTTCTTTTCAGGCAGCCAGTTAGCCTTTTCTGGCCCTCCCTGCTTGATAAAAACGCTCTGGGGGATTTGGAGAAGAGTTGGTGTGAATGGGTTTATATATTACCCAGATTGCCTCATTATTAGTCATAGTCAATTGGAAAATTTCCAACCTTTTCTACCTGATCCTAGCTACCTAAGGGATTTGAACTGACATCTGCTATCAAAGCCATCTGGAAAGCTTGTATATGAGTATTAGGTTTCATTCAACAGACATTAAGCTGGAACCGTTAGTAACAGGGGGTGGTGTGGAGTAGAAGAAAGTCCTTCTGGCTTCAGAAAAACATAGATTTAGTTCAAAGCCCAACTCTGCCACTACTACCTGTATGCCCCTGGGCATGTTAATTAATCTCATAGCATCGCTTACTGATCTATAAAATAAAATAATATGTCTTCACAACGTTGCGAGGAATAATAAAGATTTTTCACGAAAAACTTGCTAGCAGTAATAAGTGTTTGATAATTGGCAGCTATTATTAGTATTGTTGTCTTGATATTCTGAACTTTTCTAGCAAAAGGAAATGCTCAGAGAAATTGACCAGTTCTCCTTTGAGTGTCCCTATCACATAAGGTATTAAATAGAGAAAATGCAAAGCCACAAATATAAAGTTACTATGGTTGTTTAGAGAAAAGGCACTTGAGATACAAGAAAGATTGAAGGCTGTACCAAAGGGAGTGACCTCTCTTTCTTTGTTAGAATATAGAACAAGAAGATAAGAAAGGAATTAGCTTAAGGGCTAACTGAGATTCATTTTTTACATACTTCTTGGGTCAGTCCATCTCTAGTATTTATAACCATAGCATTTCTAAGAGAAATTTTGTTTGGTGGTGTGTGTTTATATGCACCTGCGTGTGTATGTGTGTGTATATGCACACGAAAGATTTTTATTTGGCTGAACAATTTTCATTTTATTGATTCTTCAAGAAGGATTAGGACACAGGAGGGAAAAAGAAGAAAGGTAGATTTTACTCTTAATATCATACTTAATATCGTAATAAATTTCAGGGAAACTGACCATAATAACAGAAAAAATCTGAAACTAAAAATATCTTAATATCACTAGCTGTATGTATTTATACATTACACCCGAAATCTACAAGGCTTAGAAAATTGCTCACATTAATACTAAGTCAATCTATTCTTTTATTTTTTTCCAATCCATTCTTTACCTCTGAGTAATGATTAACCTTTTTAAAAGTTGAATTTCTTTACTAAGCTGGAAAAACCCACACTTTATTTGGAGGGCATTTGTTCTTGTTAAGCTGTCTTAATTAAAATTCCCGGCATTGAAATTGGCTGTGGCAATACAGGCAATGTGACAAGGAGATTAATAGATTACCTGGATAATTTGATCGGTAAAGATAGCTGATGTGGGTATGTAACTCAGTCCCCTAAGTTTTGTGGTAAGTTTTATTCGCCTGCCTTGTTGGGATAATTACATCAAATTTCCACATCACTTGGCTGTGTAGACATGGGGAAGATTTTTAGCATTTTAGCTCATGCTTAGATGGTTGAGAAAACCTAACTTGCATAATTGGTATTCTGCCTTTAAAACATCTATCTATGCATGCTTAACTGAACAATTTGCCTGAACTTGCCTTTTGGAGTTTTTGATGTGGGTTGATCTTTGCCATCCATGACTATGGCACTTCACGAGCCTACCTAGAAATATATATCCTTCTTAAAGTTCTTCCTCTCTCCCACTCTCTCTTCCTTCCTTGTTCTCTCCCTTCCTTTTTTTTTTTTCTTCCAAATCTTTTTCATAAAATAATTTAATGCTGGTGTTTGGTGGAACCATAGCAATTGTAACTACTTTATGTTTCTCAAACTTCATTAATTCCCATGCCACATTCATGAATTTTATGTATCTAGCTATTTATTTTTTTATTTTTGTGTGTGTGAGGAAGATCAGCCCTGTGCTAACATCTGCCAATCCTCCTCATATATATTTTTTTTTTTTTTTGCTGAGGAAGACTGGCCCTGGGCTAACCTCCATGCCCATCTTCCTCCACTTTATATGGGATGCCTGCCACAGCATGGCTTGCCAAGCGGTGCGTCAGTACGTGCCCAAGATCCAAACGGGCGTACCCCGGGCTGCTGCAGCAGAGTGTGCGCACTTAACTGCTTGTGCCATCGGGCCAGCCCCCTATCTATTTATTTTTAAATAGATTTTTTTAAAATATTCAATACTTTTTTAAGATGTATTTTTAAAAACTATATTCAGGAATCATGGATTTAGTATGTTGATTATATTTTCCTGATAAACAGTAAAAGAAATGTATAACAAAGAAACTTTATACATGTACCACCTAAAATCATGTCATTTAGCTTTGGGAAACACTGTTCTAGCCTGGCCTTCAAATGAGAAAGCTGAGGCCCAGAGAATTAAAATGATGTTTTCCAGAGGCACAGAGCCAGTGAGGAGCAGAGCTAAAAGTTGAAACCATGCTTTTGGATGCTTAAATCCAGGCCTTTTCTACTACACTACATTCCTTATGATGTTAGTTACCTTAAGGCAGGGCTATAAGAATCACTAACTAAAATATTATAGAAAAGCCATCGGTAGCAAAGCCATGAAAACAGCTCATCTTCCTATTTGTCTTTTAATACCTCTTAGGCCACCAGGGGACCACAGATGCTTCAAGACAGTGGTCCTCAGGCAAGAGAACACATATAGGGGTTTACAAACGCATTCCAAGGACATAGATAGGGCCAAGGATGTTTTCAGAGCCACACCTTTCCGTGAATTCTTCCCTAAGAAAGGGTCTATGGTTAAGGCATCCCTATTCGTGATTGTCTTTTTGCCACTTTACAGAAGAAAGTCACACTTTTCATCCATTGCATTGCCCTGGAGTGAAAACACTTCAGCAATGACACCAAACACATGGATGCCTGAAAACACTTTAAGTGCTGTAAGTGTAGAAGAGCAGAAGAGTGGAAGTGTGGCAGAGTGAAAGAATTTCATGTCTGGGTAACAAGTCACAGGTAGTCTCTCATCCTTCGCTTCCCACAAAAATGAAGAAGGGCTGGACAAATTTTCAGTTGACGGATCTGTAAAGATAATTTTGCATGACAGACCAATATATAAATTTGGGCATCAAAGTTATTTAAAGGTCCAAGAATTCAATGTCATAACTGTAATAAAAGTCTTTCCATCCCCATCTACAAATAAGATTTTTTAGCACTAACCTCAATTAAAATAACAAACAAGAATAGAATTAATACTAAACCTCTAACTCATTCTAGTAGTAAGTAATACTCATATATAGATTCAAGGGGGAAAAACCTGGTCTGATCCATCTCATTAAGATAAAAAAGAAGTATTTTTAAAAACATTACTTTTTATTAATTTTAATTTATGTTCATAAATATTTTAATATAATTGTATTAAACATAATTCAATAATGCAATCTATTTTGCTCAACTGTTTACTATTAATAATTGTGGTTTTACTCAGGAGAAATATTTTTTAACATTTAGAACCTATTAGCAAATTTAAAAAGTAAATTTAGTTTATATTTTTGCTGCAAAGGAGTGTAATAGAGTCATTAATAAGAGACTTTCAAGAATAAAATTATATTATGTTATATGAATAAAATCATATGAAATTAGAATAAAACCTACTGAGGAAGGGAAATGGAAAAATGAGTTCAAAAAATAAAAAGAAGATTTAAAATTTCCAATTGTTAAATAAGAGCTTATTTACGAACTGCTATACGTGTAGATAGATCATAATAGGGGAATCAAATCACTTTGGTATTTATATTGCATAGGAGGCATTTTAAAATTATGTAACAGTTTTATTTTAAAAAGGTTAATATTTAAAATAAATTGGAAATTGCATAATTTGTAATTATTTACATTTTGGACTAATTTTAGATGTCACCTTAAAGTTTTTCAAGGGGTTGTATGGATTTTCAGATTCCTTTAGGAAGTACACAAAGAGGAAGTTTGAAGACCATTGATTTCAGGGCTAGAATTGGTTTCCCGGCTGCAGAGGGCATTGTGGAGAATCTTCGCCTCATATTGGTTTCCCGGGAATGAAAATGGTAACCGTCCAAAGGAGCACACTATCACCCGGATAATGCCAGTATTCCTGAGACAGACCTGCAGATATCCAGGACCCAGGTGAGCCAGAGGCTGCGTGGACTTTGTGTCTCTCAGTCTAACATCTACAGGCAAGTCGGAAACCTGAGATGAGGAGTTGCACTGGTTGTGAAGAAATCTTCTCTAGCCCCCCATACCACTGTAGAATGTAACTTCTGTATTTACCAGATAAAATAAAATGGCTCTTTTTCACATTCTTATAAAAGTTAGGAAAATAGAAGACAAATAACAAGATTAGAAATTATTTGAATAAGAAAACAGCAGCATGCATTTAAAATGTATGCATGTACATAGAACAGATGGGCACTTTTTAAAGTATTGTATAACCATGGTATTGTTCAGTTATTAAAATTTTGAGGTTTAATTTAGTATTGCAGTTCACACTGAGTTTGTCCTTAAAGAGGATTAATTTATATCATAACTCCTCACTCTAGTAATGTATATATCTAGTTCTTTTATCCCAGGAAAATATAAATTATTTGTGCTCTATTCCAGAAACATCATGTGTTGTGTCATCAAAAGCTTATAATTAGAGGATACACATGAAGTTTACTTTAATTTTCTTTTCTAATCTTTATGCTTTTTTTGCAAGAAGTAAAAGAAAAAGAGAGGAAAGGCAAAATTTCCCCATATATTTAAAATTATTGTACTTTTAAATACATATAAAAGTATAAAAAATTGCTAAAAATGATCTTGATCGAATTAATAATATTTTGATCAAGACCTCATAAAAACATTTCAACACAATCATAGGTTAGAGGCAGCTTTTGGTTTTAACTTCAGAGTATTGTGAAATATAGATTGTATTCTGTTCTGTTAACTCTTGATTATATTTCAAAGTGGTTGACGTTTCTTTGTCAATAGCATTTATCTTCATTTTGGGTGAAACAAAACAAAAAATAATGAAATCTAACACTCCTTGAGCACAGAGAGTGCTTACACACAGAGCCTTTCCACAGAGCTGAGAATGGAAATAAATCCAATATCAGTGCCAGTACACTCCTTTGTAATGTCCTCTTAGCCTCAATAATCATAATTTTGCCTTATGCCACTTGTATTCCACTCCAGAATGTCGCAAAGAAACCATGGGAACTATTATCATTAGAATAAAAATATTAGGGAAAAATATTCCCATCTAAGAAAATTTGTTTTTGTGCTAGACTTGTAAGGGATTTATTATAAACACCATATTGCTTGGAAAATCAGAAACCTGAAAATCTTCCCAGCAATTAGGAGAAGTCTCCATTCTTAAGTATGAATTGCTTTTTCAAACTGAAATGTCTTCAAATAATGTTGATAAAGAAAATTGCCAATCTCTACTTGTTTCATTTATATTTCCTGCCTAGATGATTTAAAAAAAAAATTGAATCAGACATTTTTACTGGTGTCACAAAGATAAAATACTCCAAGATTTGCTCTGATCATTTTTGAAAAAAAGAATTCCAGGGTGCATCCGAAGAATACAAGAGGATGACTTGATAGAGGAGATGGACGAGAGGGATGAGATGTTTTGAATTTAATCTTAGGGGAGGTACAGCATGGTGTTCAGGTCATTTACTTACGAGAAAGGAAGAGATGAGTTACACCTTGCCTTTTTGACAAGAATCATACCGTGCTTCATGCTTCATTCAGTGGCTGGTATATTTAGCTATGATATTTACAGTAACCATGTTCCAAGTTGCTTAAGGTTTAATCACAACTGACTAAGCAAGTGGTCATGAAAGCCAGAATAAGTCATAGTGATTACTTCCTTTTGCATATCCTAATAATATTCAAGGATTTCAAGACTCAAATTTGCACCCCCTATGGCAAGTTTTACCTTACCTTTTCCACGGAAGATAAATTAACTTGAGGCGTATAGAGAAACTGAAAGAGCAGAAAATATTTATTTAATAGCCATTCAGGTGTTATCTAGTTCTCTGCTAAGTTTTTCATACTCGTTGAGAAAGCCGTGTTCCCCAAATATGTTAGGGAGAGAGATTCTTTCTCTCCTTCACACACGCTGCTCAGGAGCTCGGCACTGAAGTTTTCCTCTGAGGTCAGAGCCCTGTTGCAGGTGAATTCGGAAGAAAGCTGTGCCTGACCTGTGCACCTCTCTCCACATCCTACCAGAACAGAAGAACTCAGATCCCCTGTGAGCTGGGTGGAATCTTCTCACTTTCTGCGGGTTTAGGCAAGTCTGGTCTTCAGCCCATGGTTTGGCAGGCTGTGGAGCGGGAGAATTTAAAAAATTAAGCTCTTATCCTTCGCAATGGAATACTATCTTTGAATGTGAATAGGAATTAGCTGAATCACTTGGATGTTTTTAAGATGTCAACCAAATATCAGCTTAGAAATCTGTTTATCATCAATGACAACTTATAATCTTTAGCCTACTTAGTGCAAGAAAAAGAAAAAACCAATATTTCCTCTTTACATTTAGAAGTTTCTTGTTGGATTTCCAACATTTTTGAGTAAAATACCCTAATAGGTGGTATTTTGTTTTGTTCTGTTTCAAATATAATAAAATAATGCTTTTAAATGTCGCTTAGCTCCACAATGTAGGAGTAATTGAAGAGTGACCCTAAGATACATTTTGGGACTACCATGCAATGTATGAGAACACCTGTATGTAAAACTCACAGCCCAGTGCCTACAGCTATGAGAGTTTTCTCCCAGGTCTCTTGATTGCTCCAAACTCCTAATAGATATAGATTCACAAATAATGGAAAAGGGGAAAAAAGAAAAATGCCACCTTTTATAAAACAGGAGCAACAACAACTCATTGTAAGACTTTTATTGGTTAGGTCACAAACAATTTACCTTACAAGGTAAGACTCAACCAGTTATAAAGGAGAAAACCCAACTCCTTTGAAAACTGATCTCAGAGGTTGACAAAAAGTTTCTTTTTTTATTTACAAGTATAAACCTACATTCCCCTTTTCCTTGATCACATTTGTGGAGACTGTTATAACTGTCACATTTGTTTCTCATATATTGGAAATGTAAATGACAATAAGGATCATTATGATAGTTAGTAAATGTTCATACAAAGACTTTCCAAAAGGGTGGTTGCCTCCCAAGTTCAGTTAATTTTATGTTCAGCATTCTGTTTGGAAACACATTTCAGTGTAGAAAGAAAACTATCCATTTGCCTGGAATGTTGTTGCTCTTGGTTACCCTTCGTTGGAAATGAACGTTCTACCTGGTTCGTCTTTCTGCCTTTCGTTCCGTTTTCCCACCAGTGATCGTGTGGCAAATATTTGGACAAGTCTAATGCTTTCAATCAAAGTACAGAGCACTGTACTAAAGCAGCTGAGTAAAGTAAGAAAATCATTTCTAAAAGCTTCGTCGTCATTTAAAACAAATGTGTCAGACTTGAACCTCATGGTGAGTAAGTTTTTTATTTAGTCATTTTAATAACTGATGTGCTTGTCATTACATTGCGTAATTTTTATTTTATTTTTAAGAACTTTTGCAAAATGTAGAAAGAATGAATACCCAGTGTTTGTACTGCTGTTTTGGTTCTAAATCTGAAGTAGTATCTTCCTATAACTGGATTTGGACATTCATTCCTCTTATAATTTAGAAAGATAACTTTAAGTTAGAAGGAAAATTGTATCACAAGATAAGGCACGTTGCATATTTCTTTTTTTTAAAAATTAGTTTATTGAGGTCATATTGGCTTATAACATTGCGTAAATTCAGGTGTACATTATTATATATTAATTTCTATATAGACTGCATCATGTTCACCACCAATAGTCTAGTTTTTATCCGTCACCATACATATGTTGGCACATTGTATATTTCTACTACTCCCTTCCCCTATGGCCATCACGTCCTTATGTATGTAAAATGGCAGAGTCCTACAGACAAAAGAGACATCAGAAATCATCTGGTGGTGCTCCTTCCCTTTATGGATGAGCAAACTGAAGCTCAAGGAGCCAGTATGGTTTTGTACAAGGGCAGGAGTTTTGAAGCCAAATAGAACCAGGTTTCAACTCTGTCTTAGTAACTATGTAAACTTGAATAAGTTACTTAAACTTTCTGAGCCTTGGTGTTCTCCACTGTGGAATGGTGATAATAATACTTAACTGCTAGGAATGCCCTGGAGGATTCAATTAAAATTATGTATTTAAGTGCCAGATAAACAGTAGACACTTAGTGCTTCTTAGTCTTCTTCCCTTTTCAAGGTAGTAAAGTAAATTAGGGACAGAAACCTGCTCTAGAGTTTGAACAGAACAGATTTCTATTTTGTGCTATTTCTATGGCAATTACTGAGGGCCCAAGGAAGCTTCAGCTTCTGGAAGTGAAATCCCTCTGTTTCCCGCCTCTTTCAACCATATGAATTTTCTCTCTGTCTCACTTTGGGGTAAATTGTTGAGGAAAGGCAGCAGATCAATAGTTCTGGATGGAGCTGCTGGATCCTATTCAGCTCACTCTTTCTCATGATGCTTCTTTATTCTCCAAGAACTAGTGCTGAGCGTGTTTCATAAAAATCAGTGGACCTTCTCTAAGGCTTTTTCTTCTTTAAAGTTCAATCCATAATTGTAATAATTTTCAGAGAAATGAGAAGGCAGAGAAGAAATGGCAGACAAGATAGTCCACACATAACAGAAAGAAATTTTCTACCAAGATGACGATGATCAACAAGTAATCAAAGTCAGTGACTGAAAGAAAAGTCCAGACATACTAGTATGCCACAGTAGACTGTGAGGTGTATGACAAGAAATACATTATTAATAAAGTACCAATGTTTGCAAAGGTCTTATTTTTAATTTCTTATAAATTGTAGAAGAATTTTCATTATCTTTCTAACAACATCACTTCTACTCAACTGCATTCTACTAAATTTTCTTTGGAAGAGAGATGGGCTGGCAGGGAAATAAAGCTATTAGGATTGGTATTTGGCACAGTAGCCTGCCTTAATTATGTTTAAGCCTATGAGAAATCTTAATGATATGCTGAAAATAGTTGTAAATAAATTAAGCTATAAATATAAGACTCTGTGTGACGGAGTTTGATATTTGGTAGTAAGGCAAGGCTAGTGGAAAGGCAGGTGGGCCAGCACGCACATCTCTCTTTTGCTATGAGGAAATGTATTGTCAGGACCTCTGACTCATATTCTCATTCTTCCTTATAGTATACCCTAAACACAGGGTATGAACATCAAGATAAGGCACGGTGAGACTAAACACATCCTTTTAACTCTCTCTATCTATCTTCCTGACCAAACAGAACAGATGGAAGCCCAACTGGCGGCATAGGGAGGTGGAATCCTAGGCATTTGGACCAAAACCAAAGACAGGTGAGACAGGATCAGGGAAATTCTTTGTCAGGTAGCAGGAACTACATTTGGACCCCACACTGATTGCCAGAGACATTAATCTAAATCTCATTAAATCCAATATTTCTCATTTCAGTCTGGTGGATATTATCCAAAGATCACCTCTAATGCCTTTTCCTGGGTTCCACCTGCTCTTCATATTCTACAATAGAATAAAATTTGGAGTCGCTAACTTTAATTACCTACTAGGAGAAATAAGGAAATCCTACTTATTTGTAGTTATTGAATTTAATAAATAGAGGTCATATACAAGAAGAAGAAAAAATAGAAATAGAAGATAAGCAGTAAAACAAAGGTGGAGAATACAAATGTGAGAACCATAAAGGTTAACGTAATAGCCATGATTAACTTTAAAATTAGACTCTGCTGTCCCTGGCAGCTAGACAAAAAGGGGATCCTTTAAAAGTTGCATACTTGCACCATACACCAAAATTCATTTGAGAGATGTCAAATAAGCTAAAACTGTAAAGCTTATAGAAAAAGAAAACATAAGAGATTATCTTTGTGACTCATGATTTCTTATAAAGGACACAGAAAAAACTAACTATAAAAAAATTAAATAGACTGCATCAAAATTGTAAACTGCTCATTAAAAGACACCATTAAGAAAATGAAAAAGCACACACTTGCAGAAATATGCATGTTACATATATCTAACAAAAGATTTATAATCATAATATATAAAGAGCTCATACTACTCAATAATAAAAAGCCGAACAGTCTAATAATTTTTAAGTGGGCAAAAATTTGAAGAAAAAGGAAACTATATGAATGGTCATGAAATGCATGAAAAAGTGCTCAACGTCGTTAATCATAATGGGAAATGTAAATTAAAATCACAATGGGATACTAGTACATACCCACTAGAATGGCTGAAATTTTAAAACTTGACAACATGAAATGTTGGAGAGGATTAGAAGCTCTCCTATGTGTGTAAAATGATACACCCACTTTGGAAAACATTTAGTATACCTACCCTCTGATCTACCAAAAGACTTGGACAAGAATGTTCATATCAATTTTACAAATAGCCCAAAATTAGAATCAACCAAAATATTCATCAATAGGAGAATTGATAAACAAATTGTAGTGTATTTATTTATACACTGGAATACTACTCAGTAATAAAAAGGAACAACTGTTAAACACACAATAACACAATGAATCTCAAAAACAGTATGCTGAGTAAAGCGAAAGACACAGAAGAGTACATACTGTTAAAAAAACAAAATTCAACGGAGTAAATTTTAAAGATCTTATTGGTTTTATTCAATGATTCATGAATCAAGCAGCATCCAATCTAGTAAACAGAAGGAGCTCTGAGGAGCTGTACAAAATGAAAGGTTTTTAGAGGCAGAAGAGAGCAAAAATAAGGAAGTTAGACAAAAAAGCTGATTGGTTATTGCAAGGTCACTTTCCTCTAAGGGATGCCAGAGGTCTTTCAGGCTAACTAGTGTTGATCAGGTGATTCTGATTGACTGGTTTAAGATTTCATTTCTGCGAGAGCCAAAATTGTAATTAAGTCAAGTCTCGGTTTGGCGATGTGGAGCTTAGCATAAGCAACTCGATTTTGGACCTGTTGTCTTGTTTTTTAACAATACTATATTTCTCTATTTATATGAATTTTAGAACAAGCAAACTAATTTTTGGTGAACTAAATCAAAATATTGGTTTCCTGGAGGGGAGATAGGGAGGAGATTATCAGGGAAAGGGCATGAGGGAACTTTCTGGGTGATGGAAATGTTTTGTGTCTTACAGGGGCACCAATTACATGTGTGCATTTGTCAAAAATTCAAACTGTACACTTAAGACTCATGCATTTCATGCTATGTAATTAGAAAAGAGACAAAATTTTTCCTTAGTTACTCAAGTGTTGAAATGAACAATGCTCTCAACTATGGTTTGAAAGCATTATGATGAAGCAGATTTTATATGTCTAAGGCACCACGGAGCTCCTATGCATGCCCACTAAGACACCTTCTTGTTTTCATAATCTCTAGACACTGGAGCTCAAATAATTTCTCCCCCTTTGACCACACGTAGCCTTTTGTGGCTGTGGATCAGCAGCATCTGCATCACCTGGGAGCTTATTAGAAATGCAAATTCTCAGGCTCCACTATATCAGAATCCTTGGGCTGGGGTCCAGGAATCTCTGTTTAACAAGCTCCCCGAGTGATAGTGATGCACGATAAAGTGTGAGAAGCTCCGCTGTATTATAATCTGAGGTGGTGAATGAGAAAAAGATTTTTTGGGCAGCAACAGACCACCAGGAAAGTGCTTCAGCCTGAGTGCTGAGCGAGCACGCAAGCCCTTGATTGGGAAGAACCATTTCGGAGCCAGCTGGCAGCCCCGGAGCAAGCACAGGGACTCCACTGTGTGGCTGCCAGAGCCTCCCTCTCACAGAAGCTCCAGGCCCAGCCAAGAAACAAATGCCATTTCTTCCACATCCTTTTTCTTCTCTTTCCTGACCCAGTGGCACTGCTGACCTGCGCGCTAGATTTAATTACTGGCTAAGAGAGAAGGTCCAGTGTCTGAAATTGGTTCCCTAAGGAAAAAAATGACTGCCTTCAGCTGGTAGGAGATGTGCTTTCAGAAGGGCAGAGGAACTGCATGGCAGGGAAGCTAGAATGATCAGCACAGGCTGTGAGAGCTTCCAACCAGGCTCCAGGATTAGCTGAAAACAGATGAGAAATGACCAAGAAACTCACTTCACCGTGCTGGGATTTATGGCACAGCCAGGAGTATTTGGAGCAAATCTAGAAACCTGCCCAGGTCCTGCATCAGCCCACATATGCTCCTGAGGAGTTGTTGCTTACTTATTGCGTGGGGGTTAGCAACATATAATAAGCATACGAGGCTCACAAGGCTAGACCCATATTTCCCAAATATAGGCTCAGTACTTTGTTCTGATTCTTTTAGCATCCTCATTCTCTTTTGGATACTCAAGGCAGATGGCAAAGAAAATCGTTGTCTCCCCAAAGCATCATAAATACACATGTGGGGATATAGAATTACATGAGAAAAAGCATCTCTCTCATAGGGTTGATAACGTCAATATTATTCATTCTTCAGCTGCATTGAAACCATCGACTAGGACCTCAAATAGATTGGTGAGTAAAGTAAAAGCAAAAATTTGATCCCCATTGGATGAATTTTAAAAATAAAAGGGAAACAGCAGGCCTGGCTTTGAATCCCAGTTTCACCACTCTTAAGTAGCCTTGTATAAATTTACTTAAATATTCTGAGCCTCATTTTCTTCATTTGGAAAAAGAAAAACTCTCTCCCAGTTGCATGCATATTAAAGGAGAAAATATATGTAAAGTATATAGTATACTATTGACTTCTAGTAAGTACTCAATAAATAGTAATAATAATAATAATAGAAGACTATTAAGTAACACCAGTTTGGATTTCAGAGAAGATAAATATTTACGTATACACACTTCATACATGTAACTATATTTTACCTTTTAGGAACACATCCTAGGAGGTGTAGGATGGTGTGTTCCTTATGATAAAAGAGAATCGTATTTGATTTCCAGTAAGTTGTGTTTCAGGGAACCAGGTCAAATCATTGTCAGATAGTTTATAAACAAAATCAAGGTAGATATAAATAAGCATACTTACCTAAAATAACTGACTTCTTAATCAGCATAAAAGGAAAAAGTTTAAGCTTCTGCTTTAAAGAGGTTTAAATTGAATACAAATTTGTCTCTAAATAAGCCTTTATTGTTTGAATAGTTTTTGATATGTAATTCTGTGTGTTTATGCATTCTTTCATGTTATAAAAGACACTGGAGAGACACATGCAGGGATATTTGAACACCCATGTTCATTGCAGCATTATTCACAATAGCCAACATGTAAAAGCAACCCAAGTGCCCATTGATGGATGAATGGATATAGAAAATGTGGTATACACATATAGTGGAATATTATTCAGCCTTAAAAAAGAAGGAAATATTGTCACATGCTACAACAAGGATGAATCTGGAGGACATTATACTAACTGAAATAAGCCAGTCACAAAAAGACAAATACTGTATGATTTCACTAATCTGAGGTATCAAAAGTAGTCAATCTCATAGAAACAGAAGGTAGAATGGTGGTTGCCAGGGGCTGAGGAGAAGGGGAAATGGAACATTGTTCAATGGATATAGAGTTTCAGTTTTGCAAGATAAAAAGTTCTAGAGATCTGTTGTACAGCATTATGAATATACTTAACACTACTGAACTGGACACTTAAAAATGGTTAAGATGGTAAATTTTATGCTATGTATTTTTTTAACCACAATTTTAAGAAAGACACTGGATAGACTTCATCTTTGCCATTTTCACATAGTTTGTTATTAATCAGAAGGAAAACTAATAGACCCCTTTTTTTGTTGTTAAATCATGTCAAATTTTTGCCTAGAGCCTGAGATACAGGGCCTATAAAAAATTCCATCTTTCTCTTCAATTTAGAAAAGGTTTCCATCACAAAGAGAATTAAAATGAAAAACTAGTATTAGTATTTCCTAACATTTTAACATATTCTTCTCCATGTTTACAATGAAAAAACCTAACTAAATGAAGTTAATCTTTAAATAGAAAATTAATTAGAGCAGATACAGTAACAAGTAACGAGATACTTGTTACTTGTTACTTGTAAAAAGTAACAAGTAGTAAAGAGATACAAGTAACAAGAACTCCTTGATGTTCAGTTTGGTCTTTGCAATTGCCAAGAAAGAAAATGCTCATTTCCCACAGTCCTGTCCAGACTGGAAACCAACTTAGATGACTGACCTATTATGATAAGAAGTCTCTGGTTACAGCTCTTACAAAACTTCAATCTTCTTTCAACACAATAAGCATCACTTTTGACAGTCCTGCTCCACAGGAGACAGAAACTCTTACAAATCTGCTATCGCTCCATCAGCCCCATTCTCTACTTTAGAGGTCAGAGGTCCAGAGGTTATAAAGTTGATGTGAACCTTTTGATGATGTCCAGAGGGAGAACCCAGCCTTACCTGCAAAGAAAAAATAAGAGAGAATTGGTTGTTTTTAAATATTTGGGATAATTTGTTATTGTTCCCTATAGAAACAGAATGGGACAACCAGTTAGTGGAAAATGTCTTGAATTTAACCCTAGAAGTTATTGGTTCCAGATCTTCTCACTACTTTTTTGAGTCTGAATGAGGCAGATAAAGTGTCCAAGTTTTCATTTTTTCATTCTATAAAGTAGGTCTTAGCAAGATCCAGTACCACTTTTAGATCCTGCACTTTGATCCTTCCTATGGTTGTGTCTCTTCGCACAGGGCTAAGAGTCAAAGGGACCCAGGGAAGCTGGGCCCACCTAGACCCTGTGCATCCCTCTGCTAGATCATGGTCTGATACACAGGTCTCCAGAGTTCTCTGTCCCAAACGGATCCAAGCCTTATTCCAGGGCTGCATCAGCATGCTCCCTGATCCTCCTAAGGGGCACCAGGATGTTATTGGACACTCCCCAGGCCAAGAAGTGGCCAAGTGGGGTCTATTTGCATGGGATATGGACAGACCTTGAACATGTGGGCTGGAGTGTCCACATACAAGTTTCAAGGGCCCTTATGATGTAGGACTGAGCAGGGAATGAGAAAAGAAAGGGGGCAGACCATGAACTGGAAGTTTTCGTTTGCATTTTTGCCTAGGACTTCAGTAATGCTATGGGAAGTTTTGGTATATCTGCCTCTCTTATTGTGTGGTTTGTTACAAAATTGGATTGTGAACACCCATTCTTTGTCATACATAGTGATAGACTCCATTAACCGAGAGATAAGGAAGATCATGCCTTAGAAATGGTCACAGTCTAACGAGGGAGGTCTACCATTATAAGCATATACACTTTCAATACAATGTATAAATGGCTATAAATCTCCACCTTCTCTTTCCCTTCTATAGCAGCTCAAATTATAATAGACCCCTGAATCTACTATATCATGGGAGCAAATGTCAATTAGATCACATAGGGTGGCAAAAGAGTTTCATGAGAAGATTCTGCATACAAATTAATCTCACTTTGTGCTCATGACATAGGGCATGTGTGTGTTCTCCATTCTGTATGGAGGCGACAACAGAAAAGTCAAAAGCCACCAACCTTGGAGTCATACAGGCAGAGTTTGAACTCCTCTCTTCCAACCACTGTTTTTGTGACTTGTGACTAATAACTTCTCTAAACTCAGTGTCGTAATTTGAAAAATGGACATAAAGCTCTCTTCCTCCTAAGCAAAATGGAATTGCTGTGAGGATTATATGAAGTAAAATTTGTAAAGTACTTCACATAGGATCTGGTATACAGTAAGCACTCAATAAATGATAGCTATTATTATTTGGTAAACCAAGGAAGTCAGTTAGACCTATGTCTCATTTCTTCATATGCACAGAATATCTATTTTTTAAAATTCTATCTTGCATTTTCCAAGAGCTAGTGCAAAACGAACTTTTAAGCTAAAAAAACAGCTTCAAGCTTTTAACGTTCTTGCTCGATTAGAAACAACTTCTTTATGGTAGAAATTGAGTCTTATCTGTATTTTTTCTTTTCATATCTGCATGGTCCCTGGCATGATATGTTCTAATTGAATGAATAAATGAATTCAAAAGAGACGGATAAAACATTTTCAAAGGTATATTCAATGTCTATGACCACCTACATTCAACTGAAAACAAAGCAGTGATTGGAAGTTCTCTAATGGCAGATGCCAACAGGAGCTTTACCGTCACCTCCCAAACTCTACACTTGCTAATAAACTAGAGCAATCTGAATTCTCAGCTGACTCTTTCAAACTGAATTCCAAGGAGGAAATTGGCAATAAAACCTTTTTTGTATATTGATTGGCTTTATATATTCAGCTTCCCCGGAGTCAATGAGAATCCTCTAAGAAATAACATTTGATTGAGTTATCAGTTGAATATTTATTCAAAATATGACTAGATGACATATTTATCACCTCTTTCTGAAATATACATGTGGGAAATAAAAGACTAACAAAAAGCAGAAATTACTTTTCAAGTGGCTGTTGTTTCTCTCTTCCTGCTCCCTATGGGGACATAGCCCTGAAAATATATTAGAAATCAATGGCAAAATATAATTCAGTATTCAAAATTTCTTTTTATGCATAAATTTTTAGTAAAAAACCATTTGAGTGGTATATTTCAGAAATTTTAGGAATCAGATAACATCCTATTCCTTTTATACCCAGCTTGATTTGATATAAAACTCCTGGGTCTTACTTTTATTTTTCCTTGAGAGAGAGGTAGTTGTCACTCTGTGATCTTTCAGAGTTGCTGTTTACACAGACAAAATCTAAAACTTGTTTGATTTTAGCTTTTTTGACAGTAAGTTATAATAGGTGTTTTTTTCCTTGTTTAAATGTTTGTCGGTTTCATAGAGTTTAAAATTTTGTCACATTCTCTGCTGGCATTGGTTTATTTTGGTGTTACTTTCCATTTGATTAATCTGTGATGTAAATGAATATGAAGAGAATCTAAATCAAAGCTGGAGGCAAGACAGTGTAGAAGTAGACACACAAGCTTGGGGAGGGGCTGAAGGGCAGGGGAAGGTGTGTATTTGCCGTCTACCATTTTGCATGGAGGCTTGTAGAAAGTGGCAATGTAAGTTCCAGCTTGGCACACTTTAGGAGGAGAGGGAGAGTACCTGTGGCCAGCAGGGAAGTGACTGGGAACTGAGACCCACGGGAGAATCCCTCCATAGATAGGAGTGAATGTGAGTCTTAGGCTAGCTGGCATTGGCCTGTAAGAGATCAAGAGACCTCAGTAACAGTTGGTGTCTGCAGAGTGCCTGAATCATAGTTTCTGGGAGGTCTGAGTGGATGTCAGAAATAAATGGGAGGCAGGGCTGATTTGTGTTAATACCAGCAATCAGGACAGAAGTGTAAGTTCACTGAAACTAATACTCTAAAAATTTTGGGTTTGGAGCCCCAGATTAATACCAAACCCTACTGACTCATAAGGAGCGGGCTTGGACCTCAGTGGTGCAGTGTCAGCAAATGGCTAGCTTGCACACCTAGCTTGGGGTGGGCAGAAGCTGATGAAAATCTTAGCAAGAAGAGTGGAGAAGCATGGACAATTTTTAAGTGCTGCCTCTATACTGGGTGCTGTGCTAGCTTCTTCATGTGCCTACTGTTTAATCCTCATAATCCCTTTATGAGGTGGGTATCATAATCCTATTTTGGAGGTAAAAACTGAGGTTTTCTGAGGTTAAACACTTGTAAAAATATCATAGCCTAGGGTCAGCCCTGGTGGCCTAGGGGTTAAACTCGGCGCACTCTGCTTAGGCGGCCGGGGTTCGGTTCCCAGGCGGAGACATACACCACTCATCTATCAGTGGCCATGCTGTGATGACAGCTCACAAACAAAACAAAGGAAAATTGGCAACAGATGTTAGCTCAGGGCGAATCTTCCTGTCATAGCCTAGTTATACTTATTTCTTGTCATTTATTGCTCTTACTAAGCATATTTTCAGTTTTTGATAGTTTCATAAATGTTTCAGTGGAATTTCTCTAGACGAGATTCAGGGGTCCCCTCACTTTACCATCTTTGTAGAAGTCTCCAGTACACTTCTTTCTTGCAGTGTGTACAGTGGAGTCAGTCTGGGCATCTAGAACTTGAACTTCTTGAACTTCAGTGTGCATAGGAAACACCTGGGGAGCGTGTTTAAATTGCAGACTCCAGCGAGTTTCCCTGAGTTCCAGGAGGTCTGGGGTGGGATCCAGGGGTCTACATTTTAAACAAGCACCAGACATGAATTCAGATGCAAATTATCTACGGACCATGCATTGAGACAGACCCTAATAAAGCAGTACAGATCCAGAGTAGCATTCATCTACACGTTTAGCCCACGGCCCCTGTTCCTCCAGCATCGTTTTATTACAACATTGAAGGAGTAGTCATGGAACTGCGCTCATTGCCTCTCAGTGCTGCAGGTAAGGGAGGAAGTGAGGGGAGAGCTGGTGAGATGTAGGTCAAGGAAGAACCACGGGATGCTCTTACATAATGCTGCTTTGACTGGCAAATACTAGCTTACAAGGTCAAAGCCAGAATGGTCTGGAACCTCTCCAAGCAGAACAGATAAACCCAGAGGCCAGCTTTACCAGGAAATGTCTATTAGCAAATTTATTATTTTGTATTTTTTAAATAATTCTGGGGCAAAGCCTAATCATTTATTAGCTTAAGTAAAAACCTGGAGGTTTATTATGGATTTTCTTATGTTAAAATAATGAGTAATACTGGGTTCATGCCAGAAAAAAATATAGATATACCATTAAATATTTATTTACTCTAAAAGTATTTTAATAGATAATTTAAAATAATGAGTAATATTGGAGTCATGCCAGAAAAAATATAGCTATGCTGTTAAATATTTATTTATTCTAAAAGTGTTTTAATTGATAGTGGAGGTGGGTGGTTCAGGTTAATATATTCTGGTAGCAATTTCTTGTTTCCAGATACAAACTCAAAATTTTTAGGTAAGACACTTTTTACGAATGCAGGCATACGTACCTCACTTAATGTAAGGGATTGATTCCTGAAAACTTGCTAGAAAATGGACTTCTAGAAATGTGATCATATTGAAAACCTGCCATTACAGGAATTTTATGATCAACCCTTCCATGGAAAAGAAAAATAGTAACCATCTTGGCAAATCTGGACTTAATTATGTCTCTATACTTTAATGCAAAGTTTGGCAGCATTTGGAATACTGCAAAGTGAATAAGGACAAATAAAAACTGTTTTTGGAATAAAGAATTTTATAGCAAGGAGAAAGGTCATATGGAAAATTTTCTTTGAATAAGCAACCCTAAAAATAAGCAATCTTAACTTTGCAATACATCCATATTTTCAGTAAGAGGGTAACTAATGTAAGTTATAACAGCAAAGTATAAAAATCATTACAGTAACCAATTTTATAACGTGTTTCTCATGACAGCGAATATACTGTTGTCTAAAGACCAAGACAATTCCACCGAAAAGAATACAGCTGAGAGTACCAGGTGCCAAGTTAATGAAGAACTTGAACCATCAAAGATGATGGGTTCAGTGCATCTGGCTTCTCTTTCATGGAAACTGGCAAAACATCACTAGTCCTAATCTTACAAATGTAGATGTTTAAAACAGGTTGAGGCAGAAATGTTTTATAGGCCAGCATGAAAAGAAAATTAATCACAGGAATGATATAATTATAGGGTAATAAAAACATCAACACCATTATTGCATTAATTTTACATTTGCATTTTTTTCCATGGTTGGCTTACCAACTTATTCAGTGCAAGGTTTTGATTACAAAACCATTTAGGTATTTTGTCATTTATCCATCCTAATATACACACATATTGGATTTGATCATTTTGATAAGAGGTTGGTGTAATTAATTGGTCATTGAAAAGAATAGAGGATTGAGATCGATATTTACTAAACCTAGAGAGAAAGACAGACAAGTAGCTGTCCCTTTTGACTTCTTAGATACAAATTAACACATTATCAAGAGTAACTGCTCCTTTTTATTGACCTCTTGTGGCCATCAATATGCTCTTTCTTCAACTTCTTTACAGGCTTATTGGGAGACAACTGTGTTACCTTGGCAAGTTACTTAAACCCTCCAAGATTCAGTTTCCTTACTTGTAAAACGAAGATAATAATGGCCACTTCAGAAGATAGTTTTAAAGAAAAGAGATAACGCAGAGGTGCTTTACACAGTGCAAGGCTCAATAAATGATGGTTATCATTTTAATGCTGGAAGAGAAAGCCAGAGGCAGGAGGAGGTGCCTCATTTTGACTCATTTATTTATTTGTTTATTTTTTGTGACAAGGACCAGCCCTGAGCTAACATCCAATGCCAATCCTCCTCTTTTTTGCTGAGGAAGACTGGCCCTGGGCTGACATCCGTGCCCATCTTCCTCTACTTTATATGGGACGCCGCCACAACATGGCTAAATAAGCCGTACGTCGGTGCGTTCCCAGGATCCGAACTGGCGAACCCAGGGCCCCCGCAGCAAAGAGCGCACACCCAACCGCCCGCGCCACCAGGCCGGCCCCACTGTGACTCTCTTATGCAGCCCCTAGTTAATATGGTCAAGAGCCAGCTCATCATAAGAAAGTTGGCTCACAAATTCACGACATCAGCAACGTTAACAAAATGAGCTCAGTGGTTGGATACTGGTTGGAAGTATGACTCCTGTTGTGGAGGTGTTAAGTAGTGTGTGTGTATGTGTGTGTGTGTGTGTGTGTGCGTTTAAATAGAAGTAGGTATTTTAATAAAATTAAATCAAATTCTAAAAAGAATTTGTCGATAATGTTTTCTGTAACTGAGGGGCGCCAGTAAATCTTGAGGGACCACATGCATCAAGGCTGTGGGATGGGCCTTTCGCATGCTCCTTATCTGCAGGGATGATCACACTGGGCAGTTCCAGCCTTTAGCCTCTGGCTCTGCTCTCCTACTTTCAGAAATCCACCCCAGTTCACCTCAGATGGTGAGCTGATTTGTCCTTGTTTTGGTTCTTGAGATACCACAGATGAATCAGATCAACTTTACTCCTGCAAAATGCTCCATTAAAAAAATAATCACACGGTCAAATACGTTTGGAAAGGGTGGCAGATGGCAGACTCACTTTTGGATATTCACACTCTATTGTGGAGTATTAAAGGCTTTGAGAAGTCCTGTTTAACTCAATTTTCCCACACTATTTTCTCACTTACATTTTTTCATGTACCTTTATTTAATATCCTGCATAACTATTGTCCTGCAGAATATACTTTGGGAAACACTGATTTAGACTTAACCCTCTTGCACATAAGTCTAATTGTTTTTAATGCAAAGATATTATTATACCAATATAGCATTTTAACAAATTATCTTGAAATTTTACTTATTTGAGTATTTTCCAGACATTCTCACTTTTCATAAAGGTTCTCTCCTTACATAAAGGTTCCAAGGTGCCTAAAGAAGTGGAAGAGAATGGGTTTCTTTTTCTGGCTTCAGTCTGTTTTCCCCACATTTTATGGACCATGTATCAAGTATCAAGTTTTTTTTTTTTTTTTTTTTGTGAGGAGATCAGCCCTGAGCTAACATCCGCCAATCCTCCTCTTTTTTTGCTGAGGAAGACGGCCCTGGGCTAACATCGGTGCCTATCTTCCTCCACTTTATATGGGACGCCGCCACAGCATGGCTTACCAAGCAGTGCGTCAGTGCGCGCCCGGGATCCGAACCAGCAAACCCCGGGCCGCCGCAGCGGAGCGCGCGCACTTAACCGCTTGCGCCACCGGGCCGGCCCCTCAAGTATCAAGTTTTAATGTCTCAAATCTCATTAAGATTAGATCTGAGGGGGAAAAAAGTTAGACTCTTAGAAACAAGAGAACAGAAACTGATAGTAATGATATTTTAAAATTTATATATTTACAAACATTATTTTATCCATCAGACATAAAGAAGCATGAATCCCCCACGTATACAGCCCCAAACCACTATGCAAAGTAACTTGAGTATGATGTGTGTAGGACCCCTACATACTCATCCTTCAGATTCCGAGCCAGTAAGGAATCCATAAATAGCAGGGCTGTCTGAAGATCCACAATTCCACCCAGATAACATCAAATGTTATAGTGAATGCAGAGAAAGTATATATTACTGCTTCTCAGAAATGACATGCTGAACTTTGCCACTTCCTCTGTAGTAGGTACTTACCATTTACCTATAGATGTGAGCCTAATTGATAAAGACATTCTACTTCCAGCTTCCTTCCAAATGAGTTACTGTATTCACTATTACAGTATAATAATGTTGTTATTATTGGGCTAGGTAGAGGCAAATTTTCCTCACTGGTCGTACAATGTAAAGGATGTATTACAGAAGCTGGTATGTGGGATAAGAACTCCCAACCTAAATACCAATTTTCATATGGTGTCAATTATCTAAAATGGTCTCAGTAGAAAGCTAAAGAATCCTAATGCAGGGGAAAAAATATCCAAAGGCAAATCTAAAGAGTAATAAACACAAGGAGATCAAACAAACCTGACAGGACATATTGTTTGAACTATTGGCAATTTTCCCCCTAAACCTCTGGTTTCAACCACATTCTACCTCAGCAGAGAAAAGGGCAAGGAAATTCCAGGGGAATTAACTCATGATATTTATGAGCACAAAAAGTGCATGAAACAAGTCTCTGGTATAAGCTACATGTTAGCTGAACAATATATAAATATAGCTTTTAGTATGTAGTATGTAGTTTCCAACCTGGTTTGTTTAAAGAATTGTATCCACAGTCTATAGGCCCACATCTCTATCCAGTGACTCAGAATGAAAGGAACATTCAGTTGTAGGAAGACCAAAATGGAAATATAGATACAACTTTTGTGCTTGTGTTAAAGAACTAAATATTTTTCTTTGAGCAAATAATTTCACTTCTGTGGGCACCAAATTTTGCATCTGTGGGGTGATAAAGTCATACTAGATGATGTTTAAAGTTCTTTCCATCTTAAATTGCATGACATCATAACTCTACTTTCCATCTTTTTCTCTTTCTTAGGAAAGTAGTTATTCCCAAACACCAGTGTACAGACTGGCTATGTTGAAATCTTCTGGTGAGCTTTGTAAAAATACAGAATCTTAGGCTCTGCTCCGGACATTCTGGTTCAGTAGGTCTGAGGTGGGGTTCAAGATTTTGCATTTTTTCAAAAGTGATACTCACCCTAACATGTAGACAAGCTTGAGAACCGCTGACCTAGAGTTATAGAAGCCACGAGTAAAATGAGTATTTCCCATTGGAGCCAATCACTTATTGCCAAAGGGATGTTTCAACCGCTAATAACAGAAAAGCTGTGAGTTTGATTCATACAATAAGAAAATTTATGATCTCAGATAACTGGAAGCTTAGAGGTTGAGCATGCTGCATGTCTTGGTTCCGCTTTTGTCTGATTTGGCAGCTCTGTCTGCCTCTGTGTGGTGTTTTTACCTCCGACTTTTAATAAGTCTCTTTGTCTCTTGTGTTTCTTACAGGGGAAAGAAAGCTTTTCCCAAAGCTTTCCTGTAGCCTTTGCTTTGCTTTTATTGGCCAGAATTGGATCACATGCTCAGTCATAAACTGGTTACTGGCAAAGGTCACGGCATTCCCAAGATCAATGGTTCTCAGCCTTGGCTGCATATTGGAATCACTGGGAAAAATTTTTAAATTTGAATACCTGGATTCAACCCCCAGAGTGTGTAATTTAATTGGTCTGGGGTGTGGCCAGGGCACTCAGAGTTTAAAAATTTTCCCAAATGACTCTAGTGTACAGCCAAATTTGAAAACCACTGTCTTAGATTAATCGTCTGGATATGGAATGCTGCTGAGAGTCAACTACCATGACCACTAAAATCCTTTACAATCCCTTAGACAAAAAGGGCCACTACCCTACACTGTGCTGCAATCACCAGAAGGCTTACAGACTTACCTAAGGTAAGAACAACTAGAAAGTACCAGAAACATGTGTCTTTTGACTCATAGTCTAGTGTGTTTTCTACCACGAGACACCTACTGCTGGGTCTAGAGTTGGTGTGGAAAGCAAGACAAGTCAAAGCAGAAAGCATGGCAGCTTATCCTTGGTGGTTCCAACACTTTCTACATCTAAATGATCTCAACTAGAACTGGCTGTAGCCAGTAAGGAGGAACCAGTAAGCAAAGTAAATAGATACACCAAAAAGGAGTCATATCAAAAGGATGGTAAAAGGTAGATTAAAATCAGAAAACGTTTACTTTTGCCACAATATGCCGTGATATCATCACAGTCAGAGCATGCGCTTTGATATGCGTGGGGAAAAATTCTCCTTCTAGAAAATCACTTACAAAATCTCCTGTTGGTGAAACAGGAAAAGCTCTATAACAGGGAAAAGACCTCGGTAAAGAGGGAAGAAAAACATTAGATTTCTTTTTACATGGTCTTTAAAATACATACTTTCCCCCAAATAGTCATAGAATGTAGCAAACTGGCTTCTAACCAAGAGAAAATCATTTTGAGTTATTTACAGGCCTGAGATCACTGAGTGGGTTTTACTAACTATACGTTAACATTACGTTTACAACTTTGGATTTTTTCGGCTTGCATTTTATAACCATTCAAGTTCTCATAAATGGAAATCAAAATGCCTTTCTTGGTCTATTAGCTGGTGAAGACTTTGTTTTAGTTCCATTAAAGATGATTATAATGAAAATTTACATCTCAGATTTCAAAGAAGAAAAGACAAAAAGTTACAATTCCTTAGGCTAGAATGATCTCAGCTAAGGAGCAATGATTAAAGTTTAACCCATCAGAAAAAAAAGAAATAGGGTAGCTATGAAGTAATTCACTTAGTAATAAAATCTTTATATTAAATCTAGGAGGTAGTTCCTTAAAACTTGAATAAAGACGGTTGGGGGCCTCCAGATTAAATACTATTATGTAGCTGACGTAAATGTTTGACTTTTTGTTAGTTTAAAGAGTAGATATAGGTTGAATACATGATTTGGGGAAGATTTTAGATAAATTCCTGAAAGACTATCATTCATTGTCAGTCATTAGAGATGATTAAAGATTCATCATTATGAGGGACTGTTATTTGTTCCAAAATGTATACCATAGTATCACAGTCCGAACCAAAAGGCTTGTCTGGGAAAGGGTATGATGGTTTTTTTTTTTTTTTTTTTTTTTTGGTGAGAAAGATTGGCCCTGAGCTAACATCTGCTGCCAATCTTCCTCTTTTTGCTTGAGGAAGATTGTCCCTGAGCTAACATCTGTGGCAATCTTCCTCTATTTTTTGTATGTGGGATGCCGCCGCAGCATGGCTTGACAAGTGGTGTGTAGGTCCACCCCCAGGATCTAAACCCACAAACCCCGGGCTGCTGAAGTAGAGCGGGCAAACTTAACCATTACACCACTGGGTCGGCCACCAGAGGGTGATTTTTTATCCATACATTCTTAAGGTACTTGCTGTGGGTACATGTTGATAGCATTGCTCCCTGGAGAGGAAACCAATGACATCTGTTACCCCACCTCATGCTCATTCAACAAGTAACAAACCTTAGTGGAGCACCAACCATGAGCTGGGGACTGTATCAGACTCTGGCAATATTTAGATTAGAAACACAAACCTAATATTAAGGATTTCTTGTCTAGTGGGAGAAAGAGTTAAGAAAACCATCTGTAACAATTCAGTGTGTCATGCATCATAAGAAAGGTAAGCATGGAATGCTGTGGAAACACAGGGAAAAAGCACCAAATTCAGCCAGGGGAGTGGGGTGGGATTGGAGAAGGGAAGACTTTATAGAGGATACAGTGCTTGCATAGGAATTAGCCAGTCAGAAAAAGAAGAAAAAGTCATTTCGGTATCCTGTGGGAACATCAAGTGTAGGAGAGCTGTAGGTAGCTAAGTGTAGCTGCCATATAAGGTTGCAGGTGGGAACTGGTGAGGGGCTGAAAAAAGTGTTATTCGGGGGTCACATCACAAAAGCCTTGTAAGTCACAACATTTTAGCCTGAAGATAGTCTCTTGAGCTTTTTCCATCAGACTTTTGTAAGTTTCCTCACTTATTATGGTAAAGGAACCAAATAGGTTGAAAGACGTTATAGCGCAAGAACAGATACCTACTTGTGCAAAATCACAGTAATCTGCTTATATAGAAGGTAAGGCAGAAGTAACGGGATGGACACCTTTAACCGAGCACTTACTGTGTGACAAAAACACTGTGTGACAGTGTATTAGGTGCCTTGTACACATTATTTCTAATGCTCACAATATCTCTGCAAGTTAAGTATTATTTCTATTTTACAGATGAGAAAACTGAAGCTCAGAGAGATTGAAGGGTTTACATGGACCTGGCTGCTTCTGGTGAGATGGAAAACAGGGCTTATTAAATTGTATCACAAAGAAATATTGTCGGACTTTTTTATTCATGGTACATCTCTGAGATAAAAAATAAATAAATAAATAACATGGAAGAATACGTTTCTTCCAGCATCAGTGACCAAAGCACAGCTCAAATATCTGCCATTCAGCAAACTAGTGAATGAGTCATCTTTACTCCTTTTCACAGGCTACAATCCAAAAAAATTCTCATCATCTTAAAATGGGGAGAGTGTCAACTTGGGATTGAACTCTGCTCCTTTTCCCACATCAGTTAACTGCATGTAGTTCAGTAGGTTCAGTATCTGCTGACTTTTTAAATGAGCTGATTATAATCTGAATCTTCCAGTCACCACATAAGGGGCAAATACTTTTGTTATATAGTCATAAAGCTTTGTTCTCTCTACCAACATCTTTATAGCAGATGCGTGGACAAGTGGCCCAGTGTTCTCTAAGACTTTTCTTATAAGGTCATTGTTAAGGTTTACTGATTAAATGAGGAAATATGTCTAAAGCACTTAGCCTTGTGTCTGGAACATAGTATATCTGTAATATACAGCAGCTATTATTATTGAGAACCAGTCAATACATTTCTCACCTCTACTACCTCCCCCCACAGCCACCAAAACACACACACACAGACACACACACACACACGTGTTTAGGACTCAGAGTTCTCATTTTAAAACAGAACCACTCAGAACCACTGAGGTCTCCGGTTGGGAGAATCGAGGGATTGCCCCCACAGTTTGGTTCCATCAAGACAGAAAATCTGTTAATAACAAGAAAATATATTAACGATGTCTGTATTACAGAGACAGCAATTCCTATAATCTCTGATTGTCAGTAAATCATCCCTTTGCTTAAGAAAAGTAGTTGAAACCCAGCTTTATTTCCAGATGAGGAATCAAAAACACAGAGAGGTTATATAGTTTATTGAAGGTCACAGCTAGAAGAGGTTGGAATTGAATTCATACCTCCTGGTTGCAGATCATTGGCTAATCTTCCTAAAACACAGATCTGGGATCATCACTCTATCAAATTTTCCTTGATTCTCTATTACTTGTTGAATACAATTCAATATTTTTAAAATAGCATTCAAAGCTCTTTACAATGCAGTCTCAAGCTCTCTTTCCAGGCTGTCTATGATGACTCTCTTCTAAGCAACCAGAACCCAGCCAAATTCTACTGTTGCCATTTGCTACACAATCCCCACATGGCAACACTTTGACACCTTTGCTCATTCACTTCTCTCTGCTTGAAGTGTACTTATCTCTTCCTTGCCTATCCAATTCACACCTGTTTTCCAAGTGCCAGCTTAAATGTCACCTTCTTCAAGAAAACTTACTGGATATACCCAACCAGAAGTGATCTAAATTCCCACACCTGACTTCTCTATACTGTTCTTTTGTCTTGAATCTATTTTTTTTTTTCTGTGAGGAAGATCAGCCCTGAGCTAACATCTGATGCCAATCCTCCTCTTTTTTCTGAGGAAGACTGGCCCTGAGCTAACATCTGTGCCCATTTTCCTCTGCTTTATATGGGACGCAGCCACAGCATGGTTCGACAAGCAGTGTGTTGGTGGCGCGCCCGGGATCCAAACCGGTGAACCCCGGGCGACCGCAGCGGAGTGCAAGCACTTAACCGCTTGTGCCACCAGCCTGGCCCCTTGAACCTATTTTTATATGCTTCAGTTCCCCATATACCTCTCTTTTCCCATTTAATTATAAGCTCCTTATGGTTAGAGGCTGTGTTTAAATTATTTCTACATTCCCATAACATTAAATAGTTCTATACGTTATAGATGATAAAGAAACATGTTTCCAAAAATACTAATTCAAAAAGATATATGCACCCCTATGCTCATTGCAGCATTATTCATAATAGCCAAGACATGGAAGCAACCTAAGTGCTCATCATTGGATGAATGGATAAAGATGTGGTATATCTATAATGGAATACTACTCAGCCAGAAAAAAGGTGAAATGTTGCCATTTGTGACAACATGGAAGGACCTTGAGGATATTATGCTAAGTGAAATAAGTCAGACGAAGAAAGACAAATACTGTATGATTTCACTCATATGTGGAAGATAAACAACAACAAACAAACACATAGATAGAGAAAACAGATTGGCAGTCATCAGAGGGGAAGGGCATGGGAGGAGGGCAAAAGGGGTAAAGGGGGACATTTGTATGTTGACAGATGCCAACTAGACTTTTGGTGGTGAACATGGTGTAGTGTATACAAAAGTCAAAATATAATAATGTACACTTGAAATTGATATAATGTTAGAAACCAAGGTTACCTCAATAAAAAAAAATTACTTTATTAAGACCCATACACACACAAAAGAAATGTGTTTTGAAGGAGTGAAGACTAACTGAATGCTGACTCAGATTTCCATATGCTTATCGAAGTTATTAATAAAAGTATAATAGGGAAGATTTGCTTATGTAAGGAGACATTTTTTCTATTTCATAGTACATATTCAAACACCTCATTTAGCTCCACTGAACAGTAGAAGGACATTTGTGCTATTTGCATTCTGTCAAGAAATATTCGAGTGCAGGAAGTTCGTTAGGGGTGCTCTTGGGAAAAACAGCTGTGAGAAATGAAGGTGGCAGAATTGTTCAGAGGGGGATGTCGAGCTGTGATGGGGTCACAGAAAAGGCCTCTTTGGAGCTGGGCTGTTCCTTCAGAGTTGAGGTGAAGGAACCAGGCCTTTGTGCCCCACATTATCAGTTAGTCATGTGATGCACGCAGCATCCAAGGGGGACAGCCTTGGGCAAGGCAGCTTCCTTTGACTGAGATAGGTCCCAGGTAGGGACTTAGCTTTGAGCTGTCAGCAGCGTGGGGAATGAGTGACTCAATTTTGAAGGGGGAAATCTGTGCAGTGTACCACAGCATCTGCTACAATCATCCTTTTGCACTGGGTGGTCTGCTTGCTTTATGCAATAAGTTCATCCCATCTGGAACAGCTCCTCCAGGATTTCTTTGGTCTCTTTGCATGGACAAACTTCGAGGAATGTTAGTGGGATGAACTGTAGTCCTTGCAGCTGCAGCTGGTGTTAGAGCAGTAATGGATAATCACCATCTCCCTCCCCTACTTTGTACTCTAGATTCCTCTCATTCTCAGCTAGTAGATCTGCTGGTCTAGATGACTTCCCTAGGGAGGTGATCCAGACCTTTGTCCCTGGTTACCATGCTTTTCTCAAGCGGTGGCTGCGTTACTTGTCCCTTTACTGCACCAAGAGATGTTCAGTGGATCAGCTCGATACCAAGGTCTGCCTCTCTGCTGCCATTGTGTACAAGCAGGCCCACCTCCTCCTGATAATCAGGGTCAATAACCCCTGCCAGGAGCACGACTCCTCTCCTAGCCTGCTGGTCTCTGGGCACTAGGATCCTGAAGAGGTGAGGCAGCAGCCATAGCTTAAAGTAGATGAGACGCTGGCTATGTTTCCTAATGGGAGCGTTCTCCCACTGAAAGCAGGACCTCCAGACCAGCACTGCCCAGAGTTACAAGAACAGGAAGTACAAATTCTCCAGGTGGGACCACTGCTACTTCTACACCTTCATTCTCCCTTTTGGGGACACAGCACTGCATACGGGGTTGATTTGGAGAATATACTACATTCTGAAGGATGGTGCCCATCCTTGGAGAGTGTCATCTCCAAGCTGGAGCTTCAGCTGCACTTTCAGTTGGGCTGTCCTGTGTTCTATCAGTCCACTCCTGAATGGTGCAGACACCAGAGGAGCAGTAGATCCCTTGATTGCCTGCCCACCACCACACCTCCTTTTCTGTAAAGTGGGTTTCTTTTTTTCTTTTTTTTTTTGGTGAGGAAGATCAGCTCTGAGCTAACATCTGCCAACCTCCTCTTTTTGCTGAGGAAGACTGGCCCTGGGCTAACATCTGTGCCCATCTTCCTCCACTTTATATGGGACACTGCCACAGCATGGCCTGACAAGTGGTGCGTTGGTGTGCGCCCGGGATCCTAACCTGCGAACCACAGGCCACTGCAGTAGAGCTTGTGCACTTAACCGCTTGCGCCGCAGGCCAACTCTAAAGTGGGTTTCTTGATCTGATGTGATATGCGGGCTTCTATATCTGGACCAAATACTCTGTAAACTTTCAGTACTGATGCTGGCCAAGGCACCCACCCACCACATGACTATAGCTGTAAGCTGACAGAGGTGTCAGTACAGCAGTGATTCTGGGGTCAATATTTTAATCTCCTGTAGGGCCCAATTTTCTGAAACTCTTCTCGTTCTCCTCCCACTGGAACTTATATTCCTATACTCTATTCCCTCCAAGTCTAGTTCTCAGCCAGCTGTCATGGGGAAAGCAATCTAGCAAACTGGTATGTGCACACAGATTAATAATTCTTAGTAGGAGGCTCATGGAAATGGTCTCTTTAATTCAAGGTCATGGTCTCTAATGGGGGATGGTAGACACTGGAATTTTGGTAAGGAAGATGCTTTTGATTAGGGAATATGAAGAAGGATGATGTTTTTATCCCTCATACCAGATAGATAATAAGATATTATGTCTAAAAAACAACAAAAAAAGGAAAAAAAAAGATATTATGTCTGAAAATACTGGTTCCTCAGGGATGTTCCATGGTGTTACACAGGACTTGTCACTGTGCCCCAGGTTCTGTGGAAGAGGAGATCCATTTTCAATTTTTCCTCCAAGCATCAAAGAGTGAATTTAACAAGGGTTATATCTACCCCCATTCCGTCATATTGTCTAATGTTAAAATGACTTTGCATTCCTAGGATAAATCATTTTTGGCCATGAGGTATTATCCTTTTCCTATAATGCTGGGTTTAATTTGCTGATATTTTGTTTAACATTAAAAAAAAAAAATCTGTGTTTGAGAATGACATTGACCTTTAGTTTTTCTTTCTCATACCGTTCTTTCCAGTTTAGTAAAGTACTACCAGAATGAATTGTGGAGTGTTCCCTCTTTTTCAATTCTCTGGAAAAATTTCTATAAGATTGTAATTGTCTGATTCTTGAATGTTTGGTAAAACCAATCTTCTTAAACCATCTGAAGTTTTCTTCATAGAAAGATTTTTAAATATGAATTCAATTTATTTAATGGTTAGATAATAATGCATATTTTTTCCTACTTCTTGAGTTAGTTTTTCAAATAAATTTTCAAATTTATTGGTGTAAGCTTGTTCCTGGTAATTTCTTAATTATCTTCTTAATCTGCTGTATTTTAGCTGTGTCCTTCTAAAATTTTTAATATTGTTTTTGTTGCTTTCTATATTTATCTTTTTGATCAGTGTTGACAATATTTTGCCAATGCTATTAATCTTTTCAAATAAACTTTTGGCTTTGTTGATTCTATTGTAGCTTTATTTCTTATTTTATTAATTTCTGTCCATATTTTTTATTATTTTGTTTTTTCTACTTTGATTTTATTCTGTTGTTTTAATTTCTCCAGTGTATACTTAGTTCATGATTATTCAGCATTTCTTCTTTTCTAATAGATATACTTGAAGCTATAAATTTTTCTCTAAGTACTATTTTAGCTGCATCACATACATTTGATATATATATATATATAGATGTTATGATTTCTTCTTTGACTCAATAGTTATTTAAAGGTCTTTTTAAGAAGTTTCCAGATGTGAAAAGTTTCCAGACACGAAGCTTTAAGTTATCTGTGCTTACTGATTTCTTACTTAATTCTGTTGGAGCCAGAAAAGTGATCTGTATGAAAACTGATTTAAAAAAATTTTTTGGCTTGCTCTGTGGTGCAATATGTGATCAGTTTTTAGGTCTCATGTGTGCTTGAAAAGAATGTGTGTTCTCCAATTACTGGGTACAAGGCTCTCTATATATCCATTTGATCAAGTGTATTTGTTATGTTGTTCAAATAGTTTATATTTTTACTAAACTTTTTGTCTACTCGATCTATCAATTACTGAGAAAAGTGAGTTAATGTCTCTCATTATGATGGTGGGTTTATACATTTATTTGATAGCTTGGTCAAATTTCGCTTTAGATGTTTGAATCTATATTTTAGGTGCATATAGATTTAGATTTGCTGTATTCTGGTGATTTGAAGGTTTATCATTATACACTGCCCCTCTTTAACTCTAATAACGCTCTTCAGCCTTAAAACTTGTTTTATCTTAAAATCTATTTTTGTATGTTTGTTTTTGCTAATCATCTCAATATAAAGGCTGTTATTTTACTGTTGTGTTCATATATTTATTATATTTATACAGTATTTTTCTTATCCCTGAAGTTTTTTTAGTAGACAATTTTTTAGAACAGTTTTAGATTTAGAGAAAAATTGAGAAGACAGTATAGAGTTGCCTTATTCCTCCTCACCCAGTTTCCCCTTTTATTAATATCTTACATTAGTATGGTACACTTGTTATCATTAATGAACCAACATTGATACATTATTATTAACTAAAGTCTATAGTTTATTCAGATTTACTTAGTTTTTACCTAATGTCCTTTTTCTGTTCCAGGGTCCCATCCAGGATCCCACATTACATTTAATCATCCTGTCTTCATAAAAGTACTTAGGAAGTGTTCCTTTTTTTCCTGTTTTCCGGAAGAATTTCTGTGAGATTGGTATATTATTTATATTTTAAATGTTTGGAAGAATTGAATGGTGAAGTGATTTGGGCCTGAAGTTCTCTTTGAGAGAAGGTTTAAAATTGTATATTCAGGTTTTTAAATAGATACTGGACTATTCAGATTTTCTGGTTCTTCTTGTGAGAGTTTTGATAAGTCATATTTTTCCAAGAATTTGCTAATTTCATCTAAATTGCAGAATACTTTGCTATCATGTATATAATATCCATTTTTTGTTTTTTTTTTATTTCTGTAGCTATAGTGACATAATCTATTTATTCTTTCTTTTGTTAATTTGTCTTTTCTCTTTTTTTCTTGATCAGTCCTGGTAGGTTTTTTCAATTTCATTAATATTTTCAAAGAACCACCATTTAGGTTTAAATTTTTTTCTCTATAATATTCTTTTCTTCTATTTCTTTGATTTTTCTTATTATCTGTACTACTTATTTCCTTTTACATTTTTGGTTTTGATTTGCCAATTTGTTCCTAGCTTCTTTAGGTGGAAACTTAGATAATTTTCAGCCTTTCTTCTTCTATTCTGATATGCATTTATGTCTCTTAATTTACCTCTTAGCACTGCTCAGCTGTATCCTGTAAGTTTTGATATGCTGTGTCTTCATTATAATTTAGATCAAAATATTTCCCAATATTTTGAAATACAATAGTGTTTTTTTAATCCATGAATTATTAAGAGATGTATTTCTTAACTTCCAAGTTACTCCCTGACGTCAATTCTCGGACACCATCTGAGTGTCCTACAATTCAATTCAATTCTGACATTAACTACATTCAGTTAGCACAGATCCCACAAGTTAAGGGGTTAGACCCATAAGACTATCCCCCTTCAGATGCTGGCCACAGTCCTGGGTGTCCCCAATCTACCTGCACTTCTGCCCAGCTGGCCACAAATTCAGGGCTTCCCATAACACCCTCAGATTTGATAATTTGCTGGAACTCCTCACAGAACTCATACAAGCACTATACTTACAATTACTGTTGTATTATAAAGGATACAAATAAACAACCAGATGAAGAGGTACATGGGGCAATACTAGAAGGGTCCCTAATGTCGGAGCTTCTGTCCTCATGGAGTCAGGGTGCAGCCACCCTTTAGGTACATCAATATATTTACCAACCGGGCAGCTCCCTTGAGCCTTGTGTTCGGAGTTTGTAATCAAGATTTCTTTATATAGTCATGATGAATTAAATCATTGGCCACATGATTGAACTCAATCCCCAGCCCCCCTCCCCTCCCTGGAGGTCAGGGGATGAGGCTGAAAGTTCTAACTCTCTAATCAGGTGCTTAGTTTTTCTGACATGGCAAGCTTGTCCCTTGACACTATCTAAGGGCTCGCCAAGAGTCAGCTCGCTAGCATAAACTCAGGTATAGTCAAAAGTGATTCATTATGAAAAACAAAAGACTCTCTTATCAGGAGATTCCAGGGGGTTTTTGAAGTTCTGTGCCATGGACCAGGAACCAGTGAAAGAGATCAGATATTTTCTTTATTATATCACACAAGCAATTGGGAATTTTCTAATTATCTTTATTACCATTTTTCCTAGCTTATTTCTACTGTGTTCAGAGAACATACTGTGAATGATTTCAATTACCTATAATTTGTTGAGAAATGCTCTTTGACCTAGAATGTGATTGATTTTGATTAATACTCCATGTGCACGTGAAAAGATTGTGTACTTTGCAGTGGTGTCAATAAGGTGTCAATACGGTAAAGTTTGTTACCAATTGTTTATTTACTGATTTTTGTGTGGAAGGCATACTTGTTCTAATATCTATTGGAAAAGATATTAATGACTTTCACTGTGATTGAGGAATTATCTATTTCTCCTACTAGTTCTCAGAAGTTTTGCTTTTTACATAGAGTGAAGCTCTATTATTTGGAGCATACAACATTAGAATTCTAACATTTCCTTGGCAGACTGATTACTTCATCATAATGAAATGTCCCTCTTTTTGTCCAATGGTGCTTCTTACCTTAAAGTCTACTTTGTTTGACGTTAATATAGTGACAACAGCTTTCTTTTTTTTCTTTCATTTCATCAGCTTTATTGAAGAACCTACCACCACAATCATAATACAGAACAACTCCATCATCCTAAAAAGTTCCCTAGTGCCCATTTGGAGTCAATCCACTGCCCCTCAATACTGACACCTGGCCACAACTGATGTGTTTCTGTCACAATAGTTTTCCTTTTTCTAATTTTGTGTGTGTGTGTGTGTGAGGAAGATTAGCCATGAGCTAACATCTGTTGCCAATCCTCCTCTTTTTGCTGAGGAAGATTGGCCCTGGGCTAACATCTGTGCACAGGTGCCCTTCTATTGCTAATATCCCATTGTATTAATATGACACAGATTATCCCACAGTTGACCAAGAGCTCTGTCAAACTGGTTCTGTGTCATTTTTGACATGTCCTCATCATCATTTGATCACTTCCTTGTTTTCTGGCCCAAGATGTTGTAGGTCCATCTTATACCTCCCCTGACTCAGCTGTAGATTTTAACTTAAAAAAATTTAACCCTAAATTTTAATTTGAAATTTTTGCCTTAGAAAGTATTTTTTTAACCATGTAAATTATATACACTCAGGACGAAATTTTTTTATTTTTTTTGAGGAAGATTAGCCCTGAGCTAACCATCCATTGCCAATCCTCCTCTTTTTGCTGGGGAAGATTGGCCCTGGGCTAACATCCGTGCTCATCTTCCTCTACTTTATATGTGGGATGTCTGCCACAGCATGGCTTGATAAGCAGTGCATATGTCTGTGCCGGGGGTCTGAACCTGCGAACCCTGGGCCAGCAAAGCAGAGCACGTGAATCTAACCACTACGCCACCAAGCCAGCCCTAGGACTAAATATTTTGAGAGCTAAAGTTGGCCTTGAAATCTCAGAGGAAATTTTATTGTGTTTTTGGTTTTTCTTTTCACCTCTACCCAGAGCTTAGAATAAGACAGACATTTTCCTTTGCTATTTGTCTCTCTGTGGAGATTTTCATTTGGTTTAAACCAAGCTTTTTATTATGAAGTAGCTAGTGATGTACTGGTAAATGTTTAGCAAAGCACTGTTTGGGAAAAAAAGGGAACCATGATTTATAGTCTATGTGGATTTCTGTGGTGTAAATACTCTCACTATAGCTTATTTCAAGCCACCAATGTGAAGTTAACCAACTTTTTAAATTCCTGAAAATTTAACAATTGGCTTTGCAAACAGGTACAAGCCTTCCTGTGCTTGGTTTAATGAGGGTAAGACTAAGGCTATCTACTCTGCACAACCCCATGGCTTGGATTACAGTCCCCTCCTTCCTACTAACTGCTTTGTGTGGAAGCTCTTGGTCACTGAGCTCTATGCATGCATTTAGGCATGTGGCAAGGTCAGTGCTCATTTTCCTTCATGGACTGGTTTGTTCTGCTTTGTTCTTAGCCTCAGATGATTCTTATCTTCTTCTCTTCTCTTCTATTGATTTAAAAGTGTGTGTGTGGGGGGGTATATTCCCATCTCCCCCCCCATCACTAGATATTTTGTACCTGGAGGATTTCAGGATCTCTCATCTGTCATATTACCAGAAATTAATGCCTCCAATACTTTCTCATGAGATGCTAACCCATCAAAATCCTTAACCACATATCTTGGGCAATAATTTTAATAGATTTTATTTACCAACTGAATACATGCTAATATCTATAAAACACACTTTCTTCCATGCACATTAACAGCTGATTATTTAAGAATGCATAATATTTGCATTTAGTACCATACCCAGAATAAAAGTGCTTCAAAATATCAACCATTATTATCCATGAGTGAATTTATGCTGTACATAATAAACTCCACATATTGTCTGAAACAGTAGTTTTTAAACTTCCTCTATGAAGCCTTAACAGTCTCATTAAGTTGTTTAAGGCACCCTGGGATAGTCAAAGGGGATTGAATAAGGGGTCTATTCCAGCTTTCAACTTGTATTAGATTTATACTATTGGATTTCAGTATATGGTTTTGTTTGAAGACCAGTTCCATGGCTATTAAAAGTTTGCAACCCCTTTTTCATCTCGTATGCCATCTCTAGCGGCTCAGCGATATAGCTCCTAACAGAAATTAGGGCATATTGCAAAGGAATTGAGTTCCTCAACTAGGTCTGTGTTTATTCAGGCTGCATGTGCTCACTGGCACAAACCCCATCCTACCAGACAGTATTAAGACAGGAAGAGCTGGTGAACATTGTGTAGCTCAGATAAAGAAAACGTTCCTGGGACCTTAGAATGCTTGAAACTTTTGTATGGCTGCTGTGGGCAATTTGCTGCCCTAAAAATCTTTTTAAAGCCAGCTGAGAAGCAGTTTGAGCATTTCATTTTCCTTTTTCACCTGCTTTGGAGTCTCTATCAAACAGAGAAATCATCAAAGGGAAGAAAACATTAAAGGAAACCATTAGCAGGAGAGAAAGGGAGAAAAGAGAAATCCACAAACAACCTCACCTGCTCCTAGAAAGTGAAGCACTGACCGCGCTCCTCTCAGCAGCATAAGGAGCCACTTCTCGCTGAAGGACCCATAGAATCTTTTTGTTTGGCTTATTTTCAAAGACTTCAGCATTTGATCTTTTAAATAGAGTCAAGTGCAGAATTAAAAAGGGAGGGGGGGCAGATTTAGAGGTAGTGAGCAAAACAAAAGCCCTGGTAATTTTGTCTCCGGTAGTATACCTGAGAACCCACTGTAGTTCCAGCATAATTGGTAAGTGATAAAGTCTCATAAGTTCTGTCTTTGACCAGCCTCTCTACACTGTCACTCTTACTGATATCAACCAACCTAGGATTTTATAGTATTTTTTTTTCTCTCAAGTATTTGGTACAGTTAACATGCTATTTACACCAGAATTGAAAGTGAGTCCTTTGGTTATGCAGTCATATCAGCTCAACATAGTGAGGAAAATTATAAAGCAGGGGCCAAACCCACTTGAAGAAAGAACTAAATATATGTGTATGTGAGTTTGTAATAACTAGCTTTGATGAATTTGTGCTTGCTAAAAAGAGGAAAAAATGAAAAACTACCATCACCATCTGAAAAGTGGAAAGTGATTTTTTTCCCTTTGTAGTACTGATATTGGTCAACGACTAACCCTCCAATACCTCTAAGTGGCAAAACCAGAAACCTGGAAGTCATCACTGCCTTCTCCCTGTCCCTTTCCTCCACCATTTGTACTAGTGAGGATTCTCCAGAGAAACAGAACCAATAAGAGATATGTGGATATATATATAGAGAGATTTATTATGAGGAATTGGCTCAGGTGATTATGGAGGCTGAGAAGTCCCACAATCTGTAGTGGGCAAGCTGGAGACCCAGGAAAACCAGTGGTTTAGCTCCAGTCTGAGGACAGAAGACTGATGTCCCAGCTTGAAGACAGTCAGGCAGAGAGGGAATTCTCCCTTCTTTGGCATTTTTGTTCTATTCAAGCCCTCAATGGATTGGAGGATGCCCATCCAATCTGCTTTACTCAGCCTACCGATTCAAATTGCTAATCTTATCCAGAACACTCTCACAGACATACCCAGAAATAAAACAATGTTTAACCAAATATCCGGGCACCCTCTGGCCCAATCAGATGACACATAAAATTAACTATCACAAGCATCTTATCAGGCAGCAAGTCCTGTGAACTCTGCTTGCAAATATCTCTCAAGTCCGTCTGCTCTTGTTCTCTATCATGGCTCCTGTCTCAGTTCAGTGCCTCATATTTACTCCCTCTCTCTTTCTCCATAGCTTCCTAAATCATATCCTTTTGCTCCAGGCTTTTCTCTCTCTAATCATCATCTACATTGTCTTTGGAGTGTTTTTATTTATCACTCTTTTCCCAAATCCTCCAATGAGTTCCCAGAGACTTGACTTGAGGGTATGGTGCAAATCCCTCTGCATGATCTAGCTTCTGCTCATATTTCCAAGTACATCTCCTTTTTCTCTCCCCCATGTCCCCCCACTCTAATCTGATGGAATTACTAGCTCTTCTCTCCTAAGACTGTATCGTCACACAAACTGCTTGGAATCTCCTCTTTTTATCCACTTCAAAAACTTATATTCTCTCAATTCTTGGCCCAAGGATACACGTCTGTGATTTTCTTCAATCTGCCCCTTCTTCACCTTCAGGCAATGATTTGTATTTCTTTCTCCCTCTGCATAGCATGAGTGTATTACATTATCATTATTTATATTTAAGTCCCTCTTTTCCACTAGAATTTCTTCTTTAAGGACAGATATCAAATTTTATTCATCATTGTATCCCTGTATCCCTGATACTTAACAAAGTGTTAGAAAGCAGTAGACTCTGAAATACTATTTAATGAATGAATAAATGAGTGAATACATGGTTTTTCCTGATTGTCTACGGGGAGTGTTGTGGAGTATAACACGGGGCAGTGGCAAGAGGGTCTGTCTAAGACTCGCAAGACTTGTGAGTTGTTAGACCTCGTGCAAGTCCCTCAAAGTTTCCCAGTTCCCAGTTCTCATTAAAGAAATCATGTTAAAAAGTGTTTTGTAAACTGTGGAAAACTATACAAACACAAGATAAGAATTACATATTACTGTATGTAGATTATTTTCTATGCTCTAAGAAAGTAGTTGAAAGCACCTAGACACTCCTTTTGATTCAGAATTTGAATCTTCTTATTCTGTCTTTCAGAGGTAGTTACACGCACTAGACCATCTTGAGGAAGTCAGCCTGTCTAACAGCTTATTTATTTGTTCTTTGAAGAAGAAAGAGTGTATCAGACATGCCAAATGCACTGATTTAGTAGCCATTTTACTGCAGCCATTATACTCTAGGGAGGAGGTAAGCATGGTGTTTAAAACAGGCTCTGGAGGAAGGCTTCTTGGTTTTGATCCAGTACCTGGCTGCATGATTTTGGTTTAGTCCACTAACTTCTCTAAATTTCAGTTTCTTCAGCTTTAAAATAATGATAATATCTTCTTAGGGTTGTTGCAAGGATTAAATGAGATCAGACAAAGGCATCAGTTACAAATATCAATCCCAAAACTCAGACATGTAGGAACTAGAACTTCATTTTACTAACTTGATTAAATCTATTATTAAACTTCCCAACCCCAGTGGCTATTCTGAAACTTAACCTCAGTCCTTTGCAGATTGCCCCTCTACTCTGAGTTGTTCCAGCTTCTAGACCACTGCTGTTAATGTGTTTAGGGATGCATGTTTAGATGGGAAACAGTAAAGAGAAGCAAGGACTTGAGCCCCAGAAAAGTCATGGTTGTGAGTCTCTTCAGGGGAGAAAGAGGATGTTGCGATTGGAGAGGGTCCCAAGGGGGGCTTCTCAAGAGTGACAATTTTCTATTTCTTGACCTGGGTAGTGGTTACACAGCTATGTGCTTTATAATAGTTTATGAAGCTGGTATTTCTCTGTGTGTGATATTTAACAATAAAAATGTTTGAAAAGAAAAGTCAGGAAAGTTACAAATATTAAGCAATGAAGAATTGTACAACAGTGACGACATCACTACTAGACAGTGGGGAATAATTTGAAAGTATAAATTAGGGTTTCTCAGTAGTGGTTGGGTGGGGGACCTCCTCCAGCAGAAGCACCAAGGAAACTTTTAAAGATGCAAGTTCTCGTGATTCCTCCATCCTAGATCCCCATCCATTCATTCAACATCCTCTGTTGAGCACCTACTAGTGCCAGGCACTGTAGGTGCTGAGGATACTGCAGTGGACAAAAATGACAAATCTCTACTCTTACGGAGCTAACAGTCTAACAGGGCTTCAGAAAGACCCCAGGAGTCTGTCTATTTACAAGATTCCTATGTGATTCTTCATATGAAAACAACTAGTCTATGTGCTAAACTTTCTTTAAATCCTTCCTAGTCTGTACTTACAGAAAGACTTACATGAATGAAGCTAGAATTTAAAGAAAATTAGTTCCTATCACATCACAGAAAATCCAAAGCGTTTTTATATAAATTGAAATTCCTAAGCCAACATGGGCCAAAAGAAGAAAAATATCCTGGTGAATATAATCCCTTTTATTATTGTCCTTCAAACCTTCAGGTACCACCTCACTCTGTCATTAATCTTTTGAGCTTTGAAATTATTCTACCCCCTGCCCCATTCTCATCCTGTTGGGTTTTTTTTTTCCTTAGCACAAATGCTGCATTGCAAGCCAGCAATTCTTTAAAGATGTAGTGAAGAAACTTCCCTGGTTTTATTTTGATTCCTTCTCTGTGTCGCAGCTTAGGCAGCTAAAATTTCATTTTGGGGATCCAAGAGCTTCTTGAATTCCAAACGGTACTCCTAATCTCTAATGAGGGAATCTAAGTGACATTAAAACAAATAAAAAACCAACAATATCAAGAAAAACCCACAAAGCTATAAAAGCACTTCATTTGAAAATCTCTTATTCACTGTAGAGATCTTCCTTGATAAAAATGGTAGAACTGAATGTAACCTGTAGACACCAGGCCCCAATTCTCATTAAAGAGAGAAAGGAACCCACAGAGAAGGGACATATGATCTTGCCTGAGGTCATCCTGTTAAGATAAATAGGACTAAACCTCATTCATTCATTCATTCTTTCATTCAATGTGCCAGGCACTCTTCTAGGCTCTAGGGATATTGCTGTAAACAAAAGAGACAAAAACCTCTGGCCTGATGATGCTTATGTTCGTGTGTGTGTGTGCATGCGTGTGTATGTGCACGTGTGTGTGCACGTGCGAGTGCACAGGGGAAAGAGAAAGCCAGATGATAAATAAAATGTAAGGATAGCTTATTTAGGAAATGAGAATATAACAATTGTTATAAGGAAATATAAAGCAGGCTACGGGAGAGGAAGTTGAGGGGTAGGCATAAGGTGTGAAATTTTACATAGGATGGTTAGAGAGGCCCTCAAAGAGACAGTGACACTTCGGTAAAAACTTGTAAGAGATGAGAGAGCGAACTGTGATGATGACATCAAGGAGAAGAGCATTCCAGACAGGAGTATTTAGATTTGCACGAGCCAAGACATGGAGTGAGTGTATATACTTGGTCATTTCTCAGAATCTAAATTGTAAAATGGACATGCTAATTCTCTCCTATAAGAATAATTTCAAAACAAATATAGTCAATAATATTGTAATAACTTTGTATGGTGAAAGATGGTTACTAGACTTCTTGTGGCGATCATTTCATAATGTATATAAATGTTGAATTGCTATGTTGTACACCTGAAACTAACATAATATTGTATGTCAACTATACTTCAAAAAAATTTTTTAGAAAGGTTAAATGAGATAATGGATTTAGTCATAAATGGGAAATTTGGCACATTGAAATTTCAGTCTCAAAATTGAGAAATAATGGAAAAGAGAAATATTTCAAAGAGAAGATTAATTATTTTTTAGACTGCCTCAGAAAATTGCAGAGAAATATGTAATTTATGAGATCTATGCGCACAAATTGACAGAATTATGACTGGGGAAAATTATGATTTTTACCTTGAGGGTACTTCATATTTACTTTCTTGTTCTTCCCAGACTACACTATATCAGATAACTAAACATAGATATGGAAATTTAAGAGGAAAATTACTTTTTCAATGTTGAAATCTAGAGACTATTTAAGACAACTGCATGTCACTCAGTAAGACCAGAATGGAATTGATTCTCTCCTAGGAGTTAGCCAAGGGCTTCTCCACTCAACCTTGTAAATTTTGTTTGGAGTCAACTTGATGCACCCATTTCCTTTATCCATTAAAAATCTACTTCCACAGAAACTTCAATTTACTATTGATTTTTCTATTTGGAATGAAATTTGACTGAGGGTTCCTAAATAAGAAAAAAAAAAAGATGAAATGAAGCTCTTTTTGAACTATTTGCGTCTTATTTATAATGGATATGGGAATGAGAACGCTCCTGGCATGTTACAAATACCTATTTACATTGCATTGGGACTTAGATGGCCAAAGCCATAAAATAATTATTTTGGCAGGACACAAAACAAATATATGGATATTAATATAAGAATATAACTGTACCTTATTGAATTCAAGGTTGTAATAAATATTTATGCCATCTACACTATTCTTTACAATGTTAGAAACCCAAGAGTGTTTTACTTCTTTCAGCATTTATGAACCTGATAGAGTTTGCTGAGTCATAGCATCCTAGAATGAAAAGGAGTGTTACTTAATGGAAAGTGCAGAAAAGCCAGACCCGCCTCTGCCCCTAAGGAGTGGATGACCTGGAGTTAATCATCTGGGAGCTACAGAATCTCTGTCTATAAAATGAGGGATTGTACCAGATGGTCTCCAAGATCTTTTCCTTGATTCTAGAGCATCATTTCTAACCATCCAACCCCTAAATCATAAACCATCCACAAAACATCTTTCTGTAAAGATTTCTGGCGCATAGTCTCAGCAATTCCCTGTGTATCATCAAGTTCTTTCCTTTTTATTGGGAAATTAATATTTCCAGGATACTTTCATTGTGTTGATGTTACCAAAGCAATGCTGAATTAGCTTTGGCTTGTGCCTGTGAAGGTATTTATCCATTCAGAGTGATGTTTTTGAAAGAAATACCTTAATCAGCATACCGTCATTCCCATTCAAAATAAAAATCAAATGAAGCAATCAATCTCTATTTCTTTTGGTCAACTAATTTGGTTGTTTGCATCATTTGAAAAGTTGAGCACTCCTGCAAAATTACCTCTGAGTGTACAATTTCCCTTGGAGCTAATATAAATTCATAGACTATTCCAAGATGGGCATACTCATAGTTAATCACTTGAGAGAATAGAGTTGTGCATACCTGTACATCATAGAAAAACACCCACACATACAAAGGCTGCATTTTTACCCAGACCTGAAATGAGAAAATAAAAGAACTAGAATGTCTTCTTACCACCTCCACCCTAACCACACCTTCCTGCCCTAAGCCTATTGCCCAAACCTGGCTATGCCCCAATGTCTGCCTCTTTGAAATTTGAAAAGATGTTGAGAGAAAAAAAGTGAGTGAAAGAATAAGGTCAAGAAGAGAAATTGGTGAAAAATAGATGAAGAGCAGGAAATTCAGTTGGGTATGGCTTTCTGGAGTGAATCGCTGTCATTTGGAAATGTAAGAAAGCAATTAAAGCTGTAAAAATAACTAGGATGTTACTGTTCTCATATTCCTCTGCTATGCTCGAAAACTGGATGAATATTGAACAATTAGATTGAATTAGATGAAGAGGGGTTGTTTTAATGACTTCGAATAAATTTTTATCTCTTCAACAACCAATGGTAGGTCAAGAGATTCGATAAAATTCTTTGCTTTGATCATTTGGCCTGGATCTCTTAAAACAGATAACTGATTTTAACCTAATTTTCTTCTGCTTATACCTTCCAGATGGTGCTTGATCTCTACAGGAGGATCAATAGTTCACTTCCATAGTGGCCTTTCTTGGAATTATCTTAATTCTTCCTTCCTTCCCTCTGTCTCTCTGGCCTTTGCTTTTAGAGGAAAAGTTAGCAGAGCCTTTTCAGCCTTTGCATCTGCTTTGAAGCCTACCAAGTCCTTTAAAAGAGCAGGTAAGTTCAAAGACAGAAGCCCAGTAAAACCAATAAAAAGGAAGAGAAGGTGGTATCTAGAGAAAAGCACTTCTTTCAGGATGTAGCCAATCAGGAGTCCAGTCATGGGCTAAGCCTGTGTAGATGGCGCAGAGGGAGATGCTAATCGGGCAGCTAGGAGTAGGAGAAATGTGCTGATGCTACATAGTTCCTGAGGAGATCGTGCTAGGTGAGAATTATACAGGCCTAGAGCCAAGCCAGTTGCTGCTTCGATATTAAGACCAAAACTTGTTGGTCTGGATGGGTCAACCTATTTTGCATCCGTAAAGAATATGTGAAGCAGAAATTTGAGACCATTATTTGGCTTCAGTCACTTTTAAGCAGATTGACCATAGTAATTAAATTCTCAAGGGCCAACCCCATGGCCTAGCAGTTAAGTTTGGCACGCTCTGCTTTGGGGGCCTGGGTTTGGTTCCCAGGTGCAGACATACACCACTTGTCAGCAGCCATGCTGTGGCAGTGACCCACGTACAAAATAGAGGAAGACTGACAGCAGACGTTAGCTCTGGGTGAATCTTCCTCAAGCAAAAAGACAAAGATTGGCAACAGATGTTAGCTCACGGTGAATCTTTCTCAGCAAAAAAAAAAAACCAAAATTCTCAAAACCATTGCTTTGTTTGCTACTGCATTTAATTCCTGGATACAAATATGGTTCATTTCTTCATTTTTCATTCTGAAAAGTAAAGAAAAGCTTAGACAAGGAAGAACTTGTAGCTTGCAGAAAGCACATAGTCCTAGGGCGTTTATAATTAATAATCAAACTGCAATTTCTGCAAGAAGAAAGGGGGCCATCTATTACATTAGCATGTACAAACAGTTTGGTTTATTAAATCTGAGCTGAGCCAAGATGTTTGTCATACACTAGCAGCATTGTCAGCATTGCAGAAGTAAAAAGGGGAAAATTTTACTGGTGTCAGCATTTGAGTCACTCACCTCTCACGCAGTGACTACATTAATGAAGAGTAATTCCTAACGAAGAGTCAGAGTTAAAGAGAGATTACTGCTTTTGAAAGTGATCTCCGTTGAAAGTGGCTGGAAAGGAATTTGATTCAATTTTGTTACAAAAAACCTTTATTAAGCATTTACATATGTAACACTTTGTAATGGCAACAGGCATCTAAGGTAAATGACACTCCTTCAAGCAGTTTGTGGAGGATATAATCACATGCATGACTATAATATGAGATATTGAAATAAAAGTTAGATGGAGGCACATCATGATAAATCAAGAGATCATCAGCCCTGGGCCACAAATAGATCTGAGTTCGAATCATGTCTCCACCAGTTATTATCAGTGTGATCCTAGGCTAGTTACTTCATCTCTCTGAACTTCAACTTCCTCATCTGTAAAATGGGGATCATAAGTATTGCTTTATATGATTATAAAGATTAAATTGGATAGGATACACACAACAGTAAACTAGGATGTATTATATTTCTTTCATTCTTTCCAGGATTAGGGAAGAATGAAATAAATTCCGGTAAGAAGAATTAAAGAAAGTATCACAGAGGAAGCTGTAGAACTTGAATAGAAAATGTGGTAAGGTGACTTCATTTGCAGAACAGAATGAATAGAGACACAGAGTTGTTGAAGTACAAACGTGTTTGGGCAGTGGTGAATGTCTAATGTGACCAAACCAGAGAGCACGGGAAGAAGGTTTGAAACCCAGAGCACAGAGGAGTCATTAGTGATAAAACTAAAGAAAAGGAAAAATCACTTTTACAAGGCAATGTTGAGAGGATGGAGTAATACAATTTGACATCAGTTTCAGAAAGATAACTTAGGTAGCTATATGAAGGATGACTATCTGTGAACATTTAAGAGACTACTAAACAACCTTGGTACATGATGATGCTGAGATAAATGCAGGCCACAATGGTAAGAATAGATATGAGGAAACAGATATAAGAAAGGATTCTAGACTAGAACTTGCGAAACAAAGTAAAAGCCCCTTTCTTTGGGGACCAAAACTTGAAAGATTTAGATCTACCACATCAAGATTTTTTCCTTTTTTAAGGATTCAAGATTATTAATAACATTGCCCATTATTATAGTTGACTCATTTTTTAACAAAATAGGTTTAAGATCATAATATCCTTTCCAATAAACACTTGCATATCTACACTGAAGGAGATTTAATAATACATTTAAATTCAACATTTGCGGTTCTTGCTCTAGGAGGGCAGTAGTCTCAGAGGAGCATGCATTGGAATCACCTGGAGAGCTTGTTAAAATACACACAGTTATGTATATGCTCAGAATTTCTGATTCAATAGGTCTGGGGTAGCAGCCAAAAATTTGCTGGTCTAGAGACTACGATTTGAGACCCAGTGGTGTACATGTATGAATATATATAAAGGCTTATTCCTTTGATTAAGGCCTAGTGTTTTTCACCTAGGTAAGGGCTAATTGGATTAGTCACTTGGGGAGAACAGGAAAAGTATTTCAGTCTCTAAGAAAAATAATCAAGGGATTAGCCCATCTTTTTCCTCCTTCTGGAGCAGTAGCCTGGAAATTTCCTTCAGAGTTTTAGTTTGTAGGTTTTAGTTATTGAGTTCTGTCATTTGCCCTAATCATGAATGAGCTATATTGATTTTAGAGTTAGGATCACTTGGAATTAGAAGTTTCCACGTCGAAGCAGAGAGCTAAAAGCCATGTAGGCAATGTTCAATTTGGGGGAGGTATTGTATTTGACAGGAAATAAAATTTCATGTGAGATTCTTTAACTGGACACCATCTCTTGGCACATTGAAATTGCCGGCTCATTGCAAAGAACATATTAAGAGAATGGTTTAGCCACACACACACACTAAAATGGAGTTGTCCCTAATTTGCCAGTTCTTAAAACAATTGAATGTGGTGTGTAAGGTAGAAATATGTGTAGAGATGACTGTCAGGTTTTAACTTGGATGACTGGTGGACAGAGCCAATAGCCAAGATAGGAAACCCAGGAGGAGGAGCAGATTTTGGTGGGAAGATAATGAGATTGAATTTAAATTGTCACAGAGACTTCCAAGTGGAGATTTTTCACAGACAATATGGATTTGGTGCTTAGGTGTTTGTATAAAAGTAATACTTATGCCTATGGGATTGGATGGACTTGTCTAGTAAGAGATCATTGAGTAGAAAGAAGGCATAGGAGTCTAGTTCTTAATTTGCTAAGAAAAGCATATACTATGTGAACTTTTTTTCTGAAACTAACTGTAGGAAGGGTTTGGATAACTTGAAATATGGAAAACTTTGTTGTTAAGGCGACATTATGGGCATTTAAGGGCTGTCTCTAAGCTTTGGAAGTCTTCAGCATGGAAATCAACATGGATGTTTCACCATAAAGTGCCCCTTGGAGCTAATAGCAGAAATAAAAACATGGACTAATTCCTATTCCAGAGTTCTATCATGCTACTTCTTCCCACATGTATTTTTATGTTCTTTGTAGGCTAATAGGACATTCAACTTAAAGTCATCCACTTTCTGGTCAATTGAACGTTTTTCAAACATTTAAAATTATTTAATAAGGACACAAACTGTTGGATCAACTTTGTAGTGAAATCAAATCATGTTATTAGAAACAACGACTTGACTCTTTTTATATCTGGGTCTTTTCTATGTTTTCAGCCTACATACCATGAAATGCATCATAGAATATAAATGCTGGAGGAGACTATAAAGATGACTTGATCAAACCGTCTCATTTTACAGGTTAGAAAATGTAGACCCCAAGTGGTTAACTAACTTGCTAAAGAGGATCTAAGTGATGGCAGAGTCAGGACAAGAATTCAAGTCTCCTGACCCCAACTCCAGTGCTTTTTGCTCTAGGGCATGCTGCCTACCCTCCCATAGCACCCACTGTCCCACCCCAGGATCATTTCACTACACATGGAGATTAATCTTTAAGCAGGCACACTTTCTTTCCTATGTCTCTTTAAAGCTTAAAAAAAAAAAAAAAAAAACCCTAATCCAGAAACAGAATATGAATGAAGCATCCCCAGGAACCCTCTACAAAAATAAACGGGATTTGGGGGTTTACCTCAACATTCTGAGTTGGAAAATGGACAGAGCAAATTAAAACTAAGTGTGACAGAAAAAAGTCTCTTCTAGTCAGCACTTCCTTTTCCACCCTTAATAAAATCTTAGGCTGCTCCTATACATAATACCAATTTAAAAACTAAAGCCAACAAAGGATTATCTTGCCAATAGTGATACCAAAACTGATTTGACTGAATGATTGGGGCTTCGTGTAGATGCAACTTTGGACTACATGTCCAAAGTGTGCATACACACACACACACACATATATATATACACGCGCACATTTTTTTTTTCCATCTCCTTTAGAACAAGTTTCTTAAGAAGCCTAGCGAAAACAAAAGAACCAAATCATTCTCTTTCTAACACATCCTGAGATACCTCACATGAGGAAAGAGAAATTAGTAAGAGGTTAAAAAAAAAAGATTAATTAAATGCCCCATTCAGTTGAAGAGTGCCATGTGAGTCACCTTCAGATGGAGACCCTCTGGCATCATGGATAGGAGGCTGGCTTTCCATACTAGGCTTGAGCTCTGCCGATAGAAATTGCTACTGTGACCAATTCAACAGCCCTACTTGTTTTTTTCAAAGCATAGCTCTATCCTTCTATAGAGCCATGATCCCACAGAGCCACCAGGTACATGGTAGGCTTAATGGAGTTTATGTTAGGTCACTGGAGGTCAGACAGCCCTTCTCCTCTTCTTCTGCTGTCCATTACACCAACTTCCACTTACTATCTTCCAGTTCAATTATAATTTGTCTTAAGGGGTTCAAAAGACATTTCCTCAAACAACTGTGTCCCTTTTTTTCCCAAGAGTCCCTCTTTCACTTTTAAGCCATAATTGACACTCAAACAATGTAGATGGTACCACTAAATTCTTATAAGATGAATAAATTTGAAGATATTCCTATTCTAGACTTTTAAATATATAAATAAAACTTGAGTAATTTTTTTAAAAAAAATGATTTGACAAGTTCTCATGTCTGTTCTTTGAATCCAAAGATGACATATTCAAGGACATTTCATCTGTGGCTCCACTAATATAAGTCAAAATTGAATTTGCTGTCTGCATAAAATTTAAATGCTGTGTTCTCAAGTCAAATTTTCCAAGAGGTGTCCTTTCCCCAAGAACCAGTCTATCATACATCTGTGGATCTTGCTCTTTTGGGCTCCTTGGCTCAGCCTGTCTCTTCAGGTAGTAATGTCTTCTAGATTTACAAATATGGAAGGGAGAGAATTCTAAAGGCTGATCTTATACTGCATTTCAAAAGCAGGTGATAAAATACAAACATGAGTCATCTTGACGTCCCTGCTTGTTCAAGGAGGCATCAACATCAACGTCAATTTGAGTGAAATGGAAAAAAGGCAAGATCATCTGATAGCCTGAACCCACTTTCCCAAGTGCTGAGTCATTACCAGTTGCACCATCTTGAATCCCACACAGTTGGCTATTGGCAAGTGCCCCATCATGCTTGCTCAGCCTTGGACCCATTTCAGTCCTCCTGGAGATTACACTTAGGTTCCTAGAGCCTCAGGTTTAAAGGGAGGTTCATAAGTGAGTCATTCTCTATGGGTGAACACAGCATTTTATTTTTCAGCAAGAGAAAACCCACACAGAGCTGTAGGCACACCCTCAGCTAACTCCTCACTCCACATGCGTGTGAAAACTCGTGTGTCAGTGCCGGCCCTAGAGTTTATGTGCAGACACACCCTTTGATCCATGTGCTAAAGGCGGGAGGAAATAGCTTCTTCCCTTTTGTCCTCCCTATCTCCTCTTCTCACTACATCTGGTCAAAAGCCAGCCAATTCATCTGAGTCAAGGACAAGGAGTTAAGTGCTCTACGTAAAACAATTTTCTCTGTGACTCATTGTTCTTGATGAGGTTTTATGCCTGCCAACTGTAACGTTGGTGCAAGTCCCAAACTGGAGCAGATCTGCTAATTGCCCCAGGATCTGAGAGGCAAACACCTATGGAACTTTAAATAATGGAATAACCTGCTCTTGATAGATCACCTCTGCTTTAAATACAATTGTAGAGGCATTGCAAATAGCACTAGCTAACTAAAACTTTTTAAATGATTTCCATAGAAACCAGGGGTATAAATTCAACTGTAAGAACAGTGTAAATGTAAGAACAGTTTTTAGATTGAACAGATTTATTACTCTGGCCATCTATGTGGCTTATGTGCTTTTTAATTTCTTCCAACTTCACTGCACTTAAGTTTCCTATTATTTTCTTTATGTAATCTGTCATGAACGATTTTTTTAGCTTATCTCCTACTACCTCTCACCTTATGCTTTTGATATTTTGCATTTGCAAAGCACTGTAGAGTTTACAAAGGAACTTTACTCATGCATTTCTTTTCATTTTTGATCCTACAGCCTGTGAGGTTGGCATCCCCATTGTCCAGTTGAGAAAACCAGAGGTTCAAGAGTTCCAATGATTTGTTATAGGTCACATTGCCAGCAAATGACAGGACTGTGACTGGAACCTCTAAGGCCAAGTTCCCTTTTAATCCCAGCTGCTCTCTGTTGCTCATCCACGCCGTATACTTCTCTGTCTCAAAGACTTTGCACACATTAATTTTACCCATGCTTACCTAGCCTCTACCTCCTATCCAGCTCATAGAGTCTTCAAGTTTCTGCATTATGTGGGAGAGGATGAGGCTAGTCGGTCCTCTCCAATTCTTCATAAATAAAGGCTGAGGTGGGGGCTATGTGGCTCTCAGGAGTGATGCGCAAGTGTGGCCAGAATAGATTGACTTCAGTCAACGTAACATGTCTCTGTATGGTGCGATTTGAGCTGGAAGGGTACTTCAAATCATCTCCTCTGCAATGTAGTCATATTGCCTAACATGCCCAACAGTAGAAGTGTACTCCTTAAAGGCACTACTTTTGTGAAAGCCTTTTTGTTTTCTTTTTTTGTTTCTTTCAGTCTTTTTTCTTTTCTTTTCCTTCTTTCTTTCCTACCCTCTTTCCTTCCTCCCATCCTTCCTCCCTCCCTCCCTCCCTCCCTCCCTCCCTCTCTTCCTTCCTTCATCCCTTCCTTCCTTCCTTCTTTTCCAAACATAGAGATGCCTAGTGTGGTAGTTAATCTTTAGAGATGGCCCCAAACAATTCTGTTCCTCCTTGTGCGTACATATTGTCCCTCCCATCAAGAAGTGAAATTTATGTTTCCTATCCATGAACCTAGGCTGACAGTAAGAAGAAAGTAGTGTGCTGAGACTTCTAAGCCCAGGCATTAAGAAGGCCTGGAATCTTTTCCTTCCTTCCTTTTGGAGGCATAAGCTACCATGTAAGAAATCCAGGTTACTCTGACGGAGAGAGAGACCGTAAGGAGAAACCGTGGAAGATCAGAGGCTTGTGGAGGAGCGATGAGGAGCCACCCACCAAGTCCTATCTGTAGCCCAGTGGCCATCTGACTGCAACCTCATAAGAAACCTTCAGTGAGATCAGAAGAGGAACCACCCAACCAGGTCCTAGCCAACCAGAGAATCATGAAATATAATAAAAATGGTTGTTGTTTTAAGCTACTAAGTTTTTAGATGGTTTGTTATGCAGCATAACTGGTCACTTACTCTCTAGTCTGAATGTTCAGTAACCTTCAGCAAGTCCTTGAAAAATTTGGTCCCCAAATAAGCCAGTTTGGGACAGATTTGGGTGATCTAAGGCAGTGTGATGGTAGATAGTGTATCACGCTCAGTGGGTAGGGGAAAGAGAATTTACGTCAAAGATGGAATAGGAACCCAGAAAAGGGAAATACAGAGAAGAAAAAGCAATATTTCTTGGGATTTTGAATTCAATTCTATGTAACTCTGAATCTCTTTCTTGTGTCCCAGGTTTTGTTTAAAATAGGGAAAAATGTTGCCCATAGCACAGATTTGCCTGGGTCTGACGCTTCAAGGAGTATATCTATTTCCTTTTTTTGTGGTCATTCCTGGGTACCAGAATTAAAAAGGCGGCTCAATGAAGAAAACTCACCCAGTCATGATTTTTGGGAGCTGAATCAAGAAAATAATCACCTTAAGCCAGTGGATCTTTGTATATCTGGAAAAAAGCACATTGTTTGGAATATAGGAGGCATTTGCTACTTTTGTTTTCCCAGTTTAACTGCCCAAGGGATCCACTAGACCCCTGAGCGGCTAGGGTGCACGCAAAGAGACTCTCATATGTACCCATGGATTGGTTCTGGGCCCTGTCTTCCATCCAAAAGAGAAAAACTGGATCTTCACTTGCTCATCCGTTATTTATCCTTGGAGTGTCTGTCTATCTAGAATGCCCACAAAATCCTGGATAAAGCTAAGAAATTTGGAAGAAACATGTAAGTTAAAACTAGCTCAAAGTCACTTGCTTCTTCTATTTATTTATTTGGTCTGAGATGATTCCCACATTCACTTACCATATGGCATTAAATCATTCTGGTCCTTGAGTTATTATTACATGATTCAAAGAGTATAATTTACAGAATTGCCAGCCCAGGCTGCACTCTGTCCCACACCAAAAAAAGACCACAAAGAGGGGAGAAGAAAAATGACTGTTTCCTGGTAGCCCATATTTACGCAATTTTCTCCCACCACAGATTGTTTTGGCAGTCTAGACAGAGTCTTGTAAAATCCTTCCCTGATGTCATCCACATCCTTCCTTGATAAGTTCAAAATGAGTCCGGAGCAAGCATGGCTCCTCCAGCAATGTCATACAAATAATTAGTGCAGTGCCACCCCAGAGAGGCCTTTGGACTCCAGTGATTTCCACATGAAGGAACAGACTGATGAGCTGGTCACCAGATTATGTAAATATGTGGTGGCGAATGCAGCTGCTGAAGGGAAGAAAGAAACACACATCTGGGCATTTCAAGTTTTGAAAGAACTTTGTGGAAAACAAAACAGATTAGAGAGAGAAGTAGGCTAGATTCAGGGCAAGAAAGATTAGGGAAATTATTTTCTTATTGAAGCCAGGGACACACTCTGAAATTAATGATTCCTTAAAAGACAACTTAAAATTGTATTTCTAAGACAATACGTTGGATCTTCTTTTTATCGTTTTGTACAGGGGAAAAATGATTCCAGGTTACAATTTAAAATCCAGGTTATGAGACCTGGAATTTATTCTTTTATCATTTTATTTCTTTACTTATCTATCAATAGAGTAATAAATTACACACACCAACACACATATAATAGGATAGAGGATACAAAGCAATGTTATTCTTCTCTAAAAGAAGATAACAAAATATACAAAACGCATTCAAATAGTTATCAGGCTTATAGCCTCATTAAAACTCAATTCCAGTTTGTTAGAAAATTTCTGGATCAGAAAATGTAAGGGTAGACACATCCCTCTACCAAAGTTTCAAAAATTTTCCTTGTGCTAAATTTTTATTTTCATATGGTTGTATACTTCTGGCTTTTAGGGGAAATTGGAAGAAAAATGCTTCTCACACAGCACTTTTAATATTCTCATCAATCTAGTTAAATTCTCCAAAAAAATGAAGTTGTATAAAAAGAAGAAAGAAATGTTTGATTTCATTCTTGCATTTTCTCTGCAGTTGGTTATTTCAGAAGAGCAGGAAATACTTTGACATATGTTTTTTCCCTGCATCCTGACATGTTTCTCAACTCCTCAGCCTCTCCTCTCTCCATCCACGTGTTGAATACTTTCCTTCAGGCTCTCTATTTCTCTTCTTGCTGGGCTGTTTTAATATCTTTCTAAGTGTTCTCCTTCCTGTACAGCCTCCACTGGTAATTAAAACACAGAACTAATCATGTTTCCTCCTAACTTAAAGCCATTTGATGGCCTCTCAACTCCCCACCCTGCCATGCCAACAGCCTCTGCGTGCCACACGCCCCTACCTATCCTCTGCTGGAGCCACATCTTCCACCGTTGCCTGGGCCTCCAGGTCCGTTGAAGTGTCCAATGCCTTGACCAATTCTTGCCCCTCCTTCAGGAATGCACCCGACTTCATCTGCCTGGCAGATTACTACTTATTCTTTAAGAAACAAACCCCATGCCACTCTACTGTGTGGTTCCCCGGGTTCCTTTAACTGACCAGTCCTGGTTCCATATCCCATAGCTGACACCACATGAAAACAGGCCTTGGTCACCCTTATACCGACCACAGCTTCTGACTGAACTCACTACTGTTATGTATCTCAGGTTCATCTCCCCCAACTCTGTGCCTTCCCACTCCAACCTCCACTCCATTCCTCAGAGTGGTTTGCCTCTCTGACTCTGAAATTTTACTTTTTAATTTATTTTTATTGAGATATAATTGACATATAACATTGTATAAGTTTAAGGTATACAATGTGTTGATGTGATACATTTATATATTGCACTATGATTACCACCGTATCATATCTTTTCTGTGGTGGGAACAATTAAGATCTCCCCATGTGTATTACAGCATTATTCACAATAGCCAAGATGTAGATACAATATAAGTGTCTATCAATGGATGAATGGATAAAGAAGTTGTGAGGTATATACACAATAGAATGTTATTCAGCCATGAGAAAGAAAGAAATTCTGCCATTTGTGACAACATGGATGGACCTTGAGTGCATTATGTTAAGTGAGCTAAATCAGAGAAAGACGAATACTGTATGAGATCACTTATATATGGAATCTAAAAAAGCCAAACTTGTAAAAACAGAGAGTAGAAGGATGGTTACCAGGGACTGGGGGTGGGGCAGGGGGGAGAAATTGGGGAGATGTTGTTTAAGGGTACAAACTTGAAACTATCAAGTAAATAAGTTTTAGAGACCTAATGCACAACCTAGTGATTATAGACAAGACTGTATTATAAACTTCAAAGTTGCTAAGAGACTAGATCTGACTCTGGCCTTTGATGTTAGTCTACAACTACCATTTGTGTCATCTGCCTTGATTATCCCACTCTCAGTTGTGGGGCTGAATATTCTGTCAGACTTTCTAGGCTGGCACACTGGCTTAAGTTTATCTCAGTTCCAGCTGACAAAGAATTCCCCAATCCCCCTAGAATCCCAAAATACTGTGTGCTCTATTCTCTGGTAAAGATTATCTTGTATTATCTTTATGTTTTTACCAGGCAGTAAGCTCTTAAAAAGTAATTATGGTGTCTTACTCATTTTGGTATCCTCAGGGCATGATTTAGAGCCTGATATATAGCAGTGTTTGTTGAACGAGTGGGTGTGAATCTCCAATTTCCTGTATATTCATCTCATTATATCCACCTGCTTTATGAGATTGCTTGGAATATAGTGAGCTCTCAACAAATATTTTTGGATTAAATGAATATGGCTTTCAATTTCTCTCCATACTGCTTGACTTGTTACAATGAACATAGCCTTTATAATTTTAAGTGAAAAAAAGGAGAAAAATAAAGACATCTTTGAAAACAAAGAAATATTGTGATTATCTCTTTCTAAGTTCAGCATTGTGAACTCAATTTAGAGACTAAATTGGGAATACTTAATTAAATATTTGTGACTATGTGGAAAGTGTGCTGAAGTGTTATTACCTTTGTCAAAAGTAAAAAGGACTTTCAAACAGGTGCGTCAGAAAAGCAATATTAAACAGCAATTACTCTCAAACTCTTTAGAAAAATCCACTTACAAAGAAATATATTCAAAAAGTATTTAATAATAGTTTGAAGAAAAGTAACAATAACTTACTTTTAAAAGATGTGGATCCCCAGTAATATTAGTCATGGGTATATTATCAAATATCTATAATGAATAACAAATCTAAAAGTCATTGAAATAGCTTGTTAACTGGTCCTTCAGTTTACTTATCAAATTTCCACCATTCATTCACTCAACTATTATATGCCAAGGGCTATACAGGTGTGATATTTATTATACCCTGAGAGAAAAAAATCTTATTTAAGGCACAATTCCATAAAAGGAATGGCTATCCAATTTAACATTCTCTAGAAACCCAAGTCATAAAATAATTAGGTAAGTTCTGTATATAGTTCTATTTCACTTATAATTTGGAAAATATAAATTAAAACTACAATGAGATATCATTTCCACTCATTAGTTGCAATAGTTAAGTATTTTTAAAGAGCATGTGAATAGCAGATGTTGGTGCTCACACGGGGGAAATGATATTCTCACACATTGCTGTCACAGGTGGAAATTGCTAAAGCCACTCTGAAGAATAATTCGACAAATATACAATATTCAATTCGACAAATTGAAAATGTGTTTACCCTATGATCCAGCAGTTCCATCTGGGTATATTTCTTTAAAAACAAAAACAGAAAAACCTCTCAATCTATACATTCAAAGAGACACGTTTATTGCAACATATTTTTGTATTGGCAAAAAAATCGACTACTTCCTTAATGCCTATCGTTAGGTAAGAAAACAAATAAATTTTAGTATGGTAGCCTAGACCAGTTAAAGTCGTCATGAATGTATCTAAAAATAATAAAGATGAGTGAAAAAGTTGCAAAATTACATATTGACTTATGTAAACATAAAAGCACAAATAAGATGAAGGCATATGGACACTGCTATATACATGCAAAAGGAAGAAAATTGATTTGGAAGTGTACATTCAAAACTTACTTTGGTCATAGCCTCTGGGAAAGAGGGGAGACGAATGAGCTTTAGAAGGTCATATTTAAGCGATATTTAGATTTATCTGTCAATTTTTACTTCTTAAAAAACACTGGCAGCAATTATGACAAAACATTACCTGTTAATTCTGGGTGGCAGGGATATGAGTACTTATTATATTATCCTTTGAACTTTTATACATTTCTTCCATCACATATACAAATGAGGGTAAGTTAACACTAACATCCAAGCCACAATGGCTTGTAGCCTCATCTGCCAGCTCAGGACCCTGGTCTGAATGCAAAGGACACTCATGGGTGTCCTTGGGTTTCTCCTTTGTCTGCAGGAGCAAGGCTACTCATGTCCTTCCACTGCAGTCCTGTTGTCTTAGTCCATTCAGTCTGCTATACCAGAATACCAAAGACTGGGAGGCTTATAAACAACAGGAATTTGTACCTCACAGTTCTGGAGGCTGGGAATTCAAGGATCAAGGTGCCTACACATTTGGTGTCTGGTGAGGGCCTGTTCCTGGTTCGTAGATGAATGTCTTCCTGCTGTGTCCTTACATGGTAAAAAGGGCAAGGGAGCTCTCTGGGGTCTCTTTTACAAGGGCACTAATCCCACTCATGAGGGCCCCACTCTCATGGTCTAATCACCTCCCAAGGGCCCCACCTCCTAATACCATCACATTAGGGGTTAGGTTTCCACAGAAGAATTTTGGGGAGACACAAACATTCAGTCTACAGCAGTGGTGATGGTGTCAGCTGCCTGTGTTCTCTGGGACAGTGCTGCCTGGCTGGATACAGCTCCCTGAGCCCTCATGGCTCCAAAGCCTCAGTGTAATTTGAGGCAAAGTCCAAGTGTGTATGTGTGTGTGTGGGTGTGTGCATGCACGCCATAGAACTAACTAGCTTTTTCCCAGTTCTGTGCCCTACCCTTCAGCACCTGGGCCTCTCAACAACCTGCCTCTGTTCACAGTCTCCAGGTCAGGAGGACAGATTATTCCTCAGCACTATGGGCACCTCGTGCCAATCCCTAAGGTGGTGCTATGGGGACAGATGCCATGCTGCCCCAGTCCACCCACTCACCTCCTCACCTTTTCCATCTCTTCCCGAGGTCCATGAATTTGAAGGAGGAGAAAAAAGAGAAGAGGGGAAAAATAAATCTCTCCCTCCTACTTTAACCCCAAAACAAAAAGATAAAATCCAAGCATATCAATTTAAGCAAAGAGTCTACCCAATCTGCCAACGAGCAGACTCTTTGAAGAGCTCAGCCAGAACAGCTTGCAGTATAAGAATGGCTAGGTATTACCTCAGAAAAAGGAACGTAGCAACAAGAATTCCTACAAAGGACTGTGCTCTGTGAGCCAATGTACATTGTTTACCATCAATATTTGTGTAACAGATATGAAGTTTATCCTAAGAGCTCAGAAAACAGCCTCCAGTTCCCCCTCACCATGGGAGTGCTCCCACACCAGGAGGCGGGCTTTGTGCTCACCCACACTGGCTCCTCTCTTGCCCCACATGGCTTCTCTCTTGCCCCACATGCACTGGGCTCATGTTACCGTCGGGAAATGGCTGCAGATGTCGCAGGGCTCGACAAGCCCGAGCTCTCCCTGTGTGGTGTCTCTGTGTGCAGCCCTCCCAGGAGGTCCTGTGCTTTCTCCTACACAGCCTGTATTTGTGAGCTGTGGCCCTGGAAGGGGCTGTTCAGACATTTGGAGGGAAGAATTTCTTCCTGCGTAGAGTGGGAGCTGAAAATATGCCTTCCATTTGTATCCTTATACGAGACCATGACCCTTCCTAAGTAAGAGCATTAAATACCCCCTGGTCAGCACATTCTTGTTACCTCTCACTTGCAAAATATGCTCTGCAGCCTCTAGTTCCAAAGGGTGTTGTGGCTGCTTTTTGAGGGGGAAAACAAAGGCAGGAGGGGAAGTTTCTGTCTTCCAATATGCTTGATAAACACAGGGTTAAACTTGAAAAGGCTTTTTTAACTGCAAGACGTTTCAGAGCCTTTAATATACTTTGCATATTGTGAATTTTCGAAAAGTAATTGTAGTATACTCAAGAAAAGGAGGTACAATTACAATTGCAATAAATGGGGGGCAAAGAGGCACAGCGGTGGAGAATGTAGGTCTGGAGGGAGAGAAGGAACCTACTGTAGAGGATGATCAGGGATGGCTTCCCTAAGTGCATGATATTTACATCAGGAGGAAGGATGAGAAAGAGCTGGACTTTCAAAGGTTAGGTGGAGGAGAGACAGAAGGGGGACTGGGGGAATAGCATGTGGTAGACATTGAGGTGGGCGAGAGATCAGGCATTTGCGGAGTGAAAGTTGTCCATGGGACTGAAGAGGAGACCTGTTGAGATGTTATCCCTAGTGTGACAGGACGTCAATGAGGGCTTCCACCAGACTCTGTGGTCACACTACTGTCCTGTCTTCATGCCCAGTGCCTTACAAACTTCACTGGGACCTGAGGACGAGGCATTATCCTTGGCAGCTAAAGTCCAAAGTGGCAGACATGTAAAGCTGCAATTCCGTGTGCTAAGAGCATTGCAGAGGTAAAACAAATGATGTGGGAGTGCGAGTTAGGGACACATAAACCCTGCTTGGTGGAGGCTCCTTCCAGAAGGACAGGCCTAGCTCACTGAGAGACGTGTCCTCAGCATATTACATGATTTACAGCCCAGCTGCTCTCTGCTACCCGGCACGTTTCTGGTGTCTCACTGCAAAAGGATAGAGCATATCCAAAGTCAGTACAAGTGGAACAGAAAAGGGAAGTTAACTTTCTTTCTGACATCCTCTCAGACCCAACCTGCCCCCTGCTGCCACTGGCACTGTGGTCTCTTTGTGACACATGTTTGGGCACGTCACTGCTGAGGAGATCCATTGTCAACAGGCTTAGATCCAGGTTCTTCAGAATGGCAAACAAAGCCCTTCTTGGTGTGAGTCCTCTCACCTGCCTCCTCCTCTCCACTCTCCCGTGGACATCATTCTCTGTAGCCACCTGAACTCCTCCCTGTTCCTTGACTACATCACACTCTTTCATCCCATGTCTTAACTTTCTACATGCTCTTCTCCTGCCTGGGACGTCCTTTCTCCTCCCGTCCACTAAAGGAGACACTTTCCTCATCCAGAGAACCTTCCATGACTCCCCAAGCCTCCAATCACCTTGTAAAAGCCCTTCTGTAAAGGATTGTTTGCAGGTCTGTTTTCATGCTAGACTGATTCCCGCAATGTCAAGAATTCTATGTTATTAATTTCTATACCCCTTGTGTAGCACAGTGCAAGACCCAAAATGGGCATTCAATAACTATTTGATGCATTGAAGATTAATCTTCAAGGGAAAATTCCCAGAATTCACTTTTTTAAAGCCAAATAGGAATGATCTTCAGCATTAACTGTTGTTTTGGATTACCCACGTTTTTACCATTCTTCATTGATGTAGCTAGTCAAGAGCTGTCATTAACCGTAAGACTTTCAGATCGAACAATGCAGGAAAACAGCTTTTCCAAGAGGAAATATTAAAAACATGAATGCTACAGTAATGGAAAGACCTCAGTGGTTGCAAATTACTATAAGAAAGTCTTCTAAAATCTTCCACATAAAAGAAGAAAAGTATGAAGATGCCCTCTAAAGATATATAGGTTTTACAAAAACAGCTGACACACACTATGTGCCAAATATTCTCCTAAAGGCTTTACTTGGATTATCTCTCTCAATACCCATTACAAGCATGTGAGGCCGGTATTATTACAGCACCCACTTCACAGATGAGAACACTGAGGCACAGAGGCCGAGCAATTTGTCAATATCATGTGACTAGAAAGCAGTAATTTGAATCCAGTCAATTTGGCTCCAGAGACTAAGCCCCTAGACTCTATGTTATACTACTTTTGATTACTTCCTGTCATTAGTTTATGTTGCCAGGATTTCAGTTGTTTTTTTTCTTTTTTTTTTCATGAAATTTATTACTGGATATTCTTTTGCTTTGTACTAGTATCACTTCTTAATAAAATACTTCCATGGTGTTTGGTAAGCCAGCACTGCCCTGAGACTCCTGAATACCATTTCGTTATGGGTCTTCGTGGCCCTACCTCTGGACATCAACATCCCCCTTGCAAGACGCACACACACACACACACACACACACACACACACAAGAATAAAGCATGGAGTGACCCTGACCCCTGCTCCAGGTGTACGGCCCCAGTGGCACTGATGGGTTGGTATCCATGTAATTCTGGTTGTTGAACGTCGTGACTACCACTGCTAACCATGACAAAGTCAACATACAAACCTCAGGCTCTAGACAGTGGTAAGATAGACAGGGGGAGGTTCAATGAGTTCCTCCACAAGGATTGGGAAGGGATCACAAATCTCTGCCCGTCTTCAGGGGGTTTGCTGCCTGTGGACAGAACATGGGCCTTGGATAGAACAGAAGTGTGTTTGCCTCTCCGCTCCACAATTTACTAACTGCATGGCTTTGGGCAAATGGCTTCACTTGAAGAACCTTAGTTTTTCACTTAGGGGTGATGGTCATCTTTCTTGGGCAATATGAGAACTAAATAATGAAAAGTACATGAAGTGCCTAAGCTAGTGTTTGGCGCATAGCTGTTGCTCAGAGGATGTTAATGTGCTGAACATTACTATTATTGTATAAAATAGGCACTGCAGTAGTGTCCACTTCATAGGCTGGTTATCAGCTTTGAATCAGTTAATAAAAGCAAAGTTTCCAGAGACGTGCCTGACACATAATAAGCTCAAAATACAAATGTTGGTTATTATTATTTTATTATAAGCCAATTTTATTTGAAGTTTGTCATTTAAGTGCCACATTTTTTTTTTAGAATAGGCCTTTTATTTTAAACTTTTACTCTTAAAAGAATTCTTTCTAGGCTGAAACTTTGTGGAAAAATTCTATAGAAATAGACATTTTTTTGCCCCCTTTGTATAAGGATTCAAATACTAATATAGCAGATATAACAATTTGAATGATATTTGTGCCTTCAGTTTATAAAGTTGATAAAACCATTTTTAGCTTAGGAAAAGCCAACCAAGACTTATAAGATCTGTCACAAACATGTTTAAATATTTTGTTTTAATACTTTGAGGCAGTGGTGAATAGATTCTTAACTTTGAGAGAAAATTATCCAAATAGGAGAGAAAAAAACACCACTAGTTTAAATTTTGTTTTCAATTGATTTTGACAAAAAGAAAATGAATGTTCAAATGAAAAATCAGAGTGGGATCCTCAGGGAGAATTTTTATTTTCTTTTTGGAGCATGGTAGGGAGGGTTTTAGTGGGTGGGATGGAGAGGAAATTAGGGAGCTGGTCCTGCGGATTCCCACAAACAAGATGAAATCCCACTGAAACATTAGTTGCTATGGGCAACCAACAGAAACACCAACACTGCAGAAAGGGTTTTCTGGTTTTAAAATGATGTTTTATTATATATCTTCTGAAAGTACTGAATGAAGAGTCAGATAGCTGATGCCAGTACTGCCTCTGTCATTGGTCAGAGCAGTGGCCTTAGGTAATTTGTTAACTCTTCTGCCTCTCAGAACCATCACGTAATGTTTATTGGTTGGATTTGGTGTTTCTTAATCTCCATTTTAAGCTCCTCTAAATTTAAGCTTTGAGTAAGCAAATGTAGGAGGTAACAACATTTCTAACACTACACGTGCTGGGCTTCATGGTGAGCAGACAGTTTAACACAACCCACTCACATTTATGAAACACCTACTACGTGCTATATAGGTAAAAAATGCAAAGATATGGATAGAAAAGGAAATATAGATAAAAAAATGCAAGGAATCATGTTCTCTCAGGAGCTCACGTTCTAGTAGAAGAAACAGTAGTATAAAAAATCTACCTCACTGTGGGATTAAACACAGCAAAAGATATTGCTAGGAATGTGGTCAGGGTCAGAGATGATTCCAGGTAGTGCCCCGACTGGAATTTTAAGGACGAATGTTGAGAATTTAGGCCATTCTACAATTAATAAAATTCACATGTAAATGAACTAGTTGTCTCTCTCCGTTGATGGTCTCCTATGCATCTGTGTGAAGTGGCCCTTTGGAAATAAAGCAACCCTTTGGGTGAGTATTGGACATTTAAGTATTGATGCTACTCAGTAAGCAGTTTAGCGCTCACCCCAGGCAATTGTTGCAGGGCAATATTTATAATGTTTTGTAAACAGCAGGACAAACCTCCCACTGCCACCATAGACTTGCCTGTACAGGACTCAGTTGCTGTCTGCTCCCACCAGGTAGGAATAAGGCAGACCCAATGCTATTTTCAGCCAGGGGCACCTCTTAGGTGCATTACCAAGCAAGACGGAGCATAGATTTCAAAGGAACACAGACAGCACAGCAAACAATTCTTAAAGTAGCACTCTATAAAGAGCCAAAATTGCTTCAAGGACTACGCCAACATCATTTAAAATTTCAGGGCTGTTGTTTCTTGTATCCCAGAAAGCTAATCCCCTCTGACAGCAGCCAGCCTCTTCAACTCAAACTCTGGCCTTTGGTTTTGGTCTCAAGTAATTAAAAACAACAGATTGCTTAAAAGATGGATTTTCCTTTCAAGCAGTTGTTTGCCCTATCCTGACAGAAAACTGGAACCCCAGGAGGACATAATATAATCTGTCTCCTCCCAAGTAGGAGATAGTTAATAATAATAACAGTAACTACAGCTTTTGGAGTCCTATTCTGAGCCCGGCTCTTTCACAGATATTAGCTAGCTAAATCCTCCTGATTATCTGCAATGGCAGGTATTATTTTCCTGGGGGCCTGAGGCTCAGAGACGTTAAATGACCCAATGGCGAGAATATGGTAGTAAGACATTAAAATATTTATCTAGCCAGGATTCATCCTAAATGCTGGTGGAGTGTTTAGACTTCTCAAAATGATATCCATGGGAATGGGGGCTGGGAATCCAAGTTCATCAGCCAAAGACTCTCTGTTTCTCTGCAGAAGAGACTTCTGTGATCCACTTATCCTGGAGCTGCAGTGGGGGAGAGATGTAAGCCAGGTAAGATTGATATTTTGGCAAGGCAGAAAAATCTTTCTACATTTGTCATGCAGTTTGTTAATCTTACCTTTGTTTGTCACTGTTCATATTTATCTGTGAATCATGTCCCTAGGAATACCTTCACCTGTGAGCCAATATTCTAGCAAAAGTGGCTGTCAAGTGCATTTTCCCATTGCTCTCAATATTAAAACGGAAATACATTGTGATAGAGGAAGAAAAATTTTGGATTCTGGTTATAACCAAATGATAATTTAGGTTATAGCACATTCTTGAAGAGCCTTCTTAAAAATATTTTCTTGTTTAAAATGAAATACAGGGGCTGGCCTCGTGCCTTAGCGGTTAAGTGCGCACGCTCTGCTACTGGCGGCCCGGCTTCGGATCCGGGCGCGCACTGACTCACTGCTTCTCCAGCCATGCTGAGCCTGCATCCCACATACAGCAACTAGAAGGATGTGCAACGATGACATACAACTATCTACTGAGGCTTTGGGGGGAAAAAAAAGGAGGAGGATTGGCAATAGATGTTAGCTCAGAGCTGGTCTTCCTCAGCAAAAAGAGGAGGATTAGCATGGATGTTAGCTCAGGGCTGATCTTTCTCACAATAAATAAATAAATAAATATAAAACTGTAAAAAAGAAAATGAAATACAATACTTGGTACATAAATAAGAACTCAAATGGACGTACAAAGATAGCCACAAAGTAAAATCAATGCTACTTAAACTATGAATACTACATCAGAAGTTCTTATTTTATATTACATTTTCTGCAGTGGCAGCAATAAAGAGGTAAACATTTCACCAGTCTCAAACATCTCAATGTTTTAAAATTTATATGTATTTTTCATTATTTTACTTAGCTTATTGCTTGAAATTGCATCACTTGATCTTATCAGATATCTTTTTCCAAGAACACCGGTAAACTCTTTTTGTTTATTTTCATATATATTTAATTACACTCTGCCTTTTCCCTAATGCATATTAGGAGGTTTACAATGGGTATATAAAATGCGGTATAGTGCCATAAGTTAACACTTGAATAAAGGAAATAAAATCAGGGACAAAGATTAGACAGAAATAGGACAAAAAGTGCCTGTTATTGTGACCCACACATATACTGGAATAGGGGATAAAGTAGGGAGGCAATTTGGCAGTAAGCTTGCCAGCAGCTAAGCGAAGAAGTTGTGGTCAGTTACACAGTTCAGAGTCCATAAGATAGAAAAAGACTGATGGCTCAGAAGAATTACATCTACACTTGGTCGTGAGATCAGGCAGGAATTTCTCCCAGGAGTCCTCATACAGAGGATGATGTGTGACATGGAAAATACATTCCTGACAATAACTTTAGAATCAGAAACTCTTTATAAGAAAGAGCTTTATCCTTTCTTGGCAATGCAGACTTACTCCAGTGTTTCTAGTGGAGCTCAAGTCCAAAAGCTTTCAGGCACCATGTAGGAGTTCGTTTACAATCACCCACGAGTTGATGTGGTCATTAGAAAGATGGTTTTAAGACAGGTAAAATGATCCATCATTGGATGTCCATAGCACATTGTTAGACTTACTGTTGGTTAAATATAATGTATTAGAAATGGGCACTCTTAGCTGCATCATTAGAGACAGGGCAGTTGTAGACGTTAGCATCTCTCACCCTTCTATATTCTGTTTATGATGCTGGGACTGGGTCCCTGAAAACCATAATTCTTCCCCAGCCCTGTCAACAAGGAGCTCAAGAGGGAGATGGAAAGACTTGGAGAGGAAGAAGGGACTTGCCCCTTCCTGTGTGTTTGCTGCTCCTTTCAGACCTGATTCTCCACCAAGCAGCAGCAGCCGGTTCCATAGAAGCAGTCGGTTCCAGTTTGCAATTTTTCCACCTTCCCAGAGCCGGAGGTACCAGCACAAGCATGCTGGTGCTCCCTCCTCAGACACCTGAGTCTCAGAGCTAGGAGGTCCCTCCTCTGACTCCTAAGGCACCAGCACCGGTCACGCAATACCTTCTTCTCAGAGGTTTGGGTCTTAGAGGGCCCATTCTCTAAGCTGCCAACTTCTAATAACCCCAACCTGTTTCCCAGCCTTAGTGGCGGAAGCTGCTTCTTGCAGTCATCACCTTTGAAATACACCAGCGTTTCTTTTTTATCTTTTCAGTTCTCAAAATCTGATTAATAATATTTTACTGATCTCGTTTCTGTTTCCAGGACTCTGACTGACACAGTGGTAAATACAAGATGACTTCAGAGGACCCCCCCAAATTCCGTAAATTGAGGAGTTGATGTTCCCTTAGAATAAATGTATAGTTTAGTTAATTAATTCCTTAAGTTCCTGATTTCTTATGGGTACCAGTAAAGGCGTTATCTTAGAAAATAACTTGTCTTTGACCATCTGTGAAGTGGTAGTAATTGACATGATCAAGGTTATAATACCCACCAGGTATGCACCATGTTGGTGGGTGCCCAATTTGTACCTATTTTTATACAGGCTAGGTATTTATGATTACATTTCATTAAGAGATTTACGTGCTCTTTGTAGGAAATTGGGGAAAAATGGGAAAGCATAATAAAAAGAGTTTTAATCATTTGTAATCCCACCATACTAGGTTATATTTTATTATCATTATGTATGTATATGTTAAGTATATTTATATATAAAATATATTTAATATATTAAATAGGCATACATTTTTATAAGCGCATTTTTATTCAATCAACACGTTAAGATTTTTTGAGATATTCTCAATCTATTGCATCTTTTTAGATGAGATGATGTAAAATTATGCCCACAAAAACAAAGCCTCAAGTGTAGTTTTGAATATATAGTATTATTAATTTGTATTCACTTTTAATTCAGAGGCCTTTTAAAGAAGAAGAAGAAAAAGTGAATGTCTGAGACGGGGATGGTGAATAGGCTCCATCACGTGTGCCCACAGCATTGGTTGCATAGACCCCCACAATTGCAGGAGATTGGGGTGCTCTCAGTGGGCCAAAGTACTGGGATCTATTAGCAAAATCTTCAGTGGGGGTGGTGGCACATGAGGCATGTAACTGCTAGCCATGTTCCAAGGTATGTCTTTGATCTTGCAAAGTGGAGTCTCGGGGCCAGCCCAGTGGTGTAGTGGTTAAGTTCGGCACACCCTGCTTTGGCAACCCAGAGTTCATGGGTTGTGCAGACCTACACCACTCATCAAGCCATGCTGTGGCGGCAACCCACATCCAAAATAGAGGAAAGTTGGCAGAGCTGCTACCTCAGGGCCAATCTTTCTCAAGCAAAAAGAGGAGAATTGGCAACAGATGTTAGCTCAGGGCCAATCTTCCTCCCAAAAAAGCAAAACAAAAATAAATAAAGCAAAATGGAGTTTCTTTCATTTACCATGAGTTCACAAAAGAACTCTGCTCAAGTGAAGACTTTATTCATTTATCTAATAATAAACACACCTAGTGTATTTTGGTTATCTATTGCTAAACAAATCACCTCAAGTCTTAATAGTGTAAAATAACACTCATTTATCATGCTCATGATTCTGTGGGTCAAATATTCAGGCGGGACACAGAGAGAACAGCTCATCTCTGCTCTATGATGTCCAGGGTCTCAGCTTAAGAGGCTGGAATGGCTCCACTGGGGCCACTATATGTCCAAAGCCTTGGTTTATGCTGTAATCTGGGTTTCTCGGTTCTTCTCCACGTGGTGTTTGCTAAGGCCAAATGTACAAGGTGCCTTCTTTGTTCACGTGTCTGGCTCTTGGGCTGAGATAGTAGGAACAGACGGGAATTGGCTAGCTATCTTTCTCTCCAGGCAACCTCTCCAAGTGATTAGCTTGGGCTTCCTTACAGCATGGCAGTCCCAGAGGAGTCAGACTTCTTTCATGGTGACTGGCTTCCCCTAAGCAAGCATTCCAAAAGTACACAGTGGAAGACTTAAGGCTTCTTATGACTGATTCTGAAAATTCATGCAGCATTATTTCTGTCACATTCTGTTGGTTACACAAGGTCAGTCCACATTCAACGTGGGGGATACTATATTGGGAGTTGAAGTTCTTTGAGGACACATTGTTGAGGAATAGTTACAACTTAGTATTTTGCATATCAGGCTCTTTCACTTGAGTTATCTTATCTGACACTCACTATACTCTATAAGGTGGAAGTTTCAGGATGCTCATCATTGAAAACAGAAGATAGATAAAAACCAGGAGGATCCCATGGTTTTCCAAGCTAAGAGGTCTTTTACCACTGGTAAATCCATGCTTGGGAGTATTTTTCTCAGAGAGTATGTATCATACTTGAAAATCCAAGTCACAGGATAAGAAGCAGAAGCAAACAATTGGGTGTTAGAGATGGAAGGTATTGGAGAGGACAGCTCAGAGAAGAGAGAATGTAATTAATTACCAAATATTGTATAAAAGGATATCAGTTGTTGGAATAGAATTGGGAGCCCAGAAATAAAACCACACATCTATGGACAGCTGATCTTCGACAAAGGAGCCAAGAACATACAATGGAGAAAGGAAAGTCTCTTCTATAAATGGTGTTGGGAAAACTGGATGGCCACATGTAAAAGAATGAAAGTAAACCATTACCTTACATCATACACAAAAATTAATTCAAAATGGATTAAAGACTTGAATGTAAGACCTGAAACTATCAAATCCTTAGAAGATAATATAGGCAGTACACTCTTTGACATCAGTGTAACAGTATCTTTTCAAATATCATGTCTACTCAGGCAAGGGAAATAAAAGAAAAAATAAACAAATGGGACTACATCAGACTAAAGAGCTTCTGCAAGGTGAAGGAAGCCATGAACAAAACAAAAAGAAAATCCACCAACTAGGAGAAAATATGCAACTATATATCCAATAAGGGGTTAACTTCCAAAATATGTAAAGAACACATACAAGTCAACAACAACAAAAATGAACAACCTGATCAAAAAATGGGCAGAGGATATGAACAGACATTTTTCCAAAGAAGATAAACATAAGGCCAACAGGCACATGAAAAGATGTTCAACATCACTAATTATTAGGGAAATGCAAATCAAAACTACAATGAGATATCATCACACACTCATCAGAATGGCTATAATTAACAAAACAAGAAATAACAAGTGTTGGAGAGGATGTAGAGAAAAGACAACTCTCATACACTGCTGGTGGGAGTGCAAACTGGTGCAGCCACTACGGAAAACAGTATGGAGATTCCTAGAAAAATTAAAAATAGAAATACCATATGATCCAGCCATTCCACTATTGGATATTTATCCAAAGAATATGAAATCAATAATTCAAAAAGATTTATGCACCCCTATGTTCATTGAAGCATTATTCACAATAGCCAAGATGTGGAAGCAACCCGAGTGCCCATCAACAGATGAATGGATAAAGAAGATGTGGTATATATATACACACAATGGAATACTACTCAGCCATAAAAGAGATAAAATTATGCCATTTGTGACAACATGGATGGACCTTGAAGGTATTATGCTAAGCGAAATAAGTCAGACAGAGAAAGACAAATACCATACGATTTCACGCATACGTGGAAGATAAACAAACACATAGATAAGCAGAATAGATTAGTGGTCACCAAAGGAGAAAGGGGTGGCAGGAGGGCAAGAGGGGTAAAGGGGCACATATGTATGGTGACGGATAAAAACTAGACTATTGGTGGTGAACACAATGCAGGCTATACAGAAACTGAAATATAATAATGTACACCTGAAATTTACACGATGTTATAAGCCAATATGACCTCAACAAAATAATTAAAAATAAAATTAAAAAGAATATCGGTTGTGAGAGGGAGATGTAGGGCAGTTTGGAACTGAATCTGTGAACACTGCTCATAATAGGGTCCATTTTCATAGAATTTGTACATGAGTCTAGGAGAAGTGATGTTAAAGAAAACCAACCAGAGCAGACATTTAGGAAAGCCTTTATTATCTGCATTTTATAAATGAAGGAAGAAAGCACATTAAGTGACTTGCCCTCAAATACATAGCTAGTTAAGTGGCAGAACCAGGATGAAAGCTCAGATTGCACAACTAGAAGTAGGTGCCTTTTTTTCTTCTGTATCATGAGATCTCCTAAACCAGACATCGTATACTGTGCCAGTTCAAGTTCCTGAGTGTAAATACAAAAACTTGCTCTGGCTAGTGTATACAGAAAAGAAATTTATTGGAAAGCTCTCAGGTAGCCTACTGAGTGGATTAGAAAGCTGGAAAATTTGTTTCAGAAAATATTAACTGAGAAAGTCATGGTCAAGCCACAGGAAGAGACTGGTTGAGGCATTAGCATTGGAATTCGTGGCCTTTGGACCCTTATAGCAAGAAGCAGTGTTCCACCGCTGTTCTATTAATGTCACTGATCACAATGCTAGTGAATATCTTGGAGTCTGCGTCATCCCTCAAGATCTAAAGTCCCGGTGGGAGCATCTGATCAGCCAAATCTCAGTCACATGCTCAAGCAGCCAGGTGGTTGTTTAGAAAAGAAACATCTAGTCCTGTGTGCCAATCTCTTACCAAGGCACATATGTGGTGGAGCGGGTCCCCTAAAATGAAATAGGGTTTTGATTACTGGCTAGCCAGAAATAACAGCAAGTGTCTGCTATACACAGTTTTACCTGCAGTGACCTCATTTTCCTGCTTTATTTGAAGTCCCAAATGGAACACACCATTCTCTTTGGAAACATGTAATAGTTTGAGGCAAGGATGCTAGGAGATGAAAGAGAGGAGTGCCCTAGCAAGTCCAGGATATTGGTGAGTGCAGCCCACATGCTGAGGCCTATTCTCTGCCCTCTTCAGCTGGTAAATGAAGGAAAGAGAAAGAGAGGAGGGAAATGCTGAAGGCTGGGACTTGTCCCTGTGCCCATGACAGCAATGCCTGTGTTTACTTGTCTATCAATGTAAAGCAATCAGAAAAGATGATGGTGTGCAATTCAATATTACATCAGCCTTCTTTGAAGCCAAGATTGCAACAGGATGGTCTGAGTAAGAATTGCATTTTTCAGAGTGACATGCAAGAAGGGCTTTCAGTGAATTCCCCACATGACATCCTTAGCAGACTATGAGAGTCTGATGTGTGCAGTCTAGCAAGCCATTCTCTGTAGACTATAAGAGAAGGTTCGGAATGGGATGGGAGTGGAGAGCAGGACAATAGTTTTAGGGGCTTTGGGATTTAATCAGAGGAAGGGAGTAAGTACGTATTGACTTGCTTCATAAAACCAACAGGGAAATTCAACAAGGGAGTCAATACGAAAGGGAACTCCAGGGTCCAGATTAAGTTGAGAGGAGAATTACTCAGAGGAGCTCATGAGTGAATTTGGCTAAAACAGAGGTAAAAACAAACTCAGACAATGAGTCAAGGTTTTGTTAGCAGAGAGAAGTTGAACTAAAGAGATAGGATGAAAAGAGCAGAATGAATGAGTAGGTCCATTACGAGGGGAAGAGAAAGACTAGAACAAGGAGCCAGTTATAGAATAAATATGGGGGGAGGGTGAAATAGGAAAATCAATTCTTCAACATTGTATGAAATCACCTAGCACGTCTAGTCTGAGTGGGATCAAGTCCTGGAAAAGGCAAAACAGACTGAAACCAAGCGTTTTCTATGTGTCTCACACCAGCCAAATGCTCCTCTATATTTTACAGATGGGCAAATTGAGGCTGAGAGATGTTAAATCATTTGCACCAGAACATATATTTAGCAGTGGGCTAGTAAGGATTTAAGCCCAAATCTGTGTGATTCAAGATCCAGGCTCTTTTCACTTTACAATGATGACTGTTGTTTTCAGAAAATTTAAATTCAGTAATTATCTGCTCTTGCATTTATTTCCAACCTAAGCATTCAGTAGAAGAGAGAGGATGCTCTTGAGATTCTTAGTAACTTTAAAGGAAACAAAGACTATATGAGCACCATTTTGGTGGGGAGAGAAGTAGAATGAAGAGACCAGTAAGTTCATTCCTTCCAATTCCCCTTTTCTCCACATATAGGCGATCTATTCATATTTTAAGACTTTTTAAAAATTATTCAACTAATGCTGGTATGGGAGAGACAGATGGCACTCTCCAAAGATTTGTGCTCCTTTCCTTGGTGTAGGCTTGTTGCTGGGATGAGGCTGCCCAACCAGGGCAGCCCCCATTTTATGTAAATAGAGCCATGTAACTAGTTAATTCCAGGCCAAGGTCATTAAGAAAGATGTGTGCCTTCTTCATCATTTCTCTTTCTTTCTCTTCCAACTAGATATTAGCACCCAGGATGATATCGGAAACCATTGAAGACAGCAGATCCTCTGTCAGCCTGACTCCTGAGTAGCTACCACCATCTCCACCCTCTTCCTCTCCCCAATCAGGAAGATCAGTATTAACCTATTACTTGAGTAAAAAAACAAAGTTTTACTTTGTGTTAAACCTTTGATATTTGGGGGTTTATTTGTTATAGTAGCTGGCATTGCCTGAACTAACACAATTGAATTAAATTATCCAGGCTCTTTAATGCCCTTGCTTCTCTTTCTGTCTTATTTCAGTTTTGATGCTTTCTATTAGAACTTGCTTAGTTATTTGAACTCAATTCATGAACCTGAGGGCCTGTAGCTCATAGCTCACTTTTCCACAGCAGAGTTAGTCCATTTGTTACTCACTGAGCAAGTATTTAATAAACATGTATCCTGTATTATTTGTTAAGAGCCATTTGGGACTATGAGTAAAATTTTTTAAATGTCCTTTTAGAAGTGACTAACACAATGATGTTAACTACAGAGATATTAAGGCAACACTGCTCATAATAGCAAAAAATAGGAAAATATATAAATGTTCAAGAATAGAAAAGTGGATAATTAAGTCCATAGTACATTTGTCTAATAAAACACTAAGAATTATTTTTAAGGGGACCTGAGTTTGAACTTTATTTGGTAGGAACTTGGAGATCACTGAAACTTTTCTAGAAGATAAAGGAAATGATCAAATAGTACTTTAGCAAGAAAAAGCAGCAAGTAGTATGTAGGGTCAACTGCATTAGTAAGACAATTAAGGGTGAGATGACCAGTTGCCCTCAGTACTTGTTCTCCTTTTCTTTTCTTAGCAAGAGAACTCCAGAGTATTAGCTGATCAAACAGCAGCCCTGCTAAAGTCAATACTTCCCAGCCTCCCTTCAGATAGGTGTGCTCATGCAACTAAGTTCTGGCCAGGAGTTGCTTTAACAGGAGATAAGACTGGGGTGTCACACCTATCTTTCTCAAGCACCTCCCATTAAGATATCTTGGCCAGATGGTGAAAGTCAACCCATTGCCTTCATAGCTAAGCCTATTGTTTCAATGACCATAAGATATCAAGTTGAGAAAGACAGGGCAGCATAAATAGAACACATAGGCCAGTAATTGCCAGAATTTTCAAGCACAAAATTTGTGCTTGAGCTGCAAAGAAGCTGCATGCTCTTGACATGGCAGTGCCTTTTCTCTGTCTGGATGGTCTTGATCTTCTCTCAGTCCCTTACAATGCCCTGCAGGCATTCTCTCATGGACAGGATCTGTTTTTAAACGAACACACATCGAAGTCCCATTGAAGCTTGTTAGAAATTAAGACCCCTAACCTTGGGAGGTTTGAGTTCCCACAAGGAAATCCTCTCACAAATTCCCTCTTGCTCTGCACTCTTTCAGCTCTTTTATAGCCTCATGTGAGTGAGGAAGTTCAAAAGTTGCGTCAATAGTTTACAGACATGGTAGGTCCATCTCTCAACCAACGATGAGATAGAGCATCTGTTATCTTGCCTTAGCCGAAACTGAGACAGGACAAATTCTGTTTTAACACACAATGCCACGAATAACAGAAAGCCATAAGCCTAAGAAAGCAAACAAAGAAATCAGCAAAATTTCTTAAAAGGATATAAGATTAAAGAAGAGTGCCCTATAGGACCTAAGGGCAGGAATACAGCCAGACTTAGGAATAGAAAGGAACCTGGTGCTGGGAAGTCAGGACCCAGGGATACTGGCTCTGGAGTCTGAGTTGCTGGCTCCTGCTTCTCTCTGAATGACTGTTTTATTCTTTTCTCTCAGCATATTTTCTTTTCCTGGTATTCACTCTACCTGGTTGAAGGTGTAGAATTCAGAACTTTATAGTTCTTACATATCCTATATTCCAGGAATTAATCTAAAGTGAATTAGAATTTCTCAGTCTTACTCAAATCCTAAAAGACAGACTGTGATTGGCCTCGCTTGGACTGAGTGTCCAAAGAACTATAGATACAGCGGTAGTGGATAAACATAGCTTCCTGAAACCCATCCTGTGAGTGAGAGATTGATGGTCGTTGGTCATTTTGAGCTGGACAGACATTCCAAAAGTACTTTCTTCATGTGATGGTAATAGATTGTGGGAAATTGAGAAATATTGTGGAGATAGAATCAACAGGCCTTGGAAGCCAACTGAATGTAAAGGCAGAGGAAAAGGAGTCAAAGATGCTGAAGGTAGAGTCAAAACAACACAGAGGAGAGCAGGGCCACTGATTTAAATAGTGAACAAAAGTGATGGATAATGGTTCCATTTGGATATTTTGAGTTTAAGATTCTGATGTGACATCTGAATGGCAGCTGGTAAAATAGGCTAGAATTCAAGACAGAGGTGAGAGCTGGAGATATTCATTTTTTCATTTATTTAAACTGAGGAATTGATTGAGTACCTTCTTTGTGGCAGGTGTTCTTTTACTCCTTGAGAATATAGCAATGAACCGACAGACGAGTGGTCCTAACCCAGGTAATTGTGTCCTTCATGGTTTTATTAATAGGCATGAGAAACTCTATGAACCTCTTCAAATAATGAAAAAATTCATATGTGTTATGGACTGAATGTTTGTGCCCCCACAAAATTCATATCTTGAAATCCTAACCCCCAATGTGATTTTATTAGGAAGTGGAGCCTCTGGGAGGTAGTTAGGTCATGAGAGTGGAGCCTTCATGAATAAAAATAGTGCTCTTATAAAAGAGGCCCGGAGACCTCTCTTGCCCCTTCTTCCCTGTGGGAGACACAGTGCAGGACACAGTGAGAAGACAGTGGTCTATGAACCAGGAAGCAGGTCTCCATCAGACATAGAATCTGCTGACACCTCAATCTTGGACTTCTTAGCCTCCAGAACTCTGAGAAATAAATGTTTGCTGTTTAAGCCATTCATTCTGTGTTTTTCTTTCATTATAGCAACCCAAATGGACTAAAACAATATGTATATGCTTAAGCGTATTTTTCTGAGGAAAAAATCCCTGATTTTCAATAGAATCTCAAAAGAGTGCACGACTCCAAAGATGTGAAGAATTACAGGTACAAAACTGTATTTAGGCATTAAAAGAAAATACATAGAATGAACAGAAGCTGTTCATTGACAATGTCCCGATTATTACCAATGTTGACAGTGTGGGAGAATGAAGAGAAACCAGAAAAGGAGCAGTCACAGACAAGCTAACAGAATAAGATTTGAAACATTACCTAACATATTGTATTTTTCCTTCTTGCTAATTCCTTTTTATGCGTAGTTGACTATAAACCCTGAGGCTGAGGCTTAATGTGTTAAGGAAATAAAGAAAAAGGGGCGGGGGGGGGGGATCTCAGCAAGAAAAAGAGATTATTCTTTTTGAGTTCCAGAAGAGGCTCTTGAAAGCCAGTGATAGAGACACTAACATTGAAAGAGAAAGCTTTTTTTTTAACCTTCTCCCACAGCTAAGACTCTGGTGGACTCAGAGTACTTTCTTCTTTAAACTATAGAATCTATAAGAACTTATGATCATTCAAGAGCAGATTTTGCACCATAGAAAGAGAAGTAGAAATCCTTTCTGGGCTGAGGCAAGGAGAATCCTGGAGAGGAATGGGAAACTAGAGCAAGAGAGTTGGGATGCCATTGTGAGCTCTTGTCCCAGGGTCACAATCTGGGTGGGAGATAGAGATGCCCAGATGGATTTAGGGGTTGAAAAACAAGGATTCCTGTGTTCCTTTTTCAAATTCTGGAAGGAGATAGGTTTGCCAAGTGTCTTCTGTCAACACAAAGTAGCCAGAGGGACAGTGGAAATGTTTTCTGGGCAGGTCTAGACAGAGTGTGGATTGAGATAGCCTCTCCCCACTCTCTGCACCCACGTCCCAGCCTCTTTAGATTTCCTTGAGAAATCTGAGAGATCCCAAAGTGTTTTGTGTGGCTAATAAAGCATCAGAAATAGCTGACAGTTGAGAAATAGTCTTCCTGCAAGGGGTTACCACAAAAAATAACAAACCAAAATGACGGTCATTAAAATATAAAATGAGGGCCTGCCCCAGTGGCCTAGTGGTTAAGTTCGGCGCACTCTGCTTTGGCGGCTGGGGTTCGGTTCCGAGTGTGGACCTACACCACTCATCTGTCAGTGGCTACGCTGTGGTGGCAGCTCACATACAAAAAAAAGAGGAAGATTGACAGCAGATGTTAGCTCAGAGCAAATCTTCCTCAGCAAAAAAATAAGAAAATAAAATGAGACAAGGAGAGCCTTTAGCAGAAGCTGCAGGGTGGCCAGCCAAAGCCATGAATGAAAGGAGGATGTGACTAAGTCTGAAAGGATCACAGTGCCAACCATTGTGAGGTAGGAGTGAGTCAATAGAGGCACACTACCGAATTTCCAGGAGCAGTCACCATGTACTAGCAGAGCAAGAGAACAAGAGTGTCATCAAAAGCAAATTGCAACAGAGACAGTCTCTAGCATACAAGAAGCAAAGGTAAAAAGCCCCTCAGAGCTTAGATTATTCTGGAGAGAAGGAAAAGAAAATGCAGAAGATGAGAATCAAAGAGATTTGTGCTTTCATACCACAAAGCCTCAGTGATACTGATTTGATAAATTTAAGTTTTTCACCATTAATGGATATGAAAGTCACTAGGTTCATTTGGAATGAAATAAAATTTCATCTTTATTTTCTTAAGCTACATGGTGTGTAAAATTTATACCTGCTACTGTAGAAGTTACATCAGGAAAGTCCAGTGTCAGAGGAGACTGTCAGAAGAGGGTTTCAAGAAAGATAAATGGATAAAGAAAATGTGATATATATACACATAAATATTTTCAGCATTGACAAAGAAGGAAATCCTGCCATTCACAACAACATGGTCGAAACTGGAGGACATTACGCTAAGTGAAATAAGCCAGACACAGAAAGACAAATACTGCATGATCTTACTTACGTGTGGAATCTAAAAAAGTCAAATACACAAAAGCAGAGAGTAGAATGGTGGTTACAGCAGCTGGGAGGAGAGGGAGATGGGGAGATGTTGGTCAAAGGATACGAAGTTTCAGTTAAGTAGGATGAATAAGTTCTGGAGATCTAATGTACAGTGTGGTGACTATAGTTAATAATACTGTACTGTATACTTGAAATTTGCTAAAAGAGTTTGTGTTCTCACCAAAACAAATAAAAGATAACTATGTGGAAAAAAAAAGAGCACGTGATCAGCCCCAACAAATCCTGAGAAGATTGAACGAGAAGTTTTGTCCCGTGGTGAGAGTAGAAGTGTGACTGCAAGTAAGGATTGAGTGAGTGGTCAATGGGGAAAGTGAATATTTCAAAAAAAAATAGCAATTAAAGAAAGATGAACAATAGCAAAGATCTCCTAGCCTCAGTTTTCTTATCCATGAAGTAAAGGGAAATAATACACAAAAATGTAGAATTAATGAAATAATGTGTGAAACATACTTAGCAGAGTGTCTGACACAAAACAGATGCTTTATAAGTATTAGTTTTCTACCCTTATATTCCAACCTCTTTTCTTTCCCTTCTGGGAATGAGAATGGAAGAAGTCAGCATCCTTCTTCAAATATTCTTACGTCTGTTTGAGCATCATTATTGTCACCCTCAGCCTTGTTTATTTCAAGAAATAGTACATACTCAGACATAATAGGGTAGGGCTAAGAGGGGTCTTAGATCACATCACTTTAACTTAAGAAAGTAGGGGTTCAGGTGAATGAAGTGAGGTCTCTACAATGACGTGAATAGGTGATAGACCCAGGACTAGAACTAAGGTTATTATTTTTCAGTCTAATCTTCTTCCATTTACAATTTGACTTATTTTCTGAATGGCCATGCTTGCTTTATTAGTTCAGTTTTCAACTTATACAAACACCAGCATGGTTCAGATCCCATGTACCTTACACATTGTTTAAAGTGTTGGATTTAATCAACACTCAAAAGATACCAAACAATATCCCTCTCTCTTTTTTTTTTTTTTTTGTGAGGAAGATCAGCACTGAGTTAACATCTGATGCCAATCCTCCTCTTATTTTTTGCTGAGGAAGATTGGCCCTGAGCTAACATCCATGCCCATCTTCCTCTACTTTATATGGGACGCCGCCACAGCATGGCTTGACAAGCTGTGCGTCGGTGTGCCCCCGGGATCTGAACTGGCGAACCCTGGGCTGCCGCAGCGGAGCATGCGCACTTAACCGCTTGTGCCACCGGGCTGGCCCCACAACAACCCTCTCTTAAGTCACCCTCACCTACATGGCATAGCCATGTGGCTTGACCTGAGCAGCTCTTCATTAAACATGGGTCACTACCTTGTGATCAGTTCAATCTGGCATCAGGAAACTCCTTCAGGTGTGGAGGGAAGACCAAAGACCATCTTTAGTGCACGTAGGGTGTTTGGCACCATTAAGGCGTGTGTATCTCTAAAGACAAATTAAGATAAAGAGAAGCTAAGAGAGACCAGACTCCATTTCTTTTTCATCCTAATGAATATTCTTTATTGTTATTACTTAAGATGGCTGCATCTTTTTAGAACTTCGGATTTCCCCTCCATGAACTGTGCTGAGCTCCTAATCGCTCAGGTAGTTAGTAGGAATAAAAACAGTTGGGTTTAGCCCATGGGAGGTGCTGACATCAGACTGGAAGGAGAGAGAGATCAGGATATTTCTTCCCCACTCTCCTCTTTTGGTGGGCAGTTTGGGTGCACTGTCATGGGTGTGCTGTGCTGGAAGTTATTCATTATACGTAGTTTGGTATCTTTTGAGTTTGGATTAAATCTCCTCAGAACTATTTCCCCTCTTCTCTGCCTTGCTAGAGGCCCTAGGAGACTGACCTCTGTGGACTGTTTTACTTGAATGTCCTTTCCTTTTGCCTTCCAGTTAGGTTCAACCAATGGGAGGTATCAGGAGGAGATCAGGCGACGGTATTTCTTCCTTGTTCCCTCCTTTTGGTGCTGCGGTTACAGCTCCTTCCTCTCTTGACTACAGCTCCAGTCAGACAGCCCCTCCTCTATTGCTCCAGTTCTCTTAGTCTCCCATAACACTATTTCCACTCCTATAGGTCTAGGGATGGAATGGCTTCCCAATGTGCTTGTTGAATTCCTTAACTATGTCTACTCCTCTGTAAAGGATCCTTTCATTAAAATTACTTCAATTAAAACATCTGAGAGGAATTCCATTTCCTACTGGGATCCTGACTGACACATCTGGGAATGTAAGACATGACCAAAAGTCGAAATACTACACCTCATTCCACAGGAGATTTGAGACAAGAGACCCTCAGATGGAAGAATGAGAGCCGGCATCTGGGAAAAGTGGGATGGTCAATCCTTAGGACAGGGTGAGGACCCTGAAAGAAGAAAATGATGAGCTTGAGCTAATAAATCCACTAAGATCAAGAAACGTCCCTCAGGATCTTACACTGGCAGTTCTGGTCATACTGGTCATCTTCTTCCGGTTCCTGGAATCCAAAGTCTAGTTGAGTCCTTGGAACATGGCATTTCCACATCCTATAACAAAGCTCACTCTTCCATCCTCCTCATAGCTATCTCCTTAACCTCAGGCCTGGGTTTTGATATCACCTACTCAGTGAGCCTCTTCTGACTGGGCTATCTCAGGTGGGAAAATCCTCGTTATTCTAGATATCAGCTCATTGTTTGTGTCCTTTATAAGGTTTATAACAATTTGTAATTATTTTATGCATTTGTTTGTGTACTCTTTTTTGTCTGTTTTTCCCACCAGAGTGTAAGTTTCATAAGGATAGGGACTATGTCTGACTTGTTCAACATTATATTCCCAGAGCCTAGAATAGAGCCTGGAAGATGAAATATAATCAGTAAATATTCATTGAATAAGTGAATGAATGAATGCATGAATGAGAGAGAGAGAAAAAAAAGATGGCATGCATACTATATTTTTACCTTTACTCCCACTTAATTGTAGCAGGTTATGTAAGCCATTATTCTTTGAAACTATCACTGTGCTCCAAAAACTCATTCTGCAAATACAAGCAAAAATAGCCAGAAATGCTTGAGCTAAGAACCAGGTTAACTGGGGTGCAGTGAAAGGAACACAGGCTTTGGACCAATAGTCATGGGATAAATCCCACGTCCCTTAGTCAGTAGCTCTTTGGCTTTGGCCAAGTCATTTACTATTTCTGAGCCTCAGTTTCTTCATCTGCCCATGGAGATAATAATTATAACTTGTGTGATTGATAGGCAAGGCACTTAACATCAGTGTACACTCAGTAGATGCTACTATTAATGGCAATACAATTACTCTTTAATAAAATGTTGTTGTTGGGGCTGGCCCAGTGGCGCGGCGGTTAAGCGCACATGTTCCACTTTGGCGGCCCAGCGTTCTCAGGTTCGGATCCTGGGCGCGCACCAAGGCACCGCTTGTCAAGCCATGCTGTGGCAGCATCCCATATAAAGTGGAGGAAGATGAGCACGGATGTTAGCCTAGGGCCCATCTTCCTCAGCAAAAAGAGTGGGATTGGCATCGGATGTTAGCTCAGGGCTGATCTTACACACACACACACACACACACACACACAAATGTTGTTGTTTATATTTTCATTTGTCACCAATCTCATCTGTCCTGTTCACAGTTTTATTTATCGTGCTGACACTTTCAGACACTCAATAGATATTTGCTGAACGAATGTTGAATGAATGAATATTTGTGCTTTAAGAATAGTAGTTAAAATAGGTAAGACTTAGACATTCTGATAAGCACTGTATATACGTCATCTCATTTTACATCTGCATGAAGTGGATACTATATTTTTCCCCATTTAATAAATAAAAGAACTAAACGTTAGAGAGAAAAAGTAAGTTACTAAGTAAAGAATTTAAATGCCTCCACCTCCTATTCCATCAACTCCACCTCTTTATGAGGAGGACAGGTATCAGGAGCTTAGCATGCCCCTTCCAAAAGGCTGCCAAATCATAACGTCAGTGTTTATAAATTGAATGATAACTTCTTTGGGGATTTTCACAGGTCCTAAATCTAATCTGTTTTATATTGCATTTCCAAGGCCATTTAGTGCATTATGCACCTCCATTCCAAACCTGCATATTATAATAGGTAAGAGCTTTGAACAACACTGTAGCCACTAAAAGACTACATTGCAGAGTGAATAAATTATTTTTATTTATTTATTTATTTTTCAAGCTCTTTTTTTTTTGAAGAAGAACACTGGCCCTGTGCTAACATCTGTTGCCAATCTTCCTCTTTTGTTTTTTCTTTTTTCTCCCCAGAGCCCCAGTACATAGTTGTATATCCTAGTTGTAGGTCCTTCCAGTTCTTCTATGTGGGACACCACTTCAGCATGGCTTGATGAGTGGTGAGTAGGTCCACGCCCAGGATCTGAACCAGCGAACCCAGGGCCACCGAAGCGGAACTCACGAATTTAACCGCTATGCCACCAGGTCGGCCCCTGAATAAATTATTAATTTTACTTATAACACATTAAAAATGTCTTAAAATGAGATATCCTTGATACCTAATTTTGGTGGCTCAGCTAGATCTCTGATATATAACCAGCATAATTAAAGAGGATAGGACTTGGAGCTACATAGAACCGGATTTGTAGTCTGGCTCCTGCACATATTAAACAAATGAGCCTGTCCAAGTTTCTTAGGCTCCTTGAGCCCCAGTTTCTGATCTGTAAAATGGAGTTAATAATGCCAATGTCACTTAGTGGCTACAGGTATTAAATAGATAAACTACACGAAAGCAATTTGCAGAGTCTAGCAAATGGTGAAATTCTATGCAAATGCTCAATATTCTCCCCTTTCATTATTTTTCCTACTGTCTTAACAATTAAGTAAATATTCTATATTTGGTATTTTTCACCATTATTTTTACTTAGTCTTCAAGGTCAAGGTAAAGTACTTTAATTCAGCAGTTTTGGAGAAAGTTCTACTGCCACTTTTTTTGTGTGTCTTTTTTTCAATAAACTACAAAACTTAGCTTTCAGATTTATAGATCACATTGTTGTAAACAGAGCATTCACTAAAATATAAACATGGAATACCTAGAATCTTTGATATTTGTCTCTCAACATATTATGGGTATATTAAAACTCCTTGGATTTGCTAAAATCTTTCCAGAATTTAGAGGGTTTGGGTTGGTTGGGTTTTTTCCCCTCAAAGCCAGAGGTGGAGGATTATGTTATCTAAAACCAACAGGAAATGATTCAGTTCAGGGTAATCTCTGAAACCTCAGGTTCAGAACCTTTTATCAGAAGGTGTTTCCCTTGTTGATTCATTCATTCAAATATGTACTAAGCATCAGTTATGTGTAGTGCTCCGTGCAAGGCACTGAGGTAAGCAGTCCATGCCCTCAGGGACTCTCTAATCTGGAAGGAGAGAAAGCACGTATGTATTTAAGTAGCCATAGTGCAAGGTAAACTTTGGTAAGAGCCGCAAGGATGTTGAGGCAGAGTATTATGGGATTTCAAAGGAAAAAATTGTTTTCCATTGAGGGGAGATGGAAGAACTCTTTATGTTTGGTGAATGGTAAAGGAAGAGGTTAGAGGATGTTGCCATTAGGCCAGACACTGGAAATGCATTAGTGATCTAGAATCTCAATTATGAGGAAAGACAGCTTAGGTGACTGTGGTACTTCAATCCCAGGAGCCTCGAAGGATCCAAAGACTGTCAATCACGGGTCCATATGGGAGAGCACTTCTGTGTACTTGGTCCAACCTCAGTTACGGTGTGAGTCACATTGCATTCTGGCCATTTATTTTTCTGACTTCCTGGCTATCTGATGAACTCCTGGAGGGCAGAGACCATGTCTTCCTTTTCCAGTACATAGCCAGGCTCTAGCAAATTATGGACACTCAACACATGATTGTGTTATAGAAAGGAAGACCTACCAAACCAGAGAAGCCAGAAAGGAAGAATGGATTTCAATGTTTCCTGTGTAGTTTAAATTCCTCACAAACAGAAGTTTTGGGGTCTGGCAAGGATAGTGCACTCAGGTCATGCAGGCAGGAGGCCAAGGCTGGACTACTTCCAGAATAGGCTAGAGTTGGCTGGGCTACAGTGGCACACTGAGCCCGAGAAGGCAGAACTGCAGCATTGCTCAGCCTTGCTCAGTGAAGAAAGCTGTAGTCTTCGCTCCTAGCCTCTGGTTTGAGGTTAGTGGTGGTGACAAGAGGCTTGAATTCAGGCATGTAAGTGTGAAGATGCCTAAATGAGAGAAAAAAAAATTAGAGTGAAGAATTGACTCAAGAGTAATAGCTTAGAGAATTAGTTTCATTTTTCTCCCAAATCTTTTGACTACATATTCTTCTTAAGGGGTTAAATGATAATCTGAAATTCTAAAGGGGTAAACAGATAATTCTTAAAAAATAATATAGAAGAGTAATTTTGGTAAGCTCTAGGCTCTTTTATCTCTTCTGAAAGGTAAGATATTGACAAAAACATACCATTGGCCACCTAACTTGTTGCTGTAAGAATTCAGAGTCACGAAAAATTTCTAACCCTGGGGAAAATGCTATCTCTAGACACTCCTCCTTTTCAGTATAAATTTAATTTTAGGCACAATTAGTTGGCTCAGTGCACACTACTTTCCAGAATACAAGAAAGGAGCTCAAAGAAGAGACCAATAGAGCAGACTGTATATTCAAGGGCAGAAATTTAGTCAAGTGTCTCTCATATTAAGCTTCTTAGACCAGCCCACATGGGAATCATCTAGCAAGCAGATTAAAATGCAGATTCATCAGCCCCATCTAAGACTCAATTAATCAGAATCTCTTGGAAAAGCGTTCAGAAATCTGCATTTTAAACATATACCCCCAAATGAGTCTGGTGTACACTAACGTGTGAATTGCTGCCACATTCTGCAGCCTTCATGAACCAACAGTGCCTCTCCTTGTCTTTGAAGATTAAGCTTCTAAACCCACGTTTTCTAAGGCCTCTTTCTGTTATCAGCGTGGAGCAAGGAGCTGGAGGAAGTATAGGCAAGGCTGAAGGAGACAAAAGAGGCATCAAAGGTTCGTGCACGCAGAGTTGTTAGAGTCATCCTAGGAGTTAAAGACAGGGGTCAGAACAAGTGGGAAATCATAATTTTGGCAGACAGACAAAGCTGATAAAAAGAGGAGGATGCAGTTGCCAAATGCCTAATCAATGTATGTGGTTAAAACTACAAGCTAAAAATGAGGAAGCAGATCCACAAAAACTTAAGAGGGCCAGGCAAGTCAGGGAAGAGGAAGACCAGATTTGGGACGGCTACAACATTCAGGATCCAATTACACAAGCTAACTTTCTCCTCAGCCAATGGCCTATAAATATTTTCTGTAATAACGGGACCCAGTAGAATAAGGAAGCCATTAATTCCCTCTCAAGAAACAACATCCAGGTTGAGTTCCCAAGTACTGCAGAATTGCTTGACTAATAATAATGGTTAACATTTATTGACTACTTCTACATACCAGCACAGTTTTAAACATCTTGCATGTATTAACTCATTTAATCCTCACAATAACTAGATGAAACAGATACTATTCACTTGGCCATTCTACAGATGCGAAAACTGAGGTGAAGAGAAGTGAAGCCACTTTGCTCAGGGCTGTGTAGCCCCCCAGGGCAGAGCCAGGATTTGAACCCAGGCAGTATAGATCCAGAGTCTGATTTCTTAACCACTATTTTATACTGTCAGTTGCAGGGTAGATATGTCTACAGATTTTACACAGAAATCAACTCTCAGTTGCAATGAACTATCGACTCAATCATTATTGTTTCTGTTACAATGTCTGCAAAATCAAGAAGGGAATTTAGAAGTTCTCTGTACAGCATGACATACTGCTTATGTTTAAAAGGCATACGATATCCTATGTACAGATGCTAACATCTGACATTACAAATATCAGATCTGTGGTATGATGTGGTTTTCATAAAAAATAATGCCAACATAATTTTCATGGTAACAAGGTAACCAAAGAACCTCAGAGACCTAACTGTGTGTGTGTGTGTGTGTATGTGTGTGTGTAATTGACTTCTACTCTTGTGTTCTGCGTGCATTCTTCTTTTCCTTATGCAGTTTTGGCTCAGACTTTGTGGACTTGTTCAAACATTTTTTTAAAATATATTTGTGCATGTACACAGAAGAAGCTATTCCTTTTATCTCACATCTCTAGAATTTGTCTTCCTGCTTGAGGCTCCAAGGCACAGCATGGCCACAGGGGAAGGGGGAAACTTAAAGAAAGCCAGCCCAGGTTGATTAAGAAAGCCTCACGATTATAAAGCAAAACGGAGCTCCCCTCAAACTGAATGAAGTATAGATGAAACCGAAGAACACTTCCTAAAGATTTTATCATGCTTTTATGACACTCACAGTTTCATTTACGTTTATAGATCGCTTTTTCTTTTTAATGTCCAGCATTCAAGGATGTCCCTGGTAAAATCTAACCTTTCAAAATGCTCTGACCATTTTTGGTGACTGGTCTATAGTTACCCTTAACTGAAAGCTATTCTCTTGTTGCTCATGCACAGTTGAAACCCCTTTTAAGATAGCGCGCGCGCACACACACACACACACACACAAACCCCACATCAAGAGTCAAAGCAACAGAAACAGAGACAAAGTTGTAGAAAACAAATGTGAATTTAGCATTTTCCTCCAGAAAATGGAGGAATTTCTCCTCCTCTGGAGAATAAAGGTGAAGCCAGTGTGTTTTTAAGGTCATGTGAACACATTTGGTTTGACCCTTTCCTCTGAGAAGCTGCAGATTATTGGTTTGGAAGCTGTCACTATGTGTCCAGTTGGAAATGTAGTCCAGTGCATGGCAAATATGATAGAAATTAATGAATGTGAAAATCCAGTCTAAACTAAATTATGGCAGCAAAGAAAAATGTACAAAACACACATGTTCTGGTATAATTCTATCACAAGGAGACCCTACTTTTCTTTCACTTTCTGTTTTTCTACTTTCTAATAAGTTGTAATGAATCCCCTATGCCCAAAAAGCTGTTTCAGCAGCTTACTAACAAAACTGTGTTCAAGTGCATTTTTTATCCTCTCTACTTACAACACTACAAAGGCAGCCTTTTCTGACTGTCTCCTCTCTCTCTCTCTCTCACACACACACACACACACACAAACACATACTCCAAATAAATTCATAAAACATATTACTTGTTTGGTGAATTACAAGAAGTATAGTAACGTGGTAAGAAAGAATCAAGATATAATTCATTAAATCATAGGTGTTCTTAGATATCTCTTCCTATAACCTTCTGCAAAACAAAACAAAACAAAAAGCAATGCTCTGAACACTATGGGAAGTTTCCTCATAATGATATCAGGTAAATCATGCGGACTGGTTTAATTTTTTAAATTTAGTTCCTCCAACATTTTTCAATTCTTCCTAGTCTTCACTTTATTTTTACTCTTTACTCTTAAAAACACCAGTAAACATCATAAATTCCAAATTTTCAGGGAGAGAAGATGTGAATTAAAGGGAGGAATAATCAACTCTCCTTTTTATACTTTTCAGGATAAGTTGAAAACTAAGGGAACAAAGGGAGAAAGGCCAAAATAAATATTTAATAAATTATAGCCAGCAAAAACATATGTGTGAATCAAATTACAGGTACACTTTAGAACACGTTAAAATCAGTTTCAAATTTCATAGCACTCTTTCTAGATCATGTGAAGTAGTTTTTCCCCCAGACGTAGCAACTGAGCTGAATTCTGACTGTATTGAGCAATTCTATTTACACATTATAAAGTTAAATCAAATGAATGTTCCTCTGGACACGTGTGTATGTTGGAAGGTGTGTGAGTGACCAGAAAGGGTGGGCGCAGGAAATGATGAATCCTGCCTCTATGCACAATCTCAAGAGTGATTATTGCCTTAAAGACATAACCAGTGCTGTTGGTGATATTATTTGTGCAAAGTGTTTACTTTGGTTTTACCTATAAAATGGCAATGATCCAGCCAATGCCTCACGAAGGGCGTGGATTGCCTGTGCCCAGAAGATGCCAAGATGGAAGATTTCTATCACTTTCCAAGTTTCTTTTTTAAACGTTCTACAACCCAGCCTTGAGAGAAAATAAATTTGCTGGGGCAGTAATGGAGTACATTGCAGAAGATTCAGAAAATATACAAATTCCTTAAAACACATCCATATTACCCTAAGATTCTTTTGCTTTTTTCTTTTCTTTGTTCTTCTTTTCTTTTTGTCTCTTCCTTTCTCTTTTGCTTTTTCCTTTCTGTTCTTTTCTTTTCTTTTTAATTTTCCTATTTTGCCTGACCTCGTAAATATCCCAGACTTGTAAACCAGACAAGAGACTTTTACCAGTGATGGTCCACCCATGAGACTGCACAAATTGCTCCCAGAAAGTCATGTACACAACTAGGTGAGAAGAGAGGAGAACCTGAGATTGTAAACCATAGCAGTAATGAAAATACTATTCCACGGTTCACTTCAGATGCAGTTTTTAATTGAATAGTGGTAATACCATTTGGAAGCTCCAAACGCTCACTTGATGCTTAAGTGGATGGTTTCTTCAGAAATAAAGAGCCTCCAATTGAAATTATATAATGTGTCTGAGTCAAGTCTACTATTGGATATAATGAACAAAAGTAATCTAAAATCTGTTTGAGCTTAGGTTTCTGGAGAAAGATTCAGAATGCACAAGTTGAAAGAAATGAGAACCAGCTCTTTTTTTTCTCTTACAAGCACTCTTCAAATTAGGATTTTTCTAGTTTAAGAAAATAATTGCCTTTTTTTTTTTTAAAGATTCAGTGACTTCCATGTTGGTAATTGACATTTTGTAGGTCATAAAACACAAGTTCCTATTCTATTAAGTAAAACAAATCAAGTGGGTGAGAGAGAATCTTTTTTGCTCTTCTTCCCTAAAATTAAATTTCTCGGTTTTGCAAAGCTCTAAGAATACACATCTTGAAAATAGAAATAATTGTACAAAAAAAATGTGAATCATAAGACTACTAAAACAAATTCATAAAAGTTCATTTTACTTACTATTATAAGCAGTGTTATACCAAGAAACTTGAATATTCCACAGAGACTTATGTGGTCAGAATCTGCCCTGTGCGAGAAAGATGAATCAGCAATTCCTCTGGGAGCAAATGGTTACTCGTGTTATTTGAATTTTCTTTTTTGGAACATTTTGTTAGCATCACACATAAACCATTTCTCCTGGCATTAAATGGTACCATGGGATGCTGTAAAAGCATAGAGACAGTATGCTGTCTCTATACTTAGTTGACTCAATAAATACATTATTTTCTCTGATTCTTCTGGGTTATCACATGGCACATTTGCAGAGTTGATGTCACCCATACCTCAGTGCCAGGTGGTTAATGTGATTATTCCTTGTTTCCAGGGAAATTCAGTATTGGAGCAGCAGAACAGGCAAGCTATAGCTCATGGTACAATTAGATTGAGAAGTATTTCTCAGTGTTTACTCGAGGTTCCGATACTGCTCATCAATGCAAGAGGAGAGTTTTATTACTTACTGTATGACCAGCGCCTTCCACAATACTAGTCACATGTTTGATTCTTAAGAATGTTCATTCAATAAATGAATAATATGCAAAATTCAATCATCACTTATTTTTCCGTTTAGATATCAATCTGGCATGCTATTGGGGTTAATGCCAATGTAGGATGCCTGTACTCAGATGAACACATACTCTTTCTCAGTAACCACAGAGGCTTTCCTAGCCTGAGAAAGAAGGGAGAGGCAGAGCAGAGACCAGCAGCACTGACGCAGCATCTCCTGGGTGCTGCTGTAGGCTCGTTACTTTACATACCCTGTGGCATTTAGTCCAACAGGAGCACTGCCAGAAGAGCATTATTATCCCCATTTTAAAGATGAGAAAACAGGTTCAGAGTTGTTTGATCCCAAAGTCCCTCCTAAGGAGAACTGACTTAAGATTAGAATTTAAACAAAAGGTACAACAAATAATAAGTTAACATCATTTGATAGTGGCTGAGAGGTTACCATGTACCAGAGAAGACAGAATTATATCAATCTTCTTAATTTCCTCTCTGTTTAATGAAACACACACACTATAAAATATTAAGGCAAATCTTGGAATTCAGTCTCTGCAGGCCCCAACTCATACCCTCAATTACATGTTTAAGTCCTTAGTTTTATTAGGGAAAGAAGATTCTTCCTGACTTATGTATAACTGCATTTGAAAGGATTTATATAAGATTTCTTTAGGGTAAAGCCAGTGAAAGCTTCTTTTTCACTTTTCTTTTTTTAGGCTCACGTGAAACTGAAAGAGAAAGTAAATCGAGGAAGGAAACCTCTGTGTTTTTTATACAGCAGCATTCAAATGTATGTGTGCAGAATGGGTTGCAGTTTTTATTTATCTGTATTTCTTTAAATCACAAAATTAAAAGTTCCAAATAGATTGGGATAAACACTTCCAAGAGCTATGACAAACTAAGTGTGAAAATTAGGCACATGTGTGTAGTGGCGGATTGTAATTAGTATTTGGGTGGTGAACATGATGTAATCTATGCAAGAAAAAAAAAAAAGAAATAAAAAGAGGAAAAAAAAAAAGAATGGAACAGAAAAAAATAAAAAAGGATTATACAAATTTATATGAAAATCAGTAAGACCCCCATGCATACATAGGAAAAAGACAACTGCATTTACACAAAAGGAAATACAAATGGCTTAATAAACATTTTTAAATCTGTAACATCACTAGTAATTAAAAATGAAAATTAAAACAATAATGCAATCCTGTTTTCTTGTATTAATTAGCATGGTTAATTAATTTTTTTTAAATGTATGGTGCAGGTAGAAGCACAAATTTAGTCAACCGTTTTGTAAAGCAATTTGTAAATATGTATCAAAGAAGGCTTAAATATGCTTCTAGGGTTCTACTCTGAGGAAATATTCTGAAATGCAGGCTAATATTTAAATATAAATATATTCTCTTATAAAGTAAAAAAACCAGGAAGCTTAAATATCCTTAAACAGGAAGCACATATGAAGACCATTTAATGACATTGGAAAATAAATTCTTCTGACCTAACAATAATGGAGAAAAAAGAGGCTATAATACTACATTACAGTATGATCTCAAGTATAGAAAATGATTCTTACAGAAAGATGTAAATAGCAGGTATTATAGTCATCTCTGTTTATTGGAATTATTTCTATTTGTTTTGCTATATTGTTCTATATTTTACAAGTTTACTGTCATAATTAGAAATAATTATAAGAGAAAGGAGAAAAAATATAATGAAAACAAAACTCTCTAATTATGTAGGCTGAATAAGAAGCAGAAAGAGAAGAGGAATTTCATCCTGGACATCTCAGTTTGACCTGAGATTCCTTTGTTGTCCATCTAGGGTCGAAAATCCAACCCAAACCAGGTATTGTTTGAGTTGACCACATGGTCTATATGATACAAAACCATGACACAGTGATGATCTGAGCAATGCACTAATAGGATGCACTAGTCTAATGTCCAGAACAAAGGATGCAGGGCCCAGCCCATTCTGAACTCACCAGACTGTTCCGAGCGTGTGGTTAGTGCTGTGCACCACATCTGAAGCAGAATGGTGAATAAGTAGTCTGTCCAGAAAAGGGTGGCCACAACATAAAACGTCTGGAAATCCTATGACTTCTCAGCTTTAAATTCCCTCCTGGTTTCTTATTACTCTCAGAATCAAATCCAAAACCCTGTAAGACCCTGCTGCATCTTCTAAGATTCTGGACCTTCCTCACAAAGGTCTCGTCATACACGTTTCAATCCCTTCAATGTCTCAAGTTCCTCCCACTTCAGAACTGCCCAAGTACTGCTTCACCAGCCTAGAATGCCTCTGTTTTCTCCCCTCCCTCCTCCCACCCTGTCTCCTCCACACCCACCCTTTCTTGCCTGGCCAGTTCCTACATTTTTTCAGGTCTCAGATCAAACATTCTTTCCTCAGGAATACTCTCCAACTGCCCATCTCTGAAAAGTGGCCCTGTTCTACACTCTTATTTTACCCTGTGGTTGTCTTTGGTTAATGATCTTTCTTATGTCGTATTTCTTGCTAGATGGTAAACTCTGTGAGGACAGTACTGTGTTCTCTTTACGTGTGTTAGTCCATTTGGGCTGCCATAACAAAATATCATAGACTGGGTAGTTTATAAACTACAGAAATTTATTTCTTCTGGCTATGAAAGCTGGGAAGTTCAAGATCAACATGCTGGTAGATTCCGTGTGTGTTGAGGGCCCTCTTCCTGGTTTATAGATGGTCTGCCTTCTTGCTGTGTCCTCACATGTCAGGGGGGGGCAAGAGAGCTCTCTGAAATCTTTTATAGAAGGACATTAGCCCTATTCATGAGGGTTTTACCCTCATGATCTAATCAGCTCCCTAAGACCCCACCTCCTGTACCATCACATTAGGGGTTAGGATTCAACATATGGATTTGAGGGGAACACAAACAATCAGCATATATCACTATGTAGCCCCAGAATGCAGTATAGTGCCTGGCCCATACTTTGGGCTATTTGTTGAATAAATGAATGAATGACTGAATGAATTCTGTAAAGCCCTGCAACAGATGCAAACATCTGTTTGCATGTTTTTATGGCTACCCTCCACTGTCACACCTAATTTTTCCTTAATGCTAAGAAAATGAGATTCTCAATCTGAAAAAGAGAAGACAAATTGGGGGGGCACGGCCCGGTGGCATAGCAGCTAAGTGCACGCACTCCGCTTCAGTGGCCCGTGGTTCACAGGTTCGGATCCCGGGCGAGCACAGATGCACCACTTGTCAAGCCATGCTGTGGTGGTGTCCCATATAAAGTAAAAAGATGAGCACAGAGGTTAGCCCAGGGCCAATCTTCCTCAGAGACAAAAAAGAGGAGGATTGCCATTGGATATTAGCTCAGGGCTAATCTTCCTCACAAAAAAAAAAAAAGGAGAGGAGGGAATATGGTAGCTTCTCATCACAGGCAGCTACCATATTGGGAAGTTGGATTTGATGACTCTTAGGACTTTGAATTATACGATTCTATGACCTAGCAATCTCTTTGGCTGCAGAGGCACTCCGTATGGGAGGGAAGATTTAAGACAAAACAGGGCATGGAGCTAAACAAAGACAAGCTTGGGGAAGAAAAGGAAAGGTAATACTGTCTCAAAACGTTTGACTCAATCATTTCAAACCTTCTCTGAAGATGGGGTTGGCAGGCCTCCCAGAGAAACCAAAACAAAGCAACCTAACAGGGCATCACAGAACGAAACGGGACCTAAGCAGGGAGATGAGAAGATGAAAGCCCTGCACTTAGATTCACTGAGGAGGAGGAGAGGAAGAGTGAAAGGCAGGCTTTCTCTTCAGGGTCCTTTTCAATTCACTTAAATGCACACCTCTGAAATGAACTTTCTCCATAGAAGGAGGGCTGTGCCCTGAATCCAGAAGTCCCAGCCTTAATGAACATGGCTAAAGGAATGAGTTGAAATGTCAGTGCAACTGCTTTCTGTATCTTCACTATCCTTAACCCAAACTTGTGTCACCATTCTGGAATGAGCAAGGCCTGCTCAATAAACCCAGCTTTGATCATCTCTTTTGTATTTGCTTATGCACAGTTCAGAAATCGTCCAATGGCCTTCTTACTCTCCAGGCAAAGGAATTAATGTTGTTGTAGAAAGGAAAACAACTTTCATTTGCTTTGAGAGAAAGACCCACACAAGGTCTCTGTTTGAGGTGTGACAGATGAAAACTGAGCTGTATTGTGTAGCTTTGCCTCACTAAGTGGTAATTTTTTCCCAATTACAGCATGGAGACTCCTCACGAGGTAGAACACAATTTTTTTTATTTTGATTGCTGCTAAAAATATTTAATGCTTATTGGGTACTCACTATGTTTCAGGCAATGTGCTGAGTGATTTGTACACACTATCTCCTGAATTCTAACAACAGTGCAGAAGTAGATGCGATTATAATCCCTTTTCCAGAAAAGGCCTAGAGTGGTTAGGTTGCTTACCTCAAGTCTACAAGCTTATGAGGCAGAGCCTGGGGAGAGTGTGACACATCTGAGTATCACCTGTCAGCTGAAGTTCATATAAAAGTTTGAGATCTGCTGCTGTAAGAGAGAAATCCCCCTCACACTCCTTGCTCATTGTAGACAGAAGTGAGTCCAGCAAAGAAAATGAGGTTCAGAGATGGTTCATATTTGGAAACTGTACTCTCTGTTACTATAAGAATTGGGGAAGTATGATAGTATTGGAATTAGAAAACATAATATTACATTTATTTTAACTTTATTATAAAAAATTTCAAATATACTTAGAATATTTTATTAAAGTCCTATATATCAATCACCAAAGCTTAATAAATGTTATCATTTTACTATATTTCCTTCATCTATTTTCTCTTTGCTCAATTATTTTAAAGTAAGCCCCAGATATCATGACCTTCAGCTTTTAAATGTTTCAGTATGCATCACTAAATGTTAAAGATATTTTCTAACATACTTTTATCACTCCTGAGAAAATTAGCAATAGTTTCTTATTATCCCATCCCTACTCCATATTCAGATTTCCCATATTGTCCCCAGTTTTACCATTGGTTTTTCACAGTTGTTAAATTCATTATGATAATGATGAAAAGAATTTAGAAAACTTGCCTCTATAGACAAAGTAAGTAGGGGAGGGATTTGGAAGCAGAGTGAAGTGGGGTGAGTACCTGGCTGGGCACTCTGGGAACTTAGCCTAACCCACACTACTCTCAGACAGACCTCACCTGGATCTGAGCTTAAATTAAAAATCAGAGCTTAAGTGGTAAGAGCATGGACTCTGGAAACAGACTGTACAAATTCATTCCTTACTATCTGGGCAACCTTGGACAAGTTCATCTCTTTGTGACTTAGTTTCATTATACGTAAAATAGCAATATTAATAGGATCTACCTTATAAAACTGTTGGAAGAATTAAACGAAATAATAAGAGAATTAAATGACACCGAACAGTGTCAGGCATATAATAAGTGCCCAATAAATGTTAGCCATTGTCATTCATTGTCATCACCATCATCATCATTATGCTTATCCTAATGGGGACTGGCTGTAGATTAAAGACTGATCCTGCAGCTGGTCAGGATACAAGAATGATAGGAATTGAGAATTAGAATAATCGTTGGATACCAGTGACTTTATACAATTCTTTTTCCAAATTCCCTTTTTATGTGGTTATATGGTCCTTTCCATGGTTATTTTAAATCTACCTACTTAGGACTGGTGAAAACAAACAACCTACTGTCATGAGCTAGTGTCCAGTCCCTTTGTGTGGACCCCCTCCAACCCAGCACCCACCGCTGGCCTCTGCAGAGGAGGACTCTTTTGGCTCTTTCTAAGCCAAGGTCCTTGTGCACTCCATAACTCCCACCTTGCTACCTCAGCTCTCCTAACTCATCTAGACTGTGAATCTCAAGTCTCATTTCCTATCACTTTCTAGCCTTGCCTTTTCACCCATCTATCAATTTGGATTCTCTTACTTTGAACTTGGACCATCCTCTTCTTACTGTCTTATTTCCTTAATGTGTCTCAGCAGAGGCAAGTCATTCAGCAAGTCATTTAGAACAACCTACTATGTGGTAGGCACTGTGGCCAGAATTGGGAATACAGTAATGAATAACACAACATCTCTACCCCAAGGAACCCCGGACCTAATGGATCCCCAAGAAGCCCTTCACAATCTGCCAGCTTCCCATAATATACTGCCTGTATGCTACCCTCTGGATAGCCACTTGTCTGGTCTAGTCTTGCTTTATAAGTGTGTCACAGACAACAAGACATGAGAGTCTAAATTATTGATCACCATTAGAGGAGTTACATTGTATTGAATTGTATATTTGGTCACCTATTTAACAAAATATTTCCAGTTAGTCTGTTCATATTTATGACTGTCATAAGAATAATTTTTGGCAGTTTATGTCACGAGGAAAACCAAACACAGTGTTGTAGACTATTAGCCTGAACTGGAAGACTAATAAAGAATTCTAAATTAGAACTGTTTCATGCCAAGCAGTTGCAAAGTCAGAGAAGCTTTCCAGTTATAAATATGGCCTCCAATTCTGCAGAATTCCTGTAAGAATCAATTATTTCTCTTTCTTCCTAACACCTATTTCTGAACCTTTATTGGTTGCAAAAGTTGTTGTTGTTGCAAAAGTACTTTGCCAAATTAGATCAAGATGAAGCTCCATAAAGAGAAAGAGAAACTAAACTTGTTGTGCAAGTCTCAAAGAAGACTCCCTGGAAATAAATGACCCAGCTCTTTGGATGTGACTGGTCCTCTCCATCCCCAGATGTCTTCACTGGAGGTTTAGAGCTGTCACAGTCCATCTTCCCCTCCTTCCGGCTCGGGAAGTTGGCACCACATACCTCTGCTATGGACTTTTATATTTGAGAGTGAAATATGAAATACTCTGAGTGCTGTTGTACAGAAGAAGCCTCATCCAATTCCTAATTTAGCCATTAGCTTCAATAGTAGAAAGGATGGCTCAGTCATTCAACAGGGATCCAGCAGAAGCACCAAAAACAAAGAGAGAAAAGAGTTACATTGCCTGAAGCTGTCTATGGTGGGGCAGGCAGGAATGCGGCAAACAGGCGGCAGGACAAGTGTGTGGCAATAGCCCACATGGCGTCAATCAAAGGTCTTAGATCCTGTGCATGGTCTGGTTGGAGCTGGAGGTACAAACTCTGTCCCCAGTACATACACACCCTTTTTTTTTTTCTTTTTTTAATTTAATTTAAAAACTCAGGCCAGGTAGAATATGTTGACTTAAGAGTACTGGTCCTGGAACAGACTGCTTAAGTTTGTGTCTTTTTCTAGCCGGTGGCTTTGGATAAATTACTTTAATATCCGTGCCTCAATTTCCTCATCTGAAAATGGGCATTACGGTTGCACCTACTACACAGAGTTGTTGTGAAGCTTACTTTGTGAGTGAGTGCAGGTAAAGCTCTTAGCCATGACAGGGGCCCATTAATTAGCTATTAAAATCTGAAAGAATATAAGCCTGCAATCTGCAGCCATTCTTTCCATCACAAAGAGAAAGTCATTCTATAGTAGGAAAGAATAAAGTCAAAACATGGACAGAGATAGAAAGAGAGGCAAAGAGAAAGGGAAAGGACTCCTTTGAGCATTTGAGTCCTTGACCTCAGTTATCCCTAAGGCCTGCTCTACCCTTGCTCATGCAATTTGCTCATGTGAAATAATACATTCTTCATTTTTCTTAAAAAACCTTTAGGTGGGGGCTAGCTCAGTGGCATAGTGATTAAGTGCACGTGCTTTGCTTTAGCGGCCCAGGGTTTGCGGCTTCAGATCCTGGGCGAGGACCTGCACACCACTTGTTGGGCCATGCTGTGGCAGCGTCCCACCTATAAAATAGAGGAAGATGGGCGTGGATGATGGCCCAGGGCCAATCTTCCTCAGAAAAAGAGGAGGATTGGCAACTGATGTTAGCTCAGAGCTAATCTTCCTCACGAAAAAAAAAAAAACAAACCCTTTAGTTGGGTTTCTGTAAAGTGCAGCCAAAGAATTCTGACTTATAAAATCTACTTTGCGACAGGCACAGGGCCAAATATGAGTAAATAATACATTTTATAGTTCTCAAACAAGTCTATTATAGGCATAGAAACTGCTACTCAGAGAGCTCTCTCCTCCACTGTTACCCTATTAGAAAGGGAGTATGGAGTCGTGGTTAGAGGACACTCCAGAGACAGAGGAACTGGGTGAAAACCCTGGCTCTGTTATTTACTAGCTGGACAACTTTGGGCTAGTTACTTAACCTCCATGGGCTTTCATTTCCTCATCTGTAAAGTGGAGCTAGTAACAGGACCAACTCCATAGCATAATGTGAGAATTTAATGAGGATTACATGCAAAGCACTTAGCACATATTGAGAACTCTGTAAATATTAGCTATTATTATCAGAGATACCTTGCCTAAAACACTTAGCAACATTTTCTGTCATTCTCTGACCCCACATCTAGCTTTATTTTTCTTCTTGGATTCATCACACTCGAAATCGTAAATTTTTATGTACCTGTTTGTTGTTACTCTCCCTTCACTGGAATATAAGCTTTTGTTTGCCACTTATCCTCAGCACCTAAAAAAGTTGCTGAGATATAGTAAGTGCCCAGTAGCCATTTGACAAATGAATAAATGACCTTGTCAAGGTCCTACAGCTATTTAGTAGCTGAGCTGAACAGGATTCTAGTTCAAGGCTGTTTGGCTCCAAGTCAAGCACTTTTTACTATAACATAACGTGAAATTTCCAAATTTGTAGGTTATTAATATGTAAAGCGTATCATTTTAAGTATGAAAATACTACAACTGGAACAGTCTGGTGTAAAGATAAGAACATTGAGCTTGGAGACATGGGGTCTAATCAGCTTCTAGCTATGTGATCGTGGGTAACTCATTGCATCTCATTGGACTTTATTTCCTCATCTGTAGAATGATAATATTAAATAAATTATTTCTATGATTTCTCTTAGTTCAATTTTTTTCTGATTCTATTCCAAAGAATTAAGTGAACCAAATTTTTTAGCAAATAGTTTTGTACCATGGTATATTTTTGTATTCAAAGCATTTCTCTCTGTATCTTTTCCTTCTACAGAGAATAAAGAGGAAAGTTATAAAAGGAATTACAAAGAGAATTTTGTAACAGTAGCAATCTAATTGTGCTATGAGCAACATTGATTTTTCTCTCTGAAACCACCCTCTAAAATCTAAGTTATTCCAGAGAAATCACTTTGTGCATATTTGGCTATGATGACAAAGGCCCAAGTGTCAACTGAGTGTTATCATTGGTGACAGAGAGAAGTGTCTGGGGCCAAAGCCAAATGGAAACCTAACCTGCTCCCAAAGGTCGTCAGTCTTCTTTGATTGCTCACTCCACTAATCTCCTTTAATTCTTAAGATCTTTAACATAAAAGAAAACTCTGTCAACTATTGTTTACCTAGGTTAAGTGTCTCCACCACCTAGAAGTGAAGCTATTGAGGGGTCCTAGCTTACATCTCTGTATTTTTAACCAGTATCCAGTACAGGGAAGGATTTGTATTAGATGCCCAGGGAGTGATTAAATACCAACAGATTGTTCTCGTCTCTGGGATTCCATTGGGTCTATCATTTGAGCACCCTTTCCAATTCTCGTCCATTCTACTTTCCATGATGTTTCATTCTGTTTCCTTCTTCTTTGCCTTTTACCTTATGTCCAGCACTAAGCAAAGTCCACTCCTCCAGGCCTGACTACCCCCTCTCATGTTCCTCTGGAATAATCTCACCTCTGCTGATGGCAGCACTGTGCCAGTTTCTGCCTTTGTAATTCTGGTTTTCTGAAGGATCACATTTTATGTTCCAGATTTCGGGGGAAGGGGCAGCTTGAGTGTTGTTGTGGTAAAGAGATCAATACTGAAGAACATAATGGGAAACACAATACTATTTAAGCAGATTTGCTTTTAAGGCTGATTTCCCAGTCCACTACTTGAGTTTTCTTCCATTTTTTTGCTTTGTCATTCAAAAGCTAGGCAATTCTCTCATTCCCTCATTTCACATCAGCAAAATGTTTTATTTCCCTAAGAACAATAGCGCGAGAAAAATGTATTCATGCGGTACAAATATGAAGTGATATTTTGATTATATATGATAAAAGCTATACCTGAACAGCAGAAAAGAAAATAGGAAAATATCCCCCTTATGAGAGCTGTTAGAATCCAGGATAATTTCTAAAAGATTTAAACATCCGAGGAAATAGAGGCAAATGATATTGTTTTACACAGAGAAATCCCATTTTGGTGAGGATTTGGCATTGACAGCCTGTTTGGGTCCATTCCACCTTCAATTTTCCATGATCACAGGATTAGAGCTCTTCGACCTTGAACTTATACTGTAAATGTGTCTTAAAAGATTTTACTTAAAATAAGCTGACAAGGCAAAGTATGAGAAGAACATATTTCTGAGAAGGCACTTAGCTTAGAAAACCAGAAGTTGTAGACCAGTAGAGAAAAAGAATGCTGTCGTACTAACTTAGCAAGCTATATTTTTCCAAAATGCCAAAGACAGCAATATCTTAACAAGAAAAGAATATATTAAGAGTTGGTTAACTAATATCACGTCAGTGATTTAATCTAGTTTGAGCAAAGCTTTAACATATGAATTCCAAGATATTGAAAAAAAGTGCAAAAAATCACTAATATTCATTATGTATCAATAATTACTTTTCATTTTTTATTGCTCAGATGTGCTTAAATAAAATGATAACTAATTTCGTTAGCAGGATTTCATTTCAGAAACTCTCTTCACGAGTTTTAACTACGGGCCAAGATAGAAAATAATTCCTTTAGAAAATGCATATAATTTAATCAATATATATCCAGTTTCCTCCTTAAGTTCTTCTGGAAGCATGATGGGTATTTATACACAATCAGATTAGTATATATCAATTTCAAGAGCTTAAGTACAAGAAAATAAAAAATGTTACAACAAGCTAGTGGATACTTTCAGCCCAGTGCTTTGCCTCTCTTGTAGTGTCCCTGTTATTTTTAAAACTAGAGATCTCCCTCAAATCTCTCTAGGTTGCATTATAACCTCCTTTAAATTTATGAACCCAATGGAATCACTTTCGAATCTATCTCATTTTTCAGATTGTACCTACTGAAGTTTTAAGCTTTTAAAAGTTTACAACCCTATGTATAAAGAAAAACATCTTTCCATTCATCTTAAAAACTACAATAAAATCTGGTTTACCTAGTATTCAATAAAAGTGCATTTATTCAGCATTTGGTTAACTGGAACTCATTAACAAGCACTCATGGCCATGCATGGTAGCAAAATACTCAGTTGTCAAAATGATACCTCTGTGGCGTTTAGCATTTGAAAAGAGATAATAAATTATTGTTAACATAAATAAATCATTCTATTTCTTTGAAAACTGGTGAGTTTTACATACTATAACTATTATTATCACACTTGTATGTTCATTCCTGACTTTATCCACAAACAGCTTTTTTTTTTGTCCTTTCTAAAATTTCATGCATTCTGGGATTCAGAGAACAAGTCCATGCCCTTTGTTGTTTGATAAACGTCAATCATCTTCCTGCTCCTACGATTCCCTCGGCCCTTACCTTCTCAGATCTATCTTTTACACCAGAGTGAAAACTGTATGTATGTTATACAAATTGTATGCATGCACACACATACACACACAAACACACATATATTTTTATCTTTATTTTTTCCGTTCTCACAAAAGTTTTCATTTTCTATTTTTCCTCTATATCCTGCTTTTATTTCCTATTCTGTTTCATGTCAATTTTCCCATTCTGTTTCAGGAAATAGTCTAAAGTGATCTGTCGGGAGAAAAGGGTGAAAAAACAATCCATTGGATAGAACAGAGAATAAACCTGCTCTGCAGGGACAGTCCACTTTTTAACCTAAGAAAGAATACTTATACGCACATCCATAAAGATTTAGTTCTAGTTCTTAAAAGAAAGTAAAAGCAGACAAAAAAGATAGAGTCTTGTGTTGGGGCTATGTGTACATCCATTTGGGGGTGTGTTGTTTTGGATGAAAAAGCCTAGATTGCTTTGAACTCAAATTAGACAATAAAAGTTTACTCTGATCGTGGAAATACAATGAATTATACTAACCTTTTAACGAAGCATTGACATTTGTTTTATACATATTAGGACCCATTTCAACTTTAAAATCAATTCACGTGAACAGTATCTTGTAACATAATATTTATATAGTGAATTGTTTATGTGTATATTGCAAAGAAATTTTTTTCTTATGGTGATTTGTTCATTTAGTGGTGATGTAAGATGGTACTGAATATTGATTTCAGAAATTTTAAGGAAACATAATTAATTTGTTAGCAAAATGAACTTATCAGTAGTTCCTTGAACTTGGAGGATAGTGCTAGAGGAGCCAGAGAGAGAGTGGGACAAAGTTTCAAAGCACATTTCAGATGATAAAAGCAGATTTTTAAAGGATCATGTTCTACATAAGCAATAGCCATGTTTTCATAACTTCAGAGCAAACAGGATACAAACAAATTCATTATTTTTTTAATACTCCAATTAGGTAAGAAAGACACTCTCTTGTATTATTATTTTTCTTTTGAAATTAAAGACATGTTGAAGAAACATTTTTTTCCCACAATTTCCATGGTTATATAAATTGAATACTCAATGAAAAACTGCTAATATAAAGTTCTTAGCAAAGAAGTTTCCAAAGGCGAGGAAGTGCCTTCAAAAGACAAAGAGAAGCCAAAGCCTTCCGTGATGTCATAGCGTGGCTGCTCATCCTTTTAAGCATGGGTTTGTTTTACTCCCACTCCCAAGTTTAACCTCTTTTTCTCTTATTCTCCCTTTTAGCCCATTGTCTAAAACCTATAGAGACTGGGGCTGATGTTTAAGTTAGATAAATAGAAACAATCATGACTTCATTTTAATTTGCCTTTTCATCACTTTGTCTTCAAGTTAGGGAATTTGATACCAGAATAAAAATCTTGCTCCTGGCCGTATCTTCAGGGCCTAGCAAAATGCCTGGCACATGCCAGGCACTCAGAAAACAGTTATTGAATGTAGGGTTGACAGGCATCTGGCACGCACTGGTGTGACCTAGTTTGTTAAACACTGATATAGCTCTGTACTAGCGGCAAACAGCTACTATCCTCCGGCCCCTCTGGTGCCCTTCCTACCCCTGGCCCTTCACCTGGGACGTCCCCCTGCCCCTTGATTCAGCAATTAATGGGTTAAGTCCCAACAAATTGAGGGGAAACCCTAACAAGAGACTAAAGTAAGCATAAGTATCAGACATAAAAACATTAGGTCAAGGTGTAGCTTCTAGATCTCACTCCAGAGCTCTGCCTGCCCTCAGCTCTGGTTGGCCAGTGCCCATGCGATGCTAGTTGTGATATATTTTTAATATCATCTTCGATTAAATCAATATTCTATGTGTTGATTTAGCAGTATTACCAGCCTGATGCAACAAAAGTTGGAAAAAGTACAGTGTTCTGAGGAGCATAAAAGAGTGTAAGAGGAGGAGAGGTGAAAACCTAGGGAAGGTAGGAGGGGCAGGGAAGGTGGAAAAGAAGCAGGATGAGAACCCGGTATAAGCAGATCACCACCTGCAGGGATTCATTTTACACAATCACTTTTCTCGTGCGCATTCCATCAATGCAAACCGCCCTCCCAGGTTGGGGAGTGAAAACTCTTTGAAAAGTATACGGTACCCGTCTAGAGCCAGATCTGTAATTACTGTGTTTGCTACGCTGACACCATTGTCTGACAAAATATTGTGCCAAACATTTTCCTTCATGTGACCTTTGTGCTGGCTTGCTTTGGGTGAAATAACATTAGTCAGATTCGAATCCAGCCCAGGTGAAATCCTGTTACAACGCACTCCAAGGGGGGTGTCAAAATTGATTCATTGTGCTGGGATTCCATTGTATTAAATATTGTTGAAAATCTGGTACTTGTGAATCTTTTGGTGTTTTGTTGAAAGGGTATTACACACTGTAATTTAGAAAGCACTAAAGAACCGTCGCTGAATGTGTGAATTGCTTTTGTTTGGATTAGAGCTGAGTTTTGCAAACTGTGCCCTGCTAAACTCCAGAAAAGTGAAAGTGGGTTCATGGTCAAAATTGTTTGGGAAATACAATGCACTTTAGAATATTAAAGGTTCTGAGAAGTCATATATTTAAAAAAGAATTGTTTCACTTTTTAAACCCGTTTTCTTGAACTTATTTGACTCTCTCTCAATTTTTTTCTTGAAGCACCTAATGTGGGACGCTAAGTTTGAGAAATGCAAATACTGGATCAGGATATTCATTCTTGCATTTATAGAGGACCTGCCATGTGTTTGGACATGGGCCAGGCTGGCAAAACAAAGACAAACAAGGCACAGTGCTTGTCCCTGAAAGACTAGCAGAGGAGATGCAATGCACATGATATTACAGAGTTGCTTTGTTTTATTTTTTAATTGCGGGAAAACAGGAGACAAAGCAACTGAGCAGGAAAGAAGGGAGGTTAGGACCATGTCTGGGAAAACTTCCCTGGTGATAAAGTCTCACTGTAGAATATATTCATGCAAATATCAGGTACTAGAGATTTATAAAATAGCCGGCAGGAGAAAAAAGTCCCTCTCACATACCCTCTTCTAAAACCATTTAAGATATAGCCTAGCAACATAAATGCCTCATACCTCAGGACATTGGGTATGTCAACACGTCTGCCTTAAGACAGCCAGTTCTCATTTCAGCCAGTTTCATGAAGGGTAAATAGAGGCATAAAGATAGTCTGCATTTTTTTTTCTTTAACACACATACACACTCACAATTTGGATCTCAATTGGACATCCGCTTAGATCCTAGCCCTCTTCCCATAGCTGGACAGGGATTTAAGGCACGTGCCAGGTTTCCCTCACTGTGAACTTGTTTTTTCTTGTATCCAACGTGCACACTGGCATGGCCTTTATTAACTAGTCATTCATTGGATGGGGAGTGGGAATGCATTGGAATCCTTGATGTGGTTCCAAACATTTTTGGCTTTTTCAGCCTTAAAACCAACAGCCCGAAGACATCTGAAGGGCTTTGATGTGTTCCATACAGTACCTAACACACTAGGTGTGCAGCATTGTAGAGGTACGGGAGAGAAATGGAGCTGGTGGTGTTTTCTTCTCTCTCTCTAAGAAAGAGAGATGGTATATCCTTCACTCTACCAATCAATTCATACAACTTTTTTGTTTAATTTTTACAACGACCATAAGAGGTTGGTATTACAGTATTTTCACAAATTTTACTGGTGTGCAAACTGAGGAACAAGATGTTGGGGATTTATCCAAAGTAAGAGGCAGAGTGAGGAGTAAAACAGGAGATCTACCTCATTCCAAAGCCTAAATACATTTCCACTGCTCCCACTACTATGCCAGAATAAGGGGATAACTAAGACATATTTTGTAGCATTCTAAAATAATTCTAGGGGCCAGCCCCGTGGCATAGCGGTTAAATGCGTGCGCTCCGCTGCTGGCAGCCCGGGGTTCAGATCCCGGGCGCGCACTGACGCACCCCTTGTCAGGCCACGCTGTGGCGGCGTCCCATATAAAGTGGAGGAAGATGGGCATGCATGTTAGCTCAGGGCCAGTCTTCCTCAGCAAAAAAAAGAAGATTGGCATGGATGTTATCTAAGGGCTGATCTTCCTCACACACTAAAAAATAATAATAATTCTAATTTAATGTGCAAACCTGATGGCAAGAGCTCTTTACTTTAGATGGGATGAACGAGCGCTTTCTTTTCCTGATGGAAGTAGCTTACAATTACTTGTCATTCAAAATGGTTAAAAACAGAGTCCATCATTTCTTTACTTTTCTCTCTTTCTCTAATAAATACATTCCTTGAAGGAACCAGTTCAATTCCTTTTGAATAAGGAAAGGATGGCTAGAATTTAGGGTGGTACTTGGAACTCTTCGCTGGCTGCTGTGTTACCGTGGGGGGAGACTGACGTTTTCTTTACTTTTTTGTCTTCTCTAACTCTTCTCTCTCTCTCTCTCTCTCTCTCTCTCTCTCTCACACACACACACACACACACACACGAAGGGACAGGCTTTCCAGAATCTTTAGTTAGTTTAAGTTGACCCTTAAATATTTCTAGCACTTTAGAAATAGTTTCATAATTGAAAATATTCTGTCCGAGAATAACGGCTGATTAAAAAGCAAAGCATTGATTCCCAAGGTTTTTTAAGGGTATTGACAACATGCTGCAGATAATTAAACAGAAGGAATGAAAGTTAAATTAGAATAGGCAATGTTTTCAAGTGGATATAAAAAAAAACCTTGACGTCAGAGGAATGACACAATGAAATAGGATTTAGAGGGAAGTAAGATGCATCAGTGCTTCTTAAACAGTTAGGGGCAGACCCTGTGAGAATTTGATGAACACTCTCTTTTTAGGAAAATAGACATATACAGTCACATTTTATCTTCAGTGTGTTTGTCAGCCTCTGAAACTCACCTCACCCATAGACCCCACTAGGAGGCTTTGATGTGGTCCTGAAGAACTTGATGAAAAATAGAAAATTGTCCAGAATGAAGAAGGGCAAAGGCCATACGATATCTAAGGTATCTTGTGTCTCTATTACTCTATGAAAATCTAATGACCTGATGTTTAAGTGTGCCTCTAAAATCCTTACCCTGAGAATCTTGTTTCTTGTTTGAAGCCTTAATAAAATATCCCAGGAGTGTTAGTGACCTGAACATTTCCGCCTTTCTCCAACAAGAAAAGCCAGGCAACCCAAACCACAGGATAGGAAATGTTTATATCAACTCTGGCATTTCTCTGGTCCAGCACTTCCCAATGTTAATGTGTGCACACATCACCTGGTGATCTTCTTAAAATGCAGATCCTGACTCAGTAGATCTGGGGTAGGATCCAGGATTCTGCATTTCTAACAAATTCCCAAGTGATGCTGAGGCTGTTAGTGTGTGGAGCATACTTGCTGAGCAGTAAGACTCTAGTAGTAGATCCACTTCTATACCTCTATTGCAAAGCACTTTACAGCAGCCCCTCCCATCTTTCTCTCGTATATCCTTCAGCTACTCCATCTCACCACTCAGCTGGGCCTACACCCACACAAAGAGAAAGATATTACCAGGGCATTCAGTAAGAGAAAGTAAACTGATCTTTTCCCTTAGGATAAGACTAACAATGACCTGAGTTTTGTATTAAATAGTTCTCTATCTAGTTCTGTGGTACTTAACATTTTGGTGTTTTTATAAGTTCTGAGGTAGATTATAAGCAATGTATATTAATGATTTATCTCTTTAAATTAGAGCAAATTTAAGATTATCTCTTTAAAAACATTACTTTCACTTGTTGTCAAGAGAGGAGCAAGAGATGATCAGAGTTAGCAAGTGCTGAGAATTACACCATTACAACCTAATCATTGATGCCAAGCCCATGTAGATATACCGGTATCATCCACGTGTGTGGTGGAGTTGAGAACCACCACTCTCCCTTGTAGGTACCGCTGCCATCCTTTGATTTTTCAAAATATGGATGAGTCAAAGATGAACAAGGCTACTGATCAGAAAGATTTATTTCTGAGCCAGAGATTAACTTTCTGTATATTAGCAACTCATGAATTTTTTTGGCAGCTCGTATTATTGATTACATTTTCAATTAAGAAAAGTTACATGACAGTTCCTAAAACGGAGGTTGAATGGGCAAAGTTGAAAAATTATGGAAACTGATTTAGCATTTAATAAATATATGTATACTTAATGGCAGTTGTACAATCCAAGAACATGTGATTCCATGTTTAAGGGAATGAAAACCATGGCTTTCTATAAATGCTCTTATAAAAAAAAACATATAAGGAACAAAATTGGATATGGCTCATTTTTTCATATTCAGTTTATTTCAGTAATATAAATATTTCTTTCACTATTCCTACTTTATGGAAGTTAAGTGAAATAAAATGTATGTTTTTGACTAATTGTTTAAAGAAAATAACAGTACTATGCAAAATAACATTTCAAACTCAGCGTGGAATAAAAGATATAATGTCATATAACATTTTCAGCTTGTTCCTGTTTTAACTACAATATTTACTTTGAAAAGCATGGCATTGTTTTCTTTTAGAAATATTTATTTTTCCCTTTCTACATGCACCAAAAAATGATTCCTTCCCACCTCTCTCTACAGTTAGAACTCTGAGAAAGTAGCAGGCATGAAGATTGCAGCCACCAAAATAATGTCTACAAATGGAACATATTAGTGTTAAAAGTTGTGTAAGGACAAATGGGGAATCACAAATAATTTTTAAATTACTTCAATGTTTTACTTACCATTGCTATATTTTCTTATTTATTTCCATTTTTATTCTTAATTCTGAAACATTTCAAAATAATGTCAGATATTCATATACCCACCATCTAGTTTTAACAGATGTTAACATTTTGCATAGATTTCTGTTGTCTTTTTAGCAAGATTTTCTTTTCACTAAAAAGGAAACATTAAAAACATTTGTCAATGTCGTCAACGAGGTGAATCACTTAAACTGAAATTATCTGCTAACTTCCATGTAAAAGCTCATCAGAATTTTAAAGTATGACAGAAAGGCCTCTAACTAAGAAATTTTTCCCCATGCCTCTCGCACCACTTCAAGGTCCAAAAATAATACCAATAATAATCACCAAGATTTGGATTTGCTTATGGGGAAATAAACTTTCTAAATAAATTAATTAAAAACAGAATAGAAAATACATTTTGTAGACTTTCTGTTAATGATTTGTTTCATAATTATTGTAAATATTTATTTTTTAAAAAAGTATTTTAGTTCTTCTACTCCCGCTTGTTCTGTGCTTCATTTGTGTAGGGAGGCAGGGAGTGAGTTATGTGTGAAATATATGCATGTGTGTGTATATATATATTCAAACTTTAAATGAAATAAAGATTCTACTTCACTCTTTTCTGAAAGTCCTTGATTGTTAGTAGATGTGTAAAGATGTGATAAGTAACAGAACAGTTTTAAGGTACAGAAATTATTAATAACTGGAACAATAAATTCACTTTTTTAAGTAATATATTTAGAGCTTATTTAGACGCTGGGAGGAAATTTGGCTTACTTATTCATTTTTAGGTACAGCTAGAAAGTAAATAGTTCAGCTTTCCCTTGCAGGTAAAGATTGAGGAGGAAATTCTTAAATTTCAGACAATGCTGTCATTATTATGGAGTAAAATGAGAACAAAGAGTTGTATGTGAAGTACCCTGGGCCAGACCTTCCGATAGTTGAAGTTGAAGATGGCCTATGTGGTTGGCAGCGTGGGCCGTTTATGGCTGTGTTCTATTAAGTCTGGGTTTACTGTGATGTTATGTGTATTTGTCTCGGGGCAAACCAGCTTGTTTGCCTCAAATCAAAGTCTAAGAGATAATTCTCTTTCTATGGGCTTAAAATAGTTTTTGTTTGGTTTGATATTTACTATTTGAGGTGAATTATCCCTTCTTTGGCTCTTTTCTATTCATCATATTATGATATATAATTTTGGTTAAGTAATTGTATAATCTTTTCTACAACATTATTCTGGGCTTCTGTATAAAAGTTTAAAAATATGTTCCACAAATGAAATGCTTATGCTTGCTTATTCGATATCTCTTCCTATTGGACTTTGGATAGTGGAACTCACTTATAATGAAATATTTTTTTTTTTTTTTACATATTATGTTTAAAACAGCTATTTGACTTTGATGATACTATGCTTTCTATGATAAAGTTAGAGTAGTATTTTTTTCACTTCAAAGAATGCTTTTGAATTTTCTATGGACAGGTTTCACTATGTATATATTTTAAAGCACTTAGCTCTTTCTAAGGTTTATAGTCTTACATCTTAAGGCACATTTTTCCTGATTTGCAAAATATTTGCTTTTTCCTCTATACTGCGACTATAAATTTTGAAAACTCATTTTTCAAAAGTATCAGGAATATTTTAACAGCAATAACTTTGTTAATTTTTGTTCTTCATTTCTTGGTCAAGGTAGCTTGAGATTTCTCAGTCCTTTAAAATAGAGTCCATGAATTCAACCTCTTTGAAGCTGACATATAGATGAGTTTCTTTGATTCCTAGCTTTTTACTTAATATCTTTAACTATCCAACACTACTGACCTCTCAACTCAAAACATACACTTAAGTGTAGGAAATGACAAATGGTATAGAAACATATTTTATTCAACTGTATTTTATACGGAAAATTTTAAACTTGAATCTTTCATATTGTCCTTGAGCTCAAGCAAATATAATACATGACGGGATCTGACTCATCTTCTATAGTTGGCTAAGGAAAGGAGGCTTTAGGAAGCACCAACTCATTAGCGAACATCTGATGAATACTTTTGATTTTGATTTTGAATAAATGATTTTTTTTAAATGGAGATATACTCCACCATCAATAAAATACTACTATGAAACTTGCCTCGCCGCCGACCCCCCCCATCCCCGCCTGTGTAATTTTTCTTTGGGGGAATTACACTAACCTTTAACAAAAATTAATTGCTTTCACACACACAAACACAATTCCCCCCGCCACACCCAGGTGCATGGCGCCATGCTGGGCTTTTAGAGGATATAGATAAGTAGGACAGCCAGAATTTCCAGCTAGGTCATCTAGTACGATCACCCTGCCACGTACCGCTCAGTATTTACTTGAAAACTTCCAGAGATGAGCAATTTATGGCCTCTGCCTTCAGGGAATTTAAACCCAGGTGGAAAGGATTAGGAAAGCATAGATCTCTCCGCTTGTATATTACTGAATATGCATCCACACCTTACAGTAAAAATAACTAACGTGTTTAGAGATGGTCTATTGCATTTCACAAAGCACTCTTTTCCAAAGGAAGGGCCGGTAGATAGGTTCAGACAATCCCGGCTGTCCAAAAGAGGGCGAAATCAAATCTGGGCTCGCGGGTGGGCACCTGGAAAAATGTCACGGTGGAGATGGCATCTGAGATAGGCCTCGAAGCACCGACAGGGTTGCGGATAACGGAGAGGCCACTCCAGATGGAAGGACCCCCCTTGCTCTAACGCCAGTTACATCACGGGTCCCTTGCTACCTGCCACGTTTTTAGAAGACCCCTACGAATGCAGGGGTCCGACCTAGGAGGCACTTCCGCTGTGCAGTTTGGTAAGTTTGGATTCGGAGAATGCACCCGGGAGCTGCGGCTCACGCAGGTGGGCACCCTCTCCCTTACTTAGCTCTCACTCTCTGCCAGACGCTGCCACTCGCAGAAGGCAACCGTGACCATAGGGACAGTAGGGGCTGCCGCGTCCCCCACCAAATTCCGGCGCTCTGGAGCGGCGCTGCAGCGGAGAGACCTGGGTCCCGCCCCGGCCCGAGGGAGGAGGCGCAGCGCAGCGGCTCGCGCTCCCGGGCCGGGGCGCCTCTTCCCTCCCCCTCTTTCCCGCGGCGGCGGCGGCGGCCGGAGCGAGGGGCGGGCGAGGGGCGGAGCCAGGGAGGAGCCGCGGCCGTGGCGGCCCCGGCTGCAGGTGTGGATGGGGCGGAGGTGCGGGGCGGTCCACTCCCGCCCGCGCCTCCCGGGGCCGGGGCGCGGGGGCCGGGAGGCCCTCCTCGGAGGAGCTTTGCGAGCCGCTTCGACCTGCGCACAACTTGGGGCGCGGCCCGGGGCGCGCAGGTTCCACGTCCCGAGCCCGGAGGAGAAAGGCGCGCGTCCCCGGCCGCGGTGCCCGCGCGGTCCCGAGCGGGGAGGCAGCGGCCGGAGGGCGGCCAGGGTTCAGGGGTGGGCGGGATGCGGCCCCTGCCTGGGCGCCTGGGCGAGGCCGGGCGGCGCCTCCGCCTTCCGACCGGAGCCGCAGGTAAGCGAGCAACGCGCGGGAAGCGGGTTGGGGGCGCGTCCGTCGCCGAGTTGAGAAGGGGCCTTCGGGGCCTGGGCGTGCGGCCGTCTGCGCCCGGTCAGAGGGCCGCCGGCGCCCGCAGGCGCGGGAGCGAGGATGCTGCGGCCGGGTCCGGCGCATCCCGGGTACGGCGGCCCAGGCTCTGCGCAGAACCGCCTCCTCCTGGAGCCCAGGTCGTTTCCCTGGCACGATCTCCGAAGTCACAGGTCCGCTCTCTTCCCCTAAACGGCGAAGAAGGAACTGTGTGTGTGTCCAGGAGCGGGTTGGGGCCGAGCGCTTTCAGCCAGCGGTGTTTGATGAGAGCCCATTTACTATCTGCAATTACTGTCACTTGACAACTTCCTCTGCTTGCCCCCTTAGAGTGAAGACGTTAGGCGTGTGTTTTAAATCCCCACCTAGTAGGATTAGAGTTTGCTTTCGCCATATGCAGGTGGGAAAAGGATGCTCTGTAAAAGCCTGCTTTTTCCAACAGTACTTCACTTAAAAGAGCCTCCGATCCTACAGCGAGATAATGGCAGTCGTGCAAAACACGACAGAAACGTTCACTTAGCGCCGCTTTGGCGGGGGAGAAGTTAAGGAAAACTTAAGCCTGAGTGACTCCTTAATCGGCTTCTGGCGGGACCGTTTTTGTCCCTGCACAAGTGGTATTAGGACTAAGAATGACAGCTCAAGACCTACTCCTGGGTTGGAGCTGAGGCTGTGGCCAGACACCCCTCACCGCCCGGAGACCTCTAGTTTCTGGAATCAGGCCTTTCAGCTCCCTTCGCTGAAATCGTGGCAGTTTTGAAGTGAAATTAGGAAAATGATCCTGTTATTTTCTCTGGAGTTTATTACTTCTGCATTAAAATGTTTCTCTCCTGGACAGAAATTTAAACAATATTCTATTTTATGCTTTCTTTTAGAGAAATTTTGCTTGAATTGGTAAAAATTTGATTTACAAATGACAGCCGGGTTTAGGTTTATTTCTTGTGGCGCTTTGTGTTTGGTTGGGGGAGGGACTGACTTTTAAGTTTATTTTTCAAGTCTAATCCTCATTTTTTTCCCATCGTCTCCAGACGTTCATTCTTAAGTGAAGGCCTTTATCTTGATTTTAAGGCACGAATGTAAAAATAACAGTGGTCTAAGTCCGCCCATAAGGACTATAGACCCCCCTTTTTTGTTCTTAAGTTGTGACAGAGCCTCGTAAGAGTTGGGCAGCTCTTTATCTTAGGATGTGAAAAACGTCTTAAGTTGAATTTTAGGCCTCAAAATGAAAAAAATTTTATTTATGTTTATCTTAATAAAATTATCAGACTTTATGGAATTATCAGCTTAGGATGTTTCTTTTTTATTTATGCCATATCAGGACTTGATTTTACGTGTGGATATTCCCTACGTGATAGGTAAATATGGGGAAAAGTCAAGAAACTCCTGTAAAAAGTACAGAGTTATTCTCTGGGTGAAATTTTATAGTTCTGAAAAGCATATATCAAAAATGAAGCTCTTGACTGATAACATGGACTGTTGGCTCTTTTTGAAATTGTAAATAGATGATTAAGAAGGAAGGTATAAAATGCTTTATCCTTGAGCATTGTTTTTTAAAATGCAAGTGGAAGGAGAAGTTAAGAATATCATTTTTGTACGATGTAATAACTAGATAGCTATTCTAGAAGCTATAAAAATGCATAAGGAAGTAAAATGAAATAGTAGCATAAAATTATGTATTGTACTTTTAGAATTTTAAGAAGAATGCACACTTGTAACTCTCAAATCCTCAAGTGGACAGTATTAAGCTGGATGAAATAGAAGAATTTTTCTTCATATGATTTTTTTCTCAGTTAAAAAATATTTATCTTGGTTTGCCCTAAAACTGAAGTTTTAGTTAAATTTTGTTGGTAGCTATATGGGATAATTCAAAGTATTTTAAATCATTTACTTTAACAATTCTTTTCTTTATTAAAAGGTTTTTTGGGACTTTGACATTTAATAACAGTAGATGTCATTAAATTTTCATATAATTGCCACAGTTTTTCTTCATTTAGTGTATCTAGGTAGTTTTAAGGTATAAACACCATGGGGTCTCTTAACAAATTTAAACTGAAAAAAAGCAATAGATTAAACTCCTGATTATTAGCATTTCAGGGATGAAATCTGGCTTTAAGATAAAATGGCTTTTTGAAGACAAAATACATAGAATGGTATGATTTTTAGAGAATAATGTTTTTGATAGTTCCTTTCCAGTTCTTTGAAATCATAAAGTAAATTAACAAAAGAATCAATAATTATATTTTTAACAGTTTCTTGATGTATTTAACAGACTGTTTCCTTAGGAGTAATCTCCTAAGTGTTTCAAAAAATTTTACAGTAGCAAGAAAGTTTATTTTCTGTTAAAACATGTTTCTATAGACTAGAAAAAAAAACTTGTTGAATCTAGAGTATAGGTCAGTCTTAAATAAGAAACAATGAAATTTGATCTTAGTAGCGTAAAATGTATTTTCACTGAGGACTTTTTAACTATGTCCTCTTTTTTAAAAATGTAAGTGTACAGAAAGTGAATAATTATTTCATTGGTACAATGTAAGTGCCCTAATGTGCTTACTTTATTCATGGATATTGAGAATTTTTTCTCCGTGTCTTATGTGGGGAGAGGAGTCCGGGAAATTATCAAAATAATTTTGAAGAGGATTGAGATGAAGGGAAAAAAATCCGAGCATGATTATGATCTATAGGTGTGTTGGTTTGCAGCAGGGAAAGGGTGAAAAAGAGGAGTTTGGGATCCAAAGTTATCCACATAAGTCAGGCTCCTAGCACTTTCTACTTTATTGTGTAATTGACTTTTTAGCCAATAGGTAGTTACTGAGTGTATTAAAATAGAACACTCACCAGAAAAAAACAAATCTCATTTGAAAATCTCTAATCATGGCTTTATCAAATATACAACCTACTCTGTATTGTCTAAATACCAGCTTCCAACATTTGAGACCAATTTATAAATTAAATGTATTATAAAAGTTAATTTAGTAATTTCCATTTTAAGAGAAATGCCCCTTTTGAGGGACTATTTTTTAACATCACAAATAGCACCAATCCTTTGAGTAAAGTAAGAATGGTTATATTAATTACAAATTATACTTTTCGCAAGGGGAAAATGCAATTTCTGTTGGCCTCGGGGGCAGCTATGCTAAGTAGTTTGGGGCCCAGTTTCCATTTCTGTATCTGTGCTGCCTTTGACAAAGGATCCGGTACTGGGAGATGAAAGACTGTGAGGAGAAAATTAATAAAACGAGCTATGTGGGTTGATCATAGTTCTCCCCGGTAAGCCTGTGTCCACATGAATTCAGAACCAGAAGAGAAATTCTGGAAGTCTAATTCCCCACAGCCCTTTTCCACTGATTCCAGTGAGTTAGCAGTGGCAGAAAAAGGAGTAATCGTCTCTGCTGTTTGCAAAGCCGACTTCAGGATCCACAGCAAATCAAACCCACGAAATCTTTTAGTCTCGTCCAGTTCAGCTCCACTTCCTTGCCAGGGGCATAACAGCTGAAGTTAAAAGACTTATCCCCAAATGGGAAAATTAGTGCCATTTGTGTATAGGCAGTAGCCTTATTCAAACTGCTTTCAAGCTAATTGGAAAAAAAAAAGACAGAATATGATTTGATTATAAGTCCTCCAGGGTGGGTAGCATGCAGGAGACTGGCTCAAAAATGCATTTAGGTTTTTCACTTATTTTGAATTACTTATAGTTTGTATTGTAGTTGTCTGGTTCGTGTGTGTGTGTGTGTGGTTTACTTCAGCCTCTACAATTTGAGAGCGGCGAAAAGTACAATAAAATGGTAAATTTTAAAGTGATCAAGATGGTATAGCATTGATCGTGTACAAGTTCTTCCACTCCTGCTGAGGTAATTCTCTGTTGGATTTTCTTCCTTGTGTTGTAAATCTAAGTTCTTTGCCTGGAAATAATCATGATTCTGAGAAGGGAAGCAGAAAAAGAACTATGTTTAAAAACCAATGCCATCTGACAACCGATGTCTTAAGTTATCTCTTCAGATTTCAGGTGGACTTTGGCCACATTAATATATTGGATATGTTTAAAATAAGATAAAGAAATCAGCTCAGAAAGGCTTGCTTCAGAAACTTGGGTTCTGTGTGCCTTTTAACTGATCTAAATGTGACATGTAATGATCAATCGAGACCAGTATTATTATACATTTGAGGTGAAACTATTTTGGAGTCCAGAGGTTGATGCAAGCAAAGGATTGGTCCCCCAAAAGTCAAACTGATAAGATCTTACTAAACTAACCTGATATTTTTGAAATATAGTGCATGCTCGAGTGGAAATTCAAATCATAAAATCATTATTGAATAACCCTGTGAGGTTCTGGTAATTTTTTCCTTCTTTAAACCTGACCTTTTACCTATTATCTCAACTTTATTAACTTAATAAAAAAAAAGTCTCAAATGAGAAACAATAGACTAAAGCAATAAAAGTGTGAGCTGTCCATGGAAAAATCTACGTATAGTGAATGAAGCCTTTTAAATTAGGATTTAACTGGCTTTTAACTCAGTTGGGTTTTCAAGTAACTAACTGGTAATATTGTCACTTGACATTTCCTTTTCATATTCTGTGCCATGACTCAAAAGTGATTTCCTTTTTATGGGTAAGAGTGGAACTATATTAAATTAAAAAACAAAACAACCTACAGCTTATAGCCTGACTTGAATAGTTTCATAACGCTGGTTCATGATTGCCAGCACCCTACTTATGATAAGATTCTAGGTTGCTTTGTTGTTTATTTTTATTTTTGAAATTGGGATTAGGATGAGTTTTTTTAACTAGATTACTGATTTATTATAGAAGGGTGTAACTCAGGAACAGCCAAGATGCATAGGGCAAGGTATGGGGAAAGGCTACAGAGCTTCTGTGCCCTCTCCAGGCGCGCCACTCTCCCCAAATCTCCACGTGTTCCCCAACCCAGAAGCTCTCCAAACCCTGTCCTTTTGGTTTTTTAAAGCTACATTACACAGGCATGATTGATTAAATCATTGGCCGTTGGTGATTGATTCAACCTCAAGCCCCTCTGCCCTCCCTGGAAATCAAGGGGATGGGACTGAAAGTTTCAACCTTCTATTCCTGGTTGGTTCCCCCTGGCAACCAGCCCTCATCTTTAGCTGTGGTCCAGAAACTAGGATGATTTTTAAAAAATGAAAAAAGTAACAATTTCTTTTTAAAATGAATATCTATATGCATATTTACTGTTAGTCATGGCAAACAGTAGTTTGAATTGTAATTAGAAGTAAAAAAATTACGTTAATTCCTGGACCAATGTGTGATGAGTAGCATTCTAATTACCTCTAATAATCAAACAATTGAAATTTTATCATAGCTTTTTAACATCTGGAAACAAATTTCGAGTTTCATATAAAAGATAAAAAATATAATGAGATATCTTCATCTATTAAATATTAAATCAAATTAGCCAAAAGATATTTTCTTTCAGTGATTTGTGTTTTTTCAACCAGAGGCACTAAAAATATCGTTATAGACAAAAGAAGAATATATGGAGAAGTAATGAAAAGTAATATAAAAGACTAACCAACTGGAGTTTTTCTTTTGAAGAGCTAAATCTTTAGTATAATTGTTATCCTTGGTGCCTATAGTGTTTCAAATTCTGGAGAAATGACAGTAAATCCTATGTAATGGCAAAGATGACCAAAACATTTGACAAAATTCTGTTTCCTTTTAAAATAAATGTCTTTAGCAATTAGTAAAAGCTAATCTTCTGTATTTTTTTAATTAACACATTATCACAAAGAGAACAACGAAATTGGAAAACTAATTATAAATCAGTTAAGAATAATTTAAAAAACAGGTTTGCTTGAAAAGTAAATCTTCCTTCTAAAGGTGGAGTTCATTATACTAATCATAAGTGTTGGTCAGCAGTTTTTTTGCAAAATTTATTAAAGTAGAAATGATAAGACAACTACATGTATCAGAATATTAGACAAGTTACTATGTGTTAGCTCTATTAGCTAACTTAAAAACATAATTTATACTGGGAATATTAAAATATGAACGGAACAGCTTAATATCCACTTTTATTTCAGAACACACGTCCAAATTATTGTCTAGCACTAACACAAAACTGTTTTCCAAAACTGCGAGGATGTCAACTTCATCTAGATCTTTTTTCAAAAGGAAATATTAAAATGTGTCCAACTCTTCTAATTGCCAGAGCAATAATAATAATGACAATTATAGCTTTCTCTGTGGATCATTTTCTGTGTGCTGTGCTTTGTTCCACGTGCTTTATCTGTGTTACCTCCAGTAATCTTCAGAGCAACTTTACAGTCTAGGCAGCAAGATTGTTCCTATTTTACAAACAAGAAAACTGTGGCCTGGTGAGATTAAAGGAGTCAAACAGCTAATAAATGGTGTGGCTCTGGGATTCAGACCTAAGTCTTTCATATTCTCACCTCTCTGCTCTTGATTACTTTGCTGTACTTCACAGTAATTAAGCAGAATATTTGTGGAATGCTTGTAAAAACCTGTTGGGGCGTCATTTGTCTAGCATTTTGAATGTCCTCAGTTATAGCATATTTTTTTCTTTGATTTTTAGAACCAGTTCAAAGCCATTCATGTCCAAGTCTGGCGAAAGATATACGTGACATAGGTAGTAATGTTTGTGACTGAAAGAAATCGGTAGTGTCTTTAAAGTACTAAGCCTGATATTTCAGATGGATGGTAAGTTTTCACTGAAGATTATTCCAAATGAATCATATAGACTTCTTTTTTTTAACCATGGCACTAGAAATGGAATACAGTTAAAGCCCTTGGGACACCTAACTTGTAATATGTGTTCAGTGAATATTTTTTAAAACAATGAATGAGAGAATGAATAAAAAGATAACATTTCTTTGCCTATGAAAGTTCTAATATGCATTTGTGTGTTGAAGTATGGTAGCACATGTGGATAGCTTACCACTAACAGTGCAACTTTGGACAAGTTACTGCACCTTCTAGAACATCAGTTTCCTCTTCTGTGAAATGGGAATAATTCTGTCTTTCTCAGTCAGTTGTTGTGAAGGTTAAATGAATGATAATTCTCTTCTTTTTATTGTCACACTTGACCTTTTGTGTGGGTAGAAAACCTGTTGGAGTGGTGAGGATTGAAGGAAAACTGCCAGCCAGCCATGATGAAGGCATGAGTTGAGACGAGTTCATGTAACTAAACCCACTAGAGAATGGAAGAGTAAAGGCCAAGGAGTAAGATGAATACAGTGCTTTGCTGCTTCTGGAGTTAGGGAGTGGGCCCAGGCGGAGAGTCTTAGAGAAAGAGACCTGTATTCCATCCAGTTCTGAATCTCTAGTGTTGATTTGTGGCTTTAGACAAGTCACCAGAGCTGTTGAGGTGTAAACTGAGGGCACACTTCAGGGCTACCTAAGAGTCTCTCAAGTATGGTCCATCTTAAAGCTCTGCCTGCAAAGTTTCAAGTGTGTGCTGTCACTATACCTCTTCTAGGGGACTTAAGGGAACTTCCTGTGGGAGGACACTACCATTCCGTACACACACCCTCAACATGCCCACGAGTGCGCGCTCTCTCTCTCTCTGTCTCTCTGTCTCTCTCTCTCTATCTTTCTTTCACTCTGTCTCTCCCCCTCCCACTTCCATATCCAGGCTAGCCCTTCTTGGACCTATGCTTTCCCTTTACTACTATTCTTGCCCCCCCACCCCGAGCCCCTTTCACTGCTCTCTCTGATGGCGAAGGAGGTAGGGAATAGTTTTTATTTTGTAGAGGTTAAAGACCCTACACTCCTCTGCAGAGTAATTGCAAAGGCCCCTTTCAGGGCTAACATTTTGCAGTGTCTGAAATTCAGCATAAGAACACAGTAAAAGAGCAAAAGCAGAGGGCTAAAGAGTGGACTGAGTCAGTTTGCAGGCTGGACAAAACAAGAGTTAAACCGCAGAGAAACAAAAGGAACTTGAATAGCAAAAAAAAACTTATCAAAATAAGTTCAGAGGCGAAAGCAACAATGTTAAAGACAAAATTAGGCAAATTAAATTTACATGAGAAGAAAGCAAAAATGTAAAAAATTTCATAAGGGAAAAATGACTTTTAAACAGTGAAAACAATTAAAGCTTTAGGTTTTTTCATCAGAATTCCTCTTTTGAGGCCCATTGGAGCAGAATAGTTATATTCCAGGAAAGCACAGCTTTTATGTGCACGGGGAAAGAGAGGATAAGAGGAGGATGATATAAAACAACATTCCAGAACACCACCAAATCCTAATCCAAGCATTTTGAATGGGATATTTCTGACCAAATAATCTCCTAATGTAGTTTGAAAATAGGAAGCCATTCTCTTTGTGTCTGAAATGGAAAACAGGGACTACACAGATTGAAAGTCACCTGGAATTTAAAGCACTTAAAGAAAAAGCCAGAACAGACAACTTTGTCATCAGAAATGTTTCAAAAGATTGTTGGAATCAAAAAGCTAATAAAATAGAAACAATATGATAAATACAAAAGGAAATTCCAGAAATAATAGCAAATGCTGAATTCTGTTTGAGTCAGAGGGACCTGATATATTTGCTAGAACCTGCGGCATTCTAGAAAATGACAGGAGTTTATGCACAATCGTGTATGAGAGTGAACAAGGAGGAAATGAGCGAACATTGCTTATCAGTGACCAGGGCCTGCTAAGTCTAGCAGTAACTTAGTTAAGTAGGTTGTTGTGGATAGAAGAGTCTTAACGTTCACTTTTGTTGTCTCCCTTCCCCACCCCAACATTACAGATACCATGCAGGAGGTGTGGACTTTAATGTCGAAGCCCTGTGTTTGAGTCCCAGCTCAGCACTTAACTTCTGTGTGTGACTGGGACAGGTCTTCTAAAAGCTCTCTGCCTCACTTGCCACATTTGTTAAATGGGGTTAGTGCTAATCTAACACCTTCTTCACAGGGATGTTGTGAAAATCAAATGAGCTCACGTATGCAAAAGTATTTTGTAAGTAGACCTGGATGTTTTTACTGTAACAGGAGAGATCTTTTTAGAATTATTTCCAATGAGAAGAAGAAATCGAACAATGTGATGAGTTAATTTTTTTTCTTTTCAATCATTGAAGTTCTTGAGGCTTTAGCACATCATCTAAGTGTAGGGCTTCCTAATCCGGAGGTCATCGATCACAAGAGGGCCTGTGGATAGAATTCAGGAGATTATGAGCTTGGATGCAAAAAAAAAATTTTGTTTCCATTTTATTTGCACTGACCTCTAATTGAAATTTATCATTTCCTTCAATTATGAATGGAGGCAACAGGTAGCAGTAGTATTTTAGCAGAACCTGTGACTTTGTTACCAGTAGAAATCACAGATACTTGCATTATCACATTAGAGTTGTTGCTGATCTGGAAATACTGTTTATGTGTGACACAGCTTTGACATAATAGTAGTTATTAGACATACTGCTAAATCCTGTTATTTAATGTGTTAAAGAATCACATATATTACTATATTAAAATATGTGTTTGAATATTTAGGTATTTCAATATAATTGATTTCCTTGGTAATTTGGTATACTTTATTTTATGCATTTCATCTGAGAAGGAGTCCATAGATGCAAAAAAAGTTTTGTTTTTTTTTTTGAGGTTAGTATTCTGACAGAGGGCTTCACAAGATACTGGTATTAAAAGAAATATTACCTGTACACTGGCTACTCAGATAGCCATGGCTGACAGAGTGAGAAATTCCAGTTACGCAAATTAAAATAGCTTAAAGTTATAATATACTGAAACAGTGCCCTGGACAGTACAAGGCACAACTCTCTTTATCTAGTGTCACCTCTGTTGTGCATGGCGGATTCAGGCCAGCCCGTACAAATGCACTCAGGGGGGTGAAGATCACAGTGAATGACAAGCCACATACATACCCTCCAGTTTAGGTACCTTCCTGACACCTCGCAGGCAATAAGAATGTTCATCTGGAAACCCAAACAAGAAGATAGATGTTCACGTTTCATTTTTAAGTTTTATTTTGTGTTTTTGCCATTGTGCATTTGACTTATAAAAAATGGCAAAATAACTAAGATTACGCTGCTTCCATGGGTCTTGGTTTAAACCTCTGTGAGAGCATTCACTGGGTGCCTGATGTATTATTTGCACGTTTCTCCCCAAATAGAGTTTGAGTTCCTTGAGGTAGCAATCCTGTCTTGTCGTGCTCTCTGCTGATTTTATTTAGCTCCTAACAATTGAGTAGATTTTACTGGTGTGCACTTTGAGTAGTTGAGACTTTTTCTTTTGTCTCCATCTTCTTCTCTGCTAGCCCTGCTTTCTGCTTAAAAAATTAGGCTGCATTTGCAAAAACAACAGCAACAAATAAGCTAACATTTACGGTGTACATCATATTCATCTTGATTTCCCGAAGTTGGATATTTGGTTATAAACCAGTGTTACCGCAATTAAAAAAAAAAAAAAAACGTTGGCTGTTTGAGCTGCTTCGGTAATGGAAATTTGGCGGACATGATTGTCCTGGGTTTTGTCACAGCTCTTGATTTTAGTTGACCGTGTGTCTTTGTTTTCTGATAATGCATGACTTGGAGGTCTGCTAGTGATAGTCAACGTGCAGGAGCATCAGAGAGTCAGAACCTTCAGAACTGGAAGGACCCAAATTCTCTTTTGCATTGGGATCAGTGAGGCCAAGAAAGATCAGAGGACTTACCCAGGCTTCAGAGCGGCGAGTGGTGGACCCAAGAGCTGAATCCTGGCTGTAGATTCTTAATCCACCACTCTTTCACCACACCAGCTTTTCCCTGAAGTGTGTTAGATCTTGCAAGAGTCTGCATAGGATTTTGTAGTCAGATCAGTTGTGAAAATTCTGCATGCCGTATATTTTTGCTTATTAAAGATTCTGAGAAGTTCTGCAATATAGAAACATGTTTGATTTTAATCCACCATTTTCCTAATTTATTTGACCACAGAATCCTTCCTCTCCATTCTGAATCTACCTAATAAGTGGTCATACTTTGGGAAATACTGCCCTGCACAGTGGTGAGCTTTGATGACGATGATGATGATAACAAAAACAACAGTAACATTTACTGAGCACTTACTACGTCATAGGCACTATTCTAAATCCTTTACCTAATAAGACTTGTTTAATCTTCACAACAACCCAGTGAAGCAGGTACTATTATTATCTCCTTTTTACGGGTGAGGAAACTGAGGCCAGAGGGGCAGCTGGAGTAAAGTAGTTATGTTGCTCAGGTGATAGGGTCATCCTGTAAACCAGAGTTTCTCAAGCTTGGCAGTGTTGATATTTTGGCCATATAATTTGTTGTTAGGGAGGCTGTCCTGTGCCTTGTAGAATGTTTAGCAGCGTCCTTGGCCTTTCCCCAATTGTTTAAACTAAAAATGTCTCCAGACATTACCAAGTGTCCCCTAAATTGCTCCTGGTTGAGAAGCACTGTTATAAATTTATAGAAGAAATATACTTTCTCGAATGACCTTCTTAGTAACTTTTACAGTGAGTCATGATCATGATTGGGCAAATTACACATTGTAGGTTCTGTGACTATATCAAGCTATGTACACTTGTGTGGGGGTGGATGTGTGTTAAACTTGACCTATGCTGCTCTCTGCCACTCCATTTCCTTACACTGCTTCTGGTGAGAGCCAAAAAGCCAAAATTGTTGATTCTACCTGCGATCCTTTTAACTGCCCTGTACACACCCCCAATTCATATATTGTTTCCATTTTATACTTCCCCTTGGACTTGACCCACACACACACGCACGCGCGCGCGCACACACACTCGTTTTTCCTCTGAGTAATAGAGGACTTAACACATTTGAATTACTCTACTGTAAGAACCTACATCTGTGCCAAGTTTAACAGCTGCCAAGAGAAACATACCCAGCAATGGATAACTCACAATGATTTGGCAAAGAAAAAATAAAGTTATATGATGAAGTATATTACTAAGGTATTGGGTTTTATTTTTCCGGTGTGATATCTGTTAAATTCACACACTTCAAATGGATTCAAGGTTTCTGGTTATTGTTGCTTTGTAATTTAATATGCCATTTTCAGGAGCAGCTGAGGTATAATAAAAAGAGCAGTGAAATACCCAGGTGTCCATCTTGGCTCTGCCAAACATTTACTAACTGTGTGACTTGGTTCCCCACCAGTAAGATGGGGTAATGATATGAAACCAGTCGTATTGTTGATAAGTTGAAGTAGGAAAATATACGCACCAAAATCCAGCCCAGGTCCTGGCATGTCAGTTTTCCTCCTTCCTTCTAGGACCCGTTTATCAAGGAACTCTACCATGGTTTTCAAATTCATAATCCTTTTTGGTAATTCTTTAAGTGTAAACCAGTTGTCTTTGAAAGTAGAGATATCATCAAGTAGCCTAATGCAGTTAACTTGCATTACAAGATGGAGTTTGGTAAGACGGGAGGGTACATACAGTGCTCAAAACCATTGCATCTTGAAAGCCATATATTTAAAGATAACAAGGTAGCCAAGGGAAGGAGAGAAAGGATCCAGAGAAGAACTTTAGAAGCCAAAGCTTACCCTCTAATCTTAGTGGCCATTAACTGATGCAACTTTGAGTGCCTACTGTGTACCAGACACTAAGTGAGCACTAGGGATACAAAGAGAACAAATAAAAATAGCTACTCTACTTCTGTGCCCTGTCCCCTTGGAACTTAGATAGAGACAACGTCATGTCTTTGTCCCAACTCCAATTGACACTGGTGTGCGAAGCGTCCTGACGCTTGGCTGAACTCATTGCAAAGAATGCTGTGATCCATTCGTATTGTCTGCCTTGGACAAGAGATTAAGCAGTGACAGCACAGGATTTGATGGTCTGCTAGCGCAGGGGTTTTCAAAGTGTGGGTCTGACCCACCAGTGTATCATGAAATCAATTTTGTGGATCACCATAAGCTTTATTTAAGAAAGGAAATAGAGAAATAACAGAGTGCCTTGCACATGGTGATGATAAGTATTGCTTTGTAAAACTTTTAGTTATATATGTGTTGTGTTACAGGTCATGATATAAAATGCATTTCCTACAATGAGTTCCGTTAAAAATGTGATTCTAGTGGTTACATGAACTGCTACTCCTTTTTCTCTATGTTCATACTGTTTTTGTTTTTCTGAAATTACGTGATGTTTTTGATCGTTTGCGCCTGATTAATCAAAAACATGGAACAACTCTTACATTCTAGGAGTCATTCTTCCATACATGATATGTTTATCCTTTGAGTTTACTGTCATTAGTCTTCATATTTTGTCTGAAGTGGTTAATAATTTTATTTATAGTCAGTTCTGGTGGGAGGCAAAATAGCCAAGTAGTTAGAAGCATAGGCACTAGAGTGAAGCTTGCTTTATAAAATAGACCATGCCACTTCAGAGCTCTGTGACCTGGACAAGCTACTCAAGACTTGGATTTTGTGACCATCACACATCGTATTATTTTAGACACACACATATGCACACACACACGGAAGCTCTTGTTTCAGAATTCTTCAGTTACTACTTAGGGCAACATAGATATATGCTCTCCTATTGCTTGGCCAGATCGTCACATCACACGGTAAGAATTTGTAGAAACATCATCCGAGTTCAACACAGGAAGTAAAAATGCTGCTATGTGCACCGTGAATGATTAGGAACTACCAATACCATTTTAGTACTTGACCCAGTGTCTGTTGGTTCTGTTTAACGTAGGGAGATAAATGAAACTCTGCAGTAAGGATGAGAGAAGTGTCTGTGGAAGGAGGAGAGTATTTGGAAACCATGAGGAAAGAGGATCGGGAGCAAGAGGGTAAGAAGCAGGATGAGATGAAAGACCACACTTTACCTTTATTCCAGTACTGGTTTCGAGCACAAAATGGTGACTTAAAGTCCAACAATGATGCTTTATAATTAGGGAAAACCTGGCTTGCCTGACTGTTCCTTGGATAAGAATTGATATTTTAAACCTGCTTTTAAGACGTGATAAATTGAAAGCACCTTGAGTTTGGAGCAAGACAGAACAGGGTTTGAATCCCGATTGTGTCATTTCCGAGCTCTGTGGCTCTCAGCAGATAACTTCCCTTTGTGGAACCTCAATTCTCTCTCCTGTGAAATGGATGTAATATCATATTTCACAGAGTGATGATCAAGATTAACTGAAAGCTTGCATGTGAAATCCCTGGCTTGCGGTAAGTGGCCAAAAAAGTTCTCCCGAACCTCCTACCCTGTTGGAGAAAGTCAGATTTGGAGTGTATTTTTAAAACATAAGCACTTTCCTGTGAACACATGTGGAAACGTTACCAGGATCAATGTTTGAGAACATAAAGCCAAACTTTCCAAAAGGACCTTTAATTGCAGAGTAATTGGGTCATTCACACCCTACCTATGTATCTGTGGCTACCTGATTTGTCTTGGTGCCATTCCCAAGGCCATCTCTTCCACATTCTGGCTTACTCTCCATTGCATTTCATGCCACAGAGCAGGTAAGCAAATGGTGTATCATGCACATTTAGTGTAAAGTTGCTATTTCTTGTAGGTTACAAGGTCTCACAGATGACTTGTTTTTACTTCTCCGAATTGGTTAAATAAGGCAATTAGACTAGCCAATCTAGTCCGATAAACATTCCGTCCAAGCTTTCATATCCTAAGGTTCTATGATTCTTCCTTTAATCGAATCATGATCTACCATATCCTTTTTTAACTTTTCTTCTAGTTTATTGTCTTCAAGACTTTTCAGCTTCCAGTTGGCTTGGGTGGTAACTATACCTGTGATGAGAACATTAGCAAAAATCATTGTTCTTTCCCTGACTCTTCCAATCCTCACCTCCTAAAAGCTCTTGTTTGTCTATCTCAGTAATTTCTGAAAGCAGGACTTCCTTTTCAAGAGTAACCCAGAGGGTGCCAAGTGACAAGCCATACTTGCCTGTGGGCACAAAGAGATGATATTTTTGTCAAAACAGGCACCTGTTATGTATGCTTTTTACAAAAACTCCCAGGAAAATACACCTCCTGAATGGGTACTTTAAAAAGAGAGCATTCGTTTGGCTTACTGGGAAGGACCAACCCAGAGTTGACCTTGCTTTCCCAGGCAAAATATGCTCCACCGTGACTTCTCTCACCGTTCCAAGAGTTTTCTGCCCACTATCCATGAATGATTTTGGTGTGTATTTTCCTTTCTGCTGGCTCCTCTGTAGATTGGCATTAATATGGCCAACCATTCATAGCTTTGCTGGACTTTTTGTATGAAAATGTTCTGATTGGTTAGTTAGTTTAAAAGACATGGGTATTACAATATATAAATGAATCAAAGTAACACACTGTACGTCTTAAATTTACAAATTGTAGTGTGTTAAATTTATCAAATTAAAAATATAAAATAAAATAAAAGATGAAAGACATGGGAATACTGACTTTATGGGAATGTTTTGAAATTGCCACCCAGGTGATGTAGAATACTTCATCACCACAGTTAAAATTCTGGTAGCTACTGATAGAGGAAGAAAAAAGATGTTATTCCAGTAACACAGAGGGCAGCTATTTTATCATTGTCCTGGACTTGGGAATACTTTTATTAATTAATTTCAAATCTGCAATGTTTTAAATTATTGAAATTAGTTAATTAGTTTAATTTTACCTTTTAAGAGTTACTAATTCAGAAGCATAATCTTTAATACAGATGATATGAAATTTTTACGGATTTACTGGCAAAATACTGCAGTTATGAGTCCTAAACGAGAAAATGATTTTTGAAATTTTATTCACTTAGCCAGCTCTATTCTGCCTCTGTCCTGTTAATATTATTTCAGCTCATTACAAGCAATGTGCTTTTCATTGAATTTTTGAACACTTGGTTATAATTTTAGGAAATGCCTGCTAGATACAGACAAAAGCTAAGTAAATGCTAATATGCAAAGATCAACATTGTTTTTTAAATAGACCTAAGAATTTAAAGTGTTTTCATTTACTTTAAAGCTGTTGGTCATCCTTTAAAATCTTTAAAAAAATATTTTTGACACTCATCATCAAAGTGAGAGAAAATTTACACAATTCAGTTTCTGCTTTTGCCAGTAGACATTTTATGCTTATCAAGTTAGTGAGTTGGAAGGCTGTCAAGGGTTTGACAAGCTGAATGCAGTGAGCTGTTTTCTCCAGAAGCCAAGCCTTCTAAGTGGCAGGAGTTTTCTGATATGTTCAGTATTAACAATACTTCTCACTTCTTCTGCAAGTGCCCCTGACTTCCATAAACAAACACCATGTACTCACTTGATAAATATAAAAAAATATATGTACATGTGCTGTATGGAAGGCCACACAGTGCGAAGGCTTGGTAATATGCAGAGGTACTGGCTGGTGGGTGGGCATCTAAACTCAGCCTCACCGCAGTTTATAATTTCGTACCAGGAAGTCACTGGGTTCTTCTAGATTCTTAGACTTAGGTTCTCACTATTGGATCCACTCGGAGTTTGTCTTTTGAGAGATCATCTTTTTAAAAGTCTTTTAAAGTGTTAATAAATTAATTCTATAATTGATCAAATTCCCACAGTCGCTCTGAATCGTGGTGTCTGATGATCTGTTACATACAATGAATAGGCTGATTCCCACAGCTTGGTTATGTGGGGGTAGCACAGACGCAGTGCTGAGGCTGGTGGGCAGGGTCTGTGTAGAGGATATAATCCACCTTCCGGGTTTGGTGGTTATGGGAATTGTGGCCACAATCACGGGACCTTGCGAGTCAGAGTTGGGACAAAACTGGTAATTTCCTTCTTACTGCTTTTTGATGCAATGCTTCTTTCACATTCAGAAGAGTGCTTTTAAATGTGCTTAGTGCCTGAAAGGTGTGGAGAGCAAAATGTGGTGTGAAAGTGCATATTTTTTTGTTTGACTTTCCATTTACTTGAACGAAAATCCAGACTACATGCTAATAACTGCACTGGCTCCTGACTTTGGGGGATATTGAAGCATGGATTAAAAAAATAATAAATGTGCACCAAAAAAGTATAGAGTGGTAGCTCCCTGTGATTTTATTTTTAAAAGTAATTGTTACTCATGACACTTACATTTTATCTTCAAAGTGCTCGGCAAATATTAATTAACTTATTACAACTTTAAAGGAACTCAGGTCAGCTTGCTTTTTCATAGAGAATAACCCGTTGAAGTCAGGTGGTATAAGATTGAGCTATAATTGAGCTATAATAGAATTATTAAAGGATTCTTAAGAGGATGTCTGGGTTTCAAAGAACAGAGATCTAAGTGGAATAAAGCAATATACATCTAAGAAAGTAATTTAGTTCATGCTGAAGAAAAACTGAATTTATTGTTTTGGCCAAATAAATTCATGCTCAAATAAAGTCCCTTAATGGTGAGAAATGAACTGGGTTTTTAACTTGATTCCTGCACTGTTCAGGAGACTGTAGAGTGACACTTGATCTGATAACTAGATTAAACATTCGTGAATTTGGGCCCGTGTAGACATATTATTAAAGAATTACTTTTTCCGTATAGCAAACCATTAATAAACCCAGAATTAACCCATTCTAATAAAAAGAAGAGTTCTAAAATGGTTGGCATTGAAAAATATTTTCAAAACAATGAATTCAAGTGTTTATCAATAGTTATTCTGAATTCTACCAGATCCAGAGTTCAGAACACCTTGTAATTTTAAAATAATTTAATTTCTATATTGAACTTCTTAAAGATTTGCTTTATTGAAGGTTTTGCCTTTAAGGTGATTATTCTAACATGGCAAACATTATTTCCTGAATGCTCGCTCCTCAAACTGTTTACGTTTATGACATGTCCCATTCCTACCTGCCCTTCTCTCTCTCTCTCTCTCTCTCTCTCTCTCTCTCTCTCACACACACACACACACACACACACACACACAGCCCACAGACAAGTATCAGCAGAGAGTTAATATTTAACTCTTGTTGCGATGAGGAAGTGCTTTGGTGGGTAAATCCCAAACCCTGGATGCCGGTAATTCATCTTAATCTTTTGCATGTAATAAGAGCAACTGATAGAATACAATACCAAAAAAAAAAAAAAAAAAAGATTGCATATAAGCATAAGAATAATATAGACAAAGTAATTAACCACCCTTGAGGGTGTAATTCCGGGGATGTCTAAATTAGCCCTTACTTATCTGGACCTCAGTTTTCTTATTTGTAGTATGGTCTCAGTTTAAAAAACAAAAACTAGCTCAGTCCTTATCATATGGTATGTTTTTCATAAATGCTCACTCCCTGCCCTCAAAGTCAAGATCCTTGCAAGATTCTATTTTGAGAGAAAGAGAGCAGAGCTAATTCTGATTAGTTTGTGGCTGTTTCATGCCTGAGATCATTTGCATGGACTGTTTCTCTCCTAGAAAATTTCCCTCCTACTTTATCTGGTTTTTGAACTGGTGTTTAGTCTTCAAAACCCCACTCAGTCATTAGTTCCTCTGTGAAGCTCTTCGTGACCTCCTTCCAGACCAAATTCATCTATCCTTTCCCTTATTTTTGAATCTTTAGGTATTTCTGTTCTGGCCTGTGTCATAGTGAGGTGTTATTTTTTAATTTGTCCACCTTCCCCACTTGGTTGTTGGCTCATCAGATGCTGAACTGCATCAGGTTCATCTCTGCTCTTTACTCCCTGGATTATAAAGGTAAAGCCATAAATCTTTGTTGAGATGAAATGAAGTGAAAATGCTCAAGATAATCACTAAAATGTCTTTAAGATTCAGTTTAAAATGTAATGTACCAACTTTTCTTTTCCTGTGCTCCATTTTAAAAAAAGTTATCTTGGGGTTGGCCTGGTGGCGTAGTGGTTATGTTCACGCACTCTGCTTCGGCGGCCTGAGGTCCATGTGTTCAGATCCCGGGCGTAGACCTGTGCACTGCTTATCAAGCCATGCTGTGGCAGGCGTCCCACATATAAAGTGGAGGAAGATGGCCACAGATGTTAGCCCAGGGCCAATCTTCCCCAGCAAAAAGAGGAGGATTGGCAATAGATGTTAGCTCAGGGCTAATCTTCCTCACCAAAAAAAAAAAAAAGAAAGAAAGAAAAAGAGAAACCTTATGTTATTTTTGCTATAAAAATTAAATCAATTTCATTGCAGAAACTTTGGAAAACACATTCATTTTTAAAGAAGAAAATTAAAATCGTTATTTTACTACTCAGATAAACATTATTAACAGTTTGATATATTTCCTCAGTCTTTTAATTTAAAGATATTAAAGTAAATTCAGGATTTTACAGCCTTTGCTATTTTGTAACTGCTTTGTTTTTTGCCAAGTAGTTTATAATTATCTTTACATGTTAGTAAATACTCTTCTAAGACATGAACCTACTATAATTTATTATTGACAATATAAATTTTTTCAGATTTTTTGACTGTTTGCTGTTATAAATCATTCTGCAGTGAACAGCATTATATGCAAGATTCACTAACATTCAGCTGGTTTGGCTACACTTGTTGTTAAAATACTGAAATATTTCCACGCTAATTGGAACATAATCACCACTCCAGCCATCTTGAGTCCACTCCCTCCACCCCTCCTTCTGGACTCCTGATGATCCAGTAGCTAGGGGTAACACCTGGCAGAGTAGCTGGCCACTAGGACACAGGTGACATCCATTGTGATTAGTCCTGAGTGTGGGCTGTCTCTTCAAAATAGTTAATGACACTCCTGACTCTTTGCATACATCTCTCATTATTTCTTTAAATATCTAAAAGTGAAAATCTCTGGCCAAAAATGTATGTCAGGGCCCAATCAGGAGACAGATCACTCAAATTAGGATAATTCATGTAGAGTTCGATAAAAATTATTTAAAGAGGGCAGAGCAAGAGCAGAGCTGGTGAGAAGAGAGAAAGTTTGCACCCCTAGGCATGAAGGTGAGGGGCGGAAATGGTTACTGGAACCTGTGAAGGGAGGGCCACCTTGAGAGAGGACCTGTGAGTTTCGGTCGAGGGTCTCAGTTCACCTGTGGCAGCCCCATGGGAAACAAGCCCAGGGAATATATATCCCAGTTTCCCTCTCTTCCCTCAAATTTTCTATCAGGGCTCCTTGGTGCTGGCCCCAGCAGGAAGTCAGGACTGGGGAATCTGTTCATATAGTCCGTTACAGGTCAGCCTTCCAGGGCAGAGAGCAGGGTGAAGAAGGATGGAGAGTTAATTTGGAGGGGTAAACCAGAAGAGAGCTGGCACACGTATAGCCTCTTTATTCCATAATGAAAATTTGCCTCCAGAAAAATGATGTTTTAGAGCCTCAAATGTTGGCTGTAATCTGGGTATGAGTTGATTATATTTACTTTACAGATAATCTAAATTGACTCATAAGGGAATGCAGTCTGGTGCAATGGTGGAAGGGAAGAATCGCAGGGATGTTGAGTATCTGAGAGATACAGGGAGAGGAAAAACCACTGAGGATGTGGGAGCACCTTGGATAAACTGCGTCTACCCGCACAGTTCGCCGGTGAGAAAGAGTGGGTGTTAGGACCTCAGAGAACAGAAGCATCACTGTCATTATCTGAAATTCTTTTGTATATTGGACCAGTAGACCAATTCCTGATATCCATGTGATGTGGTAAAGTTATCTCAGAAGAGACCTTAGAAGACATGTAGATCAGCTGTATTCAAACTATTTTTAGCCACAGAATTTTTTCTTGAAATTTCATGCAAAAGCCCAACAAGTAAAACAGACGAAAGTACAGCTGCTGTGGTTGAGAGTGGTGACTCTTCACTCTCCCTTCTCCTCTAATTCTGTACCCCAGGGGACTTAGAAGATCTGCCTAAAGTCACACAGCTTGCTGGTGATAGAGTCACACCCAGGCCTTACATTCTCCTGACTATTGCCTCCATCCTCTTGTATCTACAGAAGAGCCTTCTCCAGTCATTATCAATTTATCATGGAGCCCTCCCCTCATTTTCTCTCCATTCAACGTTTTTCATTCACCAGCTTAACAATAGTAAGCTGACCATGATGTACCCATCCATCCATCTCAAAGCCTTATATCTGTGGTTCTCTGCCCTGGCTACACATTATAATCATGTGGGGAGCTTTTATAAACATACCAATGCTCAGGCCCTATCTCTAGAGATTCTCATTTATTCACTGTGCTGTAGGGGTCCAGTATCAGTAGTTTGAAAATTTCAGAGGATTCTAGTGAAAAGCAAGGACCAAGAACCCTGTTCTGCTGGAGGCTCAGGAAGCGCTAGAATTTCCAGAAAGGTGGAGAATTGGCTTAGCGTCAACCCCAGGCAGCAGCTTGCTCTCAACAGTTCCACCTTATCCTCCTGGTCACTGACGGGGAAATTTAGAGAAAATTAAAGTAAGCTTCTTATCTGGAAGAAGACTGGAGTCTGATTCAGTGACATGGAAATTGAGACTAAACTGCTCATAACTATGTTGCTTTTAAAACATTAATAAGAAATAAACTGAGTGATAAAACTCTAGTGAGAAGCAAATATCTGTGCTTACAAAATGTGACTGGAGACAGTTATATTTTCCCAAGATTCATCCATTGATATCCGATCATACACTTTCAGTGGTTGCTATATATTTTTTGCATATATGAAAAATAAATGTAGTTCTTAACATTTAAGTTTATTGGTGAAAATATACTTTTAATTAGAGGTGGTCATATTTTTAATGTTTCCGAAATGACTCAGGAGAATTTTCTTAAGATACAGAGTAAATTTTTAGTAGAATTTCTAGGTGTAATTTAAAGAGAATAGTATTTCTAAAGATATACATTTCTACCTTGTAATAAATAAATATTATAAAGGTTTAAGTGTAAAACTCTCTAATTTATTATATGAAGACATTTCCATTATTTGTTACCTAATATTTTAAGTGAACAGCAATGAGTTGTATTTTTTTGGTTTACATTTTCTTATTACCAACATTCTTATGAAATCTGTGCATCCTTGATTCTATTCTAACCATCCCATTGTGTCAGAAAAGTGCCTTATCACTTATTTGCTTCTTCCAAGTATAGTCCAGCCGGATTCTTTGTTTCAGGTCTTTAAAAAATCATCGTCCTTGCAGTAGGAGATACTTTGAAATATAGTAAATGGCATATTTTTGCATTTTCTTCTGGCTATCAAACGTCATAGAACCAAAGTTGAAATTAGCTAGTTAGAACATCCTCATTCCTTTTTAAGTATTTTTTTCTTGCTAAAAGTCCAACACAAGTTATGTATTGCTCTAGAAGAGAAAACGAATTGTAATTTAATAAGGAAAAGATTCTCCCTGTATTTCTGTCTTAAAAGTGTAATGTGTTTATTTGCCTTAGAATGCCATGTACTAATTAAATCCACTAATGGCTGTCGTCAGGAAGTGAAATTATTTTGATTTTGTACTTCTTGCATTCTCAGGCTGATATCAATGATCAAGACATAGGGCTTTTAGTAAAAGATAGTTTCTGTCAATACAGGCAGAAATACAAACTTAATTAAGAATATGTAAATAGATCTTCACTGCAATAAAAAGTAAACATATTTGTAGTAATATACCCAGTCCTATGAAAAACAAAAATCCCAAGGGCAGAGTCTTCCTCATTGTTCGGGGGAAAAGCACTTCTTCCTTGTGGCTATGTCGGATTACCAAACGCTGATGGAAAGAGTAGCATAAAAGGCTAGTACTGACAATTTGAGTATGATGTGGCTGCTTTGGCCCAGAGAGCAGCCCCTTCAGTTTGCTGGCAGGTTCCATTACTGTTTGGATTTGCCTCTCCTTCATTGGAGTTGGGCTCGAGTCTTTGGTTCTCTAGGTTTTCTTCGGTCTCTTTGTTTCCTCTCTCCTGTTTCTTGAGTTTATTTGAGATGTTTATGGGCATTTACTGGGAAAATGATTAATACACTTTAAGAAATATTTCTGGAGCACCTCAAGTTGTTTCGAGGAAGCATCTAAAAATGCACACATTCACTCTCATTCTTGTTTAGTATGTATTAATATTTATCTTTCTTTGGTGGGTATTAAAATTAAAGAATTTGAGCCCTAGACAGGACTTTGGAGATACATTTAGTGAAAGGGTAGCACAATTGGAAAAGATGCAAAGGAAAAAAGTGGTAGTACTTTGTTTTTTAAACAAAACAGAACTCTTTTCATGAATCAGATTTGGATTATGAAGCATTGATTCTGCGCATCCTCTATAAAGAGAATAAGATGGGGATGATGACGCTTACCTTGCAGGGCTTTTGGGAGGATTGGAACATCCAATAACATATGTAAAAGCCTAGCATTGTGCCTGCACAGAGTAGAAACAAATGACAGCCATTGTTGTTATCACTGCTGTTCCCTCCCATGCTGTTTACCTCTCCATCCCTAACCCCGGGTTGCTTGTAGCCAGTGCACCATGACCTTCACTCCAGTTCCTTGACATGGTCAGGCTGTATTTCTTCCTGAAGCTCCCCTCTGCAATCTAGCTCTTCTTGGAGCCTGGGTAGTCTCTGGATCTGAAAACGGCCCTGTCATCATTAGAGGCTCCAGGCATTAGATTTTGATTAGGACAAACGCGTACCGAGATTGGGCCCAGTTTGCCAGTGTGCCTTGAGCAGCAGCATCAAAATTACCTGCAAGAGGAAATTAAAAAAAAAAAGAAAACCTCCAGTAAATATAACTTAGCATTCCTTAGTCTGTTTCTTTGTTCAAATAGGGTATTTATCATCATCATTATATTAGTCTGCTGAGGCTGCCGTAATACAATACCATAGACGGAGTGGCTTAAACAACAGAAAATTATTTTCTCAGAATTCTGGAGGCTAGAAGTCCAAGATCAAGATTCCAACCCATTTGGTTTCTGGTGAGAGCTCTTTTCTTGGCTTACTAATGGCGACCTTCTCACTGTGTCCTCACATGGCCATGGCCTTCGTTGGTGCTTGGGCATGGAGAGAGAGAGATGCTGGGGGAGCTCTCTGGTATCTTTTCTTATAAGGACACTAATAAGTATTAGATCAGGGCCCCACCCTTATGATCTCATTTAACCTTAATTACTTCCTTACAGACTGTTTTCAAATACAGTCACGTTGGACTTAGGGCTTCAACATATGAATTTGGGGGGACACAAGCATTCGGTCCATAACAATCATCATCATCACTTATTTGATGATAACATTTATTCATCATTCAACAAGAATGGAAAAGGAGGGGCTGGCCCAGTGGCATAGTGGTTAAGTTGCACACTCTGCTTCGGTGGCCCAGGGTTCGCAGGTTTGGATCCCAGGCATGGACCTACGCACCACTTATCGAGCCATGCTGTGGCAGGCATCCCACATATAAAGCAGAGGAAGATGGACACAGATGTTAGCCCAGGGCCAATCTTCCTCTTCCTCAGCAAAAAGAGGAAGATTGGCAAGAGATGTTAGTGCAGGGCTAATTTTGCAAAAAAAAAGACCCTTACCTAAACATATATTACTATAGCTTCCAAACTTTAAAAAAAAAAAAAAAAAGAATGGAAAAGGATAAAAGAGGTTGCATGTTAGGTTGTACTGAGGATCTACTGTATGCCAGCTGCTGAGGTAAACTCATAGATACGTTATGTTGTTTAATTCTTAGATGTATTATCTCATTCAATTCCCACGAAAGCCCTATAAGGTAGGTATTATTTGTCTCCATTTGGCATTTAAAAAAACAAGGCTCGGATAAATTAAGTAGTTTGCCCATCATACAGTTTGCAAGTATGTGTAAGGTTGGGATGAGAACGTAGCCTTCTGTCATGCAGGCTATACCCTAAATAACCATGTTACAGAATCTTATGATGACACTTAAGAGGGATGGGGTTGGGCTTTGATCCATTTTGGGTAGAGACCTTACATATTTACAGCTGTTTGACTTTCTTCTCTAATCTAAGGTTCATAGTTGACCCCCAGCAGGGTTAAATCCCCTCCCTAACCTGGCATCCAAAAAGAATCAGCTGTACAGCGATTTACTGGAGGCTCAGAAGATAAAGGATCCAGCTCTTTGGGTAGCTAGGAATCCTGCCAAGATATTGATTGGACCCCTTCAAGGCAGACACGAAAGCACTTCCTCTTTTTCCTCCCTTTCTATTTTATACCATATTCAAAATCTCAATGGTAGATTGTGTTGGATGTGAAAACTCGCTTTTTGATTCCTCCCACTAAAACAAATTGAGAAACTCAGAAGCAGGTCGCAGACTGAAAAATACTAGGGAAAGCCCTGGTTTCTATGAAGAGAGAGACATGGAAAGAAGGAGGAAACTCAGTCAGCATGAGGTTAGCTTGATTACACTGGTAATGTACTAATACACAACTTCAGGTGCCTGGACTGGCAAAGAATTGAAGCTTATTAGATTTTTAAAGACAACATATTGTAACTTTATACTTTGCTTAATACTTTGGTTTATTATTTCCCAGTGGATGGAAAGAAGAAAGGAATGAGAACATTGGTAAATTATGGCTACTGGAAATGACCCTAGTCTAAAAATCCACGAATGTTTAGATCCAGAAATCTTTCATCGCGATGTTATTTCCACAGCATCCCTAATCTCCACTTAGTTTCTCACTTTTCTTTTGTGCTGCCTTAATTCTCTGTGGATTCAGCACTTCAGTTTCCTTGCTTGCTTTGTTTTCTGTTTCATGCTCTCCCATAGTCTTTACAGGAGATCCTGCCCCCCAAGGAAGAATTAGGCATAGCCTGCCACAGTGTTTGCATAGCAAGGAGCTGTGTTAGCGCAGCTTCTGTGGCGTATACTGACCACTACCTTCCCTTGAAAACATGCTTAGCTGTGAACGAACATAGAAACTTCTGTAGACCCTTGATTTGTAATACTTGGTTGTAGAGACAAACACACATACACCCAATTCTTGAATCTAGAAGTTTTTCAGTCATGGTGTCAATATGTGTAGGTCATGAATCTGTTCATTCAACATTTATTGAGCCTATATATGCGCCAGGTTCTTTGGTGGCCCTTGGAGTAAGAAGTGTAAGAAGACATGGTATATGCCTGCAAGGAGAGAGATGTCCATGGTGGAGAGAGGGACTATATCAGGTGTGTGGCGAAAGTGGGAAGATACAGGCAGAGGAGGGGCACTACCTGAGCAGAGTCTTGAAGACAAATTCTGATTTTCCAGGTAGAGCAAGGGGCGTGTTAAGAGGGTGTAACAAAACTTGAAAAGGGCTAGAGACTTAGCATTCTATGAGAATGCCACTTATGAGTGATGGAAATATTTGGGAACCCTTGGTTTTTAGATTGCTTGGGAGATTCCCCTGCATTGTGTGCTTTTGTCTGATGTCTGACCAAAATCAGCTCACAGATAACCATCTGGCCTGATAAAAATGTTTTGCATCTTAATTATATATTTAGACAGTATTCCAAAGCTTATTGACAAATAGGGATACTGAGTCATTTATAGTTTTGTTGTGAATCAACATGATGGATCATTCGTTTGAGTTGAGAATGCTTCCTTTGGATGGATCCTTTGGAATCATGAAGCAGAATGATCATTTAGGGGAATATTTCAGAGGCAGGAGAAATGGTATGAACAAAGTGGAGGTGGGAATGTATCTTTCATGCTAAGGAGATGTTGAGGAGATGAATCTAGCCCCAAAGGGGAAGCCATGTTGGTGAGTAGAAAATAAGGCTGGTGAGGTTGGAAGTTAATATGGGGGACAGATAGAGTGTAGACCCTGGGGGAAGACATGCTGAATCCTTCATCTAATGTTTACTAGCGGTGTAAACTAATCACTTAAACCTTTCTGAGGTTTAGTTTCCTATAAAACGGAGATAATTTTCCTCAACAACTCTTCACTTTGGAGTTATGATTTAATAAAATAGTAGAGGTAAAGTGTTTGACACTTAATAAATTCTAAATTCATCTTCCTTTGGTTTAGGCTTTGGAGGATCTAGGATATGAATTTAATAGGAAACAACTACTGTAAAGATTTTATTTTTTAAAATATGCACTGCACCATATCTTTAAGGGTGGTGGCTATTCAGTGAGGAAAGGGGTCCCCTTGTGCTTGGCTGGGCTTTAAAGGGAGGCACCCTGTATTACTGGTAAGTCACTCACCTCCTCCTGTGACTCATAATGGCCCCACATTCTGTACATTTTCACACATAAAAATATCGCTCACCCAGCATCAGAATGCTTTTGGTCTCTTTCCAGAAGTGTTGATGAGTTTGTACAGATTTATCCCCAGTCTCTCACAACCCCGACCTCTTCAAAGCCAACAGCACACATTTTTTAGGTGACTAGCGAGGACTTGGGCAGCAGTCTGTGGCCAGAAAGTAGAATGACTCATACTCAAAATAATGACCCTACTGTAGAAAAATCCTTTTAATTTAATAAAGGACCTATTTTAAGAGCTTGATTAAGGACTAAAATCTTTAGGAAAAAGATGCCAGTTATCAATCCAAGCCAATGCTTTTACACTGACATAGACTACAATGTGGTGGCTATAGCAGTCTTCAAAAGGATAATTGAATCATGACCTTAAACATTTGGGTTTTTTAAAAATAATTGCATTAGATGAAATTCTAGGAATATGAAGTTTAAGATGAGTATAAGGGAGCAAAGTAAGAGTTCATACTTTATGTATGTATGGAATGTTCTAAAGTCTAGTTTAATTTTTAAGTCCATGAAAAATTTGTTAAGCAGGAAAGGATTCATCTTTAGTCTCTAAAACTGAATTTAAATGTAGCATCTATACTCTCTTCCTCCTTAAGCTTAATGTCTTTTAAAGGTTTAGTATAGTTGAAGAAGTTTTCACAGTGGGGCTGTATTTTGCTCTCTAACAGAGATCCAGCACAGCCTTCCTTCAGCTCACTTCAGCCACATAGAGCAAATTAACTTTTCCAGTGCAAAGGGGTACGATTTAGTCTTCAAGGAACATCAATCTTTAAGTAAATTGATGCCACAGATTCTTTAAAGCGAAGTTCCAGATGGTGGCTTTAGACTAGGATTTACTCAAGATCTTTCTAATCAGGAGTCTACATTTTTAAAATATTTGTCCTCTTCCAGAGTTCTCTATCTCAGGGAAAGTGCCCATCCCGGAGCACATCCAGGAGCACAGACCAGAAAACTAGGTGTTTTCTTGGTTCCTCCATTTCCTTAGGCTCTCAAGTCCTCAACCAGGTTTTCCCAAATTTACCCTGAATCTGTTTAGTTTTTTTTCTAATCCAAGCTGACACCATCTCTGCCTGGATAGCCTTGGTGGCTCCTGACTGGTCTCGGTTCATCCATGCTGGTCTCTCCTGTCCATTTGCTAAAGAGCAGCCAGTGCGATCTTGTCAAAACACGAGTCTCTTCACATTGCTTCCTTACGGCCTTTTGGCGGCTTCCCATTGATCTTGGTAAAATAACCCAAATCTTTACTATTCTCTCATTCAACAAATGCTGATTGACCTTTCTGCTAAAAGGCTTTCATCATGTTATGTCCTGGGGATGCAGGGATAAATGAGACTTGCCTCCTACCCTCAAGAGCCCACGGTCTAGCAAAACGCTGCTTGATCAAAGTTTACTTATTCATTCATAAATATTCACTGAAATCCTATAATTTACCAGCACAGTGCCAGAATGAACTTAAGTGTCAGTTGACTTTGTTGTGCCTTTAGTGAAATGGGTGGCTTGAACAAACATGGCTGACTTACTGCTCTAATGATAATTGTGAACTAGTCAGGCTAAATCCAGAGCATGTGGTCTTAATCATTATGCTGTGTCAATTATCTTTCTACAATAATACTGCATAGCAAACAACCAAAAAAACCCAAAGCAGTTGAGAGTAAGCAGTTGAGAGTAAGTGTTTATCAGCTTACACATTGGGGTGGTCAAGGAAGCAGCTCTATTGATCCAGAGTTGGCTGGCTACTGGCTGATCTAGGCTGGCCTTGGCTGGGGCGACCAGGGAGACCTTACTCTGCTCTGTGTATCTTATTTTTCAGTGAAGTGGCCTGGATATGGTCTCATAGTGATGGCTAAGGATCAAGAGAAAGCAGGCAAGCCCATCTCACAAGTACTTTTTAAGCTCTGCTTGCGTCATATCTTTCTAACATCACGAGTTGACTAAAGCAAATTAGTCGGAATGGATACCGCTAAGTTACATGGCCAGGATGTGGATACAGGGAGAGTTTAGTCCATCATTGTAATCCATCACAGTGCTATGTTTTCTCTCATTATACTTTGTAAATAACTGGATCATAGGACTTACCAAATTAGGGGGAAATAATATAAATATGTTAAGGGTTTACCCCTTGACTTGAGGTAATTAAACTTTCTCAGCCTCAGCTTAATCATTTGTAAATAGGAGACAATAATACCTACTACAGCCACTTTTCTAAGGATTAAATAGGGGGAAAATGTAAAAGTATATACTGTTTTCTCAAAAAAGAGAATTGCTTCACCCTTCCTCCTTCCACCTTCTTTTCTTACTGGGTTTATACAAATATGGGAAAATAGTAAATGGTTTAATCTTGGCCTATTTTAGGTAAGAAGTTGTAGGATAGAGATCCCCCTATTAAAAATATCTTTTCTAGGGGCTGGCCCGGTGTCATAGCAGTTAAGTGTGCGCGTTCCACTGCGGAGGCCCGGGGTTCACAGGTTCAGATCCCGGGCACACACCAACACGCCACTTGTCAAGCCATGCTGTGGCAGCGTCCCATATAAAGTAGAGAAAGGTGGGTACAGATGTTAGCCCAGGGTCAATCTTCCTTAGCAAAAAGAGGAGGATTGGCATTGGATGTTAGCTCAGGGCTAATCTTCCTCACACACACAAAAAAATCTTCTCTATCTTCTACTAACTAAAAATAATTTTGTATAATACTCATCTTCTAAAATATTTAGGTCCCCTTGAAGGCTTAAGTCTACTCACCATTTGCAATTTATCTTAAATTCCTATAATGAAGGGATAGATTTCTTTTTTCTTATTCCTATACAGAACATATACAAAGAAGAAAAGGGATTTTAGAATGGGTAGAGGAGTGTAATTTGGGGAAATGGGGCTCTTTGAAGGAGAACAAGCCTGGTAGGTACCACAGTATATGTATGTGGCAGGGGTTGGGGGGGCACATTGGACAGGGAGAGGGGGCTATGAGGTATTCCAGCAGGAAAGTCAGGGGCTAGTGAGGAGGGCAAGGAGTAAAACCCTATCCCTATTTGCCGTTTCCTCTCTACTTTAATGATTGCAGCCTGGAAATTGTTTCTGATGCTTCATATAGATATGAAGTTGTGCTTTATTAATATTCATAAATTAAAAGCAGTTAGATTCTGTCTTTGGTGTTTTTGTTCCACAGAAGGAATTGTATCAAAATTCATATTATATATACCATATCTGTATATATACACACACATATATACATATACAGTCTTGCTACTGTAAAGACATTTTGAGAAGCCTAAACACTGAATTCTTTTTCTTTTCTTAGTCATTCCTGTAAGTTGCCTTTTTTACTCTAAAAGGATCTATGATTATTCTAGTTTTTCTCCTCAATAATACTGTGGCTTCCTAAGTGTTTAAGCACAAATAAATTGAAAATATTTTTACAGTATTTGCTTTTTCCCTCATTGGGACATTTTTGTATATGAATAAAAAGTGACTGTGTGCATTAATACATGGGGTTCTCCATAGGTTTTGAGCCCCTCCGAGGGCCATAATGTTGATTTTCTCAATTTATAAGAGATTTATTTCTTCTTTTGATTTTATATATATATATAAATGAAATATAAATAAATATATATATATATATATATATATATATATATATATATAATTTTATTCCTTTCTTACAACCGGCCAGATGTAGGCAGACACACATCTGGCTTCTATCAGTTAGGGAGTAGCTTTAAGCACATCCTGTCAAATTGTCTGTTCCCAAAAGCAATACCAACACATTCAGTGAATGTTATTTTTTCCCTGCAGTCATATTCTTGATTGGACCACAAATTTTTCCATAATACTGTATTTGAAAAATAGGACATTCTAGCTCTTCATACATAATCAGCACCCTCCCTCCAGCCTTTTTTAGAAAACTTTTTTTTTTAAATGAGGCGTTAAGTAGATTGTATTCCAGCTCTGGAAAAACACATTGAGTATTAGTTACACCATTTTTTTAGTTGCTGTGATTGAGTTCTTGTTCTTTATGTCTGTGTACTAATTGGGGCTGTATGACTAACCACCTCCTGTCCCCTACGTGTCTGGGACATGCTGGATTTGCTGCCAGAGTAGTTTTAAATTAATTATTCACAAAATGAAATCAGATTATTCATTTAAAATGAATTTAAAGTTAGTTAAAATAATTTGAAAAATTCTAGACTTTGAACTTTATTCTGTTAATTACACTACTAACAGTTTGAGATGTAAAAATAAAAAATTTTAAATTCTTCTTTTAGAAAAACATTTATAAATAGGCCCTGCATTTTCTCCAGGGCATTTTATTGACAGTATTTTTCAAAGTTTAACCTTAACTGCTAAAGGCTATAATCAGGTGCCCATAACATTTTTTCTGTTTTCCATTTGTAACATAATTCATGGTTAGGCTGTATTTTTGCAAGAAATTTGTCTGAGGTGTATGTGGTGAGGAGGTGCATTTTACCAGTGACCTGATGGAAGCCGTGCTTCACTGGATACATTAGAGAAATTAACAAAAGGACCCAAGTTCCAGTGATCATTTCCTCGTGTATATAAATGTCAACTCACTATGTTGTATACCTGAAGCTAACGTAATATTGTATGTCGACTATACTTCAATTAAAAAAAAGGAAAAATAAATAAATGAAAGCATTATTGAATTAATAAAAAAAAAAAGGACCTAAGTGGCAACAGCTTCTTTAACAGGGGAAGGGTATAGTCTTCTTCTAGACTTTTAAATTATAAATTAAGAAATTATTTGATAACTTACAAAGTAAGTTTCTTCCTTTTTAAATATGCAAATAAATAGGAGGAGGAACATAGGGCATGAGTTACTGTGTTATCCTGTCTTTTCCCTTTAAGTGACCCTCATATAAAATAGCCCATATGACTTCTCAGGTATCTTTTGCATCTGACTGGTCAATCAGATCATTGATAGCATTCAGTTTTCTTTTGCATGTGCAAAATGAGTCTGAAAAAGTCACAAGAAATTGTTTTCTAATATGTAGAGTATGCCTTCTAAAATGATGCAACCTACATCTGCCTCTCAATTATTAATATTGGGAATATAAAAGAATGAACTTTTTGGAGAAATCTGATTCAATTAAATCTTCTTGATCCAATTATGTATTTTGTTACTTAATCTGTATTGTATTTGCCCTTAATTTTGACCCAGTGTTCTGTACTTGATGAACCAAAACTTCCTAAATACCTTTACATTAATAGATCATGTTATCAAGTTGAATTGTATTCTAGGAAGTCATTTAGTACCTCTTCCACCACTTATCTAGCCCCAGGACAAGATTTTACTGGATCTTGTACAACAGAACCCTCGTGACCTCCTGCCCTCCCCAAGCAATATATATCACATACTGCATGTGCGTAAGTGAATGACTATGTGTATATGTACCTAGTTCATGACTTAGGAAACACTGAATTGTTGTTTCTGGCAAATGCAATTGATATTACTTATATTTAAGTGAGTATGCTTCTTCTTATCTGTACCTTGGTAACACTATGTAACTAAATGTTTACCTTTATAGGTGTGTCTTATGCTCATTTTTATATAAACAATATTTATTAGTTTTTCTTATTAAAAACATATATAAAGAGGAAAACACAATTACTTTATAATACTGTCATCCAGTTATTTTTTAAAATAATAAACCACTATTTAAAATAATAAATCACTCTTGTATCCTTCAAGAAAAAATTTATAAACCCCAGGATATGTGTGTGTATAGGCATACCTCTTCACTTAACGCAAAAGTTCTCATGCACAGTGTCATTAGTCTTTGCCTTGATCTTTTGTAAGGATGACAAAATACTTTAAGACTACATCATAACTTATAGTCATAACTTAGGCAATATCAATCATATTGATGGACATTCAGGTTGTTTCCAGTTCTTTTGCTATAAAAGCAGTGTTGCAGTGAACAAACTAGGACACATAGTGGTGCTTTTACAAATGGACTTGTGGACTAAGTTCCTAGCTGGGAATTGTTGGCTCAAAAGAGCGCTATTTTTAAGAGCACGTGAAGCAATGAACTACACGCTACAGAGCAACAGTTGGTTATTGTTTAAGTACATCTGAGGGGCAGAGGTTGACCAGTGGAGTTATTAGAGTAAAAATAAAACTGTATTGAGAGTCACTGGGATGTACGGTGGACTGTAAACATGGTGGTAATAGCCTATAATTAACTGTCATCAACTTTAGGCTTTACTGACTGAAAATTTTTGTCAGAATTTTTCCCCTGTCGTTTCACAAGCAGTCAGTAAACATTCTCGGGGTTCATTTTAGATCAAAGGCCATGAAAAAAAGGAACTAGCCACAACCTTCCTGTGCTTAACTACATCTTCAAAATTGAGCGCTCTAAGAAGAATGTGTTGCAATGTTTAGAAACAAGCTTGCATTTGCAATTAATGAGTGTGTTTTCCCTCCCCCAGGTGGAAGGGAAGATTGTGGAAAAGTGAAGCCCTGAAGAGGCGTGGTATTGCTCCTATAACTTGGAACTGGAGAGGAGGCAAGATGCTGGCATAGCTGTTGAACTGTGAACCTGCTATGCCAACATATTGCCATCTCTCTTGTCTGACAGCAACCCTAGCCACCTGCATGCCGCTCCACCGTGTATTGCTACGGATGTGTGCCCTTCCTTGGATGGGAGTTTCCATGACATAGCCCTGCTCACCTCCCTGACCTCTCGCCTCGCAAGCTCTGAGTCACTCCATTTTAGCCTCACTGACCTTGCTGGCTGTTCCTTGAACACACCCAGGATGTTCCTGCCTCTTAGCTTGCCTGACTCTTTCTCATCATTTGGGTCTCAGTGAGGACACCACCTCCTCAGGGAAGCCTTCCTTGACCACACTATCTAAAATAGCTGTCACATACCCTAGTCACCCTTCACCTCTGTACCGTGCTTTATTTTTTCAAAACATTGGTCACTACCTGAATCACATTTTTTGACTTGTTTAGTGTCTTTATCTCCCACCTTAGAATGTAAGCTCCTTGAGGGGTAGGGACCTTGTTTGTCTCGTTCACCCACTGTAACCACAGAGCCTGACACATAGTAGGCCCTCAGTACATTTTCTTAAACTCCACCCTGACTTTTATCATCCAAGAGAGATGTCAAATAATTATATTTTTCCTGTTACAAATGGCTTTAGTGAAACCCTGACTCACAAATAACAATAAAGAAATGAACAGTTGTTTATTTCTGGGCCTGCAAACATAGCTCCTTAAAGCAGTCACAATGTATACATCATTGGGTCCACAGATTCACGGAAGTCATATCATAGTGGGAAAAGCATGGGCTTCAAAATAAAACCTATGTTCAAATCTCATCACTGGTGTTGCCTATCTGTGTGTTCTTGGACAAGTCATTTAACCTTTAAGCCGTGGTTTTCTCAATTGCAAAATGAGAATAGTAATACTAACCCCACAGGATTCTTGAGATAAAGAAAGAAGATATTTTTTAGCCAGATGATTCTTCATATCTAAAAAGTTACTGTCTATAAAATTCCTGATATATGTGTAGGAGTAGACACCCAACAAATTTTAATTATTTTCCTACTAAGAAAAAAAAAGTTAAGTTTTCTTTGGTTAGAAACAGGTAATCTGACAGGAAATGTGTGAAAGTGCTAGGCCAGAACTATGGCACATGGGGAGTTCTGTGTGAGGACAGAGATCTTGAGAGGCCAAGGAGTTACTTGTGCAGCATCTCAAATTCTTCTCCTCTCTGGTTCTCCCTCCTCTACCTTCCTTTATTTCTGGAGTTACTCATTGTCTGTAGATCTCTTTTAAAAGCAGCCCTACAGATTCACTTTACAGACTAAGAATATTTAATACATACTATTTGATGTTAATGTTTTCAGCATTGAAATTTTAATAACAAGTTTTGCTTAGTTTATTACTAAATTTTATTTTAATTTTAATGCTTTTCCAAGAAATAAAATGACAATCACTACTCTTGACTCTCATTATTTATTGTCATTCATGGTATTATAACTATAACATTCAGAAAGTATTTATTATACCTTTATGTCATACCTCTTAGAGTATATTAATCTAAGCTGTTAATTTGACAAAACTATGTAGCACAAAAGTATGGCAGTTATAGTTTTATAAACTAAGTTTTATAAACGTTCCGTTTATACCTGAGGATGATGAGTTTAAAGACATCATGTAAAACTCAGTATGATAATTAAGTGCCTTAAGCAATTTATGCTACTTTTTTTAAGGATCTACAGATCTGTTGTTTCAATCTTGATGGTTTGTGTATTCATCACCTTGTTTTGTTCTTTCAATTCTTAAAGTTATCAGTCAGAAATAAATACATAGGGCACCAGCCCTGGAGGGCCATTGCGTAAGCTAACATTGCCCATGAAGACTTTTAGGAACCCGCGCAATAGCTGTAGCTGAAAATTGAAATCCACATGCCTTATTCATTCTCTGTCTTGCTAGTAAAAATAATTGATGCAGAATCAATAGGCCAGGACATAGAGCTTATTATAAGAACCTCTGTTATTTAAAACTTTTTTTTTTACCTATAACTTTGTTGTAAAAACTTGTTTCATGAGCTTGTTTCGGCTTCTTTTGCCTTTTTCAGGGTTCCATTTACCCTCATCTACGTTGGTTGGCAGAGATATCCACTGTCCCTTGACCTCAATATGGTTGATAAGCTGAATCCATAATGGAAATGAACACTGAGCTCACTTGGATCATCCTCCGCATCTTAATGTGTTTTACTGTAATTTGCTAAACACCTGAACCTTCTTTTTTTTTTTTTTCCTGAGGAAGATTTGCCCTGAGCTAACACCCATTGCCAATCCTCCTCTTTTTTTGCTTGAGGAAGGTTAGCCCTGAGCTAACATCTGTGCCAATCCTCCTCTATTTTTTTGTATGTGAGACCCCACCACAGCGTGGCTGGTGAGTGGAGTAGGTCTGCACTGGGCATCCGAACCCATGAATCTGGGCTGCCGAAGTGAGGCACGTGGAACTTGAACCACTCAGCCAGAAGGCCGGGCCCTGAACCTTCTTTTTTGATTCCAAGTGATTATGGGGACGAAAAACAAAACTCAGGACCTTGGAACATCACAATGAGAGGCTAAGAAATTAATATTCTAAAGTGTCCAATGACTTCTCTAATTCAGTCATTTTCAGACTTTAGCATTGCATTAGTAGTCACCTGGAGAGCTTGTTCAAAAATGCAGATCCCAAACCATCCCCCTAACATTCTGATTTAATAGGTCTTGATTGTGACTCAAGAATCTTCACTTTTAACAAGCACCTTATTTTGATGCTGTTGGACAATATACTACACTTGAGAACACTTGTCTTTTGTCCTAAGTCAGAGGGCAGGTTTTTAAAAATCTTACACAATTCCCAATATGGAACTTGGGCATGGTCTTGAAAGCAGCCTGCTTTCCCACTGCATCTGTGCTTATGGAAAACTGGAACAGTGTTTTGTAATTGTGCTTTTTACTCTGAGGTTTCTTATATAAACAGCCCATATAACTACACACAGGAGCACCATGGGCTGCCAATGTGCTTCTGCAGAGTTGTTTTTAACTTCAATCATCTTTTCTTCAGTGGTTCACATTACAATTTCCAAGATGTTTTATTTTCTTTTCTGATTGACTTGATATTGACCCAAATCCTTTACTTCTAAATATACATTCTTCTCTAGGATGTCTGACAAATTGTAAATGATATATGAGCTCCTTGAGGCTAGAGACTAGGTCTAATTATGCAGAAGGGGAATTTTCAACATTTATGGGACTCCTGCAGTGGTAAATCTTTCTGTAAACTAAAAGATCACATCTTAATTGATCTATTTCTTCAGTTTAGATTTTTGTGGATTTTTTTTTAATTGGGACATCTTCTCCTTTGTGAGTTAGTATGGTGTAGTAGAAAGAGCTCCAGAATGAAATGCAAAAAGATCAAGGCTCTAGTCCAGTCCTGTCATTTTCTAACTCTGTACATGACTTTGGGCAGATCATTTAATCTGTTACGTTGTTTGTAAATTGGAGGTAATAGTAGGAGACTATGATATTTTAGGAAGAAAAGAAGGGAAAGCAAAATACAGCTGTGAAAACCAAGCATGTAGGCAAACTAGAAGGTAATCTACAAAAAGAAAATCGTGCAGATTTTTAGTAGTAACTGTAAATTGTTTTCAGTGTTATATTGCTTTGTGTTGTTATTGTCTAATTTAAATATGAGAAAGAAATAACGAGTTCTGGGTAAAAGGCAGAACTTTGTTCTCATCCAGGCTGAACCACTTATTTGCTAACTAATTCCAGTCAAAAGAGAAGAAATGTGATACTTTAATTTTATCTTGAGGAAAGGTCTAGCTTCTCTCTTGCTGTTTAAAAGGCTAGAAATGACTTACAGGTCTTCAAATGTTGATAGTGATTCTATGACTCATATACCTGCTTTCTATCTCGTTGACTTATTATGATATTCAAATTAGATAAGGGACGTGAAACTGCTTTGAAAATGGTAAGAAGTTATATGAAGTCATGAGATAATGTTTATAAATCCCTTCCAACCCTCCCTCTCTCCCTTCACCCCTACAAAATTTTCTTTCAAAGTGATTGAAATTTTAATAAAATTCAAATATTTTATCCTAAACCTGGTTGTAAAGTTTTAATTCCTAGGGTTCTAATTATTTACCATTCTATTTGTAGCAGCTAGACTGACAAGAGATTGTTGGTTGGGCCCATCTTTCAGCTGTTCTCGTCTAGGAATGCAGATGCAAAAAAGTGGAAAGCCTGGAGCATCCACTACAATGGATTTCCTATTCCGTCAACACATGTCTCAAAATCATATTTAAACCAAAGTATGCTTTTAGTTTCACTGAAACTTAGATGATGTTTTTATTCCCATATAAATATTTTATGTATTTGTTTAATGTATACTTAAAAATACACATAAGAGTTTCCTTTTAAAAGTGTTTGCTTTAATGTTTTAAAAGTTAAATAAAATGTTAATAAATTTATGCTAAGTGAATATGGCAAAAATTATGAAAGTGCTGCCCAAATAGCCAAACTTTGGGAAACACAATTTGGGTGGGCAAGATCCTGCTGTGGAGTAGCAGGGGAAAGCTTTATGGAACAGCTTAGATGTTTCCTAAAGTTTCTTCAATGCGTGCTTCAAATTGAGAAGTTCATATATTATTCTTGGGTGAAAAAAATTTTAGTTTTAAGTGAGGATTAGTAGACTTTGTCCATGCATTGCATATATGGTCATATATCTAGTTGCTGTCAAGAATTGCTAATATCTCCCTAATGTAAAGATATTACATCTTGTGTCTTTGAAAGCAAATCCCGGTTGGTAATTGATAAGAAAATCCATCTGTAAGTTGATTAGCCAATCTGAGCAAGTATTTGAGGATAGGTGTGTGTCTTTTTCTGGAGATAAGAGGGTCCTCGGTGCCAAGGTGTGGCCGTTTCCACCGACAGAGCAGGCGCATCATTGGTATGTATGCAACAAAAGCAGATACCCTTTCTTAAAAAGTCTAGAGAACTTTCAAAGTCTCAGCTTATATCAAAATAACAGTGGGAGCATTGGCCTTACAAAGCCTACGTAATGCTATGAGTAAAGCAAATTAGAAAAATGTCAGCAAAGATAATTTGCTAAATTTGGAACTAAAAATCTTGAAGATCTGTACTGAAGAGAATCATCAAGCAAGCATGAGGAAACAAAACTGGGATGGCATTACAGGAAGATGATGTAGTTACTGGGAAGCAGGCCACCTTCATAGTTTGCATACTTTGGAAATATATCAAATTGCTTAACTTTACAGAAAAATGAGTGGTTTGACTTGCTGATTCCAAATTAATTACCTGTCCACTGAAAGAATTTACAGAAGAGCATTCATGGAATTCGTGTGACCAAAAATCATCTCTACCCATATTTTCTCACCCACCTTTCCACTTGCAAACTTTTCCTGATTTCCAAAACTGTACATGGACCCCATATACTGGACTTTGGAGATGACTCATAAAAAATTAGGTTGAGTCTGTTGCTGGATTGTGGGGAGAGACAGAGAGAAGCTTATCTTGGGAAGGAGATCAAGGTCTAATCTACTTGAAAGAAGGATCAGCACTTGAGAATGAAAAAGAGGTAAAAAAGGAAGCAAATGTAATTCGTGGCAAGGCCACAAACTGAAAAATAAGAGAAAGCCCACCATTTAAAATTAAAATGTTTAAAGTCTTTAGATGAACATTTTCTGTAAACTTAATACATTCAAAATAATTATATAGTGCTTATAATTATCTTGAAATACATGATTGTTCTTTGCACCATTACCTTCACTGGATATAAAAGTTCTATCAGTATTTTGAGTATTACAGAAATCCTTTACCCAACTTTCTATGTCATGGCCTAGATTTTTTTCAGTTATTTGTTCATCATTCAATATTTATTAACTACATACCATGTACCAGGTACATAGTTAGTACCCTCCCATAGCTTGCAGTCTAAGAAAAAAGATATGCCATTGCAAGTTTGATTATGATAGGGAAATACTTTTGTGTATGTGGAAACATAACAAGGGAACCTAGTTTAGACAGGAAATGGTGAAGAAAAACCATTCCAAGGAAGAGGTGTTGTAAGTTTAGCCAGATCCTCGTAAGAGTGCTTTGTGAGGGGAAAGTATGTGTCTTCTTTGTGCATTTGCACGGGACCTGGTACAAAACCTTGCACATACAATACATTTGATGAATATCTGTCACGATGATTATCAGTTCTGTTTGGTGTACAAAGTACTTCCAAGAGATCGGCCTTTATTAAGTTGTAATAACACACACACCTGTGGAATGCTGCACAGCTCAGGCTTTCCAGGGATGCTTTATTATATAAGCTGCTGTAGTTAAGCTCTATTGATTTTAAGGATCGGAGACTCAGGATACCACAAGGAGAGGGGTTCAGTGTAAGGATTCACGACTGGAGCTAGAAGATGTCAAGAACCAAAGCAGCTCTAAGGGTAGGCTCCTCTCTCCACCTGTCATTTCTATATATCTATTGCTCATTGCTTCCCTACTCCCCTCTAAGAGTCCATTTTCTTCTTCAGTTCACTTTTCTATTCTTACTCATTTTTCTCTTACTCATAGCCTTGGCTTAGAAAGGGCTCTTATGGGTATCACCGCCTGCTTTTATGGACTTTGTCTCTGCATCACAACCTTTCAGCTTCACCTCCCACTGTCAGTTGTAGCAGACTCTCCATGTATCCCAATTTAATTCCCAACAGTGAGAGCTTGATGGGTCCAGCTCTCCTTTTGTGCCAAACCACGTCCTAGGGTCCTAGCAGAGGCAGTCCTTGGGTCATGTACCGCTCCTGGTCCAATCACCTCTAGCCTGCTGCAAAACACTGCTGCCTGGGTTGTAGGAATTGTGGACAGGGGTCCGTCTTCATAAGGGGTGTGAGCTGACTCTGCCTATACTCACCAAATGCCGTCACTGAATACCATTTATATGTCCACATACACATACAAATTTAGAAATGTTTTCCCACTATCATATATCCTAACCAAACTTCCACAAATACTAAAATAATTTTATTGATTAAAAAACATAACCCCAATTCTTGTTTTTCCCTTCCTCTGTTTCCCTCTTTGTCATAATATACTTTGTCCTTCAAGCCATTCATTTACAGGACTTTCTCACACACTTATAAGACTTAAGTATGCTGATGTTCCAGAAAGGATTAAACCTTAGAGATTCCTTGTTTCTCCTCTTCCTCACTTTTTCATAATAGAGCCCATGTAAATTCCCAATTTCTGGTGTTTACCATCTCTTTTATCATCCCTTATCTTATTTCTTCCAAGAATTTTGGGTAAACTCTGTTTGGAGGACATGTGAGGCTGGGTCTCTTCATTGCATGCTCTACTTTAGGCCAAGTTCTCTTGACACCTACCCCACAAATGAATTGATGTTCAGTGATTTGCTGAGTAAATAAGTTAGGTCATGAGAAAAAAAGAAGGACTTCCTAGATGAAAGGAATTAAATCTAATACCTTGTGAAATCCCCAAGATCTTTGAACTTTGATTTAAATCCAAAGTTATGTAATACCGAATATCTCAGTACATGACGTTATGCCCATAGCATAAACAGCCCCAGTTACTAATTTAATCTCATCTTATACTTTTCTTCATGTGCTCCTGAAAACATCCTTTTATGGTTGTAGGCAGGATCAGAGCTAAGCATTCCTTTATTTTGGCCGCCTTTAATTTTTTTAAACATTAATGGACTGAGTTTTTAAAAATAGTAATAAAGCAGTGTGCTGATATACAAAGTCTTCCCTGGCATTTCTCTTGCCTTTAGCTAATATTTGTAATTCCTTGTTAATGTGTTTTGGTCTGTGGGTGTATTCTCCAGCTCTCCTTAGGAGATGACAAAATTACAAGATAATCTAAAAGCTAACAACATATTCTTTCTCTCGGAAAGGCTAAGAGGAGTGATAATTTAGAAAAACAGTGTAATGTGACATTCAAAACCAATCTCTAAAGAATCAAATGAGGAGTATCTAGATTTCACTGCTATCATTGATAGGCACTCAGTAAATATTTGTTAAAATGACTGACAAAATTTTCAATGTTTAAATAAAGTGTGTGGTCATTTCAAACCCTCACTATCTAGATTTTAAAGAAATAACGTGTACTTAAAACTCAAGTTTCCTTTGGGAGGAACATAAAGAATAATTAATGACAGCACTGCCTTTCAGAAAAGTCTCAAAATTAACTGTGTGGCACTTGCTGAAACTTCATCCTTTGAAAAGACTGCCAAAGATATCCACATTGTCGTCTTCCGTGCAGTGGCCTTCTTTTCCGCAGACCACATCTAGTGTCCTCATTTTCCTTTGAGGCTCAGAAGCATGCCTGGATTCCTTTCTCTTTATTTATTTTAGCTTAAATCTGCTTATCTGCCAGGTGATCAACGATCTTAGTCTATTGTTTTCTAACGTCTTTCAGGGAAAGAACATCCAGGAGTCACAGTGTTATTGAAAGAACACCATGAATTATTGCTATGACAAACTTAATTATATATTATGGGCAAATCAGATACCACCTTGAGAAGTCAAGATAAATCACAGCCCACACTAATGATTTAAGACCAATTTATGAGGAGAATGCTTACAATTTAGAAAGCTCCGTCCATTAACTTGTTTGCATATGTGTTGGAAAATGCTTGCTATTGTTTGATTTCAGCAGTAGAGCATCTAGCTTCAACTTGCAAAATCTTTGTTCCATTGAGTCTGAGAACCAATGGTCTTATAGTTATTTACCTGTTGATAATTTTAAAAATCACAAATCTGTCTAATATAAAGCCTAATGTAAAATTTGTAGACTTTCAGAAAATTTATCTCTTTTCATATTTAAAAAAGTGGTTGTGTGGGGCCAGCCTGGTGGCGCAAGCAGTTAAGTGCACGCACTCCGCTGCGGGGGCCCGGAGTTCACTGGTTCGGATCCCGAGCGCACACCAACAAACCGCTTGTCAAGCCATGCTGTGGCGGCATCCTACATAAAGTGGAGGAAGATGGGTATGGGTGTTAGCCCAGGGCCAATCTTCCTCAGCAAAAAGAGGAGGATTGGCAGATGTTAGCTCAGGGCTGATCTTCCTCACAAAAAAAATAAATAAATAAATAAAAAAGTGGTTGTGCCTGTAATTATATCTTGATAAATTACAAAATGTTTGGACCTACTGCCTGCCTTTTAATGCCCTCAGCTTCCTACCATCCTCCTCCTCACCATACATATATGAACCTTTTCTTTTCCCATCAGTGTGTGATTTTTTAATTATGGCTGAATAGACATGAATTAGCGATGGAAAAGTTCAATTTTGCTAAAATCTAAAATTAGGCAATGCAGTGTTCAGGTTCATACTGTCCTTTAAAAAAAAAATTGCAGTCCTCCTTGAACTATCTAGGTGAAATTACAAAGGACGTGGCCATGAGCTATGATTCAAAATTACACGTTTTTTAAAGGTCCATGTGATGAATATAAAATGGCGTGTCTCCTTGGTCTCTGAAATTCCAACAAATAAACTCAAAGTACTGCAATACTTTGTGTTCAGCACTCAATCCCAATAACAGCTGACTGGCAACATTTCATAGTGTCCATTTCCCACCTTCTATGATATAAGGTGTTTTCTTTAGAAATGCTATTTTCTGCTTTGTGCATAAATATTATGCATGCTGATAGTTCAAAAAGAAAAAAAATTCTGAAGGCCTCAGAAACTCTTGTAACTAAACTACCTTGAAAGTATCAGTATACCACAAGCCTAAGGATCCATTCATTTCAGGGTGATCTTAATCTTGTTCTGACCTTCAGGATGGGTGAGATGAGTAGGAAGAGTCTCAGTTTATATTCCCAAAGCAAGTGAATGGTTTCATTATATGACCTGACTGTATCTTCTGCACAGTCATAGTGACAAAGAGGACATTTGTTTCTGTGTCTAAAGATTTTTTTTTTAAAGCCTTTATTCCTGCCCTAAAGAGGAGAACTGTCACCACACAGGATGCTTATCAAAGACACTGTCATCATTCCAGCTTGCTCCACCCATGCCCCAATTGCTACCTGTTGTTGGGTGTGTGTTACCATTTCCAAGTCATCTCCTCTTGAATTTCAAGAGTAGCCACTCTGGGCAGCAGTCTCCCAGTTTTACATCTTTAGAATGACCTCCCTCATCTTGCATTCACAAGTGACCCAAACCAGCACAGATTGGGTTTCCTGGCTTCCCAGGTTAGTCAGAGTGAAGTTTGACACTGATACATGGGGTCAAACTAAGGTGCCCTCAGGAAGTTGATCATGAAGATAAATTGACCCAATGTTAATAAGTGTAATTAAGCCCAGAAAAATTGAAATTGAATTTAAGTAAATCTGTTCAATACTTATCCCTCTGTGCTCCAGGCATAGATTTTCAGTCTTTATATAAAGAACTTTACAGATCTACTGCTGCATATTTAATAAGATGTTTTTAAGCAGCAATATCTTGCCTTAGTTTTTAGTTTATTTATTTAGAAGAGCTCCTTGCTTATTTGAGACAAAAAATTTTATCTTAGCCCACAAGAGTATTTTTACCCAGAATTCAGGTGAATTTAGGTTCCTGGCATGACAGTCTATAGATTACTTGGATAATCTCCCATCTCACTGGTCTTTTGATAATACATCAATCTGAGCATTTCCTGGAACCACTTCAGGCCATAGCCTCCTCAGTAGTCATCCTTCCAGTCCTGCTTGTTGACTGTGCCAAGAGAAATGTGTGGCCAGGTAGTCAGGCTACATTACTCAGCAAACTCATTTATCTCGGGACCAGGTCAGGCACCAGTCTTCATATCTGCTTTCTGGTGGTTGCACAAGGTAGCAGTATTGATTTTAGACAACTCTGTCACTTGATAATTGCTGAGAGCCTTGAAAACTGTGGGCCAGATTAAGAAGGCAAAGGGCAAAGTTTCCAGCTCTTCAATATTTTATAGTCTTCTGGTTTATTTTTCTCTTTGCTCTACCAAGGAGTGAAGCCAACCGAGTTCTTCTCAAAACTCAGAGATTAATGAATCTCAAATGTGACAAAGCCCCATGAGGTTACAATGACTTCTGTGGTGTTTGTCTCTTTTAATCCCTCAAATGTTTATTCAGGAAAGAAAGAAGTGACAAGTCTAAACTGAGAGAGTTGACATCAGAGGTCAGTGGTATGGAATCTTAGTTCAGTTCCCATATGAGGAGGATTTCATAATATCAGATAAAATAAATATGAATTGGAGGGAAAAGAGGACTCCAAAAGAGCAGAAAACAAATAAATATTAAATTACTAATACTAGGCAATTTATATATGTTACCTTATTTAATCCTTACAACTACTCTACGAGGTTATTATTAGCATGCCTATTTTACAAAAATGGAGGCTTACTGAGGTTAACTAACTCTTCAAGTACTATATACATCTAGTGTGCTGGGTTTCAGAGCCAGTACCATCTCAGTGTAAAACACAGACTCTTTCAAATACATCATTTTGTTCCGAGGGAAAAAGGCAACATTCATTTCAATGTGAAGTTGACTGGCACATTTCCTAACATGTATATTTTGGCAAATCCTTTTCTATGATGATTTTCATCTAGAATTCCTGTTAACTTTTTAGATCAAAAGAGTAGTATCCATTAAGACTTTGTATACTATTCTGGGAGAACTATGTTCATTCACATCATGTGGTCCATTAGCTTTAAAAGTGGCTGGAAGCCTGGTGCAAAAGCCTTCTTGGCCCCCAGGCCCACCTTCTTACACACACACACACACACACACACACACCCCATAGCCTTCCCTGAGCCTGGTTTAGGCATTCCAATCAGGGATATTGAGTTTCTTGAGCTCGGGTAAGAATTTCAGGGTTCTCCCCTACAAGCTGTTGAAAAGAGTCATGTGCCTATGTACCAAGCAGAGTGATAAATATCTCTTCATATGTTATCTCAATTATTGCTATGTATTGCTACGTATTGGGGCTTTCTATCCTGATTTTACAGATGAGGCAATGAACTCAGAGTTTTCAGATATTTGTGCGAGTTCACCTAGCTAAATTACAGAGCTACAATTCGAGCCCATGTCTGTCTTGATTCTAAAATTGTTCTCTTCCTTGTGACATGTCTACATTTGTCCCTCTACTCACAATCCCTCTGCTTAAATGATATTTCTGACTTTGTTTTTAGCTGTGGCTTTTTATAGGGCACTAAAAAATGAAAAGCACCAGGGAAAATGATAATACCTTAGAGTCACATGGAGCTGGGTTTTAGTTCTACTTATGACCTTTGTTATGTTGTGTCTTTGTTGTTTAGTTGTTAATCCCATTTAGCGACATTTTCAGATAATGTATTTTCAAAAACTTGAATGTCTCTTTTGTTCATTTGTTTTATTTTCCATTTCTCTTCTCATTGTGTTTATGTTCCTTTTCCTCTATGTCCTTGATCATATTGAGAATATTTATAATAGCTATTTTAATATCTTTGCTGATTCCATCATTTCTTGGTGTGTTTCTGTTAACTCATCTTTCTCCTGAGTATGGGTCACATTTTCCCATTTCCTCATATGTGTAGTAGTTTTTTATTGAATGCCAGACATTATGATTTTATGTTTTAGTGTTCTGGATTTTGTTATATTTCTTTAAAGAGTTTTGGATTTTGTTCCCACAGGCAGTCATGTTCGTTGTAGATTAGTTTGTTTTTTTCCAGTCTTGTTTTTAAGCTCTTTTAAGGACAGTCTAGTATAATCTTTACTTTAGGACTAATTTAGCTCTGCGTTGAAGACTGGCTCTTTACTGAATGCACTATATATCAACAAGGTCTCCCCCACGTAGCTGGTGGGAACTTGAATGATTTATAACCCTGAATGTGCTCTTTGGCTTAAAATGCCATGATAATTATTTTCTTTCTCTGGAGGTTGTACTTGTTGGGCCTCGTAGGGCTTCAGCTGATGTGTGTACAGATCAGTATTCATCAAAGACTCAAGGGTACCCCAATGGAAATTTCTAGACTCTTTCTCTGGATAGCTCCCTCCTTTTGAGTACTCTGCCCTGCAACTTCTAGCTGCTTTGGCCTCCCCAAACTCCGATCTCTGTTTCTTCAACTCAGAGAGATTGTCCAGGAAGGTTTCTCCTCCCTGCAGTCTCATCTAGAAATTGCTTCCAGGCAGAAAGCCTCATTTGCTTCCCATCTCTCAGGGATCATAGTTTTCCACTGTCTATTATCCAATGACAAAGAATACTTGTTGCCCATATTTTGTCTAATTTTCTAGTTGTTTACAGTCGGAAGGTAATTCTTGACCCTGTTACTCCCTCATGACTTGAAGTATAAGTCTCCATGGTTGGAAATGGTGTTTAACTTCTCTAAATCACAGGTGTCTTTTTCTTTTCATTTTTAAAGTAGAGATTATAAGACCTACCTCTCATGAACGTTATAAAGATTAGAAATAGTATTAATATATTCTCTCAGTACCGCACAACATTTGGATTTAATATGTCTCTGTCTGTTTCCTTATTTGTACAATGGGGATAATAATAGTGCATATTTCATGAGTAGTTGTGTGGATTAAATGAATTAATATTTGTAGTTTGCCTAGAACAATGCCTAGCACGTAATAAGAATTATAAATATTAATTAAATAAATAATTTTGGACAATCACGGGGGTGTTGTCTACTACCAGAAAGAAAATAATCTTACCATTAATCAACAGTGAACACACTTGGAATTCAGAGGACATGAAAACCATTTCTTAACTTTTCCCATTGTGATACTTTTCAGTCCATAGAGACCATCTTGAATGGTTGTCCAGGGTTACATCTCTCTCATATCCTCCCCCTTAATTTTCCCTCTGTCTGAACCTCTCTTCCCTTCCCTGCTCAGTTTCCTGGTTCAATTCTGGCCACATAATGAAATGTCCTAAGTTCACGATGACCATACTTGCCTGCATCTTTGAAGTGCTTTGGTGTACCTTTTACTGTTAATCTTAGAAAAGCTTAGGTCTTTTAACTTTGTCAGAGTGGATGATATATAGGACAAATCTTTCTCTTGATATCTGAACCACTTCTTATAGCTTTGATGTGTTATAATGCTGAACAGAGTCTCTGTTGCTTACAATATTGTACCAAAGAATCCTGCTGAGGGTCGGAAGGGAAAGAAAAGAAAGAGGTAATAAATACCAAATACGAAAAGCTTTTCGAGAAGTGTTTTATATATAGTATATATTCAGTAAGTGGTGGCTATTATTTGATATTGCCATACGAGTGGATACACAAGTAACATTGTTATCTGACCAAGTATTAAGACTAGAGTAGAAGTCAATTGTGAAATATGATCTGAGGGGTTTAGGAGGACTATATTGCCCCTGAACTTGATCATTTATGTATAATCCAAACTCATCTCTTATCAATTCCAGGGTCCAATACTTCTACTGCTCTCTTACTAATATCTTAGAATCCCTTGTTTCATTATCATTTAGTTGAATACCACCTGGCAAAGTCCCAACGCTGGATGGACTGTGGACCTTCTCTGCTTCTGCTCAAAGCAACATAAATTGATACCATTATTAACTTAGCATCACTAACCAAGTGTATTAGTCAACTAATAGGATGTGTATACGTATAAATACACACACGCACACACACACACTATATATATATATATAGAGAGAGAGAGACAGACAGAGACAGAGAGAGACAGAGACAGAGAGAAAGAGAGATTTATTTTAAGGAGTTGACTCATGCAGTATGGAAGCAGGCAAATCCACAATCTGCAGGATGAGACGGCAGGCAGGAGACCCAGGGACGAGCTGATGTTACAATTCAAGTCCAAAGGCTGTCTAATGGCCATCTACTGTGGAATTCCTTCTTGCTTGGAGGAGGTCAGTCTTTTGTTTTGTTCAGGCTTCCAACTGACTGGATGAGGTCCACCCGTATTATGGACAGCGATCTTCTTTGCTTAAAGTCCACTGATTTAAATGTAAATCTCATCCCAAAACACCCTCACAGAAACATCCAGAATAATTTTTGACCAAATATCTGACTACCATGGCCCAGCCAAGTTGACACATAAAATTAACCATCATACCAGGTCTTCAATATTATTCTCCTACCCTATCAGCCATCTCTTCCTCACATTCTTTGCTATCACAACCCTAAATCTTATCCTTTCTCTTCAAACCTAGAACACTTCTCCCTCCTTTATTGAATAAAAGCATTTATTCATCCAGTTTTAATTGAATACCTACTATACTCCAAGCTAGGAATATAGCGTGCTAGGCTATGTGATTTCAGTGTGAGCAAAAGAGGCGTGGTTAGTGTCCTCCGAGGAGAGAGAGAAATTAATCAAATAATCATAAATCTTATAAACATAGACTATGATGAGAGCTATGAATGGGACTATAAGAGCATGCATAAGAGCACATCAGCCAGGTGAAGAGAGGTTGGAGAAGAAGGGCTTTCAAGGCAGAGCAAATAGCATGTGCAAGGCAAATGTTGGTCTCAAAGATGATCCTACAGGTGCTGTAGCCTCCTGCTTCACCAAGAAAATAAATAGAAACCATCAGAATGAAACTCTCAATTTCCTCTTCCAAGCCTATACTCCAACCTGCATTGATGCCTATCCTTCCTCCTTCCTTTCTGCTAAAGATCATGCCTGCCGTGAATTCCATCTCTTCCTTTCTCTCTCTCTACTGGCGTCTTCCAGTCAACAGGTAGTTTTTCTCACCTTAAAAACAAATCAAAATAAAAACTAACAAAACCTTCCAAGATTGAACATCCCACTCCTGCCTCCATTTTACGCAGTGAGCAAATTTTTTGTTGACATTGTCTACATTGGTTTTCCATTTCTTCTTAAAAACATTGAAATCTGGCTCACACCCAGACTACTCTATTGAAAATTCTATTTATCAAAGTCACTAATGACCTCCATGTCATTAGCTCCAACATAAGCTTTCAAGTACTGGCTTTGTTTATCCATTCAGTAGCATTGGACACCGTTAGACTATCCTTCTTTCTTGAAAACTGGTTTTCCTTCTACTCATCTAGATACTCTTTATTTCCCTTTGTGGTATTCTCTTCTACTCATTCCTTAAATACTGGTGTTCCTCAGGGGTTGATCTTAGGCTACTTACTCTTATCACTATTATATGAAAGTTCGGTAAATGGAAAGAAAAGATGCACCCAACTGATATTATTCTGATCTACTTTGATTTTATACTATCCTATATAATTTTCTTGTACTTTGCTGTTTCTCCCTTCTCACCCTATCTAATCCAAGGAAACCCCATTCCAGGAATTTTTATCTCTGGCTCACTGAACAGGCCTAAAGCAGTGATAGGAAGATAATAAGCAGTCAATAAAATTTTGTTGAATGAATTAATATCACTAGGACCAGTACATGTTGTGTAAGTGCATCTAGAGAATGTACCCACTTGGTCCTTCTTTCTTTGGATTAATCGACATTTACTGAAAAAACCATTGATGGAAGATAGGCTTCATCTTATTTCCAGCTGTGATTGATTAAAAGGGGACTGCTTGGAGAGCTGTGTTGAAAGTAGTTATCCAGGGGTCAGTGGGAAATAGTGCTGTATTCTCTTAATACTGTCATCCCTAATACAAATAACATAATAATATCATTTATTGAGCACCATGGACCATGTGCCATACACTGTGATAAGCACATTAACTGGAGTATCTTGCCTAGATCTCACAACAGCTGCATGAGATACCATTGTTACCCTTGTCTTTACATTGCTGTAACTGAGTCACAGAGATGTTAATAGCTTGCCCAAGACCACACAGCAAACAAATGGTAGAGTTGGGATTTAAACCTAATCTTTTGAGTCCATGGGCTCAAGCATCATTCTATACTCATAACAGGGAGTGGTGGCCTTTTATTTCCTATATTTTTGCCATTCTTGGCCTAATTTAAACTGTGAAGAGAAGAAAGAACAGTATAGGTGATGGTAGTATGTAGAAAGAAGGTTACTCTGCCCTATGAGAACTCAGTTATCGCATCTCAAAATTGAGTTAATTTTTAAAAAATGCACACACACACACTTTTTTTTGTCTTTGAAATAATCACAAAAATTGCCAATGTAGGAAAGATGACCTTGTTTGTGGAAGCATTTCAGAGTAAGTTGCCAATTTGATGCTCCAATACTCTCAAATACTTTGTGTATTTCCTACAAACAGGGACATTTCTCCCTCGTTACTACAATATCATTATCAAAACTGACAAAATGAACAGTGTTACATCAGTACCGCATAATACTCAGCCTTCATATTTAGATTTGTCCAGTTGTTACCAATAATATCCTTAATAGCAAATGGACACTGTTCAGAATCTCACTGTGTATTCAGTTGGCATATCCTTTATACTCACTGAGCCTCCAGCAATTCATCAATTATAGTTCAGATTTTCCTACCCCGGCACTGGTCTCCATGGCAGTTTCTACTGGTGTGTCTCCGCTCTGGTTACTCCCTGTATTCTCCTGTCTTTCTCTCCAATTTTGGGGACGGCAGTTTGCCCTGTGTCCTCTCTCTCTTATGAATCCAAAAAGAGCTGTTGATTTTTCATTCTGTTCAGCTTTTTACTTGTTGTTAGCACAGAGAGACGACTTCCTAGTTCCTCACATGCAGAACCAGAAACCAGAAGTCCCTTTAGTCTCTTTTATTCAGGAAGAGTTCTTTGGCCTTTCTTTGACTTTCACTACTTTGAAATGTGACAGGGCAATTGTTTTGTAGAGTGTTCCTCAGTTTGAGTTTAAGTGATGTTTCCTCATGATTAGATTCAAGTTATTTACATTGGGCAAGAATAGCACAGAAGGGATATTGTGTTTTTTGAGTTACATCCGATCTGGTGGTCCATGATTTCAATTTGTCCCACTATTGATGAGGTTCACTTTGATCCCTTGAATAAGGTTGTGGCTGCAAGGCTCTTCCATTGTAAACTTACTCTTTCATTCTTTAAAACTAATAAGCATTTAGATAACTGTGTGAGGTAATGGATATATCAATTAGCTTGACCATAGTAATCATTTCACGTTGTATATATATATCAAAATATCACATTGTATGCCTTAAATATATACTACTTTTACAAATAAATAAATAATAAAATTATTGAAGATTTTGTAGGGCAGTACTTTGAAACTTTGCTCTCCTCACCCCCTCAGGCTATGACTCTTCACAGCAGCCATCCTCCTCCACAGATACTCTACTCTCTCTCTTCAGGCTCCAACAACCCACGCCAGTTATCTCTCCATAAGGACACTCACCTCATCTTCTTTGAACTCTGGCATCCCATTCGGGACCACCATGGGTCCCTGCCTTTTCCAGCACAATGCTTACTTTTTCTATGTGTCTATTGGCTTTAGGACTGAGATTTTCAGGGAGGAAAAGGGAAGCAGAGATTACGTGTCATTTAAGATCACTTCCAACTCCAGCATTCTGTGACAGATAAATTAATATGGTTAAATATCTGCAAGTTCCTGCTCAGAAAATGGAGGTAGAGGTGTGTTGAGATCATTGGGACAAAGGACCCTGAGTGAAGTAATCACTGAGGCCAGGACAAAGGGAGACACTGAGCAGCTTGGATGAGGGCTAGATGTGTCACACGGGAGAGTCTGGCCAGAAGCACAAGATCTAAGAGTAAGCAGAGAAGCGAGGATATTTTTATCCGTAGCCTCCAGAAAAGGGAGGGGTGATGACAGTGGTTGGCCAGAAGACAACAATTGTCCCTTAGAGTAGTCAAGGCAATAAAGGAAATATTTAACAATACTAACCAGCAAGTATCTTCATATGAGTTAGAGTGATTAGTAATCTTATGCATTGTGGGAACAATTCACTTGGCCAAAGTAATAATGTGTTGCTGACCACACATTATTAGACCACTAGATGCCATGAACTTTTTGATTTCTCTTGCCAGCGGTGCAAGCTGATACCAGGCTCTAAGTAATTGATGTTATGCTGCCATCCTTTGGTTGAATTTAAAATGCCTTCTTTATTAACAAACTATTTTGGTATATTTTTAACACACGGAGGTAATCAGGATCTTAATTACAACATTACATTTTTTAGATTGACAGTAATGGTAAATAAATAATTTGTGGGAAAAGGTGAATATATAAAAATATATATTTTTGCAATAAATTTAAAAGTCCCTGACAAAGCCCATTCTAGTTAAAGATAGACTGCCATCATTTGTCGTTTATTGCACTTTTTTCAGACTTTATCCTATTCAGTGATGCTTAAGACTTAGCACTTTTTTTTATCATGACACTTTTCCATTGTTTTTCTCTGAAGTATTTTAAGCTTGCAGTGGAGTACCTTAATAACATCCTTAGATTTAGACAAGAGGAACCCATGCTCCAGGCTTTGCCATTTTGAGGGCTCTGAATAACATACATGACTCTCTACATGCACACACATGTGTACATGTACACACTCAAGCACATATACGCACATGCATACACACACACTTTTTTTAAGAACACCTAGTGCTCGTGTCACTTAGGATCCAGTACTCAGTGCGCATGCATGGTCTGGTAACATGAAATATCCATTCTCTTAGTAACTCCATTCAGGCCCAGGGAAACAATTCTCCCTGTCTCTTGCTTTGTGTCCCTTAAACAAAAAATCACTGCACCTGAATGACATGAAGGAGACATTGCTTTGCAATGAGGAAGATTTGAGCTACAGAAGTTCTTAGGGAAGAGAAAAGACACTTTTAATGACTTGTAAATCTTTCCTCAGGGACGGTATGAATAGAGTAGGTTCTTGCATAATAAAGTATCATCTCTCAATAGTACCAAATGCTCATTTGCTTGCTTTTTTTTTTTTTTTTGGTGAGGAGATCAGCCCTGTGCTAACATCTGCCAATCTTCCTCTTTTCTTTTTTTTGTTGAGGAAGACTGGACCTGGCCTAACATCTGTGACCATCTTCCTCCACTTTATATGGGACGCCGCCACAGCATGGCTTGCCAAGCAGTGCGTTGGTGCATGCCCGGGATCCGAACCAGCGAGCCACCGCAGCAGAGCGCACGCATTTAACTGCTTGCGCCACCAGGGTGGCCCCTCATTTGCTTGCTTTTTTAATGTGACAATTAGTGGTTCAGAAGGTACTCACAAGTTAGGATGGCATTCACAATAGTTGCACATGGAGACGAAATATTTTTCAATATTAAACTATTTATTTTACTCTTAAATCTGTATTTATGTCAGTCTAGACATAATATGCTGAGAGTGTGATAAGAATTCTTTTCATTGTCATCCAGATGGACCTTGAAAGATAGATTTGCACGTAATTTTACTTTTATAAAAATATTTAATGTTTAATAATAAATAAAAGTTCAAATTAAAAGTATAAGCTTTATTTAAATAATTTTGATTCAAATTTCATATTCATTATGCTAGGCATTTTGTCTTTTAATTTTGGTAGGTAATATTGAATATTTCATGTTTTTGAAAACATAAAAAAATTTAGAATTTAACATTTACTTTAGGTTATATTTTTGATAAAAATATATTCAAAATTTCTAGATTTTGAATATAATTATATTTTATCTCTAATCTTTTAGATGAGGGTTCAGCAAACTTTTTCTATAAAGGACCAGAGAGTAAATATTCTAGGCTTTGCAGACTATGTGGTTTTTGTTGCAACTACTCAAGTCTCCTATTGTAGCATGAAAGTGCTATATTCAATACATAAAGAAATGGGTATAGTTGTGTTCCAATAAAATTTTATTCACAAAAGCAGACAGTGTACTGGATTTGGCCCATGAATTGTAGATCACCAACTCCTACTTTAGATCATTAATGAGAGAAATTCCACTTCCAGTCGTGATGGATGACCAGATTATCCTTCCACTTTTAACAACTATAAAACTAAATAAAATATATGAAACAATAGTTTTCAGACATTGGACAATAAGCGTCACAGGATAATGATCCTTGAAAGAAGGGAAATGAATACAGTGAGACCTACAATTGCTCTACCTTAGTGTGTGGAGAGAGTTTCTAGGCTGCAGCACAAGGAGGATGGAGCCCAACAGGCCAGTGGTCTCATTGAGTTGATAAGTCAGGGTTTGAAGTTCAGAGAGGTAGCTAGAGATTGCAGGGCAAATATTGGAGAGAAAAGAGCTACACAGAGTGAGAGGGAGAGTTACAGAGATCTGTAGAAGGGTCTGCTGGAGTCTATAGCTTATTTGTGATCTATGAATTACCACAGACCGGGAAAAGAATGCCCAGAAAGGAGCAGGCCAACTATCCCCAGGACTGACACGGGACTGGGAATATTTTGTGTTTCCACGAGCCATTGTGCAAAGACTTCCTAATACAGGGAGAGGACTTAAGGATAATCCTCATGAGGATATTCCCTTGGTAGTGGGATGACATTGCCCTAGACTATAAAGTCTGCTCCATCTATTCTGATAAATCTTAAAAGCAAGCCCCAAAGGAATCAAGCAGATTCCAAGTAACTTAACTATGTCCTAAAACAAAGCCCAACCATATATAAAGGACTTAACAAATCCGGTACCCAGTAAAGTAAAACTTACAATGTTCAGAATCTAATCAAAAGCTATCAGGCATGTGAAAAAGCAGAAAAATAGGACCCAAAAGCAGTAGAAAAAAATAATTGAGAAACTATACCCATAAATGACACAAATGATAGAATTAGCAGACAAGGAGGTTAAAACACCTATTATAAATATATCCCATAAGCTCAAGACGGTAGAAGAAGAGACGAACATGATGAAGAAAGAAGTGAAAGATGTCAAAAATGAACAAATTGAACTTCCAAAGATGGAAAACACAATAACTAAAGTGATAAATATACTGGATGGGATTAACATTAAATAAGATATTGCAGAAGGAAATATCAATGAACTTGAAGACATAGCCATAAAAACTATCAAAAAGAAAAGAGACAAAGACTTAAAACTAAATGAACAAAGCATCAGTGGTCTGTTTGATAATATTGAATGGTCTGACATATCTATATTAGAGTCCAAGAAGAATGAAAAATGTTAGAAAAAATAAAGTCTAAAACTTTTCCAAATTTTATTAAAGTTATAAAACCACGGATTCAAGAAACTCCTAGTAGAAGAAACAAGAAGAAAATCACACAAAGGCACATCATAATCAAATTGCTGAAAAATAATAATAGAGAAAAAATCTTAAAAGCAGTTAGAGAAAAAGAAGACACATTATGCGTAGAGGAATAAAATTAAGAATGACAGCAGTCTTCTTTTCAGAAACCACACAAGCCAAAACACAGTGGAACAACATCTTTACAGTACTGAAAGAAAAACTATGTCAACTTAGAATTCTATACCCAGCAAAAATATCTTTCCAAAATGAAGACAAAATACTTTTTCAGAAAAACAAAAGCCAAGAGAATTCATTGCCAGCAGATCTGAAATACAAGAAATATTAAAGGAAATTATTCAAGAAGAAAGAAAATGATACCAGATAGAAATTTAGATCTACAAAAAGGAATGAAGAGCACCAGAAATGATAACTATGTGGGGAAATATATGATAACGGTAAGTATGGTTGGTTAAATGGTAAATATGTGAGTATATATAGAGGAAAGATTTCCTCATTTTAATAATCTCTTTAAAATATAATTGACTATTTAAGACAAATATATCAATGTATGTGGGGTTTAAAACATGTAAAAATATATGACAATAACACAAAGGATGAGAGGGAGGAAATAGAAGTCTATTGTTGTAGTATCCTTACATTTTACTTTATGTGATATAATATTATTTGAAAAGTAAACTGCAATATGTTAAATAAAGATATATATTTTAAATCCTAGAGAAACTACTATAAAAGTAAAACAAAGTGGTATAACTAATAAACCCATAGTGGAACAATTTTTTAAAAATCAACCCAAGAGAAAGAGACAAGGAAAAAGAACATATGGGCAATTAGAAAACAAATAGCAAAATGGTAGATGTAAACCCAGCCATATTGATAATCACATTAAATGTAAATGGCCCAAATACTCCAATAAAAAGCAAAGATTGTCAAACTGGATTAAAAAAGTAAGAGTTTTATGCCATATACAAGAAACTCACTTTCAATATAAAAAACATATATAGGTTAAAATTAAAAGGATGCAACAAGACATACCTTGCAAACACTAATCAAAAGAAAGCATGAGTATATAATATGAGACAAGTTGATTTCAGAATAAGAAGTATTACCAGACATAAAGAGGGACATTTCAAAATAGAGGGGCCAATTCATCAATAGAACATAATAATCCTAAATGTGATGCTCCTAATAACAGAGTTTTAAAATACATGAAACAAAAACTGATAGAACTAAAAAAAGACACAGACAAATCCAAAATTACAGTTGGAGATTTCAATGCTTCTCTCTCTCTCTTTTTTTTTTGGGGGGGGGGGGAAGATCAGCCCTGAGCTAACATCCATGCTAATCCTCCTCTTTTTGCTGAGGAAGACCGACTCTGAGCTAACATCTATTGCCAATCCTCCCCTTTTTTCTCCCCGAAGCCCCAGTAGATAGTTGTATGTCATAGCTGCACATCCTTCTAGTTGCTGTATGTGGGACGCGGCCTCAGCACGGCTGGAGAAGCAGTGCGTTGGTGCGCGCCCAGGATCCAAACCCAGGCCGCCAGTAGCAGAGCGCGCACTTAACCGCTAAGCCATGGGGCCGGCCCTCAATGCTTCTCTCTTGATAGTTGATAGAACAAATAGACAGAAAACCAGAAAGAGTATAGAAAATTTCAACAACACTGTCAACCAACTTGACCTTGTTAACGCTTAGAGAATAGTCCAACCAACAAAAGCAGAATATAATACTTTTGAGTTCACATGGAAGAGTCACCAAGATAGGCCATATTCTGAGCCACAAAATAAGTCTCAATAAATTTAAACTATATTCTTTGACCACAACAGATTCAAATTAGAAACCAATAACAGAAAGATATCTGGAAAATCCCCCACGTATTTGGAAATTAAATAGCACAATTTTACATTATTATTGCCAGTTGGATGAAAATGATGAGAAAGTCTTGATTGCAGATTGGAAATTATTCTTATTTATCCTTAAAATGTTTTCCTGAAGTTCTGCATTAAAGATTTGTAGATTCATGTTGAGACCAGGTCAAAATTCTGCTGTCCAGATAGATTAAGCAGAATGTTATCAAAGCAAGTATTATTCCTTTAGTATATTATAAATTACCACATGTCTTCTCTGAGAGAGAGAGAAAGATATTTCAAAAACACTATTGGAGTTGCTGCCACAATACAACTTATTCAGATCTAAAGAAGTCATACCTGCAGAAGCCCAGAGCAACTCAACTTATCCTCAAAAGAGCCACAAGAAGACAAATATGTCCAATTTTTAATTCATATCTTCTGCTCTATCTGTAAAAATATTTTACTGTAACTATCTATGAACTCCCAGGAAGTATGTGACATTTAGTCACTTGTTAACCAGAAGTGAACTAATATGCATTAGTTATTTACCATATTTTAGGCACTATGCTAGATTTTTATTTATAATCTTTTTATCTGCTAATCCTTGAAAGTGTTTTATAAATTAGAGTTTAGAGATGAAAAAACTTGAGACAGACAGAGATTAAGTTAGTAACTTGCACAAAATCGCACAATCAGTAAATGGTAGAGAAAATATTCCAATCCAGGTCTTTGTGACTTCAAAACCCAAATTCCATAAGTTGGATGATAAGATATAACAGATTTCCTTCTTTTTCTGTATCCTTTCCTTAAGAATTTGGCTTTTCTAGAGCCAGTGGGAAAGAACAGAGCCCTTTGGTCACTGAATCACTTTGTAAAGCTACTGGTTGCTCCTGGTGGTATGAAAACATGAATGAAGTATTCAGACATTAGGGACATGATCCTAAGTAGAGGAACACTGTGTGCACATGTCAAATAACCAGTAACTCTAATGAAATTGTTAGGTAATTTTTGATCAAGTGAAAAGTTTAAAAACTTTCCAAAGAGGATATGCTTTACAGAAAAATATCCAGTGAAAACTACACATAGTTTAGATGTTAAGTTTGTAGCCATGGGCACAAGGTTTAACATGATACAACCTACCTTTGAAGAGAGTTATCACTGTTCAATTAGGTATGAAGTTTTCTTTTCTTCCCACCTCCAACTCCTTGACATCAGCTTCAAGTCTATTCCTTGTTAGCTCAGATAAGAGATTTGACTCTCATGGATCGGAAAGTTCAAATTCCACAACATCCAAAATGTTAGAAACCTTTTGATGAATGCAATTGAACTTTTGTACAGGAAAAGACTCCTCCATGGAGCATGCTGACTCAGTTTATTTCAACTTAATAGCAATGTGACTGAGTGACACCAACATAGAGCTGAAATGGAAGATAATGGGACCATACATGTTTACAGAATGTCTGTTTTCAACACGTAGGATTTCACCCACCAACTGCCTGCAGAGAAATGGTCAACGGTGAGATGTGAAATCTCATATTACTTTGTGGTAAAGCACATTGATTCACTCCAAAGCAACACATGTTTATTAAGCTCCTACTGTAGTTGTATAGACAGTAAAAAAGATGAGTGTTTATTCCATACTCTTAAGAAGTTTTTAGGTTGAAAGGTTGTAAGACAAGTAAATAAATAGCCATATATAAGACAGAACATGAACGGTGTCTTAAAGGAGGTACAAAGTGCTATGAGGATCTAGAGAGATTATAGCTCCTTGAGGGGGAGACCTAGGCCCTACAGGAGAAGTAGTCCTTAGACCTTGGACAGACAGCAAGTAGGAGTGAATGAGGCTACAGGTGATGCTTCAGAGAGAGAAAGCATTATCAATAATCACACACAAACACACCAGTGCTAGCTGTATTAAAGAAATAGTGAGTCATTAACTTTATCTGGAATTCAGGTTCCCTCACACTACATTTAGAGCAACAGTGGGAGATAAGATTGAAAAGGTAGATTGGGGGCTTATTCAGGAGGCCTTAAAATATGGAACTGAGTATTTGTAATTCAAGAGGCATTAATGATGTAAAGATAGTCACATTGATTTACCATAGTTATTGGTACCCTAGGGAATATAGACTAACCAACTGCCCCCAATCTCTTCTCACATGCCCATTTATAATGGTTACATAGCGTTTCATTATATGGATTTACCATTTATTTGGTAAATAGCCTTTATAGGCTGTCTCTAATATTCTGCAATGCAATAATTTTATAATGACCCTCTTTTGCTAATTTTTTTCCCTTTCACTTTACTTCCATAGGCTAGAATCTTAGATATTAAACTGCTTGGATAAGATAGAAAACAATTTAAGATTGCTGATACATATTTTAAGATTAATTTGCTCCACCACTTGTGCAAATTTACAGTTCTACTTGAGGTTTTAAATTTAGTCGTCTGAATAAATTTTACGTTTTTCCCCTGAGTACCTTATGGGTTCTGCTAAGCCTCTGATAAATATTACTCTGTGCAAGACTACCCCTTTAAAAAAAAAACCTTACTCTCAATAAAAGAACTTTAATAAGCTTGACTAAATATTTAGAAAGCATATTGTGCTGAGTGAAACTTTGTATGTAATAAATAATGAGTGTAATAGAAGATCACATTGGATGACTAGTCTGTAATGGTGTTAAAGAATGCATACAATGAAACAAGTTGTTTTGGTCACTTCCTCAAACAGCCAACACAATGGGGAAAGTGGAGGAAATGCCCATGAACACTACGAAAAGGGAACCAGAAAGCCTAACATGTAAACTTGGAGAAAATGACAGCAATAGAAAAGAAAACCAACAAAGGAAAACACCTTCCAGAACAATCTGAGATACATGAAAGGCAAACATTCACTAGAGTTGGAGCTTTACTAAGTCTGCACAAAGATAAGTGGCACATTTGACTTTTACCATGATAAAGAAGCAATTCTTTGAAATTGTTTTGGTACTTCTGGCCTCTTCTGCTATTTTCTCACTAGAACTGAAACTAGTTCTCTTCCAACAAAGAAGAGTGAACAGAGAGAGTTTAAAACTCTTGAATAAATTGCAAACCTCATCAATTCAGCAGTGTTTACCACACAGGAAAAACTTCCTGCTTCCACAGAAATCTGTGAATCCCCACCAGTATCAGAAAGGACATGCACTGGCTGTTCTTCATGAGATGCTTCAGCAGATCTTCAACCTCTTCAGGGCAAATATTCCTCTGGATGGTTGGGAGGAAAGCCACAAGGAGAAATTCCTCATTGAACTTCATCAACAGCTGGAATACCTAGAAGCACTCATTGGACTGGAAGCAGAGCAGAAAAGTGGCACATTGGGTAGTGAGAACCTTAGGTTACAGGTTAAAATGTACTTCCGAAGGATCCTGGATTACCTGGAATACCAGGAATACAGCAGCTGTGCCTGGACCATTGTTCAAGTAGAAATCAACCGGTGTCTGCTCTTTGTGTTCCGACTCACAGGAAAGCTGAGCACACAAGGAATGGACTCTTGAACCATGTGGAGCCAGAGCCAACGGCAGGCTTTAAAATCACAGGGTAGGTGGAGCGGTGGGAGGACTTCTCCAGACACTGTTATTTCTTTTTGTCATAAAACGGTAGTACTGTTTTAGTTTTGTGTACATATATGTATATTTGTCTGTGCTTTAAGATTATGCATAATGATTACAATTGTTTTCACTTTGTAATGTTGCTTTCTATTTTCTATCCGTCTCAAATTTTTATGAATTAAAATTCATTAATATATAATATTCATTAAGATTCATTAATATTTCATAACTGGTTCTTCAAATGGGCCAGGTAGATATAATGAAATACGTCTCCACTGTAATAATGCTTTTCTTAACATAGAACATCTGTTCCAATGATTTCTTTATTTGCCAGAAATTGGTAGAAACAATAAGAATAATTTGCATTGCAAGATTTGAAAACATCATTACACACTGAATATTTGTTCACAGGTGACACAATAGAAATATGGCCAAAGGACACAAACAAGCAGTTTGCAGAGGGAAAAAAATGCATGAAAAGAGGTTCAACCTCACTCACAATAATAAAAAAACAAATTAAAAAGTGAATAACATGCCATTTATAACCTATCAGATAGGTGAAATCCCAAAGTTTGATATAAAAACACTCTTGTAGAGACTTTGGGGAGAGATGCTCTTATAATTTGTCAGAGCACTGGAAACTGCAACTATCACTGTAGAGGCAATTTGGTGACATCTATCAAAAATAAAGATGCTATAGTCTTTGATCCATCAATTCTGGTTCTGGAAATGTATCCTATAAAAATACTGGCACGTGTGGAATGGCTTACAAACAGTATTATTCATTGCAGCATTATTTATAATATCAGAAGACAGGAAACCACCCAAATTCTTCTACTTAGAGACAATTAAGGTATATTCACACAAAGGAACACTATTCAGCTGGAAAAAAGAATGAGGGTGCTCTTCCTATAAAGTAAAAAAAGGAAAATATAGGCAAGATGCAAAACAGCATGTATAAGATGCTATATTTGAGATTACAATATAAAATAAATTTTATATTTGATCTTGTCTATGAATAAGTAAAGAATATATAAGAAATAAGTTACAATGATTACTTGTATTTGTGGGGTGAAAGGAGGAGAGACTAAAGGAGGAGAACAGGGTGGGAGAGATTTTACAGCATATTTTTATATTTTAATTTTTAATCATGTGAATGTTACAAATTAAAATAATAAATTAAATTGTATGTATCAAGTCTCAGTTATCAGAAATGTGCATGGAGGAGTCTTGGTGGCGAAAGGAAGTGCTAGGTGAAGGTTAGAAGAAACAGGACTGAGCCAGCCTGCCCTTGATTGGACAGAAGAAAGCCCATGGTAAGGGAGAGGTTTCCTGTTTCTGTGAAATGCTGGGGATGCAGGATTCTAGCTCTCCCAGCCAGGAGCTCCCAGAAATGGTCATGGAACAAATGTGGAACCAGAGAAACTGAAGTTCACTGAGAGTTGGTGACTTTCCCACAGTCACAGTGACTTTTGCCCAGTGTATGAAGCAGAGCCATGACCCCAAAATCTGGGGCCACTTCTCCTACTTAATGTCATGTTCTGCTTCCGATTCATTGCATAATTCGAGATAAAAGTTATGACTGAATGTAAAAGCTCACTGAGGAACAAAACATATTACATTTCAGTTTAATTAGTTAAGTGAGTAAATGTATTAACTATTGGGTGATGCTTCCAGATTTGGCTTGAAAGGGACAAGGAGGAAGTGAATAGGATCCTGTGAGTGAGGCAGGATCCCCTGCAATAGTGGAAGGGGCAGAGAAGCAGAGGCTGGGCCATCAGGAGGAAGTCTTTGTTGATTTCACATTTCAGCCCAGGGGTTGACCTATTTAACTTCAAGTTCACCTGGAAGTAGGGAAGTGAACAGAGGAGAAATATTTACCACACTCCACTGCAAATAACAGGTCATTTGCTTCACATGGTCTGCAGAGTTTTTGTTGTTTTCTTTAAACCAGGGACTTTTCAAAACCAAACCCTTCCTTTAACACGTTATTCAGTTCTCAAATTAACCTTGCAAGGTAGTTTCATTATTATCTTCTTTTCTCAGGTGAGGAGAACAAGACTTTAAAGGCGAAGTAACTTGCTCAGAGTCATGCAGCAAGTAAGCCACAGAGCTAGCAAATGCCAGAGCAAAGATTCTCTCCCAAGTCTGCCTGACTCGAAGCCTGCACTGTGTTCTAGACACCACAAACCTGAACAACATTGTGCAACATCACTGCAAAATAATAATGATAACTCTAATGATAAGAATTTGCTCCTGGCTGTCCTTATTCCAAGTTCACACACTCTCTGCAGTCTTGAATTAAAGAAAGGATATTTTCTCCCCCTGGACATTTCTTTCCTGAGAACTGAGGAGAACAGAATGAAGGAGCTGCCAAGTGGAAACTTAGAGCGGATAATATTCATATTTAGAAGCTAAAACCAATACTTTACATGCTAATGTTTCCCCAGACATTTAGCTTTAAGTTGACATCCTGCTTATATAACTGTCTTAACTGCTTAGCACAAAATAAAAATTGCTTGCTTCTAAATATATGTGCTCTTTTAAAACTTTAAAACCAGAGTTCTAAACTTGGAGATATTGAAGAAAAGAAATACTTTAAAAGATGCCCTGCTAATAGTGGGCTCAGAGTAGAGGTAAGTTTGTACTCACAGACTGAGTCATGTGAGTCATCCTCGTTATATCTATACGTACTGAGCTACATAGATTATTAAATCAAAAACAGGTTACAGGGGCTGGCCCAGTGGTGTAGTGGTTAGGCTCACACACTCTGCTTCAGCGGCCCAGGGTTCATGGGCACAGACCTACACACCGCTTGTCAAGCCATGCTGTGAGGCATCCCACATAGGAGGATTGGCACAGATGGTAGCTCAGGGACAATCTTCCTCAAGCAAAAAGAAGAGGATTGGCAACAGATGTTATCTCAGGGCCAATCTTCCTCGCACACACAAAGTTACAAAATAACAGGTATAGTATCATCGTATTTTCTACAAATAAAATATGCAAGAAAAATGTCTGAAAAGAAATGCACTAAAATGTTCACAGTAGTACCATCTGGGTGATAGAATATCCATTCTCTTACACTTTTTGGATTAAATATTTCTCCCATGAATATGGATTCATTTTAGACCCAGGAAAAGAATAAATTATTTTATTTTTGAAATTTAAAAAAAAGAACAAATACAGCCCCTTGTAGAGATTTTGCTTAGGATGCTTATCGCCTGCAGTAAATTAAGCCCCACCTCCAGCATGCATCAGAGTCATATAGAGGGCTTGTTAAAACCCAGATCGCATGGCTTCACCCTCAGTGTTTCTGATCCAATAGGTCTGCAGTGGGGCCTGAGTATTTGCATTTGTAACAATTCCTAGACAATCCTGATGCTGCTGGTCCTGTAACTACACATTATAAACCACACTCCTATTTCTTGATAGCCCTAGTAGACTTTTAACAGATGAAGGCATGGTCTCTGTGAGGTTACTGATCTCATATTTTTCCACAATAGCTGGAGAGAAGTAAGCATCCTAGATGGGAGAGAGTTGGTAAGGACAGTTTTTTTCTATCATCACTGTCTTTTCACAGCAGCAGATTCAATGGTCTTTTGCCTTCTTGAAGAATCTGTATGTAGAGACTATAATACCCCAGGTGCACCCCACGACGATAACTACTTTTTAAGAAAATGGTTCAAAGCAAGTTTTTTTTTCCATAAGAGTTTCTGGTCCTCATGTCCGTGGTTGACTGAAATCAAAATTACAACTGTAGCAATAACTAACTGGACAAAGAACATGTTGTGGACACAAAGGAAACAAACCTCTAAAAAATAGAAGATTCCAAGGCGAAAGATGGCAAACTAATCCAGTAATCTCTATTGAGAAGTATAAGTGTTTGGTAAATAGATTTTAGGATCATTCTTGGAATTGCTGAAATGAGTCAGTTAGCCCAAGTTTCCCCCCTTCCTGGGGTCTGCCTGTATCCAGTGACTTGTCAGTGTGGAAATATAAAGTTTCAGACTCCTCACTCCACCTCTGAAGGGTCATCTTAGCTTCAGAGGGCCCCTTGTAATTGGCCAAGGCCACTTTGTGACTGCCCTGCAGCTCTACTTTCCCTCTGCTCAATCCTCTTGCCTTCTCTTCCCACAACTGTTGATCCCATAACATTCCCTAATAAACTCCTTGCATGGTAATTTTTGTCTCAGAGTCTGCTTTCTTGGCACCTGACCTCCAATACCATAGCATACAGACCTTCCATTTATGGCCACAGAAAACCCAAACTCACATGCTATTTCCTTAGCCAGGTACATGTTCTCTTCCTAATATGTGTTAATATCTCATTTTTGCTATTTATGACTCATTAAAAATTTTTCCCTTCACAAAAAGCCCTTATAGTCTGATTTTTATGAATCTATTTGCCCCTCCAGAACACAACTCTTGCCATGTCACAAAACACATTGTACACAAGTAACAGATTACTTCTCTTTCTTCCACCTAGAGTATGTCCCACTTCATGGTAGGGAACATTCTTCAACACATAACAGGGGCAATCTAAGTACTGGATGAATGAAGAAATTAAAAATGCAGCATTAAAAGGGCTATATTGGTACCATAGTGTCATGGTTAGTTCTACATGTGAGGAGACTCTCCGTCTAGAGATGAGGAAGTCTTGTTTAGATGTGTCTACTAAGAGGTTAAGTTCCTATTTTTGTTTTTCAGTTTCTCTACTCTTCCTGGATGGACCATTTCGATAAGCTATTTCTTGGAGTAAAAAATAAAGCATCCATCTTTCTCTGATGAAAGGATGGTTTTTATCCTTATATGGTAAGGGCACAATAAAATAAGGGTATGTAGGGCAGAAGTCCAGAAAAGCCTCTTTTCTGATTGTTCTGGTCATCTTAGAAAATCCTCTTCTGAGCCCACTCTTTATGGGCCTTTGGTTCCTCTCAGCCTGATAACAGTTAGTCACGCTTTCAACTGCCAAGTAATATAGAAACCCCTGGCACCAACTTGAGTGGTTCCAATGGGATCTATTTTTGGTTCAGTTTATAGAAAACTTAATATATTGGAAAAATTATGAAAACAATACATGCAAATAGTGTAAATGGCTTAATTTTATAATTGTACAAACTGTAACACTCTTCCCACTGTTATATTCAAAAGACCACTTGTCTTGTTATTGTCCAAGATGGGTGGCCACTGGATTAGTTTTTCTACCAGCTCTTAGTAAAGACTTGATGACAATTTTCCTCATTTCTTTGGACTGTATGCTTGAAACATTACAGGTAGGCAGAAGATAGCCAGCATGTAATGAGTGTTTAGAGGTAAGTAGTCAGAGTCACTTTGCAAGTATGCAGGGAGGGAATCATAACACAAAAACAGTCCCATGGGTTTACCTTCAATGCAAGAAGAATCTAGCTTCTCTGAAGTGTGGAAACCTGTTCAACCAAGTTTACGTCACTGAAGGTGGAGATGTGTATGCCTTGGCAAGCGTAGAGCCAGGACTGAGTAGAACAAAGGGCAGGGTTCCGTTGACCCATAAATCATGTAACTTTTTCTACATAAGAAAGCTAAGCACACATTGTTTTAGTGATATTCATTCCAAGTTAAGTTTAAGTACATGCCTTATACTAAGTAAGACATAGATCCCTGGGGAGAAATTTAATTATTCCAAATACAAGAAACTTAGTTAATGTCAGATGAACAAGGTAGTTATCAATCTGATCAAAATGGAGTTAATTTGAGAGCCTTAAGAATTGAATTGTTAGCTCGCATATTATTCAGTATAACAGACTTTTTTTTAGTAACAGCTCTTAATCTATTCTCACTCCTTGGGAGTGGAGGAGAAAGAAGCTGGATGAAACTGGAAGGAAATAAGCATATTTCCAGAGCAAATTATGGAATTACAGGAAAAATGGCTTGAAGGACCCATTTGTGTCTGGTAGAGGAAGAGGGGAAAGAGGACACACTCTCTGTGAGTGGGATAGGGTTCAGGAGCTGAAACAAATAAAATAACAAAAATGTCCCCCAAATGCCTCTGGCTAAGTGGATTTCTCCTATGGGTTGAAATTAGAAGGGCAAAGAGAGGAGTTTGGACATTTCAGGGTTTCAACTGTAGTACTCTACGTGGAAATAGTCTCAGAAGATACAAGATCAACAGTCCCATGGGAAAAAGGTGTTAGAGATTCCGCCAGCAGGGTCATGCTATAAATTGTAGGCACAAAGTTCCTTAGAGAACTTGGGTCCATATCTGAGGTCTCAGACATCAAAAACCACATGTGGCACTATACACATGTGGGGCAGAGTGTAACATTCCAGAGGAAAGATTACTTCCCTAAAGCATCTCTCAGATTGTTGTGTGCTGTCTTGTGCAACTAATGCCTGACATATTAAAAATAAACAAAAAGATCTACAAAAAAAAAACAAGCTCATGGATACAGAGAACAGATTGGTGGTTGCCAGAAGTGAAGGGTGGGGGTGGGAGAAATGGATGGAGGGAGTCAAAAGGTAAAAAGAAAAAAATAATAAATATTAAAAAATGAGATGAAAACAAACAAAAAACAGTAACTATTCTTCTCTTTCACATTCAGGGATGTGGTTATAAGGGTTGGGCCAACGGTGATCCTGGTGTTACATGGCATGGCTTTATCAAAGTTGATCTTCTACTCCCAAGCAGGGTTATTGTGACTGGACTAGGTTTTGGATATAACTCTCTTCTTTCTCAGGATGGGTTCTTGTTAGGATGTTCCTTGTCATTGTATGCAAATGGATCCCCGTGACCCCACTCTAAGATCTCTAACACAAGCCCACACTGGTATGAATCCAACAGCACCACTGTTTAGGCTCAAGCTAGGCACCTTCAGTATATAAGAAAATATGTAAAAGATAATACATTATATAAACATGTTTAGACAATTCAGATGATATCAGATCCTGGATATACATCCAATATACTGAAACCCATCTGTAATAAAAACATGTTTTTGAAGAAATAGATATACCCCTAACTGGGGTTCTAACTCTGCTCCAGCCCTGCTTGCCCACTGGGCCAGTCTTGGACTCAGGGTTATAATCTGGACAAGAAGGAGACCTCAAAGCTTCTGTATCAAATGAGAATTTTGCTTCTGTCATACCTATAGAAGAGGGAGGATTTCAGATTCCCTCAGAGGCTGATGGAAAATAGCCAGCGACTGACCAAAGACCCAGCCACCGTGTCCGTGAGCAGCACCAGCAGATTTCCAACCTTGCAGCATAGAGGACGTTGTGCTGTTTGGTATGACACCCAGATGGAGAAATTCCTCACTGGGCCTCATCAGCAGGTGGACAGCTGGAGATGTATTAGGGGGAGGAGAGGAGAAAGAAGAGACCTCCCTCCTGAGCAGTGAGGAACCAAGACTGGAAATTAAGAGGATCTTCCAAGGAATAAGACTTGATTTGAAAGCAAAAGCACTGTGGTTTCGTAGCCCCTGGGTCAAAAAGGGGTGCTTACTCCTGCGGTACTACTGAGAATAACACTCACAGGATCTGTCCTCAAGAGTAGAGATCAGCCAGAAACTGGGGTGCATACTTTTGAAGAGAAGGGGACCAGAATCCTGCCTTCCAGGACAACTGGCGGAATCACCTCAATCACCCTGAGCATCGCCATTCAATGGTAGCTGCGACTCAGAATCATCCGTAGATCTCCTTTACCCTCCTCCTTCATCAGCTCCGAGTCCTCATTTTACTTATTTATTTAAATATATGATACAAGCTATATACAAATTCATATGCATTGAAATATTAAAAGGAGCAAAGCAAAAAACAAATGAATGAGTATTTACAGCCTCTCCCTCTTAGGTATCCTCTAAGAAAGTCTGTGCATCTCTCTGCTTAGTTTTGAGGTCTTTTACCATGTTGCATTAGATGTATATAAAAAGTGTAGACAGTGATGCAGAAATGGAATTATCTCCAGAAAAAAATAGAGCCATTTTTATAATATAAAGGAAGAAAACAATTGGGAGATAGATAGAAGAATGGATCTAACACAGCAGAGGCAGGGATCAAAAAAGGGCAAACTCTCCATGTATCAGAGACGATTTGAAGAGAGTCTCTGGGGATTTAAAAAGAGAGGGGTAAAGGGAAAGCATTGTGAAGGGTTCTGCAGTGCAGGGGCTGGAGGAATAGGGTGCAGGGTGGGGTGAGCAGAACCCAGATGGAGGAGCCTGGGAAAGATGACTTTTAGGAAGTTTTGTTCTGAGTTATGATTCCAAAAACAATTCGAATTGCATTTTCACATGCCTTTGCAAAAACATATTTTTTTCGTTGTGACAAGTATAACTTTTTATTTAAAGAGAAAGAGAATTTTAAAACTTGAAATTTTTAAAGTTGGTACTGGCACAAAAATAATTCAAATTGTTTTAAGATCCTTGGCATATACTCACGTATATATGAGAACTGATTATTGAATAATGGTTGTTTTTGAAATAAATGGAGAAAAGTTGACTTCATCAACGAATGTTGTTGGGAAAATAGGCTATCTGGGAAAAAAAATTAGATTACAAGTCTCCCACAATACACAAAATGAAATCTGATGAATATGGAATAAGAGAAATGGCCTTGAAGGGAGATCGCCTGGGTTTCAGTACCAGCTTTGCCATACACTGCTTTATGACCATGAGCATAATCAGTCTCTCTACATCTCAGGTCATCCAGCTGTTAAGTAAGGGTAATGAAAGTGGTTAAATCACTGAATGGTTATGGTTATAAATATATGAAACAAAAACAAACCTATTAAACACTAAAAAAATATGTATATAAAAAGTTTTAAAATCTTCCTATGGGAAAGCTCTTCCTGAGTGATGTGAAACCCAAGCCCAGAAAGGAAAAGAGCAACATATTTTAATACATGAATTAAAAAAAAAAAAGTCTGTCCAGTAAAGAACTATCAAGAAAACTTAAATACTTATGAAAATAATCTTAAACATATAATTGAGTATTAATATTGTCAACATAAAAAGAGCTCAAAAAAGTTTGACAACCCAATAGCAATACGAGCAAGAAATACAGAGGCAATTTACAAAAGCAGAAATAGCTACAAGTAGATAATAATATAAATATGCCAAATATCCAGCCTTCCTAGTGATCATGGATTTTTCATATAATTGAAAAATCTGATAAATAATGAGACGGCTTGGTGATGGTGGGGTAAGAGTCCACACATATACACAGCAGAAGTGTAAAATTTTCAAACATCGGTGGTTAATTTGGTAAAATCTACCAAAATTTTTAAACCACTGGACCCAGCAAAAGCAGTCCTAGGTATTTATTACAGAAATACACCTGCCCAAATGTCTACACAAATTTACTTATTGCAGCATTATTTATACAAAGGATAATTGTAGTTAAATTAGTGTGCTATTATAGAGGATTCGTTAAATAAACAATGATCCTTTCATATTATGGAATACTATACAGCCATGAAATTCATTTAGGTAAAGAATAATATGTTGAGTGTTGTTGAGTGAAAAAGCAAGTTAAGAAATAAGAATGGTTACACTGGTGAAAACTAGTCTCATTATTCCTGAAAAGTAGGATTTGAGGAAATGAAGGGTAGAAATGAGATCTTTAAGTTTTGGAAATTAGGTATCTCTCTTTTTCTTCTTCTTAGCTATGTGTTTAAAATTGAATCTTTTGGGGTCGACCCCATGGCCTAGTGGTTAAGTCCAGTGTGCTCCACTTTGGCAGCCCGGGTTCAGTTCCCATGCACGGTCCTACACCACTCGTGTAGGACGCCACGCTGTGGTGGCGACCCACGTGAAAAACAGAGGAAGATTGACTACAAAATAGAGGAAGAGGGGCTGGCCCCGTGGCTTGGTTGTTAGGTGCGTATGCTCTGCTACTGGCGGCCCGGGTTCGGATCCCGGGCATGCACGAACACACCGCTTGTCCAGCCATGATGAGGCAGCGTCCCACATACAGCAACTGGGAGGATGTGCAACTATGACATACAACTGGGGCCTTGGGGAGAAAAAGGGGGCAAAAAAATAAAAGGAGGAGGATTGGCAATAGATGTTAGCTCAGGGCTGATCTTCCTCAGCAAAAAGAGGTGGATTGGCATGGATGTTAGCTCAGGGCTGATTTTCCTCACCAAAAAAAAAAAAAAAAAAAGAGGAAGATTAGCACAGATCTTAGCTCAAGGCGAATCTTTCTCAAGCAAAAAGAGGAAGATTGGCAACAGATGTTAGCTCAGGGCGAATCTTCCTCAGCAAAAAAAAAAAAATTGAATCTTTTAAATTGTGTTCAATATTTCTATTTTTTGGAAGCAAAGGGAACTTGTCTTAGCTCAGTCTCCATGGTTGATACTGGAAGATGACTCCTGCCTTTGTACCCCCAGTGACAGCGTGGAGGGACCACTTCACTGGACTCTGTTAAAAAGTGAAAGTGGAACAGAGTTTTGGATAAAAATCATGTCTTCCTGCTAATACAGAAATAAGAGTTTTAGTGTATGCTTCTCATTTAATGAGTAAAAATATTGATATAACTTTAAGAATAAGTAGAGTTCTGATTCTTGGACGCTGATGTCTTCTTTACTGTATAGTTTTTCATAGTAGTTTATGGATGAATAAAGCACATCCTGATTTTTTTCTTCAGCACTATTCTAGATCTTGAATCTATGTCTCTGCACCTCTTGGTATTGACTTATTTTCTCCTTAGAGCAAATATTTGCACTTAAAAAGGACTCCTCTCACTCAGTATCTTGTTCTAATCTTATTTTTAGCTGATCCGACAATTGCTGAATAAGTTATAGCAGAAATCTCTCCACGTGTCTCTATTCCAGTCAGAAGGGACACTCGGATGAAATTAACATGAAGGAAGAACTTCTGGGATGCCCTTTATGGAAGAAAGACATTGAGAATTCTGGTATGGAATTGGCTAAGATTTCCTACCTACAGACAGGGAGTATGAATCTAAAGCAAAGCTCTACTAAGGAGGCATTTTGAATGGGTCAGAAGGGTCTCATGGCAATACCAAAGTCCATTGTGATACTGTCAGACTAACCAGGGGGAGAGGTTCAGAAAGTTATGAACTTACTTGCATCTTTAGCCTATTTACATCTGTAGCATTCCTGCATATCTTTCAAAATATGTATTTCGTATTAATGAGAAAGTGTCCCATTAAAAAGAGTCAAAAATTTGAACAGACACTTCACAAAAGAAGATAGCCAAATGATCAGTATACTTCGAAAAAAAGTGTTCAACATCATTACTGCTCATGGGAAGCAAATTAGAACCAAAATGTCATACCATGACACACACACGTCAGAATGGCTAAAACTAAGATTAAATTAAAAAATTAGAAAGACTGATATGCGATTGGTGATAATGGGAGTGTAAATTATTAAAACTTCTGAAAAGAATTTGGCAGTATCTATAAAGATAAACATGCATACATGTACCCTGTGACAAAGCCATTCTACTCCTGGGTATATATCCAACAGAAACTGTTGCTTAGCTCCACCAAAAGAAACGTCTAAATATGCTCACAGAAGCCTTAATCATAGTAGCCCCCACACATGCCAAAGAAACAAAAGTACATTAATCCTAGAATTGACACATATATTTTGATGTATTCAAAAAACAATAGCAATGAAAATAATGAACTATTGATACATGAAACAATAAGGATGATTTTACAGACATAATACTGATTGAAAAGCTAGATATTAAAAAGTACCTGAAGTGGGTTTTCATTTACAGGAAGTTCAGAAACTGGCAAAACCAATCTACAGTGATAGAGGACACAAGAGTGGTTAGATTTAGGGTGGGGTGTTCGTTAGGTGGGCACAGAGAGCTTCACTTTTACCTAAAAGAACTATATTATCTACATATTATAATAATTTTGATTCCTATTGTTTACTTTACAACTTTTTAATTTGTTATTATTCCACCACAATATTAAATACTAGAGGGGAAAATAGGCATTGTTGCCTTTTACCTAAATTTATAAAGAATATTCTGGTTTAAAATTTCTCTTGTTTAAAAAGAAACATGCTTAATATTATCTGCAAATGTCTGTTTATTTTTCATTAATTTGGACTCTTAAAAGTTATGATGCATGTTATTTCTTTTTTTTATAAATGTCACATCGAAATATTTGAGATGACAGTTTATTTTTCTCATGTTAAATACTGATGGATAGATTGTTTTGAAATGTTCCCAGTAGATGGATCAAAAATCCGTGTTATTTATCACATTACTGATTGTGGTAACTAGCTTAGAAACAATTTGTACAAAAATCTTCCAAGTGTGTTAAATAGCAAATATATTTATGGGCATCTAGAATAAGTAAATAATGCAAAATAAAAGGGAAAAGGAGCCTTTAAAATGATGATGTCAGCCTAATACCAGTTCTGTGTTGTTATTTACTGTCTAATCTGACCATATCAGACCATCCAACATAATTGTTTTTTAAGCGCATTTTTGGAATTTTTTCCGCCCTGATTTTAATAACTTTGTCCTCTGGTGTCTCTTTGCTAAGAAGCGTATTTGAAGGGCTGAGTGCTGGTAAAAAACAAAAGCCTTAGCTATGTTCATTAAGGAAGACCATAACATAGTGTTATGTAAATTAACAAATGCACTAATACCTATGAATATCTAGAGTTATTTTCTTACTGTTGACACACTGAGCAAACACATTCTAGTAATTAATGTTATTCTGCCCTCTACTGGTTCAAGTTGAAAATGCCTGTTCAGATACTTTTCCAGGAAAACAACTTTGAGGCAGAATCTTTATGAAATTTTCCCCTTAGAAAGAAAACAAGCCAAAAATAAATAAAACAGCACAGAAAACTTGATGTATATACATCACCAAATAATCAGAGCAGAAATATTTTAATCCCATTAAATTTCAGGTTTACATTGTTTAGTCCATTCTGTCATTCAAATGTTTTCCAGGGGCCCAGCCTGGTGGCGTAGAGGTTAAGTTTGCGTGCTCCACTTTGGAGGCCGGGGGTTTGCAGGTTCAGATCCCTGGCATGGACCTATGCACTGCTTATCAAGCCATGCTGTGGTGGTGTCCCATATACAAAATAGAGGAGGATGGGCACAGACGTTAAGTCAGGGCCAATCTTCCTCGCTAAAAAAAAAAAAGTTTTCAAAACTGCAACATTTCAACTTGATTTTAAGCATTCACAACCAACAATAGAGTTCAACAATGGCTTCTGCATGCTATTTTCTGAGCAGAGGGACTTATCTTCAAGCCTTAAAACAGTAATGTTGTTCAAAGGCAGAAAAAATGGAACATGCAACATATTCAGATTTAAATAAAGCCGACAAAGTCTTAATATTCAAAGTGCTTTTTACACACTATTCCCTTGTAGACACTAGGATTTTTGCTTCTGAAACCCAATAGCTTTCACCTAATTCAGGCAAACACACACAAGAAAAACGGCACATACTCATGAACCCCCCCACACACATACAGGCACCCATGTGCGAATGACACAGAATGACTTCTAGACCAGCTAACCCAAATTCTCCCAGTACTCACACATGTTTCAACCAAGGTTATTTGTGGACCATGTGAACGGTCAAGTGGCGTTGACTGCATCCCCTACTCTCCAGCCCGTTCTCACTGTAGGATGTTCTCCTACACTAAGCATTTTCCCACTTGAGATGGATGTGGCTATAAACACATGTGCTATTGAATGGTGTCCTAAGCCACAACTTGCCTGCACGTATTTCCATCTTTCTTTTATAGATATAACCAAAGGTATAAATTTAGATAAGAGGCAATATCAGAACAGGATTGATATACAGTGGATGAGAGCTCCCCAGATCTCTGACTTAAGCTCTGCAGTCTCCTTTGCTAGTTCTTGTCTATAAAAGCACCTCCATCTCTTTACAGATCCCTGTCCCCGAGCCTGTTACCATAAAAGTGGGAGCTTATCATTCTTTGACTTATTTCAGCCAAGCGCTAGTCAACAGCTTACCAGGTATGGACAAGGAGGCTGGGGGAGGGGGATCATAATTACTATTGACTTGTCTCCTTTATCTTATTAAGTGGGTGAAGTGTAATACTCAGAAATCAAAATTTAGTCATCAGTAAGAAAATTTTTCTAACTCATTATGAATTTTCATTTTAAAAAACTCAATATTAACCCATAATTCACAATCCATGCAAATTTTACTTCACAGCAGGCTTCAAGTTTATTCCACTTTTTCTGTCATCCCTTCTGTTCACATACATACACTTTCCTCCAGATAATAACTATAAATTGTACCTCAAGAAATATCCTATATTTTACACGAATCAACACCGACCTGGGGACGTCACTTTTATTTTAGTTCAAAGAAAAGGACAGACAGAGGATTCTTCACCTTTGGGGGCTGGGTCTCCCACCCAGGGCATAAGGGAATACACATGTGCTTTTCTGGATCCATTCTTCCTACCTCTTTGCCCAAAATGTTCCCTCCAGTCCAACACAAAAACGCCACTGGCTTGTTTTAGGTCTTTTCCAGTTCTGCTTCGCTTTCTATGCAATGCATTATTCTGAGCACACACGACAATGACTCGATCAGATAAATTCAGGATTTTCTTTAAAGAGTCCATGAGATAAGAAAGACAGTGAATGAATTCTCCCATGTTAATAATTTCTCTTTCTGATGCTGGTTAACAAGTTTTTGTCCTTTTTGTATTTTGACGTGCATGTGGCAGTGATAAAGCACTGCAGATGAATTGACAGACTTTTGAAGGCCACTGCTTATAGATGCTTAAGATGACTCTGGTAGATTTTCTGGTAGTCAGCACCCATTCTCCAAGATTTCAGAGTGTGAAGGGAGAGAGATCCAGTCTGTGCTACCTCATCTCTGGTATGAGTGAGGCTTCTCAGTCGGTGTTAACATTATTTAGGCTGCCAAAATAAACCATCTATTTTTGCCTTTAAGTAAGTTCAATTTCCATCCCCAACTAGAGACAATAACAGACTGACAATCTCTTAGAGCTAGAATATTTTGATATAGAGTTGATGTCAGGTTCCTGGAGATTCTCCCTCATCCCAGGAACTTAATGTGACCATGGGTCCTGAACAAAGATGCTTCACTGAGATTCAACCCCAGAATCAGTCTGGGAAATACAGGTATTCCTTGTCTCCAGTGTAGATCTCACATGGAAAAACAACTGTCCTACAGTTTATGTGTGCATTGATTCAGATATAAAAATTGAACACATGAACACATAACTTGAGAAATTACATGTATTTTTATAAAATAAAATTATTACACGTTGTAATGAGAAAATTTTGTCCTGTAAAATATAAATACCAAGTACAAAATAAATACATAAAAACAAATTTAAACCCGTCAGGCTGATCATTGAACACAATTCATATTTCTCTGCTTTTAAGGTCACCAATGCTGATTCCAGGCTTCAGTTTTCAGTTGATAAAGCAACGTCTAAAATGCATGAATACTTGGGCTTCATAAGAATCATTTTTTCACTGTTTTGTGAGAACCTAATTCTCTTCCTTTTTTCCTTAATTTTTTTGTACAAGTTTGTTAATGAAGAAAAAGCACCTGCTGATTTCTACTGTGACAACTTTTTTTTTTAATTTTTTGTTTATTGCAGTAACATTGGTTTATAACATTGTAAAAATTTCAGGTGTACATCATTATACTTCTATTTCTGCATAGATTACATCATGTTCACCACCCAAATACTAACTACAACCCATCACCACACACATGTACCGAATTATCCCTTTCACCCTCCTCCCTCCCCCCTTCCCCTCTGGTAACCACCAATCCAATCTCTGTCTCTATGTGTTTGTTTATTGTTGTTATTATCTACTACTTAATGAAGGAAATCATATGGCATTTGACCTTCTCCCTCTTACTTATTTCACTTTGCATTATACCCTCACTGTCCATCCACGTTGTCACAAATGGCTGGATTTCGTCGTTTCTTATGGCTGAGTAGTATTCCATTGTGTGTATATACCACATCTTCTTTATCCATTCGTCCCTTGATGGGCACTTAGGTTGCTTCCAAGTCTTGGCTATTGTGAATAACGCTGCAATGAACACAGGGGTGCGTGTACCTTTGCAAATTGGTGTTTTCAAGTTCTTTGGATAAATACCCAACAGTGGAATAGCTGGATCATATGGTAGTTCTATGCTTGATTTTTTGAGGAATCTCCATACTGTTTTCCATAGTGGCTGCACCAGTTTGCACTCCCACCAGCAGAGTATGAGAGTTCCCTTCTCTCCACATCCTCTCCAACACATGTTGTTTCCTGTCTTGTTAATTACAGCCATTCTGACGGGCGTGAGGTGATATCTCATTGTAGTTTTGATTTGCATTTCCCTGATAGTTAGTGATTTTGAACATCTTTTCATGTGTCTGTTGGCCATCTGTATATCTTCTTTGGAGAAATGTCTGTTCAGGTCTTTTGCCCATTTTCTAATTGGGTTGTTAGTTTTTTTGTTGTTGAGATGCATGAGTTCTTTATATATTTTGGAGATTAAGCCCTTATCAGATGTATGGTTTGCAAATATCTTCTCCCAATTGTTAGGTTGTGACAACTTTTTAAACACATGGTCTGCATCCTTCCTCCTTTAGGGAAAGGCTCATTCCTTGAAAGTAACTCTCCACAGCCAGTCTTGAATCCTCACTTCTATCAAGTTCCCTTCTAAATTTCCCTCTTTGTCCCAAATACATCTCCAGCACTTCCAGCTACTGATGATGTCCAATGTGGAATTTCTCCAAGAGAGTCTCATCCCACACATCCTGGGCCCTTTGTACTGAAGATCCTGCAGAGACATCTCAGAGAAGACAGCGTGGTGCGGGCTCTCTCAAGCTGGTTGGATCCCCCAGCATCTCAGGGAACGTGATGTCAGATCATCCAGGAATAACAGATGGGAAACGCTCATTTTTTTGTTGGAGGAACATTAAGATGTGCCTCTTGTCTAGGCTATGACCAGAGTCACATCACAACTCAGGCAAAAGTTGGGGCTGAAGAATGGAAGTTCTTTAGATTCTTTACATTTTTTTCTGTAAAATATTTTTGGATAGATTTGTACAGACACTTTTCCAAAGAAGACATGTGACTGTCAAATAAAGACGTGAAAAGATGCTCAGCATCATTAGTTATTAGGGAAATGCAAATTAAAAGCACAAACACCACTTCCTGTCTATGGGAATGGCTAAAATTAAAAAGATTGTCCATAACTGGTGCTGGAGAGGATGTGGTGTAACTGGAACTCTCCTCCTTTGCTGGTAGGAATGTCAATGGTACAACCACTTTGGAAAATGGTTTGCCAGTTTCCTGAAATGTAAAACACATACCTTCCATATGGTTTAGCCATTCCACTTTTAGATATTTACCTAAGAGAAATGAAAGCATATATCCTCATAAAGATTTATACATGAACGTTCAGAGCAGCTTTATTTGTATTACAAAACCCTGGAAAAAAACTAACTGTCCCTCACGAAGTGAAATGATAAATTATCGTATATCCATAAAATGGAATGTTATTCAGTAATAAAAAGAATCAACTATTTAAACATGATAAAATACGGATGAATCTTAAAATTTTTAAGCTGAATGAAAGAAGAAAAAGAGTACATATGGTATTATACCATTTACATAAAATTCTAGGAAATGCATACTCGTCTACAGGAACGGAAAGGGCTGACTGGCGGGGGTGTGGTGAGGTTAGAAAGGGACAGAGGAAGGGATTACAAAGGTGCATGAAGAAATTTTGGAGGGTAGCAGGTATCTTCATTATATTGATTGTTGTGATGGTTTTATGGAGATATGTATATGTCAAAACTTATGATTTAGGCTTATAGTCTCTGCAGGTAGGAGATCTTTGCTAAGTCTGTACCAGAAGACCTTGTTCAATGTCTTTCTTCTGTGAGGTATGTTCCAGCAGACCTTCCATGTTATTTTCATCCAAGAGTGTCCCTACTGATTGGAATAGAGACCCATGAAGGATTTCTTAGCTGATGGAACAGCTAAAGGTAAATTTGGAGCAGGATGCTGAATCAGAGGAGTCCTTTTTGGTGCAAACTCTGGCTCTATAAAGGAAACAAATCACTATCAAAAGGAGCAGAAACATAGCTCCAAGACCTAGAAGAGTCTGGAGAAAAAAAAACTCAATATGGGCTTTTTATTCATTCATATTAGTTAGAAAACTCATATATTAAAGAGGAAATAAACTTCCAAGATTCAAAACATTACTTTTACATAAAATTATCTCAAAGTTTTTATTTGTTAAATGAGAAACATTCATGAGCATTCTCTTATTTCTATATTGATAGAAAATTCTGACTGCTATCTAAAGTTTTAAGTGATCAATGCTGTCAGCTCTACCTCTGCCTTCTAAAGAGTCCAGTAAACCATTTCTCTCCACTTCTTCTCCTGGTGATATAAAGACAGTGCCCTTTTTCCAGTTTCAGACAAATGGGATACTAAGCTAAGATGAACATCCCTTGCTTCAATCTAATAGAAATGTTGGAAACAATACAAAAAATCAGTTTTAAACATATAGCTAATTTTTAAAAGTAAACAGAGATATCTTGGTTCCAGAAAAGGAAATCAAACGATCCCATGTCTACCCTTTATTTCCTCAAATCCTAATCTTTAGGAATAATTAGATATCAGTTTCACCAATGTGATCCTTCTTATTCCTTAACTTGCTTTTTCACTCAAGAAAACACTCATAATATCATGATCACCCTTGGAGATGCTTGTGAGTATTGATTTACCTCATTTAATTTAATGTGGCTGCACAATATAATACGAAGGAACCATAGTTTACCTAACTATTCACCTGTACTGCGCATTAAGTTAACTTCAATTACCTTTCATATAAATAATACTTCACAATGCAAAAATTTGAGTATTCATTTAGTATTTCTGTTAAGATAAACACCTCTTACTATGTTTGCTGGGTCTAGGGGTTTACAATTTTTGATAGATGTTACCAATAGTGTTTGAAAATTTTACACCTCTACCAACTCTGTATAAGTGCGTGCTCATACCCCAGCTATCACTAAGCAGTCTTTCTGTTGTTGTTGTTTATCAGGTTTTTCATTTGAAATTTCATTTATTTAAAAAATCCGTGATCACTAGGGAGGCTGATGATTTGGCATATGTATGTTATCCCCTCAGTTATTTCTGCTTCTGTAAATTGCCTCTTTCTATTCTTTTGCTCGAATTTTTATGGCATTCTTAGACTTTCTTGAGCTCTTTCTATATTGAAAATGTTGATACCCTATTATATATTATAAGGTTTTTCAATCTCATCTGATTTAAATTTTTTATGATGCTTGACTGGACAGACTTTTAAATTAATGTGTTAAAATGTATTGCTCTGTTCCTTTATGGTCTTTGATTCTCAAGTTTCTCTGATCTTTGTATCTGTTAACACAACAGGCTGATGTCAGTTCTTTCATTATCCTCATTGTATAGAGAGGAAAACAGAGCCACAAGGAGATTCAATAACTTTCCCAAGGTCGTGACTTCATTTTGGAATCCTGACCCTCCAACTCCACAGCCTGAGCTTTTTACCAATTTTGGGAATATCAGTGTCCACAAGAACCAGAGAAATTGCTGAGAATCTGAGCATCCTTTCTCCAGGGCAGTCTTACGTAAATAAATAATGATAAGTTCTTTCTTCCCAATTCCCGTTTGTTCCAGTCATAACAGACGCCATTCCCTTGAGACAGGCATTTTACGGTACAATTAATGTGATCATCACTTCCCTTATACCCGTCACAAATTAGTCTTGTTATCCCGAGGATGTTTCCTTCTATGTTTGACCAGCAGTGTTTTCTAAAAACTGAATTTGGGTGGTGTATACATGTTGTGTTATATATGAAGTGTTTATTTTCTGCCTTTATTGAATTTCTGATCTCAGGTTCCAAGTGCCTCCTCCAAACAACCAGCCATCCTGCAACTCACCTTAAAATGTAGTTGAAGGCAGAGAACCATAAATGAGCAGCCCACCATGATCTTTCACAGGATAGACCAACAGACCTCGAACTTGGCCGGACAACACATTTGAAACTTAAATGTAACAAACTTGACATCTCTTCTTGAATCTGCATTCAAGAGCTGGACATACCAGAATCTGCCAAGTCTCTTACATTTCAAATTCTTGAGCTGCTGCTGGCTCTTACAACTTTTCATAGTTCTTGATGCTTTGTTTATTGAGCACGTGAGCATCATGTAACTGGTGCAGCCTCTTTCTAGTGAAATGGGAACTTACAAGCACCTAAACACAGGTGCAGTGGGCTGCTGGATTCTTTACTAGCTTGTTTGGTGTAGACGTGTGTGCCATGTTGGTGCTGCAGCTCCCTCTGTTTACTGCATTTCTGTGCCTAGCTGGACGTTAGGGACGTCTTGATCTCTGCAGAGGAGGGCGTGGCAGGTGGGGAGAGTAGAAGCATGGCAATGTTCCCACTCCTGCTCCTGCAGCCCGCCAAAACTCAGCTGCTTCTCACTGGCACTGCACAGTAATCCCCTGCAGAAGCTCATGGCCACCATGGCCATGACTCTGTCTCCCCTCGTCCTTTCCTCCAGCTGAGCACATGTCTTTGGTAGCTAAAGTCCAGAGCCTGGAGAAGACCTGTGCAGGGTGGGCCGGTAGCTCAATGGGGCAGCGGCTCACTCATCCCCAGCTCTGCTTTGCCAGCCCCACTTCTTGGTTCTGCATTACTTTGGAACATACAAGTTAATAACTTGTGGATATTAAACAGGAGATGACTACAGAGATTTTTCAGTGCAAGGTGACAGGACAGAGCTAGCTAGGAGAAGTTTTTCACATTAAATATAAAAATACAAAAAAATGATTGGAAAGTAAAATTATACATGTGTATGTACACTGGCTGGCAGAATGCGTGGGTCAATACCAAATACTATATTGTGAGGAATGAATGATTCCTTAAATTTTATATTACCGATTTCTGTCAACATTTCTTAAATTAGAATTTATGCAATCTCTAAACTTTCTCCCTGGTCTTTTTTTGTGGCTAATGTTGTAGTTTTTCCTGCATATTACTTAATAGTTGTTCTTTGCCTTCGGTTTGGGGAAAAAGATTCTCTGACCCAATTTCTTTTGTTTATTTTTATTGGGGGTCTCATTCTGTGTTGTAATTAGTCATCTGGGGATCCACAAATGTTATGCTTTTCATGAAGCCAGTGCTCTCGATCTTAGAACAATTCTAAAGTTAATCAGGGAATAATGCAAGCAATAATATTAAAAAATAGAAAGGACTTCTTGACCTTAGCTACCTCAATCAGAAGCATTAAAGGAGTTTTAAAGTCCCCATAGTAGAATGAGTGTAGCAACAAGTAAATTCAGTAATCATATTAATAAAGAAAATAATGTCAAAAATACTTGTATTATCAGAATTAATTAGATTTCTGGTATAGATGTATCTATTATTAATAAGGAAAGAAATAACGTTTTAATAAAATTTTCTAAGAATTTCTCTGGCACTCTAACAGAAAGCAATTTAGATTATCATCTCATATCATAGATTAGAAAAAACTGCTAATGGAATACTGAACTTAATGTAAAAACAGATTGATTAACAAGAAAGGGAGCTGAATATGTATAAAACCAAAAAAAGAATGTACTAGGAAGGGGCTTAGTTCTATGTTCTAAACAGCCCTTGGAGAAATAGACAAGGAACCGTCCAGCTCTTTGTACACAGGGGAAATTAAAAACAAGTGTCTATCAAAAGAATATGGCTATAATTTATAGAAAATGTTATATAATGATTAGAAATTATAAAATTATAAATAAATAATGTAAATGACCAACATAAAACTGGAGTAAATGAAGTAACCGATAAAAGAAAATGAGACTTGATTGTAAAACTTGATTGAAAAAAGAACTAAAATTAGCAAGCAAATGGGTGACCACTGAAATTCACTACAGAGTGATATTAATTAGAACAATGATAAATTACTTGTTAGCCAAACAAGCAATGTATTAAATCGAATATCTGAATAAGCAATAGTTTAAATCAAATAGATATTAAAAATATTCACATATTTTGTGCCAATTCATCCATTCTTTGAAAATGATTCTCAGAAAACATGAAGAAAAATATGCACGGGCATGTTAACCCACCTTCTCCTCCAGGGACCGCCTTATTTCTCCACCCTCCACTTCACAAACATGCTTACAAAGATAATTTTCTATGCACAGAGTCCCTACTTCTCGTTCTTGCATTTCTTTTTCAACCTACTCCCATCTGGTTTCTGTCCCATTAATTCCACTAAACCAGATCCTGCTAAGGTCACCAGCGGCGTCTGTTTTCAGGTCCCCTGGGACAGTTCAAGCCACACCTGCCCTGCAAGCACCACTCTGTCTTTTAAACACTCTTCTTCCCTTCAGCAGTCTCCCCCATTCGTCCCCATGTGTCCTTCTGACTGCACTGGCCCCTCAGCCTCACTGCCCACTGCAGACTCTCCTCTGCCCTACCTTTAAATGTGGAGGGTCTGCAGGGCTAGGTATAGGTCCTCTCCTCATTGTCCACTCTGTTTATAAGTGACCACATCCATCCCCACGCCCTCATTTCCAGATATGCAATGAGGAATCCCAAGTTAATACCTGCACCCGTGGCATTTTTGTAAATTCTAGACCCATATTCCCAACAACCAATAAGACCTCTGCACTTATATATCTCCCAGGCACCTTAGAAAGGACTTCTAATATGATTTTTCCTTTCCAGCATCATTGGTACCTAAAACTTCTAGTGTGAGAACATTATTTTCCTTTACTTCTCTTTGTAGTGTTTAATTTAATTGAAATAAAATAAACATTAGGACTGCTTTTAGGTCTCCCTCCCTGTAAGATTGAGAGTTTCAACATAGCAAGAACTGTATTTGCTTTATTTATCTGTATTTCTTGACAGCACTTACACAATTTGTCATATAGATACTCAATTTATATGTATAATATAAATGTAATGAATGAGTAAATAAATTTTTACTATACCTCAATACTGTTTACAAAATGATGGCTTGGATTTTTATTTTAGAATAAACAAATTCAAGAAGTTTTCTTTAATAAAAATTTAATAAATAAAATAAAATGCAAATTTAATAACATGGAAAGGTAAACATATTTTGTAAATTTTAATACAATGTAAAGATGAACAGGTAATTATATATATAATTTCTAAATATCATAAATATGATAGAGGCAAGAAGGAATGGAAAATAAATAAATAAATAAATAAATAAATAAATAAAAACACCAAACGAGTCATCTCTTAGGGACTGATGAGCCTAGAGTTGAATATTTTTAACATATTCTTGCTTAATATAACTGACAAAGTATTAGCTGAATTAATTCAATAAGTTATGTGACTAAAGCAGAAATAACAGCCTTTGAAATGACTAAAGACATGTGCAAGGGTGACATGGCACATTAGTCAAGGAGAATCATTTCAAGGTGACCCCAGGTCTCCATCCTTCATTCTTAACCTTTCTTGCAAGTTTGTCAATGAAGAGAAGGATCTCATGATTTCCACTCTGACAATCTCCCAGGCACAGTCACTGTATTTCTTCTCTTTCAGGTAGAGATGGATTCCCCGGAAGTACCTCTTCACTGCCAGTGTGGGGCCCTCAGTTCCCAGGGCAGATTCTTCCTCTCCCGTCTCCTGCACCAAACAGGTGTCCAGGTCTTCCAGTTGCTGATGGAGTCCAGTGCAGAGGTTGTCCAGGAGGGTCGTGTTCCAGGCAGCAGAGGAGCGCTCTGTGTGGAAGAGGTTGAAGATCTGCTGGAGCATCTCGTGGAGGACAGAGATGGCCTGGGCCTTCTGGAACTGGCTGCCATCCACCATCTCCTGGGGGAAGCTGAAGTCTTTTCTGTCCTTCAGACAGAAGATGGAGGAGGTTCTCCTCATTTGGCCCAGAAGCACAAAGTTCTTCCTGCTAACCAAGACATGGTTCTGAGGCAGGTCACAGCCCAGAGATCCACCAGGGCCATAGCTGAACACCACCAGGGCCGTCAGTAGAGAGAGCAGGAGGGCCATGGGGAAAATGAGGGTGCTACTGGCCTGGCTGAGCTGGGTGTCTATGAACCTTGGACCCGAGGTTCTCTGATGACATTCTGTCTAAGCATGGCCATTAAATAGGGAACACACAAATTTTCATTTTCTAAACATTTCTCTGCACTTTTACTTTCTTTTTTTGTTTTCATTTATGTATTCTCCATATGGTCTAAGATGATGTCATCAATCCAAACTCCTAGTTTTGCAATAGAAGTTTAATTTTCCCAGTAAACTTCACACTTGCCAATCCAAACGGATACTTATTAATCAAATGAGAAAGGTCTTTGTCCTAAAGACTGAAGTGTATGTAGGTATGTAAATACTCATACACACACATACTCATGTGCATTTTTTAATATACAAATATTGCTCTTCCCTGTGTTAGGAACAAAATTGGCCTTGATTCTGGACTATGTTTTTATCTTCCTTACTTTACATATGGAGACAGGCTTTCTCAGCCCTATGGGTTTCTGTATTTTGTTAGGTACTTACCAGACCGTGGATAGTAAATAAGCTCTTTAGAACCAAGGTCTAGATTTTGTTTACTGTTTTATTCACAGCAAAGGCTGACGATTACTGGTGAATGAGCTTCTCCAATGTTTCTCTTCCTTCTTGAATACATTCATGCAGGTCCATGTGGTCATGCTTCACTGGAGCCACAAGATCAGCACTGATACAGACATTGCCCTTTCTTTCCACCATTTTGCAACCACTGTATAGTGCTCCTCAGGCTGTGCCAACACTCCCAGCAGGAATCCTAGTTCTTTTCTGGTGCACATAGGTGTGGAGATTCTAATTCCAAGGTAATTGTATTTTCCCAGCACCACCTCACTGAAAAGGTACTTATCACATCTAGTTACACTTTTCTTCTGGAGTGAGAGTGTCCTCAACCCAAACTCTCCTGGACTCACGCCCTGAGGGCAGGCTCACCATGTCCTGAGGACTTTAGAATTCCCCTACCATGGAGTGGCTTGTTTCTTTGTAAACGAAACAATCTTCCAGGACTCTTCCTCTTGTTCTTAGAGTGTTTGTGTGAAGGACCCTAGTTCTCAGTGGTGACGTCCTGCTCTAATGACCCAAGTCCCCAGGTATCGAAAGTGTCAACAGCCCTCAGGTGCTGAGAGCAAAAGTCTGTTTTGTCTAAGGAGGTGGAAGAATTACCCAATTGTATTATTTCACCTTTAGTGGGGACATAATTTTTATTTTGCCAGTACAGCTTTTATTGTTCAACTCTTTTACTTAAACTATTGAACACTTGTTATGCTCAAAATGTCTTAGCTGGGCACAGGGGATTCAATGATGATATCTCCCAGTAGAAACTTATATTACAGAAACTGTCACTGACTAGGTACCCCAAGAAACTCAAGGGTGGGTTTGGAAGCATTTAATTGTTTTTCCAAGTTGGTGTTTTCTCTTTTGTTATGTTAAGGAGATGCAACCACCAACCACCCTGGAACTGACCAAGCCTTACCACAAGAGCTATGCCTATGACCTTTGCCTTATTTTTAATGCTAAGATCTCTCCAGGAGGAGCTTAGGCCTTATCACCATAACCTGCAGTGTATATGGAAGCATCTTTTCCAACCCAGCCTGCACAAGCGAATACGTGCCTCTCCCTTTTGAATATTCAAAATAAAAGATCCTTGCTTCCCTTTGTTCAGGGACACCATGACTTTGGAAATGATTCCTCCTGGTCTCCTATTTGCTGCAAATACACTTTACTTTGGGAGACAACGTCCACTGGCATAGAGTCTTATTTAACTCACCAGAAGGTGAACCCACTTGGTTCAGTAACAAAACTAGTGACTATCAGTTGTTCATTCAGTCTGTGTATTTCCTTTTGTTGATGGCATCTCCCAGTAGAACTTATATTACAGAAACTAGTGACTGTCAGTTGTTCATTCAGTCTGCGTATTCCTTTTTGGTGAGGAAGATTGTCTCTGAGCTAACATCTGTTGCCAATTTTCCTCTTTTTGCATGAGGAAGATTGTTTCTGAGCTAAAATCTGTGCCAATCTTCCTCTATTTTGTATGTGGGACGCCACCACAGCGTGGCTTGACAATCAATGCATAGGTCCCTGCTGGTATCTGAACCCGTAAGCTCTGGGCCGCCAAAGCAGAGCATGCAAACTTAACCGCTACGCCAGCGGGCTGGCCCCCTGTGAATTTCTGCTGGGCTTCTTTGCTCATCCATTTCTGTCTCGTGCTCAGAATGCAGGGCAGCGAGGCCCAGGCTGTTATGTTAGGGAGAAATCACCTTCTTTCCTTTACCTATGCGTGATGTTTCATTTTAATTTTAAACAACAACAAAAATAATTTTAATAACATTTTTTACATAGTGGTTCCCTGGGCATAATGTGTCTTGTTGCTCCTGCATTACTTTCTATTTCATCCTGCGGTTAATATAAACAAAGAGAAGTAAAAGAAAGACAAAGGAGCTGTGCCATTTTTCTCTATAATTTTCAAGACTTCAGTTTTTTTGTTTCTTGTTTCAACTTTCCTAGAAAGCAAAACTTGACAGTTGTTTGTGGGCAAAAATAAAACAAATGTAATTCTGCATGTCACGAAGGTGAAAGAAGAGAAGTGACTTTTCTGCTGACGAAATGACACATTCTAAGTTAGCAAAATTCAGTGCAGCAAAACTGGAGACGAGGGAATGGCAGAGGGGAAGAATGAAGGCCAAGTGTGAATAACACAAAGGCAGGACAATGGCTGCTTCTGCCAGAGGCTGGGAGAAGACTAACTCCTGGGTCAACGGCGTGCCTTCAGCTTTGCAAGACCAGCCGTCTGATTTTCCTTTCATTTAATCCACATGTGATCAGTTCTGAGGCGAAGCGGGAGGGTCACACCAACCAGCTCACAGAGACTGGCAACCAGAACCCCAGTTGCTAGAACACTCACCCTCTCTGGCAGGATAGGAGGTATGAGCCCTTGCCTGAGCGCTCTACCTTGTTGATAAATCCGCTCAGGCAACAAATTGATTGCCTCAAGAAATCTAACATTAAGAGAAAGGGAATTGGATGATCCCAAAAGATTCTGCTCTTAATCTGGATAATGATGATATTTAAAAACGATAACACTGAAGTTTATTGCATGCTAACCATGGACCAGCCACTGTTCTAAGATCTTTGAAATTATTAACTCAATCTTCTCTATAATCCTATTTGGATTATATTCATTTATACACCTGTTTGTAAAGAAATATAAATCTAGAGGGATGAGTTATTCCAAAGGTACCAAAGATCCAAAACCTCAAGGAGATTTGAGAGAATGACTTGTCTGGAAGAGTCTGTTAAAAGAAGTGAAAGATAGAAATGGACATGAGATTTATGAACCAAGGAGAGGCCACAGCATGAAATCAGTAGAGCGAGGAGAGTGAGATGACAAAGACTCCTGAGTTCCACTCCATACCAAACAATTGTTGTCTATTCTTTTGTATGGGAACAGGGTGTGGTATGAGTCAATTGAACTGACTGACTTCAAGCTCTAAGAAAAAGTAGGAAAAAATTCCTTTAAAATAGTTATAAGGGAGTAGATTTTTCTGCCAATTGAAACAGTAGTTTGCAACTGGCACTAGAGTAACCCCCGCCCCTTCTCTCGGCAGGCTGCTGTGCTATCAGCATCACCCACGCTGGGGACACTGCTATTGGCCACGGCTAGGTGGAGAGCTCTGTGCTCTCAGCATCCACTTCAATCTTCTCATCCTCTGAATCAGAATGTTCTGGAAAAAAGGTTGACTCAGTGCTGCCCATTCGTATTGTTTCACCTCCTGAGGACTTGCCGCTGTTCCAGTCGACACTTGAAACATCTCTGTTCTCCTTCCAAGTTCTCAAGCGGCTGCCTTCAACCTCTTCACGTTTCTAGGTGTGCGTTTGCTTTGGTTTTTTCAGCAAATGAGTCCTGCGCCTGGTGCGGCCTCCGCCACGTGGAATCAGACGTGGAACGGCCTAAACAGGCACGGATGAGCTCCCAGATTCTTTCCCAGGTCATTGGGTGTAGACATGTGGGCGGGGCTCCCTGTCTGTACTGTGTTTCAGTGCTGGGGCTGGAAGTCGGCGGCCTTGACCGCTGCAGCTCAGGAATCAGCTGGCAGGGAGGGTGGAGGCGTGGCCACATTCACACTCGCCCCTGACACTGGAAGCCCTCGGCCTCTTCCAGCTGGTGGGGCACCGTGACCCCTCACAGCCCATTCATGGGCACCTGGCACCCCTTCTCTGGTCGACCAGAGGCACTTTAGGGTGTAATGTGCCGCTCCGCTGCGGGACGTGTGCCGGGCCTTAGGGGAAACATCACTCACTCCGCCTCACTCAGCCCTCCAGCCCGCCTCTTGGCCCTCCAACGCTTTCTAATATTTAACGGTTAGTAACTCTCGGATATGAAACAAGATATGGCTATAGAGATTTTCAGGGTAAGGTGACACCAAATCATAGAACTTTTGTACCCCGAAAGTATAGTGAAAAACAACCAAAAAAAAGGTAAAGTTATAGTAAAAATAATAACCAACAACCAGAGTGGAAGAAGTCACAATATTTGAAAGGCAAATCAAAAAAATGTTCATGTTGTCCTGCTCCTAAATGCTCCCCTCCCAAGCAGTGGAGGAAGAAAGGCAAGAAACAAAAATCATTTGACATGTAAATTAAAGCCCCCCCCCCTTTTTTTAAACAACACAGAGCCTAGACCTCGGAAAGCACTTATTTCTTTTTTGGGGGGGGCGAGAGGAAGATTGGCCCTGTGCTAAAATCTGTTGCAGATTTTCCTCTTTTTCTTTTTTCTCCCCAAAGCCCCAGTACATAGCTGCGTATCAGAGTTGTCCAGTTGTAGCTCCTCTGTGTGGGGCGCCGCCTCAGCATGGGTTGATGAGCGGTGAGTAAGTCCGTGCCCAGGATCCGAACTTGCGAACCCCCAGCGAGGAAACAGCCCGCGCACACTTAACCACTATGCCACCAGCCCGCCCCTAAATTAGAGCCCTTTAACCCATCAATTGGAGAGAAGCAGTTTAAAGGTTGAGTCTGTAACCTGAAGCAGAGATTTGAGTGATCCAGGCTAGCTTGAAGCCCCTCCCTGCTACCTGAACAATTCATATACACTTCCTGATTAACTTCTTCAATTACAATCTTGGATTACTTTAATTAAGGTAATGTATATGTTGGGTATATATCTCATATATATCCAAATAGATACTCCACAGGCTGTCAGTTGGCAACAATTGTATTCTCGGAAATTCCTTTATTTACGTCTGTGCTCTCTTACTACTGAGCCAAGGAAGAAGGGCTGCAAGGTGGAGTCATTATTCAAAGTGCTGTTGAGAATCTTCTGATTATAAAGTCAAGCAACATGATCCCATAGTGAGAATAAATTTGAAAAACTGACGTCTCACTTTTAAGAGTTAATGCACCTTCAAACAGGAGACACTTCCTGATTTCCCTTGCATCTCCACACCCAGAATGGGAGGCTCTAAGCCTGCAAGTATGTGTGTATGCAAAGGGGCTGAGCATTCAGGAGACTGGCCAGCTGAGTAGCCTGGAGGCAAGAAACGAGTTCTGACCCTTTTTCTCCACAGAGCTGCCCATTGCCAAAAGAGGGTGTGTCCCGCCTGAAGGTGGGAATATTTTCCCTCTCTGAGATAGAAAAGCCAAGGAAGTGAGCTTAAAGTATTGGAGTCAGTTATTTCCAGAAAAGAACCTCTTTGTAGCTCTGAAGAAGTAGGTGGAAGGGATCGGACTTTTTTGCATAGAGCAAAAAGAAGCGTCCTGTCCACCTACTTGGTGGGTGTCTTTGTCCGTCTTGGCCAATAGGTGGCTCTCTTCCTCTGTAAATGTTTCAATAGCTCCCAGAGTAAAATGAATCTTGCTTTCTAGTTCCTTTTAGCTACAACTACTGTTACATCATGGTAACAGGGACCTTCTCTCAGTTCCAAAATTTTTTTCAGAAGGAAAAAAATAGTCTCTTATATAGGAGTTTCTAAAAAACCTAGAACTTTCGCTCAACTTTTGCTTTTAGTTGGTCGCTTTGTACTGGTAGCTGGAGACCACGAAGGAACAGGAAACAGCTGTAAGAACGGGCAATGCAGGCAAAGGAGTGAATGAGGAAAGCACATGGGGAATTTCTACACTGGCGATGGAGGAAAAGATTGTGATATGGGAATAAAAGAACGTGATTCAATAAAGCAAGGAGGGAAGGGCAAAGTGTGCGAGGTATCAGAATGAGCAAATTAATACTATCTGTTATATATATAGTATACAAATAATACAAATTAATACTTCAGTTTAGAAGACTAACTTCCCTTCCGGATATTTTTGCAAGCCACCATTTCCTAACTGAATATACAAATCAGGCTGATCTTCGATGCGAGCAGCGACTATATTTCAGTCTTCTCCAGGACACTTCCCAGAATTCCATTGTTCAGACTGTCATGTTTTTTGCAGGTAATTACTGAGAGGTGGGAGAGTTTGCTGCTCTGATATATATATATCTATATGAAAAAATAAGAAAATGTTACTATAGTTAAGCCCTAACTCTGGGAAATAACCTAGTAAATGTTTTAAGATGTTTTAGTTTGCTTGATACTCGCAGTGACTCTAGGAATATTTACACCTTATTTTACATTTGAGAAAACTCAGGCTCAGAGAAGTTAAGTGAATTTCCCAGGATCACACATAATTGCCAGCAGAATCAAGATTCAATACGGAATCCTATGTTGCATATTATAGGCAACTGAAAAATTTCATGTTTTAGAATTCCATTAAGTTTTAAAATATGCTTTGATCCCAAAATTAAACATGTCTTGCTCCCTTTTCTTTTTTTGCTGTGGAAGATTTGCCCTGAGCTAACATCCCTGCCAATCTTCCTCTATTTTTTAGTATGTGGGCTGCCAGCACAGCATGGCCGCTAACCAAGCAGTGTAGGTCTGCACCCAGAAACCAAACTCGGGCCACTGATGCAGAGCTCACCCAACTTAACTGCTAGGCCACCGGGGCTGGCCGTCCCTTATCTTTTTTTTTTTTATATGCATTGCAATTTGTCTATCTGTGCATCCCCAAAAGTCTGTGATTTTCATGAAGTTGATGCTCTATATTGTAGATAAAATATAAATTTAATCAGGAAGAATACAAATAACGTTAAAGAATAGAAAAAGTTTTGGCGTATCCATCTCTTCTAGAAAATGAGATGAGATTATAGTAGTAATACTAAAAACAGTGTGATATAGGGAGAAATTAGGTAAACAGATTATTAAAGCACATAGTCTCTGAAATTGTTTTATCTGTATTAATTAGCTTTAAGATAAAGGATATATGTGATGCTGATATGGTGGAAAATTTTTTTCAATAAATGGTTCTAGTATGATTAGTTAGCAATCTAGGAAGAAATAAATGTAAAATCTCATCTCATACTATAGATGGTAATATAATCTTGATGGAATGAAGAATTGACAATAAGAGTAGATTTTTAAAAAGAGAGAGGAGGCCCAGGATAACATGGTAAGCTCATGAGAAATAGGTGACCTAAAAAAGGAAATGTTGGTTGTATTTGAATATACACAAATTTCTACCTTCTTAATATAGAATGGGGTATGGCTACAGAAACTTTTCTGGCAAAATGACTGAATAGAGCCTGATCTCAGGTTTTGGTCACCCAGAAACCAATAGAATAAGGAAAATTAAGTAAACTATAGAAAATACATAAGCAGCCATCAAAGAATAGAAGAGGAATAATATTTGAAAAGTATTAGGACATCAATTAGGGAAGAGCTGTGTGATAGTTAATTTTATATGTCAATTTGGCTAGGCCACAGTACCCAGATATTTGGTCAAACATTATTCTAGATGTTTCTGTGAAGGTATGTTTTGCATGAGATTATGGGCATTTAACATTTAAATCAGTAGACTTTGGGTAAAGCAGATTACCCTCCATAATATGGGTGGGCCGCATCCAATCAGTTGAAGGCCTTAATAGAAAAGGTTGACCCTCTGAAGAATAAGAAGGTGTCTTATTCTTAAGAATAGAGAAACTTCCTCTTTCCCCTCTTTGTTCTTCTAGCTGATCAAATAATTAAAATGACATACAACAGATTAACAGGGGAAAATCAAATTTAATATATGAGCACAGAGAATTCACATAAGCATGAAAAATTCCAAAGATAGGCAGGCAAAATGAGGTGTATATGTCATTCTGGACTAAGCCGAAGGGAGCAGGGGTCTGGGACTTCAAAGAGAAAGGAGGGAGTTTGCAGAAAGACAAAAAGCTAATGTTTGGTAAACAAATGTTTGCTAGGCCATCCAGAAATAATGGGATACAGAGAGGACTTTGGTCAAACAGGCCTTGCTAGGTTCCTCCCTGTCTACCACACCTAGTTCATGTTATTCTATAGTTATCTATGGTGATAGCTCCTTCCTTGAACAGGTCTTCTATCTAAATTCTTTTTAGACAGTTAGGGGGAAGATCAAAGGTTTTTCCTGAGTCTTTTGACTTTGATTGTTTTTAGCTTGAAATAATCTGCATGCAAGAGTGGCACATCTTGGGGAAATTTCTTGTGAATCCATACAAAGGAATTCTGCCAGCAAACTGTCTTTGGAATCGAACTGCAACTCTTCCTAGTGTCTCTAGCGTGCTGACCTACTCTGCAGATTTTGGACTTGCCAGGCCTCCACAATCACCTAAGCCAATTCCTGAAAATCAATCTTTCCCCGTATATGTATACATCCTTTGGTATACATATATGTATACAGCAAAGGGCAAAAATCTTTTGAAATTTAACAAAGGCCCTGGCCAACCCCAAGTTGGCGAGCAGTAAGTCCAAATGTTGAGTGTGTAACCTCAACCACATGTTGAGTGTGTAACCTAAGGAAAAGATTCGAGAACTCTCTGCAGTTGCAGGACCTCCCTGTTAGCTTAGCAATTCACACACACTTCCTGGTGAAATACATCAGTGAAAATATTGTGCTTATTACAGCAATTCCTCTCAAATTATACCAAAATTGATATGTTTGAATAAATAAAATGTCACTAGCTCTCAGGTGACAATGATACTATTCATTCACATTCCTTAGCTTATATCAGACTTATCTCTTTTGCTACCTAGACAGTTTGTACTACCGAGTGAAAGAGATGTCAAGATTGTTATTCAATGTGGCAATGAGAATATTTTTTATTTGATTATAGTTGAAGTCTGATATTCGGGATAAATGTGTGCAACTAAAGTGGTACTGTTGAGAGCTGTTTAAGGCACTATTAAATGTGAGATTTTCCTGATTGCCGTTGAGTTCCATGCCCAGATTGGCGGCTCCACCTGCCAATCTCCCACAGTATGTGGAAAGGGCGATTCACAGGAAGGCTCTGGTCTCCACAGTAGGTTGTAGGCAGGGAGCATATCTTTCTCTGTCCTTATGACTGCCCTATCCCGAAGAGTCCATACCCTGCCTGGAGCTGGAGACTCAGAGACTTTCTCTTTGTAATAGACAAAGGATAAGGAAACAACATTATGACAGTATTAGAATCTGTTATTGCCAAGAAGTAGGCTTTTTGTAGCTTGAAGGGACATCTTCAGAAAGTGGTAGGAGCTGCCTAGATCAGAAGCCTGCCCTCCTGTCTTGGTCTTTGCCCTTGTAGCACTTGGCCACCAGGGTGGTGTCTTCCCTGAGAGGACATATGTCCAAGCAGAATGGAATTTCAATGAAAATTTCTATTGTGAGTTATGGGTGATTTTGTGAGCTTTGTATGCTAGATTTCCGTTATAATTGTTAAACATGTTTTTACTCCTGAATTATACACGACTCTCTCTTGCTCTATATTCAAGTTGTATTTTCAGCTGATTTTGACCAATTTTTTTCTTTACCTTAAGTATTGAGAAAGAAATTGCCTGATCCAATTTCCCACTTTCATTTTTGATGGAAATCTGTCAGTCTTTACGTCCATGGTAATTTGGTTATCTTAGAATCCACATACGATTGTGATATGCATAAAATTAGGAAAAATTACCGAAGAGTAATATAAAAGAATTTATATGATTTGCTAGTACATCACTTACACAAAATCATCCAGAAATAATATACTGCAAAACAGAAAAAACTAAGCACAGAAAAACTAACCCACATTCTTTTCCGGATTGCACAGTATGTCCTTCTTCACCACAGAGTTACTAACTTCTCTATTTATGCTTCCATCTACTCTAATGTGGTTTCTGCTTCTACCAAACCAACTCTCATTAAGGTTGTCAATGCCATCCATTCTCCTGATGGAGTGGGCAGTTTTAATCCACATCTTCCATGAATCCACTGATGTTCTTCTAAGCACATTTATTTTCTTAAATAACCCTTATCACCTTTCTCTCTTGTTGTCCTTCTAATGTATGGCCATTCTACCTCTGTGGCTCTTCCCTCCCCTCCCTTTGAAGGTCCTCAGAATCAAGTTCAAGTCTTTTTCTCACTCTACACTGTCTCCCCACATGACCACCTCCATTTCTGGCTTTCAGTTACCAGATATGGACCTCGATCCATGGCATTCCTTGTAAATTGCAAACTCATATTTCCAATTGACAATGGATATTTGCACTTAGATGTCTACCGGCCAACTGTAGAGAATATCTACTACTTTTATTTTTACTTTCTGGCATTCTTCACTCTAGCTTCTGGCGAGAGAATCCGTTTGTTTTTCCTTCTTCTTGTTATAGTATTTAACATAACTGATATTAATTATGATTATTGTTTTTAGGCTCCTTTCCCTACAAAAATAAAGGATACAAGAGACCAGGAACTGTGTTTGTTATGTTCACCTTGTAGGATAGGAAGAGCTATTCCTCTAACCTGTAGGTTCTACTGGCTTGTCTAAGAATTAAATTGACATGAGACGGAATAACAGGAGAAAATTAAGCAAAATTTAATAACATGTATACATGGGAGAAACCCAGGAAAACTGAGTAACCTGCCAAAATGGCCAAAGCCACCACCTTAAATACCATCTTCAGCTAAAGACAAAGGAGGAATTCAGGGGTAATGGTTTGAGACTTCAAAGGGGAGGAAGGCAATGCACGTGGAGATGGAAAAGCAAATGTTTGATAAACAAATGTTGACCATGCCAAACAAAGACAGTGAGAGATGGAGAGGACTTTGATTAAATGGCCCTTGCTAGGTTCCTCCCTCTCTGTCACACCTAGTTTATTTTATACTATTGCTATCTTATGGTATTAGCTCCTTCCTGGAGCAGGCCTTCTATCTTAAATTCTTTTAGGCAGTTAGACGGAAGGTCAGTTTCTTGTTGAGTCTTTTGTTCTTAAAAAGTAATCAAGCCAAAGAGACATATTTTGGGGCCGGCCTGGTGGCGCAAGCGATTAGGTGTGCATGGTCCACTGTGGCGGCCCGGGATTCACCAGTTTGGATCCCGGGCACGCACCAACACACCTCTTGGCAAGCCATGCTGTGGCGGCGTCCCATATAAAGTGGAGGAAGATGGGCACAGATGTTAACCTAGGGCCCGTCTTCCTCAGCAAAAAGAGGAGGATCGGCAGATGTTAGCTCAGGGCCGAACTTCCTCACACACACACACAAAAAAGACAAAGAGACATATTTTGGGGTGGCAAATTTGGATCCTCCACAACCTCTATATCCTGAAGGCCACACACAGCCTGGTTTATAGAAAGTCACTTGTTACGTATAATTGGAATATAATATGATAGGTAAATCAATGGTGCCGTCCATTCTTTAACCAAGTTGCACAACTAGGCTTGGTGTTTCTTTTTAAAGAATGAGCAAATATAAGACATTTTTGATAGTAAAAATTTAACAAACGAAACAAAATAACTTGACTAAGTATAAAAACATGTTTTATTATATTACCGAAATGTAAAGGTGCACATGATATTATATGAACAAAAATAATTTAAATATTATAAATAAATATTTAAATAGATAGATAAATAGGTAGATCAACATGGTCATCTGTGAGCAACTAGTGCCTGTAGAGTTGAATATGATGGTGCTTAATACTCCTGAAAACATGTGACAAATTGATTCTGTTCAGGTCATGATTACAGCAGAGATGAGAGTCTTTGACATGACAGAACACGTGGAAGTGTGATCTTATCAGTCAGTGAGAACCATTTCCATGTTGAACCAGGCTTCATTTCTTACTCCTTAACCTTTCTTGCAAATTTGTTGATGAAGAGAAGGATCTCGTGACTTCTGCTCTGACAATCTCCCAGGCACAAGGGCTGTATTTCTTCTCTTGCAGATACAGAGTGATTCTCTGGAAGTATCTCCTTACAGCCAGCGTGGAGTCCTCATTTATCAGGGGAGTCTCTTCCACCCCCATCTCCTGAGTCAGACAGGCTTCCAGGTCAGTCAGCTGCTGATCAAGTCCAGTGTAGAATTTGTCCAGGAGGGTCTCATCCCAGGCAGCAGAGGAGCCCTCTGTGCTGAAGAGGTGGAAGATCTGCTGGATCATCTCATGGACCACAAGGATGGCTTGAGCCTTCTGGAACTGGTTGCCATCAAACACCTCCTGGGGGAATCCAAAGTCATTTCTGTCCTTCAGGCAGGAGAAAGGAGAGATTCTCCTCATTTGTTCCAGGAGCATCAAGGTCCTCCTGTTATCCAGGCTGTGGGTGTGAGGCAGCTCACATCCCAGAGAGCAGATGCAGTGGCAGCTGAGCACCACCAGGGCCGTCAGGAAGGAAAAGGGTAGGGCCATTGGGGATCTTGCAGATGCTGCTGGTCTGGCTGAGGTGGGTGACCCTGTGACCTTGGTCCTTGGGTTCTCTGAAGACCATCCTTTGTGCATGAGTCTTAAATAGGGGGCATGCGAGTTTTCATTTTCTGAATGTTCTCTCTTCCTTTCTACTCTTGTTTTGCTTTTCATTTTGCACTCTCCAAATGGGTGAAAGCAGCATTTCTCAACCTTTTTTTTTTCATTATTGCCCCCTGCCCCTGGAGTCTTTTTAGGTGTTTTGCTAATTGAACCCCCCACTCTTTTATTCAATGCAAGTTTAGGCATGACTAAATAAAAATTCTAAGCTACAAGTTAAATTTAAAAGCCATTGACATTTATCCTTTTAACTAAATTTGCTGAGTGACTTATAATTTATTTACTTAAATAAATTGTAATGTATAAAATTACATATGCAAATTAACAATTTGTAAAAATACGTAATAATAGGTTCAATGTAATGAAATATTTAAAATCATTCAAAACTGCTAAAAGCAATTGAAAAATTGAACTATTTTCTTGACATTTACTTTTAGTGAACTGAATTTTAATTTTGCCTCATATGAGAAAATAATCTTTAACTTCTCTAGGTACTAGATATTCATCAAGATATTGTCAACATTTTTTTCTGTTTAGCACTAGACATAATTATTGATGTGTTGAGTAACTTTAGTAGAATTCAATCATAAAATATAACCTATTTGTATTTAATTCCCAAAGCCCACATCACACTCAGAAGCGCTGAGGATCAAACATAAGCAACATCCACAGGACAGCCAATGGCAGCCTTACGTATGCAGAGGCGACCTCCACGATATGACTTTGAGATCCAGGAAGCAATGGAGAGAAGGTCCTCCAATCACAGCCATCTATAATCCATAAGTTTGTAGCACTGATGTCGCATACATGTTGTGTTTCTTCCATGAACCCAGTGTCAATGCTTCTTGTGTGATACACAAGGAAACCCAATGAGAGAAAATAAATACCAAGGAATAGGTTTTTGTTAGACAAGTTTGACCTTTGGAGTGCCACAAACCATTGTAATATCTGAGATTTGTTCACACCTCCATGAACCTATTTTCACACCCTTGGAAGCAATTGTAACAGATGTTCCATCTGGTAGGGGATGTTGATAACGGGGGAGACTATGCTTATATGGGGGCAGAGAGTATATGGGAAATCTCTATACCTTCTGCTCAATTTTGCTGTGAACCCAACTGTTCTTTAAAAAAAAGTATACTTTTAAAAATATATAAAGTCTTCTCCAGTATTAGAGTCAGTTCTTTCCAAGAAAGACCCTTCTCTAGCTCTGGAGAAAAATCTCCTGCTAGGAGACAGACTTTTACCTAGAACAGAAGCCAGGTCTCCAAACTTGGTAGCGGTCTTTGTCCATCTTGGCCAGTAGGTGGCACTCTTCCTGTATAAACATTTTAATAGTCCACAGAGAAATGGACCCTGCTTTCTAGTCCCTTTTTGCTACAGCTACTGTTACATCATTGCAACAAGGACATCCCCTCATCTCCAAAAATAGTCACCAGGAGACAAAGAAAAGAAAACAGCCTCCCATATGGGAGTTTCCGAAAAACCTAGAACTTTCACACCACTTTTGCTTTCAGTTGGTGGCTTTGGACTCAAGTAAAATTGACAACCAGAAACCACAAGGGAACAGGAAGCAGTGGTATGAATGGGCAGAACAGGTTAATGAGGAGAGAATGAGGGAGCACACTGGGGATTTCAACACCAGGGAGATGGGAGTGCAAGAATGGGATACAGAAAAGCAGAGAGGAAGGGGGAAATGTGCCAGGTATCAGAATCAGTAAATGAATATCATATATCTATTTATTAATATATATATACTTTTTTAATATGTTATATACTATAATACATGCTATCATATATTATGTACTACATATTATTCAAATATGTATATTTTTTCAGTTTCAGTTTAGGAGACTAATCTCCATACCAGATATTTACAAGCCACCAATTTCTGGTGGAATATAAAAGTCAGAAAGGAAACAATCAAGAAGACGACGTCTTGACATATGAATGTCTACACCAAAAGAAGATGTATTTTATAATAACAGAGCAACGTAACAAAGGGGAAGATTAGGTAACCATATTACTAAATTGACATAGTAATGTGTCATAGGTGTCAGAGGCTAAAATTTCCTCTTGTGGCCTTGCTTTTTCCTCCCTTGCTGTTTTTGGGTTTCCCTAGAGACTTCTTCAATAAAGTCTGACACTTGTTGTCCCTTCAGTTGTAATCACTTGTTATTACACTAGAATGCTATTGATGTGATGTTGTTATGGGGGAGGAGACGTGTTCTAGAATGCTATGATTATGTCTCAGTCTTTTAGTGAGCCTCTGCCCGTGGGCTGCGACCTTCGCAAGTGTTTCTCACCATTGTACCACCCTATTAGGTGAGACAGGAAAGTGAAAAGGGCCTAGTGGCCCCCAGGTGGGTTAGGCTCTGATAAAATATTTCCCTTGAGGGCGGGCCTTTGTTATAAGTAGTTCAAAATGATTTGAGAGCATTTCATAATGATTTCTTTTTCCCTTCCTCTGCTGGAAGCACCAGGAGATTTTTCTCTGATCTTCACAGTGAGAACCTAGTGAGGCTCCTGAAGGTAAAACCCACAAATGTGTGGGGCCCCCCAAAGACTGGACATCCTGCAATTTTTAAATCTCTAGCTCATGCACACGGGCCCTTCAGTAATTCCTGAATGATAGTTGAAGTGTTCCTACCAATACTAGCTTCAGCTGTGGTTTCTGCTCCTGCGTTTCTGCTCCAGGTAAGCCATCATCTCTGCAGCCTCCTCTCTCTGCAGTTATAAGGGCAGCAGCTTGCACTGTGACCTCAATTCTCTGATGGCTCTAAGAAGAGTTGTTGTTTTTCAGTTTGCTTGGCACTTTTGTTGTCGTTGATATGAGATCAAGAATGACGACTGCCAAGCTGGTTACATGTTGAATGGGAAACCAGAAGTTCCCGCAAAACATGAATACACACATAGTGTCATTATAGGTGTCTCTCAAGGAATGATGCCCCAGAGATAATCCTTTAAGAACAACATTTTAACACAATTTCAAACAATTTAACTCAATACATTCTAAGACGAAAGCAGAAATAAGAGTCTTTAAAATGACTAAACATGTGGGAATGGGACAGTGTATTAGTTGAAGAGAATCGGGTTCCTTACCCTACTTCTTAATCTTTCTTGCAAATTTGAATATGAAGAGAATGATCACGTGATTTCTAGTTTGACAGCTTCCCAGGCATAGTCACACTATTGGTTCTCTTTCAGACTGAGATGCATTTCCTGGAAGTACCTCTTCTCTAGCGTAAGGTTCTTGCTTCCCAGAGGAGTGTGTTCAGTTTTACCCATTTTCTGTGCCAAACAAGTGTTCAGCTCTTCCAGCTGCTGATGGAGTCCAGTGCAGAGGTTGTTCAGCAGGGTCGTGTTCCAGGCAGCAGAGGAGCGCTCTGTGTGGACGAGGTCGAAGATCTGCTGGAGCATCTCATGGAGGACAGGGAAGGCCTGGGCCTTCTAGAACTGGCTGCCCTACACCATCTCCCAGAGGAGATGTCCTTCAGACAGGAGAACAGAGAGATCCTGCTCATTTGTCTCAGAAGCATCAGGTCTTCCTGTGAAGCAGGACATGGCTCTGAGGTAGGTCAGCCCACAGATCAGTTGGTGATGCAGCTAGCCATCAGGAGGGCCATCAGAGGGTGGGCATTGGGGCCCTTGGGGCTGCTGGTGGCCTGGATGAGATGTGCGTCTGTGTGAGTCTTGACCCCGAGTTTCTCTGAAATCCTGTCTATACATGCCTCTCAAATATAAAACATAGTAATTTTCATTTTCTGATTGTTCTTCTGCACTTTTTATGTTTTTTTTTTTGCTTTCCTTATGTATGCTCCAAATAGATTAGAATAGATTAGAAGATATCAACCATTTAAATTATTCTTTTCGTTTGATTTAAGTTTAATTTGCCAAAAAAACTTCAGATGTTTTAAGGTAAATGGATTCAAAGCTTTCAAATGATGAAAGTCTTTTTGTTAAAATTAAACTTGTGTTAATAGTGTTCTTCTTCTTGCTAAGAATAAAATTTCATCTCTGCTCCTGGGCTCTGTTTTCCCCTCTTTATTTTGTCAGCCAAGCTGCCTCATGTCTCTGCGTTTGTCCTCTTAAAAAAGGATTTATTAGACCTATTCAACAAATAACCCCTTAGGAGAAAGGTCTATATCCTGTTCACAATATTCTCATTACCCAGGGTTCATATTAATTACTCAAGACATAATTATTAATGAATAATATTCTCAGATTTTGTGTACAAAGGAAGACTTAGAGGAAGGCTATTTTTACTTCTAACTTGAAAAATATTATTAGTAAGTGAATTGTACCATGCATTCTTTAATCAGGTTACAATCAGACTTAGTGTTTCTTTTTAAAATACAAACAAATACAAGAAATTTTCTATAGAAACGATTTAATGAAAATAATAAATTCACTAATATAAAGAATAGATTTTTTCTCTTAACCACAATGTAAAGGTGTACATAATATTATATGAATAAAATTAATTGAAATCTTATAAGTAAATATAAAGGTGCACATAATATTATATGAATAAAATTAATTGAAATCTTATAAATAAAGAAATAGATAGATAGGTAGATAAGTAAATATTGAGGTAGATAGATCAGCATGGTCATCTGTAAGTGACTAGTGCCTGTAGAGTGGAATATGATGTTTAATACTCCTGAAAACATTTGACAAATTGATTCGATTCAGGTCATGATTATAGCATAAATGAGAGTCGTTGACATGGCAGAACACGTGGAAGTGTGATATTATTAGTTAGTGAGAATCATTTCCATGTTGAACCAGGTGTCATTCCTCACTCCTTAATCTTTCTTGCAAGTTTGTTGATGAAGAGAAGGATCTGGTGATTTTTCTGCTCTGACAATCTCCCAGGCACAAGGGCTGTATTTCTTCTCTTGCAGATACAGAGTGATTCTCTGGAAGTATCTCCTCACAGCCAGCGTGGACTCTTCATTCATCAGGGGAGTCTCTTCCACTCCCACCTCCTGGGTCAGACAGGCTTCCAGGTCAGTCAGCTGCTGATCAAGTCCAGTGTAGAATTTGTCCAGGAGGGTCTCATCCCAGGCAGCAGAGGAGCCCTCTGTGCTGAAGAGGTGGAAGATCTGGATCATCTCATGGACCACAGAGACGGCTTGAGCCTTCTGGATCTGGTTGCCATCAAACATTTCCTGGGGGAATCCAAAGTCATTTCTGTCCTTCAGGCAGGAGAAGGGGGAGATTCTCCTCATTTGTTCCAGGAGCATCAAGGTCCTCCTATTATCCAGGCTGTGGGTGTGAGGCAGCTCACATCCCAGAGAGCAGATGCAGTGGCAGCTGAGCACCACCAGGGCCGTCAGGAAGGAAAAGGGTAGGGCCATTGGGGATCTTGCAGATGCTGCTGGCCTGGCTGAGGGAGTGACCTGTGACCCTTGGTCTCTGGGTTCTCTGAAAACCTTTGTTTGTGCATGTGTCTTAAATAGGGCACGTGCCGGTTTCCATTTTCTGAATGTTTCCCTTACTTTCTGCTTCTGTTTTTGCTTTTCATTTGCCCTCTCCAAATGGGTGAGAGGAGCATTTCTCAAACATTTTTTTTCCCATTATTGCCTCCCCTTCCCCTGCCCCCAGAGCCTTTTTAGATATTTTTTCCTAATGGACCTGATGACATTTTGATAACCCAGATATACTATATATCTATTTATGTACCCTATTTATATCTCTACTTTACATATAGAAAAAGCAAGTGCAAAATTTACTCTTTATTCAGTGCAGGATTAAGAATGACTAAAAATTTTAAGCTCCAAGTTAAATTTAAAAGCTATTGACATTTATTTTTACTTTATATTTAAGTTTACAAAGTGACTTTTAATGTAATGTATTACTTAAATAAATAGTAATGTAGCCAATTACATATTCAAACAAATTTTATGTAAATACTTTATAATAATACCAATGTATAGATATACTTAAAACTCTATGAAAACTGCTAAAAACCATTGAAAAAATAAATTACTTTCTTAGCATGTATTTAAGTAAACTTTTAACTTTGTTTCAATCAGAAAATAATTTTTAACTTCACTAGTCGCTAGATATTTATCTAGATATTGTCAACATTTTTTTAGTGCTTGATGTAATTATTCATCTGTTGAATAACTTTAGTAGAATTAAATCATAAAATACAAAGTACTTGCATTTAATTCTCAAGGCCCACGTCACATTGAGGCTCAGACATAAGCAGCATCCACAGGACAGTCAATGGCAGCTCGGAAGTAAGAAGGCTGCCTCTCACAATATGGCTTTGAGAGCAAGCAGATGATGGAGAGAAAGTTCTCCAATGAGCCATCAAGTCACCGTAGATTTGTAGCACTGATTTTGCATACAGTTTACATTTCATGCACTCCATGTCAGTGCTTCCAGTCTGATACACAAAGAAAACCCAAAGAGGAAAATGAGTGCTAAGGAATAAGATATTTTTGGACAGGGCTGAGCTTTGGAGCACCACAAGGCATTGTAATGTCTAAGATATGTTCACACCCTTAAGAACTAATTTTTGTACCTTTGGGAGCAATATCATCCACAGTGACAATACACGATTTAGACAACATTATCAATTTAAATCTTTCTTTGTATTTTTGCATTAAATTTCACCAATCCTATAGGACTTGCAGAGGTTCCAATCCAAGTCTATTTTTTTCAAACAAAAGTAAACCATCTTCGTAATAAATTCAGAACTGGATGAATATTATTATCATGTAAAGAATTAACTTTCAGCTCCGATCCTGAACTCTTTTTATCTTGCATAAGAAGTTATGTTCCTTGGCCCTCTCCATTCCTGCTCTTGAAATGGTAGGGGTGAGACCATCTTTGGCAAATCAATTCCTTGGTAACTGGACTCTGTCTTATTCACTGTATTATCCTTGGCACCAGGCCCAGTGCAATCACTAAATAAATAATTTTTACTAAAGAAGCTTCTCAGATTTTCTCTTCCTGCTGGAGGGTGTTCCTGAATGACCAAGCTATTTTGCTTCATCACGGCTACATTGGCTAGGATTATAGTAGACATGGCTGATAAGACACTCTAATCTTACTGATGGCAATAATGCCTGCTGAGTTTATTGCTAGAACCAATAGGATTCTATTTCCTCTAAGGTGCATGTGGCTCTGGGGATTCAAGTTGCAAGAGCAGCACGATTTTCAGCCTTGGCCTAGTGCTGTATTAAACTCACACATATGACCTCATCTCTAATTTACCATCTACTTTGTGATAATAGGAAATAACCAGCCTGGTGTCATACACAGAGCCACATATCTAACGTCACCCTCTCCCTGACTGACACAGCTCACAGCAGCCACACAATTGACCACGTTACGTTTTGGTGGCTCTTTACTGAAGTGGCAATTGCCTACCTTCACCCTGAGAGCCTCTGGAGTCTCCTCGCAAAGAATGATGTATGGTCATCTGCCTCCTGTTATCTCCTCCCATTCCCATGGGATAGTGGACCCCATTTCAGTGTGATTTCCGAAATTTGGCGTGTAAAGTTTAGAATATTACTTCAAGTAAATCTGGAAGTAAACTTGTGGGAAATCAAGAGTCCAGATTCTGAGAACTTGGTCTGCTGTTTTTGCCTGCTAACCTGCTCGTTCTGCTTTATGCAGTAAGCAGGGCTGTAGCTCTCCTCCAGGTGCCAGGCGTGTGGGCTTTAATGCCCTGCTGTGGTGGGAATATTGTGTGATGGTACTGTGTCCCCACAAAATTCACTGAAAAATTCTAAACGCAAGGTGATGGTATTAGGTGGTGGGGCCTTTGGGAGGTGATTGGGGGGGAGGGTGGAGCCCTCCCGAAGGGAATTAGCGTTGCAATAGAACAGGCCTGCGATAGATCCTTTGCTCTTCTGCCACATGAGGGTAGAAGAAGTCGGGAGGGTGGGACCTGGAAGTGGGCTCTGACCATGACTCGACCATGTTGAGACTCTGATTTTGGATTTCGAGACTCTAGAACTGTGACCTTAAAATTTGAGCTCTTTATAACCTACCTACTTGATGCTAATTTGTTAAAGCAGCCCGAATGGACTAAAAACTGACCTGACCTATTTTCTCCTTAGACTACCCCCCAGGAGTCTGTAAAATACCTGTGGGTGGAAAAATCATCTTACCCAACCTTGTTTCCTAGGCATCTATTCTAGTCCTAACCCTCTGAGGAGCTCAATCAATGTGCACGAGCAGAATAATCATGGTAATAATAGGAGAAAGAAAAACACCGATATATGCTAGATAGCTATGATTTGAGAGGACAATAGCTCTAAAGACACTGTGTCAATTCTTCATAATTTTACAAGAGAAGTAGAATTTAATATTGTGTAGTGTACTTTAAAAAAACTGTTTGCAGGGATATTTTCTTCAAGTGTGCATTTTCAATATTTCGAATATCAGGATGGGAATCCTAGGCCTGGTCATGAATGGAAGACTCACTCTCCACTTTTATTCCAGTATCCTCAATACCTGCAAGGGGCTACCTGGTCGTACTTTCCTGGGCTCCCTCAGGTAATAAGGAAACAACTTGTGTTGTCTCCACACTCGTGGCTATTTTCCAACTTTAGTCCACCTTTGGGCCTCAACTTGAACGCTTCTTTCAAAGGGTCAATGATACTGTGAACTCGAACGAGTGACATCCATGTCATCTCCCCGGGTTTCAATGGTGGAATCAGATTTTGGGTCAGTTTTCTATTTTTACATAAAGTCTGTGCAGCAAACACATTTATTATTCTTTTCGTCTCAAAAAGCATCAGTGCAAAGAGTGCAATGATGGAGAGTGGCCTTCTTCACTGAACTTGTCTCCTCTTCCATCAGTCACCCGATTGGAGTCTATTTCCCAACTTCTCTGCACTTAGAAGTCCCATGAGAAGAAATTCAGGCCAACTAATGTGAGCAGAAGTGATATTGCCCTGTATGGTCCTGGCCCTTGAAAACATCCCATGTGATCCACCTTCCTTTTTCTCTTTACAACCAAGTGGAATAGACCCAAGTACCACAGACAGATTGGGAGTCACACGCTGAACATGCCTAAGCCGCAAAATAGAGGGTACCATGTCCCTGAATCACTGCTTGGAGAAGAGTCAACAAGAAGATTCAACTGGGCCAGCCCTGGTGGCCTAGTGGTTAAGTTTGGCATGCCCTGCTTTGGTGGCTTGGGTTGGGTTCCTGGGCGTGGACCTACACCACGCACCTATTAGTGGCCGTGCTGTGGAGGTGGCTCACATATAAAAAGAGGAAGATTGGCTGGCAGCGGATGTTAGCTCAGGGTGAATCTGCCTCAGTAAAAAGAAAAAACAAAAAAGAAAAGAAGATTTATCTAATCAGAAGTGCCATTGTGCTCTTTTGTGAAGGAAAGATAAGTTTCTATTACGATCAAATTACACTTTTCTGTTTGTCTGTTACAGCAGCGAGCATTAACTTAACTGACAAGTATCTTTAACCATATACTATCCTGAAGAATCTTTCCTTAAGAAAATGAACTTCACCCTTTGGGAACAGCAAATACCCTCCAGACCTTAAATAAATTTCAAAAAGTGGTCACAAAATTGTTTATTTAAGGAAATAGACCATAGAAATTTTTGTGACTTCATAATGCACAATACATTTTTTAAATATTCTCATGATTTTCGTTTCAGGTATTTTTCAGCTGGTGCAGAAATATAAGTCGAGATTGCTTTGGTGAGGCTTAGCAAACAATAATGTAGTTGATTAGGGAGTCACGAGTCTAACTTCTTTATTTGCTGGCTTTTCTTTGAAGATTGTTACATGAGGGAAAGGCACTTTTGCATTTCCACTCTGACAATCTCCCAGGCACAGGGGCCAAAATTCTTTTCCTTCAGATAGCGATGGATTCCTTGAAAGTACTCTCGGACAACAATTCCCAAATAGGGACAAGCCAGATTTTCTTCTTCCATCTGCTCCAGCTGTTCCAGGCTGTGATCAAGTCTAGAAAGTAGCTGGTCGAGGAGAGCGTTGTTCCAAGCAGCACGGCTGTGCTCTGTGCTGAAGAGGTTGAAGATCTGCTGGAGCATCTCCTGGTGGAAACAGGTGCCTTGTGTCCTCTCAATATGGGTGATAGTCTCTGCTTCCCCAGGAAATTTGAAGTCGGTTCTGTCATTCAGGCATGACTGAGAGGGGATACTTGCCAGCTGTCTCAACAGCATGAGGATTTCCGTTTTTCCTAGGCTACCGGTCCAAGGCGAGTCCCCGCCAAGAGAGCAGGCAGGGATGGAGCAGAACATCACTCCTGCCACTAGCCAGTGGATCTGGGCCATGGAGAACTCCGGTGATTCACCAGTTGGCCAACAGGGGGCGCGCGGGCACCGCTGAGCAATGAGCGCAGTTTTCTTCGCGGGCTGCCCGGAACGCGGGATTCTCTAGGCGGCCGCCAGAGGGCGCGCAGGGGCCTCCCTGACGCCCGGGATTCAGACGCGCAGACGTGGGAGTTTTGCTTTCAGTCGTTCGGGCCGCTGGAGGGAGATGCAGTCGGGGCGTCGGGGACCGACTTTGCGTTGCTTTAATAGTGAAGAAGAAAACTCCCTTTCCGCGGCCCTGACTGCTGAGGAGGGAGCGTGGCGGCGGCCTCGCCGGGGACGTGTCTCTCAGGGGGCGAGCACAGAAGCCGGCGTTTTCTGCGCTTTCGCCTGAGTTTTGCGCTTTCCTTTCGCACAGACACTTCAGCGGGGCCATTGTTACAGCGAACCCGTTTCCCGAGGATCTGAGGCTGGAATCCGAGCGGGTTGAGTCGTGTTTACAGGTTCGGGAGAGTGTGAGGGCGAGACGCGGGGACAGATGCAGAGACGGGGGGCCGGGGCCGTGGGCCGCGGCGGGTGCCCCCCACGTGCTCGGTGACTCTCCTGGTGACTTGTCAGCGCGACAGCGGGAACGTGGTGGAGGACAGTATTGAGAAACTGAAAAGTGGGAATAGGGACAGTGCATTCTATTAAACATTTTTGCGATTAAAATATTTCAATATTAAATATAAATATCAAACAAAATTTTAAAATATTTTTAGCGTTAAAACTGCATTTCATTAAACTCGAACTTCATTTAAACTATATTTCATTGATACCTAAAGAAGAATTTAATATAATAATTCTTTCCTAGGTTGAATGGGAGTAAACGCGATAATATTTTCAAGATTACTGCTTTACTTGTTTTCAGTTGAGAGGATTGCCAATGTCTCGGGGCACCCTGACAATCGTAAATAACTTTTTTTTTCACTTCACGTTGCTGAAAGGACTGTCACAGGTCCGCACCTTGACTGTATTGTTGGAGAAGAATTAGTGTTGTGTACAAGCCGCTGAGGACATTCAGCAGGTCAGGGCTTTGAATTTGCTTTGGTAAGGATTTTACAGACTGAGGAATTTGCCTACATTTCGTTGACACGGTGCCCCCTTCCTTCGTGAGACTCTGAGGGCCTTGCAGGGCCGGGTCATTTCTTGTCTTTATTTAAAATTTTGATATTTTGTTTATCACGGATATTTTGGCATTAATTTTCACTTTTTAATATTGGATTAAAATAGTATTTATCTTGATGGTTTAGATTTGGTGCCTCCTCAACTTCCGTGATTTAGATTTGGTGCCTCCTCAACTTCCGTGCTTGAGGGAAGTACTTGCTCACGTGACCTTGATGCTAACCCAGGAATTGGCTTTTGATTTAAGGTTGTGATCTTCCCCTGCTGAATATCGAGAGGTGTCCTATTTCTCCTCACCCTCTCCCCCATATATTTTTTTAACCATTTCCTTGGTATCTATAACTTTTTTTCTTTTTTACCTGTGCCATTAAAAAATATCATCAGAGATGGTCTGAAACTGAGGAGGAGGAAAGGGCCTATTTATCTCATTTGTACTGTTTCACAGAGCAGCCATTTTTGGTCAGACAACTTTCCTTCAGGCGGGTTCTCTGCAAAGAGCTTCAAGTGCGCTGTCAGGTTTCTTTCCTCAATGTGCTGGATACTGATCTAAGGGAGGAATTTGGGCTTTGCTCTGCTACTCTCCTGCAGACAGTCCCGTCTCCTAGAGTTTATTTGAGGGACCTCCATATACAGAGCCCTGAGAGACTTAAGGGAGCTGCAATCAAACCTACTCTGACTTGGCTGAACGTGGACTGTGCAGATTATCGTATGTTATGTTAATATTGTTCAGTAAGTGAAAAGCAATAGGATATATTGGAGTGTAAGAGGAAGCCATTTGGTGTAAAAGTTATTCGACTTGACCGTGTTTTTCCAAAATAACCTGATGTGGCCTGTGGAGCATGCACTGTATATCTGCTTTAAACATTTACTCTCCCCCAAAGACAAGAAAGATGCCCCAAAGACAGGGATGTAGCTTCCACCACATTGGTATTTCTTTTAGGATAAGCATCTCTCCCTAAACACTAAGGATTAATTACTGACCTGCTGTGCTCACCTTGTGACCACTGACCTGCTGTGCCAGCTCAGCATCTCATGATAGTAGTAAAAGAGATATTCTTGTCATATATGATGTATGCAAGCTGGTATATAACCACTCTGTACACCCCACTTCTTTGGTGCTGTTCCTTCCTTGGAGAAGGAAGGCCCTGGGGTATAGTCTTCAAACTTGGCTCATAATAAACTCACCACAATTTTGATTTATAGATTGATTATAGATTATTGACTTCCACATCTCTTGGCATAGTTGCAGCAGGAATTCAGAGAGACGTGCTGGAGACCACTTGGAATCTACACTGAACTGGCATTTGGACCAATAAGGGCACATTGAGCACCCCCCCCAGATCCCTGCATTCTTCAGGTGACCCCAATGAGTTCTTCTGAATCCTGGACCTCTTTATTTTAAGTCGATGGTCCAGAGTTTATATGAGCTGTTTTGAGCCTTAAGACTAGGTATCTTAAGGGGCTACCAGTACATTTCCTAGGTTAGATGCACTTAGGGGTAATTCCTAGGAAAAAGAAACCTAGGGGGAATTTCCTAGGCCAGGGGAGGCCAAGGGGAACTTTGGAGTGAATGGCGTTAGGCTGACCATTTTAATTTGGCTTTGTTTTGGAAAGAATTGTGTTTCTAAAGTCTGAACAAACAGCTTGATAGAGAAATGAGAGTCTGAACTTATTGCAAACTGAAGAGAAGGGACACCAGCTCCTCCCAGCTGTAGGGCGTTTTCAGGTGACTGAGAATCTCATGGGAGTGTCTGACCCACTATGCTGTCCCTAGAAATTATTCAGACTTTATAGTAAAATAAAACTAAAAGAAAAACAGGGAATTGAGCTTCTGAAAGCCAACCAGTTCCTAAATGAGCAGTCTCCTCTCAGAACTCCAGCTGGCTTCGTGCTGAAACTTGCAAGTGCTTAACGAAATGGGGATAACTGTAAATAGCTGGCAAGATGACCCAAGATAAGATAAAATTACAGTTACCACTGTGGGACTCTTTTTTTTTCCCCTAAGATTCGCCCTGAGCCAACATCTCTGCCAATCTTCCTCTGTTTTGTGTGTGAGTCACCATCACAGTATGGCTACCGACAAGTGGTGTAGGTCCATGCCCAGGAACCAAACCCAGGCTGCCAAAGTGGAGCGCACCAAACTTAATCACTAGGCCACAGGGCTGGCCTGTGGGACTCCTTTTTTAAGAACCAGGTAAGAGAGAAATTTTTAGAGAGTTGAGCTGGCCAACTTCCAGCATGATTGCTCAAACTAAAGGTTCCGGAAGCTGTAAATATTTATTAAGAACAGCAAAAAAAAAAAAAAAAAAACTTACCAAGCTTGTTTTGTGTTCTGAGGGCTTAGCTTAATAATCGTCAGGTTGGGATTCCAAAATATGGTCAGAGAGGGGCGGAGTCAAGATGGCGGCATAGGCAGACTCTGAACTCACCTCCTCCCGCAGACACAGCCAATTTACAACTACTCGTGGAAAAATTACCCCTGAGACAGAACTGAAAACTGGATAAGAGGAACTCCTGCAACAACGGACAATCCTAACTGAGGTGGAAGAGGCAGAGACTCCCTTCTGGAGAGAAAAACGCCACCTTCACAGGCCGCCAGCTTCACGGCCAACGGGAGCAGCTCACAGGTACGCAGCCTCCCTGGAAGCATGGGGCCCTGAGCCAGGGAGCGCCCCCGCTGTGGGCATTTTGTGGACCCAGCACAATCGAGACCAGCGGCATAATATCTGACTTTGCCTGCTACTAAAGCATTGGGTAGTACCCCCAGAAAACCCGGTTCACAAAGAAACTAAAACTGGCTCTTAAAGGGCCCGCGCACAAACTCACCCGTTCCAGAAAGCATCCTAAAATCACCAGAAAGAAAGGTGCACAGTGCTTCCGTGACAAGAGACTCACCTAATAGGCCCTGAGTGCATCTCAGTGAGGGGTGAGACCTCTCCAGGGACTGGGACATTGGCGGCGGCCATTGTTGTGGCCTGGTGTGAGTGTGCTGACACAGACGCCATTGGAGTTCTCCCTGAGACCTGCTAGCCCAGGGTCTGCTCCACCCGCTAGAGCACCGATTTAATCCAGCTCAGCCAGGGCAGGCAGCCCACCCTAGAGACTGGCCCCACCCAGCAACAAGCCCTCAGGCAACTTGTGGGCCTGCATAGATTGGTGACTGGATTCTCTGCAGCCTGGCAACTGAGCCGACTTGAGCGGGGCAGGGTGTGCACAAGGAGCGGGTGGAGAGTGTGGGGCAGTGGCGGAGTGTGTGGGGCTCCTGCCATGGAGAGACTGGGTCCGCTTGGGGAGGTTGGGGCGCTCACACGGGGCAGGACTGTGTTGACTGTGTGTGTGGACCTGTGGGCAACAGGGCTTGTCAGCTGCAGAAGACTTGTGCTTCTCAAAGACCCACATAGGAGGTTTGCCCCACCTTCCAAAGCCTGAAACAATTGGGTGCTCCTGTGCCTAAGGGCAGCCCCACCCAGCTGCAATCCTCAGAGAGCTGACAAGAGACCTAATAGGCTAGAGGTTTACAGCAATTGTAAGGCCCTGAGCCTAACAACCTGCCACACTGGGGGCCTACTCACTTAAAAGAAATACTGCAACACAAATGTGGTATTAGAACTTGCAGTCAACTGTGCTGGGGCTCCCCACACCTGATAAAGAGACTGAAGGGCCCACAACAACTACAAGCAGCTGAGCATTACAACAGCTGGCCAGGAGCATAACTCAGCCTCCCTGGGCGCCTATAGGGAGAGCTAACAGGTCACAATAGAAGGACACACGTAGCCCACATAGGGGCCACCCCTGGAACATTGAGAACTGAGGGAAGCACACTGGAAGCCTCCTAAGGCATCACTTACATAAGGTCACCTATCCAAGAGCAGGAGACGTAGCTGACCTACCTAATACATAGACACAAGCACAGGGAAAGAGGCAAAATGAGGAGGCAAAAGAATACATTCCAAGTAAGGGAACAGGACAAAACCCCAGAAGAGGAACTAAGTGAAACAGAAATGAGCAACCTACCTGACAGAGAGTTCAAACTAAGAGTGTTAAGGATGCTTACTGATCTGGGGAGAAGAATAGATGAACTCAGTGAGAATGTCAACAAAGAAATGGAAGATATAAAAAAGAACCAATCAGAAATGAAGAATACAATACTGGAAATGAAAAATTCATTAGAGGGACTCAAAAGCAGAGTAGAGGATACAGAAGAACGGATCTGTGAGCTGGAAGAAAGACTAGAAGAAATTACCCAAGGTGAACAGGTAAAAGAGAAAAGAATTAAAAAGAGTGAGGACAGTCTAAGGGACCTCTGGGACAACATCAAGCACACTAACATCCGTGTTATAGGTGTCCCGGAAGGAGAAGAGCGAGACAAGGGGGCAGAGAATCTATTTCAATAAATAATAGATGAAAACTTCCCTAACCTAAGGAAGGAAACAGACATCCAGGTACAGGAGGCACAGAGAGCCCCAAACAAGATAAACCCAAAGAGGCCCACACCAAAACACATCATAATCAAAATGTCCAGAATTAAAGATAAAGAGAGAATCCTAAAAGCCGCAAGAGAATGTCAAGTTACATACAAAGGAAACCCCATAAGGCTATCAGCTGACTTCTCAGCAGAAACCTTACAGGATAGAAGAGAATGGCACGATATATTTAAAGTGCTAAAAGGAAAAAACTTACAGCCAAGAATACTCTACCCAGCAAGGTTATCATTCAAAATGGAAGGAGAGATCAAAATTTTCCCAGATAAGCAAAAATTAAAGGAGTTTGTCACCAAGAAACCAGTGTTACAAGAAATGTTAAAGGGACTGATTTAAGGGGAAAAGAGAAGACCACAAATAGGAAAAATTATCTACTTCCATGATTAGAACGTAATGGATACAAATGCACAAAAAAGAGGTTGGCTATGATATCAAAAACATAAAAGGAGGGAGGAGGGTAGTTAAAGAGTACAGCTTTCAGACAGAGGTCAAACTAAAGTGACCATCAATTCTGTATAGAAGAAGTAAGGAACAGAGAAGGACTACTAAAACACTGAGGAAAAAAAAAAAAAGTTAAAAAATGGCAGTAAGTACATACTTATCAATAGCTACTTTAAACGTCAATGGACTAAATGCTCCAATTAAAAGGCATAGGGTGGCTGACTGGATAAAAAAACAAGACCCATATATATGCTGCATACAAGAGACACACTTCAGACCTAAAGACACTCACAAACTGAAAGTGAAGGGATGGAAAAAGATACTCCACGCAAATGGCAATGAAAAGAAAGCTGGGGTAGCAGTACTCATATCAGACAAAATAGACTTTAAAACAAAAACTGTAAAACGAGACAAAAAAGGGCATTACATAATGATCAAGGGAACAATCCAACAAGAGGATATAACACTTGTAAATATCTACGCACCCAATGTAGGTGCACCTAAATATATAAAGCAATTATTAACAGACATAAAAACAGAAATAGACAGTAACACAATAATAGTAGGGGACTTTAACACTCCACTTACACCAACGGATAGATCATCCAAACAGAAGATCAATAAGGAAACATTCGCCTTAAACGACACACTAGAACAGATGGACCTACTAGATATATACAGAGCATTCCATCCAAAAACCGAAGAATACACGTTCTTTTCAAATGCACATGGAACATTCTACAGGATTGATCACATATTAGGCCACAAAACAAGTCTCCATAAATTTAAGAAGATTGAAATAATACCAAGCATCTTTTCTGACCACAACGGTATGAAACTAGAAATCAACTATAGGAAGAAAATCAGAAAAGCCACAAATACGTGGAGATTAAACAAAATGCTACTGAACAACGACTGGGTTAACGAAGAAATCAAAGAAGAAATCAAAAAATACCTGGAGACAAATGAAAATGAAAATACGACATGCCAGAATTTATGGGATACAGCAAAAGCGGTGATAAGAGGGAAGTTTATAGCAATACAGGCCTATCTCAACAAACAAGAAAAATCTCAAATACACAATCTAACAATGCACCTAAAGGAACTGGAAAAAGAAGAACAAACCAAGGCCAAAATCAGTAGAAGAAGGGAAATAATAAAAATCAGAGCAGAAATAAATGAAATAGAGACCAAAAAAACAATAGAAAAAATTAATAAAACCAAGAGCTGGTTCTTTGAAAAGATCAACAAAATTGACAAACCTTTAGCTAGACTCACCAAGAAAAAAAGAGAGAAGGCACAAATAAGTAAAATCAGAAATGAAAGAGGAGAGGTTACAACAGACACCTCAGAAATACAAAAGATTATAAGAGAATACTATGAAAAACTATATGCCAACAAATTTGACAATCTGGAAGAAATGGATAAATTCTTAGAATCATACAACCTTCCAAAACTGGATCAAGAAGAAGTAGAGAATTTGAATAGACCAATCACCAGTAAGGAGATCGAAACAGTAATCACAAACCTCCCCAAAAATAAAAGTCCAGGACCAGACGGCTTCCCTGGTGAATTCTACCAAACATTCAAAGAAGACTTAATACCTATCCTTCTCAAACTCTTCCAAAAAATTGAGGAGGGGGGGAAGCTCCCTAACTCATTCTACGAAGCTGACATTACCCTGATACCAAAACCAGACAAGGACAACACAAAAAAAGAAAATTACAGGCCAATATCACTGATGAACATCGATGCGAAAATCCTCAACAAAATACTAGCAAATCGCATACAACAATACGTTAAAAAGATTATACACCATGATCAAGTGGGATTTATTCCAGGTATTCAGGGATGGTTTAACATTCGCAAATCAATCAACGTAATACACCACATTAATAAAATGAAGAACAAAAATCACATGATCATCTCAATAGATGCAGAGAAAGCATTTGACAAGATCCAGCATCCATTTATGATAAAAACTCTGAATAAAATGGGTATAGAAGGAAAGTACCTCAACATAATAAAGACCATATATGAGAAACCCACAGCTAATATCATCCTCAATGGTGAAAAACTGAAAGCTATCCCTCTAAGAACAGGAACCAGACAAGGATGCCCACTGTCACCACTCCTATTTAACATAGTACTGGAAGTCCTAGCCAGAGCAATCAGGCAAGAGAAAGAAATAAAAGGGATCCAAATTGGAAAGGAAGAAGTGAAACTGTCACTATTTGCAGATGACATGATTTTATATATAGAAAACCCTAAAGAATCCACCAGAAAACTTTTAGAAGTAATAAACGAATATGGTAAAGTTGCAGGATACAAAATCAACATACAAAAATCAGTTGCATTTCTGTACACTAACAACGAAGTAGCAGAAAGAGAAATTAAGAATTACATCCCATTTACAATTGCAACAAAAAGAATAAAATACCTAGGAATAAACTTAACCAAAGAGGTGAAAGATCTGTACACCGAAAACTATAAAACATTTCTGAAAGAAATTGAAGAAGACACAGAGAAATGGAAAGATATTCCGTGTTCTTGGATTGGAAGAATTAACATAGTTAAGATGTCCATACTTCCTAAAGCCATCTATAGATTCAATGCAATCCCTATCAAAGTTCCAACAACATTTTTCACAGAAATAGAACAAAGAATCCTAAAATTTATATGGAACAACAAAAGACCCCGAATAGCTAAAGGAATCCTGAGAAAAAAGAACGAAGCTGGAGGTATCACACTCCCTGATTTCAAAATAGACTACAAAGCTATAGTAACCAAAACAGCATGGTACTGGCACAAAAACAGACACACAGATCAATGGAATAGAATCGAAAGCCCAGAAATAAACCCACACATCTATGGACAGCTAATCTTTGACAAAGGAGCCAAGAACATACAATGGGGAAAAGAAAGTCTCTTCAACAAATGGTGTTGGGAAAACTGGATAGCCATATGCAAAAAAATGAAAGTAGACCCTTACCTTACACCATACACAAAAATTAACTCCAAATGGATTAAATACTTGAATGTAAGACCTGAAACTGTGAAAGTTCTAGAAGAAAACATAGGCAGTACACTCTTCCACATCGGTCTTAGCAACATATTTTCAAGCACCATGTCTGACCGGGCAAGAGAAACAATAGAAAAAATAAACAAATGGGACTACATCAAACTAAAAAGCTTCTGCACAGCAAAGGAAACCATCAACAAAACGAAAAGACAACCTAACAATTGGGAGAAGATATTTGCAAACCATACATCTGATAAGGGCTTAATCTCCAAAATATATAAAGAACTCATGCATCTCAACAACAAAAAAACTACCAACCCAATTAAAAAATGGGCAAAAGACCTGAACGGACATTTCTCCAAAGAAGATATACAGATGGCCAACAGACACATGAAAAGATGTTCAAAATCACTAACTATCAGGGAAATGCAAATCAAAACTACAATGAGATATCACCTCACACCCGTCAGAATGGCTATAATTAACAAGACAGGAAACAACATGTGTTGGAGAGGTTGTGGAGAGAAGGGAACTCTCATACACTGCTTGTGGGAGTGCAAACTGGTGCAGCCACTATGGAAAACAGTATGGAGATTCCTCAAAAAATCAAGGATAGAACTACCATATGATCCAGCTATTCCACTGTTGGGTATTTATCCAAAGAACTTGAAAACACCAATTTGCAAAGGTACATGCACCCCTGTGTTCATTGCAGCCTTATTCACGATAGCCAAGACTTGGAAGCAACCTAAGTGCCCATCAAGGGATGAATGGATAAAGAAGCTGTGGTATATATACACAATGGAATACTACTCAGCTATAAGAAACGACGATATCCAGCCATTTGTGACAACATGGATGGACAGTGAGGGTATAATGCAAAGTGAAATAAGTCAGAGGGAGAAGGTCAAATACCGTATGATTTCCTTCATTAAGTAGTAGATAATAACAACAATAAACAAACACATAGGGACAGAGATTGGATTGGTGGTTACCAGAGGGGAAGGGGGGAGGGAGGAGGGTGAAAGGGATAATTCAGTACATGTGTGTGGTGATGGGTTGTAATTAGTATTTTGGTGGTGAACATGATGTAGTCCATGCAGAAATAGAAGTACAATGATGTACACCTGAAATTTTTACAATGTTATAAACCAATGTTACTGCAATAAACAAAAAATTTAAAAAAAAAAATCAAAATATGGTCACACAGAAATGTGGGTTGCACTCCATTCCTGGCTAAGTGTCCTACCAAAGTGCCTCCAGCCTCTGTGGAATTACATTGGCTGTTAGAAGGAACATTCCCATTAGATAAGATTATTTAAGAAGTGTGCTTAAAAGGAGACTTCAAAATTCCAAAATAACCTTACTGAAAGTTTTGTTGCAAAAAGCTAAGAAAATTAAGTTATAAAAGGTACCTAAAGGAAAATATGTTAGGCCATGGCTTTACAGACACCCCTGGTAATCTGCTCCTAGAGTCAATGAGACTTGGAGAGACTTTCTGGGAAACTGCTACTTTAAAGATTACTGGCATTGTTCAGTACCATGAGGTAGTTACTGTTTGTCCCAGCTGAAACCTGGCAAGATATTTGAAAGGATTTAGCAAATTACAATCAGAAATTTGGTCAAACTGGAAGATAATATTCAAATCCTGATCGGAATTTTCTTTCCAGGCCGTCTTCCCTAAGTTAAAATAAAGCTAAACACCCAGAGGGAAAGAAGCAAATTATGGATGATGTTGTTGAACAAGTAGAAGAGCAACTGTCCTTGACTTACAAATCCTTGCAAGACTGGAAATGCAGCTCTGGAGGCAGTTGAGATTCCACTCATTTCCCTGATCTCAAAAGGCTTATTTACTCACTTTTCAGGGAACTGTTATTTAGCCCATCACTAATTCCTAAGCTGGAGAAAGAAAAGGAAAAAAGGTCCATACGAGCATCCTCACCCAAAATCTAGCATCTTGAGTGTCTTCTCTACAAATACTAGTAGAAAAAGCTTTAAAAAAAATTGGATTCAGTTATTCTTTCATAACTAGTGAGACTTATGCTACTGTACCTGATTCACGGCAGTAATTTTTGTGTGTGTGTGAGGAAGATCAGCCCTGAGCTAACATCCATGCTAATCCTCCTCTTTTTGCTGAGGACGACCAGATCTGAGCTAATATCTATCATGGCAGTAATTTTAAAACAATAGCTCTGGAGTCTCTGTGTTTGTATGTCTATGTATGTTATATATGTGTGATATTTTACCTCCCAGATGGTAGAATTTCTGAAGAGTTCTATTCAATTGGCTTAAAGTAAGCACTTATACAAATGTAATGGAAACTAACCCAAATATCTTTCAAGCTAACATGATATAATATTTGGTAAATAAAAGCTTATTTAAATTTTTTTAATTAAAATAAACATGGTTTTGAAGTTATCAGCATGGAAACAAGTAAACTAAATAGATGTAAAGAAGACAAGAGTTTATAGATAAACTTTTAGAACTTGAAATCTTAGAATTTTGCTAAATTGAATTAAATGATGGAAAATTCATTAAATATTTAGATAATTTCCAAATAAGATAAAGTACTGAAACATTAATTGCTAAACATGTCTATCTACTTTTGACTTCTTATTAAAAAAAAAAAAGTTTGGATCTAAACATGTCTTGTGTTTTATTAAAGAGATTGTACTATGAAGGAGCATGTTTCAAAAAATTATAAAATGTATTTATAAATTTGCCAAGCTACAGAATGCTAATGGCAAAAACAGTTTATAATTGCTTACTTCTTAGTTTTCACTAAAAATTAAAGTCTGTAAGGGTTAAAAATTCTAATTCATATGTGTGATTAGAGCTACTAAAAATAAGGAAGACATCTTTCTATTCAAGGAAAGTAAGATGTACATTTTCAGTAAAGGAGGTATACAGAATGGGAATACTATTGTTTGTTTTTTTAAGAAAGATAAATTTGTCCTAAAGTACTAGGAGGGAAGAAAGAAGGCATGGGACAAATTCTGAATGCAAAAAGAAAGTTATAGAGATTTGTAAAACAAACAAACGAAAAAGCAAAACCCTGAGTAAAGAATTTTGTGCATGGTCAAGTTGGCTAAGATTAAAATAAATTTAATTAAGTGAATAAGTTTTAATATAAGAAGTAAGCTGGTACAAAAAATTAGAATTTGGTTTTCTCTCTCTTAAAGGGATAATTTTCTTGAACTTTTAGTGCTCCTGATAAGAGATTATAAAAGATTTTCTTTACTTTTGAGTGAGTCTAATTTTGGTTAAATGTCTTAAAAGCATTGTTTCATAGTGACCATTGTTTCACAGTGACACTTGATCTTGTTTGACCAAGCGTTTTAAAACCTTTTGATATTTTTGACAAGGTCCCCAAAATTCATATCCTAAATGAAATCTTTCTTTTTACTTTTTTCTTTGAGAATTTTCAGAGAGCTCCTGGGATTTCTCAAAATAATCTGTTCTCTTCCTATAAAGAGGGAGATACTAAACTAATTAGGCTTGTTTGGTATGCTGAATTGCATGGGAAGCATTGTCAAGTAAATGATGATAAGCCTCCTTAGGTTTTATTGTGTAGGTAAATATTATACACTATCTTAACCCTGCTACATTGCTTCCAGCACCACAGGAGGAAAAGACAGTGAGTGCATTCTATTATCTAATTTGGTTTACAGATGGGTCTTACTTAAATGATAAGCAAGGACATTATCGAGCTGGATATGTTATCCAGCCTCGAGAATACCTACTACTTTATATTAACTCTGCTAACCCAGTAAAAGATTTCCTTCTATAGGCTCAAAAAATCACCACGGAAGCAGAGAAATAAAGGTGTCATCAAAAGAGTGAATTTTTGACACCACCATGCAGATGTGGTTCAGGCCCTGCTAACAAACCATAGTGCCTGTTGGAGTACAATTCTCACTGCTCCAGGGTATATAGCAGTTAACCCACTGGGCACCTGAAAAGATGATTTTGTGGGGGAAAAAAAAAGTGTTCTCCCATAGTGGCTCATAAAGCCTATACTTGTTGTGCTCTATGCCCAAAATATAATCTAGGGAAACTATTTCATGGGTCACTTTCCCCTTCCTAAGGGACCCTTTGAGATATGGCAATTGGACTTTGTTCAAATGCCACCATCTCAAGAATAAATTTATCTTGTAACGATCTGTATGTTCTCACTTTGGGTTAAGGCCTTTTCTTGCAGAAGAGCAATGGCTTTAGGTAAATTATTATTGGAAAGGATAATTCCTGTTTGAGGAATTCCTGTTGAGTTACACAATGACCAGGGAACCCATTTCACCGGACAAATAATTAAAACTATTTGTGACATTTGGCCAATAATGCAACATTTTAACTAACGGCACAATCAAAACTCAATTGGCAAAGCTTTCAGAGCATTTAATCTCTCATGGCCAAAAGCTCTTCCCCTAGTGCTCCTCAATCTTAGAGCTACACCTTTGGTAAGCATCAGCTGTCCTCTTTCAAGATAACAACTGGACGACCTATGCAATTAGACAAGGAAATGTATGAACCAATTTTGCTTAAAGGCAATATCTTACATTATTGTCAAGGTCTCATTGAGACACTCAAAAGAAATGAGAGGCTGGTAACTGATTCTTTTCACAGTGAGCTCCTGGGAGATGAAGACTTTAAGGATCATGGACTTCAACCTGGAGATTTTGTTTATTGGAAAAGGTAACAGATAAAAGACTCTTTGCAGCTCTGTTGGAAAGGACCATACCAGGATGAGAAGACGACGGCATCCATTGTAGACAGCTGTCCAAAGATTCCAGACCAGGCCTGTATTCCCAACCTTATATCTCCTTATTTAAACCTTTGTAATGCTTAAACCACTTACCTATTTTATAATTGTTCCATTTAAGGTTTTCAGAATACTATCATACTTAAAGAAAGTCATTGACTTAGAACAGACTGGTCTCCAAGGGCAGGCATTTATCAGGTGGCTCCTAATGGAACTCGGTGGGTATGTGGAACAAATCTCTGGCCTCAGCTACTGCCTGGATGGCTAAAAGAGTGCACCCTGAGCTTCCCTTGGATGCATGGAGGGATTCACACTGAGCTAACAGCTGTTGCCAGCCTTCTTCTCTTTAAGCCCAGATGGGCGCATTCAGTGTTCCACTTGTATGGCCACGGAGCAGCTATATTCATTCCTTCTTTGGGGCTAGAAGATGTCACATCACATATAGAAGCTCTGACTAAATTTACTCTATAAGCCCTTAATGATATTAAAGCAGGAATAGCCTTATTAAATACTGAAATGTCTTTAAATGAGAAAGGCTGTCCTTCAAAATACAATAGCCTTCGATATTCTGTCAGCATCCCAAGGTGGTACATATACAGTCATTCAAACTGAATGCTGTGTTTTTATACCTGATGAATCTTCCACTGTATCATCTCTGCTAAAGCACATGAAAAAGTAGGTGAATGTCTTAAACTGAATCTTTTATAATTGTAGACAATGTGAGCATGTGAGTCATGTAAAAACACATGTACAATGTTTGTGGAACAATCTAAAATTAATTGAAAAATATATAACCTATGAAATGCTTTCTCTGTTAACGTATACCTCTACGATTGTCTGACTATTTCCCCCCAATGTAGATAACTGGGCAAATCAATGAGATAAAAGCCTGGCACAGAGGGACATGATGGACCCAAGGCAGGCAGCAACCATCCTGGTGCTGAGGGACAATTTGTTTTATTTTTTTGGTGAAGAAGATTAGCCCTGAGCAAATATCTGTTGCCAATCCTCCTCTTTTTACTGAGGATGATTGTCCCTGGGCTAACATCCATGGCCATCTTCCTCTACTTTATATGTGGGACGCCTGCCACAGCATGGCTTGATAAGCAGTGCGTTGGTCTGCGCCCAGGATCTGAACCTGCAAACCTGGGCTACCTAAGCAGAGCGTGCGAATTAACCACTATGCCACTGTGCCGGGCCCTGAGGGACAATATTTTGATCATCAGTGCTTTATATTGAAACATTATAGATCGAAAATGGAAAAATGATAAATAAATGAAAAGCAATAAGATATATTGGAGTATATGAGGAAGCCATTAGGTGTAAAACTAATTCAGTCTGACCTTGTTTGTCTAAAAGGGCCTGATGTGGCCTGTTGAGCATGCATTGTACGTCTGCTTTAAACATTTAATATGCCCCAAAGATAAGAGTGATGCCCCTAAAGACAGGGATGTAGCTTCCCCATATTGGCAATTCATTTAGGATAATCTCTCCCTAAAAACTAAGGATTAATTACTGACCTGCTGTGATCACCTGGTCACCACCGACCTGCTGTGCCAGCTGAGCATCTCGTGACAGTAGTAAAAGATATTCCTGTCATATGTGATGTATGCTCTTTGTTCCAAGATGGTATATAACCCTTCTGTACAACCCCACTTCATTGGCGCCCTTCCTTCTTTGGGGAAGGAAGGCCTCAGGGTATAGTCCTCAACTTGGCTCATAATAACCTCACCCCAATTTTGATTTGGAGATTGAGTATGGATTATTTGCATCATTTCTAAAGGCTGCTCTCTTTTACTACGTTCAGATTCTCAGCCTGTAATTTGCAAAGTTTATTTAATCTTTACAATTTCCTGTGTGACCACTACTAAAGTTGTCTCAGGTTTTTGGAAGACAACATGAAAATCTGGTATTTAAATTCAGGATCCATGGATTTTGTCAGAAAATGGAACCTTTTCAGAAAGTGCTGACTCCCAGTCCCTCCTCTTCATCAGCTCTGAGGACTTGCTCTGAGCTGCACCGAGCAGGCTATGCGGGTGCTTCCTTAATCCTAATCCTGCCTTTAGTGTCTGTCTGCTCTGCTCCCTGGATGGCAGTCACTGTCCCTGTCTTCCTTTCCCTGAATCCACATTGCCAAGCACATGTCTGTGACGTGTGCAGTCAGCACCTTTTTCATGACAAAATGAAGAGAACTGCATGAATTAACCCTTGTGTTCTGGTTTTCTGCCACTATTGTCTGTAGACTATGTCAGAACATGTGTGCTATAGCTCCTGAAAAGAAATGTGGAAGAATTCAAATCAAACGTATTAGCCCCTCAAATGGGCAATGCAGAGGGGTGAGGCCAGCTGTATTTCAGTGCAATTTACAAAGTGTAAAAATGGCATCCAGGATCAAAGCTCTAAGTCCTCTCCTTATTAGAATTAAAAAGGAGAGCTAGGGGCCATCCTTGTGGCCTAGTGGTTAAGTTCAGTGCACTCTGCTTTGGCGGCCCGGGTTGGGTTTCTGGGTGTGAAACTACAACACTCATCGGCGGCCATGCTGTGATGGTGACCCACATACAAAATAGAGGAAGATTGGCACAGATGTTGGGTCCAGGCAAACCTTTCTCAGCAGAAAAACAAAAAAAGGAGAGCTATATTGAGACTCAGGCTTTTACTTCAACACTGGGTCTCATTTAGATGGATACATCCTATTGGATTGAGACTTCTGTCATTTTCTTTTTTTTTTTTTTTATTTATTCTTCTCCCAAAGCCCCAGTAGATAGTTGTATGTCATAGCTGCACATCCTTCTAGTTGCTGTATGTGGGACGTGGCCTCAGCATGGCCGGAGAAGCAGCGCTTCGGTGCGCGCCCGGGATCCGAACCCCGGGCCACCAGTAGCGAGCGGAGCACGCGCACTTAACCGCTAAGCCACGGGGCCGGCCCTTGTCATTTTCTATGAATATGTTTAATTGCCAGTATAATAATACAAAAGAAGTGTTAATGTCATGACCTTATCTGAGGCCCATAAAAGAAGAAGAGAGTGGGAACCGAATTGGTATAAGTGCTGAAAATGTCAATTCTAGCCTGTTTAAGAATCTCATTTGCAAGAAGACACTCAGAGTAGCTGGATAAAGGCTCGCACAGCCAGACATCTGCATCACAGGGGCCGGCCACCCTCTTCACCGATGACACCGAGGATGATGTTGTCCAGCTCTGTCTGCACCCTTAGCTGCGACCTGGCCCAGAACCATGGCCTACCAAAGCAGGAGGCCTGCACAGTTCTGCACCAATGGGGAGAGTCTCCTTTCTTTTCCGGCCTGAAGGAAAAGAATGTTTTCATGTTCCCCCAGAAGTGACTGAATGGCAGCCAGTTCCAAAAGCTCAGGCCACCTCTTTGTCCCTGAGACGATCCAGCAGACCTTCAGCCTCCTCAGCACTAACAGCTGCAGGTCCTCACTGGACTGGATCAGCAGGTGGAAGATCTGGAGACCAGTTTGTGCGGGAGATGGGGGAGGAAAAGAGCCTCCTGGGCAGTGAGGGCTCCAGCCTGGCTGTGAAGAGGTATTTCCCAAGAACCAGTCTCCATCTGAGGAAGAAAGAATACCGCTGCGGTGCCCAGACGTTGTCATACTGGAAGTTAACAAGTGAAAGTCAGTCAGTGCTCCCTCTGTGTCACCAAGTCACAGAAAACCTGGGAAGTTGGAAAGGAGACTTAGAGCCAGTCTTCCACAGTTGAGTCTTACCTACTTGTAAATGGCCTCAAGCTGTAAATATTTACTCAATTCAAAGACATTTTTTCTGCTTCAGTTATAAAATGCATTGAGTCACTTTTGCAGATTATTTTTTAATAACAAGAGGAAACTGTACTTTTGAATCAAGAGAAACTGTGTTTTTAATTTGTAATAATTAGAATTTATCTCTTTATCTATGATGATTGTTGTATTTAGAAAATTTATTCTTCATGCTATATGGTCAGCTTTGTCTTCCATTTTCATTTTCTTTGGGAGTGTAAAATCTGTATTTTAAATGTTGGGTCTTACTCATACTCTTAAAGAGATAAAAAGTGCTCTTACATGTTCAGTCTGCCTTCAAATCCAAAAGGACCATAAATATTTTTATTCATTTCATTGATTCATAAAATATGTTTAAGTATCTCTGCTCCAAGTAATTTACTTGTGTTTGTGAATAATTGGTAAATAAAACAAAGATATTGCTTTCTTTAATGAAGCTTTATGGCAGAGAGGAAGGTGGAGCCATTGACACAGACATCATTAGGTAGGAACCCTCTCTAGGGCTCTGGAGGAGATGCGCAAGACACTCTGACAGATTGTAGCAGCTGGAGCTATTCAGTTGTACTTATGCTTTCTTGGAGAAATCATGTCTAGTGGTTGTTGACTCCATTTCAGCAAGTGCATGAACAAGAAACTAAAGTGAAATGTTATACATTCATGGAATTTAAACTTCAACAAATAAGTTGTGAATATACCTTCTATTTTTTGGCACTGTGGGGGGTGCCAGATACAATGAAAATGCATGATGGTTCAAGTTTGGACATGGTAAGTGGAGGTGTTCTAGGGTAGCAGGTAGAAATATGGGTCTCACGTTTGGAGACGGGATTCTGGGTAAAGACATATGTATATAAGTCATAATCATAGAGATGAAATTTGGAACTATTTGGGAGGTTGAGACTGCATGTACAGAGAGGATAAACTGTGGCGCCTAGCACAGAATTTTCAGAAACACCAAAATTCCCTAAGATGAGATGAGAGGGAGCAGTCAACAAAGGAGAGAGAGGAGGAGGAGGAGCAGAAAAGCAGAAGATGGTGGTGACACAGAAGCCAGATGAAGGTCCGACTCTAAAAGGAGGACGTGGTCCAAAGAGTCAGATGCTTCTGAGGTGTCGGCCAAGGCTGACTGACAGTGACCTCTGAGCTCAGTAAGACGGAGTGTGTTGTCAATCTCGGCTGAGCTGTTTCAGAAGAACAGGGAGGCTGAAACCACAGGACAGCAAGAGCAGAAATGAGCTGCAGGTGAAGAAGTAGGGACCAATAGTGCAGAGAACATTCAAGAAGTTTTGAGTATGAACAGAATGACAGGAACAAGGTAATACAGGTGCTTGTAGGGCTGAAGAATGAATGGTCGTATTTAGGATGAAGAAGATAAAAATTAAGCACCTTTAATGTTGATCCAAACTAGCCAGTAAAAAGGTAGATGTTGGTATGGGAGAGAGGAGGTAACTGACAAAGCATCAATATCTTTTCTGCACTTTGCATCAAGGAACTCTATTCCCAAAGCTAAGCCTTATGGAATTGTCCATCTGTTTGGTGTCACAGAGGTTTTGCACCCCGGAGCAGTGCAACATGGTGAGGCTTGGGATTCGTAAAAGGGACTTTCTTTTATAAAATAATGATAAAAAGTCTCAATTGTCTGTGAGAACAGAAGTGGATATGGAGCTAGGCCAAACTTCTGTCTCCTCACGCAGATCAGTTTTATGCAAGGGTGTTTCTCAGTGTTGAGGATGTTAAAACTGTGCATCATGAAAAATTGACATCAAGTTTGAACACTTTTTAGAAAATATTAAAATGGATTGTCTTCTGAGTAATTAACAAATACAACTGTTTGGCATGGGAAAAACAGAATTTTCCTAGTCCTGTCAATAAGAACTTTTGCATAATTGGTGGCTAGGATTTAATATCAGTACCATGAATTAGTAAAATCAGACAACAAATTGAGAGAGGCTTTTTCTTTGATATCTATCACAATCATATATTAAGTCTTTATATGCCTAAACATTTATAATAATTTTAAACATGTACAGAAATATATTGTACTAAGAATCAGATCTTCAGATCAACATATTACAAAGTGTAAAATCAAAACATGTTTACTCATTGAATGAGTCTGGATTCACCAGTAGATCCTTTCCTCAGCCCCTGTCTGATAGATATTACACACCCACTTTTGCATTCAAGTAAATGTGAGTTTCCTAAGAAACCAGGCAGAATGGACTACTGCCTTAAGAATATTTTTCCCTGAGCAGATTAAATTTAAAAGAAATAATTTCCTCTTTCTGGCCTATTCAATGATAATAGGAAAATAAATAAAAATAATTTAGGCCCTGGAATCAAGTAGGGCCTTGATTTTTCTTCATAAACAAGTTCACAGGAAAATTTAGGAATTAAGGAAAAATATTTTGACTCTCGAGACACAGACACTCACTGACTTTCGCTGGTACATGAAGGCCAGCAAATGACTGATTTCTCTGCCCTCATCTGACTAGTTACTTACTAAAGGAATGGTTGATGCAAATATTTAGACCAGGCCATGGGTAGGAACAGTTGGTTAAATATCCCCCAACATTTTTTCAAAAACTAAAGAAGACAAATTATTTTAGAAATGTATTTGGGATTATCCCCTGGGGGAACCAAACACCAGTGTCTTCTTTCTTGTAGCCTCCTCCTCCTTCTTGCTGTTCCCTTCTCTCGTTAATACTCATTTGCCTTTTCCATGGGGCCGTCATTCCTCCTCTCTCTCTCAGCATCTATGCTCTTTACTAGTGAGCACAGATATCAGGTTTTCTTTTAAAGAAAGGGGTTAAGAATAATTATACATGACAATTTCATCTCTGTCATGTATGATTTCAACTTGAAATGTTTAGGCACAATATCAACCAGTGTATCGTAGGTGCTGTATGAATGATGCCATGTGTCTTAGTTCAGGCTGCTGTAACTAAGTACTATGGACTGGGTGGCTTATAAACAACAGGAATTTATTTGTCACAGTTCTGGAGGCTGGAAGTCTAAGAACTGGGTGCCAGCATGGTTGAGCTCGCTTCTAGGTTGCAGGCTGCCAACTTCTCTTTGTATCCTCACACGGTGGAGATCTGAGGGACTCTCATATAGGCCTTAATCCCACTCATGAAGCTCCACCCTCATAACCTCATCTAATCCCAATTACCTTCCAAAGACCCCACCTCCTAATGCCATCATGTTGAGGGGTGTAGGGTTTCATCACATGAATTTTGGGTGCATGCAAACATTCAGTCCATAATACCATGATAAGAAGTTCCCATGGTATTGTGGTTATGGCAAGGTATGTTTAGAGTATTTTTCATTCTCTACATTTATTTGAGGATAAATAACACATTCCTTGATGCTGCCTTAATTTTCTTGTGGCACATTAATCTTGAAGTGATTACTGATTAAATGTTACAATGTTACTCTGATCATGATCATCAAGGACCTAACCAGACAAATTCCACAGACTTCTTTCAGTCATTATCAAAAATGCTGCTGCTGCTGAAGGCACCTTCAAATTACTTTGCCTTTTCTAAGGGACTCATTTAATCCTTCCAACATAGTTGAGACTGAGGTGTTAATATTCTCCTTTCCAAAGAGCCACCTGTGAAGAGTTTATATAGTAAAACGATCTAAGAAGTAAAAAAAAGAAACCATGCCAGGTTTCCAAAGCTACTACGTCACATTCCGAATTCCACCTCCTTACCCACAACATTAGATGCCTGTGCAAACTGCATGTATTGAACCATCGCTTCTTTTCTGGAAAACCCTCCACTTTAACATATTGATGTTCCTTTATTGTCTCGCTGATTACAGATTCTTTATGTCTTCATTAATTTGTCTTCCACTTCCAAATTTGTAGATGCCTTGACCGAATAACCAAGTATTTTGATTATTTTATGTGCTAAGCAAAATGAAATGATCAATTGGCAATTATTTCTCAGAGCCTAAAATGAGATCAACATGATTAATAATTCTAATAATCATAAAATAACCACATTTAATACATATTCCAGATGGTTCGTATAGATTGCTCATATTAATTTTCACCATACATTTATGAGACGCGTGGGAGACAAGACCTGTGAGACTTATGGTCCCTGCACCGCAGAGTGAGTGAATTACAGACACTTCAGTGACTCTGTGGAAAACACTGAGCTAGTGGCTCTTGTGGATTAAAAGGAACAAGTACTTACGCTACCAACTACATGAATATGGGAAATGATTGGAAAAATGTAAAACAATATACACTAACTGGTGAAATGTGAGGGATGGAGCAGAGCATCACCACCGTCGTCAGCAGAGACACCAGGGAGGCCAGAACCTCAGCGCTTCCCCTGGACCACCGTGAAACTGAGCTCCGGAACCCGGCTCAATGGCGCGCGCAAAGCTCCCTTCGCTGCCCCCAACAGCCGGCAGGGGGCGCCCGAACTCTCCGTAACCGACCAACCGGCGCCGCCCGCCCAGCGGGACCCGCCTGGGGCTCCGGCGCCGCGGACTCGGGCACCGCCTCCACGGGGAGACCCGGCGCTTCGCCGTCCGCTGAGCCCCGGCCCGGGAGGGGCGCCGCCGGGCTCGGGGACCGCGTGGGGCCCGAGAACCGGAGTCAACGCCTCCTTCTCGGGCCTGACGCCGAGGGGAGCTGCGCCGCGGCGTCGCCAGAGCCTTTCACCGTCTGCACCTGTCCCGCGTCCATCCGTCCTTTCCTTTCTCCTGGGAGATCCTAGCAGACCGTCCACAAAAGCGCCCGTTTATTCAGAGGACTGACGGCTCGAATTCAGAGCGTGCTGCGGTCTCTTTTCAGATTCAGGATGGTTTCTGGGGAGAAAGACACGAATTCAGGGAAAGGGAAGCGCTTCTACAATCTGGACGAATCTAGGAAATATTGGGACCCTCCAGTGCAATGACTTGGGGACCCAGCTGACTTTAAAGCAGCCCCGGGAGGAAGAGAAAATGGGTGCCTGTATATATATGATTTCATTCCATTTTAATAGTTAATTTCTCTTACAACGTTAACGTGGTCGAAAAAATATTTTAAAATGTAAAAGTATTAAAGCACATTAAGTTTACATATTTTATTTATGCGCAAAACGGACTTTAAGTTCCTGCCTTTAATGGAAGCAAACTCATCAGTAATATTTTCAAAATTACTTCTCTGCTTATCTCATTTTCAGTTAAGAGAATTGCCATGTTTGGCAATATCTTATGGCTCAGTCACTATCTTAAATGATTTCCACTTACAAAATCTTTTTTTCTCTCATTTGTTTTAAGCAGGAGTCTTCTATTAAGCATTCAGCTTTGTTTATAGTCATGATTTTTCAGTGGAGGGTTTTAACTTTTTCAAAATGTCATCCCACATGGATAAGTTGCATTAAAATTGGTAATCTATTTGCATCAAAATGCTTTCCATTTCAGCTTAATGAAGGTTTGCACTTACATATAATTTACTACTTAATATCTTAGGTGCAAAATGCACTGATTGCGTTTTATTTTGATGCCCACTAGATATCCTTAGGTATTATTAATGTAGTGTTTGGTAGAGACATGAAGATATTTCGTTTGCTATTTGAATTCAAAAATGTGTGTATAGCCTTTGTATAAGACTAAAAAAGATGATCTTGTGTTAATTCACAAGGGTAGAATTTTTGCATAATAAAATTCTGAGCTGAGCAAGGCACAAATGCAGCATAATCATCTTTGGGGGACATGGAATAGTGGCTTTTGGACTTTTGTATACACCTGTCATGCTAACAACCAGCAACTGTCATAAGTATGTTTAATATCTCCCTGATGCTTTAGACAATTTATTCAGTTATGATAACAACTTTATGAATGGTTATATTCTCATTACTTAGACACTATAACATGAATGGTAGACTGAATGGAATATAATATTCTCATTATCCCTATTTTAAAGCTGAAAAAACCACTATAGGAAAATGGAAACAATTGCCCTAATCATGCATCAAGTTGAGGGAAAGACTAAGGAGATGCCCATAAACAAATTTACTGGTCATCTGAGAAGACAAGAGTAACCCACAAGAGAAAATGCAGCAGACAGTAGCTTTCAAACAGTTTTAGGCACAACTATTTTAAGCTTATTATATTTACACTTTTATTAACAACCCTGAAACCTACATTATCCCTAATGTTGCGCAGAATATGGGATGGGAATAAGAAATGAAGAAGTGCTCCTGTTCTGGGGAGTCAATTAATGACAAGCATTTGTTTAAGTGACTCTCAATTATAAGGCCCTGGGTGAGTACATGTGTGTTTCGGGCAGGGGGTGTAGTAGGGGAGCAGGGATGGATAAAAGTAGAGGGCAGGACTTTGCCCTTGTAAAGTACAGGACCCTAGGAAATTATTGGAATAATAAAAGTTGAAATATATTAAATGAAATGTATAAACTCTTGGTAGGATTTTTTTTTTTTGTCAATTTTAATAAATTAACCCTGGGTCTTTGGTGCAGGATTTGGAGGTACCTCAGTAACAATATATTCTGTGTATTACTTTGACAGGTTGATTTTTAAATCTCTCTTAGAATATCATACACTTTGATGACAGGGAACATATGCTATTTCCAGTAATTAATCTCGTGCTCAAATCTCAGCCAGACCTCAGTCCATGGTGGTGAATAAGTGCTGTGCTGGGTGTAGATGAGATGCTTTGACATATTTCAAATAGTCAAATATCAAGGTTTTGGCTTATAACTACAAATTGACATTTCATTTATTGTGTTTGATTTGCAAAATATTTGAGTGGCATCTATATAAGTATCTGACAGATGGGCAAGACAAAGGAATGTAAGCTAGATTTATTTATTTATTTTTTTGTGAGGAAGATCACCCCTGAGCTAACATCCATGCTAATCCTCCTCTTTTTGCTGAGGAAGACCGGCTCTGAGCTAACATCTATTGCCAATCCTCCTCCTTTTTTTTTTCCCCCAAAAGCCCCAGTAGATAGTTGTATGTCATAGTTGCACATGCTTCTAGTTGCTGTATGTGGGACGCGGCCTCAGCATGGCTGGAGAAGCGGTGTGTCGGTGCGCGCCTGGGATCCGAACCCAGGCCGCCAGTAGCAGAGTGCTCACACTTAACCACTAAGCCATGGGGCCGGCCCCTGTAAGCTAGATTTAAAGGTAAAATTTACATGGATGAATAACCTGAAAATGTGTGTAGAGGGAAGTGTTTTCACAATAATTAGGGGCCTTTCTGCTCTTTCCTAGGGAAACTTTCAGCATGTAACTTTTAGAATTAACAGGCAGATTCTTCAGGGAAGCATCTTAAAGAAGTGGTAAAGTAGGAAATTTATCAGAAAACACCTGCAACTATGTTAACATTATTTTTAACAGGTCATGGGAAAAAGTGAAAAGTCATCCACCTTCTTTTTTGAGAATAATAAAATCCTGATTCAAGTGTTTTAAAAGGATTAAATAAGAAAAGAAACTCAGATTTAAAAAAAACTATGGATGCATAACAAGTAAAGTAAATCAGAAGGCATGTTAATAATTAGTGAATCATAATCAAATAGAGTGTGTCTAATAACTCAAGGATGCTTACACCACAGCTATTAATATAATTAAGTAGGTTTTAGGAGTCTTGTGCTCAAACTGCAGAGCTTTCCCACATTCCTGGATGAAAACCCTCAATGGCGTAAAACCTCAATTACACTCAGACAGGATACATGATGACAGAGAAAGCAAGGTTGTGAATGATTTTAGGTATTTTGACCTGAGATCTTAGAAGTATGGAGTTGCCATTAAATGACCAGGAAACAATAAGAAAGGAGGGTGATTTGTGTTTGTTTTTATTTGTTTTTTGTTTTTTTTTAAAGGAGATTTCAATTTTCAGTGACTTAAATTTGAGATGCTTATTAGATACCAATTGTCAAATAGGCAGTGGATATATGATTCCAGAATTTACCTTTGGAATACGTCAGCATCGAGGTTGTTTTTAAAGCCCTGAAAACTAGATTAGGTCAGGACCTAGTTCATGAGTTTAAACTGAAGAGAATTCTGGGCACTGAACACAGGAAAACCACAAATTTAGATGTCACAAAGGAAACCCAGAATGGGCAGCAGAGAGGGGGGAGAAATACAGCGTAAGTGTGGGATCTGGGATCTATCTGAAGACCCTACAGACTGTGTGTGTGTGTCTACTACCTGTATAAAACAAAGAGTTTATATAAAAAATGAATAATGAACTTCTGTAAATAACTAAGAAAGGACAGTGCAAAAGCAATCGGTGCGTTGTCTGTAAATAGAAAATTCACAGAAGAAATATGAATTCCCAGTGAATATGGGGAACTATACTAGTCTGCTGGTCCTGAAGCTCAAGTCCCAGCTCCAAATCTGTTCTCCTCAACTCTGCTTTGTGATGCTGGCGCTCCAGTCCCTTTGACTCCATTTCTTCTTTGCCAGCAGATTTTTGTTGCGGTTGTTTCAAGTTCTTCCACACCAATTACAGCAGACGGACTAGAAGCCTGGAGGAAATTTTCTGTTTTGCTGACTGGACTGTGACTGATAACAAGTACCACCAATTAGGAAAAAGGCAACTAATGGTGCTACTAGATGCTACTTGTCACCTATCAGATTGACAATAACTAAAAAGAATGATAAGATCCTATGTTGGTCAATGTGTGGGAACATATATGAATTCATACACTCTTAAATGGAGATTAATATAGCCACTTTTTTTTTTGTGGACAGATGGCAGTACAGATTTGCAATGTGTATGTATTTTGACCAATAAATTTTACTTCCTAGTTCCTTCTTTAAGGAAAGACTGTCCCTCAGGTATAAGACACTCTCACCAACACATTGTTTGGACTTGAAAACAACCGAGAAATTGCCAAATAGTCACTGTGGGCAAGGGTTAGGGAAAGAGAAAGGGAAACAGCTAGAAGCAGAGATAATGAATGGGATCCTTGCTGTGGGGCACCCCACCTGATTTGGGACAGATCTCTTAGTAGCCCCTCTGTGTGTGCACATCTTGTCTGATTGCCTCAGCCCATGTGTGTTCCTGGAGAAAAGTACAGATATGGAAGCCAGACACGACTTGTTATGTGACCCAGGGCCAGTCGCTCAGCACTTTAAGCCACCACCTCTCCTTGGATGAGTGGTCTTTGGCCATGGGAGCGTGAGAAAGGACACTGTCCCGAGCGTCACCTCCTCTGAGTTCTCTAGTCCTGGATTGTCCACCTGTTCGGTTACTTGTCCTCTGGTAACTTCAAGTTGAGGGATTCAGGTGAAAAGATGAATGTGCAGCTTATTTTTTAATTTTGTGAGGAAAAGCAGACATTACTCTTCCCAGACTTCAATTGCTGTGTGAGTGTGAACCACTCAGTAGGAGATGAAGGTTGCGTCTGTAGGCCCTGGATGTGGAAGCTAAGGAAGGGCCAAGAAACTGGAGTGGAGCCAGGATGACATTGACCCTGACCTCTTCTCTCCTCCAGGTGGAAATGGTACAACGGGTGGCCACAGTGGCTCTTTTCTCTACTTAGTTTCATGATGACTCTCCTCCTTTTTGGTGACTACATTTCATGGCTCTTCTTTTTTTCTTTTTTTTCTATTGTGAAATTTTTGTTGTACATTATTGTTTTTCAGTCACCACATAAATGCATCCCTCCACCCCTTGTGCCCACTCCCCACATGGCTCTTCCTTTTTAGCAGTCACTCCACTCAGCCCTTTAACTGTTGACCCAGACCCGTGGATGCAGAGGTATACGGAGAATGATTTAGAACACCTGGCCATGTGGACGCTTGTCACAAATTGCAGGACCTACTTCTGTTGCCTGAGTGTGTATGTCCCTGAAGGGATATTCCATGGCTCTACCAAGCACACAAAGACCATAGAAGGTTCCTCAATGCAGAGATGCCAGCTCTGCACCAAGAACAATATGCTGCACGATGTATAAACAATGGCTGTAAGGAGGGCACTTATCCAAAAAGGGATTTTCCAGGCCTTAAAACATCCCTGCAGACATGGTCTTTGTGCCCTGCACAGTAGTCTCCTCTCTCCAGCAGGCCTGTCTCAGTGCTCTGCACGCAGGTGGTGCTAAACTCGTATGAATCCAAGTTGTCCATGTTTCTGGACTTCATGTTTAGATGCTAGTCAAACTCTCAGTCTCATTAGGAGAGCTTGGGGTCTGAACTGCCCTTGTGTTGGTGACAGATGTGTTTAGGACCTAGGTTCTAGAAGCACGAGAAGAGAATTAGGGGAAGAATGAGGCACAGGGTGGACAGGGCTGCAATAGGGGTGTCTTGTGGGCACTTATCCTGACAGCAGACAGCAACCTTGGGGCAGAGAATCATGGTTTTACACAATTTCACATAATATGAATATCTTGGGTGAACTTAATTGTCAAAAAATTGTATATATGTATACCTTGATTGTAAAAGGGAATGATCTTTTTGACCAAAACAAAACTGTCTTCTTTAAAACCTTAATCACTCAGGTGGTGTCCAGAGAATGTTCACCCATGGCTCTGTGTCAGGTTGAAATGATAAAACCCAATTCATACAGAGTACCCGGGCTTATGGAGATACAGTGTTCACCAATCTGCTGGGCTTTGCAGTATTTCATCTTCTGTCCCTAGTGATGGTTAATGTTATGTGTTAACTTGACTGGACCATGGAGTACCCAAATATTTGGTCAAACATTCTAGGTATGTCTGTGAGAGTATTTTGGAGGAGGTTAACATTTGAGTAGATAGGCTGAGTAAAGCAGATTGCATCCCCAATGTGAGAGGCCCTCATCCAGTCAATTGAAGGCCTGAATTGAACAAAAAGGCTGACCCTCTCTCAAGGAACAAAGTGACATAGTATAATTCAGCTAAATTCAGTGCAACAAAACTGAAGTCTAAGGGTTATAGTAAAGAGGAAGGATGAAGGGCACAGTAGAAGTACAGAGAGAGCAGCAAGCTGATGGCTTCTGGTAGGGGCTTAAAGGAAAGTTATTCTTGCCCAGTGGCCAGCCTTTACCTTTGCCAAACCAGTCATGTGATTATTCTTTCTCTCTTTTTTTTTTTAATCCAGATGTAATCAGTTTTGGGACAAGGAGGGGGAATCATACCAACCAACTCACAAGAAACTCACTTGAAATAAGAAGACCAACTTACTAATTCACTAATTCTATCTAGCAGAATAAATGAATATTAGTGCTTTGCATTGGGCACTTCACACAATGAGTGAATCCATTCAGAAACTTGGACCATCTCAATATCATTAATGCTGAAGATAATATAGCTGGAATATTCTATGACAATATTAAAAATAAGGATGACATTATTGAGCGCCATCCCTGGACTAGGTGCTGTTCTAAGCATGTTAATACTTGGGATTCATTCCTCCGAACACTCCCAGGAGTGAACGTGAATTTATGAAACAGGTGTTTCTCAAGCACCTACATGTGTCAGTCACTTGAGCATATGTCAGCTAACAAAATGGGCAGATGTGGGTCCTTTCATTCTCCCCATTCTGTGAAGAAGAAAACAGAGCCACAGGGAGATTAATAACTTTCCCAAGGTCATGGCAACATTGTGGAATCCAGGCCTCTGACTCCACAGCCTGAGCTCTTAACTACATTCTAGGAATATCACTGTCCACGAGAACCAGAGATGCTGCTGAGAATCTGAACATCCTTTCTCCAGGGAAGCCTTTGTGATGCTTAATTCTATGAGTCAACTTGGCATGGTCAACAACCAGCCATCCTGCAACTAGCCCTAAAATGGACCTGGAGGCTGAGAAACCATAAATGTAGAAGCCCACCATGATCTTTACAGTTTAGATCAGCAGACCTCCACCTTGGCCAAACAACACATTTGTAACTTGAATGTAACACACTTGACATCTTTTGTGTGTGTGTGTGTGTGAGGAAGATTAGCCGTGAGCTAACATCCGATGCTAATCCTTCTCTTTTTGCTGAGGAGGATTGGCCCTGGGCTAACATTCGTGCCCATCTTCCTCTACTTTATATGGGACACTACCACAGTGTGCCTTGACAAGTGGTGCATCAGTGGGCATTTGGGATCCAAACCTGTGAACCCTGGGCCGCTGAAGCAGAATGCGCGCACTTAACTGCTATGCCACTGGGCCGGCCCTCCTTGACATAATCTGTGCCATCGAGTGCCCTGTATACCAAAATGTACCGAGTTTCTTACATTCCAACTTCTCCAGCTGCTGCTGGCTCTTACAACTCCACAGTTCCTGATGCTCGCTTTTGTTTTATTGAGCAAATAAGCTCATGTGACTGATGCAGACTCCTCCTAGTGGAATCAGAACTTCAAAGCTTCTAAATACTGGTGCAGTGAACTCCTGGATTCTTTACCAGTTTGTGGGGTGTAGACGTGGCCATGTTGGTGCTGCAACCCCCTCTGTTTACTGTTTCTCTGCCTGGCTGGTCATTCCAGGGGTCTTGCTGGTGACAACACAGGAAGTTGGCTGGGGGGGGTGGGAAAAATTGATGGAAAAATTGAAAACATTAGTTTGGATATTTGTGGCCAGATATTTCAGGAGACTGGAAGAATTCAGGATCTGGTCCAGTTTATGGATAGAAAACGAAACCTCAGAGACAATTAACAGAACTAGAATCTAAGTGTACTATAATTTTTATTGAAACATAATTTTCATCTCTAAAATCACCCTCATTTTTACCAAATATAGCCAAATTAAGACTCATTGTTTTGCAACGTTAATTTCAATAACCTTGACCCAATTATTTACATAAATACAGTAAGAATAACAATTGATTATATAGGCTTTTTCAACTTTGCTTTGCTGGAACTTTTTATAAGGATCTCAGATTGAACTTTAAAGGCCTCTTCAGGCCAGGAAAGCCAGACCAATGACTTGTTGTCAGACTCTGGCTGCAATACCTATAGATTTGAGTGGATTCCTCTCTTCTCTTAAGGTTCCTCAAAATATCATGAAGTTCCTTATATGTACCAGGGAAGTGACCTTCTTTACTCAGCTGGTAAGGTTGCTTAGAATTCTGTAGACAAGGTACTAGGCCAATATTTCCAGGGGGCTTTATTCAATAAAGTCTACCTTTGTTCCTCAAAAGTTGTCTTATCATATCTAAGTCTGCATGTTTCTCTCAAATATGACATTCCAGTCAAAGCTTTGGTTCTATAACCAATGTTTCCAATTGTGTCTTGTTATAAGGAGAACAAATTCTTATTGAACTTATGCAAATAACTGTATTGCCATGAAAACAATATTCACTCACCAAGAGTTTCCAAATTTCGGAGGGATCAGGTGGGGATAAAAAAGATAAATGGTTCAGTTCTGTTTACAAAGGTATAATTTACCAAATTGCTAGAAGTCATAGTTAGCTTAAGAAAAAGAGAAAAAGGTTTCTTAAATCTGGAAAAAACAAAACATCAAAAAAAGCAGCAATATCTCAAAACTCACAAAAATTATAATCATCCTCATCAGTTCATTCAGTCCTATGTAATTGATTCTTGATCTTAATCTTCTGTTAGCAGTTTCATGAAGTCATCAGTTTCTCCATTAGAATTCTGTAATTTCTTACCCAGTTTAATTTTATGATCTGAAAGTTTATCAGAAACTTGTATTCTAGAGTAAGTGTCAGAGACCTTTCCACTAATCTCTCTGAAGACGAATCATATTTGCAAAAGCATCAGAGTAATAGAGCAACTATCTGAAAATGATAATAAATTCAAAAGGGCAATTGACAAAGAAACTTGGCTATTTCTGTGACATACAACACTTCAAGATAATAACTAGAATTATGGCTGACAACCAGGACAGATCAGAATTTTAGGAATGTTATATAATTTTTTAAAACACTTATATCAATAAGTTTTACCCACATAATATCATAGGTCCCTATGAAACAATGTTTAGTTATCCATTTAACCGTGGTGACAATTAAAGATTTTCAGGCCAATGCAGAAAATTAAGTAGCTGTAAGAAAAACCTGAGTACCTGTGATTAAAGACCTGATAAAGACAACATAGGAAATTTATTTTGATAAAACATAAAATCCCTAACTTTCTAGTAGGCTACTCAAAGAAAAAAACTCTTTCATAATCTGTTTATCAAGAGCAGACTAAAAGTTCAAGAAAATTATCTTTTTAAGAGAGAAAGCCAAATTGTAATTTTGCACCAGCTTACTTTTGATATTTAATCTTACTTACTTAATTAAATTCATTTCAGTCTTAACCAACTTGACCATGCACAACTCTTTCCTCGGGGTTCCTCCTCTGCAAACCTTCTGTAACTTTCTTTTTTTTTCCATTCAGAATTTGCCCCATGTCTTCTTTCTTCCCTCCTAGTACTTTAGGACAAATGTATCTTTCTTAACAAAACAAACAAAAGTATTTCCATTCTTTATACCTTCTTTACTGAAAACATATATCTTACTTTTCTTGAATACAAAGATGTTTTTCTTATTAATTTTTAGTAGTTTTAATTACATATATTAATTGAAATTTCTAACCCTTACTGGCCTTAATTTTATTGAAAACTAAGAAGTAAGCAATCATAAACTGTCTTTTACAGTAGCATTCTGTGGCTTGGCAAGTTTATAAACACTTTCCATAATTTCTAGAAACATGTTACTTCATTGTACAATCTTTTAATAAAATACAAGACATGTTTACTAATAGACCCAAACATATTTTAGTTTTTCTGTAATAAGAAGCCAAAGTAGGTAAACCTATATTTAATAATTAACATCTAATATTTTCTTATTTGGAAATGTTCTAGATACTCAATGAATTTTTATCATTTAATTTGACCTAGAAAAACTTGAAAGTTTCAAGTTACCAAAGAGATTGTGGAAGCTATTTTAAGTACTCAAGTCATAAACTATAATTATTGCTGAAAGTTTATCTATAAATTCATATCTCACTTACATCCAGACCATTTGTTTGTAGCAATAATTTTTAGATTACTCACAAAGCTTTATGTGACGCTAAAGCAGTTAGCCATCATCTTAAGTTGTTTTAATTGCATACTTTGTTACACATAATCATTGTTAAAAATTTTTATCTTTTTTACATTTATTTAGTTTACCCATTTCCAATAATTATTTAGATTGCCTATAAAGACTTTGACACATCAGACAAAATCTATTATCATTCTAAGCTATTATTTTGCTGACAAATTTGTAACAGGGATAACATGAGCTTATTTGACTAGTAAACCCAGGCTGCATGTCTGCATCATATCCAATGCTGGTAACTCTGAGGACATGCCTATTTTAATCAAACCAACAATGTTAAATAAGTTTTAATTTATCAAAGATTAATTTATATCATGTTAACCTGAAAGACATTTGGGTTAGTTCCTGTTACAGTTAGAAATAATTTATATAAGCACTTACTTTAAGCCAGTTGAATAGAGCTCTTTAGAAATTATACCATCTGGAAGTAAGATATCATACACACACTTTTGTACATCTCTCTATATATACACACACATACACAGAGACTCCACAGCTATTGTTTTAAAATAACTGCCACGAATACAAGGCTCCATGGTTGTGAATCCTAATTTTGTTTTAAGCCTTTTTACTAATATTTGTGGAGAAGATTCTCAAAATGCTATGGCTATTTTTCTTTCCTTTTGCTTCTTTTTTCTTCAGTTCTAAGATTCAGTGGTGGGCTAGATAGTCCCCAGAGGGTTTGCAAGCTCTTAGAGATAAGGGAAATGGACAGAATCTGAACTGCCTCTATAGCTGCGTTTCCAGTTTTGTAAGGATTTTTTTTAAGGACAGTTGCTCTTGATTTCTCAGAAATTGGGTTGTAACTCAAATGACATTATAGGTTGATCTACCTGTTGAACTACATCACAAAGGCACAGAGAAACTATTCAAGTTTTCTCCAAGATGGAGTTTCTGGGGCATATTTGTCTTGTCAGTTTATAATGTGCCAACATCTATGAGAATTTTGAGAGGAACAGGGGAGGCTTTGGGATTGTAAAAGGACAAGTGAACTTTGAACTGCCTTCTAGAGCCATGCCTCTGGCTCTGCAGGGATTTGCAAGACAAAGGTGATTGTTTCCAATTCCCCAAAGAACTGGAAAGAAGCTCACCCACACTTTCAGCTACATTTTTTCAATTTAAAAATTTTTCCAACTTAAGGACCCATCCTCTGACCACTGGTGAGTAGAATCTTGTTTCATTTTGTTTTGATTTTTGAGCTAACATCTGTTGCCAATCTTCATCTTTTTGCTTGAGGAATATTGCCAATCTTCCTCCATTTTGTATGTGGGATGCCACCACAGAACAGCATGATAAGTGGTATGTATTTCTGTGCCCAGGATTGGAACCTGCAAACCCTGGGTCACTGAAATAGAGCATGCAAACTTAACCACTATGCCACTAGGCAGTCCTGGCAAGTAGGATCTTAATAGCAACTCAAACCAATAAGCATTTATGGCTTAACTGTGGATGCAGGAGGTGTCCCCAAAAGAGAATGCAAAAGAAGCAGCCCTTACAAGATCCAGAAAGTTCACTCCCCAAAATAGTCCAAGAAAGCAAAGGCTTCCCCTGCACAGGCAGTAGTCCTCCAACAAGGAATGAAGGTTAAGACGACAAAGACCCCTGATGGACTGGGACCCCTCATGGCAAACTCCCCTGAGAGCTGATATAGCCCGACAAAGACAGTACATCTCAGAACCTCAGTCTATTTGACTAGCTGCCGAGATGCACATTGGTACATGCATCATCTGGATGGTGGAGACCAAAGAGGTCACAAAGCCACTTATTAAGTCACAGAACAAGACAAAAGGAAAAAAACCTCATCTTATATGCACATTAACAGCTTTAACTATGCTTTGGGTTCCTTGGAGCCAGACTAATACCTAGAAGAGAGGTGCCGGGGTTGGGGATTTGTGTGTGCTTTACGGAGTACCACACTGCACAGACATTTTTTTAAGGTTGGTGGGGGACCTGTCATCATCTTTCCCATTCCGTGACCAACTTATTCTATCACAAGAGTCATCTTGAGGTGGCGAGTGCCCTAATGGCTTTTAACTGCTCAACCTGTGCCCACAAATTTTGTGGCCATTTTTGTCTTCCAATATGCCCCTTAGCTACAGTTTCCACCTCATATGCATACTGGGCCCTTTAGCAAAGTTTACTGCAGGCCCACCCAGACAACAGGCTATGGAGATGCCTGTGTCTTGCCCTATAGTTTTTTCCTTTTTATGACAAATGACACAGAGACAGAGACAAGGAAAAATAGTGACCATCTCTGGGAGGAGAAGGATCAATAAACCAATCAGTACTCAGTAGCTCACACTACATACTCTTAGCTAAAAGTCACCCTATTCGGGAGAATGCAGCCTAAGGGGCTACAGGTAGGGATCAAATTAGCATTTCCCATTGTTTCAGAATTTAGGCACTGCTGGTCAAAAGTATATTTATGCTGCAGCTAGAACCAGATCACAAAAATTTTGGGTATCCCTGAAACCAAGGCCCTCACAATGAAGGCCAAGCGGAGGCTTCCTTCTAATGGCCAATGTAATTCCCCTGAGGCTGATGGCAGTTTGGTAGGACCCTTAGCCACAAAAAGGAGTGCATCCCACATTTCTGCCTGACCATCTCTGACCAAAATGGAGTGCAACAGCATTTTCGTCCAACCATAGTTTTGGGACTCCCCCCCCACAAACATGACTATTATGAAGCCAAGCCTGCAGAACACAAAACAAATTTGGTAAGATTCTGCAGTTCTTTGTAAACATTTATAGCTTCTGAAACCTTTAGGTCAAAAGGTGGAGCTCTTGACTCTTGACTCTAAAGATTTCTTTCTTTCTCGGTTCAAAAGCTCAAAAGGACACCAAAGTAGCCACTGTAATTCTAAATTATCCTGGGTTATCTTGACAGCTGATTATGTTATCCCCATTTTAGGGGGCTTTTCCCAAGGTGGACACAACAAACAAGGTAATTTCTAGAGTTTGTTATGGTTGCTGAGAAACTCAGTCCCCAAAAGAGCCAATTCAATTCAGACAAATATTAACACACAATACAATTCTACGCATAACACAGACCAGAATACTAGCTAGTTTTCCAGAAGTAGCTCAGAACCAGTGCCAGGAGCTACCCAAAACCAGATTGCTAGGAGCAACTCTGCACCAGAGCAAAGACTTGCCTAGATCTAGGAGCAACTTTTATCCTGCCTCTAATTACCTTATGTGGTTCAGTCCCCAGGTTCAAGTCTCAGCCTGCCAAAATTCCTCAGAATACAAACTAAACCCATATCTCCAAGAAATCAAACCAGAGAGGTGAGGTAAGGGACAGTCGCTTTCTTAATGTTACTCACCCAGAGCTGAGAGACATCTTGATCCAGAAGCTGTTTCTTCCCCCAAAGGAAGAAAAGTGCCTTGGGGCCTGGAGCTCTGCAGCACAGAAACAGGAATCTAATCAGTCAAGCCTCTAGACAAAATTGTCTAGGTAACCACTTAGGGTTAATGAAAGGACCCAACCCCCCCTGGGGGTTCCAGAGCCTTGGGCAACCAGTCACAGGACCTTGTCACTTCATGGTCACTAATTTATTACCACAGAAAATTGGGGTTCACTTGCCCAATGCGCATAAACAAGACAATTAATTACAGCGTCAGCCTATGGGAAAGAGATCAGCTTTATTCTGCAAGATTGACCTTCAGGGAGAACAGGGGGTGTGTGCCCTCAGATCTGTCTCCCTGATTCAGGATTTGGGGTGAAATTTAAGAGATTAGGGAGAACAGACTAGCATTTATGACAGGGTTCTAAACATTTATGATGAAGTGGGGAAGGAATTTTAACACCAGATCTTCCTGAATGAGGGATACCTTGCTTCTTATAAGAGTCCTACTTTCAAGTTCCGGTCGTGTCCCAGTCCTTGGGTTCCATGGGAAAGAGAATCTTTGGCTCCACGGTCATTTCTGGTCAAGATTTCTTCTTTTGCCCATGCCCTGGTTACATGACTGCATATTTTCTGAAAAGCAATTCTTAGTCACTCTGTTGACAAGAGATGCGGTCAGTTGAACTGGTCCTGGAGGGCCCAAGGTTACAAAGAGAATGAGATGACAAAGGATCCTGAGTTCCACTTCAAATGCCAAAGGATTGTTGTCTATTGTTTTGTAGGGCAAAGGGGTATGGCATGAGGCCATTAAACTGACTTTAAATTCTAAAGAATAACAGACAAAATCCCTATTCATTAGTTAGAAGGGAATAGATATTTCCACCAATTGAAAAAAAAGTCTAAGATTTTATGAGTGATTTCTTCAAGGAAATATAGTAAAATAACTTTGTTAATCCATTAACTGAAGACTCTTGGAAGCTTATTTTTAACTCGAGTTTTCTTTAGTTTAAGAATAACAACTCAATACGCCTGATTGGGTTACCCCTTCCTTGCACAACCTGTGATTTCTCGACAGGAGGTAAATTGGAACAATTACAGAGCTCACCTGATTTGTTTCCCTTTTTCAGGGATTACTGTCCTGTCCTACATTATCCTTTGTCTGAAAAGTATTGTTCCATGTATTTTCTTCTTTTTGTTGTTAAGATGAGAGGTAAAACCAGTCTCTGTAATTACATCATAATCAGTAGTGGAAGTACTGAAAACTGTTTTTGAGGTATCCCAAAAACCTATTTCTCCAGCTGTAAAATTTAGGCCACTTATAGTGATTGCTGATGTATTTAGATTTACTTCTATCATATTACATGTTCATATTTATATTTTCTGATTTATTAAGCTTTCCCCTCTTTTATGTGCTTTACATCTCTTCTTTTTGCCTAGTTATTTAACAATACATTGTTTTCAATAGACTTTTCAAAAAGACCAAAGAAAAATCAATATCTTTACTCACTTATGGAAAAATCCAACAATACTTTAATTATGATCACAGTATTCTAGTTCTACCCTGTTTTATTTCCTAAAAATTAGAAAAATTATTTCCTAAAAATTATTATTGGTGTTTATGCAGTCAATGATTGTTTAGATGTAACCACATATTTACAACAGCATTCTTCTTTAAGACTTCCTTAAATTTGGGCCTTCAGCTGTTTGTTCTTTCATATAAAGTAAAGTACTAACATCTATTATAACAAGGATCTTTTAATAATAAATTATCTCAGTTTTTTTCCAGTTAAAATGTCTTTATTTCAAAATCGTTAAGAATAAACAAAAAGCACCTGACAGATTCCAGTCATATGGGCACTGACTTTCCTCCTTCAGGAACTCACTGATTCCCCAGGAGACCTCTTCAGGCCAGCCTGCTCTTCTCACTCCCAAGGACAACTCCGTTTCTCACCTCCAGCCCAGACTACACTTCCTGTTGTCTACTGATAGAGGCCAGTGAAGAATCTCTTCTCCTCTCTGTCTTTGCAACCAATGGTTGCGATGTGAGTGCTGAAGAGGCTTGTGTATGACCAAGGTGGACGAGTATTATGCACTTCTCAGACAGAAGCAGAGAATGGTTACCAAGGAGAGTAAGCAACTAAATATGTCCTGTCCTCCACTTCAGAAGGCAAACTTATTAAAGCTATTTTCTATATATCATCATTAACTTCTCTTATTCACCCATCCTCCTACTCCAGTATAGTTTCTGGGGATTAATTCTACCAAATCAACTCTCCCAGAGGTCACCAATGGTTTACTAGTTTCAGAGTCTTTATAATTTTACATATTCATTTTAATTTAGCATTGTTCTGGGCAAGGGTTGTCTAGCTGCTTCTGAGATATTTTCTATTTCATCTTGAGGTCAGTACCAAAATAGGAAAGTAAAAATGGAAACATAATGGGCCTGTACCATTATTTTCCATCATTTTCGATACACCATTTTTTTCTTTCTCCACTCAACTTTCTTAGAAAGCTGTCCTGGCATTTGGATGCACTGAGACAAAAGGAAAACAAATGTCGGTCTGAATAGGATGAAAGAAATAAAGTGAATCCCCAGGTGAAAAAAATGACAATGGGAGTTCTTCTCTTCTCTTATCACCCTTCCACTCCTCCAGTGTGGTTTCTGTTCATTAATTCCACCAAACCAGCTCTCACGAATGTCAGTTCTGTTTCCCCATTTGCTGGATGGTTTCAATCCATAGAGCAGCTTAGTGACATTCAACATGGTACTAATCAAAATAATGATAAATTATCATTGTAAGTAATTAAATATGTCATGATTTGAAGTAAATAAAACATTAAACATATTAATATGATTTGTCAATATATTAAATCCATGAAATCTATCCAGAGGCAACATATTTCCAAAAGGGAAAATGATGCGGAGAAAAAATAATCCACACTCTATTTTAGGGCAGACCTTATTTCTCGCCTCCACTTCAGAAGGCAAACTTTTCAAAGCTATTTTCTATATATTGTCATTAACTTTTGGTATTCACCCGTCCTCCCACTCCAATATGATTTCTGGTGATTAATTCTACCTAATCAACTCTCCCTGAGATCAATGCCATCTATTTCCCAAGTGTGGTGGGCAGTTTCCATCCACATTTTCATGGGCATGTTGAGTCTTCTAAGCAGTTTCAGTCTTTAAACATGGTCTTCTCACCTTTCTCTCTCATCCTGTTAGCACATGGCTATTCCACCTATTTTCTTTGAGGCTCTTCCCTCCCTTTTAAAGTTGAAGGTCCTAGGAATCAATTTTAAGTCGTTTTCTCATTCCATACTCTCTTGCCATGTGACCACTTCCCTCCCCACACTTTACAGTTCATGGAATTGCTTGTAAATTGCAAATGGAACTATCCAGTGGACACTTGCACTTAGATATCTACCAGGCAAATAAAGAGAATATCTACTGCTTTTGTTCTTATATCCTGACATGACTCAATCCAGCTTCTGCTGATAGAATTCCATTTTTTCCCTTCTTCTCATTATAGCATTAAACCTGACTGATATTTATTTCTAATATTAATTAGTATTAATTTTAAAAATAATTAATATTTAATTATCAATCAACTGATTATTGCTTTTAGGTTACTTTCCCTACAAAAGTCAAACATATGAGAAAGCAGGAACTATATTTGTTATGTCCACCTCAGCATCCTGAGGGCAACATACAACCTGGCTTAGAGGAAGTCCATTTTTACTTCTAGCTTGAACATAACAATGATGGGTATATGAATTGTGTCATCCATTCTTTAACTAGGTTACACACTCAAGTGTGGTGTTTCTTTTTTAAAGAATAAAGAAATACAAGGTATTTTCTATACTAAAAATGTAATGAACAAAGAAAATAATAAATTGACTAAATATAAAGAATATATTTTGTTATATTAAACCACAATGTAAAGGTACACATATTATTATATGAACAAAAATAATTTAAATATTATAAATAATTAAATAAATTATTTAAATAGATCAGCATGGTCATCAGTATGAGACTAGTGTCCACAGGGTTAAATGCAATATTCATTAATACACTTGAAAACATTTTACAAACTTGAATGAATTCAGGTCAGGATTACAGCAGAACTGAGTTTTGTTGACATGGCAGAACATGTGGAAGTGTGACATTAGTCAGTGAGAATCATTTCCATGTTGAATAAAGTGTCATTCCTCACTCCTTAACCTTGCAAGTTTGTTGATGAAGAGAAGGATCTCATGATTTCTGCTCTGACAATATCCCAGGCACAAGGGCTGTATTTCTTCTCTTGCAGATACAGAGTAATTCTTTGGAAGTATTTCCTCACAGCCAGCATGGACTCCTCATTCATCAGGGGAGTCTTTTCCACCCCCACCTCCTGGGTCAGACAGGCTTTCAGGTCAGTCAGCTGCTAATCAAATCCAGTGTAGAATTTGTCCAGGAGGGTCTCATCCCAGGCAGCAGACGAGCCCTCTGTGCTGAAGAGGTGGGAGATCTCCTGGATCATCTCATGGACCACAGAGACGGCTTGAGCCTTCTGGAGCTGGTTTCCATCGAACACCTCTTGGGGAAATCCAAAGTTATTTCTGTCCTTCAGGCAGGAGAAGGGGGAGATTCTCCTCATTTGTTCCAGGAGCATCAAGACCCTTGTGTTGCCCAGGCTGTGGGTGTGAGGCAGGTCACAGCCCAGAGAGCAGATGGAGTGGCAGCTGAGCACCACCAGGGCCGTCAGGAAGGAAAAGGGTAGGGATATTGGGGATCTTGCAGATGCTGCTGGTCTGGCTGAGGTGGGTGACCTGTGACCCTTGTCTCTGGGTTCTCTGAAGACCTTCCTTTGTGCATGTGTCTTAAATATGGCCCATGTGAGTTTCCATTTTCTGAATGTTTCCCTTACTTTCTACTTCTGTTTTTGCTTTCCTTTATGCACTTTCTACATGGGTTTAGAACAGTGTTTCTCAACCATATATTTCTTTTGATTATTCCTTCCTGCCTCCAGAGTCTTTTTAGATGTTTTGCTAATTGAACCCCCTAAGAAAACTTAGTAACACAGATATATGGTGTATCTGTTTATGTTCTCTCTATATATGTCTACTTTATAAAGAGAAAATGAAAGTACAAACTTTACTCATTTTATTCAATGCAAGATTAAAGATGACCTAAAATTTTAAGGTAAAAGTTAAATTTAGAAGCTATTGACATTTAACATAACTTTATAACTAAGTTTGCAGAGAGATTTTAATGTAATATATTTACTCATATAAATAGCAATGTATCATTTACATATTCTAATTAAAATTTTATATAAATACATAAGCATAATATCAATATTATGATATACTTAGAAATCTTTCTGAACAGCTAAAAACAATTGAAAATGCAAATTATTTTCTTAACATGTGTTTTTAGGTACTTAACTTTTGCTTCATATCAAAAAGTAATTTTAACTTCATTAGCTGCTAGATGCTCTGACAATATTTTTTCTTTTCTGCAACTGACATAGTTATTTATGGTTGTGTAACTTTAGTAGAATTAACTGATAAAATATAAACTATTTGCTTTTAATTCTCAAAGTCCACCTCACACAAAGAAGCGCTGAGGTTTAAACGTAAGCAACATCCACGGAAAGCCCATGTCAGTTCATAAGTAAGTGAAGGCCACCTCTCACAATATGATTTTGAGATCAAGCAAATGATGGAAGAAAAGTTCTCTAGTGAGCTATCTATTTATAATGCTGATCTTGAATATATTTTGTATATCTCCCATGAGCTCAATGTCAAGGTTTCTTATATGATGCACAAGAAAACCCAATGAGAAAAATGAATACTAAGGAATAAGATTTTGTTGGACAGGGTTGAGCTTTGGAGGTGCTATAGTTTGTGTCCCCCCGAATTTATATCTTGAAATCCTAATGCTTGATGAGATGGTATTAGGAGGCGGGGCCTTTGGGAGGTGCTTAGCTCATAAAGGCCCAGCCCTGAGTGGAATGAGTGGCATCCTGCCCTTATGAAAAAAGGCTACAGAGAGATCCCTGGCTCCTTTCAGCTTGTGAGGACACAATGAGAAGTCTGCAATCCATAAGTAGGCCGTCACCCGAACTTGCTGCAGCCAGGATCTTGGACTTCCAGCCTCCAGAACTGTGAGCAATAAATTTCTGTTTTTCTAAGCTACCCAGTCTGTGGTATTTTGTTGTATAGGAGCCTGAACTAGACTAAGACAGTATGTATGAGACCATCATTGACAAATCAGCTCATTAGTAACTGGACTCTGTTATTCACTGTGTTATCCTCAGCACCAGGCCCAGTGTAATCACTCAATAAATAATTTTTACTAAAGCAGTTTCTCAGATTTTCTCTTCCTACTGGAAGGTGTTCATGAATGACCAAGCTATTTTGCTTCATCATGGCCACATATGCTAGGATTATAAGAGAAAATGGCTAATATTTCTACTCTGCTCTTACTGAGTGTCAATATAGCCTACTGAGGTCATTGCTAAAGCTGCTAGGATCCTAGGTTCTTCAAGAGACTCTGGGAATTCAAACTGCAACATAGCACAATTTCAGCTTTTGCCTACCACTATATTAAACTCACAATTATTACCTCATCTCTAATTTGCCCTCTGCTTTGTCATAATAGAAAACAGCTAGCCTGGTGTCATACACAGAGCCACATATCTAAACTCACACTCTTCCTAATTCACACAGCTCACAGTAACCAGACAATTTAACACATTACTTTTGAGGTGGGCAGTTGCCTATGTCCCCCAAATTATCAATCCACCTTTCCTGCCCTTGTCAAGTATGGACAAAATCCCCAGAATGTGTGCAAACTGTAAATAGTTGTGACATAATTTTTCCACCACCCAGAAACCTAGGCTTCAAATCATTTGATAATCTTTAGATGACACTGTTAGAAAGTCAGGTGTCTATATGAGGATAGAAATTCTAGAATGGATGAAATTTTTTTAAATAGACAAAGAAATTTTATTATTCATTATTTTTCATGATTCAATTAAGCTTTTATATCACTGAATAAGTAAATGATCTAAGTTCTAAAATGAACATAGGGATTTGCATAGTAGATGAGTGAGTCTTCTTTCCAAAAAATGTATGTTGCAAAATTCAATATGTTTTAGTAGTTTATCCAGTCAACACATTTTTATTGGATTTTGGGTTCAATATAATCATCAAACCCTGAGAATACAAGGCAATTTTGCCCAAACCATAATTCTCAGTCTATCAAACATTGGAAAATGAGCTTTTTTTTTTGTTCACTTGAGATTGTATTGGGAATTTTTTCATATTCCCTTTTTATGCCGTATTTTACCCCTGGATTCCTTTTATTTTCATCTTCAGGTTAACCTCAATAGAGGGATGTGAATATGATCAAAAAAATGAACTAAAATTGTTTGTATATATTGTTTACAAGACCAGATATCTTTATTTCTCATGTCACTTTTCCTAGAAAGTAAAAGTCTTCTGATTTTGCATTCCAATGCATGGGAATAAAAATAAAATAAATGTATGTCTAAATGTAATAAAAATATAAGAGGGAACACAAAGGAAATTAGAGAATATCTTCAGACAAATGAAAGTGAAAACACAACATATCAAAACTTATGTGATGCAGTGAAAGTAGTGCTAAGAGGGAAAGTTACAACTGTAAATGCTTATATTAAAAAAAGAAGAAATATCTGAAATCAATAACATATCTTTACACATTAAGGAAATAGAAAAAGAACAAACTACACTCATAGTTAGCAGATGGAAGGAAATAATAAATACTAGAGCAGAAATAAAGGAAATAGAGAATAGAAAATCAATAGAAAAAAATCAATGAAACTAAGAGTTGGTGTTTTGAAAAGAGCAACAAAATTGAGAAGCCTTTAATTATAGTAACTAAAAAAAAGAGAGAAGACTCAAATGACAAACACCAAAAATGAAAGAGGAGACATTACAACTGATCCCACAGAAATACAAAGGAGCAAAAGAGATGACTATGAACAATTACACACCAATAAATTGAAATATAGAACCTGCCAATACTGAATCATGAAGAAATAAAAATCTGAACAGATTCATAAACAGCAAGGAAATTGAATCAATAATTAAAAACCTCCCAACAAAGAAAAGCCCAGTACTAGATGGCTTCACTGGAAAATTCTACCAAACACTTACCAAATTAACACCAATCCATCTCAAACTCTCCCAAAAAATTGAAGAGGAGAGAACACTTCCAAACTCATTTTATGAGGCAAGCATTACACTGATATCAAAAGCAGACAAAAATACTACAAAAAAAGAAAACTATAGATGAATATGCCTGATGAATATTTATGCAAAAATCCTCAGCAAGATATTAGCAAACCAAATTCAGCAATAGATTAAAAGAATTATACACCATGACTAAATGGGATTTACTCCTGGAATGCAAAGAGTTTTTTTTTTTAATGATGATCATTCCTTTTTTTTTTCTTTGAGGAAGATTGGTCCTGAGCTAACATCTGTTGCCAATCTTCCTCCTTTTTTCCTTTTTTCTCCTCAAAGCCCCAGTAGATAGTTTCATGTCATAGTTGTAGATCCTTCTAGTTGCTCTATGTGGGACGCTGTCTCAGCATGGCTTGATGAGCAGTGCATAGATCCATGCCCAGGATCCAAACTGGTGAGCCCCAGGCTACTGAAGGGGAGCATGAGAACTTAACTGCTACACCACTGGGCTGGACCCTGCAAAGATGTTTTAGCATAGAAAAATCAATCAATGAACTACATCACATTGACAAAATGAAAGGAGAAAACCATGTAATCATCTCAATTGATGCAGAAAAAGCATTTGACAAGTTTCAACACTCTTTTATGACAAAAACACTCAACGAACTAGGAGTAGAAGGAAATTCCCTCAACATGATAAAGACCATATATGAAAAACCCACAGTTAACATTATACTCAATGGTGACAAACTGAAATATTTTCCTCTAAGACTGGGAACAAGCTGAGGATGCCACTCTCACTACTTGTATTCAACATGGTACTTGAAGTCCTAGCCAGAGCAATTAGGCAAGAAAAAGAAATACAAGCCATCCAAATTGGAAAAGAAGTAAATTTATCTCCGTTCCCATATGACACAATCTTATATACAGAAAACCCTAAGATTACACACACACGCAAATTGTTAGTACTAATAAATGAATTAAGCAAAGTTGCAGGAGACAAAATACACACAAAATCAGTTGTGTTTCTGTAACTAACCATTAGCAATCAAAAAATGAAATTAAGAAAATAATCCCATTTACAATAGCATCAAAAGGAAATAAATACTTAGGAATAAACTTAACCAAAGAGATGAAAGACTTGTACACTGAAAACTATCAAACATTGCTGAAAGAAATTAAAGAACAGACAAATAAATGGAATGACATCTTGTGTTCCTGGATTGGAGTTAATATTGTTAAAATGTTCATACTACCCAAAGTGATGTACAGATTCAAAGTAGCTTAAATTCATTTTTTTTAGATGGATCTTGACTGTAGTGATAATTACCTACCCGCATCCTGTGATTCTTTGGGGACTCCTCACAAAAAATGACAAGTCATCATTTGTTTCCCGGTATCTCCCTCTATTTCCATGGGTCAGTGGGCTCCATTTCAATTTGATTTCTGGTGATTCACAGATGGCCGCCAGAGGGCCCGCAGAGGGCCTTTCCTGATGCCCTGTGTCAGACACTCAGACTTGGGGGCTTTGGTCTCAGTTGGTGGGGCTTCTCGACCCTTTGGTCCCTTTGGTCCTTAGGAACCATCTTTGTGCCACTTTAATAGTGAGTAAGAAATCTCCCTTTCAGTGGCCCTGACTGCTGAGGAGGGAGCTTGGCTGCCACCTGGCAGGGGACGGACATGTTTCTGAGGGAGCGAGCACAGAACCTGGCATTTTCTGCTCTTTCTCCTGAGTTTTGTGCTTTCCTTTCACACAGAAACTTTAGCAAGGCCACTTTTACACTGAATCTGTTTCCCAAGGCTCTTTCCTTACTTACTTAAAAAAAAAAATCAACTAAAACCATAGTTTACATTAGGGTTCACTCGTTGTGTCGTACTTTCCATGGGATTTGACAAATGCATAATGACATGTACGCACCATTATAGTATCATATAGAAAAGTTTTCTTGCCCTAAAAATCCCTTGCGCTGCACCTATTCATCTCCCTCCCCAAACTTTAGCAACCACTGATCTTTTTATTGACTTCATACTTTTGCCCTTTTCTAGAATGTCATACAGATGGAATCATACAGTATGTAGCCTTTCAGATTAGCATCTTTCACTTGGTAGTATTCATTTAAGCTTCCTTTATGTCTGTGGATAGCTCATTTCTTTGTAGTACAGAATGATATTTGGTTGTCTGGATGTAGCACAGTTTATTTATTCATTCACCTATGAAGGACATCTTGGTTGTTTCCAAGTTTTGGCAATTATAAATAAAGCTGCTATAACCATCCCTGTTCAAGGTTTTGTGTGGTCATAAGTTTTCATCTCATTTGGGTAAATCCCAATGAGCACAACTGCTAGATTGTATGGTAAGAGTATGTTTACTTTTGTCAGAAACTGCCAAACTGTCTTCCAAAGTGGCTGTACCATTTTGCATTCCCACCAACAGTGAATCAGAGTTCCTGTTGCTCCACATCCTCACCAGCATTTAGTGTCATCAGTGTTCTGGATTTTAGCCACTCTAATAGATGTGTGGTGGAATCTCATTGTTGTTTTAATTTGCGTTTCCCTAATGATGTATGATGAGCAACTTTTCATGTGCTTATTGCCATCTGTATCTCATCTTTGGTGAAATGTCTGTTTGAATCTTTTGCCCATTTTTAATTGTTTTTTTTTTTGTTATTGTTGAATTTTAGGAGTTTTCTGTATATTTTGGATAACAGTCCTTTATGAGATCTATATTTTGCAAATATTTTCTCCTAGTCTATGTCTTGTCTTCTCATTGTTGCGACAGTGTCTTTCACAGAGCAGCAGAAGTTTTTAATTTTAATGAAATCCAACTTATCACTTTTTACTTTCATGGATCGTGTCTTTGGTGTATCTAAAAAGTCATTGCGAAATCCAAGGTCAACTGGATTTTTGGTATCTTTTTTTGAAACAAGATTAATCATGAAGACAACTGGCTCTTGATTTCCACTCTGACAACCTCCTACTTACATTCACTGTGTTCCTTCTCTTTAAAATAAAAACTGGTTCCTTGAAGTACATCTTCACAGCCAATAGGAAGTACTGGCCTCTGGAATTTCTTTTACTTTTTTCTCCTGACTAACAGATCTCCAGGTCTCCCAGCTGCTGACCAAGTCCAGTGAGGAATTTCTCCAGGAGAGTCTCCTCCACTTCACAAACAAGCTTCCCAGGATAATTTTCTAAACATGGTGCCCCTAGTTCTCATACTTGTGTTTCTTTTTCAGCCTACTCCCATCTGGTTTCTGTCCCATTATTTCTACTAACCAAGAACCTACTGAGGTCACTAGCGGCGTCTGTTTTCAGCTCCACTGGGACAGTTCAGTCTGCACCTGCCCTGCAAGCACCACTCTATCATTTAAACACACTTCTTCCCTTCAGTAGTCTCCCCGTTCTTTGTCCCCATGTGTGTTTCTAATGGCACTGGCCACTCAGCCTCAGTGCCTATTGCAGACTCTCCTTGGCCCTACCTTTAAATGTTGAAGGTCTACAGGACTATGTGTAGGTCCTCTTCTCGTCATCCACTTTATTTATACGTGACCACATCCATTCCTATGCCCTCCTGCCTAGATATTCAATGAGGAATCCCAAATTAATACGTGCACCCATGGCATTGGTTGTTCATTCTAGACCCACATGCCCAGCAGCCCACAAGACTTCTGCACTTAGATATCACCCAGACACCCTAGAAAGTATATCTTTTTTCTCTCCAAAATTATTTATATCTAAAGCTTATGATGTAAGAACATCATTTTCCTTTACTTCTTTGTGTATTTTTAATATAATTGAAATTTTAAAATTTATAATCTTTTTATGTCTGTTTCCCTGCAGGATTGAAAAATTCAATAGAGAAAGTATTGTGTTAGATTTATTCACCTGTGTTTCTTGAAGGCAATTCAATAATCTACCACTTTGATACTCAATTCATATATATGACAGGAACTGAATGAATGTGTAGTTAGATATTACTATCTGTTCTTTGATTTGGTTTAGAAAACCAGGGTTTAGATTTAGGTTTGAAGGATAAACAGACTCAAGAAGTTGTCTTTTATAAGATTTTTATTTATTTATTTATTTTTTTGCTGAGGAAGACCGACTCTCAACTAACATCTATTGCCAATCCTTCTCCTTTTTTTCTTTTTTTTTTCCCCCAAAGCCCCGGTACATAGCTGTATGTCATAGTTGCACACCCTTCCAGTTGCTGTATGTGGGGCGCGGCCTCAGTATGGCTGAAGAAGCGGTGCGTTGGTGCGCGCCCAGGATGCGAACCTGGGCCGCCAGTAGCAGAGTGCACGTACCTAACCGCTAAGCCATGGGGCCGGCATATAAGAATTTAATAAACAAAACAAAATGCAAATTTAATAAAATGGAAAGGTCAACATGTTTTCTAAATTTTAATACAATATAAAGGCAAATATCTTTTATATGAAGGTATAAATATAAATATGTTAAGATATAAAAATAAATATCAATAAATAAACAAATAATAAATAAAAATATCAGGACAGTCATCTCTTAGGCACTGATGCCCCGGGGATCTGAATATTTTTAACATATTCTTGTTTAATACAACTGACAAAATATTTACTAAATTAAATTCAATAAATTCTGTGACTAAAGCAGAAATAACAGCCTTTGAAATGACCAAAGACATGTGCAAGGGTGACATGGCACATTAGTCAAGGAGAATCATTTCAAGCTGACCCCAGGTCTCCATCCTTCATTCTTAACCTTTCTTGCAAGTTTGTCAATGAAGAGAAGGATCTCATGATTTCCACTCTGACAATCTCCCAGGCACAGTCACTGTATTTCTTCTCTTTCAGGTAGAGATGGATTCCCCGGAAGTACCTCTTCACTGCCAGTGTGGGGCCCTCAGTTCCCAGGGCAGATTCTTCCTCTCCCGTCTCCTGCACCAAACAGGTGTCCAGGTCTTCCAGCTGCCGATAGAGTCCAGTGCAGAGGTTGTCCAGGAGGGTCGTGTTCCAGGCAGCAGAGGAGCGCTCTGTGTGGAAGAGGTTGAAGATCTGCTGGAGCATCTCGTGGAGGACAGAGATGGCCGGGGCCTTCTGGAACTGGCTGCCATCCACCATCTCCTGGGGGAAGCTGAAGTCTTTCCTGTCCTTCAGACAGAAGATGGAGGAGGTTCTCCTCATTTGGCCCAGAAGCACAAAGTTCTTCCTGCTAACCAAGACATGGTTCTGAGGCAGTTCACGGCCCAGAGATCTGCCAGGGCCATAGCTGAACACCACCAGGGCCGTCAGTAGAGAGAGCAGGAGGGCCATGGGGAAAACGAGGGTGCTGCTGACCTGGCTGAGCCAGGCTTCTGGTGAACCTTGGACTGAGGTTCTCTGATGACATTCTTTCTAAGCATGGCCATTAAATAGGGAACACACAAATTTTCATTTTCTAAACATTTCTCTACTTTTAATTCCTTTTTTGTTTTCATTTATGTATTCTCCTTATGGTCTAAGAAGATGTCATCAATCCAAACTCTTAATTTTGCAATAGAAATTTAATTTTCCCAGTAAACTTCAGATTTGCCAATCCAAATGGATACTCATCAAATGAGAAAGGTCTTTGTCCTAAAGTCAGAAGTGATGTAGGTATGTCAATACTCACATATACACACATTCTTTTTCATATGTAAATATTGTTCTTCTCTGTCTAGGACACATTTGTAGCCCTGCTCTTAGGCTCCATTTTACCCTCCTTACTTTACATAGGAGGTCAGGCTCCCTCAACCCTAATGGTCTCTGTATTTGTTGAGGGATTTACCAGACCACCTTTGACAATTAACCTCTTTAGAACCAAGGACTGGGTTTCATTTACTGTTTGATTTACAGGAAAGGCTGATGATTATGAGCGAATGAGCTTCTCCAATGTTTCTCTTCCTTCTAGAACTCATTGATGCAGGTCCATGTGGTTATGCTTCACTGGGTCCACAAGGTCAGAACTAACGTAGACTTTGTCCTTTCTTTCTACCATTTCTTACTGGAGGCCTATAGTGCTCCTCAGGCTGTGCCAGCAGGAGTCTTGGTTCTTTTCAGGAGCATATGGCTGTGGAGATTCTAATTCCAAGATAATTTATTTTCCCAGCACCACCTCACTCACAAGGAGGATGGCACATCTCGTACCACCCTCTCCTCTAGAGTGACAGAGTCCTCCTCTTGAAGTCTCCTGGACTCATGCCCTGAGGGCAGGCTCACCACTTCCTGAGGACTTCAACATTTCTTTACTGTGGAAGGGCTTGTTTCTTTGTTGACAAAATAATTAATCCTTCAGGACCCTCGCCCTTTCTCCTAAAGTGTCTGTGTAGGACCCTAGTTCTCAGTGGTGATCTCTGCTCTCCTGACCTGAGTCCCCAGGTATCAAAAGTGTCACCAGCCCTCAGGTGCTGATAGCACACTTTGTTTTGTCTAAGGAGGTGGAGGAATTACCAAGGTGTAATCATCTCCCCTTTAGTCGGCAATAATTTTTATTTTGTGGAGTACAGATTTCACTATTCAACTCTTTCACTTAAACTATTGAACACTTGCTATGCTGGAAGTTTCTGAACTGGGCACATGGGATTCAATGATAATATTGTCTCTCATTAGAAGCTTATGTTACAGAAACTAATGACCTTTGGTTGTTCATCAGTCAGTGGATTTCATTGGGCTTCTTTGTTCCTCTGTCTCTGTCTCCCTCTGAGAACACAGGGCAGTGAAGGCCAGGCTCCTACATCAGGGAGAAATAGTTTTCCTTTCTTTACTCTTTCATGATCTTCTCATTTAAAATTTTTGTATCTTTTTTTTCTCTTAGTGGCTCAGTGGTCAATATTTGCCTTGCTGCTCCTGAATTACATTCTAATTCATGATGAAGTGAGAACAATAAAGGAAGTAAAAGAAAGGCAAACATGCTGCAACCTCTATCATTTTCAAGACTTCAGATGTTTTGTTTTTCATTTCAAGTGTCCTAGAAAGTAAAGTTCGACAGTGGTTTTGCTGGCAAAAAGAAAATAAATGTAAGTCTGAATGTCAGGAAAGTAGACTAGGGAAGTGATTTTCCACTGACAAAATGACATATTCTGAGTTAGCAAAATTCAGTGCAGCTGAATTGGGGACCAGGGTATGGCAGAGGGGAAGAATGAAGGCCAATATTGAATAACACAAAGGCAGGACAATGGCTGCTTCTGCCAGACACTCAAAGACCAACTCCTGGGTCAATGGCCTATCTTCAGCTTTGCAAGATCAGTCATATGATTTTTCTTTCATTTAATCCACGTGTGATCAGCTCTGAGGAGAGAAGGAAGAAGTCACACCAACCAACTCACAGAGACTGGCAACCAGAACCCCAGTTGCTAGAACACTCACCCTGTCTGGCAGGGTAGTGGATAGCAGCCCTTGCCTGAGCACTCCATCAGTTGATAAATTCACTCAGGCAATGAAAAGATTGCCTCAAGAAATCTAGAACTAAAAGAAAGGGAATTAGAATGTTCCAAATGATTCTGATCTTAATCTGGATAATAGTAATCATGATATTTATCATCCCAGTCCTTGGGTTCCATGGAAAGGAGGATTTTTGGTTCACCCATCTTTTCAGGTCTAGATTTCTTCTTTTGCCCATGCCTTGGTTACATAACTTTGCATATTTTCTGAAAGGCAACTCTTAATCACTCTGTTGATAAGAGATGGGGTCAGTTGAACTGGTCCTGGAGGGCCAGAGGTTACAAGGAGAATGAGATGACAAAGGACCCTGAGTTCCACTTCAAATGGCAAGGAATTGTTGTCTATTGTTTTGTAGGTTAAAAGAGTGTGGTATGAGTCCATTAAACTGACTTTAAAATCTAAAGAAAAACAGACAACATCCCTATTAATTAGTTAGAAGGGAGTAGATTTTTCTGTAAATTGAAAAAGTAGTCAAAGATTGTATCAGTGATTTCTTCAATGAAATATAGTAAAATAACTTTATTAACCCATTAACTGCAGACTCCTGGAAGCCTATTTATTTTTAACTCCTGAGTTTTCTTGTGAGTTTAAGAATAAACAAAAAGCATCTTACAGATTCCAGCCATATGGGCTCTGACCTTCCTCCTTCAGGAACTCACTGATTCCGTGGAGCCCTCTTCAGGCAGCCTGCTCTTCTCACTCCCAAGGACAGCTCCGTTTCTCACCTCCAGGCCAGACTGCACTTCCTGCTGTCTACTGATAGAGTCCAGCGAAGAGTCTCTTCTCCTCTCTGTCTTTGCAACCAGTGGTTGCGATGTGAGTGCTGAAGAGGCTCATGTATGACCAAGATGGATGAGTATTATGCACGTCCCAGACAGAAGCAGGGAATGCTTTCAAAAGGCTACTTACCAAGGAGAGTCTGGCTTTAGCTCCAGACTCAGCCACACTGCTTAGTATTGTTGTCTTTATTTATTTTTCTAGCCTCATCCTATTAAAAATTCATAAAATAAAACTGTAGGATTGAAGTAAACATATTATTAAAATCAGCATTAATTGTAAAAATGATATTTTTAGCAGTAATATAACAATGTTCTTTGGTTATTTTTTGACCCTAACCTTAGGAAGATTTCCAAACTCTAAGTGTACCTACGTACTGCAGTATGTACCAACTGGAAAGAAAAGAAAGAGGATTGATCCATCAATGTCCTCTTTCCAATTGCCTAAATTAAATAATTGAATTTTCACAAAGGTCTTTGTTGCTTTTAGAAATTGTGATCTTCCAACATGCACGTTACTCATACATGTTCTTCTGGGGAGGCTCTACCAGCTTGTGGCTACATGTATTCAAATCCCTGCATGTGTCCCTCCTATTCAGGCATTGTTTTATGTTGTTTGCTTTTAAAGGAGGCTGCATCATGACCCTAACTTAGGAGATTCCTTGGATTGCATTGGCCTCAGGAATAATTTTCCCTGCAAGCAATGACTTGCTGTGTCCAAGGGAGGGAAGAGAAGTTTGCAGCTGGCACCAGAGTAACCCTCCTCCCTTCTGATACTCTGCAGGCTGCTGTGCTGTCAGTGTCACCCATGCTGGGGACACTGCTATTGGCCAAGTCTCCATGGGAGAACAATGTGCTCTCAGCATCCACTTCAATCTTCTGATCCTCTGAATCAGAATGTTCTGGAGAAACACTTGACTCAGTGCTGCCCATTGTATCCTTCCATCTCCTGAGGACCTGCCGCTGTTCCAGTGAAGGCTTTCATCTCTGTTCTCCTTCCAAGTTCTCAGGCTGCTGCTGACTCAACTCCATGTTTCCTGTGCTTCAGGGTTTTGAGCAAATGGGGGTCCTGAGCCTGGTGCTGCCTCCTCCTAGTGGAATCAGAACGTGGAAGCGCCTAAATAGAGGCACAGATGAGCTCCTGGAGTCTTTACCAGCTCATCGGGTGTAGACATGTGGGCAGGGTTCCCTCTGGTATTTACTGTGTTTCTGTGCGAGGCTGGACAGTCTTGACCTGCAGCGCGCAGCTCTGCGTGGGCAGAGAGGGGGGAGGCAGGGCCCGGTTCATACTCATTCCCTGAGCTTACAGGACCCAGCGGTCCCCAGCTGGCGCTGCACTGTGACCTCCTGTCACTGCGCCCAGGGATCCAGGGCGGGGACCATGGATGCCTGTGCCCCTTCTCCAGGTGCGCTGCCCAGGCACCTGCCTGTGCTGGGCGGGCGGGTGATTAGTGCCCTCCGCTGGCAGCTCTGGGACCCCAATCCCTTCACACCTCCTTCGCCTCAGTTCTCCAATACTTTGGAATATATAACAAATTAATAACTTCTGGATATGATCAGGATATGGCTACAAAGATTTTTCTGGGCAAGGTGGGAATATGGAGCCAAATCATACCATTTTTGCCCACAGAATATAAAAGACATGAAGGACACTTAAATGCATATTACTAAGTGAGAGAAGCAAATCTGAAAAGGCTGCCTGCTGTGTGATTCCACCTTTTTGATGTTCTGGAAATGGCAGATCTATGGCGGCAGTAAAAAGGTCAGTGGTTGCCAGGGGGTGGGTGATGAATAGGAGGAGCACAGAGGGTTTTAGGGTAGAGACACTGTAATGATGGCTATATCACTATACATTCCTCCAAACCCATAGGAGATACAGCACCAAGAGTGAACCTAAATATCAACTGTGGACTCTGGGTGATAACGATGTGTGAATGTTGGTTCATCACTTGTAACAAATGTTGCATCTGATGGGAGATGCTGATAATGGGGAGTCTGCATGTGGAGGGGCAGGGAGTGTGTGGAGATTCTCTATACCTTCTGCTTTCACTTTTGCTGTGAACCAAAAACTCCTCCAAAAAACAAAGGACATTTTTAAAAAATATACAAAAGCTCAGGAAACGAGCTTCTTCCGGTATTATGTTCGATTCTTTCCAAGAACGAGCCTTTTTTTAACTGTGGAGAAAATGCTCCAAGGGGACAGATCTGCCTAGAATAGAAGCTGGGTCTCCAGACTTGGTCCCTGTCTTTGTCCATCTTGGCCAGCAGGGGGCACTCTTCCGTTATAAATGTTTTAACAGCCCCAGAGCAAAATGGATCCAGCTTTCTATTTCCTTTTTGCCACAGCTAGTGTCACAGCATTGCAACGTTTCCAAAAATATTCACAGGGAGGAAAAAAAAAAGGCCTCTCATATGAGAGTTTCTGAAAAACCTAAAACTTCCACTCATCTTTTGCTTTCAGTTTGTGGCTTTGTACTCTTAAGGGGAAATTGACACCAGAAACCGTAATGGAAAGGAAAGCAGCTGTGTGAATGGGAAGAACAGCTTAATGAAAAGTGAGTGAGGAGAGACGCTGAGGGTTTCTACAGTGGAAGGAATGAAACCATTCTGATATGGGAGTGAAAGAACGGGATCCAGGAAAGCAGAGAGGAAAGGGGAACTGTACCAGGAATCAGAATCAGCAAATGTATGTAATACTATATATCTTTATAGATATGTAGTATATATAGTACATTTTATGGTATATGTATTTTACAGATATATGTACATATTTATATATGTATATATTATATTATTGTGTATGTACTTACATACAATTAAAGAGCCACTTTTTTCTCAATTCTGTTTTTTAGACTGTCAGCGTTTTACAGTCAGTTACAGAGAGAGAGGTAGGAGAGTTCACCATACTCCTATAGATCTATATGAAAAAATAAGAAAACAGCTATTATCCGTTAAGCTCTCACTCAGTGGAAGATACTCTGCTAAGTGCTTTGAAATGTTCTAGTTTGTTTAATACTCACAACAACTCTAGGAATATTTCCACCTTATTTTATATTTGAGAAAACTGAAGGTCAGGGAAGTTGAGTGAATTCCCCAGGATCACATATGTGTCCTGACCAAATCTAGATTCCATGCAGAATCCCGTATCACACGTCATCAGTAACTACTTAAGTTTCACCCTGTGAAATTCTCAAACTCTTTGTTTTCTTCTTCAGTGCTTTCTGGAGATCCTTCCTCCTGGTTTTCTCCTAACCGCACTGGCTACTCCGACTCTGTCCACTTTGCAGGCTGTCCTCTTTCTCAGCCTTAAAAGTTGAAAGTTTTTACAAGCTTTAGGTCATCTCATTCCACACTCTAGTCATAAGTAATGACATCCATTACTATGCCTTGATTTCCAAATATGAAACTATTACAAATTCATATCTCCAGGATGTACGTTGTTGGAGATTCCACATTCACATTTGCATCTACCAATGGGAAGTCTGTCTTCAGATGTTCCTTGAGGACTTTATAGAGAACGTCTGCTTTTTCCCCGTTCAAGACATCCCTTATTCAAGCTTCTGGTGACAGAATCCCTTGTCCTCTACCTCTCATTGTAACATGAAACATAATTGAAATTCATTAAGCTTGATTACTGCTTTTATATCTTTCTCTTCCAAGTTGAAAGCTCCAAGAGAATGTTTTGCATTTGCTTTTTCACCTCTGTATTCTCAGAACTATCACATAATCTGACAGAAATATGCAGTTTTAAACTATAACTGACTGGAAAAAACAAATGAGCGAGTTGAATTCATCATTTATTTTTTAATATGGGTTGGAAATTTACGCTATTTCTCTTTTTAAGAATAAACAAATCCAAGATGTCTCCTGGGGAAGAGTTTTATAAATTAAACAGCAAAATAATGTAATAAAAGATACAGGTGAACATTTTTTGAGATATTTGAGTATGTTATTAGGTGAACATGGTATTATATGAATAAAACTAGTTTAAATACCACACATAGTCTGATGTACATAAAGAGGATGAATGAATAAATTAATACATTGGAGCCCTCAGCATATTGTTCGCAGTTATTTTAAATTCCTGGTCTGATAATTCCAAAATCTCTGCAATATCCGAGTCTAGTTCTGATGCATGTTCTGTCTCTTCAAACTGAGTGTTTCACCTTTCAGTATGCTTTGTAAGTTTCTGTTGAAAGCTGGACATGAGGTACTGTGTAAAAGGAACTGGGGTAAATTTCCCTTTGGGGTGAAGTGTTACATTTCCCCAGCTAGGAGTTGGGCTATCACTGTTTGCTTTAGCTGTAGGTGTCAGAGGCTAAAATTTCCTCTCGAGGCCTTGCTTTTTTCTCTCCTGGTGTCTTTGAGTTTCCCGAGAGACTTCTTAAATAAAGTTTGAGACTTGCAGTTCTTTCCATTGAAATCTCTGGTTACTATACTGGAACCCTATTGATTTGATGTTGGTATGGGGGAGGGGAAGTGTTCTAGAATCCTATGATTATGTCTCAGTCTTTCAGGGAGCCTGTGCCCCTGGGCTGTGACCTTCACAAGTGCTCCTCAGCTTTTTATCACCCTATTAGGTGAGACAGGAAATGGAGAGGAGTTTGGAATTAGGTATTTCCCCTCTCCCCGGTGGGTTAGGCTCTGGTAAAACAGTTTCCCTTGAGTGCTGGCCTTTGTTAAGGAGAACAGAACTCTCAGAATATTTCAAAATGATTACTTTTTGCCTCCCTCTGCTGGAAAAACAGATTTTTCTCTGATCTTCACGTGAGAACCTACTAGTGTTCCTGAGGTAAAACTCACAGAAGTGTGGGGGTCCAATGACTCTGACCCCTGGAGTTTTCAACACTGAAACTCATCCACACAGAGCCTCCAGCAATTCTTCAATTACAGTTAAGTGTTCCCACTAATACTAGAGCCAGCTGCGGGCTTCTGCTCCAGGTAAGCTGTCATCCACTGCATCCTCCTTTCTCTCCAGTTGTCAAGGCAGTGGCTTACCCTGCGATTTCAATTCTTGATGGATCTAAAAAGAGTTGTTTCAAGTCATTTTGCGTTTTGTTGTTGTTGTGAGGTCAGAAATGGTGACTTTCAAGCTGGTTACATGTTGAATGAGAAACCAGAATTTCCCCAATATATGAACATATAAACAGCATCAGTATAGCTCTCCCTCAAGGAGTGAAGCCCCAAGAGATACTCATTTTCACAAAAACACTTTAACAACAACGTTGAACAATTTAACTCAATGCATTCTATGACTAAAGCAGAAATAAGAGTCTTTAAAATGATGGAACACATGGGCATGTGACTTAGGTAAAGAGAATCATTTCAATAACTGTATTTGTTAAAGAGAATTATTTCCAGGTCTCTTTCCTTACTTCTTCATCTTTCTTCCAAGTTTGTGGATGAAGAGAAGGATCTCATGATTTCCACTCTGACAATCTCCCAGGCACAGTCACCCTATTTCTTCTCTTTCAGATAGAGATGCAACCCCCAGAAGTACCTCTTCATGGCCTGTGTAGGGCCCTCAGTTCCCAGGGCAGATTCTTCCCCTCCCATTGCCTGACCAAACAGATTTCCAGGTCTTCCAGCTTCCAATGGAGTCAGTGCCGAGTTTGTCCAGGAAGGTTGTGTTCCAGGCAGCAGAGGAGCGCTCTGTGTGGAAGAGGGTGAAGATCTGCTGGAGCATCTCGTGGAGGACAGAGATGGCCTGGGCCTTCTGGAACTGGCTGCATCCACTATCTACCAGAGGAGATGTCCTTCAGAGAGGATAATAAGGAGATCCTCCTCGTTCGTCTCAGAAGCATCAAGTCTTCCTCTGAACAAGTCCATGTCCCTGAGGCAGGTCACAGCCCAGAGATCAGATGGTGATGCAGCTAATCACCAGGAGGGCCATCAGAGGGGTGAGCATTTGGGACCTTGGTGATGCCGGTAGCCTGGATGAGATGTGTGTCTGTCTGAGCATTGACCCCTACTTTCTTTGAAGACCTTGCTATGCCTGTCTCTTGAGTAGAGAACACAGTAGTTTTTATTTTCTGGATGTTCCTGTATACATTTTATCTCTTTTTCCTTTCCTTTATGTATACTCTAAATAAATTAGAAGACATCAACCTTTTAAATTATTCTTTCATTTTCTCAATTTATGTTTAATTTGCCCCAAGAAACTTCAATGGGCAATGAAGTTTTGCCCCAGATGATTCAATATAGATGAATCAAATCTTTCAAAAGGAAAGTCTTTTTGTTAAATTTAAAGTTATGTAAATAGTGTTCTTCTTGCTAAGAACAAAATTTCACATCTGTTCCTGGGCACTGTTTTTGCTGTCTTTATTTTGCATGTCAGCCAAGCTGCCTCATCCTTCTGGATTTGTCTTCTTGAAAATGGATTTATTAGGCCTGTTTGACAAGTAACCTCCTTAGGAGAAATGTCTATATCTTGCTCACTATTTTGTCATCATCACTGAGTTTGTAATAATTACCCAAGATATAATTATTAACAAGTAATATTCTCAGATTTTCCATCAGACTTCACATCAGAAGCTTATATTGGTCTCCCATGAGAAGCTTATATTGAAATAATTAATAACCATCCCTAGATTATTCAGTCATTACATTTCTCCAGAGCGTCTTAGTTCATCACTCTCCTTCTCACAGTGAAGATGGAGGACAGTGAGGGCAGCATATGGTGCTACAGAAAACTCGCCATCTTTGCTTCACTAGTTTCAGAGTCTCTCTAATGTTTTTTGTTTGTTTTAATTTAGTACTTTTCAGGGCAAAGTTTGTCTTACCGCTTCTGAATTACTTTCTATTTCGTCTTGAGGTCAGTATCAAAATAGGGAAGTAAAAATGGAAACATAAAGGGCCTATAGTATTATTTTCCATCATTTTCAAGACATCATTTTTTTTCTTTCTCCACTCAACTTTCTTAGAAAGCCGTCCCTGCATTTGGATGCACTGAGGCAAAAGGAAAACAAAAGTCGGTCTGAATAGGATAAAAAAAAATAAAGTGAATCCCCAGGTGAAAAAAATGACAATGGGAGTTCTTCTCTTCTCTTATCACCCTTCCACTTCTCCAGTGTGGTTCTGCTCATTAATTCCACCAAACCAGCTCTCACGGAGGTCAGTTCCATCTGTTTCCCCATGTGGTGGATGGTTTCAGTCCACAGAGTAGCTTAGTGACCTTCAACATGGTACTAATCAAAATAATGATAAGTTATCATTGTACTAATTAAATTTGTCATGATTTAAAGTAAATAAGACATTAAACATATTAATATGATTTGTCAATATATGAAATCTCTCCAGAGGCAAATACATTTCAAAAAAAGGGACAACAATGCAGAGAAAAAAATCATCCACACTCTTTTCTCGGTCCCATCCTATTTCTCTCCTCCGCTTCAGAAGGCAAACCTCTCAAAACCATTTTCTATATGTTGTCACTAACTTCTCTTATTCACCCTTCCTCCTACTCCTGTATGGTTTCTGGTGATTTATTCCACCAAACCAGCTCTCCCTGAGGTCACCAATGCCATCTACCTTCCCAGTGTGGGGGGCAGTTTCCATCCACATTTTTCATGAACACATTGAGTCTTCTAAGCAGTTTCAGTCCTTAAACACAGTCTTCTCACTGCTCTCTCGTCCTGTTAACATATGGCCATTCCATCTGTTTCCTTTGTGGCTCTTCCCTCCCTTTGAATGTTGAAGGTCCAAGGAATCGATTTTAAATCCTTTTCTCATTCTATACTCTCTTCTCATCTGACCACTCCCCTTCCCATGCTTTACAGTTCATGGAATTGCTTGTAAATTGCAAACTCAAATATGCAGTGGAAATTTGCACATAGATGTCTTCCAGCCAAATACAGAGACTATCTACTGCTTATGTTCTTATATCCTGACATGACTCGATCCACCTTCTGCTGAGAATTCCATTTTTTCCCCTTCTTATCATTATATCATTAACCTGATATTAATTTCTAATATTAATTATATTAATAATAATTAAATTATTATTATATTATTATTATATTGATAATATTAATTGGTACTATTTTAAAAATAATTGAAATTTAATGATCAATCAACTGATTATTGTTTTCCCTACAAAATCAAACATACAAGAAAGCAAGAACTGTATTTGTTATGTCCACTTCAGCATCCTGAGAGCAACATACAACCGTGCTTAGAGGATGTCCATTTTTATTTCTAACTTGAATATAACAATGATTGGGAAAGGAATTATGCCATCCATTCTTTAACTAGGTTGCACATTCAAGTGTGGTGTTTCTTTTTTAAAGAAGAAACAAATACAAGATATTTTCCAAGTAAAAATTTAATGAACAATGAAAATAATAAATTGACTAAATATAAAAGATACATTTTGTTATATTAAAGCACATGTAAAGGTTCAAACAATATTGTATGAAAAAAATAATTTAAATCTTATAAATAAATAAATATTTAAATAGATAAATAAATAGATCAGCATGGTCATCTGTATGAGACTATCGTCCTCAGGGTTAAACACAATATGCATTAGTACTCTTGAAAACATTTGACAAATCTGATTGAATTCAGGTCATGATTGCAGCAGAGATGAGAGTCTGTGACATGAGAGAACACGTGGAAGTGTGACGTTATTACTCAGTGAGAATCATTTCCATGTTGAACCAGATGTCATTCCTTACTTCTTAACCTTTCTTGCAAGTTTGTTGATGAAGAGAAGGATCTCATGATTTCTGCTCTGACGGTCTCCCAGGTACAAGGGCTGTATTTCTTCTCTTGCAGATACAGAGTATTTCTTTGGAAGTATCTCCTCACAGCCAGCGTGGAGTCCGCATTCATCAGGGGAGTCTCTTCCACCTCCACCTCCTGGGTCAGACAGGCTTCCAGGTCAGTCAGCTGCTGATCAAGTCCAGTGTAGAATTTGTCCAGGAGGGTCTCATCCCAGGCAGCAGATGAGCCCTCTGTGCTGAAGAGGTGGGAGATCTGCTGGATCATCTCATGGACCACAGAGACGGCTTGAGCCTTCTGGAACTGGCTGCCATCAAATACCTCTTGGGAGAATCCAAAGTTGTTTCTGTCCTTTAGGCAGGAGAGGGCAGGGATTCTCCTCATTTGTTCCAGGAGCATCAAGACCCTCATGTTGCCCAGGCTGTGGGTGTGAGGCAGGTCACATCCCAGAGAGCAGATGGAGTGGCAGCTGAGCACCACCAGGGCCATCAGGAAGGAAAGGGTAGGGCCATTGGGGATCTTGCAGATGATGCTGGCCTGGCTGAGGTGGGTGACCTGTGACCCTTGTCTCTGGATTCTCTGTAGACCTTCCTTTGTGCATGTGTCTTAAATAGGGCACACATGAGTGTCTATTTTCTGAAAGTTTCCCTTACTTTCTACTTCTGTTTTTCTTTCCTTTATACATTTTTCCACATGGGTTTAGAGCAGTGTTTCTCAACCATTTTTTTTTCTTCATTGCCTCCTCCCCCCAGAGTCTTTTTGTGTTTTTTCCTAACTGAACCCCTCAAGAAAACTTAGTAACACAGATACACGGCATATCTGTTTAGGTATTCTCTCTACATCTCTACTTTATACATAGAAAAAGAGAGTGCATACTTTACTCTTTCTATTCCATGCAAGATTAAGAATGAACTAAAATTTTAAGATAAAAGTTAAATTTGAAAGCTATTGACATTTAATTTATCTTCATAAATAAGTTTGCAGAGGGACTTTTAATGCAATATATTTATTTATCTAAATAGTAATGTATCAAATTACGTATTCATATTAAAATTTTACGTGAATACATCATCATAATACCAATAATGATATATATAAAAATCTTTCAGAACTGCTAAAAACAATTGAAAATTCAAATTATTTTCTTAACATATATTTTTACATACATAATTTTTACTTTTACTTCATGTCAGAAAATGATTTTTAACTTCACTACCTGCTAGATACTCTGACAATATCTTTTCTTTTCTGCGATCAATATAATTATTAATGATTGTTTCACTTTATAGATTAAATAGTAAAATATAGACTATTTGCATTTAATTCTCAACCCCACCTCACACACAGAAGCACTGAAGCTCAAACATAAGCAACATCCACAGAAAGCCAATGGCAGCTCAGACCTAAGTGAAGGCCACCTCTTACAGTATGACTTTGAGATCAAGCAAACGATGGATGGAAAGTCCTCCCATGAGCCACCCATTCACCATAGGTTTTATGGCACTGATCTTGCACACATTTTGTGTATCTTCCATGAACTCAATGTCAATGCTTGTTATATGATACACAAGAAAACCCAACGAAAAAAATGAACTGAAGCATAACATTTCTTTGGATAGTGTTGAGCTTTGGAGCACCACAAATTACAGTAATATCTAAGACTTGTTCACACCCCTAGAACTAATTTTCGGACTGTCAATAGTGATATCATCCCCAATGAGAACAGGCAATTTAGAAACATCATCAATTTCTTTGTGTTTTTGCATTAAATTTCAAATCTCAAATTTCCCAAAGAACTTTCAGAGGTTCCAATTCAAGTCTATTCTTTTCAAATAAAAGGAAAACATCTTTGTCCTTAATTCAAAACTGCATAAATATAGATTATTGTCACATGAAGAATTTGCTTTCAGCTCTGATCCTGAACCTTGCTTTACTCCTTTTTTTTTGCCTAGGAAGTTAAGTTGTCTCAACTCTCTAGCTTCCTACTCTTTAAATGGTAGGTGCTATAGTCTGAATGTTCGTGTCCCCCCCAAATTCATGTCTTGAAATTCTAATGCCTAATGTGATGCTAATAGGAGGTTGGGCCTTTGGCTGGTGTTTAGGTCATGACAGCCCAGCCCTCATGAATGGAATTACTGCCCTTAGAAAAAAGGCTCCAGAGAGATCCCTGCTCCTTCCAGCTTGTGAAGGCGCAAGGAACAGTCTGCAAGCCAGAACTGGGCCCTCACACGAACACGCTGGAGCCGTGATCTTGGACTTCCAGCCTCCACTAGTGTGATCAGTAAGTTTCTGTTTTTTTAAGCTACCCAGTCTGTGGTGTTTTGTTACAGCAGCCCAAACTGGACTAAGAAAGTAGGTATGAGACCATCTTCGGCAAATCAGCTCTTTAGTAACTGGACTTTGTCTTATTCACTGTGTTATCCTCAGCACCAGGCCCAGTGTAATCATTCAAGAAATAATTTTTACCAGAGCAGTTTCTTATATTTCCTCTTCCTACTGGAAGGTGTTCATGAATGTCCAAGCTATTTTGCCTAATCACGGCCACAGTGACTAGGATTATAGTAGACATGGCTAATATTTCCACTCTACTGTTACTGGTGTCAATAATGCCTACCGAGTCCATTGCTAAAACCACTAGGATTCTATTTCCTTTAAGTTGCGTGTGGCTCTGGGAATGCAATCTGCAAGAGCAGCACGATTTTCAGCCTCTGCCTAGCGCTGTATTAAACTCACAAGTATGACCTCATCTCTAATTTGCCCTCTGCTTTGTCATAATAGAAAACAACTAGCCTGGAGTCATACATAGAGCCACACATCTAAACTCACACACTCCCTGAGTCACACAGCTCACAGCAACCAGACAATTTACCACATTACTTTTGAGGTGGGCAGTCGTCTATGTCCCCCAAATTATCAATCCTGCAGCTATCCTGCCCTTGTCCAGTATGGACAAAATCCCCAGAATGCATGTGAACTGTAAATAGTTGTGACATAATTTTCCATCCCTCGGAAACCTAGACTTCAAATGATCTGATAATCTTTAGATGACACTGGTAAAAAGTCAGCCTGTCTATATGAGGATAGAGATTATCAAATGGATCGATTTTTTTTTACATAGCCAAGTAAATTTTATTATTCATTATTTTTCATGATTCAATTAAACTGTTTATATCACTGAACAAGTAAATGACCTAAGTTCTAAAATGAGCATAGGGATTTGCATAGTAGACAATCTTTCTTCTCCCTCTGGTGTCTGTGCCCCGGAAGGAGACAGAAATGCCAGCTCCCCCAAGACACCCATACATCTTGATTGTCCCATGAAGAGTACTATAAAGGGACTGCTACTTAACAGTGTCACACAAGTGCCTGGGACTTCTCACCCTTAGGCTTGGGGGGCACATAAACATTTTAAAATCCTGTGGGGTCTGGGGGGAGAGGGGGAGGCAGAGCGTCCTGCAGATAATAGGGATGAGCTTAGGCAAACACAAGAGCTGAAATATTCCTCTGGTTACCCTGACAGCCAGTCAAATTCTAACTTTAGGGCCAGAGAGTGTGGGGCACAGTAGAAGCAGCAGGCACCTGTAGTTCTAGTTCCAGAGCCTCCTGCTTGTCTCTTCCATTTTACTGTGGCTCAGGCCGCATTTATTCTCCTATAAGGTTCCAGTCCCCTTATCATCTCTTACCTTGTATTTTCCACGTGGCTTCCTTGGATTTTAAATGCCTTGAAGGCAGGGGCCAGAAACTATCCTAGTTTACTGGCACATTTTACAAAGAACATCTGATAGATACTCTGCAATTTTTAACATGGGTGGTTATATGTCAAGTTGAAATTAAAATGGGCCATGTTGACTTTTGTTTCATAATTTATTTTCCAAGGTAAAGGTTTAAATAAATAAATAAATAACTTAATTCATAAGTTAGTAAAAAATTTTCGAGTCTTTAACTGTCCTTTCAAACGCAGTGCATTAGCTGTCAGTCACTGAAAGCGCCTCTGCTGGTGGAAGAACGCCTGAAATCACCGTCAGCACTGTCCGTTCTCAGAGGCACAGGCCGGGAGACCTTCAGTTTTGGAGGTAATCTAGGAGTCCGGTAAGGAAGGAAAAGTTCCTGAGGATTTCCGCTTGGACTGTTGTCCAGGCACAGCGGCTGTACTTCTTGGCCTTCAGGTGCTGCACGATCCGTACGTAATATTTCCTCACTTGCGGAACGGGCGTGTTTTCCCAGGTGAAGTTTTCCTTCTCCGTTATTTCAGCCACGTTTGTCTCCAGACGGTCCATCTGCAGGTGGACTTCCACATGGAGCCTCTCGACGACGGTCTCATTCCAGCCAGTGCTAGCGAAATTTCTTCTGAAAATACCTAAGGTCTGCCGGAGCATCTCATAGATGACCAACACGGCGTCCTCCTTCTGCAACTGCTGTGGTTGCTCAATCTCCTCGGGGACCTCGAAGTTCATTCTGTCCTCGCGGCAATAGGTCCCATTCAACTGCCGCAGGAGATTCTGACATGCGGAATTGCTGCTGCTTAGTTGGGACCGAAGCAAGTTGTAGTTCCTGGAAAGAGCCACGGTGCATAAACACAGCAGGAGAGCCATCTGGAGGATACACCTGTTGGTCATGATGAAAACAGGAACAGCGTTGCCTTCTACCACCTCGATGCTGGAGTAGAGGCTGCAAGAGCTTGAGGACGAGTGTCCTTCCTCCATGAGTGTGGGCTATTTATACCGGATGGTCCTCCACTCTTTCTAGTTCAGAGGAATTTCCCACTTTCAATTCTCCCTTTCTGTTTTCCTATGTCATTGAAATCATTAGTAGTCTTTAAAACTCTCTTTTTCTTTAAGCTCCTAACTATTTTATTTTATATAAGCTAGGGAAAAAGATATACAAACTCCGAGGATATCTAATGTTTTGTCAGGTTTCAGTGAATTGTTCAATACCAAAGGAAAAAAATAAGCCAAATCATTTAAGACTCTACTATTACAAGGTTCTTTCATTTGGCAAAGTATTTTTTATTTTTCTGTTTTAGTATGAGATTTTTTGGGGATGGGGGGGTCTTTGTATGAGAATTTTCTTTTTCGTAAGAATTAGATTTAATTCCTGATTATGCTATCACAAAACAGTAAATATATACAACTTATGATGTTGAAAAAGACAAGTACTTTTTTGTATCTAAAATAGAATAATGTTCAACTAAATTAATCTGAAATTTTTTGCATTGCCTTACCATATCAAGCAAGAATCACATAGCTTTATCAGTCTTATTTGTTGCTTTATCTGGCAATCTCAACTATCTAGAAGATAACTGAAAACTAGAGATTAAGCGATATCTGTAAGCAGACAAAATGAGTGTTACACAGGCCATGCACAAAAGCTCGTGGACGCCTTTATGGCAATCTCAACTATCTAGAAGATAACTGAAAACTAGAGATTAAGCGATATCTGTAAGCAGACAAAATGAGTGTTACACAGGCCATGCACAAAAGCTCGTGGACGCCTTTATAGGAGGCCTTGTGACCATTATTGAGGGCCAATGTATTCTTATTTTGTACATATTTCTAACAAATCTAAATATCTCATTTTCCATTCCCATGCAAATAGATACCACATATTACAAGGAGGTCTGGAAGGAAAATGGGAAAAAAAGAGATCAAGCAATCAGGGGATGTTACTGTTAAGACAAATGGTTCTATTTCAATAGTTCTGAGGCCATTTTTTTTTTAGAGTGTAGTTACCGATTTTCATAAGAGAGGAATCAGTAAGAAGTAAAATTATGATTTTTACATCCTGTTTATATAGGCGAGGAGACGAGTCATACATTTTTAAAGATTTCAATACAAAAATAAGTTATAATAATTATGTTTCAAATAGTTACTTTTAGTTTTCAGAAAACGCGTTATCTTTCAACGTGAATTTACTGAATCCCCACTGTGTGCAAAGAACTATAGCATGAGCTGCTAAAGATTGTAATCCCCACTCTCATGGATCCTACAGTTGCGTTGGAGAGAAGAGCATTAATCAAAGAAAAACACAAAAGTAAAATGCAACGGTGACAAGTGGTACAGAGGAGAGGTTCATGGTTCCGTGGGTTCCATATGTAGCATAGGGAACACAATGTAGCAGGAGAGGTCAGAGAAGACTGCCCTTAGGTAGTGACACTGGAGCTGGAATCAGAAGGAAGGTGAGATGGGACTGCATGTGCAAAAACCCTGTGGTGGGAGGATGCGTGATAAGGGCAGAGGACACGACCGAAGGCCATTGCGACCTTGAAGTCAGAGAGTGGTCAGAGAGTGGTCTGAGATGGGGCCATAGGGCAAGTGGGAGCTAGATAGCTCAGGGATTCTGAGGCCATGTTAAGAAGGTTTGCTTTATCCTAAGAGCCGTAGATGTCATGAAAGGCTTTTAGACTGGAGTGGAATAACTTGAATAGATTTTGGAAAACAAATACTCTCTCTACAGTAAGCAATAAGTAATGGAGGGAGGGCAGATGTCCCCAGGCAGCACAGTTAGGGGACTTACCAATATGTTAGACCAGGAGGATAGTGGTGGAGAAAAATAAACTTATTTATGTGAAGTCTCTCATTTCCTGACAACACCAGATTCAAATGCTTGAGGAAATTCTGCATCATTTTACAGATAGCTGCAACAGTTCTCTTGGTTCTATGGGTTACGATAATTTCAATATATACTTCATGTTGAGGGACATTACTTCTATTGTACCAAATTGAAGCAGAGGCTGGGAGTATCTGGCTAAATGTGGATTTATGGACCTGGAGCAACCCTGAGCTCCAGGTTTCCTCTCGTCAATAGATTTCCTGTCTTCTCGTCTTTACAATATGCTCAACCTATCTCCCAAATGTCCCTCCATTCCTCGTCCTTCTTCTTCACTGGCTGTATGTAATCAGCTCTCCCCAGACGGGCCTATCTATTGGTGACATCTGAGGTGTTCCTAACAAACTACTCATGCTTGAACTGCGCTGATACAATGCCCCCTAAATGGGGTGGAGAGGAAGCAATTTATCTTTCCTTCTAGACTGGGGGAGTGGGCAAGAGAGCAGCATCGTTAACTGAAATGAGAGAAGGGTACTGCGAATTGAAAAGACACAGCAAACAATCCACGAATACGGGGACGAGATTCTGGGAAGGTGGCAGTGGTAGCAGTGTAGTTTTGAATTTCCCTGAGTCCCTACACCAAAACAGACACTGCAACTAGAAGAAACAAAAACCCCATCTAACGTAAAAACTGGGTGACAGAACCACAAAATGCAAACAGATGGGGACAAACCACCAATTGCCACAAGACCTGCCTGGTAGTATCGTCCGTGTGGGAGAAAGCAGAGGAAAGCAACGGACCTGAGAACCCCAGAACAGCCGAGAGGTAGTTACTGGACAGCCATCCAGGCTAGTTGGAGAACAGCAGCTGAACCTGGAAGGGATTTTGCCCAGAGCAATAGCTGGTGAGTGTGAGGGGCCTCAGTATGTTCTGAAAGGCACTGAAATAGTCTAGGATATGAGCAATTTTCAAACCAACCAGGAACAGCTCCCTTTTGGGAAAGGGCCCTACACTGGGGAGGAACTGCTAGAAGGAGACTCAAATTTGAGCAGGATAGAAACAACAGAGACAAGTAAAGAAGGCCAGACCAGTGTGGGGTGGACAACTCAGAATGCAAGCTACCACAGTTTTGAACAATTCACCAAAGCAACAGAATAGGGAGCTCCGTGAAGTTAGAATAACCACTGACCACTTCTAGAAGTCGGGAAAATAAGCTCCTATAAAATCAAACATCAGCATAGTATTAGAGTTAAGTCTCATACAAAGTTATTATTAGAAAAAGGCAAGTAAGGAGCAGAATAATATCTCTACAGATAATGAAAATATACCAGGAATGCATTCAACACAATACAGACTAAAATTTTAACATAGTGTTACAAAGGAAATTAAAAATATTAAGAAATGATATAAACAACATAAATCAGAATTAGACAAATTCAGAAATGAAGTAATATATGTAAGAAATAATAATAAAAGTAAAACCTCCACATTTGGGGGAATAAGTTATAGTCAGCAGAAATGAGAAGTTTTGGGGAAATCTGGCAGTGGAGAAAAGCTTCAATCTGGGAAAAAATATTAGTAACAGGAATCCAACAGTACAAAAAACTAGTATATATTGACCAAGACAGGTTATTTTCAGGAAACTGAGGATGGTTAAACATTATATCGCCCACATCACATTATGTGGAGCAGATTATTTGATAAAATGACCCAAATCGTGAAGCAAATTTGCGTATTTTAAAAATAATATTGGAGTAAGGAAGACCTTTCTCAACAAGATATAAAACCCTAGAACTATAACAGAAAACATTGATAAATCTGACTATGAACAAGTTATACGTTTCTGTGTGGCCAAAACACAAAGTCAAAGAGGAAGAGCTGTATCAACACCAGTCACCACACACAAGAAAGGAATTATTTCTTTCGTGTAGAAACAGCCCCTAAAATTAATAGAAAACTTTAAAATAGCCAGACACCAGGAAAAGAAATTTAAGGGCCAATGAAGGTATAAAAATATGCTCAATGTTACTAAGAAATGTAACTCAAACTAACAACAAGGTAACCACTTTTCACTAAAAGATTTGCAAAGGGCGTGGAGAAATGGTATTCTAATATACACTCAATGGAAGTATAAATTTATGCAAACTTTTTAGAGAGTGGGGAAGACTGTTTCTTCAAAAATGGCCAGAACAATATCCCCCATCCCTTGTGATAATCTGTAGTGCGGCTCTGACTCTCTACCCATCAAGAGCTGGGGTCTGCGTCCCTCCTCTGGAATCGGGACAGAATTCTGCGGTAGAAGCAATGTTGTGTAATATCTGAGGCTGGGTTGAGAAAGATAATGCAGTGTCTACCCTGTTAGCTGGAAATCTTGCCCTTAAAGCTGTCTTCACACGTAGTGGTCCAATTGCCCTGCACCTGTCATGCTGTGGGAGAGCCCAAACTAGCTCACAGGGAAAGACCACGCAGAAATTGGCAATATGTCTCAAAATTTAACATTTCAAACAATGGAATTGTCCCTTTAATTTTCAATAGCACTGCTAGGAATTTACTTATGGATGTTCCTGCTGAAGTATGTGTATATGTATGTATATGTGTGTGTATACATATCATAAATTTATGTTATATGAACATTTATGAGTGTTCATTGTAGTACTGTCATAGTAAAAAAGACAGATTAAATATCCATCAGTAGGGAATCAGTTAAGTAATAGTATGGTATAGACAAAATGAAATACTATATAGCCATTAAAAAGGAAGATCAGCTGATATGGACCTATATCCCAGACATATTTAATGAAAAGAGCAATACACATAACAATGGACATGGCATTATCATTTGTTTCATTAGTTAATAGAAAAATATACACATGTATGTTGATACATGCATATAATTATTTTCTCTGGGCACATTCGCTCGTCTATTATTAGTAGTTAACCTAGGAAAGAATGCTGACAGGAGTGAGGACGCAGCAAGGAGGAAAACTCTTTCCCTTTTCACTTTGTACCTTTAGAGCTGTTTGTGCCTGAGTTTTTTCCCCCTGATAAAAAGATATCTAGGAGATAGGATTATTAGGCATTTTCATAATTTAGTGCACTTTATTTGTTTGAAAGAATTTAATGTGTTACTAAATTTTTAACCTTTCTTTTGTTTTATTCACATTTATGATTTTTTGTATAATGAATATATATTATTAGAAAATAAAATAAAAAATGAATATATATTATTAGAAAATAAAATAAAAAGGACATAAAATTGTACATACCAGGCAGCTATGTAAAAGTATGTAGAGAAAAAAATAATAACAGGATATACACCAACATTTTAATAGTGATTATGTTTAACTTGCAAAACTAAGGGTGTTTTTTTTCTTTTGTCTTTGTGTGGTTTTCCAATTTTCCAGCAGTGAATGTATTCTTTCTATAGATTAATCTAAACTAAAAAAAGAACGAACAAGGCCCAGCCTTTCTGGTTATTCTGCTTCTTCCGTGGGTTTCATTCCCTCTGGCCTCTCGACCTTTGCACGCCAGCTCTGAACAGACCCTCAGCCATCTCATGGGTTCTGCACAAGGAGTTTTGGAAAAAGCAAAGGCATCTCTCAGCTGTTCCACTTTCAGATGCCCAGTAAAGTCAGTCATTGAGTAATTCCTCGGGGTGTTTCTCTTTGAAAAGCATCCTTGGATTAGCCTGAATGTTCCACGGCTCACAGCACAAAGGCCAATGCAAGGAGTCGCAGAGGTCAGTCAGACTAGAGATGGACTCAGGGGATGGAGGTCGTCCCAGGAGTCTGGTCACGGAGTCCTGGCCCTCCGGGGTGACTTTCACACTCGTGTAGAGCTGACCTCCCCAGGTGTGACAGAGGGACTCCTCACCCTCCCCACATCCAGTGATCTCTTATCCTCCATGCTGAGAGAGTTCATAATCTAATAGAATAAAAATAATAGCAGTGGCAGTAGTAACAGTAGTGTTAGTTACCATATATTGAGTGCTTACTATGTGCCAATCTCTGAATAATCCTCACAGTACACATTTAAGATGGGTTATCATCATCTTCATCTTATAGAGGACGAGACTGAGGTTCAGAGAGGCTAAGTAATGTGCCCAAGATACACACAGCTAATAAAATGGGTGGATGACATTCAAACCTTTGCTTTTTCCTGTATATCACAGTTAGAACATGAAGTAGACCAAGCCAGTGGTGCCTTCAGATAGGTACGTGGTGCCAACCATGGTGGCGATGGTGACTCTCAAGGGAAAAAGAAGTTACAGGTGATCGGAGGATAAAGAGGCACTCAACGCACTTAGTGCAGGCAGTGTGCCTAAAGACGTGGTGTGAGCTCCACAGGCAGAGGGGACTGTGGTGAAGCTGACATGGTGAGGGGCATTCTAGATCAGCACTGCCCAATACAAATATAATGCAAGCCACATAAGCAATTTAAAATTTTCTAGTAGCCACATTAAAAGAGTAAAAAGAAACAAGTGAAGTTAATTTTAATAGTATATTTTAAGATAACAGATCCAAATATTATCATTTCAACATGTAATCAATATAAAAGTATTGACATAATTCTTCTTTTTCATACCGTCTTCAAAATGTGATGCGTATTTCTACATTCGTACTGCAGTTCTTTGGACTAGTCAAGTGCTCAACGGGCCGCATGTGGTTAACGGCTACCATAATGGCCAGCACAGCTCCAGACGGAGAGACCAGCAAGAACAGAGCCAGGAGCATGGACACGTTTGCCAGGAGCAGATAGAAGGAATTTCAAATTGTGGACAGGCTGAGTGTTAAGAGTGAAGGGGACTGAGAGTGGAAAAATCAGCTGGAGGTGTCCTGTGGAGGCTCTTGAAGGCCACGGGGTAGCGTTTGCACTTAATTCAGGGGGTCCGTGGGCAGAGCGCGGCCTGCAGTTCTGCCCTGGGCAGAACAGGCGGGGATGTTGGAGGGGAAGTGGAGCGGGCAGAGGGGAGAGACGTCCTGCCCAGATGCTCCCCTGGCTGCAGAGGTGAAAATAGAGGCCCTGGCTAGGAAATCGGAAGAAAGGGGATGGATGCAGAGTAATAAAAAGGGGATTCTTCTTTCTGGTTTCTTCCCTTTGTCCTCTTCCCAGTTCTTGCTCTTGTCTTCATGAGGTGCTTCCTAACACGTCTCTTACAGTCACCTCAAGAAGTTTCTCCTCTACCCCTTCTCCTGAGGGTCTGCTGATAATCACTGCAGAAGCCCACGTATGAATGGGTTAAAAATCTCTTCCTTTGTAAGACATCGTCCCTTATTTTGTTTCATTTCCCCTAATTTATTAGAGTTTTATCACAAAACCAGAAAAATGCTCATAACCCTGTCTCTCCCAGGGAAGTCTGTTTCTTCCCCGGCCTGATGTGTACCTGCGCATTGCAAGGATTAATGCCCGGGGCCCTTTCGTGGCACCTTTTCCTTTGTTATTTGAAGCTCTTCCCTCTGTGGAGATTGTTTTTGCTCGCGTCCTCTGCGACCAACTTTCTGTGGTGCAGAGAGCTACTTCCGGTTCCTGTACCGGAAGTTAATTAACTTCCGGTTAATGAGGTTTTTCGGAGGCGGAGGGACATTCAGAAAGTAAAACTAGGATGACGTTTGTAGCCAATTGAAATCACCGTTTGAACTTGGAGCTGCTTTGCCATAAACCTCCCAGAGTAGAAGAGGTTCCTCCTCTTCTTGTTCAGTACAGTTCTCTCTGCAAGACAATTATGTATCTAGAATCAAAATTACAGTTGTTCTCTCCTCCTCATCTCTTCAACTATTTCTTCAAGGAGAAGGGCCCTACAAAAATGATAAATTAGACAAGATGAAGATTATCGAGATGTTCATGAGCAGTGGCAAAACAGAAATTAAGCCAAAAAAAGTCTGTCAGAGAGAGCTTGGAAGGGGCAGCAAAGTCTATATGAAGAGAATATTTTGATACTCTCTTAATTTGATAAAAGGAAGAATTCCCTATTCCTCCTTTTGAAAAAATGTTTATATAATAAACATAGAAATCCATGCACAAATCTTAAGTATACAGCTTAACAAATTATTATAAAATAAAAACTTATGCCTGCTTTTGTAACCACAAACAAAGTGAAGATGTAAACACTACCAACAGAACAAACCTGCCAATCATTATTCCCTCCGTCCCCCATCACTACTCTCCTCCCCTAGCATCACGACTGCCTTTTAACATCCTATATTCTGCCTGTTTTTGAACTTTGTATAAATGCCTTCTTTCCCTCAATAATATGTCCTTGAGATTCATCTATGTTGTACGCAGCTTGCAAGAATGTGTCATATCCATTTAGAAATGCCACACTGTTTTATCTTTTTCACTACTGATGAACATTTGGGATTTTTTTCCTCCTGATTTTTTGTCATAATCATTAATTCTGCTATGAAAACCCATGTGTGTATCTTCTGGTGCACATTTGTACATATTCCTGTTGGGAATATGCCTAGGAGGAAGTAACTGGGTCATAGAATATGTGTATGTCCAGATTTAGTAGATAACATGAAACATATTTCCGAAATGTTTGTACCAATTTCCACTCTCACTGTCAGTGTATGGCATTTACCATTGCATGACACTCTTGTCAACACTTGGTATTGCGGTCTTTTTTTTTTTTTTTGATGTTTTAATAGTTTATAGCATGAAATTTGGGGTTGTACATTTTTGTTTGTCCATCACCATATATATGTCTCCCTTCATCCCTTGTGCCCACCCCCTACCCCCATTGCCCCTGCTAAACCACAATACAGTTTTCTCTGTCCATGTGTTGGTTTATATTCCACATATGAGTGAGATCATACAGTATTTGTCTTTCTCTTTCTGGCTTACTTCAGTTAACATAATACCCTCCAGGCCCATCCATGTTGTTGCAAATGGGACTATTTTGTCTTTTTTATGGCTGAGTAGTATTCCATTGTATATATATATATATATATACCACGTCTTCTTAATCCAATCATCAGTCAAGGGACACTTAGGTTGCTTCCACTTCTTGGTTACAGTGAATAATGCTGCAATGAACATAGGGGTGCATAAGCCTCTTTGGATTGTTGATTTCAGTTTCCTTGGATAGATTCCCTGTAGTGTGATAGCTGGATCATAGGGCATCTCTATTTTTAATTCTTTGAGGAATCTCCATACTGTTGTCCATAGAGGCTGCACCAGTTTGCATTCCCACCAGCTGTGTATGAGGGTTCCTGTTTTTCCATATCCTCTCCAATGTTTGTTGTTTTTTGTCTTGGTGATCATAGCCATTCTAACAGGCTTGAGGTGCTATCTTAGTGTTGTTTTGATTTGCATTTCCCTGATGATTAGTGATGTTGAACATCTTTTCATGTGCCTATTGGCCATCTGTATATCTTCTTTGGAGAAGTGTCTGTTCATTTCCTCTGCCCATTTTTTGATCGGGTTGTTTGTTTGTTTGTTGTTCAGTTGTGTGAGTTCTTTATATATTACGGAGATCGGCCTCTTGTCAGATATATGTTTTGCAAATATTCTCTCCCAGCTGGTGGGTTGTCTGTTCATCTTGATTCTGGTTTCATTTGTCTTGTAGAAGCTCTTTAATCTGATAAAGTTCCACTTGCTTATTTTTTCTTTAGTTTCCCTAGTCTGGGTAGACATGTCATCTGAAAAGATTCCTTTATGACCAGTGTCAAATAGTGTGTTGCCTATATTTTCTTCTATGAGTTTTATAGTTTCAGGTCTCACCTTCAGGTCTTTGATCCATTTTGAGTTAATTTTTGTGAATAGTGATAGCAGATGGTCCACTTTCATTCTTTTGCATGTGGCTGTCCAGTTTTCCCAGCACCATTTATTGAAGAGACTTTCCTTTCGCCATTGTACGTTCTTAGCTCCTTTGTCAAAAATTAGCCATCCGTATATGTGTGGTTTTATTTCTGGGCTTTCAATTTTGTTCCATTGATCTGTGTGTCTGTTTTTGTACCAGTACCATGCTGTTTTGATTACTATTGCTTTATAGTATGTTTTGAAGTCAGGGATTGTGATGTCTCCAGCTTTGTTCTTTTTTCTTAGGATTGCTTTAGCTATTTGGGGTCTTTTGTTGCCCCGCATGAATTTTAGTATTCTTTTTACTATTTCTGTAAAGAACATCATTGGGATTCTGATTGGGATTGCATTGAATCTGTAGACTGCTTTAGGTAATATAAACGTTTTAACTATGCTTATTCTTCCAATCCATGTGCATGGGATGTCTTTCCATTTCTTTATGTCATCATCGATTTCTTTCAATAATGTCTTCTGGTTTTCATTGTGTAGGTCTTTCACCTCCCTGGTAAGATTTCTTCCTGATATTTTATTCTTTTTGATGCAGTTGTAAATGGTATTATCTTTCTGAGCTCTCTTTCTGTTAGTTCGTTATTAGCATACAGGAATGCAACTGATTTTTGTAGATTGATTTTGTACCCTGCGACTTTGCTGTAGTTGTTGATTATTTCTAATAGTTTTCCAACAGATTCTTTAGGGTTTTCTATATATGAAATCATGTCATCTGCAAATAGTGAGAGTTTCACTTCTGCATTGCCTATTTGGATTCCTTTTATTCCTTTTTCTTGCCTAATTGCTCTGGCCAAAACCTCCAGTACTATGTTGAATAGGAGTGGTGAGAGTGGGCAGCCCTGCCTCATTCCTGTTCTCAGAGGAATGGCTTTCAGTCTTTCCCCGTTGAGTATGATGTTGGCTGTGGCTTTGTCATAAAAAGCCTTTATTATGTTGAAGTACTTTCCGTCTATACCCATTTTGTTGAGAGTTTTTATCATAAATAGATGTTGTACCTTGTCAAATACCTTCTCTGTGTCTATTGACATGACCGTGCGGTTTTTATTCTTTGTTTTGCTGATGTAGTGTATCACGTTGATTGATTTGTGGATGTTGAACCATCCCTGCATCCCTGGTATAAATCCCACTTGATCATGGTGTATGATCCTTTTCATGTATTGCTGTATTTGGTTTGCCAATATTTTGTTGAAGATTTTTGCATCAACGTTCATCAGCAATATTGGCCTGTAATTTTCCTTCTTTGTATTGTCTTTGTCTGGCTTTGGTATCAGGGTGATGTTGGCCTCATAGAATGATTTAGGAAGTGTTCCATCTTCCTCTACTTTTTGGAATAGTTTGAGAAGGATGGGTGTTAAATCTTCTTTGAATGTTTGGTAAAATTCACTGGAGAAGCCATCTGGTCCTGGATTTTATTTTTTGGGAGGTTTTTGATTACTATTTCAATCTCTTTACTTGTGATTGGTCTATTCAGATTCTCCATTTCTTCTTGGTTCAGTTTTGGGAGGTTGTATGAGTCTAAGAATTTATCCATTTCTTCTAGATTTTCCAATTTGTTGGCATAAAATTTCTCATAGTATTCTCTTATAATCCTTTGTATTTCTGTGGTATCTGTTGTAATTTCTTTTCTTTCATTTCTAATTTTATTTACTTGAGCATTTTCTCTTTTTTTCTTGGTAAGTCTGGCTAAAGGTTTGTCAATTTTGTTTATCTTCTCAAAGAACGAAATCTTTGTTTCATTAATCCTTTCTACTGTTTTTGTGGTCTCAATTTCATTTATTTCTGCTCTGATTTTTATTATTTCTCTCCTGCTGACTCTGGGCTTTGTTTGTTCTTCTTTTTCTAGTTCTGTTAGGTGTAATTTAAGGTTGCTTATTTGGGCTTTTTTTTTGTTTGTTAAGGTGGGCTTGTATCGCTATGAGTTTCCCTCTCAGGACCACTTTTGTTGCATCCCATATGGTTTGGTATGGCATATTTTCATTTTCGTTTGTTTCCAGATAGTTTTTGATTTCTCCCTTAATTTTGTCAATGATCCATTGGTTGTTTAGTAGCATGTTGTTTAATATCCACATTTTTGTCGCTTTCCTAGGTTTTTTTTTCGTGGTTGATTTCAGTTTCATAGCATTATGGTCTGAAAAGATGCTTGTTATGAGTTCAATCTTCTTAAATTTATTGAGGCTTGCTTTGTTTCCCAACATATGGTCTATCCTTCAGAACGTTCCATGTGTGTTTGAGAAGAATGTGTAGTCAGCTGTTTTTGGATGGAGTGCTCTGTACATGTCTACTAGGTCCATCTTGTCCAGTTTTTCATTTAAGTCTGCTATTTCTTTATTGACTTTTTGTCTGGATGATCTATCCATTGATATAAGTGGGGTATTAAGATCCCCTACTATTATTGTGTTGTTGTTAATGTCTCCTTTTAGGTTTGTTAATAGTTGCTTTATGTACATTGGTGCTCCTATGTTGGGTGCATATATATTTATAAGTGATATGTCTTCTTGGTGGAGTGTCCCTTTTATCATTATATATTTCCCTTCTTTGTCTCTCTTAACCTGTTTTATCTTGAAGTCTACTTTGTCTGATATGAGTGTGGCAACACCTGCTTTCTTTTGTTTGCCATTAGGTTGGAGTATTGTCTTCCACCCTGTCACTCTGAGCCTGTGCTTGTCTTTAGAGCTGAGATTTGTTTCCTGGAGGCAGCATATTGTTGGGTCTTGCTTTTTAATCCATCCTGCCACTCTGTATCTTTTGATTGGAGAGTTCAATCCATTTACATTTAGGGTAATTATTGATATATGAGGGCTTAATGTTGCTGTTTTGTCACTTATTAATCAATTCTTTTGCATTTCCTTTGTTTCTTGTCCCATTTGTTTTGGACTGCAATTCAGTTTGGTTGTTCTGTCTTATAACTCTTCTAGTTTTCTCTTTGTTTATCATATGTGATTTTGTTTTGGTTATTTGTTTGGTGGTTACCTTGAGGTTTGTATAAAAAATCTTGTGTATGAGATAGTCCATTATCTGATGGCCTCTTATTTCCTTATACTAAGTCAATTCAATCTCTTTCCTCTTCCCCTTCTAAGTCGTTCTTGTTATACCTTATTCTATCTTGTGTTGTGAGTGTGTGTTTACAATGATGAGTTTATATTTATTTTTGATGAATTCTTTCCTTTGATCTTTGATTTTGGTATTTAAGTGGTTGTTGAAATATTCTGGTAAAGACCTACTATTTTTCTGATTTTGTCTACCTATTTTTCTCCTTGCTCCAAGCTTTGTATTCCCTTTCTTTTCTTTTATTCAGGCCTGAGGGCCTTCTTGAGTATTTCTTGTAGTGGGTGTCTCGTGGTCATGAACTCCCTTAGCTTTTGTTTATCTGGGAAAGTTACTATTTCTCCATCACATTTGAAGAATATTTTTGCTGGATAGAATATTCTTGGCTGAACGTTTTTGTCTTTCAGTATTTTGAATATATCATTCCAGTCTCTCCTAGCCTGTAAAGTTTCTGTTGAGAATTCTGCTGAGAGCCTGATGGGAGTTCCTTTGTACATTATTTTTAGTTCTTGTCTAGCTGCCCTTAATATTTTTTCTTTGTCATTGACTTTGGCCAGCCTTACCACTAGATGTCGTGGAGTGGGCCTTTGCCTGTTGACTTATTTAGGTGATCTGTTGGCTTCACTTACTGGTATTTCCTGCTCCTTCCCCAGATTTGGGAAGTTCTCAGCTATTATTTCCTTGAATAGACTCTCTGTTCTCTTTCCCTCTCTTCTCCCTCAGGATTACCTATAATTCTTATGTTACATTTCCTAATAGAGTCAGATATTTCTCGGAGACTTTCTTCATTTCTTTTTAGTCTTAGTTCTCTATCCTCTTCCATCTGGAGCATATCTGTATTCCTATCCTCTATAATGCTAATTCTTTCCTACATATTGTCAGCTCTGTTCTTTAAAGATTCCAGATTCTCATTCATCTCCTCCATTGTGTTATTCATCTCCATCATTACTGATTGGTTTTTCTTTATGATTTCAAGCTCTTTTGTGAAGAAACTCCTAATCTCATTGAATTGTTTGTCTGTGTTGTCTCATATTTCGTTGAGTTTTTTTATGATAGCTATTTTGAAATCTCTGTTGTTTAGGTTATGGATTTCTGTGTCTTCAGGGTTGGTTTCTGGGTGCTTGTCATTTTCTTTCTGGTCTGGTGATTTCATGTACCTTTACATTGTGGTTCCTGTATTGGCTTTGTTTTTCCTCATCCTGGAAATATCTGGTTGCAATTTCCACCCGCTGCCACTGTGTGGGAGTTAAGGGCTGTGTAATCTGAGCCCCCTGCACTCTACCCTGGCTGGTCACTGCAATCCACCAGCTGCTTGATCTGGTCTCATAGGCTGAGCTGCAGTGTCCGGCTTGCAGGGGGTGGGGCTCTCTCTTTTGCCCGCTGGGTCCCCGGTGTGGGGGGCTTCTTACTTGCCCCTCGTTATCCGCTCTCCTGAGGTGCTCAGATGTTGATGGTACCCCTGTAGCAGTTCTGAGTCCTCCGTGTGGGAGTTTCCCACTGGCTGAGAGAGCCTGAAGAGCTATGGTTTTCCGGCAGAGTGCTGCCCCTCCCCGCTCTTTGGGAGCCACGTGGACCGGGATTGCTGATCTGATGGGGAGAGAGAGGAGTTCTCCTTACCTCTCCTCACTTCCTCTGGGGGCCCAGCACGTTCCACTCTCAGATATGCGGCAGTGTGGATCTTTCTGATCTTGCTTTTCACTGTCTAGGAGTCTGTTGTTGGTCTGTGACTGTTCCTTTTGTTGTATCTTATCGGGGGAAGAGTTTACGGGAAAGCTCACTCCACCATGAAGCTGACATCACTCTAACACTCCTGGTCTTTTTAATTGTAGCCATTCTAGTGGTGTATAGTGATATTTCATTCTAGTTTTAACTTGTATTCCCTGATTATTAATAAGGTTCAGCACATTTTCATATGTTTATTGGCCATTTGGATATTTTCCTTGTGCGGGGCCTGTTCAAATCTCTTGCTGACTGCCTCAGATATTTTTTCATTATCTACAGATGATGTAATTGTGTATATGCAAAATACAAAAAAGCTATAGATAAATTGTTAGATTTTAAAAATAGGGCTGGCCCTCTGGCTTGGCGGTTAAGTGGGCACGCTCTGCTACTGGCGTCCTGGGTTCGGATCCTGGGCGTGCACCGACACACCACTTCTCCGGCCATGCTGAGTCTGCGTCCTGCATACAGCAACTAGAAGGATGTGCAGCTATGACATACAGCTATCTGCTGGGGCTTTGGGGGACAAAAAAAGGGAGGACGATTGGCAATAGATATTAGCTTAGAGCCAGTCTTCCTCAGCAGAAAGAGGAGGATTAGCATGGATGTTGGCTCAGGGCTGACCTTCCTCACAAAAAATAAATAAATAAAAAATAAATAAATAAATTTGGCAAGGTCACTGAACAGAAGGTCTATATTAGACATCAACTGCCTCTTTTTATACTAGTAACAAAAAATTGGAAAATGACATTTAAGGAATGATACCGTGGACAATAACATAAAAAATCTACTACTGAGAAATTGTCACAGCCAAGAAGAGCCTAAGAAAACATGACAGTTAAATGTACTGTGGCCTTCTGAATGTGATCCCAGAACAGAAAAAGAACACCAGGTAAAAGCTAAGGAAATATGAATAAAGTAGGGACTTCATTTTTTTTTTAAAGTAGCATTGACAGGTCAAGGTCAACTTCATCTTTTCCTTGGCCTCTAAGTACAAGCCTATAATTAAATTTTTGATTCAAATAAGGTGGCCAGAAACCAGTGAAAAATATTAGTTTTTTCCCTTAAATCGAGACTGATCGTTTTCACCTTGATCACCAATGAGGATCAAGTAGCTTCTCCTGCTTGTTCTTTTTGTCAGTGAGCAAGGGACATTTAAGCACGTGGTGGGCTGGCCGCATCATTAACAAGGGCAATCAGACTCTGCAATAGGAGGCTGCCAAGGCCAGCCTTCCCCTGAGACACACACATTCATGTATCGAATAAATATTTAGCAAATATTTATTAATCACTTAATGAAGAAAAATGGTGAATCTTGCCATTTTATTGGGCTGTTTTAAAAATCTTTTAATAAAGTTTTACTGTTGGTGTGACTGTATGTCTCGCACATCCTTTCTGAGGTTTATTCAAAACATATTTTATACTTTATTATTGTTATTACAATTATGAATGAAATGATTTTTTCATTACATTTTCTAATTTTGAAGGAGCTAACTTTCATTCCATACACACATATATATGAAAGTTACTAATTTTGATTTTGTATCTGGGGAACTTCATAAACACTATGTCTAAAAGTTTTTTGTTGATTTTTCAGGTTTTTAGGTAAACAAATACATCGAATGCAAGTAAAAAAATTAAAGGACTGAAAATGTCATGTGTGATGATGATATGGAGCAACAAGGACTCTTACCCACTCCTGTTGGGTGTGTAAATTTGTCAAACCACCGTGGAAAACATTAAGGCTTTATCTAGCAAAGCTGAAAACATGCATAGCCTACGACTCAGTAACTATATTCTTAGGAATTACCCCGGAAAAAAATCATATAGCTATGCCTTAGGATATATGTACAAGAATATTCATTGCAGCACTAGTTATATTAGTCCCAAACGAGAAACATCCCAAATATCCCTTAAAAGTTGTATAGATAAATATATTGTAGTCCATGCATATAATAGGATCATAAATCACAACAAAAATGAAGAACTACAACTATATGCACAAACAGGGATAAATCTCACAAACATAATGGGGAATAAAACAAATTGAGCTCAAAAGAATATGTATTCCATTTATATAAAGTTTAAAAACAGTAAAAAATAGAGTGTATGATTTAGGGTAAAATTATAAAGGAAAGTGAGGAGGTGATTAGCATAAAATTCAGGATAGCAGTTACCTCTAGTGGGGAGGGAAGGAGTTGTGTCCAAGAAGGGGCACACGTGATGGTGATGGTGGTGAGACTTCCAGAATGTGGCAAATTTTGGTTGTTTTTATTGGTTAGTGGTTACATGAGTATTTGCCTTAATTATTCATTAAAATTTATACCTATCTTTTGTGCATTTTTGTGTATGATTGTTACATTCACAGTAAAAGAAGGTTACTAAATAAGAACAAAGCTGTACATGTATACTTACTCTTATCTAAATCTTTTAGCTGATAATCCTGAACAGTATCAACCACAAGAGTATAATGTTTTCCCAAACTTCTTGGTTTTCTAAATTATAATTCAAATAAGGTGAATTGGAAAATAGGTAGAAGATGAACAGAAATTCAAACTCACTGCTGGCAGTAAGTATCCTTTCAACCTTGTGTAATGATGATGTATATGAGTGGTTCTCAAAGTGCGGTCTGAGGGACCCTGGGGTTTGGAGACACTTTCAGAGGACTTCAACGTCCTCCATGTTCTAACTACATGTCTGTGTGAGACTGGATTTCCTTCAAAGACTTGAAACAAAACAACATACCACAACAGATTGAATGCAGAGCATATATGACAAACCAGTTGTCTTCTGCTAAGCCAGACATTCAAGAGATTTGTAAAACTTTAAAACATTTTCGTTAAATATTTTTTGTTTTGGAAAATGTAGTTATTTTTCATAAAAATAGGTTTTTGGGGGCTGGCCCAGTGGCATAGGGGTTAGGTTTGTGCGCTCCTCTTCGGTGGCCCGGGGCTTGTGGGTTTGGATCCTGGGTGAGGACCTACACACCACTCATCTAGTCACGCTGTGGCGGCATCCCATATACAAAGTGGAGGAAGCTGAGCACGGATGTCAGCTCAGGTCCAATCTTCCTCAGCGAAAAAGAGGAGGATTGGGAATAAATGTTAGCTCAGAGCTAATCTTCCTCACACACACACAAACATAGGTTTTTGTGTTAAGATGTAATGAGTTTATTTTTAGTACTTTTAGAATAATAAATATTTAAAACATTCTCAGTTTTAATTTCCAACCTGGTAAATATCAATAAATATAACTTCCATAAAGATAATCTCTTTGGGGGTCTTAATAATTTTTAAGAGTATCTGTAGGTCCTGAGACTAAAGCATTTGAAAACTGCTGATGTTGAAAATATTTGCAAGTACCTATTTTGGTGGCTAATTGAGGATGAGTATTATGGATTTATAATAACATTAATCTCTTTCTTTATTGGTTGTTCTATTCAAATCACATAATAACAAATGTGATATTTTTCCAGAACTTTGGTAGTGACTGTGGAGTGAGATTATACTGGAGTAAAGTCCACTGGACAAGGATGAGGATGGGAGGTAATGAAGACACAGGAAAGGAGAAGGAACTTGGTTCAAAAACAATACTCTCCACAATAATAAAATGAATGGTAATCTCACCAAAAATCCTTATTTCACTGGAGAAGTTTTGCTCAGCAACTTAGAGAATTCCTATGAAACTTTGGAACCCAATGGAAAAGCCTGTATTCCGTGGGAGGGAACAGTCTGTCTTCCCCAGTCCTCCACCTGCTGTCTCACCCTCATCCTCACTCAGTGCCCGAGGCTGATTCTGCCCAGGCTGGGGTTTCCCCATAACCACAGGCCAGCAGCTGGTGATGTAGTGAATCAACCTTCAGGCCTCCAACCTGGTGTGAAGAGGCAGAATATGCGGCTGAGGCCTATGTGCCCTGGTTTCAGACTCTTCTCTCTTCTTTTTCCCCTTCCCACATCCTGGATGTCTTGTCACAGGCCTTTGACGAGACTCATTCCTCAGTTTCCTCCTGGTCACTTCAGATCCAGCTGGGATGAGGCCACTGTGCTGAGGGTCCTGCCTCACTCTTGCTAACTGCACCCCGTGTCCAATACAGACACACAACCAGAGGCTCCTACAGTCTGCTCCCCCTGCCACTCTTGGAATGCTCCCATCAGCAGGTTGGTGGCCCAGGGACACACAGGGGCTGCCCACCCAATGTCTCCCCCCCTGTGCTGCCAGGCCTCCCCATGCTGCTGGAGAGTCCAGATAGGCCGGCTCAGACACAGATGCCAGGCCCCACCAAGCCTGGATTTACTTTCCCTTCAGATCCCAGGCTGTTCTCTGAGCTGCACTTATTTAATTCTCACAACCACTCTTAGGGTAGACGGAGCCAGGCCTGGGGTTCAGAAGAGAATTAAACGGGCAACACATGTAAAGCAGCTGCTGAATAAGCATCAGCCCCCGCCCCTCTGCTAACACGTGGGCGTGTCTTATAGTCTGAGTTCCGTGTCAGTTTCCTGTCTCTGAAGCAGTTTCTGGATCATCTCTAAAGTGAAACAACCAAAGCAAAACCTCCTATGTAGTTAAAACGTACAACTACATTTCGTTTTATTGCATCATCAGGGATTGCGTAATGAGCCGGGGGATGCGGAAATAACAGTGAGCTTGATGCAGCAAGTGAAAAGGAAACTAAATGCAAATTGTCAGACTGGATTTGAAGGCTGGGATTCCCCTCTGGCCTGGTGGCTTGGGTGAGGCAACCACATCGAACCTTTGAATCTTCGCAGAGCAGAGGATTCCTCTGGCTGCCTGCCAAGATGCCTGTGTTATTCTGGTGGAAACTTTTATCTCCTGAACGTGAGGGGAAAACAGGAAACAGGTGGGGAAAGGTGTGTCCTTGTAGACAGCTGGGGTGTGTGCCAAGTAGAAATGGCTCTGTCTAGAACTCCAGGATACTTGCTGTGACTCACTTGGCCCCGTCACCCCAGGGAATGGCTATTTCTCCTCTCCCTTGTGCTCTGGTTGAGCTGGCACAGAAGAACTCCTGGACAGCTCTCTTGGAACCCCTCATCTTCCTGCCCACAGACCTAGAGCATCAGGGAATAATCTTCTAACCAGATTCAAATAGAAGAGCTGCACATGTAAGGAGCACTTACTCAGATCCAGGTACCATTCTGAGCATATTATATAAATTGAAGCAAGTCATCCTCACCACAGTTTTATGCAGTGGTACTAAGATTATCTTAATTTTACAGATAAGGAAACTGGACACAGTGAGGTCTCTTTCCTTTTCCTGTGTTAAGAAATTTAACAACTGTATTCTGGGCTTCAAGTTTTAGCAGGAACATTCAAGGCCTCGTGTAACTTTCCCATCTCTCGTTGCTAGACCCGCTGTAAGGAGGGAAACTTGATCTTGTTCCTAGCTCTTATTTCTTATTCATTTCTTATTTTTAGAAAATGTCCAATTTTGCTAACCTTTTGATTTAGCTCTCGCTTCCAAATAGCCTGCACATCTCTGGCCCTCCTCCCGTTGTCCAATTCTTTAATGTCTTTCCATATCCCTCTATCAGTTCTAAAGTACCAGTGATTGATGATGTCCCTCCATTTTACCATCCACCCCCCACCCCCATGCCCATGGCTCTTTGCAAATACAGCACTTCCATTAGAACACTTACCACTCTGTTCTGTAACTGATGGTTAATTTTTTCTGTCTCTTCCAGAAGATTAGACTTTTTGAGTCTGAACTTTGTATCCCAAGTCGTTAGCACAGTGTCTAGCCCATGGTCAGAACTTAAGTATTGTTTATTGAATAAATACTATGCTAGGAATATGTGCTTTGATGAGCTTCTGACTGTCAAATTGCAATGGGTTGTCTCAGCACTATTTGCTGAGCGTTCATTTCATAAGTTCTCTTGACAACATTTCAAGCACCTGCCATATCCACGAGCACATTGAGAGCAATGTGAACAAAGGAAGAAAAATAAATTTCAAAATAGAATACAATTTTGATAAGCTTTAGAATACAAGTTTTGATAAAGCTTAAATATTGTTTTAGACAAGTTTAGCCCCAATGCACAAGAGTCTTCTTGCTATTTCTGAGTCTCTTTTCTGCATAGTGTTGCATCCAAAAGAAACAGAAATCCATCATCAAAAGTCTTTAAAGAGCAGTATAGGTCTTCACTGACATGTCTTGTAGAGACAGCAAAGTGAGAAATTATATCATAGAACTACTCACTAAAACATATTTAGTTCCTATTTTAACAGGGCATGGAAAGGGATGGAAAGCTATTCAACTCATTTTACAAGGCTGTTATAAACCTGGATAACAAAATCAAAAGAGAAAATCATGGGACATTTTTACTTATAAACATGAAGATAAAAATACCACATTAACTCCAACCCAAAAGTGAATCAAAAATAGACAACTAGGGGCTGGCCTGGTGGCGTAGTGGTTAAGTTCACACACTCTGCCTCCATGGCCTGGGGTTTGCAGTTTCGGATCCTGAGCGAGACCTACACTCGGCTTATCAAGCCATGCTGTGTCAGATGTCCCACATATAAAGTAGAGGAAGATGGGCACAGATGTTAGCCCAGGGCCAATCTTCCTCAGCAAAAAGAGGAAGATTGGCAACACATGTTAGGTCAGGGTTAATCTTCCTCACCAAAACCAAAAATAAACAACTGGGGGCCGGCCTGGTGGCGTAGCAGTTAAGTTCACGCGCTCCACTTTGGTGGCCCTGGGTTCGCAGGTTCGGATCCTGGGTGTGGACTGACGCATCGCTTGTCAAGCTATGCTGTGGTGGCGTTCCATATAAAGTAGAGGAAGATGGCCATGATGTTAGCCTAGGGCCAATCTTCCTCTGCAAAAAGAGGAGGATTGGCAATGGATGTTCCCATAGGGCCAATCTTCCTCACAAAAACAAAAACAAAAATAAAAATAAATGACTGGAATTTATCCAGGATATTAATGATAATTCAAGATGAGAAAATCTGTTCATGTAATTTACTACATAATAAGGAGAAAAACAAAAACTGATCTCGATATGTTCCCCAAAACCCTGGATTAATTAAAAAGCCATATCTTAGGCTACTGAGGCTTGAAGAAAGAGCTTAAATCTGATCAATGTCATTATATCTATTAGGAGTGCGTTCTAACAGACAACTCAGTTAATAGAGGCTAAAATAATTAAGGCAGGTGTGTATCCCAATTTGGAAGTCTGTAGGGTGATGGTTGCAGGGTTAGATCAACAGGTCAAAACTGCGAGTGTGCAGGACTTGCATCTCTGTGACTCTCTTGGTGTCTTACTGACGGGCACAGGACAGCTACACCAGCCCCAAGCATCAAATCCTTCCAAGGGCATCCCCAGCAGGGAGAGAGGAATAAGAGCTGAAATTCTTCCTAGAAGTTCCCAGCAGACTTCCCTCAAATCTTATTGTTTAGAATTGTGTCATGTGACCATATCTAGCTTGCATTTGTCTCTCCCTCTCTACTTTTGATTATAGACTTAGGTCTAAAGCAGCAAGGAGAACCTGTAAGAATACAACACAGGGAAAATGCTATTTTTCAAATGGCTAGATAATTGTCCCAACACTCACTTTTCCCACTGGTTTGAAATGCCACTTTTATTCTATGCAAAGGTCCACTGAATTAAATTGTGTTACCCTTGACCTCTATTCAGTTTTTTTGATTGATTTGTCTATTCTTATAATAATACCACTTGGTTTCAATTTCTATAACCTTAGAGGATCATTTGATATTTGAAAAGTCAAGTTCATCTGTTTTTTTCTTCCTTTCTCAGATTTTCTTGTAAATTATTTCTTCTTGACACATTTTATAGTTAGCTTGTAGGTTTCATCTAACAATCTTGTTGAGTATGGATTAGGAATGCATTGAATTTCTATAGTAACACACAATGCAGCAATTAAAATGAATGCAGTAGATTTTTACATACTAATAGAGAAAAGTCTCTAAGATCTGTTACTAGGTAAAAAAACCAAATTACAGACTGATATATATGGAGTAATAATATTCATGTAACACACACTCAATATTTCTGTATGGATAGATTACTAAATACATGGGAAGATGTCTAGAAGGATATACATTAGATTATCAGCAATGTGGGATTGAGGCGGATCCTCCAAGAGGTCAAGGGTGGGCTTTTTACTTGAATGAATTGTTTGAAAATTTAACAATGGTAATATATTTATGTGTATTTTGTAAATATAAATAAACTTAAGAAATTCTCTTTAGTTCTTTAAAGTCACACTTATCATGGCAGCTGCGTGTCCCCACATCGCTCTTATCTGTCTCTGCAAATGCCGGCCTGCCTTGCTTTTTTTGCCTCGCTCTAAAGAGCTGATGGAGACATTTTTCTTCTATGAGTAGCTTCAGTTGTGCATCTTCATCCTTAACCCCAATGAACCCAACACTGATGGCCAAGCGACACAGGTAGGTCATCCCCATTATGGGGGTAAGGGCACGGCCAAGAATATTTATACTTGAATGATTTTCACCCTGTTATGTAGATCTTAAAAATGAAATATTTAACAGTATAAGATAATGCCTAATGAGTTCTATATGAAAGAAGCTACAATAAGGTAAAGCAAGGAGAGTGATGAGAGCTCCTAATCTGAGAAGTTTTCCTGAGGCCCTTGGTCAGATATTGTTCTTGTATTTATCTGAGATGGAACAACATCCTTAGTATTGTCTTCATTTTTCCCACTACTGAAGAAGACTCAGTCTAATGCTAACTCATTACTGACATTACTGTCTTCATGATCACCAAGGACGGATTGACGAATTTAATAGACTTCTCTCAGTTTTAATAAGAATAATTAAAATCCATTTTAGGGGCCAAGTATTGTTCTGTACTGCATACCTTATCTCATTTAATCAAATCAGTGCTCCTGCAAGGAGGGTATTATTATTCCCATTTTATAGAGAAGGAAACTGAGGCTGCTCAAAGAGGTTAAGTATATTTCCCAGGGTCATACAGTGAATCAGCGGGAAGCCAGAATTTAGACATTCATTCAGACTCTGAAGAAATTTCATGCCCTGACCCACAATGCTGTGATTCTTGCGTTCTATGCAAGACTTGAAAAAAGTTTTTTTTTAATTTTAATTGTGACAAAATGTACATGCATAAAATTTCCCATCTTAGCCGTTTTTTTAGGTGTAAAATTCAATAGTGTTTAGTATATTCACATTGTTGTACAACCAATCTCCAGAACTGTTTTCGTCTTGCAAAACTGAAACTCTATACCCATTAAACAACAACTCCTCATGCTCCTCTCCCCCAAGCCCATGGCAACCACCATTCCACTTTCTGTATCTGTGAATTTGACTACTCTAGGTACCTCATATAAGTGAAATCAAACAGTATTTGTCTTTTTGTGACTGGCTTATTTCATTTAGCATAATGTCCTCAAGGTTTTCCATGCTGTAGCATGTGTCAGATTTCCTTCCTTTTTAAAGCTGAATGATATTCCATTGTATGGATAGACCACATTTTATTTATCCATTCATCCATCAATGGATACTTGACCCTGCTTTCACTTTTTTGGGTGTAACCCAGAAGTGGAATTACTGGATCGTCTGGTAATTCTATTTTTAATTTTTTGAGGAACCTGCATACTTTTTTCCATTGTGGCTGCACCATTTTACATTTTCACCACCAGAGCACAAGTGTTCCAATTTCTCCACATCCTTCCCAACACTTTCTTTTTTTAATAGCAGCCACTGTAAGGAATGTGAGGTGGTATCTCACTGTGGTTTTGGTTTGCATTTCCCTAATGATGAGTGATGTTGAGTATCTTTTCATGTCCTTGTTAGCCATTTGTATACCTTCATTGGAGAAATGTCTCTTCAAGTCCTCTGCCGATCTTTTAATTAGTTTGTGTTTTTTTTGTTCTTCTTATCTATGCAAGACTGTTAACACCCTTTTGTCCCCCCAAAGTCTTGTCCTTTGGCTTTTGAGACATTGTAAATTCCCAGTCAGCTTCTCTGTATTTTATTTTTTGCGTGAGGAAGCTTGGCCATGAGCTAACATCTGTTGTCAATCTTCCTCTTTTTGCTGAGGAAGATTGGCCCTGAGCTGACATCTGTGCCCATCTTCCTCTATTTTGTACACAGGATGCCTCCACAGCATGGCTTGATGAGTGGCGCCTATGTCCACGCCCAGGATCCAAACCTGCAAACCCCCAGCCGCCAAAACAGAGCATGTGAACTTACAACACGGGGCTGGCCCCTGGCTTCTCTGTGTTTTTGACCAGTTCTTTCTCCCCAGCTCCTGAAATGTAGAGGCATTAACCAAAGATCAAGAGGCATCTGAATTTCTTCATATAATTACTACAGCAAACTCAGAGGTGAATAATAATTTATTGAGTAACTACTATGTGCACAGTTAATAACAACAACAAATATTTCACATCTGAGTGATTCCTATGTGCCAGGCGTTTTGCACCCATTACCCTTTACCTCATAAGTCTGTGAGGTTAAGTATTATTATTAACCCCATAATACAGCTGTGAAAATTGACCCACAGAAAGTTCAGGCAACTTGCCCAAAGACCATAGAAGAAGCTAAGAAGGGTTCCTGTTTGCAAGAAACCTATGTCCAAAGGAGAAGACAAGACTAGCACACTAGAGAAAATTAGAACTATTGTGGTAGTCATAAAAATACTAGTTACTATGTGAACACAACTACTAAATGTATAGATTTAATTTTTCATTTCCATTAACAATCTTTAAGACCTCCGTGCACTGCCCTGCAAACAGGATGAGACATTATGAAAGGGGAAGTCATGATAACTACTCAAAAGGACCTATTACTCAGCAATCATTTAAATGTTTCTCTGCTTAAAGGTCTGGACTAGGTGACTTGGGTTAAAAGGATCTGGTATTTCCTTGCCCTTAGGGAACTTAAAATCTTTTGGGAAGACATGTACATGGTAAATCATTAGAGTAATAAAAGATCATCTAGATCGACTAACCATTTGAAGGTGTACAATTCCGTGGTATTTAGTACTTTCACAGTGTTGTGCAACCATCACCACTCTCTAGTTCCAGAACTTTTTGTTCACCCCAAATGGAAACTTCATACACATTACGCAGTTGTCACTCTGCATTTCCTCACCCCCCTCAGCCCCTGGCAACCACAGTCTGCCTCCTGGCTCTACAAATTTACCTATTTTGGATGTTTCATATAAATGGAATCATAAAATTAGTGACCTTTTGTGTCTGGCTTCTATCACTTTGCATATTGTTTTCAAGGTCTGTTCCCATTGCAGCATGTACCAGTACTTCATTCTTTTTTATGGCTGAATAATATTCCATTATATGGATATACCACCATTTGTTTATCCATTCATCCATTAATGGGAGTTAGGATTGTTTCCACTTTTAGGCTATTGTGAATAGTGCTGTTGAGAACATTTAAATACAAGTATTTGTTTGAATATTTGTTTTCAATTCTTTTGTGGTATATAACCTAGAAGTGAACATTGTCATACCACAAAAATTTATATACCACAAAAAATTACCATATGATCCATACCATTCTGGATCATATGGTAATTTTATGCTTAACTTTCTAAAGAACCACCAGACTGTTCCACGGAAGCTGAAACATTTTACATTCTCACCAACAATGTAGGAGGGTTCCAATTTCTCTACATCCTCACCAGCACTTGGAGTTATTTTCCATTTATTTGATTACAACCATCTTAGTGGGTGTGAAGTGGTACCTCATTGTAGTATTGATTTGCATTTCCCTAATGATTATTGATGTTGAGCATCTTTTCCCGGCTTTGTTGGTCATTTCTGTATCTTGAGCGGCCCATCTCCTGATCTTCAGGGGCCCATCTTGAATGTCTATTCGAGTCTTTTGTCCATTTTTTAAGTAACTTGTTTGCCTTTTTGTTGTTGAGTTGTAAGAGTTTTTTATATATTCTGCATACTAGAACTTTATTATATATATGATTTGCAAGTATTTTTTCCCATTCTGTAGACTGCCTTTTCTCTTTCTTGATAGTGTCATTTGATGCACAAAAGCTTTTAAATTTGTTGAAATCCAATTTATCTATTTTTTTTCTTTTGTTGCTTATGCTTTTAGTGTATTATCTAAGAATCCATTGGCAAAACCAAGAGCATGGAGATTTATCCCTATGTTTTCTTCTAAGAGTTTAATAGATTAAGCTTTTACATTTAGACCTTTGATCCATTTTGGATTTTTTTCTATATGGTATGAGTTTGGGATCCAGCTTCATTCTTTTGCAATGTGAATATCCAATTGTCCCAGCACGATTTGTTGGAGAGACCATTCTTTCCCCATTGAACGGTCTTGGTACCCTTGTCAAAAATCAATTGACCATAGATATATGGGTTTATTTCTGGATTCTCAAGTCTATTCCATTGGTCTATTTGTCTACTTTTCTGCCAGTATCACACTGTTTGAATAATGTAGTTTGTAGTATGTTTTGAAATTAGGAATGTGACCCTTCCAACTTTGCTCTTATTTTTTAAGATTGTTTGGGCTATCGGAGTCCCTTGCAATTTCATATGATTTTTAGGATTGGCTTTTCCATTTCTGTAAAACAGGCTGTGGGATTTAGTTAGGGATTGCATTGAATCTATAGATTACTTTGGGCAGTACTGCCATCTAAACAATCTTAAATCTTCAATTTCATAAATATGGGATGTCCTTTCATTTATTTAGTTCTTTGTTATAGACTGAATTGTGTTACCCCCAAGTTTATATGTTGAAGCCCTAATCCCTAAATTGACTGTATTTTGGGATAGGGCCTTTGAGGAAGTAATTAAGTTTAAATGAAATGCGGCCCAAATCTGATAGGTCTGGTGTCCTTAGAAGAAGAGGAGAGACACCAGAGGTCTCTCTCTCTCTGTGTTCACAGAGGGAAACCCATGTGAAGACACAGCAAGAAGGTGGCTCTCTACATGCCAGAAAGAGAGGCTTCACCAGAAACCAACCCTAATCCCACCTTGCCCTTGAACTTATAGTTCACAGAACTGTGAGAAAATAATTTCTGTTGTTTAATCCTCCCAGTCTGTGATATCTCGTTATGGCTGTTTGAGCTGACTAATGCAGTATTCTTTAATGTATTTTAGCAATGTTTTCTAGTTTTCAGTTATAATCTTTTACTTCCTTAGTTAAACTTATTCCTAAGAATTTGATTCTTTTTGATGTTACCGTAAAAGGAATATTTTTTCTTAATTTCCTTCTTGGATTGTTCATTGCTAGTTTATAGAAATACAAACTAGTTTTTGCATGTTGATCTTGTATCTTGCAACTTTGCTGAATTCGTTTATTAGCTCTAATAGTTTTTTGTGCGTGGATTCTTTAGAATTTTCTAAAATAAGATCATGTCATTTGTGAATAGAGAGTTTTATTTCTTCCTTGCCAATTTGGTTGTCATGTGTGTTTCACTTTTATAGGGTGGTCACCGTCAGTCACCTGTATTAGCAGTTACTGACGCCTGTTCTTGCAGTCTTTGATAGCTCCTCGCAGTCTGGTGATTGGTCGTTTGCTTCCTGATATCTTCTCCCATCTAATCAGGATTTGAGAAAAATTCTGCCATACACTAGCCAGAATCCATTTTTGGATAGAATACTAATTATTCTGAGTCTGAGAGGTGCTGGTGTGTCCATTCTCTTTATTTTTCAGAGATATACCACTTGCTAACCTCACTTTTCTTCTCCTTAGGCCGGCTGTCTAGAAGACTATAAACAACTTCAGTACAGGGTAAAATCTTATTTAACTTTGTACTCTAGCACCTAGTGTCCCACCTAATATATAGTACAACGTAGGAGTTCAAACAATATTTGTTAAGTGAATAAGAATAGTGATGATAAAAAAATATTATGACTAATTGGCAGAGGGGAGGTTTGACAGTCAAATAAAATAATGTACATGGAACCATCTTGGAAAACAAAAGGGCATTTCAGTGTGAATTATGAATAAATTAATTTTGACTATAGGGATACTTTCTTCAATTCTTGGTTGAAATATTTAGAATACAAGAATAAGAAATGAGACATCAGGACTCGTCAAGTGTCAAAAACTGACTCACCCTCCCGTCCTCAGCCTTCTCCAAGGTTCTCCAGTGTCCACATATCTAGATTGACTTCCTTGGTTTATGTGGTTCACTAAACCTTGAAGCATCTCCAGTTGTTGGAGGCCCCGAGCGGGTAATGGTGTCCATGCCCTGGGCTTTTGTCCTCAGATCTCCCTTCCACCTCTCCGCTATGTCTTAGGGAATCGTATTCAATCCCTCCTCAAGATGTCCACTGTGCTATGACCCGTGCTGGGCTCCACTATTCCCTCTTCACTCAGGAAACTTGCTTAGGTTTACTTAGTGGGATCAGGCTTAGGGTGAGGTTTTTATTCAAAAAGTCTGTGCAAGCAAAATTGGTTTTTAAAAATAGCTTTTATTTCCCATAACTTAAAAATGAACAGCAGTTGTGGACAAAATATAATGCTAACAAGTGTTCTATGAACAATAAATATTTAAATACAATGAATAGCAATGAATAGCAAAAATAGTTCAAATAATTTAAATAAATAAAAATTACAAGAAGTTTTTCAGCTAAAGCAAATGGATGGTGCATTTCTCTGTTCTAAACAACTTCTTGTAACTTACAACACTTAATATAATTTTATGATAATCCCATACATTTGCTGTTACTTATTTTTCATAAAAATAGGGATGAAGATTTCACTTTGAGTCTTAGAAGATAGCCATTTAGTTGACCAGATGAACTGTTTTCAGACTCAGTGTCTTCTTTATTTCGAGAGCTTTCCTGTGAGCTTGTTCATGAAGAGGAAGCACCTTCTGATTTCCACCCTGACCACCTCCCAGGCGCAGGCGCTGTGCTCTTTCTCTTTCAGATACAGACTGATTCCGTGGAAGTACCTCTTCACAGCCAGCCTGGAGTTCTCACTTCCCAGGGGTGACTGTTGCACCTTCGTCTCCTTCCCCAAACATGTCTCCAGGTCATCCAGCTGCTGATAAAGTCCAACGAGGAATTGGTCCAGGAGGGTGTCATCCCAAGCCGCAGGAGAGCCGCTGGTGCTGAAGAGGCGGAAGATCTGCTGGAGCGTCTCGTGCACGACAGCTGCAGCTTGCGTCTTCTCAAGCTGGTGCCCGTCTACAAGTATCTGCGGAAATCTGAAGTCAGCCCTGTCCTTCAGACACGACCGAATGGAGATTCTCTCCATTTGACTCAAAAGTGTGAAGGCTTCCTGATTGCCGTGGCTCAGAGGCAGGTCACAGCCCAGAGGGCAGGCAGGGCTGGAGCACAGCATCACCAAGGCCAGCAGCACAGAGACTGGAAAGGCCATTGGGAAGCTGGAGGATTTTGCAAGACTACCTGAAGGGGAAGTCGCAGCAAGTTCTGAGGACTTTGGGCAACGAGTACCTTTTAAATAGTGAGTATAGAAACTTTCATTTTCTGGGTTTTTCCATTTTTTGTCCTTTCCTTTCCCTTTCTAGTTTTTTTTTTTTTTTACCAAGTCAATTAAAAATGTGCACTTACTGACATGAGTGCCTAGACTGGGGAATCCAAACTACATGTGCCAATGCAATATCTACACAGTATTATAACATAGTTTCCACACCTTCTAGATTGTTCTTGGGGAGAAAAGCCTAGATTAAGTCAGAGAAGGAAGAAACATTCATATAATAAATGGTGGCTTTTCCAGGTCAACAGGAAATATAAAAGCACTTAAAAGAGAAGATTATTCGTATTTTTTCTGATTTTTCTGATCTTTTCCTTCTTTACACTTTTCGTCCCTCTTTAAAAAATTTCAACTGTATATGTTGCATAAAGTATCCCCTGAGTTGGTCTTAAACTCACTGAAGACATTGTTTTGCAGATAAGATTTGTTAAAAATAAATTATGGTGCACTTATGGTCTGCCAGGCAATTTCCTAGGTGCTGGTTTCCCTAAAATGGTCAATTTTGTATGTGTGTGAGTCTCTCGGATCTCTACCAAGTACAACCGTTCCCAGTAAAAACTCTGTCTTTGTCATTGTGCAGTAATGCAGATAATCTCATCTCTTTAGATACTCCATTGACAAGTGCTATCCTACCACATACTAAGGGATAATGGGGCTGCAATGGTATTCAAAGCTTATGATCACATGTTTTCACTGAATCTGTAATATACAGATTATTTTTAATAATATTAATGGCAGCAATCTTTAATTATACAATCTTTCAGCAAAATGTTTTACAAACATTATTTCACTCAATCTTCACAGCTTCCCTATGAGATAATTACTATAATTATTAACACTTTGCAAATGAGGAAATGGAAACTCAGAGAGGTTACTTAACTTTCTGGAAGCCTCGATTTATTCCCTAAGTGGTATTTAGCGCTACACTGTTCTGCCTCCACGTTACCCCTCATTAACCTGAAACATTCTCCTTTAGCTACACTCTGTATGCTTGTAATTACGTAATCCATCTAATTATTTGTTTAACATCTGACTACCCTAACAGACTGTAAGCTCCCTGAGGATGGTAATGCCATATCTCGAGTGTCCAGCAAGGTGTCTGTCACAGAGGAGGCACACGGAGGGCTCTCTGTCCCACAGCGAGTACAAAAATGACTACATGTTCCAATGAGGGAGTAGGCCTAAAATTTGGGGGGACAGTGTCAGAAAATGATAGTCTTCTAAAAACAAAGATATTAAGAATAAGTTTTAAGTGGATGCTTTAACCTCCTGGATAATTTCCGCAAATATCTGACATGGGAATAGGAAGTTTCAAAGCAACAGTAGAGCTCAACAAAACAGGTCATGTGAAAGGCAGGACTGGAACTTAGCAAGTGAAAAGGGCGCTATAGCCCCTTCCAGTGTACTGTAATGTGTCTGGAATCAGCGAATGGTGCTTTTGGGTGATGAAGACAAATGGAAATTGGAGAGTGAGAACTTGCTCAGTGTTTATCTAAGACAAGAAGAACATTGTCAGAGGAGACAGCCCAATCTAGTGGCTAGGACGTGTACTCTGGGGCTAGGCCTGGGGCCATGTCACAGCTCCAGTCAACACTGGCTATGTGACTTTGGGCACCTCAGTTTTCTCCTCTGTTACATGGAAATGACAATCATATCTATTTCATTGGGCTGTTGTGAAGATTGGATGATGTAACGTACCTACAACGATGCCTGGACAAAACAAGCACTCAACATCTGTTAGCTGTTCCAACAATGGAGAAAACTAACCGTCCAACTATGGGAACTGGTTGGAAGTTTCCCTAAAACAATCTGCTTCCCTTCCTTGAATTCCCACCTCACTAATAAATATTTTTATCTCTAATCTCATCTCTTATGTGAACAGGAGCCTGTGTTCACGTGACAGGTGACAGGGAGTGCCCTGTCCACTTGACTAAAGTCTATTTGCCTTCAGGTAACAGCTGACCTCCCACACGTTAATAAAATGGCCATCCAGTCTATAACCCAGTCTCTTTTGAGTGTGAGTTGGTATGATTAAATCCTTGGAATCTGATAATCTCTGTGGATAGTATAAAAAGTAAACAGACACATAGATAAATAAATGACTAGATTCTCTGATTTAGCAAAGCTGAAACTAGCCCTTTAGGTAACGGCCTGCCTTGAAGAGCCAGCTGCTCTCCTCTGGACCTGTCTGCAGCTGCAACTGTCTCACATGGGCTGGTTTGAAACCTGTCACTCTGTAGAGCTCTGAATCCCCGACCTGTGTAGTTAAGTGACATTTTGTGGTTTAGATAGAGAAGGTGTCACTTCTTCTCTTTTCATTTTCCACGTTTACTTTCAAATTTCCCTTGTGCATTCCTTTTTCTTAACTGCTTACTTTTACTTTCTAGGAATGTTAAAAGAGAGAGGAAAGTTCTGAGTCTTGAAAATCATACCGGAAATATGTTATCTCTACATTTCCCTTACATTTTCTCTTCCTTTTTTTTTGCAATAAACCTCAAAGTGGAAATAGAAAAGATTGCAGGAGCATTAGGACAACTTTTATAAAGTGAAAAGACAAATACAAAAGAAGAAATAAGAATCTTGAAATTATGTAAAAATAGCAAAGAAAAAAATGGATTGCTCAACCATTACTTCGGCAGACCTAAGACAATGGCCTCGGCTAGGACAAAGAGGTTGCCGTGGAGCAGCAAAGACACATTCTAACTGCTCGAACAGCTGGACGGTCGTAGTGGTTGCACTTTACTCTCCTTGTGGGCAGGATTGGAGGTTTAATGATCTTGGTACAGCACGAACTCAGTGTAATGATTGGCACATAGTAAATATTCAGTAATTTTCTCAATTAAATAGAGTAAATAAAACCAAATTTGACAAACTGAATGCTTTGCAGCAGAGAATAAAGTGAGATCTACACATATAAAGGTCAGACACCTTTCTCACCTGATCAACACTTCCAAGAAGGATATCTAGATGGCGACAGAAAGAAGATTTACAAAAGAAGCCTAGCAAAGCCTCCTTAAAAGTTGTTCTTAACATCAGGAAGAAAGATCCACATAGCTCTCTCATTAGTTCAAAGTTGGTTTTTCCTAAGAGGATAAGCATTCCCTTGAATTGGTACTAATTTTTTAATGAATAAATTTCACTTCTACTGTAAGAATACAGAAAGAGTTGAAAGTAATGACAACTTTCCAGGCTCTTGAAGAGAAAGGAAAGTCCAAAATGGGGAAGTACAAAGATCTGGGGAAAATTCAGAAAATGAAAACTCTTGTGCTCCACATTTAAGAGGCACACAGACAGAAGATACTCAGAGAAGCTAGAGGAAAGCTCACAATCTCCCATCTCAACCAGAAGAGCGTCTTCTTTGATCTTACCAATGGCTTTTTCAGTCTCTTCACTGATGGCATTGGTGATGATCTTCTCCAGCCCCATCTCCTCCACTAGCTGTTACCTGCCTCAGAGCCTTGACTTGAGAAAGCAGGAGACCTTCACAGCTCTGGACCAAATGAAGACAATCTCTCTTCTTTCCTGTCTGAAGTACAGGAGCGACTTCAAATTCCCCCAGGAGAAGCTGGATGGCAGCCAGTTCCAGAAGGCCCAGGCCATCTCTGTCCTCCACGAGATGCTCCAGCAGATCTTCGACCTCTTCCACACAGAGTGCTCCTCTGCTGCCTGGAACACGACCCTCCTGGACAACCTCTGCACTGGACTCCATCGGCAGCTGGAAGACCTGGACACCTGTTTGGAGCAGGAGACGGGAGAGGAAGGATCTGCCCTGGGAACTGTGGGCCCTACACTGGCCGTGAAGAGGTACTTCCGGGGACTCCATCTCTACCTGAAAGAGAAGAAATACAGTGACTGTGCCTGGGAGATGGTCAGAGTGGAAATCAGGAGGCACTTTCTCTTCATCAACGAGCTCATAAGAAAACTCAGGAAGTGAGAAGGAACCTGATTCTCAGTGACGAATGTCCTCGCTCAAACTCTTAATTGCACAGTCATTTCCAAAACTATTATTTTTTGCTTCAGCTATAAAATAATTTGAATCCTATTTGGCATATTTTTATCAGTAATATTAAACATATTTTTATTCAAGTATTTTCAGAATTAGAGGAAATGTAACTGGTACCCTGTGGCTGAACCTCACGTTATAAAATATTTATTTATTTATTTATATTAATTTATCTCTTCATTTTTTTAGTATTTGTATTTATATGTTTTATTTGTATATAATAATATGTTCATATTCTCCTCTTTAATAAAGATGTTACTTTTTTACTTGTTAAATTTATTTTGTGGCATTTCTCTTCTTTTGTTAAAAAAACAACCTTCCCCAAAGTCTTAATTCTGTAGACTAAATATAAAATTATGTGGTGCAGTTCATCCGTTCATTCACTGGCCTTGGGGATAGAGTCTAGAGTATGAGATGTGTTCCTGCCCTTATGGAGCTCACATTGGCGCAAACAACAAAGCCATTAAAGAATTAGTTATGATGTAATTACGGATTTACATTTGAGATCTGGGCAACACAGGAGCAGGAAAAGATCCATGGCAGTGAGTATCATTTAGACTACACTTCAGTTTTCCCCAGGGAAGTCATATGAAGTACGGGAATTGAAGGGTGAGTAGGATTTTGTTAAGTATCATGCGGAGGGCAAAATTTCCCAGAGTAAAAAAAAACTGCAGAATGTGGCCCTGTAGCAGGAAAGGTAGATTTAAAGAAGTGAAAATGAGCAGAGTGGGTGGACTCTACTGACGGATGGGAGTATGGCATGTAACGAGGCTGGAGAAATGGAAAGTGGCCCGATGAGTGACTATGTTAGCGATGTTAGACTTTATCTTGAAAGCTGAGGAAAGTTACTTTAGGATTGAAAACTAGAGAGTGGCTTGACCAGGGCAGGTGCAGGGAAATTCATTAGAGCAGCAGTTCTCAAAGTGTGGTTTCTGGGTCCTACGGGTCCCCAAGAGACTTTAAGGGGATCCACGAGGTCAAAATTATTTTTACAATAATATTAAGACATTATTTGCCTTTTTCACCACATTAACAACTTACACTGATGGTGCAAAAACAGTGGTGGGCGATACTGCTGGGGGCTACGTGTCAGTCAAGGCAGTGGCACCAAAATGGACTAATAATTATATTTTCACTGTAATATACTTAAAGTAAAAAAAAAATGCCAATTTCACTTAAGAATGCCCTTGATGAAATAGTAAGTTTATTAGTTTTATTAAATCTTTTCTTTTGAGCACACATCTTTCTAATTTTCTCTGTGTTAGTCTTTTTAAAATTATGTGTGACAAGCACTTCTGCTGCACGCACGGTGATTGTTTTGAGGAAAAGCACTTATATGATCTGCTGAGTTGTGAGCTAAACTAGCCACTCTTTCACAGAATCCATTTTCACTTGAAAGAATGACAGACAGACAAACTATGGTTATTCAGACTTGGGCATGTGACAGACATATTCTCAAGATATTTATAAAGTGAACCTGTCGCTTCAATGAAAATATTTGTAGCCAATGATAACAGTGAAGCTTTCAATCGAAAATCAGAATTTCGGAAAATCTACCACTGTGAACTTGACGGCTTCCCAATATTTAAAGATGTTTGTGATGACAACAGTGGTGATATTAACAAACGAATTACTTGATTATATAAATTGCAGTTTATGTTGATTTGTAAGATCTGAATATCTCAGTGAACCAATATTTTCCAAATGACCAATGCATATATTACAAAATCATGCATGGGTAAAAGAGACCTATTCAAACAGTAAGTCAGATTAACAGGTTTTTATGTAACAGAATTTTACAAGTTCATTGTTTTAATTTTAGACTCCTCCTTGCAACTTACGTTGTATCAAGCACCACACTAAGACAATTAATCAAGTTTTAATAACTGAAACTTGGGATGAAGGGGTTGGGGTTTTGGTTCCCGTTTTCTCAAAAGATCCTTGAGTTCTGCTATGCAAATTTGCTCACCTACCTCCCCCATCAATAGCTTTCAAGTTCTACACATCAATAATTTCTTTCATAGAAAGCATTCACTGAAATCATACGCTCACTGGACATTTTCTCCAGGTAGAATCACACGAGCTATGTCATGATCACATGACAATGAGCACTGCCTGTGTGGGCTGAAGTGATAAGGATGCACTGGCATGGCTGGGATGGCAGCCACGGTGGTGACAGTTAGAGTAGATAGCAAGGGACCAAGCACCAATGTTTTTAGAGCCAGAAGAAAATATACTGAGGAGGAAGATTCAGTGAGGTGAGTAGCTCATGATGAGGCTAGAAATGTAATTTTTTCCATCCAGGGTCAATAACCTCTGTAGAACTTGTATCTCTGAGGCTGAAATGACAGCAGTATGATGAATGGGCAACTTGTTCTTTCTTCCACAGTTCTTCCAACAAGTGTTCAGATTCATTTAAGGATTTTATCAGACTTCTGTTTCAGATGGGATTTGGTGACCTATTGCATAAGAGGGATACAGAGCGGGATGGCAGTGATATTTCTAGCTTGGAAGATTGTGAGATGATGATGCCTTTGACTCACTTAGTGACATCAAGGGGAGAAATGTGATTAGGCTTTTATTTTGTCACACCTAAAACATATTCATGATTGCTGTTAAGCTGGCAGATCCAGGCACAGTAACACCCATGTCAAGGACATTCTGTAGTTCTAAACTTGAAATCAGTCCCTTTCATGACTCCAAGGCCACAGCTTACATTGAACATGACGCCTGTGTTAAAAGCTGCTGTCCACATCACCCTCAGTAAAGGAGATTTGCTTGTCATGGGGTTTTCCACTGTGGAAAGGCAGCAGATTGAGGGGCAAGATCATGCTGGTTTTAAACTCGGAAAGACCTGGATTCAATTCCAGGTGCCATGTTGAACCATTTGAGCTATAAGGAAAATTGCTTAACCTGAGTCTATACTCTCTCCTCAGTAATGACTCCTATCCATGGTTGTGGGGAGAGTTTCTACGTGCCAGGCACACGGTCATCTCTCAGATCCTATTGGTCCTGTTTCATGGGATCGAAGACAGATCGATGAATTTTAGAAACTAAATAACACACTCACAGCCCTGAGGGTAAGGATACCAGCAACAATCACCATCAACCTTGTCCACTTCCTAAAGCCCCCATCCTTTGGAGGACCAGAGCAGGAATAATGGTGACGCCAACATTGTGGCGCTTCTCAAAGGGTCCAAATTCCTATTTTCATTTTTCATCTGATTGTAAATTTTCGGGAAAGTGTATGATATCAATAATTCTTTAATGTAGATTTATCATTTTTATTATTCACACTTTCCAATAGCGACAATGAGCTTTAGAGACGTTAAGTGATTTATCGAAGTCTGCACAGGTACCAAGTGATGAAGTCAAGATTCAAACCCGAGACAGTCTAACTGCAAATGGCAGTCGCTCTAATTATCTTTCACTGCGTTCTTGACAATGGACAGATTTTCTAAAAGATGAAGGGGAGGAGCAGGCTTGTTACCATTCATTCCCTATGCAGTTACTCTTACTCAGCACATTTCTTAGGTTCTGGGGGTGACTGTGTTCACTTGGTCCAGCTTTTCCCAGATCATTGCTAAATGTGCACCCAGATCTCTGGGGATACGGAGATTTCTGCAGTATGTGCTGCTGTAGCTCCTCAAGGGGGTATTTTCGGGCTGAAGCACCACAGGTAGTGAGAGGAGCTGGTACATCCTGACTAACGGCTTCTACCCAACACACACTGCCCGGGAGCAGAGGGGACTGGCTAAGATCCCTCCGCCTAAAGCTTCCTAGAAATTCATAACAGGCCAGAAGCGTTCTGTCAGGGGCTTGCTGGGAGGCGGAATGGTATAGAGGGGCTGTGGCGTAATCAGCACAGCCTCAAGCCAGCAGAAGCCTGAGCAGGGACAGGTTTGTAAGAAGGACTCCAAGTGTACTCCCAGTCCAGAAGGAGTGTGTTTCAACTTTAACCTCTGCTCTCGGGAATCCACGTGAATCTCCCTTTTAAAGGGCCAACAATGTTGTGAACACCCTCGCCTTCTCCCCTCACATTCTTTGCCTAGTTTTAATCTGTGGAATCGGATTTGTGGTCAGAATTTTTTGGATAAAATGTCCACAAGCAAGAAAATTGGCTGTTTCTTCTCAAAACAGCATTAGTGCACGTAGTTTAAAAATGAAGAGTGGTCTTATTCACCAGACTTGTATCTTCTTCCCACCTGTCACAAAATTAGACTCCCTTTCCCAGACTCTTCACAGTAAGATGTCGCCGTGTGAGCGAATCCTGGCCAACTGAATGCGTTGGAGGTTCTGTTTCCTCTGCACAGGCCTGGCTACGAAAACAAGCTTATGTGATCCACCATGCTTTTTCTTTTACAACTGAGTAGAATAAACCCAAGCACCAATGCCACATTTAAAGTCACATATTGACCATGGCAAAGGCACTAAATAGAAGGTACCTGGGTCCCTGAATCAATGTTTGGGGGAGAGTCAACCAGAAGAGTCATGTGATCGGGAATGCCTGCATTGAGGTGTTACATGAAGGGAGGATAAACTTGTGTTATGTTCAAAATACTGGTGTTTTCATGTTTATCTGTTTGAGCAGCTGACATTACCTTAACAGAGACAAGTCTGTAACAAAACAATATAATGAAGAAGGTTTTCCCTGAGAAGATATACTTCAGGTTCTAGAGACAGCACATACCCTCCAAAAAAATGGAAAAGATAAAAATGTATTATCATAAGGTTATTTATTTAGGAAACACAGATCATTTACTTTTCTGAAAATTTTTTGGAAACAATATATTGTAAATATAAAGCCCTGATTTTGATTTCAGATATTTTGTAGCTGGCACAGAAAATACAGTGCAGATTCCTTTCTTGGATTTGACAAACAATAATATAATTGATTGGAGAGTCGTAAGAATAATTTTCTTATTTCCTGATATTTCTTTGGAATTTATGAAATGGGGAAAAGCAGCCTTCACTCTTCCCTCTGACAACCTCCAAGACACCGCAGCTGTTTTTCTTCTCCTTTAGACAGCTGCTGGTTCCCGGAAGAACTCCTGGACAACATTCCCAAGTAAGGACGAGCCAGAAGATTTTCTACTTTCATCTTCTGCTCCGGTGGCTCCAGACCGGCTAGAGTGATTTAACCAGCAGATCTGACTCTGAGCTGTACTGTGGTCTTCTGTGTGGATCAGCTTGAAGATCTGCCCCGTAGTCTGTGTGGATCAGCTTGAAGATCTGCCCTGTAGTCCGTGTGGATCAGCTGGAAGATCTGTCCTGTAGTCCGTGTGGATCAGGTTGAGAATCTGATGGCAGAAACAGGTGGCTTGTGTCTTCTGGATGTTGATGTCTCCCGTTTTGTAGTGAAAAATATTAAAGCAGGTCCTGCCATCCTGGCGTGACTGAGAAGTGGTCCTTTTCAGATATCTCAAAAGCATGAAGATTTCCTGCTTTTCACCCCCATGAGACCAGGAGGGGCTGGACCAAAGCATCACCAGCACCACTAGCGAATAGATGATGCCATTGAGTCCTGAGATTCAGCAGACCACAGTGAAACTGAGCCGGGGCCTCCGCTCATCAGCGGGCGCGAAGCTCCCTTCGCTGCCCCCAACAGCCGGCAGGGGGCGCCCGAACTCGCTGTAACCGACCAGTCGGCGCCGCCCGCCCAGCGGGACCCGCCTGCGGCTCCGGCACCGCGTCCGCGGGGAGACCCGGCGCTTCGCCGTCCGCTGAGCCCCGGCCCGGGAGGGGCGCCGCAGGGCTCGGGGACCGCGTGGGGCCCGAGAACCGGAGTCAACGCCTCCTTCTCGGGCCTGACGCCGAGGGGAGCTGCGCCGCGGCTTCGCCAGAGCCTTTCACCGTCTGCACCTGCCCCGCGTCCATCCGTCCTTTCCTTTCTCCTGGGAGATCCTAGCAGACCGTTCACAAAAGCGCCCGTTTATTCAGAGGACTGACGGCTCGAAATCAGAGCGTGCTGCGGTCTCTTTTCAGATTCAGGATGGTTTCTGGGGAGAAAGACACGAATCCAGCGACAGGGAAACGCACCTACAATCTGGACACGCATCTAGGAAATATTGGGACCCTCCAGTGGAATGACTTGGGGACGCGGCCAGTGCCCGGCTGAGACTTACTGGAGCCTGAGGCAAAAGGCAAACTATGTCCCCTGTGTGCTTGTTCTTATTCTTTTTAAGGGTTAGTTTTTCCTACAGCGTTAAAGTAGTTGAAAAAATTATTGAAAAATTGAAAACAAAGTTTATTAAAATTCACACTGTTTAAATATTTTATTTTTCCCCAAACAAGAATTCATTATTTTACTTTCTTCGTTCAAATAGAAGAAAACTAATCAGTAGTCGTCAAAATAGACTCTTTTTTTTGTGAGGAAGATCAGCCCTGAGCTAACATCCATGCTAATCCTCCTCTTTTTGCTGAGGAAGACTGGCTCTGAGCTAACATCTATTGCCAATCCTCCTCCTTTTTTTTTTCCTCCCCAAAGCCCCAGTACATAGTTGTATGTCCTAGTTGCACATCCTTCTGGTTACTGTATGTGGGACACTGTCCGGAAGCGATGCATGGGTGCGTGCCCGGGATCTGAACCCAGGCTGCCAGTAAGCGGAGCGAGCACACTTCACTGCTAGGCCCCGGGGGCTGGCCCCAAAAACAGACTTCTTTGATTATCTTGTTTTCATTGTTAAGAATTGCTGTTTTTGAAATTTTTCTGATCTGAAATAATTTTTATGTAACTTCAGCTCCCTGAAATTTCTTTTGCAGCATCCCGCTGTGACTAGTATTTTCTATAAAATTTTCAAAGTCACTTCCAAATTTGGATAAGATTGCTCTAAATCAAATTCGTGAATCATTTTAGAAGATCCAAACAGAAAACCGATTTTGTATTTCAAATACTGATGTTGAGTCTTGCTTAAAACCATTTAAAATGAAATTTCTGCAGAACTTATATTGTCAAAATATTTAGGGACCAAGTCAGTGGCTGCTTTTTGCAAATCAGATGTATTCACTGAAAATAAATTTTCTCCTGTCGAATATGAATATCTGAAGGCACTTGGTTTAAGTTTTTATATTTCTATTGCAAAGTTGAAGTTAGGATTCTATACACTGCTAATTTTTAAAATATGCTTATATCCCATAATGATACTTTCATCCAGTGTTTCCTATATTTCCAATTTCTTAACTTTTATTTCGGTTTATTTTCAAATTCGAGAAGTGCATTCATATCTGTTTCTAACGTTTTATGTTTATCAACATACTGTCAAAGTCACTTTCTCTCATTTGTTGTGAGCAGAAGCGTAGGCCTTCTGTGAAACCAGCTGCTTTATATATAGGTGGGTTTTTTTTTTATGGTAGAGCATTATTAACTTTTCCCACTAGGTTCTAAATATCTTCCCACCAAATTAAATTGCATAAAAATGTGTAATCTACTTGTGCCAAGATGCTTTAGATTTCAGCGTAGTGTACGTTGTCACTTGATAGCGTATCTTTTAATATTTGGTAGACATCTTTAGTTTGCGTGTGAAGTGCGGTGATTGCATTTGACCTTGATACCCATCGGGTGTCTGTACACTTTTTAATATAGTTTTTAGGACAGGCAAAAACTAAAAAAATGCATTTATCCTTTGTACAATACTAAAAAAATTTATCATATTTCAAGTCACAAAAGCAACATTGTTGCAGATTAAATCACCATTATGAGTTGAATAGATTATGCACAAATTTAGCATAATCATTTTTGAGGGAAATAATGGGTGTTCATTATTGTATACACTTGCCCTCTTCCCTCTATTTTCATGTCCTTGGCCAAGAGCATTTTTATGTCAATATCTTATTTTTTCAATTTATTAATTTCGTAAGCCAAACATATCTAGGTTTTTCTTTCATTTCAGTAAAGTCAATACATCTTTTTCTGTTGTTTTGTCATCATCTGTAATGAGAACATACCTGAGTCTGACACATTTGTTCCTGATGGGTTACAAATGGTGTGTAATCAAAAAATAAGGTCAAGTATTTTCATATATTCTTGACAGTATTCAGATCTAATATGGTTTCCTAGTAGCATTATAAATTTCTTTAGAATTTTATTACACAAATAAGACACAGATTCCTTTTTATGATTATATTTTAACTAAATTTTGAGACATTCCAGCATTGGGACTTCCAGTGATTTCTTGTGATCCTCCAAGACCTAGTTTTTTTTTGCATGAAACGTGTAACTACATATAAAATCACTCGCAAAATTTCCATTTTTGTTTCTCTGATTTTGTCACTTTCTGTAGAGCATCATCAATTAAATTGTAAGTTTGAATATAGTTGAAATACTTCTATTTTAGAAAAGCTTCAAGATGAAACATGGAATTTTTGTGGTCACAAATTCTTTTTAAGTTCTTCCAATTTTTGAAACTGGTTTTTGTATTTAGAATATTTCATTCTGTGTTATTATTGCTTAAATTGTATACATGGAAAACAAAATAAAGGATTCTCTGGAATAAATATGCCAATCACAATGAATGAATTCGCTATTAGAACATTTATTTTTAAAGCATAGATTTTGAAAATCTTTGTCCCTCATGCGAAATAGGTTCTCTAAAAGATCTACTTTGTCTCTGGTCTAAGGTGACTGACTCTTTAGCGAAGCAATGTGAGACATAGCCAAACCAGACCAAAAATATATATATAATTTATCATAGATAATTTTACACGTATTACTACTTTAACATAAAAATGTGAATAATAGATGTTTACTTGAAATTATATCTTATCCTGTTTATTTTCTTTATTTTCTTTCTTGCTACATAAATGCTACCTTATCAGCAGAACAATAGGACTAATTAAGTGACAATTAGTAGAAATTAAGACTAATTAAGTGTAATATATGTGAAAATGTTATATTTCTATCATCTATTACAACAATTGTTTTAACTCTTTATTGGATATACAAATTTTGTTGGTTATACTATTGTGTATTCTTAAGATACGTATATACAAGACTTTTTAAAAGAAAATCTAAATACAATAGGACTAAGCAACCAACTGCCTATGTTAAATAAATAGAAACAATGACACGTTTCTCTCTGTTCTGTGATCAGTAGGATATTTTTACTCTTCTTCAGTAATACTTCCCTGAATGGCCTGCAGTTTGGGGACATCCTTCTTTCCTTGTGTGCAGTGGGAAAGCGGAATACAGTCAAATGCAAAGTTCATTTTGAGTTGCTGCGCTGCTCTTATCAAGTCCACATTATACTGATTCCTGGGGTCAGTCTAGTGGGATGATATCAAGCTAAATTCCCCTCAAAAAAAGTCTTTGCGCTTGGAATACTTAGAGCAGCATTTATCTATACTATTCGCGGAGCAGCTTTTTTCTGTCAGACAACACGCTAAGACACTAGATGCCCAGAAAAAGCCTCCGGCGTGCTCTGAGATTTCTCTCTCTTCCGTGTCAGGCGCGGTGTTAACCCTGTGCGCCTGCGCTGTGCTCCTTCCCAGTCGTGAAGACGCCCGCCTGTCCTAGAGTTTCCACTGGGGGGCGCTAATGTGCCGCCCCTGAGCGTGTCAGGGGAGACGCGATCAAAGCTGCTCTTGGCTTGTCCTGGCTGAACGTGGACCATACAGATGATAATGATTTGTATTATTAATATGAAGGCAGATGTCCTTTACTATGTTCAGATTCTCAGTAACTTGGAAACTTTTCTTTCATTCTTACAATTTCCTATGTGATAGCTACTAAAATTATCGCTCTTTTTTAAAGATGAGAAAACAGAAAAATGTGGTCATTTAATTTCACAAGAGCCACAGATTTCGTCAGAAAGTAGTGTTTTCTACTGCCTCCCAATTGCGCGTCTTCATTAGCATTCGGTACTTCCAGTTAGCTGCGCTGTGTCTGCTGAGGTTTAATTAAACACAGTCATTGGTTTAATGTCTGTCTTTCTTGCTGCGGAGAAGGGACCCTAAGTGGAGGCAGGAAATTGTCAATATTCAAGGGAAGCAATGGGACAAAGCGGAAATGTCTGGGTTGAGTTGGGTTGGACGCAGACAGTCTGGTGTTCTGATCCTGACTTTTAATGACTGTGTCTTCTTGGGAAAATTATATGACCCTATTTAGTAATAATAATGGTACTAATAATATTTAAAATAATATTTACCTTACAGGTTACAAACGTACTGAGAGGGAAAAGTCCGATACTGTATGTAAGGCAATGAACAGACTTAAAAGCCTGAATGGCGGCCGGCAGCTGCTACCTCAGAGATTCACGAGCGTGTGCAGGAGCAGCACTGGTAAGAAGGTTGTTTATTTTTTAAACCTTTGTTTTGATTTATAACTTATATATAGTAAAATGCACTAATAAGTATATATCTTGTTGTATTTTTACCTAAGTATGATACCCAGATAAATATATAGAACATTTTCAGAATCACAGAAATCTTGCTTGTGCCTTCTGCCACTGAATAGCCCCAGGCCAAAGGTCACCACAAATCTATGGCCTCTATTACTACATATTTGCTTTGCCTGTTTTTGAATTTCGTATAAATGGCTTGGCGCATTAGGTAACTCATATCTGTCTTCTTTAATTCATTGTTATGTCTGTAACCAATTTACTCTCCAATGAAAACTATATAATTCCCAGTTAAAAACACATCTTTGTCAACACTTGTTTTATAATTTATGCTTGTTTTTTGTTGTTGTTGTTTTGGTGAGGAAGATTGACCCTGAGCTAAGGTCTGTTGCCAATCTTCCTCTTTTTGCTGAAGAAGATTGGCCCTGAGCTAACATCTGTGCCCCACCCCCTCTATTTTGTATGTGGGATACCGCCACAGCGTGGCTTGATGAGGGGTGCATATGTCCCTGGCTGGGATCTGAACCCGGGAACTCCGGGCCACTGAAGCAGAGCACGCAAACTTAACCACTGTGCCACGGGGCCGGCCCCTAAGCTTGTTGTTTTTGATTTGCATTTCCTCAGTAAATAATGATGTTGGAAACATTTTTCATGTGCTTATTAACCCTTTTGTGAAGACTCTGTTGAAGTCTTTCTCCATTTTCCTATTTGTATTTCTGCCTTTTTAATTGACTTTTAGAAATTCTTAATATATTCAGGATATGAGCCTTTTGACAATTTATTTCCTAGTTGCTTCTTGCACTCTGTGACTTGCCTTTTCACTCCATTAATGGTGTCTTTTGATGAACAGAAGCTCTTAATATAGATCAAGGTATCAATCTTGTCTACAATGGATGTGCTTTTGTGTGTTCTGTATAAGAATTCTTTGCTTACCTTAAGGTCAAAAGGATATATTTATATGTATTCTTCTAGAGTATTTATAGTCTTTGCTTTTACATTTAGGTCTATGGTTCATCTCAAATTAACTTTTGTGTAAGGTATGGGGTATGAGTCCAAGTTCTTATTTGTTCCATACAGACAGCGAGTTGTCCAGGCTCCGTTTATTGAAAAGCCTCTTCCTTCCTCCAGTTATGTCAACTGACACAACAATTGTGAATCAGTTGATAATATCTGAATGGGTCTGTTCTGCACTCTCTATTCTCCACCATTGTTTTCTTTGTTATACTCACATCAGTCCCACCACACTAGAGCTTTAAAATAATTCTTGCTATTTGAAAATATAAGTTTTCTATTTTGACTCTTCTTTAAAATTGCCTTGGTTGTTCTAAGGCCTTGGGATTTCCGTATACAATTTAGACTTAGCTTTTCAATTTCCCCACAAAAATCTGCTGCAATTTTATTGGAATCTAATAAACTCTGTGAATCATTTGAGATAAAATTAATATTTTAACACCATTGAGTAGTTCAATCTATGAACATGGAATATCCATCCATTTATATATGTGTTTTTAATTTGTGATGCATTTCTTGTTACTCTTAGAGAAGTTGTTGGGGGTGGGGCGGTAAATTCGATAGGGCATGGAGAGTCTGGCTATATGCCAGTGCCTTCTATCCTATGGCCTTCCTTGTGTGAGTAGCCACATTTTTGGTCTATTTCCTTATATTCAGTTCTCTCTATTAAAATAAGTGGTATGGTTTTTGTTTTCCTGACTAGAAATTGACTAATATAACAACTGATTAGAGAAATACAAATTAAAAATTAAAAAGATTATTTATACCCAGAGTTTGTGTAATGTTGTGAAAATATATACATACAAGGTTTTGAATATGAATTAGAGTAACCTTTGTACCGGACATTTGGCAGTAACTATTAGTGTTCAAAACGCATATAAAATTAGACCAGCTGTTTTACTTCTATGTCTAATTTAGTCATATTCTCTCATGGGTATAAAGGTATCCATTTTTGGGTATTTATTGCAGTGCCGTTTGTACTTAATATCAAGAACAAGATAACTATCAAATAGTAGTTAAACTATGGTACCTCCAGTCGTTGTATGAAATTAGGTCAGGATGTGTGTAGTGATGTGGAAATAATGTCTGAACAAATATTAAGCAAAAAAAAAAAAAACTATTGAATGATGCTTCTGGTATAATGCCATGTATATAAAAACATACACACACACACACACATATAAATTCTGAAAGATTACCCACCAAGCTCTTAACAGTGGTTACCACTTGGAAGGGGGCTGGAATTGGGAAGTGATGCCCTGGTGGCCAAGGGCTTTTATTTAGTGGAGTTGATTGAATTTTTAAATAAACACACACATATCAAAGTAAATCTTTTTATGTAGTTCTGTGTAATTATAAAACGTAAGCAAATGCTTTTTAACCATTTAGGTTAAAACCAGCTAAAAATACAGCAGTAGCTTCCCAATAAGGAAGGGCAACAAGCAAGAGAAAGAGTGATTGGGGAGTAGGAAGTGGTTAAAAATATATATAGATATATCAAAAATATGAATTTAAAGAAACTTCTTATAATTCAAAATATAGGATTCTGCATTGAACCCCATTTCTGCCAGGACGTGTGTATGATCTAGGGTAACTCAACCTCCTTGAGTCTTGATATTCTCAAATGTGAAATGTGTTAGAAGCACTCATAGAGCTGTTGTACTAAACACGTGCACACATTTTAAAGCACTTAGTGCTTTCTATAGAATAAGAACTGAATAAATGGTAGCTCCTTTTCCTTTCTCTACTTAAATTCGTATCACAGTATTATTTGTTTCCTTCTCTAAAATGCTTTGAAAATGTGCCACCTTTTCTCAGTATCTGACTGATGGTCAAAAGAGGGCCGCCAAAAAGGAGGAATACTGCAAGTGTCTTCAGACAGACCAAAAGAAACTCGGCCCCTGATGTATTTCCTTCTTCCCACCTGGCTTTCCTATATCCATTCCTTCACTCCCACACCACAGTCGTTTCCTTCCACTCCAGCGTGGAAATCCCCACAGCGCCCACTTCATTCACACAATTCACCCTCACTGTCCATTCATGTAGCTGCTTCCCATTCTCTTTTGCTTTCTGGCTGTAAGAGTTTTCCAAAGAGTAGAAATCTACAGGTGGAAAGCACAAGTTGGATCAAGGTTTTGCAGAGATTTCTATAAAAGACTCCCTCTTTTTTTTTCTTGCTGAGGAAGATTCTCCCTGAGCTAACATCTGTGCATATTGCCTCTGCTTTGTATGTGGGTCACTGCCACAACATGGCTGACCACTGGTGTAGGTCTGCACCCAGGAGCCAAACCCACAAACCCAGGCCACTGAAGGGGAGCATGCCAAACTTAACCACTATGCCACGGGGCCAGTCGATCCCTCTTTTTTTATTGAATATTTTTGGAACATGATGGAAGCTCATTGTTATAATGATGTCACAGTAGCTAGAGCTGAAGGCAGACAGAGAGCAGGATCCAGTTCACTGTGGGACCCAATAAAACTCCCCCAGGGAGGAGGGCCCCCAGCTGTCCCCGGTGATGGGCAGAGCCAAGTCTGTGGAGCACAGGCTTGTGACACAGGAAGAGTGTCTGTCCCTTCCCAAGGATTTCCTCCAGAGCTGCTGATAAGTCGTTTACTGGCAAGAATCAACTCTAGTACTTAATTATTTTTTCTATTGTAAAGAGAATGAATGTTCAACTGCAGGAAGAGCATGGGCAGTCCTTAGCTACGAGGAGAGAGAGAGCGTCAAAATGTGGTCCCTGCCGGCAGTGGGCTGTGCAGGCCAGAGCCTCCTGATTCACGTCTAGTAAAAGGACTGTGACACTTCGCCATCAATGTGGGGGAGTGGGGGGAAGAATGCAACAGTCATTAGAAAAGTATCTCAGGCTTGATGGGGCATTAAATGTCTCTGCTAGTAGTAAATTCCCAGTTTCACCAATACATTTCTAATATCAGGTCACCTTGTTTGACTTTATAATGAATAAAACAATTGTCATCGCTACGTTGAGTAGTGATCTTTGCATCCCTTCACCTCTGACCAAGTAGTGAGAAAGTAGAGCTCAGACATCTATTAATGAATGTCAGAGTTTAATTGTTTGAAGATCTCAATACTTGGTTGAATCTGAGAGAGAGTGCCATAATGTACACAGAAAATTAACTGAGATAGTTAAAGAGGGCGTGTGTGTGAGTTGCAGGCTAAGGTGGGGAAGAGAGGCCTCACACGGGGGAGTCTCTTCCCTGTGAACCTATGAACCACTTTACTTTCCAGCCTTCCAAATTGGAGTTGGACATGGTATTCATTTTATTTTAAAATAACTTTTCTCTTATTATTTTCTCTTTTAGAGCTCCCGGGTGAATTAATTGTCTATCCAGGCATAGACATTCCTGTTCTTGAGTTTCCCTGGATTTTTTCATGTTTCAAATGTTATGAATCATCCATTTGCTAGTTTCTGCAGATTTTTTAAGCAGATACTTCTTATTTCTATTTATTTTTAAGGAATTTGTGTAATAAAGTTGTATTATCAGGAGTGATTCAATTTTAGATAAAGTGGGGATCAGAATTTAATAAGGAAGGTAAGATGTTTTGCATAAATGTGTGTGGTAGAGGGCCTCAGGATAGTTTCAAGCTGCTGATTCAGGGTCCCTGTACTGGCTTTTTAAGACACCGGAGGAGAACAGGTCTTCAGTCTTTGTTTATCGGCCTCCTTTCCATCTCAGGTATCTCTGGGCCAGGCCTCTCTACTGTGTCACAGCCAACATGGAGAGCAATGCTGAGCCTCCGAAAGTCTCTGATCAGATACCACCCCATATGTCCTCAGGGAGTGAAGTCCTATCATATGGAGCATATACATCCTGAAGATCTGAGATTCTGTGCCTTTCTTCCCTAGAGGACTAATGCATGAAATATTTTTAAAGGATCGTGTACAGTAAACCATTCTTTGAGTTTTTCAGAGAAGGATCAGTAGAAAAGATTTTGATCCACTTTAAAAATGACTAACTTAGAAAGAATACAGATCTCAAATCAATGTAGAAGCTCACATTATTCACCAACAATGAATGTCTGCTGCTCTCTTAGAAAGAGGAGAGTCAAATTGTCTTCCCATGTCGTTTTTTCTTGTCTTTCAGCGTCAACAGAGAGGCAGGAAAAAAAGTTGGCACCTTAAAGGGTAATGTTCTGCTGCTGAACGCTGGGCTCTCCCTGGATTAACCTGATTATCTCTTTTCACTGAGGGCTCAGGTCCACAACACTGAGATCAGTTCCTAGAACCAGTCCTTTTCAGAAAATGATGACCTCAGAGGGGATCCTCTTAGGGAGCATAACAGGCCTGGGACACTTCTCCTAAGCCCTGTGCTCCCCATCCATTGGAATTGAACAGTGATGGAGTTGGGCCATGGGTCTTGCCTGCTAGGTGGTGGAGTGAGATGTAGTGGAAGGATTATTGCTTTTGGAGGCAAAATTTCTGGGTCCTGCCGTTGGACAGATTCTAAGTTGTTACCTTCCCTAAGCTTCAGACTCCTCTTTGGAGAGAATACTGGCCTGCAAATCTCATGGTTGTGATGATCGCTTAGAACAACATGTGTGAAAGAGCTTTAAAATGGCATAGCCCTGTGCATATGAGAACCTTACTATTAGGGTCGTTGAACTGTTGACCTTGAATGGTAAGCCCTGGGCATTCGGAATCTAACCTTGAAAGAGTTTATTCCCAATGGAACTTTCTACTCAGCTTCCTACAAGATCCGACCTTCTCCTCAGGTGACCCAGGCTCCTATTTTCTCTGTTCGGAGAGCTCCTGGCAAAGGCACTCACGTGGCACCAGACCTACATTCTCTTCAAAAAAGGTGATTCATCTCTCCTGTTATTTCAGGCCCCCCTCTTCCTAGGTTGTCTGTGGAATTCTGGGGCCCCAGTGCAGCCTGGAGTTGACATGAGAGGAAGAATCATAGATAAAGGGATGTGAAATCAAGGCTTGGAGTGGAGATAAAGAGAACATCATGAAGTCAGACACATGGGAGAATGTGACCCCTGCCAGGCCTGCTTGTCCCCATTCGGCATTTTGTTTGAGGAAGATTGGCCCTGAGCTAACATGTGTTGCCAGTCTTTCTCTTTTATTTTTTTTCTCCCCAAAGTCCCAGTACATAGTTGTGTGTTATAGTTGTAGAGTTGTAGCTCTTCTATGTGGGATGCCACCTCAGCATGACTTGATGAGTGGTGAGTAGTAGGTCCACGCCCAGGATCTGAACCAGCAAAACCCCAGGTCTCTGAGTGGAACATGCGAACTTAACCACTACACCACCAGTCTGGCCCACCCTCACTTCGGCTTTTAAATGTGCTTTGTACCTCCTGTCTCTTGCATGTAACTGCACAAGCCTCCTTTGATGGGTAACTTTCTGGACCAGTTATAGCAAGATCCTTTCTCTGAGCTGTGGGTTAAAGCAGCCAAGGAAGCAGACATCATGTTGTTCATGGAGCTAGGAAGATGCTTTTCAGTGTCACCTTTGAGATCCACTAAGTCATAGCTCACCCTGACCTCCGTGCTTCTGGCCTCCACCCTCTGACTGGACTATACCACCTGCTCACTTTCCTTGTTTTCACCGTATAACCATTGGATGCCTTTCCCTGAGCAGATCCAGTTTGTCTGGATCCCACATGGTCAGGACCATCCTTCACCCCCACCGCTTACCTCTTCCCTTCTACACCAAGAGCACACTCAGATACAGGACCCTATCCCCAATCCAAACCCCACTTTGTCTTTGGCCCACACCTCATTCCTGACCCCACCTCATCTCCGGAGACACTGTCTCTCAGGATCTCACAACTCCTGTAAGATGACACACCCCAGGGATTCCAGTGGTTCAGTTCACTGTCTCCTTACTTTTCCAAGGTTCCAAGTGAGGGATCCAAAATAGTTTCAGCTACGTGAAAACCTGGACAGTGGCCTCCTGCGTGACTGCAGGAGTGTCCCCATACACAGCCATGGATCCATCAGGCTGTCCGAGACCCTGCCCCACTCTCTGTCTCTGGGACCCTGTTTCCTCAGGGCAGCCAGAAAGTCCTCCTGCATCCCCTACTCTCTGAAAAACTCCTCTCAAAGAAATGTTTCCAGAAAATCAGATGAAATTAAATGGGTCTCAATTACCACATTCTCTGAAGTAGTTTGTCTCTATTTAAGCAGAAATATATATTTCCAAAACATATTTGTTTTTTTCTGAAAGGACACTTGTGTCTTCTGCCTCAGCCACATTTGGGGAAGTGTCGGGTTAGCCAGGAGCTCAGGCTTAGAGTAACAGAGGGTCAGCCTCAGCTCATGTCGAGAGACTTTCTGAAGGTGATCAGGGTCAGGGAGGGATGTTGATGGTGGCACTGCACACCCACCATCATCTCGGGTTCCTTCATTTGTATTTTTGAATACATCTCAATTCTAAAATCTTGTTAATATAATACTAACACAAGAATACAAGAACAAAAAATACGAATGCTCAGGGGCTTTGAAAGTGAGAAAATCAAAGACCGTGTCCTGAGACCTAGACTCAACAGTCCCTCCCTCTGCTCCCTCATTATCTAGAACATAATATGGTCAAGAGGTGGGATAGTTGAGGTTGCACAGGCAAAAATGACCCACTCAGCCTCTAGGAACAGTAAGAGACAAGCAACTTCACATATCCCCAAAATGGAACTGGACTGTTGGGACCCTAAGTTCAGATGGGTAAGGAGAAGTCCCCATGACCTTGAATCTTTTGGTGGGGATTAGCTTCCACCTGCCCCCACAGCTCCCCTCTATTCCTGATGCAGGTTGGGGAGGTGGGCACTGCTCCCCAACAATTATTATCTTAGCCTTAAAGAAAATGTACCGCCGACCACCAACTCCCATTTCCTCTCCCCGTGTGACAGGTTCAAGAACAGAAGAACAGAATTCTTGGCTCTGTGCATGGTTAGAAGGGTTGAGGGAAAGAGAGGAGACCCAGGAAAGGCAGAGCAGATATAAGGGTTTAGGAAACCTGGGTGTAGAAGAACATATTATCAGACTTGAGAAAGAAATCTCCACATATCTTCAAGTGGCCCTCGGGTCACACTTGGCCACTGGAAGAGAACTGGGTTCAAAGCTAGGGACATGAAAATTGGGTCACCTTGCCCCACCTCCCAACCTCCACAGACAACCCTTCTCTGAAAGGGATCAGAGGTCAGAACGTTTTCCTGAAAACGTGGCTTTTGAATGTTAGAAAAACTACCCAGAGTGGATGTAGAACTAATTGAGCTTTAGAGGAGGAGGGTGTTTAGGGGATCCTGGGGTTAATGTGGCAAGTCCAGGGAACAAGGTAAGTGCTGCTTAAAGAGCTGCCGTGTCTGTGGGGTTTATCTATCTAGAAAAAAGCTTTGGACACAACAATGAATTCTCCCCATTGAGTGGGTACCTGGGAAAGGGAAGCCCCTTTGCATGGAGACTACGTGGCACCTGATGATGTCACTGCAGGGCAAGGTATGACACAACAATCAGGAAGGGAATGTTCACGGTGCAGCCATAGTGACTGCAGATAAATGAACAAGTTTAACGGCAGGTGAAGAGGGAAGAATGACCCAGCAAGCAGGAAGGAATGGGAATGTCACCTTCTCACCATCATGACACCTGCCCAGTTCCCTCACTGAAGCGGGTGGGGGCATAGTTGCTGAGCTATGTAACTTTGAAAATGAGTGGCATTTGTAAGACTAAAGACAAAAGACACTGCTCATAAGCACTCAAGTTGATAACGTTTCCCACCGGGATATGGGTTAACAATGCTGATTCTGCTGTACATGAATACTAGAAGTGAAATATTAAGTAAATTGACGTCAAGTGATGTGACTCAGGTTTCTCACTGATGGAGTGAAAGGTTACAGGTAAGCGAGAGGGTGGAGCTAGAATGCTCCATGTGGAGATAGCAGTATGCACTCATGTGTAGTATAGATACACATCTTTGCATATAGAAATATTTATAGGTACATATATATACACAGGTTGGTTTTAACACATCTGTTCCGTTGCTCTGTCACCTGAGAATTCCGAAAAGCGATGACGCTTGAGTAGGAACAAGCACATCTTGTGCTCAGATCTAGGTCACTGATACCAATTCCAAAGAGAGGAACCAGGCTTCCTTGGAGAAATGACTGATTCTAGGACTACAGCAGGGAATATACAGTATGAACTGGAATCATTGTGTAGTGCCAGAAAGGAAATGCTAAAACACACACACACACACACACACACAATGATGGGTTATGTCAGAGGGACACAGGAGCTCACTGAAAGATCTCACAATGACCAATTCTGGAGAAATTTGAGCGACAGAATAAGATTGTACAGATTATGCTTGAAAGTACAAAATAAATATCCGTTAGTGCATAGTGCTATAAGTAAATTATTGAATAAATGATTAAATATGAGAGAAGAGATAAATCTCCCGTTCAGAAGAATTCCAAATAATTTATACAGCTATTGTGCCCTCGAGGAGCTAGAGCATCACTCCCTGCTCTTTAAGTCTGGGCGCATACACAGACTTCCTTCCAAAGTGGACAGTGTGGAAAGGGGGGACACACAGTAACTTCACAGGAGAGACACCTGACAACACTGCCCCCGCCAGGTGATCGAGCTGAACAGCAGCAGTGATGTCATGTTGACAATATGTACCCTTGATAGGGAGTGAATAAATGGCACTTTGCAAATTGTCGTCTTCTCAAAAACCTGTAACCCAGCATAATCATCAGAGAAACATCAGACAAGTCCCAACTGAGGGACAGTCTATAAAATACCTGAACTGCACTCCTCACAACTGTCAAGGTCGTCAAAAACAAGGGAATTCTGAGAAACTGTCGCAGCACAGAGGAGACTAAGGAGTTATGACACTAAATGTAATGGGGTATTCTGGAAGAGATCGTGGAACAGAAAAAGGACAGGAGGTAAAAAGTAAGAAAACCTGAATCAAGTATAGACTCCGTGTAATAATAATTTGTAAATATTGGTTCATTATTGTGGTGATTGTCTCTTACTGAATAAGGATGTTAATAATAGGGGAAAATGGAGGTAGATTAGATGAAAACACTCTGTACTATCGTCATAATTTTTCCATAAACCTAAAACTATTCTAAAAGAAAAACCTTATTAAATAATTTAAAATTTCTAATTAAGAATATATGCCATTAAAAAAATGAAAATGCAACTTGCAATTTGGGAGAAAATATTTCCAGTACATATGCCTAGGAAAGGATTTTATCCAGAATATATAAAGGCCTCCTACAAATCAAGTTAAAAAGACAACTCAAGAATGGCTAATAAATGCATGAAAATGTACTGAACATCACTGGTCACACGGGAAATGCAAATGGAAACCGCAGTGAGATACCACATTACACCAACCAGAATGCCTAAATTAAAAAAGACTGACAAGTGTTGCAAGGATGAGGAGACAGTGGCACTCGCATTCTTGTGGGAATGTAAAAAGTTATAACCTCTTTGGAAAACTGTTTCTTATAAAGTTAAACTTACACATCTTATAGCTCAGAAATTCCACTTCTCAACATTTACCCATGAGTATGGAAACTTATGTCTACCAAGAGCTCTCTTACAAGAATGTCAATGGCAGCTACATTCATAATAGCTGAAAACTACAAACAATCCAAAAGTTCATCAACATGAAATGCATAAGTATATTGTGGATCATTCATTCAATGGAACTAGCACTGAGCAATAACAAATGAACTACTGCTAATGCATGCAACAACACGCATGAATCCCAAAGACATATTAAGCGAAAGAAGCCAGGCACAAAAAGAGACATTCCAATTATACGAGGTAGAAGAAGAAATAAACTGAATCCTTAGTGATGGAAATCAGAGTGGTGTTTGCCTCTGGGCATTGGGGGTTGAGGGATGATGCTGAATTATGTCTTGATTATAGTGTTGATTAATGGTTCAATCTATGTATTAAATACATAAAATTATATACTTCATAACCATTCATTAATTTGCATGTAAATTTTGTGTACATGATATAGGGTACAAGAAAGCGGGAATTATCTTTGCTTCCTCACGTCTGTTTCCTGAGGGCAAGCACACAAACAGGCATATTGGTGCTCGCCTTTAGATCTTAATATGAGTGAATGAAGGAGTTGTCCATCTACTCTTCACCTTCTCATAATCTGGATTGGTTGGGTTTTCATTACAAACGTACAAAAGAAAATTTTGCTTGTCGTAAAATTTAATAGCTGAGAAGAGAATTAAGATATTAAGATGAGCATGTTGTTATATTTCACACAATGTAAAGGTAAACATGTTATTTTATAAAATTCTGTAAAATTTAAGGCAATATATTTCATACCAGAAGCAGTCTTTGAAGGGAATCAACATTTTGTTTTTTAATGAAAGCCCTGGGCTCACTCTCTACATGCTTTTTAAAAAAAAATCAACCACAGCCATAGTTTACATTAGGGTTCACTCTTTGTGTTGTACATTCCATGGGTTTTGACAAATGCATAATGACATGTATCCCCCATTATAGTATCACACAGAATAGTCTCCCTGCCCTGAGAATCCTCTGTGCTCTACCTCTTCCTCCCTCCCCCTCCCCCCGCACCTGCACAAACCCTGGGCAACTACTGATTTTTACTGTTGTCACAGTTTCGCCTTTTTCCAGAATGTCATATAGTTGGAATCATATAATATGTAGCCTTTTCAGATTGGCATCTTTCTCATAGTAATATTCATTTAAGGTTCCTTCATGTCTTTTTCATGGCTTGATAGCTCATTTCCTTTTATCGCTGAATAATATCTCATTGTCTGGATGTACCACAGTTTATTTATCCATTCACCTATTGAAGGACATCTTGGTTGTTTCCAGACTTTGGCAATTATGAATAAGCTGCTATAAACATCCCTGTGCAGGGTTTTATGTGGACGTAAGTTTTCAACGCATTTGGGTAAATCCCAATGAGCACAACTGCTAGATTGTGTGGTAAGAGTATGTTGAGGTTTGTCAGAAACTGCCAATGTGTCTTCCAAAGTGGCTGCACCATTTTGCACTCCCACCAAAATGAGTGAGAGTTCCTGTTGCTCCACATCCTCACCAGCATTTGCTGTTGTCAGTGTTCTGGATTTAACCACTCTTATAGATGTGCAATGGAATCTCATTGTTGTTTTAATTTGCAGTTCGCTGATGATGAATGATGTAGAGTAACTTTTCATGTGCTTCTTTGCCATCTCTCTATCATCTTTGGTGAGGTGTCGGTTTGGATCTTTTGCCCATTTTGAATTGGGTTTTTCGTTTTCTTATTGTTGAGTTCTAAGAGTTTTCTGTCTATTTTGGATAACAGTCATTTATGAGATCTGTCTTTTGCAAATATTTTCTCCTAGTCTGTGGCTTTTGTTCTCATTCTCTTGACGGTGTCTTTCGCAGAGCAGCAGCAGTTTTTATTTTTAGTGCAGTCCAATTATCACCTTTTTCTTTCATGGATCATGTCTTTGGTGTATCTAAAAAGTCATTGCCAAATCCAGGGTCAACTAGATTTTTGGTATCTTTTTTTGAAGAAGATTGATGATGAAGACAACTGGCTCTTGATTTCCACTCTGACAACCTCCTACGTACATTCACTTTGTTCCTTATCTTTAAAATAAAGACTGGTTCTTTGCAGCACCTCTTCACAGCCAAGAGGAAGTCTTGCCTCAGGAATTTCTTTTACTTTTTTCTCCTGACTAACAGATCTCCAGGTCTCCCAGCTGCTGCCCAAGTCAAGTGAGGAATTTCTCCAGGAGGGTCTCCTCCACTTCACAAACAAGCTTCCCAAAATAATTTTCTAACACAGTGACCCTACTTCTCATACTTGTGTTTCTTTTTCAACCTACTCCCATCTGGTTTCTGTGCCATTATTTCTTCTAAACGAGATCCTATTAAGGTCACCAGCGGTGTCTGTTTTCAGGTTCCCTGGAACAGTTCAGTCTACAACTGCCCTGCAAGCACCACTTTGCCTTTTTTTGTGTAGGTAAGGAAGATTGTCGCTGAGCTACCATCTGTGCCAATCTTCCTGTATTTTTTGTATGTGGCACACTGCCACAGCATGACTTGATGAGCGGTGTGTATGTCCATGCCCAGGATCCGGGCCCGGGTACCTCAGGCCTCTGAAGCGGAGCATGCGAACTTAACCACTCTGCCACTGGGCCAACACCACCACTCTGTCTTCTAAACACACTTCTTCCTTTCAGTAGTCTCTCCCCTATTTGTCCCCATATGTTCTTCTAAGTGAACTGGCCACTCAGCCTCAGTGCCCATTGCAGACTCTCCTCTGCCCTACCTTTAAATATGACGGTCTGCAGGGCTAGGTTTCAGTCCTCTCCTCATCATCCGCTCTATAAGTGACATCTATCCTTGTGTCCTCCTGTCTAGATGTGCATGAGGTATCCTGAATTAATACGTGCGCCCACGGCATTGGTTGTTCATTCTAGACCCATATGCCCAGCAGCCAACAAGACATCTGAAATTACATATCTCCCAGACACTCTAGAAAGGACATCTTTTTCCCCTCAAAATTATTTGTATCTAAAGCTTCTGATGTAAGAAGATTTTCCTTTACTTCTTTTTGTATTTTTTAATAAATTGAGATTTTAAAAATCCTGATAATCTTCTTATGTCTCTTTCATTGTAAGACTGAAAATTTCAATACACAAACTACTGTGTTGTATTTATTCACCTGTGTTTCTTGAAGGCAATTCCACAATCTCACACTTTGATACTCTATTCTTACAGATGACGTGAACTGCATGAATGAATGGGTAGATAAATATTGCCATCCATTCTTTGATTTGGTTTAGAAAACCAGGGTTTGGATTTGGATTTTAAGGATAAACAGACTCAAGAAGTTTTGTTTGATAAGAATTTAATAAATAAAACAAAATGCAAATTTAATAAAATGAAGAGGTCAACATGTTTTCTAAATTTTAATGCAATATAAAAGCAAATATCTTTTATATGAAACTAGAAATGTAAATATGATAAGATATAAGAATAAATAAATATAAATTAATAAACAATAAATAAAAACATCAGGGCAGTCATCTCTTAGGCACCGATGCCACAGGACCTGAATATTTTTAACATATTCTTGCTAAATACTACTGAGAAATACTTGCTGAGTTAAATTCAATAAAATCTGTGACTAAAAGAGAAATAGGAGCCTTTTGAAATGACCAAAGACATGTGCAAGGGCGACATGGCACAGTAGTCCAGGAGAATCATTTCAAGCTGACCCCATTCTTAATCTTTCTTGCATGTTTGTCAGTGAAGAGAAGGATCTCATGATTTCCCCTCTGACAATCTCCCAGGCACAGTCGCTGTATTTCTTCTCTTTCAGGTAGAGATGGAGTCCCTGGAAGTACCTCTTCACGGCCAGCGTAGGGCCCCCAGTACCCAGGGCAGATTCTTCCTCTCCCGTCTCTTGCACCAAACAGGTGTCCAGGTCTTCCAGCTGCTGATGGAGTCCAGTGCAGAGGTTGTCCAGGAGGGTCGTGTTCCAGGCAGCAGAGGAGCGCTCTGTGTGGAAGAGGGTGAAGATCTGCTGGAGCATCTCATGGAGGACAGAGATGTCTTGGGCCTTCTGGAAATGGCTGCCATCTACCATCTCCTGGGGGAACCTGAAGTCTTTTCTGTCCTTCAGACAGAGGAAAGGGGAGATTCTCCTCATTTGTCCCAGAAGCACAAAGTTCTTCCTGCTAACCAGGATGTGGTTCTGAGGCAGGTCACAGCCCAGAGATCCACCAGGGCCATAGCTGAACACCACCAGGGCCATCAGTAGAGAGAGCAGGAGGGCCATAGGGACAACAAGGGTGCTCCTCGCTTGTCTGAGCAGAGTCTCTATGAACCTTGGACCCGAGGTTCTCTGATGACATTCTTTCTAAGCTTGGCCATTAAATAGGGAACACAATAATTTTCATTTTCTAAATATTTCTCTACACTTTTACGTCCTTTTTTGTTTTCATTTATGTATTCTCCATGTGGTCTAAGAAGATGTCATCAATCCAAACTCTTAATTTTGTGATAGAAGTTAAATTTTCCCAGTAAACTTCAGATGGCCCATCCAAATGGATACTTATCAAGCAAATGAGAAAAGACTTTGCCCTAAAGTCAGAAGTGATGTAGGTATGTTAATACTCACACACACATACACACACACACACACACAGAGACTCTTATTCATATATGAATATTATCTTCTCTGTCTAGGACACATTTTCAGCCCTGTTCTTAGGCTCCGTTTTTCCCTCCTTACTTTACATAGGAGGGCGGGCTCCCTCAGCCCTAATGGTTTCTATATTTGTTGAGGGATTTACCAGTCCACCTTTGGCAATTAAGCTCTTTAGAACCAATGAGTGGGGTTTATTTACTGTTTGATTCACAGCTGAGGCTGATGGTTATGATTGAATGAGCGTCTCTGATATTCCCTTGCCTTCTAGAACTCATTCATGCAGGTCCATGTGGTTTTGCTTTTGTGGTTCATCATTTTTCACTTATAATTTTTGTACCTTCTTTTCACTCAGTGGCTCAGTGGGCAAAATTTGTCTTGCTTCTCCTGCATTACATTCTAATTCATGATGAAGTGAGAACAATAAAGGAAGTAAAAGAAAGGCAAAGATGCTGCAATCCCTATCATTTTCAAGACTTCAGATTTTTTGTTTCTCATTTCTACTTTCCTAGAAAGTAAAATCTGACAGTTGTCTTGTGGGAAAAAAGAAAATAAATGTAAGTCTGAGTGTCGCGAAAGTGAATAAAGGGAAGTGATATTCCGCTGACGAAATGACATATTCTAAGTTAGCAAAAATCAGTACAGCCAAATTGGGGACCAGGGTATGGCAGAGGGGAGGAATGAAGGCCAATTTTGAATAACACAAAGTCAGGACAATGGCTGCTTCTGCCAGACACTCAAAGACGAACTCCTGGGTCAATGGCCTGCCTTCAGGTTTGCAAGACCAGCCATCTGATTTTCTTTCATTTAATCCACATGTGATCAGCTCTGAGGAGAGAAGGAAGAAGTCACACCAACCAGCTCAGAGAGACTGGCCACCAGAACCCCGGTTACTACAACACTCACCCTCTCTGGCAGGATAGTGGGTACCAGTCCTTGCCTGAGGGCTCTACCACCTGGTAAATCCTCTAGGCAATGAAAAGATTGCCTTGAGAAACTAAAAGAAAGGGAATTAGTATTAAATTAAATTAATTAGAATTGAAAGAAAAGAATTAGATGATTCCAAAAGATTCTGATCTTAATCTGGATAATAATAAGGGTGATTAAAAAATAACTGAATTTTTTGCATGCTTATTATGGACTAGCCACTATTCTAAGTTCTTTAAAATATTAACTCAATCCTCACAATAAAACAGGATTTGGATTACACTCACTGATATAGCTGGCTAGAAATATAAATGTGGAGAGTTGAACTCTTCCAAATGTAACCAAGATCCAAGGGCAAACCATAGGGAGTGTCGATATAATGGCTTGTCTGGAAGAGCCCATTAAAGGAAGTGATGGCTAGAAATGGATGTGGGCTGTATGAACCAATGAGAGGCCACGGCGTGAAATCATAGAGACAAGACAGTGAGATGACAAAGAATCCTGAGTTCCACTTCAGATGCCAAAGGATTCTTGTCTAATGTTTTGTAGGCAACACAGGGTGTGGTATGAGTCCACTGAACTGACTTGGTTTCCGAAAAAACAGACCAAATCTCTATTAATCGTTAGAAGGGAGTAGATTTTTTTGCCAATTGAATAAAGAGTCTAAGATTTTATGAGTGATTTCTTCAATGAAATATAGTAAAATAACTTTACTAACCCCTTAACGGTAGACCCTTGGAAGCCTGTTGATTTTTAACTCTTGAGTTTTCTCATGACTTTAAGAATAAACAAAAAACACCTGACAATTTCTTTGACTTGCCTCCTTCAGGACCTCACTGATTCCATGGATATCTCTTCAGGCAGCCTGCTCTTCTCACTCCCAAGGACAACTCCGTTTCTCACCTCCAGCCCAGACTACACTTCCTGCTGTCTACTGATAGAGCCCAGCGAAGAATCTCTTCTCCTCTCTGTCTTTGCAACCAATGGTTGCGATGTGAGTCCTGAAGTGACTTCGGTATGACCAAGATGGACGAGTATTATGCACTTCCCAGACAGAAGCAGGGAATACTTTTAAAGGGCTACTTACCAAGGAGAGTCTGGCTTGAGCTCCAGACTCAGCCACACTGTTTAGTATAGTTGTCTTTCTTTATTTTTCTAGCCTCATCCTATTAAAGATTCATAAAATAAAACTGAAATATTAAAGTAAACATATTATTAAAATCAGCATTAATTGTAAAAATGATATTTTTAGCAGTAATATAACAATGTTCTTTGGTTATTTTTTGACCCGAACCTCAGGAAGGTTTCCAAACTCTAAGTGTACCTTCTCACTGCAGTGTGCACCAACTGGAAAGAAAAGAAAGAAGATTGATCCACCAATGTCCTCTTTCCAATTCCCTAAATTAAATAAATGAATTTTCACAAAGGTCTTTGTTGCTTTTAGAAACTGTAATCTTCCACTATGCACATTAATAACATGTTCTGCTGGGGAGGCTCTACCTGCTTGTGGCTAAATGGATTGAAATCCCTGCGTGTGTCCCTCCTATTCAAGCACTGTTTTCTTTTGTTTGTTTTTAAAGGAGGCAGCACCACAACCCTAAGTTAGGAGATTCCTTGGATTGCATTGGCCCCATGAATAATTTTCCCTCCACTGTGATGACTTGCTGGGACCAATGGAGGGAAGAGAAGTTTGCAGCTGGCACCAGAGTAACCCTCTCCCCTTCCAGTACTCTGCAGGCTGCTGTGCTGTCAGTGTCACCCATGCTGGGGACACTGCTATTGGCCATGTCCTCGTGAGAGAACAATGTGTTCTCAGCATCCCCTTCAGTCTTCTCATCCTCTGAATCAGAACGTTCTGGAGAAACGCTTGACTAAGTGTTCCCCATTGTATCCTTCCATCTCCTGTGGACCTGCTGAACAGCGAAAGCTTTCATCTCTGTTCTCCTTCCAAGTTCTCAGGTTGCTGCTGACTGTCAGCTCCACATTTCCTGTGTTTTGGGTTTTTGAGCCAATGGGAGTCCTGAGCCTGGTGCTTCCTCCTCCTAGTGGAATCAGAACATGGAGGCGCCTAAATAGAGACACAGACGAGCTCCTGGAGTCCTTAGTGGCTCATCGGGTGTAGACATGCCGGCAGCGCTCCCTCTGGTCTTTACTGTGTTCCTGTGGGAGGCTGGACAGTCTTGACCTGCAGCGCGCAGCTCTGGGCAGGCAGAGAGGGGGATGGCGGGGCCCGGTTCACACTCACTCCCTGTGCTTACAGGACCCAGCGGTCCCCAGCTGGCGCTGCACTGTGACCTCTTGTCACTGCGCCGAGGGATCCAGGGCGGGGACCATGGATGCCTGTGCCCCTTCTCCAGTCGCGATGCCCAGGCACCTGCCTGTGCTGGACAGGCGGGTGATTATAGCCCGTCCATGCCAGCTCTGCCAACGTCACCCCTACATCCCTCCTTCCCCTCGTTCTCCAATATTTTGCAATAAGTAACAAATGAATAACTTCTGGATATGAACATGCTTTGGCTACAGAGATTTTTCAGGATAAGTTGGGAATAGGGAGCCCCATCATACAGTTTTTGCCCATTGAATTTAAAAGACATGAAGGACACTTAAATGCATATTACTAAGTGAGAGAAGCCAATCTTAAAAGGCTGCCTGCTGTGTGATTCTGACTGTATGACGGTCTGGATATGGCAGATCTATGGGGACAGCAAAAGATCAGTGGTTCCTAGGGGTTGGGTGACGAATAGGTGGACCACAGCGGGTTTTAGGGTAGAGATACAGTAATGGTGGATGTATCACTATACATTCCTCCAAACCCATAGAAGATACCGCACCATGAGTGAACCTAAACATAAACTGTGGACTCTGGGTGGTGATGATGTGTGAATGTTGGCTCAACATTTGTAACAACAGTTGCATCTGATGGGAGATGGTGATAATGGGCAGACTATGCATATGCCGGGGCAGAGAGTCTGTGGGGAATCTCTACACCTGCTTTCACTTTTGCTGTGAACCTAAAACTCCTCTAAAAAACAAAGGCTATTTAAAAAAAATATACAGAAGCTCAGGAAATGAGCTTCTTCCAGTATTAGGTTTGATTCTTTCCAAGAAAGAGCCTTTTTTAATTCTGGAGAAAATGCTCCGTGAGGATAGAATTCTGCGTAGAACAGAAGCCAGGTCTCCGGACTTGGTCTCTGTCTTTATCCCTTTTGCCCAGCAGCGGGCACTCTTCCTTTATAAATATTTTAATATTCCACAGAGCAAAGTGGATCCAACTTTCTGTTTCCTTTGTGTTACGGCTACTGTTACATCATTGCAACAGGGATATCCTCTCATTTCCAAAAGTATACACAAGGAGAAAAGAAAAGAAAAAAAATGCCTCTCAATTGAGAGTTTCAGAAAAACCTAGAACTTTCACTCAACTTTTCTTCAATTTGTGACTTTGTACTCTTAAGGGGAAACTGACAGCCAGAAACCATAATGGAAAAGAGAGCAGCTGTGTGAATAGGCAGAACAGCCTAATGAGGAGAGCACGCGGAGGTTTGTACACTGGAAGGAAGGAAATGATGGTGATACGGGAGTGAAAGAATGGGATCCAGGAAAGCAGAGAGGAAGGGGGAAGTGTGCCAGATACCAGGATCAGCAAATGAGTACTATATAAACGTATGTAATACTGTATCTCTTTATAGCTGTATAGTATATATTATGGCATGTATGTGTATTTTATGGTATATATGTACATATTTATATATATATTATATTATTGTGCATATAATTAAATACAATTAATGAGCCACTTTTTCCCAGTTCTGTTTTTTAGACTGTCAGCGTTTTGCGACCAGTTACAGAGAGAGAGGTAGGAGAGTTCACTATTCTCATATAGCTCTACATGAAAAAAGAAGAAATTAGCCACCATCTGTTAAGCCCTCACTCAGTGGAAGATACTCTGCTAAGTGCTTTGAAATGTTCTGGTTTGTTTAATACTCACAACAACTCTAGGAATATTTCCACCTTTATATTTGAGAAAACTGAAGGTCAGGGAAGTTGAGTGAATTCCCCGGGATCACACATATGTCCAGTCAGAATCTAGGTTCAATGCAGAATCTCCTATCACATGTGGTAAATAACTACTTAAGTTTCATCCTGTGAAACCTCAAACTCTCTGTTTTCTTCTTCACTGCTTTCTGGAGATCCTTCCTCCTGGTTTTCTCCTAACTGCGCTGGCTACTCCGTCTCTGTCCACTTTGCAGGCTCTCCTCTTTCTCAGCCTTAAAAGTTGAAAGTTTTTATCAGCCTTACGTCATCTTCTCGTTCTACACTCTTGTCATAAGTAACGACATCCATTAGCTTTCCCTGCTTTCCAAATATGAAGCAAAAAATTGCAAATTCATATCTCCAGGATGTACATTGTTGGAGAGTCTGCATTCACAGATGCATCTTCCAATGGGACGTCTGCCTTGAGATGTTTCTTGAGGACTTTATAGAGAACATCTGCTTTCCCCCTTCAAGACATCCCTCATTCGAGCTTCTGGTGACAGAATCCCTTGTCCTCTACCTCTCACTGTAACGTGAAATGTAATCGAAATTCACTAAACATGTTGCTGCTCTTATATCTCTTTCTCTTCCAAATTGAATGCTCCAAGAGAATAGGTTTTGCATTTGCTTTCACGCCTCTGTATTCTCAGAACTATCACTAAACTGACAGAAATAGGCAGTTTTAAACTATAACTGACTGGGGAAAACAAATAAGTGAGTTGAATTCATCATTTACTTTTTAATATGGGTTGGAAATTTAGGCTATGTCTCTTTTTAAGAATAAACAAATCCAAGATGTCTCCTGAGGAAGAAGTTTATAAACTAAGAAAATAATTTGATAAAAGATAAAGGTGAACATTTTTCATGATACGTGAATATATTATTAGGTGAACATGATTATTATATGAAGAAAACTAGTTTAAATACCATACAGAGTATGACATAGATAAAGTAGATGAATGAATAAATGAATACATTGGAGCCCTCAGCCTATTAACCATAATTATTTATAAATTCCTGGTCTGATAATTCTAAAATCTCTGCTGTATCTGAGTCTATTTCTCATGCATGATCTGTCTCTTCACACTGAGTGTTTCACCTTTGAGTATGCTTTGTAAGTTTTGTTGAAAGCGGGACATGATGTCCTGGGTAAAAGGAACTGGGATGAATTGCCCTTTAGGGTGAGGTGTTTCATTTCTCCAGCTAGGAGTTGAGCTGTGTTCACTATTTGCTGTAGGTGTAGGTGTCAGAGGCTAAAGTTTCCTCTTGTGGCCTTGCTTTTTTCTCCCTTGTTGTCTTTGGGTTTCCCTAGAGATTTCTTCTTAAATAAAGTCTGACACTTGCAGTTCTTTCCATTGAAATCTCTGGTTATTATACTGGAACCCTATTGATTTGATGTTGGTATGGGGGAGGGGAAGTGTTCTAGAATCCTATGATTATGTCTCAGTCTTTCAGGGATCCTGTGCCCCTGGGCTGTGAACTTCACAAGTGCATCTCAGTTTTTTAAAACTCTATTAGATGAGACAGGAAAGTGAGAGGGGTTTGGAGTGAAGCATTTGTCCTCCCCCAGGTGGGTTAGGCTCTGGTAAAATAGTTTCCCTTGAGGGCTGGCCTTTGTTAAGAGGAACAGAACACTCAAAGTATTTCAAAATGATTACTTTTTGCCTCCCTCTGCTGGACAAAAAGATCTCGGATCTTCACGTGAGAACCTGGTAGGGTTCCTGAAGACAAAAGCACAAAATTGTGGGGGTCCACTAACTCTAGACCCCTGGAGTTTTCAACTCTGAAGCTTATCCACACAGAGCCTCCAGCAATTCTTCAATTACAGTTAAGTGTTCCCACTAATACTAGAGCCAGCTGTGGGCTTCTGCTCCAGGTAAGCTGTCATCCTCTGCATCCTCCTTTCTCTCCAGTTATCAAGGCAGTGGCTTGCCCTGCGATTTCAATTCTTGATGAATCTAAGAAGAGTTGTTTTTCAAGTCATTCTGCGTTTTTTGTGTTTTTTTGTGTGAGGTTGGGAATGATGATTTCCAAGCTGGTTGCATGTTGAATGGGAAACTAGAAGTTCCCCCAATATATGAATATATACAAAACATCACTATAGCTCTCTCTCAAGGAGTGATGCCCTAGAGATATTCATTTTCACAAAAACATTTTAACAACAACGTTGAACAATGTAATTCAATGCATTCTATGACTAAAGTGGAAATAAGTCTTTAAAATGACTGAACACATGGGCATGTGACTTAATGTATTAGGTAAACAGAATCATTTCAATAACTGTATTTGTTAAAGAGAATTATTTTCAGGTTCCTTCTCTTACTTTTCATTTTTATTGCAAGTTTGTGGATGAAGAGAAGGATCTCATGATTTCCACTCTGACAATCTCCCAGGCACAGTCACCCTATTTCTTCTCTTTCAGGTAGAGATGGAGTCCCCGGAAGTACCTCTTCATAGCCACTGCAGGGCCCTCAGTTCCCAGGGCAGATTCTTCTTCTCCCATCACCTGCACCGAACAGGTGTCCAGGTCTTCCAGCTTCCAATGGAGTCAGTGTGGAGTTTGCTCAGGGGGGTCATGTTCCAGGCAGCAGATTAGCCCTCTGTGTGGGAGAGGCTGAAGATCGGCTGGAGCACCTTACGGCGCAGAAGATGGCTTGTGCCTTCTGGAACTGGCTACGTCTACCATCATCCAGAGGAGATGTGCTTCAGTCAGGAGAATGGGAAGATGCTGCTCATTTGTCTCAGAAGCATCAGATCTTCCTGTGAACGAGTTCATGGCAATGAGGCAGGTCACAGCCTAGAGATGAGATGGTGATGTACCTAACCACCAGGAGGGCCATCAGAGGGGTGGGCTTTGGGGACCTTGGGGATGCTGGTGGCCTTTTGAGTTGTGTGTCTATCTGAGTCTTGACCCCTAGTTTCTTTGGAGACCTTTCTATGCCTGTTTCTTAAATAGAGAACACAGTAGTTTTCATTTTGGGGATGTTTCTGTACACTTTTTATGGTTTTTTCTCTCCTGTGTATGCTCTAAATAAATTAGAAGATATCAATCATTTAAATTATTCTCTCTTTTTCTCAAATTACATTTAATTTGCCCCAAGAAACTTCAATGTTGCAGTATAAGTGTTCAAATTTTTCAAATGAAAAAGTCTTTTTTTAAAGTTAAACTTATGGAAATACTGTTCTTCTTCTTGCTAAGAACAAAATTTCTCATCTGTTCCTGGACTCTGTTTTACCCTCTTTATTTTACATGTCAGCCAAGCTACCTCATCCTTCTGAATTTGTCTCCTTGAAATGGATTTATTAGACCTGTTTGACAAGTAACCTCCTTAGGAGAAAGGTCTATATCTTGTTCACTATTGTACCATTAGTCCAGAGTTCATAATAATTACTCAAGCTATATTTATTAACAAGTAATAGTCTCAGATTTTCCATCAACCTTCACATCAGAGACTTATATTAACCTCCCATCAGAACCTTACACTGAAGTATTAATAGCCATCCCTAGATTATTCAGTCAGTACGTTTCTCCAGAGCTTCTTGGTTCATCACTCTCCATCTCACAGTGAAGATGGAGGACAGTGAGGGCAGCGTATGATGCTACAGAAAACTCGCCATCTTTGCCTCATTAGTTTCACAATCTTTGTAATATTGTCTGATCATTTTAATTTAGTATTTTTCTGGGGAAGAGTTGTCTTTCTGCTTTTGAATTACTTTCTATTTCATCTTGAGGCTAGTAACAAACTAGTGCAGAAAAATGGAAACATAATGGGCCTGTAGCTTTATTTTCCATCATTTTCAATACACCATTTTTTTTCTTTCTCCACTCAACCTTCTTAGAAAGCTGTCCTTGCATTTGGATGCACTGAGACAAAAGGGAAACAAATGTAGATCTGAGATGATGAAAGAAATGAAGTGAATCTCCAGGTGAGAAAAAATGACAATGGGAGTTCTCTCTTCTCCTATCACCCTTCCGCTCCTCCAGTGTGGTTTCTGCTCATTAGTTCCACCAAACCAGCTCTCACGAAGGTCAGCTCGATCTGTTTCCCCATCTGGTGGAGGGTTTCAATCCACAGAGCAGCTTAGTGACATTCAACATAGTACTAATCAAAGTAATGATAAATTATCATTGTAACTAATTAAATATGTCATGATTTAACGTGAATAACACAGTAAACATATTAATACGATTTGTCAATATATCAAATCTATGAAATCTATCCAAAAGCAAATATATTTCAAAAAAAGGGAAAACAATGCGGAGGAAAAACAATCCTCTATTCTAGGTCCCACCCTATTTCTCTCCTCCGCTTCAGAAGACAAACCTCTCAAGCCCATTTCTATATATTGTCACTAACTTCTCTTACTCACCCTTCCTCCTACTCCAGTAGGGTTTCTGGTGATTAATTCCTCCAAACCAGCTCTCCCTGAGGTCACCAATGCCATCTCTTTTCCCAGTGTGGAGGGCAGTTTCCATCCACATTTTTCATGAAGACATTGAGTCTTCTGAGCAGTTTCAGTCTTTAAACATGGTCTTCTCTCTGTTCTCTCTCGTCCTGTTAACATACGGCCATTCCACCTGTTTCCTTTGTGGCTCTTCTCTCCCTTTTAAGGTTGAAGCAATCAATCCTAGCAATCAATTTTAAGTCCTTTTCACATTCTATACTCTCTTCCCATCTGACCACTTCCCTTCCCAGGCTCTACAGTTTGTGGATTTGCCGGTAAATTGCAAATGGAAATATCCAGTGGACATTTGCACTTAGATGTCTACCAGGAAAATACAGAGAATATCTACTGTTTTTGTTCTTATATCCTGACATGGCTTGATCCAGCTTCTGCTGAGAGAATTCCATTCTTTTCCCTACTTCTCATTACAGCATTAAATGTAAGTGATGTTAATTTCTAAATATTAATTAGTATTAATTTTGAAAATAATTAATATTTAATTATCAGTCACCTGATTATTGGTTTTAGGTTACTTTTCCTACAAAAGTCAAACATACAAGAAAGCAGGAACTGTATTTGTTACATTCACCTCTACATCCTGAGGGCAACTCAGAACCTGGCTTAGAGGAAGTCTATTTTTACTTCTAACTTGAATATAACAATGATGGGTAAATGAATTGTGCCATCCATTCTTTAATCATTCATGCGTGGTGTTTCTTTTTAAAGAATAAACAAATGCAAGAAATTTTCTATATTAAATATTGAATGAATAAAATAATAATAACTTGACTAAATATAAAGAATACATTTTGTTATATTAAACCACAACGTAAAAGAGCACATAGTATTACATGAACAAAAATAATTTAAATGTTATAAATAATAAAATAAATATTTAAATAGATAAATAAATAGATCAGCATGGTCATCTCTATGAAACTAGTGTTCTCAGGGTTAAACACAATATTCATTAATACTCTTGAAAACATTTAACAAATTTGGTTGAATTCAGGTCATGATTACAGCAGAAACGAGAGCCTTTGACATGACAGAACATGTAGAAGTGTGATATTATCAGTCAGGGAGAACCATTTCCCTGTTGAACCAGGTGTCATTCCTTACTCCTTAATCTTTGTTACAAGTTTGTTGATGTAGAGAAGGATCTCGTGATTTCTGCTCTGACAAGCCCCCAGGCACAAGGGCTGTATTTCTTCTCTTGCAGATACAGAGTGATTCTCTAGAAGTATCTCCTCACAGCCAGCGTGGAGTCCTCATTCATCAGGGAAGTCTCTTCCACCCCCACCTGCTGGGTCAGACAGGCTTCCGGGTCAGTCAGCTGCTGATCAAGTCCAGTGTAGAATTTGTCCAGGAGGGTCTCATCCCAGGCAGCAGACGAGACCCCTGTGCTGAAGAGGTGGAAGATCTACTAGATCATCTCATGGACCACAGAGACGGCTTGAGCCTTCTGGATCTGGTTGCCATCAAATACCTCCTGGGGGAATCCAAAGTCATTTCTGTCCTTCAGGCAGGAGAAGGGGGGCATTCTCCTCATTTGTTCCAGGAGCATCAAGACCCTTGTGTTGCCCAGGCTGGGGGTGTGAGGCAGCTCACGGCCCAGAGAGCAGATGGAGTGGCAGCTGAGCACCACCAGGGCCGTCAGGAAGGAAAAGGGTAGGGCCATTGGGGATCTTGCTGATGCTGCTGGCCTGGCTGAAGTGGGTGATCTGTGACTCTTGGTCTCTGGGTTGTCTGAAGACCTTCCTTTGTGCATGTGTCTTAAATAGGGCATATCCGAGTTTCCATTTTCTGAATGTTTCCCTTACTTTCTACGTCTGTTTTTGCTTTCCTTTATGCACTTTCTACGTGGGTTTAGAGCAATGTTTCTCAATCATTTGTTTTTTTCCTCATTGCCTCCTGCCCCCAAAGTCTCTTTATGTTTTTTCCTAACTGAACCCCTCAAGAAAACTTAGTAACACTGCTACATGGTATATCTGTTTATGTATTCTGTCTACATTTCTCCTTTATACACAGAAAAAGAAAGTGCATACTTTACTCTTTCTATTGAATGCAAGATTAAGAATGAACTAAAATTTTAAGATAAAAGTTAAATTTGAAAGCTATTGACATTTAATTTATCTTAATAACTATGTTTTCAGAGGGGCTTTTTGTTTTGTTTTTTATAATTTTATTTACTTTTATTTTTTTCCCCCAAAGCCCCGGTAGATAGTTGTACGTCATAGTTGCACATCCTTCTAGTTGCTGTATGTGGGACGTGGCCTCAGCATGGTCGGACAAGCGGTCCGTCGGTGCGCGCCTGGGATCCGAACCCGGGCCACCAGCAGCGGAGCGCGCACACCTAACCGCTAAGCCACGGGGCCTGCCCTCAGAGGGGCTTTTAATGTAGTATATTTACTTATATTAATAGCAATGTATCAAATTACATATTCAAATTAAAATTTTCCTTGAATACATCATCATAATACCAATAATGATATACTGAAAAATCTTTCAGAACTGCTAAAAACAATTGAAAATTCAAATTCGTTTCTTAACATGTACTTTTACGTACATAACTTTTACTTTTGCTTCATGTCAAAATAATTTTTAACTTCACTAGCTGCTAGATACTCTGACAATATTTTTTCTTTTCTGTAATTAACATATTTATTTATGGTTGTTTAACTAGGTAGATTGAATAATAAAATATAAAATATTTGCATTTAATTCTCAACCCACCTCACACTCAGAAGCGCCGAGATTTAACCATGAGCAGCATCCACAGAAACCAATGGCAGCTCATAAGTAAGTGAAGGCCACCTCTCACAGTATGACTTTGAGAGCAAGCAAATGACGGAGGGAACGTCCTCCAGTGAGCCATCCATTCGCCATGTGTTTACAGCACTGCTCTTGCACACATTTTGTGTATCTCCCATGAACTCCATGTCAATGCTTCTTATATGATACACAAGAAAACCCAATGAGAATAGTGAACTAAAGCATAAGATTTTGTTGGACAGGGTTGAGCTTTGGTGTGCCACAAAGCATTGTAATATTTAAAATTTTTCACAACTCTAAGAATGAATTTTCATGCCCTTAGTAGCAATATCATCCCCAATGAGAATAGGCGATTTAGAAAACATCATCAGGAGGCGGAGTCAAGATGGCGGCGTAAGCAGACTCGGAACTCACCTCCTCCCGTGGACACAGCCAATTTACAACTACTCGTGGAAAAATTACCCCTGAGACAGAACTGAAAACTGGATAAGAGGAACTCCTGCAACAACGGACAATCCTAACTGAGGTGGAAGAGGCAGAGACTCCCTTCTGGAGAGGAAAAACGCTGCCTTCACAAGCCGCCAGCTTCACGGCCGCCGGGAGCAGCTCACAGGTACGCAGCCTCCCCGGAGGCGCGGGGCCCTGAGCCGGGAGTTCCCCCCGCTGTGGGCATTTTGTGGACCCAGCACAATCGAGACCAGCGGCATAATATCTGACTGTGCCTGCTACTAAAACATTGGGGAGCACCCCCAGAAAACCCGGTTCACAAAGAAACTGAAAGTGGCTCTTACAGGGCCTGCGTGCAAACTCACCCGTTTCAGAAAGCATCCTAAAATCACCAGAAAGAAAGGTGCACAGTGCTGTGGTGACAAGAGACTCACCTAATAGGCCCTGAGTGCATCTCGGTGAGGGGTGAGACCTCTCCAGGGACTGGGACATTGGCGGCGGCCATTGTTGTGGCCTGGTGTGAGCGTGCTGACACAGATGCCATTGGAGTTCTCCCTGAGGCCTGCTAGCCCAGGGTCTGCCTCACGCGCTAGAGCACCGATTTAATCCAGCTCAGCCAGGGCAGGCAGCCCACCCTAGAGACTGGCCCCACCCAACAACAAGCCCTCAGGCAACTTGTGGGCCTGCATAGATTGGTGACTGGATTCTCTGCAGCCTGGCAACTGAGCCGACTTGAGCCGGGCAGGGTGTGCACAAGGAGTGGGTGGAGAGTGTGGGGCAGTGGCGGAGTATGTGGGGCTCCTGCCGTGGAGAGACTGGGTCTGCTTGGGGAGGTGGGGGCACTCACACGGGGCAGGACTGTGTTGACTGTGTGTGTGGACCTGTGGGCGGCAGGGTTTGTCAGCTGCAGAAGACTTGTGCTTCTCAAAGACCCACATAGGAGGTTTGCCCCACCTTCCAAAGCCTGAAATGATTGGGTGCTCCTGTGCCTGAGGCCAGCCCCACACAGCTGCAATCCTCAGAGAGCTGACAAGAGACCTAATAGGCTAGAGGCTTACAGCAATTGTAAGGCCCTGAGCCTAATAACCTGCCATGCTGGGGGCCTACTCACTTAAAAGAAATACTGCAACACAAATGTGGTATTAGAACTTGCAGCCAACTGTGCTGGGGCTCCCCACACCTGATAAAGAGACTGAAGGGCCCACAACAACTACAAGCAGCTGAGCATTACAACAGCTGGCCAGGAGCATAACTCGGCCTCCCTGGGCGCCTACAGGGAGAGCAAACAGGCCACAACAGAAGGACACACGTAGCCCACATAGGGATCACCCCTGGAACATTGAGAACTGAGGGAAGCACACTGGAAGCCTCCTAAGGCATCACTTACATAAGTTCACCTATCCAAGTGCAGGAGACGTAGCTGACCTACCTAATACGTAGACACAAGCACAGGGAAAGAGGCAAAATGAGGAGGCAAAGGAGTACATTCCAAGTAAGGGAACAGGACAAAACCCCAGAAAAGGAACTAAGTGAAACAGAAATGAGCAACCTACCTGGCAGAGAGTTCAAACTGAGAGTGTTAAGGATGCTCACTGATCTGGGGAGAAGAATAGATGAACTCAGTGAGAATGTCAACAAAGAAATGGAAGATATAAAAAAGAACCAATCAGAAATGAAGAATACAAAACTGGAAATGAAAAATTCACTAGAAGGACTCAAAAGCAGAGTAGAGGATACAGAAGAATGGATCTGCGAGCTGGACGAAAGACTAGAAGAAATTACCCAAGCTGAACAGGTAAAAGAGAAAAGAATTAAAAAGAGTGAGGACAGTCTAAGGGACCTCTGGGACAACATCAAGCGCACTATCATCCGTGTTATAGGTGTCCTGGAAGGAGAAGAGTGAGGCAAAGGGGCAGAGAATCTATTTCAAGAAATAATAGATGAAAACTTCCCTAACCTAAGGAAGGAAACAGACATCCAGGTACAGGAAGCACAGAGAGCCCCAAACAAGATAAACCCAAAGAGGCCCACACCAAGACACATCATAGTCAAAATGTCCAGAATTAAAGATAAAGAGAGAATCCTAAAAGCTGCAAGAGAATGTCAAGTCACATACAAAGGAAACCCCATAAGGCTATCAGCTGACTTCTCAGCAGAAACCTTACAGGTTAGAAGAGAATGGCATGATACATTTAAAGTGCTAAAAGGAAAAAACTTACAGCCAAGAATACTCTACCCAGCAAGGTTATCATTCAAAATGGAAGGAGAGATCAAAATTTTCCCAGATAAGCAAAAATTAAAGGAGTTTGTCACCAAGAAACCAGTGCTACAAGAAATGTTAAAGGGACTGATTTAAGGGGAAAAGAGAAGACCACAAATAGGAAAAATGATCTATTTCCATGATTAGAACGTAGTGGATACAAATACACAAAAAAGAGGTTAGATATGATATCAAAAGCATAAAAGGAGGGAGGAGGGGAGTTAAGAGTAGAGCTTTCAGACAGAGGTCAAACTAAAGTGACCATTAATTCTGTATAGAAGAAGAAAGGAACAGAGAAGGACTACTAAAACACTGAGAAAAATTAAAAAGTTAAAAAATGGCAGTAAGTACATACTTATCAATAGCTACTTTAAACGTCAATGGACTAAATGCTCCAATTAAAAGGCATAGGATGGCTGTGTGGATAAAAAAACAAGACCCATATATCTGCTGCATACAAGAGACACACTTCAGACCTAAAGACACTCACAAACTGAAAGTGAAGGGATGGAAAAAGATACTCCACACAAATGGCAATGAAAAGAAAGCTGGGGTAGCAGTACTCATATCAGACAAAATAGACTTTAAAACAAAAACTGTAAAAAGAGACAAAGAAGGGCATTACATAATGATCAAGGGAAGAATCCAACAAGAGGATATAACACTTGTAAATATCTACGCACCCAATGTAGGTGCACCTAAATATATAAAGCAATTATTAACAGACATAAAAACAGAAATAGACAGTAACACAATAATAGTAGGGGACTTTAACACTCCACTTACACCAACGGATAGATCATCCAAACAGAAGATCAATAAGGAAACATTGGCCTTAAACGACACACTAGAACAGATGGACCTACTAGATATATACAGAGCATTCCATCCAAAAACCGAAGAATACACATTCTTTTCAAATACACATGGAACATTCTCCAGGATTGATCACATATTAGGCCACAAAACAAGTCTCCATAAATTTAAGAAGATTGAAATAATACCAAGCATCTTTTCTGACCACAACGGTGTGAAACTAGAAATCAACTATAGGAAGAAAATCAGAAAAGCCACAAATACGTGGAGATTAAACAAAATGCTACTGAACAACGACTGGGTTAACGAAGAAATCAAAGAAGAAATCAAAAAATACCTGGAGACAAATGAAAATGAAAATACGACATGCCAGAATTTATGGGATACAGCAAAAGCGGTTCTAAGAGGGAAGTTTATAGCGATTACAGACCTATCTCAACAAACAAGAAAAATCTCAAATAAACAATCTAACAATGCACCTGAAGGAACTGGAAAAAGAAGAACAAACCAAACCCAATCACAGTAGAAGAAGGGAAATAATAAAAATCAGAGCAGAAATAAATGAAATAGAGACCAAAAAAAAAATAGAAAAAATTAATAAAACCAAGAGCTGGTTCTTTGAAAAGGTCAACAAAATTGACAAATCTTTAGCTAGACTCACCAAGAAAAAAAGAGAGAAGGCACAAATAAGTAAAATCAGAAATGAAAGAGGAGAGGTTACAACAGACACCTCGGAAATACAAAAGATCATAAGAGAATACTACGAAAAGATATATGCCAACCAATTCGAGAAACTGGAAGAAATGGATAAATTCTTAGAATCATACAACCTTCCAAAACTGGATCAAGAAGAAGTAGAGAATTTGAATAGACCAATCACCAGTAAGGAGATCGAAACAGTAATCACAAACCTCCCCAAAAATAAAAGTCCAGGACCAGACTGCTTCCCTGGTGAATTCTACCAAACATACAAAGAAGACTTAATACCTATCCTTCTCAAACTCTTCCAAAAATTGAGGAGGGGAGGAAGCTCCCTAACTCATTCTACGAAGCTGACATTACCCTGATACCAAAACCAGACAAGGACAACAGAAAAAAAAAAGAAAATTACAGGCCAATATCACTGATGAACATGGATGCAAAAATCCTCAACAAAATACTAGCAAATCGCATACAACAATATGTTAAAAAGATTATACACCATGATCAAGTGGGATTTATTCCAGGGATGCAGGGATGGTTTAACATTCGCAAATCAATCAACGTAATACACCACATTAATAAAATGAAGAATAAAAATCACATGATCATCTCAATAGATGCAGAGAAAGCATTTGACAAGATACAGCATCCATTTATGATAAAAACTCTGAATAAAATGGGTATAGAAGGAAAGTATCTCAACATAATAAAGGCCATATATGAGAAACCCACAGCTAATATCATCCTCAATGGTGAAAAACTGAAAGCCATCCCTCTAAGATCAGGAACCAGACAAGGATGCCCACTGTCACCACTCCTATTTAACATAGTACTGGAAGTCCTAGCCAGAGCAATCAGTCAAGAGAAAGAAATAAAAGGGATCCAAATTGGAAAGGAAGAAGTGAAACTGTCACTATTTGCAGATGACATGATTTTATATATAGAAAACCCTAAAGAATCCACCAGAAAACTTTTAGAAGTAATAAACGAATATGGTAAAGTTGCAGGATACAAAATCAACATACAAAAATCAGTTGCATTTCTGTACACTAACAACGAAGTAGCAGAAAGAGAAATTAAGACTACCATCCCATTTACAATTGCAACAAAAAGAATAAAATACATAGGAATAAACTTAACCGAAGAGGTGAAAGCTCTGTACACAGAAAACTATAAAACATTTCTGAAAGAAATTGAAGAAGACACAAAGAAATGGAAAGATATTCTGTGCTCTTGGATTGGAAGAATTAACATAGTTAAAATGTCCATACTTCCTAAAACCATCTATAGATTCAATGCAATCCCTCTCAAAGTTCCAACAACATTTTTCACAGAAATAGAACAAAGAATCCTAAAATTTATATGGAACAACAAAAGACCCCGAATAGCTAAAGGAATCCTGAGAAAAAAGAACAAAGCTGGAGGTATCACACTCCCTGATTTCAAAATATACTACAAAGCTATAGTAACCAAAACAGCATGGTACTGGCACTAAAACAGACGCACAGATCAATGGAACAGAATCGAAAGCCCAGAAATAAACCCACACATCTATGGACAGCTAATCTTTGACAAAGGAGCCAAGAACATACAATGGGGAAAAAGTCTCTTCAACAAATGGTGTGGGGAAAACTGGATAGCCATATGCAAAAAAATGAAAGTAGACCCTTACCTTACACCATGCACAAAAATTAAATCCAAATGGATTAAAGACTTGAATGTAAGACCTGAAACTGTGAAACTTCTAGAGGAAAACATAGGCAGTATGCTCTTCGACATCGGTCTTAGCAACATCTTTTCAAACACCACGTCTGACCGGGCAAGAGAAACAATAGAAAAAATAAACAAATGGGACTACATCAAGCTAAAAAGCTTCTGCACAGCAAAGGAAACCATCAACAAAACGAAAAGACAACCTAACAATTGGGAGAAGATATTTTCAAACCATACTTCTGATAAGGGCTTAATCTCCAAAATATATAAAGAACTCATGCATCTCAACAACAAAAAAACTACCAACCCAATTAAAAAATGGGCAAAAGACCTGAACAGACATTTCTCCAAAGAAGATATACAGATGGCCAACAGACACATGAAAAGATGTTCAAAATCACTAACTATCAGGGAAATGCAAATCAAAACTACAATGAGATATCACCTCACGCCCGTCACAATGGCTATAATTAACAAGACAGGAAACAACATGTGTTGGAGAGGATGTGGAGAGAAGGGAACTCTCATACACTGCTGGTGGGAGTGCAAACTGGTGCAGCCACTATGGAAAACAGTATGGAGATTCCTCAAAAAATCAAGGATAGAACTACCATATGATCCAGCTATTCCACTGTTGAGTATTTATCCAAAGAACTTGAAAACACCAATCTGTAAAGGTGCATGCACACCTGTGTTCATTGCAGCGTTATTCACAATAGCCAAGACTTGGAAGCAACCTAAGTGCCCATCAAGGGACGAATGGATAAAGAAGCTGTGGTATATATACACAATGGAATACTACTCAGCCATAAGAAACGATGAAATCCAGCCATTTGTGACAACATGGATGGACATTGAGGGTATCATGCCAAGTGAAATAAGTCAGAGGGAGAAGGTCAAATACCGTATGACTTCCTTCATTAAGTAGTAGATAATAACAACAATAAACAAACACATAGGGACAGAGATTGGATTGGTGGTTACCAGAGGGGAAGGGGGAAGGGAGGAGGGTGAAAGGGATAATTCGGTACATGTGTGTGGTGATGGGTTGTAATTAGTATTTTGGTGGTGAACATGATGTAATCTACGGAGAAATAGAAGTACAATGATGTACACCTGAAATTTTTACAATGTCATAAACCAATGTTACTGCAATAAACAAAAAATTAAAAAAAAAAAAAAAGAAAACATCATCAGGGGCCAGCCCGTGACATAGCAGTTAAGTGCGCGTGCTCCGCTGCCGCTGCCTGAGGTTCGGATCCCGGGCGCACATGGATGCACAGCTTGTCAGGCCATGCTTTGGCGGCATCCCATATAAAATGGGGGAAGATGGGCAAGATGTTAGCCCAGGGCCAGTCTTCTTCAGCAAATAGACGAGGATTGGTATGGATGTTAGCTCAGGGCTGATCTTCCTCACCAAAAAAAAAAAAAAAAAAAATCATCAATTTGAATCTTTCTTTGTACTTTTTTGCATCAAATCTCAAATTTCTCAAAGAATTTTTAGAGGTTCCATTCCAAGTCTATTCTTTTCAAACAAAAGGAAAACATCTTTGTCCTTAATTCAGTACTGCATAAATATTATTATCACATGAAGAATTAGCTTTCAGCTCTGATCCTGAACTCTGCTTTACTCCTTTTTTATTTTTTTTTTTGACATAGGAAGTTAAGTTCCCTCAGGCCTGGAGTTCCTACTCTTTAAATGATAGGTGCTATAGTCTGAACGTTGGTTTCCTCCCAAATTCATGTCTTGAAATCCTAATGCCTGATGTGATGGTATTAGGAGGTGGGGCGTTTGGGAGGTGCTTAGGTCATGACAGCCCAGCCTTCAGCAATGGAATTACTGCCCTTATAAAAAAGGCTCCAGAGAGATCCCTGTTCCTTCTAGCTTGTGAGGACGCAAGAATGAGTCTACAACCAGAAGTGGGCCCTCACCCGAACATGCTGGAGCCGTGATCTTGGACTTCCAGCCTCCAATACTGTAATCAATAAACTTCTGTTTGTTTAAGCTACCCAGTCCGTGGTATTTGTTATAGCAGCCCGAACCAGACTAAGAAAGTAGGGAAGAGACCATCTTCGGCAAATCAGCTCAGTGTAACTGGACTCTGTCTTATTCACTGTGTTATCCTTGTCACCAGGTTTAGTGTAATCACTCAATAAATAATTTTTATGAAAGCAGTTTCTTAGATTTCTTCTTCCTACTGGAAAGTGTTCATGACTGTCCAAGCTATTTTGCCTAATCATGGCCACATTCGCTAGGATTATAAGACATGGATAATATTTCCACTCTACTCTTAGTGTCAATAACGCCTACCGAGTTCATTGCTAAAACCACTAGGATTCTATTTCCTTTAAGGTGCATATGGTTCCGGGTTCAACCTGCAAGGGCAGCACGATTTTCAGCCTCTGCCTAGCGCTGTATTAAACTCACAAGTATGACCTCATCTCTAATTTGCCCTCTGCTTTGTGATAATGGAAGACAACTAGCCTGGTATCTTACACAGAGCCTCACAGCTAAACTCACACTCTCCCTGATTCACACAGCTCACAACAACCACACAATTTACCACATTACTTTTGAGGTGGGAAGTTGCCTATGTCCCTCAAATTATCCATCTTGCAGCTGTCTTGCCCTTGTCCAGTATGGACAAAATCCCCAGAATGCGCGTGAACTGTAAATATTTGTGACATAATTTTCCATCCCTCAGAAACCTAGGCTTCAAATGATCTGATAATCTTTAGATGACACTAGTAAAAAGTCAGCCTGTCTATATGAGGATAGAGATTATGGAATGGATTGATTTTTTTTAAATAGCTAAGTAAATTTTATTATTCATTATTTTTCATGATTCAATTATACTGTTTATATCATTGCACAAGTAAATGATCTAAGTTCTAAAATGAGCATAGGGATTTGCATAGTAGACAAGTTTTCTTTCCAAATTATACGTTGCAAAATATGATAAATTTTAGTAGTTTATCCAGTCATCCATGTTGTTATTGGATTTAGGCTTCATGCTAATCATCACACCCTGAGAATACAAGGCAAGGGAGAAAACCTAGACACATGGCGGGGGTATAAAGCAGAGTTCTTTCTCCCTCTGGTGCCTGTGCTCTGGAAGGAGACAGAGATGCCAGCTCCCGTAAGACACCCATACATCTTGGCTGTCCCATGAAGAGTACCATAAAGGGACTGCTACTTAACAGTGTCACACAAGTGCCTGGGACTTCTCACCCTTAGGCTTGGGGGGCACATAAACATTTTAAAATCCTGTGGGGTCTGGGAGTAAGAGGGGGAGGCAGAGCATCCTGGAGATAATAGGCATGAGCTTAGGCAAACACAAGAGTTGAAGTATTCCTCTGGTTACCCTGACAGCCAGGCAAATTCTAACTTTAGGGCCAGAGAGCGCAGGGCACAGAGTACAAGCAGCAGGAACCCGTCGTTCTAGTTCCAGAGCCTCCTGCCTGTCTCTTCCATTTTAATGTGACTCAGTCGGCATTTATTCTCCTATAAGGTTCAGGTCCCCTTATCATCTCTTACCTTGTATATTCCACGTGGCTTCCTTGGATTTTAAATTCCCTGAAGGCAGGGGCCAGAAACTATACTAGTTTGCAGGCACAATTTACAAAGAACATCTAATAGATACTCTGCAATTTTTAACATGGGTGGTTATATAAATCAAGTTGAAATAAAAAGGCATGTTGACTTTTGTTTCAGAAATAATTTATTTTCCGAGGTAAAGGTTTAAATAAATAAATAAATAACTTAATTCATAAGTTAGTAAAAAATTCTCGAGTCTTTAACTGTCGTTTCAAACGCAGTGCATTAGCTGTCAGTCACTGAAAGCGCCTCTGCTGGTGGAAGAACGCCTGAAATCACCGTCAGCATTGTCCATTCTCAGAGGCACAGGCCGGGAGACCTTCAGTTTTGGAGGTAATCTAGGAGTCCGGTAAGGAAGGAAAAGTTCCTGAGGATTTCCGCCTGGACTGTTGTCCAGGCACAGCGGCTGTACTTCTTGGCCTTCAGGTACTGCACGATCCGTGCGTAATATTTCCTCACGTGCGGAACGGGCGTGTTTTCCCAGGTGAAGTTTTCCTTCTCCGTTATTTCAGCCACGTTTGTCTCCAGACGGTCCATCTGCAGGTGGACTTCCACATGGAGCCTCTTGACGATGGTCTCATTCCAGCCAGTGCTAGCGAAATTTCTTCTGAAAACACTTAAGGTCTGCCGGAGCATCTCATAGATGACCAACACGGCGTCCTCCTTCTGCAGCTGCTGTGGTTGCTCAATCTCCTCGGGGACTTCGAAGTTCATTCTGTCCTCGCGGCAATAGGTCCCATTCAACTGCCACAGGAGATTCTGACATGCCGAATTGCTGCTGCTTAGTTGGGACCGAAGCAAGTTGTAGCTCCTGGAAAGAGCCACGGTGCAGAAACACAGCAGGAGAGCCATCTGGAGGATACACCTGTTGGTCATGATGAAAACAGGAACAGCGTTGCCTTCTACCACCTCGATGCTGGAGTAGAGGCTTCAAGAGCTTGAGGACGAGTGTCCTTCCTCCATGAGTGTGGGATATTTATACGGACGGTCCTCCACTCTTTCTAGTTCAGAGGAATTTCCCACTTTCAGTTCTCCCTTTCTGTTTTCATATGTCATTGAAATCATTAGTAGTCTCTAAAAGTCGTCTTTTTTAAGCTCCTCTTTTATTTTATATATATTAGGGGAAAAGATAAACAAAGTCTGAGGATTTCTAATGTTTTGTAAAGTTTCAGTGAATTGTTCAATACCAAAGGAATGAGCAAGCCAAATCATTTAGAACTCTACTATTACAGGGTTCTTTCATTTGGCAAAGCATTTGTTATTTTTCTGTTTTAGTATTATGAGATTTTGGGGTGGGGGCGGTGTTTTTGTATGAGAATTTTGTTTTTCATAAGAATTAGATTTAATTCCCAATTACACTATGACAAAACAATAAATATATGCAGTTTGTGATTTTAAAAAAGACACCTACTTTTCTGTATCTAAAAGACAATAATGTTCAACTAAGTTGACCTGAATTTTTTTTGTAGGGCCTTAACCATACACAGCAAGACATCAAATAGTTTTATCAGCCTTATTTGTTGCCTTATCTGGCAATCTCAACTATCTAGATGATAACTGAAAACTAGGGATTAAGCAATATCTGTAAGCAGACAAAATGGGTGTTACACAGGCCATGCACTAAAGCTCATGGTTCCCTTTATAGGAGGCCTGTGTGACCATTATTGAGGGCCAATGTATTCTTATTGTGTACACATTTCTAGCAAATCAAAATGTCTGATTTTCCATTCCCATGCAAATAGATACCACATATTAGAAGGAGGTCTAGAAGGAAAATGAGAGAAAAAGAAATCCAGCAATCAGGGGACGTTACTGTTGACACAAATGGTCCTGTCTCAATAGTTCTGAGGTCATTTTTTGTGCGAGTGTAGTAACCCATTTTCATAAGAGAAGACTCAGTAAAAAGTAGAATTATGATTTTTACATCCTGTTTATATAGGTGAGGAGACGAGTCATACATTTTTAAAGATTTCAATACAAAAATAAGTTAGAATAACGATGATATTTACAGTAATTATTTTTAGTTTTCAGAAAACCTTGCAATATCTTTCAACATGAATTTACTGAATCCCCACTGTGTGCAAGGAACTATAGCATGAACTTCTACAGATTGTAATCCTCGCTCTCATGGATCCCACAGTTGAGTAGGAGAGAAGAGCATTAATCAAAGAAATACACAAAAGTAAAATGCAATGGTACAGAGAAGACATTCATGGTTCTGTGCGTTCCTGTGCTACAGGGACACAATGTGGCAGCAGAGGTCAGAGAAGACTGCCCTCAGGTAGTGACACTGGAGCTGGAATCAGAAGGCAGGTCAGATGGGAGTGCATGTGCAAAGACCCTGTGGTAGGAGAATGCATGGTAAGGGTAAAGGACAAGACCGAAGGCCATTGCCACCTTGAAGTCAGAGAGTGGTCAGAGAGTGGTCTGAGATGAGCCCAGAGGGCAGGTGGGAGCCAGAGAGCACAGGGATTGTGAGGCCACGTGAAGAAGTTTTTCTTTATCCTAACAGCAGTAGAGGCCATGAAAGGGTTTATGCAGGGTGGAGTAACTTGAAGGTTTTGGAACAAAAAGACTCTCTCTACAGTAAGCAATGAGTAATGGAGGGAGGGCAGATTGCCGCAGGCAGAACAGTTAGGGGACTTACCCATATGTTAGACCAAGAGGATAGTGGTGGAGAAGGATAAACTTATTTATGTGAAATCTCTCATTTCCTGACAACACCAGATTAAAATGCTTGAGGAAATTCTCCATCATTTTACAGATAGCTGCATCAGTTCTCTTGGTTCTATGGGTTATGATAACTTCAATAGATGCTTCATGTTGAGGGACCTTACTTCTATTGTACCAAATTGAAGCAAAGGCCGGGAGTGTCTGGGTAAATGTGGATTTATGAACCTGGAGCAACCCTGAGTTCCAGGTTTCCCCTCATCAATAGATTTCCTGTCTTCTGATCTTTACAATATGCTCAACCTTTCTCCCAAATGTCCCTCCATTCCTCGTCCTTCTTCTTCACTGGCTGTATGTAATCAGCTCTCCCCAGACGGGCCTATCTATTGTTGACGTCTGAGGTCTTCTTAAAAACCTACTCGTGCTTGAACTGCACTGATACAATGCCTCCTACATGGGGTGGAGAGGAAGCAATTTATCTCTCCTTCTAGACTGGGGGAGTGGGAGAGAGCAGCGCCGTTCATTCCATGAGTGAAGAGTATTGAGAGTTGAGAAGACGCAGCAAACAATCCACGAATACGGGGACGAGATTCTGGGAAGGCGGCAGTGGTGGCAGTGTAGTTTTGAATTTCCCTGAGTCCCTACACCAAAACAGACACTGCAACTAGAAAAAACCAAAACCCCATGTAACGTAAAAACTGGGTGACAGAACCACAAAATGCAAACAGATGGGGACAAACCACCCATTGCCACAAGACCTGCCTGGTAGTATCGTCCGTGTGGGAGAAAGCAGAGGAAAGCAACGGACCTGAGAACCCCAGCACAGCCGAGAGGTGTTTACTGGACAGCCATCCAGGCTAGTTGGAGAACAGCAGCTGAAGCTGGAAGGGATTTTGCCCAGAGCAATAGCTGGTGAGCGTGAGGGGCCACAGTAAGTTCTGAAAGGCACTGAAATAGTCTAGGATATGAGCAATTTTCACACCCACCAGGCACCGCTCCCTTTTGGGAAAGGGCCCTACACTGGAGAGAAACTGGTAGAAGGAGACTCAAATTTGAGCAGGATAGAAACAACAGAGACAAGGAAAGAAGGCCAGAGCAGTGTGGGGTGGACAACTCAGAAAGCAAGCTACCACGTTTTTGCACACTTCACCAAAGCAACAGAAGAGGGAGCTCCGTGAAGTTAGAATAACCATTGACTACTTCTAGAAGTCAGGAAAATAAGCTCCTATAAAATCGAACATCAGCATAGTATTAGGGTTAAGTCTCGTACAAAGTTATTGTTAGAAAAAGGCGAGTAAGGAGCAGAATAATATCTCTATAGATAATGAAAATATACCAGGAATGCATTCAACACAATACAGACCAAAATTTTAACATAGTGTTCCCAAATGAGTTTAAAAATATTAAGAAATGATATAAAACAACATAAATCAGAATTAGACAAATTCAGAAATGAAGTAATCTATGTAAGAAATAATTAGAAATAAAAGAAAAATCTCTAAGTTTTGCCGAATAAGGTATAGTCACAAGAAATGAGAAGTTTTGGGGAAATGTGGCAGTGGAGAAAAGCTTTAATCTGAGAAAAAATATTAGTAACTAGAATCCAACAGTACAAAAAAATGGTATGTATTGATCAAGGGTGGTTATTTTCAGGAAACTGAGGATGGTTCAATATTATATAGTCCATATTACATTATATGGAGCAGGTTGTAAGGTAAAGTGACCAAAATCTTGAAGAAATCTTGGGTATTTTAAAAATAATATTGGAGAAAAGAAGACTTTTCTCAACAAGACACAAAACCCTGGAAATATAATAGAAAATATTGATAAATATGACTAAAACCAAGTTATAAATTTCAGTGTGGCAAAAACATAAATAAAGTCAAAGAGGAAGAGCTGTATCAGAAACAGTCAGCACACCACGAGGAAGGGATAATTTTCTTCATGCAGAAACAGCCCCTAAAATTAATAGAAAACTTTAAAATAGCCAGACACCAGGAAAAGAAGTATAAGGGCCAATGAAGATATGAAAATCTGCTCAATGTTACTAAGAAATGTAAATGAAACTAGTAACAAGGTAACCACTTTTCACTAAAAGATTTGCAAAGGGCGTGGAGAAATGGTATTCTAATATACACTCAGTGGAAGTATAAATTTATGCAAGCTTTTTAGAGAGGGTCGAAGACTGTTTTTTCAAAAATGGCCAGAACAATATCCCCCATCCCACGTGATAATCTGCAGTGTGGCTCTGACTCTCTACCCATCAAGAGCTGGGGTCTGCGTCCCTCCTCTTGAATCGGGGCAGAATTCTGCAGTAGAAGCCATGTTGTGTAATTTCTGAGGCTGAGTCAACAAAGATAATGCAGCGTCTACCCTGTTAGCTGGAAATCTTGCACTCGAAGCTGTCTGCCACTTTGTAGTGGTCCAATTGCCCTGCACCTGCCACGCTGTGGGAGAGCCCAAACTAGCTCGCAGGGAAAGACCACGCGCAAATTGGCAATATATTTCAAAAATTAACATTTCAAACAATGGAATTGTCCCTTTAGTTTGCAATACCACTGCTAGGAATTTACCTATGGATATTCCTGCTGAAATATGCCTATATGTATGTATATATGTGTGTACACATATTATAAATTTATATTATATGAATACTTATGAATGTTCATTGTAGTACTGTTATAGTAAAAAAGACTAAATATCCATCAGCAGGGAATTGGTTAAGTAATAGTGTGGTACAGACAAAATGGAATACTACATAGCCATCAGAAAGGAAGATCAGCTGATATGGACCTATATCCCAGATATATTTAATGAAAAGAGCAATACACATAATAATGGATATGGTATTATCATTTGTTTTATAAGTTAATAGAAAAATATACACATGTATGTTGATACATGCATATAATTATTTTCTCTGGGCACATTGGCTCATCTATTATGAGTAGTTACCCTAGGAAAGAATGCTGACAGGGGTGAGGATGCAGCAAGGAGGAAAATTCTTTCCCTTATCACTTTGTAACTTTAGAGCTGTTTGTGCCTGAGGTTTTTCCCCGTGATAAAAAGACATCCTGGAGATAGGATTGTTAGACATTTTTGTAATTTAGTGCACTTTATATGTTTGAAAGAATTTAATGTGTTACTAAATTTTTCACCTTTCTTTTGTTTTATTCACATTTAAAATTTTTTCTATAATAAATATATACTATTAGAAAATAAAAAGCACCCAGTTATATTCAAAAGCAGGGCATAAAATTATACATAGGATGCAGCTATGTAAAAATATATAGAGAAAAATAATAAAAGGAAATATACCAACATTTTAATAGTGATTATGTTTGACCTACAAAACTAAGAGTGATTTTTTTTCTTTTTCCTTTGTGTGGTTTTCCAACTTTCCAGCAGCGAACGTCTTCTTTCATTATAGAACGTGTTCATTTAATTCTATGTTCTTTCATTATGTCGTTCATTTCATTAATCTACACTAAACAAAAGAACGAATAAGGGCCAGCCTTTCTGGTTATTCTGCTTCTTCCGTGGGTTTCATTCCCTCTGGCCTCTTGACCTTTGCACACCAGCTCTGAACAGACCCTCAGCCATCTCATGGGTTCTGCACAAGGAGTTTTGGAAAAAGCAAAGGCATCTCTCAGCTGTTCCACTTTCAGATGCCCAGTAAAGTCAGTCATTGAGTAATTCCTTGGGGTGTTTCTCTTTGAAAAGGACCCTTGGATTAGCCTGAATGATCCACGGTTCACAGCACAAAGGCCAATGCAAGGAGTCGCAGAGGTCAGTCAGAGTAGAGCTGGTCCAGTGCACTCGGGGACGGAGGTCGTCCCAGGAGTCTGGTCACGGGGGCCTGGCCCTCCGGGGTGACTTGCACACTCATGTAGAGCTGACCTCCCCAGGTGTGACAGAGGGACTCCTCGCCGTCCCCATATCCAGTGGCCTCTGATCCTCCATGCTGAGAGAGTTCATAATCTAACGGAATAAAAATGATAGCGGTGGTGGTAATAACAGTAGTATTAATTGCCGTATATTGAGCACTTACTGTCAATCTCTGAATAATCCTCATAGTAAACATTTAAGATGGGTTACTATCTTTTTCATTTTATAGAGGAGGAAACTGAGGTTCAGAGATGCTAAGTAATGTGCCCAAGATACACACAGCTAATAAGGTGGGTGGATGGCCTTCAAACCTGTGCTTTTTCCTGTATACCACAGTTAGAATATGAAGTAGACCAGGCCAGGCCCTTCAGATAGATACATGGTGCCAACCATGGTGGTGATTGTGATTGTCAAAGGAAAAAGGAATTACAGCTGATCGGAGGATAAGGAGGCTCTCAATGCAATTAGTGCGGGCAGTGTGCCTAAAGAAGTTGTGTGAGCTCCACAGGCAGAGGGGATTGTGGTGAAGGTGACATGGTGGAGGGCATTCTATAATTTATTTTTTTTTCCCCCAAAGCCCCAGTAGATAGTTGTATGTCATAGCTGCACATCCTTCTAGTTGTTGTATGTGGGACGCGGCCTCAGCATGGCTGGAGAAGCCGTGCGTCGGTGCGTGCCCGGATCGAACCCAGGCTGCCAGCAGCGGAGCGTGCGCACCCAACCGATAAGCCACAGGGCCGGCCCGGTGGAGGGCATTCTAGATCAGCGCTGCCCAATACAAATATAATGCAAGCCACATAAACATTTTAAAATTCTCTAGTAGCCACATTAAAAGAGTAAAAAGAAACAAGTCAAGTTAATTTTAACAGTATATGTTATTTAACATAATACATCCAAATGTTATCATTTCAACATGCAATCAATATAAAATTATTAATGAGATAATTCTTCTTTTTCATACCGTCTTCAAAATGTGATGCATATTTTTACATTCATAGTACAACTCTTGGGACTAGTCAAGTGCTCAACGGGCCGCATGAGGTTAATGGCTACCATAATGGCCAGTACAGCTCCTGGTGCAGGGACCAGCACTAACAGAACCAGGAGCATGGACACGTTTGCTAGGAGCAAATAGAAGGAACTTCAAATCGTGGACAGGCTGAGTGTTAGGAGTCAAGGGGACTGAGAGTGGAAAAATCAGCTGGAGGTGTCCTGTGGAGGCCCTTGAAGGGCACAGGGTAGCGTTTGTACTGCCCAGACGCTCTCATGACTGCGGAGCTTGAAAACAGAGGCCATGGCTGGGGAATTGCAAGAAAGGAGATGGTGCAGAATAATAAAAAGAGGATTCTTGTTTCTGGTTTCTTCCCTTTGTCCTCTTCCCAGTTCTTGCTCTTGTCTTCATGAGGTGCTTCCTAACACGTTTCTTCCTGTCACCTCAAGAAGTTTCTCCTCTACCACTTCTCCTGAGGGTCTGGTGGTAATCACTGCAGAAGCCCACATATGAATGGGTTAAAAATTTCCTCTTTTGTAAGACACCGTCTCTTTCGTTTCATTTCTCCTAATTTATCCGAGTTATATCACAAAACCAGGAAAATTCACATAACCCTGTCTCTCCCAGGGAAATCTCTCTCTTCACCTGGCCTGATGTATAACTGCATTGCAAGGATTAATGCCCGGGGCCCTTTCGTGGCACCTTTTCCTTTGTTATTTGAAGCCCTTTTTCACTTCACCCCTCTGTGGAGATTGTTTTTGCCCGCGTCCTCTGCGACCAACTTTCTGTGGTACAGAGAGCTACTTCCGGTTCCTGTACAAGTTTCTTCTGGTTCATGAGGATTTTCAGAGGCGGAGGGACATTCAGAAAGTAAAACTAGGATGACGTTTGTAGCCAATTGGAATCACCGTTTGAACTTGGAGCTGCTTTGCCATAAACCTCACAGAGTAGAAGAGGTTCCTCCTCTTCTTTTTCTATATAGTTCTCTGTGCAAGACAATTATGTATCCAGAAATCAAAATTACAGTTGTCTTCTCCTCCTCATCTCTTCAACTATTTCTTCAAGGAGAAGGGCCCTACAAAAATGATAAATTAGACAAGATGAAGATTATCGAGAAGTTCACGAGCAGCGGCAAAACAGAAATTAAACCAAAAAAAGTCGTTCAGAGATATCTTGAAAGGGGTAGCAAAGTCTATATTAAGAGAATATTTTGATACTCTCTTAATTTGATAAAAGGAAGAATTCCCTATTCATCCTTTTGAAAAAAAGTGTATATAATAAACATAGAAAATCATGCACAAATCTTAAGTATACAGCTTAACAAATTATTATAAAATAAAAACTTATGCCTACCTTTGTAACCACAAACTAAGAGAAGATGTAAACACTACCAACAGAACAAACCTGCCAATCATTATTCCCTCCGTCCCCATCACTACTCTCCTTCCCCCGCATCACGACTGCCTTTTAACACCCTATATTCTGCCTGTTTTTGAACTTTGTATAAATGTCTTCTTTCTCTCACTAATATGTCCATGAGATTCATCTATGTCGTTGTACGCAATTTGCCACAAGAATGTGTCATATCCATTTAGAAATGCCACACTGTTTTATCCTTTTCACTACTGATGAACATTTGGGATTTTTTTCCTCCTGACTTTTTGTCATTATAATTAATTCTGCTATGAACACACTTGTATGTATCTTTTGGTGCACCTTTGTACACATTCCTGTTGGGTATATGCCTACGGTGAAGCAACTGTGTATAGAATATGCATATGTCCAGATTTACTAGATAACATCAAACATATTTCCCAAATGTTTGTACCAATTTCCATTCTAACTGTCAGCGTATGGGAGTTACAACTGCATGACACTCTTGTCAACCCTTGGTATTGCTGGTCTTTTGAATTGTAGCCATTCCAGTGGTGTATAGTGATATCTCATTCCAGTTTAACTTGTATTCCCTGATTATTAATAAGGTTCAGTATATTTTCATATGTTTATTGGTCATTTGGATAGTTTCTTTGTGAGGGGTCTGTTCAAATCTCTTGCTGACTGTCTCAGATATTTTTTTCATTATCTACAGATGATGTAATTGTGTACATGCAAAATACAAAAAAAACTATAGATAAATTGTTAGATTTTGAAAATAAATTTGGCAAGGTCCCTGAGCACAAGGTCTATATTAGAAATCAATTGCCTCTTTACTAGTAACAAAAAATGGAAAACGACGTTTAAAAAATGATACCATTGACAATAACATAAAAAGTCTACTACTGAGAAATTGTCGCAGCCAAGAGGAACCTAAGAAGACAGGACAATTAAATATAATGTGGCATTCTGAATGTGATCTCAGAACAGAAAAAGAACATTAGGTAAAAACTAAGGAAATATGAATAAAGTAGGGACTTTATTTTATTTTAAAGCAGCCTTGACAGGTCAAAGTCAACTTCATCTTTTCCTTGGCGTCTAAGTACAAGTCTATAATTAAATTTTTGATTCAAATAAGGTGGCCAGAAACCAGTGAAAAATATTACATAGTTTTTTCCCTTAAATCGAGACTGATATTTTTCACCTTCAACACCAATGAGGATCAAGCAGCTTCTCCCACTTGTTTTTTTGTCAGTGAGCAAGGGACATTTAAGCACGTGGTGGGCTGGCCGCATCATTAACAAGGGCACTCAGACTCTGCAATAGGAGGCTGCCTAGGCCAGCCTTCCCCTGAGACACACACATTCATGTATTGAATAAATATTTAGCAAATATTTATTAATCACTTCATAAAGAAAAATTGCGAATCTTGCCATTTTATTGGGCTTTTTCAAAATGTCTTTTAAGAAAGTTTTACTGTTGGATTGACTGTATGTCTTGCACATTCTTTGTGAGGTTTATTCTCAACATATTTTATACTTTATTATTGTTATTACAATTATGAGTGAAATGATTTTTTCATTGCATTTTCTAATTTTGAAGGGGCTAACTTTTCATTCCACACACACACATAGATGAAAGTTACTAATTTTGATTTTGTATCTGGGGAAATTCGTAAACACTATGTCTAAAAGTTTTTTGTTGATTTTTCAGATTTTTAGATAAACAAATAGATTGGATGCAAGTGAAAAAATTAAAGGACTGAAAATACCAACTGTGATGACGATATGGAGCAACAAGGACTCTCACCCACTCCTATTGGGTGTTTAAATTTGTCCAACCACCGTGGAAAACATTAAAGCTTTATCTAGCAAAGCTGAAAACATGCATAGCCTATGACTCAGTAACTATACTCTTAGAAATTACCCTGGAAAAAAATCATGTAGCTATGCCTCAGGATATATGTACAGGAATATTCATTGCAATGCTAGTTATAATAGTCCCAAACTAGAAACATCCCAAATATCCCTTAAAAGCTGTGTTGTTAAATATATTGTAGTCCATGCATATAATAGGATCATAAATAATGACAGAAATGAGAACTACAACATACACACAAACGGATAAAACTTACCAACATAATGGTGAGTAAAAGAAATTAAGCTCAAAAGAATACATATTCCATTTATACAAAGTTTAAAAACAGGGGCAACTAAACTGTATGATTTGGGTAAAATTATAAAGGAAAGTGAGGAGGTCATTAGCATAAAATTCAGGATAGCAATTACCTCTAGTGGGCAGAGAAGGAGAAGGGGCACACGGGATGGTGATGGTGGTGAGGCTTCCAGAATGTTGCAAAAGTTGATTGTTTTTATTGGTTGGTGGTTACATGAGTATTTGCCTTAATTATTCATTAAAATTTATACTTATCTTTTGTGCATTTTTGTGTATGATTGTTATATTTCACAATAAAACAAGGTTGCTAAATAAGAATCAAAGCTGTACCCCTATACTTACTCTTATCTAAATCTTTTAGCTGATAATCCTGAACAGTATCAACTGTATCAACCCACGAGAGTATGTTTTCCCATACTTCTTGGTTTTCTAAATTATAATGAAAAGAAGCAGAATTGGAAAATAGATAGAAGATGAACAGAAATTCAAATTCACTTTGGGCAGTAAGTATCCTTTCAACTTTGTATAATGATGATGTATATGTGTAGTTCTCAAAGTGTGGTCTGAGGGTCCCTGGGGTTTGGAGACACTTTCAGTTCAAAGTCCTCCATTTTGTAACTACATGTCTGCGCGAGAACGGATTTCCTTCAAAGACTTGAAACAAAACAACATATCACAACAGATTGAATGCAGAGCAGGTATGAGAACCCAGTTGTCTTCTAGTAAGTCAGACATTCAGGAGATTTGCAAAACTTTAAAACATTTTCATTACATTTTTTTTGTTTTGGAAAATGTAGTTATTTTTCATAAAAACAGGTTTCTGGGGGCTGGCCTGGTGGTTCAGTGGTTAGGTCCGTAGGCTCCACTTAAGCGGCCCAGGGTTTGCATATTGGGATCCTGGGTGCAGAACTACACACTGCACATCAAGCCGTGCTGAGGTGGAGTCCCATATACAAGGTGGAGCAAGATGGGCACATATGTTAGCTCCGGGCCAATCTTCCTCAGCAAAAAAGAGGAGGATTGGCAATGGATGTTAGCTCAGAGCTAATCTTCCTCACACAAACACACGTAAAAAACATATTTTTGTGTTAAGATGTATGAGTTTCTTTTTGTTCTTTTTAGAAGAATAAACATCTAAAACATTCTCAGCTTTAATTTCCAATGTGGTAAATATCAATAAATATAACTTCCATAAAGACAATCTCTTTGGGGGTCTTTATAATTTTTAAGAGTATCCGTAGGTCCTGAGACTAAAGCATTTGAAAACTGCTGATGTTGAAAATATTTGCAAGTACCTATTTGGGTGGCTAATTGAGGATGAGTATTATGGGTTTATAATAACATTAATCTCTCTCTTTATTGGTAGTTCTATTCAAATCTCAGAATAACAAATGTGATATTTTTCCAGACCTTTGGTAGTGACTGTGGAGTGAGATTATACGGGAGTAAAGCCCATTGGACAAGGATGAGGATGGGAGGTAATGAAGACACAGGAAAGGAGACGAAACTTGGTTCAAAAACAATACTCTCCACAATAATAAAATGAGTGGTAATCCCACCAAAATCCTAATTTCACTGGAGACGTTTTGCTCAGCAACTTAGAGAATTCCTATGAAACTCGAACCACGGGGAAAAGTTGTCTTCAGTGGGAAGGAAGAATTTGTCTTCCCCAGTCTCCCACCTGCTGTCTCACCCTCATCCTCACTCAGTGCCCGAGGCTGATTCTGCCCAGGCTGAGGTTTCCCCATAACCACAGGCCAGCAGCTGGTGATGTAGTGAATCAACCTTCAGGCCTCCAACCTGGTGTGAAGAGGCAGAATATGTGGCTGAGGCCTATGTGCCCTGGTTTCAGACTCCTCTCTCTTCTTTTTCCGTTTCCCACATCCTGGATGTCTTGTCACAGGCCTTTGACGAGACTCATTCCTCAGTTTCCTCCTGGTCACCTCAGGATCCAACTGGGATGAGGCCACCGTGCTGCGGGTCCTGCCTCACTCTTGCTAACTGCACCCCGCGTCCAATACAGACACACAACCAGAGGCTCCTACAGTCTGCGCCCCCTGCCACACTTGGAATGCTCCCATCAACAGGTTGGTGGCCCAGGGACACACAGGGGCTGCCCACCCAATGTCTCCCCCCATGTTCTGCCAGGCCTCCCCCTGCTGCTGGAGACTCCAGATAGGCCGGCTCAGACACAGATGCCAGGCCCCACCAAGCCTGGATTTACTTTTCCCTTCAGATACCAGGCCGTTCTCTGAGCTGCACTTATTTAATTCTCACAACCACTCTTAGGGTAGGTTGAGCCAGGCCTGAGGTTGAGAAGAGGGTTAAACAGGCAACACGTGTACAGCAGCTCCTGAATAAGCATCAGCGCCCGCCCTCTGCTAACACGTGGGCGTGTCTTATAGTCTAAGTTCCGTCTGAGTTTCCTGTCTCTGAAGCAGTTTCTGGATCGTCTTTAAAATGAAAGAGCCAAAAGCAAAACTTCCTACATAATTGAAGCGTACAACTACATTTCATTTTATTGCATCATCAGGGATTGAGTAATGACCCGAGGGGATGCAGAAATAACAGTGAGTTTGAGGCAGCAAGTGAAAAGAAAACTAAATGCGAGTTGTCAGACTGGATTTGAAGAATGAGGCTGAGCTTCCCCTCTGGCCTGGTGGCTTGGCTGAGTCGAGCTCACTGAATCTTTGCAGAGCAGAGGATTCCTCTGGCTGCCTGCCAAGATGCCTGTGTTACTCTGGTGGAAACCTTTATCCCCTGAACATAAGGCAGAAACAGGAAACCAGTGTGGGAAGGTGTGTCCTCATAGACAGCTGGGGTGTGTGCGGAGGAGAAATGGCTCTGTCTAGAACTCCAGGATATTTGCTGTGACTCACTTGACCCCGTCACCCCAGGGAAGGGCTATTTCTCCTCTCCCTTGTGCAGTGGTTGAGCTGACACAGAAGAGACTCCTGGACAGCTCTCTTGGAACCCCTCATCTTCCTGCCCACAGATCTAGAACATCAGGGAATAATCTTCTAACCAGATTCAAATAGAAGAGCTGACATGTAAGGAGCACTTACTAAGGGCCAGGTACCATTCTCAGCATGTTATATAAATTAAAGCAATAATCCTCAGCACAGTTTTACGCAGTGGTACTAAGATTATCTTAATTTTACAGATAAGGAAACTGGACACAGTGAGGTCTCTTTTCCCTTTCCTGTGTTAAGAAATTTAACAATTGTATTCTGGGCTCCAAGTTTTAGCAGGAACATTCAAGGCCTGGTGTAACTTTCCCATCTCTCATTGCTAGACCCGCTGTAAGGAGGGAAACTGGATCTTGTTCCTAGCTCTTATTTCTTATTCATTTCTTATTTTTATAAAATGTCCTATTTTGCCAACCCTTTAATTTAGCTCTTGCTTCCAAATGGCCTGCACATCTCTGGCCATCCTCCCGTTGTCCAATTCCTTAATGTCCTTCCATGTCCCTCTATCAGCCCTAAAGTACCAATGATTGACGCTGTCTCTCCATTTTACCACCCCTCACCCCCGGGCCTATGGCTCTTTGCAAATACTGTGCTTCCATTAGAACACTTACCACTCTGTTCTGTAATTGACGACTAAATTTTCTGTCTCTTCCAGAAGATTAGACTTTTTGATTCTGAACTTTGTATCCCCAGTCAATAGCACAGTGTCTAGCCCATGGTCAGAACTTAACTATTGTTTATTGAATAAATACTATGCCAGGAATATGTGCTTTGATGAGCTCCTGACTGTCAAATTGCAAAGGGTTGTCTCAGCACTATTTGCTGAGAGTCCATTTCATAAGTTCTCTTGACAAGAATTCAAGCACCTGCCACATCCGTGAGCACATTGCTAACAATGTGAACAAAGGAAGACAAATAAAACTCAAACTAGAATACAATGTTGATAAGTTTTAGAATACAACTTTTGATAAAACTTAAATATTGTTTTAGACAAGTTAAGCCCTGATGCACGAGAGTCTGCTTGCTACTTCTGAGTCTCTTTTCTGCATAGTGTTGCATCCAAAAGAAATAGAAATCCATCATCAAGTCTTTAAAGAACAGTATAGGTCTTCACTGACATGTCTTGAAGAGACAGCAAAGTGGGAAATTATATCATAGAACTATTCAGTAAAACATATTTAGTTCCTGTTTTAACAGGGTATAGAAAGAGATGGAAAGCTATTCAACTCATTTTACAAGGCTGTTATAACCTGGATAACAAAATCAGAAGAGAAAATCATGGGACATTTTTATATATAAACATGAAGATAAAAATACCATGTTAACTCAGACTCAAAGGTGAATTAAAAATAAACAACTAGGGGCCAGCCCAGTGGCGTAGTGGTTAAGTTCTTGTGCTCCGCTTTGGCGGCCCAGGGTTTGTAGGTTCGGATCCTGGCCACAGAACTATGCACAGCTTATCAAGCCATGCTGTGGCAAGCATCCCACATATAAAGTAGAGGAAGATAGGCATGGATGTTAGCCCAGGGCCAATCTTCCTCAGCAAAAAGAGGAGGATTGGCAATAGATGCTAGCTCAGGGCCAGTCTTCCTCACCAAAACAAACAAACAAAAAATAAAAAAACAGAATTTATCCAGGATATTAATGATAATTCAAGATAAAAAAAATCTGTTCCTGTAATTTACTGTGTAAAAAGGAGAAAAACCAAAAACTAATCTCAATGGTTGCCCAAAACCCTGGATTAATGAAAAGCCATATTTTAGCCTACTGAGGCTTGAAGAAGGAGATTAAATCTGATCAACGTTATTACATCTATTAGGAGTGCTTTCTGTTGTAACTAACAGACAACTCAGTTAATGGAGGCTAAAAGAATGAAGGCAGGTGCGTATCCCAGTTTGGAAGTCTGTAGGGTGAGGTTGCAGGGTTAGATCAGCAGGTCAAAGCTGCGAGTGTGCTGGACTTGCATCTCTGTGACTCTCTTGGTCTCTTGCTGATGGGCACAGGACAGCTCCACCAGCCCCAAGCATGACATCCCTACAAGGGCATCCCCAGCAGGCAGAGAGGAATAAGAGCTGAAATTCTTCCTAGAAGTTCCCTGCAGACTTCCCCCAAATCTCATTGTCTAGAGTTGTGTCACGTGACCATATCTAGTTTGTATTTGTCTCTCCCTCTCTACTTTTGATTATAGACTTAGGTCTAAAGCGGCAAGGAGAACCTGTAAGAATACGACACAGGGATTATGCTATTTTTCAAATGGCTAGATAATTGCCCCAACACCCACTTTTCCCACTGGTTTGAAATGCCACTTTTATTCTATGCAAAGGTCCACTAGATTAAATTGTGTTATCTTTGACCTCTATTCTGTTTTTTGGATCAGTTTTTCTATTCTTACAGTAATATCGCCTGGTTTCAATTTCTATAACCTTAGAGGATCATTTGATATTTCACAAGTCAAGTTCATCTGTTTTTTTCTTCCTTTCTCAGATTTTCTTATAAATTATGTCTTCTTGATACATTTTACAGTCAGTTTGTCAAGTTTCATCTAAAAATCTCATTGAGTATAGGTTAGGAGTGCATTGAATTTCCACATTAACACACAATGCAGCAATTAAAACGAATGCAGTAGATTTTTACGTACTAATAGAGAAAAATCTCTATGATCATTTATTAAGCAAAAAAAAATTAGAGATTGATATATATGGAGTAGTAATATTTATGTAATTTACACTAAATATTTCTGTATGGATAGATTTACTAAATACATGGGAAAATGTCTAGAAGGATATACATTAGATTATTAGCAATGTGGGATTGAGGTGGATCCTCCAAGAGGTCAAGGGTGTGCTTTTTACTTGAATGAATTGTTTGAAAATTTAACAATGATAATATATTCATGTGTATTTTGTAAATATAAATAAACTTAAGAAATTCTCTTTAGTTCTTTAAAGTCACACTTACATGGCAGCTGCGTGTCCCCACATCGGTCTTATCTGTCTCTGCAAATGCCGCTCTGCCTTGCTTTTCTTGCCTCCCTCTGGCCAGTTGATGGAGACATTTTTTTCTCCTCTGAGTAGCTTCAGTTGTGCATCTTCACCCTTAAACCCAAAGGACCCAACACTGATGGCCAAGCGACACAGACATGTCGTCCCCATTATGGGGGTAAGAGGAGGGCAGAGAATATTTATACTTCAATGTTTTTCACCCTGTTATGTAGATTTTGAAAATCAAATATTTATTAACTGTACAAGGCAATGCCTAATAAGTGTTACATGAAAGAAGCTACAATAAGGTAAAGCAAGGAGAGAGTGACGAGAGTTCCTAATCTGAGTTTTCATGAGGCCCTTGGTTAGATGTTGTTCTTGTATTTATCTGAGATGAAGCAACTTCCTTAGTACTGTCTTCATTTTTCTCACTACTAAAGAAGACTCAGTCTACCACTAACTCCTTACTGACATTACCCTCTTCATGATCACCAAGGACCGACTGAAGAATTTAATAGACTTCTCTCAGTTTTAATAAGAACCATAATAATCCATTTTAGGGGCCAAGTATTGTTCTATACTGCATACCTTATCTCATTTAACCAAATCAAAGATCCTGCAAGGAGGGTATTATTATTGCCATTTTATAGAGAAGGAAACTGAGGCTGCTCAAAGAGGTTAAGTGTATTTCCCAGGGTCATACAGTGAATCAGTGGGAAGCCAGAATTTAAACATTGGTTCAGACTCTGAACAAGTTCCATGCCCTTACCCACAATGATATGATTCTTGGGTGTCTATGCAAGACTTAAATTTTTTTTTTTATTTATTTGTGACAAAATGTACATGCATAAAATTTCCCATCTTAACCATTTTTTTAAGTGTATAATTCAATAGTGTTTAGTATATTCACATTGTTGTACATCCAATCTCCAGAACTGTTTTCGTCTTGCAAAACTGAAACTCTATACCCATTAAACAACAACTCCTCATGCTCCTCTCCCCCAAGCCCATGGCAACCACCATTCCACTTTCTGTATCTATGAATTTAACTACTCTAGGTACCTCATATAAGTGAAATCAAACAGTATTTGTCTTTTTGTGACTGGCTTATTTCATTTAGCATAATGTCCTCAAGGTTTATCCATGCTGTAGCATGTGTCAGATTTCCTTCCTTTTTAGAGCTGAATAATATTCCATTGTATGGATAGACCACATTTTATTTACCCATTCATCTATCAATGGACACTTGAGTTGCTTCTACTTTTTTGCTATTGTGAATAATGCCACTCTGAACACGAGTGCAGAAATATCTCTTCTAGACCATGCTTTCACTTTTTTGGATGTATACTCGAAAGTGTAATTACTGGATCATCTGGTAATTCTATTTTTAATTTTTTGAGGAACTTTCAAAATTTTTCCATTGTGGCCACACTATTTTACATTTTCACCACCAGAGCACAAGTGTTCCAATTTCTCCACATCCTTGTAAATATTTTTTTTTTTTGATAGTAGCCACCCTAATGAGTGTGAGGTGGTATCTCACTGTGGTTTTGATTTGCATTTCCCTAAAGATGAGTGATGTTGAGTATCTTTTCATGTCCTTGTTAGCCATTTGTATATCTTCCTTGGACACATGTCTGTTCAAGTTCTTTGCCCATTTTTTAATGAGGTTGGGGTCTTTTGTTGTTCTTGTTATCTATGGAAGACTTTTAACACCCTTTTGTCCCTCCAAAGTCTTGTCCTTTGGCTTTTGAGACATTGTAGGTTGCCACTCACGTTCTCTGTATTTTTGACCAGTTCTTTCTCCCTAGCTCCCTAAATGTAGAGGCATTAACCAAAGATCAAGGCATCTGAATTTCTTCATATAGTTACTACAGCAAACTCAGAGGTGAATAATAATTTATTGAGTAACTACTATGTGCACAGTTAATAACAACAACAACAGTAACAAATATCTCACATCTGAGTGATTCCTATGTGCCAGACATTTTGCACCCATCACTCGTTACCTCATAAGTCTATATAAGGTTAAGTATTATTATTAACCCCATAATACAGCTGTGAAAATTGAGCCACAGAAAGTTCATGCAACTTGCCCAAGGACCTGCAGTAGACCATGGAAGAGGCTAAGAAGTGTTCCTGTTTGCAAGAAACCTATGTCCAAAGGAGAAGACAAGATTAGCATGCTGCAGAAAATTAAAAATAATGGAGTATTCATAAAAACACTAATTACTATGTGAAGACAACTACTGAATACATAGATTTAAATTTTCATGTCTAGTAACAATCTTCAAGACCTCCGAGCACTGCGCTGCAAACAGGATTAGATGTTATGAAAGGGGAAGTCATGATAATTACTCAAAAGGACCAATTACTCAGCAATCATTTAAATGTTCCTCTGCTTAAAGGTCTGAACTAGGTGACTTGGGTGAAAAGGATCTGGCATTTCCTTGCCCTTAAGGAACTTAAAATCTTTTGGGAAGACATGAACATGGGAAATGATTAGAGTAATAAAAGATCATCTACATCAACTAACCATTTGAAGGTGTACAATTCCGTGGTATTTAGTACTTGCACAGTGTTGTGCAACCATCACCACTATCTAGTTGCAGAACTTTTTTATCACTCCAAACGGAAACTTCATACACATTAAGCAGTTGTCACTCTGCATTCCCGCATCACCCCCAGCCCCTGGCAACCACAGTCTGCCTCCTGGCTCTACGGATTTACCTATTTTGGATGTTTCATATAAATAGAATCATACAATTAGTGACCTTTTGTGTCTGGCTTCCATCACTTTGCATAATGTTTTCAAGGTCCATTCCCATTGCAGCGTGCACCAGTACTTTATTCGTTTTTATGGCTGAATAATATTCCATTGTATGGATATACCACCATTTGTTTATCCATTCATCCATGAATGGACATTAGGATTGTTTCTACTTTTTGGCTATTGTGAATTCTGCTGTTGAGAACAGTTAAATACAAGTATTTGTTTGAATATTTATTTTCAATTCTTTTGTGGTATATAACCTAGAAGTGAATATTTTCATACCACAAAAATTTATATACCACAAAAAATTACCATATGATCCATACCATTCTGGATCATATGGTAATTTTAGGCTTAACTTTCTGAGGAACAACCAAACTGTTTTCCACAGAAGCTCAAACATGTTATATTCTCACCAACAATGTATGAGGGTTCCAATTCCTCTATATCCTCACCAGCACTTGGAGTTATTTTCCATTTATTTGATTACAACCATCTTATTGGGTGTGAGGTGCTATCTAATTATAGTTTTTATTTGCAAGTCCCTAATGATTAATGATATTGAGCACATTTTCATGGCTTTGTTGGCCATTTCTGTATCTTCAGGGGCCCATCTTGAACATCTATTCAAGTCTTTTGTCCATTTTTTAGGTAACTTGTTTACCTTTTTATTGTTGAGTTGTAAGAGTTCTTTACATACTCTGCATACTAGACCTTTATTAGATATATTATTTGCAAGTATTTCTTCCATTCTGCAGATTGCCTTTTCTCTTTCTTGGTAATGTCCTTTGATCCACAAAAACTTTTAATTTTGTTGAAGTCCAATGTATCTATTGTTTTTCTTTTCTTGCTTATGCTTTCAGGGTATTATCTGAGAATCAATAGGCAAATCCAAGGACATGGAGATTTATCTGTATGTTTTCTTCTAAGAGTTTTGTAGACTTAGCTTTTACATTTAGACCTTTGATCCATTTTGGATTTTTTTCTTTATGGTATGAGGTTGGGATCCAGCTTCATTTTTTTGCAATGTGAATATCCAATTGTCCCAGAACAAATTGTCTTTCCCCCATTGAACGGTCTTGGTACACTTGTCAAAAATCAATTGACCATAGATGTGTAGGTTTATTTCTGGATTCTCAATTCTATTCCATTACATTCTATTTGTCTACCTTTATGCCAGTATCATACTGTTTGGATAACTGTAGTTTGTAGTATGTTTTGGAATCAGGAATGTGTACCTTCCAACTTTGCTCTTATTTTTTAAGATTGTTTTGGCTATTGGAGTCCCTTGCAATTCCACATGAATTTTAGGATTGGCTTTTCCATTTCTGCAAAATTGGCCATTAGGATTTAGTGAGGGATTGCATTGAATCTGTAGATTGTTTTGGGCAGTACTGCCTTCTAAATAATCTTAAATCTTTCAATTCATAAATATGGGATGTCCTGTCATTTATTTAAGTCTTTGTTATAGACTGAATTGTGTTACCCCAAACTTTGTATATTGAAGCCCTAATCCCTAAAGTGACTTATTTGGAGACAGGGTCTTTGAGGAAGTAATTAAGGGTAAATGAGATGGGGCCCGAATCTGATAGGTCTGGTGTCCTTAGAAGAAGAGGAGAGACACCAGAGGTCTCTCTCTCTCTGTGTTCACAGAGGGAAACCTGTGTGAAGACACAGCAAGAAGGTGGCTCTCTACCTGCCAGGAAGAGAGGCCTCAGCAGAATTCAACCCTAATCACACCTTGCTCTTGAACTTCTAGCTCTCAGAACTGTGAGAAAATAATTTCTCTTGTTTATTCCTCCCAGTCTGTGATATCTGGTTATGGCTGCTTGAGCTGGCTAATACAGTATTCTTTAATTTATTATAGCAATGTTTTCTAGTTTTCAGTTATATCTTGTACCTCCTTAGTTAAACTTATTCCTAAGAATTTGATTCTTTTTGATGTTACTGTTAAAGGAATATTTTTTCTTAATTTCCTTTTTTGGATTGTTCATTGCTAGTTTATAGAAACACAAACTAATTTTTGCATGTTGATCTTGTATCTTGCAACTTTGCTGAATTCGTTTATTAGCTCTAATAGTTTTGTGTGTGTGGAATCTTTAGAATTTTATAGAATAAGATCATGTCATTTGTGAATAGAGAGTTTTATTTCTTCCTTGCCAATTTGGATGTCACGTATCCTTCACTTTTATGGGGTGGTCACCATCAGTCACCTGTATTAGCAGTTACTGACCCCTGCCCTTGCAGTCTTTGATATCTCCTCGCAGTCTGGTGATTGGTCGTTTGCTTCCTGGTATCTTCTCCCATCTAATCAGGATTTGATGCAAAATTCTTCCATACACTAATCAGAATCCCTTTTCATATTGAATACTAATGATTCTGAGTCTGAGAGGTGCTAGTGTGTCCATTCTCTTTATTTTTCAGAGATATACCACTTGCTAACCTGACTTTTCTTCTCCTTAGGCCAGCTGTCTAGAAGACTATGAACAACTTGAGTACAAGGTAAAATCTTATTCAACTTTGTACTCTAGCACCTAGCATCACACCTAGTATATAGTACAATTTAGGAGCGCAAATAATATTTGTTACGTGAATAAAAATATTGATGATAAAAGAATAATACAACTAATTGGCAGAGGGGAGTTTTGAGAGTCAAATAAAATAATAAACATGGAGCCATCTTGAAAATTAAAAGGGCATTTCAATGTGCATTATGATTAAATTAATTTTGATTAGAGGGATACTTGCTACAATTCTGTGATTGAAATATTTAGAATACAAGAATAAGAAATGAGACATCAGGACTGGTTAAGTGTCGAAAACTTACTCACCCTCCCTTTTTCAGCCTTCTCCAAGACTCTCCAGTGTCCACATGTCTAGATTGACTTCTCTTGGTTTAGGTGGTTCCCTCACCCTGAAGCATCTCCAGTTGTTGGAAGCCCCGAGCGGGTAATGGTGTCCATGCCCTGGGCTTTTGTCCTCAGATCTCCCTTCCACCTCTCAGCTATGTCTTAGGGAATCGTATTCAATCCCTCCTCAAGATGTCCACTGTGCTGTGACCCGTGCTGGGCTCCACCTATTCCCTCTTCACTCAGGAACCTTGCTTAGGTTACTTAGTGGGATCAGGCTTAGGGTGAGGTTTTTATTCAAAAAGTGTGTGCAAGCAAAATTGGTTTTTAAAAATTGCTTTTATTTCCCATAAATTAAAAATGAACAGCAGTTGTGGACAAAATATAATACTAAACAAGTGTTATGAACAATAAATATTTAAATATTATGACTAGCATATTTCAAATAATTTAAATAAATAAATTTACAAAAGATTTTTCAGCTAAAGCAAATGGATTGTGCATTTCTCTGTTCTAAACAACTTCTTGTAACTTACAACACAATATAATTTTATGATAATCCCATACATTTGCTGTTACTTATTTTTCATCTGGCATAAAAATAGGGATGAAGGGGCCGGCCCCGTGGCTTAGTGGTTAAGTGTGCACTCTCCGATGCTGGCAGCCCCGGTTCAGATCCCGGGTGCGCACCGACACACCGCTTCTCTGGCCACGCTGAGGCCGCGTCCCACATACAGCAACTAGAAGGCTGTGCAACTATGACATACAACTATCTACTGGGGCTTTGGGGGGAAAATAAATAAATAAAATCTTTAAAAAAAAAAAATAGCGATGAAGATTGCACTTTGAGTCTTAGAAGATAGCCATTTAGTTGACCAGATGAACTGTTTTCAGACTCAGTGTCTTCTTTATTTCGAGAGCTTTCCTGTGAGCTTGTTCATGAAGAGGAAGCACCTTCTGATTTCCACCCTGACCACCTCCCAGGCGCAGCCGCTGTACTCTTTCTTTTTCAGATACAGACTGATTCTGTGGAAGTACCTCTTCACAGCCAGCCTGGAGTTCTCACTTCCCAGGGGTGACTGTTGCACCTTCGTCTCCTTCCCCAAACATGTCTCCAGGTCATCCAGCTGCTGATAAAGTCCAACGAGGAATTGGTCCAGGAGGGTGTCATCCCAAGCCGCAGGAGAGCCGCTGGTGCTGAAGAGGTGGAAGATCTGCTGGAGCGTCTCGTGCACGACAGCTGCGGCTTGCGTCTTCTCAAGCTGGTGCCCGTCCACAAGCATCTGCGGAAATCTGAAGTCAGCCCTGTCCTTCAGACACGACCGAATGGAGATTCTCTCCATTTGACTCAAAAGTGTGAAGGCTTCCTGATTGCCGTGGCTCAGAGGCAGGTCACAGCCCAGAGGGCAGGCAGGGCTGGAGCACAGCATCACCAGGGCCAGCAGCACAGAGACTGGGAGGGCCATTGGGAAGCCGGAGGATTCTGCAAGAACACCTGAAGGGGAAGTCGCAGCAAGTTCTGAGGACTTTGGGTAACCAGTACCTTTTAAATAGTGAGTATAGAAACTTTCATTTTCTGGGTTTTTCCATTTTTTGTCCTTTCCTTTCCCTTTCTACTTTTTTTTTACCAAGTCAATTAAAAATGTGCACTTATTGACATGAGTGCCTAGACGGGGGACTCCAAACCACAGGTGCCAATGCAATACCTACACAGTATTATAACATAGTTTCCATACCTCCTAGAAAGTTCTTGGGGAGAAAAGCCTAAATTAAGTCAGAGAAGGAAGAAACATGCATACAGTAAATGGTGGCTTTTCCAGGTCAACAGGAAATATAAAAGTGCTTATAAAAGAGGAGATTTTTCTTCTTTTTTCTGATTTTTTTCCTTATTTACACTTTTCGTCCTTCTTTAAAAAATTTCAACTGTATATGTATCTTAAAGATATCCTCTGAGTTGGTCTTAAACTCATGAAGACATTCTTTCGCAGATAAGATTTGTTAAAAATAAATTATGGTGCACTTATGGTCTGCCAGGCACTTTGCTAGGTGCTGGTTTCCGTAAAAGGGTCAAGTTTGCCTGTGTGTGATTCTCTCTGTTCTCTACCAAATACAACCTTCCCCAGTAAAAACTCTGCCTCAGTCATTATGCAGTGACGCAGATAATCTCATCTCTTTAGATATTCATTGACAGGTGCTATCCTACCACATACTCAGGGATAATAGGGCTGCATTCAAAGTTAATCATCACGTGTCTTCATTGAATCTGTAATACACAGATTATTTTTAATAATAGTAATGGCCGCAATCTTTAATTATATAGGCTCTCAGCAAAGTGTTTTACAGACATTGTTTCACTTAATCTTCACAGCTTCCCTATGAGATAATTACTATAATTATTTACATTTTGCAAATGAGGAAACCGAAATCTCAGTGATTGCTTAACTTGCTGAAAGCCTCGATTTATTCCGTAAGTGGTATTAAGCGCTATACTGTTCTGTCTCCACGTTTCTCCTCATTAACCTGAAGCGTTCTCCTTTAGCTACACTCTGTATGCCTATAATTACGTAATCCATCTAATTATTTGTTTAACATCTGACTGCCCTAACAGACTGTAAGCTCCCTGAGGACAGTAGTGCCATATCTCGAGTGTCCAGCAAGGTGTCTGTCACAGAGGAGGCACACGGAGGGCTCTCTGTCCCACAGCGACTACAAAAATGACTACATGTTCCAATGAGGGAGTAGACCTAAAATTTGGGGGGACTGTTTCAGAAAATGGTAGCCTTCTACAAACAAAGACAGTAAGAATAAATTTTAAGTGGATGCTTTAACCTCCTGGATAATTTCCGCAAATATCTCAGACGAGAATAGGAAGTTTCAAAGAAACAGTAGAGCTCAACAAAACAGGTCATGTGAAAGGCAGGACTGGAACTTAGCAAGTGAAAAGGGCGCTATAGCCCCTTCACTTGTATTGTAATGTGTCTGGAATCAGCGAATGGTGCTTTTGGGTGATGAAGACAAATGGAAATTGGAGAGTGAGAACTTGCTAAGTGTTTATCTAAGACAAGAAGAACATTGTTGGAGGAGACAGCGCAATCTAGTGGCTAGGATGTGGACTCTGGGGCTAGGTCTGGGGCCATGTCACGGCTCCAGCCAGCACTGGCTGTGTGATTTTGGGCACCTTAGCTTTCTCCTCTGTTATATGGAAATGACAATCATATCTATTTCATTGGGTTGTTGTGAAGATTGGATGACGTAACGTACCTACAATGATGCCTGGACAAAACAAGCACTCGACATCTGTTAGCTGTTCCCACAATCGAGAAAACTAACCATCCAACTATAGGAACTGGTTGGTAGTTTCTCTAAAACAATCTGCTTGCCTTTCTTGAATTCTCAGCTCACTAATAAAGATTTTTATTTATAATCTCATCTCTTATGTGAACTGTAGCCTGTGTTCACGTGACAGGGAGTGCCCTGTCCACATGACTAAAGCCTTCAGGTAACAGCTGACCCCCTACACATTAATAAAATGGCCATCCAGTATGTAAGCCAGTCTCTTTTGAGTGTGAGTTGGTATGATTAAATCCTTGGAATCTGATCATCTCTGTGGATTGTGTAAAAAGAAAACAGACACATAAATAAATAAATAAATGACTAGATTCCCTGATTTAGCAAAGCTGAAAACTAGCCCTTTAGGTAAGACCCTGCCTTGAAGAGCCAGCTGCTCTCCTCTGGACCTGTCTGTAGCTGCAACAGTCTCACACGGGCTGGTTTGAAACCTATTACTCTGTAGAGCTCTGAATCCCTGACTTGTGTAGTTAGGTGACATTTTGTGGTTTAGATAGAGAAGATGTCATTTCTTTTTTTCATTTTCAGTGTTTACTTTCCAATTTCCCTTGTACATTCTTTTTTCTTAACTGCTTACTTTTACTTTCTAGGAATGTTAAAAGAGAGAGGAAAGTTGTGAGTCTTGAAAATCATACAGGAAATATGTTATCTCTTCTTTTCCCTTACATTTTCTCTTCCTTTTTTTGCAATAAACCTCAAAGTGGAAATACAAAAGATTGCAGGAGCATTAGGATAACTTTTATAAAGTGAAAAGACAAATACAAAAGTCGATGTAAGAATTTTAAAACAATTATGTAAAAATAGCAAAGAAAAAAATGGGTTGCTTAATTATTACTTTGACAGAGCTAGGACAATGGCCTCGGCTAGGACAAAGAGGCTGCCACAGAGCAGCAAAGAGACATTCTAACTGCTTGAATACCTGGACGGTTGTAGTGGTTGCACTTTACTCTTCTTGAGGGCAGAACTGGAGGTATAATCATCTTGGTACAGCCTGAGCTCTGTATAATGATTGGCACATAATAAATATTCAGTACTTTATCAATTAAGTAGAGTAAATACAACCAAATTTGATAAACTGAATGTTTTGCAGCAGAGAATAAAGTGAGATCTATGTATCTAAAGATGAGGTATCTTTCACAACTGATCAACACTTCCAAGAAGGACATCGAGAGGGGGACAGAAAGAAGATTTAAAAAAGAAGCCTAGCAGAGCCTCCTTAGAAGTCGTTCTGAACATCAGGAAGAAAAATCCAGATAGTTCTATCATTAGTTCAAAGTTGGTTTTTGCTAAGAGGATAAGCATTCCCTTGAATTCGGACTTCTAATCTTTTATTGAATAAATTTCACTTCAATTGTAAGAATACAGAAAGAGTTGAAAGTAATGACAACTTTCCAGGCTCTTGAAGAGAAAGGAAAGTCCAAAATGGGGAAGTACAAAGATCTGGGGAAAATTCAGAAAATGAAAACTCTTGTGCTCAATATTTAAGAGGCACACAGACAGAAGATGCTCAGAGAAGCTAGACCAAAGCTCACAATCTCCCATCTCAACCAGAAGAGCGTCTTCTTGGATCTTACCAATGGCTTTTTCAGTCTCTTCACTGATGGCATTGGTGATGATCTTCTCCAGCCCCATCTCCTCCACTAGCTGCTACCTGCCTCAGAGCCTTGACTTGAGAAATCAGGAGACCTTCACAGCTCTGGACCAAATGAAGACAATCTCTCTTCTTTCCTGTCTGAAGTACAGGAGTGACTTCAAATTCCCCCAGGAGAAGCTGGATGGCAGCCAGTTCCAGAAGGCCCAGGCCATCTCTGTCCTCTACGAGATGCTCCAGCAGATCTTCGACCTCTTCCACACAGAGCGCTCCTCTGCTGCCTGGAACACGACCCTCCTGGACAACCTCTGCACTGGACTCCATCGGCAGCTGGAAGACCTGGACACCTGTTTGGAGCAGGAGACGGGAGAGGAAGGATCTGCCCTGGGAACTGTGGGCCCTACACTGGCCGTGAAGAGGTACTTCCGGGGACTCCATCTCTACCTGAAAGAGAAGAAATACAGTGACTGTGCCTGGGAGATGGTCAGAGTGGAAATCAGGAGGCACTTTCTCTTCATCAACGAGCTCATAAGAAAACTCAGGAAGTGAGAAGGAACCTGATTCTCAGTGACGAATGTCCTCACTCAGACTCTTAATTGTTCAGTCATTTCCAAAACTGTTATTTTTTGCTTCAGCTATAAAATTTTGAATCCTATTTGGCATATTTTTATCAGTAATATTAAGCATATCTATGTTCAACTATTTTCAGAATTAGAGGAAATGTAACTGGTACCCTGTAGCTGAACCTCATGTTATAAAATATTTATTTATTTATTCATATTAATCTATTCATTTTTGTGGTATTTGTATTTACATGTTCTATTTTTATATGTTCACATTCTCTTCTTTAATAAATATGTTACCTTTTTACATACTAAATGTATTTTATTACATTTCTCTTCTTTTTTTAAGAAGAGAAAAGATTTTTTTAAAGAAAAAATCTTCCCCAAAGTCCTAACACTATAGACTAAATATAAAAGTATGTGGTGCGGTTCATCCGTTCATTCACTGGCCTTGGGGATAGAGTCTAGAGTATAGATGTGTTCCTGCCCTTATGGAGCTCACATTGGAGCAAACAACAAAGCCATTAAAGAAGTAGTTATGATGTAATTACATATTTAAATTTGGGATCTGGGCCACAGAGGAGGAGGAAAAGGTGCATGGCAGTGAGTATCATTTAGACTACCCTTCAGTTTTCCCCAGGGAAGTCATATGAAGTATGAGACTTGAAGGATGAGTAGGAGTTTGTTAAGTATCATGTGGAGGGCAAAATTTCCCAGAGTAAAAAAAAACTGCAGAGCGTGGCCCTGTAGCAGGAAAGGTAGATTTAAAGAAGCGAAAAAGATCAGAGTGGGTGGACTCACTGACGGATGGGAGCATGGCGTGTAGCGAGGCTGGAGAAATGGAAAGAGGCCGGATGACTGACTATGTTAAGGATGTTAGACTTTACCTTGAAAGCTGAGGAAAGTTCCTTTAGGATTGAAAACTAGAGAGTGGCTTGACCAGGGCAGGTGCAGGCAAATTCATTAGAGCAGCAGTTCTCAAAGTGTGCTTTGTGGGTCCCTAGGGGTCCCCAACACACTTTAAGGGGATCCACGAGGTCAAAATTATTTTTATAATAATATTAAGATGTTATTTGCCTTTTTCACCACATTAACAAATTACACTGATGGTGCAAAAACAGTGGTGGGTAAAACTGCTAGTGGCTACGTGTCAATCAAGGCAGTGGCACCAAAATGGACTAGTAATTATTATATTTTTCACTTTAATATACTTGAAGTAAAAAAAAATGCCAGTTTCACTTAAGAATGTCCCTGATGAAATAGTAAGTTTATTAATTTTATTAAACCTTTACTTTTGAACACACACCTTTTTAATTTTCTCTGTGCTAGTCTTTTTAAAATTCTGTGTGACAAGCACTTCTGCTGCCTGCACGGTGATTGTTTTGAGGAAAAGCACTTATATGATCATTGGAGTTGTAAGCTAAACTAGCCACTCTTTTCACAGAATCCATTTTTACTTGCAAGAATGACAGAGAGACAAACTATGGTTACTCAGACTCGGACATTTGACAGACATTTTCCAAAGATATTTATAAGGTGATCTTGTCACTTCAAGGAAAACATTTGTTGCCCAATGATAACAGTTGAGCTTTCAGTAGAAAATCAGAACTTTGGAACATCTACCACTGTGAACTTGACAACTTCCCAATACTTAAAGACTTTTGTGATGACAACAGTGGTGATATTAACAAATGAATTACTTGATTATAGAAATTGAAGTATATATAGATTTGTAAGATCTGAATATCTCTGTCAACGAATATTTTCCAAATGACCAATGCATATATTACAAAATCATGCATGAGTAAGAGAGACCATTCAAAGAGTAAGTCAGATTGATAGGTTTTCATATAACAGAATTTTACAAGTTCATTGTTTTAGTTTTAGACTCCTCCTTGCAACTAATGCTTAAGAAACTACCACTGATCGATCTCTGGTGTGATAAACGATACCTTATATAAATATATTTTCTAGTGTTTAGAATTCTTTTACTGACTTGAATGAATGAGGCCAGTTTATTTTCAATTCATATATTTGATAAAGCTATGAGTTTACTTCAGTGTGTAACTTAGACTGCTTCTGCAAATTTTAAGAACAGTGCTTTAATTCCCATTACTTACTAAATCTCCCATTTTCTTTTTTCTTTCTGACTTGACTATAATTTATCAGCATGATTTTAAATATCTAAGTGATTGGTTTATAGACTATTTTAAAGTTAATTTCCGGCATTCTGATCTGAGCATACAACTTATAGTGTTTTTGCTCTGGAGGAATTATTGATATTTTATAGTCTAATATATTTCGACTTTTGTGAATGATTTATAAATATTTGAAAAAGTTATATTTCCTATTCTAGATTATAGTGCCCCAGAGTCTTAGCCACTAATTTACTCTTTTAAATCATGTTTTCTAATTCTTTTTGTCCTTGTAATTTTTCTGTATTATTTTTATAAACTAATAGCACTGTGCTAAAATTTCACTGCTACCATCATGTTTCTGGTCACATATCTATCTACTGATAAAATTTTCAGCTGATGTTTTATATTATTTGAATTTTAGTTCCATACCTTTTTAATTTAATTATGTATTGTATTGGTTTCCTATGTATATTGACCCTCTTTCTCAAAATTAACACATTCATTGAATTCTCTTAGATATCAATATTGATATTAATCATTATCAATATCTCATCGATATTAATATTGCTATCTCTAATCATTGTATTTTCTTGCTTTGTCTTTGTCCATCTTTGCTTTTACTGTTTACTACTAATTATTTGATTTTAAGCTTTTCTCCCCATACAAAGTAACAATAGAGTTTGTGTTTTAAACGAATTAAGTTTTTTCTTTTAACAGGAAAGTTTAAGCAGTTTATATTTATTACCTAAACCATTATGTGTTTGGTTCTCTAATTTATTGACTTATGCTTTACTTTTTACATTACTTTTATTTTGTTGACGCTTATCTCCAATAACAATTCTCCCGTTGTCCAACTGTCATCCAACAGTTCTCATCTGGAATGCAAAACCTTTTTGAATGATGATGATATTGTTGCCATCATTAATCATTATAGATTCTGACATGTTTCAAGACTTATATTGAAACTGCAGCAAGGTACAATTACAATTAAGGAAACAACTAGAAAATCTACGTTGATGCCACATAGACTATCCCTTTTGGATGGCTGCCCGCCAGCCTTTAAGCAAGAAGGCAGGAGAGTCATGTTAGGTCTGAGCTGCGTGTAAGCAGCAGGGGTTACTTCATCATGGCATGCTCTCCGTCTGTTCGTATAGGCTTTTAATGGCCTTTCTTTGGTGATTCATTATCCAATGCTGGACTGGATCAAGCTAAAACAACGAGAGAATAAAGATTTTAGGCAACATTCCTTCCCTGCACTCCAGGCCCTCAGCTTTGGAGTCTGGAATTGACTTAACCAAAGATATGTAAGCTTGGTGTTCTACTGTCATCTACCGGGTGTAGGTCAAATACTGGCTTAGAGACTGTATGTTGGTCTCCCTTCCATGACCTCCAGCTGGGAAGAAGGCAGGACATTAAAAGAAAGAACATTTTGATGGCCTGCCCATTGGAAAACAAAGAAACAAAAGTATAAGTGAGGCAAAAAAAAAAAAAATTCTAATTCATAATAGTGATCCCAGTCACGTGAAATTTGTTTTTAGATCCGCATATTCATCTTCTTACTTCAAAGTAAATCAACACATATAATTGGCATATTTGTATAAATGGACTAATTCAAACCAAAAAGAGACACTTATATTTAATTAACGATTTTGTTTGTAAATATTGTTGTTATTATCCCTGGGCTGTCTTACGTTGTATCAAGCACCACGCTAAGACAATTAATCAAGTTTAAATAACTGAATCTTGGGATGAAGGGGCTGGGCTTTTGGAGACCTTTTCTCAAAGGATCCTTGAGTTCTGCTATGCAAATTTGCTCACCTACCTCCCCCATCAATAACCTTCAAGCTCTACACATCAATAATTTCTTTCATAGACAGCACTCTTTGAAAGCATATGCTCACTGGACATTTTCTCCAGGTAGAATCACACAAGCTATGTCATGATCACATGACAATGAGCACTGCCTGTGTGGGCTGAAGCGATAAGGACAAATTGGCAGGGCTGAGAGTGGCAGCCAGAGTGGTAACAGTTAGGGTAGATAGCAAAGGACCAAGCACTAAAGTTCTTAGAGCCAGAAGAAGATACATAGAGGAGGAAGATTCAGTGAGGTGAGTAGCTCATGATGAGGCTAGAAATGTAATTTGTTTCCAGCCATGTTCATCAACCTTCCTATAATTATCTGAGGATCATTCTAAGTGTTTGGACTATAACAAGCCAAATTTTTTTTTTTTTTTTGTGAGGAAGATCAGCCCTGAGCTAACATCCATGCTAATCCTCCTCTTTTTGCTGAGGAAGACCGATTCTGAGCTAACATCTATTGCCAATCCTCCTCCTTTTTTTTTCCCCCCCAAAGCACCCAGTAGACAGTTGTATGTCGTAGTTGCACATCCTTCTAGTTGCTGTATGTGGGATGCGGCCTCAGCATGGCCGGACAAGCACTGCGTCGGTGCGCACCCAGTATCCGAACCCGGGCCACCAGCATCGGAGCGTGCTCACTTAACCACTAAGCCACGGGGCCGGCCCTAGAAAGCCAAATTTCATCTCCATCCCTTGAAGCTAAGTTTCTGATACCCGTTTCAAGTAAGTTGGATCTGGTATTCTGGTCCAGGACCAAGACGGCAGATGATGACAAATCCCTGGGGCTTACTGTGAAGTGCTAAAGGAGGTTGACCATGAGCTGGGACCCCTGGAATTACTGAGAAGTAACCTGCCAGCTACCTATCAGGCTTAAGGGGGCAGATGGAAAGAAAGCAGTCAGGTAGGAGGCAGTGGGACAGACATCAGATGAACGTGGAAACAACGCAGAATAGGGGATAGACATAGGGCATGAGAAGATGGGACTGAGATTCCAGGTGAATCCGTTAGAGCTCCAGCTGCCCCAGGTGAGGGGAGGAAGCTGTGGAAGGACCTGGGCTTTTTAAGGGACCACTTTGCAGGAATCCTGTAACTACTTCTTGGTTGATCTTACCATAGACATATTTTCCTTTTCAGGGGAGCTGAAGAGTAAATAGTAACAGAGGAATACCCACTGTCCACCCTAAGACATATTTCTTCTAGACCTTTCCCATAGGGTCCCAGGTAGGGGAATGACTTCAAAGAGTAACTGGACCAAGCTTCCTATCTTCTCATAACTGGCCAACCTCACGTAGAGAAATCATCTGAGACCCATAGAAGTTAGAGGGTTAGCTAAGAAATCTGATGGTATGGGTCTGCCAGTGCCATTTTCTTTACATTACACCACGCGCAAATTTTCTTTTCACTAGGTAAATTTTTTCTTACTTCCCCTGCAGTAAATATCTGACCAACAATTAATTAGACTTTGTAAAGAACTACCTGAAACCCCCAGCTCTATTCTCCTGTCTCCCAGTGTGTCCATTTAGAGGTCAAATCTGTAAATTCAAAATAGTCCTATTAGCACCAAGAGAAGGGAGAGGCAGAAGTTAATTCTCAAAAAATCTCAAGTAGTGCAGACATCACAAAGTGTGTAAGAGGCAGTCTTTGTCGAGCACAGCCAGAGTGAATGGCAGGTGTTGGCAAAGAAAGGAGAAATTATACTGTACAGTAGTCTGGACCTTTGTACGCCAATCTGTGAGCACTTACTTTACACCAGGCACTATGCCATTATGTTTTTTAATTTTAATAAATACATTTTTTATTTCAAAAACTATTGTTGTTATTTTTTTTTTGTTTATTTACTTATTTATTTTTCCTATAGGATAGTGAATAGGGGAGATGAGAGAAGTTATGGAAAACAAAGTATAATTTTTGCCTATCTGAAACATACTGAGTGAATTTTAGTATTGTTCTCATTTTTCTTATGTAAATAGCTAGGGATGGAAAGGCTGACTCACATGGAAGTGTATATTTACCTTCTCAAGGAACTGCTAAACTCTTTTCCAAAATGGTTGTAATATTTTACTTTCCCACAAACAATGAAGGAGCGTTCCATTTGCTCTGGGTCCTCTCCAAAACTCAGTATGCTCAGTCTTTTTAATTTTAACTATTCTCATCAGTGTGTGGTGGTGTTTAATTATGGTATTAAATGGCATTTTGCAAAGGACTAATGATGTTGAGCATCTGTTCATATTCTTCTTCATCACCCGCATGTCTTATTTGGTAAAGTGTTTACACAAATCCATCCTAACATATTTGATAGAAAAAAATTTAAAAAAATTTAAAGTATATTCATTCACTAACGCCATTTTTTTTTTCTGGGTTGTGATCGTACTCAGGCCATAGTCTGGATAATGGGGACATCTTCATGTCTTTCCACCTAAAGCTGATGGTTTCCCATCTGTTATTTCTAGAGGGCAGATCTGATGGTCCCTGAGATGCTGGGGGATGCTGGCCAGCTCCAGGGAGCCCGCACCACACCGTATTCCCTGAGATGTCTCTGCAGCATCTTCAGCACAAAGGGCCCAGGATGTGTCGGATGAGACTCTCTTGGAGAAATTCCACATTGGACACCATCAGTAGCTGGAACAGCTGGAGATGTATTTGGGTCAAAAGGTATTTAGAAGAGAAATTTCTGAAAGTGAGATTCCAAGATTGGCTGTGAAGGGTTACTTTCAACAGTGTTCAGTTTTTTTTTTACATTCCACATACAAGTGAGATCATACAGTATTTGTCTTTAAGACCCCAAGGATTCTAAGGAGCCGTGTTGCATTCAGGCCAGAGACAAGATACTCCAGAACTTCTTAAACTTTAGCACCAAACATGCGCAATATACTTAGCTGGGTTCATTGGGGTTAGGGGACTGTTATTCATTTAACCCTTCCTGGCATCTATTTACTAACGTCCCCTGGGAATGGATAAGAAAATAATAGGCCCTAATCTGTCCTGAGATCAAATCTGACTCTGCTCCTCACCAGCTGTGGCTCTTGGGCAGGAACCTTCCCGTTTGAGAATCTCACACCTCCAAACAGTGTTCTGAGCTGCATGTGAGGGAACATAAATCGAAAGAGTATGTGTGAAACCACATGCAAAGTGCTGTGTGGAGGTCGGAGGTTATTCTTCAACACATCCAGTTATGTTGTTTTGGACTGTTGATCCAGCTTGCCATGACAGTTTATACAGGACAGTTTAGTGGTTAAGGAATGAGTCTCTGGATCCGGAGTTTGAGGGTTAGATCTGAACTCTGCTATTTACTAGTAATGGAACCTTTGCAAATAACCTAAACACTATGCTCCCTAGTTTGCTCATCTTTAATATGGGGGACAATAATGGTATTTTTTTCATAGAATTATTGTATTAAAGGAGTAAATACACATTAAGGGCATAAAAGAGTGCAAAAGATGGTGGTTGCCAGAGGCGGAGGATGGAAGTTGGGTGAAATGGGTGAAGGTAGTCAAAAGGTACAAACTTCCAGTTATAAGATAAATAAGTCCTGGGGATGTAACGCACAGCATGGTGACTATAGTTCACAATACTGTATTGTATATTTGAAAGTTGCTTAGAGAGTAGATCTTAAAAGTTCTCGTCTCAAGAAAGAAAATCGTTAACGATGTGAGGTGATGGATGTTAACTAATCTTATTGTGGTAATAATTTCACAATTTATACATATATCAAATCATTATGTTGTACACTTTAACGCAATGTTATATGTCAATTATATCTCAATAAAACTGGTAGTGGGGGAAGAATCCTTGGGGTGTTGAATGCACTCATGCTGGTGACAGAAGATTTGCTCATGACCTAGATGGACGTTGTAGGAGGATGAGAGGAGAATTAGGGGCAGGAGTGAGGCACAGGGTGAGCAGGGCAGAGACAATCTCTGCCCTGGCACTTGACCTAACCTAACTGCCCACAGCCACCTGGGAGAAGGAAGTATGACATTTACTCAGTGCTTCCAGGCATAAGAGTTTCCATCAGCACATCTGGACTCAAATCCTACCTCTGCCAGTCACTAATTATGCACCCTGGATGGGGTACTTCATCTCTCAGGGTTCTGCTTTATTTATTTATAAAATGGACTTAGTAGTATTACTGTTGCATCAAATTGAGAGAAGGATTCAATAAGGTAATATCTTATTTACCTTGGAGATGGCACATAAATGGTCAGATCCGTTTTTCTATCACTTCCCTATTTTCTGTCTTTGCTGAACTCTCTTCTTGACCCTGATCTACGGGAAGTATCAATGTGCTTACTTACTTGCAAAAGAGAAATAGACTAAAAAATAAAGTTTCTTTTTAAGCCTCGTTAGTGTTGAGGGTCTTCATCAATCTTCAGTGACTGGTGACAAGGTGTAACTTAGATGGATCCAATATGGCAGAAAGAGCTCTGGTTGTACATTCAGAACTGGCTGGGAGTTCTGTCTCTGGCCAATCACCGCAGCCGGGATGGGTGTCCCTGCAGACATCACTTCCCAACTCTGTATGAAAATCACTCCTCACGGCACCTCTAATAAGATTCTGGATGAGAGAAAACCTTGCAAAATGCTGCCCAAGGACGAGTGGGTTTTGTGACAAGGTAGTGGAAATGGGAATCCAGTGGGCTGAGAAACTCACAAAGTAATGGTTTGCTGACATTCTCTGCATGGCAGCTGAAAATCCTTCCCCCGAAGGATCCTCACATGCTCAGGGAGCCACGCCACCATTTCCTGAGATGGCGGCCAGGCTAAGTTCCCGTCCCTCTGTAGAACTCGTATCTCTGAGGCTGAAATGACAGCAGTATGATGAATGGGCAACTTGTTCTTTCTTCCACAGTTCTTCCAACAAGTGTTCAGATTCATTTAAGGATTTTATCAGACTTCTGTTTCAGATGGGATTTGGTGACCTGCTGCATAAGAGGGATACAGAGCGGGATGGCAGTGACATTTCTAGCTTGGAAGATTGTAGGATGATGGTGCCTTTGACTCAGTGACATCAAGGGGAGAAACGTGATTAGGCTTTTATTTTGTCACACCTAAAACATATTCATGATTGCTGTTAAGCTGGCAGATCCAGGCACAGTAACACCCATGTCAAGGACATTCAGCAGTTCTAACCTTCAGTTCCATCCCTGTCATGACTCCAAGGCCGCAGCTCACATGAAAGAAGATGCCTGTGTTAAAAGCTGCTGTCCACATCAGCCTCAGTAAAGGAGATTTGCTTGTAATGAGGTTTTCCATCGTGGAAAGGCAGCAGATCGAGGGGCAAGATTATGCTGGTTTTAAACTCAGAAAGACCTGGATTCAATTCTAGGTGCTATTTTGAACCATTTGAGCTATAAGGAAAATTACTTAACCTGAGTTTGCACTTTCTCATCAGTAATGACTCCCACCCAGGGTTGTAGGGAGGATTTCTATGTGCCTGGCACACGGTCGTCTCTCTCAGATCTTATTGGTCCTGTTTTATGGGATCAGGGACAGATTAATGAATTTTAGAAACTAAATAACACACTCACAGCCAGAAGGGTAAGGATAGCAGCAACAATCACCATGAATCTTGTCCAGTTCCTAAAGCCCTCAACATTTGGAGGACCAGAGCAGGAATACTGGTGACACCAACATTGCAGAGCTCCTCAAAGGGTCCCAATTCCTATTTTAATTTTTCATCTGATTGTAAATTTATGGGAAAATGTATGACATCAATAATTCTATAGAGTAAATTTATCACTTTTATTGTTCACACATTCCCATAAGGACAATGAGTTTTAGAAACGTTAAGTGATTCATCCAAGGCCACCCAGTTACCAAGTGATGAAGTCAAGATTCAAACCTGAGACAGTCTAACTGCACATTTCAATCACTCTAATTATATTTCACTGCGTTCTTGACAATGGACAGATTTTCTAAAAGATGAAGGGGAGGAGCAGGCTTGTTACCATTCATTCCCTATGCAGTTACTCTTACTCAGCACATTTCTTAGGTTCTGGGGGTGACTGTGTTCACGTGGTCCAGCTTTTCCCAGATCATTGCTAAATGTGCACCCAGATTTCTGGGGATACGGAGATTTCTGCAGTGTGTGCTGCTGTGGCTCCTCAAGGGGGTATTTTCGGGCTGAAGCAGCACAGGTAGTGAGAGGAGCTGGGACATCCTGACTAATAGCTTCCACCCAACACACACTGCCCGGGAGCAGAGGGGACTGGGTAAGATCCCTCCGCCTAAAGCTTCCTAGAAATTCATAACAGGCCAGAAGCGTTCTGTCAGGGGCTTGCTGGGAGGTGGAATGGTATAGAGGGGCTGTGGGGTAATCAGCACAGCCTCAAGCCAGCAGAGAGCCTGAGCAGAGACGGGTTTGTGAGAAGGACGCCAAGTGTACTCCCAGTCCAGAAGGAGTGTGTTTCAACTTTAACCTCTGCTCTCGGGAATCCACGTGAATCTCCCTTTTAAAGGGCCAATAATGTTGTGAACACACTTGCCCTCTCCCCTCACATCCTTTGCCTGGTTTTAATCTGCGGAATCAGATTTGTGGTCAGAAATTTTTGGATAAAATGTCCACAAGCAAGAAAATTGGCTGTCTTTTCTCAAAACAGCGTTAGTGCACATAGTTTAAAAATGAAGAGTGGTCTTATTCACCAGACTTGTATCTTCTTCCCACTGATCACAAAATTAGACTCCATTTCCCAGTCTCTTCACAGTTAGGAGTGGCCGTGTGAGCGAATCCTGGCCAACTGAATGTGTTGGAGGTTCTGTTTCCTCTGCACAGGCCTGGCTACAAAAACAAACTTATGTGATCTACCCTGCTTTTTCTTTTACAACTGAGTGGAATAAACCCAAGCACCACTGCCACAGTTAAAGTCACATATTGACCATGGCAAAGGCACTAAATAGAAGGTACCTGGGTCCCTGAATCATTGTTTGGGGGAGAGTCAACCAGAAGAGTCATGTGATCGGGAGTGCCTGCATTGAGGTGTTACATGAAGGGAGGATAACCTTGTGTTATGTTCAAAATACTGATGTTTTCATGTTTATCTGTTTGAGCAGCTGACATTACCTTAACAGACAGAAGTCTGTTAACAAAACAATATAATGAAGAAGGTTTTCCGTGAGAAGTTGTATTTCAAATTCTAGAGACAGTAAGTACCCTCCCAAAAATGGAAAGATAAACAAAAAATGTATTATCATAAGGTTATTTATTTGGAAACAGTGATCATTTAATTTTCTGAACATTTTTTGAAAGCCAATGTAATTTAAACAGAAAGCCTTGATTTTGATTTCAGATATTTTGCAGCTGGCACAGAAAATACAGTGCAGATTCCTTTCTTGGATTTGACAAACGATAACATAATCAATTGGAGGGTTGTAAGAATAATTATCTTGTTTCCTGATTTTTCTTTGTAATTTATGAAATGGGGAAAAGCAGGGTTCATTCTTCCCTCTGACAACCTCCAAGGCACCGTGGCTGTTTTCCTCCTCCTTTAGACTGCTGCTGGTTCCTGGAAGAACTCCTGGACAACATTCCCAAGTAAGGACGAGCCAGAAGATTTTCTGCTTTCATCTTCTGCTCTGGTTGCTCCAGACCGGCTAGAGTGATTTAACCAGCAGATCTTACTCTGAGCTGTACTGTGGTCTTCTGTGTGGATCAGCTCGAAGATCTGTCCTGTAGTCCGTGTGGATCAGGTTGAGAATCTGATGGCACGAACAGGTGGCTTGTGTCTTCTGGATGTTGATATCTCCTATTTTGTAGTGAAAAATATTAAAGCAGGTCCTGCCATCCTGGCGTGACTGAGAAATGGTCCTTTTCAGATATCTCAAAAGCTTGAAAATTTCCTGCTTTTCACACCCATGAGACCAGGAGGGGCTGGAGGAAAGCATCACCAGCACCACTAGCGAATAGATGATGCCGTTGAGTCCTGCGATTCAGCAGACCACAGCCAAACTGAGCGCGCGACCACCGCTCAACAGCGGGCGCAAAGCTCTCTCCTCTGCCCCCAACGGCCGGCAGGGGGCGCCCGAACTCGCCGTGACCGACCAGCCGGCGCCGGCCGCACAGCGGGACCCGCCTGGGGCTCCGGCGCCGCAGACTCGAGCGCCGCTTCCACGGGGAGACCCGGCGCTTCGCCGTCCGCTGAGCCCCGGCCCGGGAGGGGCGCCACCGGGCTCAGGGACCGCGTGGGGCCCGAGAACCGGAGTCAACGCTTCCTTCTCGGGCCTGACGCCGAGGGGAGCTGCGCCGCGGCTTCGCCAGAGCCTTTCACCGTCTGCACCTGCCCCGCGTCCATCCGTCCTTTCCTTTCTCCTGGGAGATCCTAGCAGACCGTTCACAAAAGCGACCGTTTATTCAGGGGACTGACGGCTCGAAATCAGAGCGTGCTGTGGTCTCTTTTCAGATTCAGGATGGTTTCTGGGGAGAAAGACACGAATTCAGGGAAATGGAAACGCACCTACAATCTGTACGAATCTACCAAATAGTGGGACCCTCCAGTGGAATGACTTGGGGACGCGGCCAGTGCCCGACTGAGACTTACTGGAGCCTGAGGCGCAAGCCAAACTATGTCCCCTGTGTACTTGTTCTTATTCTTTTTAATGGTTAATTTTTCCTATAGCGTTAAAGGAGTTGAAAAAAATGCTGAAAAATTGAAAAGTTTATTAAAATTCAAACTATTTTAAGTTTAAATGTTTTATTTATACCCAAACAAGAATTCGTTGTTTTATTTTCTTCGCTCTAATAGAAGAAAACTAATCAGTAGTCTTTTCAAAATATACTTCTTTGATTGTCTTGTTTTCATTGTTAAGAATTGCTGTTTTTGAAATGTTTGTGATCTGAAATAATTTTTAATCAACTTCAGCTCCCTGAAATTTCTTTTGCAGCATCCCACTGTGACTAGTATTTTCTATGAATTTTCAAGGCCACTTGCAATTGCTCTAAACCAAATTTGTGAATCATTTTAGAAGATCCAAACACGAAACCGATTTTGTATTTCAAATACTGATGTTGAATCTTGCTTAAAACCATTTAAAATGAAATTTCCGCAGAACTTAAATCGTCAGAATACTTAAGGGCCAAGTCAGTGGCTGCTTTTGGCAAATCAGATGTATTCATTGAAAATAAATTTTCTCATGTGAATATGAAAAATCTGACGGCGGTTGGTTAAATTTTTATATTGCCATTTCAAACATGAAGTTAGGCTTCTGTACACTCCTAATTTTTAAAATATGCTTATATCCCATAATAATTGATACACTCATCCAGTGATTCCTACATTTTAACTTTTATTTCTGTTTATTTTCAAATTCGGGAAGTGCATTCATATATGTTTCTAACGTTTTACGTTAATCAACATACTTTCAAAGTTGCTTTCTCTCAATTGTCGTAAGCAGAAGGGTAGGCCTTCTGTGAAACTAGCTGCTTTATTTATACGTGGAGTTTTTTTTTTTTTTTATGGTAGAGCATTATTAATTTTTCCCACTAGGTTCTAAATATCATCCCACCAAATTAAATTGCATACAAATGTGTAATCTATTTGTGCCAAGATGCTTTAGATTTCAGCATAGTGTACGTTGTCACTTGATATTATATCTTTTAATATTTGGTAGACATCTTTAGTTTGCGTGTGAAGTGCCGTGATTGCATTTGACCTTGATACCCATCAGGTGTCTGTAAATGTTTTTAGTGTAGTTTTTAGGACAAGCAAAACTAAAAAAATGCATTTATCCTTTGTACAATACTAAAAAAGGTTATCATATTTCAAGTCACAAAAGCAACATTGTTGCAGATTAAATCAACATTATGAGTTGAATAAATTATGCACAAATTTAGCATAAACAGTTTTGAGGGAAATATGGGTTTTCATTATTGTATACACTTGCCATCTTCCCTCTATTTTCATGTCCTTGGCCAAGAGCATTTTTATGTCAATATCATACTTTTTCAATTTATTTCATACGCTAAACATATCCAGGTTTTTCTTTCGTTTCAGTAAAGTCAATAAATCTTTTTTCTATTGTTTTGTCACCATCTGTAATGACAACATACCTAAATCTGACACATTTGTTCATGATGGGTTACAAATGGTGTGTAATCAAAAAATAAGGTAAAGTATTTTTCTCATTTTCTTGATAGTTTTTCAGATCTAACATGGTTTCCTCGTAGCATTATAAATTTCTTTTGAATTTTATTGCACAAAAAAGACACAGATTCATTTTTATGGTTATATTTTAACTAAATTTTGAGACATTCCAGCATTGGGACTTCCAGTGATTTCTTGTAACCCTCAAGACCTAATTTTATTTTGCATGAAACCTAAAAACATCAAATCACTGGCAAAATTTCCATTTTTGTTTCTCTGATTTTATCACTTTCTATAGAGCATCATCAATTAAATAAGTTCAAATATAGTTGAAATACTTCTATTTTAGAAAAGCATCAAGATGAAACATGGAATTTTTGTGGTCACAGATTCTTTTTAAATTCTTCCAATTTTTGAAACTTTTTTTTGTATTTAAACTATTTCATTCTGTGTTATTATTGCTTAAATCGTATGCATGGAAAACAAAATAAAGGATTCTTTGGAATAAATATGCCAATCAAAATGAATGAATTCTCTATTAGAACATTTGTTTTTTAAACATAGATTTTGAAAATCTTCAGCCATCATGTGAAATAGATTTTCTAAAACATCTATCTTGTTCCTGGTCTAAGGTGACCAACATTTTAGAGAACCAATGTGAGACATAGCCAAACCAGACCAAAAAAAATATGTGTATATATATATATATAATTTATAATAAATCATTTTACACGTGTTACTAATTTAACATAAAAATATGAAAAATAGATGTTTACTTGAAATTATATCTTGTATTATTTACTTTCTTGCTACATAAGTGCTACCTTATCAGCAGAACGTTAGGACTAATTAAGTGACAATTAGTAGAAATAAATAATTAAACATATATGTGAAAAATATTATATTTCTATCATCTGTTACAACAATTAATTTTAACTCTTTTTAACTCTTTATTGGATATACAAATTTTGTTGGTTATCCAATTGTGTATTCTTAAGATACATGTATACAAGACTTTTTAAAAGCAAACCTAAATTCGATAGGACTAAGCAACCAATTGCCTATATTAAATAAACAGAAACAATGACATGTTTCTCCCTGTTCTGTGATGCAGTAGGATATTTTTACTCTTTTCCAGTAATACTTCCCTGAGTGGCCTGCAGTTTAGGGACATCCTTCTTTCCTGGTGTGCAGTGGGAAAGCGGAATACAGTCAAATGCAAAGTTCGTTGTATGAGTTGCTGCGCTGCTCTTATCAAGTCCACATTATACTGATTCCTGGGGTCAGTCTAGTGAGATGATATCAAGCTAAATTTCTCTCAAAAAGTGTTTGTGCATGGAATACTTAGAGCAGCGCTTATTTATACTATTCACAGAGCAGAGGTTTTCTGTCCGACAACACGCTAAGACGCTAGATGCCCAGAAAAAGCCTCCGGTGTGTTGAGATTTCTCGCTTCTGTGTCAGGCGCGGTGTTAACCATGTGCACCTGCGCTCTGCTCCTTCACAGCAGTGAAGACGTCCGCCTATGCTAGAGTTTCCACTGGGGGGCGCTAATGTGCCACCTCTGAGCGTGTCAGGAGAGCCGCAATCAAAGCTGCTCTTGGCTTGTCCTGGCTGAACGTGGACCATACAGATGATAATGGTTTGTATTATTAATATGAAGGCAGGTATCTTTTACTATGTTCAGATTCTCAGTAACTTGCAAACTTCGTTTTCTTTTATTCTTACAATTTCCTGTGATAGTTACTAAAATCATCCCTTTTTTTTTTAAAGATGAGAAAGAAACTGTAGTCGTTTAATTTCGCAACAGCCCAGATTTCATCAGAAAGTAGTTTTCTACTGCCTTTCAATTAAGAGTCTTCATCAGCATTTGGTACTTCCAGTTAGCTGCACTGTGTCTGCTGAGGTTTAATTAAATGCAACCATTGGTTTAATGTCTGTCTTTCATGCTACCAAGAAGGGACCCTAAGTGGAGGCAGGAAATTTTCAATATTCAAGAGAAGCAGTGGGACAAAGGAGTGTCAATTATATAACCTATTTAGTAATAGTACTAGTACTAATAATACTGTAAATAATATTTGTCTTACAGGTTACAAATAAATTGAGAGGAAAAAGATACTGTATGTACAGCAATGAACAGACTTAAAACCATAAATGGTGGCTGGTAGCTGTTACGTCAGAGATTCAAGAGCGTGTGCAGGAACAGAACTGGTTAGAATGTTTTCTTATTTTTTTTAAACTTCTGTTTTCATTTATATCTTATATGTAGTAAAATGCACTAATATTAAGTATATATCTTGTATTTTTACCTAAGTATGATACCCAGATAAATATATAGAACGTTTTCAGAAACTCAGAAACTTGCTTGTGCCTTCTCCCACTGAATAGCCTCAGGCCAAAGGTCACAATGAATCTATGGCCTCTATTATTATGTATTTGCTTTGCCTGTTTTTGAATTTCATATAAATGGCATCGTACATTAGGTCACGCATTTATATCTGTCTTCTTTAATTGTTATGTCTGTAACCAATTTACTCTCCAATGAAAACTATATAATTCCCAGTTAAAAACACATCTTTGTCAACACTTGTTTTGTAATTTATGCTTGTTGTTTTTGATTTTAATTTCCTCAATAAATAATGATGTTGGAAACATTTTTCATGTACTTATTAACCCTTTTGTGAAGAATCTGTTGAAGTCTTTCTCCATTTTTCTATTTATGTATCTGCCGTTTTAACTGATTTTTAGAAATTCTTAATATATTCAGGATATGAGTCTTTTGACAATTTATTTTCCAGATTTCTTCTTGCACTCTGCCTTTTCACTCCATTAATGGTGTCTTTTGATAAACAGAGGCTCTTAATCTTAATATGGATCAATGTATCAATCTTTTCTACAATGGATGTGTTTTTGTGTGTCCTGTATAAGAATTCTTTGCTTACCTTAAGGTCAAAAAGATATATTTATATGTATTCTTCTAGAGTATTTATAGTCTTAGCTTTTACATTTAGGTCTGTGATTCATCTCAAATTAATTTTTATGTAAAGTTTGAGGTATGAGTCAAAGTTCTTTTTTGTTTCGTATAGATAGCCAATTTTCCAAACTCCGTTTATTGAAAAGCCTATTTCTTCTTCCAGTTATATTAACTGATACAACAATTGTGAATCAGTGGATAATATTTGAATGAGTCTGTTTCTGCACTTTCTATTCTCCACCATTGTTTTCTTTGTGATTCTCACATCAGTCCCACCACACTAGAGCTTTAAAATAATTCTTGCTATTTGGAAATATAAGTTTTCTATTTTTATTCTTCTTTAAAATTGCCTTGGTTATTCTAAGTCCTTGGTGTTTCCATGTATAATTTAGTCTCAGCTTGTCAATTTCCACACAAAAATCTGCTGCAATTTTATTTGGATTGCGTAAACTCTGTAAATCAATTTGAAAAAGTAACATTTTAACACCATTCAGTAGTCCAACCTATGAACATGGTATATCCATCCATTTATATACGTGTTTTTAATTTGTGATGCATTTCTTGTTAATCTTAGAGAAGTTGTGGGGGCTGGTGAATTGGATAGCTCATGGAGAGTCTGGCTATGTGCCAGTACCTTCTATCCTATTGCCTACTTTGTGTGGGTAGCCACATTTTTGGTCTATTTCCTTATATTCAGTTCTCCCTGTTAAAATAGTGGTATGGTTTTTGTTTTCCTGACTAGAAAATGACTAAAACAACTAATCCGAGAAAGACAAATTAAAAATTAAAAAGATTCTTTATACCCAGAGTTCGTGTAATGTTGTGGAAATATACATGTACAATGTTTTGAATATAAATTAGTGTAGCCTTTGTACTGGAGGTTTTGCAGTAAGTATGAGCGTTCAAAATGCATATGAAATTAGACCAAGCTGTTTTACTTCTAAGTACCTGATTTAGTGCCATATTCTCTCATGGGTATAAAGGTACACTTGCATGTGTATTGCAGTACTCTTTGTACTTAGTATCAAGAAGAAGTTAACTATCAAGTAGTAGGTAAATGAAATGGTACCTCCATTCGTTGTATGAAATTAGGTGAGGCTGTGTAGTGATGTGGAAATATTTTCTGAACAAATATTAGGTTTAAAAAAAGTGTTGAATGATGCTGCTGGTATATAAATTCTGATGGATTATCCACCAAACTCTTAACAGTGGTTACCACTTGGAAGGGGGCTGGAATTGGGAAGTGATGCCCTGGTGGTCAAGGGCTTTTATTTATTGGAGTTGATTGAATTTTTAAATAAAGACACGCATATCAAAGTAAATATTTTCATGTCGTTCTTGTGTAATTATAAAATTTAAGCAAATACTCTTTAACCACTTAGGTTAAACCCAGCTAAAAATACAACAGTAGCTTCCAAATAAGGAAGGGCAACAAGCAAGAGAAAGAGTGATTGGGGAGTAGGGAGTGGTTAAAAAATATATAGATATATCAAAAATATGAACTTAAATAAACTTCTTATAGTCCCAAATATTGCATTCTGCGTTGAACCCCATTTGTGCCAGGACATGTGTGTGATCTAGGGCAACTCAACCTCCTTGAGTCTTGATATTCTCAAATGTGAAACGTGATAGAAGCACTCATAGATCTGTTGTACTAAACACGTGCACACATTTTAAAGCACTTAGTGCTTTCTGCAGAATAAGAACTGAATAAATGGTAGCTCTTTTTCCTTTCTCTACTTAGATCCGTATCAGAGTATTGTTTGTTTCCTTCTCTAAAATGCTTTGAAAATGTCCCACCTTTTTCTCAGTATCTGACTCACAGTCCGAAGAGGGCCGCCAAAAAGGCAGAATACCTGCTAGTGTCTTCAGGAAGACCAAAAGACTGGGCACCTGACGTATTTCCTCCTTCACACCCGGCTTTCCTTGATCCATTCCTTCACTCCTACACCACAGTCGTTTCCTTCCACTCCAGTGTAGAGATCCCCACAGCGCCCACTTCCTTCACCCGCTTCACCCTCCCTGCCCATTCTTGTTGCTCCTTCCCATTCTCTTTTGCTTTCTGGCTGTAAAAGTTTTCCAAAGAGTAGAAATCTATGGGTGGGAAGCAAAAGTTGGATCAAGGTTTTGCAGAGATTTCTATAAAAGACTCCCTCTTTTTTTTCGCTGAGGAAGATTCTCCCTGAGCTAACATCTGTGCCAATCTTCCTCTACTTTGTATGTGAGTCGTTGCCACAGCATGGCTGACGAATGGTTTAGGTCCACACCCGGGATGCAAACCTGCAAACTCAGGCCGCTGAAGTGGAGCGTGCTGCATTTAACCACTACGCCACAGGGCCGGGCCATCCCTCTTTTTTTATTGACTATTTTTGGAACATGAGGAAAGCTCATTGTTATAATGATGTCACAGTAGCTAGAGCTGAAGGCAGACAGAGAGCAGGATCCAGTTCACTGTGGGAGCCAATAAAACTCCCCCAGGGAGGAGAGCCCCCAGCTGTCCCCGTGTGATGGGCAGAACCAAGTTTGTGGAGCACAGGCTTGTGACACAGGAATAGTGTCTGTCCCTTCCCAAGGATTTGCTCCAGAGATGATAGTAAGTCGTTTATTGGCAAGAATCAACTCTAGTACTTTATTGTTTCTGTTATAAAGAGAATGAATGTTCAACTACAGGAAGGGCATGGGCAGTCCTTAGCAATGTGGAGAGAGAAAGGGTCAAAATGTGGTCCCAGCCTGCAGTGGGCTGTGCAGGGCAGAGCGTCCTGATTCATGTCTAGTAAAAGGACTGTGACACTTCGCCATCAATGTGGGGGAGTGGGGGGAAGCATGCAACAGTAGTTAGAAAACCATCTCAGCCTTGATCGGGCATTAAATGTCTCTGCTAGTAGTAAATTCCCAGTTTCACCAATATATTTCTAATATCAGATCACCTTGTTTGACTTTATAATGAATAAAACAATTGTCATCGCTACTTTGAATAGTGATCTTTGCATCCCTTCACCTCTGACCAAGTAGTGAGAAAGTAGAGCTCAGACATCTATTAATGAATGTTAGAGTATATTCGTTTGAAGATCTCAATACTTGGTTGAATTTGAGAGAGAGTACCATACTGTACACAGTAATGTAATTAGATAGTTAAAGAGGGCGTGTGTGTGAATTGCAGGGTAAGGTGGGGAAGAGAGGCCTCACATGGGGACGTCTCTTCCCTGTGTACCTACAAAATTCTGTCCTTTCCTTCTTTCCAAATTGGAGTTAGGCAGGGTATGCATTTTATTTTAAAATATCGTTTCTCTCGTTATTTCCTCTTTTAGTGCTCCTGGGTGAATTAGTTATCTACCAAGGCATGGAGATTACTGTTCTTTAGTTTCCCTGGATTTTTTCATGTTTCAAATATTATGAATCCTCCATTTCTTAGTTTCTGTAGACACTACTTTTTTTGTTGTTTTTAAGGAATTTGTGTAAGAAAGTTGTATTATCAGAAGTGGTTCAATTTTAGATAAAGTGTGGATCAGAATTTAATAAGGAAGGTAAGATGTTTTGCATAAATGGGTATGGTAGGGCCTCAGGATAGTTTCAAGCAGCTGATTCAGGGTCCATGTACTGGCTTATTAAGACACTGGAGGAGAAGAGGTCCTCAGTCTTTGTTCATCGGCCACCTTCCCATCTCAGGTATCTCTGGGGCAGGTCTCCCTATTGTTTCAGTGCCAACATGGAGAGCAATGCTGAGCCTCCGAAAGTCTCTGATCAGATACCACCCCATATGTCCTCAGGGAGTGGAGTCCTATCAGATAGAGCATACACATCCTGAAGATCTGAGATTCTGTGCCTTTCTTCCCCAGAGGACTAATCCATGAAATATTTTTAAAGGACCACGTTCAGTAAACCATTTTTTGTTTTTCAGAGAAGGATCAGTAGAAAATATTTTTATCCACTTTAAAAATGACTAACTTAGAAAGAATACAGATCTCAAATCAGTGTAGAAACTCACATTATTCACCAATAATGAATGTCTGCTGATTTCCTAGAAAGAGGAGAGTCAAATTGTCTCCCCATGTCGCTTTTCTTGTCTTTCAGCGTCAACAGAGAGGCAGGAAAAAAAGCTGGCACCTTAAAGGGTAATGTTCTGCTGCTGAATGCTGGGCTTTCCCTGGATTAACCTGAGTATCTCTTTTCACTGAGGGCTCAGGCCCACAACACTGAGATCAGTTCCTAGAACCAGTCCTTCTCAGAAAATGATGACCTCAGAGGGGAGCCTCTTAGGGAGCATATCAGGCCTGGGACACTTCTTCTAACCTCTGTGCTCCCCATCCGTTGGAATTGAACAGTGATGGAGCTGGGCCATGAGTCTTGCCTGCTAGGTGGTGGAGTGAGATGTAATGGAAGGATTATTGCTTTTGGAGGCAAAATTTCTGGGTTCTGCCGTTGGAAAGATTCTAAGTTGTTGCCTTCCCTAAGCTTCAGACTCCTCTTTTGAGAGAGTACTGGCCTGCAAATCTCATGGTTGTGATGATCGCTTAGAACAACATGTGTGAAAGAACTTTAAAATGGCATAGCCCTGTGCATATGTGAACCTTACTATTATTGTCATTGAACTTTTGACCTTGAATCCTAAGCCCTGGGCATTAGGAATCTAACCTTGAAAGAGTTTATTCCCAATGGAACTTTCTATTCAGCTTCCTACAAGATCCGACCTTCTCCTGAGGTGAGCCAGCCTCCTATTTTCTCTGTTCGGAGAGCTCCCAGAAAAGGCGCTCACGTGGCACCAGACCTACTTTCTCTTCAGAAAAGGTGATTCATTTCTCCTGTTATTTCAGGCACCCCTCTTTGTAGGTTGCCTGTGGAATTCTGGGGCCCCAGTGCAGCCTAGAGTTGACATGAGAGGAAGAATCATAGATAAAGGGATGTGAAATCAAGGCTTGGAGTGGAGATAAAGAGAATATCATGAAGTCAGACACCCGGGAGAATGTGACTCCTACCAGGCCTGCCTGTCCCCATTTGGCATTTTTTTTTTTTGAGGAAGATTGGCCCTGCACTAACATCTGTTGCCAGTCTTCCTCTTTTTCTTTTTTTCTCCATAAAGCCCCAGTACATAGTTGGGTATCTTAGTTATAGAGTCGTAGTGGGATGTGGCGTGTGGGATGCCACCTCAGCATGACTTGATGAGCAGTGAGAAGGTCCACGCTCAGGATCTGAACCAGCGAAAACCCAGGTCTCCGAAGTGGAACATGCAAACTTGACCACTACACCATCAGTCTGCCCCCCTCCCCGCACTTCGACTTTTAAATGTGCTATGTACCCCCTGTATTTTGCAGGCACCTGCACAAGCCTCCTTTGATGAGTAACTTTCTGGACCAGTTATAGCAGCATCCTTTCTCTGAGGAGAGGGTTAGAGCAGCCAAGGAAGCAGACATCGTGTTGTTCATGGAGCTAGGAAGATGCTTTTCAGTGTCACCTTTGAGATCCACTAAGTCATAGCTCACTCTGGCCTCAGTGCTTCTGGCCTCCACCCTCTGACTGGACTATACCACCTGCTCACTTTCCTTGTTTTCACCCTATAACCGTTGGATGCTTTTCTTTGAGCCGAGCACACTTTGTCGCTGGATCCCACATGGTCAGGACCATCCTTCACCCCCACCACTTATCTCTTCTCTTCTACACCAAAAACACACGCAGATACAGGACCCTATCCCCAATCGAAACCCCATTTTGTCATTAGACCACACCTCATTACCTGAACCCACCTCATCCCCGGATCCCACTCTCTCTCAGGATCTCACAACTCCTGTAAGATGACACACCCCAGGGATTCCAGTGGTTCAGTTCACTGTCTCCCTAGTTTTCCAAGGTTCCAAGTGAGAGATCCAAAATAGTTTCAGCTACGTGAAAACCTAGACAGTGGCCTCCTGCGTGACTGCAGGAGTGTCCCCATGACACAGCCATGGATCCATCAGGGTGTGTGACCCTGCCCCACTCTCTGTCTCCGGGAGCATGTTTCCTGGGGGCAGCCAGAAAGTCCTCCTGCATCCCCTACTCCCTGAAAAACTCCTCTCAAAGAAATGTTTCCAGAAAATCAGAGGAAATTAAATGGGTCTCAATTACCACAGTCTCCAAAGTAGTTTGTCTCTATTTAAGCAGAGATATATATTTCCAAAATATATTTCTTTTTTTCTGAAAGGAGACTTGTGTCTTCTGCCTCAGCTACATTTGGGGAAGTGTCGGGTTAGCCAGGAGCTCAGGCTTAGAGTAACAGAGGGTCAGCCTCAGCTCATGTAGAGAGACTTTCTGAAGGTGATCAGGGTCAGGGAGGGATGTTGACGGTGGCACTGCACACCCACCATCATCTCGGGTTCCTTCATTTGTATTTGTGAATACATCTCAATTCTAAAATCTTGTTAATATAATACTACCACAAGAATACAAGAACAAAAAATACGAATGCTCGGGGGCTTTGAAAGTGAGAAAATCAAAGACCATGTCCTGGGACCTAGACACAATAGTCCCTCCCTCTGCTCCCTCATTATCTAGAACATTATATGATCAAGGGCTGGAATAGTTGGGGTTGCACAGGCATCATAGTGCGAAAATGACCCACTCAGCCTCTAGGAACAGTGAGAGACAAGAATCTTGACATATCCCAAAAATGGAACTGGACTCCTAGGACCCTAAGTTCAGATGGGTAACGAGAAGTCCCCATGATCTTGAATCTTTTGGCGGGGAATAGTTTCCACTGGCCCCCAGAGCTCCCCTCTATTCTTGATGCAGGCTGGGGAGGTGGGCACTGCTTCCCAACAATTATTATCTTAGCCTTAGTGAAAATGTACAGCCGACCACCAACTCCCATTTCCTCTCCCCATGTGACAGTTTCAAGAACAGAAAAACAGAATTCCTGGCTCTGTGTGTGGTTAGAAGGGCTGAGGGAAGGAGAGGAGACCCAAGGGAAGGCAGAGCAAATATAAAGGCTTAGCAAACCTGAGAATAGAGGAACATATTATCAGAGTTGAGAAAGAAATCTGCACATATCTTCAAGTGGCCCTCAGGTCACACCTGACCACTGGAAGAGAACTGAGTTCAAAGCTAGGGACGTGAAGATTGGGTCACCTTGTCCCACCTCCCAACCTCCATAGACAACCCTTCTCTGAAGGGGTTCAGAGGTAAGAACTTTTTCCTGAAAACAGTGGGTTTTGAATGTTAGAAAAACTATCCACAGTGGATGTAGAACTAATTGAACTTTAGAGGAGGTGGGTGTTTAGGGGATCCTGGGGTTAATGTGGCAAGTCCAAGGAACAAGGTAAGTGCTGCTTAAGGATCTGCCATGTCTGTGGGGTTTACCTATCTAGAAAAAAGCTTTGGACACAACAAGGAATTCCCTCCATTGAATGGGTACCTGGGAAATGGAAGCCCTTCCCGTGGAGACTACATGATGTCTGATGATGTCACTGCAGGGCAAGGGACGACACAGCGATCAGGAAGGGAATGTTCACAGTGCAGCTATAGTGACTGCAGATAAATGAACAAGTTTAACTACAAGTGAAGAGGGAAGAATGACCCAACAAGTGGGAAGGAATGGGAATGTCACCTTTTCACCATCATGACACCTGCCCCGTTCCCTCACTGAAGTGGGTGGGAGCATAGTTGCTGAGCAATGTAACTTTGAAAATGAGTGGCTTTTGTAAGACTAAAGACAAAAGACACTGCTCATAAGCATTCGTGTTGATAACCTTTCCCACCAAGATATGGGTTAACAATGCTGATTCTGCTGTATATGTATAGAAGTGAAATATTAAGTAATCTGACGTCAAGTGATGTGTCAGGGTCTCACTGATGGAGTGAAAGTTTACAGGTAAGCAAGAGAGTGGAGCTAGAATGGTCCATGTGGTGATAGCAGTATGCACTCATGTGTGGTATAGATACACATCCTTGGATATGGAAATATTTATAAGTATGTATATATGCACAGGTTGGTTTTAACACATCTGTTCCATTGCTCTGTCACCTGAGAAGGCCTAAAAGTGATGACGCTTGAGTAGGAGCAAGAACATCTTATGCTCAGATCTAGGTCACTGATACCATTTCCAATAAAGAAACCAGGGTTCCTTGGGGAAATGACTGATTCTAGGACTACAGCAGGAAATATACAATATGAACTGAGATCATTGTGTAGTGCCAGAATGGAAATGCTAAAACACACATGTGCACACACACACACACACACACACAATGATGGGATATGTCAAAGGGACACAGGAGCTCACTGAAAGAGCTCACAATTACCAATTCTAGAGAAATTTGAGCAACAGAATAAGATTGTACAGATTATATTTCAAAGTACAAAATAAATATCCATTAGTGCATATTGTTATAAGTAAATTATTGAATAAATGATTAAATATGAGAGAAGAGACAAATCTCTTGTTCAGAAGAATTCCAAATAATTTATATAGCTATTGTGCCCTCGAGGAGGTAGAGCATCACTCCCTGCTCTTTAAGTCTGGGCTCATATACAGACTTCCTTCCAAAGAGGACAGTGTGGAAAGGGGAGACACACAGTAACTTCACAGGAGAGACACCTGACAACACTGCCCCCGCCAGGTATTCGAGCTCAACAATAGCAGTGATGTCATGTTGACAGCATGTGCCCTTGATAGGGAGTGAATAAACGGCACTTTGCAAATGGTCTTCTCAAAAACCTGTAACCCAGCATAATTATTAGAAAAACATCAGACAAGTCCCAACTGAGGGACAGTCTATAAAATACCAGACCAGCATTCCTCACAACTGTCAAGGTCATCAAAAACCAGGGAATTCTGAGAAACTGACACAGCACAGAGGAGACTAAGGAGTTATGACACTAGATGTAATGTGGTATTCTGGAGGAGATGATGGAACAGAAAAAGAACAGTAGGTAAAGAGTAAGAGAACCTGAATAAAGTATAGACTCCGTGTAGTAATAATATGTAAAGATTGATTTGTTATTATGGTAAATGTCCCTTACTAAATAAGGATGTTAATAATAGGGGAAAATGAGGGTGGGTTATATGAAAACTCTCTGTACTGTCTTCATAATTTTTCCATAAACCTAAAATTATTCTAAAATAAAAACCTTATTAAATAATTTAAAATTTCTAATTAAAAAAATATACCATTTAAAAAATGAAAAGGCAACTTGCACTTTGGGAGAAAATATTTCCGATACATATATCTAGCAAAGGATTTCTAACCAGAATATATAAAGGCCCCCTACAAATCAAGTTAAAAAGACAACTCACGAATGGCAAACAAATGCATGAAAATGTACTGAACACCACTGTTCACTAGGGACATGCAAATGGAAACCACAGTGAGATACCACATTACACTAAGCAGAATGCCTAAATTAAAAAGAGCGACAATATTCAGCGCTAGCAAGGATGTGGAGAAAGTAGCACTCGCATTCTTGTGGGAATGTAAAAAGTTATAACCTCTTTGGAAAACTGTTTCTTATAAAGTTAAACTTACACAAGTCTTATGGCTCGAATTCCACTTCTCGGCGTTTACCTACGAGAATGAAAACATATGTCTACAAAGAGATCTTTTACAAGAATGTCCATGACAGCTACATTCATAATAGCTGAAAACTACAGACTGTCCAAAAGTTCATCAACATGAAATGCATAAATATATTGTGGATTGTTCCTTCAGTGGAATTAGTACCGAGCAATAACAAATGAAGTACTGCTAATACACGCAAAAACGTGGATGAATCCCAAAGGTGTGTTAAGCAAAAGAAGCCAGGCACAAAAAGAGACATTCCAATTATATGAGGTAGAAGAAATAAAGTGAATCCTTAGTGACGGAAATCAGATCATTGTTTGCTCTGGGCATTGGGGGTTGAGGGATGATGATGAATTTTATGTCTTGATTATAGTGTTGATTAATGGTTCAATCTATGTATTAAATACATAAAATTATATACTTCATAACCATTCATTAATTTGCATGTAAATCTTGTGTACGTGATATCTGGTACAAGAAAGCGGGAATTATCTTTGCTTCCTCACCTCTATTTCCTGAGGGCAAGCACACAAACAGGCATATTGATGCTCGCTTTTAGATCTTAATATGAGTGAATGAAGGAGTTGTCCATCTACTCTTCACCTTCTCATAAAAATCTGGATCGGTTGGGTTTTCATTACAAACGTACAAAAGAAAATTTTGCTTGTAGTAAAATTTAATAGCTGACAAGAGAATTAAAATATTAAGATGAGTATGTTGTTATATTTCACACAATGTAAAGGTAAACATGTTATTTTATAAAATTCTGTAAAATTTAAGGCAATATATTTCATACCAAAAGCAGTCTTTGAAGGGAATCAGCATTTTGTTTTTTAATGAAAGCCCTGGGCTCACTCCTTACATGCTCTTTTAAAAAAAATCAACCACAGCCATAGTTTACATTAGGGTTCACTCTTTGTGTTGTACATTCCATGGGTTTTGACAAATGCATAATGACATGTATCCCCCATTATAGGATCACACAGAATAGTCTCCCTGCCCTGAGAATCCTCTGTGCTCTGCCTCTTCCTCCCTCCCCCTCCCCCCGCACCTGCCCAAACCCTGGGCAACTACTGATTTTTACTGTTGTCACAGTTTCGCCTTTTTCCAGAATGTCATATAGTTGGAATCATATAATATGTAGCCTTTTCAGATTGGCATCTTTCTCATAGTAATATTCATTTAAGGTTCCTTCATGTCTTTTTCATGGCTTGATAGCTCATTTCCTTTTATCGCTGAATAATATCTCATTGTCTGGATGTACCACAGTTTATTTATCCATTCACCTATTGAAGGACATCTTGGTTGTTTCCAGACTTTGGCAATTATGAATAAGCTGCTATAAACATCCCAGTGCAGGGTTTTATGTGGACGTAAGTTTTCAATGCATTTGGGTAAATCCCAATGAGCACAACTGCTAGATTGTGTGGTAAGAGTACGTTGAGGTTTGTCAGAAACTGCCAATGTGTCTTCCAAAGTGGCTGCACCATTTTGCATTCCCACCAAAATGAGTGAGAGTTCCTGTTGCTCCACATCCTCACCAGCATTTGCTGTTGTCAGTGTTCTGGGTTTTAGCCACTATACTAGATGTGCAGTGGAATCTCATTGTTGTTTTAATTTGCGGTTCCCTGATGATGAATGCTATAGAGTAACTTTTCATGTGCTTCTTTGCCATCTCTGTATCATCTTTGGTGAGGTGTCGGTTCGGATCTTTTGCCCATTTTGAATTGGATTTTTCGTTTTCTTATTGTTGAGTTCTAAGAGTTTTCTCTCTATTTTGGATAACAGTCATTTATGGGATCTGTCTTTTGCAAATATTTTCTCCTAGTCTGTGGTTTGTCTTCTCATTCTCTTGACGGTGTCTTTCACAGAGCAGCAGAAGTTTTTAATTTTAATGCAGTCCAATTATCACCTTTTTCTTTCATGGATCATGTCTTTGGTGTATCTAAAAAGTCATTGCCAAATCCAGGGTCAACTAGATTTTTGGTATCTTTTTTTGAAGAAGATTGATGATGAAGATAACCGGCTCTTGATTTCCAATTTGACAACCTCCTACGTACATTCACTGTGTTCCTTATCTTTAAAATAAAGACTAGTTCTTTGAAGCACCTCTTCACAGCCAAGAGGAAGTCTTGCCTCAGGAATTTCTTTTACTTTTTTCTCCTGAATAACAGATCTCTAGGTCTCCCAGCTGCTGCCCAAGTCAAGTGAGGAAATTCTCCAGGAGGGTCTCCTCCACTTCACAAAGAAGCTTCCCAAAATAATTTTCTAACACAGTGACCCTACTTCTCATACTTGTGTTTCTTTTTCAACCTACTCCCATCTGGTTTCTGTCCCATTATTTCTTCTAAACCAGATCCTGCTAAGGTCACCAGCGGTGTCTGTTTTCAGGTCCCCTGGGACAGTTCAGTCCACACCTGCCCTGCAAGCACCACTTTGCCTTTTTTTGTGTAGGTAAAGAAGATTGTCCCTGAGCTACCATCTGTTCCAATCTTCCTGTAATTTTTGTATGTGGCACACTGCCACAGCACGGCTTGATGAGCGGTGTGTATGTCCATGCCGAGGATCCGGGTCCGGGAACCTCAGGCCTCGAAGCGGAGCATGCGAACTTAACCACTCTGCCACGGGGCCAACACCACCACTCTGTCTTCTAAACACACTTCTTCCCTTCAGTAGTCTCTCCCCTATTTGTCCCCATATGTTCTTCTAAGTGAACTGGCCACTCAGCCTCAGTGCCCATTGCAGACTCTCCTCTGCCCCACCTTTAAATGTTGAGGGTCTGCAGGGCTAGGTTTAGGTCCTCTCCTCCTCATCCGCTCTATAAGTGACCACACCTATCCTCGTGTCCTCCTGTCCAAATGTGCAGTGAGGTATCCTGAATTAATACGTGCACCCACGGCATTGATTGTTCATTCTAGACCCATATGCCCAGCAGCCAACAAGACTTCTGCAATTACATATCTCCCAGACACTCTAGAAAGGATATCTTTTTCCCCTCAAAATTATTTGTATCTAAAGCTTCGGATGTAAGAATATTTTCCTTTACTTCTTTTTGTATTTTTTAATAAATTGAGATTTTAAAAATCCTGATAATCTTCTTATGTCTCTTTCATTGTAAGACTGAAAATTTCAATACACAAACTACTGTGTTGTATTTATTCACCTGTGTTTCTTGAAGGCAATTCCACAATCTCCCACTTTGGTACTCTATTCTAACAGATGACGTGAACTGCATGAATGAATGAGTAGATAAATATTACCATCCATTCTTTGATTTGGTTTAGAAAACCAGGGTTTGGATTTGGATTTTAAGGATAAACAGACTCAAGAAGTTTTGTTTGATAAGAATTTAATAAATGAAACAAAATGCAAATGTAATAAAATGGAAAGGTCAACATGTTTTCTAAATTTTAATGCAATATAAAAGCATATATATTTTATATGAAACTAGAAATATAAATATGATAAGATATAAGAATAAATAAATATAAATTAATAAACAATAAATAAAAACATCAGGGCAGTCATCTCTTAGGCACCGATGCCACAGGACCTGAATATTTTTAACATATTCTTGCTAAATACTACTGAGAAATACTTGCTGAGTTAAATTCAATAAAGTCTGTGACTAAAAGAGAAATAGGAGCCTTTTGAAATGACCAAAGACATGTGCAAAGGCAACATGGCACAGTAGTCCAGGAGAATCATTTCAAGCTGACCCCATTCTTAATCTTTCTTGCATGTTTGTCAGTGAAGAGAAGGATCTCATGATTTCCATTCTGACAATCTCCCAGGCACAGTCACTGTATTTCTTCTCTTTCAGGTAGAGATGGAGTCCCCGGAAGTATCTCTTCACGGCCAGTGTAGGGCCCCCAGTTCCCAGGGCAGATTCTTCCTCTCCCGTCTCCTGCACCAAACAGGTGTCCAGGTCTTCCAGCTGCTGATGGAGTCCAGTGAAGAGGTTGTCCAGGAGGGTCGTGTTCCAGGCAGCAGAGGAGCGCTCTGTGTGGAAGAGGTTGAAGATCTGCTGGAGCATCTCATGGAGGACAGAGATGTCATGGGCCTTCTGGAAATGGCTGCCATCTACCATCTCCTGGGGGAACCTGAAGTCTTTTCTGTCCTTCAGACAGAGGAAAGGGGAGATTCTCCTCATTTGGCCCAGAAGCACAAAGTTTTTCCTGCTAACCAGGATGTGCTTCTGAGGCAGGTCACAGCCCAGAGATCCACCAGGGCCATAGCTGAACACCACCAGGGCCATCAGTAGAGAGAGCAGGAGGGCCATAGGGACAACAAGGGTGCTCCTGGCTTGTCTGAGCAGAGTCTCTATGAACCTTGGACCCGAGGTTCTCTGATGACATTCTTTCTAAGCTTGGCCAATAAATAGGGAACACAATAATTTTCATTTTCTAAATATTTCTCTACACTTTTACTTCCTTTTTTGTTTTCATTTATGTATTCTCCATGTGGTCTAAGAAGATGTCATCAATCCAAACTCTTAATTTTGCGATAGAAGTTAAATTTTCCCAGTAAACTTCAGATGGGCCAATCCAAATGGATACTTATCAACCAAATGAGAAAAGACTGCCCTAAAGTCAGAAGTGATGTAGGTATGTCAATACTCTCTCACACACACACACACACACACACACACACACACACACACACAGACTCTTATTCATATATAAATATTATCTTCTCTGTGTAGGACACATTTTCAGCCCTGCTCTTAGGCTCCATTTTTGCCTTCTTACTTTACAGAGGAGGGCGGGCTCCCTCAGCCCTAATGGTCTCTATATTTGTTGAGGGATTTACCAGTCCATCTTTGGCAATTAAGCTCTTTAGAACCAATGAGTGGGGTTTATTTACTGTTTGATTCACTGCAGAGGCTGATGGTTATGATTGAATGAGCTTCTCTGATATTCCCTTGCCTTCTAGAACTCATTCATGCAGGTCCATGTGGTTATGCTTTTGTGGTTCATCATTTTTCACTTATAATTTTTGTACCTTCTTTTCACTCAGTGGCTCAGTGGGCAAGATTTGTCTTGCTTCTCCTGTACGACATTCTAATTCATGATGAAGTGAGAACAATAAAGGAAGTAAAAGAAAGGCAAAGACGCTGGAATTCCTATCATTTTCAAGACTTCAGATTTTTTGTTTCTCATTTCTACTTTCCTAGAAAGTAAAATCTGACAGTTGTCTTGTGGGAAAAAAGAAAACAAATGTAAGTCTGAGTGTCGTGAAAGTGAATAAAGGGAAGTGATATTCCGCTGATGAAATGACATATTCTAAGTTAGCAAAATTCAGTACAGCCAAATTGGGGACCAGGGTATGGCAGAGGGGAGGAATGAAGGCCAATTTTGAATAACACAAAGTAAGGACAATGGCTGCTTCTGCCAGACACTCAAAGACGAACTCCTGGGTCAATGGCCTGCCTACAGGTTTGCAAGACCAGCCATCTGATTTTCTTTCATTTAATCCACATGTGATCAGCTCTGAGGAGAGAAGGAAGAAGTCACACCAACCAGCTCAGAGAGACTGGCCACCAGAACCCCGGTTACTACAACACTCACCCTCTCTGGCAGGATAGTGGGTACCAGTCCTTGCCTGAGGGCTCTACCACCTGGTAAATCCTCTAGGCAATGAAAAGATTGCCTTGAGAAACTAAAAGAAATGGAATTAGTATTAAATTAAACTAATTAGAATTGAAAGAAAGGAATTAGATGATTCCAAAAGATTCTGATCTTAATCTGGATAATAGTAAGGGTGATTAAAAAATAACTGAATTTTTTGCATGCTTATTATGGACTAGCCACTATTCTAAGTTCTTTAAAATATGAATTCAATCCTCACAATAAAAGAGGATTTGGATTACACTCACTGATATAGCTGGCTAGAAATATAAATGTGGAGAGTTGAACTCTTCCAAATGTACCCAAGATCCAAGGGCAAACCATAGGGAGTGTCGATATAATGGCTTGTCTGGAAGAGCCCATTAAAGGAAGTGACGGCTAGAAATGGATGTGGGCTTTATGAACCAATGAGAGGCCACGGCATGAAATCATAGAGACAAGACAGTGAGATGACAAAGAATCCTGAGTTCCACTTCAGATGCCAAAGGATTCTTGTCTAATGTTTTGTAGGCAACACAGGGTGTGGTATGAGTCCACTGAACTGACTTGGTTTCCGAAAAAACAGACCAAATCTCTATTAATAGTTAGAAGGGAATAGATTTTTCTGCCAATTGAATAAAGAGTCTAAGATTTTATGAGTGATTTCTTCAATGAAATATAGTAAAATAACTTTACTAACCCCTTAACGGCAGACACTTGGAAGCCTGTTGATTTTTAACTCTTGAGTTTTCTCATGACTTTAAGAATAAACAAAAAGCACCTGACAATTTCTTTGACTTGCCTCCTTCAGGACCTCACGGATTCCATGGAGCCCTCTTCAGGCAGCCCGCTCTTCTCACTCCCAAGGACAACTCCGTCTCTCACCTCCAGGCCAGACTACACTTCCTGGTGTCTACTGATAGAGTCCAGTGAAGAATCTCTTCTCCTCTCTGTCTTTGCAACCAATGGTTGCGATGTGAGTGCTGAAGAGACTTCAGTATGACCAAGATAGACGAGTATTATGCACTTCCCAGACAGAAGCAGGGAATGCTTTTAAAGGGCTACTTACCAAGGAGAGTCTGCCTTGAGCTCCAGACTCAGCCACACTGTTTAGTATAGTTGTCTTTCTTTATTTTTCTAGCCTCATCCTATTAAAGATTCATAAAATAAAACTGTAAGATTAAAGTAAACATATTATTAAAATCAGCATTAATTGTAAAATGATATTTTTAGCAGTAATATAAGAATGTTCTTTGGTTATTTTTTGACCCTAACCTCAGGAAGGTTTCCAAACTCTAAGTGTACCTTCTCACTGCAGTGTGCACCAACTGGAAAGAAAAGAAAGAAGATTGATCCACCAATGTCCTCTTTCCAATTCCCTAAATTAAATAAATGAATTTTCACAAAGGTCTTTGTTCCTTTTAGAAACTGTAATCTTCCACTGTGCACATTAATAACACATGTTCTGCTGGGGAGGCTCTACCTGCTTGTGGCTAAATGGACTCAAATCCCTGCGTGTGTCCCTCCTATTCAAGCACTGTTTTCTTTTGTTTGTTTTTAAAGGAGGCAGCACCGCAACCCTAAGTTAGGAGATTCCTTGGATTGCATTGGCCCCAGGAATAATTTTCCCTCCACTGTGATGACTTGCTGGGACCAATGGAGGGAAGAGAAGTTTGCAGCTGACACCAGAGTAAACCCTCCTCCCTTCCAGTACTCTGCAGGCTGCTGTGCTGTCAGTGTCACCTTGCTGGGGACACTGCTATTGGCCACGCCTCTGTGACAGAACAATGTGCTCTCAGCATCCACTTCAGTCTTCTCATCCTCAGAATCAGAACGTTCTGGAGAAACACTTGACTAAGTGTTCCCCATTGTATCCTTCCATCTCCTGTGGACCTGCTGAACAGCGAAAGCTTTCATCTCTGTGCTCCTTCCGAGTTCTCAGGTTGCTGCTGACTGTCAGCTCCACGTTTCCTGTGTTTTGGATTTTTGAGCCAATGGGGGTCCTGAGCCTGGTGCTGCCTCCTCCTAGTGGAATCAGAACCTGGAGGCGCCTAAATAGAGACACAGACGAGCTCCTGGAGTCCTTACTGGCTCATCGGGTGTAGACATGCCGGCAGCGCTCCCTCTGGTCTTTACTGTGTTCCCGTGGGAGGCTGGACAGTCTTGACCTGCAGCGCGCAGGTCTGGGCGGACAGAGAGGGGGGAGGCAGGGGCCGGTTCACACTCGCTCCCTGTGCTTACAGGACCCAGCGGTCCCCAGCTGGCGCTGCACTGTGACATCTTGTCACTGCGCCAAGGGATCCAGGGCGGGGACCATGGATGCCTGTGCCCCTTCTCCAGTCGCGCTGCCCAGGCACCTGCCTGTGCTGGGCAGGCGGGTGATTATAGCCCGTCCATGCCAGCTCCGTGAACGCCACCGCTACATCCCTCCTTCCCCTCGTTCTCCAATATTTTGGAATAAGTAACAAATGAATTACTTCTGGATATGAACAGGCTTTGGCTACAGAGATTTTTCAGGATAAGGTGGGAATAGGGAGCCCAATCATACAGTTTTTGCCCATGGAATATAAAAGACATGAAGGACACTTACATGCATATTACTAAATGAGAGAAGCCAATCTGAAAAGGCTGCCTGCTGTGTGATTCCAACTGTATGATGGTCTGGATATGGCAGATCTATGGTGGCAGCAAAAAATCAGTGGTTTCCAGGGGGTGGGTGACGAATAGGTGGACCACAGCGGGTTTTAGGGTAGAGATACTGTAATGGTGGATGTATCACTATACATTCCTCCAAACCCGTAGAAGATACAGCACCAAGAGTGAACCTAAACATAAACTGTGGACTCTGGGTGGTGATGATGTGTGAATGTTGGCTCAACATTTGTAACAACAGTTGCATCTGATGGGAGATGGTGATAATGGGCAGACTATGCATATGCCGGGGCAGGGAGTGTGTGGGGAATCTCCTTCTGCTTTCTGCTTTCACTTTTGCTGTGAACCTAAAACTCCTCTAAAAAACAAAGGCTATTTAAAAAATATATACAGAAGCTCAGGAAATGACCTTCTTCCAGTATGAGGTTTGATTCTTTCATAGAAAGAGCCTTTTTTAATTCTGGAGAAAATGCTCCGAGAGGATAGAATTCTGCGTAGAACAGAAGCCAGGTCTCCGGACTTGGTCTCTGTCTTTATCCCTTTTGTCCAGCAGTGGGCACTCTTCCTTTATAAATATTTTAATATTCCACACAGCAAAATGGATCCAACTTTCTGTTTCCTTTGTGTTACAGCTACTGTTACATCATTGCAACAGGGATATCCTCTCATTTCCAAAAGTATACACAAGGAGAAAAGAAAAGAAGAAAAATGCCTCTCAATTGAGAGTTTCAGAAAAACCTAGAACTTTCACTCAACTTTTCTTCAATTTGTGACTTTGTACTCCTAAGGGGAAATTGACAGCCAGAAACCATAATGGAAAAGAGAGCAGCTGTGTGAATAGGCAGAACAGCCTAATGAGGAGAGCACGCCGGAGGTTTGTACACTGGAAGGAAGGGAATGATGGTGATACGGGAGTGAAAGAATGGGATCCAGGAAAGCAGAGAGGAAGGGGGAAGTGTGCCAGATACCAGGATCAGCAAATGAGTACTATATAAACGTATGTAATACTGTATCTCTTTATAGCTGTATAGTATATATTATGGCATGTATGTGTATTTTATGGTATATATGTACATATTTATATATATATTATATTATTGTGTATATAATTAAATACAATTAATGAGCCACTTTTTCCCAGTTCTGTTTTATAGATGGTCAGCGTTTTGCGACCAGTTACAGAGAGAGGTAGGAGAGTTCACTATTCTCATATAGCTCTACATGAAAAAAGAAGAAATCAGCCACCGTCTGTTAAGCCCTCACTCAGTGGAAGATACTCTGCTAAGTGCTTTGAAATGTTCTAGTTTGTTTAATACTCACAACAACTCTAGGAATATTTCCACCTTTATATTTGAGAAAACTGAAGGTCAGGGAAGTTGAGTGAATTCCCCAGGATCACACATATGTCCTGGCAAAATCTAGGTTCAATGCAGAATCTCATATCACATGTGGTAAATAACTACTTAAGTTTCATCCTGTGAAACCTCAAATTCTCTGTTTTCTTCTTCACTGCTTTCTGGAGATCCTTCCTCCTGGTTTTCTCCTAACTGCGCTGGCTACTCCGTCTCTGTCCACTTTGCAGGCTCTCCTCTTTCTCAGCCTTAAAAGTTGAAAGTTTTTATAAGCCTTATATCATCTTCTCGTTCTACACTCTAGTCATAAGTAACGACATCCATTAGCATTCCCTGCTTTCCAAATATGAAGCAAAAAATTGCAAATTCATATCTCCAGGATGTTCATTGTTGGAGAGTCTACATTCACAGATGCATCTCCCAATGGGACGCCTGTCTTGAGATGTTTCTTGAGGACTTTATAGAGAAGGGTCTCATCCCAGGCAGCAGACGAGCCCTCTGTGCTGAAGAGGTGGAAGATCTGCTGGATCATCTCATGGACCACAGAGACGGCTTGAGCCTTCTGGAACTGGCTGCCATCAAACACCTCCTGGGGGAATCCAAAGTCATTTCTGTCCTTCAGGCAGGAGAAGGGGAGCCTTCTCCTCATTTGTTCCAGGAGCATCAAGACCCTCGTGTTGCCCAGGCTGTGGGTGTGAGGCAGCTCACATCCCAGAGAGCAGATGGAGTGGCAGCTGAGCACCACCAGGGACATCAGGAAGGAAAAGGGCCGTTGGGGATCTTGCAGATGCTGCTGGCCTGGCTGAGGGAGGTGACCTGTGACCCTTGTTCTCTGGATTCTCTGAAGACCTTCTTGTGCATGTGTCTTAAGCAGGGCACATGCGAGTTTCCATTTTCTGAATGTTTCCCTTACTTTCTACGTCTGTTTTTGCTTTCCTTTATGCACTTTCTACATGGGTTTAGAGCAGTGTTTCTCAACCATTTGTTTTTTTCTTCATTGCCTCCTGTCCCCAGAGTCTCTTTATGTTTTTTCTGAACTGAACCCCTCAAGAAAACTTGGTAACACAGATACATGGTATATCTGTTTATTTATTCTCTCTACATCTCTACTTTATACACAGAAAAAGAAAGTGCATACTTTACTCTTTCTATTGAATGCAAGATTAAGAATGAACTAAAATTTTAAGATAAAAGTTAAATTTGAAAGCTACAGACATTTAATTTATCTTAATAACTAAGTTTTCAGAGGGGCTTTTAATGTAATATATTTACTTATATTAATAGCAATGTATCAAATTACATATTCAAATTAAAATTTTCCATGAATACGTCATCATAATACCAATAATAATATACTGAATAATCTTTCAGAACTGCTAAAAACAATTGAAAATTCAAATTAGTTTCTTAACATATACTTTTACGTACATAACTTTTACTTTTGCTTCATGTCAGAAAATAATTTTTAACTTCTCGAGCTGCTAGATACTCTGACAATATTTTTTCCTTTCTGTAATCAACATCTTTATTAATAGTTGTTTAACTTTATAGATTGAATAATGAAATATAAAATATTTGCATTTAATTCTCAACTTCACCTCACACTCAGAAGCACTGAGGTTTAACCACGAGCAGCATCCGCAGAAAGCCAATGGCAGCTCATAAGTAAGTGAAGGCTGCCTCTCATGTTATGACTTTGAGATCAAGCAAACGACGGAGGGAACGTCCTCCAGTGAGCCATCCATTCACCATGGGTTTACAGCATTGCTCTTGCACACATTTTGTGAATCTCCCATGAACTCCATGTCAATGCTTCTTATATGATACACAAGAAAACCCAATGAGAATAGTGAACTAAAGCATAAGATTTTGTTGGACAGGGTTGAGCTTTGGTGTGCCACAAAGCACTGTAATATTTAAAATTTTTCACAACTCTAAGAGTGAATTTTCATGCCCTTAGTAGCAATATCATCCCCAATGAGAATAGGCGATTTAGAAAACATCATCAAGGGGCCAGCCCGTGAGGTAGCGGTTAAGTGCGCGCGCTCTGCTGCCGCTGCCTGAGGTTTGGATCCCTGGCGCACATGGACACACTGCTTGTCAGGCCATTCTGTGGCGGTGTCCTTATAAAATGGGGGAAGATGGGCAAGATGTTAGCCCAGGGCCAGTCTTCCACAGCAAATAGAGGAGGATTGGTATGGATGTTAACTCAGGGCTGATCGTCCTCACACATACACACAAAAAATCATCAATTTGAATCTTTCTTTGTACTTTTTTGCATTAAATCTCAAATTTCGCAAAGAACTTTCAGAGGTTCCAATTCAAGTCTATTCTTTTCAAACAAAAGGAAAACATCTTTGTCCTTAATTCAGAACTGCATAAATATTATTGTCACATGAAGAATTAGCTTTCAGCTCTGATCTTGAATTCTGTTTTACACGTTTTTTTTTTTTTTTTTTTTGCATAGGAAGTTAAGTTCCCTCAGGCCTGTAGATTCCTACTCTTTAAATGGTAGGTGCTATAGTCTAAATGTTGGTTTCCTCCCAAATTCATGTCTTGAAATCCTAATGCCTGATGTGATGGTATTGGGAGGTGGGGCGTTTGGGAGGTGCTTAGGTCATGACAGCCCAGCCCTCAGGAATGGAATTACTGCTCTTATAAAAAAGGCTCCAGAGAGATCCCTGCTCCTTCCAGCTTGTGAGGATGAAAGGAAGAGTCGACAACCAGAAGTGGGCCCTCACCCGAACATGCTGGAGCTGTGATCTTGGACTTCCAGCCTCCAGTACTGTAATCAATAAACTTCTGTTTGTTTAAGCTACCCAGTCCGTGGTATTTGTTATAGCAGGCCGAACCGGACTAAGAAAGAAAGGAAGAGACCATCTTCAGCAAATCAGCTCATTAGTAACTGGACTGTGTCTTATTCACTGTGTTATCCTTGTCACCAGGTCTAGTGTAATCACTCAATAAATAATTTTTACTAAAGCAGTTTCTTAGCTTTCTTCTTCCTACTGGAAGGTGTTCATGACTGTCCAAGCTATTTTGCCTAATCATGGCCACATTTGCTAGGATTATAAGACATGGATAATATTTCCACTCTACTCCTAGTGTCAATAATGCCTACCGAGTTCATTGCTAAAACCACTAGGATTCTATTTCCTTTAAGGTGCATATAGTTCTGGGATTCAATCTGCAAGGGCAGCACGATTTTCAGCCTTTGCCTAGTGCTATATTAAACTCACAAGTATGACCTCATCTCTAATTTGCCCTCTGCTTTGTGATAATAGAAGACAACTAGCCTTGTGTCTTACACAGAGCCTCACAGCTAAACTCACACTCTCCCTGATTCACACAGCTCACAGCAACCACACAATTTACCACATTACTTTTGAGGTCGGCAGTCACCTATGTCCCTCAAATTATCCATCTTGCAGCTGTCTTGCCCTTGTCCAGTATGGACAAAATCCCCAGAATGCATGTGAACTGTAAATAGTCGTGATATAATTTTCCATCCCTCGGAAACTTAGGCTTCAAATGATGTGATAATCTTTAGATGACACTAGTAAAAAGTGAGCCTGTCTATATGAGGATAGAGATTATGGAATGGATTGATTTTTTTAAATAGCCAAGTAAATTTTATTATTCATTATTTTTCATGATTCAATTATAATGTTTATATCATTGCATAAGGAAATGATCTAAGTTCTAAAATGAGCATAGGGATTTGCAAAGTAGACAAGTTTTCTTTCCAAAAAATGTATGTTGCAAAATATGATAAGTTTTAGTAGTTTATCCAGTCACCATGTTGTTATTGGATTTAGGGTTCATTCTAATCATCACACACTGAGAATACAAGGTAAGGGAGAAAACCTAGCCAGATGGTGGGGGTATAAAGCAGAATTCTTTCTCCCTGTGGTGCCTGTACCCTGGAAGGAGACAGAGATGCCAGCTCCCCTAAGACACCCATACATCTTGGCTGTGCCATGAAGAGTACCATAAAGGGACTGCTATTTAACAGTGTCACAGAAGTGCCTGGGACTTCTCACCCTTAGGTTTGGGGGGCACATAAACATTTTAAAATCCTGTGGGTTCTATAGGGCTGAGAGGGGGAGGCAGAGCATCCTGCAGATAATAGGGATGAGCTTAGGGCAAACACAAGAGCTGAAATATTCCTCTGGTTACCCTGACAGCCAGTCAAATTCTAACTTTAGGGCCAGAGAGCACAGGGCACAGAGTACAAGCAGCAGGCGCTCGTCGTTCTAGTTCCACAGCCTTCTGCCTGTCTCTTCCATTTTACTGTGGCTCAGGCCGCATTTATTCTCCTATAAGGTTCAGGTCCCCTTATCATCTCTTACCTTGTATATGCCACATGGCTTCCTTGGATTTTAAATTCCCTGAAGGCAGGGGCCAGAAACTATACTAGTTTCAAGGCACGTTTTACAAAGAACATCTAATAGATACTCTGCAATTCTTAACATGGGTGGTTATACAAATCAAGTTGAAATTAAAACGGCATGTTGACTTTTGTTTCATAAATAATTTATTGTCCAAGGTAAAGGTTTAAATAAATAAATAAATTAATTAAGTCATAAGTTAGTAAAAATTTTCGAGTCTTTAACTGTCCTTTCAAACGCAGTGCATTAGCTGTCAGTCACTGAAAGCGCCTCTGCTGGTGGAAGAACGCCCGAAATCACCGTCAGCATTGTCCGTTCTCAGAGGCACAGGCTGGGAGATCTTCAGTTTTGGAGGTAATCTAGGAGTCCGGTAAGGAAGGAAAAGTTCCTGAGGATTTCCGCTTGGACTGTTGTCCAGGCACAGTGGCTGTACTTCTTGGCCTTCAGGTACTGCACGATCCGTGCGTAATATTTCCTCACGTGCGGAACGGGCGTGTTTTCCCAGGTGAAGTTTTCCTTCTCCGTTATTTCAGCCACGTTTGTCTCCAGACAGTCCATCTGCAGGTCGACTTCCGCATGGAGCCTCTCGACGACGGTCTCATTCCAGCCAGTGCTAGTGAAATTTCTTCTGAAAACACTTAAGGTCTGCTGGAGCATCTCATAGATGACCAACACGGCGTCCTCCTTCTGCAACTGCTGTGGTTGCTCAATCTCCTCGGGGACCTCGAAGTTCATTCTGTCCTCGCGGCAATAGGTCCCATTCAACTGCCGCAGGAGATTCTGACATGCCGAATTGCTGCTGCTTAGTTGGGACCGAAGCAAGTTGTAGTTCCTGGAAAGAGCCACGGTGCAGAAACACAGCAGGAGAGCCATCTGGAGGATACACCTGTTGGTCATGATGAAAACAGGAACAGCGTTGCCTTCTACCACCTCGATGCTGGAGTAGAGGCTTCAAGAGCTTGAGGACGAGTGTCCTTCCTCCATGAGTGTGGGATATTTATACAGACGGTCCTCCACTCTTTCTAGTTCAGAGGAATTTCCACTTTCAGTTCTCCCTTTCTGTTTTCCTATCTCATTGAAATCATTAGTAGTCTCTAAAAGTCTTCTTCTTTAAGCTCCTCTTTTATTTTATATATATTAGGGGAAAAGATAAACTCTGAGGATTTCTAATGTTTTGTAAAGTTTCAGTGAATTGTTCAATACCAAAGGAATGAGCAAGCCAAATCATTTAGAACTCTACTATTACAGGGTTCTTTCATTTGGCAAAGCATTTGTTATTTTTCTGTTTTAGTATTATGAGATTTTGGGGTGGGGGCGGTGTTTTTGTATGAGAATTTTGTTTTTCATAAGAATTAGATTTAATTCCCAATTACACTATGACAAAACAATAAATATATGCAGTTTGTGATTTTAAAAAAGACACCTACTTTTCTGTATCTAAAAGACAATAATGTTCAACTAAGTTGACCTGAATTTTTTTGTAGGGCCTTAACCATACACAGCAAGACATCAAATAGCTTTATCAGCCTTATTTGTTGCCTTATCTGGCAATCTCAACTATCTAGATGATAACTGAAAACTAAGGATTAAGCAATATCTGTAAGCAGACAAAATGGGTGTTACACAGGCCATGCACTAAAGCTCATGGTTCCCTTTATAGGAGGCCTGTGTGACCATTATTGAGGGCCAATGTATTCTTATTGTGTACACATTTCTAGCAAATCAAAATGTCTGATTTTCCATTCCCATGCAAATAGATACCACATATTAGAAGGGGGTCTAGAAGGAAAATGAGAGAAAAAGAAATCCAGCAATCAGGGGATGTTACTGTTGACACAAATGGTCCTATCTCAATAGTTCTGAGGTCGTTTTTTGTGAGAGTGTAGTAACCCATTTTCATAAGAGAAGACTCAGTAAAAAGTAGAATTATGATTTTTACATCCTGTTTATATAGGTGAGGAGATGAGTCATACTTTTTTAATGATTTCAATACAAAAATAAGTTAGAATAACGATGATATTTACAGTAATTATTTTTAGTTTTCAGAAAACCTTGCAATATCTTTCAACATGAATTTACTGAATCCCCACTGTGTGCAAGGAACTATAGCATGAACTTCTACAGATTGTAATCCTCGCTCTCATGGATCCCACAGTTGAGTAGGAGAGAAGAGCATTAATCAAAGAAATACACAAAAGTAAAATGCAATGGTACAGAGAAGACATTCATGGTTCTGTGCGTTCCTGTGCTACAGGGACACAATGTGGCAGCAGAGGTCAGAGAAGACTGCCCTCAGGTAGTGACACTGGAGCTGGAATCAGAAGGCAGGTGAGATGGGAGTGCATGTGCAAAGACCCTGTGGTAGGAGAATGCATGGTAAGGGTAGAGGACAGGACCGAAGGCCATTGCGACCTTGAAGTCAGAGAGTGGTCAGAGAGTGGTCTGAGATGAGCCCAGAGGGCAGGTGGGGGCCAGAGAGCACAGGGATTGTGAGGCCACGTGAAGAAGTTTTTCTTTATCCTAACAGCAGTAGAGGCCATGAAAGGGTTTATGCAGGGTGGAGTAACTTGAAGGTTTTGGAACAAAAAGACTCTCTCTACAGTAAGCAATGAGTAATGGAGGGAGGGCAGATTGCCACAGGCAGAACAGTTAGGGGACTTACCCATATGTTAGACCAGGAGGATAGTGGTGGAGAAGGATAAACTTATTTATGTGAAATCTCTCATTTCCTGACAACACCAGATTAAAATGCTTGAGGAAATTCTCCATCATTTTACAGATAGCTGCATCAGTTCTCTTGGTTCTATGGGTTACGATAACTTCAATAGATGCTTCATGTTGAGGGACCTTACTTCTATTGTACCAAATTGAAGCAAAGGCCGGGAGTGTCTGGGTAAATGTGGATTTATGAACCTGGAGCAACCCTGAGTTCCAGGTTTCCCCTCATCAATAGATTTCCTGTCTTCTGATCTTTACAATATGCTCAACCTTTCTCCCAAATGTCCCTCCATTCCTCGTCCTTCTTCTTCACTGGCTGTATGTAATCAGCTCTCCCCAGACGGGCCTATCTATTGTTGACGTCTGAGGTCTTCTTAAAAACCTACTCGTGCTTGAACTGCACTGATACAATGCCTCCTAAATGGGGTGGAGAGGAAGCAATTTATCTCTCCTTCTAGACTGGGGGAGTGGGAGAGAGCAGCGCGCGCCGTTCATTCCATGAGTGAAGAGTATTGAGAGTTGAGAAGACGCAGCAAACAATCCACGAATACGGGGACGAGATTCTGGGAAGGTGGCAGTGGTGGCAGTGTAGTTTTGAATTTCCCTGAGTCCCTACACCAAAACAGACACTGCAACTAGAAAAAACCAAAACCCCATGTAACGTAAAAAGTGGGTGACAGAACCACAAAATGCAAACAGATGGGGACAAACCACCCATTGCCACAAGACCTGCCTGGTAGTATCGTCCGTGTGGGAGAAAGCAGAGGAAAGCAACGGACCTGAGAACCCCAGCACAGCCGAGAGGTGTTTACTGGACAGCCATCCAGGCTAGTTGGAGAACAGCAGCTGAAGCTGGAAGGGATTTTGCCCAGAGCAATAGCTGGTGAGTGTGAGGGGCCTCAGTATGTTCTGAAAGGCACTGAAATAGTCTAGGATATGAGCAATTTTCACACCCACCAGGCACCGCTCCCTTTTGGGAAAGGGCCCTATACTGGAGAGAAACTGGTAGAAGGAGACTCAAATTTGAGCAGGATAGAAACAACAGAAACAAGGAAAGAAGGCCAGAACAGTGTGGGGTGGACAACTCAGAAAGCAAGCTACCACGTTTTTGCACACTTCACCAAAGCAACAGAAGAGGGAGCTCCGTGAAGTTAGAATAACCACTGACCACTTCTAGAAGTCAGGAAAATAAGCTCCTATAAAATCAAACATCAGCATAGTATTAGGGTTAAGTCTCGTACAAAGTTATTATTAGTAAAAGGCGAATAAGGAGCAGAATAATATCTCTACAGATAATGAAAATATACCAGGAATGCATTCAACACAATACAGACCAAAATTTTAACATAGTGTTCCCAAATGAGTTTAAAAATATTAAGAAATGATATAAAACAACATAAATCAGAATTAGACAAATTCAGAAATGAAGTAATCTACGTAAGAAATAATTAGAAATAAAAGAAAAACCTCTAAATTTTGCAGAATAAGTTGTAGTCAGAAATGAGAAAGTTTTGGGGAAATGTGGCACTGGAGAAAAGCTTCAATCTGGGAAAACATGTTAGTAACTAGAATCCAACAGTACAAAAAAATGGTGTGTATTGATCAAGAGGGGTTATTTTCAGGAAACTGAGGAAGGTTCAATATTATATAGTCCATATCACATTATATGGAGAAGGTTATAAGGTGAAATGACCAAAATCATGAAGAAAACTTGGGTATTTTAAAAATAATATTGGAGTAAGGAAGACCTTTCTCAATAAGATATAAAACCCTGGAACTATAATAGAAAATATTGATAAATATGACTAAAACCAAGTTATAAATTTCAGTGTGGCAAAAACATAAATAAAGTGAAAGAGGAAGAGCTGTATCAGAAACAGTCAGCACACCACGAGGAAGGGATAATTTTCTTCATGCAGAAACAGCCCCTAAAATTAATAGAAAACTTTAAAATAGCCAGACACCAGGAAAAGAAGTATAAGGGCCAATGAAGATATGAAAATCTGCTCAATGTTACTAAGAAATGTAAATGAAACTAGTAACAAGGTAACCAGTTTTCACTAAAAGATTTGCAAAGGGCGTGGAGAAATGGTATTCTAATATACGCTCAATGGAAGTATAAATTTATGCAAGCTTTTTAGAGAGGGGCGAAGACTGTTTTTTCAAAAATGGCCAGAACAATATCCCCCATCCCACGTGATAATCTGCAGTGTGGCTCTGACTCTCTACCCATCAAGAGCTGGGGTCTGCGTCCCTCCTCTTGAATCGGGACAGAATTCTGCAGTAGAAGCCATGTTGTGTCATTTCTGAGGCTGGGTCAAGAAAGATAATGTAACGTCCACCCTTTTAGCTGGAAATCTTGCCCTCGAAGCTGTCTGCCACCATGTAGTGGTCCAATTGCCCTGCACCTGCCACGCTGTGGGAGAGCCCAAACTAGCTCGCAGGGAAAGACCACGTGGAAATTGGCAATATATTTCAAAAATTAACATTTCAAACAATGGAATTGTCCCTTTAATTTGCAATACCACTGCTAGGAGTTTACCTATGGATATTCCTGCTGAAGTATGTGTATATGTATGTATATGTGTGTGTATATATATTATAAATTTATATTATATGAACATTTATGAATGTTCATTGTAGTACTGTCATAGTAAAAACGACTAAATACCCATCAGCAGGGAATTGGTTAAGTAATAGTGTGGTACAGACAAAATGGAATACTACATAGCCATCAGAAAGGAAGATCAGCTGATATGGAACTATATCCCAGATATACTTAATGAAAAGAGCAATACACGTAATAGTGGATATGGTATTATCATTTGTTTTATAAGTTAATAGAAAAATATACACATGTATGTTGATGCATGCATATAATTATTTTCTCTGGGCACATTTGCTCATCTATTATTAGTAGTTACCCTAGGAAAGAATGCTGACGGGAGTGAGGACGCAGCAAGGAGGAAAATTCTTTCCCTTATCACTTGGTACCTTTAGAACTGTTTGTGCCTGAGTTTTTTCCCCATTAGAAAAAGACATCTGGGAGATATAATTGTTAGACGTTTTCATAATTTAGCACACTTTATGTGTTTGAATTTAACGTGTTACTAAATTTTTCACCTTTCTTTTGTTTTATTCACATTTAAATTTTTTCTATAATGAACATATATTATTAGAATATTAAAAGCACCCAGTTATATTCAAAAGCAGGTCTTTTTTACATACAATGCAGCTGTGTAAAAGTATATAGAGAAAAATAATAAAAGGAAATATACTAACATTTTAATAGTGATTGTGTTTGACCTACAAAACTAAAAGTGATATTTTTTCTTTTTCCTTTGTGTGGTTTTCCAACTTTTCAGCAGTGAACGTCTTCTTTCATTATAGAACGTGTTCATTTCATTCTATGTTCTTTCATTATCTCTTTCATTTCATTAATCTACACTAAAAAAAGAATGAACAAGGCCCAGCCTTTCTGGTTATTCTGCTTCTTCCGTGGGTTTCATTCCTTCTGGCCTCTTGACCTGTGCACGCCAGCTCTGAACAGACCCTCAGCCATCTCATGGGTTCTGCACAAGGAGTTTTGGAAAAAGCAAAGGCATCTCTCAGCTGTTCCACTTTCAGATGCCCAGTAAAGTCAGTCACTGAGTAATTCCTCAGGGTGTTTCTCTTTGAAAAGGATCCTTGGATTAGCCTGAATGATCCACGGCTCACAGCACAAAGGCCAATGCAAGGAGTCGCAGAGGTCAGTCAGACTAGAGCTGGTCCAGTGCACTCGGGGACGGAGGTCGTCCCAGGAGTCTGGTCACGGGGGCCTGGCCCTCTGGGGTGACTCGCACACTCGTGTAGAGCTGACCTCCCCAGGTGTGACAGAGGGACTCCTCACCTTCCCCACATCCAGTGGCCTCTGATCCTCCATGCAGAAAGTGTTCATAACCTAATGGAATAAAAATAATAGCGGTGGCGGTAGTAACAGTAGTGTTAGTTACCATATATTGAGCACTTACCGTGAGTCAATCTCTGAATAATCCTCATAGTAAACATTTAAGATGGGTTATTATTTTCTTCATTTTATAGAGGAGGAAACTGAGGTTCAGAGAGGCTAAGTAATGTGCCCAAGATACACACAGCTAATAAGGTAGGTGGATGGCATTCAAACTTGTGCGTTTTCCTGCATACCACAGTTAGAATATGAAGTAGACCAGGCCAGCCCCTAGAGATAGTTACATGGTGCCAACCATGGTGGCAATGGTGACTCTCAAAGGAAAAAGGAATTACAGCTGATCGGAGGATAAAGAGGCTCTCAATGCACTTAGTGCGGGCAGTGTGCCTAATGAAGTGGTGTGAGTTCCACAGGCAGAGGGGACTGTGCTGAAGGTGACATGGTGGAGGGCATTCTAGATCAGCGCTGCCCAATGCAAATATAATGCAAGCCACATAAACATTTTAAAACTTTCTAGTAGCCACATTAAAAGAGTAAAAAGAAACAAGTGAAGTTAATTTTAATAGTATATGTTATTTAACATAATATATCCAAATATTATCATTTCAACATGTAATCAATATAAAATTATTAATGAGATAATTCTTTGTCATACCGTCTTCAAATGTGATGCATATTTTTACATTCATAGTACAGCTCGTGGGACTAGTCAAGTGCTCAACGGGCCGCATGAGGTTAATGGCTACCATAATGGCCAGTACAGCTCCTGGTGCAGGGACCAGCACGAACAGAACCAGGAGCATGGACACGTTTGCTAGGAGCAAATAGAAGGAACTTCAAATTTGTGGACAGGCTGAGTGTTGGGAGTCAAGGGGACTGAGAGTGGAAAAATCGGCTTGAGGTGTCCTGTGGAGGCCCTTGAAGGGCACAGGGTAGCGTTTGTACTGCCCAGACGCTCTCATGACTGCGGAGCTTGAAAACAGAGGCCATGGCTGGGGAATTGCAAGAAAAGGGATGGATGCAGAATAATAAAAAGGGGATTCTTGTTTCTGGTTTCTTCTCTTTGTCCTCTTCCCAGTTCTTGCTCTTGTCTTCATGAGGTGCTTCCTAACACGTCTCTTCCAGTCACCTCAAGAAGTTTGTCCTCTACCCCTTCCCCTGAGGGTCTGGTGGTATTCACTGCAGAAGCCCACATATGAATGGGTTAAAAATCTCTTCTTTTGTAAGACACCGTCTCTTTCGTTTCATTTCTCCTAATTTATCCGAATTTTATCACAAAACCAGGAAAACTCGCATAATCCTGTCTCTCCCAGGGAAATCTCTCTCTTCACCTGGCCTGATGTGTACCTGCATTGCAAAGATTAATGCCCGGGGCCCTTTTCTGGCACTTTTTCCTTTGTTATTTGAAGCCCTTTTTCGCTTCACCCCTGTGTGGAGATTGTTTTTGCCCGTGTCCTCTGCGACCAACTTTCTGTGGTGCAGAGAGCTACTTCCGGTTCCTGTACCAGTTTCTTCTGGTTAATGAGGATTTTCAGAGGCGGACTGACATTCAGAAAGTAAAACTAGGATGACGTTTGTAGCCAATTGAAATCACCGTTTGAACTTGCAGCTGCTTTGCCACAAACCTCACAGAGTAGAAGAGGTTCCTCCTCTTCTTTTTCTATATAGTTCTCTGTGCAAGACAATTATGTATCCAGAAATCAAAATTACAGTTGTCTTCTCCTCCTCATCTCTTCAATTATTTCTTCAAGGAGAAGGGCCCTACAAAAATGATAAATTAGACAAGATGAAGATTATCGAGAAGTTCACGAGCAGCGGCAAAACAGAAATTAAGCCAAAAAACGTCTTTCAGAGATATCTTGAAAGGGGCAGCAAAATCTATATTAAGAGAATATTTTGATACTCTCTTAATTTGATAAAAGGAAGAATTCCCTATTCCTCCTTTTGAAAAAGAGTGTATATAAGAAACATAGCAAATCATGCACAAATCTTAAGAATACAGCTTAACAAATTATTACAAAATAAAAACTTATGCCTACCTTTGTAACCACAAACTAAGAGAAGATGTAAACACTACCAACAGAACAAACCTGCCAATCATTATTCCCTCCGGCCCCATCACTACTCTCCTCCCCTAGCATCACGACTGCCTTTTAACACCGTATATTCTGCCTGTTTTTGAACTTTGTATAAATGTATTCTTTCCTTCACTAATATGTCCGTGAGATTCATCCATGTTGTTGTACGCAATTTGCCGCACGAATGTGTCATACCCATTTAGAAATGCCGCACTGTTTTATCCTTTTCACTACTGATGAACATTCGGGATTTTTTTCCTCCTGACTTTTTGTCATTATAATTAATTCTGCTATGAACACACTTGTATGTATCTTTTGCTGCACTTTTGTACACATTTCTGTTGGGTATATGCCTACGATGACGCAGCTCGGTATAGAATATGCGTATGTCCAGATTTGGTAGATAACATCAAACATATTTCCCAAATGTTTGTACCAATTTCCACTCTCACTGTCAGCATATGGAAGTTACAACGGCATGACACTCTTGTCAACCCTTGGTATTGCTGGTCTTTTGAATTGTAGCCATTCCAGTGGTGTATAGTGATATCTTATTCCAGTTTTAGCTTGTATTCCTTGATTATTAATAAGGTTCAGTATATTTTCATATGTTTATTGGTCATTTGGATAGTTTCTTTGTGAGGGGTCTGTTCAAATCTCTCGCTGACTGTCTCAGATATTTTTTTCATTATCTACAGATGATGTAATTGTGTACATGCAAAATACAAAAAAAACTATAGATAAATTGTTAGATTTTCAAAATAAATTTGGCAAGGTCACTGAGCACAGGGTCTATATTAGAAATCAATTGCCTCTTTACTAGCAACAAAAAATGGAAAATGACATTTAAAAATGATACCATTGACAATAAAATAAAAAGTCTACTACTGAGAAATTGTCGCAGCCAAGAGGAACCTAAGAAGACAGGACAATTAAATATAATGTGGCATCCTGAACGTGATCTCAGAACAGAAAAAGAACATTGGGTAAAATCTAGGGAAATATGAATAAAGTAGGGACATTATTTTTTTTTTAAAGTAGCCTTGTCAGGTCAAGGTCAACTTCATCTTTTCCTTGGCCTCTAAGTACAAGCCTATACTTAAATTTTTGATTCAAATAAGGTGGCCAGAAACGAGTGAAAAATATTACATAGTTTTTTCCCTTAAGTCGAGACTGATTTTTTTCACCTTCAACACCAATGAGGGTCAAGCAGCTTCTCCCACTTGTTCTTTTTGTCAGTGAGCAAGGGACATTTAAGTACGTGGTGGGCTGGCCGCATCATTAACAAGGGCACTCAGAGTCTGCAATAGGAGGCTGCCTAGGCCAGCCTTCCCCTGAGACACACACATTCATGTATCAAATAAATATTTAGCAAATATTTATTAATCAATTCATAAAGAAAAATGGTGAATCTTGCCATTTTATTGGGCTTTTTCAAAACGTCTTTTAATAAAGTTTTACTGTTGGATTGACTGTATGTCTTGCACGTTCTTTGTGAGGTTTATTCCAAACATATTTTATACATTATCATCATTATTACAATTATGAATGAAATGATTTTTTCATTGCATTTTCTAATTTTGAAGGGGCTAACTTTTCATTCCACACACACACATATATGAAAGTTACTAATTTTATTTTGTATCTGGGGAACTTCGTAAACACTATGTCTAAATGTTTTTTGTTGATTTTTCAGATTTTTAGATAAACAAATACATTGGATGCAAGTGAAAAAATTAAAGGACTGAAAATACCAAGTGTGATGACGATATGGAGCAACAAGGACTCTCATCCGCTCCTGTTAGGTGTGTAAATTTGTCCAACCACCATGGAAAACATTAAGGCTTTATCTAGCAAAGCTGAAAACATGCATAGCCTATGACTCAGTACCTATACTCTTAGGAATTACCCTGGAAAAAAATCGTCCAGCTATGCCTCAGGATATATGTACAAGAATATTCATTGCAGTGCTAGTTATAATAGTCCCAAACTAGAAACATCCCAAATATCCCTTAAAAGCTGTATGGTTAAATATATTGTAGTCCATGCATCTAATAGGATCATAAATAATGACAGAAATGAGAACTACAACTATATGCACAAACAGGGATAAAACTTACCAACATAATGGTGAGTAAAAGAAATTAAGCTCAAAAGAATACATATTCCATTTATATAAAGTTTAAAAACAGGGGAAACCAGACTGTATGATTTGGGTAAAATTATAAAGGAAAGTGAGGAAGTGATCAGCATAAAATTCAGGATAGCAGTTACCTCTGGTGGGGAGGGATGGAGTTGTGTCCAAGAAAGGGCACATGGGATGGTGATGGTGGTGAGGCTTCCAGAATGTTGCAACAGTTGATTGTTTTTATCGGTTGGTGGTTACATGAGTATTTGCCTTAATTATTCATTAAAATTTATACTTATCTTTTGTACATGTTTGTGTATGAATGTTATATTTCACAATAAAAGAAGGTTACTAAATAAGAATCAAAGCTGTAAATGTATACTTACTCTTATCTAAATATTTTAGCTGATAACCCTGAACAGTATCAACGGTATCAACCACGAGAGTATGTTTTCCCATACTTCTTGGCTTTCTAAATTATAAGGAAAAGAAGCAGAATTGGAAAATAGGTAGAAGATGAACAGAAATTCAAACTCACTGTGGGCAGTAAGTATCCTTTCAACCTTGTATAATGATGATATATATACGTGATTCTCAAAGTGTAATATGAGGGTCCCTGGGGTTCCCAGACACTTTCGGAGGACTTCAAGGTCCTCCATTTCGTAACTACATGTCTGTGCGAGACTGGATTTCCTTCAAAGGCTTGAAACAAAACAACATATCACAACAGATTGAATGCAGAGCAGATTTGACAACCCAGATGTCTTCTAGTAAGCCAGACGTTCAGGAGATTTGAAAATCTTTAAAACACTTTCATTACATTTTTTTTTGTTTTGGAAAATGTAGTTATTTTTCATAAAAACAGGTTTCTGGGGGCTGGCCTGGTGGCACAGTGGTTAGGTTCGTGGGCTCCACTTCGGTGGCCCAGGGTTTGCCTATTGGGATCCCGGGTGCAGAACTACACACTGCATGTCAAGCCGTGCTGAGGTGGCGTCCCATACACATGGTGGAGCAAGATGGGCACAGATGTTAGCTCAGGGCCAATCTTCCTCAGCAAAAAAGAGGCGGATTGGCAATGGATGTTAGCTCAGGGCTGATCTTCCTCACACGCACACACGTAAAAAACAGATTTTTGTGTTAAGTTGTATGAGTTTCTTTTTGTTATTTTTAGAAGAATAAATATCTAAAATATTCTCAGCTTTAATTTCCAATGTGGTAAATATCAATAAATATAACTTCCATAAGGACGATGTCTTTGGGGATCTTTATAATTTTTAAGAGTATCCGTAGGTCCTGATACTAAAGCATTTGAAAACTGCTGATGTTGATAATATTGGCAAGTACCTATTTGGGTGGCTAATTGAGGATGAGTATTACGGGTTTATAATAACGTTAATCTCTCTCTTTATTGGTTGTTTTATTCAAATCTAAGAAGAACAAATGTGATATTTTTCCAGACCTTTGGTAGTTACTGTGGAGTGAGATTATACTGGAGTAAAGCCCACTGGATGAGGATGGGAGGTAATGAAGACACAGGAAAGGAGAAGGAACTTGTTTCGAAAACAATACTCTCCACAATAATAAAATGAATGGTAATCTCACCAAAATCCTAATTTCACTGGAGAAGTTTTGCTCGGCAACCTAGAGAATTCCTATGAAACTGGAACCACGTGGAAAAGCTGTCTTCAGTGGGAAGGAAGAGTCCGACTCCCCTAGTCTTCCACCTGCTGTCTCACCCTCATCCTCCCTCAGTGCCCGAGGCTGATTCTACCCAGGCTGGGGTTTCCCCATAACCACAGGCCAGCAGCTGGTGATGTAGCGAATCAACCTTCAGGCCTCCTACCTGGTGTGAAGAGGCGGAATGTGCGGCTGAGGCCTATGTGCCCTGGTTTCAGACTCTTCTCTCTTCTTTTTCCGTTTCCCACATCCTGGATGTCTTGTCACAGGCCTTTGACGAGACTCATTCCTCAGTTTCCTCCTGGTCACCTCAGGATCCAACTGGGAGGAAGCCACTGTGCTGCGGGTCCTGCCTCACTCTTGCTAACTGCACCTCGCGTCCAATACAGACAAGCAACCAGAGGCTCCTACAGTCTGTGCCCCCTGCCACACTTGGAATGCTCCCATCAACAGGTTGGTGGCCCAGGGACACACAGGGGCTGCCTACCCAATGTCTCCCCCCATTTGCTGCCAGGCCTCCCCGTGCTGCTGGAGACTCCAGATAGGCCGGCTCAGACACAGATGCCAGGCCCCACCAAGCCTGGATTTACTCTTCCCTTCAGATCCCAAGCTGTTCTCTGAGCTGCACTTATTTAATTCTCACAACCACTCTTAGGGTAGGTTGAGCCAGGCCTGAGGTTGAGAAGAGGGTTAAACAGGCAACACGTGTACAGCAGCTCCTGAATAAGCATCAGCACCCGCCCTCTGCTAACACGTGGGCGTGTCTTATAGTCTAAGTTCCGTCTGAGTTTCCTGTCTCTGAAGCAGTTTCTGGATCGTCTTTAAAATGAAAGAGCCAAAAGCAAAACTTCCTAAATAATTGAAACGTACAATTACGTTTCGTTTTGTTGCATCATCAGGGATTGAGTAATGACCCGAGGGGATGCAGAAATAACAGCGAGCTTGAGGCAGCAAGTGAAAAGGAAACTAAATGCTAGTAGTCAGACTGGATTTGAAGAATGAGGCTGAGCTTCCCCTCTGGCCTGGTGGCTTGGCTGAGTCGAGCTCACTGAATCTTTGCAGAGCAGAGGATTCCTCTGGCTGCCTGCCAAGATGCCTGTGTTACTCTGGTGGAAACTTTTATCCCCTGAACGTGAGGGGGAAACAGGAAACCGATGTGGGAAGGTGTGTCCTCGTAGACAGCTGGTGTGTGCCGAGGAGAAATGGCTCTGTCTAGAACTCCAGGATATTTGCTGTGACTCACTTGGCCCCGTCACCCAAGGCAATGGCTATTTCTCCTCTCCCTTGTGCCGTGGTTGAGCTGGCACAGAAGAGACTCCTGGACAGCTCTCTTGGAAGCCCCTCATCTTCCTGCCCACAGACCTAGAACATCAGGGAATGGTCTTCTAACCAGATTCAAATAGAAGAGCTGCCATAGAAGGAGCACTTACTAAGGGCCTGATACCATTCTCAGCATGTTACATAAATTGAAGCAATAATCCTCAGCACAGTTTTCTGCAGTGGTACTACGATTATCTTAATTTTACAGATAAGGAAACTGGACACAGTGAGGTCTCTTTTCCTTTCCTGTGTTAAGAAATTTACCAATTGTATTCTGAGCTCCAAGTTTTAGCAGGAACATTCAAGGCCTGGTGTAACGTTCCCATCTCTTATTGCTAGATCCGCTGTAAGGACAGAAACTTGATCTTGTTCCTAGCTCTTATTTCTTATTCATTTCTTATTATTATACAATGTCCGATTTTGCCAACCCTTTGGTTTAGCTCTTGCTTCCAAATGGCACATCTCTGGCCCTCCTCCCATTGTCCAATTCTTTAATGTCTTTCCATATCTCTCTATCAGTTCTAAAGTACCAATGATTGATGATGTCTCTCCATTTTACCACCCCTCGCCCCCGGGCCTATGGCTCTTTGCAAATACAGCACTTCCATTAGAACACTTACCACTCTGTTCTGTAATTGACGGTTAATTTTTTCTGTCTGTTCCAGAAGATTAGACTTTTTGAGTCTGAACTTTGTATCCTCAGTCATTATCACAGTGTCTAGCCCATGGTCAGAACTTAAGTATTGTTTATTGAATAAAGACTATGCTAGGAATATGTGCTTTGATGAGCTCCTGACTGTCAAATTGCAAGGGGTTGTCTCAGCACTATTTGCTGAGAGTCCATTTCATAAGTTCTCTTGACAAGAATTCAAGCACCTGCCACATCCATGAGCACATTGCTAGCAATGTGAACAAAGGAAGACAAATAAAACTCAAACTAGAATACAATTTTGATAAGCTTTAGCATACAAGTTTTGATAAAACTTAAATATTGTTTTAGACAAGTTTAGCCCCAATGCATGAGAGTCTTCTTGCTACTTCTGAGTCTCTTTTCTGCATAGTGTTGCATCCAAAAGAAATAGAAATCCATCCTCAAAAGTCTTTAAAGAGCAGTATAGGTCTTCACTGACATGTCTTGAAGAGACAGCAAAGTGGGAAATTATATCATAGAACTACTCACTAAAACATATTTAGTTCCTATTTTAACAGGGTATGGAAAGAGATGGAAAGCTATTCAACTCATTTTACAAGGCTGTTATAAACCTGGATAACAAAATCAGAAGAGAAAATCATGGGACATTTTTATTTATAAACATGAAGATAAAAATACCACGTTAACTCAGACTCAAAGGTGAATTAAAAATAAACAACTAGGGGCCAGCCCAGTGGCGTAGTGGTTAAGTTCTTGCACTCCGCTTTTGCGGCCTGAGCTTTGCAGGTTCGGATCCTCGCACAGAACTATGCACAGCTTATCAAGCCATGCTGTGGCAGGCAACCCACATATTAAGCAGAGGAAGATGGGCGTGGATGTTAGCCCAGGGCGGATCTTCCTCAGCAAAAAGAGGAGGATTGGCAATAGATGCTAGCTCAGGGCCAGTCTTCCTCACCAAAACAAACAAACAAAAAATAAACAACCAGAATTTATCCAGGCTATTAATGATAATTCAAGATGAGAAATTCTGTTCCTGTAATTTACTGCGTAAAAAGGAGAAAAACCAAAAACCAGTCTCAATGGTTGCCCCGAAACGCTGGATTAATGAAAAAGCCATATCTTAGCCTACTGAGGCTTGAAGAAGGAGCTTAAATCTGATCACTGTTATTACATCTATTAGGAGTGCTTTCTGTTGTAACTAACAGACAACTCAGTTAATAGAGGCTAAAAGAATGAAGGCAGCTGTGTATCCCAGTTTGGAAGTCTGTTAGGGTGATGGTTGCAGGGTTAGATCAGCCAGTCAAAGCTGCGAGTGTGCAGGACTTGCATCTCTGTGACTCTCTTGGTCTTACTGACGGGCACAGGACAGCTCCACCAGCCCCAGGCATCAAATCCCTACAAGGGCGTCCCCAGCAGGGAGAGAGGAATAAGAGCTGACATTCTTCCTAAAAGTTCCCTGCAGACTTCCCCCAAATCTCATTGTCTAGAGTTGTGTCACGTGACCATATCTAGCTTGCATTTGTCTCTCCCTCTCTACTTTTGTTTATAGACTTAGACCTAAAGCGGCAAGGAGAACCTGTAAGAATACGACACAGGGATTATGCTGTTTTTCAAATGACTAGCTAGTTGCCCCAACACCCACTTTTTCCACTGGTTTGAAATGCCACTTTTATTCTATGCAAAGGTCCACTGAATTAAATTGTGTTACCCTTGACCTCTATTCAGGTTTTTTGAGTGATTTGTCTATTCTTATCATAATACCACTTGGTTTCAATTTCTTTAACATTAGAGAATCATTTGATATTTGAAAAGTCAAGTTCATCTGTTTTTTTCATCCTTTCTCAGATTTTCTTGTAAATTATTTCTTCTTGACACATTTTACAGTCAGCTTGTAGGTTTTATCTAAAAATCTTGTTGAGTATGGATTAGGAATGCATTGAAATTACACAGTAACACACAATGCAGCAGTTAAAACGAATGCAGTAGATTTTTACATACTAATAGAGAGAAGTCTCTAAGATCTGTTACTAGGTAAAAAAAAAAAAACAAATTAGAGACTGATATATATGGAGTAATAATATTTATGTAACACACACTCAATATTTCTGTATGGATAGATTTACTAAATACATGGGAAGATGTCTAGAAGGATACACATTAGATTATCAGCAATGTGGGATTGAGGTGGATCCTCCAAGAGGTCAAGGGTGGGCTTTTTACTTGAATGAATTGTTTGAAAATTTAACAATGATAATATATTCATGTGTATTTTGTAAATATAAATAAACTTAAGAAATTCTTTAACCACCATTCCACTTTCTGTATCTATGAATTTGACTACTCTAGGTACCTCATATAAGTGAAATCAAACAGTATTTGTCTTTTTGTGACTGGCTTATTTCAATTAGCATAATGTCCTCAAGGTTTATCCATGCTGTAGCACATGTCAGATTTCCTTCCTTTTTAAGGCTGAATAATATTCCATTGTATGGATAGACCACATTTTGTTTATCTATTCATCCATCAATGGACACTTGAGTTGCTTCTACTTTTTTGCTAGTGTGAATAATGCCGCTGTGAACATGAGTGCACAGATATCTCTTATAGACCATGCTTTCACTTTTTTGGGTGTATACTCGGAAGTGTAATTATTGGATCATATGGTAATTCTATTTTTAATTTTTTGAGGAACTTTCTTAATTTTTCCATTGTGGCTGCACCATTTTACATTTTCACCACCAGAGCACAAGTGTTCCAATTTCTCCACATCCTCGCAAACACTTTTTCTTTGATAGTAGCCATCCTAATGAGTGTGAGGTGGTGTCTCACTGTGGTTTTGATTTGCATTTCCCTAAAGATGAGTGATGTTGAGTATCTATTCATGTCCTTGTTAGCCATTTGTATATCTTCCTTGGACACATGTCTGTTCAAGTTGTTTGCCCATTTTTTAATGAAGTTGGGGTTTTTTTTGTTCTTGTTATCTATGGAAGACTTTTAACACCCTTTTGTCCCCCCAAAGTCTTGTCCTTTGGCTTTTGAGACATTGTGGGGTGGGTTCCCACTCAGTTTCTCTGTATCTTTGACCAGTTCTTTCTCCCCAGCTCCTGAAATGTAGAGGCTTTAACAAAAGATCAAGGCATCTGAGTTTCTTCATATAGTTACTACAACAAACTCAGAGGTGAATAATAATTTATTGAGTAACTACTATGTGCACAATTAATAACAACAACAATAACAAATATCTCACATCTGAGTGATTCCTATGTGCCAGGTATTTTGCACCCATGACTCATTACCTCATAAGGCTATGAGGTTAAGCATTATTATTAACCCCATAATACAGCTGTGAAAATAGAGCCACAAAAAGTTCAAGCAACTTGCCCAAGGTCCTGCAGTAGACCATGGAAGAGGCTAAGAAGGGTTCTTGGCTGCAAGAAACCTATGTCCAAAGGAGAAGACAAGACTAGCATGCTACAGAAAATTAGAAATAATGGGGTATTCATAAAAACACTAATTACTATGTGAAGACAACTACTAAATATATAGATTTAATTTTTCACTTCTGTTAACAATTTTCAAGACCTCCATGCACTGCGCTGCAAACAGGATGAGATGTTGTGAAAGGGGAAGTCATGATAATTACTCCAAAGGACCAGTTACTCAGCAATCATATAAATGTTCCTCTGCCTAAAGTTCTGGAGTAGGTGACTGGGGTTAAAAGGATCTGATACTTCCCTGCCCTTAGGGAACTTAAAATTTTTTGGGAAGACATGAACATGGAAAATAATTAGAGTAATAAAAGATCATCTAGGTCTACTAACCATTTTAAGGTGTACAATTCCGTGGTATTTACTACTTGCACAGTGTTGTGCAACCATCACCACTATCTAGTTCCAGAACTTTTTGTTCACCCCAAAGAGAAACTTCATACACATTAAGCAGTTGTCACTCTGCATTCCCTCATCCTCCCCAGCCCCCGGCAACCACAGTCTGCCTCCTGGCTCTACGAATTTGCGTATTTTGTATGTTTCATATAAATGGAATCATACAGTTAGTGACTTTTTGTGTCTGGCTTCCATCACTTTGCATAATGTTTTCAAGGTCCATTCCCATTGCAGCGATTGCCAGTACTTCACTCCTTTTTATGGCTGAATAATATTCCATTATATGGGTATACCACCATTTGTTTATCCATTCATCCATCAATGGGCATTAGATCGTTTCCACTTTTTGGCTATTGTAAATAGTGCTGTTGAGAACATTTAAATACAAGTATTTGTTTGAATATTTCTTTTCAATTCTTTTGTGGTATATAACCTAGAAGAGAACATTTTCATAACACAAAAATTTATATAACACAAAAAATTACCGTGTGATTCATACCATTCTGGATCATATGGTAATTTTATGCCTAACTTTCTGAGGAACCAACAAACTGTTTGCCACAGAAGCTGAAACATTTTACATTCTCACCAACAATGTGTGAGGGTTCCAATTTCTCTATATCCTCACCAGCACTTGGAGTTATTTTCCATTTATTTGATTACAACCATCTTAGTGGATGTGAGGTGGTATCTTATTATAGTTTTTATTTGCAAGTCCCTAATGATTAATGATGTCGAGCACCTTTTCATGGTTTTGTTGGTCATTTCTGTATCTTCAGGGGCCTGTCTCCTGATCTTCAGGGGCCCATCTTGAACATCTATTCAACTCCTTTGTCCATTTTTTAAGTAACTTGTTTGCCTTTTTATTGTTCAGTTGTAAGAGTTCTTTATATATTCTGCATACTAGACCTTTATTAGATACATTATTTGCAAGTATTTCTCCCATTCTTCAGATTGCCTTTTCTCTTTCTTGATAATGTCCTTTGATGCACAGAAACTTTTAAGTCCAATTTATCTATTTTTTTCTTTTGTTGCTTATGCTTTCAGTGTATTACCTAAGAATCCATGGGCAAAACCAAGGACATGGAAATTTATCCCTATGTTTTCTTCTAAGAGTTTTGTAGACTTAGTTTTTACATTTAGATCTTTGATCCATTTTGGATTTTTTTCAGTATGGTATGAGGTTAAGATCCAACTTCATTCTTTTGCAATGTGAATATCCAATTGTCCCAGCACCATTTGTTGGAGAGACCATTCTTTCCCCATTGAACGGTCTTGGTACCCTTGTCAAAAATCAATTGACCATAGATGTATAGGTTTATTTCTGGATTCTCAGTTCTATTCCATTGGTCTATTTGTCTACCTTTCTGCCAGTATCACACTGTTTGGATAACTGTAGTTTGTAGTATCTTTTGAAATCAGGAATGTGAACCTTCCAAGTTTGCTCTTATTTTTTTTAAGATTGTTTTGTCTATTAGAGTCCTTTGCAATTCCACATGAAATTTAGGTTTGGCTTTCCCATTTCTGCAAAACTGGCCATTGGGATTTAGTGAGGGATTGCATTGAATCTGTAGATTGCTTTGGGCAGTACTGCCTTCTAAATAATCTTAAATCTTTCAATTCATAAATATGGGATGTCCTTTCATTTATTTAGGTCTCTGTTATGTACCGAATTGTGTTACCTCAAACGTTATATGTTGAAGCCCTAATCCCTAAAGTGACTTATTTGGAGATAGGGCCTTTGAGGAAGTAATTAAGGGTAAATGAGATGGGGCCCGAATCTGATAGGTCTGGTGTCCTTAGAAGAAGAGGAGAGACACCAGAGGTCTCTCTCTTTCTGTGTTCACAGAGGGAAACCTATGTGAAGACACAGCAAGAAGGTGGCTCTCTACCTGCCGGGAAGAGAGGCCTCACCAGAAACCAACCCTAATCACACCTTGCTCTTGAACTTCTAGCTCTCAGAACTGTGAGAAAATAATTTCTGTTGTTTAAGCCACCCAGTCTGTGATATCTCGTTATGGCTGCTTGAACTGACTAATACCGTATTCTTTAATTTATTTTAGCAATGTATTGTAATTTTCCGTTACAATCTTGTGCCTCCTTAGTTAAACTTATTCCTAAGAATTTGATTCTTTTTGATGTTATTATAAATAGAATATTTTTTCTTAATTTCCTTTTTGGATTGTTCATTGCTAGTTTATAGAAACACAACCTAGTTTTTGCATGTTGATCTTGTATCTTGTAACTTTGCTGAATTCGTTTATTAGCTCTAATAGTTTTGTGTGTGTGGATTCTTTAAAATTTTCTAAAATAAGATCATGTCATTTGTGAATAGAGAGTTTTATTTCTTCCTTGCCAATTTGGATGTCACGTGTCCTTCACTTTTATAGGTGGTCACCATCAGTCACCTGTACTAGCACTTACTGACCTCTGTCCTTGGATTCTTTTTTATTTTTTTTAAGATTTTATTTATTTTCCCCCCAAAGCCCCCTAGTAGATTGTTGTATGTCATAGCTGCACATGCTTCTAGTTGCTGCATGTGCGACGCGGCCCCAGCATGGCCGGAAAAGCGGTGCGTCGCGCGCCTTGGATCAGAACCCGGGCCGCCAGCAGCGGAGCCTGTGCACTTAACTCTTAAGCCACAGGGCCGGTCCTGTCCTTGGATTCTTTGATGTCTCCTCGCAGTCTGGTGAACGGTCGTTTGCTTCCTGGTATCTTCTCCCATCTAATCAGGATTTGACACAAAATTCTGCCAGACACTAATCAGAATCCATTTCAGATTTAATACTAATGATTCTGAGTCTGAGAGGTGCTAGTGTGTCCATTCTCTTTATTTTTCAAAGATATACCACTTGCTAACCTCACTTTTCTTCTCCTTAGGCCAGCTGTCTAGAAGACTATAAACAACTTGAGTACAGGGTATAATCTTATTCAACTTTGTACTCTAGCACCTAGTGTCCCACCTAATGTATAGTACAATGTAGGAGTTCAAACAATATTTGTTAAGTGAATAAGAATAGTGATGATAAAAAAAATTACAACTAATTGGCAGAGGGGAGTTTTGAGAGTCAAATAAAATAATAAATATGGAGCCATCGTGGAAAATAAAAGTGTATTTCAATGTGCATTATGATTAAATTAATTTTGATTAGAGGGATACTTCCTTCTATTCTGTGCTTGAAATATTTAGAATACAAGAATAAGAAATGAGACATCACGACTGGTCAAGAGTCGAAAACTTACTCACCCTCCCTTCCTCAGCCTTCTCCAAGGTTCTCCAGTGTCCACATGTCTAGATTGACTTCTCTTGGTTTAGGTGGTTCACTAACCTTGAAGCACCTCCAGTTGTTGGAGGCCCCGAGCGGCTAATGGTGTCCATGCCCTAGGTTTTTGTCCTCAGATCTCCCTTCCACCTCTAAGCTATGCCTTAGGGAATCGTATTCAATCCCTCCTCAAGATGTCCACTGTGCTATGACCGTTGCTGGGCTCCACCTATTCCCTCTTCACTCAGGAACCTTGCTTAGGTTACTTAGTGGGATCAGGCTTAGGGTGAGGTTTTTATACAAAAAGTCTGTGCAAGCAAAATTGGTTTTTAAAAATTGCTTTTATTTCCCATAACTTAAAAATGAACAGCAGTTGTGGAAAAAGTATAATACTAAACAAGTGTCATGAACAACAAATATTTAAATACTATGAATAGCATAAATATTACAAATAATTTAAATAAATAAATTTACAAAAGTTTTTTCAGCTAAAGCAAACGGATTGTGCATTTCTCTGTTCTAAACAACTTCTTCTAACTTACAACACAATATAATTTTATGATAATCCCATACATTGGCTATTACTTATTTTTCATCTGGCATGAAAATAGGGATGCAGATTGCACTTTGAGTCTTAGAAGATAGCCATTTAGTGGCCAGATGAACTGTTTTCAGACTCAGTGTCCGCTTTATTTCCCGAGTTTCCCTGTGAGCTTGTTCATGAAGAGGAAGCACCTTCTGATTTCCACCCTGACCACCTCCCAGGCGCAGGCGCTGTGCTCTTTCTCTTTCAGATACAGACTGATTCTGTGGAAGTACCCCTTCACAGCCAGCCTGGAGTTCTCACTTCCCAGGGGTGACTGTTGCACCTTCGTCTCCTTCCCCAAACATGTCTCCAGGTCATCCAGCTGCTGATAAAGTCCAACGAGGAATTGGTCCAGGAGGGTGTCATCCCAAGCCGCAGGAGAGCCGCTGGTGCCGAAGAGGCGGAAGATCTGCTGGAGCGTCTCGTGCACGACAGCCGCGGCTTGCGTCTTCTCAAGCTGGTGCCCATCCACAAGCATCTGCGGAAATCTGAAGTCAGCCCTGTCCTTCAGACACGACCGAATGGAGATTCTCTCCATTTGACTCAAAAGTGTGAAGGCTTCCTCATTGCCGTGGCTCAGAGGCAGGTCACAGCCCAGAGGGCAGGCGGGGCTGGAGCACAGCATCACCAGGGCCAGCAGCACAGAGACTGGGAGGGCCATTGGGAAGCCGGAGGATTCTGCAAGACTACCTGAAGGGGAAGTCGCAGCAAGTTCTGAGGACTTTGGGCAATGAGTACCTTTTAAATAGTGAGTATAGAAACTTTCATTTTCTGGGTTTTTCCATTTTTTGTCCTTTCCTTTCCCTTTCTACTTTTTTTTTTTTTTACCAAGTCAATTAAAAATGTGCACTTATTGACACGAGTGCCTAGACTGAGGAATCCAAACTACATGTGCCAATGCAATATCTACACAATATTACAACATAGTTTCCACACCTCCTAGATTGTTCTTGGGGAGAAAAGCCTAGATTAAGTCAGAGAAGGAAGAAACATTCATATAATAAATGGTGGCTTTTCCAGGTCAGCAGGAAATATAAAAGCACTTATAAGAGAAGATTTTTCATATTTTTTCTGATTTTTCTGATCTTTTCCTTATTTACACTTTTCGTCCTTCTTTAAAAAATTTCAACTGTATATGTATCTTAAAGATATCCCCTGAGTTGATCTTAAACTCACTGAAGACATTGTTTTGCAGATAAGATTTGTCAAAAATAAATTATGGTGCACTTATGGTCTGCCAGGCAATTTCCTAGGTGCTGGTTTCCCTAAAATGGTCAAGTTTGCATGTGTGTGAGTCTCTCGGATCTCTACCAAGTACAACCTTCCCCAGTAAAAACTCTGTCTTTGTCATTGTGCAGTAATGCAGATAATCTCATCTCTTTAGATACTCCTTTGACAAGTACTATCCTACCACATGCTAAGGGATAATGGGGCTGCAATGGTATTCAAAGCTTATGATCACATGTTTTCACTGAATCTGTAATATACAGATTATTTTATTAATATTAATGGCAGCAATCTTTAATTATACAGTCTCTCAGCAAAATGTTTTACAAACATTATTTCACTCAATCTTCACAGCTTCCCTATGAGATAATTACTATAGTTATTAACACTTTGCAAATGAGGAAATGGAAACTCAGAGAGGTTACTTAACTTTCTGGAAGCCTCGATTTATTCCCTAAGTGGTATTTAGCTCTACACTGTTCTGCCTCCACGTTACCCCTCATTAACCTGAAGCATTCTCCTTTAGCTACACTCTGTATGCTTGTAATTACGTAATCCATCTAACTATTTGTTTGACATCCGACTACCCTAACAGACTGTAAGCTCCCTGAGGATTGTAATGCCATATCTCGAGTGTCCAGCAAGGTGTCTGTCACAGAGGAGGCACACAGAGGGCTCTCTGTCCCACAGCAAGTACAAAAATGACTACATGTTCCAATGAGGGAGTAGGCCTAAAATTTGGGGGGACAGTGTCAGAAAATGATAGTCTTCTAAAAACAAAGATATTAAGAATAAGTTTTGAGTGGATGCTTTAACCTCCTGGATATTTTCCGCAAATATCTGAGATGGGAATAGGAAGTTTCAAAGAAACAGTAGTGCTCAACAAAACAGGTCATGTGAAAGGCAGGACTGGGAACTTAGCAAGTGAAAAGGGCGCTATAGCCCTTTCCAGTGTACTGTAATGTGTCTGGAATCAGCGAATGGTGCTTTTGGGTGATGAAGACAAATGGAAATTGGAGAGTGAGAACTTGCTCAGTGTTTATCTAAGACAAGAAGAACATTGTCAGAGGAGACAGCCCAATCTAGTGGCTAGGACGTGGACTCTGGGGCTAGGCCTGGGGCCATGTCACAGCTCCAGTCAGCACTGGCTATGTGACTTTGGGCACCTCAGTTTTCTCCTCTGTTACATGGAAATGACAATCATATCTATTTCATTGGGTTGTTGTGAAGATTGGATGATGTAATGTACATACAGTGATGCCTGGACAAAACAAGCACTCAACATCTGTTAGCTGTTCCAACAATGGAGAAAACTAACCGTCCAACTATGCGAACTGGATGGAAGTTTCCCTGAAACAATCTGCTTCCCTTCCTTGAATTCCCACCTCACTAATAAATATTTTTATCTCTAATCTCATCTCTTATGTGAACAGGAGCCTGTGTTCACGTGACAGGTGACAGGGAGTACCCTGTCCACTTGACTAAAGTCTATTTGCCTTCAGGTAACAGCTGACCTCCCACACGTTAATAAAATGGCCATCCAGTCTGTAACCCAGTCTCTTTTGAGGGTGTGTTGGTATGATTAAATCCTTGGAATCTGATAATCTCTGTGGATAGTATAAAAAGTAAACAGACACATAGATAAATAAATGACTATTTTCTCTGATTTAGCAAAGCTGAAACTAGCCCTTTAGGTAACAGCCTGCCTTGAAGAGCCAGCTGCTCTCCTCTGGACCTGTCTGCAGCTGCAACTGTCTCACATGGGCTGGTTTGAAACCTGTCACTCTGTAGAGCTCTGAATCCCCGACCTGTGTAGTTAAGTGACATTTTGTGGTTTGATAGAGAAGATGTCACTTCTTTTTTTTTCATTTTCCACGTTTACTTTCAAATTTCCCTTGTGCATTCCTTTTTCTTAACTGCTTACTTTTACTTTCTAGGAATGTTAAAAGAGAGAGGAAAGTTCTGAGTCTTGAAAATCATACAGGAAATATGTTATCTCTACATTTCCCTTACATTTTCTCTTCCTTTTTTTGCAATAAACCTCATAGTGGAAATAGAAAAGATTGCAGGAGCATTAGGACAACTTTTGTAAAGTTAAAAGACAAATACAAAAGAAGAGATAAGAATCTTGAAATGATGTAAAAATAGCAAAGAAAAAAATGGATTGCTCAACCATTACTTCGGCAGAGCTAGGACAATAGCCTGGGCTAGGACAAAGAGGCTGCCACAGAGCAGCAAAGACACGGTCTAACTGCTCGAACAGCTGGACGGTCGTAGTGGTTGCACTTTACTCTCCTTGTGGGCAGGATTGGAGGTTTAATGATCTTGGTACAGCCCGAACTCTGTGTAATGATTGACACATAGTAAATATTCAGTAATTTTCTCAATTAAATAGAGTAAATAAAACCAAATTTGACAAACTGAATGCTTTGCGGCAGAGAATAAAGTGAGATCTACACATATAAAGGTCAGACATCTTTCTCACCTGATCAACACTTCCAAGAAGGATATCTAGATGGCGACAGAAAGAAGATTTACAAAAGAAGCCTAGCAAAGCCTCCTTAAAAGTTGCTCTTAACATCAGGCAGAAAGATCCACATAGCTCTCTCATTAGTTCAAAGTTGGTTTTTCCTAAGAGGATAAGCATTCCCTTGAATTGGTACTAATTTTTTAATAAATAAATTTCACTTCTACCGTTAGAATACAGAAAGAGTTGAAAGTAATGACAACTTTCCAGGCTCTTGAAGAGAAAGGAAAGTCCAAAATGGGGAAGTACAAAGATCTGGGGAAAATTCAGAAAATGAAAACTCTTGTGCTCCACATTTAAGAGGCACACAGACAGAAGATACTCAGAGAAGCTAGAGGAAAGCTCACAATCTCCCATCTCAACCAGAAGAGCGTCTTCTTTGATCTTACCAATGGCTTTTTCAGTCTCTTCACTGATGGCATTGGTGATGATCTTCTCCAGCCCCATCTCCTCCACTAGCTGTTACCTGCCTCAGAGCCTTGACTTGAGAAAGCAGGAGACCTTCACAGCTCTGGACCAAATGAAGACAATCTCTCTTCTTTCCTGTCTGAAGTACAGGAGCGACTTCAAATTCCCCCAGGAGAAGCTGGATGGCAGCCAGTTCCAGAAGGCCCAGGCCATCTCTGTCCTCCACGAGATGCTCCAGCAGATCTTCGACCTCTTCCACACAGAGCGCTCCTCTGCTGCCTGGAACACGACCCTCCTGGACAACCTCTGCACTGGACTCCATCGGCAGCTGGAAGACCTGGACACCTGTTTGGAGCAGGAGACGGGAGAGGAAGGATCTGCCCTGGGAACTGTGGGCCCTACACTGGCCGTGAAGAGGTACTTCCGGGGAATCCATCTCTACCTGAAAGAGAAGAAATACAGTGACTGTGCCTGGGAGATGGTCAGAGTGGAAATCAGGAGGCACTTTCTCTTCATCAACGAGCTCATAAGAAAACTCAGGAAGTGAGAAGGAACCTGATTCTCAGTGACGAATGTCCTCGCTCAAACTCTTAATTGCACAGTCATTTCCAAAACTATTATTTTTTGCTTCAGCTATAAAATAATTTGAATCCTATTTGGCATATTTTTATCAGTAATATTAAACATATTTTTATTCAAGTATTTTCAGAATTAGAGGAAATGTAACTAGTACCCTGTGGCTGAACCTCACGTTATAAAATATTTATTTATTTATATTAATTTATCTCTTCATTTTTTTAGTATTTGTATTTATATGTTTTATTTGTATATAATAATATGTTCATATTCTCCTCTTTAATAAAGATGTTACTTTTTTACTTATTAAATTTATTTTGTGGCATTTATCTTCTTTTGTTAAAAAAACAACCTTCCCCAAAGTCTTAATTCTGTAGACTAAATATAAAATTATGTGGTGCAGTTCATCCGTTCATTCACTGGCCTTGGGGATAGAGTCTAGAGTATGAGATGTGTTCCTGCCCTTATGGAGCTCACATTGGTGCAAACAACAAAGCCATTAAAGAATTAGTTATGATGTAATTACGTATTTACATTTGAGATCTGGGCAACACAGGAGCAGGAAAAGATCCATGGCAGTGAGTATCATTTAGACTACACTTCAGTTTTCCCCAGGGAAGTCATATGAAGTACGGGAATTGAAGGGTGAGTAGGATTTTGTTAAGTATCATGCAGAGAGCAAAATTTCCCAGAGTAAAAAAAAACTGCAGAATGTGGCCCTGTAGCAGGAAAGGTAGATTTAAAGAAGTGAAAATGAGCAGAGTGGGTGGACTCTACTGACGGATGGGAGTATGGCGTGTAGCGAGGCTGGAGAAATGGAAAGAGGCCCGATGAGTGACTATGATAGCGATGTTAGACTTTATCTTGAAAGCTGAGGAAAGTTACTTTAGGATTGAAAACTAGAGAGTGGCTTGACCAGGGCTGGTGCAGGGAAATTCATTAGAGCAGCAGTTCTCAAAGTGTGGTTTCTGGGTCCTACGGGTCCCCAAGAGACTTTCAGGGGATCCACGAGGTCAAAATTATTTTTACAATAATATTAAGACATTATTTGCCTTTTTCACCACATTAACAACTTGCACTGATGGTGCAAAAACAGTGGTGGGCGATACTGCTGGGGGCTACGTGTCAGTCAAGGCAGTGGCACCAAAATGGACTAATAATTATATTTTCACTGTAATATACTTAAAGTAAAAAAAAAATGCCAATTTCACTTAAGAATGCCCTTGATGAAATAGTAAGTTTATTAGTTTTATTAAATCTTTTCTTTTGAGCACACATCTTTCTAATTTTCTCTGTGTTAGTCTTTTTAAAATTCTGTGTGACAAGCACTTCTGCTGCACGCACGGTGATTGTTTTGAGGAAAAGCACTTATATGATCTGCTGAGTTGTGAACTAAACTAGCCACTCTTTCACAGAATCCATTTTCACTTGAAAGAATGACAGACAGACAAACTATGGTTATTCAGACTTGGGCATGTGACAGACATATTCTCAAGATATTTATAAAGTGAACCTGTCGCTTCAATGAAAATATTTGTAGCCAATGATAACAGTGAAGCTTTCAATCGAAAATCAGAATTTCGGAAAATCTACCACTGTGAACTTGACGGCTTCCCAATATTTAAAGATGTTTGTGATGACAACAGTGGTGATATTAACAAACGAATTACTTGATTATATAAATTGCAGTTTACATTGATTTGTAAGATCTGAATATCTCAGTGAACCAATATTTTCCAAATGACCAATGCATATATTACAAAATCATGCATGGGTAAAAGAGACCTATTCAAACAGTAAGTCAGATTAACAGGTTTTTATGTAACAGAATTTTACAAGTTCATTGTTTTAATTTTAGACTCCTCCTTGCAACTTACGTTGTATCAAGCACCACAATAAGACAATTAATCAAGTTTTAATAACTGAAACTTGGGATGAAGGGGTTGGGCTTTTGGTTCCCGTTTTCTCAAAAGATCCTTGAGTTCTGCTATGCAAATTTGCTCACCTACCTCCCCCATCAATAGCTTTCAAGTTCTACACATCAATAATTTCTTTCACAGAAAGCATTCACTGAAATCATACACTCAATGGACATTTTCTCCAGGTAGAATCACACGAGCTATGTCATGATCACATGACAATGAGCACTGTCTGTGTGGGCTGAAGTGATAAGGATGCACTGGCATGGCTGGGATGGCAGCCAGAGTGGTGACAGTTAGAGTAGATAGCAAGGGACCAAGCACCAATGTTTTTAGAGCCAGAAGAAAATATACTGAGGAGGAAGATTCAGTGAGGTGAGTAGCTCATGATGAGGCTAGAAATGTAATTTTTTCCATCCAGGGTCAATAACCTCTGTAGAACTTGTATCTCTGAGGCTGAAATGACAGCAGTATGATGAATGGGCAACTTGTTCTTTCTTCCACAGTTCTTCCAACAAGTGTTCAGATTCATTTAAGGATTTTATCAGACTTCTGTTTCAGATGGGATTTGGTGACCTATTGCATAAGAGGGATACAGAGCGGGATGGCAGTGATATTTCTAGCTTGGAAGATTGTGAGATGATGATGCCTTTGACTCACTTAGTGACATCAAGGGGAGAAATGTGATTAGGCTTTTATTTTGTCACACCTAAAACATATTCATGATTGCTGTTAAGCTGGCAGATCCAGGCACAGTAACACCCATGTCAAGGACCTTCTGTAGTTCTAAACTTGAAATCAGTCCCTTTCATGACTCCAAGGCCACAGCTTACATTGAACAAGACGCCTGTGTTAAAAGCTGCTGTCCACATCACCCTCAGTAAAGGAGATTTGCTTGTCATGGGGTTTTCCACTGTGGAAAGGCAGCAGATTGAGGGGCAAGATCATGCTGGTTTTAAACTCGGAAAGACCTGGATTCAATTCCAGGTGCCATGTTGAACCATTTGAGCTATAAGGAAAATTGCTTAACCTGAGTCTATACTCTCTCCTCAGTAATGACTCCTATCCATGGTTGTGGGGAGGGTTTCTACGTGCCTGGCACACGGTCATCTCTCAGATCCTATTGGTCATGTTTCATGGGATCGAAGACAGATCGATGAATTTTAGAAACTAAATAACACACTCACAGCCCTGAGGGTAAGGATACCAGCAACAATCACCATCAACCTTGTCCACTTCCTAAAGCCCCCATCCTTTGGAGGACCAGAGCAGGAATAATGGTGATGCCAACATTGTGGCGCTTCTCAAAGGGTCCAAATTCCTATTTTCATTTTTCATCTGATTGTAAATTTTCGGGAAAGTGTATGATATCAATAATTCTTGAATGTAGATTTATCATTTTTATTATTCACACTTTCCAATAGCGACAATGAGCTTTAGAGACGTTAAGTGATTTATCCAAGTCTGCACAGGTACCAAGTGATGAAGTCAAGATTCAAACCCGAGACAGTCTAACTGCAAATGGCAGTCGCTCTAATTATCTTTCACTGCGTTCTTGACAATGGACAGATTTTCTAAAAGATGAAGGGGAGGAGCAGGCTTGTTACCATTCATTCCCTATGCAGTTACTCTTACTCAGCACATTTCTTAGGTTCTGGGGGTGACTGTGTTCACGTGGTCCAGCTTTTCCCAGATCATTGCTAAATGTGCACCCAGATCTCTGGGGATACGGAGATTTCTGCAGTATGTGCTGCTGTAGCTCCTCAAGGGGGTATTTTCGGGCTGAAACCACAGGTAGTGAGACGAGCTGGTACATCCTGACTAACAGCTTCTACCCAACACACACTGCCCGGGGAGCAGAGGGGACTGGGTAAGATCCCTCCGCCTAAAGCTTCCTAGAAATTCATAACAGGCCATAAGCGTTCTGTCAGGGGCTTGCTGGGAGGCGGAATGGTATAGAGGGGCTGTGGGGTAATCAGCACAGCCTCAAGCGAGCAGAAGCCTGAGCAGAGACGGGTTTGTGAGAAGGACGCCAAGTGTACTCCCAGTCCAGAAGGAGTGTGTTTCAACTTTAACCTCTGCTCTCGGGAATCCACGTGAATCTCCCTTTTAAAGGGCCAATAATGTTGTGAATACCCTCGCCTTCTCCCCTCACATTCTTTGCCTGGTTTTAATCTGTGGAATCGGATTTGTGGTCAGAATTTTTTGGATATAATGTCCACAAGCAAGAAAATTGGCTGTTTCTTCTCAAAACAGCATTAGTGCACGTAGTTTAAAAATGAAGAGTGGTCTTATTCACCAGACTTGTATCTTCTTCCCACCTGTCACAAAATTAGACTCCCTTTCCCAGACTCTTCACAGTAAGATGTCGCCGTGTGAGCGAATCCTGGCCAACTGAATGCGTTGGAGGTTCTGTTTCCTCTGCACAGGCCTGGCTACGAAAACAAGCTTATGTGATCCACCATGCTTTTTCTCTTACAACTGAGTAGAATAAACCCAAGCACCAATGCCACATTTAAAGTCACATATTGACCATGGCAAAGGCACTAAATAGAAGGTACCTGGGTCCCTGAATCAATATTTGGGGGAGAGTCAACCAGAAGAGTCACGTGATCGGGAATGCCTGCATTGAGGTGTTACATGAAGGGAGGATAAACTTGTGTTATGTTCAAAATACTGGTGTTTTCATGTTTATCTGTTTGAGCAGCTGACATTACCTTAACAGAGAGAAGTCTGTAACAAAACAATATAATGAAGAAGGTTTTCCCTGAGAAGATATACTTCAGGTTCTAGAGACAGCACATACCCTCCAAAAAAATGGAAAAGATAAAAATGTATTATCATAAGGTTATTTATTTAGGAAACACAGATCATTTACTTTTCTGAAAATTTTTTGGAAACAATATATTGTAAATATAAAGCCCTGATTTTGATTTCAGATATTTTGTAGCTGGCACAGAAAATACAGTGCAGATTCCTTTCTTGGATTTGACAAACAATAATATAATTGATTGGAGAGTCGTAAGAATAATTTTCTTATTTCCTGATATTTCTTTGGAATTTATGAAATGGGGAAAAGCAGCCTTCACTCTTCCCTCTGACAACCTCCAAGGCACCGCAGCTGTTTTCCTTCTCCTTTAGACAGCTGCTGGTTCCTGAAAGAACTCCTGGACCGCATTCCCAAGTAAGGACGAGCCAGAAGATTTTCTACTTTCATCTTCTGCTCCAGTGGCTCCAGACCGGCTAGAGTGATTTAACCAGCAGATCTGACTCTGAGCTGTACTGTGGTCTTCTGTGTGGATCAGCTTGAAGATCTGCCCTGTAGTCCGTGTGGATCAGCTTGAAGATCTGTCCTGTAGTCCGTGTGGATCAGGTTGAGAATCTGATGCCAGAAACAGGTGGCTTGTGTCTTCTGGATGTTGATGTCACCCGTTTTGTAGTGAAAAATATTAAAGCAGGTCCTGCCATCCTGGCGTGACTGAGAAGTGGTCCTTTTCAGATATCTCAAAAGCAGGAAGATTTCCTGCTTTTCACCCCCATGAGACCAGGAGGGGCTGGACCAAAGCATCACCAGCACCACTACCGAATAGATGATGCCATTGAGTCCTGAGATCAGCAGACCACAGTGAAGCTGAGCCGGGGCCTCCGCTCATCAGCGGGCGCGAAGCTCCCTTCGCTGCCCCCAACGGCCGGCAGGGGGCGCCCGAACTCGCTGTAACCGACCAGTCGGCGCCGCCCGCCCAGCGGTACCCGCCTGGGGCTCCGGCGCCGCGCGCTCGGGCGCCGCGTCCACGGGGAGACCCGGCGCTTCGCCGTCCGCTGAGCCCCGGCCCGGGAGGGGCGCCGCCGGGCTCGGGGACCGCGTGGGGCCCGAGAACCGGAGTCAACGCCTCCTTCTCGGGCCTGACGCCGAGGGGAGCTGCGCCGCGGCTTCGCCAGAGCCTTTCACCGTCTGCACCTGCCCCGCGTCCATCCGTCCTTTCCTTTCTCCTGGGAGATCCTAGCAGACCGTTCACAAAAGCGCCCGTTTATTCAGGGGACTGACGGCTCGAAATCAGAGCGTGCTGCGATCTCTTTTCAGATTCGGGATTGTTTCTCGGGAGAAAGACACAAATTCAGCGACAGGGAAACGCACCTACAATCTGGACACGGATCTAGGAAATATTGGGACCCTCCAGTGGAATGACTTGGGGACGCGGCCAGTGCCCGGCTGAGACTTACTGGAGCCTGAGGCAAAAGGCAAACTATGTCCCCTGTGTGCTTGTTCTTATTCTTTTTAAGGGTTAGTTTTTCCTACAGCGTTAAAGTAGTTGAAAAAATTATTGAAAAATTGAAAACAAAGTTTATTAAAATTCACACTGTTTAAATATTTTATTTTTCCCCAAACAAGAATTCCTTATTTTACTTTCTTCGTTCAAATAGAAGAAAACTAATCAGTAGTCGTCAAAATAGACTCTTTTTTTGTGAGGAAGATCAGCCCTGAGCTAACATCCATGCTAATCCTCCTCTTTTTGCTGAGGAAGACTGGCTCTGAGCTAACATCTATTGCCAATCCTCCTCCTTTTTTTTTTCCTCCCCAAAGCCCCAGTACATAGTTGTATGTCCTAGTTGCACATCCTTCTGGTTGCTGTATGTGGGACACTGTCGGGAAGCGGTGCATGGGTGCGCACCCGGGATCTGAACCCAGGCTGCCAGTAGCGGAGCGGGCGCACTTCACTGCTAGGCCCCGGGGGCTGGCCCCAAAAACAGACTTCTTTGATTATCTTGTTTTCATTGTTAAGAATTGCTGTTTTTGAAATTTTTCTGATCTGAAATAATTTTTATGTAACTTCAGCTCCCTGAAATTTCTTTTGCAGGATCTCGCTGTGACTAGTATTTTCTATAAAATTTTCAAGGTCACTTCCAAATTTGGATAAGATTGCTCTAAATCAAATTCGTGAATCATTTTAGAAGATCCAAACAGAAAACCGATTTTGTATTTCAAATACTGATGTTGAGTCTTGCTTAAAACCATTTAAAATGAAATTTCTGCAGAACTTAAATTGTAAAAATATTTAGGGACCACGTCAGTGGCTGCTTTTTGCAAATCAGATGTATTCACTGAAAATAAATTTTCTCCTGTCGAATATGAATATCTGAAGGCACTTGGTTTAAGTTTTTATATTTCTATTGCAAAGTTGAAGTTAGGATTCTATACACTGCTAATTTTTAAAGTATACTTATATCTCATAATGATACTTTCATCCAGTGTTTCCTATATTTCCAATTTCTTAACTTTTATTTCGGTTTATTTTCAAATTCGAGAAGTGCATTCATATCTGTTTCTAACGTTTTATGTTTATCAACATACTGTCAAAGTCACTTTCTCTCATTTGTTGTGAGCAGAAGCGTAGGCCTTCTGTGAAACCAGCTGCTTTATATATAGGTGGGTTTTTTTTTTTATGGTAGAGCATTATTAACTTTTCCCTCTAGGTTCTAAATATCTTCCCACCAAATTAAATTGCATAAAAATGTGTAATCTACTTGTGCCAAGATGCTTTAGATTTCAGCGTAGTGTACGTTGTCACTTGATAGCGTATCTTTTAATATTTGGTAGACATCTTTAGTTTGCCTGTGAAGTGCGGTGATTGCATTTGACCTTGATACCCATCAGGTGTCTGTACACTTTTTAATATAGTTTTTAGGACAGGCAAAAACTAGAAAAATGCATTTATCCTTTGTACAATACTAAAAAAATTTATCATATTTCAAGTCACAAAAGCAACATTGTTGCAGATTAAATCACCGTTATGAGTTGAATAGATTATGCACAAATTTAGCATAATCATTTTTGAGGGAAATAATGGGTGTTCATTATTGTATACACTTGCCATCTTCCCTCTATTTTCATGTCCTTGGCCAAGAGCATTTTTATGTCAATATCTAATTTTTTCAATTTATTAATTTCATAAGCCAAACATATCTAGGTTTTTCTTTCATTTCAGTAAAGTCAATACATCTTTTGCTGTTGTTTTGTCATCATCTGTAATGAGAACATACCTGAATCTGACACATTTGTTCCTGATGGGTTACAAATGGTGTGTAATCAAAAAATAAGGTCAAGTATTTTCATATATTCTTGACAGTATTCAGATCTAATATGGTTTCCTAGTAGCATTATAAATTTCTTTAGAATTTTATTACACAAATAAGACACAGATTCCTTTTTATGATTATATTTTAACTAAATTTTGAGACATTCCAGCATTGGGACTTCCAGTGATTTCTTGTGATCCTCCAAGACCTAGTTTTTTTTTGCATGAAACGTGTAACTACATATAAAATCACTCCCAAAATTTCCATTTTTGTTTCTCTGATTTTGTCACTTTCTGTAGAGCATCATCAATTAAATTGTAAGTTTGAATATAGTTGAAATACTTCTATTTTAGAAAAGCTTCAAGATGAAACATGGAATTTTTGTGGTCACAAATTCTTTTTAAGTTCTTCCAATTTTTGAAACTGGTTTTTGTATTTAGAATATTTCATTCTGTGTTATTATTGCTTAAATTGTATACATGGAAAACAAAATAAAGGATTCTCTGGAATAAATATGCCAATCACAATGAATGAATTCGCTATTAGAACATTTATTTTTAAAGCATAGATTTTGAAAATCTTTGTCCCTCATGCGAAATAGATTCTCTAAAACATCTACTTTGTCTCTGGTCTAAGGTGACTGACTCTTTAGCGAAGCAATGTGAGACATAGCCAAACCAGACCAAAAATATATATATAATTTATCATAGATAATTTTACACGTATTACTACTTTAACATAAAAATGTGAATAATAGATGTTTACTTGAAATTATATCTTATCCTGTTTATTTTCTTTATTTTCTTTCTTGCTACATAAATGCTACCTTATCAGCAGAACAATAGGACTAATTAAGTGACAATTAGTAGAAATTAAGACTAATTAAGTGTAATATATGTGAAAATGTTATATTTCTTTCTATCATCTATTACAACAATTGTTTTAACTCTTTATTGGATATACAAATTTTGTTGGTTATACTATTGTGTATTCTTAAGATACGTATATACAAGACTTTTTAAAAGAAAATCTAAATACAATAGGACTAAGCAACCAACTGCCTATATTAAATAAATAGAAACAATGACATGTTTCTCTCTGTTCTGTGATCAGTAGGATATTTTTACTCTTCTTCAGTAATACTTCCCTGAATGGCCTGCAGTTTAGGGACATCCTTCTTTCCTTGTGTGCAGTGGGAAAGCGGAATACAGTCAAATGCAAAGTTCATTTTGAGTTGCTGCGCTGCTCTTATCAAGTCCACGTTATACTGATTCCTGGGGTCAGTCTAGTGGGATGATATCAAGCTAAATTCCTCTCAAAAAAAGTCTTTGCGCTTGGAATACTTAGAGCAGCATTTATCTATACTATTCGCAAAGCAGCTTTTTTCTGTCAGACAACACGCTAAGACGCTAGATGCCCAGAAAAAGCCTCCGGCGTGCTCTGAGATTTCTCTCTCTTCCTTGTCAGGCGCGGTGTTAACCGTGTGCGCCTGCGCTCTGCTCCTTCCCAGTCGTGAAGACGCCCGCCTGTCCTAGAGTTTCCACTGGGGGGCGCTAATGTGCCGCCCCTGAGCGTGTCAGGGGAGACGCGATCAAAGCTGCTCTTGGCTTGTCCTGGCTGAACGTGGACCATACAGATGATAATGATTTGTATTATTAATATGAAGGCAGATGTCCTTTACTATGTTCAGATTCTCAGTAACTTGGAAACTTTTCTTTCATTCTTACAATTTCCTATGTGATAGCTACTAAAATTATCGCTCTTTTTTAAAGATGAGAAAACAGAAAAATGTGGTCATTTAATTTCACAAGAGCCACAGATTTCGTCAGAAAGTAGTGTTTTCTACTGCCTCCCAATTCCGCGTCTTCATTAGCATTCGGTACTTCCAGTTAGCTGCGCTGTGTCTGCTGAGGTTTAATTAAACACAGTCATTGGTTTAATGTCTGTCTTTCTTGCTGCGGAGAAGGGACCCTAAGTGGAGGCAGGAAATTTTCAATATTCAAGGAAAGCAATGGGACAAAGCAGAAATGTCTGGGTTGAGTTGGGTTGGACGCAGACAGTCTGGTGTTCTGATCCTGACTTTTAATGACTGTGTCTTCTTGGGAAAATTATATGACCCTATTTAGTAATAATAATGGTACTAATAATATTTAAAATAATATTTACCTTACAGGTTACAAACGTACTGAGAGGGAAAAGTCCGATACTGTATGTAAGGCAATGAACAGACTTAAAAGCCTGAATGGTGGCTGGCAGCTGCTACCTCAGAGATTCACGAGCGTGTGCAGGAGCAGCACTGGTAAGAAGGTTGTTTATTTTTTAAACCTTTGTTTTGATTTATAACTTATATATAGTAAAATGCACTAATAAGTATATATCTTGTTGTATTTTTACCTAAGTATGATACCCAGATAAATATATAGAACATTTTCAGAATCACAGAAATCTTGCTTGTGCCTTCTGCCACTGAATAGCCCCAGGCCAAAGGTCACCACAAATCTATGGCCTCTATTACTACATATTTGCTTTGCCTGTTTTTGAATTTCGTATAAATGGCTTGGCGCATTAGGTAACTCATATCTGTCTTCTTTAATTCATTGTTATGTCTGTAACCAATTTACTCTCCAATGAAAACTATATAATTCCCAGTTAAAAACACATCTTTGTCAACACTTGTTTTATAATTTATGCTTGTTTTTTGTTGTTGTTGTTTTGGTGAGGAAGATTGACCCTGAGCTAAGGTCTGTTGCCAATCTTCCTCTTTTTGCTGAAGAAGATTGGCCCTGAGCTAACATCTGTGCCCCACCCCCTCTATTTTGTATGTGGGATACCGCCACAGCGTGGCTTGATGAGGGGTGCATATGTCCCTGGCTGGGATCTGAACCCGGGAACTCCGGGCCACTGAAGCAGAGCACGCAAACTTAACCACTGTGCCACCGGGCCGGCCCCTAAGCTTGTTGTTTTTGATTTGCATTTCCTCAGTAAATAATGATGTTGGAAACATTTTTCATGTGCTTATTAACCCTTTTGTGAAGACTCTGTTGAAGTCTTTCTCCATTTTCCTATTTGTATTTCTGCCTTTTTAATTGACTTTTAGAAATTCTTAATATATTCAGGATATGAGCCTTTTGACAATTTATTTCCTAGTTGCTTCTTGCACTCTGTGACTTGCCTTTTCACTCCATTAATGGTGTCTTTTGATGAACAGAAGCTCTTAATATAGATCAAGGTATCAATCTTGTCTACAATGGATGTGCTTTTTTGTGTTCTGTATAAGAATTCTTTGCTTACCTTAAGGTCAAAAGGATATATTTATATGTATTCTTCTAGAGTATTTATAGTCTTTGCTTTTACATTTAGGTCTATGGTTCATCACAAATTAACTTTTGTGTAAGGTATGGGGTAGGAGTCCAAGTTCTTATTTGTTCCATACAGACAGCCAGTTGTCCAGGCTCCATTTATTGAAAAGCCTCTTCCTTCCTCCAGTTATGTCAACTGACACAACAATTGTGAATCAGTTGATAATATCTGAATGGGTCTGTTCTGCACTCTCTATTCTCCACCATTGTTTTCTTTGTTATACTCACATCAGTCCCACCACACTAGAGCTTTAAAATACTTCTTGCTATTTGAAAATATAAGTTTTCTATTTTGACTCTTCTTTAAAATTGCCTTGGTTGTTCTAAGGCCTTGGGATTTCCGTATACAATTTAGACTTAGCTTCTCAATTTCCCCACAAAAATCTGCTGCAATTTTATTGGAATCTTATAAACTCTGTGAATCATTTGAGAAAAAAGTAATATTTTAACACCATTGAGTAGTTCAATCTATGTACATGGAATATCCATCCATTTATATATGTGTTTTTAATTCGTGATGCATTTCTTGTTAATCTTAGAGAAGTTGTTGGGGGTGGGGCGGTAAATTCGATAGGGCATGGAGAGTCTGGCTATATGCCCTGCCTTCTATCCTATGGCCTTCCTTGTGTGAGTAGCCACATTTTTGGTCTATTTCCTTATATTCAGTTCTCTCTATTAAAATAAGTGGTATGGTTTTTGTTTTCCTGACTAGAAATTGACTAATATAACAACTGATTAGAGAAATACAAATTAAAAATTAAAAAGATTATTTATACCCAGAGTTTGTGTAATGTTGTGAAAATATATACATACAAGGTTTTGAATATGAATTAGAGTAACCTTTGTACCGGACATTTGGCAGTAACTATTAGTGTTCAAAATGCATATAAAATTAGACCAGCTGTTTTACTTCTATGTCTAATTTAGTCATATTCTCTCATGGGTATAAAGGTATCCATTTATTGGGTATTTATTGCAGTGCCGTTTGTACTTAATATCAAGAACAAGATAACTATCAAATAGTAGTTAAACTATGGTACCTCCAGTTGTTGTATGAAATTAGGTCAGGATGTGTGTAGTGATGTGGAAATAATGTCTGAACAAATATTAAGCAAAAAAAAAAAAACTATTGAATGATGCTTCTGGTATAATGCCATGTATATAAAAACATACACACACACACACATATAAATTCTGAAAGATTACCCACCAAGCTCTTAACAGTGGTTACCACTTGGAAGGGGGCTGGAATTGGGAAGTGATGCCCTGGTGGCCAAGGGCTTTTATTTAGTGGAGTTGATTGAATTTTTAAATAAACACACACATATCAAAGTAAATCTTTTTATGTAGTTCTGTGTAGTTATAAAACGTAAGCAAATGCTTTTTAACCATTTAGGTTAAAACCAGCTAAAAATACAGCAGTAGCTTCCAAATAAGGAAGGGCAACAAGCAAGAGAAAGAGTGATTGGGGAGTAGGAAGTGGTTAAAAATATATATAGATATATCAAAAATATGAATTTAAAGAAACTTCTTATAATTCAAAATATAGGATTCTGCATTGAACCCCATTTCTGCCAGGACGTGTGTATGATCTAGGGTAACTCAACCTCCTTGAGTCTTGATATTCTCAAATGTGAAATGTGTTAGAAGCACTCATAGAGCTGTTGTACTAAACACGTGCACACAATTTAAAGCACTTAGTGCTTTCTACAGAATAAGAACTGAGTAAATGGTAGCTCCTTTTCCTTTCTCTACTTAAATTCGTATCACAGTATTATTTGTTTCCTTCTCTAAAATGCTTTGAAAATGTGCCACCTTTTCTCAGTATCTGACTGATGGTCAAAAGAGGGCCGCCAAAAAGGCGGAATACTGCAAGTGTCTTCAGACAGACCAAAAGAAACTCGGCCCCTGATGTATTTCCTTCTTCCCACATGGCTTTCCTTGATCCATTCCTTCACTCCCACACCACAGTCGTTTCCTTCCACTCCAGCGTGGAAATCCCCACAGCGCCCACTTCATTCACACAATTCACCCTCACTGTCCATTCATGTAGCTGCTTCCCATTCTCTTTTGCTTTCTGGCTGTAAGAGTTTTCCAAAGAGTAGAAATCTACAGGTGGGAAGCACAAGTTGGATCAAGGTTTTGCAGAGATTTCTATAAAAGACTCCCTCTTTTTTTTTCTTGCTGAGGAAGATTCTCCCTGAGCTAACATCTGTGCATATTGCCTCTGCTTTGTATGTGGGTCACTGCCACAACATGGCTGACCACTGGTGTAGGTCTGCACCCAGGATCCAAACCCACAAACCCAGGCCATTGAAGGGGAGCATGCCAAACTTAACCACTATGCCACGGGGCCAGCCGCTCCCTCTTTTTTTATTGAATATTTTTGGAACATGATGGAAGCTCATTGTTATAATGATGTCACAGTAGCTAGAGCTGAAGGCAGACAGAGAGCAGGATCCAGTTCACTGTGGGACCCAATAAAACTCCCCCAGGGAGGAGAGCCCCCAGCTGTCCCCGGTGATGGGCAGAGCCAAGTCTGTGGAGCACAGGCTTGTGACACAGGAAGAGTGTCTGTCCCTTCCCAAGGATTTCCTCCAGAGCTGCTGATAAGTCGTTTACTGGCAAGAATCAACTCTAGTACTTAATTATTTTTTCTATTGTAAAGAGAATGAATGTTCAACTGCAGGAAGAGCATGGGCAGTCCTTAGCTACGAGGAGAGAGAGAGCGTCAAAATGTGGTCCCTGCCGGCAGTGGGCTGTGCAGGCCAGAGCCTCCTGATTCACGTCTAGTAAAAGGACTGTGACACTTCGCCATCAATGTAGGGGAGTGGGGGGGAAGAATGCAACAGTCATTAGAAAACCATCTCAGGCTTGATGGGGCATTAAATGTCTCTGCTAGTAGTAAATTCCCAGTTTCACCAATACATTTCTAATATCAGGTCACCTTGTTTGACTTTATAATGAATAAAACAATTGTCATCGCTACGTTGAGTAGTGATCTTTGCATCCCTTGACCTCTGACCAAGTAGTGAGAAAGTAGAGCTCAGACATCTATTAATGAATGTCAGAGTTTAATTGTTTGAAGATCTCAATACTTGGTTGAATTTGAGAGAGAGTACCATAATGCACACAGAAAATTAACTGAGATAGTTAAAGAGGGCGTGTGTGTGAGTTGCAGGGTAAGGTGGGGAAGAGAGGCCTCACACGGGGGAGTCTCTTCCCTGTGAACCTATGAACCACTTTACTTTCCAGCCTTCCAAATTGGAGTTGGACAGGTTATTCATTTTATTTTAAAATAACTTTTCTCTTATTATTTTCTCTTTTAGAGCTCCCGGGTGAATTAATTGTCTATCCAGGCATAGACATTCCTGTTCTTGAGTTTCCCTGGATTTTTTCATGTTTCAAATGTTATGAATCATCCATTTGCTAGTTTCTGCAGATTTTTTAAGCAGATACTTCTTATTTCTATTTATTTTTAAGGAATTTGTATAATAAAGTTGTATTATCAGGAGTGATTCAATTTTAGATAAAGTGGGGATCAGAATTTAATAAGGAAGATAAGATGTTTTGCATAAATGTGTGTGGTAGAGGGCCTCAGGATAGTTTCAAGCTGCTGATTCAGGGTCCCTGTACTGGCTTTTTAAGACACCGGAGGAGAACAGGTCTTCAGTCTTTGTTTATCGGCCTCCTTTCCATCTCAGGTATCTCTGGGCCAGGCCTCTCTACTGTGTCACAGCCAACATGGAGAGCAATGCTGAGCCTCCGAAAGTCTCTGATCAGATACCACCCCATATGTCCTCAGGGAGTGAAGTCCTATCATATGGAGCATATACATCCTGAAGATCTGAGATTCTGTGCCTTTCTTCCCTAGAGGACTAATGCATGAAATATTTTTAAAGGATCGTGTACAGTAAACCATTCTTTGAGTTTTTCAGAGAAGGATCAGTAGAAAAGATTTTGATCCACTTTAAAAATGACTAACTTAGAAAGAATACAGATCTCAAATCAATGTAGAAACTCACATTATTCACCAACAATGAATGTCTGCTGCTCTCTTAGAAAGAGGAGAGTCAAATTGTCTTCCCATGTCATTTTTTCTTGTCTTTCAGCGACAACAGAGAGGCAGGAAAAAAAGTTGGCACCTTAAAGGGTAATGTTCTGCTGCTGAACGCTGGGCTCTCCCTGGATTAACCTGATTATCTCTTTTCACTGAGGGCTCAGGTCCACAACACTGAGATCAGTTCCTAGAACCAGTCCTTTTCAGAAAATGATGACCTCAGAGGGGATCCTCTTAGGGAGCATAACAGGCCTGGGACACTTCTCCTAAGCCCTGTGCTCCCCATCCATTGGAATTGAACAGTGATGGAGTTGGGCCATGGGTCTTGCCTGCTAGGTGGTGGAGTGAGATGTAGTGGAAGGATTATTGCTTTTGGAGGCAAAATTTCTGGGTCCTGCCGTTGGACAGATTCTAAGTTGTTACCTTCCCTAAGCTTCAGACTCCTCTTTGGAGAGAATACTGGCCTGCAAATCTCATGGTTGTGATGATCGCTTAGAACAACATGTGTGAAAGAGCTTTAAAATGGCATAGCCCTGTGCATATGAGAACCTTACTATTATTGTCATTGAACTGTTGACCTTGAATCCTAAGCCCTGGGCATTCGGAATCTAACCTTGAAAGAGTTTATTCCCAATGGAACTTTCTACTCAGCTTCCTACAAGATCCGACCTTCTCCTCAGGTGACCCAGGCTCCTATTTTCTCTGTTCGGAGAGCTCCTGGCAAAGGCACTCACGTGGCACCAGACCTACATTCTCTTCAGAAAAGGTGATTCATCTCTCCTGTTATTTCAGGCCCCCCTCTTCCTAGGTTGTCTGTGGAATTCTGGGGCCCCAGTGCAGCCTGGAGTTGACATGAGAGGAAGAATCATAGATAAAGGGATGTGAAATCAAGGCTTGGAGTGGAGATAAAGAGAATATCATGAAGTCAGACACATGGGAGAATGTGACCCCTGCCAGGCCTGCTTGTCCCCATTCGGCATTTTTTTGAGGAAGATTGGCCCTGAGCTAACATGTGTTGCCAGTCTTTCTCTTTTATTTTTTTTCTCCCCAAAGTCCCAGTACATAGTTGTGTGTTATAGTTGTAGAGTTGTAGCTCTTCTATGTGGGATGCCACCTCAGCATGACTTGATTTGTGGTGAGTAGTAGGTCCACGTCCACCATCTGAACCAGCAAAACACCAGGTCTCTGAAGTGAAACATGCGAACTTTACCACTACACCACCAGTCTGGCCCACCCCCACTTCGGCTTTTAAATGTGCTTTGTACCTCCTGTCTCTTGCATGTAACTGCACAAGCCTCCTTTGATGGGTAACATTATGGACCAGTTATAGCAAGATCCTTTCTCTGAGGAGAGGGTTAAAGCAGCCAAGGTAGCAGACATCATGTTGTTCATGGAGCTAGGAAGATGCTTTTCAGTGTCACCTTTGAGATCCACTAAGTCATAGCTCACCCTGACCTCCGTGCTTCTGGCCTCCACCCTCTGACTGGACTATACCACCTGCTCACTTTCCTTGTTTTCACCATATAACCATTGGATGCCTTTCCCTGAGCAGATCCAGTTTGTCTGGATCCCACATGGTCAGGACCATCCTTCACCCCCACCGCTTACCTCTTCCCTTCTACACCAAGAGCACACTCAGATACAGGACCCTATCCCCAATCCAAACCCCACTTTGTCTTTGGCCCACACCTCATTCCCGACCCCACCTCATCTCCGGAGACACTGTCTCTCAGGATCTCACAGCTCCTGTAAGATGACACACCCCAGGGATTCCAGTGGTTCAGTTCACTGTCTCCCTAGTTTTCCAAGGTTCCAAGTGAGGGATCCAAAATAGTTTCAGCTACGTGAAAACCTGGACAGTGGCCTCCTGCGTGACTGCAGGAGTGTCCCCATACACAGCCATGGATCCATCAGGCTGTCCGAGACCCTGCCCCACTCTCTGTCTCTGGGACCCTGTTTCCTCAGGGCAGCCAGAAAGTCCTCCTGCATCCCCTACTCTCTGAAAAACTCCTCTCAAAGAAATGTTTCCAGAAAATCAGAGGAAATTAAATGGGTCTCAATTACCACATTCTCTGAAGTAGTTTGTCTCTATTTAAGCAGAAATATATATTTCCAAAACATATTTGTTTTTTTCTGAAAGGACACTTGTGTCTTCTGCCTCAGCCACATTTGGGGAAGTGTCGGGTTAGCCAGGAGCTCAGGCTTAGAGTAACAGAGGGTCAGCCTCAGCTCATGTCAAGAGACTTTCTGAAGGTGATCAGGGTCAGGGAGGGATGTTGATGGTGGCACTGCACACCCACCATCATCTCGGGTTCCTTCATTTGTATTTTTGAATACACCTCAATTCTAAAATCTTGTTAATATAATACTAACACAAGAATACAAGAACAAAAAATACGAATGCTCAGGGGCTTTGAAAGTGAGAAAATCAAAGACCATGTCCTGGGACCTAGACTCAACAGTCCCTCCCTCTGCTCTCTCATTATCTAGAACATAATATGGTCAAGAGGTGGGATAGTTGAGGTTGCACAGGCAAAAATGACCCACTCAGCCTCTAGGAACAGTAAGAGACAAGCAACTTCATATATCCCAGAAATGGAACTGGACTGTTGGGACCCTAAGTTCAGATGGGTAAGGAGAAGTCCCCATGACCTTGAATCTTTTGGTGGGGATTAGCTTCCACCTGCCCCCACAGCTCCCCTCTATTCCTGATGCAGGCTGGGGAGGTGGGCACTGCTCCCCAACAATTATTATCTTAGCCTTAAAGAAAATATACCGCCGACCACCAACTCCCATTTCCTCTCCCCGTGTGACAGGTTCAAGAACAGAAAAACAGAATTCTTGGCTCTGTGCATGGTTAGAAGGGTTGAGGGAAAGAGAGGAGACCCAAGAGAAGGCAGAGCAGTTATAAGGGTTTAGGAAACCTGGGCGTAGAAGAACATACTATCAGGCTTGGGAAAGAAATCTCCACATATCTTCAAGTGGCCCTCGGGTCACACTTGGCCACTGGAAGAGAACTGGGTTCAAAGCTAGGGACATGAAAATTGGGTCACCTTGCCCCACCTCCCAACCTCCACAGACAACCCTTCTCTGAAAGGGATCAGAGGTCAGAACGTTTTCCTGAAAACGTGGCTTTTGAATGTTAGAAAAACTACCCAGAGTGGATGTAGAACTAATTGAGCTTTAGAGGAGGAGGGTGTTTAGGGGATCCTGGGGTTAATGTGGCAAGTCCAGGGAACAAGGTAAGTGCTGCTTAAAGAGCTGCCGTGTCTGTGGGGTTTATCTATCTAGAAAAAAGCTTTGGACACAACAATGAATTCTCCCCATTGAGTGGGTACCTGGGAAAGGGAAGCCCCTTTGCATGGAGACTACGTGGCACCTGATGATGTCACTGCAGGGCAAGGTATGACACAACAATCAGGAAGGGAATGTTCACGGTGCAGCCATAGTGACTGCAGATAAATGAACAAGTTTAACGGCAGGTGAAGAGGGAAGAATGACCCAGCAAGCAGGAAGGAATGGGAATGTCACCTTCTCACCATCATGACACCTGCCCAGTTCCCTCACTGAAGCGGGTGGGGGCATAGTTGCTGAGCTATGTAACTTTGAAAATGAGTGGCATTTGTAAGACTAACGACAAAAGACACTGCTCATAAGCACTCAAGTTGATAACGTTTCCCACCGGGATATGGGTTAACAATGCTGATTCTGCTGTACATGAATACTAGAAGTGAAATATTAAGTAAATTGACGTCAAGTGATGTGACTCAGGTTTCTCACTGATGGAGTGAAAGGTTACAGGTAAGCGAGAGGGTGGAGCTAGAATGGTCCATGTGGAGATAGCAGTATGCACTCATGTGTAGTATAGATACACATCTTTGCATATAGAAATATTTATAGGTACATATATATACACAGGTTGGTTTTAACACATCTGTTCCGTTGCTCTGTCACCTGAGAATTCCTAAAAGCGATGACGCTTGAGTAGGAACAAGCACATCTTGTGCTCAGATCTAGGTCACTGATACCAATTCCAAAGAGAGGAACCAGGCTTCCTTGGAGAAATGACTGATTCTAGGACTACAGCAGGGAATATACAGTATGAACTGGAATCGTTGTGTAGTGCCAGAAAGGAAATGCTAAAACACACACACACACACACACACACACACACAATGATGGGTTATGTCAGAGGGACACAGGAGCTCACTGAAAGAGCTCACAATGACCAATTCTGGAGAAATTTGAGCGACAGAATAAGATTGTACAGATTATGTTTGAAAGTACAAAATAAATATCCGTTAGTGCATAGTGCTATAAGTAAATTATTGAATAAATGATTAAATATGAGAGAAGAGACAAATCTCCCGTTCAGAATTCCAAATAATTTGTACAGCTATTGTTACCTCGAGGAGCTAGAGCATCACTCCCTGCTCTTTAAGTCTGGGCGCATATACAGACTTCCTTCCAAAGAGGACAGTGTGGAAAGGGGGGACACACAGTAACTTCACAGGAGAGAAACATGACAACACTGCCCCCGCCAGGTGATCGAGCTGAACAGCAGCAGTGATGTCATGTTGACAATATGTGCCCTTGATAGGGAGTGAATAAATGGCACTTTGCAAATTGTCGTCTTCTCAAAACCTGTAACCCAGCATAATCATCAGAGAAACATCAGACAAGTCCCAACTGAGGGACAGTCTATAAAATACCTGAACTGCACTCCTCACAACTGTCAAGGTCGTCAAAAACAAGGGAATTCTGAGAAACTGTCGCAGCACAGAGGAGACTAAGGAGTTATGACACTAAATGTAATGGGGTGTTCTGGAAGAGATCGTGGAACAGAAAAAGGACAGGAGGTAAAAAGTAAGAAAACCTGAATCAAGTATAGACTCCGTGTAATAATAATTTGTAAATATTGGTTCATTATTGTGGCGAATGTCTCTTACTGAATAAGGATGTTAATAATAGGGGAAAATGGAGGTAGATTAGATGAAAACACTCTGTACTATCGTCATAATTTTTCCATAAACCTAAAACTATTCTAAAAGAAAAACCTTATTAAATAATTTAAAATTTCTAATTAAGAATATATGCCATTAAAAAAATGAAAATGCAACTTGCAATTTGGGAGAAAATATTTCCAGTACATATGCCTAGGAAAGGATTTTATCCAGAATATATAAAGGCCTCCTACAAATCAAGTTAAAAAGACAACTCATGAATGGCTAATAAATGCATGAAAATGTACTGAACATCACTGGTCACACGGGAAATGCAAATGGAAACCGCAGTGAGATACTACATTACGCTAACCAGAATGCCTAAATTAAAAAAGACTGACAAGTGTTGCAAGGATGAGGAGACAGTGGCACTCGCATTCTTGTGGGAATGTAAAAAGTTATAACCTCTTTGGAAAACTGTTTCTTATAAAGTTAAACTTACACATCTTATAGCTCAGAAATTCCACTTCTCAACATTTACCCATGAGTATGGAAACTTATGTTTACCAAGAGATCTCTTACAAGAATGTCAATGGCAGCTACATTCATAATAGCTGAAAACTACAAACAATCCAAAAGTTCATCAACATGAAATGCATAAATATATTGTGGATCATTCGTTCAATGGAACTAACACTGAGCAATAACAAATGAACTACTGCTAATGCATGCAACAACACGCATGAATCCCAAAGACATATTAAGCGAAAGAAGCCAGGCACAAAAAGAGACATTCCAATTATACGAGGTAGAAGAAGAAATAAAGTGAATCCTTAGTGATGGAAATCAGAGTGGTGTTTGCCTCTGGGCATTGGGGGTTGAGGGATGATGCTGAATTATGTCTTGATTATAGTGTTGATTAATGGTTCAATCTATGTATTAAATACATAAAATTATATACTTCATAGCCATTCATTAATTTGCATGTAAATCTTGTGTACATGATATCTGGTACAAGAAAGCGGGAATTATCTTTGCTTCCTCACGTCTATTTCCTGAGGGCAAGCACACAAACAGGCATATTGATGCTCGCTTTTAGATCTTAATATGAGTGAATGAAGGAGTTGTCCATCTACTCTTCACCTTCTCATAAAAATCTGGATCAGTTGGGTTTTCATTACAAACGTACAAAAGAAAATTTTGCTTGTCGTAAAATTTAATAGCTGACAAGAGAATTAAGATATTAAGATGAGGAATCTCCATACTGTTTTCCATAGTGGCTGCACCAGTTTGCACTCCCACCAGCAGTGTATGAGAGTTCCCTTCTCTCCACATCCTCTCCAACACATGTTGTTTCCTGTCTTGTTAATTATAGCCATTCTGACGGGCGTGAGGTGATATCTTATTGTAGTTTTGATTTGCATTTCCCTGATAGTTAATGATTTTGAACATCTTTTCATGTGTCTGTTGGCCATCTGTATATCTTCTTTGGAGAAATGTCTGTTCAGGTCCTTTGCCCATTTTTTAATTGGGTTGGTAGTTTTTTTGTTGGTAAGATGCATGAGTTCTTTATATATTTTGGAGATTAAGCCCTTATCAGAAGTATGGTTTGCAAATATCTTCTCCCAATTGTTAGGTTGTCCATACTGGTGCAGCCACTATGGAAAACAGTATGGAGATTCCTCAAAAAATCAAGGATAGAACTACCATATGATCCAGCCATCCCACTGCTGGGTATTTATCCAAAGAACTTGAAAACACCAATCTGTAAAGGTACATGCACCCCTGTGTTCATTGCAGCGTTATTCACAATAGCCAAGACTTGGAAGCAACCTAAGTGCCCATCAAGGGACGAATGGATAAAGAAGCTGTGGTATATATACACAATGGAATACTACTCAGCCATAAGAAACGGTGAAATCCAGCCATTTGTGACATCATGGATGGACATTGAGGGTATTATGCAAAGTGAAATAAGTCAGAGGGAGAAGGTCAAATAGCGCATGATTTCCTTCATTAAGTAGTAGATAATAACAACAATAAACAAACACATAGGGACAGAGATTGGATTGGTGGTTACCAGAGGGGAAGGGGGGAGGGAGGAGGGTGAAAGGGATAATTCGGTACATGTGTGTGGTGATGGGTTGTAATTAGTATTTTGGTGGTGAACATGATGTAATCTATGCAGAAATAGAAGTACAATGATGTACACCTGAAATTTTTACAAGGTTATAAACCAATGTTACTGCAATAAACAAAAAATTAAACTGGAAAAAAAAAGATATTAAGATGAGCATGTTGTTATAGTTCACACAATGTAAAGGTAAACATGTTATTTTATAAAATTCTGTATAATTTAAGGCAATATATTTCATACCAAAAGCAGTCTTTGAAGGGAATCAGCATTTTGTTTTTTAATGAAAGCCCTGGGCTCACTCCTTACATGCTTTTTAAAAAAAAAATCAACCACAGCCATAGTTTACATTAGGGTTCACTCTTTGTGTTGTACATTCCATGGGTTTTGACAAATGCATAATGACATGTATCCCCCATTATAGTATCACACAGAATAGTCTCCCTGCCCTGAGAATCCTCTGTGCTCTGCCTCTTCCTCCCTCCCCCTCCCCCCGCACCTGCCCAAATCCTGGGCAACTACTGATTTTTAGTGTTGTCACAGTTTCTCCTTTTTCCAGAATGTCATATAGTTGGAATCATATAATATGTAGCCTTTTCAGATTGGCATCTTTCTCATAGTAATATTCATTTAAGGTTCCTTCATGTCTTTTTCATGGCTTGATAGCTCATTTCCTTTTATCGCTGAATAATATCTCATTGTCTGGATGTACCACAGTTTATTTATCCATTCACCTATTGAAGGACATCTTGGTTGTTTCCAGACTTTGGCAATTATGAATAAGCTGCTATAAACATCCCTGTGCAGGGTTTTATGTGGACGTAAGTTTTCAACGCATTTGGGTAAATCCCAATGAGCACAACTGCTAGATTGTGTGGTAAGAGTATGTTGAGGTTTGTCAGAAACTGCCAATGTGTCTTCCAAAGTGGCTGCACCATTTTGCATTCCCACCAAAATGAGTGAGAGTTCCTGTTGCTCCACATCCTCACCAGCATTTGCTGTTGTCAGTGTTCTGGATTTTAGCCACTCTAATAGATGTGCAGTGGAATCTCGTTGTTTTAATTTGCAGTTCCCTGATGATGAATGATGTAGAGTAACTTTTCATGTGCTTCTTTGCCATCTCTCTATCATCTTTGGTGAGGTGTCGGTTTGGATCTTTTGCCCATTTTGAATTGGGTTTTTCGTTTTCTTATTGTTGAGTTCTAAGAGTTTTCTGTCTATTTTGGATAACAGTCATTTATGAGATCTGTCTTTTGCAAATATTTTCTCCTAGTCTGTGGCTTTTGTTCTCATTCTCTTGACGGTGTCTTTCGCAGAGCAGCAGCAGTTTTTATTTTTAATGCAGTCCAATTATCACCTTTTTCTTTCATGGATCATGTCTTTGGTGTATCTAAAAAGTCATTGCCAAATCCAGGGTCAACTAGATTTTTGGTATCTTTTTTTGAAGAAGATTGATGATGAAGACAACTGGCTCTTGATTTCCACTCTGACAACCTCCTACGTACATTCACTGTGTTCCTTATCTTTAAAATAAAGACTGGTTCTTTGCATCACCTCTTCACAGCCAAGAGGAAGTCTTGCCTCAGGAATTTCTTTTACTTTTTTCTCCTGAATAACAGATCTCTAGGTCTCCCAGCTGCTGCCCAAGTCAAGTGAGGAATTTCTCCAGGAGGGTCTCCTCCACTTCACAAAGAAGCTTCCCAAAATAATTTTCTAACACAGTGACCCTACTTCTCATACTTGTGTTTCTTTTTCAACCTACTCCCATCTGGTTTCTGTGCCATTATTTCTTCTAAACGACATCCTGTTAAGGTCACCAGCGGTGTCTGTTTTCAGGTTCCCTGGAACAGTTCAGTCTACAACTGCCCTGCAAGCACCACTTTGCCTTTTTTTGTGTGTGTAAGGAAGATTGTCGCTGAGCTACCATCTGTGCCAATCTTCCTGTATTTTTTGTATGTGGCACACTGCCACAGCATGACTTGATGAGCGGTGTGTAGGTCCATGCCCAGGATCCGGGCCCAGGAACCTCAGGCCTCTGAAGCGGAGCATGCGAACTTAACCACTCTGCCACTGGGCCAACACCACCACTCTGTCTTCTAAACACACTTCTTCCTTTCAGTAGTCTCTCCCCTATTTGTCCCCATATGTTCTTCTAAGTGAACTGGCCACTCAGCCTCAGTGCCCATTGCAGACTCTCCTCTGCCCTACCTTTAAATATGACGGTCTGCAGGGCTAGGTTTCAGTCCTCTCCTCATCATCCGCTCTATAAGTGACCACATCTATCCTCGTGTCCTCCTGTCTAGATGTGCATGAGGTATCCTGAATTAATACGTGCGCCCACGGCATTGGTTGTTAATTCTAGACCCATATGCCCAGCAGCCAACAAGACATCTGAAATTACATATCTCCCAGACACTCTAGAAAGGACATCTTTTTCGCCTCAAAATTATTTGTATCTAAAGCTTCTGATGTAAGAAGATTTTCCTTTACTTCTTTTTGTATTTTTTAATAAATTGAGATTTTAAAAATCCTGATAATCTTCTTATGTCTCTTTCATTGTAAGACTGAAAATTTCAATACACAAACTACTGTGTTGTATTTATTTACCTGTGTTTCTTGAAGGCAATTCCACAATCTCCCACTTTGATACTCTATTCTTACAGATGACGTGAACTGCATGAATGAATGGGTAGATAAATATTGCCATCCATTCTTTGATTTGGTTTAGAAAACCAGGGTTTGGATTTGGATTTTAAGGATAAACAGACTCAAGAAGTTTTGTTTGATAAGAATTTAATAAATAAAACAAAATGCAAATTTAATAAAATGAAGAGGTCAACATGTTTTCTAAATTTTAATGCAATATAAAAGCAAATATCTTTTATATGAAACTAGAAATGTAAATATGATAAGATATAGGAATAAATAAATATAAATTAATAAACAATAAATAAAAACATCAGGGCAGTCATCTCTTAGGCACCGATGCCACAGGACCTGAATATTTTTACCATATTCTTGCTAAATACTACTGAGAAATACTTGCTGAGTTAAATTCAATAAAATCTGTGACTAAAAGAGAAATAGGAGCCTTTTGAAATGACCAAAGACATGTGCAAGGGCGACATGGCACAGTAGTCCAGGAGAATCATTTCAAGCTGACCCCATTCTTAATCTTTCTTGCATGTTTGTCAGTGAAGAGAAGGATCTCATGATTTCCACTCTGACAATCTCCCAGGCACAGTCGCTGTATTTCTTCTCTTTCAGGTAGAGATGGAGTCTCTGGAAGTACCTCTTCACGGCCAGCGTAGGGCCCCCAGTTCCCAGGGCAGATTCTTCCTCTCCTGTCTCTTGCACCAAACAGGTGTCCAGGTCTTCCAGCTGCTGATGGAGTCCAGTGCTGAGGTTGTCCAGGAGGGTCGTGTTCCAGGCAGCAGAGGAGCGCTCTGTGTGGAAGAGGTTGAAGATCTGCTGGAGCATCTCATGGAGGACAGAGATGTCTTGGGCCTTCCGGAAATGGCTGCCATCTACCATCTCCTGGGGGAACCTGAAGTCTTTTCTGTCCTTCAGACAGAGGAAAGGGGAGATTCTCCTCATTTGTCCCAGAAGCACAAAGTTCTTCCTGCTAACCAGGATGTGGTTCTGAGGCAGGTCACAGCCCAGAGATCCACCAGGGCCATAGCTGAACACCACCAGGGCCATCAGTAGAGAGAGCAGGAGGGCCATAGGGACAACAAGGGTGCTCCTGGCTTGTCTGAGCAGAGTCTCTATGAACCTTGGACCCGAGGTTCTCTGATGACATTCTTTCTAAGCTTGGCCATTAAATAGGGAACACAATAATTTTCATTTTCTAAATATTTCTCTACACTTTTACTTCCTTTTTTGTTTTCATTTATGTATTCTCCATGTGGTCTAAGAAGATGTCATCAATCCAAACTCTTAATTTTGTGATAGAAGTTAAATTTTCCCAGTAAACTTCAGATGGCCCATCCAAATGGATACTTATCAAGCAAATGAGAAAAGACTTTGCCCTAAAGTCAGAAGTGATGTAGGTATGTCAATACTCACACACACATACACACACACACACACAAAGACTCTTATTCCTATATGAATATTATCTTCTCTGTCTAGGACACATTTTCAGCCCTGCTCTTAGGCTCCATTTTTCCCTCCTTACTTTACATAGGAGGGCGGGCTCCCTCAGCCCTAATGGTCTCTATATTTGTTGAGGGATTTACCAGTCCACCTTTGGCAATTAAGCTCTTTAGAACCAATGAGTGGGGTTTATTTACTGTTTGATTCACAGCTGAGGCTGATGGTTATGATTGAATGAGCGTCTCTGATATTCCCTTGCCTTCTAGAACTCATTCATGCAGGTCCATGTGGTTAGGCTTTTGTGGTTCATCATTTTTCACTTATAATTTTTGTACCTTCTTTTCACTCAGTGGCTCAGTGGGCAAGATTTGTCTTGCTTCTCCTGCATTACATTCTAATTCATGATGAAGTGAGAACAATAAAGGAAGTAAAAGAAAGGCAAAGATGCTGCAATCCCTATCATTTTCAAGACTTCAGATTTTTTGTTTCTCATTTCTACTTTCCTAGAAAGTAAAATCTGACAGTTGTCTTGTGGGAAAAAAGAAAACAAATGTAAGTCTGAGTGTCGCGAAAGTGAATAAAGGGAAGTGATATTCCGCTGACGAAATGACATATTCTAAGTTAGCAAAATTCAGTACAGCCAAATTGGGGACCAGGGTATGGCAGAGGGGAGGAATGAAGGCCAATTTTGAATAACACAAAGTCAGGACAATGGCTGCTTCTGCCAGACACTCAAAGATGAACTCCTGGGTCAATGGCCTACCTTCAGGTTTGCCAGACCAGCCATCTGATTTTCTTTCATTTAATCCACATGTGATCAGCTCTGAGGAGAGAAGGAAGAAGGCACACCAACCAGCTCACAGATACTGGCAACCAGAACCCCAGTTACTACAACACTCACTCTCTCTGGCAGGATAGTAGGTACCAGTCTTTGCCTGAGGGCTCTACCACCTGGTAAATCCTCTAGGCAATGAAAAGATTGCCTTGAGAAACTAAAAGAAAGGGAATTAGTATTAAATTAAATTAATTAGAATTGAAAGAAAAGAATTAGATGATTCCAAAAGATTCTGATCTTAATCTGGATAATAGTAAGGGTGATTAAAAAATAACTGAATTTTTGCATGCTTATTATGGACTAGCCACTATTCTAAGTTCTTTAAAATATTAACTCAATCCTCACAATAAAAGAGGATTTGGATTACACTCACTGATACAGCTGGCTAGAAATATAAATGTGGAGAGTTGAACTCTTCCAAATGTACCCAAGATCCAAGGGCAAACCATAGGGAGTGTCGATATAATGGCTTGTCTGGAAGAGCCCATTAAAGGAAGTGATGGCTAGAAATGGATGTGGGCTGTATGAACCAATGAGAGGCCACAGCATGAAATCATAGAGACAAGACAGTGAGATGACAAAGAATCCTGAGTTCCACTTCATATGCCAAAGGATTCTTGTCTAATGTTTTGTAGGCAACACAGGGTGTGGTATGAGTCCACTGAACTGACTTGGTTTCCGAAAAAACAGACCAAATCTCTATTAATAGTTAGAAGGGAGTAGATTTTTCTGCCAATTGAATAAAGAGTCTAAGATTTTATGAGTGATTTCTTCAATGAAATATAGTAAAATAACTTTACTAACCCCTTAACGGTAGACCCTTGGAAGCCTGTTGATTTTTAACTCTTGAGTTTTCTCATGACTTTAAGAATAAACAAAAAACACCTGACAATTTCTTTGACTTGCCTCCTTCAGGACCTCACTGATTCCATGGATATCTCTTCAGGCAGCCTGCTCTTCTCACTCCCAAGGACAACTCCGTTTCTCACCTCCAGCCCAGACTACACTTCCTGCTGTCTACTGACAGAGCCCAGCGAAGAATCTCTTCTCCTCTCTGTCTTTGCAACCAATGGTTGCGATGTGAGTCCTGAAGTGACTTCGGTATGACCAAGATGGACGAGTATTATGCACTTCCCAGACAGAAGCAGGGAATACTTTTAAAGGGCTACTTACCAAGGAGAGTCTGGCTTGAGCTCCAGACTCAGCCACACTGTTTAGTATAGTTGTCTTTCTTTATTTTTCTAGCCTCATCCTATTAAAGATTCATAAAATAAAACTGTAAGATTAAAGTAAACATATTATTAAAATCAGCATTAATTGTAAAAATGATATTTTTAGCAGTAATATAACAATGTTCTTTGGTTATTTTTTGACCCGAACCTCAGGAAGGTTTCCAAACTCTAAGTGTACCTTCTCACTGCAGTGTGCACCAACTGGAAAGAAAAGAAAGAAGATTGATCCACCAATGTCCTCTTTCCAATTCCCTAAATTAAATAAATGAATTTTCACAAAGGTCTTTGTTGCTTTTAGAAACTGTAATCTTCCACTATGCACATTAATAACACATGTTCTGCTGGGGAGGCTCTACCTGCTTGTGGCTAAATGGATTGAAATCCCTGCGTGTGTCCCTCCTATTCAAGCACTGTTTTCTTTTGTTTGTTTTTAAAGGAGGCAGCACCACAACCCTAAGTTAAGAGATTCCTTGGATTGCATTGGCCCCATGAATAATTTTCCCTCCACTGTGATGACTTGCTGGGACCAATGGAGGGAAGAGAAGTTTGCAGCTGGCACCAGAGTAACCCTCTCCCCTTCCAGTACTCTGCAGGCTGCTGTGCTGTCAGTGTCACCCATGCTGGGGACACTGCTATTGGCCATGTCCTCGTGAGAGAACAATGTGTTCTCAGCATCCCCTTCAGTCTTCTCATCCTCTGAATCAGAACGTTCTGGAGAAACGCTTGACTAAGTGTTCCCCATTGTATCCTTCCATCTCCTGTGGACCTGCTGAACAGCGAAAGCTTTCATCTCTGTTCTCCTTCCAAGTTCTCAGGTTGCTGCTGACTGTCAGCTCCACATTTCCTGTGTTTTGGGTTTTTGAGCCAATGGGAGTCCTGAGCCTGGTGCTTCCTCCTCCTAGTGGAATCAGAACATGGAGGCGCCTAAATAGAGACACAGACGAGCTCCTGGAGTCCTTACTGGCTCATCGGGTGTAGACATGCCGGCAGCGCTCCCTCTGGTCTTTACTGTGTTCCTGTGGGAGGCTGGACAGTCTTGACCTGCAGCACGCAGCTCTGGGCAGGCAGAGAGGGGGAAGGCGGGGCCCGGTTCACACTCACTCCCTGTGCTTACAGGACCCAGCGGTCCCCAGCTGGCGCTGCACTGTGACCTCTTGTCACTGCGCCGAGGGATCCAGGGCGGGGACCATGGATGCCTGTGCCCCTTCTCCAGTCGTGCTGCCCAGGCACCTGCCTGTGCTGGACAGGCGGGTGATTATAGCCCGTCCATGCCAGCTCTGCCAACGTCACCCCTACATCCCTCCTTCCCCTCGTTCTCCAATATTTTGCAATAAGTAACAAATGAATAACTTCTGGATATGAACAGGCTTTGGCTACAGAGATTTTTCAGGATAAGTTGGGAATAGGGAGCCCCATCATACAGCTTTTGCCCATTGAATTTAAAAGACATGAAGGACACTTAAATGCATATTACTAAGTGAGAGAAGCCAATCTTAAAAGGCTGCCTGCTGTGTGATTCTGACTGTATGACGGTCTGGATATGGCAGATCTATGGGGGCAGCAAAAGATCAGTGGTTCCTAGGGGTTGGGTGACGAATAGGTGGACCACAGCGGGTTTTAGGGTAGAGATACAGTAATGGTGGATGTATCACTATACATTCCTCCAAACCCATAGAAGATACCGCACCATGAGTGAACCTAAACATAAACTGTGGACTCTGGGTGGTGATGATGTGTGAATGTTGGCTCAACATTTGTAACAACAGTTGCATCTGATGGGAGATGGTGATAATGGGCAGACTATGCATATGCCGGGGCAGAGAGTCTGTGGGGAATCTCTACACCTTCTGCTTTCACTTTTGCTGTGAACCTAAAACTCCTCTAAAAAACAAAGGCTATTTAAAAAAAATATACAGAAGCTCAGGAAATGAGCTTCTTCCAGTATTAGGTTTGATTCTTTCCAAGAAAGAGCCTTTTTGAATTCTGGAGAAAATGCTCCGAGAGGATAGAATTCTGCGTAGAACAGAAGCCAGGTCTCCGGACTTGGTCTCTGTCTTTATCCCTTTTGCCCAGCAGCGGGCACTCTTCCTTTATAAATATTTTAATATTCCACAGAGCAAAGTGCATCCAACTTTCCGTTTCCTTTGTGTTACGGCTACTGTTACATCATTGCAACAGGGATATCCTCTCATTTCCAAAAGTATACACAAGGAGAAAAGAAAAGAAAAAAAATGCCTCTCAATTGAGAGTTTCAGAAAAACCTAGAACTTTCACTCAACTTTTCTTCAATTTGTGACTTTGTACTCTTAAGGGGAAACTGACAGCCAGAAACCATAATGGAAAAGAGAGCAGCTGTGTGAATAGGCAGAACAGCCTAATGAGGAGAGCACGCGGAGGTTTGTACACTGGAAGGAAGGAAATGATGGTGATACGGGAGTGAAAGAATGGGATCCAGGAAAGCAGAGAGGAAGGGGGAAGTGTGCCAGATACCAGGATCAGCAAATGAGTACTATATAAACGTATGTAATACTGTATCTCTTTATAGCTGTATAGTATATATTATGGCATATACGTGTATTTTATGGTATATATGTACATATTTATATATATATTATATTATTGTGCATATAATTAAATACAATTAATGAGCCACTTTTTCCCAGTTCTGTTTTTTAGACTGTCAGCGTTTTGCGACCAGTTACAGAGAGAGAGGTAGGAGAGTTCACTATTCTCATATAGCTCTACATGAAAAAAGAAGAAATTAGCCACCATCTGTTAAGCCCTCACTCAGTGGAAGATACTCTGCTAAGTGCTTTGAAATGTTCTGGTTTGTTTAATACTCACAACAACTCTAGGAATATTTCCACCTTTATATTTGAGAAAACTGAAGGTCAGGGAAGTTGAGTGAATTCCCCGGGATCACACATATGTCCAGTCAGAATCTAGGTTCAATGCAGAATCTCCTATCACATGTGGTAAATAACTACTTAAGTTTCATCCTGTGAAACCTCAAACTCTCTGTTTTCTTCTTCACTGCTTTCTGGAGATCCTTCCTCCTGGTTTTCTCCTAACTGCGCTGGCTACTCCGTCTCTGTCCACTTTGCAGGCTCTCCTCTTTCTCAGCCTTAAAAGTTGAAAGTTTTTATCAGCCTTACGTCATCTTCTCGTTCTACACTCTTGTCATAAGTAACGACATCCATTAGCTTTCCCTGCTTTCCAAATATGAAGCAAAAAATTGCAAATTCATATCTCCAGGATATACATTGTTGGAGAGTATACATTCAGAGATGCATCTTCCAATGGGACGTCTGCCTTGAGATGTTTCTTGAGGACTTTATAGAGAACATCTGCTTTCCCCCTTCAAGACATCCCTCATTCAAGCTTCTGGTGACAGAATCCCTTGTCCTCTACCTCTCACTGTAATGTGAAATGTAGTCGAAATTCACTAAACATGTTGCTGCTCTTATATCTCTTTCTCTTCCAAATTGAATGCTCCAAAAGAATAGGTTTTGCATTTGCTTTCACGCCTCTGTATTCTCAGAACTATCACTAAACTGACAGAAATAGGCAGTTTTAAACTATAACTGACTGGGGAAAACAAATAAGTGAGTTGAATTCATCATTTACTTTTTAATATGGGTTGGAAATTTAGGCTATGTCTCTTTTCAAGAATAAACAAATCCAAGATGTCTCCTGGGGAAGAAGTTTATAAACTAAGAAAATAATTTGATGAAAGATAAAGGTGAACATTTTTCATGATACTTGAATATATTATTAGGTGAACATGATTATTATATGAAGAAAACTAGTTTAAATACCATACAGAGTATGACATAGATAAAGTAGATGAATGAATAAATGAATACATTGGAGCCCTCAGCATATTAACCATAATTATTTTTGAATTCCTGGTCTGATAATTCTAAAATCTCTGCTGTATCTGAGTCTATTTCTCATGCATGATCTGTCTCTTCACACTGAGTGTTTCACCTTTGAGTATGCTTTGTAAGTTTTGTTGAAAGCGGGACATGATGTCCTGGGTAAAAGGAACTGGGATGAATTGCCCTTTAGGGTGAGGTGTTTCATTTCTCCAGCTAGGAGTTGAGCTGTGTTCACTATTTGCTGTAGGTGTAGGTGTCAGAGGCTAAAGTTTCCTCTTGTGGCCTTGCTTTTTTCTCCCTTGTTGTCTTTGGGTTTCCCTAGAGATTTCTTCTTAAATAAAGTCTGACACTTGCAGTTCTTTCCATTGAAATCTCTGGTTATTATACTGGAACCCTATTGATTTGATGTTGGTATGGGGGAGGGGAAGTGTTCTAGAATCCTATGATTATGTCTCAGTCTTTCAGGGATCCTGTGCCCCTGGGCTGTGAACTTCACAAGTGCATCTCAGTTTTTTAAAACTCTATTAGATGAGACAGGAAAGTGAGAGGGGTTTGGAGTGAAGCATTTGTCCTCCCCCAGGTGGGTTAGGCTCTGGTAAAATAGTTTCCCTTGAGGGCTGGCCTTTGTTAAGAGGAACAGAACCCTCAAAGTATTTCAAAATGATTACTTTTTGCCTCCCTCTGCAGGAAAAAAAGATCTCGGATCTTCACGTGAGAACCTGGTAGGGTTCCTGAAGGCAAAAGCACAAAATTGTGGGGGTCCACTAACTCTAGACCCCTGGAGTTTTCAACTCTGAAGCTCATCCACACAGAGCCTCCAGCAATTCTTCAATTAGGTTTAAGTGTTCCCACTAATACTAGAGCCAGCTGTGGGCTTCTGCTCCAGGTAAGCTGTCATCCTCTGCATCCTCCTTTCTCTCCAGTTATCAAGGCAGTGGCTTGCCCTGCGATTTCAATTCTTGATGGATCTAAGAAGAGTTGTTTTTCAAGTCATGCTGCGTTTTTTGTGTTTTTTGTGTGAGGTTGGGAATGATGATTTCCAAGCTGGTTGCATGTTGAATGGGAAACTAGAAGTTCCCCCAATATATGAATATATACAGAACATCACTATAGCTCTCTCTCAAGGAGTGATGCCCTAGAGATATTCATTTTCACAAAAACATTTTAACAACAACGTTGAACAATGTAATTCAAGGCATTCTATGACTAAAGAGGAAATAAGTCTTTAAAGTGACTGAACATATGGGCATGTGACTTAATGTATTAGGTAAACAGAATCATTTCAATAACTGTATTTGTTAAAGAGAATTATTTTCAGGTTCCTTCTCTTACTTTTCATTTTTATTGCAAGTTTGTGGATGAAGAGAAGGATCTCATGATTTCCACTCTGACAATCTCCCAGGCACAGTCACCCTATTTCTTCTCTTTCAGGTAGAGATGGAGTCCCCGGAAGTACCTCTTCATAGCCACTGCAGGGCCCTCAGTTCCCAGGGCAGATTCTTCTTCTCCCATCACCTGCACCGAACAGGTGTCCAGGTCTTCCAGCTTCCAATGGAGTCAGTGTGGAGTTTGCTCAGGGGGGTCATTTTCCAGGCAGCAGATTAGCCCTCTGTGTGGGAGAGGCTGAAGATCGGCTGGAGCACCTTACGGCGCAGAAGATGGCTTGTGCCTTCTGGAACTGGCTACGTCTACCATCATCCAGAGGAGATGTGCTTCAGTCAGGAGAATGGGAAGATGCTGCTAATTTGTCTCAGAAGCATCAGATCTTCCTGTGAACGAGTTCATGGCAATGAGGCAGGTCACAGCCTAGAGATGAGATGGTGATGTACCTAACCACCAGGAGGGCCATCAGAAGGGTGGGCTTTGGGGACCTTAGGGATGCTGGTGGCCTTTTGAGGTGTGTGTCTATCTGAGTCTTGACCCCTAGTTTCTTTGGAGACCTTTCTATGCCTGTTTCTTAAATAGAGAACACAGTAGTTTTCATTTTGGGGATGTTTCTGTACACTTTTTATCGTTTTTTCTCTCCTATGTATGCTCTAAATAAATTAGAAGATATCAATCATTTAAATTATTCTCTCTTTTTCTCAAATTACATTTAATTTGCCCCAAGAAACTTCAATGTTTCAATATAAGTGTTCAAATTTTTCAAATGAAAAAGTCTTTTTTTAAAGTTAAACTTATGGAAATACTGTTCTTCTTCTTGCTAAGAACAAAATTTCTCATCTGTTCCTGGACTCTGTTTTACCCTCTTTATTTTACATGTCAGCCAAGCTACCTCATCCTTCTGAATTTGTCTCCTTGAAAATGGATTTATTAGACCTGTTTGACAAGTAACCTCCTTAGGAGAAAGGTCTATATCTTGTTCACTATTGTACCATTAGTCCAGAGTTCATAATAATTACTCAAGCTATATTTATTAACAAGTAATAGTCTCAGATTTTCCATCAACCTTCACATCAGAGACTTATATTAACCTCCCATCAGAACCTTACACTGAAGTATTAATAGCCATCCCTAGATTATTCAGTCAGTACGTTTCTCCAGAGCTTCTTGGTTCATCACTCTCCATCTCACAGTGAAGATGGAGGACAGTGAGGGCAGCGTATGATGCTACAGAAAACTCGCCATCTTTGCCTCATTAGTTTCACAATCTTTGTAATATTGTCTGATCATTTTAATTTAGTATTTTTCTGGGGAAGAGTTGTCTTTCTGCTTTTGAATTACTTTCTATTTCATCTTGAGGCTAGTAACAAACGAGTGCAGAAAAATGGAAACATAATGGGCCTGTAGCTTTATTTTCCATCATTTTCAATACACCATTTTTTTTCTTTCTCCACTCAACCTTCTTAGAAAGCTGTCCTTGCATTTGGATGCACTGAGACAAAAGGGAAACAAATGTAGATCTGAGATGATGAAAGAAATGAAGTGAATCTCCAGGTGAGAAAAATGACAATGGGAGTTCTCTCTTCTCCTATCACCCTTCCGCTCCTCCAGTGTGGTTTCTGCTCATTAGTTCCACCAAACCAGCTCTCACGAAGGTCAGCTCGATCTGTTTCCCCATCTGGTGGAGGGTTTCAATCCACAGAGCAGCTTAGTGACATTCAACATAGTACTAATCAAAGTAATGATAAATTATCATTGTAACTAATTAAATATGTCATGATTTAACGTGAATAACACAGTAAACATATTAATACGATTTGTCAATATATCAAATCTATGAAATCTATCCAAAAGCAAATATATTTCAAAAAAAGGGAAAACAATGCAGAGGAAAAACAATCCTCTATTCTAGGTCCCACCCTATTTCTCTCCTCCGCTTCAGAAGACAAACCTCTCAAGCCCATTTCTATATATTGTCACTAACTTCTCTTACTCACCCTTCCTCCTACTCCAGTAGGGTTTCTGGTGATTAATTCCTCCAAACCAGCTCTCCCTGAGGTCACCAATGCCATCTCTTTTCCCAGTGTGGGGGGCAGTTTCCATCCACATTTTTCATGAAGACATTGAGTCTTCTGAGCAGTTTCAGTCTTTAAACATGGTCTTCTCTCTGTTCTCTCTCGTCCTGTTAACATACGGCCATTCCACCTGTTTCCTTTGTGGCTCTTCTCTCCCTTTTAAGGTTGAAGCAATCAATCCTAGCAATCAATTTTAAGTCCTTTTCACATTCTATACTCTCTTCCCATCTGACCACTTCCCTTCCCAGGCTCTACAGTTTGTGGATTTGCCGGTAAATTGCAAATGGAAATATCCAGTGGACATTTGCACTTAGATGTCTACCAGGAAAATACAGAGAATATCTACTGTTTTTGTTCTTATATCCTGACATGGCTTGATCCAGCTTCTGCTGAGAGAATTCCATTCTTTTCCCTACTTCTCATTACAGCATTAAATGTAAGTGATGTTAATTTCTAAATATTAATTAGTATTAATTTTGAAAATAATTAATAGTTAATTATCAGTCACCTGATTATTGGTTTTAGGTTACTTTTCCTACAAAAGTCAAACATACAAGAAAGCAGGAACTGTATTTGTTACATTCACCTCTACATCCTGAGGGCAACTCAGAACCTGGCTTAGAGGAAGTCTATTTTTACTTCTAACTTGAATATAACAATGATGGGTAAATGAATTGTGCCATCCATTCTTTAATCATTCATGTGTGGTGTTTCTTTTTAAAGAATAAACAAATGCAAGAAATTTTCTATATTAAATATTGAATGAATAAAATAATAATAACTTGACTAAATATAAAGAATACATTTTGTTATATTAAACCACAATGTAAAAGAGCACATAGTATTACATGAACAAAAATAATTTAAATGTTATAAATAATAAAATAAATATTTAAATAGATAAATAAATAGATCAGCATGGTCATCTCTATGAAACTAGTGTTCTCAGGGTTAAACACAATATTCATTAATACTCTTGAAAACATTTAACAAATTTGGTTGAATTCAGGTCATGATTACAGCAGAAACGAGAGTCTTTGACATGACAGAACATGTAGAAGTGTGATATTATCAGTCAGGGAGAACCATTTCCATGTTGAACCAGGTGTCATTCCTTACTCCTTAATCTTTGTTACAAGTTTGTTGATGTAGAGAAGGATCTCGTGATTTCTGCTCTGACAAGCTCCCAGGCACAAGGGCTGTATTTCTTCTCTTGCAGATACAGAGTGATTCTCTGGAAGTATCTCCTCACAGCCAGCGTGGAGTCCTCATTCATCAGGGGAGTCTCTTCCACCCCCACCTGCTGGGTCAGACAGGCTTCCGGGTCAGTCAGCTGCTGATCAAGTCCAGTGTAGAATTTGTCCAGGAGGGTCTCATCCCAGGCAGCAGACGAGACCTCTGTGCTGAAGAGGTGGCAGATCTGCTGGATCATCTCATGGACCACAGAGACGGCTTGAGCCTTCTGGATCTGGTTGCCATCAAACACCTCCTGGGGGAATCCAAAGTCATTTCTGTCCTTCAGGCAGGAGAAGGGGGGCATTCTCCTCATTTGTTCCAGGAGCATCAAGACCCTTGTGTTGCCCAGGCTGGGGGTGTGAGGCAGCTCACGGCCCAGAGAGCAGATGGAGTGGCAGCTGAGCACCACCAGGGCCGTCAGGAAGGAAAAGGGTAGGGCCATTGGGGATCTTGCAGATGCTGCTGGCCTGGCTGAAGTGAGTGATCTGTGACTCTTGGTCTCTGGGTTGTCTGAAGACCTTCCTTTGTGCATGTGTCTTAAATAGGGAATATCCGAGTTTCCATTTTCTGAATGTTTCCCTTACTTTCTACGTCTGTTTTTGCTTTCCTTTATGCACTTTCTATGTGGGTTTAGAGCAGTGTTTCTCAATCATTTGTTTTTTTCTTCATTGCCTCCTGCCCCCAAAGTCTCTTTATGTTTTTTCCTAACTGAACCCCTCAAGAAAACTTAGTAACACTGCTACATGGTATATCTATGTATTCTGTCTACATTTCTACTTTATACACAGAAAAAGAAAGTGCATACTTCACTCTTTCTATTGAATGCAAGATTAAGAATGAACTAAAATTTTAAGATAAAAGTTAAATTTGAAAGCTATTGACATTTAATTTATCTTAATAACTATGTTTTCAGAGGGGCTTTTTGTTTTGTTTTTTATAATTTTATTTACTTTTATTTTTTTCCCCCAAAGCCCCGGTAGATAGTTGTACGTCATAGTTGCACATCCTTCTAGTTGCTGTATGTGGGACGTGGCCTCAGCATGGTCGGACAAGCGGTCCGTCGGTGTGCGCCTGGGATCCGAACCCGGGCCGCCAGCAGCGGAGCGCGCGCACTTAACCACTAAGCCACGGGGCCTGCCCTCAGAGGGGCTTTTAATTAGTATATTTACTTATATTAATAGCAATGTATCAAATTACATATTCAAATTAAAATTTTCCTTGAATACATCATCATAATACCAATAATGATATACTGAAAAATCTTTCAGAACTGCTAAAAACAATTGAAAATTCAAATTCGTTTCTTAACATGTACTTTTACGTACATAACTTTTACTTTTGCTTCATGTCAAAATAATTTTTAACTTCACTAGCTGCTAGATACTCTGACAATATTTTTTCTTTTCTGTAATTAACATATTTATTAATGGTTGTTTAACTTGATAGATTGAATAATAAAATATAAAATATTTGCATTTAATTCTCAACCCACCTCACACTCAGAAGCGCCGAGATTTAACCACGAGCAGCATCCACAGAAACCAATGGCAGCTCATAAGTAAGTGAAGGCCACCTCTCACAGTATGACTTTGAGAGCAAGCAAATGACGGAGGGAACGTCCTCCAGTGAGCCATCCATTCGCCATGGGTTTACAGCACTGCTCTTGCACACATTTTGTGTATCTCCCATGAACTCCATGTCAATGCTTCTTATATGATACACAAGAAAACCCAATGAGAATAGTGAACTAAAGCATAAGATTTTGTTGGACAGGGTTGAGCTTTGGTGTGCCACAAAGCATTGTAATATTTAAAATTTTTCACAACTCTAAGAATGAATTTTCATGCCCTTAGTAGCAATATCATCCCCAATGAGAATAGGCGATTTAGAAAACATCATCAGGAGGCGGAGTCAAGATGGCGGCGTAAGCAGACTCGGAACTCACCTCCTCCCGTGGACACAGCCAATTTACAACTACTCGTGGAAAAATTACCCCTGAGACAGAACTGAAAACTGGATAAGAGGAACTCCTGCAACAACGGACAATCCTAACTGAGGTGGAAGAGGCAGAGACTCCCTTCTGGAGAGGAAAAACGCTGCCTTCACAAGCCGCCAGCTTCACGGCCGCCGGGAGCAGCTCACAGGTACGCAGCCTCCCTGGAGACGCCGGGCCCTGAGCCGGGAGTTCCCCCCGCTGTGGGCATTTTGTGGACCCAGCACAATCGAGACCAGCGGCATAATATCTGACTGTGCCTGCTACTAAAACATTGGGTAGCACCCCCAGAAAACCTGGTTCACAAAGAAACTGAAAGTGGCTCTTACAGGGCCTGCGTGCAAACTCACCTGTTTCAGAAAGCATCCTAAAATCACCAGAAAGAAAGGTGCACAGTGCTGTGGTGACAAGAGACTCACCTAATAGGCCCTGAGTGCATCTCGGTGAGGGGTGAGACCTCTCCAGGGACTGGGACATTGGCGGCGGCCATTGTTGTGGCCTGGTGTGAGCGTGCTGACACAGACGCCATTGGAGTTCTCCCTGAGGCTTGCTAGCCCAGGGTGTGCCCCACCCTCTAGAGCACCAATTTAATCCAGCTCAGCCAGGGCAGGCAGCCCACCCTAGAGACTGGCCCCACCCAACAACAAGCCCTCAGGCAACTTGTGGGCCTGCATAGATTGGTGACTGGATTCTCTGCAGCCTGGCGACTGAGCCGACTTGCGCCGGGCAGGGTGTGCACAAGGAGCGGGTGGAGAGTGTGGGGCAGTGGCGGAGTATGTGGGGCTCCTGCCGTGGAGAGACTGGGTCCGCTTGGGGAGGTTGGGGCGCTCACACGGGGCAGGACTGTGTTGACTGTGTGTGTGGACCTGTGGGCGGCAGGGTTTGTCAGCTGCAGAAGACTTGTGCTTCTCAAAGACCCACATAGGAGGTTTGCCCCACCTTCCAAAGCCTGAAATGATTGGGTGCTCCTGTGCCTGAGGCCAGCCCCACCCAGCTGCAATCCTCAGAGAGCTGACAAGAGACCTAATAGGCTAGAGGCTTACAGCAATTGTAAGGCCCTGAGCCTAATAACCTGCCATGCTGGGGGCCTACTCACTTAAAAGAAATACTGCAACACAAATGTGGTATTAGAACTTGCAGCCAACTGTGCTGGGGCTCCCCACACCTGATAAAGAGACTCAAGGGCCCACAACAACTACAAGCAGCTGAGCATTACAACAGCTGGCCAGGAGCATAACTCGGCCTCCCTGGGCGCCTACAGGGAGAGCAAACAGGCCACAACAGAAGGACACACGTAGCCCACATAGGGATCACCCCTGGAACATTGAGAACTGAGGGAAGCACACTGGAAGCCTCCTAAGGCATCACTTACATAAGTTCACCTATCCAAGTGCAGGAGACGTAGCTGACCTACCTAATACGTAGACACAAGCACAGGGAAAGAGGCAAAATGAGGAGGCAAAGGAGTGCATTCCAAGTAAGGGAACAGGACAAAACCCCAGAAAAGGAACTAAGTGAAACAGAAATGAGCAACCTACCTGACAGAGAGTTCAAACTGAGAGTGTTAAGGATGCTCACTGATCTGGGGAGAAGAATAGATGAACTCAGTGAGAATGTCAACAAAGAAATGGAAGATATAAAAAAGAACCAATCAGAAATGAAGAATACAAAACTGGAAATGAAAAATTCACTAGAAGGACTCAAAAGCAGAGTAGAGGATACAGAAGAACGGATCTGCGAGCTGGATGAAAGACTAGAAGAAATTACCCAAGCTGAACAGGTAAAAGAGAAAAGAATTAAAAAGAGTGAGGACAGTCTAAGGGACCTCTGGGACAACATCAAGCGCACTATCATCCGTGTTATAGGTGTCCTGGAAGGAGAAGAGTGAGACAAAGGGGCAGAGAATCTATTTCAAGAAATAATAGATGAAAACTTCCCTAACCTAAGGAAGGAAACAGACATCCAGGTACAGGAAGCACAGAGAGCCCCAAACAAGATAAACCCAAAGAGGCCCACACCAAGACACATCATAATCAAAATGTCCAGAATTAAAGATAAAAAGAGAATCCTAAAAGCTGCAAGAGAATGTCAAGTCACATACAAAGGAAACCCCATAAGGCTATCAGCTGACTTCTCAGCAGAAACCTTACAGGTTAGAAGAGAATGGCATGATACATTTAAAGTGCTAAAAGGAAAAAACTTACAGCCAAGAATACTCTACCCAGCAAGGTTATCATTCAAAATGGAAGGCGAGATCAAAATTTTCCCAGATAAGCAAAAATTAAAGGAGTTTGTCACCAAGAAACCAGTGCTACAAGAAATGTTAAAGGGACTGATTTAAGGGGAAAAGAGAAGACCACAAATAGGAAAAATTATCTATTTCCATGATTAGAACATAGTGGATACAAATACACAAAAAAGAGGTTAGATATGATATCAAAAACATAAAAGGAGGGAGGAGGGGAGTTAAGAGTACAGCTTTCAGACAGAGGTCAAACTAAAGTGACCATTAATTCTGTATAGAAGAAGAAAGGAACAGAGAAGGATTACTAAAACTCTGAGAAAAATTAAAAAGTTAAAAAATGGCAGTAAGTACATACTTATCAATAGCTACTTTAAACGTCAATGGACTAAATGCTCCAATTAAAAGGCATAGGATGGCTGATTGGATAAAAAAACAAGACCCGTATATATGCTGCATACAAGAGACACACTTCAGACCTAAAGACACTCACAAACTGAAAGTGAAGGGATGGAAAAAGATACTCCACACAAATGGCAATGAAAAGAAAGCTGGGGTAGCAGTACTCATATCAGACAAAATAGACTTTAAAACAAAAACTGTAAAAAGAGACAAAGAAGGGCATTACATAATGATCAAGGGAAGAATCCAACAAGAGGATATAACACTTGTAAATATCTATGCACCCAATGTAGGTGCACCTAAATATATAAAGCAATTATTAACAGACATAAAAACAGAAATAGACAGTAACACAATAATAGTAGGGGACTTTAACACTCCACTTACACCAACGGATAGATCATCCAAACAGAAGATCAATAAGGAAACATTGCCCTTAAACGACACACTAGAACAGATGGACCTACTAGACATATACAGAGCATTCCATCCAAAAACCGAAGAATACACAGTCTTTTCAAATGCACATGGAACATTCTCCAGGATTGATCACAAATTAGGCCACAAAACAAGTCTCCATAAATTTAAGACGATTGAAATAATACCAAGCATCTTTTCTGACCACAACGGTGTGAAACTAGAAATCAACTATAGGAAGAAAATCAGAAAAGCCACAAACACGTGGAGATTAAACAAAATGCTACTGAACAACGACTGGGTTAACGAAGAAATCAAAGAAGAAATCAAAAAATACCTGGAGACAAATGAAAATGAAAATACGACATGCCAGAATTTATGGGATACAGCAAAAGCGGTTCTAAGAGGGAAGTTTATAGCGATTACAGACCTATCTCAACAAACAAGAAAAACCTCAAATAAACAATCTAACAATGCACCTGAAGGAACTGGAAAAAGAAGAACAAACCAAACCCAAAATCAGTAGAAGAAGGGAAATAATAAAAATCAGAGCAGAAATAAATGAAATAGAGACCAAAAAAAAAATAGAAAAAATTAATAAAACCAAGAGCTGGTTCTTTGAAAAGGTCAACAAAATTGACAAATCTTTAGCTAGACTCACCAAGAAAAAAAGAGAGAAGGCACAAATAAGTAAAATCAGAAATGAAAGAGGAGAGGTTACAACAGACACCTCGGAAATACAAAAGATCATAAGAGAATACTACGAAAAGATATATGCCAACCAATTTGACAATCTGGAAGAAATGGATAAATTCTTAGAATCATACAACCTTCCAAATCTGGATCAAGAAGAAGTAGAGAATTTGAGTAGACCAATCACCAGTGAGGAGATCGAAACAGTAATCACAAACCTCCCCAAAAATAAAAGTCCAGGACCAGACTGCTTCCCTGGTGAATTCTACCAAACATACAAAGAAGACTTAATACCTATCCTTCTCAAACTCTTCCAAAAATTGAGGAGGGGGGGAAGCTCCCTAACTCATTCTACGAAGCTGACATTACCCTGATACCAAAACCAGACAAGGACAACACAAAAAAAAAGAAAATTACAGGCCCATATCACTGATGAACATGGATGCAAAAATCCTCAACAAAATACTAGCAAATCGCATACAACAATATGTTAAAAAGATTATACGCCATGATCAAGTGGGATTTATTCCAGGGATGCAGGGATGGTTTAACATTCGCAAATCAATCAACGTAATACACCACAGCAATAAAATGAAGAATAAAAATCACATGATCATCTCAATAGATGCAGAGAAAGCATTTGACAAGATACAGCATCCATTTATGATAAAAACTCTGAATAAAATGGGTATAGAAGGAAAGTATCTCAACATAATAAAGACCATATATGAGAAACCCACAGCTAATATCATCCTCAATGGTGAAAAACTGAAACCTACTCCTCTAAGAACAGGAACCAGACAAGGATGCCCACTGTCACCACTCCTATTTAACATAGTACTGGAAGTCCTAGCCAGAGCAATCAGTCAAGAGAAAGAAATAAAAGGGATCCAAATTGGAAAGGAAGAAGTGAAACTGTCACTATTTGCAGATGACATGATTTTATATATAGAAAACCCTAAAGAATCCACCAGAAAACTTTTAGAAGTAATAAACGAATATGGTAAAGTTGCAGGATACAAAATCAACATACAAAAATCAGTTGCATTTCTGTACACTAACAACGAAGTAGCAGAAAGAGAAATTAAGACTACCATCCCATTTACAATTGCAACAAAAAGAATAAAATACATAGGAATAAACTTAACCGAAGAGGTGAAAGATCTGTACACCGAAAACTATAAAACATTTCTGAAAGAAATTGAAGAAGACACAAAGAAATGGAAAGATATTCTGTGCTCTTGGATTGGAAGAATTAACATAGTTAAAATGTCCATACTTCCTAAAGCCATCTATAGATTCAATGCAATCCCTATCAAAGTTCCAACAACATTTTTCACAGAAATAGAACAAAGAATCCTAAAATTTATATGGAACAACAAAAGACCCCGAATAGGTAAAGGAATCCTGAGAAAAAAGAACAAAGCTGGAGGTATCACACTGCCTGATTTCAAAATATACTACAAAGCTATAGTAACCAAAACAGCATGGTACTGGCACTAAAACAGATGCACAGATCAATGGAACAGAATCGAAAGCCCAGAAATAAACCCACACATCTATGGACAGCTAATCTTTGACAAAGGAGCCAAGAACATACAATGGGGAAAAAGTCTCTTCAACAAATGGTGTTGGGAAAACTGGATAGCCATATGCAAAAAAATGAAAGTAGACCCTTACCTTACACCATGCACAAAAATTAAATCCAAATGGATTAAAGACTGGAATGTAAGACCTGAAACTGTGAAACTTCTAGAGGAAAACATAGGCAGTATGCTCTTCGACATCGGTCTTAGCAACATCTTTTCAAACACCACGTCTGACCGGGCAAGAGAAACAATAGAAAAAATAAACAAATGGGACTACATCAAACTAAAAAGCTTCTGCACAGCAAAGGAAACCATCAACAAAATGAAAAGACAACCTAACAATTGGGAGAAGATATTTTCAAACCATACTTCTGATAAGGGCTTAATCTCCAAAATATATAAAGAACTCATGCATCTCAACAACAAAAAACTACCAACCCAATTAAAAAATGGGCAAAAGACCTGAACAGACATTTCTCCAAAGAAGATATACAGATGGCCAACAGACACATGGAAAGATGTTCAAAATCACTAACTATCAGGGAAATGCAAATCAAAACTACAATGAGATATCACCTCACGCCCGTCACAATGGCTATAATTAACAAGACAGGAAACAACATGTGTTGGAGAGGATGTGGAGAGAAGGGAACTCTCATACACTGCTGGTGGGAGTACAAACTGGTGCAGCCACTATGGAAAACAGTATGGAGATTCCTCAAAAAATCAAGCATAGAACTACCATATGATCCAGCTATTCCACTGTTGGGTATTTATCCAAAGAACTTGAAAACACCAGTCTGTAAAGGTACTTGCACCCCTGTGTTCATTGCAGCGTTATTCACAATAGCCAAGACTTGGAAGCAACCTAAGTGCCCATCAAGGGACGAATGGATAAAGAAGCTGTGGTATATATACACAATGGAATACTACTCAGCCATAAGAAACGATGAAATCCAGCCATTTGTGACAACATGGATGGACATTGCGGGTATAATGCAAAGTGAAATAAGTCAGAGGGAGAAGGTCAAATACCGTATGATTTCCTTCATTAAGTAGTAGATAATAACAACAATAAACAAACACATAGGGACAGAGATTGGATTGGTGGTTACCAGAGGGGAAGGGGGAAGGGAGGAGGGTGAAAGGGATAATTCGGTACATGTGTGTGGTGATGGGTTGTAATTAGTATTTTGGTGGTGAACATGATGTAATCTATGGAGAAATAGAAGTACAATGATGTACACCTGAAATTTTTACAATGTCATAAACCAATGTTACTGCAATAAGCAAAAATTAAAAAAAAAAAAAAAAAAGAAAACATCATCAGGGGCCAGCCCGTGACATAGCGGTTAAGTGCACGTGCTCCGCTGCCGCTGCCTGAGGTTCGGATCCCGGGCGCACACGGATGCACAGCTTGTCAGGCCATGCTTTGGCGGCATCCCATATAAAATGGGGGAAGATGGGCAAAATGTTAGCCCAGGGCCAGTCTTCCTCAGCAAATAGAAGAGGATTGGTATGGATGTTAGCTTAGGGCTGATCTTCCTCACCAAAAAAAAAAAAAAAAAATCATGAATTTGAATCTTTCTTTGTACTTTTTTGCATCAAATCTCAAATTTCTCAAAGAGTTTTCAGAGGTTCCGTTCCAAGTCTATTCTTTTCAAACAAAAGGAAAACATCTTTGTCCTTAATTCAGTACTGCATAAATATTATTATCACATGAAGAATTATCTTTCAGCTCTGATCCTGAACTCTGCTTTACTCCTTTTTTTTTTTTTTTTTGACATAGGAAGTTAAGTTCCCTCAGGCCTGGAGTTCCTACTCTTTAAATGATAGGTGCTATAGTCTGAACGTTGGTTTCCTCCCAAATTCATGTCTTGAAATCCTAATGCCTGATGTGATGGTATTGGGAGGTGGGGCGTTTGGGAGGTGCTTAGGTCATGACAGCCCAGCCTTCAGCAATGGAATTACTGCCCTTATAAAAAAGGCTCCAGAGAGATCCCTGCTCCTTCCAGCTTGTGAGGATGCAAGAATGAGTCTACCACCAGAAGTGGGCCCTCACCCGAACATGCTGGAGCTGTGATCTTGGAATTCCAGCCTCCAATACTGTAATCAATAAACTTCTGTTTGTTTAAGCTACCCAGTCCGTGGTATTTGTTATAGCAGCCCGAACCAGACTAAGAAAGTAGGGAAGAGACCATCTTCCGCAAATCGGCTCATTGTAACTGGACTCTGTCTTATTCACTGTGTTATCCTTGTCACCAGGTTTAGTGTAATCACTCAATAAATAATTTTTATGAAAGCAGTTTCTTAGATTTCTTCTTCCTACTGGAAAGTGTTCATGACTGTCCAAGCTATTTTGCCTAATCATGGCCACATTCGCTAGGAGTATAAGACATGGATAATATTTCCACTCTACTCTTAGTGTCAATAACGCCTACCAAGTTCATTGCTAAAACCACTAGGATTCTATTTCCTTTAAGGTGCATATGGTTCCAGGTATTTAACCTGCAAGGGCAGCACGATTTTCAGCCTCTGCCTAGCGCTGTATTAAACTCACAAGTATGACCTCATCTCTAATTTGCCCTCTGCTTTGTGATAATGGAAGACAACTAGCCTGGTATCTTACACAGAGCCTCACAGCTAAACTCACACTCTCCCTGATTCACACAGCTCACAGCAACCACACAATTTACCACATTACTTTTGAGGTGGGAAGTTGCCTATGTCCCTCAAATTATCCATCTTGCAGCTGTCTTGCCCTTGTCCAGTATGGACAAAATCCCCAGAATGCACGTGAACTGTAAATGTTTGTGACATAATTTTCCATCCCTCAGAAACCTAGGCTTCAAATGATCTGATAATCTTTAGATGACACTAGTAAAAAGTCAGCCTGTCTATATGAGGATAGAGATTATGGAATGGATTGATTTTTTTTAAATAGCTAAGTAAATTTTATTATTCATTATTTTTCATGATTTAATTATACTGTTTATATCATTGCACAAGTAAATGATCTAAGTTCTAAAATGAGCATAGGGATTTGCATAGTAGACAAGTTTTCTTTCCAAAAATGTACGTTGCAAAATATGATAAATTTTAGTAGTTTATCCAGTCAGCATGTTGTTATTGGATTTAGGCTTCATGCTAATCATCACACCCTGAGAATACAAGACAAGGGAGAAAACCTAGACACATGGCAGGGGTATAAAGCAGAGTTCTTTCTCCCTCTGGTGCCTGTGCTCTGGAAGGAGACAGAGATGCCAGCTCCCGTAAGACACCCATACATCTTGGCTGTCCCATGAAGAGTACCATAAAGGGACTGCTACTTAACAGTGTCACACAAGTGCCTGGGACTTCTCACCCTTAGGCTTGGGGGGCACATAAACATTTTAAAATCCTGTGGGGTCTGGGGGTAAGAGAGGGAGGCAGAGCATCCTGGAGATAATAGGCATGAGCTTAGGCAAACACAAGAGTTGAAGTATTCCTCTGGTTACCCTGACAGCCAGGCAAATTCTAACTTTAGGGCCAGAGAGCGCAGGGCACAGAGTACAAGCAGCAGGAACCCGTCGTTCTAGTTCCAGAGCCTCCTGCCTGTCTCTTTCATTTTAATGTGACTCAGTCGGCATTTATTCTCCTATAAGGTTCAGGTCCCCTTATCATCTCTTACCTTGTATATTCCACGTGGCTTCCTTGGATTTTAAATTCCCTGAAGGCAGGGGCCAGAAACTATACTAGTTTGCAGGCACAATTTACAAAGAACATCTAATAGATACTCTGCAATTTTTAACATGGGTGGTTATATAAATCAAGTTGAAATAAAAAGGCATGTTGACTTTTGTTTCAGAAATAATTTATTTTCCAAGGTAAAGGTTTAAATAAATAAATAAATAACTTAATTCATAAGTTAGTAAAAAATTCTCGAGTCTTTAACTGTCCTTTCAAACGCAGTGCATTAGCTGTCAGTCACTGAAAGCGCCTTTGCTGGTGGAAGAACGCCTGAAATCACCGTCAGCATTGTCCATTCTCAGAGGCACAGGCCGGGAGACCTTCAGTTTTGGAGGTAATCTAGGAGTCCGGTAAGGAAGGAAAAGTTCCTGAGGATTTCCGCTTGGACTGTTGTCCAGGCACAGCGGCTGTACTTCTTGGCCTTCAGGTACTGCACGATCCGTGCGTAATATTTCCTCACGTGCGGAACGGGCGTGTTTTCCCAGGTGAAGTTTTCCTTCTCCGTTATTTCAGCCACGTTTGTCTCCAGACGGTCCATCTGCAGGTGGACTTCCACATGGAGCCTCTTGACGATGGTCTCATTCCAGCCAGTGCTAGCGAAATTTCTTCTGAAAACACTCAAGGTCTGCCGGAGCATCTCATAGATGACCAACACGGCGTCCTCCTTCTGCAACTGCTGTGGTTGCTCAATCTCCTCGGGGACCTCGAAGTTCATTCTGTCCTCGCGGCAATAGGTCCCATTCAACTGCCGCAGGAGATTCTGACATGCCGAATTGCTGCTGCTTAGTTGGGACCGAAGCAAGTTGTAGTTCCTGGAAAGAGCCACGGTGCAGAAACACAGCAGGAGAGCCATCTGGAGGATACACCTGTTGGTCATGATGAAAACAGGAACAGCGTTGCCTTCTACCACCTCGATGCTGGAGTAGAGGCTTCAAGAGCTTGAGGACGAGTGTCCTTCCTCCATGAGTGTGGGATATTTATACGGACAGTCCTCCACTCTTTCTAGTTCAGAGGAATTTCCCACTTTCAGTTCTCCCTTTCTGTTTTCCTATGTCATTGAAATCATTAGTAGTCTCTAAAAGTCTTCTTCTTTAAGCTCCTCTTTTATTTTATATATATTAGGGGAAAAGATAAACAAACTCTGAGGATTTCTAATGTTTTGTAAAGTTTCAGTGAATTGTTCAATACCAAAGGAATGAGCAAGCCAAATCATTTAGAACTCTACTATTACAGGGTTCTTTCATTTGGCAAAGCATTTGTTATTTTTCTGTTTTAGTATTATGAGATTTTGGGGTGGGGGCGGTGTTTTTGTATGAGAATTTTGTTTTTCATAAGAATTAGATTTAATTCCCAATTACACTATGACAAAACAATAAATATATGCAGTTTGTGATTTTAAAAAAGACACCTACTTTTCTGTATCTAAAAGACAATAATGTTCAACTAAGTTGACCTGAATTTTTTTTGTAGGGCCTTAACCATACACAGCAAGACATCAAATAGCTTTATCAGCCTTATTTGTTGCCTTATCTAGCAATCTCAACTATCTAGATGATAACTGAAAACTAGGGATTAAGCAATATCTGTAAGCAGACAAAATGGTGTTACACAGGCCATGCACTAAAGCTCATGGTTCCCTTTATAGGAGGCCTGTGTGACCATTATTGAGGGCCAATGTATTCTTATTGTGTACACATTTCTAGCAAATCAAAATGTCTGATTTTCCATTCCCATGCAAATAGATACCACATATTAGAAGGGGGTCTAGAAGGAAAATGAGAGAAAAAGAAATCCAGCAATCAGGGGATGTTACTGTTGACACAAATGGTCCTATCTCAATAGTTCTGAGGTCGTTTTTTGTGAGAGTGTAGTAACCCATTTTCATAAGAGAAGACTCAGTAAAAAGTAGAATTATGATTTTTACATCCTGTTTATATAGGTGAGGAGATGAGTCATACTTTTTTAATGATTTCAATACAAAAATAAGTTAGAATAACGATGATATTTACAGTAATTATTTTTAGTTTTCAGAAAACCTTGCAATATCTTTCAACATGAATTTACTGAATCCCCACTGTGTGCAAGGAACTATAGCATGAACTTCTGCAGATTGTAATCCTCGCTCTCATGGATCCCACAGTTGAGTAGGAGAGAAGAGCATTAATCAAAGAAATACACAAAAGTAAAATGCAATGGTACAGAGAAGACATTCATGGTTCTGTGCGTTCCTGTGCTACAGGGACACAATGTGGCAGCAGAGGTCAGAGAAGACTGCCCTCAGGTAGTGACACTGGAGCTGGAATCAGAAGGCAGGTGAGATGGGAGTGCATGTGCAAAGACCCTGTGGTAGGAGAATGCATGGTAAGGGTAGAGGACAGGACCGAAGGCCATTGCGACCTTGAAGTCAGAGAGTGGTCAGAGAGTGGTCTGAGATGAGCCCAGAGGGCAGGTGGGGGCCAGAGAGCACAGGGATTGTGAGGCCACGTGAAGAAGTTTTTCTTTATCCTAACAGCAGTAGAGGCCATGAAAGGGTTTATGCAGGGTGGAGTAACTTGAAGGTTTTGGAACAAAAAGACTCTCTCTACAGTAAGCAATGAGTAATGGAGGGAGGGCAGATTGCCACAGGCAGAACAGTTAGGGGACTTACCCATATGTTAGACCAGGAGGATAGTGGTGGAGAAGGATAAACTTATTTATGTGAAATCTCTCATTTCCTGACAACACCAGATTAAAATGCTTGAGGAAATTCTCCATCATTTTACAGATAGCTGCATCAGTTCTCTTGGTTCTATGGGTTACGATAACTTCAATAGATGCTTCATGTTGAGGGACCTTACTTCTATTGTACCAAATTGAAGCAAAGGCCGGGAGTGTCTGGGTAAATGTGGATTTATGAACCTGGAGCAACCCTGAGTTCCAGGTTTCCCCTCATCAATAGATTTCCTGTCTTCTGATCTTTACAATATGCTCAACCTTTCTCCCAAATGTCCCTCCATTCCTCGTCCTTCTTCTTCACTGGCTGTATGTAATCAGCTCTCCCCAGACGGGCCTATCTATTGTTGACGTCTGAGGTCTTCTTAAAAACCTACTCGTGCTTGAACTGCACTGATACAATGCCTCCTAAATGGGGTGGAGAGGAAGCAATTTATCTCTCCTTCTAGACTGGGGGAGGGGGAGAGAGCAGCGCCGTTCATTCCATGAGTGAAGAGTATTGAGAGTTGAGAAGACGCAGCAAACAATCCACGAATACGGGGACGAGATTCTGGGAAGGCGGCAGTGGTGGCAGTGTAGTTTTGAATTTCCCTGAGTCCCTACACCAAAACAGACACTGCAACTAGAAAAAACCAAAACCCCATGTAACGTAAAAAGTGGGTGACAGAACCACAACATGCAAACAGATGGGGACAAACCACCCATTGCCACAAGACCTGCCTGGTAGTATCGTCCGTGTGGGAGAAAGCAGAGGAAAGCAACGGACCTGAGAACCCCAGCACAGCCGAGAGGTGTTTACTGGACAGCCATCCAGGCTAGTTGGAGAACAGCAGCTGAAGCTGGAAGGGATTTTGCCCAGAGCAATAGCTGGTGAGCGTGAGGGGCCTCAGTAAGTTCTGAAAGGCACTGAAATAGTCTAGGATATGAGCAATTTTCACACCCACCAGGCACCGCTCCCTTTTGGGAAAGGGCCCTACACTGGAGAGAAACTGGTAGAAGGAGACTCAAATTTGAGCAGGATAGAAACAACAGAGACAAGGAAAGAAGGCCAGAGCAGTGTGGGGTGGACAACTCAGAAAGCAAGCTACCACGTTTTTGCACACTTCACCAAAGCAACAGAAGAGGGAGCTCCGTGAAGTTAGAATAACCACTGACCACTTCTAGAAGTCAGGAAAATAAGCTCCTATAAAATCAAACATCAGCATAGTATTAGGGTTAAGTCTCGTACAAAGTTATTATTAGTAAAAGGCGAATAAGGAGCAGAATAATATCTCTACAGATAATGAAAATATACCAGGAATGCATTCAACACAATACAGACCAAAATTTTAACATAGTGTTCCCAAATGAGTTTAAAAATATTAAGAAATGATATAAAACAACATAAATCAGAATTAGACAAATTCAGAAATGAAGTAATCTACGTAAGAAATAATTAGAAATAAAAGAAAAACCTCTAAATTTTGCAGAATAAGTTGTAGTCAGAAATGAGAAAGTTTTGGGGAAATGTGGCACTGGAGAAAAGCTTCAATCTGGGAAAACATGTTAGTAACTAGAATCCAACAGTACAAAAAAATGGTGTGTATTGATCAAGAGGGGTTATTTTCAGGAAACTGAGGAAGGTTCAATATTATATAGTCCATATCACATTATATGGAGAAGGTTATAAGGTGAAATGACCAAAATCATGAAGAAAACTTGGGTATTTTAAAAATAATATTGGAGTAAGGAAGACCTTTCTCAATAAGATATAAAACCCTGGAACTATAATAGAAAATATTGATAAATATGACTAAAACCAAGTTATAAATTTCAGTGTGGCAAAAACATAAATAAAGTGAAAGAGGAAGAGCTGTATCAGAAACAGTCAGCACACCACGAGGAAGGGATAATTTTCTTCATGCAGAAACAGCCCCTAAAATTAATAGAAAACTTTAAAATAGCCAGACACCAGGAAAAGAAGTATAAGGGCCAATGAAGATATGAAAATCTGCTCAATGTTACTAAGAAATGTAAATGAAACTAGTAACAAGGTAACCATTTTTCACTAAAAGATTTGCAAAGGGCGTGGAGAAATGGTATTCTAATATACGCTCAATGGAAGTATAAATTTATGCAAGCTTTTTAGAGAGGGGCGAAGACTGTTTTTTCAAAAATGGCCAGAACAATATCCCCCATCCCACGTGATAATCTGCAGTGTGGCTCTGACTCTCTACCCATCAAGAGCTGGGGTCTGCGTCCCTCCTCTTGAATCGGGGCAGAATTCTGGAGTAGAAGCCATGTTGTGTCATTTCTGAGGCTGGGTCAAGAAAGATAATGCAACGTCCACCCTTTTAGCTGGAAATCTTGCCCTCGACGCTGTCTGCCACCATGTAGTGGTCCAATTGCCCTGCACCTGCCACGCTGTGGGAGAGCCCAAACTAGCTCGCAGGGAAAGACCACGTGGAAATTGGCAATATATTTCAAAAATTAACATTTCAAACAATGGAATTGTCCCTTTAATTTGCAATACCACTGCTAGGAGTTTACCTGTGGATATTCCTGCTGAAGTATGTGTATATGTATGTATATGTGTGTGTATATATATTATAAATTTATATTATATGAACATTTATGAATGTTCATTGTAGTACTGTCATAGTAAAAACGACTAAATACCCATCAGCAGGGAATTGGTTAAGTAATAGTGTGGTACAGACAAAATGGAATACTACATAGCCATCAGAAAGGAAGATCAGCTGATATGGAACTATATCCCAGATATACTTAATGAAAAGAGCAATACACGTAATAGTGGATATGGTATTATCATTTGTTTTATAAGTTAATAGAAAAATATACACATGTATGTTGATACATGCATATAATTATTTTCTCTGGGCACATTTGTTCATCTATTATTAGTAGTTACCCTAGGAAAGAATGCTGACGGGAGTGAGGATGCAGCAAGGAGGAAAATTCTTTCCCTTATCACTTGGTACCTTTAGAACTGTTTGTGCCTGAGTTTTTTCCCCATTAGAAAAAGACATCTGGGAGATATAATTGTTAGACGTTTTCATAATTTAGCACACTTTATGTGTTTGAATTTAACGTGTTACTAAATTTTTCACCTTTCTTTTGTTTTATTCACATTTAAATTTTTTCTATAATGAACATATATTATTAGAATATTAAAAGCACCCAGTTATATTCAAAAGCAGGTCTTTTTTACATACAATGCAGCTATGTAAAAGTATATAGAGAAAAATAATAAAAGGAAATATACTAACATTTTAATAGTGATTGTGTTTGACCTACAAAACTAAGAGTGATATTTTTTCTTTTTCCTTTGTGTGGTTTTCCAACTTTTCAGCAGTGAACGTCTTCTTTCATTATAGAACGTGTTCATTTCATTCTATGTTCTTTCATTATCTCTTTCATTTCATTAATCTACACTAAAAAAAAGAATGAACAAGGCCCAGCCTTTCTGGTTATTCTGCTTCTTCCGTGGGTTTCATTCCTTCTGGCCTCTTGACCTGTGCACGCCAGCTCTGAACAGACCCTCAGCCATCTCATGGGTTCTGCACAAGGAGTTTTGGAAAAAGCAAAGGCATCTCTCAGCTGTTCCACTTTCAGATGCCCAGTAAAGTCAGTCACTGAGTAATTCCTCAGGGTGTTTCTCTTTGAAAAGGATCCTTGGATTAGCCTGAATGATCCACGGCTCACAGCACAAAGGCCAATGCAAGGAGTCGCAGAGGTCAGTCAGACTAGAGCTGGTCCAGTGCACTCGGGGACGGAGGTCGTCCCAGGAGTCTGGTCACGGGGGCCAGGCCCTCTGGGGTGACTTGCACACTCGTGTAGAGCTGACCTCCCCAGGTGTGACAGAGGGACTCCTCACCTTCCCCACATCCAGTGGCCTCTGATCCTCCATGCAGAAAGTGTTCATAACCTAATGGAATAAAAATAATAGCGGTGGCGGTAGTAACAGTAGTGTTAGTTACCATATATTGAGCACTTACCGTGAGTCAATCTCTGAATAATCCTCATAGTAAACATTTAAGATGGGTTATTATTTTCTTCATTTTATAGAGGAGGAAACTGAGGTTCAGAGAGGCTAAGTAATGTACCCAAGATACACACAGCTAATAAGGTAGGTGGATGGCATTCAAACTTGTGCGTTTTCCTGCATACCACAGTTAGAATATGAAGTAGACCAGGCCAGCCCCTAGAGATAGTTACATGGTGCCAACCATGGTGGCAATGGTGACTCTCAAAGGAAAAAGGAATTACAGCTGATCGGAGGATAAAGAGGCTCTCAATGCCCTTAGTGCGGGCAGTGTGCCTAATGAAGTGGTGTGAGTTCCACAGGCAGAGGGGACTGTGCTGAAGGTGACATGGTGGAGGGCATTCTAGATCAGCGCTGCCCAATGCAAATATAATGCAAGCCACATAAACATTTTAAAACTTTCTAGTAGCCACATTAAAAGAGTAAAAAGAAACAAGTGAAGTTAATTTTAATAGTATATGTTATTTAACATAATATATCCAAATATTATCATTTCAACATGTAATCAATATAAAATTATTAATGAGATAATTCTTTGTCATACCGTCTTCAAATGTGATGCATATTTTTACATTCATAGTACAGCTCGTGGGACTAGTCAAGTGCTCAACGGGCCGCATGAGGTTAATGGCTACCATAATGGCCAGTACAGCTCCTGGTGCAGGGACCAGCACGAACAGAACCAGGAGCATGGACACGTTTGCTAGGAGCAAATAGAAGGAACTTCAAATTTGTGGACAGGCTGAGTGTTGGGAGTCAAGGGGACTGAGAGTGGAAAAATCAGCTGGAGGTGTACTGTGGAGGCCCTTGAAGGGCACAGGGTAGCGTTTGTACTGCCCAGACGCTCTCATGACTGCGGAGCTTGAAAACAGAGGCCATGGCTGGGGAATTGCAAGAAAAGGGATGGATGCAGAATAATAAAAAGGGGATTCTTGTTTCTGGTTTCTTCTCTTTGTCCTCTTCCCAGTTCTTGCTCTTGTCTTCATGAGGTGCTTCCTAACTTGTCTCTTCCAGTCACCTCAAGAAGTTTCTCCTCTACCCCTTCCCCTGAGGGTCTGGTGGTATTCACTGCAGAAGCCCACATATGAATGGGTTAAAAATCTCTTCTTTTGTAAGACACCGTCTCTTTCGTTTCATTTCTCCTAATTTATCCGAATTTTATCACAAAACCAGGAAAACGCATAATCCTGTCTCTCCCAGGGAAATCTCTCTCTTCACCTGGCCTGATGTGTACCTGCATTGCAAGGATTAATGCCCGGGGCCCTTTTCTGGCACTTTTTCCTTTGTTATTTGAAGCCCTTTTTCGCTTCACCCCTGTGTGGAGATTGTTTTTGCCCGTGTCCTCTGCGACCAACTTTCTGTGGTGCAGAGAGCTACTTCCGGTTCCTGTACCAGTTTCTTCTGGTTAATGAGGATTTTCAGAGGCGGACTGACATTCAGAAAGTAAAACTAGGATGACGTTTGTAGCCAATTGAAATCACCGTTTGAACTTGGAGCTGTTTTGCCATAAACCTCCCAGAGTAGAAGAGGTTCCTCCTCTTCTTGTTCAGTACAGTTCTCTGTGCAAGACAATTATGTATCTAGAATCAAAATTACAGTTGTCTTCTCCTCCTCATCTCTTCAATTATTTCTTCAAGGAGAAGGGCCCTACAAAAATGATAAATTAGACAAGATGAAGATTATCGAGAAATTCACGATCAGCGGCAAAACAGAAATTAAGCCAAAAAACGTCTTTCAGAGATATCTTGAAAGGGGTAGCAAAATCTATATTAAGAGACTATTTTGATACTCTCTTAATTTGATAAAAGGAAGAATTCCCTATTCCTCCTTTTGAAAAAAAGTGTATATAAGAAACATAGCAAATCATGCACAAATCTTAAGAATACAGCTTAACAAATTATTATAAAATAAAAACTTATGCCTACCTTTGTAACCACAAACTAAGAGAAGATGTAAACACTACCAACAGAACAAACCTGCCAATCATTATTCCCTCCGGCCCGCATCACTACTTTCCTTCCCCAGCATCACGACTGCCTTTTAACACCGTATATTCTGCCTGTTTTTGAACTTTGTATAAATGTATTCTTTCCTTCACTAATATGTCCGTGAGATTCATCCATGTCGTTGTACGCAATTTGCCGCACGAATGTGTCATACCCATTTAGAAATGCCACACTGTTTTATCCTTTTCACTACTGATGAACATTCGGGATTTTTTTCCTCCTGACTTTTTGTCATTATAATTAATTCTGCTATGAACACACTTGTATGTATCTTTTGCTGCACCTTTGTACACATTCCTGTTGGGTATATGCCTACGATGACGCAACTGGGTATAGAATATGCGTATGTCCAGATTTGGTAGATAACATCAAACATATTTCCCAAATGTTTGTACCAATTTCCACTCTCACTGTCAGCATATGGAAGTTACAACGGCATGACACTCTTGTCAACTCTTGGTATTGCTGGTCTTTTGAATTGTAGCCATTCCAGTGGTGTATAGTGGTGTCTCATTCCAGTTTTAGCTTGTATTCCCTGATTATTAATAAGGTTCAGTATATTTTCATATGTTTATTGGTCATTTGGATAGTTTCTTTGTGAGGGGTCTGTTCAAATCTCTCGCTGGCTATCTCACATATTTTTTTCATTATCTACAGATGATGTAATTGTGTACACGCAAAATACAAAAAAAATTATAGATAAATTGTGAGATTTTAAAAATAAATTTGGCAAGGTCACTGAGCACAGGGTCTATATTAGAAATCAATTGCCTATTTACTAGCAACAAAAAATGGAAAATGACATTTAAAAATTATACCATTGACAATAACATAAAAAGTCTACTACTGAGAAATTGTCGCAGCCAAGAGGAAACTAAGAAGACAGGACAATTAAATATAATGTGGCATTCTGAACGTGATCTCAGAACAGAAAAAGAACATTAGGTAAAAACTAAGGAAATATGAATAAAGTAGGGACTTTATTTTTTTTTAAAGCAGCCTTGACGGGACAAGGTCAACTTCATCGTTTCCTTGGCCTCTAAGTACAAGCCTATAATTAAATTTGTGATTCAAATAAGGTGGCCAGAAACCAGTGAAAAATATTACATAGTTTTTTCCCTTAAGTCGAGACTGATTTTTTTCACCTTCAACACCAATGAGGGTCAAGCAGCTTCTCCCACTTGTTCTTTTTGTCAGTGAGCAAGGGACATTTAAGCACGTGGTAGGCTGGCCGCATCATTAACAAGGGCACTCAGACTCTGTAATAGGAGGCTGCCCAGGCCAGCCTTTCCCTGAGACACACACATTCATGTATCGAATAAATATTTGGTAAATATTTATTAATCACTTCATAAAGAAAAATGGTGAATCTTGCCATTTTATTGGGCTTTTTCAAAACGTCTTTTAATAATGTTTTACTGTTGGATTGACTGTATATCTTGCACATTCTTTGTGAGGTTTATTCCAAACATATTTTATACATTATCATCATTATTACAATTATGAATGAAATGATTTTTTCATCGCATTTTCTAATTTTGAAGGGGCTAACTTTTCATTCCACACACACACATATATGAAAGTTACTAATTTTGATTTTGTATCTGGGGAACTTCGTAAACACTATGTCTAAATGTTTTTTGTTGATTTTTCAGATTTTTAGATAAACAAATACACTGGATGCAAGTGAAAAAATTAAAGGACTGAAAATACCAAGTGTGATGACGATATGGAGCAACAAGGACTCTCTCCCACTCCTGTTAGGTGTGTAAATTTGTCCAACCATCATGGAAAACAGTAAGGCTTTATCTATCAAAGCTGAAAACATGCATAGCCTATGACTCAGTACCTATACTCTTAGGAATTACCCTGGAAAAAAATCGTGCAGCTATGCCTCAGGATATATGTACAAGAATATTCATTGCAGTGCTAGTTATAATAGTCCCACACTAGAAACATCCCAAATATCCCTTAAAAGCCGTATGGTTAAATATATTGTAGTCCATGCATCTAATAGGATCATAAATAATGACAGAAATGAGAACTACGACTATATGCACAAACAGGGATAAAACTTACCAACATAATGGTGAGTAAAAGAAATTAAGCTCAAAAGAATACATATTCCATTTATATAAAGTTTAAAAACAGGGGAAACCAGACTGTATGATTTGGGTAAAATTATAAAGGAAAGTGAGGAAGTGATTAGCATAAAATTCAGGATAGCAGTTACCTCTGGTGGGGAGGGATGGAGTTGTGTCCAAGAAAGGGCACATGGGATGGTGATGGTGGTGAGGCTTCCAGAATGTTGCAACAGTTGATTATTTTTATCGGTTGGTGGTTACATGAGTATTTGCCTTAATTATTCATTAAAATTTATACTTATCTTTTGTACATGTTTGTGTATGAATGTTATATTTCACAATAAAAGAAGGTTACTAAATAAGAATCAAAGCTGTAAATGTATACTTACTCTTATCTAAATATTTTAGCTGATAACCCTGAACAGTATCACCTGTATCAACCACGAGAGTATGTTTTCCCATACTTCTTGGCTTTCTAGATTATAACGAAAAGAAGCAGAATTGGAAAATAGGTAGAAGATGAACAGAAATTCAAACTCACTGTGGGCAGTAAGTATCCTTTCAACCTTGTATAATGATGATATATATGCGTGATTCTCAAAGTGTAATATGAGGGTCCCTGGGGTTCCCAGACACTTTCGGAGGACTTCAAGGTCCTCCATTTCATAACTACATGTCTGTGTGAGACTGGATTTCCTTCAAAGACTTGAAACAAAACAACATATACCAACAGATTGAATGCAGAGCAGATATGACAACCCAGATGTCTTCTAGTAAGCCAGACATTCAGGAGATTTGAAAAACTTTAAAACACTTTCATTATATTTTTTTTTGTTTTGGAAAATGTAGTTATTTTTCATAAAAACAGGTTTCTGGGGGCTGGCCTGGTGGCACAGTGGTTAGGTTCGTGGGCTCCACTTCGGTGGCCCGGGGTTTGCATATTGGGATCCCGGGTGCAGAACTGCACACCGCATGGCAAGCCGTGCTGAGGTGGCGTCCCATATACAAGGTGGAGCAAGATGGGCACAGATGTTAGCTCAGGGCCAACCTTCCTCAGCAAAAAAGAGCAGGATTGGCAATGGATGTTAGCTCAGGGCTGATCTTCCTCACACGCACACACGTAAAAAACAGATTTTTGTGTTAAGTTGTATGAGTTTCTTTTTGTTATTTTTAGAAGAATAAATATCTAAAATATTCTCAGCTTTAATTTCCAATGTGGTAAATATCAATAAATATAACTTCCTTAAGGACAATGTCTTTGTGGATCTTTATAATTTTTAAGAGTATCCGAATTTCCTGATACTAAAGCATTTGAAAACTGCTGATGTTGATAATATTGGCAAGTACCTATTTGGGTGGCTAATTGAGGATGAGTATTATGGGTTTATAATAACATTAATCTCTCTCTTTATTGGTAGTTTTATTCAAATCTCAGAATAACAAATGTGATATTTTTCCAGACCTTTGGTAGTGACTGTGGAGTGAGATTATACGGGAGTAAAGTCCACTGGACAAGAATGAGGATGGGAGGTAATGAAGACGCAGGAAAGGAGAAGGAACTTGTTTCAAAAACAATACTCTCCACAATAATAAAATGAATGGTAATCTCACCAAAATCCTAATTTCACTGGAGAAGTTTTGCTCGGCAACCTAGAGAATTCCTATGAAACTGGAACCACATGGAAAAGCTGTATTCAGTGGGAAGGAAGAGTCCGAATCCCCTAGTCTTCCACCTGCTGTCTCACCCTCATCCTCACTCAGTGCCTGAGGCTGATTCTGCCCAGGCTGGGGTTTCCCCATAACCACAGGCCAGCAGCTGGTGATGTAGCAAATCAACCTTCAGGCCTCCAACCTGGTGTGAAGAGGCGGAATGTGCGGCTGAGGCCTATGTGCCCTGGTTTCAGACTCTTCTCTCTTCTTTTTCCGTTTCCCACATCCTGGATGTCTTGTCACAGGCCTTTGACGAGACTCATTCCTCAGTTTCCTCCTGGTCACCTCAGCATCCAACTGGGATGAGGCCACTGTGCTGCGGGTCCTGCCTCACTCTTGCTGACTGCACCCCGCCTCCAATACAGACAAGCAACCAGAGGCTCCTACAGTCTGCGCCCCCGCCACACTTGGAATGCTCCCATCAACAGGTTGGTGGCCCAGGGACACACAGGGGCTGCCCACCCAATGTCTCCCCCCATTTGCTGCCAGGCCTCCCCGTGCTGCTGGAGACTCCAGATAGGCCGGCTCAGACACAGATGCCAGGCCCCACCAAGCCTGGATTTACTTTTCCCTTCAGATCCCAGGCTGTTCTCTGAGCTGCACTTATTTAATTCTCACAACCACTCTTAGGGTAGATTGAGCCAGGCCTGGGGTTGAGAAGAGAGTTGAACAGGCAACAAGTGTACAGCAGCTGCTGAATAAGCATCAGCGCCCGCCCTCTGCTAACACGTGGGCGTGTCTTATAGTCTAAGTTCCGTCTGAGTTTCCTGTCTCTGAAGCAGTTTCTGGTTCGTCTTTAAAATGAAAGAGCCAAAAGCAAAACTTCCTAAATAATTGAAACGTACAATTACGTTTCGTTTTGTTGCATCATCAGGGATTGAGTAATGACCCGAGGGGATGCAGAAATAACAGTGAGCTTGAGGCAGCAAGTGAAAAGGAAACTAAATGCTAGTAGTCAGACTGGATTTGAAGAATGAGGCTGAGCTTCCCCTCTGGCCTGGTGGCTTGGCTGAGTCGAGCTCACTGAATCTTTGCAGAGCAGAGGATTCCTCTGGCTGCCTGCCAAGATGCCTGTGTTACTCTGGTGGAAACTTTTATCCCCTGAACGTGAGGGGGAAACAGGAAACCGATGTGGGAAGGTGTGTCCTCGTAGACAGCTGGTGTGTGCCGAGGAGAAATGGCTCTGTCTAGAACTCCAGGATATTTGCTGTGACTCACTTGGCCCCGTCACCCAAGGCAATGGCTATTTCTCCTCTCCCTTGTGCCGTGGTTGAGCTGGCACAGAAGAGACTCCTGGACAGCTCTCTTGGAAGCCCCTCATCTTCCTGCCCACAGACCTAGAACATCAGGGAATGGTCTTCTAACCAGATTCAAATAGAAGAGCTGCCATAGAAGGAGCACTTACTAAGGGCCTGATACCATTCTCAGCATGTTACATAAATTGAAGCAATAATCCTCAGCACAGTTTTCTGCAGTGGTACTACGATTATCTTAATTTTACAGATAAGGAAACTGGACACAGTGAGGTCTCTTTTCCTTTCCTGTGTTAAGAAATTTACCAATTGTATTCTGAGCTCCAAGTTTTAGCAGGAACATTCAAGGCCTGGTGTAACGTTCCCATCTCTTATTGCTAGATCCGCTGTAAGGACAGAAACTTGATCTTGTTCCTAGCTCTTATTTCTTATTCATTTCTTATTATTATACAATGTCCGATTTTGCCAACCCTTTGGTTTAGCTCTTGCTTCCAAATGGCACATCTCTGGCCCTCCTCCCATTGTCCAATTCTTTAATGTCTTTCCATATCTCTCTATCAGTTCTAAAGTACCAATGATTGATGATGTCTCTCCATTTTACCACCCCTCGCCCCCGGGCCTATGGCTCTTTGCAAATACAGCACTTCCATTAGAACACTTACCACTCTGTTCTGTAATTGACGGTTAATTTTTTCTGTCTGTTCCAGAAGATTAGACTTTTTGAGTCTGAACTTTGTATCCTCAGTCATTATCACAGTGTCTAGCCCATGGTCAGAACTTAAGTATTGTTTATTGAATAAAGACTATGCTAGGAATATGTGCTTTGATGAGCTCCTGACTGTCAAATTGCAAGGGGTTGTCTCAGCACTATTTGCTGAGAGTCCATTTCATAAGTTCTCTTGACAAGAATTCAAGCACCTGCCACATCCATGAGCACATTGCTAGCAATGTGAACAAAGGAAGACAAATAAAGTTCAGACTAGAATACAATTTTGATAAGCTTTAGCATACAAGTTTTGATAAAACTTAAATATTGTTTTAGACAAGTTTAGCCCCAATGCATGAGAGTCTTCTTGCTACTTCTGAGTCTCTTTTCTGCATAGTGTTGCAACCAAAAGAAATAGAAATCCATCATCAAAAGTCTTTAAAGAGCAGTATAGGTCTTTACTGACATGTCTTGAAGAGACAGCAAAGTGGGAAATTATATCACAGAACTACTCACTAAAACATATTTAGTTCCTATTTTAACAGGGCATGGAAAGAGATGGAAAGCTATTCAACTAATTTTACAAGGCTGTTATAAATCTGGATAACAAAATCAGAAGAGAAAATCATGGGACATTTTTATTTGTAAACATGAAGATAAAAATACCACGTTAACTCAGACTCAAAGGTGAATTAAAAATAAACAACTAGGCTCCAGCCCAGTGGCGTAGTGGTTAAGTTCTTGCACTCCGCTTTTGCGGCCTGCGCTTTGCAGGTTCGGATCCTGGGCACAGAACTATGCACAGCTTATCAAGCCATGCTGTGGCAGGCATCCCACATATAAAGTAGAGGAAGATGGGCATGGATGTTAGCCCAGGGCGGATCTTCCTCAGCAAAAAGAGGAAGATTGGCAATAGATGCTAGCTCAGGGCCAGTCTTCCTCACCAAAACAAACAAACAAAAAATAAACAACCAGAATTTATCCAGGCTATTAATGATAATTCAAGATGAGAAATTCTGTTCCTGTAATTTACTGCGTAAAAAGGAGAAAAACCAAAAACCAGTCTCAATGGTTGCCCCGAAACGCTGGATTAATGAAAAAGCCATATCTTAGCCTACTGAGGCTTGAAGAAGGAGCTTAAATCTGATCAATGTTATTACATCTATTAGGAGTGCTTTCTGTTGTAACTAACAGACAACTCAGTTAATAGAGGCTAAAAGAATGAAGGCAGCTGAGTATCCCAATTTGGAAGTCTGTAGGTTGATGGTTGCAGGGTTAGATCAGCAGGTCAAAGCTGCCAGTGTGCTGGACTTGCATCTCTATGACTCTCTTGGTCTCTTACTGACGGGCACAGGACAGCTACACCAGCCCCAGGCATCAAATCCTTCCAAGGTCATCCCCAGCAGAGAGAGAGGAATAAGAGCTGACATTCTTCCTAGAAGTTCCCAGCAGACTTCCCCCAAATCTCATTGTTTAGAATTGTGTCACGTGACCATATCTAGCTTGCATTTGTCTCTCCCTCTCTACTTTTGATTATAGACTTAGGTCTAAAGCGGCAAGGAGAACCTGTAAGAATACGACACAGGGATTATGTTATTTTTCAAATGACTAGCTAGTTGCCCCAACACCCACTTTTCCCACTGGTTTGAAATGCCACTTTTATTCTATGCAAAGGTCCACTAGATTAAATTGTGTTACCCTTGACCTCTATTCAGGTTTTTTGATTGATTTGTCTATTCATATCATAATACCACTTGGTTTCAATTTCTATAACATTAGAGAATCATTTGATATTTGAAAAGTCAAGTTCATCTGTTTTTTTCATCCTTTTTCAGATTTTCTTGTAAATTATTTCTTCTTGACACATTTTACAGTAAGCTTGCAGGTTTTATCTAAAAATCTTGTTGAGTATGGATCAGGAATGCATTGAATTTACACAGTAACACACAATGCAGCAGTTAAAATGAATGCAGTAGATTTTTACGTACTAATAGAGAAAAGTCTCTAAGATCTGTTACTAGGTAAAAAAAACAAATTAGAGACTGATATATATGGAGTAATAATATTTATGTAACACACACTCAATATTTCTGTATGGATAGATTTACTAAATACATGGGAAGATGTCTAGAACGGTATACATTAGATTATCAGCAATGTGGGATTGAGGTGGATCCTCCAAGAGGTCAAGGGTGGGCTTTTTACTTGAATGAATTGTTTGAAAATTTAACAATGATAATATATTCATGTGTATTTTGTAAATATAAATAAACTTAAGAAATTCTCTTTAGTTCTTTAAAGTCACACTTATCATGGCAGCTGCCTGTCCCCCCATCGCTCTTATTTGTCTCTGCAAATGCCGGCCTGCCTTGCTTTTCTTGCCTCCCTCTGGAAAGTTGATGGAGACATTTTTCTCCTCTGAGTAGCTTCAGTTGTGCGTCTTCATCCTTAACCCCGAAGAACCCAACACTGATGGCCAAGCGACACAGATATGTCGTCCCCATTATGGGGGTAAGGGGAGGGCCGGGAATATTTACACTTGAATGTTTTTCTCCCTGTTATTTAGATTTTAAAAAGGAAATATTTATTAACAGTATAAGACAATGCCTAATAAGTGTTATATGAAAGAAGCTACAATAAGGTAAAGCAAGGAGAGAGTGATGGGAGCTCCTAATCTCAGAAGTTTTCATGATGCCCTTGATTAGATGTGGTTCTTGTATTTATCTGAGATGAAGCAACTTCCTTAGTACTGTCTTCCTTTTCCTCACTACTGAATAAGACTCCATCTACCACTAACTCACTACTGACATTACCCTCTTCATCATCACCAAGGACAGATTGACGAATTTAATAGACTTCTCTCAGTTTTAATAAGAACAATAATAATCCCTTTTAGGGGCCAAGTATTGTACTATACTGCATACCGTATCTCATTTAATCAAATCAGAGATCCTGCAAGGAGGGTATTATTATTGCCATTTTATAGAGAAGGAAACTGAGGCTGCTCAAAGAGGTTAAGTATATTTCCCAGGGTCATACAGTGAATCAGTGGGAAGCCAGAATTTAAACATTGGTTCAGACTCTGAACAAGTTCCATGCCCTTACCCACAATGATATGATTCTTGGGTGTCTATGCAAGACTTAATTGTTTTTTTAATTTATTTGTGACAAAATGGCATGCATAAAATTTCCCATCTTAGCCATTTTTTAAGTCTGTAATTCAATAGTGTTTAGTATATTCACATTGTTGTACAACCAATCTCCAGAACTGTTTTCATCTTGCAAAACTGAAACTCTATACCCATTAAACAACAACTCCTCATGCTCCTCTCTTCCAAGCCCATGGCAACCACCATTCCACTTTCTGTATCTATGAATTTGACTACTCTAGGTACCTCATATAAGTGAAATCAAACAGTATTTGTCTTTTTGTGATTGGCTTATTTGAATTAGCATAATGTCCTCAAGGTTTATCCATGCTGTAGCACATGTCAGATTTCCTTCCTTTTTAAGGCTGAATAATATTCCATTGTATGGATAGACCACATTTTGTTTATCTATTCATCCATCAATGGACACTTGAGTTGCTTCTACTTTTTTGCTATCGTGAATAATGCCGCTGTGAACATGAGTGCACAGATATCTCTTATAGACCATGCTTTCACTTTTTTGGGTGTATACTCGGAAGTATAATTATTGGATCATATGGTAATTCTATTTTTAATTTTTTGAGGAACCTTCTTAATTTTTCCATTGTGACTGCACCATTTTACATTTTCACCACCAGAGCACAAGTGTTCCAATTTCTCCACATCCTCGCAAACACTTTTTCTTTGATAGTAGCCATCCTAATGAGTGTGAGGTGGTATCTCACTGTGGTTTTGATTTGCATTTCCCTAAAGATGAGTGATGTTGAGTATCTTTTCATGTCCTTGTTAGCCATTTGTATATCTTCCTTGGACACATGTCTGTTCAAGTTGTTTGCCCATTTTTTAATAAGGTTGGGGGATTTTTGTTGTTCTTGTTATCTATGGAAGACTTTTAACACCCTTTTGTCCCCCCAAAGTCTTGTCCTTTGGCTTTTGAGACATTGTGGGTTCCCACTCATTTTCTCTATATTTTTGACCAGTTCTTTCTCCCCAGCTCCTGAAATGTAGAAGCTTTAACAAAAGATCAAGGCATCTGAATTTCTTCATATAATTACTACAACAAACTCAGAGGTGAATAATAATTTATTGTGTAACTACTATGTGCACAGTTAATAACAACAACAACAGTAACAAATATCTCACATCTGAGTGATTCCTATGTGCCAGGTATTTTGCACCCATGACTCATTACCTCATAAGTCTATGAGGTTAAGCATTATTATTAACGCCATAATACAGCTGTGAAAATTGAGCCACAAAAAGTTCAGGCAACTTGCACAAGGACCTGCAGTAGACCATGGAAGAGGCTAAGAAGGGTTCTTGTTTGCAAGAAACCTATGTCCAAAGGAGAAGACAAGACTAGCATGCTACAGAAAATTAGAAATAATGGGGTATTCATAAAAACACTAATTACTATGTGAAGATAACTACTAAATATATAGATTTAATTTTTCACTTCTATTAACAATCTTCAAGACCTCCGTGCACTGCGCTGCAAACAGGATGAGACATTATGAATGGGGAAGTCATGATAATTACTCCAAAGGACCAGTTACTCAGCAATCATATAAATGTTCCTCTGCTTAAAGTTCTAGAGTAGGTGACTGGGATTAAAAGGATCTGATAGTTCCCTGCCCTTAAGGAACTTAAAATTTTTTGGGAAGACATGAACATGGAAAATAATTAGAGTAATAAAAGATCATCTAGGTCTACTAACCATTTTAAGGTGTACAATTCCGTGGTATTTACTACTTGCACAGTGTTGTGCAACCATCACCACTATCTAGTTCCAGAACTTTTTGTTCACCCCAAAGAGAAACTTCATACACATTAAGCAGTTGTCACTCTGCATTCCCTCATCCTCCCCAGCCCCCGGCAACCACAGTCTTCCTCCTGGTTCTACGAATTTGCGTATTTTGTATGTTTCATATAAATGGAATCATACAGTTAGTGACTTTTTGTGTCTGGCTTCCATCACTTTGCATAATGTTTTCAAGGTCCATTCCCATTGCAGCGATTGCCAGTACTTCACTCCTTTTTATGGCTGAATAATATTCCATTATATGGGTATACCACCATTTGTTTATCCATTCATCCATCAATGGGCATTAGATCGTTTCCACTTTTTGGCTATTGTGAATAGTGCTGTTGAGAACATTTAAATACAAGTATTTGTTTGAATATTTCTTTTCAATTCTTTTGTGGTATATAACCTAGAAGTGAACATTTTCATAACACAAAAATTTATATAACACAAAAAATTACCATGTGATCCATACATTCTGGATCATATGGTAATTTTATGCCTAACTTTCTCAGGAACCAACAAACTGTTTGCCACAGAAGCTGAAACATTTTACATTCTCACCAACAATGTATGAGGGTTCCAATTTCTCTATATCCTCACCAGCACTTGGAGTTATTTTCCGTTTATTTGATTACAACCATCTTAGTGGATGTGAGGTGGTATCTTATTATAGTTTTTATTTGCAAGTCCCTAATGATTAATGATGTCGAGCACCTTTTCATGGTTTTGTTGGTCATTTCTGTATCTTCAGGGGCCTGTCTCCTGATCTTCAGGGGCCCATCTTGAACATCTATTCAACTCCTTTGTCCATTTTTTAAGTAACTTGTTTGCCTTTTTATTGTTCAGTTGTAAGAGTTCTTTATATATTCTGCATACTAGACCTTTATTAGATACATTATTTGCAAGTATTTCTCCCATTCTTCAGATTGCCTTTTCTCTTTCTTGATAATGTCCTTTGATGCACAAAAACTTTTAAGTCCAATTTATCTATTTTTTTCTTTTGTTGCTTATGCTTTCAGTGTATTACCTAAGAATCCATGGGCAAAACCAAGGACATGGAGATTTATCCCTATGTTTTCTTCTAAGAGTTTTGTAGACTTAGTTTTTACATTTAGATCTTTGATCCATTTTGGAATTTTTTCAGTATGGTACAAGGTTAAGATCCAACTTCATTCTTTTGCAATGTGAATATCCAATTGTCCCAGCACCATTTGTTGGAGAGACCATTCTTTCCCCATTGAACGGTCTTGGTACCCTTGTCAAAAATCAATTGACCATAGATGTATAGCTCTATTTCTGGATTCTCAATTCTATTCCATTGGTCTATTTGTCTACCTTTCTGCCAGTATCACACTGTTTGGATAACTGTAGTTTGTAGTATCTTTTGAAATCAGGAATGTGAACCTTCCAACTTTGCTCTTATTTTTTTAAGATTGTTTTGGCTATTGGAGTCCCTTGCAATTCCACATGAATTTTAGGATTGGCTTTTCCATTTCTGCAAAACTGGTCATTGGGATTTAGTGAGGGATTGCATTGAATCTGTAGATTGCTTTGGGCAGTACTGCCTTCTAAATAATCTTAAATCTTTGAATTCATAAATATGGGATGTCCTTTCATTTATTTAGGTCTCTGTTATGTACTGAATTGTGTTACCTCAAACGTTATATGTTGAAGCCCTAATCCCTAAAATGACTTATTTGGAGATAGGGCCTTTGAGGAAGTAATTAAGGGTAAATGAGATGGGGCCCGAATCTGATAGGTCTGGTGTCCTTAGAAGAAGAGGAGAGACACCAGAGGTCTCTCTCTTTCTGTGTTCACAGAGGGAAACCTATGTGAAGACACAGCAAGAAGGTGGCTCTCTACCTGCCGGGAAGAGAGGCCTCACCAGAAACCAACCCTAATCACACCTTGCTCTTGAACTTCTAGCTCTCAGAACTGTGAGAAAATAATTTCTGTTGTTTAGGCCACTCAGTCTGTGATATCTCGTTATGGCTGCTTGAACTGACTAATACAGTATTCTTTAATTTATTTTAGCAATGTATTGTAGTTTTCCGTTACAATCTTGTGCCTCCTTAGTTAAACTTATTCCTAAGAATTCGATTCTTTTTGATTTTATTATAAATAGAATATTTTTTCTTAATTTCCTTTTTGGATTGTTCATTGCTAGTTTATAGAAACACAACCTAGTTTTTGCATGTTGATCTTGTATCTTGTAACTTTGCTGAATTCGTTTATTAGCTCTAATAGTTTTGTGTGTGTGGATTCTTTAAAATTTTCTAAATTAAGATCATGTCATTCGTGAATAGAGAGTTTTATTTCTTCCTTGCCAATTTGGATGTCACGTGTCCTTCACTTTTATAGGGTGGTCACCATCAGTCACCTGTATTGGCACTTACTGACCCCTGTCCTTGGATTCTTATTTTTTTTTAAGATTTTATTTATTTTCCCCCCAAAGCCCCCTAGTAGATTGTTGTATGTCATAGCTGCACATCCTTCTAGTTGCTGCATGTGGGACGTGGCCCCAGCGTGGCCGGAAAAGCGGTGCGTCGCGCACGGAGGACCTGAACCCGGGCTGCCAGCAGCAGAGCGCGCGCACTTAACTGCTGAGCCACAGGGCCGGCCCTGTCCTTGGATTCTGTGATGTCTCCTCGCAGTCTGGTGAACGGTCGTTTGCTTCCTGGTATCTTCTCCCATCTAATCAAGATTTGACACAAAATTCTGCCAGACACTAATCAGAATCCATTTCAGATTTAATACTAATGATTCTGAGTCTGAGAGGTGCTAGTGTGTCCATTCTCTTTATTTTTCAAAGATATACCACTTGCTAACCTCACTTTTCTTCTCCTTAGGCCAGCTGTCTAGAAGACTATAAACAACTTGAGTACAGGGTATAATCTCATTCAACTTTGTACTCTAGCACCTAGCATCGCACCTAGTATATATTACAATGTAGGAGCTCAAACAATATTTGTTAAGTGAATAAGAATAGTGATGATAAAAAAAATTACAACTAATTGGCAGAGGGGAGTTTTGAGAGTCAAATAAAATAATAAATATGGAGCCATCGTGGAAAATAAAAGCATATTTCAATGTGCATTATGATTAAATTAATTTTGATTAGAGGGATAATTCCTTCTATTCTGTGCTTGAAATATTTAGAATATAAGAATAAGAAATAAGACATCAGGAGTGGTCAAGTGTCGAAAACTTACTCACCCTCCCTTCCTCAGCCTTCTCCAAGACTCTCCAGTGTCCACATGTCTAGATTCATTTCTCTTGGTTTAGGTGGTTCGCTAAACCTTGAAGCATCTCCAGTTGTTGGAGGCCCCAAGCGGGTAATGGTGTCCATGCCCTGGGCTTTTGTCCTCAGATCTCCCTTCCACCTCTAAGCTATGTCTTAGGGAATCGTATTCAATGCCTTCTCAAGATGTCCACTGTGCTATGACCCGTGCTGGGCTCCACCTATTTCCTCTTCACTCAGGCACCTTGCTTAGGTTACTTAGTGGGATCAGGCTTAGGGTGAGGTTTTTATTCAAAAAGTCTGTGCAAGCAAAATTGGTTTTTAAAAATTGCTTTTATTTCCCATAACTTAAATATGAACAGCAGTTGGGGACAAAGTATAATACTAAGCAAATGATATGAACAATAAATATTTAAATACTATGAATAGCATAAATATTACAAATAATTTAAATAAATAAATTTACAAAAGTTTTTTCAGCTAAAGCAAACGGATTGTGCATTTCTCTGTTCTAAACAACTTCTTCTAACTTACAACACTTAATATAATTTTATGATAATCCCATACATTGGCTATTACTTATTTTTCATCTGGCATAAAAATAGGGATGAAGATTGCACTTTGAGTCTTAGAAAACAGCCATTTAGTTGATCAGATGAAGTGTTTTCCGATTCAATGTCTTCTTTATTTCCCGAGTTTCCCTGTGAGCTTGTTCATGAAGAGGAAGCACCTTCTGATTTCCACCCTGACCACCTCCCAGGCGCAGGCGCTGTACTCTTTCTCTTTCAGATACAGACTGATTCTGTGGAAGTACCTCTTCACAGCCAGCCTGGAGTTCTCACTTCCCAGGGGTGACTGTTGCACCTTCGTCTCCTTCCCCAAGCATGTCTCCAGGTCATCCAGCTGCTGATAAAGTCCAACGAGGAATTGGTCCAGGAGGGTGTCATCCCAAGCCGCAGGAGAGCCGCTGGTGCCGAAGAGGCGGAAGATCTGCTGGAGCGTCTCGTGCACAACAGCCGCGGCTTGCGTCTTCTCAAGCTGGTGCCCGTCCACAAGCATCTGCGGAAATCTGAAGTCAGCCCTGTCCTTCAGACACGACCGAATGGAGATTCTCTCCATTTGACTCAAAAGTGTGAAGGCTTCCTGATGGCCATGGCTCAGAGGCAGGTCACAGCCCAGAGGGCAGGCGGGGCTGGAGCACAGCATCACCAGGGCCAGCAGCACAGAGACTGGGAGGGCCATTGGGAAGCTGGAGGATTCTGCAAGAACACCTGAAGGGGAAGTCGCAGCAAGTTCTGAGGACTTTTGGCAATGAGTACCTTTTAAATAGTGAGTATAGAAACTTTCATTTTCTGGGTTTTTCCATTTTTTGTCCTTTCCTTTCCCTTTCTACTTTTTTTTTTTACCAAGTCAATTAAAAATGTGCGCTTATTGATATGAGTGCCTAGACGAGGGACTCCAAATCACACATGCCATTACAATATCCACATAGTATTATAACATAGTTTCCATACCTCCTAGAAAGTTCTTGGGGAGAAAAGCCTAGATTAAGGCAGAGAAGGAAGAAATACTCATACAGTCAATGGTGGCTTTTCAAAGTCAGCAGGAAATATAAAAGTGCTTATAAAAGATGAGATTTTTCTTCTTTTTTCTGATTTTTCTGATTTTTTCCTTATTTACAGTTTTCCTCCTTCTTCAAAAGATTTCAACTGTATATGTATCTTAAAGATATCCTCTGAGTTCGTCTCAAAATCACCGAAGACATTGTTTCGCAGATAAGATTTGTTAAAAATAAATTATGGTGCACTTATGGTCTGCCAGGCACTTTGCTAGGTGCTGGTTTCCCTAAAAGGGTCAAGTTTGCCTGTGTGTGATTCTCTCTGTTCTCTACCAAATAGAACCTTCCCCGGTAAAAACTCTGCCTCAGTCATTATGCAGTAATGCAGATAATCTCATCTCTTTAGATATTCCATTGACAAGTGCTATCCTACAACATACTCAGGGATAATTGGGCTGCATTCAAAGTTAATCATCACATGTCTTCATTGAATCTGTAATATACAGATTATTTTTAATAATATTAATGGCAGCAATCTTTTATTATACAGGCTCTCAGCAAAGTGTTTTGCAGACATTGTTTCACTTAATCTTCACAGCTTCCCTATGAGATAATTACTATAATTATCTACATTTTGCAAATGAGGAAACAGAAAACTCAGAGTGGTTGCTTAACTTGGTGAAAGCCTCGATTTATTCCATAAGTGGTATTTAGCGCTATACTGTTCTGCCTCCACGTTACTCCTCATTAACCTGAAGCGCTCTCCTTTAGCTACACTCTGTATGCCTATAATTACATAATCCATCTAATTATTTGTTTAACATTTGACTACCCTAACAGACTGTAAGCTCCTTGAGGACAGTAGTGCCCTATCTCGACTGTCTAGCAAGGTGTCTGTCACAGAGGAGGCACACAGAGGGCTCTCTGTCCCATAGCAAGTACAAAAATGACTATGTGTGCCAATGAGGGAGTAGACATAAAATTTTGGGGGGACTGTGTCAGAAAATGGTAGTCTTCTATAAACAAAGACAGTAAGAATAAATTTTAAGTGGATGCTTTAACCTCCTGGATAATTTCTGAAAATATCTCAGATGAGAATAGGAAGTTTCAAAGAAATAGTAGAGCTCAACAAAACAGGTCATGTGAAAGGCAGGACTGGAACTTAGCAAGTGAAAAGGGCGCTAGAGCCCCTTCAAGTGTACTGTAATGTGTCTGGAAGGAGCGAATGGTGCTTTTGGGTGATGAAGACAAATGGAAATTGGAGAGTGAGAACTTGCTAAGTGTTTATCTAAGACAAGAAGAACGTTGTAGGAGGAGACAGCCCAATCTAGTGGCTAGGACGTGGACTCTGGGGCTAGATCTGGGGCCATGTCACAGCTGCAGCCAGCACTGGCTGTGTGATTTTGGGCACCTCAGTTTTCTCCTCTGTTATATGGAAATGACAATCATATCTATTTAATTGGGTTGTTGTGAAGATTGGATGACGTAACGTACCTACAACGATGCCTGGACAAAACAAGCACTCAACATCTGTTAGCTGTTCCTACAATGGAGAAAACTAACCGTCCAACTATTGGAACTGGATGGAAGTTTCTCTGAAATAATCTGCTTCCCTTCCTTGAATTCTCAGCTCACTAAGAAACATTTTTATTTCTAATCTCATCTCTTATGTGAACAGGAGTCTGCGTTCACGTGACAGGGAGTGCCCTGTCCACATGACTCACGTCTATTAGCCTTCAGGTAACAGCTGACCTCACAAACCTTAATAAAATGGCCATCCAGTCTGTAAGCCAGTCTCTTTTGAGTGTGAGTTGGTATCATTAAATCCTTGGAATCTGATCATCTCTGTGGATTGTGAACAAAGTAAACAGACACATAAATAAATAAATGGCTAGATTCTCTGATTTAGCAAAGCTGAAAACTAGCCCTTTAGGTAACGGCCTGCCTTGAAGAGCCAGCTGCTCTCCTCTGGACCTGTCTGCAGCTGCATCAGTCTCACACGGGCTGGTTTGAAACCTGTTACTCTGTAGAGCTCTGAATCCCTGACTTGTGTAGTTAAGTGACATTTTGTGGTTTAGATAGAGAAGATGTCACTTCTTTTTTTCATTTTCAGTGTTTACTTTCCAATTTCCCTTGTACATTCTTTTTTCTTGACTGCTTACTTTTACATTCTAGGAATGTTAAAAGAGGGAGGAAAGTTGTGAGTCTTGAAAATCATACAGGAAATATGTTCTCTCTTCTTTTCCCTTACATTTTCTCTTCCTTTTTTTTGCAATAAACCTCAAAGTGGAAATAGAAAAGATTGCAGAAGCATTAGGTAAACTTTTATAAAGTGAAAAGACAAATGCAAAAGAAGAGGTAAGAATTTTAAAATTACGTAAAATTAGCAAAGAAAAAAATGGGTTGCTTAACTATTATTTCGACAGAGCTAGGACAATGGCCTCGGCTAGGACAAAAAGTCTGCCACGAGCAGCAAAGACACATTCTAACTGCTTGAACATCTGGACGGTTGTAGTGGTTGCACTTTACTTCTCTTGAGGGCAGAATTGGAGGTATAATCATCTTGGTACAGCCTGAGCTCAGTCTAATGATTGGCACATAGTAAATATTCAGTACTTTCTCAATTAAGTAGAGTAAATAAAACCAAATTTGATAAACTGAATGTTTTGCAGCAGAGAATAAGGTGAGATCTATGCATATAAAAATGAGGTATCTTTCACACTTGATCAACACTTCCAAGAAGGACATCGAGTGGGGGGCAGAAAGAAGATTTAAAAAAGCAACCTAGCAGAGTTTCCTTACAAGTCGTTCTGAACATCAGGAAGAAAGACCCAGATAGTTCTCTCATTAGTTCAAAGTTGGTTTTTGCTAAGAGGATAAGCGTTCCCTTGAATTAGGACTTCTAATCTTTTATTGAATAAATTTCACTTCAATTGTAAGAATACAGAAAGAGTTGAAAGTAATGACAAGTTTCCAGGCTCTTGAAGAGAAAGGAAAGTCCAAAATGGGGAAGTACAAAGATCTGGGGAAAATTCAGAAAATGAAATCTCTTGTGCTCAATATTTAAGAGGCACACAGACAGAAGATGCTCAGAGAAGCTAGACCAAAGCTCACAATCTCCCATCTCAACCAGAAGAGCGTCTTCTTGGATCTTACCAATGGCTTTTTCAATCTCTTCACTGATGGCATTGGTGATGATCTTCTCTAGCCCCATCTCCTCCACTAGCTGTTACCTGCCTCAGAGCCTTGACTTGAGAAAGCAGGAGACCTTCACAGCTCTGGACCAAATGAAGACAATCTCTCTTCTTTCCTGTCTGAAGTACAGGAGCGACTTCAAATTCCCCCAGGAGAAGCTGGATGGCAGCCAGTTCCAGAAGGCCCAGGCCATCTCTGTCCTCCACGAGATGCTCCAGCAGATCTTCGACCTCTTCCACACAGAGCGCTCCTCTGCTGCCTGGAACACGACCCTCCTGGACAACCTCTGCACTGGACTCCATCGGCAGCTGGAAGACCTGGACACCTGTTTGGAGCAGGAAACGGGAGAGGAAGGATCTGCCCTGGGAACTGTGGGCCCTACACTGGCCGTGAAGAGGTACTTCCGGGGACTCCATCTCTACCTGAAAGAGAAGAAATACAGTGACTGTGCCTGGGAGATGGTCAGAGTGGAAATCAGGAGGCACTTTCTCTTCATCAACGAGCTCATAAGAAAACTCAGGAAGTGAGAAGGAACCTGATTCTCAGTGACGAATGTCCTCGCTCAGACTCTTAATTGTTCAGTCATTTCCAAAAGTGTTATTTTTTGCTTCAGCTATAAAATAATTAGAATCATATTTGGCATATTTTTATCAGTAATATTAAGCATATCTATGTTCAACTATTTTCAGAATTAGAGGAAATGTAACTGGTGCCCTGTAGCCGAACCTCATGTTATAAAATATTTATTTATTTATTTATTCATATTAATCTATCTATTCATTTTTGTGGTGTTGGTATTTATCTGTTCTATTTTTATATGTTCACATTCTCTTCTTTAATAAATATGTTACCTTTTTACATATTAAATGTATTTTATTACATTTCTCTTCTTTTTTTAAAGAAAAAATCTTCCCCAAAGTCCTAATACTGTGGACTAAATATAAAAGTATGTTGTACAGTTCATCCGTTCATTCACTGGCCTTGGGGGTAGAGTCTAGAGTATGAGATGTGTTCCTGTCCTTATGGAGCTCACATTGGAGCAAATGACAGAGCCATTAAAGAAGTAGTTATGATGTAATTACATATTTACATTTGGGATCTGGGCCACAGAGGAGGAGGAAAAGATGCATGGCAGTGAGTATCATTTAGACTACCCTTCAGTTTTCCCCAGGGAAGTCATATGAAGTATGAGACTTCAAGGATGAGTAGGAGTTTGTTAAGTATCATGTGGAGGGCAAAATCTCCCAGAGTAAAAAAAAACTGCAGAGCGTGCACCTTTAGCAGGAAAGGTAGATTTAAAGAAGCGAAAAAGAGCAGAGTGGGTGGACTCCACTGACCGATGGGAGTATGGCGTGTAGCGAGGCTGGAGAAATGGAAAGAGGCCGGATGACTGACTATGTTAGCGATGTTAGACTTTACCTTGAAAGCTGAGGAAAGTTCCTTTAGGATTGTAAACTAGAGAGTGGCTTGACCAGGGCAGGTGCAGGGAAATTCATTAGAGCAGCAGTTCTCAAAGTGTGCTTTGTGGGTCCCTAGGGGTCCCCAACACACTTTAAGGGGATCCACGAGGTCAAAATTATTTTTATAATAATATTAAGATGTTATTTGCCTTTTTCACCACATTAACAAGTTACACTGATGGTGCAAAAACAGTGGTGGGTAAAACTGCTAGTGGCTACGTGTCAGTCAAGGGAGTGGCACCAAAGTGGACTAGTAATTATATTTTTCACTGTAATATACTTGAAGTAAAAAAAATACCAGTTTCACTTAAGAATGTCCCTGATGAAATAGTAAGTTTATTAATTTTATTAAACCTTTACTTTTGAACACACACCTTTTAATTTTCTCTGTGCTAGTCTTTTTAAAATTCTGTGTGACAAGCACTTCTGCTGCCTGCACGGTGATTGTTTTGAGGAAAAGCACTTATATGATCATTGGAGTTGTAAGCTAAACTAGCCACTCTTTTCACAGAATCCATTTTTACTTGCAAGAATGACAGACAGACAAACTATGGTTACTCAGACTCGGACATTTGACAGACATTTTCTCAAGACATTTATACGGTGAACTTGTCACTTCAAGGAAAACATTTGTTGCCCAGTGATAACAGTTGAGCTTTCAGTAGAAAATCAGAACTTTGGAACATCTACCACTGTGAACTTGAAAACTTTCCAATACTTAAAGACTTTTGTGATGACAACAGTGGTGATATTAACAAATGAATTACTTGATTATAGAAATTGAAGTATATATAGATTTGTAAGCTCTGAATATGTCTGTGAACGAATATTTTCCAAATGACCAATGCATATATTACAAAATCATGCATAGGTAAGAGAGACCTATTCAAAGAGTAAGTCAGATTGATAGGTTTTTATATAACAGAATTTTAAAAATTCATTGTTTTAGTTTTAGACTCCTCCTTGCAACTAATGCTTAAGAAACTACCACTGATCGATCTCTGGTGTGATAAACGGTGCCTTATATAAATATATTTTCTAGTATTTAGAATTCTTTTACTGACTTGAATGAATGAGGCCAGTTTATTTTCAATTCATATATTTGATAAAGCTATGAGTTTACTTCAGTGTGTAACTTAGACTGCTTCTGCAAATTTTAAGAATAGTGCTTTCATTCCCATTAATTACTAAATCTCCCATTTTCTTTTTTCTTTCTGACTTGACTATAATTTATCAGCATGATTTTAAATATCAAAGTGATTGGTTTATAGACTATTTTAAAGTTAATTTCCGGCATTCTGATCTGAGCATACAACTTATAGTGTTTTTGCTCTGGAGGAATTATTGATATTTTATAGTCTAATATATTTCGATTTTTGTGAATGATTTATAAGTATTTGAAAAAGTTATATTTCCGATTCTATATTATAGTGCCCCAGAGTCTTAGCCACTAATTTACTCTTTTAAATCATGTTTTCCAATTCTTTTTGTCCTTGTAATTTTTCTGTATTATTTTAATAAACTAATAGCATTGTGCTGAAATTTCAATGCTACCATCATGTATGTGGTCACATATCTATCTACTGCTAAAATTTTCAGCTTGATGTTTTATATTATTTGAATTTTAGTTCCATACCTTTTTAATTTAATTATGTATTGTATTGGCTTCCTATGTATATTGACCCTCTTTCTCAAAATCAACACATTCATTGAATTCTCTTAGATATCAATATTGATATTAATCATTATCAATATCTCATCGATATTAATATTGCTATCTCTAATCATTGTATTTTCTTGCTTTGTCTTTGTCCATCTTTGCTTTTACTTTTTACTGCTAATTATTTGATTTTAAGCTTTTCTCCCCATACAAAGTAACAATAGGGTTTGTGTTTTAAACGAATTAAGTTTTTTCTTTTAATAGGAAAGTTTAAGCAGTTTATATTTATTTTTTTTTTTTTAATTTTTTGTTTATTGCAGTAACATTGGTTTATGACATTGTAAAAATTTCAGGTGTACATCATTGTACTTCTATTTCTCCATAGATTACATCATGTTCACCACCAAAATACTAATTACAACCCATCACCACACACATGTACCGAATTATCCCTTTCACCCTCCTCCCTTCCCCCTTCCCCTCTGGTAACCACCAATCCAATCTCTGTCCCTATGTGTTTGTTTATTGTTGTTATTATCTACTACTTAATGAAGGAAATCATACGGTATTTGACCTTCTCCCTCTGACTTATTTCACTTGGCATGATACCCTCAATGTCCATCCATGTTGTCACAAATGGCTGGATTTCATCGTTTCTTATGGCTGAGTAGTATTCCATTGTGTATATATACCACAGCTTCTTTATCCATTCGTCCCTTGATGGACACTTAGGTTGCTTCCAAGTCTTGGCTATTGTGAATAACGCTGCAATGAACACAGGGGTGCATGTACCTTTACAGATTGGTCTTTTCAAGTTCTTTGGATAAATACCCAACAGTGGAATAGCTGGATCATATGGTAGTTCTATGCTTGATTTTTTGAGGAATCTCCATACTGTTTTCCATAGTGGCTGCACCAGTTTGTACTCCCACCAGCAGTGTATGAGAGTTCCCTTCTCTCCACATCCTCTCCAACACATGTTGTTTCCTGTCTTGTTAATTATAGCCAGTCTGACGGGCCTGAAGTGATATCACCTTGTAGTTTTGATTTGCATTTCCCTGATAGTTAGTGATTTTGAACATCTTTCCATGTGTCTGTTGGCCATCTGTATATCTTCTTTGGAGAAATGTCTGTTCAGGTCTTTTGCCCATTTTTTAATTGGGTTGGTAGTTTTGTTGTTGTTGAGATGCATGAGTTCTTTATATATTTTGGAGATTAAGCCCTTATCAGAAGTATGGTTTGAAAATATCTTCTCCCAATTGTTAGGTTGTCTTTTCGTTTTGTTGATGGTTTCCTTTGCTGTGCAGAAGCTTTTTAGTTTGATGTAGTCCCATTTGTTTATTTTTTCTATTGTTTCTCTTGCCCGGTCAGACGTGGTGTTTGAAAAGATGTTGCTAAGACCGATGTCGAAGAGCGTACTGCCTATGTTTTCTTCTAGAAGTTTCACAGTTTCAGGTCTTACATTCCAGTCTTTAATCCATTTGGAGTAAATTTTTGTGTATGGTGTAAGGTAAGGGTCTACTTTCATTTTTTTGCATATGGCTATCCAGTTTTCCCAACACCATTTGTTGAAGAGACATTCTTTTCCCCATTGTATGTTCTTGGCTCCTTTGTCAAAGATTAGCTGTCCATAGATGTGTGGGTTTATTTCTGGGCTTTCGATTCTGTCCCATTGATCTGTGTGTCTGTTTTAGTGCCAGTACCATGCTATTTTGGTTACTATAGCTTTGTAGTATATTTTGAAATCAGGCAGTGTGATACCTCCAGCTTTGTTCTTTTTTCTCAGGATTCCTTTAGCTATTCGGGGTCTTTTGTTGTTCAATATAAATTTTAGGATTCTTTGTTCTATTTCTGTGAAAAATGTTGTTGGAACTTTGATAGGGATTGCATTGAATCTATAGATGGCTTTAGGAAGTATGGACGTTTTAACTATGTTAATTCTTCCACTCCAAGACCACGGAATATCTTTCCATTTCTTTGTGTCTTCTTCAATTTCTTTCAGAAATGTTTTGTAGTTTTCGGTGTACAGATCTTTCACCTCTTTGGTTAAGTTTATTTCTAGGTATTTTATTCTTTTTGTTGCAATTGTAAATGGGATGGTAGTCTTAATTTCTCTTTCTGCTACTTCGTTGTTAGTGTACAGAAATGCAACTGATTTTTGTATGTTGATTTTGTATCCTGCAACTTTACCATATTCATTTATTACTTCTAAAAGTTTTCTGGTGGATTCTTTAGGGTTTTCTATATATAAAATCATGTCATCTGCAAATAGTGACAGTTTCACTTCTTCCTTTCCAATTTGGATCCCTTTTATTTCTTTCTCTTGACTGATTGCTCTGGCTAGGACTTCCAGTACTATGTTAAATAGGAGTGGTGACAGTGGGCATCCTTGTCTGGTTCCTGTTCTTAGAGGGATGGCTTTCAGTTTTTCACCATTGAGGATGATATTAGCTGTGGATTTCTCATATATGGTCTTTATTATGTTGAGATACTTTCCTTCTATACTCATTTTATTCAGAGTTTTTATCATAAATGGATGCTGTATCTTGTCAAATGCTTTCTCTGCATCTATTGAGATGATCATGTGATTTTTATTCTTCATTTTATTGCTGTGGTGTATTACGTTGATTGATTTGCGAATGTTAAACCATTCCTGCATCCCTGGAATAAATCTCACTTGATCATGGCGTATAATCTTTTTAACATATTGTTGTATGCGATTTGCTAGTATTTTGTTGAGGATTTTTGCATCCATGTTCATCAGTGATATTGGCCTGTAATTTTCTTTTTTTTTGTGTTGTCCTTGTCTGGTTTTGGTATCAGGGTAATGTCAGCTTTGTAGAATGAGTTAGGGAGCTTCCTCCCCTCCTCAATTTTTTGGAAGAGTTTGAGAAGGATAGGTATTAAGTCTTCTTTGTATGTTTGGTAGAATTCACCAGGGAAGCAGTCTGGTCCTGGACTTTTATTTTTGGGGAGGTTTGTGATTATTGTTTCTATCTCCTTACTGGTGATTGGTCTATTCAAATTCTCTACTTCTTCTTGATCCAGTTTTGGAAGGTTGTTTGATTCTAAGAATTTATCCATTTCTTCCAGATTGTCGAATTGGTTGGCATATAGCTTTTCATAGTATTCTCTTATGATCTCTTGTATTTCCGAGGTGTCTGTTGTAACCTCTCCTCTTTCATTTCTGATTTTACTTATTTGTGCCTTCTCTCTTTTTTTCTTGGTGAGTCTAGCTAAAGATTTGTCAATTTTGTTGACCTTTTCAAAGAACCAGCTCTTGGTTTTATTAATTTTTTCTATTGCTTTTTTGGTCTCTATTTCATTTATTTCTGTTCTGATTTTTATTATTTCCCTTCTTCTACTGCTTTTGGGCTTGGTTTGTTCTTCTTTTTCCAGTTCCTTTAGATGCATTGTTAGATTTTTTATTTGAGGTTTTTCTTGTTTGTTGAGATAGGCCTGTATTGCTATAAACTTCCCTCTTAGAACCGCTTTTGCTGTATCCCATAAATTCTGGCATGTCCTATTTTCATTTTCATTTGTCTCCAGGTATTTTTTGATTTCTTCTTTGATTTCTTCGTTAACCAAGTCGTTGTTCAGTAGCATTTTGTTTAATCTCCACGTGTTTGTGGCTTTTCTGATTTTCTTCCTATAGTTGATTTCTAGTTTCATACCGCTGTGGTCAGAAAAGATGCTTGGTATTATTTCAATCTTCTTAAATTTATGGAGACTTGTTTTGTGGCCTAATATGTGATCAATCCTGGAGAATGTTCCACGTGTATTTGAAAAGAATGTGTATTCTTCGGTTTTTGGATGGAATGTTCTGTATATATCTAGTAGGTCCATCTGTTCTAGTGTGTCGTTTAAGGCCAATGTTTCCTTATTGATCTTCTGTTTGGATGATCTATCCGTTGGTGTAAGTGGAGTGTTAAAGTCCCCTACTATTATTGTGTTACTGTCTATTTCTGTTTTTATGTCTGTTAATAATTGCTTTATATATTTAGGTGCACCTACATTGGGTGCGTAGATATTTACAAGTGTTATATCCTCTTGTTGGATTCTTCCCTTGATCATTATGTAATGCCCTTCTTTGTCTCTTTTTACAGTTTTTGTTTTAAAGTCTATTTTGTCTGATATGAGTACTGCTACCCCAGCTTTCTTTTCATTGCCATTTGTGTGGAGTATCTTTTTCCATCCCTTCACTTTCAGTTTGTGAGTGTCTTTAGGTCTGAAGTGTGTCTCTTGTATGCAGCATATATATGGGTCTTGTTTTTTTATCCAGTCAGCCACCCTATGCCTTTTAACTGGAGCATTTAGTCCATTGACTTTTAAAGTAGCTATTGATAAGTATGTACTTACTTAAGCAGTTTATATTTATTACCTAAACCATTATGTGTTTGGTTCTCAAATTTATTGGCTTATGCTTTACTTTTTACATTACTTTTATTTTGTTGACGCTTGTTATCTCCAATAATAATTCTCCAGTTGTCCAACTGTCATTAATTTAAAGATAATATATTTTTAAAAGCAATTTAAATTTTCTCTTAACTTTTGAATGAAAAATTGCATAACACTTTAAAAATTATTTTTTGAAGTATTTCACTAATTTTAATTGATTTTATTATTCACTACCAGTTCTTACTGGGACTGTCGCTTTTAGTCAGCCTAGTAAGTGTGTATAAGAGACATGATATGAATAGACACGCATGTGAATTTACGTTCACATATAAACAGATAAGAAAGTCTAAAAGCTAGTGAATAGAAATTGACTCCTTATGTTAGAAAATAAAAATATATTAATTTTGAATGTTCTTAGAATGACAGTAGGTTGGATGCTAAATTAGTGCCACATAGTCCAAATCTAATCATGGGAAATATGGAGGAGACATGTGGTCAATAAGACGGTAATCAACTTGAATTAAGCAATTCTCATTTTAAGATGAAGCATGTAAAGCAACGACATTGATATTTTTGTCTAGCTTGTAAACTGGCTCCTGAGACAGTTCTCATCGTGGAATGCAAAACCTTTTTGAATGATGATGATATTGTTGCCATCATTAATCATTATAGATTCTGACATGTTTTTCAAGACTTATATTGAAACTGCAGCAAGGTACACTTACAATTAAGGAAACAACTAGAAAATCTACGTTGATGCCACATAGACTATCCCTTTTAGATGGCTGCCCGCCAGCCTTTAAGCAAGAAGGCAGGAGAGTCATGTTAGGTCTGAGCTGCGTATAAGCAGCAGGGGTTACTTCATCACGGCATGCTCTCTGTCTGTTCCTGTAGGCTTTTAATGGCCTTTCTTTGGTGATTCATTATCCAGTGCTGGACTGGATCAAGCTAAAACAATGAGAGAATAAAGATTTTAGGCAACATTCCTTCCATGTGCTCCAGCCCCTCAGCTTTGGAGTCTGGAATTGACTTAACCAAATATATGTAAGCTTGGTGTTCTACTGTCATCTACCGGGTGTAGGTCAAATACTGGCTTAGAGACTGTATGTTGGTCTCCCTTCCATGACCTCTAGCTGGGAAGAAGGCAGGACTTTAAAAGAAAGAACATTTTGATGTCCTGCCCATTGAAAAACAAAGAAACAAAAGTATAAGTGAGGCAAAAAAACCAAATTCTAATTCATAATAGTGATCCCAGTCACGTGAAATTTGTTTTTAGATCCGCATATTCATCTTCTTACTTCAAAGTAAATCAACACATATAATTGGCATATTTGTATAAATGGACTAATTCAAACCAAAAAGAGACATTTATATTTAATTAATAATTTTGTTTGTAAATATTGTTGTTATTATCCCTGGGCTGTCTTACGTTGTATCAAGCACCACGCTAAGACAATTAATCAAGTTTAAATAACTGAATCTTGGGATGAAAGGGCTGGGCTTTTGGAGACGTTTTCTCAAAGGATCCTTGAGTTCTGCTATGCAAATTTGCTCACCTACCTCCCCCATCAATAACCTTCAAGCTCTACACATCAATAATTTCTTTCATAGACAGCAGTCTTTAAAATCATACGCTCATTTGGCGTATGGACATTTTCTCCAGGTAGAAGCACACGAGCTATGTCATGATAACATGACAATGAGCACTGCCTGTGTGGGCTGAAGCGATAAGGACAAATTGGCAGGGCTGAGAGTGGCAGCCAGAGTGGTGACAGTTAGGGTAGATAGCAAGGGACCGAGCACTAAAGTTCTTAGAGCCAGAACAAGATACACAGAGGAGGAAGATTCAGTGAGGTGAGTAGCTCATGATGAGGCTAGAAATGTAATTTTTTTCCAGCCATGTTCATCAACCTTCCTATAATTATCTGAGGATCATTCTAAGTGTTTGGACTATAGCAAGCCAAATTTTTTTTTTTTTTTTGTGAGGAAGATCAGCCCTGAGCTAACATCCATGCTAATCCTCCTCTTTTTGCTGAGGAAGACCGGCTCTGAGCTAACATCTATTGCCAATCCTCCTCCTTTTTTTTTCCCCCGAAAGCACCCAGTAGACAGTTGTATGTCGTAGTTGCACATCCTTCTAGTTGCTGTATGTGGGACGCGGCCTCAGCATGGCCGGACAAGCGGTGCGTCGGTGCCCGCCCGGGATCCAAACCCGGGCCGCCAGCATCGGAGCGTGCTCACTCAACCACTAAGCCACGGGGGCCGGCCCTAGAAAGCCAAATTTCATCTCCATCCCTTGAAGCTAAGTTTCTGATACCCGTTTCAAGTAAGTTGGATTTGGGATTCTTGTCCAGGACCAAGATGGCAGATGATGACAAATCCCTGGGGCTCACTGTGAAGTGCTAAAGGAGGTTGACCATGAGCTGGGACCCCTGGAATTACTGAGAAGTAACCTGCCAGCTACCCATCAGGCTTAAGGGGGCAGGTGGAAAGAAAGCAGTCAGGTAGGAGGCAGTGGGACAGACATCAGATGAACGTGGAAACAACGCAAAGCAGGGGATAGACATGGGCATGAGAAGATGGGACTGAGATTCCAGGTGAATCCGTTGGAGCTCCAGCTGCCCCAGGTGAGGGGAGGAAGCTATGGAAGGACCTGGGCTTTTTAAGGGACCACCTTGCAGGAATCCTTTAACTACTTCTTGGTTGATCTTACCATAGACATATTTTCCTTTTCAGGGGAGCTGAAGAGTAAATAGCGACAAAGGAATACCCACTGTCCACCCTAAGACATATTACTTCTAGACCTTTCCCATAGGGTCCCAGTAGGGGAATGACTTCAGAGAGTAACTGGACCAAGCCTCCTATCTTCTCATAACTGGCCAACCTCACATAAAGAAATCACCTTAGACCCACAGAAGTTAGAGGTTTATCTAAGAAATCTGATGGCTTGGGTCTGCCAGTGCCATTTTCTTTACATTACACCACACACAAATTTTCTTTTCACTAGGTAAATTTTTTCTTTCTTCCCCTGCAGTAAATAGCTGACCAACAATTAGACTTTGTAAAGAACTACCTGAAACCCCCAGCTCTATTCTCCTGTCTCCCAGTGTATCCATTTAGAGGTCAAATCTGTAAATTCAAAATAGTCCTATTAGCACCAAGAGAAGGTAGAGGCAGAAGTTAATTCTCAAAAAATCTCAAATAGTGCAGACATCACAAAGTGTGTAAGAGGCAGTCTTTGTTGATGACAGCCAGAGTGAATGGCAGGTGTTGGCAAAGAAAGGAGAAATTATACTGTACAGTAGTCTGGACCTTTGTACGCCAATCTGTGAGCACTTACTTTACACCAGGCACTATGCCATTATGTTTTTTAATTTTAATAAATACATTTTTTATTTCAAAAACTATTGTTCTTTTGTTTTTTGTTTATTTACCTGTTTGTTTTTCCTATAGGATAGTGAATAGGGGAGATGAGAGAAGTTATGGAAAACAAAGTATAATTTTTGCCTATCTGAAACATACTGAGTGAATTTTAGTATTGTTCTCATTTTTCTTACGTAAATAGCTAGGGATGGAAAGGCTGACTCACATGGAAGTGTATATTTACCTTCTCAAGGAACCGCTAAACTCTTTTCCAAAATGGTTGTAATATTTTACTTTCCCACAAACAATGAAGGAGCGTTCCATTTGCTTTGGATTCTCTCCAAAACTCAGTATGCCCAGTCTTTTTAATTTTAACTATTCTCATCGGTGTGTGGTGGTGTTTAATTATGGTATTAAATGGCATTTTGCAAAGGACTAATGATGTTGAGCATCTGTTCATATTCTTCTTCATCACCCGCATATCTTGTTTGGTAAAGTGTTTATACAAATCCATCCTAACATATTTGACAGAAAAAAATTAAAAAAAATTTAAAGTATATTCATTCACTAACCCCATTTTTTTTTTCTGGGTTGTGATCGTACTCAGGCCATAGTCTGGATAATGGGGACATCTTCATGTCTTTCCACCTAAAGCTGATGGTTTCCCATCTGTTATTTCTAGAGGGCTGATCTGATGGTCCCTGAGATGCTGGGGGATGCTGGCCAGCTCCAGGGAGCCCGCACCACACCGTATTCCCTGAGATGTCTCTGCAGCATCTTCAGCAAAAGGGGCCCAGGATGTGTCGGATGAGACTCTCTGGAGAAATTCCACATTGGACACCATCGGTAGCTGAAACAGCTGGAGATGTATTTGGGTCAAAAGGTATTTAGAAGAGCAATTTCTGAAAATGAGATTCCAAGATTGGCTGTGAAGAGTTACTTTCAACAGTGTTCAGTTTTTTTTTACATTCCACATACAAGTGAGATCATACAGTATTTGTCTTCAAGACCCCAAGGATTCTAAGGAGCCGTGTTGCATTCAGGCCAGAGACAAGATACTCCAGAACTTCTTAAACTTTAGCACCAAACATGCGCAATATACTTAGCTGGGTTCATTGGGGTTAGGGGACTGTTATTCATTTAACCCTTCCTGGCATCTATTTACTAACGTCCTCTGGGAATGGATAAGAAAATAATAGGCCCTAATCTGTCCTGAGATCAAATCTGACTCTGCTCCTCACCAGCTGTGGCTCTTGGGCAGGAACCTTCCCGTTTGAGAACCTCACACCTCCGCACAGTGTTCTGAGCTGCATGTGGGGGAACATAAATCGAAAAAGTATATGTGAAACCACATGCAAAGTGCTGTGTGGAGGTCGGAGGTTATTCTTCAACACATCCAGTTATGTTGTTTTGGACTGTTGATCCAGCTTGCCATGACAGTCTATACAGGACAGTTTAGTGGTTAAGGAATGTGTCTCTGGATCCAGAGTTTGAGGGTTAGATCCGAACTCTGCTATTTACTAGTAATGGAACCTTTGCAAATAACCTAAACACTATGCTCCCTAGTTTGCTCATCTTTAATATGGGGGACAATAATGGTATTTTTTTCATAGAATTATTGTATTAAAGGAGTAAATACACATTAAGGGCATAAAAGAGTGCAAAAGATGGTAGTTGCCAGAGGTGGAGGATGGAGGTTGGGTGATATGGGTGAAGGTAGTCAAAAGGTACAAACTTCCAGTTATAAGATAATCAAGTCATGCGGATGTAACACACAGCATGGTGACTATAGTTCACAATACTGTATTGTATATTTGAAAGTTGCTTAGAGAGTAGATCCTAAATGTTCTCGTCACAAGAAAGAAAATCGTTAACTATGTGAGGTGATGGATGTTAACTAATCTTATTGTGGTAATAATATCACAGTTTATCCATATATCAAATCATTATGTTGTACACTTTAACGCAATATGTCAATTATATCTCAATAAAATTAGCAGTGGGGGAAGAATCCTTGGGGTGTTGAATGCACTCATGCTGGTGACAGAAGATTTGCTCATGACCTAGATGGACGTTGTAGGAGGATGAGAGGAGAATTAGGGGCAGGAGTGAGGCACAGGGTGAGCAGGGCAGAGACAATCTCTGCCCTGGCACTTGACCTGACCTAACTGCCCACAGCCACCTGGGAGAAGGAAGTATGACATTTACTCAGTGCTTCCAGGCATAAGAGTTTCCATCAGCACATCTGGACTCAAATCCTACCTCGGCCAGTCACTAATTATGCACTCTGGATGGGGTACTTCATCTCTCAGGGTTCTGCTTTATTTATTTATATGGACTTAGTAGCATTACTGTTGCATCAAATTGACAGAAAGATTCAATAAGGTAATATCTGATTTACCTTGGAGATGGCACATAAATGGCCAGATCCGTTTTTCTATCACTTCCCTATTTTCTGTCTTTGCTGAACTCTCTTCTTGACCCTGATCTACGGGAAGCATCAATGTGCTCACTTAGTTGCAAAAGAGAAATAGACTAAAAAATAAAGTTTCTTTTTAAGCCTCGTTAGTGTTGAGGGTCTTCATCAATCTTCAGTGACTGGTGACAAGGTGTAACTTAGATGGATCCAATATGGCAGAAAGAGCTCTGGTTGTACATTCAGAACTGGCTGGGAGTTCTGTCTCTGGCCAATCACCGCAGCCGGGATGGGTGTCCCTGCAGACATCACGTCCCAACTCTGTATGAAAATCGCTCCTCACGGCACCTCCAATAAGATTCTGGATGAGAGAAAACCTTGCAAAATGCTGCCCAAGGACGAGTGGGTTTTGTGACAAGGTAGTGGAAATGGGAATCCAGTGGGCTGAGAAACTCACAAGGTAATGGTTTGCTGACATTCTCTGTATGGCAGCTGAAAATCCTTCCCCCGAAGGATCCTCACATGCTCAGGGAGCCACGCTGCCTTTTCCTGAGATGGCGGCCAGGCTAAGTTCCCGTCCCTCTGTAGAACTCGTATCTCTGAGGCTGAAATGACAGCAGTATGATGAATGGGCAACTTGCTCTTTCTTCCACAGTTCTTCTAACAAGCATTCAGATTCATTTAAGGATTTTATCAGACTTCTGTTTCAGATGGGATTTGGTGACCTGCTGCATAAGAGGGATACAGAGCGGGATGGCAGTGACATTTCTAGCTTGGAAGATTGTAGGATGATGGTGCCTTTGACTCAGTGACATCAAGGGGAGAAACATGATTAGGCTTTTATTTTGTCACACCTAAAACATATTCATGATTGCTGTTAAGCTGGCAGATCCAGGCACAGTAACACCCATGTCAAGGACATTCAGCAGTTCTAACCTTCAGTTCCATCCCTGTCATGACTCCAAGGCCACAGCTTACATTGAACAAGACGCCTGTGTTAAAAGCTGCTGTCCACATCAGCCTCAGTAAAGGAGATTTGCTTGTAATGGGGTTTTCCATCGTGGAAAGGCAGCAGATTAAGGGGCAAGATTATGCTGGTTTTAAACTCAGAAAGACCTGGATTCAATTCTAGGTGCTATTTTGAACCATTTGAGCTATAAGGAAAATTACTTAACCTGAGTCTATACTTTCTCATCAGTAATGACTCCTACCCAGGGTTCTAGGGAGGATTTCTATGTGCCTGGCACACGGTCATCTCTCAGATCTTATTGATCCTGTTTTATGGGATCAGGGATAGATTAATGAATTTTAGAAACTAAATAACACACTCACACCCAGAAGGGAAAGGATAGCAGCAACAATCACCATGAATCTTGTCCAGTTCCTAAAGCCCTCATCCTTTGGAGGACCAGAGCAGGAATACTGGTGACACCAACATTGCAGAGCTCCTCAAAGGATCCAAATTCCTATTTTCATTTTTCATATGATTGTAAATTTATGGGAAAATGTATGACATCAATAATTCTATAAAGTAGATTTATCACTTTTTTTTTTTGCAAAGAAGTTACAGTTTATTTGAAATTAAGGTGGGTTGGGACAGTTTATGATCCTCACCTGAGGTGTTGCTTTTTTATTAACCTTTTTTTTTTAAATTTTTTTGTTTATTGCAGTAACATTGGTTTATAACATTGTAAAAATTTCAGGTGTACATCATGTACTTCTATTTCTGCATAGTTACATCGTGTTCACCACCAAAATACTAATTACAACCCATCACCACACACATGTACCAAATTATCCCTTTCACCCTCCTCCCTCCCCCCTTCCCCTCTGGTATCACTTTTATTGTTCACACATTCCCATAAGAACAATGAGTTTTAGAAACGTTAAGTGATTCATCCAAGTCCACACAGGTACCAAGTGATGAAGTGAAGATTCAAACCTGAGACAGTCTAACAGCACATTTCAATCACTCTAATTATCTTTCACTGCATTCTTGACAATGGGCAGATTTTCTAAAAGATGAAGGGGAGGAGCAGGCTTGTTACCATTCATTCCCTATGCAGTTACTCTTACTCAGCACCTTTCTTAGGTTCTGGGGGTGACTGTGTTCACGTGGTCCAGCTTTTCCCAGATCATTGCTAAATGTGCACCCAGATTTCTGAGGATACGGAGATTTCTGCAGTATGTGCTGCTGTAGCTCCTCAAGGGGATATTTTCGGGCTGAAGCACCACAGGTAGTGAGAGGAGCTGGTACATCCTAACAGCTTCTACCCAGCACACACTGCCTGGGGAGCAGAGGGGACTGGGTAAGATCCCTCCGCCTAAAGCTTCCTAGAAATTAATAACAGGCCAGAAGCGTTTTGTCAGGGGCTTGCTGGGAGGTGGAATGGTATAGAGGGGCTGTGGGGTAATCAGCACAGCCTTAAGCCAGCAGAGAGCCTGAGCAGAGACGGGTTTGTGAGAAGGACTCCAAGTGTACTCCCAGTCCAGAAGGAGTGTGTTTCAACTTTAACCTCTGCTATCGGGAATCCACGTGAATCTCCCTTTTAAAGGGCCAATAATGTTGTGAACACCCTTGCCGTCTCCCCTCACATCCTTTGCCTGGTTTTAATCTTCGGAATCAGATTTGTGGTCAGAAATTTTTGGATAAAATGTCCACAAGCAAGAAAATTGGCTGTTTTTTTCTCAAAACAGCATTAGTGCACATAGTTTAAAAATGAACAGTGGTCTTAGTCACCAGACTTGTATCTTCTTCCCACTGGTCACAAAATTAGACTCCCTTTCCCAGTCTCTTCACAGTTAGGAGTGGCAGTGTGAGCGAATCCTGGCCAACTGAATGCGTTGGAGGTTCTGTTTCCTCTGCACAGGCCTGGCTACAAAAACAGGCTTATGTGATCCACCATGCTTTTTCTTTTACAACTGAGTGGAATAAACCCAAGCACCACTGCCACAGTTAAAGTCACATATTGACGATGGCAAAGGCACTAAATAGAAGGTACCTGGGTCCCTGAATCATTGTTTGGGGGAGAGTCAACCAGAAGAGTCATGTGATCAGGAATGCCTGCATTGAGGTGTTACATCAAGGGAGGATAACCTTCTGTTATGTTCAAAATACTGATGTTTTCATGTTTATCTGTTTGAGCAGCTGACATTACCTTAACAGACAGAAGTCTGTAACAAAACAATATAATGAAGAAGGTTTTCCGTGAGAAGTTGTATTTCAGATTCTAGAGACAGTAAATACCCTCCCAAAAATGGAAATATAAACAAAAAATGTACTATCATAAGGTTATTTATTTGGAAACAGTGATCATTTACTTTTCTGAACATTTTTTGAAAGCCAATGTATTTTAAATAGAAAGCCTTGATTTTGATTTCAGATATTTTGTAGCTGGCACAGAAAATACAGTGCAGATTCTTTTCTTGGATTTGACAAACAATAATATAATTGATTGGAGAGTTATAAGAATAATTTTCTTGTTTCCTGATTTTTCTTTGGAATTTATGAAATGGGGAAAAGCAGGGTTCATTCTTCCCTCTGACAACCTCCAAGGCACCGTGGCTGTTTTCCTTCTCCTTTAGACAGCTGCTGGTTCCTGGAAGAACTCCTGGACCGCATTCCCAAGTAAGGACGAGCCAGAAGATTTTCTACTTTCATCTTCTGCTCCGGTGGCTCCAGACTGGCTAGAGAGTGTTTTAACCAGCAGATCTTACTCTGAGCTTCTGTGTGGAGCAGCCTGAAGATCTGTCCTGTAGTCTGTGTAGATCAGGTTGAGAATCTGATGGCAGAAATAGGGGGCTTGTGTCTTCTGGATGTTGATACCTCCTATTTTGTAGCGAAAAATATTAAAGGATGTCCTGCCATTCTGGCGTGACTCAGAAGTGGTCCTTTTCAGATATTTCCAAAGCATGAAAATTTCCTGCTTTTCACACCCATGAGACCAGGAGGGGCTGGAGCAAAGCATCACCAGCACCGCTAGCGAATAGATTGAGTCCTGTGATTCCGCAGACCACAGCGAAACTGAGCGGGCCACCACCGCTCAACAGCGCGCGCAAAGCTCCCTTCTCTGCCCGCAAGGGCCGGCAGGGGGCGCCCGAACTCGCCGTAACCGACCAGCCGGCGCCGCCCGCACAGCGGGACCCGCCTGGGGCTCCGGCGCCGCGGACTCGGGCGCCGCGTCCGCGGGGAGACCCGGCGCTTCGCCGTCCGCTGAGCCCCGGCCCGGGAGGGGCGCCGCCGGGCTCGGGGACCGCGTGGGGCCCGAGAACCGGAGTCAACGCCTCCTTCTCGGGCCTGACGCCGAGGGGAGCTGCGCCGCGGCGTCGCCAGAGCCTTTCACCGTCTGCACCTGCCCCGCGTCCATCCGTCCTTTCCTTTCTCCTGGGAGATCCTAGCAGACCGTTCACAAAAGCGCCCGTTTATTCAGGGGACTGACGGCTCGAAATCAGAGCGTGCTGCGGTCTCTTTTCAGATTCAGGATGGTTTCTGGGGAGAAAGACACGAATTCAGGCAAAGGGAAGCGCTTCTACAATGTGGACACGGATCTAGGAAATATTGGGACCCTCCAGTGGAATGACTTGGGGACGCGGCCAGTGCCCGGCTGAGACTTACTGGAGCCTGAGACACAAGCCAAACTATGTCCCCTGTGTGCTTGTTCTTATTCTTTTTAATGATTAGTTTTTCCTGTAGCGTTAAAGTAGTTGAAAAATTGAAGTACTGAAAAATTGAAATTAAAGTTTATTAAAATTCACAACACTATTTTAAGTTTAAATGTTTTATTTATCCCCAAACAACAATTCATTATTTTACTTTCTTCCCTCTAATAGAAGAAAACTAATCAGTATTCTTTTCAAAATAGACTTCTTTGACTATCCTGGTTTCATTGTTAAGAATTGCTGTTTTTGAAATTTTTGTGATCTGAAATAATTTTTAATTAACTTCAGCTCCCTGAAATTTCTTTCGCAGCATCCCACTGGGACTAGTATTTTCTATAAAAGTTTCAAGGCCACCAGCAAATTTGGATAAGATTGCTCTAAACCAAATTCGTGAATCATTTTAGAAGATCCAAACATGAAACCGATTTTGCATTTCAAATACTGATGTTGAATCTTGCTTAAAACCATTTAAAATGAAATTTCTGCAGAACTTAAATGGTCAGAATATTTAAGGGCCAAGTCAGTGGCTGCTTTTTGCAAATCAGATGTAGTCATTGAAAATAAATTTTCTCCTGTCGAATATTAAAAATCTGATGGCACTTGGTTAAATTTTTATATTTCCATTTCAAAGTTGAAGTTGGGCTTCTGTACACTCCTAATTTTTAAAATATGCTTATATCCCAAAATAATTGATACTTTCATCCCGTGATTCCTACATTTCCAATTTCTTAACTTTTACTTCTGTTTATTTTCAAATTCGGGAAGTGCATTCATATCTCTTTCTAACGTTTAACGTTTATCAGCATACTTTCAAAGTCGCTTTCTCTCATTTGTTGTAAGCAGAAGGGTAGGCCTTCTGTGATACTAACTGCTTTATTTATAGGTGGAGTTTTTTTTATGGTAGAGCACTATTAACTTTTCCCACTTAGTTCTAAATATCATCCCGCTAAATTAAGTTGCATAAAAACGTGTAATCTATTTGTGACAAAATGCTTCAGATTTCAGCATAATGTATGTTGTCCCTTGATATCGTATCTTTTAATATTTGGTAGACATCTTTAGTTTGTGTGTGAAGTGCTGTGATTTCATTTGACCTTGATACCCATCAGGTGTTTGTAAATGTTTTTAATGTAATTTTTAGGACAGGCAAAACTAAAAAAATGCATTTATCCTTTGTACAATACTAAAAAAGGTTATCGTATTTCAAGTCATAAAAGCAACGTTGTTGCAGATTAAATGAACGTTATGAGTTGAATAGATTATGCAGAAATTTAGCATAATCAGTTTTGAGGGAAATAATGGGTTTTCACTATTGTATACACTTGACATCTTCCCTCTATTTTCATGTCCTTGGCCAAGAGCATTTTTATGTCAATATCATATTTTTTCAATTTATTTCATACACTAAACATATCCAGGTTTTTCTTTCATTTCAATAAAGTCAATAAATCTTTTTTCTATTGTTTTGTCATCATCTGTAATGAGAACATACCTAAATTTGACACTTTTGTTCATGATGGGTTGCAAATGGTGTGTAATCAAAAAATAAGGTAAAGTATTTTTCTCATTTTCTTGATAGTATTTCAGATCTAATATGGTTTCCTAGTAGCATTATAAATTTCTTTTGAATTTTATTACACAAACAAGACACAGATTCCTTTTTATGATTATATTTTAACTAAATTTGGAAACATTCCTGCATTGGGATTTCCAGTGGTTTTTCGTGATCCTCCAAGACCTAAATTTTTTTGTATGAAATCTAAAAACATAAAATCACTCGCAAAATTTCCATTTTTGTTTCTCTGATTTTATCACTTTCTGTAGAGCATCATCAATTAAATTGTATATTTGAATATAGTTGAAATGCTTCTATTTTAGAAAAACATCAAGATGAACCATGGAATTCTTGTGGTCACAGATTCTTTTTAAATTCTTCTGATTTTTGAAACTTTCTTTTTTGTATTTAGAATATTTCATTCTGTGTTATTATTGCTTAAATTGTATACGTGGAAAACAAAATAAAGGATTCTTTGTAATAAATATGCCAATCACAGTGAATAAATTCTCTATTAGACCATTTATTTTTAAAACATAGATTTTGAAAATCTTCAGCCGTCATGTGAAATTGATTTTCTAAAACATCTATCTTGTCCCTGGTTTAAGGTGACTGACATTTTAGAGAACCAATGTTAGACATAGCACAACCAGACCAAAAAAATATATATATATATAATTTATAATAAATCATTTTACACGTGTTACTACTTTAACATAAAAATGTGAAAAATAGATGTTTACTTGAAATTATATCTTATCCTGTATTATTTACTTTTTTGCTACATAAATGCTACCTTATCAGCAGAGCAATAGGACTAATTAAGTGAGAATTAGTAGAAATAAATAGACTAAACATAATATGTGTGAAAAATATTATATTTCTTTCCATCATCTGTTAAAACAATTAATTTTAACTCTTTATTGGATATACAAATTTTGTTGGTTATACTATTGTGTATTCTTAAGATACATGTATACAAGACTTTTTAAAAGAAAACCTAAATTCGATAGGACTAAGCAACCAATTGCCTATATTAAATAAATAGAAACAATGACATGTTTCTCTCTGTTCTGTGATGCAGTAGGATATTTTTACTCTTTTCCAGTAATACTTCCCTGAATGGCCTGCAGTTTGGGGACATCCTTCTTTCCTGGTGTGCAGTGGGAAAGGGGAATATAGTGAAATGCAAAGTTCATTTTGAGTTGCTGCTCTGCTCTTATCAAGTCCACGTTATACTGATTCCTATCAGTATAGTGTGTTGATATCAGTCTAGTGTGATGATATCAAGCTAAATTCCTCTCAAAAAAAGTGTTTGCGCATGGAATACTTAGAGCAGCATTTATTTATACTATTCACAGAGCAGCCTTTTTCTGTCCGACAAACGCTAAGATGGTAGATGGCCAGAAAAAGCCACCAGTGTGCTGAGATTTCTCTCTTCTGTGTCAGGCGCGGTGTTAACCGTGTGCGCCTATGCTCTGCTCCTTCACAGTAGTGAAGACGCCCACCTGTCCTAGAGTTTCCACTGGGGGGCGCTAATGTGCCGCCGCTGAGCGTGTCAGGAGAGCCGCAATCAAAGCTGCTCTTGGCTTGTTGTGGTTGAACGTGGACCATACAGATGATAATGATTTGTATTATTAATATGAAGGCAGGTATCTTTTACTGTGTTCAGATTCTCAGTAACTTGGAAACTTTTTCTTTTATTCTTACAATTTCCTGTGATAGTTACTAAAATTATCGCTTTTTTTTAAAGACGAGAAAACAGAAAACTGTATCATTTAATTTCACAACAGCCCAGATTTCATCAGAAAGTAGTTTTCTACTGCCTCCCACTTCCGCGTCTTCATCAGCATTCCGTACTTCCAGTTAGCTGTGCTGTGTCTGCTGAGGTTAAATTAAACGCAACCATTGGTTTGATGTCTGTCTTGCATGCTACCAAGAAGGGACCCTAAAGTGGAGGCAGGAAATTTTCAATATTCAAGAGAAACAATGGGACAAAAGAATGTCAATTATATAACCTATTTAGTAATAGTACTAGTACTAATAATACTGTAAATAATATTTGTCTTACAGGTTACAAATAAATTGAGAGGAAAAAGATACTGTATGTACAGCAATGAACAGACTTAAAACCATAAATGGTGGCCGGCAGCTGTTACGTCAGAGATTCAAGAGAGTGTGCAGGAGCAGAACTGGTTAGAATGTTTTCTTATTTTTTTTAAACTTCTGTTTTCATTTATATCTTATATGTAGTAAAATGTACTAATATTAAGTATATATCTTGTTGTATTTTTACCTAAGTATGATACCCAGATAAATATATAGAACGTTTTCAGAAACTCAGAAACTTGCTTGTGCCTTCTCCCACTGAACAGCCCCAGGACAAAGGTCACAACGAATCTATGGCCTCTGTTATTATGTATTTGCTTTGCCTGTTTTTGAATTTCATATAAATGGCATCATACATTAGGTCACACATTTATATCTGTCTTCTTTAATTGTTATGTCTGTACACAATTTACTCTCCAATGAAAACTATATAATTCCCACTTAAAAACACATCTTTGTCAACACTTGTTTTGTAATTTATGCTTGTTGTTTTTGATTTTCATTTCCTCAATAAATAATGATGTTGGAAACATTTTTCATGTGCTGATTAACCCTTTTGTGAAGAGTCTGTTGAAGTCTTTCGCCATTATTCTATTTGTATATCTGCCGTTTTAACTGATTTTTAGAAATTCTTAATATATTCAGGATATGAGTCTTTTGACAATGTATTTTCCAGATTTCTTCTTGCATTCTGCTTTTCACTCCATTAATGGTGTCTTTTGATAAACAGAATCTCTTAATCTTAATATAGATCAATCTTTTCTACAATGGATGTGCTTTTGTGTGTCCTGTATGAGAATTCTTTGCTTACCTTAAGGTCAAAAAGATATATTTATATGTATTCTCCTAGGGTATTTATAGTCTTAGCTTTTACATTTAGGTCTGTGATTCATCTCAAATTAATTATTATGTAAAGTTTCAGGTATGAATCAAAGTTCTTTTTTGTTTTGTATAGATAGCCAATTTTCCAAACTCCGTTTATTGAAAAGCCTATTTCTTTTTCCAGTTATATTAACTGATACAACAATTGTGAATCAGTGGATAATATTTGGATGAGTCTGTTTCTGCACTTTCTATTCTCCACCATTGTTTTCTTTGTTATTCTCACGTCAGTCCCACCACACTATAGCTTTAAAATAATTCTTGCTATTTGGAAATATAAGTTTTCTACTTTTATTCTTCTTTAAAATTGCCTTGGTTATTCTAAGTCCTTGGTCAACAAGCAAGGGAAAGAGTGATGGGGGAGTAGGGAGTGGTTAAAAAATATCTAGATATATCAAACATACGAATTTAAAGAAAATTCTTATAATCCCAAATATACGATTCTGCATTGAACCCCATTTCTGCCAGGACATATGTGTGATCTAGGGTAACTCAATCTCCTTGAGTCTTGATATTCTCAAATGTGAAATGTGTTAGAAGCACTCACAGGGCTGTTGTACTAAACAAGTGCACGCATTTTAAAGCACTTAGTGCTTTCTACAGAATAAGAACTGAATAAATGGTAGCTCTTTCTCCTTTCTCTCCTTAGATCCATATCAGAGTATTATTTGTTTCCTTCTCGAACATGCTTTGAAAATGTCCCACCATTTTCTCATTATCTGACTGATGGTCCAATGAGGGCAGCCACAAAGACAGAACACTTGCCAGTTTCTTCAGGAAGACCAAAAGAAACATGGCACCTGACATATTTCCTCCTTCCCATCCGGCTTTCTTTGATCCATTCCTTCACTCCCACACCACAGTGGAGAGTTTCCTCCCACTCCAGTGTAGAAATCCCCACAGTACCCTCTTCGTTCACCCGTTTCACCCTCACTGTCCATTCATGTAGCTGCTTCCCATTTTCTTTTGCTTTCTGGATGTAAGAGGTTTCCAAAGAGTAGAAATCTACAGATGTGAAGCAAAAGTTGGATCAAGGTTTTACAGAGATTTCTATAAAAGACTGCATCTTTTTTGTTGTTGTTGTTTTTGTACTTTGCTGAGGAAGATTCACCCTGAGCTAACATCTGTGCATATTTCCTCTGCTTTGTATGTGGGTCACTGCCACAGCATGGCTGACAAGTGGTGTTGGTCTGCACCCGGGATACAAACCCACAAACCCAGGCCACTGAAGTGGAGCATGCAGAACTTAACCACTACGCCACAGGTGAGCCCCTCCGTCTTTTTTTTATTGAATATTTTTGGAACATGAGGGAAGTTCATTGTTATAATGATGTCACAGTAGCTAGAGCTGAAGGCAGACAGAGAGCAGGATCCAGTTCTCCATGGGACCCAATAAGACTCCCCCAGGGAGGAGAGCCCCCAGCTGTACCTGTGTGATGAGCAGAACCAAGTCTATGGAGCACAGACTTGTGACACAGGAAGAGTGTCTGTCCCTTCCCAAGGATTTCCTACAGAGCTGATAATAAGTCGTTTATTGACAAGAATCAACTCTAGTACTTAATTATTTTTCTGTTATAAAGAGAATGAATGTGCAACTGCAGGAAGGGCATGGGCAGTCCTTAGCTATGTGGAGAAAGAAAGGGTCAAAATGTGATTCCTGCCTGCAGTGGGCTGTGCAGGCCAGAGCGTCCTGATTCATGTCTAGTAAAAGGACTGTGACACTTCGCCATCAATGTGGGGGAGTGGGGAGAAGAATGCAACAGTCATTAGAAAACCATCTCAGGCTTGATGGGGCATTAAATGTCTCTGCTAGTAGTAAATTCCTGGTTTCACCAATATATTCCTATCAGATCACCTTGTTTGACTTTATAATGAATAAAATAATTGTCATCACTACTTTGAATAGCGATCTTTGCATCCCTTCACCACTGACCAAGTAGTGAGAAAGAGAGCTCAGACATCTATTAATGAATGCTAGAGTCTATTCATTTGAAGATCTCAATACTTGGTTGAATTTGAGAGAGAGTACCATAATGTACACAGTAAATCAACTGAGTGATGTGTGTGTGTGTGTGTGTGTGTGTGTGTGTGTGTGTGTGTGTGAATTGCAGGGTAAGGTGGGGAAGAGAGGCCTCACACGGGGGAGTCTCTTTCCTGTGAACCTATGAAACTCTTTACTTTCCAGCCTTCCAAATTGAGTTGGGCAGGGTATTCATTTTATTTTAAAATAACTTTTCTCTCGTTATTTCCTTTTTTAGAGCTCCCGCGTGAATTAATTGTCTATCCAGGCATAAACATTACTGTTCTTGAGTTTCCCTGGATTTTTTCATGTTTCAAACATTATGAATCGTCCATTTGTTAGTTTCTGCAGATTTTTTAAGTAGCTACTTCTTATTTTTGTTTATTTTTAAGGAATCTGTGTAACAAAGTTGTATTATCAGAAGTGATTCAATTTTAGATGAAGTGTGGATCAAAATTTAATAAGGAAGGTAAGATGTTTTGAATAAATGGGTGTGGTAAGGCCTCAGGATAGTTTCAAGCAACTGATTCAGGGTCCATGTACTGGCTTATTAAGACACCGGAGAAGAACAGGTGTCATTGTTCATCAGCCACCTTTATTCAGTCTTTGTTCATTGGCCACCTTCCCATCTCAGGTATCTCTGGGCAATGTCTCTCTGTGGTTTCAGCGCCAACATGGAGAGCAATGCTGAGTCTCCAAAAGTCTCTGATCAGATACCACCGCATATGTCCTCAGGGAGTGGAGTCCTATCAAATGGAGCATACACATCCTGAAGATCTGAGATTCTGTGCCTTTCTTCCCCAGAGGACTAATGCATGAAATATTTTTAAAGGACCGTGTGCAGTAAACCATTCTTCGAGTTTTTCAGAGAAGGATCAGTAGAGAAGATTTTGATCCACTTTAAAAATGAATAACTTAGAAGAATACAGATCTCAAATCAATGTAGAAACTCACATTATTCACCAATAATGAATGTCTGCTGCCCTCTTAGAAAGAGGAGAGTCAAATTGTCTTCCCATGTCGTTTTTTCTTGTTTTTCAGCGTCAACAGAGAGGCAGGAAAAAAAGCTGGAGCCTTAAAGGATAATGTTCTGCTGCTGAATGCCAGGGTCTTGCTGGATTAACCTGAGTATCTCTTTTCACTGAGGGCTCAGGTCCACAACACTGAGATCAGTTCCTAGAACCAGTCCTTCTCAGAAAATGATGACCTCAGAGGGGAGCCTCTTAGGGAGCATAACAGGTCTGGGACACTTCTAACCGCTGTGCTCCCCATCCATTGGAACTGAACAGTGATGGAGCAGGGCCATGGGTCTTGCCCGCTAGGTGGTGGAGTGAGATGGAAGGATTATTGCTTTTGGAGGCAAAATTTCTGGGTCCTGCTTTGGACAGATTCTAAGTTGTTAACTTCCCTAAGCATCAGACTCCTTTTTTGAGAGAGTACTGGCCTGCAAATCTCACGGTTGTGATGATGACTTATAACCAGGTGTGTGAAAGAGCTTTAAAATGACATAGCCCTGTGCATATGTCCTTACTATTACTTTTAACCTTACTATTACTGTCATTGAACTTTTGACCTTGAATCCTAAGCCCTGGGAATTCGGAATCTAACCTTGAAAGAGTTTATTCCCAATGGAACATTCTACTCAGCTTCCTACAATATCCGACCTTCTCCTGAGGTGACCCAGCCTCCTATTTTCTCTGTTTGGAGAGCTCCCGGCAAAGATGGCCCTATGGCACCGGACCTACTTTCTCTTCAGAAAAGGTGATTCATCTCTACTGTTATTTCAGGACCCCGTCTTCCTAGGTTGCCTGTGGAATTCTGGGACCCCAATGCAGCTTAGAGTTGACATGAGAGGAAGAATCATAGATAAAGAGATGAGAAATCAAGGCTTGCAATAGAGATAAAGTGAATATCATGAAGTCAGACAAATGGGAGAATGTGACCCCTGCCAGGCCTGCCTGTCCCCATTTGGCATTTTTTTTGAGGAAGATTGGCCCTGCGCTAACATCTGTCGCGAATCTTCCTCTTTTTCTTTTTTCTCTCCAAAGCCCCAGGACATGGTTGGGTATCATAGCTGTAGAGTTGTAGCTCTTCTTTGTGGGAGGCCCCCACAGCATGACTTGATGAGCGGTGAGTAGTAGGTCCGCATCCAGGATCCGAACCAGCGAACTCCAGGTCGCCGAAGTGGAATGTGCGAAGTTAACCATTAAGCCACTGGGCTGGCTCTCCCATTCAGCTTTTAAATGTGCTTTGTACCCTCTGTGTCTTGCAGGTACCTGCACAAGCCTCTTTTGCTGGGTAACTTTCCTGACCAGTTATAAAGATCCTTTCTCTGAGGAGTGGATAAGAGCAGCCAAGGAAGCAGACATCATGTTGTTCGGGGAGCTAGGAAGATGTTTTTCAGTGTCGCCTTTAAGATCCACTAAGTCATAGCTAACTCTGGCCTCTGTGCTTCTGGCCTCCACCCTCTGACTGGAGTATACCACCTGCTTACTTTCCTTGTTTTCACCGTATAACCATTGGATGCTTTTCTTTGACCAGAGCCTCCTTCGTCATTGGATCCCACATAGTCAGGACCATCAGTCACCCCCCACCACTTACCTTTTCTCCTCTACACCAAGAGCACACTCAGATACAGGACCCTATCCCATCGAAATTCCACTTTGTCTTTGGACCACACCTCATCACCTGACCCCACCTCATCCCCGGATCCCACTCTCTCTCAGGATCTCACAACTCACCTAAGGTGACACACCCCAGGAATTCCAGTGGTTCAGTTCACTGTCTCCCTAGTTTTCTAAGGTTCCAAGTGAGAGCTCCAAAATAGTTTCTGCTACGTGAAGACCAGGACAGTGGCCTCCTGCGTGACTGCAGGAGTGTCCCCATACACAGCCACGGATCCATCAGGTTGTCCGTGACCCTGCCCCACTCTCTGCCTCTGGGAGCGTGTTTCCTCAGGGCAGCCAGAAAGTCCTCCTGCATCCCCTACTCCCTGAAAAACTCCTCTCAAAGAATTGTTTCCAGAAAATCAGAGGAAATTAAATGGTTCTCAATTTCCACATTCTCTGAAGTTGGTTGTCTCTATTTAAGCAAAGATATATATTTCCAAAATATATTTATTTTTTTCTAAAAGGACACTTGTGTCTTCTGCCTCAGCCACATTTGGGGAAGCGTCGGGTTATCCAGGAGCTCAGGCTTAGAGTAACAAAGGCTCAGCCTCAGCTCATATCGAGAGACTTTCTGAAGGTGATCAGGGTCGGGGAGGGATGTTGACGGTGGCACAGCACACCCACCATTGTCTCGGGTTCCTTCATTTGTATTTGTGAATATATCTCAATTCTAAAATCTTTTTAATATAGTACTACCACAAGAATACAAGAACAAGAAATACGAATGCTCAGGGGCTTTGAAAGTGAGAAAATCAAAGACCACGTCCTGGGACCTAGACTCAATAGTCCCTCCCTCTGCTCCCTCATTATCTAGAACATTATATGGTTATGGAGTGGAGTAGTTGGGATTGCACAAGCAGTATAGGACCAAAAATGTCCCAATCAGCCTCTAGGAACAGTGAGAGACAAGAAACTTCACATATTCCGAAAATGGAACTGGACTCTTAGGGCCATAAGTTCAGATGGGTAAAGAGAAGTCCCTATGACCTTGAATCTTTTGGTGGGGAATAGCTTCCACCTGCCCCCAGATCTCCCCTCTATTCTTGATGCAGGCTGGGGAGGTGGGCACTGCTCCCCAACAATTATTATCTTAGCCTTAATGGAAATGTATAGCCGACCACCAACTCCCATTTCCTCTTCCCATGTGACAGATTCGAGAACAGAAAAACAGAATCCCTGGCTCTGTATGTGGATAGATGGTCGAGGGAAGGGGAGGAGACCCAAGGGAAGGCAGAGCAGATATAAGGGCTTGGCAAACGTGAGAGTAGAAGAACATATTATCAAACTTGAGAGAGAAATCTCCACATATCTTCAAGAGGCCCTCAGGTCATTCCTGGCTACTGGAAGAAAACTGGGTTCAAAGCTAGGGACATGAAAATTGGGTCACCTTGCTCCACCTCCCAACCTCCACAGACAACCCTTCTCTGAATGAGTTCAGAGGTCAGAACGTTTTCCTGAAAACATGGCTTTTGAATGTTAGAAAAACTAACCACAGTGGATGTAGAACTAATTGAGCTTTAGAGGAGGTGGGTGTTTAGGGGATGCTGGGGTTAATGTGGAAAGTCCAAGGAACAAGGTAGGTGCTGCTTAAGGATCTGCCGCATCTGTGGGGTTTATCTATCTAGAAAAAAGCTTTGGACACAACAACGAATTCTCCCCATTGAGTGGGTACCTGGGAAAGGGAAGCCCCTTCCCATGGAGACTACATGACGCCTGATGGTGTCACTGCAGGGCAAGGGACGACACAGCGATCAGGAAGGGAATGTTCACGGTGCAGCCATAGTGACTGCAGATAAATGAACAAGTTTAACTGCAAGTGAAGAGGGAAGAATGACCCAGCAAGCGGGAAGGAATGGGAATGTCACCTTCTCACCATCATGACACCTGCCCCATTCCCTCACTGAAGCGGGTGGGGGCATAGTTGCTGAGCTATGAAACTTTGAAAATGAGTGGCATTTGTAAGACTAACGACAAAAGACACTGCTTATAAGCACTCGAGTTGATAACGTTTCCCTCCGGGATATGGCTTAACAATTCTAATTCTGCTGTACATCTATGCCAGAAGTGAAATATTAAGTAAATTGATGTCAAGTGATGTGACTCAGGTTCTCACTGATGGAGTGAAAGGTTACAGATAAGCAAGAGGGTGGAGCTAGAATGGTCCATGTGGATATATAAGTATGCACTCATGTGTGGTATAGATACACATCTTTGCATATGGAAATATTTATAGGTACGTATATATACACAGGTTGGTTTTAACACATCTGTTCCGTTGCTCTGTCACCTGAGAAGGGCTAAGAGCGATGAAGCTTGAGTAAGAACAAGCACATCTTGTGCTCAGATCTAGGCCACTGATACCATTTCCAATAAAGGAACCAGGGTTCCTTGGAGAAATGACTGATTCTAGGACTACAGCAGGGAATATACAATATGAACTGAGATCATTGTGTAGTGCCAGAATGGAAATTCTAAAACACACACGCGCGCACGCACACACACACACAGTGATGGGATATGTCAGAAGGACACAGGAGCTCACTGAAAGAGCTCACAATTACCAATTCTGGAGAAATTTGAGCTACAGAATAAGATTGTACAGATTATATTTCAAAGTGCAAAATAAATATCCATTAGTGCATAGTGCTATAAGTAAATTATTGAATAAATAATTGAATATGAGAGAAGAGACAAATCTCCTGTTCAGAAGAATTCCAAATAATTTATACAGCTATTGTGCCCTCGAGGAGGTGGAGCATCACTCCCTGCTCTTTAAGTCTGGGCGCATATACAGACTTCCTTCCAAAGAGGACAGTGTGAAAAGGGGGGACATACAGTAACTTCACAGGAGAGAAACCTCATAACACTGCCCCCACCAGGTGATGGAGCTCAACAATAGCAGTGATGTCATGTTGACAGTATGTACCCTTGATAGGGAGTGAATAAACGGCACTTTGCAAATGGTCTTCTCAAAAACCTGTAACCCAGCATAATTATTAGAAAAACATCAGACAAGTCCCAACTGAGGGACAGTTGATAAAATACCTGACCAGCATTCCTCACAACTGTCAAGGTCATCAAAAACCCCGGAATTCTGAGAAACTGTCGCAGCACAGAGGAGACTAAGGAGTTATGACACTAAATGTAATGGGGTATTCTGGAAGAGATCATAGAACAGAAAAAGAACAGTAGGTAAAAGTAAGAGAACCTGAATAAAGTATAGACTCCGTGTAGTAATAACATGTAAAGATTGATTCATTATTATGGTAAATGTCACTTACTAAACAAGGATGTTAATAATAGGGGAAAATGGGAGTGAAAACTCTCTGTACTATCTTCATAATTTTTCCATAAATCTAAAACTATTTTAAAATAAAAACCTTATTAAATAATTTAAAATTTCTAATTAAGGAAACATACTATTTAAAAAATGAAAATGCGGGCCGGCCCCGTGGCTTAGTGGTTAAGTGCGTGCGCTCCGCTATTGGAGGCCCAGGTTCGGATCCCGGGCGCACACCAACGCACTGCTTCTCCGGCCATGCTGAGGCTGCGTCCCACGTACAGGAACTAGAAGGATGTGCAACTATGACATACAACTATCTACTGGGGCTTTGGCAGAAAAAAAGGAGGAGGATTGGCAATAGATGTTAGCTCAGAACCCGTCTTCCACAGCAAAAGAGGAGGATTAGCATGGATGTTAGCTCGGAGCTAATCTTCCTCTCACACACACACACACACACACACACTAAAATGAAAAGGCAACTTGCAATTTGGGAGAAAATATTTCCAATACATATATCTAGCAAAGGATTTCTAATCAGAATATATAAAGGCCCCCTACAAATCAAGTTAAAAAGACAACTTACGAATGGCTAACAAATGAATGAAAATGTACTGAACACCATTGGTCACTAGGGAAATGCCAGTGGAAACCGCAATGAGATACCAATTTACACTAACCAGAATGCCTAAATTAAAAAGAGTGACAATATTAAGTGTTAGCAAGGATGTGGAGAAAGTAACACTCGCATTCTTGTGGGAATGTAAAAAGTTATAACCTCTTTGGAGTAGGCATCATTCCTCACAGTATTGATCTTCCTCATCTTCTTACCCAAGTGTATGTCCTGGGTAAACACCCAGGATCCTTCTAGTCTAGCTTCTCCCTGGGCCTCTTGATGATTCATCCTGTGAGTGACTCCCCAAGCCACATTTTGCTCTGTCTCAGAGCCGCCCCACAGAAAGCTACCCTCATAAGGGAGCTTAAATAGGTGCCTGTAGAAGACAAGAGGAAAAAAGTACATCCAGGGGAAGAGCAGGGGACAGCCCAGCCAGGCAGGCCCCGGAAGGTCACATTCCTCTCGTCACTGACTTTATGGGACTCCTTTGTCCCTCACCCCACGGCTTCCTTTCCTATTCTTTTCCCTGTGGCACCCGCTCATGTCAACATCATGCTGGACCGGGACTCTGGAATTCCATAGGGAAGCCAGCAAGAGGGATGCCTGAAATAACAGAAGACATGAATCTTTTCAGAAGAGAAAGTGGGTCTGTTGCCACATTAGCAGCTTTTAGGAGAGCTCTCCACACCGGGCAGATGGGAGCCTGGGTGTGTCAAGCGAAAGTGGGCACAAAGAGAGTATATAGGAGGCTCAGTAGAATGTTCCATTGGGAATAGATTCTTTCAAGATTCATGCCCAGGAATTAGGATTCAAGGTCAAAGGTTCAATGACAAGAATAGGACGGTCCACTTATGTATAGGGCTGTGTCATTTTAAAGTGCTTTCACACACATTGTCTCAGGCGATCGTGACAACACCCCCGTGAGTTGTGGGAGAGGTACTCTGTCAGAGAGTGTGAACCTTAGGGAAGTTAACCTGTCCAGAGGTGTTGCCCAAAATATTTGCCCCCAAAACAATGATTCTTGCCCTGTGCCTCACACTGTCCCCTAGTGGGTGAGCCCCACGGCCCAGCTTTCAAGTGGGGAGCAGAGCGGGGTGAGAAGTGTCCAGGTTCTGATTTCTTTTCTTTCTTGCTGTGAGTCTGTCCTCTGGGGGCACTATCTTCTGAGAAGGCCTGGCTCTAGGAGGGGACATTGTCAGCAGTTAGGGGCCTGGGACTTGATGGAAAAGAGATGTAAGTTGACACCTGCAAGGGCCGGGTATTGAATAGCAGAACCTTACCTTGTGAAGCTCCTGCTTTTTTCTTCCTGCCTCCGCATTGCTGCTGAAAGACCAAAACACAGAGAGTTCAGAAGGTGTTCTTTGCCCTTCTCCTTCTACAGAAGCAACAGACATTATTACTGAATAATGTGTGTAACTTTCTACATTAGTTTAATTGAGATCTCTGTTGTTTCCATGTTATTCAGTTTTAAAGCAGATCAACATATTTTCCACTGATCCTTCTTTCTCACTCAAATAAAGAAGTGTTTTTAGTGTGCACGTGGTTCCTTATTGATAATTCAGGCAGTGGTCCTCTACTGAAAAGGGGCCCAGACTCTCAGATCTTCAGGGACACGTATGCTCCATCCTGTAGGATTCTGCTCCTTGAGAACAAATCCAGTCGTATCTGATCAGAGTGAGTTGGAGGCTCGGTGTTGCTCTCCATGCATCAGATCTGACACAAGGAGAGGCTTGGCCAGAGCCTGAGATGGGAAAGCAGCTGATGAACACTGTTGAGGGACTCTTCCTCTGGGTGGCCTGAACTCTCTTAACAAGCCATTCCATGGCCCTGAACCAAGGTTTTGGGGATTTTACCTATTATTATTATTATTTATACCTCTGTATGTGGTCTGTGAGTTGGATAGAAGCCCTAGTCTCCACTCTGCCCTGTGCCCTGCCCTATCAGTTCTCAGAGATCGATGATGATCTAATCTTTCTTGAGAGTTTCTATTCCTGAGGTCTCTCCATTCTAATAATTGGTTTAGAATAGTGGGAATAAGGAAAGGAAAAGCCCGATTCAATCTCTTTTCTAGGCAGGACCCTGGGTTACCTTACCTGATTGTTGTTTGCGTTTTTTTGAAACATTGGTAAATCTGGACACCACTGAATGCAGTAATATGACAAGGATGATCCCAACTGTTTACAAATAAAAAGAGAGGTGGTCGGTAGAACCAAAGGCCCAGGGCTTAGTAAACTGCAGATGAAACGAGGCAACGTTCTCCATCTAATGCACACCGCTGCCCAAGGCAACGGAGCACAGTGAGAGTGGACTCTAACATAGAGTTCCAGCACATATCCCAGTTAGGGGCAGTCACAAAACATTCTTGACTGCGGGGAAGGGGGCAAAAAGAGGTGAACCCAAGGCCCCTCCCCTGCCTAGCAGGTGCCACCACTCTTTGTGGCCCCAGGGTTGCATTCATTGGTCCTTCCTACTTTCCAGCAGCAATCTTTGAGCAGATCATATATATGTGTGTGGTGTATATAAGATGCATATGCACACTAAGATACATGTGCTATATGTAAAGTACAGGTACGTGTGTGCACGCGCGCAAATGTTGTAGGTGGGAAGTAGGATGGACATCAAAGGAGGGAAGGACATTTATATTGCTTTAGTGCTGTTTCTCTTTACTTCAGTTTTACCCCAGACATTAGCTGGGCTTCCCTTTTCTCCTTAGAGAAATAAACTCAGACCCCACCACATCCTCAGCTTTCGGAGCTCCGAAAATATCCCAACAATTTTCACTAATTCCCAAAAACACTTTTAGAAGTATAATACACAGAGATTGCAAGTTTTTTCAGCATTCAGCACATGGAATTTTCACACGCTGAAGACACTGTGAAATTAGCACCCATGTTAAGAAAACAAAAGAATGTTTTGCCCAGGACCTAGCGCCACCCTAGCGTTGCCTTCCAGTCACTACCTGAGACCAGCTCTCCTGGCTCCTCTCTGAAGGTGGCCGCTCTGGGATTCTAACAGTCCTGATTATTTTTGCCAGGCACACTTTTATTCCTTTTGTGTGTGTTTACTCATTTAATCCTGACAACAATCCTATGAAAAAATACTATTATTGTCCCCATATTAAAGATGAGGCAATCATGCAGCATAGTGTTTATATTATTTGTCAAGGTCCCACTGCTCCTAAATAGCAGAGCTGGGGTCCCCCAGGAACTCTGGCTGCAGGATCACATTCTCTAACCAACAAGCAATGCTGTGAAGAATATCACGGCAACCTGGAAAACAGTCCAATTCAACACAATAAGATGTGTTGAACAACAACCACCATCCTCCACACAGCACTTTTCAGAGGGTTCCACATGTTCTTATAGAGTTCATATCTTCTAAATTGTGTCTCAGAAGACTGTGGGAAGGCCAGCGGCTCAGTGAAAAGGGTCTTGCCCAAAAGCCACAGCCAGTAAGAAACAGAGTCAGATTTGAGCACAGGATAGGCTAAGAACCACTGTTTTTCTCCTCTTCACAGGACAGGAGGAACCTGAAGTCAAGGAGAGTTGAAAGAGCTGCACAGTAGTCTCCTCTCGGCAGCAGGCCTGTCTCAGTGCTCTGCACATGGGTGGTGCTAAACTCGTATGAATCCAAGTCGTCCATGTTTCTGGACTTCACATTTAGATGTTACTTGAACTCTCAGTCTCCTTAGGGGAGCCTGGGGCCTGAGCCGCCCTTGTGTTGGTGACAGATGTGTCTATGGCCTAGGTTCTGGAAGCATCAGAAGAGAATTGAGGGAGGAGTGAGGCACTGGGTGAACAGCGCTTCAATAGGGGTGTCTTGTGGGCACTTGATCTGTCTTGACAGCAGACAGCAACCTTGGAGCAGAGGATCATCGTATCCACTCAGTTTCACACAATTTCACATAATATGGATATCAGGGGTAAACTTAATAATTGTCAAAAAATTTTATATATGTAAACCTTGTGCTGTTCCCTCATTGTCAAGGAGAATGAGCTTTTTGACCAAAACAAAACTGTCTTCTTTAAACCCTTTAATCACTCACGTGGTGTCCCAGAGAATGTTCACCCATGGCTCTGTGTCAGGTTGAAATGATATAACCCAATTCATACAGATAACCTGAGGTTATGCAGATACAGGGTTCACCAATCCGCTGGGCTTTACAGTATTTCATCTTCTGTCCCTAGTGATGGTTAATTTTATGTGTCAACTTGACTGGACCATGGAGTACCCAAATATTTGGCCAAACATTCGAGGTGTGTCTGTAAGTGTGTTTTGGATGAGGTTAACACTTGAGTAAATAGACTGAGTAAAGCAGATTGCCCTCCTTAAGGAGAGAGGCCCTCATCCAGTCAGTTGAAGGCCAGAACTGAACAAAAAGGCTGACCTTCCCTCAAGTAACAAAATGACAAAATATAATTTAGCTAAATTCATTGCAACAAAACTGGATTCTAAGGCTTATAGCAAAGAGGAAGGATTAAGGGCACAGTAGAAGTACAGAGAGAGCAGCAAGCTGATGGCTTCTGGCAGGGGCTTAAACGAAAGTTATTCTTGCCCAACGGCCAGCCTTCAGCTTTGCCAAACCAGTCATGTGATTATTCTTTCATTTTTCAATCTAGATGTCGTCAGTTTTAGGACAAGGAGGGAGAAGCATATCAACCAACTTACAAGAGACTCACTTTAAATAAGAAGACCAACTTACTAATTCACTAATTCTATCTAGCAGAATAATGGATATTAGTGCTTTGCAGTGGGCACTTCACACAATGAATGAATTCATTCAGAAACTTGGACCATCTCAATATCATTAATGCTGAAGATAATATAGCTGGAAAATTCTATGACAATATTAAAAATAAGGATGACATTATTGAGCACCCTCCCTGGACTAGGTGCTGTTCTTAGCATGTTAATACTTGGGATTCATTCCCCCGAACACTCCCTCGAGTGAACGTGCATTTACGAAACAGGTGTTTCTCAAGCACCTGCATGTGTCAGTCATTTGAGTACATGTCAGCTAACAAAATGGGCAGATGTGAGTCCTTTCATTCTCCCCATTCTGTGAAGAAGAAAACAGAGCCACAGGGAGATTAACAACTTTCCCAAGGTCATGGCAACATTGTGGAATCCAGGCCTCTGACTCCATAGCCTGAGCTCTTAACGACATTCTAGAAATATCACTGTCCACGAGAACCAGAGATGCTGCTGAGAATCTGAACATCCTTTCTCCAGGATAGTCTTTGTGATGGTTAATTTTAAGTGTCAGTTTGGCAAGGTCAACAACCAGCCATCCTGCAAATTGCCTTAAAATGTAGCTGGAGGCAGAGAAACCATAAGCGTAGGAGCCCACTGGGATCTTCTACAGGACAGACCAACTAACCTACAACACCACCTTGTAACTTGAATGTAACACACTTGACATCTACTGTTTAATCTGTGCAGTCAAGAGCCCTGTATACCTAAATGTGCCGAGTTTCTTACATTCCAACTTCTCCAGCTGCTGCTGGCTCTTACAACTTCACAGTTCCTGATGCTCGCTTTTGTTTTATTGAGCAAATGAGCTCATGTGACTGATGCAGACTCATCCTAGTGGAATCAGAACTTCAAAGCTCCTAAATACTGGTGCAGTGAGCTCCTGGATTCTTTCCCAGTTTGTGGGGTGTAGACGTGGCCATGTTGGTGCTGCGGCTCCCTCTGTTTACTGTTTCTCTGCCTGGCTGGTCATTCCAGGGGTCTTGCCCGTGATAGCACAGGAAGTTGGCTGGGGGGGTGGTGGGGGTCAAGATGTGCCTGCGTTCACACTCAGCTTCCTCCAGCTGACCCTGCACAGTGATTCCCTGCAGACGTTCATGGCCACCATAGTGGTGACTTGGGTCTCCCCTGGTCCTCTTTCCAGCCACATGTGTCCCGGGCAGCTAAGGTCCAGAAGCAGAGGGGACCTGTGTGGGGTGGGCGGCAGCTCAGCGCTGCAGTGGCTCAGCTCTCACTCACCCCCAGCTGTGCCGCTGCCCGCCCCCCCCTCGGGTCTCCAGTACTTTCCAATAGACTTAAACTCCTAAATATATTATCACAAATATATTAATAACTCCTGGACACAAACACGATATGGCTACAGAGATTTTCCGGGCAAAGTGACAGTACAGGGCTGGCCAGGAGAATTTTTCACACTAAACATAACAATATGACAAAATGAACAAAAAGTAAATAAAATTATATATATGTATGTATATATACGTACATATATAGCTATAGATATATGACACATATATATATGTACATTCTACAGCACCTCATATAGAAAGGATTATAATATTTGAATCCTTTCAAAGAAGGAAACACAACGGGAGTCTGAAATTGCCAAGCCTTTCTCCTGCTCCTAAACTGGTCCACAGAGAGGTAGTAGGAGAGGAAAGAGAGATACAAGACAAAAATCTATTAAAATTGAAATACTGCTAAGACGCTTCCCACCCACAATTTGTAGAGCAGCAAACTAAAGCACTGGCTGGGTCATCTGAGGCAAAGATTCAATAAACCCTCCTAATTGACACCCGTCCCTGCTACCTGAGCAATTCTCTCTCTCTCTCTCTCACACACACACAGACACACACACACACATACACACACATACACTTCCTGGTTAACCACCACCAGTACAATACTGTGCATGTTATAGCAACACCTCCCAGATTCTACCAACATTCATAGACTTGAATGAAAAGGCCTCTGGGTTTTGGTTAGCAATATTAGAATTCTCTGACAGTTCGTAAAATGTGTCTGAGCCTTCTATCTGACTACCTGAAAGGGCTGTCAATATCATCATTCAATATGATGATGAGTGTATTTTCCAGTCACGCAGTCAGGATCAAATATTTGGAATGAATTTGTGAAACTGGAAATTTACCGTTTACAATGACATTAAACACCATCGACTATGAGATTTCCAGTTAATTAAAACGCCACTGCAGTTCCACACTCAGTTTGTCCAGCTCCAGCACACGTGTGCATAAGGGATGGTTAGTCAGGAGGTGGTTAGTAGCAGGCTGGAGACAGGAAACACATTTTAATCCCTTTCTCTCCACAGCTGCCCATTGCCCAAAGTGGCCTTGCCCTGCCTGAAGCTGTAGACTTGTTCTTTTTGTAACGATATATGCTAAGAAACTGTCTATTCCAGTATTAGATCAATTCTTGCCAGGAAAGGCCCGTTGTTCCTTTTGGAGGTGAATCCCCAGGAAGCAGCAGGAGTTGTGCATGGAAGATAAGTCTGCCTCCCACATTTGATGGAGGCCCAGTCACTCATGGCCAGCGGGGGGCGCACGTCCCATAGCAGGGTTTCCTGAGCCCCCAGGGTCTACTGGGTTCAGCTGATTCCTTTTCCTTTCAGCGCCTATTTCATCATTGAAACAGGGGCATTCCCTCAGGGATCACAGGTATTCATCAAGACTCACAGAAACAAATGTGCCTACAATGGTTTTGAAAAACTTAGAACTCCCATTTAACTTTTGCTCTCTCCCTGCAGCTTTCCACTCTTGATAGAAACCTAGAAGCTCGAAAGCCCAACAGAACCAGAGCACCCTGTGGATGGGCAGTAGGTGGAGGGCGTGAAGAGACTGGATAAGGGAGTGAGGGGATTCGGGAAAGCAGGGCCGGGAGAGGGCACGAGGAAGAGGACAGGTGCCAGGATCAGCCAACAAATACCGCGTGTCTTTCCCGCTTCACTCTAGGAGGTGATTCCTTCTCTCAGATATTTACCTTCGCTGCTGCTTGCTGACTGAACATAAATCACCTCTGACATGAGGACTGACTGTGTCCATGTTTTCCAGGACTCCTCTCAATTCCATGGAATTCCAGCTTTTGACAGGCGTGTTCTGACAGGTGGTAGGACTGTTCCATAGGACCTAATAGACAAATACTATTCGGAGATAGATTTATATTGAAAAAGAAAGGATTTAGGTTTTCAGAATAAAAAGTACTTAAGAAGTATTCTTTGATAAGAGTTTAATAAATAAAATGCAAATTTCATAAAATGGAAAGATGAACATGTTTTCTAAATTTTAATACAATGTAAGGGCAAATATCAGTTATATAAAAATAAATATGATAAGATACAAGAATAAATAAATATAAATAAATAAATACAAACAAAGAATAAATAAAAACATCAGAACAGTCATCTCTTACGGATGCCTCAGGAGCTGAATATTCTAAAATATTCTTGCTTAATACTATTGACAAACTATTAGCTAAATTAATTCAATACATTCCGTGACTAAAGAAGAAGTAAGAGCCTTTTGAAATGACAAAAGTATGCCCAAGGGTGATGTCTCACGAGTCAAGGAGAATCATTTCAAGGTGACCCCAGGTCTCCATCCTTCATTCTTAACCTTTCTTGCAAGTTTGTCAGTGAAGAGAAGGATCTCATGATTTCCACTCTGACAATCTCCCAGGCACAGTCACTGTATTTCTTCTCTTTCAGGTAGAGATGGAGTCCCCGGAAGTACCTCTTCACAGCCAGTGTAGGGCCCTCAGTTCTCAGGGCAGATTCTTCCTCTCCTGTCTCCTGCTCCAAACAGGTGTCCAGGTCTTCCAGCTGCCGATGGAGTCCAGTGCAGAGGTTGTCCAGGAGGGTCGTGTTCCAGGCAGCAGAGGAGCGCTCTGTGTGGAAGAGGTTGAAGATCTGCTGGAGCATCTCGTGGAGGACAGAGATGGCCTGGGCCTTCTGGAACTGGCTGCCATCCACTATCTCCTGGGGGAAGCTGAAGTCTTTCCTGTCCTTCAGACAGAAGATGGAGGAGGTTCTCCTCATTTGGCCCAGAAGCACAAAGTTCTTCCTGCTAACCAAGACATGGTTCTGAGGCAGGTCACAGCCCAGAGATCCCCCAGGGCCATAGCTGAACACTACCAGGGCCATCAGTAGAGAGAGCAGGAGGGCCATGGGGAAAACGAGGGTTTTGCTGGCCTGGCTGAGCTGGGCTTCTGGTGAGACTTGGACTGAGGTTCTCTGATGACATTCTTTCTAAGCATGGCCATTAAATAGGGAACACAATAATTTTCATTTTCTAAGCATTTCTCTACACTTTTACTTCCTTTTTTTTTTGTTTTCATTTATGTATTCTCCATGTGGTCCAGGAATATGTCATCAATCCAAACTCTTAATTTTGCAATGGAAGTTTAATTTTTCCAGGAAACTTCAGATTTGCCAACCTGAATGGATACTTATCAATCAAATGAGGAAAGACTTTGTCCTAAATTCAGAAGTGATGTAGGTATGTCAATATTACACACACAGACATGCACACTCTTTTTCATATAGAAATATTGTTCTTCTCTGTCTAAGACACATTTTCAGCTCAGGTCTTAGGCTCCATTTTACCCTCCTTACTTTACATGGGAGGGCAGGTTCCCTCAGCCCTAACGGTCTCTGTATTTGTTGCGAGATTTACTAGACCACTTTTGGCAATTAAGCTCTTTAGAATCAAGGACTGAGTTTCATTTACTGTTTGATTCACAGCAGAGACTGATGATTGTGAGTGAATGAGTTCCTCATATGTGTCCCTTCCTTCTAGAACTCATTCATGCAGGTCCATGTGGTTATGCTTCACTGGGGCCACAAGGTGAGGACTAAAAAAACCATTGTCCTTTCTTTCTACCATTTTCCTGCTGGAGGCCAGAAGTGCTCCTCAGGGTGTGCCAACCACCCAGCAGGAATCCTGGTTCTTTTCAGGAGCATATGGGAGTGGAGATTCTAATTCCAAGGTAGTTTATTTTCCAGCACCACCTCACTCACAAGGTAGATGTCACATCTAGTACCACCCTCTCCTCTAGAGTGACAGAGTCCTCTTCCTGAACTGTCCTGGACTCATGCCCAGAGGGCAGGCTCACCGCAGCCTGAGGACTTCAACATTACTTTTCTCTGGAGGGGGTTGTTTCTGTGTTGGCAAAACAATCCTTCAGGACCTTCACCCTTGCTCCTAGAGTGTTTATGTGAAGGACCCTAGTTCTCAGTGGTGACCTCCCCTTCTCCTGACCCAAGTCTCCAGGTATCAAAAGTGTCAACAGCCCTCAGGTGCTGATAGAAAACATTTGTTTTATCTAAGGAGGTGGAAGAATTACCCAATTATAATCATTTCACCTTTAGTACGCAATAATTTTTATTTTGCCAAGTACAGATCTTACCATTCAAGTCTTTTACTTAAACTGTTGAACACTTGCTATGCTGGAAGTTTCTGAGCTGGGCACAGGGGATTCAATGATGATGTTGTCTCTCAGTAGAAGCTTATGTCACGGAAACTAATGACCTTTGGTTGTTCATCAGTCGGTGGATTCCATTGGGCTTCTTTGTTCCTCTGTCTCTGTCTCCCTCTGAGAATGCAGGGCAGTGAGGGCCAGGCTACTAAATCAGGGAGAAATAGCCTTTTCCTTTACTCACTTGTGATTTTTTTATTTAAAATTTTTGTAACTTTTCACTTAGTGGGTTAGTGGGCAAGATTTGTCTTGCTGTTCCTGCACTACATTCCAATTCATGATGAGGTGAGAATAATAATGGAAGTAAAAGAAAGGCAAAGAGCCTGAAATCTCTATAATTGTCAATTATAATTATAGATTTTTTGTTTCCACTTCAGCTTTCCTATAAAGTAACATTCGACAGTAGTTTTGTGGGCATAAAGAAAACAAATGTAAGTCTGAATGTCCTGAAAGTGAAAAAAGGGAAGTGATTTTCTGATAATGAAATGACATATTCTAAGTTAGCAAAATTCAGTGTAGTAAAGTTGGGGACCAGGGGTATGGCAGAGGAGAAGAATGAAGGCCAGTATTGAATAACACAAAGGCAGGAAAATGGCTGCTTCTGCCAGAAGCTCGAAGACCAACTTCTGGTCAACGGCCTGCCTTCAGCTTTGTAAGACCAGCCATTGATTTTTGTTTCATTTAATCCACATGTGATTGGCTCTGAAGAGAGAAGGAAGAAGCCACACAACCAGCTCACAGAAACTGTCAACCAGAACCGCGGTTTCTAGAACACTAACCCTCTCTGGCAGGACAGTGGATATCAGCCCTTGCCTGAGCACTCTACCTAGTTGATCAACCCACTCAGGCAACGAAAAGATGGCTTTGAGAAATGTAGAATTAAAAAAAAGGCAATTAGATTATCCAAAAGATTTTGATCTTAATCTGGATAATAGTAATTATGAAGTTAGAAAGTAACAATTGAATTTTATTGCATACTTATTGTGGACTAGCCACTATTCTAAGTTCTTTAAAACATTAACTCAATCCTCTCAATAACCCTGTTTGGATTACACTCACTGAGACAACTGGAGAGAAATATAAATCTGGAGGGAGGAAGTATTCCAAAGGTACCAAAGATCCAAGGGCACGCCTTAGGGAGAGTCGATATAATGACTTAAAGGAAGTGAAGGGTAGAAATGGACATGGGATTTATGAACCAATGAGAGGCCACAGCATGAAATCATAGAGCAAGGAGAGTGAGATAACAAACAATCCTAAGTTCTACTTCAGATGCCAAAAGATTGTTGTCTATTGTTTTGTAGGCCAACATGGGTATGCTATGAGTCCATTGGACCGACTGTAAGTTCTAAGGAACAACAGACAAAATGCCTATTAAATAGTTATGGGGGGGAGGTTCAGTAGCGTAGTGGTTAAGTTGGCACACTCCCCTTTAGCTGCCTGGGGTTTGTGGTTCGGATCCCAGGCACAGACCTAGGCACCGCTTATCAAGCCATGCTGTGGCAGGCATCCCACGTATAAAAAGTAGAGGAAGATGGGCACGGATATTAGCCCAGGACCAAGCTTCCTCAGCAAAAAGAGGAGGATTGGCAACAGACGTTAACTCAGGGCTAATCTTCCTCACACACACACACACACAATAGTTAAAAGGGAGTAAATTTTTCTGCCAATGGGGGAAAAAAAGAAGTCTAAGATTTTATGAGTGATTTATTCAATGAACTGTAGTAAAATAACTTTATTAATCCATTAACTGCAGACCCCTGGAAGCTTACTTATTTCTAACACTTGACTTTCCTTGAGAGTTTAACAATAAACAAAAAGCACCTGAGTATTTCCAGCCATATGGGCTCTGACCTTCCTCCTTCAGGACCTCACTGATTCCACGGAGGCCTCTTCATTTTCAAGGACAACTCCATTTCTCACCTCCAGGCCAGACTGCACTTTCTGCTGTCTACTGATAGAGCCCAGTGAAGAATCTCTTCTCCTCTGGAACTTTGCAACAAACTGTTGCGATGTGAGTGCTGAAGAGGCTTCGGCATGACCAAGATGGATGAGTATTATGCACTTCCCAGACAGAAGCAGGGAATGATTTAAAGCTCTGCTTACCAAGGAGAGTCCGGCTTGAGCTCCAGACTCAGCCACACTGCTTAGTACAGTTGTCTTTATTTACTTTTCTAGCCTCATCCTATTAAAAATTCATAAAATAAAACTATAGGATTGAGGTAAACATATTAATAAAATCAGCATTAATTGATAAAATGATATTTTTAGCAGTAGTGTAAGGATGTTCTTTGCTTATTTTTGAACCCTAATCCTCAGGAAGATTCCCAAACTTTAAACGTACCTACTCAGTGCAGTGTGCACCAGCTGGAAAGAAAAGAAAGAGGATTGATCGTCATTGTCCTCTTTCCAATTGCCTAAATTAGACGAATGAATTTTCACAAAGGTCTTTGTTGCATTTAGAGATTGTGATCTTCCAGTATGCACATTACTAATACATGTCCTACTGGAAAGGCTCTACCCTGCTTGTTGCTAAACGTATTCAAATCCCTGCCCGTGTCCCTTCTATTCAAGCATTGTTTTATTTTGTTTGTTTTTAAGGGAGGCTGCATCAGGACTCTAAATTAGAAGATTCCTTGGATTGCATTGGCCCCAGGAATAATTTTCCCTGCGCTGTGATGACTTGCTGAGTCCAAAGGAGGGAACAAGTGTGCAGCTGACACCAGAGTAACCCTCCTCCCTTCCAGTACTCTGCAGGCTGCTGTGCTGTCAGTGTCACCCATGCTGGGGACACTGCTATCGGCCATGTCTCCTTGGGAGAACAATGTGCTCTCAGCATCCACTTCAATCTTCTCATCCTCTGAATCAGAATGTTCTGGAGAAACACTTGACTCAGTGCTGACCGTTGTATTGTTCCATCTCCTGAGGACCTGCCGCTGTTCCAGTGAAGGCTTTCATCTCTGTTCTCTTCCCAAGTTCTCAGGCTGTTGCTGACTTTCAGCTCCACGTTTCCTTTGCTTTGGGTTTTTTAGAGCAAATAAGAGTCCTGAGCCTGGTGCTGCCTCCTCCTAGTGGAATCAGAACGTGGAGGCGCCTAAACAGAGACACAGGTGAGCTCCTGGCATCTCTACCAGCTCATGGTGTGCAGACATGCGGGCAGCGTTCCCTCGGGTATTTACTGTGTTCCTGTGGGAGGCTGGACAGTCTTGACCTGCAGCGCGCAGCTCTGCGTGGGCAGAGAGGGGGGAGGCGGGGCCCGGTTCACACTCACTCCCTGTGCTTACAGGACCCAGCGGTCCCCAGCTGGCGCTGCACAGTGACCTCCTGTCACTGTTCCAAGGGAACCAGGGTGTGGACCATGGATGCCTGTTCCCCATCTCCAGTCGCGCTGCCCCGGGACCTACCTGTTCGGAGCAGGCTGGTGATTAGCGCCCTCCGCGGCCAGCTCCGCCACCCTCACCGCTGCCCCCCTCCTTCCCCTAGGTTCTCCAATACTTTCGAATATATAACAAGTTAGGAACTTCTGGGTATGATCAGGATATGGCTACAGAGATTTTTTTCAGGATAAGATGAGAATATGGAGCCAAATCATACAATTTTTCCCGCGGAATATAAAAAACACGAAGGACACATAAATGCATATTACTAAGTGAAAGAAGCCAATCTGAAAAGGCTACATACTGTATGATTCCAACTATATGACATTCTTGAATGGCAGAACTATGGTGGCAGTAAAAACATCAGTAGTTGCAGGGATGAATACTTGGAGCACAGAGGATTTTAGGGTAGAGATGCTATAATGGTGGATATATCACTATACATTCCTCCAAACCCATAGAAGGTACAACACCAAGAGTGAACCTAAATATAAACTGTGGACTCTGGGTGGTGATGATGTGAGAATATTGGTTCATCATTTGTAACAAATGTTGCATCTGATGGGAGATGCTGATAACAGGGAGACTAGGCATACGGAGGGGCAGGGAGTGTGTGGGGAATCTCTACACCTTCTGCTTTACTTTTGCTATGAACATAAAACTGCTTTAAAAAAGAAGTATATTTTTTGAAAATACACAAAAGCTAACAAAACGAGCTTCTTCTTTCCAAGAAACAGCCTTATTTTAACTCTGGAGAAAAATCTCCTACAAGGTAACAGAATTCTGCCAGAAGATGGATCTCCAGACTTTGTCTCTGTCTTTGTCCATCTTGACCAGTGGGTGACACTCTTCCTTTACAAATATTTTAATAGTCCACAGAGCAAATTGGATCCTGCTTTCCGTTTCCTTTTTGCTACAGCAACTATTACATCATTTTGCTACAGCAACTATTACATCATTTGCAACAGGGACTTCCTCTCATTTCCAAAAATATTCATGGGGAGGAAAAAAAAATACCTCTCATATGAGAGTTTCAGAAAAACCTAGAACTTTCACCCAACTTCTCTTCAGTTTGTCGCTTTGTACTCTTAAGGGGAAATTGACAGCCAGAAACCATAATAGAAAAGAGAGATGCTGTGTGAATGGGCAGAATAGGCTAACGAAGAGTGAATGAGGAGAGACGCTGGGGAATTCTACACTGGGAGGAAGGAAACAATTGTGATATGGGAGTGAAAGAATGGGATCCAGGAAAGCAGAGAGGAAGGGGGAATATGCCAGGTGTCAGAAGCAGCAAGTGAATACTATATAAATGTATATAACAGATCACATGCAATTGATATGTAATCAATTACATACAATTAATGAGCCACTTTTTCCCAATTCTGTTTTTTAGACTGTCAGCGTTTTGTAGTCAGTTACAGAGAGAGGGGTAGGAGAGTTCACTATTTTCGTATAAATCTATACGAAAAATAAGAAAATACCCATCATCTGTTCAGCCCTGACTCAGTGGAAGATACTCTGCTAAGTGCTTTTAAATTTTCGAGTTTGTTTAATATTCACAACAACTCTAGGAATATTTCCACCTTACTTTACATTTGAGAAAACTGAAGGTCAGAGAAGTTGAGGGAATTCCCCAGGATAATACATATGTCCTGGCAGAATCTAAGTTCAATGCAGATGTCATAAATAACTACTTAAGTTTCATCCTGTGAAATTCTCAAACTCTTTGTTTTCTTATTCACTGCTTTCTGAAGATCATTCCTTCTGGTTTTGTCCTAACCGCACTGGCTACTCTGTCTCTGTCCACTCTGCAGGCTCTCCTCTTTCTCAGCCTTAAAAGTTGAAGGTCCTCATAAGCTTTCATTCATCTTCTGATTCTACACTCTAGTCAGTAAAGATACCCATTACCATGCCCTGATTTCCAAATATGCAACAAACAATTGCAAATTCATATCTCCAGGATGTACATTGTTGGAGATTCCACATTTACATATGCGACCACCAATGGGACATCGGTCTTTAGATGTTTCTTGGGCGCTTTATAGAGTACATCTGCTCTCCCCCTTCTTGACACCCCTCTTTCAATCTTCTGAAGAGAGAATCCCTCACCCTCTACCTCTCATTGTAACATGAAACATAACTGAAATTCATTAAGCATGATTGCTGCTTTGTCTCTTTCTCTTCCAAATGGAAAGCTCTAAGAAAGTAGATTTTGCATTTGCTTTTTCTTCTCTGTATTCTCAGAACTATGAAATAATCTGACATAGAAATGTGCAATTTTAAAATATAACTGACTGCAAGAAATGAATGAGTTGAATTCATCATCCATTTTTCAATATAGGTTGAAATTTAGCCTATTTCTTTTTTTAAGAATAAACAAATCCAAGATGTCTTCTGGGAAAGAATTTTCTAAATTACTCAAGAAAATCATTTGATGTAAGATACAGGTGAACATATTTTGTTACATTTTAATATATATAAAGGTGAACATGATATTATATGAACTAAACTACTTTAAATACCATACATAGTATGACATAGATAAAGTACATAAATGAATAAATGAATATGTTGGAGCCCTTAGCATATTAATCACAGTTATTTTAAATTCCTGGTCTGATAATTCCAAAATCTCTGCCGTATCTGAGTCTACTTCTCATGCATGATCTGTCTCTTCAAACTGAGTTTTTCACCTTTTAGTATGCTTGGTAAGTTTCTGTTGAAAGCTGGACATGATGCACTGGGTAAAAGGAACTCAGGTAAATTAACATTCAGGGTGAGGTGTTACATTTCTCCAGCTAAGAGTTGGGCTGTGTTTACTGTCTGCTGTAGCTGTAGGTGTCAGAGGCTAAAATTTCCTCTTATGGCCTTGCTTTTTTCTCCCCTGTTGTCTTTGGGTTTCCTTAGAGAATCTGACACTTGCAGTTCTTTTCAATTGTAACCCCCTGTTATACAGGAACACTATTGGGTATGGGGGAGGGGAAGTGTTCTAGAATCCTATGATTAGTCTCAGTCTTTCAGGGAGCCTGTGCCCCTGGGCTGTGACCTTCGCAAGTGCTTCTCAGCTTTTTAGCACCCTATTAGATGAGACAGGAAAGTTAGAGGGGTTTAGAGTTAGGTATTGCCCCTCCGCCCCGGTGGGTTAGGCTCTGGTAAAATAGTTTCCCTTGAGGGCTGGCCTTTGTTAAGGGGAACAGAACACTCAGAGTATTTCAAAATGATTACTTTTTCCCTCCCACTGCGGGAAAAAACAGATTTTTCTCTGATCTTCATGTGAGAACCTAGTAGGGTCCCTGAAGGTAAAACTCGCAAAAGTGTGGGATTCCGCTAACTCTGGATCCCGGAATTTTTAACTCCAAAGCTCATCCACAGGGAGCCTTCAGCAATTCTTCAACTACAGTTAAGTGTTCCCACCAACACTACAGCCAGCTGCGGGCTTCTGCTCCAGGTAAGCTGTGATTCTCTGCATCCTCCTTTCTCTCCAGTTATCAGGGCAGTGGCTTGCCCTGTGACCTTGATACCAGCCCTGATATCAGTTCTTCTACATTAAACCCAGAATATATGGGGTTAAAACCAAAAACGCTCATCCTCTTTCCCTGCTTCTCTAAGTTACATTCATATGTAAATATCAGTTTTTTAAGCCTTTGTATCCCTGAACTTCACAGGGCAGATACAAGTTACAAATTGTCCACCACCTATCACAGAGACAGTTGAAGGACACCCGTCTGCAATTCTCTTATCTTGCCATCTTTCTCCCTGCCAGCAGCCTCACAAGGCCTAATGCAGGCTCATGAGAAAGCACTGACAAGCAAGGCCACAGACTCCTCCTCCCTACAAGCAGCTACATTCCTCACAACCTTTTTTTTTGTGCGCCTGAGGAAGATCCGCCCTGAGCTCACATCTATTGCCAATCCTCCTTCATTTTTGCCTTTTTTCTCCCCAAAGCCCCAGTAGATAGTTGTATGTCATAGTTGCACATCTTTCTTAGTTGCTGTATGTGGGACGCGGCCTCAGCATGGCCAGACAAGCGGTGTGTTGGTGCGCGCCCAGGATCCGAACCCGGGCTGGCAGCAGCAGAGCGTGCGCACTTAACTGCTAAGCCACGGGGCGGCCACCCCTCACAACCTTTAAAACCCCTTGCCTCCCATCTTTCAGGGAGATAGGAACAATTTGAGAGCTCGCGTGTCCTGGCTAACGTCACCCGAAATAAAAACTCTTTCCTTGCCATAAGCCTGGCATTCCAGTTTTTATTTGGCCCCTCTTGTGTGGCGGGTAAAGAACCTGGGTATGTATCTGGTAACAACCTCAATTCTTGATGGATCTAAGAAGAGTGGTTTCAAGTCATTCTGCATTTTTGTTGTTGTTGAGAGGTCAGGAATGGTGACTTCCAAGTTGCTTGCACGTTGAACAGGAAACCAGAAGTTCCCCTAATATGTGAATATATACACAGCATCAGTATAGCTCTCTCTCAAGGAGTGATGCCCCTAGAGATACTCATTTTCACAAAAAACATTTTAACAACAATTTTGAACAATTTAACTCAATGCATTCTATGACTACAGCAGAAATAAGAGTCTTCAAGGGGCCGGCCTGCTGGTGTAGTGGTTAAGTTCACGTGCTCTGCTTTGGTGGCCTGGGGTTCACAAGTTCGGATCCTGGGTGCAGACCCATGCACCGCTTAGCAAGCCATGCTGAGGCAGGCATCCCACATAAAATAGAGGAAGATGGGCATGGATTTTAGCCCAGGGCCTCTTTTCCTCAGCAAAAAGAAGAGGATTGGCAAAGGCTGTTAGCTCAGTGCTAGTCTTCCTCACCAAAAAAAAAAAAAAAAAAGTCTTTAAAATGACTGAACCCATGGGCATGTGACTTAGTATATTAGGTAAAGAGAATCATTTCAGTAGCTGTATTTGTTAAAGAGAATCATTTCCAGGTCCCTTTCTTTACTTCTTCAGCTTTCTTTCAAATTTGATGATGAAGAGAAGGATCTCATTTGTGCTCTGACAACTTCCCAAAAGCATAGTCACTCTATTTCTTCTTTTAGGTAGAGATGGATTGCCTGGAAGTACCTCATCATGGTCAGTGTAGGGCCCTCCATTCCCAGGACAGATTCTTCCTCTCCCATCACCTGCACCAAACAGGTTTCCAGCTCTTCCAGCTTCCAGTGGAGTCAGTGCCGAGTTTGTTCAGGAGGGTTGTGTTCCAGGCAGCAGAGGAGCACTCTGTGTGGAAGAGGGTGAAGATCTGCTGGAGCATCTCGTGGAGGACAGAGATGGCTTGGGCTTTCTGCAACTGGCTGCATCCACCATCTACCAGAGGAGATGTCCTTCAGTCAGGAGAATAGAGAGATCTTCCTCATTTGTCTCGGAAGTAGTCTGAAGCAGGTCCGTGTGAACCAGTCCATGTCCCCTAGGCAGGTCATAGCCCAGAGATCAGATGGTGATGCAGTTAACCAGAGGAGGGCCATCAGAGCAGGTGGGCATTTGGGACCTTGGGGATGCTGGAGTGGCCTAGATAAGGAGTGTATCTGTGTGAGTCTTGAGCGCTAGTTTCCTTGGAGATCTTTCTATGCCTGCCTCTTAAATAGAGAACACAGTAGTTTTCATTTTCTGGATGTTCCTCTACAATTTTTATCTTTTTTCCTTTCCTTTATGTATGCTCTAAATAAATTAGAAGACATCAAACATTTAAATTATTCTTTAATTTTCTCAATTTACATTTAATTGGTCCCAAGAAACTTCAGATGTTTCAAGTGGATTCAAAGCTTTCAAATGATGAAATTCTTTTTGTTAAACTTAGACTTACATAAATAGCATTCTTCTTGCTAAGAACAAAATTTCACCTCTGATCCTTGACTCTGTTTTTCCTTACTATTTTGCATGTCAGCCAAGCTGCCTCATCCTTCTGGATTTGTCTTATTGAAAATGGATTTATTAGACCTATTTGACAAGTAACCCCCTTAGGAGAAAGGTCCATATCTTGTTCACTACTTCATCCTTAGCCAAGAGTTCATCATAATTACTCAAGATATAATTATTAACAAATAATATTCTCAGATTTTCCATCGGACTTCACATCAGAAGCTTATATTGACCTCCAATCAGAAGCTTATAGTGAAGTAATTAATAATCATCCCTAGATTATTTGTCAGTACATTTCTACAGAGCTTCTTGGTTCGTCATTCTCCATCTCACAGTGAAGATGGAAGACAGTGAGGCTGGCATATGATGCTACAGAAAACTCGCCATCTTTGCTATACCAATTTCAGGGTCTTTATCATTTTGTATGTTCATTTTAACTTAGAATTTTTCTGAGCAAGGGTTGTCTTGCTGCTTCTGAATTACTTTCTATTTCATCTTGAGGTTAGTTTCAAAATAGGGAGACAAAAATGGAAACATAAGAGGCCTGTACCATTATTTTCCATCATTTACAATACATCCTTTTTTTCTTTCTCCACTCAACTTTCTTAGAAAGATGTCCTTTCATTTGGATGCCCTGAGGAAAAGGGAGAACAAATGTTGGTCTGAATATGATGAAAGAAATGAAGTGAATCCCCAAGTGAGAAAAATGGCGATGGGAGTTCTTCTCTTCTCTTATCACCCTTCTACTACTGCAGTGTGGTTTCTACTCATTAATTCCACCAAACCAGCTCTCACGAAGGTCAGTTCCATCTCTTTCCCCATGTAGTGGGTGGTTTCAATCCACAGAACAGTTTAGTGACATTCAATATGGTACTAATCAAAATAATGATAAATTATCATTGTAATTAATTAAATATGTCATAATTTAAAGTAAATAAAACATTAAACATATTAATATGATTTGTCAATACGTAAAATCCATGAAATCAATCCAGAGGCAAGTATAGTTCAAAAAAGGGAAAATGATGCAGAGAAAAAATAATCCACGCTCTGTTCTAAGTCCCACCCTATTTCTCTCCTCCACTTCAGAAGTAAACTTCTCAAAACTATTTTCTATATATCGTCATTAACTTTTCTTATTCACCCTCCTCCTACTCTAATATGGTTTCTGGTGATGAATTCCACCAAGTTCACTCTCCCTGAAGTCACCATTGCCATATATTTTCCCAGTGTGGAGGGCGGTTTCCATCCACATTTTTCATGAACACATTGAGTCTTCTAAGCAGTTTCAGTCTTTAAATACAATCTTCTCGCTGCTCTCTCGTCCTGTTAGCGTATGGCCATTCCACCTGTGTCCTTTGTGGCTCTTCCCTCCCTTTCAAGGTTGAAGGTCCGAGGAATCAATTTTAAGTCGTTTTCTCATTCTATACTCTCTTCCCATCTGACCACTTCCCTCCCCACACTTTACAGTTCATGGAATTGCTTGTAAATTGCAAACTCAAATATGCAGTGGACATTTGTACTTAGATGTCTTCCAGGAAACTACAGAGAATATTTATGGCTTTTGCTCTTATATCCTGACGTGACTCAATTGAGCTTATGCTGAGAATTCCGTTTTTTCCCTTCCCATTTTACCATTAAAACTAACTGATAATAATTTCTAATATTAATTAGTATTAATTTAAAAATAATTAATATTTAATTATCCATCAATTGATGAGTATTTTTAGGTTACTTTCCCCACAAAAATCAAGCATACAAGAAAGCAGGAACTGTGTTCATTGTCTTCACCTCCATATCCTGAGGTCGACGTACAACCAGTATGCTTAGAGGAAGTCCATTTTTACTTCTAACTTGAACATAACAATGATGGGTAAATGAATTGTGCCGTCCACTCTTTAATCAGGTTGTGCACTTAGGTGTGAGTTTCTTTTTTAAAGAATAAACAAATACAAGATATTTTCTATAGTAAAGATTTAATGACCAAAGAAAATAATAAATTGCCTAATATAAAGAATATATTTTGCTATGTTAAACCACAATGTAAACGTGCACATAATACTATATGAACAAAAATAATTTAAATATTATAAATAATAAATAAGTATTTAAATAAACAAATAGATCAGCGTGGTCATCTGTATGAGACTAGTGTCCGCAGGGTTAAGCACAATATTCATTAATACTCTTGAAGACATTTGACAATTTGATTCAATTCAGGTCGTAATTACAGCAGAAATGAGAGTCTGTGATATGACAGAACACATGGAAGTGTGATATTATCAGTCAGTGAGAAACATTTCCATGTGGAACCAGGTGTCATTCCTCACTCCTTAATCTTTCTCCCAAGTTTGTTGATGAAGAGAAGGATCTGGTGATTTCTGCTCTGACAATCTCCCAGGCACAAGGGCTGTATTTCTTCTATTGCAGATACAGAGTGATTCTCTGGAAGTATCTCCTCACAGCCAGCGTGGAGTCCTCATTCATCAGGGGAGTCTCTTCCACTCTCACCTCTTGGGTCAGACAGGCTTCCAGGTCAGTCAGCTGCTGATCAAGTGCAGTGCAGAATTTGTCCAGGAGGGTCTCATCCCAGGCAGCAGACGAGCCCTCTGTGCTGAAGAGGTGGGAGGTCTGCTGGATCATCTCATGGACCACAGAGACGGCTTGAGCCTTCTGGAACTGGTTGCCATCAAACACCTCCTGGGGGAATCCAAAGTCATTTCTGTCCTTCAGGCAGGAGAAGGCGGGGATTCTCCTCATTTGTTCCAGGAGCATCAAGACCCTCGTGTTGCCCAGGCTGTGGGTGTGAGGCAGGTCACATCCCAGAGAGCAGATGGAGCGGCAGCTGAGCACCACCAGGGCCGTCAGGAAGGAAAAGGGTAGGGCCATTGGGGATCTTGCAGATGCTGCTGGCCTGGCTGAGGGGGGTGACCTGTGACCCTTGGTCTCTGGGTTCTCTGAAGACCTTCCTTTGTGCAAGTGTCTTACATAGGGCACATGCGAGTATTCAATTTCGGAATGTTTTCCTTACTTTCTACTTCTGTTTTTGCTTTCCTTTGTGCACTTTCTACATGAATGTAGAGCAGTGCTTCTCAACCATATTTTTTTGTTGTTATTGCCTCCTGCCCCCAGAGTCTTTTTAGATGTTTTGCTTATTGAAATTCCCAAGAAAATTTAGTAACACAGATATACGGTATACCTGTTTATGTGCTCTCTATATATCTCTACTTTATACTTAGAAAAAGAAAGTGCAAACTTTACTCTTTTTATTCAATGCAAGATGAAGAATGACCCAAAATTTTAAGCTCAGTTAAATTTAAAAGCTCTGAAATTTAACTTCATAACTAAGTTGGCAAAGTAACTTTTAATGTGATATATTTACTTATATAAATAGTAATGTATCAAATGACATATTCAAGTTATAATTTTATACAAATACATAATCATAATAGCAATATAATGATATACTTAAAAGTCTTTCAGAACTGCTAAAAACAATTGAAAATTCAAATTATTTTCTTAACATGTATTTTTAGGCACTTAACTCTTACTTTTGCTTTGTTTCAGGAAATAATTTTTATCTTCACTAGCTGCTAGGTACTCTGACAGTATTTTTTCTTTTCAGCAATTGATGTAATTGTTAATTGTTGTGGAACTTTAGTAGAATTACATAATAAAATGTAAACTATTAGCATTTAATTCTCAAAACCCACCTCATACTCGGAAGCACTGAGGCACAAACATAAGCAGCATCCACAGAAAGCCAATGGCAGCTCATAAGTAAGCGAAGGCCACCTCTCACAGTATGACATTGAGATCAAGCAAACGATGGAGGGAAAGTCCTCCCATGAGCCCTCCATTCGCCATAGGTTTATAGCACTGCTCTTGCACACATTTTGTGTATCTCCCATGAACTCCATGTCAATGCTTCTTATATGATACACAAGAAAACCCAATGAGAAAAATGAACTAAGGAATAAGATTTTGTTGGACAGGGTTGACTTTGGAGGGCTACAAACCATTGTAATATCTAAGATTTGTTTACCACCACCTCCCCCACTGCCCCGCCAAGAACTAATTTTTGCACCCTTGGTAGCAACATCATCCCCAACGAGAATAGGCAATTTAGAAAACATTATCAATTTGAGTCTTTCTTTGTAACTTTGGCTTAAATTTCAAATTTCTCAAAGAACTTTCAGAGGTTCCAATTCAAGTCTATTCTTTACAAATAAAAGGAAAATATCTTTGTCCTTAATTCAGAACTGCATAAATATTTATTATATATCACGTGAAGAATTAACTTTCAGCTCTGATCCTGAACTCTGCTTTACTCTTTTTTTTTTGCCTACGAAGTTGGGTTGCCTCAGCCCTCTAGATTCCTGCACTTTAAATGGCAGGTGCTATAGTTTGTGTCCTCCCCAAATTCATATCTTGAAATCCTAATGCCTGATGTGATGGTATTAGGAGGTGGAGCCTTTGAGAGATGCTTAGGTCATGAGGGCCCAGCCCCCATGAATGGAATTACTGCCCTTATGAAAAAGCTTCCAGAGAGATCCCTAGCTCTTTCTAGCTTGTGAGGACACAAGGAGAAGTCTGCGACCCAGAAGTGGGCCCTCACTTGACCATGCTGGAGCCATGATCTTGGACTTCCAGCCTCCAGAACTGTGAGCAATAAAGTTCTGTTTTTCTAAGCTACCCAGTCTGTGATATTTTGTTATAGCAGCCCAAAGTGGACTAAAGAAGTAGGTATGAGACCATCTTAGGCAAATTAGCTCGTTAGTAACTAGACTCTGTCTTATTTACTATGTTATCCTCAGTACCAGGCCCAGTGTAATCACTCAATAAATATTTTTTACTAAAGCAGTTTCTTAGATTTCCTCTTCCTACTGGAGGGCAGTCATGAATGACCAAGCTGTTTTGCTTCATCATGGCCACATTGGCTAGGATTATTTATTTATTTATTTTTTGTGAGGAAGATTGGCCCTGAGCTAACATCTGCCAATCCTCCTCTTTTTGCTGAGGAAGACTGGCACTGGGCTAACATCCATGCCCATCTTCCTCCACTTTATATGGGACGCCACCACAGCATGGCTTGACAAGCAGTGCGTCGGTGCGCACCTGGGATCCGATCCAGCACACCCCGGGCCTCCGCAGCAGAGTGCATGTACTTAATTGCTTGCGCCCCCGGGCTGGCCTCCACATTGGTTAGTATTATAAAAGACATGGCTAATATTTCCACTCTACTCTTATTGAGTAACCATAATGCCTGCTAAGTTTGTTGCTAAAACCACTAGGATTGTAATTCCTTTAAGGTGCATATGGCTCTGGGGATTCAAAATGCAAGGGCCGCACAATTTTCAGCCTTTGCCTAGCCTTTGCCTATATTAAACTCAAAGTATGGCCTCATCTCTAATTTGCCCTCTACTTTGCTAGAAAATAACTAGACAGCTGTCATACACAGAGCCACATATCTAATCTCAAACTCTCCCTGATTCACACAGCTCACAGCAACCAGCGACCAGATAATTTACCACATTACTTTTCAGGGCTGCAGTAGCCTATGTCCCCAAATTTTCAATCCTCCAGTTTTACTGCGCTTGTCAATTATGGACAAAATCCCCAACTGTAAATAGTTGTCACATAATTTTCCATCACTCAGAAACCTAGGCTTCAAATCATTTGATAATCTGTAGATGACACTAGTAGAAAGTCAGCCTATTTATCTGAAGATAGAGATTATAGACTGGATCAATTTTTTAAAAATAGCCAAATAAATTTTATTATTCATTATTTTTCATGATTCAATTAAACTCTTTATATCATTGGAGCATTAAATGCTCTAAGTTCTGAAAAGAGCATAGGGATTTCCATAATAGATGTGTTGTCTTTCCGAAAATGTATGTTGCAAAATTTGATGTTTCAGTAGTTTATCCAGTCAACACATTTTTATTGGATTTTGGGTCATTCTAACCATAACACCCTGAGAATACAAAGCAATTTTGCCCAAACTATTATTCTTAGTCTATCAAACACTGGAAAATATACATTTTTTTCTTTGTTCACTTGACATTATACTGGGAATTTTTGCATATTCCCTTTTTATGTGGCATTTTAACCCCAGATTCCTTTTATTTTCATCTTCACTTTAATGTCAATAGAGGGATGTGACTATGATAAAACAAATGGACCTCAAAAAGTTTTATATAGTGTTTACCACACCGGATATCTTTCTTTCTCATGTCACTTTTCCTAGAAAGTAAAAGTCTTCTGATTTTGCAACCCAATGCATGGGAACAAAAAGAAAATAAATGTCAAAATGTGATGAAAATATAATAAGGAACAAAAGAGAAATTAGAAAATATCTTCAGGTGAATGAAAATGAAAACACAACATATCAGAACTTATGTGGTGCAGTGAAAGTAGCACTAAGAGGGAAACTTACAGCTGTAAAAGCTTACATTAAAAAAAGAAGAAATATCTGACATCAACAACCTAACTATACACCTTAACGAACTAGAAAAAGAAGAACAAACTAAACTGATAGTTAGCAGATGGAAGGAAATAATAAATACTAGAGCTGAAATAAATGAGATAGAGAATAGACAAATAATAGAAAAAGAATCAATGAAAATAAGAGTTGATGTTTTGAAAAGATGAACAAAATTGACAAACCCTTAATGATAGTAACTAAAAAAAGAAAGAAAACTCAAATAACAAAAATCAGAAATGAAAGAGGAGACATTACAACTGATACCACAGAAATATAAAAGATCATAAGAGACTACTATGAACAATTATACACCAAAAAATTAAAGCACACACCTACCAAGACTTAATCATGAAGAAATAAAAATCTGAACAGATTCATAATGAGCAAGGAAATTGCATCAATAATCAAAAACCTCCCAAGAAAGAAAAGCCCAGTACTAAATGGCTTCACTGGAGAATTCTAATGAACATGTAACAAATTAACACCAATCCTTCTCAAACTATTCCAAAAATTGAAGAGGAGAGAACACTTCCAAACTCACTTTATGAAGCAAGCATTACCCTGATATCAAAACCAGACAAAAACACTACAAAAAAAATAAAACTACAGACCAATATCCCTGATAAATATTGAGGCAAAAATCCACAACAAAATACTAGCAAGCCAAATTTAACAGCAGATAAAAAGAATTTCACACCATGACCAAATAGGATTTGTTCCTGGAATGCAAAGATGTTTCAACATACAAAAGTCAATCAGGTGCTGGCCCAGTGGCATAGTGGTTAAGTTCGTGCCTCTGCTTTGGCAGCCAGGGTTCACAGGTTTGAATCCCGGGCGTGGACCAAGGCACCACACATCAAGCCATGCTGTGGCAGCATCCAATATACAAAATAGAGGAAGAAGGGCACAGATGTTAGCTCAGGGCTAATCTTCCTCAGCAAAAAGAGGAAGATTGGCAATGGACGTTAGCTCAGGACCAATCTTCCTCACACACACACACACACACACAAAAAGTCAATCAATGTAATACACCACATTGACAAAAGGAAAGGGACAAAAACATGTAATCATCTCGATGCAGAAAAAGCATTTGACAAATTTCAACACTCTTTTATGATAAAAACACTCAACAGACTAGGAATAGAAGGAAACTGCCTCAACATAATAAAGACTGTTTATGAAAAGCCCACAGCCAACATTATACTCAATGGTGACAGACTGAAATCTTTTCCTCTAAGATCATGAACAAGGCAAGGATGCCACTCTCACCACTTCTATTCAACATGGTACTTGAACTTCTAACCAGAGCAATTAGGCAAGAAAAAGAAATAAAAGGTATCCAAATTGGAAAGGAAGTAAATTTATCTCTGTTCCCAGGTGACATGATCTTACATATAGAAAACTCTAAAGATTCCACAAACACATACACACACGCGCAAATTGTTAGAAATAATAAATGAATTCAGCAAAGTTGCAGGAGACAAAATACACACAAAATCAGTTGTGATTCTGTATACTAACCATGAGCAATCCAAAAAGGAAATTAACAAAAGAATCCCTTTTACAATAGCATCAAAGGGAAACAAATACCTAGGAATAAAGTTAACCAAGGAGGTGAAAAACTTCTACACTGAAAACTGTCAAACATCACTGAAAGAATTAAAGAGACAAATAAATGGAATGATATCCTGTGTTTCTGGATTAGAATTAATATTGTTAAAATGTTCATATTACGCAAAGCAATATACAGATTCAAAGCAGCTCAAATTCATTTTTTAGGTGGATCTTGACTGTAGTGGCAATTGCCTACCCTCATCCTGCGATTCTTTGAAGACTCCTCACAAAAAGTGACAAATGATCATTTGTTTCTTGTTATTTCCATCTAGTTCCACGCATCAGTGGGCTCCATTTCAGTTTGGTTTCCAAAATGTGGTATGTAATAATTGGAGCACTACTTCATGTCAAAAACCAAGAGGTTGGATTATGAGTCTTTGATCTGCTGTCTTTGCCTGCTAATGTCTTCACTCTTCTATATACACAAACATGGTATACTCTCTCTTCTAGCTGCCATAGATGTAGCTTTTAATGACCTGCCTTATTATCTCTTAAATACCTCCCCACAAGTCTATAAGATACCTGTGGGCAGAGAAATCATCTTACTCGATCTTGTTTCTTAGGCATCTGGTCCAGTCCCTACCATTTCAGGAGCTGAACTGATATACATGAGCAGAATAATCATGGTAATAATAGTAGAAAGAATACCACCAATATATATTAGATAGCTATGATTTGAGAGGACAATAGATCTTAAGAACCTTTATAAATTCTTCATGGTTCTACAAAAGAAGTTATAATGGAATATTATGTGAGGTGTTTAAAAAAAAAACCATTTGTTAGCAGGGATATTTTCTTCAAGTTTGCATTTTCGGTATTTAGAATATCAGGCTAAGAATCCCAGGCCTGGTCATGAGTGGAAGATCCACTCTTCACTTTTATTCAGTTATCCTCAGTACCTGCAAGGAGCTACCTAATCGTACTTTTCTTGTCTCCTTCAGATAATAAGGAAACAACTGTGATGTCTCCATACTCGTGGCTGTTTTCCTCATTAGTCTATTCCTAAAGAATCAACTTAAATGCTTCTTTCAAAGGGTCGATGATGCTGTGAACTCTAACAAGTGACATCTCCATCTTCTCCCTGGGTTTAAACTGTGGAATCAGACTTTAAGTCTTTTTTTTTAAATAAAATGTGGGCAGGAAACATATTGGTTATTTTTTTGCCTAAAAAATGCATCAGTACAAAGAGTGCAATGATGAAGAGTGGCCTTCTTCACTGATCTTGTCTCCTCTTCCAGCAGTCACCCAATTGCGGTCTATCTCCCAACTTCTTTGACTTAGGCATCCCATGAGAAGAAATTCAGGCCAACTAATGTGAGCAGAAGGTGATATTGCGCTGTATGGTCCTGGCCCTTGAAAACATCCCATGTGATCCAGCTACTTTTTCTCTTTACAACTGAGTGGAATAGACTCAAATACTACAGATAGATTTGGAGTCATATTCAATATGGTAAAGTCGCAAATAAAGGGTACCCATGTCTCTGAGTCACTGTTTAGAGAAGAGCCAACAGGAAGATTGATCTGTACAGGAATTCCTGCACTGTGGTCTTATATGAAGGAAAGATAAATTTCTATTATGATCAAATTACTGACAGTTTTCATTTATCTCTTACAGGAGCTAGCAGTAACTTAACCGACAAATGTCTTCAACGATATATTCTCCTGAAACATCTTCCCTTAAAAAAAAGAACTTCACACTTTGGAAACAGCAAACACCCCCAAGAACTTAAACAGATAAAAAAAATTATGTCGTAAAATCATTTATTTAAGAAAGTAGCTGGGAGCCGGCTCTGTGGCCTAGTTGTTTAGTGCAGTGCACTCTGCTTCAGCAGCCCGGATTCAGTTTCTGGGTGCGGACCTGCACCACTCATTGGTGGCCATGCTGTGGCAGCGACCCACATACAAAATAGAGGAAGATTGCCACAGATGTTAGATTAGAGTGACTCTTCCTCAAGCAAAAAGAGGAGATTGGCAATGGATGTTAGCTCAGGGGGAATCCTCCTCAGAAAAAAAAAAAAAAAAAACTAGATCATGTTCTTCTCTCTAAACATATTTTGTAAACTTATGATGTACAACATATTTTTTAAACATTCTGATGATTTCAGATATTTTTCAGCTGGTGCAGAAAGTTGAGTCCAGATTGCTTTTGGGGGCTTAGCAAACAATAATGTAATTGATTAGGGAGAGTCACGAGTATAACTTTCTTCTTTATTTGTTGACTTTTCTCTGAGGATTGTTCCATGAGGGAAAGGCACACTTCTGTTTCTCCTCTAACAACCTTCCAGGCACAGGGGCTGAATTTATTTCCCTTCATATGGGGATTGATTCTCTAGAAGTCCTTCCGGACAACAATTCCCAAATAGGGACAAGCCAGATTTTCTTCTTCCGTCTGCTCCAGCTGTTCCAGGCTGTGATCAAGGATAGAGAGTAGTTGATCGAGGAGAGTGTTGTTGCAAGCAGCACAGCTGTCCTCCGTGTTGAAGAGGTTGATGATCTGCTGGAGCATCACATGGTGGAAACCAGTGCCTTGTGTCCTCTGCATTTGGGTGTTATTCTCTCTTTTCCAAGGAAATTTGAAGCAGGTTCTGTCATTCAGGCGTGACTGAGAGAGGATGCTTTATAGCTGTCTCCACAGCATGAAGAGTTTCCTGCTTTCTAGGCTATGAATCCAAGGCAAGTCCCAGCCAAGAGAGCAGGCAGGGATGGAGCAGAGCATCACTCCTGCCACTAGCAAACGGATCTGAGCCATTGAGAATTCCGGTGATTCACCAGAGAGAAGACCACCTGCTGGGGCGCGGGCCAGCTGACAGGTCAGTTTCCTTTGCCGGCTCCCTGGGAAGTGGGATTCTCTAGGCGGCCGCCAGAGGGCGCGCAGGGGAGCCTTCCTGACGCCCGGGTTTCAGATGCGCGGGACTTGGGAGCTTTGGGTTCAGGCGGAGGGGCTGCTCAAGGGAGACCTCGTAGGGGTCTAGGGACCAAGTCCGTGTCGCTTTAAGAGTGAGAAACTCCCCATTCCGCGGCCCTGACTATTGAAGAGGGAGCTTGGCCGCAAGCTCCTCCCTCGCCAGGGACCTGTTTCTCAGGGAGCTAGCACAACCTGGCATTTGCTGCGCTTTCTCCTGAGTTTTGTGCTTTCATTTTGCACAGAAACTTTAGCGAGGCCATTTTTACACAAAATCCCTTTACCAAGTCTCTTTCCTTACTTGCTTTTTTGTTTAAAAAAAAAATCAACTAAAGACATAGTTTACATTAGGGTTCACTATTTTGTACATTCATGGATTTTGACAAATACATAATGACATTTATGCAACATAATAGTATCATACAGAATAGTTTTCTTGCCCTAAAAATTCCCTGTGTTCCACCTATTCATCCCTCCCCCTTCTACTCTTGGCAACCACTGATGTTTTTACTGATTTCATGGTTTTGCCCTTTTCTAGAATGTCATACAGATGGAATCATACAGTACGTAGCCTTTCAGATTGGCATCTTTCACTTGATAGTATTCATTTAAGATTCCTTTATGTCTGTGGATAGCTCATTACTTTTTAGTACAGAATGATATTTCATTGTCTTTATGTATCACAGGTTATTTATCCATTCACCTATGAAAGACATCTTGGTTGTTTCCAAGTTTTGGCAGTTATGAAGGAAGCTGCTATAACCATCCCTGTGCAGGGTTTTGTGTGAACATAAGCTTTCAGCTCATTTGGGTAAATCCCAAGGAGCCCAACTGCTCGATAGTGTGGTAAGAGTATGTTGAGTTTTGTCAGAAACTGCCAAACTGTCTTCCAAAGTGGCTGCACCATTTTGCATTCCCACCAACAATGAATGCGAGTCCCTGTTGCTCCACATCCGCACCAGCGTTTGCTGTTGTCAGTGTTCTGGATTTTAGCCACTCTAATAGATGTGTAGTGGAATCTCATGGTTGTTTTAATTTACATTTCCTTAGTGATGAATGATGTTGAGCAACTTTTCATATGCTTCTTTGCCATCTCTATATCATCTTTGGTGAGGTGTCTATTTGGATTTTTGCCCACTTTGAATTGGGTTTTTCCTTTTCTTATTATTGAGTTCTAAGAGTTTTCTGTATGTTTTGGATAACAGTCATTTCTGAGATCTGTCCTTTGCAAATATTTTCTCCTAGTCTGTGGCTTGTCTTCTCATTCTCCTGACAGTGTCTTTCACAGAGCAGAAGTTTTTAATTTCAGTGCCGTCCAATTTATCACTTTTTTTTCATGGATCGTGTCTTTGGTGCATCTAAAAACTCATTGCCAAATCCAAGGTCAACTAGATGTTTTGTGTCTTTTTTTGAAACAAGACTAATGATGAAGACAACTGGCTCTTGATTTCCACTCTGACAACCCCCTACGTACATTCACTGCATTCCTTCTCTTTGAAATAAAGACTGGTTCCTTGAAATACCTCTTCACAGCCAAGAGGAAGTACTGGCCTCAGGAATTTCTTTTACGTTTTTCTCCTGACTAACAGATCTCCAGGTCTCCCAGCTGCTGACCAAGTCCAGTGAGAAATTTCTCCAGGAGGGTCTCCTCCACTTCACAAACAAGCTTCCCAGGATAATTTTCTATAGACAGTGCCCCTAATTTTCATTCTTGCTTTTCCTTTTCAACCTACTCCCATCTGGTTTCTGTCCCATTATTTCTACTATCCCAGATCCTGCTAAGGTCACCAATGACGTCTGTTTTCAGGTCCACTGGGACGGTTCCGTCCACACCTGCCCTGCAAGCACCACTTTGTCTTTTGAACACATTTCTTCCCTTCAGTAGCCTCCCCCCTATTCGTCCACCTGTCTCCTTCTCACTGCACTGGCCACTCGGCCTCAGTGCCCATTGCAGACTCTCTTCTGCCCTACCTTTAAATGTGGAGGGTCTGCAGGGCTAGGTATAGGTCCTCTTCTCATTATCCGCTCTGTAAGTGACCACATCTGTCCCCATGCCCTCCTGCCCAGATACACAATAAGGAATGCCAAATTAATACCTGTACCCATGGCATTTGTTGTTCATTCTAGACCCATATGCCCAGCAGCCAACAAGACTTCTGCAATTACATATCTCCCAGGCACCCTAGAAAGGATATATTTTTTCCTCAAAAAATTATTTGTATCTAAAGCTTCTGATGTGAGAACATTTTCCTTTACTTGTTTTTGTATTCTTTAATATAATTGAAATTTAAAAATTTATAATCTTCTTTTCTCTCTTTCCCTGTAAGACTGAAGGTTTCAACACAGAAACTATTGTGTTAGACTTATTCTCCTGTGTTTTTTGAAGACAATTCCACAATCTCCCACTTTGATACTCAATTCATACATATGACATGAACTGAATGAATGAACAAGTAGATAAATATTATCATCCGTTCTTTGATTTGGTTTAGAAAACCAGGATTTGGATTTAGGGTTTAAGGATAAATAAACTCAAGAAGTTTCTTTGGTAAGTATTTAATAAATAAAACAAAATGCAAATTTAATAAAATGGAAAAGTCAACATGTTTTCTAATTTTTAATACAATGTAAAGGCAAATATCTTTTATGTGAAACTATAAATATAAGATACAAGAATACATAAATAAATATAAATAAATAACCAAACAATAAATAAAAACATCAGGGCAGTCATCTCTTAGGCACTGATGCCCCAGGACATGAATATTTTTAACATATTCTTGATTAATACTACTGACAAAATATTTGCTGAATTAAATTCAATAACTTCTATGACTAAAGCAGAAATGAATCTTTTGAAATGACCAAACACATATGCAAAGGTGACATGGCACATTAGTCAAGGAAAATCATTTCAAGCTGACCCCAGGTCTCCATCCTTCATTCTTATCCTTTCTTGCAGGTTTGTCAATGAAGAGAAGGATCTCATGATTTCCACTCTGACAATCTCCCAGGCACAGTCACTGTATTTCTTCTCTTTCAGGTAGAGATGGAGTCCCCGGAAGTACCTCTTCACAGCCAGTGTAGGGCCCTCAGTTCCCAGGGCAGATTCTTCCTCTCCCGTCTCCTGCACCAAACAGGTGTCCAGGTCTTCCAGCTGCCGATGGAGTCCAGTGCAGAGGTTGTCCAAGAGGGTCGTGTTCCAGGCAGCAGAGGAGCGCTCTGTGTGGAAGAGGTTGAAGATCTGCTGGAGCATCTCGTGGAGGACAGAGATGGCCTGGGCCTTCTGGAACTGGCTGCCATCCACCATCTCCTGGGGGAACCTGAAGTCTTTTCTATCCTTCAGACAGAAGGAAGGGGAGATTCTCCTCATTTGGCCCAGAAGCACAAAGTTCTTCCTGCTAACCAAGACATGGTTCTGAGGCAGGTCACAGCCCAGAGATCCCCCAGGGCCATAGCTGAACACCACCAGGGTCATCAGTAGAGAGAGCAGGAGGGCCATGGGGAAAACGAGGGTGCTGCTGGCCCGGCTGAGCTGAGTGTCTCTGAACCTTGGACTGAGGTTCTCTGATGACATTCTGTCTAAGCATGGCCATTAAATAAGGAACACAATAATTTTCGTTTTCTAAACATTTCTCTACACTTTTACTTCCTTTTTTTGTTTTAATTTATGTCTTCTCAATATGGTCTTAATTTTGCAACGGAAGTTTAGTTTTCCCAGTAAACTTCAGATGTGCCAATCCAAATGGATACTTATCAATCAAATGAGAAAGGTCTTTGTCCTGAAGTCAGAAGTGATGTAGGTATGTCAATACACAGACACACACACACAGACTCTTTTTCATAAATAAATATTGTTCTTCTCTGTCTAGGACACATTTGTAGCCCTGCTCTTAGGCTCCATTTTACCCTCCTTTCTTGACATAGGAGGGAGGGATCCCTCGGCCCTAATGGTCTCTGTATTGGTTGAGGGGTTTTCCAGACCACCTTTGACAATTAAGCTCTTTAGAATCAAGGACTGGGCTTCATTTACTGTTTGATTCACAGCAGAGGCTGATGATTATGAGTGAATGAACTTCTCTGGTGTTTCTCTTCCTTCTAGAACTCGTTGATGCAGGTCCATGTGGTTATGCTTCACTGGGTCCACAAGGTCAGAACTAACACGGACCTTGTCTTTTCTTTCTACCATTTTCCTACTGGAGGCCAGAAGTGCTCCTCAGGCTGTGCCAGCACCCCCAGAACTAGTCCTGGTTCTTTTTAGGAGCATATGGCTATGGAGATTCTAATTCCAAGATAATTTATTTTCCCAGCACCAGCTCACTCACAAGGTACATATCACATCTCATACCACCCTCTCCTCTAGAGTAACTGAGTCCTCTTTCTGAACCCTCCTGGACTCACACCCTGAGGGCAAGCTCCCCGCATCCTGAGGACTTCAAAATTTCTTTTCTGTGGAGGGGCTTGTTTCTTTGTTAGCAAAATAATTACTCCTCAGGACCCTCGGCCTTGCTCCTAGAGTGTTTGTGTGAAAGACCCTAGTTCTCAGTGGTGATGTCCTGTTCTTCTGACCCAAGTCGCTAGGTATCAAAAGTGTCAACAGCCCTCAGGTGCTGATAGAAAACGTTTTTTTTGTGTGTGAGGAGATCAGCCCTGTGCTAACATTTGCCAATCCTCCTCTTTTTGCTGAGAGATACTGGCCCTGGGCTAACATCTGTGCCCATCTTCCTCCACTTTATATGGGACGCCGCCACAGCATGGCTTGCCAAGCAGTGCGTCGGTGTGCGCCCAGGATCCGAACAAGCGAACCCCGCGCCGCCGCAGCGGAGTGCACGCACTTAACCACTTGTGCCACCGGTCTGGCCCCCTAGAGAACATTTATTTTTGTCTAAGGGGGTGGAGGAATTACTCAATTGTGATCACTTCACCTTTAGTAGGCAATAATTTTTATTTTGCTGAGTGCATATTTTACCATTCAAGTCTTTTACTTAAACTGTTGAACAGTTGTTATGCTGGAAGTTTCTGAGCTGGGGACAAGGGATTCAGTGATGATGTTGTCTCTCATTAGAAGCTTATGTTATAGAAACTAATGACCTTTGGCTGTTCATTCGGTCAGTGGATTCCATTGGGCTTCTTTGTTCCTCTGTCTCTGTCTTGGTCTCCGTCTGAGAAAGCAGGGCAGTAAGGGCCAGGCTGTTAAGTCAGGGAGAAATAGCCTCTTTCCTTTACTTGTTAGTGATTTTTTTTTTTCTGAACAAGATTCACCTTGAGCTATCATCTGTTCCAGTCTTCCTCTATTTTGTATGTGGGTCCTTGCCACAGCAAGGCCGCTAATGAGTGGTATAGGTCTGCGCCCAGCAACGGAATCTGGGCCACTGAAGCAGAACACGCCGAACCTCACCACTAGGCCCCAGGGCCATCCCCTGTTTTTGATTTTTCATTTAAAATTTTTGTACCTTCTTTTCACTTAGTGGCTCAGTGCGCAAGATTTGTCTTGCTTCTCCTGCATTACATTCTAATTCATGATGAAGTGAGAGCAATAAAGGAAGTAAAAGAAAGGCAGAGACGCTGCAATCTGTATAATTTTCAGGACTTTAGATTTTTTGTTTCTCATTTCGACTTTCCTAGAAAGTAAAATTGAACAGTTGTTTTGTGGGCAAAAAGAAAACAAATGTAAGCCTGAGTGTTGTGAAAGTAAAAAAAGGGAAGTGATTTTCCACTGACGAAATGACATATTCTAAGTTAGCATAATTCAACGCAGCAAAATTGGGGACCAGGGTATGGCAGAGGGGAAGAATGAAGGCCAATATTGAATAATACAAAAGCAGGACAATGGCTGCTTCTGCCAGAAGCTCCAAGACCAACTCCTGAGTCAATGGCCTGCCTTCAGCTTTGCAAGACCAGCCATCTTACTTTCTTTCCTTTAATCCACATGTGATCAGCTCTGAGGCGAGAAGGTAGGAGTCACACCAACCAGCTCTCAAGAGACTGGAAACTAGAACCTCAGTTGCTAGAACACTAACCCTCTCTGACAAGATAGTGGGTATCAGCCCTTACCTGAGCATTCTACCTAGTTGATCAACCTAGTCAGGCAATGAAAAGTTTGCCTTGAGAAATCTACAATTAAAAGAAATAGAATTTGATGATTTTGAAAGATTCTGATCTTAATCTGGATAACAGTAATCATGATATTAAAAAATGATAACTGAATTTTATTGCATACTTTTTATGGACTAGCCACTAATCTAAGTTCTTTAAAATTTTAACTCAATCCTCTCAATAACCTTATTTGGATTACACTCACTTATACAACTGGAGAGAAATATCGATCCAGAGGGACGAACACTTCCAAACATACCAGAGATCCAAGGGCCAACCTTAGGGAGAGTCAGTATAATGGCTTGTCTGGAAGAGCCATTAAAGGAAGTGATGGATAGAAATGGATGTGGGCTTTATGATCCAATGAGAGGCCACGGCATGAACTCATAGAAATGACAAAAGATCCTGAGTTCTACTTCAAATGCCAAAGGATTCTTTCTGTTTTTTTGTAGGGCAACACAGGGTGTAGTATGATTCCACTGAACTGACTTTAAATTCTAAAGAAGAACAGACAAAATCCCTATTAATTATTTAGAAGGGAGTTGATTTTTTGCCAACTGAAAAAAAATGTCTAAGATTGTATGAGTGATTTCTTCAGTGAAATATAGTAAAATAACTTCATTAACCCATTAACTGCAGACCCCTGAAAGCTTATTTATTGTTAACTCTTGAGTTTCCTTGAGAGGTTAAGAATAAACAAAAAACACCTGACAATTCCCAGCCATATAGGCTCTGACTTTCTTCCTTCAGGGCCTCACTGGTTCCACAGAGACCTCTTCATTTCCAAGGACAACTCCGTTTCTCACCTCCAGGCCAGACTGCACTTCCTGCTGTCTACTGATAGAGTTCAGTGAAGAGTCTCTTCTCCTCTCTGTCTTTGCAACCAAGGGTTGCGATGTGAGTGCTGAAGAGGCTCATGTATGACCAAGATGGATGAGTATTATGCACGTCCCAGACAGAAGCAGGGAATGCTTTTAAAGGGCTACTTACCAAGGAGAGTCTGGCTTGAGCTCCAGACTCAGCCACCCTGCTTGGTGTCATTGTCTTATTTATTTTCTAGCCTCATCCTATTAAAAAAATCATAAAATAAAACTTCAGGCTGAAATAAACATACTATTAAAATCACCATTTATTGATGAAATGATAAAAGTGTTGTTTGTATTGGAAATAAAGGTTGGTTAAAATAACTAGGTTTCCAAAATTCAATCAGCCAGCAATGAGGTTTCCAAGAAAGGTCCCTGCAAATAGAAGCAGGCCAGATGGGAATCATGGAATTTAAAAGACAAAGGAAAATTTCATCATCAATAAAACAGGCTAGAAATTCTGCTTTAATGCAAATAATACTTGTGAAATATTCAAAAAGCAACAACACTTTGTACATAATGGAGCATGAGGAAGGGGAGAGGGAGGGACATAAAGGACAGCATTTCTTAAACTTTTTGGTTTGAGACTTCTTTACACTCTGCACAATTATTGAGAGCCCAACAAGTTTTTGTTCATGAGAATATCTATCAATATTTCTCATATAATAAACGTAAACTGAGAAACTTTATTTTCAAGGAAGTTTAGCCCTGAGCTAACATCTGTTGCCAATCCTCCTCTTTTTGCTGAGGAAGACTGGCCCTGGGCTAACATCCAGGCCCATCTTCCTCTACTTTATATGGCACACTGCCACAGCATGGCTTGATAAGTGGTGCCTAGGTCTGCGCCCGGGATCCGAACCTGTGAAGCCCGGGCCGCTGAAGCGGAGTGGGCAAACTTAACCACTAAGCCACTGGGCCAGCCCCCTGAGAAACTTTTGATACATAAGAATATACAAGCACGCATTCTATGACCTCGTAGAGAGATGATATCATCACACATCACTTGACGTCTGGAAAAGTTCACCAGACACACGCGAGAGATTGAGAGGGAAAAAGACAAATAACATCTTAATACAATTATAAATATAAATAAAAATAGTTTGACCTTGTGGATTCATAGAAAGTGTCTCAGGAGTCTCCAGAGAACAGTTTGAGAAACACAGTTATTGGAAAATGAAAGTAATTTTTACATTTAAATAAGTGCTGAAGTTCTCTGTGTAAATTATGATAGTGTACCTATTATTGATATCGAAAGAGTCAAAAGCTTGTAAAGGGTAATGATTTTTAAAAGAAACTAAAAACATTAGCATTGACCTTCTACGTAGCCCCGACCTCATTAATTTTGTGCAGGATAAAGAGCTAGGGATGAGTTCCTTTGGCACTATTAAATAATACATTAAAATAGATGATTTTCCCATGCTTGCCTCTATGTCATCTATTTTTCTTAGGAGTTAGCTTTAGCAAGATGTCATTTTGGTTTTGCAAACATTTACCAAAGTCTGAAATAAAAACGCTTAGCTCAAGGAGGGCCTGCCTCTCTGCGTGCCCAGCAGGTATGACCCCTGCAGACAGAGACACATGGAGCTTCTTCCTTCCGGACCCAGACTCCACACTCACAGGCCGAGTGTGGCTAAGGCCCTCATTCACCGGCTGTTGCCTCGCTGTCCAAGGGCCTGGATGGCTGTCTAGAATTGGCTCTAGTGCAGGATAAGATTAGCTTACTTTACTTGGAATCCGCAAAGCCGAACACATGATGACCATCTCAGCGTACTTCATGGGGTTTCCTTTTATACACAAAGAAATTAGATTTTTTTGTTATGTGTGTGTTTCCTTATTTGGTTTTTATAGACTCTATCATCCACCAACTTCATGATTAATTGTCACAGGCTGCAGTATAATAGCCTTTTAGATATTCACATTAATGGCTAATGCTTCTAATTTTTTATTTATATAGGTTTGATGTTCTTTGCTTTTTGGACCCTAATCATTAGGAAGGGTTCCATGCTCTAACTTTAAATGTACCTACTCAGTGCAGTCTGCAGCATCTGCAAAGAAAAGAAGGAGAAGTGATCCATCAATGTCCTCTTTTCCATTAGTTAAATTAAATAAATGAATTTTCACAAAGGTCTTTCAGCTATTAGAAATTTTGGTCATCCAATTATCACATTGATATCTGTTCTGCACGGAAGGCTCTGCCCTACTTGTTGTTAAATGTACTCAAATCCCTGCCTGTGACCCTTTTGTTCACACATTGTTTGCTTTTAAAGGAGGCTACCTCATGACCCGAATTTAAGAGACTCCTTGGATTGTACTGGCCCCAGGAGTAATTTTCCCTGCACTGTGACGACTTGCTGGGTCCTAGGGAGGGAACAGAAGTGTGAAGCCGGCACTGGAGTAACCCTCCTCCCTTCCAATACTCTGCAGGCTGCTGTGCTATCAGTGTCACCCATGCTGGGGACATTGCTACTGGCCACGTCTCTGTGGGAGAACAATCTGCTCTCAGCATCCAGCATAATCTTCTGACCCTCTGAATCAGAATGATCTGGAGAAACGGTTGACTCAATGCTGCCCATTTATATTGTTCCACCTCCTGAGGACCTGCCGCTGCTCCAGTCGACGCTTTACACATCTCTGTCCTCCTCCTAAGGTCTCAAGCGGGTGCTGACTTTCAGCACCTTCACGTTTCTTACATGTGCACTGTGGTTTTTTGAGCAAATGCGAGTCCTGCGCCTGGGGGGGTCAGAACGTGGAACCGCCTAAACAGAGGCATAGATTAGCTCCTGGATTCTTTGGGTGTAGACATGGGCAGAGTTTCCTGTATTTACTGTGTTTCTGTGCAGGACTAGACCTCAGGGGCGCCTTGACTGCTCGAGGGCAGGAATCAGCTGACAGGGAGGGTGGAGGCGTGGTGGCCACGTTCACACTCTCGCTCCTGACGCTGGAAAACCTAGGCGGCTTCCAGCTGGTGCTGCACAGTGATCCCACTACTTCAGGTCCACTCTTTGTGCCTGCTATTGTGCTCGCTCTACTTTACAGACATAGCATGGCTATATTCTCGCTGCTAGCAGCCATTGATATAACCCTAGAAGATATGTCCCATTCTCTCTTTAGACTAGCTCCCCAGAAGTCTGTAAGATACCTGTGGGACAAGAAAATATCTTATCAAACCTTGATTTCTTGGCATCTAGCCCGGTGGCTACCACTGCAGGAGCTCAAGGAATATTCATGGAGAGAATAATCACGGTAATAATAAAAATAGAAAGAATAACACCAACACATAGTCTATGTAGTTGATTTAAGAGAATAATATCAACTTGATCAAAAGACAATGTAAATTGTTTATTGTTCAAGGGAAGTTACAAAAGAAAATTTTTGAGGAGTTTTTATTTAAAAAACAATCATTTGATTACAAGAATATTTTCTTCAAGTTTGTATTTGCAAGATGTAGAATATCAGAATGAGAAACAAGCTCCTGGTTATTACCAGAATACTCACTCTCCACTCTTCTTCTTGCCTTTTTGGTAAGTACCTGGAAAGAACTGTTGATTGCTTTTTTCAGCTTGGCAAAAATAATATAATCGATTAGAGAGAGTTGAATATAACATTCATCTTTATTTCCTGATTTTTTCCTATGGGGATTACTAAATAAAGGAAGAGTCCAGTTCAGTTTTCTTCCTGACAACTTCCTTTAGATAGGGAATGATACCCTGGAAGAAGCTTTGAACAGCAATACCCAAATAAGACAAGCCTGGAGGATTTCTATTTTCATCTTTTGTTTCTGTTGTCCCTGATTTTATGGTCAAGCCTAGAGGGTAATTTATCCGGAAGAATCTTACTCTAAGCAGTGCTGTGATCTTCTATGCTGGACAGGTTGAAGATTTGCTGGAGATTCTGATGCCAAAAACAGTGAGCTTATGTCTTCTGGACTTTGATAATCTCTCTACTGTTCTCAAGAAACTTTAGGTAGATTCTGGCATTCCAACGTTAACTGAGAGGCATTCTTTTTTAGAGGCATGCCTTAAAAACATGAAAATTGCCTTATTTCCAGGCTGTGGCTCCAAGGCCTATCCCAACCAAAGGAACAGGCATAGCTACAGCAGAGCATCACCATTCCCATCAGCAGAGAGACCAAGGAGTCCAGAATCTCAGCCCTTCAGCAGACCACAGTGAAACTGAGCCAGGGCCGCAGCTCAACAGCGCGCGCAAAGCTCCCTTCTCTGCCCCCAACGGCCGGCAGGGGGCGCCGAACTCGCCGTAACCGATCAACCGGCGCCGCCCGCCCAGCGGGACCCGCCTGGGGCTCCGGCGCCGCGGACTCGGGCGCCGCGTCCGCGGGGAGACCCGGCGCTTCGCCGTCCGCTGAGCCCCGGCCCGGGAGGGGCGCCGCCGGGCTCAGGGACCGCGTGGGGCCCGAGAACCGGAGTCAACGCTTCCTTCTCGGGCCTGACGCCGAGGGGAGCTGCGCCGCGGCGTCGCCAGAGCCTTTCACCGTCTGCACCTGCCCCGCGTCCATCCGTCCTTTCCTTTCTCCTGGGAGATCCTAGCAGACCGTTCACAAAAGCGCCCGTTTATTCAGGGGACTGACAGCTCGAAATCAGAGCGTGCTGCGGTCTCTTTTCAGATTCAGGATGGTTTCTGGGGAGAAAGACACCAATTCAGCGACAGGGAAACGCACCTACAATCTGGACACGGATCTATATATATGATTTTATTAAATTTTAATAGTTAATTTCTCCTACAATGTTAAAGTAGTTGAAAAATATTGAAGAGTAGGTATACTAAACACAGATTATTTTAATTTTAAATATTTTGTTTATACCAAACCCAGACTTTGTTATAATTTCCTGGGCTTTATTGAAAACAAATTCATCAATAATATTGTCAGAGTTACTTCTTTACTTATATTATTTTCAATTGAAAGAATTATCATCTTAAATAATTTAATTTTAGCTTACCAAAACAGTTGTGGAGAAACAGCATATAAATTTATGATTTACATTAATTCTTTCTCCATCTCGTCCCTAATGTATATCCAAATTACAGGAGATATTCTTCCTCTCCCATAGTTTGAAAATATGATTTTATGGCAGGTCAATATTTTGATATCTTTTGTTTGGCTGGCAGCAATGATAATCATCTTGTTGGCACATTTTTAGTGAGCTGTCTCTATTTTGACAAAATCAAAATTTTCCTCAAGTGCTTCTGTGTGTATTGACACTGAAAAATGACCAAAAATTTTCATTGTGAAAGCCTCAATATGCAGGTAAGTAAATCATACCCCATTTTAGCAGTGTTGTGTGGAAGGTCTCCAAGATATTTAGCAAGTAAGTACATTTCTGTTTCTTTGGTGAGAAATTTATAGACAGAATGGAATTTGTCAAAATTTAACTTTGCACTGCACCCCCACACACACTTGTAAAACTTTCAGGCTTTTGTAATTGCAGGGCCAGATCTTATCTTTATTTAAAATTTTGATATTTTGTTCATCAAGGATTTTTTATCGTTAATTTTTATTTTTAAAAATATTACATTAATATATTACTTTTCCTCATTACTAAGTCATCTGGCACCCCCTTTCAGTTTGTATTTGAGGCAAGTTCCAAACTCACCTAAACCTAATCCCCACACTGGAAGAGTCTTTGATGTGAAGTGTTGTGATTCTCCTTGGCTGAAAATTATGTGTGAAAATCAGAGAACATCCCCTTTCCCATCCCTGATCTCACTGAATTTTTTTTTTACAAGTTATCTTTGTAACATTGTTTTACCGGTACCTTAAACATTATCACCAGTGGTGATCTGAAACTAAGTGAAGATGAGGGAAAAGGTTATTTATATCATTTATTTATACATTTCACAGAGTAGCTATGATCTGCCAAACAACTTGCTAAGTTTCAGGTTCTCCGGAAAGACCTCCAAGTGCGATCTCGCTTCTGTGTCAGGCACAGCCTCACCAATGTAGCCTGGCTCTGCTCCTTCACAGTCCTGCAGACAACCCCCTGTCCAGAGTTCCCATTTGGGAGGTGCTAACTTCCCTGACCCTTAAGCTTAAAAACCACTGAAAAATTGTCAAATCATCAATTAAACTGTGACACCCAAAATACAAAATTAGGTCAACCTATATAAACTGCCACGGAAAGATTTCCAGGATATAGATTATGTAGAAATATCAAACGGTGCAGTGATGCCTTTGGTATAATTATATAAAAGCATATCCAAAAAATGCACTGGTCCTGCAGAGATAGTTTGAGATGCCAACCCCTCGACTTTAGTGGGTAGGGGCTGCCTTGAGGTCTCACTGTCCTCTGGACCAGTCTTGATATAACTAGGACACAAGGACTCTTGGCGGCTTTGGACAGTGTTACTTGCCAAATCCGTGTGGCAACTTTAGCAAAGTCGGGCCTTAAATTTATATAAAGTGCTTACCTGTTCATTCTATTCTTCACGATCATATTAGTAGTATATTTGAATATTACCCAGTTAGTAGATGAGATTTGGGAGTTGGGTACTCAGTCGTCTGTGTTAAATATCATAACTATCACTACCATTGTTATCTTCATGGAGCTGCGGCATGCAGAGAAGGTGGGTCCCACTCCAGCATGCCCAGATCGTGAGCAGCCCTTTGAAGACATACTGAGGCAGAGGCCGTGCATGGGAGATCTGAGGTTCTGAGGCCACTTCTGGATTGAGTGGCCTCAGAGGCCCCCGAAGCTGAGGCCTGCCTGCCAAACAGTGATAGAGGAACCATGAGAAGAGTCTCTTTGGCAGGGGAGACTGCAAGGTTCCTCACATGTCCAGAAAGCTCCACTGGAACCTCACCTGTGAGGCTAAATCTCCAGCTCTTGTCTTCCAGAAGCCATGGAGACAGAGCACAGGTTCCTGTGGTAAAACCTGTGATGGTTTCCAATAGACAGCTTGAGATGGGCACCCTCGGACTCCTCTCTGCTTTCTGGTGGCTCTGTCCCAGGACGTGCTGGGTGGGCCCTCCCTCCCTCTCGTTTCTCATTCATTTCCCAAATGGTGCTTGAGTAGCAACTAAATGCTAACCACCTAATGCCGGTGATAGAGCAGTGATTCCCTGTTCTGGAAGAAGATAGGTAATTAAGCCAAAAGTCACAACACAGACCAAAAACTACACCTAGGGAAAAAAGTCACCTTCCCCAGCTGGAAAGGTCAAAGGACTCACTCTGAGAAAACCTTTTCACTATAACAGGAAGGAAGGAGGAGAGGAGGGGTGGGATACAAGTGTTTTTGAGTTTGGTGAAGAAAAGTTCTCTCCTGGTGGCTTCTGTTTCCTCTGTGAAGTGGCATCCAACACATCTGCTGAGGTTAGGGGGAAAGAAGTTTGTCAAAATGGAGGATGTGTGAAATAGATTAGTTAAGGATAAGAGAGTTGACCATGAAACAGTGGCATAAGCTCCAAGAAGCAGAGAGCTTTGTTAGTTTTGTTCACTTATGTATCCTAAGTGCATGTAAAGGGAACTTACCAAATATGTGGGATGAATGAAAGTATGAATTCCATGCAGTACTGGGGAGGCCCTTTAGCTGTAGACCATAGAGCTGTGGTGGCACAATATACCCAATTGTGCGATTTTATCTAGTAGGTCTCAGCCACTTACTAGAGGTCAGGGGTGGAAGAGGCAGAGGGTTTGGACTTTTGCCAGATAGGAATGAAGAAACAAGAATGAGGTGAGGGTGTTTAGAATATTGCTTAAGCGATGGACCATGAAGTCTCCTCTGTTAGTTTGCTAGGACTGCCATAACAAAATACCACAGACTGGCTGGCTTAAACAACAGAAATTTATTTTCTCACAGTTCTGGAGGCTAAAAGTTCAAGATCAAGGTGTGGGCAGATTTGGTTTCTTCTGAGGTCTCTCTCTTTGGCTTGCAGACGGCCGCCTTCTTGCTGTGTCCTCACATGGCCTCTTCTCTGTGTGCGCCTGTCCCTGGCGTATCTTCCCCTTCTTATAAGGACACCAGTCATATTGGATTAGGACCCCACCCTAAGGGCCTCATTTTAACTTAATCACCTCTTTAAAGACATTATCTCCAAATATAGTTGCATTCTGAGGTACTAGGGGGTTGGGACTTCAATATATGAATTTTATGGGGGACACAGTTCAGCCCATAACATTACCACGGAGAGAGAGAGAACAAAGACCAGATGTTGTTGATGGACAAGGAGAAACTGTAAGGACCAGTAGACTGTAGGTCCTGACTAATTGGTGTATAAGGGCAATTTGGAACAACTGAAGGTGGAGGTCAGAGGGTGGGATGCTAGACTGTGTTACTGTATTACTTCAGAATGCAGAGTAGCACCTAGTGAAAAGCAAAGATCTATGAGTCCAGTGTAACTTGTCATGTGACCCATGACCAGTCATTCAGCACTTTAAGCCACCACCTCTCCTTGGATGAGTCTTTGGCCATGGAAGCATCAGGAAGGTCACTGTCCTGAGGGTCACCTCCTCTGAGTTCCCTAGCCCTGGACTTTCCACCTATGTGGTTACTCATCCTGCCTGAACTTCAAGTGAAGAGAATCGAATTTTAAAAGTGAATGTGCAGTATTATTAATTATGTAATGAAGAGCAGACATTACTCTTCCCAGGCCTTACTTGCTCTCTAAGTGTGAACCCGTCTGCAGGAGATACAGATTGCTTCTCTGGGCCTGGATATGAGAGCCAAGGCAGGTGAAGAAACTGAAGTGGAGCCAGGATGAACTACATTGACCCTAACCTCTTCTCTCTTGCAGGTGGAAATGACACAACAGGTGGCTCTTTTCTCTATTTCATGGGGACTCCTCCTTTTTGGTGACTCTATTTCTTTATGGCTCTTCTTTTTCAGCAGTTACTCCACTTGGCCCTTTAATGGCGTTGACCCAGACTCCATGGATGTAGAAGAATAAGGAGAGTCCTTTAGAACATTTGGCCATGTTGGCTTCAGTGGGCTAAGGAGTGGTACAAGGTGAGCCCAGAAAACTGCACCCTTCTCATAAATTGCAGAACCCACCTGTGGTGCATGTGCTGTGTGTGTCCTGAAGAAGGTATCCCATGGCTCTACCAACCCTATAATGATCACAGAGGACACCTCAGCCCTGATAGGTCAACTGTTTGCATTGAGTACAAGATCTTTCACAATGTAGGGAAAAATGGCTGCAAAGAAGGCACTTACCCAAAAAAGGAGTTTGGCAGGCCTGAGAACATCCCTGCAGGCATTGTCTTTGTGCTCAAAGACAACCTCTCCCTCTACCTCCCCTGCTCTGCAACACACACATACACATACTCTTGCCAAGATGGCACCAGGTCTATCTCACCTTATCAGTGTTCTAGTCAGTCACCAGCAGGTGGAGCCTGAGTCAGGGAGTGGGGGAGAGGGGCAAGGAGTGGGAGTGGCCTGATTAGTGATGGTAGAGACACTCCCATTCCTTCCCACCCACTGGATAATTCCTTCCCCTCTTCTTTTGTTTCCCTCCTTTCCACTCCCTCAACCCCAACCTTTTCTTCACTCTCTCCTCATTTTTCTGCAGGTGCTGTGTGGCTGCACTGTGAACATGGGGACTGTGTGACCCACTTCCCCTGCATTGATGTCATCGAGCCATGCAACATGTAGTCTCGGTGAGGAGCTGCTTCCCTGCCCAGGGCAATCAACCAGCAGGGAGAATTCATTTTTGAGTTCAAAGTTTATTTCATAACAAATGACTATCACAGATATAGCCAATCTTTAAGTAGTACCTACCAGAGCCTTGGGCCTCAGCACATCCATCTCAGTAGCAGCATAGCAACACCCTCATCCTCCACCCAATTCTCACCCCGGTCTGTGTCCACTGTATAGTGGCTACTTTTCTAACATCTAAAGAAGCCACTTTTTAAAGGAAAATTATCCTGTCTCTGGACCTCTTCAGAGCTGGGCTGCCTGCTGGGCGGGAGATGGGTGACCCAGGTCATGGGCCAATTTTCATGTCCCTAGCTTTTTTTTTTTAAATTTTATTTATTTATTTTTCCCCCAAAGCCCCAGTAGATAGTTGTATGTCGTAGTTGCACAGCCTTCTAGTTGCTGTATGTGGGACACAGCCTCAGCATGGCCGGAGAAGCAGTGCGTGGGTGCGCGCCTGGGATCCGAACCCGGGCCGCCAGCAGCGGAGTGTGCGAACTTAACCGCCAAGCCACGGGGCCGGCCCTCATGTCCCTAGCTTTGAATCCAGTCCCCTTCCAGTGGCTACAGAGTGATGTGTTATTTGAAGATCTGTGGAGATTTCTCCCCAAGCCTGTAAACAGTATATTCTCCTTCCCCTCCCAGCTTTGCTGAGCCCTTTCATGGCTCTGCCTTCCCTTGAACCACCTCCTGTAGGGAGGAGAAAACAGAGAACTTATTCTACTTTACCAACCCCACCACACCCTGGGTCCACAGTTCCCAACAGTCAGAGAGCTGAGGTGACACACTTTTATGCACTTGTACCACTCAGGGCTTTCTCCAACCTCTCTGGGGTAGAGATAGGAAAGGAAGGGAGGTAACCTGTGAACCCTTTTCACGTGGAGCAGGGAGGTGAACAACGCCCACAGCAGCCTTGCTGAGAGCTCCAGTCCCTGCCTCTACCACCGCCACCACTTCCCAAAACACAGAGCCAGGAGTTCTGTGTCCCCTACTGGCCTGGAGCGTGTCACATGGGGAGAGGAGAGGGGATGTGGTGTGATCAGCTATGTGTTTTCATTAAGGCTGAGAATTGAGTAGCAGTGCCCTCCACTCCAGTTTTCATCAGGAAGGGAGTGGGGTCTTGGGTGCTGATGGAAGCTATGCCCCACCATAGATTCATGGTCGTAGATTTTTTTTCCTCACCCTTCTGAATTCAGGGCCTCATTACTACAAAATTTCTCTTACTATTCTGCAATGTTCAGTGAGGAATCTTTGGGCCTATGAGGCATGTATAACCTGAGTCATTCCATGCCATGACTATATAATGTTCAGGGTAATTAGGAGCAAAGGAAATGACTGATTGGTCCAGATACTGGGGTGTGGTCTTTGTTACAATTTCTCACTTTTATAAGCATTGAGTGATTGCTTACCAGTTACTTGTATTTCTAATGACAGTATTATGAAAAAGTAATGCATTTTTAAAGTGGGATATCTTCACAAATACAAATGGAGGAAACCAGGATGATGATGTGTCAACAATGCCATTGTGAATTTCCTAACCTTTGTCTCATTCTCGAAGCCAAAGCCAGCTCTCAATAAAAGCAGAAGCAACCCCTTCCTTTCCCTAAATCCAAGCTCATAGGATCCCCTGTATCTCCCTAAACATGACAGAGACAGATGGCACCACTCTCCTTTAGAAAAAACAAGTATATATGGGGGAATAATAAATATCCTTGCTTATGAGAATCAGAGACCATCCTTTCCAGAGGATGTGCTATCATAATAGCTAACTGATGTTCTCTAAATGTCATAAAACAATTTTGTGAGGGAAGCTTTCCTCTAAGGAGATTTATTGAAGAAGATTTTCTGGCTAATTGGAAGGGTCTCCCCCATAGACAAAGCCTAGGGCAGAATTAAGGACAGCCATGGACCTGGCATCTGTGGCCCAGGCTGGTTGGGATTGGCAAGGGACAGAGGCTCCCTAGGAGCATCCAAAGACGATTCATCAGTTATAGAGGCTGAAGAATCGCAACGCACTTCACACAGCACTCTGCAGATGGCTTCACACGCATTCTTTGAGTTATAGCCTGTTTCTTGCAGCTCAGAGGGCTGTGGAGAGGCATGAGGCTCAAGAAGGGAGGAGACTTGCCCAAGGGCCACAGCTGGTAAGGAGCAGAGTCAGATTTGAGCACAAGGGAGACTGGGGACCATTATTTTCTTCTCCATTTCACAGATGACTGGAGATAACTGAGGCCAGGTGTGTCGTATGAGTTAGAGTCCCTTCCCTCCAGGGGGCCCCACTCACCCCTTTGCTAGGGGTTGGTGCTAAATTTGTGTGAAGCCCTAGACTGGCCTTGTCTCTGTACTGAATATTTAGATGCTACTTGAACCCTCAGACTCCTCGAGAGAGCCTGAGCTCGACTGCATTCATGCTGGTGATAGGAGATTTGCTAGTTACCTGGGAGATAATGTAGGAGGATGAGAGGAGAATTAGAGGGAGGGGTGAGGCACAGGGAGGGGAAGGGGGGAGATTATGACATTTACTCAATGCTATAGACACACAAGCTACACAGTCTAGCTCTCCTGGGTATACTTAACGTGTCCAAAAAATTGTATGTATATAAATCTCATGCTATTCTTTGTGTCCAAAACAAAACTGTCAACTTTTAACACATATGTGGAATCCCAGAGAATGTCCACTCATGTCTTCAAGTTGGAGTAGCCAGGGTTGTGGAGATATGGGCACTCAATATTTAACCTTATACCTCTCTCAGAAAAAATGTTGAGCATACACCTCCAATATGTTTATTTTTATTTATGGTATACATGTATACTACAGTTATAAAATACTGTGCATATTATAAAGTATATACTTGTAATAGAAAATTTAATATAGATAAGTAAATCTATGATAAACCGTTTTAATGTTGTATTTGTTTTTATTATTTAAGGGACATCATGATTTGTCCCCCCAAAATAGACACACACATACACCCTTCTAGGAAGATGTGACATCTGCATCAATATGTGCTGCAGGGCAGTTATTCCAGGAATACTATGAGATCTCACAGAATCCAAGTAAAGTTTAACAATAAAGCCTGAGAAGAGGTAAGAACCATGTCAACACCAGCAACATCAAGACATTCTCATCTATGTGACTTAGCTCCTAAGTCGAAAGCTCCTAAGTTCTGGCTTTCTTGTGTCAAATTCTTAAGAATAGCTTTCTGATCGGCTTACACTGGTTTTACCAGCCATAGGCAGCAGCAATCTAGCTTCGAGCTCATGATGTCATGGCTGGAGGGCAGTTCTTACAGAAGGGCTGTGAAAACAGATACCGTGGCCTACTACGTTCTATCCTTTGGCTTCCCAGTATCTACATCCTTCCCATTCACACTATTTCAGAGGTGCCCAATCCATTTATTCCATTGGTAACTGTAATGCCTTCAATTAGAGACAACAAATATCACATCCATAAACTGCTTCTAATAAAGATCAAAGGGCCACTGTTCTCAGAGTGTACTTTGTCCATCACAATCCCGTTATGCCTCTTTGCAACTTATGGACCAAGTTGAAAGTTAGAGTATGACCAAATCCATACAAAAGGAGAAAAAAGAAGAGAGAAAAAAAGTAACTTCTTTTTAAAAAAGGAATAATAAAGTAAAAGTGTAGTTATTCAATTTTTGTATGATCCAAGAAAAAGAACAAACACCTTATAGAGACTGCAGAACTGGTGTCTGCCAGGGTAATGAGGCAATAATTAGATAGTACGATCTTCTTTTCCTCCCATCACATTCCCCTCCATGCTTATTCAGCTCCTCAGTTGGCCATGTTTATGGAGTAATATTTCTTGAGGATCTTTCTAGACTTCCTAAAGGGACCTGAGGTCTCTTACCTGGGTAACAAGACTTAGAAAGATGGTGCTATTTTTGCAGATGACTTAGAAATTTGGAGGCAGAAAGATGTCTACAGAGAAATACTACAAATTATTCTGTGGAACCATCCTGTCCGACACCCATGGCACCTTCCTAAGGAAACTGACAGGAAGATTCTACTTTATTCTTCAAGGCAGTGCTGGGGCCAAGAAGGGAGCCAAATATATTTAGTTTACCAGTACATATCTAGTCATATTATTTCCATGATTCAGTTGTTTCCTATAGTCCTATGAATAAAATCCAACACTTTGTCATTTATAATAGGCATTTGATGCACCATTCACATCTCCCTTCAAAACCTGAGGACCTACTCCCTCTAGCTCCTGATAGAGCTGCTGGCTGACAGCCCCCTGAGTAGGTCCTCTCTGGAAATTGCTCTTGGCTAAAGTGAGTCATTTAGCCCAAAGTTATTTCTGCTTCCTGAGGGCAGCCTTCATCCAATTACCAGTCAGTGTGGGGGTATAAAGGCCTGGCCCCTTCACTCAACCTCTCAAGGGTCAACCAGCTTCACAGCTCCCTTGAGATGGGCTAAAGCCCTGTTGTGACTGCACTGCAGCTCAACTGCTCCTTCTGCTCAAATTCCCCCTGCCAAAATTATTGATCCATGCACTCCCCCGTAAACTCCTTGCATGCTAACCTCTGCCTCAGAGTCTGCTTTCTCGAGTGTCTACCCTACAACAACATAGTATACATGATCTTCCATTTGGATCCCCGGAAACCCAAGCTTACGTGGTATTCCTCTGGACACGTAGATACTCTCTTAAATGTGTTCCTTTCTCTTTCTTGTTCTTCCTGATTCATTTAAAATTGTTACCTTCACCAGCAAGCTCTGGTAATCGGAATCTATTAATGTCTCCGAGCACAACTCTTATCATGTCGCACACCACACTAAAATGCAATAGTTTTCTTTCTCACAATTGGACTAGGAGCTAATTCATGGTAGGGATGTGGCTTTTCATCTCTTTACCTGCAGTTATAGCACAGTCTTTAACACATAACAAAGACACTCTAAGTCTTGACTGCATAAAGAAATGTAAAAACAATGCAGTTTTAAAGGAAAGGAGGAGTAAATCAATACCATATTGTCATGATCTATTAGACATGAGAGAAGAATCTCTGTCTAGAGATGAGGAAACCCTGGTTCCGGTTTATGTTGCCAAGACATTCAAAATAATGAAAGAGCCCTGCTTGTATGGCTCTGCTAAGGGGTTATTTTTATTTTTTAGCCTTTCCACTCTTCCTAGATGGACCATTTGGATCAGCTACTTCTTAGAGTCAAAAATGAAGCATTTCTCTTTCTCTGATGGAAATTAGTTCATATCATTAGATAGTAAGGGCACAATAACATAATGACCTGATATATAGGGCAGAAGACAGGTGGGGAATCTCTTCTAATTGACTGTTCTGGTCTACTTAGACAATCATTTCTGAATACACTCCTTATTTGCCTTGGGTCCCAGTAGGCTGATGGAGGCTGTGTCGTGTCTTTAGTTGCCAGATAACATAGAAACCACTGGTACTACCTTGAGTGGTTACATTGGGACCCATTTTTGACTCAACTTGTTAAAAACTGAAGCTTTGAAAAGTATTACAAGAGAAACACATGTACAAGGTGTAAATGACTCAATTTATAGTTTTATGAAGTGTAGCACTCTTCCCATTGGTCTAACCTAATATCACTTGTCTTTTCATTGGCCAGCATGGAAGCTCACTGGACCAGTCTTTCCATGATGAACTAGTACTAAAATTTCGTGGCAATTTTCCTCATTTCTTTGGATTATATACTTGAAACATTCCAGGCTGGCAGAAGACAGCCAGCATGGAGCAAGTGTATTTTGGGTTAAATATAACCAGTATGCAGGGAACCAGCCAAAAGACAAAAACAGGTCATGAGTTTCCCTTCAGAATGAGAAGAATTCAGCTTCTTAGAGATGTGGAAGTTTTTTGGTAGTGAAGGTAGAGGTGTGTACCTCTTGGGAAATATGTAGTGAAGTTTGGGTAGAACAAAGGGCATAGATGCTCAGAGCACGTGGGCACTCACAGCCTGCTTGAAGGCTGCAGGATGTGACACTCAGCCCTTACCTCTCCTTGAGAAAGGAGGGAGCCCTGTCTTCACAGGAATTTCTATCTTTGGCCTCTGACTGGTCTTTGAGTTCTTCCTGGGTGGACTAGCTTTCCTTGCCTCAACTCCATACATAAGCCCCAGTTTCTTCTCTAGGATCTGGCTAATATCTGACTTGTTCTTCTGAGTTTCACTATTCCCTTTGCCCACAAAGACTGCCCTAATTTCTAGTAAGTTTGGGCTCTAAACAGAGGCTGACATCGCCATGGATTTATGCCGTGGACCTTCCTGTACCTTCCCTATTTTCCGTGGATGAAGCCTCTGACACAAACACCTCATCCAGTTTTTAAGCTACTCTTTCATGGAGCCTGTAGCAGCAACTGGGGTGATTTGCTCTCCACTAATCCCTAACTAAGTAGGGATCTCTACTAATTCTCTGTTCTGGGCAAGGAAACTAATCTCTGTAATATGGAAGGACCCAAATTCCTGCATCCCTTCTTTAATATTCACCTTCGAAGAGTCTCCTAGGGTCCTCTCTCTCGTGAGTGGATGATAGATTCTTGTCCTGTGTGCTACCCTTCCAAGTCTGAGGGGATAATTCTACAAGCCTATGGGAAGAATTAGACGGGACCCCTCTCATGGCCACCCGGCCTTCTTTTGCCACAGGTAGGGGCTGAGGGAAAGAGCTATCTAGGCTGGAGGTTGAATTTCTTGAGATAACCTCTTCTCTCTGACCTGCTTGGGGGCTTCTTCCAAGGAGCTTTGCAACATTGGCCATGGAATTAGTCCTTAAAACATGGGTAACTGAAGGGGGAAAGATGGACTTGGGAAGTGTAAGTCAAGTGAGGAGCTAGTGTTGAAAGACAAAGTCAGGAGTAGGTTCAAGTATCTTGGCATGCTCCATGGGTTGAAGGTAAAAGGCAAGTGGTGGGATAAAAAGGATCCTTGAATATTGTGGGATCTAATGATAAAAAGGGATTTGGAGGGAAAGAGGCACCCACTGGTGGTGGTGATAACAGGGAAAGTGAGGGGGTAGCATGGTCCAGTGGGCAGGTAAAAAAAGGCCAGAGTGAGCAATGACTCAGTGGATCCCAAAGATGACAAAGAGAGCAGAATCTTCCCCATGTCCCCCAGAAAAGAATGTCTGCTTCCATGGTTGCTATAACTGCCCCAGAAAAGTACCCTCAAAAGAGAACTGGTACAGGTCCCTGCAGGAGACAAGAGGTTCCAAGTGCATCCGGGAGCAGACTGGGGACAGGTCAGGGTGCCACACAGCCCTTTACTGAGATGACCATCCTTGTCTAGACTGTCCTCAGTTTCTACACTTTTGTAGAACTAGCATCTCTGCTGTGAGAATAGTGTGATAAATGAGCTCTCTGACCAGTTGTCCACACTCCCTCTAAGGAGTCTTCAGATATTATTTATCTGCATGGACAAAGATAACCCATTCGCCTGATGCAGCTAGTGTGATCCGAAACCCATTTTCCCAACTGTTCCATGGTCTCAATATATTCTTAAGCCACTATAATACATGTCTTCTAGATGTTTTTCTCCTAATCACAAGGTTCTGTGTTTCACTCACAGTACCATACTTTTCTTTTAATTTGGGGAATCTACCCAAAAACAGACTTGATGCAAGGACAACCAGAGGTCTCTGTGTTTTAATTAGGGGCTATCACGGTGAACACCAGGAAACAGCCGTCAGAACCATTCATTGATATTATTCTGAAATGAATCAGGTAAAGTCCTCTCCTTCACGGGACTCTCATCTTCCAGGGACAGGACAGAACAGGACCATGCCCTTAATCCTAATAGAGGGTAATTAGTGCTCTAGAAGCAGCTGTGGAGCAGGCTCTAGGCATTCAGCATTGTGAGTTAAGAACTCTGCCTAGGAATCAGGGTTCAGTGAAGATGTGATAATTAGCTGGGCTTTTCACAAGGGGGTGATTAGGAAATTTCCAGGCAGACATGGAGTAGGACTGTTCCCTTTGACTACTGTGTCAGAGGGAGAAAGGGATGTTGCAATCCTTATGCAAAGTTATGATAAGCATATTTCCCTAATTATAAAGTCAAGAGATCTGTTATAAAAAATGAATTTGTGAAACTGGGAATTTACTATTAACAGAAATTTAATGTACCATCAAATATGAGATTGTACTCAAAATACCTTTGCAGTTTTTACCCTCAGATTTTCAGGCTCTGCCTACCTACCTGGCAGACAGTCTGTGGAGTGGGAGCCCTGAGTCTGCTCTGCAGGTTGGAGGAAGGAAACGCATTTTGGCTTCTTTTTCTCTCACCGTAGCTGCCCCTGGCCTAAAGGCGCCACGCCCTGCCTGAAAATGAAGACTCGTTCTCTTTGTAACGAAGACGATGGCAAGAGACTTATGCCAATATTAGGGTCAATTCCTGCCAGGAAAGAGCCCCTTATCAGCTCTGGAGTAAAATTCCAGAGGAATTTCTGGAGGTAGAAAGGAGCACATCTATGCAGACCAGAAGCCTGCCCTCCAGACTTGGTCTCTGGCCCTGTCACACTTGGTCAGCAGGGGCCTCTTTTCCTGTGACAGCTTTATTAGCCCACAGTCACTGGATCCTACTTTCTGCTTCCTTTGAACTACATGGGCTGCCCTCACTGTTCAAAAGTATTCAACATAAAAGAGGGATACTTCTCTTACATATGTTTCAACAAAATCTGGAAATATCGTTCAACTATTATTCTCTACTTATGTCCATCTGGGAAAGCTTTAGGCCAGAAACCACAACAGAACAGGAAGCAGTTGTATTAAAAGGGCAGTGCAAGTAAACGGAGTGAAGGAGGAGGGTTCCTGGTAACTTCTACACTGAAGAAGAAGGAAACTGTTGTGACATGGAAGTAATAGATCCAGGAAAGCTGGGAGAGGTGCCAGTAGAAGTGTGCAGGTGCCAAAATGGGCAAAAGAATACAATGTCTTTCCCATTCCTGTCTAGGAGCTTCCTCCCAATTTCAGATATTGATTTAAGCCACTGTGCTGACTGAATATAGGTCAAACATATCTTTGATATGATGCATACCTGTTTTTCAGTCTTCAAGGTTCTTGCCAGAATTCAGCTGACTTTGGTCAGTCAGCTATCAAGAGTGAGATGGTACAATTTCAAACCAGTTTATAGAAAAAGACATGTAATATTCTCATATAGGTTTATATGGAGAAAATGAAGACAATGGCTATCACTTATTAAATGTTAACTCCGAGGAAGGAACGATCCTAAATGCTTTAAAATGTACTTACATCAGCTCTACAAATATTTTTTACTCCATATTCCATTTAAGAAAAATGAAACTCAGGGAAGTTGAGTTGCCTCTGGGCAGAATGTGGGTTCCATGCAGAATCCCACATAGTGAGTTATGGTTGATTCTTTAAGTTACATGTTGGGTTTCTGTTTTGTTTTGTTTTTATCTATTACTTGCAGAATTATGATTTCTCTTTTTCACTGTACTTCTCTTTTTGATGGCTACATTTGTACTTTCTGATGATTTTAATATATTTTTGCTCTTTCCCTTAGATTTTTGTGGAAGAGAAATTCTCCAATCCAATTTCATTTTTCCATTTGATGAAGGAAGTTTCTCAAAATTTTACATTCATTGCAGTATGGTCATTTCTGAGTCCACAAAATTTCATGATTTTTATAAAGCCAACGCTGACCTCTGTAGAACAATTCAAACGTTAATCAGGAAAGATCATCAAGCAATAATATCAAAGAATAGAGCAGGAAAAATTCTTACATACCTAGCCTTACCATCTTTACATACCAGCTTACATACCAGCTTCACCACAAATCAACTGTATTTATAAAACAGCAACAATATAAACATGGTGACAGTAAGGAAAGTTAGGTGACCAGAGTAATAAAGAAAATAATCCCAGAAATTGTGGTATTATCAGTAATAAGTAATTTTGGAATTAAGGGTATCTTAGATGTTAATAAGGAAGAAAAGTAGTTTCAGTAAATGGTAACAGGATAAATACCTGGCAATCTAGACACAAATCAATTTAGATTCTTGTCTCATAGATGAAGATAAAATCCTAATAGAATATAGAAATAAATGTAAAAGATATAAAATATAAAAGGGAACTGATCATTCATAAGATCGATAGAGGAATGAGAATGGGAGAGGACTGGTCCTACATGTTCAACATTCTGGCACAGGAGAAAATACTTAAAAATGAGCTGTTATTTGTCAACATAAAATTGACAAAGAGTTGCATCATAGGAATACAGCTGCCATCTGCATAGAAAGGTTTATGTCTACTTTTAAGAATTAAAGATATATAAAACATCATTCATAAGGACAATACAAAAGTAGTTAATATAAAATAAAACCCAAATAAAGAGAACTAAAAATAGCAAACAAAGCAAAAGAAAAAACTCTCTAGCCCACTAGTATTTTAAAACAGTTGAACAATGATGCTTGACATTTTAGCCTATTAAATAAGCAGTTATTTAAAAGAAATAAAATATCGATTTTATATGCTTTGTGCCACTACATCCATTTCTTGAAATCTGTCTCCCCAAAAAAATGTTTGTAAAAGGTTAAAAAAATTAGGTCCAATAATATTAACACACATTTTTTCTTCAGGTCCTACCCTATTTCTCTTCTCTTTACAGATAAACTTCTCAAAAGAACTTTCTATCCACTCTGTCTCCAACACCTTTCCTCTTATTTAACCTTAGTCAATATACTCCAGTCTGGATTCTATGGAATTAATTCTGCCAAAACAGCCCTCATTTTCCCTGAATACAAGACATTGGCTTTTAAACACATTTCTTTCCTTAAATATCTTCTCATCACCATTCTCTCCTGCTTGTCCTCCTATTGTGCTGCCATTAAATTCCAGCGCCCTTTTCAGGCTCCTCATTCTCTTCCCTGCATTCAAATGTGAAGGTCCCTAAGGTTCAGTTTCTGGTCATCTTCCTAGTCTCTACTCTCTTTCTAAAAGAACTCATTCATTCTCTGGCCTTCAGGGACCAGGTAGACCCCAGCTCCCAAGTTAACACTTCTAGCCTTGACCCTCTGTAAATTCTAGAACTGTATGTCCAACTGTCAAAGTTGAGAGTCTGCATCCTCCAGTTTCTGGTGATAGGAGCTACTTTTCTTTTGCCTATGGTGTTAGCATATAATGTAGTTGAAATTAATTAATTGATCAATATTTTTATGTTTTCTTCCAGCAAAAAGGAAAGTTTCAAGAAGGCTGGCACTTTTCTTTCATCACCTTTTTATCCTGTGAAGGCAGTCATAGAACCTGTAATTTAGATACTCAAGTGTTACATATAGCTTGAATGAAATCAATGAATGAATGAACTGTACCTCCATACTTCACTTGAGGTTGCAATATCAGTCTTGGCATTGATTTATTAAAAATATTGAAATACAATAAATATAGCAAAATAGTTAAGTACATAAGTACATTAATAGGGTCACCTATGTTGGGCTGGTGCCCTCTTTGAACTGGATGCTTTAACTTATAGTTGCTTAATACTATCAACAAATGTTGTGACAAACTTTGTTCAATTTATTTCATGATGAAGGCAGAAAAAACAGTCTTTTGAAATGACTAAACATGTGGGAGTATGATGAATTGTATCTCTCCATAAGAATTGTTTCATTAAGATTATAGGTCTGGTTCCTTAGCTCTTAACATTCCCTGCAAGCTTGACAATAAAGAGAAGGATCTCATGATTTCCTGCTCTAACAACTTCCCAGGTACAGCAGTTCTATTCTTTCTTTTCCATATAGAAACTGATTCCTTGGAAATACCTCTTCATGGCCAGTATGGAGTCCTTCCATCCTCAATTCCTGCACCAAGCAGGTCTCAAGGACTTCCCAATGCTGATAAAGTCCAGGGAAGAACTTCTCCAGGCCAGTCTCATTCCAACCATCCTTTTATGCTGAACAGGTTGAAGATCTGCTGAAGCATCTGGTGGAGGACAGCAGTGGTCTGAGCCTTCTGGACCTTGCTGCTATCCACCAAAAACAACTGAAAACAATTGGAACCAGCTAACTGTCCATCAGTAGGGGCCTGGTTAAATAATTTATGACACACCCATTCAATGGGAAACAATACAACTGCTTAAAAAGATAAAGAAGTTCTCTATGCATTGAAGATCTCCAAGTGAAAAAAGATAGGTGCAGAACAGTGAGTGGGGCATGCCATCTTTTATATAAAAATAGAGAGAGTGTAATAAAAGAATATAGCTATATTCTTATTAGTTTGCATATGTGTAAAGAAACCGGAAGGATTTAAAAGACAGTAATAACTTCAAACTGTGAAAAATGTTGGAAAAAATTGTGTCAAAGTATACATTTATTCATGTGCCAAAATTTAAATTTACTGGTAATTAAAGAAATACAAGTTAATAAAATATCCACAAAGGGAAAGATCAGTAGAGGGGAAATGCACACTCAAACATTGCTGGTGGCAATATTTGGAAACAAATTTTTATGTCTTGAATCACTATTTTACCCTTAGGATTTATAGAGAAACAAGGGAAAGGTTTGTGCCCAGATTCTATAGGTTTATTAAGATTCTATAAAACAATGGGAGACAAGAAGGTATGTTCAAGAACATACAATGTTCTTGTATGTTGAACAATGTTTGTTCAAGAACAAACAATGGGGAAAGAAAACTACAGTATGTTTAGTTATTGGACAATTGTGTACTCATTTAAAAATTTGTGAGTGGAAAACAAAAGTATGAAAAAATTATCGATGTTGGAATTCCACTGAGAGGCAAAAATTCAGGCTATATTATCTACATAGCATGGTCACAATTTGGTATTTTAAGAGAGACAAATGATATGTATTTTAAATAATGAAAAATTTGAAAATATGAACCAAAGTTACAATTGAGGTGTCTATTACTTTGTGTGGGATAAGAATTATAAAGTTTTTAATAGAGGAAAATTTTCATGCAACTTCCCCTTATGCCGTCATCTGCCATATTTCCTTTCAATTTCTACAAAAGCCGCATTTTATTGTTATTCAAAATACAGAAGCCAGTACGCATAAATCTTAAAGAAAAAGTACGCATTTGTGGGGAGAGCTCAGATGCCGTGAAGAGTTGACAGCAAACGTGCAGCATAATATACGGGCACCCCTTCCGGGCCTATTGAATCCCACAGACAAAGCGACCCGCTGAGGCTCCGCTCGCGCCCACCCCCATCCTCACCCTTCCAGAGCCCTGCGCCCTTCCTCCCCAGCCCCCACACGCCCGCCCACTGACAGGTCGGGCGGCCGCGCAGGCGCAGTAGCTGCCGCGGCCGCTCCTAGCCCGGGGGATCCTGGGACTCGGCCTTTCCGGAAGGACCGGCTCGGCGTCTGGGTCTAGGCCCGTGTTCCAGGCCCAGATCCAGGCCCAGGCCCGTGTTCCAGGCCCTTGCTCCAAGACAGACCCGTAGCCGCGGCGACGCTCTCGTGACAGCGGAGGGCGCAGCGGGCCGCTCGCTGAGGTGCCCGGCCTCGCCGCCGAGCGAGCCGCGGAGCCACAGTACGTGGCGGCGCTCCCCTCGGCTCGGAGAGGAACTGCTGGAGGAGCGGCGGCGCAGGCCTGACCAGCTGAACCGGGTCACTTAACTGGCTTCAGGTGATGAATCATCTGCATAATAGTGAGATTTGAGGTCCACAGCGCTTTGTGGTCCTGCGCCAGAGCGGTTTTCAGTGGATGACTGATTGGTGTGTTCCGAGGGGTGCCGCAGTGATTGCTTGCCCTTGCTAAGGAAAGCGAGCTCTCCTGCTCTTTGGACATCCTCGTTTCCTAAAGCATTCAGGTTGTGACCTCTGTCTCCGGCATACGTCTTTGTGCAAGAGGAAGGCTTTCACATGAAAGTGTCTCTTGGTAGCGGCGAGATGGGCGTTTCTGCCCATTTACAGCCTTGCAAAGCAGGAACCACGCGTTTCTTTACCAGCAATACTCACAGTTCCGTGGTATTGCAAGGCTTTGATCAGCTCAGAATAGAAGGATTGCTTTGTGATGTGACCCTGGTACCAGGTGATGGAGATGAAATCTTCCCTGTTCACAGAGCTATGATGGCATCTGCTAGTGATTATTTCAAGGCTATGTTCACAGGGGGAATGAAAGAACAAGATTTAATGTGCATTAAGCTTCATGGGGTGAACAAGGTTGGTCTGAAGAAAATAATTGATTTTATTTATACTGCAAAACTTTCTCTTAATATGGACAATCTTCAGGACACACTTGAAGCTGCCAGCTTTTTACAAATTTTACCTGTTTTGGACTTCTGTAAAGTGTTTCTTATTTCAGGAGTCTCTCTAGATAACTGTGTTGAAGTTGGGCGAATTGCTAACACCTATAATCTTATAGAAGTGGATAAATATGTCAATAATTTCATCCTGAAGAATTTTCCTGCATTATTGAGTACTGGGGAGTTTCTAAAACTCCCTTTTGAACGGCTTGCCTTTGTGCTTTCCAGTAATAGTCTTAAGCACTGTACTGAACTTGAGCTCTTCAAGGCTGCCTGTCGCTGGCTAAGGTTGGAAGACCCTCGGATGGATTATGCTGCAAAATTAATGAAGAATATTCGATTTCCACTGATGACACCACAGGACCTCATCAATTATGTGCAGACAGTAGATTTCATGAGAACAGATAATACCTGTGTGAATTTGCTTTTGGAAGCTAGCAATTACCAAATGATGCCATATATGCAACCAGTGATGCAGTCAGATAGAACTGCTATTCGATCTGACTCGACACACTTGGTTACATTAGGAGGAGTTTTGAGACAGCAGCTGGTTGTCAGTAAAGAATTACGGATGTATGATGAAAGGGCACAAGAGTGGAGATCTTTAGCCCCCATGGATGCTCCTCGTTATCAGCATGGCATTGCTGTCATTGGAAACTTTCTTTATGTAGTTGGTGGTCAAAGTAATTATGATACAAAAGGAAAAACTGCTGTTGACACGGTTTTCAGATTTGATCCTCGGTATAATAAATGGATGCAGGTTGCATCATTAAATGAAAAGCGCACATTCTTCCACTTGAGTGCCCTCAAAGGACATTTGTATGCTGTTGGTGGGCGAAGTGCAGCTGGTGAACTGGCTACAGTAGAATGTTACAACCCAAGAATGAATGAGTGGAGTTATGTTGCAAAAATGAGTGAACCCCACTATGGCCATGCTGGAACAGTGTATGGAGGCTTAATGTATATTTCAGGAGGAATTACTCATGACACTTTCCAAAATGAGCTCATGTGTTTTGACCCAGATACAGACAAATGGACACAGAAAGCTCCAATGACTACAGTCAGAGGCCTGCATTGCATGTGTACAGTTGGAGACAAGCTCTATGTCATTGGTGGCAATCACTTCAGAGGAACAAGTGATTATGATGATGTTCTAAGCTGTGAATACTATTCACCAACCCTTGACCAGTGGACACCAATTGCTGCTATGTTAAGAGGTCAAAGTGATGTTGGAGTTGCTGTCTTTGAAAATAAAATCTATGTTATAGGTGGATATTCTTGGAATAATCGTTGTATGGTAGAAATTGTCCAGAAATATGACCCAGAAAAGGATGAGTGGCATAAAGTTTTTGACCTTCCAGAGTCACTTGGTGGCATTCGAGCTTGTACTCTCACAGTTTTTCCACCTGAAGAAAACCCTGGGTCACCTTCTAGAGAATCACCTCTTTCAGCACCTTCAGATCATTCTTAGGAATAAGGTGTAATACCTTTGCAGTGCATCATGGATGATCTCTTTCCCCTTCAGCTGTATCTTCTTAACAGTGATTGGTAGTTATTAGATAAAAAGGTAACTGATGTTATTTGTGTTGTTTGGCTTAATGTGTTTATCAATGGTTAACAAATGTGTTCTGAAAATGTATTCAACATAGCCAACTGTTTTAACAAATGTAAAAAGATATGTAGAAAAATGTTCAAGTTAGATGTCTTTTTGTGGTGTTGTGTAAGTCAAATTGTAGATGATTGTAGTAAATGTATAATTATGTTCATTATGCTTCAAAGTTGAAAGTTTTCATCTTTGACCGCAAAACATCAAAGGGAGGCTGTGTGCTCTAACCTAAAAGAATAAACAAAAGATCACCAAGCGTTATTAGCTACCTCCCTTTTTTCATAGAGTTTTTGCCATAGCTCCCAACTCACCAGATTGTGTGAGTGCATTCAGATAATGTGAAGTTTCTTAGACAGACAGGAGAAACAATAAATTCAGAAATATTAACTAGAAAAAACAGCATAGCCCTAAGTCAGGGTTTAGTATCTCTTTGGAGAGAGGGACAGGGAGAGAGAAAATATAAACAAACACACATATACATACATACATATGTATATATGTACATACACATATACATGTATAATTATTAAGTTGATTGGCTCTTCAGCTATAGTAGAATTGGTTTTAAATTTAAATTATTTTCTTTCATATAGCAGCTATTTCTATTTAAATGGGAATTCAGTACCAGAGAATAAATGTCTATATAGTCATAATTGAATTGAGATAGATAAGGGCTACAGCATATTAAATTCACAACCAAATTTGTCATTTGACTAAATTGTTACTTCAGATGAAATGTCTACTACTTTTTCTGCTTGTATATTATTTTCTGTAGAGTTGCTTTTATACAGGTTATTTAGCAAAGTTTAGGTTTCCGAGAATTGTTTTGCTCAGTAAATTTAGGCTCTGCTATTTTCCACCTTTTTCTTTGGTAAAACTTATGATATGAAAAAAGCAAAGAAAGAAATGTGCTGAACAAAGCTATAGGATTGTAAGTTCAGTCTCCCAACTTAGTCATCCTAACGTGATTATTTGATCTGGTGGGGTTGCCGTGGTGCTGCACCACCCCATGTGGGTCCTGAGCTTTATGTGACCTGCCTCGAGCCTATGATCTGAGCAAGCAGGTGATATGCTCTTGTCTGCATCAAATCAGAAGAATGTCCTTACGGCTATGTCTAAAGGACAGGACCAACTTCAGATTCCCTAAGAAGCCAGCTACAGAAAGCCTAGGACACTGCTGTCTTGCAGGCAGTACTAAATGAGATTTTCAGCCTCTTCAATACCTAGGGCATCTCTAATGGTTGAGAACCACATGGGGAGATCTTAATGGGACCTTAGCAAATGGAATCATAGGAGTCCTCTGTAGTGATTCTAAAGAAAAGCTTTCCTGGAATAAATTGTCTACCTGAAGAAAAATTTACATATATATATTTACATACCTATATATGTATATCCCTATACTTGGGAGATTGTCATAGTGTAAGTCAGGAACAACCTCGTTATTGACAATCCCATAATAAAACTCAGGAACCAAGACAGAAGGAATTGGCTTCCAGAGATCTGACCCTTATTGCCCATACGAGTGTTGATTGATTAAATGCTTTTTGTGATTTCTGCCTTGGCAGAAATTTTCATACTTTCTGTGTTTTTTTAATGACTCACTTTTTTATTACTAAAAATAGCACATTTGAGTACATCTAGAAAATAGAAAAAGTAGAAATTACTGTTAACCTTGTGCATTGAATAAGCAAGAAATGCCATTCTAATAATTTCCTCAATTATTAATAAGGTTAAATATTTGTGTTTTTTGAGTAGGTGTGTTTCCTCTTTAATCGAATGTTCATGTTCTTTGCCTTTGTAATGCCTATTAGAGTTGCTTTGTTTTTCATATCAAGTTATAGCATCTCTTTATATAATAAATGTAATTTAACTAGCATTTGCTTGCATTGACTTTTTTTTCTCAATCTATTACAGTTTTACAAAGCCAGGGCCAGTCAGTTAATTTTTGAGATAAATTTGTCCATCTTTTTACATTTTGACGTTTTGGGGATAATTTTGCTATGGTTCCTTTATTTCTTATATAGTATTGATGTATCACTTTTTCAGTGCTAATTCTGACATGCTGATGTGGTATTGCCCTGCTTGTCTTCTATTCCGTACAAGCTTTTCTCTTTTCCTTGTTGAACAAAGCTTTTTGCCTTCTGTTACGTTCTACCCTGTTGCTTTGTAGTTAACTAAATATTGCTTAACCGGGGGAGCTAACTGCTCCACTTACATCCCTTACCTCCAGCCTCACACATTCCACCTCTCATCCTTTTACTTTATAATTTTCTGCAGTTGACAGCTCTCTTGGCAGTCATAAAACAGCAAACTGATGCTCTGTTAATACTGCTAATTAAATCTGGAATTCTTTCCTTACAGATATGGAAATTTTAGGTGGCTTTGAAATGATTGACTGGAAAGAGATGTTATTTTCATAAGCTGATAATTTTTTACAGAAAATTTAGCCTATGTAAAAATATTTGGAAGAGGATAAAAAAACTGCAAGTACATAAAGCAATGTTAACTCATTTCTTGTTTTAGTTTTTCTGATAAGTTCAAAAATTAACATTTGTTAGCTTTTCTAATTATAAAAGTAATTTATAGAAAGTACAGGAAAATAAAAGTGAACAAAAAGTGTAAATTATCAATGATTCCACATGCCAAATGTAATTTGTGTTAACACCGGGTATTTTATGCATATACATATGTACAACCATTTGTCAAATATTTTTCAGATATGCCAGACCCTAAACTAAAATATGGCTGATGAAAGAAATCCATCTTCCAAAGACACACACTGCTGTCATTATGACTTTTTCTCCAGGTTTTCTAAAATGTGTATATGTTAGAAAATATGTAAAGTGCTTTTTTCCTAATTATCAAGTGCATGTGCATTAAGAAAAACAGATTCCATTTTTACCCAGACAAATCCATATTTAATTTTTTTCCTACTTGCCAACGGTACTAGTTTTGTAGTTTACCTGTAAAGCAAACACATTCAGTCATGTTCAAATTTTTCTGGCTTGTAATTAAAATTATCTTGCTCTGATTATAAAGACAAAATATGCTCCTACAGAACTTTTCATTCAAAACTACAGAAAGAGAAGTAAAACCAATGTCCTATCCCAGTTCAACCAATTATTAACTCCTGAAAGACCTTGGGGTAAGTTAACATCTCTCAACTTCAGTGTCCCCATTTGGCTATGGAACTGGGGGTGAGTGTTAATAATTTTATCTATATCAGAATTATAAGGAGAAAATGTTATAAAGTGATTAGCACAAGATATGCACAGAGAAGCATTTAGTAAATGAGTTATTAACTAATTTGGCATCAGATTGCATCATCATTTTTGACTAGTTTCATCTTAATGATTTTCACAGGCTATTTTCTTTGAAAGTATTAAATGTCTATGCAATACAATGTCAAAATGTCATCTGTGACTATGCCTTCATATTTTTTTCCCTTTCCCTATGAGTGTAGATTTAAATATATACCGTAAATTTTCACCATTATAAATTAAGCAAGATTTAATATTCTTACATAAAGTTGTGTCCATGTCTATTACCCTGTGATAAATTCTAGGAAGTAAAATCTGAGTCAAATCGTTTAGGCTCTTCAAAAATATTTCCAGGAGTGTACCAATACGCATTTCCAGCAGCATGTGTCCAGCAACTATTTCAAAGGAAATCTTTGCAGTTCTAGTTATCTTACTGTTTGGATTTATATTTCTTTAATTACTGGCAACACTGAAGGTTTTGTTTATTGAGCATGTGGATTTTTCATATGTGAATCATTTCTTTTGCTTTAAATGTTCTATTTGCTGCAGAGACTTTTTCCCTCAATTTATGACATTTTTATGGTGGCATGTCTATTCATTTTTTTTTATTGAGATATAATTGACATTAGTTTCAGGTGTACAACATAATGATTTGATATATGTATATATTGTCAAATGATCACCACAATAAGTCTAGTTAACATGCATCAGTATACAGTTACAAATTTTCGTTTCTTCTAATAGAACTTTTACAGCCAGCCCGGTGGTCTAGTGGTTGAGATTTAGCGTTCTCACTGCTGTGGTGAGCCGGCTTCATTTCTCTGTCAGGGAACCACACCACCCATCTGTTGGTTGTCGTACTGCGGAGGCTGCTGTTGCTGTGGTGTTGAAAGCTCCGCCATCAGTATTTCAAATACCAGCGGGGTCACCCAGGGTGGACAGGTTTCGGTGGAGCTTCCAGACTAAGGCAGAGTAGGAAGAAGGACCTGGCCGCCCACTTCTGAAGAAACTGGCCATGAAGACCCTGTGAATAGCAGCGGAGCATTGTCTGATATAGTGCTAGAAGGTGAGAGGATGGCGCAAAAAGACTGGGCAGGGTTCTGCTCTGCTGTACACAGTGTCGCTAGGAGTCAGAACTGACTGGAGAGCACTAACAACAGTGAGAACTTGTAGGATCTCTCTTAGCAACTTTTATATATACAATACAGTATTATTAGCTACGGTCACCATGCTGTACATTACATCCCAGGACTTACTCATCTTATAACTGGAAGCTTGTACCTTCTGACCACCCTCACCCATTCAATTTAATGTAGTCAAATATGTCCATCTTTTTTGCATTTTGACCTTTTGGTGATAATTTTGCTGTTTTTTTACCTAGCACTCATGTCAAATTCCTTGTCCTTTAGCCTATTGCTTTGTTGGTGCTAATTCTTAACATGCTGTGGTGGCATTTACTGCTTGTCTCTTGTTCAAATAGCTTTCTTTCTTTCTGGTTGAAATGAAGATGAATTTTTCTTATAAATTTATAAACATTTCTTTTATATTAAGAATATTAATCTGTATTTTCAGCAAGTATTTTCCATCATTTTTCTTTGAGTATATGTCCTAACATGCAAGGTTTTTTTTGTAATGTAGTGAAATTAGTTTTTCCTTTGTCATTTTTTAATGCTTTCTTGCATAATTTTTTCCCATCATGAGATGATATAATTGTCCCAGTATTTTGTTATTTTTATGGATCTGACTTTTAACTAGACTTCTGGTATAAAATTTAATGTGTTTTTAAATTATTACCCAATTGTTCCATTACTACTTTTTGAATAATCTTCACTTTCTCACTGAATTTTTATGCTTTTTAAAATCATATATTTATAACATGGGCAATTTAGGATCTTTTTCTTTAGTTCCAATGATCTTTATTCAAGTTATGATTGGTTTATAGACTGCTGTTTTAAAGGCAATTTTGTTTTCGCCTTATATTTCAAACTCCACTGCAGTAGGAGAAACATGGTTTTAGCGTGTTGATTTTTTGTCATCATTACTCTCATTCTTACAGTTTTTTGGGTGGAACATTATTCATTGATTCTTAACAGTGTTTTGGGTGAATTCTCTTGTGATTTCACCTTAAAGAATCATATTATCTGCATAGTGTAAAAACCTTGTTTCATATTATTTGTTTCATAACTTAAAGCATTGGTTAATACTTCCAGCAAAATTATGGTGCTACGAGGCATTGTGTCTTACAGGTAATTTTAATAGGGCTAATTCTAGTTTGGAATTCCTTTGTTAAAGAGAGATATTCTTGATCTTGTTCATGAAGTATTTGTTTATTCCTCATTAATTGTGAGTCTTAAAATGAGAGATTCATATTTTCATCACAATCACTTATAAAAATTTATTGAGGTGGCAATTTAATTTCTCGCATTTCAGATACTGAAGAAGAGTTTGATTTTTTATTGTTCCCAACTATTGGGTTAGAAAGCAATTTGGCAAGAGTAGTAAAAGATTATCTTCCAAATTTCATACCTTCTGGACATTGTGTATTTCTGGAATTAATAACAAATAAGTAAGCCAAAAAAAGGTCATCTCAGCATGATACTATTTTTATTTGCTTCCTAATATGACCCATCAGACTTTCCATAAATTTACTTTTAAAAATGAATATTTTGGAATTCTTCCCACCCTGATTTTGTTACCTTATCTATGTCTCTAGTATCCATTTTTAAGCATATATTTGAATGGGTGAATGATGGTTAAAACAAAAAGACTTAGGTATTCGTTAAAGATGATTGCATACACTGCAGAACTGTTGAAGTTGTGTTCCTTACCAAATGCACTAATAATAGGTAGTTCCGTTTTCTTAGTCTCTGAGCAACCACTTTCTAGGGAGCTGGTGTTATTCTGCCATCTACTGGTTGCAATTAAAAGTCCTTGTTTAGATTCCAGAAAATGTATCCCTTTTAAACACAACGGTAATAATGAAAACCAACAGAAACTTTTATAGCATATGTGAAAGTTGAAAGTCTTAAGATCATACTCAATTACATAAATAAATATTAAAAAAACCTATGGTAACTCTTGGTGTATACAGTGGGTTAGATATTCAAAGAGAAGAATATATTTTTTGATACCACATAAAAATACAGATTTAAGTTCCCATAACTTTTATTTTATTGATAAATTCATATAATTTAAATGTTATCGAAAATATGCAACATTCCATCTGGAGTCTAAGCATTCATATCCATTACTTGGCTTTTTTTTTGAGTGCATTCCCCATCCCTTTTTTATTTTTATTTATTTTGTTTTATTTTTTTGGTGAAGAAGATCAGCCCTGCGCTAACATCCGATGCCAATCCTCCTCTTTTTGCCGAGGAAGATTGGCCCCTGGGCTAACATCCATGCCCATCTTCCTCTACTTTATATGGGACGCCGCCACAGCATGGCTTGACAAGTGGTGCGTTGGTGCGCTCCCGGGCTCAGAACCTGCCACCCCCGGGGCCGACGAAGTGGAGTGTGCAAACTTAACCGCTGTGCCACCAGGCCTACCCTGTTTATTTTTATTTTTTAGCAGAGAGCCTTAGCATGAAGACACTTATAGAGTAAATCTTTTCAATGGCAGAAAGAGTGTACTATGCAATATATCCAGGTATAAGTAAATCTGACAAACTTGTAATATTCTAAGAGCTTTTTATATTGGTTTGCCCATGTGGATGCTAGCATCATATCACTGTTCTAGCCACACAGCTTTCATCCAGCCCAGAGAGGAACACACGTACATAAGCACACACACGCGTGATACACAATGACTTCTGGACCAGCTCTTCCAAATTCTTTTTAGTACCATCCCTGGGCTCAAAGAAAGCCTGTTTCTTGGCTATGGGAACAGGAAGAGGGGCATAATTACACATTTCCTTATTCTTCAAAACATTGTCTCAGAGAAAAATATTCTCCTACATTAACCATTTTTTCCCTCAGGATGGATGTGACTGAAAACAGGTGACCTCTTAATAGTGCCTCCTGAAGGATATCAAGAGTGCACATATCCCATATTTGTTTTCTAGGTAGAACTGAAGGAACAAGGTTCTATTTCATGCAATCTTAGAACAAGATGAGTATAAAGCTGATGACAGCAGCCAAGGTCTGTGACCTGCACTCAGATGTTTCATTGTATACAGCCCCTTCTCCAATTCTAAGTTCATACGGTATTCTGGCTCTTTACTGGTCCATCTTCCAGAACGCTCTTACTATAGAGGTAGAGGTTTGTCATTCTTTCCCTCATTTCACTCAAGAACCAGACAGTAGAGTCTGTGTGTGTGGGTGTGGGGCAGGTCTAATTTCCACTGATTCAAAAGACTTTATCTTACTTGAAGTATAGTTTATCACTAGGAAGTCAAAATATTCTTCCAGCCAGGAATTAGTGATTCATAAAACTTTCTAATTCATGGTAAATCATGAATCAAAACATAGTCAATGTAAAATCCTAATTTACAGTCAGTAATAACATTTATTTCTTCATACTAGGCAGAATGTTTACTTCAGTTTTTTATTAATCTCTCCATCCTTCTCCAGATGAGAAAATCACAGATTTCACAAAACCTTTTACGTATTATATGTATACAGATACACTTGACGGCGTCACTTAAGCTTGAAAACTGGAGAAAGAGGGTTTTCTAATCTTCGAGGCTGGTTCTCCATTAATGAGCTCACTCGTGAGTGTTGTTCCTAGCCGAGGCCCCAGATATCATGAAGCAGAGACAAGCCATTCCTTCTGTGCCCTGTACAAATCTCTGACTCACAGAATCTGTGAGAATAAGACAATCATTATTTAGGGTGATACATTTTGGAGTAATTTGTTTCAAAGCTATAGTAATGGGGACAGAAACCGTGTATCTGGAGTGGAGTGATACAAAAAACTAGATTACAAGCCCTATTTATCAGATCAGATTGAGTATGAGACTGTAAAACCCTTTAAGACTTCAGAAAGATCTAAGGTGTTGCCTCATACACTTTCAAACAAAAGGTCTTCTAAAGATCCTAACGGGGTGCCTCATATATTCTCTCCCTTAAGCGACAGGACTCTAAGAAACCAAGTTGTCTCCCAGAAGCCTCATGGGTAGCCCAAAGTGGAAAAGGGTGTATTTGAAGAGATCTGCAGGTGTGCCTATTGTCTGATGACACTCATTATAAATTGATATACAGCAAACCCACTAAATATTTAAAGTAATTATATCAGTTTATACTGAAAGTAAAAGAGCACACAAAATAAAGAGGACTTTGTACCCCAAAACTTTTCCAGAAAGGAAGTAGGCCGAGAAGCCTATACAATGAAAACGTGGGCCACTTCTTGTAGAAAAGGAAGGATACCTTAAAAGGCAGAACCAGGAAACTGGAAGATAAAAATCAGCCATGGAGAATAACTCCCAGAGAGAAGGGCTGAGCCCCAATCTGAAAACTGACACCACTCCCTCTAATGGATACCAGAATTACAATAGGCCAGTGATTGCTGAACTCTGCTTTCCCCCATTTTGAATGGGAGTGTCTATTATGTTATCTTATGTCTGTTTTAGACATTGTGTTTTGAGAGTAAAGGGAAAAATAACCTCTGTATTTAGATTACAGGTCTTCACATTGAGGAAAGGGCCCTCAAGGAACAGTGCTGGAGGAATTGCATCTGAGGAGTTCCATCCACACCTTAATCTGACTGAGATGGTGAAACTCTGGACTTGGATCTTTGCCAAATGCCACAATGAGATGTGACTTTGGAAGGTCTTGAGAGGTGGTGAATGTATTATACATGTGAAAGGGGTGTGATATTTTGTGAACTGTAGCGGACTGCATTTTCCAAAGACAGTAGCAACGATATCTCCCATTACACATATTTTTCTAGAATGTTGAAAGTCCTCCATCAAGAGATATATCATCTAATTCCTCTCTCCTTGAATCTGAATGGGCTTGTGACAACTAGAATGTGGATAAATGACACTGTGGTTTCTGAGGCTAGGTCATAAAAGGCAATGTTGCTTTCCGCCTTGCTCACTGAGCCATCATAAGAGAAGTGAGGTCACTAGGAGGACATCATGCAGCGAAGCAGCAGAGACCACGTAGAGAGACCTTGGGAAGGTGCTGCTGTCCACACCCCCAGCTGAGATCCCAGCTGACAGACATCAACCGCCACCATACATCTGCAGGAAGAAATATCCAAATTATTATCTACATATTCAAAATCACCCCAAGCCATCCAGTCTTCCCAGATGAAATCTGAGACACTGTGGAACAGAAAAGCCATTCCTGCTGCACTCGGCCCAAATTCCTAATCCACAGAGTCTGTGAGCATAAGAAAATGTTTGTTTTAAGATACTAAATTTTACAATAATTTGTAACAGCAATATTTACTATAACATACTCTATCTCAGGGTCAACTAATAGAAGGAGCGGAAACAAATTGTAATAATTATTCGTTCAGGAATTTCGGTTGGAATAGCAGGGCAAGGGGGTCCTTTCCCCTCCCTGCTGATAATAAGAGAATGGCAGAGGCTATGGTCCCAGTATAAAGCCCCAGGACCACTTTGTAAACAAAGCGACCATTCACAATGGATTGGGCTCCTGGCACCAGTGCTGGGATTGGGGAGAAAACCAGAAAATATTAAAGGAGAAAAAATAAGAAAATAGGAGTGATTGTTTTTGAATTTTTCAGTTAAGGGAGAGACAAAAATGGAAATTACAAATTAGTTAAAAATTAATAACAAAATAAAGAAAGCACAATATATGAAAAGAACGTGTGGGGTATGGTCAAATTTATATTTAGTAGAAAATTTCTAATTGTACATTTATTTAATAAAAAGATTATGAATAACTGAGTTAAGCATTCAATTCAAGAAGCTAAGAAAAGAATAACAAAAATAAAGTAGAAATAAGGAATTAATAATTACAAAATCAGAAATTAATGAACTGGAAAACAAAACAAAAAGCAATAATTTTTTAAATCATTTTTTTATTTAAAAAATAAAAAGTGGTTTCTTTAAAAGATCAGTAGAATAGAAAAAACTTAAGTGAAACTAATTCAGGGAAAAGGGGAAAAATACTTTTGGAATAAAAAAGAAACCATATTTATAGATGCAGAGAAGTTCTTTTTTAGGTTTTAAGGGGAAAAAAGATATCCAACTTTACACCAATAAATTTTAAAGTGAGATAAAATAATTTTCTTTGAATATGTAAATCTCTGGATGTCATAGAAGGTAGTAAAATCCCAACCCCGCCCCCCCCCAACACACACGCACACAAAAGACAGCTGGTCTAGAGCTTTCAGTAAGAGATTATTTCTGTTACATAAACTGTTCCGGAGCATGGGAAAAGATGTGACGCTTCCCAAGTCATTATACGAAGTTAACACAAGCCTGACAGCAAAATGGAACAAAGGAAACGTTAGCACCACCTCGTTTATGAACTAAACCCAATATTATTAGTAAGTGTAATCCGGCAGTTTGTTGAAAACGTACAACATCTGGACCAAGCAGAATGTATGTCAACAAAACGAGGATAGAGAAAAAGTAGGAAATTGTCTTAGTCATGTTTATTTCAGTCGCAAGTGATAGAAGCACGCTAAAAGAGAATGAACAGGAAATAGAAATTACTGAGCTAAGTGGTTAGGGGTGGTGCAGCCTGCCAAGATCTCAAGTGACGTCACCAGCTCTGTCTCCCGCCCTGCCCCCTCCCTTTCTTTCCCCAGGTCATCTCACTAACCCCGACTTTCTTTTTTCCTGGGGCCTCCCAAGGCCAAAGGAGGGCAGGGAGCCTCGTGGGTCAAGGCTGGGAAAAGACAGACAACTTTGGCATATTATGGAACTGGAGGGGTGCTGGCCACAGGGTCGGTCCTTGCTGCGAGAAGGGTGGGCCTGTGGGGAGAAAATTACTCTCGACATCCAAAAGCTCCAGCCCACGCCCGATCAGGAGAACAGACTACTGACCTGACCGGCCGTCCACAGCCGGGACCAGACGTCGAGAGAATGGGCTTGTGGGCTGGAGGAAGGCGGGCAGAGCGACAGGCCCCAGGGATGCCTGGGCCTCTGGGGACACTAGGGTCCGTCGGCCGCCGCGGGGAGGGGACCCGGTCCTCGGGGGTCGCCCCGGCCCCGGCCCCGACCCTAGAGCCCAGCCTCTGCCTCTGTTCCCGCGCGCCGGGAGGGATTTTCCTGCGGCAGAGCTCCGCACGAACGCCGAGCCCGGCGAGTGTGTGACGGGCGAGACCGAACGCGCGGCCGGCAGGGGGCGCCCCGCGGGCCCGCACTCGGGTCCCGGGTTGAGGGAAGGAGGGAGAAAGGCGGCCGAAGGCGAAGGGCTGACCACGGATGAAACCGGCAGGGCAAACAGGAGAACCAGGAGGAGGAGGAGGAGAGCAAGGTTGAAAGATTTTTGGAATAATAACTGTTGACCAAATTGTACACTGGCCTATGGTGATGCTTCTGCTGTTAGTAGGAACTCTTGCAACCATGTGGGTATGCTGATGAAACAACTATCTAAGCAGATCTGATTTTAAAAAATATCTAAATGAATAAATTATAAAAGAAACTATTTGAAACTAAAATGTATTTTCTTCCAATATAATTTTCTCATTGCAAAGTACTTAAGAGTTGTCCAACTTCAAGATAAATTACGCATTTTTCATAGACAAGTCTTCCAAAACCTTGCTGACCGTTTCTGTAACAATAAGTGGCGGTCAGTAATATGCTTCCAAGTTGCTGTTAAAAAGAAAAAAGCAAAAAACCTCACGAATTATGCTTTCAAAGGTGATGTTTTAACTTAATAAATGAGAATTCACTTTTCAAAAAGACTCGCATTATTGAGCAGTCAGTGTGGAAATGTATATTTGGAAATATTTTCATCATTGTGTAATTTTGTGGACACCTATAAAACTCTTATTTAAATACATAAAAAGAAATGATAAACTGAACTTTCTAACCTATTTTAAAAATCTAAAAAAAGTTACAATAAACATTAAGCACTTTTAAAAAATATTAAATAGAATGTCTTTTGAATAATTAAAAAATACAACTATTTGGCATAGGAAACAATGGAATATTCCTAGCCATGCATGTCACCAAGAACGTTTGCATAATTGGCGGCTAGGATTTAAAATTAGTGCCATGAAATACTAAAATAAAACAAATTGAGAGATATTTTTTCTTCGATAGCTATCACAATCAAGTATTCAATCTTTTTATCGCTAAATATTAATAATAATTTTTAAACATGTATAGGGATACATTGTACGAAGAAACAGAACTTCAGATGAACATATTACAAAGTGTAAAATTTAAAAATTTTAGGCATTTAGTAGGTCTGGATTCACTAGTGAATCCTATTCGTCCTCATCAGCCCCTGTCTAATAGATATTATGTACTCGCTGGATTGAAAATATAGCGAGGTGTCCTAAGAAACCAGGCAAAATGGCCTACTGCCTAGGAATATTTTTCCTTAAGCAGACTAAATTTAAAAGAAATAATATCCTCTTTCTGACCTATTCAAAGATAAAAGGAAAATAAACAATATATAAACGAGACCCTGGAATCACACAGGTTCTTTTTCTTCATTAATGAGTTGACAGGAAAATTCAAGAATTAAGGAAAAATATTTTGACTCTCAAGATAATTGAACTTCACTGTTTCGCTGGTACATGAAGTCCAGCAAGTGGCTATTTTCACTGCCCCCTTTATGACTGGTTATTGACTAAAGGAGTGATTGATGCAAATATTTAGACAAGTCATGGTTAGGGAACATTTGGTTAAATGGCCTCCAAATTTTTTTCAAAAAATAAAGAATGAAAATTGTTTAAAAAAACTATTTTGGGGGGCCAGCCCCGTTGCATAGTGGTTAAGTTCACATGCTTTACTTCAGCAGCCCGGGGTTCACAGGTTCGGAACCCGGGCACAGACCTATGCACTGCTTATCAAGCTGTGCTGTGGCAGGCGTCCCACGTATAAAAGTGGAGGAAGATGGGAACAGATGTTAGCCCAGTGCCAATCTTCCTCAGCAAAAAGAGGAGGATTGGCAACAGCTGTTAGCTTAGAGCTACTCTTCCTCACACACACACACACAAAACAAAAAACAACAAAAAAAACTATTTTGGATTGTCTTCTAGAGGGAATCAAGGTCTCAATTTCTTCCAAAACCAAACATTTGACTCTCTTATTTGTCTGTGCTGCAAAGGAAAGAGATTCCAGGTAAGCCAAGATCAATGAAACCACGGTACACTGGCATCCATTAATACAGCAGCGTTCAAACCTAGACAATGGTATCCCCGAGGGGACACGGTACTATCCCGGGGGATGCAAGCATGTGGATTTTAAGAACACATTTTGCATATCCTAAACGTTGATAAATATGCTGGCATAAAATTGATCTGCCTGAGAAGAGAGATGGAAGTTTGGCCTGTCTCCATTCCCTTCCATTCTCACATTTAGACTTTATATCACTATTATACAGAAGAAAGTCCCTCTTACCCAACCCAAGCCTCACCATGGTGCACCGCTCCAGGGTGCAACCTGTGCAACACCAAATAGAGGGACAATTCCAGAAGGCTTAGTGCTTGAGAAGGATTCCCTTGATAGGAAAGCAGAGGGGGCTTTCATAAGATGCTTAAGCTTTATCAGTTAGCTCCTCTCACTCCTCTATCATCAACATCTTTTTCCTGGCTAGTTTTGATCAACATTAAATGTGCTTAATTCATATTTTTCATCCTAAATATGACTATTCCTCAGCCCAACTACCATCTGTATTACCTTGCTTCTGTCATTCTGTTCATATCCAAACTTCTTGAACATTCTCTGCACTCTCGGTCCCTACTTCTTCACCCGCAGCTCATTTCTGCACTCACTATCATGTGACTTCAGCCTCCCTGTTCTCCTGAAACAGCTCAGCCGAGGTTGACAACACACTCCGTCTTACTGAGCTCAGAGGTCACTGTCAGTCAGCCTTGGCCGACACCTCAGAAGCATCTGACTCTTTGGACCACGTCCTCCTTTTAGAGTTGGACCTTCATCTGGCTTCTGTGTCACCACCATCTTCTGCTTTTCTGCTCCTCCTCTTCCTCTCTTTCCTTTGTTAACTACTCCCTCTGTTTCTAGGGAATTTTGGCGTTCCTCAAAATTCTGTACTAGGCACAACACTTCATCCTCTCTGTGCATGCAGTCTCAACCTCCCCAATAGTTCCAAATGTCATCTCTCTGATTATGACTTCCATGTGGATGTCTTTACCCAGAGTCCCATCTCCAAACATGAGACCCACACTGCCACCTGCTACCCTAGAACACCTCCACTTACCATGTCCAAACTTGACCAACATACATTTACTTGGCTAACTGCTACAGATCCTTGGGATGCCAGCTTAGCAGCTGCTTGTTCTCAAAGCTTTCCCTGACCCATAGAAGTCAAATGTGCTCCCAGTATCCTGTACTCTCCCTGTGATAGCCACTAGCATGACTTTGATCGAATGTTCAATCACCTATATCCCCACCAGACTGGAAGCTCTGTGACAGCAGGCAATATATCTACTTTTTTCACTGTATCTGGCACCCCTCACAGTGCCAACACATAGAAGGTATATTCACCACTTATTTGTTGAAGTTTAAATTCCATGAATCTATAATATATTTCACTGTAGTTTCTTGCTCATGAACTTGCTGAAATGGAATCAACAACCATTAGACATGATTTCTCCAAGAAAGTAGAAGGACAACTGAATAGCTCTGGCTGCTACAATCTGTCAGAGTGTCTTGTGCATCTCTTTCAGAGCCCTAGAAAGGGTTCCTACCTATGAATTACCTGTCAATGACTCGGCCTGTCTTCTCTGCCAGAAAGCTCCATTAAAGAAAGTAATCTCTTTACACAAGTAAATTACTTGGAGCAGAGATATTTAAAAATATTTTATGGATCACCAAAATGAATGAAACTATTTATGTTCCTTTGGATTTGAAGGCAGAATAAAGGTGCAAGGGCACTTTGTACCTCTTTAAGAGAATGAGTAAGACCTAACAATTAAAATACAGATTTTACACTCCCAAAGCAAATGAAAACAGAAGACAAAGCTGACCATATAACATGAAGAATACATTTTGAAAATACAACAATCATCATAAATAGATAAATTCTAATTATTACAAATTAAAAATGCAGTTGCTCTTGATTCAAAAGTAGTTTCCTCTTATTATTGAAACACAATCTGCCAAAAATGACTCAATGCATTTTACAAGTGAAGCAGAAAATGTCTTTGAATTGAGTAAATATTTACAAGCTTGAGGCCATTTACAAGTAGGTAAGACTCAACTGTGGAAGACTAGGTCTAAGTCTCCTTTCCAACTTCCCGGGTTTTCTGTGACTTGGTGACACAGAGGGAGCACTGACTGACTTTCACTTCTTAACTTCCAGTCTGACAACGTCTGGGCACCGCAGCTGTATTCTTTCTTCCTCAGATGGAGACTGGTTCTTGGGAAATACCTCTTCACAGCCAGGCTGGAGCCCTCACTGCCCAGGAGGCTCTTTTCCTCCCCCATCTCCCGCACAAACTGGTCTCCAGATCTTCCACCTGCTGATCCAGTCCAGTGAGGACCTGCAGCTGTTAGTGCTGAGGAGGCTGAAGGTCTGCTGGATCGTCTCAGGGACAAAGAGGTGGCCTGAGCTTTTGGAACTGGCTGCCATCCAGCTGCTTCTGGGGGAACCTGAAAACATTCTTGTCCTTCAGGCTGGAAAAGAAGGAAGACTCTCCCTATTGATGCAGAACAGTGCAGGCCTCCTGCTTTGGCAGGCCATGGTTCTGGGCCAGGTCACAGCTATGGGTGCAGACAGAGCTGGACAACCTCATCCTCGGTGTCATCGGTGAAGAGGGTGGCCGGCCCCTGGTGAGCTTGGTGATGCAGATGTCTGGCCATGCAAGCCTTTATCCAGCTGCTCTGGGCACCTGCTGGCAAATGAGATTCTTAAATAGGCTAGAATTGTCATTTTCTGTACTTATCCCAATTTTATTTCCACTTTTTTCAATTTCTCTTCTATTTATGGGCCTCAGATAATGTCATGACTTCAAGACTTCTTTTGTATTATTACACTGGAAATTAAACATACTAGAAAATGACAGAATTCTCAATTTAATAGGATGTATCCATCTAAATGAGACCCGATGTTGAAGTAAAAACCTGAGTCTCAATCTAGCTCTTCTTTTTACTTCTAATAAGAAGAGGACCTGGAGGTCTGATCCTACGTGTCATTTTTAGACTTCTTAAATTGCACTGAAATACAACTGGCCTCACCCCTCTGCGTTGCCTTTTTACAGGGGTAATACGTTTGATTTGAATTCTTCCACATTTCTTTACAGGAGCCCTACCTAATGTGTCCTGATATTGTCCACAGATAATAGTGGCATATAACTGGAACACAAGGGTTAATTCATACAGTTCTCTTCATTCTGTCACCAAAAAAGTGCCCACTGCCCACAAGTGACAGTCACGTGCTTGGCAATGTGGATTCACAGAAGGGAAGACAGGGACGGTGACTGCCCTCCAGGAGGCAGCGCAGACAGACACTAAGGGCAGGATTAGGACTAAGGAAGCACCCGCACAGCCTGCTCGGTGCAGCTCACAGCAAGTCCTCAGAGCTGATGAAGAGGAGGGACCGGGAGGGAGCACCCTCTGCGAAGGCTCCACTTTCTGACAAAATCTGGGGCTCCTGAATTTAAGACATCAGATTTTCATGTCCTCTTCTAAAAAATTGAGACAACTTCAGTAGCGGTCACACAGGAAATTGTAAAGATTGAGCAAAGTTTGCCATTGCAGGCTGAGAATCCGAACTTGGTGAATGAGAGCCGTCGTTAGCATTGATGTAACATACGATCGTCTGTGCAGTCCTCGTGCAGCCAGGCCAGAGGAGCTTGGACGGCAGCTCCCTCACACTCTCAGGGTCTGCAGGTTGAGGACCCGCAAATAAACGCTGGGAGAGGGGACTGTCTCTAGGACTGTGAAGGAGCAGAGCCCAAGTTTCCACCCTGAGATCAGCGCCTGGCACTTGAAGGAGAGAAAGCAGACAGCACACTTGAAGCTCTTTGCAGAGAACCCGCCTGGAGGAAAGTTGTCTGACCAAAAATGGCTGCTCTGTGACTAGTAGAAATGAGATAAATAGTCCCTTCCTCCTCCTCAGTTCCTCTCAGACCACCTCTTGTGGTATTTTTTAGGGTACAGGTTAAAAAAAAAGTTGCAGAGACCAGGAAAATGGGTAAAAGAAACCTTGGGGGGGGAGGGGGGGCGCAAGCGGTTAAGTGCGCGCGCCCCGTTGCGGCGGCCCGGGGTTCGCTGGCTCGGACCCGGGCGGGCACCGATGCACCGCTTGTCAGGCTATGCTGTGGCGGCGTCCCATATAAAGTGGAGGAAGATGGGCACGGATGTTAGCCCAGGGCCAGTCTTCCTCAGCAAAAAGAGGAGGATTGGCAGATGTTAGCACAGGGCCAATCTTCCTCACACACACACAGAAAGAAACATGGGGGAGAGGGTGACAAGAAATGGGACATCCCTAGACATCCAGCCACGGAAGATCACAACAACAATTCAAAAGCTATTTCTGGGTTAGTATTAGGGTAAAGTGACGGAGCATTTCCTTCAAGCACAGAATTTGAGGAGGCACCAAATCGAAGTAATCAAGATTAATACTTTAATGCAATATTAAAAAATGAAAATTAATGCCAAAACATCCACGTCAACAAAATATCAAAACTTTCTATAAAGACAAGCATTGGCCTTGCTGTTACAAGGCCCTGAGAGTCTTACAAGGAAGGGGGCATCGTGCAAATCAAAATGCAGGCAAATTCCATTCACTCTATAAAATCCTTACCCAAGAAAATTAAAAGACCCAACCTGCTAAATGTCCTAAACTGCTTCTACACAACACTAATTTTCTTTTGAACAATACAGTCAAGGTGGGGTCCTGTGAAAGTCCTTTCAGTAAGGTGAAGTTAAATAACAATTATTTAATACAGTCACAGAATCAGGAGTGTCAAACATGGCAATTCTCTCACTTAAAAAAAAGTAAAGAAGTAATCTTGAAAATATTCTTGAGTTTACTTCCATTAAAGCTAGGAAAGCAAAATTATATTAAATTGTTGTTTTGGTATAAATATAGTTTAAGTAAGGTTAAATGAAGTTTAATACAATGCTGTTTTAACAGTTAATGTCGAAAATATTTTTGAATTTTACGTTTGAAATTTATAGCTAATATTAAAATGTTTTATATCAGAAGTTTAATAAAATGCAGTTCTAATATCCCCACTTTTCAGTTTCTCAATACTGTCCTCCACCACGTTCCCGCTGTCGCGCTGACAAGTCACCAGGAGAGTCACCGAGCACGTGGGGGGCACCCGCCGCGGCCCACGGCCCCGGCCCCCCGTCTCTGCATCTGTCCCCGCGTCTCGCCCTCACACTCTCCCGAACCTGTAAACACGACTCAACCCGCTCGGATTCCGGCCTCAGATCCTCGGGAAACGGGTTCGCTGTAACAATGGCCCCGCTGAAGTGTCTGTGCGAAAGGAAAGCGCAAAACTCAGGCGAAAGCGCAGAAAACGCCGGCTTCTGTGCTCGCCCCCTGAGAGACACGTCCCCGGCGAGGCCGCCGCCACGCTCCCTCCTCAGCAGTCAGGGCCGCGGAAAGGGAGGTTCCTTCTTCACTATTAAAGCGACGCAAAATGGGTCCCCGAGGCCCCGACCGCGTCTCCCTCCAGCGGCCCGAACGACTGAAAGCAAAACTCCCACGTCTGCGCGTCTGAATCCCGGGCGTCAGGGAGGCCCCTGCGCGCCCTCTGGCGGCCGCCTAGAGAATCCCGCGTTCCGGGCAGCCCGCGAAGAAAACTGCGCTCATTGCTCAGCGGAGCCTGCGCGCCTCCTGTTGGCCGACTGGTGAATCACCGGAGTTCTCCATGGCCCAGATCCACTGGCTAGCGGCAGGAGCGATGCTCTGCGCCATCCCTGCCTGCTCTCTTCGCTGGAACTTGTCCTGGATCCATAGCCTAGAAAACGGAAATCTTCATGCTGTTGAAATAGCTGACAAGTATCCCCTCTCAGTCATGGCTGAATGCGAGAACCTACTTCAAATTTTCTTGGGAAAGAGAGAATATCACTCAAATCGAGAGGACGCAAGCACCTGTTTCCACCATGTGATGCTCCTGCAGATCTTCACCCTTTTCAACACAGAGGACAGCCGTGCGGCTTGGAATGAGACCCTCCTCGATCAACTACTCTCTAGCCATGATCAGAGCCTGGAGCAGCTGGAGCAGATGGAAGAAGAAGATCTGGTTTGTCCCTATTTGGGAATTGTTGTCTGGAAGCACTTCCAAGGAATCAATCTCTATCTGAAGGAAAAGGAATTTAGCCCCTGTGCCTGGGTTGTCAGAGAGCAAATGGAAGTGTGCCTTTCCCTCATGTAACAATCCTCAAAGAAAAGTCAGCAAATAAGAAAGTTATACTGGTGACTCTGCCTCATCAATTACATTATTGTTTGCTAAGCCCCCCAAAGCTGTCTCAACTCATATTTCTGCACCAGCTGAAAAATATCTGAAACCAACATCATCAGGTTATTTTAAAAATGTTATACATCATTATTTACAAAAATATGTTTAAAGAGAAGAACATGATCTACTTTCTTAAATAATTTTATGACATAATTTTTTAAATGTTTAAGCTTTTTGAGGGTATTTGCTGTTTCTAAAATATAAAGTCCAATTTTTTATGGAAAGTTTCTTCAGGATAGTATGTTGTTAAAGATATCTGTCAGTTATGTAAATGCTAGCTGCTGTAACAGATAAACAGAAAATTATCTGTAATTTGATCATAATAGAAATTTATCTTTCCTTCATAGAAGAGCACAATGCAGGCATTCCTGATCTGATGACTCTTCTGGTTTGCTCTTCTCTAAACAGTGATTCAGGAGTACACTCTATTTTGTGACTTTGCCATATTTAACATGTGACTCCCAATCTGTCTGTGGTACTTGAGTCTATTCCACTTGGTTGTAAGGTGAAAAAGGAAGTGGATCACATGGGATGTTTTCAAGGGCCAGGACCATACAGGGCAATATCACTTCTGCTCACATTAGTTGGCCTGAATTTCTTTTCATGGGATTCCTAAGTGCAGAGAGGTTGGGAAATAGACAGCAATCAGGTGACTAATGGAAGAGGAGACAAGTTCAGTGAATAAGACCACTCTTCACTATTTTTGCACTATTTGTATTAACGCTTTTTGTAGGAGAAAAAAATAACCAATGTGTTTGCTGCACACACTTTACAAAAAAAAAAGGAAAAAAAAGAAAAGCTGACCCAAAGTCTGAATCCACAATTTAAACTGTGGAGATGACATGGACGTCACTCGTGAGAATTCACAGGATCATTGATTCTTTCTTTGAAAGAAGCATTCAAGTTGACTCCCAAAGGCATAGGCTAAAGTTAGAAAATGGCCACAAGTGTAGAGACAACATCTGGGAACACTTAGTAAATTTCAGGTTATTTCCTTACTCCCTGAGGGAGACAAGGAAGGTATGATCATGTAGCTCCTTGTAGGTACTTGAGAATCATTGAAATAAAAGTGGAGAGTGAGTCTTCCATTCATGACCAGGCTCTGATTCTCATCCTCATGTTCTAAGTACTGAAAATATAAACATGAAGAAAATATCCCTGCCACCATTCTTTTTTTTTTTTTTAAATACCTCACACAATATTCAATTGTAACTTCCCTTGTAAAGCCATGAAGAATTTAAGAAATACATTAAGATGAGGGCTGGCCCCATGGCCTGGTGGTTAAGTTCAGTAAGCTCCGCTTTGGCAGCCCAGGTTCGGTTCCCGGGAGCCAACCTACAACATGGTTGGTGGCTATGCTGTGGTGGCGACCCACATACAAAATGGAGGAGGATTGGCACAGTTGTTAGCTCAGGGCAAATCTTCCTCAGCAAAAAAAAAAAAAAAAACTTAAGATATATTGTCCTCTCAAATCATAGCTATCTAGTACATATTGGTATTATTATTTTCCTATTATTACAATGATTATTCTGCTCATGTGTATTGATTGAGCTCCTGAGATGGTAAGGACTGGGCAAAATGCATAGGAAACAAGGTTGGGTAAGATGATTTCTCTGCACACAGGTATTTTACAGACTTGTGGGGAGGTATTTAAAGAGCTAATAAGGCATGTCATTAAAAGCTGTCCCTGGCAACTAGAGAAAGAATACGGCCATGTTAGTGTCTAAAGAAGAGTGAGGACATTAGCAGGCAAAAACCGCAGAACAAGGACTCATAATACAAACTCTTGGCTTTGACCTGAGGTAGTGCTCCAATTAGTACATACCACAATTTGGAAATCAAACTGAAATGGAGCCCAGTATCCCATGGAAATAGGTGGAGGTAACAGGAAACAAATGACGACTTGTCAATTTTTGTGAGGAGTCCCCAAAGAATCTCAGGATAAGGGCAGGTAATTGCCACTACAGTCAAGAGACACCTACAAAAATGAATTTAAGCTACTTTGAATCTGTATATCACTTTGGGTAATAGGAACATTTTGACAATATCAACTCTAATCCAGGAACACAGAGTGTCATTCCGTGTATTTATCTCTTCTTTAATTTCTTTCAGCAATGTTTGATAGTTTTTGGTATCCAAGTCTTTTGTCTTCTTGGTTAAGTTTATTCTTGAGTATTTGTTTCCATTTGATGCGATTGTAAATGGGATTATTTTCTTAATTTCCTTTTTGGATTGTTCATTGTAAGTGTACAGAAACACAACTGATTTTTGTGTGTTTATTTTGTCTCCTGTAAGTTTGCTGAATCATTTATTAGTTCCAAAACTGTGTGTGTGTTATCGTTAGAGTTTTCTACATGTAAGATTATGTCATCTGAGAACAGAGAGAAATTTACTTCTTTTCCAATTTGGATGACTTTTTTTTTTCTTGCCTAATTGCTCCGGCTAGGAGTTCAAGTACCATGTTCGACAGAAGTGGTGAGAGTGGCATTCTCACCTTGTTCCCATTCTTGGTGGAAAAGATTTCAATTTGTCACCATTGAGTACAATGTTAGCTGTGGGTCTTTCATATACTGTTTTTATTATGTTGAGGTAATTTCTGCCTATTCCTAGTTTATTGAGTGTTTTTGTCATAAAACAGTGTTGAAATTTGTCAAATGCTGTTTCTGCATCGATTGAGATGATTACATGCTTTTTTCCCTTTCATTTGGTCAATGTAGTATATTACATTGATTGATTTTTGTATGTTGTAACATCTTTACATTCCAGGAATAAATCCCACTTGGTCATGGTGTAAAATTATTTTAATCTGCTGCTGAATTGGTTTGCTAGTAGTTTGTTGTGGAATTTTGCATCAATTTTCTTTTCTTGTAGTCTTTTTTTCTGGTTTTGATATCAGGGTAATGCTCGCCTGATAAAATGAGTTTGGAAATGTTCTCTCCTCTTCAATTTTTTGGAAGAGTTGAGAAGGATTGGTGTTAATTTGTTAAATGTTTGCTAGAATTCTCCAGTGAAGCCATCTAGTACTAGGCTTTCTTTGTTGGGAGGTTTTTGATTACGGATTCAATCTCCTTGCTTGTTATGAATCTGTTCAGGTTTTTCATTTCTTCATGATTTCAGTCTTGGTAGTTGTATATTTCAATTTATCGGTGTATAATTGTTCATAGCAATCTCTTATGATCCTTTGTATTTCTGTGGTATCTGTTGTAATGTCTCTTCTTTCATTTTTGATGTTTGTTATTTGAGTTTTCTCTTTTTTTTTTAAGTTACTATCATTAAGGGATTGTCAATTTTGTTGATCTTTTCAAAACACCAACTCTTAGCTTCATTGATTTTTTTTTCTATTCTCTATTTCCTTTATTTCAGCTCTAGTATTTATTATTTCCTTCCATCTGTTAACTATGAGTTTAGTTTGCTTTTTTTTCCCTAGTTACCCAAGTTGTTAAGTTAGGTCATTGATTTCAAATATTTCTTCATTTTTTAATGTAAGCTTTTACAGCTGTAAATTTCCCTCTTAGCACTATTTTCACTGCATCACATAAGTTTTGCTATGTTGTGTTTTCATTTTCTTGTCTTATGATATTTTCTAATTTCCCTTGTGTCTCTTGTTACATTTTTATCACATTTTGACATACATTTATTTTCTTTATGTTCCCATGCATTGGAATGCAAAATCAGAAGACTTTTACTTTCTAGGAAACATGAAATGAGAAACAAAGATATCTGGCGTTATAAACACTATATAGAAACATTTTATAGTCCATTTTTTAAATCATATTCACATCCCTTTATTCACATTAACATGAAGATGAAAATAAAAGGAATCTGTGGGCAGCAAACTAAATTTGCAGAGTAAAATGCTACATGAAAAGGGAATATGCAAAAATTGGATATTTTCCCTCAAATGGACAAAGAAAAAATGCTCATCTTCCAGTGTTTGATAGATGAACAATAATAGTTTAGGTGAAATTGCCTTGTATTCTCAGCATGTGATAATTAGGATGAACCCAAAATGTGATAAAAATGTGTTGACTGGATAAACTACTAAAACTTATTAAATTTTGAAACATATATTTTTTGGAAAGAAGACATCTATTATGGAAATCCCAATGCTCATTTCAGAAGTTAGAGCATTTAATTGTTCAATGATATAAAGAGTTAAATTGAATCATGAATAATAATGAATAATAAAATTTATTTGGCTATTTAAAATAAATCGATCCATTCTATAATCTCTATCATCATATAGACAGGTTGACTTTTTACCAGTGTCATCTAAAGATTATCAAATGATTTGAAGCCTAGGTTTCTGAGTAATGGAAAAATTATGTGCCAACTATTTACAGTTCACCCACATTCTGGGGATTTTGTCCATACTTGACAAGGTCAGGATAGCTGGAGGATTGATAATTTGGGGACATAGGCTACTGCCCACCTCAAAAGTAATGTGGTAAATTGTCTGGTTGCTGTGAGCTGTGTGAATCAGGGAGAGTTTGAGTTTAGATATGTGGCTCTGTGAATGATACCAGGCTAGTTATTTGCTATAATGACAAAGTAGAGGGCAAATTAGAAATGAGGTCATACTGGTGAGTTTAACATAGTGCTAGGAAGAGGCTGAAAATCGTGCTGCCCTTGCAGTTTGAATCCCTGTAGCCATAAGCATGTTTGAAACTGGAATCCTAGTGGTTTTAGCAATGAACTCAGTAGGCTTTATTGAGACTCAATAAGAGTAGACTGGAAATATTAGCAATGTCTATAATAATCCTTGCCAATGTGACCACAATTAGGCAAAATAGCTTCGTCATTCATTAACACCTTCCAGTAGGAAGAGAAAATCTGAGAAACTGCTTTAGTAAAAATTATTGAGTGATTACACTGGGCCTGGCACCTAGGTTAACACAGCGAATTAGACAGAGTCCACATACTAATGAGCTAATTTGCCTAAGATGGTCTCATACCTACTGTCTTAGTCCATTCCAGCTGCTATAACAAAATACCACAAGCTGGGTGTCTTAAAAAACCAGAAATTTATTGCTCACAGTTCTGCAGGCTGGAAGTCCAAGATCATGGCTCCAGCATGGTCGGGTGTGGGCCCACTACTGGGTCACAGACTTCTCGTTGTGTCGTCACAAGCTGGAAGGGGCCAGGAATCTCTCTGGAGACTTTTTTTTAAGGGCAGTAATTCCATTCATGTGGGCTGGGCTCTCATGACCTGAGCACCTCCCAAAGGCCCCACCTCCTAATACCATCACATCAGGCAGTAGGATTTCAAGATAGGAATTTGGGGAGGGAGAGGGACACAAACATTCAGATTATAGCACCTACCATTTAAAGAGGGCTGAGGTAACTTAACTTCCTATACAAAATAAAAGGAATAAAGCAGAGTTCAGGATCAGAGCTGAAAGTTAATTCTTCACACAGTAATAATCAATATTTATGCAGTTTTGATTTAAGGGCAAAGATGTTTTCCTTTTCTTTCAAAATAAAAAACTTGAATTGGAACCTCTGAAAGTTCTTTGGGAAATTTGAAATTTAATGCAAACATACAAGAAAGATTCAAATTGATGATGTTTCTAAATTGCCCATTCTCATTGGGGATGATATTGCTACCAGTGGTGCAAAAATTAGTTCTAGTGGGCATGAACAAATCTTAGAAATTACACTGCTTTTTAGTGCTCCAAATTTCAACCCTGTCCAAAAAAGTCTTATTTCTTAGTACTCATTTTCCTCGTTGGGTTTTCTTGTGTACCATAAAAGAAGTGTTGACATTGAGTTCACGGGAGATATACAAAATGTGTGCGAGATCAGTGCTATAAACCTATGGTGAATGGATGGCTCACTGGAGGACTTTCCCTCCATTGTTTGTTTGATCTCAATGTCATACTGTGAGAGGTAGCCTTCACTTACTTATGAGCTGCCATTGGCTTTTTGTGGATGTTGCATGTGTATGAGCCTCAGTGCTTCCAAGGGTAAAGCAGACTTGAGAATTAAATGCAGATCGTGTATATTTTATGATTTAATTCTACTAAAGTTATTCAGCACATCAATAATTATGTCAATTGCTGAAAACAAAAAAATGTTGACAATAGCTAGATAAATATCTAGCAGCTAGTGAACTTAAAAATTATTTTCTCATATGAAGCAAAATTAAAAGTTAAGTACCTAAAAATACATGCTAAGAAAGTAATTTATTTTTTCAATGGTTTTAAGCAGTTTGGGTAGAGTTTTAAGTATATCTATTTATTGATATTATTATGAAGTATTCATATACATTTTTATTTGAATATGTAATTGGATACATTACTATTTATATAATTAAATATATTACATTACAAGTTGCTCCGCAAACTTAATTATGAAGTTAAATTAAATGTCAATAGCTTTTAATTTTAACTTTTAGCTAAAATTTTTTAATCATTCTTGATCATGCATTAATGAAAAGAGTAAACTTGGGCTGGCCTCGTGGCCTAGTGGTTAAGTTTGGCACACTCTGCTTTGGTGGCCCGGGTTCGGTTCCCAGGTGCAGACCTACACCACTCATTGGCGGCCGTGCTCTGGCAGAGACCCACATATAAAATAGATGAAGATTGACACAGGTGTTAGCTCTGGGTAAATCTTCTTCAAGCAAAAAGAGGAAGATTGGCAACAGACATTAGCTCAGGGTGAATCCCCCTCAGCAAAAAAAAAAAAGAGTAATGTTTGCACTTTGTTTTTCTATGTATAAAGTAGGCATATATAAAGAGACTACATAAATAGACATACAACATATCTGTGTTGTCAAAATTTCATGGGTGTTCAATTAGGAAAAAATATCTGAAAGGGCGCTTGGGGCAGGGGAAGGGGAGGCAATAATGAAAGCTAAATGGTTGAGAAATGCTTCTCTCATCCATGTGGAGAGGGCAAAATGAAAAGCAAAAACAGAAGTAGAAAGTAAGGGAAACATTCAGAAAATAGAAACTCGCATGGGCCCTATTTAAGACACATGCACAAACAAGGTCTTCATAGAATCCAGAGACAAGGGTCACAGGTCACCCACCTCAGCCAGCCCAGCAGTATCTGCAAGATCCCCAATGGCTCTACCTTTTTCCTTCCTGATGGCCCTGGTGGTGCTCAGCTGCCACTCCATCTGCTCTCTGGGCTGTGACCTGCCTCACACCCACAGCCTGGGCAACACGAGGGTCTTGATGCTCCTGGAACAAATGAGGAGAATCTCCCCCTTCTCCTGCCTGAAGGACAGAAATGACTTTGGATTCCCCTAGGAGGTGATTTATGGCAATCAGATCCAGAAGGCTCAAGCCGTCTCTGTGGGCCATGAGATGATCCAGCAGATCTCCCACCTCTTCAGCACAGAGGGCTCGTCTGCTGCCTGGGATGAGACCCTTCTACACAAATTCTACACTGGACTTTATCAGCAGCTGACCGACCTGGAAGCCTGTCTGACACAGGAGGTGGGGGTGGAAGAGACTCCCCTGATGAATGAGGACTCCACGCTGGCTGTGAGGAGATACTTCCAGAGAATCACTCTGTATCTGCAATAGAAGAAATACAGCCCTTGTGCCTGGGAGATCGTCAGAGCAGAAATCACCAGATCCTTCTCTTCATCAACAAACTTGGGAGAAAGATTAAGGAGTGAGGAATGACACCTGGTTCCACATGGAAATGTTTCTCACTGACTGATAATATCACACTTCCATGTGTTCTGTCATGTCACAGACTCTCATCTCTGTTGTAATCATGACCTGAATTCAATCAATTTGTCAAATGTTTCAAGAGTACTAATGAATATTGTGTTTAACCCTGAGGACACTAATCTCATACAGATGACCATGCTGATCTATTTATTTATCTATGTAAATATTTAATTATTTATAAGATTTAAATTATTTTTGTTCATACAATATTATGTGAACCCTTACATGTGGTTTAAGATAACAAAATGTATTCTTTATATTTAGTCAATTAATTACTTTCTTTGTTCATTAAATTTTTACCATAGAAAATATCTTGTATTTGTTTATTCTTTAAAACACCACACCTGAATGTGCAATCTGATTAAAGAACGGATGGCACAATTCATTTACTCATCATTGTTATATTCAAGTTAGTAGTCAAAATGGACTTCCTTTAAACTAGGTTGTATGTTGCCCTCACGATGTAGAGGTAAACACAACAAATATAGTTCCTGCTTTTTTGTATGTTTGATTTTTGTAAGGAAAGTTACCTCAACACAATAATCAGTTGATTGATAATTAAATATTAATTATTTTAAAATTAAAACTAATTAATATTAGAAATTAATATCAGGTTTAACACTATAATGAGAAGAAGGGGGAAAAATGGAATTCTCAGCAGAAGTTGGATTGAGTCATGTGAGGATATAAGAATATCTACTGCTTGTGTAGATATTCTCTGTATTTGGCTGGAAGACATCTATGTGCAAATTTCCACTGCTTATTTGAGTTTGCAATTCACAAGCAATTCCATGAACTGTAAAGTGTGGGGAGGGAAGTGGTCAGATGGGAAGAGAGTATAGAATGAGAAAAGGACTTAAAATTGGTCTCTCAGACCTTCAACCTTCAAAGGGAGGGAAGAGCCACAAGGGAAACATGTGGAACGGCCATGTGTTAACAGGACGAGAGAGCAGCAAGAAGACTGTGTTTAAGGACTGAAACTGCTTAGAAGACTCAATGTGTTCACGAAAAATGTGGATGGAAACTGCCCCCCACACTGGGAAGGTAGATGGCATTGGTGACCTCAGGGAGAGCTGGTTTGGTGGAATAAGTCACCAAAAACCATACTGGAGTAGGAGGAAGGGTGAATAAGAGAGAAGTTAGTGACAACATATAGAAAATGGCTTTGAGAGGTTTGCCTTCTGAAGCGGAGGAGAGAAATAGGTTGGGACCGAGAAAAGAGTGTGGATGATTTTTTCTCTGGATCATTGTCCCTTTTTTGAAATATATTTGCCTCTGGAGAGATTTCATGGATTTGATATAGTGAAAAATCACATTAATATGTTTAATGTTTTATTTACTTTAAATCATGACATATTTAATTCTTACAATGATAATGTATCATTACTTTGATTAGTACCATGTTGAATGTCACTAAGCTGCTCTGTGGATTGAAACCATCCACTACAGGGGGAAACAGATGGAACTGACCTTTGTGAGAGCTGGTTTGGTGGAATTAATGGGCAGAAACCCCATTGGAGGAGTGGAAGTGTGATAGGAGAAGAGAGAACTCCCACTGTCATTTTTCTCACCTGGGATTCACTTTCTTTCTTTCACCATATTCAGATCAACATTTGTTTTCCTTTTGCCTCAGTGCATCCAAATGCAGGGATAGCTTTCTAAGAAAGTTGAGTGGAGAAAGAAAACAATGATGTATTGTAAATGATGGAAAATAATGGTACAGGCCCATTATGGTTCCATTTTTACTTCCCTATTTTGGTACTAAACTCAAGATGAAATAGAAAGTAATTCAGAAGCAGCAAGGCAAACTTTACCCCGAAAAGTACTAAATTAAAACAAACATATAACATTACAGAGACTCTGAAACTAGAAATCAAAGATGGCGAGTTTTCTGTAGCATCCTATGCTGCTCCCAATGTCCTACGTTTTCACTGTGAGAAGGAGAGTGATGAACCAAGAAGCTCTATAGAAATGTACTGACTGAATAATCTAGGGATGGTTATTAATTATTTCAATATAAGCTTCTGATGGGAAATCAATATAAGCTTCTGATGTGAAGTCTGATGGAAAATTTGAGAATATTACTTGTTAATAATTATATCTTGAGTAATTATTATGAACTCTGTGCTAATGATGAAATAGTGAACAAGATATAGACCTTTCTCCTAAGGAGGTTACTTGTCAAACAGGTCTAATAAATCCATTTTCAAGAAAACAAATCCAGAAGGATGAGGCAGCTTGGCTGACATGCAAAATAAAGACAGCAAAAACAGGGCCCAGGAACAGATGTGAAATTTTCTTAGCAAGAAGAACAATATTTACACAAGTTTAAATTTAACCAAAAGACTTTCCTCATTTGAAAGATTTGAATCCACTTATATTGAAACATCTGAAGTTTCTTGGTGCCAAACATAAATTGAGAAAATGAAAGAATAAGTTAAAAGGTTGATGTCTTCTAATTTATTTAGAGCATACCTAAAGGAAAGGAAAAAAAAAGATAAATGTGTACAGGAACATCCAGAAAATGAAAACCACTGTGTTCTCTACTCAAGAGACAGGCATAGCAAGGTCTTCAAAGAAACTAAGGGTCAACACTGAGACAGACACACACTTCATCCAGGCTACCAGCATCCCCAAGGTCCCAAATGCTCACCCTTCTGCTGGCCCTCCTGGTGATTAGCTGCATCACCATCTCATCTCTGGGCTGTGACCTGCCTCAGGGACATGGACTGGTTCACAGGAAGACCTCATGCTTCTGAGACAAATGAGGATCTCTTTATTATCCTGGCTGAATGACATCTCCTCTGGGAGATGGTGGATGCAGCCAGTTCCAGAAGGCCCAGGCCATCTCTGTCCTCCACGAGATGCTCCAGCAGATCTTCACCCTCTTCCACACAGAGCGCTCCTCTGCTGCCTGGAACACCACCCTCCTGGACAAACTCCACACTGACTCCATCAGCAGCTGGAAAACCTGGACACCTGTTTGGTGCAGGTGATGGGGAGATGAAGAATCTGTCCTGGGAACTGAGGGTCCCACACAGGCCAGGAAGAGGTACTTCTGAGGGATCCATCTCTATCTGAAAGAGAAGAAATAGGGTGACTGTACCTTGGAAATTGTCAGAGTGGAAATCCTGAGATCCTGCTCTTCATCAACAAACTTGCAAGAAAGGTTAAGAATGAAGGATGGGGACCTGAGGTCACTTTGAAATGATTCTCCTTAGTCCTGGGCCATGTCACTCTTGCACATGTCTTTGTTCATTTCAAAAGACTCTTATTTCTGCTTTAGTCATAGAATTGATTGACTTAATTCAGCTAATATTTTGTCAGTAGTATTAAGCAAGAATATGTTAAAACTATTCAGATCTTAGGGCATCAGTGTTTAAGAGATGATTACCTTGATGTTATTTATTGATTATTTATATTTATTTATTCTTGTATCTTGTCATACCCATATTTATATTTTTATATAACTGATTTTGTCCTTACACTGTAGTAAAATTCAGAAAACATGTTGACCTTTCCATGTTATTACATTTTCATTCTGTTTTATTTATTAAATTCTTATGAAATAAAACTTCTTGAGTTTTTTTTTATTCTGAAATCTTGAATTGTTATTATTTCTATATAAATCTATCTCAGAATAGTATTTGTCTATTAGGTCCTATGGAACAGTCCTACCACTTGTCAGAAAATGCCTGTCAAAAGCTGGAATTCCATGGAATTGAGAGGAGTCCTGGAAAACATGGACACAGTCAGTCCTCATGTCAGAGGTGATTTATGTTCAGTCAGCAAACAGCAGCGAAGGTAAATATCTGAGCGAAGGAATCACCTCCTAGAGTGAAGCGGGAAAGACACGCGGTATTTGTTGGCTGATCCTGGCACCCGTCCTCTTCCTCGTGCCCTCTCCCGGCCCTGCTTTCCCGAATCCCCTCACTCCCTTATCCAGCCTCTTCACGCCCTCCACCTACTGCCCATCCACAGGGTGCTCTGGTTCTGTTGGGCTTTCGAGCTTCTAGGTTTCTGTCAAGAGTGGAAAGCTACAGGGAGAGAGCAAAAGTTAAAGGGAGTTTGAGGATTTTGAGAACTTCTGTAAGAAGGATTTTGCGAGTGTGTGTCCTGATGAATACCTGTGGTCCCTGAGGGAATGCCCTGTTTCAATGATGAAATAGGCGCTGAAAGGAAAAGGAATCAGCTGAACCCAGTAGACCCTGGGGGCTCAGGAAACCCTGCTATGGGACGTGCGCCCCCCGCTGGCCATGAGTGACTGGGCCTCCATCAAATGTGGGAGGCAGACTTATCTTCCATGCACAACTCCTGCTGCTTCCTGGGGATTCACCTCCAAAAGGAACAACAGGCCTTTTCTGGCAAGAATTGATCTAATACTGGAATAGACAGTTTCTTAGCGTATATCGTTACAAAAAGAACAAGTCTACAGCTTCAGGCAGGGCAAGGCCGCTTTGGGCAATGGGCCGTTGTGGAGAGAAAGGGATTAAAATGTGTTTCCTGTCTCCAGCCTGCTACTAACCACCTCCTGACTAACCATCCCTTATGCACACGTGTGCTGGAGCTGGACAAACTGGGTGTGGAACTGCAGTGGCGTTTTAATTAACTGGAAATCTCATAGTTGATGGTGTTAAATGTCATAGTAAAGGGTAAATTTCCAGTTTCACAAATTCATCCCAAATATCTGATCCTGTTTGATGGTAAACTGGAAAATATCCTCATTATCATATTGAATGATGATATTGGCAGCCCTTCCAGGTAGTCAAATAGAGAGCTCAGATGTATTTTATGAACTGTCAGATAATTCTAACATTGCCAACCAACAACCAGAGGTCTTTTCATTCAAGTCTATGAATGTTGGGAGAAATTGGGAAGTGTTGCTATAACCTGCACCATATTGTACTGGAGGTGGTTAACCAGGAAGTTTGTGTGTGTGTGTGTGTGTGTGTGTGTGTGTGTGTGTGTGTGAGAGAGAGAGAGAGAGAGAGAGAGAGAGAGAGAATTGCTCAGGTAGCAGGGACGGGTGTCACTTGGGAGGATTTCTTGACTCTTTGCCTCAGATGACCCAGCCAACGCTTTAGTTTGCTCCTCTATAAATTATGGGTGGGGAGGGTCTTAGTAATATTTAAATTTTAATAGATTTTTGTCTTTTCTTTCCTCTCCTACTACCTCTCTGTGGACCAGTTTAGGAGTAGGAGAAAGGCTTGGCAATTTTGGACTTCTGTTGTGTCTCCTTCTTTGAAAGATTCAAATATTATAATCCATTCTATATGGGATGCTGTAGAATATACATACATATATGTGTCATATATCTATATCTATGTACATATATATATATACACATATGCATAATTTTATTTACTTTTGTTCATTTTGTTATATTGTTATGTTTAGTGTGAAAAATTCTCCTAGCCAGGCCTGTACCGTCACTTTGCCCTGAAAATCTCTGTAGCCATATCGTGTTTGTGTCTAGGAGTTATTAATATATTTGTGATAGTATATTTAGGAGTTTAAGTCTATTGGAAAGTACTGGAGACCCGAGAGAGGGGGTGGGCAGCGGCACAGCTGGGGGTGAGTGAGAGCTGAGCCACTGCAGCACTGACCTGCCGCCCACCCCACACAGGTCCCCTCTGCTTCTGGACCTTAGTTGCCCAGGACACATGTGGCTAGGGAAGAGGACCAGGGGAGACCCAGGTCACCACTATGGTGGCCGTGAACGTCTGCAGGGAATCACTGTGCAGGGTCAGCTGGAGGCAGCTGAGTATGAACATATTCACGCTTGATCCTCCCTGCTGGCCAACTTCCTGTGCTGTCATGGGCAGGACCCCAGGGACCACCAGCCAGGCAGAGAAAAAGTAAACAGAGGGAGCCGCTGCATCAACACGGCCCACATCTGCACCACACAAACTGATAAAGAATCCAGGAGCTCACTGCACGGGTATTTAGGAGCTCCGAAGTTTTTATTCCTCTAGGAGGAGTCTGCATCAGTCACGTGAGCTCATTTGCTCAATAAAACAAAAACGAGTATCAAGAATTGTGAAGTTGTAAGAGCCAGCAGCAGCTGGAGAAGTTGCAATGTAAGAAACTCAGTAAATTTTGGTGTACAGGGCTCTTGATTGCACAGATTAAATAGAAGAGGCCAAGTGTGTTACATTCAAGTTACAAATGTGTTGTTTGGCCTAGGTGGAGGTCTGCTGGTCTAAACTGTAAAGATCATGGTGGGCTCCTACATTTATGGTTTCTCTGCCTCCAGCTCCATTTTACGGTGAGTTGAAGGATGGCTAGATGTTGACCTTGCCAAGTTGACACATAAATTAACCATCACAAAGACTGTCCTGGAGAAAGGATGCTCATATTCTCAGCAGCATCTCTGGTTCTCGTGGACAGTGATATTCCTAGAATGTCATTAAGAGCTCAGGCTGTAGAGTTAGAGGCCTGGATTCCACAATGTTGCCATGACCTTGGGAAAGTTATTAATCTCCCTGTGGCTCTGTTTTCTTCTTCACAGAATGGGGAGAATGAAAGGACCTACATCTGCCCATTTTGTTAGCTGACATGTAATCAAGTGAATGACACATGCAGGTGTTTGAGAAACACCTGTTTCATAAATGCACATTCACTGGAGGGAGTGTTCGGAGGAATGAATCCCAAGTATTAACATGCTTAGAACAGCACCTAGTCCATAGTAGGTGCTCAATAATGTCATCCTTATTTTTAATATCGTCATAGAATTTTCCAGCTATATTATCTTGAGTATTAATGATACTGAGATGGTCCAAGTTTCTGAATGGATTCATTCATCATGTGAAGTGTCCATTGTAAAGGACTAATATCCATTATTCTATTAGTGAATTAGTAAGTTGGTCTTCTTATTTAAAGTGAGTCTCTTGTGAGTTGGTCGGTATGATACCCCCCGCTTGTCCCAAAACTGATTACATCTGGATTAAAAAAAAGAATGAAAGAATAATAACACGATTGATTTTGCAAAGCTGAAGGCTGGCCATTGGGCAAGAATTGCTTTCCTTTAAGCCCCTGCCAGAAGCCATCAGCTTGCTGCTCTCTCTGTACTTCTACTGTGCCCTTCATCTTTCCTCTTTGCTATAAGCCTTAGACTCCAGTTTTGTTGCAATGAATTTAGCTAAATTATATTTTGTCATTTTGTTACTTGAGGGAAGGTCAGCCTTTTTGTTCAATTTGGGCCTTCAACTGACTGGATGAGGGCCTCTCACATTGGGAAGAGCAATCTGCTTTACTCACTCTATCCACGCAAGTGTTAACGTCATCCAAAGACACGCTCATAGACATACCTAAAATGTTTGACCAAATATCTGGTACACCATGGTCCAGTCAAGTTGACAATTAAATTAATCATTACAAGAGATATAGGATGAAATACTGTAAAGTCCAATGGATTGGTGAACTCCATATTTCTATAACCTCAGGTTATCTATATGAATTGGATCATATCATTTCAACCTGATACAGAACCATGGGTGAACATTCTCTGGGACACTACATGAGTGATTAAATGGTTTAAAGAAGACAGTGTTGTTTTGGTCAAAAATATGATTCCCTTTGACAATGAGGGAATAACACAAGGTATACATATATACAATTTTTTGACAATTAAGTTCACCCAAGATATCTATATTATGTGAAACTGAGTGGCTACCATGATCCTCTGCCCTAAGGTTGTTGTCTGCTGTCAAGACAGATCAAGTGCCCACAAGACACCCCTATTGGAGCCCTGTTCACCCTGCCTCACTCCTCCCTCAATTCTCTTCTTATGCTTCCAGAACCTAGGCCATAAACACATCTGTCACTAACACAAGGGCAGCTCAGGCCCCAGGATCCCCCAAGGAATCTGAGAGTTTGAGTAGTATCTAAACATGAAGTCCAGAAACATGGACGACTTGGATTCATACAAGTTTAGCACCACCCGTGTGCAGAGCACTGAGACAGGCCTGCTGCCGAGAGGAGACTACTGTGCAGCTCTTTCAATCCTCCTTGGCCTCAGGTTCCTCCTGTCCTGTGAAGAGGAGAAAACACAATGGTTCCTAGTCTATCCTGTGCTCATTTCTGACTCTGTTCCTTACTGGCTGTGGCCTTTGGACAAGTCCCTTCTCTTCTCTGAGATGCAGGCCCCCCATGGCCTTCTGAGACATAATATAGAAAATATGAACTCTAGGAGTACGAGTGAAATCCTCTGAAAAGTGCTGTGTGGAGGATGGTGGTTGTTGTTCAACACATCTTATTGTGTTGAATTGGACTGTTTTCCAGGTTGCCGTGATATTCTTCACAGCATTGCTTGTTGGTTAGAGAATGTGATCCTGCAGCCAGAGTTCCTGGGGGACCCCAGCTCTGCTATTTAGGAGCAGTGGGACCTTGACAAATAATATAAACACTATGCTGCATGATTGCCTCATCTTTAATATGGGGACAATAATAGTATTTTTTCATAGGATTGTTGTCAGGATTAAATGAGTAAACACACACAAAAGGAATAAAAGTGTGCCTGGCAAAAATAATCAGGACTGTTAGAATCCCAGAGCGGCCACCTTCAGAGAGGAGCCAGGAGAGCTGGTCTCAGGTAGCGACTGGAAGGCAACGCTAGGCTGGCGGTAGGTCCTGGGCAAAACATTCTTTTGTTTTCTTAACATGGGTGCTAATTTCACAGTGTCTTCAGTGTGTGAAAATTCCCTGTGCTGACGCTGAAGAATCTTGCAATCTCTGTGTATTATACTTCTAAAAGTGTTCTTGGGAATTAGAAAAAATTGTTGGGTATTTTTGGACCTCCAAAAGCTGAGGATGTGGTGGGGTCTGAGTTTATTTCTCTAAGGAGAAAAGGGAAGCCCAGCTAATGTCTGGGGTAAAACTGAAGTAAAGAGGAACTGCACTAAAGCAATATAAATGTCCTTCCCTCCTTTGATGTCCTTCCTACTTCCCACCTACAGCCTTTGTGCGCATGTACACACTTACCCGTATTTTACATACAGCACATATATCTTAGTGTGATATGCATATTACATACACCACACACATATATATGATCCGCTCAAAGGTTGCTGCTGGAAGTTAGGAAGGACCAATGAACGCAACCCAAGGACCCCGAAGAGTGGTGGCATCTGCTAGGCTGGGTAGGGGCCTGTTTTTGCCCCCTTTCCCGCACTCAAGAACCCTTTGTGACTGCCCCTAACTAGGATATGTGCTGGAACTCTATGTTAGAGTCCACTCTCTCTGCGCTCCATTGCCTTGGGCAGCAGTGTACATTAGATGGAGAACGTTGCCTCGTTTCATCTGCAGTTTACTAAGCCCTGGGCCTTTGGTTCTACCCACCCCTTTATTTGTAAACAGTTGGGATCATCCTTGTCATATTACTGCATTCAGTGGTGTCCAGATTTACCAATGTTTCAAAAAAACGCAGACAACAATCAGGTAAGGGAACCCAGGGTTCTGCCTAGAAAAGAGGTTGAATTGGGCATTTCCTTTCCTTATTCCCACTATTCTAAACCAATTATTAGAATGGACAGACCTCAGGAATGGGAACTTTCAGGAAAGATTAGATCATCATCAATCTCTGAGAACTGGTAGGGCAGGGCACAGGGCAGAGTGGAGACTAGGGCTTCTATCCAACTCACAGACCATATACATAGGTATGGATAATAATAATAATAATAGGTAAAATCCTCAAAACCTTGGTTCAGGGCCATGGAATGGCTTATTAAGAGAGTTCAGGCCACCCAGGGGAAGAGTCCCTCAATGGTGTCCATCAGCTGCCTTCCCACCTCGGGGGCTCTGGCCAAGCCTCTCCTTGTGTCAGATCCGACGCATGGCGAGCAACACTGAGCCTCCGACTCACTCTGATCAGATACGATTCGATTTGTTCTCAGGGAGCAGAATCCTACAGGATGGAGCATACGTGTCCCTGAAGATCTGAGAGTCTGGGCCCCTTTTCAGTAGAGGACCACCGCCTGAATTATCAATCAGGAACCATGTGCACACTAAAAACATTTCTTTATTTGAGTGAGAAAGAAGGATCAGTGGAAAATATTTTGATCTACTTTAAAAATGAATAACATAGAAACAACAGAGATCTCAATTAAATTAATGTAGAAAGTTACACACATTATTCAGTAATAATGTCTGTTGCTTCTTTAGAAGGGGAAGGGCAAAGAACACCTTCTGAACTCTCTGTGTTTTGGTCTTTCAGCAGCAATGCGGAGGCAGGAAGAAAAAAGCAGGAGCTTCACAAGGTAAGGTTCTGCTATTCAATACCCGGCCCTTGCAGGTGTCATCTTACATCTCTTTTCCATCAAGTTCCAGGCCCCTAACTGCTGACAATGTCCCCTCCTAGAGCCAGGCCTTCTCAGAAGATAGTGCCCCCAGAGGACAGACTCACAGCAAGAAAGCAAAGAAGTCAGAACCTGGACACTTCTCACCCCGCTCTGCTCCCCACTTGAAAGCTGGGCCGTGGGGCTCACCCACTAGGGGACAGTGTGAGGCACAGGGCAAGAATCATTGTTTTGGGGGCAAATATTTTGGGCAACACCTCTGGACAGGTTAACTTCCCTAAGGTTCAGACTCTCTGACAGAGTACCTCTCCCACAACTCACGGGGGTGTCGTCACGATTGCCTGGGACAATGTGTGTGAAAGCACTTTAAAATGACACAGCCGTATACATAAGTGGACCGTCCTATTCTTGTCATTGAACCTTTGACCTTGAATCCTAATTCCTGGGCATGAATCTTGAAAGAATCTATTCCCAATGGAACATTCTACTGAGCCTCCTATATACTCTCTTTGTGCCCACTTTCGCTTGACCCACCCAGGCTCCCATCTGCCCGGTGTGGAGAGCTCTCCTAAAAGCTGCTAATGTGGCAACAGACCCACTTTCTCTTCTGAAAAGATTCATGTCTTCTGTTATTTCAGGCATCCCTCTTGCTGGCTTCCCTATGGAATTCCAGAGTCCCGGTCCAGCATGATGTTGACATGAGCGGGTGCCACAGGGAAAAGAATAGGAAAGGAAGCCGTGGGGTGAGGGACAAAGGAGTCCCATAAAGTCAGTGACGAGAGGAATGTGACCTTCCGGGGCCTGCCTGGCTGGGCTGTCCCCTGCTCTTCCCCTGGATGTACTTTTTTCCTCTTGTCTTCTACAAGCACCTATTTAAGCTCCCTTATGAGGGCAGCTTTCTGTGGGGCGGCTCTGAGACAGAGCAAAATGTGGCTTGGGGAGTCACTCACAGGATGAATCATCAAGAGGCCCAGGGAGAAGCTAGACTAGAAGGATCCTGGGTGTTTACCCAGGACAAACACTGGGTAAGAAGATGAGGAAGATCAATACTGTGAGGAATGATGCCTACTCCAAAGAGGTTATAACTTTTTACATTCCCACAAGAATGCGAGTGCTACTTTCTCCACATCCTTGCTAACACTTAATATTGTCACTCTTTTTAATTTAGGCATTCTGGTTAGTGTAATGTGGTATCTCATTGTGGTTTCCACTGGCATTTCCCTAGTGACCAATGGTGTTCTGTACATTTTCATGCATTTGTTAGCCATCCGTGATTGTCTTTTTAACTTGATGTGTAGGGGGCCTTTATATATTCTGGTTAGAAATCCTTTGCTAGATATATGTATTGGAAATATTTTCTCCCAAATTGCAAGTTGCCTTTTCATTTTTTTTGTGTGTGTGTGAGGAAGATTAGCCCTGAGCTAACATCCATGCTAATCCTCCTCTTTTGCTGTGGAAGACCGGCTCTGAGCTAACATCTATTGCCAATCCTCCTCCTTTTTTTTCCGCCAAAGCCCCAGTAGATAGTTGTATGTCATAGTTGCACATCCTTCTAGTTGCTGTACGTGGAACGCAGCCTCAGCATGCCCGGAGAAGCAGTGCGTTGATGCGCGCCCGGGATCCCAACTCGGGTCACCAGTAGCAGAGCGCAGGCACTTAACCGCTAAGCCACGGGGCCGGCCCGCATTTTCATTTTCTAAATGGTATATTTTCTTAATTAGAAATTTTAAATAATTTAATAAGGTTTTTATTTTAAAATAGGTTTAGATTTATGGAAAAATTATGAAGATAGTACAGAGAGTTTTCACTCCCATTTTCCCCTATTATTAACATCCTTATTTAGTAAGGGACAATTACCATAAAAATGAACCAATATTTACGTATTATTATTATTACATGGAGTCTATACTTTCTGCAGGTTCTCTTACTTTTTACCTCCTGTTCTTTTTCTGTTCCATGATCTCTTCCAGAATACCCCATTACATTTAGTGTCATAACACCTTAGTCTCCTCTGTGCTGGGACAGTTTCTCGGAATTCCCTTGTTTTTGACGACCTTGAAAGTTGTGAGGAATGCTCGTCAGGTATTTTATAGACTGTCCCTCAGTTGGGACTTGTCTGATGTTTCTCTGATGATTATGCTGGGTTACAGGTTTTTGAGAAGACAATTTGCAAAGTGCCGTTTATTCACTCCCTATCAAGGGTACATATTGTCAACGTGACATCACTGCCGCTGTTCAGCTCGATCACCTGGCAGGGGCAGTGTTGTCAGGTGTCTCTCCTGTGAAGTTACTGTGTGTCTCCCCTTTCCACATTGTCCTCTTTGAAAGGAAGTCTCTATATGCGCCCAGACTTAAAGAGCAGGGAGTGATGCTCCACCTCCTTGAGGGCACAATAGCTGTATAAAGTATTTGGAATTCTTCTGAATGGGAGATTTGTCTCTTCTCTCATATTTAATCATTTATTCAATAATTTATTTATAGCACTATGCACTAACGGATATTTATTTTGTACTTTGAAATATAATCTGTACAATCTTACTCTGTCGCTCAAATTTCTCTAGAATTGGTAATTGTGAGCCCTTTCAGTGAGCTCCTGTGTCCCTCTGACATATCCCATCACTGTGTGTGTGTATGTGTGTGTGTGTGTGTGTGTGTGTGTGTGTATCTTTTCACATTTCCATTCTGGCACTACACAATGATCTCAGTTCATATTGTATATTCCCTGCTGTAGTCCTAGAATCAGTCATTTCTCCAAGGAACCTTGGTTCCTTTATTGGAACTGGTATCAGTGGCCTAGATCTGAGCACAAGATGTGCTTGTTCCTACTCAAGCTTCATCGCTCTTAGGCCTTCTCAGGTGACAGAGCAATGGGACAGATGTGTTAAAACCAACCTGTGCATATATACATACCTATAAATATTTCCATATGCAAAGATGTGTATCTATACCACACATGAGTACATACTTATATATCCACATGGACCTTTCTAGCTCCACACTCTCGCTTACCTGTAACCTTTCACTCTATCAGTGAGAACCTGAGTCACATCACTTGACGTCAATTTACTTAATATTTCACTTCTGGCATAGATGTACAGCAGAATCAGCATTGTTAAGCCATATCACGGAGGGAAACGTTATCAACTCGAGTGCTTATGAGCAGTGTCTTTTGTCATTAGTCTTACAAATGCCACTCATTTTCAAAGTTTCATAGCTCAGCAACTATGCCCCCACCCCCTTCAGTGAGGGAACGGGGCAGGTGTCATGATGGTGAGAAGGTGACATTCCCATTCCTTCCCACTTGTTGGGTCATTCTTCCCTCTTCACTTGCAGTTAAACTTGTTCATTTATCTGCAGTCACTATGGCTGCACCGTGAACATTCCCTTCCTGATCACTGTGTCGTCCCTTGCCCTGCAGTGACACCATCAGGTGTCATGTAGTCTCCATGGGAAGGGGCTTCCCTTTCCCAGGTACCCGCTCGATGGGGAGAATTCGTTTTTGTGTCCAAAGCTTTTTTCTAGACAGGTAAACCCCACAGACGCGGCTGATCCTTAAGCAGCACCTACCTTGTTGCTTGGGCTTGCCACATTAACCCCAGCATCCCCTAAACACCCACCTCCTCTAAAGCTCAATTAGTTCTACATCCACTGTGGTTAGTTTTTCTAACATTCAAAAGTCACTGTTTTCAGGAAAACGTTCTGACCTCTGAACCCATTCAGAGAAGGGTTGTCTGTGGAGGCTGGGAGGCGGAGCAAGGTGACCCAATTTCCACGTCCCTAGCTTTGAACCCAGTTTTCTTCCAGTGGCCAGGAGTGACCTGAGGGCCTCTTGAAGATATGTGGAGATTTCTCTCTCAAGTCTGATAATATGTTCTTCTACTCCCAGGTTTGCTAAGCCCTTATATCTGCTCTGCCTTCCCTTGGGTCTCCTCCCCTTCCCTCGACCCTCTATCCACACACAGAGCCAGGGATTCTGTTTTTCTGTTCTCGAATCTGTCACATGGGGAGAGGAAATGGGAGTTGGTGGTCGGCTGTACATTTTCATTAAGGCTAAGATAATAATTGTTGGGGAGCAGTGCCCACCTCCTCAGCCTGCATCAAGAATAGAGGGGAGATCTGGGGACAGGTGGAAGCTAATCCCCACCAAAAGATTCAAGGTCGTGGGGACTTCTCCTTACCCATCTGAACTTAGGGCCCTAAGAGTCCAGTTCCATTTTTGGGACACGTGAATTTTCTTGTCTCTCACTGTTCCTAGAGGCTGATTGGGACATTTTTGGTCCTATGATGCTTGTGCAATCCCAACTACTCCACTCCATAACCATATAATGTTCTAGATAATGAGGGAGCAGAGGGAAAGACTATTGAGTCTAGGTCCTGGGATACGGTCTTTGATTTTCTCACTTTCAAAGCCCCTGAGCATTGGTATTTTTTGTTGTTGTATTCTTGTGGTAATATTATATTAAAAAGATTTTAGAATTGAGATATATTCAATACAAATGAAGAAACCCGAGACAATGGTGGGTGTGCAGTGCCACCGTCAACATCCCTCCCTGACCCTGATCACCTTCAGAAAGTCTCTCAACATGAGCTGAGGCTGACCCTCTGTTACTCTAAGCCTGAGCTCCTGGCTAACCCAACACTTCCCCAAACACGGCTGAGGAAGAAGACACAAGTATCCTTTTAGAAAAAAATAAATATATTTTGGAAATATATATCTTTGCTTAAATAGAGACAACCTACTTCAGAGAATGTAGAAATTGAGAACCACTCAATTTCCTCTGATTTTCTGGAAACATTTCTTTGAGAGGAGTTTTTCAGGGAGTAGGGGATGCAGGAGGACTTTCTGGCTGCCCTGAGAAACACTCTCCCAGAGACAGAGGGTGGGGCAGGGTCACGGACAGCCTGATGGATCCATGGCTGTGTCATGGGGACACTCCTGCAGTCAAGCAAGAGGCCACTGTCCAGGTCTTCACATAGCTGAAACTATTTTGGATCCTTCACTTGGAACCTTGGAAAACTAGGGAGACAGTGAACTGAACCACTGGAATCCCTGGGTGTGTCACCTTACCGGAGTTGTGAGATCCTGAGAGAGAGTGGTATCCGGAGATGAGGTGGGGTCAGGTGATGAGGTGTGGTCCAAAGACAAAGTGGAATTTCGATGGGATAGGGTCCTGTATCTGAGTGTGCTCTTGGCGTAGAGGAGAAAAGGTAAGTGGTGGGGGGTGACTGCTGGTCCTGACTATGTGGGATCCAATGACAAAGGAGGCTCTGGTCAAAGAAAAGCATCCAATGGTTATACGGTGAAAACAAGGAAAGTAAGCAGGTGGTATATTCCAGTCAGAGGGTGGAGGCCAGAAGCACAGAGGCCAGAGTGAGCTATGACTTAGTGGATCTTAAAGGCGACACTGAAAAACATTTTCCTAGCTCCACGAACAACATGATATCTGCTTCCTTGGCTGCTCTTATCTACTCCTCAGAGAAAGGATCTTTATAACTGGTCAGGAAAGTTACCCAGCAAAAGAGGCTTGTGCAGGTACCTGCAAGACACAGGGGGTACAAAGCACATTTAAAAGCTGAATGGGAGAGCCAGCCCAGTGGCTTAATGGTTAACTTCGCACATTCCACTTCGGCGACCTGGAGTTGGCTGGTTCGGGATGCGGACCTACTACTCACCGCTCATCAAGTCATGCTGTGGGGGCATCCCACAAAGAAGAGCTACAACTCTACAGCTATGATACCCAACCATGTCCTGGGGCTTTGGAGAGAAAAAAGAAAAAGAGGAAGATTCGCGACAGATGTTAGTGCAGGGCCAATCTTCCTCAAAAAAAGTGCCAAATGAGGACAGGCAGGCCTGGCAGGGGTCACATTCTCCCATGTGTCTGACATCATGATATTCACTTTATCTCTACTGCAAGCCTTGATTTCACATCTCTTTATCTATGATTCTTTCTCTCATGTCAACTCTAAGCTGCACTGGGGTCCCAGAATTCCACAGGCAACCTAGGAAGAGGGGGTCCTGAAATAACAGTAGAGATGAATCACCTTTTCTGAAGAGAAAGTAGGTCTGGTGCCATGGGGCCATCTTTGCTGGGAGCTCTCCGAACAGAGAAAATAGGAGCCTGGGTCACCTCAGGTGAAGGTCGGATCTTGTAGGAAGCTGAGTAGAACGTTCCATTGGGAATAAACTCTTTCAAGGTTAGATTCCGAATTCCCAGGGCTTAGGATTCAAGGTCAGAATTTCAATGACAGTAATAGTAAGGTTCACATATGCACAGGGCTATGTCATTTTAAAGCTCTTTCACACACCTGGTTATAAGTCATCATCACAACCGTGAGATTTGCAGGCCAGTACTCTCTCAAAAGAGGAGTCTGATGCTTAGGGAAGTTAACAACTTAGAATCTGTCCAAAGCAGGACCCAGAAATTTTGCCTCCAAAGCAATAATCCTTCCATCTCACTCCACCACCGAGCGGGCAAGACCCATGGCCCAACTCCATCACTGTTTAGTACCAATGGATGGGGAGCACAGCAGTTAGAAGTGTCCCAGGCCTGTTGTGCTCCCTAAGAGGCTCCCCTCTGAGGTCATCATTTTCTGAGAAGGACTGGTTCAAGGAACTGATCTCAGTGTTGTGGGCCTGAGCCCTCAGTGAAAAGAGATACTCAGGTTAATCCAGCAAGACCCTGGCATTCAGCAGCAGAACATTACCCTTTAAGGCTCCAGCTTTTTTTCCTGCCTCTCTGTTAATGCTGAAAGACAAGAAAAAATGACATGGGAAGACAATTTGACTCTCCTCTTTCTAAGAGAGAAGCAGACATTCATTATTGGTGAATAATGTGAGTTTCTACATTGATTTGAGATCTGTATTCTTTCTAAGTTAGTCATTTTTAAAGTGGATCAAAATCTTCTCTACTGATCCTTCTCTGAAAAACTCGAAGAATGGTTTACTGCACACGGTCCTTTAAAAATATTTCATGCATTAGTCCTCTGGGGAAGAAAGGCACAGAATCTCAGATCTTCAGGATGTGTATGCTCCATTTGATAGGACTCCACTCCCTGAGGACATATGTGGTGGTATCTGATCAGAGACTTTCGGAGGCTCAGCATTGCTCTCCATGTTGGCGCTGAAACCACAGAGTGACATTGCCCAGAGATACCTGAGATGGGAAGGTGGCCAATGAACAAAGACTGAATAAAGGTGGCTGATGAACAAGGACACCTGTTCTTCTCCGGTGTCTTAATAAGCCAGTACATGGACCCTGAATCAGCACCTTGAAACTATCCTGAGGCCCTACCACACCCATTTATTCAAAACATCTTACCTTCCTTATTAAATTCTGATCCACACTTTATCTAAAATTGAATCACTTCTGATAATACAACTTTCTTACACAAATTCCTTAAAAATAAACAAAAATAAGAAGTAGCTACTTAAAAAATCTGCAGAAACTAACAAATGGATGATTCATAATATTTGAAACATGAAAAAATCCAGGGAAACTCAAGAACAGTAATGTTTATGCCTGGATAGACAATTAATTCACCCAGGAGCTCTAAAAGAGGAAATAACAAGAGAAAAGTTATTTTAAAATAAAATGAATACCCTGCCCAACTCCAATTTGGAAGGCTGGAAAGTAAAGAGTTTCATAGGTTCACAGGGAAGAGACTCCCCTGTGTGAGGCCTTTCTTCCCCACCTTACCCTGCAATTCACACACACACACACACACACACACACACATCACTCAGTTGATTTACTATGTACATTATGGTACTCTCTTTCAAAGTCAACCAAGTATTGAGATCTTCAAACGAATAGACTCTAACATTCATTAATAGATGCCTGAGCTCTCTTTCTCACTACTTGGTCAGAGGTGAAGGGATGCAAAGATCGCTATTCAAAGTAGTGATGACAATTATTTTATTCGTTATAAAGTCAAACAAGGTGATCTGATAGGAATATATTGGTGAAACCAGGAATTTACTACTAGCAGAGACATTTAATGCCCCATCAAGCCTGAGATAGTTTTCTAATGACTGTTGCATTCTTCCCCCCACTCCCCCACATTGATGGCGAAGTGTCACAGTCCTTTTACTAGACATGAATCAGGACGCTCTGGCCTGCACAGCCCACTGCAGACAGGGACCACATTTTGACCCTCTCTCTCTCCACATAGCTAAGGACTGCTCATGCTCTTCCTGCAGTTGCACAGTCATTTTCCTTATAACAGAAAAATAATTAATACTAGAGTTGATTCTTGCCAATAAACGACTTATTATCAGCTCTGGAGGAAATCCTTGGGAAGGGACAGACACTCTTCCTGTGTCACAAGTCTGTGCTCCACAGACTTGGTTCTGCTCATCACACAGGTACAGCTGGGGGCTCTCCTCCCTGGGGGAGTCTTATTGGGTCCCACGGAGAACTGGATCCTGCTCTCTGTCTGCCTTCAGCTCTAGCTACTGTGACATCACTATAACAATGAACTTCCCTCATGTTCCAAAAATATTCAATAAAAAAAAGACGGAGGGGCTGGCCTGTGGCGTAGTGGTTAAGTTCTGCATGCTCCATTTCAGTTGCCTGGGTTTGTGGGTTTGTATCCCGGGTGCAGACCAACACCACTTGTCAGCCATGCTGTGGCAGTGACCCACATACAAAGCAGAGGAAATATGCACAGATGTTAGCTCAGGGAGAATCTTCCTCAGCAAAATACAAAAACAACAACAACAAAAAAGATGCAGTCTTTTATAGAAATCTCTGTAAAACCTTGATCCAACTTTTGCTTCCCACTTGTAGATTTCTACTCTTTGGAAAACTCTTACAGCCAGAAAGCAAAAGAGAATGGGAAGCAGCTACATGAATGGACAGTGAGGGTGAAACGGGTGAACGAAGAGGGTACTGTGGGGATTTCTACACTGGAGTGGGAGGAAACGACTGTGGTGTGGGAGTGAAGGAATGGATCAAGGAAAGCCGGGTGGGAAGGAAGAAATATGTCAGGTGCCATGTTTCTTTTGGTCTTCCTGAAGAAACTGGCAGGTGTTCTGTCTTTGTGGCTGCCCTCATTGGACCATCAGTCAGATAATGAGAAAAAGGTGGGACATTTTCAAAGCATTTTTGAGAAGGAAACAAATAATCCTCTGATATGGATCTAAGTAGAGAAAGGAAAAAGAGCTATCATTTATTCAGTTCTTATTCTCTAGACAGCACTAGGTGCTTTACAATGTGTGCACGTGTTTAGTACAACAGCCCTATGAGTGCTTCTAACACATTTCACATTTGAGATTATCAAGACTCAAGGAGGTTGAGTTACCTAGATCACACACATGTTCTGGGAGAAATGGGGTTCAATGCAGAATCCAATATTTGGGACTATAAGAATTTTCTTTAAATTCATATGTTTGATATATCTATATATTTTTTTAACCACTCCCTACTCCCCAATCACTCTTTCTCTTGCTTGTTGCCCTTCATTATTTGGAAGCTACTGTCGTATTTTTAGCTGGTTTTAACCTAAATGGTTAAAGAGTATTTGCTTAAATTTTATAATTACACAAGAACGACATAAAAATATTTACTTTGATATGTGTGTGTGTTTATTTCTAGATTCAATCAAATGCAATAAATAAAAGCCCGTGACCACCAGGGCATCACTTCCCAATTCCAGCCCCCTTCCAAGTGGCAACCATTGTTAAGAGTTTGGTGGATAATCTATCAGAATTTATATGTGTGTATGTGTGTGTGTATGTTTTTATATACATGGTATTATACCAGAAGCATCATTCAATAGTTTTTTTTAACCTAATATTTGTTCAGAAAATATCTCCACATCATTACACACAGCCTGACATAATTTCATATAATGAATGGAGGTACCATTTCACTTAACTACTATTTGATAGTTTTCTTCTTCTTGATATTAAGTACAAACAATACTGCAATAAATATGCAACTGTACCTTTATACTTCTGAGAGAATATGGCACTAAATTAGGTACGTAGAATTAAAACAGCTTGGTCTAATTTCATATGCATTTTGAATGCTAATACTTACTGCAAAACGTCCAGTACAAAGGCTACACTAATTTATGTTGAAAATGTTGTACATGTATATTTCCACAACATTACACGAACTCTGAGTATAAAGAATCTTTTTAATTTTTAATTTGTCTTTCTCTAATTAGTTGTTTTAGTCATTTTCTAGTCAGGAAAACAAAAACCATACCACTTATTTTAACAGAGAGAACTGAATATAAGGAAATAGACCAAAAATGTGGCTACCCACACAAAGAAGTGGCTAGGATAGAAGGCACTGGCACATAGCCAGACTCTCCATGCCCTATGCAATTTACCGCCCCCCACAACAACTTCTCTAAGATTAACAAGAAATGCATCACAAATTAAAAACACATATATAAATGGACGGATATACCACGTTCATAGATTGGACTACTGGACGGTGTTAAAATGTTTCTTTTTCAAATTGATTTACAGAGTTTATGCAATCCAAATAAAATTGCAGTACATTTTTGTGTGGAAATTGACAAGCTGAGACTAAATTGTATATGGAAATGCCAAGGACTTACAATAACCAAGGCAATTTTAAAGAAGAATAAAAATAGAAAACTTATATTTCCAAATAGCAAGAATTATTTTAAAGCTCTAGTGTGGTGGGACTGATGTGAGAATAACAAAGAGAACAGTGGTGGAGAATAGACAGTGCAGAAACAGACCCATCCAAATATTATCCACTGATTCACAACTGTTGTATCAGTTAATATAACTGGAAGAAGAAATAGGCTTTTCAATAAACGGAGTTTGGAAAATTGGCTATCTATACGAAACAAAAAAGAACTTTGACTCATACCTCAAACTTTACATAAAAATTAATTTGAGATGAATCACAGACCTAAATGTAAAAGCTAAGACTATAAATACCCTAGGAAAATACATATAAATATATCTTTTTGACCTTAAGGTAAGCAAAGAATTCTCATATAGGACACACAAAAACACATCCATTGTAGAAAAGATTGATCTATATTAAGATTAAGAGCTTCTGTTTATCAAAAGACACCATTAATGGAGTGAAAAGCAGAATGCAAGAAGAAATCTGGAAAATACATTGTCAAAAGACTCATATCCTGACTATATTAAGAATTTCTAAAAATCAGTGAAAACGGCAGATATACAAATAGAATAATGGAGAAAGACTTCAACAGACTCTTCACAAAAGGGTTAATCAGCACATGAAAAATGTTTCCAACATCATTATTTATTGAGGAAATGAAAATCGGAAACAACAAGCATAAATTACAAAACAAGTGTTGACAAAGATGTGTTTTTAACTGGGAATTATATAGTTTTCATTGGAGAGTAAATTGTGTACAGACATAACAATTAAAGAAGACAGATATAAATGTGTGACCTAGTGTATGATGCCATTTATATGAAATTCAAAAACAGGCAAAGCAAATACATAATAGTAGAGGCCATAGATTCGTCGTGACCTTTGGCCTGGTGTTATTCAGTGGGAGAAGGCACAAGCAAGTTTCTGAGTTTCTGTAAACGTTCTATATATTTATCTGGGTATCATACTTAGGTAAAAATACAACAAGATATATACTTAATATTAGTGCATTTTACTACATATAAGATATAAATGAAAACAAAAGTTTAAAAAAATAAGAAAACATTCTAACCAGTTCTGCTCCTGCACACGCTCTTGAATCTCTGACGTAACAGCTACCGGCCACGATTTATGGTTTTAGGTCTGTTCATTGCTGTACATACAGTATCTTTTTCCTCTCAATTTATTTGTAACCTGTAAGACAAATATTATTTACAGTATTATTAGTACTAGTACTATTACTAAATAGGTTATATAATTGACATTCTTTTGTCCCATTGTTTCTCTTGAATATTGAAAATTTCCTGCCTCCGCTTTAGGGTCCCTTCTTGGTAACATGCAAGACAGACATCAAACCAATGGTTGCGTTTAATTTAACCTCAGCAGACACAGCGCAGCTAACTGGAAGTACCGAATGCTGATGAAGACGCGGAAGTGGGAGGCAGTAGAAAACTACTTTCCGATGAAATCTGGGCTGTTGTGAAATTAAATGATACAGTTTTCTGTTTTCTCGTCTTTAAAAAAAAGCGATAATTTTAGTAACTATCACAGGAAATTGTAAGAATAAAAGAAAAAGTTTCCAAGTTACTGAGAATCTGAACACAGTAAAAGATATCTGCCTTCATATTAATAATACAAATCATTATCATCTGTATGGTCCACGTTCAACCACAACAAGCCAAGAGCAGCTTTGATCGCGGCTCCCCTGACACTCAAGGCGGCACAGTGGCGCCCCCAAGTGGAAACTCTAGGACAGGCGGGTGTCTTCACTACTGTGAAGGAGCAGAGCGCAGGCGCACATGGTTAACACCGCGCCTGACACAGGAAAGAGAAATCTCAGCACACCGGAGGCTTTTTCTGGCAATCTAGCGTCTTAGCGTTTGTCGGACAGAAAAAGGCTGCTCTGTGAATAGCATAAATAAATGCTGCTCTAAGTATTCCAAGCGCAAAGACTTTTTTTGAGAGGAATTTAGCTTGATATCATCCCACTAGACTGACCCCAGGAATCAGTATAATGTGGACTTGATAAGAGCAGCGCAGCAACTCAAAATGAACTTTGCATTTGACGTATTCCGCTTTCCCACTGCACACAAGGAAAGAAGGATGTCCCCAAACTGCAGGCCATTCAGGGAAGTATTACTGGAAAAGAGTAAAAATATCCTACTGCATCACAGAACAGAGAGAATCATGTCATTGTTTCTGTTTATTTAATATAGGCAATTGGTTGCTTAGTCCTATCGAATTTGGGTTTTCTTTTAAAAAGTCTTGGGGTTGTAATTAGTATTAGTGTGGTGAACATGATGTAATCTGTGCAGAAATAGAAGTATAATGATGTACACCTCAAATTTATACAATGTTATAAACCAATGTTACTGCAATAAATAAAAAATTTAAAAAAATAAAATAAAATAAAAAAATAAAAAGTCTTGTATACATGTATCTTAAGAATACACAATAATATAACCAACAAAATTTGTATATCCAATAAAGAGTTAAAATTAATTGTTGTAACAGATAATAGATAGAAATATAATATTTTTCACACCTATTATGTTTAATTAGTCTATTTATTTCTACTAATTCTCACTTAGGCCTATTGCTCTGCTGATAAGGTAGCATTTATGTAGCAAAAAAGTAAATAATACAGGATAAGATATGATTTCAAGTAAACATCTATTTTTCACATTTTTATGTTAAAGTAGTAACACATGTAAAATAATTTATTATAAATTATATATATATATAATTTTGGTCTGGTTGTGCTATGTCTAACATTGGTTCTCTAAAATATCAGTCACCTTAAACCAGGGACAAGACAGATGTTTTAGAAAATCTATTTCACATGACGGCCGAAGATTTTCAAAATCTATGTTTTAAAAATAAATGCTCTAATAGAGAATTTATTCATTGTGATTGGCATATTTATTACAAAGAATCCTTTATTTTGTTTTCCACATATACAATTTAAGCAATAATAACACAGAATGAAATATTCTAAATACAAAAAAGAAAGTTTCAAAAATTGGAAGAATTTAAAAAGAATCTGTGACCACAAGAATTGCATGTTTCATCTTGATGTTTTTCTAAAATAGAAGCATTTCAACTATATTCAAACATATAATTTAATTGATGATGCTCTACAGAAAGTGATAAAATCAGAGAAACAAAAATGGAAATTTTACCAGTGATTTTATGTTTTTAGATTTCAAACAAAAAAAATTTAGGTCTTGGAGGATCACGAAAATTCACTGGAAATCCCAATGCTGGACTGTTTCTAAATTTAGTTAAAATATAATCATAAAAAGGAATCTGTGTCTTGTTTGTGTAATAAAATTCAACAGAAATTTATAATGCTACTAGGAAACCATATTAGATCTGAAATACTATCAAGAAAACGAGAAAAATACTTTACCTTATTTTTTGATTACACACCATTTGCAACCCATCATGAAGAAATGTGTCAGATTTAGGTATGTTCTCATTACAAATGATGACAAAACAATAGAAAAAAGATTTATTGACTTTATTGAAATGAAAGAAAAACCTGGATATGTTTAGTGTATGAAATAAATTGAAAAAGTATGATATTGACATAAAAATGCTCTTGGCCAAGGACATGAAAATAGAGGGAAGATGGCAAGTGTATACAACAGTGAAAACCCATTATTTCCCTCAAAACTGATTATGCTAAATTTCTGCATAATCTATTCAACTCATAACGTTCTTTTAATCTGCAACAACATTGCTTTTATGACTTGAAATACGATAACCTTTTTTAGTATTATACAAAGGATAAATGCATTTTTTTAGTTTTGCCTGTCCTAAAAATTACATTAAAAACATTTACAAACACCTGATGGGTATCAAGGTCAAATGCAATCATGGCACTTCACACACAAACTAAAGATGTCTACCAAATATCAAAAGATACGATATCAAGGGACAACATACATTATGCTGAAATCTAAAGCATTTTGTCACAAATAGATTACACGTTTTTATGCAATTTAATTTGGTGGGATGATATTTAGAACCAAGTGGGAAAAGTTAATAATGTTCTACCATAGAAAAACAACTCCACCTATATATAAAGCAGTTGGTATCACAGAAGGCCTACCCTTCTGCTTACAACAAATGAGAGAAAGTGACTTTGAAAGTATGTTGATAAAAGTAAAATGTTAGAAACAGATATGAATGCACTTCCCGAATTTGAAAATAAACAGAAGTAAAAGTTAAGAAATTGGAAATGTAGGAATCACTGGAAGAAAGTATCAATTATTTTGGGATATAAGCATATTTTAAAAATTAGGAGTATACAGAAGCCTAACTTCAACTTTGAAATGGAAATATAAAAATTTAACCAAGTGCCATCAGATTTTTAATATTCAACAGGAGAAAGTTTATTTTCAGTGACTACATCTGATTTGCAAAAAGCAGCCACTGACTTGGCCCTCAAATATTCTGACCATTTAGGTTCTGCAGAAATTTCATTTTAAAGGGTTTTAAGCAAGATTCAACATCAGTATTTGAAATACAAAATCGGTTTCATGTTTGGATCTTCTAAAATGATTCACGAATTTGGTTTAGAGCGATCTTATCCAAATTTGCTAGTGGCCTTGAAACTTTTATAGAAAATACTAGTCTCAGTGGGATGCTTCAAAAGAAATTTCAGGGAGCTGAAGTTAATTAAAAATTATTTCAGATCACAAAAATTTCAAACACAGCAATTCTTAACAATGAAAACAGGATAGTCAAAGAAGTCTATTTTGAAAAGAATACTGATTAGTTTTCTTCTATTAGAGGGAAGAAAGTAAAATAATGAATTCTTGTTTGGGGATAAATAAAGCATTCAAACTTAAAATAGTGTTGTGAATTTTAATAAACTTTATTTTTAATTTTTCAGTATTTTTTTCAACTCCTTTAACGCTACAGGGAAAACTAATCATTAAAAAGAATAAGAACAAGCACAGAGGGGACATAGTTTGCCTTTTGCCTCAGGCTCCAGTAAGTCTAAGCCGGGCACTGGCCGCGTCCCCAAGTCATTCCACTGGAGGGTCCCAATATTTCCTAGATCCGTGTCCAGATTGTAGGTGCGTTTCCCTGTCGCTGAATTCGTGTCTTTCTCCCCAGAAACCATCCTGAATCTGAAAAGAGACCGCAGCACGCTCTGATTTCGAGCCGTCAGTCCCCTGAATAAACGGGCGCTTTTGTGAACGGTCTGCTAGAATCTCCCAGGAGAAAGGAAAGGACGGATGGACGCGGGGCAGGTGCAGACGGTGAAAGGCTCTGGCGACGCCGCGGCGCAGCTCCCCTCGGCGTCAGGCCCGAGAAGGAGGCGTTGACTCCGGTTCTCGGGCCCCACGCGGTCCCTGAGCCCGGCGGCGCCCCTCCCGGGCCGGGACTCAGCGGACGGCGAAGCGCCGGGTCTCCCCGCGGACGCGGCGCCGGAGCCCCAGGCGGGTCCCGCTGGGCGGGCGGCGCCGGCTGGTCGGTTACGGCGAGTTCGGGCGCCCCCTGCCGGCCGTTGGGGGCAGCGAAGAGAGCTTTGCGCGCACTGTTGAGTGGTGGTGGCCCGCTCAGTTTCGCTGTGGTCTGCTGAATCGCAGGACTCAATGGCATCATCTATTCGCTAGTGGTGCTGGTGATGCTTTGCTCCAGCCTCTCCTGGTCTCAGGGGTGTGAAAAGCAGGAAATTTTCATGCTTTTGAGATATCTGAAAAGGACCACTTCTGAGTCACGCCAGAATGGCAGGACCTCTTTTAATATTTTTCGCTCAAAATAGGAGACATCAACATCCAGAAGACACAGCCACCTGTTTCTGCCATCAGATTCTCAACCTGATCCACACGGACTACAGGACAGATCTTCAGCCTGTTCCACACAGACTACAGCGCAGATCTTCAAGCTGATCCACACAGAAGACCACAGTACAGCTCAGAGTCAGATCTGCTGGTTAAATCACTCTAGCCGGTCTGGAGCCACCGGAGCAGAAGATGAAAGTAGAAAATCTTCTGGCTCGTCCTTACTTGGGAATGTTGTCCAGGAGTTCTTCCAGGAACCAGCAGCTGTCTAAAGGAGAAGGAAAACAGCTGCAGTGCCTTGGAGGTTGTCAGGGGGAAGAGTGAAGCCTGCTTCTCCCCATTTCATAAATTCCAAAGAAAAATCAGGAAACAAGAAAATTATTCTTACAACTCTCCAATCAATTATATTATTGTTTGTCAAATCCAAGAAAGGAATCTGCACTGTACTTTCTGTGCCAGCTACAAAATATCTAAAATCAAAATCAAGGCTTTCTGTTTAAAATACATTGGCTTTCAAAAAATGTTCAGAAAAGTAAATGATCACTGTTTCCAAATAAATAACCTTATGATAATACATTTTTTGTTTATCCTTCCATTTTGGGGAGGGTATTTACTGTCTCTAGAATCTGAAATACAACTTCTCACGGAAAACCTTCTTCATTATATTGTTTTGTTACAGACTTCTGTCTGTTAAGGTAATGTCAGCTGCTCAAACAGATAAACATGAAAACATCAGTATTTTGAACATAACACAAGTTTATGCTCCCTTCATGTAACACCTCAATGCAGGCATTCCTGATCACATGACTCTTCTGGTTGACTCTCCCCCAAACAATGATTCAGGGACCTAGGTACCTTCTATTTAGTGCCTTTGCCATGGTCAATATGTGACTTTAACTGTGGCAGTGGTGCTTGGGTTTATTCCACTCGGTTGTAAAATAAAAAGCATGGTGGATCACATAAGCTTGTTTTAGTAGCCAGGCCTGTGCAGAGGAAACAGAACCGCCAACACATTCAGTTGGGCAGGATTCGCTCACACGGCCACTCCTAACTGTGAAAAGACTGGGAAAGGGAGTCTAATTTTGTGATCAGTGGGAAGAAGATACAAGTCTGGTGAATAAGACCACTGTTCATTTCTAAACTATGTGTGCTATGCTGTTTTGAGAAAAAACAGCCAATTTTCTTGCTTGTGGACATTTTATCCAAAAATTTCTGACCACAAATCTGATTCCAAAGATTAAAATCAGGCAAAGGATGTGAGGGGAGACGGCAAGGGTGTTCACAACATTATTGGCCCTTTAAAAGGGAGATTCACGTGGATTCCCGAGAGCAGAGGTTAAAGTTGAAACACACTCCTTCTGGACTGGGTTGGAGTCCTTCTCACAAACCCGTCTCTGCTCAAGCTCTCTGGTGGATTGAGGCTGTGCTCATTAGCCCACCGCCCCTCTATAACATTCTGCCTCCCAGCAAGCTCCTGAGAAAACGCTTCTGGCCTGTTATGAATTTCTAGGAAGCTTTAGGCGGAGGGATCTTACCCAGTCCCCTCTGCTCCCTGAGCAATGCGTGTTGGGTGGAAGCTATTAGTCACGATGTCCCAGCTCCTCTCACTACCTGTGGTGCTTCAGCCCGAAAATACCCCCTTGAGGAGCCACAGCAGCACATACTGCAGAAATCTCCGTATCCCCAGAGATCTGGGTGCACATTTAGCAATGATCTGGGAAAAGCTGGACCACGTGAACACAGTCACCCCCAGAACCTAAGAAATGTGCTGAGTAAGAGTAACTGCATAGGGAATGAACGGTAACAAGCCTGCTCCTCCCCTTCATCTTTTAGAAAATCTGTCCATTGTCAAGAACGCAGTGAAAGATAATTAGAGTGATTGGAACGTGCAGTTAGACTGTCTCGGGTTTGAATCTTGACTTCATCACTTGGTACATGTGTGGCCTTGGATGAATCACTTAACCTTTCTAAAACTCATTGTCCTTATGGGAATGTGTGAACAACAAAAGTGATAAATCTACATTATAGAATTATTGATGTCATACATTTTCCCATAAATTTACAATCAGATGAAAAATTAAAACAGGAATTGGGACCCTTTGAGGAGCTCTGCAATGTTGGTGTCACCAGTATTCCTGCTCTGGTCCTCCAAAGGTTGAGGGCTTTGGAACTGGACAAGATTCATGGTGATTGTTGCTGCTATCCTTACCCTTCTGGCTGTGAGTGTGTTATTTAGTTTCTAAAATTCATTAATCTGTCCCTGATCCCATAAAACAGGACCAATAAGATCTGAGAGATGACCGTGTGCCAGGCACATAGAAATCCTCCCTACAACCCTGGGTAGGAGTCATTACTGATGAGAAAGTGCAAACTCAGGTTAAGCAATTTTCCTTATAGCTCAAATGGTTCAAAATAGCACCTAGAATTGAATCCAGGTCTTTCTGAGTTTAAAACCAGCATAATCTTGCCCCTTAATCTGCTGCCTTTCCATGATGGAAAACCCCATTACAAGCAAATCTCCTTTATTGAGGGTGATGTGCATAGCAGCTTTTAACAGAGGCATCTTCTTTCATGTGAGCTGCGGCCTTGGAGTCATGACAGGGATGGAACTGAAGGTTAGAACTGCTGAATGTCCTTGACATGGGTGTTACTGTGCCTGGATCTGCCAGTTTAACAGCAATCATGAATATGTTTTAGGTGTGACAAAATAAAAGCCTAATCACGTTTCTCCCCTTGTTGTCACTGAGTCAAAGGCACCATCATCCTACAATCTTCCAAGCTAGAAATGTCACTGCCATCCCGCTCTGTATCCGTCTTATGCAACAGGTCACCAAATCCCATCTGAAACAGAAGTCTGATAAAATCCTTAAATGAATCTGAACGCTTGTTGGAAGAACTGTGGAAGAAAGAGCAGGTTGCCCATTCATCATACTGCTGTCATTTCAGCCTCAGAGATACGAGTTCTACAGAGGGACGGGAACTTAGCCTGGCCGCCATCTCAGGAAAGGGCGCCGTGGCTCCCTGAGCATGTGAGGATCCTTCGGTGGAAGGATTTTCAGCTGCCATGCAGAGAATGTCAGCAAACCATTACCTTGTGAGTTTCTCAGCCCACTGGATTCCCATTTCCACTACCTTGTCACAAAACCCACTCGTCCTTGGGCAGCATTTTGCAAGGTTTTCTCTCATCCAGAATCTTTTTGGAGGTGCCGTGAGGAGCGATTTGCAGACAGAGTTGGGAAGTGATGTCTGCAGGGACACCCATCCCGGCTGCGGTCATTGGCCAGAGACAGGACTACCAGCCAGTTCGGAATTTATAACCAGAGTTCTTTCTGCCATATTGGATCCATCTAAGTTACTCCTTGTCACTAGTCACTGAAGATTGATGAAGACCCTCAACACTAACGAGGCTTAAAAAGAAACTTTACTTTTTAGTCTATTTCTCTTTTGCAAGTAAGAAAGCACATTGATACTTCCCGTAGATCAAAGTCAAGAAGAGAGTTCAGCAAAGACAGAAAATAAGGAAGTGATAGAAAAACGGATCTGGCCATTTATGTGCCATCTCCAAGGTAAATAAGATATTACCTTATTGAATCCTTCTCTCAATTTGATACAACAGTAATACTACTAAGTCCATTCTATAACTAAATAAAGCAGAACCCTGAGAGATGAAGTACCCCATCCAGAGTGCATAATTAGTGACTGGCCGAGGTAGGATTTGAGTCCAGATGTGCTGATGGAAACTCTTATGCCTGGAAGCACTGAGTAAATGTCATACTTCCTTCTCCCAGGTGGCTGTGGGCAGTTAGGTCAAGTCAAGTGCCAGGGCAGAGATTGTCTCCGCCCTGCTCACCGTGTGCCTCACTCCTGCCCCTAATTCTCCTCTCATCCTCCTACAACGTCCATCTTGGTCATGAGCAAATCTTCTGTCACCAGCATGAGTGCATTCAACACCCCAAGGATTCTTCTCTCACTGCCAGTTTTATTGAGATATAATTGACATATAACATTGCGTTAAAGTGTACAACATAATGATTTGATATATGTATAAATTGTGAAATTATTACCACAATAAGATTAGTTAACATCCATCACCTCACATCGTTAACGATTTTCTTTCTGTGATGAGAACTTTTAAGATCTACTCTCTAAGCAACTTTCAAATATACAATACAGTATTGTGAACTATAGTCACCATGCTGTGCGTTACATCCCCAGGACTTATTTATCTTATAACTGGAAGTTTGTACCTTTTGACTACCTTCACCCATATCACCCAACCCCCATCCTCCACCTCTGGCAACCACCATCTTTTGCACTCTTTTATGCCCTTAATGTGTATTTACTCCTTTAATACAATAATTCTATGAAAAAATACCATTATTGTCCCCCATATTAAAGATGAGCAAACTAGGGAGCATAGCGTTTAGGTTATTTGCAAAGGTTCCATTACTAGTAAATAGCAGAGTTCAGATCTAACCCTCAAACTCCGGATCCAGAGACTCATTCCTTAACCACTAAACTGTCCTGTATAAACTGTCATGGCAAGCTGGATCAACAGTCCAAAACAACGTAACTGGATGTGTTGAAGAATAACCTCCGACCTCCACACAGCACTTTGCATGTGGTTTCACACAAACTCTTTCGATTTATGTTCCCTCACATGCAGCTCAGAACACTGTGCGGAGTTGTGAGGTTCTCAAACGGGAAGGTTCCTGCCCAAGAGCCACAGCTGGTGAGGAGCAGAGTCAGATTTTATCTCAGGACAGATTAGGGCCTATTATTTTCTTATCCATTCCCAGGGGATGTTAGTAAATAGATGCCAGGAAGGGTTAAATGAATAACAGTCCCCTAACCCCAATGAACCCAGCTAAGTATATTGCGCATGTTTGGTGCTAAAGTTTAAGAAGTACTGGAGTATCTTGTCTCTGGCCTGAATGCAACACGGCTCCTTAGAATCCTTGGGGTCTTAAAGACAAATACTGTATGATCTCACTTGTATGTGGAATGTAAAAAAAAAACTGAACACTGTTGAAAGTAACCCTTCACAGCCAATCTTGGAATCTCACTTTCAGAAATTTCTCTTCTAAATACATTTTGACCCAAATACATCTCCAGCTGTTCCAGCTACTGATGGTGTCCAATGTGGAATTTCTCCAAGAGAGTCTCATCCGACACATCCTGGGGACTTAGTGCTGAAGATGCTGCAGAGACATCTCAGGGAAGACGGTGTGGTGCGGGCTCCCTGGAGCTGGCCAGCATCCCCCAGTATCTCAGGGATCAGCAGATCTGCCCTCTAGAAATAACAGATGGGAAACCATCAGCTTTAGGTGGAAAGACATGAAGATGTCCCCATTATCCAGACTATGGCCTGAGTACGATCACAACCCAGAAAAAAAAAAAAATGGCGTTAGTGAACGAATATACCTTAAATTTTTTTTCTGTCAAATATGTTAGGATGGATTTGTATAAACACTTTACCAAATAAGATATGCGGGTGATGAAGAAGAATATGAACAGATGCTCAACATCATTAGTCCTTTGCAAAATGCCATTTAATACCATAATTAAACACCACCACACACCGATGAGAATAGTTAAAATTAAAAAGACTGAGCATACTGAGTTTTGGAGAGGACCCAGAGCAAATGGAACGCTCCTTCATTGTTTGTGGGAAAGTAAAATATTACAACCATTTTGGAAAACAGTTTAGCAGTTCCTTGAGAAGGTAAATATACACTTCCATGTGAGTGAGCCTTTCCATACCTAGCTATTTACATAAGAAAAATGAAAACAATACTAAAATTCACTCAGTATGTTTCAGATAGGCAAAAATTATACTTTGTTTTCCATAATTTCTCTCATCTCCCCTATTCATTATCCTATAGGAAAAACTACAAGTAAATAAACAAAAAACAAAATGACAACAATAGTTTTTGAAATAAAAAATGTATTTATTAAAATTAAAAAACATAATGGCATAGTGCCTGGTGTAAAGTAAGTGCTCACAGATTGGCGTACAAAGGTCCAGACTACTGTACAGTATAATTTCTCCTTTCTTTGCCAACACCTGCCATTCACTCTGGCTGTGCTCGACGAAGACTGCCTCTTACACACTTTGTGATGTCTGCACTACTTCAGGTTTTTTGAGAATTAACATCTGCTTCTCCCTTCTCTTAGTGCTAGAAGGACTATTGTGAATTGACAGATTCGACCTCTAAATGGATACACTGGGAGACAGGAGAATAGAGCTGGGGGTTTCAGGTAGTTCTTTACAAAGTCTAATTAATTGTTGGTCAGATATTTACTGCAGGGGAAGAAAGAAAAAATTTACCTAGTGAAAAGAAAATTTGCGTGTGGTGTAATGTAAAGAAAATGGCACTGGTAGACCCATGCCATCAGATTTCTTAGATAAACCTCTAACTTCTATGGGTCTCAGGTGATTTCTCTACGTGAGGTTGGCCAGTTATGAGAGGATAGGAGGCTTGGTCCAGTTACTCTTTGAAGTCATTCCCCTACCTGGGACCCTATGGGAAAGGTCTAGAAGTAATATGTCTTAGGGTGGACAGTGGGTATTCCTCTGTTACTATGTACTCTTCAGCTCCCCTGAAAAGGAAAATAGGTCTATGGTAAGATCAACCAAGAAGTACTTAAAGGATTCCTGCAAAGTGGTCCCTTAAAAATCCCAGGTCCTTCCATAGCTTCCTCCCCTCACCTGGGGCAGCTGGAGCTCTAACGGATTCACCTGGAATCTCAGTCCCATCTTCTCATGCCCTATGTCTATCCTCTGCTTTGCGCTGTTTCCACGTTCGTCTGATGTCTGTTCCACTGCCTCCTACCTGACTGCTTTCTTTCCATCTGCCCCCTTAAGCCTGATGGGTAGCTGGCAGGTTACTTCTCAGTAATTCCAGGGGTCCCAGCTCATGGTCAACCTCCTTTAGCACTTCACAGTGAGCCCCAGGGATTTGTCATCATCTGTCATCTTGGTCCTGGACCAGAATACCAGATCCAACTTACTTGAAACGGGTATCAGAAACTTAGCTTCAAGGGATGGAGATGAAATTTGGCTTTCTAGGGCCGGCCCCATGGCTTAGTGGTTAAGTGAGCACGCTCCGATGCTGGTGGCCCGGGTTCGGATACTGGGTGCGCACCGACGCAGCGCTTGTCCGGCCATGCTGAGGCCGCATCCCACATACAGCAACTAGAAGGATGTGCAACTACGACATACAACTGTCTACTGGGTGCTTTCGGGGGAAAAAAAAAGGAGGAGGATTGGCAATAGATGTTAGCTCAGAGCCGGTCTTCCTCAGCAAAAAGAGGAGGATTAGCATGGATGTTAGCTCAGGGCTGATCTTCCTCACAAAAAAAAAAAAAATTTGGCTTGTTATAGTCCAAACACTTAGAATGATCCTCAGATAATTATAGGAAGGTTGATGAACATGGCTGGAAAAAAATTACATTTCTAGCCTCATCATGAGCTACTCACCTCACTGAATCTTCCTCCTCTATGTATCTTGTTCTGGCTCTAAGAACTTTAGTGCTCGGTCCCTTGCTATCTACCCTAACTGTCACCACTCTGGCTGCCACTCTCAGCCCTGCCAATTTGTCCTTATCACTTCAGCCCACACAGGCAGTGCTCATTGTCATGTTATCATGACATAGCTCGTGTGCTTCTACCTGGAGAAAATGTCCATACGCCAAATGAGCGTATGATTTTAAAGACTGCTGTCTATGAAAGAAATTATTGATGTGTAGAGCTTGAAGGTTATTGATGGGGGAGGTAGGTGAGCAAATTTGCATAGCAGAACTCAAGGATCCTTTGAGAAAACGTCTCCAAAAGCCCAGCCCTTTCATCCCAAGATTCAGTTATTTAAACTTGATTAATTGTCTTAGCGTGGTGCTTGATACAACGTAAGACAGCCCAGGGATAATAACAACAATATTTACAAACAAAATTGTTAATTAAATATAAATGTCTCTTTTTGGTTTGAATTAGTCCATTTATACAAATATGCCAATTATATGTGTTGATTTACTTTGAAGTAAGAAGATGAATACGCGGATCTAAAAACAAATTTCACGTGACTGGGATCACTATTATGAATTAGAATTTGGTTTTTTTGCCTCACTTATACTTTTGTTTCTTTGTTTTTCAATGGGCAGGACATCAAAATGTTCTTTCTTTTAAAGTCCTGCCTTCTTCCCAGCTAGACGTCATGGAAGGGAGACCAACATACAGTCTCTAAGCCAGTATTTGACCTACACCCGGTAGATGACAGTAGAACACCAAGCTTACATATATTTGGTTAAGTCAATTCCAGACTCCAAAGCTGAGGGCCTGGAGTGGAGGGAAGGAATGTTGCCTAAAATCTTTATTCTCTCATTGTTTTAGCTTGATCCAGTCCAGCACTGGATAATGAATCACCAAAGAAAGGCCATTAAAAGCCTACAGGAACAGACGGAGAGCATGCCGTGATGAAGTAACCCCTGCTGCTTATACGCAGCTCAGACCTAACATGACTCTCCTGCCTTCTTGCTTAAAGGCTGGCGGGGAGCCATCCAAAAGGGATAGTCTATGTGGCACTCACGTAGATTTTCTAGTTGTTTCCTTAATTGTAAGTGTACCTTGCTGCAGTTGCAATATAAGTCTTGAAAAACATGTCAGAATCTATAATGATTAATGATGGCAACAATATCATCATCATTCAAAAAGGTTTTGCATTCCAGATGAGAACTGTCTTAGGAGCCAGTTTACAAGCTAGACAAAAATATCAAAGTCGTTGCTTTACATGCTTCATATTAAAATGAGAATTGTTTAATTCAAGTTGATTACCATCTTATTGACCACATGTCTCCTCCATATTTCCCATGATTAGATTTGGACTATGTGGCACTAATTTAGCATCCAACCTACTGCCATTCTAAGAGCATTCAAAATTAATACATTTTTATTTTCTAACATAAGGAGTCAATTTCTATTCACTAGCTTTTAGACTTTCTTATCTGTTTATATGTGAACGTAAATTCACAAGCGTGTCTACTCATATCATGTCTCTCATACACACTTACTAGGCTGACTAAAAGCGACAGTCCCAGTAAGAACTGGTAGTGAATAATAAAATCAATTAAAGTTAGTGAAATACTTCAAAAAATAATTTTTAAAGTATTATGCAATTTTTCATTCAAAAGTTAAGAGAAAATTTAAATTGCTTTTAAAAATATATTATCTTTAAATTAATGACAGTTGGACAACTGGAGAATTATTATTGGAGATAACAAGCGTCAACAAAATAAAAGTAATGTAAAAAGTAAAGCATAAGCCAATAAATTTGAGAACCAAACACATAATGGTTTAGGTAATAAATATAAACTGCTTAAGTAAGTACATACTTATCAATAGCTACTTTAAAAGTCAATGGACTAAATGCTCCAGTTAAAAGGCATAGGGTGGCTGACTGGATAAAAAAACAAGACCCATATATATGCTGCATACAAGAGACACACTTCAGACCTAAAGACACTCACAAACTGAAAGTGAAGGGATGGAAAAAGATACTCCACACAAATGGCAATGAAAAGAAAGCTGGGGTAGCAGTACTCATATCAGACAAAATAGACTTTAAAACAAAAACTGTAAAAAGAGACAAAGAGGGGCATTACATAATGATCAAGGGAAGAATCCAACAAGAGGATATAACACTTGCAAATATCTACGCACCCAATGTAGGTGCACCTAAATATATAAAGCAATTATTAACAGACATAAAAACAGAAATAGACAGTAACACAATAATAGTAGGGGACTTTAACACTCCACTTACACCAACGGATAGATCATCCAAACAGAAGATCAATAAGGAAACATTGGCCTTAAACGACACACTAGAACAGATGGACCTACTAGATATATACAGAGCATTCCATCCAAAAACCGAAGAATACACATTCTTTTCAAATACACATGGAACATTCTCCAGGATTGATCACATATTAGGCCACAAAACAAGTCTCCATAAATTTAAGAAGATTGAAATAATACCAAGCATCTTTTCTGACCACAGAGGTATGAAACTAGAAATCAACTATAGGAAGAAAATCAGAAAAGCCACAAATACGTGGAGATTAAACAAAATGCTACTGAACAACGACTGGGTTAACGAAGAAATCAAAGAAGAAATCAAAAAATACCTGGAGACAAATGTAAATGAAAATACGACATGCCAGAATTTATGGGATACAGCAAAAGCGGTTCTAAGAGGGAAGTTTATAGCGATACAGGCCTATCTCAACAAACAAGAAAAACCTCAAATAAACAATCTAACAATGCATCTAAAGGAACTGGAAAAAGAAGAACAAACCAAACCCAAAATCAGTAGAAGAAGGGAAATAATAAAAATCAGAACAGAAATAAATGAAATAGAGACCCAAAAAGCAATAGAAAAAATTAATAAAACCAAGAGCTGGTTCTTTGAAAAGGTCAACAAAATTGACAAATCTTTAGCTAGACTCACCAAGAAAAAAAGAGAGAAGGCACAAATAAGTAAAATCAGAAATGAAAGAGGAGAGGTTACAACAGACACCTCGGAAATACAAGAGATCATAAGAGAATACTATGAAAAACTATATGCCAACCAATTCGAGAAACTGGAAGAAATGGATAAATTCTTAGAATCAAACAACCTTCCAAAACTGGATCAAGAAGAAGTAGAGAATTTGAATAGACCAATCACCAGTAAGGAGATCGAAACAGTAATCACAAACCTCCCCAAAAATAAAAGTCCAGGACCAGACTGCTTCCCTGGTGAATTCTACCAAACATACAAAGAAGACTTAATACCTATCCTTCTCAAACTCTTCCAAAAAATTGAGGAGGGGAGGAAGCTCCCTAACTCATTCTACAAAGCTGACATTACCCTGATACCAAAACCAGACAAGGACAACACAAAAAAAGAAAATTACAGGCCAATATCACTGATGAACATGGATGCAAAAATCCTCAACAAAATACTAGCAAATCGCATACAACAATATGTTAAAAAGATTATACGCCATGATCAAGTGGGATTTATTCCAGGGATGCAGGGATGGTTTAACATTCGCAAATCAATCAACGTAATACACCACATCAATAAAATGAAGAATAAAAATCACATGATCATCTCAATAGATGCAGAGAAAGCATTTGACAAGATACAGCATCCATTTATGATAAAAACTCTGAATAAAATAGGTATAGAAGGAAAGTATCTCAACATAATAAAGACCATATATGAGAAACCCACAGCTAATATCATCCTCAATGGTGAAAAACTGAAAGCCATCTCTCTAAGAACAGGAACCAGACAAGGATGCCCACTGTCACCACTCCTATTTAACATAGTACTGGAAGTCCTAGCCAGAGCAATCAGGCAAGAGAAAGAAATAAAAGGGATCCAAATTGGAAAGGAAGAAGTGAAACTGTCACTATTTGCAGATGACATGATTTTATATATAGAAAACCCTAAAGAATCCACCAGAAAACTTTTAGAAGTAATAAACGAATATGGTAAAGTTGCAGGATACAAAATCAACATACAAAAGTCAGTTGCATTTCTGTACACTAACAACGAAGTAGCAGAAAGAGAAATTAAGAATACCATCCCATTTACAATTGCAACAAAAAGAATAAAATATCTAGGAATAAACTTAACCAAAGAGGTGAAAGCTCTGTACACAGAAAACTATAAAACATTTCTGAAAGAAATTGAAGAAGACACAAAGAAATGGAAAGATATTCCGTGCTCTTGGAGTGGAAGAATTAACATAGTTAAAACGTCCATACTTCCTAAAGCCATCTATAGATTCAATGCAATCCCTATCAAAGTTCCAACAACATTTTTCACAGAAATAGAACAAAGAATCCTAAAATTTATATGGAACAACAAAAGACCCCGAATAGCTAAAGGAATCCTGAGAAAAAAGAACAAAGCTGGAGGTATCACACTCCCTGATTTCAAAATATACTACAAAGCTATAGTAACCAAAATAGCATGGTACTGGCACTAAAACAGACACACAGATCAATGGAATAGAATCGAAAGCCCAGAAATAAACCCACACATCTATGGACAGCTAATCTTTGACAAAGGAGCCAAGAACATACAATGGGGAAAAGAATGTCTCTTCAACAAATGGTGTTGGGAAAACTGGATAGCCATATGCAAAAAAAATGAAAGTAGACCCTTACCTTACACCATACACAAAAATTTACTCCAAATGGATTAAAGACTGGAATGTAAGACCTGAAACTGTGAAACTTCTAGAAGAAAACATAGGCAGTACGCTCTTCGACATCGGTCTTAGCAACATCTTTTCAAACACCACATCTGACCGGGCAAGAGAAACAATAGAAAAAATAAACAAATGGGACTACATCAAACTAAAAAGCTTCTGCACAGCAAAGGAAACCATCAACAAAACGAAAAGACAACCTAACAATTGGGAGAAGATATTTGCAAACCATACTTCTGATAAGGGCTTAATCTCCAAAATATATAAAGAACTCATGCATCTCAACAACAAAAAAACTACCAACCCAATTAAAAAATGGGCAAAAGACCTGAACAGACATTTCTCCAAAGAAGATATACAGATGGCCAACAGACACATGAAAAGATGTTCAAAATCACTATCAGGGAAATGCAAATCAAAACTACAAGGAGATATCACTTCAGGCCCGTCAGACTGGCTATAATTAACAAGACAGGAAACAACATGTGTTGGAGAGGATGTGGAGAGAAGGGAACTCTCATACACTGCTGGTGGGAGTGCAAACTGGTGCAGCCACTATGGAAAACAGTATGGAGATTCCTCAAAAAATCAAGCATAGAACTACCATATGATCCAGCTATTCCACTGTTGGGTATTTATCCAAAGAACTTGAAAAGACCAATCTGTAAAGGTACATGCACCCCTGTGTTCATTGCAGCGTTATTCACAATAGCCAAGACTTGGAAGCAACCTAAGTGCCCATCAAGGGACAAATGGATAAAGAAGCTGTGGTATATATACACAATGGAATACTACTCAGCCATAAGAAACGATGAAATCCAGCCATTTGTGACAACATGGATGGACATTGAGGGTATCATGCCAAGTGAAATAAGTCAGAGGGAGAAGGTCAAATACCGTATGATTTCCTTCATTAAGTAGTAGATAATAACAACAATAAACAAACACATAGGGACAGAGATTGGATTGGTGGTTACCAGAGGGGAAGGGGGAAGGGAGGAGGGTGAAAGGGATAATTCGGTACATGTGTGTGGTGATGGGTTGTAGTTAGTATTTTGGTGGTGAACATGATGTAATCTATGGAGAAATAGAAGTACAATGATGTACACCTGAAATTTTTACAATGTCATAAACCAATGTTACTGCAATAAACAAAAAATTAAAAAAATAAATAAATAAATATAAACTGCTTAAACTTTCCTATTAAAAGAAAAAACTTAATTCGTTTAAAACACAAACCCTATTGTTACTTTGTATGGGGAGAAAAGCTTAAAATCAAATAATTAACAGTAAACAGTAAAAGCAAAGATGGACAAAGACAAAGCAAGAAAATACAATGATTAGAGATAGCAATATTAATATCGATGAGATTTTGATAATGATTAATATCAATATTGATATCTAAGAGAATTCAATGAATGTGTTGATTTTGAGAAAGAGGGTCAATATACATAGGAAGCCAATACAATACATAATTAAATTAAAAAGGTATGGAACTAAAATTCAAATAATATAAAACATCAAGCTGAAAATTTTAGCAGTAGATAGATATGTGACCAGAAACATGATGGTAGCAGTGAAATTTCAGCACAATGCTATTAGTTTATTAAAATAATACAGAAAAATTACAAGGACAAAAAGAATTGGAAAACATGATTTAAAAGAGTAAATTAGTGGCTAAGACTCTGGGGCACTATAATATAGAATCGGAAATATAACTTTTTCAAATACTTATAAATCATTCACAAAAATCAAAATATGTTAGACTATAAAATATCAATAATTCCTCCAGAGCAAAAACACTATAAGTTGTATGCTCAGATCAGAATGCCGGAAATTAACTTTAAAATAGTCTATAAACCAATCACTTTGATATTTAAAATCATGCTGATAAATTATAGTCAAGTCAGAAAGAAAAAAGAAAATGGGAGATTAGTAAGTAATGGGAATTAAAGCACTATTCTTAAAATTTGCAGAAGCAGTCTAAGTTACACACTGAAGTAAACTCATAGCTTTATCAAATATATGAATTGAAAATAAACTGGTCTCATTCATTCAAGTCAGTAAAAGAATTCTAAATACTAGAAAATATATTTATATAAGGCATCGTTTATCACACCAGAGATCGATCAGTGGTAGTTTCTTAAGCATTAGTTGCAAGGAGGAGTCTAAAACTAAAACAATGAATTTTTAAAATTCTGTTATATAAAAACCTATCAATCTGACTTACTCTTTGAATAGGTCTCTCTTACCTATGCATGATTTTGTAATATATGCATTGGTCATTTGGAAAATATTCGTTCACAGACATATTCAGACCTTACAAATCTATATATACTTCAATTTCTATAATCAAGTAATTCATTTGTTAATATCACCACTGTTGTCATCACAAAAGTCTTTAAGTATTGGGAAGTTTTCAAGTTCACAGTGGTAGATGTTTCAAAGTTCTGATTTTCTACTGAAAGCTCAACTGTTATCACTGGGCAACAAATGTTTTCCTTGAAGTGACAAGCTCACCGTATAAATGTCTTGAGAAAATGTCTGTCAAATGTCCGAGTCTGAGTAACCATAGTTTGTCTGTCTGTCATTCTTGCAAATAAAAATGGATTCTGTGAAAAGAGTGGCTAGTTTAGCTTACAACTCCAATGATCATATAAGTGCTTTTCCTCAAAACAATCACCGTGCAGGCAGCAGAAGTGCTTGTCACACAGAATTTTAAAAAGACTAGCACAGAGAAAATTAAAAGGTGTGTGTTCAAAAGTAAAGGTTTAATAAAATTAATAAACTTACTATTTCATCAGGGACATTCTTAAGTGAAACTGGTATTTTTTTTACTTCAAGTATATTACAGTGAAAAATATAATTACTAGTCCATTTTGGTGCCACTCCCTTGACTGACACGTAGCCACCAGCAGTTTTACCCACCACTGTTTTTGCACCATCAGTGTAACTTGTTAATGTGGTGAAAAAGGCAAATAACATCTTAATATTATTATAAAAATAATTTTGACCTCGTGGATCCCCTTAAAGTGTGTTGGGGACCCCTAGGGACCCACAAAGCACACTTTGAGTACTGCTGCTCTAATGAATTTCCCTGCGCCTGCCCTGGTCAAGCCACTCTCTAGTTTACAATCCTAAAGGAACTTTCCTCAGCTTTCAAGGTAAAGTCTAACATCGCTAACATAGTCAGTCATCCGGCCTCTTTCCATTTCTCCAGCCTCGCTACACGCCATACTCCCATCGGTCAGTGGAGTCCACCCACTCTGCTCTTTTTCGCTTCTTTAAATCTACCTTTCCTGACAAAGGTGCACGCTCTGCAGTTTTTTTTTACTCTGGGGGATTTTGCCCTCCACATGATACTTAACAAACTCCTACTCATCCTTGAAGTCTCATACTTCATATGACTTCCCTGGGGAAAACTGAAGGGTAGTCTAAATGATACTCACTGCCATGCATCTTTTCCTCCTCCTCTGTGGCCCAGATCCCAAATGTAAATATGTAATTACATCATAACTACTTCTTTAATGGCTCTGTCATTTGCTCCAATGTGAGCTCCATAAGGACAGGAACACATCTCATACTCTAGACTCTACCCCCAAGGCCAGTGAATGAACGGATGAACTGTACAACATACTTTTATATTTAGTCCACAGTATTAGGACTTTGGGGAAGATTTTTTCTTTAAAAAAAGAAGAGAAATGTAATAAAATACATTTAATATGTAAAAAGGTAACATATTTATTAAAGAAGAGAATGTGAACATATAAAAATAGAACAGATAAATACCAACACCACAAAAATGAATAGATAGATTAATATGAATAAATAAATAAATAAATATTTTATAACATGAGGTTCGGCTACAGGGCACCAGTAACATTTCCTCTAATTCTGAAAATAGTTGAACATAGATATGCTTAATATTACTGATAAAAATATGCCAAATATGATTCTAATTATTTTATAGCTGAAGCAAAAAATAACACTTTTGGAAATGACTGAACAATTAAGAGTCTGAGCGAGGACATTCGTCACTGAGAATCAGGTTCCTTCTCACTTCCTGAGTTTTCTTATGAGCTCGTTGATGAAGAGAAAGTGCCTCCTGATTTCCACTCTGACAATCTCCCAGGCACAGTCACTGTATTTCTTCTCTTTCAGGTACAGATGGAGTCCCCGGAAGTACCTCTTCACGGCCAGTGTAGGCCCACAGTTCCCAAGGCAGATTCTTCCTCTCCCGTCTCCTGCTCCAAACAGGTGTCCAGGTCTTCCAGCTGCCGATGGAGTCCAGTGCAGAGGTTGTCCAGGAGGGTCGTGTTCCAGGCAGCAGAGGAGCGCTCTGTGTGGAAGAGGTCGAAGATCTGCTGGAGCATCTCGTGGAGGACAGAGATGGCCTGGGCCTTCTAGAATTGGCTGCCATCCAGCTTCTCCTGGGGGAATTTGAAGTCGCTCCTGTACTTCAGACAGGAAAGAAGAGAGATTGTCTTCATTTGGTCCAGAGCTGTGAAGGTCTCCTGCTTTCTCAAGTCAAGGCTCTGAGGCAGGTAACAGCTAGTGGAGGAGATGGGGCTGGAGAAGATCATCACAAATGCCATCAGTGAAGAGATTGAAAAAGCCATTGGTAAGTTCCAAGAAGATGGTCTTCTGATTGAGATGGGAGATTGTGAGCTTTGGTCTAGCTTCTCTGAGCATCTTCTGTCTGTGTGCCTCTTAAATATTGAGCACAAGAGATTTCATTTTCTGAATTTTCCCCAGATCTTTGTACTTCCCCATTTTGGACTTTCCTTTCTCTTCAAGAGCCTGGAAAGTTGTCATTACTTTCAACTCTTTCTGTATTCTTACAATTGAAGTGTAATTTATTCAATAAAAGATTAGAAGTCCTAATTCAAGGGAACGCTTATCCTCTTAGCAAAAATCAACTTTGAACTAATGAGAGAACTATCTGGGTCTTTCTTCCTGATGTTCAGAACGACTTGTAAGGAGACTCTGCTAGGTTGCTTTTTTAAATCTTCTTTCTGCCCCCCACTCGATGTCCTTCTTGGAAGTGTTGATCAAGTGTGAAAGATACCTCATTTTTATATGCATAGATCTCACCTTATTCTCTGCTGCAAAACATTCAGTTTATCAAATTTGGTTTTATTTACTCTACTTAATTGAGAAAGTACTGCATATTTACTATGTGCCAATCATTAGACTGAGCTCACGCTGTACCAAGATGATTGTACCTCCAATTCTGCCCTCAAGAGAAGTAAAGTGCAACCACTACAACCGTCCAGATGTTCAAGCAGTTAGAATGTGTCTTTGCTGCTCGTGGCAGACTTTTTGTCCTAGCCGAGGCCATTGTCCTAGCTCTGTCGAAATAATAGTTAAGCAACCATTTTTTTCTTTGCTAATTTTACGTAATTTTAAAATTCTTACCTCTTCTTTTGCATTTGTCTTTTCACTTTATAAAAGTTTACCTAATGCTTCTGCAATCTTTTCTATTTCCACTTTGAGGTTTATTGCAAAAAAAAAGGAAGAGAAAATGTAAGGGAAAAGAAGAGAGAACATATTTCCTGTATGATTTTCAAGACTCAGAACTTTCCTCCCTCTTTTAACATTCCTAGAAAGTAAAAGTAAGCAGTCAAGAAAAAAGAATGTACAAGGGAAATTGGAAAGTAAACACTGAAAATGAAAAAAAGAAGTGACATCTTCTCTATCTAAACCACAAAATGTCACTTAACTACACAAGTCAGGGATTCAGAGCTCTACAGAGTAACAGGTTTCAAACCAGCCCGTGTGAGACTGATGCAGCTGCAGACAGGTCCAGAGGAGGGCAGCTGGCTCTTCAAGGCAGGCCGTTACCTAAAGGGCTAGTTTTCAGCTTTGCTAAATCAGAGAATCTAGCCATTTATTTATTTATGTGTCTGTTTACTTTGTTCACAATCCACAGAGATGATCAGATTCCAAGGATTTAATGATACCAACTCACACTCAAAAGAGACTGGCTTACAGACTGGATGGCCATTTTATTAAGGTTTGTGAGGTCAGCTGTTACCTGAAGGCTAATAGACGTGAGTCATGTGGACAGGGCACTCCCTGTCACGTGAAAGCAGACTCCTGTTCACATAAGAGATGAGATTAGAAATAAAAATGTTTCTTAGTGAGCTGAGAATTCAAGGAAGGGAAGCAGATTATTTCAGAGAAACTTCCATCCAGTTCCAATAGTTGGACGGTTAGTTTTCTCGATTGTGGGAACAGCTAACAGATGTCGAGTGCTTGTTTTGTCCACGCATCATTGTAGGTACGTTACGTCATCCAATCTTCACAACAACCCAATGAAATAGATATGATTGTCATTTCCATATAACAGAGGAGAAAACTGAGGTGCCCAAAATCACACAGCCAGTGCTGGCTGCAGCTGTGACATGGCCCCAGACCTAGCCCCAGAGTCCACGTCCTAGCCACTAGATTGGGCTGTCTCCTCCTACAACGTTCTTCTTGTCTTAGATAAACACTTAGCAAGTTCTCACTCTCCAATTTCCATTTGTCTTCATCACCCAAAAGCACCATTCGCTCCTTCCAGACACATTACAGTACACTTGAAGGGGCTCTAGCGCCCTTTTCACTTGCTAAGTTCCAGTCCTGCCTTTCACATGACCTGTTTTGTTGAGCTCTACTATTTCTTTGAAACTTCCTATTCTCATCTGAGATATTTTCAGAAATTATCCAGGAGGTTAAAGCATCCACTTAAAATTTATTCTTACTGTCTTTGTTTATAGAAGACTACCATTTTCTGACACAGTCCCCCCAAAATTTTATGTCTACTCCCTCATTGGCACACATAGTCATTTTTGTACTTGCTATGGGACAGAGAGCCCTCTGTGTGCCTCCTCTGTGACAGACACCTTGCTAGACAGTCGAGATAGGGCACTACTGTCCTCAAGGAGCTTACAGTCTGTTAGGGTAGTCAAATGTTAAACAAATAATTAGATGGATTATGTAATTATAGGCATACAGAGTGTAGCTAAAGGAGAGCGCTTCAGGTTAATGAGGAGTAACGTGGAGGCAGAACAGTATAGCGCTAAATACCACTTATGGAATAAATCGAGGCTTTCACCAAGTTAAGCAACCACTCTGAGTTTTCTGTTTCCTCATTTGCAAAATGTAGATAATTATAGTAATTATCTCATAGGGAAGCTGTGAAGATTAAGTGAAACAATGTCTGTAAAACACTTTGCTGAGAGCCTGTATAATAAAAGATTGCTGCCATTAATATTATTAAAAATAATCTGTATATTACAGATTCAATGAAGACATGTGATGATTAACTTTGAATGCAGCCCAATTATCCCTGAGCATGTTGTAGGATAGCACTTGTCAATGGAATATCTAAAGAGATGAGATTATCTGCATTACTGCATAATGACTGAGGCAGAGTTTTTACCGGGGAAGGTTCTATTTGGTAGAGAACAGAGAGAATCACACACAGGCAAACTTGACCCTTTTAGGGAAACCAGCACCTAGCAAAGTGCCTGGCAGACCATAAGTGCACCATAATTTATTTTTAACAAATCTTATCTGCGAAACAATGTCTTCGGTGATTTTGAGACGAACTCAGAGGATATCTTTAAGATACATATACAGTTGAAATCTTTTGAAGAAGGAGGAAAAGTGTAAATAAGGAAAAAATCAGAAAAATCAGGAAAAAGAAGAAAAATCTCATCTTTTATAAGCACTTTTATATTTCCTGCTGACTTTGAAAAGCCACCATTGACTGTATTAGTATTTCTTCCTTCTCTGCCTTAATCTAGGCTTTTCTCCCCAAGAACTTTCTAGGAGGTCTGGAAACTATGTTATAATACTATGTGGATATTGTAATGGCATGTGTGATTTGGAGTCCCTCGTCTAGGCACTCATATCAATAAGCGCACATTTTTAATTGACTTGGTAAAAAAAAAAAGTAGAAAGGGAAAGGAAAGGACAAAAAATGGAAAAACCCAGAAAATGAAAGTTTCTATACTCACTATTTAAAAGGTACTCATTGCCAAAAGTCCTCAGAACTTGCTGCGACTTCCCCTTCAGGTGTTCTTGCAGAATCCTCCAGCTTCCCAATGGCCCTCCCAGTCTCTGTGCTGCTGGCCCTGGTGATGCTGTGCTCCAGCCCCGCCTGCCCTCTGGGCTGTGACCTGCCTCTGAGCCATGGCCATCAGGAAGCCTTCACACTTTTGAGTCAAATGGAGAGAATCTCCATTCGGTCGTGTCTGAAGGACAGGGTTGACTTCAGATTTCCGCAGATGCTTGTGGATGGGCACCAGCTTGAGAAGACGCAAGCCGCGGCTGTCGTGCACGAGACGCTCCAACAGATCTTCCACCTCTTCAGCACCAGCGGCTCTCCTGCGGCTTGGGATGAGACCCTCCTGGACCAGTTCCTCGTTGGACTTTATCAGCAGCTGGATGACCTGGAGACATGCTTGGGGAAGGAGACGAAGGTGCAACAGTCACCCCTGGGAAGTGAGAACTCCAGGCTGGCTGTGAAGAGGTACTTCCACAGAATCAGTCTGTATCTGAAAGAGAAAGAGCACAGCGCCTGCGCCTGGGAGGTGGTCAGGGTGGAAATCAGAAGGTGCTTCCTCTTCATGAACAAGCTCACAGGAAAACTCGGGAAATAAAGAAGACACTGAGTCTGAAAACAGTTCATCTGGCCAACTAAATGGCTATCTTCTAAGACTCAAAGTGCAATCTGCATCCCTATTTTTATGCCAGATGAAAAATAAGTAATAGCCAATGCATGGGATTATCATAAAATTATATTAAGTGTTGTAAGTTACAAGAAGTTGTTTAGAACAGAGAAATGCACAATCCGTTTGCTTTAGCTGAAAAAACTTTTGTAAATTTATTTATTTAAATTATTTGTAATATTTATGCTATTCATAGTATTTAAATATTTGTTGTTCATGACACTTGTTTAGTATTATACTTTGTCCACAACTGCTGTTCATATTTAAGTTATGGGAAATAAAAGCAATTTTTAAAAACCAATGTTGCTTGCACAGACTTTTTGAATAAAAACCTCACCCTAAGCCTGATCCCACTAAGTAACCTAAGCAAGGTTCCTGAGTGAAGAGGAAATAGGTGGAGCCCAGCACGGGTCACTGCACAGTGGACATCTTGAGGAGGGATTGAATACGATTCCCTAAGACATAGCTTAGAGGTGGAAGGGAGATCTGAGGACAAAAGCCCAGGGCATGGACACCATTACCCGCTTGGGGCCTCCAACAACTGGAGATGCTTCAAGGTTTAGCGAACCACCTAAACCAAGAGAAGTCAATCTAGACATGTGGACACTGGAGAATCTTGGAGAAGGCTGAGGAAGGGAGGGTGAGTAAGTTTTCGACACTTGACCACTCCTGATGTCTTATTTCTTATTCTTATATTCTAAATATTTCAAGCACAGAATAGAAGGAATTATCCCTCTAATCAAAATTAATTTAATCATAATGCACATTGAAATATGCTTTTATTTTCCACGATGGCTCCATATTTATTATTTTATTTGACTCTCAAAACTCCCCTCTGCCAATTAATTGTAATTTTTTTTATTATCACTATTCTTATTCACTTAACAAATATTGTTTGAGCTCCTACATTGTAATATATACTAGGTGTGATGCTAGGTGCTAGAGTACAAAGTTGAATGAGATTATACCCTGTACTCAAGTTGTTTATAGTCTTCTAGACAGCTGGCCTAAGGAGAAGAAAAGTGAGGTTAGCAAGTGTTATATCTCTGAAAAATAAAGAGAATGGACACACTAGCACCTCTCAGACGCAGAATCATTAGTATTAAATCTGAAATGGATTCTGATTAGTGTCTGGCAGAATTTTGTGTCAAATCTTGATTAGATGGGAGAAGATACCAGGAAGCAAACGACCGTTCACCAGACTGCGAGGAGACATCAAAGAATCCAAGGACAGGGCCGGCCCTGTGGCTCAGCAGTTAAGTGCGCGCGCTCCGCTGCTGGCAGCCCGGGTTCAGATCCTCCGTGCGCGACGCACCGCTTTTCCGGCCACGCTGGGGCCACGTCCCACATGCAGCAACTAGAAGGATGTGCAGCTATGACATACAACAATCTACTAGGGGGCTTTGGGGGGAAAATAAATAAAATCTTAAAAAAAAAAAAAGAATCCAAGGACAGGGGTCAGTAAGTGCCAATACAGGTGACTGATGGTGACCACCCTATAAAAATGAAGGACACGTGACATCCAAATTGGCAAGGAAGAAATAAAACTCTCTATTCACGAATGACGTGATCTTAATTTAGAAAATTTTAAAGAATCCACACACACAAAACTATTAGAGCTAATAAACGAATTTAGCAAAGTTACAAGATACAAGATCAACATGCAAAAACTAGGTTGTGTTTCTATAAACTAGCAATGAATAATCCAAAAAGGAAATTAAGAAAAAATATTCTATTTATAATAAAATCAAAAAGAATCGAATTCTTAGGAATAAGTTTAACTAAGGAGGCACAAGATTGTAACGGAAAACTACAATACATTGCTAAAACAAATTAAAGAATACTGTATTAGTCAGTTCAAGCAGCCATAACGAGATATCACAGACTGAGTGGCTTAAACAACAGAAATTATTTTCTCACAGTTCTGAGAGCTAGAAGTTCAAGAGCAAGGTGTGATTAGGGTTGGTTTCTGGTGAGGCCTCTCTTCCCGGCAGGTAGAGAGCCACCTTCTTGCTGTGTCTTCACATAGGTTTCCCTCTGTGAACACAGAAAGAGAGAGACCTCTGGTGTCTCTCCTCTTCTTCTAAGGACACCAAACCTATCAGATTCGGGCCCCATCTCATTTACCCTTAATTACTTCCTCAAAGGCCCTATCTCCAAATAAGTCACTTTAGGGATTAGGGCTTCAACATATAACGTTTGAGGTAACACAATTCGGTACATAACAGAGACCTAAATAAATGAAAGGACATCCCATATTTATGAATTCAAAGATTTAAGATTATTTAGAAGGCAGTACTGCCCAAAGCAATCTACAGATTCAATGCAATCCCTCACTAAATCCCAATGGCCAGTTTTGCAGAAATGGAAAAGCCAATCCTAAAATTCATGTGGAATTGCAAGGGACTCCAATAGCCAAAACAATCTTAAAAAAATAAGAGCAAACTTGGAAGGTTCACATTCCTGATTTCAAAAGATACTACAAACTACAGTTATCCAAACAGTGTGATACTGGCAGAAAGGTAGACAAATAGGCCAATGGAATAGAATTGAGAATCCAGAAATAGAGCTATACATCTATGGTCAATTGATTTTTGACAAGGGTACCAAGACCGTTCAATGGGGAAAGAATGGTCTCTCCAACAAATGGTGCTGGGACAATTGGATATTCACATCGCAAAAGAATGAAGTTGGATCTTAACCTTGTACCATACTGAAAAAATTCCAAAATGGATCAAAGATCTAAATGTAAAAACTAAGTCTACAAAACTCTTAGAAGAAAACATACGGATAAATCTCCATGTCCTTGGTTTTGCCAATGGATTCTTAGGTAATACACTGAAAGCATAAGCAACAAAAGAAAAAAATAGATAAATTGGACTTAAAAGATTTTGTGCATCAAAGGACATTATCAAGAAAGACAAAAGGCAATCTGCAGAATGGGAGAAATACTTGCAAATAATGTATCTAATAAAGGTCTAGTATGCAGAATATATAAAGAACTCTTACAACTGAACAATAAAAAGGCAAACAAGTTACTTAAAAAATGGACAAAGGAGTTGAATAGATGTTCAAGATGGGCCCCTGAAGATCAGGAGACAGGCCCCTGAAGATACAGAAATGACCAACAAAACCATGAAAAGGTGCTCGACATCATTAATCATTAGGGACTTGCAAATAAAAACTGTAATAAGATACCACCTCACATCCACTAAGATGGTTGTAATCAAATAAACGGAAAATAACTCCAAGTGCTGGTGAGGATATAGAGAAATTGGAACCCTCATACATTGTTGGTGAGAATGTAAAATGTTTCAGCTTCTGTGGCAAACAGTTTGTTGGTTCCTGAGAAAGTTAGGCATAAAATTACCATATGATCCAGAATGGTATGGATCACATGGTAATTTTTTGTGGTATATAAATTTTTGTGTTATGAAAATGTTCACTTCTAGGTTATATACCACAAAAGAATTGAAAAGAAATATTCAAACAAATACTTGTATTTAAATGTTCTCAACAGCACTATTCACAATAGCCAAAAAGTGGAAACGATCTAGTGCCCATTGATGGATGAATGGATAAACAAATGGTGGTATACCCATATAATGGAATATTATTCAGCCATAAAAAGGAGTGAAGTACTGGCACTCGCTGCAATGGGAATGGACCTTGAAAACATTATGCAAAGTGATGGAAGCCAGACACAAAAAGTCACTAACTGTATGATTCCATTTATATGAAACATACAAAATACGCAAATTCGTAGAACCAGGAGGAAGACTGTGGTTGCCGGGGTCTGGGGAGGATGAGGGAACGCAGAGTGACAACTGCTTAATGTGTATGAAGTTTCTGTTTGGGGTGAACAAAAAGTTCTGGAACTAGATAGTGGTGATGGTTGCACAACACTGTGCAAGTAGTAAATACCACGGAATTGTACACCTTAAAATGGTTAGTAGACCTAGATGATCTTTTATTACTCTAATTATTTTCCATGTTCATGTCTTCCCAAAAAATTTTAAGTTCCTTAAGGGCAGGGAACTATCAGATCCTTTTAACCCCAGTCACCTACTCTAGAACTTTAAGCAGAGGAACATTTATATGATTGCTGAGTAACTGGTCCTTTGGAGTAATTATCATGACTTCCCCATTCATAATGTCTCATCCTGTTTGCAGCGCAGTGCACGGAGGTCTTGAAGATTGTTAATAGAAGTGAAAAATTAAATCTATATATTTAGTAGTTATCTTCACATAGTAATTAGTGTTTTTATGAATACCCCATCATTTCTAATTTTCTCTAGCATGCTAGTCTTGTCTTCTCCTTTGGACATAGGTTTCTTGCAAACAAGAACCCTTCTTAGCCTCTTCCATGGTCTACTGCAGGTCCTTGGGCAAGTTGCCTGAACTTTTTGTGGCTCAATTTTCACAGCTGTATTATGGCGTTAATAATAATGCTTAACCTCATAGACTTATGAGGTAATGAGTCATGGGTGCAAAATACCTGGCACACAGGAATCACTCAGATGTGAGATATTTGTTACTGTTGTTGTTGTTATTAACTGTGCACATAGTAGTTACTCAATAAATTATTATTCACTTCTGAGTTTGTTGTAGTAATTATATGAAGAAATTCAGATGCCTTGATCTTTTGTTAAAGCTTCTACATTTCAGGAGCTGGGGAGAAAGAACTGGTCAAAAATATAGAGAAAATGAGTGGGAACCCACAATGTCTCAAAAGCCAAAGGACAAGACTTTGGGGGGACAAAAGGGTGTTAAAAGTCTTCCATAGATAACAAGAACAACAAAAAACCCCCAACCTTATTAAAAAATGGGCAAACAACTTGAACAGACATGTGTCCAAGGAAGATATACAAATGGCTAACAAGGACATGAGAAGATACTCAACATCACTCATCTTTAGGGAAATGCAAATCAAAACCACAGTGAGATACCACCTCACACTCATTAGGATGGCTACTATCAAAGAAAAAGTGTTTGCGAGGATGTGGAGAAATTGGAACACTTGTGCTCTGGTGGTGAAAATGTAAAATGGTGCAGTCACAATGGAAAAATTAAGAAGGTTCCTCAAAAAATTAAAAATAGAATTACCATATGATCCAATAATTACACTTCCGAGTATACACCCAAAAAAGTGAAAGCATGGTCTATAAGAGATATCTGTGCACTCATGTTCACAGCGGCATTATTCACAATAGCAAAAAAGTAGAAGCAACTCAAGTGTCCATTGATGGATGAATAGATAAACAAAATGTGGTCTATCCATACAATGGAATATTATTCAGCCTTAAAAAGGAAGGAAATCTGACATGTGCTACAGCATGGATAAACCTTGAGGACATTATGCTAATTGAAATAAGCCAATCACAAAAAGACAAATACTGTTTGATTTCACTTATATGAGGTACCTGGAGTAGTCAAATTCATAGATACAGAAAGTAGAATGGTGGTTGCCATGGGCTTGGAAGAGAGGAGCATGAGGAGTTGTTGTTTAATGGGTATAGAGTTTCAGTTTTGCAAGATGAAAACAGTTCTGGAGATTGGTTGTACAACAATGTGAATATACTAAACACTATTGAATTACAGACTTAAATAATGGTTAAGATGGGAAATTTTATGCATGCCATTTTGTCACAAATAAATTAAAAAAACAATTAAGTCTTGCATAGACACCCAAGAATCATATCATTGTGGGTAAGGGCATGGAACTTGTTCAGAGTCTGAACCAATGTTTAAATTCTGGCTTCCCACTGATTCACTGTATGACCCTGGGAAATATACTTAACCTCTTTGAGCAGCCTCAGTTTCCTTCTCTATAAAATGGCAATAATAATACCCTCCTTGCAGGATCTCTGATTTGATTAAATGAGATAAGGTATGCAGTATAGTACAATACTTGGCCCCTAAAAGGGATTATTATTGTTCTTATTAAAACTGAGAGAAGTCTATTAAATTTGTCAATCTGTCCTTGGTGATGATGAAGAGGGTAATGTCAGTAGTGAGTTAGTGGTAGACGGAGTCTTATTCAGTAGTGAGGAAAAGGAAGACAGTACTAAGGAAGTTGCTTCATCTCAGATAAATACAAGAACCACATCTAATCAAGGGCATCATGAAAACTTCTGAGATTAGGAGCCCCCATCACTCTCTCCTTGCTTTACCTTATTGTAGCTTCTTTCATATAACACTTATTAGGCATTGTCTTATACTGTTAATAAATATTTCCTTTTTAAAATCTAAATAACAGGGAGAAAAACATTCAAGTGTAAATATTCCCGGCCCTCCCCTTACCCCCATAATGGGGACGACATATCTGTGTCGCTTGGCCATCAGTGTTGGGTTCTTCGGGGTTAAGGATGAAGACGCACAACTGAAGCTACTCAAAGGAGAAAAATGTCTCCATCAACTTTCCAGAGGGAGGCAAGAAAAGCAAGGCAGGCCAGCATTTGCAGAGACAAATAAGAGCGATGGGGGGACAGGCAGCTGCCATGATAAGTGTGACTTTAAAGAACTAAAGAGAATTTCTTAAGTTTATTTATATTTACAAAATACACATGAATATATTATCATTGTTAAATTTTCAAACAATTCATTCAAGTAAAAAGCCCACCCTTGACCTCTTGGAGGATCCACCTCAATCCCACATTGCTGATAATCTAATGTATACCGTTCTAGACATCTTCCCACGTATTTAGTAAATCTATCCATACAGAAATATTGAGTGTGTGTTACATAAATATTATTACTCCATATATATCAGTCTCTAATTTGTTTTTTTTACCTAGTAACAGAACTTAGAGACTTTTCTCTATTAGTACGTAAAAATCTACTGCATTCATTTTAACTGCTGCATTGTGTGTTACTGTGTAAATTCAATGCATTCCTAATCCATACTCAACAAGATTTTTAGATAAAACCTGCAAGCTGACTGTAAAATGTGTCAAGAAGAAATAATTTACAAGAAAATCTGAAAAAGGATGAAAAAAACAGATGAACTTGACTTTTCAAATATCAAATGATTCTCTAATGTTATAGAAATTGAAACCAAGTGGTATTATGATAAGAATAGACTAATCACTCAAAAAACCTGAATAGAGGTCAAGGGTAACACAATTTAATCTAGTGGACCTTTGCATAGAATAAAAGTGGCATTTCAAACCAGTGGGAAAAGTGGGTGTTGGGGCAACTAGCTAGTCATTTGAAAAATAACATAATCCCTGTGTCGTATTCTTACAGGTTCTCCTTGCCGCTTTAGACCTAAGTCTATAATCAAAAGTAGAGAGGGAGAGACAAATGCAAGCTAGATATGGTCACGTGACACAATTCTAAACAATGAGATTTGGGGGAAGTCTGCAGGGAACTTCTAGGAAGAATGTCAGCTCTTATTCCTCTCTCTCTGCTGGGGATGACCTTGGAAGGATTTGATGCCTGGGGCTGGTGTAGCTGTCCTGTGCCCGTCAGTAAGAGACCAAGAGAGTCATAGAGATGCAAGTCCAGCACACTGGCAGCTTTGACCTGCTGATCTAACCCTGCAACCATCACCCTACAGACTTCCAAATTGGGATACTCAGCTGCCTTCATTCTTTTAGCCTCTATTAACTGAGTTGTCTGTTAGTTACAACAGAAAGCACTCCTAATAGATGTAATAACATTGATCAGATTTAAGCTCCTTCTTCAAGCCTCAGTAGGCTAAGATATGGCTTTTTCATTAATCCAGCGTTTTGGGGCAACCATTGAGACTGGTTTTTGGTTTTTCTCCTTTTTACGCAGTAAATTACAGGAACAGAATTTCTCATCTTGAATTATCATTAATAGCCAGGATAAATTCTGGTTGTTTATTTTTTGTTTGTTTGTTTTGGTGAGGAAGACTGGCCTTGAGCTAGCATCTATTGCCAATCTTCCTCTTTTTGCTGAGGAAGATCCGCCCTGGGCTAACATCCACGCCCATCTTCCTCTACTTTATATATGGGATGCCTGCCACAGCATGGCTTGATAAGCTGTGCATAGTTCTGTGCCCAGGATCCGAACCTGCAAAGCGCAGGCTGCAAAAGCGGAGTGCAAGAACTTAACCACTACGCCACTGGGCTGGAGCCTAGTTGTTTATTAATTCACCTTTGAGTCTGAGTTAACGTGGTATTTTTATCTTCATGTTTACAAATAAAAATGTCCCATGATTTTCTCTTCTGATTTTGTTATCCAGGTTTATAACAGCCTTGTAAAATTAGTTGAATAGCTTTCCATCTCTTTCCATGCCCTGTTAAAATAGGAACTAAATATGTTTTAGTGAGTAGTTCTGTGATATAATTTCCCACTTTGCTGTCTCTTCAAGACATGTCAGTGAAGACCTATACTGCTCTTTAAAGACTTTTGATGATGGATTTCTATTTCTTTTGGTTGCAACACTATGCAGAAAAGAGACTCCGAAGTAGCAAGAAGACTCTCATGCATTGGGGCTAAACTTGTCTAAAACAATATTTAAGTTTTATCAAAACTTGTATGCTAAAGCTTATCAAAATTGTATTCTATTTTGAACTTTATTTGTCTTCCTTTGTTCACATTGCTAGCAATGTGCTCATGGATGTGGCAGGTGCTTGAATTCTTGTCAAGAGAACTTATGAAATGGACTCTCAGCAAATAGTGCTGAGACAACCCCTTGCAATTTGACAGTCAGGAGCTCATCAAAGCACATATTCCTAGCATAGTCTTTATTCAATAAACAATACTTAAGTTCTGACCATGGGCTAGACACTGTGATAATGACTGAGGATACAAAGTTCAGACTCAAAAAGTCTAATCTTCTGGAACAGACAGAAAAAATTAACCGTCAATTACAGAACAGAGTGGTAAGTGTTCTAATGGAAGTGCTGTATTTGCAAAGAGCCATAGGCCTGGGGGCGAGGGGTGGTAAAATGGAGAGACATCATCAATCATTGGTACTTTAGAACTGATAGAGAGATATGGAAAGACATTAAAGAATTGGACAATGGGAGGAGGGCCAGAGATGTGCCATTTGGAAGCAAGAGCTAAACCAAAGGGTTGGCAAAATCGGACATTGTATAATAATAAGAAATGAATAAGAAATAAGAGCTAGGAACAAGATCAAGTTTCTGTCCTTACAGCGGATCTAGCAATAAGAGATGGGAACGTTACACCAGGCCTTGAATGTTCCTGCTAAAACTTGGAGCTCAGAATACAATTGGTAAATTTCTTAACACAGGAAAGGAAAAGAGACCTCACTGTGTCCAGTTTCCTTATCTGTAAAATTAAGATAATCGTAGTACCACTGCAGAAAACTGTGCTGAGGATTATTGCTTCAATTTATGTAACATGCTGAGAATGGTACCTGGCCCTTAGTAAGTGCTCCTTCTATGGCAGCTCTTCTATTTGAATCTGGTTAGAAGACCATTTCCTGATGTTCTAGGTCTGTGGGCAGGAAGATGAGGGGCTTCCAAGAGAGCTGTCCAGGAGTCTCTTCTGTGCCAGCTCAACCACGGCACAAGGGAGAGGAGAAATAGCCATTGCCTTGGGTGACGGGGCCAAGTGAGTCACAGCAAATATCCTGGAGTTCTAGACAGAGCCATTTCTCCTCGGCACACACCCCAGCTGTCTACGAGGACACACCTTCCCACACCGGTTTCCTGTTTCCCCCTCACGTTCAGGGGATAAAAGTTTCCACCAGAGTAACACAGGCATCTTGGCAGGCAGCCAGAGGAATCCTCTGCTCTGCAAAGATTCAGTGAGCTCGACTCAGCCAAGCCACCAGGCCAGAGGGGAATCTCAGCCTCATTCTTCAAATCCAGTCTGACTACTAGCATTTAGTTTCCTTTTCACTTGCTGCCTCAAGCTCACTGTTATTTCTGCATCCCCTCGGGTCATTACTCAATCCCTGATGATGCAACAAAACGAAATGTAGTTGTACGTTTCAATTATGTAGGAAGTTTTGCTTTTGGCTCTTTCATTTTAAAGACGATCCAGAAACGGCTTCAGAGACAGGAAACTCACACAGAACTTAGACTATAAGACACGCCCAGGTGTTAGCAGAGGGCAGGCGCTGATGCTTATTCAGCAGCTGCTGTACACTTGTTGCCTGTTCAACTCTCTTCTCAACCCCAGGCCTGGCTCAATCTACCCTAAGAGTGGTTGTGAGAATTAAATAAGTGCAGCTCAGAGAACAGCCTGGGATCTGAAGGGAAAAGTAAATCCAGGCTTGGTGGGGCCTGGCATCTGTGTCTGAGCCGGCCTATCTGGAGTCTCCAGTAGCACGGGGAGGCCTGGCAGCAAATGGGGGGAGACATTGGGTGGGCAGCCCCTGTGTGTCCCTGGGCCACCAACCTGTTGATGGGAGCATTCCAAGTGTGGCAGGGGGCGCAGAGTGTAGGAGCCTCTGGTTGTGTGCCCGTATGGGAGGAGGGGTGCAGTTAGCAAGAGTGAGGCAGGACCTGCAGCACAGTGGCCTCATCCCAGTTGGATCCTGAGGTGACCAGGAGGAAACTGAGGAATGAGTCTCGTCAAAGGCCTGTGACAAGACATCCAGGATGTGGGAAACGGAAAAAGAAGAGAGAAGAGTCTGAAACCAGGGCACATAGGCCTCAGCCGCACATTCCGCCTCTTCACACCAGGTTGGAGGCCTGAAGGTTGATTCGCTACATCACCAGCTGCTGGCCTGTGGTTATGGGGAAACCCCAGCCTGGGCAGAATCAGCCTCGGGCACTGAGTGAGGATGAGGGTGAGACAGCAGGTGGAAGACTAGGGGAGTCGGACTCTTCCTTCCCACTGAAGACAGCTTTTCCATGTGGTTCCAGTTTCATAGGAATTCTCTAGGTTGCCGAGCAAAACTTCTCCAGTGAAATTAGGATTTTGGTGAGATTACCATTCATTTTATTATTGTGAAGAGTATTGTTTTTGAAACAAGTTCCTTCTCCTTTCCTGCGTCTTCATTACCTCCCATCCTCATTCTTGTCCAGTGGACTTTACTCCCGTATAATCTCACTCCACAGTCACTACCAAAGGTCTGGAAAAATATCACATTTGTTATTCTGAGATTTGAATGAAACAACCAATAAAGAGAGAGATTAACATTATTATAAACCCCTAATACTCATCCTCAATTAGCCACCCAAATTGGTACTTGCCAATATTATCAACATCAGCAGTTTTCAAATGCTTTAGTATCAGGAACTTCGGATACTCTTAAAAATTATAAAGATCCACAAAGACATTGTCCTTAAGGAAGTTATATTTATTGATATTTACCACATTCGAAATTAAAGCTGAGAATGTTTTAGATATTTATTCTTCTAAAAATAACAAAAAGAAACTCATACAACTTAACACAAAAATCTGTTTTTTACGTGTGTGCGTGTGAGGAAGATCAGCCCTGAGCTAACATCCATTGCCAATCCTCCTCTTTTTTGCTGAGGAAGGTTGGCCCTGAGCTAACATCTGTGCCCATCTTGCTCCACCTTGTATATGGGACGCCACCTCAGCACGGCTTGCCATGCGGTGTGCAGTTCTGCACCCGGGATCCCAATATGCAAACCCCGGGCCACCGAAGTGGAGCCCACGAACCTAACCACTGTGCCACCAGGCCAGCCCCCAGAAACCTGTTTTTATGAAAAATAACTACATTTTCCAAAACAAAAAAAAATATAATGAAAGTGTTTTAAAGTTTTTCAAATCTCCTGAATGTCTGGCTTACTAGAAGACATCTGGGTTGTCATATCTGCTCTGCATTCAATCTGTTGGTATATGTTGTTTTGTTTCAAGTCTTTGAAGGAAATCCAGTCTCACACAGACATGTAGTTACGAAATGGAGGACCTTGAAGTCCTCCGAAAGTGTCTGGGAACCCCAGGGACCCTCATATTACACTTTGAGAATCACGCATATATATCATCATTATACAAGGTTGAAAGGATACTTACTGCCCACAGTGAGTTTGAATTTCTGTTCATCTTCTACCTATTTTCCAATTCTGCTTCTTTTCCTTATAATTTAGAAAGCCAAGAAGTATGGGAAAACATACTCTCGTGGTTGATACAGGTGATACTGTTCAGGGTTATCAGCTAAAATATTTAGATAAGAGTAAGTATACATTTACAGCTTTGATTCTTATTTAGTAACCTTCTTTTATTGTGAAATATAACATTCATACACAAACATGTACAAAAGATAAGTATAAATTTTAATGAATAATTAAGGCAAATACTCATGTAACCACCAACCGATAAAAATAATCAACTGTTGCAACATTCTGGAAGCCTCACCACCATCACCATCCCATGTGCCCTTTCTTGGACACAACTCCATCCCTCCCCACCAGAGGTAACTGCTATCCTGAATTTTATGCTGATCACTTCCTCACTTTCCTTTATAATTTTACCCAAATCATACAGTCTGGTTTCCCCTGTTTTTAAACTTTATATAAATGGAATATGTATTCTTTTGAGCTTTATTTCTTTTACTCACCATTATGTTGGTAAGTTTTATCCCTGTTTGTGCATATAGTTGTAGTTCTCATTTCTGTCATTATTTATGATCCTATTAGATGCATGGACTACAATATATTTAACCATACGGCTTTTAAGGGATATTTGGGATGTTTCTAGTGTGGGACTATTATAACTAGCATTGCAATGAATATTCTTGTACATATATCCTGAGGCATAGCTGCACGATTTTTTTCCAGGGTAATTCCTAAGAGTATAGTTACTGAGTCATAGGCTATGCATGTTTTCAGCTTTGATAGATAAAGCCTTACTGTTTTCCATGATGGTTGGACAAATTTACACACCTAACAGGAGTGGGTGAGAGTCCTTGTTGCTCCATATCGTCATCACAGTTGGTATTTTCAGTCCTTTAATTTTTTCACTTGCATCCAATGTATTTGTTTATCTAAAAATCTGAAAAATCAACAAAAAACATTTAGACATAGTGTTTACGAAGTTCCCCAGATACAAAATCAAAATTAGTAACTTTCATATATGTGTGTGTGTGGAATGAAAGGTTAGCCCCTTCAAAATTAGAAAATGCAATGAAAAAATCATTTCATTCATAATTGTAATAATGATGATAATGTATAAAATATGTTTGGAATAAACCTCACAAAGAATGTGCAAGATATACAGTCAATCCAACAGTAAAACATTATTAAAAGATATTTTGAAAAAGCCCAATAAAATGGCAAGATTCACCATTTTTCTTTATGAAGTGATTAATAAATATTTACTAAATATTTATTCGATACATGAATGTGTGTGTCTCAGGGAAAGGCTGGCCTGGGCAGCCTCCTATTACAGAGTCTGAGTGCTCTTGTTAATGATGCGGCCAGCCTACCACGTGCTTAAATGTCCCTTGCTCACTGACAAAAAGAACAAGTGGGAGAAGCTGCTTGATCCTCATTGGTGTTGAAGGTGAAAAAAATCAGTCTCGACTTAAGGGAAAAAACTATGTAATATTTTTCACTGGTTTCTGGCCACCTTATTTGAATCACAAATTTAATTATAGGCTTGTACTTAGAGGCCAAGGAAACGATGAAGTTGACCTTGTCCTGTCAAGGCTGCTTTAAAAAAAAATAAAGTCCCTACTTTATTCATATTTCCTTAGTTTTTACCTAATGTTCTTTTTCTGTTCTGAGATCACGTTCAGAATGCCACATTATATTTAATTGTCCTGTCTTCTTAGTTTCCTCTTGGCTGCGACAATTTCTCAGTAGTAGACTTTTTATGTTATTGTCAATGGTATCATTTTTAAATGTCATTTTCCATTTTTTGTTGCTAGTAAAGAGGCAATTGATTTCTAATATAGACCCTGTGCTCAGTGACCTTGCCAAATTTATTTTTAAAATCTAACAATTTATCTATAATTTTTTTTGTATTTTGCGTGTACACAATTACATCATCTGTAGATAATGAAAAAAATATGTGAGACAGCCAGCGAGAGATTTGAACAGACCCCTCACAAAGAAACTATCCAAATGACCAATAAACATATGAAAATATACTGAACCTTATTAATAATCAGGGAATACAAGCTAAAACTGGAATGAGATACCACTATACACCACTGGAATGGCTACAATTCAAAAGACCAGCAATACCAAGAGTTGACAAGAGTGTCATGCCGTTGTAACTTCCATATGCTGACAGTGAGAGTGGAAATTGGTACAAACATTTGGGAAATATGTTTGATGTTATCTACCAAATCTGGACATACGCATATTCTATACCCAATTGCGTCATCGTAGGCATATACCCAACAGGAATGTGTACAAAGGTGCAGCAAAAGATACATACAAGTGTGTTCATAGCAGAATTAATTATAATGACAAAAAGTCAGGAGGAAAAAAATCCCGAATGTTCATCAGTAGTGAAAAGGATAAAACAGTGTGGCATTTCTAAATGGGTATGACACATTCGTGCGGCAAATTGCGTACAACGACATGGATGAATCTCACGGACATGTTAGTGAAGGAAAGAATACATTTATACAAAGTTCAAAAACAGGCAGAATATACGGTGTTAAAAGGCAGTCGTGATGCTGGGGAAGGAAAGTAGTGATGCGGGCCGGAGGGAATAATGATTGGCAGGTTTGTTCTGTTGGTAGTGTTTACATCTTCTCTTAGTTTGTGGTTACAAAGGTAGGCATAAGTTTTTATTTTATAATAATTTGTTAAGCTGTATTCTTAAGATTTGTGCATGATTTGCTATGTTTCTTATATACACTTTTTTTCAAAAGGAGGAATAGGGAATTCTTCCTTTTGTCAAATTAAGAGAGTATCAAAATAGTCTCTTAATATAGATTTTGCTACCCCTTCCAAGATATCTCTGAAAGACGTTTTTTGGCTTAATTTCTGTTTTGCGGCTGCTCGTGAACTTCTCGATAATCTTCATCTTGTCTAATTTATCATTTTTGTAGGGCCCTTCTCCTTGAAGAAATAATTGAAGAGATGAGGAGGAGAAGACAACTGTAATTTTGATTTCTGGATACATAATTGTCTTGCACAGAGAACTATATAGAAAAAGAAGAGGAGGAACCTCTTCTAGTCTGTGAGGTTTGTGGCAAAGCAGCTCCAAGTTCAAACGGTGATTCCAATTGGCTACAAACGTCATCCTAGTTTTACTTTCTGAATGTCCCTCCGCCTCTGAAAATCCTCATGAACCAGAAGAAACTGGTACAGGAACCGGAAGTAGCTCTCTGCACCACAGAAAGTTGGTCGCAGAGGACGCGAGCAAAAACAATCTCCACAGAGGGATGAAGCGAAAAAGGGCTTCAAATAACAAAGGAAAAAGTGCCAGAAAAGGGCCCCGGGCATTAATCCTTGCAATGCAGGTACACATCAGGCCAGGTGAAGAGAGAGATTTCCCTGGGAGAGACAGGATTATGCGAGTTTTCCTGGTTTTGTGATAAAATTCGGATAAATTAGGAGAAATGAAACGAAAGAGACGGTGTCTTACAAAAGAAGAGATTTTTAACCCATTCATATGTGGGCTTCTGCAGTGATTACCACCAGACCCTCAGGGGAAGGGGTAGAGGAGAAACTTCTTGAGGTGACTGGAAGAGACGTGTTAGGAAGCACCTCATGAAGACAAGAGCAAGAACTGGGAAGAGGACAAAGAGAAGAAACCAGAAACAAGAATCCCCTTTTTATTATTCTGCATCCATCCCTTTTCTTGCAATTCCCCAGCCATGGCCTCTGTTTTCAAGCTCCGCAGTCATGAGAGCGTCTGGGCAGTACAAACGCTACCCTGTGGCCTTCAAGGGCCTCCACAGGACACCTCAAGCCGATTTTTCCACTCTCAGTCCCCTTGACTCCCAACACTCAGCCTGTCCACAAATTTGAAGTTCCTTCTATTTGCTCCTAGCAAACGTGTCCACGCTCCTGCTTCTGTTTGTGCTGGTCCCTGCACCAGGAGCTGTACTGGCCATTATGGTAGCCATTAACCTCATGCGGCCCGTTGAGCACTTGACTAGTCCCACGAGCTGTACTATGAATGTAAAAATATGCATCACATTTGAAGACGGTATGAAAAAGAATTATCTCATTAATAATTTTATATTGATTACATGTTGAAATGATAATATTTGGATATATTATGTTAAATAACATATACTATTAAAATTAACTTCACTTGTTTCTTTTTACTCTTTTAATGTGGCTACTAGAAAATTTTAAAATGTTTATGTGGCTTGCATTATATTTGCATTGGGCAGCGCTGATCTAGAATGCCCTCCACCATGTCACCTTCAGCACAGTCCCCTCTGCCTGTGGAACTCACACCACTTCATTAGGCACACTGCCCGCACTAAGTGCATTGAGAGCCTCTTTATCCTCCGATCAGCTGTAATTCCTTTTTCCTTTGAGAGTCACCATTGCCACCATGGTTGGCACCATGTAACTATCTGAAGGGGCTGGCCTGGTCTACTTCATATTCTAACTGTGGTATACAGGAAAAAGCACAAATTTGAATGCCATCCACCTACCTTATTAGCTGTGTGTATCTTGGGCACATTACTTAGCCTCTCTGAACCTCAGTTTCCTCCTCTATAAAATGAAGAAAATAATAACCCATCTTAAATGTTTATTATGAGGATTATTCAGAGATTGACTCACGGTAAGTGCTCAATATATGGTAACTAACACTACTGTTACTACCGCCACCGCTATTATTTTTATTCCATTAGGTTATGAACACTTTCTGCATGGAAGATCAGAGGCCACTGGATGTGGGGAAGGTGAGGAGTCCCTCTGTCACACCTGGGGAGGTCAGCTCTACACGAGTGTGCGAGTCACCCCAGAGGGCCAGGCCCCCGTGACCAGACTCCTGGGACGACCTCCGTCCCCGAGTGCACTGGACCAGCTCTAGTCTGACTGACCTCTGTGACTCCTTGCATTGGCCTTTGTGCTGTGAGCCGTGGATCATTCAGGCTAATCCAAGGATCCTTTTCAAAGAGAAACACCCTGAGGAATTACTCAGTGACTGACTTTACTGGGCATCTGAAAGTGGAACAGCTGAGAGATGCCTTTGCTTTTTCCAAAACTCCTTGTGCAGAACCCATGAGATGGCTGAGGGTCTGTTCAGAGCTGGCGTGCACAGGTCAAGAGGCCAGAAGGAATGAAACCCACGGAAGAAGCAGAATAACCAGAAAGGCTGGGCCTTGTTCATTCTTTTTTTTAGTGTAGATTAATGAAATGAAAGAGATAATGAAAGAACATGGAATGAAATGAACACATTCTATAATGAAAGAAGACGTTCACTGCTGAAAAGTTGGAAAACCACACAAAGGAAAAAGAAAAAATATCACTTTTAGTTTTGTAGGTCAAACACAATCACTATTAAAATGTTAGTATATTTCCTTTTATTATTTTTCTCTATATACTTTTACATAGCTGCATTGTATGTAAAAAAGACCTGCTTTTGAATATAACTGGGTGCTTTTAATATTCTAATAATATATGTTCATTATAGAAAAAATTTAAATGTGAATAAAACAAAAGAAAGGTGAAAAATTTAGTAACACGTTAAATTCAAACACATAAAGTGTGCTAAATTATGAAAACGTCTAACAATTATATCTCCCAGATGTCTTTTTCTAATGGGGAAAAAACTCAGGCACAAACAGTTCTAAAGGTACCAAGTGATAAGGGAAAGAATTTTCCTCCTTGCTGCGTCCTCACTCCCGTCCGCATTCTTTCCTAGGGTAACTACTAATAATAGATGAGCAAATGTGCCCAGAGAAAATAATTATATGCATGTATCAACATACATGTGTATATTTTTCTATTAACTTATAAAACAAATGATAATACCATATCCACTATTACGTGTATTGCTCTTTTCATTAAGTATATCTGGGATATAGTTCCATATCAGCTGATCTTCCTTTCTGATGGCTATGTAGTATTCCATTTTGTCTGTACCACACTATTACTTAACCAATTCCCTGCTGATGGGTATTTAGTCGTTTTTACTATGACAGTACTACAATGAACATTCATAAATGTTCATATAATATAAATTTATAATATATATACACACACATATACATACATATACACATACTTCAGCAGGAATATCCATAGGTAAACTCCTAGCAGTGGTATTGCAAATTAAAGGGACAATTCCATTGTTTGAAATGTTAATTTTTGAAATATATTGCCAATTTCCACGTGGTCTTTCCCAGCGAGCTAGTTTGGGCTCTCCCACAGCGTGGCAGGTGCAGGGCAATTGGACCACTACATGGTGGCAGACAGCTTCGAGGGCAAGATTTCCAGCTAAAAGGGTGGACGTTGCATTATCTTTCTTGACCCAGCCTCAGAAATGACACAACATGGGTTCTACTGCAGAATTCTGCCCCGATTCAAGAGGAGGGACGCAGACCCCAGCTCTTGATGGGTAGAGAGTCAGAGCCACACTGCAGATTATCACGTGGGATGGGGGATATTGTTCTGGCCATTTTTGAAAAAACAGTCTTCGCCCCTCTCTAAAAAGCTTGCATAAATTTATACTTCCATTGAGTGTATATTAGAATACCATTTCTCCACGCCCTTTGCAAATCTTTTAGTGAAAAATGGTTACCCTTTTACTAGTTTCATTTACATTTCTTAGTAACATTGAGCAGATTTTCATATCTTCATTGGCCCTTATACTTCTTTTCCTGGTGTCTGGCTATTTTAAAGTTTTCTATTAATTTTAGGGGCTGTTTCTGCATGAAGAAAATTATCCCTTCCTCGTGGTGTGCTGACTGTTTCTGATACAGCTCTTCCTCTTTCACTTTATTTAAGTTTTTGCCACACTGAAATTTATAACTTGATTTTAGTCATATTTATCAATATTTTCTATTATAGTTCCAGGGTTTTATATCTTATTGAGAAAGGTCTTCCTTACTCCAATATTATTTTTAAAATACCCAAGTTTTCTTCATGATTTTGGTCATTTCACCTTATAACCTTCTCCATATAATGTGATATGGACTATATAATATTGAACCTTCCTCAGTTTCCTGAAAATAACCCCTCTTGATCAATACACACCATTTTTTTGTACTGTTGGATTCTAGTTACTAACATGTTTTCCCAGATTGAAGCTTTTCTCCAGTGCCACATTTCCCCAAAACTTTCTCATTTCTGACTATAACTTATTCTGCAAAATTTAGAGGTTTTTCTTTTATTTCTAATTATTTCTTACATAGATTACTTCACTTCTGAATTTGTCTAATTCTGATTTATGTTGTTTTATATCATTTCTTAATATTTTTAAACTCATTTGGGAACACTATCTTAAAATTTTGGTCTGTATTGTGTTGAATGCATTCCTGGTATATTTTCATTATCTGTAGAGATATTATTCTGCTCCTTATTCGCCTTTTACTAATAATAACTTTGTACGAGACTTAACCCTAATACTATGCTGATGTTTGATTTTATAGGAGCTTATTTTCCTGACTTCTAGAAGTGCTCAGTGGTTATTCTAACTTCACGGAGCTCCCTCTTCTGTTGCTTTGGTGAAGTGTGCAAAAACGTGGTAGCTTGCTTTCTGAGTTGTCCACCCCACACTGCTCTGGCCTTCTTTCCTTGTTTCTGTTGTTTCTATCCTGCTCAAATTTGAGTCTCCTTCTACCAGTTTCTCTCCAGTATAGGGCCCTTTCCCAAAAGGGAGCAGTGCTTGGTGGGTGTGAAAATTGCTCATATCCTAGACTATTTCAGTGCCTTTCAGAACTTACTGAGGCCCCTCACGCTCACCAGCTATTGCTCTGGGCAAAATCCCTTCCAGCTTCAGCTGCTGTTCTCCAACTAGCCTGGATGGCTGTCCAGTAAACACCTCTCGGCTGTGCTGGGGTTCTCAGGTCCGTTGTTTTCCTCTGCTTTCTCCCACACGGACGATACTACCAGGCAGGTCTTGTGGCAATGGGTGGTTTGTCCCCATCTATTTGCATTTTGTGGTTCTGTCACCCACTTTTTACGTTACATGGGGTTTTGGTTTTTTCTAGTTGCAGTGTCTGTTTTGGTGTAGGGACTCAGGGAAATTCAAAACTACACTGCCGCCACTGCCGCCTTCCCAGAATCTCGTCCCCGTATTCGTGGATTGTTTGCTGCGTCTTCTCAACTCTCAATACTCTTCACTCATGGAATGAACGGCGCTGCTCTCTCCCACTCCCCCAGTCTAGAAGGAGAGATAAATTGCTTCCTCTCCACCCCGTGTAGGAGGCATTGTATCAGTGCAGTTCAAGCACGAGTAGGTTTTTAAGAAGACCTCAGACGTCAACAATAGATAGGCCCGTCTGGGGAGAGCTGATTACATACAGCCAGTGAAGAAGAAGGACGAGGAATGGAGGGACATTTGGGAGAAAGGTTGAGCATATTGTAAAGATCAGAAGACAGGAAATCTATTGATGAGGGGAAACCTGGAACTCAGGGTTGCTCCAGGTTCATAAATCCACATTTACCCAGACACTCCCAGCCTTTGCTTCAATTTGGTACAATAGAAGTAAGGTCCCTCTACATGAAGCATCTATTGAAGTTATCGTAACCCATAGAACCAAGAGAACTGATGCAGCTATCTGTAAAATGATGGAGAATTTCCTCAAGCATTTTAATCTGGTGTTGTCAGGAAATGAGAGATTTCACATAAATAAGTTTATCCTTCTCCACCACTATCCTCCTGGTCTAACATATGGGTAAGTCCCCTAACTGTTCTGCCTGTGGCAATCTGCCCTCCCTCCATTACTCATTGCTTACTGTAGAGAGAGTCTTTTTGTTCCAAAACCTTCAAGTTACTCCACCCTGCATAAACCCTTTCATGGCCTCTACTGCTGTTAGGATAAAGAAAAACTTCTTCACGTGGCCTCACAATCCCTGTGCTCTCTGGCCCCCACCTGCCCTCTGGGCTCATCTCAGACCACTCTCTGACCACTCTCTGACTTCAAGGTCGCAATGGCCTTCGGTCCTGTCCTCTACCCTTACCATGCATTCTCCTACCACAGGGTCTTTGCACATGCACTCCCATCTCACCTGCCTTCTGATTCCAGCTCCAGTGTCACTACCTGAGGGCAGTCTTCTCTGACCTCTGCTGCCACATTGTGTCCCTGTAGCACAGGAACGCACAGAACCATGAATGTCTTCTCTGTACCATTGCATTTTACTTTTGTGTATTTCTTTGATTAATGCTCTTCTCTCCTACTCAACTGTGGGATCCATGAGAGCGAGGATTACAATCTGTAGAAGGTCATGCTATAGTTCCTTGCACACAGTGGGGATTCAGTAAATTCATGTTGAAAGATATTGCAAGGTTTTCTGAAAACTAAAAATAATTACTGTAAATATCATCGTTATTCTAACTTATTTTTGTATTGAAATCTTTAAAAATGTATGACTCGTCTCCTCACCTATATAAACAGGATGTAAAAATCATAATTTTACTTTTTACTGAGTCTTCTCTTATGAAAATGGGTTACTACACTCGCACAAAAAATGACCTCAGAACTATTGAGATAGGACCATTTGTGTCAACAGTAACATCCCCTGATTGCTGGATTTCTTTTTCTCTCATTTTCCTTCTAGACCCCCTTCTAATATGTGGTATCTATTTGCATGGGAATGGAAAATCAGACATTTTGATTTGCTAGAAATGTGTACACAATAAGAATACATTGGCCCTCAATAATGGTCACACAGGCCTCCTATAAAGGGAACCATGAGCTTTAGTGCATGGCCTGTGTAACACCCATTTTGTCTGCTTACAGATATTGCTTAATCCCTAGTTTTCAGTTATCATCTAGATAGTTGAGATTGCCAGATAAGGCAACAAATAAGGCTGATAAAGCTATTTGATGTCTTGCTGTGTATGGTTAAGGCCCTACAAAAAAATTCAGGTCAACTTAGTTGAACATTATTGTCTTTTAGATACAGAAAAGTAGGTGTCTTTTTTAAAATCACAAACTGCATATATTTATTGTTTTGTCATAGTGTAATTGGGAATTAAATCTAATTCTTATGAAAAACAAAATTCTCATACAAAAACACCGCCCCCACCCCAAAATCTCATAATACTAAAACAGAAAAATAACAAATGCTTTGCCAAATGAAAGAACCCTGTAATAGTAGAGTTCTAAATGATTTGGCTTGCTCATTCCTTTGGTATTGAACAATTCACTGAAACTTTACAAAACATTAGAAATCCTCAGACTTTGTTTATCTTTTCCCCTAATATATATAAAATAAAAGAGGAGCTTAAAGAAGAAGACTTTTAGAGACTACTAATGATTTCAATGAGATAGGAAAACAGAAAGGGAGAACTGAAAGTGGAAATTCCTCTGAACTAGAAAGAGTGGAGGACCGTCTGTATAAATATCCCACACTCATGGAGGAAGGACACTCGTCCTCAAGCTCTTGAAGCCTCTACTCCAGCATCGAGGTGGTAGAAGGCAACGCTGTTCCTGTTTTCATCATGACCAACAGGTGTATCCTCCAGATGGCTCTCCTGCTGTGTTTCTGCACCGTGGCTCTTTCCAGGAACTACAACTTGCTTCGGTCCCAACTAAGCAGCAGCAATTCGGCATGTCAGAATCTCCTGCGGCAGTTGAATGGGACCTATTGCCGCGAGGACAGAATGAACTTCGAGGTCCCCGAGGAGATTGAGCAACCACAGCAGTTGCAGAAGGAGGACGCCGTGTTGGTCATCTATGAGATGCTCCAGCAGACCTTAAGTGTTTTCAGAAGAAATTTCACTAGCACTGGCTGGAATGAGACCGTCGTCGAGAGGCTCCATGCGGAAGTCGACCTGCAGATGGACTGTCTGGAGACAAACGTGGCTGAAATAACGGAGAAGGAAAACTTCACCTGGGAAAACACGCCCGTTCCGCACGTGAGGAAATATTACGCACGGATCGTGCAGTACCTGAAGGCCAAGAAGTACAGCCACTGTGCCTGGACAACAGTCCAAGCGGAAATCCTCAGGAACTTTTCCTTCCTTACCGGACTCCTAGATTACCTCCAAAACTGAAGATCTCCCAGCCTGTGCCTCTGAGAACGGACAATGCTGACGGTGATTTCGGGCGTTCTTCCACCAGCAGAGGCGCTTTCAGTGACTGACAGCTAATGCACTGCGTTTGAAAGGACAGTTAAAGACTCGAAAATTTTTACTAACTTATGACTTAATTAATTTATTTATTTATTTAAACCTTTACCTTGGACAATAAATTATTTATGAAACAAAAGTCAACATGCCGTTTTAATTTCAACTTGATTTGTATAACCACCCATGTTAAGAATTGCAGAGTATCTATTAGATGTTCTTTGTAAAACGTGCCTTGAAACTAGTATAGTTTCTGGCCCCTGCCTTCAGGGAATTTAAAATCCAAGGAAGCCATGTGGCATATACAAGGTAAGAGATGATAAGGGGACCTGAACCTTATAGGAGAATAAATGCGGCCTGAGCCACAGTAAAATGGAAGAGACAGGCAGGAGGCTGTGGAACTAGAACGACGAGTGCCTGCTGCTTGTACTCTGTGCCCTGTGCTCTCTGGCCCTAAAGTTAGAATTTGACTGGCTGTCAGGGTAACCAGAGGAATATTTCAGCTCTTGTGTTTGCCCTAAGCTCATCCCTATTATCTGCAGGATGCTCTGCCTCCCCCTCTCAGCCCTATAGAACCCACAGGATTTTAAAATGTTTATGTGCCCCCCAAACCTAAGGGTGAGAAGTCCCAGGCACTTCTGTGACACTGTTAAATAGCAGTCCCTTTATGGTACTCTTCATGGCACAGCCAAGATGTATGGGTGTCTTAGGGGAGCTGGCATCTCTGTCTCCTTCCAGGGTACAGGCACCACAGGGAGAAAGAATTCTGCTTTATACCCCCACCATCTGGCTAGGTTTTCTCCCTTACCTTGTATTCTCAGTGTGTGATGATTAGAATGAACCCTAAATCCAATAACAACATGGTGACTGGATAAACTACTAAAACTTATCATATTTTGCAACATACATTTTTTGGAAAGAAAACTTGTCTACTTTGCAAATCCTTATGCTCATTTTAGAACTTAGATCATTTCCTTATGCAATGATATAAACATTATAATTGAATCATGAAAAATAATGAATAATAAAATTTACTTGGCTATTTAAAAAAATCAATCCATTCCATAATCTCTATCCTCATATAGACAGGCTCACTTTTTACTAGTGTCATCTAAAGATTATCACATCATTTGAAGCCTAAGTTTCCGAGGGATGGAAAATTATATCACGACTATTTACAGTTCACATGCATTCTGGGGATTTTGTCCATACTGGACAAGGGCAAGACAGCTGCAAGATGGATAATTTGAGGGACATAGGTGACTGCCGACCTCAAAAGTAATGTGGTAAATTGTGTGGTTGCTGTGAGCTGTGTGAATCAGGGAGAGTGTGAGTTTAGCTGTGAGGCTCTGTGTAAGACACCAGGCTAGTTGTCTTCTATTATCACAAAGCAGAGGGCAAATTAGAGATGAGGTCATACTTGTGAGTTTAATATAGCACTAGGCAAAGGCTGAAAATCGTGCTGCCCTTGCAGATTGAATCCCAGAACTATATGCACCTTAAAGGAAATAGAATCCTAGTGGTTTTAGCAATGAACTCGGTAGGCATTATTGACACTAGGAGTAGAGTGGAAATATTATCCATGTCTTATAATCCTAGCAAATGTGGCCATGATTAGGCAAAATAGCTTGGACAGTCATGAACACCTTCCAGTAGGAAGAAGAAAGCTAAGAAACTGCTTTAGTAAAAATTATTTATTGAGTGATTACACTAGACCTGGTGACAAGGATAACACAGTGAATAAGACACAGTCCAGTTACTAATGAGCTGATTTGCTGAAGATGGTCTCTTCCTTTCTTTCTTAGTCCGGTTCGGCCTGCTATAACAAATACCACGGACTGGGTAGCTTAAACAAACAGAAGTTTATTGATTACAGTACTGGAGGCTGGAAGTCCAAGATCACAGCTCCAGCATGTTCGGGTGAGGGCCCACTTCTGGTTGTCGACTCTTCCTTTCATCCTCACAAGCTGGAAGGAGCAGGGATCTCTCTGGAGCCTTTTTTATAAGAGCAGTAATTCCATTCCTGAGGGCTGGGCTGTCATGACCTAAGCACCTCCCAAACGCCCCACCTCCCAATACCATCACATCAGGCATTAGGATTTCAAGACATGAATTTGGGAGGAAACCAACATTTAGACTATAGCACCTACCATTTAAAGAGTAGGAATCTACAGGCCTGAGGGAACTTAACTTCCTATGCAAAAAAAAAAAAAAAAAAAAACGTGTAAAACAGAATTCAAGATCAGAGCTGAAAGCTAATTCTTCATGTGATAATAATATTTATGCAGTTCTGAATTAAGGACAAAGATGTTTTCCTTTTGTTTGAAAAGAATAGACTTGAATTGGAACCTCTGAAAGTTCTTTGCGAAATTTGAGATTTAATGCAAAAAAGTACAAAGAAAGATTCAAATTGATGATTTTTTGTGTGTATGTGTGAGGACGATCAGCCCTGAGTTAACATCCATACCAATCCTCCTCTATTTGCTGTGGAAGACTGGCCCTGGGCTAACATCTTGCCCATCTTCCCCCATTTTATAAGGACACCGCCACAGAATGGCCTGACAAGCAGTGTGTCCATGTGCGCCAGGGATCCAAACCTCAGGCAGCGGCAGCAGAGCGCGCGCACTTAACCGCTACCTCACGGGCTGGCCCCTTGATGATGTTTTCTAAATCGCCTATTCTCATTGGGGATGATATTGCTACTAAGGGCATGAAAATTCACTCTTAGAGTTGTGAAAAATTTTAAATATTACAGTGCTTTGTGGCACACCAAAGCTCAACCCTGTCCAACAAAATCTTATGCTTTAGTTCACTATTCTCATTGGGTTTTCTTGTGTATCATATAAGAAGCATTGACATGGAGTTCATGGGAGATTCACAAAATGTGTGCAAGAGCAATGCTGTAAACCCATGGTGAATGGATGGCTCACTGGAGGACGTTCCCTCCGTCGTTTGCTTGATCTCAAAGTCATAACATGAGAGGCAGCCTTCACTTACTTATGAGCCGCCATTGGCTTTCTGCGGATGCTGCTCGTGGTTAAACCTCAGTGCTTCTGAGTGTGAGGTGAGGTTGAGAATTAAATGCAAATATTTTATATTTCATTATTCAATCTATAAAGTTAAACAACTATTAATAAAGATGTTGATTACGGAAAGGAAAAAATATTGTCAGAGTATCTAGCAGCTCGAGAAGTTAAAAATTATTTTCTGACATGAAGCAAAAGTAAAAGTTATGTACGTAAAAGTATATGTTAAGAAACTAATTTGAATTTTCAATTGTTTTTAGCAGTTCTGAAAGATTATTCAGTATATTATTATTGGTATTATGATGACGTATTCATGGAAAATTTTAATTTGAATATGTAATTTGATACATTGCTATTAATATAAGTAAATATATTACATTAAAAGCCCCTCTGAAAACTTAGTTATTAAGATAAATTAAATGTCTGTAGCTTTCAAATTTAACTTTTATCTTAAAATTTTAGTTCATTCTTAATCTTGCATTCAATAGAAAGAGTAAAGTATGCACTTTCTTTTTCTGTGTATAAAGTAGAGATGTAGAGAGAATAAATAAACAGATATACCATGTATCTGTGTTACCAAGTTTTCTTGAGGAGTTCAGTTCAGAAAAAACATAAAGAGACTCTGGGGACAGGAGGCAATGAAGAAAAAAACAAATGGTTGAGAAACACTGCTCTAAACCCATGTAGAAAGTGCATAAAGGAAAGCAAAAACAGACGTAGAAAGTAAGGGAAACATTCAGAAAATGGAAACTCGCATGTGCCCTGCTTAAGACACATGCACAAGAAGGTCTTCAGAGAATCCAGAGAACAAGGGTCACAGGTCACCTCCCTCAGCCAGGCCAGCAGCATCTGCAAGATCCCCAACGGCCCTTTTCCTTCCTGATGTCCCTGGTGGTGCTCAGCTGCCACTCCATCTGCTCTCTGGGATGTGAGCTGCCTCACACCCACAGCCTGGGCAACACGAGGGTCTTGATGCTCCTGGAACAAATGAGGAGAAGGCTCCCCTTCTCCTGCCTGAAGGACAGAAATGACTTTGGATTCCCCCAGGAGGTGTTTGATGGCAGCCAGTTCCAGAAGGCTCAAGCCATCTCTGTGGTCCATGAGATGATCCAGCAGATCTTCCACCTCTTCAGCACAGAGGGCTCGTCTGCTGCCTGGGATGAGACCCTTCTCTATAAAGTCCTCAAGAAACATCTCAAGACAGGCGTCCCATTGGGAGATGCATCTGTGAATGTAGACTCTCCAACAATGAACATCCTGGAGATATGAATTTGCAATTTTTTGCTTCATATTTGGAAAGCAGGGAATGCTAATGGATGTCGTTACTTATGACTAGAGTGTAGAACGAGAAGATGATATAAGGCTTATAAAAACTTTCAACTTTTAAGGCTGAGAAAGAGGAGAGCCTGCAAAGTGGACAGAGACGGAGTAGCCAGCGCAGTTAGGAGAAAACCAGGAGGAAGGATCTCCAGAAAGCAGTGAAGAAGAAAACAGAGAATTTGAGGTTTCACAGGATGAAACTTAAGTAGTTATTTACCACATGTGATATGAGATTCTGCATTGAACCTAGATTTTGCCAGGACATATGTGTGATCCTGGGGAATTCACTCAACTTCCCTGACCTTCAGTTTTCTCAAATATAAAGGTGGAAATATTCCTAGAGTTGTTGTGAGTATTAAACAAACTAGAACATTTCAAAGCACTTAGCAGAGTATCTTCCACTGAGTGAGGGCTTAACAGACGGTGGCTGATTTCTTCTTTTTTCATGTAGAGCTATATGAGAATAGTGAACTCTCCTACCTCTCTCTGTAACTGGTCGCAAAACGCTGACCATCTATAAAACAGAACTGGGAAAAAGTGGCTCATTAATTGTATTTAATTATATACACAATAATATAATATATATATAAATATGTACATATATACCATAAAATACACATACATGCCATAATATATACTATACAGCTATAAAGAGATACAGTATTACATACGTTTATATAGTACTCATTTGCTGATCCTGGTATCTGGCACACTTCCCCCTTCCTCTCTGCTTTCCTGGATCCCATTCTTTCACTCCCGTATCACCATCATTCCCTTCCTTCCAGTGTACAAACCTCCGGCGTGCTCTCCTCATTAGGCTGTTCTGCCTATTCACACAGCTGCTCTCTTTTCCATTATGGTTTCTGGCTGTCAATTTCCCCTTAGGAGTACAAAGTCACAAATTGAAGAAAAGTTGAGTGAAAGTTCTAGGTTTTTCTGAAACTCTCAATTGAGAGGCATTTTTCTTCTTTTCTTTTCTCCTTGTGTATACTTTTGGAAATGAGAGGATATCCCTGTTGCAATGATGTAACAGTAGCTGTAACACAAAGGAAACAGAAAGTTGGATCCATTTTGCTGTGTGGAATATTAAAATATTTATAAAGGAAGAGTGCCCACTGCTGGACAAAAGGGATAAAGACAGAGACCAAGTCCGGAGACCTGGCTTCTGTTCTACGCAGAATTCTATCCTCTCGGAGCATTTTCTCCAGAATTAAAAAAGGCTCTTTCTATGAAAGAATCAAACCTCATACTGGAAGCAGGTCATTTCCTGAGCTTCTGTATATTTTTTTTAAATAGCCTTTGTTTTTTAGAGGAGTTTTAGGTTCACAGCAAAAGTGAAAGCAGAAAGCAGAAGGAGATTCCCCACACACTCCCTGCCCCGGCATATGCATAGTCTGCCCATTATCACCATCTCCCATCAAATGCAACTGTTGTTACAAATGTTGAGCCAACATTCACACATCATCACCACCCAGAGTCCACAGTTTATGTTTAGGTTCACTCTTGGTGCTGTATCTTCTACGGGTTTGGAGGAATGTATAGTGATACATCCACCATTACAGTATCTCTACCCTAAAACCCGCTGTGGTCCACCTATTCGTCACCCACCCCCTGGAAACCACTGATTTTTTGCTGCCACCATAGATCTGCCATATCCAGACCATCATACAGTTGGAATCACACAGCAGGCAGCCTTTTCAGATTGGCTTCTCTCACTTAGTAATATGCATGTAAGTGTCCTTCATGTCTTTTATATTCCATGGGCAAAAACTGTATGATTGGGCTCCCTATTCCCACCTTATCCTGAAAAATCTCTGTAGCCAAAGCCTGTTCATATCCAGAAGTAATTCATTTGTTACTTATTCCAAAATATTGGAGAACGAGGGGAAGGAGGGATGTAGCGGTGGTGTTCGCGGAGCTGGCATGGACGGGCTATAATCACCCGCCTGCCCAGCACAGGCAGGTGCCTGGGCAGCGCGACTGGAGAAGGGGCACAGGCATCCATGGTCCCCGCCCTGGATCCCTTGGCGCAGTGACAAGATGTCACAGTGCAGCGCCAGCTGGGGACCGCTGGGTCCTGTAAGCACAGGGAGTGAGTGTGAACCGGGCCCCGCCATCCCCCTCTCTGCCTGCCCAGAGCTGCGCGCTGCAGGACAAGACTGTCCAGCCTCCCACAGGAACACAGTAAAGACCAGAGGGAGCGCTGCCGGCATGTCTACACCCGATGAGCCAGTAAGGACTCCAGGAGCTCGTCTGTGTCTCTATTTAGGCGCCTCCACTAGGAGGAGGCAGCACCAGGCTCAGGACCCCCATTGGCTCAAAAATCCAAAACACAGGAAACGTGGAGCTGACAGTCAGCATCAACCTGAGAACTCGGAAGGAGCACAGAGATGAAAGCTTTCGCTGTTCAGCAGGTCCACAGGAGATGGAAGGATACAGTGGGGAACACTTAGTCAAGTGTTTCTCCAGAACGTTCTGATTCTGAGGATGAGAAGACTGAAGTGGATGCTGAGAGCACATTGTTCTGTCACAGAGGCATGGCCAATAGCAGTGTCCCCAGCAAGGTGACACTGACAGCACAGCAGCCTGCAGAGTACTGGAAGGGAGGAGGGTTTACTCTGGTGTCAGCTGCAAACTTCTCTTCCCTCCATTGGTCCCAGCAAGTCATCACAGTGGAGGGAAAATTATTCCTGGGGCCAATGCAATCCAAGGAATCTCCTAACTTAGGGTTGCGGTGCTGCCTCCTTTAAAAACAAACAAAAGAAAACAGTGCTTGAATAGGAGGGACACACGCAGGGATTTGAGTCCATTTAGCCACAAGCAGGTAGAGTCTCCCCAGCAGAACATGTGTTATTAATGTGCACAGTGGAAGATTACAGTTTCTAAAAGCAACAAAGACCTTTGTGAAAATTCATTTATTTAATTTAGGGAATTGGAAAGAGGACATTGGTGGATCAATCTTCTTTCTTTTCTTTCCAGTTGGTGCACACTGCAGTGAGAAGGTACACTTAGAGTTTGGAAACCTTCCTGAGGTTCGGGTCAAAAAATAACCAAAGAACATTCTTATATTACTGCTAAAAATATCATTTTACAATTAATGCTGATTTTAATAATATGTTTACTTTAATCTTACAGTTTTATTTTATGAATCTTTAATAGGATGAGGCTAGAAAAATAAAGACAGACAACTATACTAAACAGTGTGGCTGAGTCTGGAGCTCAAGGCAGACTCTCCTTGGTAAGTAGCCCTTTAAAAGCATTCCCTGCTTCTGTCTGGGAAGTGCATAATACTCGTCTATCTTGGTCATACTGAAGTCTCTTCAGCACTCACATCGCAACCATTGGTTGCAAAGACAGAGAGGAGAAGAGACTCTTCGCTGGACTCTATCAGTAGACAGCAGGAAGTGCATCTGGCCTGGAGGTGAGAGACGGAGTTGTCCTTGGGAGTGAGAAGAGCGGGCTGCCTGAAGAGGGCTCCATGGAATCCGTGAGGTCCTGAAGGAGGCAAGTCAAAGAAATTGTCAGGTGCTTTTTGTTTATTCTTAAAGTCATGAGAAAACTCAAGAGTTAAAAATCAACAGGCTTCCAAGTGTCTGCCGTTAAGGGGTTAGTAAAGTTATTTTACTATATTTCATTGAAGAAATCACTCATAAAAACTTAGACTCTTTATTCAATTGGCAGAAAAATCTATTCCCTTCTAACTATTAATAGAGATTTGGTCTGTTTTTTCGGAAACCAAGTCAGTTCAGTGGACTCATACCACACCCTGTGTTGCCTACAAAACATTAGACAAGAATCCTTTGGCATCTGAAGTGGAACTCAGGATTCTTTGTCATCTCACTGTCTTGTCTCTATGATTTCATGCCGTGGCCTCTCATTGGTTCATAAAGCCCACATCCATTTCTAGCCATCACTTCCTTTAATGGGCTCTTCCAGACAAGCCATTATATCGACACTCCCTATGGTTTGCCCTTGGATCTTGGGTACATTTGGAAGAGTTCAACTCTCCACATTTATATTTCTAGCCAGCTATATCAGTGAGTGTAATCCAAATCCTCTTTTATTGTGAGGATTGAATTCATATTTTAAAGAACTTAGAATAGTGGCTAGTCCATAATAAGCATGCAAAAAATTCAGTTATTTTTTAATCACCCTTACTATTATCCAGATTAAGATCAGAATCTTTTGGAATCATCTAATTCCTTTCTTTCAATTCTAATTAGTTTAATTTAATACTAATTCCATTTCTTTTAGTTTCTCAAGGCAATCTTTTCATTGCCTAGAGGATTTACCAGGTGGTAGAGCCCTCAGGCAAGGACTGGTACCCACTATCCTGCCAGAGAGGGTGAGTGTTGTAGTAACCGGGGTTCTGGTGGCCAGTCTCTCTGAGCTGGTTGGTGTGACTTCTTCCTTCTCTCCTCAGAGCTGATCACATGTGGATTAAATGAAAGAAAAACAGATGGCTGGTCTTGCAAACCTGTAGGCAGGCCATTGACCCAGGAGTTCGTCTTTGAGTGTCTGGCAGAAGCAGCCATTGTCCTGACTTTGTGTTATTCAAAATTGGCCTTCATTCCTCCCCTCTGCCATACCCTGGTCCCCAATTTGGCTGTACTGAATTTTGCTAACTTAGAATATGTCATTTCATCAGCGGAATATCACTTCCCTTTATTCACTTTCACGACACTCAGACTTACATTTGTTTTCTTTTTTCCCACAAGACAACTGTCAGATTTTACTTTCTAGGAAAGTAGAAATGAGAAACAAAAAATCTGAAGTCTTGAAAATGATAGGAATTCCAGCGTCTTTGCCTTTCTTTTACTTCCTTTATTGTTCTCACTTCATCATGAATTAGAATGTCGTACAGGAGAAGCAAGACAAATCTTGCCCACTGAGCCACTGAGTGAAAAGAAGGTACAAAAATTATAAGTGAAAAATGATGAACCACAAAAGCATAACCACATGGACCTGCATGAATGAGTTCTAGAAGGCAAGGGAATATCAGAGAAGCTCATTCAATCATAACCATCAGCCTCTGCAGTGAATCAAACAGTAAATAAACCCCACTCATTGGTTCTAAAGAGCTTAATTGCCAAAGGTGGACTGGTAAATCCCTCAACAAATATAGAGACCATTAGGGCTGAGGGAGCCCGCCCTCCTCTGTAAAGTAAGGAGGCAAAAATGGAGCCTAAGAGCAGGGCTGAAAATGTGTCCTAGACAGAGAAGATAATATTTATATATGAATAAGAGTCTGTGTGTGTGTGTGTGTGTGTGTGTGTGTGTGTGTGTGTGTGTGTGTGTGTGAGTATTGACATACCTACATCACTTCTGACTTTAGGGCAGTCTTTTCTCATTTGGTTGATAAGTATCCATTTGGATTGGCCCATCTGAAGTTTACTGGGAAAATTTAACTTCTATCGCAAAATTAAGAGTTTGGATTGATGACATCTTCTTAGACCACATGGAGAATACATAAATGAAAACAAAAAAGGAAGTAAAAGTGTAGAGAAATATTTAGAAAATGAAAATTATTGTGTTCCCTATTTATTGGCCAAGCTTAGAAAGAATGTCATCAGAGAACCTCGGGTCCAAGGTTCATAGAGACTCTGCTCAGACAAGCCAGGAGCACCCTTGTTGTCCCTATGGCCCTCCTGCTCTCTCTACTGATGGCCCTGGTGGTGTTCAGCTATGGCCCTGGTGGATCTCTGGGCTGTGACCTGCCTCAGAACCACATCCTGGTTAGCAGGAAAAACTTTGTGCTTCTGGGCCAAATGAGGAGAATCTCCCCTTTCCTCTGTCTGAAGGACAGAAAAGACTTCAGGTTCCCCCAGAAGATGGTAGATGGCAGCCATTTCCAGAAGGCCCAAGACATCTCTGTCCTCCACGAGATGCTCCAGCAGATCTTCCACCTCTTCCACACAGAGCGCTCCTCTGCTGCCTGGAACATGACCCTCCTGGACAATCTCTTCACTGGACTCCATCAGCAGCTGGAAGACCTGGACACCTGTTTGGTGCAGGAGACGGGAGAGGAAGAATCTGCCCTGGGAACTGGGGGCCCTACACTGGCCGTGAAGAGATACTTCCGGGGACTCCATCTCTACCTGAAAGAGAAGAAATACAGTGACTGTGCCTGGGAGATTGTCAGAATGGAAATCATGAGATCTTTCTCTTCACTGACAAACATGCAAGAAAGATTAAGAATGGGGTCAGCTTGAAATGATTCTCCTGGACTACTGTGCCATGTCGCCTTTGCACATGTCTTTGGTCATTTCAAAAGGCTCCTATTTCTCTTTTAGTCACAGACTTTATTGAATTTAACTCAGCAAGTATTTCTCAGTAGTATTTAGCAAGAATATGTTAAAAATATTCAGGTCCTGTGGCATCGGTGCCTAAGAGATGACTGCCCTGATGTTTTTATTTATTGTTTATTAATTTATATTTATTTATTCTTATATCTTATCATCTTTATATTTCTAGTTTCATATAAAATATATATGCTTTTATATTGCATTAAAATTTAGAAAACATGTTGACCTTTCCATTTTATTACATTTGCATTTTGTTTCATTTATTAAATTCTTATCAAACAAAACTTCTTGAATCTGTTTATCCTTAAAATCCAAATCCAAACCCTGGTTTTCTAAACCAAATCAAAGAATGGATGGTAATATTTATCTACTCATTCATTCATGCAGTTCACGTCATCTGTTAGAATAGAGTATCAAAGTGGGAGATTGTGGAATTGCCTTCAAGAAACACAGGTGAATAAATACAACACAGTAGTTTGTGTATTGAAATTTTCAGTCTTACAATGAAAGAGACATAAGAAGATTATCAGGATTTTTAAAATCTCAATTTATTAAAAAATACAAAAAGAAGTAAAGGAAAATATTCTTACATCCGAAGCTTTAGATACAAATAATTTTGAGGGGAAAAAGATATCCTTTCTAGAGTGTCTGGGAGATATGTAATTGCAGAAGTCTTGTTGGCTGCTGGGCATATGGGTCTAGAATGAACAATCAATGCCGTGGGTGCACGTATTAATTCAGGATACCTCACTGCACATTTGGACAGGAGGACACGAGGATAGGTGTGGTCACTTATAGAGCGGATGAGGAGGAGAGGACCTAAACCTAGCCCTGCAGACCCTCAACATTTAAAGGTGGGGCAGAGGAGAGTCTGCAATGGGCACTGAGGCTGAGTGGCCAGTTCACTTAGAAGAACATATGGGGACAAATAGGGGAGAGACTACTGAAGGGAAGAAGTGTGTTTAGAAGACAGAGTGGTGGTGTTGGCCCCGTGGCAGAGTGGTTAAGTTCGCATGCTCCGCTTCGAGGCCTGAGGTTCCCGGACCCGGATCCTCGGCATGGACATACTCACCGCTCATCAAGCCGTGCTGTGGCAGTGTGCCACATACAAAAATTACAGGAAGATTGGAACAGATGGTAGCTCAGGGACAATCTTCCTTACCTACACAAAAAAAGGCAAAGTGGTGCTTGCAGGGCAGGTGTGGACTGAACTGTCCCAGGGGACCTGAAAACAGACACCGCTGGTGACCTTAGCAGGATCTGGTTTAGAAGAAATAATGGGACAGAAACCAGATGGGAGTAGGTTGAAAAAGAAACACAAGTATGAGAAGTAGGGTCACTGTGTTAGAAAATTATTTTGGGAAGCTTCTTTGTGAAGCGGAGGAGACCCTCCTGGAGAATTTCCTCACTTGACTTGGGCAGCAGCTGGGAGACCTAGAGATCTGTTATTCAGGAGAAAAAAGTAAAAGAAATTCCTGAGGCAAGACTTCCTCTTGGCTGTGAAGAGGTGCTTCAAAGAACTAGTCTTTATTTTAAAGATAAGGAACACAGTGAATGTACGTAGGAGGTTGTCAGAGTGGAAATCAAGAGCCGGTTATCTTCATCATCAATCTTCTTCAAAAAAAGATACCAAAAATCTAGTTGACCCTGGATTTGGCAATGACTTTTTAGATACACCAAAGACATGATCCATGAAAGAAAAAGGTGATAATTGGACTGCATTAAAATTAAAAACTTCTGCTGCTCTGTGAAAGACACCGTCAAGAGAATGAGAAGACAAACCACAGACTAGGAGAAAATATTTGCAAAAGACAGATCCCATAAATGACTGTTATCCAAAATAGAGAGAAAACTCTTAGAACTCAACAATAAGAAAACGAAAAATCCAATTCAAAATGGGCAAAAGATCCGAACCGACACCTCACCAAAGATGATACAGAGATGGCAAAGAAGCACATGAAAAGTTACTCTATAGCATTCATCATCAGGGAACCGCAAATTAAAACAACAATGAGATTCCACTGCACATCTAGTATAGTGGCTAAAACCCAGAACACTGACAACAGCAAATGCTGGTGAGGATGTGGAGCAACAGGAACTCTCACTCATTTTGGTGGGAATGCAAAATGGTGCAGCCACTTTGGAAGACACATTGGCAGTTTCTGACAAACCTCAACGTACTCTTACCACACAATCTAGCAGTTGTGCTCATTGGGATTTACCCAAATGCGTTGAAAACTTACGTCCACATAAAACCCTGCACAGGGATGTTTATAGCAGCTTATTCATAATTGCCAAAGTCTGGAAACAACCAAGATGTCCTTCAATAGGTGAATGGATAAATAAACTGTGGTACATCCAGACAATGAGATATTATTCAGCGATAAAAGGAAATGAGCTATCAAGCCATGAAAAAGACATGAAGGAACCTTAAATGAATATTACTATGAGAAAGATGCCAATCTGAAAAGGCTACATATTATATGATTCCAACTATATGACATTCTGGAAAAAGGCGAAACTGTGACAACAGTAAAAATCAGTAGTTGCCCAGGGTTTGGGCAGGTGCGGGGGGAGGGGGAGGGAGGAAGAGGCAGAGCACAGAGGATTCTCAGGGCAGGGAGACTATTCTGTGTGATCCTATAATGGGGGATACATGTCATTATGCATTTGTCAAAACCCATGGAATGTACAACACAAAGAGTGAACCCTAATGTAAACTATGGCTGTGGTTGATTTTTTTTAAAAGAGCATGTAAGGAGTGAGCCCAGGGCTTTCATTAAAAAACAAAATGCTGATTCCCTTCAAAGACTGCTTTTGGTATGAAATATATTGCCTTAAATTTTACAGAATTTTATAAAATAACATGTTTACCTTTACATTGTGTGAAATATAACAACATACTCATCTTAATATTTTAATTCTCTTGTCAGCTATTAAATTTTACTACAAGCAAAATTTTCTTTTGTACGTTTGTAATGAAAACCCAACCGATCCAGATTTTTATGAGAAGGTGAAGAGTAGATGGACAACTCCTTCATTCACTCATATTAAGATCTAAAAGCGAGCATCAATATGCCTGTTTGTGTGCTTGCCCTCAGGAAATAGAGGTGAGGAAGCAAAGATAATTCCCGCTTTCTTGTACCAGATATCATGTACACAAGATTTACATGCAAATTAATGAATGGTTATGAAGTATATAATTTTATGTATTTAATACATAGATTGAACCATTAATCAACACTATAATCAAGACATAAAATTCATCATCATCCCTCAACCCCCAATGCCCAGAGCAAACAATGATCTGATTTCCGTCACTAAGGATTCACTTTATTTCTTCTACCTCATATAATTGGAATGTCTCTTTTTGTGCCTGGCTTCTTTTGCTTAACACACCTTTGGGATTCATCCACGTTTTTGCGTGTATTAGCAGTACTTCATTTGTTATTGCTCGGTACTAATTCCACTGAAGGAACAATCCACAATATATTTATGCATTTCTTGTTGATGAACTTTTGGACAGTCTGTAGTTTTCAGCTATTATGAATGTAGCTGTCGTGGACATTCTTGTAAAAGATCTCTTTGTAGACATATGTTTTCATTCTCGTAGGTAAACGCCGAGAAGTGGAATTCGAGCCATAAGACTTGTGTAAGTTTAACTTTATAAGAAACAGTTTTCCAAAGAGGTTATAACTTTTTACATTCCCACAAGAATGCGAGTGCTACTTTCTCCACATCCTTGCTAGCGCTGAATATTGTCGCTCTTTTTAATTTAGGCATTCTGCTTAGTGTAATGTGGTATCTCACTGTGGTTTCCATTTGCATGTCCCTAGTGAACAGTGGTGTTCAGTACATTTTCATGCATTTGTTTGCCATTCGTGAGTTGTCTTTTTAACTTGATTTGTAGGGGGCCTTTATATATTCTGGTTAGAAATCCTTTGCTAGATATATGTATCGGAAATATTTTCTCCCAAAGTGCAAGTTGCCTTTTCATTTTTTAAATGGTATATTTTCTTAATTAGAAATTTTAAATTATTTAATAAGGTTTTTATTTTAGAATAATTTTAGGTTTATGGAAAAATTATGAAGACAGTACAGAGAGTTTTCATATAACCCACCCTCATTTTCCCCTATTATTAACATCCTTATTTAGTAAGGGACATTTACCATAATAACAAATCAATCTTTACATATTATTACTACACGGAGTCTATACTTTATTCAGGTTCTCTTACTCTTTAGCTACTGTTCTTTTTCTGTTCCATCATCTCCTCCAGAATACCACATTACATCTAGTGTCATAACTCCTTAGTCTCCTCTGTGCTGTGTCAGTTTCTCAGAATTCCCTGGTTTTTGATGACCTTGACAGTTGTTAGGAATGCTGGTCTGGTATTTTATAGACTGTCCCTCAGTTGGGACTTGTCTGATGTTTTTCTAATAATTATGCTGGGTTACAGGTTTTTGAGAAGACCATTTGCAAAGTGCCGTTTATTCACTCCCTATCAAGGGCACATGCTGTCAACATGACATCACTGCTATTGTTGAGCTCGAATACCTGGCGGGGGCAGTGTTGTCAGGTGTCTCTCCTGTGAAGTTACTGTGTGTCTCCCCTTTCCACACTGTCCTCTTTGGAAGGAAGTCTGTATATGAGCCCAGACTTAAAGAGCAGGGAGTGATGCTCTACCTCCTCGAGGGCACAATAGCTATATAAATTATTTGGAATTCTTCTGAACAGGAGATTTGTCTCTTCTCTCATATTTAATCATTTATTCAATAATTTACTTATAGCAATATGCACTAATGGATATTTATTTTGTACTTTGAAATATAATCTGTACAATCTTATTCTGTTGCTCAAATTTCTCTAGAATTGGTAATTGTGAGCTCTTTCAGTGAGCTCCTGTGTCCCTTTGACATATCCCATCATTGTGTGTATGTGTGTGTGTGCACATGTGTGTTTTAGCATTTCCATTCTGGCACTACACAATGATCTCAGTTCATATTGTATATTTCCTGCTGTAGTCCTAGAATCAGTCATTTCCCCAAGGAACCCTGGTTTCTTTATTGGAAATGGTATCAGTGACCTAGATCTGAGCACAAGATTTTCTTGCTCCTACTCAAGCGTCATCACTTTTAGGCCTTCTCAGGTGACAGAGCAATGGAACAGATGTGTTAAAACCAACCTGTGCATATATACATACTTATAAATATTTCCATATCCAAAGATGTGTATCTATACCACACATGAGTGCATACTGCTATCACCACATGGACCATTCTAGCTCCACTCTCTTGCTTATCTGTAAACTTTCACTCCATCAGTGAGACCCTGACACATCACTTGACGTCAGATTACTTAATATTTCACTTCTATACATATACAGCAGAATCAGCATTGTTAACCCATATCTTGGTGGGAAAGGTTATCAACACGAATGCTTATGAGCAGTGTCTTTTGTCTTTAGTCTTACAAAAGCCACTCATTTTCAAAGTTACATTGCTCAGCAACTATGCCCCCACCCACTTCAGTGAGGGAACGGGGCAGGTGTCATGATGGTGAAAAGGTGACATTCCCATTCCTTCCCACTTGTTGGGTCATTCTTCCCTCTTCACTTGTAGTTAAACTTGTTCATTTATCTGCAGTCACTATAGCTGCACTGTGAACATTCCCTTCCTGATCGCTGTGTCGTCCCTTGCCCTGCAGTGACATCCTCAGACATCATGTAGTCTCCATGGGAAGGGCTTCCATTTCCCAGGTACCCATTCAATGGAGGGAATTCCTTGTTGTGTCCAAAGCTTTTTTCTAGATAGGTAAACCCCACAGACATGGCAGATCCTTAAGCAGCACTTACCTTGTTCCTTGGACTTGCCACATTAACCCCAGGATCCCCTAAACACCCACCTCCTCTAAAGTTCAATTAGTTCTACATCCACTGTGGATAGTTTTTCTAACATTCAAAACCCACTGTTTTCAGGAAAAAGTTCTTACCTCTGAACCCTTTCAGAGAAGGGTTGTCTGTGGAGGTTGGGAGGTGGGACAAGGTGACCCAATCTTCACGTCCCTAGCTTTGAACTCAGTTCTCTTCCAGTGGTCAGGTGTGACCTGAGGGCCTCTTGAAGATATGTGCAGATTTCTTTCTCAACTCTGATAATATGTTCCTCTATTCTCAGGTTTGCTAAGCCTTTATATTTGCTCTGCCTTCCCTTGGGTCTCCTCTCCTTCCCTCAGCCCTTCTAACCACACACAGAGCCAGGAATTCTGTTTTTCTGTTCTTGAACCTGTCACATGGGGAGAGGAAATGGGAGTTGGTGGTCAGCTGTACATTTTCACTAAGGCTAAGATAATAATTGTTGGGAAGCAGTGCCCACCTCCCCAGCCTGCATCAAGAATAGAGGGGAACTCTGGGGGCCAGTGGAAACTATTCCCCGCCAAAAGATTCAAGGTCATGGGGACTTCTCGTTACCCATCTGAACTTAGGGTCCTAGGAGTCCAGTTCCATTTTTGGGATATGTCAAGATTCTTGTCTCTCACTGTTCCTAGAGGCTGAGTGGGTCATTTTCGCACTATGATGCCTGTGCAACCCCAACTATTCCACCCCTTGATCATATAATGTTCTAGATAATGAGGGAGCAGAGGGAGGGACTATTGTGTCTAGGTCCCAGGACATGGTCTTTGATTTTCTCACTTTCAAAGCCCCCGAGCATTCGTATTTTTTGTTCTTGTATTCTTGTGGTAGTATTATATTAACAAGATTTTAGAATTGAGATGTATTCACAAATACAAATGAAGGAACCCGAGATGATGGTGGGTGTGCAGTGCCACCGTCAACATCCCTCCCTGACCCTGGTCACCTTCAGAAAGTCTCTCTACATGAGCTGAGGCTGAGCCTCTGTTACTCTAAGCCTGAGCTCCTGGCTAACCCGACACTTCCCCAAATGTAGCTGAGGCAGAAGACACAAGTCTCCTTTCAGAAAAAAAGAAATATATTTTGGAAATATATATCTCTGCTTAAATAGAGACAAACTACTTTGGAGACTGTGGTAATTGAGACCCATTTAATTTCCTCTGATTTTCTGGAAACATTTCTTTGAGAGGAGTTTTTCAGGGAGTAGGGGATGCAGGAGGACTTTCTTGCTGCCCCGAGGAAACATGCTCCCGGAGACAGAGAGTGGGGCAGGGTCACACACCCTGATGGATCCATGGCTGTGTCATGGGGACACTCCTGCAGTCACGCAGGAGGCCACTGTCCAGGTCTTCACGTAGCTGAAACTATTTTGGATCCCTCACTTGGAACCTTGGAAAACTAGGGAGACAGTGAACTAAACCACTGGAATCCCTGGGGTGTGTCATCTTACAGGAGTTGTGAGATCCTGAGAGACAGTGGGATCCGGGGATGAGGTGGGTTCAGGTAATGAGGTGTGGTCTAATGACAGAATGGGGTTTGGATTGGGGATAGGGTCCTGTATCTGAGTGTGTTTTTGGTGTAGAAGAGAAGAGATAAGTGGTAGGGGTGAAGGATGGTCCTGACCACGTGGGATCCAGCGACAAAGTGTGCTCGGCTCAAAGAAAAGCATCCAACGGTTATATGGTGAAAACAAGGAAAGTGAGCAGGTGGTATAGTCCAGTCAGAGGTTGGAGGCCAGAAGCACTGAGGCCAGAGTGAGCTATGACTTAGTGGATCTCAAAGGTGACACTGAAAATCATCTTCCTAGCTCCATGAACAACACGATGTCTGCTTCCTTGGCTGCTTTAACCCTCTCCTCAGAGAAAGGATGCTGCTATAACTGGTCCAGAAAGTTACTCATCAAAGGAGGCTTGTGCAGGTGCCTGCAAAAGACAGGAGGTACATAGCACATTTAAAAGTCGAAGTGCGGGGAGGGGGGCAGACTGATGGTGTAGTGGTCAAGTTTGCATGTTCCACTTCGGAAACCTGGGTTTTCGCTGGTTCAGATCCTGAGCGTGGACCTTCTCACTGCTCATCAAGTCATGCTGAGGTGGCATTCCACATGCCACATCCCACTACGACTCTATAACTATGATACCCAACTATGTACTGGGGCTTTATGGAGAAAAAAAGAAAAAGAGGAAGACTGGCAACAGATGTTAGTGCAGGGCCAATCTTCCTCAAAAAAAAAAAATGCCAAATGGGGACAGGCAGGCCTGGTAGGAGTCACATTCTCCCGGGTGTCTGACTTCATGATATTCTCTTTATCTCTACTCCAAGCCTCGATTTCACATCACTTTATCTATGATTCTTCCTCTCATGTCAACTCTAGGCTGCACTGGGGCCCCAGAATTCCACAGGCAACCTACGAAGAGGGGTGCCTGAAATAACAGGAGAAATGAATCACCTTTTCTGAAGAGAAAGTAGGTCTGGTGCCACGTGAGCGCCTTTGCTGGGAGCTCTCCGAACAGAGAAAATAGGAGGCTGGGTCACCTAAGGAGAAGGTCGGATCTTGTAGGAAGCTGAATAGAAAGTTCCATTGGGAATAAACTCTTTCAAGGTTAGATTCCTAATGCCCAGGGCTTAGGATTCAAGGTCAAAAGTTCAATGACAATAATAGTAAGGTTCACATATGCACAGGGCTATGCCATTTTAAAGTTCTTTCACACATGTTGTTCTAAGCGATCATCACAACCATGAGATTTGTAGGCCAGTACTCTCTCCAAAGAGGAGTCTGAAGCTTAGGGAAGGCAACAACTTAGAATCTGTCCAACGGCAGAACCCAGAAATTTTGCCTCCAAAAGCAATAATCCTTCCACTACATCTCACTCTACCACCTAGCAGGCAAGACTCATGGCCCAGCTCCATCACTGTTCAATTCCAACGGATGGGGAGCACAGAGGTTAGAAGAAGTGTCCCAGGCCTGATATGCTCCCTAAGAGGCTCCCCTCTGAGGTCATCATTTTCTGAGAAGGACTGGTTCTAGGAACTGATCTCAGTGTTGTGGGCCTGAGCCCTCAGTGAAAAGAGATACTCAGGTTAATCCAGGGAGAGCCCAGCATTCAGCAGCAGAACATTACCCTTTAAGGTGCCAGCTTTTTTTCCTGCCTCTCTGTTGACGCTGAAAGACAAGAAAAGCGACATGGGGAGACAATTTGACTCTCCTCTTTCTAGGAAATCAGCAGACATTCATTATTGGTGAATAATGTGAGTTTCTACACTGATTTGAGATCTGTATTCTTTCTAAGTTAGTCATTTTTAAAGTGGATAAAAATATTTTCTACTGATCCTTCTCTGAAAAACAAAAAATGGTTTACTGAACGTGGTCCTTTAAAAATATTTCATGGATCAGTCCTCTGGGGAAGAAAGGCACAGAATCTCAGATCTTCAGGATGTGTATGCTCTATCTGATAGGACTCCACTCCCTGAGGACATATGGGGTGGTATCTGATCAGAGACTTTCGGAGGCTCAGCATTGCTCTCCATGTTGGCACTGAAACAATAGAGAGACCTGGCCCAGAGATACCTGAGATGGGAAGGTGGCCGATGAACAAAGACTGAGGACCTCTTCTCCTCCAGTGTCTTAATAAGCCAGTACATGGACCCTGAATCAGCTGCTTGAAACTATCCTGAGGCCCTACCATACCCATTTATGCAAAACATCTTACCTTCCTTATTAAATTCTGATCCACACTTTATCTAAAATTGAACCACTCCTGATAATACAACTTTCTTACACAAATTCCTTAAAAACAACAAAAAAAGTAGTGTCTACAGAAACTAAGAAATGGAGGATTCATAGTATTTGAAACATGAAGAAATCCAGGGAAACTAAAGAACAGTAATCTCCATGCCTTGGTAGATAACTAATTCACCCAGGAGCACTAAAAGAGGAAATAACGAGAGAAACAATATTTTAAAATTAAATGCATACCCTGCCTAACTCCAATTTGGAAAGAAGGAAAGGACAGAATTTTGTAGGTACACAGGGAAGAGACGTCCCCATGTGAGGCCTCTCTTCCCCACCTTACCCTGCAATTCACACACACGCCCTCTTTAACTATCCAATTACATTACTGTGTACAGTATGGTACTCTCTCTCAAATTCAACCAAGTATTGAGATCTTCAAACGAATATACTCTAACATTCATTAATAGATGTCTGAGCTCTACTTTCTCACTACTTGTTCAGAGGTGAAGGGATGCAAAGATCACTATTCATAGTAGCGATGACAATTGTTTTATTCATTATAAAGTCAAACAAGGTGATCTGATATTAGAAATATATTGGTGAAACTGGGAATTTACTACTAGCAGAGACATTTAATGCCCGATCAAGGCTGAGATGGTATTCTAACTACTGTTGCATGCTTCCCCCCACTCCCCCACATTGATGGCGAAGTGTCACAGTCCTTTTACTAGACATGAATCAGGACGCTCTGCCCTGCACAGCCCACTGCAGGCTGGGACCACATTTTGACCTTTTCTCTCTCCACATAGCTAAGGACTGCCCATGCCCTTCCTGTAGTTGAACATTCATTCTCTTTATAACAGAAACAATAAAGTACTAGAGTTGATTCTTGCCAATAAACGACTTACTATCATCTCTGGAGCAAATCCTTGGGAAGGGACAGACACTATTCCTGTGTCACAAGCCTGTGCTCCACAGACTTGGTTCTGCCCATCACGCGGGGACAGATGGGGGCTCTCCTCCCTGGGGGAGTTTTATTGGCTCCCACAGTGAACTGGATCCTGCTCTCTGTCAGCCTTCAGCTCTAGCTACTGTGACATCATTATAACAATGAGCTTTCCTCATGTTCCAAAAATATTCAATAAAAAAAGAGGGATGGCCCGGCCCTGTGGCGTAGTGGTTAAATGCAGCACGTTCCACTTCAGCGGCCTGAGTTTGCAGGTTTGCATCCCGGGTGTGGACCTAAACCATTCGTCAGCCATGCTGTGGCAACGACTCACATACAAAGTAGAGGAAGATTGGCACAGATGTTAGCTCAGGGAGAATCTTCCTCAGCGAAAAAAAAGAGGGAGTCTTTTATAGAAATCTCTGCAAAACCTTGATCCAACTTTTGCTTCCCACCCATAGATTTCTACTCTTTGGAAAACTTTTACAGCCAGAAAGTAAAAGAGAATGGGAAGGAGCAACAAGAATGGGCAGGGAGGGTGAAGCGGGTGAATGAAGTGGGCGCTGTGGGGATCTCTACACTGGAGTGGAAGGAAACGACTGTGGTGTGGGAGTGAAGGAATGGATCAAGGAAAGCCGGGTGTGAAGGAGGAAATATGTCAGGTGCCGAGTCTTTTGGTCTTCCTGAAGACACTAGCAGGTATTCTGCCTTTTTGGCGGCCCTCTTCGGACCATGAGTCAGATACTGAGAAAAAGGTGGGACATTTTCAAAGCATTTTAGAGAAGGAAACAAACAATACTCTGATACGGATCTAAGTAGAGAAAGGAAAAAGAGCTACCATTTATTCAGTTCTTATTCTGCAGAAAGCACTAAGTGCTTTAAAATGCGTGCACGTGTTTAGTACAACAGCCCTATGAGTGCTTCTATCACGTTTCACATTTGAGAATATCAAGACTCAAGGAGGTTGAGTTACCCTAGATCACACACATGTCCTGGCACAAATGGGGTTCAATGCAGAATGCAATATTTGGGACTATAAGAAGTTTATTTAAATTCATATTTTTGATATATCTATATATTTTTTTAACCACTCCCTACTCCTCAATCACTCTTTCTCTTGCTTGTTGCCCTTCCTTATTTGGAAGCTACTGTTGTATTTTTAGCTGGGTTTAACCTAAATGGTTAAAGAGTATTTGCTTAAATTTTATAATTACACAAGAACGACATGAAAATATTTACTTTGATATGCGTGTCTTTATTTAAAAATTCAATCAACTCCAATAAATAAAAGCCCTTGACCACCAGGGCATCACTTCCCAATTCCAGCCCCCTTCCAAGTGGTAACCACTGTTAAGAGTTTGGTGGATAATCCATCAGAATTGATATGTGTGTATGTGTGTGTGTATGTTTTTATATACATGGCATTATACCAGCAACATCATTCAACACCTTTTTTAAACCTAATATTTGTTCAGAAAATATTTCCACATCACTACACAGCCTCACCTAATTTCATACAACGAATGGAGGTACCATTTCATTTACCTACTACTTGATAGTTAACTTCTTCTTGATACTAAGTACAAAGAGTACTGCAATACACATGCAAGTGTACCTTTATACCCATGAGAGAATATGGCACTAAATCAGGTACTTAGAAGTAAAACAGCTTGGTCTAATTTCACATGCATTTTGAACGCTCATACTTACTGCAAAACCTCCAGTACAAAGGCTACACTAATTTATATTCAAAACATTGTACATGTATATTTCCACAACATTACACGAACTATGGGTATAAAGAATCTTTTTAATTTTTAATTTGTCTTTCTCAGATTAGTTGTTTTAGTCATTTTCTAGTCAGGAAAACAAAAACCATACCACTATTTTAACAGGGAGAACTGAATATAAGGAAATAGACCAAAAATGTGGCTACCCACACAAAGTAGGCAATAGGATAGAAGGTACTGGCGCATAGCCAGACTCTCCATGAGCTATCCAATTCACCAGCCCCCACAACTTCTCTAAGATTAACAAGAAATGCATCACAAATTAAAAACACGTATATAAATGGATGGATATACCATGTTCATAGGTTGGACTACTGAATGGTGTTAAAATGTTACTTTTTCAAATTGATTTACAGAGTTTACGCAATCCAAATAAAATTGCAGCAGATTTTTGTGTGGAAATTGACAAGCTGAGACTAAATTATACATGGAAACACCAAGGACTTAGAATAACCAAGGCAATTTTAAAGAAGAATAAAAATAGAAAACTTATATTTCCAAATAGCAAGAATTATTTTAAAGCTCTGGTGTGGTGGGACTGATGTGAGAATCACAAAGAAAACAATGGTGGAGAATAGAAAGTGCAGAAACAGACTCATTCAAATATTATCCACTGATTCACAATTGTTGTATCAGTTAATATAACTGGAAGAAGAAATAGGCTTTTCAATAAACGGAGTTTGGAAAATTGGCTATCTATACGAAACAAAAAAGAACTTTGACTCATACCTCAAACTTTACATAAAAATTAATTTGAGATGAATCACAGACCTAAATGTAAAAGCTAAGACTATAAATACTCTAGAAGAATACATATAAATATATCTTTTTGACCTTAAGGTAAGCAAAGAATTCTTATACAGGACACACAAAAACACATCCATTGTAGAAAAGATTGATACATTGATCCATATTAAGATTAAGAGCCTCTGTTTATCAAAAGACACCATTAATGGAGTGAAAAGGCAGAGTGCAAGAAGAAATCTGGAAAATAAATTGTCAAAAGACTCATATCCTGAATATGTTAAGAATTTCTAAAAATCAGTTAAAACGGCAGATATATAAATAGAAAAATGGAGAAAGACTTCAACAGATTCTTCACAAAAGGGTTAATAAGTACATGAAAAATGTTTCCAACATCATTATTTATTGAGGAAATGAAAATCAAAAACAACAAGCATAAATTACAAAACAAGTGTTGACAAGGATGTGTTTTTAACTGGGAATTATATAGTTTTCATTGGAGAGTAAATTGGTTACAGACATAACCATTAAAGAAGACAGATATAAATGCCATTTATATGAAATTCAAAAACAGGCAAAGCAAATACATAATAATAGAGGCCATAGATTCATTGTGACCTTTGGCCTGAGGCTATTCAGTGGGAAAAGGCACAAGCAAGTTTCTGAGTTTCTGAAAACGTTCTATATATTTATCTGGGTATCATACTTAGGTAAAAATACAACAAGATATATACTTAATATTAGTGCATTTTACTACATATAAGATATAAATGAAAACAGAAGTTTAAAAAAAGTAAGAAAACATTCTAACCAGTTCTGTTCCTGCACACGCTCTTGAATCTCTGACGGAACAGCTACCGGCCACCATTTATGGTTTTAAGTCTGTTCATTGCTGTACATACAGTATCTTTTTCCTCTCAATTTATTTGTAACCTGTAAGACAAATATTATTTACAGTATTATTAGTACTAGTACTATTACTAAATAGGTTATATAATTGACACTCCTTTGTCCCACTGCTTCTCTTGAATATTGAAAATTTCCTGCCTCCACTTAGGGTCCCTTCTTGGTAGCATGAAAGACAGACATTAAACCAATGGTTGCATTTAATTAAACCTCAGCAGACACAGTGCAGCTAACTGGAAGTACCAAATGCTGATGAAGACTCTTAATTGAAAGGCAGTAGAAAACTACTTTCTGATGAAATCTGGGCTGTTGCGAAATTAAACGACTACAGTTTCTTTCTCATCTTTAAAAAAAAAAGGGATGATTTTAGTAACTATCACAGGAAATTGTAAGAATAAAAGAAAACGAAGTTTGCAAGTTACTGAGAATCTGAACATAGTAAAAGATACCTGCCTTCATATTAATAATACAAACCATTATCATCTGTATGGTCCACGTTCAGCCAGGACAAGCCAAGAGCAGCTTTGATTGCGGCTCTCCTGACACGCTCAGAGGTGGCACATTAGCGCCCCCCAGTGGAAACTCTAGCATAGGCGGACGTCTTCACTGCTGTGAAGGAGCAGAGCGCAGGTGCACATGGTTAACACCGCGCCTGACACAGAAGCGAGAAATCTCAACACACCGGAGGCTTTTTCTGGGCATCTAGCGTCTTAGCGTGTTGTCGGACAGAAAACCTCTGCTCTGTGAATAGTATAAATAAGCGCTGCTCTAAGTATTCCATGCGCAAACACTTTTTGAGAGGAATTTAGCTTGATATCATCTCACTAGACTGACCCCAGGAATCAGTATAATGTGGACTTGATAAGAGCAGCGCAGCAACTCATACAACGAACTTTGCATTTGACTGTATTCCGCTTTCCCACTGCACACCAGGAAAGAAGGATGTCCCTAAACTGCAGGCCATTCAGGGAAGTATTACTGGAAAAGAGTAAAAATATCCTACTGCATCACAGAACAGGGAGAAACATGTCATTGTTTCTGTTTATTTAATATAGGCAATTGGTTGCTTAGTCCTATCGAATTTAGGTTTTCTTTTAAAAAGTCTTGTATACATGTATCTTAAGAATACACAATTGGATAACCAACAAAATTTGTATATCCAATAAAGAGTTAAAAAGAGTTAAAATTAATTGTTGTAACAGATGATAGAAATATAATATTTTTCACATATATGTTTAATTATTTATTTCTACTAATTGTCACTTAATTAGTCCTAACGTTCTGCTGATAAGGTAGCACTTATGTAGCAAGAAAGTAAATAATACAAGATATAATTTCAAGTAAACATCTATTTTTCATATTTTTATGTTAAATTAGTAACACGTGTAAAATGATTTATTATAAATTATATATATATATACACATATTTTTTTTGGTCTGGTTTGGCTATGTCTCACATTGGTTCTCTAAAATGTTGGTCACCTTAGACCAGGAACAAGATAGATGTTTTAGAAAATCTATTTCACATGATGGCTGAAGATTTTCAAAATCTATGTTTAAAAAATAAATGTTCTAATAGAGAATTCATTCATTTTGATTGGCATATTTATTCCAAAGAATCCTTTATTTTGTTTTCCATGCATACGATTTAAGCAATAATAACACAGAATGAAATAGTTTAAATACAAAAAAAAGTTTCAAAAATTGGAAGAATTTAAAAAGAATCTGTGACCACAAAAATTCCATGTTTCATCTTGATGCTTTTCTAAAATAGAAGTATTTCAACTATATTTGAACTTATTTAATTGATGATGCTCTATAGAAAGTGATAAAATCAGAGAAACAAAAATGGAAATTTTGCCAGTGATTTGATGTTTTTAGGTTTCATGCAAAAAAAAATTAGGTCTTGAGGGTTACAAGAAATCACTGGAAGTCCCAATGCTGGAATGTCTCAAAATTTAGTTAAAATATAACCATAAAAATGAATCTGTGTCTTTTTTGTGCAATAAAATTCAAAAGAAATTTATAATGCTACGAGGAAACCATGTTAGATCTGAAAAACTATCAAGAAAATGAGAAAAATACTTTACCTTATTTTTTGATTACACACCATTTGTAACCCATCATGAACAAATGTGTCAGATTTAGGTATGTTGTCATTACAGATGGTGACAAAACAATAGAAAAAAGATTTATTGACTTTACTGAAACGAAAGAAAAACCTGGATATGTTTAGCGTATGAAATAAATTGAAAAAGTATGATATTGACATAAAAATGCTCTTGGCCAAGGACATGAAAATAGAGGGAAGATGGCAAGTGTATACAATAATGAAAACCCATATTTCCCTCAAAACTGTTTATGCTAAATTTGTGCATAATTTATTCAACTCATAATGTTGATTTAATCTGCAACAATGTTGCTTTTGTGACTTGAAATATGATAACCTTTTTTAGTATTGTACAAAGGATAAATGCATTTTTTTAGTTTTGCTTGTCCTAAAAACTACACTAAAAACATTTACAGACACCTGATGGGTATCAAGGTCAAATGCAATCACGGCACTTCACACGCAAACTAAAGATGTCTACCAAATATTAAAAGATATAATATCAAGTGACAACGTACACTATGCTGAAATCTAAAGCATCTTGGCACAAATAGATTACACATTTGTATGCAATTTAATTTGGTGGGATGATATTTAGAACCTAGTGGGAAAAATTAATAATGCTCTACCATAAAAAAAAAAAAACTCCACGTATAAATAAAGCAGCTAGTTTCACAGAAGGCCTACCCTTCTGCTTACGACAATTGAGAGAAAGCAACTTTGAAAGTATGTTGATTAACGTAAAACGTTAGAAACATATATGAATGCACTTCCCGAATTTGAAAATAAACAGAAATAAAAGTTAAAATGTAGGAATCACTGGATGAGTGTATCAATTATTATGGGATATAAGCATATTTTAAAAATTAGGAGTGTACAGAAGCCTAACTTCATGTTTGAAATGGCAATATAAAAATTTAACCAACCGCCGTCAGATTTTTCATATTCACATGAGAAAATTTATTTTCAATGAATACATCTGATTTGCCAAAAGCAGCCACTGACTTGGCCCTTAAGTATTCTGACGATTTAAGTTCTGCGGAAATTTCATTTTAAATGGTTTTAAGCAAGATTCAACATCAGTATTTGAAATACAAAATCGGTTTCGTGTTTGGATCTTCTAAAATGATTCACAAATTTGGTTTAGAGCAATTGCAAGTGGCCTTGAAAATTCATAGAAAATACTAGTCACAGTGGGATGCTGCAAAAGAAATTTCAGGGAGCTGAAGTTGATTAAAAATTATTTCAGATCACAAACATTTCAAAAACAGCAATTCTTAACAATGAAAACAAGACAATCAAAGAAGTATATTTTGAAAAGACTACTGATTAGTTTTCTTCTATTAGAGCGAAGAAAATAAAACAACGAATTCTTGTTTGGGTATAAATAAAACATTTAAACTTAAAATAGTGTGAATTTTAATAAACTTTTCAATTTTTCAGTATTTTTTTCAACTCCTTTAACGCTATAGGAAAAATTAACCATTAAAAAGAATAAGAACAAGTACACAGGGGACATAGTTTGGCTTGCGCCTCAGGCTCCAGTAAGTCTCAGTCGGGCACTGGCCGCGTCCCCAAGTCATTCCACTGGAGGGTCCCACTATTTGGTAGATTCGTACAGATTGTAGGTGCGTTTCCATTTCCCTGAATTCGTGTCTTTCTCCCCAGAAACCATCCTGAATCTGAAAAGAGACCACAGCACGCTCTGATTTCGAGCCGTCAGTCCCCTGAATAAACGGGCGCTTTTGTGAACGGTCTGCTAGGATCTCCCAGGAGAAAGGAAAGGACGGATGGACGCGGGGCAGGTGCAGACGGTGAAAGGCTCTGGCGAAGCCGCGGCGCAGCTCCCCTCGGCGTCAGGCCCGAGAAGGAAGCGTTGACTCCGGTTCTCGGGCCCCACGCGGTCCCTGAGCCCGGTGGCGCCCCTCCCGGGCCGGGGCTCAGCGGACGGCGAAGCGCCGGGTCTCCCCGTGGACGCGGCGCTCGAGTCCGCGGCGCCGGAGCCCCAGGCGGGTCCCTCTGTGCGGCCGGCGCCGGCTGGTCGGTCACGGCGAGTTCGGGCGCCCCCTGCCGGCCGTTGGGGGCAGAGAAGAGAGCTTTGCGCCCGCTGTTGAGCGGTGGTCGCGCGCTCAGTTTGGCTGTGGTCTGCTGAATCGCAGGACTCAATGGCATCATCTATTCGCTAGTGGTGCTGGTGATGCTTTCCTCCAGCCCCTCCTGGTCTCATGGGTGTGAAAAGCAGGAAATTTTCAAGCTTTTGAGATATCTGAAAAGGACCACTTCTCAGTCACGCCAGGATGGCAGGACCTGCTTTAATATTTTTCACTACAAAATAGGAGATATCAACATCCAGAAGACACAAGCCACCTGTTTGTGCCATCAGATTCTCAACCTGATCCACACGGACTACAGGACAGATCTTCGAGCTGATCCACACAGAAGACCACAGTACAGCTCAGAGTAAGATCTGCTGGTTAAATCACTCTAGCCGGTCTGGAGCAACCAGAGCAGAAGATGAAAGCAGAAAATCTTCTGGCTCGTCCTTACTTGGGAATGTTGTCCAGGAGTTCTTCCAGGAACCAGCAGCAGTCTAAAGGAGGAGGAAAACAGCCACGGTGCCTTGGAGGTTGTCAGAGGGAAGAATGAACCCTGCTTTTCCCCATTTCATAAATTACAAAGGAAAATCAGGAAACAAGATAATTATTCTTACAACCCTCCAATTGATTATGTTATCGTTTGTCAAATCCAAGAAAGGAATCTGCACTGTATTTTCTGTGCCAGCTGCAAAATATCTGAAATCAAAATCAAGGCTTTCTGTTTAAATTACATTGGCTTTCAAAAAATGTTCAGAAAATTAAATGATCACTGTTTCCAAATAAATAACCTTATGATAATACATTTTTTGTTTATCTTTCCATTTTTGGGAGGGTACTTACTGTCTCTAGAATTTGAAATACAACTTCTCACGGAAAACCTTCTTCATTATATTGTTTTGTTACAGACTTCTGTCTGTTAAGGTAATGTCAGCTGCTCAAACAGATAAACATGAAAACATCAGTATTTTGAACATAACACAAGGTTATCCTCCCTTCATGTAACACCTCAATGCAGGCACTCCCGATCACATGACTCTTCTGGTTGACTCTCCCCCAAACAATGATTCAGGGACCCAGGTACCTTCTATTTAGTGCCTTTGCCATGGTCAATATGTGACTTTAACTGTGGCAGTGGTGCTTGGGTTTATTCCACTCAGTTGTAAAAGAAAAAGCAGGGTAGATCACATAAGCTTGTTTTTGTAGCCAGGCCTGTGCAGAGGAAACAGAACCTCCAACACATTCAGTTGGCCAGGATTCGCTCACACGGCCACTCCTAACTGTGAAGAGACTGGGAAATGGAGTCTAATTTTGTGATCAGTGGGAAGAAGATACAAGTCTGGTGAATAAGACCACTCTTCATTTTTAAACTATGTGCACTAACGCTGTTTTGAGAAAAGACAGCCAATTTTCTTGCTTGTGGACATTTTATCCAAAAATTTCTGACCACAAATCTGATTCCGCAGATTAAAACCAGGCAAAGGATGTGAGGGGAGAGGGCAAGTGTGTTCACAACATTATTGGCCCTTTAAAAGGGAGATTCACGTGGATTCCCGAGAGCAGAGGTTAAAGTTGAAACACACTCCTTCTGGACTGGGAGTACACTTGGCGTCCTTCTCACAAACCCGTCTCTGCTCAGGCTTCTGCTGGCTTGAGGCTGTGCTGATTACCCCACAGCCCCTCTATACCATTCCGCCTCCCAGCAAGCCCCTGACAGAACGCTTATGGCCTGTTATGAATTTCTAGGAAGCTTTAGGCGGAGGGATCTTAGCCAGTCCCCTCTGCTCCCGGGCAGTGTGTGTTGGGTAGAAGCTGTTAGTCAGGATGTCCCAGCTCCTCTCACTACCTGTGCTGCTTCAGCCCGAAAATACCCCCTTGAGGAGCCACAGCAGCACATACTGCAGAAATCTCCGTATCCTCAGAAATCTGGGTGCACATTTAGCAATGATCTGGGAAAAGCTGGACCAAGTGAACACAGTCACCCCCAGAACCTAAGAAAGGTGCTGAGTAAGAGTAACTGCATAGGGAATGAATGGTAACAAGCCTGCTCCTCCCCTTCATCTTTTAGAAAATCTGTCCATTGTCAAGAACGCAGTGAAATATAATTAGAGTGATTGGAATGTGCAGTTAGACTGTCTCAGGTTTGAATCTTGACTTCATCACTTGGTAACTGGGTGGCCTTGGATGAATCACTTAACGTTTCTAAAACTCATTGTCCTTATGGGAATGTGTGAACAATAAAAGTGATAAATTTACTCTATAGAATTATTGATGTCATACATTTTCCCATAAATTTACAATCAGATGAAAAATTAAAATAGGAATTGGGACCCTTTGAGGAGCTCTGCAATGTTGGTGTCACCAGTATTCCTGCTCTGGTCCTCCAAATGTTGAGGGCTTTAGGAACTGGACAAGATTCATGGTGATTGTTGCTGCTATCCTTACCCTTCTGGCTGTGAGTGTGTTATTTAGTTTCTAAAATTCATTAATCTGTCCCTGATCCCATAAAACAGGACCAATAAGATCTGAGAGAGACGACCGTGTGCCAGGCACATAGAAATCCTCCCTACAACCCTGGGTGGGAGTCATTACTGATGAGAAAGTGCAAACTCAGGTTAAGTAATTTTCCTTATAGCTCAAATGGTTCAAAATAGCACCTAGAATTGAATCCAGGTCTTTCTGAGTTTAAAACCAGCATAATCTTGCCCCTCGATCTGCTGCCTTTCCACGATGGAAAACCTCATTACAAGCAAATCTCCTTTACTGAGGCTGATGTGGACAGCAGCTTTTAACACAGGCATCTTCTTTCATGTGAGCTGCGGCCTTGGAGTCATGACAGGGATGGAACTGAAGGTTAGAACTGCTGAATGTCCTTGACATGGGTGTTACTGTGCCTGGATCTGCCAGCTTAACAGCAATCATGAATATGTTTTAGGTGTGACAAAATAAAAGCCTAATCACGTTTCTCCCCTTGATGTCACTGAGTCAAAGGCACCATCATCCTACAATCTTCCAAGCTAGAAATGTCACTGCCATCCCGCTCTGTATCCCTCTTATGCAGCAGGTCACCAAATCCCATCTGAAACAGAAGTCTGATAAAATCCTTAAATGAATCTGAACGCTTGTTGGAAGAACTGTGGAAGAAAGAACAAGTTGCCCATTCATCATACTGCTGTCATTTCAGCCTCAGAGATACGAGTTCTACAGAGGGACGGGAACTTAGCCTGGCCGCCATCTCAGGAAATGGTGGCGTGGCTCCCTGAGCATGTGAGGATCCTTCGGGGGAAGGATTTTCAGCTGCCATGCAGAGAATGTCAGCAAACCATTACTTTGTGAGTTTCTCAGCCCACTGGATTCCCATTTCCACTACCTTGTCACAAAACCCACTCGTCCTTGGGCAGCATTTTGCAAGGTTTTCTCTCATCCAGAATCTTATTAGAGGTGCCGTGAGGAGTGATTTTCATACAGAGTTGGGAAGTGATGTCTGCAGGGACACCCATCCCGGCTGCGGTGATTGGCCAGAGACAGAACTCCCAGCCAGTTCTGAATGTACAACCAGAGCTCTTTCTGCCATATTGGATCCATCTAAGTTACACCTTGTCACCAGTCACTGAAGATTGATGAAGACCCTCAACACTAACGAGGCTTAAAAAGAAACTTTATTTTTTAGTCTATTTCTCTTTTGCAAGTAAGTAAGCACATTGATACTTCCCGTAGATCAGGGTCAAGAAGAGAGTTCAGCAAAGACAGAAAATAGGGAAGTGATAGAAAAACGGATCTGACCATTTATGTGCCATCTCCAAGGTAAATAAGATATTACCTTATTGAATCCTTCTCTCAATTTGATGCAACAGTAATACTACTAAGTCCATTTTATAAATAAATAAAGCAGAACCCTGAGAGATGAAGTACCCCATCCAGGGTGCATAATTAGTGACTGGCAGAGGTAGGATTTGAGTCCAGATGTGCTGATGGAAACTCTTATGCCTGGAAGCACTGAGTAAATGTCATACTTCCTTCTCCCAGGTGGCTGTGGGCAGTTAGGTTAGGTCAAGTGCCAGGGCAGAGATTGTCTCTGCCCTGCTCACCCTGTGCCTCACTCCTGCCCCTAATTCTCCTCTCATCCTCCTACAACGTCCATCTAGGTCATGAGCAAATCTTCTGTCACCAGCATGAGTGCATTCAACACCCCAAGGATTCTTCCCCCACTACCAGTTTTATTGAGATATAATTGACATATAACATTGCGTTAAAGTGTACAACATAATGATTTGATATATGTATAAATTGTGAAATTATTACCACAATAAGATTAGTTAACATCCATCACCTCACATCGTTAACGATTTTCTTTCTTGAGACGAGAACTTTTAAGATCTACTCTCTAAGCAACTTTCAAATATACAATACAGTATTGTGAACTATAGTCACCATGCTGTGCGTTACATCCCCAGGACTTATTTATCTTATAACTGGAAGTTTGTACCTTTTGACTACCTTCACCCATTTCACCCAACTTCCATCCTCCGCCTCTGGCAACCACCATCTTTTGCACTCTTTTATGCCCTTAATGTGTATTTACTCCTTTAATACAATAATTCTATGAAAAAAATACCATTATTGTCCCCCATATTAAAGATGAGCAAACTAGGGAGCATAGTGTTTAGGTTATTTGCAAAGGTTCCATTACTAGTAAATAGCAGAGTTCGGATCTAACCCTCAAACTCCGGATCCAGAGACTCATTCCTTAACCACTAAACTGTCCTGTATAAACTGTCATGGCAAGCTGGATCAACAGTCCAAAACAACATAACTGGATGTGTTGAAGAATAACCTCCGACCTCCACACAGCACTTTGCATGTGGTTTCACACATACTCTTTCGATTTATGTTCCCTCACATGCAGCTCAGAACACTGTTTGGAGGTGTGAGATTCTCAAACGGGAAGGTTCCTGCCCAAGAGCCACAGCTGGTGGGGAGCAGAGTCAGATTTGATCTCAGGACAGATTAGGGCCTATTATTTTCTTATCCATTCCCAGGGGACGTTAGTAAATAGATGCCAGGAAGGGTTAAATGAATAACAGTCCCCTAACCCCAATGAACCCAGCTAAGTATATTGCGCATGTTTGGTGCTAAAGTTTAAGAAGTTCTGGAGTATCTTGTCTCTGGCCTGAATGCAACACGGCTCCTTAGAATCCTTGGGGTCTTAAAGACAAATACTGTATGATCTCACTTGTATGTGGAATGTAAAAAAAAAACTGAACACTGTTGAAAGTAACCCTTCACAGCCAATCTTGGAATCTCACTTTCAGAAATTTCTCTTCTAAATACATTTTGACCCAAATACATCTCCAGCTGTTCCAGCTACTGATGGTGTCCAATGTGGAATTTCTCCAAGAGAGTCTCATCCGACACATCCTGGGCCCTTTGTGCTGAAGATGCTGCAGAGACATCTCAGGGAATACGGTGTGGTGCGGTCTCCCTGGAGCTGGCCAGCATCCCCCAGCATCTCAGGGATCAGCAGATCTGCCCTCTAGAAATAACAGATGGGAAACCATCAGCTTTAGGTGGAAAGACATGAAGATGTCCCCATTATCCAGACTATGGCCTGAGTACGATCACAACCCAGAAAAAAAAAATGGCGTTAGTGAATGAATATACTTTAAATTTTTTTAAATTTTTTTCTATCAAATATGTTAGGATGGATTTGTGTAAACACTTTACCAAATAAGACATGCGGGTGATGAAGAAGAATATGAACAGATGCTCAACATCATTAGTCCTTTGCAAAATGCCATTTAATACCATAATTAAACACCACCACACACTGATGAGAATAGTTAAAATTAAAAAGACTGAGCATACTGATTTTTGGAGAGGACCCAGAGCAAATGGAACGCTCCTTCATTGTTTGTGGGAAAGTAAAATATTACAACTATTTTGGAAAAGAGTTTAGCAGTTCCTTGAGAAGGTAAATATACACTTCCATGTGAGTCAGCCTTTCCATCCCTAGCTATTTACATAAGAAAAATGAGAACAATACTAAAATTCACTCAGTATGTTTCAGATAGGCAAAAATTATACTTTGTTTTCCATAACTTCTCTCATCTCCCCTATTCACTATCCTATAGGAAAAACAAATAAGTAAATAAACAAAAAAAAAATAACAACAATAGTTTTTGAAATAAAAAATGTATTTATTAAAATTAAAAAACATAATGGCATAGTGCCTGGTGTAAAGTAAGTGCTCACAGATTGGCGTACAAAGGTCCAGACTACTGTACAGTATAATTTCTCCTTTCTTTGCCAACACCTGCCATTCACTCTGGCTGTGCTCGACAAAGACTGCCTCTTACACACTTTGTGATGTCTGCACTACTTGAGATTTTTTGAGAATTAACTTCTGCCTCTCCCTTCTCTTGGTGCTAATAGGACTATTTTGAATTTACAGATTTGACCTCTAAATGGACACACTGGGAGACAGGAGAATAGAGCTGGGGGTTTCAGGTAGTTCTTTACAAAGTCTAATTAATTGTTGGTCAGATATTTACTGCAGGGGAAGTAAGAAAAAATTTACCTAGTGAAAAGAAAATTTGCGTGTGGTGTAATGTAAAGAAAATGGCACTGGCAGACCCATACCATCAGATTTCTTAGCTAACCCTCTAACTTCTATGGGTCTCAGATGATTTCTCTACGTGAGGTTGGCCAGTTATGAGAAGATAGGAAGCTTGGTCCAGTTACTCTTTGAAGTCATTCCCCTACCTGGGACCCTATGGGAAAGATCTAGAAGAAATATGTCTTATGGTGGACAGTGGGTATTCCTCTGTTACTATTTACTCTTCAGCTCCCCTGAAAAGGAAAATATGTCTATGGTAAGATCAACCAAGAAGTAGTTACAGGATTCCTGCAAAGTGGTCCCTTAAAAAGCCCAGGTCCTTCCACAGCTTCCTCCCCTCACCTGGGGCAGCTGGAGCTCTAACGGATTCACCTGGAATCTCAGTCCCATCTTCTCATGCCCTATGTCTATCCCCTATTCTGCGTTGTTTCCACGTTCATCTGATGTCTGTCCCACTGCCTCCTACCTGACTGCTTTCTTTCCATCTGCCCCCTTAAGCCTGATGGGTAGCTGGCAGGTTACTTCTCAGTAATTCCAGGGGTCCCAGCTCATGGTCAACCTCCTTTAGCACTTCACAGTAAGCCCCAGGGATTTGTCATCATCTGCTGTCTTGGTCCTGGACCAGAATACCAGATCCAACTTACTTGAAACGGGTATCAGAAACTTAGCTTCAAGGGATGGAGATGAAATTTGGCTTTCTAGGGCCGGCCCCGTGGCTTAGTGGTTAAGTGAGCACGCTCCGATGCTGGTGGCCCGGGTTCGGATACTGGGTGCGCACCGACGCAGCGCTTGTCCGGCCATGCTGAGGCCGCATCCCACATACAGCAACTAGAAGGATGTGCAACTACGACATACAACTGTCTACTGGGTGCTTTGGGGGGGGGAAAAAAAGGAGGAGGATTGGCAATAGATGTTAGCTCAGAATCGGTCTTCCTCAGCAAAAAGAGGAGGATTAGCATGGATGTTAGCTCAGGGCTGATCTTCCTCACAAAAAAAAAAAAAAATTTGGCTTGTTATAGTCCAAACACTTAGAATGATCCTCAGATAATTATAGGAAGGTTGATGAACATGGCTGGAAACAAATTACATTTCTAGCCTCATCATGAGCTACTCACCTCACTGAATCTTCCTCCTCTATGTATCTTCTTCTGGCTCTAAGAACTTTAGTGCTTGGTCCTTTGTTATCTACCCTAACTGTCACCACTCTGGCTGCCACTCTCAGCCCTGCCAATTTGTCCTTATCGCTTCAGCCCACACAGGCAGTGCTCATTGTCATGTGATCATGACATAGCTTGTGTGATTCTACCTGGAGAAAATGTCCAGTGAGCATATGCTTTCAAAGAGTGCTGTCTATGAAAGAAATTATTGATGTGTAGAGCTTGAAGGTTATTGATGGGGGAGGTAGGTGAGCAAATTTGCATAGCAGAACTCAAGGATCCTTTGAGAAAAGGTCTCCAAAAGCCCAGCCCCTTCATCCCAAGATTCAGTTATTTAAACTTGATTAATTGTCTTAGCGTGGTGCTTGATACAACGTAAGACAGCCCAGGGATAATAACAACAATATTTACAAACAAAATCGTTAATTAAATATAAGTGTCTCTTTTTGGTTTGAATTAGTCCATTTATACAAATATGCCAATTATATGTGTTGATTTACTTTGAAGTAAGAAGATGAATATGCGGATCTAAAAACAAATTTCACGTGACTGGGATCACTATTATGAATTAGATTTTTTTTTTTTTGCCTCACTTATACTTTTGTTTCTTTGTTTTCCAATGGGCAGGCCATCAAAATGTTCTTTCTTTTAATGTCCTGCCTTCTTCCCAGCTGGAGGTCATGGAAGGGAGACCAACATACAGTCTCTAAGCCAGTATTTGACCTACACCCGGTAGATGACAGTAGAACACCAAGCTTACATATCTTTGGTTAAGTCAATTCCAGACTCCAAAGCTGAGGGCCTGGAGTGCAGGGAAGGAATGTTGCCTAAAATCTTTATTCTCTCGTTGTTTTAGCTTGATCCAGTCCAGCATTGGATAATGAATCACCAAAGAAAGGCCATTAAAAGCCTATACGAACAGACGGAGAGCATGCCGTGATGAAGTAACCCCTGCTGCTTACACGCAGCTCAGACCTAACATGACTCTCCTGCCTTCTTGCTTAAAGGCTGGCGGGCAGCCATCCAAAAGGGATAGTCTATGTGGCATCAACGTAGATTTTCTAGTTGTTTCCTTAATTGTAAGTGTACCTTGCTGCAGTTTCAATATAAGTCTTGAAACATGTCAGAATCTATAATGATTAATGATGGCAACAATATCATCATCATTCAAAAAGGTTTTGCATTCCAGATGAGAACTGTTGGATGACAGTTGGACAACGGGAGAATTGTTATTGGAGATAAGCGTCAACAAAATAAAAGTAATGTAAAAAGTAAAGCATAAGTCAATAAATTAGAGAACCAAACACATAATGGTTTAGGTAATAAATATAAACTGCTTAAACTTTCCTGTTAAAAGAAAAAACTTAATTCGTTTAAAACACAAACCCTATTGTTACTTTGTATGGGGAGAAAAGCTTAAAATCAAATAATTAGTAGTAAACAGTAAAAGCAAAGATGGACAAAGACAAAGCAAGAAAATACAATGATTAGAGATAGCAATATTAATATCGATGAGATATTGATAATGATTAATATCAATATTGATATCTAAGAGAATTCAATGAATGTGTTAATTTTGAGAAAGAGGGTCAATATACATAGGAAACCAATACAATACATAATTAAATTAAAAAGGTATGGAACTAAAATTCAAATAATATAAAACATCAGCTGAAAATTTTATCAGTAGATAGATATGTGACCAGAAACATGATGGTAGCAGTGAAATTTTAGCACAGTGCTATTAGTTTATAAAAATAATACAGAAAAATTACAAGGACAAAAAGAATTAGAAAACATGATTTAAAAGAGTAAATTAGTGGCTAAGACTCTGGGGCACTATAATCTAGAATAGGAAATATAACTTTTTCAAATATTTATAAATCATTCACAAAAGTCGAAATATATTAGACTATAAAATATCAATAATTCCTCCAGAGCAAAAACACTATAAGTTGTATGCTCAGATCAGAATGCCGGAAATTAACTTTAAAATAGTCTATAAACCAATCACTTAGATATTTAAAATCATGCTGATAAATTATAGTCAAGTCAGAAAGAAAAAAGAAAATGGGAGATTTAGTAAGTAATGGGAATTAAAGCACTGTTCTTAAAATTTGCAGAAGCAGTCTAAGTTACACACTGAAGTAAACTCATAGCTTTATCAAATATATGAATTGAAAATAAACTGGCCTCATTCATTCAAGTCAGTAAAAGAATTCTAAACACTAGAAAATATATTTATATAAGGTATCGTTTATCACACCAGAGATCGATCAGTGGTAGTTTCTTAAGCATTAGTTGCAAGGAGGAGTCTAAAACTAAAACAATGAACTTGTAAAATTCTGTTATATGAAAACCTATCAATCTGACTTACTCTTTGAATGGTCTCTCTTACTCATGCATGATTTTGTAATATATGCATTGGTCATTTGGAAAATATTCGTTGACAGAGATATTCAGATCTTACAAATCTATATATACTTCAATTTCTATAATCAAGTAATTCATTTGTTAATATCACCACTGTTGTCATCACAAAAGTCTTTAAGTATTGGGAAGTTGTCAAGTTCACAGTGGTAGATGTTCCAAAGTTCTGATTTTCTACTGAAAACTCAACTGTTATCATTGGGCAACAAATGTTTTCCTTGAAGTGACAAGATCACCTTATAAATATCTTTGGAAAATGTCTGTCAAATGTCCGAGTCTGAGTAACCATAGTTTGTCTCTCTGTCATTCTTGCAAGTAAAAATGGATTCTGTGAAAAGAGTGGCTAGTTTAGCTTACAACTCCCATGATCATATAAGTGCTTTTCCTCAAAACAATCACCGTGCAGGCAGCAGAAGTGCTTGTCACACAGAATTTTAAAAAGACTAGCACAGAGAAAATTAAAAAGGTGTGTGTTCAAAAGTAAAGGTTTAATAAAATTAATAAACTTACTATTTCATCAGGGACATTCTTAAGTGAAACTGGCATTTTTTTTTACTTCAAGTATATTAAAGTGAAAAATATAATAATTACTAGTCCATTTTGGTGCCACTGCCTTGATTGACACGTAGCCACTAGCAGTTTTACCCACCACTGTTTTTGCACCATCAGTGTAATTTGTTAATGTGGTGAAAAAGGCAAATAACATCTTAATATTATTATAAAAATAATTTTGACCTCGTGGATCCCCTTAAAGTGTCTTGGGGACCCCTAGGGACCCACAAAGCACACTTTGAGAACTGCTGCTCTAATGAATTTGCCTGCACCTGCCCTGGTCAAGCCACTCTCTAGTTTTCAATCCTAAAGGAACTTTCCTCAGCTTTCAAGGTAAAGTCTAACATCCTTAACATAGTCAGTCATCCGGCCTCTTTCCATTTCTCCAGCCTCGCTACACGCCATGCTCCCATCCGTCAGTGAGTCCACCCACTCTGATCTTTTTCGCTTCTTTAAATCTACCTTTCCTGCTACAGGGCCACGCTCTGCAGTTTTTTTTTACTCTGGGAAATTTTGCCCTCCACATGATACTTAACAAACTCCTACTCATCCTTCAAGTCTCATACTTCATATGACTTCCCTGGGGAAAACTGAAGGGTAGTCTAAATGATACTCACTGCCATGCACCTTTTCCTCCTCCTCTGTGGCCCAGATCCCAAATTTAAATATGTAATTACATCATAACTACTTCTTTAATGGCTTTGTTGTTTGCTCCAATGTGAGCTCCATAAGGGCAGGAACACATCTATACTCTAGACTCTATCCCCAAGGCCAGTGAATGAACGGATGAACCGCACCACATACTTTTATATTTAGTCTATAGTGTTAGGACTTTGGGGAAGATTTTTTCTTTAAAAAAATCTTTTCTCTTCTTAAAAAAAGAAGAGAAATGTAATAAAATACATTTAGTATGTAAAAAGGTAACATATTTATTAAAGAAGAGAATGTGAACATATAAAAATAGAACATGTAAATACAAATACCACAAAAATGAATAGATTAATATGAATAAATAAATAAATATTTTATAACATGAGGTTCAGCTACAGGGTACCAGTTACATTTCCTCTAATTCTGAAAATAGTTGAACATAGATATGCTTAATATTACTGATAAAAATATGCCAAATAGGATTCAAAATTTTATAGCTGAAGCAAAAAATAACAGTTTTGGAAATGACTGAACAATTAAGAGTCTGAGTGAGGACATTCGTCACTGAGAATCAGGTTCCTTCTCACTTCCTGAGTTTTCTTATGAGCTCGTTGATGAAGAGAAAGTGCCTCCTGATTTCCACTCTGACCATCTCCCAGGCACAGTCACTGTATTTCTTCTCTTTCAGGTAGAGATGGAGTCCCCGGAAGTACCTCTTCAGGGCCAGTGTAGGGCCCACAGTTCCCAGGGTAGATCCTTCCTCTCCCGTCTCCTGCTCCAAACAGGTGTCCAGGTCTTCCAGCTGCCGATGGAGTCCAGTGCAGAGGTTGTCCAGGAGGGTCGTGTTCCAGGCAGCAGAGGAGCGCTCTGTGTGGAAGAGGTCGAAGATCTGCTGGAGCATCTCGTGGAGGACAGAGATGGCCTGGGCCTTCTGGAACTGGCTGCCATCCAGCTTCTCCTGGGGGAATTTGAAGTCGCTCCTGTACTTCAGACAGGAAAGAAGAGAGATTGTCTTCATTTGGTCCAGAGCTGTGAAGGTCTCCTGCTTTCTTAAGTCAAGGCTCTGAGGCAGGTAGCAGCTAGTGGAGGAGATGGGGCTGGAGAAGATCATCACCAATGCCATCAGTGAAGAGACTGAAAAAGCCATTGGTAAGATCCAAGAAGACGCTCTTCTGGTTGAGATGGGAGATTGTGAGCTTTGGTCTAGCTTCTCTGAGCATCTTCTGTCTGTGTGCCTCTTAAATATTGAGCACAAGAGTTTTCATTTTCTGAATTTTCCCCAGATCTTTGTACTTCCCCATTTTGGACTTTCCTTTCTCTTCAAGAGCCTGGAAAGTTGTCATTACTTTCAACTCTTTCTGTATTCTTACAATTGAAGTGAAATTTATTCAATAAAAGATTAGAAGTCCGAATTCAAGGGAATGCTTATCCTCTTAGCAAAAACCAACTTTGAACTAATGATAGAACTATCTGGATCTTTCTTCCTGATGTTCAGAACGACTTCTAAGGAGGCTCTGCTAGGCTTCTTTTGTAAATCTTCTTTCTGTCCCCCTCTCGATGTCCTTCTTGGAAGTGTTGATCAGTTGTGAAAGATACCTCATCTTTAGATACATAGATCTCACTTTATTCTCTGCTGCAAAACATTCAGTTTATCAAATTTGGTTGTATTTACTCTACTTAATTGATAAAGTACTGAATATTTATTATGTGCCAATCATTATACAGAGCTCAGGCTGTACCAAGATGATTATACCTCCAGTTCTGCCCTCAAGAAGAGTAAAGTGCAACCACTACAACCGTCCAGGTATTCAAGCAGTTAGAATGTCTCTTTGCTGCTCTGTGGCAGCCTCTTTGTCCTAGCCGAGGCCATTGTCCTAGCTCTGTCAAAGTAATAATTAAGCAACCCATTTTTTTCTTTGCTATTTTTACATAATTGTTTTAAAATTCTTACATCGACTTTTGTATTTGTCTTTTCACTTTATAAAAGTTATCCTAATGCTCCTGCAATCTTTTGTATTTCCACTTTGAGGTTTATTGCAAAAAAAGGAAGAGAAAATGTAAGGGAAAAGAAGAGATAACATATTTCCTGTATGATTTTCAAGACTCACAACTTTCCTCTCTCTTTTAACATTCCTAGAAAGTAAAAGTAAGCAGTTAAGAAAAAAGAATGTACAAGGGAAATTGGAAAGTAAACACTGAAAATGAAAAAAAGAAATGACATCTTCTCTATCTAAACCACAAAATGTCACCTAACTACACAAGTCAGGGATTCAGAGCTCTACAGAGTAATAGGTTTCAAACCAGCCCGTGTGAGACTGTTGCAGCTACAGACAGGTCCAGAGGAGAGCAGCTGGCTCTTCAAGGCAGGGTCTTACCTAAAGGGCTAGTTTTCAGCTTTGCTAAATCAGGGAATCTAGTCATTTATTTATTTATTTATGTGTCTGTTTTCTTTTTACACAATCCACAGAGATGATCAGATTCCAAGGATTTAATCATACCAACTCACACTCAAAAGAGACTGGCTTACATACTGGATGGCCATTTTATTAATGTGTAGGGGGTCAGCTGTTACCTGAAGGCTTTAGTCATGTGGACGGGGCACTCCCTGTCACGTGAACACAGGCTACAGTTCACATAAGAGATGAGATTATAAATAAAAATCTTTATTAGTGAGCTGAGAATTCAAGGAAGGCAAGCAGATTGTTTTAGAGAAACTACCAACCAGTTCCTATAGTTGGATGGTTAGTTTTCTCGATTGTGGGAACAGCTAACAGATGTCGAGTGCTTGTTTTGTCCAGGCATCATTGTAGGTACGTTACGTCATCCAATCTTCACAACAACCCAATGAAATAGATATGATTGTCATTTCCATATAACAGAGGAGAAAGCTAAGGTGCCCAAAATCACACAGCCAGTGCTGGCTGGAGCCGTGACATGGCCCCAGACCTAGCCCCAGAGTCCACATCCTAGCCACTAGATTGCGCTGTCTCCTCCAACAATGTTCTTCTTGTCTTAGATAAACACTTAGCAAGTTCTCACTCTCCAATTTCCATTTGTCTTCATCACCCAAAAGCACCATTCGCTGATTCCAGACACATTACAATACAAGTGAAGGGGCTATAGCGCCCTTTTCACTTGCTAAGTTCCAGTCCTGCCTTTCACATGACCTGTTTTGTTGAGCTCTACTGTTTCTTTGAAACTTCCTATTCTCGTCTGAGATATTTGCGGAAATTATCCAGGAGGTTAAAGCATCCACTTAAAATTTATTCTTACTGTCTTTGTTTGTAGAAGGCTACCATTTTCTGAAACAGTCCCCCCAAATTTTAGGTCTACTCCCTCATTGGAACATGTAGTCATTTTTGTACTCGCTGTGGGACAGAGAGCCCTCCGTGTGCCTCCTCTGTGACAGACACCTTGCTGGACACTCGAGATATGGCACTACTGTCCTCAGGGAGCTTACAGTCTGTTAGGGCAGTCAGATGTTAAACAAATAATTAGATGGATTACGTAATTATAGGCATACAGAGTGTAGCTAAAGGAGAACGCTTCAGGTTAATGAGGAGAAACGTGGAGACAGAACAGTATAGCGCTTAATACCACTTACGGAATAAATCGAGGCTTTCAGCAGGTTAAGCAATCACTGAGATTTCGGTTTCCTCATTTGCAAAATGTAAATAATTATAGTAATTATCTCATAGGGAAGCTGTGAAGATTAAGTGAAACAATGTCTGTAAAACACTTTGCTGAGAGCCTATATAATTAAAGATTGCGGCCATTACTATTATTAAAAATAATCTGTGTATTACAGATTCAATGAAGACACGTGATGATTAACTTTGAATGCAGCCCTATTATCCCTGAGTATGTGGTAGGATAGCACCTGTCAATGAATATCTAAAGAGATGAGATTATCTGCGTCACTGCATAATGACTGAGGCAGAGTTTTTACTGGGGAAGGTTGTATTTGGTAGAGAACAGAGAGAATCACACACAGGCAAACTTGACCCTTTTAGGGAAACCAGCACCTAGCAAAGTGCCTGGCAGACCATAAGTGCACCATAATTTATTTTTAACAAATCTTATCTGCGAAAGAATGTCTTCATGAGTTTAAGACCAACTCAGAGGATATCTTTAAGATACATATACAGTTGAAATTTTTTAAAGAAGGAGGAAAAGTGTAAATAAGGAAAAAAATCAGAAAAAAGAAGAAAAATCTCCTCTTTTATAAGCACTTTTATATTTCCTGTTGACCTGGAAAAGCCACCATTTACTGTATGAATGTTTCTTCCTTCTCTGACTTAATCTAGGCTTTTCTCCCCAAGAACTTTCTAGGAGGTATGGAAACTATGTTATAATACTGTGTAGGTATTGCATTGGCACCTGTGGTTTGGAGTCCCCCGTCTAGGCACTCATGTCAATAAGTGCACATTTTTAATTGACTTGGTAAAAAAAAAGTAGAAAGGGAAAGGAAAGGACAAAAAATGGAAAAACCCAGAAAATGAAAGTTTCTATACTCACTATTTAAAAGGTACTGGTTACCCAAAGTCCTCAGAACTTGCTGCGACTTCCCCTTCAGGTGTTCTTGCAGAATCCTCCGGCTTCCCAATGGCCCTCCCAGTCTCTGTGCTGCTGGCCCTGGTGATGCTGTGCTCCAGCCCTGCCTGCCCTCTGGGCTGTGACCTGCCTCTGAGCCACGACAATCAGGAAGCCTTCACACTTTTGAGTCAAATGGAGAGAATCTCCATTCGGTCGTGTCTGAAGGACAGGGCTGACTTCAGATTTCCGCAGATGCTTGTGGACGGGCACCAGCTTGAGAAGACGCAAGCCGCGGCTGTCGTGCACGAGACGCTCCAGCAGATCTTCCACCTCTTCAGCACCAGCGGCTCTCCTGCGGCTTGGGATGACACCCTCCTGGACCAATTCCTCGTTGGACTTTATCAGCAGCTGGATGACCTGGAGACATGCTTGGGGAAGGAGACGAAGGTGCAACAGTCACCCCTGGGAAGTGAGAACTCCAGGCTGGCTGTGAAGAGGTACTTCCACAGAATCAGTCTGTATCTGAAAAAGAAAGAGTACAGCGGCTGCGCCTGGGAGGTGGTCAGGGTGGAAATCAGAAGGTGCTTCCTCTTCATGAACAAGCTCACAGGAAAGCTCTCGAAATAAAGAAGACACTGAGTCTGAAAACAGTTCATCTGGTCAACTAAATGGCTATCTTCTAAGACTCAAAGTGCAATCTTCATCGCTATTTTTTTTTTTAAAGATTTTATTTATTTATTTTCCCCCCAAAGCCCCAGTAGATAGTTGTATGTCATAGCTGCACAGCCTTCTAGTTGCTGTATGTGGGACGCGGCCTCAGCATGGCCAGAGAAGCGGTGTGTCGGTGCGCACCCGGGATCTGAACCGGGGCTGCCAGCATCAGAGAGTGCACACTTAACCACTAAGCCACGGGGCCGGCCCCTTCATCCCTATTTTTATGCCAGATGAAAAATAAGTAACAGCAAATGTATGGGATTATCATAAAATTATATTGTGTTGTAAGTTACAAGAAGTTGTTTAGAACAGAGAAATGCACAATCCATTTGCTTTAGCTGAAAAATCTTTTGTAAATTTATTTATTTAAATTATTTGAAATATGCTAGTCATAATATTTAAATATTTATTGTTCATAACACTTGTTTAGTATTATATTTTGTCCACAACTGCTGTTCATTTTTAATTTATGGGAAATAAAAGCAATTTTTAAAAACCAATTTTGGTTGCACACACTTTTTGAATAAAAACCTCACCCTAAGCCTGATCCCACTAAGTAACCTAAGCAAGGTTCCTGAGTGAAGAGGGAATAGGTGGAGCCCAGCACGGGTCACAGCACAGTGGACATCTTGAGGAGGGATTGAATACGATTCCCTAAGACATAGCTGAGAGGTGGAAGGGAGATCTGAGGACAAAAGCCCAGGGCATGGACACCATTACCCGCTCGGGGCTTCCAACAACTGGAGATGCTTCAGGGTGAGGGAACCACCTAAACCAAGAGAAGTCAATCTAGACATGTGGACACTGGAGAGTCTTGGAGAAGGCTGAAGAAGGGAGGGTGAGTAAGTTTTCGACACTTAACCAGTCCTGATGTCTCATTTCTTATTCTTGTATTCTAAATATTTCAATCACAGAATTGTAGCAAGTATCCCTCTAATCAAAATTAATTTAATCATAATGCACATTGAAATGCCCTTTTAATTTTCAAGATGGCTCCATGTTTATTATTTTATTTGACTCTCAAAACTCCCCTCTGCCAATTAGTTGTATTATTCTTTTATCATCAATATTTTTATTCACGTAACAAATATTATTTGAGCTCCTAAATTGTACTATATACTAGGTGTGATGCTAGGTGCTAGAGTACAAAGTTGAATAAGATTTTACCTTGGACTCAAGTTGTTCATAGTCTTCTAGACAGCTGGCCTAAGGAGAAGAAAAGTCAGGTTAGCAAGTGGTATATCTCTGAAAAATAAAGAGAATGGACACACTAGCACCTCTCAGACTCAGAATCATTAGTATTCAATATGAAAGGGATTCTGATTAGTGTATGGAAGAATTTTGCATCAAATCCTGATTAGATGGGAGAAGATACCAGGAAGCAAACGACCAATCACCAGACTGCGAGGAGATATCAAAGACTGCAAGGGCAGGGGTCAGTAACTGCTAATACAGGTGACTGATGGTGACCACCCCATAAAAGTGAAGGATACGTGACATCCAAATTGGCAAGGAAGAAATAAAACTCTCTATTCACAAATGACATGATCTTATTCCATAAAATTCTAAAGATTCCACACACACAAAACTATTAGAGCTAATAAACGAATTCAGCAAAGTTGCAAGATACAAGATCAACATGCAAAAATTAGTTTGTGTTTCTATAAACTAGCAATGAACAATCCAAAAAAGGAAATTAAGAAAAAATATTCCTTTAACAGTAACATCAAAAAGAATCAAATTCTTAGGAATAAGTTTAACTAAGGAGGTACAAGATATAACTGAAAACTAGAAAACATTGCTATAATAAATTAAAGAATACTGTATTAGCCAGCTCAAGCAGCCATAACCAGATATCACAGACTGGGAGGAATAAACAAGAGAAATTATTTTCTCACAGTTCTGAGAGCTAGAAGTTCAAGAGCAAGGTGTGATTAGGGTTGAATTCTGCTGAGGCCTCTCTTCCTGGCAGGTAGAGAGCCACCTTCTTGCTGTGTCTTCACACAGGTTTCCCTCTGTGAACACAGAGAGAGAGAGACCTCTGGTGTCTCTCCTCTTCTTCTAAGGACACCAGACCTATCAGATTCGGGCCCCATCTCATTTACCCTTAATTACTTCCTCAAAGACCCTGTCTCCAAATAAGTCACTTTAGGGATTAGGGCTTCAATATACAAAGTTTGGGGTAACACAATTCAGTCTATAACAAAGACTTAAATAAATGACAGGACATCCCATATTTATGAATTGAAAGATTTAAGATTATTTAGAAGGCAGTACTGCCCAAAACAATCTACAGATTCAATGCAATCCCTCACTAAATCCTAATGGCCAATTTTGCAGAAATGGAAAAGCCAATCCTAAAATTCATGTGGAATTGCAAGGGACTCCAATAGCCAAAACAATCTTAAAAAATAAGAGCAAAGTTGGAAGGTACACATTCCTGATTCCAAAACATACTACAAACTACAGTTATCCAAACAGTATGATACTGGCATAAAGGTAGACAAATAGAATGTAATGGAATAGAATTGAGAATCCAGAAATAAACCTACACATCTATGGTCAATTGATTTTTGACAAGTGTACCAAGACCGTTCAATGGGGGAAAGACAATTTGTTCTGGGACAATTGGATATTCACATTGCAAAAAAATGAAGCTGGATCCCAACCTCATACCATAAAGAAAAAAATCCAAAATGGATCAAAGGTCTAAATGTAAAAGCTAAGTCTACAAAACTCTTAGAAGAAAACATACAGATAAATCTCCACGTCCTTGGATTTGCCTATTGATTCTCAGATAATACCCTGAAAGCATAAGCAAGAAAAGAAAAAAAATAGATACATTGGACTTCAACAAAATTAAAAGTTTTTGTGGATCAAAGGACATTACCAAGAAAGAGAAAAGGCAATCTGCAGAATGGAAGAAATACTTGCAAATAATATATCTAATAAAGGTCTAGTATGCAGAGTATGTAAAGAACTCTTACAACTCAACAATAAAAAGGTAAACAAGTTACCTAAAAAATGGACAAAAGACTTGAATAGATGTTCAAGATGGGCCCCTGAAGATACAGAAATGGCCAACAAAGCCATGAAAATTTGCTCAATATCATTAATCATTAGGGACTTGCAAATAAAAACTATAATTAGATAGCACCTCACACCCAATAAGATGGTTGTAATCAAATAAATGGAAAATAACTCCAAGTGCTGGTGAGGATATAGAGGAATTGGAACCCTCATACATTGTTGGTGAGAATATAACATGTTTGAGCTTCTGTGGAAAACAGTTTGGTTGTTCCTCAGAAAGTTAAGCCTAAAATTACCATATGATCCAGAATGGTATGGATCATATGGTAATTTTTTGTGGTATATAAATTTTTGTGGTATGAAAATATTCACTTCTAGGTTATATACCACAAAAGAATTGAAAATAAATATTCAAACAAATACTTGTATTTAACTGTTCTCAACAGCAGAATTCACAATAGCCAAAAAGTAGAAACAATCCTAATGTCCATTCATGGATGAATGGATAAACAAATGGTGGTATATCCATACAATGGAATATTATTCAGCCATAAAAACGAATAAAGTACTGGTGCACGCTGCAATGGGAATGGACCTTGAAAACATTATGCAAAGTGATGGAAGCCAGACACAAAAGGTCACTAATTGTATGATTCTATTTATATGAAACATCCAAAATAGGTAAATCCGTAGAGCCAGGAGGCAGACTGTGGTTGCCAGGGGCTGGGGGTGATGCGGGAATGCAGAGTGACAACTGCTTAATGTGTATGAAGTTTCCGTTTGGGGTGATAAAAAAGTTCTGCAACTAGATAATGGTGATGGTTGCACAACACTGTGCAAGTACTAAATACCACGGAATTGTACACCTTCAAATGGTTAGTTGATGTAGATGATCTTTTATTACTCTAATCATTTCCCATGTTCATGTCTTCCCAAAAGATTTTAAGTTCCTTAAGGGCAAGGAAATGCCAGATCCTTTTCACCCAAGTCACCTAGTTCAGACCTTTAAGCAGAGGAACATTTAAATGATTGCTGAGTAATTGGTCCTTTTGAGTAATTATCATGACTTCCCCTTTCATAACATCTAATCCTGTTTGCAGCGCAGTGCTCGGAGGTCTTGAAGATTGTTACTAGACATGAAAATTTAAATCTATGTATTCAGTAGTTGTCTTCACATAGTAATTAGTGTTTTTATGAATACTCCATTATTTTTAATTTTCTGCAGCATGCTAATCTTGTCTTCTCCTTTGGACATAGGTTTCTTGCAAACAGGAACACTTCTTAGCCTCTTCCATGGTCTACTGCAGGTCCTTGGGCAAGTTGCCTGAACTTTCTGTGGCTCAATTTTCACAGCTGTATTATGGGGTTAATAATAATACTTAACCTTATATAGACTTATGAGGTAACGAGTGATGGGTGCAAAATGTCTGGCACATAGGAATCACTCAGATGTGAGATATTTGTTACTGTTGTTGTTGTTATTAACTGTGCACATAGTAGTTACTCAATAAATTATTATTCACCTCTGAGTTTGCTGTAGTAACTATATGAAGAAATTCAGATGCCTTGATCTTTGGTTAATGCCTCTACATTTAGGGAGCTAGGGAGAAAGAACTGGTCAAAAATACAGAGAACGTGAGTGGCAACCTACAATGTCTCAAAAGCGAAAGGACAAGACTTTGGAGGGACAAAAGGGTGTTAAAAGTCTTCCATAGATAACAAGAACAACAAAAGACCCCAACCTCATTAAAAAATGGGCAAAGAACTTGAACAGACATGTGTCCAAGGAAGATATACAAATGGCTAACAAGGACATGAAAAGATACTCAACATCACTCATCTTTAGGGAAATGCAAATCAAAACCACAGTGAGATACCAACTCACACTCATTAGGGTGGCTACTATCAAAAAAAAAAATATTTACAAGGATGTGGAGAAATTGGAACACTTGTGCTCTGGTGGTGAAAATGTAAAATAGTGTGGCCACAATGGAAAAATTTTGAAAGTTCCTCAAAAAATTAAAAATAGAATTACCATATGATCCAGTAATTACACTTTCGAGTATACATCCAAAAAAGTGAAAGCATGGTCTAGAAGAGATATTTCTGCACTCGTGTTCAGAGTGGCATTATTCACAATAGCAAAAAAGTAGAAGCAACTCAAGTGTCCATTGATAGATGAATGGGTAAATAAAATGTGGTCTATCCATACAATGGAATATTATTCAGCTCTAAAAAGGAAGGAAATCTGACACATGCTACAGCATGGATAAACCTTGAGGACATTATGCTAAATGAAATAAGCCAGTCACAAAAAGACAAATACTGTTTGATTTCACTTATATGAGGTACCTAGAGTAGTTAAATTCATAGATACAGAAAGTGGAATGGTGGTTGCCATGGGCTTGGGGGAGAGGAGCATGAGGAGTTGTTGTTTAATGGGTATAGAGTTTCAGTTTTGCAAGACGAAAACAGTTCTGGAGATTGGATGTACAACAATGTGAATATACTAAACACTATTGAATTATACACTTAAAAAAATGGTTAAGATGGGAAATTTTATGCATGTACATTTTGTCACAAATAAATAAAAAAAAAAATTTAAGTCTTGCATAGACACCCAAGAATCATATCATTGTGGGTAAGGGCATGGAACTTGTTCAGAGTCTGAACCAATGTTTAAATTCTGGCTTCCCACTGATTCACTGTATGACCCTGGGAAATACACTTAACCTCTTTGAGCAGCCTCAGTTTCCTTCTCTATAAAATGGCAATAATAATACCCTCCTTGCAGGATCTTTGATTTGGTTAAATGAGATAAGGTATGCAGTATAGAACAATACTTGGCCCCTAAAATGGATTATTATTGTTCTTATTAAAACTGAGAGAAGTCTATTAAATTCTTCAGTCGGTCCTTGGTGATCATGAAGAGGGTAATGTCAGTAAGGAGTTAGTGGTAGACTGAGTCTTCTTTAGTAGTGAGAAAAATGAAGACAGTACTAAGGAAGTTGCTTCATCTCAGATAAATACAAGAACAACATCTAACCAAGGGCCTCATGAAAACTCAGATTAGGAACTCTCGTCACTCTCTCCTTGCTTTACCTTATTGTAGCTTCTTTCATGTAACACTTATTAGGCATTGCCTTGTACTGTTAATAAATATTTGATTTTCAAAATCTACATAACAGGGTGAAAAACATTGAAGTATAAATATTCTCTGCCCTCCTCTTACCCCCATAATGGGGACGACATATCTGTGTCGCTTGGCCATCAGTGTTGGGTCCTTTGGGTTTAAGGGTGAAGATGCACAACTGAAGCTACTCAGAGGAGAAAAAAATGTCTCCATCAACTGGCCAGAGGGAGGCAAGAAAAGCAAGGCAGAGCGGCATTTGCAGAGACAGATAAGACCGATGTGGGGACACGCAGCTGCCATGTAAGTGTGACTTTAAAGAACTAAAGAGAATTTCTTAAGTTTATTTATATTTACAAAATACACATGAATATATTATCATTGTTAAATTTTCAAACAATTCATTCAAGTAAAAAGCACACCCTTGACCTCTTGGAGGATCCACCTCAATCCCACATTGCTAATAATCTAATGTATATCCTTCTAGACATTTTCCCATGTATTTAGTAAATCTATCCATACAGAAATATTTAGTGTAAATTACATAAATATTACTACTCCATATATATCAATCTCTAATTTTTTTTTGCTTAATAAATGATCATAGAGATTTTTCTCTATTAGGACGTAAAAATCTACTGCATTCGTTTTAATTGCTGCATTGTGTGTTAATGTGGAAATTCAATGCACTCCTAACCTATACTCAATGAGATTTTTAGATGAAACTTGGCAAACTGACTGTAAAATGTATCAAGAAGACATAATTTATAAGAAAATCTGAGAAAGGAAGAAAAAAACAGATGAACTTGACTTGTGAAATATCAAATGATCCTCTAAGGTTATAGGAATTGAAACCAGGCGATATTACTGTAAGAATAGAAAAACTGATCCAAAAAACAGAATAGAGGTCAAAGATAACACAATTTAATCTAGTGGACCTTTGCATAGAATAAAAGTGGCATTTCAAACCAGTGGGAAAAGTGGGTGTTGGAGCAATTATCTAGCCATTTGAAAAATAGCATAATCCCTGTGTCGTATTCTTACAGGTTCTCCTTGCCGCTTTAGACCTAAGTCTATAATCAAAAGTAGAGAGGGAGAGACAAATACAAGCTAGATATGGTCACGTGACACAACTCTAGACAATGAGATTTGGGGGAAGTCTGCAGGGAACTTCTAGGAAGAATTTCAGCTCTTATTCCTCTCTGCCTGCTGGGGATGCCCTTGTAGGGATGTCATGCTTGGGGCTGGTGGAGCTGTCCTGTGCCCGTCAGTAAGAGACCAAGAGAGTCACAGAGATGCAAGTCCAGCACACTCGCAGCTTTGACCTGCTGATCTAACCCTGCAACCTCACCCTACAGACTTCCAAACTGGGATACGCACCTGCCTTCATTCTTTTAGCCTCCATTAACTGAGTTGTCTGTTAGTTACAACAGAAAGCACTCCTAATAGATGTAATAACGTTGATCAGATTTAATCTCCTTCTTCAAGCCTCAGTAGGCTAAAATATGGCTTTTTCATTAATCCAGGGTTTTGGGCAACCATTGAGATTAGTTTTTTGTTTTTCTCCTTTTTACACAGTAAATTACAGGAACAGATTTTTTTTATCTTGAATTATCATTAATATCCTGGATAAATTCTGTTTTTTTATTTTTTGTTTGTTTGTTTTGGTGAGGAAGACTGGCCCTGAGCTAGCATCTATTGCCAATCCTCCTCTTTTTGCTGAGGAAGATTGGCCCTGGGCTAACATCCATGCCTATCTTCCTCTACTTTATATGTGGGATGCTTGCCACAGCATGGCTTGATAAGCTGTGCATAGTTCTGTGCCCAGGATCCAAACCTACAAACCCTGGGCCGCCAAAGCGGAGCACAAGAACTTAACCACTACGCCACTGGGCTGGCCCCTAGTTGTTTATTTTTAATTCACCTTTGAGTCTGAGTTAACATGGTATTTTTATCTTCATGTTTATATATAAAAATGTCCCATGATTTTCTCTTCTGATTTTGTTATCCAGGTTATAACAGCCTTGTAAAATGAGTTGAATAGCTTTCCATCTCTTTCTATACCCTGTTAAAACAGGAACTAAATATGTTTTACTGAATAGTTCTATGATATAATTTCCCACTTTGCTGTCTCTTCAAGACATGTCAGTGAAGACCTATACTGTTCTTTAAAGACTTGATGATGGATTTCTATTTCTTTTGGATGCAACACTATGCAGAAAAGAGACTCAGAAGTAGCAAGCAGACTCTCGTGCATCAGGGCTTAACTTGTCTAAAACAATATTTAAGTTTTATCAAAAGTTGTATTCTAAAACTTATCAACATTGTATTCTAGTTTGAGTTTTATTTGTCTTCCTTTGTTCACATTGTTAGCAATGTGCTCACGGATGTGGCAGGTGCTTGAATTCTTGTCAAGAGAACTTATGAAATGGACTCTCAGCAAATAGTGCTGAGACAACCCTTTGCAATTTGACAGTCAGGAGCTCATCAAAGCACATATTCCTGGCATAGTATTTATTCAATAAACAATAGTTAAGTTCTGACCATGGGCTAGACACTGTGCTATTGACTGGGGATACAAAGTTCAGAATCAAAAAGTCTAATCTTCTGGAAGAGACAGAAAATTTAGTTGTCAATTACAGAACAGAGTGGTAAGTGTTCTAATGGAAGCACAGTATTTGCAAAGAGCCATAGGCCCGGGGGTGAGGGGTGGTAAAATGGAGAGACAGCGTCAATCATTGGTACTTTAGGGCTGATAGAGGGACATGGAAGGACATTAAGGAATTGGACAACGGGAGGATGGCCAGAGATGTGCAGGCCATTTGGAAGCAAGAGCTAAATTAAAGGGTTGGCAAAATAGGACATTTTATAAAAATAAGAAATGAATAAGAAATAAGAGCTAGGAACAAGATCCAGTTTCCCTCCTTACAGCGGGTCTAGCAATGAGAGATGGGAAAGTTACACCAGGCCTTGAATGTTCCTGCTAAAACTTGGAGCCCAGAATACAATTGTTAAATTTCTTAACACAGGAAAGGGAAAAGAGACCTCACTGTGTCCAGTTTCCTTATCTGTAAAATTAAGATAATCTTAGTACCACTGCGTAAAACTGTGCTGAGGATTATTGCTTTAATTTATATAACATGCTGAGAATGGTACCTGGCCCTGAGTAAGTGCTCCTTACATGTCAGCTCTTCTATTTGAATCTGGTTAGAAGATTATTCCCTGATGTTCTAGATCTGTGGGCAGGAAGATGAGGGGTTCCAAGAGAGCTGTCCAGGAGTCTCTTCTGTGTCAGCTCAACCACTGCACAAGGGAGAGGAGAAATAGCCCTTCCCTGGGGTGACGGGGTCAAGTGAGTCACAGCAAATATCCTGGAGTTCTAGACAGAGCCATTTCTCCTCCGCACACACCCCAGCTGTCTATGAGGACACACCTTCCCACACTGGTTTCCTGTTTCTGCCTTATGTTCAGGGGATAAAGGTTTCCACCAGAGTAACACAGGCATCTTGGCAGGCAGCCAGAGGAATCCTCTGCTCTGCCAAGATTCAGTGAGCTCGACTCAGCCAAGCCACCAGGCCAGAGGGGAACCTCAGCCTCATTCTTCAAATCCAGTCTGACAACTCGCATTTAGTTTCCTTTTCACTTGCTGCCTCAAGCTCACTGTTATTTCCGCATCCCCCGGCTCATTACGCAATCCCTGATGATGCAATAAAACGAAATGTAGTTGTACGTTTTAACTATGTAGGAGGTTTTGCTTTTGGCTGTTTCACTTTAAAGACGATTCAGAAACTGCTTCAGAGACAGGAAACTCAGACGGAACTTAGACTATAAGACACGCCCACGTGTTAGCAGAGGGCGGGCGCTGATGCTTATTCAGGAGCTGCTGTACACGTGTTGCCTGTTTAACCCTCTTCTCAACCTCAGGCCTGGCTCAACCTACCCTAAGAGTGGTTGTGAGAATTAAATAAGTGCAGCTCAGAGAACAGCCTGAGATCTGAAGGGAAAAGTAAATCCAGGCTTGGTGGGGCCTGGCATCTGTGTCTGAGCCGGCCTATCTGGAGTCTCCAGCAGCACGGGGAGGCCTGGCAGAACATGGGGGGAGACATTGGGTGGGCAGCCCCTGTGTGTCCCTGGGCCACCAACCTGTTGATGGGAGCATTCCAAGTGTGGCAGGGGGCGCAGACTGTAGGAGCCTCTGGTTGTGTGTCTGTATTGGACGCGGGGTGCAGTTAGCAAGAGTGAGGCAGGACCCGCAGCACGGTGGCCTCATCCCAGTTGGATCCTGAGGTGACCAGGAGGAAACTGAGGAATGAGTCTCGTCAAAGGCCTGTGACAAGACATCCAGGATGTGGGAAACGGAAAAAGAAGAGAGAGGAGTCTGAAACCAGGGCACATAGGCCTCAGCCGCATATTCTGCCTCTTCACACCAGGTTGGAGGCCTGAAGGTTGATTCACTACATCACCAGCTGCTGGCCTGTGGTTATGGGGAAACCTCAGCCTGGGCAGAATCAGCCTCGGGCACTGAGTGAGAATGAGGGTGAGACAGCAGGTGGGAGACTGGGGAAGACAAATTCTTCCTTCCCACTGAAGACAACTTTTCCCCGTGGTTCGAGTTTCATAGGAATTCTCTAAGTTGCTGAGCAAAACTTCTCCAGTGAAATTAGGATTTTGGTGGGATTACCACTCATTTTATTATTGTGGAGAGTATTGTTTTTGAACCAAGTTTCGTCTCCTTTCCTGTGTCTTCATTACCTCCCATCCTCATCCTTGTCCAATGGGCTTTACTCCCGTATAATCTCTCTCCACAGTCACTACCAAAGGTCTGGAAAAATATCACATTTGTTATTCTGAGATTTGAATAGAACTACCAATAAAGAGAGAGATTAATGTTATTATAAACCCATAATACTCATCCTCAATTAGCCACCCAAATAGGTACTTGCAAATATTTTCAACATCAGCAGTTTTCAAATGCTTTAGTCTCAGGACCTACGGATACTCTTAAAAATTATAAAGACCCCCAAAGAGATTGTCTTTATGGAAGTTATATTTATTGATATTTACCACATTCGAAATTAAAGCTGAGAATGTTTTAGATGTTTATTCTTCTAAAAAGAACAAAAAGAAACTCATACATCTTAACACAAAAATATGTTTTTTACGTGTGTTTGTGTGAGGAAGATTAGCTCTGAGCTAACATCCATTGCCAATCCTCCTCTTTTTTGCTGAGGAAGATTGGCCCTGAGCTAACATCTGTGCCCATCTTGCTCCACCTTGTATATGGGACTCCACCTCAGCACGGCTTGATGTGCAGTGTGTAGTTCTGCACCCAGGATCCCAATATGCAAACCCTGGGCCGCTTAAGTGGAGCCCACGGACCTAACCACTGAACCACCAGGCCAGCCCCCAGAAACCTGTTTTTATGAAAAATAACTACATTTTCCAAAACAAAAAAAATGTAATGAAAATGTTTTAAAGTTTTGCAAATCTTCTGAATGTCTGACTTACTAGAAGACAACTGGGTTCTCATACCTGCTCTGCATTCAATCTGTTGTGATATGTTGTTTTGTTTCAAGTCTTTGAAGGAAATCCGTTCTCGCGCAGACATGTAGTTACAAAATGGAGGACCTTGAACTGAAAGTGTCTCCAAACCCCAGGGACCCTCAGACCACACTTTGAGAACTACACATATACATCATCATTATACAAAGTTGAAAGGATACTTACTGCCCAAAGTGAATTTGAATTTCTGTTCATCTTCTATCTATTTTCCAATTCTGCTTCTTTTCATTATAATTTAGAAAACCAAGAAGTATGGGAAAACATACTCTCGTGGGTTGATACAGTTGATACTGTTCAGGATTATCAGCTAAAAGATTTAGATAAGAGTAAGTATAGGGGTACAGCTTTGATTCTTATTTAGCAACCTTGTTTTATTGTGAAATATAACAATCATACACAAAAATGCACAAAAGATAAGTATAAATTTTAATGAATAATTAAGGCAAATACTCATGTAACCACCAACCAATAAAAACAATCAACTTTTGCAACATTCTGGAAGCCTCACCACCATCACCATCCCGTGTGCCCCTTCTCCTTCTCTGCCCACTAGAGGTAATTGCTATCCTGAATTTTATGCTAATGACCTCCTCACTTTCCTTTATAATTTTACCCAAATCATACAGTTTAGTTGCCCCTGTTTTTAAACTTTGTATAAATGGAATATGTATTCTTTTGAGCTTAATTTCTTTTACTCACCATTATGTTGGTAAGTTTTATCCGTTTGTGTGTATGTTGTAGTTCTCATTTCTGTCATTATTTATGATCCTATTATATGCATGGACTACAATATATTTAACAACACAGCTTTTAAGGGATATTTGGGATGTTTCTAGTTTGGGACTATTATAACTAGCATTGCAATGAATATTCCTGTACATATATCCTGAGGCATAGCTACATGATTTTTTTCCAGGGTAATTCCTAAGAGTATAGTTACTGAGTCATAGGCTATGCATGTTTTCAGCTTTGCTAGATAAAGCTTTAATGTTTTCCACGGTGGTTGGACAAATTTAAACACCCAATAGGAGTGGGTGAGAGTCCTTGTTGCTCCATATCGTCATCACAGTTGGTATTTTCAGTCCTTTAATTTTTTCACTTGCATCCAATCTATTTGTTTATCTAAAAATCTGAAAAATCAACAAAAAACTTTTAGACATAGTGTTTACGAAGTTCCCCAGATACAAAATCAAAATTAGTAACTTTCATCTATGTGTGTGTGTGGAATGAAAAGTTAGCCCCTTCAAAATTAGAAAATGCAATGAAAAAATCATTTCACTCATAATTGTAATAACAATAATAAAGTATAAAATATGTTGAGAATAAACCTCACAAAGAATGTGCAAGACATACAGTCAATCCAACAGTAAAACTTTATTAAAAGACATTTTGAAAAAGCCCAATAAAATGGCAAGATTCCCAATTTTTCTTTATGAAGTGATTAATAAATATTTGCTAAATATTTATTCAATACATGAATGTGTGTGTCTCAGGGGAAGGCTGGCCTAGGCAGCCTCCTATTGCAGAGTCTGAGTGCCCTTGTTAATGATGCGGCCAGCCCACCACGTGCTTAAATGTCCCTTGCTCACTGACAAAAAAACAAGTGGGAGAAGCTGCTTGATCCTCATTGGTGTTGAAGGTGAAAAATATCAGTCTCGATTTAAGGGAAAAAACTATGTAATATTTTTCACTAGTTTCTGGCCACCTTATTTGAATCAAAAATTTAATTATAGACTTGTACTTAGACGCCAAGGAAAAGATGAAGTTGACCTTGACCTGTCAAGGCTGCTTTAAAATAAAATAAAGTCCCTACTTTATTCATATTTCCTTAGTTTTTACCTAATGTTCTTTTTCTGTTCTGAGATCACATTCAGAATGCCACATTATATTTAATTGTCCTGTCTTCTTAGGTTCCTCTTGGCTGCGACAATTTCTCAGTAGTAGACTTTTTATGTTATTGTCAATGGTATCATTTTTTAAACGTCGTTTTCCATTTTTTGTTACTAGTAAAGAGGCAATTGATTTCTAATATAGACCTTGTGCTCAGGGACCTTGCCAAATTTATTTTCAAAATCTAACAATTTATCTATAGTTTTTTTTGTATTTTGCATGTACACAATTACATCATCTGTAGATAATGAAAAAAATATCTGAGACAGTCAGCAAGAGATTTGAACAGACCCCTCACAAAGAAACTATCCAAATGACCAATAAACATATGAAAATATACTGAACCTTATTAATAATCAGGGAATACAAGTTAAACTGGAATGAGATATCACTATACACCACTGGAATGGCTACAATTCAAAAGACCAGCAATACCAAGGGTTGACAAGAGTGTCATGCAGTTGTAACTCCCATACGCTGACAGTGAGAATGGAAATTGGTACAAACATTTGGGAAATATGTTTGATGTTATCTAGTAAATCTGGACATATGCATATTCTATACACAGTTGCTTCACCGTAGGCATATACCCAACAGGAATGTGTACAAAGGTGCACCAAAAGATACATACAAGTGTGTTCATAGCAGAATTAATTATAATGACAAAAAGTCAGGAGGAAAAAAATCCCAAATGTTCATCAGTAGTGAAAAGGATAAAACAGTGTGGCATTTCTAAATGGATATGACACATTCTTGCGGCAAATTGCGTACAACGACATAGATGAATCTCATGGACATATTAGTGAGAGAAAGAAGACATTTATACAAAGTTCAAAAACAGGCAGAATATAGGGTGTTAAAAGGCAGTCGTGATGCGGGGGGAGGAGAGTAGTGATGGGGACGGAGGGAATAATGATTGGCAGGTTTGTTCTGTTGGTAGTGTTTACATCTTCTCTTAGTTTGTGGTTACAAAGGTAGGCATAAGTTTTTATTTTATAATAATTTGTTAAGCTGTATACTTAAGATTTGTGCATGATTTTCTATGTTTATTATATACACTTTTTTTCAAAAGGAGGAATAGGGAATTCTTCCTTTTATCAAATTAAGAGAGTATCAAAATATTCTCTTAATATAGACTTTGCTACCCCTTTCAAGATATCTCTGAACGACTTTTTTTGGTTTAATTTCTGTTTTGCCGCTGCTCGTGAACTTCTCGATAATCTTCATCTTGTCTAATTTATCATTTTTGTAGGGCCCTTCTCCTTGAAGAAATAGTTGAAGAGATAAGGAGGAGAAGACAACTGTAATTTTGATTTCTGGATACATAATTGTCTTGCACAGAGAACTATATAGAAAAAGAAGAGGAGGAACCTCTTCTACTCTGTGAGGTTTATGGCAAAGCAGCTCCAAGTTCAAACGGTGATTCCAATTGGCTACAAACGTCATCCTAGTTTTACTTTCTGAATGTCCCTCCGCCTCTGAAAATCCTCATGAACCAGAAGAAACTGGTACAGGAACCGGAAGTAGCTCTCTGTACCACAGAAAGTTGGTCGCAGAGGACGCGAGCAAAAACAATCTCCACAGAGGGGTGAAGTGAAAAAGGGCTTCAAATAACAAAGGAAAAGGTGCCACGAAAGGGCCCCGGGCATTAATCCTTGCAATGCAGTTATACATCAGGCCAGGTGAAGAGAGAGATTTCCCTGGGAGAGACAGGGTTATGTGAATTTTCCTGGTTTTGTGATATAACTCAGATAAATTAGGAGAAATGAAACGAAAGAGACGGTGTCTTACAAAAGAGGAAATTTTTAACCCATTCATATGTGGGCTTCTGCAGTGAATACCACCAGACCCTCAGGAGAAGGGGTAGAGGAGAAACTTCTTGAGGTGACAGGAAGAGACGTGTTAGGAAGCACCTCATGAAGACAAGAGCAAGAACTGGGAAGAGGACAAAGGGAAGAAACCAGAAACAAGAATCCTCTTTTTATTATTCTGCACCATCTCCTTTCTTGCAATTCCCCAGCCATGGCCTCTGTTTTCAAGCTCCGCAGTCATGAGAGCGTCTGGGCAGTACAAACGCTACCCTGTGCCCTTCAAGGACCTCCACAGGACACCTCCAGCTGATTTTTCCACTCTCAGTCCCCTTGACTCCTAACACTCAGCCTGTCCACGATTTGAAGTTCCTTCTATTTGCTCCTAGCAAACGTGTCCATGCTCCTGGTTCTGTTCGTGCTGGTCCCTGCACCAGGAGCTGTACTGGCCATTATGGTAGCCATTAACCTCATGCGGCCCGTTGAGCACTTGACTAGTCCCAAGAGTTGTACTATGAATGTAAAAATATGCATCACATTTTGAAGACGGTATGAAAAAGAAGAATTATCTCATTAATAATTTTATATTGATTGCATGTTGAAATGATAACATTTGGATGTATTATGTTAAATAACATATACTGTTAAAATTAACTTGACTTGTTTCTTTTTACTCTTTTAATGTGGCTACTAGAGAATTTTAAAATGTTTATGTGGCTTGCATTATATTTGTATTGGGCAGCGCTGATCTAGAATGCCCTCCACCGGGCCGGCCCTGTGGCTTGTCGGTTGGGTGCGCACGCTCCGCTGCTGGCAGCCTGGGTTCGATCCGGGCACGCACCGAGGCACGGCTTCTCCAGCCATGCTGAGGCCGCGTCCCACATACAACAACTAGAAGGATGTGCAGCTATGACATACAACTATCTACTGGGGCTTTGGGGGAAAAAAAAATAAATTATAGAATGCCCTCCACCATGTCACCTTCACCACAATCCCCTCTGCCTGTGGAGCTCACACAACTTCTTTAGGCACACTGCCCGCACTAATTGCATTGAGAGCCTCCTTATCCTCCGATCAGCTGTAATTCCTTTTTCCTTTGACAATCACAATCACCACCATGGTTGGCACCATGTATCTATCTGAAGGGCCTGGCCTGGTCTACTCCATATTCTAACTGTGGTATACAGGAAAAAGCACAGGTTTGAAGGCCATCCACCCACCTTATTAGCTGTGTGTATCTTGGGCACATTACTTAGCATCTCTGAACCTCAGTTTCCTCCTCTATAAAATGAAAAAGATAGTAACCCATCTTAAATGTTTACTATGAGGATTATTCAGAGATTGACAGTAAGTGCTCAATATACGGCAATTAATACTACTGTTATTACCACCACCGCTATTATTTTTATTCCGTTAGATTATGAACTCTCTCAGCATGGAGGATCAGAGGCCACTGGATATGGGGACGGCGAGGAGTCCCTCTGTCACACCTGGGGAGGTCAGCTCTACATGAGTGTGCAAGTCACCCCGGAGGGCCAGGCCCCCGTGACCAGACTCCTGGGACGACCTCCGTCCCCGAGTGCACTGGACCAGCTCTACTCTGACTGACCTCTGCGACTCCTTGCATTGGCCTTTGTGCTGTGAACCGTGGATCATTCAGGCTAATCCAAGGGTCCCTTTCAAAGAGAAACACCCCAAGGAATTACTCAATGACTGACTTTACTGGGCATCTGAAAGTGGAACAGCTGAGAGATGCCTTTGCTTTTTCCAAAACTCCTTGTGCAGAACCCATGAGATGGCTGAGGGTCTGTTCAGAGCTGGCGTGCAAAGGTCAAGAGGCCAGAGGGAATGAAACCCACGGAAGAAGGAGAATAACCAGAAAGGCTGGCCCTTATTCGTTCTTTTGTTTAGTGTAGATTAATGAAATGAACGACATAATGAAAGAACATAGAATTACATGAACACGTTCTATAATGAAAGAAGACGTTCGCTGCTGGAAAGTTGGAAAACCACACAAAGAAAAAAGAAAAAAATCACTCTTAGTTTTGTAGGTCAAACATAATCACTATTAAAATGTTGGTATATTTCCTTTTATTATTTTTCTCTATATATTTTTACATAGCTGCATCCTATGTATAATTTTATGCCCTGCTTTTGAATATAACTGGGTGCTTTTTATTTTCTAATAGTATATATTTATTATAGAAAAAATTTTAAATGTGAATAAAACAAAAGAAAGGTGAAAAATTTAGTAACACATTAAATTCTTTCAAACATATAAAGTGCACTAAATTACAAAAATGTCTAACAATCCTATCTCCAGGATGTCTTTTTATCATGGGGAAAAACCTCAGGCACAAACAGCTCTAAAGTTACAAAGTGATAAGGGAAAGAATTTTCCTCCTTGCTGCATCCTCACCCCTGTCAGCATTCTTTCCTAGGGTAACTACTCATAATAGATGAGCCAATGTGCCCAGAGAAAATAATTATATGCATGTATCAACATACATGTGTATATTTTTCTATTAACTTATAAAACAAATGATAATACCATATCCATTATTATGTGTATTGCTCTTTTCATTAAATATATCTGGGATATAGGTCCATATCAGCTGATCTTCCTTTCTGATGGCTATGTAGTATTCCATTTTGTCTGTACCACACTATTACTTAACCAATTCCCTGCTGATGGATATTTAGTCTTTTTTACTATAACAGTACTACAATGAACATTCATAAGTATTCATATAATATAAATTTATAATATGTGTACACACATATATACATACATATAGGCATATTTCAGCAGGAATATCCATAGGTAAATTCCTAGCAGTGGTATTGCAAATTAAAGGGACAATTCCATTGTTTGAAATGTTAATTTTTGAAATATATTGCCAATTTGCGCGTGGTCTTTCCCTGCGAGCTAGTTTGGGCTCTCCCACAGCGTGGCAGGTGCAGGGCAATTGGACCACTACATGGTGGCAGACAGCTTCGAGGGCAAGATTTCCAGCTAACAGGGTAGACGCTGCATTATCTTTGTTGACTCAGCCTCAGAAATTACACAACATGGCTTCTACTGCAGAATTCTGCCCCGATTCAAGAGGAGGGACGCAGACCCCAGCTCTTGATGGGTAGAGAGTCAGAGCCACACTGCAGATTATCACGTGGGATGGGGGATATTGTTCTGGCCATTTTTGAAAAAACAGTCTTCGACCCTCTCTAAAAAGCTTGCATAAATTTATACTTCCACTGAGTGTATATTAGAATACCATTTCTCCACGCCCTTTGCAAATCTTTTAGTGAAAAGTGGTTACCTTGTTACTAGTTTCATTTACATTTCTTAGTAACATTGAGCAGATTTTCATATCTTCATTGGCCCTTATACTTCTTTTCCTGGTGTCTGGCTATTTTAAAGTTTTCTATTAATTTTAGGGGCTGTTTCTGCATGAAGAAAACTATCCCTTCCTCGTGGTGTGCTGACTGTTTCTGATACAGCTCTTCCTCTTTGACTTTATTTATGTTTTTGCCACACTGAAATTTATAACTTGGTTTTAGTCATATTTATCAATATTTTCTATTATATTTCCAGGGTTTTGTGTCTTGTTGAGAAAAGTCTTCTTTTCTCCAATATTATTTTTAAAATACCCAAGATTTCTTCAAGATTTTGGTCACTTTACCTTACAACCTGCTCCATATAATGTGATATGGACTATATAATATTGAACCTTCCTCAGTTTCCTGAAAATAACCACCCTTGATCAATACATACCATTTTTTTGTACTGTTGGATTCTAGTTACTAATATTTTTTCTCAGATTAAAGCTTTTCTCCACTGCCACATTTCCCCAAAACTTCTCATTTCTTGTGACTATACCTTATTCGGCAAAATTTAGAGATTTTTCTTTTATTTCTAATTATTTCTTACATAGATTACTTCATTTCTGAATTTGTCTAATTCTGATTTATGTTGTTTTATATCATTTCTTAATATTTTTAAACTCATTTGGGAAAACTATCTTAAAATTTTGGTCTGTATTGTGTTGAATGCATTCCTGGTATATTTTCATTATCTGTAGAGATATTATTCTGCTCCTTACTCGCCTTTTTCTAATAATAACTTTGTACGAGACTTAACCCTAATACTATGCTGATGTTTGATTTTATAGGAGCTTATTTTGCTGACTTCTAGAAGTAGTCAATGGTTATTCTAACTTCACGGAGCTCCCTCTTCTGTTGCTTTGGTGAAGTGTGCAAAAACGTGGTAGCTTGCTTTCTGAGTTGTCCACCCCACACTGCTCTGGCCTTCTTTCCTTGTTTCTGTTGTTTCTATCCTGCTCAAATTTGAGTCTCCTTCTAGCAGTTTCTCCCCAGTGTAGGGCCCTTTCCCAAAAGGGAGCGGTGCCTGGTGGGTGTGAAAATTGCTCATATCCTAGACTATTTCAGTGCCTTTCAGAACTTACTGAGGCCCCTCACACTCACCAGCTATTGCTCTGGGCAAAATCCCTTCCAGCTTCAGCTGCTGTTCTCCAGCTAGCCTGGATGGCTGTCCAGTAAACACCTCTCGGCTGTGCTGGGGTTCTCAGGTCCGTTGCTTTCCTCTGCTTTCTCCCACACGGACGATACTACCAGGCAGGTCTTGTGGCAATGGGTGGTTTGTCCCCATCTATTTGCATTTTGTGGTTCTGTCACCCAGTTTTTATGTTAGATGGGGTTTTGGTTTTTTCTAGTTGCAGTGTCTGTTTTGGTGTAGGGACTCAGGGAAATGCAAAACTACACTGCCACCACTGCCGCCTTCCCAGAATCTCGTCCCCGTATTCGTGGATTGTTTGCTGCGTCTTCTCAACTCTCAATACTCTTCACTCGTGTGAATGAACAGCGCTGCTCTCTTTCCCACTCCCCCAGTCTAGAAGGAAAGATAAATTGCTTCCTCTCCACCCCATGTAGGAGGCATTGTATCAGTGCAGTTCAAGCACGAGTAGTTTGTTAGGACACCTCAGATGTCACCAACAGATAGGCCCTTCTGGGGAGAGCTGATTACATACAGCCAGTGAAGAAGAAGGACTAGGAAAGGAGGGACATTTGGGAGAAAGGTTGAGCATATTGTAAAGATCAGAAGACAGGAAATCTATTGATGAGGGGAAACCTGGAGTTCAGCGTTGCTCCAGTTTCATAAATCCACATTTACCCAGACACTCCCAGCCTCTGCTTCGATTTGGTACAATGGAAGTAATGTCCTTCAACATGAAGCATATATTGAAATCATCATAACCCATAGAACCAAGAGAACTGATGCAGTTATCTGTAAAATGATGGAGAATTTCCTCAAGCATTTGAATCTGGTATTGTCAGGAAATGAGAGATTTCACATAAATAAGTTAATCCTTCTCCACCACTATCCTCCTGGTCTAACATATGGGTAAGTCCCCTAACTGTTCTGCCTGCGGCCATCTGCCTTCCCTCCATTACTTATTGCTTACTGTAGAGAGAGTATTTTTTTTCCAAAACCTAATCAAGTTACTCCACCCTGCATAAACCCTTTCATGGCCTCTACTGCTGTTAGGATAAAGAAAAACTTCTTCATGTGGCCTCACAATCCCTGCACTCTCTGGCTCCCACCTGCCCTCTGGCCTCATCTCAGACCACTCTCTGACAACTCTCTGACTTCAAGGTCGCAATGGCCTTCGGTCCTGTCCTCTACCCTTACCATGCATCCTCCCACCACAGGGTATTTGTACATGCACTCCCATCTCACCTGCCTTCTGATTCCAGCTCCAGTGTCACTACCTGAGGGCAGTCTTCTCTGACCTCTGCTGCCACATTGTGTCCCTGTAGCACAGGAACGCACAGAACCATGAATGTCTTCTCTGTACCATTGCATTTTACTTTTGTGTATTTCTTTGATTAATGCTCTTCTCTCCTACTCAACTGTGGGATCCATGAGAGCGAGGATTACAATCTGTAGAAGGTCATGCTATAGTTCCTTGCACACAGTGGGGATTCAGTAAATTCATGTTGAAAGATATTGCAAGGTTTTCTGAAAACTAAAAATAATTACTGTAAATATCATCGTTATTCTAACTTATTTTTGTATTGAAATCTTTAAAAATGTATGACTCGTCTCCTCACCTATATAAACAGGATGTAAAAATCATAATTTTACTTTTTACTGAGTCTTCTCTTATGAAAATGGGTTACTACACTCGCACAAAAAATGACCTCAGAACTATTGAGATAGGACCATTTGTGTCAACAGTAACATCCCCTGATTGCTGGATTTCTTTTTCTCTCATTTTCCTTCTAGACCCCCTTCTAATATGTGGTATCTATTTGCATGGGAATGGAAAATCAGACATTTTGATTTGCTAGAAATGTGTACACAATAAGAATACATTGGCCCTCAATAATGGTCACACAGGCCTCCTATAAAGGGAACCATGAGCTTTAGTGCATGGCCTGTGTAACACCCATTTTGTCTGCTTACAGATATTGCTTAATCCCTAGTTTTCAGTTATCATCTAGATAGTTGAGATTGCCAGATAAGGCAACAAATAAGGCTGATAAAGCTATTTGATGTCTTGCTGTGTATGGTTAAGGCCCTACAAAAAAAATTCAGGTCAACTTAGTTGAACATTATTGTCTTTTAGATACAGAAAAGTAGGTGTCTTTTTTAAAATCACAAACTGCATATATTTATTGTTTTGTCATAGTGTAATTGGGAATTAAATCTAATTCTTATGAAAAACAAAATTCTCATACAAAAACACCGCCCCCACCCCAAAATCTCATAATACTAAAACAGAAAAATAACAAATGCTTTGCCAAATGAAAGAACCCTGTAATAGTAGAGTTCTAAATGATTTGGCTTGCTCATTCCTTTGGTATTGAACAATTCACTGAAACTTTACAAAACATTAGAAATCCTCAGACTTTGTTTATCTTTTCCCCTAATATATATAAAATAAAAGAGGAGCTTAAAGAAAAAGACTTTTAGAGACTACTAATGATTTCAATGACATAGGAAAACAGAAAGGGAGAACTGAAAGTGGGAAATTCCTCTGAACTAGAAAGAGTGGAGGACCATCCCGTATAAATAGCCCACACTCATGGAGGAAGGACACTCGTCCTCAAGCTCTTGAAGCCTCTACTCCAGCATCGAGGTGGTAGAAGGCAACGCTGTTCCTGTTTTCATCATGACCAACAGGTGTATCCTCCAGATGGCTCTCCTGCTGTGTTTCTGCACCGTGGCTCTTTCCAGGAACTACAACTTGCTTCGGTCCCAGCTAAGCAGCAGCAATTCGGCATGTCAGAATCTCCTGCGGCAGTTGAATGGGACCTATTGCCGCGAGGACAGAATGAACTTCGAGGTCCCCGAGGAGATTGAGCAACCACAGCAGTTGCAGAAGGAGGACGCCGTGTTGGTCATCTATGAGATGCTCCGGCAGACCTTAGGTATTTTCAGAAGAAATTTCGCTAGCACTGGCTGGAATGAGACCGTTGTCGAGAGGCTCCATGTGGAAGTCCACCTGCAGATGGACCGTCTGGAGACAAACGTGGATGAAATAACGGAGAAGGAAAACTTCGCCTGGGAAAACACGCCCGTTCCACACGTGAGGAAATATTACGCACGGATCGTGCAGTACCTGAAGGCCAAGAAGTACAGCCGCTGTGCCTGGACAACAGTCCAAGCGGAAATCCTCAGGAACTTTTCCTTCCTTACCGGACTCCTAGATTACCTCCAAAACTGAAGATCTCCCGGCCTGTGCCTCTGAGAACGGACAATGCTGACGGTGATTTCAGGCGTTCTTCCACCAGCATAGGCGCTTTCAGTGACTGACAGCTAATGCACTGCGTTTGAAAGGACAGTTAAAGACTTGAGAATTTTTTACTAACTTATGAATTAAGTTATTTATTTATTTATTTATTTAAACCTTTACCTTGGAAAATAAATTATTTCTGAAACAAAAGTCAACATGCCTTTTTATTTCAACTTGATTTATATAACCACCCATGTTAAAAATTGCAGAGTATCTATTAGATGTTCTTTGTAAAATGTGCCTGCAAACTAGTATAGTTTCTGGCCCCTGCCTTCAGGGAATTTAAAATCCAAGGAAGCCACGTGGAATATACAAGGTAAGACATGATAAGGGGACCTGAACCTTATAGGAGAATAAATGCCGACTGAGTCACATTAAATTGGAAGAGACAGGCAGGAGGCTCTGGAACTAGAACGACGGGTTCCTGCTGCTTGTACTCTGTGCCCTGCGCTCTCTGGCCCTAAAGTTAGAATTTGACTGGCTATCAGGGTAACCAGAGGAATATTTCAGCTCTTGTGTTTGCCTAAGCTCATCCCTATTATCTCCAGGATGCTCTGCCTCCCCCTCTCACCCCCAGACCCCACAGGATTTTAAAATGTTTATGTGCCCGCCAAGCCTAAGGGTGAGAAGTCCCAGGCACTTGTGTGACACTGTTAAGTAGCAGTCCCTTTATGGTACTCTTCATGGGACAGCCAAGATGTATAGGTGTCTTAGGGGAGCTGGCATTTCTGTCTCCTTCCAGGGCACAGGAACCACAAGGAGAAAGAACTCTGCTTTATACCCCCGCCATGTGTCTAGGTTTTCTCCCTTGCCTTGTATTCTGAGCGTGTGATGATTAGAATGAACCCTAAATCCAATAACATCATGCTGACTGGATAAACTACTAAAACTTATTATATTTTGCAACATACATTTTTTGGAAAGAAAACTTGTCTACTATGCAAATCCCTATGCTCATTTTAGAACTTAGATCATTTACTTGTGCAATGATATAAACAGTATAATTGAATCATGAAAAATAATGAATAATAAAATATACTTGGCTATTTAAAAAAAATCAATCTATTCCATAATCTCTATCCTCATATAGACAGGCTGACTTTTTACCAGTGTCATCTAAAGATTATCAGATCATTTGAAGCCTAGGTTTCCGAGGGATGGAAAATTATGTCACAAATATTTACAGTTCACGTGCATTCTGGGGATTTTGTCCATACTAGACAAGGGCAAGACAGCTGCAGGATTGATAATTTGAGGGACATAGGCAACTTCCCACCTCAAAAGTAATGTGGTAAATTGTGTGGTTGCTGTGAGCTGTGTGAATCAGGGAGAGTGTGAGTTTAGCTGTGAGGCTCTGTGTAAGACACCAGGCTAGTTGTCTTCTATTATCACAAAGCAGAGGGCAAATTAGAGATGAGGTCATACTTGTGAGTTTAATACAGTGCTAGGCAAAGGCTGAAAATCGTGCTGCCCTTGCAGGTTAAATACCTGGAACCATATGCACCTTAAAGGAAATAGAATCCTAGTGGTTTCAGCAATGAACTCGATAGGCGTTATTGACACTAAGAGTAGAGTGGGAAATATTATCCATGTCTTATAATCCTAGCGAATGTGGCCATGATTAGGCAAAATAGCTTGGACAGTCATGAACACTTTCCAGTAGGAAGAAGAAATCTAAGAAACTGCTTTCATAAAAATTATTTATTGAGTGATTACACTAGACCTGGTGCCAAGGATAACATGGTGAATAAGACAGAGTCCAGTTACAATGAGCTGATTTGCCGAAGATGGTCTCTTCCCTACTTTCTTAGTCCGATTCGGGCTGCTATAACAAATACCACGGACTGGGTAGCTTAAACAAACAGAAGTTTATTGATTACAGTACTGGAGGCTGGAAGTCCAAGATCACAGCTCCAGCATCTTCGGGTGAGGGCCCACTTCTGGATGCAGACTCTTCCTTGCGTCCTCACAAGCTGGAAGGATCTGGGATCTCTCTGGAGCCTTTTTTATAAGGGCAGTAATTCCATTCCTGAGGGCTGGGCTGTTATGACCTAAGCACCTCCCAAACGCCCCACCTCCCTATACCATCACATCAGGCATTAGGATTTCAAGACATGAATTTGGGAGGAAACCAACATTCAGACTACAGCATCTATCATTTAAAGAGTAGGAACTACAGGCCTGAGGGAACTTTACTTCCTATGCCAAAAAAAAAAAAAAAAAGGAGTAAAGCAGAGTTCAGGATCAGAGCTGAAAGATAATTCTTCATGTGATAATAATGTTTATGCAGTTCTGAATTAAGGACAAATATGTTTTCCTTTTGTTTGAAAAGAATAGACTTGAAATGGAACCTCTGAAAATTCTTTGGGAAATTTGAGATTTAATGCAAAAAAGTACAAATAAAGATTCAAATTGATGATTTTTTTTTTTTTTTTTGGTGCGGAAGATCAGCCCTGAGCTAACATCCATACCAATCCTCTTCTATTTGTTGAAGAAGACTGGCCCTGGGCTAACATCTTGCCCATCTTCCCCCATTTTATATGGGACACCGCCACAGCATGGCCTGACAAGCAGCGCGTCCGTGGGCGCCCAGGATCCACACCCCAGGCAGCGGCAGCGGAGCGCGCGCACTTAACCGCTAGGTCGCGGGCTGGCCCCTGATGATGTTTTCTAAATCGCCTATTCTCATTGGGGATGATATTGCTACTAAGGGCATGAAAATTCGTTCTTAGAATTGTGAAAAATTTTAAATATTACAGTGCTTTGTGGCACACCAAAGCTCAACCCTGTCCAACAAAATCTTATTCCTTAGTTTATTTTTCTCATTGGGTTTTCTTGTGTATCGTATAAGAAGCATTGACATGGAGTTCATGGGAGATACACAAAATGTGTGCAAGAGCAGTGCTGTAAACACATGGCGAATGGATGGCTCACTGGAGGACGTTCCCTCCGTCATTTGCTTGCTCTCAAAGTCATAACATGAGAGGCGGCCTTCACTTACTTATGAGCTGCCATTGGCTTTCTGTGGATGCTGCTCGTGCTTAAACCTCGGCACTTCTGAGTGTGAGGTGGGGTTGAGAATTAAATGCAAATATTTTATATTTTATTATTCCATCTATAAAGTTAAACAACCATTAATAAATATGTTGATTACAGAAAAGAAAAAATATTGTCAGAGTATATAGCAGCTAGAGAAGTTGAAAATTATTTTCTGACATGAAGCAAGAGTAAAAGTTATGTACGTAAAAGTACATGTTAAGAAACGAGTTTGAATTTTCAATTGTTTTTAGCAGTTCTGAAAGATTTTTCAGTATATCATTATTGGTATTATGATGATGTATTCATGGAAAATTTTAATTTGAATATGTAATTTCATACATTGCTATTAATATAAGTAAATATACTACATTAAAAGCCCCTCTGAGGGCCGGCCCCGTGGCTTAGTGGTTAGGTGTGCGCGCTCCGCTGCTGGCGGCCCATGTTCGGATCCCGGGAGCGCACTGACGCACCGCTTGTCCGGCCATGCTGAGGCCACGTCCCACATACAGCAACTAGAAGGATGTGCAACTATGACGTACAACTATCTCCTGGGGCTTTGGGGGAACAAAATAAAAATAAATAAAATTATAAAAAACAAAACAAAACAAAACAAAAAGCCCCTCTGAAAACATAGTTATTAAGATAAATTAAATGTCAATAGCTTTCAAATTTAACTTTTATCTTAAAATTTTAGTTCATTCTTAACCTTGCATTGAATAGAAAGAGTAAAGTATGCACTTTCTTTTTCTGTGTATAAAGTAGAAATGTAGACAGAATACCTAAACAGATATACCATGTATCTGTGTTACTAAGTTTTCTTGAGGGGTTCAGTGCAGAAAAAACATAAAGAGACTTTGGGGGCAGGAGGCAATGAAGAAAAAGACAAATGGTTGAGAAACACTGCTCTAAACACATGTAGAAAGTGCATAAAGGAAAGCAAAAACAGAAGTAGAAAGTAAGGGAAACATTCAGAAAATGGAAACTCGGATATGCCCTATTTAAGACACATGCACAAAGGAAGGTCTTCAGACAACCCAGAGACCAAGAGTCACAGATCACCCACTTCAGCCAGGCCAGCAGCATCTGCAAGATCCCCAACGCCCTACCCTTTTCCTTCCTGATGTCCCTGGTGGTGCTCAGCTGCCACTCCATCTGCTCTCTGGGCTGTGACCTGCCTCACACCCACAGCCTGGGCAACATGAGGGTCTTGATGCTCCTGGAACAAATGAGGAGAATCTCCCCCTTCTCCTGCCTGAAGGACAGAAATGACTTTGGATTCCCCCAGGAGGTGTTTGATGGCAACCAGTTCCAGAAGGCTCAAGCCGTCTCTGTGGTCCATGAGATGATCCAGCAGATCTTCCACCTCTTCAGCACAGAGGGCTCATCTGCTGCCTGGCATGAGACCCTCCTGGACAAATTCTACACCAGACTTGATTGGCAGGTGACTGACCTGGAAGCCTGTCTGACTCAGGAGGTGGGGGTGGAAGAGACTCCCCTGATGAATGAGGACTCCATGCTGGCTGTGATGAGATACTTCCAGAGAATCACTCTGTATCTGCAAGAGAAGAAATACAGCCCTTGTGCCTGGGAGATTGTCAGAGCAGAAATCACCAGATCGTTCTCTACATCAACAAACTTGTAACAAAGATTAAGGAGTGAGAAATGACACCTGGTTCAACGTGGAAATGGTTCTCCCTGACTGATAATATCACACTTCCACATGTTCTGTCATGTCACAGACTCTCATCTCTGCTGTAATCATGACCTGAATTCAACCAAATTTGTTAAATGTTTTCAAGAGTATTAATGAATATTGTGTTTAACCCTGAGAACACTAGTGGCATAGAGATGACCATGCTGATCTATTTATTTATCTATTTAAATATTTATTTTATTATTTATAACATTTAAATTATTTTTGTTCATGTAATATTATGTGCCCCTTTACATTGTGGTTTAATATAACAAAATGTATTCTTTATATTTAGTCAAGTTATTATTGTTTTTTATTCATTCAATATTTAATATAGAAAATTTCTTGTATTTGTTTATTCTTTAAAAAGAAACACCACGTATGAATGATTAAAGAATGGATGGCACAATTAATTTACCCATCATTGTTATATTCAAGTTAGAAGTAAAAATAGACATCCTCTAAGCCAGGTTCTGAGTTGCCCTCAGGGTGTAGAGGTGAACGTAACAAATACAGTTCCTGCTTTCTTGTATGTTTGATTTTTGTAGGAAAAGTAACCCAAAACCAATAATCAGGTGACTGATAATTAAATATTAATTATTTTTAAAATTAATACTAATTAATATTTAGAAATTAATATCACTTACATTTAACGCTGTAATGAGAAGTAGGGAAAAGAATGGAATTCTCTCAGCAGAAGCTGGATCAAGCCATGTCAGGATATAAGAACAAAAACAGTAGATATTCTCTGTATTTTCCTGGTAGACATCTAAGTGCAAATGTCCACTGGATATTTCCATTTGCAATTTACCAGCAATTCCACAAACTGTAGAGCCTGGGAAGGGAAGTGGTCAGACGGGAAGAGAGTATAGAATGTGAAAAGGACTTAAAATTGATTGCTAGGATTGATTGCTTCAACCTTAAAAGGGAGAGAAGAGCCACAAAGGAAACAGGTGGAATGGCCGTATGTTAACAGGACGAGAGAGAACAGAGAGAAGACCATATTTAAAGACTCAAACTGCTTAAAAGACTCAATGTCTTCATGAAAAATGTGGATGGAAACTGCCCTCCACACTGGGAAAACAGATGGCATTGCTGACCTCAGGGAGAGCTGGTTTGGAGGAATTAATCACCAGAAACCCTACTGGAGTAGGAGGAAGGGTGAATAAGAGAAGTTAGTGACAATATACAGAAATGGGCTTGAGAGGTTTGTCTTCTGAAGCAGAGGAGAGAAATAGGGTGGGACCTAGAATAGAGGATTGTTTTTCCTCTGGATTATTTTCCCTTTTTTTGAAATATATTTGCTTTTGGATAGATTTCATAGATTTGATATATTGACAAATCATGTTAATATGTTTACTTGTTATTCACTTTAAATCATGACATATTTAATTACTTACAATGATAATTTATCATTACATCGATTAGCACTATGTTGAATGTCACTAAGCTGCTCTGTGGATTGAAACCCTCCACCAGATGGGGAAACAGCTCGAGCTGACCTTCGTGAGAGCTGATTTGGTGGAATTAATGAGCAGAAACCACAGTGGAGGAGTGGAAGGGTGATAGGAGAAGAGAGAACTCCCATTGTCATTTTTCTCACCTGGGGATTCACTTCATTTCTTTCATCATCTCAGACCTACATTTGTTTCCTTTTGTCTCAGTGCATCCAAATGCAAGGACAGCTTTCTAAGAAGGTTGAGTGGAGAAAGAAAAAAAAAAGGTGTATTGAAAATGATGGAAAATAACTCTACAGGCCCATTATGTTTCCATTTTTCTGCACTAGTTTGGTACTAACCTCAAGATGAAATAGAAAGTAATTCGAAAGCAGAAAGACAACTCTTCCCCAGAAAAATACTAAATTAAAATGATCAGACAATATTACAAAGATTGTGAAACTAGTGAGGCAAAGATGGCGAGTTTTCTGTAGCATCATACGCTGCCCTCACTGTCCTCCATCTTCACTGTGAGATGGAGAGTGATGAACCAAGAAGCTCTGGAGAAATGTACTGACTGAATAATCTAGGGATGGCTATTAATACTTCAGTGTAAGGTTCTGATGGGAGGTCAATATAAGTTTCTGATGTGAAGGTTGACGGAAAATCTGAGACTATTACTTGTTAATAAATATATCTTGAGTAATTATTATGAATTCTGGACTAATGGTACAATAGTGAACAAGATACAGACCTTTCTCCTAAGGAGGTTACTTGTCCAACAGGTCTAATGAATCCATTTCAAGGAGACAAATTCAGAAGGATGAGGCAGCTTGGCTGACATGTAAAATAAAGAGGGTAAAACAGAGCCCAGGAACAGATGAGAAATTTTGTTCTTAGCAAGAAGAAGAACAGTATTTCCATAAGTTTAACTTTAACAAAAAGACTTTCTCATTTGAAAAATTTGAACACTTATATTGAAACATCTGAAGTTTCTTGGGGCAAATTAAATGTAATTTGAGAAAAAGAGAGAATAATTTAAATGATTGATATCTTCTAATTTATTTAGAGCATACAAAGGAGAGAAAAAAAGATAAAAAGTGTACAGAAACGTCTCCAAAATGAAAACTACTGTGTTCTCTATTTAAGAAATAGGCATAGAAAGGTCTTCAAAGAAACTAGGGGTCAAGACTCAGATAGACACACAACTCAAAAGGCCACCAGCATCCCCAAGGTCCCCAAAGCCCACCCTTCTGATGGCCCTCCTGGTGGTTAGCTACATCACCATCTCATCTCTAGGCTGTGACCTGCCTCATTGCCATGAACTGGTTCACAGGAAGATCTGATGCTTCTGAGACAAATGAGCAGCATCTCCCCATTCTCCTGACTGAAGCACATCTCCTCTGGATGATGGTAGACGTAGCCAGTTCCAGAAGGCACAAGCCATCTTCTGCGCCATAAGGTGCTCCAGCTGATCTTCAACCTCTCCCACACAGAGGGCTCATCTGCTGCCTGGAACATGACCCTCCAGAGCAAACTCCACACTGAATCCATTGGAAGCTGGAAAACCTGGACACCGGTTTGGTGCAGGTGATGGGAGAGGAAAAATCTGCCCTGGGAACTGAGGGCCCTACAGTGGCTATGAAGAGGTACTTCCGGGGACTCCATCTCTACCTGAAAGAGAAGAAATAGGATGACTGTGCCTGGGAGATTGTCAAAGTGGAAATCATGAGATCCTTCTCTTCATCCAGAAACTTGCAATAAAAATGAAGAAGTAAGAGAAGGGACCTGAAAATAATTCTCTTTAACCAATACAGTTATTGAAATGATTCTGTTTACCTAATACATTAAGTCACATGCCCATGTGTTCAGTCATTTTAAAGACTTATTTCCGCTTTAGTCATAGAATGCATTGAATTAAATTGTTCAACGTTGTTGTTAAAATGTTTTTGTGAAAATGAATATCTCTAGGGCATCACTCCTTCAGGGAGAGCTATAGTGATGTTCTGTATATATTCATATATTGGGGGAACTTCTAGTTTCCCATTCAACATGCAACCAGCTTGGAAGTCATCATTCCCAACCTCACGCAAATAACACAAAAAATGCAGAATGACTTGAAAAACAACTCTTCTTAGATCCATCAAGAATTGAAATCCCAGGGCAAGCCACTGCCTTGATAACGGGAGAGAAAGGAGGATGCAGAGGATGACAGCTTACCTGGAGCAGAAGCCCACAGCTGGCTCTAGTATTAGTGGGAACACTTAACTGTAATTGAAGAATTGCTGGAGGCTCTGTGTGGATGAGCTTCAGAGTTGAAAACTCCAGGGGTCCAGAGTCTTTGGACCCCCACAATTTTGTGATTTTTGCCTTCAGGAGCCCTACTAGTTTTTCACGGGAAGATCAGAGAAAAATCTGTTTTTTTCCAGCAGAGGGAGGCAAAAAGTAATCATTTTGAAATACTTTGAGTGTTCTGTTCCTCTTAACAAAGGCCAGCCCTCAAGGGAAACTATTTTACCAGAGCCTAACCCATCTGGGGGAGGACAAATGCTTCACTCCAAACCCCTCTCGCTTTCCTGTCTCATCTAATAGAGCTTTAAAAAGCTGAGAAGCACTTGTGAAGGTCACAGCCCAGGGGCACAGGATCCCTGAAAGACTGAGACATAATCATAGGATTCTAGAACACTTCCCCTCGCCCATACCAACATCAGATCAATAGGGTTCCAGTATAATAACCAGAGATTTCAATGGAAAGAACTGCAAATGCCAGACTTTATTTAAGAAGAAATCTCTAGGGAAACTCAAAGACAACAGGGGAGAAAAAAGCAAGGCCGCAAGAGGAAATTTTAGCCTCTGACACCTACAGCTACAGCACATAGTGAACACAGTTCAACTCCTAGCTGGAGAAATGAAACACCTCACCCTAAAGGGCAATTTACCCCAGTTCCTTTTATCCAGGACATCATGTCCAGCTTTCAACAAAACTTACAAAGCATACTCAAAGATGAAACACTCAGTGTGAAGAGACAGATCGTGCATGAGAACTAGACTCAGATACAGCAGAGATTTTGGAATTATCAGACCAGGAATTTAAATATAATAATGGTTAATATGCTGAGGGCTCCAATGTATTCATTTATTCTTTCATCTACTTTATCTATGTCATACTATGTGTGGTATTTAAACTAGTTTTCTTCATATAATAATCATGTTCACCTAATAATATATTCAAGTATCATGAAAAATGTTCACCTTTATCTTTTATCAAATTATTTTCTTGTTAATTTATAAACTTCTTCCCCAGCAGACATCTTGGATTTGTTTATTCTTAAAAAGAGAAATAGCCTAAATTTCCAACCCATATTAAAAACTAAATGATGAATTCAACTCACTTATTTGTTTTCCCCAGTCACTTATAGTTTAAAACTGCCTATTTCTGTCAGTTTATGTGATAGTTCTGAGAATACAGAGGTGTGAAAGCAAATGCAAAACCTATTCTCTTGGAGCATTCAATTTGGAAGAGAAAGAGATATAAGAGCAGCAACATGTTTAGTGAATTTCGATTACATTTCACGTTACAGTGAGAGGTAGAGGACAAGGGATTCTGTCACCAGAAGCTCGAATGAGGGATGTCTTGCAGGGGGAAAGCAGACGTTCTCTATAAAGTCCTCGAGAAACATCTCAAAACAGGCGTCCCATTGGGAGAAGCATCTGTGAATGTAGACTCTCCAACAATGTACATCCTGGAGATATGAATTTGAAATTTTTTGCTTCATATTTGGAAAGCAGGGAATGCTAATGTATGTTGTTACTTATGACAAGAGTGTAGAACGAGAAGATGACGTAAGGCTGATAAAAACTTTCAACTTTTAAGGCTGAGAAAGAGGAGAGCCTGCAAAGTGAACAGAGACGGAGCAGCCAGCGCAGTTAGGAGAAAACCAGGAGGAAGGATCTCCAGAAAGCAGTGAAGAAGAAAACAGAGAGTTTGAGGTTTCACAGGATGAAACTTAAGTAGTTATTTACCACATGTGATATGAGATTCTGCATTGAACCTAGATTCTGCCAGGACATATGTGTGATCCCGGGCAATTCACTCAACTTCCCTGACCTTCAGTTTTCTCAAATATAAAGGTGGAAATATTCCTAGAGTTGTTGTGAGTATTAAACAAACCAGAACATTTCAAAGCACTTAGCAGAGTATCTTCCACTGGGTGAGGGCTTAACAGATGGTGGCTAATTTCTTCTTTTTTCATGTAGAGCTATATGAGAATAGTGAACTCTCCTACCTCTCTCTCTGTAACTTGTCGCAAAACACTGACAGTCTAAAAAACAGAACTGGGAAAAAGTAGTGCATTAATTGTATTTAATTATATACACAATAATAAATATATATATAAATATGTACATATATACCATAAAATACACATACATGCCATAATATATACTATACAGCTATAAAGAGATACAGTATTACATACGTTTATATAGTACTCATTTGCTGATCCTGGTATCTGGCACACTTCCCCCTTCCTCTCTGCTTTCCTGGATCCCATTCTTTCACTCCCGTATCACCATCATTCCCTTCCTTCCAGTGTACAAACCTCCGGCGTGCTCTCCTCATTAGGCTGTTCTGCCTATTCACACAGCTGCTCTCTTTTCCATTATGGTTTCTGGCTGTCAATTTCCCCTTAAGAGTACAAAGTCACAAATTGAAGAAAAGTTGAGTGAAAGTTCTAGGTTTTTCTGAAACTCTCAATTGAGAGGCATTTTTTTTTCTTTTCTTTTCTCCTTGTGTATATTTTGAAAATGAGAGGATATCTCTGTTGCAATGATGTAACAGTAGCTGTAACACAAAGGAAACAGAAAGTTGGATCCATTTTGCTTTGTGGAATATTAAAATATTTATAAAGGAAGAGTGCCCACTGCTGGACAAAAGGGATAAAGACAGAGACCAAGTCCGGAGACCTGGCTTCTGTTCTACGCAGAATTCTATCCTCTCGGAGCATTTTCTTCAGAATTAAAAAAGGCTCTCTCTTGGAAAGAATCAAACCTAATACTGGAAGAAGCTCATTTCCTGAGCTTCTGTATATTTTTTTCAAATAGCCTTTGCTTTTTAGAGGAGTTTTAGGTTACAGCAAAAGTGAAAGCAGAAGGTGTAAAAGCAGAAAGCAGAAGGAGATTCCCCACACACTCCCTGCCCTGGCATATGCATAGTCTGCCCATTATCAGCATCTCCCATCAGATGCAACTGATGTTACAAATGTTGAGCCAACATTCACACATCATCACCACCCAGAGTCCACAGTTTATGTTTAGGTTCACTCTTGGTGCTGTATCTCCTATGGGTTTGGAGGAATGTATAGTGATACATCCACCATTACAGTATCTCTACCCTAAAACCCTCTGTGGTCCACCTATTCCTCACCCAACCCCTGAGAACCACTGATCTTTTGCTGCCCCCATAGATCTGCCATATCCAGACCATCATACAGTCGGAATCACACAGCAGGCAGCCTTTTCAGATTGGCTTCTCTCACTCAGTAATATGCATGTAAGTGTCCTTCATGTCTTTTATATTCCATGGGCAAAAACTGTATGATTGGGCTCCCTATTCCCACCTTATCCTGAAAAATCTCTGTAGCCAAAGCATGTTCATATCCAGAAGTTATTCATTTGTTACTTATTCCAAAATATTGGAGAACGAGGGGAAGGAGGGATGTAGGGGTGGTGTTGGCAGAGCTGGCATGGACGGGCTATAATCACCCGCCTGTCCAGCACAGGCAGGTGCCTGGGCAGCGCGACTGGAGAAGGGGCACAGGCATCCATGGTCCCCGCCCTGGATCCCTTGGCGCAGTGACAAGATGTCACAGTGCAGCACCAGCTGGGGACCGCTGGGTTCTGTAAGCACAGGGAGTGAGTGTGAACCGGGCCCCGCCATCCCCCTCTCTGTCCGCCCAGACCTGCGCGCTGCAGGACAAGACTGTCCAGCCTCCCACAGGAACACAGTAAAGACCAGAGGGAGCGCTGCCGGCATGTCTACACCCGATGAGCCAGTAAGGACTCCAGGAGCTCGTCTGTGTCTCTATTTAGGCGCCTCCAGGTTCTGATTCCACTAGGAGGAGGCAGCACCAGGCTCAGGACCCCCATTGGCTCAAAAATCCAAAACACAGGAAACGTGGAGCTGACAGTCAGCAGCAACCTGAGAACTCGGAAGGAGAACAGAGATGAAAGCTTTCGCTGTTCAGCAGGTCCACAGGAGATGGAAGGATACAGTGGGGAACACTTAGTCAAGTGTTTCTCCAGAACGTTCTGATTCAGAGGATGAGAAGACTGAAGTGGATGCTGAGAGCACATTGTTCTGTCACAGAGGCATGGCCAATAGCAGTGTCCCCAGCAAGGTGACACTGACAGCACAGCAGCCTGCAGAGTACTGGAAGGGAGGAGGGTTACTCTGGTGTCAGCTGCACACTTCTCTTCCCTCCATTGGTCCCAGCAAGTCATCACAGTGGAGGGAAAATTATTCCTGGGGCCAATGCAATCCAAGGAATCTCCTAACTTAGGGTTGCGGTGCTGCCTCCTTTAAAAACAAACAAAAGAAAACAGTGCTTGAATAGGAGGGATACACACAGGGGTTTGAATCCATTTAGCCACAAACAGGTAGAGTCTCCCCAGCAGAACATGTGTTATTAATGTGCATAGTGGAAGATTACAGTTTCTAAAAGCAACAAAGACCTTTGTGAAAATTCATTTATTTAATTTAGGGAATTGGAAAGAGGACATTGGTGGATCAATCTTCTTTCTTTACTTTCCAGTTGGTGCACACTGCAGTGAGAAGGTACACTTAGAGTTTGGAAACCTTCCTGAGGTTAGGGTCAAAAAAATAAGCAAAGAACATTCTTATATTACTGCTAAAAATATCATTTTTACAATTAATGCTGATTTTAATAATATGTTTACTTTAATCTTACAGGTTTATTTTATGAATCTTTAATAGGATGAGGCTAGAAAAATAAAGAAAGACAACTATACTAAACAGTGTGCCTGAGTCTGGAGCTCAAGCCAGACTCTCCTTGGTAAGTAGCCCTTGAAAGCATTCCCTGCTTCTGTCTGGGACGTGCATAATACTCGTCCATCTTGGTCATACCGAGGTCTCTTCAGCACACACATCGCAACCATTGGTTGCAAAGACAGAAAGGAGAAGAGACTCTTCGCTGGACTCTATCAGTAGACAGCAGGAAGTGTAGTCTGGGCTGGAGGTGAGAGACGGAGCTGTCCTTGGGAGTGAGAATAGTGGGCTGCCTGAAGAGGGCTCCGTGGAATCAGTGAGGTCCTGAAGGAGGCAAGTCAAAGAAATATTCAGATGCTTTTTGTTATTCTTAATGTCATGAGAAAACTGAAGAGTTAAAAATCAACAGGCTTCCAAGGGTCTGCAGTTAAGGGGTTAGTAAAGTTATTTTACTATATTTCATTGAAGAAATCACTCATAAAAACTTAGACTCTTTATTCAATTGGCAGAAAAATCTACTCCCTTCTAACTATTAATAGAGATTTGGTCTGTTTTATCGGAAACCAACTCAGTTCAGTGGACTCATACCACACCCTGTGTTGCCTACAAAACATTAGACAAGAATCCTTTGGCATCTGAAGTGGAACTCAGGATTCTTTGTCATCTCACTGTCTTGTCTCTATGATTTCATGCCGTGGCCTCTCATTGGTTCATAAAGCCCACATCCATTTCTTGCCATCACTTCCTTTAATGGGCTCTTCCAGACAAGCCATTATATGGACACTCCCCATAGTTTGCCCTTGGATCTTGGGTACATTTGGAAGAGTTCAACTCTCCACATTTATATTTCTAGCCAGCTATATCAGTGAGTGTAATCCAAATCCTCTTTTATTGTGAGGATTGAGTTAATATTTTAAAGAACTTAGAATAGTGGCTAGTTCATAATAAGCATGCAAAAAATTCAGTTATTTTTTAATCACCCTTACTATTATCCAGATTAAGATCAGAATCTTTTGGAATCATCTAATTCCTTTCTTTCAATTCTAATTAATTTAATTTAATACTAATTCCATTTCTTTTAGTTTCTCAAGGCAATCTTGTCATTGCCTAGAGGATTTACCAGGTGGTAGACCCGTCAGGCAAGGACTGGTACCCACTATCCTGCCAGAGAGTGTTGTAGTAACCGGGGTTCTGGTTGCCAGTCTCTGTGAGCTGGTTAGTGTGACTTCTTCCTTCTCTCCTCAAAGCTGATCACATGTGGATTAAATGAAAGAAAATCAGATGGCTGCTCTCGCAAACCTGAAGGCAGGCCATTGACCGAGTTGTTTGTCTTTGAGTGTCTGGCAGAAGCAGCCATTGTCCTGACTTTGTGTTATTCAAAATTGGCCTTCATTCCTCCCCTCTGCCATACCCTGGTCCCCAATTTGGCTGTACTGAATTTTGCTAACTTAGAATATGTCATTTCGTCAGCGGAATACCACTTCCCTTTATTCACTTTCACGACACTCAGACTTACATTTGTTTTCTTTTTTCCTACAAGACAACTGTCAGATTTTACTTTCTAGGAAAGTAGAAATGAGAAACAAAAAATCTGAAGTCTTGGAAATGATAGGGATTGCAGCATCTTTGCCTTTCTTTTACTTCCTTTATTGTTCTCACTTCATCATGAATTAGAATGTAATGCAGGAAAAGCAAGACAAATCTTGCCCACTGAGCCACTGAGTGAAAAGAAGGTACAAAAATTATAAGTGAAAAATGATGAACCACAAAAGCATAACCACATGGACCTGCATGAATGAGTTCTAGAAGGCAAGGGAATATCAGAGAAGCTCATTCAATCATAACCATCAGCCTCAGCTGTGAATCAAACAGTAAAAAAAACCCCACTCATTGGTTCTAAAGAGCTTAATTGCCAAAGGTCGACTGGTAAATCCCTCAACAAATATAGAGACCATTAGGGCTGAGGGAGCCCGCCCTCCTATGTAAAGTAAGGAGGGAAAAATGGAGCCTAAGAGCAGGGCTAAAAATGTGTCCTACACAGAGAAGATAATATTTATATACGAATAAGAGTCTGTGTGTGTGTGTGTGTGTGTGTGTGTGTGTGTGTGTGTGTGTGTGTGAGTATTGACATACCTACATCACTTCTGACTTTAGGGCAAAGTCTTTTCTCATGTGGTTGATAAGTATCCATTTGGATTGGCCCATCTGAAGTTTACTGGGAAAATTTAACTTCTATCGCAAAATTAAGAGTTTGGATTGACGACATCTTCTTAGACCACATGGAGAATACATAAATGAAAACAAAAAAGGAAGTAAAAGTGTAGAGAAGTATTTAGAAAATGAAAATTATTGTGTTCCCTATTTAATGGCCAAGCTTAGAAAGAATGTCATCAGAGAACCTCGGGTCCAAGGTTCACAGAGACTCTGCTCAGACAAGCCAGGAGCACCCTTGTTGTCCCTATGGCCCTCCTGCTCTCTCTACTGATGGCCCTGGTGGTGTTCAGCTATGGCCCTGGAGGATCGCTGGGCTGTGACCTGCCTCAGAACCACATCCTGGTTAGCAGGAAGAACTTTGTGCTTCTGGGCCAAATGAGGAGAATCTCCCCTTTCCTCTGTCTGAAGGACAGAAAAGACTTCAGGTTCCCCCAGGAGATGGTAGACGGCAGCCATTTCCAGAAGGCCCAGGCCATCTCTGTCCTCCACGAGATGCTCCAGCAGATCTTCAACCTCTTCCACACAGAGCGCTCCTCTGCTGCCTGGAACACGACCCTCCTGGACAACCTCAGCACTGGACTCCATCAGCAGCTGGAAGACCTGGACACCTGTTTGGTGCAGGAGACGAGAGAGGAAGAATCTGCCCTGGGAACTGGGGGCCCTACACTGGCCGTGAAGAGATACTTCCGGGGACTCCATCTCTACCTGAAAGAGAAGAAATACAGTGACTGTGCCTGGGAGATTGTCAGAATGGAAATCATGAGATCCTTCTCTTCACTGACAAACATGCAAGAAAGATTAAGAATGGGGTCAGCTTGAAATGATTCTCCTGGACTACTGTGCCATGTCCCCCTTGCACATGTCTTTGGTCATTTCAAAAGGCTCCTATTTCTCTTTTAGTCACAGATTTTATTGAATTTAACTCAGCAAGTATTTCTCAGTAGTATTTAGCAAGAATATGTTAAAAATATTCAGGTCCTGTGGTATCGGTGCCTAAGAGATGACTGCCATGATGTTTTTATTTATTGCTTATTAATTTATATTTATTTATTGTTATATCTTATCATCTTTATATTTCTAGTTTCATATAAAAGATATTTGCTTTTATATTGCATTAAAATTTAGAAAATATGTTGACCTTTCCATTTTATTAAATTTGCATTTTGTTTTATTTATTAAATTCTTATCAAACAAAACTTCTTGAGTCTGTTTATCCTTAAAATCCAAATCCAAACCCTGGTTTTCTAAACCAAATGAAAGAATGGATGGTAATATTTATCTACTCATTCATTCATGCAGTTCACGTCATCTGTAAGAATAGAGTATCAAAGTGCGAGATTGTGGAATTGCCTTCAAGAAACACACGTGAATAAATACAACACAGTAGTTTGTGTATTGAAATTTTCAGTCTTACAATGAAAGAGACATAAGAAGATTATCAGGATTTTTAAAATCTCAATTTATTAAAAAATACAAAAAGAAGTAAAGGAAAATGTTCTTACGTCAGAAGCTTTAGATACAAATAATTTTGAGGGGAAAAAGATATCCTTTCTAGAGTGTCTGGGAGATATGTAATGCAGAAGTCTTGTGGCTGCTGGGCGTATGGGTCTAGAATGAACAACCAATGTCGTGGGTGCATGTATTAATTCAGGATACCTCACTGTATATCTGGACAGGAGGACACGAGGATAGTTGTGGTCACTTATAGAGCGGATGACGAGGAGAGGACCTAAACCTAGCCCCGCAGACTGTCAACATTTAAAGGTAGGGCAGAGGAGAGTCTGCAATGGGCACTGAGGCTGAGTGGCCAGTTCACTTAGAAGAACATATGGGGACAAATAGGGGAGAGACTACCGAAGGGAAGAAGTGTGTTTAGAAGACAGAGTGGTGGTGTTGGCCCAGTGGCAGAGTGGTTAAGTTCGCATGCTCCGCTTCAGAGGCCTGGGGTTCCCAGGCCCGCATCCTGGGCATGGACCTACACACCGCTCATCAAGCCGTGCTGTGGCAGTGTGCCACATACAAAAAATACAGGAAGATTGGCACATATGGTAGCTCAGGGACAATCTTCCTTACACACACAAAAAAAGGCAAAGTGGTGCTTGCAGGGCAGGTGTGGACTGAACTGTCCCAGGGGACCTGAAAACAGACACCGCTGGTGACCTTAGCAGGATCTGGTTTAGAAGAAATAATGGGACAGAAACCAGATGGGAGTAGGTTGAAAAAGAAACACAAGTATGAGAAGTAGGGTCACTGTGTTAGAAAATTATTTTGGGAAGCTTCTTTGTGAAGTGGAGGAGATCCTCCTGGAGAAATCCCTCACTTGACTTGGGCAGCAGCTGGGAGACCAAGAGATCTGTTATTCAGGAGAAAAAAGTAAAAGAAATTCCTGAGGCAAGATTTCCTCCTGGCTGTGAAGAGGTGCTTCAAAGAACTAGTCTTTATATTAAAGAGAAGGAACACAGTGAATGTACGTAGGAGGTGGTGAGAGTGGGAATCAAGAGCCAGTTGTCTTCATCATCAATCTTCTTCAAAGAAAGATACCAAAAATCTAGTTGACCTTGGATTTGGCAATGACTTTTTAGATACACCAAAGACATGATCTATGAAAGAAAAAGGTGATAATTGGACTGCATTAAAATTAAAAACTTCTGCTGCTCTGTGAAAGACACCGTCAAGAGAACGAGAAGACAAACCACAGCCTAGGAGAAAATATTTGCAAAAGACAGATCTCATAAATGACTGTTATCCAAAATAGACAGAAAACCCTTAGAACTCAATAATAAGAAAATGAAAAGCCCAATTCAAAATGGGCAAGAGATCCGAACCGACACCTCACCAAAGATGATACAGAGATGGCAAAGAAGCACATGAAAAGTTACTCTATAGCATTCATCATCAGGGAACCGCAAATTAAAACAACAATGAGATTCCACTGCATATCTAGTAGAGTGGCTAACATCCAGAACACTGACAACAGCAAATGCTGGTGAGGATGTGGAGCAACAGGAACTCTCACTCATTGCTGGTGGGAGTGCAAAATGGTGCAGCCACTTTGGAAGACACATTGGCAGTTTCTGACAAAACTCAAAATACTCTTACCACACAATCTAGCAGTTGTGCTTATTGGGATTTACCCAAATGCGTTGAAAACTTACGTCCACATAAAACCCTGCACAGGGATGTTTATAGCAGCTTATTTATAATTGCCAAAGTCTGGAAACAACCAAGATGTCCTTCAATAGGTGAATGGATAAATAAACTGTGGTATATCCAGACAATGAAATATTATTCAGCAATAAAAAGAAATGAGCTATCAAGCCATGAAAAAGACATGAAGGAACCTTAAATGAATATTATTATGAGAAACATGCCAATCTGAAAAGGCTACATACTATATGATTCCAACTATATGACATTCTGGAAAAAGGCGAAACTATCACAACAGTAAAAATCAGTAGTTGCCCAGGGTTTGTGCAGGTGCGGGGGGAGGGGGAGGGAGGAAGAGGCAGAGCACAGAGGATTCTCAGGGCAGGGAGACTATTCTGTGTGATCCTATAATGGGGGATACATGTCATTATGCATTTGTCAAAACCCATGGAATGTACAACACAAAGAGTGAACCCTAATGTAAACTATGGCTGTGGTTGATTTTTTTTTAAAAAGCATGTAGAGAGTGAGCCCAGGGCTTTCATTAAAAAACAAAATGCTGATTCCCTTCAAAGACTGCTTTTGGTATGAAATATATTGCCTTAAATTTTACAGATTTTTATAAAATAACATGTTTACCTTTACATTGTGTGAAATATAACAACATGCTCATCTTAATATTTTAATTCTCTTGTCAGCTATTAAATTTTACGACAAGCAAAATTTTCTTTTGTATGTTTGTAATGAAAACCCAACCAATCCAGATTATGAGAAGGTGAAGAGTAGATGGACAATTCCTTCATTCACTCATATTAAGATCTAAAAGAGAGCATCAATATGCCTGTTTGTGTGCTTGCCCTCAGGAAATAGACGTGAGGAAGCAAAGATAATTCCCGCTTTCTTGTACCAGATATCATGTACACAAGATTTACATGCAAATTAATGAAAGGTTATGAAGTATATAATTTTACATATTTAATACATAGATTGAACCATTAATCAACGTTGTAATCAAGACATAATTCAGCATCATCCCTCAATCCTCAATGCCCAGAGGCAAACACCACTCTGATTTCCATCACTAAGGATTCACTTTATTTCTTCTTGTTCCTCATATAATTGGAATGTCTCTTTTTGTGCCTGGCTTCTTTTGCTTAACATGCCTTTGGGATTCATGCGTGTTGTTGCATGTATTAGCAGCAGTTCATTTGTTATTGTTCAATACTAATTCCATTGGATGAATGATCCACAATATATTTATGCATTTCATGTTGATGAACTTTTGGATTGTTTATAGTTTTCAGCTATTATGAATGTAGCTGCCATTGACATTCTTGTAAGAGATCTCTTGGTAGACATAAGTTTCCATATTCATGGGTAAATGTTGAGAAGTGGAATTTCTGAGCTATAAGATGTGTAAGTTTAATTTTATAAGAAACAGTTTTCCAAAGAGGTTATAACTTTTTACATTCCCACAAGAATGCGAGTGCCACTGTCTCCTCATTCTTGCAACACTTGTCAGTCTTTTTTAATTTAGGCATTCTGGTTAGTGTAATATGGTGTCTCACTGCGGTTTCCATTTGCATTTCCCGTGTGACCAGTGATGTTCAGTACATTTTCATGCATTTATTAGTCATTCATGAGTTGTCTTTTTAACTTGATTTGTAGGAGGCCTTTATATATTCTGGATAAAATCCTTTGCTAGGCATATGTACTGGAAATATTTTCTCCCAAATTGCAAGTTGCGTTTTCATTTTTTAAATGGTATATTTTCTTAATTAGAAATTTTAAATTATTTAATAAGGTTTTTCTTTTAGAATAGTTTTAGATTTATAGAAAAATTATGAAGATAGTACAGAGTGTTTTCATCTAACTTACCCCCATTTTCCCCTATTATTAACATCCTTATTCAGTAAGGGACATTTGCCACAATAATGAACCAATCTTTACATATTATTATGTCATGGAGTCTATACTTGATTCAGGTTTTCTTACTTTTTACCTCCTGTCCTTTTTCTGTTCCACGATCTCTTCCAGAATACCCCATTACATTTAGTGTCATAACTCCTTAGTCTCCTCTGTGCTGCGACAGTTTCTCAGAATTCCCTTGTTTTTGACGACCTTGACAGTTGTGAGGAGTGCAGTTCAGGTATTTTATAGACTGTCCCTCAGTTGAGACTTGTCTGATGTTTCTCTGATGATTATGCTGGGTTACAGGTTTTTCAGAAGACCATTTGCAAAGGGCCATTTATTCACTCCCTATCAAGGGTACATATTGTCAACATGACATCACTGCCGCTGTTCAGCTCGATCACCTGGCGGGGGCAGTGTTGTCAGGTGTCTCTCCTGTGAAGTTACTGTATGTCCCCCCTTTCCACACTGTCCTCTTTGGAAGGAAGTCTGTGTATGCGCCCAGACTTAAAGAGCAGGGACTGATGCTCCACCTCCTCGAGGGCACAATAGCTGTATAAATTATTTGGAATTCTTCTGAACGGGAGATTTGTCTCTTCTCTCATATTTAATCATTTATTCAATAATTTATTTATAGCACTATGCACTAACGGATATTTATTTTGTACTTTCAAACATAATCTGTACAATCTTATTCTGTTGCTCAAATTTCTCCAGAATTGATCATTGTGAGCTCTTTCAGTGAGCTCCTGTGTCCCTCTGACATAACCCATCATTGTGTGTGTGTGTGTGTGTGTGTGTGTGTGTGTGTGTGTGTGTTTTAGCATTTCCATTCTGGCACTACACAACGATTCCGGTTCATACTGTGTATTCCCTGCTGTAGTCCTAGAATCAGTCATTTCTCCAAGGAAGCCTGGTTCCTCTCTTTGGAACTGGTATCAGTGACCTAGATCTGAGCACAAGATGTGCTTGTTCCTACTCAAGCGTCATCGCTTTTAGGAATTCTCGGGTGACAGAACAACGGAACAGATGCGTTAAAACCAACCTGTGTATATATATGTACCTATAAATATTTCTATATGCAAAGATGTGTATCTATACTACACATGAGTGCATACTGCTATCTCTACATGGACCATTCTAGCTCCACCCTCTCGCTTACTTGTAACCTTTCACTCCATCAGTGAGAAACCTGAGTCACATCACTTGACGTCAATTTACTCAATATTTCACTTCTAGTATTCATGTACAGCAGAATCAGCATTGTTAACCCATATCCCGGTGGGAAACGTTATCAACTTGAGTGCTTATGAGCAGTGTCTTTTGTCTTTAGTCTTACAAATGCCACTCATTTTCAAAGTTACATAGCTCAGCAACTATGCCCCCACCCACTTCAGTGAGGGAACGGGGCAGGTGTCATGATGGTGAGAAGGTGACATTCCCATTCCTTCCTGCTTGCTGGGTCATTCTTCCCTCTTCACCTGCGGTTAAACTTGTTCATTTATCTGCAGTCACTATGGCTGCACCGTGAACATTCCCTTCCTGATCGCTGTGTCGTCCCTTGCCCTGCAGTGACATCATCAGGTGTCATGTAGTCTCCATGCAAAGAGGCTTCCCTTTCCCAGGTACCCACTCAACGGGGAGAATTCACTGTTGTGTTCAAAGCTTTTTTATAGATAGATAAACCCCACAGACACGGCAGCTCTTTAAGCAGCACTTACCTTGTTCCCTGGACTTTCCACATTAACCCCAGGATCCCCTAAACACCCACCACCTCTAAAGCTCAATTAGTTCTACATCCACTGTGGGTAGTTTTTCTAACATTCAAAAGCCACGTTTTCAGGAAAACGTTCTGACCTCTGATCCCTTTCAGAGTAGGGTTGTCTGTGGAGGTTGGGAGGTGGGACAAGGTGACCCAATTTTCATGTCCCTAGCTTTGAACCCAGTTCTTTTCCAGTGGCCAGGTGTGACCCGAGGGCCACTTGAAGATATGTGGAGATTTCTTTCTCAAGTCTGCTAATATGTTCTTCTCCGCCCAGGTTTCCTAAACCCTTATATCTGCTCTGCCTTCTCTTGGGTCTCCTCTCTTTCCCTCAACCCTTCTAACCATGCACAGAGCCAAGAATTCTGTTTTTCTGTTCTCGAACCTGTCACATGGGGAGAGGAAATGGGAGTTGGTGGTCGGTGGTACATTTTCATTAAGGCTAAGATAATAATAGTTGGGGAGCAGTCCCCATCTCCCCAGCCTGCATCAAGAATAGAGGGGAGCTGTGGGGGCAGATGGAAACTAAACCCCACCAAAAGATTCAAGGTCATGGGGACTTCTCCTTACCCATCTGAACTTAGGGTCCCAAGAGTCCAGTTCCATTTTTGGGATATGTCAAGATTCTTGTCTCTCACTGTTCCTAGAGGCTGAGTGGGTCATTTTTGCCTGTGCAACCTCAACTATTCCACCTCTTGACCATATTATGTTCTAGATAATGAGGGAGCAGAGGGAGGGACTGTTGAGTCTAGGTCCCAGGACATGGTCTTTGATTTTCTCACTTTCAAAGCCCCTGAGCATTCGTATTTTTTGTTCTTGTATTCTTGTGGTAGTATTATATTAACAAGATTTTAGAATTGAGATGTATTCAAAAATACAAATGAAGGAACCCGAGATGATGGTGGGTGTGCAGTGCCACCATCAACATCCCTCCCTGACCCTGATCACCTTCAGAAAGTCCCTCGACATGAGCTGAGGCTGAGCCTCTGTTACTCTAAGCCTGAGCTCCTGGCTAACCCGACACTTCCCCAAATGTGGCTGAGGCAGAAGACACAAGTGTCCTTTCAGAAAAAAACAAATATGTTTTGGAAATATATATTTCTGCTTAAATAGAGACAAATTACTTCAGAGAATGTGGTAATTGAGACCCATTTAATTTCCTCTGATTTTCTGGAAACATTTCTTTGAGAGGAGTTTTTCAGGGAGTAGGGGATGCAGGAGGACTTTCTGGCTGTCCTGAGGAGACAGGGTCCCAGAGGCAGAGAGTGGGGCAGGGTCACGGACAGCCTAATGGATCCATGGCTGTGTATGGGGACACTCCTGCAGTCACGCAGGAGGCCACTGTCCAGGTCTTCACGTAGCTGAAACTATTTTGGATCCCTCACTTGGAACCTTGGAAAACTAGGGAGACAGTGAACTGAACCACTGGAATCCCTGGGGTGTGTCATCTTACAGGAGCTGTGAGATCCTGAGAGACAGTGTCTCCGGAGATGAGGTGGGGTCAGGAATGAGGTGTGGTCCAAAGACAAAGTGGGGTTTGGATTGGGGATAGGGTCCTGTATCTGAGTGTGCTCTTGGTGTAGAAGGGAAGAGGTAAGCGGTGGGGGTGAAGGATGGTCCTGACCATGTGGGATCCAGACAAACTGGATCTGCTCAGGGAAAGGCATCCAATGGTTATACGGTGAAAACAAGGAAAGTGAGCAGGTGGTATAGTCCAGTCAGAGGGTGGAGGCCAGAAGCACGGAGGTCAGAGTGAGCTATGACTTAGTGGATCTCAAAGGTGACACTGCAAAGCATCTTCCTAGCTCCATGAACAACACGATGTCTGCTACCTTGGCTGCTTTAACCCTCTCCTCAGAGAAAGGATGCTGCTATAACTGGTCCAGAAAGTTACCCACCAAAGGAGGCTTGTGCAGTTACGTGCAAGAGACAGGAGGTACAAAGCACATTTAAAAGCCGAAGTGGGGGTGGGCCAGACTGGTGGTGTAGTGGTAAAGTTCGCATGTTTCACTTCAGAGACCTGGTGTTTTGCTGGTTCAGATTCTGGGCGTGGACCTACTACTCGCCACTCATCAAGTCATGCTGAGTTGGCATCCCACATAGAAGAGCTACAACTCTACAACTATAACACACAACTATGTACTGGGACTTTGGGGAGAAAAAAAATAAAAGAGAAAGACTGGCAACACATGTTAGCTCAGGGCCAATCTTCCTCAAACAAAATGCCGATTGGGGACAAGCAGGCCTGGCAGGGGTCACATTCTCCCATGTGTCTGACTTCATGATATTCTCTTTATCTCTACTCCAAGACTTCATTTCACATCCCTTTATCTATGATTCTTCCTCTCATGTCAACTCCAGGCTGCACTGGGGCCCCAGAATTCCACAGACAACCTAGGAAGAGGGGGCTCTGAAATAACAGGAGAGATGAATCACCTTTTCTAAAGAGAATGTAGGTCTGGTGCCCGTGAACACCTTTGCCGGGAGCTCTCCGAACAGAGAAAATAGGAGCCTGGGTCACCTCAGGTGAAGGTCGGATCTTGTAGGAAGCTGAGTAGAATGTTCCATTGGGAATAAACTCTTTCAAGGTTAGATTCCGAATGCCCAGGGCTTAGGATTCAAGGTCAAAAGTTCAATGGCAATAATAGTAAGGTTGTCATATGCACAGGGCTATGCCATTCTAAAGCTCTTTCACACATGTTGTTCTAAGCGATCATCACAACCATGAGATTTGCAGGCCAGTACTCTCTCCAAAGAGGAGTCTGAAGCTTAGGGAAGGTAACAACTTAGAATCTGTCCAACGGCAGGACCCAGAAATTTTGCCTCCAAAAGCAATAATCCTTCCACTGCATCTCACTCCACCACCTAGCGGGCAAGACCCATGGCCCAACTCCATCACTGTTCAATTCCAAGGGATGGGGAGCACAGGGGTTAGGAGAAGTGTCCCAGGCCTGTTATGCTCCCTAAGAGGATCCCCTCTGAGGTCATCATTTTCTGAGAAGGACTGGTTCTCAGAACTGATCTCAGTGTTGTGGGCCTGAGCCCTCAGTGAAAAGAGATACTCAGGTTAATCCAAGGAGAGCCCAGCATTCAGCAGCAGAACATTACCCTTTAAGGTGCCAGCTTTATTTCCTGCCTCTCTGTTGACGCTGAAAGACAAGAAAAAACGACATGGGAAGACAATTTGACTCTCCTCTTTCTAAGAGAGCAGCAGACATTCATTGTTGGTGAATAATGTGAGTTTCTACATTGATTTGAGATCTGTATTCTTTCTAAGTTAGTCATTTTTAAAGTGGATCAAAATCTTTTCTACTGATCCTTCTCTGAAAAACTCAAAGAATGGTTTACTGCACATGGTCCTTTAAAAATATTTCATGCATTAGTCCTCTAGGGAAGAAAATCACAGAATCTCAGATCTTCAGGATGTATATGCTCCATATGATAGGACTACACTCCCTGAGGACATATGGGGTGGTATCTGATCAGAGACTTTCGGAGGCTCAGCATTGCTCTCCATGTTGGCGCTGACATAGTAGGGAGGCCTGGCCCAGAGATACCTGAGATGGAAAGGGGGCCGATGAACAAAGACTGAAGACCAGTTCTCCTCCGGTGTCTTAAAAAGCCAGTACAGGGATCCTGAATCAGCAGCTTGAAACTATCCTGAGGCCCTCTACCACACACATTTATGCAAAACATCTTACCTTCCTTATTAAATTCTGATCCACACTTTATCTAAAATTGAATCACTCCTGATAATACAACTTTATTATACAAATTCCTTAAAAATAAATAGAAATAAGAAGTATCTGCTTAAAAAATCTGCAGAAACTAGCAAATGGATTATTCATAATATTTGAAACATGAAAAAATCCAGGGAAACTCAAGAACAGGAATGTCCATGCCTGGATAGACAATTAATTCACCCAGGAGCTCTAAAAGAGGAAATAATGAGAGAAAAGGTATTTTAAAATAAAATGAATACCCTGTCCAACTCCAATTTGGAAGGAGTAAAGAGGTTCATAGGTTCACAGGGAAGAGAGGCCTCACACGGGGGAGTTCACAGGGAAGAGACTCCCCCATGTGAGGCCTCTCTTCCCCACCTTACCCTGCAACTCACACACACGCCCTCTTTAACTATCTCAGTTAATTTTCTGTGTACATTATGGTACTCTCTCTCAGATTCAACCAAGTATTGAGATTTTCAAACAATTAAACTCTAACATTCATTAATAGATGTCCGAGCTCTACTTTCGCACTACTTGGTCAGAGGTGAGGGGATGCAAAGATCACTATTCAAAGTACTGATGACAATTGTTTTATTCATTATAAAGTCAAACAAGGTGACCTGATATTAGAAATGTATTGGTGAAACTGGGAATTTACTACTAGCAGAGACATTTAATGCCCCATCAAGCCTGAGATGGCTTTCTAATGACTGTTGCATTCTTCCCCCCCACTCCCCCACATTGATGGCGAAGTGTCACAGTCCTTTTACTAGACGTGAATCAGGAGGCTCTGGCCTGCACAGCCCACTGCCGGCAGGGACCACGTTTTGACCCTCTCTCTCTCCACGTAGCTAAGGACTGCCCATGCTCTTCCTGCAGTTGAACATTCATTCTCTTTACAATAGAAAAAATAATTAAGTACTAGAGTTGATTCTTGCCAGTAAACGACTTATCAGCAGCTCTGGAGGAAATCCTTGGGAAGGGACAGACACTCTTCCTGTGTCACAAGCCTGTGCTCCACAGACTTGGCTCTGCCCGTCACCGGGGACAGCTGGGGGCTCTCCTCCCTGGGGGAGTTTTATTGGTCCCACAGTGAACTGGATCCTGCTCTCTGTCTGCCTTCAGCTCTAGCTACTGTGACATCATTATAACAATGAGCTTCAGTCATGTTCCAAAAATATTCAACAAAAAAAGAGGGAGGGGCTGGCCCAGTGGCGTAGTGGTTAACTTCGCACGCTCCGCTTCAGTGGCCTGGGTTTGTGGGCTTGGATCCTGGGTGCAGACCTACACCACTTGTCAGCCATGCTGTGGCAGTGACCCACATACAAAGCAGAGGAAATATGCACAGATGTTCGCTCAGGGAGCATCTTCCTCAGCAAGAAAAAAAGAGGGAGTCTTTTATAGAAATCTCTGCAAAACCTTGATCCAACTTTTGCTTCCCACCTGTAGATTTCTACTCTTTGGAAAACTCTTACAGCCAGAAAGCGAAAGAATATGGGAAGCAGCTACGTGAATGGACAGTGAGGGTGAATTGTGTGAATGAAGTGGGCGCTGTGGGGATTTCCACGCTGGAGTGGAAGGAAACGACTGTGTTGTGGGAGTGAAGGAATGGATCAAGGAAAGCCAGGTGGGAAGGAGGAAATACATCAGGGGCCGAGTTTCTTTTGGTCTGTCTGAAGACACTTGCAGTATTCCGCCTTTTTGGAGGCCCTCTTTTGACCATCAGTCAGATACTGAGAAAAGGTGGGACATTTTCAAAGCATTTTAGAGAAGGAAACAAATAATACTCTGATACGGATCTAAGTAGAGAAAGGAAAAGGAGCTACCATTTACTCAGTTCTTATTCTGTAGAAAGCACTAAGTGCTTTAAAATGTGTGCACGTGTTTAGTACAACAGCTCTATGAGTGCTTCTAACACATTTCACATTTGAGAATATCAAGACTCAAGGAGGTTGAGTTACCCTAGATCATACACACGTCCTGGCAGAAATGGGGTTCAATGCAGCATCCTATATTTTGAATTATAAGAAGTTTCTTTAAATTCATATTTTTGATATATCTATGTATTTTTTTAACCACTTCCTACTCCCCAATCACTCTTTTTCTTGCTTGTTGCCCTTCCTTATTTGGAAGCTACTGCTGTATTTTTAGCTGGTTTTAACCTAAGTGGTTAAAAAGCATTTGCTTACGTTTTATAATTACACAGAACTACATAAAAAGATTTACTTTGATATGTGTGTGTTTATTTAAAAATTCAATCAACTCCAATAAATAAAAGCCCTTGGCCACCAGGGCATCACTTCCCAATTCCAGCCCCCTTCCAAGTGGTAACCACTGTTAAGAGCTTGGTGGGTAATCTTTCAGAATTTATGTGTGTGTGTGTGTGTGTGTGTGTATGTTTTTATATACATGGCATTATACCAGAAGCATCATCCAATAGTTTTTTTTTTTTTGCTGAATATTTGTTCAGACATTATTTCCACATCACTACACACATCCTGACCTAATTTCATACAACGACTGGAGGTACCATAGTTTAACTACTATTTGATAGTTATCTTGTTCTTGATATTAAGTACAAACAACACTGCAATAAATACCCAATAAATGGATACCTTTATACCCATGAGAGAATATGACTAAATTAGACATAGAAGTAAAACAGCTGCTCTAATTTTATATGCATTTTGAACACTAATAGTTACTGCCAAATGTCCGGTACAAAGGTTACTCTAATTCATATTCAAAACCTTGTATGTGTATATTTCCACAACATTGCACAAACTCTGGGTATAAATAATCTTTTTAATTTTTAATTTGTATTTCTCTAATCAGTTGTTACATTAGTCAATTTCTAGTCAGGAAAACAAAAACCATACCACTTATTTTAATAGAGAGAACTGAATATAAGGAAATAGACCAAAAATGTGGCTACTCACACAAAGAAGGCCATAGGATAGAAGGCACTGGCATATAGCCAGACTCTCCATGCCCTATCGAATTTACCTCCCCACCCCCAACAACTTCTCTAAGATTAACAAGAAATGCATCACGAATTAAAAACACATACATAAATGGATGGATATTCCATGTTCATAGATTGAACTACTCAATGGTGTTAAAATATTACTTTTTTCTCAAATGATTCACAGAGTTTATTAGTTTCCAATAAAATTGCAACAGATTTTTGTGGGGAAATTGACAAGCTAAGTCTAAATTGTATACGGAAATCCCAAGGCCTTAGAACAACCAAGGCAATTTTAAAGAAGAGTCAAAATAGAAAACTTATATTTTCAAATAGCAAGAAGTATTTTAAAGCTCTAGTGTGGTGGGACTGATGTGAGTATAACAAAGAGAACAATGGTAGAGAATAGAGAGTGCAGAACAGACCCATTCAGATACTATCAACTGATTCACAATTGTTGTGTCAGTTGACATAACTGGAGGAAGGAAGAGGCTTTTCAATAAACGGAGCCTGGACAACTGGCTGTCTGTATGGAACAAATAAGAACTTGGACTCGTGCCCCATACCTTACACAAAAGTTAATTTGAGATGAACCATAGACCTAAATGTAAAAGCAAAGACTATAAATACTCTAGAAGAATACATATAAATATATCCTTTTGACCTTAAGGTAAGCAAAGAATTCTTATACAGGACACACAAAAGCACATCCATTGCAGACAAGATTGATACCTTGATCTATATTAAGAGCTTCTGTTCATCAAAAGACACCATTAATGGAGTGAAAAGGCAAGTCACAGAGTGCAAGAAGCAACTAGGAAATAAATTGTCAAAAGGCTCATATCCTGAATATATTAAGAATTTCTAAAAATCAATTAAAAAGGCAGAAATACAAATAGGAAAATGGAGAAAGACTTCAACAGAGTCTTCACAAAAGGGTTAATAAGCACATGAAAAATGTTTCCAACATCATTATTTATTGAGGAAATGCAAATCAAAAACAACAAGCTTAGGGGCCGGCCCGGTAGCACAGTGGTTAAGTTTGCGTGCTCTGCTTCAGTGGCCCGGAGTTCCCGGGTTCAGATCCCAGGCGTGGACACATGCACCCCTCATCAAGCCACGCTGTGGCAGTATCCCACATACAAAATAGAGGGGGTGGGGCACAGATGTTAGCTCAGGGCCAATCTTCTTCAGCAAAAAGAGGAAGATTGGCAACAGACCTTAGCTCAGGGACAATCTTCCTCACCAAAACAACAACAAAAAACAAGCATAAATTATAAAACAAGTGTTGACAAAGATGTGTTTTTAACTGGGAATTATATACTTTTCATTGGAGAGTAAATTGGTTACAGACATAATGAATTAAAGAAGACAGATATGAGTTACCTAACGCGCCAAGCCATTTATACGAAATTCAAAAACAGGCAAAGCAAATATGTAGTAATAGAGGCCATAGATTTGTGGTGACCTTTGGCCTGGGGCTATTCAGTGGCAGAAGGCACAAGCAAGATTTCTGTGATTCTGAAAATGTTCTATATATTTATCTGGGTATCATACTTAGGTAAAAATACAACAAGATATATACTTATTAGTGCATTTTACTATATATAAGTTATAAATCAAAACAAAGGTTTAAAAAATAAACAACCTTATTACCAGTGCTGCTCCTGCACACGCTCGTGAATCTCTGAGGTAGCAGCTGCCGGCCGCCATTCAGGCTTTTAAGTCTGTTCATTGCCTTACATACAGTATCGGACTTTTCCCTCTCAGTACGTTTGTAACCTGTAAGGTAAATATTATTTTCAATATTATTAGTACAATTATTATTACTAAATAGGTTATTAATTTTAATAATTTTAATTTTAATTTTTAACTTTATTAATTTTAATTAATTTAATAATTTTAATTTTCCCAAGAAGACACAGTCATTAAAAGTCAGGATCAGAACACCAGACTGTCTGCGTCCAACCCAACTCAACCCAGACATTTCTGCTTTGTCCCATTGCTTACCTTGAATATTGAAAATTTCCTGCCTCCACTTAGGGTCCCTTCTCCGCAGCAAGAAAGACAGACATTAAACCAATGACTGTGTTTAAACCTCAGCAGACACAGCGCAGCTAACTGGAAGTACCGAATGCTAATGAAGACGCGGAATTGGGAGGCAGTAGAAAACACGACTTTCTGACGAAATCTGTGGCTCTTGTGAAATTAAATGACCACATTTTTCTGTTTTCTCATCTTTAAAAAAGAGCGATAATTTTAGTAGCTATCACATAGGAAATTGTAAGAATGAAAGAAAACTTTCCAAGTTACTGAGAATCTGAACATGTAAAGGACATCTGCCTTCATATTAATAATACAAATCATTATCACCTGCATGGTCCACGTTCAACCAGGACAAGCCAAGAGCAGTTTTGATCGCGTCTCCCCTGACACGCTCAGGGGCGGCACATTAGCGCCCCCCAGTGGAAACTCTAGGACAGGCGGGCGTCTTCACGACTGGGAAGGAGCAGAGCGCAGGCGCACATGACACCGCGCCTGACACGGAAGAGAGAGAAATCTCAACACACCGGAGGCTTTTTCTGGGCATCTAGCGTCTTAGCATGTTGTCTGACAGAAAACAGCTGCTCTGCGAATGGTATAAATAAATGCTGCTCTAAATATTCCATGCGCAAAGACTTTCTTTGAGAGGAATTTAGCTTGATATCATCTCACTAGACTGACCCCAGGAATCAGTATAATGTGGACTTGATAAGAGCAGCGCAGCAACTCAAAATGAACTTTGCATTTGACTGTATTCCGCTTTCCCACTGCACACCAGGAAAGAAGGATGTCCCTAAACTGCAGGCCATTCAGGGCAGTATTACTGAAAAAGAGTAAAAATATCCTACTGATCACAGAACAGAGAGAAACATGTCATTGTTTCTATTTATTTAATATAGGCAGTTGGTTGCTTAGTCCTATTGTATTTAGATTTTCTTTTAAAAAGTCTTGTATATATGTATCTTAAGAATACACAATAGTATAACCAACAAAATTTGTATATCCAATAAAGAGTTAAAACAATTGTTGTAACAGATGATAGAAAGAAATATAACATTTTCACATATATTACATTTAATTAGTCTATTAATTTCTACTAATTGTCACTTAATTAGTCCTATTGTTGTTCTGCTGATAAGCTAGCATTTATGTAGCAAGAAAGAAAATAAAGAAAATAAACAGGATAAGATATAATTTCAAGTAAACATCTATTATTCACATTTTTATGTTAAAGTAGTAATACGTGTAAAATTATCTATTATAAATTATATATATTTTTGGTCTGGTTTGGCTATGTCTCACAATGGTTCGCTAAAGAGTCAGTCACCTTAGACCAGAGACAAAGTAGATATTTTAGAGAATCTATTTCGCATGAGGGACAAAGATTTTCAAAATCTATGCTTTAAAAATAAATGTTCTAATAGCGAATTCATTCACTGTGATTGGCATATTTATTCCAGAGAATCCTTTATTTTGTTTTCCATGTATACAATTTAAGCAATAATAACACAGAATGAAATATTCTAAATACAAAAACCAGTTTCAAAAATTGGAAGAACTTAAAAAGAATTTGTGACCACAAAAATTCCATGTTTCATCTTGATGCTTTTCTAAAATAGAAGTATTTCAACTATATTCAAACTTACAATTTAATTGATGATGCTCTACAGAAAGTGACAAAATCAGAGAAACAAAAATGGAAATTTTGTGAGTGATTTTATATGTTGTTACACGTTTCATGCAAATAAATATTAGGTCTTGAAGGATCACAAGAAATCACTGGAAGTCCCAATGCTGGAATGTCTCAAAATTTAGTTAAAATATAATCATAAAAAGGAATTTGTGTCTTATTTGTGTAATAAAATTCTAAAGAAATTTATAATGCTACTAGGAAACCATGTTAGATCTGAATACTGTCAAGAATATATGAAAATACTTGACCTTATTTTTTGATTACACACCATTTGTAACCCATCATGAACAAATACGTCAGATTCAGGTATGTTCTCATTACAGATGATGATAAAACAACAGAAAAAGATGTATCGACTTTACTGAAATGAAAGAAAAACCGGGATATGTTTGGCTTATGAAATTAATAAATTGAAAAAATAAGATATTGACATAAAAATGCTCTTGGCCAAGGACATGAAAATAGAGGGAAGATGGCAAGTGTATACAATAGTGAAAACCCATTATTTCCCTCAAAACTGATTATGCTAAATTTCTGCATAATCTATTCAACTCATAATGGTGATTTAATCTGCAACAATGTTGCTTTTGTGACTTCAAATATGATAAACTTTTTTAGTATTGTACAAAGGATAAATGCATTTTTTTAGTTTTTGCCTGTCCTAAAAACTATATTAAAAAGTGTACAGACACCTGATGGGTATCAAGGTCAAATGCAATCACCGCACTTCACAGGCAAACTAAAGATGTCTACCAAATATTAAAAGATACGATATCAAGTGACAACGTACACTACGCTGAAATCTAAAGCATCTTGCCACAAGTAGATTACACATTTTGATGCAATTTAATTTGGTGGGAAGATATTTAGAACCTAGTGGGAAAAGTTAATAATGCTCTACCATAAAAAAAAAAAAAAAACCCACCTATATATAAAGCAGCTGGTTTCACAGAAGGCCTTCTGCTCACAACAAATGAGAGAAAGTGACTTTGACAGTATGTTGATAAACATAAAACGTTAGAAACAGATATGAATGCACTTCTCGAATTTGAAAATAAACCGAAATAAAAGTTAAGAAATTGGAAATATAGGAAACACTGGATGAAAGTATCATTATGGGATATAAGCATATTTTAAAAATTAGGAGTGTATAGAATCCTAACTTCAACTTTGAAATAGAAATATGAAAACTTAAACCAAGTGCCTTCAGATATTCATATTCGACAGGAGAAAATTTATTTTCAGTGAATACATCTGATTTGCAAAAAGCAGCCACTGACTTGGTCCCTAAATATTTTTACAATTTAAGTTCTGCAGAAATTTCATTGTAAATGGTTTTAAGCAAGACTCAACATCAGTATTTGAAATACAAAATCGGTTTTCTGTTTGGATCTTCTAAAATGATTCACGAATTTGATTTAGAGCAATCTTATCCAAATTTGGAAGTGACCTTGAAAATTTTATAGAAAATACTGTCACAGAGGGATGCTGCAAAAGAAATTTCAGGGAGCTGAAGTTACCTAAAAATTATTTCAGATCAGAAAAATTTCAAAAACAGCAATTCTTAACAATGAAAACAAGATAATCAAAGAAGTCTGTTTTTGAGGCCAGCCCCCAGGGCCTAGCAGTGAAGTGCGCCCGCTCCGCTACTGGCAGCCTGGGTTCAGATCCCGGGTGCGCACCCATGCACTGCTTCCCGACAGTGTCCCACATACAGCAACCAGAAGGATGTGCAACTAGGACATACAACTATGTACTGGGGCTTTGGGGAGGGAAAAAAAAGGAGGAGGATTGGCAATAGATGTTAGCTCAGAGCCAGTCTTCCTCAGCAAAAAGAGGAGGATTAGCATGGATGTTAGCTCAGGGCTGATCTTCTTCACAAAAAAAAGTCTATTTTGACGACTATTGATTAGTTTTCTTCTATTTGAACGAAGAAAGTAAAATAATGAATTCTTGTTTGGGGATAAATAAAATATTTAAACAGTGTGAATTTTAATAAACTTTCTTTTCAATTTTTCAATGTTTTTTCAACTACTTTAACGCTGTAGGAAAAACTAACCCTTAAAAAGAATAAGAACAAGCACACAGGGGACATAGTTTGCCTTTTGCCTCAGGCTCCAGTAAGTCTCAGCCGGGCACTGGCCGCGTCCCCAAGTCATTCCACTGGAGGGTCCCAATATTTCCTAGATCCGTGTCCACATTGTAGAAGCGCTTCCCTTTCGCTGAATTCGTGTCTTTCTCCCCAGAAACCATCCTGAATCTGAAAAGAGACCCCAGCACGCTCTGATTTCGAGCCGTCAGTCCCCTGAATAAACGGGCGCTTTTGTGAACGGTCTGCTAGGATCTCCCAGGAGAAAGGAAAGGACGGATGGACGCGGGGCAGGTGCAGACGGTGAAAGGCTCTGGCGACGCCGCGGCGCAGCTCCCCTCGGCGTCAGGCCCGAGAAGGAGGCGTTGACTCCGGTTCTCGGGCCCCACGCGGTCCCCGAGCCCGGCGGCGCCCCTCCCGGGCCGGGGCTCAGCGGACGGCGAAGCGCCGGGTCTCCCCGTGGAAGCGGCGCCCGAGTGCGCGGCGCCGGAGCCCCAGGCGGGTCCCGCTGTGCGGGCGGCGCCGGCTGGTCGGTTACGGCGAGTTCGGGCGCCCCCTGCCGGCCCTTGGGGGCAGCGAAGAGAGCTTCGCGCCCGCTGTTGAGCAGTGGCCGAGGCTCAGTTTGGCTGTGGTCTGCTGAATCGCAGGACTCAATGGCATCATCTATTCGCTAGTGGTGCTGGTGATGCTTTCCTCCAGCCCCTCCTGGTCTCACGGGTGTGAAAAGCAGGAAATTTTCATGCTTTTGAGATATCTGAAAAGGACCACTTCTCAGTCACGCCAGGATGGCAGGACCTGCTTTAATGTTTTTCACTACAAAACAGGAGATATCAACATCCAGAAGATACCGCCACCTGTTTCTGCCATCACATTCTCAACCTGATCCACACGGACTACAGGACAGATCTTCAGCCTGATCCACACAGACTACAGCGCAGATCTTCAAGCTGATCCACACAGAAGACCACAGTACAGCTCAGAGTCAGATCTGCTGGTTAAATCACTCTAGCCGGTCTGGAGCCACCGGAGCAGAAGATGAAAGTAGAAAATCTTCTGGCTCGTCCTTTCTTGGGAATGTTGTCCAGGAGTTCTTCCAGGAACCAGCAGCTGTCTAAAGGAGAAGGAAAACAGCTGCGGTGCCTTGGAGGTTGTCAGAGGGAAGAGTGAAGGCTGCTTCTCCCCGCTTCATAAATTCCAAAGAAATATCAGGAAATAAGAAAATTATTCTTACAACTCTTCAATCAATTATATTATTGTTTGTCAAATTCAAGAAAGGAATCTGCACTGTATTTTCTGTGCCAGCTACAAAATATCTGAAATCAAAATCAGGGCTTTATATTTACAATATATTGTTTCTAAAATATTTTCAGAAAAGTAAATGATCTGTGTTTCCTAAATAAATAACCTTATAATACATTTTTATCTTTTCCATTTTTTTGGAGGGTATGTGCTGTCTCTAGAACCTGAAGTATATCTTCTCACGGAAAACCTTCTTCATTATATTGTTTTGTTACAGACTTCTCTCTGTTAAGGTAATGTCAGCTGCTCAAACAGATAAACATGAAAATACCAGTATTTTGAACATAACACAAGTTTATCCTCCCTTCATGTAACACCTCAATGCAGGCATTCCTGATCACATGACTCTTCTGGTTGACTCTCCCCCAAACATTGATTCAGGGACCCAGGTACCTTCTATTTAGTGCCTTTGCCATGGTCAATATGTGACTTTAAATGTGGCATTGGTGCTTGGGTTTATTCTACTCAGTTGTAAGAGAAAAAGCATGGTGGATCACATAAGCTTGTTTTTGTAGCCAGGTCTGTGAAGAGGAAACAGAACCTCCAACGCATTCAGTTGGCCAGGATTCACTCACACGGCGACATCTTACTGTGAAGAGTCTGGGAAAGGGAGTCTAATTTTGTGACAGGTGGGAAGAAGATACAAGTCTGGTGAATAAGACCACTCTTCATTTTTAAACTATGTGCACTAATGCTGTTTTGAGAAGAAACAGCCAATTTTCTTGCTTGTGGACATTTTATCCAAAAAATTCTGACCACAAATCCGATTCCACAGATTAAAACCAGGCAAAGAATGTGAGGGGAGAAGGCGAGGGTGTTCACAGCATTATTGGCCCTTTAAAAGGGAGATTCACGTGGATTCCCGAGAGCAGAGGTTAAAGTTGAAACACACTCCTTCTGGACTGGGAGTACACTTGGCGTCCTTCTCACAAACCCGTCTCTGCTCAGGCTTCTGCTGGCTTGAGGCTGTGCTGATTACCCCACAGCCCCTCTATACCATTCCGCCTCCCAGCAAGCCCCTGACAGAACGCTTCTGGCCTGTTATGAATTTCTAGGAGGCTTTAGGCGGAGGGATCTTACCCAGTCCCCTCTGCTCCCCGGGCAGTGTGTGTTGGGTAGAAGCTGTTAGTCAGGATCTACCAGCTCATCTCACTACCTGTGGTGCTTCAGCCCGAAAATACCCCCTTGAGGAGCCACAGCAGCACATACTGCAGAAATCTCCGTATCCCCAGAGATCTGGGTGCACATTTAGCAATGATCTGGGAAAAGCTGGACCACGTGAACACAGTCACCCCCAGAACCTAAGAAAGGTGCTGAGTAAGAGTAACTGCATAGGGAATGAATGGTAACAAGCCTGCTCCTCCCCTTCATCTTTTAGAAAATCTGTCCATTGTCAAGAACGCAGTGAAAGATAATTAGAGCAACTGCCATTTGCAGTTAGACTGTCTCGGGTTTGAATCTTGACTTCATCACTTGGTAACTGTGCAGACTTCGATAAATCACTTAACGTCTCTAAAGCTCATTGTCGCTATTGGAAAATGTGAATAATAAAAATGATAAATCTACATTAAAGAATTATTGATATCATACACTTTCCCAAAAATTTACAATCAGATGAAAAATGAAAATAGGACTTTGGACCCTTTGAGAAACGCCACAATGTTGATGTCACCATTATTCCTGCTCTGGTCCTCCAAAGGATGGGGGCTTTAGGAAGTGGACAAGGTTGATGGTGATTGTTGCTGGTATCCTTACCCTCAGGGCTATGAACATGTTATTTAGTTTCTAAAATTCATCAATCTGTCTTCCATCCCATGAAACAGGACCAATAGGATCTGAGAGATGACCGTGTGCCAGGCATGCAGAAACCCTCCCTCCAACCATGGATAGGAGTCATTACTGATGAGAGAGTACAGACTCAGGTTAAGCAATTTTCCTTATAGCTCAAATGGTTCAACATGGCACCTGGAATTGAATCCAGGTCTTTCTGAGTTTAAAACCAGCATGATCTTGCCCCTCAATCTGCTGCCTTTCCACAGTGGAAAACCCCATGACAAGCAAATCTCCTTTACTGAGGGTGATGTGGACAGCAGCTTTTAACACAGGCGTCTTGTTCAATGTAAGCTGTGGCCTTGGAGTCATGAAAGGGACTGATTTGAAGTTTAGAACTACAGAATGTCCTTGACATGGGTGTTACTGTGCCTGGATCTGCCAGCTTAACAGCAATCATGAATATGTTTTAGGTGTGACAAAATAAAAGCCTAATCACATTTCTCCCCTTGATGTCACTAAGTGAGTCAAAGGCATCATCATCTCACAATCTTCCAAGCTAGAAATATCACTGCCATCCCGCTCTGTATCCCTCTTATGCAATAGGTCACCAAATCCCATCTGAAACAGAAGTCTGATAAAATCCTTAAATGAATCTGAACACTTGTTGGAAGAACTGTGGAAGAAAGAACAAGTTGCCCATTCATCATACTGCTGTCATTTCAGCCTCAGAGATACAAGTTCTACAGAGGTTATTGACCCTGGATGGAAAAAATTACATTTCTAGCCTCATCATGAGCTACTCACCTCACTGAATCTTCCTCCTCAGTATATTTTCTTCTGGCTCTAAAAACATTGGTGCTTGGTCCCTTGCTATCTACTCTAACTGTCACCACTCTGGCTGCCATCCCAGCCATGCCAGTGCATCCTTATCACTTCAGCCCACACAGGCAGTGCTCATTGTCATGTGATCATGACATAGCTTGTGTGATTCTACCTGGAGAAAATGTCCAGTGAGCATATGATTTCAATGAATGCTTTCTATGAAAGAAATTATTGATGTGTAGAACTTGAAAGCTATTGATGGGGGAGGTAGGTGAGCAAATTTGCATAGCAGAACTCAAGGATCTTTTGAGAAAACGGGAACCAAAAGCCCAACCCCTTCATCCCAAGTTTCGGTTATTAAAACTTGATTAATTGTCTTAGTGTGGTGCTTGATACAACGTAAGTTGCAAGGAGGAGTCTAAAATTAAAACAATGAACTTGTAAAATTCTGTTACATAAAAACTTATTAATCTGACTTACTGTTTGAATAGGTCTCTTTTACCCATGCATGATTTTGTAATATATGCATTGGTCATTTGGAAAATATTGGTTCACTGAGATATTCAGATCTTACAAATCAATATAAACTGCAATTTATATAATCAAGTAATTCGTTTGTTAATATCACCACTGTTGTCCTCACAAACATCTTTAAATATTGGGAAGCCATCAAGTTCACAGTGGTAGATTTTCCGAAATTCTGATTTTCGATTGAAAGCTTCACTGTTACCATTGGCTACAAATATTTTCATTGAAGCGACAGGTTCACTTTATAAATATCTTGAGAATATGCCTGTCACATGCCCAAGTCTGAATAACCATAGTTTGTCTGTCTGTCATTCTTTCAAGTGAAAATGGATTCTGTGAAAGAGTGGCTAGTTTAGCTCACGACTCAGCAGATCATATAAATGCTTTTCCTCAAAACAATCACCGTGCATGCAGCAGAAGTGCTTGTCACACAGAATTTTAAAAAGACTAACACAGAGAAAATTAGAAAGATGTGTGCTCAAAAGAAAAGATTTAATAAAAGTAATAAACTTACTGTTTCATCAAGGGCATTCTTAAGTGAAATTGGCATTTTTTTTTTTTTACTTTAAGTATATTACAGTGAAAAATATGATAATTATCAGTCCATTTTGGTGCCACTGCCTTGACTGACACGTAGCCCCCAGCAGTATCGCCCACCACTGTTTTTCCACCATCAGTGCAAGTTGTTAATGTGGTGAAAAAGGCAAATAATGTCTTAATATTATTATAAAAATAATTTTGACCTCGTGCATCCCCTTAAAGTGTCTTGGGGACCTATAGGACCCAGAAACCACACTTTGAGAACTGCTGCTCTAATGAATTTCCCTGCACCAGCCCTGGTCAAGCCACTCTCTAGTTTTCAATCCTAAAGTAACTTTCCTCAGCTTTCAAGATAAAGTCTAACATCGCTAACATAGTCACTCATCGGGCCTCTTTCCATTTCTCCAGCCTCGTTAAACGCCATACTCCCATCCGTCAGTGGAGTCCACCCACTCTGCTCATTTTCACTTCTTTAAATCTATCTTTCCTGCTACAGGGCCATGCTCTGCAGTTTGTTTTTACTCTGGGAAATTTTGCCCTCCACATGATACTTAACAAACTCCTACTCACCCTTCAATTCCTGTACTTCATATGACTTCCCTGGGGAAAACTGAAGGGTAGTCTAAATGATACTCACTGCCATGCATCTTTTCCTTCTCCTGTGTGGCCTAGATCCCAAATGTAAATACGTAATTACATCATAACTACTTCTTTAATGGCTTTGTTGTTTGCTCCAATGTGAGCTCCATAAGGGCAGGAACACATCTCATACTCTAGACTCTATCCCCAAGGCCAGTGAATGAACGGATGAACTGCACCACATAATTTTATATTTAGTCTACAGAATTAAGACTTTGGGGAAGGTTGTTTTTTTAACAAAAGAAGATAAATGCCACAAAATAAATTTAATAAGTAAAAAAGTAACATCTTTATTAAAGAGGAGAATATGAACATATTACTATATAAAAATAGAACATATAAATACAAATACTAAAAAAATGAAGAGATAAATTAATATAAATAAATAAATAAATATTTTATAACATGAGGTTCAGCCACAGGGTACCAGTTACATTTCCTCTAATTCTGAAAATACTTGAATAAAAATATGTTTAATATTACTGATAAAAATATGCCAAATAGGATTCAAATTATTTTATAGCTGAAGCAAAAAATAATAGTTTTGGAAATGACTGAGCAATTAAGAGTTTGAGCGAGGACATTCGTCACTGAGAATCAGGTTCCTTCTCACTTCCTGAATTTTCTTATGAGCTCGTTGATGAAGAGAAAGTGCCTCCTGATTTCCACTCTGACCATCTCCCAGGCACAGTCACTGTATTTCTTCTCTTTCAGGTAGAGATGGAGTCCCCGGAAGTACCTCTTCAGGGCCAGTGTAGGGCCCACAGTTCCCAGGGCAGATCCTTCCTCTCCCGTCTCCTGCTCCAAACAGGTGTCCAGGTCTTCCAGCTGCCGATGGAGTCCAGTGCAGAGGTTGTCCAGGAGGGTCGTGTTCCAGGCAGCAGAGGAGCGCTCTGTGTGGAAGAGGTCGAAGATCTGCTGGAGCATCTCGTGGAGGACAGAGATGGCCTGGGCCTTCTGGAACTGGCTGCCATCCAGCTTCTCCTGGGGGAATTTGAAGTCGCTCCTGTACTTCAGACAGGAAAGAAGAGAGTTTGTCTTCATTTGGTCCAGAGCTGTGAAGGTCTCCTGCTTTCTCAAGTCAAGGCTCTGAGGCAGATAGCAGCTAGTGGAGGAGATGGGGCTAGAGAAGATCATCACCAATGCCATCAGTGAAGAGACTGAAAAAGCCATTAGTAAGTTCCAAGAAGACGCTCTTCTGGTTGAGATGGGAGATTGTGAGCTTTTGTCTAGCTTCTCTGAGCATCTTCTGTCTGTGTGCCTCTTAAATGTGGAGCACAAGAGTTTTCATTTTCTGAATTTTCGCCAGATCTTTGTACTTCCCCATTTTGGACTTTCCTTTCTCTTCAAGTGCCTGGAACATTGTCATTACTTTCAACTCTTTCTCTATTCTTACAGTTGAAGTGAAATTTATTCATTAAAAAAATAGAAGTCCTAATTCAAGGGAATGCTTATCCTCTTAGCAAAAACCAACTTTGAACTAATGAAAGAGCTAGGTGGATCTTTCTTCCTGATGTTAAGAACAACTTTTAAGGAGGCTTTGCTAGGCATTTTTTTTAAATCTTCTTTCTGCTGCTATCTAGATATCCTTCTTGGAAGTGTTGATCAGGTGTGAAAGATATCTGACCTTTATATGCGTAGATCTCACTTCATTCTCTGCTGCAAAACATTCAGTTTGTCAAATTTAGCTTTATTTACTCTATTTAATTGAGAAAATTACTGAATATTTACTGTGTGCCAATCATTACACTGAGCTTGGGCTGTACCAAGATGATTATACCTCCAATCCTGCCCTCAAGGAAGTAAAGTGCAACCACTACGACCGTCCAGCTGTTCGAGCAGTTAGAATGTGTCTTTGCTGCTCCACGGCAACCTCTTTGTCCTAGCCAAGGCCATTGTCCTAGCTCTGCCTAAGTAATGGTTGAGCAATCCATTTTTTTCTTTGCTATTTTTACATAATTTTAACATTCTTACCTCTTCTTTTGTATTTGTCTTTTCACATTACAAAAGTTGTCTTAATGCCTGCAAACTTTTCTATTTCCACTTTGAGGTTTATTGCAAAAAAAAGGAAGAGAAAATGTAAGGGAAAAGAAGAGAGAACATATTTCCTGTATGATTTTCAAGACTCAGAACTTTCCTCTCTCTTCTAACATTCCTAGAAAGTAAAAGTAAGCAGTTAAGAAAAAGGAATACACAAGGGTAATTGGAAAGTAAAGGTGGAAAATGAAAAAAAAGAAGTGACATCTTCTCTATCTAAACCACAAAATATCACTTAACTACGCAAGTCATTGATTCAGAGCTCTACAGAGTAACAGGTTTCAAACCAGCCCATGTGAGACAGTTGCAGCTGCAGACAGGTCCAGAGGAGGGCAGCTGGCTCTTCAAGGCGGGGTGTTACCTAAAGGGCTACTTTTCAGCTTTGCTAAATCAGAGAATCTAGTCATTTATTTATTTGTCTGTTTACTTTTTACACTATCCACAGAGATGATCAGATTCCAAGGATTTAATCACACCAACTCACACTCAAAAGAGACTGGCTTACAGACTAGATGGCCATAATTAACGTGTGGGAGGTCAGCTGTTACCTGAAGGCAAATAGACTTTAGTCATGTGGACAGGGCACTCCCTATCATGTGAACACAGGCTCCTGTTCACATAAGAGATAAGATTAGAAATAAAAATCTTTATTAGTGAGCTGAGAATTCAAGGAGGGCAAGCAGATTGTTTCAGGGAAACTTCCATCCAGTTCCCATAGTTGGACGGTTAGTTTTCTCCATTGTGGGAACAGCTAACAGATGTTGAGTGCTTGTTTTGTCCAGGCATCATTGTAGGTACGTTATGTCATCCATCTTCACAACAACCCAATGAAATAGATATGATTGTCTTTTCCATGTAACAGAGGAGAAAACTGAGGTGCCCAAAGTCACATAGCCAGTGCTGGCTACAGCTGTGACATGGCCCCAGGCCTAGCTCCAGAGTCCACGTCCTAGCCACTAGATTGGGCTGTCTCCTCCAACAACGTTCTTCTTGTCTTAGATAAACACTTAGCAAGTTCTCACTCTCCAATTTCCATTTGTCTTCATCACCCAAAAGCACCATTTGCTGATTCCAGACACATTACAGTACACTTGAAGGGGCTATAGCCCCTTTTCACTTGCTAAGTTCCCAGTCCTGCCTTTCACATGACTTGTTTTGTTGAGCTCTACTGTTTCTCTGAAACTTCCTATTCTCGTCTGAGATATTTTCAGAAATTATCCAGGAGGTTAAAGAATCCATGTAAAATTTATTCTTACTGTCTTTGTTTGTAGAAGACTATCATTTTCTGACACAGTCCCCCCAAATTTTAGGTCTACTCCCTCATTGGAACATGTAGTCATTTTTGTACTTGCTATGGGACAGAGAGCCCTCTGTGTGCCTCCTCTGTGACAGACACCTTGCTGGCCACTTGGGATATGGCATTACTGTCCTCAGGGAGCTGTTAGGGTAGCCAAATGTTAAACAAATAATTAGATGGATTACGTAATTATAGGCATACAGAGTGTAGCTAAAGGAGAGTGCTTCAGGTTAATGAGGAGTAACGTGGAGGCAGAACAGTATAGCGCTAAATACCACTTATGGAATAAATAAAGGCTTTCAGCAAGTTAAGTAACCTCTCTGAGTTTTCGGTTTCCTCATTTGCAAAATGTAAATAATTATAGTAATTATCTCATAGGGAAGCTGTGAAGATTAAGTGAAATAATGTTTGTAAAACATTTTGCTGAGAGCCTGTATAATTAAAGATTGCTGCCATTAATATTATTAAAAATAATCTGTATATTACAGATTCAATGAAAACACGTGATCATAAGCTTTGAATACCATTGCAGTTCAATTATCCCTTAGCAAGTGGTAGGATAGCACTTGTCAATGGAATATCTAAAGAGATGAGATTATCTGCATTACTGCACAATGACCGAAGCAGAGTTTTTATTGGGGACAGTTGTACTTGGTAGAGATCCGAGTGATTCACACACACGCAAACCAGCACCTAGCAAAATGCCTGGCAGACCATAAGTGCACCATAATTTATTTTTAACAAATCTTATCTGCGAAACAATGTCTTCAGTGAGTTTAAGACCAACTCAGGGGATACCTTTATGATACATATACAGTTGAAATTTTTTAAAGAAGGAGGAAAAGTGTAAATAAGGAAAAAATCAGAAAAATCAAAAAATACGAAAAATCTTCTAAGTGCTTTTATATTTCCTGCTGACCTGGAAAAGCCACCATTTAAGGTATGAATGTTTCTTCCTTCTCTGACTTAATCTAGGCTTTTCTTCCCAAGAACAATCTAGGAGGTGTGGAAACTATGTTATAATAGTGTGTAGATATTGCCTTGGCACGGGTAGCTTGGATTCCCCCGTCTAGGCACTCGTGTCAATATGTGCATATTTTTAATTGACTTCGTAAAAAAAAAGTAGAAAGGGAAAGGAAAGGAAAAAAAATGGAAAAACCCAGAAAATGAAAGTTTCTATACTCACTATTTAAAAGGTACTCGTTGCCCACAGTCCTCAGAACTTGCTGCGACTTCCCCTTCAGGTGTTCTTGCAGAATCCTCCAGCTTCCCAATGGCCCTCCCAGTCTCTGTGCTGCTGGCCCTGGTGATGCTGTGCTCCAGCCCTGCCTGCCCTCTGGGCTGTGACCTGCCTCTGAGCCATGGCAATCAGGAAGCCTTCACACTTTTGAGTCAAATGGAGAGAATCTCCATTCGGTCGTGTCTGAAGGACAGGGCTGACTTCAGATTTCCGCAGATGCTTGTGGACGGGCACCAGCTTGAGAAGACGCAAGCCGCAGCTGTCGTGCACGAGACGCTCCAGCAGATCTTCCGCCTCTTCAGCACCAGCGGCTCTCCTGCGGCTTGGGATGAGACCCTCCTGGACCAATTCCTCGTTGGACTTTATCAGCAGCTGGATGACCTGGAGACATGCTTGGGGAAGGAGACGAAGGTGCAACAGTCACCCCTGGGAAGTGAGAACTCCAGGCTGGCTGTGAAGAGGTACTTTCACAGAATCAGTCTGTATCTGAAAGAGAAAGAGCACAGCGCCTGCGCCTGGGAGGTGGTCAGGGTGGAAATCAGAAGGTGCTTCCTCTTCATGAACAAGCTCACAGGGAAACTCGGGAAATAAAGAAGACATTGAATCGGAAAACACTTCATCTGATCAACTAAATGGCTGTTTTCTAAGACTCAAAGTGCAATCTTCATCCCTATTTTTATGCCAGATGAAAAATAAGTAACAGCAAATGTATGGGATTATTATGAAATTATATTAAGTGTTGTAAGTTACAAGAAGTTATTTAGAACAGAGAAATGCACAATCCATTTGCTTTAGCTGAAAAAATTTTTGTAACTTTTATTTATTTAAATTATTTGAACTATTTATGCTATTCATTGTATTTAAATATTTATTGTTCATAGAACACTTGTTTAGTATTATACTTTGTCCACAACTGCTGTTCATTTTTAAGTTATGGGAAATAAAAGCTATTTTTAAAAACCAATTTTGGTTGCACACACTTTTTGAATAGAAACTTCACCCTAAGCCTGATCCCACTAAGTAACCTAAGCAAGGTTCCTGAGTGAAGAGGGAATAGGTGGAGCCCAGCAACAGTCATAGCACAGTGGACATCTTGAGGAGGGATTGAATATGATTCCCTAAGACATAGCTGAGAGGTGGAAGGGAGATCTGAGGACAAAAGCCCAGGGCATGGACACCATTACCCGCTCGGGGCCTCCAACAACTGGAGATGCTTCAGGGTGAGGGAACCACCTAAACCAAGAGAAGTCAATCTAGACATGTGGACACTGGAGAGTCCTGGAGAAGGCAGAGGAAGGGAGGGTGAGTAAGTTTTCGACACTTGACTAGTCCTGATTTCTCATTTCTTATTCTTGTATTCTAAATATTTCAACCAAGAATTGAAGAAAGTATCCCTATAGTCAAAATTATTTTAATCATAATTCACATTGAAATGCCCTTTTATTTTCCAAGATAGTTCCATGTACATTATTTTATTTGACTGTCAAATATCCCCTATGCCAATTAGTTGTAATATTTTTTTATCATCACTATTCTTATTCACTTAACAAATATTGTTTGAACTCCTACATTGTACTATACATTAGGTGGGACACTAGGTGCTAGAGTACAAAGTTGAATAAGATTATACCCTGTACTCAAGTTGTTTATAGTCTTCTAGACAGCTGGCCTAAGGAGAAGAAAAGTGAGATTAGCAAGTGGTATATCTCTGAAAAATAAAGAGAATGGACACACTAGCACCTCTCAGACTCAGAATCACTAATATTCAATCTGAAAATGAATTCTCATTAGTGTATGGCAGAATTTTTCGTCAAATCCTGATTATATGGGAGAAGATACCAGGAAGCAAACGACCAATCACCAGACTGCAAGGAAATATCAAAGAATCCAAGGACAGGGGTCAGTAACTGCTAACACAGGTGACTGATGGTGACCACCCTATAAAAGCGAAGGACACGTGACATCCAAATTGGCAAGGAAGAAATAAAACTCTCTATTCACAGATGACATGATCTTATTTTAGAAAATTCTAAAGAATCCACACACAAAAAACTATTAGAGCTAATAAATGAATTCAGCAAAGTTGCAAGATACAAGATCAACATGCAAAAACTAGTTTGTATTTCTATAAACTAGCAATGAACAATCCAAAAAGGAAATTAAGAAAAAATATTCCTTTTACAGTAACATCAAAAAGAATCAAATTCTTAGGAATAAGTTTAACTAAGGAGGTACAAGATTATAACTGAAAACTAGAAAACATTGCTAAAATAAATTAAAGAATACTGTATTAGCCAGCTCAAGCAGCTATAACGAGATATCACAGACCGGGAGGTTTAAACAACAGACATTATTTTCTCACAGTTCTGTGAGCTAGAACTTCAAGGGCAAGGTGGGATTAAGGTGGTTTCTGGTGAGGCTTTTCTTCCTGGCAGGTAGAGAGCCACCTTCTTGCTGTGTCTTCACATAGGTTCCCCGCTGTGAACACAGAGAGAGAGAGACCTCTGATGTCTCTCCTCTTCTTCTAAGGACACCAGATCTATCAGATTCAGGCCCCATCCTATTTAACCTTAATTACTTCCTCAAAGGCCCTATCTCCAAATACAGTCACTTTAGGGATTAGAACCTCAACATATAAATTTTGGGGTGACATAATTCAGTCTATAACAAAGACCTAAATAAATGAAAGCACATCCTATATTTATGAATTTGAAGATTTAAGATTGTTTAGATGGCAGCACTGCCCAAAGTAATCTATAGATTCAGTGCAATCCCTAACTAAATCCCTACGGCCTGTTTTACAGAAATGGAAAAGCAAATCCTAAAATTCATACGGAATTGCAAGGGATTCCAATAGCCAAAACAATCTTAAAAAATAAGAGCAAAGTTGGAAGGTTCACATTCCTAATTTCAAAACATACTACAAACTACAGTTATCCAAACAGTGTGATATTGGCATAAAGGTAGACAAATAGACGAATGGAATAGAATTGAGAATCCTAAAATAAACCTATACATCTATGGTCAATTGATTTTTGACAAGGGTACCAAGACCGTTCAATGGGGAAAGAATGGGCTCTCCAACAAATGGTGCTGGAACAATTGGATATTCACATTGCAAAAGAATGAAGCTGGATCCCAACCTCACACCATATAGAAAAAAATCCAAAATGGAGCAAAGGTCGAAATGTAAAAGCTAAGTCTACAAAACTCTTAGAAGAAAACATAGGGATAAATCTCCATGTCCTTGGTTTTGCCAATGGATTCTTAGATAATACACTATAAGCATAAGCAACAAAAGAAAAAAAATAGATAAATTGGACTTCAACAAATTTAAAAGCTTTTGTGCATCAAAGGACACTATCAAGAAAGAGAATAGGCAATCTACAAAATGGGAGAAAATACTTGCAAATCATATATCTAATAAAGTCCTAGTATGCAGATATATAAAGAACTCTTATAACTCAACAATAAAAAGGCAAACAAGTTACTTAAAAAATGCACAAAAGACTTGAATAGACATTCAAGATGGGCCCCTGAAGATCAGGAGATGAGCCCCTGAAGATACAGAAATGACCAACAAAGCCATGAAAAGATGCTCAACATCATTAATCATTAGGGAAATGCAAATCAAAACTACAAGGAGATACAACTTCACACACACTAAGATGGTTGTAACCAAATAAATGGAAAATAACTCCAAGTGCTGGTGAGGATATAGAGAAATTGGAACCCTCCTACATTGTTGGTGAGAATGTAAATGTTTCAGCTTCTGTGGAAAACAGTCTGGTGGTTCTTTAGAAAGTTGAGCATAAAATTACCATATGATCCAGAATGGTATGGATCATATGGTAATTTTTTGTGGTATATAAATTTTTGTGGTATGAAAATGTTCACTTCTAGGTTATATACCACAAAAAAATTGAAAACAAATATTCAAACAAATACTTGTATTTAAATGTTCTCAGCAGCACTATTCACAATAGCCTAAAAGTGGAAACAATCCTAATGCCCATTAATGGACGAATGGATAAACAAATGGTGGTATATCCATATAATGGAATATTATTCAGCCATAAAAAGGAATGAAGTACTGGGGCACACTGCAATGGGAATGGACCTTGAAAACAATATGCAACGTGATAGAAGCCAGACACAAAAGGTCACTAATTGTATGATTCCATTTACATGAAACATCCAAAATAGGTAAATTCATAGAGACAGGAGGCAGACTGTGGTTGCCAGGGGCTGAGGGCGATGAGGGAATGCAGAGTGATAACTGCTTAATGTGTATGAAGTTTCCATTTGGGGTAATAGAAAAGTTCTGGAACTAGATAGGGGTGATGGTTGCACAACTCTGTGCAAGTACTAAATACCACGGAACTGTACACCTTAAAATGGTTATTCGATCTAGATGAACTTTTATTACTCTAATGATTTCCCATGTACATGTCTTCCCAAAAGATTTTAAGTTCCTTAAGGGCAAGCAAATACCAGATCCTTTTAACCCAAGTCACCTAGTCCAGACCTTTAAGCAGAGGAACATTTAAATGATTACTAAGTAATTGGTCCTTTTGATTAATTATCATGAATTCCCCTTTCATAATGTCTCATCCTGTTTGCAGGACAGTGCACGGAGGTCTTGAAGATTGTTAATAGAAGTGAAAAATTAAATCTGTATATATAGTAGTTGTGTTCACATAGTAATTAGTGTTTTTATGAATACCCCATCATTTCTAATTTTCTCTAGCATGCTAGTCTTGTCTTCTCCTTTGGACATAGGTTTCTTGCAAACAGGAACCCTTCTCAGCCTCTTCCATGGTCGACTGCAGGTCCTTGGGCAAGTTGCCTGAACTTTCTGTGGCTCAATTTTCACAGCTGTATTATGGGGTTAACAATAATACTTAACCTCACAGCCTTATGAGGTAATGAGTAATGGATACAAAATGCCTGGCACAAAGGAATCACTCAGATGTGAGATATTTGTTACTGCTGTTGTTGTTATTAACTGTGCACATAGTAGTTACTCAATAAATTATTATTCACTTCTGAGTTTGTTGTAGTAATTATACGAAGAAATTCAGATGCCTCTCGATCTTTGGTTAATGCCTCTACATTTCAGGAGCTGGGGAGAAAGAAGTGGTCAAAAACACAGAGAATCCAGGGGCCTGCCCCGTGTTGTACTGGTTAAGTTCACGTGCTCCGCTTTGGCGGCCCGGGGTTCGCAGGTTTGGATCCTGGGCATGGACCTAGGCACCATTCATCAAGCCATGCTGTGGAGGTATCCTGTATACAAAATAGAGGAAGATGGGCACAGATGTCAGCTCAGGGCCAATCTTCCTCAGCTAAAAGAGGAAGATTGACAACAGATGTTAGCTCATGGCCAAGCTTCCTCACGGAAAAAAAAAAAAAAATACAGAGAAGCTGACTGGGAACCTACAATGTCTCAAAAGCCAAAGGACAAGATTTTGAGGTCACGAAAGGGGGTTAAAAGTCTTTCATAGATAAGAAGAAGAAGAAGAAAAAAACACAAACTAATTAAAAAATCGGCAGAGGACTTGAACAGACATTTCTCTAATGAAGGTATACAAATGGCTAACAAGGACATGAAAAGATACTCAACATCACTCATCATTAGGGAAATGCAAATCAAAACCACAGTGAGATATCACCTCACATTCCTTACAGTGGCTGCTATTAAAAAAAAGAAAGGTTTGGCAAGGACATGGAGAAACTGGAACACTTGTGCTCTGGTGGTGAAAATGTAAAATGCTGCAGCCACAATGGAAAAAAGTATGCAGGTTCCTCAAAAAATTAAAAACAGAATTACCAGATGATCCAGTAATTCCACTTCTGGGTTACACCCAAAAAAGTGAACTCAGGGTCAAGCATCCATTGACTGATGAATGGCTAAATAAAATGAGGTATATCCATACAATGGAATATCATTTAGCTTTAAAAAGGAAGGAAATCTGACACATGCTACAGCATGGAAAACCTTGAGGACATTATGCTAAATGAAATAAGCCAGTTACAAAAAGACAAATACTGTTTGATTTCACTTATATGAGGTACCTAGAGTAGTCAAATTCACAGATACAGAAAGTGGAATGGTGGTTGCCATGGGCTTGGGGGAGAGGAGAATGAGGAGTTGTTGTTTAATGGGTATAGAGTTTCAGTTTTGCAAGACGAAAACAGTTTTGGAGATTGGTTGTACAACAATGTGAATATACTAAACACTATTGAATTATACACCTAAAAAATGGCTAAGATGGGAAATTTTATGCATGTACATTTTGTCACAATTAAAATTAAAAAAAAACTTTTTTCAAGTCTTGCATAGAACCCAAGAGTCACATCATTGTGGGTCAGGGCATGAAATTTGTACAGAGTCTGAACCAATGTTTAAATTCTGGCTTCCCGCTGATCAACTGTATGACCTTGGGAAATATACTTAACCTCTTTGAGCAGCCTGTTTCCTTCTCTATAAAATGGGAATAATAATACCCTCCTTGCAGGAGCATTGATTTGATTAAATCAGATAAGGTATGCAATACAGAACAATACTTGGCCCCTAAAATTGATTATAATTATTCTTATTAAAACTGAGAGAAGTCTATTAAATTCGTCAATCGGTCCTTGGTGATGATGAAGAGGGTAATGTCAGTAATGAGTTAGTGGTAGACTGAGTCCTCTTCAGTAGTGGGAAAAATGAAGACAGGTACTAAGGAAGTTGTTCCATCTCAGATAAATACAAGAACAATATCTGACCAAGGGCCTCGTGAAAACTTCTCAGATTGGTAGCTCTCATCACTCTCTCCTTGCTTTACCTTATTGTAGCTTCTTTTATATAGAACTCATTAGGCATTGTATTATACTGTTAAATATTTCATTTTTAAGATCTACATAACAGGGTGAAAATCATTCAACTATAAATATTCTCCGCCCCTCCCTTACCCCCATAATGGGGATGACCTGCCTGTGTCACTTGGCCATCAGTGTTGGGTTCATCGGGGTTAAGGATGAAGATGTACAACTGAAGCTACTCATAGAAGAAAAATGTCTCCATCAACTGTCCAGAGGGAGGCAAGAAAAGCAAGGCAGGCCGGCATTTGCAGAGACAGATAAGTGCGATGTGGGGACACGCAGCTGCCATGATAAGTGTGACTTGAAAGAACTAAAGAGAATTTCTTAAGTTTATTTATATTTACAAAGTACACATGAATATATTATCATTGTTAAATTTTCAAACAATTCATTCAAGTAAAAAGCCCACCCTTGACCTCTTGGAGGATCCACCTCAATCCCACATTACTGATAATCTAATGTGTATCCTTCTAGACATCTTCCCATGTATTTAGTAAATCTATCCATACAGAAATATTGAGTGTATGTTACATGAATATTATTACTCCATATATATCAGTCTGTAATTTGGTTTTTTTATCTAGTAACAGATCTTAGAGACTTTTCTCTATTAGTACGTAAAAATCTACTGCATTCGTTTTAATTGCTGCATTGTGTGTCACTGTGTAAATTCAATGCATTCCTAATCCATACTCAACAAGATTTTTAGATGACACCTACAAGCTGACTGTAAAATGTGTCAAGATGAAATAATTTACAAGAAAATCTGAGAAAGGAAGAGAAAACCAGATGAACTTGACTTTTCAAATATCAAATGATCCTCTAAGGTTATAGAAATTGAAACCAAGTGGTATTATGATAAGAATAGACAAATCAATCAAAAAAGCAGAATAGAGGTCAAGGGTAACACAGGGTAACACAATTTAATTCAGTGGACCTTTGCATAGAATAAAAGTGGCGTTTCAAACCAGTGGGAAAAGTGGGTGTTGGGGCAATTATCTAGCCATTTGAAAAACAGCATAATCCCTGTGTCGTATTCTTACAGGTTCTCCTTGCTGCTTTAGGTCTAAGTCTATAATCAAAAGTAAAGAGGGAGAGACAAATGCGAGCTAGATATGGTCACGTGACACAATTCTAGACAATGAGATTTGGGGGAAGTCTGCTGGGAACTTCTAGGAAGAATGTTAGCTCTTATACCTCTCTTCCTGCTGGGGATGCCCTTGTAGGGATGTCATGCTTGGGGCTGGTGGAGCTGTCCTGTGCCCGTCAGTAAGACACCAAGAGAGTCACAGAGATGCAAGTCCAGCACAGTCGCAGCTTTGACCTGCTGATCTAACCCTGCAACATCACCCTACAGACTTCCAAACTGGGATACGCACCTGCCTTCATTCTTTTAGCCTCCATTAACTGAGTTGTCTGTTAGAACACACTCCTAATAGCTATAATGACATTGATCAGATTTAAGCTCTTTCTTGAAGCCTCAGTAGGCTAAGACATGGCTTTTTAATTAAGCCAGAGTTTTGGGGAACATATAGAGATTAGTTTTTGTTTTTTCTCCTTATTACGTAGTAAATTACATGAACAGATTTTCTCGTCTTGAATTATCATTAATATCCTGGATAAATTCCAGTCATTTATTTTTATTTTTGTTTTTGTGAGGAAGAATAGCCTTGAGGGAACATCCATTGCCAATCCTCCTCTTTTTGCAGAGGAAGATTGGCCCTAGGCTAACATCTGTGCCCATCTTCCTCTATTTTATATGGAACTCTGCCACAGCATAGCTTGACAAGCGATGTGTCAGTCCACACCCGGGTTGTGAACCTGTGAACCCCGGGCCACCAAAGCAGAGCACGTGAACTTAACTGCTACGCCACCAGGCTGGCCCCTAGTTATTTATTTTTTGTTTTGGTGAGGAAGATTAACCCTGAGCTAACATCTGTTGCCAATCCTCCTCTTTTCGCTGAGGAAGATTGGCCCTGGGCTAACATCTGTGCCCATCTTCCTCTACTTTATATGTGGGACATCTGACACAGCATGGCTTGATAAGCCAAGCGTAGGTCTAGCTCAGGATCCGAAACTGCGAACCCCAGGCAGTGGAGGCGGAGTGTGTGAACTTAACCACTATGCCACCAGTCCAGCCCTTAGTTGTCTATTTTTAATTCACTTTTGGGTTGGAGTTAACGTGGTATTTTTATCTTCATGTTTATAAATAAAAACGTCCCACGATTTTCTCTTCTGATTTTGTTATCCAGGTTTATAAGAGCCTGGTAAAATGAGTTGAATAGCTTTCCATCTCTTTCCATGCCCTGTTAAAATAGGAGCTAAATATGTTTTACTGAATAGTTCTATGATATAATTTCCCACTTTGCCGTCTCTTCAAGACATGTCAGTGAAGACCTATACTGCTCTTTAAAGACTTTTGATGATGGATTGCTATTTCTTTTGGATGCAACACTATGCAGAAAAGAGACTCAGAAGGAGCAAGCAGACTGTCGTGCATCAGGGCTAAACTTGTCTAAAACAATATTTAAGTTTTATCAAAACTTGTATTATAAAACTTATCAAAACTGTATTCGATTTTGAATTTTTTTTTTCTTCCTTTGTTCACATTGCTAGCAATGTGCTCATGGATGTGGCAGGTGCTTGAATTCTTGTCAAGAGAATTTATGAAACGAACTCGCAGCAAATAGTGCTGAGACAACCCCTTGCAATTTGACAGTCAGAAGCTCATCCAAGCACATATTCCTAGCATAGTATTTATTCAATAAACAATACTTAAGTTCTGACCATGGGCTAGACACTGTGATAATGACTGAGGATACAAAGTTCAGACTCAAAAAGTCTAATCTTCTGGAAGAGACAGAAAAAATTAACCATCAATTACAGAACAGAATGGAAAATGTTCTAATGAAAGTGCTGTATGTGCAAAGAGCCATAGGCATGGGGGTGGGGGGTGGATGGTAAAATGGAGAGACATCATCAATCATTGGTACTTTAGAACTGATAGAGGGATATGGAAAGACATTAAAGAATTGGACAATGGGAGCAGGTGCAGAGATCTGCAGGCCATTTGGAAGTAAGAGATAAATAAAAAAGTTAGCAAAATTGGACATTTTCTAAAAATAAGAAATGAATAAGAAATAAGAGCTAGGAACAAGAGCCAGTTTCCCTCCTTACAGCGGGTCTAGCAATGAGAGATGGGAAAGTTACACCAGGCCTTGAATGTTCCTGCTAAAACTTGGAGCCCAGAATACAGTTGTTAAATTTCTTAACACGGGAAAGGGAAAGAGACCTCACCGTGTCCAGTTTCCTTATCTGTAAAATTAAGATAATCTTAGTATCACTGCATAAAACTGTGGCAAGGATTAATTGCTTCAATTTATATAATATGCTGAGAGTGGTACCTGGCTCTGAGTAAGTGCTCCTTCCATGTCAGCTCTTCTATTTGAATCTGGTTAGAAGATTATTCCCTGATGTTCTAGGTCTGTGGGCAGGAAGATGAGGGGTTCCAAGAGAGCTGTCCAGGAGTCTCTTCTGTGCCAGCTCAACCACGGCACAAGGGAGAGGAGAAATAGCCATTCCCTGGGGTGACGGGGCCAAGTGAGTCACAGCAAGTATCCTGGAGTTCTAGACAGAGCCATTTCTACTCGGCACACACCCCAGCTGTCTACAAGGACACACCTTCCCACACCGGTTTCCTGTTTCCGCCTCACGTTCAGGAGATAAAAGTTTCCACCAGAGTAACACAGGCATCTTGGCAGCCAGCCAGAGGAATCCTCTGCTGTGTGAAGACTCGAAGATTCGATGTGGTTGCCTCAGCCAAGCCACCAGGCCAGAGGGGAATCCCAGCCTTCAGATCCAATCTGACAACTCGCATTTAGTTTCCTTTTCACTTGCTGCCTCGAGCTCACTGTTATTTCCGCATCCCCCGGCTCATTACGCAATCCCTGATGATGCAGTAAAACAAAATGTAGTTGTACGTTTTAACTATGTAGGAGGTTTTGCTTTTGGTTGTTTCACTTTGGAGATGATCCAGAAACTGCTTCAGAGGAAGGAAACTCACAGGGAACTCAGACTATAAGACACGCCCACGTGTTAGCAGAGGGGCGGGAGCTGATACTTATTCAGCAGCTGCTGTACACGTGTTGCCGGTTTAATTCTCTTCTCAACCCTTGGCCTGGCTCAATCCACCCTAAGAGTGGTTGTGAGAATTAAATAAGTGCAGCTCAGAGAACAGCCTGGGATCTGAAGGGAAAGTAAATCCAGGCTTGGTGGGGCCTGGCATCTGTGTCTGAGACGGCCTATCTGGAGTCTCCAGCAGCACGGGGAGGCCTGGCAGCACATGGGGGGAGACATTGGGTGGGCAGACCCTGTGTGTCCCTGAGCCACCAACATGTTGATGGGAGCATTCCAAGTGTGGCAGGGGGCGCAGAGTGTAGGACCCTCTGGTTGTGTGTCCATATTGGAGGAGGGATGCAGTTAGCAAGAGTGAGGCAGGACGCTCAGCACAATGGCCTCCTCCCAGCTGGATCCTGAGGTGACCAGGAGGAAACTGAGGAATGAGTCTCGTCAAAGGCCTGTGACAAGACATCCAGGATGTGGAAAAGGGAAAAAGAAGAGAGAAGAGTCTGAAACCAAGGGCACATAGGCCTCAGTCTCGTATTCTGCCTCTTCACACCAGGTCGGAGGCCTGAAGGTAGATTCGCTGCATCACCAACTGCTGGCCTGTGGTTGTTGGAAAACCCCAGCCTGGGCAGAATCAGCCTCGGGGGCTGAGTGAGGATGAGGGTGAGACAGCAGGTGGAGGATTGGGGAAGACAGACTATTCCCTCCCACTGAATACAGCCTTTTCCATTGGGTTCCAAAGTTTCATAGGAATTCTCTAGGTTGCCAAGCAAAACTTCTCCAGTGAAATAAGGATTTTGATGAGATTACCACTCATTTTATTATTGTGGAGAGTATTGTTTTTGAACCAAGTTCCTTCTCCTTTCCTGTGTCTTCATTACCTCCCATCCTCATCCTTGTCCAGTGGGCTTTACTCCAGTATAATCTCACTCCACAGTCACTACCAAAGTTTGGGAAAAATATCACATTTGTTATTCTGTGATTTGAATAGAACAACCAATAAAGAAAGAGATTAATGTTATTATAAACCCATAATACTCGTCCTCAATTAGCCACCCAGATAGGTACTTGCAAATATTTGCAACATCAGCAGTTTTCAAATGCTTTAGTCTCAGGACCGAAGGCTATTCTTAAAAATTATTAAGACCCCAAAGAGATTGTCTTTATGGAAGTTATATTTATTGATATTTACACGTTGGAAATTAAAGCTGAGAATGTTTTAAATATTTATTTTTCTAAAAGTAATAAAAATAAAAAAAAATATCTTAACACAAAACCTATGTTTGTGTGTATGTGAGGAAGATTAGCTCTGAGCTAACATCTATTGCCAATCCTCGTCTTTTTTGCTGAGGAAGATTGGCCCTGAGCTAACATCGGTGCCCAGCTTCCTCCACCTTGTATATGGGATGCCGCCACAGCGTGACTAGATGAGTGGTGTGTAGGTCCGCGCCCAGGATCCAAGCCCGCAAGCCCCGGGCCACCGAAGTGGAGCGCACAAACCTAACCCCTATGCCACTGGGCCAGCCCCCAAAAACCTATTTTTATGAAAAATAACTACATTTTCCAAAACAAAAAAAATTTAATGAAAATGTTTGTTTGTTTTTTATTTTTTTTTAATTTTATTTATTTATTTTTCCCCCAAAGCCCCAGCAGATAGTTGTATGTCATAGCTGCACATCCCTCCAGTTGCTGTATGTGGGACGTGGCCCCAGCATGGCCGGAGAAGCAGTGCGTCCGTGCGCGCCCGGGACCCGAACCTGGGCCGCCAGCAGCAGAGTGCGCGCGCTTAAAACCGCTAGGTCACAGGGCCAGCCCAAATGAAAATGTTTTAAAGTTTTACAAATCTCTTGAATGTCTGGCTTAACAGAAGACAACTGGGTTGTCATATCTGCTCTGCATTCAGTCTGTTGTGATATGTTGTTTTGTTTCAAGTTTTTGAAGGAAAGCCCGTCTCACACAGACATGTAGTTAGAACATGGAGGACCTTGAAGTCCTCTGAAAGTGTTTCCAAAGCCCAGGGACCCTCAGACCATACTTTGAGAACCACTCATATATATCATCATTACACAAGGTTGAAAGGATACTTACTGCCCACAGTGAGTTTGAATTTCTGTTCATCTTCTATTTTCCAATTCACCTTATTTTAATTATAATTTAGAAAACCAAGAAGTATGGGAAAACATTATACTCTTGTGGTTGATACTGTTGAGGGTTATCAGCTAAAAGATTTAGATAAGAGTAAGTATACATGTACAGCTTTGATTCTTATTTAGTAACCTTCTTTTATTGTGAAATATAACAATCATACACAAAAATGCACAAAAGATAAGTACAAATTTTAATGAATAACTAAGGCAAATAGTCATGTAACCATCAACCAATAAAAAACCAAATTTTGCAACATTCTGGAAGCCTCATCACCATTACCATCCAATGTGCCCCTTCTTGGACACAACTCCATCCCTCCCCACCAGAGATAACTGCTATCCTGAATTTTATGCTAATCACTTCCTCACTTTCCTTTATAATTTTACCCTAAATCATACAGTCTATTTTTTACTATTTTTAAACTTTATATAAATGGAATACGTATTCATTTGAGCTCAATTTGTTTTATTCCCCATTATGTTTGTGAGATTTACCCCTGTTTGTGCATATAGTTGTAGTTCTTCATTTTTGTTCTTATTTATGATCCTATTATACGCATGGACTACAATATATTTATCCATACAACTTTTAAGGGATATTGGGATGTTTCTAGTTTGGGAATAATATAACTAGTGCTGCAATGAATATTCTTGTACATATATCCTGAGGCATAGCTATATGATTTTTTTCCAGGGTAATTCCTAAGAATGTAGTTACTGAGTCATAGGCTATGCATGTTTTCAGCTTTGCTACATAAAGCCTTAATGTTTTCCATGGTGGTTGGACAAATTTACACACCCAACAGGAGTGGATGAGAGTCCTTCTTGCTCCATATTGTCATTACACTTGGTATTTTTAGTCCTTTAATTTTTTTACTTGCATTCCACGTATTTGTTTACCTAAAAATCTGAAAAATCAACAAAAACTTTTAGACATAGTGTTTACAAAGTTCCCCAGATACAAAATCAAAATTAGTAACTTTCATATATATGTGTGTGGAATGAAAGTTACCCCCTTCAAAATTAGAAAATGTAATGAAAAAATCATTTCATTCATAATCGTAATAACAGTAATAATGTATAAAATATGTTTTGAATAAACCTCAGAAAGGATGTGGGAGACATACAGTCACAGCAACAGTAAAACTTTATTAAAAGATTTTTAAAACAGCCCAATAAAATGACAATATTCACCATTTTTCTTTATGAAGTGATTAATAAATTTTTGCTAAATATTTATTCGATACATGAATGTGTGTGTCTCAGGGGAAGGCTGGCCTAGGCAGCCTCGTATTGCAGAGTCTGATCGCCCTTGTTAATGATGCGGCCAGCCCACCACATGCTTAAATGTCCCTTGCTCACTGACAAAAAGAACAAGTGGGAGAAGCTGCTTGATCCTCATTGGTGATCAAGGTGAAAATAATCAGTCTCGATTTAAGGGAAAAAAGTATGTAATATTTATCACTGGTTTCTGGCGACCTTATTTGAATCAAAAATTTAATTATAGGCTTGTACTTAGAGGCCAAGGAAAAGATGAAGTTGACCTTGACCTGTCAAGGCTACTTTAAAAAAAAATAAAGTCCATACTTTATTCCTGTTTCCTTAGTCTTTACCTGGTGTTCTTTTACTGTTCTGGGATCACATTAAGAAGGCCACAGTACATTTAACTGTCATGTTTTCTTAGGCTCTTCTTGGCTGTGACAATTTCTCAGTAGTAGACTTTTTATGTTATTGTCAATGGTATCATTTTTTAAATGTCATTTTCCAATTTTTTGTTACTAGTATAAAAAGAGGCAATTGATTTCTAATATAGACCTTCTGTTCAGTGACCTTGACAAATCTATTTATTTATTTTTTTATTTATTTTTTTTTTTGTGAGGAAGATCAGCCCTGAGCCAACATCCATGCTAATCCTCCTCTTTTTGCTGAGGAAGACCGGTTCTAAGCTAACATCTATTGCCAATCATCCTCCTTTTTTTTGGTCCCCCAAAGCCCCAGCAGACAGCTGTATGTCATAGTTGCATATCCTTCTAGTTGCTGTATGTGGGACAGACACTCAGCATGGCCGGAGAAGTGGTGCGTCGGTGAGCGCCCGGGATCCGAATCCGGGCCGCCAGTAGCGGAGCGCACCTGCTTAACCACCAAGCCACAGAGCTGGCTCTATTTTTAAAATCTAACAATTTATCTATAGCTTTTTTGTATTTTGCATATACACAATTACATCATCTATAGATAATGAAAAAAATATCTGAGGCAGTCAGCAAGAGATTTGAACAGGCCCCACACAAGGAAAATATCCAAATGGCCAATAAACATATGAAAATGTGCTGAACCTTATTAATAATAACTGAATACAAGTTAAAACTAGAATGAAATATCACTACACACCACTAGAATGGCTACAATTAAAAAGACCAGGAGTGCTGGAGTGACGTCAGCATCATGGTGGAGTGAGCTTTCCCGTAAACTCTTCCCCCGATAAGATACAACAAAAGGAACAGTCACAGACCAACAACAGACTCCTAGACAGTGAAAAGCAAGATCAGAAAGATCCAGAGTGCCGCACATCTGAGAGTGGAACATGCTGGGCCCCCAAAGGAAGTGAAGAGAGGTAAGGAGAACTCCTCTCTCTCCCCATCAGATCAGCGATCCTGGTCCACGTGGCTCCCAAAGAGGGAGGAGGGGCGGCCCTCTGCGGGGAAACCATAGCTCTTCAGGCTCTCTCAGCCAGTGGGAAACTCCCACACGGAGGACTCAGAACTGCTACAAGGGTACCATCAACATCTAAGCACCCCAGGAGAGTGGATAACGAGGGGCAAGCAAGAAGCCCCCCACGCCAGGGACCCAGCAGGCAAAAGAGAGAGCCCCACCCTCTGCAAGCCGGACACAGCAGCTCAGCCGATCAGACCAGACCAAGCAGCTGGCGGATAGAAGCAACCAGCCAGGGCAGAGTGCAGGGGGCTCAGATTACACAGTGGCGGCAGGTGGAAATTGCAACCAGATATTTCCAGGAAAAACAAAGCCAATACAGGAACCACAATGTAAAGGTACATGAAATCACCAGACTGGAAGGAAAATGACAAGCACCCAGAAACCAACCCTGAAGACACAGAAATCCGTAACCTAAATGACAGAGATTTCAAAATAGCTATCATAAAAAAACTCAACGAAATACGAGACAACACAGACAAACAATTCAATGAGATTAGGAGTTTCTTCACAAAAGAGATTGAAATCACAAAGAAAAACCAATCAGTACTGATGGAGATGAAGAACACAATGGAGGAGATAAAGGAGAATCTGGAATCTTTAAAGAACAGAGCTGACAATATGGAGGAAAAAATTAGCATTATAGAGGATAGGAATACAGATATGCTCCAGATGGAAGAGGAGAGAGAACTAAGACTAAAAAGAAATGAAGAAAGTCTCCGAGAAATATCTGACTCTATTAGGAAATGTAACATAATAATTATATGTATTCTTGAGGGAAAAGAGAGGGAAAGAGAACAGAGAGTCTATTCAAGGAAATAATAGCTGAGAACTTCCCAAATCTGGGGAAGGAGCAGGAAATACCAGTAAGCGAAGCCAACAGATCACCTAAATATGTCAACAGGCAAAGGCCCACTCCACTACATCTAGTGGTAAGGCTGGCCAAAGTCAATGACAAAGAAACAATATTAAGGGCAGCTAGATAAGAACAAAAAATAATGTACAAAGGAACTCCCATCAGGCTCTCAGCAGAATTCTCAACAGAAACTTTACAGGCTAGGAGAGACTGGAATGATATATTCAAAATACTGAAAGACAAAAACTTTCAGCCAAGAATATTCTATCCAGCAAAAATATTCTTCAAATATGATGGAGAAATAGTAACTTTCCCAGATAAACAAAAGCTAAGGGAGTTCATGACCATGAGACCCCCACTACAAGAAATACTCAAGAAGGCCCTCAGGCCTGAATAAAAGAAAAGAAAGGGAATACAAAGCTTGGAGCCAGGAGAAAAATAGGTAGACAAAATCAGAAAAATAGTAAATCTTTACCGGCATAGGTTAGCAACCACTTAAATACCAAAATCAAAGATCAAAGGAAGGAATTCACCAAAAATAAATACAAACTCATCATTGTAAACACACACCCACAACACAAGATAGAATAAGGTATAACAAGAACAACTTAGAAGGGGAAGAGGAAAGTGATTGAATTGACTTAGTATAAGGAAATAAGAGGCCATCAGATAATGGACTATCTCATACACAAGATTTTTTATACAAACCTCAAGCTGAGCACCAAACAAATAATCAAAACAAAATCACATGTGATAAACAAAGAGAAAACTAGAAGAGTCATAAGACAGAACAACCAAACTGAATTGCAGTCCAAAACAAATGGGACAAGAAACAAAGGAAATGCAAAAGAATTGGAAAATAAGTGACAAAACAGCAATATTAAGCCCACATATATCAATAATTACCCTAAATGTAAATGGATTGAACTCTCCAATCAAAAGATACAGAGTGGCAGGATGGATTAAAAAGCAAGACCAGACAATATGCTGCCTCCAGGAAACAAATCTCAGTTCTAAAGACAAGCACAGGCTCAGAGTGAAAGGATGGAAGACAATACTCCAAGCTAATGGCAAACAAAAGAAAGCAGGTGTTGCCACACTCATATCAGACAAAGTAGACTTCAAGATAAAACAGGTTAAGAGAGACAAAGAAAGGAAACATATAATGATAAAAGGGACACTCCACCAAGAAGACATATCACTTATAAATATATATGCACCCAACATAGGAGCACCAATGTACATAAAGCAACTATTAACAAACCTAAAAGGAGACATTAACAACAACACAATAATAGTAGGGGATCTTAATACCCCACTTACATCAATGGATAGATCATCCAGACAAAAAGTCAATAAAGAAATAGTGGACTTAAATGAAAAACTGGACGAGATGGACCTAGTAGACATATACAGAGCACTCCATCCAAAAACAGCTGACTACACATCCTTCTCAAGCACGCATGGAACATTCTCAAGGATAGACCATATGTTGGGAAACAAAGCAAGCCTCAATAAATTTAAGAAAATTGAATTCATAACAAGCATCTTTTCAGATCATAATGCTATGAAACTGGAAATCAACCATGATAAAAAAAAAAAACTAGGAAAGTGACAAAAATGTGGATATTAAACAACATGCTACTAAACACCCAATGGATCATTGATGAAATTAAGGGAGAAATCAAAAACTATCTGGAAACAAATGAAAATGAAAATATGCCATACCAAACCATATGGGATGCAGCAAAAGTGGTCCTGAGAGGGAAACTCATAGTGATACAAGCCCACCTTAACAAACAAGAAAAAGCCCAAATAAGCAACCTTAAATTACACCTAACAGAACTAGAAAAAGAGGAACAAACAAAGCCCAAAGTCAGCAGAAGGAGAGAAATAATAAAAATCAGAGCAGAAATAAATGAAATTGAGACCAAAAAACAGTAGAAAGGATTAATGAAACAAAAACTTCGTTCTTTGAGAAGATAAACAAAATTGACAAACCCTTAGGCAGACTTACCGAGAAAAAAAGAGAAGAGGCTCAAGTAAATAAAATTAGAAATGAAATAAGAGAAATTACAACAGATACCACGGAAATACAAAGGATTATAAGAGAATACTATGAGAAATTATATGCCAAAAAATTGGAAAATCTAGAAGAAATGGATAAATTCTTAGACTCATACAACCTCCCAAAACTGAACCAAGAAGAAATGGAGAATCTGAATAGACCAATCACAAGTAAAGAGATTGAAACAGTAATCAAAAACCTCCCAAAAAATAAAAGTCCAGGACCAGATGGCTTCTCCAGTGAATTTTACCAAACATTCAAAGAAGATTTAACACCCATCCTTCTCAAACTATTCCAAAAAATAGAGGGAGGTGGAACACTTCCTAAATCATTCTATGAGGCCAACATCACCCTGATACCAAAGCCAGACAAAGACAATACAAAGAAGGAAAATTACAGGCCAATATTGCTGATGAATGTCGATGCAAAAATCCTCAACAAAATATTGGCAAACCAAATACAGCAATACATCAAAAGGGTCATACACCATGATCAAGTGGGATTTATACCCGGGATGCAGAGATGGTTCAACATCCGCAAATCAATCAACGTGATACACTACATCAACAAAACAAAGAATAAAAACCACACGGTCATCTCAATAGACGCAGAGAAGGCATGTGACAAGATACAACATCCATTTATGATAAAAACTCTCAACAAAATGGGTATAGAGGGAAAGTACTTCAACATAATAAAGGCTTTTTATCACAAACCCACAGCCAACATCATACTCAACGGGGAAAGACTGAAAGCCATTCCTCTGAAAACAGGAACGAGGCAGGGCTGCCCACTCTCACCACTCCTATTCAACATAGTACTGGAGGTTTTGGCCAGAGCAATTAGGCAAGAAAAAGGAATAAAAGGAATCCAAATAGGCAATGCAGAAGTGAAACTCTCACTATTTGCAGATGACATGATATTATATATAGAAAACCCTAAAGAATCTGTTGGAAAACTATTAGAAATAATCAACAACTACAGCAAAGTTGCAGGGTACAAAATCAATCTACAAAAATCAGTTACATTCCTGTATGCTAATAACGAACTAACAGAAAGAGAGCTCAAAAAGATAATACCATTTACAATTGCATCAAAAAGAATAAAATATCTAGGAAGAAATCTTACCAAGGAGGTGAAAGACCTACACAATGAAAACTACAAGACATTATTGAAAGAAATTGATGATGACATAAAGAAACAGAAAGACATCCCATGCACATGGATTGGAAAAATAAACATAGGTAAAAGGTCTATATTACCTAAAGCAATCTACAGATTCAATGCAATCCCAATGACGTTCTTCACGGAAATAGAAAAAGGAATACTAAAATTCATATGGGGCAACAAAAGACCCCAAATAGCTAAAGCAATCCTAAGAAAAAAGAACAAAGCTGGAGGCATCACAACCCCTGACTTCAAAACATACTACAAAGCAATAGTAATCAACACAGCATGGTATTGGTACAAAAACAGACACACAGATCGATGGAACAGAATTGAAAGCCCAGAAATAAAACCACACATATATGGACAGCTAATTTTTGACAAAGGAGCTAAAAACGTACAATGGAGAAAGGAAAGTCTCTTCAATAAATGGTGTTGTGAAAACTGAACAGCCATACACAAAAGAATGAAAGTGGACCATCTGCTATCACTATTCACAAAAATTAACTCAAAATTCATCAAAGACCTGAAGGTGAGACCTGAAACTATAAAACTCATAGAAGAAAATATAGGCAACACACTATTTAACATTGGTCATAAAGGAATCTTTTCGGATGACATGCCTACCCAGACTAGGGAAACTAAAGAAAAAATAAGCAAGTGGGACTTTATCAGATTAAAGAGCTTCTATAAGACAAACGAAACCAGAATCAAGACGAACAGACAACCCACCAGGTGGGAGAGAATATTTGCAAAACATATATCTGACAAGGGGTTGATCTCCATAATATGTAAAGAACACACACAACTGAACAAAAAAAAACAAACAACCCGATCAAAAAATGGGCAGAGGAAATGAACAGACACTTCTCCAAAGAAGATATACAGATGGCCAATAGGCACATGAAAAGATGTTCAACATCACTAATCATCAGGGAAATGCAAATCAAAACAACACTAAGATATCACCTCACGCCTGTTAGAATGGCTATGATCACCAAGACAAAAAACAACAAACATTGGAGAGGATGTGGAAAAACAGGAACCCTCATACACAGCTGGTGGGAATGCAAACTAGTGCAGCCTCTATGGACAACAGTATGGAGATCCTCAAAGAATTAAAAATAGAGATGCCCTATGATCCAGCTATCACACTACAGGGAATCTATCCAAGGAAACTGAAATCAACAATCCAAAGAGGCTTATGCACCCCTATGTTCATTGCAGCATTATTCACTATAGCCAAGAAGCAGAATCAACCTAAGTGTCCCTCCACTGATAATTGGATCAAGAAGATGTGGTATATATATGTACAATGGAATACTACTCAGCCATAAAAAAAGACAAAATAGTCCCATTTGCAACAACATGGATGGGCCTGGAGGGTTTTATGTTAACTGAAGTAAGCCAGAAAGAGAAACACAAACACTGGATGATCTCACTCATATGAGGAATATAAACCAACACATGGACAGAGAAAACTGTATTGCGGTTTAGCAGGGGCAATGGGGGTAGGGGGTGGGCAGAAGGGATGAAGGGAGACATATATATGGTGATGGACAAACAAAAATATAAAACCCAAAATTTCACTTTATAAACTATTAAAACATCAAAAAAAAAAAAAAAAAGGACCTCAATACCAAGTGTTGACAAGAGTGTCACGCAATGGTAAATCCCATACACTGACAGTGAGAGTGGAAATTGGTACAAACATTTCGGAAATATGTTTCATGTTATCTACTAAATCTGGACATACACATATTCTATGACCCAGTTACTTCCTCCTAGGCATATACCCAACAGGAATATGTACAAATGTGCACCAGAAGATACACACATGGGTTTTCATAGCAGAATTAATGATAATGACAAAAAATCAGGAGGAAAAAAATCCCAAATGTTCATCAGGTGTGAAAAAGATAAAACAGTGTGGCATTTCTAAATGGATATGACACATTCTTGCAAGCTGCATACAACATAGATGAATCTCAAGGACATATTATTGAGGGAAAGAAGGCATTTATACAAAGTTCAAAAACAGGCAGAACATAGGGTGTTAAAAGGCAGTCGTGATGCTGGGGGAGGAGAGTAGTGATGGGGACGGAGGGAATAATGATTGGCAGGTTTGTTCTGTTGGTAGTGTTTACATCTTCACTTTGTTTGTGGTTACAAAAGCAGGCATAAGTTTTTATTTTATAATAATTTGTTAAGCTGTATACTTAAGATTTGTGCATGGTTTTCTATGTTTATTATATACACTTTTTTTCAAAAGGAGGAATAGGGAATTCTTCCTTTTATCAAATTAAGAGAGTATCAAAACATTCTCTTCATATAGACTTTGCTGCCCCTTCCAAGCTCTCTCTGACAGACTTTTTTTGGCTTAATTTCTGTTTTGCCACTGCTCATGAACATCTCGATAATCTTCATCTTGTCTAATTTATCATTTTTGTAGGGCCCTTCTCCTTGAAGAAATAATTGAAGAGATGAGGAGGAGAGAACAAGTGTAATTTTGATTCTAGATACATAATTGTCTTGCAGAGAGAACTGTACTGAACAAGAAGAGGAGGAACCTCTTCTACTCTGGGAGGTTTATGGCAAAGCAGCTCCAAGTTCAAATGGTGATTTCAATTGGCTACAAACGTCATCCTGGTTTTACTTTCTGAATGTCCCTCCGCCTCTGAAAAACCTCATGAACCAGAAGAAACTGGTACAGGAATCGGAAGTAGCTCTCTGTACCACAGAAAGTTGGTGGCAGAGGACGCGGGCAAAAACAATCTCCACAGAGGGGTGAAGTGAAAAAGAGCTTCAAATAACAAAGAAAAAGGTGCCAGCAAAGGGCCGGAGCATTAATCCTTGCAATGCAGGTGTACATCAGGCCGGGCGAAGAAAACAGATTTCCTTGGGAGAGACAGGGTTATGTGAATTTTCCTGGTTTTGTGATAAAACTCTAATAAATTAGGGGAAATGAAACAAAATAAGGGACGATGTCTTACAAAGGAAGAGTTTTTAACCCATTCATACGTGGGCTTCTGCAGTGATTATCAGCAGACCCTCAGGAGAAGGCGTAGAGGAGAAACTTCTTGAGGTGACTGGAAGAGACGTGTTAGGAAGCACCTCATGAAGACAAGAGCAAGAACTGGGAAGAGGACAAAGGGAAGAAACCAGAAAGAAGAATCCCCTTTTTATTACTCTGCATCCATCCCCTTTCTTCCGATTTCCTAGCCGGGGCCTCTATTTTCACCTCTGCAGCCAGGGGAGCGTCTGGGCAGGACGTCTCTCCCCTCTGCCCGCTCCACTTCCCCTCCAACATCCCCGCCTGTTCTGCCCAGGGCAGAACTGCAGGCCGCGCTCTGCCCACGGACCCCCTGAATTAAGTGCAAACGCTACCCCGTGGCCTTCAAGAGCCTCCACAGGACACCTCAAACTGATTTTTCCACTCTCAGTCCCCTTCACTCCTAACACTCAGCCTGTCCACAATTTGAAATTCCTTCTATCTGCTCCTGGCAAACGTGTCCATGCTCCTGGCTCTGTTCGTGCTGGTCCCTCCGTCTGGAGCTGTGCTGGCCGTTATGGTAGCCGTTAACCACATGCGGCCCGTTCAGCACTTGACTAGTCCAAAGAACTGCAGTACGAATGTAGAAATATGCATCACATTTTGAAGACGGTATGAAAAAGAAGAATTATGTCAATACTTTTATATTGATTACATGTTGAAATGATAATATTTGGATCTGTTATCTTAAAATATACTATTAAAATTAACTTCACTTGTTTCTTTTTACTCTTTTAATGTGGCTACTAGAAAATTTTAAATTGCTTATGTGGCTTGCATTATGTTTGTATTGGGCAGTGCTGATCTAGAATGCCCCCCACCATGTCACCTTCACTACAGTCCCCTCTGCCTGTGGAGCTCACACCACGTCTTTAGGCACACTGCCTGCACTAAGTGTGTTGAGTGCCTCTTTATCCTCCGATCAGCTGTAACTTCTTTTTCCCTTGAGAGTCACCATAGCCACCATGGTTGGCACCACGTACCTATCTGAAGGTACTGGCTTGGTCTACTTCATGTTCTAACTGTGATATACAGGAAAAAGCACAGGTTTGAATGCCATCCACCCATTTTATTAGCTGTGTGTATCTTGGGCACATTACTTAGCCTCTCTGAACCTCAGTCTCGTCCTCTATAAGATGAAGATGATAATAACCCATCTTAAATGTGTACTGTGAGGATTATTCAGAGATTGGCACATAGTAAGTGCTCAACATATGGTAACTAACACTACTGTTACTACTGCCACTGCTATTATTTTTATTCCATTAGATTATGAACACTCTCAGCATGGAGGGTCAGAGATCACTGGATGTGGGAAGGTGAGGAGTCCCTCTGTCACACCTGGGGAGGTCAGCTCTACACGAGTGTGCAAGTCACCCCGGAGGGCCAGGCCCCCGTGACCAGACTCCTGGGACGACCTCCATCCCCTGAGTGCAGTGGACCATCTCTATTCTGACTGACCTCTGTGACTCCTTGCATTGGCCTTTGTGCTGTGAGCCGTGGATCATTCAGGCTAATCCAAGGATCCTTTTCAAAGAGAAACACCCCGAGGAATTACTCAGTGACTGACTTTACTGGGCATCTGAAAGTGGAACAGCTGAGAGATGCCTTTGCTTTGTCCAAACTCCTTGTGCAGAACCCATGAGATGGCTCAGGGTCTGTTCAGAGCTGGCATGCAAAGGTCAAGAGGCCAGAGGGAATAAAACCCACGGAAGAAGCAGAATAACCAGAAAGGCTGGCCCTTATTCGTTCTTTTTTTAGTTTAGATTAATCTATAGAAAGAATACATTCACTTGTGGAAAATTGGAAAACCACACAAAGAAAAAAGAAAAAAAACACCCTTAGTTTTGCAAGTCAAACATAATCACTATTAAAATGTTGGTATATTTCCTGTTATTATTTTTTTCTCTACATACTTTTACATAGCTGCCTTGTATGTACAATTTTATGTCCTCCTTTTGAATATAACTGGGTGCTTTTTATTTTCTAATAATATATATTCATTATACAAAAAATCATAAATGTGAATAAAGCAAAAGAAAAGTTAAAAATTTAGTAACACATTAAATTCTTTCAAACAAATAAAGTGCACTAAATTATGAAAATGTCTAATAATCCTATCTCCCAGATGTCTTTTTTTCATGGGGAAAAAACTCAGGCACAAACAGTTCTAAAGGTACAAAGGGAAAAGGGAAAGAATTTTCCTCCTTACTGCGTCCTCACTCCTGTCAGCATTCTTTCCTAGGGTAACTACTAATAATAGATGAGCAAATGTGCCCAGAGAAAATAATTATATGCATTTATCAACATACATGTGTATATTTTTCTATTAACTAATGAAACAAATGATAATACCATATCCATTGTTATGTGTCTTGCTCTTTTCATTAAATATGTCTGGGATATAGGTCCATATCAGCTGATCTTCCTTTTTAATGGCTATATAGTATTTCATTTTGTCTATACTATACTATTACTTAACTGATTCCCTACTGATGGATATTTAATTTGTCTTTTTTACTATGACAGTACTACAATGAACACTCATAAATGTTCATATAATATAAATTTATGATGTATATACACACACATATACACATACTTCAGCATGAATACCCATAGATAAATTCCTAGCAGTGGTACTGCAAATTAAAGGGACAATTCCATTGTTTGAAATCTTAAATTTTGAAACATATTGCCAATTTCTGCACGGTCTTTCCCTGTGAGCTAGTTTGGGCTCTCCCACAGCGTGGCAGGTGCAGGGCAATTGGACCACTACATGGTGGCAGACAGCTTCAAGGGCAAGATTTCCAGCTAACAGGGTAGGAGCTGCATTATCTTTCTCGACCCAGCCTCAGAAATTACACAACATGGCTTCTACTGCAGAATTCTGCCCCGATTCAAGAGGAGGGACGCAGACCCCAGCTGTTGATGGGTAGAGAGTCAGAGCCACACTGCAGATTATCACATGGGATGGGGGATATTGTTCCAGCCATTTTTGAAAAAACAGTCTTCCCCACTCTCTAAAAAGCTTGCAGAAATTTATATTTCCATTGAGTGTATATTAGAATACCATTTCTCCACGCCCTTTGCAAATCTTTTAGTGAAAAGTGGTTACCTTGTTGTTAGTTTGAGTTTCATTTCTTAGTAACATTGAGCAGATTTTCATATCTTTACTGGCCCTTAAATTTCTTTTCCTGGTGTCTGGCTATTTTAAAGTTTTCTATTAATTTTAGGGGCTGTTTCTACATGAAGGAAATAATTCCTTTCTTGTGTGTGGTGACTGGTGTTGATACAGCTCTTCCTCTTTGACTTTGTGTTTTGGCCACACAGAAACGTATAACTTGTTTATAGTCAGATTTATCAACGTTTTCTGTTATAGTTCTAGGATTTTATACCTTGTTGAGAAAGGTCTTCCTTACTCCAAAATTATTTTTAAAATACGCAAATTTGCTTCACGATTTGGGTCATTTTATCAAATAATCTGCTCCACATAATGTGATGTGGGCGATATAATGTTTAACCGTCCTCAGTTTCCTGAAAATAACCTGTCTTGGTCAATATATACTATTTTTTTGTGCTGTTGGATTCTAGTTACTAATAATTTTTCCCAGATTGAAGCTTTTCTCCACTGCCAGATTTCCCCAAAATTTCTCATTTCTTGGGACTATAACTTGGATTCCCCAAAATGTGGAGTCTTTTCTTTCATTATTATTTCTTACATGTATTACTTCATTTCTGAATTGGTCTAATTCTGATTTATGTTGTTTTATATCATTTCTTAATATTTTTAAATTCCTTTGTAACACTATGTTAAAATTTTAGTCTGTATTCTGTTGAATGCATTCCTGGTATATTTTCATTATCTGTAGAGATATTATTCTGCTCCTTACTTGCCTTTTTCTAATAATAACTTTGTATAAGACTTAACCCTAATACTATGCTGATGTTTGATTTTATAGGAGCTTATTCGCCTGACTTCTAGAAGTGGTCAGTGGTTCTTTTAACTTCACGGAGCTCCCTCTTCTGTTGCTTTGGTGAATTGTTCAAAACTGTGGTAGCTTGCATTCTGAGTTGTCCACCTCACACTGGTCTGGCCTTCTTTTCTTGTCTCTGTTGTTTCTATCCTGCTCAAACTTGAGTCTCCTTCTAGCAGTTCCTCCCCTTTCCCAAAAGGGAGCGGTGCCTGGTGGGTGTGAAAATTGCTCATATCCTAGACTATTTCAGTGCCTTTCAGAACTTACTGTGGCCCCTCACGCTCACCAGCTATTGCTCTGGGCAAAATCCCTTCCAGCTTCAGCTGCTGTTCTCCAACTAGCCTGGATGGCTGTCCAGTAAACACCTCTCGGCTGTGCTGGGGTTCTCAGGTCCGTTGCTTTCCTCTGCTTTCTCCCACACGGACGATACTACCAGGCAGGTCTTGTGGCAATGGGTGGTTTGTCCCCATCTGTTTGCATTTTGTGGTTCTGTCACCCAGTTTTTACGTTACATGGGGTTTTGGTTTCTTCTACTTGCAGTGTCTCTTTTGGTGTAGGGACTCAGGGAAATTCAAAACTACACTGCCACCACTGCCGCCTTCCCAGAATCTCGTCCCCGTATTCGTGGATTGTTTGCTGCGTCTTCTCAACTCTCAATACTCTTCACTCATTTCAGTTAACGACGCTGCTCTCTCTCCCCCTCCCCCAGTCTAGAAGGAAAGATAAATTGCTTCCTCTCCACCCCGTGTAGGAGGCATTGTATCAGCGCAGTTCAAGCACGAGTAGTTTGTTAGGAACACCTCAGAGGTCACCAATAGATAGGCCCTTCTGGGGAGAGCTGATTACATACAGCCAGTGAAGAAGAAGGACGAGGAATGGAGGGACATTTGGGAGATAGGTTGAGCATATTGTAAAGATCAGAAGACAGGAAATCTATTGACGAGGGGAAACCTGGAGTTCAGGGTTGCTCCAGTTTCATAAATCCACATTTACCCAGACACTCCCAGACTCTGCTTCGATTTGGTACAATAGAAGTAATGTCCCTCAACATGAAGCATATATTGAAATTATCATAACCTATAGAACCAAGAGAACTGATGCAGCTATCTGTAAAATGATGCAGAATTTCCTCAAGCATTTGAATCTGGTGTTGTCAGGAAATGAGAGACTTGACATAAATAAGTTTATTCTTCTCCACCACTATCCTCCTGGTCTAACATATTGGTAAGTCCCCTAACTGTGCTGCCTGCGGCCATCTGCCCTCCCTCCATTACTTATTGCTTACTGTAGAGAGAGTATTTTTTTTCCAAAACCTATTCAAGTTATTCCACTCCAGTCTAAAAGCCTTTCATGACATCTATGGCTCTTAGGATAAAGCAAACCTTCTTAACATGGCCTCAGAATCCCTGAGCTATCTGGCTGCCACTTGCCCTCTGGCCCCATCTCAGACCACTCTCTGACTTCAAGGTTGCAATGGCCTTTGGTCCTGTCCTCTGCCCTTACCACACATCCTCCCACCACAGGGTCTTTGCACATGCAGTCCCATCTCACCTTCCTTCTGATTCCAGCTCCAGTGTCACTCCCTGAGGCCAGTCTTCTCTGACCTCTCCTGCTACATTATGTTCCCTATGCTACATATGGAACCCACAGAACCACGAACCTCTCCTCTGTACCACTTGTCACCGTTGCATTTTACTTTTCTGTATTTCTTTGATTAATGCTCTTCTCTCCAAAGTAACTGTATGATCCATGAGAGCAGGGATTACAATCTGCAGCAGCTCATGCTATAGTTCTTTGCACACAGTGGGGATTCACTAAATTCACGTTGAAAGATAACGTGTTTTCTGAAAACTAAAAATAACTATTTGAAATATAATTATTATAACTTATTTTTGTATTGAAATCTTTAAAAATGTATGACTTGTCTCCTCGCCTATATAAACAGGATATAAAAATCATAATTTTACTTCTTACTGATTCCTCTCTTATGAAAATCGGTTACTACACTCTAAAAAAAATGGCTTCAGAACTATTGAGATAGGACCATTTGTCTTAACAGTAACATCCCCTGATTGCTTGATCTCTTTTACTCCCATTTTCCTTCTAGATCTCCTTGTAATATGTGGTATCTATTTGCACAGGAATGGAAAATGAGACATTTAGATTTGTTAGAAATATGTACAAAATAAGAATACATTGGCCCTCAATAATGGTCACAAGGCCTGCTATAAAGGCATCCACGAGCTTTTGTGCATGGCCTGTGTAACTCTCATTTTGTCTGCTTACAGATATTGCTTAATCCCTAGTTATCAATTATCTTCGAGATAGTTGCAATTGCCAGATAAAGCAACAAATAAGACTGATAAAGCTATGTCATTCTTGCTTGATATGGTTAAAGGCAATGCAAAAAACTTCAGATTAATTTAGTTGAACATTATTCTATTTTAGATACAAAAAGGTACTTGTCTTTTTTAACATCATAAATTGTATATATTTACTGTTTTGTGATAGCGTAATCGGGAATTAAATCTAATTCTTATGAAAAAGAAAATTCTCATACAAAGACCCCCCCACCCCCAAAAAATCTCATAATACTAAAACAGAAAAATAAAAAATACTTTGCCAAATGAAAGAACCCTGTAATAGTAGAGTCCTAAATGATTTGGCTTATTTTTTTCCTTTGGTATTGAACAATTCATGGAAACCTGACAAAACATTAGAAATCCTCAGAGTTTGTATATCTTTTTCCCTAGCTTATATAAAATAAAATAGGAGCTTAAAGAAAAAGAGTTTTAAAGACTACTAATGATTTCAATGGCATAGGAAAACAGAAAGGGAGAATTGAAAGTGGGAAATTCCTCTGAACTAGAAAGAGTGGAGGACCATCCCGTATAAACAGCCCACACTCATGGAGGAAGGACACTCGTCCTCAAGCTCTTGAAGCCTCTACTCCAGCATCGAGGTGGTAGAAGGCAACGCCGTTCCTGTTTTCATCATGACCAACAGGTGTATCCTCCAGATGGCTCTCCTGCTGTGTTTCTGCACCGTGGCTCTTTCCAGGAACTACAACTTGCTTCGGTCCCAACTAAGCAGCAGCAATTCGGCATGTCAGAATCTCCTGCGGCAGTTGAATGGGACCTATTGCCGCGAGGACAGAATGAACTTCGAGGTCCCCGAGGAGATTGAGCAACCACAGCAGTTGCAGAAGGAGGACGCCGTGTTGGTCATCTATGAGATGCTCCGGCAGACCTTAAGTGTTTTCAGAAGAAATTTCGCTAGCACTGGCTGGAATGAGACCGTCGTCGAGAGGCTCCATGCAGAAGTCCACCTGCAGATGGACCGTCTGGAGACAAACGTGGCTGAAATAACGGAGAAGGAAAACTTCACCTGGGAAAACACGCCCGTTCCGCACGTGAGGAAATATTACGCACGGATCGTGCAGTACCTGAAGGCCAAGAAGTACAGCCGCTGTGCCTGGACAACAGTCCAAGCGGAAATCCTCAGGAACTTTTCCTTCCTTACCGGACTCCTAGATTACCTCCAAAGCTGAAGGTCTCCCGGCCTGTGCCTCTGAGAACGGACAATGCTGACGGTGATTTCAGGCGTTCTTCCACCAGCAGAGGCGCTTTCAGTGACTGACAGCTAATGCACTGCGTTCGAAAGGACAGTTAAAGACTCGAAAATTTTTTACTAACTTATGAATTAAGTTATTTATTTATTTATTTAAACCTTTACCTTGGAAAATAAATTATGAAACAACAGTAAACATGGCCCGTTTTAATTTCAACTTGACATATAACCACCCATGTTAAAAATCGCAGAGTATCTATCAGACGTTCTTTGTAAAATGTGCCTGCAAACTAGTATAGTTTCTGGCCCCTGCCTTCAAGGCATTTAAAATCCAAGGAAGCCACGTGCAAAATACAAGGTAAGAGATGATAAGAGGACCTGAACCTTATAGGAGAATAAATGCGGCCTGAGCCACTGTAAAATGGAAGAGACAGGCAGGAGGCTCTGGAACTAGAACGACAGGTGCCTGCTGCTTCTACTCTGTGCCCCACACTCTCTGGCCCTAAAGTTAGAATTTGACTGGCTGTCAGGGTAACCAGAGGAATATTTCAGCTCTTGTGTTTGCCTAAGCTCATCCCTATTATCTGCAGGATGCTCTGCCTCCCCCTCGTACCCCCAGACCCTACAGGATTTTAAAATGTTTATGTGCCCCCTAAGCCTAAGGGTGAGAAGTCCCAGGCACTTCTGTGACACTGTTAAGTAGCAGTCCCTTTATAGTACTCTTCATGGGACAACCAAGATGTATGGGTGTCTTGGGGGAGCTGGCATTTCTGTCTCTTTCCAGGGCACAGACACCAGAGGGAGAAGAAAATTTGTCTACTATGCAAATCCCTATGCTCATTTTATAATTTAGATCATTTACTTGTCAGTGATATAAACAGTTTAATTGAATCATGAAAAATAATGAATAATAAAATTTACTTGGCTATGTAAAAAAATCGATCCATTTGATAATCTCTATCCTCATATAGACAGGCTGACTTTTTACCAGTGTCATCTAAAGATTATCAGATCATTTGAAGTCTAGGTTTTCAAGGGATGGAAAATTATGTCACAACTATTTACAGTTCACATGCATTCTGGGGATTTTGTCCATACTGGACAAGGGCAGGATAGCTGCAGGATTGATAATTTGGGGGACATAGATGACTGCCCACCTCAAAAGTAATGTGGTAAATTGTCTGGTTGCTGTGAGCTGTGTGAATCAGGGAGTGTGTGAGTTTAGATGTGTGGCTCTATGTATGACACCAGGCTAGTTGTTTTCTATTATGAAAAAGCAGAGGGCAAATCAGAGATGAGGTCATACTTGTGAGTTTAATACAGCGCTAGGCAGAGGCTGAAAATCGTGCTGCTCTTGCAGATTGAATTCCCAGAGCCACAGGCACCTTAAAGGAAATAGAATCCTAGTGGTTTTAGCAATGGACTCAGTAGGCATTATTGACACCAGTAAGAGTAGAGTGGAAATATTAGCCATGTCTACTATAATCCTAGTCACTGTGGCCGTGATTAGGCAAAATAGCTTGGACATTCATGAACACCTTCCAGTAGGAAGAGGAAATCTAAGAAACTGCTCTAGTAAAAATTATTTCTTGAGTGATTATACTGGGCCTGGTGCTGAGGATAACACAGTGAATAAGACAAAGTCCAGTTACTAAAGAGCTGATTTGCCGAAGATGGTCTCATACCTACTTTCTTAGTCCAGTTTGGGCTGCTGTAACAAAACACCACAGACTGGGTAGCTTAAAAAAACACAAACTTACGATCACACTAGTGGAGGCTGGAAGTCCAAGATCACGGCTCCAGCGTGTTCGTGTGAGGGCCCAGTTCTGGCTTGCAGACTCTTCCCTGCTCCCTCACAAGCTGGAAGGAGCAGGGATCTCTCTGGAGTCTTTTTTCTTAGGGCAGTAATTCCATTCATGAGGGCTGGGCTGTCATGACCTAAACACCAGCCAAAGGCCCAACCTCCTATTACCATCACATCACACATTAGGATTTCAAGTCATGAATTTGGGGGGGACACGGACATTCAGACTATAGCACCTACCATTTAAAGAGTAGGAAGCTAGAAGGCCTGAGGGAACTTAATCCTATGCAAAAAAAAAAAGGAGGAAAGCAAGGTTCAGGATCAGAGCTGAAAGCGAATTCTTCATGTGACAATAATCTATATTTACGCAGTTTTGAATTAAGGACAAAGATGTTTTCCTTTTGTTTGAAAAGAATAGAATTGAATTGGAACCTCTGAAAGTTCTTTGGGAAATTTGAGATTTGAAATTTAATGCAAAAACACAAAGAAATTGATGATGTTTCTAAATTGCCTGTTCTCATTGAGGATGATATCGCTACCAACAGTGCAAAAATTAGTTCTAGGGGTGTGAACAAATCTTAGATATTACCGTAATTTCTGGTGCTCCAAAGCTCAACATTATCCAAAGAAATCTTATGCTTCAGTTCATTTTTTTCGTTGGGTTTTCTTGTGTATCATATAACAAGCATTGACATTGAGTTCATGGAAGATACACAAAATGTGTGCAAGATCAGTGTTGTAAAACCTATGATGAATGGGTGGCTCATGGGAGGACTTTCCATCCGTCATTTGCTTGATCTCAAAGTCATACTGTGAGAGGTGGCCTTCACTTATTTATGAGCTGCCATTGGCTTTCTGTGGATGTTGCTTATGTTTGAGCCTCAGTGCTTCTGAGCGTGAGGTGGGGTTGAGAATTAAATGCAAATAGTTTATATTTTACTATTTAATCTATAAAGTGAAACAACCATTAACAATTATGTTGATAGCAGAAAAGAAAAGATATTGTCAGAGTATCTAGCAGCTAGTGAAGTTAAAATTCATTTTCTGACATGAAGCGAAAGTAAAAATTATGTATGTAAAAATACATGTTAAGAAAATAATTTGAATTTTCAATTGTTTTTAGCAGTTCTGAAAGATTTTTATATATATCATTATTGGTATTATAATGATGTATTCATGTAAAATTTTAATATGAATATGTAATTTGATACATTACTATTTAGATAAATTAATATATCGCATTAAAAGTCCCTCTGCAAACTTATTTATGAAGATAAATTAAATGTCAATAGCTTTCAAATTTGACTTTTATCTTAAAATTTTAGTTTATTCTTACTCTTGTACTGAATAGAAAGAGTAAAGTATGCACTCTCTTTTTCTATGTATAAAGTAGAGATGTAGAGAGAATACATAAACAGATATGCAGTGTTTCTGTGTTACTAAGTTTTCTTGAGGGGTTCAGTTAGGAAAAAACATAAAAAGACTCTGCAGGCAGGACGCGATGAAGAAAAAAAAATGGTTGAGAAACACTGCTCTAAACCCATGAAGAAAAATGCATAAAGGAAAGAAAAACAGTAGAAAGTAAGGGAAACATTCAGAAAATAGACACTCATGTGTGCCCTATTTAAGACACAGGCACAAAGGAAGGTCTACAGAGAACCCAGAGACAAGGGTCACAGGTCATCCACCTCAGCCAGGCCAGCATCATCTGCAAGATCCCCAACGGCCCTACCCTTTTCCTTCCTGACAGCCCTGGTGGTGCTCAGCTGCCACTCCATCTGCTCTCTGGGCTGTGACCTGCCTCACACCCACAGCCTGGGCAACACGAGGGTCTTGATGCTCCTGGAACAAATGAGGAGAATCCCCGCCTTCTCCTGCCTGAAGGACAGAAATGACTTTGGATTCCCCCAAGAGGTATTTGATGGCAACCAGTTCCAGAAGGCTCAAGCCATCTCTGTGGTCCACGAGATGATCCAGCAGATCTTCCACCTCTTCAGCACAGAGGGCTCGTCTGCTGCCTGGGATGAGACCCTCCTGGACAAATTCTACACTGGACTTGATCAGCAGCTGACTGACCTGGAAGCCTGTCTGACCCAGGAGGTGGGGGTGGAAGAGACTCCCCTGATGAACGAGGACTCCATGCTGGCTGTGAGGAGACACTTCCAAAGAAACACTCTGTATCTGCAAGAGAAGAAATACGGCCCTTGTGCCTGGGAGATTGTCTGAGCAGAAATCACCAGATCCTTCTCTTCATCAACAAACTTGCAAGAAAGGTTAAGGAGTAAGGAATGACATCTGGTTCAACAGGGAAATGATTCTCACTGACTAATAATATCACACTTCCACTTGTTCCATCATGTCAAAGACTCTCATCTCTGCTGCAATCATGACCTGAATTCAATCAAATTTGTCAAATGTTTTCAAGAGTACTAATGAATATTGTGTTTAACCCTGAGGACACTAGTCTCATACAGATGACCATGCTTATCTATTTATTTATCTATTTAAATATTTATTTATTTAATTATTTATAAGATTTAAATTTTGTTCATACAATATTGTGTGAAGCTTTACATGTGCTTTAATATAACAAAATGTGTTCTTTTTATTTAGTCAATTTATTATTTTCTTTGTTCATTAAATTTTTACTTGGAAAATGTCTTATATTTGCTTTTTCTTTAAAAAAGAAACACCACACTTGAATGTGCAACCTAGTTAAAGAATGGATGGCACAATTCCTTTACCCATCATTGTTATATTCAAGTAAGAAGTAAAAATGGACTTCCTCTAAGCCAGGTTGTATGTTGCCCTCAGGATGTTGAGGTGGACATAACAAATACAATTCCTGTTTGTTTTTTTTTTTAATTTTTTGTTTATTGCAGTTACATTGGTTTATAACATTGTATAAATTTCAGGTGTACATCATTACACTTCTATTTCTGCATAGATTACATCATGTTCACCACCCAAATACTAATTACAACCCATCACCACACACATGTGCCGAATTATCCGTTTCGCCCTCCTCCCTCCCCACTTCCCCTCTGGTAACCACCAATCCAATTTCTGTCTCTATGTGTTTGTTTATTGTTGTTGTTATCTACTATTTAATGAAGGAAATCATACGGTATTTGACCTTCTCCCTCTGACTTATTTCACTTTGCATAATACCCTCAATATCCATCCATGTTGTCACAAATGGCTGGATTTCATCGTTTCTTATGGCTGAGTAGTATTCCATTGTGTATATATACCACAGCTTCTTTATCCATTTACAATTCCTGCTTTCTTGTATGTTTGATTTTGTAGGGAAAGTAACCTAAAAACAATAATCAGTTGATTGATCATTAAATATCAATTATTTTTAAAACAGTACCAATTTATATTATTAATATAATAATAATTATTTAATTATTAATAATATAATTAATATTAGAAATTAATATCAGATTTAATGCTATAATGAGAAGAAGGGGAAAAAATGGAATTCTCAGCAGAAGCTGGATCGAGTCATGTCAGGATATAAGAACATAAGCAGTAGATAGTCTCTGTATTTGGCTGGAAGACATCTATGTGCAAATTTCCACTGCATATTTGAGTTTGCAATTTACAAGCAATTCCATGAATTGTAGAGCATGGGAAGGGAAGTGGTCAGATGGGAAGAGAGTATAGAATGAGAAAAGGACTTAAAATTGACTTCTTGGACCTTCAACATTCAAAGGGAGGAAAGAGCCACAAGGGAAACATGTGGAATGGCCATATGTTAACAGGATGAGAGAGCAGCGAGAAGACTGTGTTTAAGGACTGAAACTGCTTAGAAGACCCAATGTGTTCATGAAAAATGTGGATGGAAACTGCCCCCCACACTGGGAAGGTAGATGGCACTGGTGACCTCAGGGAGAGCTGGTTTGGTGGAATAAGTTACCAAAAACCATACTGGAATAGGAGGAAGGGTGAACAGGAGAAGTTAGTGACAACATATAGAAAATGATTTTGAGAGGTTTGCCTTCTGAAGCGGAGGAGAGAAATAGGATGGGACCAAGAAAAGAGTGTAGATGATTTTTTCTCTGCATTGTTGTGCCTTTTTTGAAATGTTTTTGCCTCTGGAGAGATTTCATATATTGACAAATCATATTAATATGTTTAATGTCTTATTTACTTTAAATCATGACAAATTTAATTATTACAATGATAACTTATCATTATTTTGATTAGTACCATGTTGAAGGTCACTAAGCTGCTCTGTGGACTGAAACCATCCACCACATGGGGAAACAGATGGAACTGACCTCCGTGAGACCTGGTTTGGTGGAATTAATGAGCAGAACCACATCGGAGTAGTAGAAGGGTGATAAGAGAAGAACTCTCATTGTCATTTATTTCACCTGGGGATTCACTTTACTTCTTACATCCTATTCAGACCAACATTTGTTTTCCTTTTGCCTCAGTGCATCGAAATGCAGGGATAGCTTTCTAAGAAAGTTGAGTGGAGAAAGAAAAAAATGGCCCTTTATATTTCCATTTTTACTTCCCTATTTTGGTACTGACCTCAAGATGAAATAGAAAGTAATTCAGAAGCAGCAAGACAAACTTTGCCCTGAAAAGTACTAAATTAAAACAAACATATAACATTAGAGAGACTCCGAAATTAGTGAAGCAAAGATGGCGAGTTTTCTGTAGCATCATACGCTGCCCTCACTGTCCTCCATCTTCACTGTGAGAAGGAGAGTGATGAACCAAGAAGCTCTGTAGAAATGTAATGACTGAATAATCTAGGGATGGCTACTAATTATTTCAATATAATCTTCTTATGGGAGACCAATATAAGCTTCTGATGTCAAGTCTGATGGAAAATCTGAGAATATTCCTTGTTAATAATTATATCTTGGGTAATTATTATGAACTCAGTGATGATGACAAAATAGTGAGCAAGTTATAGACCTTTCTCCTAAGGAGGTTCCTTGTCAAACAGGTCTAATAAATCCATTTTCAAGAAGAAAAATCCAGAAGGATGAGGCAGCGTGGCTGACATGCAAAATAAAGACAGCAAAAACAGGGCCCAGGAACACATGTGAAATTTTGTTCTTAGCAAGAATAACACTATTTACATAACTTCAAAATTAACAAAAAGACTTTCTTTTTGAAAGATTTGATTCATCTATATTGAATCATCTGGGGCAAAACTTCATTGTCCATTGAAGTTTCTTGGGGCAAGTTAAACATAAATTGAGAAAATGAAAGAATAATTTAAAAGGTTGATGTCTTCTAATTTATTTAGAGTATACATAAAGGAAAGGAAAAAGAGATAAAATGTATACAGGAATATCCAGAAAATAAAAAGTACTGTGTTCTCTACTCAAGAGACAGGCATAGCAAGGTCTTCAAAGAAAGTAGGGGTCAATGCTCAGACAGACACACACCTCATCCAGGCTACCGGCATCACCAAGGTCCCAAATGCTCACCCTTCTGATGGCCCTCCTGGTGATTAGCTGCATCACCATCTGATCTCTGGGCTGTGACCTGCCTCAGAGACATGGACTTATTCAGAGGAAGACTTGATGCTTCTGAGACGAACGAGGAGGATATCCTTATTATCCTGTCTGAAGGACATCTCCTCTGGTAGATGGTGGATGCAGCCAGTTGCAGAAGGCCCAGGCCATCTCTGTCCTCCACGAGATGCTCCAGCAGATCTTCACCATCTTCCACACAGAGCGTTCCTCTGCTGCCTGGAACACAACCTTCCTGGACAAACTCGGCACTGACTCCATTGGAAGCTGGAAGACCTGGAAACCTGTTTGGTGCAGGCAATGGGAGGGGAAGAATCTGCCCTGGGAACTGAGGGCCCTACACAGGCTATGAAGAGGTACTTCTGGGAGATGCATCTCTATCTGAAAGAGAAGAAATAGGGTGACTGTGCCTGGGAGATTGTCAGAGTGGAAATCATGAGATCCTTCTCTTCATCAACAAACTTGGAAGAAAGATGAAGTAAGGAAAGGGACCTGGAAATAATTATCTTTAACAAATACAGTTATTGAAATGATTCTCTTTACCTAAGTCACACGCCCATGTGTTCCATCATTTTAAAGACTCTTATTTCTGCTTTAGTCATAGAATGCATTGAGTTAAATTGTTCGACGTTGTTGTTAAAATGTTTTTGTGAAAATGAGTATCTCTTGGGGCTTCACTCCTTGAGGGAGAGCTATACTGATGCTGTTTATATGTTCATATATTGGGGAAACTTCTGGTTTCTCATTCAACATGTAACCAGCTTGGAAGTCACCATTCCTGACTTCACAACAACAACGAAACGCAGAATGACTTGAAACAACTCTTTTTTAGATCCATCAAGAATTGAAATCCCAGGGCAAGCCACTGCCTTGATAACTGGAGAGAAAGGAGGATGCAGAGAATCACAGCTTACCTGGAGCAGAAGCCCGCAGCTGGCTCTAGTATTGGTGGGAACACTTAACTGTAATTGAAGAATTGCTGGAGGCTCTGTGTGGATGAGTTTCAGTGTTAAAAATTCCAGGGGTCCAGAGTCATTGGAACCCCACTCTTCTGTGAGTTTTACCTTCAGGAACACTAGTAGGTTCTCACGTGAAGATCAGAGAAAAATCTGTTTTTTCCAGCAGAGGGAGGCAAAAAGTAATCATTTTGAAATACTCTGAGAGTTCTGTTCTCCTTAACAAAATCCTGCCCTCAAGCGAAACCGTTTTACCAGAGCCTAACCCACCTGAGGGCGGGGAAATACCTAACTCCAAACCCCTCTCCATTTCCTTTCTCACCTAATAGGGTGGTAAAAAGCCGAGGAGCACTTGTGAAGGTCACAGCCCAGGGGCACAGGGTCCCTGAAAGACTGAGACATAATTATAGGATTCTAGAACACTTCCCCTCCCCCATACCAACATCAAATCAATAGGGTTCCAGTACAATAACCAGAGATTTCAATGGAAAGAATTGAAAGTCTCAGACTTTATTTAAGAAGTCTCTAGGGAAACCCAAAGACAACAGGAGAGAAAAAAGCAAGTCCTCAAGAGGAAATTTTAGCCTCTGACACCTACAGCTACAGCAAACAATGAACACAGCCCAACTCCTAGCTGGAGAAATGTAGCACCTCATCCAAAAGGGCAATTTACCCCAGTTCCTTTTACCCAGTACATCATGTCCAGCTTTCAACAGAAACTTACAAAGCATACTAAAAGGTGAAACACTCAGTTTGAAGAGACAGAGCATGCATCAGAACTAGACTCGGATATTGCAGAGATTTTGGAATTATCAGACCAGGAATTTAAAATAACTGTGAACAATATGCTGAAGGCTCCAATGTATTAATTTATTCATTCATCTACTTTATGTACATCAGACTATGTATGGTACTTAAACTAGTTTTATTCATTTAATACCATGTTCACCTAATAATATACTCTAATATCACAAAAAATGTTCACCTGTATCTTTTATTACATTACTTTCTTGTTTAATTTATAAAACTCTTCCCCAGGAGACATCTTGGATTTGTTTATTCTTAAAAAGAGAAATAGCCTAAATTTCCAACCCATATTAAAAAATAAATGATGAATTCAACTCCCTCATTTGTTTTTTCCACTCAGTTATAGTTTATAACTGCATATTTCTGTCAGATTATGTGGTAGTTCTGAGAATACAGAGGTGAAAAAGCAAATGCAGAACTTATTCTCTTGGAGCTTTCAACTTGGAAGAGAAAGATACAAAAGCAGTAATCAAGCTTAATGAATTTCAATTATGTTTCATGTTACAATGAGAGGTAGAGGACAAGGGATTCTGTCACCAGAAGCTTGAATGAGGGATGTCTTGAACGGGGAAAAAGCAGATGTTCTCTATAAAGTCCTCAAGAAACATCTCAAGACAGACGTCCCATTGGTAGATGCATATGTCAATGTGGAATCTCCAACAACGTACATCCTGGAGATATGAATTTGTAATTGTTTCATATTTGGAAATCATGGTATGGTATGGTAATGGATGTCATTACTTATGACTAGAGTGTGGAATGAGATGACCTAAAGCTTGTAAAAGCTTTCAACTTTTAAGGCTGAGAAAGAGGAGAGCCTGCAAAGTGGACAGAGACGGAGTAGTCAGTGCGGTTAGGAGAAAACCAGGAGGAAGGATCTCCAGAAAGCACTGAAGAAGAAAACAGAGAGTTTGAGGTTTCACAGGATGAAACTTAAGTAGTTACTGATGATGTAACTGCATGGAATCTAGATTCCATGGAGATTCTGCATGGAATCTAGATTCGGTCAGGACACATATGTGATCCTGGGGAATTCACTCAACTTCCCTGACCTTCAGTTTTCTCAAATATAAAGTAAGGTGGAAATATTCCTAGAGTTAGTGTGAGTATTAAACAAACTAGAACATTTCAAAGCACTTAGCAGAGTATCTTCCACTGAGTGAGGACTTAACAGATGATAGCTGTTTTCTTATTTTTTCATATAGATCTATAGGAGTATGGTGAACTATCCTACCTCTCTCTCTATAACTGACTGCAAAACGCTGATAGTCTAAAAAACAGAATTGAGAAAAAAGTGGCTCATTAATTGTATGTAATTACATACACAATAATATAATATATACATATATAAATATGTACATATATCTGTAAAATACATATACCATAAAATGTGCTATATATACTATATATCTATAAAGATATATAGTATTACATACATTTATATAGTATTCATTTGCTGATTCTGATTCCTGGCACATTCCCCTTTCCTCTCTGCTTTCCTGGATCCCGTTCTTTCACTCTCATATCAGAACGGTTTCATTCCTTCCACTGTAGAAACCCTCAGCGTCTCTCCTCATTCACTTTTCATTAAGCTGTTCTTCCCATTCACACAGCTGCTTTCCTTTCCATTACGGTTTCTGGTGTCAATTTCCCCTTAAGAGTACAAAGCCACAAACTGAAAGCAAAAGATGAGTGGAAGTTTCAGGTTTTTCAGAAACTCTCATATGAGAGGCCTTTTTTTTTCTCCCTGTGAATATTTTTGGAAACCTTGCAATGCTGTAACACTAGCTGTAGCAAAAAGGAAATAGAAAGCTGGATCCTTTTTGCTCTGGGGCTATTAAAACATTTATAACGGAAGAGTGCCCCCTACTGGCCAAGATGGACAAAGATAGGGACCAAGTCTGGAGACCCAGCTTCTATTCTAGGCAGATCTGTCCCCTTGGAGCATTTTCTCCACAATAAAAAAAAAAGGCTCTTTCTTAGAAAGAATCGAACCTAATACTGGAATAAGCTCGTTTCCTGAGCTTTTGTATATTTTTTAAAAATGTCCTTTGTTTTTTAGAGGAGTTTTTGGTTCACAGCAAAAGTGAAAGCAGAAGGTATAGAGAATCTCCACACACTCCCTGCCCCTCCACATGCAGCCTCCCCATTATCAGCATCTCTCATCAGATGCAACATTTGTTACAAGTGATGAACCAACATTCACACATCATTATCACCCAGAGGCCACAGTTTATAGTTAGGTTCACTCTTGGTGCTGTATCTTCGATGGGTTTGGAGGAATGTATAGTGATACATCCACCATTACAGTGTCTCTACCCTAAAACCCTCTGTGCTCCTCCTATTCATCCCCCCAACCCCTGACAACCACTGATCTTTTTACTGCCGCCACAGATCTGCCATTTCCAGAACATCAGCAAGGTGGAATCAAACAGCAGGCAGCCTTTTCGGATTGGCTTCTCTCACTTTATGCATTTAAGTCTCCTTCATGTCTTTTATATTCTGTGGGCAAAAATGGTATGATTTGGCTCCATATTCCCACCTTACCCAGAAAAATCTTTGTAGCCATATCCTGATCATATCCAGAAGTTATTAATTTGTTATATATTCCAAAGTATTGGAGAACTGAGGCGAAGGAGGTGTGAAGGGGTTGGGGTCCCAGAGCTGCCAGCAAAGGGCACTAATCACCCGCCCGCCCAGCACAGGTACGTCCCTGGCCAGCGCGACTGGAGAAGGGGCACAGGCATCCATGGTCCCCGCCCTGGATCCCTTGGCGCGGTGACAGGAGGTCACAGTGCAGCGCCAGCTGGGGACCGCTGGGTCTCGTAAGCTCAGGGAATGAGTATGAACCGGGCCCTGCCTCCCCCCTCTCTGCCCACGCAGAGCTGCGCGCTGCAGGTCAAGACTGTCCAGCCTCCCACGGGAACACAGTAAAGACCAGAGGGAGCTGTGCCCACTTGTCTACACCCGATGAGCTGGTCAAGACTCCAGGAGCTCATCTGTGCCTCTATGTAGGCGCCTCCACGTTCTGATTCCACTAGGAGGAGGCAGCACCTGGCTCAGGACTCTCATTTGCTCAAAACGCCAAAGCACAGGAAACATGGAGTTGAGTCAGTAGCAGCCTGAGAACTTGGAAGGAGAACAGAGATGAAAGCCTTCACTGGAACAGCGGCAGGTCCTCAGGAGATGGAAGGATACAATGGGCAGCACTGAGTCAAGTGTTTCTCCAGAACATTCTGATTCAGAGGATGAGAAGACTGAAGTGGATGCTGAGAGCACATTGTTCTCCCATGGAGACTTGGCCAATAGCAGTGTCCTCAGCATGGGTGACACTGACAGCACAGCAGCCTGCAGAGTATCAGAAGGGAGGAGGGTTACTCTGGTGCCAGCTGCAAACTTCTCTTCCCTCCATTGGACACAGCAAGTCATTGCTTGCAGGAAAAATTATTCCTGAGGCCAATGCAATCCAAGGAATCTCCTAAGTTAGGGTCATGATGCAGCCTCCTTTAAAAACAAACAACATAAAACAATGCCTGAATAGGAGGGACACACGCAGGGATTTGAATACATGTAGCCACAAGCAGGTAGAGCCTCCCCAGCAGGACATGTATTAGCAACGTGCACGTTGGAAGATCACAATTTCTAAAAGCAACAAAGACCTTTGTGAAAATTTGTTTATTTAATTTAGGCAATTGGAAAGAGGACATTGATGGATCAGTCCGCATTCTTTTCTTTCCAGTTGGTACATACCGCAGTGCATAGGTACACTTAGAGTTTGGAAATCTTCCTGAGGTTAGGGTCAAAAAATAACCAAAGAACATTGTTATATTACTGCTAAAAATATCATTTTTACAATTAATGCTGATTTTAATAATATGTTTACTTCAATCCTACAGTTTTATTTTATGAATTTTTAATAGGATGAGGCTAGAAAAATAAATAAAGACAACAATACTAAGCAGTGTGGCTGAGTCTGGAGCTTAAGCCAGACTCTCCTTGGTAAGTAGCCCTTTGAAAGCATTCCCTGCTTCTGTCTGGGACGTGCATAATACTCATCCATCTTGGTCATACATGAGCCTCTTCAGCACTCACATCGCAACCACTGGTTGCAAAGACAGAGGAGAAGAGATTCTTTGCTGGACTCTATCAGTAGACAGCAGTAAGTGCAGTCTGGCCTGGAGGTGAGAAACGGAGTTGTCCTTGGGAGTGAGAAGAGCGGGCTGCCTGAAGAGGGCTCCAGGGAATCAGTGAGTTCCTGAAGGAGGAAAGTCAGAGCCCATATGGCTGGAATCTGTAAGGTGCTTTTTGTTTATTCTTAAACTCACAAGAAAACTCAGGAGTTAAAAATAAATAGGCTTCCAGGAGTCTGCAGTTAATGGGTTAATAAAGTTATTTTACTATATTTCATTGAAGAAATCACTGATACAATATATGACTACTTTTTCAATTTACAGAAAAATCTACTCCCTTCTAACTAATTAATAGGGATGTTGTCTGTTTTTCTTTAGATTTTAAAGTCAGTTTAATGGACTCATACCACACCCTTTTATCCTACAAAACAATAGACAACAATTCCTTGCCATTTGAAGTGGAACTCAGGATCCTTTGTCATCTCATTCTCTTTGTAACCTCGGGCCCTGCAAGACCAGTTCAACTGACCCCATCTCTCATCCACAGAGTGACTAAGAGTTGCCTTTCAGAAAACATGCAAAGTTATGTAACCAAGGCATGGGCAAAAGAAGAAATCTAGACCTGAAACTACTGGTGAACCAAACATCCTCCTTTCCACAAAACCCAAGGACAGGGACGATAAATATCATGATTACTATTATCTAGATTAAGATCAGAATCGTTTGGAATATTCTAATTCCCTTTCTTTTAACTCTAGATTTCCCAAGGCAATCTTTTCATTGCCTGAGTGGATTTATCAACTGGTAGAGTGCTCAGGCAAGGGCTGCTATCCACTATCCTGCCAGAGAGGGTGAGTGTTCCAGCAACTGGGGTTCTGGTTGCCAGTCTCTGTGAGTTGGTTGGTGTGAATTCTTCCTTCTCTCCTCAGAGCTGATCATACGTGGATTAAATGAAAGAAAAGTCATATGACTGATCTTACAAAGCTGAAGGTAGGCCATTGACCCAGGAGTTGGTCTTTGAGTGTCTGGCAGAAGCAGCCATTGCCCTGCCTTTGTGTTATTTATTATTGGCCTTCATTCTTCCCCTCTGCCATACCCTGGTCCCCAATTTAGCTGCACTGAATTTTGCTAACTTAGAATACGTCATTTTGTCAGTGGAAAATCACTTCCCTATTCTACTTTCCTGACATTCAGACTTACATTTATTTTCTTTTTGTCGGCAAAACCACTGTCGAACTTTACTTTGTAGGACACTTGAAATAAAAAACAAAACATCTGAAGTCTTGAAAATGATAGAGATTGCAGCATCTTTGCCTTTCTTTTACTTCCTTTCTTGTTCTCACCTCATCATGAATTAGAATGTAATGCAGGAGCCGCAAGGCAAATCTCCACCACTGAGCCACAAAGTGAAAAGAAGCTACAAAAATTTTAAATGAAAAAATCATGAACGAGTAAAGAAAGGAAAACTATTTCTCCCTGATGTAGTAGTCTAACCCTCACTGCCCTGCGTTCTTAGAGGGAGACAGAGACAGAGGAACAAAGAAGCCCAATGGAATCCACTGACTGATGAACAACCAAAGGTCATTAGTTTCTGTAACATAAGCTTCTAATGAGAGACAATGTTATCATTGAATCCCATGTGCCCAGCTCAGAAACTTCCAGCATAACAAGTGTTCAATAGTTTAAGTAAAAGAGTTGAATAGTGAAATCTGTACTCGGCAAAATAAAAATTATTGCTTTCTAAAGGGGAGATGATTACACCTGGGTAATTCCTCCACCTCCTTAGACAAAACAAAGTGTGCTATCAGCACCTGAGGGCTGGTGACACTTTTGATACCTGGGGACTCAGATCAGGAGAGCAGAGGTCACCACTGAGAACTAGGGTCCTACACAGACACTCTAGGAGAAAGGGAGAGGGTCCTGAAGGATTAATTATTTTGTCAACAAAGAAACAAGCCCTTCCACAGTAAAGAAATGTTGAAGTCCTCAGGAAATGGTGAGCCTGCCCTTAGGGCATGAGTCCAGGAGACTTCAGGAGGAGGACTCTGTCACTGTAGAGGAGAGGGTGGTACGAGATGTGCTATCCTCCTTGTGAGTGAGGTGGTGCTGGGAAAATAAATTATCTTGGAATTAGAATCTCCACAGCCATATGCTCCTGAAAAGAACCAAGACTCCTGCTGGCACAGCCTGAGGAGCACTATAGGCCTCCAGTAAGAAAATGGTAGAAAGAAAGGACAAGGTCTATGTTAGTTCTGACCTTGGTGGACCCAGTGAAGCATAACCACATGGACCTGCATCAATGAGTTCTAGAAGGAAGAGAAGCATTGGAGAAGCTCATTCACTCATAATCATCAGCCTTTCCTGTGAATCAAACAGTAAATGAAACCCAGTCCTTGGTTCTAAAGAGTTTAATTGTCAAAGGTGGTCTGGTAAATCCCTCAACAAATACAGAGACCATTAGGATTGAGGGATCCTGACCTCATATGTAAAGTAAGGAGGGTAAAATGGAGCCTAAGAGCAGGGCTACAAATGTGTCCTAGACAGAGAAGAACAATATTTATATATGAAAAAGAATGTTTGTGTATGTGAGTATTGACATACCTACATCACTTCTGACTTTAGGACAAAGACCTCACTCATTTGATTGATGAGTATCCCTTTGGATTGGCAAATCTGAAGTTTATGGGGAAAATTAAACTTCTACTGCAAAATTAAGAGTTTGGATTGATGACATCTTCTTAGACCATGTGGAGAACAGATAAATGAAAACCAAAAAGGAAGTAAAAGTGCAGAGAAATGTTTAGAAAATGAAAATTTGTGTGTTCCCTATTTAATGGCCATGTTTAGAAAGAATGTCATCAGAGAACCTCAGTCCAAGGTTCACCAGAAGCCCAGCTCAGCCAGGCCAGCAGTACCCTCGTTTTCCCCATGGCCCCCATGCTCTCTCTACTGATGGTCCTGGTAGTGTTCAGCTATGGCCCTGGGGGATCTCTGGGCTGTGAACTGCCTCAGAACCATGTCCCGGTTAGCAGGAAGAACTTTGTGCTTCTGGGCCAAATGAGGAGAACCTCCTCCGTCTTCTGTCTGAAGGACAGAAAAGACTTCAGCTTCCCCCAGGAGATGGTGGATGGGGATGGCAGCCAGTTCCAGAAGGCCCAGGCCATCTCTGTCCTCCACGAGATGCTCCAGCAGATCTTCAACCTCTTCCACACAGAGCGCTCCTCTGCTGCCTGGAACACGACCCTCCTGGACAACCTCTGCTCTGGACTCCATCAGCAGCTGGAAGACCTGGACACCTGTTTGGTGCAGGAGACGGGAGAGGAAGGATCTGCCCTGGGAACTGTGGGCCCTACACTGGCCGTGAAGAGGTACTTCCGGGGAATCCATCTCTACCTGAAAGAGAAGAAATACAGTGACTGTGCCTGGGAGATTGTCAGAACGGAAATCATGAGATCCTTCTCTTCATTGACAAACTTGCAAGAAAGCTTAAGAATGAAGGATGGAGACCTGGGGTCACCTTGAAATGATTCTCCTTGACTACTGTGCCATGTCACCCTTGCACATGTCTTTGGTCATTTCAAAGGCTGTTATTTCTGCTTTAATCATAGAATTTATTGAATTTAATTTAGTAAGTATTTTGTCAGTTGTATTAAGCCAGAATATGTTAAAAATATTCAGATCCCCTGGGCATCAGTGCCTAAGAGATGACTGCCCTGATATTATTATTTATTATTTGTTTATTTATTTATATTTATTTTTATATCTTAAAATATTTATATTTATACTTTCATATAAAAGATATTTGCCTTTATATTGTATTAAAATTTAGAAAACAGGTTGACCTTTCCATTTTATTGAATTTGCATTTTGTTTTATTTATTAAATTCTTATAAAAGACAACTTCTTGAGTCTGTTTATCCTTCAAACCTAAATCTAAACCCCGGTTTTCTAAACCAAATCAAAGAATAGATAGTAATATCTAACTACACATTCATTCAGTTCATGTCGTATGTATGAATTGAGTATCAAAGTGGTAGATTATTGAATTGCCTTCAAGAAACACAGGTGAATAAATCTAACACAATACTTTTTCTGTTGAATTTTTCAATCCTACAGGGAAACAGACATAAAAAGATTACAAATTTTAAAATTTCAATTATATTAAAAATACTCAAAGAGGGGAAAATGATGTTCTCACATCAGAAGCTTTAGATATAAATAATTTGGGGGAGAAAAAAGATATACTTTCTACGGTACCTGGGTGATATCTAAGTGCAGAAGTTTTGTTGACTGCTGGGCATGTGGGTCTAGAATGAACAACCAATGCCATGGGTGCAAGTATTAATTTGGGATTCCTCATTGCATATCTGGGCAAGAGGGCATAGGAATGGATGTGGTCACTTATAAATAAAATGGATGATGAGAAGAGGACCTACACATAGTCCTCAGACCTTCAACATTTAAAGGTAGGGCAAAGGAGAGTCTGCAATGGGCACTGAGGCCGAGTGGCCAGTGCCATTAGAAGCACACTTGGGGACAAATAAGGGGGAGACTACTGAAGGGAAGAAGTGTGTGTAAATTATAGAGTGGTGCTTGCAGGGCAGGTGCAGACTGAACTGTCCCAGTGGACCTGAAAACAGATGCTGCTGGTGACCTCAGTAGGTTCTTGGTTAGTAGAAATAATGGGACAGAAACCAGATGGGAGTAGGTTGAAAAAGAAACACAAGTATGAGAACTAGGGGCACCATGTTTAGAAAATTATCCTCGGAAGCTTGTTTGTGAAGTGGAGGAGACCCTCCTGGAGAAATTTCTCACTGGACTTGGTCAGCAGCTTGGAGACCTGGAGATCTGTGAGTCAGGAGAAAAAAATAAAAGAAATTCCTGAGGCTAGTACTTCCTCTTGGCTGTGAAGAGGTACTTCAAGGAACCAGTCTTTATTTTAAAGAGAAGGAACACAGTGAATGTAAGTAGGAGGTTGTCAGAGTGGAAATCAAGAGCCAGTTGTCTTCATCATTAATCTTGTTTCAAAAAAAGATAGCAGAAATCTAGTTGACCTTGGATTTGGCAATGACTTTTTAGATGCACCAAAGACACGATCCATGAAAGTAAAAAGTGATAAGTTGGACTTCATTAAAATTAAAAACTTCTGCTGCTCTGTGAAAGACACTGTCGTGACAATGAGAGGACAAGCCACAGACTAGGAGAAAATATTTGCAAAAGACAGATCTCATACAGGACTGTTATCCAAGATATACAGAAAACTCTTAAAACTCAACAATAACAAAACAAAAACCCAATTAAACATGAGCAAAAGATTCAAACAGATACTTCACCAAAGATGATATACAGATGGCAATAAGCATATGAAAAGTTGCTCATCATACATCATTAAGGAAATGCAAATTAAAACAACAATGAGATTCCACCACACATCTATTAGAGTGGCTAAAATCCAGAACACTGATGACACTAAATGCTGGTGAGGATGTGGAGCAACAGGAACTCTCATTCATTGTTGGTGGGAATGCAAAGTGGTACAGCCAATTTGGGAGACAGTGTGGCAGTTTCTGACAAAACTCAGCATACTCTTACCACACAATCTAGCAGTTGTGCTCATTGAGATTTACCCAAATGAGTTGAAAACTTATGACCACACAAAACCTTGAACAGGGATGGTTATAGCAGCTTTATTCATAATTGCCAAAACTTGGAAACAACCAAGATGTCCTTCATAGGTGAATGAATAAATAAACTGTGCTACATCCAGACAACCAAATATCATTCTGTACTACAAAGAAATGAGCTATCCACAGACATAAAGGAACCTTAAATGAATACTACCAAGTGAAAGATGCTAATCTGAAAGGCTACATACTGTATGATTCCATCTAGGAAAGGGCAAAAGTATGAAGTCAATAAAGTATCAGTGGTGGCTAAAGTTTGGGGAGGGAGATGAATAGGTGGAGCACAGGGGATTTTTAGGGCAAGAAAACTATTCTGTATGATACTACAATGGTGCATACATGTCATTATGCATTTGTCAAATCCCATGGAAATTACGACACAACAAGTGAACCCTAATGTAAACTATGGCTTAAGTTGATTTTTTTTAAATAAATAAGGAAAGAGCCTTGGAAAACGGGTTCAGTGTAAAAATGGCCTTGCTGAAGTTTCTGTGTGAAAAGAAAGCATAAGGGGAAAGGGGGGAAAGAGCAGAACATGCCAGGTTCTGTGCTCGCTCCCTCAGAAACAGGTCCGTCCCCTGCCAGGCGGCAGCCAAGCTCCCTCGTCAGCAGTCAGGGCCACTGAAAGGGAGATTTCTTACTCACTATTAAAGTGGCACAAAGTTGATCCCTTAGGACCAAGGAGACCAAAGGGTTGAGCAGCCTGACCAACTGAGACCAAATCCCCCAAGTCTGAGTGTCTGACACAGGGCATCAGGAAAGGCCCTCTGCCGGCCCCCCGGCGGCCCTCTGTGAATCACCAGAAATCAAACTGAAATGGAGCCCACTGACCCACGGAAATAGAGGGAGATACCAGGAAACAAATGATGACTTGTCACTGTTTGTGAAGAGTCCCCAAGAATCACAGGATATGGGTAGGTAATTGTCACTACAGTCAAGATCCACCTAAAAAAATGAATTTAAGCTACATTGAATCTGTACATCACTTTGGGTAGTATGAACATTTTAACAATATTAACTCCAATCCAGGAACACAGGGTGTCATTCCATTTATTTGTCTGTTCTTTAATTTCTTTCAGCAATGTTTGATAGTTTTCAGTGTACAAGTCTTTCACCTCTTTTGTTAAGTTTATCCCTAAGTATTTATTTTCTTTTGATGCTATTATAAATGGGATTATTTTCTTAATTTCATTTTTTGATTGCTAATTGTTAGTTACAGAAACACAACAGATTTTGTGTGTATTTTGTCTCCTGCAACTTTGCTTAAGTCATTTATTAGGACTAACAATTTGTGTGTGTGTGTAAACTTAGGGTTTTCTATATATAAGATTGTGTCATATGGGAATGGAGATAAATTTACTTCTTTTCCAATTTGGATGGCTTTTATTTCTTCTTCTTTTCCAATTTGGATGGCTTTTATTTCTTTTTCTTGCCTAATTGCTCTGGCTAGGACTTCAAGTACCATGTTGAATACAAGTGGTGAGAGTGGCATCCTCAGCTTGTTCCCAGTCTTAGAGGAAAATATTTCAGTTTGTCACCATTGAGTATAACGTTAACTGTGGGTTTTTCATATATGGTCTTTATCATATTGAGGTAATTTCCCTCTATTCCTAGTTCATTGAGTGTTTTTGTCATAAAAGAGTGTTGAAACTTGTCAAATGCTTTTTCTGCATCAATTGAGATGATTACATGGTTTTCTCCTTCCATTTTGTCAATGTGGTGTAGTTCATTGATTGATTTTTCTATGCTAAAACATTTTTGCAGGGGCCAGCCCTGTGGGGTAGCGGTTAAGTTCACATGCTCCCCTTCAGTAGCCTGGGGCTCTCCAGTTCAGATCCTGGGCACAGACCTACACACTGCTCATCAAGCCATGCTGAGACAGTGTCCCACATAGAGAAACTAGAAGGATGTACAACTATGACATGCAACTATCTACTGGGGCTTTGAGGATAAAAAAGGAAAAAAGGAGGAAGATTGGCAACAGATGTTAGCTCAGGACCAATCTTCCTCAAAGGAAAAGAAAAAAGGAATGATCATCAATAAAAAAAAAATCTTTGCATTGCAGGAATAAATCCTGTTTAGTCATGGTGTATAATTCTTTTAATCTGTTGCTGAATTTGGTTTGCTAATATTTTGCTGAGGATTTTTGCATAAATATTCATCAGGCATATTCATCTGTAGTTTTCTTTTTTTGTAGTAGTTTTATCTGCTTTTGATATCAGTGTAATGCTTGCCTCATAAAATGAGTTTGAAAGTGTTCTCTCCTCTTCACTTTTTTGGAAGAGTTTGAGACTGATTGGTGTTAATTTGTTAAATGTTTGGTAGAATTCTCCAGTGAAACCACCTAGTACTGGGCTTTTCTTCGTTGCGAGGTTTTTAATTATTGATTCAATTTCCTTGCTCTGTATGAATCTGTTCAGATTTTTATTTCTTCATGATTCAGTGTTGGTAGGTTATATATTTCAATTTATTGGTGTATAATTGTTCATAGGCCTCTCTTTTGCTCCTTTGTATTTCTGTAGTATCAGTTGTAATGTCTTCTCTTCCATTTTTGGTGTTTGTCATTTGAGTCTTCTCTCTTATTTTTAGTTAGTATAATTAAAGGCTTCTCAATTTTGTTGATCTTTTCAAAACACCAACTCTTAGTTTCATTGATTTTTTCTATTGATTTTCTATTCTCTATTTCCTTTATTTCTCCTCTAGTATTTATTATTTCCTTCCATCTGCTAACTGTGAGTGTAGTTTGTTCTTTTTCTATTCCCTTTATGTGTAAAGTTAGGTTGTTGATTTCAGATATTTCTTCTTTTTTTAATATAAGCTTTTACAGTTGTAACTTTCCCTCTTAGCACTACTTTCACTGCATCACATAAGTTTTGATATGTTGTGTTTCCACTTTCATTTGTCTGAAGATATTTTCTAATTTCCCTTGTGCTCCCTCTTATATTTTTATTATATTTAGACATACATTTATTTTCTTTTTGTTCCCATACATTGGGATGCAAAATCAGAAGACTTTTACTTTCTAGGAAAAGTGACATGAGAAAGAAAGATATCTGGTCTGTAAACAATATATACAAACAATTTATAGTTCATTTGTTTGATCATATTCACATCCCTCTATTGAGGTTAACCTGAAGATGAAAATAAAAGGAATCCAGGGGTAAAATATGGCATAAAAAGAGAATATAAAAAAATTCCCAATACAATCTCAAGTGAACAAAGAAAAAATTCTCATTTTCCAGTGTTTGATAGACTGAGAATAATGGTTTGGGCAAAATTGCCTTGTATTCTCAGGGTTTGATGATTATATTGAACCCAAAATCCAATAAAAATGTGTTGACTGGATAAACTACTAAAACATATTAAATTTTGCAACATACCTTTTTTAGAAAGAAGACTCATCTACTATGCAAATCTCTATGCTCATTTTAGAACTTAGATCATTTACTTATTCAATGATATAAAAGCTTAATTGAATCATGAAAAATAATGTATAATAAAATTTCTTTGGTTATTTAAAAAAAATTTTATCCATTCTAGAATCTCTATCCTCATATAGACACCTGAATTTCTAACAGTGTCATCTAAAGATTATCAAATGATTTGAAGCCTAGGTTTCTGGGTGATGGAAAAATTATGTCACATCTATTTACAGTTTAAACACGTTCTGGGGATTTGGTCCATACTAGACAAGGGCGGGAAAGCTGGATTGATAATTTGGGGGACATAGGCGACTGCCCACCTCAAAAGTAATGTGTTAAATTGTCTGGTTTCTGTGAGCTGTGTGAATCAGGGAGAGTGTGAGTTTAGATATGTGGCTCTGTGTATGACACCAGGCTAGTTGTTTTCTATTATGAGAAAGCCAAGGGCAAATTAGAGATGAGGTCATACTTGTGAGTTTAATATTGTGGTAGGCAAAAGCTGAAATTGTGCTATCTTGCCCTTTGAATTCCCAGAGTCCCTTGAAGAACCTAGAATCTAGTTTTAGCAATGATCTCAGTAGGCTATATTGACACTCAGTAAGAGCAGAGTAGAAATATTAGCCATTTTCTCTTATAATCCTAGCATATGCGGCCATAATGTAGCAAAATAGCTTGGTCATTCATGAACACCTTCCAGTAGGAAGAGAAAATCTGAGAAATTGCTTTAGAAAAAATTATTTATTGAGTGATTACACTGGGCCTGGTGCTGAAGATAACACAGTGAATAAGACAGAGTCTAGTTACTAACGAGCTGATTTGTCAATGATGGTCTCATACATACTGTCTTAGTCTAGTTCAGACTCCTATACAACAAAATACCACAGACTGGGTAGCTTAGAAAAGCAGAAATTTATTGCTTACAGTTCTGGAGGCCGGAAGTCCAAGATCATTGCTGCAGCATGTTCGGGTGATGGCCCACTTCTGGGTTGCAGACTTCTCATTGTGTCCTCACAAGCTGAAAGGAGCCAGGGATCTCTCTGTAGCCTTTTTTCGTAAGGGCAGTGTTATGAGAGGTTCGGGGATTCGATTGGAGATGTAAAAGACACTTTCCACTCCAAACAAATGGACTGAAGATATATTTTATTATATAGAGGATAGTAAAGGCGATAGTCTGCAAACAGATCCGAATAGGTCAAATATTAAGAGGGAAAAAACATCAGCCCGACTGGAAAGGGAAAACATCCACATCGGCTGAAGAGAAATGACACAAATCAACCGGAAAGAGAAACACCAGGTTGACCGAAAAGAGAACACATCAAATCAATTACTTCATATCAAATCAATTACTTCACATCAAATCAGTTACTCACAACATCCACGCCCCACTGCCGGGAGAGCCCTGTCAATCGACGCGGCTGGGCAAGGATCACACGTCCTGGGCAAGGTGTCCCTTCCACAGGTAGAACTCTCACCAGGTCTTAGCTTCCAGCAATTTATATAAGCAGTTACAGAGTTTACAGAGCAAGCATCTAGTGTTCCCATGCACAAAACAGTTATCAGTGGCGTACGTGCACTGAGCCCCTTGGCTAACGTCCCAGCCCAGTAGTTGTGTACGTGCATTGTTTTCTTTGGTTATCGTCTTAGCCCGGCACAGATGGCCAGTCCATCCTGTGCTACGACACTCCAAGAGCCTTGAACTGTTACAACTTGCGACTCCCTCTGTGGGAGAAAGGCCAGTTCCCGGGAAAAGGCCAGTTCCCACCACACAGAAGGCAGCTTTGTATCTCTTTGTGTGCTGGTGGCTATAGGTCAATGGAGCGGCCAAACATGGCTGTACTCATGTCAAGACAGGCAGTAATGCCACTCATTCCATTCAGGGCTGGGCCTTTATGAGCTAAGCACCTCCCAAAGGCCCCACCTCCTAATACCATCTCATCAGGCATTAGGATTTCAAGATATAAATTCGAGGGGACACAAACTATAGCACCTCCAAAGCTCAACCCTGTCCAACAAAATCTTATTCCTTAGTATTCATTTTTCTCATTGGATTTTCTTGTGTATCATATAAGAAACCTTGACATTGAGCTCATGGGAGATATACAAAATGTATGCAAGATCAGCATTAGAAAACCTATGGTGAATAGATGGCTCACTAGAGAATTTTCCTTCCATCATTTGCTTGATCTCAAAATCATATTGTGAGAGGTGGCCTTCACTTACTTCTGAACTGACATGGGCTTTCTGTGGATGTTGCTAATATTTAAAACTCAGCACTTCTTTGTATGAGGTGGACTTTGAGAAATAGTTCATATTTTATCAGTTAATTCTACTAAAGTTACACGACCATCAATAACTTTGTCAGTTGCAGAAAAGAAAAAATATTGTCAGAGTATCTAGCAGCTAATGAAGTTAAAATTATTTTTTGATATGAAGCAAAAGTTAAGTACCTAAAAACACATGTTAAGTAAATAATTTGAATTTTCAATTGTTTTTAGCTGTTCAGAAAGATTTCTAAGTATATCATAATATTGATATTATGGTTATGAATTTATATAAATGTTAATTAGAATATGTAATTTGATACATTGCTATTTATATGAGTACATATATTACATTAAAGTCTCTCTGCAAACTTAGTTATAAAGTTACATTAAATGTCAACAGCTTTTAAATTTAAGTTTTAGCTTCAAATTTTAGGTCATCTTTAATCTTGCATTGAATAAAATGGGTAAAGTTTGTACTTTCATTTTCTATTTATAAAGTAGAGATATAGAGAGAGCACATAAACAGATAAACCGTATATCTGTGTCACTAAGTTTTCTTGGGGGGTTCAGTTAGCAGAACATCTAAAAAGACTCTGGAGGCAGGAAGGAATAATCAAAAAAAAATATATGGTTGAGAAACACTGTTCTAAACCCATGTAGAAAGTGCATAAAGGAAAGCAAAAACAGACGTAGAAAGTAAGGGAAACATTCAGAAAATGGAAACTCACATGTGCCCTATTTAAGACACATGCACAAAGGAAGGTCTACAGAGAACCCAGAGACAAGGGTCACAGATCACCCCCCTCAGCCAGGCCAGCAGCATCTGCAAGATCCCCAATGGCCCTACCCTTTTCCTTCCTGACGGCCCTGGTGGTGCTCAGCTGCCACTCCATCTGCTCTCTGGGCTGTGACCTGCCTCACACCCACAGCCTGGGCAACACAAGGGTCTTGAGGCTCCTGGAACAAATGAGGAGAATCTCTGCCTTCTCCTGCCTGAAGGACAGAAATGACTTTGGATTCCCCCAGGAGGCGTTTGATGGAAATCAGCTCCAGAAGGCTCAAGCTGTCTCTGTGGTCCATGAGATGATCCAGCAGATCTTCCACCTCTTCAGCACAGAGGGCTCGTCTGCTGCCTGGGATGAGACCCTTCTAGACGAATTCTACACTGGACTTGATCAGCAGCTGACTGACCTGGAAGCCTGTCTGACCCAGGAGGTGGGGGTGGAAGAGACTCCCCTGATAAATGAGGACTCCACGTTGGCTGTGAGGAGATACTTCCAGAGAATCACTCTGTATCTGCAAGAGAAGAAATACAGCCCTTGTGCCTGGGAGATTGTCAGAGCAGAAATCACCAGATCCTTCTCTTCATCAACAAACTTGCAAGATTAAGGAGTGAGGAATGACACGTGGTTCAACATGGAAATGATTCTCACTGACTAATAATATCACACTTCCACGTGTTCTGCCATGTCAACGATTCTCAGTTCTGCTGTAATCATGACCTGAATTCGTTCAAGTTTGTAAAATGTTTTGAAGAGTACTAATGAATATTGTGTTTAACCCCATGGACACTAGTCTCATACAGATGACCATGATGATCTATTTAAATAATAATTTATTTAATTATTTATAATATTTAAATTATTTTTGTTCATATAATATTATGTGTACCTTTACATTGTGGTTTAATATAACAAAATATATTCTTTATATTTAGTCAATTTATTATTTTCTTTGTTCATTAAATTTTTATTATAGAAACTATCTTGTATTTACTTATTCCTTAAAAAAGAAATACCACACTTGAGTGTGCAACCTGATTAAAGAATGGATGGCACATTTCATTTACTCATCATTGTTATGTCCAAGTTAGAAGTAAAAATGGACTTCCTCTAAGCCAGGTTGTATGTTGCCCTCAGGATGCTGAGGTGGACATAATAAATACAGTTCCTGCTTTCTCGTATGTTTGATTTTTGTAGGGAAAGTAACCTAAAACCAATAATCAGTTGATTGATAATTAAATATTTATTATTTTTAAAATTAATACTAATTAATAGTAGAAATTGATATCAGTTAGATTTAATGCTAGAATGAGAAGAAGGGAAAAAATGGAATTCTCTCAGCAGAAGCTGAATTGAGTCATGTCAGGATATAAGAACAAAAGCAGTAGATATTCTCTTTATTTGCCTGGTAGGCATCTAAGTGCAAGTGTCCAGTGGATAGTTCCATTTGCAATTTACAAGCAATTCCATGAACTGTAAAGTGTGGGGAGGGAAGTGGTCACATGGCAAGGAGTATAGAATGAGAAAAGGACTTAAAATTGATTTCTAGGACCTTCAACGTTAAAAGTGAGGGAAGAGCCTCAAAGGAAACAGGCAGAATAGCCATGTGCTAACAGGATGAGAGAGAAAGGTGAGAAGACCATGTTTAAAGACTGAAACTGCTTAGAAGATTCAACGTACCCATGAAAATGTAGATGGAAACTGCCCACCACACTTGGGAAACAGATGGCATTGATCTCAGGCAGAGTTGATTAGGTAGAATTAATCACCAGAAATCATGTTGGCGTGCGAGGATGGGTGAATACCAAAAGTTGATGACAATATATAGAAAATAGGTTTAAAAAATTTGCCTTCTGAAGTGGAGGCGAGAAATAAGATCTGACCTAGAATAGAGTGTGGATTATTTTTTCTCTGCATGATTTTCCCTTTTGGAAATATATTTGCCTCTGGATAGATTTCATGGATTTGTTATATTGGCAAAGCATATTAATATGTCTGTTTTATTTACTTTAAATCATGACATATTTAATTACTTACAATGATAATTTATCATTATTTTGATTAGTACCATGTTGAATGTCACTAAGCTGCTCTATTGATTGAAACCATCCAGCAAATGGGGAAACAGAACTGACCTTTGTGAGAGCTGGTTTGGTAGAATTAACGAGCAGAAACCACACTGGAGGAGTGGAAGGGTGACAAGAGAAGAGAAGAACTCCCATTGTCATTTTTTCACCTGGGGATTCACTTTATTTCTTTCATCCTATTCAGACCGACATTTGTTTTCCTTTTGTCTCAGTGCATCCAAATGCAAGGACAGCTTTTTAAGAAAGTTGAGTGGAGAAAGAAAAAATGATGTATTGAAAATGATGGAAAATAGTGGTAGAGGCCCATTATGTTTCCATTTTTACTTCCCTATTTTGGTACTAACCTCAAGATGAAATAGAAAGTATCTCAGAAGCAGCTAGACAACCCTTGCCCAGAACAATGCTAAATTAAAACGAATATACAAAATTATAAAGACTCTGAAACTAGTAAACCATTGGTGACCTCTGGGAGAGTTGATTTGGTAGAATTAATCCCCAGAAACTATACTGGAGTAGGAGGATGGGTGAGTAAGAGAAGTTAATGATCATATATAGAAAATAGCTTTGATAAGTTTGCCTTCTGAAGTGGAGGACAGGACATATTCAGTTGCTTATTTTCCTTGGTAACCATTCTCTGCTTCTTTCTGGGAAGTGCATGATACTCGTCCATCTTGGTCATAAATAAGCCTCTTCAGCACTCACATCGCAACCATTGGTTGCAAAGACAGAGAAGAGAAGACATTCTTCACTGGACTCTATCAGTAGACAACAGGAAGTGTAGTCTGGGCTGGAGGTGAGAGACGGAGCTGTCCTTGGGAGTGAGAAGAGCAGGCTGGCCTGAAGAAGTCTCCTGGGGAATCAGTGAGGTCCTGAAGGAGGAAAGTCAGAGCCCATATGACTGGAATCTGTCAGGTACTTTTTGTTTATTCTTAATGATTTTGAAATAAAGACATTTTAACTGGAAAAAAAACCGAGAGAATTTATTATTAAAAGATCCTTGTTATAATAGATGTTAGTAGCTTACTTTATATGAAAGAACAAACAGCTGAAGGCCCAAATTTAAGGAAGTCTTAAAGAAGAATGCTGTTGTAAATACGTGGTTACATCTAAACAATCATTGACTGCATAAACACCGATAATAATTTTTAGGAAATAATTTTTCTAATTTTTAGGAAATAAAACAGTGTAGAACTAGAATACTGTGATCATAATTAAAGTATTGTTGGATTTTTCCATAAGTGAGTAAAGATATTGATTTTTCTTTGGTCTTTTTGAAAAGCCTATTGAAGACTATGTATTGTTAAATAACTAGGCAAAAAAAAGAGATGTAAAGCACATAAAAGAGGGGAAAGTTTAATAAATCAGAAAATATAATATGAACATGTAATATGATAGAAGTAAATCTAAATACATCAGCAATCACTATAAGTGGCCTAAATTTTACAGCTGGAGAAATAGATTTTGGGGATACCTCAGAAACAATTTTCAGTACTTCCACTACTGATTATAATGTAATTACATAGACTGGTTTTAACTCTCATCTTAACAACAAAAAGAAGAAAATACATGGAAAAATACTTTTCAGACAAAGGATAACATAGGACATGACAGTAATCCCTGAAAAACGGAAACAAGTGAGGTGAGCTCTGTACTTGTTCCAGTTTACCTCCTGTAGAGAAATCACAGGTTGTGCAAGGAATGGGTATCCCAATCAGGCGTGTTGAGTTGTTATGCTTAAACTAAAGAAAACTTGAGATAAAACTTCAGTTAATGGATTAACAAAGTTATTTTACTATATTTCCTTGAAGAAATCACTCATAAAATCTTAGACTTTTTTTTCGATTGGTGGAAATATCTACTCCCTTCTAACTAATGAATAGAGATTTTGTCTGTTTTTCTTTAGAATTTAAAGTCAACTTAACAGCCTCATACCATACCTCTTTGTCCTACAATACAATAGACAACAATCCTTTGGCATTTGAAGTGGAACTCAAGATCCTTTGTCATCTCACTCTCCTTGTAACCTAGGGCCCTCCAGGACCAGTTCAACTGACTGCATCTCTTATCAACAGAGTGACTAAGAATTGCCTTCTGGAAAATATGCAGTCATGTAACCAGGGCATGGGCAAAAGAAGAAATCTTGACCTGAAATGACCGCAGAACCAAAGATACTCTTTCCCATGGAACCCAAGGACTTGAAAGCAGGACTCTTATAAGAAGCAAGGTGTCCCTCATTCAGGAAGATCTGGTGTTAAAATTCCTTCCCCACTTCATCTTAAATGTTTAGAACCCTGTCATAAATGCCAGCCTGTTCTCCCTAATCTCTTAAATTTCACCCCAAATCCTGAATCAGGGAGACAGATCTGAGGGCACACATCCCCTGTTCTCCCGGAAGGTCAATCTTGGAGAATAAAGCTGATCTCTTTTCCCATAGGCTGATGCTGTAACTAATTGTCTTGTTTATGTGCATCAGGCAAGTGAACCCCAATTTTGTGTGGTAACAAATTGGTGACCATGAAGTGACAAGGTCCTGTGACTGCCTGCCCAAGGCTCTGGAACCCCTAGTGGGCGGTAGGGTCTTTTCACCAACCCTAAGTGGTTACCTAGACAATTTTGTCTAGAGGCTTGACTGATTGGATTCCTGTTTCTGTGCTGCAGAGCTCCAGGCCACAAGGCACTTTTTTTCTCCATTGGGAGAAGAAACAGCTTCCGGATCAAGATGTCTCTCAGCTCTGGGTGAGTAACTTTAAGAAAGCGACTGTCCCTTACCTCACCTCTCTGGTTTGATTTCTTGGAAATATAGGTTTGTTTGTATTCTGAGGAATTTTAGCAGGCTGAGACCTGAACCTGAGGACTGAACCACACAAGGTAATGAGAGGCAGGATAAAAGTTGCTTCTAGATCTAGGGAAGTCTTGGCTCTGGTTCATAGTTGCTTCTGGCAGTCTGGTTTTGGGTAGCTCCTGGCACTGGTTCTGAGCTACTTCTGGAAAACTAGCTAGTATTCTGGTCTGTGTTATGTGTAGAATTGTATTGTGTGTTAATTTTGTCTGAATTGAGTTGGCTCTTTTGGGGACTGAGTTTCTCAGTAACCATAACAAACTCTAGAAATTACCTTGTTTTGTGGCCACCTTGGGAAAAGCCCCCTAAAATGGGGATAACATAATCAGCTGTCAAGATAACCCAGGATAATTTAAAATTACAGTGGCTACTTTGGGGTTCTTTTGAGCTTTTGAACCGAGAAAGAAAGAAATCTTTAGAGTCAAGAGTCAAGAGTTCCACCTTTTGACCTAAAGGTTCCAGAAGCTATAAATGTTTACAAAGAACTGCAGAATCTTACCAAATTTGTTTTGTGTCCTGCAAGCTTGGCTTGATAATAGTCAGGTTTGGGGGGGGGCGTCCCAAAACTGTGGTTGGACGACAATGCGGTTGCACTCCATTTTGGTCAGAGATAGTCAGGCAGAAATGTGGGATGCACTCCTTTTTGTGGCTAAGGGTCCTACAAAACTGCCATCAGCCTCAGGGGAATTACATTGGCCATTAGAAGGAAGCCTCGGCTAGGCCTTCATTGTGAGGGTCTTGGTTTCAGGGACACCCAAAATTTTTGTGATCTGGTTCTAGCTGCAGCATAAATATACTTTTGACCAGCAGTGCCTAAATTCTGAAACAATGGGAAATGCTAATTTGATCCCCACCTGTAGCCCCTTAGGCTGCATTCTCCCCGAATTGGGTGACTTTCAGCTATGCGTATGTAGTGTGAGCTACTGAGTACTGATTGGTTTATTGATCCTTCTCCTCCCAGAGATGGTCACTATTTTTCCTTGTCTCTGTCTCTGTGTCATTTGTCATAAAAAGGAAAAAACTATAGGACAAGACACAGGCATCTCCATAGCCTGTTGTCTGGGTGGGCCTGCAGTAAACTTTGCTATATGGCCCACTTATGGAGTATGCATATAAAGTGGAAACTAGCTAAGGGGCATCTTGGAAACCAAAAATGGCCACAAAATTTGTGGGCACAGGTTGAGCAGTTAAGAGCCATTAGAGCACTCGCAACCTCAAGATGACTCTTGTGATAGGATAAGTTGGTCACGGAATGGGGAAGATGATGACAGGTCCCCCACCAACCTTAAGAAAATGTCTGTGCAGTATGGTACTCTGTAAAGCACACACAAATCCCCAACCCCACGGCACCTCTCTCCTAGGTATTAGTCTGGCTCCAAGAAACCCAAAGCATAGTTAAAGCTGTTAATGTGCATATAAGATGAGGTTTTTTTTTCTTTTGTCTTGTTCTGTGTCTTAAGAAGTGGCTTTGTGACCTCTTTGGCCTCCACCATCTGGAGGATGCAAGTACCAGTGTGCATCTTGGCAGCCAGTCAAATAGACTGAGGTTCTGAGATGTACTGTCTCTGTTGGGCTGTATCAGCTCTCAGGGAAGTTTGCCATGAGGGGTCCCAGTCCATCAGGGGCCTTTGTCTTCTCAACTTTCATTGCTTGTTGGAGCACTACTGCTTGTGCAGTGCAAGCCTTTGCTTTCTTGGATTATTTTGGGGAGTGAACTTTCTGGATCTTGTAAGGGCTGCTTCTTTTGCATTCTCTTTTGGGGACAACTCCTGCATCCACAGTTAAGCCATAAATGTTTATTGGTTTGAGCTGCTATTAAGATCCTACTTGCCAGGGCTGCCTGGTGGCATAGTGGTTAAGTCTGCTTGCTCTATTTCAGTGACCCAAGTTTTGCAGTTTCCAATCCTGGGCACAGAAATACATAGCACTTATCATGCCATTCTTTGGAGGCATCCCACATACAAAATGGAGGAAGATTGGCAATATTCCTCAAGCAAAAAGAGGAAGACTGGCAACAGATGTTAGCTCAGGGCCAATTTTCCTCGCCAAAAATCAAAACAAAATCAAACAAGATCCTACTCACCAATGGTCAGAGCATGGGTCCTTAAATTGGAAAAACTTTTAAATTGAAAAAATGTAGCTGAAAGTATGGGTCAACTTCTTTCCAGTTCTTTGGGGAAGTGGGAACAATCACCTTTGTCTTGCAAATCCCTGCAGAGCCAGAGGCATGGCTCTAGAAGGCAGTTCAAAGTTCACTTGTCCTTTTACAATCCCAAAGCCTCCCCTGTTCCTCTCAAAATTCTCATAGATATTGGCACATTAGAAACTGACAAGAAAAATATGCCCCAGAAACTCCATCTTGGAGAAAACTTGAATAGTTTCCCTGTGCCTTTGTGATGTAGTTGGACAGGTAGATCAACCTATAATGTCATTTGAGTTACAACCCAATTTCTGAGAAATCAAGAGCAACTGTCCTTAAAAAAAAATCCTTGCAAGACTGGAAATGCAACTCTAGAGGCAATTCAGATTCCACCCATTTCCCTTATCTCTAAGAGCTTGCAAACCCTCCGGGGACTATCTAGCCCATCACTGAATCTTAGGACTGAAGAAAAAAAGAGGAAAAAGGAAAGAAAAACGGCCAGAGCATTTTGAGAATCTTCTCCACAAATATTAGTAAAAAGGCTTAAAACAAAATTAGGATTCACAACCATGGAGCCTTGTATTCATGGTAGTAATTTTAAAACAATAGCTGTGGAGTCTCTGTGTATGTGTGTGTATATATGGAGATGTATGAATGTGTGTGTATGATATCTTACTTCTAGACTGTATAATTTCTAAAGAGCTCTATTCAATTGGCTTAAAGTAAGTGATTATATAAATTATTTCTAAGTGTAACAGCAACTAACCCAAATGTCTTTCAAGTTAACATGATATAAATTAATCTTTGATAAATTAAAACTTATTTAACATTGTTGGTTTGATTAAAATAGGCATGTCCTCAGAGTTACCAGCATTGGATATGATGCAGACATGCAGCCTGGGTTTACTAGTCAAATAAGCTCATGTTATCCCTGTTACAAATTTGTCAGCAAAATAATAGCTTAGAATGATAATAGATTTTGTCTGATGTGTCAAAGTCTTTATAGGCAATCTAAATAATTATTGGAAATGGGTAAACTAAATAAATGTAAAAAATATAAAAGTTTTCAACAATGATTATGTGTAACAACGTATGCACTTAAAACAACTTAAGATGATGACTAACTGCTTTAGTGTCACATAAAGCTTTGTGAGTAATCTAAAAATGATTGCTACAAACAAATGGTCTGGATGTGAGATACTAATTTATAGATAAACTTTCAGCAATAATTATAGTTTATGACTTGAGTACTTAAAATAGCTTCCAAAATCTCTTTGGTAACTTGAAACTTTCAAGTTTTTCTAGGTTAAATTAAATGATAAAAATTCATCAACTATCTAGATCATTTCCAAATAAGATAAAATATTAGATGTTAATTATTAAATATATGTTTACTTACTTTGGCTTCTTATTACAGAGAAACTAAAATATGTTTGGGTCTATTAGTAAACATGTCTTGTGTCTTATTAAAAGATTGTACAATGAAGTAACATGTTTCTAGAAATTATGGAAAGTGTTTATAAACTTGCCAAGCCACAGAATGCTAATGTAAAAGACAGTTTATGATTGCTTACTTCTTAGTTTTCAATAAGAAAAATATCTTTGTATTCAAGAAAAGTAAGATATATGTTTTCAGTACAGAAGGTATAAAGAATGGAAACACTTTTGTTTGTTTTGTTAAGAAAGATACATTTGTCCTAAAGTACTAGGAGGGAAGAAAGAAGACATGGGACAAATTCTGAAAGTAGAAAAAAGAAAGTTATAGAAGGTTTGCAGAGGAGGAACCCCGAGGAAAGAGTTGTGCATGGTCAAGTTGGTTAAGACTGAAATGAATTTAATTAAGTAAATAAGATTAAATATCAAAAGTAAGCTGGTGCAAAATTAGAATTTGGCTTTCTCTCTTAAAAAGATAATTTTCTTTACCTTTTAGTCTGCTCTTGATAAACAGATTATGAAAAGGTTTTTTTTCTTTGAGTAGACTACTAGAAATGTAGGGATTTTATGTTTTATCAAAATAAATTTCCTGTGTTCTCTTTATCAGGTCTTTAATCACAGGTACTCAGGTTTTTCTTACAGCTACTTAATTTTCTGTATTGGCCTGAAAATCTTTAATTGTCACGATGGTAAACTAGATAACTAAGCATTGTTTCATAGGGACCTATGATACTATGTGGGTAAAAGTTATTGATATAAGTGTTTTAAAAAATTATATAACATTCCTAAAATTCTGATCTGTCCTGGTTTTCAGCCATAATTCTAGTTATTATCTTGAAGTGTTGTATGTCACAGAAATAGCCAAGTTTCTTTGTCAATTGCCCTTTTGAATCTATTATCATTTGCAGATGGTTGCTCTTTTTCTCTGATGCTTTTGTGAATATGATTCATCTTCAGAGAGATTCCTGGAAAGGACTCTGACACTTACTCTAGAATACAAGTTTCTGATAAACTTTCAGATCATAAAACTAAACTGGGTAAGAAATTACAGAACTCTAATGGAGAAACTGATGACTTCATGAAACTGCTAACAGAAGATTAAGATCAAGAATCAATTACATAGGACTGAATGAACTGATGAGGATGATTATAATTTTTATGAGTTTTCATTTGAGATATTGCTGATTTTTTGATGTTTTGTTTTTTTCCAGATTTAAGGAAACCTTTTTCTCTTTTTCTTAAGCTAACTATGACTTCTAGCAATTTGGTAAATTATACCTTTGTAAACAGAACTGAACACTTTATCTTTTTTATCCCCACCTGATCCCTCCAAAATTTGGAAACTCTTGGTGAGTGAGTATTGTTTTCATGGCAATACAGTTACTTGCATAAGTTCAATAAGAATCTGTTCTCCTTATAACAGGACACAATTGGAAACATTGGTTTTATTACCAAAGCTTTGACTGGAATGTCAAATTTGAGAGAAACATGCAGACTTAGATAAGACAGTTTTTGAGGAACAAAAGTAGACTTTATAGAATAAAGCCCCCTGGAAATATTGGCCTAGTACCTTGCTTACAGAATTCTCAGCAACCTTACCAGCTGAGTAAAGAATGTCACTTCCCTGGTACATATAAGGAACATCAAGATATTTTGGGGAACCTTAAGAGAAAAGAGAAATCCACCCAAATCTATAGGTATTGCACCAGGGTCTGACAACAAGCTATTGGTCTGGCTTTCCTGGCCTGAAGAGGTCTTTAAAGTTTAATCTGAGATAACTTGTAGAAAGTTCTAGCAAAGCAGAGTTGAAAAAGCCTATATAATCAATTGCTATTCTTGCTGTATTTATGTAAATGATTGGGCCAAGTTTATTGAAATTAATGTTGCAAAACAATGAATCTTAATTTGGCTATATTTGGTAAAAATGAGGGTGATTTTAGAGAGAAAAATTATGTTTCAATAAAAATTATAGTACACTTAGATTCTAGTTCTGTTAATTGTCTCTGAGGTTTTGTTTTCTATCCATAAACTGGACCAGATCCTGAATTCTTCCAGTCTCCTGAAATATCTGGTCACAGATATCCAAACTAATGTTTTCAATTTATCCATCATTTTCATTTGGAATCATTGAGAACTGAAACTTCCCTTTTTCCTGAAGCCCTGCAAACTGAAGCTGGACGATTTGATATAAACATAAGAGAGACTCATGTCTGTTGCTGTGTAAGCCACTCAGAAAGATACCTGAACACCTGGTGACATAATCAGAGACATTTCAAACTGCAAAAGGTGCTTCAAAACTGCAAAAAAAAACCTCTGACATCTAGAAATTCTTGGACTGGCTGCCCCCTGGGCTCAGAGACTGGTCTATAATTTGGTCCAACCATTAACCTTGTTTTTCTTTTTGTATCTCTAGTAATGTTTTTTATGAAATACCTGGTTATTTGCTTACACAATAGAGGCCTAACTTTGGGAGCCCACCTGCATCACAGCCCTACTAAGAGACTGATTTAATGAGATGGAAAAATATACGCCCCTTATAGCAAGAAGAAGCTAGAGATGTCATCACCTTATATCCTTCAAGATTAAGGAGTGAACAACAAAAAGGGGGGATTTGTAACCACAGGACCTCCAGGACCAGGTCAACTGACCCCATCTCTCACCCAATCAACAGAGTAATTAAGAATCACCTTTCAGAAAATATGCAAAGTCACATAGCCAGAGCATGTGCAAAAGGAGATATCTTGACCTGAAACGACCATAGAACCAAAGATCTTCCTTTCCATTGAACCCAAGGACTGGGACACGACCAGAACTTGAGAGTTGGACTCTTATCAGAAGCAAGTGGTCCCTCATTCAGGAAGATCCAGTGTTAGCATTCCTTCCCCACATCATCATAAATGTTTAGGACCCTATCACAGAAGTTTAGAACCTCATGATAAATGTTTAGAACCCTGTCATAAATGTTTAAAGCCATACCATAAATGTTTGAAGCCCACCAATCAAAACTTGTCCCATCAGCATTTCTGCATGCCAGCCTGTTCTCCCTAACCTCTTAAATTTTCCCCAAAATCATGAATCGAGCTGACAGATCTGAGGGCACATGCCCCCTGTTGTCCCTGCAATTTGATCTCACAGAACGAGGCTGATCTCTTTTCCCAAAGGATGGTGCTGTAATCAATTGGCTTGTTTATGCACATCGGGCAAGTGAATCCAATTTTGTGTGGTAACATCCTCACTCAATGATTTCATGCCACGGCCTCTCCTTGCTTCATAAATCCCATATCCATTTCTATCTTTCACTGCCTCTAATGGGCTCTTCCAGACAAGTCATTATATCAACTCTCCCTAAGGTCTTCCTTGGGTCTTCAGTACATTTGGAAGAGTTCATCCCTCCAGATTTATATTTCTCTCCAGTTCTATAACTAAGTGTAATCCAAATAGGGAAATTAAGAAGGTTGAGTTAATATTTTAAAGAACTTAGCATAGTGGCTAGTCCATAATAAGCATGCAATAAAATTCAGTTATTTTTTAATATCACAATTATTATTATCCAGATTAAGATCAGAATCTTTTGGAATATCCTAATTCCTTTTCTCTTAATTCTACATTTCTCAAAGCAATCTCTTCATTGCCTGAGTGGATTTATCAGTTAGGTAGTGTGCTCAGGCAAGGCCTGCTATCCACTATCCTGCCAGAGAGGGTTAGTGTTCTAGCAACTGGGGTTCTTGTTGCCAGTCTCTGTGAGCTGGTTGGTGTGACTTTTTACTTCTTTCCTCAGAGCTGATCACATGTGGATTAAATGAAAGAAAATCAGATGACTGGTCTTGCAAAGCTGAAGGCAGGCCATTGACCCAGGAGGGACTCTTCTTTGAGTGTCTGGCAAAAGAAGCCATCGTCCTGCCTCAGTGTTATTCAATATTGGCCTTCATTCTTCCCCTTCTACTTTACTTATCTCTGTAAAGTAATGAGGGTATAAATGGAGCCTAAGATGAGGGCTAAAAATGTGTTCCTAGACATAGAAAAACAATATTTATATATAAAAAAGAAAGTGTGTGTATGAGGGTTTACATACCTATATACACTTCAGTCTTTAGAACAAAGACCTTTGTCATTTGATTGATAAGTATCCATTCGGATTGGCACATCTGAAGTTTACTGGGAAAATTAAACTTCTATTACAAAATTAATAGTTTGGATTGATGACATCTTTGTAGACCATAAGGACAATACATAAATGAAAACAATAAAGGAAGTAAAAGTATAGAGAAATGTTTAGAAAATGAAAATTTTGGTGTTCCCTATTTAATGGCCATGCTTAGAAAGAATGTCATCAGGGAACCTCAGGTCCAAGGTCCACAGATGCCCAGCTCAGCCAGGCCAGCAGCACCCTCGTTTTCCCCATGGCCCTCCTGCTCTCTCTACTGACGGCGCTGGTGGTGTTCAGCTATGGCCCTGGTGGATCTCTGGGCTGTGAACTGCCTTGGAACCATATCCTGGTTAGCAAGAAGAACTTTGTGCTTCTGGGCCAAATGAGGAGAATCTCCTCCATCTTCTGTCTGAAGCACAGAAAAGACTTTGGATTCTCCCAGGAGATGGTGGATGGCAGCCAGTTCCAGAAGGCCCAGGCCATCTCTGTCCTCCACGAGATGCTCCAGCAGATCTTCACCCTCTTCCACATAGAGCGCTCCTCTGCTGCCTGGAACACGACCCTCCTGGACAACCTCTGCTCTGGACTCCATCAGCAGCTGGAAGACCTGGACACCTGTTTGGTGTAGGAGACGGGAGAGGAAGAATCTGCACTGGGAACTGAGGGTCCCACACTGGTGGTAAAGAGGTACTTCTGGGGACTCCATCTCTCCCTGAAAGAGAAGAAATACAGTGACTGTGCCTGGGAGATTGTCAGAGTGGAAATCATGAGATCCTTCTCTTCATCAACAAACTTGCAAGAAAGGTTAAGAATGAAGGATGGAGACCTGGGGTCACCTTGAAATGATTCTCCTTGACTAATGTGCCATGTTACCCTTGCACATGTCTTTGGCATTTCAAAGGCTGTTATTTCTGCTTTAGTCATAGAATTTATTGAATTTAATTTAGTAAGTATTTTGTCAGTTGTATTAAGCAAGAATATGTTAAAAATATTCAGGTCCTGGGGTATCACTCCATATGAGATCACTGCCCTGCTTTATACATTTATTGTTTGCACTTATTTATATATTCTTGGATCTTATCATATTTATATATTTGACTTTAGATTGCACTAAAATTTAGAAAACATGTTCATCTTTCCATTTTACTAAATTTGCATTTTGTTTTATTATTTAAATTCTTATCAAAGAAAACTTCTTGAGTTTTTTTTAATTCTGAAAATGTAAATCCTTATTTTTTCTATGTAAAGCTATCTCAGGTAGGTCCTAGGGAACAGTTTTAGCACTTGTCAGAAAATGTCTGTCAAAAGCTGGAATTCCATGGAATTGAGAGGAGTCCTGGAAAACATGAAAACTGTCAATCCTTATGTCAGAGGTGATTTGTGTTCAGCCAGCAAACAGCAGCGGAGGTAAATATCTGAGCGAAGGAATCACCTCCTAGAGTGAAGCGGGAAAGACAGCAGTATTTGTTGGCTGATCCTGGCACCTGTCCTCTTCCTCCCGCCCTCTCCCGGCCCTGCTTTTCCGAATCCCCTCACTCCCTTATCCAGCCTCTTCACGCCCTCCACCTACTGCCCATCCACAAGGTGCTCTGGTTCTGTTGGGCTTTCGAGCTTCTAGGTTTCTATCAAGAGTGGAAAGCTACAGGGAGAGAGCAAAAGTTAAATGGGAGTTCGAGGATTTTGAGAACTTCTGTAAGAAGGATTTTGCGAGTGTGTGTCCTGATGAATACCTGTGGTCCCTGAGGGAATGCCCCTGTTTCAATGATGAAATAGGCGCTGAAAGGAAAAGGAATCAGCTGAACCCAGTAGACCCTGGGGGCTCAGAAAACCCTGCTATGGGACGTGCGCCCCCCACTGGCCATGAGTGACTGGGCCTCCATCAAATGTGGGAGGCAGACTTATCTTCCATGCACAACTCCTGCTGCTTCCTGGGGATTCACCTCCAAAAGGAACAACGGGCCTTTTCTGGCAAGAATTGATCTAAGACTGGAATAGACAGTTTCTTAGCGTATATCGTTACAAAAAGAACAAGTCTACAGCTTCAGGCAGGGCAAGGCCTCTTTGGGCAATGGGCAGCTGTGGAGAGAAAGGGATTAAAATGTGTTTCCTGTCTCCAGCCTGCTACTAACCACTTCCTGACTAACCATCCCTTATGCACACGTGTGCTGGAGCTGGACAAACTGGGTGTGGAACTGCAGTGGCGTTTTAATTAACTGGAAATCTCATAGTTGATGGTGTTAAATGTCATAGTAAAGGGTAAATTTCCAGTTTCACAAATTCATCCCAAATATCTAATCCTGTTTGATGGTAAACTGCAAAATATCCTCATCATCATATTGAATGATGATATTGACAACCTTCCAGGTAGTCAAATAGAGAGCTCAGATGTATTTTATGAACTGTCAGAGAATTCTAACATTGCCAACCGAATACCAGAGGCCTTTTCATTCAAGTCTATGAACATTGGTAGAATTTTGGAGGTGTTGGTATAACCTGCATAGTATTGTACTGGAGGTGGTTAACTAGGAACTTTGTGTTGGTGAGAATTGCTCAGGTAGCAGGGGGGAGTGTCATTTGGGAGAGTTTCTGGAATCTTTGCCTCAGGTGACACAGCCAACGCTTTAGTTTACTTCTCTATAAATAGTGGGTAGGGAGGGTCTTAGTAAAATTTTAATATTAATAGATTTTTGTCCTTCATATTTCTTTCCTGTACTACTTCTCCGTGGAACGGGTTAGGAGCAGGGAAAAGGCCTGGCAATTCTGGACTTCCTCTGTGTCTCCTTCTCTGATTGTGTAACACCTTTTAAATATTGTAATCCTTTCTATACGGGTTGCTGTAGAATATATATATATATATGTGTGAGTGTATCATATATCTATATATGTACATATATACACATACATATATATAATTTTATTTACTTTTGTTCATTTTGTCATATTGTTATGTTTAGTGTGAAAAATTCTCCTGGCCAGCCCTGTACTGTCACTTTGCCCGGAAAATCTCTGTAGCCATATCGTGTTTGTGTCCAGGAGTTATTAATATATTTGTGATAATATATTTAGGAGTTTAAGTCTATTGGAAAGTACTGGAGACCCGAGGGGGGGGGCGGGCAGCGGCACAGCTGGGGGTGAGTGAGAGCTGAGCCACTGCAGCGCTGAGCTGCCGCCCACCCCACACAGGTCCCCTCTGCTTCTGGACCTTAGCTGCCCGGGACACATGTGGCTGGGAAGAGGACCAGGGGAGACCCAGGTCACCACTATGGTGGCCGTGAACGTCTGCAGGGAATCACTGTGCAGGGTCAGCTGGAGGAAGCTGAGTGTGAACACAGGCACATCTTGACCCCCACCACCCCCCCAGCCAACTTCCGGTGCTGTCACGGGCAAGACCCCTGGAATGACCAGCCAGGCAGAGAAACAGTAAACAGAGGGAGCCGCAGCACCAACATGGCCACGTCTACACCCCACAAACTGGGAAAGAATCCGAGCTCGCTGCACCAGTAATTAGAAGCTTTGAAGTTCTGATTCCACTAGGAGGAGTCTGCATCAGTCACATGAGCTCATTTGCTCAATAAAACAAAAGCGAGCATCAGGAACTGTGAAGTTGTAAGAGCCAGCAGCAGCTGGAGAAGTTGGAACGTAAGAAACTCGGTACATTCTGGTATACAGGGCACTTGAGTGCACAGATTAAAAAAAAAGATGTCAAGCAGGGCCGGCCCAGTGGCGTAGCAGTTAAGTGTGCGCACTCTACTTCAGCGGCCCAGGGTTCGCAGGTTTAGATCCCAAGCGCCCACTGAAGCACCACTTGTCAAGGCATGCTGTGGCAGTGTCCCATATAAAATAGTGGAAGATGGGCACGAATGTTAGCCCAGGGCCAATCTTCCTCAGCAAAAAGAGAAAGATTGGCATCGGATCTTAGCTCAGGGCTACTCTTCCTCACACACACACAAAGAAAAGATGTCAAGTGTGTTACATTCAAGTTACAAATGTGTTTTTTGGCCAAGGTGGAGGTCTGCTGGTCTAAACTGTAAAGATCCTAGTGGCCTCCTACATTTATGGTTTCTCGGCCTCCAGCTCCATTTTAGGGCTAGTTGCAAGATGGCTGGTTGTTGACCATGCCAAGTTGACGCATAGAATTAAGCATCACAAAGGCTGCCCTGGATAAAGGATGTTCAGATTCTCAGCAGCATCTCTGGTTCTCGTGGACAGTGATATTCCTAGAATGTCGTTAAGAGCTCAGGCTGTGGAATCAGAGGCCTGGATTCCACAATGTTGCCATGACCTTGGGAAAGTTATTAATCTCCCTGTGGCTCTGTTTTCTTCTTCACAGAATGGGGAGAATGAAAGGACCTACATCTGCCCATTTTGTTAGCTACCATATACTCAAGTGACTGACACATGCAGGTGCTTGAGAAACACCTGTTTCATAAATGCACGTACACTCGAGGGAGTGTTCGGAGGAATGAATCCCAAGTATTAACATGCTTAGAACAGCACCTAGTCCAGGGCGGGTGCTCAATAATGTCATCCTTATTTTTAATATTGTCATAGAATATTCCAGCTATATTATCTTCAGCATTAATGATATTGAGATGGTCCAAGTTTCTGAATGGATTCACTCATTGTGTGAAGTGCCCACTGCAAAGCACTAACATCCATTATTCTGCTAGATAGAATTAGTGAATTAGTAAGTTGGTCTTCTTATTTAAAGTGAGTTTTTTGTGTGAATTGGTTGGTATGATTCCTCCTCCTTGTCCCAAAACTGATTACATCTGGATTAAAAAAAGAAAGAAAGAAGGAATAATCATGTGGCCTGCTTTGCAAAGCTGAAGGCTGGCCATTGGGCAAGAATTACTTTCCTTTAAGCCCCTGCCAGAAGCCATCAGCTTGCTGCTCTCTCTGTACTTCTACTGTGCCCTTCATCCTTCCTCTTTACTATAACCCTTAGACTCCAGTTTTGTTGCACTGAATTTAGCTAAATTATAGTTTGTCACTTTGTTACTTGAGGGAGGGTCAGCCTTTTTGTTCAATTCAGGCCTTCAACTGACTGGATGAGGGCCTCTCACATTGGGGATGCAATCTGCTTTACTCAGCCTATCTACTCAAATGTTAACCTCCTCCAAAATACTCTCACAGACATATCTAGAATGTTTGACCAAATATTTGGGTACTCCATGGTCCAGTCAAGTTAACACATAAAATGAACCATCACTAGGGACAGAAGATGAAAACTGTAAAGCCCAGCGGATTGGTGAACCCTGTATCTCCATAACCCCAGGTTATCTGTATGAATTGGGTTATATCATTTCAACCTGACACAGAGCCATGGGTGAACCTTCTCTGGACACCACCTGAGTGATTAAGGGTTTAAAGAAGACAGTTCTGTTTTGGTCAAAAAGATCATTCCCTTTTACAATGAGGGAATAGCTCAAGGTATACATATATACAATTTTTTGACAATTAAGTTCACCCAAGATATCCATATCATGTGAAACAGTGTAAAACTGAGTGGATACCATGATTCTCTGCTCCAAGGTTGCTGTCTGCTGTCAGGATAAGTGCCCACAAGACATCTCTATTGGAGCCCTATCCACCCTGTGCCTCATTCTTCCCCCAATCCTCTTCTCATGCTTCTAGAACCTAGGTCCTAAACACATCTGTCACCAACACAAGGGCAGTTCAGACCCCAGGTTCCCCTAATGAGACTGAGAGTTTGACTAGCATCTAAACATGAAGTCCAGAAACACGGACAACTTGGATTCATACGAGTTTAGCACCACCTGCGTGCAGAGCACTGAGACAGGCCTGCTGGAGAGAGGAGACTACTGTGCAGGGCACAAAGACCATGTCTGCAGGGATGTTTTAAGGCCTGGAAAATCCCTTTTTGGGTAAGTGCCCTCCTTATGCCATTGTTTATACATCGTGCAGCATATTGTTCTTGGTGCAGAGCTGGCATCTCTACATTGAGGAACCTTCTATGGTCTTTGCGTGCTTGGTAGAGCCATGGGATATCCCTTCAGGAACATACACACTCAGGCAATAGAAATAGATCCTGCAATCTGTGACAAGAGTCCACATGGCCAAGTGTTCTAAATCATTCTCCGGATTCCTCTGCATCCACGGGTCTGGGTCAACAGTTAAAGGGCTGAGTGGAGTGACTGCTAAAAAAGAAGAGCCATGTGGGGAGTGGGCACAAGGGGTGGAGGGATGCATTTATACGGTGACTGAAAAACAATAATGTACAACAAAAATTTCACAATAGAAAAAAAAAGAAGAGCCATGAAATGTAGTCACCAAAAAGCAGAAGATTCACCATGAAACAAAGTAGAGAAAAGAGCCACTGGGGCCACCTGTAGTACCATTTCCACCTGGAGGAGAGAAGAGGTCAGGGTCAATGTCATCCTGGCTCCACTCCAGTTTCTTGGCCCTTCCTTAGCTTCCACATCTAGGGCCTACAGACGCAACCTTCATCTCCTACTGAGTGGTTCACACTTGCACAGCAATTGAGGCCCGGGAAGAGTAATGTCTGCTTTTCCTCACAAAATTAAAAAATAAGCTGCACATTCATCTTTTCACCTGAGTCTCTCAACTTGAAGTTACCGGAGGACAAGTAACCGAACAGGTGGACAATCCAGGACTAGAGAACTCAGAGGAGGTGACACTCGGGACAGTGTCCTTTCTCATGCTCCCATGGCCAAAGACCACTCATCCAAGGAGAGGTGGTGGCTTAAAGTGCTGAGCGACTGGCCCTGGGTCACATAACAAGTCGTATCTGGCTCCCATATCTGTACTTTTCTCCAGGAACACACATGGGCTGAGGCAATCAGACAAGATGTGCACACACAGAGGGGCTACTAAGAGATCTGTCCCAAATTAGGTGGGGCACCCCACAGCAAGGATCCCATTCATTATCTCTGCTTCTAGCTGTTTCCCTTTCTTTTTCCCTAACCCTCGCCCACAGTGACTATTTGGCAATTTCTCAGTTGTTTTCAAGTCCAAACAACGTGTTGGTGAGAGTGTCTTATACCTGAGGGACAGTCTTTCCTTAAAGAAGGAACTAGGAAGTAAAATTTATTGTCCACAAAAAAAAGTGGCCATATTAATCTCCATTTAAGAGTATATGAGCTCATATATGTTCCCACACATTGACCAACATAGGATCTTATCATTCTTTTTAGTTATTGTCAATCTGATAGGTGACAAGTAGCATCTAGTAGCACCATTAGTTGCCTTTTTCCTAATTGGTGGTACTTGTTATCAGTCACAGTCCAGTCAGCAAAACAGAAAATTTCCTCCAGCCTTCTAGTCCGTCTCCTGTAATTGGTGTGGAAAAACTTGAAACAACCGCAACAAAAATCGGCTGGCAAAGAAGAAATGGAGTCAAAGGGACTGGAGCGCCAGCATCACAAAGCAGAGTTGAGGAGAACAGATTTGGAGCTGGGACTTGAGCTTCAGGACCAGCAGACTAGTATAGTTCCCCATATTCACTGGGAAATCATATTTCTTCTGTGAATTTTCTATTTACAGAAAACGCACTGATTGCTTTTGCACTGTCCTTTCTTAGTTATTTACAGAAGTTCATTATTCATTTTTTATATAAACTCTTTGTTTTATACAGGCAGTAGACACACACACACAGTCTGTAGGGTCTTCAGATAGATCCCAGATCCCACACTCACGCTGTCTTTCTCCTCGCTCTCTGCTGCCCATTCTGGGTTTCCTTTGTGACATCTAAATTTGTGGTTTTCTTGTGTTCAGTGCCCAGAATTCTCTTCAGTTTAAACTCATGAACTAGGTCCTGACCTAATCTAGTTTTCAGGGCTTTAAAAACAACCTCGATGCTGACGTATTCCAAAGGTAAATTCTGGAATCATATATCCAACTGCCTATTTGACAGTTGGTATCTAATAAGCATCTCAACTTTAAGTCACTGAAAATTGAAATCTCCTTTAAAAAAACAAAAACCAAATAAAAACAAACACAAATCACCCTCCTTTCTTATTGTTTCCCGGTCAGTTAATGGCAACTCCATACTTCTAGGATTTCAGGTTAAAATACCTGAAATCATTCACAACCTTGCTTTCTCTGTCATCATGTATCCTGTCTGAGTGTAATCGAGGTTTTACGCCATTGAGGGTTTTCATCCAGGAATGTGGGAAAGCTCTGCAGTTTGAGCACAAGACTCCTAAAACCTACTTAATTATATTAATAGCTGTGGTGTAAGCATCCTTGAATTATTAGACAAACTCTATTTGATTATGATTCACTAATTATTAACATGCCTTCTGATTTATTTTACTGATATTTTACCTATGCATCCATAGTGTTTTTAAAATCTGAATTTCTTTTATTTTATACTTTTAGAATAATTGAACCAAGATTTTATTATTCTCAACAAAGAAGGTGGATGACTTTTCACTTTTTCCCATGACCTGTTGAAAATAATGTTAACATGTTTGTGGGTGTTTTCTGATAAATTTCCTACTTTACCACTTCTTTAAGATGCTTCCCTGAAGAATCTGCCTGTTAATTCTAAAAGTTACATGCTGAAAATTTCCCTAGGAAAGAGCAGAAAGGCCCCTAATTATTGTGAAAACATTTCCCTCTACACACATTTTCAGGTTATTTGTCTATGTAAATTTTACCTTTAAACCCAGCCTGCACTCCTCTGTCTTGCCCATCTGTCAGATACTTATATAGACGCCACTCAAATATTTTGCAAATCAAACACAATAAATGAAATGTCAATTTGTAGTTATAATTCAAACCCATGATATTTGACTATTTGAAATATGTCAAAGCATCTCATCTACACCCAGCACTTATTCACCACCGTGGACTGAGGTCTGGCAGATATTTGAGCACGGGATTAATTACTGGAAATAGCATATGTTCCCTGTCATCAAAGTGTATGATATTCTAAGAGAGATTTAAAAATCAGCCTGTCGAAGTACTACACAGAACATATTGCTACTGTGGTATATCCGATTCCTGCACCAAAGACCCAGGGTTAATTTATTAAATTTGACAAAAAAAAAAAAAATCCTACCAAGGGTTTATACATTTCATTTAATATATTTCAACTTTTATTATTCCAATAATTTCCTAGGGTCCTGTACTTTTCAAGGGCAAAGTCCTGCCCTCTACTTTTATCCATCCCTGCTCCCCACCACCCTCCCTTGCCCAACACACACATATACTCGGCCAGGGCTTTATAATTGAGAGTCACTTAAACAAACGCTTGTCATTAATTGACTCCCCAGAACAGGAGCACTTCTTCATTTCTTATTCCCATCCCATATTCTGCGCAACATTAGGGATATTGTGGGTTTCAGGGTTGTTAATAAAAGTGATAAATATAATAAGCTTAAAATAGTTGTGCCTAAAACTGTTTGAAAACTACCGTCTGCTGCATTTTCTGTTGTGGGTTACTCTTGTCTTCTCAGGTGACCAGTAAATTTGTTTATGGGCATCTCCTTAGTCTTTCCCTCAACTTGATGCATGATTAGGGCAATTGTTTCCATTTTCCTATAGTGGTTTCTCAGCTTTAAAATAGGGATAATGAGAATACTGTATTCCATTCAGTGTACCATTCACGTTATAGTGTCTAAATAATGAGAATATAACCATTCATAAGTTGTTATCATAACTGAATAAATTATATAAAGCATCAGAGAGATATTAAACATACTTATGACAGTTGCTGGTTGTTAGCGTGACAGGTGTATACAAAGGTGCAAAAGCCACTATTCCATGTCCCCCAAAGACAATGATGCTGCATTTGTGCCTTGCTCAGCTCAGAATTTTATTATGCAAAAATTCTACCCTTGTGAATTAACACAGGATCATCTTTTTTAGTCTTATACAAAGGCTATACACACATTTTTGAATTCAAATAGCAAACGAAATATCCTCATGTCTCTACCAAATACTACATTAATAATACCTAAGGATATCTAGTGGGCATCAAAATAAAATGCAATCAGTGCATTTGGCACCTAAGATATTAAGTAGTAAATTATATGTAAGTGAAAACCTACATTACGCTGAAATGGAAAGCACTTTGATGCAAATAGATTACCAATTTGAATGCAACTTATCCATGTGGGATGACATTTTGAAAAAGTTAAAACCCTCCACTGAAAAACCATAACTATATACAAAGCTGAATGCTTAATAAAAGACTCCTGCTTAAAACAAATGAGAGAAAAAAAAGATTTTGTAAGTTGAAATTATTTAAGATAGTGACTGAGCCACAAGATATTGCCAAACATGGCAATTCTCTCAACTGAAAATGAGATAAGCAGAGAAGTAATTTTGAAAATATTACTGATGAGTTTGCTTCCATTAAAGCCAGGACCTTATAATAAAGTCTGCTTTGCGCATAAATAAAATATTTAAACTTAATGTGCTTTAAATACTTTTACATTTTAAAATATTTTTCGACCACTTTAACGTTGTAGGAGAAATTAACTATTAAAATGGAATGAAATCATATATATACAGGCACACATTTTCTCTTCCTCCCGGGGCTCCTTTAAAGTCAGCTGTGTCCCCAAGTCATTCCACTGGAGGGTCCCAATATTTCCTAGATTCGTGTCCAGATTGTAGAAGCGCTTCCCTTTCCCTGAATTCGTGTCTTTCTCCCCAGAAACCATCCTGAATCTGAAAAGAGACCGCAGCACGCTCTGATTTCGAGCCGTCAGTCCCCTGAATAAACGGGCGCTTTTGTGAACGGTCTGCTAGGATCTCCCAGGAGAAAGGAAAGGACGGATGGACGCGGGGCAGGTGCAGACGGTGAAAGGCTCTGGCGACGCCGCGGCGCAGCTCCCCTCGGCGTCAGGCCCGAGAAGGAGGCGTTGACTCCGGTTCTCGGGCCCCACGCGGTCCCTGAGCCCGGCGGCGCCCCTCCCGGGCCGGGGCTCAGCGGACGGCGAAGCGCCGGGTCTCCCCGTGGAGGCGGCGCCCGAGTGCGCGGCGCCGGAGCCCCAGGCGGGTCCCGCTGTGCGGGCGGCGCCGGCTGGTCGATTACGGCGAGTTCGGGCGCCCCCTGCCGGCCGTTGGGGACAGCGAAGGGAGCTTTGCGCGCGCTGCTGAGCGGCAGCTGCGCGCAGTTTCACTGTGGTCCAGGTGAAGCGCTGAGATTCTGGCCTCCCTGGTCTCTGTGCTGACGACAATGGTGATGCTGTGCTTCATCCTTCACATTTTACCCGTTAGTGTATATCGTTTTACATTTTTCCAATCATTTCCCATATTCGTGTAAGTTGGTAGCATAAGTACTTATTCCTTTTCATCCACAAGAGCCAGAAGCTCAGTGTTTTCCACAGAGGAGCCACCAAAATGTCTGTAATTCACTCACTCTGCGGTGCAGGGGCCATAAGCCTCACAGGTCTTGTCTCCCATGCGTCTCATAAATTTATGGTGAGAATTAATACGAGCAATCTATACGAACCATCTGGAATATATATTAAATGTGGTTATTTTATAATTATTAGAATTATTAATCATGTTGATCTCATTTTACTCTCTGAGAAATAATTGCCAATTGATAATTTCATTTTGCTTATTGCAAATACTTTGTTATTTGGTCAAGGCATCTACAAATGTGGAAGTGGAAGACAAATTAATGAAGAAATAAAGAATTTGTAATCAGTGAGACAATAAAGGAACATCAATTTGTTAAAGTGTAGGGTTTTCCAGAAAAGAAGTGATGGTTCAATACATGCAGTTTGCACAGGCATCTAATGTTGTGGGTAAGGAGGTGGAGTTTGGGATCTGACATAGTAGGTTTTGAAACCTAGATTTGCCATTTACTTATTAGATCGTTTTATTTATATAAACTCTTAGCAGGTGGCTCTTTGGAAAGGAGAATATTAACACCTCAGTCTCAACTATGTTGGAAGGATTAAATGAGTCCCTTAGAAAAGGCAAAGTAATTTGAAGGTGCCATCAGCAGCAGCAGCATTTTTGATAATGACTGAAAGAAGTCTGTGGAATTTGTCTCGTTAGGTCCTTGATGATCATGATCAGAGTAACATTGTAACATTTAATCAGTAATCAATTCAGGATTAATGTACCATAAGAAAATGAAGGCAGCATCAAGGAATGTGTTATTTATCCTCAAATAAATGTAGAGAATGGAAAATACTCTAACAAACCTTGCCATAACCACAATACCATGGGATCTTCTTATCACGGTATTATGAACTGAATGTTTGCATGCACCCAAAATTCATGTGATGAAACCCTATACCCCCCAATAGGATGGAATCAGGAGGTGAGGTCTTTGGAAGGTAATTGGGATTAGATGAAGTTATGAGAGTGGAGCTTCATGAGTGGGATTAAGGCCTATATGAGAGTCCCTCAGATCTCCACCATGTGAGGATACAAAGAGAAGTTGGCAGCCTGCAACCTAGAAGCGAGCTCAACCATGCTGGCACCCTGATCTCAGACTTCCAGCCTCCAGAACTGTGACAAATAAATTCCTGTTGTTTATAAGCCACCCAGTCCATAGTACTTAGTTACAGCAGCCTGAACTAAGACACATGGCATCATTCATACAGTACCTATGATACACTGCTTCAAATAGTGCCTGAGTATTTCAAGTTCAAATCGTACATGACAGAGATGAAATTGTCATGTATAATTATTCTTAATCCCTTTCTTTAAGAGAAAACCTGATATCTGTGCTCACTGGTAAAGAGCATAGACGCTGAGAGAGAGAAGAGGAATGACGGCCCCATGGAAAAGGCAAATGAGTATTAACAAGAGAAGGGACCAGCAAGGAGGATGAGGCTACAAGAAAGAATACACTGGTGTTCAGTTCTCCCAGGGGATAATGCCAAATACATTTCTAAAATAATTTGTATTCTTTAGTTTTTGAAAAAATCTCGGGGGCCATTTAACCAACTGTTCCTACCCATGGCCTGGTCTAAATATTTACATCAACCATTCCTTTAGTGAGTAACTAGTCAGATGGGGGCAGTGAAATCAGTCATTTGCTGGCCTTCATGTACCAGTGAAAGCCAGTGAGTGTCCGTATCTTGAGAGTCAAAGTATGTTTCCTTAATTCCTGAATTTTCCTGTCAACTTGTTAATGAAGAAAAGTCAAGGCCCTACTTGATTCCAGGGCCTAAATTATTTTTATTTATTTTCCTATTATCCTTAAATAGGCCAGAAAGAGGATATTATTTCTTTTAAATTTAATCTGCTAAGGGAAAAATATTCTTAAGGCAGTAAGCCATTCTGCCTGGTTTCTTAGGAAACTCACATTTACTTGAATGCAAAAGTGGGTGTGTAATATCTATCAGAGAGGGGCTGAGGAAAGGATCTACTGGTGAATCCAGACTCATTCAATGTGTAAACATGTTTTGAGTTTACGCTTTGTAATATATTGATCTGAAGATCTGCTTCTTAGTACAATATATTTCTGTACACGTTTAAAATTATTATAAATGTTTAGGCATATAAAGACTTAATATGTGATTGTGATAGGTATCAAAGGAAAACGCCTCTCTCAATTTGTTGTCTGATTTTACTAATTCATGGTACTGATATTAAATCCTAGCCACCAATTATGCAAAAGTTCTTATTGACAGGACTAGGAAAATTCTGTTTTTCCCATGCCAAACTGTTGTATTTGTTAATTATTCAGAAGACAATCCATTGTAATATTTTCTAAAAAGTGTTCAAAGTTGATGTAAATTTTTCATGATGTAGATTTTTAACATCCTCAACACTGAGAAACACCCTTACATAAAACTGATCTGCGTGAGGAGACAGAAGCTTGGCCTAGCTCCATATCCACTTCTGTTCTCACAGACAATTGAGACTTTTTATCATTATTTTATAAAAGAAAGTCCCTTTTACGAATCCCAAGCCTCACCATGTTGCACTGCTCCAGGGTGCAAAACCTCTGTGACACCAAACAGATGGACAATTCCAGAAGGCTTAGCTTTGGGGAGAGAGTTCCTTGATGCTAAGTACAGAAAAGATATTGATGCTTTGTCAGTTACCTCCTCTCTCCCATACCAACATCTACCTTTTTACTGGCTAGTTTGGATCAACATTAAAGGTGCTTAATTTTTATCTTCTTCATCCTAAATATGATCGTTCAGTCCTCAGCCCTACAACCGTTACCTGTATTACCTCACTCCTGTCATTCTCTTCATACTCAAAACTTCTTGAACGTTCTCTGCACTATCGGTCCCTACTTCTTCACCTGCAGCTCATTTCTGCTCTTGCTGTCCTGTGGCTTCAGCCTCCCTGTTCTGAAACAGCTCAGCCAAGGTTGACAACACACTCCGTCTTACTGAGCTCAGAGGTCACCGTCAGTCAGCCTTAGCCGACACCTCAGAAGCATCTGACTCTTTGGACCACGTCCTCCTTTTAGAGTCGGACCTTCATCTGGCTTCTGTGTCACCACCATCTTCTGCTTTTCTGCTCCTCCTCCTCCTCTCTCTCCTTTGTTGACTGCTCCCTCTCATCTCATCTTAGGGAATTTTGGTGTTTCTGAAAATTCTGTGCTAGGCACCACAGTTTATCCTCTCTGTACACGCAGTCTCAACCTCCCAAATAGTTCCAAATTTCATCTCTATGATTATGACTTATATACATATGTCTTTACCCAGAACCTGTCTCCAAATGTGAGACCCATATTTCTACCTGCTACCCTAGAACACCTCCACTTACCATGTCCAAACTTGAAGCATCATGCATTTTCATTGTATCTGGCACCCCCCACAGTGCCAAAAAATAGAAAGTATATTCACAACTTATTTGTTGAAGTTTAAATTCCATGAATGTATAACATATTTCACTTTAGATTCTTGTTCATGCACTTGCTGAAATGGAGTCAACAACCATTAGACATGATTTCTCCAAGAAAGCATAAGTACAACTGAATAGCTCCAGCTGCTACAATCTGTCAGAGTGTCTTGTGCATCTCCTCCAGAGCCCTAGAGAGGGTTCCTACTAATGACTTCCCTGTCAATGGCTCCACCTGTCCTCTCTGCCAGAAAGCTCCATTAAAGAAAGCAATATCTTTGTTTTATTCACAAACACAAGTGAATTACTTGGAGCAGAGATACTTAAAAATATTTTATGAATCAATGAAATGAATAAAAATATTTATGGTCCTTTTGGATTTGAAGGCAGACTGAACATGTAAGGGCACTTTTTATCTCTTTAAGAGTATGAGTAAGACTCAACATTTAAAATATAGATTTTACACTCCCAAAGCAAGTGAAAATAGAAGACAAAGCGAACCACATAACATGAAGAATAAATTTTCTAAATACAACAATCATCATAGAGAAATAGATAAATTCTAATTATTACAAATTAAAAACACAGTTTCTCTTGATTCAAAAGTACAGTTTCCTCTTGTTATTAAAAAATAATCTGGAAAAGTGACAACGCATTTTATAACTGAAGCAGAAAAAACGTCTTTGAATTGAGTAAATATTTACAGCTTGAGGCCATTTACAAGTAGGTAAGACTCAACTGTGGAAAACTGGGTCTAAGTCTCCTTTCCAACTTCCGGGGTTTCTGTGACTTGAGGACACAGAGGGAGCACTGACTGACTTTCGCTTCTTAACTTCCAGTCTGACAACGTCTGGGCACCGCAGCTGTATTCTTTCTTCCTCAGATGGAGACTGGTTCTTTGGAAATACCTCTTCACAGCCAGGCTGGAGCCCTCACTGCCCAGGAGGCTCTTTTCCTCCCCCATCTCCCGCACAAACTGGTCTCCAGATCTTCCACCTGCTGATCCAGTCCAGTGAGGACCTGCAGCTGTTAGTGCTGAGGAGGCTGAAGGTCTGCTGGATCGTCTCAGGGACAAAGAGGTGGCCTGAGCTTTCGGAACTGGCTGCCATCCAGCTGCTTCTGGGGGAACCTGAAAACATTTCTTGTCCTTCAGGCTGGAAAAGAAGGGAGACTCTCCCCATTGGTCCAGAACTGTGCAGGCCTCCTGCTTTGGCAGGCCATGGTTCTGGGCCAGGTCACAGCTACGGGTGCAGACAGAGCTGGACAACATCATCCTCGGTGTCATCGGCGAAGAGGGTGGCCGGCCCTTGTGATGCAGACGTCTGGCTGTGCGAGCCTTTATCCAGCTACTCTGAGTGTCTTCTTGCAAATGAGATCCTTAAACAAGCTAGAATTGCCATTTTCAGTACTTATCCCAATTCGGTTCCCACTCTCTTCTTCTTTTATGGGCCTCGGGTAACGTCATGACTTTAACACTTCTTTTGTATTATTATACTGGAAATTAAGCATATTCATAGAAAATGACAGAAGTCTCAATCCAATAGGATGTATCCATCTAAATGAGACCCAATGTTGAAGTAAAAGCCTGAGTCTCAATATAGCTCTCCTTTTTTTTTTTTTTTCTGCTGAGAAAGGTTTGCCTGGGCCCAACATCTATGCCAATCTTCCTCTATTTTGTATGTGGGTTACCACCACAGCGTGGCCGCCAATGAGTTTTGTAGTTCTGCACCCAGAAACCCAACCCAGACTGCCAAAGCAGAGTGCGCTGAACTTAACCACTAGGCCACAAGGATGGCCCCTAACTCTCCTTTTTAATTCTAATAAGGAGAGGACTTAGAGCTTTGATCTTGGATGCCATTTTTACACTTTTTAAATTGCACTGAAATACAACTGGCCTCACCCCTCTGCATTTCCCTTTTGAGGGGCTAATACATTTGATTTGAATCCTTCCACATTTCCTTTCAGGAGCTATGGCACGCGTGCTCTGATATAGTCTACAGACAATAGTGGCATAAAACCAGAACACAAGGGTTAATTCATGCAGTTCTCTTCATTCTGTCACCAAAAAGGTGCCGACTGCACAATGTGACAGACATGTGCTTGGCAACGTGGATTCAGGGAAATGAAGACAGGGATGGCGAGTGCCCTCCGGGAAGCAGGGCAGACAGACACTAAAGGCAGGAGCAAGTCCTCAGAGCTGGTGAAGAGGAGGGACTGGGAGTCAGCACTTTCTGAAAAGGTTCCATTTTCTGACAAAATCCATAGATCCTGAATTTAAATACCAGATTTTCATGTCGTCTTCTAAAAACCTGAGACAACTTTAGTAGTGGTCACACAGGAAATTGTAAAGATTAAATAAACTTTGCAAATTACAGGCTGAGAATCTGAATGTAGTAAAAGAGAGCAGCCTTTAGAAATGACGCAAATAATCCATAATCAATCTACAAAACAAAATTGGGGTGAAGTTATTATGAGCCAAGTTGAGGACTATACCCTGAGGCCTTCCTTCCCCAAAGAAGGAAGGGCGCCAATGAAGTGGGGTTGTACAGAGTTCCAAGATATACCATCTTGGAACAAAGAGCATACATCACATATGACAGAAATATCTTTTATTACTTGCAGGAGATGCTCAGCTGGCACAACAGGTCGGTGGTCACCAAGTGAGCACAGCAGGTCAGCAATTAATCGTTAGTTTTCAGGGAGAGATGCTTATCCTAAAGGAATTGCCAATATGGGGAAGCTACACCCCTGTGTTTAGGGGCATCACTCTTATCTTTGGGGCATTTTAAATGTTTAAAGCAGACGTACAATGCATGCTCAACAGGCCACATCAGGCCCTTTTAGACAAACAAGGTCAGGCTGAATTAGTTTTACACCTAATGGCTTCCTCATATACTCCAATATATCCTATTGCTTTCCATTTATTTATCATTTCTCCATTTTCGATCTATAATCTTTCAATATAAAGCATTGATGATCAAAATATTGTCCCTCAGGGGCCGGCACAGTGGCATACTGCTTAGGTAGCCCACGTTTGCAGGTTCGGATCTTGGGCGCAGACCAACGCACTGCTTATCAAGCCATGCTGTGGCAGGCTTCCCACATATAAAGTAGAGGAAGATGGCCACGGATGTCAGCCCAGGGACAATCATCCTCAGTAAAAAGAGGAGGATTGGCAACAGATATTTGCTCAGGGCTAATCTTCTTCACCAAAAAACAAGCAAACAAACAAACAAATTGTCCCTCAGCACCAGGATTGTTGCTGCCTGCCTTGGGTCCATCATGTCCCTCTGTGCCAGGCTTTTATCTCATTGATTTGCCTAGTTATCTACATTGGGGAGAAATAGTCAGACAAGCATAGAGGTATATATTAACAGAGAAAGCTTTTCATAGGTTATATATTTCTCAATTAATTTTAGATTGTTCCACAAACATTGTACATGTGTTTTTACATGACTCACATGCTCACATTGTTTACAATTATAAAAGATTGAGTTTAAGACATTCACTTACTTTTTCATGTGCTTTAGCAGAGATGATACAGTAGAAGATTCATCAGGTATAGAAACACAGCATTCAGTTTGAATGACTGTATATATACCACCTTGGGATGCTGACAGACTATCTAAAGCTATTGTAATTTGAAGGACAGCCTTTCTCATTTAAAGACATTTCAGTATTTACTAAGGCTATTCCTGCTTGAATATCATTAAGGGCTTATAGAGTAAATTTAGTCAGAGCTTCTATATGTGATGTGACATCTTCTAGCCCCAAAGAAGGAACAAATATAGCTGCTCCGTGGCCATATGAGTGGAACACTGAATGCGCCCATCTGGGCTTAAAGAGAAGAAGGCTGGCAACAGGTGTTAGCTCAGTGTGAATCCTTCCCTGCATCCAAGGGAAGCTCAGGGTGCAGTCTTTTAGCCATCCAGGCAGTAGCCAAGGCCAGAGATTTGTTCCACATGACCACCGAGTTCCATTAGGAGCCACCCAATAAATGCCTGCCCTTGGAGACCAGTCTGTTCTAAATCAATGACTTTCTTTAAGTATGATAGTATTCTTAAACCTTAAATGGAACAATTATAAAACAGGTAAGTGGTTTAAGCATTACAAAGGTTTAAATAAGGAGATATAAGGTTGGGAACACAGGCCTGGTCTGGAATCTTGGGACAGCTGTCTACAATGGATGCCTTCTTCTTCTCATCCTGGTATGGTCCTTTCCAACAGGGCTGCAAAGAGTCTGTCGTCTGTTACCTTTTCCAATAAACAAAATCTCCAGGTTGAAGTCCATGATCCTTAAGGTCTTCATCTCCTAGGAGCTCACTGTGAAAAGAATCAGCTACCAACCTCTCATTTCTTTTAAGTGTCTCAATGAGACTTTAACAATAATGTAAGATATCTCCTTTAAGCAAAATTGGTTCATACATTTCTTCGTCTGATTGCATAGGTCGTCCAGTTGTTATCTCGAAAGAGGACAGCTGATGCTTACCAAAGTTGTAGCTCCAAGATTGAGGAACACTAGCGGAAGAGCTTTTGGCCATGAGAGATTAAATGCTCTGAAAGCTTTGCCAATTGAGTTTTGATTGTGCCGTTAGTTAAAATGTTGCATTATTGGCCAAATGTCACAAATAGTTTTAATTATTTGTTTGATGAAATGAGTTCCCTGGTCACTGTGTAACTCAATAGGAATTCCTCAAACAGGAATTATTCTTTCCAATAATAATTTACCTAAAGCCATTGCTCTTCTGCAAGAAAAGGCCTTAACCCAAAGTGAGAACATACAGATCATTACAAGATAAATTTATTCTTGAGATGGTGGCATTTGAACGAAGTCCAATTGCCATATCTCAAAGGGTCCCTTAGGAAGGGGAAAGTGGCCTTGTGACCCAGGAAATAGTTTCCCTAGATTATATTTTGGGCATAGAGCACAACAAGTATAGGCTTTATGAGCCACTATGGGAGAACACTTTCTTTTCCCCCATAAAATCATCTTTTCAGGTGCCCAATGGGTTAACTGGTGTATAGGCTGGAGCAGTGGCAATTGTGCTCCAACAGGCACTATGGTTTGTTAGCAGGGCCTGAACCACATCTGCGTGGTGGTGTCAAAAATTCCTCCTTTTGATGCCACCTTTGTTTCTCTTCTATGGTGATTTTTTGAGCCTATAGAAGGAAATCTTTTACTGGGTTAGCAGAGTTAATATAAAGTAGCAGGTATTTTCGAGGCTGGATAGCATATCCAGCTTGATAATGTCCTTGCTTATCATTTAAGTAAGACCTATCTGTAAACCAAATTAGATAACATAATGCACTCACTGTCTTTTCCTCCTGTGGTGCTGGAAGCAATGTAGCAGGGTTAAGATAGTGTATAATATTTACCTACACAATAAAACTTAAGAAGACTTAGCATCATTTATTTGACAATGCTTCCCATGCAATCCAGCATACCAAATAAGCCTAATTAGTTTAGTATCTCCCTCTTTATAGGAAGAGAACAGATTATTTTGAGAAGTCCCAGGAGCTCTCTGAAAATTCTCAAAGAAAAAAGTAAAAAGAAAGATTTCATTTAGGATATGAATTTTGGGGACCTTGTCAAAAATATCAAAAGGTTTTAAAACGCTTGGTCAAACAAGATCAAGTGTCACTGTGAAACAATGGTCACTATGAAACAATGCTTTTAAGATATTTAACCAAAATGAGACTCACTCAAAAGTAAAGAAAATCTTTTATAATCTCTTATCAGGATCAGACTAAAAGTTCAAGAAAACTATTCCTTTAAGAGAGAGAAAACCAAATTCTAATTTTTTGTACCAGCTTACTTTTGATATTAAAACTTATTCACTTAATTAAATTTATTTTAATCTTAGCCAACTTGACCATGCACAAAATTCTTAGTGTTTTGCTTTTTTGTTTGTTTGGTTTTTTTACAAATCTCTACAACTTTCTTTTTTCATTCAGAATTTGTCTCATGCCTTCTTTCTTCCCTCCTAGTACTTTAGGACAAATTTATCTTTCTTAACAAAACAATAGTATTTCCATTCTTTATACCTCCTTTACTGAAAACATACATCTTACTTTCCTTGAATACAAAGATGTCTTCCTTATTTTTAGTAGCTCTAATCACACATATGAATTAGAATTTTTAACCCTTACAGACCTTAATTTTTAGTGGAAACTAAGAAGTAAGCAATTATAAACTGTCTTTGCCATTAGCATTCTGTAGCTCAGCAAATTTATAAATATTTTTTATAATTTTTTGAAACATGCTACTTCATAGTACAATCTCTTTAATAAAACACAAGACATGTTTAGATCCAAACTTTTTTTTTAATAAGAAGTCAAAAGTAGATAGACATGTTTAGCAATTAATGTTTCAGTACTTTATCTTATTTGGAAATTATCTAAATATTTAATGAATTTTCCATCATTTAATTCAATTTAGCAAAACTCTAAGATTTCAAGTTCTATAAGTTTATCTATAAACCCTTGTCTTCTTTACATCTATTTAGTTTACTTGTTTCCATGCTGATAACTTCAAAACCATGTTTATTTTAATCAAACAAATTTAAATAAGCTTTTATTTATCAAAGATTATATCATGTTAGCTTGAAAGATATTTGGGTTAGTTTCCATTACATTTGTATAAGTGCTTACTTTAAGCCAATGGAATAGAACTCTTCAGAAATTCTACCAACTGGAGGTAAAGTATCACACATATATAACATACATAAACATACAAACACAGAGACTCCAGAGCTATTGTTTTAAAATTACTGCCGTGAATCAGATACAGTAGCATAAGGCTCACTAGTTATGAAAGAATAACTGAACCCAAATTTTTTTTAAGCTTTTTCTACTAGTATTTGTGGAGAAGACACTCAAGATGCTAGATTTTGGGCAAGGGTGCTCTTAAGGACATTTTTCTTCCCTTTTTTCTTTTTCTTTCTCCAGCTTAGGAATTGGTGATGGGCTAAATAACAGTTCTCTGAAAGGTGAGGTGATAAGCCTTTTGAGATCAGGGAAATGAGTGGAATCTCAACTGCCTCCAGAGCTGCATTTCCAGTCTTGCAAGGATTTGTAAGTCAAGTTCAGTTGCTCTTCTACCTGTTCAACAACATCATCCATAATTTGCTTCTTTCCCTCTGGGTGTTTAGCTTTATTTTAACTTAGGGAAGAAGGCCTGGAAAGAAAATTCCTATCAGGATTTGAATATTATCTTCCAGTTTGGCCAAATTTCTGATTGTAATTTACTAAATCCTTTCAAATATCTTGCCAGGTTTCAGCTGGGACAAACAGTAACTACCTGGTCGTACTGAACAATGCCATAACCTTTAAAGTAGCAGTTTCCCAGAAAGTCTCTCCGAGTCTCATTGACTCTGGGAGCAGATTACCAGGGGTGTCTGTAAAGCCATGGCCTAATCTATTTTCCTTTAGGTACCTTTTATAACTTAATTTTCTATTAGCTTTTTGCAACAAAACTTTCAGTAAGGTTATTTTGGAATTTTGAAGTCTTTCTTTTTAAGCACACTTCTTAAATAATCTTATCTAATGGGAATGTTCCTTCTAACAGCCACTGTAATTCCACAGAGGCTGGAGGCACTTTGGTAGGACCCTTACCCATAAATGGAGTGCAACCCACATTTCCGTCTGACTATATCTTGGAACCCCAACCTGACGATTATTTTTTTTTAATTTTTAATTTATTGCAGTAACATTGGTTTACAACATCGTATAAATTTTAGGTGTACATCATTATACTTCTATTTCTGCATAGATTACATCATGTTCACCACCCAAATACCAATCACAACCCATCACCACACACATGTGCCAAATTATCCCTTTCACCCTCCCCCCTCCCCCCTTCCCCTCTGGTAACCACCAATCCAATCTCTGTCTCTATGTGTTTGTTTATTGTTGTTATTATCTACTACTTAATGAAGGAAATCATACGGTATTTGACCTTCTCCCACTGACTTATTTCACTTGGCATGATACCCTCAATGTCCATCCATGTTGTCACAAATGGCTGGATTTCATCGTTTCTTATGGCTGAGTAGTATTCCATTGTGTATATATACCACATTGTCTTTATCCATTCGTCCCTTGATGGGCACTTAGGTTGCTTCCAAGTCTTGGCTATTGTGAATAACGCTGCAATGAACACAGGGGTGCATGTATCTTTATGCAATGGTGTTTTCAAGTTCTTTGGATAAATACCCAGCAGTGGAATAGCTGGGTCATATGGTAGTTCTATCCTTGATGTTTTGAGGAATCTCCATACTGTTTTCCATAGTGGCTGCACCAGTTTGCACTCCCACCAGCAGTGTATGAGAGTTCCCTTCTCTCCACATCCTCTCCAACATATGTTGTTTCCCGTCTTGTTAATTATAGCCATTCTGACGGGCATGAGGTGATATCTCGTTGTAGTTTTGATTTGCATTTCCCTGAAAGTTAGTGATTTTGAACACCTTTTCATGTGTCTGTTGGCCATCTGTATATCTTCTTTGGAGAAATATCTGTTCAGGTCTCCAACCTGACGATTATTAAGCTAAGCCCTCAGAACACAAAACAAGCTTGGCAAGGTTTGTTTTCTGTTTTTTGTTTTTTGGGTTTTTTTTTTGCTGTTCTTAATAAATATTAACAGCTTCCGGAACCTTTAGTTTGAGCAATCGTGCTGGAAGTTGGCAAGCTCAACTCCCTAAAAATTTCTCTCTTACGTGGCTCTTAAAAAAGGAGCCCCACAGGCCAGCTCTGTGGCCTAGTGATTAAGTTTGGTGCGCTCCACTTTGGCAGCCTGGGTTTGGTTCCTGGGCGTGGACCTACACCACTTGTCCGTAGCCATACTGTGATGGTGACTCACACACAAAACAGAGGAAGATTGGCAGAGATGTTGGCTCAGGGCGAATCTTACTCAGGAAAAAAAAAAACAGAGTCCAACAGTGGTCACTGTAATTTTATCTTATCTTGGGTCATCTTGCCAGCTATTTATAGTTATGCCCATTTTGTTAAGCACATGCAAGTTTCAGCATGAAGCCAGCTGGAGTTCCAAGGGGAGACCGCCCATTTGGGAAATGGTCGGCTTTCAGAAGCTCAATTTCCTGTTTTTCTTTTACTTTCATTTTATTATAAAGTCTGAATAATTTCTAGGGACAGCATAGTGGGTCAGACACTCCCATGAGATTCTCAGTCATCTGAAAATGCCCTACAGCTGGGGGGAGCTGGTGTCCCTTCTCCTCAGATTGCAATAAGTTCAGACTCTCATTTCTCTATCAAGCAGTTTGCTCAGACTTTATAAACACAATTCTTTCCAAAACAAAGCCAAATTAAAAAGGTTAGCCTATGCCATTCACTCCAAAGTTCCCCCTGGCCTAGGAAATTCCCCCTAGGTTTCTTTTTCCTAGGAATTACCCCTAAGTTCCTCTAACCTAGGAAGTGTACTGGTACCCCCTTAAGATACCTAGTCTTAAGGCTCAAAACAGCTCGTATAAACTCTGGACCATTGACTTAAAATAAAGAGGTCCAGGATTCAGAAGAACTCATTGGGGTCACCTGAAGAATGCAGGGACCTGGGGGGTGCTCAATGTGCCCCTATTGGTCCAAATGCCAGTTCAGTGTAGATTCCAAGTGGTCTCCAGCAGGTTTCTCTGAATTCCTGCTGCGACTATGCCAAGAAATGTGGAAGCAAATAATCTATAATCAATCTATAAATCAAAATTGTGGTGAGTTTATTATGAGCCAAGTTTGAGGACTATACCCCAGGGCCTTCCTTCTCCAAGGAAGGAACAGCACCAAAGAAGTGGGGTATACAGAGTTGTTATATACCAGCTTGCATACACCCTATATGACAAGAATATCTCTTTTACTACTGTCACGAGATGCTTAGCTGGCACAGCAGGTCGGTGGTCACCAGGTGAGCACAGCAGGTCAGTAATTAATCCTTAGTGTTTAGGGAGAGATGTTTATCCTAAAGGAAATGCCAATATGGTAGAAGCTAGATCCCTGTCTTTAGGGGCATCATTCTTGTCTTTGGGGCAGAGTAAATGTTTAAAGCAGATGTACAGTGCATCCTCCACAGACCATATCAGGTTCTTTTGGAAAAACACGGTCAGGCGGAATTAGTTTTACACCAAATGGCTTCCTCTTACACTCCAATATATCCTATTGCTTTTCACTTACTGATCAGTATTAATACAACATACGATAATCTGCACAGTCCACGTTCAGCCAGGTCAGAGAAGGTTTGATTGCAGCTCCCTTAAGATTCTCGGGGCTCTGTATATGGAGGTTCCTCAAATAAACACTAGAGGAGGGGACTTTCTGCAGGACTATGGCTGAGGAAAGCCCAAATTCCTCCATTAGATCAGTATCCAGCACATTGAGGAAAGAAACCTGACACCACACTTGAAGCTCTTTGCAGAGAACCCGCCTGGAGGAAAGTTGTCTGACCAAAAATGGCTGCTCTGTGCACAGCACAAGTGAGATAAATAGGCCCTTTTCTCCTCCTCAGTTTCAGACCATCTCTGATGATATTTTTTATGGCACAGATAAAAAAGAAAAAAAGTTACAGAGACCAGGGAAATGGTTAAAAAAAATATGGGGGAAAGGGTGAGGAGAAATAGGACACCCCTCGATTTTCAGCTGGGGCAGATCACAACGCTAAATCAAAAGCCACTTCCCGGGTTAGCATCAAGGTCAAGTGAGCAAGTACTTCCCTCAAGCATGGAAGTTAAGGAGGCACCAAATCGAACTCATCAAGATAAATACTATTTTAATCCAATATTAAAAAGTGAAAATTAATGCCAAAATATCCGTGATGAACAAAATATCAAAATTTTACATAGACAAGAAATAACCCTGCCCTGCAAGGCCCTGAGAGTCTCACGAAGGAAGGGGGCACCGTGTCAACGAAATGTAGGCAAATTCCTCAGTCTGTAAAATCCTTACCAAAGCAAATTCAAAGCCCTGACCTGCTGAATGTCCTCAGCGGCTTGTACACAACACTAATTCTTCTCCAACAATACAGTCAAGGTGCGGACCTGTGACAGTCCTTTCAACAACGTGAAGTGAAAAAAAAGTTATTTACGATTGTCAGGGTGCCCCGAGACATTGGCAATCCTCTCAACTGAAAACAAGTAAAGCAGTAATCTTGAAAATATTATCGCGTTTACTCCCATTCAACCTAGGAAAGAATTATTATATTAAATTCTTCTTTAGGTATCAATGAAATATAGTTTAAATGAAGTTCAAGTTTAATGAAATGCTGTTTTAACGCTAAAAATATTTTAAAATTTTGTTTCATACTTATATTTAATACTAAAATATTTTAATCGCAAAAATGTTTAATAGAATGCACTGTCCCTATTCCCACTTTTCAGTTTCTCAATACTGTCCTCCACCACGTTCCCGCTGTCGCGCTGACAAGTCACCAGGAGAGTCACCGAGCACGTGGGGGGCACCCGCCGCGGCCCACGGCCCCGGCCCCCCGTCTCTGCATCTGTCCCCGCGTCTCGCCCTCACACTCTCCCGAACCTGTAAACACGACTCAACCCGCTCGGATTCCGGCCTCAGATCCTCGGGAAACGGGTTCGCTGTAAAAATAGCCCCGCTGAAGTTTCTGTGCGAAAGGAAAGCGCAAAACTCAGGCGAAAGCGCAGAAAACGCCGGCTTCTGTGCTCGCCCCCTGAGAGACACGTCCCCGGCGAGGCCGCCGCCACGCTCCCTCCTCAGCAGTCAGGGCCGCGGAAAGGGAGGTTTCTCCACTATTAAAGCAACGCAAAGTGGGTCCCGGGGGCCGCGACTGTATCTCCCTGGAGCGGCCCCAATGACCGAAAGCAAAGCTCCCAAGTCTTTCCCTCCGAAACTCGGGCGATAGTAAAGGCCCCTGCACGCCCTCTGGCGGCCGCCTAGAGAATCCCGCGTTCCGGGCAGCCCGCGAAGGAAACTGCGCTCATTGCTCAGCGGTGCCCGCGCGCCCCCTGTTGGCAGACTGGTGAATCACCGGAGTTCTCCATGGCCCAGATCCACTGGCTTGTGGCAGGAGTGATGCTCTGCTCCATCCCTGCCTGCTCTCTTGGCGGGGACTCGCCTTGGACCGGTAGCCTACGAAAAACGGAAATCCTCATGTTGTTGAAACAGCTGGAAAGTATCCCCTCTCAGTCATGCCTGAATGACAGAAACGACTTCAAATTTCCTGGGGAAACAGACAATATCACCCAAATCGAGAGGACACAAGTCACCTGTTTCCACCAGCAGATGCTCCAGCAGGTCTTCAACCTCTTCAGCACAGAGCACAGCCGTGCTGCTTGGAACACCACCATCCTCGACCAGCTACTCTCTAGACTTGATCACAGCCTGGAGCAGGTGGAAGAAGAAAATCTGGCTTGTCCTTATTTGGGAATTGTTGTCCGGAAGTACTTCCAAGGAATTCATCGCTATCTGAAGGAAAAGAATTTTAGCCCCTGTGCCTGGGAGATTGTCAGAGTGGAAATGCAAAGGTGCCTTTCCCTCATGTGACAATCTTCAAAGAAAAGTCAACAAATAAATAAGCAATTTAAACACATGACCCTCCCTGGTAAATTATATCATTGTCTACTAAGCCCCCAAACAGCAATCTCGACTCATAATTCTGCACCAGCTGAAAAATACCTGAACAAAAATCATGATAAAATTTTAAAAATGTATTGTACATTATGATTTCCCAAAAATTTCTTTATAGAGAAGAATATGGTCTATTTTCTTAAATAAATAATTTTATGACCATTTTTTAAAATTATTTAATGTCTAGAGGGTATTTGCTGTTCCCAAAGGGTGAAGTTCATTTTCTTATGGAAAGATTCTTCAGGATAGTATATGGTTAAAGATACTTGTCAGTTAAGTTAATGCTCGCTGCTGTAACAGACAAACAGAAAAGTGTAATTTGATCGTAACAGAAATCTATCTTTCCTTCATGTAAGAGCACAATGCAGGCACTTCTGATTAGATAAATCTTCTTTTCTTTTTTGTTTTTTCTTTTTGCTGAGGCAGATTCACCCTGAGCTAACATCCGCTGCCAGACAATCTTCCTCTTTTTATATGTGAGCCACCTCCACAGCACTGCCACTAATAGGCGCGTGGTGTAGGTCCACGCCCAGGAACCCAACCCAAGCCACCAAAGCAGGGCATGCCAAACTTAACCACTAGGCCACCAGGGCTGGCCCAGTTGAATCTTCTTGTTGACTCTTCTCCAAACAGTGATTCAGGGACATGGTACCCTCTATTTTGTGGCTTAGGCATGTTCAACGTGTGACTCCAAATCTGTCTGTGGTACTTGAGTCTATTCCACTCGGTTGTAAAGAGAAAAAGGAAGGTGGATCACATGGGATGTTTTCAAGGGCCAGGACCATACAGGGCAATATCACTTCTGCTCACATTAGGTGGCCTGAATTTCTTCTCATGGGACTTCTAAGTGCAGAGAAGTTGGGAAATAGACTCCAACTGGGTGACTAATGGAAAAGAAGACAAGTATAGTGAATGAGACCACTCTTCATTTTTGCAGTATTTATACGGATGCTTTTTTAGGGGAAAAAATAATAAATGTCTTCACTGCACACAATTCAAGTAAAGAAAAAAAAACTGACCCAAAATCTGATTCCACCATTGAAACCTGGGGAGATGACGTAGATATCACTCGTTCGAGTTCACAGTCTCATTGACCCTTTGAAAGACTCATTCAAGTTGAGGCCCAAAGGCATAGGCTAGAGTTGGAAAATAGCCACGAGTGTGGAGACAACACAAGTTGTTTCCTTATTACCTGAGGGAGCCCAGGAAAGTACGACCAGGTAGCCCCTTGCAGGTATTGAGGATACTGGAATAAAAGTGGAGAGTGAGTCTTCCATTCATGACCAGGCCTAGGATTTCCATTGTGATATTTGAAATATTGAAAATGCACACTTGAAGAAAATACCCCTGCAACCAAACAGTTTCTTTTAAATACCACACAACATTAAATTATAACTTCCTTTGTAGAACCATGAAGAATTTACAGTGTCATTAGATCTATTGTCCTCTCAAATCATAGCTATCTAGCATATATCGGTGTTTTTCTTTCTCCTATGATTACCATGATTATTCTGCTCGTGCACATTGATTGAGCTCCTCAGAGGGTTAGGACTAGAATAGATGCCTGGGAAACAAGGTTGGGTAAGATGATTTCTCCACCCACAGGTATTTTACAGACTCCTGCGGGGTAGTCTAAGGAGAAAAATAGGTCAGGTCGGGTCTTAGTCCAATCGGGCTGCTTTAACAAAACAGCATTGACCGGGTAGCTTGTAAAGAGCCGAAATTTATAGCTCACAGTTCTAGAGACTGGAAATCTAAGATCAGGGTGTCAGCATGGTCCGGTTCTGGTGAGAGCCCGCTTCTGGGGCCCACACTGCTGACTTCTTCTATCCTCATGTGGCAGAAGAGCAAAGGATCTATCTCAGGCCTGTTCTATTAGAATACTAATTCCCTTCAGGAGGGCTCCACCCTCCCCCCCAATCACCTCCCAAAGGCCCCACCACCTAATACCATCACTTTGAGGTCAGGATTTTTCAATGAATTTTGTGGGGACACAAATATTCAGACCATAGCGGCGCACTAAAGCCCACATGTCTGGCATCCAGAAGAGAGAATACAGCCATGCCTTGTAAATAAAGAAGAATGAGCAGGTTAGCAGGCAAAAACAGCAGAGCAAGATCTCAGAATTCAAAGTCTTGTTTCTGACCTGAAGTAACGCTCTAGTTATTACACGCCAAATTTTGGAAATCAAACTGAAATGGGGTCCACTATCTCATGGGAATGGGTGGAGATAACAGGAGGCAGATGACCATTCATCATTCTTTGCGAGGAGACTCCAGAGGTTCTCAGGGTCAAGATAGGCAACTGCCACTTCGGTAAAGAGCCGCCAAAAAGTAACGTGGTCAATTGTGTGGCTGCTGTGAGCTGTGTAAATCAGGGAGAGGGTGAGGTTAGATATGTGGCTCTGTGGATGACACCAGGCTAATTATTTCCTATTCTCACAAACTAGATGGCAAATTAGAGATGAGGTCACACGTGTGAGCACTAGGCAAAGGCTGAAAATCATGCTGCTCTTGCAACTTGAATCCCCAGAGCCGCATGCACCTTAAAGGAAATAGAATCCTAGTGGTTCTAGCAATAAACTCAGCAGGCATTATTGCCATCAGTAAGGGTAGAGTGTCTAATCAGCCATGTCTACTATAATCCTAGCCAATGTGGCCGTGATGAAGCAAAATAGCTTGGTCATTCAGGAACACCCTCCAGGAGGAACAGAAAATCTGAGAAGCTTCTTTAGTAAAAATTCTTTATTGAGTGATTGCACTGGGCCTGGCGCCCAGAATAATACAGTGAATAAGACCGAGTCCAGTTACTAAGGAACTGATTGGCCAAAGACAGTCTCACCCCTACCATTTCAAGAGCAGGAATGGAGAGGGCCAAGGAACATAACTTCTTATGCAAGATAAAAAAAGTTCAGGATCGGAGCTGAAAGTTAATTCTTTACATGATAATAATATTTATCCACTTCCAAAGTCATTACAAAAAGAGTTTCCTTTTGTTTGAAAAGAATAGACTTGGATTGGAACTTCTGAAAGTCCTTTGGGAAACAGGAAATTTAATGCAAAAATACAAAGAAAGATTCAAAATGATAATGTTGTCTAAATCCTGTATTGTCATTCTGGATGATATTGCTCCCAAAGGTGCAAAAGTTAGTTCTCAAGGGTGTGAACAAATCTTAGATATTACGATGCTTTGTGGTGCTCCAAAGCTCAGCCCTGTCCAAAAATATCTTATTCCTTAGTATTCATTTTCCTCTTGGTGTTTGTGTGTGTGTGTATGTCATACAAGAAGCACTGACACTTAGTTCGTGAAAGATAAACTGTATGCAAGATCCGTGCTACAAATCTACGGTGACTTGATGCCTCATTGGAGAACTTTCTCTCCATCATCTGCTTGCTCTCAAAGCCATGTTGTGAGAGGCGGCCTTCTTACTTCCGAGCTGCCATTGACTGTCCTGTGGATGCTGCTTATGTCTGAGCCTCAGTGTGACGTGGGCCTTGAGTATTAAATGCAAGTACTTTGTATTTTATGATTTAATTCTACTATAGATATTCAACACATGAATAATTATGTCAAGTGCCAAAAAAATGTTGACAATATCTGGACGAATATCCAGCAACTAGTGAAGGTAGAAATTATTTTCTTACATGAAAAAAAATTAAAAGTACCTAAAATACATGTTATGAAAATAATTTAATTTTCAAAGGTTTGTAGCAGTTTTGGTAGAGTTTTAAGTACGTCTATACATTGGTATTAGTATCAAGTATTTACATAAATTTTTATTTGAATATGGAATTGGACACATTCCTATTTATATAAGTGAATATATTACCTTAAAGTCGCTCTACAAATTTAGATATAAAGTTAAGTTAAATGTCAATAGCTTATAAATTTAACTTCTAGCTTAAATTTTTTAGTCATTCTTAATCCTGCATTGAATATAAAGAGTAAACTTTGTACATTCTTTTTGTATGTATAAAGCAGAGATATAAATAGGGTACATGTACATGATATACAGTATATCCGTGTTATCAAAATTTCCACAGGTCCAATTAGGATGAAATATCTAAAAAGGCTCTGGGGACAAGCGAAGGGGAGGCAAAATGAAAAAAAAAAAATGGTTGAGAAACGCTGCTCTTGCCCACATGGATAGTGCAAAATGAAAAGCAAAAACAGAGGTAGAAAGTAAGGGAAACATTCAGAAAATGGAAACTGGCACGTACCCTATTTAAGACTCATGCACAAAGCAAGGTCTTCAGAGAACCCAGAGACAAGGGTCACAGGTCACCCACCTCAGCCAGGCCAGCAGCATCTGCAAGATCCCCAATGGCCCTACCCTTTTCCTTCCTGACGGCCCTGGTGGTGCTCAGCTGCCACTCCATCTGCTCTCTGGGATGTGACCTGCCTCACACCCACAGCCTGGGCAACACGAGCGTCTTGATGCTCCCGGAACAAATGAGGAGACTCCCCGCCTTCTCCTGCCTGAAGGACAGAAATGACTTTGGATTCCCCCAGGAGGTGTTTGATGGCAGCCAGATCCAGAAGGCTCAAGCCGTCTCTGTGGTCCATGAGATGATCCAGCAGATCTCCCACCTCTTCAGCACAGAGGGCTCGTCTGCTGCCTGGGATGAGACCCTCCTGGACAAATTCTACACTGGACTTGATCAGCAGCTGACTGACCCGGAAGCCTGTCTGACCCAGGAGGTGGGGGTGGAAGAGACTCCCCTGATAAATGAGGACTCCACGTTGGCTGTGAGGAGATACTTCCAGAGAATCACTCTGTATCTGCAAGAGAAGAAATACAGCTCTTGTGCCTGGGAGATTGTCTGAGCAGAAATCACCAGATCCTTCTCTTCATCAACAAACTTGCAAGAAAGATTAAGGAGCGAGGAATGACACCTGGTTCAACATGGAACTGTTCTCACTGAGTGATAAAGTCACACTTCCACGTGTTCTGTCATGTCAAAGACTCTCACTTCTGCTGTAATCATGACCTGAATCGAATCAATTTGTCAAATGTTTTCAGGAGTATTAAGCACCATCATGTTCAACTCTACAGGCACTAGTCACTTACAGATGACCATGCTGATCTATCTAAGTATTTATTTATCTACCCATCTATCTATTTATTTATTTATAAGAGTTCAATTATTTTTGTTCATATAATATTATGGGCACCTTTTCATCGTGGTTAAGAGAAAAAATGTATTCTTTCTATTTAGTCAATTTATTATTTTCTCTGTTCATTAAATTGTTTATATAGAAAATTCCTGGTATTTGTGTATTATTTAAAAAAGAAACACCAAGTCTGAGTGTAACCTGATAAGGAATGCATGGTACAATGCACTCACTCGTTATAATGTTTTCCAAGTTAGAAATAGAAACAGATCTCCTCTGAGCCGGGTGATAGGTTGTCCTCAGGATATAGAGGTGAACACAACAAATCAATCCTGCTTTCTTGTCTCTCTGATTTTTCTTGAGAAACCAACCTCATACACTCAGCCAGGGCCTTAGAATTGAGAGTCACTTAAACAAATGCTTGTCGTTAACTGAGTCCCCAGAGCAGGAGCACTTCTTCTTTTCTTATTCCCACCCGGTATCCTGCACAATGTGAGGGATATTGTAGGTCCTCAGAGCTGTCAATAAAAGTGATCAATAGTTTAAGTGTCTTGCTGCATTTTCTCTTGTGGGCTACTCTTGTCTTCTGAGGTGACCTGTAAATTTGCTAATGGGCATCTCCTTAGTCTTTCCCTCAACTTGATGCATGATTAGGGCAATTGTTTGCCGTTTCCTATAGTAGTTTTTTCAGCTTTAAAACAGAGATAATGAGAATACTCTATTCCATTTAGTGTATCATCTCATGTTATAGTCTCCATATAATGAGAATAGAGCCACTCATAAACTTGTTACCATAATTGAGTAAATTATGTAAAGCATCAGGCAGATATTAAACATAGGTATGATAGTTCCTGGCTGTTACAGTGACAGGTATATACAAAGGTGTAAAAGCCATTATTCCACATCCCCCAAAGACGATTATGCTGCATTTGTGCCTTGCTCAGCTCAGAATTTTATTATGCAAAAATTCTACCCTTGTGAATTAAAATAGGATCATCTTTTTTAGTATTATACAAAGGCTATACACAAATTTTTGAATTCAAATAGCAAATGAAATAGTCTCATGTCTCTACTGAACACCACATTAATAACACCTAAGGATATCTGGGGGCATCAAAATAAAACACAATCAGTGCATTTGGCATCTAAGATATTAAGTGGTAAATTACGTATAAGTGCAAACCTACATTAAGCTGAAATGGAAAGCATTTTGATGCAAATAGACTACCAATTTGAATGCAACTTATCCATGTGGGATGACATTTTGAAAAAGTTAAAACCCTCCACTGAAAAATCATGACTATATACAAAGCTGAATGCTTAATAGAAGACTCTTGCTTACAACATATGAGGGGGGAAAAAAGATTTTCTAAGTGAAAATTATTTAAGATAGTTACTGAGCCATAAGATATTGCCAAACAAGGCAATTCTCTCAACTGAAAATAAGATAAGCAGAGAAGTAATTCTGAAAATATTACTGATAAGTTTGCTTCCATTAAAGCCAGGACCTTATAATAAAGTCTGCTTTGCGCATAAATAAACTATTTAAACTTAACGTACTTTAATATTTCTACATTTAAAAATATTTTTTCGACCACGTTAACACTGTAGGAGAAATCAACCATTAAAATGGAATGAAATCATATATATATAGGCACCCATTTTCTCTTCCTCCCCGGGGCTCCTTTAAAGTCAGCTGGGTCCCCAAGTCATTCCACTGGAGGGTCCCAATATTTCCTAGATTCGTGTCCAGATTGTAGGTGCGTTTGCCTTTCGCTGAATTCGTGTCTTTCTCCCCAGAAACCATCCTGAATCTGAAAAGAGACCCCAGCACGCTCTGATTTCGAGCCGTCAGTCCCCTGAATAAACGGGCGCTTTTGTGAACGGTCTGCTAGGATCTCCCAGGAGAAAGGAAAGGACGGATGGACGCGGGGCAGGTGCAGACGGTGAAAGGCTCTGGCGACGCCGCGGCGCAGCTCCCCTCGGCGTCAGGCCCGAGAAGGAGGCGTTGACTCCGGTTCTCGGGCCCCACGCGGTCCCCGAGCCCGGCGGCGCCCCTCCCGGGCCGGGGCTCAGCGGACGGCGAAGCGCCGGGTCTCCCCGTGGAGGCGGCGCCCGAGTGCGCGGCGCCGGAGCCCCAGGCGGGTCCCGCTGGGCGGGCGGCGCCGGTTGGTCGGTTACGGAGAGTTCGGGCGCCCCCTGCCGGCCGTTGGGGGCAGCGAAAGGAGCTTTGCGCGCGCCATTGAGCCGGGTCCCGGAGCTCAGTTTCACTGTGGTCCAGGTGAAGCGCTGAGATTCTGGCCTCCCTGGTCTCCGTGCTGACGACAGTGGTGATGCTCTGCTCCATCCCTCACATTTTACCCGTTAGTGTATATTGCTTTACATTATTCCAATCATTTCCCATATTCATGTAAGTTGGTAGCGTAAGTACTTGTTCTTTTTAATCCACAAGAGCCACTAGCTCAGTGTTTTCCACAGAGGAGCCACCAAAATGTCTGTAATTCACTCACTCTGCGGTGCAGGGGCCATAAGCCTCACAGGTCTTGTCTCCCACGCGTCTCATAAATGTATGGTGAGAATTAATATGAGCAATCTATGCGAACCATCCGGAATATATATTAAATGTGGTTATTTTATAATTATTATTAGAATTATTAATTTTGTAGATCTCATTTTACTCTCTGAGAAATAATTGCCAATTGATAATTTCATTTTGCTTATTACATAAAATCATCAAAATACTTTCTTATTTGGTCATCTACAAATTTGCAAGTGGAAGACAAATTGATGAAGACATAAAGAATTTGTAATCAGTGAGACAATAAGGAATATCAATGCTTTCGAAGTAAAGTATAGGGCTTCCCAGAAAGGAAGTGATGGTTCACCACATGCAGTTTTCACAGGCATCTAATGTTGTGGGTAAGGAGCTGGAATTCGGAATGTGACGTAGTAGCTTTGGAAACCTGGGTTTGCCATTTACTTCTTAGATCGTTTTACTATATAAACTCTTCACAGGTGGCTCTTTGGAAAGAAGAATATTAACACCTCAGTTTCAACTATGCTGTAAGGATTAAATGAGTCTCTTAGAAAAGGCAAAGTAATTTGTAGTTACTGTCATTATTAGCTGCAGCATCATTTTTGATAAAGACGGAAAGAAGTCACGAAATTTGTCTGGTTAGGTCCTTGGCGATCATGACCAGAGTAGCACTGTAACACTTACTCCGTCATCAATTTAGGATTAATATGCCACAAGAAAATTAAGGCAGCATCAAGGAATGTGTTGTTTATCCTCAAGTAAATGTAGAGAAGGAAAAATACTCTCAAGAAACCTTGCCATAACCACAATACCGTGGGATCTTCTTATCACAGTGTTATGGACTGAATGTTCGCATGCACCCAAAATTCATCTGTTGAAACCCTGCCCCCCAACATGATGGGATTAGGAGGAGGGGTCTTTGGAAGGTAATTGGGATTAGATGAGGTTATGAGGGTGGAGCTTCATGAGTGGGATTAAGGCCTATATGAGAGTCCCTCAGATCTCCACCATGTGAGGATACAAAGAGAAGTTGGCAGCCTGCAACCTAGAAGCGAGCTCAACCATGCTGGCATCCTGATCTCAGACTTCCAGCCTCCAGAACTGTGACAAATAAATTGCTGTTGTTTATAAGCCACTCAGTCTATACTACTTAGTTGCAGAAGCCTGAACTGAGACACATGGCATCATTCATACAGCACCTACGATACACTGGTTGAAATTGTGCCTAAACATTTCAAGTTCAAATCATACACGACAGAGATGAAATTGTCATGTGTAATTATTCTCAACCCCTTTCTTTAAGAGAAAACCTGATATCTGTGCTCACTGGTAGAGAGCATAGATGCTGAGAGAGGAGGAATGACGGCCCCATGGAAAAGGCAAATGAGTATTAACGAGAGAAGGGAACAGCAAGAAGGAGGAGGAGGCTACAAGAAAGAAAACGCTGGTGTTCGGTTCCCCCAGGGGATAATCCCAAATACCTCTCTAGAATAATTTGTCGTCTTTAGTTTTTGAAAAAATGTTGGGGGCCATTTAACCAACTGTGGCTAACCATGGCCTGGTCTAAATATTTGCATCAACCATTCGTCTAGTGAGCAACTAGTCAGATGGGGGCCGTGAAATCAGCTGATCTTGCTCGTCTTCCCATACCAGTGAAAGTCAGTGAGTGTCCGTGTCTCGAGAGTCAAAATATTTTTCCTTAATTCCTGAACTTTCCTGTCAACTTGTTAGTGAAGAAAAAGAACCTACTTGATTCCAGGGCCTAAATTATTTTTATTTATTTTCCTATTATCCTTGAATAGGTCAGAAAGAAGATATTATTTCCTCTAAATTTAATCTGCTCAGGGAAAATATTCTTAAGGCAGTAGGCCATTCTGCCTGGTTTCTTAGGAAACTCACGTTTACTTGAATGCAAAAGTGGGTGTGTAATACCTATCAGACAGGGGCTGATGAAAGGATCTACTGGTGAATCCAGACTCATTCAATGTGTAAACATGTTTTGATTTTACACTTTGTAATACGTTGATCTGAAGATCTGTTTCTCAGGACAATATATTTCTGTACATGTTTAAAATTATTATAAAATGTTTAGGCATATAAAGACTTAATATGTGATTGCGATAGGTATCAAAGACAAAAGCTCTCTCAATTTGCTGTCTGAGTTTACTAGTTCACGGTACTGATATGAAATCCTAGCCACCAATTATGCAAAAGTGCTTATTCACAGGACTAGGAAAATTCCATTTTTCCCATGCCAAACAGTTGCATTTGTTAATTATTCAGAAGACAATCCATTGTAATATTTTCTAAAAAGTGTTCAAACGATGTCAATTTTTCATGATGCAGAGTTTTAACCTCAACACTGAGAAACACCCTTGCGTAAAACTGACCTGCGTGAGGAGACGGAAGTCTGGCCCAGCTCCGTTCCCACTTCCGATCTCACATTGAGACTTTCTATCATTATTTTATAAAAGAAAGTCCCTTTTACGAATCCCAAGCCTCACCATGTTGCACTGCTCCAGGGTGCAAAACCTCTGTGACACCAAACAGATGGACAATTCCAGAAGGCTTAGCTTTGGGGAGAGAGTTCCTTGATGCTAAGTACAGAAAAGATATTGATGCTTTGTCAGTTACCTCCTCTCTCCCATACCAACATCTACCTTTTTACTGGCTAGTTTGGATCAACATTAAAGGTGCTTAATTTTTATCTTCTTCATCCTAAATATGATCGTTCAGTCCTCAGCCCTACAACCGTTACCTGTATTACCTCGCTCCTGTCATTCTGTTCATACTCAAAACTTCTTGAACATTCTCTGCACTATCGGTTCTTACGTTTTCACCTGCAGCTCATTTCTGCGCACACTGTCATGTGGCTTCAGCCTCCCTGTTCTCCTGATACAGCTCAGCTGAGGTGGACAACACACTCCGTCTTACTGAGCTCAGAGGTCACTGTCAGTCAGCCTTAGCCGACACCTCAGAAGCATCTGACTCTTTAGACCATGTCCTCCTTTTCGAGTCGGACCTTCATCTGGCTTCTGTGTCACCACCATCTTCTGCTTTTCTGCTCCTCCTCCTCTCTTTCCTTTGTTAACTACTCCCTCTCTTTCTAGGGAATTTTGGTGTTTCTCAAATTTCCGTGCTAGGCACCACACTTCATCCTCTCTGTACATGCAGTCTCAACCTCCCCAATAGTTCCAAATGTCATCTCTCTGATTATGACTTCCATGTGGATGTCTGTACCCAGAGTCCCATCTCCAACCATGAGACCCACACTGCCACCTGCTACCCTAGAACACCTCCACTTACCATGTCCAAACTTGACCATCATGCATTTGCATTGCATCTGGCACCCCCCACAGTGCCAAAAAGTAGAAGGTATATTCACAACTTATTTGTTGAAGTTTAAATTCCATGAATGTATAACATATTTCATTTTAGTTTCTTGCTCATGCACTTCCTGAAATGCAATCAACAACCATTAGACATGATTTCTCCAAGAAAGTAGAAGTACAACTGAATAGCTCCGGCTGCTACAATCTGTCAGAGTGTCTTGTGCATTTCCTCCAGAGCCCCAGAGAGGGTTCCTACCTAATGACTTCCCTGTCAATGACTTTGCCTGTCTTCTCTGCCAGAAAGCTCCATTAAAGAAAGTAATATCTTGGTTTTATTTACCAATTATTCACAAACACAAGTAAATTACTTGGAGCAGAGATACTTAAAAATATTTTATGGATCACCTAAATGAATGAAACTATTTATGTTCCTTTGGATTTGAAGGCAGAACCAAGGTGCAAGGACACTTGGTATCTCTTTAAGAGATTGAGTAAGACCCAGCATTTAACATAGAGATTTTACACTCCCAAAGCAAATGAAAACAGAAGACAAAGCTGACCACATAACATGAAGACTACGTGTTCTAAACACAATAATCATCATAGATAAAGAGACAAATTCTAATTATTACAAATTGAAAACCCAGTTTCTCTTGATTCAAAAGTACAGTTTCCTCTTATTATTAAAAAACAGTCTGCAAAAATGACTCAATGAATTTTATAACTGAAGCAGGAAAAAAGTCTTTGAGTAAATATTTACAAGCTTGAGGCCACTTACAAGTAGGCAAGACCCCTTTGTGGAAGACTGGGTCTAAGTCTCCTTTCCAATTTCTCAGGGTTTCTGTGACTTGAGGACACAGAGGAAGGACTGATTTACTTTCACTTCTTAACTTCCAGTCTGACAACGTCTGGGCACCGCAGCTGTATTCTTTCTTCCTCAGATGGAGACTGGTTCTTGGGAAATACCTCTTCACAGCCAGGCTGGAGCCCTCACTGCCCAGGAGGCTCTTTTCCTCCCCCATCTCCCGCACAAACTGGTCTCCAGATCTTCCACCTGCTGATCCAGTCCAGTGAGGACCTGCAGCTGTTAGTGCTGAGGAGGCTGAAGGTCTGCTGGATCGTCTCAGGGACAAAGAGGTGGCCTGAGCTTTCGGAACTGGCTGCCATCCAGCTGCTTCTGGGGGAACCTGAAAACAAAACATTCTTGTCCTCCAGGCTGGAAGACAAGAAAGACTCTCCTCATTGGTCCAGAACAGTGCAGGCCTCCTGCTTTGGCAGGCCATGGTTCTGGGCCAGGTCACAGCTATGGGTGCAGACAGAGCTGGACAACCTCATCCTCGGTGTCATCGGTGAAGAGGGTGGCCGGCCCCTGGTGAGCTTGGTGATGCAGATGTCTGGCCATGCAAGCCTTTATCCAGCTGCTCTGGGCACCTGCTGGCAAATGAGATTCTTAAATAGGCTAGAATTGTCATTTTCTGTACTTATCTCAATTTTGTTTCCACTTCTTTCCAATTTCTGTCTATTTATGGGCCTCGGGTAACGTCATGACTTTAACACTTCTTTTGTATTATTACACTGGAAATTAAACACACTCATAGAAAATGACAGAAGTCTCAATCCAATGGGATGTAGTCATCTAAATGAGACCCAATGTTGAAATTAAAACAAGAATCTCAATCTAGCTCTCTCAATCTTTTTTTCTTTTTTTTTTTTATTCTTTTGCTGAGGAAGATTCACCCTGAGCTAACATCCGTGCCTATCTTCCTCTATTTTGTATGTGGGTCGCCACCACAGCATGGCCACTGACGAGTGATGTAGTTCTGCGCCCGGGAACTGAACCCGGGCCGCCAGAGTATGCTGAACTTATCCACTAGGCCACGAGGCCAGCCCCTAGCTCTCCTTTTTAATTCGAATAAGAAGAGGACTTGGAGGTTTGATCCTGGACGCCATGTTTACACTTCTTAACTTACACTGAAATACAAGTGGCCTCACCCCTCTGCGTTTCCCTTTGGAGGAGCTAATATGTTTGATTTGAATTCTTCCACATTTCTTCACAGGAGCCATAGCTCACGTGTTCTGACATAGTCTACAGATAACAGTGGCATACAACTGGAACACAGGGGTTAATTCATGCAGTTCTCTTCATTCTGTCACCAGAAATATGTCGACTGCACACAGCTGACAGACATGTGTTTGGCAACGTGGATTCAGGGAAAGGAAGACAGGGATGCTGAGTGCCCTCCCGGGAGCAGGGCAGACAGACACTAAAGGCAGGAGCAAGTCCTCAGAGCTGGTGAAGAGGAGGGACCGGGAGGCAGCACCCTCTGAGAAGGCTCCACTTTCTGACAAAATCCGTGGATCGTGAATTTCGATGACACCAGAATTTCATGCCCTCTTCTAAAAACTGACACAACATTAGTACTGGTCACACAGGAAACTGTAAAGATTAAATACAGTTTGCATATTACAGACTGAGGATCTGAACGTAGTGAATGAGAGCTACCTTTAGAAATGTCGATGCTAATAATCCATAATCAATCTATAAATCAAAACTGGGGTGAGTTTATTAGGAGCCACGTTGGAGGACTATAGCCCCGGGCCTTCCTACCCCAAAGAAGGAAGGAAGGAAGGAAGGGCACCCAAGAAGTGGGGTGTACAGAGTGGTTACATATCACATACCGCCTTGGAACAAACAGCATACATCACATATGACAGGAATACCTTTTACTATTGTCACGAGATGCTCAGCTGACACAGCAGGTCGGTAGTCACCAGGTGAGCACAGCAGGCCGGTAATTAAGCCTTAGTCTTTAGGGAGAGATGCTTATCCTAAAGGAAATGCCAATATGGGGGAAGCTACCTCCCTGTCTTTAGGGGCATCATTCTTGTCTTTGGGGCAGAGTAAATGTTTAAAGCAGATGTACAGTGCAGCCTCCACAGGCCACATCAGGACCTTTTGGAAAAACACGGTCAGGCTGAATTAGTTTTACACCAAATGTCTTCCTCTTACACTCCAATATATCCTATTGCTTTTCATTTATTTACCAGTATTAATACCACATATGATAATCTGCAAAGTCCACGTTCAGCCAAGTCAGAGAAGGTTTGATTGCAGCTCCCTTTAGACTCTCAGGGCTCTGTATATGGAGGTCCCTCAAATAAACTCTAGGAGAGGGGACTGTCTGCAGGACTGTGGCGGAGCAAAGCCCAAGTTCCTCCCTTAGATCACGGCCGGCACTTGCAGGAGAGAAATCTTAGAGCACATCTGAAGCTCTTTGCAGAGAACCCGCCTGGAGGAAAGTTGTCTGACCAAAAATGGCTGCTCTGTGAACAGTACAAATGAGACAAATAGTCCCTTTCCTGCTCCTCAGTTTCAGACCTTCTCTGATGATATTTTTTATGGCACAGGTAAAAAAGAAAAAAAGTTACAGAGACCAGGGAAATGGTTAAAAAAAATATGGGGGAGAGGGTGAGGAGAAATAGGACACCCCTCGATTTTCAGCTGGGGAAGATCACAACGCTAAATCAAAAGCCACTTCCCGGGTTAGGATCAAGGTCAAGTGAGCAAGTACTTCCCTCAAGCACGGAAGTTGAGGAGGCACCAAATCTAAGTCATCAAGATAAATACTATTTTAATCCAATATTAAAAAGTGAAAATTAATGCCAAAATATCCGTGATGAACCAAGTATCAAAATTTTAAATAAAGACAAGAAATGACCCGGCCCTGCAAGGCCCTGAGAGTCTCACGAAGGAAGGGGGCATCGTGTCAACGAAATGTAGGCAAATTCCACTCAGTCCGTAAAATCCTTACCAAAGCAAATTCAAAGCCCTGACCTGCTGAATGTCCTCAGCAGCTTGTACACAACACTAATTCTTCTCCAACAATACAGTCAAGGTGCGGACCTGTGACAGTCCTTTCAGCAACGTGAAGTGAAAAAAAAATTATTTACGATTGTCAGGGTGCCCCGAGACATTGGCAATCCTCTCAACTGAAAACAAGTAAAGCAGTAATCTTGAAAATATTATCGCGTTTACTCCCATTCAACCTAGGAAAGAATTATTATATTAAATTCTTCTTTAGGTATCAATGAAATATAGTTTAAATGAAGTTCAAGTTTAATGAAATGCTGTTTTAACGCTAAAAATGTTTTAAAATTTTGTTTGATATTTATATTTAATATTGAAATATTTTAATCGCAAAAATGTTTAATAGAATGCACTGTCCCTATTCCCACTTTTCAGTTTCTCAATACTGTCCTCCACCACGTTCCCGCTGTCGCGCTGACAAGTCACCAGGAGAGTCACCGAGCACGTGGGGGGCACCCGCCGCGGCCCACGGCCCCGGCCCCCCGTCTCTGCATCTGTCCCCGCGTCTCGCCCTCACACTCTCCCGAACCTGTAAACACGACTCAACCCGCTCGGATTCCGGCCTCAGATCCTCGGGAAACGGGTTCGCTGTAACAATGGCCCCGCTGAAGTGTCTGTGCGAAAGGAAAGCGCAAAACTCAGGCGAAAGCGCAGAAAACGCCGGCTTCTGTGCTCGCCCCCTGAGAGACACGTCCCCGGCGAGGCCGCCGCCACGCTCCCTCCTCAGCAGTCAGGGCCGCGGAAAGGGAGGTTCCTTCTTCACTATTAAAGCAACGCAAAGCTGGTCCCCGACGCCCCGACTGCGTCTCCCTCCAGCGGCCCGAACGACTGAAAGCAAAACTCCCACGTCTGCGCGTCTGAATCCCGGGCGTCAGGGAGGCCCCTGCGCGCCCTCTGGCGGCCGCCTAGAGAATCCCGCGTTCCGGGCAGCCCGCGAAGAAAACTGCGCTCATTGCTCAGCGGTGCCCGCTCGCCCCCTGTTGGCAGACTGGTGAATCACCGGAGTTCTCCATGGCCCAGATCCACTGGCTAGTGGCAGGAGCGATGTTCTGCTCCATCCCTGCCTGCTCTCTTGGCGGGGACTCGCCTTGGACCGGTAGCCTAGGAAAAACGGAAATCCTCATGCTGTTGAGACAGCTGGCAAGTATCCCCTCTCAGTCATGCCTGAATGACAGAACCGACTTCAGATTTCCTGGGGAAACAGAGACTATCACCCACATTGAGAGGACACAGGGAATCTGTTTCCACCAGCAGATGCTCCAGCAGATCTTCAACCTCTTCAGCACAGAGCACAGCCGTGCTGCTTGGAACAACGCTCTCCTCGACCAGCTACTCTCTAGACTTGATCACAGCCTGGAACAGCTGGAGCAGATGGAAGAAGAAAATCTGGCTTGTCCCTATTTGGGAATTGTTGTCCGAGAGTACTTTCAAGGAATCCATCGCTATCTGAAGGAAAAGAATTTTGGCCCCTGTGCCTGGGAGATTGTCAGAGTGGAAATGCAAAAGTGCCTTTTCCTCATGTAACAATCTTCAAAGAAAAATCAGCAAATAAAGAAGTCAGACTCGTGACTCCCTAATCAACTACATTATTGTTTGCTAAGCTCCACCAAAGCAATCTCGACTCGTATTTCTGCACCAGCTGAAAAATACCTGAAACAAAAATCATGAGAATATTTAAAAACTGTATTGTGCATTATGAAGTCACAAAAACTTCTATGGTCTATTTTCTTAAATAAACAATTTTGTGACCACTTTTTGAAATTTATTTAAGGTCTGGACGGTATTTGCTGTTCCCAAATGGTGAAGTTCATTTTCTTATGGAAAGATTCTTCAGGATAGTATATGGTTAAAGATACTTGTCAGTTAAGTTAATGCTCGCTGCCGTAACAGACAAACAGAAAAGTGTAATTTGATCATAATAGAAATTTATCTTTCCTTCACGAAAGAGCACAATGCAGGCACTTCTGATTAGATAAATCTTCTTTTCTTTTTTGTTTTTTCTTTTTGCTGAGGCAGATTCACCCTGAGCTAACATCCGCTGCCAGACAATCTTCCTCTTTTTATATGTGAGCCACCTCCACAGCACTGCCACTAATAGGCGCGTGGTGTAGGTCCACGCCCAGGAACCCAACCCAAGCCACCAAAGCAGGGCATGCCAAACTTAACCACTAGGCCACCAGGGCTGGCCCAGTTGAATCTTCTTGTTGACTCTTCTCCAAACAGTGATTCGGGAACATGGTACCCTCTATTTTGTGGCTTAGGCATGTTCAACGTGTGACTCCAAATCTGTCTGTGGTACTTGAGTCCATTCCACTTGGTTGTAAAGAGAAAAAGGAAGGTGGATCACATGGGATGTTTTCAAGGGCCAGGCCCGTACAGCGCAATATCACTTCTGCTCACATTAGTTGGCCTGAATTTCTTCTCATGGGACTCCTAAGTGCAGAGAAGTTGGGAAATAGACTCCAATCGGGTGACTGATGGAAGAGGAGGCAAGTTCAGTGAAGAAGGCCACTCTCCAACATTGCACTCTTTGCACTGATGCTTTTTGAGGAGAAAACAATAATAAATGTGTTTGCTGCACAGACTTTATGTAAAAATAGAAAACTGACCCAAAATCTGATTCCACCATTGAAACCCGGGGAGATGACATAGATGTCACTTGTTCGACTTCACAGTATCATTGACCCTTTGAAAGAAGCGTTCAAGTTGAGGCCCAAAGGCATAGGCTAGAGTTGGAAAATAGCCACGAGTGTGGAGACAACACAAGTTGTTTCCTTATTACCTGAGGGAGCCCAGGAAAGTACGACCAGGTAGCCCCTTGCAGGTATCGAGGATACTGGAATAAAAGTGGAGAGTGAGTCTTCCATTCATGACCAGGCCTAGGATTCCCATCCTGATATTCGAAATATTGAAAATGCAAACTTGAAGAAAATATCCCTGCAACCAAACAGTTTCTTTTAAATACACCACACAACATTAAATTATAACTTCCTTTGTAGAACCATGAAGAATTTACAGTGTCATTAGATCTATTGTCCTCTCAAATCATAGCTATCTAACATATATTGGTGTTTTTCTTTCTCCTATTATTACCACGATTATTCTGCTCGTGCACATTGATTGAGCTCCTCAGAGGGTTAGGACTAGAATAGATGCCTGGGAAACAAGGTTGGGTAAGATGATTTCTCCACCCACAGTATTTTACAGACTCCTGGGGGTAGTCTAAGGAGAAAAATAGGTCAGGTCGGGTCTTAGTCCAATCGGGCTGCTTTAACAAAACAGCATTGACCGGGTAGCTTGTAAAGAGCCGAAATTTATAGCTCACAGTTCTAGAGACTGGAAATCTAAGATCAGGGTGTCAGCATGGTCCGGTTCTGGTGAGAGCCCGCTTCTGGGGCCCACACTGCTGACTTCTTCTATCCTCATGTGGCAGAAGAGCAAAGGATCTATCTCAGGCCTGTTCTATTAGAACACTAATTCCCTTCAGGAGGGCTCCACCCTCCCCCCCAATCACCTCCCAAAGGCCCCACCACCTAATACCATCATTTTGAGGTCAGGATTTTTCAATGAATTTTGTGGGGACACAAATATTCAGACCATAGCGGCGCATTAAAGCCCACATGTCTGGCATCCAGAAGAGAGAATACAGCCATGCCTTGTAAATAAAGAAGAATGAGCAGGTTAGCAGGCAAAAACAGCAGAGCAAGATCTCAGAATTCAAAGTCTTGTTTCTGACCTGAAGTAACGCTCTAGTTATTACACGCCAAATTTTGGAAATCAAACTGAAATGGGGTCCACTATCCCATGGGAATGAGTGGAGATAACAGGAGGCAGATGACCATTCATCATTCTTTGCGAGGAGACTCCAGAGGTTCTCAGGGTGAAGATAGGCAACTGCCACTTCAGTAAAGAGCTGCCAAAAAGTAACGTGGTCAATTGTGTGGCTGCTGTGAGCTGTGTCAATCAGGGAGAGGGTGAGGTTAGATATGTGGCTCTGTGGATGACACCAGGCTAATTATTTCCTATTCTCACAAACTAGATGGCAAATTAGAGATGAGGTCATACGTGTGAGTTTAATACAGCACTGGGCAAAGGCTGAAAATCATGCTGCTCTTGCAACTTAAATCCCCAGAGCCACATGCACCTTAAAGGAAATAGAATCCTAGTGGTTCTAGCAATAAACTCAGCAGGCATTATTGCCATCAGTAAGGGTAGAGTGTCTAATCAGCCATGTCTACTATAATCCTAGCCAATGTAGCTGTGGTGAAGCAAAACAGCCTTGTCCTTCATGAACGCCTTCCAGTAGGAAGAGAAAATCTAAGAAGCTTCTTTAGTGAAAATTCTTTATTGAGTGATTGCACTGGGCCTGGTGCCGAGGATAATACAGTGAATAAGACAGAGTCCAGTTACTAAGGAACTGATTGGCCAAAGACGGTCTCATCTCTACCATTTAAAGAGCAGGAATGGAGACGGCCAAAGAATATAACTTCTTATGCAAGATAAAAAGAGTTCAGGATCAGAGCTGAAAGTTAATTCTTTACATGATAATAATATTTATCCAGTTCTGAATTTATTACAAAAAGAGTTTCCTTTTGTTTGAAAAGAATAGACTTGGATTGGAACTTCTGAAAGTCCTTTGGGAAACAGGAAATTTAATGCAAAAATACAAAGAAAGATTTGAAATGATAATGTTGTCTAAATCCTGTATTGTTTTTCTGGATGATATTGCTCCCAAAGGTGCAAAAATTAGTTCTTAAGGGTGTGAACAAATCTTAGATACTACGATGCTTTGTGGTGCTCCAAAGCTCAGCTCTGTCCAACAAAATCTTATTCCTTAGTATTCATCTTCCTCTTTAGGTTTTGTTTGTGTGTGTGTGTCATACAAGAAGCACTGACGTTTAGTTCATGAAAGATAAACTGTATGCAAGATCAGTGCTACAAACCTATGATGACTTGATGGCTCATCAGAGAACTTTCCCTCCATCATCTGCTTGCTCTCAAAGTCACATTGTGAGAGGCGGCCTTCTTACTTCTGAGCTGCCATTGACTGTCCTGTGGATGCTGCTTATGTCTGAGCCTCAGTGTGACGTGGGCCTTGAGAATTAAATGCAAATACTTCATATTTTATTATTGAATTCTACTAAAGTTATTCAACACATGAATAATTATGTCAAGTACTAAAAAAAAGTTGACAATATGTAGATGGATGTCTAGCAACTAGTGAAGTTAAAAATTATTATCTGAGACGAAATTAAAAGTTAAGTACCTAAACTACATGTTATGAAAATAATTTAATTTTTCAATGGTGTTGAGCAGTTTTGATAGAGTTTTAAGTGTATCTATACATTGGTATTATTATAAAGTATTTATGTAAATTTTAGTTGAATATGTAATTGGACACATTACTATTTATGTAAATAAATATATTACATTAAAAGTAGCTCCACAAACGTAGATATAAAATTAAACTAAATGTCAATAGCTTTTAAATTTAACTTACAGCTTAAATTATTTAGTCCTTCTTACTCCTGCATTGAATAAAAAGAGTAAACTTTGCACTTTCTTTTTCATTGTATAAAGTAAATATATAAATAGGGTACCTGAATAGATATACACTATATCTGTGTTATCAAAATTTCATCAGGTCCAATTAGGAAAACATATCTAAAAAGGCTCTGGGGGCAGGTGAGGCAGAGGCAATAATGAAAAAAAAATGGTTCAGAAACGCTGCTCTCACCCATTTGGAGAGTTCAAAATAAAAAGCAAAAACAGAAGTAGAAAGTAAGTGAGAACATTCAGAAACAGGAAATTAGTTACCTATTTAAGACACATGCACAAAGGAACGTCTTCATAGAATCCAGTGACAAGGGTCCAGATCACCCTCCTCAGCCAGCCCAGCAGCATCTGCAAGATCCGCAATGGCCCTACCCTTTTCCTTCCTGACAGCCCTGGTGGTGCTCAGCTGCCACTCCATCTGCTCTCTGGGATGTGACCTGACTCACACTCACAGCCTGGGCAAAATGAGGGTCTTGATGCTCCTGGAACAAATGAGAAGAGTCTCCCCCTTCTCCTGCCTGAAGGACAGAAATGACTTTGGATTCCCCCAGGAGGTGTTTGATGGAAACCAGATCCAGAAGGCTGAAGCCATCTCTGTGGTCCATGAGATGATCCAGCAGATCTTCCACCTCTTCAGCACAGAGGGCTCGTCTGCTGCCTGGGATGAGACCCTCCTGGACAAATTCTACACTGGACTTGATCAGCAGCTGACTGACCTGGAAGCCTGTCTGACCCAGGAGGTGGGGGTGGAAGAGACTCCCCTGATGAATGAGGACTCCATGCTGGCTGTGAGGAGATACTTCCAGAGAATCACTCTGTATCTGCAAGAGAAGAAATACAGCCCTTGTGCCTGGGAGATTATCAGAGCAGAAATCACCAGATCCTTCTCTTCATCAACAAACTTGTAAGAAAGATTAAGGAGTAAGGAATGACACCTGGTTCAGCATGGAAATGATTCTCACTGACTGATAATATCACACTTGCACGTGTTCTGCTGTGTCAAAGACTCTCATTTCGGCTGTAATCATGACCTGAATTGAATTAATTTCTCAAATGTTTTCAGGAGTATTAAGCAAAATCACGTTCAACTCTACAGGCACTAGTCACTTACAGATGACCATGCTGATCTATTGAAATATTTATCTGCCTATCTATCTATTTATTTATTTACAATATTTCAATTATTTTTGTTTATATAACATTATGTGCACCGTTACATCGTGGTTAAGAGAAAAAATATTCTTTATATTTAGTCAATTTATTATTTTCTATGTTTATTAAATCATTTCTATAAAAAATTCCTTGTGGGGCCAGCCCGGTGGCGCAAGCGGTTAAGTGCGCACCCTCCGCTGCGGCGGCCCGGGGTTCGCCGGTTCAGATCCCGGGCGCGCACTGACGCACCGCTTGTCAGGCCATGCTGTGGCGGCGTCCCATATAAAGTGGAGGAAGATGGGCATGGATGTTAGCCCAGGGCAGTCTTCCTCAGCAAAAAAAAGAGGAGGATTGGCAGATGTTAGCTCAGGACTGATCTTCCTCACAAAAAAACAAAAAAACAAAAAAAAAAAAAAAAAAAAAAAATTCCTTGTTATTTGTGTATTACTTAAAAAAGAAACACCAAGTCTGATTGTAACCTGATAAAGAATGCATGGAACAATTCACTTACTCATCATAATGTTTTTCAAGTTAGAAGTAGAAATAGACCTCCTCTAAGCCTGGTTATATGTTGTCCTCAGAATATAGAGGTGAACACAAATCCTATCCTGCTTTCTTGTATCTTTGATTTTTGTTGAGGAACCAACCTAAAAAACAGTATTCATACTTAATATCAGTTATGCCAAATCACTTATGCCAAATATCAGTTATACCAAACCATTTGGTATTCTCTCAGCAGAAACCGGAGCAGGCATGTCAAGAAATCAAAACAAAGAAGGAGATGTTCTCTACATTTGACTGCTTGACATCCACGTGCAGATATCCTTTGGAAAGTGGACATTTGAGTCTGCAATTACAAGTAATTCCATAAACTGAAGGCCTAGGAAAAGAAGTGTTCACATGGGAAGAGAGGCTAGAATGAGAAAAGGATGTGAAATTCATTCCTAGAACCTTCCACTGGTAAAGGGGGCAAAGAGCCACAAACGAAAAGAGGTAGAATGACAATAAGCTAATAGGATGGGAGAGAATGGGGATTAGATTCTATTTAAAATATTAAAACTGCTTTGAAGAATTGCATCATTGCAAAATGTGGATCGACACTGTCTGCCCCATTAGAAAATAGACGGCATTGGTGACCTTGCTGAGAGCCGGTTTGGTCGAATTAATCACCAGAGTCCACACTGGAGTAGGAGGAAGGGTGGAGAAGACAAGTTAGTGACTCTATATACAGAAAATAGTTTTGAGAGGTTTGCCTCCTGAAACGCAGGAGAGAAATAGAGTGGGAATGGGAAAAGAATGTGGATTTTTTTTTTCTGCAGAGTTTTCCCTTTTTTGAAGTTTATTTGTCTCTGGATAGATTCTTGGATTTGATGTATTGGCAAATCATATTACAATGTTTAATATTTATTTTAAATAATGACATATTTAATTATTTATAATGATAATTTATCATTACTTTGATAAGTACTATGTTGAATATCAGTAAACTGCTCTGTGGATTGAAACCATCCACCAAATGGGGAAACAGATGGAATTGACCTTAGTGAGAGCTGGTTTGGTGGAATAATGAGCAGAAGCACGATGGAGGAGTGGAAGGGCGATAAGAGAAGAGAAGAACTCCCACTGTCACTTTTCTCACCTGGGGATTCACTTTATTTCTTTCGTCATATTCAGACCGACATCTGTTTTCCTTTTGCCTCCGTGCTTCCAAATGCAGGGACAGCTTTCTAAGAAAGTTGAGTAGAGAAAGAACAATGATGTATTAAAAATGATGGAAAATAATGGTACAGGCCCATTATGTTTCCGTTTTTACTTCCCTATTTTGGTACTAACCTCAAGGTGAGACAAAAAGTAATTCAGAAGCAGCAAGACAGCCCTTGCCCAGAAAAATACTGAATTAAAACAAAAACATAAAATTTTAAAGACTCTGAAACTAGTAAAGCAAAGATGGCTAGTTTTCTATAGCATCCTATGCTGCCCTCACTGCCCTACAACTTCACTGTAGATGGAGAATGATGAGCCAAGAAGCTCTGTTGAAATGTACTGACTGAGTAATGTAGGGAGGGTTATTAATACTTCAATACAAGCTTCTAACGGGAGGTCAATCATCAGTGACTCCCCAGTGGACAGCTCAGACACTTAGAGCATAACAAGTGTTCAACAGTTTAATAAATTGAGCTCAGTGTAAAAATCAACGTTTAGCAAAATAAAATTCCTTTGATATTTGAGGTGAATATGAAAAAACAAAGGTAATTTACCCAAACCCGTGCCCCCTCCACACACTTGTAGTGCATAACGTTTGGCTTGTGTCATCTGGAAGCCCTGGAAATATTTGACCCCTGAGTACCTGAGGAAAAGAAGAGGGGTTGTCACAGAAACACTCTGGGGTCTTGGGAAGTTCATTATTTCGGGGACAAAAGCAATCACCCTCCAATACAGTTTTGCTAAAAGTTGAAAGTGTGATGAGCTGACTCCTGGCAGCCCATTAAAGACAGAGTTATTGAGAGTTAAATTGGAAGATATGTGGCTGTGTGCACATTGAGCCAGAGGGTCAGATAAACACGTGCTAATTGGTGAGGAGAGGTGGTGCTGGGGAAGGATAAACACGTTGCAGGTCTTGGAGTAGAATTGGAACACTGAGGTGCACTTAAAAAAGTTAAGGAAGTAGCCAGAGACGTTGGGAACAACCTGAAGTGTCATTCATAGGAAAATGTTGAGAGTGGAAAGTGCCCATTGCATTTCTGGCCGTGAGGCCCCGGTGCAACACTGCCACATGGAAAGTCTTCTTTTGTACACAAAATCTGGGAATATTTTTCACTAATAGTATGTCTTGAGTAATTCATATCAACCCTGGCTAATGATAAAATTGTGAACAAGATATAGAGCTTTCTCCTAGGGGGTTACTTGTCAATCAGGTCTAATAAATCCATTTTCAAGAAGACAGATCCAGAAGGATGAGGCAGCTTGGCTGACACGCAAAATAAAGACAGCAACACAGAGCCTAGAGGCAGACATGAAATTTTGTTCTTAGCAAGAAGAACAGTATTTGCATACTTTTGACTTTAACAAAAAGACTTTCCTCATTTGAAAGCTTTGAATCCATTTACATTGAAACATCTGAAGTTTATTTTGGCAAACTAAACTTAAATCAAAAAAATGAAAAGAATAATTTAAATGGTTATGTCTTCTAATCTATTCCAATCTATTTAGAACACACAGAGAAGAAAGCAAAAAAAAAAAAAAAGAATAAACGTGTATAGGAACATTCAGAAAATGAAAATTACTATGTATTATATTGAAGAGACATGTAAAGAAAGGACTTCAGAGAAACTCGGGGTCAAGACTCACACAGACACACACCTCATCTAGGCCACCAGCATCCCCAAGGTCTGCAATGCCCAGCCTCTGATGGCCCTCCTCCGGTTAGCTGTGTCACCATCTCATCTTTGGGCTGTGACCTGCCTCAGAGGCATGTCCTGGTTCACAGGATGACCTGACGCTTCTGAGACAAATGAGGAGGATCTCTCTGTTCTCCTGACTGAAGGACATCTCCTCTTGGAGGTGGTGGATGGCAGCCAGTTCCAAAAGTCTTGGCCATCCCTGTCCTCCACGAGATGCTCCAGCAGATCTTCAACTTCTTCCACACAGAGCGCTCCTCTGCTGCCTGGAACACCACCCTCCTGGACAAACTCTGCACCGGACTCCATCAGCAGCTGGAAGACCTGGACACTTGTTTGACACAGAAAATGGATAAAACTGAAGACACTCCTCTGGGAAGGAAGAACCTTACACTAGAGGAGAAGAGGTACTTCCAGGAAATCCATCTCAATCTGAAAGAGAAGCAATAGTGTGACTGTCAAACTAGAAATCACGTGATCATTCTCTTCATATTCAAACTTGCAAGAAAAATTAAGAAGTAGGGTAAGGAACCTGGAAATGATTCTTTTCAACTAATACACTTAAGTCACACTCCCACATTTTTAGTCATTTTAAAGACTCTTATTTCTGCTTTAGTCTTAGAATGTATCAAGTTAAATTGTTCAAACTTGTGTTAAAATGTTGTTCTTAAATGATTATCTCTGGGGCATATTCCTTGAGAGACACCTATAATGAGGTTATGTATGTATTCATGTACCGGGGGAACTTCTGGTTTCCCATTCAACATGTAACCAGTTTGGAGGTCGTCATTCCTGATCTCACGTGAACAACAACAAAAATGCAAAACAAACTGAAAAACAACAACTCTTCTTAGATCTGTCAGAGAATTGAGGTCACAGCGCAAGCTGCTGCCCTTATAACTGCAGAGAGAGGAGGATGCAGAGATTGTGGCTTACCTGGAGCAGAAACGCAGGAGCAGAAACCACAGCTGAAGCTAGTATTGGTAGGAACACTTCAACTATAATTCAGGAATTACTGAAGGGTCCATATGGATGAGCTAGAGATTTAAAAACTCCAAGATGCCCATTTTTTAATTGGGTTGTTAGTTTTTTTGTTGTTGAGATGCATGAGTTCTTTATATATTTTGGAGATTAACCCCTTATCAGATGTATGGTTTGCAAATATCTTCTCCCAATTGTTAGGTTGTCTTTTGGTTTTGTTGATGGTTTCCTTTGCTGTGCAGAAGCTTTTTAGTTTGATGTAGTCCCATTTGTTTATTTTTTCTATTGTTTCTCTTGCCCGGTCAGACATGGTGCTTGAAAATATGTTGCTAAGACCAATGTCGAAGAGCGTACTGCCTATGTTTTCTTCTAGAAGTTTCATAGTTTCAGGTCTTACATTCAAGTCTTTAATCCATTTGGAGTTAATTTTTGTGTATGGTGTAAGGTAAGGGTCTATTTTCATTCCTTTGCATGTGGCTGTCCAGTTTTCCCAACACCATTTGTTGAAGAGACTTTCTTTTCCCCATTGTATGTTCTTGGCTACTTTGTTGAAGATTAGCTGTCCATAGATGTGTGGGTTTATTTCTGGGCTTTCGATTCTATTCCATTGATCTGTGTGTCTGTTTTTGTGCCAGTACCATGCTGTTTTGGTTACTATAGCTTTGTAGTATATTTTGAAATCAGGGAGTGTGATACTTGAACAGACATTTCTCCAAAGAAGATATACAGATGGCCAACAGGCACATGAAAAGATGTTCAACATCATTAACTATCAGGGAAATGCAAATCAAAACTACAATGAGATATCACCTCACGCCCATCAGAATGGCTATAATTAACAAGACAGGAAACAACAAGTGTTGGAGAGGATGTGGAGAGAAGGGAACTCTCATACACTGCTGGTGGGAGTGCAAACTGGTGCAGCCACTATGGAAGGAAGTATGGAGATTCCTCAAAAAATTAAGGATAGAACTACCATATGATCCAGCTATTCCACTGCTGGTATTTATCCAAACAACTTGAAAACACCAATTTGCAAAGGTACATGCACCCCTGTGTTCATTGCAGCGTTATTCACAATAGCCAAGACTTGGAAGCAACCTAAGTGCCCATCAAGGGATGAATGGATAAAGAAGATGTGATATATATACACAATGGAATACTACTCAGCCATAAGAAACAATGAAATCCAGCCATTTGTGACAACATGGATGGACATTGAGGGTATTATGCAAAGTGAAATAAGTCAGAGGGAGAAGGTCAAATAACATATGATCTCACTCATTAAGTAGTAAATAATAACAACAGCAAACAAACACATAGAGACAGAGATTGGATTGGTGGTTACCAGAGGGGAAGGGGGGAGAGAGGAGGGTGAAAGGAATAATTCGGCACATGTGTGTGGTGATGGGTTGTAATTAGTATTTGGGTGGTGAACATGATGTAATCTATACAGAAATAGAAGTATAATGATGTACACCTGAAATTTATATAATGTTATAAACCAATGTTACTGTAATAAACAAAAAATTAAAAACAAAAAATAACTCCAAGATGTCCAGTCTTTGGGGGGGCTCACATGTTTGTGACTCTTACCTTTAGGAGCCCCACCAGGTTCTCACTGTGAAAATCAGAGAAAAATCTCCTGATGCTTCCAGCAGAGGAAGGGAAAAAGAAATCATTTTGAAATACTCATAACAAAGACCTGCCCTCAAGGGAAAGTACTTTACCAGAGCCTAGTCTACCTGGAGGAAGGCAAATACTCAACTCCAGCCTCCTCTAGCCTTCCACATGGGAGAAGGGAAATACCTAACTCCAAACCCCTCTAATGTTCCTGTCTCACCTCATAGGGTGGTAAAAAAGATGAGAAGCACTTGTGAAGGACACAGCCAAGGGGCACAGGCTCACTAAGAGACCGAGACATAATCACCGGATTCTAGAACACCGCCCCTCCCCGATATCGACCTTTACATCAATAGGGTTCCAGTACAATAACCAGAGATTACAAAGAATGAACTGCAAGTGTCAGACTTTATTGAAGAAGTCTCTAGGGAAACCCAAAGACAACATGGAGGAAAAAGCAAGGCCACAACAGGAAATTTTAGCCTCTGAGACTTTCAGCTACTGCAAACAGTAGACAGAGCCAAACAATAAACACTTACAGCTACAGCAAACAGTAAACAGAGCTGGATAAATGTAACACCTTGCCTAAAAGTTCCTTTTTCCCAGTACATCATGTCCAAGTTTCAAAAAAAACTTACAAGGCATACTAAAAGGTGAAAAACAGTTGGAAGAGACAGAGCATGCATCAGAACTAGACTCAGTTTTGGTAAAGATTTTGGAATTATCAGACCAGGAATTTAAAATAACTATGATTAACATGCTGAGGGCTCCAGTGCGTTCGTATATTCATTCATTTATTCATTCATCTACTTTATCTATGTCACAAATGCATGGTATTTAAAATAGTTTTACTCATATAATATCATATTTACCTTTATAATATCTGGAAATACAACCAAAGTTGTTTACCTTTTTTTGTCAAATTTTATTCTTTAATTCATGAAATTCTTCCCCAGAAGACATCTTGGATTTGTTTATTCTTAAAAAAAGAAATAGCCTAATTTGCAACCCATATTGAAGAAGGGAGGATGAATTCAAATTACTCCTTCATTTTTTCCAGTCAGTTATATTTTAAATCTGCATATTTCCATGACAGATTAGGTGGTTATTCTGGGGATACAGAGGTGAATAAAGCAATCACAAAACCTATTGTCTTGCAGCTTGCAATTTAGAAGAGAAAGGGACATAAAGCAGACAAAAGCCAAGGGATTCTGTCACCAGGAGCTTTAATGAGGGATGTCAGGAAGGGAGAAAAGGCCGATGTTCTCTATAGAGTCCTCAAGAAACATCTAAGGACAGCTGTCCCATTGGTAGATGCATATGTGAATGTGGAATCTCCAACAATGTACATCCTGGAGATATGAATTTATAATTGTTTGTTTCATAACTGGAAATCAGGGCATGGTAATGGATGTCATTACTGATGACTGGAGTGTAGAATGAGATGACCTAAAGCTTGTAAAAACTTTCAACTTTTAAGGCTGAGAAAGAGGAGAGCCTGCAAAGTGGACAGAGACCGAGTAGCCAGCGCAGTTAGCAGAAAACCAGGATGAAGAATCTCCAGAAAGCAGTGAAGAAGAAAACAGAGTTTGAGGTTTCACAGGATGAAACTTAAGTATTTATTTATGACATGTAATATGGGATTCCGCATTGAACCTAGATTCTGCCAGGACATATGTGTGATCCTGGGGAATTCACTCAACTTCCCCAACCTTCAGTTTTCTCAAATATAAAGTAAGGTGGAAATATTCCTAGAGTTATTGTGAGTATTAAACAAACTAGAACATTTCAAAGCACTTAGCAGAGTATCTTCCATTGAGTGAGGGCTTAACAGATGGTGGCTATTTTCTTATTTTTTCATATAGATCTGTAGGAGTATAGTGAGCTATCCTACATCTCTCTCTGTAACTGACTGCAAAATGCTGACGGTCTAAAAAACAGAACTAGGAAAAAGTGGCTCATTAATTGTACGTAATTATATACATAATAATAATATATACATATATAAATATGTACATATACACTACAAAATACACATGCCATAAAATATACTATATATACTATATATCTATAAAGAAATACAGTATTACATACGTTTATATAGTACTCATTTGCTGATCCTGGTATCTGGCACACTTCCCCCTTCCTCTCTGCTTTCCTGGATCCCATTCTTTCACTCTCGTATCACCATCGTTTCCTTCCTTCCAATGTAGAAACCTCCAGCGTGCTCTCCTCATTAAGCTGTTCTGCCCATTCACACAGCTGCTCTCTTTTCCATTATGGTTTCTGGCTGTCACTTTCCCCTTAAGAGTACAAAGCCACAAATTGAAGAAAAGTTGAGTGAAAGTTCTAGGTTTTTCTGAAACGCTCATAGGAGAGGCCTTTTTTTTTTTCTCCTTTTCTCCTCGTGTGTATTTTTGGAAATGAAGGGAAGTCCCTGTTACAATGATGTAACAGTTGCTGTTGCAAAAATGGAAACAGAAAGCTGGATCCATTTTGCTCTGTGGAATATTAAAATATTTATAAAGGAAGAGCGCCCGCTGCTGGGCAAGATGGACAAAGACAGAGACCAAGTCCTGAGACCGGCTTCTGCTGTATGCAGAATCTCTCCTGTTCAGCATTATCTCCAGAGTTTTAAAAGGCTCTTTCTTGGAAAGAATCAAACCTAATACTGGAAGAATTAGAAAAGCTCATTTCCTGAGCTTTTGTATATTTTTAAAAAATAGCCTTTGTTTTTTAGAGGAGATTTAGGTTCACAGCAAAAGTGAAAGCAGAAGGTGTAGAGATTCCCCACACACTCCCTGCCCCTCCATATGCCTAGTCTCCCCATTATCAGCATCTCCCATCAGATGCAACATTTGTTACAAATGATGAACAAACATTCACACATCATCATCACCCAGAGGCCACAGCTTATATTTAGGGTCACCCTTGGTATTGTATCCTCTACAACATTTGTTTGGACGAATGCATAGTGATATATCCACCATTACAGTATCTCTACCCTAAAATCCTCTGTGTTCCACCTATTCATCCCCCACCCCCTGGTAACCACTGATATTTTACTGCCGCCATAGATCTGCCATTTCCAGAACGTCATATAGTTGGGATCACACAGCAGGCAGCCTTTTCAGATTGGCTTCTCTCACTCAGTAATATGCATTTGTGTCCTTCATGTCTTTTATATTCTGTGGGCAAAAATGGTATGATTTGGCCCCATATTCCCACCTTACCTTGAAAAATCTCTGTAGTCATATTCTGATCATATCCAGAAGTTATTAATTTGTTACATCTTCCAAAATATTGGAGAATGAGGGCAAGGAGGGATGTAGGGGTGTGGTTCGCGGAGCTGTCATGGACGGGCTATAATCACCCGCCCGCCCAGCACAGGTAGGTCCCTGGGCAGCGCGATTGGAGAAGGGGCACAGGCGTCATGGTCCCAGCTATGGTTCCCTTGGAACGGTGACAGCAGGTCAGTGCAGCACCAGCTGGGGACCGCCGGGTCCTGTAAGCACAGGGAGCGAGTGTGAATGGGCCCTGCCTCCCCCCTCTCTGTCCGCGCAGAGCTGCGCGCTGCAGGTCAAGACTGTCCAGCCTCCCACGGGAACACAGTAAAGACCAGAGGGAGCGCTGCCGGCATGTCTACACCCGATGAGCCAGTAAAGACTCCAGGAGCTCGTCTGTGTCTCTATTTAGGTGCCTCCACGTTCTGATTCCACTAGGAGGAGGCAGCACCAGGCTCAGGACTCCCATTTACTCAAAAACCCAAAGGGCAGGAAACGTGGAGCTGACAGTCAGCAGCAGCCGGAGAACTTGGAAGGAGAACAGAGATGAAAGCTTTCACTGGAACAGCGGCAGGTCCTCAGGAGATGGAACGATACAATGGGCAGCACTGAGTCAAGTGTTTCTCCAGAACATTCTGCTTCAGAGGGTCAGAAGTTTGAGGTGGATGCTTAGAGCACAGAGTTCTCTCACGAAGACATGGCCAATAACAATGTCCCCAGCATGGGTGACACCGATAGCACAGCAGCCTGCAGAGTACTGGAAGGGATGAGGGTTACTCTGGTGCCAGCTGCAAACTTCTCTTCCCTCCTTCAGATTCAGCAAGTCATCACAGTGGAGGGAAAATTGTTCCTGGGGCCAATGCAATCCAAGGAATCTCCTAACTTAGGGTTGTGGTGCAGCCTCCTTTAAAAACAGACAAAATAAAACACTGCTTGAATAGGAGGGACACAGGCAGGGATTTGAATGCATGTAGCCACAAGCTGGTAGAGCCTCCCCAGCAGAACATGTATTAGTAATGTGCATGTTGGAAGATCACAATTTCTAAATGTAATAAGGCCTTTGTGAAAATTCATTTATTTAATTTAGGCAGTTGGAAAGAGGACATTGATGGAGCAATCCTCTTTCTTTTCTTTCCACTTGGTGCACACTGTACTGAGAAGGTACACTTAGAGTTTGGAAACCTTCCTGAGGTTAGGGTCAAAAAAATAAGCAAAGAACGTTCTTAAAAATATCACTTTATCAATTAATGCTGATTTTAATAATATGTTTACTTCAATCCTACAGTTTTATTTTATGAATTTTTAATAGGATGAGGCTAGAAAAATAAAGATAATGACACTAAGCAGTGTGGCTGAGTCTGGAGCTCAAGCAAGTCTCTCCTTGGTAAATAGCCTTTGAAAGCATTCCCTGCTTCTGTCTGGGAAGTCCGTAATACTCGTCCATCTTGGTCATACCGAAGTCTCTTCAGCACTCACATCGCAACCATTGGTTGCAAAGGCAGAGAGGAGAAGAGACTCTTCGCTGGACTCTATCAGTAGACAGCAGGAAGTGCAGTCTGGCCTGGAGGTGAGAAATGGAGTTGTCCTTGGGAGTGAGAAGAGCGGGCTGCCTGAAGAGGGCTCCGTGGAATCAGTGAGGTCCTGAAGGAGGCAAGCCAAAGAAATCATCAGGTGCTTTTTGTTTATTCTTAAAGTCATGAGAAAACTCAAGACTTAGAAATAAACAGGCTTCCAAGGGTCTGCAGTTAAGGGATTAGTAAAGTTATTATACTATATTTCATTGAAGAAATCACTCATAAAATCTTAGAATTTTTATTCAGTTGGCAGAAAAATTTACTCCCTTCTAACTATTAACAGAGATTTTGTGTGTTTTTTCGTAAACTTAAAATCAGTTCACTGGTCTTATACCACACGCCGTGTTGCCTACAAAACAACAAACAAGAATCCTTTGGTATTTGAAATGGAACTCAGGATCCTTTGTTGTCTTACTGTCTTGTCTCTATGATTTCATGCCGTGGCCTCTCATTGGTTCATAAAGCCCATATACATTTCTATCCATCACTTCCTTTAATGGACTCTTCCAGACAAGCCATTATATTGACACTCCCTAAGTTTGCCCTTGGATCTTTGGTACATTTGGAAGAGTTCAGCTCCACATTTATATTTCTAGCCAGCTGTATCAGTGACTGTAATCCAATCATATTTTATTGAGAGGATTGAGTTAATATTTTAAAGAACTTCGAAGAGCGGTTGGTCCATAATAAGCATGCAAAAAAATTCAGTTATTTTTTAATATCATGTTTACTATTGTCTAAATTAAGATCAGAATCTTTTGGAATCATCTAATTCCTTTCTTTTAATTCTAATTAATTTAATACCAATTCCCTTTCTTGTAGTTTTTCAAGGCAATCTTTTCATTGCCTGAGAGGATTTACCAAGTGGTAGAGGGCTCAGGCAAGGGCTGATAGCCACTATCCTGACAGAGAGGGTCAGTGTTCTAGCAACTAGGGTTCTGGTTGAAAGTCTCTGTGAGCTGGTTTGTGTGACTTCTTCCTTCTCTCCTCAGAGCTGATCACATGTGGATTAAATGAAAGCAAATCAGATGGCTGGTCTTGCAAACCTGAAGGCAGGCCATTGACCCAGGAGCAGTCCTTGAGTGTCTGGCCGAAGCAGCCATTGTCCTACCTTTGTGTTTTTCAAAATTGGCCTTAATTCTTCCCCTCTGTCATACCCTGATCCCCAATTTGGCTGTACTGAATTTTGCTAACTTAGAATATGTCATTTTGTCAGCCGAAAATCACTTCCGTTGTTTCACTTTCACGACACTCAAACTTACATTTGTTTTCTTTTTGCCCACAAAACAACTGTCAGATTTTGCTTTCTAGGAAAGTAGAAATGAGAAACAAAACATCTGAAGTCTTCATAATGATTGAGATTGCAGCCTCTTTGCCTTTCTTTTACTTCCTTTATTGTTCTCACCTCATGATGAATTAGAATGTCATGCAGGAGAAGCAAGACAAATCTTGCCCACTGAGCCACTGAGTGAAAAGAAGGTACAAAAATTTTAAGTGAAGAATCATGAGCCACAAAAAGCATAACCACATGGACCTGCATGAATGAGGAAAAGAAACATCAGACAAGCTGATTTCACTCATAATCACCAGCCTCCGCTGTGACTCAAACAGGAAATAAACCCAAGTCCTTGATTCTAAAGAGTTTAGTTGCCAAAGGTGGTCTGGTAAATCCCTCATACAATACAGAGCCCACTAGGGCTGAGGGAACCTGCCCTCCTATGTAAATAGGTTAAAATGGAGCCTAAGATCAGAATTAAAAATATGTCCTAGACAGAGAAGACAATATTTATGTGTGAAAAACAGAGTGTGTGCGTGTATGTGTGAGTACTGACATACCTATATCACTTCTGACTTTAGCACAAAGTCTTTTCTCATTTGATTGATAAGTATCCATTCAGATTGGCACATCTGAAGTTTCCTGGAAAAATTAAACTTCCATTGCAAAATTAAGAGATCGGATTGATGACACCTTGTTAGACCATATGGAGAATACATAAATAAAACAAAAAAGGAAGTAAAAGTGTAGAGAACTGTTTCGAAAATGAAAATTATTGTGTTCCCTATTTAATGGCCATGCTTAGAAAGAATGTCATCAGAGAACCTCGGGTCCAAGGCTCATAGACACCCAGCTTAGCAAGGGCAACAGCACCCTCGTTTTCCCCATGGCCCTCCTGCTCTCTCTACTGATGGCCTTGGTGATGTTCAGCTAGGGCCCTCGTGGATCTCTGGGATGTGACCTGCCTCAGAACCACATCCTGGTTAGCAGGAAGAACTTTGTGCTTCTGGGCCAAATGAGGAGAATCTCCCCTTTCCTCTGTCTGAAGCACAGAAAAGACTTGAGTTTCCCCCAGGAGATGGTAGATGGCAGCCAGTTCCAGAAGGCCCAGGCCATCTCTGTCCTCCACGAGATGCTCCAGCAGATCTTCAACCTCTTCCACACAGAGCGCTCCTCTGCTGCCTGGAACAGGACCCTCCTGGACAACCTCTGCACTGGACTCCATCGGCAGCTGGAAGACCTGGACGCCTGTTTGGTGCAGGAGACGGGAGAGGAAAAATCTGCCCTGGGAACTGAGGGCCCTACACTGGCCGTGAAGAGGTACTTCCGGGGACTCCATCTGTACCTGAAAGAGAAGAAATACAGTGACTGTGCCTGGGAGATGGTCAGAGTGGAAATCATAAGATCCTTCTCTTCGTTGACAAACTGGCAAGAAAGGTTAAGAATGAAGGAGAGAGACTTGGGGTCACCTTGAAATGATTCTTCTTGACTAATGTGCCATGTCACCCTTGCACATGTCTTTGCTCATTTCAAAATGCTCTTATTTCTGCTAGAGTCACATACTTTATTAAATTTAAGTCAGCAAATATTTTGTCAGTAGTATTCAGCAAGAATATGTTAAAAATATTCATGTCCTGGGGCATCAGTGCCTAAGAGATGACTGCCCTGATGTTTTTATTTATTGTGTATTAATTTATATTTATTTATTTATTTATTCTTATTTCTTATCGTACTTATATTTATAGTTTCATATAAAAGATATTTGCCTTTATATTGTACTAAAATTTAGAAAACATGTTGACCTTTCCATTTTATTAAATTTGTATTTTGTTTTATTTATTAAATTCTTATCAAAGAAAACTTCTTGAGTCTGTTTATCCTTAAAGCCTAAATCCAAAACCTGGTTTTCTAAATCAAATCAAAGAATGGACAGTGATATTTACCTACTCATTCATTCATTCAGTTCATGTCATACGTATGAATTGTGTTTCAAAGTGGGAGATTGTAGAATTGCCTTAAAGAAACACAGGGGAATACATCTAACACAATACTTTCTGTGTTGAAACTTTCAGTCTCACAGGGAAAGAGATATAAAAAGATTACAAGGATTTTTGAAATCTCAATTATATTAAAAAATACAAAAAGAAGTAAAGGAAAATTTTCTTACATCAGAATTAGATACAAATAATTTTGGGGGAAAAAAAGATATCCTTTCTAGGGTGCCTGGGAGATATGTAATTGCAGAAGTCTTGCTGGCTGCTGGGCATATAGGTCTAGAATGAACAAGCAATGCCATCGGCACAGGTATTAATTGGGGATACCTCATTGCATATTTGGGCATGAGGGCATGGGGATGGGTGTGGTCACTTATACAGTGGGTGATGAGGAGAGGACCTAAACCTCATTCTGCAGACCCTCAACATTTAAAGGTAGGGTAGAGGAGAGTCTGTAATGGGCACTGAGGCGGAGAGGCCAGTCCAGTTAGAAGAACATATGGGGACAAATAGTGGGGAGACTACTGAAGGGAAGAAGTGTGATTAAAAGACAAAAGTGGTGGGCTGGACCAGTGGCAGAGTGGTTAGTTTACAGGCTCCCCTCCAGAGGCCCAGGGTTCCCGGGCCTGGATCCTGGACGTGGACCTACACACCACTCTTAAAGCCATGCTGTGGCAGCGTCCCACATACAGAAAATAGAGTCAAGTTGGCACAGATGGTAGCTCAGGGACAATCTTTCTCACAAAAAAAATAAATAAATAAAGACAAAGTGGTGCTTGCAGGGCAGGTGTGGACTGAACTGTCCCAGTGGACCTGAAAACAGATGCTGCTTGTGACCTTAGCAGGATGTGGGTTAGTAGAAATAATGGGACAGAAACCAGATGGCAGTAGGTTGAAAAAGAAACACAAGAATGAGAATTAGGGGCACTGTGTATAAAAACACTATTCTGGGAAGTTTGTTTGTGGAGGAGACCCTCCTGGAGAAATTCCTCACTGGACTTGGTCAGTAGCTTGGACACCTGGAGATCTGTTAGTCAAGAGAAAAAAGTGAAAGAAATTCCTGAGGCCAGTACTTCCTCTTGGCTGTGAAGGGGTATTTCAAGGAAATAGTCTTTATTTTAAAGAGAAGCAACACAGTGAATGTATGTAAGAGGTTGCCAGAGTGGAAATCAAGAGCCAGTTGTCTTCACGATAAATCTTGTTTCAAAAACAGATAGCAAAAATCTAGTTGACCTTGGATTTGAGAATGACTTTTTAGATGCACAAAAGACATGATCCATGAAAGAAAAAAGTGATGTTGGACTGCATTAAAATTAAAAACTTCTGTTGCTCTGTGGAAGACACTGTCAAGAGAATGAGAACAAAAGCCACAGACTAGGAGAAAATATTTGCAAAAGACAGATCTCATAAATGATTGTTATCCAAAATATACAGACAACTCTTAGAACTCAACAATAACAAAACAAAAAACCCAATGCAAAATGGGCAAAAGATCCCAACAGACACCTCACCAAAGATGACGTAGAGATGGCAAAGAAGCATGAAAAGTTGCTCAACATCATTCATCATCAGGGAAATGCAAATTAAAATGAAAATGACATACCACTATACATCTAGTAGAGTGGCTAAAATCCAGAACACTGACAACAGCAAATGCTGGTGAGGATGTGGAGCAACAGGAACTCTCACTCATTGTTGGTGGGAATGCAAAATGGTGCAGCCACTTTGGAAGACAGTTTGGCAGTTTCTGACAAAACTCAACGTACTCTTACCACACAATCTAGCAGTTGTGCTCACTGGTACCCAAATGAGCTGAAAACTTACATCCACACAAAACCCTGCACACGGATGTTTATAGCAGCTTCTTTCATAATTGCCAAAACCTGGAAACAACCAAGATGTCCTTCAATAGGTGAATGGATAAATAAACTGTGGTATACCCAGACAATGAAATATTATTCAGCGCTAAAAAGAAATGAGCTATCAAGCCATGAAAAAGACATGAAGGAACCTTAAATGAATATTACTAAGAGAAAGACGCCAATCTGAAAAGGCTACATACTGTATGATTCCAACTATATGACATTCTGGGAAAGGGCAAAAATATGAAGACAGTAAAAAATCAGTGGTTGCCAAGGGTTTGGTCGGGTAGGGGGGTGGGGCAAAGGGAAGAACAGGTAGAGCGCAGAGGATTCTCAGGGCAGGGAAACTATTCTGTATGATATAATGGTGGATACATGTCATTATGCATTTGTCAAAACCCATGAAATGTACAACACCCTTATGTAAACAATGGCTGTGGTTGATTTTTTTTTAAAAATGCACGTAAGGAGTGAGTCCAGGGCTTTCATTTAAAAAAAAAATATGGGGGGCCAGCCCTGTGGCATAGTGGTTAAGTGCACGTGCTCCACTGCTGGCGGCTGGTTCGGATCCGCACCATCGCACCGCTTGTCAGCCCATGCTGTGGCGGCGTCTCACATAAAATGGAGGAAGATGGGCACGGATGTTAGCCCAGGGCCAGTCTTCCTAAGCAAAAAGAGGAGGATAGGCACGGATGTTAGCTCAGGGCTGATCTTCCTCACAAAAAAAATAAAAAACAAAAAATAATTTTAGGAGAGAGGAGTCAAGATGGCGGCGTAAGCAGACTCGGAACTCACCTCCTCCCATGGACACAGCCAATTTACAACTACTCGTGGAAAAATTACCCCGAGACAGAACTGAAAACTGGATAAGAGGAACTCCTGCAACAACGGACAATCCTAACTGAGGTGGAAGAGGCAGAGACTCCCTTCTGGAGAGGAAAACCGCCGCCTTCACAAGCCGCCAGCTTCACGGCCGCCGGGAGCAGCTCACAGGTACGCAGCCTCCCCGGAGGCGCGGGGCCCTGAGCCGGGAGTTCCCCCCGCTGTGGGCATTTTGTGGACCCAGCACAATCGACACCAGCGGCATAATATCTGACTGTGCCTGCTACTAAAACATTGGGGAGCACCCCCAGAAAACCCGGTTCACAAAGAAACTAAAACTGGCTCTTAAAGGGCCCGCACGCAAACTCACCCGTTTCAGGAAGCACCCTAAAATCACCAGAAAGAAAGGTGTACAGTGCTTTGGTGACAAGAGACTCACCTAATAGGCCCTGAGTGCATCTCGGTGAGGGGTGAGACCTCTCCAGGGACTGGGACATTGGCGGTGGCTATTGTTGTGGCCCGGTGTGGGCGTGCTGACACAGACGCCATTGGAGTTCTCCCTGAGGCCTGCTAGCCCAGGGTCTGCCCCACCCGCTAGAGCACCGATTTAATCCAGCTCAGCCAGGGCAGGCAGCCCACCCTAGAGACTGGCCCCACCCAACAACAAGCCCTCAGGCAACTTGTGGGCCTGCATAGATTGGTGACTGGATTCTCTGCAGCCTGGCAACTGAGCCCACTTGAGCGGGGCAGGGTGTGCACAAGGAGCGGGTGGAGAGTGTGGGGCGGTGGCAGAGTGTGTGGGGCTCCCGCCGTGGAGAGACTGGGTCTGCTTGGGGAGGTGGGGGCACTCACACGGGGCAGGACTGTGTTGACTGTGTGTGTGGACCTGTGGGTGGCAGGGCTTGTCAGCTGCAGAAGACTTGTGCTTCTCAAAGACCCACATAGGAGGTTTGCCCCACCTTCCAAAGCCTGAAATGATTGGGTGCTCCTGTGCCTGAGGCCAGCCCCACCCAGCTGCAATCCTCAGAGAGCTGACAAGAGACCTAATAGGCTAGAGGCTTACAGCAATTGTAAGGCCCTGAGCCTAACAACCTGCCACAGTGGGGGCCTACTCACTTAAAAGAAATACTGCAACACAAATGTGGTATTAGAACTTGCAGCCAACTGTGCTGGGGATCCCCACACCTCATAAAGAGACTGAAGGGCCCACAACAACTCCAAGCAGCTGAGCATTACAACAGCTGGCCAGGAGCGTAACTCAGCCTCCCTGGGCGCCTACAGGGAGAGCAAACAGGCCACAGCAGAAGGACACACGTAGCCCACATAGGGGTCACCCCTGGAACATTGAGAACTGAGGGAAGCACACTGGAAGCCTCCTAAGCCATCACTTACATAAGGTCACCTATCCAAGTGCAGGAGACGTAGCTGACCCACCTAATACGTAGACACAAGCACAGGGAAAGAGGCAAAATGAAGAGGCAAAAGAATACATTCCAAATAAGGCAACAGGACAAAACCCCAGAAAAGGAACTAAGTGAAACAGAAATGAGCAACCTACCCGACAGAGAGTTCAAACTGAGAGTGTTAAGGATGCTCACTGATCTGGGGAGAAGAATAGATGAACTCAGTGAGAATGTCAACAAAGAAATGGAAGATATAAAAAAGAACCAATCAGAAATGAAGAATACAATACTGGAAATGAAAAATTCATTAGAGGGACTCAAAAGCAGAGTAGAGGATACAGAAGAACGGATCTGTGAGCTGGACGAAAGACTAGAAGAAATTACCCGAGGTGAACAGGTAAAAGAGAAAAGAATTAAAAAGACTGAGGACAGTCTAAGGGACCTCTGGGACAACATCAAGTGCACTAACATCCGTGTTATAGGTGTCCCGGAAGGAGAAGAGCGAGACAAGGGGTCAGAGAATCTATTTAAAGAAATAATAGATGAAAACTTCCCTAACCTAAGGAAGGAAACAGACATCCAGGTACAGGAAGCACAGAGAGCCCCAAACAAGATAAACCCAAAGAGGCCCACACCAAGACACATCATAATCAAAATGTCCAGAATTAAAGATAAAGAGAGAATCCTAAAAGCTGCAAGAGAATGTCAAGTTACATACAAAGGAAACCCCATAAGGCTATCAGCTGACGTCTCTGCAGAAACCTTACAGGCTAGAAGAGAATGGCACGATATATTTAAAGTGCTAAAAGGAAAAAACTTACAGCCAAGAATACTCTACCCAGCAAGGTTATCATTCAAAATGGAAGGAGAGATCAAAATTTTCCCAGATAAGCAAAAATTAAAGGAGTTTGTCACCAAGAAACCAGTGCTACAAGAAATGTTAAAGGGACTGATTTAAGGGGAAAAGAAAAGACCACAAATAGGAAAAATTATCTATTTCCATGATTAGAATGTAATGGATACAAATGCACAACAAAGAGGTTAGATATGATATCAAAAACATGAGGAAGGAGGGGAGTTAAAGAGTAGAGCTTTCAGACAGAGGTCAAACTAAAGTGACCATCAATTCTGTATAGAAGAAGAAAGGAACAGAGGACTACTAAAACACTGAGAAAAAAAAAAAAAGTTAAAAAATGGCAGTAAGTACATACTTATCAATAGCTACTTTAAACGTCAATGGACTAAATGCTCCAATTAAAAGGCATAGGGTGGCTGACTGGATAAAAAAACAAGACCCATATATATGCTGCATACAAGAGACACACTTCAGACCTAAAGACACTCACAAACTGAAAGTGAAGGGATGGAAAAAGATCCTCCACACAAATGGCAATGAAAAGAAAACTGGGGTAGCAGTACTCATATCAGACAAAATAGACTTTAAAACAAAAACTGTAAAAAGAGACAAAGAAGGGCATTACATAATGATCAAGGGAACAATCCAACAAGAGGATATAACACTTGTAAATATCTACGCACCCAATGTAGGTGCACCTAAATATATAAAGCAATTATTAACAGACATAAAAACAGAAATAGACAGTAACACAATAATAGTAGGGGACTTTAACACTCCACTTACACCAACAGATAGATCATCCAAACAGAAGATCAATAAGGAAACATTGGCCTTAAACGACACACTACAACAGATGGACCTAGTAGATATATACAGAGCATTCCATCCAAAAACCGAAGAATACACTTCTTTTCAAAGGCACGTGGAACATTCTCCAGGATTGAACACATATTAGGCCACAAAACAAGTCTCCATAAATTTAAGAAGATTGAAATAATACCAAGCATCTTTTCTGACCACAACGGTATGAAACTAGAAATCAACTATAGGAAGAAAATCAGAAAAGCCACAAATACGTGGAGATTAAACAAAATGCTACTGAACAACGACTGGGTTAACGAAGAAATCAAAGAAGAAATCAAAAAATACCTGGAGAAAAATGAAAATGAAAATACGACATGCCAGAATTTATGGGATACAGCAAAAGCAGTTCTAAGAGGGAAGTTTATAGCGATACAGGCCTATCTCAACAAACAAGAAAAATCTCAAATAAACAATCTAACAATGCACCTGAAGGAACTGGAAAAAGAAGAACAAACAAAGCCCAAAATCAGTAGAAGAAGGGAAATAATAAAAATCAGAGCAGAAATAAATGAAATAGAGACCACAAAAACAATAGAAAAAATTAATAAAACCAAGAGCTGGTTCTTTGAAAAGATCAACAAAATTGACAAACCTTTAGCTAGACTCACCAAGAAAAAAAGAGAGAAGGCACAAATAAGTAAAATCAGAAATGAAAGAGGAGAGGTTACAACAGACACCTCAGAAATACAAAAGATCATAAGAGAATACTATGAAAAGCTATATGCCAACCAATTCGACAATCTGGAAGAAATGGATAAATTCTTAGAATCATACAACCTTCCAAAACTGGATCAAGAAGAAGTAGAGAATTCAAATAGACCAATCACCAGTAAGGAGATTGAAACAGTAATCACAAACCTCCCCAAAAATAAAAGTCCAGGACCAGACGGCTTCCCTGGTGAATTCTACCAAACATTCAAAGAAGACTTAATACCTATCCTTCTCAAACTCTTCCAAAAAATTGAGGAGGGGGGGAAGCTCCCTAACTCATTCTACGAAGCTGACATTACCCTGATACCAAAACCAGACAAGGACAACACAAAAAAAGAAAATTACAGGCCAATATCACTGATGAACATGGATGCAAAAACCCTCAATAAAATGCTAGCAAATCGCATACAACAATACGTTAAAAAGATTATACACCATGATCAAGTGGGATTTATTCCAGGTATGCAGGGGTGGTTTAACATTCGCAAATCAATCAACGTAATACACCACATCAATAAAATGAAGAATCCACCAGAAAACTTTTAGAAGTAATAAACGAATATGGTAAAGTTGCAGGATACAAAATCAACATACAAAAATCAGTTGCATTTCTGTACACTACCAACGAAGTAGCAGAAAGAGAAATTAAGAATACCATCCCATTTACAATTGCAACAAAAAGAATAAAATACCTAGGAATAAACTTAACCAAAGAGGTGAAAGATCTGTACACTGAAAACTATAAAACATTTCTGAAAGAAATTGAAGAAGACACAAAGAAATGGAAAGATATTCCGTGCTCTTGGATTGGAAGAATTAACATAGTTAAGATGGCCATACTTCCTAAAGCCATCTATAGATTCAATGCAATCCCTATCAAAGTTCCAACAACATTTTTCACAGAAATAGAACAAAGAATCCTAAAATTTATATGGAACAACAAAAGACCCCGAATAGCTAAAGGAATCCTGAGAAAAAAGAACAAAGCTGGAGGTATCACAATCCCTGATTTCAAAATATACTACAAAGCTGTAGTAACCAAAACAGCATGGTACTGGCACAAAAACAGACACACAGATCAATGGAATAGAATCGAAAGCCCAGAAATAAACCCACACATCTATGGACAGCTAATCTTTGACAAAGGAGCCAAGAACATACAATGGGGAAAAGAAAGTCTCTTCAACAAATGGTGTTGGGAAAACTGGATAGCCACATGCAAAAAAATGAAAGTAGACCCTTACCTTACACCATACACAAAAATTAACTCCAAATGGATTAAAGACTTGAATGTAAGACCTAAAACTGTGAAACTTCTAGAAGAAAACATAGGCAGTACGCTCTTCGACATAGGTCTTAGCAACATCTTCTCAAACACCACGTCTGACTGGGCAAGAGAAACAATAGAAAAAATAAACAAATGGGACTACATCAAACTAAAAATCTTCTGCACAGCAAAGGAAACCATCAACAAAACGAAAAGACAACCTAACAATTGGGAGAAGATATTTGCAAACCATACTTCTGATAAGGGCTTAATCTCCAAAATATATAAAGAACTCATGCATCTTACCAACAAAAAAACTACCAACCCAATTAAAAAATGGGCAAAAGACCTGAACAGACATTTCTCCAAAGAAGATATACAGATGGCCAACAGACGCATGAAAAGATGTTCAAAATCATTACCTATCAGGGAAATGCAAATCAAAACTACAATGAGATATCACCTCACGCCCATCAGAATGGCTATAATTAACAAGACAGGAAACAACATGTGTTGGAGAGGATGTGGAGAGAAGGGAACTCTCATACACTGCTGATGGGAGTGCAAACTGGTGCAGCCACTATGGAAAACAGTATGGAGATTCCTCAAAAAATTAAGGATAGAACTACCATATGATCCAGCCATCCCACTGCTGGGTATTTATCCAAAGAACTTGAAAACACCAATTTGTAAAGATACATGCACCCATGTGTTCATTGCAGCGTTATTCACAATAGCCAAGACTTGGAAGCAACCTAAGTGCCCATCAAGGGACGAATGGATAAAGAAGGTGTGGTATATATACACAATGGAATACTACTCAGCCATAAGAAACGATGAAATCCAGCCATTTATGACATCATGGATGGACATTGAGGGTATAATGCAAAGTGAAATAAGTCAGAGGGAGAAGGTCAAATACCGCATGATTTCCTTCATTAAGTAGTAGATAATAACAACAATAAACAAACACATAGGGACAGAATTGGATTGGTGGTTACCAGAGGGGAAGGGGGGAGGGAGGAGGGTGAAAGGGATAATTCGGTACATGTGTGTGGTGATGGGTTGTAATTAGTATTTTGGTGGTGAACATGATGTAATCTATGCAGAAATAGAAGTACAATGATGTACACGTGAAATTTTTACAATGTCATAAACCAATGTTACTGCAATAAACAAACAAAAAAATAATTTTAAAAAAAATGTTGATTGCCTTCAAAGACTGCTTTTGGTATGAAATATATTGCCTTCGATTTTAAAGATTTTTATAGAATAACATGTTTACTTTTCTATTGTGTGAAATAGAACAACATACTCATCTTAATATTTTAATTCTCGTCAGCTATTAAATTTTACTACAAGCAAAGTTTTCTTTTGTGCATTTGTAATGAAAACCCAACCAATCCAGATTTTTATGGAAGGTGAAGAGTAGATGGACAACTCCTTCATTCACTCTTTTTAAGATCTAAAGGCGAGCACCAATATGCCTGTTTGTGTGCTTGCCCTCAGGAAACAGACGTGAGGAAGCAAAGGTAATTCCTGCTTTCTTGTACCAGATATCATGTACACAAGATTTACATGCAAATTAATGAATGGTTATGAAGCATATAATTTTATGTATTTAATACATAGATTGAACTATTAATCAACACTGTAATCAATATATAAAATTCATCATCATCCCTCAACCCTCAATGCCCAGAGCAAACAATGATCTGATTTCCGTCACTAAGGATTCACTTTATTTCTTCTACCTCATATAATTGGAATGTCTCTTTTTGTGCCTGGCTTCTTTTGCTTAACACGCCTTTGGGATTCATCCACGTTTTTGCGTGTATTAGCAGTACTTCATTTGTTATTGCTCAGTACTAGTTCCATTGAATGAATGATCCACAATATATTTATGCATTTCATGTTGATGAACTTTTGGACTGTTTGTAGTTTTCATCTATATGAATGTAGCTGTCATGGACATTCTTGTAAAAGATCTCTTTGTAGACATATGTTTTCATTCTCATAGGTAAATGCCGAGAAGTGGAATTTGAGCCATAAGACTTGTGTAAGTTTAACTTTATAAGAAACAGTTTTCCAAAGAGGTTATAACTTTTTACATTCCCACAAGAATGCGAGTGCTACTTTCTCCACATCCTTGCTAATGCTTAATATTGTCACTCTTTTTAATTTAGGCATTCTGGTTAGTGTATGTGGTATCTCACTGTGGTTTCCATTTGCATTTCCCTAGTGAACAATGGTGTTCAGTACATTTTCATGCATTTGTTTGCCATTCGTGAGTTGTCTTTTTAACTTGATTTGTAGGGGGCCTTTATATATTCTGGTTAGAAATCCTTTGCTAGATATGTGTATTGGAAATATTTTCTCCCAAATTGCAAGTTGCCTTTTCATTTTTTAAATGGTATATTTTCTTAATTAGAAATTTTAAATTATTTAATAAGGTTTTTATTTTAGAGTAGTTTTAGACTTATAGAAAAATTATGAAGACAGTACAGAGAGTTTTCATATAACCCACCCTCATTTTCCCCTATTATTAACATCCTTATTTAGTAAGGGACATTTACCATAATAATGAATCAATATATATTATTACTACACGGAGTCTATACTCCGTTCTCATCTCATAGAGTATAGACCTGAGTCTATACTCAGGTTCTCTTACTCTTTACCTACTGTTCTTTTTCTGTTCTATGATCTCTTCCAGAATACCACATTACATTTACTGTCATAACTCCTTAGTCTCCTCTCTGCTGTGACAGTTTCTCAGAATTCCGTGGTTTTTGATGACCTTGACAGTTCTGAGGAATGCTGGTCAGGTATTTTATAGACTGTCCCTTAGTTGGGACTTGTCTGATGTTTTTCTAATAATTATGCTGGGTTACAGGTTTTTGAGAAGACCATTTGCAAAGTGCCGTTCATTCACTCCCTATCAAGGGTACATGCTGTCACCATGACATCACTGCTATTGTTGAGCTCGATCACCTGGCGGGGGCAGTGTTATGAGGTTTCTCTCTTGTGAAGTTACTGCATGTCCCCCCTTTCCACACTGTCCTCTTTGGAAGGAAGTCTATATACGCGCCCAGACTTAAAGAGCAGGGAGTGATGCTCCACCTCCTCGAGGGCACAATAGCTGTATAAATTATTTGGAATTCTTCTGAACAGGAGATTTATCTCTTCTCTCATATTTAATCATTTATTCAATAGTTTACTTATAGCACTATGCACTAATGGATATTTATTTTGTACTTTGAAATATAATCTGTACAATCTTATTCTGTTGCTCAAATTTCTCTAGAATTGGTAATTGTGAGCTCTTTCAGTGAGCTCCTGTGTCCCTCTGACATATCCCATCACCGTGTGTGTGTGTGTGTGTGCGCACGCATGTGTGTTTTAGCATTTCCATTCTGGCACTACACAATGATCTCAGTTCATATTGTATATTCCCTGCTGTAGTCCTAGAATCAGTCATTTCTCCAAGGAACCCCGGTTCCTTTACTGGAAATGGTATCAGTGACCTAGATCTGAGCACAAGTTGTGCTTGTTCCTACTCAAGCGTCATCGCTTTTAGGCCTTCTCAGGTGACAGAGCAATGGAACAGATGTGTTAAAACCAACCTGTGCATATATACATACCTATAAATATTTCTATATGCAAAGATGTGTATCTATACCACACATGAGTGCATGCTGCTATCTCCACATGGACCATTCTAGCTCCACTCTCTTGCTTACCTGTAACCTTTCACTCCATCAGTGAGAAACCTGAATCACATCACTTGACGTCAATTTACTTAATATTCTTAATATTTCACTTCTAGCATACATGTACAGCAGAATTAGAATTGTTAAGCCATATCCCGGAGGGAAACGTTATCAACTCGAATGCTTATGAGCAGTGTCTTTTGTCTTTAATCTTACAAATGCCACTCATTTTCAAAGTTACATAGCTCAGCAACTATGCCCCCATCTACTTCAGTGAGTGAATGGGGCAGGTGTCATGATGGTGAGAAGGTGACATTCCCATTCCTTCCTGCTTGCTGGGTCATTCTTCCTTCTTCACTTGTAGTTAAACTTGTTCATTTATCTGCAGTCACTATGGCTGCACCGTGAACATTCCCTTCCTGATCGCTGTGTCGTCCCTTTCCCTGCAGTGACACCATCAGGCGTCACGTAGTCTCCATGGGAAGGGCTTCCCTTTCCCAGGTACCCACGCAATGGAGAGAATTCATTGTTGTGTCCAAAGCTTTTTTCTAGACAGATAAACCCCACAGACACGGCAGATCCTTAAGCAGCACTTACCTTGTTTCTTGGACTTGCCACACTAACCCCAAGATCCCCTAAACACCCACCTCCTCTAAAGCTCAATTAGTTCTACATCCACTGTGGATAGTTTTTCTAACATTCAAAAGCCACTGTTTTCAGGAAAACGTTCTGACCTCTGAACCCTTTCAGAGAAGGGTTGTCTTGTGGAGGTTGGCAGGTGGGGCAAGGTGACCCAATTTTCACGTCCCTAGCTTTGAACCCAGTTCTCTTCCAGTGGTCAAGTGTGACCTGAGGCCCACTTGAAGATATGTGGAGATTTCTTTCTCAACTCTGATAATATGTTCTTCTATTCTCAGGTTTGCTAAGCCCTTATATCTGCTCTGCCTTCCCTTGGGTCTCCTCTCATTCCCTCAGCCCTCTAACCACACACAGAGCCAGGAATTCTGTTTTTCTGTTCTCAAGCCTGTCACATGGGGAGAGGAAATGGGAGTTGGTGGTTGGCTGTACATTTTCATTAAGGTTAAGATAATAATTGTTGGGGAGCAGTGCCCACCTCCCCAGCCTGCATCAAGAATAGAGGGGAGATCTGGGGGCAGGTGGAAGCTATTCCCCACCAAAAGAGTCAAGGTCATGGGGACTTCTCCTTACCCATCTGAACTTAGGGCCCTAGGAGTCCAGTTCTATTTTTGGGATATGTCAAGTCTCTTGTCTCTTACTGTTCCTAGAGGCTGAGTGGGTCATTTTTGTACTATGATGCCCGTGCAACCCCAACTATTCCACCCCTTGACCATATAATGTTCTAGATAATGAGGGAGCAGAGGGAAGGACAATTGAGTCTAGGTCCCGGGACATGGTCTTTGATTTTCTCACTTTCAAAGCCACTGAGCATTTCTATTTTTTGTTGTTGTATTCCTGTGTTAGTATTATATTAACAAGATTTTAGAATTGAGATGTATTCACAAATACAAATGAAGCAACCTGAGATGATGGTGGGTGTGCAGTGCCACCGTCAACATCCCTCCCTGACCCTGATCACCTTCAGAAATTCTCTCGATATGAGCTGAGGCTGACCCTCTGTTACTCTAAGCCTGAGCTCCTGGCTAACCCGACACTTCCCCAAATGTGGCTGAGGCAGAAGACACAAGTGTCCTTTCAGAAAAAAAACAAATATGTTTTGGAAATATACATCTCTGCTTAAATAGAGACAAACTACTTCAGAGAATGTGATAATTGAGACCCATTTAATATCCTCTGATTTTCTGGAAACATTTCTTTGAGAGGAGTTTTTCAGAGAGTAGGGGATGCAGGAGGACTTTCTGGCTGACCTAAGGGAACAGAGTCCCAGAGGCAGAGAGTGGGACAGGGTCACGGACAGCCTGATGGATCCATGGCTGTGTATGGGGACACTCCTGCAGTCATGCAGGAGGCCACTGTCCAGGTCTTCACATAGTTGAAACTATTTTGGATCCCTCACATGGAACCTTGTAAAAATTGGGAAACAGTGAACTGAACCACTGGAATCCCTGGGGTGTGTCATCTTACAGGAGTTGTGAAATCCTGAGAGAGAGTGGGACGCGGGGATGAGGTGGGGTCAGAGAATGAGGTGTGGTCCAAAGACAAAGTGGGATTTGGATTGGGAATACGGTCCTGTATCTGAGTGTGCTCTTGGTGTAGAAGGGAAGAGGTAAGTGGTGGGGGTGAAGGATGGTCCTGACCATGTGGGATCCAGTCACAAACGGGGCTCTGGTCAAAGAAAGGCATCCAATGGTTACATGGTGAAAAGAAGGAAAGTAAGCGGGTGGTATAGTCCAGTCAGAGGGTGGAGGCCAGAAGCTCGGAGGTCAGAGTGAGCTATGACTTAGTGGATCTCAAAGGTGACACTGCAAAGCATCTTCCTACCTCCATGAACAACACGATATCTGCTTCCTTGGCTGCTCTAAGCCACCCCTCAGAGGAAGGATCCTGCTATAACTGGTCCAGAAAGTTACCCACCAAAGGAGGCTTGTGCAGGTGCCTGCAAGAAACAGGGGGTACAAAGCACATTTAAAAGTCGAAGTGGGGGTGGGCCAGACTGGTGGTGTAGTGGTCAAGTTTGCACGTTCCACTTCGGAGACCTGGGTTTTCACTGGTTCAGATCCTGTGCATTGACCTACTCACTGCTCATCAAGTCATGCTGTGGTGGCATCCCACACAGAAGAGCTACGACTCTACAGTTATGATACCCAACTATGTACTGGGGCTTTGGGGAGAAAAAAAAAAAAGAGGAAGACTGGAACAGATGTTAGTGCAGGGCCAATCTTCCTCAAAAAAATGCCAAATGGGGACAGGCAGGCCTGGCAGGAGTCACATTCTCCCATGTGTCTGACTTCATGATATTCTCTTTATCTCTACTCCAAGCCTTGATTTCACATCACTTTATCTATGATTCTTCGTCTCATGTCAACTCCAGGCTGCACTGGGGCCCAGAATTCCACAGGCAACCTAGGAAGAGGGGGCCTGAAATAACAGGAGAGATGAATCACCTTTTCTGAAGAGAAAGTAGGTCCCGTGCCACATGAGTGCCGTTGCCGGGAGCTCTCCGAACAGAGAAAATAGGAGCCTGGGTCACCTCAGGAGAAGGTCAGATCTTGTAGGAAGCTGAGTAGAATGTTCCATTGGGAATAAACTCTTTCAAGGTTAGATTCCGAATGCCCAGGACTTAGGATTCAAGGTCAAAAGTTCAATGACAATAATAGTAAGGTTCACATATGCACAGGGCTATGTCATTTCAAAGCTCTTTCACACACATTGTTCTAAGCGATCATCACAACCATGAGATTTGCAGGCCAGTACTCACAAAAGAGGAGTCTGAAGCTTAGGGAAGGTAACAACTTAGAATCTGTCCAACAGCAGGACCCAGAAATTTTGCCTCCGAAAGAAATAATCCTTCCACTACATCTCACTCCACCCCCTAGCAAGCAAGACCCATGGCCCAACTCCATCACTGTTCAATTCCAATGGATGGGGAGCACAGGGGTTAGGAGAAGTGTCCCAGGCCTGATATGCTCCCTAAGAGGCTCCCCTCTGAGGTCATCATTTTCTGAGATGGATTGGTTCTAGGAACGGATCTCAGTGATTGTGGACCTGAGCCCTCACTGAGGAGAGATACTGAGGTTAATCCAGGAAGAGCCCAGCATTCAGCAGCAGAACATTACCATTTTTAGGCACCAGCTTTTTTTCCTGCCTCTCTGTTGATGCTGAAAGACAAGAACAAACGACATGGGAAGACAATTTGACTCTCCTCTTTCTAAGAAAGAAGCAGACATTCATTATTGGTGAATAATGTGAGTTTCTACACTGATTTGAGATCTGTATTCTTTCTAAGTTAGTCATTTTTAAAGTGGATCAAAATATTTTCTACTGATCCTTCTCTGAAAAACTCGAAGAATGGTTTACTGCACATGGTCCTTTAAAAATATTTCATGCATTACTCCTCTGAGGAAGAAAGGCACAGAATCTCAGATCTTCAGGATGTGTATGCTCTATCTGATAGGACTCCACTCCCTGAGGACATATGGGGTGGTATCTGATCAGAGACTTTCAGAGGCTAAGCATTGCTCTCCATGTTGGCACTGAAACAATAGAGAGACCTGGCCCAGAGATACCTGAGATGGGAAGGTGGCTGATGAACAATGGCTGAGGACCTGTTCTCCTCCGGTGTCTTAATAAGCCAGTACAGGGACCCTGAATCAGCTGCTTGAAACTATCCTGAAGCCCTCTACCACACCCATTTATGCAAAACATCTTACTTTCCTTATTAAATTCTGATCCACACTTTATCTAATATTGAATCACTCCTGATAATACAACTTTCTTACACAAATTCCTTAAAAATAAACAAAAAGTAATATCTACTTAAAAACTCTGCAGAAACTAACAAAAGGAGGATTCATAATATTTGAAACATGAAAAAATCCAGGGAAACTAAAGAACAGTAATGTCCATGCCTGGGTAGACAACTAATTCACCCAGGAGCACTAAAAGAGGAAATAACGAGAGAAAAGATATTTTAAAATAAAGTGCATACCCTGCCTAACTCCAATTTGGAAAGAAGGAAAGGAAAGAATTTTGTAGGTACACAGGGAAGAGACTCCCCCATGTGAGGCCTCGCTTCCCCACCTTACCCTGCAATTCACACACACGCCCTCTTTAACTATCTAATTACATTACTGTGTACAGTATGGTACTCTCTCTTAAATTCAACCAAGTATTGACATCTTCAAACGAATATACTCTGACATTCATTAATAGATGTCTGAGCTCTATTTTCTCACTACTTGGTCAGAGGTGAAGGAATGCAAAGATCACTATTCAAAGTAGGGATGACAATTGTTTTATTCATTATAAAGTCAAACAAGGTGATCTGATATTAGAAATATATTGGTGAAACTGGGAATTTACTACTAGAAGAGACATTTAATGCCCCATCAAGCCTGAGACCGTTTTCTAACAACTGTTGCATTCTTCCCCCCACTCCCCCACATTGATGGCGAAGTGTCACAGTCCTTTTACTAGACATGAATCAGGAGGCTCTGGCCTGCACAGCCCACTGCAGGCAGGAACCACATTTTGACCCTTTCTCTCTCCACATAGCTAAGGACTGCCCATGCCCTTCCTGTAGTTGAACATTTATTCCCTTTATAACAGAAAAATAATGAAATACTAGAGTTGATTCTTGCCAGTAAACGACTTATTATCAGCTCTGGAGGAAATCCTTGGGAAGGGACAGATACTCTTCCTGTGTCACAAGCCTGTGCTCCACAGACTTGGTTCTGTTCATCACATGGGAACAGCTGGGGGCTCTCCTCTCTGGGGGAGTTTTATTGTGTCCCACAGGGAACTGGATCCTGCTCTCCGTCTGCCTTCAGCTCTAGCAACTGTGACATCATTATAACAATGAACTTCCCTCATGTTCCAAAAATATTCAATAAAAAAAGAGGGAGGGGTCAGCCCTGTGGCATAGTGCTTAAATGCAGCATGCTCCGCTTCAGCAGCCCAGGTTTGCAGGTTTGCATCCGGGGCATGGACCTACACCATTCTTCAGCCATGCTGTGGCAATGACTCACATACAAAGTGGAGGAAGATTGGCACAGATGTTAGCTCAGGGAGAATCCTCCTCAGCAAAAAAAAAGAGAGAGTCTTTTATAGAAATCTCTGCAAAACCTTGATCCAACTTTTGCTTCCCACCCATAGATTTCCACTCTTTGGAAAACTCTTACAGCCAGAAAGCAAAAGAGAATGGGAAGGAGCAAAAAGAATGGGCAGGGAGGGTGAAGCGGGTGAATGAAGTGGGCGCTGTGGGGATCTCTACACTGGAGTGGAAGGAAACGACTGTAGTATGGGAGTGAAGGAATGGATCAAGGAAAGCCGGATGGGAAGGAGGAAATATGTCAGGTGTCAAGTTTCTTTTGGTCTTCCTGAAGACACCAGCAGGTATTCTGCCTTTTTGGCGGCCCTCTTTGGACCGTCAGTCAGATACTGAGAAAAGGGTGGGACATTTTCAAAGCATTTTAGAGAAGGAAACAAATAATACTCTGATATGGATCTAAGTAGAGAAAGGAAAAAGAGCTACCATTTATTCAGTTCTTATTCTGTAGAAAGCACTAAGTGCTTTAAAATGTGTGCACGTGTTTAGTACAACAGCTCTATGAGTGCTTCTAACACATTTCACATTTGAGAATATCAAGACTCAAGGAGGTTGAGTTACCCTAGATCACACACATGTCCTGGCAGAAATGGGGTTCAATGCAGAATCCTATATTTGGGAATATAAGAAGTTTATTTAAATTCATATTTTTGAAATATCTATATATTTTTTTAACCACTCCCTACTCCCCAATCACTCTTTCTCTTGCTTGTTGCCCTTCCTTATTTGGAAGCTACTGTTGTATTTTTAGCTGGTTTTAACCTAAATAGTTAAAGAGTATTTGCTTAAATTTTATAATTACACAAGAATGACATAAAAATATTTACTTTGATATGTGTGTGTGTTTATTTCTAGATTCAGTCAACTGCAATAAATAAAAGCCCTTGACCACCAGGGCATCACTTCCCAATTCCAGCCCCCTTCCAAGTGGTAACCATTGTTAAGAGTTTGGTGGACAATCCATCAGAATTTATATGTGTGTATGTGTGTGTGTATGTTTTTATATACATGGCATTATACCAGCAGCATCATTCAACACTTTTTTTTAAACCTAATATTTGTTCAGAAAATATTTCCACATCACTACACACAGCCTGACCTAATTTCATACAATGAATGGAGGTACCATTTCATTTAACTACTATTTGATAGTTATCTTCTTCTTAAGTACAAAGATTACTGCAATAAACATGCAAGTGTACCTTTATACCCATAAGAGAATATGGCGCTAAATCAGGTACTTAGAAGTAAAACAGCTTGGTCTAATTTCATATGCATTTTGAATGCTCATACTTACTGCCAAACGTCTGGTATAAAGGCTACCCTAATTTATATCCAAAATATTGTACATGTATATTTCCACAACATTACACGAACTCTGGGTATAAATAATCTTTTTAATTTTTAATTTGTCTTTCTCGAATTAGTTGTTTTAGTCATTTTCTAGTCAGGAAAACAAAAACCATACCACTATTTTAACAGGGAGAACTGAATATAAGAAAATAGACCAAAAATGTGGCTACCCACACAAAGAAGGCAATAGGATAGAAGGTACTGGCACATAGGCAGACTCTCCATGCCCTATCCAATTCACCACCCCCCACAACAACTTCTCTAAGATTAACAAGAAATGCATCACAAATTAAAAACACGTATATAAATGGATAGATATACCATGTTCATAGATTGGACTACTGAATGGTGTTAAAATGTTGCTTTTTCAAATTGATTTACAGAGTTTATGCAATCCAAATAAAATTGCAGCAGATTTTTGTGTGGAAATTGACAAGCTGAGACTAAATTGCATATGGAAATGCCAAGGACTTAGAATAACCAAGGCAATTTTAAAGAAGAATAAAAATAGAAAACTTATATTTCCAAATAGCAAGAATTATTTTAAAGCTCTAGTGTGGTGGGACTGATGTGAGAATAACAAAGAGAACAGTGGTGGAGAATAGAGAGTGCAGAACAGACCCATCCAAATATTATCCACTGATTCACAATTGTTGTATCAGTTAATATAACTGGAAGAAGAAATAGGCTTTACAATAAACGGAGTTTGGAAAATTGGCTATCTATACGAAACAAAAAAAACTTTGACTCATACCTCAAACTTTACATAAAAATTAATTTGAGATAAATCACAGACCTAAGTGTAAAAGCTAAGACTATAAATACTCTAGAAGAATACATATAAATATATCTTTTTGACCTTAAGGTAAGCAAAGAATTCTCATACAGGAGACACAAAAGCACATCCATTGTAGAAAAGATTGATACATTGATCTATATTAAGATTAAGAGCTTCTGTTTGTCAAAAGACACCATTAATGGAGTGAAAAGGCAGAGTGCAAGAAGAAATCTGGAAAATAAATTGTCAAAAGACTCATATCCTCAATATTTTAAGAATTTCTAAAAATCAGTTAAAACGGCAGATATATAAATAGAAGAATGGATAAAGACTTCAACAGACTCTTCACAAAAGGGTTAATAAGCACATGAAAAATATTTTCAACATCATTATTTATTGAGGAAACGGAAATCAAAAACAACAAGCATAAATTACAAAACAAGTGTTGACAAAGATATGTTTTTAACTGGGAATTATATAGTTTTCATTGGAGAGTAAATTGGTTACACACATAACAATTAAAGAAGACAGATATAAGTGCATTACCTAATGTATGATGTCAATTATATGAAATTCAAAAATTCAAAAACAGGCAAGGCAAATACATAATAATAGAGACCATAGATTCGCTGTGACCTTTGTCCTGGGGTTATTCAGTGGGAGAAGGCACAAGCAAGTTTCTGAGTTTCTGAAAATGTTCTACATATTTATCTGGGTATCATACTTAGGTAAAAATACAACAAGACATATACTTAATATTGGTGCATTTTACTACATGTAAGTGATAAATGAAAACAAACGTTTAAAAAAAATAAGAAAACAACCTTCTTACCAGTGCAAATGCTCTTGAATCTCTGAGGTAATAGCTACCGGCCACCATTTATGGTTTTAAGTTTGTTCATTGCTTTACATACAGTATCTTTTTCCTCTCAATATTTGTAACCTGTAAGACAAATATTATTTACAGTATTATTAGCACTAGTACTATTACTAAATAGGTTATATAATTGACATTCCTTTGTCCCACTGCTTCTCTTGAATATTGAAAATTTCCTGCCTCCGCTTTAGGTTCCCTTCTCCATAGCATGAAAGACAGACATTAAACCAAGGGTTGCGTTTAATGAAACCTCAGCAGACACAGTGCAGCCAAGTGGAAGTACCGAATGCTGATGAAGACTCTTAATTGAAAGGCAGTAGAAAACTACTTTCTGATGAAATCTGGGCTGTTGTGAAATTAAACGACTACAGTTTCTTTCTCATCTTTTAAAAAAAACCGATAATTTTAGTCACTATCACAGGAAATTGTAAAAATAAAAGACAATAAAGTTTGCAAGTTACTGAGAATCTAAACATAGTAAAAGATACCTGCCTTCATATTAATAATACAAACCATTATCATCTGTATGGTCCACGTTCAGCCAGGACAAGCTAAGAGCAGCTTTGATCGCGTCTCCCCTGACACGCTCAGGGGCGGCACATTAGCGCCCCCCAGTGGAAGCTCTAGGACGGACGGGCGTCTTCACGACTGTGAAGGAGCAGAGCGCAGGCGCACATGGTTAACACCGCGCCTGACACGGAAGAGAGAGAAATCTCAGAGCACACTGGAGGCTTTTTCTGGGCATCTAGCGTCTTAGAGTGTTGTGGGACAGAAAAGGGCTGCTCTGTGAATAGTATAAATAAGCGCTGCTCTAAGTATTCCATGCGCAAACACTTTTTGAGAGGAATTTAGCTTGATATCATCCCACTAGACTGACCCCAGGAATCAGTATAATGTGGACTTGATAAGAGCAGCGCAGCAACTCATACAACGAACTTTGCATTTGACTGTATTCCGCTTTCCCACTGCACACAAGGAAAGAAGGATGTCCCCAAACTGCAGGCCATTCAGGGAAGTATTACTGGAAAAGAGTAAAAATATCCTACTGCATCACAGAACAGAGAGAAACATGTCATTGTTTCTATTTATTTAATATAGGCAATTGGTTGCTTAGTCCTATTGTATTTAGGTTTTCTTTTAAAAAGTCTTGTATACATGTAGCTTAAGAATACACAATAGTACAACCAACAAAATTTGTATATCCAATAAAGAGTTAAAAAGAGTTAAAATTAATTGTTGTAACAGATGATAGAAAGAAATATAATATTTTTCACACATATGTTTAATTAGTCTATTTATTTCTACTGTCACTTAATTAGTCCTATTGTTGTTCTGCTGATAAGGTAGCATTTATGTAGCAAGAAAGTAAATAATACAGGATAAGATATAATTTCCAGTAAACATCTATTTTTCATATTTTTATGTTAAAGTAGTAACACGTGTAAAATGATTTACTATAAATTATATATATAGATAGATACATTTTTTTTTTTTTTGGTCTGGTTTGGCTATGTCTCACATTGGTTCTCTAAAATGTCGGTCACCTTAGACCAGGAACAAGATAGATGTTTTAGAAAATCTCTTTCACATGATGGCCAAAGATTTTCAAAATCTATGTTTTAAAAATAAATGTTCTACTCTGAATAAAATGGGTATAGAAGGAAAGTACCTCAACATAATAAAGACCATATGTGAGAAACCAACAGCTAATATCATCCTCAATGGTGAAAAACTGAAAGCTATCCCTCTAAGAACAGGAACCAGATAAGGATGCCCACTGTCACCACTCCTATTTAACATAGTACTGGAAGTCCTAGCCAGAGCAATCAGGCAAGAGAAAGAAATAAAAGGGATCCAAATTGGAAAGGAAGAAGTGAAACTGTCACTATTTGCAGATGACATGATTTTATATATAGGAAACCCTAAAGAATCCACCAGAAAATTTTTAGAAGTAATAAACGAATACAGTAAAGTTGCATGATACAAAATCAACATACAAAAATCAGTTGCATTTCTGTACACTAACAACGAAGTAGCAGAAAGAGAAATTAAGAATACAATACCATTTACAATTGCAACAAAAAGAATAAAATACCTAGGAATAAACTTAACCAAAGAGATGAAAGATCTGTACACTGAAAACTATAAAACATTTCTGAAAGAAATTGAAGAAGACACAAAGAAATGGAAAGATATTCTGTGCTCTTGGATTGAAAGAATTAACATAGTTAAGATGTCCATACTTCCTAAAGCAATCCTAAATTAAATCTAGATTTAATGCAATCCCTATCAAAGTTCCAACATTTTTCACAGAAATAGAACAAAGAATCCTAAAATTTATATGGAACAACAAAAGACCCCGAATAGCTAAAGGAATCCTGAGAAAAAAGAACAAAGCTGGAGGTATCACAATCCCTGATTTCAAAATATACTACAAGGCTATAGTAACCAAAACAGCACGGTACTGACACAAAAACAGACACACAGATCAATGGAATAGAATCGAAAGCCCAGAAATAAACCCACACATCTATGGACAGCTAATCTTTGACAAAGGAGCCAAGAACATACAATGGGGAAAAGAAAGTCTCTTCAACAAATGGTGTTGGGAAAACTGGATAGCCACATGCAAAAAAATGAAAGTAGACCCTTACCTTACACCACACACAAAAATTAACTCAAAATGGATTAAAGACTTGAATGTAAGACCTGAAACTACGAAACTTCTAGAAGAAAACATAGGCGGTATGCTCTTCAACATCAGTCTTAGCAACACCTTTTCAAGCACCATGTCTGACTGGGCAAGAGAAACAATAGAAAAAATAAACAAACAGGACTACATCAAACTAAAAATCTTCTGTACAGCAAAGGAAACTATCAACAAAACGAAAAGATAACCTAACAATTGGGAGAAGATATTTGCAAACCGTACATCTGATAAGGGCTTAATCTCCAAAATATACAAAGAACTCATGCATCTCAACAACAAAAAAACTAACAACCCGGGCCGGCCCGGTGGCTTAGTGGTTAAGTGCGCGCGCTCTGCTGCTGGCGGCTCGGGTTTGGATCCCGGGCGCGCACTGACGCAACGCTTCTCCCGCCATGCTGAGGCCGCGTCCCACGTACAGCAACCAGAAGGATATGCAACTATGACATACAACTATCTACTGGGGCTTTGGGGGAAAAATAAATAAATAAATAAAATTACAAAGTAGTGTGCCATTTAAAAAAAAAAAAAGAAAAACTAACAACCCAATTAAAAAGTGGGCAAAAGACCTGAACAGACATTTCTCCAAAGAAGATATACAGATGGCCAACAGACACATGAAAAGATGTTCAAAATCACTAACTATCAGGGAAATGCAAATCAAAACTACAGTGAGATATCACCTCACGCCCATCAGAATGGCTATAATTAACAAGACAGGAAACAACATGTGTTGGAGAGGATGTGGGGAGAAGGGAACTCTCATACACTGCTGGTGGGAGTGCAAACTGGTGCAGCCACTATGGAAAACAGTATGGAGATTCCTCAAAAAATCAAGGATAGAACTACCATACGATCCAGCTATTCCACTGCTGGGTATTTATCCAAAGAACTTGAAAACACCAATGCGTAAAGATACATGCACCCATGTGTTCATTGCAGCGTTATTCACAATAGCCAAGACTTGGAAGCAACCTAAGTGCCCATCAAGGGACGAATGGATAAAGAAGATGTGGTATATATACACAATGGAATACTACTCAGCCATAAGAAACGATGAAATCCAGGCATTTGTGACAACATGGATGGACATTGAGGGTATAATGCCAAGTGAAATAAGTCAGAGGGAGAAGGTCAAATACCGTATGATTTCCTTCATTAAGTAGTAGATAATAACAACAATAAACAAACACATAGAGACAGAATTGGATTGGTGGTTACCAGAGGGGAAGGGGGGAGGGAGGAGGGTGAAAGGGATAATTCGGTACATGTGTGTGGTGATGGGTTGTAATTAGTATTTCGGTGGTGAACATGATGTAATCTATGCAGAAATAGAAGTATAATGATGTACACCTGAAATTTTTACAATGTTATAAACCAATGTTACTTCAATAAACAAAAAATTAAAAAATAAATAAATAAATAAATGTTCTAATAGAGAATTCATTCACTGTGATTGGCATATTTATTCCAAAGAATCCTTTATTTTGTTTTCCATGCATACAATTTAAGCAATAATAACACAGAATGACATATTCTAAATACAAAAAAAAAAGTTTCAAAAATTGGAAGAATTTAAAAAGAATCTGTGACCACAAAAATTCCATGTTTCATCTTGATGCTTTTCTAAAATAGAAGTATTTCAACTATATTTGAACTTATTTAATTGATGATGCTCTATAGAAAGTGATAAAATCAGAGAAACAAAAATGGAAATTTTGCAAGTGATTTTATGTTTTTAGGTTTCATGCAAAAAAAATTTAGGTCTTGAGGGTTACAAGAAATCACTGAAAGTCCCAATACTGGAATGTCTCAAAATTTAGCTAAAATATAATCATAAAAATGAATCTGTGTCTTGTTTGTGCAATAAAATTCAAAAGAAATTTATAATGCTACTAGGAAACCATATTAGATCTGAAATACTATCAAGAAAATGAGAAAAATACTTTACCTTATTTTTTTAATTTTATTTATTTATTTATTCCCCCAAAGCCCCAGTAGATAGTTGTATGTCATAGCTGCACCTCCTTCTAGTTGCTGTATGTGGGACGCGGCCTCAGCATGGCGGGAGAAGCGGTGCATCCGTGCGCGCCCGGGACCTAACCCAGGCCGCCAGCAGCGGAGTGCGAGCACCCAACCGCTAAGCCACGGGCAGGCCCTTCGCCTTATTTTTTGATTACACACCATTTGTAACCCATCATGAACAAATGTGTCAGATTTAGATATGTTCTTATTGCAGATAATGACAAAACAATAGAAAAAAGATTTATTGACTTTATTGAAATGAAAGAAAAACATGGATATGTTTAGCGTATGAAATAAATTGAAATAAATGGCTCTTGGCCAAGGACATGAAAATAGAGGGAAGATGGCAAGTGTATACAATAATGAACAACCCATTATTTCCCTCAAAACTGATTATGCTAAATTTGTGCATAATTTATTCAACTCATAATGTTGATTTAATCCGCAACAACGTCGCTTTTGTGACTTGAAATATGATAACCTTTTTTAGTATTGTACAAAGGATAAATGCATTTTTTCAGTTTTGCCTATCCTAAAACTACATTAAAAACATTTACAGACACCTGATGGGTATCAAGGTCAAATGCAATCACAGCACTTCACACGCAAACAAAAGATGTCTACCAAATATTAAAAGATACGATATCAAGCGACAACGTACATTATGAAGAAATCTAAAGCATTTTGTCACAAATAGATTACACATTTTTATGCAATTTAATTTGGTGGGATGATATTTAGAACCGAGTGGGAAAAGTTAATAATGCTCTACCATAGAAAAACAACTCCACCTATATATAAAGCAGTTGGTATCACAGAAGGCCTACCCTTCTGCTTACAACAAATGAGAGAAAGCGACTTTGAAAGTATGTTGATAAACGTAAAACATTAGAAACAGATATGAATGCACTTCCTGAATTGGAAAATAAACAGAAATAAAAGTTAAGAAATTGGAAATGTAGGAATCACTGGATGAAAGTGTCAATTATTATGGGATATAAGCATATTTTAAAAATTAGGAGTGTACAGAAGCCCAACTTCAACTTTGAAATGGAAATATAAAAATTTAACCAAGCGCCGTCAGACTTTTCATATTCAATAGGAGAAAATTTATTTTCAATGAATACATCTGATTTGCAAAAAGCAGCCACCGAAGTGGCCCTTAAATATTCTGACAATTTAAGTTCTGCAGAAATTTCATTTTAAATGGTTTTAAGCAAGATTCAACAACAGTATTTGAAATACAAAATCGGTTTCGTGTTTGGATCTTCTAAAATGATTCACAAATTTGGTTTAGAGCAATTGCAAGTGGCCTTGAAAATTTTATAGAAAATATTAGTCCCAGTGGGATGCTGCAAAAGAAATTTCAGGGAGCTGAAGTTGATTAAAAATTATTTCAGATCACAAAAATTTCAAAAACAGCAATTGTTAACAATGAAAACAGGCTAGTCAAAGAAGTCTACTACGAAAAGACTACCGATTAGCTTTCTTCTATTAGAGCGAAGAAAGTAAAATAATGAATTCTTGTTTGGGGATAAATAAAACATTTAAACTTAAAATAGTGTTGTGAATTTTAATACTTACTTTTCAATTTTTCAGTTTTTTCTCAACTCCTTTAACTCTATAGGAAAAATTAACCATTAAAAAGAATAAGAACAAGCACACAGGGGACATAGTTTGCCTTTTGCCTCAGGCTCCAGTAAGTCTCAGCCGGGCACTGGCCGCGTCCCCAAGTCATTCCACTGGAGGGTCCCAATATTTCCTAGATCCGTGTCCAGATTGTAGAAGCGCTTCCCTGTCGCTGAATTCGTGTCTTTCTCCCCAGAAACCATCCTGAATCTGAAAAGAGACCGCAGCACGCTCTGATTTCGAGCCGTCAGTCCCCTGAATAAACGGGCGCTTTTGTGAACGGTCTGCTAGGATCTCCCAGGAGAAAGGAAAGGACGGATGGACGCGGGGCAGGTGCAGACGGTGAAAGGCTCTGGCGACGCCGCGGCGCAGCTCCCCTCGGCGTCAGGCCCGAGAAGGAAGCGTTGACTCCGGTTCTCGGGCCCCACGCGGTCCCCGAGCCCGGCGGCGCCCCTCCCGGGCCGGGGCTCAGCGGACGGCGAAGCGCCGGGTCTCCCCGCGGACGCGGCGCCCGAGTCCGCGGCGCCGGAGCCCCAGGCGGGTCCCGCTGGGCGGGCGGCGCCGGCTGGTCGGTTACGGCGAGTTCGGCGCCCCCTGCCGGCCGTTGGGGGCAGAGAAGGGAGCTTTGCGCGCGCTGTTGAGCGGTGGTGGCCCGCTCAGTTTCGCTGTGGTCTGCTGAATCGCAGGACTCAGTGGCATCATCTATTCGCTAGTGGTGCTGGTGATGCTTTGCTCTGGTCTCATGGGTGTGAAAAGCAGGAAATCTTCATGCTTTTGAGATATCTGAAAAGGACCACTTCTCAGCACGCCAGGATGGCAGGACCTGCTTTAATGTTTTTCACTACAAAACAGAAGACACAGCCACCTGTTTCTGCCATCAGATTCTCAACCTGATCCACACGAACTACAGGACAGATCTTCAAGCTGATCCACACAGACTACGGGGCAGATCTTCAAGCTGATCCACACAGACTACAGGGCAGATCTTCAAGCTGATCCACACAGAAGACCACAGTACAGCTCAGAGTCAGATCTGCTGGTTAAATCACTCTAGCCGTTCTGGAGCCACCGGAGCAGAAGATGAAAGTAGAAAATCTTCTGGCTCGTCCTTACTTGGGAATGTTGTCCAGGAGTTCTTCCAGGAACCAGCAGCTGTCTAAAGGAGAAGGAAAACAGCTGCGGTGCCTTGGAGGTTGTCAGAGGGAAGAGTGAAGCCTGCTTCTCCCCGCTTCATAAATTCCAAAGAAAAATGAGGAAATTAGAAAATTATTCTTATGACTCTCCAATCAATTATATTATTGTTTGTCAAATCCAAGAAAGGAATCTGCACTATATTTTCTGTGCCAGCTATAAAATATCTGAAATCAAAATCAAGGCTTTATATTTAAAATATATCCAGGGGCCGTCCTGTGGCTTAGCGGTTAAGTGCGCGGTCTCTGCTGCTGGCGGCCGGGTTTGGATCCCAGGCGCGCAAGGAGGCACCGCTTCTCCGGCCATGCTGAGACAGCGTGCCACATACAGCAACCAGGAGGATGTGCAGCTATGACATACAACTATCTACTGGGGCTTTGGGGAAAAAAAAGAAGGATTGGCAATAGATGTTAACTCAGAGCCGGTTTTCCTCAGCAAAAAGAGGAGCACTGGCATGGATGTTAGCTCAGGGCTGATCTTCATCACAAAAAAAAAAAAAAAAGATAAAATATATTGAGTTTCCAAAAACTGATCAGAAAAGTAAATGATCTATGTTTCCAAATAAATAACCTTATGATAATACATTTTTTTGTTTATCCTTCCATTTTGGGGAGGGTTTTTGCTGTCTCTAGAATCTGAAATATGACTTCTCAGGGAAAACCATCTTCGTTATATTGTTTTGTTACAGACTTCTCTCTGTTAAGGTAATGTCAGCTGCTCAAACAGATAAACATGAAAATATCAGTATTTTGAACATAACACAAGTTTATCCTTCCTTCATGTAACACCTCAGTGCAGGCATTCCCGATCACATGACTCTTCTGGTTGACTCTCCCCCAAACAATGATTCAGGGACCCAAGTACCTTCTATTTAGTGCCTTTGCCATCGTCAATATGTGACTTTAACTGTGGCTGTGGTGCTTGGGTTTATTCCACTCAGTTGTAAAAGAAAAAGCATGGGGGACCACATGGGCATGTTTTCAGGGGTCAGGCCTGTGCAGAGGAAACAGAACCTCCAACACACTCAGTTGACCGGGATTTGTTCACATGGCCACTCCTAACTGTGAAGAGACTGGGAAAGGGAGTCTAATTTTGTGACCAGTGGGGAGAAGATACAGGTCTGGTGAATAATTAGATCACTGTTCATTTTTAAACTACGTGCACTAATGCTGTTTGTAGAAGAAACAGCCAATTTTCTTGCTTGTGGACATTTTATCCAAAAAATTCTGCCCACAAATCTGATTCCCAGATTAAAACCAGGCAAAGGATGTGAGGGGACACGGCAAGGGTGTTCACAACATTATTGGCCCTTTAAAAGGGAGATTCATTTGGATTCCCGATAGCAGAGGTTAAAGTTGAAACACACTCCTTCTGGACTGGGAGTACACTCGGAGTCCTTCTTACAAACCCATCTCTGCTCAAGCTCTCTGCTGGCTTGAGGCTGTGCTGATTATCCCACAGCCCTCTATACCATTCCACCTCCCAACAAGCCCCTGACAGAACGCTTCTGGCCTGTTATGAATTTCTAGGAAGCTTTAGGCGGAGGGATCTTAGCCAGTCCCCTCTGCTCCCGGGGCAGTGTGTGTTGGGTAGAAGCTGTTAGTCAGGATGTACCAGCTCCTCTCACTACCTGTGGTGCTTCAGCCCTAAAATACCCCCTTGAGGAGCTACAGCAGCACATACTGCAGAAATCTCCGTATCCCCAGAAATCTGGGTGCACATATAGCAATGATCTGGGAAAAGCTGAACCACGTGAACACAGTCACCCCCAGAACCTAAGAAATGTGCTGAGTAAGAGTAACTGCATAGGGAATGAATGGTAACAAACCTGCTCCTCCCCTTCATCTTTTAGAAAATCTGTCCATTTTCAAGAATGCAGGCAAAGATAATTAGAGTGATTGGAATGTGCTGTTAGACTGTCTCAGGTTTAAATCTTGACTTCATCACTTGGTGCCTGTGTGGCCTTGGATGAATCACTTACTGTTTCTAAAACTCACTGTCCTTAATGGAAAATGTGAACAATAAAAGTGATGAATCTACATTATAGAATTATTGATATCATACACTTTCCCATAAATTTACAATCAGATGAAAATAGGATTTTGGACTCTTTGAGGAGCTCTGCACTGTTGGTGTCACCAGTATTCCTGCTCCGGTCCTCCAAAGGATGGGGGCTTTAGGAACAGGACAAAATTGATGGTGATTGTTGCTGGTATCCTTACCTTCATGGCTGTGTGTTTTATTTAGTTTCCAAAATTCATCGATCTGTCCCTGATCCCATAAAACAGGACGCATAGGATCTGAGAGATGACCGTGTGCCAGGCGAATAGAAATCTTCCCTACAACCCTTGGTAAGAGTCATTACTGATGAGAAAGTGCAAGCTCAGGTTAAGTAATTTTCGTTATAGCTCAAATGGTTCAAAATAGCACCTAGAATTAAATCCAGGTCTTTCTGACGTTAAAACCAGCATAATCTTGCCCCTCAATCTGCTGCCTTTCCACAGTGGAAAACCCCATTACAAGCAAATCTCTTTTACTGAGGGTGATGCGGACAGCAGCTTTTAACACGGGCATCTTGTTTAATGTAAGCAGTGGCCTTGAAGTCATGACAGGGACTGACCTAAGTTTAGAACTACTGTATATCCTTGACATCGCTGTTACTGTGCCTGGTTCTGCCAGCTTAACAGCAATCATGAATATATTTCATGTGTGACAAAATAAAAGCCTAATCATGTTTCTCCACTTGATGTCACTAAGTGAGTCAAAGGCATCATCATCTCACAATCTTCCAAGCTAGAAATATCACTGCCATCCTACTCTGTATCCCTCTTATGCAATATGTCACCAAATCCCATCTGAAACAGAAGTCTGATAAAATCCTTAAATGAATCTGAATGCTTGTTGGAAGAACTGTGGACGAAAGAGCAGGTTGCCCATTCATCATACTCCTTCATTTCAGCCTCAGAGATACAAGTTCTACAGAGGGACGGGAACTTAGCCTGGCTAGACGAAGAAGGCCATCTCAGGAAAGGGTGGTGTGTCTCCCTGAGCATGTGAGGATCCTGCAGGGGAAGTATATTCAGCTGCCTTGCAGAGAATGTCAGCAAACCACTATCTTGTGAGTTTCTCAGCCCACTGGATTCCCATTTCCACTACCTTGTCATAAAACCCCCTCATCCTCGGGCATCATTTTGCAAAGTTGTCTTTCATCCAGAATCTCATCAGAGGTGCGGTGAGGAGCGATTTTCAGACAGAGTTGGGAAGTGATGTCTTCAGGGACACCCATCCCGGCTGTGGTGAGTGGCCAGAGACAGGACTACCGGCCAGTTCTGAATGTATACCTGGAGCTCTTTCTGCCACATTGAATCCATCTAAGTTATACCTTGTCACCAGTCAGGCAAGATTGAAGGAGACTCTCAACATGAATAAGGCTTAAAAAGAAAAACTTTCTGGGGCCGGCCCAGTGGCATAATGGTTAAGTTCAGAGCCCTCCACTTCGGCGGCCTGGGTTTGTGGGTTTGGATCCCAGGTGTGGACCTCCACTACTCATCAAGCCATGCTTTGGCAGCATCCCATATACAAAATAGAGGAAGATGGGTACAAATGTTAGCTCAGGGCCAATCTTCCTCCAGCAAAAAGAAGAAGATTGGCAATGGGTGTTAGCTCAGGGCCAGTTTTCCTCACTAAAAAGAAAAAACAACTTTCTTTTTCAGTCCATTTCTCTTTTGTAAGTGAGTAAGCTCATTGATACTTAGCCTAGATCAGTATCAAGGAGAGAGAGTTCAGCAAAGACAGAAAATAGGGAAGAGAAACAAAAACAGATCTGGCCATTTATGTGCCATCTCCAAGGTAAATAATATGTTACCTTATTAAATCCTCTCGTCAATTTGGTGGAACAGTAATACTATCAAGTCCATTTTATAAATGAATAAAGCAGAACCCTGAGAGATGAACAGACCCATCCAGGGTGCATAATTAGTGAATGTCAGAGCCAGGATTTGAGTCCAGGTGTGCTGATGGAGACGCTTACTCCTGGCAGCACTGAATGAATGTCATGCTTCCTTCCCCCAGGTGGTGGTGGGCAGTCAGGTTAGGTCAAGTGCCCACAAGTGCCTGAAGTCCTGAATCCACAGACAGTCTCTGCCCTGCTCACCCTGTGCCTCACTCCTGCCCCTAATTCTCCTGTCGTCCTGCTACAGCATCCATCTAGGTCATGAGCAAATCTTCTGTCACCAGCATGAGTGCATTCAACACCCCAAGGATTCTTCCCCCACTCCCAATTTGATGAGATATAATTGACATATAACATTGTATTAAAGTGTACAACATAATGACTTGATATATGTATAAATTGTGAAATGATTACCACAATAAGTTTAGGTAACATCTCTCACCTCACATAGTTAACGATTTTCTTTCTTGTGATGAGAACTTTTAAGATCTACTCTCTAAGCAACTTTCAAATATACAATACAGTATTGTGAACTATAGTCACCATGCTGTGCATTACATCTGCAGGACTTATTTATCTTATACCTGGAAGTTTGTACCTTTTGACTACCTTCACCCATTTCACCCAACCCCCATCTTCCACCTCTGGCAACCACCAATCTGTTGCACACTTTTATGCCCTTAATGTGTATTTACTCATTTAATACAATAATTCTATGAAAAAAATACCATTATTGTCCCCCATATTAAAGATGAGCAAACTAGGGAGCATAGTGTTTAGGTTATTTGCAAACGTTCCATTACTAGTAAATAGCAGAGCTGTGATCCAACCCTCAAACTCTGGCTCCAGAGACACATTCCTTAACCACTAAATTGTCCTCTATAAACTGTCATGGCCAGCTGGATCAACAGTCCAAAACAACACAACTGGATGTGTTGAAAAATAACCTCTGACCTCCACACAGCACTTTGCATGTGACTTCACACATACTCTTTCCATTGGCATTCCCTCACATGCATCTCAGAACGCTGTGCAGAGGTGTGAGGTTCTGAGACGGGAAGGTTCCTGCCCAAGAGCCACAGCTGGTGAGGAGCAGAGTCAGATTTGATCTCAGGACAGATTAGGGCCTATTATTTTCTTATCCATTCCCAGAAGACAGTAGTAAATAAAGGCTAGGAAGGGTTAAGTGAATAACAGTCCCCTAACCCCAGTGAGCCCAGCTAAGTATATTGCGTATGCTTGGTGCTAAAGTTTAAGAAGTTCTCGAGTATCTTGTCTCTGGCCTGAATGCAACATGGCCCCTTAGAATCCTTGGGGTCTTAAAGACAAATACTGCATGATATCACTTGTATGTGGAATCTGAAAAAAACTGAACACTGTTGAAAGTAACTCTTCACAGCCAACCTTGGAATCTCACTTCCAGAAATTTCTCTTCTAAATACATTTTGACTCAAATACATCTCCAGCTGTTCCAGATACTGATGATGTCCAATGTGGAATTTCTCCAAGAGAGTCTCATCCCACATATACTGGGCCCTTTGTGCTGAATCTTCTGCAGAGACATCTCAGGGAAGACAGTGTGGCAGGCTCCCTGGAGCTGGCCAGCATCCCCCAGTGTCTCAGGGACCATCAGGTCTGCCCTTTGGAAATAACAGAAAGGAAACATTCAGCTTTAGGTAGAGAGACACGATGATGTCCCAGACTATGGCCTGAGTCAGATCACAACCCAGAAAAAAAAAATGGGGCTAGTGAATGAATATACCTTATTCATTTACTAAAATTCAAAATTTTTTAATTTTTTTTCTATCAAATATTTTAGGGTGGATTTGTATAAACACTTTACCAAATAAGATATGCGGGTGACAAAGAAGAATATGAACAGATGCTCAACATCATTAGTGCTTTGGAAAATGCCATTTAATACCATAATTAAACACCACTACACACTGACAAGAATAGTTCAAATTAAAAAGACTGAGCATACTGAGTTTTGGAGAGGACCCAGAGCAAATGGAACTCTCCTTCATTGCTCATGGGAAAGTAAAATGGTTTAGGCATTTCAGAAAACAGTTTAGCAGTTCCTTGAAAAGGTAAATATACACTTCCATATGATTTAGCCATTATGTCCCTAGCTATTTACCTAAGAAAAATGAAAACAATACTAAAATTTACTCAGTAGGTTTCAGATAGGCAAAAATTTTACTTTGTTTTCTATAACTTCTCTCATCTCCCCTATTCACTATCCTATAGGAAAAACAAACAAGTAAACAAACAAAAAACAAAATAACAACAATAGTTTTGAAATAAAAATGTATTTATTAAAATTAAAAAACACAATGGCATAGTGCCTGTTGTGAAGTAAGTGCTCACAAATTGGCGTACAAAGGTCCAGTCTACTGTACAGTATAATTTCTCCTTTCTTTGCCAACACATGCCATTCACTCTGGCTATGCTCGACAAAGACTGCCTCTTACACACTTTGTGATGTCTGCACTACTTGAGGTTTTTTGAGAATTAACATCTGCCTCTCCCTTCTCTTAGTGCTAGGAGGACTATTGTGAATTTACAGATTCGATCTCTAAATGGATACACTGGGAAATAGGAGAATAGAGCTGGGGGTTTCAGGTAGTTCTTTACAAAGTCTAATTAATTGTTGTTCAGATATTTACTGCTGGGGAAGAAAGAAAAAGTTTACTTAGGGAAAACAAAATTTGCGTGTGGTGTAATGTAAAGAAATGGCCGTGGCAGACGCATGCCATCAGATTTCTTAGATAAACCTCTAACTTCTATGGGTCTCAGGTGCTTTCTCTATGTGAGGTTGGCCAGTTATGAGAAGATAGGAGGCTTGGTCCAGTTGCTCTTTGAAGTCATTCTCCTACCTGGGACCCTACGGGAAAGGTCTAGAAGCAATATGTCTTAGGGTAGACAGTGGGTACCCCTCTGTTATTATTTACTCTTCAGCTCCCCTGAAAAGGAAAATATGTCTATGGTAAGATCAACCAACATGTAGTTAAAAGATTCCTTCAAGGTGGTCCCTTAAAAAGCCCAGGTCCTTCCATAGCTTCTTCCCCTCACCTGGGGCACCTGGAGCTCTAACGGATTCAGCCGGAATCTCAGTCCCATCTTCTCATGCCCATGTCTATCCCCTGCCTTGAGTTGTTTCCTCATTCATCTGATGTCTGTCCCACTGCCTCCTACCTGACTGCTTTCTTTCCATCTTCCCCCTTGAGCCTGATGGGTAGCTGGCAGGTCACTTCTCAGTAATTCCAGGGGTCCCAGCTCGGGTCAACGTCCTTCAGCACTTCACAGTGAGACCCAGGGATTTGTCATCATCTGCCGTCTTGGTCCTGGACCGGAATCTCAGATCCGACTCACTTGAAATGGGTCTCAGAGACTTAGCTTCAAGGGATGGAGATGAAATTTTGCTTTCTATAGTCCAGATACTTAGATTGATCCTCAGATAATTACAGGAAGGTTGATAAACCTGGCTGGAAAAAAATTACATTTCTAGCCTCATCACAAGCTACTAACATCACTGAATCTTCCTCCACAGAGAATTTTCTTCTGGCTCTAAGAACGTTAGTGCTCGGTCCCTTGCTATCTACCCTAACTGTCACCACTCTGGCTGCCACTCTCAGCCCTGCCAATGCGTCCTTATTGCTTCAGCCCACACAGGCAGTGCTCATTGTCGTGTGATCATGACATAGCTCGTGTGATTTTTACCTGGAGAAAATGTCCAGTGAGAGTATGCTTTCAAAGACTGCTTTCTATGAAAGAAATTACTGATGTGTAGAACTTGAAGATTATTGATGGGGGAGGTAGGTGAGCAAATTTGCATAGCAGAACTCAAGGATCCTTTGAGAAAACGTCTTCAAAAGCCCAGCCCCTTCATCCCAAGATTCAGTTATTTAAACTTGATTAATTGTCTTAGCGTGCTGCTTAATACAACGTAAGACCGCACAGGGATAATAACAACGATATTTACAAACAAAATTGTTAGTTAAATATAAATGTTTCTTTTTGGTTTGCATTAGTCCGTTTATACAAATATGCCAATTATATCTGTTAACTTACTTTGGAGTAAGCAGATGAATATGCGGGTCTAAAAACAAATTTCACATTACTAGAATCACTATTATGAATTAGAATTTTTTTTCCACCTCACTTATACTTTTGTTTCTTTGTTTTTCAATGGGCAGGACATCAAAATGTTCCTTCTTTTAATGTCCTGCCTTCTTGCCAGCTGGAGGTCAGGGAAGGGAGACCAACATACAGTCTCTAAGCCAGTATTTGACCTACAGCCGGTAGAGGACAGTAGAACACCAAGCTTACATATCTTTGGTTAAGTCAGTTCCAGACTCCAAAGCTGAGGGGCTGGAGCACATGGAAGGAATGTTGCCTAAAATCTTTATTCTCTCGTTGTTTTAGCTTGATCCAGTCCAGCACTGGATAATGAATCACCAAAGAAAGGCCATTAAAAGCCTACAGGAACAGACGGAGAGCATGCCGTGATGAAGTAACCCCTGCTGCTTATATGCAGGTCAGACCTAACATGACTCTCCTGCCTTCTTGCTTAAAGGCTGGCGGGGAGCCATCCAAAAGGGATAGTCTACGTGGCACTCACGTAGATTTTCTAGTTGTTTCCTTAATTGTAAGTGTACCTTGCTGCAGTTTCAATATAAGGCTTGAAAAACACGTCAGAAGCTGTAATGACTAAGGATGGCAACAATACTGTCATCATTCTAATGATGGTAACAATATTATCATCATTCAAAAAGGTTTTGCATTCCAGGATAAGAACTGTCTCAGGAGCCAGTTTACAAGCTAGAAAAAAATATCAAACTCATTGCTTTACATGCTTCATCTTAAAATGAGAGTTGTTTAATTCAAGTTGATTACCATCTTATTGACCACATGTCTCCTCCATATTTCCCATGATTAGATTTGGACTATGTGGCACTAATTTAGCATCCAACCTACTGCCATTCTAAGAGCATTCAAAATTAATACATTTTTATTTTCTAACATAAGGAGTCAATTTCTATTCACTAGCTTTTAGACTTTCTTATCTGTTTATATGTGAACGTAAATTCACATGCGTGTCTATTCATATCATGTCTCTCATACACACTTACTAGGCTGACTAAAAGCGACAGTCCCAGTAAGAACTGGTAGTGAATAATAGAATCAATTAAAATTAGTGAAATACTTCAAAAAATAATTTTTAAAGTATTATGCAATTTTTCATTCAAAAGTTAAGAGAAAATTTAAATTGCTTTTAAAAATATATTATCTTTAAATTAATGACAGTTGGACAACTGGAGAATTATTATGGGAGATAACAAGCGTCAACAAAATAAAAGTAATGTAAAAAGTAAAGCATAAGCCAATAAATTTGAGAACCAAACACATAATGGTTTAGGTAATAAATATAAACTGCTTAAACTTTCCTATTAAAAGAAAAAACTTAATTGGTTTAAAACACAAACCCTATTGTTACTTTGCATGGGGAGAAAAGGTTAAAATCAAATAATACTAAATACTGCTAAAAGAGTAAAAGAAAAGATGGGCATTGGTTTATAACATTGTTACCTCAATAAACAAAAAATTAAAAAAAAAAAAAGAAAAGAAAAGATGGGCAAAGACAGAGCAAGAAAATACAATGAAGGGAAATAATTAGAGGAAGCAATATTAATATCAATGAGATATTGAGAATGATTAATATCAATATTGATATCTAGGAGAATTCAATGAATGTGTTAAATTTGAGAAAGAGGGCCAATATACATAGGAAACCAATAGAATACATAATTAAATTAAAAAGGTATGGAACTAAAATTCAAATAATATAAAACATTAAGGTGAAAATTTTAGCAGTATATAGAAATGTGACCGGAAACATGATGGTAGCATTGAAATTTCAGCACAATGCTATTAGTCTATAAAAGTAATACAGAAAAATAACAAGGACAAAAAGAATTGGAAAATATTACTTAAAAGAGTAAATTAGTGGCTAAGACTCTGGGGCACTATAATCTAGAATAGGAAATATAACTTTTTCAAATATTTATAAATCAGTCACAAAAATCAAAATATATTAGACTACAAAATATCAATAATTCCTCCAGAGCAAAAACACTATAAGTTGTATGCTCAGATCAGAAATCGGGAAATTAATTTTAAAATAGTCTATAAACCAATCACTTAGATATTTAAAATTATACTGATAAATTACAGTCAAGTCAGAAAGAAAAGAGAAAATGGGAGACTTAGTAAGTAATGGGAATTAAAGCACTATTCTTAAAATTTGCAGAAGCAGTCTAAGTTACACACTGAGGGAAACTCATAGCTTTATCAAACATATGAATTGAAAATAAACTGGCCTCATTCCTTAAGGTCAGTAAAAGAATTCTAAATAATGTTAATTTAAATAATAAAAACTAACGTTTATTGAACATTCACTCTGTGACAGAGACTGTGCTAAACATTTTCCAGGAAATATTTTTATCTTCTCAATAATCCTATCAAGCTCTTAAACAATACCTTGTTCTCTATTGCATGTCCTTAGATAATAATAACTATCCTGTATTGAGCCTCTATTATGTGCAAGAGCAACAGAACATAGAAGCAGTTAAGTCACAGAACTATAATTTAAATCCAATCAGTATTTTCCTGTGCTTTCCACTGTGACGGAATTCAAAATCACGTTAATAAACCAATTAATTATGATTAATAAGAGTATCTTAGAAATATAAAGGTGATCTGATACTGGAAAATACATTTATATAAGGCATCATTTATCACACCAGAGCTCGATCAGTGGTAGTTTCTTAAGCATTAGTTGCAAGGAGGAGTCTAAAACTAAAACAATGAACTTTTAAAATTCTATTACATAAAAACTTATCAATCTGACTTACTCTTTGAATAGGTCTCTCTTACCCATGCATGATTTTGTAATATATGCATTGGTCATTTGGAAAATATTGGTTCACTGAGATATTAGGATCTTACCAATCTATATATACTTCAATTTATATAATCAAGTAATTCATTTGTTAATATCACCACTGTTGTCATCACAAAAGTCTTTAAGTATTGGGAAGTTGTCAAGTTCACAGAGGTAGATTTTCCAAAATTCTGATTTTCTACTGAAAGCTCAACTGTTATCATTGACAACAAACGTTTTCCTTGAAGTGACAAGTCACCTTATAAATATCTTGAGAAAATGTCTGTCAAATGCCCAAGTCTGAATAACCATAGTTTGTCTGCCTGTCATTCTTTCAAGTAAAAATGGATTCTGTGAAGAGTGGCTAGTTTAGCTCACAACTCAAAAGATCATATAAGCGCTTTTCCTCAAAACAATCACTGTGCATGCAGCAGAAGTGCTTGTCACACAGAATTTTAGAAAGGCTAGCACGGGGCCGGCCCTGTGGCTTAGCGGTTAAGTGTACGTGCTCCGCTATTGGCGGCCCAGGTTCAGATCCCAGGCGCGCACCGACGCATCGCTTCTCCGGCCATGCTGAGGCCACGTCCCACACACAGCAACTAGAAGGATGTGCTACGGTGACATACAACTATCTACTGGGGCTTTGGGGAGAAAAAAAAAAAAGGAGGAGGATTGGCAATAGATGTTAGCTCAGAGCCGGTCTTCCTCAGCAAAAAGAGGAGGATTAGCATGGATGTTAGCTCAGGGCTGATCTTCCTCACAAAAAAAAATAAAATAAAAATAAAAAAAAAAGACTAACACAGAGAAAATTAAAAAGGTGTGTACTCAAAAGTCAAGATTTAGTGAAATTAATAAACTTACTATTTCGTCAAGGGCATTCTTAAGTGAAACTGGCATTTTTTTTACTTCAAGTATATTACAGTGAAAAATATAATAATTACTAGTCCATTTTGGTGCCATTGCCTTCACTGACACATAGCCACTAGCAGTTTTACCTACCATTGGTTTTGCACCATCAATGTAAGTTGTTAATGTGGTGAAAAAGGCAAATAATGACTTAATATTATTACAAAACTAAGTTTGACCTCACAGATCCCCTTAAAGTGTCTTGGGGACCCCTAGGGACCCACAAAGCACACTTTGAGAACTGTTGCTCTAATGAATTTCCCTGCACCTGCTCTGGTCAAGCCACTCTCTAGTTTTAAATCCTAAAATAACTTTCCTCGGCTTTCAAGGTAAAGTCTAACATCACTAACATAGTCAGTCATCCGGCCTCTTTCCATTTCTCCAGCCTCGTTACACATCATACTCCCATCCATCAGTACCATCCAGCCACTCTGGTATTGTTCACTTCTTTAAATCTACCTTTGCTGCTACAGGGCCACGCTCTGCAGTTTTTTTTACTCTGGGAGATTTTGCCCTCCACATGATACTTAACAAACTCCTACTCAGCCTTCAAGTCTCATACTTCATATGACTTCCCTGGGGAAAACTGAAGGGTAGTCTAAAAGATACTCACTGCCATGCATCTTTTCCTTCTCCTATGTGGCCCAGATCTCAAATGTAAATACGTAATTACATCATAACTACTTCTTTAATGGCTCTGTCGTTTGCTCCAATGTGAGCTCCATAAGGGCAGGAACACATCTCATACTCTAGACTCTATCCTCAAGGCCAGTGAATGAACAGATGAACTGCACCACATACTTTTATATTTAGTTTACAGTATTAGGACTTTGGGGAGGATTTTTCTTTAAAAAAAGGAGAGAAATGTAATAAAATATATTTAATAAGTACAAAAGTTAACATCTTTATCAAAGAAGAGAATGTGAAGGTATAAAAATAGAACATATAAACACAAATACCACAAAAATGAATAGATAGATTAATATGAATAAATAAATAAATAAATAAATAAATAAATAAATATTTTATAACATGAGGTTCGGCTACAGGGTACCAGTTACATTTCCTCTAATTCTGAAAATAGTTGAACATAGATATGCTTAATATTACTGATAAAAATATGCCAAATATGATTCTAATTATTTTATAGCAGAAGCAAAAAAAAAAACAGTTTTGGAAATGACTGTGCAATTAAGAGTCTGAGTGAGGACATTCGTCACTGAAAATCAGGTTCCTTCTCACTTCCTGAGTTTTCTTATGAGCTCGTTGATGAAGAGAAAGTGCCTCCTGATTTCCACTCTGACCATCTCCCAGGCACAGTCACTGTATTTCTTCTCTTTCAGGTAGAGATGGAGTCCCCGGAAGTACCTCTTCAGGGCCAGTGTAGGGCCCACAGTTCCCAGGGCAGATCCTTCCTCTCCCGTCTCCTGCTCCAAACAGGTGTCCAGGTCTTCCAGCTGCCGATGGAGTCCAGTGCAGAGGTTGTCCAGGAGGGTCGTGTTCCAGGCAGCAGAGGAGCGCTCTGTGTGGAAGAGGTCGAAGATCTGCTGGAGCATCTCGTGGAGGACAGAGATGGCCTGGGCCTTCTGGAACTGGCTGCCATCCAGCTTCTCCTGGGGGAATTTGAAGTCGCTCCTGTACTTCAGACAGGAAAGAAGAGAGATTGTCTTCATTTGGTCCAGAGCTGTGAAGGTCTCCTGCTTTCTCAAGTCAAGGCTCTGAGGCAGGTAGCAGCTAGTGGAGGAGATGGGGCTGGAGAAGATCATCACCAATGCCATCAGTGAAGAGACTGAAAAAGCCATTGGTAAGTTCCAAGAAGACGCTCTTCTGGTTGAGATGGGAGATTGTGAGCTTTCCTCTAGCTTCTCTGAGGATCTTCTGTCTGTGTGCCTCTTAAATATTAAGCACAAGAGTTTTCATTTTCTGAATTCTCCCCAGATCTTTGTACTTCCCCATTTTGGACTTTCCTTTCTCTTCAAGAGCCTGGAAAGTTGTCATTACTTTCAACTCTTTCTGTATTCTTACAATTGAAGTGAAATTTACTCATTAAAAGATTAGAAGTCCTAATTCAAGGGAATTCTTATCCTCTTAGCAAAAACTAACTTTGAACTAATGAGAGAGCTATCTGGATCTTTCTTCCTGATGTTCAGAACAGCTTCTAAGGAGGCTTTGCTAGGCTTCTTTTTGTATCTTCTTTCTACCCACCCCTAGGTATCCTTCTTGGAAGTGTTGATCAGGTGTGAAAGATACCTCATATTTATATGCATAGATCTCACCTTATTCTCTGCTGCAAAACATTCAGTTTGTCAAATTTGGTTTTATTTACTCTACTTATTTGAGAAAATTACTGAGTATTTACTATGTGCCAATCATTACACTGAACTCGGGCTATACCAAGATGATTAAACCTCCAATCCTGCCCTCAAGGAGAGTCAAGTGCAACCAGTACGACCGTCCAGGTGTTCGAGCAGTTAGAATGTCTCTTTGCTGCTCTGTGGCAGCCTCTTTGTCCTAGCCGAGGCCATTGTCCTAGCTCTGTCAAAGTAATGGTTAAGCAACCCATTTTTTTCTTTTCTATTTTTACATAATTTTAAAATTCTTACCTCTTCTTTTGTATTTGTCTTTTCACTTTACAAAAGTTGTCCTAATGCTCCTGCAATCTTTTCTATTTCCACTTTGAGGTTTATTGCAAAAATACAGGAAGAGAAAATGTAAGGGAAAAGAAGAGAGAACATATCTCCTGCATGATTTTCAAGACTCAGAACTTTCCTCTCTCTTTTAACATTCCTAGAAAGTAAATGTAAGCAGTTAAGTAAAAGGAATGTACAAGCGAAATTGGAAAGTAAATGCTGAAAATGAAAAAAAAAGCAGTGACATCTTCTCTATCTAAACCACAAAATGTCACTTAGCTATACAAGTCAGGGATTCAGAGCTCTACAGAGTGACAGGTTTCAAACCAGCCCATGTGAGACAGTTGAAGCTGCAGACAGGTCCAGAGGAGGGCAGCTGGCTCTTCAAGGCGGGGTGTTACCTAAAGGGCTAGTTTTCAGCTTTGCTAAATCAGAGAATCTAGTCATTTATTTACCTATTTTTCTGTTTACTTTTTTCACTATCCACAGAGATGATCAGATTCCAAGGATTTAATCATACCAATTCACCCTCAAAAGAGACTGGCTTACAGACTGGATGGCCATTTTATTAATGTGTGGGAGGTCAGCGATTACCTGAAGGCTAATAGACGTGAGTCATGTGGACAGGGCACTCCCTGTCACGTGAACACATGCTCCTGTTCACATAAGAGATGAGATTAGATATAAAAATCTTTATTAGTGAGCTGAGAATTCAAGGAAGGGAAGCAGATTGTTTCAGGGAAACTTCTATCCAGTTCCCATAGTCAGACAGCTAGTTTTCTCCATTGTAGTAACAGCTAACAGGTGATGAGTGCTTGTTTTGTCCAGGCGTCATTGTAGGTACGTTATGTCATCCATCCTTCACAACAACCCAATGAAACAGATATGATTGTCATTTCCATGTAACAGAGGAGAAAGCTAAGGTGCCCAAAGTCACACAACCAGTGCTGGCTGGAGCTGTGACATGGCCCCAGGCCTAGCCCCAGAGTCCACATCCTAGCCACTAGATTGGGCTGTCTCCTCCAACAACGTTCTTCTTGTCTTAGATAAACACTTAGCAAGTTCTCACTCTCCAATTTCCATTTGTCTTCATCACCCAAAAGCACCATTCGCTGATTCCAGACACATTACAATACAAGTGAAGGGGCTATAGCGCCCTTTTCACTTGCTAAGTTCCAGTTCTGCCTTTCACATGACCTGTTTTGTTGAGCTCTACTGTTTGTTTGAAACTTCCTATTCCCATCTCAGATATTTGCGGAAATTATCCAGGAGGTTAAAGCATCCACTTAAAATTTATTCTTACTGTCTTTGTTTTTGGAAGACTATCATTTTCTGACACAGTCCCCTCAAATTTTAGGTCTACTCCCTCATTGGAACCTGTAGTCATTTTTGTACTTGCTATGGGACAGAGAGCCCTCTGTGTGCCTCCTCTGTGACAGACACCTTGCTAGACACTCGAAATATGGCACTGCTGTCCTCAGGGAGCTTACAGACTGTTAGGGTAGTCAAATGTTAAACAAATAATTAGATGGATTTCGTAATTATAGGCATACAGAGTGTAGCTAAAGGAGAGTGCTTCAGGTTAATGAGGGGTAACGTGGAGGCAGCACAGTGTAGCGCTAAATACCACTTACAGAATAAATCAAGACTTCCAGCAAGTTAAGTAACCTCTGTGAGTTTTCAGTTTCCTCATCTGCAAAAATGTAAATAATTATAGTAATTATCTCATAGGGAAGCTGTGAAGATTAAGTGAAACAATGTCTGTAAAACACTTTGCTGAGAGCCTGTATAATTAAAGATTGCTGCCATTAATATTATTAAAAATAATCTGTATATTACAGATTCAATGAAGACATGTGATGATTAACTTTGAACGCAGCCCAATTATCCCTGAGTATGTGGTAGGATAGCACTTGTCAATGGAATATCTAAAGAGATGAGATTATCTGCATTACTGCATAATGACTGAGGCAGAGTTTTTACTGGGGAAGGTTGTACTTGGTAGAGAACAGAGAGAATCACACACAGGCAAACATGACCCTTTTAGGGAACCCATCACCTAACAAAGTGCCTGGCAGACCGTTAAGTGCACCGTAATTTATTTTTAACAAATCTTATCTGTGAAACAATGTCTTTGTGAGTTTAAGACCAACTCAGGGGATATCTTTAAGATACATATACAGTTGAAATTTTTTAAAGAAAGAGGAAAAGTGTAAATAAGGAAAAAATAAGAAAAATCTCCTCTTTGTAAGCACTTTTATATTTCATGCTGACCTGGAAAAGCCATCATTTATTGTATGAATGTGTCTTCCTTCTCTGACTTAATCTACACTTTTCTCCCCAAGAACGATCTAGGAGGTATGCAGACCATGTTATAATACTGTGTGGATACTGCATAGGCACCCATGGTTTGGCGTCCCCCGTCTAGGCACTCATATCAATAAGTACACATTTTTTGTTTTTTGTTTTGTTTTTGTGAGGAAGATCAGCCCTGAGCTAACATCCATGCCAATCCTCCTCTCTTTTTGCTGAGGAAGACCAGCTCTGAGCTAACATCTATTGCCAATCCTCCTCCTTTTTTTCCCACCAAAGTCCCAGTTGATAGTTGCATGTCATAGTTGCACATCCTTCTAGTTGCTGTATGTGGGGCACGGCCTCAGCATGGCCAGAGAAGAGGTGCGTCAGTATCCACCTGGGATCCGAACCTGGGCCGCCAGTAGCAGAGTGAGTGCACTTAACCGCTCAACCACGGGGCCAGCCCTAAGTGCACATTTTTAATTGACTTCATTAAAAAAGTAGAAAGGGAAAGGAGAGAACAAAAAATGGAAAAACCCAGAAAATGAAAGTTTCTATACTCACTATTTAAAAGGTACTCGTTGCCCAAAGTCCTCAGAACTTGCTGCGACTTCCCCTTCAGGTGTTCTTGCAGAATCCTCCAGCTTCCCAATGGCCCTCCCAGTCTCTGTGCTGCTGGCCCTGGTGATGCTGTGCTCCAGCCCTGCCTGCCCTCTGGGCTGTGACCTGCCTCTGAGCCACGGCAATCAGGAAGCCTTCACACTTTTGAGTCAAATGGAGAGAATCTCCATTCGGTCGTGTCTGAAGGACAGGGCTGACTTCAGATTTCCGCAGATACTTGTGGACGGGCACCAGCTTGAGAAGACGCAAGCCGCAGCTGTCGTGCACGAGACGCTCCAGCAGATCTTCCGCCTCTTCAGCACCAGCGGCTCTCCTGCGGCTTGGGATGAGACCCTCCTGGACCAATTCCTCGTTGGACTTCATCAGCAGCTGGATGACCTGGAGACATGCTTGGGGAAGGAGACGAAGGTGCAACAGTCACCCCTGGGAAGTGAGAACTCCAGGCTGGCTGTGAAGAGGTACTTCCACAGAATCAGTCTGTATCTGAAAGAGAAAGAGTACAGCGGCTGCGCCTGGGAGGTGGTCAGGATGGAAATCAGAAGGTGCTTCCTCTTCATGAACAAGCTCACCGGAAAGCTCTCGAAATAAAGAAGACACTGAGTCTGAAAATAGTTCATCTGGCCAACTAAAAGGCTATCTTCTAAGACTCAAAGTGCAATCTTCATCCCTATTTTTATGCCAGCTAAAAAATAAGTAATAGCCAATGTATGGGATTATCATAAAATTGTATTGTGTTGTAAGTTACAAGAAGTTGTTTAGAACAGAGAAATGCACAATCCATTTGCTTTATCTGAAAAAACTTTTGTAAATTTATTTATTTAAATTATTTGAAATATTTATACTATTCATAGTATTTAAATATTTATTGTTCATAACACTTGTTTAGTATTATACTTTTTCCACAACTGCTGTTCATTTTTAAGTTATGGGAAATAAAAGCAATTTTTAAAAACCAATTTTGCTTGCGCAGACTTTTTGAATAAAAACCTCACCCTAAGCCTGATCCCACTAAGTAACCTAAGCAAGGTTCCTGAGTGAAGAGGGAATAGGTGGAGCCCAGCACGGGTCACTGCACAGTGGACATCTTGAGGAGGGATTGAATACGATTCCCTAAGACATAGCTTAGAGGTGGAAGGGAGATCTGAGGACAAAAGCCCAGGGCATGGACACCATTACCCGCTTGGGGCCTCCAACAACTGGAGATGCTTCAAGGTTTTGGGAACCACGTAAACCAAGAGAAATCAATCTAGACATGTGGACACTGGAGAGTCTTGGAGAAGGCTGAGGAAGGGAGGGTAAGTTTTCGACACTTGACGAGTCCCGATGTCTCATTTTTTATTCTTGTATTTCAAATATTTCAAGCACAGAATTGAAGGAAGTATCCCTCTAATCAAAATTAATCTAATCATAATGCACATGAAATCCCCTTTTATTTTCCAAGATGGCTCCAGGTTTATTGTTCTATTTGTCTCTCAAAACTTTCCTTTGCCAATTAATTGTAATATTTTTTTATCATCACTATTCTTATTCAATTAACAAATATTGTTGGAGCTCCTACATGGTACCATATACTAGGTGGGATGCTAGCTGCTAGAAGACAAAGCTGAATAAGATTTTACCCTGTACTCAAGTTGTTTATAGTCTTCTAGACAGCTGGCCTAAGGAGAAGAAAAGTGAGGTTAGCAAGTGGTATATCTCTGAAAAATAAAGAGAATGGACACACTAGCACCTCTCAGACTCAGAATCATTAGTATTCAATCTGAAAATGGATTATGATTAGTGTATGGCAGAATTTTGTGTCCAGTTCTGATTAGATGGGAGAAGATACCAGGAAGCAAATGACCATTCACCAAACTCTGAGGAGATATCAACGAATCCAAGGACAGGGGTCAGTAACTGCTAATACAGGTGACTGACGGTGACCACCCTATAAAAGTGAAGGACACGTGACATCCAAATTGGCAAGGAAGAAATAAAACTCTCTATTCACAAATTATGTGATCTTATTTTAGAAAATTCTAAAGAATCCACACACACAAAACTGTTAGAGCTAATAAACGTATTCAGCAAAGTTGCAAGATACGAGATCAACATGCAAAAACTACTTTGTAGTTCTGTAAACAAACAATGAACAATCCAAAAGGGAAATTAAGAAAAAATATTCCTTTTACAGCCACATCAGAAAGAATCAAATTCTTAGGAATAAGTTTTACTAAGGAGGTACAAGATTGTAACAGAAAACTAGAAAACATTTCTAAAATAAATTAAAGAATACTGTATTAGTCAGCTCAAGCAGCCATAACAAGATATCACAGACTGGGTGGCTTAAACAACAGAAACTATTTTCTCGCAATTCTGGGAACTAGAAGTTCAAGAGCAAGGTGCAATTAGGATTGGATTCTGGTGAGGCCTCTCTTCCTGGCAGGTAGAGAGCCACCTTCTTGCTGTGTCTTCACATAGGTTTCCCTCTGAACACAGAGAGAGAGAGAGACCTCTGGTGTCTCTCCTCTTCTTCTAAGGACACCAGACCTATCAGCTTCGGGGCCCATCTCATTTAAATTTAATTACTTCCTCAAAGGCCCTATCTCCAAATACAGTCACTTTAGGGATTAGGGCTTCAACATATAAATTTTAGGATGACACAATTCAGTCTATAACAAAGACCTAAATAAATGAAAGGACATCCCATATTTATGAATTGGAAGATTTAAGATTATTTAGATGGCAGTACTGCCCAAAGCAATCTACAGCTTCAATGAAATACCTCACTAAATCCCAATGGCCAGTTTTGCAGAAATAGAAAAGCCAATCCTAAAATTCACGTGGAATTGCAAGGGACTCCAATAGCCAAAACAATCTTAAAAAAATAACTGCAAAGTTGGAAGGTTCACATTCTTAATTTCAAAACATACTACAAACTACAGTTATCCAAACAGTGTGATACTGGCATAAAGATAGACAACTAGAATGGAATGGAATAGAATTGAGGATCCAGAAATAAACCTATACATCTATGGTCAATTGATTTTTGACAAGGGTACCAAGACCGTTCCATGGGGAAAGAATGGTCTCTCCAACAAATGGTGCTAGAACAATTGGACATTCACATTGCAAAACAATGAAGTTGGATCCCAACCTCATACCATATAGAAAAAAATCCAAAATGGATCAAAGGTCTAAGTGTAAAAACTAAGTCTATAACATTCTTGGAAGAAAACATAGGGATAAATCTCCATGTCCTTGGTTTTGCCAATGGAATCTTAGATAATACACTAAAAGCGTAAGCAACAAAAGAAAAAAAGATAGGTAAATGGGACTTCAACAAAATTAAAAACTTTTGTGCATGAAACGACACTATCAAGAAAGAGAAAAGGAAATCTATAGAATGGGATAAAATATTTGAAAATCATATATCCAATAAAGGTCTAGTATGCAGAATATATAAAGTACACTTACAAGTCAACGATAAAAAGGTAAACAAGTTACTTAAAAAATGGACAAAAGACCTGAATAGACATTCAAGATGGGCCCCTGAAGATACACAAATGACCAACAAAACCATGAAAAGATGCTCAATATCATTAATCATTAGGTAAATGCAAATAAAAGCTACAATGAGATAGCACTTCACACCCACTAAGATGGTTGTAATCAAATAAATGGAAAACAACTCCAAGTGCTGGTGAGGAAGTAGAGAAATTGGAACCCTCATACATTGTTGGTGAGAATGTAAAATGTTTCAGCTTCTGTGGAAAACAGTTTGGTGGTTCTTCAGAAAGTTAAGCATAAAATTACCACATGATCCAGAATGGTATGGATCATATGGTAATTTTTTGTGGTATATAAATTTTTGTGGTATGAAAATGTTCACTTCTAGGTTATATACCACAAAAGAATTGAAAACAAATATTCAAACAAATACTTGTATACAAATGTTCTCAACAGCACTATTCTTAATAGCCAAAAAGTGGAAACCGTCCTAATGCCAATTGATGGATGAATGGATAAACAAATGGTGGTATACCCATATAATGGAATATTATTCAGCCATAAAAACGAATGAAGTACTGGTACATGCTGCAATGGGAATGGACCTTGAAACTATTATGCAAAATGATGGAAGCCAGACACAAAAGGTCACTAATTGTATGATTCCATTTATGTGAAACATCCAAAATAGGTAAATTCATAGAGACAGGAGGCAGACTGTGGTTGCCAGGTGCTGGGGGGATGAGGGAATGCAGAGTGACAATTGCTTAATGTGTATGAAGTTTCCATTTGGGGTGATAAAAAAGTTCTGGAACTGCATAGTGGTGATGGTTGCACAACACCGTGCAAGTACTAAATACCACAGAATTGTACACCTTAAAATGGTTGGTTGATCTAGATGATCTTTTATTACTCTAATCATTTCCCATGTTCATGTCTTCCCAAAAGATTTTAAGTTCGTTAAGGGCAGGGAAATACCAGATCCTTTTAACCCAAGTCACCTAGTCCAGACCTTTAACCAGAGGAACATTTAAATGATTGCTGAGTAATTGGTCCTTTTGAGTAGTTATCATGACCTCCCCTTGCATAACATCTCATGCTGTTTGCAGGGCAGTGCACAGGGGTCTTAAAGATTGTTAATAGAAGTGAAACATTAAATCTATATATGTAGTAGTTGTCTTCACATAGTAATTGGTGTTTTTATGACTACCTCATTATTTCTAATTTTCTCTAGCATGCTAGTCTTGTCTTCTCCTTTGGACATAGATTTCTTGCAAACAGGAACACTTCTTAGCCTCTTCCATGGTCTACTGCAGGTCCTTGGGCAAGTTACCTGAACTTTCTGTGGCTCAATTTTCATGGCTGTATTATGGGGTTAATAACAATACTTAACCTCATAGACTCATGAGGTAATGAGTCATGGGTGCAAAATGCCTGGCACAAAGGAATCACTCAGATGTGAGATATTTGTTACTATTGTTGTTGTTATTAACTGTGCACATGGTAGTTACTCAATAAATTATTATTCACCTCTGAGTTTGCTGTAGTAACTATATGAAGAAATTCAGATGCCTCTTGATCTTTTGTTAAAGCCTCTACATTTCAGGAGCTGGGGAGAAAGAACTGGTCAAAAATACAGAGAAGCTGAGTGGGAACCTACAATGTCTCAAAAGCCAAAGGACAAGACTTTGGGGGGACAAGAAGGTGTTAAAAGTCTTGCATAGATAACAAGAACAACAAAAAAAACACTTCCAACCTCATTAAAAAATGGGCAAACAACTTGAACAGACATTTCTCCAAGGAAAATGTACAAATGGCTAACAAAGACATGAAAAGATACTCAACATCACTCAACATTAGGGAAATGCAAATCAAAACCACAGTGAGATACCACCTCACACTCATTGGGATGGCTACTATAACAAAAAAAAAGGGTTGGTGAGGATGTGGAAAAATTGGAACACTTGTGCTCTGTTGATGAAAATGTAAAATGGTGCAGCCACAATGGAAAAAAGTATGGCGCTTCCTCAAAAAATTAAAAATAGAATTATCCTATGACCCAGTAATTCCACTTCTGGGTATACACCCAAAATATTGAAAGCAAGGTCTCGAAGAGGTATCTGTACACTCCTGTTCATAGTGGCATTATTCACACTAGCCAAAAAGTAGAAGCAACTCAAGCGTCCATTGATGGATGAATGGATAAACAAAATGTGGTATATTCATACAATGGAATATTATTCAGCTTTAAAAAGGAAGCAAATCTGACACATGTTACAGCATGGATAAACCTTGAGCTCATTATGCTAAATTAAGTAAGCCAGTCACAAAAAGACAAATACTGTAGGATTTCACTTATATGAGGTACCTAGAGTAGTCAAAATCACAGATATAGAAAGTGGAATGGTGATTGCCATGGGCTTGGGGAAGAGGAGAATGAGGAATTTTTGTTTAATGGGTATAGAGTTTCAGTTTTGCAAGATGAAAACAGTTCTGGAGATTGGTTGTACGACAATGTGAATATACTAAATACTATGGAATTATACACTTAAAAATAGTTAAGATGGTAAATTTTATGCATGTACATTTTATCACAATTAAAATTAAAAAAAAGAAATTTTAAGGGGCCGGCTTGGTGGCGCAAGGGGTTAAGTGCACGTGCTCCTATGCAGCGGCCCAGGGTTTGCCTGTTCAGATCCTGGGCGCACACCGATGCACTGCTTGTCGAGCCAGGCTGTGGCGACATCCCATATAAAGTAGAAGAAGATGGCACGAATGTTAGCTCAGGGCCAATCTTCCTCAGCAAAAAAAAAAAATAGGAGGATTGGTATCAGTGTTTAGCTCAAGGCTGATCTTCCTCACAAAAAAAAAAAATTAAGTCTTGCATAGACATGCAAGAATCATATCATTGTGGGTAAGGGCATGGAACTTGTTCAGAGTCTGAACCAATGTTTAAATTCTGGCTTCCCACTGATTCACTGTATGACCCTGGGAAATACACATAACCTCTTTGAGCAGCCTCAGTTTCCTTCTCTATAAAATGGGAATAATAATACCCTCCTTGCAGCATCTTTGATTTGATTAAATGAGGTAAGGTATTCAGTACAGAACAATACTTGGCCCCTAAAAGGGATTATTATTGTTCTTATTAAAACTGAGAGAAGTCTATTAAATTCGTCAGTCGGTCCTTGGTGATGATGACGAGGGTAACGTCAGTAAGGAGTTAGTGGTGGACTGAGTCCTATTCAGTAGTGAGAAAAATGAAGACAGTACTAAGGAAGTTGTTTCACCTCAGATAAATACAAGAACAATATCTGACCAAGGGCCTCATGAAAACTTCTCAGAATAGGAGCTCTCATCGCTCTCTCCTTGCTTTACCTTATTGTAGCTTCTTTCATATAACACTTATTAGGCATTGCCTCGTACCATTAATAAATATTTCCTTTTCAAAATCTACATAACAGGGAGAAAAACATTCAAGTATAAATATTCTTGGCCTTCCCCTTACCCACATAATGGGGACGACATGTCTGTGTCTCTTGGCCATCAGTGTTGGGTTTTTCGGGGTTAACGTTGAAGATGCACAACTAAAGCTACTCAGAGGAGAAAAATGTCTCCATCAACTGTCCAGAGGGAGGCAAGAGAAGCAAGGCAGGCCGGCATTTGCAGAGACAGATAAGAGCGATGTGGGGACACGCAGCTGCCATAACTGTGACTTTAAAGAACTAAAGAGAATTTCTTAAGTGTATTTATATTTACAAAACACACATGAATATATTATCATTGTTAAATTTTCAAACAATTCATTCAAGTAAAAAGCCCACCCTTGACCTCTTGGAGGATCTACCTCAATCCCACATTGCTGATAATCTAATGTATATCCTTCCAGACATCTTCCCATGTATTTAGTAATCTATCCATACAGAAATATTTAGTATAAGTTACATAAATATTATTACTCCATATATATCAATCTCTAATTTGTTTTTTTCTTACTTAATAAGTGATCATAGAGAATTTTCTCTATTATATGTAAAAATCTACTGCATTCGTTTTAATTGCTGCATTGTGTGTTAATGTGGAAATTCAATGCATTCCTAATCCATATTCAACAAGATTTTTAGATGAAACTTGACAAACTGATTATAAAATGTATCAAGAAGAAATAATTTACAAGAAAATCAGAGAAAGGAAAAAAACAGATGAACTTGATTTGTTAAATATCAAATGATCTTCTAAGGTTATAGAAATTGAAACCAAGTGGTATTACTGTAAGAATACACAAATTGATCAAAAAGCAGAACAGAGGTCAAGGGTAACACAATTTAATTCAGGGGACCTTTGCATAGAATAAAAGTGGCATTTCAAACCAGCGGGAAAAGTGGGTGTTGGGGCAATTATCTAGCCATTTGAAAAACAGCAAAATCCCTGCGTCATATTCTTACAGGTTCTCCTTGCTGCTTTAGGTCTAAGTCTATAATCAAAAGTAGAGAGGGAGAGACAAATGCAAGCTAGATATGGTCACGTGACACAATTCTAAACAATGAGATTTGGGGGAAGTCTGCTGGGAACTTCTAGGAAGAATGTCAGCTCTTATTCCTCTCTTCCTGCTGGGGATGCCGTTGTAGGGATGTCATGCCTGGGGCTGGTGGAGCTGTCCTGTGCCCGTCAGTAAGAGACCAAGAGAGTCACAGAGATGCAAGTCCTGCACACTCGCAGCTTTGACCGGCTGATCTAACCCTGCAACCATCACCCTACAGACTTTCAAACTGGGATACGCACCTGCCTTCGTTCTTTTAGCCTCCATTAACTGACTTGTCTGTTAGTTACAACAGAACGCATTTCTAATAGATGTAATAACATTGATCAGATTTAAGATCCTTCTTTAAGCCTCAGTAGGCTAGGATATGGCTTTTTAATTAATCCAGGGGTTTGGAGCACCTATTGAGATTAGTTTTTGGTTTTTCTCCTTGTTATACACTAAATTACATGAACAGATTTGCTTATCTTCAATTATCATTAATGTCCTGGATAAATTCTGGTTGTTTATTTTTTGTGTGTTTTGGTGAGGAAGATTAGCCCTGAGCTAACGTCTGTTGCCAATCCTCCTCTTTTTGCTGAGGAAGATTGGCCCTGGGCTAACATCCATGTCCATCTTCCTCTACTTTATATGTGGGACGCCTGCCACAGCATGACTTGATAAGTCGCGTGTAGGTCTGCACCCAGGATCTGAACCTGGGAAACCCAGGCCGCCAAAGTGGAGCACAAGAACTTAACCACTATGTCACCAGGCTGGCCCCTGGTTGTTTATTTTTAATTCACCTTTAGGTTTGAGTTAACATGGTACTTTTATCTTCATATTTATAGGTAAAAATATCCCATGATTTTCTATTCTACTTTTGTTATCCAGGTTATAACAGCCTTGTAAAATCAGTTGAATAGCTTTCCATCTCTTTCCATGCCCTGCTAACTCAAGAACTAAATATGTTTTACTGAATAGTTCTATGATATCATTTCCCACTTTGCTGTCTCTTCAAGACATGTCAGTGAAGAACTATACTGCTCTTTAAGACTTTTGATGATGGATTTCTATTACTTTTGGATGCAACAAGATGCAGAAAAGAGCCTCAGAAGTAGCCAGCAGACTCTCGTGCATCAGGGCTAAACTTGTCTAAAACAATATTTAAGTGGTATCAAAACTTGTATCCTAAAACTTATAAAAATTGTATTCCAGTTTGAATTTTATTTGTCTTCCTTTGTTCACATTGCTAGCAATGTGCTCATGGATGTGGCAGGTGCTTGAATTCTTGTCAAGAGAACTTATGAAATGGACTCTCAGCAAACAGTGCTGAGACAACCCCTTGCAATTTGACAGTCAGAAGCTCATCAAAGCACATATTCCTAGCATAGTATTTATTCAATAAACAGTAGTTAAGTTCTGACCATGGGCTAGACACTGTGCTAATGACTGGGGATACAAAGTTCAGACTCAATAAGTCTAATATTCTGGAAGAGACAGAAAAAGTTAACCGTCAATTACAGAACAGAGTGGTAAGTGTTCTAATGGAAGTGTTGTATTTGCAAAGAGCCATAGGCATGGGGGAGGGCATGGTAAAATGTAGAGACATCATCAATCATTGGTACTTTAAGACTGATAGAGGGATATGGAAAGACATTAAAGAATTGGACAATGGGAGGAGGGCCAGAGATGTGCAAGCCATTTGGAAGCAAAAGCTAATTCAAAGAGTTGGCAAAATTGGACTTTTTATAAGAATAAGAAATGAATAAGAAATACGAGCTAAGGGGCCGGCCCCATGGCTTAGCGATTAAGGGCGCCCGCTCCGCTACTGGTGGCCCGGGTTCGGATCCTGGGCGCGCACCGACGCACAGCTTGTCCGGCCATGCCGAGGCCACATCCCACATACAGCAACTAGAAGGATGTGCAACTATGACATACAACTATCTACTGGGGCTTTGGGGGGAAAAAAAGGAGGAGGATTGGCAATAGATGTTAGCTCAGAGCCGGTCATCCTCAGCAAAAAGAGGAGGATTAGCATGGATGTTAGTTCAGGGCTGATCTGCCTCACAAAAAAATAAATAAATAAATAAAAATTAAAAAAAAAAAAAAGAAATACGAGCTAGGAACAAGATCAAGTTTCCCTCCTTACAACGGGTCTAGCAATGAGAGATGGGAAAGTTACACCAGGCCTTGAATGTTTCTGCTAAAACTTGGAGCTCAGAATACAATTGTTAAATTTCTTAACACAGGAAGGAAAAGAGACCTCACTGTGTCCAGTTTCCTTATCTGTGAAATTAAGATAATCCTAATACCACCTCATAAAACTGTGCTGAGGATTAATTGCTTTAATTTATATAATATGCTGAGGATGGTACCTGGCCGTTAGTAAGTGCTCCTTACATGTCAGCTCTTCTATTTGAATCTGGTTAGAAGATTATTCCCTGATGTTCTAGGTCTGTGGGCAGGAAGATGTGGGGGTTCCAAGAGAGCTGTCCAGGAGTCTCTTCTGTGCCAGCTCAACCACTGCACAAGGGAGAGTAGAAATAGCCATTCACTGGGATGATGGGGCCAAGTGAGTCACAGCAAATATCCTGGAGTTCTAGACAGAGCCATTTCTACTCGGCACACACCCCAGCTGTCTATGAGGACACTCCTTCCCATACCGGTTTCCTGTTTCCGCCTTATGTTCAGGGGATAAAGGTTTCCACCAGAGTAACACAGGTACCTTGGCAGGCAACCAGAAGAATCCTCTGCTCTGGGAAGATTGGAAGATTTGTTGCGCTTGCCTGAGCCAAGCCACCAGGCCAGTGAAGAATTCCAGCCTTCAAATCCAGTCTGACAATTTACATTTAGTTTCCTTTTCACTTGCTGCATCAAGCTCATTGTGATTTCTGCATCCTCCAGTTCATTATGCAATCCCTGATGGTGAAATAAAATGAAATGTAGTTGTACGTTTTAATTATGTAGGACATTTTGCTTTTGGTTGTTTCACTTTAAAGACGATCCAAAATCTGCTTCAGAGACAGGAAACTCACATGGAACTCCGACTATAAGACACGCCCACATGTGTTAGCAGAGGGGTGGGGGCTGATGCTTATTCAGCAACTGGTGTACGTGTGTTGCCCATTTAATTCTCTTCTCAACCCCAGGCCTGGCTCAATCTACCCTAAGAGTGGTTGTGAAAATTAAATAAGTGCAGCTCAGAAAACAGCTGGGTATCCGAGGGGAAGAGTAAATCCAGGCTTGGTGGGGCCTGGCATCTGTGTCTGAGACGGCCTATCTGGAGTCTCCAGCAGCAGGGGGAGGCCTGGCAGCAAATCGGGGGAGACATTGGGTGGGCAGCCCCTGTGTGTCCCTGGGCCACCAACCTGTTAATGAGAGCATTCCAAGTGTGGCAGGGGGCACAGAGTGTAGGAGCCTCTGGTTGTGTGTCCGTAGTGGAGGAGGAGTGCAGTTAGCAAGAGTGAGGCAGGACTCTCAGCCCAGGCCTAGTTCCAACTGGATCCTGAGGTGACCAGGAGGAAACTGAGGAATGAGTCTCATCAAAGGCCTGTGACAAGACATCCAGGATGTGGGAAAGGGAAAAAGAAGAGAGAAGAGTTTGAAACCAGGGCACATAGGCCTCAGCCGCATATTCTGCCTCTTCACACCAGGTTGGAGGCCTGAAGGTAGATTCACTACATCACCAGCTGCTGGCCTGTGGTTATGGGGAAACCTCAGCCTGGGCAGAATCAGCCTCGGGCGCTGAGTGAGGATGAGGGTGAGACAGCAGGTGGAAGACTGGGGGAGACAGACTCTTCCCTCCCACTGAATATAGGTTTTTCCATGTGGTTCCGAAGTTTCATGGGAACTCTCTACGTTGCCGAGTAAAACTTCTCCAGTGAAATTGGGATTTTGGTGAGATTACCACTCATTTTATTATTGTGGAGAGTATTGTTTTTGAAACAAGTTCTTTCTCCTTTCCTGTGTCTTCATTACCTCCCATCCTCATCCTTGTCCAGTGGACTTTACTCCAGTATAATCTCACTCCACACTCACTAGCAAAGGTCAGGAAAAATATCATATTTGTTATTTTGATATTTAAATAGAACAACCAATAAAGATAGAGATAATGTTATTATAAACCCGTAATATTCATCCTCAGTTAGCCACCCAAATAGGTACTTTCAAATGTTATCAACATCAGCAGTTTTCAAATGCTTTAGTCTCAGGACCTACGGATACTCTTAAAAATTATTGAGACCCCCAAAGAGATGGTCTTTATGGAAGTTATATTTATTGATATTTACCACATTGGTAATAAAAACTGAGAATGTTTTAAATATTTATTCTTCTAAAAATAACAAAAATAAACTCATTACATCTTAACACAAAAAATTAATATTATTTTTCTCGTGTGAGGAAGATTAGCCCTGAGCTAACATCTGTTGCCAATCCTCCTCTTTTCTGCTGAGGAAGATTGGCCCTGAGTTGACATCTGTGCCCATCTTCCTTCTCCTTGTATGTGGGATGCCGCCACACCATGGCTTGACGAGCGGTGTGCAGGTCCACACCCAGGATCCGAACCCACAAACCCCGGGCTGCTAAAGCTGAGTGTGGGAACCTAACCACTATACCACTGGGCTGGCCCCCAAAAACCTATTTATATGAAAAATAACTAAATTTTCCAAAACAAAAAAATTTAATGAAAATGTTTTAAAGTTTTGCAAATCTCTTGAATGTCTGGCTTAACAGAAGACAGCTGGGTTCTCATATCTGCTCTGCATTCAACCCACTGTAATATGTTGTTTTGTTTCAAGTTTTTAAAGGAAATCCAGTCTCACAGAGACATGTAGTTACAAAATGGAGGACCTTGAAGTCCTCTGAAAGCATCTGGGAACCCCAGGGACCCTCAGGCCACACATTGAGAACCACTCATATACATCATCATTATACAAGGTTGAAAGGATACTTACTGCCCACAGTGAGTGTGAATTTCTGTTCATCTTCTACCTATTTTCCAATTCTGCTTCTTTTCACTATAATTTAGAAAACCAAGAAGTATGGGAAAACATTATACTCTTGTGGTTCATGTTGTTCAGGATTATCAGCTAAAAGATTTGGATAAGAATAAGTATACATGCACAGCTTTGATTTTTATTTAGTAACCTTCTTTTATTGTGAAATATAACAATCATACAGAAAAATGTACAAAAGATAAGTATAAATTTAATTAATAATTAAGGTAAATACTCATGTAACCACCAACCAATAAAAATGATCAAATTTTGCCACATTCTGGAAGCCTCACCACCATCACCATCCCGTGTGCCCCTTCTCCTTCTCTCCCCACTAGAGGTAACTGCTGTCCTGAATTTTATGCTAATCACTTCCTCACTTTCCTTTATAATTTTACCCTAAATCATACCGTCTAGTTTTGACTGTTTCTACACTTTATATAAATGGAAGGTGTATTCTTTTGAGCTTAATTTCTTTTACTCTCCATTATGTTTGTAAGAGTTATCCCTGTTTGTGCAAATAGTTGTAGTTCTTCATTTCTGTTGTTATTTATAATCCTATTATATGCATGGACTACAATATATTTATCCATACAACTTTTAAGGAATATTTGGGATGTTTCTAGTTTGGGACTATTATAACTAGTGCTGCAATGAATATTCCTGTACATATATACTGAGACATAGCTGCACAATTTTTTTCCAGGGTAATTCCTAAGAATATAGTTACTGAGTCATAGGCTATGCATGTTTTCAGCTTTGCTAGACAAAGCCTTAATGTTTTCCACAGTGGTTGGACAAATTTACACACCCAACAGGAGTGAGTGAGAGTCCTTGTTGCTCCATATCATCATCACACATGATATTTTCAGTCTTTTAATTTTTTTAATTGCATCCAATGTATTTGTTTATCCAAAAATCTGAAAAATCAACAAAAAACTTTTAGACATAGTGTTTACAAAGTTCCCCAGACACAAAATCAAAATTAGTAACTTTCATATATGTGTGTGTGAAATGAAAAGTTAGCCCCTTCAAAATTAGAAAATGCAATGAAAAAATCATTTCATTCATAATTATAATAACAATAATAAAGTATAAAATATGTTTGGAATAAATCTCAGAAAGAATGTGCAAGACACACACTCAAGCCAACAGTAAAACTTTATTAAAAGACATTTTTGAGACAGCCCAATAAAATGGCAAGATTCACCATTTTTCTTCATGAAGTGATTAATAAATATTTGCTAAATATTTATTCGATACATGAATGTGTGTGTCTCAGGGGAAGGCTGGCCTAGGCAGCCTCCTATTGCAGAGTCTGGTCGCCCTTGTTAATGATGCGGCCAGCCCACCACGTGCTTAAATGTCTCTTGCTCACTGACAAAAAAACAAGTGGGAGAAGCTGTTTGATCCTCATTGGTGATCAAGGTGAAAACAATCAGTCCGAATTTAAGGGAAAAACTATGTAATATTTTTCGCTGGTTTCTGGCCATCTTATTTGAATCAAAAATTTAATTATGGGCTCGTACTTAGAGGCCAAGGAAAAGATGAAGTTGACCTTGAGCTGTCAATGCTGCTTTAAAAAAAAATTAAAGTCCATACGTTATTCATATTTCCTTAGTTTTTACCTGATGTTCTTTTTCTGTTCTGAGATCACATTCAGAAGGCCACAGTACATTTAATTGTCTTGTCTTCTTAGGCTCCTCTTGGCTGTGACAATTTCTCAGTAGTAGACTTTTTATGTTATTGTCAATGTTATCATTTTTAAATGTCATTTTCCAATTTTTGGTTACTAGTATAAAAAGAGGAAATGATTTCTAATATAGACCTTGCGCTCAGTGACCTTGCCAAATTTATTTTTTAAATCTAATAATTTATCTATAGTTCTTTTGTATTTTGCATGTACACAATTACATCATCTGTAGATAGTGAAAAAAATATCTGAGATAGTCAGCAAGAGATTTGAACAGACCCCTCACAAAGAAAACATCCAAATGGCCAATAAACATATGAAAATGTGCTGAACTTTATTAATAATCAGGGAATACAAGTTTAAACTAGAATGAGATATCACTATACACCACTGGAATGGCCATAATTAAAAAGACCGGCAGGGCCGACCCTGTGGCTTAGCAGTGAAGGGGGCGCACTCTGCTACTGGCAGCCGGGTTCGGATCCCGGGCGAGCACTGACGCACCGCTTCTCAGGCCATGATGAGGCCGCGTCCCACACACAGCTAGAAGGATGCGCAACTATGACATACAACTATCTACTGGGGCTTTGGGGAAAAAAAAGGAGAAGGATTGGCGATAGATGTTAGCTCAGAGCCGGTCTTCCTCAGCAAAAAGAGGAGGATTAGCATGGATGTTAACTCAGGGCTGATCTTCCTCACAAAAAAAAAAAAAAAAGACCAGCAATACCAAGTGTTGACAAGAGTGTCATTTAATGGTAACTCCCGTTGGCTGACAGTGAGAATGGAAATTGGTACAAGCATTTGGGAAATCGTTTGATGTATCTACTAAATCTGGACATATGCATATTCTATGACCCAGTTACGTCATCCTAGGCATATACCCAACAGGGGTATGTAGAAATGTACACCAAAAGATACATACTAGGATTTTCATAGCAGAATTAATTATAATGCCAAAAAATCAGGAGGAAAAAAAAATCCCAAATGTTCATCAGGTGTGAAAAAGCTGAAACTGTGGCATTTCTAAATGGATATGACACATTAGTGCAAGCTACGTACAACATGGATGAATCTCATGGACATATTAGTGAGGGAAAGAATGCATTTACACAAAGTTCAAAAACAGGCAGAATATATGGTCTTAAAAGGCAGTCCTGATGTTGGGGGAGGAGAGTAGTGATGGGGGAGGGAGGGAATAATGATTGGGAGGTTTGTTCTGTTGGTAGTGTTTACATCTTCACTTAGTTTGTGGTTACAAAGATAGGCATAAGTTTTTATTTTATAATAATTTGTTAAGCTGTATACTTAAGATTTGTGCATGATTCCCTATGTTTATTATATACACTTTTTTTCAAAAGGAGGAATAGGGAATTCTTCCTTTTATCAAATTAAGAGAGCATCAAAATATTCTCTTAATATAGACTTTGCTGCCCCTTCCAAGCTCTCTCTGAAAGACTTTTTTTGGCTTAATTTCTGTTTTGCCACTGCTCATGAACTTTTTGATAATCTTCACCTTGTCTAATTTATCATTTTTGTAGGGCCCTTCTCCTTGAAGAAATAGTTGAAGAGATGAGGAGGAGAAGACAACTGTAATTTTGATTCTAGATACATAATTGTCTGGCACAGAGAACTGTACTGAACAAGAAGAGGAGGAACCTCTTCTAGTCTGTGAGGTTTATCGGAAAGCAGCTCCAAGCTCAAACGGTGATTTCAATTGGCTACAAACGTCATCCTAGTTTTACTTTCTGAATGTCACTCCGCCTCTGAAAAGCCTCATTAACCAGAAGAAACTGGTACAGGAACCGGAAGTAGCTCTCTGCACCACAGAAAGTTGGTCGCAGAGGACGCGACCAAAAACAATCTCCACAGAGGGGTGAAGTGAAAAAGGGCTTCAAATAACAAAGGAAAAGGTGCCAGGAAAGGACCCCGGGCATTAATCCTTGCAATGCAGGTACACATCAGGCAGGTGAAGAGAGAGATTTCCCTGGGAGAGACAGGGTTATGTGAATTTTCCTGGTTTTGTGATAAAACTCTAATAAATTAGGGGAAATGAAACAAAATAAGAGATAGTGTCTGACAAAGGAAGAGATTTTTAATCCATTCATACGTGGGCTTCTGCAGTGATTATCGCCAGACCCTCAGGAGAAGGCGTAGAGGAGAAACTTCATCAAGGTGACTGGAAGAGACATGTTAGAAAGCACCCCTGAAGACAAGAGCAAGAACTGGGAAGAGGACAAAGGGAAGAAACCAGGAACAAGTATCCTCTTTTTATTATTCTGCATCCATCCCCTTTCTTCCAAGGGGAGAAGGGGCCCTATTCTTGGCCCCTTCTAGAGGGGCCCTATTCTTGGCCCCTTCTAGAGGGGCCCTATTCGTGGCCTCTATTTTCAACCTCCACAGCCATGAGAGCGTCTGCGCAATACAAACGCTACACTGTGGCCATCAAGGGCCTCCACAGGACACCTCAAGCTGATTTTTCCACTCTCAGTCCCCTTGACTCCTAACACGTAGACTGTCCACGATTTGAAGCTTTTCTATTTGCTCCTTGCAAGTGTGTCCATTCTTTTCACTCTGTTCTTGCTGGTCCCATGGTAGCCGTTAACCACATGTGGCCCGTTGAGCACTTGACTACTCCGAAGAGCTGTACTATGAATGTAAAAATATGCATCACATTTTGAAGACAGTATGAAAAAGAAGAATATCTCATTAATATTTTTATATTGATTACATGTTGAAATGTAATATTTGGATATATTATGTTAAATAAAATATACTGTTAAAATTAACTTCACTTGTTTCTTTTTACTCTTTTAATGTGGCTACTAGAAAATTTTAAATTGCTTATGTGGCCTGCATTATATTTCTATTGGAAAGCGCTGATCTAGAATGCCCTCCACCATGTCACCTTCACTACAGTCTCCTCTGCCTGTGGAGCTCACACCACTTCTTTAGGCACACTGCCCACACTAAGTGCATTGAATGCCTCCTTATCCTCCGATCAGCTGTAATTCTTTTTCCTTTGAGAGTCACCATCGCCACCATGGTTGGCACCACGTACCTATCTGAAGGGGCTGGCTTGGTCTACTTCACATTCTAACTGTGGTATACAGGAAAAAGCACAGGTTCGAAGGCCGTCCACACACCTTATTAGCTGTGTGTATCTTGGGCACATTACTTAGCCTCTCTGAACCTCAGTCTCCTCCTCTATAAAATGAAGAGGATAATAACCCATCTTAAATGTTTACTATGAGGATTATTCAGAGATAGGCACATAGTAAACACTCAACATATGGTAACTAATACTACCGTTACTACTGCCACCGCTATTATTTTTATTCCGTTAGATTATGAACTCTCTCAGCATGGAGGATCAGAGGTCACTGGATGTGGGGAGGGTGAGGAGGTGTCTGTCACACCTGGAGAGGTCAGCTCTACACGAGTGTGCAAGTCATCCCAGAGGGCCAGGCCCCCATGACCAGACTCCTGGGAAGACCTCCGTCCCCCGAGTGCACTGGACCATCTCTAGTCTAACTGACCTCTGTGACTCCTTGCATTGGCCTTTTTGCTGAGTCGTGGATCATTCAGTCTAATCCAAGGATCCTTTTCAAAGAGAAAAACCCCGAGGAATTATTCAATGGCTGACTTTACTGGGCATCTGAAAGCGGAACAGCTGAGAGATGCCTTTGCTTTGTTTAAAACTCCTTGTGCAGAACCCATGAGATGGCTGAGGGTCTGTTCAGAGCTGGCGTGCAAAGGTCAAGAGGCCAGAGGGAATGAAACCCACGGAAGAAGCAGAATAACCAGAAAGACTGGCCCTTATTCGTTCTTTTTTTAGTTTAGATTAATCTATAGAAAGAATACATTCACTGGTGGAAAATTGGAAAACCACACAAAGAAAATAGAAAAAAAACACCCTTAGTTTTGCAAGTCAAATGTAATCACTATTAAAATGCTGGCATATTTCCTGTTATTATGTTTTTCCTCCACATATTTTTACATAGCTGCCTTGTATGTATAATTTTACGTTCTCCTTTTGAATATAACTGGGTGCTTTTTATTTTCTAATAATATATATTTATTATAGAAAAATTTTTAAATGTGAATAAAGCAAAAGAAAGGTGAAAAATTTAGTAACACATTAAATTCTTTCAAAGTGAGCTAAATTATGAAAATGTCTAATAATCCTATCTCCCAGATGTCTTTTTATCATGGGGAAGTAACTCAAGCAGAAACAGTTCTAAAGGTACAAAGTGAAAAGGGAAAAAATTTTCCTCCTTGCTGCGTCATCACTCCTGTCAGCATTCTTTCCTAGGGTAACTACTAATAATAGATGAGCGAATGTGCCCAGAGAAAATAATTATATGCATGTATCAACATACATGTGTATATTTTTCTATCAACTTATAAAACAAATGATAATACCACATCCATTATTATGTGTATTGCTCTTTTCATTAAATATGTCTGGGATATAGGTCCATATCAGCTGATCTTCCTTTTTAATGGCTATACAGTATTCCATTTTTTCTGTACCATACTATTACTTAACTGATTCCCTACTGATGGATATTTAATTTGCCTTTTTTACTATGACAGTACTACAATGAACACTCATAAATGTTCATATAACATAAATTTATGATATGTATACACACACATATACATACATATACACATACTTCAGCGGGAATGTCCATAGGTAAATTCCTATGAGTGGTATTGCAAATTAAAGGACAATTGCATTGTTTGAAATGTTAATTTTTGAGACATATTGCCAATTTCCGTGTGGTCTTTCCCTGCAAGCTAGTTTGGGCTCTCCCACAGCATGACAGGTGCAGTGCAATTGGTCCACTACATGGTGATGGACAGCTTCAAGAGCAAGATTTCCAGCTAACAGGGTAAACATTGCATTATCTTTCTTGACCCAGCCTCAGAAATTACACAACATTGCTTCTACCACAGAATTCTGCCCTGATTAAAGAGGAGGGACTCAGACCCCAGCTCTTGATGGGTAGAGAGTCAGAGCCACACTGCAGATTATCACAAGGGATGGGGGATACTGTTCTGGCCATTTTTGAAAAAACAGTCTTCCCCACTCTCTAAAAAGTTTGCATAAATTTATACTTCCACTGAGTGTATATTAGAATACCATTTCTCCACGCCCTTTGCAAATCTTTTAGTGAAAAGTGGTTATCTTGTTATTAGTATGATTTACATTTCTTAGTAACAGTGAGCAGATTTTCATATCTTCATTGGCCCTTATATTTCTTTTCCTGGTGTCTGGCTATTTTAAAGTTTTCTGTTAACTTTAGGGGCTTTTTCTACACGAAGAAAATTATCCCTTTCTCGTTGTGTATGCTAAGTTTTTGGTATGGTTCTTCCTCTGACTTTATTTATCTTTTTGCTGTAGGTGAAATTTATAACTCAGTTATAGTCATTTTTATCAATATTTTCTATTATAGTTCCAGGGTTTTATATCTTGTTGTTATGAGAGGTTCGGGGATTTGATCAGAGATGTAAAAGAAACTTTCCAGTCCAAACAAATGGACTGAAGGTATATTTTATTATATAGAGGAGAGTAAAGGCGATAGTCTGCAAACAGATCCGAATAGGTCAAATATTAAGAGGGAAAAACATCTGCTCGACTGGAAAGGGAAAACATCCACATCGACTGAGATAGCAGCAGATTTGAATAGATGATATAAAGAGAGGGAAAAACATCAGATCTATTGGAAAGGGAAACATCCACATTGATTGAAGGGAAATGACACAAATCAACTGGAAAGAGAAACACCAGGTTGACGGAAAAGAGAACACATCAGATCAGTTACAACATCCATGCCCCTCTGCCGGGGAGAGTCCCTTCAATTGACACGGCTGGGCGGGAATCCAATCATCAGAGGTCCAGAGCAGGGCGTCCCCTCCACAGGTGAGACTCCCACCAGGCCTCAATCTCCAGCATTTATATAGCATCAGCAGTTTCCAGAGTAAACAGTTACAAAGTTTACAGAGCAAGCATTCAGTGTTCCCATGTACAAATGGTTATCAGTGGCGTACGTGCACTGAGCCTCCTGGCTATTATCCCAGCCCAGCAGTTGTGTACGTGCATTGTTTTCCCTGGTTATCGTCCTAGCTCCGCACAGATGGCCAGTCTGTCCCAAGCTACGATGCCCAAAGGACCTTGAGATGTTACAAATTGCAACTCTCTCCGTGGGAGAAAAGCTAGTTGCCACCACACGGAAAGCAGCTTTATATTTCTTTGTGTGCTGGTGGCTGTAGGTTAATGGAACGGCCAAACATGGCTGTATTCATGTCAAGATACTTGTTGAGAAAAGTCTTACTTACTCCAATATTATTTTTAAAAGACGCAAATTTTCTTCAAGATTTTGGTCACTTTACCTTATACTCTGCTCCATACAGTGTGATATGGACTATATAATACCAAACCATCCTCAATTTCCCAAAAATAACCCACCTTGGTCAATATATACTATTTTTTTTGTGCTGTTTGATTCTAGTTACTCACAGTTTTTCCCAGATTGAAGCTTTTTTCCAGTGCCAGATTTCCCCAAAACTTCTCATTTCTTGTGACTAAAACTAATTCAGCAAAAGTGAGAGTTTTCTTGTATTTCTAAGTATTTCTTACACATATTACTTCACTTCTGAATTTGTCTAATTCTGATTTATGTTGTTTTATATCATTTCTTAATATTTTTAAACTCCTTTGGGAACACTACGTTAAAATTTTAGTCTGTATTGTGTTGAATATAGTCCTGGTATATTTTCATTATCTGTAGAGATATTATTCCGCTCTTTACTCGCCTTTTTCCAATAATAACTTTGTATGAGACTTAACCCTAATACTATGCTGTTGTTTGATTTTATAGGAGCTTATTTTTCCTGACTTCTAGAAGTGGTCAGTGGTTCTTCTAATTTCACGGAGCTCCCTCTTCTGTTGCTTTGGTGAATTGTTCAAAAACATGGTAGTTTGCTTTCTGAGTTGTCCACCCTACACTGGTCTGGCCTTTTTTGCTTGTCTCCATTGTTTCTATCCTGCTCAAATTTGATTCTACTTCTAGTAGTTTCTCCTCAGCATAGGACTCTTTCCCAAAAGGGAGCTGTGCCCGATTGGTTTGAAAATTACTCATATCCTACGCTATTTCAGTGCCTTTCAGAACTTACTGTGGCCCCTCACACTCACCAGCTATTGCTCTGGGCAAAATCCCTTCCAGGTTCAGCTGCTGTTCTCCAACTAGCCTGGAAGGCTGTTCAGTAAACACCTCTCAGCTATTCTGGGGTTCTCAGGTCCATCGCCTTCCTCTGCTTTCTCCCACACGGACGATACTACCAGGCAGGTCTTGTGGCAATGGGTGGTTTGTCCCCATCTGTTTGCATTTTGTGGTTCTGTTACCCACTTTTTACGTTACATGGGGTTTTGGTTTTTTCTAGTTGCAGTGTCTGTTCTTGTGTAGGGACTCAGGGAAATTCAAAACTACACTGCCACCACTGCCGCCTTCCCAGAGTCTCGTCCCCGTGTTCGTGGATTGTTTGCTGCATCTTCTCAACTCTCAATACTCTTCACTCATGTGAATGAACGGCGCTGCTCTCTCCCACTCCCCCAGTCTAGAAGGAAAGATAAATTGCTTCCTCTCCACCCCGTGTAGGAGGCATTGTATCAGCGCAGTTCAAGCACGAGTAGTTTGTTAGGACACCTCAGATGTCACCAATAGATAGGCCCTTCTGGGGAGAGCTGATTACATACAGCCAGTGAAGAAGAAGGACTAGGAATGGAGGGACATTTGGGAGATAGGTTGAGCATATTGTAAAGATCAGAAGACAGGAAATCTATTGACGAGGGGAAACCTGGAGCTCAGGGTTGCTCCAGGTCCATAAATCCACATTTACCCAGACACTCCCAGCCTCTGCTTCGATTTGGTACAATGGAAGTAATGTCCCTCAACATGAAGCATATATTGAAATTATCGTAACCCATAGAACCAAGAGAACTGATGCAGCTATCTGTAAAATGATGGAGAATTTCCTCAAGCATTTGAATCTGGCGTTGTCAGGAAATGAGAGATTTCACATAAATAAAGTTTATCCTTCTCCACCACTATCCTCTTGGTCTAACATATGGGTAAGTCTCCTAACTGTTCTGCCTGCGGCCATCTGCCCTCCCTCCATTACTTATTGCTTAGTGTAGAGAGAGTCTTTTTTACCCAAAACATAATCAAGTTACTCCACTCCAGTCTAAAACCCTTTCATTGCCTCTACAGCTCTTAGGAAAAAAAAAACTTCTTCACATGGCTTCACAATCCCTGTGCTCTCTGGCTCCCACCTGCCCTCTGGCCTCATCTCAGACCACTCTCTGACCACTCTCTGACTTCAAGGTCACAACGGCCTTCGGTGCTCTCCTCTGCCCTTACCATGCATCCTCCCACCCCAGGGTCTTTGCACATGCACTCCCATCTGATCTTCCTTCTTATTCCAGCTCCAGTGTCACTACCTGAGGGCATTCTTCTCTGACCTCTGCTGCTACATTATGTCCTTGTAGCACAGGAACCCACAGAACCATGAACCTCTCCTCTGTACCACTTGTCAATGTTGCATTTTACCTTTGTGTATTTCTTTAATTAATGCTCTTCTCTCCTACTCAACTGTATGATCCATGAGAGCGAGGATTACAATCTGTAGCAGCTCATGCTATAGTTCCTTGCACACAGTGGGGATTCAGTAAATTCAGGTTGAAAGATAATGCAAGGTTTTCTGAAAACTAAAAATAGTTACTTTAAATATAATTATTATAACTTATTTTTGTTTTGAAATCTTTAAAAATGTATGACTTGTCTCCCCGCCTATACGAATAGGATGTAAAAATCAATTTTACTTTTTACTGATTCCCCTCTCATGAAAATCAGTTACTACACTCTAATAAAAAATGGCCTCAGGACTACTGAGATAGGACCATTTGTCTCAACAGTAACATCCCCTGATTGCTTGATTTCTTTTTCTACCATTTTCCTTCTAGACCTCCTGGTAATATGTGATATCTATTTGCACGGGAATGGAAAATCAGACATTTAGATTTGTTAGAAATATGTACAAAATAAGCATACATTAGCCCTCAATAATGGTCACACAGCCCTCCTATAAAGGGGACCACGAGCTTTTGTGCATGGCCTGTGTAACACTCATTTTGCCTGCTTACCGATATTGCTTAATCCCTAGTTTTCATTTATCTTCTAGATAGTTGAGATTGCCAGACAAAGCAATAAATAAGGCTGATAAAGCTGTGTGATGTCTTGCTGTATATGGTTAAGGCCCTGCAAAAAGATACAGATTAATTTAGTTGAACATTATTCTATTTTAGATACAAAAAAGTAGGTGCCTTTTTAAAATCATAAACTGCGTATATTTATTGTTTTGTGATAGTGCAATCGGGAATTAAATCTAATTCTTATGAAAAAGAAAATTCTCATACAAAGACCCCCCCCAAAAAAAAAAAAATCTCGTAATGCTAAAACAGAAAAATAAAAAATACTTTGCCAAATGAAAGAACCCTGTAACAGTAGAGTCCTAAATGATCTGGCTTACTTTTTCCTTTGGTATTGAACAATTCACTGAAACTTTACAAAACATTAGAAATCCTCAGAGTTTGTTTATCTTTTTCCCTAATATATACAAAATAAAATAGGAGCTTAAAGAAAAAGAGTTTTCGAGACTGCTAATAATTTCAACGACATAGGAAAACAGAAAGGGAGAACTGAAAGTGGGAAATTCCTCTGAACTAGAAAGAGAGGAGGACCGTCCCGTATAAATAGCCCACACTCATGGAGGAAGGACACTCTCACTCAAGCTCTTGAAGCCTCTACTCCAGCATCGAGGTGGTAGAAGGCAACGCTGTTCCTGTTTTCATCATGACCAACAGGTGTATCCTCCAGATGGCTCTCCTGCTGTGTTTCTGCACCGTGGCTCTTTCCAGGAACTACAACTTGCTTCGGTCCCAACTAAGCAGCAGCAATTCGGCATGTCAGAATCTCCTGCGGCAGTTGAATGGGACCTATTGCCGCGAGGACAGAATGAACTTCGAGGTCCCCGAGGAGATTGAGCAACCACAGCAGTTGCAGAAGGAGGACGCCGTGTTGGTCATCTATGAGATGCACCGGCAGACCTTAGGTATTTTCAGAAGAAATTTCGCTAGCACTGGCTGGAATGAGACCGTCGTCGAGAGGCTCCATGTGGAAGTCCACCTGCAGATGGACCGTCTGGAGACAAACGTGGCTGAAATAACGGAGAAGGAAAACTTCACCTGGGAAAACACGCCCGTTCCGCACGTGAGGAAATATTACGCACGGATCGTGCAGTACCTGAAGGCCAAGATGTACAGCCGCTGTGCCTGGACAACAGTCCAAGCGGAAATCCTCAGGAACTTTTCCTTCCTTACCGGACTCCTAGATTACCTCCAAAACTGAAGGTCTCCCGGCCTGTGCCTCTGAGAACGGACAATGCTGACGGTGATTTCAGGCGTTCTTCCACCAGCAGAGGCGCTTTCAGTGACTGACAGCTAATGCACTGCGTTTGAAAGGACAGTTAAAGACTCGAAAATTTTTTACTAACTTATGAATTAATTAATTTATTTATTTAAACCATTACCTTGGAAAATAAATTATTTGTGAAACAAAAGTCAACATGGCCGTTTTAATTTCAACTTGATTTATATAACCACCCATGTTAAAAATTACAGAGTATTTATTAGATGTTCTTTGTAAAATGTGCCTGCAAAGTAGTATTGTTTCTGGCCCCTGCCTTCAAGGAATTTAAAATCCAAGGAAGCCACGTGGAATATACAAGGTAAGAGATGATAAGGGGACCTGAAACTTAGAATAAATGCAGCCTGAGCCACAGTAAAATGGAAGAGACAGGCAGGAGGCTCTGGAACTAGAACAACGGGCGCCTGCTGCTTCTACTCTGTGCCCCACACTCTCTGGCCCTAAAGTTAGAATTTGGGTGACGTCAGCATCATGGCGGAGTGAGCTTTCCCGTGAATTCTTCCCCCACAAAATACAACAAAAGTAACAGCCACAGACCAACAACGGAATCCCAGACAGTCAAAAGCTGGAGCGGAGGGATCCACACTGCCGCACATCTGAGAGCAGAACGTGCTGGGCCCCCGGAGGAAGTGGGGAGAGGTAAGGAGAACTCCGCTCCCTCCCCATCAGATCAGCGATCCGGTCCCCGCGGCTCCCAGAGAGGGGGGAGGGGCGGCCCTCGGCGGGAAACTGTAGCTCTTCGGGCTCTCTCAGCCAGTGGGAAACTCCCGCACAGAGGGCTCAGAGAAGCCACAGGGCTACCATCAACATCTGAGCAACCCAGAGAGCGGATAAAGAGGGGCAAACGAGAAGCCTCCCACGTCAGGGACCCAGAGGGCAAAAGAGAGAGCTCCCCCCTCCCCGCAACCCGGAGTCTGCAGCTCGACCAGATCTAGCGGTCCAAGGCAGACCTGAATAAACTGGACTGGACCCGTGGATCGCAGTGGGGAAAAGAAACAAAACAAAACAAAACAAAACTGCGGATCGCAGCAGAAAAACTGGGGCAGAGCGCAGGGGGCTTAGACTACACAGCCCTTTACCACCACACAGTGGCGGCAGGTGGAAATTGCAACCAGAGACTTCCAGGATGAGGAAAATCAAAACCAACACAGGAACCACAATGCAAAAATATATGAAATCACCAGACCAGAAACAAAATGACAAGCACCCAGAAATCAACCCCGAAGACACAGAAATCCATAAACTAAATGACAGAGATTTCAAAATAGCTATCATAAAAACACTCAACGAAATACGAGACAACACAGACAAACAATTAAATGAGATTAGGAGTTTCTTCACAAAAGAGATTGAAATCATAAAGAAAAACCTATCAGGGCTGATGGAGATGAAGAACACAATGGAGGAGATAAAGGAGAATCTGGAATCTTTAAAGAACAGAGCTGACAATATGGAGGAAAGAATTAGTACTTTAGAGGATAGGAATACAGATATACTCCAGATGGAAGAAGAGAGAGAACTAAGACTAAAAAGAAATTAAGAAAGACTCCGAGAAATATCGGACTCTATCAGAAAATGTAACATAAGAATTATAGGTATTCCTGAGGGAGAGGAGAGGGAAAGAGGAACAGAGAGCCTATTCAAGGAAATAATAGCTGAAAATTTCCCAAATCTGGGGAAGGAGCAGGAAATACCAGTAAGCGAAGCCAACAGGACTCCTATATATATTAACAGACAAAGGCCTTCACCACGACACCTAGTGGTAAGGCTAGCCAGGGTCAACGACAAAGAAACAATACTAAGGGCAGCTAGACAAAAACAAAAAATAACGTACAAAGGAACTCCCATCAGGCTCTCAGCGGATTTCTCAACAGAAACTTTTCAGGCTAGAAGAGACTGGAATGATATATTCAAAATACTAAAAGACAAAAACTTTCAGCCAAGAATACTCTATCCAGCAAAAATATCCTTCAAATATGATGGAGAAATAGTAACTCTCCCAGATAAACAAAAGCTAAGGGAGTTCATGGCCACGAGACCGCCACTACAAGAAATACTCAAGAAGGCCCTCAGGCCTGAAAACAAGAAGAGAAAGGGAACACAAAGCTTGGAGTAAGGAGAAAAGTAGGTAGACAAAATCAGAGAAATAGTAGATCTTTACCGGAATAGGTTAGCAACCACTTAAATACTAAACTCAAAGATCAAAGGAAGAAATTCACCAAAAATAAATTTAACCTCATCACTGTAAACACACAGCCACAACACAAGATAGAATAAGGTATAACAAGAGCAACTTAGAAGGGGAAGAGGAAAGTGACTGAATTGACTTAGTATAAGGAAATAGGAGGCTATCAGATAATGGACTATCTCATACAGAAGATTTTTCGCCCAAACCTCAAGGTAACCACTAAACAAATAATCAAATTAAAACCACATATGATAAACAAAGAGAAAACTAGGAGAATCATAAGACAGAACAACCAAACTGAATTGGCAGTCCAAAACAAAAGGGACAAGAAACAAAGGAAATGCAAAAGAACCAGAAAATAAGTGACAAAACAGCAACATTCAACCCTCATATTTCAATAATTACCCTAAATGTAAATGGATTGAACTCTCCAATCAAAAGATACAGAGTGGCAGGATGGATTAAAAAGCAAGACCCAACAATATGCTGCCTTCAGGAAACACATCTTAGCACTAAAGACAAGCACAGGCTCAGAGTGAAAGGATGGAAGACAATACTCCAAGCTAATGGCAAACAAAAGAAAGCAGGTGTTGCCATACTCATATCAGACAAAGTAGACTTCAAGATAAAACAGGTTAAGAAAGACAAAGAAGGGAAATATATAATGATAAAAGGGACACTCCATCAAGAAGACATATCACTTATAAATATATATGCACCCAACATAGGAGCACCAATGTACATAAAACAACTATTAACAAACCTAAAAGGAGAAATCAACAACAACACAATAATAGTAGGGGATCTTAACACCCCACTTACAGCAATGGATAGATCATCCAGACAAAAAGTTAATAAAGAAATATTAGACTTAAATGAAAAACTGGACGAGATGGACCTAGTAGACATATACAGAGCACTCCACCCAAAAACAGCTGACTACACATTCTTCTCAAGCACGCATGGAACATTCTCTAGGATAGACCATATGTTGGGAAACAAAGCAAGCCTCAATAAATTTAAGAAGATTGAAATCATAACAAGCATCTTTTCAGACCATAAGGCTATGAAACTGGAAATGAACCAGGAAAAAAAAACCGGGAAAGTGACAAAAATGTGGAGATTAAACAACATGCTACTGAACAACCAATGGATCATTGATGAAATTAAAGGAGAAATCAAAAACTATCTGGAAACAAACGAAAATGATAACATGCCATATCAAACCATATGGGACGCAGCAAAAGCGGTCCTGAGAGGGAAACTCATAGCGATACAAGCCCACCTTAACAAACAAGAAAAAGCCCTAATAGGCAACCTTAAATTACACCTAACAGAACTAGAAAAAGAAGAACAAACAAAGCCCAAAGCCAGCAGAAGGAGAGAAATAATAAAAATCAGAGCAGAAATAAATGATATTGAGACCAAAAAAACAGTAGAAAGGATTAATGAAACAAAGAGTTGGTTCTTCGAGAAGATAAACAAAATAGACAAACCCTTAGCCAGGCTAACTAAGAAAAAAAGAGAAAAGGCTCAAGTAAATAAAATTAGAAATGAAAGAGGAGAAATTACAACGGATACCATGGAAATACAGAGGATTATAAGAGAATACTATGAGAAATTATATGCCAACAAATTGGACAATCTAGAAGAAATGGATAAATTCTTAGACTTATACAACCTCCCAAAATTGAACCAAGAAGAAATGGAGAATCTGAATAGACCAATCACAAGTAAAGAGATTGAAATAGTAATCAAAAACCTCCCAAAAAATAAAAGTCCAGGACCAGATGGCTTCTCCAGTGAATTTTACCAAACATTCAAAGAAGATTTAATACCCATCCTCCTCAAACTATTCCAAAAAATAGAGGAAGATGGAACACTTCCTGAATCATTCTATGAGGCCAACATCACCCTGATACCGAAACCAGACAAAGACAATACAAAGAAAGAAAATTACAGGCCAATATCGCTGATGAACATTGATGCAAAAATCCTCAACAAAATATTGGCAAACCGAATACAACAATATATTAAAAAGATCATACACCATGATCAAGTGGGATTTATACCAGAGACGCAGGGATGGTTCAACATCCGCAAATCAATCAACGTGATACATCACATCAACAAAACAAAGAATAAAAACCACATGATCATCTCAATAGACGCAGAGAAGGCATTTGACAAGATACAACATCCATTTATGATAAAAACTCTCAATAAAATGGGAATAGAAGGAAAGTACCTCAACATAATAAAGGCCATATATGACAAACCCACAGCTAACATCATACTCAACGGGGAAAGACTGAAAGCCATTCCTCTGAGAACAGGAACGAGGCAGGGCTGCCCACTCTCACCACTCCTGTTCAACATAGTACTGGAGGTTTTGGCCAGAGCAATTAGGCAAGAAAAAGGAATAAAAGGAATCCAAATAGGTAACGAAGAAGTGAAACTCTCACTATTTGCAGATGACATGATTGTATATATAGAAAACCCTAAAGAATCTGTTGGAAAACTGTTAGAAACAATCAACAACTACAGCAAAGTTGCAGGGTACAAAATCAATCTACAAAAATCAGTTGCATTTCTATATGCTAATAATGAACTAACAGAAAGAGAGCTCAAAAAGATAATACCATTTACAATTGCATCAAAAAGAATAAAATACCTAGGAATAAATCTTACCAAGGAGGTGAAGGACCTATACAATGAGAACTACAAGACATTATTGAGGGAAATCTACGATGACATAAAGAAATGGAAAGATATCCCATGCACGTGGATTGGAAGAATAAACATAGTTAAAATGTCTATATTACCTAAAGCAATCTACAGATTCAATGCAATCCCAATCAGAATCCCAATGACATTCTTCACAGAAATAGAAAAAAGAATACTAAAATTTATATGGGGCAACAAAAGACCCCGAATAGCTAAAGAAATCCTAAAGAAAAAGAACAAAGCAGGAGGCATCACAATTCCTGACTTCAAAACATACTACAAAGCAATAGTAATCAAAACAGCATGGTACTGGTACAAAAACAGACACACAGATCAATGGAACAGAATTGAAAGCCCAGAAATAAAGCCACACATATACGGACAGCTAATTTTCGACAAAGGTGCTAAGGACATGCAATGGAGAAAGGAAAGTCTCTTCAATAAATGGTGTTGGGAAAACTGGACATCCACATGCAAAAGAATGAAAGTAAAGTTAGAATTTGACTGGCTATCAGGGTAACCAGAGAAATATTTCAGCTCTTGTGTTTGCCTAAGCTCATCCCTATTATCTGCAGAATGCTCTGCCTCCCCCTCTCACCCCCAGACCCTACAGGATTTTAAAATGTTTATGTGCCCGCCAAGCCTAAGGGTGAGAAGTCCCAGGCACTTCTGTGACACTGTTAAGTAGCAGTCCCTTTATGGTACTCTTCATGGGACAGCCAAGATGTATGGGTGTCTTAGGGGAGCTGGCATCTCTGTCTCCTTCCAGGGCACAGGCACCAGAGGGAGAAAGAACTCTGCTTTATACCTCTGCCATCTGGCTAGGTTTTCTCCCTTGCCTTGTATTCTCAGAGTGGGATGATTAGAATGAACCCTAAATCAAATAACAATATGCCGACTGGATACACTACTAAAACTAATTATATTTTGCAACATGTATTTTTTGTAAAGAAAACTTGTCTACTATGCAAATCCCTATGCTCATTTCAGAACTTAGATCATTTACTTGTTCAATGATATAAACAGGTTAACTGAATCATGAAAAATAATGAATAATAAAATTTACTTGGCAATTTAAAAAATATCGATCTGTTCCATAATCTCTAGCCTCATACAGACAGGCTGACTTTTTACCAGTGTCATCTAAAGATTATCACATCATTTGAAGCCTAAGTTTCCGAGTGATGGAAAAATTGTGTCACAACTATTACAATTCACACGCATTCTGGGGATTTTGTCCACACTGGACAAGGGAAGGAAAGCTGGAGGATTGATAATTTGGGGGACATAGGTGACTGTCCACCTCAAAAATAATGTGGTAAATTGTCTGGTTGCTGTGAGCTGTGTGAATCAGAGAGAGTTAGAGGTTAGATATGTGGCTCTGTGTATAACACTAGGCTAGTCGTTTTCTGTTATGACAAAGCAGATGGCAAATTAGAGATGAGGTCATACTTGTGAGTTTAATATAGCACTAGGCAAAGGCTGAAAACCATGCTGCCCTTGCAGATTGAATCCCCAGAGCCATATGCACCTTAAAGGAAATAGAATCCTAGTGGTTTTAGCAATGAACTCAGTAGGCATTATTGACAGTAAGAGTAGAGTGGAAATATTATCCATGTCTTATAATCCTAGCAAATGTGGCCATGATTAGGCAAAATAGCTTGGACATTCACAAACATCTTATAGTAGGAAGAGGAAATCTAAGAAACTGTTTTAGTAAAAAGTATTTATTCAGTGATTACACTGGGCCTGGTGCCAAGGATAACACAGTGAATAAGACACAGTCCAATTACTAACGAGCTGACTTGCCGAAGATGGTCTCATCCCTATTTCTTAGTCCGGTTCGGGCTGCTGTAACAAACACCACAGACTGGGTAGCTTAAACAAACAGAAATTTATCGCTCACGGTTCTGGAGGCTGGAAGTCCAAGATCACGGCTCCAGCATGTTCGCGTGAGGGCCCACTTCTGGGTTGCAGACTCTTCCTTGCGTCCTCACAAGCTGGAAGGAGCAGGGATCTCTCTGGAGCCTTTTTTATAAGGGCAGTAATTCCTTTCATGAGGGCTGGGCTGTCATGACCTAAGCACCTCCCAAAAGCCCCACCTCCTAATACCATCACATCTGGCATTAGGATTTCAAGACATGAATTTGGGGGCGACACTAACATTCGGACTATAGCACCTACCATTTAAAGAGTAGGAAGCTAGAGGGTTGAGGCAACTTAACTTCCTATGCAAAAAAAAAAAGGAGTAAAGCAGGGTTCAGGATCAGAGCTGAAAGCTAATTCTTCATGCAACAATAATCTATATTTATGCAGTTCTGAATTAAGGACAAAGATGTTTTCCTTTTGTTTGAAAAGAATAGACTTGAATTGTAACCTCTGAAAGTTCTTTGGGAAATTTGAAATTTGAAGTTTAATGCAAAAACACAAAGAAATTGATGATGTTTTCTAAATTGCCTATTCTCATTGGGGATGATATTGCTACCAACGGTGTGAAAATTAGTTCTAGGGGTGTGAACACATCTTAGATATTACAATGATCTGTGGTGCGCCAAAGCTCAACCCTCTCCAACAAAATCTTATGCTTTAGTTCATTTTTCTCATTGGGTTTTCTTGTGTATCATATAAGAAGCACTGACATGGAGTTCATGGGAGATACACAAAATATATGCAAGATCAGTGCTATAAAACCCATGGCGAATGGATGGCTCACTGGAGGACTTTCCCTCCATCATTTGCTTGATCTCAAAGTCATACTAAGAGAGGTGGCCTTCGCTTACTTATGAGCTGCCATTGGCCTTCTGTGGTTGTTCCTTATGTTTGAGCCTCAGTGCTTCTGAGTGTGAGGTGCGGTTGAGAATTAAATGCAAATAGTTTATATTTTATTATTTAATCTATAAAGGTAAACAAACATTAATAATTATGTTGATGAAAAGAAAAGATATTGTCAGAGTATCTAGCAGCTAGTGAAGTTAAAAATCATTTTCTGACATGAAGCGAAAGTAAGTTATATATGTGAAAATACGTGTTAAGAAAATAATTTGAGTTGTCAATTGTTTTTAGCAGTTCTGAATGATTTTTAAGTATATAATTATTGTATTATGATGATATTGGTATTATGATCATTACAAATTTTATCGCTTAAAATTTTAATTTGAATATGTAATTTGATACATTACTATTTATATAAATAAATATATTACTTTAAAAGTCCCTCTGCAAACGTATTTATGAAGATAAACTAAATGTCAGTAGCTTTCAAATTTAACTTTTGTCTGAAAATTTTAGTTCATTCTTAATCTTGCATTGAATAGAGAGAGTAAAGTATGCACTTTCTTTTTCTATGTATAAAGTAGAGATGTAGAGAGAATACCTAAACAGATATACCATATATCTGTGTTACTAAGTTTTCTTGAGGGGTTCAGTTAGGAAAACACAGAAAAAGACCATGGGGGCAGGAGGCAAGAAACAAAAAAACAAATGGTTGAGAAACACTGCTGTAAACCCATGTAGAAAGTGCATAAAGGAAAGCAAAAAATGAAGTAGAAAGTAAGGGAAACATTCAGAAAATGGAAACTCACATGGGCCCTATTTAAGACACATGCACAAAGGAAGGTCTTCAGAGAATCCAGAGACAAAGGTCCAGATCACCCCCCTCAACCACGCCAGCAGCATCTGCAAGACCTCCAATGGCCCTACCCTTTTCCTTCCTGACGGCCCTGGTGGTGCTCAGCTGCCACTCCATCTGCTCTCTGGGATGTGACCTGCCTCACACCCACAGCCTGGGCAAAATGAGAGTCTTGATGCTCCTGGAACAAGTGAGGAGAATCCCCCCCCTTCTCCTGCCTGACAGAAAGAAATGACTTTGGATTTCCCCAAAAGGTGTTTGATGGCAACCAGTTCCAGAAGGCTCAAGCCATCTCTGTGGTCCATGAGATGATCCAGCAGAGCTTCCACCTCTTCAGCACAGAGGGCTCGTCTGCTGCCTGGGATGAGACCCTCCTGGACAAATTCTACACTGGACTTGATCAGCAGCTGACTGACCTGGAAGCCTGTCTGACCCAGGAGGTGGGGGTGGAAGAGATTCTCCTGATGAATGCGGACTCCATGCTGGCTGTGAGGAGATACTTCCAGAGAATCACTCTGTATCTGCAAGAGAAGAAATACAGCCCTTGTGCCTGGGAGATTGTCAGAGAAGAAATCACGAGATCCTTCTCTACATCAACAAACTTGCAAGAAAGGTTAAGGAGTGAGGAATGACACCTAGTTCCACATGGAAATGGTTCTCACTGACTAATAACATCACACTTCCACATGTTCTGTCATGTCACAGACTCTCATCTCTGCTGTAATCATGACCTGAATTCAATCAAATTTGTCAAATGTTTTCAAGAGTACCAATGAATATTGTGTTTAACCCTTCAGACACTAGTCTCATACAGATGGCCATGCGGAACTATTTATTTAACTATTTAAATATTTATTTATTTATTTATAAGATTTAAATTATTTTTGTTCATACAATACTATGTGAACTTTTACATTGTGGTTTAATACAACAAAACGTATTCTTTATATGTAGTCAATTTATTATTTCCTTTGTTCATTAAATCTTTACTATAGAAAATATCTTGTAATTGTTTATTCTTTAAAAAAGAAACACCACACCTGAATGTGCAACCTGATTAAAGAATGGATGGCACAATTCATTTACCCATCATTGTTATGTTCAAGTTAGAAGTAAAAATGGACTTTCTCTAAGCACGGTGGTATGTTGCCCTCAGGATGTAGGGGTGAATGTAACAAATACAGTTCCTGCTTTCTTGTATGTTTGACTTTTGTAGGAAAAGTAACCTGAAAACAATAATCACTCGATTGATAATTAAATATTAATTATTTTTAAATTAATACTAATTCATATCATAAATTAATATCATATTTAATGCTATAATGAGAAGAAGGGGAAAAAATGGAATTCTCAGCAGAAGGTGGATCGAGTCATGTCAGGATATAAGAACATGAGCAGTAGATAGTCTCTGTATTTGGCTGGAAGACATCTATGTGCAAATTTCCACTGCATATTTGAGTTTGCAATTTACAAGCAATTCCATGAACTGTAGAGCCTGGGAAGGGAAGTGGTCAGATGGGGAGACAGTATAGAATGAGAAAAGGACTTAAAGTTGATTCCTCAGACCTTCAATCTTCAAAGGGAGGGAAGAGCCACAAGGGAAACAGGTGGAATGGCCATATGTTAACAGGACGAGAGAGCAGCGAGAAGATTGTGTTTATGGACTGAAACTGCTTAGAAGACTCAATGTGTTCATGAAAAATGTGGATGGAAACTGCCCCCCACACTGGGAAGGTAGATGGCATTGGTGACCTGAGGGAGAGCTGGGTTTGTGGAATTAATCACCACAAATCATACTGGAGTAGGGGTAATGATGAATAATGGAAGTTAGTAACAATATATAGAAAATGGTTTTGAGAAGTTTGCCTTCTGAAGTGGAGGAGAGAGATAGGGTCTGACCAAGAAAAGAGTGTGGATGATTTTTACTCTGCATCGTTGTCACTTTTTAAAAAGATATTTACCTCTGGATAGACTTCATGGATTTAACATATTGACAAATCATATTAATACGTTTAATGTTTTATTTACTTTAAATCATGATGTATTTAATTATTACAATGATAACATCATTATTTTGATTAGTACTACGTTGAATGTCACTAAGCTGCTCTGTGGATTGAAATCATCCACTACATGGGGAAACAGATGGAACTGACCTTAGTGAGAGCTGGTTTGGTGGAATTAATGAGCAGAACCACAATGCAGGAGTGGAAGGGTGGTAAGGGAAGAGAAGAACTCCCATTGTCATTTTTCTCACCTGGAGATTCACTTTCTTTCTTTCACCATAATCAGACCTACCTTTATTTTCCTTTTGCTTCAGTGCATCCAAATGCAGGGACAGCTTTCTAAGAAAGTTGAGTGGAGAAAGAAAACAATGATGTATTGAAAATGATGGAAAATAATGGTACAGGCCCATTATGTTTCCATTTTTACTTCTCTATTTTGGTACTAACCTCAAGATGAAATAGAAAGTAATTCAGAAGCAGCAAGACAAACTTTACCCCAAAAACTATTAAGTTAAAACAAACATATAACAGTATCGAGACTCTGAAACTAGTAAATCAAAGATGGCTAGTTTTCTGTAGCATCATATGCTGCCCTCTCTGCTGCCCACATCTTCACTGTGAGAAGAATGGTGAACCAAGAAGCTCAACAGAAATGTACTGACTAAATAATCTAGGGAAGGTTATTAATTATTTCAATATAAGCTTCTGATGGGAGATCAATATAAGCTTCTGATGTGAAGTCTGATGGAAAATCTGAGAATATTACTTGTTAACAACTATATCTTAAGGAATTATTATGAACTCTGTGCTAAAGATGAAATAGTGAACAAAATATAGACCTTTCTCCTAAGGACGTTACTTGTCAAACAGGTCTAATAAATCCATTTTCAAGAAGACAAATCCAGAAGGATGAGGCAGCTTGGCAACATGCAAAATAAAGACAGCAACACAGAGCCCAGGAACAGATGCGATATTTAGTTCTTAGCGAGAAGAACACTATTTACATAAGTTTAAATTTAACAAAAAGACTTTCCTCATTTGAAAGATTTGAATCCACTTATATTGAAACATTTGAAGTTTCTTGGGGCAAATAAAACATAAATTGAGATAATGAGAGAATAATTTAAAAGGTTGATGTCTTCCAATTTATTTACAGCATACATAAAAGAAAGGAAAAAAAGATAAAATGTGTACAGGAACATCCAGAAAATGAAAACTACTGTGTTCTCTACTCAAAAGATAGGCATAGCAAGGTCTTCAAAGAAACTAGGGGTCAAAACTGAGACAGACACACACCTCATCCAGGCTACCAGCATCACCAAGGTCCCAAATGCTCACCCTTCTGACGGCCCTCCTGGTGATTAGCTGCATCACCATCTCATCTCTCGGCTGTGACCTGCCTCAGAGACATGGACTTGTTCACAGGAAGAGCTGATGCTTCTGAGACAAATGAGGAGGATCTCCTTATTATCCTGTCTGAAGGACATCTCCTCTGGGAGATGGTGGATGGCAGCCAGTTCCAGGAGGCCCAGGCCATCTCTGTCCTCCACGAGATGCTCCAGCAGATCTTCGACCTCTTCCACACAGAGCGTTCCTCTGCTGCCTGGAACACGACCCTCCTGGACAACCTCTGCACTGGACTCCATCAGCAGCTGGAAGACCTGGACACCTGTTTGGTGCAGGTGATGGGAAAGGAAGAATCTGTCCTGGGAACTGAGGGCCCTACACAGGCCAAGAAGAGGTACTTCCGGGAGATCCATTTCTACCTGAAAGAGAAGAAATAGGGTAACTGTGCCTGGGAGATTGTCAGAGTGGAAATCCTGAGATCCTTGTCTTCATCAACAAACTTGCAAGAAAGGTTAAGAATGAAGGATGGAGACCTGGGGTCACCTTGAAATGATTCTTGACTAATGTGCCGTGTCGCCCTTGTAGATGTCTTTGGTCATTTCAAAAGGTTCTTATTTCTGTGAGAAACAACATTTACTGACTTAATTCAGCTAATACTCTGTCCATTGTATTAAGCAAGAATATATTAAAAATATTCAGATCCTGGGGCATCAGTGCCTAAGAGATGACTGCCCTGGAATTTTCATTTATTGTTTCTTTATTTATTTATATTTATTTATTTATTCTTGGTTCTTATCATATTTATATTTATAGTTTCATGTGAAAGATATTTTCCTTTATATTGTATAAAATTTAGAAAACATGTTGACCTTTCCATTTTATTAAATTTGCATTTTTATTGAATTTTTGTGAAAAAAATTTTTTGAGTCTTTTTCCCTTAAATCCTAAATCCACAACCTGGTTTTCTAAACCAAAGAAAAGAATGGATGGTAATATTTATCTACTCATTCATTCATTCAGTTCATGTCATGTGTATAGATTGAGTATTAAAGTGGGAGATTATGGAATTGCCTTCAAGAAACACGGGTGAATAAATTTAACACAATACTTTCTGTGTTGAAATTTTCAGTCTTACAGGGAAAGAGACATAAGAAGATGATAAATTTTTAAATTTTGATTATGTTAAAAAATACAAAAAGAAGTAAAGGAAAATGATGTTCTGACATCAGAAGCTTTAGAAATAAATAATTTTGGGGAGAAAAAAGATTTCCTTTCTAGGCTGCCTGGATGTACGTAATTGCAGAAGTCTTGTTGGTTGTTGGGCATATGGGTCTAGAATGAAGAACAAATGCAGTTGTTAATTTGGGATTCCCTATTGTGTATCTGGGTAGGAGGGCGTGGGGATGGATGTGGTCACTTTTAAGTAGAGTGGACAATGAGGAGAGGACCACAACCTAGCCCTGCAGACCCTCCACATTTAAAGGTAGAGCAGAGGAGAGTCTGCAATGGGCAGTGAGGCCGAGGGGCCAGTGCAGTCAGAAGGACACATGGGGACGAATAGGGGGAGACTGCTGAAAGGAAGAAGTGTGTTTAAAAGACAGAGTGGTGCTTGCAGGGCAGGTGTGGACTGAACTGTCCCAGGGGACCTGAAAACAGATGCCGCTGGTGACCTTAGCAGGATCTGGTTTAGAAGAAATAATGGGACAGAAACCAGATGGGAGTAGGTTGAAAAAGAAACACAAGTATGAGAATTAGGGTCACTGTGTTAGAAAATTATCCTGGGAAGCTTGTTTGTGAAGTGGAGGAGACTCTCCTGGAGAAATTCCTCACTGGATTTGGTCAGCAGCTGGGAGACCTGGAGATCTGTTAGTCAGGAGAAAAAAGTAAAAGAAATTCCTGAGGCTAGTACTTCCTCTGGGCTGTAAAGAGGTACTCAAGAAACCAGTCTTTATTTTAAAGAGAAGGAACACAGTGAATGTACGTAGGAGGTTGTCAGAGTGGAAATCAAGAGCCAGTTGTCCTCATCATTAATCTTGTTTCAAAGAAAGATACCAAAAATCTAGATGACCTTGGATTTGGCAATGACTTTTTAGATGCACCAGAGACATGATCCATGAAAGAAAAAAGTAATAAATTGGACTGCATTAAAATTAAAAACTTCTGCTCTGTGAAAGACACTGTCGAGAGAATGAGAAGACAAGCCACAGACTAGGAGGAATTATTTGCAAAAGACAGATCTCAGAAATGACTGTTATGCAAAATATACAGAAAACTCTTAAAAGTCAACAGCAAGAAAATGAAAAAACGAATTAAAAATGGGCAAAAGATTTGAACAGACACCTCACCAAGGATGATATACAGATGGCAATTAAGCATATGAGAAGTTGCTCAACATCAAACATCATTAGGGAAATGCAAATTAAAACAATGATATACCACTACACATCTATTAGAGTGGCTGAAATCCAGAACACTGACAACAGCAAATGCCGGTGAGGATGTGGAGCAACAGGGACTCTCGCTCATTGTTGGTGGGAATGCAAAATGGTGCAGCCACTCCAGAAAACAGTTTGGCAGTGTCTGACAAAACTCAACATACTCTTACCGTACAGTCCAGCAATTGCGCTCCTTGGGATTTATCCAAATGTGTTGAAAACTGATGTCCACACAAAACCTTGCACAGGGATGTTTATAGCAGTTTTCTTCATAATTGCCCAAAACTAGAAACAACCAAGATGTCCTTCAATAGGTGAGTGGATAAATAAACTGCGGTACATCCAGACAATGAAATATTATTCAGTACTAAAAAGAAATGAACCATTTAGCCTTGAAAAAACCATGAAGAAACCTTAAATTATAACTAAGCGAAAGATGCCAATCTGAAAGGCTACATACTGTATGATTCCAAGGATATGACATTCTAGAAAAGGGCAAAACTATGAAGACAGTAAAAAGAACAGTGGTTGCCAAGGGTTGGCGGGGACGGATGAACAGGTGGAGCACAGCGGATTCTTTAGGGCAAGAAAACTATGCTCTATTATACTATAATGGTGGATACATGTCATTAATGCATATGTCAAATCCCACGGAAAGTACAACACAAAGAGTGAACCCTAACGTAAACTATGGCTTTAGTTCATTTTTTTTTTAAAAGCAAGTAAGGAAACAGTCTCGGTAAACAGATTCTTTGTAAAAATGACCTCGCTAAAGTTTCTGCGTGAAAGGAAAGCACAAAACTCAGAGGAAAGTGCAGAAAATGCCAGGTTCTGTCCTCGCCCCCTGAGAAACACGTCCCTTGCGAGGCCGAAGCCAAGCTCCCTCCTCAGCAATCAGGACCACAGAAACGGAGGGTTTTTTACTCACTATTAAAGTGATACAGGTTGGTCCCCAAGGCCGCGATGGCGTCTCCTTAGAACAACCGGAACGACTGAAACCAAACCACCCAAGTTTGAGCATCTGAAACCCCGGCGTCAGGAAAGGCCCCCTGCGCGCCCTCTGGCGGCCGCCTAGAGAATCCCGCTTTCCCGGGAGCCCGCGAAGGGAACTGCGCTAATTGTTCAGCGGTGCCCGCTCGCCCCCTGGCGGCCAACTGGTGAATCACCGGAGTTTTCCATCGCCCAGATCCATTTGCTAGAGGGAGCAGTGATGCTCCGCACCATCCCTGCCTGCTCTCTTGGCTGGGACTCGCCTTGGATCCATAGCCTAGAAAGCAGGAAAATCTTCATGCTGTTGAGACAGCTGGAAAGTATCCTCTCTCAGTCATGCCTGAATGACACAACCTACTTCAATTTCCTTGGAAAAGAGGAAATGACACACGAATCCCAACGACAGAAGGCACCTGTTTTCACAACGTGATGCTCCAGCAGATCATCAACCTCTTCAACACAGGGGACTGGCCTGCTGCTTGGAACAGCACCCTCCTCGATCAACTACTCTCGAGCCTTAATCACAGCCTGGAACAGCTGGAGCAGATGGAAGAAGAAAATCTGGCTTGTCCCTATTTGGGAATTGCTGTCCAGAAGGACTTCCAAAGAATCAACTGCAATCTGAAGGAAAAGGAATTACAGCTCCTGTGCCTGGGAGGTTGTCAGAGGGGAAATGGAAGTGTGCCTTTGCCTCATGTAACAATCCTCAGAGAAAAGTCAGCAAATAGAGAAGAAAGTTATACTCGTGACTCTCCCTAGTCAATTACATTGTTGTTTGCTAAGCCGCCAAAGCAGACTCGACTCATATTTATGCACCAGCTGAAAAATATATGGAACCAAAATCATCAGAATATTTTAACAATATGTTGTGCATCATGAGTCTACAAAATATGTTTAGTGAGAAGAACATGATCTACTTTCTTAAATACAAAATTTATGACAATATTTTTGTCTGAGTTCTTGGGGGTATTTTCTGGTACCAAAGTGTGAAGTTCATTGTTTTATGGAAAGATTCTTCAGGATAGTATGTTGTTAAAGACATTTGTCCTTTAAGTTAATGGTAGCTCCTGTAACAGATTAATAGAAACTGCAGTAATTCTATTATAACAGAAATTTACCTTTCCCTTATATAAGAGCCCAATGTAGGCATTCCTGATCAGATAAATCTTCCTAATGGCTCTTCTCTAAACAGTGATTCAGGGACATGGGTACCCTTTATTTTGTGACTTTGCCGTATTCAACATGTGACTCTGAATCTATCTGTGGTACTTGAGTCTATTTCACTCAGTTGTAAAGAACAAAAGTAAAGTCGATCACATAGGCTCTGTTCAAGGGCCAGGATCATATAGGACAATATCACTTTTGCTCATGTTAGTTGTCCGAAATTTCTTCTCATGGGATGCCTAAGTGAAAAAAGTTGGGAAATAGACTCCAATCGGGTGACAAATGATAGAGGAGACAAGTTCAGTGAATAAGACCACCCTTCATTTTTGCACTGCTTGTACTGATGCTTTTTTAGGGGAAAAAATAACCAATGTGTTTGCTGCACACACTTCCTAAAAAAACATTGACCCGAAATCTGATTCCACAATTTGAACCCAGGGAGATGATGTGGATGTCACTCATTAGTGCTCACAGCATCACCGACCCTTTGAAAGAAGCATTCAAGTTGACTCCCAAAGGCAGAGGTTATGGAGGAAAAAGCCTCTAGTGTGGAGACAACACAGCTTGTTTCCTTATTACCTGAGGGAGACAAGAGATGCATGATCAGGTAGCTCCTTGCAGGTACGTGAGGGTCATTGAAATAAAAGTGGAGAGTGAGTCTTCCATTTATGGCCATGCTGCTGATTCTCATCCTGATATTTGAAATATTGAAAATGCAAACTTGAAGAAAATGTTTGTGCTAAAAAATGTTTTTTTTAAATACCTCATGCAATATTCCGTTATAACTTCTCTTGTAGACCCATAAAGAATTTGCAAAGGATCTTAAGATCCATTGTCCTCTCAAATCATAGCTATCTCGTATATATTAGTGTTATTCATTCTCGTATTATTACTATCATTATTCTGCTCGTATATATTGGTTGAGCTTCTGAAATGGTAGAGGCTGGACCAGATGCCTAAGAAACCAGATTGGGTAAGATGATTTCTCTGCCCACAGGTATCTTACAGACTTGTGGAGAGGTATTTAAGGAGATAATAGGGCAGGTCATTAAAAGCTACAGCCTAGGCAGCTAGAGAGAAAATATAGCCATATTAGTATACAAAGAAGAGTGAGGATGTTAGTAGGCAAAAACAGCAGACCAAGGACTTATATAATCCAAACTCTTGTTTTTTGACCTGAAGCAGTGCTCCAATTCTTACACAGCCCATTTTGGAAATAAAACTGAAATGGGGCTCCCTGACCCATGGAAATAAATGGAGACAGCAGCAAACAAATGATCATCACTTATCACTTTTTGTGAGGAGTCCCCAAAGAATCACAGGATAAGGGTGGATAATTGCCACTTCAGTCAGGATCCACCTACAAAAAGGAATTTAATCTACTTTGAGTCCATACATCACTTTGGGTAGCATGAACATTTTGACAATATCCAAGAACTGGTTATTAACTCTAATCCAGGAACTCAGGTTGTCATTCCACTTATTTGTCTCTTCTTTAATCCTTTCAGTGACGTTTAATAGTTTTCAGTATACAAGTCTTTCACCTCTTTGGTTAAGTTTATTCTTAAGGATTTGTTCCTTTTGATGCTATTATACATGGGATTGTTTTGTTAATTTCCTTTTTGCATTGTTCATTGTCCACGTACGGAAACACCACTGATATTGTATGTATTTTGCCTCCTGTAACTTTGCTGAATTCATTTATTAGTTTAACAATTTGTATGTGGGTGGAATGTTTAGGGTTTTCTATATATAAGATCATGTCTTCTGGGAACAGAGATTAATTTACTTCTTTTCTAATGTTTTATATCTTTTATTTCTTTTTCTTGCCTAATTGCCCTGGCTAGGACTTCAAGTACCATGTTGAATAGAAGTGGTAAAAGTGGCATCCTTGTCTTGTTCCCATCCTTAGTGGAAAAGATTTCAGTTTGTCACCACTGAGTATAATGTTCGCTGTCAGTTTTTCATGTATGGTCTTTATTATGTTGAGGCAATTTCCTTCTACTCCTAGTTCATTGAGTGTTTTTGTCATAAAAGAGTGTTGAAATTTGTCAGACACATTTTCTGCATCAATTGAGATGATTACATGGTATTTTTCCCTTCATTTTGTCAATGTGGTGTATTACATTGATTGAATTTTCTATGTTAAAACATCATCACATTCCAGGAATAAATCCCACTTAGCCATGGTGCATAATTCTTTTAATCAGCTGTTGAACTTGATTTGCTAGTTTTTTTGTTGTGGATTTTGCATCAATATTCATCAGGGATATTGGTCTGTAGTTTTCTTTTCCTGTAGTATTTTTGTCTCGTTTGGGTATCAGGGTAATGCTTGCCTCATAAAGTGAGTTTGGAAGTGTTCTCTCCTCTTCTTTTGGAATAGTTTGAGAAGGATTGGTGTTAATTCATTAAATGTTTGGTAGAATTCTCCAGTGAAGCCATCTAGTAATGGGCTTTTCTTTGTTGGGAGGTTTTTGATTATTGATGCAATTTCCTTGCTCATTATAAATCTGTTCAGATTTTTATTTCTGACATGAGTCAGTCTTTGTAGGCTGTATGTTTCAATTTGTTGGTGTATAATTGTTCATAGTCATCTCTTATGATCCTTTTTATTTCTGTGATATCAGTTGTAATGTTTCCTCTTTCATTTCTAATTTTTGTTATTTGAGTCTTCTCTTCTTTTGAGTAACTATCATTAAGGGTTTTTCAATTTTGTTGATCTTTTCAAACCACCAACTCCCAGGTTCATTGATTTTTTTTTTCTATTGTTTTTCTCCTTTCTCTTTCATTTATCTATGCTCTAGTATTTACTATATCCTTCCATCTGCTAACTTTAAGTTTAGTTTATTCTTCTTTTTCTAGTTCATTAAGGTGTAAAGTTAGGTTGTTGATTTCAGATATTTCTTCTTTTTTTAGTGTAAGCTTTTACAGTTGTAACTTTCCCTCTTAGCAGTACTTTCACCACATCACACAAGTTTTGCTATGTTGTGTTTTCATTTTCAAATGTCTGGAGATATTTCTAATTTCCCTTTTGTTCCTTCTTATATTTTTATCACATTTTGACATACATTCATTTTCTTTTTGTTCTCATGCATTGGAATGCAAAATCAGAAGACTTCTACTTTCTAGGAAAAGCAACATAAAATGAAAGATACCTTCTGTTAATAACTATAAACATTTTATAACCTATTTATCTTATCATATTCACATTCTTCTATTGACATTAACCTGAAGATGAAAATAAAAAGAATGGGTAAAATGTCACATAAAAAGGGAAGATGCAGCGTCAGCCTGGTGGCGCAGTGGTTAAGTTCACCCACTCCGCTTTGGCAGCCTGGGGTCACAGGTTCGGATCCTGGGCGCAGACGTATGCACCATTAATCAAGCCATGCTGTGGCAGGTATCCCACATATAAAGTAGAGGAAGATAGGCGTGGATGTTGTCCCAGGGCCAATCTTCCTCAGCAAAAAGAGGAGGACTGGCAAAAATGTTAGCTCAGGGCAAATCTTCCTCCCTAAAAAAAAAACGGGGGGGGAGGGAATATGCAAAAATCCCCAATACAATCTCAAGTGAACAAAGAAAAAATGCTCATTTTCCAGTGTTACTTAGACTGAGAATTACAGTTTTGTCAAAATTGCCTTGTATTCTCAAGGTGTGGTGATTAGAATGAACCAAAATCCAATAAAAATATGTTGACTAGATAACTACTAAAATTTATTAAATTTTGCAAAATACATTTTTTTGGAAAGAAAACTCATCTACTATGCAAATCCCTATGCTCATTTTAGAACTTAGGTCATTTACTTGTTCAATGATATAAACAGTTTAATTGAATCTAGAAAAATGATGAATGATAAAATTTATTTGGCTATTTTTAAAAAATTGATCCGTTGTAGAATATCTATCCTCATATAGACACCTCACTTTCTACCAGTGTCATCTAAAGATTATCAAATGATTTGAAGCCTATGTTTCCGAGTGATGGAAAAATTATGTCACAACTATTTACAGTTCACTCGCATTCTGGGGATTTTGTCCATCCTTGACAAGGGCAGGAAAGCTGGTGGATTGATAATTTGGGGGACATTGGCTACAGCCCACCTCAAAAGTAATGTGGTAAATTGTCTGGTTGCTGTGAGTTGTGTGAATCAGGGAGAGTTTGAGGTTAGATATGAGGCTCTGTGTATTACACCAGGCTAGTTGTTTTCTATTATGACAAAGCAGAGAGCAAATTAGAGATGAGGTCATACTTGTGAGTTTAACACAGCGCTAGGCAAAGGCTGAAAATTGTGCTGCCCTTGCAGATTGAATTCCTAGAGCCACATGCACTTAAAGAAAACAGAATCCTAGTGCTTTTAGCAATGAACTCAGTAGGCACTACTGACACTAAGAGTAGAGCGGAAATATTAGCCATGTTTGTTACAACCCTAGCATATGTGGCCATGATGAAGCAAAATACCTTGGACAGTCATGAACACCTTCCAGTAGGAAGAGGAAATCTAAGAAACTGCTTTAGTAAAAATTATTTACTGAGTGACTACACTGGGCCTGGTGCTGAGGATAACACAGTGAATAAGACAGAATCCAGTTACTATCGAGCTAATTTGCCAGTGATGTTCTCATCCCTACTTTCTTAGTCCGGTTCGGGCTGCTATAACAAACAACACAGACTGGGTAGCTTAAACAAACAGAAATTTATTTCTCATGGTTCTGACGGCTGAAGTCCAAGATCACGGCTCCAGCACGTTCAAGTCAGGGTCCACTTCTGGGTTGCAGACTCTTGCTTGTGTCCTCACAAGCTGGAAGGAACAGGGATCTCTCTGGAGCCTTTTTCATAAGGGCAGTAACTCCATTCATGAGGGCCGGGCTGTCATGACCTAAGCACCTCCCAAAGGCCCCACCTCCTAATACCATCACATCAGGCATTAGGATTTCACGACATGAATTTTGGGGGGAGACCAACATTCAGACTATAGCACCCACCGTTTAAAGAGTAGGAAGCTAGAGGCCTGAGAGAACTTAACTTCCTATGCCAAAAAAAGGAGTAAAGCAGAGTTCAGGATCAGAGCCGAAAGCGAATTCTGCATGTGACAATAATCTATATTTACGCAGTTCTGAATTAAGGACAAAGATGTTTTCCTTTTGTTTGAAAAGAATAAACTTGAATTGGAACCTCTGAAAGTTCTTTGGAAAATTCAAGATTTGAAATTTAATGCAAAAACACAAAGAAATTCATGATGTTTTCTAAATTGCCTGTTCTCATTGGAGATGATATTGCTACCAACGGTGCAAAAATTAGCTCTAGGGGTGTGAACACATCTTAGATACTACAATGCTTTGTGGTGCTCCACAGCTCAACCCTGTCCAACAAAATCTTATTCCTTAGTTCATTTTTCTCATTGGGTTTTCTTGTGTATCATATAAGAAGCACTGACATGGAGTTCACAGGAGATACACAAAATGTGTGCAAGAGCAGTGCTGTAAACATATGGTGAGTGGATGGCTTGGAGGACTTTCCCTCCATCGTTTGCTCGCTCTCAAAGTCATACTGTGAGAGGTGGCCTTCGCTTACTTATGAGCTGCCATTGGCTTTCTGTGGATGCTGCTTGCGTTTAAACCTCAGCGCTTATGAGTGTGAGGTGGGCTTTGAGAATTAAATGCAAATATTTTATATTTTATTATTTAACCTATAAAGTTAAGCAACCATTAATAATTATGTTGATTACAGAAAATATTGTCAGAGTATCTAGCAGCTAGCGAAGTTAAAAATTATTTTCTAATATGAGGCAAAAGTTATGTACGTAAAAGTACATGTTAAGAAAATAATTTGAATTTTCAATTGTTTTTAGCAGTTCTGAAAGATTTTTAAGTATATCATTATTGGTATTATGATGACGTATTCATGGAAAATTTTAATTTGAATATGTAATTTGATACACTGCTATTAATATAAGTAAATGTATTACATTAAAAGCCCCTCTGCAAACTTAGTTATGAAGTTAAATTAAATGTCAATAGCTTTCAAATTTAACTGTTAGCTTAAAATTTCAGTTCATTCTTAATCTGGCATTGAATAAAAAGTTAGTTTGCACTTTCTTTTTCTATGTATATAGTAGAGATACAGAGAGAGCACGTAAATAGATCACCATATATCTGTGTTACTAAGTTTTCTTAAGGAGTTCAATTAGGAAAAAAAATAAAAAGACCGTGGGGGCAGGAGACAATAAAAAGAAAAACAAATGGTTGAGAAACACTGCTCTAAACACATGTAGAAAGTGCATAAAGGAAAGCAAAAACTGAAGTAGAAAGTAAGGGAAACATTCAGAAAATGGAAACTCGCATGTGCCCTATTTAAGACACATGCACAAAGGAAGGTCTTCAGAGAATCCAGAGACAAGGGTCACAGGTCACCCCCCTCAGCCAGGCCAGCAGCATCTGCAAGATCCCCAATATCCCTACCCTCTTCCTTCCTGACGGCCCTGGTGGTGCTCAGCTGCCACTCCATCTGCTCTCTGGGCTGTGACCTGCCTCACACCCACAGCCTGGGCAACACGAGGGTCTTGAGGCTCCTGGAACAAATGAGGAGAATCTCCCCCTTCTCCTGCCTGAAGGACAGAAATGACTTTGGATTCCCCCAGGAGGTGTTTGATGGCAACCAGATCCAGAAGGCTCAAGCCGTCTCTGTGGTCCATGAGATGATCCAGCAGATCTTCCACCTCTTCAGCACAGAGGGCTCGTCTGCTGCCTGGGATGAGACCCTCCTGGACAAATTCTACACTGGACTTGATCAGCAGCTGACTGACCTGGAAGCCTGTCTGACCCAGGAGGTGGGGGTGGAAGAGACTCCCCTGATGAATGAGGACTCCATGCTGGCTGTGAGGAGATACTTCCAGAGAATCACTCTGTATCTGCAAGAGAAGAAATACAGCCCTTGTGCCTGGGAGATTGTCAGAGCAGAAATCACCAGATCCTTCTCTTCATCAATAAACTTGTAAGAAAGATTAAGGAGTAAGGAATGACACCTGGTTCAATGCAGAAATGATTCTCACTGACTAATAATATCACACTTTCACGTGTTCTGTCATGTCAAATACTCTCATTTCTGCTATAATCATGACCTGAATTCAATCACATATGTTAAATGTTTTCAAGAGTATTAATGAATATTATGTTTAACCCTGAGGGCACTAGTTTCATATAGATGACCATTCTGATCTATTTATTTATCTATTTAAATATTTATTTTATTATTTATAACATTTAAACTATTTTTGTTCATGTAATATTATGTGCCCCTTTACACTGTGGTTTAATAAAACAAAATACATTCTTTATATTTAGTCAAGTTATTTTCTTTGTTCATTCAATATTTAATATAGAAAATTTCTTGTATTTGTTTATTCTTTAAAAAGAAACACCACACATGAATGATTATAGAATGGATGGCACAATTCATTTACCCATCATCGTTACATTCAAGTTAGAAGTAAAAATAGACTTCCTCTAAGCCAGGTTCTGAGTGGCCCTCAGTATGTAGAGGTGAACGTAACAAGTACAGTTCCTGCTTTCTCACATGTTTGATTTTTGTAGGGAAAGTAACCTAATACCAATAATCAGGTTATTGATAATTAAATATTAATTATTTTTAAAGTTAATACTAATTAATATTAGAAATTAATATCAGTTACATTTAATGCTGTAATGAGAAGAAGAGAAAAGAACGGAATTCTCTCAGCAGAAGCTGGATCAAGCCACGTCAGGATATAAGAACAAAAACAGTAGATATTTTCTGTATTTTCCTGGTAGACATCTAAATGCAAAAGTGGACAAAAAAAATGTCCACTGGATATTTCCCTTTGCAATTTACCAGCAATTCCACAAACTGTAGACCCTGGGAAGGGAAGTGGTCACATGGTGAGAGAGTATAGAATGAAAACAGCAATTAAAATTGATTGCTAGGACCTTCAACCTTAAAAGGGAGGGAAGAGCCACAAAGAAAACAAGTGGAATGGCCATATGTTCACAGCACGAGAGAAAATGGAGAGACCATGTTCAAAGACTGAAACTGCTTAGAAGACTCAATGTGTTCATGAAAAATATGGATGGAAACTGACCCCCACACTGGGAAAAGAGATGGCATTGCTGACCTCAGGGAGAGTTGGTTTGGTGGAATGAATCACCAGAAACCATACTGGAGTAGGAGGAAGGGTGAGTAAGAGAAGTTAGTGACAATAGATAGAAATGGGGTTGAGAGGTTTTTCTTCTGAAGTGAAGGAGAGAAATAGAGTGGGACCTAGAATATAGGATTGTTTTTCCTCTGCATTGCTTTCCCTATTTTGATGTATTTACTTCTGGATAGATTTCACGGATTTGATATGTTGACAAATCGTATTAATATGTTTACTGTGTTATTTACTTTAAATTATGACATATTTAATTATTTACAATGATAATTTATCATTATTTTGATTAATACCATGTTGAATGTCAGTAAGCTGCTCTGTGGATTGAAACCATCCACTACAGGGGGAAACAGATGGAACTGACCTTAGTGAGAGCTGGTTTGGTGGAATTAATGAGCAGAAACCACACTGGAGTAGTGGAAGGGTGATAAGAGAAGAGAAGACTGTGCCTGGGAAATTGTCAGAGTGGAAATCATGAGATCCTTCAGTTCATCAACAAACTTGCAAGAAAAATGAAGAAGTAAGAGAAGGGACCTGAAAATAATTCTCTTTAACAAATACAGTTATTGAAATGATTCTGTTTACCTAATACATTAAGTCACATGCCCATGTGGTCAGTCATTTTAAAGACTCTTATTTCTGCTTTAGTCATAGAATGCATTGAGTTAAATTGTTCAACGTTGTTGTTAAAATATTTTGTGAAAATGAATATCTCTAGGGGCATCACTCCTTGAGAGAGAACTATAGTGATGTTCTGTATATATTCATGTGTTGGGGGAACTTCTAGTTTCCCATTCAACATGCAACCAGCTTGGAAGTCATCATTCCCAACCTCACAAAAAAAACACAAAAAATGCAGAATGACTTGAAAAACAACTCTTCTTAGATCTACCAAGAATTGAAATCCCAGGGCAAGACACTACCCTGACAACTGGAGAGAAAGGAGGATGCAGAGAATCACAGCTTACCTGGATCAGAAGCCCACAGCTGGAGCTAGTGTTGGTGGGAACACTTAAACTGTAATTGAAGAATTGCTGGAGGCTCTGTGTGGATGAGCTTGAGAGTTGAAAACTCCAGGGGTCTAGAGTTAGTGGACCCCCACAATTTTGTGAGTTTTGCCTTCAAGAACCCTACCAGGTTCTCAAGTGAAGATCAAAGAAAAATCATTTTTTTTCCAGCAGAGGGAGGCAAAAAGTAATCATTTTGAAATACTCTGAGGGTTCTGTTCTCCTTAACAAAGGCCAGCCCTCCAGGGAAACTATTATACCAGAGCCTAACCCACGCAGGGGAGGGTAAATACTTCACTCCAAACCCCTCTCACTTTCCTGTCTCATCTAATAGTTTTAAAAAGGTGAGAAGCACTTGTGAAGGTCACAGCCCAGGGGCACAGGCTCCCTGAAAGACTGAGACATAATCATAGGATTCTAGAACACTTCCCCTCGCCCATACCAACATCAAATCAATAGGGTTCTGGTATAATAACCAGAGATTTCAATGGAAAGAACTGCAAATGTCAGACTTTACTTAAGAAGAAGTCACTAGGGAAACTCAAAGACAACAGGGGAGAAAAAAACAAGGCCACAAGAGGAAATTTTAGCCTCTGACACCTACGGCTACAGCAAACAGTGAACACAGCCCAACTCCTAGCTGGAGAAATGTACCAGTTCACCCTAAAGGGCAATTCACCCCAGTTCCTTTTACCCAGGACATCATGTCCAGCTTTCAACAGAAACTTACAAAGCATACTAAAAGGTGAAACACTCAGTTTGAAGAGACAAAGCATGCATCAGAATTAGACTCAGATATGGCAGAGATTTTGGAATTATCAGACCAGGAATTTAATAATAACTATGGTTACTATGCTGAGGGCTCCAATGTATTAATTTATTCATTCATCTACTTTATCTATGTCATACTATGTACGGTATTTACACCAGTTTTATTCATATAATATTATGTTCACCTAATAATATATTCAAACATCACAAAATATGTTCACCTTTATCTTTTATCAAATTGTTTTCTTATTTAATCTATAAACTTCTTCCCCAGGAGACATCTTGGATTTGTTTATTCTTAAAAAGAGAAACAGCCTAAATTTCCAACCCATATCAAAAAATAAATGATGAATTCAACTCACTTTTTGTTTTTCCCCAGTCAGCTATAGTTTAAAACTGCCTATTTCTGTCAGTTTATGTGATAGTTCTGAGAATACAGAGGTGTGAAAGCAAATGCAAAACCTATTGTCTTGGAGCATTCAATTTGGAAGAGAAAGAGATATAAGAGCAGCAACATGTTTAGTGAATTTCGATTACGTTTCACGTTACAGTGAGAGGTACAGGACAAGGGATTCTGTCACCAGAAGCTTGAATGAGGGGTGCCTTGCAGGGGGAAAGCAGACGTTCTCTATCAAGTCCTCAAGAAACATCTAACGACAGACGTCCCATTGGGAGATGCATCTGTGAATGTAGAATCTCCAACAATGTACATCCTGGAGATATGAATTTGCAATTTTTTGCTTCATATTTGGAAAGCAGGGAATGGGAACAGATGTCGTTACTTATGACCAGAGTTTGGAACGAGAAGATGACGTAAGGCTTATAAAAACTTTCAACTTTTAAGGCTGAGAAAGAGGAGAGTCTGCAAAGTGGACAGAGACGGAGTAGCCAGCGCCGTTAGGAGAAAACCAGGAGGAAGGATCTCCAGAAAGCAGTGAAGAAGGAAGCAGAGAGTTTGAGGTTTCACAGGATGAAACTTAAGTAGTTATTTATGACATGTGATAGGAGATTCTGTATTGAACCTAGATTCTGCCAGGACATATGTGTGATCCTGGGGAATTCACTCAACTTCTCTGACCTTCAGTTTTCTCAAATATAAAGTAAGGTGGAAATATTCCTAGAGTTGTTGTGAGTATTAAACAAACTAGAACATTTCAAAGCCCTTAGCAGAGTATCTTCCACTGAGTGAGGGCTTAACAGATGGTGGCTATTTTCTTCTTTTTTCATGTAGAGCTATATGAGAATAGTGAACTCTCCTACCTCTCTCTCTGTAACTGGTCGCAAAACGCTGACAGTCTAAAAAACAGAACTGGGAAAAAGTGCTTCATTAATTGTATTTAATTATATACACAATAATATAATATATATATAAATATGTACATATATACTGTAAAATACACATACATGCCATAAAATATACTATACAGCTATAAAAAGATACAGTATTACATATGTTTATATAGTATTCATTTGCTGATTCTGATATCAGGCACACTTCCCCCTTCCTCTCTGCTTTCCTGGATTCCATTCTTTCACTCCCGTATCACCATCATTTCCTTCCTCCCAGTGTACAAACCTCTGCGTGCTCTCCTCATTAAACCCTTCTGCCTATTCACACAGCTGCTCTCTTTTCCATTATGGTTTCTGGCTGTCAATTTCCCCTTAAGAGTACAAAGTCACAAATTGAAGAAAAGTTGAGTGAAAGTTCTAGGATTTTCTGAAAGTCTCATATAAGAGGCCTTTTGTTTTGTTTTGTTTTCTCCTTGTGTATACTTTTGGAAATGAGGGGAAGTCCCTGTTGCAATGATGTAACAGTAGCTGTAACACAAAGGAAACAGAAAGCTGGATCCATTTTGCTCTGTGGAATATTAAAATATTTATAAAGGAAGAGTGCCCGCTGCTGGGCAAAAGGGATAAAGACAGAGACCAAGTCCGGAGACCTGGCTTCTGTTCTATGCAGAATTCTATCCGCTTGGAGCATTTCCTCCAGAATTAAAAAAGGCTCTTTCTTGGAAAGAATCAAACCTAATACTGGAAGAAGCTCATTTCCTGAACTTTTGTATATTTTTTTAAAATAGCCTTTGTTTTTTAGAGGAGTTTTAGGTTCACAGCAAAAGTGAAAGCAGAAAGTATAGAGATTCTCCACATACTCCCTGCCCCCATATGCATAGTTTGCCCATTATCAGCATCTCCCATCAGATGAAACTGTTCTTACAAATGATGAACCAACATTCACACATTATCATCACCCAGAGCCCACAGTTTATATTTAGGTTCACTCTTGGTGCTGTATCTCCTATGGGTTTGGAGGAATGTATAGTGAGTGATACACCCACCATTACAGTATCTCTACCCTAAAACCCTCTGTGCTCCTCCTATTCGTCACCCACCCCCTGGCAACCACTGATCTTTTGCTGCCGCCATAGATCTGCCATTTCCAGAACGTCATATAGTTGGAATCACACAGCAGGCAGCCTTTTCAGATTGGCTTCTCTCACTTACTAATATGCATGTAAGTGTCCTTCATGTCTTTTATATTTCATGGGCAAAAAATGTATGATTTGGCTCCATATTCCCACCTTATCCTGAAAAATCTCTGTAGCCAAATCCTGTTGATATCCAGAAGTTGTGCATTTGTGACTTATTCCAAAATATTGGAGAACGAGGGGAAGGAGGGATGTAGGGATGGGGTTCTCGGAGCTGGCATGGACGGGCTATAGTCACCCACCTGCCCAACACAGCTAGGCCCCTGGGCAGCGCGACTGGAGAAGGGGCACAGGCATCTATGGTCCCTGGCCTGGATCCCTTGGCGCGGTGACAGGAGGTCACAGTGCAGCGCCAGCTGGGGACCGCTGGGTCCTGTAAGCACAGAGTGAGTGTGAACCGGCCCCGCCATCCCCCTCTCTGTCCGCGCAGAGCTGCGCGCTGCAGGTCAAGACTGTCCAGCCTCCCACGGGAACACAGTAAAGACCAGAGGGAGCGCTGCCGGCATGTCTACACCCGATGAGCCAGTAAAGACTCCAGGAGCTCGTCTGTGTCTCTATTTAGGCGCCTCCAGGTTCTGATTCCACTAGGAGGAGGCAGCACCAGGCTCAGGACCCCCATTTGCTCAAAAACCCAAAGTGCAGGAAACGTGGAGCTGACAGTCAGCAGCAGCCGGAGAACTTGGAAGGAGAACAGAGATGAAAGCCTTCACTGGAACAGCGGCAGGTCCTCAGGAGATGGAACGATACAATGGGCAGCACTGAGTCAAGTGTTTCTCCAGAACATTCTGATTCAGAGGATGAGAAGACTGAAGTGGATGCTGAGAGCACATTGTTCTCTCACAGAGACATGGCCAATAGCAGTGTCCCCAGCATGGGTGACACTGACAACACAGCAGCCTGCAGAGTACTGGAAGGGAGCAGGGTTTCTCTGGTGTCAGCTGCAAACTTCTCTTCCCTCCGTTGGACTCAGCAAGTCATCACAGCGCAGGGAAAATTATTCCTGAGGCCAATGCAATCCAAGGAATCTCCTAACTTAGGGTCATGGTGCAGCCTCCTTTAAAAACAAACAAAATAAAACACTGCTTGAATAGGAGGGACACACACAGGGATTTGAATCCATTTAGCCACAAGCAGGTAGAGCTTCCCCAGCAGAACATGTGTTATTAATGTGCATAGTGGAAGATTACAGTTTCTAAAAGCAACAAAGACCTTTGTGAAAATTCAATTATTTAATTTAGGGAATTGGAAAGAGGACATTGGTGGATCAATCCTCTTTCTTTTCTTTCCAGCTGGTGCACACTGCAGTGAGAAGGTACACTTAGAGTTTGGAAACCTTCCTGAGGTTAGGGTCAAAAAAATAAGCAAATAACATTCTTATATTACTGCTAAAAGTATCACTTTTAAAGTTAATGCTGATTTTAATAATATGTCTACTTCAATCTTACAGTTTTATGAATTTTTAACAGGATGAGGCTAGAAAAATAAAGAAAGAAAACTATACTACACAGTGTGGCTAAGTCTGGAGCTCAAGCCAGAATCTCCTTGGTAAGTAGCCTTTGAAAGCATTCCCTGCTTCTGTCTGGGAAGTGCATAATACTCATCCATCTTGGTCATACCGAAGTCTCTTCAGCACTCACATCGCAACCATTGGTTGCAAAGACAGAGAGGAGAAGAGACTCTTCGCTGGACTCTATCAGTAGACAGCAGGAAGTGTAGTCTGGGCTGGAGGTGAGAGACGGAGTTGTCCTTGGGAGTGAGAAGAGCGGGCTGCCTGAAGAGGTCTCCCGTGGAATCCGTGAGGTCCTGAAGGAGGCAAGTCAAAGAAATTGTCAGGTGCTTTTTGTTTATTCTTAAAGTCATGAGAAAACTCAAGAGTTAGAAATCAATGGGCTTCCAAGGGTCTGCAGTTAAAGGGTTAGTAAAGTTATTTTACTATATTTCATTAAAGAAATCACTCATAAAATCTTAGACTCTTTATTCAATTGGCAGAAAAATCTACTCCCTTCTGACTATTAATAGAGATTTTGTCTGTTTTTTCATAAACTTAAAGTCAGTTCAGTGGACTCATACCACACCCCGTGTTGCCTACAAAACATTAGACAAGAATCCTTTGACATCTGAAGTGGAACTCAGGATCCTTTGTCATCTCACTGTCTTGTCTCTATGATTTCATGCCGTGGCCTCTCATTGGTTCACAAAGCCCACATCCATTTCTATCCTTCACTTCCTTTAATGGGCTCTTCCAGACAAGCCATTATATCGACTATCCTAAGATTTGCCCTTGGATCTTTGGTATATTTGGAAGAGTTCACATCTCCAGATTTATATTTCTAGCCAGCTGTATCAGTGAGTGTAATCCAAATCCTCTTTTATTGTGAGGATTGAGTTAATATTTTAAAGAACTTAGAATAGTGCCTAGTCCATAATAAGCATGCAAAAATTTGTTATCTTTTAATATCATGCTTACTATTATCCAGATTAAGATCAGAATCCTTTGGAGTCATCTAATTCCTTTCTTTCAATTCTAATTAATTTAATTTAATACTAATTCCCTTTCTTTTAGTTTCTCAAGGCAATCTTTTCATTGCCTGAGTGGGTTGATGAACTAGGTAGAGCGCTCAGGCAAGGGCTGGTACCCACTATCTCGTACCCCAGCCAGAGAGGGTGAGTGTTCTAGCAACGAGGGTTGTGGTTGCCAGTCTCTGTGAGCTGGTTGGTGTGACTTCTTCCTTCTCGCCTCAGAGCTGATAACATGTGAATTAAATGAAAGAAAATCAGATGGCTGGTCTTGCAAACCTGAAAGCAGGCCATTGACCCAGGAGTTGGTCTTTGAGTGCCTGGCAGAAGCAGCCATGGTCCTGCCTTTGTGTTATTCAAAATTGGCCTTCATTCTTCCCCTCTGCCATTCTTCCCCTCTACCCTGGTCCCCAATTTGGCTGAACTGAATTTTGCTAACTTAGAATATGTCATTTCGTCAGCAGAATATCACTTATCTTTTTTCACTTTCACAACATTCAGACTTACATTTGTTTTCTTTTTGCCCACAAAACAACTGTCAGATTTTACTTTCTAGGAAAGTAGAAATGAGAAACAAAAAATCTGAAGTCTTGAAAATGATAGAGATTGTAGGGTCTTTGCCTTTCTTTTACTTCCTTTATTGTTCTCACTTCATCATGAATTAGAATGTAATGCAGGAGAAGCAAGACAAATCTTGCCCACTGAGCCACTAAGTGAAAAGAAGGTACAAAAATTTTAAGTGAAAAATGATGAGCCACAAAGGCATAACCACATGGACCTGCATGAATGAGTTCTAGAAGGCAAAAGAATATCAGAGACGCTCATTCACTCATAATCATCAGCCTCTGTTGTGAATGAAACAATAAATAAACCCCAGTCCTTGGTTCTAAAGAGCCTAATTGCGAAAGGTGGTCTGGTAAATCCCTCAACAACTACAGAGACCATTAGGGCTGAGGGAGCCCGTCCTCCTATGTCAAGTAAGGAGGGTAAAATGGAGCCTAAGAGCAAGGCTGAAAATGTGTCCTAGACAGAGAAGATAATATTTACATATGAAAAAGAGTCTGTGTGTGTGTGTGTGTCTGTGTGTGTGTGAGTATTGACATGCCTACATCACTTCTGACTTTAGGGCAAAGTGTTTTCTCATTTGATTCATAAGTATCCATTTGGATTGGCATATCTGAAGTTTACTGGGAAAATTAAACTTCTATTGCAAAATTAAGAGTTTGGATTGATGACGTCTTCTTAGACCACACAGAGAATACATAAATAAAAACAAAAAAGGAAGTAAAAGTGCAGAGAAATGTTTAGAAAATGAAAATTATTGTGTTCTCTATTTAATGGCGAAGCTTGGAAAGAATGTTGCCAGAGAACCTCGGGTCCAAGGTTCATAGACACCCAGCTCAGCCAGGCCAGCAGCACCCTCGTTTTCCCCATGGCCCTCCTGCTCTCTCTACTGACAGCCCTGGTGGTGTTCAGCTACGGCCCTGGTGGATCTCTGGGCTGTGACCTGCCTCAGAACCACATCTTGGTTAGCAGGAAGAACTTTGTGCTTCTGGGCCAAATGAGGAGAACCTCCTCCATCTTCTGTCTGAAGGACAGGAAAGACTTCAGGTTCCCCCAGGAGATGGTGGATGGCAGCCAGTTCCAGAAGGCCCAGGCCATCTCTGTCCTCCACGAGATGCTCCAGCAAATCTTCAACCTCTTCCACCCAGAGCGCTCCTCTGCTGCCCGGAACACGACCCTCCTGGACAACCTCTGCACTGGACTCCATCAGCAGCTGGAAGACCTGGATACCTGTTTGGTGCAGGAGACGGGAGAGGAAGAATCTGCCCTGGGAACTGAGGGCCCTACACTGGCTGTGAAGAGGTACTTCCGGGGACTCCATCTGTACCTGAAAGGGAAGAAATACAGTGACTGTGCCTGGGAGATTGTTAGAGTGGAAATCATGAGATCTTTGTCTTCATTGACAAACTTGCAAGAAAGATTAAGAATGGGGTCACCTTGAAATGATGCTCCTTGACTACTGTGCCATGTCACCCTTGCACATGTCTTTGCGGACATGTGCACAAAGGCTCCTATTAATCCTTTAGTCACAGACTTGATTGAATTTAATTCAGCAAGTATTTGTCAGTAGTATTCAGCAAGAATATGTTAAAAATATTCAGGTCCGGTGGCATCAGTGCCTAAGAGATGACTGCCCTGATTTTTTTATTTATTGTTTATTAATTTATATTTATTTATTCTTGTAACTTATCATATTTATATTTCTAGTTTCATATAAAAGATATTTGCTTTTATATTGTATTAAAATTTAGAAAACATGTTGACCTTTCCATTTTATTAAATTTGCATTTTGTTTTATTTATTAAATTCTTATCAAAGAAAACCTCTTGAGTCTGTTTATCCTTAAAATCTAAATCCAAACACTGGTTTTCTAAACCAAATCAAAGAATGGATGGTAATATTTATCTGCTCACTCATTCATTCAGTTCACGTCATCTGTATGAATAGAGTGTCAAAGTGGGAGATTGTGGAATTACCTTCAAGAAACACAGGTGAATAAATAGAACACAGTAGTTTGTGTATTGAAACTTTCAGTCTTACAGTGAAAGAGACATAAGAAGATTATCAGGAGTTTTAAAATCTGTTATATTAAAAAATACAAAATGAAGTAAAGGAAAATGTTCTCACATCAGAAGCTTTAGATACAATAACTTTAGGGGGAAAAGGATATCCTTTCTAGAGTGTCTGGGAGATATGTAATCGCAGAAGGCTTGTTGGCTGCTGGGCATATGGGTCTAGAATGAAAAACCAATGCCGTGGGTGCACGTATTAATTCAGATACCTCACTGCATATCTGGACAGGAGGACATGGGGATGGATGTGGTCACTTATAGAGCAGATGATGAGGAGAGGACCTAAACCTAGCCCTGCAGACTGTCAACATTTAAAGGTAGGGCAGAGGAGAGTCTGCAATGGGCACTGAGGCTGAGCGGCCAGTTTACTTAGAAGAACATATGGGGACAAATAGGGGAGAGACTATTGAAGGGAAGAAGTGTGTTTAGAAGACAGAGTGGTGGTGTTGGCCCTGTGGCAGAATGGTTAAGTTTGCACGCTCCGCTTCAGAGGCCTGGGGTTCCCGGGCCCGGATCCTGGGCATGGACCTACACACCGCTCATCAAGCCATGCTATGGCAGTGTCTCACATACAAAAAATAGAGGAAGATTGGCACAGACGGTACTTCAGGGACAATCGTCCTCACACACACAAAAAAAGACAAAGTGGTGCTTGCAGGGCAGGTGTGGACTGAACTGTCCCAGTGGACCTGAAAACAGACGCTGCTGGTGACCTTAGCAGGATCTGGGTTAGTAGAAATAATGGGACAGAAACCAGAGGGAGTAGGTTGAAAAAGAAACACAAGAATGAGAATTAGGGGCACTGTGTATAGAAAATTACTCTGGGAAGCTTGTTTGTGAAGTGGAGGAGACCCTCCTGGAGAAATTCCTCACTGGACTTGATCAGTAGCTGGGAGACCTTGAGATCTGTAAGTCAGGAGAAAAAAGTAAAAGAAATTCCTGAAGCAAGTACTTCCTCTTGGCTGTGAAGAGGTACTTCAAGGAGCCAGTCTTTATTTTAAAGAGAAGGAACACAGTGAATGTCCGTAGGAGGTTGCCAGAGTGTAAATCAAGAGCCAGTTGTCTTCATCATTAATCTTGTTTCAAAGAAAGATACCAGAAATCTAGGTGACCTTGGATTTGGCAATGACTTTTTAGATACAGCAAAGACACGATCCATGAAAGAAAAAGATGATAAGTTGGACTGCATTAAAATTAAAAACTTCTGCTGCTCTGTGAAAGACACTGTCAAGAGAATGAGAAGACAAACCACAGACTAGGAGAAAATATTGGCAAAAGACAGATTTCATAAATGACTCTTATCCAAAATATACAGAAAACACTTAGAACTTAATAATAAGAAACCGAAAAACTCAATTCAAAATGGGCAGAAGATCCGAACCGACACCTCACCAAAGATGATAGAGAGATGGCAAAGAAGCACATGAAAAGTTACTCTACATCATTCATCATCAGGGAACTGCAAATTAAAACAACGAGATTCCACTGCACGTCTATTAGAGTGGCTAAAATCCAGAACACTGACAACAGCAAATGCTGGTGAGGATGTGGAGCAACAGGAACTCTCACTCATTGTTGGTGGGAATGCAAAATGGTGCAGCCACTTTGGAAAACAGTTTGGCAGTTTCTGACAAAACTCAACATACTCTTACCACACAATCTAGTAGTTGTGCTCATTGGGATTTACCCAAATGAGTTGAAAACTTATGTCCACACAAAACCCTGCACAGGGATGTTTATAGCAGCTTATTCATAATTGCCAAAACCTGGAAACAACCAAGATGTCCTTCAATAGATGAATGGATAAATAAACTGTGGTACATCCAGACAATGAAATATTATTCAGCAATAAAAAGAAACGAGCTATCAAGCCATGAAAAAGACAGGAAGGAACCTTAGATGAATATTACTATGAGAAAGATGCCAATCTGAAAAGGCTACATACTGTATGATTCCAATTTTATGACATTCTGGAAAAAGGCGAAACTATCACAACAGTAAAAATCAGTAGTTGCCCAGGGTTTGTGCAGGTGCGGGGGGAGGGGGAGGGAGGAAGAGGCAGAGCACAGAGGATTCTCAGGGCAGGGAGACTATTCTGTGTGAAACTATAATGGGGGATACATGTCATTATGCATTTGTCAAAACCCATGGAATGTACAACACAAAGAGTGAACCCTAATGTAAACTATGGCTTTAGTTGTTTTTTTTAAAAAAACCATGTAAAGAGTGAGCCCAGGGCTTTCATTAAAAAACAAAATGCTGATTCCCTTCAAAGACTGCTTTTGGTATGAAATATATTGCCTTAAATTTCACAGATTTTTATAAAACAACATGTTTACCTTTATATTGTGTGAAATATAACAACATATTCATCTTAATATTTTAATTCTCTTCTCAGCTATTAAATTTTACTACAAGAAAAATTTTCTTTTGTACGTTTGTAATGAAAACCCAACCAATCCAGATTATGAGAAGGTGAAGAGTAGATGGACAACTCCTTCATTCACTCATATTAAGATCTAAAGGCGAGCACCAATATGCCTGTTTGTGTGCTTGCCCTCAGGAAACAGACGTGAGGAAGCAAAGATAATTCCCGCTTTCTTGTACCAGATATCATGTACACAAGATTTACATGCAAATTAATGAATGGCTATGAAGCATATAATTTTACATGTTTAATACATAGATTGAACCATTAATCAACATTGTAATCAAGACATAAAATTCATCATCATCCCTCAACCCCCAATGCCCAGAGGCAAACACCACTCTGATTTCCATGACTAAGGATTCACTTTATTTCTTCTTGTTCCTCATATAATTGGAATGTCTCTTTTTGTGCCTGGCTTCTTTTGCTTAACATGCCTTTGGGATTCATCCATGCTGTTTCGTGTATTAGCAGCAGTTCTTTTGTTATTGCTCAGTACTAATTCCATTGGATGAATGATCCACAATATATTTATGCATTTCATGTTGATGAACATTTGGATTGTTTGCAGTTTTCAGCTATATGAATGTAGCTGCCATTGACATTCTTGTAAGAGATCTCTTGGTAGACATGTGTTTTCATTCTCATAGGTAAATGCCAAGAAGTGGAATCTCTGAGCTATAAGATGTATAAGTTTAACTTTACAAGAAACGGTTTTCCAAAGAGGTTATAACTTTTTACATTCCCACAAGAATGCGAGTGCCACTTTCTCCACATCCTTACAACACTTAACATTGTCAGTCTTTTTTAATTTAGGCATTCTGGTTAGTGTAATATGGTATCTCCTGCGGTTTCCATTTGCATTTCCCTAGTGAACAACGGTGTTTAGTACATTTTCACGCATTTGTTAGCCATTCATGAGTTGTCTTTTTAACTTGATTTGTAGGAGGCCTTTATATATTCTGGATAGAAATCCTTTGCTAGGCATCTGTATCAGAAATATTTTCTCCCAAATTGCAAGTTGCATTTTCATTTTTTAAATGGTATACTTTCTTAATTAGAAATTTTAAATTATTTAATAAGGTTTTTCTTTTAGAATAGTTTTAGATTTATGGAAAAATTATGAAGATAGTACAGAGTATTTTCATCTAACCCACCTCCATTTTCCCCTATTGTTAACATCCTTATTCAGTAAGGGACATTCGCCACAATAATGAACAAATCTTTACACATTATTATTACACGGAGTCTATACTTGATTCAGGTTTTCTTACTTTTTACCTCCTGTCCTTTTTCTGTTCCACGATCTCTTCCAGAATACCCCATTACATTTAGTGTCATAACTCCTTAGTCTCCTCTGTGCTGCGACAGTTTCTCAGAATTCCCTTGTTTTTGACGACCTTGACAGTTGTGAGGAGTGCAGTTCAGGTATTTTATAGACTGTCCCTCAGTTGGGACTTGTCTGATGTTTCTCTGATGATTATGCTGGGTTACAGGTTTTGAGAAGAAGACCATTTGCAAAGTGTCATTTATTTACTCCCTATCAAGGGCACATGCTGTCAACATGACATCACTGCTGCTGTTCAGCTCGATCACCTGGCGGGGGCAGTGTTGTCATGTTTCTCTCCTGTGAAGTTACTGTGTGTCCCCCCTTTCCACACTGTCCTCTTTGGAAGGAAGTCTGTATATGCGCCCAGACTTAAAGAGCAGGGAGTGATGCTCTACCTCCTCGAGGGCACAATAGCTGTATAAATTATTTGGAATTCTTCTGAATGAGAGATTTGTCTCTTCTCTCATATATAATCATTTATTCAATAATTTATTTATAGCATTATGCACTAATGAATATTTATTTTGTACTTTGAAATATAATTTATACTATTTTATTCTGTTGCTCAAATTTTTACAGAATTGGTCATTGTGAGCTCTTTCAGTGAGCTCCTGTGTCCCTCTGACATATCCCATCATTGTGTGTGTGTGTGTGTGTGTGTGTGTGTGTGTGTGTTTTAGCATTTCCATTCTGGCACTACACAACGATTCCGGTTCATACTGTATATTCCCTGCTGTAGTCCTAGAATCAGTCATTTCTCCAAGGAAGCTGGTTCCTTTTTTGGAACTGGTATCAGTGACCTAGATCTGAGCACAAGATGTGTTTGTTCCTACTCAAGTGTCCTTGCTTTTAGGCCTTCTCAGGTGACAGAGCAATGGAACAGATGTGTTAAAACCAACCTGTGCATATATACATACCTAAAAATATTTCTATATGCAAAGATGTGTATCTATACCACACATGAGTACATGCTGCTATCTCCACATGGACCATTGTAGCTCCACACTCTCGCTAACCTGTAACCATTCACTCCATCAGTGAGAAACCTGAGTCACATCACTTGACGTCAATTTACTTAATATTTCACTTCTAGTATACATGTACAGCAGAATCAGCATTGTTAACCCATATCCCGGTGGGAAACGTTATCAACTTGAGTGCTTATGAGCAGTGTCTTTTGTCTTTAGTCTTACAAATGCCACTCATTTTCAAAGTTACATAGCTCAGCAACTATGCCCCCACCCCCTTCAGTGAGGGAACGGGGCAGGTGTCATGATGGTGAGAAGGTGACATTCCCATTCCTTCCTGCTTGCTGGGTCATTCTTCCCTCTTCACCTGCAGTTAAACTTGTTCATTTATCTGCAGTCACTATGGCTGCACCGTGAACATTCCCTTCCTGATCGCTGTGTCGTCCCTTGCCGTGCAGTGACACCATCAGGTGTCATGTAGTCTCCATGGGAAGGGCTTCCCTTTCCCAGGTACCCACTCAATGGGGAGAATTCGTTGTTGTGTTCAAAGCTCTTTTCTAGACAGGTAAACCCTACAGACACGGCAGATCCTTAAGCAGCACCTACCTTGTTTCTTGGACTTGCCAGATTAACCCCAGCATCCCCTAAACACCCACCTCCTCTAAAGCTCAATTAGTTCTACATCCACTGTGGATAGTTTTTCTAACATTCAAAAGCCACTGTTTTCAGGAAAACGTTCTGACCTCTGAACCCTTTCAGAGAAGGGTTGTCTGTAGAGGTTGGGAGGTGGGGCAAGGTGACCCAATTTCCACATCCCTAGCTTTGAACCCAGTTCTCTTCCAGTGGCCAGGAGTGACCTGAGGGCCTCTTGAAGATATGTGGAGATTTCTCTCTCAAGTCTGATAATACGTTCTTCTACGCCCAGGTTTGCTAAGCTCTTATATCTGCTCCGCCTTCCCTTGGGTCTCCTCCCCTTCCCTCGACCCTCTAACCACGCACAGAGCCAGGAATTCTGTTTTTCTGTTCTCGAACATGGGGAGAGGAAATGGGAGTTGGTGGTTGGCTGTACATTTTCACTAGGGTTAAGATAATAATTGTTGGGGACCAGTGCCCACCTCCCCAGCCTGCATCAAGAATAGAGGGGAGCTGTGGGGGCAGATGGAAGCTAATCCCCACCAAAAGATTCAAGGTCATGGAGACATCTCCTTACCCATCTGAACTTAGTGCCCCAAGAGTCCAGTTCCATTTTTGGGATACGTGAAGTTTCTTGTCTCTTACTGTTCCTAGAGGCTGAGTGGGACATTTTTGGCCTTATCATGCCTGTGCAACCCCAACTACTCCACCCCATGGCTATATCATGTTCTAGATAATGAGGGAGCAGAGGGAGGGACTGTTGAGTCTAGATCCCGGGACGTGGTCTTTGATTTTCTCACTTTCAAAGCCGCTGAGCATTTGTATTTTTTTTTGTTGTATTCCTGTGTTAGTATTATATTAACAAGATTTTAGAATTGAGATATATTCACAAAAGCAAATGAAGGAACCCGAGATGATGGTGGGTGTGCAGTGCCACCGTCAACATCCCTCCCTGACCCTGATCACCTTCAGAAAGTCTCTCGATATGAGCTGAGGCTGACCCTCTGTTACTCTAAGCCTGAGCTCCTGGCTAACCCGACACTTCCCCAAATGTGGCTGAGGCAGAAGACACAAGTGTCCTTTCAGAAAAAAACAAATATGTTTTGGAAATATACATCTCTGCTTAAATAGAGACAAACAACTTCAGAAAATGTGGTAATTGAGACCCATTTAATTTCCTCTGATTTTCTGGAAACATTTCTTTGAGAGGAGTTTTTCAGGGAGTAGGGGATGCAGGAGGACTTTCTTGCTGCCCTGAGGAAACACGCTCCCAGAGGCAGAGAGTGGGGCAGGGTCACGGACAGCCTGATGCATCCATGGCTGTGTATGGGGACACTCCTGCAGTCACGCAGGAGGCCACTGTCCAGGTCTTCACGTAGCTGAAACTATTTTGGAGCCCTCACTTGGAACCTTGGAAAACTAAGGAAGATAGTGAACTGAACCACTGGAATCCCTGGACCATGTCACCTTAGGGGACTTGTGAGATCCTGAGAGACAGTGGTATCCAAAGATGAGGTGGGGTCAGGGGATGAGGTGTCGTCCAAAGACAAAGTGGGTTTTCGCTTGGGGATAGGGTCCTGTATCTGAGTGTGCTCTTGGTGTAGAAGGGAAGAGATAAGTGGTGGGGGTGAAGGATGGTCCTGACCATGTGGGATCCAGTGACAAACGGGGCTCTGCTCAAAGAAAGGCATCCAATGGTTACATGGTGAAAAGAAGGAAAGTGAGTGGGTGGTATAGTCCAGTCAGAGGGTGGAGGCCAGAAGCACGGAGGCCAGAGGGAGCTATGACTTAGTGGATCTCAAAGGTGACACTGAAAAGCATCTTCCTAGCTCCATGAACAACACGATGTCTGCTTCCTTGGCTGCTTTAACCCACTCCTCAGAGAAAGGATCTTGCTATAACTGGTCCAGAAAGTTACCCACCAAAGGAGGCTTGTGCAGGTGCCTGTAAGAGACAGGGGGTACAAAGCACATTTAAAAGCCGAATGGGGGTGGGACCACCTGGTAGTGTAGCTGTTAAGTTCACACATTCCACTTCGGAGACCTGGGGTTTTGCTCGTTCAGATGCTGGGTGTGGACATACTCACCACTCATCAAATCATGCTGTGGGGGTATCCCACAAGAAGAGCTACAACTCTACAACTATGATACCCAACTATGTACTGGGGCTTTGTGGAGGAAAAAAAAAAAGCGAGAGGAAGATTGGCAACACATGTTAGTGCAGGGCCAATCTTCCTCAAAAAAAATGCCGAATGGGGACAGGCAGGCCTGGCAGGGGTCACATTCTCCCATGTGTCTGCCTTCATGATATTCTCTTTATCTCCACTCCAAGCCTTGATTTCACATCACTTTATCTATGATTCTTCCTCTCATGTCAACTCCAGGCTGCACTGGGGCCCCAGAATTCCACAGGCAATCTAGGAAGAGGGGGGCCTGAAATAACAGGAGAGATGAATCACCTTTTCTGAAGAGAAAGTAGGTCTGGTGCCACGTGAGTGCCTTTGCCGGGAGCTCTCCGAACAGAGAAAATAGGAGCCTGGGTCACCTCAGGAGAAGGTCGGATCTTGTAGGAAGCTGAGTAGAATGTTCCATTGGGAATAAACTCAAAGTTAGATTCCAAATGTCCTGGGCTTAGGATTCGAAGTCAAAAGTTCAATGGCAATAATAGTAAGGTTCACATATGCACAGGGCTATGTCATTTTAAAGCTCTTTCACACACCTGGTTATAAGTCAACATCACAACCATGAGATTTGCAGGCCAGTACTCTCTCAAAAGAGGAGTCTGAAGCTTAGGGAAGGCAACAACTTAGAATCTGTCCAAAGGCAGGACCCAGAAATCTTGCCTCCAAAAGCAATAATCCTTCCACTACATCTCACTCCAACACTTAGTGAGCAAGACCCATGGCCCAACTCCATCACTGTTCAATTCCAAGGGATGGGGAGCACAGGGACTGGGAGAAGTGTCCCAGGCCTGTTATGCTCCCTAAGAGGCTCCCCTCTGAGGTCATCATTTTCTGAGAAGGACTGGTTCTAGGAACTGATCTCAGTGTTGTGGGCCTGAGCCCTCAGTGAAAAGAGATACTCAGGTTAATCCAGTGAGAGCCCGGCATTCAGCAGCAGAACATTACCCTTTAAGGTGCCAACTTTTTTCCTGCCTCTCTGTTGACGCTGAAAGACAAGAAAAAACGACATGGGAAGACAATTTGACTCTCTTCTTTCTAAGAGAGCAGCAGACATTCATTATTGGTGAATAATGTGAGTTTCTACATTGATTTGAGATCTGTATTCTTTCTAAGTTAGTCATTTTTAAAGTGGATCAAAATATTTTCTACTGATCCTTCTCTGAAAAACTCAAAGAATAGTTTACTGCACATGGTCCTTTAAAAATATTTCATGCATTAGTCCTCTGGGGAAGAAAGGCACAGAATCTCAGAGCTTCAGGATGTGTATGCTCCATATGATAGGACTCCACTCCCTGAGGACATATGGGGTGGTATCTGATCAGAGACTTTCGGAGGCTCAGCATTGCTCTCCATGTTGGCGCTGACACAGTAGAGAGGCCTGGCCCTGAGATGGGAAGGTAGCCGATGAACAAAGGCTGAGGACCTGTTCTCCTCGGGTGTCTTAATAAGCCAGTACAGGGACCCTGAATCAGCTGCTTGAAACTATCCTGAGGCCCTCTATCACACCCATTTATGCAAAGCATCTTACCTTCCTTATTAAATTCTGATCCACACTTTATCTAAAATTGAATCACTCCTGATAATACAACTTTGTTACACAGATTCCTTAAAAATAAACAAAAATAAGAAGTCTCTATAAAAAAAAACTGCAGAAGCTAACGAATGGAGGATTCATAATATTTGAAACATGAAAAAATCCAGGGAAACTCAAGAACAGAAATGTCCGTGCCTGGATAGAGAATTAATTCACCCAGGAGCTCTAAAAGAGGATACAATGAGAGAAAAGATATTTTAAAATAAAATGAATACCCTGCCCAACTCCAATTTGGAAGGCTGGAAAGTAAAGAGTTTCATAGGTTCACGGGGAAGAGACTCCCCCGGGCGAGACCTCTCTTCCCCACCTTACCGTTCAACTCACACACACGCCCTCTTTAACAATCTCAGTTAATTTTCTGTGTACATTATGGTACTCTCTCTCAGATTCAACCAAGTATTGAGATCTTCAAACGATAAACTCTAACATTCATTAATAGATGTCTGAGCTCTCTTTCTCACTACTTGGTCAGAGGTGAAGGGATACAAAGATCACTATTCAAAGTAATGATGACAATTATTTTATTCATTATAAAGTCAAACAAGGTGATCTGATATTAGAAATGTATTGGTGAACTGGGAATTTACTACTAGCAGAGACATTTAATGCCCCATCAAGCCTGAGACCGTTTTCTAACAACTGTTGCATTCTTCCCCCCACTCCCCCACATTGATGGCGAAGTGTCACAGTCCTTTTACTAGACGTGAATCAGGAGGTTCTGGCCTGCCCAGCCCACTGACGGCAGGAACCACATTTTGACCCTCTGTCTCTCCACATAGCTAAGGACTGCCCATGCCGTCCCTGTAGTTGAACATTCATTCTCTTTACAATAGAAAAAATAATTAAGTACTAGAGTTGATTCTTGCCAGAAAACAACTTATTATCAGCTCTGGAGGAAATCCTTGGGAAGGGACAGACACTCTTCCTGTGTCACAAGTCTGTGCTCCAAAGACTTGGTTCTGCCCATCACACGGGAACAGCTGGGGGCTCTCCTCTCTGGGGGAGTTTTATTGGGTCCCACAGTGAACTGGATCCTGCTCTCTGTCTGCCTTCAGCTCTAGCTACTGTGACATCACTATAACAACGAGCTTTCCTCATGTTCCAAAAATATTCAATTAAAAAAAGAGGGAGAGGCTGGCCCATGGCGTAGTGGTTAAGTTAGGCAAGCTCCGCTTCAGTGGCCTGGGTTTGCGGGTTTGGATCCCAGGTACAGACCTACACCACTCGTCAGCCATGCTGTGGCAGTGACCCACATACAAAGTAGAGGAAGATTGGCACAGATGTTAGCTCAGGGAGAATCTTCCTCAGCAGAAAAAAAAAAAGATGAAGTCTTTTATAGAAATCTCTGTAAAACCTTGATCCAACTTTTGCTTCCCACCTGTAGATTTCTACTCTTTGGAAAACTCTTACAGCCAGAAAGCAAAAGAGAATGGGAAGCAGCTACATGAATGGACAGGGAGGGTGAATTGTGCGAATGAAGTGGGCGCTGTGGGGATTTCTACGCTGGAGTGGAAGGAAATGACTGTGGTGTGGGAGTGAAGGAATGGATCAAGGCAAGCCGGGTGGGAAGGAGGAAATATATCAGGTGCTGAGTTTCTTTTGGTCTTCCTGAAGACACTAGCAGGTATTCCACCTTTTCGGCGGCCCTCTTTTGACCATCAGTCAGATACTGAGAAACAGATGGGACATTTTCAAAGCATTTTAGAGAAGGAAATAAATAATACTCTGATATGGATCTGAGTAGAGAAAGGAAAAATAGCTACCATTTATTCAGTTCTTATTCTATGGAAAGCACTAAGTGCTTTAAAATGCATGCATGTGTTTAGTACAACAGCTCTATGAGTGCTTCTAACACATTTCACATTTGAGAATATCAAGACTCAAGGAGGTTGAGTTACCCTAGATCACACACATGTCCTGGCAGAAATGGAGTTCAATGCAGAATCCTATATTTTGAATTATAAGAAGTCTCTTTAAATTCATATTTTTGATATATGTATACATATTTTTTAACCACTCGCTACCCCCATCACTCTTTCTCTTGCTTGTTGCCCTTCCCTATTTGGAAGCTACTGTTGCATTTTTAGCTGGTTTTAACATAAAAAGTTAAAGAGTATTTGCTTAAATTTTATAATTACACAAGAATGACATAAAAACATTTACTTTGATATGTGTGTGTTTATTTAAAAATTCAATCAACTCCAATAAATAAAAGCCCTTGGCCATTAGGGCATCGCTTCTCAATTCCAGCTCCCTTCCAAATGGCAACCACTGTTAAGAGCTTGGTGGGTAATCTTTCAGAATTTATGTGTGTGTGTGTCTCTCTGTTTTTATATATATGGCATTATACCAGAAGCATCATTCAATAGTTTTTTTTTACCTAATATTTGTTCACCTCACTACACATAGCCTGACCTAATTTCATATAACAAATGGAGGTAACATAGTTTAACTACTATTTGATAGTTATCCTGTTCTTGATATTAAGTACAAACAATACTACAATAAATATGCAAGTGCACCCTTATACCCATGAGAGAAGATGGCACTAAGTCAGGTACCTAGAAGCAAAAGAGCTTTTACTAATTTCATACGCATTTTGAACACTAATAGTTACTACCAAATCCAGTACAAAGGCTACACTAATTTATATTCGAAACATTGTATATGTATATTTCCACAACATTATGCGAACTCTGGATATAAATAATCTTTTTAAGTTTTAATTTGTCTTTCTCTAATTAGTTGTTGTATTAGTCATTTTCTAGTCAGGAAAACAAAAAACATACCACTTATTTTAACAGAGAGAATTGAATATAAGGAAATAGACCAAAAATGTGGCTACCCACACAAAGAAGGCAATAGGATAGAAGGCACTGGCATATAGCCAGACTCTCCGTGTCCTATCCAATTTACTGCCCCCCCCCAACAACTTCTCTAAGATTAACAAGAAATGCATCACAAATAAAAAACACATAAATAAATGGATCGATATACCAAGTTCATAGATTGGACTACTCAGCGGTGTTAAAATGTTACTTTTTCTCAAATTGATTTACAGAGTTTATGCAGTCCCAATAAAATTGCAGCAGAGTTTTTTGTGGAAATTGACAAGCTGAGTCTAAATTGTACACGGAAATGCCAAGGCCTTAGAATAACCAAGGCAATTTTAAAGAAGAATAAAAATAGAAAACTTATATTTCCAAATAGCAAGAATTATTTTAAAGCTCTAGTGTGGTAGGACTGATGTGAGAATAACAAAGAGAACAGTGGTGGAGAATAGAGAGTGCAGAAACAGACCCATCCAGATATTATCCACTGATTCACAACTGTTGTGTCTATTGATATAACTGGAGGAAGGAAGAGGCTTTTCAATAAACGGAGCCTGGACAACTGGCTGTCTGTATGGAACAAATGAGAACGTGGACTCATACCCCAAACCTTACCTAAAAATTAATTTGAGATGAACCATAGACCTAAATGTAAAAGCAAAGACTATAAATACTCTAGAAGAATACATATATCTTTTTGACCTTAAGGTAAGCAAAGAATTCTTATACAGGATACACAAAAGCACATCCATTGTAGAAAAGATTGATACATTGATCTATATTAAGATTAAGAGCTTCTGTTTGTCAAAAGACACCATTAATGGAGTGAAAAGGCAGAGTGCAAGAAGAAATCTGAAAAATAAATTGTCAAAAGACTCATATCCTAAATATATTAAGAATTTCTAAAAATCAGTTAAAATGGCAGATATATAAATAGAATAATGGAGAAAGACTTCAACAGACTTCACAAAAGGGTTAATAAGCACATGAAAAATGTTTCCAACATCATTATTTATTGAGGAAATGAAAATCAAAAACAACAAGTATAAATTACAAAACAAGTGTTGACAAAGACCTGTTTTTAACTGGGAATTATACAGTTTTCATTGGAGAGTAAATCGTTTACAGACATAACAATTAAAGAAGACAGATATAAATGTGTGACCTAATGTACGATGCCATTTATATGAAATTCAAAAACAGGCAAAGCAAATACATAGAAATAGAGGCCATAGATTCGGTGACCTTTGGCCTGGGGCTATTCAGTGGGAAAAGGCACAAGCAAGTTTCTGAGTTTCTGAAAATGCTCTGTATATTTATCTGGGTATCATACTTATGTAAAAATACAACAAGATATCTACTTAATATTGGTGCATTTTACTACATATAAGTTATAAATCAAAAGTTTTAAAAAAATAAGAAAACAACCTTCTTATCAGTGCTGCTCCTGCACACGCTCTTGAATCTCTGACGTAACAGCTACCGGCCACCATTTATGGTTTTAAGTCTGTTCATTGCCTAACATACAGTATCGGACTTTTTCCTCTCAATATATTTGTAACCTGTAAGATAAATATTATTTACAGTATATTAGTACTATTGCTATTACTAAATAGGTTTATAATTTTACCAAGAAGACACAGTCACTAAGAGTCAGGATCAGAATACCAGACTGTCTGCGTCCAACCCAACTCAACCCAGACATTTCTGCTTTGTCCCATTGCTTCTCTCTAATATTGAAAATTTCCTGCCTCCACTTAGGGTCCCTTGTCCGTAGCAAGACAGACAGACAGACATCAAACCAACGGTTCTGTTTAAACCTCAGCAGACACAGTGCAGCTAACTGGAAGTACTGAATGCTAATGAAGACACGGAAGTGGGAGGCAGCAGAAAACTCTACTTTCTGAGGAAATCTGTGGCTGTTGTGAAATTCAATGACCACAGTTTTCTGTTTTCTCATCTTTAAAAAAAAAAGCGATAGTTTTAGTAACTACCACATAGGAAATCGTACGAATGGAAGAAAATAAAGTTTGCAAGTTACTGAGAATCTGAACATAGTACAAGATATCTTCCTTCATATTAATAATACAAATCACTATCATCTGTATGGTCCACGTTCAACAAGTCACGCCAAGAGCAGCTTTGATCGCGTCTCCCCTGACGCTCAAGGCGGCACATTAGCGCCGCCCAGTGGAAACTCTAGGACAGGCGGGCGTCTTCAGGACCGGGAAGGAGCAGAGCGCAGGCGCACATGACACCGCGCCTGACACAGGAGAGAGAGAAATCTCAGAGCAAGCTGGAAGCTTTTTCTGGGCATCTAGGATCTTAGCGTGTTGTCGGACAGAAAACGGCTGCTCTGTGAATAGTATAAATAAGCGCTGCTCTAAGTATTCCATGCGCAAACACTTTTTAAGAGGAATTTAGCTTGATATCATCACCCTAGACTGACCCCAGGAATCAGTATAACGTGGACTTGATAAGAGCAGCGCAGCAACTGAAAATGAACTTTGCATTTGACTGTAGTCCGCTTTCCCACTGCACACAAGGAAAGAAGGATGTCCCCAAACTGCAGGCCATTCAGGGAAGTATTACTGGAAAAGAGTAAAAATATCCTACTGATCATAGAACAGAGAGAAACATGTCATTGTTTCTATTTACTTAATATAGGCAATTGGTTGCTTAGTCCTACTGTATTTAGGTTTTCTTTTAAAAAGTCTTGTATACATGTATCTTAAGAATACACAATAGTACAATCAACAAAATTTGTATCCAATAAAGAGTTAAAATTAATTGTTGTAATAGGTGATAGGAAGAAATATCATTACATTTTTCACACATATTATGTTTAATTAGTCTATTAATTTCTACTAATTCTCACTTAATTAGTCCTATTGTTGTTCTGCTGATAAGGTAGCATTTATGTAGCAAGAAAGTAAATAATACAGGATAAGATATAATTTCAAGTAAACATCTATTTTTCACATTTTTATGTTAAAGTAGTAACACATGTATAAAATTATTTATTATAAATTATATACATATATATTTTTGGTCTGGTTTGGCACTGTCTCACATTGGTTCTCTAAAAAGTTGGTCACCTCAGCCCAGGCACAAGATAGACGTTTTAGAAAATCTATTTCACATGATGGCCAAAGATTTTCAAAATCTATGTTTTAAAAATAAATGTTCTAATAGCAAATTCATTCATAGTGATAGGCATATTTATTCCAAAGAACCCTTTATTGTGTTTTCCATGCACACAATTTAAGTAATAATAACACAGAATGAAATATTCTAAATACAAAAAAAAGTTTCAAAAATTGGAAGAATTTTAAAAGAATCTGTGACCACAAAAATTCCATGTTTCATCTTGAAGCTTTTCTAAAATAGAAGTATTTCAACTATATTCAAACTTACAATTTAATTGATGATGCTCTACAGAAAGTGACAAAATCAGAAACAAAAATGGAAATTTTGCGCGTGATTTTGTATGTTGTTACTTTTCATGCAAAAAAAAATTTTGGTCTTGAGGGTCACAAGAAATCACTGCAAGTCCCAATACTGGAATGTTTCCAAATTTAGTTAAAATATAATCATAAAAAGGAATCTGTGTCTTATTTGTGTAATAAAATTCAAAATAAATTTATAATGCTACTAGGAAACCATATTAGATCTGAATACTATCAAGAATATACAAAAAATACTTGACCTTATTTTTTGATTACACACCATTTGTAACCCATCATGAACAAATGTGTCAGATTCAGGTATGTTCTCATTACAGATAATGACAAAACAATAGAAAAAAGATGAATTGACTTTACTGAAATGAAAGAAAAACCTGGATATGTTTAGCTTAGGAAATTAATAAATTGAAAAAATAAGATATTGACATAAAAATGCTCTTGGCCAAGGACATGAAAATAGAGGGAAGATGGCAAGTGTATACAATAATGAACACCCATTATTTCCCTCAAAAATGATTATGCTAAATTTGTGCATAATCTATTCAACTCATAACATTCATTTAATCTGCAACAACGTTGCTTTTGTGACTTGAAATACGATAACCTTTTTTAGTATTGTACAAAGGATAAATGCATTTTTTCAGTTTTGCCTGTCCTAAAAATTACATTAAAAACATTTACAGACACCTGATGGGTATCAAGGTCAAATGCAATCATGGCACTTCACACGCAAACTAAAGATGTCTACCAAATATTAAAAGATATGATATCAAGTGACAATGTACACTACACTGAAATCTAAAGCATTTTGGCACAAATAGATTACACATTTTTATGCAATTTAATTTGGGGGGAAGATATGTAGAACCTAGAGGGAAAAGTTAATAATGCTCTACCATAAAAAAAAAACCCACCTATAAATAAAGCAGCTGGTTTCACAGAAGGCCTACCCTTCTGCTTACAACAAATGAGAGAAAGTGACTTTGAGAGTATGTTGATAAATGCAAAACGTTAGAAACAGATATGAATGCACTTCCCGAATTGGAAAATAAACAGAAATAAATGTTAAGAAATTGGAAATGTAGGAATCATTGGATGAAAGTGTCAATTATTATGAGATATAAGCATATTTTAAAAATTAGGAGTGTATAGAATCCTAACTTCAACTTTGAAATGGAAATATAAAAACTTAAACCAAGTGCCTTCAGAATTTTCATATTCAACAGGAGAAAATTTATTTTCAGTGAATACATCTGACTTGCAAAAAGCAGCCACTGACTTGGCCCTTAAATATTCTGACAATTTAAGTTCTGCAGAAATTTCATTTTAAATGGTTTTAAGCAAGATTTAACATCAGTATTTGTAATATAAAATCGGTTTCCTGTTTGGATCTTCTAAAATGATTCACGAATTTGGTTTAGAGCAATCTTATCCAAATATGGAAGTGACTTTGAAATTTTTATAGAAAATACTAGTCACAGTGGGATGCTGCAAAAGAAATTTCAGGGAGCTGAAGTTGATTAAAAATTATTTCAGATCACAAAAATTTCAAAAACAGCATTTCTTAACAATGAAAACAAGATAATCAAAGAAGTCTATTTTGAAAAGACTACTGATTAGTTTTCTTCTATTCGAGCGAAGAAAGTAAAATAATGAATTCTTGTTTGGGGATAAATAAAACACTTAAAATCGTGTTGTGAATTTAAATAAACTTTTCACTTTTTCAATATTTTTTCAACTACTTTAACGCTATAGGAAAAACTAACCATTAAAAAGAATAAGAACAAGTACACAGGGGACATGGTTTGCCTTTTGCCTCAGGCTCCAGTAAGTCTCAGCCGGGCACTGGCCGCGTCCCCAAGTCATTCCACTGGAGGGTCCCAATATTTCCTAGATCCGTGTCCAGATTGTAGAAGCGTTTCTCTTTCGCTGAATTCGTGTCTTTCTCCCCAGAAGCCATCCTGAATCTGAAAAGAGACCGCAGCACGCTCTGATTTCGAGCCGTCAGTCCCCTGAATAAACGGGCGCTTTTGTGAACGGTCTGCTAGAATCTCCCAGGAGAAAGGAAAGGACGGATGGACGCGGGGCAGGTGCAGACGGTGAAAGGCTCTGGCGAAGCCGCGGCGCAGCTCCCCTCGGCGTCAGGCCCGAGAAGGAGGCGTTGACTCCGGTTCTCGGGCCCCACGCGGTCCCCGAGCCCGGCGGCGCCCCTCCCGGGCCGGGGCTCAGCGGACGGCGAAGCGCCGGGTCTCCCCGCGGACGCGGTGCCGGAGCCGCAGGCGGGTCCCGCTGGGCGGGCGGCGCCGGCTGGTCGGTTACGGCGAGTTCGGGCGCCCCCTGGGGGCAGCGAAGGGAGCTTCGCGCGCGCTGTTGAGCGGGTGGTCGCCGGCTCAGTTTCGCTGTGGTCTGCTGAATCGCAGGACTCAATGGCATCATCTATTCGCTAGTGGTGCTGGTGATGCTTTGCTCTGGTCTCATGGGTGTGAAAAGCAGGAAATCTTCATGCTTTTGAGATATCTGAAAAGGACCACTTCTCAGTCACGCCAGGATGGCAGGACCTGCTTTAATGTTTTTCACTACAAAACAGGAGATATCAACATCCAGAAGACACAAGCCACCTGTTTCTGCCATCAGATTCTCAACCTGATCCACACGGACTACAGGACAGATCTTCAGCCTGTTCCACACAGACTACAGGGCAGATCTTCAAGCTGATCCACACAGAAGACCACAGTACAGCTCAGAGTAAGATCTGCTGGTTAAATCACTCTAGCCGGTCTGGAGCAACCGGAGCAGAAGATGAAAGTAGAAAATCTTCTGGTTCGTCCTTACTTGGGAATGTTGTCCGGGAGTTCTTCCAGGAACCAGCAGCTGTCTAAAGGAGAAGGAAAACAGCTGCGGTGCCTTGGAGGTTGTCAGAGGGTTGAGTGACGCGTGCTTTTCCCCATTTCATAATTTCCAAAGAAAAATCAGGAAACAAGAAAATTATTCTTATGACTCTCCAATCAATTATATTATTGTTTGTCAAATCCGCGACAGGAATCTGCACTGTATTTTCTGTGCCAGCTACAAAATATCTGAAATGCATATCAAGGTTTTCTGTTTAAAATATAATGAGTTTCCAAAAAATGTTCAGAAAAGTAAATGATCTATGTTTCCAAATAACCTTATGATAATAGATTTTTTGTTTAACTTTTCCAGTTTTTGGAGGGTACTTGCTGTCTATAGAATCTGGAATATAACTTTTCATGGAAAACCTTCTTCATTATATTGTTTTGTTACAGACTTCTCTCTGTTAAGGTAATGTCAGCTGCTCAAACAGACAAACATGAAAACATCAGCATTTTGAACATAACACAAGTTTATCCTCCCTTCCTCTAACACCTCAATGCAGGCATTCCTGATCACATGACTCTTCTGGTTGACTCTCCCCCAGACAATGATTCAGGGACCCAGGTACCTTCTACTTAGTGCCTTCACTATCATCAATATGTGACTTTAAATGTGACAGTGGTGCTTGGGTTTATTCTACTCAGTTGTAAAATAAAAAGCATGGTGGACCACATAAGCTTCTTTTCATAGCCAGTCCTGTGCAGAGGAAACAGAACCTCCAGCACACTCAGTTGGCCAGGATTCGCTCACACGGCCACTCCTAACCGTGAAGAGACTGGGAAAGGGAGTCTCATTTTGTGATCAGTGGGAAGAAGATACAAGTCTGGTGACTAAGACCACTATTCGTTTTTGAACTATGTGCACTAACGCTGTTTTGAGAAGAAACAGCCAATTTTCTTGCTTGTGGACATTTTATCCAAAAAAGTTCTGACCACAAATCTGATTCCCCAGATTAAAACCAGGCAAAGGATGTGAGGGGAGGGGCCAAGGGTGTTCACAACATTATTGACCCTTTAAAAGGGAGATTCACGTGGATTCCCGAGAGCAGAGGTTAAAGTTGAAACACACTCCTTCTGGACTGGGAGTACACTTGGAGTCCTTCTCACAAACCCGTCCCTGCTCAGGCTTCTGCTGGCTTGAGGCTGTGCTGATTACCCCACAGCCCCTCTATACCATTCCGCCTCCCAGCAAGCCCTTGACAAAACGCTTCTGGCCTGTTATGAATTTCTAGGAAGCTTTAGGCAGAGGGATCTTACCCAGTCCCCTCTGCTCCCCGGGCAGTGTGTGTTGGGTAGAAGCTGTTAGTCAGGATGTACCAGCTCCTCTCACTACCTGTGGTTTCAGCCCGAAAATACCCCCTTGAGGAGCTACAGCAGCACATACTGCAGAAATCTCCGTATCCCCAGAAATCTGGGTGCACATTTAGCAATGATCTGGGAAAAGCTGGACCACGTGAACACAGTCACCCCCAGAACCTAAGGAAGGTGCTGAGTAAGAGTAACTGCATAGGGAATGAATGGTAACAAGCCTGCTCCTCCCCTTCATCTTTTAGAAAATCTGTCCATTGTCAAGAATGCAGGCAAAGATAATTAGAGTGATTGGAATGTGCTGTTAGACTGTCTTGGGTTTGAATCTTGACTTCATCACTTGGTACCTGTGTGGCCTTGGATAAAGCACCTAATGTCTCTAAAGCTCATTGTCCTCCTTGGAAAGTGTGAATAATAAAAATGATAAATCTACATTATAGAATTATTGATGTCATACACTTTCCCATAACATTACAATCAGATGAAAATAGGAATTGGGACTCTTTGAGGAGTTCTGCAATGTTGGTGTCACCAGTATTCCTGCTCTGGTCCTCCAAAGGATGGGGGCTTTAGGAACTGGACAAGACTGATGGTGATTGTTGCTGTTATTCTTACCCTCGGGGCTGTGAGTGTGTTATTTAGTTTCTAAAATTCATCAATCTGTCCTTGATCCCAAAGAACAGGACCAATAGGATCTGAGAGAAGACAGTGTTCCAGGCACGTAGAAATCCTCCCTACAACCCTGCGTAGGTGTTGTAGCTGATGAGAAAGTAACGTTCAGGTTAAGTAATTTTCCGTATAGCTCAAATGGTTCAAAATAGCACCTGGAATTGAATCCAGGTCTTTTTGACTTTAAAACCAGCATAATCTTGCCCCTCAATCTGCTGCCTTTCCACAGTGGAAAACCCCATTACAAGCAAATCTCCTTTACTGAGGTGATGTGGACAGCAGCTTTTAACACAGGCATCTTGCTCAATGTGAGCTGCAGCCTTGGAGTCATGACAGGGACTGATCTGAAGTGTAGAACTGCTGAATGTCCTTGACATCGCTGTTACTGTGCCTGGTTCTGCCAGATTAACAGCAATCATGAAGATGTTTCAGGTGTGACAAAATAAAAGCCTAAAACAACAACAAACAAACACATAGAGACAGAGATTGGATTGGTGGTTACCAGAGGGGAATCGGGGAGGGAGGAGGGCGAAAGGGATGATTAGGCACATGTGTGTGGTGACGGATTGTAATTAGTATTTGGGTGATGAACATGATGTAATCTATGCAGAAATAGAAGTATAATGATGTACACCTGACATTTATACAAGGTTATAAACCAATGCGACTGCAATGAAATAAAAAAAATTAGGTCCGGCCCCGTGGCTTAGCGGTTAAGTGTGTGCACTCCGCTACTGGCTGCCGGGTTTGGATCCCGGGCGCGCACCAAAGCACCGCTTCTCTGGCCACGCTGGGGCCGTGTCCCACATACAGCAACTAGAAGGATGTGCAACTAATGACATACAACTATCTACGGGAGCTTCGGGGGAAAAAAAAAAGGAGGAGGATTGGCAATAGATGTTAGCTCAGAGCCGGTCTTCCTCAGCAAAAAGAGAAGGATTAGCAAGGATGTTAGCTCAGGGCTGATCTTCCTCACAAAAAAAAATAATAATAATAATAATAAAAGTTAAAAAAATAAAAATTAAAAAAATTAAAAATTAAAAGCCTAATCATGTTTCTCCCCTTGATGTCACTAAGTGAGTCAAAGGCATCATCATCCCGCAATCTTCCAAGTGAGAAATATCACTGCCATCCCGCTCTGTATCCCTCTTATGCAACAGGTCAATCCCATCTGAAACAGAAGTCTGATAAAGTCCTTAAATGAATCTGAACAGTTGTTGGAAGAACTGTGGAAGAAAGAGCAGGTTGCCCATTCATCATACTACTTTCATTTCAGCCTCAAAGATACAAGTTCTACAGAGGGACGGGAACTTAGCCTGGCTAGACGAAGACGACTGTCTCAGGAAAGGGCGGCTTGGCTCCCTGAGCATGTGAGGATCCCTCAGGGGAAGTATATTCAGCTGCCATGCAGAGAATGTCAGCAAACCACTACCTCCTGAGTTTCTCAGCCCACTGGATTCACACTTCCACTACCTTGTCACAAAACCCACTCGTCCTTGGGCAGCATTTTGCAAAGTTTTCATTCATCCAGAATCTCATCGGAGGTGCCGTGAGGAGCGATTTTCAGACAGAGTTGGGAAGTGATGTCTTCAGGGACACCCATCCAGGCTGTGGTGAGTGGCCAGAGATATGACTCACAGCCAGTTCTGAATGTATAATCAGAGCTCTTTCTGCCATATTGGATCCATCTAAGTTACACCTTGTCACCAGTCACGCAAGATTGATGAAGACCCTCAACACTAACGAGGCTTAAAAAGAAACTTCATTTTTCAGTCTATTTCTGTTTGGAAGTATGTAAGCTCATTGATACCTCCCCTAGATCAGTGTCAAGAAGAGAGTTCAGCAAAGAAAGAAAATAGAAAAGAGAAACAAAAACAGATCTGGCCATTTATGTGCCATCTACAAGGTAAATAATACATTACCTTATTAAATCCTCCCATCAATTTGGTGGAACAGTAATTCTATCAAGTCCATTTTATAAATGAATGAAGCAGAACGCTGAGAGATGAACTGACCCATCCAGGGAGCATAATTAGTGACTGGCAGAGCTAGGATTTGAGACCAGGTGTGCTGATGGAGACGCTTATGCCCGGCAGCACTGAGTGAATGTCATGCTTCCTCCCCCCAGATGGCTGTGGGCAGTCAGGATAGATCAAGTGCCCACAAGTGCCCGGAGTCCTGAATTCACAGACAGTCTCTGCCCTGCTCACCCTGTGCCTCACTCCTGCCCCTAATTCTCCTCTCATCCTCCTACAGCATCCATCAGGTCATGAACAAATCTTCTGCCACCAGCATGAGTGCATTCAACACCCCAAGGATTCTTCTCTCACCCAGTTTTATTGAGATATAATTGATATATAACGTTGTATTAAAGTGTACAACAGAGTGATTTGATATATGTATAAATTGTGAAACGATTACCACAATGTTTAGTTAACATCCATCACCTCACATAGTTACGATTTTCTTTCTTGTGATGAGAACTTTAAGTTGCTCTCTAAGCAACTTTCAAATATACAACATGGTATTGTGAACTATAGTCACCATGCTGTGCGTTACATCCACAGGACTTATCTTATAAGCGAAAGTTTGTACCTTTTGACTACCTTCACCCATTTCACCCAACCCCCATCTTCCACCTCTGGCAACCACCAATCTGTTGCACACTTTTATGCCAATAATGTATATTTACTCATTTAATACAATAATTCTAAAATACTATTTAATAAAATAATTCTAAAAATACTATTATTGCCCCCATATTAAAGATGAGGAAACTAGGGAGCATAGTGTTAATGTTATTTGCAAAATTCCATTACTAGTAAATAGCAGAGCTGTGATCCAACCCTCAAACTCTGGCTCCAGAGACACATTCCTTCGCCACTAAAATGTCCTGTATGAACTGTCATGGCAAGCTGGATCAACAGTCCAAAACAACACAACTGGATGTGTTGAAGAATAACCTCTGACCTCCACACAGCACTTTGCATGTGGCTTCACACATACTCTTTCCATTGACATTCCCTCATATGCATCTCAGAATACTGTGCAGAGGTGTGAGGTTCTGAGACTGGAAGGTTCCTGCCCAAGAGCCACAGCTGGTGGGGAGCAGAGTCAGATTTGATCTCAGGACAGATTAAGGCCTATCATTTTCTTATCCATTCCCAGAGGACAGTAGAAAATAGCGGCCAGGAAGGGTTAAACGAGTAACAGTCCCCTAAACCCAGTGAGCCCAGCTAAGCACATTGAGTATGCTTGGTGCTAAAGTTTAAGAAGTTCTAGAGTACCTTGTCTCGGGACTGAATGCAACATGGCCCCTTAGAATTCTTGGGGTCTTAAAGACAAATACTGTGTGATCTCACTTATATGTGGAATCTAAAAAAACTGAACACTGTTGAAAGTAACTCTTCACATACAGTCTTGGATCTCACTTCTAGAAAGTTCTCCTCTAAATACATTTTGACCCAAATACATCTCGAGCTGTTCCAGCTACTGATGATGTCCAATGTAGAATTTCTCCAGAGAGTGTCATCCCACACATCCTGGGCCCTTTGTGCTGAAGATGCTACAGAGACATCTCAGGAAAGACGGTGTGGTGCGGGCTCCCTGGAGCTGGCCAGCATCCCCCAGCATCTCAGGGACCATCTGATCTGTCCTCTAGAAATAACAGACAGGAAACACTCCGCTTTAGGTGGAGAGACACGAAGATGTCCCCATTATCCAGACTATGGCCTGAGTCAGATCACAACCCAGAAAAAAATGGGGCTGGAGAATGGATATACTTTCAATTCTTTAAAATTTCTTCTGTCAAATATTTCAGGACAGATTAGAATAAACATTTTACCAAAGAAGATATGCAGAGGACAAACAAGAATACGAACAGATGCTCAACATCATTAGTGCTTTGGAAAATGCCACTTAATATCATAATTAAACACCACTACACACCAATGAGAAGAGTTAAAATTAAAAAGACTGAGCATACTGAGTGTTGGAGAGGATGTGGAGCAAATGCAACTCTCCTTCATTGCTCGTAGGAAAGTAAAATGGTATAAGCATTTTGGAAAACAGATTGACAGTTCCTTGAAAAGGTAAACATACACCTCTGTATGATTCTGCCATTCCATTCCTAGCAATTTACCTAAGAAAAATGAAAATAGTACTAAAATTCACTCAGTATGTTTCAGATAGGGAAAATCTTTACTTTGTTTTCTATAACTTCTCTCATCTCTCCTATTCACTATCCTATAGGAAAAACAAACAAATAAACAAAAAGCAAAATAACAATACTTTTTTAAATAAAAAATGTATTTATTAAAATTAAAAAAAGCAATGGCATAGTGCCTGGTGTAAAGTAAGTGCTCACAGATTGGCGTACAAAGGTCCAGTCTACTGTACAGTATAATTTCTCCTTTCTTTGCCAACACATGCCATTCACTCTGGCTACGCTCGATGAAGACTGCCTCTTACACACTTTGTGATGTCTGCACTACTTGAGGTTTTTTGAGAATTAACATCTGCCTCTCCCTTCTCGTAGTGCCAGGAAGACTATTTTGAATTTACAGATTCAACCTCTAATTCGACTTCTAAATGGATACACTGGGAGATAGGAGAATAGAGCTGGGGGCTTCAGGTAGTTCTTTACCAAGTATAATTGTTGGTCAGATATTTACTGCAGGGGAAGAAAGAAAACGTTCACTTTGTGAAAAGAAAATTTGCATGTGGTGTAATATAAAGAAAATTGCCCTGGCAGACCTGGGCTATCAGATTTCTTAGATAAACCTCTAACTTCTGTGGGTCTCAGGTGATTTCTCTATGTGAGGTTGGCCAGTTATGAGAAGATAGGAGGCTTGGTCCAGTTACTCTTTGAAGTCATTCCCCTACTGGGACCCTATGAGAAAGGTCTAGAAGAAATATGTCTTAGGGTGGACAGTGGGTACCCCTCTGTTATTATTTACTCTTCAGCTCTCCTGCAAAGGAAAATATGTCTATGGTAAGATCAACCGAGAAGTAGTTAAAGGATCCGAGCAAGGTGGTCCCTTAAAAAACCCAGGTCCTTCCACAGCTTCCTCCCCTCACCTGGAGCGGCTGGAGCTCTAACGGATTCACCTGGAATCTCAGTCCCATCTTCTCATGCCCATGTCTATCCCCTGCTTTGAGTTGTTTCCTCATTCATCTGATGTCTGTCCCACTGCCTCCTACCTGACTGCTTTCTTTCCACCTTCCCCCTGAGCCTGATGGGTAGCTGGCAGGTCACTTCTCAGTAATTCCAGGGGTCCCAGCTCATGGTCAACCTCCTTCAGTACTTCACAGTGAGACCCAGGGATTTGTCATCATCTGCCATCTTGGTCATGGACCAGAATCCCAGATCCAGCTTCCTTGAAAGGGGTATCAGAAACTTATCACCAAGGGATGGAGATGAAATTTTGCTTTCTATAGTCCAGATACTTAGAATGATCCTCTGATTATTTTGGGAAGGTTGTTGAACCCGGCTGGAAAAGAGTTACATTTCTAGCCTCATCACGAGCTACTCACCTCACTGAATCTTCCTCCTCAGTGTATTTTCTTCTGGCTCTAAGAACTTTAGTGCTTGATCCCTTGCTATCTACCCCAACTGTCACCACTCTGGCTGCCACTCTCAGCCCTGCCAGTGCGTCCTTATCGCTTCAGCCCACACAGGCAGTGCTCATTGTCATGTCATCATGACATAGCTCGTGTGATTCTACATGGAGAAAATGTCCAGGGAGCGTATGCTTTCGATGACGGCTTTCTATGAAAGAAATTATTCATGTGTAGAGCTTGAAGGTTATCGATGGCAGAGGTGGGTGAGCAAATTTGCATAGCAGAACTCAAGGATCTTTTGAGAAAACGGGAACCAAAAGCCCAACCCCTTCATCCCAAGATTCGGTTATTAAAACTTGATTAGTTGTCTTAGTGTGGTGCTTGATACAATGTAAGACAGCCCAGGGATAATAACAACGATATTTACAAACAAAATTGTTAATTGAATATAAATGTCTCTTTTTGGTTTAAATTAGTCCATTTATACAAATATGCCAATTATATGTGTAAACTTATTTTGGGGTAAGAAAATGAATATGTGGATCTAAAATCAAATTTCACATTACTATGATCACTATTATGAATTAGAATTTTGGTTTTTGGCTTCATTTATACATCTGTTTCTTTGTTTTTAAATGGGCAGAAAATCAAAATTTTCTTTCTTTTATTTCTAATTTCTTGCCTTCTTCCCAGCTGGAGGTCATGGAAGGGAGACCAATATACACCATCTCTAGGCTAGTATTTGACCTACATCCAGTAGATGGCAGTATAACACCAAGCTTACATATCTTTGGTTGGGTCAAAGCGAGACTCCAAAGCTGGGGGGCTGGAGCACATGGAAGGAATGTTGCCTAAAATCTTTATTCTCTCGTTGCTTTAGCTTGATCCAGTCCAGCACTGGATAATGAATCACCAAAATAAGGCCGTTAAAAGCCTACAGTAACAGACGGAGAGCATGCCGTGATGAAGTAACCCCTGCTGCTTATACGCAGCTCAGACCTAACATGACTCTCCTGCCTTCTTGCTTAAAGGCTGGCGGGGAGCCATCCAAAAGGGATAGTCTATGTGGCACTCACGTAGATTTTCTAGTTGTTTCCTTAATTGTAAGTGTACCTTGCTGCAGTTTCAATGTAAGTCTTGAAAAACACGTCAGAAGCTGTAATGACTAATGATGGCAACAATATCATCATTCAAAAAGGTGTTGCATTCCACGATGAGAACTGTCTTAAGACCCAGTTTATAAGCTAGACAAAAATATCAAAGTCGTTGCTTTACATGCTTCATCTTAAAATGAGAGTTGTTTAATTCAAGTTGATTACCATCTTATTGACCACATGACTCCTCCACATTTCCCATGATTAGATTTGGACTATGTGGCACTAATTTAGCATCCAACCTACTGCCATTCTAAGAGCATTCAAAATTAATATATTTTTATTTTCTAACATAAGGAGTCAATTTCTATTCACTAACTTTTTAGACTTTCTTATCTGTTTATATGTGAACATAAATTCACACGCGTATCTATTCATATCATGTCTCTTATACACACTTACTAGGCTGACTAAAAGCAACAGTCCCAGTAAGAACTGGTAGTGAAAAATAAAATCAATTAAAATTAGTGAAATACTTCAAAAAATAATTTTTATAGTATTATTCAATTTTTCATTCAGAAGTTAAGAGAAAATTTAAATTGCTTTAAAAATATATTGCCTTTAAATTAATGACAGTTGGACAATTGGAGAATTGTTATTGGAGATAACGAGTCAAAAAAAATAAAAGTAATGTAAAAAGTAAAGCATAAGTCAATAAATTTGAGAACCAAATACATAATGGTTTAGACAATAAATATAAACTACTTAAACTTTCCTATTAAAAGAAAAAATTTTAATTGGTTTAAAACACAAACCCCATTGTTACTTTGCATACGGAGAAAAGCTTAAATTCAAATAATACTAAATACTAATAAAACAGTAAAAGAAAAGATGGGCAAAGACAGAGCAAGAAAATACAATGAAGGGAAGTTATTAGAGGTAGCGATATTAATATCAATGAGATATTGATAATGATTAATAACAATATTGATATTGATGAGAATTCAATGAATGTGTTAGATTTAAAAACGAGGGTCAATATACACACAAAACCAATAGAATATGCAATTAAATTATAAAAGGCATGGAACTAAAATTCAAATAATATAAAACAATAATCCAAAAATTTTAGCAATATATAGAAATGCAAACAGAAACATGATGGTAGCATTGAAATTTTAGCACAATGCTATTAGTCTATAAAAATAATACAGAAAAATAACAAGGACAAGAAGAATTGGAAAATACGATTTAAAAGAGTAAATTAGTGGCTAAGACTCTGGGGCACTATAACCTAGAAGAGGAAACATAACTTCTTTCAAATATCTATAAATCATTCACAAAAATCAAAATATATTAGACTACAAAGAAAATATCGATAATTCCTCCAGAGCAAAAATATTGTAAGCTGTATGCTCAGATCACAAGGCCTGAAGTTAATTTTAAAATAATCTTTAAACAAATCACTTAGATATTTAAAATCGTACTGATAAATTACAGTCAAGTCAGGGAGAAAAAAAGAAAATGGGAGATTTAGTAAGTAATGGAAATTAAAGCACTATTCTTAAAATTTGCAGAAGCAGTCTAAGTCACACACTGAGGGAAACTCATAGCTTTATCAAACATATGAACTGAACATAAACTGGCCTCACTCATTAAAGTCAGTAAGAGAATTCTAAATAACATTAATTTAAATAATAAAAACTAACATTTATTCAACATTCACTCTGCATAAGGGACTGTGCTAAACACTTTATAGGAAGTATTTTTATCTTCTCAGCAATGCTACCAAGCTCTTAAACAATACCTTATTCTCTACTGTATGTCCTTAGATAATAATAACTATCATTTATTGAGCACCTACTATGTGCAAGAGCAACAGAACATAGAAGCTATTGAGCAGCAGAACTATGATTTAAACCCAATCAGTATTTTCCCACTTCCATATGCTTTCCACTGTGACAGAAATCAAAGTAACATTATAAACCAATTCATCATGATTGAGTATCTTAGAAATATAAAGATGAGTTGATAGAAAATATGTTTATGAGTTGATAGAAAATATGTTTATATAATGCATCATTTATCACACCAGAGCTCGATAAGTGATAGTTTCTTAAGCATTAGTTGCAAGGAGGAGTCTAAAACTAAAACAATGAAGTTTTAAAATTCTGTTATATAAAAACCTATCAATCTGACTTACTCTTTCAATAGGTCTCTTTTAACTATGCATGATTTTGTAACATATGCATTGGTCATTTGGAAAATATTGGTTCACTGAGATATTCAGATCGTACAAATCTGTATATACTTCAGTTTACGTAATCAAGTAAATCATATATTAATATCACCACTGTTGTCATCACAAAAGTCTTTAAATATTGGGAAGCTGTCAAGTTCACAGTGGTAGATTTTCCAAAAATTCTGATTTTTTATTGAAAGCTCAACTGTTATCATTGGCTACAAATGTTTTCATTGAAGCGACAGGTTCACTTTATAAATATCTTGAGAAAATGTCTGTCACATGCCCAAGTCTGAATAACCATAGTTTGTCTGTCTGTCATTCTTTCAAGTGAAAATGGATTCTGTGAAAATAGTGGCTAGTTTAGCTCACAACTCAAACAATTACAGAAGTGCTTTTCCTCAAAACAATCACTGTGCATGCAGCAGAAGTGCTTGTCACACAGAATTTTAAAAAGACTAACACAGAGAAAATTAGAAAGGTGTGTGCTCAAAAGTCAAGATTTAATAAAATTAATAAACTTACTATTTCATCAAGGGCATTCTTAAGTGAAACTGGCTTTTTTTTTTTTTTTTACTTCAAGAATATTACGGTGAAAAATATAATAATTGCTAGTCCGTTTTGGTGCCATGCCTTGACTGACATGTAGCCCCCAGCAGTTTTACCCTCCATTGGTTTTTCACCATCAGTGTAAGTTTAGTCAGTAATGGAAATTGGTGAATGTTAATGTGGTGGAAAAGGCAAATAATGTCTTATTATTATTATAAAAATAATTTTGACCTCGTAGATCCCCTTAAAGTGTCTTGGGGACCCCTAGGACCGACAAAGCACACTGAGAACTGCTGCTCTAATGAATTTCCCTGCACCTGCCCTGGTCAAGCCACTCTCTAGTTTTCAATCCTAAAGGAACTTTCCTTGGCTTTCAAGGTAAAGTCTAACATTGCTAACATAGTCAGTCATCCGGCCTCTTCCCATTTCTCCAGCCTCGCTACACGCCATGCTCCCATCCGTCAGTGGAATCCACCCACTCTGCTATTTTTCGCTTCTTTAAATCTACCTTTCCTGGTACAGGGCCACGTTCTGCAGTTTTTTTTTACTCCGGGAAATTTCGCCCTCCACATGATACTTAACAAACTCCTACTCATCCTTCAAGTCTCGTACTTCATATGACTTCCCTGGGGAAAACTGAAGGGTAGTCTAAATGATACGCACTGCCATGTACCTATTCCTTCTCCTGTGTGGCCCAGATCCCAAATGTAAATACGTAATTACATCATAACTACTTCTTTAATGGCTCTGTCGTTTGCTCCAATGTGAGCTCCATAAGGGCAGGAACACATCTCATACTGAAGACTCTACCCCCAAGGCCAGTGAATGAACGGATGAACTGCACCACACAATTTTATATGTAGTCTACAGAATTAGGACTTTGGGGAAGGTTGTTTTTTTTAAAGGGGGAAATGTCATAAAATAAGTTTAATAAGTAAAAAAGTAACATCTTTATTAAATAAGAGAATGTGAACATATTAGTACATAAAAACAGAACATATAAATGCAAATATCATAAAAATGAATAGATAAATTAATATAAATAAATAAATAAATATTTTATAACATGAGGTTCAGCTACTGGGCACCAGTTACATTTCCTCTAATTCTGAAAATAGTTGAACATAGATATGCTTAATATTACTGATAAAAATATGTCAAATATGATTCTAATTATTTTATAGCTGAAGCAAAAAATAACAGTTTTGGAAATGACTGAACAATTAAGAGTCTGAGCGAGAACATTCGTCACTGAGAATCAGGTTTCTTCTCACTTCCTGAGTTTTCTTATGAGCTCGTTGATGAAGAGAAAGTGCCTCCTGATTTCCACTCTGACCATCTCCCAGGCACAGTCACTGTATTTCTTCTCTTTCAGGTAGAGATGGAGTCCCCGGAAGTACCTCTTCAGGGCCAGTGTAGGGCCCACAGTTCCCAGGGCAGATCCTTCCTCTCCCGTCTCCTGCTCCAAACAGGTGTCCAGGTCTTCCAGCTGCCGATGGAGTCCAGTGCAGAGGTTGTCCAGGAGGGTCGTGTTCCAGGCAGCAGAGGAGCGCTCTGTGTGGAAGAGGTCGAAGATCTGCTGGAGCATCTCGTGGAGGACAGAGATGGCCTGGGCCTTCTGGAACTGGCTGCCATCCAGCTTCTCCTGGGGGAATTTGAAGTCGCTCCTGTACTTCAGACAGGAAAGAAGAGAGATTGTCTTCATTTGGTCCAGAGCTGTGAAGGTCTCCTGCTTTCTCAAGTCAAGGCTCTGAGGCAGGTAGCAGCTAGTGGAGGAGATGGGGCTGGAGAAGATCATCACCAATGCCATCAGTGAAGAGACTGAAAAAGCCATTGGTAAGTTCCAAGAAGACGCTCTTCTGGTTGAGATGGGAGATTGTGAGCTTTGGTCTAGCTTCTCTGAGTATCTTCTGTCTATGTGGCTCTTAAATGTGGAGCACAAGAGTTTTCATTTTCTGAATTTTCCCCAGATCTTTGTACTTCCCCATTTTGGACTTTCCTTTCTCTTCAAGAGCCTGGAAAGTTCTCATTACTTTCAACTCTTTCTGTATTCTTACAATTGAAGTGAAGTTTATTCATTAAAAAATTAGAAGTCCTAATTCAAAGGAATGCTTATCCTCTTAGGAAAAACCAACTTTGAACTAATGAGAGCTATCTGGATCTTTCTTCCTGATGTACAGAACAACTTCTAAGGAGGCTTTGCTAGGCTTCTTTTTTAAATCTTCTTTCTGCCCCCCTCTAGATGTCCTTCTTGGAAGTGTTGATCAGGTGTGAAAGATACCTCATCTTTATATGCATAGATCTCACCTTATTCTCTGCTGCAAAACATTCAGTTTGTCAAATTTGGTTTTATTTGGTCTACTTAATTGAGAAACTACTGAATATTTACTATGTACCAATCATTACACTGAGCTCAGGCTGTACCAAGATGACTAAACCTCCAATCCTGCCCTCAAGGAGAGTCAAGTGCAACCACTACTACAGTCCAGCTGTGCAAGCATCTAGAATGTGTCTTTGCTGCACTCCGGATGCCTCTTTGTCCTAGCTGAGGCCATTGTCCTAGCTCTGTCAAAGTAATGGTTGAGCAACCCATTTTTTTCTTTGCTATTTTTACATAATTTTAAAATTCTTACCTCTTCTTTTGTATTTGTCTTTTAACTTTATAAAAGTTGTCCTAATGCTCCTGCAATCTTTTGTATTTCCACTTTGAGGTTTATTGCAAAAAAAGCAAGAGAAAATGTAAGGGAAAAGAAGAGAGAACATATTTTCTGTATGATTTTCAAGACTCAGAACTTTCTCTCTCTTTTAACATTCCTAGAAAGTAAAAGTAAGCAGGTAAGAAAAAGGAATGCACAAAGGAAATTGGAAAGTAAAAGCTGAAAATGAAAAAAGAAGTGACATCTTCTCTAAACCACAAAATGTCACTTAACTACACAAGTCAGGGATTCAGAGCTCTACAGAGTGACAGGTTTCAAACCAACACGTGTGAGACTGTTGCAGCTACAGACAGGGCCAGAGGAGGGCAGCTGGCTCTTCAAGGCAGGCTGTTACATAAAGGGCTAGTTTTCAACTTTGCTAAATCAGAGAATCTATTCATTTATTTACCTATTTTTCTGTTTACTTTTTTCACTATCCACAGAGATGATAAGATTCCAAGGGTTTAATCATACCAACTACCCCTCAAAGAGACTGGCTTATAGACTGGATGGCCATTTTATTAACGTGTGGGAGGTCAGCGATTACCTGAAGGCTAATAGACGTGAGTCGTGTGGACAGGGCACTCCCTGTCACGTGAACACAGGCTCCTGTTCACATAAGAGATGAGATTAGAAATAAAAATGTTTCTTAGTGAGCTGAGAATTCAAGGAAGGGAAGCAGATTGTTTCAGGGAAACTTCCATCTAGTTCTCGTAGTTGGACGGTTAGTTTTCTCCATTGTGGGAACACCTAACAGATGTTGAGTGCTTGTTTTGTCCAGGCATCATTGTAGGTATGTTATGTCATCCCATCTTCACAACAACCCAATGAAATAGATATGATTGTCATTTCCATGTAACAGAAGAGAAAACTAAGGTGCCCAAAGTCACACAGCCAGTGCTGGCTGGAGCTGTGACACGGGCCCAGGCCTAGCCCCAGAGTCCACGTCCTAGCCACTAGATTGGGCTGTCTCCTCCAACAACATTCTTCTTATCTTAGATAAACACTTAGCAAGTTCTAACTCTCCAATTTCCATTTTTCTTAGTCACCCAAAAGCACCATTCGCTGATTCCAGACACATTACAGTACACTTGAAGGGGCTATAGCGCCCTTTTCACTTGCTAAGTTCCAGTCCTGCCTTTCACGTGACCTGTTTTGTTGAGCTCTACTGTTTCTTTGAAACTTCCTACTCTCGTCTGAGGTATTTTCAGAAATTATCCAGGAGGTTAAAGCATCCACTTAAAACTTATTCTTAATACCTTTGTTTATAGAAGACTATCATTTTCTGACACAGCCCCCCCAAATTTTAGGTCTACTCCCTCATTGGAACATGTAATCATTTTTGTACTTGCTGTGGGACAGAGAGCCCTCTGTGTGCCTCCTCTGTGACAGACACCTTGCTAGACACTCGAGATATGACACTACTGTCCTCAGGGAGATTACAGTCTGTTAGGGTAGTCAGATGTTAAACAAATAATTAGAGGGATTACTTAATTACAAGCATACAGAGTGTAGCTAAAGGAGAGTGCTTCAGGTTAATGAGGAGTAACGTGGAGGCAGAACAGTATAGCGCTAAATACCACTTACGGAATAAATCGAGGCTTCCAGCAAGTTAAGTAACTACTCTAAGTTTTCGGTTTCCTCATTTGCAAAATGTAAATAATTATAGTAATTATCTCATAGGGAAGCTGTGAAGATTAAGTGAAACAATGTTTGTAAAACACTTTGCTGAGAGCCTGTATAATTAAAGATTGCTGCCATTAATATTATTAAAAATAATCTGTATATTACAGATTCAATGAAAACATGTGATCATAAGCTTTGAATACCATTGCAGCCCAATTATCCCTTAGCATGTGGTAGGATAGCACTTGTCAATGGAATATCTAAAGACATGAGATTATCTGCATCACTGCACAATGACAGAGTTTTTACTGGGGAATGTTGTATTTGGTAGAGAACAGAGAGAATCACACACACGCAAACTTGACCCTTTTAGGGAAACCAGCACCTAGCAAAGTGACTGGCAGACCATAAGTGCACCATAATTTATTTTTAACAAATCTTATCTGTAAAACAATGTCTTCAGTGAGTTTAAGACCAACTCAGGGGATACTTTAAGATAGATATACAGTTGAAAGTCTTTAAAGAAGGAGGAAAAGTGTAAATAAGGAAAAAATAAGAAAAATCAGAAAAAATAAGAAAAATCTTCTCTTTCATAAGCACTTTTATATTTCCTGCTGACCTGGAAAAGCCACCATTTATTGTATGAATGTTTCTTCCTTCTCTGACTTAATCTAGGCTTTTCTCCCCAAGAACAATCTGGGAGGTGTGGAGACTATGTTATAATACTGTGTGGATACTGCATTGGCACCTGTGGTTGGGAGTCCCCCATCTAGGCACTCGTGTCAATAAGTGCACATTTTTAATTGGCTTTGTAAAAAAAAAGTAGAAAGGGAAATGAAAGGACAAAAAATGGAAAAACCCAGAAAATGAAAGTTTCTATACTCACTATTTAAAAGATACTCATTGCCCAAAGTCCTCAGAACTTGCTGCGACTTCCCCTTCAGGTGTTCTTGCAGAATCCTCCAGCTTCCCAATGGCCCTCCCAGTCTCTGTGCTGCTGGCCCTGGTGATGCTGTGCTCCAGCCCCGCCTGCCCTCTGGGCTGTGACCTGCCTCTGAGCCATGGCAATCAGGAAGCCTTCACCCTTTTGAGTCAAATGGAGAGAATCTCCATTCGGTCGTGTCTGAAGGACAGGGCTGACTTCAGATTTCCGCAGATGCTTGTGGATGGGCACCAGCTTGAGAAGACGCAAGCCGCGGCTGTCGTGCACGAGACGCTCCAGCAGATCTTCCGCCTCTTCGGCACCAGCGGCTCTCCTGCGGCTTGGGATGACACCCTCCTGGACCAATTCCTCGTTGGACTTTATCAGCAGCTGGATGACCTGGAGACATGTTTGGGGAAGGAGACGAAGGTGCAACAGTCACCCCTGGGAAGTGAGAACTCCAGGCTGGCTGTGAAGAGGTACTTCCACAGAATCAGTCTGTATCTGAAAGAGAAAGAGCACAGCGCCTGCGCCTGGGAGGTGGTCAGGGTGGAAATCAGAAGGTGCTTCCTCTTCATGAACAAGCTCACAGGAAAGCTCTCGAAATAAAGAAGACACTGAGTCTGAAAACAGTTCATCTGGCCAACTAAATGGCTATCTTCTAAGACTCAAAGTGCAATCTGCATCCCTATTTTCATGCCAGATGAAAAATAAGTAATAGCAAATGTATGGAATTATCATAAAATTATATTGTGTTGTAAGTTACAAGAAGTTGTTTAGAACAGAGAAACGCACAATCTGTTCGCTTTACCTGAAAAACCTTTTGTAGTTTTTATTTATTTAAATTATTTTAAATATTTATGCTATTCATAATATTTAAATATTTATTGTTCATAACATTTGCTTAGTATTATACTTTGTCCACAACTGCTGTTCATTTTTAAGTTATGGGAAATAAAAGCAATTTTTAAAAACTAATTTTGCTTGCACACACTTTCTGAATAAAAACCTCACCCTAAGCCTGATCCCACTAAGTAACCTAAGCAAGGTTCCTGAGTGAAGAGGGAATAGGTGGAGCCCAGCATGGGTCATAGCACAGTGGACATCTTGAGGAGGGATTGAATACGATTCCCTAAGACATAGCTTAGAGGTTGAAGGGAGATCTGAGGACAAAAGCCCAGGGCATGGACACCATTACGCGCTCGGGGCCTCCAACAACTGGAGATGCTTCAAGGTTTAGTGAACCACATAAACCAAGAGAAGTCAATCTAGACATGTGGACACTGGAGAACCTTGGAGAAGGCTGAGGAAGGGAGGGTGAGTAAGTTTTCGACACTTGACGAGTCCTGATGTCTCATTTCTTATTCTTGTATTCTAAATATTTCAACCAAGAATTGAAGAAAGTATCCCTATAGTCAAAATTAATTTAATGATAATTCACATTGAAATGCCCTTTTATTTTCCAAGGTGGTTCCATGTACATTATTTTATTTGACTGTCAAACCTCCCCTCTGCCAATTAGTTGAAATTTTTTTTTATCATCACTATTCTTATTCACTTAACAAATATTGTTTGAGCTCCTAGATGTATTATATATTAGGTGTGATGCTAGGTGCTAGAGTACAAAGTTGAATAAGATTTTACCCTGTACTCAAGTTGTTTATAGTCTTCCAGACAGCTGGCCTAAGGAGAAGAAAAGTGAGGTTAGCAAGTGGTATATCTCTGAAAAATAAAGAGAATGGACACACTAGCACCTCTCAGACTCAGAATCATCAGTATTCAATCTGAAAATGGATTCTGATTAGTATATGGCAGAATTTTGGGTCAAATCCTGATTGGATGGGAGAAGATACCAGGAAGCAAACAACCATTCACCAGACTGCGAGGAGATATCAAAGAATCCAGGGACGGGGTCAGTAACTGCTAACACAGGTAACTGACAGTGACCACCCTATAAAAGTGAAGGACACATGACATCCAAATTAGCAAGGAAGAAATAAAACTCTCTATTCACAAATGACATGATCTTATTTTAGAAAATTCTAAAGAATCCACACACACAAAACTATTAGAGCTAATAAACGAATTCAGCAAAGATGCAAGATACAAGATCAACATGCAAAATCTGGTTTGTATTTCTATAAACTAGCCATGAACAATCCAAAAGGGAAATTAAGAAAAAATATTCCTTTTACAGTAACATCAAAAAGAATCAAATTCTAAGGAATAAGTTTAACTAAGGAGGTGCAAGATTGTAACTGAAAACTACAAAACATTGCTAAATAAATTAAAGAACACTGTATTAGTCAGCTCAAGCAGCCATAACGAGATATCACAGACTGGGTGGCTTAAACAACAGAAATTATTTTCTCACAGTTCTGGGAGCTAGAAGTTCAAGAGCAAGGTGTGATTAGGGTTGGATTCTGGTGAGGCCTCTCTTCCTGGCTTGTAGAGAGCCACCTTCTTGCTGTGTCTTCACATAGGTTTCCCTCTGTGAACACAGAGAGAGAGAGACCTCTGGTGTCTCTCCTCTTCTTCTAAGGACACCAGACCTATCAGATTCTGGCCCCATCTCATTTAACCTTAATTACTTCCTCAAAGGCCCTATCTCCAAATATAGTCACTCTAGGGATTAGGGCTTCAACATATAAATTTTGGGATGACACAATTCAGTCTATAACAAAGATCTAAATAAATGAAAGGTCATCCCATATTTATGAATTGGAAGATTTAAGGTTGTTTAGATGGCAGTACTGCCCAAAGCAATCCACAGATTCAATGCGATCCCTAACTAAATCCCAATGGCCAGTTTTACAGAAATGGAAAAGCCAATCCTAAAATTCATGTGGAATTGTAAGGGACTCCAATAGCCAAAACAATCTTAAAAAATAAAAGCAAAATTGGAAGGTTCACATTCCTGATTTCAAAACACACTACAAACTACAGTTATCCAAACAGGGTGATACTGGCAGAAAGGTAGAAAAATAGAATGGAATGGAATAGAATTGATAATCCAGAAATAAACCTATACATCTATGGTCAATTGATTTTTGACAAGGGTACCAAGACCGTTCAATGGGGAAAGAATGGTCTCTCCAACAAATTGTGCTGAGACAACTGGATATTCACATTGCAAAAGAATGAAGTTGGATCCCAACCTCACACCATATAGGAAAATATCCAAAATGGATCAAAGGTCTAATGTAAAAGCTCAATCTATAAAACTCTTAGAAGAAAACATGGCGATAAATCTCCATGTCCTTGGTTTTGCCAATGGATTCTTAGATAATACACTAAAAGCGTAAGCAACAAAAGAAAAAAAATAGGTAAATTGGACTTCAACAAAATTAAAAACTTTCTTGCTTCAATGGACACTATCAAGAACGAGAAAAGGCAAGCTACAGAATGGGAGAAAATACTTGCAAATCATATATCTAATAAAGCTCTAATATGCAGAATATATAAAGACTCTTACAACTCAACAAGAAAAAGGCAAACAAGTTACTTAAAAAATGGACAAAGGATTGAATAGATGTTCAAGATGGGCTCCTGAAGATCAGGAGATGGGCCTCTAAAGATGCTGAAATGACCAATAAAACCATGAAAAGATGCCCAACATCATTAATCATTAGGGAAATGCAAATCAAAACTACAATGAGATACCACTTCACACCCACTAAGATGGTTGTAACCAAATAAATGGAAAATAACTCCAAGTGCTGGTGAGGATGTAGAGAAATTGGAACTCTCATACATTGTTGGTGAGAATGTAAAATGTTTCAGCTTCTGTGGAAAACAGTTTGGTGGTTCTTCAGAAAGCTAAGCATAAAATTACCATAGGATCCAGAATGGTATGGATCATATGGTAATTTTTTGTGGTATATAAATTTTTGTGGTGTGAAAATGTTCACTTCTAGGTTATATACCACAAAAGAATTGAAAACAAATATTCAAACAAATACTTATATACAAATGTTCTCAACAGCACTATTCACAATAGCCAAAAAGTGGAAAAAATCCTAATGCCCACTGATGGATGAATGATAAACAAATCATGGTATATCCATATAATGGAATATTATTCAGCCATAAAAAGGAATGAAGTACTGGTGCACGCTGCAATGGGAATGGACCTTGAAAACATTATGCAAAGTGATAGAAGCCAGACACAAAACGTCGCTAATTGTATGATTCCATTTATATGAAACATCCAAAATAGGTAAATTCATAGAGACAGGAGGCAGACTGTGGTTGCCAGGGGCTGGGGGGGATGAGGGAATGCAGAGTGACAACTGCTTAATGTGTATGAAGTTTCCGTTTGGGGTGATAAAAAAGTTCTGGAACTAGATAGTGGTGATGGTTGGACAACACTGTGCAAGTACTAAATACCACGGAATTGTACACCTTAAAATGGTTAGTTTATCTAGATGATCTTTTATTACTCTAATCGTTTCCTATGTTCATGCCATGTCTTCCCAAAAGATTTAAGTTGGTTAAGGGCAGGGAAATACCAGATCCTTTTAACCCAAGTCACCTAGTCCAGACCTTTAATCAGAAGAACATTTAAATAATTGCTGAGTAATTGGTCCTTTTGAGTAGTTATCATGACTTCCTCTTTCATAACATCTCAGCCTGTTTGCAGGGCAGTACACGGAGGTCTTAAAGATTGTGAATAGAAGTGAAAAATTAAATCTATATATATAGTAATTGTGTTCACTTAGTAATTAGTGTTTTTATGAATACCCCATTATTTTTAATTTTCTGCAGCATGCTAGTCTTGTCTTCTCCTTTGGACATAGGTTTCTTGCAAACAGGAACCCTTCTTAGCCTCTTCCATGGTCTCCTGCAGGTCCTTGGGCAAGTTGCCTGAACTTTCTGTGGCTCAATTTTCACAGCTGTATTATGGGGTTAATAATAATACTTAACCTCATAGACTTATGTGGTAATGAGTAATGGATACAAAATGCCTAGCACATAGGAATCACTCAGATGTGAGATGTTTGTTACTGTTGTTGTTATTAACTGTGCACATAGTAGTTACTCAATAAATAATTATTCACCTCTGAGTTTGCTGTAGTAACTATATGAAGAAATTCAGATTCCTCTTGATCTACATTTCAGGAGCTGAGGAGAAAGAACTGGTCAAAAATACAGAGAAGCTGAGTGGGAACCTACAATGTCTCAAAAGCCAAAGGACAAGACTTTGGGGGGACAAGAAGGTGTTAAAATTCTTGCATAGATAACAAGAACAACAAAAAACCCCAACCTCATTAAAAAATGGGCAAACAACTTGAACAGACATTTCTCCAAGGAAGATATACAAATGGCTAATAAGGACATGAAAAGATATTCAACATCACTCATCATTAGGGAAATGTAAATCAAAACCACAGTGAGATACCACCGCACACTCATTGGGATGGCTACTATTAAAAAAAAAATTGTTTGCGAGGATGTGGAGAAATTGGAACGCGTGTGCTCTATTGATGAAAATGTAAAATGGTGCAGCCACAATGGAAAAAAGTACTCAGGTTCCTCAAAAAATTAAAAATAGAATTACCATATGATGCAGCAAGTTCACTTCTGGGTATACACCCAAAAAAACTGAAAGCAGGGTCTCGAAGAGATAACTGTACACTCATATTCATAGCGGCATTATTACTACTAGCCAAAAAGTGGGAGCAACTCAAGTGTCCATTGATGGATGAATGGATAAATAAAATGTGGTATATCCTTACAATGGAATATTATTCAGCTTTAAAAAGGAAGGAAATCTGACACATGCTACAGCATGGATAAACCTTGAAGATATTATGCTAAATTAAATAAGCCAGTCACAAAAAGACAAATACTGTTTGATTCACTTATATGAGGTACCTAGAGTAGTCAAATTCATAGATACAGAAAGTGGAATGGTGGTTGCCGTGGGCTTGGGGGAGAGGAGCATGAGGAGTTGTTGTTTAATGAGTATAGAGTTTCAGTTTTGCAAGATGAAAACAGTTCTGGAGATTGGTTGTAAAACAATGTGAATATACTAAACACTATTGAATTATACACCTAAAAAATGGTTAAGATGGTAAATTTTATACATGTACATTTTGCCACAATTAAAATTAAAAAAAAATTTTCTTTAAGTCTTGCATAGAACCCAAGAATCATATCATTGCAGGTAAGGGCACGGAATTTGTTCAGAGTCTGAACTAATCTTTAAATTCTGGCTTCCCACTGATTAACGATATGACCCTGGGAAATATCCTTAACCTCTTTGAGCAGCCTCAGTTTCCCTCTCTATAAAATGTGAATAATAATACCCTCCTTGCAGCATCTTTGATTTGATTAAATGAGATAGGGTATGCAGTACAGAATAATACTTGGCCCCTAAAAGGGATATTATTGTTCTTATTAAAACTGAGAGAAGTCTATTAAATTCGTCAATCGGTCCTTGGTGATCATGAAGAGGGTAACGTCAGTAAGGAGTTAGTGGTAGACTGAGTCCTATTCAGTAGTGAGAAAAATGAAGACAGTACTAAGGAAGTTGTTTCATCTCAGATAAATACAAGAACAATATCTGACCAAGGGCCTCATGAAAACTTCTCTGATTAGGAGCTCTCATCACTCTCTCCTTGCTTTACCTTATTGTAGCTTCTTTCATATAACACTTATTAGGCATTGCCTTGTACTGTTAATAAATATTTCATTTTCAAAATCTACATAACAGGGAGAAGAATATTCAAGTATAAATATTCTCTGCCCTCCCCTTACCCCCATAATGGGGATGACATGTCTGTGTCGCTTGGCCATCAGTGTTGGGTTCTTTGGGGTTAACAATGAAGATGCACAACTGAAGCTACTCAGAGGAGAAAAACGTCTCCATCAGCTGTCCAGAGGGAGGCAAGAAAAGCAAGGCAGGCCGGCATTTGCAGAGACAGATAAGAGCGATGTGGGGACACACAGCTGCCATGATAAGTGTGAATTTAAGGAACTAAAGAGAATTTCTTAAGTTTATTTATATTTACAAAACACACATGAATATATTATCATTGTTAAATTTTCAAACAATTCATTCAAGTAAAAAGCCCACCCTTGACCTCTTGGAGGATCCACCTCAATCCAACATTGCTGATAATCTAATGTATATCCTTCTAGACATCTTCCCATGTATTTAGTAAATCTATCCATACAGAAATATTGGGTGTGTGTTACATAAATATTATTACTCCATATATATCAGTCTGTAATTTGGTTTTTTTACCTAGTAACAGATCTTAGAGACTTTTCTCTATTAGTACGTAAAAATCTACTGCATTCGTTTTAATTGCTACATTGTGTGTTACTGTGGAAATTCAATGTATTCCTAATCCACACTCAACAAGATTTTTAGATGAAACCTACAAGCTAACTGTAAAACGTGTCAAGAAGAAATAATTTACAAGAAAATCTGAGAAAGGAAGAAAAAAACAGATGAACTTGACTTTTCAAATATCAAATGATCCTCTAAGGTTATAGAAATTGAAACCAAGTGGTATTATTATAAGAATAGACAAATCAATCAAAAAAGCAGAACAGAGGTCAAGGGTAACACAATTTAATTCAGTGGACCTTTGCATAGAATAAAAGTGGCATTTCAAACCAGCGGGAAAAGTGGGTGTTGGGGCAACTAGCTAGCCATTTGAAAAATAGCCTAATCTCCTTGCTGCTTTAGACCTAAGTCTATAATCAAAAGTAGAGAGGGAGAGACAAATGCAAGCTAGATATGGTCACATGACACAATTCTAAACAATAAGATTTGGGGGAAGTCTGCAGGGAACTTCTAGGAAGAATGTCAGCTCTTATTCCTCTCTGCCTGCTGGGGATGCCCTTGTAGGGATTTGATGCCTGGGGCTGGTGGAGCTGTCCTGTGCCCGTCAGTAAGAGACCAAGAGAGTCACAGAGATGCAAGTCTTGCACACTCGCAGCTTTGACTGGCTGATCTAACCCTGCAACCATCACCCTACAGACTTCCAAACTGGGATACGCACCTGCCTTCATTCTTTTAGCCTCCATTAACTGAGTTGTCTGTTAGTTACAACAGAAAGCATTCCTAATAGACATAATAACATTGATCAGATTTAAGCTCCTTCTTCCAGCCTCAGTAGGATAAAATATAGCTTTTTCATTAATCCAGGGTTTTGTGGCAACTACAGAGATTAGTTTTTGGTTTTTCTCCTTGTTACATAGTAAATTACAGGAACAGATTTTCTTAATATCCTGGATAAATTCTGGTTGTTTATTTTTTGTTTGTTTGTTTGTTTTGCTGAGGAAGATTGGCCCTGAGCTAGCATCTGTTGCCAATCCTCCTCTTTTTGCTGAGGAAGATTGGCCCTGGGCTAACATCCATGCCCATCTTCCTCTACTTTATATGTGGGATGCCTGCCACAGCATGGCTGGATAAGCTGTGCGTAGGTCTGCGCCCAGGATCTGAACCTGCAAACCATGGGCAGCCAAAGCAGAGCACAAGAACTTAACCACTACGCCACTGGGCTGGCCCCTATTTGTTTATTTTTAATTTCCCTTTGAGTCTGAGTTAACATGGTATTTTTATCTTCATATTTATAGGTAAAAATGTCCCATGATTTTCTCTTCTGATTTTGTTATCCTGGTTATAACAGCCTTGTAAAATGAGTTGAATAGCTTTCCATCTCTTTCTATACCCTGTTAAAACAGGAACTAAATATGTTTTACTGAATAGTTCTATGATATTATTTCCCACTTTGCTGTCTCTTCAAGACATGTCAGTGAAGACCTATACTGTTCTTTAAAGACTCTTGATGATGGATTTCTATTTCTTGTGGATGCAACACTATGCAGAAAAGAGACTCAGAAGTAGCAAGAAGACTCTCATGCATTGGGGCTAAACTTGTCTAAAACAATATTTAAGTTTTATCAAAACTTGTATTCTAAAACTTATCAACATTGTATTCTAGTTTGAGTTTTATTTGTCTTCCTTTGTTCACATTTCTAGCAATGTGCTCGTGGATGCGGCAGGTGCTTGAATTCTTGTCAAGAGAACTTATGAAATGAACTCTCAGCAAATAGTGCTGAGACAACCCCTTGCAATTTGACAGTCAGAAGCTCATCCAAGCACATATTCCTAGCATAGTATTTATTCAATAAACAATAGTTAAGTTCTGACCATGGGCTAGACACTGTGCTGATGACTGGGGATACGAAGTTCAGAATCAAAAAGTCTAATCTTCTGGAAGAGACAGAAAAAATTAGTCGTCAATTACAGAACAAAGTTGTAAGTGTTCTAATGGAAGCTCTGTATTTGCAAAGAGCCATAGGCCCGGGGGCGAGGGGTGGTAAAATGGAGAGACAGCGTCAATCATTGGTACTTTAGGGCTGATAGAGGGACATGGAAAGACATTAAAGAATTGAACAACGGGAGGATGGCCAGAGATGTGCAGGCCATTCGGAAGCAAGAGCTAAATTAAAGGGTTGGCAAAATAGGACATTTTATAAAAATAAGAAATGAATAAGAAATAAGTGCTAGGAACAAGATCCAGTTTCCCTCCTTACAGCGGGTCTAGCAATGAGAGATGGGAAAGTTACACCAGGTCTTGAATGTTCCTGCTAAAACTTGGCACCCACAATACAATTGTTAAATTTCTTAACACAGGAAAGGACATGAGACCTCACTGTGTCCAGTTTCCTTGTCTGTAAAATTAAGATAATCTTAGTACCACTGCAGAAAACTGTGCTGAGGATTATTGCTTCAATTTATATAACATGCTGAGAATGGTACCTGGCCCTGAGTAAGTGCTCCTTACATGTCAGCTCTTCTATTTCAATCTGGTTAGAAGATTATTCCCTGATGTTCTAGGTCTGTGGGCAGGAAGATGAGGGGGTTCCAAGAGAGATGTCCAGGAGTCTCTTCTGTGTCAGCTCAACCACGGCACAAGGGAGAGGAGAAATAGCCATTCCCTGGGGTGACGGGGCCAAGTGAGTCACAGCAAGTATCCTGGAGTTCTAGACAGAGCCATTTCTACTCAGCACACACCCCAGCTGTCTACGAGGACACACCTTCCCACACCGGTTTCCTGTTTCCCCCTCACGTTCAGGGGATAAAAGTTTCCACCAGAGTAACACAGGCATCTTGGCAGGAAGCCAGAAGAATCCTCTGCTCTGTGAAGATTTGGTGCACTCAACTCAGCCAAGCCACCAGGCCAGAGGGGAATCTCAGCCTCATTCTTCAAATCCAGTCTGACAACTCGCATTTAGTTTCCTTTTCACTTGCTGCCTCAAGCTCACTGTTATTTCTGCATCCCCTCGGGTCATTACTCAATCCCTGATGATGCAATAAAACGAAATGTAATTGTACGTTTTAACTATGTAGGAGGTTTTGCTTTTGGCTGTTTCACTTTAAAGACGATTCAGAAACTGCTTCAGAGACAGGAAACTCAGACGGAACTTAGACTATAAGACACGCCCACGTGTTAGCAGAGGGCGGGCGCTGATGCTTATTCAGGAGCTGCTGTACACGTGTTGCCTGTTTAACTCTCTTCTCAACCTCAGGCCTGGCTCAATCCACCCTAAGAGTGGTTGTGAGAATTAAATAAGTGCAGCTCAGAGAACAGCCTGGGATCTGAAGGGAAAAGTAAACCCAGGCTTGGTGGGGCCTGGCATCTGTGTCTGAACTGGCCTATCTGGAGTCTCCAGCAACACGGGGAGGCCTGGCAGCACATGGGGGAGCCATTGGGTGGGCAGCCCCTGTGTGTCCCTGGGCCACCAACCTGTTGATGGGAGCATTCCAAGTGTGGCAGGGGGCGCAGAGTGTAGGAGCCTCTGGTTGTGTGCCCGTATGGGAGGAGGGGTGCAGTTAGCAAGAGTGAGGCAGGACCCGCAGCACAGCGGCCTCGTCCCAGCCGGATCCTGAGGTGACCAGGAGGAAACTGAGGAATGAGTCTCGTCAAAGGCCTGTGACAAGACACATCCCAGGATGTGGGAAGGGGAAAAAGAAGAGAGAAGAGTTTGAAACCAGGGCACATAGGCCTCAGCCGCATATTCTGCCTCTTCACACCAGGTCGGAGGCCTGAAGGTAGATTCGCTACATCACCAGCTGCTGGCCTGTGGTTATAGAGAAACTCCAGCCTGGGCAGAATCAGCCTCGGGCACTGAGTGAGGATGAGGGTGAGACAGCAGGTGGGAGACTGGGGAAGACAGATTCTTCCCTCCCACTGAAGACAGGCTTTTCCACGTGGTTCCAGTTTCACAGGAATTCTCTAGGTTGCCAAGCAAAACTTCTCCAGTCAAATTAGGATTTTGGTGAGATTACCACTCATGTTATTATTGTGGAGAGTATCGTTTTTGAAGCAAGTTCCTTCTCCTTTCCTGTGTCTTCATTACCTCCCATCCTCATCCTTGTCCAGTGGGTTTTACTCCAGTATAATCTCACTCCACAGTCACTACCAAAGGTTGGGGAAAATATCACATTTGTTATTCTGAGATTTGAATAGAACAACCAATAAAGAGAGAGATTGATGTTATTATAAACCCGCAATACTCATTCTCAATTAGCGACCCAAATAGATACTTGCAAATATTATTAACATCAGCAGTTTTCAAATGCTTTAGTCTCAGGACCTACGGATACTCTTTAAAATTATAAAGACCCCCAAAAACATTGTCTTTCTGGGAGTTATATTTATTGATATTTACCACATTTGAACTTAAAACTGAGAATGTTTTAGATATTTATTCTTCTAAAAATAATGTAAAGAAACTCATTACATCTTAACACAAAAATCTTTTTCATGTGTGTTTGTGTGAGGAAGATTAGCCTTGAGCTAACATCCATTGCCAATCCTCCTCTTTTTTGCTGAGGAAGATTGGCCCTGAGCTAACATCTGTGCCCATCTTCCTCCTCCTTGTATATGGGACACCACCTCAGCATGGCTTGATGAGTAGTGTATAGGTCCGCACCCAGGATCCGAACCCACAAACCCTGGGCTGCTGAAGCTGAGTGTGGGAACCTAACCACTATGCCACTGGGCCAGCCCCCAGAAACCTGTTTTTATGAAAAATAACTACATTTTCCAAAACAAAAAAAATTTAATGAAAATGTTTTAAAGTTTTGCAAATCTCTTGAATGTCTGGCTTAACAGACGACAACTGGGTTCTCATATCTGCTTTACATTCAATCTGTTGTGATATGTTGTTTTGTTTCAAGTCTTTGAAGGAAATCCAGTCTCGCACAGACATGTAGTTAGAAAATGGAGGACCTTGAAGTCCTCCGAAAGTGTCTGGGAACCCCAGGGACCCTCAGACCACACTTTGAGAACCACTCATATATATCATCATTATATAAGGTTGAAAGGGTACTTACTGCCCACAGTGAGTGTGAATTTCTGTTCATCTTCTACCTATTTTCCAATTCTGCTTCTTTTCATTATAATTTAGAAAACCAAGAGATATGGGAAAACATTATACTCTTGTGGTTGATATTGTTCAGGATTATCAGCTAAAAGATTTAGATAAGAGTAAGTATATATGCACAGCTTTGATTCTTATTTAGCAACCTTCTTTTATTGTGAAATATAACAATCATACACAAAAATGCACAAAAAATAAATATAAATTTTGATGAATAATTAAGGCAAATACTCATGTAACCACCAACCAATAAAAACAATCAAATTTTGCCACATTCTGGAAGCCTCACCACCATCACCATCCCGTGTGCCCCTTCTCCTTCTCTCCCCACTAGAGGTAACTGCTACCCTGAATTTTATGCTAATCACTTCCTCACTTTCCTTTATAATTTTACCCTAAATCATACAGTCTAGTTCTGCCTGTTTTTAAACTTTATATAAATGGTATGTATTCTTTTGAGCTTAATTTCTTTTACTCTCCATTATGTTTGTAAGAGTTATCCCTGTTTGTGTGTATAGTTGTAGTTCTTCATTTTTCTCCTTATTTATGATCCTACTATACACATGGACTACAATATATTTATCCATGCAACTTTTAAGGAATATTTGGGATGTTTCTAGTTTGGAACTATTATGACTAGTGCCACAATGAATATTCTTGTAAATATATCCTGAGGCATAGCTACATGCTTTTTTCCCAGGGTAATTCCTAAGAGTATAGTTACTGGGTCATAGTCTACGCATGTTTTCAGTTTTGCTAGATAATTCTTTAATGTCTTCCACGGTGGTTGGACAAATTTACACACCCAACGGGAGTGGATGAGAGTCTTTGTTGTTGCATACCATCATCACACCTGATATTTTCAGTCCTTTAATTTTTTTACTTGCATCCAATGTATTTGTTTATCTAAAAATCTGAAAAATCAACAAAAAACTTTTAGATGTAGTGTTTACAAAGTTTTCTAGATACAAAATCAAAATTAGTAACTTTCATATATGTGTGTATGTGGAATGAAAAGTTAGTCCCATTCAAAATTAGAAAACGTAATGAAAAAATCATTTCATTCATAATTGTAATAACAATAATAAAGTATAAAATATGTTTTGAATAAACCTCAGAAAGGATGTGCAAGACATACAGTCACACCAACAGTAAAACTTTATTAAAAGATTTTTAAGGGCCGGCCCCGTGGCTTAGCGGTTAAGTGCGTGCGCTCCGATGCAGCCGGCCCGGGTTCCGATCCCGGGCGCGCACAGATGCACTGCTTCTCCGGCCATGCTGAGGCAGTGTCCCACATACAGCAACTAGAAGAATGTGCAACTATGACATACAACTATCTACTGGGGCTTTGGGGGAAAATTAAATAAATAAAATTATTAAAAAAAAAAGATTTTTAAAACAGCCCAATAAAATGGCAAGATTCACCATTTTTCTTTATGAAGTGATTAATAAATGTTTGCTAAATATTTATTCGATACATGAATGTGTGTGTCTCAGGGGAAGGCTGGCCTAGGCAGCCTCCTATTGCAGAGTCTGATTGCCCTTGTTAATGATGCGGCCAGCCCACCACGTGCTTAAATGTCCCTTGCTCACTGACAAAAAAAACAAGTGGGAGAAGTTGCTTGATCCTCATTGGTGTTGAAGGTGAAAAATATCAGTCTCGATTTAAGGGAAAAAACTATGTAATATTTTTCAGTGGTTTCTGGCCACCTTATTTGAATCAAAAATTTAATTATAGGCTTGTACTTAGAGGCTGAGGAAAAGATGAAGTTGACCTTGACCTGTCAAGGCTACTTAAAAAAAAATAAGGTCCCTACTTTATTCATATTTCCTTAGTTTTTACCTAATGTTCTTTTTCTGTTCTGAGATCACGTTCAGGATGCCGCATTATATTTAACTGTCCTGTCTTCTTAGGTTCCTCTTGGCTGCGACAATTTCTCAGTAGTAGACTTTTTATGTTATTGTCAATGGTATCATTTTTAAATGTCATTTTCCATTTTTTGTTGCTAGTAAAGAGGCAATTGATTTCTAATATAGACCCTGTGCTCAGTGACCTTGCCAAATTTATTTTTAAAATCTAACAATTTATCTATAATTTTTTTTGTATTTTGCATGTACACAATTACATCATCTGTAGATAATGAAAAAAATATCTGAGACAGTCAGCGAGAGATTTGAACAGACCCCTCACAAAGAAACTATCCAAATGACCAATAAACATATGAAAATATACTGAACCTTATTAATAATCAAGGAATACAAGTTAAAACTGGAATGAGATATCACTATACACCACTGGAATGGCTACAATTCAAAAGACCAGCAATACCAAGGGTTGACAAGAGTGTCATGCCGTTGTAACTTCCATATGCTGACAATGAGAGTGGAAATTGGTACAAACATTTGGGAAATATGTTTGATGTTATCTACCAAATCTGGACATACGCATATTCTATACCCAGTTGCGTCATCGTAGGCATATACCCAACAGAAATGTGTACAAAGGTGCAGCAAAAGATACATACAAGTGTGTTCATAGCAGAATTAATTATAATGACAAAAAGTCAGGAGGAAAAAAATCCCAAATGTTCATCAGTAGTGAAAAGGATAAAACAGTGTGGCATTTCTAAATGGGTATGACACATTCGTGCAGCAAATTGCGTACAATGACATAGATGAATCTCACGGACATATTAGTGAGGGAAAGAATACATTTATACAAAGTTCAAAAACAGGCAGAATATAGGGTGTTAAAAGGCAGTCGTGATGCTGAGGAAGGAAAGTAGTGATGGGGGACGGAGGGAATAATGATTGGTATGTTTGTTCTGTTGGTAGTGTTTACATCTTCTCTTAGTTTGTGGTTACAAAGGTAGGCATAAGTTTTTATTTTATAATAATTTGTTAAGCTGTATTCTTAAGATTTGTGCATGATTTTCTACATTTATTATATACACTTTTTTTCAAAAAAGTGTATATCAAATTAAGAGAGTATCAAAATATTCTCTTAATATAGACTTTGCTGCCCCTTTCAAGATATCTCTGAAAGACTTTTTTTGGCTTAATTTCTGTTTTGCCACTGCTCATGAACTTCTCGATAATCTTCATCTTGTCTAATTTATCATTTTCGTAGGGCCCTTCTCCTTGAAGAAATAATTGAAGAGATGAGGAGGAGAAGACAACTGTAATTTTGATTTCTAGATACATAATTGTCTGGCACAGAGAACTATATAGAAAAAGAAGAGGAGGAACCTCTTCTACTCTGGGAGGTTTATGGCAAAGCAGCTCCAAGTTCAAACGGTGATTTCAATTGGCTGCAAATGTCATCCTTGTTTTACTTTCTGAATGTCACTCCGCCTCTGAAAATCCTCATTAACCAGAAGAAACTGGTACAGGAACCGGAAGTAGCTCTCTGTACCACAGAAAGTTGGTCACAGAGGACGCAGGCAAAAACAATCTCCACAGAGGGGTGAAGTGAAAAAGGGCTTCAAATAACAAAGGAAAAGGTGCCAGTGTTGGGAGAGAGGGAGAATCTCCCTCTGCCCTTTTCCTTAAGGTTCTTATGGCTGGCCAAATAATTAACAAGACAAGTTAGCAGGAGAAAATAATACCAAGTTTAATAACATGTATACATGGGAGAAAGCAGGGACACTGCATTTCTCAACACAATAGCAGAAATTCTTGTCTTAAATACCATGTTCAGCCAATGACAAAGGAGGATGTTGAGGGTGGGGGGAGTCAGTTACAGGAGATTACCACTAAAGCACAGTAAACAAGAGTAAGGTTATTATGCAGATTTAAGGCCTCACCTTCCACATTGATAAGTTTCTAGAAATGAGGCCATCCCCTCTCTTCCCAATACAGAGAGGGAGATACCTTTACAAATGGAGATTTCCCTTATAAATGTAAATGTTTGTCTGGCAACTCCTTGCAAGGCCATCCAGAGAATGTGGCCAGAGAGACATAAGATGGGCTTGTTGATGCCTTTTCTATTGTAACATCTATTTTACATTATATTACAGCCATCAGATAGAAGATCTGTTCCAGGAAGGAGTTACTATGTCCAATTTTTTAGGCAGGTAGTGGGGGAGGTCAAATGTCCCTCAGAGAAAACAATCAAGGTAAAGAGATATATTTCAGGGTGGCCTAATCTTGATCTCCCACACCAGGAAAGGGCCCCGGGCATTAATCCTTGTAGTGCAGGTATACATCATGCTGGGCGAAGAGATAGATTTCCCTGGGAGAGATAAGGTTATGTGAATTTTCCTGATTTTGTAATAACGCTCTGATAAATTAGGGGAAATGAAACAAAAGAGACAGTGTCTTACAAAAGAAGAGATTTTTAACCCATTCATACATGGGCTTCTGCAGTGATTACCACCAGACCCTCAGGAGAAGGGATAGAGGAGAAACTTGTTTTGTGTGTGTGAGGAAGATCGGCCCTGAGCTAACATCCGCCAATCCTCCTCTTTTCGCCCTGGAAGACTGGCCCTGAGCTAACATCTGTGTCCATCTTCCTCCACTTTATATGGGAGGCCACCACAGCATGGCTTGACAAGCAGTGTGTCGGTGTGCACCTGGGATCCCAACCGGCGAACCCTGGGCCGCCGCTGCAGCAGAGTGCGCGCACTTAACTGCTTGCGCTACCAGGCCAGCCCCTAGAGGAGAAACTACTTACGGTGACTGGAAGAGACGTGTTAGGAAGCACCTCATGAAGACAAGAGCAAGAACTGGGAAGAGTACAAAGGGAAGAAACCAGAAAAAACAATTCCCTTTTTATTACTCTGCATCCATCCCCTTTCTTCCAATTCCCTAGCCACGGCCTTTACTTTCAACCTCTGCAGTCATGAGAGCGTCTGGGCAGTACAAACGCTACCCTGTGGCCTTCAAGGGCCTCCACAGGACACCTCCAGCTGATTTTTCCACTCTCAGTCCCCTTGACTCCTAACACTCAGCCTGTCCACAAATTTGAAGTTCCTTCTATTTGCTCCTGGCAAACGTGTCCATGCTCCTGGCTCTGTTCGTGCTGGTCCCTCCGTCTGGAGCTGTGCTGGCCATTATCGTAGCCGTTAACCACATGCGGCCCATTGAGCACTTGACTAGTCCCAAGAGCTGTACTACGAATGTAAAACTATGCATCACATTTTGAAGATGGTATGAAAAAGAAGAGTTATCTCATTAATACTTTTATATTGATTACATGTTGTATTATTTTTAAATATACTATTAAAATTAACTTCACTTGTTTCTTTTTACTCTTGTAATGTGGCTACTAGAAAATTTTAAATTGGTTATGTGGCTTGCATTATATTTCTATTGGACAGCACTGATCTAGAATGCCCTCCACCATGTCACCTTCACTACAGTCCTCTCTGCCTTTGGAGCTCACACCACTTCTTTAGGCACACTGCCCGCACTAAGTGCATTGAATGCCTCCTTATCATCCGATCAGCTGTAATTCCTTTTTCCTTTTAGAGACATCATTGTCACCATGGTTGGCATCACGTACCTATCTGAAGGGGCTGGCTCTGTCTACTTCATATTCTAACTGTGGTATACAGGAAAAAGCACAAGTTTGAACGCCATCCACACACCTTATTAGCTGTGTGTATCTTGGGCACATTACTTAGCCTCTCTGAACCTCAGTCTCCTCCTCTATAAAATGAAGATGATAATAACCCATCTTAAATGTTTACTATGAGGATTATTCTGAGATTGGCACACAGTAAGTGCTCAATATATGGTAACTAACACTACTGTTACTACTGCCACCACTATTATTTTTATTTCGTTAGATTATGAACTCTCTCAGCACGGAGGATCAGAGGCCACTGGATGTGGGGAGGGTGAGGAGACCCTCTGTCACACCTGGGGAGGTCAGCTCTACACGAGTGTGCAAGTCACCCCAGAGGGCCAGGCCCCCATGACCAGACTCCTGGGACGACCTCCGTCCCCGAGTGCAATGGACCAGCTCTAGTCTGACTGAACTTTGTGACTCCTTGCATTGGCCTTTGTGCTGTGAGCCGTGGATCATTCAGGCTAATCCAAGGATCCTTTTCAAAGAGAAACACCCCGAGGAATTACTCAATGACTTACTTTACTGGGCATCCGAAAGTGGAACAGCTGAGAGATGCTTTTGCTTTTTCCAAAACTCCTTGTGCAGAACCCATGAGATGGCTGAGGGTCTGTTCAGAGCTGGCGTGCAAAGGTCAAGAGGCCAGAGGGAATGAAACCCACGGAAGAAGCAGAATAACCAGAAAGGCTGGGCCTTATTCGTTCTTTTTTTTAGTGTAGATTAATGAAATGAAAGACATAATGAAAGAACATAGAATGAAATGAACACGTTCTATAATGAAAGAAGACGTTCACCACTGGAAAGTTGGAAAACCACACAAAGAAAAAAGAAAAAAAATCACTCTTAGTTTTGTAGGTCAAACACAATCACTATTAAAATGTTAGTATATTTCCTTTTATTATTTTTCTCTATATACTTCTGCATAGCTGCATTGTATGTAAAATTTTATGTCCTGCTTTTGAATATCACTGGGTGCTTTTTATTTTCTAATAATATATGTTCATTATAGAAAAAATTTTAAATGTGAATAAAACAAAAGAAAGGTGAAAAATTTAGTAACATGTTAAATTCTTTCAAACACATAAAGTACGCTAAATTATGAAAATGCCTAATAATCCTATCTCCCAGATATCTTTTTATCATGGGGAAAAAACTCAGGCACAAACAGTTCTAAAGGTACAAAGTGAAAAGGGAAAGAATTTTCCTCCTTGCTGCGTCCTCACTCCCGTCAGCATTCTTTCCTAGGGTAACTACTAATAATAGATGAGCGAATGTGCCCAGAGAAAATAATTATATGCATGTATCAACATATATGTGTATATTTTTCTATCAACTTATAAAACAAATGATAATACCATATCCATTATTATGTGTATTGCTCTTTTCATTAAATATATCTGGGATATAGCTCCATATCAGCTGATCATCCTCTCTAATGGCTATATAGTATTCCATTTTGTCTGTACCACACTATTACTTAACTGATTCCCTGCTGATGGATATTTAATTTGTCTTTTTTACTATGACAGTACTACAATGAACATTCATAAATGTTCATATAATACAAATTTATAATATATATACACCTACATATATGCATACTTCGTCAGGAATATCCATAGGTAAATTCCTAGCAGTGGTATTGCAAATTAAAGGGACAATTCCATTGTTTGAAATGTTAAATTTTGAGACATATTGCCAATTTCCACGTGGTCTTTCCCTGCGAGCTAGTTTGGGCTCTCCCACAGCGTGGCAGGTGCAGGGCAATTGGACCACTACATGGTGGCAGACAGCTTCAAGGGCAAGATTTCCAGCTAACAGGGTAGACGCTGCATTATCTTTCTTGACCCAGCCTCAGAAATGACACAACATGGCTTCTACTGCAGAATTCTGCCCCGATTCAAGAGGAGGGACGCAGACCCCAGCTCTTGATGGGTAGAGAGTCGGAGCCACACTGCAGATTATCACGTGGGATGGGGGATATTGTTCTGGCCATTTTTGAAAAAACAGTCTTCGCCCCTCTCTGAAAAGCTTGCATAAATTTATACTTCCATTGAGTGTATATTAGAATACCATTTCTCCACGCCCTTTGCAAATCTTTTAGTGAAAAGTGGTTACCTTGTTACTAGTTTCATTTACATTTCTTGGTAACATTGAGCAGATTTTCATATCTTCATTGGCCCTTATACTTCTTTTCCTGGTGTCTGGCTATTTTAAAGTTTTCTATTAATTTTAGGGGCTGTTTCTGCATGAAGAAAATTATCCCTTTCTCGTGGTGTGCTGACTGTTTCTGATACAGCTCTTCCTCTTCGACTTTATTTATGTTTTTGCCACACTGAAATTTATAACTTGGTTTTAGTCATATTTATCAATATTTTCTATTATATTTCCAGGGTTTTATATCTTGTTGAGAAAGGTCTTCCTTACTCCAATATTATTTTTAAAATACCCAAGTTTTCTTCAAGATTTTGGTCACTTTACCTTACAACCTGCTCCATATAATGTGATATGGACTATATAATATTGAACCTTCCTCAGTTTCCTGAAAACAACCCCCCTTGATCAATATATACCATTTTTTTGTACTGTTGGATTCTAGTTACTAATCTTTTTTCCCAGATTGAAGCTTTTCTCCACTGCCACATTTCCCCAAAACGTCTCATTTCTTGTGACTATAACTTATTCAGCAAAATTTAGAGATTTTTCTTTTATTTCTAATTATTTCTTACATATATTACCTCGTTTCTGAATTTGTCTAATTCTGATTTATGTTGTTTTATATCATTTCTTAATATTTTTAAACTCATTTGGGAACACTATCTTAAAATTTTGGTCTGTATTGTGTTGAATGCATTCCTGGTATATTTTCATTATCTGTAGAGATATTATTCTGCTCCTTACTCGCCTTTTTCTAATAATAACTTTGTACAAGACTTAACCCTAATACTATGCTGATGTTTGATTTTATAGGAGCTTATTTTGCTGACTTCTAGAAGTAGTCAATGGTTATTCTAACTTCATGGAGCTCCCTCTTCTGTTGCTTTGGTGAAGTGTGCAAAAACGTGGTAGCTTGCTTTCTGAGTTGTCCACCCCACACTGCTCTGGCCTTCTTTCCTTGTTTCTGTTGTTTCTATCCTGCTCAAATTTGAGTCTCCTTCTAGCAGTTTCTCCCCAGTGTAGGGCCCTTTCCCAAAAGGGAGCGGTGCCTGGTGGGTGTGAAAATTGCTCATATCCTAGACTATTTCAGTGCCTTTCAGAACTTACTGAGGCCCCTCACACTCACCAGCTATTGCTCTGGGCAAAATCCCTTCCAGCTTCAGCTGCTGTTCTCCAACTAGCCTGGATGGCTGTCCAGTAAACACCTCTCGGCTGTGCTGGGGTTCTCAGGTCCGTTGCTTTCCTCTGCTTTCTCCCACACGGACGATACTACCAGGCAGGTCTTGTGGCAATGGGTGGTTTGTCCCCATCTGTTTGCATTTTGTGGTTCTGTCACCCACTTTTTACGTTACATGGGGTTTTGGTTTTTTCTAGTTGCAGTGTCTGTTTTGGTGTAGGGACTCAGGGAAATGCAAAACTACACTGCCGCCACTGCCGCCTTCCCAGAATCTCGTCCCCGTATTCGTGGATTGTTTGCTGCGTCTTCTCAACTCTCAATACTCTTCACTCATGGAATGAACGGCGCTGCTCTCTCCCCCTCCCCCAGTCTAGAAGGAGAGATAAATTGCTTCCTCTCCACCCCGTGTAGGAGGCATTGTATCAGTGCAGTTCAAGCACGAGTAGGTTTTTAGGAAGACCTCAGATGTCATCAATAGATAGGCCCTTCTGGGGAGAGCTGATTACATACAGTCAGTGAAGAAGAAGGACGAGGAATGGAGGGACATTTGGGAGATAGGTTGAGCATATTGTAAAGACGAGAAGACAGGAAATCTATTGACGAGGGGAAACCTGGAACTCAGGGTTGCTCCAGTTTCATAAATCCACATTTACCCAGACACTCCCAGCCTCTGCTTCGATTTGGTACAATAGAAGTAATGTCCCTCAACATGAAGCATATATTGAAATCATCGTAACCCGTAGAACCAAGAGAACTGATGCAGCTATCTGTAAAATGATGGAGAATTTCCTCAAGCATTTGAATCTGGTATTGTCAGGAAATGAGAGATTTCACATAAATAAGTTAATCCTTCTCCACCACTATCCTCCTGGTCGAACATATTGGTAAGTCCCCTAACTGTTGTGCCTGCGGCCATCTGCCCTTCCTCCATTACTCATTGCTTACTGTAGAGAGAGTATTTTTTTTCCAAAACCTAATCAAGTTACTCCACCCTGCCTAAAACCCTTTCATGGTCTCTGCTGCTCTTAGGATAAAGAAAAACTTCTTTACATCGCCTCACAATCTCTGCGCTCTCTGGCTCCCACCTGCCCTCTGGCCTCATCTCAGACCACTCTCTGACTGCTCTCTGACTTCAAGGTCGCAATGGCCTTTGGTCTTGTCCTCTGCCCTTACCATGCATCCTCCCACCACAGGATCTTTGCACATGCCGTCCCATCTAACCTGCCTTCTGATTCCAGCTCCAGTGTCACTACCTGAGGGCAGTCTTCTCTGACCTCTCCTGCTACATTATGTCCCTGTAGCACAGGAACCCACAGAACCATGAACCTCTCCTCTGTACCAATTGTCACCATTGCATTTTACTTTTGTGTATTTCTTTGATTAATGCTCTTCTCTCCTACTTAACTGTGGGATCCATGAGAACGGGGATTACAATCTGTAGCAGCTCATGCTATAGCTCCTTGCACACAGTGGGGATTCAGTAAATTCAGGTTGAAAGATAATGCAAGGTTTTCTGAAAACTAAAAATAATTACTTTAAATACCATAGTTATTATAACTTATTTTTGTATTGAAATCTTTAAAAATGTATGACTTCTCTCCCCGCCTGTATAAACAGGATGTAAAAATCATAATTTTATTTTTTACTGATTCTTCTCGTATGAAAATTTGTTACTATACTCTAACAAAAAAATGGCCTCAGGACTATTGAGATAGGACAGTTTGTCTCAACAGTAACATCCCCTGATTGCTTGATTTCTTTTTCTCCCATTTTCCTTCTAGACCTCTTTCTAATTCATGGTATCTATTTGCATGGTAATGGAAAATCAGACATTTAGATTTGTTAGAAATATGTACAAAATAAGATTACATTGGCCCTCCATAATGGTCACACAGGCCTCCTATAAAGGGGACCACGAGCTTTTGCGCATGGCCTGTGTAACACTCATTTTGTCTGCTTACAGATATTGCTTAATCCCTAGTTTTCAGTTATCGGCTAGATAGTTGAGATTGCCAGATAAGGCAACAAATAAGGCTGATAAAGCTATTTGATGTCTTGCCGTATATGGTTAAGGCCCTGCAAAAACAATTCAGATCAATTTAGTTGAACATTATTCTATTTTAGATACAAACAAGTAGGTGTCTTTTTTAAAATCACAAACTGCATATATTTATTGTTTTGTGATAGTGTAATTGGGAATTTAATCTAATTCTCATGAAAAAGAAAATTCTCATACGAAACACCCCCTCCCCAAAATCTCATAATACTAAAACAGAAAAATAACAAATACTTTGCCAAATGAAAGAACCCTGTAATAGTAGAGTCCTAAATGATTTTGCTTGCTTATTCCTTTGGTATTTAAGAATTCACTGAAACTTTACGAAACATTAGAAATCCTCAGAGTTTATCTTTTTCCCTAATATATATAAAATAAAATAGTTAGGAGCTTAAAGTAAAAGAGTTTTCGAGACTGCTAATAATTTCAATGACATAGGAAAACAGAAAGGGAGAACTGAAAGTGGGAAATTCCTCTGAACTAGAAAGAGTGGAGGACCATCCCGTATAAATAGCCCACACTCATGGAGGAAGGACACTCGTCCTCAAGCTCTTGAAGCCTCTACTCCAGCATCGAGGTGGTAGAAGGCAACGCTGTTCCTGTTTTCATCATGACCAACAGGTGTATCCTCCAGATGGCTCTCCTGCTGTGTTTCTGCACCGTGGCTCTTTCCAGGAACTACAACTTGCTTCGGTCCCAACTAAGAAGCAGCAATTCGGCATGTCAGAATCTCCTGCGGCAGTTGAATGGGGCCTATTGCCGCGAGGACAGAATGAACTTCGAGGTCCCCAAGGAGATTGAGCAACCACAGCAGTTGCAGAAGGAGGACGCCGTGTTGGTCATCTATGAGATGCTCCGGCAGACCTTCGGTATTTTCAGAAGAAATTTCGCTAGCACTGGCTGGAATGAGACCATCGTCGAGAGGCTCCATGCGGAAGTCCACCTGCAGATGGACCGTCTGGAGACAAACGTGGGTGAAATAACGGAGAAGGAAAACTTCGCCTGGGAAAACACGCCCGTTCCGCACGTGAGGAAATATTACGCACGGATCGTGCAGTACCTGAAGGCCAAGAAGTACAGCCGCTGTGCCTGGACAACAGTCCAAGCGGAAATCCTCAGGAACTTTTCCTTCCTTACCGGACTCCTAGATTACCTCCAAAACTGAAGATCTCCCGGCCTGTGCCTCTGAGAACGGACAATGCTGACGGTGATTTCAGGCGTTCTTCCACCAGCAGAGGCGCTTTCAGTGACTGACAGCTAATGCACTGCGTTTGAAAGGACAGTTAAAGACTCGAGAATTTTTTACTAACTTATGAATTAAGTTATTTATTTATTTATTTAAACCTTTACCTTGGAAAATAAATTTTTTATGAAACAAAAGTCAACATGGCCGTTTTAATTTCAACTTGATTTATATAACCCCCCATGTTAAAAATTGCAGAGTATCTATCAGATGTTCTTTGTAAAATGTGCCAGCAAACTAGTATAGTTTCTGGCCCCTGCCTTCAAGGCATTTAAAATCCAAGGAAGCTACGTGGAATATACAAGGTAAGAGATGATAAGGGGACCTGAACCTCATAGGTGAATAAATGCCGACTGAGTCACATTAAAATGGAAGAGACAGGCAGGATGCTCTGGAACTAGAACGACAGGAGCCTGCTGCTTCTACTGTGTCCCACACTCTCTGGCTCTGGCCCTAAAGTTAGAATTTGACTGGCTGTCAGGGTAATCAGAGGAATATATCAGCTCTTGTGTTTGCCCTAAGCTCATCCCTATTATCTGCAGGATGCTCTGCCTCCCCCTCTCATCCCCAGACCCCACAGGATTTTAAAATATTTATGTGCCCCCCAAGCCTAAGGGTGAGAAGTCCCAGGCACTTCTGTGACACTGTTAAGTAGCAGTCCCTTTATGGTACTCTTCATGGGACAATCAAGATGTATGGGTGTCTTAGGAGAGCTGGCATCTCTGTCTCCTTCCAGGGCACAGACACCAGAGGGAGAGAGAACTCTGCTTTATACCCCTGCCATCTGACTAGGTTTTCTCCCTATTTTGTTCACAAAAGCAAGTCTGCTCCTGGTCCCCCCTGCGCTGTTCATACAGAATTCCAGGAAAATCCTATCTGCTTTTCCTGCTGCTCTGCATCTCTGAAGTCACATACTCCCCAAAGCCAAGTCCAAGGCAGGTGCAGCATTTTAAGCCCAGTTTCAGGCCAAGTGAAAAACCAGGAAGCATGAGAGAAAAGGAAATTCAGGCAGGATAGAGAGGGCACTAATTTTGCCAGGGCTTACACTGGGAAAATAAAGTTTTCCTAGGAGCTCTTTAGGCCCCTGGCCAGCATGGCTGGCTTTCTGTCTTGTACTGAACCCCTTGGGGACACGGATTATTATGACTGTTCCTGCCATTAGCAGCTGCCATCCAGGCACTCTACTGAGCTCATATGTACAGAATTGGATGTAGTCCTCTTCACAAGCACGCCTCAGGTAGGCACAATTACATTATAGCTATTTTATAGGTCAAGAAACTAAGTCTCACAGAGGTTTAGCAACTGCCCCAAGGTCACATAGCTAATGAGTGAAGGTTAAAAAAAGTACAAAGGGAAGAATCATATAAAGACTTTATTTGTGCCTGGGCACTTTCTCCTAGAGCAGTACAGAGGTTTAAGTTCCCTTTGAGGGATTCGGCCTCCAGAAGAAATCTGTCAGTCAAGAGTTCTGGAGAAGACAGATTGTGCAGAACTTGGGGCTCCCTCTTCTGACTCAAGGCGGGTAACACACCCGCTGTGGAACCAAGAAGTGCCATCCTGGTGGGTCTGCTGCCTTCGTCGTCCCAAGGTAGTCAAGGTCCCCATCAAACAATAAACCGTCTCTCTCCCCTACCACTGCACACTCTATGACTCCCCTAGCTCTGCCAAAATCCCTTCCACAGCCGTGCTTCCTTTTGCCTAGGAGTCAAAGACGAGATTAGCACATAGAAATGCAGAGTAATAGGCAGTGTCTAGAGCAACAAAGAGGATGCTTAACAAGTCTCTGTTGGCAATGGGCCCTGACTGTCCCCCACCTTCTCTGGGCCTAAAAGCTAAACTGGCCCAGGCACCAAGAGGCTAGAAAGAACTGCTCTATATGTGTGTTGGGGTCCAGAAGGACAGAGGAGAGCTTTCTTCTGGAGAATTATAAATAACTGTGCCACAGCTGAGCGTGCCGGCCCATCCCAAATACCAGAAGTATGTCCATCACCAGTAAAAGATAAATGACAATTAATATTAATTCCAATAAGAATGAGGGAGGCTAGTGCAAAAGCACATGGGTGGGTATTTGCATATGCTAAACAGAGAGCTACACATGAGGAGTAAAGTTATTATTTTAGCTGGCGTCAGAACACCTCGCAAGGAGAGCACTTGTTTAGAAAAATATTGAATGAGCCTCTTGAGATGCAAGGTGAGAGCTTGAGGCTATGGGTGTGGGAACACAAAAGATATACACCAATACCCTGTTTTTGTGTGTCTGTTTCTAAGGAGGAAAGAGACAGAGAGAAACCCACCAGATGGTCTGGAGCTGTGATGCTCCCTGGAATAACACAGCAGTGAAAAATTTCTGATGGGGGGGAATAAAGGACTTTTAAGAACAAGACGTCTCACATGTAACTTGAAATTACATGCAGTGATGCGATGGAACCCTCTCCTCCATCTCCTCCAAAACTTCAGTAGAGATGGCTACCCACACAAGGTGCCTATGTGTGTAGAAATCATATAAAGTGTCCAGGTCCATGTTTGAAATAGCATGGGGAAACCAGCATGGGGTGGCCACAAGTCCACACATGAACCAAATTAGTAGGGACAGAAGGCAGAGCCATGACAACAGAGCACTCCCCCACCACCCCACCTTAGGAATCAAGGGAAATCATGGAGAGGACACTGTGCTTCCACAGACACAGATTAGGAGGTAGAGCAGTTTTATCTAGCTCTTAAGCAGTTAGAAGGCCCTGGCAAACATCTGGGTTATATAAAAATAGAGAAATATTGCCTGACCATATGGACATGTAGTACAGGGGAATATCAGCATACATTTGTATGGTATTTTTTACAATTAACAAAGCTGATATTTAGGCACTTTGGGTGTCATTAGGCACTTTTAGGTACTCAGAGACATCTGATGCAGGCACTTGTTCATAAAATACTCTTAAGAAAATGAAAAGAATATGCCACAGACTGGGAGAAAATATTTGCAAATCATATATCTGATAAAGGACTTGTATCCAGAATATATATTTAAAAAATATCTCATGGGCTGGCCCCGTGGCTTAGCGGTTAAGTGCGCACGCTCTGCTACTGGCGGCCCAGGTTCGGATCCCGGGCGCGCACCAACGCACCGCTTCTCCGGCCATGCTGAGGCCGCATCCCACATACAGCAGCTAGAAGGATGTGCAACTATGACATACAACTATCTACTGGGGCTTTGGGGAAAAAAAAAAAAGGAGGAGGATTGGTGATAGATGTTAGCTCAGAGCCGGTCTTCCTCAGCAAAAAGAGGAGGATTAGCATGGATGTTAGCTCAGGGCTGATCTTCCTCAAAAAAAAAAAAATAATAAACAAAAATAAAAAATATCTCAAAACTCAACAATAAGAAAATAATCAACCCAATAAAAAATGGGTGATATATTTGAATGGATACTATACCAAAGAGATACATGAATAGCAAATAAATACATGGAAATACTAAAGCCTTCTTTGTGGATTTTTTGTGGTTTAGATCAAATAATGAATGCAAAATGGTCTTTGATTACAGAGGAGCCCATTCCACCATGAGGATCTACCATAGCCTTTCTGAGGAGAGTCCACCAGCCATCTTGGTCAAGTTCTATATGTGGTCACTTCAGGTCTGCCCAGCAGAGAAGGAAGGGCCCTCATCAATGCAGACTTTCATCTTGGCTAGTCCAGCTATGAGACATACAGAGAGAGCCAGCAGTTGGTGATGGAGTCAGAAGGCGAATGGCACCCGGAACCAGATCTTGCCAATTACAGGCTTTTTCTCTGGATCTGTTGTACCAATGCTTATCGAGCCTAAAAACTGAACTGTTTTATGAATTTATCCTTTTGTTCTCAGCATTAATTGGTGCTTTTTCAATACCAGTTTAATTGTCTAAAATCTAGAATAGCTAATTTAAAACAATCAAACTCTAATACAACAAACAAATTGAATTAGAATTGCCAGCCCAGCAATATACTCTCCTAATTTAGTAAAACCAAGTTAATCACTTAACTTGTTAATTGACTTGATGGAGAATACTCCAGAAACTTGTTCACATCAAACAATTACTACCAAATCAGTAAATTCGACTTCAATTTCAAAATTCCTGCTTTGTTTTATAATTCCTTGTGTAGGGTGTTCTTAGAAAACCCAAAATGCATTCTTTAAATTATATCCCCCAAAGTTAGCCTAGGAATAAGAAAAAAATGGAGCTCCCTTCCAAAGACTCTCTTAAGAAAATGAAAAGACATGTCACAGACTGGGAGAAGATATTTGCAAGTCACATATCTGATAAAGGACTTAAATCAATACATGAAGATATACAAAGAACTCTCAAAACTTGATAGTAATAAAACAACCCAATAAAAGATGGACAAAAGACTTGAACATACACTTCACCAAAGAAAATACACAGATGGCTAATAGGAAAAGATGATCAACATCATTAGTCATTAAGGAAATGCAAATTAAAGCCTCAAAATACCACTACATGCTTATTAGAATGGCTAAAGTTAAAAGACTGACCATGTCAAGCATTGGTAAGAATGTGGAGCAACTGGAACTCTCATACAATGCTGATGGAAATAAAACATAGTACAACCACTTTAGAAAACCATTTTGCAGGTTCTTAAAAAGGTAAATGTATACCTACCATATGACCAGCCATTCTACTTGGTTATTTACTCAAGAAAAAGGAAAGCATGTTTCCATGTGCAGATTTGTATATGAATGTTTGTAGGACCTTTATTCGTGATATCCCCAAATTGGAAACAACTCAAACGTCCATCACAGATGAATGATTAAAGGAATTGTAGTATATCCATGTAATGAAATACTACTCATCAATAAAAAGGAATGAATCCCCAGTACACACAACAATGTGAATGAATCTTGAAATAATTATGCTGAGTATAAGACAGACAAAAAAAGAGTATATTCTGTATTGTCTCATTTATACAAAATTCTATAAAGGAAAACCAGTCTATAATGGCAGAAAGCAGATGAGTGGTTACCTGGGGATGAGGGTGGTGGTAGTGAGGAACGAGATGGGGGAGAAATTGCAGATGGAGATAGGGAAATTTTTGAGAGGACATGGATACGTTCACTGTCTTGATTGTGGTAATCGTTTCGGGGGGTACACGTGTCAAAACTTATCAAAGTGTTCACTTTAAATATGTGTACTTTATTGTAGTCAATTATACTTCATTAAATCTCTTAAAAATATATATCTATTTATTGGAAAATAAACGAATAAGTAAAATGGAGCCAAAGCATCTTGTGTTCCTTTGTCAGAATCAAAATTCATTGTCTGACATCCTAAGAGCTCTTAATAAGATTCCAAGATTATCAAATCTATAGGATGTTGGAAAGGAAAAATTATCTTACAGTCTAAGTTCATCATTGTCAGCAGTTAGATTGTTAGAGGTTTTTATGTCACATTTGCAATAGTCTTTCATATTTTAAAAGGTTGCCCAAGAAGTTGATCAATACCCTCACATGCTAAACCTCTGAAAAAAGCCCAGAACTCTTTCTATTTCAAGTTGCAGAATACAAAGTCTAGTGTGCAAGGAAACTATTTTTTTTTCTTTAAATGTGATAAAATAACATAAAATTTACCATTTTAACCACTTTTAATTGTCCAGTTCTGTGGCATTAAGTACATTCACGTTGTTGTGCAACCATCACAACCATTCATCTCCAGAACTTTTTTCTCTTCCACAACTGAAACTCTGTACCATTAAACACTAATTCCCCATTCCTCCTTCCCCCAACTCCCGGCAATCACCATTCTACTTTCTGTCTCTATGAATTTGACTACTCCAGGTAACTCATATAAGTAGAATCACACAATATTTGTCCTTTTGTGACTGGCTTACTTCACTTAGCATAATGTATTCAAGGTTCATTCATGTTGTAGCATGTGTCAGAATTTCCTTTTTTTGAAGGCTGAATAATATTCCATTGTATATATATATCACCTTTTGTTTATCCACTCCTCCACTGATGGACACTTGGGTTGCTTCCATCTTTTGGCTATTGCAAACAATGCTACTATGAACATGGCTGTACAAATACCTGTTTGAATCCCAGCTTTCACTTTTTTCAAGTATATACCCAGAAGTGGAATTCCCCGATCATATGATAATTCTATATTTAATTTTTTGAGGAATCATCAAGGCAACTATATTGAAGTTATGTCTTCATAATGTGAATATTTGCAATAACAGCATAATGCAAACACAATAATAACAGTCACATTTCTTAAAGACATATGTTCTGCAAGGGACTCTGCTAAGTGTGTTATAAGTATATACCACCTTATTTAACCCTCCTGAGAACCCTAGCAGGAAAGTATTACTCTCTCCTTTCTACACACCGAGGCTCTGTAAGGTTAAGTAACTGGCCCAAGTTGGTAAAGAACAGAGACCATACTCTTCACTACCTGTAACTGTCTACTGCCTCCCCAAGTGTTATTTTTATCCTATGACATAGCACAGATATTGTGATTTAGAGAGGGAACAAGAAGCTCTATGGCTCACCTGGGCTTTGCTCCAAGTGCCTGTGAGGACCTTCTGCAGAAGGGGCTCTCCTCCCTTAAGCAGTTTGTCTCCCCCCTGCCTGCATTCAGAAAAGGATCCTCTCTCCCTTTCTCTAGAGAGATTAGCAGGAAATTCCCACCTGCTCCCTCACCAGACTCGACAGAGAATATTTTCTCTTGAGTGTTTTGGAGGCAACTGTCTGAACCGTGAGTCATGGTTTTCTCTGGCAAGGCTGCATTTCCTTCTCTCGACCACTACTTTTTCATCCCCTGACTAGCAGGCTCTGTGTGCAGTTTCCTTTTCACGTCTGGCACCAGCTGCTTTTGTTATCTCATAGGAATGCTTAAGAACAAAATGGCCTGCGTTGGATAATGGAAACATACCACACATTTCTCTTTCCCTTCACTTATTAATTTCTCGGCTCCTTTTCTTTTTAGGAAAACCTGGAGGTAAAACAAATAGTTTTCAAAACAGAAAATGACTTGCTAACCTAGAAATGCATGAATTGGAAACCTGTGAATTTAAAAGTATAAATATTAAAAAAAAGTTTATTACACTCAAGTACAAAAAGCACAGGACACGAGGTTATACAAACCTGAGAGCTAACGTGGGTTCTGCCACATTCTAACTTGGACAAGTTACATAAATTGGAGATAATCAATCCTTAAACTCTTGAGGAGAAAATGTAATAACAGGATGTATGACTCAGTCCAGCACAGGTCTTGCCTGTGGAAGATGCCCAATGTTCAACTTAATTAAAAGTGAATAAAAATTATAGAAATTTCTCACACAAAATTAGGTGGGCTTCTGGAGTACTCTTCCCAAAATCTCATATAAACAGCAAGTCCTTAATAAGTAGATAGATGATATAAGTATTGTTCTCATAATGGGATCTAAATGAATGTCATTTTTACCAAAGTCGTATTTATAGATGTTGGGAAAGAACATTCAGCATCTATGATCACAAAGTATAAATAAGACATTTCTAAAATTCTAATTTCAACATTTCTATAAGTGGCCTCTGGAAAGTTATTTAAGAAGCAAAATCAGGGGCCGGCCCCGTGGCTTAGCGGTTAAGTGCACACGCTCCGCTACTGGCGGCCCAGGTTCGGATCCCGGGCGCGCACTGAGCACGCTTCTCCGGCCATAGTGAGGCCGCGTCCCACATACAGCAACTAGAAGGATGTGCAGCTATGACATACAACTATCTACTGGGGCTTTGGGGAAACAAAAAAAAGGAGGAGGATTGGCAATAGATGTTAGCTCAGAGCCGGTCTTCCTCAGCAAAAAGAGGAGGATTAGCATGGATGTTAGCTCAGGGATGATCTTCCTCACAAAAAAAAAAAAGAAAAAAAAAAGACACAAAATTAATTGTTTCACAAACTCTGAAATGTTGAGAAAACAGATGAGTAAAACAAAAAGATTGTGGGGAAGGAGGAACAGAAAGAACAATCAGTCTTTGTTGATATCCTGTGATGTATCTGTACTGTATTCAGCTCTTTACATATCACTGGATACCTGTTGTTTCTGCCTGGCATCTAGGGCCACCACCTACGGCCTGGGAGTGGGGCAGTGCCAACACTGGGAATGGACATCTGACCTAGGCTGGGCCACTGAGAGCACTGGTATCTCCATGGCCACGGTGACTGGTTGGGAGCAGATAAATGACTCAAGCAGAGGCCATGAGAGTGACAAGCAGAACTCTTGCTGGAATGCTGAGGAAAAGGTGGCCTCTGTCCGCAGTAGCAGGCACCTGGTCAAGCGTAAGCCTGGAGCCAGGATGGCCACGGCCACCTGCACAGCTGAAGCTCTGCACACCTTTAGGTGGTGCCCTTCTCTGATGAGCCTGACATGTCCCACACTAAGAAATGCTTAAGAATAAAGCCAACTCAAAGGACAGCAGAAGGGAAAGAGAGACAAAGACACACTCCTGAAAATATTGTTTCAGCCATGCCTGAAGCTAGGTGAACTCCCGGCTTTTAGTTATCTGAGCCTTGAAAAGTTTAAGTTATCTGAGCCTTGAAATAGAGTTGGAGGGGACTGGAAAATGAACTAGAAACCCACCCACCCATTCATCGACCTCTGCCGCCATTGGAAGCAACCCCTCTATATGTTCCTTCACCCTACATTTCGTGAAGGGTGCTCCAGATAGGGCTGCCCATCCTTAGAAGTGTGGAGAGGTACCTGCCTGAATGACCTTTTCCTTGCTCTTCCCGTGTGACATGTCTTTATGCAGCAAGCAAGGTCAGTGATTTACGAAGCTGCCTACCACCTCACCACTGATTGCCTTAGATGGGGGTTCAGCTGAATCTCTACAAGAAGACAGACAGCGCCTCAGAGTTAACTGCCCTTTCATTTCTATTTAAAAGCTACATCTTCTTAGAGGCACATAGTGTTGTCCTTCGATGCAATCAACAAACATGTCCTAAATGTGCAATGCACACCAGACAGCGTGCTAAGCACCGGGCTTACAGAGACAAACAAAACACAGATGTCATCCTCAAGAAGCTCATTTTCAAGGGAAAGAAACAGATAAGCACATGACTAAAAATGATAGCACGATGATAAACATCATTCTAACCTAATGAACAAATCCAGGCTGGATTTGTTCTGTCAGACAGGACTTGAGCAGCCTTCAGAGACAAGACATTTGAAGTTGAATTTGAAAAGATAGCAGCATTTGGGGCTGGCCCAGTAGCCTAGTGGTTAAGTTTGGCGCACTCTGGGTCAGTTCCCAGGCTCAGACCTACACCACTCATCAGCGGCCATGTTGTGGCGGCGACCCACATACAAAACAGAGGAAGATTGACGACAGATGTTAGCTCAGGGCGAATCTTCCTCAGCAAAAAAAAAAGAAAAAAAATAGCAGCATTTTAAAATGAAAAGAAGGGGAGAGAGGGCATTTCAAAAAAAGAGCACTCTGAACAAAAAAGGCATCACAAAAACACATCTCCAGTTCAGGGAATGTCATGACGTACAGTGCTAGTGGACGACAGGTATTGGGTAAGAGCAAGAAGGAAATGAAGCTGGAATTTAAGTTGGGACAGAGACTGAGGGCCTGGTGAGCTGGGTTTTCAGGAGAGGAGTGGCAGGATCAGACCTCTTTGAGACAGGATACTGGTCACAGCTGCAAGAACAGGAGCGGGGCAAGGCTGGAGGTTGAAAGGTTTTGAGAGTCTGAGTACGAGGGGATGGCAGTCTGACCTAGGACTGAGGATGGGTCAGTTTATAGACACATATCGTGGGGATTCAGTTCTGTGTAAATCTCTCAGCCATAATATGCTCTTTTCTCTCCATATTCACAACTTAACTCCAATGTCGCCATCGCCACAGAAATGAATTTTTGGAAGGACTGAAATTACAATTCTCAATCACACTGAGAAGCAACAGCTGGTGTTATTAATGAACCACCTCTGTAGCCCCAGAGCATCCTCTCGGCTCACGATAAGGCTAATGAGGGGTCTCTCAAGCAGGAGCCATGCGCAATCGACTGGGCACAAGAGATCACCTGAAAAGATTAACGTCCTCTACAGATCTCCAAGGTACATGTCTATTTCTGTACAAGACAGGATATTGTTCCTATCTGATTGCATTTCAACTGCTTGTCCTGGGAGCACTTTGAAGTCTTTCCCAGTCAGTGGTGGGTATTGCCAAGCTTTCAACTGACCAGGTAGGGCACGTGCCCTGCCCTCTGGCCAATCCAGCAGGGCCATGACAGTTCTACTCAAGGTCCCCTCTTACCTGCAGACAATAGTCTCTTAGCCCTGCTGAAATTCAGACTTTGGTGGCAAGATATATTAGTTTGCTAGGGCTGCCATAACAAAGTACCACTAATGGGGTGGCTTAGAATGACAGAAATTTACTGTCTCACAGTCTGAAGGCTAGAAGTCTGGAATCAAGGTGTTGGCAGGGTTGTGGACTGTGAGGGAAAATCTCTCTTGACTTTTGGTGGTTTGCAGGAATCTTTGGCATTGCCCTGATCTCCACTTTCATCTCCACGTGGGGTTCTTCCTGCATGCGTGTCTGTGTCCAAATTTCCACTTTTTATAAGGACATCAGTCATATTGGATTAGGGGGCCCATCCTATTCCAGTATGACCTCATCCTATCTTAACTAATCACATCTGCAACAACCCTATTTCCAAATAAGGTCACATTCTAAGGTATCGGGGGATGGGACTTGAGCAGATGAATTTGCGGGGGGGACACAATTCAACAAACAACACAGGGGAGATGAAATACCCCTTTCTCTTCTCCCCTAGGTATTGCTTTGTGCAGGGTGGGGGAAGTTTATCAACTCTTCTGTCGGGTTTGCCTTGAAAGAGAGTCCCCTCTCCCCACCTCAGCTCCCACCACTGCAGTGGAAATGGCCACAGGCAACTTCAACTTCCCTTGAAATGCTGCTATGAAGCCAAAATGAAAACCAGTCAACTAAAATGCCATAGAAATCTTCAAAGGCTGTTAAAATCATCCCTCACATCATATTTGCTATAAATTTTATAAATAGTTTAAAGCACAAGAATATATTTGGTAAATTGGCTTTAGACCAAGTGGCCCCAGTTAGGTGTGTGTGGATCTGAGCATCTGTTGAGGAAGAGGAGCCACACGTGGGGAGGGGGACAACATTTAATATTACCTTCTTCGCCTCCAGGGTGCAACTTGAGCTGCCCTAAAATCCAGCATAGCTGAATCCCAAGGATTAATTTTCTACTGTACACCCCACCCCTGAAATAATAAATATGTTCTGCATGAGAGATCCATTTTCCTTCTATTTACTTAACTTTGTTCTTATTTCTTATGGCCTAATAACATTGGATTTATCAAGCCGAGAGGGCTCAGCTTCTCTGGGCTACATTGTAATACTTTCTATGATGATCAACAAAGAAGGTTTCATTCTCAAATTGCTTCTTCCTAAACCCTTGGTTTCACCCAGGCTCTGCTGGCTGAGGGAGGTCTGTGTGAATTGGGTGTGGTAGACAATTCCATTCTGCATCTACTACCTGGGTAGGACTTGTGTGGCACAATGCCTGGTGTATAGTAAGAGCTCAATAAATGGTAGCTGGTTTCTTCTCTTAAAGGCAATTGCTATCTATTATTCTATTGCTGAAATATAGGAGCTTTTATTACAAAGCACCCCCACTCCTATGCCAAAGTAGAATTTCATAAAATCTGCACAAAATCCCAGACAGCTCAGACAATTATTCTCTTCCATGCCTAAAACCAACAACATGGTCATGTAGTTGGCTGGCCAGTAACATATAACTTAGCATGAAGCCCGTGGCTATCTCAAATATATTTTTAGAAATAAAAATGAACTGGACTCTTATCTTAATCTGACTCCACTTGCAATAGTCATTGAACAATTTCACAGACTTTGTTGCCTGAATCCAGCCTCGCACTGGAAATCTCCTTAGTTTTGATGCCCCACACTGGACTTCTAGGCTGACTGTCACTCCCTAGTCCCTGATAGCTTAGCCATATAAACACCAAAATGAAAAAGATGACAGGAACAACTTTCCATCTTTAGATGTCTCGTCACAGGGAGCTGTTACCCTTACCTAATGAGTCCCCATCTCTTTTCTATCTTGCTTCCCTCTCTGATCGTCACTTGAGAATGGAGAAACACAGGCTCAGCCCACAGGCTGAGTGACTGGGGACCCTCAGACAAGGTCAAAAAGGCTTCCGAAGGTTCTGAGCAAGGGTAAGGGACTATCAAGCTGTGATAACTTCTAAGGAGACATCATCTCACTCATCAGTAACAACTTTTTCACCAACAAGTCTAAAAACTCTCCTGACGTTTTTTCTCTTTCGATTTGTTGGAAGTGATAAATGGTAACAACTCAAAGAGAAAATAGTAGTGGAGGGACGCAGTGGGAGAACAATTTACAATTCTGATTTGTTGATCTTAATGAACTGCCTTGTGGAACCCACTGTCCAACTGTACCTTGCTGTGATACTAAGTGGTCCTCTACCTGGTGTGCGTGAAACACATTTTTGCCTCCAAAAGAGAATGGCCCATCAGTGATCTTGCCCACCATTAACTAACCAAAATAGAAGGAAATATATTTTTGTACACTTTTCCCCAGGTTGAACCACACAGTAACAAGGTTTGCAGGTCCTCCAAAACAATGATCCTCAACTAGTTGTAATATCACTTCCCTCCTGGCCAAAATAACTAACCTAGGGGCATGCCATCTGGTCACAATGCCCTCTGCATGTATCACATTTTTCTCAATATAGCATTTTAATTCCAAAAAATTAGATTTGTCAAAGAGCAGATTAGAAATCTGAGTACTGAAAACCTACGTAATTTGCTGTGAGTCAAGTGGTTAGTAAATAGCAGAGGCAAGATGCAAGGATGTGCAAAACTTTAATTGGCTCAGACAATGGTACTATTCAGAAACTCTTCATTTATTAACTGGGAGATGGAGACTGTATTTAGGACGTATTTCTATGAGGAACAATTGAGAAATCCTTCACTTTCTGTGCATTTATTTACTCACTATTCCTTCTATACATGTGAATTGGACAGCTTGTCACACGCAAGACGTTAGAGACACGGTGCCTGCCCTCAGGGAGCTCAGTCTCATTGGAGAAGACAGAAGGCAAGATGATAACAGTAGTCACAGAGGGATGAGAGAGCTGCTGAACAACTGAGAAGGGAGACAAGTCCTTCTTCACACCCAGGACTGGGTTCCCAACCAGTCACAAAGGCGAACCTGGTTGGACCTTGGTGACGAGCCTGCCTTCCTTCCCTCGGCCTGCTCAGGTGTTCATCATCCCCACTCAACAATCCACATGCCTTCAAGAACAGATAAGGATTTCAGCGGCCATCCTCAGGACGCTTTCAGCAGAAAGTGATAGAAACTCTACTCCAATCACCTTAAGTAAAAATGAGATTTATTAGAAGGATAGAATTGCTCACAGCATCGAAGTCATTGTTGCAGGAAGGGCACCTCAGGCACCTCAGGGGCAGGAAGTGGTGACTCAGTCCAACCCGGACTCTTTTCTCTCCTCCTCTCATTACTCTTCTCTCTGAGTCAGGGCAAGGGCACTGGGTGACTCGAGAATAACACCCTTAATGCTCCATGACGAGAGGTGAAAGGGAGGATGGTACATATATTATCACCAACCTTAGAATTGGTATAAGATAGCATTTTTAATGTTTTCAAGGAGAGAAAACTGAGTAGTAGAGAATTAGTAAATTTGCTTTAAGTAGTTAGCAAAGAGCGGGGGCAGAATTCAAGGCCAGGTTGGTCTTCCTGATTCCAAAACTACTTCAATACACCACACTGCCTATCAATGTTTGTTGAACAAGGGACTACATGAATGTATCTGTTGTAGATATGAGCGAAAGGCAACCCTTTTCAAATGCCCCTTGGTTCCACTCTAGGCACTCTTCATCCAACCTCCTGACTGCCAGTAATTTCATTTTACCATACATGATCCCCTTGGAACTGAGACAGCTCCAGCCAAAAAGAAAAAAATTCCAAAGATTCTGATTACTCCAGCTTTGATGGGTAGAGTCTGCTGCCAGGAAGATCATCAAGGGCTCCCCAAGAGGAGATGGAGGAGTCTATGCTGCTGACAGAGTACCACACAAGATGGGTGAAAGCATCTTCTGGGCATTGCGTGTGACTGAGAATAATCTCTCTTGACACAATAACCCTCACTTTTTTAATTGTGCTTTGAAAATAATGGCTAAATGTGAATATACATTTAAAAAGTCCAGGATTAGGAGTCCAGGTCTATAGTGGCACAGGGCCGTGATAGCTAATAAAGTCCTGGTGAGGGGACATTCTCTTATCCTCCCTGTCTAATTCACGAGAAACTCTGCTGGTCCTACAGTAGCTCCCAGCCCAGGCAGGGATAGGAGGACATCTGACTGGGCAGTGCTGTCAGTCTGCAACAGTAGAAAGGAAAGCAAGGATGGGGCCCAAGAGAGACTGATTAGATCCTCCAATTATCTGTGTTTGCATGCCTGGGAACAAAAACTGGCTTTTTGGAGCATGAGCTATATGACAGAAGGGAGTACTCTCGGGGAAAGGAAAGAACATTCTAGGTCTTATGAAGCTTGAGCCAATTAACCTAAACATCAAAATGAGATGTGATGTTCCTGGTTCAAGATGGCAGATAACCTCCCACTTTTACCTCTTCCTTTTCTCAATATCTCTTTGAAAATAACAGTAAGCAAGTGATTAGAGGATGGCGTCATGAGATATCGCCTAACGTGGATGAAACAAGACATAGGGATTTAAGTATGTCATTTACACTCATATTTATTCTCACAAGTATATTATTATATTATGCTTACAAAGTTACCAGTGAAGAATGAGAATAATATAACTCTTTTTGTTAGGAATGCATTCAGCTACACGTAACAGCCTGATTAGTTAGTAGCTTAAACAGAAAGAGGTTTATTTTCCCCACCTACAACAGATCCAGAGGTAGGCAGGCAGGGCAGGACGCATTTTCAACAATGGCGCTCAGGACTCGGGTGCTCTCTTGCGGCTCCTTTGTTTTTATTGTCTCACTGTTACACTTGTCACCTCATGGCCTTACCGTGGCTTCTGCACCTGCAAGCACTGCCTCCACATTTCAGCAAGAAGAAGAGGAAAAGCTGTGACCTGAATCTGCAAAGCAGGAGCTTTTCCAGAACACTTCATCTTCCAAATGGAGTCTGAGAGACGCGTGTTTCAGCTGGACACATTGCCTCTGTTAACAAGGAAAAAGAAGGAATGGAAAATGGGTAAAAGATTTTTAAAGCCTATAATTGCAACAATATCCAACAAAATCTAGAGAAAAGAAGTGGAGGTGATACAAACAAACTACATTTACTATATTTTAGGACATGAGGTCAAAAGTTATGATCTCAATTGCTAAATCAATAAATAAAGATTATAGTACATTATTCAAAATTGCAGAGCAAAGTTGTAAAAGAAAAGAAATAGAAAACAGGTTGTCTCTGTAGATTGGAAGTGGGGATGATGCAGTGGGAGAGGATATTTTTTCATTTAATTCTGTTCTGTTTGAATCTTTTTTTATATTGTGTTCATGTAATACAATATAATATAATAATTGTAATTTATTATAATAATTATAATAACTGCCAAGAGAGAGAAAAATGAGAGCTGATTTTGTAATTCAAGCAGGTGAAACAGGGCAAATTTGTTATAATATGTCCAACACCTAGCACAGTGCCTAGCACATAGTATATGCTCAATAAATATTTGTGAATGAAAAAATTTTTATAATAAAAAGTCGAAGTAAATATTTACACACTTCAAAAAAGAATTGCAAAAGAATGAAAAAAGTTAGAATATATGATTACCTTCAATTTGATGAGACAATTTCATTGCTTGTCTCAAAGGTTTGTGGATTGGTTTAAATGCCCACAGCGAGCAAACATTTTCAGTGTGGATACCTCAATGTGCACGCATTTGCCCTCTCTATCTGAGAGCAGCCTTTGATAAGCCCTAGGGAGAGTGACTATGAAGACACACAAAGGATAGCAGAATGGATCACAACCAAAGTGAAGAAAGAGTAGACATGGAATAAAAGGGGGATCAAAAACAAACTTTATCTACTTTATAATTTTACCAGCAGCAAAGACTAGAGTCAGGAAATGGGGAATCTAAGCTCACTTTCTTCTCAGTTTTCCCACCTGTCAAATGAGAATCAGGATACCTACCACAAATTTATTTTAGAGAGATATTGTTTTAGAAGGATGTAGGAAACTGTGCTGTGAATGTCAAACACCATCCACTAGCCTTGAAAAGGAACCAACAGTCAGTAAGCCCATGTTTTAAAAATAATAAATAGCCAACATCAGTAAAAGAAATAGGCATTGAACATAAAATAATATAACTTTCAAGTTATTATTTAGGATATTCAAATATTAGCAACTTGTATGATAGTGGAGGGCAACAGAAAATAATTGCCAAAAGCCTTAAAAGTGTGTATTCCCCTTGATTCAATAATTCTGTTTCTAGAAATTCATCCTAAGGAAATAATTAGACAAATTTTGAAAAGGTGCTTACACAAAGATGTCTATTGGTGCAGATTTTGTAATACCCAAAATTTGGGAGTAAAATATAAATTTCTAACCATAGAAGATTAATTAAATAAATTATGCTACAGTTTCAAAATGGAATACTATATAGCCATTAGAAAGGATCATGCTAGATCTCTGTGTTATTGACTTAGAAAGTATTCTATAGCCAACATACCGTTAAGTGACAAAGATACATCTTAAAAAAACATACACACTATAATCCCATTTTTGTGAGAAAATACTTATACATATGCATAGAAAAAAGCCTAGAATTATATAAATAGTAAATTATAAGTGAGCATCTCTGAGTGATAGATTTATGAATAGGTTTATTTTCTTTGTACTTTTTCTGAATGTTTAAGACATTCAGTAGCAGATAATGGCTTTTATAAATTTAAAATTTATTTAAAATTTATCATTCATTTAATGATAACAAAGCAATGTTAATTTTGAGAGTAAAATACATTGTCTCCAATCTTATCATTAATGAATCATTTGGTCTAGTTGCATCCTGACGTTCCGTAGACTACACCGTGTCCCTGACAATGAAATGACTGAGAACATGAAGATAAGTTCTGCTTGACACTGTTATAAGCCCCAATTTAATTTCTGAAAATCACATAATGATATTATTTTGTACCTCAATGTAATTTTAAAACATAATTATCCACTTATAAACTTTTACCATTAGTAGAAAACTCACTAAAACGGGATTTAAGAAGCTCGAATACTTTCCTCTCCTCATCCACTAGCCAGTTTGGGCAAATCTCTCTACAAGACTTCTTAGAAGCCCAGTGGGGATTTCAGAAGCTGGAGCCTACATGAATTTTTGTTCTAACACTCAAAGATTTTCTATTTTATCTGGTTCCCATCTCTCTTTAAGATTATAATTGAATTTAAAGGACTTTTCCTGCTGGTTTTTAATAGACCAAAGGTCTGGATTAAAGTATATCTATATTGGAATCCTTAGATTTGCAAGTTAACACGTATAAATTGTGTCACCTCGGACATATTTCTTACCTTTTCTGAGGTTGAGCTTCATCGTGTTAAAAATGGGCTAAGAAAATGATCTATTTCTTAAGATTTAAGGTTGAAATATTATATCTAAATCCCTGTCACAATTCTTGATAAATAAGAAGTGCTAGACGAATGTTAGCTGTTATTAGCTACGTCAGTCATTCATCTCTACTCAAACACAGATGAAGCCCTAGTAATAAGAGAATATATAAAACTGAGAAAAGGAAAACTGAAGTGATCATTAGCAGACATCTACATGTCTCCATTATGTTAAAGACAAACAGACTTCCATGTGATGATAAGCAGGAATGAAGGAATTGATGGAAAAAAGAAGAAATGATTTCACATTCAAAATTTCCTGGGTACCATGAAAGGAATTCTTAATATGTAAGAACTTGAGAGTCATCTTTTCTTATCATTAGTAAAAACAATTTGTTTTAAGATGTTTAACAGCAACCGCAACTTAGAATGCTCTAATGAAATCAGCTCATTTCATAACAGTAGTTAAACAACGATTTAATTAAAGTGTTTGTTTGAGTAGATTCTTCATCTATTTCCATTCAAAAGTCTTCCTCAATAAATTGCCTTTAAATAGTTTTAATACTCACGCTCCTACAAAGATTGCCTGTAATTTTAGATAAATACTGTTTTTTTTAAAGTAGCACTTGAAAGTACTCTTGTAATTTTACCCCCAAATTCTGAATTTCAAATGGAAAGCAGGGGATTTACCAAATATGTGACGAAGAATCATGTTTTCATGTTCTTTCATTTTGGCAGGAACTCGTGTTTCAATTGAAAACATTCCCTTGCTATTACGGAAACCCAGAGGGCAATCATGAGTTAAGACCTGGAAAATAAAACTGAGAGAAAAGACTGGAACAACATGTGGTTGTCATTTTCAAGGCTACAGAGAGGGGAAGTGGTTTTCCACTGCCAGCTATGCAAAGGCAAGCACACATACCACATTAACGTGGAGGGCAGACAGTGAAAACACAAAGAGAAGGTGTTCCACTCTTTCCTTCCTGGTGAAGCAGGTGCTGGCTTGCCCTGCAATTGGAACTGCTTCCTTTAGGATCTTGACGTCACCTCAGATTTGAGGGAAAGGTTTTCCTTACATTTGGGGCCTCTTATAACCACTCTGAAAGATATGGTCGTCTCACTCACTTAGGCTCCTCTTCCGTAAAGACGAACCTTAGTAGGTTGTGGGACTTCCCCAAGACCAGTTAGAAATCTGATTGGAAATCACTCTCTCTGCGTCTTCAGGCTTACAAATGATTCTATCTGTCCATGCCTAAAAAGAAAGAAAGAAGGAAGGATAAGAGGGGAGGAAGGAAGAAAGGAAGGAAAGAACTGAGGAAGGAAAGAAGGAAGGGGGCAAGAGAGGGAGGGAGGGAGAAGAAAAAAGTGGTGTTTTGTTTCAAAAATATATTTATGATACCAGGTTATAAAAACAGTCATAACTTGTGGAAATCACTATATCATTCTTCCAGCCTCCTTTATAGCTTATTGTCACCTTTCTTGTTTAATCTCCCTTCATCCACCCCAGACTTAAATCCCGCTTCATCCATGCTCAAGCAAAGAAGACATATACCTAAGCTATCATAATATTTCAATGGGGATGGGAACTCACCTTCCCCCCATCTCATGACACATCCAGCCCAGATGAAGCCTCAGGATCCTTCTCACTCCAGAAGACTAATACCAATTGATTTGGATGAAATCTCTTTGTCATCTCCAATTGAGAGCACAGTCCCCCGAATCTTGCAGCTCGTTCACCCAATAGCATTGCCTCTGCAAGTTATGTGATCCTTGGTATACTTACTCTTCCCGAGATGCACCTTCCTCACCCATAACATGGGGACCACATCATTACCCCACATTGAGTCTGTAATAAGACAATGTATATAAAAACACTATGTAAACATATAGAATGACTGTTATCTTTAACATTATACAATGGTTTGTTTTATTCCACTCATTTTAATTGTTCCATCAAAATTAGCTTTCTCCTTCAGAAAGTTCTGGCCTGCCTTGCACACAGTAGTGCCACATCTAGCACACTGCTTGCACGTAACTGGTTCTCCATAAATATTAGCCTCCCCATCGCCCATTCCTGACTCACTCCTAGTAATGTTACTTATTCATCAACTATAATCTGCCCCAGTGAAATAAATTACAAAGCATAACATCTCAAAGAAGGATTTTAAAACAATATCTTGACTGGTTTTACTATTCGTTCACCCACAGGTCTCTGCAACATCCTCTCCCTCACAGAGCGAAAACCTGGAAAGAATACATCAGCAGAAGGGGCAGCCAGGCCTTTCACTCCATAACCAGATGATGATGGTGCTGCTGCTGCTGCTGGAAATAAACACTGATTGAACATTTCCTATGTGCCACTCATTGATGATTAATCTTTATAACAACCAGATGTGATAATATTATTATCTTCACTTTAGAGATCAGGAAATTGGCACAGAGAGGTTAAACAACTGGCCAAAGTCACGCAGCTATTAAGTTGGTATATTAGTCAGGGTTGTCCAGAGAAACAGAACCAATAGGAGATAGATATAGATATAGATAAGACAAGATTTATTACAGGAATTGGCTTACACAATTATGGAGGCCGAGAAGTCCCACGAGCTGCCATCTGCAAGCTGGAGAATCAGGAAAGTTGGTGATATAATTCAGTCTGCATCTGAAGACGTGTGAATGGGGGTGGGGAGGAAGGGGCATGCTGATGGTGTAAGTCCTGGTCTGAATCCAAAAGCTTGAGAATCAGGAGCACCAGCGTATGTCCAAGGGCAAGAGAAGATGGATATCTCAGCTCAAGCAGAGAGACAGAATTTGCCCTTCCTGTACATTTTTGTTCTATTCAGGCCCTCAATAGATTGGATGATGCCCACCCAATTAGTGAGGTTGATTTTCTTTACTTAGTCTGCTGATTCAAATGCTAATCTCTTCTGAAGACACTTTAACAGACACACCCAGAAATAATATTTTACCAGCTCTCTGGCCATCTCTTAGCCCAATCAAGCTGATGTGCAAAATTAACCATCACAGTAGGGCATGCAACTATTAAGTATGGATACAAACCCAAGCAGTCTGGTTCTAGAGCCTGTATTCTCATCTCAACACATTCCTGCTTCCTCTTTCTCTGTCCTTCTCTAGGAATTTGTGGAGTTTGTGACAAACAGAATGGGATCTCCCAGGATAGAGCACTGAGAGTAGCATGAAGCTAGAGCCTGTCTTTCTTCTTTGAGCCCCTTTCCTTCACCTACAGGACTGGATGGGCACTCTCCAGGTGCTGCCCGATTTCCCTGCCTGGAAATGTACAATTCAAGGCATGATTTGAGCTTTTAAATGTCTCATGGAAAATTTTTTATACTTGTAGAAATATAAAGGTGTATATAAAAGTATGAATAAATTAACTAAGCATGAAAAGGTTGAATGCAAAAGCAAATAGAGACAGCAAAAGAAACAGACACAGGATAAAGGGAGATTCTGGCTGACTGGGTAAAAGGCCGAAAAACTATTGTGAACTGCCAGCTAATCCATTCAAAAATTATTTCAGAAGACCAACATTTGAATCCACACAATCCTTTCACAATGTACAATTATGAATCGCTTAATGACAGGGATGTGTTCTGAGAAATGGTCATTAGGCAATTTCGTCATTGTGTCGAACATCATAGCGTATACTTACACAAACCTGGATGGCATAGCCTACTACACACCTAGGCCATACGGTACTAATCTTATGGGCCCACCGTCATATATGTAGTCCCTCATTGACCAAAACATCGTTATGTGGCTCGTGACTGTACATGCAAATCAAATCATCATGTTGTACACCTAAAATATCTTACAATTTTTTTTGTCTATTATACCTCAATAAAGCTGAAAAAACCCCAATAAATATGAACTAACCAATATTTAACGTAGTCCTTTGTGCTACACCTACATTTTTCCTCTTAGGTTATAAACTGGTTTTTAAAGGCAATTAAAATCTAAAGGCAATATGGCTTACAATGAAAGAAAGAGAAATAAAAATAAATAAAAAGTAGGCCAAGGAAATAAAAATATGCCAGTTATTGGGTTAACACATTAATAGCATTTTAAAGCTTATTTGCTAGGAAATTTCAAATTTAGGAATTCGCTAGGAAAATTCAAAATTGATCTTTAAAAGGACTATATGAATTTTTTTAAAAGCTGGTTATTTAACTCAATCCATTACTCAACTATCTCAAAAAATATTTGTCTATGTGCTTTCCAGAAATAGAGCTATTTTTAGATGAATATAAACTAAGTTTTGCCACCAGCAAATCCTAACTAGAATAAATGCTAAAGAATGTGACCAAGTTGAACACAAAGTGGTTCTCAGGTGGAAGGTCTGTTTTGCATCAATAAATGATGATCAAGACAAAAAAAAAAAATTTAAATCCATATAAACTAGATAACTTAGCAATCACACTTGTAAAAGTCACCCTCAACCGTTAGGTGGTCCCCTACATAGTGTGACATGAGAGGCACTAGAGTCCACCCCATGCCTCAAAATATTTTTCCAGTTTTCTCTTACAAAACTGGAAATTCTCCCAATATAGTTTCATTCCTTTGAACCAGAAGGGTTTTCTGCCTTCAAGCAATTATTTCTGGACTTATCTCGAGACACTGAGTTCCTTTCACCCTCACTTTAACCTGTAGACTTCTCCATGCCTTTCCAACGTGGACCGTTGCATGCCTTTGCCAATGATGTTCTCTCTACCTTGACAGCATTCTCCAATTCGTCTCCTGTAAGACCGACTACTCTCTAAGGATGTCTGTGGCTCTTCACTACCATCCCCATTCCCAGAGGAATGACTCATTCCTTCCAGAATTTTCTGCAGACTTTCACTATAATTCTTCACACTATATTATATTTTATGGCTATTATCATACTACTAGAGTTACTTGTTCCCTTCCTAGTCTTTCTGTAATGTCTAGATACGAGCATCTTGAAGGCGGGGGTCCTATCCTCTTTGCTTTGTTGTTTCTGTATGCCTCGCACTTAACACAGTGTCCTACACATGGTCAATCTTCAATAAAATTGGGAGAAGGAGTGGGGACTGTTAGCAGCTTGGGGTTTTTATTAGTTCACAGCACCTCAGGGATCATGGCAGCCAGCTGAGAGCAGGCCGGTATGATGGTGCTTGATAATCACAAGAGCAGCTAACATTCATCGAACACTACAGTATGCTAGGCACTGTCCTGAGTGCTTTACGTGAACAAGCCAAGAACCGAGGCTCAGAGAGCTAAATTAGCTGCCTAACGTTGTCGGGGGTAAATCTGATCCAGACCAAGGGGCCTGGCTTCAGCATTGGCACTCTCCATCACTCTGCTCTACTGCTTATGGAGGAAAAGAGAAATACCGTGAGCAGAAATGAGGGGAGCACAACTAAAGAGGGAGATAGAGACCAAAGACAAACTTCACATATTCCACAAGCCTGATTTTGCCAGAAAAAAAAAAAATGTCAATGTACATAATCACATTACAAGGACTTTGAAATGCAAGTTTGTGATAAAATACAATTAGCTAAAACAAAGCCTTGAAAACCATACCAAATATATAAACAAGCATTTCACTCAGAGAGAGTCATCCTCGACTGGAACAAGGACAAGTAGCATATCTAGAGGAAGGAAAGCCGTGATAAGTTATGCACACAGAATTTAAACGAAGGCGAGAACATTCATAGCTTTGTTTTCCCTTAACTGATTGTTGGTCATTCAGGGGAGATAGTTTATACCCACCATGATTCTAAAACTGAACGTGTGTATCACTGTCCAAAGACACTACAGAGTTTTGTTTATTATTGAAAAGTAGGAAACAAAAAGTGGAAAAGACCATGAGAAAGTAGGGTGACCCTGAAATGTGATGCAAAACAAAGCTTCAACAGATACATAAATTTGGAGACTTAGAATCTGTGCAATCAGAGGCGATTCACATCCAAGCTCTCTCCAAGGAAGGAGCACCATTGTGAGGGGTCCACCATGACCAGCCGGAGGGCCTCAGTCGGACTTCTTGGAGGATTTGGCCTCAGTGCCACTTCTCTCCACCTCTGTCTGCTCTCTGGACTGTCACTTTCAAAGGAGGGGCAACTGGGAGATTTTACAACATTTAGGAAACCTAGGAGGAGGATTTCCTCTGAGATGTCTAAAGGACAGGAACGACTTCAGATTCCTCCAGCTTTCCAAAATTGACCAGTTTCCAAAGGATAGGGTTTTCATTGCCATAGAGAAATATTGCAGCAGATCTTCAACACTCTCAGCCTGAATGTCTTCCAATCTTCTTAGAATGAAGGCAATTTAGAGAGACTCCTAAGTGAAGTTTATCAGCGAATGGAGAAGACAGGGGCCATGCCTGGAGCAGGAAATTGGGCAGTAGGGCCACTCATACTCGCAGAGGGAGGACATCAGACTTGGAATAAAGAATTATTTCCAAGGGATCCATAACTATTTACAAGACCAAAAATATAGCAACTGTGCCCGGGAAGTCATCTGTATAGAAATCCAAAGGTGTTTATGTGGTTACTGTTCAAGGAGCAGCTTACAATAAGACTTCAGGACCAAGTAATAGGGCACTTACATAACTAATTAATTTGGAATTGATTAACTAGTACCATTTTAGATATCTCCTCAAATCAGTGTGATATTTCTAAGCACCCTTTTATTTATTCTTTCTGTGACTTGGGGTAATATTTTCAGTCAATTTTCTGGATTAATAAAATTATTCTTATCATTTGCAAATAGTTTATTAATGGATTTGTTTATTAAAATTAATTAAACACTTATTTATTATTAAAATATTAATATTATATTTGATGATTTATATTTAAAATATTTTAAAATTAAATATATTCTGCATTTTATTTCATTTTTACAATCCATATCTTCTAAATTCAGTATTCTTATAACTTTGCTCAAAGGGTAATCTTCAGATTGCTTCATTTGATAGACAAAATAGTTATCTTAAACTATCTTTAGGATCATCTCACAACACAGAAGGAAAGAGTATCTTGATAGCAGGACTATCAGCAGATAAAGAAGATTGTGACAGTGATGAAAAATTTGGCAATTTCTGTTCTCAATAAGTCCAAAATTTGAGCTGGCACAGGAACATGTCTTCCACCCTAGCCATCATCCTAATCCTGATCACACTCATCTTCTACTTTGGGTGTTATAAGTGATTTCACAAGAGAATGAGAACAAAGGAAGTCATGGAGATAAAGATGATGGCAGATAAGGAGAACTGAGGGAAAGGGAGAAAGGTGAGGAAGGAATTCCTGAAATGCATCCCTATCAAATCTCCCATACTGACAAGTACGGAAAGCCTTAGAAGATGGTCACTCCCTCTTCTTAGGCTTCCTGTCCTCCACTTAAGTTCATCAATGATAAATTATAAATCATTGATGTGTATTCATTCAGTATTGTCTTAAGTCTATGTGAAGCTTGGGGCCACATTCTCAATATCACAATTTATTCAGGGAAATTTGGACCCAGACACACAAAGGACGCCAAGTGAAGACAGAGGCAGAGATTGGAGGGATACATCTACAAGTTAAGGAATACCAAGGATTGCCACAGGAGCCACCAGAAACTAGAGAGAGGCAAGGAAGGATCCTTTCCTACAGTCTCCAGAGAGAATATGGTTCTGCCAACACCTTGATTTTGGATTTCTAGCACCCACAACTGTGAAAGAATAAATTTCTGTTGTTTCAAGCCACCTAGTTTGTGGTATTTGGTACGGCAGCCCTGGGAAATGAATACAGTCACCTTGGTTCACACGGCTCAGTGGCCACACAATGACCCAACTCACCTCGTCGCCAGTGGTGGCCTCACATTGATCATGAGCTTCTCCACAAACCCATGCTCTTCCATATTCCCACAATCACTTTTCTATTTGCTGATCTCTCTCAACTGAAAGAGAAGACATATCTTCCTGATCTTGTTTTTGAGTGGAGAGAAAAACAGAGTTTTTCAGAAAAGCCCGCTTCTCAGAGATGGTTCCCCTGGGAATGATCAATTGGTTTTTGTGATCTCTTAATGCTTCCACCTTTCAAATGTTCCTGTTGCTAAATTAAGAGTTAACGCCTCTCGTGTGTACACATCAAAAGCTGCGTGTAGCCTCAGAAGCATCTCCTTGCCTCTTTAAAGTCTCTGAAAGCTTTTGTTTATTTTGCCAGTGAGTTTAATAGAGAATATAGGCTATATATGGATTTATAAGATTTAAGAATTAGACTACAAAAAAATACAGCAGTAAAATAAAAGTAATAATAATTTCATCTTTTTAAAAATATTTCAGAAGGTATTTTCAAATCCTACCTACAGTGCCTCAGGATCTATACCTTTAGAAATTAATTTCACAGAAATGTAAATGTATTCATAGCAATAGTTAGAAATCTGTCTTTGGATACTGGATAAAAAAGAGTTTACAGTATTTAAAAAGTTCTGTTTTTTAGTAACTAAGAGAGCTATTTAAAATCCTAGGGGTATGTGCCTAAATACACTGAAGTTTTGAACCCAGCGACTGATGATCAGAACAGATAGAGACAGAGTGAGGAAGGATGAGCATATGACTTGAATCAGAAAATCCAGCTTTCTTTTTTTTTTTTTTAATTTTATTTATTTATTTATTCCCCCAAAGCCCCAGTAGATAGTTGTACATCATAGCTGCATATCCTTCTAGTTGCTGTATGTGGGACGCGGCCTCAGCGTGGCTGGAGAAGCGGTGCGTTGGTGCACACCCGGGATCGAACCCGGGCCGCCAGCATTGGAGCGCACGCACTTAACCGCTAAGCCATGGCGCTGGCCAGAAAATCCAGCTCTCAAAGTACCTGTCTTGACTGCCATTCACTATGTGACTGAACAGTCACTTTACCCCTCTGAGGCTCAGTTTCCTTAAGTCTAAAACCACATCAATAACATCTACCCTTCCTACACGTTAGAAAGATTAAATGAGATACCATATAGAAAAATACTTGGTAAAATGTTAAATACAACATGAACCTTAAATCTTCTACAAAAAAATACATTTCAAGCCATCAAGAAACTATTTTTGCCTTATTTTCCACTTAGATTTTTTTAAGCCATAACAAAACCTAATCAATCAAAACCTATTTATTTAAGAAACAAGTTACTGGTTTATTTTAAGAGGGACGATCTCCATCCCACCATAACTTCTATCAGGATGAGATGATACCTATTACAAGAGGAAAGAATTAACCTGTAATTCCTATTGATTAGCAGCAAAAATATTTTAGCACAAAAGTGGTGTAACATACTTGTAAATTACATATTTTAATCAATAATTTATTGAACTTCAGCTATAATAGTGTGCCAGGCACTGTGCTAAGTGTGTGTAATTTTGCAGAAACACACACACACCCCCCAAACAAAATCTAATTTATTCCCCACCACAACACTATGAAGTTGGAACTATTGCTTTACAGATAAGGAAACTAGAGCTTAAGGGGATGAATACCTTACCCAAAAGGTCTCTTTGGTTCTAACTCCAACTTGACCATTGTATTCATATGATTTTTGAAAAGATATTTAACATACTCTGACAACACATCATTGTAGTTTAGTTATCATTTTAAAGACTTTTCTCTTCTGGTCATCACCCATCAATGTTATCTTCTTTTAAAATACACTCTGATACTTCTGAGGATTGCATCCCCCAGACCTTCAGCAATACCCAAACACCACTATTGTGTACATTTCCCCCATACACACACAAAGGGCAGGTCCATCCAGGACAACTTGTTCCCTGTGAGGCTGTCGCACCCCAAGGAGCTAAGCTTACACAGCCCTGCCTACACCCTAGCCTCCCAGCAGGTGGGTACAATTGAGGTTTGTGCCTTAGTGAGGTCACACACATCTTGAAGATGAAATCCATCACATTTTGAAGGTAGCTCTCAAACCATCAAAGCCCAAAATGTTAAATGCCTAATCCCCAAAGAGCTTCAACACAGTCTGTTTTTGGAAGAGCTAACTATGCTTCCTATCAGAACATTTCTGATCTTCAAGGAAATTTTTGAACACATTTGTTCTCTGAAAGAGAAGGCATCTCAGGTCAGGAAGAGCAGAACTGAGAATATAAGGACACTTGCCTCTCCTGCATTTCTCAGCATCCTGCCCACAATCCTGCTCAAGATAGCATCCCATTTCCATTTCTTAAATAAATTTAATCACTTATTCTCCACAGCATTCTTCCCCTGGGTCTTTAAACATGCACAGTCTCACAAATGTGGAGAAAAACTTCTCTTAATAGCAATATCCGGGCCGGCCCCGTGGCTTGGCGGTTGAGTGCGCACGCTCAGCTGCTGGCCGCCCGGGTTCGGATCCCGGGCGCGCACTGACGCACTGCTTCTCCGGCCATGCTGAGGCCGCGTCCCACATACGGCAACTAGAGAGATGTGCAGCTATGACATACAGCTATCTGCAGGGGCTTTGGGGGGAAATAAGTAAATAAAATTTAAAAAAAACAAACAAAAAAAATAGCAATATCCATGATTTTTCTGGAATAGGATTTTTTACCATCCCCAAAGAGTCTTTATGGGATTATCTGCCAACATTCTTAATGGTGGCTATTTCAAATAACATTAAACACCATTTCATGAGTAGCTACTCCTCACCTGGTGTCTTGCCAGGTTGAAGCAAAAGGGGGTTGGATGTAAAGATTCCTGTGTTCAGAAAGCTCAAAGTGTGAAGAAGCAGCAGACATGCAATCACTACAGATTATCAAAAATGTGAAGCCTGAAATGAGAAAGAAGGTCCAAACAGGGAGAAAGAGATAGGGCAGAGGCAGAGGACAGCAGCGGCCCACAGAGGGTTTAAAGAAGCAGGAAGTGGTTACACAACGTCAAGTGAAGGAGAAAACCCAGGAAGACGCGGTCTGAGGAGCATGTCAGGCTTGGCTGCGGACGGAGGAGAGAGAGAAGGCAACAGCTGGAGTGAAAGCCCCAGTCAACGGAGAAGGGTCTATTAGTTGTGTCTCAACATGCCTTGAGGGCGATAGATTCAATTGCTTTAACATGACAGCTGCCACAGAAGATGAGATAGTGATGGATGGATATCTGGACAGCTTCAGATGTAATTAAATTAAGTTGGAGGGGAAAGCATACCCTCTGGAACACAGGCTGGAATTTTGATTAAGACTAGCCAAAGTTCTGTCTGTTTAGTAAATACCACTTTCTATATTTCTGAAGCAAATTTTTTAATTTAGCACTTAAAAAACAATTATGTGTGTAAAGGCAGTTTTCTATCACTTGAGCTGGCCTGAGTTCAAATCTTAGCTTTACTGCTTGCTGGCAATGTTAATACTGGGTAACTTAATAAATTCTCTGTATTCCAGTTTCCCCATCTATAAAATGGAGATATTAATATTACACCCATTGTAGCTTTGCTGAAGGAACAAATGAGTTAATTTACATAAGGTGTTTAGAAAAGAAACTAGCAATAGTCAACCCTCAATGTATTTAGTTATCATCATGATTATCATAATTATTAATATCATTATTTGGTCTTATTTTGATCACATAAACATAAGGCAGTTCATTTATTTCATTTTACAGATGAAGCAAAATGGCTGCATGTGAGTAGATGATTTGCTTCGAGCCCTACACCTGGCCAGAATTAGAACAAAGCTCCCAAAACTTCGCTCATACATAGCTTAGTCTCTGTTAAATATGAACAAATCTTTACACCAAGGGCACCACAATTGCAAGACAGTCTGAAATTATTTTATATATAAGCACTGAAGTAATAAAAAAATATGTATGTAGGCTCAAGTGCTTCTATATATCACACCTGCACTGAGTCACAAGGTCCACAAAAGTTAGACGAAATCTCATTGTATTAAAGCAAAAAACAATAACAGTAAAAGAAATTAAAAGGAAGAAATGTTGAAATGTAGTGAAATACCCAAGTTGATGTCATTCATAATCAGCCCCATACTCTGTGTGGCCTTGAGACAGCTATGACACGAGTATGGACAGAACAGCAAAACAATACCACTATTTTATGCAAGAAACACACCAAGGAAGCCATTTTCATGATCCTCCATTTTGTACAAGAGTCACAACACTCCTATCCACCTTTGAAATGCCAGCACTTAGCAACTTGCCTGGCATAAAGTTGGCCTGTGATACATGCTGGTTTGTTGAAGTGAATGGAAAGTAAGTTAAAGAGTTGAAAATAATCTAAACTCCCCTTTGAAAACTGACAGGAGTATAACATCCATCACAATACAGAAAACTAAGTGGAAACGTTCAACAGATTCATAATCTGTCACAATGGAGGAGATAATTCTAAGCAACAGATAAAAACAAAAATCAATTATATTAAGCATTAGAATGCACCAAATAATTGCAATTTGGAGAGTAGATTTATGTTTCATGCTGTGTATAAACTAAAGTAAGACAGAGATAACTTGAGGTTTCCAAAGGTCAACTGGAAAAAAATAAGGAGGGGGAACGAAGAGGAACAGGGAGCAACATTCATATGGAGGGAGAAGCTAAACAAAATATAGCAGCAGTTCAGTCACTCATTCATAAATATCAAGTCCCCATTTCAAGAGCTCTTAAGGGCATCAGAATAGACAGCATAATATAACAAGTTTTATTTATAACTGTGACTAAGTCCTTGGTAAAGGGTTTAATTGTGTTTAGAGTTCGATTTTAAAAGTCAGGAAAATAGATATTATATTCTACAACAATTTATATCAAAAATCTTTACTTTTTTTAGATTCCTGTGATGGGAGATTTAGTGTCAGTTATGTAGAAAACTAACCTGTATAACTGACTCTGATTCTGGCCATGATGGAATCACTGGTACCCCACCACAAACAATTATAAACTAGACAAAATATTTGACTCAACTGTTTTCAGGCACTGGACAAGAGACGGTGTGTGGCTGTGATCCTTGAAAGCAGGGGCACATGCAGGGTGAGCTACACATTCACACCCACTTTCTGCCTGGGGGCACTTCCTGAATTGTAACACAGGGAAGGAAATCCCAAATCAAGAGCAGTAGTCTTGCTGGGCAGAGAAAACAGAGATCAGAGTTCAGGGCTGCTGAAGTGGTTGGAATTGTGCTGTAAGAAATTGGAAAGGCGAGCGCAATGCAGTGACAGAGCGCCAGATGTTTGCATTGGTATCCCCTTGTGCGTTTTGTATGGCAGCACTGCAACGCCCTGAGCTCTGAAAGCTATAAGCCAAACAGAAATTCAAGAGCTTTTACAACAGAGAAAGATGTTGGAGTTCCAACTGGCCAGAGTAGAAAGACTTCACTAAATATAACTGTGATTATTTAGTTGAGACCCAAGAAGGGTCATGACTTAGAAGAGCTATTCTACCCCTTCAGTAATGACAACTTTAGACCTTAAAATAAAAACATAAAGTCTTAAAAGCAATCATAGAAAAAAGATACATAACATACAGGGAACAATGCTAAGAATTACTGATGGCATCTCCTCATAAACAGTGTAAGCCAGAAGGCTATGGAAGAATATTTTTGAAGAGCTGAAAGAAAAAACAATAACCACCTATCAACCTAGAATTCTATATATAGAGAAAATATCTTTCAAAAATAAGGTGAAATAAAGACAAAAACTGTGAGAATTCAATGCTATAAGCCATATATTAGAAGGAAAATTAAAGGAAGTTCTTAAGGGTAAAGAGAAATGATATCGGATGAAAATAACAATCTATGTGAGGAAATGCAGAATTGCAAAGACAGTAAATATGTAGTAAATATAAAGGCCTTTCCCCTTCATTTAAAATTTATTTAAAAGATAATTGACTTTATTAAAACAAAAAACATTTATAACATATTTATATGCTATTTAATTTATAACATATGTAGATTTATAACATATGTAGTAGTAAAATGTATGATACAATACTGAAATAATGAAAGGGGGCAAATGGAAGAATCCTGTTTTAAATTTCTTACAGTATATGTGATGTGGTGTAAATATAGGAGATGACATGAAATTCCCAAAAGTGCTTGATAATTCCAAAAATATCAAGCAAGGAGAAAAAAAAGATTAAACAAGGTAATTAGCACACAAATAACAAAATGGTAGATATTAACCCAACCATAGCAATAATTGCATTCAGTGTAAACTAAATACTTTAAGTAAAAGGCAGAGAGCAACTTAAAACAACTAACCATCTCCACCATGGTCCTGAAAGTTATATATGCAGTAAAGATTATTCTTAATGAGCAGATAAGAAATTATTACAAACTTCAAGAGTGGCCATTTAAATGTGGCTATATTGGGCTCAAAGACCTTATACATTAACAGACTAAACCTCAATGAAGTTTAGCCTTCAACAACAATGTTAAGTAGAAGTTTTCTTTATCTTCCCTTGACCCTGGTATCTAATGTGCTAATGATACAATTCAACCATCTTGTCTTCCCCTACCACTACACCCTACAAAGACCCAATACCCACCTACCCTCAGTACCCTTAGCTGGAGACCAGGAAATCAGACTTTTCTGTCTGCACAACAGGCACACACGAGAACACCTGGCCTATGACGCCTCTCTATCTCTGCTCCCTGCTTCTGTCTAGCCAGTCCTTATTTAGAGAGCCAACCCTTCACATCTTGTGGCCTTGGCTTTTTGACCTGGCCCATAACAGAACTCTCCACATGCTGAACACTTTCTTGCTAGAGGTCTAATTCTTGAATTCCATTTTAGGATAATTTCTTCGTCTACTATAGCTTGACCCCTTTCCAACCACCACAACTCACCCCCCCCCCAACCCAGCCCTGTTCTCTCTTCCAGAAGCTTCTCCCCAATTTGACAGGCAGCATCCAGGGCTCCACCTTCAAACTGCTGGAGCATGTTGTTTGCTGGGCTTGCAGGACCCTGGCCTGGTTCTCATTTGAAGCCTGACAGTTATCTCATTTGATCCTCACATGGGAGGCAGGCTAGGATCTGTAACAGTATTACTTTCATTCTAAAAATAAAAAAGCAGAGGCTCAGGGAGCCATTATTATTCGTCCACTATCACACAGTAGTGAAACCTAGACTTGAACCCAGGTCTTCTGGCTGAAAATTTCTTCCTCCCTGGAACTGTTCCTTTCTGTGTCTGAGCATAGTTAAAATAAAATGGCCATTTTTAAACACCTTGATGTTTATAAATGCCTTGAGGATGGAGACCATGTTTTTTTGTCTTTAAATTCATTCTCTCTCCCCCAAACAGCCAATAAGGACTCACCTAGCACAAGGTCACGCACATATTTTTGAGAAACAAACAATAATTCTGTGGAAAGTAGGCACAAGCAGCAGAATGAAAATGTAAAACCAATGCATGAATGAAGAAGCATGAACATTAACCTCACTTACAGCTGATGGCTTTTCTAGAGACAGCTTTTACAGAAAGCGCACATTTGAGATATGGAATCCTTCATGGGATTATAGAATATTAAAAGCAGATCATAAAGATCTTTATGATCTTCTTTTTTTTTTTATAATTTTATTTATTTATTTATTTTTCCGCCAAAGCCCCAGTAGATAGTTGTATGTCATAGCTGCACATCCTTCTAGTTGCTGTATATGGCACGCGGCCTCAGCATGGCCGGAGAAGCGGTGCGTCGGTACTTCGGTACGCGCGCTGGATCCGAACCCTGGCCGCCAGTAGCGGAGCGCGAGCACTTAACCACTAACCCATGGGCCAGCCCTATGATCGTCTTATTTAATCCTCTTCAGTTGACAGAACAGCCGACATTTTGAAGGCAATATGGAGTAAAACAATCTGAGGAGTTTCTTTAGTTTTTCAGAAACTCATTATTCAAGGAAGGAATCTTTCTGGTCATTCTTCCTTTGGGGTCAGCGTTTCCTACCATTATTAAGCTATATAAATGCACAATGTGAGCTATGTTCATCTATTTAAACATCCGATAAAATTCAATAGCTTTTAGATAAATTATGTTTAAATGTTTACATTGTTTCTTTTAACTTTATCCCTTTTGTTTTGTAACTTGCCTTATTCAAAAAATGATTACAAAAGATGTTGCAGTTTTATCTCTTGACTATGTGTATATCATCCAACCACAAAGTCTTAAGTTCTTAAAGCCTAATTCATTTTTAAAATCTCCTCCCTTAGAACATCATAAAGCAACCCGTCTTTAAAAGTGATTCAAATATAATGCAAATAATTTTATATAATGAGACCAATATAAAAATTATCTTCTGAAACTATTTATATCTGCAACCCAAATAATGTTTCCATCATTACAAAATTAAACTTTACCTCAAGAACTACTATATTAAGTTGGTTTTCTGTGGGTAACTCCTCTAAGTAGTTTATAAAGTGAATTAATCTAAGAAAAGCAATTTTCAGTAATCATAGACAATGGCATGAAACAAGAATAGATAGAAATGAAAACTACATGTGATTTTAAATAAAACCTTAACTGTATATAACAGGGATAACAGTTTTTAAATATGCTAATGTGATTTTCTCTTTTGCATTTCTCTGTATGTGACCTTCTTCCTAGCCTGCCAGAGGCATCCTTTTTCTCAGGAGATTTGGGCTGGTTGTAGTGAGATTGCAAAGGGATGGAATGAGTTCCCTCTCAGCCTTTACCTAAAAGTGGCCTTTTTAGTTCCTAGTGAGGCCATGGTTTTGAGAATCACACTTTTTCAGGAGTAAAAGGGATTTCTAAATTCCCCAAAGACTCCTTTTATGATCACAAAACTGGATTGAGTTTTGCAATAAGCTATAAGGAAAGAAAACTTCATATGTGACATTAAGGAAAGACACATTTGCCTGGGGAATTAGCTGGGGGTTTTCTAGGATGAGAGGAAAGAGAGATTCTAAAAAAGGAAGCTGGAGAATGAAAAGATCTATAGCAAAAGCCTTGTTTTCTCTCCCCTCTCTCTGTCCTAGGCATAAACCAAACTACCCAGCAGGGCTGGGACTTGGTGAGGATAGGAGGTGGCTGGTTGCAAACCATAAGCAACCCTCTCAGTGTTGCCAGCCTGAAAAGGAGCGCCTCCTTAAATTTTGGGCACTAGTTGCCTCACCAGCCCCCTCTAGTCCCAGCCTTGCTACAAAGATGGTAATAGAAACATTCTCCCGGGTTCGATCCGGGCACGCACCGACACACCGCTTCTCCAGCCATGCTGAGGCCGCATCCCACATACAGCAACTAGAAGGATGTACAGCTATGGCATACAACTATCTACTGGGGCTTTGGGGGAGAAAAAAAATAAAATTAAAAAAAAAAAAGAAACATTCTGAGCAGCAGGGAGGAATCAGCAGCCACAGGTTTAGCATCCTACTTTCTTAGGCAGATAATGGAAAACCCGTGGGCTCTTAGACCAGCACCACATTCAGCACAGTGCCACGTCCAACATGATGTGGGAAAGACAGAGAGGACCTGCAAGGATAGTCTGAAATAACGTGACTGATTCCCCACAGCTTGCTCGAGAAGTTTCCGCATGACTCCCCAGGAGGATGAGGAGATGAAGAGAGGATAGGAGGACCGGCAGAGGCCTTGGAAATGGAAAAGAAGGCTGTCAAGGCAAGGATAGCAGACAGGAGGCAAATTGGGGCGGGGGGGGTGGCTGGTCTGTAATCAGCAGCAGGTGGGACCAACTAACCATCAGCAGATTCAGCGAGGACACATCTGGTATACAGACACCAGCAGGACACAGCTCCTCCACAAGAAGCTACAAGGTACTAAATGACAACCCAAGGGCCTGTGATGTGTACAGGCGAGACCCAGTCTTCCTTACTTCAGGGTTGTGTGAACTTCCCCACTCACAGTAACTCAGAGACTGAGTTAGGATATTGAGGAGGATATTGAGTTCCTTTTAATTGGAAAATTTTCCTTTGTATTGCTTTCCCTCAATAATCAATGTGGTGTGGGTTCACAAACAAGAATAAATCGGTTATCCAAAGCAAACAACCAACCAAAAAACTACATTTCTCTTTATAAATATTAGTGTGCTAAATTTTAGCAGCTTTATTGAAATGTAATTCACATACAATAAACTGCACAAATTTAAATTGATAAGTTTTAAGATAGGTATACACCTGGAAAACCATCACTACCATCAAGACAATTAACATATCCATCACTCATGCCGCCTGGCAATCCCTCCCTTCTGTCACTCACCTCCCCCATCCATCCTCAGGCAACCACTGGTCTGCTTTCTATCATCATAGATTAGTTTCCATTTTCAAGAATTTTATATAAGTGGAATCATATGGTATGTACTTTTTTTTATCTGGCTCCTTATACTCAGCATAATTATTTTGAGTTTCATTCATGTTACTGCTCGTATCAGTAGTTCATTCCTTTTTATTGCTGTATAGTATTCTATTTTATGGATATGCCACAATGTGTTTATCCATTCATCTGTTGATGGCTATTTGAGTTCTTTCTAGTTTTGGGCTATCACAAATAAAGCTGTGTGTGAGAATGCTAGTTGTACCACATCTTCACCAACACTCGATATGGTGACTTTTTAAAATTTTAGCCATTCTCATAAGTGTGTAGTGATATCTCATTGTAGTTTTAATTTGTATTTCCCTAACGACTAATGATGTTTAGCATCTTTTCACATTCTTGCCGTCCATGTATCTTCTTCGGTGAAGCATGTATTCAAATCTTGTGCCCATTTTTACTGGATTGTTTGTCTTCTTATTATTGAGTTTTGAGAGTTCTTTATATATTTGCCTACAGGTCCTTTATTAGTTATATGTTTCATAAATATTTTCTCCCAGTCTATAGCTTGTCTTTTCATTCTCTTAAAAATGTCTCTTGAAGATCAGAAGTATCTAAAAAATACTTGCTTAGATATCTAAGAAAATATCTAAGAAGTATCTGTGAAATATCTAGGGTCCTATGTAAGAAATCTCTGCCTAACCCAAGGTCACAAAGATTTCCTCCTGTCTTTTCTTCTGGAATTTTTATAGTTTTAGGTTTTACATAGAGTGTTACATTTTGACTCTATTATATGTAATGGAAAGAAAATCAGTACTTGCAACAAATAACGAACAATCACACGAAACAAGTTAACATGGCATAGTGGTTAAGAATTCAATATCTGGAGACAGAATAAAGTTCTAATTTCACTTCCAACATTTACTAGCTGTGTTGATCTTGGTTAAGATATGTAACTGCTCTGATCTTTTTTTTTCTCATCTATAAAATTAGGGTAAAAACAGTTCCTACCTCACAGGGTTGCTCTGAGGATTAAGTGAGATAACTCAGAAAGCACTGAAAAACACAAATAGATAATAATAAATAATATAATCATGTGAACTGGAGGAGAAGAGTGTCCACGGCATAGAAAACAGATTTAAAAATGGCTCCTGCATAGATCGATAAACCAATTACCCATTTGAACACATTTGTCTTGGAACAGGACAGGGGATAGACTGGGGAATGATGATGCAACCAGGCAAGTTTCTGAGGCCAGGATTTTGTCTTCTGAATGGAGTAGTAAAAGGAGAAGCCATTTAAAGGAAAAGTGGTTAAAGTTCTAGCAGAGAAGCAGAAGCAATGCTTTGGATCAGCTTGAAAAGAGTGATAACAGAGGCTGAGAGTATGTCCAGGCAAAGATTATAGTAGATGACTATGACTAATGCCTGAGTAAGATAAGATAACGGGGCAAATACACGTGAAATTTTGCACAGTGTTGTGGAAAGAGATCTTAGCCTAGCTTTAACTAGTTTTTAGGTGCCCGTGAAATGAGGCGTTTGGACCACCTAATCTCTAGGGTCCTGTATGGATCTGGCAGCTTGTGAAATTTCCAATCTGTGCTGTGGGATTGAGAGTGAGAAGAGGGGGAGGTTGTGATCCCTGAAAATTCCAGGTGGCTAAAATAAAAAAGAAATCTAGAATTAAATGATATCATGAGGCCAATCTGGTGGTGTAGGGGTTAAATTTGCTCGTTCCACTTCTGCGACCCGGAGTTTGCCCGTGGAGTTTGCCGGTTCGGATCCTGGGCGTGGACCTACTCACCACCCATCCAGCCATGCTGAGGCAGGGTCCCACATAGAGCAACTAGAAGGATGTACAACTATGATATGCAACTATCTACTGGTGCTTCGGGGAGAAAAAAAGAGGAAGACGGGAAACAGATGTTAGCTCAGGGCCAATCTTCCTCAAAACAAAAAAAGAAAAAAAAGGTATCAGAGTATAACTAGTTTATTATAGAGCCATTTGTGGCTAATGGAAGAAAAGGGGGGCAATGGGTGCTTTCCCAGAAACTCTGCTCTCAGTAAATATCATATGAAGTATTGGCATTCAAAAATGAGGTTGCCAATGGGGCCGGCCCAGTGACATAGTGGTTAAGTTTGCGTGCTCTGCTTTGACGGCCCAGGGTTCTTGGGTTCAGATCCCCAGCGCGGACCAACGCACTGCTTGTCAAGCCATGCTGTGGCGGCATCCCGTATAAAGTAGAGGAAGATGCACACGGATGTTAGCCCAGGGCCAATCCTCCTCAGCAAAAAGAGGAGGATTGGAAATAGATGTTAGCTCAAGGCTCATCTTCTTCACAAAAAAAAACAAGAAGAAAGAAAGAAATGAGGTTGCCAAGAAATGAGAGAGAAACAATACAGATACAGGACGATGGATAGATGGATGGCTAAGTGTCCAAAGTCAGGATATTCAACCATTGGATTTAATTTCTCTGAAGATCATTGTGAAATAGTATATTTTATCACTTTTTGTGCATGGTTTTAAAAAAAATCTTGAGCCAGTCTGTTACTGCCATGAAATATATTTCAAGGCTTTAGTCTTCCAATTGGTATTCATAGGGATGAAAACAAATTTAAACATTTGTCCAAGAAAAACAAAACTGACATGTTCAAATCATGTTAAAATTCCTTCCAAAGACAAGAATATATTAATTCTACGTTATTTGAACTATCTTGGCCTCTGACTTCTTTTGCACAAGTAGTTAATTGAAAGTCCCTTACACGTATTCCAGTAATGCAACCATCACTGAGCATTTTGTTTTATTTTGGTTAAAATTTGGGAAGAGAAAAACTCATACCAGGTTTCATCCCTTAATTCAACAAAATTACGGACCCCTATCATGCCAAGCACTGTACTAGGTGCTTTCATACATTTTCATCTATACATTTTCTTATTTAATCCTCCCAACAATTGTGTAGTTTTGGCGAAAGAAACTTTGTTTCAAGAAGTTAAAATTTATTAAATTCTTACTAAGAGGTAGAGCCCTCTGGGAATCCATAATCTAGTTGAGTAGGCAGGTACCTCAATAAAAATATCTTAAAGCAAGTGTCATCATAGACATCCATTAGGCAGAGCGGCTCCCAGAGGAAGCCCTGGGCAGGGCTTTAAAGAATTAATAGAATTTTGACAGGTAAATATTGGGCTATGAGAAGGGGAGGAGGTGGAAGAGAAATTCAAAATAGAGGAGAAATTTTCACAGAGGCACACTGGCCAGAGAATATGCTGTAATTGCTGGGGGCTGGGGGGTAGCAGATAGGGTGGTTCGAGATGTCATTGTGTGACAGGCTTGGAGGCAGGATGAGCTACAACTGTAGCAGGCAACAGGGAGCCAGCAAAGGATTTTGATCAGGAGAATGGCTGGATCAGGACTGTGTTTCAAGAAATACTTCCAGCAGTCTTTAACTAATGTATGGTAGTCTGGGTAGAAGTAGGAGACGCCGGGGGCAGGGAGGCTGTGGAGGCTGTCTTGGTAGTGCTGGCAGGACCTAGAGAGGACTTGCCCTGGGGCCCTGTGAGGGGAAAGGGAGAATTTCTCTTCTCATCCGAAGTGTTCTCTCATAAACTCTCTTCTGTCCTTATTCCTTGGAAGACAAAGTAGAATTCCCTAAATGCTTGATTTGAAAGGGTGTTTTTATTTGTTTGTAGTTTGTTACTTGTCTGGCAAGTAAAAAGGAGCTCTTTTTGTGCTTTTCACCCGGTTCCGGGTAATAAGGAATAGAAATGGGAAGCTAATGATCAATAGGGTATCTTGAGAAGATGGAATCAATAGAATTTGATTGGATGGGGAAACAATGATGAGTTCCAAATTTTAAACCTGAATGACTAGGAAAATGGTGGTTTCTCTGTGGGGAATAAGACAATGATTTGGAAAGAAAGACAGTATACTTATTTTAAATAGGTTCAATTGGAAGTTACAATAGGATTTTCACACAGAAACACCAAGAAGCTATTGAAAGGCCAGAGCTAGTGTTCATTAAAAAAGTAGAGGCTGGAGATAACACAGTCAGCGTTATCTGCCTGGGATAAAGCCATAGTGGACGTCTGTGCCGAGGGATAACATGGTGGCAAATGGAAAAGATGGCCCACGGCAGACCTTTGAGGAAATAGAGCAGAAGAGGACTCATCTAGAGAGAGAGAGAGAGGACAGGAGGTGAGAGAAATAGAACATGCAGAGTTGTAGAGGTAAAGGCAGGAGAGGTGAATTGGTAAATGCAGCAGACTTGTAGAGGAAGATGAGGATGTAGACGCAGGGGCTGGGTTTGGTGATAAAGGGTCACTTCCTCTGGGCAGTCTTTCCGCCCTCTCCCTCCCACCCCACTCCAGGACATCCAGCGCTTTCTTCCTTTCTCGCTGCCTGGCCTGAGCACAAATGACATTGATGATAGGTTAGCCACCAGTCTTTGCTTGCATATCAGTTTCCCTATAGATCAAATGCTCCCAAAGAGCAAGGACTGTGTGGGGTCATCTAGCACAGTGAGCACAGGATGGGGTCTCAGAGAAGAAATGAACACAGCTCCCCGAGAGCAGTTTCAGGAGAGTGTTGGGTAGGAATGCCCGACTGTAAGGTGTTATGGAATAGGAAGATGGGAAGAAATGGAAGGAGCACTTGGTTATGAGAGAGGGCAGCAGGGAGTTATGAGAAAAAAGAGAGAGAAAGTTACATAAGAGAGAAGCAGAAAGAATAAAATATTTAATTCTAGGGTAGGAGAGACTCGAATATGTTCTTAAACTTGTGAAAGCCAGTGGAAAGGAGAGGATGAAGAAGCAAGAAGAGGCGGTGGCTAATAACTGATGGAGTGCCTTTGAGGAGGGACTGGTGACTGCAGGGGAGGGAGGGCAAGGGGTGGGTGAAGGTGCAGAGAAATGCAGAAGTGAGAGGCGGACCATGGGGTGAGAGGTCAGAATGGACTATGAGGAAGGAACCTATGGCCTAAAGGGAGAAAAACGCCCACTTTGACATTCTAAAACTACCACTTATCAGTTGTGTGACCTGTGGCAAGTGACTTCACATTTTTTCAAGGCCTCAACTTCCCTTTGAGTAAAATGGGGGTATTACCTTCCAACCCCCAAAATTGGGTGTTATAGTCCCACTTCCTTGCAAGTGTTTTCTTGGCGGTTTGTTTTGTTTTTAATATACTGTGGGTAGTTTCCCTTAGATGGCAGAGAAGCTGGGAGATGGTCTGGATGTTATCAGCAAAGAAGGAGGCGAGTCATCTGAGTATGAAGGAGACAGTGACACCGCAGGCCTGAGCCATCAGAAGGTTTTCTTAGCGCTGGGCATAGGATAGGGAGATGAACCCAACGTGAATAAAAGGATTTGCCAGCATCAGTGAGGACACAGGGGAGATTAGAGGGCAAGAATGCCTGAATCTGGGGGAATCAGGCCTCTTAACTGGAAAGGAAGTGTTAGGGAAGGTGCGCCCACAAGCTTCCTCTCTGAACAGCTCTCCCAGGTGAAGGTAAAAAGAGAGGCGCCCACCTGGGGCCCACGGATCCGGGGAGGCTTTGGGATGGCCTGTCTGCACGCTTTGGGGAGCAGCAGGGAGGGTCCATTAATTTCCACGAGGCTTGCAGCAGAGTCTCAACCCAAAGATTAGGAAGCCCTGTAAGGAGCGTCGTGAACCCGCGGGGCCCGCGGGCGTGTTCGGGCCGCCGCCACGCCCGCCCAGCCTCGCGGCCGGGCCGCGCCCCGCGTGCCGTTGGTGGTGCAGCGCGCTCCCGCCGCTGCAGGAACTTCAGGAACTTGGTTTTCATCCGGTGTCCACTGCACGACCTTGGGCTTTTTCTTTTTTGTAAATTGCTGAGTGTGGAGAGGTCCCGCCCTTCCGCGCCTGCCCGCGGGGCCGCCCCTCCCGCGCTCCCGGCGGTGCCCCTTTCCGGACGGCGCTGGAGTGCCTGGCGGCGGCGGCTCCTGAGATCCATGGCGCTCCCCGCCCGGCTGCAGCCCAGGTAGGGCGCTCGGCCGACCCGAGGGGAGGGGGTGCGGGCGGAGGGGCTGCCGGGGTGCGGAGTGGGGCGGGTCCCCCCTCAGCAGCTGGGCGGGCCGCCGCCGGCGCGGCGCGGCGCAACCCTGCACCCGCACTCCTTTTGCGCTCTTGACAGGTACCTACTAGTTCAGTTCTCCCGACAACCCTACGAAGAAGGCTCTATTATTTCCCCCATTTTACAGATGAAATGGGAAGGACCTGCTCTGCCAACCCTTCCTTTTCTGCGCTCTCTGCCAGTCCTTCTCCTCTTCCTCCCTCACCCCATTTGCAGCCCTTCCCTTGACTTTCTTAGACACAATGTTGTAGGCTGATGTTTAGAAACATCTATCGCACGTGTAGATTCCGGGGCCCAGTTCCTAAAAAACTGATTCAGCAATATAGCGGATGTGAATGTTGAACGCACCAAGTCATTCTGATGCAGGTTTAAGGAAGGAATTCCTCTTCCCCACCCCTTTCGTACTTGGTGTCATCTGGATGGTGCCAGGAAAATCAACAAGCTACACTGTGTCTGCTTCCCAACTTATTTGCCTTATTTCTCAGAAGTTTCACATCTCCAACTAGGAGAAAACCTTGTCTACACTGGCAGGGCCACTCCCACCACCCTTCTGAACTCCCAGGCAACACTTCAAACAATGCTTTTCCTAACTCCCTCAGACCGTGTATCTGTCCGTCTTCTCTTAGTCATCTTCCCAGCAACTCATTTTTAAATCCAGCTTGACTTCTCTTTTCTGGCCTGAGCGACTAAACTGCTTTCTATGGGTGTCTGATGAAGGAACCTACCTGCTCTTGCCAAAAATAATAGGAGGCAGTGGCGAGACACTGACCCCGATCACATAACGCACTCGAAGTCGGTCCAGTTACTGCATCATCCACCATTTGGGAAAGCCATCGTCATTCCCCTCCTGTAACTATAAACCAGTTCTCTCTCACGTTCTGTACTTAGCAGGCTGAGCTACTGGAACACATATTGATCACATCAATCCTTTTTCATCCATATTTTTTTTTTCAAAAATATTCAAAGCCATCTTTGCGATGCTTACTTTTATCCCTTGGCAAGTGGCAAGGTTAGAACTTCAGCAAAGATGAAAGTGGAGTTTGAAATAGAACCATATTTAGCTTTAGGCAAACTCAGGATACTCACTTTAGCAGACAGTGTGCTGTGGGTCCTTTCAAAATCTGATGTGCGTTACAGGGTAAGCAAATAAGACTCTGATACGGAATAGTTTTCTCTCGCTTGCCCAGGTTGGCCAGTAGGTTAGTTAAGAGACCTGTGTGTAGTACTGAAAGGATGATTATAAAGGAAGTGTTTAATGGTATTTTCCTGTATTTATAGGTATCGGAAGAATGCCTATCTTTTCATCTACTATTTAATCCAGTTCTGTGGCCACTCATGGATATTGACAAATATGACAGTCAGATTCTTTTCATTTGGAAAAGGTAAGACTCCAAAACAGTTTTAGATTTTTAACTTTTAATCCTTGTTTTCACCTAGCCCTGGTTATATTAATTTTTATAACTTCTATGAATTTCACCTAATATCCTTCACTCCTCTAAAATTCAGGGACCATGTTTTTCAGTAACCATACTTCTTGCTTAATGCCGAAACCAAAACCTTTTTGGAGAAGGGGGGAGGTAAGATGAGGAAAAGGGATTTGGCCTCTCCCTGCGTTGACAATTTGCCCTGAAAACATAGACATGGCATTGGGGTGGTGCCATGTCACTCTTCCTTTCTGATTCTGCACCAACCTTTAGCAGATCTGGTGTGTTTTCAGGAAACTTATAAATTCCAGTATAATATTTTGTGCAGAGAAATCAGGAATTAACCAAATTCTTCCTTTGTTTTTTATTCCTCAGGTTTAAGGTGACTGGAGACTACTAATAAATGAAAGATAAACTTTATATTCCCCAGGCTTCTATTTGGTGCCCTTAAGGATTAATGTATCCCTGAGAAAATGTAGATGGCTCATCACCCGTATGGGAGCTGGCATTAACAGTTTAGGCCATCAGCTTCCTCCAGTTTCCTCAAAAGTAAAGATTTTAAATAGCATTTCAGTTTTCAAAAAGTGAATCACTAAATGTCAAAATAACATTCTTTTCATGTTCCATCCCCACATGGGTAAGTGTCATCACAGTTTACAACTGTTGCAGGACTTGAAATTTGAGCAACTGCTGGTTTCAGCTAAAACAAACGTGTAGACTGTATCTGGGAAAAATCATGCTGTGCTCATCAATTCAGACTTCTGTATTGTAAGGAAATTAATCTACTTCTGAGGACTATAAGCTATTTTAGGTTGCTTTTTCTTACTACAAATCTACAGATAAATTCTTGCCTTTGTTAAGAACCTCCAAAAACACAACTTGAGGCTTGAAATTCAACTATGATTGTTGGGAGCCTTCAAGCAGAGGAAAACACAGGCATTGGGAAAACTTCCTTTATATATTTAGGAAAAAGGCATCACTTCCAGGCCTTAGAAGTTGGCTGTGGCTTTGTGGGCATCTTACAGGTCATTCACAACACGAGTCACAAGCAATGAACTCTTTCTTATGCTGCCTAGCCTTTCCAGTAGGGAAAATTGCTTTTGTCAGCCATGTATTTATTTCTTAATTATTATCCTGCCGTTATAATTATAGAAGCTACTTATTATTAAAGAAATACAACCTATTCGTTTGGAAGGCAGACTGAAAACAACTAAATGGGGGTTCAGTACAATTCCTGAGTAAATGTATAAATTGAGTAGCTTAACAGCAATCTAATCACCTAAACTAGAAACACCTGCTACCTTCCTCCGTCAGCGAGCTGTGTAATTGATAATGCTCTGTTATAGCAAGTGCAAGGCAGTGGATAAGAGCATGGACTGTCTATGCCTCAGGAATCATCTATGAATTGGGGATGAAGGTAATAGTGTCCACCTTATGGAGCTGCAAAGAAGAGAAACCCTTAGTGCTCAATAAATTATCAACCCTTAGTGAATGATCACTAGGCAGTACAGACCACAAAGTCTCCCCTGGAAGTTTCTTAACATGGCAGGATTTCATTTTAAAATTTAAACCAACACATTTATCCTATTTAGAGGAACATTTGTTTCCCTCCCATTTCAGCTCTCTCCAAATACAGTATTTCATTTGGGCCCTTTGCAATGCAAACTCCAAAATCCCCCATCAGAGTCCAGAAAGCACTAACCAAGTATGTATAGGACAGAAATGCTAGATACACATAAAATATTATTTGATATCATGGCATCATTAATGTCATTTCCATAAAGCTTCTCTGAAATCATATTTTTCTCCTCTCTGTCATTTTCTTGTCAATGGAAAAGCTGTGAGCACGGAAGCTTCTTTAATGAGCTCCCCTCCAACCTGTTGACTTTTGATGTAGTCTAGATTCTAATTGGTTACTTTTATGTGGGAATTACTTTATAATCTCATAAATGGGGAATAAATGCTATAGCTTTGGCCATGGAGCCTTCTTTTTCAAGTTTTTATTTCTTTTTGGCAAAGGAGCAGTTAAAATGTACTATAATATGAAGTGCTTTCTTTGGTTACATAGTATTCTTAATAATTTAGTAGCCTATTTAGGAAATTTTTCACATGTACAATGAATAAGGAAGTAAATAATCTCAATTTTTTTTTTTTTCCTGAGGAAGATTCAGCCTGAGCTAACATCTGTGGCCAGTCTTCCTCTATTTTGTATGTGGGTTGTTGCCACAGCATGGCTGATGAGTGGTATAGGTTGGTGCCCAGGAACGGAACTGGGGCTGCTGAAGTGGAACACGCCAAACTTAACCACTATGCCATTGGGCCAGCCCAGTTATCTCAATTTTGTTTCAAAGTGTTGCATCAATTTGGGTTGTGATCTAGTTTTTACTTACTGTATCCATATTTTTAATTTACTGGACACAGATTCCATGGTTGACACTTTTTATGCCATTGGACTTGTGATGAGACTTTGCCAGTCCATTTCCCTCTTGGAGTTGCTGCACATATGTGTTGGCATTGAATCAAACCATCTTCTTCCCAGGTTTCTGCAGGTAGGTTTTAATCACCTTATTAATATTAGAGAATCTGTTTCATGATTAACTTTGTTGTTTACAGCCTTTCTTGACTTTATGGCAGTTAAAAAGCCAACCCTTGCTAACTTGCAACCCAAATCACTAATAAGGAAAACTCCATGAAAAAATTACCTCATCCAAAAATACTGTACAGTTAGAATAGGCAGCTGGAAACATTTAGGACAGTGATGCTTGGGGACCTGTGCGACACTGCGGTGATCCTCTTCTCGGAGGAGATGTCACAGTCACTTCCCACTCTCACTATGCCACCACAGAGGCAGAGGATTGGAGCCATTCTGACTCGGGTTTGATGACTGGCGCCTCCACCTACCACTGTGGGGTCATAGCACTCACAATCATTGGGCTGTTTCAGGGAAAGGACTACATACACGATATCTGGCAAAATGTAGGTGATCAAAAAAAGGTTCCCTTCATCCCTCTCCAGACAATAGAATACTCCCCAGCCACTTGTTGTTCATTCTTCCACTTTTACTGAATCCAGATGGAAAGGAAAGATCATTCATGTTTATCTAGTATAGCATCTAATCAAAGACTTGGGGATCAATCAGACCTGGATCCAAATCCCAGTTCTACCTCTTACTCGTTGTATGAATTTAAACAAGTCATATAATTGTTCTGAACCGCATTTCCTCATCTGATGTGAAAATAACAACATAACTGAGAAAATGGGTAGGGTAGGTTCCTAGTGCTTAGTTAAGACAATACCTGGTAGCTATTGTTATTATTTTAGCTATTATTTGTTCCTTCTACCATGTCTGTAACCTTAGATGACCATGTTCCTTTTAAAGGCAGGTTGAAGGGAGATGGGAAATTCACTAGTAGAGATCCATTAGGAAATCATTGCTGGATTAAGGCAAGAAAAATTAAAACGTGGTATTTTCCATAAGAAGGGAGAGATAAGGGTTAGGTGACTATATGAACATGTGTTTAAAATCTACAGAAAAAGGTATTTGCATGAGTATAATTTTAACTATTCGCAAAATAAATGAGCGAAATTGGTAAATAAATTTGACAAATTTGCATTGTAAAAATAATTAAAATGTTAGAATCTGATTGTATTACCAGAACCAGCAAAGTGCTTAGAATCTAAATGTACACCTTAAGTTTTTGTTGAATGAAGAAGTGGCACAGATCTCTGTATTAAAATTTGCTTAAAATACCATGAACATTTAAAAGAGGGAAATAGGAGTATAATTCTAAGGAGCCTATTGAGAACTCACATTACAAGTTTACAGGAAATTTTAAATTTTACTCATTAAATAAAAGTAAAGAAATAGTATTCATTAGGATGAAGACATTTTAAGTGCTGAAATATCAAATGTAAAATAAAAATCAGGGCAATATTTAGAGTATGAACTACCAATAACAGAGTAGTCAGCTAGCCAAGACCTAGATGGAATTCCCTTACATGTATCCTTATAAAATAAAAATGGGTTCATATCTGTCCCAGAAGAAGCATATTATTTGGGAACAAGATTTATTGGTGTTTATTACTTGTTAACAACCCAAAATGCATATTTCAGAGAACAGAATTAACAACCCAGGTTAAATGAAAGTTGTATTCTATCATATGGAACTATTTTGCTTGGAGTATGATCAAATTCATCTAAAATCTAAGTCATGTTTTCTTTTGGTATACTTTTTTGGACTTTTTGCTCTTTTAGGCTAAATTGGCTAATATTAATTTCATGGTAAAACAGCATTTTCAAAATTAAGAGTAGTGTTATTTTAGTTATTGCCAGTGTAGGGAATACATGTGAGAAACAGGACAGGTATATTTGTAGGAAAGAAAATAGAGCACCTTGAATATGCCTAGAAAATATGCACAGTTTTTATGCTTTTCAAAGTTGTGTAGGCTTGTCTATTAATAGAAATTATTATACAACTTAGAAATCTGATTTCTTGGAGTTCCAGAAATTCTAGAATATTTAAGTGTGATTTTAATCACTATTAGTTAGAACTCTAATGGCTTATAGAAATATGATCACTGTAGATATATCCTGGTTTGGTAATTTAAAAATAATGGCAAATATACATTGAAACTTTTTATTCAAAGGTAAGGTTGCAAAGTCTACTGTTAATGGGGCTCAAATGATTTTGAAGTCTTTATTGTTGGGGGGGATAATAAGTCAGGGATCACCACACTAGAGAAGACAATTACCATTCTCATCCTGAGCTGATTATTATTCATTTTTCTTGTAATTGTTTGGCTTCCTCTTTTTATCTCTTTGAGATTTTATCTGCCCTCTATTTCTTTTATTCATTTACTATCTTTTCAGAATGGATATGGAATTGGAGAAAGCTTCAAAAACACATCCTCATGTCCAAAGTTTCATTTTCTCCCCTCTTCCTTTATTAGAGTTCTACAGACAATTAGAAGAATTCCCTCATTATGAGATGACTCTGAGGCCCCTGCTTTAAAGTAACCAAACAAAACTCTAAGGTTGTGTAATAATTCCTGGTTTTCCTATTTCCCCATTTCTAAGTGAAGAAACTGTAGTTAAAAATGCGGCTAAGCTACTTACACAGTAGTCATAGCTGATTGCATACAGTGTCTTGAAAAATGCATGGTGTCCAGCTGCTTTCAAGTGAGTTGAAAAACATGTCCGCACGTTTGTGATGTTATTTTGACATTACTCTTGGAGACTGCTGAGTCACAACTGAATTCTCTTTTTGGGAACTAGTCTTCCAAAATATCAAGATAAGTAATTCCAAAAAGCAGTAGGAACCATTAGCTAGTTGAGTAATTAGAATCACATGTATCAAATGGTGGTGGTATGTTTGTTTTCTGTGTTTTGTTCTGTGCATTTTTAGATGTTTTATACCCATATCTTTATTTTGACAGTTAGGGAAAAGCCATGAATTTCTAAAATTACACACAATCGCTAAAGGATAAAAGGGGCAAAACCCATTGACAATAAGACTATAATTTAACACCCAGATATATATTTTATGTATTTAAAAAATATATACATAAGGGGAAAAGGGCAAAACTGTAACATAAATAGTTGTTTATAGATGTCCATTTTTGGAAATAATTACATGCCAGTTAAGATTACTTAAGGAAATATAGTAAACTTTTGATACTTTTAATTTATAAAATGGGATAGTAAAAAAGTCTATGAGAGGCATATAACTATTATAAGAAGTGAAAATATAAGTGAAAACTAGGTATCTCTCCTCTCTAACCCCTTTCTCCCAAATGAGCTTGCATATTTTATTAGCTTGGTAAAAAAAAGGTTGAATTGGGACTATTTCAGTAGATTTAATCAAAACAACTTGGCTTTTATAGAGCGGAAATACTACCCACCCTGAAATATTGATTTTGAAGGGCTTTGTTCTGACTTTGCTTGTGTGGAAGCCTGAAAAAGAGGTTTTTATTGACATAGCTTTAGGATGTTTCAACTCAAAGAAAGGAAAATTTCCACAAAACTAACCCTTGTATCATGACGTTAGACTGAATTGCCTTTAGGAAACTCTCAGAGAAATCCAGTCTACTCCTTTACCTTTTGAGAAATGCTTTAAATGTAAAGACTTCATATGTAACTGAGTTAAAATGGCTAAATTCTGCATCCTTCCCTTTGCATCATAATAAACACTGCTGCACATGTATTAATTTTACACAACTTTTAAAATCTATAAATCAAAACACTAGGAATTATTACCCCCAAATTACTGTGCCTACAGAAATTCCATTTGTGAGCCCAAACTGCAAGAACTATTTTTATATTTACCAATATTACCTCCTATTTCTGATAAGGGCAAGCAGGAGTCTGCTTGCCAAAAATCACTCCAAAGATTTCACAGTCATAGATTCTTATGAGAACAAATATGAAGGAAATCCCAAAGGAGTATCTTTAAAATAAACCCTTTCAGGAAAACAGCCAAGTTTCACCCTAATTTCTTTTTATCTGTGAAGCAGGTGCTTCTTTGCATTGCTAGATTAAATAATCTTCTGATTTTCCATAAAATTGTATAGATTTTCTTTCCAGTTTTGAGTTGGGAACAGGTTTATATTCTTAGATATAAAATTGTGCTAAGTGCTAAAGACAGTGTCGAGGGGGCTGGCCCAGTGGTGTAGTGGTTAAGTTCACACATTCCGCTTCAGCAGCCCAGGGTTCGCAGGTTTGGATCCTGGGTGCAGACCTACACACTACTCATCAAGCCATGCTGTGGGAGCATCCCACATACAAAATAGAGGAGGATGGGCAGAGGTGTTAGCTCAGGGCCAATCTTCCTTAGCAAAAAGAGGAAGACTGGCAACAGATGTTAGCTCAGGGCCAATCTTTCTCACCAAAAAAAAAAAAACCCCAAACAAACAAAAAAGATAGTGTCAAGCTATGAGATTCTCAAAATTTTGAAGCCTCTTGGGAATGAATTACACACACAATTCACTCAGTAGATAAGATTTTAGACTTTGCCTGTGTTGGTTGCATTTGATCCATGGAGTTCTTCAGTGTGATAATTATAAAGCTGTATTCATGGTATAATTTTAAAGATGCTGAGATTAATCTTTTTTATTCACTGATGGTCTTATCTATATAGAAAAAAATGTATTTTCCTATAAATATACTAATCACTACATTAAATTATATTTATTTTCTTAATAATAATAGCTTACATTTATTTAGGGCTTTCTATATGCCAAACACTTTTGTAAGTTCTTCACATGCATTAACTCATTTAATCTTCACAGCCTTAGTCTATATAATATTTACTATATAACACTAATTATTATCTCCAGTATAATTACTTAACACAAAAGTTAAATAAATTACCCAAGGTCACACTGTCTCACCAAGTAGGATGTAAATACCATAAGGCTGGGACTTGGGCTTGATCATGGTGGCTATAGCCCCCAGGCCCCAGAGCAGTGCACTCAATAAACATCTATTGAATGATGAATAAATAAACAAAAAATATATAAATGGAATTATTTAAATACTTTTGTCTTACAGAAGAAAGTAATTGGTGGTTTTTGAACATATAAGGGTATGTTTCTGAAGTTCTCAATGAATTTCACAGGATTGAAATAGTTTGGGTTATCATTTTAGTAAAATAATAGTCTGTGAGGCTAAAACTAATTTATTTTTAAGATTCTAGAAATTCTCCCTATAGTTGAAATATCATTTTACCCCTTTGATAGTTAATAACTAAAGTGCTAGCTGCTATTTATAAAGTGACAACTTCGTTTTGGTCATTGCTTAACCTGGAGTTTTAGGATTCCCAAATAGAACATAAAAATGCAAAGTATTTTTATTTTATGGTTACCATACTTTTGAGTAGACCACATTACCATGTTTAATTTGGCCTAAGTTATAGGGTTTTTTTACTATACTTTTATTCTACCTGTTTGAGTTGCACTAAACATTACAAGTAATTGGTCCTTTTCTCATAGGATTTGTTTAAAATGATAAAGTGTTAAGTTCTCCCAAGTGTAAGCTCCCAGTAACTGGTCAAATTATTTCATGTAAAGAAAAGTAATAAATTTAAAAAGTCTATTCTTCAGGATTGTTTTGGTGTTGATTTAGATAATCAAGGAAGTTCTTGTTTTAAGGTTTAACTTTTGAAGAGAGGCTTGTTTGAAGAACAGGCTATAACCTGGATATTAGGTGCACGGGTATCCCATAAAATAACAAAGGTGAAAATGTCTTATTGTTTCAGAAGAAGGGATTTAGAATCACATTGTCTAGATTTTGCGTCCAGATCTGTAGGCAAATCACTTTCACTTTGTAAAATGCAACATCCTTTTTAAAAGGTAGATAATAATAATAGCACTTACTCCTTAGGGTCATTATGGAGATTAAATGAGATGGTGTATGTTTGGAACTGGGCACAAAGTAACCAATAAATATTGGCTTTTATCAATTTAAGAATATCTCCACCTAATTCTCTCACTGTATTGACATTGAATGGTCAAGTTAGAGTTAAATGACCATCAGATAATTTGCTAATTAAATTGCCATTGTTGGGGGGGGGGTCTTCATATACCCACATGTATGTATGTGGTTGTGTTTTGGGGGCATGTTGATTGCTGATTTCTGTGCAATTGGGATTCCATCACTAACATGCCATAGACCCTCAAGGCATGATTTTCAACACAGTGAGTTTCATTGTGCAGCCCTAGTCTCTCTCTTTTAGAGATTTTTCCCCTCTATACCCATTATTAAGGGACAGCCTGACATTACAGATAGCTTACAGCTCTGGAAACCAGGAAAATTGGGATATATAGGTGTCTAGGTCTGCCACTAGTTTGGGCAAGTCACTTAACTCCTCTGGTTCCCAAATTCCTTATTTGTAAAAAGGTGGGGTTGGGCTACCATCTAGAAGGGCCCCTAGTGATCCATCTTATCAAGAAGTATCAGTTTTTTCTTTCAATAATCAGCCATGTAATTAGAAATACATGTGTGTATGCATTCATCTGTATGTATCTCCTGAAATTTTTATCAAAAATTAAATGATTTTCCTAATTAGCAGGCACTGATCAACTGTAAGATTAGGCAGTGCCTAAGTACTTGTTTGCTGCTAAGATCTTGTATCCAAAGGCTGCCAGTTGTCATGACAGCAAGTTTGGTTCATTCAGTAATTATAATTGCAGTTAAGTATAATTCATTATATAAATGTAATTAAATTAAATCAAGAAACTAGGGCATTGTAAAGAAAGACTGACAAAAGAAAAACAGCTATGTAGATAGCTTCCACAGATTGATTAAGGTTTGAATCATATCTAATTCCGTTAGCCAAGCAAGGATCCTCTTGACTCACCACGGTAGTCATAAACATGCTGATATAGCTTACATGTGTGGATTTCGGATCATGTGGCCCACTGTTGGCAAATCTTGGATTTCTCTGCACTAAGTGATTTTCTAGGACTAACAGCCTATGATTCTAAGTCATCGATTATCCCAGTCTTTTCTCCTTGATCTGCTTTAAAAACAAAGACAGCTATTGAAAAGTAGAAAGCAATTCTCCCTTTGCTTTATCACTAATATGCTCCCTCCATCTCAAGTATATTTTCCTTGACCATTTAGAGCAACATAAAAAGTTCTACTAAAAAACCCCACAAAAAATGCAGAGAGTACTGGGGATATTAATACAATATAAGAAAGCACATTACGTTTAGATTGGGAAAGAGGCATGTATTTTTTGAGGTCAGTAATTGGAGCTAAGCCATAAGTTTGTGAATTCTCAATGATTTGCAAATGCTCACTGACTTGGAAAAAAATGAATATGTTGAATTCTTTTCATTTTCCACTAGCTTATGAGGGTTAGGATTATATTACTTCCCTTCCCCCTCCTCCAGCCCCCCTCCCAAAGCTACAATGGCTTCCCTGTTGGATGAAATTGAAATTTCTCAGCCTGTCATTGAAAACCCTTCACAACCCAGCCCCCACCATGTTTTCAATTTTATCTTCTATTATTCCCTTCTATGCATGCTCCCCCATACCCCCCAGGGGTTCTCAGTGCTCCCAACACACTCTGCGTTTTCACACCTCTGCCTCTTTGCTCAGGCTGCTCCCTTGGCCTAGGATGCCCTTTCTCGTATCCAGTCCCCCTGACGAACCCCTGTCCATTCTTCAAGATCCAGCTGAAATGGTACCTGTCTTCATAATTCTCTCTGTATCCTTTCCCCAGGCAGATATCTCCCTCACCTGTGCTCCCATACATAGCACTCTAAATGACAGCATTAGTCACATGTGTTATGGTTATTGCCTCACATTCTCCTACTGCTGCTACCCTCCAGAGCAAGGACCATGCTTAATTATACATAAAATCTTAGCATCTAATACATCGAGGACACTCAGTAAGAGCTTGACAAAGTGAACAAAAACATGTGTGCATGTATCACAAGAAGGGAAATATCCTGATAAAAAATAGAATTTGGATAAAAAATAGAATTTGGAGAATATACAAAAACAAAAAGGAGGAAATGAAATTCATCCATAACTCTACTCCCTCAGAGATCATGTTAACAGTTTAGTGTACTTATTTCCAGTTAAAGCATACTTTTAAGAAAAACTCTGGTTTTTAAAATTAGAAAATTACCTACATGCTTAACAGATGATCCTAATTCTTGACTTTGCTGTTTCTTTCTTAGCTCACAGAGAGAATAATCATCCTCTTTGTGGTGATCACCAGTCAAGAGGAAGTCCAAGAGAAATATGTGGTGTGCGTTTTATTCTTCTTTTGGAATCTATTGGATATGGTTAGGTAAGGAGACAAAATAATCTCTTAAAACAAAGTCAAATTGCTTTTTACAGTGAAACCAGTAATAGCTGCTTACAGTTGGTTACTCTGAATGAGAGAGAAAAACATAACCCCTTTTCAAATTATTTTATCTTGATATGGAAATGTATTTTTAGTGCTTTCCATAATGGGCATATCAAAGATAATGAAAACCTACTGTGGTATTACAAGAGCAAATCAGCACATTCAGGTTTCCAGCAGAAGACTTGGCAAAACACCAATTTGGAATAAACCTCACAGCTGTTTGCTAATGAAAGGCATTTCTTGCAATTGCTTTGGTACATGTTACTTTAATAAGCAAAGCAAGACTTTTATTACATCATAGTCTGAATTTACAAAGTTGGTTTCTGTGAATTTGAGAATATTTTAAATATGGGGCCTGATCTCGCTGGGAAAAAAATGGACCTCCACACACATTTTTGTATACAATTCCAGTGGTTTCAGATGATTGACTGAAGTTCTTGGGTGGACTGCCTGGGAATCCTTGGACCTCAGGTTAAGAACCCTTGCTCTAGATCATCTTCGATTTCCTTCTAATTCTAAAACTTTGCAATGAGATGAGCCTAGTCTTATCTCTACCAGCAGTGGCGTAAAACAGTCCCCTTCACTCAGTAGCTCACTTTGGGGAAGTGTCCTAACTGGTACTTCAGCTCTTACAGATGAGAAGTGCCCCTTCCGCTTGAAAGATCTGGATGTGCATAGGTAACAAAACAGCCCTAGCATTTTAGCTGAGTTTATGTAAATTCCTTATTTATTATAATGTCAATAACTTAGCTGAGTTAAAATATTTCTAAATAATGGGTTGAGCCCTAGAGTGGATTAGAATATTTTGTTGAATTAAAATAACTATAATTCTTTGTATATATAACTTAGTAAGTTATTTCTCATTTTTACCTGATAGTTTTGTAGACTTGGGGGCTAAACTTCAGGGATTTTCAGAGCCCATGACTTCCTGTTCATGAGACATGGAGCCTCATCTGGGACTGTGGCTTTCTGATATCTTATTCTCTGGTACGCCCGACTCTTTCAGTGTTGATTCAGTCTCAGATAAGCTCAGTAGACCTATTGGAGAACAAAGTGACTTGTGCATTGAGAGTGGTATCATGATGTCATGGAAAGACTTTTGGACATAGAAGTAGAAGATCTCAGGATGAACTTCACCTCCACTACTTACTTGCTATATGATCTTGGGCAAATCACTTAACTTTTAAAAAAAAAACCACAACAGTATTGAGATAATTCATGTACTTTAACACTCACCCTTTTAAAGTATAATATTTGTGGGTTTTACTGTTTTCAAAGACAAGTGTAACCATCACCACTATCTTTTTTGAGAACATTTTCATCATCCCCAAAAGAAACCCCAAACCCATTAGCATTCACTCCCATTCCCTCCTCCTCTCAGGCCCTGGCAACCACTAACATATTGTCTCTATGGATTTGCCTGTTCTGGACATTTCATATAAATGGAGTTATACAATATGTGGCCTTTTGTGACTGGCTTTTTTCACTGAGCATTTTCAAGGTTCATCCATGTTGTAACATGTATCAGTATTTCATTACGTTTTATGGCTGAATAATATTCCATTATATTGATATACCACTTTTTATTTATCCATTTATCAGTTGATGGGCATTTGAATTGTTTCTACTTTTTGGTCATGAGGAATACTGCTACGAACATCCACGTACAAGCTTCTGTGTGCACATATGTTTTCATTTCTCTTAACCTAGGAGTGAAGCACCTAACCTTTTTGAAACTCAATTTTTTCTCTGTAAAATGGGGGTAGAATTATCTTCCCAACTTACCCTGGAATGACTTTTTTAAAGGACCAGGACCAGGGAATTTCCTCAACCTGCTAGAGGCATCTGTGAAAAATCCACAGGTAACATGATGGTTAATGATGAAAGACTGATCTTTCCTCTTAAGATCAGGAACAAGACAAGGATGTCCACTCTTGCCACTTCTATTCAACATTGTACTAGAAATTCTAGCCATGGCAATTAGGCAAGAAAATGATATAAAAGGCATCCATATTGGAAAGGAAGGAGTAAAATTATCTCTGTTGGCAGATGACATTATCTTATATATAAAAAATCATAAGGAATCCACTAAAATATATTAGAACTAATAAACTAGTTCAGCAAGGTTGTAGAATACAAAATCAATATACAAAAATCAGTTGTATTATACACACTTGCAATAACCTATCCTAAAATAAAATTAACAAAACAATTCCACTTATAATAGCATCAAAAAAATGAAGTACTTAGGAATAAATTAAACAAAATATGTGCAGAATGTATACACTGAAAACTATAAAACATTGTTGAGAGAAATTAAAGAACTAAAAAAATGGAAAGATATCTCATGTTTATGGGTTGAAGACTGAATGTTGTTAAGACGGCAACACTCCCCAAATTGATCTACAGATTCAATGCAATCCCTATCAGAATCCAAGCTGGCATCTTTGCAGAAATTGAGAAACTGATCGTAAAAGTCATATGGAAACCCAAAGAACCCAGAATAGCCAAAACAATCTTGAAAAAGAAGAACATAAAAAGACTCACACTTCCCAATTTCAAAACTTACTACAAAGCAACAATAATCAAGAGTGTGATACTGGCATGTGGATATGTCATGGAATAGAATTGACAGTCCAGACATAAACTCTCACATTTATGGTCAATTGATTTAAGGGTGCCAAAACCATTTAATGGTGAAAAACAGTCTTTTCAACAAATGGTGCTGGGACAACTGGATATCACATGCAAAAAAATGAAATTGGACTCTTACCTCACATCATATACAAAAATTAACTCAAAATGGATCAAAAACCTAAATGTAAGAGCTAAAACTTTAAAACTCTTAGAAGAAAACATAGGAGTAAATGTTTGTGATCTTGGATTTGACAGTGGATTCTTAGATTTGATGCTCAAAACACAAGCAACAAAAGAAAAAAGATACATTGATTGTCAAAGTGGCTTTTAAACATATGAGAAGATGCATACCCACTCTTGTAATAAGATAAAAAAACAAAAATAGTGAGATACCATTTTTCATTTAGATTGGTAAAGATCAAAAAGTTTGATAACATGCCATGTTTGGTGACGTATTGCACTGTTGGTATATAGTATATATACACATAGATAAGCATATGCAAAAGTATTTCTGAAAGAATATATAAGAAATAGGCATTGGTCATTGCCTCTGAGGAATTAGGGTCCTGGAATGAGATATTTACTTTTCTCCATTCATGTTTTCAAGGTTTTCGATTTTGTTTTGCCCTATGTATGCACTGCCTATTCCAGTGGTTCTCAAATTACGGTCCCTGGACCAATGGCATTCAGCATCACCTGGAACTGGTTTGTAATACAAATTCTCAGGCTCCACCTCAGACCACTGAATCAAAACTCTGGGGATAGGGCACAGCAATTTATACTTCAGCAAGTCCTCTGGGTGATGCTTAAGCATACATCAGAGAAATAAAAAGATGTAGACTACTTCATCTATTACATCACAAAGGCAGGTTTAAAACTACCTACTGTATCCCAAACAAGCTCCTAAGGCCAGTTCTTTAACTGATCACACAAGATGGCACAACCACATAAGTAGAAGGATGCCAAATAAGGATTTGGAAGTCATATTTTTATTTTTAAAATTCATTCCCTAAATATTTACAAGTATGTCTTAAAAAACCTAGTGGTTTCCTGCATAAAAAGGGCTTGGCTTCTGAGTGAAATTGAAGTCACTAATCAAGGAAACTCTTAACTGTCATTTGCTGAGGGATAAGGGTTAGATTTTTCTCAGTTCACCTCCATAATTATCCACAATCCACCCGATGAGACAAGCCAGACTGACATGGTGCCCTTCCCCCCATTTTTTTTTCTTTTTTTTTACCTCTTCTCCTGCTTAAATTATAGGCAATGAAGAATGGAATTTGCACACTTTCCAGTTTTATTTGTGTATTTAATTGCATAGTAAGGTATTTTCTTCTGTTATTTCCCAGACATGAGCAGCCACTGATGTTTATGAGCTCCTTGTCTCCTTGCAGGTACACTTACAGCATGTTATCAGTCATCGGAATATCCTATGCCGTCTTGACATGGCTCAGTCAAACACTGTGGATGCCCATTTATCCTTTGTGTGTTCTCGCTGAAGGTCAGAAAAGAGTGACAAAGCAATCTAGTTATAATGGCTCACTAAATTTTTTGATGATTAATTTTTCTATTTTTGCTACTGCTTAGCTGGCTCAATGTATCTTTCCTGGCATACTTCCCTTGATGCAAAGAAGCAAAGCATTAAGAAACAAAGTTAGAGGGGGAAGCAGCTCTGCACAGTAGACAAAATGTTGGAGGAGGAATGAGGACATCTGAGTACAGGCCCTTAACTTCATTAACTCTGTATGAGTTTTGGGTAAATCATTTAACCTAAGTCTATTTACTCATCCAAAAGGGGTTTAACATTTAGTGATTCAGTGACTATTTTTAATGCATAAAAATTCAGTTCCCTCTGGCTGGACTGTCCTTCCCACTCACCGTCTACCATGCATCCCAGTCTCTGCCAGCAAAAGTTAACTCCACCTTTAGGTCAATTATCAATTTCTCAGGTAGCATTCCCTGACTTCCTCAGCTAAGTCAACTCCCCCTAGTACAGCACCATGAATCTCTCTTTGATAAGACCTATCTTGGTTGTATTAGACATTTGGGTGATTCTTTGATGAATGTCTGTTTCCCTGACTAGCCTCTAAGTGCCATGGGGATACGGGCTTCTGTTTGTTTTCTTGCTTCCTTCCTTCTTCCTGTTATGAACCCAGGCTGCATGCTTACTAAACGCTGAAAGAATTACTGCATACAATACCAAGTAAGCTAATTACTTAGCCTAACTGTAAACCTAAAACTTAAAATCAAATAATGAAAATCATCAATTTGCAAAGTGCTTGAGGATATTTGGGGAATATATGCTTCCTTCTGTAATGGATTTGGCAGACTGATAGGGAACTTTCTGAAACAGACGTGATTAAAGTTTTGAAAACTGAAGGCATAAAGAAATTAAGAAAGCATGTTAAGGTAACTAAGGGAAAACATAAACAGATTTAACATAAAATGATGGTGATGTTGGCAATAACCATAAAGTATATACAATATAACCACATGTTTTCTATCTACCGATGACCAGAGAAAAGGAGCTTATATTAGAGTAAATCATATTAGATAGAGTTTTAAAATTTGTTTTGTTTTCAAAGGGAAGAATTATTAAATTTTGGAATAGACTATGCCAAGAGAATCTAGAGAATAATCTTCTTGAAAACCATAAAAAAAGGGTTGCCATTTCTTTGAGAATGAAATCCCTCACTCATTGAAACATTAAGTACATTCCTGTGTTATATCATAGGAAAAATACTGTAAACAGTATGTAAAGGAGTAAGGTAGAAATATGACTAATATTTTCCTAAAAATAAGGGATAAATAAATGTATAGGAAACTTTTCCATTCTTGTTATTCCATAATTCTAAGACTTCTTTCTAAGCCATGTTCCTACATGGTTGCTGTAAAACTCATATTTTTTTATTTAAATTAGATTGACAAGCTTATTCTTGCCATTAAAAAGCAAAGTATATGCAGAAAAAAAGTCTAGCAGCATACATGACAAAATGTCAATAATGATTAATTCTGGGTGGTAGAATATAGGTGACTAATTTTATCTTTATGTTTCTATATATTTCAAATGTCCCAAAGTATAAAAACATGTAGTTAAGAAAACCTACTTGACTTTTGATAACTGGAATATATTTTAATAACTATAGTTTCCCATCTGCTAATGGGAAACAAAAACCAAGTTCATAGGAATAACCAAATCAACTGTACTGATAAAATGCTAGAGACCTAGGTGTAGCCCCTGGAAATCTTAGATGGTATGCAGTGGTGCCAACTGCAGACCCTGTGCTGATGCCACTGACCCTCTCTGTCTAGCTCTAGTAGCTGTTGGTGCCTGACTTTTCCTCCATCTTTTTAAAACAAGAAACTTTTAAAAATAATTTTAGACTCACAAGAAGTTGCAAAAAATTGTGCAGTTCTCATATACCCCTCCCCCAGCTTATCCTAGTGATAACATCTTACGTAACCATAGTACTTTATCAGTTATTTCCATGAAATGATGTCAAAAGTCTATATGTAGAATACAGTTTCATAGAACCTCCATCTCTTTTTATCTGACACCTCCTCCCTCAAAATAATTTAGGCCAGCATTTCTCCGAGTTCCTCGGAATTTTTATTAAGTACTGCTGGGGTGTGGGAAGGAAGGAGGAACTAATACAAGGCCAGTTAAACTGAGGAAATGTTGGGTGATACCAGTTTCTTTATTACAGAACTTTTCAGAATCTACTATACTAACGTGTGTTGTGAAACTCCAATAGAAAAACATATGCAGCATTTTCCAAATTCATTTGGCTATCACCCTTATTTGTGGCTAAGTGCACAGGTGTTTTTTGAGGTATCATTTTAAGAAACATTGTATACTATTTCTCTGTAGGCATAATAAAGTATAAGACAGACAAAAATTCAACAAGTCACACTGCTGTAATGGCCTTGCCAATTTAATGATTCAGCAGATTTCTATATCAACCTGTAGCTTTAGCTAAAGGATTCAGCAGTTGTTACAAAACCGCCATGATCAAATTCAAAATATCCTTCAGCTCTGCAGACATATATGCACATCCCTTAACAGATGAAGGAGGGAAACCTTCATGATTCCTTCTTTTTCTTTGAACAGCATTTGCCGTCTATCAGTCCCTGCCTTATTTTGAATCATTTGGCACTTACTCCACAAAGCTGCCCTTTGACTTATCCATCTATTTCCCATACGTGCTGAAAATATATCTCATGATGCTCTTTATAGGTAAGTGGCTTCTCTGTTTTGTTTTGTTTTTGCATTCTTCCCCCGCTTTTTGTTGAGTGCTGCCATCTACCTTAATGGAAAGGTCTGTAAACATGAGAGAGACTGAAAAGGAAGCCTGACATGATAAACTAGATCTTGTTAATAAAGCAGGTAGAAATTATAATGCTTTTGGCAGGACATCACAAGATCTAGTATATCACTGTTTAACCTTAGGAACAAGAACAGTTTTACCAGCAGGAAACGTAGCTGCACTGTGTATGAAATATAGAAGTTTTGACCACAGACACAGGCACCCACAAACAAAATCTAGATGTCAAACTAAGCAAGCTTGGCTGTTCCTGTTTTTTCCATATTTATATCTATTTTGTTTCTTGTTTGTTTGGCCTTACGTGCTAGCATTTCCTAGCAGGCAAGTGGGAGGAGGTGCTAAAGACTCAAAAAAGTGTATGGAACAGAAACAGTTGAAAAAATTTCATCAATTAATTTTTTTCCCAGGAAATTGGGAAAAAGATTCCATTATTAAATTTTAGTTTCTCTAGCTCTAACCTTCACAAATCCCGAAGATAATGATTACATCTAGAAGGTAACAACTATCAGATATATAAAAACAACACATCAAAGAGAAGACAAACGTGAAAATTCAGGAAGTGGAGAGAGCTCCTCTAAAGAAAGAGAAAAATTAATTCCTTGCAATAAACAAATAGTAAGATTGAGGGGTTTGTTTTACTTCTCCTTCTGCAGAAAATCTAGACACTTCTTTAAGTGTTCCTTCTTTGAGTTTCTCTTGCACGTGTCTGGTCCCTGGATTCCAAGCAGCACTCTGACTGTGTTTTACAACCATGGTTCTTTCCAGAGAAATGGTTAATCAATCTTACTTACTTTTGCGACTTCCTTCTCCACGTTAGGTATGTACTTTACCTACAGTCATCTTTACTCAGAAAGAAGTGACATCCTCAGAGTCTTCCCCATTAAAAAGAAGAAAATGTGAAGCACAGCATTCCGATGTGACATAAGAAAAGACAGGCTTGTGGATTCAGCTGCAGCAAACACAACCCGGAAAGCATTCTGGTGGAAAAACACCTAGGATTTGACAAAAACCCATGATGTGAAATAATTGCACTCCTCCTCAAAACTCTAGACATATCACAGCAGTGTGTTTCTCACACATTGTATTTTCAAAACATAGTCTGAACAACCTGCTTCACCAAACTGTGGATTTTATACAAGTTACAATTATATTGTGAAGCCTGATTATTTTCCTATAAGGTTAATGAAAATAGGAGATTAATGGGAGTCAATTCAATTAAATTGAGAAACCAAAGTCGTTAACCTAAATTACATCTATTTACATTTATTTCTTTTCACTGCTGACTTCCCAAATAGCAGCAGATCTGTAGGAGGGGAGTGATGTGAAATATGCTCTGCGGTTGTCTAGAATAACATATTTTATAGACAGATGTCTCCAGAGTTAACATCCACTGTAAACATTAGATACATGTAGAAAATTAAAGAAACATTTCCCCAAACCCTGAAAGAGTAATCGTTAATATTACTCAAGTTATTTGAGCTTTGATGCCTTAAAAGAGGATCCTAATGGGGGCCGGCCCCATGGCGTAGTGGTTAAGTCCGGTGCTCCGCTTCAGTGGCCTGGGTTCGTGGGTTCGGATCCTGGGCACAGACCTACACCACTCGTCAGCCATGCTGTGGCAGCAACCCACATATAAAGTGGAGGAAGACTGGCACAGATGTTAGCTCAGGGCTAATCTTCCTCAAGCGAAAAAAGAGGAAGATTGGCAACAGAATAGACCTTTGGTAAATACACAAATAATGCCCCATATTCCCTTTTTCTTTTTAAAATCAGGCCATATACATACCCTACAGGGAAATAAAAGGTACAACAATATAGTAAGTCATTTAAAGGAGGCAAGAAAATTAAGAACTAGTGATGTTTCAGATTATTTATTACTGAATTATTATTGCTAATTATTAGAAGTCATATATAAATCATCACTTATAAGTTTTGAAAAATGCTCTTTTGAAGATTTAAAATACATGTGAATAACTAATAGAATCATTTCTTTACCATCACTATATCATTCACTTTTCTTGAAAGAATTATAAAATCTTATTATCCAGTAACTATGTAAAAAGAGTACTAAATATTTTGTGACAGAAGAACCAGGTAATTAAAATGTAATTATAAAAAAATGAGTAATCTTATTTCCACTAAATGAAACATTTGGAAAGAAACAATTGAGTACTAATAAAGATAATTGACATCTTTATAAATTTATTCAGAATTTTAAAATAAGTATTAAAATTATCCTTTTAAGAAGCTACATTTTTTTAAAGTTCTTTATTTTATTTCTATATTTAAAAAAAATTACTGAAATCTTTAGTGTGTAAACAGAACAGAATCCCTTTGCAAATTTTAGGTGACTTAGTCTAGCTTCTTCCTAATAAAGAGGGCTACTTACATTGCTAAAATATCACTAGAATCACTAAAATGAAGAGAAAGAATTAGAGAAACTACACTTTATTAGGTCATTATAAGAAATTACAATTCCATTATTAAATGATACTTTAATTTTTAAACCAGATTACCTAAAGAACCTTCCTATTTCTTAAAATAGAAGACCAAAAATAAACACAAGTATATTTATAATTATGGTAATTTTGGAGTGGAGATGAGGATTGACAATAATTTGAGATATCTTCAATAACTGTAACATAAAAAAATCTGTGATTTTCTCTGGTGACAATGTTACAATTGTTAATATTACTGTGGTTGGTTGCCTATATTCATAATTGAAAGAAATACTAAACTTTGTTAGAGGTTAGTGAAAATAAGGATGTAATTTCTTTTCCCATTCAAGTTCACGTTCCCCACATTAAGAAACCCAGACATCTAGTAAAACATCTAGTTAATTGGATGTTACCCAGATTGCAAAGTTGATTTCTTTGGCTATCTGTTTTAACCATATGTCCATCAAATCTCCATTTCATTTTGTTCAGTGTCATCAAATGCTTAGTTTCTCAAATCTAATTAATATAGATGAAATAGGAAACAATTAGATATTTTGAAAGCATAAGACATAATTTTTTAAATGATCTTTCTTTGGAGTTTCAAATGCCAAGTTGCATTGCCTGAAGTTCCAAGTAACCCAAGCTGAAGAGTAGTGATCAACATCAGCAGTGCCTCTGGTGCGGAAAAAAGGCGGGGGGGCAGGTGGCAGGGGCGGGTCAAATTCTGGGAAGAATTTATTTCATCACTCAGCAAAAGTCTACCTAAAAAATACAAGTACACACACACACATAATATCATCAGAGTCCTCGGGCTTTTCATTTATCAAAGTAGTTGAATGAAAAGCAATAACTAACACTTCTTCCAAACATATCCATTCAGTATAGATGCGTTTTATTTTACTCCAATAAGCATTTCAAGAAACACTCTTATCCTGGTCTTAAGTTTTCATTCAATAAACAGGTCAACCTTAGTGGAACGAGTTGATCCCTAGTCGGCTGCATACACACGCCTGTGTTCATTCAAGAAACACTTCTTTTGTGCCTACAATGTGCCAGGCACAGCGCATCATTATGAAACCTTTACCAAGCTTCCTGCAAAGCAGTTTGCTACTAAACAATGTCTCACATCTCACTGAAGTCCCTCAGAGAAGCTAACTGTTGTTTTTTTTTTTCTTTTGCTATACCTTATTCTGCCTACCTTGACCAAGTTGTCACATATAAGAATCTGTATTTCTTTCAAAAGACGAAATAGATATAACATCAATATCTGAAATATTTCTCCAGAGAAAGACTCTTCCATTTATTTAAATTTATGTACAAAGAAAACAGTTACATTTTTATTGTGCAAAAGTATTAAAGTAATTTAAAATTAAAATTGAAATGTGCTAAAAACGACCTCTCCTTTCCCCAACATCTTCCTCTCATTTGTTTATTTTTGCTTTGTAAACATTATCATGTTCTCCTTTGTTCAGGTAATTTTTACTTTCTTCTTCTGGGTCTAAATGATATGCTAATTTTGATGTGGCACTTTTCTCCAGGGCAGTTTTTCAAAATATATTCCAGGGAGCAAGCGTCACAGAATTAAGGGTGCTTATTTAGCATGCAGATTCCTGGGCTCCACTAAAGATCTGTTGAATCAGCAGCTTTGGTAATGAGCTCAGGAATCTGCATTTTGACAGGCTCCTCAAATGAGCCTCATACACACTACAGTTTGAGAATCATGGCTTTTGAGTCAAAAGTATTTCAGCTTTGAACAGAAAACTGCTAATAAGAACTTATATTAAAGCCACCATACAATGCAGTTCTGTTTTTAGAACTGAGATGATGGCATTCATTTTTTCATGTTTCAGTAGTTTTTAAACATACTAAATAGGAATTATTAACTAATTAGTCTCTTTGCTAAGGGTAGCTAGAGTTTTAAATCTCATCTTAAAAAAGGTTATGGTCAATTGCATAAGAAAATCAATTAGTAAAAATATGCCTTAATTCATCAGATAAATGTATGTGTCCATTGTATACTTACTTCCCCAGTATTCAGCTGAGCCATGGGGTCCTGCGAGAGAGAACGTGGTCTGGAAGTAGGAGCACTGGGTTTGATCTGAAATCCAACTCCAATATTTACTAACTGAATGATTCTCGAGTTCCAGTTTCCTTAACTGCCCAAGGTTGTTGAAGAGCAAATGAAGTACAGTAAATTAAACCTTTGTAAAGTATAAAAGGTTAGACAGAGGTAGGAAATTTACATGTTTCCCGGATGCTTTTCTTTATTACATGATGGTTTACTGGTCTATATTTTCTGAGTATAAGCTCCATGAGGGCAGGAATGTCATGTCTTGTTCACTTTGTCCCCAGAATCTTGTATGGTGGCCCATAGTAGACACTCATGATTGTTCGTGCAACTCTGACTTTATAGATTACTACACTACATCCAGAAAAACACATATTTTAAGAAATCTATCAGATTAATTAGGTGATGTTTCAATTATAGTTGATTAATCCTCAAAGGTACTTCATGTTTGGAAGACACATATAGAAGATTTTTTTTAAACTTATATAAGTATCTTTTCTTCATGTGCTACTTGCTTCTAGAATGCTTTTACTGTTAAGGAGAACAGCTTCTTAATTAAGAAATTTCCATTATCTTCCTAGGTCCCAGCATACATGTTTTCAGGCCTGTGTTCAAGCATTACAGCTACTATTTATTTTCAGTGAAACATACGAAAGTGATAGCATTTACATTACATTTTAGAATTTATAAAGCATATATGCTTATATGCTTTTAACTCTCACAACTATTTTGTGAGGTAGCTTATTTCTTTTATCCAAAAAATAAAACCCACTCCAAGGAGTCATCACTGTCATTTTTATTCTGTTTCATATCCAATAATTTAGCTGGAAATTATTTCACAAGTTCCTTATGTCTGACAAGAATCAGATGATGTTTCTAGATTGCCATTTCAGAGAATTTTGTACTGTTTATGAAGAGTAACAGATTAGATGCATACTCACAACTTCATAAATACTTTATGAATCATATGCTAAAAAAGATGAGACTTGAGAGTTTCCAGGATCAGAATAAAATATTTCCTTCCAGCAAATATAAAAGCATATTACCTTATCCAGGACCAGAGCAATGATGATACATATTTATACATGAAGATGATGCTGTGAGGTGTCTTTTCACAACAATGATGAAGGATGTAAACTGTTCCAGCCACATTCTGTTCCCTGGTTCCGTTTGAAATGCCTGCAGCTATGAATAGGCTGGTTGCGGTCAGACATACAAACTGACCAGGACCTAACCTACAATTCTGGCTTTAAAGAAGCCTCATCCTCTTAACCAAATGATCTGATTTCTCTTCTAAAACAGCAATTTACAAAAATGTTTACCAAGAATCTAAAACTACTGCTTACTTTCAAAGTGACTAAGTTATTTCAAGATATTGGTTGAGTCCTCAATAATGTCTTACTCCCTATACAATTATAATATCATTATCAGTCAAATTATTTTAGAGAAGTTAACTTGTAGCAATTAACTTCAAAAATGGTTGGTTATTAACAGCATTAGTTACCATGGAGCCATTACACTACAAATAACACACAAAGACGATTTTAGGCACTTGCCTGGATCCCAACATCTGTTCCAAATGTACACTTTTCAAATCAAAAGTCAGAGTGTTTGGATACTTCTGAGACACACAACATGGCTCTAACCCCACATATTAATTTGTTAGTATACCCTAGCATGCTATTTGTCTTGGCAACTTGTGATTTCAAAAACTAACAGAAGATGACTTGTAAGGAAATGTCTCCTTTTGTATATAGTTTGGAACATCTGGTCTAAAAAAGCAGAGACTTCTGGTTTCTGGAGAACTGAAATATCCTGAGAATAACTTAATTCTTACCTGAGGACATAAAGTAACCAAGAGAAAGGGTCTTATTATTCCAGTGACCTATATCTTAGAATATATGGATTTTAGAACCTTTAGATTTTCAAATTTAGAATCACATTTTAGAGTCTTTAGAGGTTCCCATGAATAGGAAAATCTAATGAATCTTAAACTCAAGACTCCTGAAAACAAAGAGGGAGCTAGAGTAGAAAGGATAGAGATCTATCTTATTCCTTCCTTTCTGTTTTCTTCTCAAGGCCAGGAGCAGGGACAAAGTTTGAACGGGGAGAAACTGGCTTGAATTGAAAAAGGCAGTCTGGGTTTAGAAGACCGGGCTGCTTGTTCATCCCTTTCCTTGAGCATTAACAAGCTCTGCCTGCTGATTCGGCGGGGGAGGAGGGATGCAGAGTACTTCTTCAGTGCCCACTTCCTCTTCGTTGTTCCTTATTGCCATCCATGTCTGCAAGCTGGCCCAGGAATCGCATGTCCTTCAACCCATGCCAACCTGTTCCTTCACACTCAACTCCTAAAATTCTCAATTCCAGAGGCTTATTACTATGAGGCAGGGGTGTTTCTTTTATCTGACTGTAGCAATCGATATTAAGCATGAATGAGGTTTAATCTTTGGTGAGAGTTTTCATCTTAAAGCAGGTGATGCCTGATGTAGTAGAAAGACCACTGGATCTGGGGTTCTAGGATCTTGGTTCTAGGCATAGCTCTGCCACTTCTTAGATGTGTTTTCTCCATTTTAAAATAGAAAATAATGCCTCTTCACAGTACTGTTGCAAGAGTTCAATAAAATAATACAAGTGAAAGCTCTAGTGCACACACAGCCTGGCACCAACAATAAACATTAGGTGAATTTCAACCTCTAACTGGTAGGAAGTATAAGAAAGTGTGTGTGGGTGGGAAGGAGAGGGAAGCTGGCTTCTAAAGTAAATTTTCTACCTTTCTGCTTCCTTCAAATTCATTTCCCTCCAGCCCAAACTCTAAGGAAGTAATATATATGAAATACTGACAATGTAGGTACATACTACCTGAGAGCTCATCTTCCCTTCCCTCTTTTCTGTAAGCATCTTGGTATTCTATGAGGTTCAGCAAAAAAAGAACTATGACCTGGGAACAGGGTGTGAATTACACAGTGAACCACAAATATTTGAAACCTGGAATCACAAATCCATATATTTGGAAAATAAAACTAGTAGAGCTATTTTTAACCTAAGTGGTAGGCACACTTGGTGACAACATGAAGGTATATGCCACACGGGAATACTAAAAGTTCCATGGTGCTCGTAAAGTACCAGGCACTGCGACAACATGATAGACACAAAAGTACATTATTCTAGCGGCACAAAATGATCCCATATATGTATACATCAGTACGTTTATATGTGGTTAAAGACAGCCCTGATTAAAGGCTGTGTGAAGGAAAGATAATTAGAAAACAGATCAAAATTAAAATGCTGGCTGATTCTCAAGCCCTTGAGTAAAATGCAACCCTTGAGGATACTGTCATTTATTTGTCATTAGGCCACTAGTCAGCCTGATTAAGATAAAGATTTGTACTTATGAAAAAGATTGATTTTTTGAGGACATGTTTGCCCAACATCTCATCATCTTTCTTCTGGGGGAACCTAGTTCAGCGGACATATGACCCAGCCCTGGCCAATTACAGTACCCTACCTCCTATGGCCTGGATGGTTGTTCAGCAACCCAAGCTGAACCAGAGTCTTCCCCATGTTGCTTCTGCCACACCTATGAGCAAAGACACCTTTCCTGCTCTTTGAGGCTCCTGGCACCCATCTTGCCAACTATGTAGAGTGATCTCATGCCCTGATGGTGCTCTTTGACCCAGCGGATGCAGCTGTGCCTGATCAGATCTACTCTTAAACTTCTCGGTTTGTGAACTAATCTCTTTTTTTTTGGCTGAAGCTATTTTGAATTGGGTAACTTTCACTTGCATTCAAGAGACCTAAGCATAAGAAAATTATAGCCACCATTAATGAATCTGATTCAGCTAATGTTCAACACTAAGCATATTATTTAAATGTGTATAGCAGTTCCAAGAGAGGGTTTTATCAGTGAGAAAATGTGTCTAACTCACTGAGTCATTGATTCATTGAGTCAGTGAATATCAGCCAGAGACTTCATGGGAAATAGAGCATGATGCCACTGTCACCACTATAGTTTGGCTTTGCTACCAAAATCTTCCCCATGCCTTAAAACAAATAAAAGTCATATGCACAAAATTCACAAGATCATTTTACTAGAATTTAAGGGTTAGGAGATAATATAGTCAAATTTTCACAAAGAAAATCTTCAGATTGAACTCTGGCCAAATAAAAGAAAATTCAAGTTCTAATTTCAGTGTCAACTGGCCTGGGTATTGAAGCAATGTCCCCCTTTCAGGACCCATAACTCTCTGCATCATGTCTCAGCGATCCCAGGCATGAATTCTGAAAACTTCTTCCATTTCTATGGTTTTCCTCATCCAGCTGAGAACTGTTCACCAACCATACGCTCTGGTCCATACGGCTTTCTTCCTAAACTCTGGGAGAACTCTCAAGGACAGCAGGGTGGCTAAGGGGACAAAAAATAAAGTACATGGTTGCATTTGGTGATGCTGCATTTGAAAAGGTCATTTATATCAAAAAGTGTCAGAAGAGAACTTGGCTTTTTCTCACTTGGCTAATCTTAAAGACTAAGAATTCCCTTCAAGCCTTAGGCAGAATTTTAATGGCAGAAAACTATTAATAAAGCCTTGGGAAAAGGTTTCTTTTTTTTAAAAAAAAAAGTTACCCTGCAATCAGTTAACAGGAAATTCTGCACAATTAAAACAAAAACTGACTTCTGGAATGCTGGTGATGTTTTTCTTAATCTGGGTGCTGATTAGATAGGTGCGTTCCCTTTGTAAAAATCTACTTATGATTTGTGCACTTTTCTACATGAGTATGATTTTTCCATTAAATGTTTAGTTAAAAGGTAAAAAAAAAAACTGATCCTGTAACAAAGTCAGGTTCATGGGCACAATGGAGCAAGCATGACTGTACTAAACTATATTTGAACATGTACTCACAAGTCCACACTTTTTCTTATCTGTCATGGGCCCCTCAGGGATCAATTTAAAGCAGGAAAGTTCTGAGTAATCCCTCTATGTAACTTATTATATATCTTATTTTAGGAAACTGATATAAATAATTGATATATTATTTAAAATATAATAGTGTGAGAGAATGTAGGTAAGCCAGAGTTACACAATTATTGCGTGTGACTCTAATAAGCCCTTGACTATATAATCAGGTGAACATGTACTTCCTTGACCCAAATAACTACATAAACAGGAGAATGTGCATAGGTTATATGCAAATGTCACACCATTTTATATAAGGAACTTGAGCATCTGTGGGTTTTGGTATCCCAGGGGAGTCCTAAAATCAATCCCCCATGGATACTGAGGGACAACTGTACATGTTTGGAGCAACCAATGGTATTATGGACCCATGGCCATTAAAAATGAGTCCAAACACCCTGAGGCAAATAAATGGAGGAAATCCTAGTAGCAAGTCTCTAGGGATGGATCAAGTGAAAATATGTCAAACCATAGCCATGATTCTTAGTGAAGTTCTGTTGTTGATCAGAATCATCTTCCTATACATGCCCTCCACCTAGTTTGGGGGTGGGGAGAAGGATCAGAACCAGCACATTAGGGAAATCTTGCTTGTTTGACAACCAATAAATTATACCATACTTAAAGTAAAATATGGTCATACTACGACACAGGCTGGCCAGATGGATTATCACAAATGCAGGCCGCCGGGTGACTTCCTCAAGGCGAGACTTTCCAGTGCAGTATCTTACAGCTTGTCAGGCACATCAACAGTGGCCACTTCTAGGATCCAGACCCCCAAATCCCAAGACACAAATGACAGTCCAAGCTGTCTTAGGCCACAGAGTCAACACTGAAATGACTTCTCAGATTTGAGTAATAAAATAATGTACATAATTTTCACAAAAAGATCTTCTATGTTTGTGGATCCTACAGTCATAGTTTAACAAATCAATAGAGAAGTATAAAAACACAAAAACCATCTAATTGCCTGAAAGCATGGGAAATGTCCAATTCCCTTGGCAAAATACTATACAGCTATTAAAAATACTATTTATGAAGTCAGTGTAAGACCAGGTTAAATGCTATTAAAATAAAAAAGGCAGTACTCAAAGTGTCTATGTATTTTTTCAATTGTATATGATTATGAGTATGTTAAACAACACTCATACACAGAGGGGCCAAAAACTTCTTAGAATATCAGAATTGTCACTCGGCAATGGGACTCTGAATTCCTCTTTGCTTTTTCTCTTTACTTTTCTGAATTTTCTAAATTTTAATTAAAGTCATATTTTATCATTATAATAAAACATTTTAAAACTGTTTAAAAGTTCAATTTAAAGGCACTGAAACTCTTTTAAATCCACTTTCTAATTCAAAATGCCAGGTTGGTGAGAGCTCCAGATTACTTCTCTAAACTGAACCTGAATGAGCCCTTTCAGGAACCAATATCAGTAGAATGCTGTTCTGCAGCACAGACAATACTGGATGGTTTTCATCTACTTTGGGCATAAAGCACAGAAGTAATACCTTTTAAAAGATCCCTTGATTTTGCTGAAAGGACTTTTTTCGGGCTTTCCATGATGCTGAATAGCCAGTCAATGAACTAGGGTGAAAAATGAAGAACCATATCAGTGAAGACAATCCCACTACCAGGGAGAGATCAGTTATACCCTTGGGCCTGCATACATGCATATCAGTGCAGTAGTCCCCAGGCAATACATGTCTGGGCTGGGGGAGTGGAGATGAACCGGGACCAGCCACAAGGGATGGTGGAATTGGACACAGCTCCCTTTTAGTCAAATGACCCAGCAAACTCAAACCTTCTTGCCCTGCTGAATACCCTGAGACCAGCTATAGGTTTTGAGAGTGAGGCAGACATGGGCCCAGAGGGCCTCCTGTGTGTGATGAAGACTATCTCTCATCACTGTGAGAGGCCCAGAGAGCTTGCGATCCTTGCCTAAGTCCATTCCCAGTGAACAGCAGAGTCAAGATCTGAACTCTAGTACACCTGGCTTTTCAAAGCCCCATGCTCTTGCTTCGCATCACGCTGCCTCCCACCTGGTTCTATGTGCAGAGTCTAGGCCTAGGCTCTGAGGCTGGGCAATAAATAGGAAAACATATCAGATGTAAGCCCTTGTTTCTAAAATAAAATGTTTTTGTAAATGAGAACAGTTTGTGCCTGAATGGATATGAAACAGGAAGTTGAAATGCAAGAGAAAAGACATAAAATAATTTACAAGGTAGAGCCAAGCATGTTAACTGCAAATAAATCCTGCAAATGAGGTAGAAACTCACAGTACTCATAAGTTTGACTGATCTCCCAGGGTGCAGCCAAAATTGCTTCTGAATTAGATACAGGATAATTTCATTGATGACTGAATGTTGCCAACCTTGGCTCATTAAAAAACACATACATTACTCATACGGACTAGGCATTTTATCTTTGGACATAGAAGCTGAGTTGAAGAAAGAGTAAAATAGATAAAGAAAATATTCTTAATTCCCTGCTTTAATTAAAAAATTATTTCCTTTGTTTATTTTCTTTTTCTCAATTTTGTTTTATAATATCCTACTGTTAAGTAAATAAATCAAGCCCTACAAAAACATAATAGATGCAGGATGTGTACACTGTAGTCCAAAGTGAACACGATGTCCCAGGCCAGAAAGAACATGAGGGGATACCACATTTAAATTTATTTTGACTTAAAATGAAGTAGAAAACACAAGATTTGGGGCAACAATACTAATGTTTATCAGGTTTAAGAAAACAAAGGCATTTTGATTGAGACGCTCAGTGGAGTTGTACGTGGCTAAGGTCCACAGTTCAGAAATATTTTTAAAGATTAATGTTCAGATTTTAAGAATAAGCCACGAAAGGTCAGTTTTAAGCTTTCGACCTCATAAAAATCCAGTTTTGATTAAATAGGATTCAAAGAAGAATCTTCCAATTAACTGTATTAAAGACAAGTCAGAGCCATGTAATGAGAAGTAGAGGAAGCACAGTGTTTTCATACTCTCTGAACGACAGCCTGGGGAATCTCTATATTAAAACCCAGAAGGTGCTTCCTACAGTTCAGATTTTCCTCAGGCGAGGGTGATGGCATCAGGCCTTTACAAATCTCTCCACAGTATCTAGCACAGGCCAGGAGCATGATGGGCACCTGGAACACAGCTGTAGGATGGAATGAGCTGTGGGGAACCTTAAATATACAAGATGGACGCTCCAGACTCACGTTTCCCCTCGGAAGATGTCCCTGACCCACCCCTAGGCATGGTTGATCATCCCCCTCTCTTGCTCATCACCTGTATCCTCCTTATCATACCACCCTGCAATCTTGAACTCGCCTTCCTGTCTGTCCTCACTCTGAGATTCTGAGTTCTCAGAGACTCACTCATCCTTTCATCCTCAGGATCAAGAATACATGTGCCTTCAATAAATGAAGGCAAGTATAAGCTTTTCTTTCCACGTCACTCCCAACTGTAAGCAGGTTGCTGCTGTTGTCACTGTTGTTTTCAATTACCCTGAGCCTGGGCTGGCTTCAATCTCTGAGGCTCTGTATCTGGCTGAGATTTGAGGCTGAGTATGAAAGCCGGTGGTGTGATTCAGGTTTCACTTAACTTCAACCTCAATTCTACAGCAGCAAGTGCTGAAAAGAAAAAGGCTGCCTGCCCTGGTAAATAGGTGGCCGCCAACCTCACCTTCTGGGTCTGTTCCTTCCACGGCTCTTTCTGCAGCAGAAGAGGCATGCTACTGGGAAGGAGAGTAAGAGCCTCCTGCAGAGTGACCCTGTGCATTGGACTCCTGCCAAGGAAGCTTGATGCTGGCCCAGCTGGGCCATTTTCCTGATGCCATGGCAACCAACTGGCACTGAGGCCAAGGAGGAGAGGGGCAGCGTGGTCCCCCCATGCAACCACTGCGGTTGCAAATATCAGCAACAAGAAGTCCAAAGCCTACAATGGAAATAGAAACAAGGTTAGGTCACATGTTTTAACAATTGAAAGTAACACATCCTTACATACACAGCCCCCATCATGATGCAATGTTATCTTCCCGTTCACCCACCCCTCCTCCTGCCCCACATCCACTCCAGAAGAGGAACTGGCCTGAATGGTGAACTCCATATCCATGCTTAGAAAAGAGACATTTTAGGGCTTTGGGAGGTTTTGGGGATCCCCTATTGTAAAGACAGAAGGCCCAACAATTTCATTATTATTGCTCTAACATTTCAGGAGAAACATAATTTATTTAATTCCTAATCATACTGAGATCCAAACACTCCTCTGTTTTGGTATTTTCAAAGAGATTAAAAATTAACTAAGAGTCATATAGACAAGGATATTTAGATTTATTGTTATGTGGCCAAAACTGATTTTTAAAAATACATATAATCTGATTCTATTTTTGAACAACAACGAATGACTCTCCACAGGCATTTTTAAAAATCTGTCCAGAATCCATCCATTTAGATTTTTAGACTAATCGAGACACTTGTAGAAATGGTGGTAACAAGGGCCACCTCTGAGTTTTTGGATAACTGTGATTTAAATCACACTTCTTGAGGCCGGCCCGATGGCGTAGCTGTTAAGTTCACATGTTCCACTTCAGTGGCCTGGGGTTCGCCGGTTCGCATCCTGGGCATGGACCTAGTGACCACTCATCAAGCCATGCTGAGGTGGCGTCCCCCACAGAAGAACTAGAAGGACCTACAACTAGGATACACAACTATGTACTGTGGCTTTGGGGAGAAAAAGAAAAAAAAGGAAGATTGGCAACGGATGTTAGCTCAGGGCCAATCTTCCTAAAAATAAATAAATAAATAAATTACACTTCTTTCTGCTTATCTGTGTTTTCTAAGTTTTAAAAGATTTTTTAAGAAAACAGAAAGGTTAACAAAAACTTAGAAGAAAAAGAGGGCAGCTAGTCCAAAAGTAAAGTTTAAGGGGCCGGCCTGGTGGCGCAATCAGCTAAGTGCGCGCGCTCCGCTGCAGTGGCCCAGGATTCGCAGGTTTGGATCCCGGGTGTGCACCCACGCACTGCTTGTCGAGCCATGTTGTGGCGGTGTCCCATATAAAGTAGGAGAAGATGGGCACAGATGTTAGCCCAGGGCCAATCTTCCTCAGCAAAAAGAGGAGGATTGGCATCAGATGTTAGCTCTGGGCTGATCTTCCTCACAAAGAAAAAAAACTTTAAGAAGTACTCCTCAATCTCTTAAAATTCCTAATCTCACTAATTAAAATTTCAAAAAGACACACAACTCCTCAGAAAAGCTGGGCAGAATTTCAAACAACATCCCAAATTATGCAAATTTTACTCACACAGTAAACAGGATACCCATGAAACGGGTTTTTCATGCCTATAGAAAAAAATCCTACTACTAAAAAATGCATAGCAGCAGCTAAGTCAAGAAAATTAGTAGAGTAGGAAAGTACAGTCTTCAATTTATTTACTAATCTTTTTTTTCAACTCACCCAATACCAGTGGTTGTTAAACTTTTTTGGGTCATAGGTCATTTTGCAGGTGCAAACACAGATTACTTGCGTGTATTTCAGGAACTTCTTCAAACCAGGTATTTGAGGCCATACTCTGGGCCGGTGCAGAGGCCATAGCCCAGTACCCCACATTCTTTGTGAGATCAAGCTCAAATACACAGGACCTGGGGTTCCCTCTCCAGCTAGTGTCTTCTGTGTACTGCCTATCAGGAACACATTCTGTTGAAAATACTTTTCAAAGGGCAGTATGGGTATCTCCAAGAGCCTGAAGAACATTAGTTTCCTTGTGACATTAGAGAGTTATCACCATTGTTCCCCAAAAATAAAAGGAAGGAGGGAAAGAAAGCTGCAGGTAGCAACATATTCCTCTTTTGGGAGAGCAAATATAAATTCTATATTTTAAGGAAGCCACAAATTATGCTTCTAGATTGTACCTTATCAAGAGGCACACCCTGAACAGAGGTTGACTGGTAAGCAACATTCCTGATATAACCCATCAGTTCCAAGAGCCACTCCATTCTCTTCAACACGCCTGAAACGAAAAAAGAAATTTTCTTACCAGACCATAGTTTTCCTTTGAAATTCAAAAGAGATCAGTAATAGTCATCATAGCTAAAGCAGAGACCCTGGTGAGGATTCCGTGACAGTGTGTCAAGTCCTCTTGCAACACCTGAGAATTGTGATAGCCCGTGAGAGAGGTCTTTGACTCGATTCATGTCAGATGACCCTATTTTGTTATTTTCAAAAACTAATTTATTCTTCAAACCTACCCACCTACTAGTTATAAAATGCATTTACTGGAATTTCTCTCTCAATGGTAAACACACTAGGAGAAATCTGGCACGCCAACTAGCCATTAATGTTGAATCTTGGATAATTAGTTGTTTTTATAGACCCCTTTGCTTAAATATTCCCAATTTATGCCAAAATCACAGAGAAAACCTATCCCAAAGACATAAAAAGAAATAAAAACCAGCTATTACAGGGTAACTGGAGAACAAACACCAGCATAAATATTGATTTTTTTTAAATGAGGATTCCCAGCACAGTAAAGACTACTTGGGAAGGCTTTCAAAATGTAGTGAATAAGAGGAAAATGGGAACTAAATCTGGAAGCTAGCTAGTTAGAATCATAGGCAATATCAAATTTATTTCAGTTTACTTCATGTATCTTCATGCTTAATTGAGAACACCTACTAGATTTCTTCCTGATAAATATACTTTCAATTTAGAGGAAAAACATCTAGTTTCTCATCACAAGTTCATTTTTCATTGGGCAGACACTACTGCAGACACGAGATAACTATCTCAGTTACCAAAGAGGAGGATGAATCAAAATTTTCCATACAGTCTTGAAAAGAGTACTACAATTATGTTTGTCAGCTTTCTCTCAAAACCTTGAAGATACAAGAGATGGGAAAATGGGGCACAAAAATGTGAGTAGCTTACCTAGAGTCACAAGGGCTTCCCAGCCACATCTGATTCGCTTAAGCCATGTGCCATTCAGAAACTGAATGTAGCTTCAAGATATTGTGAGCATATGACCAAAGGTATGGGAGGGGACATGGGGGAGCTGCCTTTTCAGATGACTAGTAAAGTGTAAATTCTAAAATGGTCTAAAAGTTGCACCATATAGATTCATCAGCAGAGCTTCAGGCCTGGAGCTTCTGGCTTGATGTAGTTAGGGTGTCTAGATTTTACTCTTCTCACCCCTGAGAGGTTCTTCTATAGAATAACTATTTAATTTTGTTGTTGCTATTTTCTTTTTTGGTTTGTTTGTTAAAGGACCGCCCCAAAGCCATTTTCTTGAAAACATCAGGCAGAATCGAGGGACATCTGTCTGTTTGGGAAACTGAAGCACGCAGAATCAACCTGATAAATTTGTTTATATCCTTGCGGGCCTGGAGGTCCAAATACAATATAAAAATCATCCATAGAATTCATTCCCATCTGCAAAGAGTAGATGTTGTGAGCTGTAACTGCTCATTTCCAGCCAAGGTGCTCCTCTTTGGAGTAATAAGGCCTCGCCTGTGTCAAGAAGCATTAAACTAGATGTTAAGTTGAGGAAACAATTACAACTTAAAAGGGATCTTTCTGTTCCTGATGCTTGCCCCAGGCTGGCCTTACCTGTGTTGGCATGGCTCACAATCCGTGCCTGGTATAAGCTGTGCAGTATCATCCAGGCCAGCGTGTCTTTTTCATGGTGCTGAACTGCAACACTGAGCATATCAGTCAAGCCCATCAAGGGGGATCGTCCTTGAGAGACCAAGTACAGTCTGACAAAGGCAGCCTTTTCTATGCTGCTCTGCAAAAAAGCAAATTGTTCAGTTACTATTAAATTAACTGAAGTCATTATAGAACGTCAGGGCAAGGGCAAAACAGAAAGGGTGAGTTTGAACTGGATTACTATTCCAAATGCTAAAACTGTTTATTTCTTGCAGCATGTGACATATCTGCCTGTGTGCTGTATTAAAATGTACACACACACAGGGGGTTGTAATGTCACCTCCTGTTTTCTCATAAAAACCATAAATGATTTCAGGGGTTAAGTGGTGATGATATTTAGTGAGGATACACAAATAATAACAATGATAACAAATACAGTACTTATTATGTGCCAGGCACCATTCTAAGCACTTAACATGTCTTAATTCAATGGTTCACAGTCCTCTGGAGACCCCAAGACCCTTTTAGAGGGTCTGTGAGGTCAAACTATATTCATAATAGAACCAAACTGTAGTAATATTCATTGTATTTTTCACTGCCACTTGTAATTTTTTAAAAACCTAGTTTCATTTAAAATATCCTTGTAAACAATAAAAATTATTAGCTTTGTTAAACTTTTGCCCTTGAGTACACATCTTTTTAACATTCTGTATGACAAAACGGGAAGTATGCATAAAGGACTTCTGCTGCACACCCAAGTATGATGGTTGTCTCAAGGAAAAACACTTGTAAGATTGAGCTGTGAGCTGAAATAGCCACTCTTTTCATGGAACACCATTTACTTGAAAGAATGATTGATGGATAAACTATAGTTATTCAAACTGAGTATTGGACAGATTATTTTCTTAAAATTGAAGGAAGTGAGACTGTCACTTCAAGGAAAGTACTTGACAGTATTTGTTGCCAATGATAAAATCTGAGCTTTTAAGCAAAAATTAGGTTTCTGGAGAATCTGTATCTGCTACTATGACTTTGGCAGCTTCCCAATACATAAGAGACTTTTTGGATGAGACTGTTGGGGATATTGAAAAATATTATGTTTTGATATTATATAATGAAATGTGTCAACATTTGGAAGATTTTTAAAACTCAGTGACTCAATATTTTCCAAATGACCAATGTATGATATTACAAAATCATGCATTGGTAAAAGACCCAGAGAGCAAGATAGACCAGTGGATTTTAATGTAACAGAGTATGTGAAGTTCACTGATATGGTTTCAGATCCACAGTGCAACTAACGTATAAGAAACTACCACTTGTTCAGTTTGGGTGCAGTATCCAAGAAAGAATCCACAATTATCTGACAAGACAATTAACTCATTCTTCCCCTTTCCACCTACGTATCTGTATGAGGCTGGATTTTCTTCACACACTTCACCAAAACAACATCACAATAGACTGAAGCAGCAGCTATGAGAATCCAGCTGTCTTCTATTAAGCCAGACATTAAAGAGATTTGCAAAAATGTAAAACAATGCCACCTTTCTCACTAATTTTTTTGTTTTTTGGAGAATATTTTTTCTTATTTAAGATGCAATTGGGTTTAGATTATTCCTTTTAAGTAAATATTTTTTAAATTTCCTAGTTTTAATTTCTAATATGGTAAATATTGACAGATATGACCCATACAAATAAAGGTTCTTTGGAGTCCTCAATAATTTCTAGGACACTAAAGTGGCCCTAAGACCAGAAAGTTTGAGGACCACTGCATTAACTATTTAATTTTCACACCAATCCTATGCAGTAAATTACTATTAACATCCCTCCTTTACAGATGAGGAGACTGAGGAACAGAGGTTAAGTAACTTGCTTAATGTCACATAACTATAGGTGACAGAGTAAGAATTGGAACCTAGAGGAGTCTGAGCTCTTCACCACTACTTTATTCTTACCTCTATTCTTTCCAGAAATGAATAGAAACACTGACCTCAGTGGAACAAGTTAACTCTTTTGGAGATATCAGAACACTATTTAGAATGTTCTAGTGACAATGTTCTGAATGGCACTTTAGGAACCCAAGTGAATAACACAGCATCTGTTAGCTCTAAGTACTACAAAGTAAATTATATGCATTACTTCCAACTATATTACATGAATATAATAATAGGATATAATAAATTACATGAATGTAATAATTATGGTAATAAATAATTACTGAGTACACACGTTGAGTCAGGCACTTTTCCCAAGAACTTAACATGGATTAAGTCAATTAATTCTCAAAACAACCCTAGGAGGTAAGTGCTATTATCTCCCTTTTATAAATGAGGAAACTGAGTCAGAGAGAGGTTATGAAACTTAACCAAGGTCACATTGCTAGTAAATTACAGAGCTGATTTCAAACCCTGGCAGTGAGGCTCCAGAGTCCATTCTCTTAAGCATTTCCTTATACTGTTTGTTTCTGATTAAAACAAACTAATCTCCAAAATGCTGATATTCCGAATATTCTAATAGTGATTCTCAAACCTGAGGATGTACACAACCACCTGGAGGGATTGTTAAAACACAGACTCCTGTGCCCCACCTCCATTGTTTCTGATTGAGGAGGTCTGGAGTGGGACTCCAGAATTTACATTTCTAATCAGCTCCCAGGCTGATGTTGCTGGTCCAGGGACCACATTTTGAGAATCACTGCTATACGATGCAGAAATTCAAGGATTCAACTGAATAGGCAAACCTGCCATCAAGTGAAATAAATGATAAGATGTCCATGAGCTATGTGAGGGCTCACAGTTCTCTAGACCTTTGGTATTTATTACCTGGTATGCAGGGCTGCCATTTGAATAAATAGGTCCATTGGGATATACTTATACTAAAAAATTATTCATTGTTTACCTGCAATTCAAATTTAACAAGATATCTTGTATTATATTTGCTAAATCTGGCAACTTTACTGGTATGCTACTTTTTACTCATTCATCCTTGGAGTGTGGGTGTGAAGGGTACTTGTTAATTATCTTGTGTAAAAGTTGATAGAGCCTGTTTTTCAATCAGCCACCTTTCTTCATTTCAAAAGGAGAAGTACCAGGTGAAGAAAAATAAATGTGAAAACAGAACTATTTATTTATACCTTCCACGCACAGAAAGTGCTTTGGTCAGAATATTCCCATTCTTGTGGTTTTTGTATTGAAGATGTTGTCCCATACTTATTTTTGCCCATAGGTGACACGAAAATGCTCTTGACAAAGTGGAATTAATTAGGTTAAAAAGTTATTCATCCATCTATCCATCCACACTACTACATATCCAACCATACTACTAGACATGAGACCCCACAGTGAGACAGAGATAGTTTCCTGAAATTAGCCAGTAACAAATATGAAGCAAAACTAGCTTCAGCCAAAAGGATACCGTAATCATCTCTTCAACTGTAATTCCCACCTCAATAATGAAACAAAAAATACAGATATGTTATTACCTCAGTAATCTGGGAAACTCGATTGGCTTCATCATCTGTCATTTCTGAGAGGCATTTTGCTACACTGATATACAGCTCTAGATGGTCTCTCTGGTAAAGAAAAATCCCAACCATGTCAAAATACAATGTAAGATAACAAGTACATTCTAGATGTTCTGACAAATTATTAGATTTGCTTATCTCCACAAACAGCAGCTGACGAGATTTTAATTTTAACCAAACCAAAACACGTGGCCAATTTTTATCATTTAAAAGACATCTTTCCTGTAATTTTGTGCATTTATTGGGCTGTACTTTTTTTCTCCTTATCAGAATCTATCACTCCTAACAGATTTTTAACTTCTTTGTAAAACTACAATTCAGAAGTCTGTTGCGGGGAGAGGAAAGGCTGCTGTTAAGTCCCTTTATAGAAATAGTATATTGGACAATATGCCCAAGGATTCTCCAGGTGTAAAGCGTAAGAGTTTTGAGCTTGCTCATCTTCTACAGGCATCTGGTAAAAGGCCTAAGACAAATTTCCTGGTGCAGCACTGGTTAACCTGCTTCCAAGCTTGCTCAAAGCTTTGGTTCTAAATATTCAACCTCAATTTAGATCTTGGAAGCAAACACATTCTTAGTGAAGAATGTGGTTATTTCTTGCTAGCCTTCTCACCACATTCTTAAAACATACACCTTCCCGCTTTGCCAAAAAGGCTTTAAAAAATCCCAAACATAAATTGTCAGGAATGTAAATATTTTTGTTCCTCACCCGAATCTTATTTGGCAGAAGGTCAAAAATTTTCCCAGTAGCTTCGCAGAGCAGACTCCAGAGGTGGAAGGAAGGGCTGGGGAGTTTCATGGCCTGGCCCAGACCCTGTAAGGCCCTCAGGCATAACTCAAGATTGGAAATTGGGGAAGTTGCTTTAAAAACTGCCACCATTAAGTTTTCAACAAATCCCAGGATCTGCTCATCAGAGACGTGTTTTATCCACAGAGGTACAGATACCAGGAGGTATTTCTTGATATTCGGCTGGAAGCAACACAGAAGAGGTCAGACGTAAACAGGCAAGTCTGGGTTTGCAATGCTCTAAACCTCTAGGTCATCACTGTGTTTGAGGGTAGACTGAGAGATAAAAGGTTCAGGTTACTTCCTTGCCCCTCATTTTCCCACAGCTTCATGTCCAGTGGGCCACCAACGCATGTAATTTTGGCTGCTGCAGTGACCTCTGATCCAGAGTGACTCGTGTGTATATGTGGTATCTGCCGATCCATCTGTGAACTACTCAGTTTAAACTTTGGATCTTTTCAGTGAAGGGAATAAAATGCTACTTCTAAAAGTACATGGCAGTTTGCCATTCAGTCTGAAAAGGTCACATTCCCCGGCAAGAAAAGCTCCCGAAGATGAAAGGCTCTTCTGCTGGAAATCAACGAAACAGAATATCTGATTTTATTAATTTCTTCTTCTGAGGAAGCATAAGGAAATAATAAGGGAATCGGCATGCTGGGACCATTTCTGACCAGCTGAGCATGTGGAACTAACCAGGGCATCTTAGAGTTCATGAGAGCTAAGAAGGGGCTCAGCTAGTAATAGCTCTGTTATGTGCCACAGACTTGAAGAGAGAGGGCTTCGAAAATTCTTAGAAATGTAAGTATGACACTAAAGGGGCAGCAAGTCTAAAAGAGGTGGTATAAAAAATAAAATCTGACAAACTAAGTAAATTTCAAAAAAGATCAATGTAGTTGCATGAGTTATCTGAAGAGCTCACTTTAAAGAATATGCCATTTCAGATCATTTTTTTAAATGAGAAGGCATACAAGTAAGAAAATGAATTCACAAACTTAATTTGTTAATTAACAAAGATAACAGGAAAGGTCCATAATCAAGGGCAAATGCAAAAGAGCAGCACAGATCTAAAAGAGAAGTGGAAGTGTAACTAAAACCCAGAAAAATTTCTGAGGTCAACAAAACAGGCTGTAGAGTTACACCTGATTCAAAAGGAAGGAGTTACTAGGCTAGTGTTTAAGACACGGGCTTTGGAGTCAGCCAGGCTCTCTCCCATTTATTAGCTATGTGAACTTTGCTTAACCTCCATTTGCCTCAGTTCATCAATCTATAAAATGGAAATAATAATATCTATTTCTCAGAAGTAAAGCCAGCCAGACACAAAAGACTTCATATTGTACGATTCCATTCTGAAGAATTTCTAAAGTTTATATGGCATTTAAATTTATACGAAAGTTCTTTAAAAAAGGCAAAATTATAGAGACAAAAAGCAGATCATGGTAGCCTGGATCTGAGACTGGGAGCAGGGATTGACTACAAGTAGGCACAACGGAACTTTTTGGGGTGATAGAAGTATTCTTGGTGACGGATAAAAATGTATAAATGTACTAAAACTCAAATTACATTTAAAATGGTCATAGTTTATAGAATATCAATTATAACTAAATAAAGATTAAAAAAATAAATCAGCCTGCCAGGGTTGAAGAGAGATTCCATCTGATGTCTGGAGTGCTTACAAGCAGCAGGTCCATAGCAAGTGCTAAGTGGCAGCTAGATGGGAGCTGCTTGAGCAGATAGGTAATGATAACAGCTGACAGAAAGGATGCAGACCTCAATAACATCCTCCCTCAATTAAAGAGAATTAGGAGATGTAGGAAAGCTTAAAAGAAAAAAAGCACAGAGTAGGGACTGAAGCCAAAAGACTGAAGAAATAATAACAGGTCTTTGCAGTATTCTCAAAGAATGAAAGCCTCCTAGAATAGAAGAATAACAAGATGAGATCATTTAACTAATAATCAATTGGTAAACCTCTAAGGAACCATGGAATGTGGTTTTCTTTTTGTCTTTTTTGTGTGTGTATGTGAGGAAAATTGGCCCTGAGCTAACATCTGTGCCAATCTTCCTCTATTTTGTATGTGGGATGCTGCCACAGCACGGCCTGATGAACTGCGTGTAGGTCCGTGCCCAGGATCTGAACCCACGAACCCCAAGCCGCCAAAGTGGAGCACGCGAACCTAACCACTATACCACCAGGCTGGCCCCATGGAATGTGCTTTTTTTGCCCTGTGTCCTAGCTTGAAATGTTCTCAAAACTACACATCTTCACTAATTTCACATCTTTAAATAATCTCACCCCATTCTTCTTATCTACCCTTAGCCTATACCCTGGAAGGTGCTGGCCCCCTCTCTCTATCACAAACACCAGGCTAGATGATCACTTCTTCCCTCAGCACTTTGCTCAAGCTGAACACCCTAGCAGAGATGTTCTACTCTCCAACTCCACCCTCCCACCTACATCCCCTAGTGCCTGTGACTTGATGCCTAACCAAATCCTCCCAAGCCTTCAAGACTCACCTTAATTGCTGCCTTTCTGTGAAAGGGAGGGATCATATATCCAGTACATGTGGATTTGCCTTCCTCTTAATACTTACTGAAACGATTATGTATATCATATAAACAAATAAAGCTAGGTTCAACTCTACCACTTTCTAGCAGTATGATCTTGAGAAAGGAACTTTAATATCTCTGATCATCACTTTCCTTTTTTTGTAATAAATGGTAGTTGAAAGCATGAACGCTGATGGCTCTGGCAGAGTTCTGAATCACATAATTTTCCAATCTGCTGGCCAGCTACTGAGAAGCCCTCAATTTTTGTAAAACCCAATTCGTCCACTCTTGTCTTTGAGAACACAAGCCAAATGAATGTTAATCTCCCCAAGAAGAACCATATCCTCCTGCTGCCCAACACCCTTAATTACTACATACACTCAGACTATGGATCAATGGTGGTATCACCCACAGTCCCAACAGTGCAGCTGCATTCTGGGATGACTGTGCCTGGGTCACCATAATTTCAAGGCACAGCTGCTGTATCTCTTCACCTGAAAGAGAAGAAAGGAAAAGAATATCTAACCATAGCCGCTTCTCTGACTCATTTTCAGGCTTCAGTGTCTCGAAACAAAGCATCCGCTTGTGTGACTTCTACAGGTAATAGAACTTCAGTAAACAACAGGTATTTAAAGAGATCTTTTAGTTATGGGGCAAAAGAATGTACCCACTGGCATCACAGTCCCAAGTCTTGCAACTGGCAAGGGCCTTGAACTAGCTAGGGAAATTTCTCTTATGATATCCAGAGAAAACTAAACACTCCAATACTCTAAAAAATTTGAGAAAATTTTAGCCAAAAATCTCCTTGTCTCTGTTTTTCCCTCCTTCCAACCTTGCATTCAGCACATAGAGAAATCTGCATAGGTCTGGAAGGACTTAAAGATGTAGCCACATTCTCTAGCGATCGAGTCTTCTTAATAGTCTGATCCCCATCAGCAGATGTAATTTTCCCAACCAGACCTTTTCTTTTTTCTAAGGATTTTTACTAAAACATAAACACTTTCAATACAGCACACAAAAGCAGGGAAGGGGCAGGGGAACATATTTTTTAAAGGAAATTTCTGCAAACACAGTATGATGACATGATGACATCATATCTTACACAGAGATTAGGATCAAATGAAAGCATTTAAGTGAAAAATTGTGTACAGTCAAAATCATCTTTGATTATCTCTTAGATTGCACATCAATGATGGTATACAAATCTTTCCGTATATCATATGTAGGTAAGCACTCTACTGTAAATAACAGAGCACTCATGCCAAACACACCCACACACAATTTTACAGCACTGTTAAAAACTGTTCTTCCTCCCTCTTTTTTTTTGGGAGGAGGGGATGTGGCAAGTACATGAAATTAAATTTGCATATGCCAACTCCATAAAAGAGGCTGCTGTGGATGAACTGGAGATATGCAGGTATGCATTCCCTTTGCCTCTCACCACAAAGTATCTGTAGTAAATAAAACAGTGGCCCCCAAAGATGTCTGCATCCTAATTCCCGGAACTTGTGAATATGTTACCTTGCACAGCAAAGGAACTTTGCAGATGTGGTTAAGGTTAAGGACCTTGAGATAGGAAGGTTATTCTGGATTATTCAAATGGACCCATTAATCACATGAATCCTTAAACATGGAAAACCTTTCCCAGTTGCAGAGAGCCAGAAAGATGACAGCATGAGAAGGCCCCAGCCCTCCATTGCTGGCTTTGAAGAAGGAGAAAGGGGGTCACAAGCCAAGGAATGTGGGTAGCCTCTAGAAGCTGGAAAAGGAAAGGAAATAGATTCTCCCTGTCTTAGTCTGTTTGGACTAGGTATAACAAAACACCACAATCTGGGTGGTTTATAAACAACAGAAATTTATTTCTCACAGTTCTGGTGGCTGGAAGTCCAAGATCAGAGTGCCAGCACGGTTGGGCTCTGGTGAGTAGCCTTTTTCATGTTGTAGACTGCTGACTTCTTGCTGTGTCTTCACATTGTTGGAAGGCGCTAGGGAGCTCTTTGGATCTCTATTATAAGGGTACTAATTCCACTCAAGAGGGCTCCACTCTCATGACCTGATCACCTCCCAAAGGCCCTACGTCCTAATACCATCACACAGGGGTTAGGATTTCAATATATGAATTTGGGAGGGATGCAAACATTCAGACCATAGCACTCCCCTAGGGCATCCAGAAAGGAATGCTGCTCTATCCATACCTTGACCTTAGCCCAGTGAGAACCACATTGGACTTCTGACCTACAGAACTATAAGATAACACAGTTGTGTCGTTTCAAGCCACTAAGTCTATGGTAATTTGTTAGAGTAGCAATAGAAAATGAAGATACTATCCCATAGGGTACTTCTTTGAAACCTAGGGCTCTGGAAATGCAGTTTGATAACCATCAAAGCAGGCTTTCTGGGACCTGAACCACACAGCCGGCACTATGCACATCTCAGTCAAGTAGTATTTTGATGAATGCACCGGGTCTGTGTCCTCAGCCCTCCTTCTCCTCACCCTCAGCTATTTACAAAGTGACTCAGTGAAAGTAACCCACCTGTCCCATCCAAGAAGATAAACCTCAAGATCCCAAAAGTCTATCTAGTCACTACCAATTGTGACACATAATCTATTTTTCTACTCATGTCACATCCTAAAAGTAGAGTCTGAAGACCTAAAAACACTTGGTATTTACCAAAGTTTAGCCTCATAAGTGGAGAGAGGAGTGCAGCCCAGTTCACAGGAGGATATTGGTAGTTTTGTCCAACAGTAGCTATGGGTTTCATCACTACTTTGAGAAGGGAAGGAGATACAGATTCAGGACCTGCAATAGAAAGGAACAAAATAATCAAACACTTCTATAGCATCATGAAAGTGGAAAAGGCCAACCTTCCCTCCTAGTTCTTCTAGTTTCAAAGGATTTGGTCTCACATCTTCAATTGTGGTCAATCCTTCAATTTTGTGCTCTTAATCTCAACCTCATTTGCTACAAAACCTTGCTCCTTCTGTTCTTCTCTCTCTTATTTCCCTCTTGTCTAGACAGGTATATTCCACACTGCTACTTAGCTGTCTTCCATACTCTCTTGTGTCTTATCACCCAGCTTCCTAAAAGGAGTAACTTACTCTGCATTATTGCCTCATCCCTTATTCACTTCTCCATCCACTTCCAGAAGAGGAGACTATTACTGTCTATTCAGGTACATTCCTTTCTAAGAACTATGTTACCTTCAGTCCTTGGCCCTAAATGGTCATGTTCTGTATCATGTAATTTGCTACTTCTACTCCTCAGCCTGTGCCACAGCTAACTGCTCCAGACATGAGCTCCTCAAGTAACAGCCATTCCATAGGTTAACCAGCTAAGACATAGTACCGTGACTTTAATAGTATATCCTTTTTTTCTCAGGTGGGGGTAACTTGAAAGTAAACAAATGAGACAGTGGAGCAGTTACGAGTGGACCCATAAGGTGCAGTCAGGGTTGGGGTAGCCATTAAAGGTCATACAAAAGTGAACTTACAAGGAGGTCAGAACTGATGTATAAAAAAAGAGAAGACCAAGAAGGAGAAGCAAAAGCAGCAGGATCAACATAAGCAGCAGAAGGGAAATCAGCATCAGCAGAAAAGGCAGCAGAATCAGCAGACGCTGACAAAAGGGGAAGTGGAGGCGAGGGCAGAGCCAGCGAAAGGAGAAGCACGGGGAAAAGGAGAAGCACAGGCAGAAAAGGCAGCGGAAGCAGCAGACTGACAAAAGGGGAAGCGGAGGCGAGGGCAGAGCTGGCAAAAGGAGAAAACACTTGCAGAAAGGAGAAGCACAGGGAAAAGGAGAAGCACAGGCAGAAAAGGCAGCGGAAGCAGCAGACTGACAAAAGGGGAAGCAGAGGCGAGGGCAGAGCCAGCGAAAGGAGAAAACACTTACAGAAAGGAGAAGCACGGGGAAAAGGAGAAGCACAGGCAGAAAAGGCAGCGGAAGCAGCAGACACTGACAAAGGGGGAAGCGGAGGCGAGGGCAGAGCCAGGGAAAGGAGAAAACAGCCACAGAAGGGAGAAGCACAGGGAAAAGGAGAAGCACGGGGAAAAGGAGAAGCACGGGGAAAAGGAGACGCACAGGGAAAAGGAGAAGCACAGGCAGAAAAGGCAGCGGAAGCAGCAGACACTGACAAAGGGGGAAGCGGAGGCGAGGGCAGAGCCAGCGAAAGGAGAAAACACTTACAGAAAGGAGAAGCACGGGGAAAAGGAGAAGCACAGGGAAAAGGAGAAGCACAAGCAGAAAAGGCAGCGGAAGCAGCAGACTGACAAAAGGGGAAGCGGAGGCGAGGGCAGAGCCAGCGAAAGGAGAAAACAGCCACAGAAGGGAGAAGCACAGGAAAAGGGAGAAGCACAGGAAAAAGGAGAAGCAGAGGCAGAAAAAGCAGCAGAACCAGCAGACACTAAAAAAGGGAGAAGCAGAGGTGAGGGCAAAGTCAGCAAAAGGAAAAAAACGCTGCAGAAAGGAGAAGCATGAGCAAAAGGGAGAAGCATAGGGAAAAGAAGCAGCACAGGAAAGAGGAGAAGCAGAGGCAGAAAAAGCAGCAGAATCAGCAGACAGTAAGGAATAAAAGAAGGAAGCAGAAGTGAAGGCAGAGCTGGCAAAAGAAAAAACAGGTACAGAAAGGAGAAACACAGGAAAGAGGAGGAGAAGCAGAGACAAAATCAGCAGAAAAAGTAGCGGAATCAGCAGACACTGAAAAAAAGGGAGAAGCAGAAACAGGAGCAGAGTCAGTAAAAGAAAAAACAGCTACAGAAAGCAGGAGCATAGGAAAAAGGAGAAGCAAAGGCAGAATCAGCAGGAAAAGCAGCAGAATTAGTAAAAGTTAAAAAACAGGAGGAAGCAGAGGCAGAGTCAACAAAAGGAAAAAGTTGAGGAAAGGAGAAGCATAGGGAAAAGGAGAAACATATAAAAATGGGCCAAGAACTTGAACAGACATTTCTCCAAAGATGATATACAGATGGCCAACAAGGACATGAAAAGATGCTCAACATCACCAGTCATCAGAGAAATGCAAATCAAAACCACAGTGAGATACCACCTCACGCCCATCAGGATGGCTACCACAGAAAAACAAAGAAAAGGAAAATAAATAACAAATGTTGGCGAGGACATGGAGAAATCTGAACATTGTTCCACTGTTGGTAGGACTGTAAAATGGTAGAACCACTACAGAAAACAGTACGATGGCTCCTCAAAAAATTAAAAATATTTTTTGTGGCCCAGTGGCGTAGCGGTTAAGTTCACGCATTCCGCTTCAGCAGCCTGGAGTTCACCAGTTTGGATCCTGGGTCTGGACCTACTCACCGCTCATCAGCCACGCTGAGGCAGTATCTCACATAGAAGAGCTACAACTCTACAACTGTGATATACAACTATGTACTGGGGCTTTGGGGAGAAAAAAAAAAAAGAGGAAGATTGGCAACAGATGTTAGCGTAGGGCCAATCTTTCTCAAAAAAAAAAAAAAATTAAAAATAGAACTACCATATGCCCTGGAAATCCCACTTCTGGGTCCAAAAGAATTGAAAGCAGAGTCTCAAAGAGATATTTGTACACTCATGTTCACAGAAGCACTATTCACAATAGCCAAAAGGTGGAAGTAACCCAAATATCCACTGATGGCTAAATGGATAAACAAAATGTGGTATATACATACAGTGGAATAGTATTCAGCCTTAAAAAGAAAAGAAATCCTGTCATATGCTGCAACATGGAGGAACCTTGAGGACAGTATACTAAGTGAAATAAGCCAGTCATAACAAGACAAACAACTGTATGATTCCACTTATATCAGGCATCTAAAGTAGTCAAATTTATAGAAAGAGAAAGTAAAATTCTCTTCATAGTATACAAAGTAGAGGGTGGGGGAGGGGGAAAGAGTAGGTATTGTTTAATGGGTATAGAGATTCAGCTTTGCAAGATGAAAAAGTTCTACAGGTTGATTTCACAATGATGTGACTATACCTAACACTACTGAACTGTACAATGAAAAATGGTTAAGAAGGTAAATTTTATGTTATTGGTTTTTTACCACAATAAAAAAAAGGAGAGACTTCCAGTTTCCGGTTCTGCATGTAAGGAGCTTGGAAGTTGCCACTCTGTCCTAACAACAAGTAAAAAGCAGAACAAACTGAAAAATCAACAACTCGTCTTAGATCCATGAGAGAGGGAAGGACACAGGGCAACCTGCTGCCCCCAGTATTGGAGAGACACATAGACGAACACAGGGAGTCACGGATTACCGGAGCAGAGATTCATGAGCAGAAACCACCACAGGAACCAGTGCTGGAGTAGGAAAACCTGGACTGTAATTGACAAAATGCTGAAGGTTCAGTGTGGACAACCCTATGCCCACATATTTGATAACCTAGATGAAATGAATGAATTTTCTGAAAGACACAAACTGCCAAAACTCATACAAGAAGAAATGGACAACCTGAGTAGACCTATGTCCATTTAAAAATTGAATCAATAATTGATAACCTTCCAAAACAGATAGCTCCAGGCCCAGATGGGTTCACTCATGAAATCTACCAAACATTTAAGGAAGAAATTACACCAATTCTCTATAATCTTTCAGAAGACAAAAGCAGAGGAAATGCTTCCTAACTCATTCTATGAGGACAGCATTACCCTAATACCAAAACCAGACAAAGACATTACAAGAAAACTATAAACCAATATCTCTCCCATGAAATTGATGCAAAAATCCTCAAAAAATATTAGCAAGTAGAATCCAACAATACACAAAAAGGATTAGACATGATGACCAAGTGGGATTTATCCTAGGTATGCAAGACTGGTTCAAAATTCAAAAATCAATTCATGTAATCCATCATATCAATAAGCTAAAGAAGAAAAATGACATGAATACACCAGTAGATGCAGAAAAAGCATTTGACAAAATCCAATACCCATTCATGATAAAAACTTAGTAAACTAAGAATAGAAGGGAACTTCCTCGACTTGATAAAGAATATCTACAAAAACTCTACAGCTAACATCATATTTAATGGTGAGAAATTAGAAGCTTTCTCACTAAGATCAGGAAAAGGCAGGGACGTCTCCTCTCACCATTCCTTTTCAATATTATATTGGAAGTCCCAGCTAATGCAAAAAGACAAGAAAAGGAAATAAAAGGCATAATGATTGGGAAAGAAGATGGAAATAACTAAAATCAGAAATGAAAGAGGGAACATTTCAACTGACTTTACAGAAATAAAAAAGATTATAAGAGAAAACTATTAAAAATTGTGTGCCAATAAATTAGATAATCTAGATGAAATTTAAAAATTCCTAGAAACACACAAATTACCAAAACTGGCTCAAGAATAAATAGAAAATATGAACAGACCTATAACAAGCAAAGAGATTGAATCAGTAATCAAAAACCTCCCAACAAAGAAAAGTCCAGGACCAGATGGTTTTACTGGTAAATTCTATCAAACATTTAAGGAAAAATTAACATCAATCCTTCCTAATTTCTTCCAAAAAACAGAAAAGGAAGGAAAAACAAAACTCATTCTATGAGACCAGCATTATCCTGATATCAAAGCCAATGACACCACAATAAAAGAAAACTACAGATCAATATTTGTTATGAATATAGATGTAAAAATTCTCAACAAAACACTAGCAAACTCAATCCAATGGCATATTAAAAGGATTATACATGATAACTATGAAGGATTTATCCCACAAATGCAAGTGTCATTCAACATAAGAAAATCAATGTAATACACCACATTAATAAAATGAATGGGGAAAAAACACATAATTATCTCAATTGACACAGAAAGCTTTTGCTAAAATCCAACACCCTTTCATGATAAAAATATTTAAAAAATTAGGAATAGAATGACGTTATCTAAACATGATAAAGGGCATTTGTGAAAAACCCACAGCTAACATCATACTCAATGGTGAAAGCTTTTCCTCTACAATCAGGAACAAACCAAGGATGTCCACCTTCACCACTTTGTATTGGATGTTCTAGCCAGAGCCATTACACAAGAAAAAGAAACAAAAGGCATCCAGATTTAAAAAGAAGAAGTAAAACTAACTATTTGCTGATGACATGATCCTACACACAGAAAAACAGAATTCAATAAAGTTGTAAAGTATAAGATCAACCCGCAAAAATCAGTTGTATTTCTATATTCCATCAATGAATGCTCTAAAAAGGAAATTAAGAAACAAGTCCACTTGCAATAGCACCCAAAACAATAAAATACCTGGGAATAAATTTAACCAATGTGAAAGACACATACACTGAAAAGCACAAATCATTGCTGAAAGAAATTAAAGAAGATCTAAATTAATGGAAAGATATCTCATGTTCACAGATTGGAATACTTAATATTGTTAAGATGACAATATTACCCAAAGCCATCTATAGATTCAACACAATCCCTATCAAAATTTCAACAGCCTTATTTGCAGAAATGGAAAAGCCAATTCTCATATTCATAGGGAATTGCAAGAGGCCACAAATAGCCAACACAATCTTGAAAAAGAAAAATTGGGATGACTCACACATACCAATTTCAAAACTTACTACCAGAGCAACAGTAATCAAAACAGTGTGGTATTGGCATCTACAAGGATCGACATATAAACAAACGGAATAGAATTGAGAGGCCAGCAATAAACCCATACATTTATGGCCAATTGATTTTTGACAAGGATGCTAAGGTAATTCAATGGGAAAAGAATGGTATCTTCAACAAATGGTGCTGGGACAACTCAATACCCACATGCAAATAATGAAGCAGGACCCCTACCTAACACCATATACATAAATTAACTCAAAATGGATCAACAACTTAAATTTAAGAATTAAATCATAAAACTCTTAGAAGAGAACATAGGGGTAAATCTTCACAACCTTTGATTTGGCAATGAATTCTTAGATATGATACCAAAAATATGAGCAACAAAAGGAAAAAGAGATAAGTTGGACATTGTAAAAGTTAAAAACTTTTATGAAAAGGATATTATCAAGAAAGTAAAAATACAACCTATAGAATGCAAGAAAATATTCGCAAATTGTATATCTGATAACGGTCTAGCATCCAGAATATACAGAGAACTCTTATAACTCAATAACAAAAAGATAATCTAATTTTTAAAATGAGCAAAGGACTTAAACGGATAATTCTCCAAAGAAGATATACTACAAATGGCCAAGTACTTAAAAAGATGGCAAACACCATTAGTCATTAGGAAATGCAAATAAAAACCAAATGAGATATTACTTCACATCAATAGGATGGCAATAATAATAAAAAAGAACAAGTCCTTTTTTAAGGATGTGGGGAAACTGGAACCCTCATACATCACTGGTAGGAATGTAAAACGGTGCAGCCACTGTGGAAAAACAGTTTGGTAGTTTCTCAAAATTTAAACAGAATTACTACATGACCTAGCAATTTCCCTCCTAGATATATGCCCAAAAGAACTGAAAACAGGTGTTCAAAAACTTATACAGAAATAAATCTTCATAACAGCACCACTGATAATAGCCAAAAGGTGGAAACAACCCAAATGTCCATCAACTGATGAATGGATAAATAAAATGTTGTATATCTATACAATGGAATAGTATTTGGTCATAAAAATGAATGAAATACTGATACTTGCTACAACAGGGATAAACTTTGAACACATTATGCTAAGCGAAAGAAGCCAATCACAAAGGGTCACATATTGTATGATTCCATTTAAATGAAATATACAGAATAGGCAAATCCACAGAGAGAAAGCAGATTATTGGTTGCTAGAGGCTGGGAGAAATGAGGAATGGGGAGCAATTGCTCACTGGGTGCAAGGTTTCCTTTTGGGGTGATGAAAATGTTCCAGAACCAGATAATGGTGATGGTTGCACAACATTGTGAATGTACTAAATGCCACTGAATTGTACACTCTAAAATGGTTAAAATGGTAAATTTTATGTTATGTGTATTTCATCACAATAATAAAGAAAAGCACAAGAAGCATAGAAAGAGAAGAAGCAATATCTGGAGAGAAAAACAGAATTCATGAGAGAGACCGATATTATGCAGCTCCTGAAAGACAGACAGAGAGAGGGGCCGGCCCCGTGGCTTAGCAGTTAAGTGTGTGCGCTCTGCCACTGGCGGCCCGGGTACGGATCCTGGGCGCACACCAATGCACCACTTGTCCGGCCATGCTGAGGCCGCGTCCCACATACAGCAACTAGAAGGATGTGCAACTGTAACATACAACTATCTACTGGGGCTTTGGGGGAAAAAAAAAAAAAAGGAGGAAGATTGGCAATAGATGTTAGCTCAGAGCCGGTCTTCCTTAGCAAAAAGAGGAAGATTTGCATGGATGTTAGCTCAGGGCTGATCTTCCTCACAAAAGAAAAAAAGATAGAGAGAAAGAGCAAGATAAAGTCTTGGTGCCTAGTATCTTTCAGTTCCTAGTACTCTCAAGGGCTGGAAGTACAGTTTCTGCCCTGAGATTCCTGGGAATCCTAGGAATCCCTGCAATAAATTATCTTTACTTTTGAGTCAGTTGAAGTGAGGCAACTGACTTCTTAACAAAAAGCACCCTAACATAATTACTATCTAGCTATTGGCCCTATCACTCCACTTATACTGCCTTTGCTAAGATTTCTAATTGCTATCTAAATGCCACATTCAAAGGGATTTTTTCAGTCTTTCTTTCCATACTTTTCCATCTAAAACTGTATCATGCCCTCATTCTTGAAATAAATGCTTCCCTAAACTGTTTTTCCTCTGCTTTTCACTCCTCGAGCTGATTTACTCTTAGTTTCACATACTACTTACATGTTGATGACTAGTAACTCCTAATCCCAGCCTTCCTCTGATGTTTTCGACTCTTATCTCCAACTAGAGGTATCTCAAAAATCAGCGTGTTTTCTTCGCTAGCCACAACTAACCTACCTCCTTACCTTTGCCTCCGCCACCTTGAGAAGGTAAAAGGAGCAGGGTGCCTTCCAGCGATATCTCTCTCCCCTCCAACAAACACTCTTGCTTTTTGAAAATGTTAAAAGCTCAACACACTTGCCACTCCTCTATGCTGTGTTACCAGTAACTGAAGCTCTATTTCTATTTTCTCTTGAGATATAATACTAGGAGTGCAGGAAATATTACCAAGGAGTTAACCATTGCTGTTACAAGTTGAAGAATTTCTGACCAAAAAAGTAAATAAATTCATACACACATTCATTCATTCAACCATTAATTGAATATCTACTAGGTACCAGGCACTGTTCCAGACAGTGGTGACAGTGTTGAGCAAGACAGAAAAGTCACTATGCTCATGGAGCTTATGTTCTAGAGAGAGGACAAAGAGACAAGAAAAAATCAGGTGAGATAAATTTTTTTTTTTTTTCTTTTTTGTCTTCTCCAAGAGAATTTCTCCAGGTCCTCATCCAGGTAAGCACCTGGTCCTGACAGAGTAAAACATCTCTGTCACTTTCTAGGTGCAGACCACCATGCGTGAGAACCTGTCCACAATTGAAGGGAATTTTGCCAATATTGATGAACAGATGAAGAAGCTGGGAAAGTGAGCACCTTTGGGAGATGAAGAATGGGGGTAATCCTTACCCCTCTGAACTCTGTTAACAGCTTACATAGGGTCTCCCCTTAATTATAACTCTCACATCCCCACCCCATTTGACACTGGGGGCAAGGGGTTCTTCTTGCATGTGGGGTGTACACCCCTCCTCTGATGAATAGAGTGGTAGCTGGGGGATATTAGATGGTGGTCTCCCCTCACAGGCCCTGGGGATGATGTGGGCCCAGCCACCTGCCAGCTCATGTCCAGTACTGCTTTGCCTGGTGTGGGGAAGGACTGGGTCCTGTCCTCCAGCACAGCTTCTGTGGCTGATTGTAACTGTACAACTGTTTCTGACCATTAAATGCTGTTGTACTCTGTGTGGCCTCTGCTGTGTTTCCTGGGGAAGAGGCAGCACTGAGACATCCACAGCGTAATAGGCAGCCTAAGCCACTCGCGACTACAAGAGGATTGAAATTGTAACCTGTTCTTATCAAAGAACTAAGGAAAAAATGAGTACAGAGTCAGAGCCAGAGTTTCAAAATATTCTCATCTGTTAAATTAAGAGTGTCTCCCATAGAAAAGCAGTGGAGGCCCCACAGGGCAAGTACAAAACAGAATTAAAACTCCCAAGGGTCGTGTCTTTACAAAAGAAAAGGCAGGAGGCAGCCCCTGGACAGCTGGTCATGCTGGCCGCTCCGGTTGGACCGCGTTGCATAATCCTCAGTCGCATCATCACAACGTCTCTGAGCGTTCTGACGGGGGGCGAAGGGGCAGTGTAGTGTGTCCGGGAGGAGAGGCCCAGCAGGCTCCTTTGCCCCCTTCCCCCTTTTTATATTCCGGAGGAAAGTAGAGGGACGCTGGCTACACCTTGAAATGAGGCTATGTGTTTCAAACCTGGGGACAGGGGTAAGAGGGGATGTGTGCTTTGAGCAACCTGAGCCAGAGGCAGAGGGGCGTTGGAGGGGTGAGGGAGGATGCATGATGCTTATTGCTTTGTACCTTTCACTGGGAAGGAGGGCAGCAGCCAACAGTAGCTCACAGGTTTGTAAACTGAGCCTGCTGGCTTCAAGAAGGGAGGCAATGAAGTCGAATTAAATATAAAAGAGTCATTTGTGCAAAAATAACTTAAAGAAATAAAAGACCTGGGGAAGGGGGTGTTCCCCTTAGCCTGGTGGGGAGAGGGCCATATACCACACCCCCCAGGCCTTTTCAGTGACATGGCTTTCGGGGGGAGGAGGTGAGCTTCCCTAGCCCCTGCAATGGCTCAGGATGGGATTGTGGGGGAGGGGGTTGCATTTGTGCTCTGAGTGGGGAGTAGTGCCCCCACCCTCTGTCCACAGGTGCAGGTGGCTGGCAGGGGCTCCCAAGGCTCAGCACCCAGCTCTCCCCAGTCAGGGTCAGATCCAGCTCCAGGGATGGCTGCTATGGGGCCAGTTTCCTCCTCTTGTTTTTGGCAGGACGGCCAGGGCGGGCCCGGGGAGGCAGAGGGACAGCCGCGCGGCTTGTGGGGCTGGGGTCCAAGGTAACGTCCTGGCAGGTGCTACTGCTGTCCCGTGTAGGGTTGTATTTTCTCCTCCGGCCACGACGAGACTTTCTGACTACCCCCGGGGGCACCTTAAGGTCCTCAGAATGGGGCCTGGGAGGGGATGGATCCTTGGGCTCAGCACCCCCTTCAGCCAGCTCCCCATTATGCTGCCAATGGTGGGTCCTTCTTGGGGACCGTTCCATTTGTCCATTGAAGCCACCACGTGCCCCCCACTTGAGGGCCAGTCGGCCAGGCTCCCGCCGGCTGCCAGGCTCTCGGCCCCAGCCTGGCCTGGCCTCACCATTAATGCCCCGAAGTCCCCCTCCTCCCCTCCGCCCCGCTTCCCTGACCCCCTCCCAGTGAGCAGCTCAGTGACTGGGGGGTCGGGAGAACAGTGGGGTGGGGCTAACGCACTGAGGGGAGGCCGGGCAGGCTCCGATTCAAGGGCTGAGGTGGGGCTCTCAGGGGCCAGACAGGGGGCTTCTGGCTGCTCTGGAGGGATCTGGAGACTCTGTAGCAGGCAGGCTAGGGGACTAGAAGCCTCTGAGAGGGGTGGAGGAGCTCCTCCCCCAGAGAGGAGCTGCAGCCCCAACTGGCCAGAGAGAAGAGGGCCAGGAGGCTGCAACAGGCTGGGGAGGGTTCCAGGGCTGGTCAGCAAAGACAGGTCACCCCGTAGGCTGGCACTCAGCAGAGGGCTAAGGAGTTGAGGGGGTCTCCCTGAGTTGGAGGGGGCCTTGCCCAGAGAGGCGGCCCCCGGGTCAGTAGTTGCCGTGGTGACACTGGAGGTAGGTGGTCCAGGCTGGGGGGCACTCAGGACACAGGGCTGGGGGGGCGTCCCAGAGGGGGGATCCAGGCTGGCAGCCAGCAGCACAGAATTTAAAGCTATGAGGGTAGGGGGGGCTGAAAGGGGGGGGAACAGTAGGGGGGGCAGATCTCCCAAACCTGAATATGCCTCCCCACTTGGACCCCCAGCTCCCTCTGCAGATCCCTCCCCATCCCCAGCTGTGGGGCCCAGGGCCAACAGGGGCAGGAAAGAGGCCAGGAGGTTGCTAGGAGGTGCAGAAGGGGGTGGAAGAAGGTCTGAGGGGGGTGGCGGAAGCAGGGAAGCCACCAAGAGCGAAGGCCCTTCGGGCTCGCCTGGGGCGAGGGGAGGGCCAGGTCCCCCTGGTGGGAGTAGCAAGGGCTCAGGGGGAGGTTGTCCCCCTCCCCCCAGCCAGCACACCAAATAAACTGTGGCTGAGCAATGGAGAAGGTGGAGGCATATTACTTATGCTGTGATAAGAATTAACTGGTTGGCTATTTGCATAACTATACTGATTACACACATACAGCAACTGTCCCTACACAACGTTGGCTGCAAATTGGAGTCTTTGATTTTACAAAAATAAAACCACAAAAATTAAGCTGCTTTTCTGGGGTCCTTTTGGCTCACGATTCACAGAAATGGCCTGATGAACTGGCAGACAGTATAGTAAATATCTGTGCACAGAATTACTTTTCTCTATTAACGACATGAATCCAATTCTTTATTGGAAATCATTAATTCATAAGCAAATTCCTATTAAAGTTTTTTTCGCACATCAAGTGTTTTCAAAATTACTTAAAATTTTATTCCACATCCTTCTGTAGAATTCACTACAGAAATTTTGCAGTTTCTAGAGGATCTAGAGAATCAGGAAAGACATTCAACCTGTCCTCGACTACCATGACCCAGTGTGAAATATGACCATTTTCCAGATGTTTTATTGCTTAAGACAACGAGCACTCCCTTGACAGGACAACAGAACTTTCACCAATAACTACCCTTACCATACACATTACACGTTGCTTCTATACTCTTTAGAGCTGACCTGATATACAAGCAAGTGTCAGAAACAAGGAGAACTTGCAAAATGGAGCATAGGGTTGAAAATCAAGTAAGTGCTGTAATGCAATAAATCTTCCTCTTTTCAAAGGGCAGAGACTCAGTACTGAGTAGCCAAACTAGAGTCACACAACATTTTCCACTATATTTAGAGAACTAATTCTGACACTAACTGGAATGAAAGGAATTACAGTAACTGTTAGGAATGGAGAAAATACGTGGCAGTTCCACACATTTGCAGGGAGGTATGGAAAGAGAGGGAGTCCCGAAACAGGAGAACAGAGGCACATGGTTCCTTCCCCAGAGATCTTTAGCACTGGACACAAGAATCCAAATCTAAGCAACAGGAATGGTCAGCTCCCTTATTACAGTGCTTTATCTTTCAAACAAGTGCCTTAGATAAAAGGAAATGCTGGAATGCTTTATAGACAATGGATTTGGAACTGAGAAGTCCTAAAGTACTTGTTAAAAGGATCCAGATGTTTTAAAATCCGGATACAAAGTTGCTTTAAATCTCTCATCCACTTGACAGCCTCAAAGAACCCTGATATAAATGGCATATCCGAACATAATGCATTACAACAGGACCCATTATCACACATACTTTGGCTACACAGAGGATCAGATCTCAATGCCACAAAGCACACATGTAATCCCTACAGTAAAAGTCTGGTAACAAGTAGGCTAACAGCTGGTGGTGTGTATATTCCCCATCACCAGCCTGTCGCTTGTGTAGTGTGCATATGTCGTTATTTTCTCCATTTTCAGCATTGTTTAGAAGCAACTTAGCCTAGAATTATCCAGTATGTGTGTGTCTGTGTGTATATATATATATATATATATACACACAGACACACACAAACACACATGTACGTATATATACGCTTAAAGCTGTAGATCAACAAATACTTGAAAACTATCACATGCCAAGTACTCTGTTCTAAGCATTTAGGATAAAACACAGATGTTTTTCCTGCCCTTGAGGAAATTACAGTCTAATGGGAAAGACGGACTTTATACAGAGAATCATAAATAACTGAGCAAATAATTATACTATGTAAAGTAATATGAAAAACATATATAAGTACCACAGAAGAAATCTAAACTAATCGGGAACATTGAGGAATCCTCCCTCTTCCCCCACTGAGGAAAGGATGTTTAAACCAAGATGGAAAGGATGAGTATGATTTTTCTAGACAAATTCCTTCGAAAACACAGGTAGAGGTCATTGCAGCATGTTATATTTGTGGGGACTAAGAGATGCCTAGCCTCCTGCCAGAAAGTGCTCAGATGGTCACTGAAAACAGCTGATGATTCTGATATGTCAGTCAGATATTAAGAGGTGGTAGGATGTTCTGTCTTAAGACCAAGTATTTCAACAACATTCAGAGTTATCAGAAACAAACACATCCCTGGGCCCCTTAGTACCAAGAAGGCTGCCATGCAGGGTGGCTGCCCAGGGGAGATCAGGACCTGAGAGAGAAAGGCAGCTTTAGCTGGGCTGTGGCCCAGTGGGGACAGGAGATTGGTTACATATGGAGGGACTCAACAAATGAGCAAATATATTGAGAACAATGGGAGCCAGGTTTCTTACTGTCAGAAAAGAAAGTTACAAACACGAAAAAAGGGAAAGGTAGAATGAATCCTGTGGAATCTTTGAACTGGAATTGGAGATATTGGTGTGAACTTGTGGTTTTCAATATAGATAGCTAGATCTAGAAATACAGACGTGAAAGAGAGAGAGTGTGTGTGAGTGTGAGTGTGTGTATGTGTGTGTGTGTGTGTATTTCCTAAATCTATCCACTGAAAGGGTCTGTGAGCAGTGATTACCCCAGCAGCAACGAGAGAATATGTACCAAGATCTTAGCTTCTAAATACCATTCTCCACTAAAAGGAACCTGAGCTACCTGGCTATTATAGGGCTGAGGATAGTACAAGATGAGCCTAGAACATCTTTTTGTGCCACAAAGTAAGGAAGTACTCGAAGAATGATGGGGTTATGTCAAAAGCACACAAGAGCCAACTTAAAGAGGCTCTTACTGATCTAATCTGGAACAATTTGAGGATCAAAATAATGAATAATTTAATAATGTGATTAAATAAAATAGGAATTTAGGAGTCCATATGGAAGGAAGGAAGGAAGCAAGGCAGGCAGGCAGGAAGGCAGGCAGGAAGGAAGGCAGGCAGGAAGGAAGGAAGGAAGGCAGGCAGGAAGGAAGGCAGGCAGGAAGGAAGAAAGGAGGCAGCTCTTCCTTACAGTAGAATGCCTACTAAAGAGCGTAAATGGAATAAGGGAATGTTAAGAATCATCTTTTGGCAATGATCATAGTAATTAATTCAGGCAAGAAAGCATTAATGGATACTAAAACTAATGGGTGAAAGTTGGATGAAAAATGGGATATTCATAAAGTCTCAAAATATCTCCACACAAAATATTTATTAATGATAAATGGAAAAGAGAAAGTTTATAGCGGAGAATCTGGAAGATGTCACCTTATCCAAGGGATCAAAGTTAACATGACCAGTAGAGGGAGACAGACATCACGTACCCCTTGACAGGATGCGGCGAGGCGAGCAGAGCTCCACTTCTGTGATATTCCTGCCAAAGAGGACTGACCTGACTCATATGAGGAGTATCAGGTAAACCCAAATAGAGGAGCGTTCTATAAAATACCTGGCTTCTAATCTGAAAACATGGTCAAGTCGTGAAAGTCACAGAATGACTGAGGAACTGTTCCAGATTGAAGGAGACTGAAGAGACATGACAAATAAGTGTAGTGTGACATTCTGGATTAAATTCTTTTTCTACTAAAGACGTCATTTGGACTCTCAGTGAAACCTGAACAGGGTCTCTGGGTGAAAGGAATATAGGAGTTCTTTGGCTGTTTTCATTTTTTGTAAGTATGAAATTATTTCAAAGGAAAAAGAAAAAAGGTGCAAATTTTTAAAAAGAAACTGTCTAAAATTTAATTAAAAAAATAACCTCTCAAATAGTAAATACATGCAAAAATGTTCATTCCTTCTGATAATGAAATGCAAATGAAGGCAATCTTAAGGTATCATTTTATACCTGAATGGTTTTTATTGTAGTCATTTGTTTATCTATACGTGGGTTTGCTTTGTAATATCATAACTAGGAAGTGTTTATTATTTATTTTGTTTTCTAAGCACTGTAACATAAAGTGACTCATGAACTCATAATCCTTACAAAACTCTCTAAAGAAGATTCAATTATTTTCTCCACTTTACAGAAGCAACTGAGGCTTAGAGACTTAAGCAGCTTGCCTCAAGTTACAGAGCCACAAGTGGCAGAAATGGGGTATGAACCCTGGAGAACGATGCTGCTTTTAACCGCCATGAATATGCTTTGCATATTCATACAGGGCTGAGGTACCCACATCCGGTACAATCCTTTTGAAGAGCAATGAGGCCATGCCATTCCTATCGTCATCAATTCCTCAGACTCTTGCCTACTAACAAATTGCTGAGACTTTATCCTAAGGAAAGCTATATACAGAAGAGAGAAAGCTATGTGCATAAAGATGTTCTCTATAATGGAAATTTTTTAAATGACCAATAGGGAAATGGTTAAGTTAATTATGATTCATCAACTTGATAGAATATTCCATAGTCATTTAAAAATGATATTATGGAGACATATGGAAAATAGGGAAATGTTTATAATATAATATTAAGTTAAAAAACACAAAGTATATGTATATACTTGGAAATATGTAAAAATTGTGCATAAAAGCAACACATTAAGAATTAAAATTCAGAAATGATAATAGCTGTTAGAGAGTCATGGGATAATTGGTGACATTTTTTCCTTTCAAATACTTTCATGGTGTTTACAACAAAAAAACAGAAATCAAACACTCTCAAAACATATCCTTTTATCAAACGTCTAGAAAGTAACACAGAGATTCTTTTCATACTTTCTCTCAAGCCTCCTTTTGGAGGACATGGGTGGAGATTATGTCCATTTATGTGGAAAGTTGTTATATTTTTAAAAATCACACAACAAAAGGATGTAATTTTTATGATTCAATATGACACATACACACATCTAGAAGGACATATCCTGGAATATTTATTGTAGCTATCTCTAGGTGGTGAGATTATAAAGGATTCTTATTTTCTTCTTTCTGCCATTTTTTAACTGAGCGTTCTACACACGTATTCATTTCTAAGAATATTTTTTGAAAGAAGTATATAGGTAAACTATTGCTAAATTAAAATATTTTAAAATGACACAATCTTGGCAATAAACTCCATAATTTCATCAGAAAAATTGGACAGCTTTCTCACACGCTGTATTCTACATTTAGAGTTCACTAATTCTGTTCCTTTGGCTAGATTCCTCAACAATTATATCTCATGTTAACAGTCCAAAAATGATCAGTGGAGAATATACCTATCTGTACTATATGCACAAGCCCAATTCTTATACACCCAGATCACTGACCAATGAATTCATATCAAGAAGGAAATGCCATTCATAATGACTTTATTACAAGGATTTAAATACACTTTCCTCACATAATACTTCTTACTGTGAACTTTAAAGCCTAATAGAAAAATACAAGCTCAGAAAGTGTTAGTCACATTCCCCCACAATAGAATAAGAAAAATAATCCTATTATGTAGAAATGCCTAAAGTCAGTACCAAAAAAGAAATGATTACTTTTATTAAGTATTTTTAATACATTTTAAATATATTATAAAAGTAGATAAAATCCTGATGAAATCTGAATGTGCTAAGAGTTTGAGAAAAAACAAAGATCAGAAATCAGAAAAAAAGAATAAATGATTAGAAAAGAAGCAAAAATAAGAGTCACAATTTAAAGGCCCTTTAGGGAAAAAATAATTCCATGATAGGAGGAATTAGATTATGAGCAAATTTAAGCCTAGCATAGTCAAGAAATGTCCATAGGAACAGATAATGATGACGATAAAAGCTAAGAAATAATAGATGTGCTAGAAGGAGGCCAGGGCTACTGGGGAAGAAAAGGGAATGTTACATGGTATAGCAAAAACCAGTTATATTCAAAACTATTCACTGAAGTCGAAAAAATAGAAGAAATTTCATCTATTTGGTATGGCTTTAAAATATAGGCCTGTGTGAAGGAGTGGATCCTATGAACACCTTGTATGTTCCATCACATGAGTACTAAAGTGAGTATCCAAAGTGAGAAAAGCCCTAAGCATTAGAAAGCAGATTAATATATTCACTATCTCAAATTTGATTGGCTAAAATTGAGATCATGATGCCCCATCTCATCCTGGCATAAGTGTGGATCAGGTATAACATCACCTTTTTCTTCCTCTTGTGAGTTATTAAACAGCACACAGAGGCAATGAAGCCATGCTCTCCATAAAGTTTTCTTTCTTCTGCCCATGCCAAGCATGATTTTTATTCTCTAAAGCCATTTCTTCCTCAAAAGAGCTCACCAAAGTTGTCATCCTTCCTATCAGCAGCCCCACTGGGCTCTGATGAGTGACATCCAGACATTTAAACTCAAAAGCTGCTTCAGAAGGGAGTTATTAAAATTCAAATGAGCTGGGCATATTGAAGAAGAAAACACTCGTTTGCGTGCACACCTCCGCGTTTGGCCATCCCATTTAGCCCCATAGAGCAGGGTCTGGTTTTGTTTTTGTAAATGGGCTTCCGAGGCGGAGGTCAGCCTCCCACGGCCCCCACTCCTCTGGGGTCATCATTAGTAATGTGTATGGCTGAATAGATTTTCCTCTGAATCTAGTCAGCAAACCTGACAAGAAGGCAGCCCTCTCCCAGAACCTGAAAATGCCAAAAATCTGACTGGTAATATGACATTCTTTAATACTTCATTTATCTGTTTTAAAATAGCTTTCAGCAAGACTGCACAGAATATCACTGAGGCCAGTTCCACCTGATTTTTTGCTTTTAGGGCAGAACATTTCCTGTTGTGTCATGACTGCGTAATCATAAAAATATTACATTTAACCAAAAATTTCCCACAGGATTCAGAGAAAATTCATTTCTGCCAAGAAATATGGCTCTGGGGTGCCAAAATGACATTTTATTTGTTAGAAAAGAAAAAGAATCTATCTTTCATTTGACCTTAAGAATTTTAACTTTATTTCTCATGGAAATCTCTCACATTATCAATACTTAAAAATTTTATAAGATATCAGTGAGCAAATTAACAAAAAATAGAGCAAAAATATATATTCCTAGAATTATTCCGGCCATGGAAATTTTATACGTTCCTTTAGTAAGAATTCAATCTCTTATGAATGAAGATATCTCTATTATAATATCTATTTTAAATAGACTTAATTTATGGCAATGTAAACAATTTACTCCACATTATGTGTCATATATGACATGTTTATATATAAATATATCATGTACAACAATGACATAACCATATATCAATTTTTACTGAGCATATGTAAAAGCAAATCATGCTAATTCACGACCCTAGGATAATAGCACAATTTCTAGAACTCCAAAAACTAAAGGAATTCATCTCCAAACTATGAAAGTAGTGTATAATCTGGAAGCTCTAGGGATTACTGTACCCAGTGGGAAATCAGACAACATGACCTTTAATGTCCCTTTGGATGGTAAGATGTTATTCTTCCACAACCTTCATTAATCAAACCTGCTTCCTCCAAATTTATTCATTTTAGTTTGTTTAAAAATTTTTTTTCCCAAATTGGGATGGTCTGGTAATACAGGCACTGGTTTTGCCCAGACAGACCTAACCAGCCCAAGGAAGAATGAAACTAGAAAATATCAATGAGAGACTATTACATGAATGAAACTGGTTCCTGAGCTATGACAAGTTAGTTCTGATCCATGTTTTTCTTCACAGCACTGAATAGTATGTGTGTATCATTAAAGTGTATTTACTTAATAACTCATAAGGCATTATTCTGGCTCCAGGTAAAAACAAAGGGCATTCCATCTCTGTCTGCAGGTTGCTTGTGCTCTAACATGGGTAGCAGCAACAAAGAATCACAAAGGGACAAATGTTTGCAGAGAAAAAGAACACAAGCTAAAAATAAGACCTAGAACCAGCGATTCCAATGACAGAGGGATCACACAAGGTTCAGGGAGAAGACCGACTTCCAAGTCAGGTCCGAGAATACAAACTGCACCCAGGTGTGTTTTCTCTTTTTCGTTCACATGCCCTTGAAATTGACAAGAAAAGTAACATGTGCTTATACAGATGAAATGGCCAAATGGAGGATTAAGGTCTTCACAGAGCCCCCCAAGGTCAGAGACAGTGATTCCAAGAGACTACACAGTATGGACATTTATGCACCACTTATTGTAGTGGGCTTCCTGGTCATCTCTATTGCAAAGAGGGTCTAGTAGAAGAAAATATTCGCCCCTTCAGATCTGTATTGTTTATTTCTACAGAAGCATGCTTAGGGCACACAAACTTACTTAACATGTAAAAAGAATCATAAAATTCAAGAAATGTGTTCACTTGCCTTTTTTTCCTCCTGTAACAAAGAACCCAATGGCTGCTCTAATAAAACTGCTTTCAGGCAAATAGCTGTAGTCAGTAGGAACTGTGGAGACAGAAAATGATCAAATTAACCAGTGAACTTGGTGGGACTAATGAAGGAAAGATAATGATTTCATGCTGCCATATCAACCTAGAGACAAAGCAGAGATGTTTATGCCATTAATCTCAGCACAATACTCTGTGGCTTCAACTAATTCTATTAGATTAAGTGACTGGCCTTGAAGTAATCACTTGGGCTATGCAAGCAAATCTAAAACGGTGGTAAACCTAGCAGAGGTTGAAAAACCACAGACGATGAAAACTTCACTGAAGTGGTTAAAAAAATCACAGTGTCACATCAATGAGCCTCACTCCAGTGACCTCCTCAGTGTCAGCAAGGAGTGTGCTGGGCATCTAGGCTGAGACCACCATCCTATGGGCTACTTCAGGACACCCTGAATCAGCTATATGAACCATGGAAATACAACAGTCAGTATCAACAGCAGCCAGTCTCTTACTTCATAAAGCAGGGACCTCTAAGTGACCAACATGTGCAAATAACCAGATACGGTTACTGACCTGGAACGGTGAGGCAGCGACATTTATGCTACTTGAGTCCTGGGAGTTTCCTAGATTCTTTTCCTCCCAGTCTCCCATAATTGTTTCATGAGATGGTTTTTACCGTAATAAATGGTTCAATTGGAAAATTCCATCAAAAACAAGTAGCTGTACTTTTCCAGACATACAGTCATTTTGTTCCAAAGAACCTGGTGTAAGATGATTCACTATGACCTGACTTGAGTCTATGTGGGCCAGACCATGTAGTCCATAACAATTAAAAGTCTATGTAAAAAAGCAAAGACTGAAATGAACGTGCTATTTTACCAGGACATTGTGAGAGCACTGACCTTCAAAACTAGCATTACCAAGGGTTTCCAATATGACTAAGTCTTTTTTCCTTTTCCCATTTTAATATGACAGCTTCCAGCTGTCTAAAGTTCTTTATGTTGGGAATGCTGCAGAACAATGTCTTATTTCTCTAACTAAGGAGTGATTGAAAGTGAGGGAAACAGTAATGACAGTGGCCCATGTCCATGGCAATGCTGTTCATAGACCACCTGTGAGAGGATGTATGAAATTAGGTTTTCATGAGGAATATTTGGTACCTAAACCTCACTGGCCTAGGTCCAAGAGAGCCAGTGGGTCAAAATTCTATAAAGAACAAGAAGCAGATATAGGTCCCAGTGCATTACAGTGATGCTTTCCCCAGAAAATCTCCAAGTAGAAACATAAATTAAGCATATGGGAATTGGAAATATTTTTTATTGCTTTTATCAAAAAGCTGGAAATAGAAAAAGCCTTGTTATATTAAGACCTGGGATTTCAATTCCAAGGCCAAGTAGACGTACATCTTTAAATGTACTTACCCCATTATTTTCTTAAAAGCAGGGACGAGAAGAACCCCAGCTATATACGAGGAGACTTTTAATGAAACACGAACATTATACCAACTATGATTACATCTAGCAAAATAAAAAGGACTCTGTTCCAAGCTTCAAGGACCTGGTTCTTAGTTTCTGGATTTGTCACTAAACTAACTGTGTATGTAAGTCATGTAATCTTTCTGAGCCTCAGCTTCTTCATTTGTAAAATATGGGGTTACACCAAATGTCCAAACTGTTCTCTAAGGGAGGCAGCGAGGAAGAGTGAAAAGAGCATGGGTCTTGGAGGCAGACAGATCTGAGTTCAAACCACGAGTCCACCACTTACTGCCACGTGACCCTGGGCAAGTCAGGAAACCTCTCCATAGCCCATTTTCCTCTGGTATAAAATAGGGATGCTAATTCCCACTACTTAGGGTTGTTGTGAAGATTAATACTCTTAACAAAATACATAGCCCCAAGTCAGCAATCTGTGCTTCCAGCTCCAGTGTTCTATGATTCCAGTCTTACCAGAGGTTCTACTTTGATTTGAGGACAAAGTAGATAGATGAAGATGCCCTAGAAGCCAGATAGCATTTGACTGAAGACCAATCATGCCAGACACACTGATGACCTATGGATGAAAATGTAACAGTTCAATGATGGGGCAAGATTGAAACCCTATTCAATTAAAATGCTACTCACAGAAAGTCACTCATCTTTTATGAAGTGGTGGCTTGGCTGGTAACGAGAAGTTTTATGATAAAATGTAATATTATGTGTCTAGTATGCCAAACCTGAGACATAAACGTAATCAACAAGTGTTGCTGAATAAATCAATGAATCAATCAATCATGATAGAAGGTACTAATGGTTGCCTCAGGTTTCACTGAGTCAGATTGGTCGCAAAGGAATTTTCAAAAAATGGGAAAAGAAAATCCAAAAAGTAAAAAGAGGTGATAGTTATTTAAGACTAAACACCTCTAAAAATGGAATGAGATATTATTTTATTCTCTTCCTTAAATAATGTTCTATTACTGCATTATCAATTCATAACAAGTATTTTTTAAATAACAGTTTTCATTTATATATTTTTCTCCCAAATTACAGCAACTTAAGTTTCAGTAGAATTCTTTTTTTGAGAATATTCATATTCATACATGCAAAAGAGAGTTTTTTCTGTTCGGAGATTTATGTTTGCTTTAAAAAGCATGAATTACTAAAACTTCTCTATGTGGTAGGTATTATAATCAGCCATATTTTACAAGAATGAAAACAAGTTTGCTGAGTGAAAAGACTACAATACAAAGTTCTATAGATAGTAAGAACACCACCTAGGCAAAAAAAAAGAAAAAAGAAAAAAGAATGCTTGAAAAGAAATATGACCGAATATTAGTAGCAGTTGCTTAAGGTTGGGAGGACCATCAGTGATATTTTTTCAGTTTCTTTCATTATGTTCTCTCAAATTTTATGCAATGAACATAATAATTTTTTTAAATAAAAATCTTAAAATATAAAATCATTTCTCAGTGGATGGATGAACACGTTTATTCTTTAGCCAAGGATAACGCTGACAATGACTTACCCAAACACTTTTTATCAGTGACATCTGAACTCGTGTCTCTTAACCATTCCACACAGCTATCTGCCTACCCTTTGATCACCTTCCATTCTTCCTTGTCCTGAGGGCCTGACATTCCTTGCAGGGTCAGGTTTTAATTTTTAAGGGAAACCAATGCCAAGTTAAATGAACTCAAAAATGCCAGCTTTCTTTTTTTCCAGAGGCAGCGCATGTTCGTCAGTGAATGCAGGGCCATCAGCCATTCTCAAAGGCCCCTTGAACTCACCATGAGTAACTAGAGATTTCCCCATTTTCCAAGTAAAACAGTTTGTAGCATGAAAATGAAAAAAGACAACAAAAGGGAGTACTTATTTTCCCACCCAAGGATTTTAAGTTCCTCTTCTCACCTGAGTCAAAGCTCTAATGACTTCATTAAGTCTGCCTTGAAACTGAGAGGTCTGAATGGCTTCCGACTTCAGCTGAAAGAAAAAGGAGAAATACCCACCCCAACATCCCCCCAAAAGTAAATAATGATAGTCCCAGTGTAGCGCTATCATCTTCTGAGCTATGGAATAATTTATCATATGTCCTTATATTTCAAAAACAAAAGCCGTGAGCTCCTTGAGGCAGAGCCCACGCTTTACTCATCATCGACTTCCCAACACAGTTCAGTGCAGCATGTAGCACTCACTTAATAAACTTTTACTGTATGGACAAAGGAACTCCTCAGAATTACTTGTAAACTTACATGCACACATGTCTACTGTGGAAAACACTTTAAAGTGAAAGAATAATTAAATAGAAATAAACAAACATTACAGATACAAAATGCAGTTTCTGATGAATGACTTTTGAAATTTCTTATGATTCAATCACTTTTCTCAGGCAGGGAATTTTGCACAAGGTACATAAGTTGACTAGGTTTAATTCCTACAAACCAAATAAAATAAGGAACAAATCTCTATCGAAAAAATTCTTGGCCAAGAGCAATTTTCCATACATCAAGGCACTGAAAAGCCCAGCATAACCATTACCATGAGCATATACTCTTCTGTCCTTAGCATACTGAGATATTGGGTATTCTCTTCTTGCTGTGGCTATAGACACATTTAGATTTCTTCTCTTCTTGTTTTTTTTTTTCTTACCTGCATTACATCCCCTTCAGAGCCTACCAAGGCCACCATGCCATGAAGAGCTGCCAAACAAAGCATCGTGGGAGCGCCCTGAAAACAAAGCATCAGAACACATCAAGAAGGAAATAGTCCTTGGGTTTGAATTCTATAAAGCTTACTATATCACAGTCAAAATGGTACCAAATTTGTAGGGTCAACATAACCTGTATCACTGAATCAAAAATGGCAGCAGACTTGAATAAAGGAACAGGTTAAAGTTGTTAGATCATAAATGGCTTCTTGTTATTTTTTATTCACAAATCACAATGTTGTTTTAAAATTAAAACACTGACAAAATAGCCAGTTTAAAAAAAAAAACTATAATGGTTGACAGGATGTATCATTTATAAGAGATTAAAAGTACATGTGTCTCTTTGGTTTGAAATTGCCTATTCTTTTACTGTTAAGCTATATATCTTAGCAGCACCTATAAATGGTCCAATAAAGCAGCTCTTTTTCCTTTATAAAAATATAAAATAACATGCAGGAGGTGACCTCTACCTCTGCTAGAACAATTCTGATCCAGGCAGGGAGCAGTTTGTTACCCAAGTCTTCAGCTTTTCCATGTCCACACACAGACAAACCATGAACTATGTTTCCCAATGCCAGGGCAAAACCTGATGTCTGTAATAAATAAATAAAAACAAGGGGTAAGAAAAAAGAAGAAGAACAGCACAGATCAGGAACATCTATAGATACCACACAAGCACTTCTAGAGGCTCCCTTTCCTACTGACACATTCTTTTGCCATCTGAAAGCCAGAGATTTGCAGATTTTTTAAATCAAGACCTTTGTTTGCAAAATAAACTGCAGTCTAATTGCAGGGAATTCAGCTGCAGTGAGTGGTTTATTTTAGGAAAATAATACTGGACTATTGAGAGACTTGGCTGAGAAGATCCAAATTCTCTGAAAGGGTTGGGGTGAAAACATCAAGGTAGATCAGAGGATCCTGGTCAACTGCCAAACAAGAGAAAATGTCCCATAATGAGCACAGCATATGCAAACTTGTACACTTTGGTGTCGCAAAACCTATTCTGAATGTAATTGAGCAGGCATTTAACCTTAAAATTGTAACAATACAATACAATACAAGCTTATAGCCAGTGAATCCTGCAATAAGCCACTATGGCCAATATTAAGACTTGGGAGAAACCTAAAAAAAACCTCAAATGAGGCAATTTTATAGCATGTATACTCAGAGGGAACACTTTTTTTTTTCAATTTTTTTAGTGTGGTAAATTATACATATAAAATTTACCATGTTAACCATTCTTAAGTGTACGGTTCAGTGGCGTTAAGTACATTCATATTGTTCTGCAATAATCACCACCATCCATTTCAAGAACTCTTTTCATCTTGCAAAACTGAAACACTATACCCATTAAACAATAACTCCCCATTCCCCCTCCCCCAACCCCTGGCAACCACCATTCTACTTTCTGTCTCTATGTTTTGACTACTCTAGGTTCCTCATATAAGTAGAATCATACAGTATTTGTTTTTTGTGATTGGCCTATTTCACTTAGCATAATATCCTCAAGATTAATCCACATGGCATGTGTCAGAATTTCCTTTCTTTTTAAGGCTGAATAATATTTCAGAAGGAATATTTTAAGAGTATTTAGGTTAATTTGCAGGTATTTACGTTGCCCTATGCATATTCAGTCATGAGCAGAGATTTTTCTGTCTTGACTTTGCTGAGGTTTGACTTTATCAGATCCTCTATGTATTCATATCTTTACAAATTATCTCCAGCCTTACACAACTCTTACATTCCCTAGCCATATATTTTAAGATGTTATAAATACAGAGCAATGGTTGGAGAGAGGGGAAAGCCTTTCATACTCTCTCAGACAGAGAAAAAGAAATGTCTACGAAAGAAGATAGGATATAAGGATAGGAAAAGATATCTGTGTCTGTTGGCTACAGCTGTGAGAGAGGAGAAGCGTTAAAAGTTCCTCACTTCTGGGCACGAAAAATATCCCATTAAGTCTAATTCAGAGTAAGTCAAAATTAGGCCTTAGCAGCAGCATGAGACCCACAGAAAGAAATAATCAGGCACACATTCTGACCTGTTGGTTGTTCTCCACTAACAGTCGAAGCTTGTTCATGATATCTTCAGCCTCTGCAGCCTCAATAATTCCAGCACTGAATGCTGATGTACACACACAGCTGAGGGTATAGGCAAGGACCTGAGAAGAAAAGACCACAGAAAAATGTCTCTTCACGAGGGAAAATAAAAGAACACAGTTTAGTTGACACAAATATTCTGTCAAACTTCTCCCTAGAAGGAGTATATTCAAATACATCTACCACAGATTAGGCATTGTTTTGCTGCCTAACTTATATTTCACAAGACTGTTATGAGATGGGTGTCAATATTCCTACTTTACAGATAAGGACTTTGAGGCTCAATTAAACATAGCTAGAAAGTGAGGCAAGATTCAAACTCAGGTCTTTAGACTCGAAATCAAAAAGTTCCCTGGTTACCTCATGTCAGAATACAGCATCTATCAACAGTGGAAGGAGATTTCATCACCAGTAGATGCTACTAACTGCCATGTGCTCTGATCCACGGCCAAACAGGAGAGGAGATTGAAAGAAGTGAAACACAGCTATATTAAGACTCCCTGGTAGAAGTCGTGGAGCATAATGGACCAGGAATGTGGGTTTTAGAGTCAGACAAATTGTGTAAAATGGAGATAATACTACTTACTTCATAGCACTGGTATGATAATTTAATAAATAAATGAATAAATGAACGATTTATAAATAAAAAAGAATGTTGGGAAGAGACAGAATACTCAGGTATATGTCCCAAATTGACCACTTACTGGCTAAGTAACTTTGGGCAAGTCACTCAATCTATTTGAGCCTCAATTTTTGCAAATCAAGGTTAATCATCCCCTGCCTGCACTACCTCGCATTTTCATGAAGGTAGTAACCCCCTTTACAAAGATGCTGTTAAGACAAGGTGGAAACGTTTAACTCCTAACACTAGTTGACACAGCATGAAAAAAGGAAGTAGTTTCTAAGGTAGAAATTGGACACTAAAACATCAGAGGGGAGAAAAAACAAAACTGCTTGCTCAAGGCCTTATAAATCAAAACATCAAGACAGATGCATCAGTTATAAAAACCTTGCTGTCATTTATTAAATTGCTTCTCGGTTACAAAATTTTCTTATTTGGCTTAAAAAGATATGTCCTTTTAAATCGTATTCTGAACAGCTTTCAAAATGGAAATGTGGTGCACGTCTTAGAACAAAACTTCATCCCTCTGTGCCCCAAAGAAATTCACCGATTCAACAAGTCCTATTGCTGAAAGCAGAGGAGCAGAGCCGGGAAACACAGCAGCCATTATGTACTCATCAATAGCTCATGGGCAGGCCAGGATAAAATAGAATCTGCTCTAATGAGAGGGAGAATCTGGCCAGGCCAAGAGGTCGTCCCGGCTCCTTCCAAAGAAGAGCAGAGGCGGTTCAACTTCACCTGGGCACTACAGACATATGCCTCAGACGCGCCCTCTAACCACGGCCAACACACACAGACCGTGTCACATGAACTGCAATTCTGCAGATTTCTGCGCCCTAAAAGAAAAATCTTTTCATTAAGTGTGGTAAAGGGAATTTCCTCAATAATTTTTCATGCTGGCTGACATTAACAGAATCAAAAATGCCTTTTTGATCCACAGTTTCTTAAGCTTATTCCCGGCCATCTTTTAAAGTTACATTTGGCCTGAGTATAATTCTAAAAATCTCCATTTAACCTTCCTCCAGAAATTACAGCTCTTCTTAGAAAGTATCCTCTACTGATGCTGACTTAGGTTTTTGTATTCACTAAAGCCTCTTATCTTAGATGCCACATTTAAGTCTTAGTTGATTTAAACAGCTGCACAATTTGAAAACTCTATGATCTAATATAGGTTGTATGCCACTCTGATTTTCTCCTAATCCTAGTTGAAATTGATGAAGAATTTAATTTGAGGGTTACCAAAACATAAAAAATATAAAATCAGCAGCAACGGGAATACAAAAGACAGCAAAGGGCAGAAAACTGTAACCTCTGTCTCCTACCTCCTGAAACGTTCTGCTCTGGCTCCCACTGTCATCTAGGTATGCAGAGAGCTTCCGAAGCGATGCTGCCACATGAACTCGGGACTCCGTTTGGCTGCTGTGGCTCATGAGGGACAGAACAAGTCCAACTCCCAATATACAGCCCGTGCTTGGATGCCAAAAGAGATGAGGTGTTAAAATCACAAGAAATCCGCATCATCGCTTTCCACTTATCATGGGAGTTTGCAGTGCTCTGCAACCTGAGGGGAGATGGCTGGATTCTAACTCTGCTGCCTGGTATGTAACAGTGCCCCAGGAACCACCACTGGTACACCCACCTCCTCCCTCAAAAGGAGGACTTGGTATCAAAACAGGTGTCTGTGGCCCGTGCTAGTGCTGTGTACCCACTAGAGAAAAACAAACAAAAACATGAAATAGTTTGACTTAAACTTCACGGTGAGGAGAGGAAGAGGAGTAAAAAGAAAAGGCAATTATCAGCTCTATCTCTGCACTTAGAGAAATGCTGAAGTCCTCCCCCCATGTTGAGTGCACTATGATTAACTACTAAGGAGGAAAAAGACTAAATTTCAGGATATGAGCTGAAGACATCTGACTAATAATAGCGGGATAAATGCAAGTCATGATGATGAGGTCCTGCTAAGTGCTTCATGTTTCCTAGTCAACTTCAACAAGTGGAATTTCTTTCTTAAAGAAACTGTGTATTTGTCTGGGCACAATGACATTAATCCTCTTCTCCCCTCTGATCTCTCAGAGTACCACTGGGTCAGAAGAGAAAACGGACAAATGACAGGCTTGTCAAAAGTTACCCCATGTGACAATTCAATTGGAATCTTGGGCTTTGTGCCCCAATTCTCCTGAAAGAACACATATCCATTTAAAGAAAAGAATTGTTCTCCTAGAAAACTTCTAGTTAGTATGATAAGATAATGCAGCTTTGGGGTAATTTTTTACTTTAAAAAAACAGGTTTTGTCATCATCGGTTTTCAAATTGAAGAAATGCTGAGTTTTTCAGAAATCATCCTCACTCTGGTTTGGCTTTCCTCTCATCATGATATCTGCTCCTTAAGAAGACATTCCAGGGCATTTCTCCAATAACATATTTCAATGCCCGTGTGTTATGTCACTTTGCATATAGCATCTATCTCCTTGGTTGGCTGCAAGAATCTTCACATAGTTTCATGAACGTGTTATTTACTTCCCCCAACACCTCTGTGCAAAAGGAGCATTCGTATCTGATAAGAGACACCCAAAAGGATGCAGAGGCTACAGGATTTGCTCAAGGTCATGCAGAGAGTTTCGTTTCCAGCAGAGCACGGCCAGAAGACAAGGGTTTTTGATTCCTAGCCCTCTGTTCCATCTGCCAAACCCCAAATCCCTCTTGGTGCCCCACCTGATGCCATGATGGAATGCCTATGAGAAGGCAAGAGATCTCAAGCGTGTTTTTCTAGTTTCTATTGTATAACAATCTGGCATTAGCAAATCCTTTGTAAAGAAGCCACTGCAGTAATAATCCATCATTAGTCAGGCAGAACTGCTGTTACAGCTTACACGAACTTAACAACAAGCTCAACTAGCATAATGCATTTCCAACCAGTTAAATCAGCATCTAACATCCGAGCACTGCATGCTTTTGAGACAAATCACATTTCTGAAAGAGGAAAGGCTGCTCTTGATAAGTATGGATTTAAAGTCTTTGTTTTCATTTAGACTCTACCGAGAGGCTATCTTTCTATATTGATGTATATAAAAATTTTTGACAGAATTAGACCAAAGATATAGACAAAATGTGATCAATGCTTTGAAAAATTTGACTTTTGCTCCCTCTTTGACTATTTAACTGCTACTTATGCTTAAGATTTCAAATGTTACTGCCTCAGGGACACCTTCCCTGGCCCAGCAGGGAACCTCTGTAGTACTCTCCCACAGCACCCTGTACTAATTTACTTCAGACAATTTTAATTATAAACTCTGATTAGAATTATTTGGGGAATTGTTTGATTAGTGTCCGCCTCCTTCACTAGTCTGCAAGCTCCCTGAGGGTGGGTACTTTTTCTGGTTTTTCCTCACACAGCACCTGTGGTACCTAATACACTGCTTGATAAGGATAGGCACTCAACCAGTATTCACTGAATGCTGAAGAACTGACCAAATGCAAGGTTTCAAGAAAGTCTCAAGTGGAGGAAAAATTTATGAGTGGTAAAATTCACTGAATATATCGTCCAGACAGGTTTAAGAAAGAGGAGTGTTGGGTTCAGGTGGAAAAAGGATTCTTCTCAAAGCTTACTTAAAAAAGTATTGGGGTTCATCTTTCCCAATAAACAGGCAGGTATCTAAGTCTTGCTTTCCGGACTATTCTGGGTACAGAGAAATCTCTATCCCCTGAAGCTCTTCCAAGGCATACGGGCACAAAGGCTTAGGGCACAAAGGCTTAGAAAACAACATCCCGGTTTCTAGTTCACATTTACGTAAATATTACCACAGCATAATTATTCTTGGGCAAAGTTACCATTCACTAACCAGTCTATTCATTGCTACAATGCTAGTTAGTTGACTGCTGTAATATATGAATATATAGATTAACTATGTATATACATATGCCAATATAAATACATTAGAGTGTACGTGTCTACTGACCTTCTGAACTGTTTCCTTTCATTTTGCCTCATTTTTCCAGCATGCACCCAAAAAGTAGTCCTAAAGCTTTATTCCTGATGTTTCCTTCTGATTTCCAAATCTTCTACATTTTAAACTGTTTATTTCTGCCCTGAGTCTTAAAGATTCCCCCAGGTGCTTAGTTCAGCATTTCTACACATTTACCTCATTCTAGTTTCCCTTTGAATGTCTGCCAGCTCTAAGCCAAGAATAGCTTGGGCAGAGGTAGCTTTCAAATCTTTCTGCCCATTGAAAATCTGGTGTCCCAGACAGATGAAATTTAAAAACTATAATATTAGGTGTAAAATTGAGATTTTGGAATTGCTAACATAAATCTATAAAAATAGTAACAAATGACAAAGATAATTTTAGTTTTAAAATTATATGCCCCATTATGTCATTACTCGTTTGAATTTCTTATCCAAGTATATTAAAATATCACCAGCAAAAAGAAATTCTGAGACTCCAAAGCTATGCAATTCTGATATGTGTGTTGCTATATCAACTGAGATATAAGGATATATTTTTCTAAAATTAACCAGAGATGAATCTTCAATTCCCTAGTTTATTGTAGGCTATCTCACAGATTATGTACTAGGCCATCTAATAATTAGTTCTAATAACAGCTAACATTTGTATAGCGCTTTGCCCTTTACAAAGTGCTATACAAATGTGTGTTATCGTATTTGTAAAAGCTCAATAGTAATTAACCAATGCTCAGGTCATTGATGGATCGTGAGACTAGTTAGGGCTGTGAGGATTGCAATGGCACAAGAGCCACCACTAGAAGGCAGCAAAGTGTAAGTGATAGGACCACAGACCCGGACCAGCCCAGGTGCCTGGTTCTCTCAGCAGGGACACGTCCATTAAATCAAGGAAGCGCGGTGAATTTGCTGTGGGTGAATTCTATCACTTGAGGTAGCACGCTCCCAGATCTATTAACTACCTCCTGGTAATGCTTCCACTATTTCACTTGAGGGAGGTCTGCCCTAGACTTCTGCAATCTCATTAGACAGGGGAACAAAATCCTATGCCACGAGCTAGGCACTCAGGTCTGGGCCTAGTTACAATCTCTGTCTCTCTCTGTCTCTCTCTGTCTCTCTGTCTCTCTGTCTCTCTCTCTCTCTCTCTCTCTCTCTCTCTCTCTAATGGTGAGTAACACTCGCATGTCAGAAAAAAATAAATAATAAATAGCATACTGTCAGGTGTCAATTGCTTTCTCTCTATTGAAATGTGTTCTCCACGCTGTACTCTGCAAGAGGAAGAAAAATGCTTTGATGTCAGACAACCTAGGGTTCTCTCCCAGCATTGCTGCTTACTGTGTGACTGTGAACCACTCTCCTATTCGAGACTCACTTTCTTCATCTGTAAACCAAAGTGATGATGGTTCCTGCTTTAGTATCCATATTTGGGTTGTAATCAGGGCTTAACTACATGAGAAACAAGTGTGAAGATGTCTAGCACAAAATGTGGTGCTCAGTAAGTATTAATTGAACCTGAAACCAGAGAGAGAGCTACATAAGCACTGGCACCCACAAGGCATTAGGAATGACAAAATACCCAACTTCATTAGCTGCAGGAATAATGGCGATTTGGAGAGGATGTGGGGTGGGGGTGGGGGTATTCTTGAAGGACCTGAACTTTTAATTCGGTTCTGAAAGACAAGCAAGATTTTACCAAATGGACAGGAAATTTCTGATGACCCTATACCACTTGACTCTACAGGATTAGTCCCCTATCTAGGTCTACCCTTCCCTCTTCCACACTTGCTCACTAGGAAGGTAAGAATCAAGAAAGAAGGAAGAAACAAGAATCTTATTAATAAAAAAAGTTAATTTTAAAGTTAAATATGCTTAGACAAAGTTTTTAAATGCATAAATATCCATACTGTGGTTAATTCAGTTATCCCAATGGTCCTCACATTCAAACAACCTTCCTGCAAACTAATGGAGGTGATACATAGAAGTGATTCCTGATTGTTCCAACTGGCTGAAAGTTTGCAGCATCTTAATGGCAAAATTTTTCCCAACTTTATAACACCCTGAACTACAGCTATGATGAACACCTTTCAGGGAAAGGCAGGAGGAAGAACGGAGGCAGAGAGAGAAACAAATATATGTTACTTCTTGGTTGTAAAAGGCAACACCACCAACACATGGATTAGGCTCAATCATCTCAACTGTTCATCAGATCCAATAACACTTAAATGGCCCTATCCCTTACATTAATCATTTTCTATATTCAGAGATTTCCATCATGCCACTGAACTCTTTCTTTCCCATATTCAAAACCACACTCTTAACATGTCATTTCATCTCTAAAGTGTTTTGTGATAAACTGGGTGGTGTCAATGGTTCTTATCCAATCTTGGCCTGGATCTGAGAGAAGATCCCCTAACTAGCACCTACTAAGTGAAGATCTGACTTAATCGCTCATGATGAAATACTGGATACATGCAGCTACTCCTACCATTGACTCTTTTGTTAGTCTGAACAGGCTAGATGGTACGAATGTAACTTGAGATCACAAATTCCTAAAGGCCAGAAACATCAACACTGATTTAACTCATATTTGATCAGTGCCCATAATAGCAACAAGGAAATGCATTAATAAATTGGAGGCTAGTGCTTGTAATCTGTTGAGTTTCCTAGTAATAATGAACCCCATGTGAAAGCCCAACAAGGTACAATATAGGTCCTCAAAGGTGTTAATATTTCAGAAAGCCTAATCAAACCATACATTCTCCCATACAAGTCACACAGACTAAGTGAAACATTAAATGTCTCACCAAATAAGAATGTTTAACACTGTTTTTTGAAGTATTCTTTTCCGGTTATTCCTTTTTCATTTTTGTTAACTTCCATGACTGGAATGAGAAAATAAATTTAAACTTGAAGATATCTTGTTTAACAGACAAAATTTTTAAAAAGCATGAGGTCTGTGGCAGGATGGGGAGGATCTATTAATATTGAGGAGGGTGGGAACCCCTGCTGTAACCTATGTTTGTTTCCATTTTGATTCCTCAGCCATTGGGTCTCCCAGGGAAATATAAACGGTGGGTTAAAGCCTCCCTTAATCCAATCAACTTCAAAGAATGGTTTCTACAGATCTTTAAAAAGGTTGTCATGAATACAATGAATACATGATATGATACAATGAAGACAAAGTATACATGATACATGAATACATATATCCCCAGACATACACCTCATATGATAAGTACAAGATAGAACTAAGGTATCAGTAACTTAATGACAGCCACAAAATGACATTTATTGCTTTGTATTGAAGCCAATTGTCTATTGCTGAAACACGGTTTTTGGAATAAGTCAGTTTTAATTATAGATTTTTGATTATTACTGAAGACTTTGCAAAGGAATTCAAGATCAGGTCCCACAAACACTTCACCACAGAATGCAAAATTTATGGCCAAGAAAGAACCAATCTCTAAGTATTCGTTAGAGAGGAAACAGAATCAACATACTTGTATTCAAGAGTAGAGTCAAAGCAGCAATTTTCCAGGGCATCCAAAGACTTCATCAGAAGAAGGTTCATCTGCTGGCCAGATATATCACTGGGTAAACACAAGGGAAAAATGAATTATTTAAAATCATTCAACTGTCTAAAATACTTATAATATTTTGCTCAATATTTTACTGAAAATACATTTCTTTAAAAAAAATATTGATGATTCACATATACTTATTTTGTAGATAGAGAAACTGAGTCAGAGAATTTATTCAATAATTGGGTTTCTGAACATTATATTCACTTGCAAACCAATAACGCTAAAACTTCTACTTTCACATTTTCTCAGCCCATTCAAATTTTAAATCACTGAAAAATAAAAACCAAAGTCAGAATTCCAAAAAAATATTTCTAAGAATGCTGAAGTGATTTTCTTCAGAATATTTAATTAACCCATGAGGTGGATATTATCAATAGTTGTTCCAAATCTCTTTCTGGAAATACTGTTATTTGTGATTTCGTGTCTTAATTGTGGAAGCTATGAGTTCTATTGTTCTACTTACATCTTTTTTCAAAAGGGGGGGGAGGGAAAAACCCAGCCCTATATTTTTCTGCCTTTATACAGTAATTGATGTGGTTTTTGTACTTGTCTGGGTGAGAACTATGACTTGTATAGTAAAATAAAACTTAAAAGGTAGCTCTATGGCTGTTTTTTCAGGCAGAGTTGTGGGCTTCATCACCGACACTTTATTATCAAGGGGTTCCTACGTGTCAACTCATGGGCTGCTGCCTCAGACCATGCTAAGCGGAATGCAGCCCCAGGAATGCCAACCAGCCAGAGAGCACTTTTAATAACGTCTTCTCAAACCAAGACTATTGTGGTTTTGCCTGAGGTAAAGGATTACATTTTGCAATAAGAACACACACATACACACAGTTTTAATAGCTTTAACTAAATAAGTCCTATTATAGTTGTTCTCCGGAGTAAAATACATTTAAATATCCTAAACAAATGCTAAAGAGATCCTACTAGTATCCTCTGGAGTTTTAATAGAAGCAAGCTTTGGAATAATATGCTTTTCTGAATAAATTCTAGACTGCAATTTAAATTCAGGTGACTTTCTCATAAGCCTTAGCAAAAAATGGATTCATTGTCATAATTCTCTTCTATAAGGTGATTTTTCATTCTCAAGACCAACATATTGTCCTAATCCTGTTCCCCTAGGGGGCTGTTTTGGGCCACTTATTTGATGTCATTGACTATTCAGTCAATAGCCCTCAAAATAATTACTTTAATTTTAGAAAAATAGAAACTTTCTCCAAAAATGTCTTTATCTGGTGACATTGTCATTATCTAGTAAAATATTTATTAGTACCAAAAGGCAAATATTTCAGATTCCTCTGCTCCAGGAAATCAGGAAGGTGGGAACTATGAATAATCATACTAGTGGCTGCAGTACTAAGACACCCAGCTAAGGAAGGAGGATGCTATCAAACACAGGATCATGAGGGCAAAGGTAAAATTTGCAGTTATTCTGAGGGCACTCAGCCTCGGGAAGAGCTTTCTAGTGTCGTTTCCCAGGGTTTCCATCAGGTGTAAAGTCAAGTAAGCTAGACAGGGATGGAAGGCAATTTAGGAATTAGGAATGAATGCTTTAGGTGAACAACCAGAGGTTTCTCCACGTAGCATGATTAAATTAACCACAAACAAGCTTGTCGAGCCCTAAAACCAGCAGCATCTCAAGCTAAACTAATGAAGAAGGGAGTCAGAGCCAGGATAGGACGAAATGAGTTGCCTGGAATTAAACTGCCATGGCTCATTTTTAGTCGTAAAACATGTTGCTTGAAAAGATACTGAAGAAAGAGCATGAACACAGATGGTGAAGAGACTGCCGTTTGTAGCACAGTAGCAAAGGGAAGAAAATCACTTTCAAGTTGTAAGTCTTTAAAAATACTTTGTGTTCTGTCACACACATAAGACATGTAACAGTCAAGTCACATGCAAAGGGCAGCTTTTTGTTCATGACCAGAACCAGGCCTATACGTACTAATGCTGGTAAATAGAGCAAAATGAATATTCTGGAAATATTTCATTTATGATCACAAGGACTAAGCCAATCTTCCTAGCCATCTGACAGATGTTTCCAAGAGCTGAAAATGATCATCTGAAATACAGTACTTCCCTAGATCAACAGAAGTTCTCATAAAGGTTTCACATATTGGTGTTTGCCCAAAACTATATAAATTACAAATGCAACCTTAACCAATGGTTTCAACCTGAAATCTAAATATAGCATAAAGTCATCTAGTTTCTCCGCATCAACACCATTTCTTGCCTTTGGACAGACAGTTAATTTCTGCCAACCACGGAAGTGTAAGGACATCTAATACCACAACAGGATGCCTCTCCCTACTCTCCTACTTCCAATGCAGGAAAGTGGGGCTTAATTCCAAGTCAGTGACACCTAAATATTCATGATACTCAAATATTCATGTTGTACCACACTGCAATCAATCTGGATATGTAAAATTCTAAGATTTGTTAGAAAATAAAGAATAAATATAATGAACAACAAAATTAAAGTAGATTCTTTAGCACAAGAAAACTTTCCCGTTTAGTGGAATTTTCCACCTGGGTCTTTGATATTCTATTAGCTCCATTCAGGTGTAAAGCTAGCAGTCCAAAAATGAGCAATCAGACTGAATAAAGCACACAGTATAATATGCACAGATTAAGACTCTTTAAGGATTATAAAAATGTAGCCAGGGCACAGGATAAAAGCAACATTTAGAGCTGGGTACATGCAGTTCTCGGCTGATTCAGTGATTTCTAGCACCCTTAGGCACAAGGGATATACCAATCCCTTCCTCTCATTTTACGGTGATATCAGTAAAGGATCAGCAATTATTTTCACCCTTATAAACCAGGGTGAAAAAGAAGCCTTTCTTTATTTATAGCTCCGTAAGATTAGACTTTTCCTCACATCTATTACACAGATGTATCCAGGGCTTCCATCTAAGCATGAAATGATTTTCAAGTAATCAATCACTTTAATAAGAGCAATCCTTAAAATACATTAATATCTATGTGATGGTATTTTAGAAAGACAAATGCACTCATAAAGGAGAATGAAGAATCAAATTGCCCATCTCAAAAAGTTTAGCAACCCTATACTGCTCAGATATAATGTTTATGCATGCGTGTGTATGTGTGTCAAATCCTTCACTTAAATCACAAAGAGGAAAAGCAGGAATATTTTAATAAACTGTACCTGAGTTTCTCCTCACACAAGCGAGAGAGAAACATCCCCAAAGCAAGGCCCATGTGGATTTGCACGGCTTGAGACTCATCAGCACTTGGTTTCCCAGGTAACCTGGCAGTCAGCATGTTCAGGATTTCCTCAACCTTCTCTTTGCAAGAGATAATGAAAACTGGCACAAGGAGAGACAAAGCCGTGGCGGCAGCAGAGCGGGCAATGGCACTAGCTGTGTTTTCGCCAGAATAGGATTTCTAGGAAGTGCCAAAGAGAGAAAACAAGGGGTTGGCCTTTTGTTTAAAACATGAAGGAAGCACACCTATCACAAAAGCACTGTACAACAATACAAGCCCCCTTAGATCCACCCCGGCCAACCAAAAAAATAATTTAAAAAAAAAACTATTTCTGTGTTTGTCTATAGGTTACATCTCACTCTTACTGAAACAATTTACTAATACACAATCAGTTAACTAATAATGTCCTTTTAAATGTGAAAAAACAAATTGTAAGTGTCCCCTTTTAAAGGATGTGAATTCCCTCACTTTAAAGCCTGAAACAATTTCAGTGTTTTTGAAAGCCCACATGTGTATATAATGAAAAACCCAAAGTGAAGCTATCCAAGCTTGGAGAAACCACCAAGCCACATTATAAATGTCCAGAAAGCCAGGAGTCTGGGGGGAGAGAAAGAAGGCAGGGAGGAGGTTAAGTTTGGTATGGAAGAATAAGTGTAAGTTTAGAACAGGGAACTATTGGCAGATCTGCCAAAATTTTTGGTGGGAACACTTCCCAGTAGATGGATTATTTCCTACAGGGGGTTAATTCCTTTTAATTAAAAAGGAAGTTGAAATCCTAAAAGCCTCTGGTTGCAAAGCAATAACCAGCTATTCAAAATGAAATGGGAAGCTCTATGCTCCTTCCTATACGTAATTATGGGCAAAGAAATGAATCACAGCCCTAATAAAATGACAGGGCAGCTGAATAGGAACAGCTTCTACAAAGAATCTCATGTGAGAGCTCCACCAGACATTATATACATTTATAAATATGTCTCAAGTAGGGAAGATAGCCCGTCTATCATTCCTCACTATTATCCACTTCAAATTTTCAGACACACCGTAAAGGCCATGTTGTCCCTTGCAGTCAAAGCACATTAAAAAGTGTTTTTAATTCTATACTCATTGGCTCTCCAAGCCTTAGTACTTTAAGGATAAAAATGAAACATGTGTTAAGGTTTTCTTTAAGTTAATACAGCACCATTGTAATGACAATGTACTACTCAGAATGACTCGGCTGCTAGAACGCCAGAAATAAAAGAAGTGACTTTTGAAACAGGGCTTTGAAAAAGTATAATAATACAAAAATCACAAACGTAAGAGGCAATCCTGAGCTGGCTAGTAAGGAGATTATTTTTATTGGTTTGCAAGAACTAAGCAGTATTATTAGAAATCTAATACAATAGCCTGTCCTGTTGAATATCTGAACCAGACAGCTATTGCAAAGACTTCCATATAAGCAAAACAAGTTTTTCATACATCATTAAAGAAAATAAGAATACTTTTGACAGAAAACAAATCATCGTAAAGAAAGTACTTCTTTGAGCAGAATCTACTCTCCAATTTTATTCTACATTACCTAGTAAGTCATTTTTTGTCCTCAAGTAAGTTAAAAATCTAGTTCCAAACCCTAAGCCCCAGATGAATACATACCAGGTCCTCCCAAGGGCAGGAGGACAGAGGCACACAAAACGTTGTACAGAGAAGATCTAAGGCAATGGAGTTTCTGGCTAAATTCATAATCTTAGCAACAGTTCAGGACCTGTGCTATATTTTTATTCAAATCAACTATAATCCTCTGCCACTCAGCTGATTGTCCCATGATCACTGTAATTCCCTAAGCAACGGATAGTGATAAAGTAGAACCAAAATATTATTCCACACAGATAGAAATAAAGCATGGACTACAACCAGTAAAGGGAAAATGAAACCTACACACAAAAAAGTATGTTTTCAGTTTGCTTCCAATCTTAGGATATAAGCATGTTGAAAGAGAATGACGAAGTAACAGGTGCTTTTTAAAGATCAACAACAATATTACTTCGTATTTATAGAGTATTTCACAGTTTTCAAAATATTTTTTCACAAATTATATAATTTGATCCCCACAATCTTTTATAAAGTTGGCAAAGCATTCATTTTTACCTTCATTTTATAAGAAAATACGATGATGGGTTAAGTAAGCGTCAGATCAACAGTCATAAAACTAATATGAGGTGAGGCTAGGGCTACAACTACTATAGATAACATTGTTCAATCCCCTCATTTTATAAAAAAGGAAACAAAGGTCCAGACAGATTAAGTGAACCACTCACGGTCACATACCCTGAAATGAAAAAACCATTGACTAGAAACTTGGGATCCCCCATCTTCAGCCAATGTTTATTTTACTACAACTGTAGCTCTTGACTCTGACTACATGTTAGAATAACCTTGAAAGCTTCCAAAATGCTGACACCCAGGGCCCATCCCTGAGCAATTAAATCAGAGGTGAGGCCTACCATCAGTATTTTTTTTTTTTTGTGAGGAAGATCAGCCCTGAGCTAACATCCGTGCTAATCTTCCTCTTTTTTGCTGAGGAAGACCAGCTCTGAGCTAACATCTATTGCCAATCCTCCTCCTTTTTTTTCCCCAAAGCCCCTGTAGATAGTTGCATGTCATAGTTGCACATCCTTCTAGTTGCTGTATGTGGGACGCGGCCTCAGCATGGCCAGAGGAGCGGTGCATCGGTGCGTGGCCGGGATCCGAACCCGGGCCGCCAGTAGCAGAGCGCGCGCACTTAACTGCTAAGCCACGGGGCCGGCCCCCCCATCGGTATTTTTTAAATACATATATATGCTTTTAAAGTTCTCCAGGCGATCCTATTGTACAGCTAAGGCTGAGAATCATTACACTCTATCATGGATTTCATGTGAACAATTGATACGAAAACAGTCAACCCTTAAGTTTTCTGATCTTTTTTATTCCTCAGACTTACATAATAAAACCAGGAGAAAAGTCTTCCTCTGGGTTGGTAATGACTATCCACAATGACCAGAAGAGTATCAAACACCATGAAAATCCACTCTTTCATTGAAAGGAAATTAGGTTGAACCTGCAGATGAAGAAAAACATGAAACGATAATGGAAAAAAAGAAAAACACCTAAACATCATTTCTAGACCAAGGATACAACCCCCTGGTGTATTAAAGAGTGAAGTGCTATTATCAAAAAGTGAACTTCCCCTGCCAGACTGCATGAGGTGGATAGGTATTTGACAAATACACATCTTTACCTGTGCAGGAATAAGATCTGCCCTTTATACAAGACTTAGCAGAGGTGAAAGGATGGAGGTTGCAGAACAGAACATATCCGAGAGCCCTTCAGAGCTCTCCTGTGTTCAGGGAGGATAATGTGGAGGGTAAAGGGAGAGATGTGCAGAGAAAGCAACTCAAAATTTCTCATTTCTATGACTTGTCATTTCACAAAGGAGGCAATAAAGCGGCCTACAAAATTTTGATCACCATCTCTAGCATTTCTGCTTACTCTCACCATATATTTATCATTCAAGAATCATCACAACATTTGCCCAACTAATTAGGTACGAAAACATAAATGATCTTCAGTTTGGAAAAGAGGAAAGAGAATGCAAAAAAACAAAACAAAACAATAACAAAACCCAACTCATTAAAAAGAGAACTTGGTTTTAAAAACCATTTGTGACCACGGACGTCAAAAGCATTCATTAACACACAGGGTAACAGGTGACGCGAACTATAAAGGTCAATGCAGTGTTGAGTATCTCCTTGGAATTAGTTCCTTGAATCAAAGGTCTTCTTCTTAAGATCTGTAATTGTGGGTCATATGCAGATTTAGAATGAAGTTTGAAAACTTCAACTTTAACCAAATAATGAGGTCTTGAGTTTCTACTGAGTAACAGTCAAGGGCAAGGTCATCAAGAATAAAAGCAAAGCCCCACCTTTGTGTTGTGGGCTTCTCAATGTTTTGTGTACTATGTGTTACAGTGCAGGAAAAAGGGCAGGGGAATAAAGAATAAGAAAGCCTGGAACTCAAACTCTGAGCTAGACCCCCAGTTACTACTGGGGCAAATTACCTGTACAACTGGTAGTTTGACATAAATAACATCAAAACGAAGGGATCTCAGAAGGGTGAATTAACTTCCAAGTCATAGATCTACTTAGCATGTTGCCTCTGCTAAAGGCAGAGCTCTTGAAAGGCACGGCTCTTTCAAGGGTATGAAACATTTCCTCTCTAAAATTTTTCATCTTTTTCATCATTAAAATAAGATTCTGAGTTTAAAGCTAAATTTTCATATGGTAACTACATTTTCTTCCTTTATGCAATAACTCCTTGGCCTCTTTCCCTTCCCCACGTGTAATACATATTTGTAGTTTTTGCCCCATGACATCTATTCTCTTGTTTACTGGTAAGAGTACCCTTTGGGGAATTCCCTCCTCTGTGATTTGAAGCTGGGTGAATTGCTCAAAAAAGCTCCCCATCCTACCCTGCCCAAGGTGTGGGCACGGGACCCATGGGACTCTGAATCTTAAGAGACTGATGCAAGGACAGTAAATGACCAGAGCTGATCCACCCCAGTGGGCGGGGTCCGCTGAGATGGCTCATCAGTACCTGTACCTGGACTCTCCAAGTTGCCTTGGTTCTTGTTCTTCCCCCAACCCAGTCTTTAAGCTTCACCTTCAATTCCATGGGCCTCCAAATTCCCTATTCTTCCAGTTCCTTTTTTATTTAAATAAGTCAGTTTCTTTGCATGCAACCAAAAAACCCTACCATGAAAAAAGTGAACAGACAGCCCATAAGACACTCTGTGGGGACAGAGACGGGCTGAACATCAGGGCAGGCCCCAAAACAGTCCAGTTTTGAGGCCTGCCCTGATGGCCTAGTGGTTAAAGTTTGGTGCTCTCCGCTTTGGCAGCCTGGGGTTCAGTTCCTGGGCACAGAACAATACTACACTCATCTGTTAGTGGCCATGCTGTGGTGGCGGCACACATAAAAAAAAAGAGAAGAGGAAGACTGGCAATAGATGTTAGCTCAGGGCGAATCTTCCTCAGCAAAAAAAGAAAAAAAAAAGTCCAGTTTTTGCAATAAGAAGTGTTGATGTAGATGCTGATGCTGATGATAATGGCTACTACTCCTGAGCGCTTAGCATCTACCAGCCATTGTGCTTTACATACGTAATTCATTTAATCTTTACAACAATCCTGTCTGGAAAGTATTGTTTCCCCATTTTACAGATGGGGAAACAGGCTCTGAAAAGGAAAGTTACCAACAATAGGCCATAGAGCTAGTAAGTGCATATATTAGGATTTAAATATAAGACTCTCCTACTCCAAAGCCTATGTTTTTTAACCACTCAGCTATATTGTCTCCAGATAATAATAGCTACTAGATAATGGGGCTTAAAAGAAGAATAAATCCATGCCTTTTTATTTTGACAGATATGAATTATCTGAAAAAGTACATTGGAAATGAACATTGGCCAGCTCGCCACATGTTTAATTAAGAAATAAATGCCTTGCAAAAATGAATAGGCACTTTGTCATTGACATCTACAATTAAAATGCAAAGTACAATTTTTTTTCAGTCAGTAAACACTGCTTATTTATCATTTTTTGACAGCACTGTTCACTTTCAGTAAGCCTAGTTAACCTCCGAAGATTGGTTACCACTCATGTAATCAAAAAAAGACAACCCCTGTTGCATAAAATTGGTACCTTCAAATGGAAATGACCACTTAACTCTGATGGAGAAAGCAAAACAGAAAAGCACCAAAGAAAAGTGTCTTAGAAGACACTGAGGCTCACAGGGTAAAGGCATAACTTGGTGCAGCGGTCATAGACTCTAACCTCACAAACTTAGGGCCAGGCTTCTCACTTTTCAAATGTTACACAACCAAAGCCCAACTCGTTCACATCACCCTTCACTCACCTCCAGGACCCCCTCAGAGTCTGAGGAGAGGCTGGCTTCGTGTTTGGATATGACGACTGCAAGGCTGCTTAAGGCTAACAATGCGTTGCCTTTGACCACTGGGCTCTCCCTGTTTAAAAAGAAAAAAATTCCAAGAGAGGATTTTGGGGTATTAATGAGGAGAAGAGAAGACGCTATTACGGGGAGGGTAGACGAGGTCAAAAAGTACTTCCATTCCTTCACAGAGCCTTGTAAACGCAGGTCTATCTGTTCCCGGATGCCAGCAGCTTCTTTCCTTCCTCTGACACTAGTGCTGATTTTTAACTCTTCTTATAAATGGTCATTATGCTTTTTGTCACTTAAAAATCCAAGCTCATATATCTAAGTTCTTTCTTCCTAAAGTTTTTATTTCATCATTTGACATTACATTTCCTAAGCTGTCTTCTTCTGTGTCATCTTTGGCCAATTTGAATTTATCGATTTGTTCTGAAAGCACAACCAAGGACAGTTATGTGAATGAGACCAGCAGAACAGAACGGCCTCTGGCTTTTCTAAAGCTCTGGTGTGTGGAACCAGCTTCTAGTGAACCACTTCAGACAGCACACTTTACTAGCAACTTGACACATTGGCAGCTTTCCTTAGTCATCATTATCCTCCCCCACTTTATCTCAATATGCCAAAGCCAGCAATCTTAAAGTCAGTTTGTAATATAATTTTGAGATCCTAGATAAGATGCAAAAAAGTCCGGTTTTTAGACTATCGGGATTGAGAGTTGCCCCTTTATATCATCCAAATAGTGGTTTTCTAATATTAGCAAAAAAATATTAAGTTTGACTTCTGAATTTAGTATCAAGAAAACTGAACCTTTTTAATATACTTACCACTTGAAAATTTACATTTAGTATTAATCCATAATTCCAAGGTGATCCTATAGAATAAAATCCCAGGTGGGACACTGATGAAATGCTCTTGGCTTGTCAACTCTGTCGTAACAGAGCTCAGGTGAACAGAGCACCCATACTATCAGATAGTTCAGTTCTCAGTTAGTCCTACAATTGTGGGTTCCCATAAATACAGAGAATGTTTCCCAAATGTGGACTTGAGACATGAACCTGAATCAGTGTATACATCCAAGAACCACTCCCTGCTCACCCAGTGCAGGAACAGAACAGATACATGGGATGAGGACGACTTCCAGCCCTGCTGCCCGTGCAAGCCTAGTACCTCCAGTCCCAGGCCATAGTGATGACAACATGTGAGTCAGTGGGTATTACAAGGTTAGTATATACAAGTGTTCTAGCATTTTTGCTTCCAGCTGCCATCTATCTGTTCATCCATTCCCTCCTTCCTTCGCTCTCTCCCACCCTTGGGGTGGTTAAGCTCAGCGAAGGCTTGCTCTGCAAACTTGGTCATTTTGTTCACCCCTCCTTAATTCATCCCTCCTATAAACTGATAAGACAACAACATTTATATGGGGGGATGGGGTGGGGGAGAAAATAGGAAGGAAGACTTGAGGTTTAAGCAGATGGCTTCCACCTAGTTTTTGCAGTGAGCATTTTGGGGACCCCATATAGCTAGTGATAGTACACCAGACCAGAAAGCAAGGCAAGATCTGGGCATTCCTAGGTGCCTTAGCCATAAAATCATTTAACAAAACCAAAATTAAATCTTTTATTTCTGATATTATCTCTTTGTCCTGCTACAAAATGGTCATGAATCCCTAAAGCTAAACCAAAAATAGTTTTAAGTTCTCAGTGATCTGAGAATTAGATCCTCAGTTTTTATCGCCCTGTAGAAAAACTTAGATGGTCATCAGAAACCGAGTATCAAATCTCTTAAAACAAGGATATTAGAAAAAATAACATAAAAGGTATCTTTTTAATCCTGAAATTCTGAAAGAAAATTTAGCCTCAGTTTTAGAACAGTGCCCAAAATGATTTTATTGCAAAAGTTTCACTGGCCTTGGCATTCCTGAGCATGTAGTACTCTTGTAAAATACAGAAAAATGTATTTAAAGCCACAGGTAATTAAACTTTTAGATGCAGATTAAATATATATTTGGAATTAATCTTTGAATAGAAAACACTAGTCCACAGTCCACACAACGCATGCTTAGGCCAAGCTACACATTTCACAAAGGTAATGTGACTAGCTCTTGATCATCTTTGCGTTTCCTTCATGCCTAGCACAGTGACTTATGGAGAGAAGACACTCAATACACATTCAGTGAAACAAATTCGAGGAGGAACTGGCCAGGTGAAAATCTACAACTGGTTCACCAAAAACTCATCACTTTGTTGATCATATAACTATCCCTTACCAGTCCAGCAGTAGTAACTAATTTGCATAATGTCAGCATCAGTACAGCATTTATCTAGGCAACACCACTGACATTTTAATTAAACTGTCCTTTGAAACAAACTGATGCCATTAACCTAATTAAAAAGCACGAGGAAGGATGAGCTACAACGATGCTTTCTTAGGGACACAGTGTTACGTTACATATTAGTAAAGTGACCCAATCCTTTGGGGATTTTTATCTTCAGGTTCAAATCTATTTAATTAGTAACAATGAAAATACACTTACATCAATCATCAGGTTTTATCTGTGTTCTGATTCTCCCTTAGCCCTATCCCTGATGCTTTAAAAATGCTCTCCAATGAGCAAATCAGTCTAATCCTGTGACTGGTGCTTAACTTCCTGTCTTTGACTTATGGCTCAGAACAAAGTCAGTCCTGCACTGGCCCAAACCAGCCTGTGGCAGCCATGGTCCAAGGAACAGAAGGCCAAGCTGGCAGGAGGTGGTGATGGGGTCCTCACATGGTTGGAGGAAGCCAGTGGGAAAAAATGAAGAGAGGGCAGCCGAGTGATTTTTTCCCTTACCTGATCATTAATCTCTCAGCCTCTGGACCTTAACTATCTCCTATTCACTTGCTGTCATGCCTAGTATTGCCAGGAGTGCTTTAATAAGATAAAGTCTATAAAATACTTTGAAATTTTTGATGAAAAGGTAACACCATGAGAACATGAATTATTTTTACTCTGCACCACTGAGAATGTGAACACACTCTTCTTAGGTATTAGTCATGAAACGATGCTCTGCAAATCTGAAGATTGAAGTCTTGTTGAAATGAAATTTTAGAACGGAAAATGCAAAAGCTACTAGAGAGGCAAAATTATAGTTTGTTTTAATAGAAAGCTGCTAGTTTCTTCAGCATTCAAGCTTTTTGCTGCAAATGTCAGAGCACTGTTTCTAACAGGATATAAGTAGACTACATAATAGAACAAACTGTGAAAGGTAAAGGTCAAAGGCAGCCCCCTCATCCCAGCACCCCCTCCCCTCCAATCCGCAGCTGAGTGCTCTCCCACTGTGTCTGCAATTCACCAAACTAGATAAGCAGACACAAATGAGGCCCTATCAAAGCCTCTCTGTACTTTAGTGTTCATTTTGTCAACAGATATGTCAACAGATATTTCCCAGTGCCTCCCACAGAACTGAGTGCAGGGGAGGACTACCACTTCTACTTCCCTTTATTCAGAAGACATGAGGCTGAGCAGTGATCATGGACTGAGATCAGACTTCACAGTTAAGTGCCTGTTTAAGAAATTACTGGTGGAAAGCTAACTCTAAGGTAGATCATGTTTTTGTTTTTTTCAGGCAAAACCTATTTAGCTACAGAAGGTTCTGGGACATGATAGGGATAAACTATACTGCAATTAAATATTTCTAGATAATAGGGACTTTCATGACACATGAAATCTTCTAGGTCAAAGGTATATCTGTTATTTGGTGGATAAGAAGAAAGGAAGTCAGACAGACATAGCAGCAACTACAGGCGGTGGTGGAATGGAGAAGTGTACATAACTGACACGAACGTACTGCCAGGAACAGTTAGTCAGCTCCTTAACAAAGGAACCTGAAGAGACTGTTCAAGCAAGTTCATTAGGGTATAATTTTCTTAGTGAGAGTTGGCTTAAGATAAATAAAAAGCTTCAAAGTAGTAATACTCAAGTTATTTTTATTAAAACAATCATAAGGATATGACTGAAATTGCCTTTTTACTGGGTCTTCACATTAGATTTTGGTATTTAAAAATTCAATTGTTAGATACCCTGGACCCAATAATACAAAGGGAATGAAACAAAGTACTACTTTGATTTACTTGCTGGCTCACAATTGAGATTTAATAATCTATTTGTAGAACCCACATAATTCACATTAGCAAGGATTTCTTTTATTCCCTCCTCCAAACTAAATTAGAATCCTTTAAATCTAAGTCTAAGCACGGGGAACTTTGTTAGGTGCACAATAAGGACACAACCTCAGTGACTTCTGATGTAAAAGTTCTGTGTTGGTACTGGTTCCTCTGTATTTTTCACAAAAAGACACGTCATAAGAACTAACTTAATATGAGACAGCATACTAACTGATTTTTAAAAAAATAATTGAAAAGTCCTTCAAAATTCTTAGAGTTATGAAATACCCTAAAAGGAGAAACAGTGTGTACCTGCCAGGAAAAAAATGTCGATAGAAAATTTTTGCTAAGAGAATAAATGCATCTTACTTTGCAGCTGCCTTGGTGATCTCATCGGTCAACATGTCTCGGACCCTGCAACAAAGATGGAAAATAGATATGACAGTCTATGTTAGAGCAAAAACACAGTCTTTCTGCTTATTCCTCAGTTAATAAGAACCTCTGGCAATGACTCCAGATCTTAAAACTGTATACGTTGAATTTTAGTGTAAGGTGAAAGAACTGTAATAAGGGCTTTACTTCAAAGAGAGTTTCATCTTCCTATTCGCAAGGTCACTTAGTGGAGGCGGGGAAGGAGGTGAATGTAACTGAGGAGGGATGTGCAGGCAGTGTTGTAGTGGCGTCATCTCTTAAACCGAGCGGTGGGTATACAAGTGTCCTTTATACTATTCTCTGCTATGGACTGAATGTTTGTGTCACCCCAAAATTCATATGTTGAAATCTTAACTCCCAACATATGGTATTTAGAGGTGGCGCCTTTGGGAGGTGGTGAGGGGGGAGCCCACATGAATGGGATTAGTGCCCTTATAAGAAGAGACACCAGAGAGTTTGCTTTCTCTCTCTCTTTGCTCTCCACCATGTGAAGATACAAGGAGAAGGCAGCCATCTGTAAACCGGGTAGCAGGCCCGCACCAGATCTGCCACCACCTTGATCTTAGATTTCCAAGCCTCCACAACTGCAAGAAATGTTTCTATTGTTTAAGCCAGCCAGTCTACGGTATTTTTGTTACAGCAGCCTGACCCGACTAAGATGTTCTCTCTTTTTTTGCACAAGAGCTCACCAAAATAGCAATTTACTATTTCCAAATGGTAGGTAATGGAACAGTCACTATATATGTATATAAAATAAAATTAAAAATGTTGGTTATAAAATAATTCTGAAGCTAAAAGAAAGTAATTATACTTATGGATTTGAAGGAAGGTATGCTCAATTCAAATATTTACAGAATAAAAAATTTTTTTCAATATAAGACCCTTGAGATAAAGTAAAAAACAATCATTGACCGCCAAATTTACATTTTGAAGATGCTATCATGGATATTTTCACTATATACTTTGTTTCATAAATTCTAAGTTTTTATAAATATAAAATTTTTGAAAATATAAATTATATTTGCATTCATAAATATTTTCATTTGAAATATAAGAAAATCTTAGCTATTCAGCACTCTGAGAATGCATCATTCTTTTTTTTTTTTTTAGTTTATTTTTTTATTGGTTTATAACATTGTAAAAATTTCAGGTGTACATCATTGTACTTCTATTTCTGCATGGACTACATCATGTTCACCACCAAAATACTAATTACAACCCATCACCACACACATGTACCAAATTATCCCTTTCACCCTCCTCCCTCCCCCCTTCCCCTCTGGTAACCACCAATCCAATCTCTGTCCCTATGTGTTTGTTTATTGTTGTTATTATCTACTACTTAATGAAGGAAATCATATGGTATTTGACCTTCTCCCTCTGACTTATTTCACTTTGCATTATACCCTCAATGTCCATCCATGTTGTCACAAATGCCTGGATTTCATCGTTTCTTATGGCTGGGTAGTATTCCATTGTGTATATATACCACATCTTCTTTATCCATTCGTCCCTTGATGGGCACTTAGGTTGCTTCCAAGTCTTGGCTATTGTGAATAATGCTGCAATGAACACAGGGGTGCATGTACCTTTGCAAATTGGTGTTTTCAAGTTCTTTGGATAAATACCCAACAGTAGAATAGCTGGATCATATGGAAGTTCGATCCTTGATTTTTTGAGGAATCTCCATACTGTTTTCCATAGTGGCTGCACCAGTTTGCACTCCCACCAGCAGTGTACGAGAGTTCCCTTTTCTCCACATCCTCTCCAACACATATTGTTTCCTCTCTTGTTAATTATAGCCAGTCTGACGGGCGTGAGGTGATATCTCATTGTAGTTTTGATTTGCATTTCCCTGATAGTTAGTGATTTTGAACATCTTTTCATGTGTCTGTTGGCCATCTGTATATCTTCTTTGGAGAAATGTCTGTTCAGGTCTTTTGCCCATTTTTTAATTGGGTTGGTAGTTTTTTTGTTGTTGAGATGCATCAGTTCTTTGTATATTTTGGAGATTAAGCCCTTATCAGATGTATGGTTTGAAAATATCTTCTCCCAATTGTTAGGTTGTCTTTTCGTTTTGTTGATGGTTTCCTTTGCTGTGCAGAAGCTTTTTAGTTTGATGTAGTCCCATTTGTTTATTTTTTCTATTGTTTCTCTTGCCCGGTCAGATGTGGTGTTTGAAAAGATGTTGCTAAGACCGATGTGGAAGAGCGTACTGCCTATGTTTTCTTCTAGAAGTTTCATGGTTTCAGGTCTTACATTCAAGTCTTTAATCCATTTGGAGTTAATTTTTGTGCATGGTGTAAGGTAAGGGTCTACTTTCATTTTTTTGCATGTGGCTATCCAGTTTTCCCAACACCATTTGTTGAAGAGACTTTCTTTTCCCCATTGTATGTTCTTGGCTCCTTTGTCAAAGATTAGCCGTCCATAGATGTGTGGGTTTATTTCTGGGCTTTCGATTCTATTCCATTGATCTGTGTGTCTGTTTTTGTGCCAGTACCATGCTGTTTTGGTTACTACAGCTTTGCAGTATATTTTGAAATCAGGGAGTGTGATACCTCCAGCTTCGTTCTTTTTTCTCAGGATTCCTTTAGCTGTTCGGGGTCTTTTGTTGTTCCATATAAATTTTAGGATTCTTTGTTCTATTTCTGTGAAAAATGTTGTTGGAACTTTGATAGGGATTGCATTGAATCTATAGATGGCTTTAGGAAGTATGGACATCTTAACTGTGTTAATTCTTCCAATCCAAGAGCACGGAATATCTTTCCATTTCTTTGTGTCTTCTTCAATTTCTTTCAGAAATGTTTTATAGTTTTCGGTGTACAGATCTTTCACCTCTTTGGTTAAGTTTATTCCTAGGTATTTTATTCTTTTTGTTGCAATTGTAAATGGGATGGTATTCTTAATTTCTCTTTCTGCTACTTCGTTGTTAGTGTACAGAAATGCAACTGATTTTTGTATGTTGATTTTGTACCCTGCAACTTTACCATATTCGTTTATTACTTCTAAAAGTTTTCTGGTGGATTCTTTAGGGTTTTCTATATATAAAATCATGTCATCTGCAAATAGTGACAGTTTCACTTCTTCCTTTCCAATTTGGATCCCTTTTATTTCTTTCTCTTGCCTGATTGCTCTGGCTAGGACTTCCAATACTATGTTAAATAGGAGTGGTGACAGTGGGCATCCTTGTCTGGTTCCTGTTCTTAGAGGGATAGCTTTCAGTTTTTCACCATTGAGGATGATATTAGCTGTGGGTTTCTCATATATGGTCTTTATTTGAAGGAAGGTATGCTCAATTCAAATATTTACAGAATAAAAAATTTTTTTCAATATAAGACCCTTGAGATAAAGTAAAAAACAATCATTGACCGCCAAATTTACATTTTGAAGATGCTATCATGGATATTTTCACTATATACTTTGTTTCATAAATTCTAAGTTTTTATAAATATAAAATTTTTGAAAATATAAATTATATTTGCATTCATAAATATTTTCATTTGAAATATAAGAAAATCTTAGCTATTCAGCACTCTGAGAATGCATCATTCTTAAGAGCCAAGTTTTCAGATAGTTGCAGACTGCTCCTACAGACCTTAAACTTGTATTTTGTAAAACCATTTGACAATAAATTTCTCTAAAATCGACTGTCCAATCTCAGTTTTCCTAAAAGGAGTATAGTACATTCAATGTATTCTTTTATTGGTCAGTGTGAAATATTTACAAATGATGAACTGTCTATACTTCTATGCAGGGCCAAACGTTCTGCTTGTAGACTAGTTCCCCACTCTCACCTACTCCCGTATCTTTGCTGCATCACCAATTTTTCCTTCTCTACTTGTATTACTCCCCTTAGCATGGGAACATACTATAATATCCACCAGATTAAAAGAAGAAAAAGCCCTCCAGCTATTGCCCCATTTCACTGCTCCTTATACATCACAACTCATTTAATTAAGAGTAGTCCACACTTGATGACTCTAGTTCATCTCCTTCTACTCTCTCTAGACCCCTCTATATCTGGCTTTTGTCCCCACAACTCCACCAAAACAGCTCCTGTCATGGTCACCAATGACTTTCAAGAGGCCAAATCTAATTCCCAGTTCTCAGTCTCCATCTTTTGCAGCCTCAGAGCAGCATTTGACACAATTGGTTGCTCCTTTATTGAAACACTTCCTTCCCTTGGCTTTTAAGATTCCATCCTCTCTTGGTTTTCTTCCTACATCACTGATCACTAATTTTCTGTGAGCTTTATTGGTTCCCTCTTCATCTTCCCCACTTCTAAATGTTAAAGCGCTCTGGGGCTCAGTCTTCTGACCTTTTCTCTATCTTTACTCACTCCATAGGGGATCTCATCCAGCAAACTGATTTTAAATGCAGTCAATATGCTGATGATTCTCAAATTTATATTTCCAGCCTGGAACTCTAGACTCATATAGTCAACAACCTACTTGATACCTCCAATTGGAGATCTAATTAGGTATCTCAGGCTTAGCAAGTCCCAAACCTGATTTCTACCCTACACAGACCTGCTTTTCTAGTCTTTCCCATCTTAGTAAATGAGAACTCCATACTTTTAGTTATTCAGAGTCAAAATCTTGGAGTTATCCTTGACTTCCATCTTTTTCTTATATCCTTCATTCCATGCATGTCTCTACATATTTTGGAGAGTATAGCCAACATACCAGCCCCACCAGATTATCATTTTCAGAAGTTGAAATTAAAACTATATGTAAAAGATAATAGCAAATAGCAAGAAAAATCCAAATTCTTCATCTCTAATCTTAAATCCAATGTCATAACATTTTAAACTGCATTGCTATTTTTAAAAAAAATTTAGAAAATGTAGCAGAATAGAATTACACACACAGCTTCCGATTTTCTACATATGCCAACTGTCAGTAAATAAAAACCTAAAATCAAGTAACTTTTGAACAGATTTTTAGATTAAAGAAAACTGTGGCTGCAGGCAAACCTATTTAGATTCTGAGCACTTTACTTAGATTTAGGCTGCTGCAATGCTAATCTGACAAGGTAGTCATCCCAACTCATGTAACAATTTAAAATGCTTTTAATGTGCCAGCACTTACACATTTCCAGATAATATAGTGGAAATTCACTAGGGGGTGTCTGCCAAAGAAACTAAAGCCCTGACATGGTAAAGTTGCTCCTAATAATGAAGATGACTTGGGGAGAGGGGAGCAGGGGAATGGAAGAGTATTCCTGGACAGTGTTAGGGAGGCAATGAATTGAGTGGGAAAAACAGAATTTTTCATTCAAAAGTATATAAAATAATCAGTTATAGGGGAAAAAGGGGGGGGAAACCATTTCCACACTGCTTTAGAAAATAATAAAAAACATAAAATTTATGAATAAAGCTCTCCTTTTCATATCCGGGGAGGGGATGGAAAATACACTTAGATCTTCAGTCTTTTCTCCTTCAGGCTCACATAGGAGTTAAAATTCCCAACTCCCTCATAGTTCATTCCCCATCACAAATAACAAGCAGACGCACCATGCCCTTACCAGAGCCAGGCTGTGCTTTTCTTATATTCCACCTCCTCAGGTCCTTCCTTTCCATGTTTTAACTGCAGCTCCAGCTCTCCTATTCTTCCCTGCAAAAACACAGCATAGATCAGCAGGCAAACTCTATGGGTAAAATTATCTTGACATTTCTTTGGAAAACACTTAGATAACAGATGTCTCCTTTCCCACTTGGCCTTAAATGTTCCTGATAGGATATCAGATTATGAACGAGGTTGTGTGAGGAGAGATAATTACATCACTGCTCAGGTATTTCTACATTCACCAAAGAAGTATACTCCAGAGAAGTTATAAGTTTGGCAAATTTAGCGCAGAGCATTTCATTTGGAGATATCTATTAAAAGCAGATTTGAATTCCATAGGTCCCATTCAAAAAATCCCCTATATCGCAATGATCTGCCTATGTTAGCAGCTGATAAATTTAACTGACACTCTACCAAGACTGGGGTCTGGGCACCAGTTTTATAACAGAATGGTATAAAATAAGGATAAGTATACAACACTTAAGATTCAGGTAATATACAACAAAAGTTATTCTCAAAGAGCTGTACATTACATTTCTATTTCTTGAGTGAACTTATAAAAATAAACATCATAATTTTTAACTTCTACCATGTAATAAAAATATAGCTAATATCATCCCTTTAAGACCAAAGCCGTCAAATATTTATTATCCTTTCTATTTTTTTCACCCTCAGGATTATTTTCATCAGACGCTTTCCCTTCTAGTCCATCACCAATTACATTATTAGAATGTAATTAAAATACTGGTTTATTGATGCACCCTAAATTGGACATGAACTTAGATTGCATATTATATTTACTGAGTAATACCACACCATTTTCACAAGTGATTTGCAGCTTATGTTCTCACTAGCAGTAAATAAGTGTTCTAGTTACTTCACATCTTCACCAACATTTAGAATTGTCAGGCTTTTAATTTTTACCATTCTGGCAGGTGTGAAATGGTGTTCATTATGGTTTTAATTTTCATTCCACTATTTATCAATGAGATTGAGCATCTTTTGAAATGTTTATTGACTTTTGGATTCCCTATTCTGTCCATTTTTCTATTAATTGTCTTTTTCTCATTGATTTTAGACTTCTAAGGTATTTTCCACAAAAGAAAAGTATCTCTCTCTATGTCCTCCAAAGAGGGAGGCAGTATAGCTTGACAGTTATAAGGATGTGGGCTCTAGGATCAGAATGCCTTGATCTAATGCCATTTCTAGTTACTTGCTGTGTAAATTTGGGCAACTAACGTCACTTCTCTAAGCTTCAGTTTCCTCATTTGTAAAATGTAGCTAACAACTATCTCATGGTATTAGAGCATCATATTAAATAATGTGAAAAGTGTCTATTTAGTCCAGTGCCTGGTAACAAATAATAGCTACCATTACCAGGTTTGTCATCAATAACAGTAAAAAAATCCCACCTCCGCTTTTATTTTCTTATGAAATGATCTTTCATGAATATATCTAAATCCTCCTTGAAATAATTCATGTTTTAATCTGTATACTCTCATAGAGCAAAATGTTCCCAAAAATGTAATATCCAGACTATACAGTTGCATGTCCTTGTATTTCTCTCATATACCCTCAGTTACTAGCCTGTGAGCTCAGTGAAGGCAAGGACTGGTTTATCAGTTTAAAGAGTCCTTTATTTAGCACAGCTTCCAGCACACAATGCCCTGGGCTCACCAGTTCAGGTACTCTGAGATTTGATGGGCATTCTATTCACATCCTTCATGGTTTCAATAATAGCCATCCCTATCTCCATGTTTTCAAAGATAGAATCCTGGCCCTTTTATTCTCTCCTCTGTCTTTTAGAGCAATGTATCAGAGGTGATCAAATTGGCAAGATATTGATATTAATATTCAACATTGATATTGGCCTCCCAGGAGGGTAGGCAAAAAAGAAAATAATTTGTATTGCCTGCCTCTGTTCATTATGCTTCTTAAATTATGCCTCTTTACTCCTAAAACACTTACTTTCTATAATGCTTTTCCGAAAAAGAAATAGGATATTAGAGGTTAAAATCAGCTTAGAAATAAACACAACACAAGCTAGTCTATGTGCAGCCTCTTGAGAAGGTCTACTTTTCCAATCTCTCTTGTAGCCATAAACCAGTATAACCATTCTATTGTGACTAAGTAAATTTCTTATTTTTTCTTTCTCAGAGACTCTGTTCCTCTCAAGCCCTTCTTCTGGAATGTCTCTCTAACCCTTCCACCCAGTCCATGTTAGGCTATTTAGTCAGATCCAAATCTTTGCTTTCCAATTCTCCACCTATTGGTGATGGAGATCCAGTGGCATTCAACTCAGTCACCTCTGCTTCTGGTTAACAGCTGTGGTTAAGGGGAGAAGCATTCATTGGGAGAGAAAAGGCTGAAATGATCACCTGAATTGAGATTTTTGGATTGCCTATAGATTCCAGTTATTAACCTATCTATCCCTCTTACTTTTTCTTATCTCCAGCCTATGCAAGCAAGGGCTTGCTGATTATAGTGAGCAATTTCACCTAGCTCCAAACCTACACATTAAAAACAAACAAACAAACAAACAACCCTTACAAATGGTCAGAGAGTAATTTACTAGGGGTCACAGTTCCTGACCCTGGTTTTTGATTTCAGATTATTTTGCAGCATAGCTGACCAACTCAGGAAACAAGTGTCTGCAGTCAACCTGCTTTAATTCCTCTCCCCTGTTTGAGGTCATATTCACAATCCTAAGAGCCCTTTACAACAAAGGCTGGAGACCTTATCCTCCTCAGCATCCCACAAGGGCAAGTGAGGTAAAGCTGGCTGTAGAAAGCTCCTTACAAAATGGACTCTGAACTGTCAATCGACTTGTATCTGCATTTTTCATCTTAATGGGAAAAAATCCCAATACCTGCCCATGTCAACCACTTTGATATTCTCATAATTCAAAATCCCACATCTGGTGGAAAAACTAGATAAGGCTGGAAGCAGATGCCTAAGCAAAAGCCACTAGTAGTGTTCAGATCTCAAACTTATTCACATCATAATCAACCTCCAGGAAATAATGTAGAATGTACCTTTTAGCATGTCTCCTAGGCCTAATTGAATAAAACATGGCTCCTCTAAATGATCCTCTAGTTTAATGCTACAAAATATGTCTAGCACCAGATGGAAGTAATTATAACTTCTATACAGAAGTAGTATCCTCCAGGACAGAAATTCTTGATATAGACAAGGAGTCTGGCAGTTGCTCTAACTCTTCTAAGATAACATAAATTCTATTTAAGTGTGTGGACTCATTTAAAAAACTTGTTGAATATTTAAAATGAATCAGTGTATTTCCAAATAACTGTGATAGCCTAAAAAGCATTGCTGTACTTTGAAATAATACTGAGAATCTTCTTATTATAGCCCATACTTCTGTCATCAATTCTCAGTGGAACTAGTCTTATTAGAAATCCAAAGTAAACAGATTTTAAATAATAAATAAACAAAGATACACACCATCACCCACAACAGCAGAAAGGCAGAATAATTGATCTGCATTACTAAAAATACTCAGCTGGCTTTTCAAAAATAGATCTGTCTCTTAAAATATTAAGCCAATTTGCATTATTTGTTGTTACAACTAATGACAGTATTAGAGAAAATGCATGATGCAGTGGAAAAGACTGAGGCTCTGGAGTCAGACAAATCTGGGTCAAGCTCCAATTCTTTCATTTACTGCCTGTTGGGTTTTGTGCCATTTGCTTTGCTTTCCTATCTAACCCTGCTTCCCCATCTATAATCCCATTATATGTGGGGTTAACAACACCCACTTCAGAGGGTGTCTGTAAAGATTAATTGAAATAATATACGTTCAGTATTGGACACATACTAGTTATTCAATAAATGGTAGCTCTTATTATAAAAAACAACATGGAGGGTTTTTTTTGATCATTTGCAAGTCATCTGCCTGAGTTATACCATAATCCTTTCAATTTAGCCTTCCTTATGCTAAGAGCTAAATAAAATTCAGTTCGTTCTGCAGGAGGAGGAGTTATTCTTGCCTTCTCCTGGCACCCACAGTACTCTGTACATCCTCTATTAAAGCATCAAAGACATTGTACTGGGATTGCTAGCAGACACATTAGTCTCCCACACTGAACTGGGAACTCATTGACAGGAAGGGGGACTTTATTCCCCTTTGTATCCCACACACCTGGCACAGGGCCTGGCCAGTATAAGTGCCCCATAAATGTTTGGTGAAGGAAAACACCACAAAATTATGTAGGGAAAAATGAATGTGAGAAAAAGTGCCTACTCTGACTTGCAATCTCACTCTTTTTGCATAAAAACTATAATTGGTTAAGGAAGTATATGACTAAGGCATCCATTCCCTCGTGCATCTCTTCAAAACTGAGTGCCCAGATGCAGCTGAGGATAAAAAGTGTGTAAGCTGAGCCAAAGGAAACAACAGTTCCAAGGGAACATCTTTAAAATGCGGATTCCAGTGTAGTTTGGGCAGCCATCTAAAACACTGTTGTTCCGAGTATGGTTGATAGACTAACTGCATTAGAATTACCTGGCAGCTTGGTAAACACGGAGATTCCTGGTCCCCTACTCAGTTCTAATGAATCAGAATCTCTGAAGAAGCACCAGTACTTTATAAATTCAAGACTCAATAAAATATGTTGCAGCAAGGTTTTAATTTAAGATGAAAACACCAAGGCTCAGATGCTTAGTCCTCCCCCTACCACAACCCCCACCATCCTTTGGGACAGTTGTTACCTTTAACCATAACACCACACTTCCTGAGGCTCCATGAAATTCTTACTCTGGGCCATACATTACTTAAGCACCAGCAGGTTTTTTCTATCATCCTTAAAAATGAATTTTAAGCTAGGAAAAAGGATGGAGTTACTTGTTTTCTTATACTGTTAACTGTTCATATATTCCCAAACTGATTAAAAATTATTTCTAATTTTAAAAATTCACAAACTATAGCTTATAATCTTATTGGATTAAACGAAGTCAAATTGAGCATAATTCATTTACTTAGCACCTATTATGTTTTAGACACTATGTCAGGTTCTAGAGAGAAAACAGAGAAGAAAATACAGCTCCTAGCTTTCAGGAGCAGAGACGACTGGAGGGAGAACCCAGATGAATAACAAAGGGAACAGGGCCTTCAAAAAGGGAAGCATGGGTTCTAAGGAGGCACATAAGAGGGACATACAATCCAGGGAGGAGGGGCACACAGGTGCCTTCCCAGATAAAATGGAAGTGTGGAATGAGGTGGGCACAGAGGGAATGGCAGTGCCTGCCACAGAAGGAACAGCGTGTAAAAGTCAAGAGGTTAGGGAAGACATGCTGAGTTTGGAAAACAAAGAAATTTAGCAAGGCTGAGACACAAAATTCAGGGGAAGGGTTATGAGCTAAGCCTGGAGACGTTGAGTGAGTCCAGCTTGAGGAGGAGGCACAGGTGTGAGGGCAGACCATGAGCTCAGGTTGGGACGTGCTCAAGCGGAGGTGCTATAGCACAGCCACGGGGGACATCTGGGAGATGGTCAGAAAGCAGCAGGACAGAGAAGAGCAGTGCGCAGGAGAGAGCTCTGGATGGGACACACATGGGGGCATCGACATCTAGAGTTCAAGGGCAGTTATATATGTATGCCTCACATTCTTTTATGAGCAAAAATAACCTTTGCATTTTTGATGGTGCTATTTTCCTAACTGCTTTTATATTAAATACATATTTGCAGTAAAATTTGAGATAAGAAGGAGATGCTCCCCTACAGCAAAAACTATTCTGTGGCTTCATTACCTGTAAAATGGCATGGTAAGCTCGATTCATATAAGCAAGCCAGGCCTGTGGGAGAAAAATTGCACGGTGCCACTCTGAGAGCTGGATGTGAACCTGGGAAAAAACATACCACAACATAAATTAGACTACACAGTATTAAAACAGAATAAAATTAAAACCGTATCATCAATTCTTTTTTATCCTTTATATAAATGGTTTAGGGTCTAAAACAAACCAAATAAGTCTAGGATCAGAACCACAAATAAGATCTTTTGGATATTTTCAAAGGAGAAGAGTTTAGAGTCCTATAAAGACAAAATAAAATAAGCCTGGAATTTTCTAAATTAAAGCAAATAAAATCCTACAATAATAACAAGTTAAGATGTATGTGTAATACAAATATGTCCTTGAAAATTAGGGGGAAACTCTGTAAAGCCTCTTGTCAGTCAGGAAACTAGATATTGTCTAACCCCCCTAGTAATTTTAAATAAAAATAAATATTGCTCACATCCTGGATTTCCAATATGACAATTTCTGAAGTAATAAACTTAAATTGCCAACAGAAATATCATGTTGTGTAGAGACCATGATGGCAAGAGCATGCAAATGAGTACTGCACACAGCAATTGTGCACACCACTAGATAAACGCCCTTTAATCAGTGTGGGTAAACAAGAGAAAAATGATACATGCCAACACTGAAACTCTGTTTCTGAAGAGAGACCGAGACAAAACATCTGGTTTTCATAGTCATTTCTGTTTCTACCTATTAGTATACAGCTATCTTGCAACAAATCTTCCCAAGGTCTGCTTCTGTTAAAGAGAGATCACTCAAGAAAAACAGTCACAGTGCATCACATTTCACGTTTCCTGTAACTCCTCTCATCTAAACTCAAACAACTCAAACTTTAGTCTGTCTCCTATAGACAAAAAACAACAACAAACAAACAAAAAAGACAAATTTCTGTATAATTACTATGATAGGAATCACGGTAATCATGTAAGAATCATGAAGACTGGATTGTTTAAGGAGATTTTATTGTACTATAAGAACTAATTTCCTCAAGTGCTTTGTGACGAGGAAGAGAACAACCTTTCAGAATATAGTTAGCTCCCACGGCTTCTGGCACTTTCTTTAATCCCAGTCTTAGTGTGGGCCTACTACATGCAAGGTGCTATGGGAGGATTTGAGGATTATGAATCAATCCATGTCCGCAGAGAGCTTTCTAGCGGGAGAGTCAGAAATGGGCACACACAGCTTCTAAGGCAAAATTATGAAGAATTTATGGGAACAAAGAGAACAAAACAGATGTCTGCTGTTTCTGTCTGCTATCTATCATCTCTCATTCAACTGCTGCTTTTTTAAAAATTAGATATTCAAACAGTATGAAAAAGATATTCAGACCATGAAATGAACTTTAAAAAAAATTATAAAGACAAGCTTCTTCTATTTCTGATTAAGTACTCACTCTGTTGAGTACGGTAGGGGGAGCCTTGCCAATGTGTCAACAAAAATCCTTGAAGGAATGGGCCCACCAATTCCTGCTTCTTCTCCTTACCCAGGAAGCAGATGACAACCCAGGTGGGGAGGCATTAATCAGTCCTTGGGCTTGCTCTCTGTTTCCAAAATGTGGAGAATTTTCTTTAACTTTTTTCCCATCAATCTGTTCCCTTTTCACAAAATACATTAACTATTTTTAAGTCCTGGTTTGAGACCTGGATTTAACAGAAAGAACACTCAAGCACCACAACAAAAACTTTTATCTCATATTTCAGAAACTCAAATATTTTAAAACTTTCCTGTCAAAAAATCCATGGACATCATTGCATTACTGAGAGTATCCATACTCTCAGCAAATTGGCAAAAAGAGCACTGAATGTTTTTGGGAAGACAATGGTCTTAATTGCCTCTTAAACCTGAGTTTAAAAGAAAGTATTATGGAAAAAATCTAAAGGAAAATGGGCAAATCAAATGTTGAGTTTCTAAGAACAAAGACATTCATGCCAGGAAACCTATTTAAAAGGAAGTTATAAACTGAAGGTTAAAGCTAATCTTCCTCCTGCTGCTCCAACCACATCTGAAGGTGGGTGCAGGGAGGCAGTAGAATGATTAAGCCTAGACTCCTCATGTTTTATGAGATTGTACCTAGTCTTAGCATTCTGTGGAGTTAGCCGTGAATAAATCTCTTTAAAAATGCACTCTCCTGCTCTTTCCCTTACTGAAGAGAGACTTAGGGAAACAGCTTGAAGACCGTCATCCCCTTACACTCCAGTTGTGTTACAGGCAAAAGAGACTTCCTTGACCGTTTTTAACAAAAACACATTTTAGGATGCTATTCCAATTCAATATATAGCCACCCATAGGGGTTAATGTTGCTAGGCTGAAAATACAATTAGCATTTGTAAAGTATGAAAATTATATATAATTTGCTATACTTGTGAGAAGGCTTTGAAGGGAACCCAATCAACAAAATAATTCCAAATTATGAAGCTGCAAACTTGTAATTCAGCAGATGATAAAGCAGGGTTCTCAACCACTGTGCACCAAGTTTTAATGAATATGTGAAATTTAATTTTTCCATAACTAACTACACATAGTCTTGCAATGACAGGTGTCTGATGGACTGTCGACATGAGCAGGTTCTACGATTTAGGGAAGAATAAGAGTGAGAGTTTCTATGTGTGAGAGGTAATAAGTATAATGAAACATTGTGCATGTGCCTAAAAAAGAGACCACATTAGAGAAACATGCAAGTAGGGTCGGGGGAGAATAAGGATAATGAGGTAAAGGAGCAGTTTTCAGGGTTAAAGTGGGTGGTCAGGGTAGATCTCATTGAGAAGGTGAAGTCTGAGTAAACACTTGAAGGAGATGAAGATGTAGAAACCAAGGTAAGCGCTGGTGGGAATGTAAAACGGTTCAGCCATTATGGAAAACAGTTTGGTGGCTCCTCAAAAAGTTAAACATTGAATTACCACATGACCCAGCAATTCCACCCCTAGGTATATACCCAAAAGAACTGAAAATATGTATTCAAACAAGTACTTGCAAATAAACGTTCACAGCAGCATGTTCACAATAGCCAAAAGGTGGAAATAACCCAAATGTTCATGAACAAATGAATGGATAAACAAAATATAATATATCTACAATGGAATATTATTTAGCCATAAAAAGGAATGAAGTACTGATGCATGCTACAATGTGGATGATCCTTGAAAACATTATGCCAAAGTAAAAGAAGCCAGATATGAAAGGTCACATATTATATGATTTCATTTATATGAAATATCCAGAATAGGTAAATCCACAGAGACAGAAAGCAAATGATAGAAGGACAGAAAGTGGTTGCTGGGGGTCCGGAGAAGAGAGAGAAGAGAAAGAAGGGAGGGGGGGATGGGGAGTGACAGTTTAACGGATACATGGTCTTGTTTAAGGGTGATGAAAATGTTTTGGAACTAGATAGAAGTGATGGTTGCACACTGTGAAGTACTAAATGTCACTAAATTGTATACTTTAAGCTTTAAAATGGTTAGTTTTACATTATGTGAATTTTACCTCAATTAAAAAACAGGTAAGGCAAAAATCCTAAAGTGAGCACATGGCTGACCTGTTTCAGAAACAGAAGGAAGGGCAGTGTAACTAGCACAGACAGAGTGAGCCAAGAGGAGAGTGGAAAGAAAGAAGGGTGGCGAATTAACAGGGGGCCCTGAGAATGCAGGGCCTTCTAGGTCACTTTTCAGGACCTGCCTTTATTCTTACTAAAAGGGAAGTCATTACAAGGTTTTGAAAAGAAGAATGGCATGATCTAACATATATTAAAAGGATCATGCTGACTGCTATGTTAAGAATAAACAGTAGGGGGCAAAGGTCAAAGCTGGGAAACTACTCAGAGGCTACTGCATCAATCCAGGTAAGAGCAATGGTGGCTCAGACAGTGGTGTATCAGTAACACTGCAGAATAATAGTTTTCAAATATTTAGCTACGTAATTTTTCCACTCCAGCCCAAATGTTAAGTAAATGTTAAATAAAATGCCATTATGCAAAACAGAAAACAGGGAAACAAAACTTGTCTGGACGAAGGCTGGAGGCTTGGCGCTCAGCCCTCTTGATCATCCAACCCTACTTTGCTGTAGTTCCTAGCACTCTTTAAAACACAGTTTTAACTAGAGGGACATGAAAGAGCTCAGTGGTCATCAGGAGAAAGGGAAGGGGGAGGGGTTGACTACAAAGCAGCAAGGGGAAATTTTTAGGGTGACAGAACTGGTCTTATATTGACTGTGGTGCTGGTTACATGATTGTGTGCACTTGTCAAAATTCACAGAACTATACATTAAAAGGGCAGAAATCTACCGTATGTATGTCTCAATAAAATTAAAAACACATAGCTTGAAAATCACTACTTTTACAACATGTATTTCTCAAACACTCACCTCCCACCATCTATTACACTTTGTCATCATCATTCAAAATCCACTCTTCCTCTTATTGTACCTGTTTCTATCAATATCACCCATCAATATGCCAGTCACCCAGGTTTATCTCTGACTTCTCCCTTGCCCCCAACTCAACTGTCAACTCGACTTCTGAAATGTTTACTATATTTGTCCTACTTTCTTCCTCATTAGTTTAGTCCTAATTTCTGCCTAGATTACTGAGGCCACCTAACTGATCTATTAGCCTAAAATCTTTTCTCCTTCTAATATATCCTAAAAGGTGCTGCTGCTGCATTAACATTAACTCAGAATTTCTTTTCAAAAATCTTTGATGGTTCATTAAATAAAAAAGTCCAATCTAATTTGTACTATGTTCAAAGTATTTTAGAATCAAAAGTACACCATTTACTTTAGGAAATAATTTGTTCTCATGTAAGAACTCCGCTGGCCAAGATCCTCAACCAATTTCCCCACTTGATTTCCTGCTCCTTTCCTTCATTTAACCTGTATTCTGGCTGAAGTGGGTTATAAACCAATTCCCAAGCCTATCCTATATTCTACAGGATCTCTGCACTCACTGCTTCCGCCGCCTTGAATGCCCTGTCTTCCTCTCATCTCTACTTACTGAGATAATTTCTCCCTTCTTTATACTTCCAGTACATTACAGGCCTCTCCTGTAACACTCACCAGATTCCACCTTAGATTACTTGTGTATGGACCTTAATCTCATACCATCCAAAGGGCAGAGATCATGTCCTGCTTGTCCCGGAATCCCTCTCATGGTACCCATAACAGTGTCTTGCACATTAGTGTTCAATTAAGTACCTGCTGAGTTTAACTGAATTAAATGTACAGCATTTGCTTTAAGACAAAATTTTGTCATGTTAAAACCATACTATCATAAACAAGTAATCACAGAAAATTATGATGTTCAACTTTCAATCCCGCTGAAACACAATGTTAGAAAACTTTTTTTAGTAGACATGGCTAAACTCAAACATGAGTTGTTGAGGACACAGTTATTTGAAATTTTATAAAAGTATGACAAAATTTTCTGGTCAGGAAATGTTGAATTCCAGATAAAAACACAGTGAGTGACAAGGTGAAATTTTAGAGTGCATGTTATAAAGTTTATATTTTGAAATTTCCTACCTAAACTTTTCTATGTGTCTCATATAAGTTCTAATGAAGTATACCTGAAATACTAGCTCAACAGAAAATGTCCTGCTTAGAAACACAATTCACAAATGTAGGGGAATGTTGAAAGAGAGAATGAAAAAGTAGATCTTGTTTCCTCACTGATACATGTTTTACTTGATGGGACTACATGGGCACCTAATTAGTTAATTTACTGTTCAGAATACACTGCCCAGAAATTGGTAGTGTTTTCTGCCTCTTGGGTGATCTTAACAAGATTATTCATTTATACAAAAATACTCATTTTAATAGCTCTTCATTAAATCCTATAAAACAAGTAAGACAAGCTTGGTGAGGTTGTTTGATTGGCAAACTAGAATGGGATATGGTAGGGCAGCATGTAAAAAGTGACAGATAAATTAAGTGTTTGCTATTGATTTCAAAACCCCAATCTCACAAAGTAAGGCATTTTTCATGCTCCCCAGATGTACATATTATTATCCAAAGAATAAAAGCATTTAACTTCAGTTGCTACACAGACACACAAATACTGAGCCACTATATTTGGTCTGTGACATACACACATGCTCCTCCCACTTTCCAGAAGAAAAACCACTTGTACTTAGTGTTAGAGACCCCAAAGCCACTTAATGTCTCATTGTTTATATATAAGAAATAACAGGCTTCAATTTTCTGTCAATAGTAACCTTGTTTGCATAAAATAATTTTTTGTTATTCCTGTCCCTTGACAGATAGTGACTGGAAGACAAGAAAGGGAGGGTTTGTGGGAGACACATTTTTAAAGTAAAATGACACTCATCTCTTTGTAGGTGTTTTCTGGACATTTAAAACTCTCTCCTCTCCTGCCCTCTCTCGTTCTCTCTCTCCCCCTCAGTCTCTTTCTCTCTCCCCGCTCCTTCCATTCCCCTTTCCCAACAGGACAACAGTAGCTTGAAAGCTGACAATTCAATCACATCTCAAGCAACCATTTACTCTGTTATTTAATAGGAGGGGGAAAACCCTAGTTACCATAACAACTCACATCACATGGTAATTATGGAGTCTCTAAAATACAGCAAACCATACTTTTCACAGTGTTTTCTAAGTGGAATGTGCAATAAGCACAGATACCACTTCTCCCAATTATTATTCAGAATTTTCATCTAATTGTTTCATATTGCATGAATGCTAACACTACTCCATGTTCTTCATAAGAAATATGTTTTTAAATAAAGAAGGAACTGAGAGAAAAAGGCAAATACACTCATATTTCAAATGATGGGCTATAGCACATGTATTTTTGGGCATGAGGGAAAAAATTTAAAGGAGGCAGAAGAAAAACAAAAAAATTCATAAGGCAAAAAGAATCAAATGATGATCAATCAAAAAAAAAAGAATGTAGAAACAAAGATTTCATTCAGAGTCGTGCCACCAATAAGTCCAGATACAGTTTCTCTGAAATAAAGATGAAGAAAGAGCTCATTACCTAACGCTAAGGCAGAAATATGGTTGGGTAGCAGCAGCAGGATCAGGAAAATTTGCATGTGCCCCAAAGTGGAGGAAATAAGGAAGCATGACTGCCATTCTCATCCAGGGACAAATCAGTATCATCTAATTTAGGTGAGAGTGTCATGTCCGAGTTGGAAATGCCAAAGGATGACAAGACAGGCAGCAAATTTCAGGGAAGGAAACTGTCATTCACCTTCAGCTTCCTCATCAACAGTAGCCAAGTTAGTATCAGGATGAGAAGTAGTGGTTATTAATCAGAGCAGAAGAGGACAGTCATTTGAGCTTGGAGAAGCCCTAGTAGATTTGAAATGTCCCCTGTTGTCCCCTGTTCAAAGGAACAGAGAGAGAAAGGGCACTTCAGTTTTACAGAAATCTAAACAAAACAGCGATTATACAGAATTGCTTCTGGTTTCAGGTCAAATCCAAATCAGACTTAGATCTGTGAGTCTTCCAAAAGTAACAGAGGCGAGTTTCACTTTAAGAAAAGTCAATGAAAAAATAAAGCAGCTTTCAAAAAAGAAGAGAATATAATACTTTCCAAAAGAATTCATCACAGATTACATTAAATACCTAGTTTTCCATGACACTGAAAATTACTTGAATAAACTAACATAGTTCTTGAGAAATAATGACCATTACATAAAGCAAAATACACTTCAAAATGTGAAGGGCATAACTTGGACATTCAGAACAAAGTTCTTTTACCCGGGCATTCACTCACCCAACCTACAGTTATAGGCATTAAGAAGGCCATAGGATATCCTGTAAGCATATGTAATCTCTGACAGGAAGGGGAGGCTAAACCATATAAATGAAAGCAATGCAAAACAGTACATAAGAGCTTGTTCAAATGACAATAATGTCATTTCTTAGTAAGACCTCAACAATTATTACATTCACCACCAATTTAATAACAAGATTTCTGGGAAAAGAAAACCATCCCACTAAATGCACATATGAAGTATACATACAAGTTTCAAAATGATTTAAATCATTAATTCAACAAATATTTATGAAGTGTCTACTATGTGCCAGGAATACCAGGCACTAGAGCTACACATAACCAAAACAAATTCCCTGATTTTATGAAGTTTACACTTTAAAAAAGGAGACAGATACTAATTGTCATATATGCTGTGTGACTCAAATCCCCCCTTCAAGATTAATAGGGATGGATAGATTAGATAGATGGATAGATAGAAAGATAGAAAGAAAGAATAGTCTCATATATTAAATAAATTGAATTCATAGTTACAAACATTCCTAAAGAAACTCCAAGCCCAAATGGTTTCACTGAAAAATTCTAGCAAACATTTAAGGAAAAATTATTTATTAGAACAGCAGTACCCTGACATACCAGGCAAAGATATTACAAGGAAACTACAGAACAATACCCCTCATGGGCATAGATGCAAAAATCCTTAACAAAACATTATTAGCAAATCAAATTCAGCAATATATAAATAAGATAACACATTATGATCAAGCAGAGTTTATCCCAGGAATGCAGGTTTGTTTCACATCAGAAAATCAATCAAAATAATTCATCATATCAATAAACTAAAAAAGTATATGATCATCTCAATAGATGTAGAAAAAAACATTTGGCAAAATTCAACATGCATTTGTGATAAAAACTCTCAGCAATTTAGGAATAAAAGGAAACTCTGTCAACCTGATAAAGGATATCTAAAAAAACTCTATACTAACATTATATTTAATGTTAAGACACTGAATGCTTTCCCCCAAGACTGTGCACAATTCAAGAATGTCTGCTCTCACCACTCCTGTTCAACCCTATACTGAAGGGCTCTAGACAGTGCAATCAGGCAAGAAAAAGAAATGAAAGACATATGGATTCAGAAAGAAAAAAATCAAGATCATCTCTATTCAGAGCCAACATTACAATGAAAAACAACAAGAATCTACAAAAAAGCCGCAAGAATATATAAGGGGGTTTACTAAGGTCACAGAAAAGTGTCCGTTATGTTCATATACTAGCAATGAGCAGTTAGAAATTAAAACAAACAAAAAAACAGTCTAATTGCACTAGTATCAAAATACTTAGGGATATACAATATTTATGAAATTCAACAAAATATGTGAAATATTTGTAATCAGAAAACAACAAAACATTGACATAAAAAAAATGGAAAGATATATTTTATGTGTGGATTGAAAGACTCAATATTATTAAGATGTCAATTTTCTCCTAAATTGATCCACAGAATCAATTCATTTCCAATCAAAATTACAATAGGCTTTTTTGTGTTTTCTCAAAGCTGATTTAAAATTTATTTGGAAAAGCAAAGGGCCAAATTTAAAAACAAAACAAAACAAAATTGGAGGACTCATATTACTTGATCTCAAGACTTATTATAAAGCAAAAGTTATTAAGCTGCGTGGTTTTGATGAAAGTATACACACACAGATCAATGGAAAAAAACTGAGTACAGAAATAGACCCACACACATACGAGCAAATGATTTTCAACAAAGGTGCCTAGGTGAAGAAAGGATGGTATATTCAACAAATACAACATACCTTATGAAAAACTAACTCAAATAGATCATAGGCTAAAATGTAAACCTTAAACTATAAAACTTCTACAAGAAAACATAAGAGATGAATCAAATGATTAATGGATAAACTACATATGATATATTCATATAATGGAATACTATTCAGTCATTAAAAGTAATGAAGTACTGATACATGTGACAGTATATATAAACATTGAAAACATTATACCAAGTGAAAAAAGCCAGACAAAAAAGACCACATACTATATAATTTCATATATATGAAATGTCCAAAATAGGCAGATCTATAGAGACAGAAAGTGGCTTTGTGGTTGCTGGAAGCTGGGGAGAGAGGAAAATGGAGAGTGACTGCTAATGGGTACAGGGTTTCCTTTCGGTGTGATAAAAATATTCTAAAATTGATTGTGGTGACACAACTCTGTAAATATACTAAAACCACTGAATTGCACACTTTAAATGGGTGAATTTTGGTGTATGGTATACAAATTATATCTCTTTTTTTTAAAAAAAATAAAGAAAAAATAAAATATAGGAGGAAAAACCAGAAAATCTTTGTGATTTGGGGTTAGACAAAAAGCAAGAACCATAAAAAGAAAAACTTGAAAAACTGCAATTCTTCAAAACTAAAAATCTGCTCTTCAAAAGACACTGTTAAGGAAATCAAAAGACAAGTTACAGATTAGGTAAAAACATTTGCAAAACATATTTCTAATAAAGGATTTATATCCAGAATATATAAAGAACTTTCATTTGAAAACAGAAACCTGGTTAAAAAATGGGCAAAAGGTCAGGACACTTTGTGGAAGAAAATATGTGAATGGCAAATAAATACATGAAAAGATGCTCAATGTCAATAGTCATTAAGGAAACACGAATTAAAACCACAAAAGGGAAAACACTACCCATGTATGAGAATGGCTACATTTTTAAAAACTGACCATACGGAGCACTGGCAAGGAGGCAGAGCAGCTGGAACTCCCTTACATTGCTGGTGGGCATTCACAAGGAGAACAGTTTGGTAGTTTCGTATGTTCATTTACCATATGACCCAGCAATCCCACTCCTAGGTACTTATTTACTCAAAAGAAATGAAAACAAATGTCCACACCTACACCTGGGTGAGAATGTTTATAGCAGTTTTAGTCATAATCGCCAAAAAGTGGAAACAACACAAAAGTCCATCAATGGGTGAATTAATAAACAAATTGAAACTCTCATGAAAGACTTTTTTAAAACAAAAAGACAGAATAAAGTAGCGATGGGAACCAAAGCAGAGTTTGAAGAAACACCAGCTGGAAAAATACCAAATGGACTGCAACAAAAGAAAGACGAGAAGTAAAGAGAAGAGTTAGGAAATACTAGAGTCACCTTGGAAAGATCCAAAGGTATTTTTTAAATTCTCTTCTTAACCTAGGACAGTATAAGGTAGTTCAAGGACTATGGAGTGATGCTGCCTGGGATCGATTTCCAGGCTCTTCTACTTACTGGCTCTGTGATCTTGAGCACATTAACAATACCAACCTCACAGTGTTAATGTGGAGATTAAATGAATTAATATATGTATACCAATTCTTAAAGTGCCTGAGCTGGTTATTAGCTATTATTATTGCAATTGCTAGTCTTATTAACCAGCTCTTAAAACTCTTATTTGTTGTCACATAGTTTGAGAAAATGTACAGCTTACTCTCTATCTCTGTTTTTTTTTTTTTTTTTTGCAATTATAGTAAGCAGAAGATGAATCCAAACTAAAATCCTACCATAGATTTGGCAGAATTCTGTCCAATATGTCTTCCAATTGACTCCTAAAATAATGATCTTATTTTTTCATCTCTCATCTCTTTGAAATTTTCTAGGCATTCCACAACACAAATACCAGTCTCTTAACCCAAGTATTTTCTCTGTTCATATCTAAGGCACACCTCATAAGTTCTGATACCATTTGCTGAATTTATTAGCTCTCTTCTGCTATCCCCTACATTAACACTTTTTCTTGTTTCTTTTCTGATGGTGACTTTTATAATCAGCTTTCCATTAATACTTAACACTTTGGTTACCCTTCAAATGCCTAAGTGTACAGTTTAAAAACACAGAAAGGCACTAAATCTCTCCCTTTTCCATACCGGCTAATGAGATGCTAGGGAAAACAAATCTAGAAATCACCTATGTTTTTCCCTTTTTTGTGAAATTAAACCTCTCCCCAGAAAAACACTGCTCTTCCCAGATCTTTCTTCCCTCCTTAGTTAAATGAAAACACTGTATTAGACAAAAAAGGCTCTGAACCAAATATTTACATAATTTCAACTCTAATTAAATATATGAAAGGAACATGGGTAGCATAAGATAAAGATGGTTCTTTAAAAACCGGCTATGCTCACTGGTGGCAATTGGTATGATACAGGATATAATAAAACCAAATTAGTGATACCAAGATTTAAAAATTATGCATCCAAATCATATTTAATACAAACATATTATAGAAGTCCTAATTATTTTTACATAAAATCCCTTAAATTTTTTATAATTTATATATTTTCATTTATGAAATAAATAACTGATGTCTAAATTATATAAAATAAGCCCCTTTGCTGTGATATTTTGTTTTGTTATTCATTCATAATTTTAATTTATATATACCTGAATGACTAACTGTTATAAAATTTTAAAAAACAACAACAAAAACACACATTTTCTAAGTACTTTCCAGCTTCCCTTTTCTCTCTGGTATTGCTATGATCTGCAGTGATCTGATCTCACACAAATCATTTAACGGCATCACATAACTTGATTTTAACAGGGTGATATGAAAGAAGAGCAAAATAAACACTAAAACCAAAGGGTGTTTTTTTCCTAAACACTTTTCTTTACTGTGAATTCCCAACATTCACAAAATATAAACACTCGTGATCTACATACTTGCAAAGAATTAGAATTAAGAAATAGGCAAGATTATTTCTTTAAATAATAAGTTGGAAAGTTATTTAAAATTATCCAAAATTTATTTGGAACAATGGAAATTAAATATTGATGAAATAAACCAAAGTCCTACGTACTACTCCCTGATAACTAGGCTGAGCAGTAGAGGAAGCATGCCAGTTTTTTTCAGAAATACATCAAAATATTTTATTTTTCAGTTGTGTCAGCTATTTTGGTTGCCTTTAAAAGCAACTAACATTATGATAAAAAGAAAAATTATTTCCAACCACACATTAAATTTCATGAGCATAAAGTGAAGGAGAGAAACCCCAAAACATGTACAAGCAAGCACTTGTGACAGAGTATGGAAGGCACCTACCTCATGCACTAGAGCAAGTGAGGTCTGCTTGAAACTTCGCCCTCTACTGGCCATCAGTCGATGCAATGGTTTGCCATCTTTACTCTGATACGTTGAAATATCGTAACAAAATAACATACCACCTTTAGAAAAAAAAGAAACTTATAAAAACATTTCTTATGGAAAAATTTCGCTAATTAGATTCTCAGTAATCCATAGTCAATCAATCTGGATAGAGAAATTTAGAAATGAAAAGAGAATTTGCTAAGTAAATTTAATTTTTGACTACTGGTGTCTAAGAAAAGAAAAAATAGAAGAGATAAAAAAGTTACCATATTTAAACTATCACTTATTTAAAAGCCTTATTCATTTGTAAATAAATGAACAAATTTACAATTCATGATATTTTAAATTTTGTGAACTGTTACTTCTAGAGATTCTATTAAGGTTTTTTCAAAAAATAAATTTCGATTGAAGAGAAATGATTTGCACATATCAATCTTTGTGAACTGATACCATGGGTTCCTTTAGTTTATACCCATAAAGGAACAAGTTTCCCCTCATTCCTGCACTCACACACATTCAGTCTCCCTTTTTTCCTCCCTCCTCCTTCTCTAACCCTTCTTCTCCCAGTCCTTCCCACTCCAGTCACATAGCACTGCAGTGTCACCTTTGTAATAAATCTAGTGACCTTGTCTATGTGGGTCTGTTTCTGGACACTCTATATTCTTTCATTGGTCACTTTGCCTATCCTTGCACCAATACCACACTATCAATTATTGTGGCTTTATAATAGGTCTTGATATCTGGTAATGTATATCCTCGTACTTTGTTGTTATTCTTCAAGATTACCTTGGCTATTCTTGGTCTTTTGCATTTCCACACAAATTTTACAATCAGTTTGTCAATTTCCAAAAACCTACTAGGATATTGATTGGGATTAAGTTGAATCTATATATTAATTTGAAAAGAATTGATATTTTTATAACATGGATTCTTCTGGTCTATAAACATTGTATATCACTCCATTTATTAAGATTGCTTTAATTTTTCTCCACAATATTTTGTAGCTTACAGTGTAAGGGTTTTACACACTTTTTGCTAAATTTATTCTGGATATTTGATATTTTCTGATGCTATTATAAATAGTACAGTTTTTAAATTTCATTTTTTATTTGTTATGGTATACACAAATATATAATTGACTTTTATATGTTCACCTTTGTATGTATGCAGTAATCTTGCTAAATTCATTTATTAATCCTAATTAGTCTGAAGATTATTTGGATTTTTTATGTGCACATGTCACCTGCAATAATGACTATTTTATTTTTTCCTTTCTAATTGTTATGAATTTTATTTCTTTTTCTTGGCTTATTACACTAGCTATGGCCTCCACTACAATACTGAATAACAGTGATGATAACAAGAATCCATTATCTTTTTCCCAATCTCAAGGAGTAAAAGTTTCAATATTTCAATATTAAGAACAAAGATAGCATTGCAGATGTTCTTTATCAGAATAAAAGAAGTTCCCTTCTATTCACAGTTTAATCAGAGCCTTTTCTGTATCAGAAACTCAGTTTTTCAAAGGCTTTTTCTGCATCGATTGAAATCATCTAAAGATTGTTTTGCCTTTTTCTATCAGTGTAATGAATTATATTCATTTTCAAAGATTAAATTAACCCCATCTAATTGTTATATATTATCCGTTATACATACGGCTGAATTCAATTTTCTAATATATTTTGGGGGATTTTTACAACTATGTTCACGGAAGAGACTGGTTTGTAATATTCTCTTCTTGTACTTGGTATCAAGATTACGCTGATCTCATCAAGAGTGTTCCTTTTTTGCTATTCTCTTTTAGAGTTTATGAAAGACCATTGTTATTTCTCCCCTAAATTTTTGGAAGAATACACTAAGGAAACTCTACACCTAGGGTTTTCTTTTTGGGAAGGTTGTTACAGATTCGATTTCTTTAATACATATCAAACTATTCACGTAGTCTATTTCTCCTTCTGTCAGTTTTGCACTTTTATATTTTAATGAATTTCTATATCTCATCCAAACTATAAAATTTATTGGCCAAAAGCTCTTTAGAATATTATTATCTTCTTGAATGCTGTAAAGTCTGAAGTGGTGTCTCCTTCATTGTTCCTGATATAGGTGATCTATATTTCTATAGCTTATTGTCCAGACTTAAAATGGCTTTATCAATTTTGTTAAACTTCTCAAACAATCGACTTTTGGCTTTGCTTTATATATATATATATTTATTTTATATGTTTTCCATTGTATTTATTTTTATTATCTTTATTATTCCTTCCTTTATTCTTTCTCTAAGTTTAATTTGCTGTTCTTTTCCAAGCTTCTTGAGATGGAAGCTTAAATCATGATTGTTTTCCTTTCTTCTTTTCTAATATATGCACTGAAGGTGTAAATTTCCCTCTAACACTGTTTTAGCTACATCCCACAAGTTGTGATATGGCTTATTTTCATTATCATTCAGTTCCAAATATTTTCTGATTTCCATTTTTATTTTTTCTCTGATCCATGGATTATTTATAAGTGCATTGTTCAATTCCCAGGCTACTGGAGACATTCTAGTTATCTTTTTGTTCTTTATTTTTAGCTTAATCTCATTGTTGTCAGAGGACAGACTCTAAACGACTTTAATATTTTGAAATTTGTTGAAGTTTATGGTCCATCATATAGTCATTTTGGCAAGTGTCCCATGTACAGTTAAAAAGCATAAGAATTCCATCACTGTAAGGTACAATGTTCTATAAATCAATTAAAGTTTGTTCACAGTATTGTTCAGATATTTTGCAAATTTACTGATCTTTTTGTCTGCTTGTTTGTCAAGCTATTGAAAAAGGTGTTTTAAAGTTTCTCACTCCATTGCGGGTTTATCTATTTTGCCTTTTAGTTCTGCTAATTTTTGTCATATATTTTGAAGCTATGCTATTTCATATACACTGATTAGAATTATGATATTTTCTAAATGGAGTGACTTCTTTATCTCCATGAAATGTCCATTTCATTTCTAGTTTCTTCCTTTTTCATATGTCTAGTACTTTTTCACTGTATACTGGATGGTATATGAAAGAACGACAGAAATTCTAAATGATGTTAAACTCCTCTCCTCTGTTAGGCAGATAGAGTTGAAGGACTGATCATCTCAATCAAATCAGGGATTGGACTGGGTTAGGCCTGATTATAGTTTCAGTAAATCTCAGTCTACCTTTGGTTCAACACTGTTCCTAGGGCATGCCTCCCCCAAGATTTTCAACTAACAGTCTAATTGGTCTTTGACTCTCAATATGGAAAGATTATAGGAGATTTAGATCTGTCCTCAGAGGTTTTCAGTTTACCTCTTTAACTCTCCCATCCCACAAAGCTTCAAAGTTTGGCAAATATGTTGAGGGAGACACAGGCTGTGTGTCTGAGGTCCCTCAAGTCCCCACTTTTGTCACTCAGCCACCACATGAATGGCAAGATCTCTATTGGTTTCTCCGTCTCCCGCACCAGCCGCTTGCTAAGGTCAATCCGGAATGTCAGCCTCCAGCTGAGGCCAGAATTAGTAAGCGCACCCAGGTAAAAAGAGCTATATGTCAATTCACTACTCGCGTCCTTTGTTTTCAGGCCCATTCTCCTAGACAGTCTTTGTTTGCTAAGCACCTCAAGACTGAAGATTTCACTTTGCCTTTCAGAAGCATCAGCCTAGTTCTTTAACTTTCTGTGCAAACTCAAAATTCAGCAAATGTCTTATGAGGAAAATCTCCAATTTGTCACCTGTGTTAGTGAGAGTCTTCAGAGAAACAGAACCAACAGGATACATATATATAGGTATATATAATATAGAGAAGATTTATTATAAGAATTGGCTTGCAAGATTAGGGAGGCTGAGAAGTCCCACAATCTGCTGTCTGCAAGCTGGAGAACTGGGAAAGCCAGTGGTATAATTCAGAATAAGTGCAAAAGCCCAAGAACCAGGAGTGCTAATGTCCAAGGGCAGGAGAAGATGGATGTTCCAGCTCAAGTAAAGAGAGCAAATTTGCCCTTCCTACGCCTCTTTGTTCTATTCAGGCCCTCTAAGTATTAGATGTTGCCCACCCACATTGGTGAGGGGGATCTTCTTTACTCAGTTTACTAATTCAAATGCTAATCTCTTCTGGACACATACAGACACACCCAGAAATAATGTTTTACCAGCTATCTGGGCATCCCTTAGGTCACTCATGTTGATGCATAAAATTAACCATCACATCATCCTAGTCCCATGGAACTACTAAAAGCTCCACTGGTTTCTCTATCCTCCAACGGGCCTCTTCCTGAGCCAAGCCCCAATCCTAGCCCACAACCAAAATCTGTGAATATCCCCTAAGGGGCAGGGAGAGGGGAGGAAGAGAAACAGTCCTAAACTGTTCTCCCTATTCTGGAATTTTAGTCCATTTATTCATCTTTGCTTCTATAGTTCTCTGATGCCTTTAAAATGTGATTTATTTTTGCCATTTATCCAGGTGTGTCTAGATATTAGCTCAGCAGCAGCAGCAGCAATGCCCTGCCATGATCTATTACATCCTACTTGGAAGTGGAAATTAAATCATTACAGGAAAAACCTGTACCTTGATACCGGGTACTGTGCTCACCTGCAAGGCCAGGTTTCAACCCTGGTTGCTTGTTTGTTTCATACATTTTCAATATAAAATTGGGGATTCCTGCTACAGTCTTTCCTTGGTCTGAGCGGGCACCTCCTTTTAATGCAGAGTGATATATCCCACGGGGCATATTCACCATTTCTTGCTTCACAAGTGATGTAAAAAATTCCTCCAAAGCTGAAGGAGATAAAAGGAGATCAAAAGTAGAGTAAATACGGTATGCTAGAATGGAAACACTCATACTTAACTCACACATATATAACAACTTAACTATATTTCAGGCCAAACTTCACAAAGCAAAAAGAGAACTCTTGATTCCCATCTCTTTCTTACTCTTCCCCAAGTCAGAACTTGGCACCCATTTACTCAAGTTTAAAAACTTATTCCTAATTCTTCTCTTTCCCATACTTATATATGTAATCCATTAGCAAGTCTTTCTAGGTCTATTTTCAAAAATATATTCCCAAAGCCATCCATTTCTCTTCATTTTCACTGTTACTTGTCCCATCATTATCTTCTCTCTTCCTCACCTAGATGAACCTAAAAACTAGTTTCTTGGTGTCTTCTCCTAATGACCACCACTGCAAACCATCCTCTACCCAGAAGCCAGAATTTTATGTCATTCCTCTAACATCTTCCAATGGTTTTTCACTGTACATAGAATAACGTTAAAACTTCTCACAATGATATAGCCCCTGACTCTCCCTCTAATGTCATCTCTACCACCCGCCCTCCTTGCTAGCTATGTTAAAGGCACACTTCCATATTGCCTTTTTTCCCATTCCTCAATAACACAAAGTTCATATCTAAGTCCAGGCCACTGCACTTGCTATTCCTTCCACCTGGAACACACTAGTCCCAGATTTCCACGTGACCAGCTCCTTGTCATTTAGGTGTTTTCAGAGATGCCTTTTATGACTATCCATCATTCTGTAGCAATATCAGTACAGTTATTAAAAAACAGACTATTAGTTCAATATTTCTTTGCTTGTGTTTCTTCTGATTAAGCCAAGATCTTTACTGCTTGACATTTTTACTTATTATAAGGTAACATGGAAATGTGGGATCAGAAGACAATAGGTTACCCAAACAAAATACTTGATAAGACTACAGGTTCATATACAAGTGTTATTTTCCTAAGGACCACTAGAGGTTGCCCAAAGCAGAAACAAAAACAATGAAAACATTAAAGCTAAACAAACTGTATGGAAAACAAAAAAGTAAACCACTGCATGTGTCTCTTATTATAGGAACAAAAAGCAAGGGTCCACCTAACTAAACCGGAACTTCATCCCGAATAGATCTCAGTCTCTTTTAAATGACCATGATTAAATCAAAGGCAGCAAGTGCTCACTGGAGCATCTGTTATGTGCCCAGCTGGGTCATTCCTATATAGAACCTTCCTAGACGCATGAAGCTTCTCCACTCAAAGACCAGAGAACACCTGTGTGAGATGTTGTCTATTTACTCCTCCAGATCCACCCTCTACCCTCTGAACTCTGCTCTGTGTCCTGGGAGCATAACCTTTAACAACTATGTCGACAGGCTCCCTTGTCCTCTGGCTTCCAGCTGGCTTCACCAGTGGGAGACACGAGGAAGAGATGAGAGGGTGGAAAGCGAGGTCAGGGCATGTATCCCCAGATAACCTCCTGCAGGATTGCTACAGGTTGCCTGCATCCCTCTTCCGAAGCCTCTGGCTCCCCTTAGGCAGTCCTAGTTATGACACAGATGCTTCTCTTATTCTCCTGTCTCCCCTTACCTCTTCAGGCTGACGAACATTAACCACTGTGGGATGATTCACCATTGCTTGTGAATGTCCTTTAACCTTGACAACACAACTGTATATAGTTCCTTTATTAAACTCTCAATGACTCCACCTAAATGTGCCTTTCTTGTCAAGACCCTGATCAATATGTCATCTAAATGAAAAATGAGGAAAATCCAATTGCAGGGCCATATACCCCGATTCCTGCACACACATGCACACGTATGACTGCTTCAAGCTAAGTAGGAGTATAGACTTTTCAGAAGGTAGCTGAGAGTCATGTTTGTGAGGATAGAGGAGCTTTGGTGAGAGAAGGTAATTTCACGCTTTCTCAGAAGGGATCCTGTTCTGGCAAAAGCTCATACATGTCAAGAGACAAGTACACATAGATTAATAGGAATGGAAATTTGTCTACTCATCAAGCTCTTCAGAGAACTAAGGATTCTCAAATAACTCCAGCCCTGAGAATAGTTTAAAGGAGGGTAAGACTGATATATAGAGCACCATCTTCCCCCAGTCAGTAAGCTAGTAACTAGGATTTTTTTCCATTGTCTTTGAGCCTTGCCCTAGTCTCCTCCCTACAGATGACCAGGTGAGAATTTGAAAAAGGCTGAAAATTTGTAGGACACAGAGTGTTAGATAAAAATTTTTAAAACAACCCAAATGTCCTTCAACAGGTGAGTGGATAAATAAACTGTGGTACATCCTACAGTAGAATACTACTCAGCAATAAAAAAGAAAAAATAATTGATACAGGCAACTATTTGGATGGATCTCAAAGACATTATGCTGAGTGAAAAAAAAGCTAATCCCAAAAGTTTACATACTGTATGACAAAAACTGGTGAAATTCAAATAGGTCTATAGTTTATAGTAGTGTACCAATGTGAATTTGCTGGTTTTAATAATGAACTAAGGTTATGTGAGATGTTATTGATGGGAGCACCTGGGTAAAAAGTACACAGGAACCCTCTAAACTGTTTTTGCAACTTCTTGTAAGTGTAAAATTATTTCAAAATTAAAAAAAAATTTAAATCAATACCAGTAACATCTCTATTTAAAATAATGCAAATTACTGGATTTACTTTGCAGCTGCTTTTGTGTTCACTTGAAAAGGATTAAGAGGAGAAAAGGGCCAGGATTCACTTACATTCATTGCAATCTAGTTTTTTACCTGCAGCATCTAGAGACCTAATATGTATCATCCATCATGTACCTTTCAGGGTATCTATTCCTAAGGCTGGTGCCTTTTTCCTGGTGTTTTTTGAGTTCTCCAATAGCAGGAAAAGTGGGGCACAGAAAAATGAAGACCTTTGCCCATGGTGATGTAGTTTCCCAGACACGAGAGCGTCTAAACCACCCACCTGACTCTAATTATTTAATTTTCTCAAACAGATAGTTGTTGATTTCAAATGCCCGCCTTCTTTCTCAGGGAAAGGTGCTAGTAACCATCAAGTACCAACAATGTGGAAAAGCCAGCGAATGGCCACCATAGCACTGCACGTACTGAGAGGATAGAAACATCATACCTTCACAACAAATATCCTTCCTCCCTTCTTCTAACACCACAAGACTGAGGTGAGGGCTCCATGCAAGAGGGAACAACATTATTTAAAAAGCCCAGCAGGACTTTTAACTCTAAGGCTATCTTAGGACACAGGAGGAACTTGGAATAACTAAAGCTTTTTCCTTCCTTGGACTCACTTTAACTGCAGGGGAGGTCCTGGACTTTGACGAGCCTTGAGGTAGGAAATGGGAAGAACAGAAGAAAGAAACAGGGAACAAGTTTTCAAGGCCTATTCTTGACAACAGGAGAAATGAAAAGGTGAACTCTTTGTCTAAGTTGTGCCATTCAGTTTTCTCTAATGAAGGGAGGCAGGGATTTAGGACAGGAGTTTTGTCTAGAAATAAATAGTATATATTTGGCTGAATTCCTCAGGAATCTCCATGTGGGATGAAATAAAAAAAAAGCTTCCAACATTACAGGCTAGTGAGATTGTGATTGAGAAGATAAGATGACATTTCTTGTGTTTATTGAAATTAATTTTTTACATCCATGAACATTCAAGGTAGAATTGGGACAGAACAAGGTAATAGATGCACACTCGGCAAAATGTTGGCTAATACTGAAAAGCTACTTAATCACAATGACTCACTTGGGGAAATTTTTTAATAATTGGAAAATGAAATTTAAAATAAAATAATGTAAATTCCCAATCACAGTCCACAATCAAACAAATTTCTCAGATGGAACCACCCACTATTTCTTCGGTAGGGCATAAAATAATAGAGTCAGGTGAGTATTTCCAAACACAACACCCATATAGAATGATTATCACATGTAAGCATTAGAATAATTTTTTTAAATGTCAAGGTCCTATCAGCTTTATATCAAAACTGAATGATCATATAATTTGATCATTTTTTAAAGAGCACTAATTTATATCCCTTGAATATTGGTACTATCTTTGGAGTAATTCTATAGAAACAATAAATGTATAATGATGAAACTACCCAGTAAATCTCTGAAGATTCTAATGATCTTTTCACTTAGCTTATATAATGAAGAACCATTTTCTGAACCGGTGACTTAAAAAGGTCCCACTGCAAATTTATCTTGCAGAATAAATTTAGCTTTTGAAATGAATTTTAATTTTTCAGTGAAAATGGTTGTTTAAACTAGTTTTCCAGTTCAATTTTATTTGAGTCTAACATTTTTTGGTGTGTTTTGAACACCATACTGCCTCAAGGAGTCCCTATAGAACAGATGGGTGTGTTTTGCATTTCAGATAGAAAATAAGTACTTAAGATTAAAGTAAGCTAAAATATGTACCTATCACAAAAAAACACAATCAGACAGGTAAAATCACTGAACAGTGCCAGCTTCTCTGCCACTAAATAGGAGTCACCTGGTAAAACCAAAGGAGCAGTGAGTGACAACAGTTTGAGATAGCAAAAGCCAGGAACTGAAAGATCCACTTCCTTTTCGTCACCCTCATCATCTTCATCTTCATCTAGCTCATCAGGGATAGGGATTTCTGGTCTCACCTGAAATGATAGAGAAGGTGATACTAAAACATTATGTAAAATCTTTTCTTTGTCCTTTTTATGTTAAGATTTAAAAATTGAGTTAGACTCATTGCTCCATAATGTCAAAAGACCATTAAAATTAATTTTAAAAAACTTATTCATTTTCAGAATAACTAAATGGTAAATTCTAATCATCTCATTAGATACAATCCAAGATCCATGTAAAGAACTCATGGTAACAGTAAAAAAAATCACTATAAGCCAACATAAGCAATGATTATTACAGAAAACTAATAAAATTTTACACCATCTAACAATAAAATGCAAACACTGACACATTCAATATATTGACCTTCTATGGTTTATAATTAAATATTGGCCTTGTCTGAATACTTTTTTTTTAAATTTGTGATTCCAGCCATATCTCTATGACGAAGCTTAAAATCTTCCAGAATATATAGTAGAGATCAGAAAAGGCCAGAATGCTTTGGTTGACCTTTTTTTTTAGACTCGGAAGTTTGTGGCTATAAAATATAAAAACACTAAAATCTGTAATTGGTAGCTATACTTTACTGTATCTAATTTGCAATTTGAAGAATTTGTGGTTGCTCTGTGATTAGCTAGGTTTGTTTGAACCAAAAATAAAAAATGTAAAAAGATTACCACTATTGTAGTTCCCACAAGATATAACTGTCAAGCAATTAATTAAATTTTTAATACTTTCAATGACACACCATCATAATGCCCACATGGAGATAATTAAGCATTAAGGGAGGAAATCAAAATATATAAAAGTGGTTGCTATAACCATAAAGTGCCAGAACCCAGTCATTACCATTAGCCTGTCTCCTGGAGTTATTTTTAGAAATAATTAACAATTCCTGCAGACTGCCTTCTTCATAGGTCCCCAAAGCACTGTTCCATTTAGGAACTGCATTGAATCAGGATTCTTGCAGGGGGATAAAGAAAATAGAGGAAACACTTCTCTTAAGTCTAATAACCTTAACTCCAATGAAGCCTTTCAACCATAACTAGTGTTCTCTTCACTAGTGAAGGAGTGAAAGCAACCTGACTACCTGAGCACTTTCCAAGATAAGATTAATTCTGATTCAATATTGAGTACCTAATACTCCGAGGACTGAGCCAGCTATAATTCCAGAGATAATGATAACGTGTGCTCCACATAGGGCATGACAGCATTTGTTGATATCAGTGCATACCAGAGAAACGCTGGCATGTTTGCAAACCTTTTGATTCTGACAAGCGGGGTTTTCCAAGTGCCTCTGGTATGCGTACATACTTGGAATTTGCCAGGTTCAGTATCATCAAAAGTTATCTAGAGATTCTACCTAGTCCTAGTTGTCTAAAAAGTTCCAAAAAAGGAGTTAGTTCTGGGTCCATGTGCCTTGCTTCCTGACTTTTTACACATCCTAGTACAAACTGAAAATAACATTTGAACAGCATATTGGGGGAAACAGACAACAGTGCTTACTGGAAACTGGAGACTACATCGGTAACACCAGTTACCACAGCAGTGCATGAGAGCACTGGGAAGCTCTGACATGCATCATAGTCACAAGTGATAGGAGACTTGAGGAGGTGGAGGGCAGAGGTAAACACTTAAGCCAATATGAAAACTCAGAGGGATGATGAGGATGTGGAAAAATCAGAACGCTCATACACTGCTGGTGGGAATGTAAAATGGTACAGCCCCTTTGGAAAACAGTTTGGCAGTTTCTCAAAAAGTTAAACACAGAGGTACCATGTGACCCAGCAATTCCACTCCTAGGTATTTAACTAAGAGTAATGAAAATATACAATCAGGCCGGCCCCGTGGCTTAGCGGTTAAGTGCGCGCGCTCCGCTGCTGGCGGCCTGGGTTCGGATCCCGGGCACGCAGAGACGCACCGCTTCTCCGGCCATGCTGAGGCCGGGTCCCACATACAGCAACTAGAAGGATGTGCAACTATAACATACAACTATCTACTGGGGCTTTGGGGGAAAAAAGGAGGAGGATTGGCAATAGATGTTAGCTCAGAGCTGGTCTTCCACAGCAAAAAGAAGAGGATTAGCATGGATGTTAGCTCAGGGCTGATCTTCCTCACAAAAAATAGATAAATAAAATAAAATAAAAAAGAAAATATACAATCACATAACAACTTGCACACGAATGTTCACGAATGTGAATGCCATTATTCATAATAGCCAAAGAATGGAAGCAACTCAAACATCCATCAACTGATGAATGAATGAACCTTGAAAACATTACGCTAAGTGAAGGAAGCCAGTCACAAAGACCACATACTATATGATTTCACTATAAGAAAGGTTCAGAACAGGCAAATTTATAGAGATAGAAAGTAGATTAAATTGGTTGCTTAGGACTCGGGGAGGGGAGAGGGGTAATGGAGATTGCTAATAAAATGTCCTAAAATTAAATTGTAGTTGTTCTGTGATTAGCTGCACAATTCTATGAATATACTAAAACCACTGAATTATGCACTTTAAATAGGTGAGCTACACGGATTGAGAATTAAATCTCAATAAAGCTGTTTAAAAAGAAAGGGAAAAGGGAGGGAGGGAGGGAGGAAGGAAGAAAAGCTACGAGAGAGGAGATGAAATGGGAGAGGAGGACTGGAGGAGGAGGAGGAGCAAGCAGAAGCACGAGAAGTGGAAGTGGAAGCTGCCACCATCTTCAGAGGGACCTTAAACTGGTATATGAACTATGCCAAATGACCAAATGCTCCCAATTCCAGAATTATTTAGTATAAAAGGGATACGATCATTTTTGCACGTATTTTATCCTATCCAGTCTTTCTGCTAGGTCAATTACTTAAAATGAGTCACAGCACCCAGGCCATCAATATTTCTGAGAGCCAATAAATAAGGACCTACTACAGATTAAAAAAAATTGATCCACTTGTCCATCTTAAGTTGTCTAATTTCACATTCATATAACTGGATGCCTATATTAATTTATCTGCTATGTGGTAAACAGCATATGTCTGCATCTTACATATGCATATATTTTAACAAAAAGACTACAGAGATACTGTACTTTAAGTATAGATGATATACTCTGCCTACTTTTAATGGCATCCTCCAATTTTATAATGGTATCTATCCTTCAATTTTTTTTCTTCAAAGGTGAGTTGATTCTCCTGAATAAATTGGCACTTATTGTTAGAACTTGGTTCCAGTACATTTCTCTCCTCCTCTTCTCACCTCTTAGAGAAGTATTTTTTCCAGCTTCCCTATGCTAGCCCCAGACTTCTCCCTTTGTGTGAACAAGTGAGTAAGATCAATGTGAGAACAACTAAGGAAAATCAAGAGAAGTCATATAAAAAAATACTTGTTAAAGTTATAAAATTTTGGCAATTATATTACATTAGCTGTTAAAACACCCAGGAAAACTGCATAAATATTTAAAACACACATACACACACAACAACTAAGCCCTTCCAATTACAGCTAAGCTTTGTTGAAGAAACTTAAATGGAGAGTCAAATATAAAATGATAAATTACTTTTTAAATCTGCTTCAAATTGAATATTGGAAAGCTTATCCTACAAAATGCCTCACTATGGGTTCTGAGCCAGATAACCTTTCAACCATCTTTCTGTGTGTGTAACCTATGAAAATCCAGGAGTTTGTGCATAAACAGAGGATTTTATTTGGAACACATTAAGTATCTGCATAAATTCATTTAAAAAGAGAAACAGCTTCTGATGAATGCAGTGACATTCACTTAAATCAAAGCCAAACAGGTTACACCATATTAATACCAACCCAGGATGCATAATGAGTTCTTTTATATTATACACTTCTAAAATTAACTCCAGAAATCAACAACACAATCTATCTTAAGATCGCTATAATAAAAAGTTTAATTTTTAAACAGCTAAACACTTTTTAATGAACCCGGGTCAGAGAGAAGAGTCAATCTTCTACCTAAATGTTTATCTATTACTGATTATTTTACCAGAAAAACAATTCGCTATGGTTTTTCTGATTTTGTTTGTTTTTGGGTTTTTTTATTTTTGGCACTAAAGAAGGCAAAGGAGAAGGATAAATAGTTAAAAAGAACAGAAGAAATACAAACTAAAAGGGAAAAATAATTCATGTCTATTTTTTAATTTTAATCAACAGGTCCTCAATGAAGCCCCCCAAATTTCTGAACCAACGTTTGATTTGCATGTTTCAAATAATTAACAATGATATTCTTATAAACCAACAAAACATACACATTCATTCAACATTCCTAGCTCATAAAACAGGGCCTACTCCTTAGTCTACATCCAATAAGTGATTATTAAACCAATGCGAGTATTAAGTATCTATCACCTCTAATCCCACAGAACTTCCTAATAACAAACCAATGGCAAGAAAGCTTGAAATCCCTAATTCTCATGGTGTCTCTTTCAGCCCTACTATCCATTGACATTTTCCATCTCATCTTAGATGTACTGTTTCATTCAACCCTAATCTTCCTTCTGATGTCTACCACTCCTCTTACTCCTCTTGTTCCTCCAGCCTGTTAGCTTTCAACAAGCTTCACAGTTTAAATTGATGGTCATCAATCAACAAGAAATCTTTCTTTAGAAAATTTAAAGAAGAGCAGTACTTACAAAAGTGGCTGAATTATAATCCACAAAAGTAGCCAGGTTGATAAGGATGCATTATACCTTTTTTTTTTAAATTTCTGCTTGAAATTCACAGTGTGCTAACTTAAAAGATTATTTCACACGTTTCCACAAGTGGAAAGAGAGAATATGGACATACTTTCACTGAAAAGGTATACAGGTAACCTTCAGTTTTGTGAGTAAACCAAATTACCCTTGGCGCAGAGTGAGTAATCTCTGACAACAAAGAATCTTAGTTTCTACATTATAGAAGTCCCTACTTGGCAGGGTCTTTTGAAACAACTGAAAATATGCTTTTATAGAAAATGAGCCTCAGCTTCACATCACTGCCATCATCTACAAAACAGAAGTAGGGAGCTGACTCAGCTGTATCCTTAGCCTTTGGGGACTCGCTTGGGATATGAACACATTCACCACTTTCTGGACTTCCAGTCCTTAGGTATTCAAACAGCCAAACTGAAAATCAGTAATCAATAAAAAGAAGAAGAAGAATGCATGGTGCAGTCTTGCACCATGAAGAAGAATGCATGGTGCAGTCTTGCACCATGAAGAAGAATGCATGGTGCCATGAGAACGCAGGTCCTCTATATCAGATGCTGGGGGTCGGAGGCAGACTCTTTTAAACCACTTATGTCCCCTCATCTTAATCCCCGTTGAGAATATCCACAATAGTGAACACTGTTACTTTTGGAAGTTATATCCCAGAAGGGGTTAGAGCAGAAAAAAGTGTTGAAAAGCATGGCTTAAAAAGGATAAGCCTTAGAGTTTTCCTTTATAGCTCCTCACACTCTGATGGCGGAAATCCACGCATACATAGAAACCTCAACTCTAAATACATCACTACCCCTTATGTTGGAAGGTATAAAGAGCTATTTATGGCTATTCAGGGATCAGAAGGTATAGAAGAGTTAGATTAAGAAAGTATCTAATATTTGACTGAATATAGCACTTACCTGAGTATAAACTTTAACATAATCATAAACTGAATATAATTCTAAAGTAGGAAAAAAGATAAACATATCAATATTTAAAGAGGTAGAGATAAAACAGTCAAGAGTACATGGGCTTTATTTAATAAAAGCTGTTATTCCAGTTGGAATATTTCAGGAATAATAGCTTAAGATAAAGGTAATTTTTATGCTGCGATCTAAATTAGCAATTTCTTATCAAAAATAATAATAATAAAAGTATCTTTCCAGATGCTGCAGCTAATCTATGGTAGGAATTTGCACATCAAATTTACATGTAGCTTTTTTTTTCTTTTGTTTCTTGCTTTTTATTTTAAAGAAGCTATGGGTATTGCTAGTCTCCATAGTACGGTCTGAAGTCCCATTTTTTAAATTTTATGAGTCATAGGACACCTTTTCTTCAGGTTTTCTTTTGTGATAACTGCATGACAAACCAGCCAATCTGTCTTTGAATCCTCAATAACATGGGAAATCCTGCCTTACTTAGAATTTGGTTTTACAAGAGCCTATCTTCATGGTGACTCCAATTCAATTCAATAAACAGAAGTTTCATGGTTCCTACTGGCATCTAATCTCTGTATCAACTCAATCTAGAAGAAAAAGCCAACCCATTTTAATGCCTGAGAATCCCAAGAAATTCACACCAAAATGTCTTGCCATTTGACCTCAAGGACAGATTCTGGGTAATGTTACATATAACTTCTAACACAAAATCTGTCTTACACTCTCAAGGCGTTCAATAAACACTCGTATGCATTTGAATTAGTAGTAACACTAAATGTGAAATCAGACACTTAACTCCTTAATAATTTAAAGCTGGTAATATTAGGTAGATACAAGAAAAGGTTGCATGGTTTTAGTTTAGTCTAAAAATTAAGATAATGTCACACGATGTATTTACCCTTAAAAGACAGTGATACTTTCTTCATCCCGTTCTCTGGAGCTAACCTATCCATCATTTCACACTAAACTAATAAATAGCAGATTTTTTTAGATGGGATCTCAATTCTGTATCACAAATAAAGATCTTTGGCTGCACAGGTGGTATAAATCTCAGTCTATGCAGACCATGCTTGGATTTGAAGTCCAAGATCGCACACTAACTGAGCAAAGTGGTTCCTACGGTGGCAAAGATCTTCTGGAGTAAGCCATGGGCACCAGCATGCAATCATACACCCAGTCACCTTGAGGAGACTTCATTTGAACCACAGGTGTCTTCTATCTTCTTCAAAGAGATTTAAATTCATTATCTGTGAAGTCTAAGACCTCTACAGTCTTTTATAGATTAAACAAATAATGAATATAAATTCTTATCTTTTATGACCAATTTATCTAGAGTTACATATAGATCCATCACGTAAGAATCTCCTAAGAGGGGAGATACAAATAAAATTGCAAAATCCAGCAGCAAAGAGATACCAGTGAGAAGGCAGAAAAGCCTACCTGTTCAGGCAGATGGAGAATGGTGTGCTCTCCCGCACTAAAATGTGACAGAGATTTATATGCAGCATTTGCTACAATTGGGTCCTAGATAGGGTAAAAGTAAAACAAAAGAAACATATATATATATATTAAACATCAACTCTATAAGAAGAAAGAAAATCTTCCCTCACCAACCTCAAAGTTCCATAATCAGTGCTTTGGAAATGGTATTCAAGCCTTGCTTAATCTGTGTCAATTAAAAATAGAGAGAAAACAGCATTGGGCAGAGAGATCAGCACTAAATTTTTATCCTAGTTTGGACACTAAACATAAAGTTACTCATAATCGCTCAGGGCCCCATGAGGTAGCACAGTTTAGTGGAAGGAGTATCAGGGTTTAGATTCTGATAGACTTGGTTTTGGATTCTGATTCTCCAGCTACTAACGGGGCATGTTAGCCTTTTGGAATCTAAGATCTTTCACTCATGAGTCAGGTATAACATCACTAACACTCTCTCCTCTAACCTCCTTGATTGGAAATGTCATCTAAAAAACGGGCTGGACCTTTCAACTATTTGTTTGATATGCTTGTTGGTGGAGGAGGGGCACAGCAGAAAGGGGAAGGACCATATAACACTATGAGACAACGGCAACAGTCCCTCTTCACATCCATCAGCTTCACAAAGTATTAAGTGCACTTTACAGTGAAAATATATTAATGGGCATAAGCTGAGATTAAATTTTAAAGCCTAAACTTACTAAGAGTCACAGCTGTTTTAAAATCAAGAAGCCATCATTTCAAGGGAGTTCTATTTTTTATTCTAAGAGTCTGATTTCACAGTTCTTTTCCCAGCTTGGTTCTGTGTCACTGACACCCCTTGTGATAGTACCTTGTTCTGAGTGTGGGTCCAGAGGAAGCTGAGGACTTGAACTCTAAAATTCTGAAAAATCAACAAACATCAGAATAAACTTTTAAGACAAAGATAAAACTGAGAATAAACCATCTAAGGTAGCAAATGGTGAAAATTAAATCACTTTAAAAATTACACCACTAGTTATTGACTTAATCTGTATTTACCCATCATTCATAAAATGAAAATACTCAGAAACAGACCCATCATTTACACACATGGATAGTTTAAACAGAATGAGATTTTATGATTATTAAACTCAGAAATCTAACCATTTCTCACTGACCTCTCAAGTCCTAGTACAAATGTCACTCCCCTCTTTCATGCCACTGCTCCTGATCCTCTACCCAGAGGACAGTTCTCCCTTCTCCAACGGCCATATGGCACACGGCACACTTTAGCATTTAGTATGATTATCTGGGTGTGTGGTTAGCTCCCTACTAGGTTGTACACTCCTTAGGGCAGTGACTCTCCTTCTCATTTCAAAGGCCTAGACCATAAAGCCCAGAATAGTTCCTCAAATGACAAATATTTAATAAATAATTGAGCATAAAAAGTCATTTATCTTCTAATACTCAATGTCTTTTTCATTTCAGCCGCATCTAACTTCTTGCCCTTTTAAATCATATAAGGTTCTTCTATACCTCCTTACTTTTGCATATTCCATTCCCCAAACTTCAATGGGAAGCAACATTTATTAATTCTTCAAGATCCTAGTAAAACAGCACCAACTAAATAAAATTTGCTTAGATTCCTCCAAAGATGCTGGTCACTCCACCACCCTCTCACAGCCCTTTGATTAACTGTATTCATCAAATGTCATATTTATTATTGCTTACATCTGCCTCCCTTACCAACCTGCAAGCTTTCAGAACACAGGGCCTGACAACAGAGTGTAATGGAAAAATAGGCTATAGAGCTAGAAAATCCTGGCTTTAGACACCAGCTGTCACTTAGGAACTACCCTGTTGGTCAAGTTACTTGTCTGGCATGTAGCAGATATTCAATAAATATTTGTTTAATGAATTGATGGACCTTTTAAAACCTCAGATTCTTTAGGTATAAAATGAAATATACTACCTTCCTATCAGATATTATAACTAATTGGTATAAAGCAACTAGAAGAGTGCTGGGAATATAAGAGGTACTTAAAAATAGTATCTATTATTATTTATTAGTATCTCTAAGTACAGTTTTAATAAATATATTCTGAGTCAATTAAGGAATGTACCAAGCACCTTGCAAAGCAACTCAGAAAACACACTAATTGAAACATGGACTCTATTTTCAATAAGCTTATAGTTTAATGGGGAAAATAATATATGTGTACATATACCTGTAGTATAAAATAGAAATAAACGTTCTTAGTTTAGATAAAGCATTTGGGAATAATAGACTGCTGCTTGCAGAAAAATTCTCAAAGGATGGGACCAAGTAAACCAATTCTTTATTTCCTAAAATAGACTTTAAAATTAGAGATGAAATAGAAAGCCATTCTAGACCAAGAAAAACAGCATGAACAAAGGAAAAGAAATAGAAAAGTTTGGTGGCAGATAAGGAAACAACAAGTGGTTTAGTTTTCCTGGAGTGCAGACGGCAGAAAAGTAGAGTGAGGCCAGATTCTAAAAGGCCTATTGATTAGGTTCAAGAGGTCGGACTTCATTTTAGTCAAACGCAAGGCACTGAGGTGACCGGGGATAGCAATGACCTAAGAAATGCTTTGGAAAAATTACATTCAACTTTGGCTTACATCCAAACAAACTATAAACAAATTTAAACAGTTAACAGAAAACCAACTACTTAAACACACACAGGGAGAGAGGGAAGGAGAGAGGGAGGAAGGAAGAGAAGAAGGGAGAGAGAAGGGGAGACGGGGAGAAGGAGAGGGACAGGGAGAGACAGAAAGAGAGACAGACAGACAGAGGTCTCCCTCTACATTTCTTTACTTCTGCTTCCAAGTGGACTATGGTCACTGAAGGGATCTCCCTTCCTGGGAGGAAACTGATGGATGGAATGGCCCTAAAGCAGTCTATCTGAACAAGAGAGGAGCCCTAATATTAATATAAGCATGAATATAAGTCAAAATAAGATGCCAGTGGAAAAGAATGTAAAATCTGAAGAAAAGGGGCTGCCCCGGTGGGGTAATGGTTAGGTTCACACGCTCCGCTTTGGCAGCCTGGGGTTCGCAGGTTAGGATCCTGGGCGTGGACCTATGCACTGCTCATCAAGCCATGCTGTGGCGGCGTCACACATACAAAATAGAGGAAGATGAGCACACATGTTAGCTCAGGGCTAATCTTCCTCAGCAAAAAGAGGAAGATTGGCAACAGATGTTAGCTCAGAGCCAATCTTCCTCACCAAAAAAAAAAAAAAAATCTTAAGAAGAAAAAAATACATAGTCCAAAAGGCAATTCACAGCCATTGTTAAGCAAACATAAGAAACCAACACATGAACCACTTTATAAATTAACCTGCAATAAAATCTGAATAGCTCAAAGTAAAAGCAATAAGAAGGTACATGAGTTCAGCCCTTGAAGACAGGAAATAAATATACACAACATGTCCTTACTTTTGTTTTTAATCCTAGCTCCTTATCATTAGCCCAGCAGACTTCCTGACAACATAAGGGTACATACCGGTGTATAGTAGCCAAAAAAGACTGTTGGTGAACTATATACTCTAGGAGTCTCAAATTGATTCTTTTTTAAACACCCAAAAACAAAAGCCCAGATATGAGAATAAACTCACAATATCCTGAATTGCTTCATCATTCATTCAGCAACTACTTACTGAATACATATCATGTGCCAGGCACAGTGCTAGGTATTGTATGCCAGTAAGGACAAATTTGATTTTATTCACTATGTGGCATTTAGAATGATTAAAAGTATTATCCTATAATCCCGTGTTGTCACGTGATCTAAAACATGTAAAGGACAGTAATTGAAATCTTATGGAGGGGTAGTTTATCAAAGTCTGTGAAGTACGAATCAAACTACAAGTTCACCAAGACTTCAAGTAGAAATCAATTGCTGCTCTTTGAAGGAAAAGGAAAAAAGGTGGGCATGAAAGGGAATGTGGCTACACAGGTGGAGACATAATGACTTCAGCACCCTCTCATTTCACTCGAAGAAGAGATAATAAAGGAAATGTTAAGCAGAAATACATGAATCTTACAGCAAAGCATCTTCCACCAAGTATTTCAATTCATTACAATGACAAATACTGAGTAGTTCATAAAATTACGTTCCTGTCTTAAGACAGTTTAATTTTACAATCATCCTCATTGAAGATATAGATGAAGAGTATAGATGTGTATAGAATATGTGAACTAACAGCTAAAAAACAAAATCTCTATACCCAAGCTAGAAGTAAAACACAATGACAATATGTCTATACTATTGGGAGGGTCTGCCCTGCTTTATGAAAGTCTTTGTAGCATTTTTAGAACTTAGAAGACCAACAAAATGAACTTAAACTGTTGGCCTCATGAATTTTGTTATTTCAGAAACACTATTTTTAACATATTGACTTTTTAAAATCTTGACTATACTCTCACAATAAAAACTTGGTATCCTTTATGTAAATGAGTCTTAAAGACACAGAATTGATAAGGATGGATATCCTCCATCCTTAAAGATAGCCTAACACATTCTCAGAGCAAAAAGTGCTAAAGGATTTTTGGCGAACAAGAGATTATGAATATTTTTTCCAAAAGTTATTGTAAAGCACATGTCTTTCCAATGTAAAAACAGATAATTTATTGAGCTCCAAAAGCATACCTCATATTCAGCTGTATTGACTGTTAATGAAGGAACCAGAGCAAACAGTTCACTCAGGGTCTTCAAAATGAGAGGTCTTGTGTCACAACTCAGCTTTGGGGAGAGAGCATTCCAAGTGGAGCGAATGCAAACAACCTGTGAAGCAAATACAAAAGTCAATGCCTAACAAAATCCCAACTCACGAAAATCTGTTCTTAAAGAGTACTGTCTTTTACTATAAGGAAACTTAGGAAAAAAACAACATTCCTAGAAGTTAAGATTCAATAAGGTATCCTCAAAAATTATCCTCAAAAGAAATTATTTAAACCAATTTAAACTGTTGTTGAAGAAGATCCAGCCTGCCTCACACAACTGTTTTTTCACTACTTTATTTTGGTTAACCAAAGAAACAAAATTCTCTCCATCTCTGTCTCTCTCTCTCTCTTACACATACGCATACATACACACACACGAAATTAATTCCAGATTAGCTACATACGTTGTTGAAGAACCATTCTCGGAAACAAAGAAGGGTACAATAATGCTAGAACATTTCTAAGGCCAGGTATCCACAGTTCTTGTAGTTCCTCAGCTCTGCTGAAACTACACCCCATTCAGAAAATTAGGATGTTAATATATATAAACCAAACACTCTCAAATCATCCTACAAACTTTTAAAGGAAGTAGGAGAATAATTGTATTATGTAAAATAATAATTTAAGTCTTTGCTTTAAAAGTCACTGCAGATTTTTTAAGAAGCTGTTAAATGATAAAATAAAACTAAAGCTCAACAAAAATGTCATTTTTAACTTGATCCAATTTCCTTAAACCAAGTATTCTTAGTTCATTTCAATATCTGGCTTTATGGTTATTCAAATGTCTTCTTAAGTTCAAGTCCAACTATAACAGATGATTTTTTCACTTGCAGATATTTTATTAAAATTTTAAAACTCAGGCAGGAAGAGTCCCAACACAGATCAATTAGATGGCGTTTAACGAGGATTAATCTTCTTAAAATACTCCAATCTCTTCTCTTAAGCTTCAAGTAACACACACAATTTATCTCCATTTATAAACATAAATTATTTAGGAAAAACTACATGAGGTAGTAAGTGAAAAGATGTCAAAGATAAATGAATAATATATACTTAAGGACACAGATTAAGGAAAGACTCAAAGGAGAAGACAGCAGAAAGAGTATCACAGAAAACTTGATTCAGTGCTTTTGCTCCTATTTTCTACTTTCCATGAAACAGCAGAAAAATGTTCTTTGACTTGGGATCCACTACAAATTTAGATTCCACTAACATTTACTAAGGGCAGCACCACGAGCCAGTCATGGCAATAGGCACAATTATACGAAGCAGCTCTAATGTTACAAATACTTATGTATTTGAAATTAAAAGCAAACCATTCTTTAAAAGCTATCAATTCAACATCAAGTATACACCCAGAGCAGTATATAGTATTAAGAGGAACAATAAAATATAAAACATAATCTAACTCTTCAAAGAATTTAGCACCTTATCACAAAGGAAGAGAAATGTATTTAATTCTAAATTATCAGAAAACAAAAGGAATGTGATTAGATTTTGAGCTATTTTCAACAGAAAATAGTTTTAGGAGGAATCCAGGGAAGAAGCTATGTCAGTGGGCAGGAGTCATCAGAGAGGGTATCAAGACGCAGTAAGTCTTGAAATGAGACTTGAAGAAGGAATGGACAGAAATCAGGCAGACACCCCACGAGGAAAAGAAAGCATAAGTAAAAACACAAAAAAAGCATGTTGTAGGCACAGAAAGAATGAGTACCAGTGAGGAAAGGCTGGCAGATCAGAGAGAACTGAGAATACCAAAGCAGTTTGGATCAGAATCAATAGGAAAAGGTAGCCTCTAGAGATTTTTGAGTTGGGGAACAAACAAAATTAAAATGCTACTTTTGAAAGATTCTTCTGGTAGTCTTATAGCCAAAATCAAAGCAGTCATCCACCTCCCTAATTCCTATTTCTCACTAGTCCCTAACACATCAAGAGCCTCAAAAGTTTTCTAAAAACCTTATGCTCAATATACTCACTAATTGTCCATGCTTTCTCCCCACTTTAAACACCTATCCAATTCTAATCTATGTTGTTTCAAGACCCAGGTCAAATCCCACTTCCATAATTAAGTTTTCTCTTACAATTCAAGCCCTCATTTTATCTCTTTCTTTCCTCCAATTTCTCACACTTAAAACTCTGTACCACCCAATTTAGCCTTTAATTATATACTGTCTAGTACTGCTCACTATTTTTGTGAATGTAAGTTGTCTTCTCAACTAGATATTAAGTTCTTTAAAGACAATGACCATGTCTTACAGTTCTCATTCCCCACTCATCTAGCATGGTAATAAGTATAGAACAGATTATCAGTATTTATCAAGTACTGATGGTACTAGAACCTGAGGAATGGTAAACCTGAGATAGAGAATACAGGAATTAAAAGATCTTGGAGAATGTATTGGAAAGTGAGATGTTTTGGGCTTAGAGATCTGGGTAAATAAATAGCATCATAAGAAAAGGAAGGGAAGCTGGAAGAAGGAGCACATGTGCAGGAGACGGGGGATGGAGATGATGAGCTCTGTTTGAGATATATTTAATTTGAATTAATGGAAAGAATACAGAGAGAAATATCCGGCAGGCAAGAGAAAAAAAGGACTATAACTCAGATGTGAGGTGGGTCAACAACAGCTTTGTCACTCGAATATTTCTGTAAATCAAAATACCATGAAGAAGGATGGCCTCATCCTTTGCATGTCTGATGTACTTTGCAGATCAACAAAAAAGATCTCTGGCCACCAATTAGAGAAGTACAAAAAGGGCCTTGACTTTTCCATAGGTGGTGAGTGGGGAGTGAGGCTACATTTTCTAGGTATTTTCAAGAGTTTAAAATTTTTTTTAAGTTCTTCCTAGAAAGTTTGAAAACTGCCTGAAATAGTCTCTGCATAAGGATTATGAGAAGATATTACAGAATCCCAGCCATGAGTTGTGTCCTTAAATGTAAGCGAGGTATACCTGCAGGTAATATTTGTAAAGCCAGGCTTGCCCACACATAATCAGGAGCAAGGAAGCCTCTGGTAAAGAAGGCTACTTTCTCTTTACTTTCCCTACCCTGGGCTATTCTTGACTAGATCTGAGAGATCTTCTGGGCCTGAGGGCTCCTTGGATTCTATCTATTACCATCTTGTTATGTCCATCCCCTGGAACCCTGTGGATCTGATCCACTAGCCTTTTGACCTGTGCAATCCTGTCAAATTATATCAGATTAGTGAGGCTCATGGTCCTGGCCTTTCCAGCCTTGTTCTGCCTCTACTGTTCATTAACCAATGACTTGTTTGTTTTCAAAAAACAGATGACTTCTGACTCAAGCAATATGATAGGCCATACCTGAAATCATTCATAAAAAGAAAATCCTACTATGTATAACTGAGCTGAAAAGAAAAAAAAAGGGGGGCAGGGGTTAATTACTCAGTGCCAGAAACAAAGAAGGAAATATTTGCACTGAGGTATTGTAATGAAGTTGTCAGTTTCCATAACCTAATAACTTGTGTTTAAATGCCCACATGCAAAGAGGAGATACTACCTTTAGCCTATACAAGGCAGGGAGGTGGAACTGAGACTCCCACATAAAACTAGCACCCTTGAAGGGCTGCAGCCTTAGTGTAATGGTTGGACCAGAAACCACTGAGCTGAGAAATTAACATAAAAAATGGCAGTTATGTTATGCTGGGGGCACCTGGACCACTCTCGAAGGATATTCCCATAAAACATAACCCAAAGGATTCACACAGAAAAATAAAATAAGCCTCTCTAAAAATGAGTTCTGATAAAAAATATTTTTAAACATTTAATGATACAGTCCAACAGGAAGAATCAGCAAAAACAACAAACAGCAGGATTAGACATACAAGACCTTCAGAAAATAGAACAAGTAGAACATAACACTAAAGTACTTAAAGGAATTAAAGATGTAAGACAAGGCATTTAATTCCCAGTAAAAAAATATGGCATGATGGAAAAGAAGAGGCAAATGTGGAAAAGAACCAAATAGAATCTCTAGAAATAGTTACTGAAATTATTAAGTCAACAGATAGGAAGTTATCCTAAATATAGACCACAGAGGTTAGAGTTACAAATTATAAAAAAGAAGTTCCAAGTCAGGCAGCATTGAATGAGGTAGTCTTTCCTATGTTTACCAAGAGTTCCTAAAGGAGTTTAATTTTCAAATGGCCCTTGGAAAAGTGGTTCCAGGACTGGGAGAAAAAATATAGCATAAGTCTGCAGCATCTTATAGTGCCAAAAAGTAAGGAAGTGTTCAAAAAAAGGATGTGGACTTGTTGAGCCACTCTGAAAGACTTCTTAATGGCCAAATAAATAACCATGAGTTCACATTTGTATAAATAAACGAGTGAACAATTAAATAAGGGAGAAGGAATAGCTCTTCCTAACAGAAGAATTCCAATTAATAAATGTAGAAGCAATGAAAGAAATAAAAAATCACCATTAGACAAACACCACAGGAATAACTGTCACAGGTAAGATCTGCTGATGGATACCAAACTTACTAAGCAAAAGTATGAGGACAAACGGGACAATTGGATAGTCTCAAAGTATCTCTTCCTCTTAATTACAAAAGAAAAAATAGTAACTTTGCTATGGAGAAATTCAGGATACATCACCTTAACCAAGTGATTAAGGTTAACATCATCAAGTGATCAACGTTAACATCACCAGTAACAAAACCTATCAGCATCACGTAACCCTGTTATGATACACTCAGAAAGGCACATTACTTCTGTAGTATTCTTGCAAAAACGTATAACCTCAATCTAACCATAAGAAAGTATCATACACACCCAAATCAAAGGACATTTTACAAAATAACCAACCAGGACTCTTTGAAAGCGTCAAGATCGTGAAAGCAAAGGAGACTGAGGACCTGGCACAGATTGGAAAAGAGTTAGAAAACATAACAACTAAATACAATGTGGGATCCTGGACTGGACCCTGGAACAGAAAAAGGACATTAGTGAGAAAACGGGTGGAATCTGAATAAAGTTCGTAGTCTAGTTAATAGTATCACCCAATGTTAATTTCTTAGTTTTGATAACTGGGCTAAAGAAATGCAAGTAAGACATTAGGGAAATGTCTTTGCCTTCAACATTAGGGAAAGCAGGGTGACAAATATGTAAGAACTCTCTGTACCATTTTTCTCTCTTTTTTTTTAATAACACCTCTTTTGAGATATAATTCAGAAACCACACAATTCACCTACTTAAAGTGTACAATTCAACAGTTTTCAGTATACTCACAAAGTTGTGCAACCATCATCACAATCAATTTTAGAACATTTTCATCACTCCAAAAAGAAACCCCATAATCATTTGTCACTCTCCATTTCCCCCCAGCCTTCCCAATCCTAGGCAACTATAAATCTACTTTCCATTTCTATAAATTTGCTTTTTCTAGACCTTTTCTATAAATGAAATCATACAATATGTGGTCTTTTGTTACTGGCTTCTTTCAATTAGCATATTGCTTTTAACATTTATCCATGTTGTAGCACATATCAGTATTTATTCCTTTTTATTGCCAAATAATATTCCATTCTATGTATTATCTCTCTGTATAATTTTTTAACAATTTTCTGTACGTTTAAAGTTATTTCAAAATAAAAGATTAAAAAGTAGGAATAGAGGGCCGGCCCCGTGGCTTAGCGGTTAAGTGCGAGCGCTCCGCTGCTGGCGGCCAGGGTTCGGATCCCGGGCGCGCACCGACGCACCGCTTCTCCGGCTATGCTGAGGCTGCGTCCCACATACAGCAACTAGAAGGATGTGCAGCTATGACATACAACTATCTGCTGGGGCTTTGGGGGGGGAAATAAATAAATAAATAAAATTAAAAAAAAAAAGTAGGAATAGAAAAAAGCACTACTTAAAGAAATAATGGCTGAGAATTTCTAGACAAGGAAAGACATTAATTCTCTATTTTAAGTCCTAAGCAAGATAAATAAAAACAAGTGTACATTATAATGTTTAATATGTTTATAATATGTTTAATAGTTTAACACCATAGGGAAAGAGAACATCTTCAGAGTTAAACGGGAGAAAATACAGACTATCTACAAAGGAACAATTTAGAATAACAACAGACTTTTCAAAATTAACAAGACCAAAAGACCATACAATAAGATCTTAAAAGTGCTGAGGAAACTACCAGCCTACAATACTAAATCCAACATTCAATAGTAAGGGCAAAACAAGCAAGAATAAATAAACTAAATAGAAGGAACAATATCTAGGTATTATGCACATATAGCATATGAATATTTATGCACAAATGTCTCAGAACATCTTGCTTAGTTTGTCTATGAGATTTTGGAGAATTCATTCCATTCTAAGTGCTTACATTATGTATATTTTGTTGGTATTTCTAGAGGAGAATGATACTTTTCCCATGTTATTCCTTCAGAGGAATCTTAGCAACACTAAACAACATAGATTAAGAAGACCCTATGCAGTGTGTATACTGGAAAGAGCCCATGATTGGTGTCAGAAACCCCAGGTTCTCCCATTTGGTAGCTGTGTGACTATGGCAAAGTTATTAATCTCCTTCAATCTGTTTCCCCAGCTACAGAACGGAAATAATACTAGTAACACTTGCTGTATGTATAGCACAAGGTTAACAGTAAAGGCAATTTTGAGACAATTGTATGCAAACATGCTTTATACATTGTAAAAGATGGTTATTGTTATTATAACCAATGGAAAAAATAACAAATCCCAAAAGAATCAGAGCCTTTGCTTCCAATTCTTGTGCTGTAAGAATGACTTTGTTCCTTTACAGAGGAACAGATAGCTATCTTCTAATTTTACTTCCAAAAGCTATTTCTAGAAACTCATGAGAACAGCCTACTCCTGTTGTCCTGATGCTTTACTCCAACAGAGGGAAAGCTTTATAAAAACCTTTAGGCTGTGAAAACCGCCTTATTTGCCCTTACATAATGAAGGTAAAAGAAACTGCCTTCACAATTAAAGGACTCAAGTCATCATCATGCAGTGAAGCCCTCTTAAGCTAATTCAGCACACACAATTCACAAAACAGGATGCTTCTGTTACCAAAATACAATAACAGGGGATAAGAGGGAGTTTAAGGGGACACAATCAATGAAGCAGAAACGATGGAAAAAATAACATTCTTTCTTATCCTAATAATATGGGTTCAAAGGTTATAAGTATAAAAAAATGACTAGCACAGGTTTATTTAAGCAATTTCACAGTCTTTTAATGTCTGAGACTAGTTTATTACCAAGGCAGTATTGTAGAAAATAATAGGAATAAATACTTAGTTGCCTTTCTAAGTCCCTTATAATCTAAAGGACAGTCATTCCAATGATTTTCCATTAGAGCTGCTCAACTTCTGTCCTGTTCATGGCAAATAATGTAAAAGTGCATATCTAAATCCCAAACTGTGGCTTACTGAATCAAAAATATTTGTACTTGGGACTGGCCCTGTGGCCTAGTGGTTAAGTTCGGCGCACTCTGTTTGAGCAGCCCAGGTTCAGTTCCCAGGCGCACACCTACACCACTCATCAGCCATGCTGTGGTGGCGTCCCACATACAAAATAGAGGAAGATTGGCACAGATGTTAGCTCAGGGCAGATCTTCCTCAAGCAGAAAGAGGAAGATTGGCAACAGATGTTAGCCCAGGGTGAATCTCCCTCAGCAAAAAAAAAAAAAAAAAAATTTGTACGTGATGTAGTCAAGCTACTCTCATATTAACAATCCCTAACATCACTATGCCATTTCCAAAAGAGGTACAACAGAGACCTTTCAAATTATTCTGTATTTCTGAAAAACTGTTTGGCAGTTTGTAGTGCAGACTTGTAATTCTAATATCTTAATAGAACAGGCTTAGAATTGTGTAAGTGACACAAGTGAAAACAGAGAGGCATTTATTAAACAGATTGATCTAGACGATCGAGCCACCCAAGGGACTCACTACTCAGTGGCCAGGGACTGTAGGTTTCTCTTATTCCCCAGGTGAGAAGTTGCAGCTTCCCTGAGATACCTCCCTACAGGGAACAATATCTTCCAATGCAAAGTCCATTGATTTCTCTGCAGGAACAGAAAGAATGACACAAGGAGCTTCCTGCAGGGACGTTCACTTTTCAGTTTTGCTAGATTCTGTCTGGATTAATTATCTATTTCATGTTGGACATTCTTCTGGCATGAACCAGGAAACTCACAGTAAGAATGTGTCAGAAATATCCTTTGACAAGAAAATGATTAGTGCTTTATTCCCCCCAAACAACCAGAGGGAGTTTTTTTTTTTTGATATGAAAAAGGCCAACTCCTTCCCCTGTTCAGATAAGTGGAGGGTAGACTCCAGGTAATAAAAATAACAGAAATTCATTCAAAATAACTTAAAACCCAGAAAACCAACTGCCAGAAAGTTGTTCAACAGATATAAAATTAAAAGCAAAGCAAATTGAGTATCCACTAGCAACGACAATAAAATGTCATCCATCTAAATTTTAAAAAGGGCTAAAAGGACTATTATGAGTGCACCGTAGAAAGAGATTGAGAAATACAGTTTAGTGCCATTTCATACTGAAAAACAACATGCTGTGTATCAAAAATAATTGATGAATTAAGCAGTCACTCCAGAGGCTCTAAAAACACTTTAGAGGGCAATTTTAAATTGCAAAGATGAAACTTTTAGGAATACCTATTGAGTTTAGTCCACTTTACAAATATGGAGTTCCATGAATATATTTCTAAGTAACCAATGTTGACAGTTACTGAAACTTACCTGATTACATTTTCACTGAAAATGATTCTTGTACCTCCCTCCACCTACTCTATGTATCCACAGAGTTTGGGATAACAGAACTAACAAACTCTTCATGGAAAACAATAGTGAAGATTAGTCTTTCAGGCCTGAATGGCTTATACAGATCTATCTACAACTCCCTAATAACAAAGAGGAAACATACCTGTGACCCCTTGTTGTGAAACAAACAAGCTCCTGTTAAAGAAAATTAAAGGCAAAACCTGTAATCTATAAGTTCAAGAGAAAGGAAAAACACCATTTTTAGAAATTACTTTGTTCTTCAGTACTGGAAAGCCAGTGATTTATAACAAAAATGGTTCCCAAAACAAGGTTTGAACAAGTCTAAACAAAGTTTTTCCATCCATACAAATGCAGCATCTAGCAGAGTGCTTGGCATGTAAAGGCACTCCTCTCAAAATAAATTTGTTGAATGAATGAATAGTGCTAATTGGCCCACCAACAACAACAACAGGGCTGGGTACTTTTTCTGTCAAGGGCCAGAGATTTAATATTTTAGGCTTTGCGGGCCACACAGTCTCTGTGACAACTACTCAACTCTGCCATTGTATCATGAAAACAGCTATTGATTAAAGCAGCATAAATATATTGCAAATATTGCTAAGTAATCACTAAACATAAAAGGTAAAAAAAATCAACCAGAAATGGCATGGCTTGTGTGGAAGACAGAGATGGCCATGATTGAAAAATGCTTCCCCAAAATAAATATTTTGAATTAACCATTTTTTTGATGCCCTGAAGGTTTTACACCTCAGAGCAATGACCTAAGAAATATTTACAATAAGTAGAGATCTGCCTTCCTTTTACAAAGTAGAAAGGAGGCAATTATGAAAGAAAAGTTGGGAAAAGAGAAATAGCATGATCTCAGGCAGATAAGTGTTAGAGAAGAGTAGACAGTGAAGTTGAAGATCTGGAAGTGTAGTCCTTAAATCTAGGCATGTTTACCTATCCCTTAGAAAGTCTTCAAATGCCCCATGTACTCCAGTTTGTAGGCTGCGGCTTTAATGAATTGTTCACTGCAAATTGTAGACGCTCACTCCCGGACCTAAGTCTCTTGAGAGACAGCAAATCCAATCCCCTCCTAAGCAAATACTAAGGAGTTCAAAAATTCAAATTATATGCAAAAACGCCACAACTCTAAGTGAGCTATTAATGTCTTAAATTATTCTCAGAAGTCTACATTGCAATTGACATCAGAAAATCCCAGAAAAGCATCAGTACAACAGCAATGGTAAAGGAACCTTCCAAGACAGCAAACTGCAACTGTTGGAGGAGAGGAGAAGATAGATTGCTGATTTTCAAAAGAATAGTAAAGAGATGAGGAAACAAGAGGCACCAAAAAGAAATGTCAGCAAAGTTGGAGAACCAGAACACAGGCCCCCCTATAGGGCCCTGGCATCCAGGAGAGGAGGGAGATGTTTGTAAGGAAAGCTTCCATGGCTTTTTACACTCAAGAGTAGTTAAGGAAGTATGGGAAACGTCTATGGGCTTTGCCAGTCATAAAGTCTTTTTTCATTTTTCCATCCAAATTAAAAATTAAATAAACTACTTTCTGTTTAAACTTCTTGTTTACCATGAAAAATTAAGAGTATAGGAAAGCAATGCTTTCCCCTCAACTCTTTTCAAACCTAACTGTTCATTTGCATCAGAAATATAAATCTGCTAAACAATAAATCTGATTAAGATACAAAAACATTTATCACAGTGTGGTTTATAATATGAAAAAAAATAAAAACAAAACAGAAAACAATTTAAGTATCCCCATAATAGGAAATTCATTAACTACGTTACAGCCGTGTGCTCATTCAATTAGATGTCAGCAGATTATCAACATGACATGGTGCTCATGATGAACTGCTGGCTGAAAAAATAGGTTACAAAAGAATAGGTATAGTATGATTCCTTTTTTGTTACATACATATCTCTGTGGCTTATAGATGATTTTTAATCTTCTTTTCCTCAGTCATAATTTCTGACTTTCCTCCTATAGACATATAATACTTGAGTCACATTTTAAAGAAATATGTATCCATTTTATGAAGTTGAGCCTTAATCATTTTTCTATAATTTAATTTTATTTGATTCTCCTACTTCCCTACAGCTTACATAAAGGTTTATTTTCATATGACACTTAAAATTAGTGTATTTTTTAAATGATATTTGGTGAAGCGATCATTCTTTGGTAAAAACTGACATGTATGTTTCTTCTATCCACCCACCTAAATTAATATTTCTTCAGGGAAACTTGGAAGTTGACTATAGCTGTTCTTATTTTACAAAATGGAGCCAAACATCTTCCACCATACATGGAAAACCTAATATAATTCCACAGATTTTTTTATACACCCTTATTGCCAGGCATGATTATTGCTCCTCCTTCCACAAAGCATAAGCCAGGAATTAACAACTATTCCTGCCACATCAACTAAATATATGGCTGGTGATAACTATACAATCCATAAACACACGCCAGGAAAATAATGCTGCACAAAACTGAAAAGATTCTGAGCAGATGGACTAAAGAGCTTCCTGTAGGGTCTCAAAGAAAAATAATAGCAAGTGGCATCATAAGAGTTTAGATTTAACATGCTACAACATGGATGAATCTTGAAAATATCAGGCTATGTGAAAGAAGCCAGTCACAAAATACCACATATTGTATGACTCCATTTATATGAAATGGAAAACAGGCAAATCTATACAGATAGAAAGTAGATTATTGGGTGTATAGGGCTGGGGGCAGGGGAGGGATAGGGGTACTGTGGGGTGATGGCTAAGGGGTGTGAAGTTTCTTTTTGGGGTGATGAAAATGTTCTAAACTTGATCGTGGTGACGGTTGCACAACTCTATGAATACACTAAAAGCCATCGAATTATACATTATTAATGGCTGAATTGTACTGTCTGTGAATTTTATATCAATAAAGCTTTTTACAAAAAAAAAAAAAGAGTTTAGATTCGGTGTGGTCCTGCTTGACAAGAGGGAAACAGATATTTTGGTATCAGAGAACTCTAGGTTCAAACCTTGCCTGTGCCACTAATCAGCTAAGTGACCTTCAGTTTTCTCATCTGCAAAATGAAGGGTAGTATTTGTATTAGTCAGGATTCCTCAGAGAAACAGAACTATACATATATATATATGGAGAAAGAGAGAGAGAGATTTATTACAGGAATTGGCTCACACAATTATGGAAGCCGAGATGTTACACAATCTGCCAGCTGCAAACTGGAGAACCAGGAAAGCTGGTGGTATAATACAGTCCGAGTCCAAAGTCCTCAAGACCAAGAGCTTCAATATCTGAGGGCAAGAGAAGATGGAGGTCCCAGCTCAAGAAGAAAGAGAATTTGCCTTTCCTTCACCTTTGTGTTCCATTTGGGCCCTCAATGGATTGAATGATGCATTGGTGAGGGTAGACCTCATTTCTCAGTCTACTGCTTCAAATTCTAACCTCTGCCAGAAACATCCTCACTGACACATCCAGAAATAACGTTTCACCAGCTATCTGATCATCTCTTAGGTCAGTCAAGCGGACACACAAAATTGGCCATCACAGTATTAACATAATCTCACAAGGTTACTATGAAGTTACTATAAAAAGACTTAACACAGTATTTGGCAACAGGTAAGCACTCGACAAATGTTTGCTCTTGGTACCAGTCTTAAGATTATATTCTGTTTTTAATTCTTTAACTTGGTTAGTTTTCCAAATATGGATCAGACATTGGAGCACCATCCATTTTCAGCACTAGGCTAATTGTGCTTCATCAGAATTCAACTTCCATGGCCACTTCAATCAACACCTTTTCTGGGGTCTGATGAGCATTAATACCTAGGATGTTCATTTGGCATCCAATTCATCCAACAGTGCCAGCTGTACTTACTATAAAACTCCCATCATATTGTTTGGGGAAGGTTCCCAAGCCGAGTGGAAGAAGTAAAGAGATTTTAAAAGCTCTCATTTTTCCTTTACTCTCTTTTATCCTCACTCTTTTGTACTGAACTTTTGGCTGCTAAAATAGTTTGCGGCTGAAGATAACAAAGTCCAACCAGAGGAAAAGAGGAGCACCAGGAAGTTGGCTGCTTCCACCTAGGTTAGCTCTAGTTTTAAGCTTTAAGGCAGAGAAATAAAGGAGATTTGGAAGTTTCCTTTGACTCTATGCAGCCTAACCTCCAGGGTAGGAAAGGAAGTAAGACTGGGCAAAAACTCCACGTAGGAATAAAAAGTATGCATTTCTCTGCGGTGGCTTCAGACACTTAGCAGAGCCACAGATGTCTAGACAAGGCACAAGTGGCTGAGGAGAGAACACTCCAACACAATCACCGAAACAGCCATGTTCTAGCCTGGAACCCCTGAGGATAACCCAGTGCATCTACCTGAGTGTAGAAGACGTCTGAGGCCTTCACACCACTCCTTTGACCCTTCTTCACTCCCAAACTACAAGAAAGTAAATATAAATTTCTATCCCAATAATAATGATAATTAAAGTTTGAGATTTCCTTGTATTTTCTATTTATCTCAATGCATCATATAGTTGATTCTCAGCTAACTGCCACCAGATCATGAGTAATGCCTACTTACATTAACATTTGAACTGCATTCACATTTAGTACATAAATGAAAGAATAAAGAGTTTAGTTACAGTGGTCAACCATGTTTTCCAAACTATCAAGACACATATGAAAAATTTATAAACCTCCTATGTAGGAAAGAATATAAGGAAAGCAGCACTCCCATATTATGCAGATAGTTCAAAAGAGAGAAACCTTTATGTATGGTAATTATATACCCTTGGGTCAGCAATTCCATTTCTAAATATTTACCCTAAGGAAATAGAGATTTGTGCTAAGGGTTAGCTCTATGGATAATCATTGCAGCACTGTAGATGATAGCAAAAATTAGAAACAAAATACCCATCAATAAAAGATTGATAGGGGCTGGCCCCATGGCTTTGCGGTTACGTGCGCGCGCTCCACTACTGGCGGCCTGGGGTTCAGATCCCGGGCGCGCACCGACGCACTGCTTCTCCGGCCATGCTGAGGCCGCGTCCCACATACAGCAACTAGAAGGATGTGCAACTATGACATACAACTATCTACTGGGACTTTGGGGAGGAAAAAAAAAGGAGGCGGATTGGCAATAGATGTTAGCTCAGAGCAGGTCTTCCTCAGCAAAAAAAGAGGAGGATTAGCATGGATGTTAGCTCAGGGCTGATCTTCCTCACCAAAAAAAAAAAAAAAAAAAACCCTCAACATGCATATTCTAAAGAGTAAAAATTCATTGAAACAATGGGATAGAAAAGGTGAAATCGGAACTTTCCTGGACAATTCAAGATGTCTCATAAACGAGCTAGAATGGAAATCTCATAACAGGCCAACACCTCTGTTAAGAACTAGAAGTGGAGATTAATAAAAAGAGGTTATTACAGCCCCAAAGTGGCTCACAGGAACACAAACATGGAAACAAGCATTTGCAGTAAGTTCTGATGCTCAAATATAGAGGGATGCTGTGGGGCAAAGAGGGAAGGACACAAACCTAAGGGGTAAGGCAATTCCACAAAGGAGAAACAGAAATCACTCAACAAACTTCATTATTAACCTAACAGCTATGAAATGTCCCACTACTAATAAGAGTCTTACTGGCATTCTTAGATGAACTTAAATTCACTAAATTTCCAAAGCAGCTTATACTCCTGCTTTGTAGGATTTATCACAACTGTAAACAGATAAATGTACCATGAAAGGTTAAATGTCCATTTGCTCTGGGCCCCCAACTCAGGATGAAAGTTTCCTGAAGGTAAGAACTATGTCTGTCTTTTACATCATTGTATCTGTAGCATCTAACAGCCCCTTGTGCACAGTATGCACACAAATTTTAGTTGAATGAATAAATATAATTAAAAACTTCTGGTTTATCCTTTCCTCCATAGGGTGGGCTCAGAAAGCAGGTTGTTTTGCCTGTCCCAGGGATGCCTTTCACTTATAACTTAGAATCAAGTCCCTCTTTAATACTCCTCTGCAATTGCTAACTCCAAACCCTAACCAATTCTAAGTGGTTCTTAAATTTTCCATGGCTAACTACTGTCTGTCTTGCTCTCTAAATCTCTAAGCCATTCTTATTCAGCTCCTTTTATTTATCAAGTGCCAGGAGGCTATCTCTTTTCCCCCCTTTGGGGTAGGGGTACGCAAGAGGATGGGGGCGGGGAGGTGGGAAGAGTGGTGAGGAATTAATTACATCATATTATATGATACAGAATAAAGGGCAAGGGATTAGTATTGCATTCAAATCTCAACTCTGCCCCTTAGCTCTAGCCTCTTGGGAAAATTACTTATACTCTGTGGATCTTAGCTTTTTCACACATAAAATGAGGACAATACCACCAAACTCACAGAGATATTGTGATAATTAAATGGAATAATGTATGTCATACACTTAGTGTCGTGCCTTGACCACAACAGGCACTCAATAAATGAAGAGTTGTTTTCCTTGTTTTCGTGGTTATTACACAATGATTTTTGTTTCTAAATTACTTATTTACAGACAGTTCCTCTAAGTGAATGTTATATCCTAGTTTCTTTAGTCAGGTCTTTATCCCTTCAAAGCATTTCTATGTCATATAACAAAACAAAATGTGGAAAAAAATCATATTTAGCAGACCTCTTCATAATGATGGTTTATCATGGCCCCTTTGAAAGACATCTTAGCATAAGTTCCACAGGAGCATACTGTAGACCACGCTTGTTTGTAAATCTCTACTGGTAAAAAAATTTTAACATACCAGCATATATGTACACTTATTAATATGTTATATACGTGAACAATAGGAAAGAAAATATTAGGCAAAGTAAAAACATTTGGAACAATTGTCCTGAATAAAAGAAAAATGTAGGGGAGTGACGTCAGCATCATGGCAGAGGGAGCTTTCCCGTAAACTCTTCCCCTGATAAGATACAACAAAAGGAAAAGTCACAGACCAACAACAGACTCCTAGACAGCGAAAAGCAAGATCGGAAAGATCCACACTGCCGCACATCTGAGAGTGGAACGTGCTGGGCCCCCAGAGGAAGTGAAGAGAGGTAAAGAGAACTCCTCTCTCTCCCCATCAGATCAGCGTTCCCGGTCCACGTGGCTCCCAGACAGGGGGGAGGGGCAGCCCTCTGTGGGGCAACCGTAGCTCTTCAGGATCTCCCAGCCAGTGGGAAACTCCCACAGAGAGGACTCAGAACTGCTACAGGGGTACCATCAATATCTGAGCACACCAGGAGAGTGGATAACGAGGGGCAAGCAAGAAGTCCCCCACGCCAGGGACCCAGTGGGCAAAAGAGAGAGACCCCCCACTGCCCACAAGCCGGACACTGCAGCTCAGCCAAACAGACCAAGTGGCCAGTGGATCACAGCGAAGAGCCGGGGCAGAGCGCAGGGGGCTCAGATTACACAGCCCTTAACCCCCACACAGTGGGGGTGGCTGGAAATTGCAACCAGGTATTTCCAGGGTGAGGAAAAACAAAGCCAATACAGGAACTACAATGCAAAGGTACATGAAATCACCAGACCAGAAGGAAAATGACAAGCACCCAGAAACCAACCCTGAAGACAGAGATCCATAACCTAAACGACAGAGATTTCAAAATAGCTATTATACAAAACCTCAACGAAATACCAGACAACACAAACAATTCAATGAGATTAGGAGTTTCTTCACAAAAGAGATTGAAATCACAAAGAAAAACCAATCAGTTCTGATGGAGATGAAGAACACAATGGAGGAGATAAAGGAGAATCTGGAATCTTTAAAGAACAGAGCTGACAATATGGAGGAAAGAATTAGCATTATAGAGGATAGGAATACAGATATGCTCCAGATGGAAGAGGAAAGAGAACTAAGACTAAAAAGAAAGGAAGAAAGTCTCCGAGAAATATCTGACACTATTAGGAAACGTAACGTAAGAATTATAGGTATTCCTGAGGGTGAAGAGAGGGAAAGAGGAACAGAGAGCCTACTCAAGGAAATAATAGCTGAGAATCTCCCAAATCTGGGGAAGGAGCAGGAAATACCAGTAAGTGAAGCCAATAGGTTACCTAAATACATCAACAGGCAACGGCCCACTCCACAACATGCAGTGGTAAGGCTGGCCAAAGTCAATGACAAAGAAACAATATCAAGGGCAGCTAGGCAAAAACAAAAAATAACGTACAAAGGAACTCCCATCAGGCTCTCAGCAGACTTCTCAACAGAAACTTTACAGGCTAGGAGACACTGGAATGATATATTCAAAATACTGAAAGACAAAAACTTTCAGCCAAGAATACTCTATCCAGCAAAAATATCATTCAAATGTGATGGAGAAACAGTAACTTTCCCAGATAAACAAAAGCTAAGGGACTTCATGGCCACGAGACCCCCACTACAAGAAATACTCAAGAAGACCCTCAGGCCTGAAAAAAAGAAAAGAAAGGGAATACAAAGCTTGGAGCAAGGAGAAAAATAGGTAGACAAAATCAGAAAAATAGTAGATCTTTACTGGAATAGGTTAGCAACTACTTAAATACCAAATTCAAAGATCAAAGGAAGGAATTCACCAAAAATAAATATAACCTTATCACTGTAAACACACACCCACAACACAAGATAGAATAAGGTATAACAAGAACGACTTAGAAGGCGAATTAACTTAGTATAAGGAAATAACAGGCCATCAGATAATGGACTATCTCATGCACAAGATTTTTTATACAAACGTCAAGGTAACCACTAAACAAAATCACATATGATAAACAAAGAGAAAACTAGAAGAGTCATAAGATAGAGCAACCAAACAGAATTGGCAGTCTGAAACAAATGGGACAAGAAACAAAGGAAATGCAAAAGAACCAGAAAATAAGTGACAAAACAGCAACATTAAGCCCTCATATATCAATAATTACCCTAAATTTAAATGGATTGAACTCTCCAATCAAAAGATACAGAGTGGCAGGATGGATTAAAAAGCAAGACCCAACAATATGCTGCCTCCAGGAAACACATCTCAGCTCTACAGACAAGAACAGGCTCCGAGTGAAAGGATGGAAGAAAATATTCCAAGCTGATGGCAAACAAAAAAAAAGCAGGTGTTGCCATACTCATATCAGACAAAGTAGACTTCAAGATAAAACAGGTTGAGACAAAGAAGGGAAATATATAATGGTAAAAGGGACACTCCACCAAGAAGACATATCACTTATAAATATATATGCACCCAACATAGGGGCACCAATGTACATAAAGCAACTATTAACAAACCTAAAAGGAGACATTAACAACAACACAATAATAGGAGGGGATCTTAATACCCCACTTACATCAATGGATAGATCATCCAGACAAAAAATCAATAAAGAAATAGTGGACATCAATGAAAAACTGGACGAGATGGACCTAGTAGACATATACAGAGCACTCCATCCAAAAACAGCTGACTACACATTCTTCTCAAGCACGCATGGAACATTCTCAAGGATAGACCATATGTTGGGAAACAAAGCAAGCCTCAATAAATTTAAGAAGATTGAAATCATAACAAGCATCTTTTAAGAACATAATGCTATGAAACTGGAAATCAACCATGAAAAAAAACTGGGAAAGTGACAAAAATGTGGAGATTAAACAACATGCTACTGAATAACCAATGGATCATTGATGAAATTAAAGGAGAAATCAAAAACTTTCTGGAAACAAACGAAGATGAAAATATGCCATACCAAACCATATGGATGCAGCAAAAGCGGTCTTGAGAGGGAAACTCATAGCAATACAAGCCCACCTTAACAAACAAGAAAAAGCCCAAATAAGCAACCTTAAATTACACTTAACAGAACTACAAAAAGAAGAACAAACAAAGCCCAAAGTCAGCAGAAGAAGAGAAATAATAAAAATCAGAGCAGAAATAAATGAAATTGAGACCAAAAAAAAACAGTAAAAGGATTAATGAAACAAAGAGTTGGTTCTTTCAGAAGATAAACAAAATTGACAAACCCTTAGCCAGACTTACCAAGAAAAAAAGAGAAAAGGCTCAAGTAAATAAAATCAGAAATGAAAGAGGAGAAATTACAACAAACACCATGGAAATACAACGGATTATAAGAGAATACTATGAGACATTATATGCCAACAAACTGGACAATCTAGAAGAAATGGATAAATTCTTAGACTCATACAACCTCCCAAAACTGAACCAAGAAGAAATGGAGAATCTGAATAGACCAATCACAAGTAAAGAGATTGAAATACTAATCAAAAACCTCCCAAAAAATAAAAGTCCAGGACCAGATGGCTTCTCCAGTGAATTTTACCAAACATTCAAAGAAGATTTAATACCCATCCTTCTCAAACTATTTCAAAAAATAGAGGAAGATGGAACACTTCCTAAATCATTCTACGAGGCCAAAATCACCCTGATACCAAAGCCAGAGAAAGACAATACAAAGAAGGAAAATTACAGGCCAATATCACTGATGAACATAGATGCAAAAATTCTCAACAAAATATTGGCAAACCGAATACAGCAATACATTAAAAAGATCATACACCATGATCAAGTGGGATTTATACTAGGGACACAGGGATGGTTCCAACATCCGCAAATCAATCAATGTGATACACCACATCAACAAAACAGAATAAAAACCACATGGTCATCTCAACAGATGCAGAGAAGGCATTTGACAAGATACAACATCCATTTATGATAAAAACTCTAAATAAAATGGGTATAGAAGGAAAGTACCTCAACATAATAAAGGCTATTTATGACAAACCCACAGCCAACATCATACTCAATGGGGACAGAATGAAAGTCATTCCTCTGAGAACAGGAATGAGGCAGGGATGCCCACTCTCACTACTCCTATCCAATATAGTACTGGAGGTTTTGGCCAGAGCAATTAGGCAAGAAAAAGGAATCCAAATAGGCAACGAAGAAGTGAATCTCTCACTATTTGCAGATGACATGATTTATATATAGAAAACCCTAAAGAATCCGTTGGAAAACTATTAGAAATAATCAACAACTACAGCAAAGTTGCAGGGTACAAAATCAATCTACAAAAAATCAGTTGCATTTCTATATGCTAATAACGAACTAACAGAAAGAGAGCTCAAAAGATAATACCATTTACAATTGCATCAAAAAGAATAAAATATCTAGGAAGAAATCTTACCAAGGAGGCAAAAGACCTATACAATGAAAAGTACAAGACATTATTGAAAGAAATTGATGATGACATAAAGAAATGGAAAGACATCCCATGCACATGGATTGGAAGAATAAACATAGTTAAAATGTCTATATTACCTAATGCAATCTACAGATTCAATACAATTCCAATCAGAATCCCAATGACGTTCTTCACAGAAATAGAATAAAGAATACTAAAATTTGTATGGGGTAACAAAAGACCCCAAATAGCTAAAGCAATCCTAAGAAAAAAGAACAAAGCTGGAGGCATCACAATCCCTGACTTCAAAACATACTACAAAGCAATAGTAATCAAAACAGCATGGTACTGGTACAAAAACAGACACACAGATCAATGCAACAGAACTGAAAGCCCAGAAATAAAACCACACATATACGGACAGCTAATTTTCGACAAAGGAGCTAAGAACATACAATGGAGAAAGGAAAGTCTCTTCAATAAACGGTGCTGGGAAAACTGGACAGCCACATGCAAAAGAATGAAAGTGGACCATGTGTTATCGCCATTCACAAAAATTAACTCAAAATGGATCAAAGACCTGAAGGTGAGACCTGAAACTAAAAAACTCATAGAAGAAAACATAGGCAACACACTATATGACATTGGTCATAAAGGAATCTTTTCAGATGACACACCTACCTAGACTAGGGAAACTAAAGAAAAAATAAGCAAGTGGGACTTTATCAGATTAAAGAGCTTCTACAAGACAAATGAAACCAGAATCAAAATGAACAGACAGCCCACCAGCTGGGAGAAAATATTTGCAAAACATATATCTGACAAGGGGTTGATCTCCATAATATACAAAGAACTCACACAACTGAACAACAAAAAAACAAACAACCTGATCAAAAAATGGGCAGAGGAAATGAACAGACACTTCTCCAAAGAAGATACACAGATGGCCAACAGGCACATGAAAAGATGTTCAACATCACTAATCATCAGGGAATGCAAATCAAAACAACACTAAGATAGCACCTCATGCCCGTTAGAATGGCTATAATCACCAAGACAAAAAACAACAAATGTTGGAGAGGATGTGGAGAAACGGGAACCCTCATACACAGCTGGTGGGAATGCAAACTGGTGCTGCCTCTATGGAAAATGGTATGGAGATTCCTCAACGAGTTAAAAATAGAAATACCCTATGATCCAGCTATCCCACTACTGGGAATCTATCCAACGAAACTGAAATTAACAATCCAAAGAGGCTTATGCACCCCTATGTTCATTGCAGCATTATTCACTATAGCCAAGGAGTGGAAGCAACCTAAGTGTCCCTCGACTGATGATTGGATCAAGAAGATGTGGTATATATATACAATGGAATACTACTCAGCCATAAAAAAAGACAAAATCGTCCCATTTGCAACAACGTGGATGGGCCTGGGGGGTATTATGTTAAGTGAAGTAAGCCAGAAAGAGAAAGACAAACAACGTGTGATCTCACTCATATGTGGAATATAAACCAACACATGGACAGAGAAAACTGTATTGTGGTTATCAGGGGCAATGGGGGTGAGGGGTGGGCACAAGGGGTGAAGGGAGACATATATACGGTGATGGACCGACAAAAATGTACAACCCAAAATTTCACAATGTTATAAACTATTAAAACATCAATAAAAAAAAATTCAAAAAAAAAGGTAAAACATCTTTAAGTTCAATAACCTTTGAATCTCTATGTAATACAAATATCTTTCAGGGACAGTCCTATTCTCAGCATAAATTATTATAAATAATATAATTTGCCAATAAGCACATGAAAAGATGCTCAACACCATAAGTCATTAACACACTGCAAATCGAAACCACAATGAGATACCACTTCATACTCAAAAGGATGGCTATAATAAAAAAGACAGACAATAACAACTGTTGGTGAGGAGGTGGGAAAAATGGGAACTCGTACTTTGCTGGCAAGAATGTAAAATGGTGCAACCACTTGGAAAAATTGTTTGGCAGTTCCTTCAAAAGTTAAAAGTAGAGATACCATATGACCCAGAAATTCCATTCATAGGTATATATCAAGAGACTTGGAAACATACGTTCACACAAAAACTTGTACACAAATGTTCATAGCAGCATTATTCATAACAGTCGAAAAGTAGAAACTCGGGGCTGGCCCGGTGGTGTAGTGGTTAAGTTTGCGCGCTCTGCTTCTGGCGGCCCGAGGTTCACAGGTTCAGATCCTGGGCGCAGACCTACACACCACTCTTCAAGCCACGCTGTGGCAGGCGTCCCACAATGAAGTAAAGGAAGATGGGCACAGATGTTAGCTCAGGGCCAATATTCCTCACACACACACACAAAAATAGCAGAAACAACCTAAATGTCTATCAACTTATGATTGGATAAACAAAATACGTTTTACTCATACAATGGAATATTATTTAGCCATCAAAAGGAGTGAAGTTTGGACGAACCTTGAAAATATTATACTGGGTGCAAGAAGCCAGACACAAGAGGCCATACAGTGTATGATTCTTTTACTTGAAATGTCCAGAATAGGCAAATCCATAGAGACAGAAAGTGGTTGCCAGGGACTGTGGGAAGAGGGAAACTGAGACTGACTGACTGCTAATGGGTATGGGGTTTGGGGGGGAGTGGGTAGAGAGGGTTGCATTAGTTTCCTATGGCTGCTGTAACAAATCACTACAAACTTAGTGGCTTAAAATGACACCAACTTATTCTCTTACAGTTCTGGAGGCCAGAGTCTAAATGAGTCTCATGAAGCTAACATCAAGATTCCTTGTGGAGGCTCTAGAGGAGAATGTTTCCTTGCCTTTTCTAGTTTCTGGAAGCTGCCTGCAGTCCTTGGCTCATGATGCTTTCCCCACATCACATCATCTTTTTTTTCTTCTATAGTCAAATCTCCCTCTGTCTCCTTATAGGAACACTTACGATTACATTTAAAGTACCACCCAGATAATCCAGGATAATCTCCCCATCTCAAGATCCTTAATTTAAGCACACATGCAAAGTCTCCTTTATTATACAGGGTAACAGGTTCCAGAAATGAGGACCTGGATATCTTTGGGCACCATTATTCAGCCTCCCACAGGAATGATTAAAAACATTCTGGAATTTGATAGCGGTGGTCAATGCATAACTTTGTGAATACACTAAAAATCACTGAATTGTACACTTTAAAAAAGTGAACTTTGTGATATGTGAATTACATCTCAATAGGGCCGTTAGTTTCTTGAAAAGGCACTGTTGTCAGAAAAATATAGCTATTACATGGTCCAAAAAAAGAGCAAATAATCTGTGTGTTGTTGTGCTTAGGCATAACACGAAGGAATGAAGAAATTACATAAAGTCAAGGTTAACAGTGCTTCTGCTAAACCTTTCAACAATTCATACTTGGAAGCAGCACATCTAATAAAATGATGGAAGTAAATATAAATATACATATGTTTATGTATATATGTATGTATGTATGTGTGAGTATATACATCCTATAAATTCATTTAACTGATATGCATAAACAGCAATGGATTGCCATATTCTAACAAAGGAGAGAAGATGCTACAACCAGTCTTCATTGTGGAACTCCCACTTCTCCTTTAGGATATCTGGCTACTAGAGGTGACACATGATCATCTGACAGAAGTGCGAATAAAGAAACCATCAATCCATATATTAAATACTAGTAAATCTTAATTTCTCTCTCTTTTTAAGATAAACAAAAAATATTCTAATATTTTCTTCCCATACCTCATTGGTGGGCTTACACATAAACCACTCTGGAAACTGTTGCTCTTGACAATGGTGCCAACTTTACTGCACATCAAAGTCACTAAGGAACTCATTAAAAATAGAGAGCCTAGGTTTCATTTCTAGAGATTCTGATTCAGTAACCCAAGGTATCCACAAACTTTTGAAGACCCTACTCTACACACTAGAAATCATCATCCATTTTTCTGTGAAGTCCATAACTTGGATCGAGTAGCTGAGCCAAACAAGTGAAAGAGAAAAAAATACACTCCAACTGAAGTTATAAGTGCAACATAATGAAACAAGATCAATGGCATTCTTTTGTTGGACCTGTATTTTAATCATTTTAGAGCAAAGTCATGTGACCCTGTCAATTGGTTGAGCAAATAAATTGTTCAAATGACCACTAACATAAGTAGAGGCAAAGTGCCATGGATCTAAAGCAAAAAGAATGGTACCCCTGACAACATCCCACTCATTATTGCTTAATTAGAATGCAGGGTAATACATTCCACCATCTATTGTGAATTCAAATCCAGCTTTTAATAAATCTCAAAAACCAGACAACAAGGCCTATGTGGTATAAAGTTATCTAAATCATTAAAGATAAGTAACGTATACTCAAAACATGAAAAAGACTTTAGAATGACATTCTAAATGTCTAATAGTACAGTCCAGAGACTCTAACAAATCCTTTTCTGTCAATTATGAAAAGTCTCTAAAACTTAAAACTAACCAACCTTAAAACAAAATGTATACATTATCTTTTTTAAATACTACTTCTGGATTTGTATGCGTGTTAGAGAGGCATTCTGAGTAATTCCGTACCTATGCAAAGACTTACAAACTCTTGCTATCTTAATTCCAAATATTTCCTAAGCAAGTTAACTGCCTTTCACCAACATGTGATTTTAGTCACCTAATCAAGGTGAAGTCTAATCTGGAAACATTAGTGTTTCTAGAAATGAGTCGTTTAGTGATATTTTATCCTAGGCGAAGAGAAGGTGAGATACTCCTGTTCTCATCAACACATTTATATAGCACTGAGATGAGTTTAAGCACCACAGATAAAAATGCCATTTTTGATCAATTTTAATTCTAGGTCAGTTAAGGGTATATGCTAAAATAAAATCTTTTTAAAAATAGACCTATTAATTTCTTGGAAAGTATCAAAACAATGCTTTCAATCAGATCTCAAAATCCATAAAGCCTTTCAAACCATTAATGCCATTTAGTCTACTACCCTCCTTCAGTGATTCTCTCTCTACACCCCATGTCCCCATTTACCCCCCAAAGAAAAACCCACCCCTTGTGTAAGCTTAAATCAATATATTTTATTCACTGGAATGGCAGAATGGCACACAATTAGCATCATTTTAGTCATGTCATTATTTCTAGCTCAGTGGCATTTATTCAGATGAGCACAATTTGCAACCACTAAGCCCAGCTCTTCTGATGTTAACTGGCATCATTAAAACCCTCCCAGTGTCCCACTCGTTTGATCTTTTAAAGAATACCCTGGGTTTGTGACTGAGGGCTGGAAACTCACGGCTGGATACCCTGACCACGGTTCACATTCGGTCACAGACTACTCACATCAGTCAGTAATCCGCAGAAACTATGATTCCAATTCAAGAGAGAAAACTTTTTATATAAAAATTCTTTAAACACAAAATAAACAGAAAATTGGATTAAAATAATGTACAGGGGGGCAAGAGGAACTTCCTAAATGTTGTAACTTCAAAAGATGAGATTGTACATTTTTCAGAGTAAAGTGTCTTAAAAGATCATAGCAAATCTGGGCATGGTAAGGGGCAGACAGCAGAGGAAAAAGGACTGAAGTATAAAAACAAAAACCGGAAATGCTAAAATTTCAAGAGCTCAAATTAAAAATTTCCTCTTATAGGTTTTGACATAGTGCTCAACTTCTCACCATCTCCAAATGCTTTCTTTAAAAATAATAAAAAGAACCAATTAAAGAATAGTAGGAAGCTTAATTCTTTTTCTATTTAAAGAAAAAAACCCAATATTTTTATTTTTCCACACATTTTACACATGGCTTACATGTGAATAGTATTCCATTATATGAACACACTACAGTCACCTAAAATTTTATTTCTAAAATGAAAAACCATATTTAAAAATCTACTTACAGGGTGACCTGTAACATCCACAAATGTTTAATAAAAGGCAAGTTCCTGCTGTCCTTTTAAAGTTAAAAATAAGGCCAAACTACAACTTTCAACTGCAGAGAGTCATTGTGTAGTACATAAAAAGCTCAGCATGGAAATAGATTCAACAAATGTACAAAAAGCGTTTTCATGCCCAGGAAGAACTGAAGGCATCAAAAAACATGCCCCAACTACAAATAACGTAGAACTCGGTTCAAAAAGACCAGCAAATTCCTCCTCCAATGCATAGCAAATTAAACTTAATCAACTCCTCTGCAAGGTTGCACAGGCAATTTACCTTTAAATGTCCCCACAAACAAAACATGAGAACAACAAAAGAGGTTCCAGAGTGCAATAAATATTGAATCCACAGTAGGCGACAGAATCCTTACTGCACACAGCTGACAAAACCTGCCGTGGGACAATGGATCACATTTCCATATTTAATTATATTTATCACACTGAAAAATCCTTAAACAAAATATAGGATTTCTATTGGCTATTTTTATACCACACTCACTCCCTACAACCTTCCAAACCTGCTGAGTCCCATTGAAAATTGTTCCTACCCCATGGTGCTGTGAAGGAGCAGCTAGACAAAGAGTTGGGACGATGGGAGAGGGCAGGGACAACTACCTTCCCTCATGATTTCAGAAAATAAATCAATAAAAGAGGATAGAATAGCCAAAACATAACCTTGGCATAGGGTATTTCCGGGAAAATCACTGCTGTGACAAATGGCCAGAAGTGAACTCTTCCCTCGGTCAAGAATCCCCAGGAAAGGCCCCTCCCCTCCTTATCTATTGCTCAATGGTACAATACTCTGCTTTGAGAATATAACACCCTCTTGGAGCTGGGCAAGATGAAAGAGCTTTTCTTCATGATCCTGCAACGCCTATTAATTTCTGCTGCAACAGACTCACAGCTGATTAAGGAAACAGAGGGCTAGCACTGCCTCACATTCCCATCTCAAGACTTAAGAGAGGAAATGTTAAAATTGAATGAGCCCTCTTTTTTAGTACCATGTATGGATTTTCACTTCTGCACACACCATATGCTGTTTCTCCTCCCACCTTGGGCAATTTGTTTGGACTGGCAGTTATCTTCCTCCTTGAAACATCAATAGCAATGTTACTAGATTCTTATGCAGTCACAGAATTACCTTTGAGAAATATTATGACTCATTCACTGCCACTCAGAGCACAGGCTTAGTTAGAAATCAATGGCTGAAGGAGAAAAACTTACAACTGTCCCCAAAGTACACTCACACTTTTATCACAATTGGTAAAGCAACATGATAGTGAGAAAAGCACAAGAATTATAGTGAAACCAAAGAGCATTCAAATCTCCATGTTACCACACGCTTCTATGCCAATTTGGATGTGACTTACACTTCCTAGACTCATCAACAAATATCATTTATATTACAAGATTATTGTAAAGTTTAATACAGGATATAATGGATGCCAAATGCCAAATATAGTAACTAGCATGAAAAAAATGCATCTTTTACAGTTTTGTTTTATTAAAGTATAATAACATACTACAAAAAGTACAGATCTTGATTGTATAGTTCAATGAATTCTGACAAATGTATACACTGTTGTAACCACCACCCCAATCAAGATACAGACCATGGAAATATAAGGTGAGCCACATACGCAATTTTAAATTTTCTAGTAACCACACTTAATAAAAGTAAAAGGAAACAGATGGAATTAATTTGAACATATTTTATTTAACTGAATATATCTAAAATATTATTTCAATAGGTAATTGATTTTTAAAATACTATCAATGAAATATTTTACATTTTTTTTCATACTAAGGCTTCGATCCGCTGTATATTTTATACTTACAAGCACATCACAATTCCAATTAGCCATACTTTAAGTGCTTACAGCCACATGTGGCTAACAGCTACTGTACTGGACAGTGCAGATATAGACCACAGTCCAGAAAATTTTCTCATGTCCCTTTCTAATCCATCCTCTTCCTCCTCACCCCAACTCAACCATTATTCTGACTTATATTTCCATAGATTAATTTTGTCTATTCTTGAATTTCATAAAAACGAAATGTATAGAATTTTTTGACTGGCTTCTTTCACTGAACATGTTTTTTGAGATTTCTCCATGTTGTTGCAAGTAGCAGTGATCCATTCCTTTTTATTGCTGACTAGCATTCCACCATACAAATACACCACAATTTGTTCACCCATTGATGAGCTGATGGACATTTAGGTCGTTTCCAAATAGGCTGTCATTAATAAAGCTGAAATGAACATTCTTGTACAAGTCTTTTTGTGGATATGTTTTCATTTATTTGGGTAAATATCTAGAAAGGGAAATATTACATCATAAGGTAGGTTTATGTTCAACTTTATAAGAAACTGTCAAATACTTTTCCACAGCGGTTGTATCATTTATATACCTGACATAATGTATGAGATATCCAATGACTTCATACTTTCTCCAATATTTGGTATTGTCAGTCTTCTTAATTTTAGTCATGCCAGTGGTGTATACGTTTTCAATGACCAACAATGTTGATATTTTTTCATGTGTTTACTAGTCGATCATATAACATCTTTTTTGAAGAGTGGTTTAGAAAGATGAAGGGAGAGTTGTTATGAAGACAAATTGAGATTGCTTATGTAAAATTATTTGTGACACTAAAATAAAGGACACACTTGCTAGCATTACCTGGGTCAGGCCGATAATGTAAATCTAGAAGCCAAGGGAACTGCAGCAAATTAGAGAATGCACTTATCTAACGGAAGCTGTCACTGCCACCTAGCACCGAGTGGTCACTGCCATGTGGAGAAGCAGGCCAGGTACTGCAAGATCTTCCTGTCTTATCAACTCAGGGTAGATATCCATATTTTTATTTTCAATTAATACTAGAATTAATTTAAAATAGTAATCCTGTAATAAACAAAATAGGCCATAAGTTTTCAAACTTTGATTTATATAAATATTAGTGGTTTTTATGAGGACAAACATCCACAGTATAACAAATATGACACCATTCAGGATTGTTATTGACTACTGATCAAAGATGACACCTATTAAGACAAGGGCTGGCACTCTACCAAAGACAGATGACAAAATCATTTTGAGCGACAAGGCAACAACGCCTCAGAGAAAGTTAGAAACAATTGGCCAGGGCAGCAACCCTTCCCTCTTTCCTAGCAACTCTCCTATGTGACAGAATATATGCTATTCTATTCTTATTCTTTTTTTTTTTAATAATTTTATTTATTTATTTTTCTTCCCCCAAAGCCCCAGTAGATAGTTGTCTGTCATAGCTGCACATCCTTCTAGTTGCTGTATGTGGGACGCGGCCCCAGCATGGCCGGAGAAGCGGTGCGTCGGTGCGCGCCCGGGATCCGAACCCCGGGCCGCCAGCAGCGGAGCGCATGCACTTAACTGCTAAGCCACGGGGCCGGCCCTCTATTCTTATTCTTAAATGACTATCCACATCATGTACATTTTAGTTTTGAGTAAGAATGAAAGTTAACAACAGCTAATAATGCTTCAGCGGCAATGCCTACCTATGACTACCCATGTTATTTAAGGAGAGCAGAAGAAAGATGTATGTTGTTGTGATGTAAAACAGTAAGTACAACTGCTTTGGAAAGTAGTCTAGCAGTTCCTCAAATGGTTAAACATAAAGTTATATGATCCAGCAATTCCACTCTTACATAGATACCCAAGAAAAATGAAACATATGTCCACACAAAAACTTGTACATGAATGTTCACAGCAGCAATATTCATAACAGCCAAAAGGTGGAAACTACCCAAATGTCCATCAACTGATGAATGGATAAATGAAATGTGGTATGGCCACACAATGCAATACTACTTAGCCATAAAAAGGAATGCATTGGGGCCAGCACAGTGGCTTAGTGGTTAAGTTTGGTGCCCTCTGCTTTGGTGGCCTGGGTTCATGGGCTCGGATCCCGGATGCGGACCTACACCACTTGTCAGCCATGCTGTGGTGGTGACCCACATATAAAATAGAGGAAGACTGGCACACATGTTAGCTCAGGGCTAATCTTCCTCAAGCAAAAAAAGAGGAAGATTGGCAACAGATGTAAGCTCAGGGCTAATCTTCCTCAGGAAAAAAAAAAAGGGAATGTACTGATACATGCTACAACATAGATGAACCTTGAAAACATTACACTAAGTGAAAAGCCAGTCACAAAAAGACCACATATTATATGACTTCATTTGTATGAAATGTCCTGGACAGGTAAATCTATTCAGAGAGAAAAGTGATCAGTGGATCCCTAGGGCTGGCGTGTATGGAGGGTGGGGGGTTTCCTTTTGGGGTAATGAAAATGTTCTAAAATTGACTGTGGTGATGGATGTACAACTCTGCTATTATTCAAAAAGCCATTGAATTGTACACTGTAAATGGGTGAACTGTATAGTATGTGAATTATATCTCAATACAGCTGTTTACATATAAACAAGAAGAATGAAAGGTATAAGTGAGCCATAGAGCTTCTATCTTCTAGTCCCAAATATTCTTTCCGTCTGCCACCTGAAGTTGCTGTTTCAGGTTTAGAGCAGAATTCCTTTGATGTTTTCTCTCTCTCCTCTCTATTATTTCTGAATTTCAAATACATTTAGTGTACTTAACACAATGTTCTCCCCTACTAGACTGTGAGCTCTTAGAAGGCTGAAATGTCTCATAATCTTTATATCCAGAGAGTCTTGCACAGCCTGGCTTAAGTTTTGAATACTTTTATTTTAAGGTTAACCTTTTTTGTTTTCTGCCTAGGGAATCCTTGCCTATGTTTGCTATTACAGTGGACACAGCAGTTGAGGTGGAAGCTGCATCACCTCCTCTTCCCTCGTTCTCCTCACCACCTCTACTCATCAAAGGATGAATAAATGACAACTTGGCTGAACACTTCTGGAAGGCTGCCAACCCTTCTACTTGGACATCTTCTGGAACAGGCAACAAATTTTATGAGATTATGAGATAAACAGGATCCCTTTTACACTTATAACACATAAATCTGGAAAGCAAAACAATGACAACATAAAAAAACATGTAAAATAAAAGCAAAAAAAAAAGGTGAAGTATGGATTTAAATATGATCTCTAGTCAACAAGATGAAAATTTCAAAAGCACTCATAATAAGAAACACAAATGATATAAAAATAAAGCAAATAAAAAATATATTTAACTTTTTACAACTTCTACTTAAAAGTCTATAATAAGGGCCGGCCCTGTGGCTTAGCGGTTAAGTGCGTGAGCTCCGCTGCTGGCGGCCCGGGTTTGGACCCCGGGCGCGCACCGACGCACCACTTGTCCAGCCATGCTGAGGCCGCATCCCACATACAGCAACTAGAAGGATGTGCAGCTATGACATACAACTATCTGCTGGGGCTTTGGGGGAAAAATAAATAAATAAAATTTTTTAAAAAAAGACTATAATGAATTAAATCACTCCCCCTCCCTTTTTATTAATAATTCTCCAAAGCCCAAAAGCTAAACCTACATGGTGCAAATTCACTGTGAGGCAACAACATTCAATTTAGACCTTTCCTTTCTTTCATGACACTTTGTAATCTTTGGACATAGGGGACTACGGGCTGCTGGTAACAAGCAGAATGATCATAACAAGAAGAAATGCTACCCTTGATCCAATGAAGTGGTGACACAATTGAACTGTTCTCACTAGTAACAAATAGTACTGCCAGAACTTGGGTACAAATTGCTACAGTCCACCTTTCTCTCACGCTCAGGTAAACACGGAAAGTTACTAAAAAAAAAAGCTAACTATTTAATAAGATCATAAAAATATCCTTAAAACTCTAAAATATTTAGCTTAAAATAATAATCCAAAAGAAAGGAAAAACTTCACATATATAATTATTTCTTAGACTATTAATTATAAAGAAAGAAAAATGGGAAGCAACTTAAAAATCCAATCAAAATTGAATTGATTACTTAGGATACTTTCATTCCATGGAAAGTAATTAAAATTAAAATATTAATATTAATTAATGTTAATATACATTAAAATATATAGCAACATCAATAATCTTTCTAGCAAAATGCAAAGTAAATAGAGAAGATGGAAACTGTAAAATACATATGTGTAAAGAAAATACAATGGAAAGGGATATGGAAAAATGAAAATGCTTTTGTGAGAAGTTGACAAGGGATACTTTTTTTTTTTCATTATCCAAAGTAAATGTGATGCTATAAAAACCAAATGTCTTTAAAAGTGGGGTAAAAACATTTCAACACATTTTTAAAATATAAAAACTAATATATAATCAGGAAAAACACTGAAAATTAATCTATTTTAGCTCAAAACATCTTTTTCATTAGGATATTTACGCAAAGCCTAAATAACGTAAAATCTTATACATTAACCTACCACAAAGGAAATGGAAAAGTATGGGGAAAGAGCCCAAATATCACGCTCACAAAAAGATTCCAATAATGTCACACCATGACAAGGTCAACTGAACACAAACATGACTAGCAAAAATAGATAGTGATAGTATATGAATTATATCTCGATAAAGCTGTATTTTTTTAAAAAAGATAGTGACTAAGACACGGACTTTGAATTCAGACAGACACAAGTTTCAATTCTGACTCTACCACATTTGAGCTATATGACCTTGGGCAATTATTTAACTTCTGTCAGCCTCCCAGAATAGTACCTATCACATAGAGTGCTATTAGTAGTCAGACTAAATGAGATAATAAATATAATGATTGAAGAATATAGTGCTTACTATATAGAAAGCATTCAGTAAATCAACAGATGCTTACTACTACTATTATTAAAGCATCTTTAATAGTTTTCCAGCTGAAAGCATTCTGCTAATTTCATTTAAAAAATGGTATATGTAGACAAAGTAGCAAAGTGGAACATACGTGTCTTCATCTGATATTTCATATGGTTTGATAAGCTCTCTTTGTAGTAAAAGGCCCATAAAAAAGCTCATGATTTCCTAGTATCTTTTACTTAGAAGTATGAGAACAAAATCGTTTTACTAACCATTCCTATAGGAACAAAATGTAACTTGGCTGACAAGGAAAGTTAAAAGCAATGAAGAAGAGACTACTCTCAAAGGATTTGAATAGGCATTTCTCCAAAAAGATATATGTGGCCAATAAACACAGGAAAAGATGCTCAATATCATTAGTCATCAGGGAAATGAAAATCAGAGCCTTATGAGATACCACTTCACACTCAATAGGATGGCTACAGTTAAAAAAAAAAAAAAGGCAGATAATAAGAAGTGTTGCTGAGGATGAGGAGAAATTAGAACCTTCATACACTGCTGGTGGAAAGGTAAATGGCACAGCCACTTTGGAAAACAGTTCTAGCAGTTTCTTAAATGGTTAAACACCAGAGTAACCATACAACCCAGCAATTCCATTCCTAAGTGTATATCTCTCAAAAATGAAAACATATGTCCATGCAAAAACCTATACACAAATGTTCATAGTAGCATTATTCCTAATACCCCAAAAGTGGGAAAAACCCAAACGTCCATCAACTGATGAGTAGGTAAAATGTAGGAAAGCCATACAGAATATTATTTGACCATAAAAAGAAATAAAGTATTGATACATGCTACAACACTGACGAACCCTGAAAAAATGTTACGTCAAAGAAGCCAGTCACAAAAGACAATATATTATACGACTCCATTTATATGAAATGTCTAGAATAGACAAATCCAGAGACAGAAAGTAGATTAGTGGTTGCCTAGGGCTAGGGAGGATGTGGGAGTTTGGAGGGGTGACAGCTAAAAGGTATAAGTGTTTTGGACGAGGTGACGAAAATGTTCTAAAATTGATTGTAGTGATGGCCACATAACTCTGGAAATATACTAAAAACCATCAAACTGTACACATTAAATGGATGAAATGAATAGTATGTGAGTTATATCTCAATAAAACTTTTTTTTTAGGAGAGAGAGAATACAGTCTCCGTATCCACAGGTTCCGCATCTGGGGATTCAACCAACCACAGATCGAAACACCTACAATGATTGAGTCTGTACCGAACACGTACAGACTTCTTTTCTTGTCATTACTCCCTAAACAATACAGTACAACACCTATTCACATAGCATTTACACTGTATTAAGTATTATAAGTAATCTAGAGATGATTTAAAGTATACAGGAGGATGTGCAAATACTATGCCATTTTATATAACAGACTTGAGCATCTGTGGATTTTGCTATCTGTGGGGGCGGGGGTGAAGGTGGGGGTGATGGGAGCTTGGGAGGGGTGGCTAGAACCAGTGCCCCATGGACACTACTGAGGGATAACTGTATTGCTTCTCAGAGCCATAACTTTGTATTAAGTGAAAAAGAAGCGAGAAAATTAAGGCAAATTAGGGTGGAATGGGGCAAAAAGTAATGAGATGAGAGAGCTGAATGGAAAAATAATGGAAGAATATTAATTTTCCTTTGAAAATGACAAACTCTTGGCTTGAAGATAAAGAAAACTACATTCAATGCCCATTTTTTTTAAAGGAAGGAAGCCTCGGAGTAACAAAAGAGCATTAAACTTGGATAGAGTCTTGGGTCTACTTTCCTTGTCTTTCATTTATGAACCATGCGACCTTGGAATGTCACTTAAATTGCCAGAGCCTCTGTTTCTTCAGTATAAAATGAACCCCCATATCACAAAATGTCCAAATTCACACTAGGTACCCAAGAAATATTAGCTGTAAATTTTAAAAAGCAGTTTAGCCTGAAAAGAAATTTGTGAAGTCCCAAATCGATACCCCGATAGTGTTAAGGTAAGAATAAGTTTCTTTTCCAATTCCAAAATTCCGAATCCACAATGCCTCAGTTGACTACAGTCAACCAAGATTCCTAGAACTTCTCTCTCCATTTTTGGTTTAGTAAAGCGGCACTGAAGACACCCATACTGGAAACACAGTCTTCACCTTGACAGAGTTGGCATTTAGAAGGAATCCATTCTTTCAATCTCTCACTGGAGATCATGATAAATAATTGTAGGCTTAATCTGACCCTACCAAGGACAAATGAATTTCATGATTGTGACTTTTAAAACTGAAAAGTCCATTTGTCAACCATAAGAAAAAGAGCTCTACTTATTATACAACAGCAAAAATGGAAAAGGCCAGCAAAATCCAATTCCGAATAGTTTTCCAACTGCGGTATTTTCTTAAAGATGGGGTTATTCAATTTACTCTCTTATTCATATTGATTTTTAAAATTTCATTGTTTTAGGCTGTCTTTCTATATTCTTAACTGTATTTGATAGTCAAGGATCTAAAGAGCAATGGATAGACAAATCACTACCAAATGCTGCTGGGAAACAGATTTATAACTATGCTGAATATTTTCAATCTTGAAACTCTTGGCAGTCATCAATGCTTCACACATGATATCAATTAGAAGACAGAATAAATGGCCTCACAGAATGCATGCTGGCTTCTGTGGATAGCATGCCAACAAAAAAACAAAGGATTAGCCTAAAATTAGTAAATGTGGCCTGGCAAGGGCTGCCGAATTGAGTATACTTTACAACTTTAACACATCACAAGACATAACAGCAGCAGCTTCACAAACAATGAACACACACACAAAAAGCTTGGGAAGGCTTAAACTAAACAGAAAGATATATTATTACCATCAAGGCTCATCAAAGGGGAATAGATTATTTCTACTTATTTAAATGAACATAAAGCTATTCATTACCAAACATAAAAAAAGAGAATATTTTTATTGCCAAAATTAACTGTGATGCAGTCAGTTTCAACAAATTCCACAACTCAGGACATTTGTAATGTATATAAGGAAAACATGGTAAATAACACTATTCATCCCTCATAAGAGTCAATAAAATAGTGGGTTTATCCTCTAGACAAGAAAGAAAGGTGAAAAATAAGGGATGAGGAAATAAATATTCGTTATAATGAAATGAAGTCAACTGATTGCTGGTATTGCTTTGATTTATTAATGCCCATCTAATTATGAAAAGGACTCAAAGGGGATAGCACCTTAAAGAATTTAAAGACAACATATTGAATTCTTATTTCATTTGCAACATTTCAGTTGAAGTTTCTTAAAGGTAAATTTTGATAAAATATATGAGATTTGGATTGAAAACATTAAAAGAGAAAGAGGGTGGGAGGAGTGAAACCAAGTGAAGAAAGGAGTATTAAGGTATCAAAATAAGCCATAGGCTTTATTAAATAAAATCCTAGACAGGATGCCTCAGTTCCTCTACAGGACAATGGAATGTGAGAAGCAAGGTAGTCGCTATAGGTTGAACATTTGTATCCCCCCCAAAAATTCATATGTTGAAATCCTAATTCCCAAATTGATGGTATTAGGAGATGGAGTCTTTGAGAGGTGATTAGGTCAAGAGGGGAGAGCCTTCATGATTGTGATTAGTGCCCTTATAAAGAGACTCCAGAGAGTCTCTTTATAGCCCCTTCCGCTATGTGAAGTTACAATGAAAAGACAGTAGTCCAGGAGGAAGACGTCTGTCTCTGAACCAGGAAGTAGGCCCTCACCAAACACCAAATATGCCAGCAACTTGATCTTGGACTCCCCAGACTCCAGAACCATGAGAAATAAATGTGTGTTGTTAATAAGCCACCCAATTTATGTTATTTTTGTTATAGCAGCCCAAATGGATTCAGACAGTAATTCAGTATAATAGTGGGCTCAAAATTATCTTTATGGGTAGTGGTTTGGATTGGGGGAATAGATTTGGGGCTAAATATTCAACAATCCCAAATGGTCTCCTTTAAGTATAGAAAGAAGTCCCAAGAGCTTCAGCAGTGAAAGAATAGGATACCATTTGGAGGAAGAAATTAAGTCACTATCATATAATTATATGAGTTTCAGGAAAAAGATAAAAAAACTACTTGGAACAACCTTGATGGCGTTGACTATATCCAACTGTGTACCAATTTTTCAGGAGCAAGTTCAACATTTTAAGAGCACCTAAGTGGGCAGACATTATGCTAGGTCTTTTTTGTATGTAATCTCATTTTACCCTTGCTTGAAGAAATAGATGCTCAGAGAGGTTAAGTAAATTAATCAAAGGACGCACAGCTAATAACTGGTATATATCTAGTACACTCGCACAATCGCCTAAAAACAAAGATGCTTTCTACCACATCAGGCAACATTTTTCATATCCATTAATTGCAGTACTAACTATAATTAATGATACTATCTTAGAGTAACAGAATGAGAAAAATCAGCACCACACACAGGGCTGTGTTTTTATGAGTTAATAAGCATCTATAGACAATAGAGCCTTATAGCAACAGCAGAGGATGGGCGGAGAACACAATGGAATTATAGACACAGTAAGAAAAAATTACTATTTGTTAGGAGGAAAAGTTAATTTCAGAAACGAGTGGATTTCTGTTTGGAAAAAACAATAAACAGGAAATGCTCCAAAAGGGTAACAGTGGTCACTTTTTGGAGGTGAAAGTATAGAATTCTTTCTTCTCTCAAAGCTTCTGTCAAAAATTCATTTAAAAATACGATTTAGCATTATTTATTATGAAAGTAATATAATCACTAAACTGACACTTCCCAATTCCAGATGACTAACTGAAGCAATAAGAAGCAAAAGTCCTTGGTCATGTGTAGTATTCCCCTGCTTTAATGGTCCCCTGCTGTAACGGTCCCCTGCTTTAATGGTCCCCTGCTGTAACGGTCCCCTGCTGTAACGGTCCTCTGCCATGAAACCCTGACAACTTCGCCAGCTACTGCACATGTGGTCTGAAAGCACTGCTGGCACTCACTGGTTCCTGAACAGTGATGATGCTTACCGTCTGCTAAAATAGTGTTTACCAAAAAAAAAAGAAAAAATTAGTTTATTCTCACAGCAAGATCCTAAGTCAATATCTAACTCCTTCTGCAGTCTATTTTCCTCACCTATAAAATGGTGTTAGAATCCCTATACTGCAGTTACAGAGGAACATAAATGACAAGTGCTTGGCACAGGGACAGAAGCATATGAACACTCCACACAGTCATTGCTTGTATTATTATATCATTATATACATATCATCACATCAACCATGATTACCATAGACTAAGAGAATTCTACTTAGTCTCTCATTCACTAAACAACTACAATTGTATAGGTATGTTCACTATGTCAACAACCTTGGTTAGGTTGATGAATGATCTTTGATGTTATTACCACATTTCTTCCAAAACAGTAAAGATTCTCTCTGCTGTGTTGTAATTTTGAGAGCAATTTAAAGTTCAGAAAATGATTTAGAGGCTCAGTTCTAACATCGATCACTCCTATCCAATCTGATCACTAGGAAAGAAAGGATCCTTTGCCAATCTTCAACAATAATTTTTGCTGGTTATAAAACTGCCACTGGCCCATGCCAATTTCCTTACCTCCTCTGCTTCTAAGGCTCTCTAATCACAAAACTAAGAAGCAAATATACTCAAGAGTTCTCCTATAAGCATAACTTTCCCTTTTATATTAATAAAAATAAATAAACACAAGGAAAAACCTAAAGTCTGGTTTTCTTTAGCCTCGAGAGAATGTATACATGACCAGATGTTTCAAGACTTCCCTCCAGAAAGAATTTGTAAAGTAGGAGATCTTGCTTCATTCTTCCAAACAAAAATCTCTGGGAATGAATATTCAAGTAACTTTCAGTTACTTGAAGCTAATCTTATATCCATGTAACTCCTATGCCTTATAAAATATTTCCTTCAAAATTATCCAAAACAATTTTAAAAGGCCTACCTCGGCTTGGCAGAGTGCATGAAGACCTTGCAACACCAAGGCAGCTGGAGTAGCTTGATCAGGCTTGGTGCATTCATTCAATACCTGGGAAATGGCAGCCAACATATCTGCGCCATGCTGATATGGCCTACAAGAAATGATGGTTTAGAAACAGGATGAAAGCCAAAGAGCTATATTACCACTCCCAGGTCTTTGGCCTGAACAAAAAGCATTAACGCTTTTCTCAAGCCAGCCCCGGTGGTCTAGTGGTTAAGTGTGGCATGCTCTGCTTCGGCAGCCTGGGTTCAGTTTCCAGGTGCAGACCTACACCACTCATCTTTCAGCAGCCATGCTGTGGCGGCGGCCCACACACAAAACAAAGAAGACTGGGGGCCAGCCCCATGGCCAAGTGGTTAAAGTTCAGCATGCTCTGCTTTGGTGGCCCAGGTTCACAGGTTCAGATCCGGGGCACGGACCTACTCCACTCATCAGTCCTGCTGTGGAGGCATCCCATATACAAAATGAAGGAAGAATGGCCCAGATGTTAGCTCAGGGCTAATCTTCCTCAAGCAAAAAAAGAGGAAGATTGCCAATGGATGTTAGCTCAGGGTGAATTTTCCTCACCAAAACAACAACAACAACAACAAAAAGAGGAAGATTGGCACAGATGTTAGCTCAGAGTGAATCTTCCTCAGGGGGAAAATAAAAAGCATTGATGCTGTTCTTTACCCTTGTGCCAACTAAATGTTGACCCTCAAATACTAACATCGTATGTTTTTCTTCAAAGATTTGCATCATCATCATTTCTGCTATAACTTAAGGCTCATTTTTTTTATTGATGTTTTAATAGTTTATAACATTGTGAAATTTTGGGTTGTACATTTTTGTTGGTCCATCACCATATACACATCTCCCTTCACCCCTTGGGCCCACCCCCTACCCCCATTGCCCCTGGTAACCACAATACAGTTTTCTCTGTCCATGTGTTGGTTTATATTCCACATATGAGCGAAATCATGCGGTGTTTCTCTTCCTCTTTCTGGCTTATTTCACTTAACGTAATACCCTCCAGGTCCATCCATGTTGTTGTAAATGGGACGATTTTGTCTTTTCTTATGGCTGAGTAGTATTCCATTGTATATATATATATACCACATTTTCCTGATCCAATCATCAGTCGAGGGACACTTAGGTTGCTTCCACTTCTTGGCTACAGTCAATAATGCTGCAATGAGCACAGGGGTGCATAAGCCTCTTTGGATTGTTGATTTCAGTTTCGTTGGATAGATTCCCAGTAGTGGGATAGCTGGATCATAGGGTATTTCTATTTTTAATTTTTTGAGGAATCTCCATACCATTTTCCATAGGGGCTGCACCAGTTTGCATTTCCACCAGCTGTGTATGAGGGTTCCCGTTTCTTCACATCCTCTCCAACATTTGTTGTTTTTTGTCTTGGTGATTATAGCCATTCTAACGGGCATGAGGTGATATCTTAGTGTTGTTTTGATTTGCATTTCCCTCATGATTAGTGATGAACATCTTTTCATGTGCCTATTGGCCTTCTGTATATCTTCTTTGGAGAAGTGTCTGTTCATTTCCTCTGCCCATTTTTTGATCGGGTTGTATGTTTTTTTGTTGTTCAGTTGTGTGAGTTCTTTGTATATTATGGAGATCAACTCCTTGTCAGATATATGTTTTGCAAATATTCTCTCCCAGCTGGTGGGCTGTCTGTTCATTTTGATTCTGGTTTCATTTGTCTTGTCGAAGCTCTTTAATCTGATGAAGTCCCACTTGCTTATTTTTTCTTTAGTTTCCCTAGTCTGAGTAGCCCTGGCATCCGAAAAGATTCCTTTATGACCAATGTCATATAGTGTGTTGCCTATACTTTCTTCTATGAATTTTATAGTTTCAGGTCTCACCTTCAGGTCTTTGATCCATTTTGAGTTAATTTTTATGAATGGCAATAGCAGATGGTCCACTTTCATTCTTTTGCATGTGGCTGTCCAGTTTTCCCAACACCATTTATTGAAGAGACTTTCCTTTCTCCATTGTATGTTCTTAGCTCCTTAGCTCTTTGAAAATCAGCTGTCCATATATGTATGGTTTTATTTCTGGGCTTTCAATTCTGTTGCATTGATCTGTGTGTCTGTTTTTGTACTAGTACCATGCTGTTTTGATTACTATTGCTTTGTAGTATGTTTTGAAGTCAGGGATTGTGATGCCTCCAGCTTTGTTCTTTTTTCTTAGGATTGCTTCAGCTATTCGGGATCTTTTGTTGCCCCATACAAATTTTAGTATTCTTTTTTCTATTTCCATGAAGAATGTCATTGAGATTCTGATTGGGATTGCATTGAATCTGTAGATTGCTTTAGGTAATATAGACATTTTAACTATGTTTATTCTTCTAATCCATGTGCATGGGATGTCTTAAGGCTCATTTATGATATAGAAATAGTATCCAAAAAAGAAGACACTTGTTAACAAATTTTGTTCTCCCTAAATCGTATATCCTACTGTCTGAATTGACGAAAATTCAAGTCTATAAAAAGGGTGAAAAGAACTGACTTATCTTACTGAGATTATCACTAAAGATAGAGCTATTCTTGTCTGGTAGTTGCTCTGGTATCAGACACTGACTCCAAAAGCAGGGATTTGAGATCTGAAGATGATTCATTACAGTAGTGATACTAACTAAGGTGGTTACACCTGTCACAATTATGATGCCGATGATGATAAAAATAATAATGTGAATTATAACTGACTAAGCCCCTATTTCATGCCAGGCACCACGCTGGACTCACTCATTCATCCCCCGCCCCCTCTCCTCTTTATTCCACATATATTGTGCTATCCCCAGAATGCTTTTAACATCATAAAGAAATGCTCAGGTCCATCCCCTGTATTCCTTGTAACCCTGCAGTGACATAATACTTTCTGTAATTAACAAAATATAAACTGACAAAATTGCGTGGGGGGATTCTATTGTTTCACTGTCTGGCAAACAGAAATCATTTTCCAAAACTAGAAAAATTCGACAGATCTTGAGGTGGTAACTGAAAGGAGCACTGAATAAGTTATCAACAGACTCTGATCTGGTCTGAGAGTTAACCTCTCCTGAGTCTCAGCTTTAAGTATGTAAAATTAAAATGTCAACTAATAACCTTTCATCTCTAAAATTTTTTCCGTGCCAATACCGCAAGAGAACCTAAACTCTCAGATCTTGGGTTACATATGTATAACTTTTAGACTGAGGTCATGTTTGTGTTGCCAAAAGGTTGAAGCTTAGAAAAGAGGCAGAACTGCTGAGCCTTAGATACATTCTGATCCAAGATTTTACTTCAAACAGAAAACATCCACATTTTAGCACCAGGGCCAAAGCCATTCATTGTACAGCTACAGGAAGTACTATTCAGTGTCGTCATTGACTGAGGTGAGAATGATGCTCCCAAGAATTCTACAGTGCAGTGGCTCAAACAACACATGAAACTGCAGGATTACAACTCATTTCGAATCTATTTCCTCCCTAAATATTTTTACCTTACCGTTTTTGTGTGTGTGTGCGAGGAATTTAGCCCTGAGCTAACGTCTGTTGCCAATTCTCCTCTTTTTACGAAGGAAGATTGGCTCTGGGCTAACATCCATGCCCACCTTCCTCTACTTTATACGTGGGACACCTGGCACAGGATGGCTTGATAAGCAGTATGTAGGTCCGCCCCCAGGATCCAAACCTGTGAACCCTGGGCCACCAAAGTGGAGCACGTGAACTTAACCACTATGCCACCGGGCCAGGCCCCTACCTTACCCTTTTAAAGAAAAAAAAATCTGGCAAGGTGGAGCTTAGCTTAGTTAACACTAAGCCTTGTCACCTCCTGCCTATTTACTAATCCATAATCTAGAACAGAAGAATCATGTCCCTAATATCTTCACGTCTTCCTAAACCCTAGAACATACCTGGGAACTCAAGATCATGTCTTTCCTAATAATTAATTCCATGCAATGAGTCACAAATAAGGCCTTCCCTATTCAAACTTTGCATAAAAATCAGGCATAACAGGGAAAATGTAAGAAAGAACAGTTTGATTACAGCCACTGCTTAGGTTTCAGGGATTTATATACAGAAAAATAGAAAGCACAACATCATGTATTTTATTAAAATATTAAATTATTATCCAGAAAAGGATATAAATATCCTATAAACCTAGAAATAAGACTAGACATGAAGTGAAAAGACATGCTTGCTTCTCAAAGTTATTGTCCAATGTTACTAAGTCTTACAATCAAAAACTTGAAGATTAATTTATTCTTACTCAAATATCTTCTGCCTCTGTTTCCTTGCTTCTTGCTTACAATAAAAAAATTAAATGCAAAATAATATATCACGATATACATTCCCAAGGGTTAAGCACATCTTACCTCTGCTTACATATATCTCTGATCGATGCTGCTTTAGCGATCAGTTTCTCCCACTGGACTTCCTTGCCCACAGACAGAGAGGGCACATCGGACATGGCCATGAAACGCTGCAGTTCAGGATAGACACGATCCTAAGAGGGCAATTTCACAAAAAAAGGAATTTCCCAACTTGAGTTGAATAATCATTATCTCCTTTTATGCAGCATTTTAACCTCCACAGCTCACATTTGCATTGCAAATTACAATGTACTTCTTCGAATCAGCAGAGAAGAATGCTGTGGTGATTGCTAGGGATTTTCTTACAGACCCATGTACTGTTCATTCCATAAAACAAGAAAAAAGACGCTAAATCTCACCCAAATTACAAAGGCTCTAATCACTTATAATCATATTTGTATTACTTTTCCCACATAAATGGAAAAATAAATTTCAGACTTAAGAAAATAAGTTTATTTTCTATTCTCAATTTCTGACAGTCGATCACAACAGGCTGTAATACAGATCAAAAGCATCACCCTTAATCAAAACTTCTCCATGCAATCATTAATGCCACTTACTAATACAACTCTATCAAAGCACTGTCACACATAATGACAAAATTAGTTTCCTTCAGTGAAAGGAACATGTTTAATACTCACACAAGTGTATATCTGAGTTTACCTGCTTTTCCCACAAAGATGTCAACAAGCGTAAAGTGATAGCTTTTAATTGTGGAGTGGTTCCAAGAAGTTGGATTACTCGCAGAATTTGTCCAATGCACACCTAGAAAATATTGAAGAAATTTTGGCTTCATAAATGTAAATTTAGATAATCTCAAGGTTACCAAAGAATTTTAAAATCCCTTATTATAAAATAAAGACTGAAGTAAAGCTTACTACAGTATTACCCATCTTCTCAGAGATTGGGGAAAGCTTTGGGAGGGGCTAGCTAGCAATCCTGGCAACATAAAGACCTAATCTCAGACAGTAGGCAATGGGAAACTTGGCTATTAAATGATTTAAAAGTATTAATTCTTAAATATTGTAATAAATACTTTTAGCACAACAAGGAAGTAGTGATCATGGCAAAATTAAGTGCTCAAAATTTCATATAATACCAAACAAAATTCAATGTGTTATTCATGCCTCACTTTCTTTTTGCCCTCAAGTAAATTGGTTAATATACGAACCTTGTGAACACCAAGTGTAGGTAAAGTATACAAGATATCATTATATAATACAGGTTCCAGTGGTCTTCCCAATTTGAACATCAAAACTGGAATCAGATTTGGTACCTAAAATGAATTTAAAGAACATATTAATTATGCCTCATAAGAAATCATTCTATAAAGCAATCATTATTTCATTTTTCTTCAAAGGAATAATATGACTACATACAAATTAGAAGACTAAAACAATGTCAGCTAACCATTTGTTGTTAATGGTAATTTCATAGTACCACTAATATTCTCTTTTATAATTAGCTGCCAAACACCAATCAAAAAATGTTTTTCTTAAACAACTATGACATTACCTTTCAGCAATACAAAAGTAGTTAAGATATATCCTGCCCCAAAGAAGTTTACAGTTCCAATGAGCAGCTAACACTCATGATATATAGACAATAAAATAACTCCACATGGTGAACAATTCAATTATGTTATTCTAATAAGAAATAATTAAAATCAGTTGTACTGTAAGGGAGGTTAATGGACAAAAATTTCCCTCCAGGCACCATTTCAATCCCTATGCATAACACAATAAAATGAGAAGAGCAATTCATTTGTGGATGAGAAGACTTAATATTGTTAAAATGGTAATATTTCCCAAATAGATCTACAGATTCAACACAATCCCTATCCAAATCCTAGCTGGCTTCTTTGCCTAAATTGAGGAACTGATCCTAAACTTCATATGGAAAAGCAAGGAACCCCGAATAGCCACAACAGTCTTGAAAAAGAAGAACAAAGTTTGAGGACTCAAGCTTCTCAATTTCAAAATTTACTACAAGGCTATGGTAATCAAAAAAGTGTGGTACTGGCATAAGGACAGAAATATAGATCAATGAAATAGAAGTCAGAGTCCAGAAATAAATCCTTATATTTACATTCAATAGATTTCTGACAAATATCTCAGGAAAATACAATGGGGAAAGAAGAGTCTCTTTTAAAAATGGTGCTGGATTTCAACAACTGGATATACAACATGCAAAAGAATGAATTTGGACTCCTTCCTCACACCACACACAAAAATTAACTCAAAATAGATTTTAGACCTAAACGTAAGAGGTAAAACTATAAAACTCTTAAAGAAAATATAGGAGTAAATCTTTGTGACCTTGTGTTAGGCAAAGCCTTCTTAGATTTGACATCAAAAGTATGAGCAACAAAAGAAAAAAACAGATGTCAAACTAAAAATATTTGTCCTTCAAAGGACACTAAAGAAAATGAAAAGAAAAACCACAGAATGGGAGAAAATATTTACAAACCATGCATCTAATAAAGGACTTGCATCCAGTATACATAAAGAATTCTTACAACTCAATAATAAAGGGACAAATAACCCAATTTAAAAGAGCAAAGGATCTGAATAGCTATTTCTCCAAAGATAAACAAATGGCCAATAAAGACAGAAAAGATACTCTACCATTATTAGCCATGACATAAATACAAATCAAAACCAGAATGATATACCACTTCACATTCAATAGGATGGCTATAATCAAAAAGACAGATAATAGCAAGTGTTGATGAGGATACAGAGAAATTGGGACCCTCATACACTGCTGATGGGAAACGTAAAATGGTGCAGCCCCTTTGGAAAACAGTCTAGCAGTTCCTCACGGTTACACAGAATTACCGTATGATCTAGCAGCTCTACTCCTAGGTGTCTACCCAAGAGAAATGAAAACATATATCCACACAAAAACTTGTACATGAATGCTCATAGCAGCATAATTCATAATAGCTAAACAGTGGAAACAACCCAAACGCCCACTGAAATGATGAATAGATAAATAAAATATAGTATAGTCATACAACGGAATGTTAGTCATTCATAAAAAGGAAAAGGAATCAACATGCATGAACCTTGAAAACATAGTATGAAGTGAAAGAAGCCAGTGACAAAAACCACATATTATTCCACTTATATGAAATGTCCAGAATAGGCAAATCTATAGAGAGAGAAAGTCATTGCTTAGGACCGAGGAGGTGTAGGGGAAAATAGAGAGTGATTTCTAATGGGTACAAGGTTTCTTTTGGGGGTGATGAATATGTTCTCAATTTATTTGTAATTATGTTTGCACAACTCTGTGAATATAACAAAAGTCATTGAATTGCACACTTTAGATGAATTATAGGCATGTGAATTATACCTTAATAAAGCTATTAAAAAAATTCAATTCAAAATCATTAAGTAAATACCTACTATGAGGAAGAAACCTTACCTGATGCCACAAAATGTAGTGTCAAAAAAATTTTATTTTCCTTACAGTGCATTTCAAAGGTTTCTTGTCCAGAATTTGTTAAATTTCCTCTACCTGCTGTAATCTTAAAAAATCTTTTCCTTCTAAGCTTAGAAGACATCTACTTTAATTCAATTTCAAGAAGGAAAAAGAATCCTCTCAACCCTACCAACAAAAAAGTGACAGTTAAACATTAATTCATTAAGGAGCCCGACCACAATATACCACAGCAGCATTCTGAGCTACGCATGTAATGGCCACAGACTCACAACACACAGACAGAATTTATCATGTTTCTAACAAGTGCTGGGGCTCTACTGGAACAGAAATTCCATCACCCAAACCTTGAGCAAATGAAGGGAGATAAATTTTTGAACTGGCTTCCTCATTTTAATTGAAAACAAAAGGCTATCTTAGATTCCACTGCACAAGTCTCAATGAATTATACCTTCTAGGAAGATATCTACCAAGACACTATGACAGATTCCTAGTTCAGGGAAGGGCAATCAGTACATTTAGTGACATTATATAAAATAGTGTATTTATTGTACGGCTTTTAAACAACTGTTTTAATTATATTGTCAGGAAAGAAATAAAGTACTCTATTTATGCTGAAGAGTACAGTTCCTATGTGAGCTTTAGACTTAAAGAAGTATGTAAGGGTATTTATTTTTCTCTAGTGAATTCAGAAATGAAAAAAACAAAGTGGAAAACTTTTACAGTAAATAATCTTAGACTTAATACAGTTCTTGAGGCTATTATAGCCCAAGTTAAATCCTAAAGTCAATGGAAAAAACAAAATAGGTCTTATTTCATTAGGAAAACACAAACATAGCTATATAAGTGTGGAAAATATTTTTTGCATCAAGTTAAGTATGGACTGTTGTTTTCCTAATGAAATAACATATGTGTGTATTTATTGATTTACTTGAGATATAATTATGAGCTCTTGATTCCTCTGCTCTTGAGCCTTCTACTCTCCAGAGGCAGAAAAGAGAATGAATGCTCTGACTTTAACTTAAGTTTAAAATACACTGGTAAGTGCCCTATAACTCACTGTCTCAAGACCTTCTGGTTTCATAAAACCCAATGCTTTCTCTTCCCTCCTTTAGAATTCAAGTGATTGATAAACAAATTGACTTGGAATGATTAGATTGTTAAGGAGTCCCAATAAGACTATCAGCAGATTTCTCAGCAGAAATCTTGCAGACCAGAAAGGGATGTAGGATGATATATTCAAAGTGCTGAAACAAAGAAACAGCTAACCAAAAATACTATATCCAGCAAAATTTTCCTTCAAAAATGAAGGAGAAATAAAGACTTTTCCAGATAAACAAAAGCTGAGGGAGTTCATCCATTAGACCTGCCTTACAAGAAATACTAAAGGAAGTCCTTCAAGTTGAAAGGAAAGAACATCAGACAGCAACATCAAAGTATAAAGGTCACTGATAAAGGTAAATAAATAGAAAAATACAGATTAATGTAATATTGTACTGGTAGTACATAAGTCACTTTTAATTCTGGTATATGAGTTAAAAGACAGAAGTATAAATAACTATAACTATAAAAATATGTTAATGGATACACAACATAAAAAGATGTAATTTGTGACATCAATAACAAAGTGTGGGGAGAAATAAAAAAGTAGAACTTTTGTATGTGATTGAAGTTAAGTTGTTATCAGCTTAAAATAGAATGTTATAAGATGTTTTCTGTAAGCCCACAGCAACCACAAAGAAAATACCTATAGAAGATACACAAAAGATAATGAGTAAGGAATCAAAGCATGTCACTATAAAAAAAAAATCAATGACACAGAAATTAAGACAGCAATAGAGGAAAAGAGGGACAAAAAAGCTATGGGGGGGGGTCAGCCCAGTGACATAATGGTTAAGTTCACGCACTCTGCTTCAGTGGCCCAGGGTTCACGGCTTCAGATCCTGGGTGTGGACCTGTGCACCGCTTACCAAGCCACACTGTGGCAGGCATCCCACATACAAAGTAGAGGAAGATGGGCATGGATGTTAGCCCAGGGCCAATCTTCCTCAGCAAAAAGAGGAGGATTGGCAACAGATGTTAGCTCATGGCTAATCTTCCTCACAAAAAAAAAAAAAAGCTATAAGAGAGACAGAAAACATTTAACAAAACAGTAATATTAAATCCTTCCCTATCTGTAATTACTTTAAATATAATGGATTAAATTCCTCAATCAAAAGACAGAGTGGCTGACAGGGTAAAAAAACAAGATACAAATATATACTGCCTACAAGAGATTCACTTTACATCTAAGGACACACATAGGTGAAAGGATGAAGAAAGATATTCCATGCAAACGGTAATCAAAAGAGAGCAAAGGCAGCCATACTTATACACAGTAGACTTTAAGTCAAAAACTGTCACAAGAGACAAAGAAGAAAATTACATAATGGTAAAACAGTCAATTCACCAAGAAGAAAGACAATTATAATAATAATAGACAAATATAATAATATAATAATAACCCAACATCAGAGCAATATATGTACACCCAAAAATATGAAGCAAACATTGACCCACTAAAGGGAGAAATAAATAGCAACAGAAATAATGGTAGGAGATTTCATTACTCCACTTTCAATAATGGAGAACATCCAGACAGAAGATCAAAAAGGGAACAGAGGACATGAACAACATTATAGACCAATGGACCTAACAGACATATACAGAACATTCCATCCAACAGTTGCAAAATACAAATTCTTTTCAAGCACACACAGAACATTCTCCAGGGTGGATCACACCTTAGGTCATAAAACAACTCTTAACAAATTTAAGAAGATTGAAATCATACCAAGTATCTTTTCTGATCACAGTGGAACGAAATTAGAAGTCAATAACCATAAGAAAACAGGAAAATTCACAAATACATGGAAAATAACACATTCTGGAACAACCAATGGGTTAAAGAAGAAAGCTAAAAGGAAATTAGAAAATATTTTGAGACAAACAAAAATGAAAACACAACATACTAAAACTTACGAGATTCAGCAAAAGCAGCACTAAGAGGGAAGTTTATAGAGGTAAATGCCTACATTATAAAAGAAAAAAAGATCTTGAACAAACTAATTTTTACCTCAAGGAACAAGAAAAAGAATAAACCAAGCTCAAAGTTAGCAGAGGAAGGAAATAATAAAGATTAAAGCAGGGCCGGCCCCGTGGCTTAGCGGTTGGGTGCACGGGCTCCACTGCTGGCGGCCCGGGTTCGGATCCCGGGCGTGCACGGACGCACCGCTTCTCCGGCCATGCTGAGGCCGCGTCCCACATGCAGCAACTGGAGGGATGTGCAGCTATGACATACAACAATCTACTGGGGCTTTGGAGGGAAAAAATAAATAAATAAAATCTTTAAAAAAAAAAAAAGATTAAAGCAGAAATAAATGAAATCAAGAATAGAAAAACAGTAGGAAAAAAAGTCAACAAAATTAAGGGTTGGTATTTTAAAAGATCAACAAAATTGACAACCCTTCAAGTAGACTAAGAAAAAAAGAGAGAAGACTCAAATAAATAATGTCAGAGATGAAAGAGGAAACATTACTACTGATGCCATAGAAATAATAAGGATTTTAAGAGACAACTATATACAATTATACTACAACAAATGGAATGACCTCGAAGAAATGGATAAATTCCTAGCAACACACAACTGACCAAGACTGAATCATGAAGAAATGAAAGCTGTGAACAGATCAATAACAAAGGAGATTTAATCAGCAATCAAAAACCTCACAACATAGAAAAGCCCAGGACCAGATGGCATCACAGGTGAATTCTAACAAATATCTAAGAAGATTTAACACTAAGCCTTCTTAAACTCTTCCCCAAAAACTGAAGAGGCGGGAACACTTCCAAACTCATTTTATAAGACCAGCATTACTCTCATACCAAAGCCAGAAAAAGATACTACATGAAAAGAAAACTACAGGCCCATATCTCTAATGAATACAGATGCAAAAATCCTCAACAAAATACTAGCAAACAGAATTCAACAGCACTTTAAAAGGATCATACACCATGACAGAGTGGGATTCATCCCTGGATGCAAGGATCATTCGACATATGAAAAATCAATTAATGTTATATACTATATTAACAGAATGAAGGATAAAAATCACATGATCATCTCAATAGATGCAGAAAAAGCATCTGACAAAACTCAAAACCATTTCATGCTAAAAACATTCACTAAACTAGGAATAGAAGGAAATGACTTCAACATAATAAAGCCTCTATATGAAAAACTCATAGCTAATAGCATGCTGAATGGTAAAAAACTGAAAACTTTTCCTCTAAGATCAGGAACAAGGCAAGGGTGCCCACTCTTGCTCTATTCAACATAGTACCGGAAGTCCTAGCTAGAGCAATTAGGCAAGTAAAAGAAATAAAAGTCATCCAAATCACAAAGTAAGGAGTAAAATTATCTCTGTATGCAGATGACATGACCTTATATGCAGAAAACCCTAAAGATTCCATAGAAAAAACTTAGTTAAAACCAATCAATGAATTCAGGAAAATTGCAGGATACAAAACAAACATAAAAAAAATCAATTATGTTTTTGTATACTAACAATGAATAAACCGAAAAGAAAATTAAGACAACACTCTCATTTACAATAGCATCAAAAAGAATAAAATACTTCAGAATAAACTTAACTATAGAAGTGAAAGACTTGTATACTAAAAACTCAAAACACTGCTTAAAGAAATTAAAGAAGACACAAATAAATGGAAAGATATCTTATGTTCATAGATTGGAAGACCTAATATTGTTTAAAATGTCCATACTACCCAAAGCAATCTACAGATTCAATGTAATCAAAACCCCAATGGCATTTATTTCTTACAATAGAAAAAACAATCATAAAATTCATATGGAACCACAAAGGACCCTGAATAGCCAAAACAGTCTTAAGAAAGAAGAACAAAGCTGAGTCCCTCACAATTCCTGACTTCAAAACATATTACAAAGCTACAGTAAGCAAAACAGTATGATATTGGCACAAGGACAAACATACAGACTAATGGAATAGAATAAAGATCCCAGAAATAAACCCATGCATATATGGTCAATTAATTTATGACAAAGGAGCCAAGAACATACAATGGAAAGAGGATAGTCTCTGCAAAAAATGGTGCTGGGAAAACTGGATATCTGCATGCAAAAGAAGGATACTGGGCCCTTATCTTACACCATACATAAAAATCAACTGAAAATGAATTAAAAACAAACATAATACCTGAAACTACAAAACCCCTAAAAGAAGACATAGGGGAAAAAGTTCAAAACATTGGTCTTTACAACGATTTCTTGGACATGACACCAAAAATACAGGCAACAAAGGCAAAAACAGACAAGTGGACCTACATCAAACTGAAAAGTTTCTGTGTTGCAAAGGAAATGATCAATGTATAAAAAAAGGCAACCTATGGAATGGCAGAATATATTTGCAAACCATATATCTGATAAGGGATTAATATTCAAAATATATCAGGAACTCTTCCAACTCAACAAAAAACAAACAAATAACCTGATTTTAAAATGAGCAAAAGGGGGCCGGCCCCGTGGCGTAGTGGTTAAGTGCCCGCACTCTGCTGCTGGCGGCACGGGTTCGGATCCCGGGCGCGCACTGACGCACCGCTTGTCAGACCATGCTGTGGCGGCATCCCACATAAAATGGAGGAAGATCGGCACGGATGTTAGCTCAGGGCCAGTCTTCCTCAGCAAAAAGAGGAGGATTGGCATGGATGTTAGCTCAGGGCTGATCTCCCTAGCAAAAAAAATAAAAATAAAAATAAAAAAATAAAAGAGCAAAAGACTTGAACAGACATTTTCCAAAGAAGACATACAAATGGCCACAGGTACATGAAAAGATGCTCAACACCACTAATCACCAGGGAAATGTAAATCAAAACCACAATGAGATATTAGCTTACACCTGTTAGGATAGCTATTATCAATAAATTAGAAAATAAGTGTTGGTGAGGATGTGAAAAAACTAGAACACTTGTGCTGGTGGAACATAAAATGGTGCCGCCACCATGAAAAACAATATGGAGGTTTCCCAAAAAATTAAAAATAAAACTAACATATGATCCAGCAATTCTACTTCTGGGAATTTCAGGACAGGCACTAGTCTCTTTTAAAATTTATTCATAAAAAACCATTAACTGAACAGTTGCTGTTAGGTACCTCTTCTAAAACAACCATCTTTTTATTGAAACATAAACTTTTCTGTAATATTTTATGAAATATAAAGAGACTTTAATTGTTTGACTTGTTTAACTTGGCATTGTTAGATTTTATAAAGAAACACACCCAGGCATTTTAAAATAATACTTCAAAGAACTGAAATATTTCAAAAGAATTGAAATCAGGATCTTGAAGAGATATTTGCACTCCCATGTTCATTGCAGCACTATTCACAATAGCCAAGAGATGGAAACAACCTAAATATCCATCAATGGATAATGGATAAAGAAAATGTGGTATATACATACAATGGGATATTATTCAGCCTTAAAAAAAGAAGGAAATCCAGTTATATACTGCAACATGGATGAATCTCAAGGACATCATGTTATGTGAAACAAGCCAGTCACAGAAGAACCAATACTGCATGATTCCACATTTGTATGAGGTATCTAAAGTAGTCAGTCTTAGAAGAAGAAAGTAGAATGGTGGTTGCCAGGGGCTGGGGGAGGGGGAAACGGGGAGCTGCTGTTCGATAGGTATAGAGCTTCAGTTCTGCAAGATGAAAAATTCTACACAATGCCGTACTATACACTTAACATTTTGACAAAAAAGTATATTTCATGTTAACGTTTTTTTAATCATAATTTAAATAATCATGAGATCTTTTTTTTAAGAGTCAGAAGAGTCTTTGTCGAGTTGATTTAAACAATTTGATTTACAGATAGTGGAAGTGAGGCCCACGGAGATCACAAAATTAGTTGGTGGCAGAATGAGTCTTAGTTCACATCTCCATTCCACACAGCAGAGTGAAAGCAGTCAAAGATTCCAGGCTATCTATAACAAGATAAGGAGCTATCGTGTAAGCCTGTTCCCTATAATTGGGCAAAACAAAAGGAAAAAACAAGCAGGAGAAACACAAACCAGCATCTCCCTGGAGTCAATCACATAAAGAACAGAGCATAAAAATTTAACTCAGGATTCCATGAAAAATATCCATGTTGGCAACACTGTATGAAGTTACACAGAAAACAGCATAATCTTTCAGACAGTTCTATAATGAAAATCATGAGTAGTGCTATCTACTTATAAACTACAAGAAATAAAAAGTGCTTTGTTGTTATTCATCTTAGTCATGAGATGAGAGACTATATAATTAATTTTTATAACTACCCCTCAATTCATTACTCTATAAGAGATAGAGTAATTAATATATAGAAAATAAAGATACCAGTGAAAAGAAATAATTCAAGATATGGTCATCTAATGGAAGTAAGAGGCAAAAATCTAAAGCAATGTCTGGTTTTCTTTAACTTTTCAGATTTATGTTTTATAAAACTAGACCTGAACTGCAAAGGTGCATTCTTAGTTCATATTTTATTCATATCCTTAGATTAGATAAATGCTGAACCGTCTTTGTATAAGACTCAGTCCTGTGAAAAAACGGAAGTAAATTCTAGGCACAGAAGTGTATTTCCCATTTATAAAACAGTGGTAAGATAATAGTATGTGTTAAGTTAGAAATGAAAATATAAAACATGAATTTTTATATAACAAAGAATGAATATGCTTGAATGGTACACACAAACAGAAGTATAAATGCATTCTTTAATCACTTTAATATTGAAAGAAACTTTTAAAATTATTTATTCTATAGAAAAAAAACCTAAGTACTATTATGCTTTTGAACATTAGTTAATTCCACCTTCTTCAATTACTTGACATTTCTACTTCTGATATCTACTTATTATTTAAGTAATACAGTGGAAAGCAGCCCGTTGATGCAAGTGCAGAAAAGCTAAACATTTCCTCCACTTATAAAGAATCTGTAGGCACGCAGCAACATCAAAGAAATGTAAACACAGTATAATTTTATTCCTCCTTGGTTCAAATTATATTTATATCATAACATAATTAAATAAGTGGTCTAGGGTCTTGAAGCTTAACCTTTGAGAGTGAAACAAGGTCAAGGAAAGAAAGGCATCTAGAATAATGAAGGCCCCTATGAGGCAGTCTTCTCTCTATTTGATATTCAGTCTAGCCTTACAACTTGAGCATCTGATGTATAGCAACCCCCCTAATAGAAGCAGCTAACATGTACTGAACAGTTACTATAAACACTCTCCTAAGCACTTTATAGAAAATCATGATTATCATCATGTTTCAAATGACAAAACTGGAGCTCATAAAGGCCAAATAATTTGCCCAAGGTAATAAAGCTAGCACATGTTGGGGTTAGGATTGGACCAAAGCAACTTAACCCCAAAGTCCATATACTTGCCACTTTGCCTTACCAAAGGCAGGGATGACATCTTCCTCACCTCTGTGTCTCTGGTTCCCAGCACACCACAAACAGTTTTAGAAGGCATAAACTATTCCTTGTTTCTTTATCTGCTCAAATTCCATTCAGCAAGATGGATCTTGCAGTGTTGCAGCTATTTGATTCTGTAAACAATTATTAAAAGCCTACCACTTGCAAATAAAAGTACTTAAAGATAGTACTCTGACCAAATTAAAATAGAATTAGAAAATTTTATCTGTTAGGTAAATGTCACCAGGATATCAAAAGGTTACCAGGACATCATCAGAATTTGACTTAAGAAGTTCTAGTATACAGAAAATAAGGTCAACAACACAGGAGCTCCAAGTATGGAAAAACAGAGGAAATATCACAGACTAGAATAAGATAAAGTCAAGTATCACATCACTTGAGGAGTCTGAAAATAACTATGACCTTTCCCAAACTAAACTTGATTTCCAGGTTAGTCTCCTTACCCATCTGAATCTTCACTATCACCCAGAGTCAGAGACAACTTACATATTTAGAAAATGGTACAAGAAAACTAAAATCATAAAGTAATGGTTAGCCACATTATTAATATGTAACCAGCAACGGGAAAAAGGAGTATAACCAACATTAATTTTTTCAATTGCTAACATTTTGATAACTTTATATAAATGAAAACTATAATGACAGAATTCCTATAAGCATAAAATTTCCTTGCTGAACAAAAGGTTTTATATTTCTATCACGGTGAGAGCTAAATCTTTGTACTGGTAAAACAAGAGTTAAAAGCCAATGTCTTATAAGTAAAGTACAACATGTATATTTTTCCTTTCAATTAGTTGCAGTCAATTTCTACTACTGTATCTGTCACCAGCGATGTGTTTTACATCAGACAATTGGAAGAGGAGTTTACCCTCCATCAATGAGACATAATTAAATACAGCTCAGCTAGGTAAGCAACCATATAATAAAACTAGAGAGAGTCAATACTTTTGAATTTATTAAAATAGTAAATTGCTCAAAGAACCCAAAGCCATGACAGTCAGGTCAATTTATTGGGATATGAAAAACGATGAAAGACTGACAACGGTAAATGTGAAGCCAGAGCATCTGTATTTGAGGAGGAGAAGATCAAATGGCCAACACAAGTTGGCTGAATATAAAGAATGACTTCAAATCTTCACTCTCTCTCTTGAAAGACAAAAATCCTTTGAAATTTAAATAAGTGGTAAATATCTTATACCATGAATTTTATAAGATCCTAATTCAGTCTCAAATAAAAGACTAACCAATAAATTGAGCCTACATGAACAATGGTAAACAAATGACCTGATTAGAATGCTATATTAACCAAGAAGATTAACACCCAGGATGAAGTAAAACTAGTGAAAAAAGCCAGAAACATAAAAAAGGATTGATTTAAATTTCTTGCAACAATGAATAAGAAGATTGACTCCATTGTTTGGAGTCAGTGTACTGCTAGGGAATGACCAAAAAAAAAGATTCAGTAAACTCCGATCTTGCATGATCTTCTGCATCAAAGAAAATTATTAGACTAGAAAGACGAAATGAATGTTAGTAAGAAGACATTAACAGACATCCATGATAGAAGCAGAAAGTGTAAACCAAAAGGAAAAAAAAAAAGATTAATCCATGAATGGTGATAGAAAAACTGGTTAGTTAATAGGAAGAGGAATCTTAACACACCACCATACAAGAAAAAAATTTCAGGTGGATTCAAGAATTAAACATCAAAGAGAAATAATCTTTAAAGAATCTAGAAGAAATATTGAGTGAATATTTACATGCTCTCTAGAAAGGGAAGAACTCACTAAGCATTAAAACAATGAAAGATACTAAGTAAAGATGGATACAATCAAAGAAGAGTATTCAGAAAACAAAAGAGATGTTGAATTTAAATATACTAGCACAAGAAAAAATTCAATAATAATTGAAAGATAAAGTTAAGAAAATCTCCTAAAAAGTAAAGTAAAAAAGTAGAGAGAAGAAAATAGGGGGAGAAAAGATAAGAAAATTAGGGGTCGGCCCGGTGGCGCAGCAGTTAAGCGCATGCACTCTGCTTCAGCAGCCCAGGTTCACAGGTTCAGATCCCGGGCACGCACTGACACGCTGCTCGTCAAGCCATGCTGTGGCAGCATCCCATATAAAGTAGAGGAAGATGGGCACAGATGTTAGCCCACGGCCAATCTTCCTCAGCAAAAAAGAGGAAGCTTGACATCGGATGTTAGCTCAGGGCTGATCTCCCTCCCTCACACACACACAAACAAAGATAAGAAAATTATAAGATCAGTACAGGAACTCGGGGTCCAAATAAGAGAAGTTCCAGAAAGAAAAAACAAGGTCAGTAGAGGGAAAGAAATTAATGATAAAATAATGAAAAAAAATCCCCAGAATTCAAGGACTTGCATTTCCAGATTAAAAAGAACCACCAATTATCCAGCACAATAGATGAAAATAGATTCACACCAAGCCATGTCATCTTGAAATTGCAGAGTACGAGGGACAAAGAGAAGATCCTAAAAACTTCCTGAGAGGAAAAATAAAAACAAAAATTAGGTTCACATAAACATATACTCAGAAATTCAGGAATCAGAATAACTTTGTTTTTTTTTTTATAATTTTATTTATTTATTTATTTTCCCCCAAAGCCCCAGTAGATAGTTGTATGTCACAGTTGCACATCCTTCTAGTTGCTGCATGTGGGACACGGCCTCAGCATGGCCAGAGAAGTGGTGCGTCGGTGCGCACCCGGGATCTGAACCCGGGCCGCCAGCAGCGGAGCGCATGCACTTAACCGCTAAACCACAGGGCCGGCCCTAGGAATCAGAATAACTTTGGATTTTTCCATAGCAATACTGCCAGCTATGGAAGTAATGGAAGAAAACAAGATTGTGAAGGAAAATGGTTTCCAGCCCAGAATTCCACACCCAGCCAAACTAACCCAATACCCGCCACACAGTAAAGGACTCACTAATAGTCAACTATTAAAAAGAAAACATGGGGCCGGCCCAGTGGAACAGTGGTTAAGTGTGCACGCTCCACTTTGGTGGTCCAGGGTTCACAGGTTCAGATCTCAGTCACGCACTGACGCACCGCTTGTCAAGCCATGCTGTGGCAGCATCTCATATAAAGTAGAGGAAGATGGGTATGGACGTTAGCCCAGGGCCGGTCTTCCTCAGCAAAAAGAGGAGGATTGGCATCGGATGTTACCTCAGGTCTAATCTTCCTCACAAAAAAAAAATAAAGAAAACATATATATGATTTTCAACCAATGATATGATATTCTAAATAAAATATCCAAAAATTCCTAACATAAATACAGATTCCCCCCAAAATATGGGCAAAATGCATAAATCTAAAACTTAAAGAGGAAAAAAAACCCAAGCAGCAATAAGAACTTTAAATTTCACTATTAATTTTTATAATTGAAAATAAGATAATTTTCTCACATATTAAAGTTTAAAATATTTTTAAATTATAAAACTTAATGTAAAGATTCAGTGAAATAGACATTCTCACATAATACTGGGGGAGTAAAAGGTGATACAATGTTTCTAAAAAGAAAAATTTCAAACTTCAAACATTTAAGAAGTTCAGGGGCCAGCCCGTGGCGTAGCGGTTGAGTGCGTGTGCTCCACTGCTGGTGGCCTGGGTTCGGATCCCGGGCATACACTGATGCACCGCTCGTCTAGCCATGCTGTGGTGGCATCCCATATAAAGTAGAGAAAGATGGCACAGATGTTAGGCCAGGGCCAGTCTTCCTCAGCAAAAAGAGGAGGATTGGCATAGATGTTAGCTCAGAGCTGATCTTTCTCACAAAAAAGAAAAACAAAAAAAAAAGTTCAGCTCCAATCTGGGATTTGCTTCAAAATAAAACTACAGAGTTGGGGACTGGGGAGTGGAAGGTACAGAAGACACAGACCAGCTGTGTAATGATAACTGCTGAGGCTAAGGGATGTACACATCAGGTTTATTATGCTATTCTCTCCAATTTTTAGTATGCTTGAAATTTTTCATAATAAAAGATTAAAAATCTTCTAATCTAGTATTCTCTCTACATAAATGTATTTTTTAAAACAAATCAGAATTCAATAAAATTTAAGAGACAAGATTTCCGCAGATATACACAAATCTATATACAACAGCATGTATTATTTTTATGTCAGAGTAAATCAACTAAAAGAATGCAAAACAAAATAAAAACTTCCATATTAAAAACCACCAATAGGGTCCGGCCTGGTGGTGTGGTGGTTAAGTTCGTGGGCTCCACTTTGGCAGCTTGGGGTTTGTAGGTTCAGATCCTGGGAACAGACCTACACACCACTCATCAAGCCATGCTGTGGCAGCATCCCACATACAAAATAGAGGAAGAATGGCACAGATGTTAGCTCAGGGACAATCTTCCTCAAGCAAAAAGAGGAGGATTGGCAATAGATGTTAGCACAGGGTCAATCTTCTTCAACAACAAAAAAAAAACCCACCACCAATACAACGTACAAAACATATAAGAAAAAAAATACTATAAATAGGATGTTTTGTTATAAGCACAAAGAAAAAAGGACAAAGAGAAACATGGAAAATTCTGTGTTCCTACACTAAAGAACAGAAGAAAGACCATATTTTCAAATATTTAAAGGGCTAACATATAAATGAAAAACTAGATGTGTTTTATGTAATCCTGAGGGCCAAACTGAAAGGCATATTTGGGTTTAATATGGCAAATGAGTTTTTTAAAAATTTTTGATAGACTAGAGTGGGCTGCCCCAAGAGGCACTAAAGTTTTCTATAACCAAAGGTACTCAATAAGAGAATGATAACCACCTACTTAGGATATGTTTAATGTATATATTTAAGAATCAAAAAGAAAAATAGAAGAGGAAATTGTAAGGATTGATGTAGGACCTACTACTTAAAAATATAAAATGGAACCCAAATTAATCAAAATTTAAGTAAATATTTGTGCAGAAAAGAGTTAACATAGCAGGCCTGAGACTGCCATCCTTAAAAGACTGATTGCAGAGTTAGCCTTTGGGTGGGGTCTTGGAAAATGGATTGGGGGAGGATTCTTATCACTCTTAACTGAGACAACTGTGCCTCAACTATGTGCACAAAGAAAGAATACAAAACACTGCACCTAAACTGACCAACCCCCATTAAAAACCTTCGGCACAGAGTCTCTAATAAGCTTCCCTACTAGATAACACTTCATGTATGTTGTCACAATTTGATTCTGGAGGAATTAAGTGAATCCTGCGTGACATTAGGAGAGGACTTTTGGAAGCTTGCGCTCAGTTTCCTCTGGACTTCACCCAATGAACCTTGTCTCTTGCTGATTTTGTTTTTTACTCTTTTGCTATAACAATCATAGTCTACGGTTGCAACTATATCTTGAGTTCTGTGAGTCCTTCTAACAAATCACTGACCCTTGGGGTAATGCTGGAGACCCCTGACCCAGAATCATTTCCTATTTTGTTTAAAAAAAAAAAAAACTAGCAATTAAAAAAAGTTACATAGTATTCTTAACAAGAATAACTTGTAGAGTATTTCTAATGTCAACAGAAACAGTAAACTCTCCCATGAGTTATACAGCTAACAATCAAAAATATTCAAGGGCCAGCTCCACACTGGGCACTGTGTTAGGCTTTAACGACACAACTGAGAAGTTAGTCCCTGCTCTCAAGTAGTTTACAGTTTAGGTAAGGAACCCACAAATATAATTATTGATTGAATAAGCCGAACTCAACTTTGAAGATTAAAAGTAAAGAAAATAGTTTCTATAGATAGAAATTAAGATATAAGAACAAGAAAACAACAATTCAAGACAGTCGTTGATAAGTGCAAAATACTAAATAGTACGACTGTTTTTCATTTTTCAGAGGAAGGGAGAGATTCTAGAGCTGGGCTGACTAATACAGTAGCCACTAGCCACATGTAACTACTTAAATTTGAATTTAAGTTAACAAAAATTAAAACTCCAGTTCCTTAGTCACATTAGCCAAATTTCAAGTGCTCAACAGTCAGTCATCTGTGGCTAGTGGCTACCATATTGGACAGCACAGATTAACAGAACATTTCCATCATCGCAGAAAATTCTATTGGACAATGCTATTCTAAAAGGCTGAGGTGCCCAAGAATGCCTCAGATGTTTGCTACCATGTTATCTGTAATGGCAACAACACCAAGAAAAAAAACATGGACAACTTAAATGTCTATCAATATGGACACAGTGGCATACAGTAAGCTGTTGACATACTGTGAAACACCAGCATCCTTCAAGGGGACCATAAATTAGATCTGTATAAACTAACATGGAAAGATACATATAACATACTGATGAGAGAAAAATACAAACTACAAAGAAACGTGTATAAAACATAATGCCTTTGTGTGCATATATTTGGGGGGAGGTTACATTATGACATATATGTTTGTTTACGACTATTGTACATACTACTATATTGTTTGGCTATTTTATATATTATTACATATTGCAAGAATATTACTTTAGTAAAATAAATGGCTATTTTACTAAAATTATTTTCAGCAGTTTCGGTAAGTGATGGGACTGAATTGGATGTTAAATGACCAGAAGACATACAACTAGAAGGCAGAAGAGTAGGAAGTAGGTAAGAATGGCAGGGGGACCCAGCAAAGACTCAGTGGAGGAATGAAGACTGAGGGCAAAGTTCCTGCCCAAAGAGGAAAACTGCTGTCAGGGAACAAAGTCCGATCATGTTTGTCCTCCGCCTTCTTGCTTATTTTTCAAGGCACATCTAGTCCTTCCTCTTGCCCACTGAACCGTGTTCCTCCTTTTTCAAACTGATAGTTCAACTATTATGCACTAACCATGAAAAATATTGTTTTACGACCATGAAAAATGTTTAAGGATAATAGAGTAATTGTTTGTCCCTTCCTAGGCAAAGAATATTCTAAGTACTGTTTGTCACTCTAGCTTTGTGCACACCTTTATTTCAGCGTATTGGGGAACAGTTATTCATTCTCAAGACTGTTGCCCACGCCAGCTTGTGAACGCCTTACAGGCAGCAACGCCCTTCCTATTCTTCTTTGTATTTGCCCAGGACCACACATAAAACAAATGCTCAGTAAACACGAGCTGAATTAAACTCAAGACCAACTGAAAAAGGAAGAGAAGGTTAACAAAGTATAAGTATTGAGACTGGTTACTTCCACCAAAAAGAAAAAAAGCTGCCTGACATTCCATCACCCTCTTAATACCTCCCTGAAAACCCCATTTTAAAAATTATTGTTCTTAGCCATTGTAGGTTTCTCGCCCACTACAGAGACTGTGAGGCTATTTTTAGCCAAGAGAAACCAATGAGAAGTGTATTTCTAAATACATATTTACATGTATATCGAAGTAATGAGCCTTAGGATTTTTTAGTACCTGCGTACTATTCAACGCAGCGGCCACTAGCCACATGTGGCTATTGAGCACTTAAAGTGTGGCTACTCAGACTTGAAATGTGCTGTAAGGGTAAAATACACATCAGATTTGAAAGGCTTAGTGCAAAAAAATTTGTAAAATATTTCATTAATAATTTTAGGTTGATTACATATTGAAATATTTCAGATACATTGGGTTAAATACAAGATATTTTTTAATTAATTTCACCCATTTATTTTTACTTTTTTTTTAATGTGGCTATCAGAAAATTTAATTCTACATATGTGGCTCATATTATATTTCTATGGAACAGCACTATTCTTTTTCTTTTTTTGTGTGTGAGGAAGATCAGCTCTGTGCTAACATCTGCCAATCCTCCTCTTTTTTTACTGAGGAAGACTGGCCCTGGGCTAACATCCGTGCCCATCTTCCTCCACTTTATATGGCACGCCACCACAGCACGGCTTGCCAAGCAGTGCGTCGGCGCGCGCCCAGGATCCGAACCGGCGAACCCCGGGCCCTCGCAGTGGAGCGTGCGCACTTAACCGCTTGCGCCACCAGGCCGGCCCCTAGAACAGCACTATTCTTTATCCCCTTGATGCATCTAAATGTAGTTTAAAACAAACACAGAAAACAGTTAATGTCTCTCTTTTGAGGTACTTGGGGAATATAGTATGATAATAAGCCCCAGATGGGAAGGAACATATCTTGCTAAACAGCCTATCACTGCTCCTTGAACATAAGGTATCAGATAAATAATAGTGAAATGAATAAAAGCTGCTATAAAAATTAACTATAATTTTAATAATACATAACTTTTATTGAGCACTGATTATAAACCAGGCACTATACTCTGGATTATCTCATTTAATCCACATGATGAATTTAATGAGGTGGGTTCCTCTATTACTCTCATTTTAGAGTTGAGAAAACACAGATATACACGGAATTACAACAGAATCTCCAGCATATTTTGCAATATACAAGAAATGAAACAATTCAATTTAAATAGTCTACACAACAGATTTACACAAGTTTAAGTAATAAATATTTATTGTATTGAATGCTTTCTATCACGTGGTATTATACTAGGTGCTGTGACATTAAGAGAAATCACAGATTAATGCAATTCCGAAATATAAACAGGTATAGGCCAACTCCTGTTACAAATAAATCTCACTACAATTATCCCATATCCTATCAAAATATTAACGTGCATAATAACTAATAATCCAGCAACACAAAATTCTCATTGAATTTAGACAATCCCTTGGAATTCACTGTAAAAACTTGCATTCATATGGCACTTTACAATGTTTTTTCACGTGCAGGATTTTGTAATCCTTACAACACTCCCTGAGAGATAGGTATCATTAGAGGTCAGGTGGGATCTTACAAGTACTTAGATTCATTATCCGATCCAGGGATGCTCCTTATCAGGCTTTAATTCATGTTCTGTGGCTTCTCTTATGGCTACTGTCCAGGATTTTTTGGGGGTGGGAAGGGAGGGAGTTTTAGACAGTCTACCTACAAAATTAGTTCTGAGTTCCAGATTCCTATCATCTTCAGAAACAATGGCCCTGGGCTGAAGAAGGCATGAAGACAGTGGGTAATTAAAAACTTTCTAAGAGGCTTAAAGAAGCAAGTTCCAACTTATCACCTTTGGGGTAAAAAAAAAAAAAAAGAGAATTCAAATTTAAAATAAGCCTTCATATAGAATAATTTAACTAGCGTCAATCAGAAGTAAGTCATCCTTATTGAGCTCTTTTTTGAAAACATATTTATTAGGTCTCAAATCTTGATCCCTCTTGAAAAAAAAGCAATATTCAGTAGACGCTAAATGGTCAGATTAATTTTTAATGGGTAAATGACACGGCAAGAATGGTTCAGGTACTTGTAAATGCTGAATGTCTGGGTATGTCTTCATTGGCTTTTGAACAGTTTCAAAGAGCAGACATGAGGATTCATTAGCTCTTAGCACATATGAACCCGCTCCAAAGGCAGCCACGAGAGTTGCCTAGCAACAGTATATTTTGCATCTCTCATCATCCCCAAAGATGCTGCAGCAGCAGCTAGGTCAAGCCTCTCATTAGCAACCTGACAAAGGGTTTCTATCTCCCATTTTACAAAATTATTTTTATTTCCAGGTGAAGCTCAAATATCTATGTATTATTCCTACCGACAATGTATTCCCTTTCTTCTATTCCTCCTTCTTACCAACCCCCACTTCAACAGATAGGTTTTAATGAACCCATCAAAATACCTGTAACAAAAGCAGGCACTGAGAAACCCAACAGAATTTATATGCCTATTCACATCACTCTAACAGTTCCATATCTTTTGGGTAATAAAGTAAGGAAGCTTTAGAAGAAAGAAAAAAAAAAAAGACACTGAAAGCAAATAATGGGAAGAGAAAAAAGTCAGTTATTTGACTTCAAAATTAACAAAAAATTTACCCAAATTATTTGCAATGCTATTGATAGCTATTCTTATTTCTTTCTTATCCCCAGAAAAACTAATCTCAACCATATAGCAAAATAGCAAAAAGGCAGAAAATTCCAGAGCGGTAATAAACTGTAACAAATGGATTGACAATTTATAATGAATGTAATCCACTGGAAAGGAACTCTGGTTCCCAATTTAATAACTGTGTTATAAAGCTTCACCTCAGATCAATAACTATTCATTTACTTCTGAAAATATTTCTTAAAATATTTACTGCTCAGCATGGTTGCCAGGCAGAACTAAAATATATACTCATATAATCTGCCTTATATTACACTCAAAGATCCTTAAAAGAAAATAAATAATATAAGCAGACAGACTTTTCACTTCATGTATTTTAAAGTGGTTGATCCAGATTTTGACATAAAACGCATACACTCTGGCCTCTGAGCTTTCATGCTATCATGAATTTCCCTACGGAAAAGATCACAGAATGTGCATGACATGTTACGAAAGATGTCTACTAATAGATCCAGATTAAGAATGGTGTAATGAGGAACATTTAAAGGCAACTGCCATCACACTAAATCAAAATAAGTAAATTTTTTAAGTGATCTGAAAGGAACAAGGTGATTTTTTCCCCCGGAGGCCCCTCCCCCTTTTTTAACGGTACAAACACCAAAGAATGAATCTTTAGGAGGATTTCCCAGAAGGGTGTCATTTACCACTAAAGTATTTCATTCCAGCAGTTGAAAGACCATAAAAGGGTGAACGTCCTCCAGAGTCTATAATAACGGTAATAGATCTTGTGTTACTATTCACAGGTGACCTCTCAGTCAGGCGATTTAATTTTTCCCCCTGCAGCATGGTTGGTTTCACACACAATGTAATAACAGTTTTTGCACAACAAGACAATTCATCCGATTAGAAGGACTGTATTAAGTCTTTCATGAACAGCATGGGTCACTACAGCTTCAGCTAGGGTTTGATTTAAGACAACCTAATAGATACATGCATGATTCTTCATTTTTCTACTGTTTTAAAAACAATTCCAGGACTTTCTTGAGCGATTTTGCAAACCATTGCCTGAATCCTCTCTGGCTTCAAAAAATAACTAAGAACTCATCAAATGCTCACTAAGCACTTTAAAACAGGTACCAAGAATTCTCCACCAGGCAACAGAAATATGTATAAGGCTCCTCATTTTTACATGGTTTAAATGAAATTCCACTAATGTCTCAAAGGAGAAAAAACATGAAAAGGGACAGAACGGGCATAACTGGTTATTGCAATTACTTTTATGCTTCACAACATTTCGGCAGTGCACCGTTAATTATAAAGACAACACGACATTACGGAGAAAAGCTTTAGATAAAGTGAATTTTGAGACCTCCATTTATAAACCTTGGCAAAGAACAAAAAATTTAAAAGTGGAAACCAAAGGAAAAGGTGTGAAATGAACCAACCATCTCGCAATCTGCCACAATAAAGGGTTCCGCAACATTCAATGCCCACAGAAGCCTAAACCTAAGAACATCTAACATTTCTTACTGCCTTGCTGATGAGATTAGGAAAGTTTAATCCAGAATCTCTGCAGCAAAGGGCTAGAGTGACAATTGGAGGAATTCTCCGGGGTTCCCTTAACCTTACTACCTTTAATTGATGCTGATAGGTGTGGCTTCCCCCTTCCATCTCTGAATCTGGGCAGGCTGCTCTGAGGAGTAGTATCAACACTCCTCTGCTGCTGGGCTAGGAGTACTGCTGCTGAGCTAGGAGTGTCTTTACAGCTCACATGCCCCAAAGGCATTCACCTACTGCTCCAAGGCAAGCAGCCCAAACCTGCAAGATTAAGTTCTCTTTATTTATTTATTTTTAAGATTTTTATTTATTTATTTATTTTCCCCCCCAAAGCCCCAGTAGATAGTTGTATGTCATAGCTGCACATCCTTCTAGTTGCTGTATGTGGGACACGGCCTCAACATGGCCGGAGAAGCGGTGCGTCGGTGCGTGCCCGGGATCCAAACCCGGGCTGCCAGCAGCGGAGCGCACGCACTTAACCGCTAAGCCACGGGGCCAGCCCTAAGTTCTCTTTAGATTTTGATGCAGGTAAGATGCTCTCTTCCAGTTTGACTGTCCCACCTCCTCTAGGAATCCTGCTTCCTTCCACAGAGGCCTGTATTCCCCTCTAAGCAGGCCTGTAAGATGAGATGAGACAATTCCACTGAAGTCCTCTTGCCCACGCTGCTCACAATTTGTCCACAGGAAACTCTAACACATCTTTAGCTTTGAGAAATTCTAGGCACACAAGCCAATCTGTACATTGCAGTGCTCCCTTCTTCACTTCCACTGTCACAACAGCTAGCCAGCCCATCACTCCCTTTAGATTTTTTGGGCAGTCACCAACCCACGGCATACATCTGCTTACCCCAACTGTAAGGGATACACATCAAGCTGGATGGGGGGGTGGGGTTCCAATGAAGCCTCTGTCACTAGCTTGAGATAAAGGGCTGGCACTTGTGGGACTCAGCACTCCAGCAACTTTCTCCAAGAATCCTCCCTCTTCTCTTGACCTATCCTCTCATTTCCTAACTTCCAGACCCTCAATAAGAGTGAGGGGTTAAAAATTGTAGTAGTACTCAGACATCTAGGTTTATTCCTACCACTCTGCACGTTCTACTGGGTATTCTGTCTGAAAACTCATTTTGGTATCTCAAGGTCCCACCAAAACTTCTAACATCCTATTTTATAACTTTATCTCATTTATATCTGATTACCTCAATACTTTAGATAAATTCTCTTCTCCTGTCTGACTGCAAGGCTCTTTGGGATCTTGCTGCCAAATACTTGCCCAGTATCCACTCCAGGATCAATTTCCCTCACCTTAAATATTCCAGTTTAATATAGTACTACTTGCAGTCTTGTTATCCCACTGTGACCTGCTACACATTTGTGTCTTTGCACATGTTCTTCATCCTCCCTAGAATGCCTTCCCTTCCCAAACCTGCATCAGGGAAACTTGTGGGCCTCGTCATGTATGTTCCAGGGACACTTACATACCTCCACAATGGCAAATGCCATCTTGTACTGAACAGTAATTTTTAATGCCTCTGTCAACTCACTAAGCTCTATGATTCCTAAAAACAAAGACTACATCCTTTCATCTTAGTATTCCCAGAACCTGCCATATAGGAGGCTTGTAATATATATGTTGAATGAGTAAATCAATGCCTTGAAAATGCTTGATAAATAAAATGGGACCTAATAAAAACAGTATTTCAAGCTGAATGATAATTCCATGATAATTCCTCTTAATGCAGATCAATTTGCACCATTAAAAACTGAATACAATTTGACAACTAAATACACATGAGTAAAACGCCACCAGTATAATTATCACTACTACTAATTCAGACTACTGGAAACAGTGAAGGTAGGCAAGACTGGATTAGAGAAAAATATTAAAGAAATAAAATTCGATTACTTTTATGTATGTACTGTAACAAACTAATTAGCCAAGTGTTGCCAAGCACCAGTCCCTGCTGATACGTCTTAATGAATAATTTGGTCATTTTAAATTGGCACATTCACTGTACCAATGCAAATGAGCAAACTCAAACTGCCTAAATACAGTAGCTTCAACATCAGCTCATGTTTTAACTCAGCTTACATCAAATTACCCTGAACCCTAAATTAATAGGATTTCATTTAATAAGATTTACTGTACTCTAACCTAACCTAAACCTTGTCCCTGGACTCCACACTGTTCCCTCTGTTAGTCTGGATAACACATGACAATATTGAAAAATAGTTTATTTGTTCTAGGATGTGAGTACATACTAATATTTTTATGTGTTAATTGATTCAGGCAACAAGACAGATATCAAAGCCCAGGAACTGTCCGAAGTTACTAGGAGGCAAAAATAAGCAAGACACAGTTGTCTTGAGGAATTCCTTTTATGAATTCTATTTGTAATCTACTAAGAATTTCCTTTCAAGACAGCTTAAATTCAAGAATACTATAGGACAGGGGGCCGGCACAGTAGTTAAGTGCACATGATCCGCTTCGGCGGCGCAGGGTTCGCAGGTTCAGATCCCGGGCACGCACCAAAACACCGCTTGTCGAGCCATGCTGTGGCAGCGTCCCATATAAAGTAGAGGAAGATGGGCACGGATGTTAGCCCAGGGCCGATCTTTCTCAGTGAAAAAAAAAGAAGAGGCTTGGCATCGGATGTTAGCTCAGGGCTGATCTTCCTCACAAAAAAAAAAAAGAATACTATAGGAGACTTCAAAATGCTAATTTGCCCTTACTCATCTCATTCATCTTTAGTGCTGTTTGACTCTGTGATATGATAAACTCAGGTTACATATATTTTTATACACTCATTTTCTTTAGATAGTGGAAAAAAATACATAAATCATCTTAAATACAGACATGGTCCTCTACCACAAGAATGCTAATAAACAAGGATGACAGCATACAGGCCTCTGAAAGCCCAATCGATACACTAAGAAGCCTGACATAGAAATCATCCCAAGTCACTTAACTACTTGTCTGGCTCCACTGAGTTTGTAACCATGTCTACCCATTCGAAATAAACTGATTTCAGGATGCCCAATCTCATTACATAAACTGTCCTAAAAACTTGCCAAATTATCTATTATACTATCATCAAAAACTCAACAATTGTCACTGGTGGGGTAGAAGTCCAGTACACTGAAAAGACAAAGGGACAGTATAAGTCTCAAGACTTCTGATAATGGAGTTAACATAGCTGTCCAACTTTAAGAATTCTGGAATAGATCGTTCCCACCAAATCCACCAAAGCATGGTCTATCATGTCAATTATATCTATCAGATAGTAGCTATAATTCCGACTAAGTGTCAATGGCTTTTTTTCACTCCCCAACAAGAAAATGAAATCTGAAATATAAAAGAAAATTACTGCTGGTGAACCTGTGGTTCACAAAGTAAAGAACTATTCCACAACCTTCAGAAATGTATTTATTCCACTGTTTGCCCAACAAGAGTACCCAAAGAGGATCATATAGATGTCAAATATAAAAAGTAACACTTCATATGTAATAGGAACAGGCAACATGCTTCTTCTAGTTCATCTCAAAGATGTTCCTTTTTAACTTGTATTTGTCCAGCAAGATTTAGCTCATGAATCACCTACTCCAGGCAGTCTTCCTATTATGACTTAGCTGCCCCTTTTTGGGCTCATACAACCCTGTGCTTCCCTGCAGCATAGCACTTATCACTGGGTATTCTGGTTGTATACTGCTGTCTTCCCTACGCACTGTGAGTTCTCCAATAACTGTCTTTGTATCCCAAGTTTCAATTAAAATGTGCATCCCAAACAAGTTCTCCAGGACTATTTACTGAATAACTGATTCTTTCATGTCCTTTCAAGATACTAAATTATCTATCTTGCCATCCTTTTAAATGTTTCAAACCTAACAACGAAGGTGTGATTTTCTCAACATTTTATAAACATTATTTTTCAAAATAAAGAGACTACCACAACCTACTTTTTTTGTTCACTATAAAATATTCCCGTCTTTGATTAGATTTCAGAATCTCCCAATTAGGATTACAACCAAAAAAGTATAAAAGAATAATTGTTGACCGTTAAGCAATAATTCCAATCGCAAGCATGCCTGCTGATGCTGATTCACTTAGACCTTCTCAATCTCTTTCTCTTGATATGTGCTTACATGAGTCATGACACTGTGTATACGTGTTCTATTTAGGTATAAATATCTGGCTAATCTGATTTGCCCTTTTAGAGAAGGGCCAATGGAAACTAGCATAACAGGGGCAAAAATAATCACACAAGATTGAAGATCTGGCCAGATTTCAAACAAATGTTGAGGTTCCTCTCTAAGCATTTAATTATCTCTACAACTGACTGGGACAATCTAAAAAATGTAAAGCTAGTGAACCTTGTTTACTCTTTCAAAAAAATTTTTTTAATGTTTTAACTAAAAGTGGTAGAGACAGTATAGCATACCGGGTAAGATCACAGATTCTGGAACCATATGTGCTGGGTTCAAATCCTGACTTCGCCAATTACTAGCTGTGTGACTTTGGGAAAGTTAATCAAACTCTGTGCCTCAGTTCCTAAATAGTAGTGGTACCAACCTCAAAGAGCTGTTCGTGAGTACTCAATGAGTTAGTTAATATATGCAAATAAAGTGGTTAGAATAGTGACTAGTATATAATAATGTAATAATATAATGTAAATGTTGGCTATTTTTATTAGGTATTACTTTGTTCAAGAAGATAGTATAGCTTCTAAATGAGTAATCTACATTTAAACTTATTTAGCACTAGAAATTAAGAATAATAAAAGAAACAATTTATTCCAACATCAGCCAGGTTATCAAAAAGCCTATAACTGACTCATTCAACAGAGCTCAGAATGCCAACGCCATCAAGCTGGCAAACATGACAAACTCTACTTTTGAACCTGCAGCACTATATGTGAAATTGATTAATTGAATATCTTTCTGCACTGAACTTATGGTAACGAATCAGAACGCATATGTCAAGTAAAAGTAATTAATGGAAAAAAACAAAATTAAATGTCTTACAATCATAAGATCATTAAACCTCAAATCAATCAATGATAAATATTTATAACATGAATTCCACTTCTAAAGTATTGTACCAGAAGCCATAATATGTATTTTGGTAAAGTTTTATAAATTATATCACACAGTTTTTATACATTTATAGTATTTCAAGTTATAGTTTCTACGCTGTTTATAAATTATATCTCTCCCATATACTGCCAATGTTTTCTAATTTATTGTTTTTGTAAAGAAAATCAATTGGTTCTGCATATTGATCTTACCTCTGTCACCATACTGAACTCTCTTATCCATTCTAAAAGCAACAGCTTTCAGTGAATTCTCTTGTATTTTCTAATTGTCTGTAAATATTAGAACTTTGAGTTTTTCCTTTATGATACTTTTATAACTTATTTATTTTTCTTGAATTAACAATAACCAGACCTCCAGAAAAATAGTAAAATTAACATCAGAAATATTTTTCTGGTTCCTAACTTCAATGGAACTGCTTCTAAATTAAATCCAACTTGGGATTCTACCTATCTCAGTATAAAATATCCCTCTTTGCCCTGTGTAAGGTTTTTACCTACAATTTTATATTACCTACCTTGGATGATAATATTACCACATTTTGTATCTTCTTATGACCTTCTTCCTAACGATCTGCCTAGCTTTTCATTTTCACGATTTAATTTTCAACTCGTGTCACTTGTTTTGTTTGTCTCTTAGAAATAGTATAGAACTGCATTTTTTTTAACCCAATATGAGCCTTTCTTTTGATAAGGGATTTAACTCATTCACAGTAATTGTAATAACTGGTATATTTGGAATTATTCCTACCATCTTATTTTATCTTAATATTTGCCATCCTTTTTAGGTTTAATTTCTTTTTTCCCTATGTTATATTAATTACTTGGAAATTATAAATCACTAATTATGACTAATAAGGGTTTAAATACATATTTAAACTTATTTTTCTACTAACATCCAGAACTACTCAGTTTCCAAGCAAAATTCCACCCGAAGCATGCTCTCACTCTACATACTATTGCATTCCCACTATCTACCCCTATCACTTCCTAAGTTTTAAAGCTTGGACTTTAGTTTTAGGTAGTTATTTTTCATATTTTAAATAAACAATTATTTTAAATTAACCATAAGATTTACTGGATCTATTGATCACCATTCAACCATTCGCCATTTCTTCTCTATGATTTCTTGAATTCATTTTCAGTTTTGCTAGAACACATCCTTGAGGGTTTTTATCTCCCAAAAAATCAGTAAGCAAGAAATGTTCTTGAATTCTTGCACATCTAAAAAAGCCTTTATTACCATCACTCATTAAAAGATAGAATAATGGGGGCCAGCCCAGTGGCACAGTGATTAAGTGCACGCGCTTCACTTCAGCAGCCCAAGGCTTTGCAGGTTCGGATCCCAGGTGCACACCGACACACCGCTTGTGAAGCCATGCTGCGGCAGCATCCCATATAAAGTGGAGGAAGACGGGCACGGATGTTAGCCCAGGGCCAGTCTTCCTCGGCAAAAAGAGGAGCATTGGCATTGGATGTTAGCTCAGGGCTGATCTTCCTCACAAAATAAATAAATAAATAAAAATAAAAGGTAGAATAACGGGAACAAATATGGCAGGTGCAAAGTGATTTTCCCCAAGAAATTGGAAGACAATACTCCAATGTATTTCAGTACCCAGTGTGCTGCTAGTAAGAAATCTAGGGTCATTCTAATTTTTAGTAAGTTTTTCTTTTCCCACTTTTCTCTGAAATCTCTTATGACTTTATCCTTGAAGTTCTGGGGACAAATTTAGGTATTGAGCTACTCTCACTTGTGCTACTTGGCTTTCAGAGGGTCCAAACAATCTGTACCCTTGTGTCTTTTTTCAGCTCAGGAAATAGTTTTCTGTCATGTTTCAAGTTTCTCTCCTTCGTCTTCTGTTTGCTCCAACTGGAATTCCTACAGGAAGATGTTAAAATCCAATATTGACCCTCAACGTCCTAACTGTCTCAACTTTCACTTTTTTGCTCTATATTCTGAAATATTTACTTGAACATTCTATAAATCCCTAATCTAGCTGCCATTTATATACTGTGGCAATCATGTTTTTAATTTCTAAAATCACTTGTTCTTGAATTTCTTCTTTCTCACAGCAGTATTTTTTTATTTAATAAACAAACATATATATAATATCTTTCCAACATCTCTCAGGACTTGGATTATTTTTGCATTATCTTCTGCTCCCTGAGTTCCCTTTCTTCTGGAAACAGATGCTCTGGTTAGTCATGCTGCTAAATTTTCTCAAAAGTCTGGTGAGCCTTGATTATCCATTTATATTTATGAATCAAGGCCAAGTTGGTCGTAGGGAGCTGGCATGGGTTGTTTCTATAGTTTGTAAAGAAATGCTTCCTTAAATAAGACTCTCCTCCGATTTGAAGGGCTGACTATGAAAGGGCTGAGGAATGAATGGTAAGGGATGTCAACTGGCAGCTTCACTAGGGTATCTGGCCATGATGGAAGTAGGCAGGGGACCAATACCTTCTTCTTCCTTCCCTGTCCACTGACTGAATAAGAAAATTTTAGTCCAGCAATGGTGGAAAAATTCTATTTTCCCCTTGAGGAGAATTCCGCATGCATGTTATGAAATTCAAAGTTACCAAATCTGCTGATTCCCCTCTGAGTCCTTCACCAACACTAGAAGTCCATCCCAAGCAGGTAGCACCCTCAGAGACTTTTAACCAGAAGACAAAGCTACTTCTACCTGATATTCAACTGGGAGCAGACAGACTCTGCCGGGCAAGAGAAACAATAGAAAAAATAAACAAATGGGACTACATCAAACTAAAAAGCTTCTGCACAGCAAAGGAAACCATCAACAAAACGAAAAGACAACCTAACAATTGGGAGAAGATATTTGCAAACCATACATCTGATAAGGGCTTAATCTCCAAAATATATAAAGAACTCACGCATCTCAACAACAAAAAAACTACCAACCCAATTAAAAAATGGGCAAAAGACCTGAACAGACATTTCTCCAAAGAAGATATACAGATGGCCAACAGACGCATGAAAAGATGTTCAAAATCACTAACTATCAGGGAAATGCAAATCAAAACTACAATGAGATATCACCTCACGCCCATCAGAATGGCTATAATTAACAAGACAGGAAACAATATGCGTTGGAGAGGATGTGGAGAAAAGGGAACTCTCGTACACTGCTGGTGGGAGTGCAAACTGGTGCAGCCACTATGGAAAACAGTATGGAGATTCCTCAAAAAATCAAGGATAGAACTACCATATGATCCAGCTATTCCACTGTTGGGTATTTATCCAAAGAACTTGAAAACACCAATTTGCAAAGGTACATGCACCCCTGTGTTCATTGCAGCATTATTCACAATAGCCAAGACTTGGAAGCAACCTAAGTGCCCATCAAGGGACGAATGGATAAAGAAGATGTGGTATATATACACAATGGAATACTACCCAGCCATAAGAAACGATGAAATCCAGGCATTTGTGACAACATGGATGGACATTGAGGGTATAATGCAAAGTGAAATAAGTCAGAGGGAGAAGGTCAAATACCGTATGATTTCCTTCATTAAGTAGTAGATAATAACAGCAATAAACAAACACATAGGGACAGAGATTGGATTGGTGGTTATCAGAGGGGAAGGGGGGAGGGAGGAGGGTGAAAGGGATAATTTGGTACATGTGTGTGGTGATGGGTTGTAATTAGTATTTTGGTGGTGAGCATGATGTAGTCCATGCAGAAATAGAAGTACAATGATGTACACCTGAAATTTTTACAATGTTATAAACCAATAAAAAAAAAAGAAAAATAAATAAATAAATAAAAAATAAATAAATGCAGTTCTGGGCCCCATCCTCATCAAATTCCACTCCCATCCTTTCTGATACCATGCTCAGCAACATAACAAGACAAATGCCTTCTGTTTCATTATATTAGTAAGCTAGTGAATGTCACAGTGATGTAGGACTGAACTAAAAATCACAAACAATTCTTTCAATGAGAATTTTAAGCTATTTATAATCTGTAGACTCCTCAGAAGAAACTCAGCCCAATATTAACACTCAGGAAAGGCAAGAAATTGACATAGAACTGCTTCCCTGAGTATAAATTCTAGGCTTCATGCAAAAAAAAACAGAAAAACATGAAAAGGTTCAAATGCCAGTTAAAAACATTTTATTCCACAGATAACCATGTGGGGTTTATAAAGAAGAAATAAACATACTGCCATAGGCTGGAACAGATACTTGACCTTGTATTTTGGTCTGGGTTTCTCTTTGTCTAATTGCTTCATGCTGACAGGCTTATCTCAATTTTGCTCTAGGCATAATCGATGCTATGGCTACAAGGGAATAGTAGTACAGCATTTCTTATCTGTAAAGCTCTTTATTAAAAGTACTGTACATTCTGGCTTCTTTTTGCTGGTGTGAAGAACACAGGAAGCAGACTGACTTCAGGGGGTAGCAATTCATAGAACTCACTGACAATAGAACAGAGTGCAAAGTGTCCAAAGACTCTTTGTGTAAGTTCTTTGATAGAATACATTTTCTCCTTTTCTCACAGCAGTAACTTACAGGCCATTAAATTTCACACATTTCCTATTCATTTTCCATGTTAAAATATGGCTTACGACCCATAAAAACTATCACAGGATTCTGCCCTGAAAGTCAACTTTTTACTACTTGATATACATGACTTTTAAAAGACCAGCAATTCATGGGCCATGAACCTAGCCACAAAAGTGATTTCAAATTGCTAAAAAGTGTGTATACTTTTACAAACACAAAAAAATTAAGCCCTGAAACATTACAAAGGATAAAATTAAATTATCAAATATTATAATTGTTGCCATTAAGCAAGACCTTTAGCTAGACTTCATAACCAAAATGTAAAAAGGAAGTAAAAGACCTCAGAGTTGTAAAATACAAGTAGAAACAAAACAAAATCAAACAAACAAAAAACACAACTCTATACCCACTTCCAAACAAGAGAAAAGTAAGCAAGTACCAAGGGTTTGAAAGAGGCATTGTGGCTTAGCGGTTGAGTGCGCACACTCCGCTACTGGTGGCCCAGGTTCGGATCCCGGGCGCACACCAACGCACTGCCTGCCCGGCCATGCTGAGGCAGCGTCCCACATACAGCAACTAGCAGCATGTGCAACTATGACATACAACTATCTACTGGGCCTTTGGGGAGGAAAAGGGAAAACAAAGGAGGAGGATTGGCAATAGATGTTAGCTCAGGGCCGGTCTTCCTCAGCAAAAAGAGGAGGGTTGGCATGGATGTTAGCTCAGGGCTGATCTTCCTCACAAAAAAAAAAAAAAAAAAGAGGCATTGAGTTTCACAAAACTTAATTCATTAAGCTCCTCATGAGGGTAGGTTTTAAGAAGGAACTTGTGATTCTCTCAAGTCAAAGTTTAGAAACTTTTCCTCTTTGGCATATTTCACTTTATAAATCAGTCCAAAAGAAATTGGTATACCTTACATGTAGTACTTAGAGTTATTCCATTGAAGTTCAGATACTAAGCTATAAGATTTTATTTTAAACCAACTCCAGGGCCGGCCCCGTGGCTTAGCGGTTAAGAGCGCATGCTCCACTGCTGGCGGCCCGGGTTCGGATCCCGGGCGCGCCCCGACGCACCGCTTCTCCTGCCATGCTGGGGCCGCGTCCCACATGCAGCAACTAGAAGGATGTGCAACTACGACATACAACTATCTACTGGGGATTTGGGGGAAAAGAAATAAATAAATAAAATTATAAACCAACTCCAACTATCTAAAAATTACTCATCTTTGTGGTTAAAGTTTAATTCAGATGCCTAAGTATTTAATCTTGCCATAAACTCTTAACAGTATAGGTAGAAACATAAGAAGAAAACACATTTTCTCAGGTTTTAAAATCACTAACAAGTAGCCTTGATTTTCAAAAGAGAATATAATCAATCTTTTGTCAGGTATTCTCTCTACATATACTTATAAGACATAGCATTAAGCATCTAACAATTCATATAAGCCTTTTGTGGAATCACACAGCTATGTGAAAAACAGCTTCCTCCAACATCTCTATTATTCTGTAGTATATAATGCTTCAGATGGAGAAAGCTCAATACCAACAGCTATAGGGAAGCTATAGTTAATAATATAGCCAATATAATAAATTATTACTATATATTTAATATATTAAATAATTATAATAATTAGCTGATGATGTAACTAATATAATATAGCCAAGCTAACAGATATGAGAGAAAATTTAAAGAGGTGAGTAATATCCCTTTCTTCTCAAGGAGCCAGGGGGAACATGGGTGGGACATTACTGGAAGCAAAGGTCCAAGTTAGCAAAGAACTAAACTTAAAATCAAAAGGGAAGGGACAGATAGGAAGAGAGGAGGAAAAAGTAAGTTTTCTGGCTGAGAGTCGTAGAAGCAAGATACAATCAGGTATACGGAACGTTTTGAGGAAAGTGGTACAGAACTAGCACTGTCACCTATAAAGTGTGTATTAGAGGCACACAGTGCAGATCATGGGGCCAGATGTGATTCCTAACAAGTGAGATGTCACTGTGCTGGGCTCACATAAATGGGGAGATAGGAGGTCAAGCAACACTTGTTGATTAAGAGTTATTAACCTCAGGGCCAGCCCGGTGGCGTAGTGGTTAAGTTCTCGCCATCTGCTTCAGCAGCCTGAGGTTCACAGGTTCAGATCCTGGGCGCAGACCTATGCACTGCTCATCAAGCCATGCTGTGGCAATGTCCCATATGCAAAATAGAGGAGGATGGGCACAGATGTTAGCTCAGAGACAATCCTCCTCAGCAAAAAGAAAAAAAAACAAGACTTATTAACCTCTTCTTCAGGAGGTTATATCAGTCTCAGACATTTCCAAACTGTCCACAATCATGTTACACAGGTTGGTCAATCATTGGCTAAGGGCTCAAAATATGATTTGATATTACCCTTAAAAAAAGCTATAAACTAAAGTTCAGAAAATGTCCTCATTTAGGTCTGGGGTCCACATTATCCCTTAATTAACTCAGTAGAGCCTGGGTTTAACATTCACTACCACTGATTTCACACCAGATGTGACCAGATCCTGGATAAATCACAGAGGTAGGAAATAGCTCTCTGAAGAGGAAAGAATAAGGCCAACTGGACATTACTGTAGATGAGCCATGAAGCCATGTGCTTCAGTTGTCATTCAGGCATCTCTGAAGGCAGCCTGGATGATTTACATCTAAACGTGGGAAAATAACATTACTCACAGTATCAGAAAGGCAGAAACTGTTATATAAACATAACCAAAAAGCACATGAGTCTATCAACTGCCATTTTCAGGAAAAACACTAATTTAGGAAATAAATGGTGCTCCCATTTATTATAAGCACATACTGTGATATGAAAACCTCTCTCTAAACTAAAACAGTGTGTTTAAAACTTTCAAGACTTCCATGGGAATTCACGCAGGATGCTCATTCTTGGATCTCTCCCCAGAACACTCTAAGACACTCCTTCCAAGAATACAAAAGGCACTTAACTTTTACTAAGCACTGTCTGACCTAGGCTTGTATCTTCTGCAAACTAAGTCTCATGATGTCTGGGTAAGAAAACTGTAAGGATTATTAGTAACTGCTGACAGCATTTGTTGATACAAAAAAAAGAGTTTCTTACTGTTCTTTTCAAGTGTTGATTTATTGCTGTGGCTTTGGGTAACTAGCCAGTTATTTTAACATCATCATCTGTATCCAGTTAACTCTAAAATGGTACTCACAAGGCCAAGTTCTCTTCAGATTACTTAGTTCCATTAGTCTTCCATGGCCCTAGACGTCTTAAAACTAATGGAAAATGCATGCCCAAGGGGAACCAGGTGAGAGACTAAGGATGAAAACCCACCTTAGGGGGAAGGGAGAGCCACCAAATGCATGATAAGTAAGAAGTAATATAACCACATTTTTTAAAAAGCACACTTTCTTACCATTATTAACACTAGTATAACATTACTAGTTGATATTGAAAATTTGTATTACTACTTATTAATTAGTACTACTAAAAATAATTTCTATTAATACCTTAGAATAATAATAACAATCATACCAAAACATACTTCACATATGGCACATCTTTTTCAAACTTTTCAAATATTTCTCTCACAAGGTCTTACAGTATGCTTCATCCAATAAATCAAGGTGTCACACAGACACCATACTTGGGTAAGCATACTGCAGGTCAGCCAACTCTACTACAGAGGTTAAGTGACCAACAACACAGGTGGAAGACAGCCTCTAAATTCCTATTCCTACCTTCCTATTTACTTAGCTTCTGCTTATGAGTCGTCTAACACTTCTTTATTATCAACTCCCTCACGAATTTGAGCCAATGACTGCTTCCATATACTATAGCTTCTTTCTACAAGGTGAGAAAGGACCAACACACATGAAATACGAATACATTTCATGTAGTCTTGTCAATGGAATAAAAGAAATAGAAAACACTCCACCAATAATAGATTAGAATCCTAACTCATTTCAACTGGATGTTCTCCAAGCATCTACTCACAATCAGAAAACTTGCTTTTTCAAAATATTCAGTCCTTTCTTTTTGGCTGCTTTATCTTGTAGCTAAAGGCCAGTGAAACGATATGATATGGTCACTTCACAAGGAAAAGTGAGAAAAAAAAAAAAAGAACAGTATCTCCTACTTCTAGGACACTTCTTTTGTCCTTTTCAAAAGACTTAACTCCACTTCTAAGTTCTTATTAATGCTAATGCCTTTTCTTCTGCACGAATTTGGGTAACTATATTTAAGCATTTCACCCTACCATTCATCTTAACAGCCCAATTACACCGAGTGTTGTCTCATTTCTTTCAAAACTATCCAAGAAATAATCAACACAAGTGTAACATATTGACACACTGCTTCTTAATATTTACTGAATAAATAAATGAACCTGGATAGTCACTCTAGTGCTTCCCAACCTTTTCCATTTCATGGCACACATGAAAAATAACATTTATAAGGATACTGGGGTAAATAAATGAAACACTATAATTTCATAAATTATCAAACCCATAATTTAAAACTTTGATAAAAACCATCCACGAAGTAAGAATAATCTACACTTCCAATAGTTAAGCTTTACCCTGATTACTGTTCCATTATTTTCTTGCTTTACCTGAGAGGAATCTGCTTGGGCTAATTGTGTAGTGACTTTCAGTATTTGATGAAGATTTCGTCCTTTATCTTCAACAAGAAGGTGACCCAGCAGAAGAAAAACATGCCCAGGGATCACTGTAGTAATGGGGAGCAATGACTCTACTGAAGCCAACCAGTCACTTGCTGCAGACTCTTCTCTCATTACTTCAAGGATTCTCCAGGCTGTAAATATTGAACCATACATGCTGGTTATGGGGAACGCAAGCTTGTAGGCGAGCTGAAAAATAAACACAAAAAAGGTATGAATAAATGAGATAAATATATTTGTCAGAAATATATTTCTGACATTCATTTATTTGTTACATTTCATTGTAACAAATAAACCTTTCCAACAAAATGAATACAAAATGTTCAATTCCTGCCAAAAACCTCTCTGCACACATTTAAGCTAAGAGGATTATACAAAAAGAAAATAATTGTTAGATGGAACTCTAGAACAGTTTATTAAAACTTTTCCTCATATTTACCATTTGCTCCCACTTAAGGTAGAAAAAAATGGATCAATATACAAGATCCAGAGGCAACAGAGTTTAGAAAAAGCCATTATCATTTAAAAAGTATTCACCAGCAAGAGGAAAGGTAGAAAAAAAAAGTACTATATTTGCCCAGCTCCAGGCTCTGGTAAGAAGCAACCCTGGGCAGATGGCAGACTTGGAGAGAGGACAATTCATTTTTGTAACAGACAGTATGTTGATAGGAACAGAGTTGGTTCAGCTGGAACCTGGGAATTCATTAATAATTGTGAATAACTTCTGCAATAAGAAATAGCCTGACAGTTCTAAATTGAAATGATACCCAAAGATGTTATGCTAAGTCAATCTGAGAAATGGTTCCTCACAGAAATACAGTAGTGCAGTCAAGGACAGAGAATGGATAAAACTCTGCCAAGGTGAGCTGTGCGGCTAAATGGCTCAGGAGAAGCCATAGACATTAAAGAAGAATTAGATACTGCCTGCTAATAAAATAATTCAATTCATTTAGAGTGTGATGAGACAAATTAGAAATCTCTAGATTATAACTGTCCTGTTATTGGAGACTGACTTATATGGATAAGGAAAACAATTGAAAGGATAGGAAGTAAAAGTTAAGCTTCATAAAATTTTTTAATAATGGCTTTATTGAGATATAATTCACATACCCTCAAATCCATCCTTTTAAAGTTTACAACTTGGTGGATTTTAATAATCCATAGAGTTGTGTAACCACCATCATTATCTAATTTTAGAACATTTTCATCACCCCAAAAGGAAACCCTATAACTATTAACAGTCACTCCTCATTCCCTCTGACCCCGCTCCCCCCCTCCCCCCCCCCACATCCAGCCCCTGGCAACCACAAACAGAAACTTTCTGTTTCTATTCTGGCTATTTCATATAATAGAAACCACACAATATGTGGTCTTTCATGACTTGCTTCTTTCATTTAGCATGTTTTCAAGGTTCATCCATGTTGTAGCTTATACTGATACTTCATTTCTTCCCATTGTCAAATAATATTCCTTTGTATGGATATACCATATTTTGTTTATCCTTTCATCAATTAATGGACACTGGGATTGTTTCCACTTTTTGGCTATTACGAATAATGCTGCTATGAATATTCCTGTAAAAATTTTTGTGAGAACATAAGTGTTCAGTTATCTTGAGTATATGCTTAAGAATGGAAATAACATTTATTTGAAAGTAAATGCCACTGTAAAAACAAATGAGGAAACTCTATCTCATTGACATGAAAAGACCTCCCACATGAAAATACAAGATATAGATAGTGTGCCTGGAATGCTGCCAATTATTCTTTTAAAGTTGGGGGAAGACTATATATTTGTATTTGCATATATATATACAAAGAAAAGTATCTAGACAAACACAGAAGAAATTAATAACCACTAATCTTCATTTTCTATTTGAGAGGGTGGGTACTGGACAACTGGAATCAAGGGTAAGAAGGAGACTTCTCATTGTTTACCATTTTATAATTTTTGAACCATTTTAATGTATTACAAATTTTGAAAATTATAAATTTTAAAAATTAGATAGTATCTAAATTCATTATAGCTCTATCTCTCTAAAAATAGTTTTTTCACAAGATGAAATCCATTAAAGACTAGAGTCAAGTTCTTAAGACTAATGACAAACAGCATTGGACTTGAGATTTAAAAGGCCAGGACTTCAGCACAGCCATGCTAACTATCGGCTCTTATGCAATCTCTCTGAGCCTTACTTTCTTCATTTGTAAAATGGAAGTAATGACTATCTTCCTGCCAAGATTATTAAGGTAGATAACAAGACAATATCATAAAGCATGTAGCATAGTACAAAGTTGTGAAATACAGGGAAATATTATCACTGTCATCTTTAGGAGAGAAAAATAAAACTGGCAGATATGAGTATAAAAGAAAATAACTGGAAATCACCATGAATCATAAATTGAGTCAAAAGCAGCAACATTACACAGACATGTAAGAGTAAACATTGAAACAGAAAAGCGATCCTACTATACTTGAAGTATTATACCCAGGTTTAGGCTCTGTTTCTTGTTTGCCTAAGGTTACAGCAGGAAAAAGGCACAATGTTGAATAAGACATCACAGACCGGGCTCTCTGTCCCAGTGAGTGACAGCTGTCCCTGGCACAGTCCCAGGGCAAGGATGCAACCAAGGGTTTTCTCTCAACACCAGCTACCAAATCCTGGCCCCATAGCCTGGGGGAGGACCTGTGAAAGTGCTGGTAAGCTCTGCATTTTAGAGGAGAAAGGTGTTTAAAAATAAAAGAGAGGTTTATGTTAGGTGATTATATCTCAATAGAAAATAAAAGAGAGAAAAGAAACCACAGAAAAATAATATTTAAATGAATATCAAATGCTTGTAAAACACCTTTCACAGAAGTAAAAGAGTCGAGAATCTTTATTTTAATAAAAATGTTCAGGTATGTTAAATATTAAACATAAGACAGACATCTGATTGTACTTCTTTGTCTAAAGAGGTCTGGAAAAGAAACTGTGAGTACAAGTGAATAATATAGATTTTCATTAACTTTAAAGAATAACACTCATCTATAATAGTGACGAAAATAGGCTTAACAGTGGGGCCAGGATTTGGTCAGGAGAGGGAGTATAGAAACTAATACCTGAAGACGCTTAAAAGTAGGATAGGTTTTTGCTAGTAGGGATTTAATCACTCACCAGACCAGAAGAAGAAGACTGGACTAGATAAAGCCTCAAGAGGGTCTTTCTGCTCTATTCCTCAATGAGGAATCTGGTCAAGAGTTGAGAGGCTTGGGAGTGGTTGATTATCACCAAATGACAACTCACACCATCCTCAGTATCCATGCTATTCAGAAGACAATGATAGAAGCACAAGATCTAGGACTTACTAACTCCTTTTAACTTCCAACCAAAAGCTTTTAAGAAACCAGTTTACTTCAACTTACTGTCGATTTACTATTTCCCTGTAAATTTGAAACTCTATTATTTACTCCCAAGTTTAGCACAAAGATGATAAATTACTGTGCACACACACACACACACACACACAAAGTCAAAGTGGAAGCAACAGGATGCAGGTTCTAGAGTCAAACAGCCAAAATCTGAATGTCAACTCTACCCTTCACTACCTGTATAATGCAAGCAAGTTAGTTAACCTTTCTAATCTCAGTTTCTTCACTTGTCAAATGAGTATTATACGAATATCATCAGGGAAATGCAAATCGAAACCACAGTGAAATAGCACTTCACACCCACTAGGATGGCTAGCAGCAAAAAGACAGACAATAACAAGTGCTGGCAAGGATGTGGAGAAATTAGAACCCTCATACACAGCTGGTGGGAATGTAAAATGGCATAGTCCCTTTGGAAAATAGTCTGGCAGCTCCTCAAACAATCATAGAGTTATCATATGATCTATCAATTCCACTCCTAGGTATCTGCCCAAGAGAAATGAAAATATATGTCCACACAAAAATTTGTACAGGAATGTTCATAACAGCATTTTTCATAATAGTAAAAAAGTGAAAACAACCCAAATATTCACCAACAGATGAATGGAAAAATAAAATGTGCTATATCCATGCAATGGAATATTATTCAGGAAGTACAGTTTCTTTTTGTAGTAATAAAAGTGTTTCACCACTAATTGTGGTGATGGATACACAACTCTGTGAATATGCTAAAAACCATTGAATTGTATACTTTAAATGAGTAAAGTGTATACATGTGAATTTTATCTCAATAAATCTATTCAAAAAAAAATCAGGCTCCCACTGCATGACTCCTGGCAAGCTATTTATCTTCTCTATGCCTCAGTTACCTCTTCGATAAAATGAGACCAATAATATTACCTACCTCAAAGAGTTTGGGGTAAAATCAAATGACTTAATATATGGCAAAGCACTTAGAATGGAGCCTGAACATAAGAAATGCTCAGTAAACAATCCCATGAAGCATATGCTTTGTTGCCCATCTTGCCAGGGCCCAGAGAGCTTCATTAGCCCAAGGCCATACAGCAGGAAACGCAAAAAAAAAAACCTATTTCACAGTTATTGCGAGAAACATGAGTTGATCCACATAACTCCTAACATAGAGCAAATGCTCAATAAATGTTATAAACTTTAGCTATCAATAGGACAGCGACAATCTACTGCAAATTTTGTCATTTTTTTAAGAGACAAATATTTAATATGCTTTCTGCTTACTATGTACTACTTCAAAGCAACTCTGAATAAAACCTACTTGGCACTGCTTTATTACCAAGTAATAAAGTTCACGATACTTTATTTAAGTTTGAATAAAGTACGATATCCAAAATAGCAGTAAATGCATGATAGACCCTAGGTCAGTGAAGATGTCTCTAAATCTTTCTGTTGACTAAAACAGTTTTACAGAGATGAATTTTGCCCTACTATATAATTGTAGGAATTTAGCTTTTAAGTCTCTTTGCCATTTCATCTCATCCATCCACCATTATTCCCCTCCAAAAAAGCCTGATTCTATCTTACTGGCTGTGCCAGCTATCAATGTATTACCTCTCAGGTCCAAATACACTCTTCTTTGTCCCACTTTGTGATACTACATCTGTACCTTGTCAAGATTTCTCCTTTGCCCTCTGGTGCAATGTCAGGCCTTGTTAGCAATGTCAGGGTGCAGGAGAGATACCACAAGGCATAGTAAAGGAAGCGCTTTTATTCAGGTTCCTGTGTGCTTCTTGGATTTCTCCTACTATGGCTGCCAGAGGCAGGCAGGAGATCCAGCAAGAGGCTTCCTGCAGACCAGCTCTGCCAACTCCAGCCCACTCACACCCCAAGGGGGCTTCCTATAGACCAGCTCTGGCCTGCAGCACTCCAGCAAATTTCCCCATCTAGCAGGCCATGGCCACACTCTTTCCAACAAGGTCTGATCTCAGCCTTGAGGCGGGAGGGATATCCTCTTAGTTCCTCAGTTCCTTTCTTGGGCACTCAGCCCCAGTCCTAGAAGTAGTAGCTGCTCCCTGCATTTACTATTGCAGTACTCCTTAGAGTCTCTTTTACAACATTTAGTAATAAAACACCTTTTTTTTTTGTGAGGAAGATTGGCCCTGAGCTAACATCTGCCAATCCTCCTCTTTTTTTGCTGAGGAAGACTGGCCCTGGGCTAACATCTGTGCCCATCTTCCTCTTTTTTTGCTGAGGAAGACTGGCCCTGGGCTAACATCCGTGCCCATCTTCCTCCACTTTATATGGGACACCGCCACAGTATGGCTTGACAAGCAGTGCCTCGGTGCGCACCCGGGATCCGAACCAGCGAACCCCAGGCCACCGCAGCGGAGTACGCACACTTAACCGTTTGCACCACTGGGCCGGCCCCTAAAACACCTTTTACTGTTTAATAATTTTTTGCATTAAGTTTTTCTTTGTTCAAATTACCAATGTGGTTTCTCTCCCCTGACTGGACCCTAACTTTTTCTTTTCTCTGGGGCCAGGGGCAGCAAGGTTTTAAGCACTTTAGAATTTACAACTAGTATTTGATTTTTTCTTTTTTTAACCTAAGAGAACACAAATAAGTGGTTTTAAATATCACATTTAATAGCCTAATAGAAAAGGATCCTGTTTTCTACACACCACTGAAAACTATAAAAAGCTTATTAGATTATGTTAATCTTTTATTTCAAAGAGATGAATGGCTGGTTTTATGTCTTACATTTTTTAATTCTTAAAAATTGGAATAGTTAAAATGTGTTTTATTTCATGGCTATCAACACCTCAGAAATGGACAGGTAATACAGAATTGCTGTGGAACAGGATATTTACCCTTGATTTCATTCACCAGAAGAATTGTGCTTCTGGAGAATTGCTCTAGTTCTAAATCAAACACTCTAAGACAGAGTCACCAATCTAAGAAGAAATAGTAAAAATAAAAACAACATCTGTAGTGTTTATAAAAAGGTGTTTCCGTAATAAATCAAGATGGTGAAATGATCTTCTGTATTCTTAGAAGCACACATTCCTCATTGAACAGAGGTTTACTGAAGTCTACCATTTAGTAAACAATGGGTCAGGTATTGAGGATGCGAAGATAAATAAGCTAGAATGTTCTCTATTTCTTTAAGTATATGAAAAATAGGAGAGTATCCAATTTAACAACTAACATTTTTTTTTTTTTTTTTGGTGAGGAAGATCAGCCCTGAGCTAACATCCATGCTAATCCTCCTCTTTTTGCTAAGGAAGACTGGCCCTGAGCTAACATCCATGCTGATCTTCCTCCACTTTATATGGGATGCCACCACAGCATGGCCTGACAAGCGGTGTGTCGGTGCGCACCTGGGATCCAAACCCGGGCTGCCAGCAGTGGAGCACGCCCACTTAACCGCTACGCCACGGGGCTGGCTTCCTAACAAATATTTTTAATTCTCTCATCTACAATCAGCTGAAAAAAGCAGAAACACTCATGTGGAAAAGTACAAAGAGTTCAACAACTGTTGCAATTTAAATTTTACCATGCTTACAAAATAAAGGCAAAGTGTGAAAAGGGCCAACATCCTTTCCCTCAATGAGCTCATAGCAGAGTTTGAGGTACAAATGTGTAACCCCCTAAATTAAGACACAACACAATTGAGTAAGGCTAAAAGTGCTGGGGATGCAAGGAAGAGAGAGTAATGAATTCCGACTCAGGGAGGCTGAGAACATTTGGCTGAGTCTTGAAGAATGAGTAGGTCAGGCAAAGGAGACAAAAGAGCATTATGTGCAAAAGCAAAGATTCAGGTAGAGACTTGGAGAGTCTGGGGCATGTTAAATTTATAAGTATGTTTGGAATATAGAGTCCTGGACAGGTGCAGAAGAAAAGCCAACAGTCAACTGCACCTTAAATTTTTAAAAAGTGTGATCATATATCCAATCAAAGCCTCAGTAAAGCAGCACTATCATCAGAAGGATGTTTATAGCCATAATAATATTCCTTCCTCCTCCTCCCTCTTCACCAGCTGCTGAAGAGAAAGTCCAGCTATTAGTGTTGATGAATACAATTCACACACACCTGAGCAAATAGAAACCTGAGCACTTATGTATTAGAGTTAGGGTGATCCTCAGTAACTACTACTTGTGATTTAAAGGAACAGAACTCAGACATAGTACATCCTGCTCTGCCCCTATCCCCATTCAGAATCCAATCATTGTTCTATATGGGCAAACCAAGAGGGGAGGTAAAAGGCTATTAGAAATTTTTGGCCACGTTTTATACTCCTATTAGAGCAGATGCAAGAACTTCCTTCTCTTAATGCAAATCAATTACTTACTTCAAGTTTTAAAGTTTTAGTCAAACAATTAGGATTTAGGAAGGTGTGGTATATATTCAATTTGCCTATTGGCTAGTTTCTGATGCATGCTCAAACAAGGAATAACAATGCCTGGATTTTTGCTGCTAGAACATTTAATAATACATGATTAGAGATAGCCACGCTTTTGCAGATGAAACAACTTTGGCCCTAGCTTGCATTCATTAAATGCCTCTCTCTATGGAGACTTAAGATGCTTCATCACTTTTATCTTCTTTAATCCTCATTCAATCTCCACAGAAGTAGTAGTTGTAAAGTAACACTACATTTTACCAAAGGCAAAAGTCAAATACCAAAGGGAAAAAGTCTGACAAATGTAGGCCTAGAACCTAGCCACTAACCAGACATTGACAATACTTTTACCTTATTTTACCAGGAACAAAGCAGAAGGGGGTATGCCTAGCAGGCAGGAATAGGAATGGAGTGTGACAGGCCTGCTGTCTTCCAATTGAGTAGTACACGCACAGGAGACATCAAGAGCCGTTATGCCAGAGAACGTGGCATGAGGTGCCATATTCAAAAATGAAGTCTTAGTTCTTACGGATCCTAAAACTTCCAGGTGTTCGAGGAGATTTCCCACTTTGGACTGTCCCAGATCTAGCAATATGCTGTACTTACTAAAGAGTATAAAAGGATTCCATACTCCATGCTTGGAGTAGCACTAGGTTAAAAAGAACTAGTTCCTTTTCTGCAGGATTCCTCAGGACCTTTAACTACTAATGTACACAGGAAACTCAAAGAGGAAAAAAGGTTATACAGCATTTCCAAAACTTACTTCACAACAGGATTACCCTCCTCTCTCATAGTCCAGAAGAATACACCATCATCCACACCACTGCCTGACAGAATGGTAAAGCTCAGGGATAGAATTTAAACCTGAACAGACCCCTCATCGGGAGGGGAGATGATCTGCAGAGAAATGAATCCCACAGTACTACTTTAACTTTATTTAAGAGAAACAAGGGTGAATTCATTACCTTTTGGTGGTCATCTCTGTAGCACTCCTGCTGTACCATTTCCAAAAGGTTTAGAGCCAACTGCTGCCTAGAGGGACCTTCCTCATCCACGGATATACAGTCTTCCAAGGCAGTAGAAGATAATATCTGCAGAATTGGCATCACTAGAAGCAAGGATGACTTTGGGATTTTCTGACTCTCAGCAAAAGAGAAGAGCTTCAAAGCTATTGAGCAAAACAACAATTTACATTTTTAAAAATTAATACATCAGTCAAACAAAATGCTCTTTTGCTTAAGAGTGATATGCAAAAAGTTTTCTTACCCCTTTACAATTGGGTCAGACACATAACTAAGATGATAAATCTTATCCTTTTACAAATAAAAGGAACACAAAAATTAACTATTATCTAAAACATGCTGTTAAGGTATATAACTGAAAACTTGATGATACTCTTATAGAAAACCCATATCATATATCAAAGTATAAATCAACTCTTTTTTAGGTCAATGTGAATTTCTTTAAAATAGAATTCAACTTTTATCCTTATATTGTGTCAGATCCTACTATTGCCCTCAACAAACACAACCAAGAAACTACTGATCAGTGGATAACAAGACCAACGTGCATGTTTCCCTTACGAACCCAGCTGAGAAGTGTATTAAGAGATGCCTAAGTGAACAAGGTGAGGCAGGGCTGTCCTTCAGCTGTAATTGCTAAGAAGCTGATCAGGAAAGTCTCCAAGTCCATAAGCCGTATAACAATCAAACCCATTTTTATAAGTGATTCTTTTTTTTTTTTTTTTTTTGCAAGGAAGATCAGCCCTGAACTAACATCCACGCCAATCCTCCTCTTTTTGCTAAGGAAGACTGGCCCTGGGCTAACATCTGTGCCCATCTTCCTCTACTTTATATGGGACACCGCCACAGCATGGCCTAACAAGTGGTACATTGGTGCATGCCCGGGATTCGAACCCGGGCCACCAGCAGCGGAGCGCACGGCCCTTAACCGCTACACCACGGGGCTGGCCCCTAAGTGATTCTTTTTTTAACATAGAAACTCATCTTACACATCAGAAACATACAAATGTACAATAACTTGGTTACGTGTAGTCTCCCCTAGACTATTAACAGAACGAGTTAAGGCATAAATATACTTTTTTCAGTTATTGAATGAACCTTGATTTACTGAAAGATATTATTCATAGGCTTTAGAGCAAGATCATCAAAGTAATCAAGTGATCTTCCCACTACACCAAAAAGCTCTAAAAGCCTTAAATCTTGTCGACGAGTTGCCAGTATTTTATTTTAAGGCATTTGGAAGCCAAACCTGAACACGGTATGAAGTACAAATACCTGTTACTCTAACACTGCTAGTTTACATTTTTTGCCTAAATATTAGTCTTAATCCATAATTGTCTCCGAGATATTATGAAAACCCATTATCTTTAACAAAATAGGAAATTCATATAATACAAATGTTTCTATATTTTATATTATGAATCTTCCAGGCATTTTTATAAATTGCTATTTATAATCCAGGCTAGTGTTAATAATTAAGAAGCATAATATTAATTTTATGCATTTTTTAAATTTGAAATAATCAATATTCTCTTAGTTATCCTGTTTTTTTGAATACTCTTTCCCAATATACTAAACAACAGTTCTTCCTTAATTTTCAACATGACATACTGGCTCGATAGTTTTCAATATGGTTTATTCAGTCTAACTAAGGTAACTTCAAATCAAAGACACTAGTTTACAAAAGAAAAGGTCTGCTACGCAACAAATAGTAAAAGTATTGGAGTGTTTGACCCTGTATCACCCTATTATACGTGAAAAACAATAAAGGAGTAGCTTCAGAATTAGAAATGTGGTTTCTATAGGACTTTGATGGTTTGTGGGTTTTTTTTTTTTGTCAAAAAACAAACACAATCCATTTATATGAAAAGGCAAATTTATAAAGACAGGAAGCACATCAGTGTCTGTCTGGGGCTGAGGGTGGGAATGAGGATTAACTGTAAATGGGCACAAGAAACTTTCGGGGGGTGATGGAAATATTTTAAAACTAGATTGTGGTGTTGGTTGCACAACTACTAAAAAATACTTTATTGTACATTTAAAAATGGTGAATTTTATGGTAAGTAAATTATACTTCGATAAAGCTGTTTTTAAAAAAAATAACAAAACTATGGCTGTCCAAGCAGCAGCATTGGTAAATTATACCTATGGGAGGATGCCATGTGCACTGCTATAAGAAAAAAAAAAGAAAAAAAAAGAAAAAGCAGTTCAGAAAGGGACTATGGAGGAGGGCACAAATGAGCATAATGCCAACAGGCAAAAGTAGGGTAGGAATCGCAGCCTAAGAGCCAAGGGTCCCCTCCGCATGCTAAAGCCATTTCCAAGACAGATTGAAAGCAGAAGAGCAACTCACTCTCAAAATCATGATGAATTAAACACCCAGAAAAATGAGCTACACAATCGGTATTTACCTCAAGCACTTTTTTAAAGTGAGGGTGGGAATGTATCAATGCATTATGGCACTATACAACATAATTTAGACAGATCCTCCATTACCACATGGATTATACTGGACCAAGTAAAGCAAGGCAACATTAATGTAAAAGCCACATTTCAAAGGTGTGACTTGTTTGCCAATCTGCCAGACCTAACAACTTGATTCTTGACCACATTGTTTTTTTTTTTTTTTTTTTTTTGCTGGGAAAGAGTCGTCCTGAGCTAACATCTGTTGCCAATCTTCCTCTCTCTTTTTTTTTTTTTTCCTCCCCAAAGTCCCAGTACATAGTTCTATATTCTACTTGTAAGTCCTGGTTCTTGTATGTGAGCTGCAGCCACAGCATGGCTACTGACGGATGAGTGGTGTGGTTCCACACCCAGGAACCAAACCTGGGCTGCTGAAGCAGAGTGGGCCAAACTTTAACCACGAGGCCATCAGGGCTGGCTCACCACATTATTCTTAAATAGAACATTTTTGCCTCCTTTTATCCCCATTTCTCACTTTTCTTTAAATCAATACTAGATAGTCAGAAGAATATTATCTCTCGTTTGTTCTAGCTAGGTTAATACAATAACTATAAATTAAATCTTGTTCAATGTGGCACCAGTTTTAAATAGTAAAGGTATAGAGAGTTTTAAAAACAAATACAAATGCTGAACACTTATTTTGTTTCAAGGGTTTTATGCTATTGATTCTTACTTTGTTGTAAAACTGTGAATAAGCTGATATGCCCTTCAACATATTTTCCAATGTCATTGCTATATGATTTAGATTATAACGTTTGAATGTCCATACGAGATACTTGGTAAATTATGGTGCATGGAATCTTGCACAAAACACCCAGTTGGATAAGAAAAAGAAAGTTCTATTTGACAATGACTAATTAGAAAAATTCCAGAATGGAAACTCAAAGTACACAGAACTTTACAGCATAGCATGATATATAGTTCAAGAGACTTCTGCCACTTTATAAATAAATTATATTCATGTTTTACTCTTGTGAGTGTATTTTTATTTACCTAGACTTAAGATTGGCTTCTGCTGACTTGCCGGAGTCTGTAGAAGTAGTAAAGCTATTCCAATTCTGACCAGTTCAACAGGAAAATCCTAAAAGAAAAGAAAAAAAGAAGAGTTGAAGAAGTTCCCAGAGCCATGGCTTTAAAACATGCATCCAGGAAGAGTATATTTAACATGAAGTATTATAAACATATTATACAAAATTATTTACAGTAAGCCTGCTCTACTAAAGGATGAATTAGTGAATGCCACAGCAGTCACACAAAAATTAGAAATGATATCCTATCTGGTCAAAAAGCAATAGGCCACAAACCAAAGAAATTCAGAGGGAAAACTCCTTAACACAACCGACTGATAAGTCTTCAAAACAGTCGATCTTTGCAAACCACGAAAACTATCTGAAATAATTAATTTAAGAATATTTCATTTCTGAAAAGTAGCTCAATTATCTACTTACCTAATAAAGACATGATTCATCTATATAACTTACATAATGAATTGCACTTAACAAATTTTAATAAATCATGCTATTATAACAAAAGAAACATTAGTGCCTAGGGAGGCAGAGATTATTTTTAAATTACAATAATTTATTAAGCACGTTTAAATGTAGCAAAGCAATAACCACAGAAACTTAAAATCATTAATTTCACCAAGTATATAAATGAAATGAAAAAGGATATGTATATTAAGTTCTAATAAATAAAATGCAAGTGACATAAGATGTTATTTGAGGTTTCTAAATAAAGAAAACATTAACGTATCATGGAACTAAAGAAGAAAGGTCCAGCACACTTTACTAAAATTACTTCATTCTGAAATTTTACAGAAGTGCCTGCAGAGCAGAAGTACCTATAAATCATGAGGACAGGCCAAGAAAAAGAAAAGGAAATGTGAGGTAGAGCCACAGGTTAAAGAAACACTTGAGAGAAAACAACTTAGTCTGACACACTCAGAAGTTATCCTGGAGATGCTATCAACTCTAGCACAAATTAATAAATATATGTCTACAGCTCAGTTACATCATTTGAAAAGTGAAATTAAACTGCAAAATCTTCTAAAGTGCTTGATTATGGACTTTTAAAAACCAGCAAAAGAAGAAAATTTGTAAATTTTTTTAAATGGAATGTGTTCCAATTTGTGTCTTTGGGGCCTATATATGTTCACTGTTTTGAAATATAGTTGAGAACAAAGAAGCAACTCTTATCTATTTGAGGACAATAAATGCATTCTGAAACCAATAAACTTACAATACACACCATCACACCATTCTTTGCCACTCTCTTCAATTTCATTTCAAATTCTGCATGTCCATTAAAAAAAAGGAAACCAGCAAGATCATTTAAATTTCAATTTCAAATTTCCTAGCTACCAAGAAGATCAGAGAAAAATAAAAGTATTACTTTATACTAATGCTATCACTGGAAAGCCTTTTTCACACAAGCTATCACTGGAAGGGCCACAAAGTAGCTTTTCAGGGTTCTGAAACGGACTAGAAGCATTTTAAGTGGATGGAACTGAAAGGTATGAAGGCATAAACGAAAATGGCTTTCTAAGAGTGAGACTGGTCTGTTCAGAATAGCAGGTGACAGGAAAAGAGCTGGAGATTCAAGACCAAAAATAAGGAAAAGTAACCGTGGAGGATTAGACTAACCTCAAATTGCTTACAATTCTGAGAGGTTACAAGCTGGTTTTTTTTGTTTGATTGATTTTTAATGGACACCAAGAACGGTACAATTTAATGAGATCTTTTAATAAAAGCCTGTGTTGTTCATCTCATGTGCGACTTCAAATACTACAGCTCTTGCTGCAGTAACTCTTGCTTCCTGCCTCAGACCAGTCAGAGATCCAGAACCATAAGGAAGTTAAAGCTCCACAGGCCAAAGCTTGACAAACTGGCAATAGAAACTCAGGGATAAATGATTCCCCCTTTATTCTGGATCCTTCTGGAGGATTCTAAGACATTTCATAAAGCTTCTCAGAACATTCTGTGGGATCGAGCAACTGGTTGCTTGCACAGTGGTCAACTTGATCATACTTGTATTGCCTCTCCCATCTTCAATATTTCACTGTTTTTGTCCCTCTCCCACCTGCTTGCTGGGAGCACATCTGCAAATGAACTCTGTTGCATAAGCCCTTGCTTTTGTGGAAACTCAGGCTCTGCTTTTGCCTTTCGGAAAACTCAGGATCTACTTTTGGGGGAACCCAGGCTAATTCAGATCCTATCTGGAGAAAGGAAGTAAAATATAAAAAAGGAGGAAATGCCTTTATACTTGGCCACAGATGTCACAGGTGTCTTAAGGACAGCAGACCCTTGGAGTCTACATTTTTTTGTCCTCAATTCAAATGAAAGACATCACTGAGCACCACCTATGTACCAGGCACTAAGCACATATGCTGGGCCTAGGGATGCCTCTGTGAACAAGATAGTATGGAAAAGCTTTTTATTTTTAAAGTGGGAACAAGGTGTAAGAAAGGCGACGTCAGCGGTAAGTACCTATAGCAGACACAATGGAGATGGCAGCCCAGCTCACACAATCCCCCAGGGCCATGGCTTTACTCCCTACCCTGTCCTCTGGTCAGAGCTGACTAATCTAAGCTGGGCCCATTGGACCATTTTCCCCAGGAATCTGAAAACTTAAACTGAGACACACAGTGAAGAAAAGTGCGTGGAATGTGTCATCGGATGGTGATGTCTTACAGAACATGGGTTCCTGGCCTGACGAAAGCTGAGATGGTTAGCTCTTGCTTCACTTTGAGAGCTACGCTGTCTCCTCACAATCAATATCATTTTTGCCTAATTCTGCTGATCGGAGTACACATATTTTGCTTGATATGGAAAAGACCTTAAGTTATGATCATTCAAATAAGGCTAAAAATAGCTCAACTAAGACCAAATCCACTGAAACTAATGTAGCCGAAGAAATACATCCATTTTCAGTGAGCAACAAAAGATCTCCAATGTAAGAGTAGAAAGAGAACAAAGGGGAAAGGAAGAGTTAATGTAATATTTGAACTGAATATCCAGTTGATAAATTCAGTGATATAAGAATACAGGTATAGCCTCAAAATAGGTAATAAGACTGCTTTATTCTACTTCATTTTGTTTCCAATTAGTATATACAGGCCTAAAGGATATGTGTTTGCAAATTAATTTTCTAAGGTTTTTTTTTTCTTACCTCAGGAACACTGGAATCAGGATGGGAGCAGGAAATTTCATAACACAATTATTTTAACAGTTCTACTTATGTTTACTTTCTTCTAAAATTGTTAAAATATTGGGCAGAAGGAAGATACAATGTAAATGTGACCTTCTCTCCATTTCACTGCTCTAAGTCAAAGTATTCTGTGATTCCAAATTACAATCAAAAATATTTTGATTATATTTTTGAGAGCCAACTTGAAGAGATTCCTACTGGCCAATAATAGGACAATTTGAACTTTAATATGGATCTTATCTGTAAGAGACTGAAAAGCATCAAATATGTTTAAATGTTAGTTCATAATAATACTTTTAGAAATTGGTAAGAAAAGGGAGAGAGTCAGCATTCATTCTACCTTTCCTATATAACCTCTACCACTGGATAACCAAATAGTAGGGGAGGAGGAGTTTCTTTTTATAGAAGTATTCCAGCTAATAAATGAAAAAGAAATGATAGATCATCATCATTTCTTTAACTCCTAATGAATTAGTGGAAGTAGGCATTGAGCATCAACAACTACTAACATCATAAAAAGAAGAGCAACACACATTATGTGCTTCTTGATGAAAGAACACACTACTCCTGTAGCTTTGGAAAAACAAAACAAAACAAAACAATCCCGAATCTAATCAAGCCTCTATAAATAACTACCTTTTAACAGAGAGACATGTCAAAGTGCACCACGAGGATGCAATCAAAATTCAGAATATAGAAAACTCTACAGCTCACATAAGCCAGGTTTTTCAATACATAAACTTCCAGGAAGAAACAAAGTAGGGGAGGGGATGGAAAGGGACCACCATTAGTTTAAAAGATACCTAAAAGATAGATCCCATACGCACATGCCAAAACCGTATTATGGTGTGTAGGCATACAACTTAGGTGATAAAACTATAAAGAAATGTAAGGAGGATATTACTACAGAAGTCAGGATAGTCAGGGGAGGGAGGAGGTTGTGATTAGGACTGGGCTTGTGGAAAACTTCCAAAGTGGCTGGAAAAGTTCAATTTCTTGATCTGTGTGATTTACAAGGGTATTTGCCTTATATACAAAAATCAATTACAAAAATCACCTGCAGATCCTTGGACCCACTCAGCCCTGCTAATGTAGGATCTGTACGGGTAGGCCCCAGGCATTTGCATTTTAATATACTCTGCCTAGTGATTTTTATGCACACTAATTTGAACCATTTGACTGGAACGTAAGCTTCACAAACCTTGTCTGTTTTCACCTAATTGCTATAGCAAAGTATTTGCCATAGGAAGCTGCTTAATAAATATATGCTAAAGGTGTGTGTTGGGGGAGGGACTATACCATAAAATTGTCAGAGAATGAGAGCAAAGAGGACTAAACTCTATAAAATTATAATCGATAATTATGTCTACTACTCACATGAATCTAGTACAAGCACAAAGGAACAATATGGGGTTTACCTGCTAAGTATGTTACATTTATAGCTAAGAGACACAACTCCTGGTAATTTAGCTATATAATATTTTCTATATAATATTTATCTACAAAATATTTTCTATCTCTGTACTTTCTATATATTATCTATATAATAATATGCATCATATATACTATATACCTAACAGATATAATCGTTTATAACAGATATGATTATATATCTGAATAGGGGCTTGATATAAAATATATAATATGATAAAAATAACCATAATTATATAATATATAATTGACATTACATAATAGCTATATAACAGATATATTACTATGTAATATATACACTATTACTACACAGTAGTATATACAGTCTTTAGTACTATATATTATTATTGTATATTACTATTATACATAACAGATAATATATATAATAACACAAATATACATTAATATATATTATTATGTAATATGTTACTATTATATATAATAGATAATATATACAATATTAGATATAACACAAATAAATACATAATATATAAAATAATATTGTCTATGGAGTCCCAGTATATGTGAAACCATTCTAATCGCAAGACTGACAAATTGACAAATGACCTACTTGAGCCTTCATCGTCTCCCACCTTTCACCAAAATCTACATCCACTCTCCCCATTTCCTCACCTGCCATTCACTCCCATATTCCAATTTGGTTCCAACCACCATCACTCCACTGAAACTGCTTCCTCTAATGTGAACAATAAACTTCTACTTGCTGTCCTAAGAGTACTTTCCATCTGTTACTTTAAATCCTCCCTCCATGACACTGTTGACCAGTTCCCTTTTTGAGATATTCCTTCTTTGACTTTCATGTCATCTGTCTCTTCTGTTTGTCATACAATCCTCTGGCCATATCTTCTCAGACTCTTCTTTATCAGTACCTCCAAATATCAACAGCCCCTGGAATTCCATCCCAAGCCCTGTCATGCAATCTCATGGTTAAAACTCCCATCCCAAAGCAGATGTCTACAAACCTATACTTTAGCCTAGGCTTCCATCCTGAATTTTAAAACCATATATCCAACTACCTATGATTCATAAATACTTCAAACCAAGCATATCTAAAACTAAACTTACCATCTTCCCTCCAACATCAGCTACCATTTCTCAAAATGAATGGCACTATCCAGTTGCCCAAAACAGAAAGCTGAGACTCTACCAAGGACCCTCTCCTCGACCATCTAATCAACCATAAAGCCCTATTGATTTCATTTCCTATATTTCTCTCTTCCCATTCTCATTTCTCTAATTAGCCCCTTGCTATAGACTGAATTGTGCCCCTCCCACCCCCAAATTCACATGCTGAAGCCCTAATTGCCTATGTGACTGTTTTGGAGTAAAGTAGTAATTAAAGTTAAGTGAGGTCATACGAGTGGCCCTATTCTAGTAGGATTACTGTCCTTATAAAAACAAATGATAGAGAGCTCACTCTCGCTCTGTCTCCACCATGTCAGGACACAGGGAGAAGGCAGCCATCTATAAGCCAGGATGAGAGCCCTCACTAGGGGTCGAATCGGCCAACACCCTGATCTTGGACGTCCTAGTCTCTAGAAGTGTGAGAAATAAATTTCTGCTGTTTAAGCCACCCAGTCTGTGGTATTTTGTTACGGCAGCCCTAGCAGTCTAAGACATCCCTCCTCACTTCCTGCCCTATTACTGTTGCCCTACTCCAAACTCTCCTCCCACCAGGCTGATCTTCCACACACAAAAATATGAGGGCACCTCTCTGCTAAAAGGTCTTCAATAGCACGCCATTGCCTGGAAGATAAAATGTAAACTCAAGGCTGGGCCTTATCTCCTCCACCTTAATCCCTCACAATACTCAACACCTTCTTGTTTTCCTTACAGGCCATGTCTGCCTGCTCTCTAATGTTTCTGTGTTCGGGCACATGTTGTTCCTGCAGCTGGAATGCCTTTCCTAACCTCTGATTTGTACCAGCAAACTCCTACTCAGACTTCCTCAATTCTGAACTCATGCCCTACTCCCCCTTAATTTGTGCTCCCATTGCACTTTAAATATACTCCCATAAAAGCATTTACCTTATTGTACTATGATGATTTATTTGCATGTCTGTAAGTCCCTTGAGGTCACAGAATGTACCTTTCCATCTACATATTCCATAGGATCTGGCATAGAGTAAACGTTCAATACTTGTATTCTACATGAATAAAGGAAAAAATGCCACAATGGTAGATCCTTAACTGATGCTCCAAAGAGCATTTAATGACTCATTTTTATAATAAATGATATTTATAGTAGTAGTACATTAGTAGTATGATCTAATTATATTAGATCAAGACACTTTTGATGCGCCATAAAGTAAAAGAGTACACCCACCCAGCCACTGAAAGACCAAGACCCACTAAAGTGATAACTGACACATTAAAATTTCTTACGATCCGTACCTCCTTCAGAAGTTCAACACTGTGCTCTAAAAGGTGAATCAAAGATGAGCATTCCCCAGTTATCTTTAAGCTGACTTCACAGACACACAACACCTGAAGGGTCATCTGGGTAAGCTGAATTTTCCAGAAAATGGGATGACGCAAAAGGCTTAAATATACTTCCTCGATAAACAGCATCACTTCTGTCGTCTCCATCAAATCTTTCATCTGTTTAAAAAAGTCATTACATGATATTAAAATAATATACAAACCAAAAGATAATTTTAAGCTATACAAGAAGTTTTAACAACAAATATTTAATTATTAATTAAATATTTAACAACAAAATATTTATCTCTAAACCTATAAAGACTTAAAGGAGATCAAGCAATTTACATAATTCAAAGAGGCTTAAACCATACAACTCTGCCTTCTCCTTTTGTCACTAACCAAAATACAATTTGCTACTGTTTTCTGTTACTGCTGGTTGGCACAAATTTTTTTCATTTACTTTTCTAACTTTTCTGAGCGCAGATTTTCTAAAACAAGTTGTACAACACTGCCAACATGTTGAAGGAAATTAATTAAAGTTTGTTTTGAGTTCTCCAATGAACTCTCCTTTTTACAATTCCAACAAAGTTACCTGGTAGTAAAGGATTAGCATGTTATTTTAATGTACTATTAAGCCCTTCATCTGCAAGATATTTGCTCAGACAACCTTAACTGAGAGCATCATTTCCACACTTGGCAGATGCATGAAAGACCATATTCAAATGGTAGGGTGTCTTCTCAACAGGCTAATGTATTAGATAGGAAGGACTTGGGCGCTCTTGAAAATCCCAATTCAATTCAAACCCAGCTGTTCTGATCAAAATTCTGGAGTTGGTATTAAGGATATGGTCTTGCTCGCAGATATACTGGCATTTCCCAGAGATTACAAACAATGAACCATCTGCTTCAATCAGGAGCCCTGTGTCTGTTAAATTCATCAAGAGGAAAGCCTACAGTTGACCAGCTGTACCTTTCACCAGTCGTTACCACCATAATAACCCAAAATGACTAGAAGTTATACACAGAGAGAAAAATTAATTCCTAGCAAACAAGAGAAAAAACGATATTAAAAGATCAAGGGGGAGGAGATAGCAGAAAATACTAAGTTATAAAAAATAAATGTGAACAGTCCAGAAGCTAAATTATTTTGCTCTTTTGCAAATATACAATGGGAAAGGCAAAAGGCCACCAAGAAAAGAAAGGGATTTAAAACAAAGAAAAGCCTCGTGTTTATTTGACAACATATTTCTTTAGTGCATTTCTTTTGTGCATACTTGAAATTTTCCATAATAAAAAAAAAAAAATTTGAAAGACTACCTCATCAAGTTAGCATTAAAGGCTCTCTAATCTTTAACATTATCAAAATTCTTAACAAGAATACTTTCGAAGTAATGTTCTGTTTTTATATAGAAATAGATCATGTGCAATGAATAAAATGTGCAATGACAAGAGTCACAATTAAAAAGAAAGAACGAGTGGAACCAAAGTCAATAGTGAAATCTAAGGCAGGTAAGTCCAAAAAAAGACAAGTCCACATATTTTATAAATATAAAACGGAAGAGCCACTGATGCAAGAAGAAAGAGAAGGAGCGTTTCAGTGACCGCCATTTCATCATAGGTCAATAGGATGGCATGGCTATTTCTAAAAAAAAAAAAATGTTTTTAATTAATGTGATTCTGTTCAAGCGCTCATATAGGTCAGACCACAGTGACAGTACTGTGAGAACACTTTCCAGTAACACATTCTGAACACCAATACACCAGAGAATTCCCAGCACAGGACAGTGAAAAGTCTGAAAACCATTCGAGAAGGAAAGAAATTGATGAAGGAAAGAAAGGAGGGAGGGAGAGAGCGAAGAATGAAAGGATGTAAAGGGAGAAAAGGAAGGAAGAGAGAAAGAAACAACACGATGGGATGCAGATGGCTTTTTAAAACCTTATTTTGCTTTGTTCTGTGAAGAATGGAGACTAATGGGTAAAGTCTTAGAAAAATACAGGTCAATTAGAAGCACTTGCTAAAAAAAAATAAATTGTTGCCTTGCAAAATAGCATGCTTCCTATCACTAAAATATTTAATTTGTCATAGGATGGTTGTTAAAGAGTATAAGAAATATCTGTAACCAGTGGGAAAATGGATTACATTGCTGCTAAGATCCCTTTCAACTCTCCAATTCTTCCTTCTAATAAAGCCGATTTGTTAAGTGATTAAACGTATTTATGTTGCTAGTTCCATTAGTTCCAAACAACGTATTGCTTCTTTTCTCACCTATTTCGACTATATTAACAAAGCCACAGATTCCCAGAAATATTCCAGAGCTCACTTCTAGAAACATTGAGGCTTGTCAATGTAGGTTCATGAAGATGAAAGCAAACATCTACCAAAGAACACAGAACAGGGTGATGCAAGCATGGCATGAAAAAGTGTACCCTAGTTCAAGATTTTCTGCCTATACATGGCTTTATTGCTCACACAAAATGGCTTTGGAAAAGCCACAGGAGAGTTCATTTTAATTAACTTTTCTCTGCCTTGATTACAGTAATGCCTATTCATGAGTCACAAAGGAAAGAATCACTCTAGTCACTCCTTGCTAACACAAACTTAAAACAGGTCATCTGTGACCTCAAGTGCTCACTTTGAAAAATATTCAGATTCCCTCCATCAGCTAGGCAGCATGGTGCTAAGATTCTAGGCAAAGGACAAACTTCAATGATGGGATGGGATGGCCTGAGAAATGAATCACTACACTAAAATCACAGCACACTGGCAACCAGAATTCTTTTTAAATCTATGGTTATAGAGACATTAGCTCAAATTTCTCTCTCCCTTGAACTCCCCAGGCATTTTATCCATACCTCCATTAAATATCTTCCACCCATCTACGCTGAATTATGAGAATCTATATACTTGTCTTAACTCCCTCACTAGACTGTGAGCTTCTCAAGAGCAGGATCCAGCAGGGTCACTGAATATGTTGTAAGGGGACATGCAGAAACTGGAATCTAGCCAGCACTCAGCTGATCAAACTCTGCATCCCCAGGGCTATATCCACTCAGAGACACACTTTTTTCTAATTTGCACGAAGAGGTATTTTTTTCCCTTATACCTCTGTGTGTCTAGCACAAGGCGAAATTCAACTTAAAATTCTTTTCCCTGAGAAGTCTTTCTTACTTAAACAAAGGAAAGTTTCCATTCCTACTAATCCTAAAATGGACTAGATTGATTTATATTTCTGTGAATTTAGTTAACATTGTATATATTAATGTTAAATCTAGATTTGGTTCCTTCATCATCTCCAAAAGCTTGTAAGCACTTCTAGAGCTAGGATTGTGTCTGAGTTTGACAAATCACATAGGTTCTACTTTATGTATGACAATAACAATCAACACTTACTGATGCTGATTAGTGAAGGAGGATGAAAGGTCTTACCTGCAAACAAGGAACCATGTCGCAACACAATTGAAGTATCTGTTGTTCCAATATTGATGGTTGATCTTTGTCACAAACCCGGGGTTGAAGTAAGACTTTTAGCAGGGCTAGTCGGAGTTTAGCATATTCTTGTAACTGGGATGGTTCACAATATAGATACCATAGAAATGGTGCCATTATTTGGACACATGAAACTTCTGACCTGCAAGTCATGTAATGCATAAGCCAGTCACTGAGTTAAACAGAGTACCGAGCAGATAACAAGCAAATATCAACTTATAGATCACGACATATCATAAACTATGATATCATCAAGTGTAACTTTTTTCATGATTCTTCTATTCCACCATGACCTGCCTAGACCCACACCAAACAGTTCTTTCTGCACTGGAGAAAATGACTCAATACTTGGAGACTGTAAGCCTGATGCCCAGGACTAAGAGAGTCTCCACTTGCACACTAGAATAGCATCTACATCTCCAGGACCAGTCTTTCATGAACAGCAGAACCATCTGAGAAGATTTTTCAAATTATAGATGTCAGGATCCACTCTCCAGGAGTATGACATAGGCATGCATTTTTAAAAAACTCTGCAGTTGAGGTTCTATGTAAAACAAACCCATACAGACCTCCTAAGAAGATTATAACAGTTAACATTTACTTGTCAACTTGTTAACACTTACAGTGTGCAAGTTGCTGCACTTTATGCCTTTAAACTCACTTGATCCTCACCACAACACTATGAAATAAAAAAAATTATTATCCCATTATGCAGATGCTGAAACTGAGGCAGAGAGAGGTGAAGTAATTTGCCAAGTACCTCCTCTTAAGCTCTTCCCACTCAAAGAAGGAAGACACTACAAATCTTTCAGTCTTCCTCCTTTCTAGAGTCATGTGCCACACAATGACATTTTGGACAACGACAGACCACATATATGATGGGGGTCCCATAAGATTAGTGCCATATAGCCTAGGTGTGTAGTAGCCTATACCATCTAGGTTTGTCTAAGTACACTCTATGATGTTCGCACAATGATGAAATCACCCTATGATGAATTTCTCAAAACGTATCCCAGTCGTTAAGTGACACATGACTATATTTAGATTTCAATGTATCCCAATAACTGCTAGTCCAAAGTCACTAAAATGCCAGAATGACCTTTCAGATATAAAAATTTGAGCTTAAAAGAGTTTACCCTTAAGATCAAGCATTTAGCCCAATTCACAAACCCTCCATAATTTGGCCTTTGCTGATCTTTCCAGCCTCATTGCTCGCTTCTCTCCATTCTCCACTCAACTACACTAAACTTCTTTCAGATCTTCAACCAAGCCCCTGGGCTTTCTATTCACTTGCTGTTCGCTCTACCTGTAATACTCTCCCCTTTCTCCCTTTACTGTTCCTTCTTCTGACTAATTTCTATCATCTTTCAGTTGTCTCCTTTAAAATAGCTCCCTGAGGGCCTTCCCTGATATCTAGCCTAGGTCAGATCCCCACTATCTGCTTCTACAGGATAATGACTTTACTGTCACTTATTTACTATGTCATTCATTTAATATCCCCTGTCTATAAACCAAATGAGGGCTTAGACCATGGATTTCTGTTTACTGCTATATTACCAATAACTGTACACACTAGGCCTTCAAAGAGATCTCAATCATTAAATTAATCAATTCAGTTACACTAAGTTATAGTCATTTTACAATTAGCATGCAATTAAATATCATAATTTTATTTTAATGTTTTTCATATTGATTATACATAGGAATCATTAGATAAGATACAAAGATGAACCAGGCATTACCTATCCTTAAGAAGCATACAGTCTAACAGGAACAATTGGTTCTGTTCCTGGATTAGAGGAGAGGAAGTGAAAATGCTAAAAGAAAGGTAAAAAGTGCAATACTTCATCTTCATGGAGGAAATGGCATTGGAGTTATGCTTGACAACATAATTTTATAATACCATACATTCCACAGCAATGTGATTTCAAAACACCATTAATAAAAATGTAAAAGTGACCAAATTGATAAGATTTAATTTATTCATTCGTTCATTTATTTGCTGGGAAAAATTTAGTGAGTACCTACAGTATACCATTCACTCTTCTACGTGTTAGAAACAAAGCAAGAAATAAAAATAGATTAAATCCTTGCTCTGGTGGAGCTCACAATCTGAAAGTTTTTTTCTTCTATCATGAGCACAAATACGTAATCTAAAAAATCAAAAGGAGGACTTCTGACTTCATAATTATTACCAAAATATAAACCTTTATCACACTATTAGGAAACTTAAAAAAGCTTCATAAATCAAGCAAGCAGATGATGTATATATAGGTTAGAATATGAAGAATAAGTTTCCAGAAAAAAAGATTTAAGAAACATTATTTCCCCATCTCTCTCTAATAATGTATTCCCCAAAGAATAAATACTATCCAGGTGTCAACAATGTCCACAAATCGCTTATCAGTTTTCTCCTACTTTGAGATGCTGAAGGTGAAATGCAAGGTTCATATAAAGAAATATATTTCCAAGATGCTGTTATTATTTGACATCAGGAGCATAACGTTGAGCTTCCTTAAGGACAATATACCATTTAAAAATCTCCTCGGCTTAATCTTCCTGATTTTAGATTTTGCATTTGCTATTTGGTATATTTCCTATTTCATACCCACTTCCGGGGTATGAAATTGACAGGGCTTAAGGAGAAAAGGAAAATACTAAAACAGATAATCTGAAATCCCAAAGTGATTAAGAAGGTTTAAAAATGTCATCAATTGTGCATGTACCCACACACAAGTCTTTCATATTTACTACGTTCACCAGTGTGGGAGAAGTACTGGAAAGAGACCTGAAATGAGTCAAAAAACTGAGGCTTTAGGCCCAACCCCACCACTAACTAGCCATGTGACTTTGAACAAGTCACTTAATGCTGCTCTCCTTAGTTCCCTATCTGAAAAAGTTATGTGTTAGACTAGATACCCTTAAAGTATCCAGGCCTAAAGACCATGACATCATTGTCAATTTACACAATTCTCAGTTCCATGAAGGCAAAGTCTTAACACCAAAGGCCTCATATAAATGAATGCAGAATTTAATTAGAAAATAATGCCAAAAAAAATCCAGCATGAAGATATGCTGTCATTTCAGGACATCTACATACTACTAAAAATGAACACAAACAGCTAGTCTAATCAACAATTCCTAACACAGAAAGAGCTAAAATATAAGTTATCTTCACAATGATTTGCCTCCTTCCCATAATCGTGAATCACTACTTATACTCTTGTTACCAACCTTCCTTCATTACCTTCTAAACAACAACTTAAAAACTATTAAGTTAACTTATTATAAAATTAAATCTCAGGAAACTGTCTGCTGAAAAATGCAACCAGAATTATCAATTTCATTCTGCAAAGAATAATCCCATAGTGCAAAAGTAGAATGAGGCAATTGAAATTACTCTTCGCAAATAAATAGAAAATAATTTAGAACTTCCACAAGGCTCTAGATAGCATACTCCAACACCTGAGAATTTAAATGAAAGGATTAAGTCAATAGAAGCTTATCAGTAAATAAAACAAAGTCAATTAATTATCTTTTTTTCTTTTGAATATCTGGAAAAATTTCATTAGAATAACTACTTCCAAATCCCAATATAATACTCCTTTGAAATGAAAATAACCAAAGGGTAAGTTAATTACTTGTTGACTCATAAAGTATTGGAAAAGAGAGATATTCTTAAGGATTACCATAAAAACAAGCTTAATAACAAATTCGGCACCTCAGTAGCAGCATCTTTTATAAAGTTTCTCAATCTATCTAACAAGAAAGAAAAATTTTGTTAAACAAATGTGTTTATAAATTTGTTATTTTTGCTTTCTGACATAGTTGAACAAAGACTTATTTAGTAAATATTAATATCTTACCTTTGAAAACGCAATCCTGGGTGAGGGAAGAGAGGATGATAATGATGTTTATTTTGAGCTATTCATTCAAATGTTACATGGACTTTTCTCATTGGCAGATGATTACAAGGTTCCCTACATCTCTTTAAAACTTCCTGTGGCAGTACATCCTGCCTAGAAATTCCACCTAAAATTGAAGTTATGGACTCAGAAACAGTGTTCTAAGAAACTATATCTATAGGACACTGTAAGACCTTCAAGAGCAAGAAAACATGAATGTAGCTGGTATGGTGAATGTAACTCATGCATTGGATTACCCAGGACAATGGTATCATATCATGACTTTGTGTGACGGTAGTAAGTATACAGTGATATTACATATTAGGTGGTCTACAACCCACTGACTGGGCCCCACCAATCCGTGAGCCTCATGTATATAAATTCAACATTTATAGAGCACTTAGAAATCTGCCAGGCATTATTAATACAAAGAATAATGAGACACAGTCTCTGCCCTCAAGAAGGTTTCACAGTTAATAGAGGACAGTAATTATAAACCAACGTAGTAAGTATAATGATGTTAGCAATCACAACTGAAGTTATCATGGGAGCATGTAAAAGAGACACTTAATCCAGCTTGGTATGCAAAGACTTCCTAGGACAGAGAATGCCTAAACAGAGATTTAAAATAGAGAAATTAGTCAGGAAAGGGTTGGGTAAGATTCAAGAGAGTAAGGGGGTCACCAATAAGCAAAAGCACAGAGGCAAGGGAACAAAACTGCTTCCTGTGTGGAACCAAAAGCAAGTCAGCTTACTGCTCAATACACAACTCATAAATTGTGAGATAAAGAGAAGATAAAACTGTGAAACAGGCAGAAACCACATCACACACAGAGCCTAGCTTGACATACTGCATTTTATCCTGTAGCCCAGGGATTTTCCAACTATTTCAGAAACCAAATTACTGTTTTCCAACAGAAACCTTCCATAAGATGTCAGTGTGTAAGTTCTATAAAAACAGAGCTGAAGGTGTTCCCTGTGCTTAGCCCATACAAGTCCAGTTTGAAAACAACAGTGGTGGTGATTTAAGCAAAGGAGTGATATAATAAGATTTGCTCTCTTGATATATGACCTTGATGCATGTTTAAAAAATGGAGTTGAGCAGGACAAGATTGGAGGCAAAAATGCCAGTTGTGAACAGATGGTAACAGCCAGAGCAGGAGATGACAATGACCTGAGCCAAGGCCACAATGGTAAGGACAGAAGAAAGGGGGTAGCTTTGAGGACCATCAGGAGGCCTTGGTGAAACTAAACTGACTGCACATATGGTGGCTATCTGGTCCCAGCTGGCAGTATTAGTTGATCCCAATCGGCAAGTTTCTAATGGAGAGATTAACAAACTAATCAATTTCCAGAGGGAAGAATCTATTTTCTATATGTACTGTGTAGTACTTTACCGAATATTTCTAATTAACTTTCCTAACTAACCAACGCTTAACTTCTTTAATAATAGCTTTTCTCAATTCACTATTTTAACAATCAAATCTGGTAGGTTTTTTTCTCTTACTCAAAAAGAAAATAGAAAACTATATCCTGTTCTAAGATATTTCTTTTCTTCAGGAGAAAACACTATAGTTAAAGCAGCTAAAAACACAAAAAACAAAAACAAGCTCTAAAATTAGCATATACCATTCCATCTCCCTCATTTATTCTATTTTACATTACCTTTCAGGGCATCGCTGGAAAAAATTTGTCAGCTGCTGCAAAAGTACTGGCCAGCAATCAGGTCTGTGTTCAAGCACAGTGATCAAAGGCTGAGGATGATTTCTGAAGAACACAGAAAGTCACATTGGAAGCTGTCATTTCAGGACTACACATTCTCAATAACCAAATATAGCAGCAAAAAAGCCACTACCATCTAGAGACTTTTTCAGGATTCGGAGTTGTCACAAAACTATCACTTGCTGCATTTGTTGCAGAGTTGGTCCATGAGAAACTGACATTTTTTCCTTTATCTAACTATTTTGAAGAAGAGAGAACGAACCCCAGAGTCTTAGAGACCCAAATTTGAGAATAGACTCTGCCATTTAATATCTCTATGACTTTGACCAAGCTCCTGAATCCGGAAGCTGTCTCATATCCATCCTCTTGGTTCCTTCATTCCTGGAAGTCATGGGCTACCTCCTCCTGCTGCTCTTTTTCCAAATCTGGAAGGTTCCATTTCCTCTAACATTGCCCCAACTTGTAACACTATCTCTCCTTCTCTGTTTCCACTTACCCCCATTGTTTTTAGTGTATGGATCTTTGTTTCCCCAGCATATTTAAGATGAGGAAAAAATACATATTTCTCCCCTCACAAATAACAAACTGTCTAAATTGAAAATTCTTGAAATTTCTGTTGAATGAGGATGAATCTTTTTATTTGGGCTACATCCATTAAGATACCTAAAAAGACTGTATAAAACATAAGATCTGAAATCTGCAGGACTCTCAAATAAAGGGGTTAAAAAAAGAAAAAAAGAACAAACGAGTTATTTTAAATAGTTCCAAAAGCCTACTAAAAATTATAAATTCCTTAGCTTTTTAAACTATGAAGTACTACATAAAGTTTTTAGTTATTATTGACATGGCTTCTTCCTCCAAAAATTTCTTTAAATAAAATAAAAAACGCTCATTGTAAAAAAAAAATCAAACAATACAGAAGTATCAATCTTTTTTACATAAAAGGAATTATATACATAATGCTTTACTTTAATCTTAATTTTTAACCCAGCAATATATTACTAGCAATGATTCAAAAGTAAGAACAATCCAGTTGCACCCAAATGTTTTTCTAAGACTGCCTTCTTGGTGGTTCTCAAAATGTGATGGCCTTACCAGCAATATCAGCATCACCTGGGAACTTGTTAGAAATGCAAATAAATTCTCAGGCCCCAACCCAGACCTATTAATAAATAGCCCTCCAGACAATTATGAGGCACTGCTATAAAGCAGTGGTTCCCAGGCCTGGTTGCATGTTAGATTCATCTGTGGAGCTCTTTGAAAAATACCAATGCCCAGGCCTCAATTATATCAGGGTTGCTAGGAATGGAGCCCATGCACTAGTAATTTTTAAAAACTCTTCCAGCAATTCTAATGTGTTGCCAAGGTTAAGAACCATTACAAGTAAAAAACCACAGCAGAGGGAGGTTAGGAGTTAGACAGTTTTCTGATTTTTTTTTTTCTCTGAAACAGAAAAGTATGGCAGATCCAACACATCAAAACACTCCTGTTAAACACCTCTCTGACACTACTACACAGTTTCTGGGTATTATAACACCATCTCTTTATTTTCTCCTCAACGTCACCTAATTTATCATGCACTAACTTCACATGCTGGCAGCCTCCTGTTTGTTAAAGCACAGGCTATTTCTGACTGATCAGATTACTGCCATTGCTAAGGGATCGCTCCAAGCGAGTTTTATGCCAAAACTCAAAAATCATATCAAAAGCACATTTCCAAATTCCAAACTCTTTGGTGGTTAAGCCTATCTAGAATTTGCTTCTACTCTAGTTGCCATAGACATTCAGAAACAAATGTTACAAATCCTGAAAGCTTCTCAGGTATGTCACATCAGCTGAACTTCTTAGATTGAGAGTTCAGTAGGTCATGTTTAGTTAAACACGAATAAAATGGAAAGAACAGCAACTGCCATGATTTCAGCTGTGGGTTTTTCTTCTGACAAGCACCATATTGAAATGAGAAGCATCAGATATTACCATCCATTAATCTTCCAGATAAGGGTGGCATTTATGACTATTTAAGAAGAAATTCCAAGTTACCACATGGTTTTGGATGATCATAAAGCACTGAGGTGCTTTTCAATACTCTTCCCTCATAAGTCATCCCCTACCCCTTCCCATTCCTCATCCAAAAGAACTGTTAAGGATCTATCTCCTTTTTAAAACAGTTAGCTTTGTCCAAATTAAATTAGGTCCACAGAGATAGTAATTTTAAAGTAGGATTAGAAATGATGCACATATGGCAAACAACTCTATTATAATTTAGCTTCTACCTCACTGGGATCATGGGAAACACTAGCTTTGTTGCATGAAGCTGAAGGCCTATTTTGCTAGCTATTGGATTCAGCAGACTCTATTTAGTAACTCAGACTTAAAGTTTAAAGATGAGATTAAGTAGAATATAGTAGGATAGGGATTATCAGATTAATTACTGATTTAGACAACTGGATAATTAACTTTTCCAGAGAACTGATTATGTCAGATCCAAGTGGAAATATTATAGGGAATAATATATATTATTGATTCCAAGACACTAAAAACCTTAAGGGAGATGGGAAATCCAAAATAAGAACATTGAATCTTACTGTTGATCAACATTTAATTACTAATATCATACTCTTTCAACTGAGCACAACTAAACTAAAATCAATTATAATTGCCAAATTTTCTTTTAATACCTTAAACATAATCAGCAAAAAGCTCAATTCTCCCTTATGAGACATCAAATTGGTTTGTAAATACACAAACAAAATTATACATCAAGTCTTATGCTAACATAATGGAATGGATGCATTTTTTAATTCAATATACTTTATTGTGCAACTTCCATACATGAGAGTTCTCAATCTTGGCATTACTGACACTGGGGGCCAGATAATTCTTTGTTGTGGGGGTTGTCCAATGCACTATAGGATGTTTAGCTGTATTCCTGGCCTCCGCTCACTAGAAGTTAATAGCATTCACCTTAGTCATGACAACCGAAACTGTCTCCAGACATTACCAAATGTCCCCTGGTTAAGAACCACTGCACTAGGTAAAATGACAAGCACTATGAGAGGCACAAAACTGATTACAACACGGTATCAGCCCTGATTTATTTAAAAAAACTATGATTCTACTTTCACCCTACCTTACATTGAACCAAAAGCAATCAATCAATCATGCTCAAAATTTTAAGTTTCTTGTGGAACTATAGTCATCAAATATTAACATTAGGTGAACCAGAGTAACACAATACAGTAAAAAGTAGAAGACTTAAAATAGAAAATAAATGTAAAAGTATTCCTTTGCAAAATATAGAATCATGTTCCAAAAAAAACAAACAGCATTAAATAATATACATACTAATTTGGGTATGATAGCAAATAGACATTTTCCTATTTAAAAGATTATAATTAGAGCATTTAAAATGTCATAAGGCTAAGTATAGTTTACTCGATGTATTCTAGAACTGATTATTAAATTTATGGATTATTCAAGATTTTTCTTTTCTTTCTTCTTCTCACTGCTTGTTAGTCATTCTACTTCTTTCAAGTACATCCAACTGAGAAAGGTCAAGGTAAATGGAAGGATCCACAATTTAAAGAAGTCAACTTTGCCCTTCTTTAGAAGCACTGCTGATCAAAAAACAATGTGGTACCAAAAGAACACCAAAACAAAACCTGGGTTATACCTTAAAATTTCAATTATCCCCAAACCTGCTATTCAAGTTATAAAGAGTAAGCTGACTACAACACTTTATTCAAAATGATAGATGAGTTGATCATACAATCAACCTGATCACCTGTGCCACTAATAGTGGCAGACAAGAAGCTACACAAGTTTTGAAAAACAAACACAAATGTGGGACATTGTCATTATTATTATTAATATAAGCAGTGCCTACATAGTAGCATCAGATCATTTACTATTATGCTGCCACATCCATATCTCAGAAAAAATTAGAAGTGGAGAGGTGAGGTGAAATAGAGGAGGGAAAGCATTGCATTAAGAGTCAAGAGTTCCAAATTTACATTCTGGCTCTGCAACAAATCATGTGATCTCTGGTAAGAGAATTAAGCTCTCTTGGGCTAAGTTTCTTCATCTATAAAATGAGGAAATGAGACTAAGTACCTTCCAGTGCTAAAGTTATATAACCCAAGCCACCCATTAAAGCCCTAACCTTCATACTTCTCAGGACTGGAGGCGGAACCCAACCCTGTAAAGGTGGAAAGCAGTAAAAATGGCTCTCAACTATTAATAATTCCATGCCAAGCTTCAATGGCTCTAAGGCCAATGTCTAATAAAATCTAAGACCTCAAGAAAGAGGTCTCCTATTTTTATCTCAAAGAGATAAATCATCCTATTTTTTTTTTTATTTCAGAGAAGTAAAGTGCTATGTCCAGATTGAGCCTACAGAAATTTTTAAATCAGAATTCCTAACTCTTGAGACATCCAACAGATTCTGCTTTCTTCTTAAAAGAGAACAACATTGTTTCTAAAGATCAAAATCAATACAAACCAGGCAACCAGGTCACCCTTCAGTGGCCTCTAGTGCCTCTAATCTCTCCTTCACTGTGTGTTATTTTTTTCTGCCATAGATGAACCAATTTGTTGTACATTCTCTGGCACTTTCCCATTTCATAATTTGTAAATGTTTTAGTTACTATTTTAAGTAAAGTATTTAACATAGTACATACAACATAGACTACTCTGTAAATGGGGTACTATTATGATTATCACGCAGGTAGGTTTGTATCTTAAACTAGAGCGTAAGCAGCTAGAAAGCTGGGTCTGTGTCTTCTTATGCTTTTCAGTGCCAAATGTACATCCAAATAAGTCTAAGACACACACACACTTTCCCCAAACCACCTTTTTAAACTCTGATTGGATCATGAAAAACCAACTTATCATAGTTCCTCCAGTACATTGTTTCAAAGTTCACATTGTGCAGAGAAAAAAACACGGAGGAAGCATGCAGAGTTGGTACCTAATACTTTGGTGCTCCCCATCCCTTAATAATATTGTCAACAACACAGAGCAGTACATGCATCTTAACAGAACAGAGTGGGGGAAGGAATGAATGATAAATTCATGGTTCCACTAGACTAGCACAGAGGCAATGATAAAATAAGGTAACTAGATTCACCCTTCCAAATATAAATACATTAATCTTAATAGAAAAGAGGGAGTAAAAGAAATTAGTCTTGTGGTAGGCAAATCAAAAGGCAAAAGTTATTTGTAACCTTTAGGTCCCTTCAACCTTTCTGCTATTTCTCTGAATATAGGGAAGCTATGATTTGATTTACATCATAAATTCAGCAATAGACACAGATTGTCTTTTCTGTGTGAGGAAACAATGCCTGCAGTCACCATGCATTTTCATGTATGCAGCTGTGACCCTGGCCCTTTCAGAACCATAGCATAGCACTTACTACATCAAATATGCATTTTAAAAGCATTTCGATACCTGCTCTGAATTTTGAATTGTAAGTGTTGGTTAGAAGCCAAAAAGAGGTTTTTAAAAAAGCTGGGAGGATTTTAAGTTAAAAAAATGCATAATAGAAATTTATCATGAAGATTCCACACTGAATATTACTATTAAAAAAAGAAAAATTAAACAATAATTGGGAATCATTATATATCCTGTAGTATTGTAAGACAAATGCATTTTGTCCTTTCCACACAAGCTCCCAGAAAAGGAAGATTTGGAGCAAAAACAATTTTAATTTTGACACTTTTGACTAATTTCATTCTTTCTTTGGGTCTATAATACAGATAGGGAGAGTATAAGATTTCTTTGAAAATATAGTTCACATTCCAATGATCCTGCCCCCACACTGAACCTTTCCCAGGATCTCTATTTTGAGAGGCAGGGTTTTAATGCAAAGGTGTCTGCTAATGCCAGAAGTCTGGGACTATTTTAGGTGCAGGCTGGCTGGGGGAAAACATACAAATACTTAGGGATCCAAAATTTCTATTAAGTTACATGCCATGATTGGTGGGGGGGGGGGGGGGACTAGAGACAAGATAAATAGGCTAAGAAGGCAAAAATTACAACATTTTATGGTCTTAAAGACATTTATCAGCAAATTACCATACCAATTTTTAAAATAAACATCTACATTTAGAAGAACTTATAAAGCATTTTCTAGCGGTGACTGCTAACTGGAATTGTACAATATGTGTAGCTTATTTTTTAGGTCTGACTATAAATCCCAGGTGTAAACCCCAGGTGATTAGAACCATAAATTGTGAGCAAAGACTTCCCTGGGTGGGAAAGAGGCAAGAAAAGAGGAAATGGAAACAGAAGGAAACACGCCGTTCGACAGAAAGAATCAACCTGCAGAGACAGATGGCCCTTGGAAAGTATTATTGGCTACACTCCCCCAAATTACTGCCCTAGCTTCTTTCTTATCCTTAGCTCTGCTGGGCTATTTCAGGGGCAGATCTGACACTGATACTCCCTTCTTTCCCATCTTCTTCTTCCTGATTTTTCTATAAAGATGTCCACTCAACCAGTAAAACAAGAATTCACAAGCCCTCAGAAAATTATATGCAAAATTTTAAGTACATTTGCATGTATATTTTCTAGGAGAAGGTCCAAAACTTTTATGAGATTCTCAAAGAAGGTCCTGATCCTCCTCCAAAAAAGGGTTAAGTACCAGTGAATTAAAGTTAAGTATAGCTAAGGTAATTGCCGCAGTTCAGCCTTGTTAAACTCACTCTTTAAAAAAAACTACAAAACTATAAAAACTATTTCCCAAAAAAAAGGTTATATATGATGTATTCTGCCCAGAAGTGGTAGGTCCCTAAGTATTGAGGCTTCTACAACTTCAGCAAAATAAAATATATTAATGTATTCTACTGGCTCCAATCTCTTATGGCAGCTTGATTGTGTAGTACAAATGATTTAATAACGGTGTCATGCTTACTTTATATTAAATAAAACCAAACATCTACATCTCAGGGGATCCCTTTACATAATATAGTAAATTATTGAAATAATCAACTCCCCAAAAAGCAAAATGCTCACTTTGACAACAAAACCATATGACAGTAACTGATGGTCGATTTTTTAAAGTGTTACAGGACTCAAAGCAACCTCATTCAGAAATAGTAAAGGTAATAAGGAATTTCCATAGAAATGAAAAACAATAACAACTACTCTTAATTAAAGACTAAGAGGTTTATTTTCAGGAACTTACAAAAAGCAGTTTACCTTCAGAATAAATGTAAAAGGCAAAAACACTAAAAATTCATTGGACTTGGAAAGCACACAAAAATATTCCAGAACACATAAAATGTAGTATATCCACGCAGTAGAATATTATTCAGCCATAAAAAGGAATGAAATATTGATCATGCTACAACATGGATGAACCTTGAAAACATTATGCTAAGTGGAGGCCAGACACAAAAGGCCACGCGCTATATAATTCCGTTAACATGAACTGTCCAGAAGAGGCAAATCCACAGATATGAAAAGTAGTGTTTTCTAGTGGCTAGGAGTAGGAGGTATTGAGGAATGACTGCTAATGGATATAGGGCTTCTTTTGAGGGTGGTAAAAATGTTCTGGGATTAGATAATGGGGACGGTTAAACAACTTTGTGAATATACTAAAAATCAGTGAATTGTACACTTTAAAAGGGTGAATTTTATGGTATATCTCAATAAAAAAGGCATCAAAAAATATTCCAAACTTAATTCAGCCACATACTATCTTAAATTTAGTTAACCTCTTCTAAATTTTAGAAAAATTCTTACGTATCACGTGAAGCATAAGTATATTGCCACTACAATAATCATAATAACTTGAATTTCCCTTATAAAGAAAAGTTCAAATCAGAATCTCATTTATTCCCTCAAGGTCCCTGGTTAATAGCCTAATTGTGCCCATTTTAAAGATGCAGATGTGGAAGGAAAGAAAGTTGTGTCTTTTTCTAATGTCACTATGAAATACCACGACATTTTTTGTTATTTTAACCATTTGTCCATGACTCCCAAACCTAGTTCCACATCAGAATCCCTTGCAACTTTTTAAAAATATATAGATTCTAGGTACCCATGATGGCTCCCACCCAAGCTTTCTAAATCAGAATCTATAAGAGTGGGACCTCAGAATCTGTAGAGTAAGTGAATTTCCAAAGATTCCTACCATTTCCACCTTCGAAACATATCTCTATCCCCATTGCCACTAGTACATGTGAAGGGAGCAGTACAGTTGGAAAATCACCATTTTGAAATCATCACAGTGAAAACTAGTTAGAAGGTCATGAGCTTAATGAGGAGCAGGATATTTGTATGGTCTCAAAGCATCTTCCGCACAGATTGCTTATTAGTAACAAGAGGAAAATGACAACTATACAGGAGAGAAAGCAGACATCACCTTGACTGTGTGATCAAAATTAAAAGCACCAGTGAGGGGTAAGATGGACATCAGTACCTCCAGATGTGACATCCTGAGAAGGACACATGATCACTTTCATAGTATTCAAAAATGTCAATGTCATGAAAGATAAAGAAAGGAAGGGCAACAGTTCCAGATTTTTTCTTTTTTTTTTTTTTTTGCACGAGGAAAATCAGCTCTGAGCTAACATCCATGCCAATCCTCCTCTTTTTTGCTGAGGAAGACCGGCCCTGAGCTAACATCTATTGCCAATCCTCCTCCTTTTTTTTTTTATCCCCTTTTCTCTCCAAGGCCCCAGTAGATAGCTGAACACCATAGTTGCACATCCCTCCAGTTGCTGTATGTGGGATGCCGCCTCAGCATAGCCGGACGAGCGGTGCACGCCCGGGATCCAAACCCGCGCCTCCAGTAACGGAGCGTGCACACTTAACTGCTAAGCCACGGCACCGGCCCCCCAGATTTTAAAAGACTAAAAAGATATGACAACTAAACGCAACATGTGATCCTAAACTAGATCCTAATCTCTCATAATAAAAAGAGAAAAGGTATAAAAGGACATTATTAAGACAAATGACAAAACTAGAATATGGACTATAGATACAAGTACTGTTTCAATGTTAAATGTTCTCAATTTGATAACTGCACTCTGGTTATATAAGAGAATGTCCTTGTTCTTAGAAAACACATACTACTGAATTTATACAATCTATTCTCAAATGGTTTTTAAAAAATTACATAGAAAGAATGATAAAGCAAATGTGGCAAAGTGTAAAAGAACTGATGAATCTGGGTAAATGAGATATAGGAGTCTTTTGTACTATTCTTGAAACTTTTCTGGAACTTTAAAATTATTTCAAAATAGTAAGGTAAAAAGAAAAACCTTCCATGACTTCTCACTACTCTTTAAATAAAACACAGTCTTCGCCATGGTGTTGCATATTCTAGGCCATGCCTGCCTCTCCTGGGCCTCTATCTAGGCCTCTCCTTCCCTTGAGCACTAAGCTCCAGCCATTCTGCCTCCTGTTAGTTCCTCAAGTGCACCACGCTCTTTCACACAGCAGCATCTGGACACATGCTTTTCCCTAGATCTGAAACACTCTTCCTGCACTCTTTACAAGCCTGAGTCCATCTCATCCTTCAAAATAGATATAAGAGAAAATGCAAAAACAGTTTAATGCTAATAAAAAGCTGGTTACCAAAACTAAAACTGAGGCTACATTTTTTTTTTCCCCTTTTTCTCCCCAAAGCCCCAGTAGATAGTTGTATGTCATAGTTGCACATCCTTCTAGTTGCTGTACGTGGGACGCCGCCTCAGCATGGCCGGCCAAGTGGTGCATCGGTGTGCACCCGGGATCCAAACCCGGGCCCCCAGTAGCGGAGCGTGTGCACCCAACCGTCAAGCCACGGGGCCGGCCCCTTGGGCTACATTTTGATACCCACAACCACAAACTGGTCTTAGTGCACTTTGCGTCAGTATTTATCTTGGGATTGTCTCGTTTTTCTGTTTGATGGCCCTAAGGGATGAATGCATTTGCCTTAAGAGATAAGTGAAAGAATCAATATGAATCACAAAGTAACTCAGCCTTTAGGACACACATGTTTAAGTTCTTCAAATTATCTCTCCACCCAAATAAACTACATAATGCTGCACTAATACACAGAGAGAGCACACAACTTTAATCTACTTGGGGTATAACCATCCACCACTATGGGACTAATCATCCATTTCAGAGCACACCATCTGGCAAAAACATTTAATATTCCCTTATTTCAGAAAGTACAGCTTGATGTTGATCAGACCAAACCTTTTCACAAATAAAATTCTTAACATTTGATATTTGTGCATGTCAGCCACTGTCTGGCACATCGGAATGATGCATGAATTCTGGAACAAGCAGTTACTGCTCATGAATTCACAGCTATTTCCTCACTTCAGCTGAGAGAAGAGAAATTTTTAAAAGACTGCCATAATATGAATATGCAGAGGAAAAATTAAAAGCAAAAGCACATGATACAATTTCAGGAGGAAAATGGCATATTACAAAGTAAATGAGAAAATGAGCCTCTAATAATTTATCAATCATAAAAGTTTAGTTTAGTTATTCTCCCTTGCAACCAAAATACCACCCAAATATCAGTTCTCTGCCACACTTCCTGTATGGTCAATATTAGAGAATGTTTAAATCACTTAGTTAAACATAAGTGTGTTACAGAAAAGTGGAGTTCAAGCTAACCAAAAGAAAATTCAGACCAAACAAAAGGGGAAGGGGAAAAACAAGCCTTCACTAAAAGATATCTTAGTAATGGCAAAAAAATAATAATAATAATTAGTATAACAATTGTTCCCAGGTAGAAAAGGGCTTCTAAAGTTTTGGAAAACAGTTAAATGCCTGAACTAGAGGTCACAGATTTGTTGCCCTTGGATTGCATCCTGTGAGCAGATGTGTTTTGTCTGCCTACCCCGTATTTTAAAAAATCTGTTTTCCAACATTTAGTAGTCAAGAGATTTTACATAAAATACTATTAATATTGAAAGATATGGAGGTCTGGCAACAACGAACCCACATGAACCCAATGAACCCACATAAAATGACCACATATTCTATTTTACTATAATTCAAATTAACCAGCTATTAGGACAAAAAGAAGTGAGAAATAAACTCCAATTGTATGCTAGCAGAGTCCTCAATACCATAAAACACAGATTAGTTTCATGCCCAGAAAGCTTACAATTATTTGTCATACTATTTCCATTTTAATTGAATCCTACAGCATAAGCAGGGAACACCTCTCAGTGGAGTTCTAAGCTTCTCATATCCTTTTTACGCTTTCACACACAGCTCATCAGTTGCCTCTCCAAGGCTGGATGATATTGCTAACCAACATGTGGCAAAAAGGGCTCTAAAACAGCATGACAATTTTCTGCTTGACTCAGGTAATCATAGCTCTCTTGAGGGGAATTTGCTCTTGAGGCTCACCTCTCCTCTGTTTCTCCTCTGTTTCTGTAAGTTCCCCTGGAGGAACTTAAGGTTCTTATACACTCGATTACACTCTACTGATTTATAGTGCCAAACAGCCATTCACATAAGGGCCCTCCATAAACATTACTGGATTATGCCAATTCAGGTGATTGATTCTGGACCTCTTAATGTGCCACCAATCTAAAGACAAACCTTCTATAGCCAATAAGATTTCAGCTCCTCAAACTAGGCTCCCTATCCAAACCTCGCACGTATTGTCTTTTGAAAACACAACGGCAGTTAGAAGAACCAACTAAAGGAGAAAATTAATTATAAATAGGAAAACAGGTGAAATATTACAGATGACTGAGGTCCAGCACTCACACACAGTGAGGAATCGGTATGAAAATGAGAGCAACTCTAATTCTCCTGCATGATAGAAAATTTCCTCTTACCATCATCTAAACCAATGCTTCCTAAACTTTAAGGTGCCTAAGAATTACTCGTAAAATCTTACTGGAATGCAGGCTCTGATTCAGGTAGTCCAAGATTCTGCATTTCTAACAAGCTCCCAGGTACTGCTACTGCTGCTCGTAGCTCTGCTACTTCCTAGTGTGGTGGGGAAACAGCAGCATCACCTGGGAGCTTGTTAGACAAGAATCTTGTGCCCACCCTAGACCTAAGGAAAGAGAAGCTGCCATTCAACAAGGTCCCAGGTGATTAGTATGCACATTAGAGAGCAGCTGACTTACCATCTTGTACTCACTGTGAATCAGAATCGCCTGGGACCTTTTTAAAACTACAAATGCCTAGGCCTCACAGCAGAGATTCTGACTCAGTCGGTCTGGGGTATTTGATTTTTCTGCTTGTTTTTAAGCACATCCAGGTGGTTCTAATGAGCAGCCAGTGTTGAGAACCATTGAATTAATACCGTACTGGGTGGAGGACAATACGGAGCGACTGCTAATGCGTGAGGAATTTCTTTTAGGGATGGTGAAAATGTCCCAAAATTATTATGGTGATGGTTGCACAATTCTGTAAATATACTAAAAACTATGGGAGGGCCAGCCCCGTGGCTTAGCGGTTAAGTGCATGCGCTCCACTGCTGGCGGTCCGGGTTCGGATCCCGGGTGCGCACCGACGCACCGCTTCTCCGGCCATGCTGAGGCTGTGTCCCACATACAGCAACTAGAAGAATGTGCAGCTATGACATACAACTATCTACTGGGGCTTTGGGGGGAAAAAAATAAAGAAAAAAATAAATAAATAAATAAAAACTATGGGAATTGTATATTTTAATGGGTCAATCATCGTATGGTATGTGAATTACATGTCAATAAAACTGTTATATAAAAATTAAAAACATCAATGGCTTTTCTATTTTAAAATAAATAAATAGCCCACACTGAACAACAATGAAATGGCATTATTTTCTATCCTGGACCTCTGGCCCAAGAGTTTGAACTTCTTTTAAAAACGAGAAAAAATGCAGATGTTTATATGACTCATCTAGAAATATTAAGATCTGCTCATCTACTCCTTAGGTTCAGTTGTGGTCAAGGTAATGGAAGAAAGAGAAACCTGAAATGAAAACCTTGTATCTCAAAGGGCATCATTATGTTAAAAAAAGAAAAGCATATATATCAATTTAGAAAAGTTTACTTTGCATGCCCCAACTTCCCACAGTATTTCCAAATAAATAATTTTCCTTTTGCTTCCCCTACTTAAAGATAAACTAATGAGTTAACTAATAAGTTAACAAGGAATTAACTAATCCATTGTACTATATTCTTCCAACTTTTCTGTATGTTTGAAGACATTCAAAAAAACATGTTAAGAAAAATATATATAAAATGCACATCTGACCTTGTTCAAAAAAATTGGCATAAGAAACTCTTGAAAATGTACTCATAAAAATAAAAGAGATCATAAATAGCACTAAAATTTCAGGAAAGGTCATTCTAATATATGAGACACTGTTTACTTACTCTCAAAAAGAAAGCACTAAAAATATATGTAAGTAAGAGGTACCACTCTGTATTTTGGAAAGACTCTCTCACAGTTTCTGATAGCTGTGGTGTCAAATGCTCAAAACTGCAGGTGCTCTATGCTCAAGCCAATGATGGTTCACAAGTATCTGATTTACTTTCCCTGTTGGATCGCCATAGCCTATGTAAGCCATTTTCCCCTGTGAACCTGTGCCCTTGTTTCTGCTCCCATGTTCTCATTCGTTTGAAACAGGCACATTCTGGATGCATCACTGAACAGAGTTCCTAGGACAATATACATTGGTTACATGGCACCTTCTGAGGTCCTCTGCTCACTAAGTGGGAGCTCCTCTCTTAAGAAATGGCTTTCTGGGGACCTGAAGGCAATAGTTAAGGTCACCTTCACGAGTATGGTGCCCTCCCTTGTCCACAACTCTCCCACATAAAATCCAATGCATTTTACTATAATTGTTGCTGGGTATATTTTCTTTTTAAAATAATTCTCCCATGTTACATTCTATAGATGACAAAGAAAAGGCAAATCAATGTTCCTACCTACCAACCTTGCCCTGGATAACAAGCCTTGGATAGTGTCTTATTACTCTTTATAGTGAGGAAGTCCACCCTCCTGCCTAACCTAAACCCTTCTCTGCTTTAAGTACATTTGCTCAATGAACTCTTCAGTTTTCACAGTATTGGAAAGATGGTTATATATCCCAGAGCAAAAAGAATGACCTAAATTTTGGGTAACAGATTCCAATTCCAAGGAACCATCCCTGAAACCCACATTGGTGATACTCAGCATGTTGTCAACTCTATCTCAATCCTCGGAATCTTTGAAATACTAACTTCCTGAGAGGTCAAGACCCAAAATCACTGTTGAATTAAATAACTAATTCTTAACAGATTCGCATGTCTCCCTTCATAACTTAGTCAACAATTCACACAAAAAACTTTCTTAAAAAAAGGAGAAAAGGCTTACCTAATAGTATATACATCCTGAATATTCTTCTCTCCACCCTGTCCTTCCTTAACAGCTTGCATTTGTAATAATTTCATAGCGGCTTTTATCAAGCCATGTGTATTCCTGTAAAGAAATATAACAACATGTTAAATGTTATAGACATAAAGTAAATATTCTAATCAGGTGCTTAATCCTGCCATTTTTAAATAATTGAACACTTGCCACCCACATTGAACAGTAGCCACCTACATGCACCCAGCTCGTTCTACAGTGCAGCCAAGAAGAGGCCTACAAGCAGACAGCTCCCATCCAACACATTTAAAGGAAGAGAAGTAGAGCTGAAGAATCAAACCACCAACCTTTCAGTCACCTCCCTACACACACTTGGAGGAAAATCAATCAGAAAGAAACAAACATTAGTCCACATAATTGCAGGCAGTGGCCACATCAGTTCCCCATACTGAATAATCAAGTCCTTCATTTATAAATATTAGCAGACCATGAATAATAACCACACATATGAAATGGATCAGCCATTCAAGAGTGGGCCAGGGGACCAATCAAAACAAATAACCCTCATTAAAACAAAGTTAATGGGAGTGGAGAATAGAATTTTAAATTTTTTCCTTATTCTAAGAGGTAGGAGGATAACATATCAAAAAGAAGAATAGCTTGCTCTTTTCATTTTTTTCCCTAGTTACTAATTTTTTTAATTGTAATGGGATTTTTTTCCACCTTTATTGAGGGAAAATTGACAAATACAGTTGCAATATATTTAAAGTGTACAACATGAATATGTATATATTGTGAAATGATTGATATAACCAAGTTAATTAATACATCCATGACCTCACATGGTTACTTTTTTTTCATTGCAATAGCCAAGAGAGGACTATGGTGATGCCAGTGAGGACTCTTAAGTCCTTCCTCTAGCCCTGCCCCCTACCCAATAGTCGGGCAGGAAGAGGACAGGGGAAGAAACAGCTGGAGGAGAGCAAAGGAGCCATCAGTGGTCCCTCCTCCACTGCAGGTTCCCAGTCAACTCACATTCTCCCAATTTATGACAATACCTGTTTCTAGTTCTTTATTGATTTTATATTTTAATTTAATCCTTTTGGAATATATTTGGGCATACAGTTAAATAATTGTCCTGGTATCATTTATTGAATGATGGTTTTTTGTTTTTTTTTTGTGGTGAGAATGCTGAAGATCTACTCTCAGCACTTTTCATGTATACAATACAGTATTGTTACCTATAGTCGCCATGCTGTACATTAGATTCTCAGAACTTATTCATCTTATAACTGGAAGTTTGTATTCTTTGACCAACCTCTCTTCATTTCCTCCACCCCACCAGGCCCTGGCAAAAACCACCATTCTACTCTCAGTTTCTATGAGTTTGACTTTTTTTTTTTTTTTGGATTCCACATATAAGTGATTCGATACAGTGTTCTTCTCTGTCTGGCGTATTTCACTTAGCAAAATGCCCTCCAGGTTCATCCATGTTGTCACAAACTAGCTTTTTTTTTTTTATTTTTTTTGTGTGTGTTTGAGGAAGATCCACCCTGAGCTAATATCTGATGCCAATCCTCCTCTTTTTGCCAAGGAAGATTGGCCCTGAGCTAACATCCGTGCCCATCTTCCTCTACTTTATATGGGACGCCACTACAGCGTGGCTTGACAAGCAGTGCGTCGGTGCGTGCCCAGGATAGGAACCTGCCAACCCCGGGCTGCTGAAGTGGAGCACAGGCACTTAACCGCTATGCCACGGGGCCAGCCCCACAAACTAGCCTTTTTAAATAAAGATCTCCCTGGGAACTAGAAAGAAATCTTAGAAGTAAAAAAAAATATTTGAAATGAATGAAAATAAATAAAATAAATGAAAAATAATTATTTTTTCGTCATGGTTGTTAACATTTAGGAGCACCTATTGTAAGCTAAGGGCTTAACATGTATTATGTTATTTACTATACAGAATATTGTAGGTTACAAATCACTGTTAACTTTATTTTGGGGCTAGGACAAGACTTGGACTCAATTTATTAGTATCATTTGGTACAATTATGTGAGGTGTTATTGAGTGCACTCTTTTATGGCATTTAAAGTTTTCCGTGAAAGAAACTGAAGAAGACACAAAGAAATGGAAAGATATTCCATGCTCTTGGATTGGAAGAATTAACATAGTGAAGATGTCCATACTTCCTAAAGCCATCTATAGATTCAATGCAATCCCTATCAAAGTTCCAACAACATTTTTCACAGAAATAGAACAAAGAATCCTAAAATTTATTTGGAACAACAAAAGACCCCAAATAAGTAAAGGAATCCTGAGAAAAAAGAACAAAGCTGGAGGTATCACACTCCCTGATTTCAAATATACTACAAAGCTATAGTAACCAAAACAGCATGGTACTGGCACAAAAACAGACACACAGATCAATGGAATAGAATCGAAAGCCCAGAAATAAACCCACACATCTATGGACAGCTAATCTTTGACAAAGGAGCCAAGAACATACAATGGAGAAAAGAAAGTCTCTTCAACAAATGGTGTTGGGAAAACTGGACAGCCACATGCAAAAAAATGAAAGTGGACCCTTACCTTACACCATACACAAAAATTAACTCCAAATGGATTAAAGACTTGAATGTAAGACCTGAAACTGTGAAACTTCTAGAAGAAAACATAGGCAGTACACTCTTCGACATCGGTCTTAGCAATATATTTTCAAGCACCATGTCTGACCGGGCAAGAGAAACAATAGAAAAAATAAACAAATGGGACTACATCAAACTAAAAAGCTTCTGCACAGCAAAGGAAACCATCAACAAAACGAAAAGACAACCTAACAATTGGGAGAAGATATTTGCAAACCATACATCTGATAAGGGCTTAATCTCCAAAATATACAAAGAACTGATGCATCTCAACAACAAAAAAACTAACAACCCAATTAAAAAATGGGCAAAAGACCTGAACAGACATTTCTCCAAAGAAGATATACAGATGGCCAACAGACACATGAAAAGATGTTCAAGATCACTAACTACCAGGGAAATGCAAATCAAAACTACAATGAGATATCACCTCACGCCTGTCAGAATGGCTATAATTAACAAGACAGGAAACAACATGTGTTGGAGAGGATGTGGAGAGAAGGGAACTCTCATACGCTGCTGGTAGGAGTGCAAACTGGTGCAGCCACTATGGAAAACAGTATGGAGATTCCTCAAAAAATCAAGGATAGAACTACCATATGATACAGCTATTCCACTGCTGGGTATTTATCCAAAGAACTTGAAAACACCAATGCGTAAAGATACATGCACCCCTGTGTTCATTGCAGCGTTATTCACAATAGCCAAGACTTGGAAGCAACCTAAGTGCCCATCAAGGGACGAATGGCTAAAGAAGATGTGGTATATATACACAATGGAATACTACTCAGCCATAAGAAACGATGAAATCCAGCCATTTGTGACAACATGGATGGACATTGAGGGTATTATGCAAAGTGAAATAAGTCAGAGGGAGAAGGTCAAATACCGTATGATTTCCTTCATTAAGTAGTAGATAACAACAACAATAAACAAACACATAGAGACAGAGATTGGATTGGTGGTTACCAGAGGGGAAGGCGGGAGGGAGGAGGGCGAAAGGGATAATTCGGCACAGGTGTGTGGTGATGGGTTGTAATTAGTATTTGGGTGGTGAACATGATATAATCTACACAGAAATAGAAGTATAATGATGTACACCTGAAATTTATACAATGTTATAAACCAATGTTACTGCAATAAACAAAAAATTAAAAAAATAAAAAATAAATAAAGTTTTCCGACTGACAAGACATTTCGCCACGCTGTCCAACATGGTAGCCAATAGCCATATGTGGCTACTGAGCACTTACAATGTGGCTAATCCAAGTTGAGATGTGCTGTAAGAATAAAATACACACTGGATTCATAAGACTTAGGACACAAAAAAGAATGTAAAACAACACCTATAATTTTTTATATTGGTTACATGTTGAAATAATATTTTTGATATATGGGGTTACATAAAATACATTATTAAAATTAATTTCATCTGTTTCTTTTTACTTTTTAATGTGGCTACTAGAAAATTTTGAATTACGTATGTGGCTTACATTATATTTCTGTTTCACAGCACTGCTGGAGACACTCATATGGTTTAGTTCCTAAGCAGATTCTTGGGTGAGCATTGAGGTTTCCCTTACAGTTGAAGCATTTTCCACAATCTTTACAACAGTATGTTTTCTCTTTCATATGGATCTTCTTATGACCATGCAATGTAGACTTAGGAATGAATCTTTTGTGACAGATATCACACGTTTGTTTTTTCTCCTGTGTGGATCCTCTGGTGAACACAGAGGTCTCAACACTGCATGAAGCCGTTCCTCTAAGATTCTCTCTCCTGTGTGTGTTCTATGACAGATGTTAAACTGAGATTTACCTTTTCTCACATACCCTACATTGGTATTGTGTCAACTCCATGGTACTTTATTTTGACCAACAATATGGTCAATCTCATTGTGACTCCATAAAAACTAAAAAGGAAATTTTTAAAAAATTGGAACGAGGGCCGGCCCCATGGCTTAGCGGTTAAGTACGCGCACTCCGCTGCTGGCCGCCCGGGTTCAGATCCTGGTCGCGCACCAACGCACCGCTTCTCCGGCCATGCTGAGGCCGTGTCCCACATACAGCAACTAGAAGGATGTGCAGCTATGACGTGCAACTATCTACTGGGGCTTTGGGGGAAAAATAAATAAATAAATAAATAAAATTAAAAAATTGGAACGAACTGTAGTTGTCTTAAGAAGATCTGATTGCACGGCATCTCCTTGAGCACTCCTTGGGAATAGAGGTATTATTGCCTTGTTTTCTTCCCCTGGGACTGCTCAGATTCTTCTGAGAACCTTCTCTATCGACACTGAGTTTCTAGAATCCTCTTTCTCTACAGCCTAGTAAGAAAATATCTCAACATCCAAACTTTTAGAATAAATTCCTTCTTTGTAACTCTTCACATCATTCACGTTTACAGAATTAGAACCATTCTGTAGCTGAGGATCCTGGGCTTTAAGGAATGCTATCTTCCAGTACATCCTCCAGCTCTTCACAACTCTTCACACTTTCCTTTACCAAGACCTGGCGATCTTTCAACATGGAAATCATAACTGTTCTATAACCAATTTATTAAGAACGTACTCCTAGGTGTAAATGTCTGGCCTCAGTCACAGAGGGCAGAGCTTACAGAGGCTCCTCAGAGCTTCAGTGCGACCTTGCTCCTCCAAATATATAAATTCACTAAGGCTAACTCACCAGGCCTCAGGGTTGAAGGCTTGCTTTTTGAACGCTAGTTTCTCAAGATGATACAAACCCCTAAGGCTCTGACCCAGACCTGTGCTTACATGTTAAACAAGACCACGAAATCTCAGGTCTGTAGCTATATTTAGCAGATAAATTCTCATCATCATTGAATGAGCAGTTCCCAGATTCCAGTATCTAACTCAGACCTATCATAAGGGGTCTCCTCTGGTTTGCCTTGGTGAGAGGGTCAGTCGATTACATATTCAGAAGCCTCCTTGTCTTCTAGCCTTCAGTGTTTATGCAACTGGAAATCAGCTCTAACGTCTGATTTAAGCTAAAATGACTCCATTTATATACAGCTGAGAAAGTCCAGGACTCACCTACTAACCACATAAGGCCACTCCCTGGGCCTAATGATTAGTTTAAATGGTACTCATTTTAGATGATCAGTATTGATTGAATTTCTGACTAAACTTCTTTCAAGAAATATGGATTCATTAAATAATCCTTTTTTGCTCACGAAACTATATTGGTTTTCCATATCTAATGATTTATTTGTCATATGACTAGAGTTTTAGAGGACAGATAACAGACCTATGATTTTTAACTGATTTGGGTCACCTACCCCTTTATGAAAGTAGTAGAATCCCAGAGAAAAGAACATACATCATATTTGCATTGAATTCCAGTAAGTTCACAGAACCACTGAGGCTAATACATGATCTCCAGTTTTTTAACCTTTAAATTAGGTCTTGCTTGATCGAGATTTTACTGTGTGGAAAACTGAGTCTGTACTATATTTTAAGCAAGAGTGTAGCACGAATAGATAATTTTTGAAAGATGATAGCGTTAATCCAATCACATATAGATCCATGCAAATAGTAACATTTGCCATAAATTCAACTGAATAATTATTTAAATTATTTAAATATTTCAAGTGGGTTGAGAGATGGTTTCAGATTAATTTTTATTTAAATCCTTGCTTTAATTCTAATTAGCTAGGGAACGTTGGGCAAATCACTTAATGCCTGGGAGCCTCGACATCCTCATCTGTACAATCTAGAATCATGATAACAAGCCCAGCTCCCCTGTTGTTTTAAAGAATAAATAAGAATGTGTCATAAAGTACCTATTTTTTCAAAAAGTTGTGATAATCTAATATGTGTAACTGTACTATAAAGATTATAATGTTTTTTCACTCTTTACAAATGAGGCTACGTAAATACAAGTCAGAGTTAATAAATGATGAAGTCTCAAATGTACCTAAAACTAACTATACACTCACCCTAACTCCTAGTATTTTCCACCTCTCCTCACAAAACTCTTTTTCTTGTTTTCAAGCCATTGTTATTTTGCATCTGAGATCTGCTTTGACAAAATTAAAAATCTGTATTGAATTCTGTATGACTGCAGAAAGATGTTATAATAGTTTGAATAGTGCTGAAAATCAGAATCACAAATTAGAAGAAAACATAACTACTGGATGCAATAGTCAAAGACAGGGTAGAAGAAAACTTCATTGGACTTAAGTCTTCAAATTGAAAGGGCTACAAAGTGCTAGGCAAGATACCTAAAAAAATTAACAGCAGCCATTTCTCAAATCTAAAGATAAAAAGAAAATTCTACGAAAGAGAAAATCCTGGGGCCGGCCCGGTGGTGTAGCAGTTAAGTTCACGTGCTCTGTGTGGGCAGCCTGGGGTTCGCCAGTTCAGATCATGGGTGTGGACCTACGCACCGCTCATCAAGTCATGCTGAGGCGGTGTCCCACATAGAGCAACTGGAAGGATGTACAACTATGACATACAACTATCTACTGGGGCTTTGGGGAGAAAAAAGGAAAAAAAGAGGAAGACTGGCAACAGATGTTAGCTCAGGGCCAATCTTCCCCAAAAAAAAAGGAAAAAGAGGGCCAGTCCCGTGGCTTAGCGGTTAAGTGTTCGCGCTCCACTGCCAGCGGCCCAGGTTCGGATCCTGGGTGAGCACCGACACACCGCTTCTCCCGCCACGCTGAGGCCGCGTCCCACATACAGCAACTAGAAGGATGTGCAACTACGACATACAACTATGTACTGGGGCTTTGGGGGGGAAAAAAAGTAAATGTTAAAAATATATATATATATATAAAAAAAAAGAAAAAAGAAAAAAAGAAAATCCTCTTAGATTTTGCAAAATAAAATCTATAAAATAAAGACCATTAGACTGACATCATTTCTAATTTGGCATTAGAATTCTCATTTGTAACACTGAATGAAACAGTGTATATGGAATTATGAGGGAAAGGTTTATACAACTTAATAAATCTAAACCCCACCCAAAAACCTGAGATGAATGTATGAAGACAAAAGAAATATTTTCAGACGTAATGCTCTGAAAATTTTTCTTAAAGAAGTTCTTCAGTTAAAAGATAATGCATGATGATTGCACAATTTTGTAAATATACTAAAAACCACTGAGTTGTATACTTGAAAAGGGTGATTTTATAATATGTGAATTATATCTCAATAAAGCTATTAATTTTTTTAAGATAAAGCATAAAAAAGAATTGAAGAAATAGGAAGATACAGGCTACAAAGAACTTTGGTCAGAATGCATACCAGAAGAACTTACAATCAAGTCTCTGGTATTTTTCAAATGTGGCTATAAAGATTAAAGAGAGGATTGGGGGGGCCGGGAATGTGAAAAAGAACCAAAAAAAAAGACAGTCTGTAACTAAAGTTCCAGACAGTTTTAGCAAAGTTAGTCAGGAGGGTTTTCAGGGGAGAGAAAACATAAAGTTAATATAAGAAATAGTCTGAGATGAAATATTTACAACATATATGATGGAAAAAGGATTTAATAGCCATAAAACAAGAAAAGCAACAAAATAACGCAAATCATATAATAGAAAAATGAGCAGAGAATATAGATAAGCAAATCACAGAAGAATAAGATTCATAATAACAAGTGTTGATGAGTGAATGGGGAAATAAGCACTTTCATGTCGAACATACACTGGTTGAGCCTTCATGGAGAGCAATTTGGCAGTATCCACAAAATTTTTAAATGCTCATGCCCTTTTTCCCATAAATTTCGCTTCTAAGAGCCCATCCTATAGAAATACCCTTACATAATCCCAAAAGAAAATATTACACTATTTGTTATCTTAAAAAAAAATGGAAGAAAAAAATACATTTATCCATAGAGAAATAGTTAAAATATGATACATCCATATCGTAGAATACTCGGCAGCCATTAACAAGGATGTAAACAGATCTATGGAAAGATGTCCAACACATATTAAGTGGAAAAAAGCAAGCTTTAGAACAATATACAGGGGCCGGCCCGGTGGCGCAAGCGGTTAAGTGCGCGCGCTCCGCTGCGGCGGCCCGGGGTTCGCTGGTTCGGATCCCGGGCGCGCACCGACGCACTGCTTGGTAAGCCATGCTGTGGCGGCGTCCCATATAAAGTGGAGGAAGATGGGCACCGATGTTAGCCCAGGGCCGTCTTCCTCAGCAAAAAAAAAAAAAAAAAAAAAAAGAGGAGGATTGGTGGATGTTAGCTCAGGGCTGATCTCCTCACAAAAAAAAAAAAAAGAACAATATACATACGAATAGAGCATCCGATTTTAAAACACTTGGAATGTATCTGTTCATAAATACTTTTTTATAGATCTAGAAATGGGGCTCCAGTTTCACTGGAATTAGCCGGTCCCTGACTCCATGTGCCTGGATCTGATTTCAGATCACCCTAGCTTTCTCTACATTCCCGAGGGAACCAAGACCAAGATTAGGAGGAACCTCTGTGAGTTTGTACAGTCCTGAGCCTTTCCAGCACTGCCACTTCGTAGTTTTCCTCCAGGTCCCAATAAGAAAGTGAATTTTTAAGAAAGAAGAAAAGAAAGAGAACATAATAAAAAGTTTTACCACTTTCTACTTTCATTATCTACAAGTGCCATTGTTTGAGTTTTCAAAAAAGTATGCACTACTTTTATGTTATTAGTGAAAAAAGGAAAAAAAAAAGGTTTATAATCTCGAGGTGAGGAAGGAGTCTCTGAACACAAATAGAGGATTAAACCTGATTTCCTAGATAGAGAGTATGAGCAGAAATTTAAAATAAACAATGAAATAACCAGTGTCTTTTATTTAGAACCTGTCTTCAGCCACAGTTTAGCACAGACACAAAAACATGTTAATTTGAGAAAGAAGACATCTGAGGAACATTTTTGGGAACTGGAATTAGCCCTTTGACAAGCAGGCTGTCTCTGTCTGAGGTACACAGATACACAGAAGAGTTATTTAACAAATCAAAGAAAAGACTTTAATCAGGGCAGAAAAGATCTGATTAGACATTATGACTTATTCACAGTACAATATGTTCAGGGGATATCATTCCCAAAAATGGCATATCCAGCTGCCTACTAGATATTCCCACCTTGATGTCTGAATTGTGCATCAAATATGACATGTTCAAAACCAAACTTAGGCTCTTCCCACACACCTGGTCTTCTAATGTTCCCTATCTACCTGTTAGGCAAGCCAGAAATCAAGGAGTCACCTTTGACATACCCCTTTCAGTCATCCTCATATTCAATCCACCTCAAATGCTTCACCCCCTAAGTATCTCACAAATCCATTTATTTCCCTCCATTTCTAGTGCCAGCAACCAACTTCCCTCCCCTGAACTCCTCCAGCAACAGCCACCTAAACTCATCTCCCTGTATCCACTCTATCTACCTACCCCAAACCCAACACTTAATGTTATTGCAGCCAGAGTAGGAATTTTTGAGACCACTGCTACTCACTAGATGAGACACTTCAATAGATTCCCTTTGCACTTGGCATGAAGACCCCAATCCTCAAGATTAGCCATCATGGCCTGCATTGTGTGGCCCCTACCTACCTTCCCAGCTTCATCTCAAACCATTCTCTCCTTGTTCTTGGCATTCTTTCAGGCCTTCTTACTAGCCATCTTCCCTCCCACTAGAGGGACTTGGCACACGCTATTTCCTGTAACTGGAAAGTTCGACCCTATCCTATTTGCCTAGGTAAGTTCTACTCATTCCTCAGTATCATCTTAGGCGTTACTTCATCAGGAAAGCCTTCCTTGACCTCCATGATGAGGTCAAACCCCCAGATTAAAGGCATTCCCAGCACAGTGGACTTTGCCTGAACGTAGTTTAATACATAATTGTGCAACTATGATTATGGCAATCTCTCCCTCTAAACCAAAAGCATCATGAGTGCAATGTGTGCTTTCTTCACCATGATATCACAGCACCTAGCACAGGTATAAGGAGATATTCAAGAAATATGTTTAATTAATAGATGGATAGATGGATAGAAGACAGCTGTCTTTGTCTTGCTTGGCCCCAGAGGTGACCTCTGAAGGTAATTTCTAGTTCTATAATTACATGATTTTAAATATGCACATATTTAAAATATCTGATATCTTTATTATTGAAATTTGATATTTATTTTATTACTAAATAAACTAATATGAATGGTATTACTAGTTGTGGTTACAGGCCTCATTTCGGAGATTGTACATTTAGGAACTGAGGGAATTGTAAACACTGGGAAGATAAAATTAATATAATACCCTTTATATTATCAAGCAAGGAAATAACCCTGTTGGGGGAAGCGAGGCAGGTGTTTTTTGTTGGAGCTTTTTTTTTTTAATACATCTTAATCCATGTAGTTACATTAAAACCAACTTAGGACTCCTGATAGAATAAGTAAAGTAAAAGATGAATATTCAGCATGGTAAATAGAGATTTAACTACTGTGTTGAAGACTGCCCACCATGCAGCTAAATTCACCACACCGCAAATTAACTCCTAAGAGAGTTTTAGGAATATTAGATGTTTCCTGTGACTTAAGATCAGAGCATCTGCAAGAAATCCCCTTTGGAAGATGCTATTTTCTTTCACTCCCCTCCCTCTGAATTCATTTGTTATATATGAAAATCATTAAATAGCAATAAGACTTTTGAAACTTTACTTAAATTTCTCTCTCTCTCTAGCTGCTTGTAAAAAGTGGGTCCAAAACAGACTCAAAAATAGTGAAAAGATAATAAAGTCTCAAAAAATGATTTAAAAAAAAGAAGGAAGACTGAAAGACATCAATTACATTTAAATCCATGAACTCATTATAATTCTTTACAAAATAAAATCTAATTGGTCAACACTGAAGGATGCTAAAAAAAAAAAAGAGAAAAACCTGATTTTTTTTTTTAAGATTTTTATTTATTTATTTTCCCCCCAAAGCCCCAGTAGATAATTGCATGTCACAGCTGGACATCCTTCTAGCTGCTGTATGTGGGGCGTGGCCTCAGCATGGCCAGAGAAGCGGTGCGTCGGTGCGCGCCGGGGATCCGAACCAGGGCCGCCAACAGCAGAGCGCGCGCACTTAACCGCTAAGCCAAGGGGCCGGCCCTGATTATTTTTAAGTTTAGTAAATAAAAAGAAAGAATCAGGTATACATCTTGCCTTTCTTATACAAACTATACTACTGGGTAACCAAACAGTAGATATAGGGAAGGTTCTCTTTATAGCAGTATTTCAGGTTAACAAGTGAAGAAAAAATGATAGAATTAGAATGTCACCAGTTTGAAACTCCTAATGAATTAATGGATCCACCCACTGAGCATCAACAGCTAACATCACCAAAAAACAAAACAATCAGATATTATGTCCCTCCTATGGAAGAACACATTACCACCTATGAAGAAATCTCTCCCCCGACACCCACGCCCAAGAACAACAAAAATTGAACCTAAATCTCATCAAATATCAGAAAAAACTTTCAATTTATATGAAATACAGAGAAATAAGTTAAAGCACACCATGGAGATGCAATCAGCAAAATCCACATTGTGGGAATCACAGCAACCAAGTTTCTTCAACAAACTGTAAGATAGAGAGAAAGAGAGAGACAGAGAGAGAGACAGATAGATGTGAGGGGGAGATCCTATAGATTAAAGGAGATGTAAAAGACCTAACAATCACTTCTTCTTTGGATGATCATTCAAATTATTAAAAAAAAAAAAAAAATTATGAGGCCATGAGAAATCTGAACACTGACTGGACATTTAAAAAAATGATACACACACACACACACACACACACACGTATATCCAGGTGTAATAACGACATTACTCTTGGGCTTTTTAAAGAGGTATATACTTAAATATCTACAGAAGAAATTACACAATGTCTGGGATTTGCTCCAAAAGAATATGGGCAGGATGGAAGTGGACAGGTTTATGGACGGAGCAGCACTGGCCCTGGATTAACAGTTGTCGGGCTGAGTGACAGGAATATGAGGGTTCATAACACTATTCTACTTACTTTTAGAATTCTCCATAAAAAGTTTTAAAAGTCATACGAAGAGGTGCTCTTTGTAACACCTATTTTTTCCAAAATTATCTTGGTTATTTTTTTGTGTCACACTCCAAGCTAGTTTCCTTCCTTTACCTCCCTTCCCCTGGCAACCAAGGCAGAGGTTGCTTCTATCATTACTGCTATTTGGAGAGAGAATTTATAGTTTCAAAAAAATATCCCCGAGGATGATGATGATGAGGATGATGATGATGATAATGACGATGACAATGATGATGATGATAGAAAACGTGGTGGCATCTTGCCATCACAGTTAAACAATTATGTTACCTTTGACATTAACTCTCCAACTACTCAATCTCTCCTCCCTCTATCCCTGTCAGAGCAACACAGATCTAACATCAGTCACTTATACTTAAGCACAATTGTGTTTCAAAGCTAGAGCTGAGCTGAGAGGCTGAGAGATACCTATTTCCAAAGTCATGGCTTTCCCCCAAGTACAATCTCAGTGCAGAAGATTCTTTAGGAATAGTGTCCCAGTCTCCTCTGTTTTGGGAATTACCATTCATATGGTTACCCTATAAGGGATCCTAGCATACATACACTCACACAATGAAGACACAGCCTGTAGAGAGTTAAACTACGTCCCCCACAAGCTATATCTAAGTTCTAACCCCTGGTACCTGTGAGTGTGACTTTATTTGGAAATTAGGTCCTTGCAGATATAATTTTAAGGATCTCAAGATGAGATCATCCTAGTTGGGCCTTAAGACCAATGACTATTATCCTCATTAAGAGAAAGGAGAGGGAGATTTGAGACACAGAGACATACAGAGAAGAAGGTCATGAAAAGACAGAGGCAGAGATTGGAATTATGCAACCACAAACCAAGGAACACCTAGGGTTGGCGGTGGCCACCAGAAGCTAGGAGAGAGGCACAGAATGGATTCGCCCAGCCTCCAGAAGGAACCAATCCTGCTAACACCGTGGTTTTAGACTTCTGGCCTCCAGAATTGTGAAATAATAAATTCCTGTTGTTTTAAGCTACCACGTTTGTGGCGATTGTTACAGCAATCCTAGAAAACTAATACACAGTCCCTGGCAGATCAGTTCATTGGTCCAGGAGTGAACATCTCACACATGCTGAGTCCCGCCCTTGGAAATCTGTAATTATGGCCAAGAAATTCCAACCTCAGTCTGGCTGTCTCTCATACATAAGAGATGTTAGCCCAGGAGCAGGCGGTGCCCTGTGGACTAGGAAACAGAGAAAGTCAGTCTGTAGCAAGAGAGAAACAACACAGCCAGTATCCAATTTGTTTCTGAGGCCTAGGTGCATCCCTGTTCCTGGGTCCCTTGGGACACCCCTCTATCAAAAAAATAAAAATCACCCTTTAATGCTCAAACTAGTTTCAGCAGGTTTCCGTAGCCCAAAGAATCCTAACATACTCAGGAACCTGCTGCCAAAAGCCCTTCAGTAAAGATCAGCTGGAACAAATCCTTCCTTGAGTGGGTGCCAGGAAAAGTGGAAAAGACTCAAGAAGCCTCTTAAGAGAGAGCAAAGGGAACTTCAGGCTTGAGCTCTAAGAGACAATGCAAAAAGGAACCTCAACTTCCACTAGGTATAAGAACCAAGACACAGATATCATCATGAGAGCGAGCGTGGGTCAATAACGATGCTGAATATTCCATAAAAAAAAGGAAAAGGAAAAAATTTCGGTCAAGGTGTATGAACTACACTAGTTAAAATCATGCCAAAAAATTGCTTTTCACTAGGTAAATATAGCACAATTACTATTGTGCACATGAATAACATGTATCAGGTTTCCTTTGTTTGGGGTTTATTTGATTACTACATTAAACACTGCCCATGTATGCTCAGTCTCCTCCTCAAAAGACGACAAATAATGCTTGGTTCTTTGCTTTTTGAAATATTCCAAATATGAAGTACAAGGAAGCACCCATATTAATTTTTTGAACAGGGATGAGAATAACAAGATTTTGGGTTGAAGAGAATGACAAAAACATCCCAAAAGGGGACATCTCCAGGTATCATGGGAACCAATGTTACAAATGTGGCCAAGTCCCTTTTTAAATGGAAAGGATAATTAGTCAGCCTTAAGCACAGTAAGTCACCAGCAAATAAGAGAATGTTAAACACTAGATTAATGATCAAATCATTTTCTAAATTTGTTATAAAATCATATGAGAAAAGAGAGAGAGAGAGGGAGAGGTAAAGAAAGCCAGGAAAAGAGGGAAGAAATTAAAAAAAACGTTCTGGGGAACCCATGCTTGAATAAATGACAAAAGTAATGCTTCTTTAAAAAAATCTCAGAGATGTAATGCTACTGAGCTTTTGCCCGAGAAAGTTCTGCGCACTCATTTGTCTTCTAAGTACCAGAAAATAGCTTTATTTCTTCTGAAGCATTTTTCCACTATAAAAGTAACAAGTGTTCAGTAGTCACTTTTCTTAAATCACCTAGAAACATCTTAGCATAAACACATGACACTTACAATGGAAGATTTTGTGACAAACAAAGCCTTCAACCAGATAACTAACTTAAGAAGAAATAGGGCAGAATGTCCTAGACAAGAAAAGTGGCTGGAATCACTTTTCTGGTTTGGAGCTGCAAGTTGAAAGAGATTCTGGGATTTTAGAAAAGGAAAACGTGTTGGAAAAAAAGAAACGAGAACATCTGGAAACAAGCTAAAAGGCTTAAAGGAATACTTAAAAGACAAGATGGCGAAACAGACATAGTCTAGTAATTCTGTCACTTGCAGATAAGAGTTAAATGAGCAATAATACCAATGTAGATACAAACCCTGAAACCATCTCAAATTCATGCAAAATACTCTGACACCCCAGCTGCAGAAGAAAGCATGCTAAGGCTGTCTTTCTTAAACTTTGGAGGAAACCTCATAAAGGCATCTTTCTTTGGTGGTTCTCCTGCCAAATAAAATAAAGAAAAAGAAGCTAAAAAGTAGAGAACATCTTCAATAATAGAAGACATGAATACAGTATCTCCTGGGTTACTAGCCATTTTCCACATGATAACAAAGCAATTAAGTTTCCCATGGAACAGAAACATCAATAAAAGAAAAGACCCTGAGAGAAAAGAATTTTCTCACTAGATTACCCTAAATCTTAACTCCAGATACTTCTCAGAATCATTTTTAACCAAAATGGATCTTCATCAATCCATGATCAAAGACTTACTGAGTCCAACAGCTTTAGTCAGAACCCACTATGGGCATTTTTAATAACCTATGCAAGATTTCATTAAAAAGTAGACTTGAGGAATCTCAGAAAATAGACTTTAATCTCTCACATCTTAATATACTTTATTTTCCCCCAAATACATAAATTGCAGATCCGTTGCCTGTTTGGGAGCACAAAAGGCACACAAATCAAGTGCTAGTCTAGTTTATTTAGAGCACAACCTCCCTAACAAACACATTTTTTTAAACGGGGGGGGGGGGGGGTTGGGGAAGCAGTTGAACTGAAATTACAGCCTGTCATGACATCTCAATATCGAAAACTGAATATCTGGTTCCACAGGAGAGTACAGTTTTTATTCAAAATCCCGTTACTAGGCAACTATAACAATGTCTGCATGAGCTTTCTCGAAGCTAGCGCAGTTAGGGGAAGAAATCTAAGGAAAGAAAAACAGGGAAACTCTTTGCTCTGGGAATCTTTGTCTCAGGATGAATTCAACGTAAAAATAAAAACAAACAAGCAAAACCAAAATCAATCTAAACTTAAAACAAGCAGTTCCTTAAAGGACAAGAAAAGCACACGCTACTATGTATCATTTGCTTTAATTTCAGCTTTGGTTAATTTCAAAATTCACATTTAACTGGTGATAATGATTTCCTTACTGTGTTTCCTTTGTGGTCCCCTTCTTTCCTTCACCCTCCCTAGGGAATAACTTTTTTTTTTTCAAATTTCCTTACTGATTAAAAGAACATTTTGGGCCTCTTAAATCCATTTCTTTGTTTACAGAAGCTATAAAAACTAGTTTACAATTGTTTCATGTTGCCTCAGCTTTGAACTGAGAACACTCTTGGACATCAAACTATTCCTTTGAAGGAAACAGCGCCTCAAACAGAGCCAGACACTTTCCCAGCCACTCCCTGAAGTTTAGACAACCAGAGTTTTGCAAATGTCAAGTCTTTTTCAAGGTTAGACTATACAATGTAGCAAGCTCTAGACCAATGTTTCTCCAGTGGTGGGTTGGGTTTGGGGTGGGGGGCCTTTCCATACATATTCCAAAGGAATTTTATAGACTAGACTTGCAAAGGACCAACCTGTCCTTACAGGTTATAAGGCTGAGAGAGACCACCTCACTGACTTTTCCTCCCATCTTTCCTTGCAGCTTTCAACACTTGCTGCAATGCTGAGAAAGCTCCAGAAGCTACACAGTCTAAATCTCAATCTCTCTCCCTCCCTCCCTCCTTCTGCCCTTTTCCCTCTCCCCTCTCCCTCTCTCTCTGTTCCTAAAGGATGCTAGACTAGTAGGTAGCCAAAATAAAAACATCAAGTTTGAGAATTATTTTTCTAGATCAAAGATGGCCAATCATTGTGTGGCTCCATTCACAAGGTGCCTCTAGATTCTGATAATCCTCTATTTTAAGACGAGAAATCTAGAGACAAGTAGAAATTTAAATACTAGAAATAAAGACCCAAATGCTTCAGACAAGAAGCACAGGAAAATGACGAAGTCAATCCTGCTTTTAGATCCCAAAGATAAAGATGGTTTTCTGCCTCAGAAAATTCCCTGAGCAGCGTTTGGAGGAGGAGGCTGTTTGAGTCTCCTGCTTTTAATTAAATGTAATTTAATTTCTTAAATTTGATTCTTATTTTGCTTTTTTTAAGACATAAACAAGGCAAAGTATAGTCTTTGTAATCACTACAAACCACAAAGCTCTGCTACTTGAAATAAAGCAAAAGAAGAAAATTTTGTTTTCTGATACACAAATAATTATCACCTCTACTGACAATAAAGAAAACTGAGCACTTATATACCACATTTCATGATCAAATTGATTCAAAAATTAAAATGGTTAGCTATAGGATCTACTCTATCTACATCTCCCTATAGCTAACAATTTAGATAATATGAACATTCTCAGATAAGAAACTTCTAAAAAAATCTTCCCTCCCGGGGCTGGCCTGGTGGCGGTTAAGTGCCTACACTCCGCTGCAGGCAGCCTGGGGTTTGGATCATGGGAGCACACCGATGCACGGCTTGTCAGCACGGCTTGTCAAGCCATACTGTGGCAGCGTCCCATATAAAGTGGAGGAAGATGGGCAGGGATGTTAGCCCAGGGCCAGTCTTCCTCGGCAAAAAGAGGAGGATTGGCATGGATGTTAGCTCAGGGCTGATCTTCCTCACAATCACTCAATCAATCAATCTTTCCTCATTATTCTTCAATTGTTAAAATTCCTATATTTGCTTACTATAAAATTCAAGGCTTGGGGCCAGCCCTGTACGGTGTAGTGGTTAGGTTCAGCGCACTCCGCTTCAGCAGCCCAGGGTTCATGGGTTTGGATCCCAGTCAAGGACCTACACCACTCGACAGCCATGCTGTGGCGACAACCCACATACAAAATGGAGGAAGGCTGGCACAGATGTTAGCACAGGGCTAATCTTCCTCAAGCAAAAAAAAAAAAAAAGAGAGGAAGATTGGCAACAGCTGTTAGCCCAGGGTAAATCTTCCTCACCAAAAAAAAAAAAAAATTCAAGGCTTTCTTCTATATTTTACCACACTTCTAAAGACCTGAAAACTAATGGTCACTTATATATGTAAGATTATTCATTGAAGCACTGTCTGAAGTTACAAATAATTGAAATCAATAGATAATTGGTAAATTATGGCACATTCGTGCAATGGAATATTTTGCAGCTGGAAAAGAATTAAAAAGCATTGATGTATGCTATACAATAATTTTCAAGATACATTTTTCACTAAAAAATGCAAAATAAAGAATACTATATATAGTAGGCTACTAATTCTGTTTTTTAAAAAATGAAAAATATATACACAAATTTTCAGTTATATGTGCATACAACATTCTTAAAAGATAATAAGACCCAGCAAAAGTTTTGCCTCTGAGGAGAAAAACTGAGATACAGGAGTAGGACAGAGACTTTGCCTCCTATATCCTTTTGAATTTTTTTTTGAACTTTTTTTTTTTTTTTTACTATGGGAATGTATTGCCTATTCAAAAAGTCTATTTTTAAATTTTAAAAACATCTAAGGTTACTGGCAAATTATAATATACAGATGACATGCTGATTCACTATCAGTAAAGCTTATGCTTTTCAGTTTACAATAGTGATGATGGATGTATACCGATGTGTGAAGGATATCCCACACCAGCATAATTTTCTAATATGATCTTCTGGAATTAAAGATATAATCTAACCTGCTCTAATTATCCCTTACATAGCCAGAGACATTACCCTGGCCCCCTTAGCTACTGACAATCTTACTTTTGAATATAAATTGTACAACTACACAATGTAAGTAGATTTTAGGTTTGTGAATTTTAAGGCATTTGAAAACTATTTAGAGGGAAACAAATACCATTGCCTGCATTTGACAAAAAGTGTAAGGCAAACTCCAGGTGGCTTGCTTCAAGTCAACCAATAAGTATGAAAAAGAGGCACACATTAAACTTAACTTTTGAAAAGCCTCCTCCAAACTACTTTTTTTATGGGTATACAACAGGATCCTTCTAAAGGTATTTGTGTGTGTGTGTGTGTGTGTGTGCACAAACGTGCACGCAAAGAAAAACAGAAAATGAATGTTTTCAAATATGATCTAACCCTTACTTATTCAGAAATATTTGGTCATCTACTAACTGTTGAAGAGTGTGCTAGATACAAAAATACAGGTAAAAAAAAATACTGTGCAAGAGCAAGTAGGCCAGCTGAGAAGAGGGAAGTGTCTAGGCAGGAAAGGTGACGTCTAAGCTGAGCCTTAAAGGATGAAGAAGATGCTGTCATAAAGAGAAGGGGAAGGAACATTCCATGCAGATATAGAGCACATGCAAAGGCTCTGCAATAGGGAACAGTTGTATACGGGTTCACAGCAGGACACGCAGGTTGAACAGAAGGCTAGAGCTATTGTGGGAAGGGCATATATACCATGCTGAAGGTTTGGACTTATAACTGAATACAAAGCAGAATATAAAGAAAAATCAAGGTTCCAAAAGACACAATGAGATGATCTGAGGGGACAAAATAAGATCTGTGAAGAAAGGTTAAAAGGCCAGAGGTTATTTAACCTAACAGACTTCAAGCCTAGGAAGGTATCTTCCACAGATGGATAGTCACAGCTGTATTCCTTCTCCAGTGAAGGCAAAAAAAAAAAAAAAGATTAAGTATTCAGCTCAGATGATACAACAAAAAAAAGTGAGTAAAAAACTTTGGGAGAACAAGTAACCCCACCAAGAAGGAGGCAGGAACTGGGTGAGAGTTGGGAGAAGGGGGCAGAAGCCCAAGGGATTTAAAGTAGGCAAAATTGAGGGCGTATGGATCAAGACCATTTCTTGAAGCACAGAGTGGCATCTCCTTTTCAGAAAGTATTTTACAAGAAACGTTCACTTCCATGGGATGGTTCACATGTCCTGTTTGACCATCTCAGAATGGAGTATGTCCTTTTAATCCCTTGTGATTCCATTATCCTCAGCCTATGAGCAGAATAAATACGGTCATACCAAACAAATTCAAAGAACAAAACATTATTTACTTGGAATAATCGGAGGAAGACATGAATAAATCACAAAATACTTTTAAAGAAATTAGTGCTATTACTTTCTAATACATATACTAATGCCACAGGCTGACCAAGTATTGCCAGTACAGTGTATAAACTTTACCATTGTGGAAATAGCATCACTTACGGGCAACCTTCTTTCTTAAAATAAGTCAGGAATTTGCACTGCAATTGTGAATTATAAACTACTTAGCTATTTTCTTCATTAAAAAAAGCAATGACAAATTTAAGCAGAGCCCCAAAACTTAAGTACAGCAAATCACCATAAATTCCAAAACTATAGTTTAAATTAGCATGTTGTCACAACATATGAAGTATCAACTGCATGACATTTTAAGGGAAAGAAAAACAACTGGCAAGTAGGGTGAATGTTGACCCTTATGGCAAATTAGTGAATTTTTTTCTAAAAATTTAATTGTTAACTGACCAAACATGAAGGAAAGAGTACCTGGTAGATGGAATCAGGTTGAGTATCCCATTGAGAACATAGCTAAACTCCGCGTGGTCCTGAGCAACAAGTGCCACCAGACTCTCACAGCAGGCTGTCCGAACCACTACGTTGTCACTGCAACACTTCTCCCACAGCAAGTTCAGAGCAGGAGTCTGAAATCAAACCCGGTGATTAAAAGACACTTCCGATAAGCAGCAAACGCATATACAGCCCCAGCCATGCATCAAAGTGTAATTCGTTCACAGTTGGCTAGCTTTCCCGTACAAAGATGATGCTGTTTTCACTCCATTAGTAGAATAAACTAAAGTCAGTTTTCTAAGAAAGATAATGAATGTGTTCTGATATAGCAACTCTCTCTCTCACCTGGTATCTTTGCTGCAGAACAAGGCTGCCTGCAGACAGAGGTATGACCTGAGTTGCAGCAACACAGCAAAACTATCAGGGGATCAAAACTTAGACTTGGCTCTAGCAGTGCTCTAACCAAGCCATATAACCAGACACCAAAAATATCAGCCTATCAGTTCGTCTAAGTTGAACTCCAAATCATACATATGTTTCAAACCCTAAATGACAATTACATTTTCAGAAAATGTTCCTGCTCTCCTACCACCAATCTCCGTGACCTACATGCACCCCACCACCACCCACAATGTCCCTGCCCCAATTTACTGAAGTCTTATGTGGCCCAGAGGGAAGAGAGAGAAGACAGGCTACCAGCAAGATGCTGGTTCCACGGCTACCAACAAAAGCTGAGAAAAACTGGTTTGCCCAGGAAAGAGACTGTGACTTTTTTCCCCTCATGCTGTCAGTCTGTCATTTTGATAGAAAAGCACTGGAAGGGCACATAAGTAAATATAAGTTCTTTATTTTGAAAAATCCTATAAAAGCAGAGGTCCAGCTTTCGTAACTTTCAGGAGCCCATGACCCCCACCCCACCCAAAAAGGTTCACTACTAATGATAAACCTATATTTGAATGTATTGTGGGTTAAGTTCATTTAGATTTACACATGGTTTTGGGGGGTTTTTTGGTTTGGGGTTTTTTTTAAAGAACACATAATGAAGCTATCTTTCCTTCCTACTGACATAATTTATTAGGGAAATACATAATTCGGAGAAAAAAATTAAGATCCCCAGCTCCCATCAATAACTAAAAGAATGACAATCCACATCTTATTGTGCCCCCTTTCCCACTGTAGCTGGCTCTGAGAGCCTTTTCAATCAGTTAACAGTCACTGCAGGAAAAGAATATTTATATTCCATTTCCTTTATTCAGAAGGAAATTTTATTCACCTGTGTGGACAATATCAAAGAGTTCTAAATGTCATTACTCCATTACTAAGCCAGAAAAACAAAATAAATGAACAAATAAACTGTTGCCTCAGGTAATACTATGTCCTCATGGAAGTAAGCATTCATTTATTAATAGAAGAGGAAACATTCAGTTACAGGAATTTGATATTCAATAAATCCTAACAGTTTAAGTAAAACCACTAAATCTTCTTAGAGTACATAACATGATTATAGGCAGGATTAAGATCAGGGTTCTCAGAAAACCTAATTTGTATAACTACATACAAATACCAGATAAATGCCAATTAGTGAAGCATGCCCCTACACTTGCTTCAACATGTCAGCAGAAGCTGTAAAGAAATGTAACTTGGAGCAGCTAATCAAAAGGAATGAGAGAGGAAAAAAATCAATTTATTTCTGGAGAAAAAAAAAATCTTATTTCCATCACCTATGTTCTCCATAGGGTTTACATTAGAGCACCTACTTAAGTAGAGTTTCCAACCAGCATGTCAAAATATACAACATTGGTCAACCAAAACCCAAGTGGGATCCATCTCAGTAAGCTGGCACTGCTTCAACTCTTAGCATTCACCTGCCCTACACATGGTTCAAAATTTTTCCTCCGGCTCCAACTGTCAGTGCATGACCTTTCGAACTTAGAACTCACATTTGGGGCTACCTAAAGCATGAGAAATCTCCTACACCCAAACAGAGCCACTATATTCACTTCCGCTATTAAATATAAATATTCCCCCAGAGGTAGCCCTATCAACCTTCTCTAAAGCATGCCTACCCTCCTTTCACCCATGTTATTTTTCACTAATAGTCATAAGAATAATCCGCTTAGCCCCCTCCGTAGCTCATTCCTGGAGTGTGTTGTAACCAATTTTAAAATTTAAAAGAATTTGAAAGAAAACATGGTAAACCAAGAAAAAATGCAATGAACTTGTCACAGCTCAAAATCATTTCTACAGTGACCTGAAGTAAGGGAAACAAAAGAAGTGTATATGTGACCCAGCTGGTAGCAATATCTGAATAGAACTAAAGCACAAAGTTAAATACACACCTGGTTTGTGGACTGGTGGATCTTTTCTGAAAAACCATTTTCCTTTAGGACTGCAGCAATAAGATGACCCACAGCCTAAAAAACAAACAAAATTAATGAATATATTCCCTCAGAAGTTAGTTCTCTCCAAATAGTGCATTTGAAGGTAACTAAAATCAATACTAGTTGATATGAGTATGCCAGACAGTCAATTGGTAATTAAGAAAATTCCCATTCAAAAAAAAAAAACCCATTCACTGAGTATGTGCTATGCAGAAGGCACTGAATTAGGCACTCCACATACATAATTTTTAATCTTCATAATCCTCAAGGTAAGTATTTTTATCCCAATTTTTATTTCAATGAGCAAACTACAGCTCATAGATGTTAAGAAAACTGTCAGATTTTCAATTCAAATTGCTATCACTTAGAATTAGAAGATAACTTGAGATTGCTTAATCCATTAATCATGCCCACAATGAAGATGGAGAAAACGCATCCCCATCTTTATGACTATGGCCCACAGAGATCTGAACCAATAGGTCTCCCCCCACCATGACCATTCTCTTTCGTCTGGGCTCTGTGATTTAATTTCTTTATTATTTTCCCATAAGTTTTAGCCCTTTAATAAGTTTTCCATCTTACAAACCTCTAAAATTTTCCCATATCCTGCTTCAGTCAAAAAGCCCAAAATTAAATCTAAGACTCTTACAGAACTCTTCATTACATAAATACATAAATATCATTCCCTCCTGCCACCTCCACCTCATTCTCTTAGTTTTTCAGCACTACCCAGCACTGCTATCTTAGAGCCACAGGCTAGCAACAAGGACAGCCATTCTGTGTACGGGTTAGGAAAAACTGCAATGTTACAACTATTGATCCTGCACTTGGGACCAATGCATGATATAGCTGTGAATACCCATCAGTCTTGCAAAGTCTCTAGAAAAGCTCAAATAAAAACACAGCACCCACTTCTTTGTTTCTTTTTGTATTTCACACATTGGAAATGATTTAAGACCTCAATGCTGGATAGTCTCAGTTTTGCAATACAATTCACTCATTTACATGAATGTTACGATTAGTTCAACTGTCTCTTACCTCCTAGTTAGAGGGACAGTAACAAGAATTAAGGGCCAGTGAATAGTTTGGGTTCCTGTTTACAAAATATACCATATTTCATTGAATCTAACTGGCCATCGACTGCAAGATGTGCCCTTATTTTACATACTATTGAAAAAGAAAAAAAGGTGGCCAATTACTCTATGTTATATAATGCTTGTTATAATTTAGAATTTGATTTTATATTAACGACAGAGCTCTTTGAGACTCATCTGGAAAATCATGGCCTAGTTCACAATTGTGTAGGCAATACCAATTGTATAATAACTGCTGTCATCAATTACCAGATGCAGCCCAATTTCAAAGATGTTAAAATGTGAAAAAATGTGTGTGAATCAATGAAATATGGTGCTAACATTGAGCAGCGGTTACAAAACAACAAGACATATTCACAGAGAACAGGGCACAATTGCAAGAACCTAATAAAATCAATATGAAACACAACAAGGACAAAGAAACTACCTTTCATATTTAGAAAAAAGACTAAAAGAAAATAAGCTGAATAATAGACATCCCCCACTGCCCACCAGGTTCAATTTCTCCTATTTACCTTTCAATTTATCCTTCTAAAAATCAGAGAATATAGCCAAATTTATTTTAAAATATAAAATACAAGGATAAATCAGCCTATATTGCTAAGTTCTCCATAACAGAATAGTTGCAACTGACATCCTACAGTAAACAATACATATACACTTTTCATTTAACTTAATAGTAACACACACAGGCATTTCTTGATTATTGATGCTAATGAAGGGATTCCAGGCACAGAAAAATAAAAGTTGTGGACAGCATCCTCCAAGCCTTCATCTTCTTCTTCATGGTAAGGACCTGTGCTGCACAGGATATGACTCCAACCCAGTCAGGTAGAAGGGAATCTTGCATAAGGAGTGTTCTACTCCTCATGGAAGGGTTCCCCACTACCCAGCTAAGTCAATTCCCACAGCAGGCATCTCCGAAGTTAATTGCTGAAAGTATCCCCGACGTTGTAGGTTGCTAAGTCTTCAGGCAGGCCTCTGCTGGTCCCTTAGCTTCACTCTCACAAGAAAAGACAGTAAACTACTATGATACCTTGATTAACCAGAATGCTTCTAGTTAGCTGAAGGCTAGCCAGAAAACCACCTTTGTTTTAACTCTAATAATTGAAAAGTCCTGTAAAATAAATTATCACAATCTCCTGCCTGAGTTAGTATAAAGTCCAAATTTTTTAATCCAGGATATTTTACTTATTGAATGTCATTATTATAAAAATCTACTATTCTTAATAGTTGTACAGATTTAAATATTTTAATATTAAATATTTTAAATATTAATCTCTCATAGTCTGTAGATGTATAACCATTTACTTCTGTTCCCAATAATTATAGGCCAAAAAAAAAATACATATTTAGGGGCCTCCCAGTTAATCAAGGTTTTATAATCTCTAAGAAGAAAAGTATGATATAAATAGAAGCTGAGATTGGCCAATTTCAATATTTACTTTCCAAGGTCAAATATAAAATTTCAAATTAACTCATATAAAAGTTGTTTAATAAAATAATATATCTCTAGGGGCCGGCCCGGTAGCGCAAGTGGTTAAATGCGTGCACTTCGCTGCGGCAGCCCGGGGTTCACCGGTTCGCGTCCCTGGCACAAACCGATGCACTGCTTGGCAAGCCATGCTGTGGCAGCGTCCCATATAAAGTGGAGGAAGATGGGCACGGATGTTAGCCCACAGCCAGTCTTCCTCAGCAAAAAGAGGAGGATTGGCAGATGTTAGCTCAGGGCCGATCTTCCTCACCAAAAAAAAAAAAAATTATATATCTCTCTATATATAGAAGAATAAAATATCTAATGTTAAAAATATAAAGTTCAATTAACAATTCACCAAAAAGGTTCATTTGTTACCATGAAGCAAAAATAAATAAATAAAATTACCTGTGATTGGATAAGAGAATTTGGAAATTCAAACCTTTTCCTGATATCATCTGACATTTTTGCTTCTGTTACATGTATGTACGCAGATTCTGCAACCAAAACAAAAGAACATTGTTAGTCCGGAAAAGGAGTTCAAACCAATTATTCCTCAAATAACATGAATGTTATTCATTCCAAAAACAAGGGAAATAAAGCACAGGGCTTTGCAGAGTAATCCTTGGCATACCCTTCCCTGTTAACCACTTCAGGCCTTAAATGCCATGATTGATAAATAAACTAAAAATACCCAACAGCTCTTAGTTTTTCCCACTAGAGCTAATTCCTGAAACAGATGAATTCACACTATAGAAACCAAAAAGAAATCCAAAAGTTCAAGCCTAAATAACATGATTTTAAAAGTTCAACCACACGTTTGAAATAGAAATTAATTCTTTCATGGATCAAAACTTCCAGGGGAGAAAGAATCAAACTTTACAAAATTGCTTAAACTATGCCTCACTTTAGTATAAGCTTTCATTTAAGCACTAATCCAACTGCTAGTGACAAGTGTAAAGCCTAGGTGAGCCTTTTCAGGAAATATAGAGATGACCTAGACACTCACACATCAACAGAGTGCTGCCCTCCTAAAAGAGGAACAAGCAAGCAATTAGCACCAACTTTTAATATTTACATCACACCTCTCAATCTTACTGGGCTCTCAAAAAAAAAAAAAAAAGCACGCAAAAAGGATAGAGGAGGGCTGGTGGTAAATTGAAGGCACACAACTAATAAGAGGATTTCCTAACGATTCAAATTTATCCAATTCCCATGCAGCACTGAATCCATCAAATTACACTACTTTGAAAAATAGGATGCTTTAGGTCACTTATTTATTACCATACAAAAAAAAAAAATTTTTATGTCAATACTGTACTCTAGGTTACCTTATAAAAATAATAGGCAACAAAACCAAGGTTTCCTAACCTCAAAAGTGGAGGCACCTTGTGTTGAATCTGTAGCTCTTTCTAACAACTTTCCTCCTTTTCTTCCAAAGCTAATCTCCCTGAACGGATAATTTATCCTAGCTTTCTTCTTCAACATCTAAGTCCAACTTTACTCCCTTGCATTTGACATTTCACAGCACTGAAACAACCTGTTCCAAGACTGCAAACTATATCTCCTATCTAAATCTACTCACTAGCATAAGCAGGTCAAAATTTCTTCAACTTCCCAGTTGTGTCAATTTCATCTTTCTTGGAACTTTCTTCTCTGTTGAATTCCATAAGAGAACATGACAGAATTTCCCAAAATGTGTCCTTGGGAAACCCAGGATAAAGAGATCTCCATGGGAGGAAAAAAAGGATTTTGTGGGGACATACATGGCCATCTTGAAGACTCAGTCCCTCATTTTACAAACACTTATTAGGTGGCTATTGTGTGTCAGGCACTGTTCTAGGTGCTTGGGTTACATCAGTGAACAAAACAGACAAAAGTCCCTACACTCATGAAGCTTATAGTCTAGTAGGAAAAGATAGACAGTAAATAAAAAACCGAATAACACACAAAATATAATATGTTGGGGCCGGCCCCGTGGTTTAGCGGTTAAGTGCGCGTGCTCCGCTACTGGAGGCCCGGGTTCAGATCCCGGGCGCACACCGAGGCACCGCTTCTCCGGCCATGCTGAGGCCACATCCCACATACAGCAACTAGAAGGATGTGCAACTATGACATACAACTATCTACTGGGGCTTTGGGGGAAAAAAAGGGAGGAGAATTGGCAATAGATGTTAGCTCAGAGCCGGTCTTCCTCAGCAAAAAGAGGAGGATTAGCACGGATGTCAGCTCAGGGCTGATCTTCCTCACAAAAATAAATAAATAAATAGTATGTTAGAAGATGATAAGTGCTATGGAAAAAAAGAAAGTAACACAGAGCAAAGAGGATGAGAAATGGAGGAAGGACACATTTTCTATTTTAAACATCGTAGTCAGGGTCTCTTCTAGAGAGGGTGGCATGTGAAAGTTAGTCATACAGATATCTAGGGGAAGAGCACCACAGGAACAGGAAACAGTGAGTGCAAAAGCCCTAAGCTAATAAAGCGCTTAAGACTTGTTCGAAAAAGAGCAAAGAGATAAATCAGGAGCAGAGTGAAGGAGGAAGAGAACAGTAAATCAGAGAGTCAATGAGAAGCCACATCATAAAAGGCCTAGCAGGCCACTGGAAGGACTGATGCATTTATCCTGAGTGAAAGGGGAAACTACTAGAGAAAAAAGTGATAAGAGTTGAAGAGAATCACTTGAGGTAAGAAGAGACCAGATGCTGGATAGATCTGAAGGTAGAGCCAGTGTGGTTGCTAATGAATTGGATGAGAAACAGGAGAAAGAAAGGAGTCAAGGATGACTCCAAGGTTTTTGATCTGAGAAACTTTATTTTTAATCTCAATTCCTTTGGGCATTTTACACATTAAACAAAATAATTTATATATTACTTACATGGCATTTTTTACTAAAAGGAAAAGATAGAGTTGCCATCAACTGAAATCGGGAAACAAGTTTTGTGGGGGAAGACCAGGAATTCCATTTTGGACAGGTAAGTTTTAGATGTCTAATAGATATCCAAGTGGAAACGTCAGGTAGAAAGTTGGATATGTGAATCTATCATTGGAGAGACAGATCTTAGTTGGAGATAGAAATATGGTCCATATCATTAAAGAATCTGAGAGGTTCTATAGCAAGAAGTTTGATTAACTTCGCTTAACCCAGAGTTTACCAAATTTATTTGGTCATGGCACCCTTGTCTCTAGAAATATCTGTTAACAGTCTATACAACCAGTCTTTCCTGGGATACACACTGGGAAACACTGCTCTACGGACTCCTCCTATTCCCCTGTCCACTCTGCGGCAAGCTCCATCTTCCTTGCAGAAGGCCCTCCCAAGCCTCTCTGCCCAGTGCTCTCTTCCTTTCATGTTAACTGTCCCAGAGCCTCCATCTTGTCCATATCTCCAAACACTTCCCTACTCTCTAAGGCTCTAAAACACCAGAAACGGGAGATGTCAAAAACAACACACATATTTCCTCTCATAAAAACTGTTTGCATTTCAGTTCATCTTTTCCCAGTTCTCCTCTCACAATTTCCTTCACCACCATTCTCTAAATCCAGTCAGTCACCAAGTCGGCTGCATTCTTTCCAGCATCTCAGAGGCTACCTATCCTCTCCATTTCTATACTCATCATCTTAGTTCCTCACGCTAGGCTTACTTCAGTGTCTTGAGGTTCTCCATGCTTGAGTTCATCCCACACATTGCTGTCACATTAACTGTCCTAAAATGCTATTTCCATCACATCATTTCCCCATGAAGAATTCATAGTGGGTTTTCAATAGCCCGTCAGATTAAATGCAAATTCTGATTCCTAGCTTTTGAGCCCGCCATCAACAGTCTTACCCATTCAACTTCATTTTCACTGCTGTCTAATTCTAATTTGGCTAAAACGGTTTTCAAAATAGTCCCACGTACTCAAAATCTGCTCATTCCTAAGGGATTTTACTTATGCTGTTCTCTCCCACATAAAATGCCCTTCTCTATATGTTCCCACTATTTAAAGATGAAATTCTTTTCATAGCACATCTTCTCTGTTAAGCCTTTCCCAAGTAGCTACATCTTATAGTAATCACCTTGCTTTACATTCCTTCAGTACTATTGCATTTGGTCTGACCCAAACCATCATGTGAATATTTACACTACAATTGGAAATATTTTTCTGTAAAGAGTCAGAGAGAAACTACTCAAGTCTACCATTGTGGCATGAAAGCAGCCACAGACAGTATATAAAAAAATGACCATGGCTGTGCTCTGATAAAACTTTATTTACAAAAACAGGAGGCAGGTGGGCTATAGTTTGCTGACTCCTGGTTTACATGATGACTATTTTTTTAATTAATTTATGAAATGTATTGATACAATTGCTACAAATGCCACTCAAATTTGGCCCTGTGCTTTTAGGCACAAATAAATACATAAATAAGGTAAATTATACATCTTTTAATAGGCAAAAGATGGAAAAGTATCCTTTATCAAAGAAAATAAACTGTTTTGTGTCCCTAAACTCTAAAGGAAATTTCTCACATTAGTCTTTATAGATGGAATACAGAGTGTTATAATAAGCAATATTCTCAATAACATAAGCAAAACTAAATTTTATATTACTTCTTTTTTAAACAAACCCTGGTTAAAGCCATGGGTATAACATAACACATAATTCAGCAAAAGAGCCTCAGCTAATGGGGTCCAAGTACAGAGTTTTCTCATGGTCTAATCTAACTCAATAGAAAGTAGACTTTAGAATGTCCAGAGAAGCAGATGGTTATCGACGTATCACAGAACAGACTTACCCAAATGTTAACAGTGATAGAGATAAACAGAAGAAAATGTGGGGTTCTACTCTCCGATTCAGGCCCACAATACTGGAATTCCAAAATGCTTTGGGGACCAGATGAGCAGCAGGTTAGGCAAATAGCTTATTATGGCAGTGAAGGAGACGAACCACCCAGAGAGATGGCTTTGTCTCCAGGAGGTAGGCCAATGGAGTGTAAGAGTACTGTTTTTATCAAAATTACCTAAGTATAGATGACAAATACCTAAGCTTACAAAGCACAGCCCTTATTTCAATGGGACACTTTAGAGAATGAATACATTTTTTTTTAAATCTATAGTAACTCTTTCCTAACAAATGGCCATTAACCATTCTCAAAACCGCTATCCAAGCTGCAACATGATTTGATATAATCCTTTAATTTTATTTATTTATTTTTTTTCCCCCCAAAGCCCCAGTAGATAGTCCTATGTCATAGCTGCACATCCTTCTAGTTGCTGTACATGCGACGCGGTCTCAGCATGGCCGGAGAAGCAGTGCGTCGGCACGTGCCCAGGATCCGAACTCGGACCGCCAGCAGCGGAGCGCATACACTTAACCGCTAAGCCATGGGGCCGGCCCCTGCTATAATTCTTGATTTGCCACCCTTGGGCTACAAATTGCAAGTGTCTTCCATCTGCTGGAGACTTATTTTTCAAGGTTAATCACAACCATTTGGCTTTTTAAGGTATCAAAACATTCTATTCTCTTCGGAAATTTCAAAGAAGAGTACATGTGTTTGCTTTAGCACTGGCAGTGTAGGATGTGTCCTACTTTATTTTTAATCTCAACTTCCCTTCAGCATTTTATACATTAAAGAAAACAATTTATATATTACTTCTTAGCATGGCATTCTTTCCTAAAAGGAAACCAGTGACAATATGGTCCATAAACCACATGTGACAAGAGTGTTTGATTTTAAAGGATTTATCTTCAACTTGTCATTGTGCCTGTTTTGTCTGTCTAAATCTAAATTAGAGAGAGAATTTTTAACGAGGTCTTTAAGTTCAAAGTAAAATCAAAGCATTTGTTTAACTTAAGTAGTTACCATCTTATCTGCCAAGGTGTTTCAGCCCCATGAGAATACTTCCAAGAAAATAAATCTATCAATTGTATTCTAGAGGTAATAAAGGAGCAGCAGATAGATAAAGCACCTTAGGTTTTTTACTTTCTCTATGGTTTCTCCAGGATACTTAAATATACAACCATATATCACACAAAAGTGTTTAGTGTCAAACTTCAAATGAAGGGCACAATCTAAAAAACAAGACAAAATCTATCTACTTATATTCACAAGTGGTATGGGAACCCAGCAGAGGGATTATGCAGGGTAGTTGTGGGGGGTGGGGGGGTAAGGTGGGGGGTGTATGAGAAAGTCTTTCAAGAGAAAGACTTGACTTTGAGAACTCTTGGCTATCAAATTTCTGTATAGGAAAGGCTCAGGTCTGCAATGTAGGTAAAGTCAGGGTTGTAGACTACATTCTTGAAGCTAGTTTACATGAGCAACGTCATCAGCAGACTGATAAAAACATATAGTGCATTCACATTAATGGGACCCTATCTTTCAGAGACACAAAATCTAGGACTTCTTTTCTTTCTAACACTTTATCAACTATTCCAATTCTCAGTTATGCATTTATTTAGTTTCTTCCTCCCACAAATTAAGCTATAGAACATCAGCCTGAGGATTTTAAACATGTTTTGACAAATTTTTTTATTACTTTTTTTGAATGGCTTATAGTAAAGCTGATGGGCACCATCAATAAATTTGAGCTGATCTTATAAGTTTATCAAGACTGTGGCTCAGGGGTACATTCCAGATTCTCCTAGATGCTTTGCCCCTGCCGCTTAAAAAAGAAAAAAAAGAACTACCTATACTTTTCAGTCACCCATCTTGCTCTGCTGTCCAATATTTACATATTCCTTGTTCTTCTGCCTGATTAGCTTCTCACCTACCGCCTCTCAGTCCCTAAGTATCCTCTCAATCTATCTGCCATGATCTGGCAACTGGGTTCTGTTTAATTACCCTGTATTAAATCCTGACACCTGCTAGAAACCCAAGCTTAGCCTCAGCTCTTGCTTCAAAAGCTTCAAAATCATGGGCCGGCCCCGTGGCTTAGCGGTTGGGTGCACGCACTCTGCTGCTGGCAGCCCGGGTTTGGATCCCGGGCATGTACCGATGCACCACTTCTCCGGCCATGCTGAGGCCGTGTCCCACATACAGAAACTAGAAGGATGTGCAGCTATGACATACAACTATCTACTGGGGCTTTGGGGGAAAATAAATAAATAAAAATTATTAAAAAAAAAAGGCTTCAAAATCAACAGCCACCTGTATTCTCAAATTAATAGGACAAAACAATTAGAGCCCTCCTAACCATATGATTCATAAAAATGGAAAGATCATGGGGAAATCACAGTCGAAAGTTTTTAATACTAAAGAACAAGTGTAAGAAAATAATTTTTAATCATTGCAAAGAGACCACTAAGTCATCGTTCAATTAAGCTTAGAGTAGAAAACACTTTTATGTTAGCCACTAATTTCAAAATCAGGCCAAGGTAGAGGGCAACTAAGTGGGATGACAGAGCCACGTGGTCACTATTATAATCAGAGAAAGCAGAAACTGCATAGGTGTGGCAGAGACTGCTAACTGTCCTTCAATATCTGTGCTCTCCTTCTACATTAATAGAACTGTAGCTGGACCAGCTTAATTACATTTCCTAGCCTCAAGTACGGTTAGGTATGACCACATGTGTGATCAAGTTTTCTCCAGTGGTATTTAAGCAAACGGGACATGTCATTTCCAGACTGGAGCCTGCTTCCCCCACTTTCTCCCAACTAAAAACAACTCAGATTCAATCATGTGTGTGAAGACAATGCCTCTAAGACACTGCTGAAAAACAAGATGGAAGGAACCCAGATCCCTAAATGATAGCTTGGGGCAAAACTGCATACCTGGTATTCCAATTATTACATGAGAAAGAAAGAAACTTCTACTTTGTTTGAACCACTGCATTTTGGGGTCTCTTTGTTGCAGTAGCTAGTACTTCCTTAATAAAATAACGAATCTGAGATCACCTCCCTTCCATAGTTTTTGTCACTGGAGAAATGAAGAAACTGAATGTTAGAGAGGTTAAGCAACTTGCCAAAAAGGCAAATCATCCTGGCAGTTCTTGACTTCCGACTCAGTGTTTCCCCGGACCATGGGTAACATGAGGCATAACCAGCACATTCTACATTACTGCATCATGTCCCAGGAATTTTAAGATCTATAATTCAAGAGCTGAGCAAATTTAGGTGACTATGAGTTCTGATGATCTCACCGGTTGCAATTTGCTAAAATACATCAAATTGCAATCAAATTCCTGCCTTTACAATTTAGTTCCATCCAAGTTATATCACATGCTACTTACTCATAGATTTTGAAATGGGAGTCTAAAATAAGATCAAAGGCAGGAAATTCCAAGTTAGAACTGATTGCTGTCCAGGAGAACCAGGCATTAAAGTAAGAAACAAAGCCATCAACTTCAATAATGTCTGATTTGTTACAATATTGTCTCCAATTATTCTTGAATAATCTTTCTTTTAAAAAAAGTGTCATGTGTATGTATTTATATGCTAAATATATAAAAGAATATAGATGAAAAAGTTATTTTTAAAAATCTAAACACTTATTTATCTCTAGAATTTTTACAGTATCCAATTTAAGTCTTCAAAGAAGTCTTCAAATTAGCTCCTTTCTAATGAGGTGCATGTGCGATTTAGATGGCAAAAATGTGGTGGAGGCTGCCTTGTTCCTTGGCTTTTTTATGTTAGCATAGGGACCTTTTCTTTTTCCTACAAGAGCATTTCATTGTCCACAGAATTGATAGGCAGGAACAACAGAACCATTAAAATAAGGAAAAATCAACAGAGGTCAATAAAAGTCATATTGGATTCCTAAAAAAAAAAAAAAGCTCCTTTATTGAGGATTTTTTCCAATATTACAATTGATAAATATTTTTGCTCCACCAAAAGGATACTCAAATTACTCAGTACATTTTTTAAATAAATATTTTATGTTGATGCAAAATAATCTTTACAGGGAATTTATAATAAAACTGATGCCCAATCATTTTAAAGATCTTACTGACCAATAAATGTCTAATCAGAATAGCTAAAACCTCCAGATTCATAATCTTACTTCAAATACTATTCAGTTAACTAAAACTTAGTGAAAGACCACAGAATGTATTTTGTAGGTATTTTATTTGTATTTCCTCCCCTTGAAAATGACTCAATTTTGTGCACTGGTTCTCTAAAACAATTTGCTTCTCAGCAAATATTAACACGGTACAAACTGAAGTATTTATGGTCTAAAGATGTGACATTTGGGATTTTCCATAAAATACTCCAGTCTCCCTCCAAGGGAAAAAAAAAAAGAGGGAATGATAGATAAAACAAGAATGTCTAAATGTTGATACTAGAATGGTACACTGGAGTTCATAATACTATTCTATTTTAAATATATGTCTGAAAATTTCCATAATAAAAAGTTTTTTTAGCCCTTCTACCATAGTGAGGACACAGAGAGAAGTCACCAGCTATGAACCAGGAAGAGGGCCCTCATCTAACCACGCTGGCATCCTGATCTCAGACTTCCAGCCTCCAGAACTGTGAGCATTAAATTTCTGTTGCTTATTAAAAAAAAAAAAAAAAAGTTTTATAAAACCCCATTATGTGGTTCCCACTAGGGGCCAGGCAATATTCCAAGCACTTTACCTTTATTAACTCATTTAACCCTCACAATAACCCTATGAGATAGGAACTCATCTTACAGATGAAGAAACTGAGGCACAGAAGTCAGATAACTTTTCCAAGGTCATATAGTAAGCTGGAATCCAAATCCAGGTTGTCTGGGTACATATGTACAGAGAAAAGCCTGGAAAATATAAATTGCGTGTGATTTTTATTTTTGTTTGTTCCTATTTTCTAATTTTTTCACAAGAACATATGTTTTTATAATTTGAATCAAGTTACCAAAATATGAAAATCTTTATTCAGATACTAACACATTCTTTAGAAACCGAGGATATGACTTTCTGAAACCGAAAGAAATGCAAGTATAGAAATCTATCACTAACGGGTGCCAAAAGGTCAACAGCAACAAACTAGGAAAATTTTAGAAATGATAAAAGATTACTTTGTTAGCCATCTTACCAGTGCTTTATGGAAAGAGTAATATTGAAAAGAGTCAATGTAATGTAACTAAATAGATTCAGTTAACTTTATTTAAAAACTTACTTCCTCCATTTTCAAGGAGAAACATAACCATTATAAATTTTACCATACAGACTCCTGAAAAATTCTACACCAAAATAAAAACTCTTACTCTTGAAAAATTATGTAGACTGATTAAAAGTTAAAATGGCAACATTTTTCTTGATTGCTGCAAATGACCAACCTCATTTCTTATTTTTCATGAAAACTAAATTTTTAAATTCATGTAGAATGGAATAGTTATATTTTAGTTATTTTAACTTGCATTCTTAGTACTAAGGAAAGCTAAGATCAAATGAGCAGAGGAATTTTACAAGAAGACAGTAAATTTCCCTACTGTTAAATACATCAACGTAGCCCAAGAGGAACACGGAGAATATCTCTCAATTCCAGTCCTGAATGGATACAATCACATAAACAACATAATCACCACACTGTTAGAAGAACCATTCTGAAAGTGTTCAGGTGAATAAGATGAATAGTGTATTGTGAAGCAATGTCATACATTTTTTGAAAACCTTAAAACTGTCTATAATGAAGATGAAAAACATCTTTAATCTGATCATGCTTACAGTCTTACATACCTCTATCATCATGATGACAGAGCAACCTGAGAAAAGTGTGTGCAGTTTGGGGACAGGGGACACACAAACCTGGATGTACATCCTGGCTCCAGCACTAGCCACTAAAATTTAGGTTCATCACTTACTACCTTGGAGCCTGTTCCCTCATTGGTTAAATATGGGGACCCCTGCCTCACAAGGTAGTATGACTAACAATATGAAGTGTGCCTGAAAGCCAAGAGGGTCTTAACACAGTAGGTGCTCTAAAAATCTGTGTTCCCTCCCTCCCTTGATACCAAGGGATAGGCAAGGGAGGTGAACGATGGAAAAGAATTTGAGTTTTAGTGATAAGTAGGTTGTCTCTAATCAAAGACCAGGGTGGGATCTCGTACGTAAGTCACCAGCTGGAGAAATAAGACACTAGCCCCAAGGTCAGAAAATGCATGAAATTCCCATTCAAAATATAGTTGACTTCTAACTCACCCGCTGAAAATCTTTCAATAGCTTCCCACTGCACTTGTAACAAAATCTGTTATCACGGCCATAAGGTACTACACGATTTGGTCTCACAACCCTCCCCCAGTCAGAAAGCTTCAGCCACAGTGACCTCCAGTTTGCTCTGTGAACCGCCAAGCTCTTTCCATGTCTGAGGAGGGAAATCTCAGGCCCCTCAGCCTCAAATATTCTTGCCCTTGTTGTTCAAACAGTTGACTTCTCTCACCCATCACATCTTCCCTGGAGCATTGCTTACCCCCCTCGCCTCAAGTAGTTCTCCACCGGCTACCCACAGTGACCCTCTATCCTTCATAGCTTTTATCACAACCTCAAATGATCATTGTTTACTTACTTCTGCTGCCCCTCTCTACCCCCCAGTGAAATGCAAACTCTTGAGGGCAGGGACCTAGTCTCGCTTTTTGACCATTATAACCCTAACATGTAAGAGAGTCACTGAATAAACACAGGATTTAGAACACCACGTTGGATGAAACAGCTCCCATGTGCCAAGCACTCCACAAAACACTTTAAGCAACTAATCCCATTGGATCTTCACAATAACTCTGAGGTAGATATTATTAACTCCATTTCCCACATGAGAAAATAGGAGCTCAGAGAGGAAGTAACTTGCCTGGGGTTCTACCGTGGTATTAATAGCCAGGATTTATTGAGAGTTTTACCATGTGCCAGGCAGGTACGGTTGAAGCTCTTTACATGCATTCTCTCACCCAATATTCAAAACAACCCCTGACACAAGTACTATTATTATCCTCATTTTCATATGAAAAACCAAGTGAGGCAAAGAGAAGTCAAAATTAATTGCCTAATTATGTAAGAAGCAGAGCATGGATATGAACTGTGCAGTCTGTCTCCAAAGCTCACATTCTTAACCACTCCTCTATAAACAAGAGTTGACACAGAGTCTTTATAAAATTAAGATAATCCATTAAAGCACTTCACTCAGAACCAGGCACACAACAAACATTTTTAAAATGGTAGCTATTATTTTTCTTAGTCTAAATCCAACACCTTGTTTTTTCTAGTATATCTTGCTGCATCCCAGGGAATCAAGCAAATCCTTAAAAAAAATACCTGGGTTTGGATATACACGGTGTTAAATCAGGTTCCCAAAGCAGCTCATCAGCATATGCAAAGAGCTCTGTATCTTTGTATATATTGCAACCCTGAAAACATGCAATCAAGTCTAACGTGCAAAAGTTACATATTAAAGTGCTCCACGTCGAGCACAAAAGACAAAAATTATCAATCTGAACTTCACTCTCATTTACAGCATCATCACCAGCAATACATCTCCCCCATTCGTATACGTTCTTTGATTTTATACTTTCATTCATCATTGATCATTCAGTTTAAGTCCCAGGCAATTAGTGCCAATCTTTAGTAAGTCCATGCTTCTTGCCACTGATATCAATAATTTCATACGTACATTTACTATTTTTTTAAGTAAATACTCATTGAAATAGATAAAAGCAACTATTTGCCCAAACGATTGCTCAAACACTACCACAGAGACACAGATGGCTACACTGCTGCAAATGAACGCTTGGCTGGCAGGTAGCCCCACCATGTGACAGTTCAAAACACAGTTCAACGAGACAGAGAAATTTCTGTGTGGATGAGTTCACTTGTAAACACACAGAGTTTGAAATAACGGTGGAATGTTCTGGAAGAAACGTCCAGAAGCAGGAAGCTCAAGAGGAAACCTCTGCATGTTCTTTCTCAGTTCCTGCAGCTGTCTCAGAAAACAGGGCTTGAACTACAACTTGGCGTCACATTCCAGGCAAGGAGAATATGAGGACGTGGTGCAGAGGGGCCACATTGCCCCTCTGACTGAGCTAGGCTCAGATAATTTCTAATGTCCCTTCCAGCTCTGAGAGGATTGTAATCAGTCCTCAAGAAGTAGATCTTCTCATTATGAAAGGGCTAGCTTCCACCTGTGTGGCAGCTGCACCTGCTCAGACACCAGTGACGCCGTATCTCAAGCAAGAAGAGTCCTCACTGACCACACCTGCTGCATTCCTCTCCTGGCCTTCTGAGTCTTGAGGGGGTCAGTTGAGTCTTGTTCACTACTGCAGGGCCTGGCACGTAATAATAATAAATATTTTTTGAGTTACTGTGTTTAGCACAGTACCTAATACCAATAGACTCAAAAAAACGTTAGAATCAGAATTCTACTGTTTATTTTGTTTTCGGATCAATTTTTCAAAACACAGTGAGAAAGAGAAAAGAATCTATATTTTTCTCACTAATCAAGACTCATGAAACAAAGACCAAAATAAATTAATACGAACCAAAAGTAGAAAAATAAATTTGTAAACAACTTTACTTTCAAATTAATACAATAACCTGAATTCAGTGATCAACACTTTTAGGGTTTGAAAATAATTAGTTCTTTTTAGACACACCCTTTCTCCTAGCCTTCTTTTTTTCTTTACCTAAGCAGATAACGTTCGTATAGGTAGTATAAGGATGAACTTCAGCCAAGTCGAAATCCCAAATCAGCAGAATCCAGATTAGTGACATTTTATTACATTGTTATTCATTTCGGTAAATTTTCTTAAAAAAATAAAATAAAAAGGTCAAAGAACACATGCAAAAGCTCACAAGACTGATTCTTCACTGTCTCCAGCTGAATCTAATAGAGATGGAAAATGGGTCTTTGTTACTGAATACATCATAAATTTTACATGAAAGCTTCAGTTGACAGCTATTATTTATCATAGCTATGTTCTCAATCTGCTGTGTATTACAACCCTTTAAAAATCTGCAGTATTACCTCTGTGTTTTTTCCACTGGAGTAAAAGGCATTTTAAACTTGTAATTACCCAAAGAAGTAACAATTACTAATTTGCTATGACACAGCTTAGCATTATTCATGGCTGTTTTTATTTGTAGGGTGCTTAATCAGATATTAGTTAACCTTCACAACCACCCTGGGCAGAAGATCATTAGTAAATAATTTCACATTAGCACAGAGACACCAAGCAGCATACTCAAGAATTAGAAGATGATTCTAGAATGAAATGCTGATATCCAGTTGGCAGAGTACAGTGGGTAGATGCCTTTCAGATAAAGTTAATTTAAGAATTATATTTAAACAAAGAAAAAGAAGAAAAGGAGGAGGAGGAACATGTAGCTCCTCGTGAGGATTTTTTTTTAATTTCACAAATTTTAAAATCAAGACATACAATTTTCATATGCACAGGTTCAATGGAACTTTTCAACATTATCTTAGAAGTAAATGACTGACTAGATGAACAGAGGCAACAGCGCCATAGGCCAGCAACTCACAATGAAGCTAACGGTAAAAGAGCTTCATTTCAACCTCAAAAACTACTCCTGCTTCTTAGCCCAAATTCAAACACTATCTATGAAACTGCTCACAACCTGGCTTACCTCCAAACACATACAAAGGTGCTCAAAGGCCAGATCAGCTCAGGAGCAAAGCCACAGAAATAGGTAGAACCAGCAGAGTTTCCAGGGCCACAAGAGTCTCTCTAGGCCCTACCCACCATACTCAATTCCACAGGGAACTTAGCACAATGAGGCTGAAAGTCTAGGGTAGATCAAAAACTAATCCACCCTATGAGAGTGGGTAGTCAGGGTACCACTTACTGAGAATTTGATCTTAGTAGTTGGCACTTCTTGGCTATATCCCAAAGCGTGGCATACATTCGTCAAGTTCTACTCCCCTCCCATCCAAAAGTATAAGTACATAAAAGGCTTAAAAGCAAACATCTTTTGTGCAAAGTTATTCATTGACCTAAAAGGTAAGCTAAGGAATACATAGATAAAATATTGATCAGTAATGTAAAACAACATTATGAACAGTTTTAATAATGTAAAGAAATGCATATAATAGAGTTAAAAAATTGAAAGAAATTTTTACACACAATCATGAACACAACAAAGTTTAAAAATATATATATAGGGGCTGGCGTAGTGGTTAAGTTTACATGCTCCGCTTCGGTGGTCCAGAGTTCGGGTTCGGATCCTGGGCGTAGACCTACACACCACTCATCAAGCCATGCTGTGGGGGTGACCCACATACAAAATAGAGGAAGACTGGCACAGATGTTAGCAACAATCTTCCTCAAGCAAAGAGAGGAAGATTGGCAACAGATGTTAGCTCAGGGCCAATCTTCCTCACCAAAAATATATATATATATATTTACTAAGATGTAAGAAAAAAAGTAAATATGCAAAAATGTTAACAAGTTGATTTCTGGATAATAAGATGATTACATCCCATTACATTCCTCCTTATATTTGCTACATTTAATTTTTTTCCCCTGCAATGGGCATACACTACTTTTTCACACTCAATAGAAATGATTAATTCTCTTCAAATAAAAACTTAAGATCAGTTTTTTAGTCTCAATAAAAAAGTTAGTGATCTTATTTATTCACTTGAAACCATGGTCTTTTATCATCATCTACAGAGGCAGTTTCAGCACAGCACACACCAACATAAAAAAGTCTCACTTGATCCAATTACACTGCTTATTAAGAGCTATTTAATGAGAAAGTCACACCTTTGAGTTATTAGAAGCTATAATAGTCCTGCAGAGTTCTAAACAAGTAAGCTAACAGAATTACCTTTGATTCTAAATTGTTTGCCAGGAGATTAATCCATCTGTTCCTGAGAAAAATTAACTGTTCTGCCAGTGTGTTCAACTTCCTCCAATCTCATTTTAATCAAGTATGTCAGTCTCAGCCGAGAGACTTGGCATTTTGTGTGTGTGTGAGGAAGCTCGGCCCTGAGCTAACATCTGCCAATCCTCCTTTTTTTTTTTTTTTTTTTGCTGAGGAAGACTGGCCCTGGGCTAACATCCATGCCCATCTTCCTCTACTTTATATGGGACACCGCCACAGCATGGCTTGACAAGTGGTGCGTCGGTGCACGCCCATGATCCGAACCGGCGAACCCCGGGCCACCACAGAAGCGTGCACACTTAACCTCTTGCGCCACCGGGCCGGCAAGAGTTGGTATTTTTTAACACAGATTAATTGAAGTATAATTGATATACAAAGAAATGTACATATTTAATGTGTACAGTTTGATGAGTTTGGGCATATGCAAACACCTGTGATACCATCACCACAATCAAGGGAATAGACATATGCAACACCTTCCAAAGTTTCCCTGTGTCCTTTTGTCTTTTTGTGGTAAGAAAATTTAACATGAGATCTACTCTCTTCACAGATTTTGAAGTGCACAACACTGTGTTGTTAACTATACGCGCTACGTTGTACAACAGATCTCTAGAACTTACTCGTTTAGCGTAATGGAAACGTCAGAAAGGGTAAGTATTTTAAATTGCTTAAATTACAGTACAAAGAGTTTTTCTTTTAATTGTCCAAATGTATATACAACATAATACCTAAAAAAACACAAATTTTTGTCATCAATAGATAAATTTTAGTGATGCCTTCTTATGTTTTGGCATTGGTCAAAGAACAAAGAAAGGCCTTTCTGATACAATGACATTTGGACAGAGACCTGAAGGAAACAATGAGCATTCCAGACAGAAGGAACACTAAGGGCAACAACCTTGAGGTGGAAGCACGCTTGGCAAGTTTAAGGACCATCAAGGACACCAGTGTGGTCGGTGCAGGTGAGCAAGTTGGGCAGTAAGAGACTACGGGGTGGAGCGGGGGCCCAGATCACACACACCCCTATAGGATGCTGTGGGCCTGTGGATGTTCCCAAGTGAGAGGGGAAGTCCTAGGGCAGCTAGGACAGGGGGACGGCATATTTGACAGTCATTTGTAAAAGATCATTCTGGCTTCACCGGAGAATAGACCATAAGAGGGCAAGGATGGAAAAGAGAGACCAGTTAGGAGGTTACAACAATAATCCAGGAAAGGAACCATGTCGCCTTGAACAAGGAGAATAGCAGTGGAGATGGTGAGAAGAGGTCAAACTTTACATATACTGTGATAAAATTTGCTAATGGATTGGCTATGGAATGTAAGAAGAGTGAAGGACACTTCCAAGGTTTTGGGTTCAGACAACTAGAAGAAAGCAGCGTCATATACCGAGATGCAGAAGGCTAAAGGAGTCATTCATCTGTTTTTAAAACAATGCAGTAATGCACCAGTCTCCTAAGTCATTGGGGTACAACTTACTTTTGTCCATGTCGGCAAGGAAGGACCACGTGACAAAAGGGTGCTCAGCGCGGAGAGTACAAGCTTCTACTTCTCAATTTTATTTGAGGCCAATCTTGACTACACACAATAAATGTTAAAATTTGTATGCTTAGCTCCAGCCTGGATTTACTTTCAATTCATAGCCAATACCAATGCTGCTGTCAACACCCGCCCCAGTCCCATCCACTTTCCAATCCCTGTCAGGCCTCAGTGGCCCGCTACACCCTAGCTAACCTAAACAGCTTAAAATCTCACAAACCAACAACAGAGAGACAGAGACAGACAAGGAGGCAGGGGAAGCTGGCAAATTAGTAGGTAGGTGGGTAGACAATCCTTACTTCCCCACTTCCCCACCCTTCTGTTACCCACTCCATTTCACATCTCCTTCCTAGATTTATGTTAAACGTTCAATACATTCCAAAGGCATTGTGAATGTGGATAAATGTAGGATGCGGGGGAGGGGGGGGGTGGAGTTGAAAAACTGGTTGTGAAGTAATAATATAAAGAGAAATGTGAAGAAAATTAAAATGCATTCATTTGTTTAAAAAAACCTTTAAAGATATGAAGTAGCTTTGTTAATGTGTAATTGATTTGTGAATAAATAATCCATTGTTGCTAAAACTATTAGGTTAAAGGATGATGGGAACTTTATATTCGACGGATCAGGATGACCCAACCTGAACCCACTGATTCATCTTAGCATCACTAAAAGTGAGCACACCAGACATTGTGTCATTATGACGCAAGGGAATAAGAAGACATACACAGAACCCTCTAAGAATATTCTTGCCTAAAAAAATTCTGAATGGATCTACACAGCTCTCTATATTTAACTTCCAATTTATAGGAAATACAAGAGAGTAAGTAACAAGGTAAACAAAACTACTTGCAGAGCAATAGGTTAAGTTCAAAATTTGGGGCATTTTATAGGACAAATGACTCTGTTTCTCCAATAAATCAACTACATGGGAAAAAGAAGTGGTGGAGGGACTGTTACAGTGTAAGTGACTTAAGGGACATAATAACTTAATATAATTTGGGAACATTATTTGGATTTTGATTCCAACAAATCAACTATAACAAGACACGCTTGGCACAAATGAGAAATTCTGAAATATAGACTGAGTATCAGATAATATTAAGGAATTGGTGTTAATTTTGTTAGGTGTGATAATGACATAGTAATTATATTTAAAATAAGAAGCCCTTATTAATTAAAGATAATTACTTTAAAAAAAAAGCTAGAGGGGGAAAAATGTTAGAGATAAAAACATCAACAAAATGTTGATTTTGTTTAAACTAAGTTTATTTACTACTATCCCTACTTATGTGTGTGTGTTTGAAATTTTCCATAATAGGATGTTTTTAAGAATAAAGAGAAAAGGAAAAAATAAGTAACATTGTAAGATTGCAATGTGAACGGTTAACAAAAATTATTACCATTTGCAATTGCTAATCTGTGTGAATGAAGATTTCCTTGAGTATACAATCAAAATATGAAAACAAACTGGAGGCTGAGGCAGTGAAAAAATTATCATTTTCATTCACAATCATTAATTTCAAATGTTATGCTCATTATAATAGCCTCATGGTTCAGAATCATTTATAATAAGATTATGCTATAAGTTAGAATTTAAAATAACTCTATTTTGACTAATAAATATCTCTCCTATCTGAAGTTATCAATAAGAAACAGGTCCAACAGTTAAGAAGAGGTTTGGAAATTTTCTGCTTAAGACTATTCCTTTCACATATTAACTGTTTCCACTTTGCTTTGAACAAAAATATGATTTACAACTCAAAGTGAAGAGGTTGCTATTAAGTACCTAAAGAGCAAGTATTCTATGCAGTTGATTAGAGAATATAATACCCTTCTTTCAAAGAATGAAGAGCCTGGATGTGGAAGAACACTTTGGCTAGCAGAATTCTATAAAAACAGCGGATCACAAAAGTACCAGCAAGAAGACGCCAGGAAGTTCCTCAGATAATGGCCCAGAATCTGTTCCAAGAGCTTTTCCATAAAACATGGAAGAAATACCCAGGCCTGAAAAAGATTTGGTACAAAAACCTACCTTTCATTCATTCATTCAACAAATATTTACTAGATGCCTACCTTGTGCCAGACACTCTACTAAGCACTGGGGGTACAGACAAAAATCCCTGCCTTTATAAGGAATTACATCACATTCCTAGTAGAGAGAAGACAAGAACAAGCGAAATAGTAAATGATACAGCATTTTATAAGGTAAGTGCTACGTACAAAAGCAAGCCAGGGATGGGGGATAGGAAGTATTAGAAAGGGGTTCCAGTTTTAAAGGGGACAGTCAGGGAAAGGTTCAAGAGGTGACACATAAGGAAAGACCTAAAGGAGGCGAAGGGAGAGTCCATAGTCTCAGAGAAGAGGATTCTAGACAGAAAGAACAGGACCACCAAAGCCATGGTGAGAGCATCCCTCTTATGTCTGAGGAACAGCAGAGGCTGTAATTGAGCAGATTTAGTGAACGAGAGGGAGAGTAGTTGGAAATGAAGATGGAGAGGCAACAAAACGGTCAGATCATGGCAAGCCTCACACGCCACTGCAAAGACTGTGCCTTTTACTTTGGGTGGCAATGGGAAGCCACTGGAGGGTTTTGGGCAAAAGAGAGAAGAAATCTAACTCATGTTTTAAAAATAATCACTTTGGCTGCTCTGCTGACAATATTGTAGGGGGCAAAGAAAGACTGGAAGAGACCAGTTAGAAGGCTATGGTGAACTGCAAAAAAGGCCCCAAATTCCTGCACGCACCTTTCTTTTCAAAGTGATTTACTACTCCCCTCATAAAGAGGTAGTCTCTTTCTCCGTCCCCTTGAATCTGGGCCTTCCTTGTGACCTGCTTTGATCAACAGCAGGAGAAGTGAAGCTGTGGGAGTTCTAAGTCTAGGCCTCAAAAGGCCATGCAGCCTCCTCCTGCTCTCTTGCTTCCATTAGACCACCATGTAAAGAAGCATGGGATAGCTTACTGGACCCTTTGTAGCAGAGACAAGCTGTCCTAGCTGAAGCCTCCAAACCTACCAGTCTGCATTCGCTGCATGAGTGATCCCAAGCAAGATCAGCAAAAGAACTGTTCCCACCTCCCCCTCCAAGCCCAGCCCAAACTGCCAACTCCAGAATCATAAACTAATAAGTGATTGTTGCTTTAAGCCACTAAATTTGGGGGGTAGGTGGTAATAGATAACTGACACAGAGGCTACTGCAACAAGTACATAGACAGTGGAGGTTTAGACTAGAGTGAGAGCAATGGGTAGTGAGAAATACTCAGATTCTTAGATATATTTTGTGGATTGTGAGAGAGAGCGTCAAGGATGACACCCAGGTTTTTGGCCTGAGTCCTGGAAAAGATGGAGTCGCCATTAACTGAGCTGGGGAAGACCACAGGTGAAGCAGGTATAGGGAGGAAATCAGGAGTTGAGTCTGAGATTTCTATGAGGTATTCAAACGGAAATGCTGGGTAGGCATCTAGATGTATGGAGGCTGGAGTTCAAGGTAAGGGGTCCAGGATGAAAATATAAATTTGGGAGCAAATAGGGGGTATTACTACTATTTAAAGCTAGTATTTAAAGACTGACTGATATGATCGAGGGAGTATGAGCTCTAATGACTGAGCTCAGGAGCACTCCAATGTTAAGAGGTCAGAGAGAGAAGAAAGAACCAGTAAAGGAGTTGAAAAGGAGCAGGGAGGTAGGAGGAAAACCAAGAATTGTAGCATCTCTGATAATAAGGGAAGAAAGTATTTCAAGAAGCAGAGAGCGATCAACTCTTTCAAAAAATGCTGATAGGAAATGGTAACTACATGACAGTATGGAGGTAGCGGCTAATACTATGGTGGTAAACATTTTGCAATGTATAAAAGTATCCAATCAACACGTTGTATACCTTAAACTTACACAATGTTATGTGTCAGTTTTATCTCTATAAAGCTGGGGGGAAAATGCTGACAGCTCAAGTAAAAGATGAGGATTAAAAACAGACCTTTGGACTTAGCAAAATGAAAGTCATTCATGACTTTGACGAGAGCAATTCCTTTAGAGTGGTGAGGGAGAAAGCCTGATTAAATTGGGTTTAAGAAAGCATAGGAGAGGGCTGGCCCCGTGGCTTGGCGGTTAACTGCGCGCGCTCCGCTACTGGCGGCCCAGGATCGGATCCCGGGCGCACACCGACGCACCGCTTGTCCGGCCATGCTGAGGCGGCATCCCACATACAGCAACTAGAAGGATGTGCAACTATGACATACAACTATCTACTGGGGCTTTGGGGAGAAAAAGGGTAAAAAAGGAGGATTGGCAATAGATGTTAGCTCAGGGCCGGTCTTCCTCAGCAAAAAGAGGAGGATTAGCATGGATGTTAGCTCAGAGCCAATCTTCCTCAGCAAAAAAAGGAGGATTAGCATAGATGTTAGCTCAGGGCTGATCTTTCTCACAAAAAAAAAAAGAATAGGAGAAAAGTAGTTGGACACATGAGTATAGTTTTGCCATAAAGGGGAAAAAGAAATTGTGCAATGGCTTAAGGGGGAAATGGGGTCAAGAAAGAATAATTATTTTTTAAGATAGGAGAAATAACAGCACGTTTATATACTGAAGTGAATAATCCAGTCATGAGGAAAAACAGGATCCTACAGAGGAGAGAGATACTGGAACCAAATCTCTGGGTGGGAGAAAGGAGTACCATCTTATGCATGAGTGAGGCATTGTCCTTAGAAACACAGAAACTGTTCAACAGACTCTAGGTCCTAAAATAACAGGAGGGAAATCAGAGGTAAATGCAGGTATGCCCACCTCCCACATCCATGGCAAATGTCATTAGTATCAAGCCATTTTTCACATCCCTGAGCCCAGAACTGACCTAAAAGTGTTCAACATAACCTTCCAGGCAGCCTAACAATAGATGCGACTTGTCACATATACAGAAAAGTATTTGCCAAAGTATTCTGGAAGTCGAAAGGCCAAAAAGAGGTGCATAAAAGCAAAAAGGCATTCCCTCTCCTTTCTCTGACACATAACACAAATATTCACTGGAAACATATATGTTATTTTTAAATTTAGAAACCGTACGTACTATACTTGCTGTCCTACTATAACAGAAACTATCACAATTTGGTGGGTAAAAGTTAACAACAGGAAGCTTCATCAGATCTTGAAATCCAAACTACTATTTGGAACTTAAAGCCAGCCACTGCTTCAGAAAAACTCTGTCATACTCACTCGCACCCAAATCTAACCTCTTTCTAACCTGCCTCCCTCTTCACTAAACAGTCTTCCCTCCCTTCCAACCTTTTTAACTCTGATACCGTGGTCAGCGAGTTTTCTTATATCCTCAGCCTCTTCAATAGATGCTCCCCTACCTCCTAGGCCTAATGAACACTAGAGTCTCCTTCTTGGCTGGCCACTTTGGTGAAGGCTAATCATCCTTCCAAGCTCCAAGGCCCAGAAGAATGTTTCCATAGCGCTTAACCCCCACACCTTTGAGGGTATGCCATCCAAATATCTTCATCTCTCAAACATACTGATCACTACCATAAGCAATCTAAACCCTCAGATACCATAGTCTGTCTCATAGCCTGTCTCTCTACCCTGGGTACCACGGTCATCTGGGGTCAATGTCTAGGTGAGTGATTCATGCAACACACCAGTCTCATTGTTCAACACCTCCATATCACCTCTATTCCAGTCTTCTACATCCATGGCCAAACCCTATGCTCCATCAGCACCGTAAAATCTTAAAACTCCAATATTCTACTCTATCTACAGAGTATTTCTATCCTATCAGCTAACTCCTTTATATCTACATACACTTGTGCATTTACCTCATCCAGACTTCTAATCCCTTGAACCAATAATTTTCTCTCAGTCTTTCAGCCTCCTGCTGGCTTGGTGACCATCTCTATCCAGTCTAAACCTCACATTCCATCACTTCAACCACTCTCTTGCCAATATTTTGAACTCTCTTGCATTCGTATCATATGTACACAAAAGAATCCAAATACTGGATCATTCCAACTATTCATCATTTCTGGTCCTATTGAATTTTGCTACAGAAAGTCACATAATTATATGAACTAGTAGCATTACAAATTAATGATCTTTCCTTATCTGGTAAAGGTTTCTAAAATCTCTAGTCAGCTCTCTCTTCCTTTCCCTGTGGCATTTGACAGTTGACCATTCTCTCCTTCTCAAATTCTCTCCCTCCTCATCTTCTAGAGCTCTTCTGTCATTAGACTGTTCCCTCTCGGTCTCTGTCATTGGATTGTCTTCCTTATATGATGGTGCTTCCCAGAGTTTCTCTTCTGTTTCATTCTTTCTTATTCTACAAACTCTCTCTTGGGTACCACATCTATTCTCACACTGTTTTAACTATCACCTATATGCTCATAACATCCTGATCTCTAGATAGCCTAGAATCCCCTCTTCATCTTCAGACCAACGCAGCCGCCAACTGTCCATTGAATGGCACCAACCGTATGACCCAAAGGCACGTCCAAAACTGATCTTATTCTCCTATATATCTGAAAATCCTCATGTGATGCCTATCTTGGGAAGTCATAAACCTAGGAGGCATCCTTGACTCTACCTTTTCCTCATCCCGCATATCGTGCTGAACACCAACTCGATCACCTTAATATATCCTGAATCCATTCTATTCTCTCAAGCTCCACTGCATAATCTGGAGTTCTATCATATCTTGCCCTCACAAATAGGCCTTGCTCCACTACATTTCGTTTCTCACAGTGCCACATGAAACTGATCTTAACTTTCCTCTACTTAAAATCTCTTACCCATGGATCACCACAGCCTCAAGGATAAAGTCCAAAATCTTTAACACAGTGAGGAAGAGGGCCTTTCATTATTTGGCCTCTGTTTACTTCTTAAACCTCATCTCTCTATTCTCTCCTTAATACACTAAGAGTCTATGTTTTGTCTCTAACCTGTCCATTTGGCCTGCCTTCTTTCTTGTGCCTAGAATGCCTTATCCTCCATCCTCAGCAACTAATTCCTACTTGCTTTCAAAATTAAGTTCAAGTGAAAATTCCTCCAGAAAGCCTTCTCTGAATCTCTTAAAAATCTCACACTCACACAGTTTGCCTCTATCCCCCCAAGTACTCTATGCATACATCTAACTATAATATTTATCTTGGCCTTGTCTCTGGCTTCCATGCAATACTATAACTTCCTTGAAGAAAAGTTTTAGGGACTTGGGACCACAGCAGATGCTCTGTCTTTGTTGAACGAAAAAATAAATAATGAATACAATATCTTTAAAATCTAAGACTCTTTAAAAACTTTACTTACTTACATGTTTCAGTAATTCAAAACAACTTTAATAAAAACTTTCCTCCAGAAATGAACAAACACTTCTCCAAAGAAGATATACAGATGGCCAATAGGCACATGAAAAGATGTTCAACATCACTAATCATCAGGGAAATGCAAATCAAAACAACACTAAGATACCACCTCACGCCCATTAGAATGGCTATAATCACCAACACAAAAAACAACAAGTGTTGGAGAGGATGTGGAGAAACAGGAACCCTCATACACAGCTGGTGGGAATGCAAACTGGTGCAGCCTCTATGGAAAACGGTATGGAGAATCCTCAAAGACTTAAAAATAGAGATGCCCTATGATCCAGCCATCCCATTACTGGGAATCTATCCAACGAACCTGAAATCAACAATCCAAAGAGGCTTATGCACCCCTATGTTCATTGCAGCATTATTCACCATAGCCAAGAAGTGGAAGCAACCTAAGTGTCTCTCAACTGATGATTGGATAAAGAAAATGTTGTATATATATACAATGGAATACTACTCAGCCATAAAAAAAAGACAAAATCGTCCCATCTGCAACAACATGGATGGGCCTGGAATGTATTATGTTAAGTGAAATAAGCCAGAAAGAGAAAGACAAACACTGTATGATCTCACTCATATGTGGAATATAAACCAACACATGGACAGAGAAAACTGTACTGCGGTTACCAGGGGCAGTGGGGATGGGGGGTGGGCACAAGGGGTGAAGGGAGTCATATATATGGTGATGGACAAACAAAAATGCACAACCCAAAATTTCACAATGTTAAAAACCATTAAAACCTCAATAATAAAAAAAAAAAAGTTTCCTCCACTCCCTCCACGTATGTGTCCTAACTGCATATACTAAAACCTGAAGGTTTGATTGCATAAACCAACCAGTTCAATGATTGTTAAATAGAGTAAAACTAAAAGTAAATTCTGAAAGCAGCTGGGCCAAAGAAAAAGGTTTGTCAAGAGAGGAGGGAAAAGTACACCCTGGCAGCCAGAAAACTTCTTAACAAAACTGTAGTTACAACATTCATAATTATAACATTTGTTCAACATGCTTAGCAGGCAAATTAACAGTCACTTATCTGACCAAAAAGAGATTAGAAAATATATTCTAATATGCTGGAAAGAACTGAAATCTTCAATTTAGAAGCTTGGGTGAAATGCTTTATTGGTCCCCAAGCAAGTGAAAAGATAAATCTTTAAATAAATAATAATAACAAACTATCTATACAGTCTGGATTCTCACCTTCCTTGGGCCTAAAGAAATGTTTTCCTATAATGAAAAATGGAAAGTTGTACAGTATTTAATGTCAAAGCTTTTGAAATGTCTTCAAAATATATAAAACTACAGTAACTCAGGCTAATTGAATGAAAGCCAATATAAATTAACAAAATTTAAAAATCATACATGCAATTTTATTACTCCCAATGTGACTTGGAATAGGTTAAAAAATTATGAGGCCAGAAGTATTTGGGGTACCCAATTTATAAAAACAACAGTGTTCAGGGGCCAGCCCAGTGGTGTAGTGGTTAAGTTCAGCACATTCTGCTTCAGTGGCCCAGGTTTATGGGTTTGGATCCCAGGCGCAGACCTACACCATTCATCAAGCCATGCTGTGGCAGTGACCCACATACAAAATAGAGGAAGATGAGCACAGATGTTAGCTCAGGGCCACGCTTCCTCAAGCAAAAAGAGGAAGACTAGCAACAGGTGTTAGCTCAGGGCCAATCTTCCTCACCAAAATAGAAACAAAAAAACAAACAAAAAAAAACAGTGTTCAGTCTATTGGTTGGAAATATATGGGATCTTCCAAACTGCTTGAAAAATTTGTTTCATATGTTTTAAATGGGAGAAAAATTGACAAACATCCCTGTCCTATTAGCTTAGCAAATCTTATTTCCTATCATGTGAAAATAGTACACAATATCTCCATGCAATGTATCACTAATTGTGAATCACAGATTTATATTATACTTATATAACTATACTATATTTTACTATACTACTCATCTCTAAGTCTGTAGCACTTTTTAAAAATATACAATACTTATAGATTTCACATCTCCTAAACAAACATGTATTGCCCATTATTAAACATGTAGTGCCCATGTATTATCACCCTAGTTGCTTTTTTATAAAAGGTAAACTGAGTCCACAGTTATGAACCAAGAAATATGGATTAAGTTCAAGTTTTGCTATAGACCCACCAATAATCCTGACACTATTATTTCCTCATACTTCTTCCAAATATATTGTATTTTTCATTGTGTTTTTTTCCCTCAAATTTTAAACTAGAAAAGACTCCACTTGGATATTTTTCCTCAGCTCTTGCATTTCTCCTCAACTTTCCCATCTTGATCTGGTCCCTTTCCAGAACTAGAAAGGTCTAGCAAAAGCAAAATTTGAAAAGTTATATTTTCTTACATTTTCCCAGCCCCTAATAGTGATATAAACAATTTAATTCACCTAACAGTTTGTGGACAATATCCAAAAAGTATCACAAGGCTATGAATATTATATCTCAGAAGAACTATTTTAGAAATCATTTTACACCTGCAGGAAGGCCAAATGATCTACTTGTAAGTACCATCAATCAATCAACAAATAAACTATTATTACATCTCTGTGGGCATTTTAAATAAATCAAACTAACAGTTTATTTACCTCTTGGTTATCAATTCTCAAGCAGCAAATTCAGTAAATTTTAGGTTGATAAAATAAAGGTTAACATACAGACATGCTAGTGATACACATTAGCCAGGTGACGGTAACTACCTAACATTAACCAAGTAAGCAAATAACCAAGGCAGAAGTTTTAGCTACCACTAACCTACCAAAGCAAGTCAAAATGCTTTGAAAATTACATTCTTATCCAATTTTTTTGTATATCACAGCTTTATATGTGACATTAAAAAGCTCCTGATTATTACATTTCAAAATTTAGATGAGTCATAGTGCTTTGTATGCAGCACTCAGATGTGTTTCAAAATTGTAAACATGCACTTGCTTGCTAGTCAAAAAATGAATGTGGACAGATTCAGAAAGATTAAAACATAATCATAAAATACATCCTGTGTTTTTAAAATGGTAACTTCCCAACTGTTAACACAGTGCAGTAAACACACCTGTCCTGCTTGAATATCTCAAAATTATAGAATACTTCCAATCTCATCCCTCACTTTACAGATAGGTGCCCAAGACCAAGGGTCTTCAGCAGTAGTTAGCAGGATTACACCTCAGGGCCATCAGCATCCGAAGCTTACTAAAGGCGACAGTAGGAAAACTAAATGAGGTCCCAGAAGAACTCTATCTTAAGATACAGGATCATAAACTTTTGTACCTAAATCTAGAACCTGAAATTGAACCATCAACCAAAAATTCCATCTCAACTCTAGACAGTACAAATGGCAGATAAACTGGAAGAAAAGGCAAGGAATGCCCATTTTAGTTTCTGGCATAAGACCCCGACCAGCAGGAATCCATCAAAAAAGTTTGTTGAATGAATGATTGCTTGATACTTGACAGGATGACTTCATTGATTTTAAAAGCTCCAAATTCAGGAACTAAACTGAGGGATCAGGATGTCACAGGTGAAATTAAAATTCGTGGAGAGTAGGTACAACACAGCTGCAGGTCTCTGCAAATCTCCGCATAGCTGTTGCAGACATTTCAAAACAAACATACACAGATACTATTTCTTCAGGTAATTCCTGCAAGTGAAAACAGAGCCAGAGAACCAGGTCTGAAAACAGGCCCTGTTCACCCATAAGCCTTTGCATTAAAGTGGACAGGATCTGAGTGAGTCACTGGGAATGACGAGGACAGTCACCCCAGGCCAAGCAGGACGCGACCGTAATCCCTTGCGCTGCTCTCGACCAGGGAACTGGTCAAGGGAGAGTGGGATGACTGCAACCTGCTGCAGGTAAGTGTGCAAGGATCCCGCCGACCTGCTTCCGAGTCAGGATCCCGCTGAGCCCCACCGCAGGTACAGAGTCGGCCCCACCCAGGCATCTCCGAGCTCTCTAACGCAGAAGGCCTAGTCCTCCACGAGTTCAGAACCCAGACAGGACAGGACGAGAGCAAACGGCAAGACCTGTCCCCTTCCCCGACGCCCCACGCTGCGACGCGGCCCTGCCGCCACATGCTCCACTGCCCCATCTCCCGGCACAGCCCCGGGCCCGCAAGGCCTCAGCTGCCCTCGACGCCAGCTGACAAAGGCCACAGGCAGGCGCTACCCGGACGCCTCTGAGCAGGGGGCAGCGGCCCGCCGCCTGCCACACCGCACCGCTTACCTCCCTTCTGCCACAAGCTCAGCCCGGCGCCGGCTGCCTGACGTGGCCCGCCCCGCCGTCTCGAACGCCCGTGGGCGGGAACTGCGGGGAGAGAGCCAATGGACTGCAGACCGCTAAGGCCTACTCCGCCTCCTCCGGCTTCCGCCCGCCCCCTCGCGCGCGCGCACGCGCATCAAAGGCCAAGGCCGCGCACTGCGGCTGGACGGAGGCGTGGGCGGCCGAGCGCGGCTCCGCAGCAGCCCCGGGGCAGGAAGGGCGGCGTGCGCAGGTGCGGACTGTGGGGCTGCGCTGCAGTGGGGAGCAAGCTCAAGGGAAAGCAGATTAAAGGAACCTGCCTGGAGATGCTGCTGCAGCGTGTCCGGGTAGTCCTGTTGGCAGTCAGCCGCTATGCAGCTTTTGGCGATGCAAAGCAGTTTCTTGGTATTTGGAGATTTTGTTTCCCGAGAAAAAAGTAGTACTGATAACAGTAAGGATTCAGAAAATTTAGTGCAGACAGCCGACTCGCCACTTCGTTCTTCCGGTTGTGGCTGCCGCGTGGTATCTTCGCTTCACTTGGGCGATACAAAACACCGCAGTTCTCGATGCTACACTGGTACATTCACGTGTTGGATAGTCGTACAGGTTTAAGGCCAGGCATTTCCGCTGATTTAATCCGGGGAGATCTGGCGCACGTAATTGTTACTATTATTGTTGCTATTTTTGTCTAATACTTATTGAGTGTCCACCCGTGCATGAAGATGTATTTTCATAGGAAGGCTGTAAGACGCCTGGCACGATGGAACAGAAGCTAAAAGAGGCAGCAGAAAAAAATGAGAAGAGAAGGTTATGAAGGAATGGGATTCTGGTTGCGGATGACAGAAGTGGAAATTATAAACAAGACGAAAGAGTTAAGACAAGTTGCTTAAGGGAACCTGACTTACCCAGCACTTTCTAAACCCTGGTGCACCTTTAGAAGCATTTGGGGAGCTTTTTAAAAGATACCAGTGCCTGGGCCCCATCTCGAGAGATTCTGATTTAGCAGCTCTGCTGTGAGCCCTTGGCGTTGATATTTTTCTATTTTTCTAAGTTTCCAAAGTCATTTTAACGTGCTGACAAGAAGTTTTACTTCTCATTTATAGGAGGGATTGGGTTCGCTCTACTCCTCTTCAGAAAAGTAATTATATACCACAGACCATCTTCAGTTCTCTGAATAACTTATTATGCATTCATTCTGTAAGAATTCATCTAAATTAATTTTGAACCTACTTATATATTCAATCTCTGTTATCCTTTGAGAGAAAGGAGTTTTATAAGGTTTATAATTGTCTTCTTGATTTTATGGACTTTGATGATATTCTCCTTCACTCTTAATAATTCCAAATGCACCAGCACTTCTTTCAGGCCCATTTGAATTCTTTTTTAAAAATTCTTCTTCTATTACCATATTTCTTGAGACATGGTCAAAATCATAATTGAACACTAAACTATGTGAACAGCTTTGTTCTAAATAAACTCATTTAATCCGTGGAACAACTTTATAAAGCAGGCACAGTTATTATCCACATTTTATACATAAGAAACCTTAGGCACAGGAGGGGAAGCCTCTTGACCAAGGACATGTACCTACCTAGTGGCAAGGCCAAAATTTGAATCCAGGTGTCCTGGTTCTCAATAAATAAATGTACTGGTTCTGTTATAGAAAGACTGGTTTGGGGAGTGTAGGGGGAAACTCTCATTTAAAGAATGAAGGTGAGGGTATGATTTTTCACTTTTGACACCTAGCCTAGATTCAGATTTGGGGGCAGGATTGAGGGACGTAGGCTGGTAAACCTAGAGCCTAGAGCTGACTTGACTGCTTGCTGCAGACCCTGGTCTAGGGTGGAAGTACAGGGCTCACCCCTTGGGATATACTCGCTCTGCTTCTGGGATATACTCTTTCCGTACATGACCGTAGTTCAGCAGAGATCATTTCACCTTTTAATTATTTAATCTATTGCTATACCAGGCACTGTACTAGATATGAGAGATATCAAGATGAATCCAGAGCCTCAAGAAGCCAGCTCATCCTGGAAGGCAGGTCAGCAGCCATCAGATTTTTTTTTTTTTTTAACAGTTTTATTTATTTATTTTTTGTAGGAAGATCAGCCCTGAGCTAACATCCATGCTAATCCTCCTCTTTTTGCTGAGGAAGACCGTGTCTGAGCTAACATCTATTGCCAATCCTCCTCCTTTTTTTTTTTCTCCCCCAAAGCCCCAGTAGATAGTTGTATGTTATAGTTGCACATCCTTCTAGTTGCTGTATGTGGGACGCAGCCTCAGCATGGCCAGAGAAGCGGTGCGTTGGTGCGCGCCTGGGATCCGAACTCGGGCCGCCAGTAGCGGAACGCGTGCACTTAACTGCTAAGCCATGGGGCTGGCCCAGCAGCCTTCAGATTTATTTGGATAAGAGGTATAAAGAATTTTAGAACCAGAGAGGGTGGCAAAAGCTGCCAGTCTATGACAGAGTTTTCACTGACAAATGCTGAAATGAAAAAAAAAATAATGAAGACAATGTATCGAGTTTTCATAAAAATAAATTTATTGAGGGGTAGGCCCCGTGGCCTTGTGGTTAAGTTAGGGGCGCTCCCCTTTGGTGGCCCGGGTTCGGTTCCCAGGTGCTGACCTACCCTACTCGTGCTGTGAAAAATAGAGGAAGACTGGCACAAATGTTAGCTCAGGGTGAATCTTCCTCAAGCGAAAAGAAGAAAGTTGGCAACAGATGTTAGCTCAGGGTGAATCTTCCTCAGCAAAAAATAAAATTAAAAAAATAATAATAAATATATTCAATTTAAAGGACTGTCCTTTTTCTGAGACTGTGCTTAGATTTTATGTTAAAAATATTCTCTCTTGTAAGAAATGATAATTAGTAGGTTATAGTTGTTGGGAGTTTTATATATTTTAATGACCTTAAAGTCCTATGTTGGTTCTCAAAATTTTTTGATGTTTTACTGGTTTAGTTTAGTCAATTTGCAAAGAGGGAAACTAAAATTCCAGAGGGATGAAGTCCAGCCCTCTTTCTACTACAAACCCATTGGAATAGCCTTTCATGTACAGGGCTAGAAGCGTTTAAAAATAATAATAACAAATTTAAAAAGAAATCAGGGTCAAGGTTAGACAACAAAGATTAGAACTGGTTCTGATAGGCCAGCTGTGTTGTTAGCCCAGAGGAAAAGGCTCCTGCCTGCTTAATTAATCAGATTAGCTAAATAGCTTGGTTTCCTTCTGAGCTGAAAGCAAAGAATGGGGCCTGAGGGAATTTAGCTACTATTTGTAGTGGCATTTTGATTGAGGAAAGACCTAGGAAAGGTCAGCTTGATTGAGTGGGGCACACCCATATCTGATACGGATATTTGGAGCCCTACGCAAGTGGTTCGCTGAGAGTCAGCCTGGGGAGAATTTTTGAGAAATAGCAGGGAGAGGGCGAACCCTCATGGGGGCAATGGGAGGGGAATCACCTTCATTCATGTAACCTGCAGAGGGTGATCTAGACAATACCAGAAGACCCAGCACAGATGGAAATTTCAATTGAAGGATTAAAACAGGCTTCAAATCTGTACATTATTTTCTGGATAGGCTTAGATTGTGCATGCAAATGAACTCTGGCTTTTAAATACTCGAGACAAACCACTGTCTTGAAGAGGTAAGCAGGCAGACAGCATTTCTCTGTTAAACTCCTTGTATTATTACCCCTGAAATAGTTAAGCAGTTAGTTCTCTATTGTACCAGACCCTTTAGATAAGTACACTTTTTGAAGTCAGTATAGAAGGGCCTATTGACTTTAACAACAACAAAAAAAGAAAGAGAGTAAGAAAAATGTGTCCACTCCCAAATCATTAACTGAACTGAAAAGAATATGCTAACAAAAAAAAGACACTGTAGTCTGAATCCCGTACTGTGAGGGAAGGTCATGTCCCCCACAGCATCAGGAGAGACACAAAGCCTTGAACTCAGGCCCAAGCATGCTGGGCCAGCTCGACACACCCACGCATTCATCAGCAGGCACAAGACTGGGAGGAGAGATTCAGAACTGAATCACAGGGCTCCACTGTCAACACATAACAGAAAGCAATCTTACTAGATTTAATTACATGTGAGTATACAGCTCCAATGGCTCCCCATTTCTTTTAGAGTAGAAGCCAACGTCCTTACAAAGGCCAACAAGCTATATATGATTTGCCTCCCTTGCACCACGCACCTCCATCCCCAACACATGCATACACACACACACACAAATACACACACACACACAGCCTGTTACGTCTTTGACCTTGCCTTCTACACTCCTCCCCACCTCACTTCATGCCAATCATCCAGCCTCCTCACTCCTACAGGATTTGGGCCATCCCTCACATATCTTCAGGACTCATTCCATTGAATCATTCAAGTCTTTGCTGAGATGTTACCTTCTGGATAAGGCCTACTCTATCAGTCAGGGTGCCAGCAGGAAACAGATGGCACAATCAAATTAGGAAATTGGAGGAGAGTTTAATAAGGGACTATAAACAAAGGTGTAAGCAGAGAGTAAAGAGATGGTAAGGGAGACTCAGTAACATCAGGGTTCCAAAAATCACTCTGAGCCTAAAGGGGCAAGGAGGAGGAGGAGTTGCCAAACATGAAGAAGGCTCTGTACATAGGGACCACCTGACAGGAATTATGACTTCTGATCAAGGAACACAGCCAGTCCACAGTGCCCAACAGGGAGTCAGCCGAGGAATTAATACCTTGACCTCACTCATTCTCCTCTCTCCTTCTGATCTTCTGAAGCAAGGGAAGCCAATGATGCTGTTCAAAGAGGTCAGCCTTCTAGGGCACAGTAAAGGGGCAAAAAGAAGACATCTGGCACATTTACCTTGATCACCTATAACAGTTAGCTTTTGCTGTATAACAAACCACCCACAGAACTTAATGGCTTCAAGTCACAAACATTTATTCATTCTCAGGATCCTGTGGGTTGCCTAGGCAGTACTTGTGATACAGACTTGCTTTGCTGGTCCATCCTGAGTATACTTATATGTCTGCAGTCAGCTGGCAGCTTGGCTGGTCTAGGATGACATCATTCACATGCCCAGTGGTTTGCTCAATGTCAGCAGGGGCAATAGAGATGATGTGGCCATGTATCTCTACTAACTGTAACCAATCACTTTTCTTACTCATGAGACGCTATCAGATCCTTGCTAATATCAAGATACATTGCTTCAATGGAGTTCCCATGTTAAAACAATCCCCATTTTTATTGACTCGGCAACGTTCCCAGCCCAAGGGATAGAACATGATTGATCTAAGCTAGTGGTCAGAAAATTTTTCTGACATGAGCCAGAGAGTAAACATTTTAGATTTGTGAGCCAAGAGGCAAAATTGAGGATATTATATAGATTGTTAAGTAGCAAGAAAGAAAATAAATTTCACAAAATTTTTATTGATGAAATTCAGTATATAATAATTGAGTGCAATCATTTGTAATACAGGTCTAGTAATGAGAAGAATGGAATAGTTCATTTAATTGGGTTCAAAGTTACTATTCCCTATCATCAAAATCAATTGTAAATGTTTATCTGTTAATACTAATTGATAAGGAGATTTCATGCGTTTCATCTTTGAAAATATCTTTTCACAGATGTAGCCAAATTCTGATATCAACCTATGAGAGTGTGATTTTAATTGAGCATATTTATCACTTGGAAGTAATTTACAGAATCCTATTAGATTCTTCTCTTGATATTTGCCAATTACCGTGTCAATATATTGCAGATTAATCATTTCCAATCGAAGATTAGGTGGAAGATCCTGAATTGCAAAGTGAAATGGAATTTAAAATATGGAAATTTACATTCCACTTGCACTGAGATCCAAAAATGCTGTTGGAGCTGTAGTGTGAGCTTAGAAAATATATCTTCTGCAAAATTTTGTGGTAATGAAGATCTTGCTTCTCTTTTAAACTTTGACAGCACAGGATGGGAATTAAGTAGCTTGACATTACTTGTGATTCAAACAGCATTAGTTGTTGTTAAAATGACTTTACCACAGTATAACTTTTACATAATTATTGTTTGCCTTATAATTTTATATTGAGAAACATGATCAAACATGCAGCAAAAGATAATTTTTATTTTTTTTTGTGAGAAAGATCAGCTCTGAGCTAACATCCATGCCAATCCTCCTCTTTTTGCTGAGGAAGACTGGCCCTGAGCTAACATCTGTGCCCATCTTCCTCTACTTTATATGGGACGCCACCACAGCATGGCCTGACAAGCGGTACATCGGTGCACGCCCGGGATCCGAACCCGGGCCACCAGCAGCAGAGCACATGCACTTAACCACTACGCCACAGGGCTGGCCCCTAAAAGATAATTTTCAAAGCCGTTCAGCATTCAATAAAAGTGATTGAGGGAAGTTCTCATTCCAAAAAATTTCAGTCTCAGGCCTGAGTTCAAAAATTATAATGAAACTTTACCACTGCTGAGCCATCAAACTGCTGTGTGGTAGGGCTACTACTTTTGACTAAAACTGACTAAAATCAGAATTAATGATCATTAAGTCCCCCAGAGTAAATGAAGTTCAGCATTGAGACTACTGGTTCAAAAGCACAATAAATTCAAACACTTTCTGCAAATTACCCAATGATGAACAGCACAATGATTAACCACAGGCTTTAAATACTTAGATTTTCACAAGCTTTATAAATTTGTCGATCTAAGCCTCTTCTGTTCCACACATATTTTTATCACCATCAGTTGGAATACATCTTAGCAGATTCCACTTCAGGTTGTACTGAATTCAAGTTTTCTCAGCTTTGAAAATATTCTCACCTATAGTTGTTCCATGCAGACAATTCATAAAGGCTGATTCTTCAGTCACTTCAAACTCAGCATTGATGCTTTGAATCAAGAACAAGTGAACAGTATTAGTAACATCTATCAACTCATCAAGAGCCAAGAAAAACCACTCGAAATCATTTATCTTGTTTTTTAACTAACTATTGATATTGCTCCCTGTGTCCTCAACTCTTGAAGCAACTGTTCTCAGTGAAAGGCTAATAGCTTAAGCAAGTTTATATTCTCCAGAAACATTTCTTTAGCTGCTGCAATCAAACATGATTTAATCAACTCACCATCGGTAAACAGCTTTCCTTGTTTGACTAACAAATGAGCCACTCAGAAACTTACTTAGGTTGCAGCTTTTTCATTTTTATTTTTGTGAAGAAATTCTGCTATGTTTCATCTTAAATTATTGCTTTCCTGTGAGCTGAGAATATTTTGACGCATCTGGGAATGTCCATGCGTATTATAATCTTTTAGCACAGATACAGTGTCGCTGCACAATAAATGAATACTTTGCCGTCTAATTTGATAAAATAATTCACACTCCACTGTGCCTTAAAAGCATGACATAAAAAAGGAGTGACATTACCAAAATGGCGAGGAAGGAGACCCAGCCTCCATACCCCCAAAGATAAACAATTAGCTATCCATGAACAAAAACAGCTCTGGGGGGCCGGCCCCGTGGTGTAGCGGTTAAGTGCGAGCGCTCCGCTGCTGGAGGCCAGGGTTCAGATTCCTGGTGCACACCGACACACCACTTGTCAAGCCATGCTGTGGCGGCGTCCCACATAAAATGGAGGAAAATCGGCATGGATGTTAGCCCAGGGCCAGTCTTCCTCAGCAAAAAGAGGAGGATTGGCATGGATGTTAGCTCAGGGCTGATCTTCCTCACAAAAAAAAGAAAAAACAGCTCTGGGAGAGCTCTGGAGTCCACTTAAGAAACTTTAGCAACACAGTAGAACAAAAGACCTGAGAATAACTGCGCAAGAAAAGACGAAAACAGCTTAACTTTGCCTGCATCATCCCATGCTCTACGCTGGCATTGCTCCATGCCGAGAGGGACCTTCCCGACTGAAGAGTTCCCCTCACCAGGAAAGGAAGAGCATGGTGAGTGACCAGCTTCCCCAGCTTTTTGGGACACCACAGAAACCTCCCACTTCAGTTTCAGCCAACCCAGACCAGCAAAGCTGAGACATATAGAGATGGCTAGGAACAGAGAAGAGAAGCAGGGCCTACCAGTAGCAGCCATGCAGTTGGAGCAATTGCAGTTCAAAGTGATCTCCTTTGCAGACAAATTTGCGGATTCCGCCACTGAAGAATCCAACGGCCAACACAGTCTCTATAGACCCCTGCAGATTTGACCAGCTTTCTCCCCACAGGTGTTCATGTTCACTGATGCCAGCCACCTGAGTCCCTCCCCACTCCCTTCCTCAGCTCCAGCCCCGCCAGCGCCAGCGAGCCGTACTTGCAGCCAGCCTAGGCCTCTGCAGATGTGTGAATGCAACATGCCAGCCTACACCCCTGAAGTTGAACCCCGCCACTGTGCATATGCTTGGGGCCAGCCCCTCCACCTGTGCACTTGCTTGACGCTGGTCTGAGGCCTGTCACTGGCTTCCACTGCAGTGCACACACCCAGGGAGAGACTGTGCAGCTACAGGAGAGCACACCAGTGGCCAGGGCCTGTGCAGCTGCTTGTGGGACCAGATCAGGCCCTGTATTCTGTCACTAGCCTGCACCACTGTGCTCACTTGCACTTAGCCCCTCCAGCTAGGCACCTGCATGCCCCTGGCCCAGTCCTCCTCACTGGCCTCTACTGCCATGTCCCCATGGCAAGACCCAGCAGCCATGGAAGTTCACGATGACAGCCAGGGCCCCCACAGCTGCAAGTGAGTCCATAGATGGCCCAGCCCTTGCTGCCTGCCCTGCCCCCACCACTACACGTGCATCTGCAACTGGCTCTTGCCACTACCTGCAGCTGGCCCCCATAGCCAAGTGTGTGCACACCACCAGCTCTGGCTGCCCCCGCTGCCTGCCCTGGTTTCTAGAAATACAACAAATTAAAACTTGTAGGATACAACAAAAGCATTACTAAGAGGGAAGTTTATAGTAATAAATGTCTACATTAAGAAAAAGGAAATATATCAAATAAACAACCTAAGTTTACATCTCAAGGAGCTAGATAAAGAGGAACAAACTAAGCCCAAAGTTAGCAGAAGGAAGAAAGAAAATTACAAAGATCAGAGCAGAAATAAATGAAATTGAGACCATAAAAACAATAGAAAAGATTAATGAAACTAAGAACTGGTTTTTTGAAAAGATAAACAAAATTGACAAACCTTTAGCTAGACTAACAAAAATAGAGAGAAGACTTCAATAAATGAAATCAGAAATGAAAGAGGAGACATTACAACTGATACCACAGAAATAAAAATGATCATAAGAGACTACTATGAACAATTATACACCAATAAATTGGATAACTTTTTTTTTAATAATTTTATTATTATTATTATTTATTTATTTTTTCTCCCAAAGCCCCAGTAGATAGTTGCATGTCATAGCTGCACATCCTTCTAGTTGCTGCATGTGGGACACGGCCTCAGCATGGCCGGACAAGTGGTGCATCGGTGCGCGCCCAGGATCCGAACCTGGGCCGCCAGAAGCGGAGCAGGCACACTTAACTGCTAAGCCATGGGGCCAGCCCGTTGGATAACTTAAAGAAATGGAAAAATTCCTAGAAACATACTATCTCCCAAGACTGAATCATGAAGAAATAGAAAATCTGAATATACCAGTAATGAGTAAGGAGATGGAATCAGTAATCAAAACCTCCCAACAAAGAAAAGCCCAGGACCAGATGGTTTCACTAGTGAATTCTACCAAACATTTAAAGAAAAATTAATGCCAATTTTTCTCAAACTCTTCCAAAAAATTAAAAAGGAGAGAACACTAACAAACTTATTGTATGAGGCCAGCATTACCCTAATACCAAAGCCAGATAAGTAAACACACTACAAGAAAAGAAAACTACAGAACAATATCCCTGATGAATATAGATGCAAAAATTTTCAACAAAATATTAGCAAACCAAATTCAACAGCACCTAAAAGGATTTTACACCATAATCAATCAGGATTTATCCTTGAGATGCAAGGATAGTGCAGCATATGCAAATCAATAAATGTGATATATCACATTAATAGAATGAAAGATGAAAATCATATGGTCATCTCAATAGATTCAGAAAAAGCGTTTGTCAAAATGCAAAGTTTAGTGATAAAAACACTCAACAAATTGGGTATAGAAGAAACATACCTCAACATAATAAAGACCATATATGACACGACCTCAGCTAACATCATACTCAATGATAAAATGTTGGATGCTTTTCCTCTAAGATCAGGAACAAGACAAGGGTGCCCACTCTCACTTCTATTCACCATAGTACTGGAAGTCCTAGCCAGAGCAATCAGGCAAGAAAAAGAAATAAAAGTCATCCAAATCAGAAAGAAAGAAGTAAAATTATTTGCTTGCAGATGATTTGATCTTATATATAGAAAATCCTAATGACTCTACCAAAAAAACTTAGAACAAATTGATGAATTCAGTAAAGTTGCAGGATACAAAATCAACTTTCAGAAATCAGTGGCATTTGTATACACTAATAACAAAATATCTGAAAAAGAAATAAAGAAAACAATGCCATTCACAATGGCATCAGAAACAATAAAATATTTAGGAATAAATTTAACCAAGGAAATGAAAGATCTGTACACTGAAAACTACAAGATTTTGGTGAAAGAATTTGAAGAAGACACAGACAATGGAAAGATATCCCATATTTATGGATTGGAAGAATTAATATTGTTAAGATGTCCAGGCCGGCCTGTGGCTTAGCGGTTGGGTGCGCAAGTTCCGCTGCTGGTGGCCTGGGTTCAGATCCCAGGCACGCACCGACGCACTGCTTCTCTGGCCATGCTGAGGCCACGTCCCACATACAGCAACTGGAAGGATGTGCAGCTATGACAGACAACTATCTACTGGGGCTTTGGGGGGAAAAAACAAAAAAACAAAAAAAACAAGATGTCCACACTACCTAAAGCTATCTATATTCAAGGCAATCCATATCAAAATTTCAATGACTTTTTTCACAGAAGTAGAAAAAATAATCATAATATTTGTATGAAACCACAAAAGATCCCAAATAGCCAAAGCAATCCTAAGAAGAACAAAGCTGGAGGCATCACATTTTCTGATTTCAAACTATACTGCAAAACTGTGGTAATCAAAGCAGTATGGTACTGGCAAAAAAAAATAGACACATAGACCAATGCAACAGAATCAAAAGTACAGAAATAAACCCTGCGTATATAGTTAACTAATATTTGACAGGGGAGCCAAGAATAAACAATGGGGGAAAGGATAGTCTCTTCAATAAATGATGTTGGGAAAACTGGATAACCACATGCATGAGAATGAAATTGGACCCCTATCTTACACCACTTAAAAAATTTAACTTGAGGGCCGGCCCCATGGCTTAGCAGTTAGGTGCGCGTGCTCCGCTACTGGCGGCCCGGGTTCGGATCCCGGATGCACACCGACGCACCACTTCTCTGGCCATGCTGAGGCCGCGTCCCACATACAGCAACTAGAAGGATGTGCAGCTATGACCTACAACTGTCTACTGGGGCTTTGGGGGAAAAATAAACAAAATAAAAATTTTAAAAAAAATTAACTTGAAATGGATTAAAGACTTAGATATAAGAACTGAAACTGTGAAACTCCTAAAAGAAAACACAGGGAAAAACTTTCTTGACACTGATCTTGGCAATGATATTTTGGATATGGCACTATAAGCACAAGCAACAAGAGCAAAAATTAATAAGTGAGACTACATCAAACTAAAAAGCTTCTGCACAACAAAAGAAACACTTTTTTCTTTTCACATTTTCAACAAATGAAAAGGCAACCCACGGGATGGGACAAAATATTTGCAAATCATATATCTGATAAAGGTCTAATATCCAAAAGATATAAAGAACTCATAGAACTCAATAGTGAAAAAACAAACAAGACGATTAAAAAATGGGCGAAGGAATGGAATAGACGTTTTTCCAAAGAAGACATACAGATGACCAACATGAAAAGGTGCTCAACATCACTAATCATCAGGGAAATGCAAATCAAAACCACAATGAGATATCACCTCACACCTGTTAGAATGGCTATCACCAAAAAGTCAAGAGATAAGTGTTGGCAAGGGTGTAGAGAAAAGGGAACCCTTGTGCACTGTTGGTGGGAATGCAAATAGGTACAGCCACTGTGGAAAATAGTATTGATGTTCCTCAAAAAATTAAAAGTAGAACTACCACATGATCCAGCAATCCCACTTCTGGCTATATATCCACAGGAAATGAAAACAAGATCTTTTTTTTTTTTTTTAAAGATTTTATTTATTTATTTATTTTTTCCCCCTAAAGCCCCAGTAGATAGTTGTATGTCATAGCTGCACATCCTTCTAGTTGCTGTATGTGGGACGCTGCCTCATCATGGCCGGAGAAGCCGTGCATCGGTGCGTGCCTGGGATCTGAACCTGGGCCACCAGCAGGCGAACGCGCGCACTTAACCACTAAGCTACGGGGCTGGCCTGAAAACAAGATCTTGAAGAGATATCTGCACCCCCATGTTCACTGCAGCATTATTCATAATAGCCAAGATATGGAAACAGCCTAAGTTTCCATCAGTGGATGAATGGTTAAAAAAGATGTGTAGATAGATATGTATATTATATATATAATATATACACAATGGAATATTGTTTAGCCATGAGAAAAAAGGAAATCCTGACAACATGGATAAACCTTGAGGGAATTGTGCTAAGTGAAAGAAGTCAAACAAAGAAAGACAAATACTGTATGATCTCACTTATATGTGGAATCTAAGAAAGCTGAACTCATGGAAACAGAGAGTAGAATGGTGGTTACCTGGGACTAGGGGTGGGGGAAATGGGAGATGTTGGTCAAACGGTACAAACTTCCAGTTATAAGACGAACAAGTTCTGAGGATCTAATGTACAGTATGGTGATTATAGTTAATAATACTATATATATGGTCCTGCCCCTACCCCAGCCCACATTCACCTAGGCACTTATTTAACTCCAGAGAGCTCTCTAGCCCCCTTTCCCCATGTGAAGATACAATGATAAGTCTGCAGCCTGGAAGAGGGCCCTCACCTGACCATGCTGGCACCTGGATCTCTGACTTTCAGCCTTTAGAACTGTGAATAATTAAATTTCTGTTGTTTATAAGCCACCTAATCTGTGATATTTTGTTATAGCAGCCCAAATGGACTAATAGACCCAGGGGGAAAAATTGTAGTGCTTGCTGATTTCATTACGGCCAATTTCAAACTATGAACATGATGTCACTGAACATGGAGTTAGGGAGAGATGTGCATAGGCAGCTCAGGAGCCCATCAGCAAGGTGCAGCGCTCTGTAGTGAGAGCCATGGTTTAGGTGTCTGCGTACGTCAGGTTAGTTTTAAGGGGAAAGGAAGACAATTTAGGCACATCACATCTTCAAGAGTTACTATATTAGGGACCAACGCAGGAAATTCTTTGCCCTCTTTTTTCCCTATAGGGAACACAAGTATTCTCTCCAGCATCTGTTTGGTACTAACCCAACATTTTCTCTCTTCTCTCTGCATTTTTTCTTTTCTTTTTAATCTCTCCTATCTTTTATTACATGTTGCTGCACTGATCTGCTTTTGTGAGAGGATGGTGCCTCCTTTGCAAGGATGGCCAATAAGTGGTGAACTGAGCAGTCACCAAATACTCGAGTTCAGAGATTTGCTCTCCTGCTGTGCACATTGAGGTGCTCAGAGGTTGCTGCATCTGCCTGAGAAAAGCTTGTCTTGGGTTGCTTCCTGATTTGGAGCCATTCCTGTAGCCTGGGGATTTCAGAAGATGGGTACTAGATAGCAGGGTCTTCTATACAATTTTGGGAGAAGTGTAGATTTGCTTTCACCAATATTAATGTATACATTCCATTCCTAAGGGCTTTTTCCTCTTTATTTTAAGGCTTCTACTCCATGAAATTTGTCACCAAGAGTTGAGATGTATAGCTTTTTGTATATATGTAATTTTATCCACATGTATATTTTGTAAGGCTATAGAGTTCTAATTAGCATGACATATTCGTAAGATTGTAGGTATCCATGATACAATATATCATATATATTACATCCATGATATAATAATTTCATTGTCCTATGACAGAAAATCAGAAAAGTAATAAAAAATAAATCTAAACATGAAATCAACAATCCGAAGAGATTTATGCACCTCTATGTTCATTGCAGTATTATTCACAATAGCCAAGATGTGGAAGCAACCCAAGTGCCCATCAACTGATGAATGGATAAAGAAGATGTGGTATATACATACAATGGAACACTATTCAGCCATAAAAAAGACAAAATCATCCCATTTGCAACAGCATGGATGGACCTTGAGGGTATTATGTTAAGTGAAATAAGCAAAATAAACAAACACATGGCTAAAGAGAACAGATTAGCAGTTACCAGAGAGGAAGAGGGTAGGGGGGAGGGCGAAAGGGGTAAAGGGGCATATATGTATGGTGATGGATAAAAACTAGACTATTGGAGGTGAGCATGATGCAATCTATACAGAAACTGATAAATAATAATGTACACCTGAAATTACACAATGTTATAAACTAATATGACCTCAATAAAATAATTTTAAAAAGTAATAAGTTTGAGAATATATCTCCCTAAAGAGAGAGTGTTTTGTATACAATCAGAGTCTCTTGTACAGTTAGTATTTGCTAGTTGGAATTTCTAAGATTTTGAATAATAATTATTATCTTCTGGTGTCAAGTTAATAGAGCTGTTAGCAGTATGACTCAGTTGATACCCAAAGATAATCCAAAACCAATCAGTCATTCCAAAGTGCCTGCTCTGGGCAGAGTGTTAGACTTTGGAGCTTAGACTTTGGAATCAGAGAAATATGGGTGCCAATCCCACAGGTTAACCAACTGTGTGACCCTGAGCAAATTGCTGTAACTTTCTAAGTGTCGTTTTCCTTATCTGTAAAATGGGGATAATAATAATATTTACTACATGAGGTTGCTTAAGGATGAAATGAGATCATTCTTATAAACCCCTTAGCCAGTTTCTGAATTTCATCTATCCATCCATTCCTTCAACAAGTATAAATACTTACTATGTACCAAGCCTTAGGCCCATAATAAGAGCTCAATAAATGTTAGTTATTATTGTTGTTGCTGTTAAGTTCTCACTATGTGTTTAATAAACACCATGGGTTAAAAAGATGCATAAGAAACCCATGCTGCTGTCATAGGGTTTGCAAGATTTTAAAATGACTTTTAACTTTATTTTCTAACACTTCTCCAGTTCTCCACAATTCCTCAAAGATCAACCGTTTCATTTGCAAATATCCCAGAATCAGAGCTGGCTTCATGGATGTGCCACCTGAGTAGTCACATAGGGCCCCACACAGAAAGTTTGGGTTAGGCCTCTGCCATTGCTTTCTTGAAATTTTCAACAATTTTTCAACAAGGGCCCTGCATTTTCTTTTCTCACTAGGTGAAAAAAGAAATCTTTTTACAAATTATGTAGCCAGTCCTGCCCAGGATATAATGTTTCTGGGCCCCAGAATCCAAAATTCATTAGGAACAACTAGGTATTCTCCAGCTATTTCTCAGGCTTCTCTTCTCTTACTATTTTGGTTTCTGCTGCTTTGATTATAAGGAACAGAATCCCCTCAAACCAGCTCAGTTAAAGAAAGAATTAATGTAAGGAATTAATCACAAAATTTCAGGAGGCCCTCACTCTCAGGTGCTGACCTGTCCTTGCACAACTCTGAGTGAGCGCCTCCTTAAATTTTGCACCCTCAGGACTCATTTGCCTCGCTCTAGTCTGGCCCTGCTGTGGTCATTGGTGGAGCACAAGGCCCAAGACAGAAGACATCAGGGAATTAAATATCCAAGAGCAGGGAAATAAAAATTCTCTTTTCCATCCTCCAGTCTCCAGCAGGACTTCCCATTGGCTGAGTCCAAATGGAAGTTGGAGGGCAAGTAATCTCTTTCCAGGCAGTCCATAGAGGTCAGCCCAGAGCCCATTGGAGAGGCTAAGAGTGGCCCTAGAGAGGCAAACAGAGTCTACCCAGCACAGACTGGGAACAGCACAGACAGACCATAGTTTATCTAGTGTGATTACCGCTACTTATGCTGTGTGCTCTGGTTCAGTCCAGAAACACTAAGTTACCTTTGAGCCTTGCTACTTCATTCCTATTAATTTAAAAAAAAAAGTTTTTAAGGTTTGTCCAGATGAGTCAGGATTCAACCTCCTGACAAGGCTAATACTCAGCACAGGGCAGCTCATATGTGGAAGGTGACCTCCTCAGAGACAGCCATTTAACTGCTCCTGACAGCTTCAATTATGACTAATGGATCCATTCAGTGGCCATCATGCCCTGTAACCACACCAGTTAGGATTTTTACAACCTTTATAGTCTATCCTAATTTCTCTCCTTTTCCTCCTCTTGTTTTTTTTTTTTTTTTTTTACTATAGATGTTGCTTTATATCAGAACATAAAAAATAGAAACATGAAAACAATAGTTAGCTGTTAGTAATTGCTTCTTATCACCAGGAGTATTTTCTTGCACAGCATAATAATGCTGGCAGATAATGCAACTTTGCTCATATAAATAAATATTTATAAAATGTTTCCTCTTGATTCACATTTCCATCTAAATAGGTTAAGAGGATGTCCTTCATCTTGCTTCTCTTCTTGTGTCTAGTTGTTAAAATGAAGTCATTAAAGATCAGATAATTCTGGGGTCATTTTTCCCCCTTATGATTAAATGTTGTGAGTATTCAGTAATGAGCTCTCACAGAGAGGAAAACAAAGAGAACTTTGTTACAATTTAGCACCTCATTCTAGAAAATACTAAAAAGAGATGCAAATAAAAATGGATTTCTTCTCTACTATCTTAAACAAGGAAATACATTTATTTACAGGGAACTATACAATTAAATCATATTTCACTCAGAAATTATGAGAGAGACTTGGCTCTCCCAGGAAGGGTAATAGAAGAAAAAGATGCACTCCCTCTTCCCTGTCTAAACACACTTAAACATTTTCTAGTGGCATCTATGAGCAACTGAAAAAAATGAACAATTTGGCTCCACTGCTGTTATGTACATCAGATGATCTCTTTGATAAGTACAGTGAAGAAAGAATCCCTTGTATATTGAGAAGATGGGTAGTTTGGTTTTTATTTTGATTTGTTGTTTTTTGGGAGGGTTCTTTGATTTCTTTATTCTTTGGAAGTCCGAGGTTTTCCACACATCATCTTGCCACAGGCCGACCCTGCAGCATCTTCAGCTGTCGGTTGTAAAGCACCTGAAGGTTACTTGGAATTTCTGTAGTGGTTTCCTTGGTAATTCCTTTTTGTCCTCTCAGGGACATTCCTGGACTTCAGGCTAGCGTCAGAGAATTAGAATGAAAGACTCCATTGTCAGGGAAGCCGCCAAAAGGGTGGTATTAATTTTGGGTGAGGTTAAAACACCAGAGATGAGCCATTTATTGGGTACCTTTTCTTTTACAGTTTAAATTCTCAATTATAAAATTATACAGCACACACCTAGTCTCTTCCTTCTGGGGTAATCAATCTGGAGACTTTCCTTTGATCTTAAGTGCCTATCAATGAGAATTATATAAGTCAATTTCAATCTCAAATGAATAAGTGAATGAGTTTTAGACGTAGCACAACATGTCTGTTTCACATAAGCATGTTTTAGTGACTATATAGGATGGACAAAGAAAGAGAAACTAATTAGTGGTAGATTCTTAAATTGATATAACTGTAATTACTAGTAGCTTCAGAGAACAACTCTGGAAACGACTACCAAATTTGCCTAAATATAGTGACCTCAAATTTAAATCAATCCCTTATTTTCCTAATGAAAAGATGCAAAAATAATGGGATTTTCTTTTGCCAGCTAAAATATATGATGTTTTAGGAACATTGAAGCAATAGTCAAAAAATGTATTAATTTATTTACACATACATATTTATAATATCATGTTATCTAATATTATTTTATAATGTTTTCCTACTCATATATATTCATTAAACAGTTTTATTCAGACTCTTCCTGGCCATCTCCAACATCAGTATTTTTGTCACCACTAGAACCACATTTTAAATCATCATCATAATTTTCTAGCAGACCATCTTCACTTCCATCTAAGTTGCTTAAGAGTATTTATTGAATCTACCTATGAGCTCTAATTGGAAATTTATTCTAAGTCATAAGTACCTATTTAAGTAAGATTAAGGCAGTTATTTTCATTCATAATATATGTAATATTCATGATCTTCACCAAATAACCACTTAACAGAATGCTCAATAATACAGGTAAAAAGTGTAAACAATCAGATAGCAGTACAGGATTTTTAACAACAACAAAAACAGTGGTCTTCTGACCTATCCTCCTAACCCTTGATTCCAGATCTCTAGTGGCCACCATGTTCAAGTCTGTTAGTTTCTTTTCTCCTGGTATTTACCTTCCTAATTCTAAACAGGTTATACTAGCATTTCCTGATTTTTCAGAAAATGTTTTAGATAATATCTGTTGACTTCCTACTTGGAAAGATGAGGATTTAATCTCTGTTACATATGTCTCCTGCTGCAAACACACACACTCCCTCTCTCTATCTTTTCAATGTATTTGTATCACAATTTGGAGTTAAATCAATATTCAGTGTTTACATTATTAGGATTATATTAATTTTATTCACAGCTGAATTTATATATAGTACACTTTGTGTACTACAATAATGTTTTCATTATTGTGAAATTTTTTTGTTTATTTTTCCTGGCATTAATGATTGTCTAATTTGTTTTCATTTGCTTAGACTTCTATGTACCTATTATAAATTCATCCTCAAACTTGCAAAGAAAACTGTAAATCTTTGTTCAATTTGTCCAAACACATCAGATAATCTACAAGTTTCTTTCTTTCTTTTTTTTTTTTGCTGAGGAAAATGGGCCCTGAGCTAACACCTGTGCCAATCTTCCTCTATTTTGCATGTGGGTCACCACCACAGCATGGCTGACGAGAGGTGTGAAGGTCTGTGCCCAGGATCCAAACCCGTGAACCTGGGTCACCGAAGTGGAGCTCGCTGAACTTAACCACTAGGCCATGGAGCTGGCCCCAAGTTTCATTTTTTATGAGGAAAAATCTCTCCTGAATCTCTTTGTCTCCCTAGTTTCTCTCTATGCTGGCTGTACAGCGTCATCTTGGGGCCTCCTGTCGTCACCATCACTAACATCATCATTATCATCATCATCATCATCATCATGATCAAAATACCCTTCAGTTCTTTCCTCTGGTGGATCTCCTTTTCTCTTGCTCTTACATCTTCTTTCTCAGTTTACATTCTCACTAGCTTCCTATGAAAGGAAGGATGGGCAGTAAATTTTTTGAAACTTCACATTCAGAAAATATCACATATTCTTTTCCAGGTTGATTGATAGTTTAGCTAGGTATAGAATTCTAGGTAGAAATAATTGTACCTACAGTTTTAAATGCATTGCTCCATTATCTTTGACTGGTGCTATTAAGAAATTTTAAGTTATTGTGATACCCAATTATTTGCATGTAACTTGTGTTTTCTCTTTGAAAACTTTTAGGATCTTCTCTTTATCCCTGATGTTTTAATATTTTATCTTGATGTATCTTAGTGTGAATCTTTTCTCACACATTATTGGGCATATTATGAACAAAGCCAAGTGTATCTTTTCAATCAGGAAATTCTAATCCATCAGATCTAGGAATTTGTCTTGAAAGATGTTGGACCTTCTAACTAGTTTCTTTCATTTAAAAAATATTTTGCAAGGTATTCTTCTGGGGTAATTAAGAAGTTTGTAAACTGGAGAGAGGTGGTTGCGTAACATTGTGAATGCACTAGATACCACTGAACTGTACACTTTAAAATGGTTAATTGTGTGTTATTTGAATTTCACCTCAACTTAAAAAATATTTCCTATTTTCCATCTCTTTGGCTTTTTTTGTTGTTGTTCTACCTTCTGGGACAACATATAGACTTATAAATTTCTGCTTCTGTATTTTCACTTTTTAAGAGTCTTTTTATTCTCTAAATATTTTTATATTTATATATATTTTTTATATATATTTTGTATATATACCCTGTTAGTGTTTTATGAATGTAATACTTTATCTCTCTGAAATGTTTCTTTTTCCATAATTATTTTTATTTATCATTCTCCCTGAATTGTCTCTGCTTTCTCAGTTATTTTTTGTTTGTTCTAATGTACCACTGCCTCCAATTCTGGAATAATTCTGGAATTTTCTGTCTTGGAGTGGTTTGCATCTTTTTTCTTTTTTGGCTTTCCCACTGTAGTGTCAGCTTTCTTGGTTCTGTTAAGTCATCCACTTTCCACCTTTCAAAATGTTATCAATATCTCTGATCTGTTGTCATCACCTCTCCTGTTCTTTGTTCCTGGGGTCTTATACCATTTTATTCCTTTACTGCCATTTTCATTGGTGTTTCTGGAAGTGGCAGAGAGAAATTCAGGTCCTTACTCCACTAAATTTAATTGGAAACTTCTATTTCTTTTTAAGAGGATCTTTAAAAAAAAAGTCTGTTTTAAATAACAATGCTTTCAGTTTGAGGTCATACCCTCCCACACCAGGAATAATGACTATGGTAAATCCAGTTAAGTTTCATGATCTGCTTTTTTCTTTTTAAAGGCTTATTCAATTACTTGACTTATTTAAGCATCCAAAACTAATATTTATTGAGATCACTTCAAGCTAACAGTTCTTCAGAAAACATAGTTTGTAATTCAAATAACATGATTGAGAAATTATTTGCATAGTACAAGAAACTTTATAAAAACTTAAACATAAGGCAATTCCTTTTAATCCAAGAGAGAATTTGAAGGAAAGAACTTAACCTTATTGGGTTATTTAGTATATTGTAAAATAATATATTTCAATTATATTCTAGATAATGAGAGATTAAGACCTGGGAAAAGCAACCATACAAAGATGTCTTTCCTTCAAGAAAAACTTTTGATTCCTTTCTCTTGCTTAGGCTTGTGTTTTCACACTTTTTACCAACATCCTCATTTTCTTCCTTTTACTCTCATATTTGTGGAATCAATTGTACACACATAGCATAAGCATATAAAAACTTATCTGATCTTCTCCTGATACAACACAGACCATAATTCTGAGGAAGTGACTGGGCTGTATCACCATTCTCACAGTCTGTAATTAGATAAAGACATGACTTAGTTGATTCTATATTGACAAAAGATGCAGAATTGGGCTTTATTGACTTGAGCCAATATGAGTCAGTGCAATATTAATCATAACCTCCCAGAAAAAAAATATAGAAGTTAGAAGGTATTTACATTTTTCACCATTATCCTCTATCATCACTATCATACTCTTCTATAAGACTGGAGGAGAACTATGCAATGATCCCGGGCCCTTGGACCTCTTGGGGATCATTCTTAGTCTTACTAAAACTTCAAGCAAGGTTTTTCTTTTTTCTTCAACAGTCTCTAAGCCAGTAACTCTAGGTCAACTAAACATTTAACAATCAATATGTGTATCTAATCTAATAGAATACCTCAAAGTAACATACTCTTTAGGGCATTATCACTTTCCTTTTGTAGTTCAGTCAACCAACAATGTCACCATAAAGTAAAATACCAGTTTTACCATTTCTCTGCTTTAAAAAACTGCAGTATTTACCATTATGCCATAATATCATGTAAAATCTTCTCACTCTGATATTCTTAAAAATAGCTTTTTTTGTGTGTGTGTGAGGAAGATCAGCCCTGTGCTAACATCTGCCAATCCTCCTCTTTTTTTTTTTGCTGAGGAAGACCAGCCCTGGGCTAACATCCATGCCCATATTCCTCTACTTTATGTGGGACGCCGCCACACTATGGCTTGCCAAGCAGTGCATCGGTGCATGCCCAGAATCCGAACCGGCTAACCCCGGGCCACCACAGTGGATCGCATGCACTTAACCACTTGTGCCACCGGGCCAGCCCCCAAAAATGGCTTTATTAAGGTAGATCTGGCATACAATAAACAGTGTATACTTCAAGTGTATAATTTAATATACTTTGGCATATGTATATACTCTTAAACCCATCACCACAATTAAGGTATCACCCTGGCATTTGAAGCTCTGTGCTATATGATCCCTTCTTTGTGGGATTTGTCTCTTTCTGCCTGCTTACGTGCCTTATTCCTCTTGAATATAGAGTATAAACTCTTCAGAAAGATAGAGGAAGTCTTACTTGTCTTTGGAACCCTCAAAGTGGTTGGTAAATAATATGCACTCAAAACGATTTGCCATTTTTATTAGTTGAGGCCTGATCTTCTGAATCTTTAAATAGAATCAGTACTAATTAAACTATTATTACTTTTAACCTCCTTTGATAAAGTAGGTATTTCTATGGTCATACTAGATGTCAGATCACTTAGTCACTATCATACCACAAATAGATGTGAATTTAACACTATATATTTTTTAAAATTTATGTATAGTCCTAGAAGTACTAAAATCACTTTTAGAAAGGAAAATATATTTATGCAGTATTTCAATTACATTTTCTGCAGAATCTTGAGGGGAAAAGCAAGGCTTAATACTTTATTCCCTTAATAATAATAAAAACACAATGATGATATTTTTACTTCACTGTTTGAAAAATGTTTTAAATTTATTGTCTCATCTGATGTCATTAAGATAAAATAACAACACAAAATAGGTAACTAGAACATTTTCTAAAAAGACATCATCCACTATTGATTTGGTTTATGACAGTAATGAAAATTAGAAAGATATATAATCCCCATATGTTTATTTTCTAGTGTGAAGATTGGGGGAAATACCATATGAAGTATATTTTGTAAGGATACTTGAGATGATTTTTAGCATAAAATGTGTTTTAGGAAAATGGAAAATACAGAAGCCTGAAAGGGAAAGTTTCAGAAAATGCTGACACCTAAAGCAGCCTCAGGTTTGAGGTTACATATTGCTGTCCTCAAACCCCAATTTTAAAAGTGTTCCGATAATATTATTCAAGTGCCGACTAAATTGTGATTTCTTTGAAAACAGACCCTGTCTTAGAATAATTTCTGACACATACCATTTAATAAATGTTTATTAAATGATTAAGGACAGGTGATGGGTGTGAGATTTCAAACCTAAGCGTCAATTTATGTGTGTGTGTGCGCCCGCGCGCATGCACATCCATGCATGCACATGTGATAGGTAAGATAGCCTGTTGGTAGAATATTTCATTAAGTAAAAGAGTTCCTTTTAATTTACTTTCATTTGTCAACAGCCGTTGTTCCTTCCTTGATATTGTCAGAAGAAAAGAAACCTTTTGTTACATAGTTATTTTGTTTGCTAAGAATAAGATACACTATAAGTGCTGCTGTTAGAATTGTTACGTTAAAAGGCTGTGTTGAGGATGTTGTTGGGGATGTAATGTACAGCAGGGTAACTATAGTTAACAATACTGTATGGCGTATTTGCTAAGAGAGTAGATTTTAAAAGTCCTCATCATAAGAAAAAAAAATTTGTAATTATGTATAGGGACAGATGTTGACTAGAATTATTGTGGTGATCATTTCACAATATATACAAATATCAAATCATTATGTTGTACACCTGAAACTAATATAAAGTAAAATTAGAAAAAAAAAGTTATGTTGAAATACATTAGACTCAATATGACTAGATACAAAGAATTTTCTATGATGTTATTTAAATTATTCCTTTAAGTATACATTTCTTGATTTTGCTACTATGGATAATACCCATCGAAAATCAAATTTCTAGAACGTTACGAAATCCATGTGCTTCACATATTAGGATCTCCAGGAGCCGACTCTGAGAAGTTCAGGTCGCAAGACATTTATAAGGGATAAACACCTGCCAAAGGTTGGAGAAGGTGGCGGAATTGACCGGAGGGAAAAGCTGAACCCTGATGCTGGCCTGACAAAGCCCCCAGTCAACCTGGCCGGGAGTTCAGGAGCTAAAACTGCCCGTCAGAGATGTTCCTTGTAGAGCTTTGGCTGCCTCTCATCCCATTCACCTATGCATCACATTTATTGGATAACTTTGTTTCTGTACTTCTTAGAGAAGACCAAGAGCATCAAATTGAACTTCATCAATGTCCAGTTGCCATCGTCCCACTCTCCAGTTTTGCTCTTAATACTACCCTCTAGTCTCTTCGAAGACATTCCTTCTATCAAATTTCTTGTCTCTGTCTTAAACCTCTCCCCTTCTGCTGACTCATCTCCCATAATCTGTGACCATGTCCAACCACTTCATTCTAAAGATAGCCTTTCTTGTCACGGAGTGTCCCTCTAGTTTTTGCCCAACCCTCTCTCATAGTCTTCTCAGCCCTGATTCTTCGCTTTTAACTTCATAATCTGACTTCTGACTCCTCCCCCCAAAACTCCACTGAGATGACCCTCCTGGAGCTATCAATTACATCCTGTTTTTCACATCCAGTGAACACTTTTCTGCCTCTGTTACTTGACATCTCTGTGGCATTGACATTGTTGACCATGTTCTTTCATCTTGGTCTTCCTTCCCTCACTCTGACCAAACTATTGCTGTCTACTTGGGATCTTCTTTTTCTGCTAACCGGCTATGCATTGGTGTTCCCTCAGCTCTTATCCTTACCTCTTCTCTTCTCACCCTATAGAGATCTTCTCCACAAGGGATCTCAATATGCATCCATAATTTTAACTACCAACTATATGAAAAGGCAAATAATCTAGTTGTCAAGATACACGGTCTAAAACCAGACTGCATGGGTTCATTGCCTGGCTTTATCACTCTCTGGCTGAGAGTAACCTTGGGCAATCTCCCTGTGCCTCAGTTTTCTCATCTTTAACGTGAAGATAACAATAGTATCTACACCATAGGATCATTGTAAGGATATGTGGGTTAATATATCCAAAGTGTTTAGAACATTGCCTGGCACATAGTAAGCCCTAGATAGGTGTTAATCATAATTACTATAATTATGTTACTATAGTTAGTATTGTGATGACTCACATGTTATTGTCTCTAGCCTGTGCTTGTCCCCTCTCCTCCACATTTAGACATTTAGCTACCACTGGACCTGTCCACAGGGATGTCCCACAGTCACCTCAATAAAACATCTTCAAAGCTAAACTCATTGTCCTTATAATAAAACCTAATTTTCTTCCTATATTCCTTAACTTTATTTGATGGCATGTTATTCACCAAACCACTCAAGCAAGAGACCTGTTGTCAACTTCTCCACTCCCTACCCATTTATTGTTACCTCTGAAATAGCTCTCAAATCTTATTTCACCATTCCCATTGTCACTGCCTTAGTCAAATCCTTACCATCTCTTGCCTAGACTGATGCAGTAGCCTAACTGCTCTCCCCACTTCCTTCTCACTGTTTTCTAATTCTTCTTCCACATTGCCATCAAAATGACTGCTTCCTTGCATAAAATCCTTCAATGGCTCTTTGTCACTGTATTAGTTTTCTAAGGCTACCATAACAAAATACCATAGAATAGGTGGCTTAAACAATAGAAATTTATTTTCTCACAGTTCTAGAGGCTAGAAGTATAACATCAAAGTGTCAGCAAGTCTGGTTTCTTCTGAGGCCATCTCTCTTGGCTTCCAGATGGCTGCCTTCTCCCTATGTTCCCACATCGTCTTTCCTCTGTGCATGCACATCCCTGGTATCTTTTTGTGTGTCTGAATTTCCTCTTCTTATAACTTAATCATGTCTTTAAAGGCCCTAATTCCAAATACAGTCACATTCTGAGGTACTGGGGATTAGGGCTTCAACGTATGAATTTGGGGGGACACAATTCAGCCCATAATAATCACGTAGAAATTAAGGGTGGAGGTAGTTGTTACAACATGCAAATCCACTTGTAATGTGGCTTTTTCCAACTCTCCAACTTCATCTCTTACTATTTCACCTGCCACTTTAAATTCCAGGAATATCTAATTCTGTATATTTCAAACATCCAATCTGTTTGGGATCTCTATGCCATCCACTCCATTTGACTAGAACGCCACCCCATTCCCATCCTTGTCACTTGTAAACTGCTATTTATCCATCGAACCTTACTCTTAGACTTTTCTGAAATTCCAAAATGCATATATTATCAACCATTGTTTATTATGTTATTGTGTTCGTTTGATGGAATTTCATTACATTTTTTAGTTTAAAGATGGAACTAGGAGCATATTCTTTCCCCTCGAATGAGTGGGCCTATCAACAGAGGAAACAGTCACAAAATACAAACTCTTTCCCAGGACTCGGGAAGAGAGAGGAAGACTCTCAGCACGGAAGGAGTAAATGACTGCACTTCTCACCACTCCAGGCAGGGGGAGGGTGAAGACATAAGTGGGCCTGGTCCCAGCAGACCTTGCCTCCTGGCAGAAACTGGGTCTTGCCTTGTCATTCAAGAGAAGACCGGGCCCTCTGCCAAGACATCAGAGCCCCTGCAAAGTGGGGCCAGGCTGTATCCTGCTGCCTTAGGCTGCCTTTGAGGGACAGCCCTTGGGCCTGCTTTGCTTATGCAGCCAAATGAGAAGCCAAAGTTGCATCAAGAGAAGCCAGGCATTCAGGAGCTGGGCTACTCAGCATGAGAAACCCATCCATGTTTTCAGAATGTATGGCTTAAAGCCAATCACACCTTCGTTTTTCAAACATGGCACTTGCGGGTGAATTCAAACAGCTGCATTACAATCAAGTTGTCTCGTCCAGCTTTAGATTCAAGGCCTACTGTTCCAACTCATTTAGGGAACAGTGTGATGCCCAAAGAAAGAGAGTCTTGCTAAAAATATATATTGGTTTTGTGTGGACTTCAGCGCCAAAAGGGATTAATTTGGGGACCTCCACAGTCCTGAAATCTCTACTTCTTACTTACAGGTATCCTTAATAACTAGAATAGCTTAATTCTCAGGTATAGGAAATGTCACCTTTCTTCATTTTCCTAAATCGTGGTAAATCAAGGATGATCACAGTCATTTTTTGAGGCATCTCCCCTCCCTAGTCTCTCAGACCAGGATCACTGAGTGATGACTTCTTCCTCTGCCATGTGATGCTGTTGAAAGCCCTGGTCCCTCGCCTTCAGAGAAGACAGTCAGGTGGCACTAGCTCCAGGAATGTTGCCACAGGCTGCAGACCCAGCAGGAGACCTTCATGGAGGAGCCCCAGGCAGTGCCACCAGAGGCCCAATTCCCATACCCATGTGGCAGCCCATGTCCTGTTGTAGGACTAAGTCTTCTTTTGTGACATCTGCAAAATTCTCGAGACCTGAAACCTAGTCTGTTTTTCAGTTTCCAGGGAAACCAGTTCTGAGGTCCAGTCACAAGCCTCTCCTTTCCTAGAAGCACAAAATCCATAGGTCTGAAGGAGAAGGGAAAATCACCCTTATTTTCTCTTGCTAATGAGACTTTCTTCTAACCATCACCATACCCTCTATACCTGAAAAGGGGACTCCCTCATTCCTTTTCATGTTTGTGTACCTTTCACAGTCTCCTTATTTTATATATCTCTTCCAGACTGGAATTCCCTAATAACCGAAACCTAGTTTCATGCCCAGCATGATATTTAGTGATAGCCTACACTCTTAATAATTTAGTTGAAATGCATTAAGTATTGAAATCAAGCTCAGATATTCTGGGCAAATGAAGAAGGAAGGAGGAAAGCAAGAAATCAGACCAAAAGATAAACCATTAGACTAAAAAAGAAAATTCCAGAGGTCTCCCAAAATTAATATATTGAAAAGTAATAAGGAATGTAAAATAATACTGTGCCTCAGTAAACTTAATTCTTTTCTCTGTAAACTTTTGTATCTCAGCTACAGGTTCCATGTAACCAGAGCACTGCAAATTTAAAAGATTTTCTCAAGACCAGAATTTTACTACTAATAGAGCCAGTTCTAGAACCCACTCTCATCCATATCTTAGCCCATTGGTGCATGCCCTATCATTACCACTATAATAATTTATTACTGCTATTACTAATAAATAGATTAATGAATGTCCCTGATAGAACATAGGAAATACATAGTTCCTATTTCAGCTCACCAATAGTAATAATAATACTCTGGATGTAAAATGGCGAGAGGTATGTCAAATGGAGGATAACTAATATCTGTAAAATGGTCATGGAGAGTGCCTGGGTGGATCTTTCATATATTTTCAGAGCCCACAGCTGAAAACAAATGACAACATATTACGTCAAAGAATAGCCGGCTATAGGACCAGCCATGCCCATACAGGATTTGACTAATCTTGGTCATATTTTAGGGAAAAAAACAGAACTTTGGAGCAACAAAGACATCTCCCCCCTTCATAACCTCACTGTGGGGGAGATGGGATAGATGTTCCAGGCCAGATGTTGCTGGAAGAAGAAGAAAAATGTCAAAAGGAGAGAAATGCAGAGCTGAGAGCAGGAGTGTCAGAGGGGCAGCCTGCTTTCCCACCATTTGAAAATTCATTACCTATGGGCCCACCCCGTGGCTTAGTGGTTAAGTGTGTGCGCTCCGCTACTGGCGGCCCGGGTTTGGATCCCAGGCGCGCACCGACGCACGGCTTGTCAGGCCGTGCTGAGGCCGCGTCCCACATACAGCAACTAGAAGGATGTGCAACTATGACATACAACTATCTACTGGGGCTTTGGGGAAAAAAAAGGAGGAGGATTGGCAATAGATGTTAGCTCAGAGCCGGTCTTCCTCAGCAAAAAGAGGAGGATTAGCATGGATGTTAGCTCAGGGCTGATCTTCCTCACAAAAAAAAAAACAAAAGACGCAAGGTAGTTTTATATGTATCAGTATGGGATAGGCTCCAAGACATATTAAGCCGGGGTAAAAGTCCAAAATGTAGAACAATATATGTAATATGCTATCATTTGTATAAAAAAGCATATATTTGTATACACATATGCTTGCATACGCATAGGACATATCTGGAAGAATATTTAAAACTTGGGAACCTTGGGGGAGATAAACAATGCAGGGCTTCCAGGTAACGCCACACAGTTTGTATACCACAACCCTGCTGCGGTGTCAATCACATGGGCCCTTGCTATTCAAAATGTGGTCCACAGGCTAGCAGCATCAGCATCACCTGGCAGCTTGATAGAAATGCAGAATCTCAGCTCCTACTCCAGACTTCCTGTATCATAATCCACATTTAAAGAAGACATCCAGTTGTTTCTTATGTGCATTTAATTCTGAAAAATATTGACATAGACAACAAAGCGAATGCATCCCCCTGGAGTTGTGCAGTGCATAGCCTGCATAACCAGAGTGAAGGAAAGTCCCATGTGCTAGGGGTGGAAAGAAGTCTTTTCGCTGCAGAGCCTTTTTGTGCCTTTTACATTTTGGATCACGTGGTACAAAATTTTTTTTAAATGTTGACAAATAAAGTGAACAGAACTTTACATCTTAAAGGCGGTGGCTTTAATAATTGAAAGTAACTGAACGTTATGAAATCAGATGTTGTTGAGGAAATTCACTTTCAGTGACAAGGAAGAGTTCAACCGAGCAGTGGTGGCAGTTGTTGGAAAATAGAACTGTTTCGTGTTTATATCTCAGAGATGGGACTGATCAGTCCCGTCAGGACATTAGTGTAGTTTAACAGCTTTTGAAGATAAAGTAGTTAGGTATTTGGAACACCCAGGTAATGTGTTAGATCTCTCAGATGGAGAGTAATGCCTCAAGTGTGACTTCTGTTCTACCGTCCACTTGTCCCATTTCCTGCTCTCTGGAGTTTTCCACTGCACAGCTACTCATGAGTTACTACTAAGTTCATATTTTGCTTCAGAAAAGAATCATAATTGATGTTACAGCCTCAGAATTATTTTTTCATTTCAATAATAAGCAAATACTACTGTATAATGAGAAAAAGGGAATAGTATTTTAAAATTTAATTTTATTTACACTTTAGAATTGGTAATGTAGTCACATGACACAGAAAGTATATAGGAGTATACAATAAAAAGCTCTTCTATACCTATGTACCCTGGCTCTGCTGTTTCTTTTTCTAGAGGCATGCAATACAAAGAGGTTTTGTGTATCTTTTGTGAGATAATTCATACACATAAAGATAATTTACATTTATTTTTTCCTCCCATTTTTACATAAAAGATAGCATATGACTATATATAACATAACTTGCTTTTTCTAAATAGCATTAGATCATGGGACTAATTACATATCACATAAATAGCATCTTCATAGCTGTTGTATCACAATATAAGGATGTATCATCATGTACATCCTCTACTGATGAACTCTTTCCATATTACAAACAATGAGTAATCTAGTTCATCATCATTTCATACATGAGTGAATAGGGTCTGGGGTAAATTCCCAGAAGAAAACCCTGTTGTATTGCGTTGTTAATTCTGTGAAATAATGCCAAATTGCCACTTTATACTCAGCTAGCAATGTATGAGACCAAATTGTCTAATCTAACCTTTAGATCTTTGCTAATATGAAAATTTAGAAATGATATTCCAGAGTTGTTTTAATTTGCATTTCTGTTTTTGTGAATAAGATTGAGCATCTTTTCATATGTTTATGGTTCATTTTATTTTCTTCTATATTAACAGTCTATTGGTCTTTTTATTGATTTATCAAAGCTCTCTCTATATTAGAAAAATTAGCGCCTGCCTTTGGTATGACTAGCAAATACTTTTACCAGTTTGTCATTTGTCTTTTTACTTTTTATTTATTGTCTTGCAGAACTTAACTTTTATTTTTATGTAGTGAAGTTCATTAGTCTTTTATGGCTTCTGAGTTTGGGGATGTATATAGAAATAGCTTCCCCACCTCAAAAAATGTTTTAAAAAGGAGGGGCTGGCCCGGTGGCGCAAGCGGTTAAGTGCGCGCGCTCCGCTGCGGCGGCCCGGGGTTCGCTGGTTCGGATCCCGGGCGCGCACCGACGCACTGCTTGGCAAGCCATGCTGTGGCGGCGTCCCATATAAAGTGGAGGAAGATGGGCACAGATGTTAGCCCAGGGTCATCTTCCTCAGCAAAAAAAAAAGAGGAGGATTGGCGGATGTTAGCACAGGGCTGATCTCCTCACAAAAAAAAAAAAAAAAAAAAATGTTTTAAAAAGGAAATCTTTAATGATTTCTTCTACTTCTCTTACAGTTTCATTTTTTACATGTAAATATTTGATCCAACTAGGATTTGTTTTGATGTAAATTATGAGGTACAGATCCAAATTTATTTTTCATTATTTTTTCTAGATGTCTGTCAGTAGTCTGAACACCATTTTTTGCATGTTATCTTTTCCCATTGATTGGAAATGCTTCTTTTATAATTTACCAGATTCTATTTCTGAATATTCTCATTTGTTCCATTGATTATTTTCAATATATAAATGGGCTTGTCTACCCCACACTTGATACTTTTCCCATATTTTCTTAGATATAGTTGCTTGTTTCTTTTAGAAATAAACTTTAGAATCAGATTGGCTAAAATAAAATCCTCTTTGTCTTTTCAGTGAGTTGACCTCTGTGTGACAGTGAGTCTTCCTATTCAAGAACATCTTTCTGTTTGTCCAAGGTTTTTTGGGGCTTCAGTTGCAGTTTAAAGTTTTTTTTTCAAATAGATTTTGCACGTTTCTTGTTAAGTTTTTTCCAAGATTATCTTTTTGTTGTTTTTGTAAGTAGAGTCTTTTTATCCATTATATCGTTTAAATAACTAGTTGATATGTGTGAATAAATTTGTTCTTCATTTCTGTATGCTAATTTCATACTCAGCTAACTTAATGAATTGTCCCACCATCTATAGTAGTTTTTCAATTGTCTCAAGCATTTCAATTGTCTCAAGCAGTTCAGGAATGCGCTTCAGGAATGCAAAAACATTTATAAGTAATTATAATTTTACCTCCTCCCTTTCCATTTTTTTATGCTTCTGGATCTGTCTCCTTTCTAGTTGTGATGGCTACCAGCTCCAGAATAATGTTGAAGAGCGGTGATGGTAGATATTTTCATCTAGCTCCTGATTTTAATGGGACGTTTTCAATTATCATGATTCTGGTTTGGGGTTGAAATAGATATAGCATTTTATCAAGTGAAGGAATTATCTATCTATTACTATCGTAATAACAGTTTTTAAAATAAAGAATTTATGTTAGATTTTATAAAATACTTCTGTATCTATGGAGATTTTCCTGTTTTAATCTATTAATATAATCAGTACATTAAGAATTTTCCAATATTGAACAAATCTTGTATTCTTGGAATTAATTTCTCAATTCCTCTTAATAATGATGTAGTATTCTTCTAATGAGCTGTTGGATTCTAGTAGCTGGTTGATAATTTTCTCAAGTTTTTTTTATGTTAATTTGTCAGTATGGATTTTTAAAATCTTTTTCAGGCTTAGATTTAGTAAATTATATTTTCCTACAAGGTCATCCATTTCATTCAGATTATTAGATGTATTTCCCTACTATGGTAGATTTTTACACTAAAGGCCCCAATGAATCTGCCTCCTGGTATCCATGTCCTTGTATAGTCCCTCCCACACTGACTAGACTTGGTCACGTGGCTTGCTTTGGTCAATGGGACATCAGCAAATGTGACACAAACAGATCTGACAAACACTTCACACTGGGGCTCACCCCCTTGGAACACTGTCTCTAGTAGGTGAGGAAGCATGGTTGAATCTCCTTAAGGAGCAAAGACCTCGTGGAAAGAGAGGTCCAGCCAACCTAGTTGTCCCAGGTGAGCCGAGCCCCCAGTTGACTGAATGCAGCTGCATGAGTGAGCCCAGTCACAACCAGAAAAAACCTCCTCTAGCAAACCCACAGAACTGTAATAAACAGTCACTATCTTAAACCACTAAATTATGGCATAGTATGTTATGCAGCAATAGAAAACTGGAACACCTCCATAATTTTAAAAACCTGATATACTATGACTGTTCATTGTGTCTCAAGTTAAATTTAAATAACTAATGAAATCATTAAGGATCTCTTAAAGAGAGGTGATACCCTGTTAGGTCCAAATTGGTAATTACCAAAATTAATTGTCATATCATGGCTATGAAATAGCTAAGGCAAGATGAGACAATAGTAACACATGTTACAGGTATATGGTCGTTTACGGATTATAAAGTGCTTTCACATGCATTAGTTATCTCACCAGATCCCCACCACAATCCTGAATTGGCAATCTTAGGTGCAAAGAGACTCAGTTGCAAGGCAAGATTTAGAACATAATTCTAGAGACATTCATTCTTCTTTCTTAATTATTTTGCCATGTTCTTGCTTCTATTTGATTCTTATAGGTGAAATATAAATAACAAGAAAATGTTTTACTTTGGGAACACAACAAAAAGGTCAAAGATGGAAGAGATTTGAATATTAAACTCTCTTATAGTACATAGTTAATATTTTCTAGAGTATTCACTATATGTTCAGTGTCTTCTGCAGCCAAGAGACACTTTAATCTACCATTCTTCTTTTTTGTTTTGGAGGAACATTGGCCCTGTGCTAACATGTGTTGCCAATCTTTCTCTTTTTCTTTTTTCTCCCCAAAGCGCCAGTACATAGTTGTGTATCATAGTTGTTGAGTTGTAGCTCTTCTATGTGGGACACCGCCTCAGAATGGCTCGATGAGCGGTGCGTCTGTCCGCGCCCAGGATCCCAGTTGGCGAACCCTGGGCCACCAGAGCGGAATGTGTGAACTTAACTGCTGCGCCACCAGGCTGGCCCCCCCATTCTTCTTTGTAGTTAAGGCAATGAGTTCCTTATCAGAGGCTGAGTCTGGAGATGCAAAGTGAGATCTACCCTGGAGGAATGGATTTGGGAATCAACAGTGTACAGGTGATAATTGAAGCCCTAGGATTAGATGAAATAATTCAGAAAAATGTACTCTAGAAAGAGAATAGAAATAAACCAAGGATGCAAGCCTAGATAAAACCAATTAGAAGGGTAGGTTGAAGAAGAACTGTCTAAAAAAGAGAATGGAAAGGAATAGCAAGAGTGAAAAGAGGAAAATCATAAGAAAATAAATGTGTTGAAACAGATGAGAGAACTTCAAGAAGCTGTCAACACCAGAGTCTTCAGAAAGGAAAGTAATTACAAGGATCGAAAAGTCTCCATTGGAATTAGCAACCAGGCCATCAAAGGCAAATTTGGCAGAAACAATGTCAGTGGATATAGTGTCTGTTGTCTGCCCAGTATGCCTTTCTTCCCTTCATCTGGTCACAAATCTGCTTCCTTGTTCACAGGGGCAGGCACATGATTCAGGTCACACCAATCACAACATCACATCCCCCTGGCTGTAAAGGTAGGCATATGTTCAACAGTAGGCATATGACCCAAGCTGGGCCAATCTGAGTCTTTGCCTGGGATCTTACTGTCTGGAGCCAATGAGGAAAAATATTTCTTTTGAATAATGGAAATATCAGAATGAAGTCAAAATACAGAGGTATGTAGAAATGAGAGTTGAGCAATGTGAAAGACTCTGTAAAAGACTCAGTCAGAGGCCGGCCCTGTGGCTTAGCGGTTAATTGCACGCCTTCTGCTACTGGTGGCCTGGGTTCGGATCCTGAGCACGCACCAACGCACCGCTTGTCTGGTCATGCTGAGGCGGTGGCCCACATACAGCAACTAAAACGATGTGCAACTATGACATACAACTGTCTACTGGGGCTTTGGGGGAAAAAAAGGAGGAGGATTGGCAATAGATGTTAGCTCAGGGCCAATCTTCCTCAGCAAAAAGAGGAGGGTTGGCATGGATGTTCGTTCAGGGCTGCTGATCTTCCTCACAAAAAAAAATAAAAATAAAAAAGAATAAAACCTTTAAAAAAAAGAGACTCAATCGTGTTTCAGCTCATGAATCCAGTCATCCTTGATATCAGCCCTGTCTCCTTTTCTTGACGCTTAATTCTATTCTCCTAATTCTCTCCTATTCTCCTAATTGAGCTTCCTCAATGTCCTTCCAATAATTTCCACTGCTTCCCTCTTTTTTTTAGTAACAAAAGAATTGAGATTAATAGGTAGAAGTCAGATTGTAACTGGTTTAAAAATGAATGATATAAAATATCTCAGAATAACCATAATAAGAAATGGTCAGGAACGTTATAAATAAAACTACAAAATTTTACTGAAGAACATAAAAGACTTGAATAAATGGGAAGTCCTACCATGTTCCTGGGTAACAATGACTATTATAAAAATGTCAGTTCATCTCAAATTAATTTATAGGCTTAATGCAACTCCAATCAAAATCCAAATAGGATACCTTTCGGAGCTTGAAACAGTGATTCTAAAGTTGATTAGCTAGAAAAAATAGAGAAGAGCCAAGAAATTTTTGAAAAAAGAAAATTGATGAGGGGAACAGTGACTATCTACTGGGTGCCCTCCCTGGTGTAACTGCCTCTCCTGTTCAAATTGATCCTTGCCTCTGGGCACAGTTGACTGGTTCATGGATATTCTTTCTTTTGCTTAAAGTAACTTTAATAAATTTTTATTACTTGTAACCAAAAGACTCTTAATACAAGGACTTGCCCACAATGTTTTAAAAGATATTAAAACAACACATAAAATAGAGGACTACTAGTATAAATGTTTAAAGCATATCTTTGGAACAGAATAAATAGCTATAAATAGGTACTATTACTTATAAGTAATAAAGTTGGCATCACATTGCAATGTGTAATTCAATAAATTGGCTAGCTGTGATAACTTAAATTTTCAACTTACAACATATACGAAAGTTAATTCCAGATGTTAAATGTGAAAAGTGTTCAATGTAAAATAAACAGAGAAACAAATATTAAAACCTGTACCTGAAACAAAATCAGTGTTTGCCAAAGTGCTGGTTAAAAAGCTAAAAGAATATTTAGGGAACTATTTACTTGAGCTGAAGGAAGAATTGTCTAAGCATAAAATCAATGGGTAAATCATAAAGGAATCAAAATCAAAGATTTGGCTGCACGAAAAATTTAAAAGAAACCATCAAAAATTGAAAAGTAAATTACAAAGTAAAAATATCTGACAAAAAGTGAGTAGCTGGGGCCGGCCCCGTGGCTTAGCGGTTAAGCGTGCGCGCTCCACTGCTGGCAGCCCGGGTTCGGATCCCAGGTGCGCACCGGCGCACCGCTTCTCCGGCCATGCTGAGGCCGCGTCCCACGTACAGCAACTGGAAGGATGTGCAACTATGACATACAACTATCTACTGGGGCTTTGGGAGGAAAAAATAAACAAAAATTAAAAAAAAAAAAGTGAGTAGCTGTTTAAATCAATAATGAAAACACTGCAACTTCAATGGAAAAATGTGCAATAACAACGTACAGACAAATTGCAGAAGCAGAAATATAAATGACCAATAAATATGTGAAACAATTGACTATTAATAGCTACAAAGTAAAACATCAATGGCATATCATTTTATTCTACCAAAAAAACAGACTTTAAAATTTAAGGCTGATGAGGTTGTTTCAAAAATCAGCACCAGCATACACTCCTGTTGAGAGTCTAAATTAGTTTCTTTTTTGGAAAGCAACTGGCAACATATATCGAGAACTTTGTAAAAGGTCCATATTCCTTGTCCCAAATTCCCTTTCTGGTAACCTAACCAACATAATTATTAAAAGCACAAAATGTAGCTCTTGCCTTCAAAAGCATAAATATGTATGAAAGCATAAATCTGACAGCCAGAGGGAAAGGGGAGGAAGGAAAAGAGAGGAGCGACATTAAGCCCTTGATTCCAGCCCTCAAGGCTTCTAGAACAGCCCTGGTTCCTCGAAATCTGTGAACTATCTCAGAACTTTTCCAGTAAATCCTTCTCTCATCCCCTTTAGTTTCTGTCGCTAGCACAAGAAGAGTGTTGACTAACTTAACCACTCTGGCCTGAAATGGTATCGCTTCTTTCTGCTAGATTAATACACCACACAATTTTTGGTAAGAGGTACTGATTGCTTTGAGTCACGGTACTTGGTTCTCGTCCAAGCTTAATTGGTTTGGAATTAAAATGGATCCAATACTGGCACCTTCCAGAGAGTCTACCTAAACACAATATTAAATTGACAAAATCCTTCACGGATGAGAAGTGTTGGTGAGATTTTTAACAAAGACAAAGCCATGCTTACTACACCAAGTAGAACAGAAGCAAAAATTAGAAGAAACTTATTGGACTTAGTCCTAATTAGTGAGATAAGACTGGTTCATGTGGCACTGTGTATAAGTGATTAAATAACAGTGATCAAAACACAGTGAAATTCAACATCCTGAGGGGATGCTCTTGACTTCTTTCCTTGTTTGATGGATCAAAGCCTTTGACACAGTTGTCCACTCCTTTCTTGTCTTTTTCTTCAGCTTCACAAGGCTACACTCTCTTTGTATTTCTCATTTTTCACCTTCTCGCCTGGTTTTAAATAATATTTGGATTAGTTCGAATAAAGACTAGATTGCTGTAACAAGAGATGAAAAATACTTAAACAAGATAATTATTTCTCACGTCATATTTTGCGTATGTGGTCCAGGAATAACATGGTGGCCCACTGGTTTAAAGAACCCATGATCCTTTTAACTTACGATATCTAATTGGGTTTGGCCTTCGTCTGTGTGGTCTAAGTTACCTCACTACCACATCTGCATTCAAGTCCATGGATAGTGAGAGACATGCTTCTTTCCTATAAAGGGTAGGACTCAGATTGCAAACATCATTTCTGTTAACTAACATAGGTCAGAACCTAGTCGTGTGGCCATAGTTAGCTACAAAGGAGGCTGAGAAATGTAGTCTCTATTCGGGGAGCCCAACTAAACGCCTTTTTTACAGAAAAATAGCACTCTCTAACACACCTTTTGTATACACGATATTTACTAAATACATTTATTTTCCCAGATTTCTCTTCTGAAATTCAGAACTATTTATTGAACTCTTTACTGAGAATTTATTTATTCAACAAGTATTTAACTGAGCACCTGTGTTACCAGTTACACAAAAAATTAATGCTGCTTCAACTTAGGTGTTATCCAGAACTCTAACGCATCCAAAACTGACCATGTCATATTTCCCAAACCCTCCTTCTTCCTATCTCAGCCATCTGCACCATCATCCAATCAGCTGCCCAAGTCAGAAATGAGGGTGTCTCATCCTTAAATTCTCCCTTACCCCATCCAGTCACCAGGCTTAGTCACATTTACCACCTAAATATATCTCCATTCAAGCCACCTTTCTCCACACTTCCTCTTAACTCTGTATCTAAAGCTCAGTCTCTCTCTCTTTTAGATTGAAGTCTAACATACATGCAGTAAAGTATGTAAAGTGCACTAATATACATGTAAAGCTTAATGAATTTTACATACATACACACCCATTTAACCACTACCCAGATGAAGACACCGTCAAAGTTCTCTGTGTCCTTTCCCAGTCAAGCAGTATTTCTCCTACTTAGATAATTATATCAACATTTTCAGCGGTTACATCTATTGCAATAAATTCACTTATTGTCTTTCAATTTCTTTCTTTCTCTGTCTCTCTGTCTCTGCCTGTTTCTTTCTGTCTCTCTCTCTATGTATATATACATATATATATTTTTTTGTTTTTTTTTCCTTGCCTCTGGGACTTAACCTCACTCCTATTCTCCCTTCCCCCTTTTTGCCTGGCTAATCCTGCTGTAATTCAGATCTCAGTTGAGACACCACATTTTATCAAGACCCCTTTTTAGTTGCTGGTATAGGAATTTGCCTAAAGAATTTTGTTATGGTTATCTTAGCTTGGGAAAAGGACAAAGAATATTCATGCTGAATATGTTTTGATTTGGAATATGTTGTTTTGGGTAAATGAATCAGAGATAATATTTTACTGGTCAGCAAGACCTGGTCACAAAAATATTTTCATTTCTAATATTAGTTTAGACATTGCTACTGTTAAGTTGGCTATAGCAGCAACTCAGCAATATTTAAGCCCTGGCTCCTCTGAGTGGTTCTCAGGAGTAAATAAGTCATTGAAAAGTAAGTTCATATTTATTTTTTGTTAACTAATTTTAAAATAAGTACATATAGTAAAGTGCACACATCTTAGTGTAGTGTACAGTTTAATGAGTTTTGACAGCTGTATACATCTGGATAACTAATACCCCAGTTGAGATGTAGAATTTTTCCGTTATCCCAGATAGTTGCTTTGTGCTTCTTCAGTCAATCCCTCCATGAGGCAGCTGCTGTCTGGTTTCTATCTCAATCCATTAGTTTTACCTGTTCTTGAATGTCATGTAAGTAGAACCATATAGCATATACTGCTATATATTTGGCTTCTTTTGCTCAACCTATCTTTTTGAGATTCATCCATGTTGTTGCATATATGAGTAGTTTATCCTTTTTTCTTACCAAATAGAATTCCAATGTAGTGTATATTCCGAACTTGTTTATCCATTTTATCAGTTCTCACGTTGATGGACTTATGGATTGTTTCCCATTTATGGCTCTTATGAACATTCCTACATAAGTCTTTTGTAAACATATGCTTTCATATTTCAAATTTAATAAAAATCTAGAAGTTGAATAGCTGGATCACAGAATAGGTGTATTTTTATCTTTGCTGGAAATTGCTAAAGAGTTTTCCAAAGTGTTGGTACCATTTTACACTCCAACTAGAAATGTATGCAAGTTCTAGTTGCTTCACATCCATGCCTAAATCTGGTGTTGTCAGTCTTTTTAATGTTTGCCATTTTAGAAGTGTGAAATGGCATCTTATTATAGTTTTAATTTGCATTCCCCTGAGACTAAGGATGTTGAGCACCTTTTCTAGGTTTCTGTTCTGGAATCCTTAGGGTGTGGCCTTCATTCTCATTCTTACAAAATGGCTGTGGGAACTCTAGCTGTCACTCTGAACTGTAGGCACAAGGAATACCAAAAGATCCAGGTTCTGAAGTCATGCGTCTGTTGAGTCTTTCCCAGAAGCTCCATGCAGTCGCTTCTGCTCACATCTCATGGGTCAGAATTGTGTTACCTAACCACTCCAATCTGCAAGCAAGGTTGGGAAATGTAGTTTTTGAAGTTGGCGTTCTGGGTGTCTATTGCTGTGTAACAAACCAACTCCAAACTTAATGGCTTAAAACGAAAACACGTGTTTTTCTCACAAATGTGCCGTTTGAGCAAAGCTCAGCAGAAACGGCCTGTCTCTGCTTCCCTTGGCATCCACACAATAGCAGCTGATGCTGGCCGCTGGCCAAGAAGGCTCACGCAGTTGGAACTGCGGTTAGAACACCTACACGTGACCTCTTCATGTGGCTGCTTGCCTTCCCACAGCACGATGGCTGAGCCCCAAGGGCGAGGGTCCCAAGAGAGCCCCAGGTGGAAACCATATCGCCTTTATGACCTAGGCCTGGAAGTCACACCGCGTCGCTCGTGCTGTCCTCTATTCACTGTGGCAAACAGAAAGGCCTGCCCAGGTTTAAAGGCAGGGAACAGATGTTACCTCCTGATGTGGGGGTGGCAAGGATCTGGAAGAACATGTGGGATCAAAATATTGGTGCGCCCCTTTGGGGGAAATGTAATCTGCTACAATGGGGCATATTGCTTGCCCCTAACCAAAGTGGGGTTCTCCTAACAGGAAAGACATGGTAAATAAGTATTGGATAGGCAAAGTGAGTTTCTGTCATTTTCTTTACACTGTCACATTAGAATCTTTTGCTTTGCCACTAGACTGTAACCTCCATGAGGGCAGCAGCCAGGTTTGTCTGTTTTGTCAATTATTGGTTCCTTAGAGCCTAAGGAAAAAAATAGACATTCAAGAAATACTTGTCAATGAATGATTGTTAAACCAAATAAAACTGTATAAAAAATATCCATTTTAGAAAAATAAACTGTGATGTAAGCATTAGGAAAGAATAAAAAGATTGAAATTTTAAAAGTCAATGACCTACCAAAAGTCTAATAAACATATATGCTAAGGATTACATCTCCTCATCCCACCTTTTAAAAGAAAAAAGAAAACAAAATACTTCTTCCTCTGTTAGATATCTGTGCACAAACAGACGGCTGTGTGATTATTATGTAGAAAGAAGGATCTCTTAAAAGGATAAAGCACGCTTCAGTGAGGTGATCAGGGGCTACTAGGGAGTCCCCAGGATTTTTGTATATATGTTTTCAAATTGGTTTACGATACCCAACCACTGACCATTATTTGCTATTGCTGGGGACAGTTTGGAAACCACAACCTCCCTAATCTTCCATGGATCAGTATTGAGGTTGAGAACTTATTCATTTGGTGGGCTTTCTCTTCTTCATCCTTAAATAGATTGTTGGTTCAAGTGGCTTGAAATCTTTTATGACTTATCTTCTTTGATATATTTAAATCTTTTTTGATGTTTGTATTAGTTTTATAATGCCTTTCCAGGAGATCTTCAAAGTTTTTTTTTCCTCTGGTCCATTTAATAACTAGTTTACCATTAACCAGGTTTTGCATGGCATTTTCCTTAGGACTCTGTGAGACAAATGTTCTCCTACTGTGATCTTTTTAACATGCAAATCTGATCATGTTTCTCCTCAGCTCAAACAATTTCAATGGCTTCCCATCAGACACAAAACCTGAAACTTCTTAGCTTGACATACAAGGCCCTTCTTGAGCTGGCTCCTCATCGCCCACCACTCTTTCCCTCAGGCTCCTGAGCACTGTGCTTCCTCATGTCGCAGTGCCTCCCCCTCCCCTGCCTAGTGTCTTTCCAGGCTGAGGGAAGGCTCTCTGTTAAGTGTTTCCTCACAGCTTCCTTCCCTCTTGTCCATGTGACAGATGCTTACCCTTCAGTCTCACCTCAGCAAACTCCTTGTTGACCCCTTCCCTGAGCTCCCCTCACAGACTGGGTGCATTTTCTTTGTCTTGGGTTTGACTATCTAAATCCGAATTAAGACTTTTTTTTTTTTTTAACATTTCTTCATAGCAAGTGATTTTACACAAAATCTCGGCGGAAGAAACAAAGCACCATAGTTTCTTTAAATGGCATTTACTATTCCTTCCTCTCACCATATCTTTTTGTAGGCGTAGGGAGATATGAGGTGGGAGAAAAGCATCCTATTCTTTTGTTGGCTCTTTCTGTACTTAGTATTGGCCAAAGAAGGAGCAGACAGCTGGAGAGGGGGATGCTCCTCATGGAACGCCAAAGTGGAAGAGGCCACTCCTTAGAATGTCTTCTGAAAGATTGTATCCACTCAGCTGGGTGCAGCAGTGATTTGGGAGGTAGCAGAAGCGTGGACTCAGGCCCTGCTGATACACATTTCATCTTCTACCTGGCTTCCTATCTTCTACCTGCCTCCTTCACCAGCTTTTAGAGTATCTTTCCCCGTCGGACAACCCACCCCATCTTCTCTGTCCTCCGGGCCCCCTGCCTTAACAGAGGTTCTTTTTTAGTGTGGTGCTATCGCAACAAGGCTGTTGCCACGATTGAAAGGAAAAGGGCAACAGACACAGACAACAGAGTTTCTTTAACAGCCATGGATACAGAAACTTACAGAAACAGTCAGACAAAGCAGGAAACAACATAGGATGCTGCCAGTTGGATGTACAGACTTTTCAAGTTCCCGATAGTCCTTTGCCATTCTCACAGAGGATTTCCAATCCTCCCTCTGCCTGATTTTCTAGAGACTCTGTAATTGCTGTGTCTGCTCTCCAGCTGCAAGCAATTGATGCAAATCAACCCTACCACATTCTGGAGTGTTTATCGGAAGACTAGGTGAGCAGAAGGTGAATTTTCCAAGCAGAGCATCTTGTAACAGGTTCAGATTTCAGGGTGGCTTTTATTTGGTCCATTTCTACACATGGTGTTTCCACATTTGTTAGGGTTATCCTTGCATTATTGTGAGGGAGACAGCACCTTAGTAGCATGGAGTCTGGAGTCAGATTGCCAGGGTTTGAATTTTAGGGTGACCGCCCATCCTGGATTTCCTGGGACTGCAGAGTTCCATGGGGTTATAGGAATTGTCAATGGACACTTCTCGGCACACTGGGACAGTGGGTCACCCTAGAACTTTGCTACTTACTAGCTGTGTGACCTTCCTCCCACAAGGATTTAACCTCTCAGTGCCTTAGATTGCTCAGGCCTAGAATGGGAATAAAAATAGTAACCCAACGTCATGGAAGTATGACTGGGGTTAAAAAATTAATATTTGTAAAATGTTTATAACAGTGTCTGGCATATATAAGTCTTTATTTTATTTTATTTTTTTTAATTTTTTTTTATAATTTTATTTATTTATTTTTCCCCCAAAGCCCCAGTAGATAGCTGTATGTCGTAGTTGCACATCCTTCTAGTTGCTGTATGTGGGACACAGCCTCAGCATGGCCCGAGAAGCGGTGCGTCGGTGCGCGCCCGGGATCCGAACCCAGGCCCCCAGTAGCGGAGCGCACGCACTTAACCGCTAAGCCACGGAGCCGGCCCCTATAAGTCTTTATTAAATTTAAAATTAAGAAGACAATTTTCCCTTGGCATAATCTCAGTATCCAAGCAATGCTTGTATTTTCTGCCATTATCTTAGGAATTTACAAAAGTGAATTTCTCATTTATCTACATATTTATATATATACATAGAAAAATTCTGACTAATCGAGTTTTTACCATCTAGTTTTCACACATAACATTACGTACTCAAAAACAACATTTCCACAGTAATATTGAATGACAAAATGGTATTATATAAAGTGAAGTGAGTAGTAAAGGAGGACCTCTCATTGCGAAGACTGTCCTCCAAACCCCTGACCCTCTTTCCTTTCTGCTCTTATGCTATTTTGCACAAAGCTCCATTAGAGTAATTATTGTATTGTATGTCTGTTACAACAAGAGAGAGGATGTGCAAGGAGTGGGATGAACCCAAAGAGAGAGCCTGTGCTGCAGCTGACAGCACGGAGGGAAAAGAGAGCTTGGGCCAATGGCTATGAACATCTGGACTTGTACAGCAGAAATGAGAGATCCAGGGAGCATGAGACTCCCACCCAACAGATTAGCCACCCTCCTCCATTGGAGGAGGGTGGATAATCTAATCATAGACGAGGCAATAAGAAGTGTTCACTCCCACACTCTATGGAAATGAAAAACAGGGATGGATTAGGGATTTTTCTTCCCACCCACAGCCTTTTAACTAAAAGGCTCCCTTGTTAAAATACTTGTTAATGTTTCGAAGCTTTATCCCTTGAGGTTCAAATCTAGAGCAATGCTCTTGACAAAGAGTGAACTCCATGCAAACTGAAATATTTTAGAATAACAAGATCTTTCGTTTTTTCTTGACTCCGTGAAAAAGAGCCATAGATCCCCAATACTTCTTAAAATCCTCCCTTTCTTCTCCCATTGACTGCTCTATTCAGCGAGGCAGCCCCATCCCTTACCTCGTTAGAGCCCACTCTCGTTTCCTACACTGTACTCCTCATTCACTCTCAAGCCTAGAGGAATTTTTTCCCACATCACATTTCCTACACCCCTGAGCTCTTTATTATATAAATTGACTTAATTGCTTTGCTATATTGTTGCTTCATCCTAAGAATATTCTTACATTCTATATCTGTGCTGTTCTTCCAATTTGCTAGCACACTACTGAGTGTTTGAAATGTAGCTAATACAATTTGAGATATATTGCAAGTGTATACACACTGAATTTCAAAGACTTAGTATGAAAAAAGAATGTAAAATATATCATTAACAATTTTTATATTGATTGCATGTTGAAATGATAATATTTGGATATATTGGCTTAAATAAAATATATTATTAAAATTAATTTCATCTGTCTCTTTTTCCTTTTTTAAAATGTGTCTACTAGAATATTTAAAATTACATATGTGGCTCACATTACGTTTCTATTGGACAGTTCTGTTCCAGATCAGGGGTCGGCAAACTTTCTCTATAGAGGGCCAGATGGAAAACATTTTAGGCTTTGTGGGCCGTATGCTCTCTGTTGCAACTACTCCATTCTGCCCCTGTAGTGCAAAAGCAGCCATAGATAATACATAAATTAATAAGCTTTGCTGTGTTCCAATAAAACTTTATTTCTAGACATTGAAATTTGAATTTCAAACAATTTTCACATGTCATGAAATAGCTTTTAAAATTTTTTATTTAACTATTTAAAAATGTAAAAGCTTTTTTTATCTCAAAAGGCTTAAAGTCTGATTTGGCCTGCTGGCCAGAGTTTGCCCACCATAGATTACCCACATCTGTTCTATATCAACAATGGGATCCTAGGGATAAGATTATCTTCACTACCACAAAAAAAGGTCTCAAGGGCTAGGCGAGTTGAGTAAATGAGTGACATAGACCGAGCAGAGCTGTAGGTAATTGAAGAATTACCTAGTCTACTGGGGCAGCCTGAACTCAGTGTCAGCTGAGCTACCATTCGACTATGAGCACCTTGGGTGGCCAGATCATCTGACTTTTTTTTCCAAGAGAAGCTGGGAATTCAAATTTTCATGTAAAATTTTCCAATTACTAATTCTTTTCCCCCACACTTCTTATATAATTCCCCCATTTGTTATGATTTTATTCTTTGTGAAAACATTTCTTTCCTGAAAATGGCTTTTAAGTGACTCGTAGATGGGAACTGTCATGACTCAACGAGACCAGACTTTTTAGTTTGACTGTGATTGTTTTCGGGAGAATGAGCACTTAGAAAACTATGTATTCACTGCAAGGAAAAAAACATGAAAACTGATTTTGGGGTTTTAAAAATACTGCTTTCATCTGTGGTTTAACAGTGACTTTTAAGCCGTCTTTATTCCTAATTTAAATAAATTTTATACTATTAGCTTAATGAAAAATTATTCTGAAATGATTTTTTTCTATTGCTACAATAGAATTAAATGTCTCAAATTTGTTATTTTGGGAAGGTCTGCTGTTTCTGAACTCTGCCAATTGGAGACAACTTCTTGATGTCAAAGATCTTCCTTTCTGAGAAATGCTCTTGGCTCAGAATCGCTTATGCTCCCCAGTTTTGCCAAGTGGGCTTGCCTATACCCAAGAGTTAAATCATTTTATCTTTGACATTAAAGAGAAGTTTAGCCAATTTATATCTAGGTCAATACTTTTAAAAGGAAAAATTCTGCTAAGATTGATTTAATACTGTTTTGTAGCATTTTTCATATATATTCATACGAATTCAATGAACCCTTGATTCCAAATACGTAAAACTAAATAATGAAGCCTCAGCAACTACCTTCAGACCTAATTTTTCAAGGTTTATATCCATAAAACACAAAGCAGCTTGTCAAAATGACCAATATGGTCAAATATTAGAGTAGAGAGAAACAGAATGAAGTTCAAGACTGCTGCTATAATAAAACCAGGACCAGGAGTGTTCTAACTTATCCCAACCGGAAGAATGAAGTTGAGTGCAACTTAACTTTGATGGTATTTGTTCATAATGACAGAATCCTGTGTGGTCATAAATGCCCTTGCTTCTCCATTCTCAAGATGCTATGAAATTTGAACTGTGCCCATGATATAGTATTCATATTATTTCTTTTTATTTAACAAGTAGATTTAGTCCAGGAACTCAAAAACTAAATACTTGCAAGTTTTTCAAGATTGGCTTTTAGCAGATTTTCATATTTCTCTACATAATTCCAAGTGTTTCTTTCCTGTGCCTTCTCTTTTTTCTTATATTTATCTCTCTCTCCTTTAACCAACATCACTCCACCCAAATTGTTTTTCCATTGAAATCTACCTAAAGTTGCAAAATTTAATTCTATGTGTGCTTTACATATAATAGGTATGTAATAAATATTTGTTAAATAGATCTATAATGTTAGGGACACAGGTTATTCTTATCGGTTTCAACTTTTTTCTAATATATTCTGTCAATAGTTTTATAGATTAGTGAATCTAGGAGCAGAAGCAATTTCATACATATGGTAATTGCCAATTTTACTTTTAACTAGGATTAGAGGAATCACAGCTTCTTCCCATCCTTCCCAAAATAAAACAACAAAAAAATAAAAGCCTTGAGCATCTAGTTAAAAAATCATTCCAAGTTGCTGAGTCAAGGAAGACAAAATGATTTGGGATATTTTGTGTTGTGACCTGGAAACTCTCCTCACATCTTTTGTCTGCCATATGCAAATGATCACCACCTTTAAGGATCAACTGAAGTTTGGGCCTACAGTCAGACCATTTCATTAGCTCTCTAATCTAAATGTTGAGCCAACAGCAAGACCAGTACACAGTTTTAAATATAGTTTTGTATAATAGAATTAAAGGCCTTGATTGAGGGAAAAAATAAGAAGTCTGACATCTCTAGAAGACACTTTTGGTGCCTTTTGTTTACAGAGTAACCACAGTTTGGGTAAGAACCACACTATAATAACTAATTAATTGAGAAAATACATGGGCTATGTTACATACAATTATGGCTCCCACATTAGGGTTACTGAATAAAAGTCAAAACCTGTCTCTAAAAGCTTTGCCCTTGGAAAAAGAATTTTTTCACAGCACAGTTATTATGTTTATAATTTCCATACATTTTGTTTTGTGGTCTAGTTTGGATTTTTTTTTTTTCTTAAAGTGGTTTGGATTTATCTTATTTGTTTTTTTATTTGTGACCTGATTTTTTTTCTCCACTTATTTCACTCAATGACCTTCCCTACCCCTGACGGACATTTTAAGGAAAGAGTGGTGTTTTTGTGCATTCTCTCTCAAGTTTGGAAAGGAACCACAGAGCTCTCTACCTTGTTCCTATTTTGTCTACTTTTACCACATTCCTCTCTTTGGTACATGGTCGGAAAAACAAAACAAAACAAATCCCCAGAAGGATCCTGGCCCTAAAATGAGAGCCTGAAGAGCAATCTGTTAATTTATTTGTTCAAAACTTCTGGCCAGTCTTTAGACATTGCATTGGCTGTACTTGATGAAGAAAAGGTCCTATTCCTGATTCTGAGAAGTGGTAACCTGACAGGTGTCAGGGGTTGATGACCTTTAAAGAAAATATTAACTGAGAACAAAAGCCTTAGATGGTTTCTAAATGAGCCAAGGCTACTCATCCAGCTGCCCTTGAGCAATAAAAAAGGAAAGTCAGTGCATTATACATCGGGTCAGTGATAAAAGCCATGAAAAAAAATAATCTTTCTAAGTTAGACAATGCTGATATTGGCAGTCCTTGAATGCTATTTGAAAAAAACACACTTCTTTTTGAGAAATGCTTAATGGGGCACAATTAAGCGGTCGGCAGAATCGAATGACCTTTAAATTGCTGTAATCTCATGAGGGAAACCTTTCACACAGCATCTACTTTTGAAAGAACATTCACATGAAAATATTGTCACTAATTCAGCAGGGCGTGCCAAACCTATGTCCTGTGTCTTGCTCCTTTGGAGTCCTTCATTGCCAGAGAAACGCTGAGATCACCAAAGATGTTGGCCTCAAACATGTCAGTCAACAAAAAGCCACTACTCTATTATAATTCAAAAACAAATTTGGCAGTGAGCAGAAAGGAGAAACTGTAAAACCTTAAAGGGTCAAAAAAAGAAAAAAAATTCCAACCTTCTATCTTTTCTTTCAAATAAAACCCTTTAGATTGTAATACTTTCTCTTCCCATTTTCCCTACTTTTGTCCTTGTTAAGCATATCTTTTCTGGGAAACAAAAAGAAATACTATTGAAGAAATACATGCTGAACTGTGACTTCAGAAATTAGTTTTAAATCTTGAGGATCATTTCTTCCCCTAAAATCTGTATTTTGAAGAAAAATCTACAGAAAACGTAGGACAATGATTACCTCAATTCATTTGCTTTATGTCTCTGTCTCTCAATTTATATCTATAAATAACTCTATTCTCGAAATTTATATCTATATATAACTTTAGGTATTTATTTACTATTTTGACTGATCTACTTGAGAGTTAGGTATAGACATGATGACACTTTCCTAAACAATTCAGCATGTATTTCCTAAGAACTAGGAGAGTCTCCTGGAGAACCACAGTACCATTAGTTAACATCCACTTAAGTTAACCTTGATACTATAGTACCATCAACATACAGTACATATTCAAATTTCCCCAATTGTTCCAGGAATTTCCTTAGGCTGTTTTTTGTTTATATGCTTGTTTTTGGCTCTAGAATCCAGTTAACCATTAAACATTATATTTAGTTGTCATGTTTCTTTGGTTGCCTTTAATCTGGAACATTTCCTCACTTTTTTTCGTGGTGGTGAGGGAGTTCTCTTATGATACTGATTTTTCAAGAATCGAGGTCAGTTGTCTTGTAAAATGTTCCTAATGATCCGGATTTGTCTGATTTCTTCCTCACAGATTCATACACTTTTGGCAGGAACACTACATAGGTGATGCTATCTGCTTTTTATTGCATCACGTCAAGAGGCATCAAGAGGCACATGATGTTAGCTCTTCCCACTATTGGTAATCTTAAATGTGATCATTTGGTTAAGTGGTGTCCACCAGATTTCTCCGCTGGAAAGACCTTTTTCTCCCTGTGTAATTAATATGCAATCTGTGGAGTGATACAATGAGGCATTGTATCATGGTGAATAATGTATTCTCCAAAAATCTTTCACTCCATACTTTCAGCATATATTGATGAGCCTTGACTAAATCTATTACTCCATTGGTGGATGTAAAATAATGACTTTTCTAATTCAATCATTTCTTTCACATATATTAATTAGCTAGTGTTTTTCCATAAAGAGAAGCTTTTGTTCCTGCCTGCTTGTTAATTTTTTTAAAGTATCATTACAGACTCATAGATTCTTTTTGAGACTCAAATTGCCCAAAATTTGACCAGTCGGAGCTCTTGAAAATGAAATTTTGTTTTAGAAGTACTCTCAGTACTTGTCTGTGATCTTAATAAATAATTTCAACTATCTTTTTTTTTTCAAGTAGGGATTACTACTAATGTCATGGCTAAGTCTTTTTTCTTTCTTAAATAGAGATACCAGTGAATAACAAGGGTTTATTGTTGTAAGCTTAATAACATCTTTTATTTTTTGTAACAATCTATCAACTCTAAGGCAATAATTGTGAAAAGCCTTGAAATAAATGACAGTGTTCGAGGCATCCTATACTTGTATTCTGATTTCAAAGGACCAAGAACAGTGGCTGACCTTCAATGAACAGCCAATAAAAGTTAATTGAATGCATTGAATTAATACTAAAACCAAAATGTCAAAGTCATGAAACATAAGCCGAAAGATTGAAATAATATATATTAAGGGTCTAATTGTATCGAAATAAGTAAAGTTCTTTTGCTATTCATAATTGATTTTTATCTCTTTGTTACAACTTGAAATTTCCCCAAAATTGCTACCACTACAGTTCAGAAGGCAGTCCTTCACTAACTCTCCTGTATTTGATGTCATAGAGAATACACACTAGAACTATACTTAGTAATAGCCTCTAGGAGTTCTTTGATTCAGCACACTGCTATATGAATATTCCTTCTTTCATAGCAACCGGTATTGCTTCCTACACCAATAGTTTTTTGCCGAAGCACTGGGATGATAAATTGCTTAATAAAAGTTAGAAAGTGGGGTCCAAAAGAGATAGGAGGGACTAATATATAAACTTTTCTGTGAGAAAAACTATGAATGGAAACTGACAAATAGAAGCAGTCATGTGCATTTTGTATAGTCAAAAAAAAAAAAAACACAACAAAACTGACTCGAACATAAATTTACATTAAAAAAAATGCACACATAAATTGTGTCATTGTAGATTATCTACAAAGTGGGTATTATACTCATGGATTATTCTGAGCTGACTGTAAATAGTTTAACCTAACCAGGATACTTGATCCTACCAGAAAGTAGTAAATCACTCACTTCTTAGAGGCTTAGTATTATTTTCAAACCACCGTTAGACCATTCAATACACGGAAGGGAGTAATTTCTTCTTCCTAAGTTTCTTTTGCAGTTTTAATTGAAGTCGGACCTGTCTATATTAGTTTATAGGCCTGTTATATTATTTTTCCATTTTTACCAAGTAAGGCAATATAATATAGTTTATGATCTTAGAATGAAGTGATTATTTTAACTCTCCATTCATAATATGTGAATGGGAGAGATGAAATCATGTATGAAAACAGAACCTCCACTGAAAATCAAGAATGTCAAATCATTATGTAAAGAAAGATAGGAAACTGTGCAGTAGCTTTGGAAGAGATGCCAGAGATACACAAAGAAATACTAAAATGGTCTACTTTTTAGATAGATTGTTTTACAGCAAGCAGTTTCAATTTAACATGTATTTTACCTCTAAATATTCCACTGGGGTTCTTGCATATATTAGGAAGACATTTTCAATCACACTATATCAACTGACCTCCAATATATATCTTGTTTCATATTGTTGGTCTTACATATTGTAGGCCTCAATTAATTTTCGGGCCTTGAGGTGCTATTTATTAAATTAGGGACACAGCCCACTAAATTAATAAATTATTACTGTGGAGGCACTCTTGTCTTCTGAATGTATAAGTGCATTGCTTAAATTACTCTCAGGGAATAATTTACACATGAAGAGGCCCTGGTGGTTAAAAAAGCTTTGTGTATTTCTTATTTCCAGAAATAGTCCTGGACTAGGTGCTTAAGTGGGTATCAAAGCAATTGTTTTTTCAAAGTAGTAATGATTTGTATAGTTCTGGGGTTCCCAAAACACTACCTAGAATCATGAATTGAATATAATGTTAAAAATGTAACATTTTGACCAAAAAATTTCCATAAGAAACAGGGAAACTGTCTCAACTGAGAAAATATGCTCATGATCTCGAAAAGCTTAGTAAGCTTTCTTTCACTGTGAGATTTTCTTTTTCTTAAAAGAGCTGTAATAAGGTGAACATAGAAAACTCTTCAGATCAAGGAAAAGGAAATTAGGACTTGGCTACTGTTGCAAAAAGATATGACTCCCCCCCAGCTTATTTTAAGTATAAAAAGGTGGAACTGAGGGCAATGAGTCCTGGCTTCTAATCTTGTGCCACTATTTTTCTTGTTCTTGGGCTTTCATGTCAAATTTGTATGCTACTTGCTTACACATGACACACACCTCTATCCCAAATTTAGGTATTATGAAATGTAAAAAAAAAAGATTTCGGTGAAACTTCTCCCCTGGGTCATAAACTCTGTAACAATAGGAACCCTGTCATTTTTATATTCTTACAGTCTAATTCTGTGCCTGGCACATGGGATGGGCAAAATACGGTTTTGGCGAATGAACACATAGATGAAGTACACAGGAAAAGTGGACCATTATGAAAAAAAAAAAATCCTTAGTTATTCTGAGTCTAATTTTTGCAAAATATCTGTTTAATGTCTCTCATTATCTGTCCCCACCCACCCCCCCAGGGCATCTTCTTCCCTTTCTTCCCAAATCCATACAGCAAAGGATGAGCAATGGTTAATTTTTATTGATTTGATTATTTGCTTTTTTGCATCAATAATCTATCGCAACACATAAATAGATAAAATTCTATTAAGAAGCAACCACTGCTCCTTAACACCCTAATTATTCTTTAAAGGACCTCATTATGTTGTGCCAGAAACATCCAAGCTGACCTCAACTTCCAAACTAAACAAAACAACTGCAAATAAAAGGGCAGAGACAAAATGATGGTGGTAGAGCCGTGCTGATGGTGGTGGTAGTGATCAGGAGCTAAGGTCTGTCCCAGACACTGTCCTCTTTTATTCTTCATCAAGCATTTGATTTAATATGACGATGTCAATTGCTTTTATTTTTTGCTCCTCAAAACTAACCCTATGGTGCTTCATACTGTGCTAAGTACTATAGCACTTTTGAATTTTAGAATTTTGGCAAGATAATTGCTCTTTGGATAAATAGATGGTTTTATCCCTCATTACTTCCAATTTTTTTTTTTTTGTATTTAATACTAAAGAAGTTTGTCTTAAAATTTATTTGCAAAATATTTTCTATAATTACATTGTCAAGTACCCAAAAGGTGTTTCTCACATTTTGATTTCACTTCAAGTGCAAAGATCTTCAGATATGCTGGACACAAAATTAATCTGCTGTTATTCCTGTTTTGATTGCTTTTAATTAGTAGCCAGCTTGTTAGAATAGGTTACAGATAATAAATTGAAAGACTGGCATAAATTCCTTTGCCTAAAAGTTGAATCTAGATTATTCAGGGTTGTTTTCTTTTCTTTCTTTTCTCCCCCTCCTGGTCTTTTTGTTGTACAGAGGTCACGTAAGGCCGTCCGTGAAAGGGCTCCGTGCGCCATCTACCGACGGAATCTACATTTCCAGTGACTGGGAATGAGAATTACCCTTACATTCGGTTTTTAAAGCATTCTTTGAGAAAGGAAGTGTAATGGGAAAAGTCTCTCTCTGACTCTGTGGCTTATTGGTGACTCCTGGAATAAACTTGAATTTAGCAAACACATAATTGAAAAAGGAGACATCAGTCCCTTAGCGCTAGTACAAGTTGCAGAGAGAATCCCAAGAAAGCCCGGGTGGCATTGGAAGAAGTTAACCAAACTCTGAAGTCAACTCAAGTGGAGATTCGCATTGTTTTCCGCCTGAGTGCTGAGCTACACTCGTTGCCTAATAGTTGCCTCGTTATAGTAAATGACTTTACTAATGGCACATTCAGATAACCATCAGTTTCCAGTCTTTTTATTCCAAAGGACTTCTCTCCAATTTGATTATTTTATCAAAAATTTAATAATGTAGGGCAAATAGGTCCACGCTTCACATAGATCCTAACATACAGCTTGTCTATGTGTATGTAAACTTAGTCTTTCTACACAAACACACACACACCTACATTACACCTGCAAGATGACATGCATTTATGTATATTGCGTCAGTTGAGAAATCTAAGTCCTTGGACTTGGAGTAAAATGTTTTTCCCCCTCAGTCCTCTCCACTCTAGGCTAAATCTAATAGAAGGGAGTGGGGGGAAGAATTGGGGTCCTCAAGCCAAAGAGGTTGCTTGTACCTGGGGGAGAGCAGAGTATCAGTTTTAGGGGTTCAAACCACTCGAGTTGGAAGCTTGGACAGGAAATTAAAGTTGGTCCGAAGTGGTTGGATGTGATTCGCGTTATCTTTTTGTGAGCAGCTGGGAGAACTGAAAATTAACGAGGACCCCGGATGCCCCAGGTAACCTCCTTCCTCCTCTACCGCTCTCTTTAATCCAAGGGCCAAGACAACTTGCTTTCGTGGTTTTAAGAAAGCAAAAGGAAAAGAAGAAAGCAAGCAAGTTGAGACAGGAGAGGCAAGTAAAGAGGGCAGGCAGGGCGAAGAGAATGAAGCCGAAGGAAAGAATCAGAAAGAAGTTGAGAGGTGAGGGAAAAGGGGGAGAAAAGAAAGAAGACGGCAAAAAAGGAATAGGGCTAGGAACATGCAAGGATCTTTATTTAACGAACCCAGGTTACACCCATCTTTCACTTTCAAATCAATAGTCTAGATCTTATCCGTTTCCTTTGCAAAGGTTGTCTGCGTTGCTAAAGGAAGCTAGTCAGTACTCCTCCCCCGCCCCACGCGTGGCTGCGCTGTTCTATTCCCGGCCACTGAGCCCAAATACAACCCGAGTGGGAACGTTTGCAGGAGCGCTACTCTGGGAACGCTGCTGCGACCGGTTGTCACTCGGGAGCCTAACCGGATTAATACCCAGAGATGGATTACGTTGGCTGTCACCAATACGCCTAAAGATTATAATCCAATTTATGCACATTACAATCAGTATTAACTTTATCTGCTATTTTAAGACTCCCAGTTGCCCCGCGCGTCCTCAGAGAACAATCCTCCGCGTTCTGATGCAACCCAGCAGGCTGTCAGGAGGGAAACCTCCCGAAGAAAACAACTCCAAGCGTGGTCCTCGAGGGTCTGCACTCGGCACTCCTAGGTGCCTTTACCTGGGCACCGCTTTAGGGCGCCTCCCAGACGGGGATTACCAACGCGGGAGGCATTCCCTTGGAAGGAAATAACATTGTTTCTCTCTTGTTCATTTCATTTTTAAATTTTCGGTGGCGGCAGCAGAAGGGCGGGGAGTGGGGGTGGTGGGCAGGTGCCTGTGAGTGGATGGAGAAAGGGGCCAGGGGACTGTGGCCGATTATAACAGTCTCAGCGATTGCTTTTTAATGCTTGTTTGTAGGGTGGCATTTCTCTCGCTGTCTTTAAGTAAGTTTGTTTGGGTGTATGTTCTTGCCTTTTCAGCACAAAACCACAAAAAGACGTGGTGGAAAGTAAAAGAAAGCCCCCTCCCTCCCCCGAGCGTGCTAACTAACGCCAAAGACTCGATTTAACACCCCTTCTCCGGCTGCTGGGGGCTCTACGCAGTGGCTACATTCCAGCAGTTTTAATCCGTTTTTTATTGTAGGGCGAGAGGAGTTTACACAGGGGCTGGGATGGCTCCCCAGCTGGCCGCTTTCCCCACTCCAGCGCCCCCTCCCCGCCGTTCTCTCTACCTCCCCCCCACCCCCTAGCAGGAACCTGTTACTTTAAGCGAGGCGTTCCAGTGTGGCGGTGCGGGCCGCCGGGGTTTCGGGAGGTGGCCGGTGATTGGCTCTTTCGAGCTCCCCCTGGCTCGCTCGCTCGGCCTCCCCGCGCGCTCCGCCCCACCCGCGCGCCCTCCCTCCGCCCCGTGAGGCTCGGAGCCCCGGTGTCAGGCGCCACGGCGCATGCTCCGGAATCTCATCCTCTGGCCCTGGAGCTGCTGCTGCTGCTGCTGCTGCTTTTGCTTTTGGGGCTGAGTTTAATAAGCGAGCGAGCGAGCGAGCAAGCGAACGCGGGGGGAAAAAGGCAGAGAATGTCCGCCATCTACCCTCCGCTCCCGGGCGCGCTCTCATTCATAGCAGCTTCTTCATGAATTACAGCTGAGGGGGGCGGGGGAGGGGGGTACCACACAACACCCCAGCAAACCTCCGGGCCCCCAGGCATGGCTAGCTCGGTAAGTACCTGCAAAAATAATAATAAAAGACCCCCCCCCCCCCCGCCTTTCCTCTCGCCCTGCGCCGCCGCCGCCGCAGCCCAGACAGCGCCAGCGCTCCGCGGTTCCAATTAGAGAAAGGTTGGTACGGCTTGCAGGGAGCTGCTGCCTCTCCCTCAGCCTCCGCTCCCCTCCCTCTCCACCCCCCCCCGGCGCGCGCGCACACACACACACACAGACACACTCACACACTAACACACACTCGCCCCTCCACCCCCCGCGCCTGCCTCCCTCCTCGCCTCTCGTTGCAATCGCAAGAAGCGCACTCTCGCTCACACGCGCGCACTCACACACACTCACACACGGTGGAAGGAGGCGAATAATAACTCAGCCATATTTCAGCCGCCGCCGCCGCCGGGAGCCGCGGGCACAGTCCAGGGACGCGGCGAGCAGCCTGGGCGGCCGCTACGATGGTGCGTTCTCCGCGGCGCGCGTGTGTGAGCGGGAGTGTGCGGGCTGACAGCGGCGGGGCTGCACGCAACTTTGCCCCCGCGCCGGGCTGTGCGCAGGCGAGGCTCCGCAGCTGTCCGCCCGCCGCCCTGCCTTTCTGCATTTCATTTTTTGGGGGAGGTGGGAGGTACTTTGGGGCCACTTTGGCTCTTGGAAGTGTGTTGCGGGGGCTCCGTGAGGCTGGCCTCGCCGATGGCGTGGGGCTTTTCGCTGGGGGGTGCGGGGTGCCTTAAGTTATGGATGCCTCGGCGTGTTTTCCTGCGGGCGTGTGTGTGTGTGTGACGACGTCTCATTTTTGTTGTGGACGAACCCCGTGGTAAGAGCACGGGAGTTTGTGCCCATCAGCAGAGGCTGCCTGTAGTTTCCATTCCGCCTGGCACAGCGCTCCACACGCACGCACACACACACGTACACAAAGACTTCCTCGGCGTGTGCCTGTCGCCGCGGTACTTCCAGGGAGGGGGCTCGCCAGAAACCCACCTCGAGGTCCCAGCTACCTCCTCTCCCACGCTGGAAAACCGTCCCGGCATCGCCTCCTAATTGTCTTCTAATTTGTTTCCGATGTATTTGTTGTGCTTGTAGTAGCTGAGTGTGCTCTCCCTCTTCCCCCCGACCCCCGGAGCCCCTTCCCGATTGGGGGTAACATTCCGTTACAATCGGGCCGGTGTGGCTGCGGTCCTGGGGCGCCCGGGGCCGGGGCGGCCGGGTGGGGTGTACTGGGGGGTGTGGGGTGTGCGCGCCCACGCGCGTGAAACGTGGATGCAGAGGGCACCGCCGTTTCCTTTTATGTGCGTTTCAAGAAGGAGGAAAAAAAATGTCAGGCGCAATGTTCAGTGTCGAACGGTCGCCTTCCTGTTGTTCACGGCTGTCTCTCCTCCCCCTGCCCGCAGTGTGCCGTGCAGGTGAAGCTGGAGCTGGGGCACCGCGCCCAGGTGAGGAAAAAACCCACCGTGGAGGGCTTCACCCACGACTGGATGGTGTTCGTGCGCGGCCCGGAGCACAGTAACATACAGCACTTTGTGGAGAAAGTCGTCTTCCACTTGCACGAAAGCTTTCCTAGGCCAAAAAGAGGTACGGCTCGAATACAAAAGGAGCTTGATAAAAAATGTCTTTGCTGGCGGAGGAAACAATCGCTTGGGCCGGGCGGTCCCCCTGCCCCTCTCCCCGCCCCCCGCGTCGCGCTCGCCGGCGTAGCCGCGGGACCAGGGTGCGCGGCGCCGTGCCGGCCAGGTCCGGGCTCCCGCCCGCGCGCGCGACTTGAGCTTCATGAAAGTCACCGCAGAGAAAGGACCGTCAGGTGTCGAGTGTTTATTCATCCCAAGGCAGCCCTCACCGTCCTCGGGGGTTAGCCGTGGGTTCTGCGGGGAAGGTGCAATTAGTTGTTGGGTTTGGAGGTGTGGGGAGTGGGGCTAGAGGAAATAAACAGCTTGCGCCTTTTTTTCCTAGAGCAATTGAAATTTACCTGTTATTAGTAAAGAATGCGTGGGATGTAGTTATTCTTCCGCCTTGAGAAGTCGCCTCTCTTTAAGGGTTTTCTCTGCCTTCCTCCCTGTGGATGAGGCATTGGGTGCCAGTTGTCATAGACTTTTCTTTTTGTGGGTTAGCCACCCCCGGCCCCACTGTCAGGATTTTATGTTTAGTTGGAGGGCTTACTCATCCCTAGCCCCCGATGGCCTTGATTGCTCATTCGATTTTGAGCAGGTTCCGAAGTGTCTGCCCGATGTGATCTGCAGGGATGTGGGTCCCTGCAAAGGTCGAAGCTAAGTTACAGAGCAGCAGTGTTGCCTTGCCTTCTCCTTCAGTCCTTCCGCACCTTGGTTTTTAGCCTTGGTGTAGAGTTTGCATAATCCTGCTCAGCCTCTGCGGTCCCAAACATTTTCCATAAAGGACAGTTTTGAAAAAAAGAAACGGGGTGTTATTTTCAAAGAAATTTAAAGACGGTTTGAGAAATCTCGATTTCTATTCCCTTCAGCGTCTGGAAAGCCACTGTCTGGTTGTTTTAGTTGGATTAGTGGAGGTAACAGTACAAATACAATAAGGTGCTTTGTTTGTGAGCAGGTTTATTTATCTAAGTCGACACAATGGTTAGTAGTTATCTTCCATTTGATCCGTAATCTTTATTGGCATCTAGAACTCCTGCAGTTTCTTAGAGTAACATCGTAATAAATCCATTCTGCTTAGAGCTACGTGGAAATCATTGAACATTCAGGGGCTGAATAAAGAAAGGAGAAATGCTGTATGTCTTAGAGGTGGCAGAGGTTTCTGTTGATGCTTATTTTTGTTTCCAGAGCTCCTGGAATGGGACGTAAGATTGTATGTTTTGCCTTTGATGGTTTGTTTTATGGCTCCTCTTGAAAACTTGAACAGTTGAATTTGATGGGCTTTGCTGGATGGTTCATAAATGAATCCAGCTTCTAATAGAGGGGTAGAAATATGCATGGGCTCTAGGAAATAACATTTAGATTTTGTTAGCATTTCATATCAAAATATAGCCAGAGATATTATACTTCATATTTCCTCAAAACTGTGAGAAGGATGAGTATTGTCAAGTTTCTGTCACTACATGAGGTTGAGTATGATGCTTCCTGGGGAATCTTGTCTCCCTTTTCATGCATCTACAGAGCCACTGCAGAGGAGTTTAAACAAAAGAAATCACCTCCTAAGATCCTTGGTATATACATATGAGACTACTTGGCTGCTATTCACTTTGAGGTGAAATACACTTAACAAAAAAAGCAATATTTATTGTATTAGGAAAATTAAGTCAGTTGGCAGAAGGTGTAGTTCTTAAGATAACTTTGTTTAGGCTCTTTAACATAATCAAGAAATTGGCATTATGAAATTACAGATGATCAACTTCCCCATATTCCACCACTGTTTCTCTGCTTCTGTGAGTGTGTGGTGACATTCCCCTTTATTTCCCAGACTTAATGATTTTCTGTCCAGCCTGAGGGAACCTGAGGGTGCCACCCACACAACCCACACCTGGGAGTTGTTGCTAGGTGTGGTAAGCCGCTTGATAACGCTGATGTCTTCTCAGACGTCTCTGGTGAGAGATGTCTGCTTGTCGGTTGGGCTCTTCCATTTTTATTCTCAACTGTGGAGTTTCTTTATGTAGTCTATAAGCCATTGTTTTAAAATGTTTATTTTTGGATTTTTATTTGTATGTGTGCTTCCCATGATGTGACAAGTCCTGGGAAAAATGCCAGCTTACATAGCCCAGGAGAGACCTTGTCGTACTGTAATTACACATGATTCAGATTGCAAGAGAAGGTTTCTCTGTTCATTGGGAATAGTTAGTTGTAAAATCAAGTAACACCAAACATGCCACTTATCTTAGGACTTACTTTTTGGCTTATAAGGTCTTTCAAAATGATAAGAATAAATAGAGAATAAGAATGCCAGGTATTTCTAAGTCTACTTCTGTACCTTTTAAACTGCTGTATTTGCGATATTCTAGATCTATAAGGGATAGGATTGGGAATGGGAGAAACTGCAAAAATGACTGTGAAAAATCTGAGTTAAAAGAAATGCACCTACTCTAAACTGTAAATGGCTATTAATAACAAGCTAAATCACTTTCACTGTACGGTAGCTGATAAACAGAAGTGGACCTTAGAACTGAGGATGATCTGCTCAGCCATGAAGATGGATGAGTCTTTAGTTAAATAAATCTTTGGCTTGGAAAAGTGAAATGATTTTCAGGTTGATTTCCTTCATTTCACAGTAATATTATGAGAACTCGTAGAGGAAGAAATTATAATATTTTCAACTTGTTGCCTAAAGACAATTACGTATACCATTTCACAATTGAGCTAATTGGACTTGAATTAATGAGGTTTTACGTTGTCCCAAAGATGTATTGGAGACTTTCAATTTAAAACTACTAGCACAAAGTCCTAGAAAAGAGATTTTGATGAAATAGCGAAACCTGGAATATCCATTAGCCGTTACAAAATAGGCAGGTCAGAGTATAATGCATTTTAAAACTATCTACTTGCAAAAAAAGACCATATCTTATTTATTAGTCCCAAAGATTTATAATAGTCTGATGTGAATGAAATGAATAGCCACATTCAAAACATTTCATTTAAAATATTAATGTTTTCATTTTCAGGATGATGTGAATTTGAGTGAACTTTCTTTCCAATTACAGTCATCCTTACTATTACAATCTGTTCAATTGACATTTATGATATGAAATCTGTTGCTTATTATTTTATGTAAGCTAATTTGGCCACTGGTATAATTTGATAGCTTTTTATTTGCAGCCTTAGTCCTTTGAGTGGGCAGATAAAGCATAATAAATCCACACATAACTTTCCTTTAAGTGTTTGAGCCCAGCTTTACTGTGTAGTTCTGATTTGTGTTAGTCTTCTGAAATAATTTGGATAGCTTTTTATCAGAGTATCTAGAATTTGAGAGCTTACTAGTTGAAGATATTGTGTGCACCTGGTATATTTTCTCTTCTGAGATATTTAAAAGGTTTAAGGAAAAAATAAAGTTGGTTGACTCTACTGATACGCTCAGTGAGTGCTATAAGATTTGTGTAGAGTTCTGTATGGAATTAAGATGACCAGTGAGAACAGTTTTACTATTTGGCATTTTGAAGCGACATAAAATATAATTTTCCAAGGCACTTAAAAGCTGAATTGCTGGAGGAAATCTCATATGCTGTTAGTGAGAATGTATATTGAGCACGGACATTTTGGAGGGTATTTGGCAACATCTATTAAGATTTTAAATGTTTATGCCCTTTGACCCAGCAATTTTACTTCTAGGAATTTTCCATCAGATATGGCTTAACAACTACACAAAGATACAGCATATTTCTAGTGACTTTTTTAATAGCAAAAAATTGGAAGCAAGCCATATAGGGGACCTCAAGTGGGTACAGTTAAATGATGGTAATCTAGTAAAAAGAGGGTAAATCTATTTGTAGATGCAGGAGGATCTTCAAGAGATAGTAAGCGAAATAAAGCAAGTTGCTAAATCAGTGTGATCCCATTTTAAAAAAATGTGCTTATACAGATAAAAAGTATATGTGTGCATGTGTATAAATAAATTCTGGATGAGTGGGCACCAAACTCTTACCAATAGTTTTCTTTAGTCGGTGCTTATGGTGTTGGCAGTGATGGCAGGTTATTTTTGTAGTTTGATTTTTTAAAAAAGTTAATTCTGTGTAGTTAAAGCATTCCGGTGAGCACTCATTACTTTTTAAAACTAAAAGAGAGTAAAGACCCAATAGAGAATATTGCCTTTTAAACAGGAATTAGCACGTAGCTATCTAAAAATGATCTTTAACTATCTTGGGGAGATATTGTTGCTCAGTGGTGAGGAGGAGTTAGGGTTAGGAATTACAGACTTGTATTCAAATGCTGCCTTAAGAGACCCCTTGAGTGATCATGAGCAAGTCACTTCTGTGTCTGTTTTCTCATTTGTGTTACAAGAATCATGATAGAGTAGAACTATTACCTCAAATTGAGGACTAAATATGAATCAACTATTATCAAACTTAGTGATCTTAAGACCCCTTTACACTCTTAAAAATTGAAGACTCTAAGGAGTTTTTTCTAAGTTATATCTATTAATATTTACTCTATTAGAAATTAAACCTGAGACATTTAAACAAATTACATCAACCCATTACATGTTAGCACATAAATACTATTTTAATGAAAAATAAATATTTTCTGAAACAAAAAGAAGAGAATAATGGTATCATTTTACTTTTTTTGTGTGCAAATCTCTTTAATGTTTTGTTTAATAGAAGACAACTGGATCCTCTTATGTGCTTCTGTATTCAGGCTGTTGTGTTATCACACACCATGTAGCTTCTGGAAAACTCTACTATGCACTTACGAGAGAATGAGAGTGAAAAAGGCAAATAATGTCCTAGAGTTGTTATGAAAATAGTTTTAGCTTTGCCAATACCTGGAAAAGTCTGGGGTGTCCGGACTATACTTAGAGAATTCTGATATAAAATATTCAGCTCACAACCTGGCACAGATAAACTGCCCTGTTAATATGTGGAAGCTTATTTTTTTAACCATTATTATTGTTGCTAATAAACACTCATTTAATGGAAAGAGAAAAGATAAATCTTCTAAGATGTTTGCATGGTTGAATTCCAGGGTAACAATTATCTAACAATTTTTTTCAGAAAAAGAAAATCCAAACTTGGGTTTCATTGGATGTATTTTGTAGTTAATATCACTGTCTATTTTATGGTATATTATCTGTATTAGGTAGAAGTCTTTTACGTCTGTTATTTTAGATGACCCTCTGTAGAACTACCTCTGTGAGGTAGCCAGGGCAGGGGTATTAGTAGGTTTCATTATTTTACCTTAAAGATCCTTTTTGTTCCTTCTCTTGGTTCTTTGAAGTTTTCTTCAGTGGTCTTTCATGGACCAACCTCAGGCCTTCAGCTTTTTTCCTGGTCATCTGTTACAGATGATCCCTACTACTAACTTATAGTTCTAAGATGTGGAACTTTTAAAGTTTTTTCTCTCTTAGTGACTTAAGTCTTCAGAAGAGAACTTGGAAAGATTAGATGCTTGGGGAGCAGGGGAGATGTTAAACAATTATACCAGTTATATAGTTAAGCAAGTTCTTGACATATTACTGCACTTGACTTTTTTTTTTTTAAAGTTTATTTATTTATTTATCCCCCCAAAGCCCCAGTAGATAGTTGTACGTCATAGTTGCACACCCTTCTAGTTGCTGTATGTGGGACTCGGCCTCAGCATGGCTGGAGAAGTGGTGCGTCGGTGCGCGCCTGGGATCCGAACCCAGGCCGCCAGCATCAGAGCGCGTGCACTTAACCGCTAAGCCACGGGGCGGCCCATGCACTTGACTTTATTGATCGGATTTTAGGATACTTTTGTTCTCTGAAACAGAATGTTTCACACTGTCCTAATGGAAATAATATGGAATTGTTTATTTTTTTCCCTTGGCTTTTGTAGTTTCTTTTTGATTTTCTGTCTTCACATCTCAAAGAAGCAGCTAACATCTAGGAAGAGAAATTCTCTTGTCTCAGTGATACACATTAATATTCTTTTTTTGTTTGTGAGGAAGATCAGCCCTGAGCTAACATCCATGCCAATCCTCCCCTTTTTGCTGAGGAAGACTGGCCCTGAGCTAACATCTATTGCCAATCCTTTTCCTTTTATTCCGTTTTTCTCCCCAAAGCCCCAGTAGATAGTTGTATGTCATAGTTGCACATCCTTCTAGTTGCTGTATGTGGGATGTGGCCTCAGCATGGCCGGAGAAGCAGTGCGTCCGTGCGCGCCCGGGATCCGAACCCCGGGCACTAGTAGCGGAGCACGAGCACTTAACCGCTAAGCCACCGGCCTGGCCCCCAAATTAATATTCTTTTAAAACATTTTATTTTGTGTGTGTGGCTAGTCTCTTTAGTTCATCCTCTTCCTCATAACGTGTATTTTAGTGCCTTAATCTTTTATTCTCTTATATTTTGTGGTTTTCCTTATTCTTGTTTGTAGTGCTATATTGATTTTTGGGAATATAATTTGTCTGAAAAGAGTCCTTGGATAAATAATTGCCGCTGATGATATTACAGGTACTAATTCATAAGTTTTTTAAAAAAAATTATAGCTATCACAGAAACTGAGAAATTACATTGCACAATTGTACAGTGCAGCTTTTATGGAAACCCATATATATTTTTACATGCAAATGAAAGTTATTTTCTGATTTATAGGTATGCATTCATTGTAGAAAAATCAAACTACAGAAATATAAAGAAAGGAGTTACTGAAAATTCTTCATAGATGACCATAATTAATATTTTGGTAGACATCTTTATATATGTATATAAACTGTACGTTAGCATTAATTCATTCAACAAGTGTTTTTTGGGAGCATCTACTGTGTGTCTAGAACACTTCTGGGAGCTGGGGATAAAGCACAGATGAACATTCCTACCCTCATGGTATATTGGTGGAGTATCATCTTTTTAAAGTTGAATTTTATGGTATAACATTGAATATAAATTTATTATACTTTATTGGGACATTAAGATTGTTCTCAGTTTTAATTTGTTGTGAATAATGCCATGATGAACATCCTTGACATTCATTTTTATGGCTTTTGCTGTAATTTCCTTTTGTTAAATTTCCAGAAGGGAGGTAGTTGAGTCAAGGTATATAGATTTAAATTTTGATATGCGTTACCAAATTTTCCTCCAAAAAGATTGTACCAGTTTCTATTTCCCCAGAGGTTGGGAGGTCATTTCCCCACATAGTTGCCAATACTGGGAATTAATAGTTTTCTTTTCTTTTTTTTTTTTTTTTAGGTCTTTGTTAATCTGCTGGGTGAAATGATACTTCATTTTTATTTGCATTTATTTGATTAGTAATGCCACATATCTTTATGTATGTATATATTTACCATTTGTGGTTTGTGATATGCCTGTTTTGTGCCATTTTTGTATCCCCACCCCCCCAAAAAAGAACCAGTACAGGAAAACACAAAGGAAAGAGTGATATAACAGACATTCAAATCCTCACTACCAAGAATGAACAGAATGAAATGAAATGTTTACATTTTATCATATTTGATTCTCTGTTTTGATTTTAGGGAATTAAGTAGTATAGATGTAGCTAAAGTTTTTAAATGCTTCCCGGCCGTTTCTTCCAACTCTTCAGCCTCTTTTCTGTCTATTTATGTCTACTTACACGTTTATATTGCTACAAGTAGCAGTATATTGTATCTTAAAATCATCGTGAAGAGTATTATACCAGGCAAATCATTTTTTTTGATTGCGCTATAATTCACATGCCATAAAATTCACCCCTTTCAAGTGTAAAATTCAGTGGTTTTTAGTATATTCCCAAGGTTGTGCAACAGTTGCCATTATTTAATTCCAGAACATTTTCATGCGTGAGTAATTTTGCACCTTGCTTTTCCCCCCACTCAACATGTTTTTGAACCTTTCCACATTTCATCTATAGAGAACCAATTCATTCCATTTGATTTCTTCTGCTTAGTATTTAATCATAGGAATAGGTTCTGTGCTAACTTTTCTGTCCAATTGAGGAACATATAGGTCATTTTCCATTCTGTGCAGTGAACATCTTTGTATGTGTTACCTTGTTCAACTGAACAAGATTTTGGAACTAGGCCTAGAATTTGAACTGTGAGTGTGTTTTCATTTGTACTAGACATTGTCAGATTGCTCTACAAAGTAGTTGTGTCAGTGTCTTGTCGGGATGAGTACCATTTTCTCTACATCTTTGCCGACACTGGATGTTTTAAGATTTCTTATTCTTGATATTTAGTTGAAATATGTTATCTTTTTGTTTTCATTTGCGTTTCTTTGATTACTAGTGGGGTTAAGCATTTCCTATATGTTTGTTGACCGTTTTGGATTTCCTTTTTATTGACTTCTTTTTATATCCTTTGTCTTAAAAAAAAAAAAAAAGATCGGCATTTTTTTTCTTATTTGTAGGATGTTAATCTTTTGTTATTTGTGTTGAAAATATCTTGTCCCATTTTTGTTTCTTTTTCTTTTTTTTTTTTTTTTTTTTTTGTGAGGAGATTAGCCCTGAGCTAACATCCGCCAATCCTCCTCTTTTTTTTTTTTTTTTTTTTTTTGCTGAGGAAGACGGCTCTGGGCTAACATCGGTGCCCATCTTCCTCCACTTTATATGGGAGGCCGCCACAGCATGGCTTACCAAGCAGTGCGTCAGTGCGCGCCCGGGATCCGAACCAGCGAACCCCGGGCCGCCGCAGCGGAGCGCGCGCACTTAACCGCTTGCGCCACCGGGCCGGCCCCAGTTTCTTTTTCTTTTAATGTTAACGTATGGTGTCTTTTTGTTATATGCAAGTTTTTAATTTTGTCAAATTGATGTATTTTGTTTTGTTTTGTTTTCCTGTCTGGTTTTGGGGTTTTGTATAAGAATATAATTTGTGGGCATGGTAATGTGCTTAAGCAACAGACTTGATATGTGCAGGATACAGTGAAAGGACTGGGTTAGATGTAAATACGAGAAAGAGGAGGTCCCTGCCTTCAATGTGCTTGTGTCTTTGAGAGCTGGAAAACACACTTGAGATTCTTCATCTTTGTTTACCCTCTCAATTTACTTTTAATCAGAAGCCTAGAAATGTGAAGTGATCTTGCATGTAGACAGCATGAGTCACAAGTGTGCCAGTGCAAAGATAACTAGTAATAAATGGCGGTAAATGTTTACTTTTAAAACATTGAGTAATTATTCGCTTATATTAGCAGACAAATGTTCAGCAATAACTGCTTTTGTAGACATGATCTGGGATTTAATTAAGTGGTGGTAACCATGGTAGATGCTGTTGAAAGGGAAAAAGTTCTATAGCTACTTTCAGGCAAAATCACGTTGATTTTATGGATTAATTTAAAGGTTTCCTTTGAGATTAAATTGTTAAGAAAAATTGTTACTGAATGGTAGGTATCCCGTAATATTTTGCCCCTCCCCCGCAGTAGGATTGCAGTCCATGAAGGATGCAGAACATTGCTTTAAGAAATAATGTTGTATCATTTTAACTTAAGTATGACAAGTGTGCGCTGATTGAGGCCTGTAGAAGGCTATTATCATTAAATTTCTGAAAAAGATAAGACTAGCTTTTGGGTGTGATTTAGTAGGTATGTAGTAGTTAACAATTAACTTTTTGAATAAAATCAATGCACCATCATTTTTTATTAAGGAAAATTATGGCTTATCTTGAGCTTAATTCTAGAGTCCATTTATTTAAAATAATATTCATAAGTGATTGTAAAGATGGTCAGTTGAATTTAGAGTTATTACCCATGTTAGAAGATTGATATTCTCAAAGCCAAATAAATTTCAAAATATTTAATTTTGCCAAAAGTAGACTTTTTCTTCATTCCTTTCCAGCAGAAATCATTAGTTTGCTATTTTCCCATCATACCAGGCCAAATGCTGTGTGTATGTATTGATTTTAAAAAGCAAAATATACATTAACAATTTCCTAAAATATTAATAACAATAGCAGTGGACTAGAGAGTAGGGAGATTTACTTGCCTCTTAATGCTTCTAGATATAAATTTAGTCTGCATGATGCCTTTAATTTTTGCAGATAGGTTTTATGCTCTACTCTTCCCCGTCCCTCCCAGGGTAGTGTTGGGGGAGATTAGAGTCAGACTGTTCTTTATTTTGATGAACATTTATAACATTTTGAATGTTTAAAAACAAGGTTCATTGTAGGCTTCATGTTATCCATACCTTTTACCCAAAATACTTCATTAAATATGAGTTGCTGAATAATGAAAGCTTTCTTTGTATTGAAGAAATATTGTTGTATTTTACAAAATTTTTTGCTTCATTTGATTTCTTTCCCTGGTCCTATATTATAAGCAGCTGTTTTGTAGTGATTTAGTGAACAATAGCGAGTTTAGGCTGTTGAGATTTGGTTGCTGTTAGCGGGATAGGTTATTCAGAATGTCGACATAGCTCCAGATTGTCTCATCAGAGATGCTTGTCGTATGAGTTTTCCTACCTGTGCACAGAAGTAGGATCCAGTGGTGGGAAGCGACTTTCTTCGTTATCTGGAGCACCCAGCATGTGTTCCATGCTTCAGGAAGTCCGGCACTCACCTCTCCTTGTATACGTATGTGTTGTTCCTCCTGTGTTGCATTAGAGTTACACATCACATGAGATGGGACCTATGTTGTCACTGTGGATAGTATGACTACCTACTGGATGGTTTTCTTTTCATTTCATATGCAGTAAAATTCACCCCTTGAAAGTGTAAAATTCAGTGGTTTTTAGTATATTCACAAGGTTGTGCAACAGTTGCCATTATTTAATTCCAGAACATTTTCATGCATGAATAATTTTGTCTTGATATAAATTATTCATTTAATAAAAGTTATTCATACATTTGATCCACATGAGTACTACATTTGATCAATGTATTCTAGACACTGGAAGTTTTTGGCAACAATATAACATGAAAACAAACATCATAAGTCAGAAAAAGTTTTAGAATCCTGACTTTAGCTTCCACTCCCCTAAGTGGTTCAATTATTACTCAGTGTTCTGAAACTCATTTCTTCTGTACCTCTAATAATTGACTTTGTGTAAACAGAACCACCACTTGAATTTAACAGGAAACATTGTGTCTGCTGAGAATCACATTTTCTAGAATGTGTTTTAGCTTATGATATAGGCAAGAATGAATTTTTTTCCTTTTCCGTCTTTTCTTCTTTATTTTTTCTTCACCTACTTTGGATACTTTTTTAAAAGCTAGACACAGATTTGAGAGACTTGGCCAGGTCTATCATTTTTTTACTACTCAATCCATGAAATACAACTAGGCTTTTAGCTTTAAAAATAGGAGTCAGATGTATTCCAGTAACTGGTAGGAGCAGTGTTTAGCAATGTAGCAGGAAAGGCCCTGGCCTGGGAGGTAGAAGGGATGTGTTTGGATTGAATAAACTGTGTGGGCTTTTCCAGCTCTGAAATATTATTTTTCCTTAGTTTTTAAAAAGGGATAAATTTTGAGTGTGTCGTTGATCTAGTGTTGTTATAATGATGAAAGAACTACCATTTATTAGATATCAAAGGTATATTGACTTGCATGCTAGACAATAGACATGTGCTGCTGTATTTGATTTCTCACTTTTGAGGAGTGTAGCAATTTGGAGAATTATTTTTTGAGAATACAATGTTGATATGAAATTCAGTATATTGGCATTTTACCTTTTTTAATGGTGAGTGAATAGTGAAATGGGTCAAAGATGTGCAGTAATAGGGAAGTAGAAGATGGGTCATTCACCAAATAGGTGATTAAGTTTTGGTTATGAAAAGCTACTTTCTGATGATATTGGTGCCATTTATAGCAACCATTAACTACTATTCGTAGGTTGGAGCGTTCCAAGATCTCAAGACACCCTGTGTGTTTATTTCTTCTTCCTCAAGTATGGCTCTTGACCAGGTCATTAGATCCTTGAGTTTTTCATGAAAGTCGACTGATTTTTTTTTTTTTTTTTTTTTTTGGCGTTTCATGTAACATAGGCCAGACTTTGAAATTTTGTCACTCAATTTACTTTTCTGAAGTATCATGTTTCAGATAACTACATGTTTCTATTATCAGTAGAATAATAATTGGGAACTTGGACTTACATTATCATGTGAACAGGTTAGAAGAAAGTATATCAAATCTTTGATCACTCAACATACATACTTGGCAGGGTTTTCTATTTAATAATTCAAATGCTTAATTAAAATTGTCTTGAAAAGCAAGTACCCTTCCACTCTTTACTTGCAACGTACTGCTTAACTTTTAGCTCAAAGAAAAATAATTCTAGTTAGCATTGTAGCTTGTTAAACGGAATCGTTGAATGACTAACTAGAGCCAAGGATTTAATTTATACAGAAATACACAAATGCAGACATTTTTAGAGAGCAGCAAATAAATGAGAAGTTTCTTATGTTGTAAAGGCTATGCAGTAGCTGGTAGTTAATGTTATTTGACATAGTATCTTTCTGTGGAGGCTCTTTTTGGGTGAATCATCATCATTGATTTTAATACTTGATTCAGTCCATTTTCTTTCTTTCTTTCTTTTTTTTTTTTTTTCCTGAGGAAGATTGCCCTGAGCTAACATCCATGCCCATCCCCCTCTATTTTTGGTATGTGGGAGGCCGCCACAGCATGGCTTGATGAGCCATGAGTGGTGCGTAGGTCTGCGCCCAGGATTTGAACCTGCAAACCTTGGGCTGCCGAAGCAGAGCGTGTGAACTTAACCACTATGCCACCGGGCCGGCCCCCAGTCCATTATCTTTGTATTAAAATGGCTAGAATTGTTCGTCTTTACCCACATTTTGAGAATTGTGTGACAGATAAAAATACATCAGTGAAAAGACAGGAAGAAAATACTATAGCAGAATGTTAATAGAAGGTATCTCTGGGTTGTGGGATATCAGGAAATTCTGTCATCAGTAAAACTTGTTGAATTTTTCACCTTTCTTGAATGATGTATTACTTATGTGAAAGTAAAACTAGATATTTGAATGTCCATATGGACATGTTTACAATAAGCTTTTTCTTTTTAAAAAAAGTAATCTCATTTGGAACATAAATAGGAATGTCTTCCCCAAGGAATGTTTCTATATTTTATTTGAAATTTTAACCATTTGTCATTTTGAGCATTTTCCTTTAATGTTACAGTGAATATATACACAGATGTTTCCTAAGTTGATTGTAAGCTTTAAAATAAATATGTATATCATGTTCTTAACCTTTCTTGAAAATTAATGTTGTGTCAATTTTAGAATTAATCAGATTAACCTGATTTATAAGTACATGATACTATAAGATATTCTTTGTAACCGAAATACAACTATGGTTAATATTTCAGCTCAGTATACATTTTTGGAGTACGTAGGAATGTTTTGAAAAGTTGTGACCTTTGTTACCTGTGGAGTTTTGATAAGTATAACTTTGTTAATTAATATATTTATCTTGATGTGTAGTGTTAAAAAATTTTCCAGAGTCTATATCTGACTTTAAAAATTGACTGCAAATGAAAAGACTCTCATCAGTTTAGATATATGGTGATAGTGTAAGGAATAAATGGGATCTGTAGTTGGAAATAAAGACCCATTTCCAGTTTGTGAATCTTTCTATATAATTTGAAAGTTAAACATTAAATTATGAGATATAAAAAGTACCAAAACAACTACCGGCCAAGGCAAAAATAATATGTTTGGGGTAGAGAAAAAAGAACTGGTCCTTTTTGCATGGAGAATTGATACATAATTGTATAAACATAAACAATATTTTAGTATTAAAATAGTTTTAATATTTCATATATAGGCTACAAAAATAACTAGAAGTTTTAAAATGAAAATAAAATGTAATTTCATGTTTTATGTACAATGCTGATAGATTGATGTGAATATTCCTTAAACACAACTAAAAAATGATTTCTGCAAAATGAGGGAGTTAATTTTAGTTGTCTTAAAAGGTCTCTGCAATCAAATATTTATCTGATTAAGTCTATGATATTATGATCTAAGGGAAAACATTTTTGCCTTTTTAACATTAAAAAATAACCATTAAAAGTTACTATGCATAGCAAATGCATAATGCATAGCAAAACTATGTCAAATAAAAATGTCTGTTTTCTCTTTGGTATTAGATACTTTTATCAAGTTCATAAATTATAGTTAGATTAACTCCACCTTAGAATGTAAAATATGAAAATTGATGTTTGTGATCTGAGCATTTCTTTATTAGCTGCTTGAATGAAATTGCTAGTTTAAATTCTATTTGCTAGCATTTGGAATGACATTATTTTCCATGGGCTTAATTTAGTTCTGCTGATAAATTTTTATTTAACTATTTCTATTCCTTTTGAGAGAATTCTGAATGGGATTCATACTGGCCTGGATTTCTTTCTTTAGGATTGAGGTGTGTCTGAGAATGAGGAAAATATCCTCGTTGGCACCTTGCTTACAGCTCACAATATTTGCTTGCTATTTTTATTATTAAATTAAATTGTGTAGATGTCTTGACTGCAAATACTACAGAAAATAAAATAATTGTTTTAAAACCTGTTCTAACCAAATACTGCAGGGACCAGGCTGAAGACTTGCGAGTTTGAACAATACGAAGACGTGGTTTGACTATTGCGGATTGTTAGAAATTGCAAATTGGTACTAGAGTAAATAAATAAACTCATAGAATGTTATTATAGGACAGAAGAGCTATGGTAGATGAAGATAATGTATAAATGGCCCTTATTTGGAGCATCTAGGGTGGGAGCATATTTTGCAGTGGAAGGGGGACTAAGGATAAGGTGTTCTCTGCTTGGAGACTTGTAAAGACCTCAGAGTTTTCTTTATGTTATTGTAGAAAGACATTATTTTTGCTTTGGTGTGCTTAAAACTAAAGGGCAAATGATCCAAAAGAATAATCTTGAAATTCAATAGCAAGAAAACTACTTGACATTGTGGGCTGGAGGCCAGCAAACGTGTTGCTTTCATTGAATGCGTGGGAAATGGGGCAGGCCTGGAATTTAAAGAGACAGGGTGCAGCACCCTAGAAAAGAAAAGCCCTCCTGTGTGATTTGCTTACTTGGAGAAAAAAAGTAGACTTAACATTTTCTCTAAAGGATCTTTATTGGATCAACTATTTAAGGCATTGAAAGACACTGAGTGAACTTTTCCTGACTACACCTCCCATCTCCCTAGCCATCTTCTCTTGTCTGAAATTGGGGCCCAGTAAAACTGTTTATAACAGAGGAGAAGCAGCTTTTCAAATAAAAGTACTTTGTAGCCTGTTTAAATGGAGTATAATGTAATTCTCTCTGAAATTGAGCACTTATTACTTTGTTTATGTAGCTGTTTAAAGTGGGGGGGATGGGATGAGGAGTAGGGGGTACTACAGGAACCTCTGCTTTAGAAATTACTGGGTTTTTTTTTTGAAATTACTGTTTTTTTCTATGTCTGAGTTTTCCTCCCCCATCCACTCATGAATCCCCCTTTTCCCCCTCCCCCACCTCCCACAATCCCTCAATAAAATAGTATTTAAAAGACTTGAATAACCAGTCCTATGTACCAGCTTCTTGCTCAAGGCAGTAATGTTGTACTGTTTTCAATGGGTGGTCTTGAATCTCCATGGGAGATTTTACAGGCAGTGGGCTCCAAGACCCACTAAGTGTATTATATTGAAATAACCAGTTAAATTCCAGAGCCATAGAGAATATACAGAGATAGTTTTACATTATTGAAGTCTCATTGTTAATTACTTGCAAACCAATTTATTTAATTTTATTTGAAGAACTTATAGTTTATCCCTAAGAGTGACACATTAACACAGTATTTGAGGTTTATTTTTTAAAACAAGTAAACCATTCGTATAGATCTCAATTCAGGAATACCCATTTGTGTGTGTTTTAATTCAGAGGTGTTTTTTGTTTGTTTTAGTTTTTCTCCTTTAGGAAACCAACACCTAGAGGTTGTTTTCAAGTGTTAAGTAGTTAAAGCCATGTTTTTCCTACCTGAGAGTGTAAAATGATAGTTTCTGTTACAGCCAGAAAGTATATCAGATATGTTTATAATCAGTATCTCTTACCTGTGGCATGTAGCATAAATGTATACTAGTCTGAAATTTAACTGAAGTTGCTTTGAGCCAAACCTTTGTGGAAGTAAACAGGATTGGAATTATAAATTAAATACTGGATTAAGATTGCTCTTTAGAAAAAAAAAAATGTTCTTTAGGCAAATTTACTTGAATAAAACAATATATTTATACATTGTAGATATTGAAATGAGGAAGGTTATAGTTATGCCTCCTCCTACATAACTTAGTTTAAAATTATTTTGGAGTTTCTTTCAAGTATGAACCTGTGGTTATTAACCAGCGTGATAACATAACTTTGTTGGGTCATTGATCTGATTACTTTGTTTCCCTTATTCACATTCTTCAAAAAATTAATTTCTGAAGAATGTTGGACTTCTATTTAAAATAAATATCTCCAAGCCTGGTAGGCTAAGTAGGGAAGAATTGAGGACTAGGTATTTCAGACATGGATGATGATATATGATGAGAGAGCTTTTTTGTTTGTTTTAGACAGTGTGAGTAGTTTTAGCTGGAAAATTGTAACGCGTAAGGAATTGAGTTTCTTTTATAAAAATTACTATACAGTTGTTTTAGGTCATATGTAAAACAGTAAGAATTCTGCAGTTTTCTTCATGGATCAAATCAAAGATCTGTGGCTCAACAGTTCACAGCACTGACTAAATGTTTGCCTTTTTTAGCTCAGGACTAGTCCTTTAATAGCTAAAAACTTTTCCAGTAGTTTTTATAAGTGGGTTTAAAGAAGTGATAGCCATCTGAAGTTTATCTTGTGTAGCCAGTATTTAACAGTTATTAAGGTTGTCTACACACAAAAAAGAAACAGCTCTTATGGATATCCGTGTGAATAAAAGTTAAAGGTTGGTAAAAATTAGCTTGTCAAGTAAACTTACTGACGGAGGAATAATTTTGTTTTCATTATCCATTCCCTTGGCTGAAAATGAAATAGAAACGATCTGGTTACTAAAGACCAGCACTGTATTGGATCACTTCCTTGAGCTTTTGCTATGATCGTTAAAGGCAAAATTAGACAGCTGCTGTAGATTTCACCAGTGGCCTCACAAAAGAAATTGTTTAACCCTATTTGTTTCATACATTATCATTTCTACTTTGCAGATATACTTGCTGTGTTCGATGATTTGAACTTCTGATTTATAGGAAGGTGGTGTAGCTGAAAATGAGTAATTTTAGCACTACTATAGTACAATTTCATGTCTTGGAATATGACAAATCTCAACATTTTTGCTTATATTTAGACAGATTTAGAAACTTGAGCTTAGACTTTTCAAAGTTAGACTTTGCTTTTTGTATCTAAAGACCTTTACGGAATTGTGAAAATTGTGAAAAACTGTGAAACTTGAGTTTAATTTATAATCCATGATAATTGGATATTTAAATGTCCTTTTTGGGGCTTGAAGTTCAGAGGAAATACTGAATCATTGATTTTAAAATCTCATTTGGGGTAAATGTAAAATTAGAACACTGCCATCTACTCCTGGAATTGATGTCATAATGTTAAAAATCCCAATGATATTGGGTTCCTTTTGTGTAATGTGTTTGCATTATTGCTATAGGTTTAAAGGACAGGGAAATACTTTATTGTTAAGGCTGAAGAGGGCAAGATTTTGAAACCCACTGCTGTGTGATTAAATCAGTGTGTTTGCCCTGAGGCTTCAGCCATTCAATCTGAATTCATAGTCTAAAATTTTGGATTCTTTCTCTGTTTGAAAATAATACTTCTGAAAAATTTTAAGACTGCTTTTGCCTACTACTCACATGAAAACTATTGAGACAAATTATCAGGGTTAAGATATTCATGCAGTCAAGACTGAAGATACATTTCAGTATTTTAAAGGGAAAATTCACAGCCATTTTACATAAAATTTTACTGGGCTTTTCATTAATCTAAAATAACTGGTCTATAAGTACTTTATCAGTGAAAACTGCTCAGCATGTAAAACGAGGAGGAGAAGAGCACAAAGGCTTTCTGCAAATTAAGGGCACAATGAGCACTAACGGACTTTCCAGCCATCTCCAGCTGTGAGATTATTATAGTTTTTGCAAACCCTTTTCTCTCAAAACTAAATCAAGAATGGTAGAGTCCTGATAAAAAGAAGTGTAGAAAAGCCTAACTAATCCTTAGATGAGTTACTTCAAACGTGCCAAAATAGAATAAAATCAGTTAATAGCATGGATTAAAGGTTACTTTTAATGCATTTTTATCACTTATGTTGAGAATTTTGTTGTATGTTAATGCATTTGGCCTTGGTGAAAAAAAAATCCAGAGAGAAAATATAATTAAATTTGAGAGATTACATAATCATGTTGTTATGAGGAAATTTAGTACCAATGTTAGGCACCAGATTTGACCTAAGAGATAAAAGCTGTGTACTTGAGAGCAGAGCTGTAAACAGGTGGCTCCGATTTTGAGTGGTAAGTTTTCAGGTTATAATGAGAGGGCTCAACTATGTACTCCTGAGGGTTGATTTGTTATATAGATTTTAAAAAACAACGTGGCTCTGTGTCTTTGGATAATATGTACAAGTGGTTCCTTGGATGAGATCATAGAAGAGTGCTAAAATCAGATCTGGATTAATATTTTAAAAGTGCTTAATTCTTACAAGTGGTAAAGAGAAGGGGAAAAGGAGAAGTAAGAGGCAGGTTTTGGGTGCAAAGGTAGTCTTTACTTTTTATGCAGATATCTGAAATGATCTTCTTTCGTATACAGAGGGAAACTGTATCATCTGTACTTTTAATTCAGAATCACGTTTGCCAACTACGTAGTTTGTGAAACACTTTTTCCGTTTCACTGCTGTATTATGATAGAGCTGCCAAAAGTATTGGGTTAAGGAAAAACTGATTTGGCATGCTGCCATTGGTAGGAAGCATTTTTTAAAAAGTAAAGTCTTTCTCTTTTTCGGTGCAGATAGATAGATATAGATACAGGGGTGTGTGTGTATGTATGTGTGTGTGTTAGTTTCAACCTTAGTAACATTTTGTTGTATGAACTTGGGTAGTGGGAGATTTTTAATCATGTCACATTTGCCACTCCTCTAAGATGCCGAATTGGAAGTTTCTCTAGTGGGACTTAGCGTTTATGTCCTTGTAATAGATGTATTGCTTTTGCTGTGGCTTAATGGGAAATAGCCTGACTGGTACTCTGATTACGTGTGTGTGCTATATATATATATATGTCATATGTATATGTTAGGTTTTTGTATGTATGTGCTATCCCATGCATAAAGTGATTTTTCATGTGCCATGTGAGAATAAAGTCCTGTTAATTTACAGTCAAAACGTCCAGTTGCCCATACATAAATTTCCTCTATTTGATATTCTGACCAAGTTTAACCTTATACAAAGCTTCTAGCTTGAATGAGTTTTGCAACATTGAATAAATACTGTGCTGTATAGTTATTTATGTGCTCAAGATGCTGAACTTTCGTTCCATCCCAGTAAGTTCCCATGGAATAAGTTATTCTGGTAAATCAGGAAATTTCTCTGAAAACAAAGTAATGCTTAATTTTGGAGGCTTGAAAATGGGGAAAATAGCCATATGCATGAGGGGGAAGAAATTCTAGTTGACCCACATGGCTAAAAAACAATTCAAAGTACTTGGACATTTTAAATTCTCCTGGGGGGAAGAAACCCCACCGCAAAGCTGCCGAATTGTTTTACTTCTGTAGTTATGTCTTTGTGTTTATAGGAGTGGGAACATTTTATCTTCTGTGTTTCTGTTGAGGTTGTTTTTCAGCAGTGCCCCAAGAAAAGTCCTGGAGGCTAGCTTTGAAGCCCTGTGGACAAGCTGGATATCAAAGAGCCAGAGGAATTCGGCAGTAATTGTTTTATGGCTGGCCAGAAATCAGACCTATTTGTATAGGTAGCACACAAAATAGCTGTGATTTGACAATTTGGTGCTATTTATACCTACCATAAAAAGAGAAAAGAAAAAGTTAAAGGGGTATTTTGGAAACAGGAACTAAGCTGTAAATGCAAATTGCTTCACCATTTTCTCAAAGGAACAAAAAAGGAAGGGGTTTAGGAAGTTTTTATTGAAGCTGCGTTATTGAGGATCTGTCTGCTTTCAGGACATTTAATATTGTACTCACACTGAAATGGCACTCCTTTCTGTTTGCAGAATTTTTTGTATTCCCATCTGATTAAAATTATTTTTGTGGAGCAAAAGAAGCTCTCTGGGAGGCGAGACAGTGAAAATCACTAAGTTTCCGACTATCTTACTAGACCTTTAAAATTTCATCTTACTGTTGTTGTTTAGCTTGCGATAAGAACCATCTGCTGTTGCTAGAGCGAATTTTTTCTTTCCAAATAAAAGTTACATTTTTCAACAAGCATCATAGGTTGTTTACTGTGGTGGTGGATGAGGATTTGCCAGGTAAATTTTCATGGCTTTTAGGAAACATGCAGAAGAAAATTTTCACGACTGTTCTTGGTCTGTCAGCTAGAGAGGTCTTCTTGACTACAAAGCACGTAAATTGTGACTCTCACCTAGGGTGTATTCCAAATTCAAGGTGGGCGGTGTATCATGGTTTGTCTGTACTTCAGTGAGCAGCCCAAAGTGAAGTTTGACTCTTTCCAGAATGTCATTCAGACCTTTAGGTTGTCAAATGCTTCATTGTTTTGCTTTGAAACCCCCAGCCCCAGAGCAGTCTGAGTCTGGGGGGCAGTGGTGCAGAGAAAAAGCAAACATTTCTATGATTGACTACATTTTTTTTTTTAAAGAAACCGTAGAAATGCTTTAGGAATCCCTGGAGCTTTGTCACAATTTAAAACTATTTTACCGTTGAAGGCATTTCAGTGTTGTCAAATTGAGACTGTATTAATTTGCTTTGGTTTTAATTTTTTTTTTCATTGGATTCTGACTTTCCAATAATAAGTCGAGTGGTGTTTGTCAAGTGTACCCTAATTTTAGGGGGGGGTGCTATAGTTTTGATTGGATGAAGAGAGTTCACTGAGGGTAGGAGAAAAGAAGTAGACACTGGTGGAGGTAAATGTGGTATTGGGACAGTCAGTTTTGTCTTCTTTCTTCGAATGAAGAGTTAGAGTTTAATAAAGTGGGTGAAGGGCAGAAGCATCTGAATAAAGATTTAAAATGGGAATCTCCTAAAAGCCTGACACCTAATTGGATTTCAAGATGGATTCCCCTTAGGGAAATAGGTGAAACCAATCTATAGAGAAGAAACTTCTGGATTGCTGTTACTCCTCATGAGTATGAAAACTTAGATGGGGAAAGATCAGGACACAGGTAGTTACAGACCATCTTTGGGGTTTGAGAACGTACAGTGGGGTTAGGGCGGGCTAATGAAGGGTTGTATTTCTAAATTTGTGATCATTTATTCAACCAACATTGAGTACCTACTGTGTGCCAGGAACTGCTCCAAACATTGAAGATAATAACAGGAACAGAAGTGGCTCTTGTCTTCTAGGAGTGCTTAGTCTGGCATCAGGCATGTCAAAAGAAAAATCACAAGACAACAAGATGAGTGCTTTTATGAAGCTATGAAAAGCAAAGCTGTGGAAACAAGATTCTGAGAGATTAGTTCTGCCCAGGTATCAGAATTTGAACTAAGTTTTTTAAAAAATTGCAAGTGAAAAGTCTAATAAGAATTGTGTGAATTAAAAGAAATTATCCTGAATCTCTCAAGGATGGGTTTTTTATCTCTTTGATGTTTCCCTTCATAAGGCTGTGTGGTGTTTTTAGAGTTTCTAAACCTTCTGGATTAGCATCATAGAATAGAGGGTTATATAGCTGAAAAGGGGTAAGAAAGCAATTTCTAGTTACCGAAGGTTTAATTCTGTCCTCTCTTATTCACATTTTACAGATGTGGATCCAAGAGTCAAGATTAAGTGACTTGCCCAAGGTCCATGTGGCTTGAGTGCAGTGACCATATGTCCTGTTTGCTGGGGATAGTCCCAGTTTATGCCTGTCACTCTCAAAACTGGTGCTTTTTAGATGATAGATTATCTAAAAAGATAGATTATCTAAAAAGATCTATTTAGATGATAGATCATTCTGTTTTGAGTGGCATAACTAAGATTTAAACTCAGGCCTTTTTGACTCCAAGTCATAAGCTCACCACTGTTTTACCCTGTTTATACTATGCTTCTAGGTCATGTCTCTGTTTCCAGATTGGTCTAGTGAGAAGGGTTCTGAGGTGTACGTCTGGCTCAGTATAGTCCTCAGTACTTTGTTGGTGATGGAGAGAAACATGATAGTGTTCATGCTATTTTTTTTTTTTTAACATCTTGTTACTGAAATGTTTTAGAATGTAGTTTAATTTTCCTTCAGAAATTCCCAAGGCATTTGAGGAACTTCATGTCTGAGGATCATATTTACAAATATCAGTCATCATTGCATAGTACTAATAAGAAAATTTTGGTGATTTGAATCTTCTGGATAAATGGAAATTTGGTGCATCTCTTGATCACTGAATATGTTGCTTTTCCTTTAAATTTTGTTGCCCTTTCCCCACCTAATCAGCAGCCTAGAGAGCAGCAGACTAGAGTTTGAGGAAAGCAACTTTGATTTGGAAAAGAAAATTGGAAACTTTTGTTCCTATTTGCTGAGATTGGTTAGGTTTTCCACTAGGTTTGCTGGACAAATACTGAGTGCCTCACCTTGATTTGGTCCCATTTAAATGACTCAGTACTTTAGAAAGGTGAAGTTTTAGAGGTGTACTATCTATCAGGTAGGTTAGCTAAAACTTAAATAAAACGGATTTAGTTTACTAATAATCAGTTCTGGTAATTAACTTTGTTTTGCTCTGCGTCATTTCTCTTATATACTGTGTCACTTTCCATCAGAAGGCGGCGTGATCTGAGCAGTGCTTTGCTGAGGCTGTAGTCTTCTTCACTTAAAGAAGGACTAGTGTCAGCCATCTGTTAGCCTTTGAATTAACTAGAGGGGCGGAAGCAAAACTAAAACCATTTTTAAGAACTTCTGGATTAGGTGATGTTGGAGTGGGATGGACTCATGTTGCTCATCCTTCTTGCCCAAATTTACGCATCTGTTCAGCAGTATGACTTCTCTGCCCTTGCAAAGCTCAGAGACTTGTATGGTAGCGGGAGGGAGAGATGGACTTATAAGCAGATACGTTTCAGTACAACTTAATTAAGAATTATAGTTGATAGAAGAATGGAGTTTTGTGGGAGCGTAAAGGAGCAAGTTGAGATTGAAGATGAGCACAGTTATGTTTCCACTTGCGTAGCAGATGTTTGAACCTTTCATATTTTTTTTACCATTTTTGGTTTATACAACATTTTGTGTTGTTTTGCTTTTTTTTTTTTTTTTCCAGAGACTATTTATGACCCAACTTGAACAATGCAATGAAATTCTTCTTTAGTTCAAGCTGTTGTGAAGGCAAAAATAGATCTGGACTGAGATTGGACTTTGTGGTGCAAATTGTGGTTTGTAGGTTGTGGCTATTATTGTTCCAACAAATAACTGTAATTTAAAAATTATTTAGAAGTAAAGCAAATGTTGCCGAGACAAAAGGGGATCTGGTTGATTTTTAAATGGTGCTTTAGAACAATAAGCAGATGTCTAAGTTTAAAGGGATGTTTGGAGTGGAATCGTTTTAGTTAAAAAATTAGTAAGTGTCTATGCAATAGTAGGATTGAGACTGAAGTCCTATGGGACCCTTACCTGTCGTAATCCCCCCCACTTCCCTGGCTCTCCGTTTCTCTTTGTTTCCCTTCTCCGAAAATTCAAAAGCATGAAGTAAGTTTCAGAGAAAGTAATTACGAGACACTGAAACTCTCCTGTCACATTGGTCAAGTGCAGCGCAGGATTGCTCTCAACAACACCTGTGTTCAGAAGTATGGAAGAGTCTAGTAATAAGCATTGAAAGAATAAGGAGGGCTGAACCTCATTTGCATGGTTCAAAAGTAAATGGCTTTCTGAGGCTCTTAATTAAAGAGTGTATGAAGGCAAATTTGTTGCAAAAGAAAGCTTATTTGAACTTTTTGTCTGATATTTATGCAAATCAATTGAGGGACAAGTAGGATCTATTTCTACTCTAAGACTGCTAGGATTTTTTTTTTTTCAATCACTGTATGACTCAACTTTTGCACATGGGAGGTGTTGAATAAACATTTTATAGTAAGATACCGTTGTAAAGCACTTGATATATAAAATTACTTTAGGGGCCGGCCCTGTGGCTTAGTGGTTAAGTGCGTGCGTCTGCTCCTGGCGGCCTGGGTTCGGATCCTGGGTGCACACCAATGCACCGCTTGCCAGGCCATGCTGTGGCGGCATCCCATATAAAGTGGAGGAAGATGGGCACAGATGTTAGCCCAGGGCCAGTCTTCCTCAGCAAAAAAAAAAAAAAAAAAAAAAGAGGAGGATTGGCATGGATGTTAGCTCAGGGCTGATCTTCCTCACAAAAACAAAAACAAACAAACAAACAAAGAAAAAATTACTTTAGTAATAATAGCTGGTATTTAACACCTAATATGTGCCAGGCTGAGTACTGAGTGCTCTGCAAGAATTACCTAATTAGTTCAATGGTCATCTGATGAATTGGAGTACTACCAATACTAACTCCATAATAAATGAGTTCATCAAGATTGCAGAATACTAGATCAATATACAAAAATCAAACTATTTCTATACTTGCAATGAACAATCCAAAAATGAAATTAAGAAAACAATTCCATTTACAATAGCATCAAAAGAATAAAATACTTAGGAATATATTTAACAAAAGTTTAAAACTTATGCTTTCTGAAACTGCAAAACATTGTCAAAAGAAAGAATATCTAAATGAAAAATATCCTATGTACATTGATTGGGAGACTTAATATAGTTAAGATGGCAATACTTCCCAAATTGATCCACAGGTTCAATGCAGTCCTTATCAGAATCCTAACTGGTGTCTTGTAGAAACTGGCAAGGTGATTTAAAGTTCATAGGGAATTGCAAGAGACCCGGAATAGCCAAAACAATCTTGAAAATGAACAAAAAAGTTGGAGGACTCATGCTTCCTGATTTCAAAACTTACTACAAAGCAACATTTATCAAGAGAGCATGGTACTGACATAAGGGTAAACATATAGATCAATGGAATGGAATTAAGAGTCCAGAAATAAACCTATGTGTCTCTGGTCAACAAGGGTGCCAAGACTATTCAATAGGGAAAGAATGGTCTTTTTAATAAATGTTGCTGAGTGAACTGGATATCCACGTGCGAAATAATGAAGTTGGACCGTTACCTCATAGCATATACAAAACTTAACTCGAAATGGATCAAAGACCTAAGTATAAGAGCTATAACTGTAAAACTCTAAGAAGACAGCATAGGGATTAATCTCCATGACCTTGGGTTTGGCAGGCGATGGATTCTTAGATATGACACCAAATGCATGAGCATTGAAAGAAAAATAAATTGGATTTTGTAAAAATTAAAAACTTTTGTGCTTCAAATGACACTCTCAAGAAAGTGAAAAGACACCCCACAGAATGGGAGAACGTATTTTCAAATCATATATCTGATAATGGCTTGTATCTGCAATATACACAGCTCAATAATATGACAAATAACTGAATTAAAAATGGGCAAAGGATCTGAATAGACATTTTGTCAAAGAGAAACAAATGGCCAATATGCATGTGAAAAGATCCTCAACGTCGTTAGTTATCAGGGAAATGCAAAGCAAAACCACAGTGAGATACTACATTATATCCACTGGGATGGCTGTAATAAAAAAATTAGGTAACACGTATTGGCAGGGATGTGGAGAAATCAGAACCCCCACACTCTGCTGGAGGGGAGGTAAAATGGTGCATCCAATTGAGAAAACGCTTGAGCAGTTCCTCAAACAGTTAAACCTAGAGTTATCGTATGACCCAGCAATTCTACTCCTTGGTACCTACTTAGAAATAAAAACATATGTCCACGCACAAACTTGCACATGATTGTTTATAGCAGCATTACTCTTATAGTAGCCAAAAGCTGGACACAACCCTTATGTCCATCAAATAATGAATAGATAAACAAAATGTGGTGAATTCATACAATGGAATATTATTTGGCTATAAAAAAGAATAAAATATCGATACATGCTACAACATGAATGAACCTTGAAAACACTGCTAAGTGAAAAAAACCAGTTGTAGACCACATGTTATATGATTCTATTTATACTAAATGCCCAGAATATGGAAATATATAAAGACAGAAAATAGATTAGTGATTGCTTAGGGCTGGGGAGTTTTGGGGTAAAAAGAAGGTGATAGCTAAAAGGATGCAGGGCATTTTTTTTTAATGATGAAAATGTTCTAAAATTGACTGTGGTGATGGTTGCACATATCTACATATACTAAAAACCATTAAATTGCACATTTTAAATAGATGAATATATGGTATGTGACATATCTCAATAAAGCTGTTATTTAAAAAAAAGTTTGTCTTGCTTTAATAAAAATAGTGACACAAGACAGTATCTTCATAGTTATACATTTGGGAAATAAATCTTGATAGCATGCCTTTTCTCTGATATAAGGCACATGTCAACATTCCAGAGTTTTTGATTGCCCCAATATGATTTATTAAAGGAGCGTTGTTTCCTGAGCTGAACAAGACCTAATTAAAAAAATATATCTAGCTGCCTTTGTCATTTTACTCTGTGCGACTTTGTGTGTTTGCTTTGTTTCCATCCATCAAAGATAAAAGCTCTTAGTTGATAGGAAATGGTAACAACTAATATTTGTTGAATACTTACCACCTGTAGGTACTATTCTAAGTGATTTTAATGTTATTCAGTAAATCTCACAATAATTCTCTAAAGTATAGTAACCCTGAGTTTAAAGGTAGGGAAACTGAGGCATCGAGTTGAAGTAACTTAGTCAAAGTCAGGTAATAGGTAAGTGACTCAGTGTGGCGCTAGGTAGCAGCAATGCTTTGTAGTATTTTGGGCCAGGCATATCTTACCTTATACGATAGATGTTTCTGGCAGTGTGTGTTTAAAATAACGTTTTGTAAGTGAAACCATATTTTTAGTGTTCTAAAGGACCCTATTATTTTAAATGAAAACTGCAAATCAGTTCCTTTTTATCATTCTTGACAATTGTGACATCTTAAATCAGGACACTGATACATTTGATTAAATGCAGTAATTTCTCTGGTAATGCTATTGATTTGGGGTAGGTTTAAAGCTTTATTGGTTTCATTCTGCAAACTTTTATTGAGGACCTATTTTTGTAGTAAAGAAAAGGTGCTATAAGAAAGTCCAAAGGAGGCAATTCCTGATCTACAATCAGCTGGTGATAAAAGCTTATCAAAGAATTTTCTCTGAAGGCTGTCCTCAATTTAAGCTTGTAAATTATGTTGCCTTTCATGTTGAGGTTTTGTATATACTTACAGCTGCACTATTCAGAACAAGAGCCACTAGACACGTGGCTATTTGAATTTAAATGTAAATTAATCAGAATTAAATAAAATTAAAAATTCAGTTCCTCAGTCACTAGCCTCATTTCAAGTGCTTAATAGTTGCATGTAGCTAATGGCTGCCGTATTGGACAGAGCTGGACTGGAGAAATTCTAACATATTCTCAGGATTTCTTTTTACAGTGGAATTAAGGTTGTATATATGCTTTTGTGGGGAATGGAAGGTAGAGGAAAAGGATTTGATGAGATTTTTTTATATAAAATTGTACTTTTTTTTTTAACGGAAAAAAGCATACAAATAAGTTTTATGTGACGTGGGAGCCTTCACAAGGAAATGAAGATGCAAAGAAACAATTAGACCTGTGTATTTTTATGCTAGGTTTGATGAAGAGTGGGTGGTCATGGAGGAATATGATGGGTTAAGGAGTAGGAGGTAATTGTAGTAAACTGGGGGAAACTTGGCAAGCCCTGTTTGTTAGGATTCTTCTTGATTGTCGCTTTGTCTTTGGAGATAAGGATGCTTCTTTCCTCCATGGATGGGGAGGGCACCTCTCACATGGGGCTTTTAGGACCCCTTGGGTACCTGCTTTCACTAAGTTTTTGGCCTCTCGTTAGTTACCTTTTGCCAGTTCAATTTTTTATTTCCTTCTTTATTGGCTGTTTTCATAGGAGTGGCAATCAGTGTGTCTAGCCTGCCATGTCAATTGTTATAAAAGGACATAACTCAGGAACAGCCAGATGGAAGAGATGCGTAGGGTGAAGTATGCGGAGAGGGTGCAGAGATTCCACGCCCTCTCTGAGTGTGCCACTCTCGCTGAATCTCCACGTGTTCACCAACCTGGAAGCTCCATTTGTTACACTTTTTAAAACCTTGGAAGATCTTCACAATTTTCCCCTAAAACTAAAAAGTATGGAAAACTGAAATGTTGGTAAAGAATACTTTATGATGCTTGTTAAATGGAATTACGTGCTGTAAAAAATGTCCCCCTTATGTGCTCATAAGAATTGAGGAAGATAATAAATTCATTAAATGCAAAAGGAAATTTGAAGGCTTTGGTAGTATACTCTTTCTTAACATTTAATTATGACCAAAAATATAAAGAAATACATGTGAGAGAATAATGCATCAAATGTTCATATGCCATCATTCATTAACGTATAACCCTATTTGGTTGTGTGTGTATTGTTTAAAAGTGAGTTGCAGTCACCATACTTGACCCCTTAATACTTAGGGCCTGCATCCCCTAGGAATCAGGATGTCATCTTATATAACAGTATTACCATTATTACACGAGAAGGAAATGATCAATTTATCCCTATTATGATATAATGCCAGGCCTGTTTAAATATCTAGTTGTCTCCAAAATATCTTTTTTGATTCTTTTTTCCCAAACCAGGATCCCATCAAGTTTTATGCAAGTCTTTAGTCTTGTGCAATCCCTATATCTTGTATTTTTTAATTTCCTGAAATGACAGCCCCCTCAACTTTATTTTGAAGAATTTCAAACATACAATAAAGTTGAAAAAATAGTACAAGGAATGCTTAGATTCAGTGCTTTATCTCTTTGTTTATATATATTCCTCCCAGTCATTGGAAAGTAAGTTGCAGATATCATGGCCTCTCATCCCTAAACACTTAACAGTGTAGCTTTTAAGAACAATAATATTACCCTAGAAACCACAAAACCATTGATCCCGTCTAAGATTTAACATTAGCTTTAAGGTGTCATGTCTATTTAGTATCCTTTAATCTAGGACAGTTCCCCCACCTCCACTTTTGTTTTCCTCTGATCTTGGCATTGACATCTTTTAAGGGGCTAGGCCACTTGTCTTATAAAATCTCCTACAATCTGGATTTGTCTGATGGATTCCTTCTTGCAGAGTCACTTAACTTGAATTCTCTTGTATTCCTTGTGAATTGGAGTTAGATGTATAAGCTTCGTTCACTTTAGGTTAAGTATTTTTAGCAAGAAACTTCCATAGGTACTTGTACTTCACATCAGGAGGCACCTCGTGTTGATTATCCCAATACTGGTGATGCTGAGTTTTACCACTTGTTGGAAGTGGCAAGAACTGTTGTAAAGGTGCGGTTTTCCCCTTGCAATTACAAAGTGACCCGTGTGATGATACCTTGTATCTTTCAAATGTCATGTTCGGCAGTGGTCTTTCACGTAATAGTTATGGCATCTACTGATGATCCTTTGTGGATAAACAACCTGAATTAGTTATTCCACTGCGATTGCACGCTGGTGATTTTCCTAGTTTGGTAGTACTTATGTTTAAGAGGATAGATATAGGATCTATTCCATTGTCCTCCTCCATTATTACCCATTAATATACGGTTTTTGAAACAGTTTATATCATGGCACATGCTTCCTGTGTCTGATTTTATGGTTAATTTAGTGAAATATGTGAGAATATAAAATTCTGTATGTAATCTAATTTCTCCAATAATTTTTAAATGTTGAGATCTCCTGGGGGAGGTGGTTCTAGTGGGAGGAAGCTGATTCCAGTCAAATATTTATGGCCATTTTAATTTACATTATTGAAGCCCTTGTTTCTTGATTTTAAATACGCTTATGGCTTCTGAAGAGTCTTGCTGTTTCAGAAGAAATTTCTGCTTCTGTAGATTTAGCTACAGTTCAGGAAAATTTTGAGAGCTTTTATTAAGTTCTGGGCATGGACGTCAAGAATGCCATCATACACTTAACAGCTTTGGAAGCAAGTGTTGGAATGTAACTATATAAACTTTTCTTTTTCCCCTTGCCTTCTCTTTAGTTGCTTCTTTGGTTTTATCACCGGGGATGGTGTGAAAGCAACTTGTCTGAAATTTTGTTGCCCTTAGGGAGTGACTTAAAATTCCCAGGATAGTTTTAGAGCTGATTCTTGATCTTGGAATGATGGAACAGACCTCCTGGTAATCCTCTGGCCGAAGTGAGCATGGATTCTAGGAGGGGTCTGGCTAGTCTTGCGTGTAGTGCTATTTTTTGTTTTTGCTTTTTCTCTTTTGGTTATGAGTCTTTATTAAGGAATTTTTTCAAACTCTTTGAAGTAATGGTTACTTTAAGTTAAAAAAAAAAATATATAGCTAGCTATAGTGTTAATGGGCTGAATTGTCCCCCACCCATTCCCCTTGCTAAATTCTTACGTTGAAATCCTAACCCCCAGTATCTCAGAATATGACTGTATTTGAAGATAGAGTCTTTAAAGAGGTAATTAAGATTAAATGAGGTAATCGAGGTGGGCCCTAGTCCAATATGACTGATTTCCTTATAGAAGAGGAGATTAGGACTAGACATAAAGAGAAAAGACCACGTGAAAGAACAGGGAGAAGTTGGCCATCTACAAGCCAAGAAGGAGGCCTGAGAAGAAATCAGTCCTGCTGACACCTTGATCTTGGACTTCTAGCCTCCAGAGCTGTGAGAAAGTAAATTTCTGTTGTTTAAGTCACCTAGTCTGTGGTATTTTGTTATGGCAGCCTGAGCGGACTAATACACCATACGATCCAGCAATTGTGCAAAGTATTTATATATATAGTTAAATAAATTATTCTGGGTTGTATGTAAAGCTACATATAAGGCAAGGAAGGGGTGATATGGATCAGAAATAACCAGGGCTGGCCCAGTGGCATAGTGGTTGAGTGTGCGCGCTCCGCTTTGGTGGCCCGGAGTTCACAGGTTCGGATTCTGGGTGCGCACTGACGCACCACTTGTCAAGCCATACTGTGGCGGTGTCCCATATAAAGTAGAGGAAGATGGGCACGGATGTTAGCCCAGGGCCAATCTTCCTCAGCAAAAAGAGGAAGATTGGTATTGGAGGTTAGCTCAGTGCTAATCTTCCTCACCAAAAAAAAAAAAAAAGAAAGAAAAAGAAAAAAAAGAAAGAAATAGCCAAATACTAGGATTAAGTAAGCATGGATTGTGAACTTAAAAATCCAGTTTCTCATCTTCCATTTTATGTTATTGAGATATGTGATTGGAATGGTTAAACTATCCACCCGTGAGCTTGCCCTGTTTTCTCTCTGATGTAGGTTTTTATGTGTTTCATTTGGGAATGAAAATGTTAATAGGATTGGTGGCTCACCAATTCCTATTCATTCTTTCTTTAGCATCTCTTAAAAAACTCTCATCCTTTCTTTTCCATTTGGAGACTCATTTTTCTGCTTTTAGTTTAATCTTCCTTAGAAACCATCCAGTTTATATACATCCAGTCATTCACGTCCCTGCTTAAACACTTTTGTCTTAAAATCCTTTTTCTGTGACAAATTTCACATGCAAGATGCTTCCTAAAAGGTGAGTCCGTAGTTTGGACATAGATTAATTTTCAGATGATTCTTTGTTCCCCAAACATTTCATGATTTCATGCCATCGTGTAAGTTGTCCGCCTCAGTCAGGAATGCCTTTGGTCCCCTGCCTGTAGTCAATTCCCTTTTTCCGACCTTGAGCGCTCACAGGCTGTTTTTAAATGTCTGTTTATAAGTTTGTCCTGTGGGCCAGGTGAGTGCTGTGACAGTGTTTGCTGAACACACCTGTTAGTTCATCACCTACGATGGAGTTGTTAAAAAGTGCTGCTTCCTGGACACTATCCCAGTCCTTTTGAGCGTGAAATCTGGGAGTCTGTGTTTTAAACAAGCTCCCTGGTGATTCTGAATTGGAGCACCTCTGCTGTAGACTCGGGGCAGCAGCTTCACTCATCTGCTAGTGTCCTGGCCCGGACTAAGTTAGAAAAAGCATACTGAATAAATTAGGGAGAACAATAAACTAGATTAAAAAAAGAGGTCTAATAAGTTCAAAAGTCATTAAATTTACTAAAATGCCAACATTATTTGAAAGTAATATGGATTTGAAAACCAAAGTTTTAAAAACCCTCTGAAACTTAGGCCCTCGGAATGTTGATATTATTATCTATTGCTCTGGAGTGGATATATTTGGGGTGGTTAATGTGATTAAATATCCCTTGTGTTCTTTTTAAAAAACGTCAGGATGGCAAAAAGTGTTGGGACTGTCTCCTTAGCACTATTGCAAAAGGGGGCTCACAATTCTTCGGAAGGTACAACTGCCATTTTCATCTCTCCTGGCTTCTTGGATGGTTAGAAGCTTGGAGGGAGTCGTTGCCCATAGAAATGGATGTAACCATAGCTGTGGAGGCTTAAGTTACAGTGGTGACGTAGGGAAAGGTAGAGAAAGATTTCCCAACTTTTAACCACTGGCATAGATGACTTTGTAAATGGGCCTGCAGAATGTCTTGTCCTGGCAAATAACTTTGCAATGTGGAGGGCTGCCTAGAAATCACCAGTTAACACCATGATCTGGATTACTAGTGCCATCATTGAGGGAATTGAAGAGATACAAAGTTTATGAACATGCAATCCTGAAAATCTTTTTTTTTAAATTTTAAATTTAAGAATTTTAAAAAATTCTTTTTTAAAAAAAGAGGATTTTCCAGTCTACTCTAAAACCATATTATGGATTTTTTCTTTTTTCTTTTTGTTTTTTTGCTGAGGAAGATTCGCACTGAGCTAACATCTGTGCCAGTCGTCTTCTATTTTGTATGTGGGTTGCCGCCACAGCATGGCCACTGACAAGTGGTGTAGGTCTGAGCTTAGGAACCGAACCCAGGCTGCCAAAGTGGAGCATGCTGAACTTAACCACTAGGCCACAGGGCCAGCCCCCATGGATTTTTTTCTTTTAGTGGTTAAAATGAGGACTTTTTTCTTTGTGTCTTATAATTTAGGCATTATTGTATTTTTGCAAAGTGGAAAGAGTAGGAGCTTTCTTTGTCCTAGAGTTAAGAGTCCTGGATTTGAATTCTGGCTTTGCTGTGTGCTAAAGGCCATCTAGTGAAAAAGTGTCCCTAATCTCCAAACCTCTGCTCTCTTATCTGTAAAATGAGGATATACAGATCAGTTTCCCCCACTTCACTCAGAATAGTGATAATAGGATTGAGTAAAAAAGAGATTATGTATGAGAATGTGTTGTAAATGATAAAAGGCTAATAAATCAGTGATTTAGAAAAATTTATTACTATCTGCCATTACTCAAAGAATTAAGTTTTGAGTAGTCTGATTTACAGTTGATTATAGCTTAACATTTTAGACATGAAAGAAAATCATTTTATCTGTTTTGTGTCTAATTGGTTTTTTAAAAAGTTCCCATTGCAGATATGAACCTATTGGGAAATCGTTTTCTCCATTTGCTTATCAGTTGGAAATATGCAATAATTGAAATAACTTTTGTTTAAAAAAAATCTAAGGGAAATTAGTGTATTAACATTATTTTAAACAGAAGAATTGTGTCTTTGCTTTTGTACTTGATGTTTTATCAAAGAATTGGCTGGCTGCTACTTAGAAAGTTTTAAGAAAATTAATTCATCGGATTTACTACTCAGGAAAGAATTATGCTTTTGGTTTAAAAACTGATTGGAAGTTTCATTTCAATTTTTTTTTTTTTTAAATCAAAGGATGTAGATGATAGATAAGAAAAAAGAGTATTATACTAGGACTAGTTCTTTCTAATTCTCTTTTATTTTTGCTCTTTTTTTCTTCTAGTCTCCAGTCCCACCCCCTTAGAGGCATGGGCAGCTATTCCCCACCCCCGTCCTAACCAGCAGGCTACCTTTTCTCCCTTCTTTCCTATCCTTTCTTGGGAAGAAAGAAGTAAAATCTCTTTGAGGCTTATGAGGGGCTTTAAATTTGAGTTTGATTTGTGACCTGTCATAGTTTGAATAATTTGCTCCCATGGTATTTTGCTTATCTCAGCTTCCCAGCTGCATCTGCAACTTCTGCCTCTTCCCTTTCTTGGCAGGTTAGTTTAGCTTATTTTTAAGGAGTAGAACCAGTCGTTGCACCCCTCCCCCCAATGATTTTCTGGGGGGATTGGGGACAAAGATCTCAATTCCCAATCTCTTTTTTCCCCATCACTGAGTAGCCTTGACTTCTTGATCATGGCAGTAGCAATCCATATGATATTTATTCTTTTTATAAGACTTTGTGATTTAAAAGTCAGCAGCCAGGAGGAAAAAATAATGGACACAGGTCTCCAACCAATCAATCCAATAAGAGTGAGGCTGACCATTGGTGATTCTTAGTCAGTGTCCCTCCCTTCTCCAATTGTATATCTGTCCTTTTAATGTTTCTCAGTCTTGAGTACATTGGAAAAGTCTAATACATTAGTACTAGACGGGCCCCAATCTTCTGCATTTCTAACAGGCAGCTGAGGCCATCCCAATTCAAGGGGGCCATCAGACCACACTTTGGTAAACATACTTTTAGAATAGTGAAAAAAGTATTTGCAGACACCTCACCAAAGAAAATATACCGATGGCAAATAAGCGTATGAAAAGATGCTCAGCATCATGTCTCATTAGGGAATTGCAAATTAAAACAACATGAGATACTACTACACATCTATTAGAATGGCTAACATCTAAAATACTGACAACATCAAATGCTGACAAGGATGTGAGCAACAGAAACTCTCATTCATTGCTGGTGCAAAATGATACAGCCACTCTGGAAGACAGTTTGGCAATTTCTTACAAAGCTAGATATATTCTTACCATATGTTATGGACTAAATGTTTATATCCCCCTCAAATTTATATGTTGAAGCCCCAACCCCCAATGTGACTGTATTTGGAGATAGACCCTTTATGGAGGTAATTAAGGTTAAATGAGGTCATAAGGGTCGGGCCCTGATCTGATAGTATTAGTGTCCTTATACGGAGAGACTGGAGCAGGAGAGAGATTGCTCTCCCACCTCTCCCCACCTCAGCCATGTGAGAACCTAGTGACAAGGTTGCCATCTGCCAGCCAGGAAGACAGCTTTCACCAGAAACAAAATCAGCTGACATGTTCTTAGACTTCTCAGCCTCCAGAACTGTGAGAAATAAATTTCTTTGTTTAAACCACCCAGTGTGGAGTATTTTGTTATGGCAGCCTGAGCAGACTAATGCACCATACAGTCCAGGAATTCTGCTCTGAAGTAGTTCCTCAAATGAGTTAAAACTTATTTCCATACAAAAACCTACACGAGTGTTTATAACAGCTTTATTCATACTTACCAAAAATTGGAAACCACCAGGATGTCCTTCAATAGGTGAATGGATAAACAAACTGTGGTATATCCATACAATGGAGTATTATTCATCAATAAAAAGAAATGAGTAGCAAACCATAAAAGGATATGAGAGAACTTTAAATGTATATTGCTAAGTGAAAGAAGCCAGTCTGAAAAGCCTATATATTGTATAATACCAACTATATGACATTCTGGAAATTATTCTGTATGACACTGTAATGGTGGATACAAGACATGTTTTTGTCCAAACCCATAAAATTATACAACACAGTGAACCTTAATGTAAACTATGGACTTGAGTGAATAATAATGTGTCAATATTGGTGCACCATGTGTAACAAATGTATCACACCAATGCAAGATGTTAATAATATCAAAACTGAGAGTGGGGTGGGGTTGGGTGAGGTGGAGTAAGGGATATATGGGAACTCTCTGCACTTTCTGTCACTTTTTCTGTAAATCTAAAACTGCTCTAAAAATACAGTTTATTAATTTTAAAAGGTGTTTTGGGTTCACCCTTGTTTTATAAGGGAGAGAACTGAAATTAAGGTAAATAAAACATTCAAAAAATTGTTTTCATTACATTTGGATTGAGCATCAGATACAGAACTTTGTTCTATTGTTTTAAACATAAGAGAAAAATGGAGACACCTTCAAACTGGAGGGAGGGGCACTCTTTTTAGGTCTCCTTAGAGACCCCCAAATACCTTTTTGTTGTTTATCATTTAGAGAAACAGCCAGAGGTGATGGTATTTCTCTTACCAAATTGAAGGGTTAGATCTGTGAAAAAATATTGAATGTGAAATGTTTTCCTGGCACCTGATAGGACTGCATAGTGTTTCCTGGTCATTGAGTGTGTGGGAATCAGTTCCAGGTGCCTCATGGACAGAGGATGGAGTCATCTTCAGTTTCTCTCATTGGCTGCCAGGGGCCTAACAGCATGAGCATTTTAATCAACTGGCCTTGTTCCTGGTCTCTGGTTTGAGACCTGCTTGTTAGGTTGTGTTCACAATAGGAGCCAACCACCCCAAGAGTTAAAGGTGAATTGCATAGCCTCTTTTAGTTAAAAAAAAAAAAAAAAAAAAATCCAATTGAATTTCTAGTGTGAGTTAGAGAAGACTTATTTAGGCTGCCCTTTTAATCATTAAAGTGGCCTCTTAGAACTCCTGATTTAATGAAAAGATAAAAATGTTTTGTAATTAGCAGATCAAAGCACTACTGTGGCTGCTGTTTACATTGTAAGTATGTAAATGGAACTTCCAAAGGAAGTGAAAAGAATTTAACACCTCTTTAATTTTGTTTATGTAATTCCTTTGCTTAACCCCCCCATTTCATATTGATAATGCTAAGGTAAACATTAACTTACTTTAGTATCAAAGAACTTGAGAAACAGCAGTGTCTGAATTGTTGAGGTTTTACTCTAAGTCAGATTTTGAGTTCATCCATCCTCTAAAATGAAACATGATCTTGAAAAGTTTGTTCATCAATCCTAAACCATAAACGAATCTATTGATAACTTGAATTTAAAGCAGCACCAAAAGAAATGGGTGTGTTCGTGACAATCTTGTATTGGAATTTGGCAATATTCTTCTGTATGAATAAAAATGCAATGTAGCTTAGCTTGCATTGCTTGTTTGGAATATAATGTGTATTTAAAAACAGTCTCTGTTGACAGAAGCTTTTCTATTTAGGTGGTTAGGCAGGTTAGCCCTGTGTAAATTGTTGTGGTTCCAGTCCAGTCTCTCAAACTGGAGGGTGAGGTACTCTCGCTCCTTAGGCAGTGCTCTGGTAGGATTAGAATGCTGTGTCTAATCCTGTAACTATTTTAAATAAAAATGAACGTTGACTGTATTATTTCAAGGCTCTGTCTAGGCATATTTGGGGAGGGGGTGTATAATGGAAACATTGCTAAGCCTTGCCTATCTGAAAGGAAAACTACTTTATATTTCCAGTCATTCCATCCCTGATCCCTTTTTGGTTAGCAGCCTTGGTCTTCTCTAAGACTAGCCATTATAGACAGTGTGGGTTCTGGGTAAAACCGCTCATAACAAATGGATTAAAAAGCTGTCCAAGACAGCCTAAGAACTTGTTTTATGAAGGTTCTTGGCTCTCCCATGTGTGGGTCCTGTTGACCCACCCACCAAATAGCCAGTTATTTCTCCAGCCAAAATGGGTTTATTTAGGATCAGCAAAGAATTGCAATTTGGGGTCTGTGACCATGGGAAGCCACGTACAAGTCACCAGCCACAAGGGAAGGAAAAACTCTTTTATTGAGGGGAAGAGGGAGTTGGGAGGGCAACTGTAAACAAATAGTCCGAGGTGTAGTGGCTTTTCGTTGGCTCAATTGTGACAGTCTCTTATTGGCTGAGCTTCTTGCCCCTCAGGAAGAGGAAGTCATTCTTGTAGGGCATCCATGTGGGGTGTGAGAGCTCGTCCTTTTGGCCTCCTGACTTCAATTTAATGAGGTTTTTATTTATTACCCAGTTCGAATTTATTCAAGACAAAAAAGAGTGGGAGCATGTCTATGGAAGGGCATTGATCAAGAGATTTGTTCTAAGTTCCCAATTGAGCTTAAAAAAAAAAAAAAAAGTCATGTTAACTAAAGACAAAGTGTTAGATGTTCTAACTCTTGTCACTGTCTAGATACAGCAATGGATTTGCTTTCGTTTATTTCCATAAATGGAGAGAAGGGATTTGACCTTTTTGTTTGTTTGTTTTAAGGAGTGATACTTATTAAATGCTCACAGGGAGGAAAGAGAGCTAAGAAAGCAGGTAGCATTTGTCATTACGACCATTAGCAAGGCTGGAGTTGTGTGCATGTTAATGACTAGGATGGCTAGACTTTATTCTGTGAGATTGTGGTAACTAAATCAGAGCTCTTGGATCTTGCTAAGGTGACAACAGGCAGGGGCTTTCTTTTTGTGGGCCTCATTAGTATAACTGGGATAGGACCGCAGTGCTCCTGATTTACCTTACACAAGTCTGGTGAGATTTAATTAGTTGTACATACAAAAAGCTACCTGAGGCCTGCGTGTAAGGTCTGAGTCCCCTAGTATCTGCCCCTCCCCTGAAGAAAACAAAACTACTGGCTCTTCCTTTTCCCTCCCGGGCATTCCACACTGACCTCTCTGTGCACAGGCTGGAGGCCTCCCTCGCGTTTATGCTGTTACCAGGTCCTGTCTAGTCTCTCCTATGCATCCTTAACTTGATTTTGGACTTAGTAGTGAGTAAAAAGGGCAGAGTTAGAAGAAAGAGCTCTTTTGCTCTAACCACAAGACTACATTTCCTCATACCTTTCATGCTTTGCTATTTCATAGAAAATTAACTTTGTGTACCCCATAATGGCTCTCCTCAGCTTTCCTGCTAAACTTTTTTTTTTTAATGATTTATTTGTATGTGTTCATTCATAGGTCAGGATTATTGTGAGTAAATTATTTGGGTACTTAGAAGTCTTATTTGGAGAGAGGCTTTTTAAGACTACTCATGGCTCTTGATAGAAGCATGTTTCCCCATGATGCTAATTTGATTTATCCTTATTCTTAACTCCGTTTTCAAAAACTGTTAAATGTTTTACATCCCTTATGGTAGCACTGTCCAACAGAAATATACTGCAAGCCGTAGTTGTAATTTTAAGTTTTCTAATAGCTATATTTAAAAAAGTAAAAAGAAACAGGTAAAGTTAATTTTAACAATATAATTTGTTTAACCTACTGTATCCAAAATATTATCATTCAGTATGTAATCCATGTAAACAATTACTAAGGTATTTTACATTTTTTTGTACTGAGTCTTTGAAATCTGATGTGTATTTAGATTTCATGAAATATATAGTTGAAAAAGTAGATTCATATACTTGAGTTGTTTCAAATATATTTGTTTTCTAGTAATTGATCAGTTATATTTTTAAAATTTTAGTTAATTAAAATAAAAAATGCAGTTCCCCTGTTCCCCTAGCCACATTTCAAGTGCTCATTAGCCACACGTGGCTGGCGGTTACTGCAGTGGACAGCATAGTGTTCTTTATCTGTCATTCTTTCATTGATAGGTTTCCCATTTTCAGGTAATGAATCTGCAGCCTAGATTAGTAATCAATTACTCTTTTCCATTACCCTCTGTAATATTTAGAACAGACCTTAATTCAGTTATTCAAAAATTTGGAACACATCTTTTGTGCGAGATATGACCAAGGAAGGGATGATTTACCTAGATTTATTTTGAATTCATCCAGTGGTTCTTATATTCCTATTTAGTGAAGGTCAGTGGAAGAGTCTAGAGCAGAATTCAGATCTTCCAAATTGTAGTCTGTCTCTTCCATTATGCCAGATCTAATAATTCCCCTTGCTGTGGAGAGTTTCCTTTCCCTGGTGGTAAGAACTTAAAAGGAATCCTTTTCTGTTTAGTTGTATGTAGGTCTGGATTCACCTGCTGAAAACAGGCCACTGCAGCCGGTTTGAGCAGAGGGAGATTTGATATAGGAAAGTAGGTCCTTCGTATATCCGGGAGCTGGCAGAGCACGCTCTGTGTTGAATTTCTAGGAATGACTCCCAGAATAACATTGGAGAACTGGCTAGCCAAGAAGACTGCTCCTTGCGGTGTAATCAGGAAGCTGAGTAGTCAAACAGCCTCCCATTATTATAGCAGCTGGCTTCAGGACCCCATAGCCTAGGTCCCAAAATGGTTTGGGTGTTTGGTGTTGACTTTTCACCTTTGAACCTGAGGATCAAATACCAGGACTTCAGCCTGGGAAGCACAGCCCCACTTTACAGTGTTACTTCTACCTCTCAGATCTGTGGCTTCGGCTGGCAGAAGCTCTGACAATGTGGTCTTCTCTTGCTGTCCTCTGTTGTACAATAAGGAGGCTAGAATATATTTGAACGAACAAGTCTGCAGTAGTCACCCAAATGGTTAGCCTGCTGGTGTGGAAGTCAGAGATGGGCCAAGGTGAATCTCAGCTGAACCTGGGGTGATTTGTCTTGCTGAGATAATTTCACAGAGATGCTGAGAAGGTAGAGGAGCTGAGAGAACAGGTGCTGTGCAAGTTGTGGGTTTTTTTCTCTTTAGGGCTTTTCTCCAGGTCAGTGACTTCTGAAAAGGTAAGAACAAATGGTAGGGGCCGGCCCCGTGGCTTAGCGGTTAAGTGCTCTCGCTCTGCTACTGGCGGCCCGGGATCAGATCCCGGGCGTGCACTGACGCACTGCTTGTCCGGCCATGCTGAGGCCGCGTCCCACATACAGCAACTAGAAGGACGTGCAACTATGACCTACAACTATCTACTGAGGCTTTGGGGAGAAAAAGGGAAAAAAAGGAGGATTGGCAATAGATGTTAGCTCAGGGCTGGCCTTCCTCAGCAAAAAGAGGAGGATTGGCATGGATGTTAGCTCAGGGCTGATCTTCCTCACACACACAAAAAAAGAACAAATGGTGGTACTTCTGGATCAAACTTGATTATTCTGTATTTTGAAAGATCTAAGAGTTCAACTCTACATGAATATATCAGTAGAATATATCAGTGTTGTTTAAATAGGCTAGTGTTCTACCCTACTTTATGATGTTTTTGTGTGTCTGAACATTCAGGGCATTTAAAATATGGGAGAGGGGAGATTACATTGAAATTTTTGCCTTACTATTGTTCTAACTGGAGTTATTAAATATATCAAATATGGGGATAAAACCATGACAAAGAGCAGTATGTAATTTTGGAAGAGACGGGTAGAAAGAGTTATATTTCTTGGGATTGTTTTGGGTCAAGATAATAGACATTGGTCAATGTTACAGAATTAATCGTGGTTGGAAATACAAACCTTTATACCAGTGACTTTTCACAGAACTACTGCTCTTCAAAATGTTTGTAAATCAAATAATTTGAAAATTCAGATACTGGAATTAAGTTCAGTGGAACACAATTCATCATTCTTTTATTCCATCTCTAAATGTTTGGTGTATCTCATTATGATTAGTGTAAAGCAGAGGGTCTCTAAATGTGGTCCCCAGCAGCAGCAGCATCACCTGCCTGGGAACTTGTTAGAAATGCAAATTCTTGGGCCCCACCTGGAACCTATTGAATCAGAGGCCCTGGGGGTGGTGCTCAGAGCCCCACAGTTTGCATTTTAACAAAGCCTCCCAGTGATTTTGATTTTCAAGTTTAAGAACACTGGCATGATTCAATACTCTTCTTTAAAGGGATTACCAGTCACCAATTCTTCCTATCCCAGTCTGTTCTCTCTCCAAAAAAAAAAGGCAACGAAATTTTGTTCTTGGGCAAGTAATTTAACCTGTCTGTATCTCAGTTTCTCTTCTGTAAAATGGGAAAGTTTATAGTTTTGGGTTTTTTTTTTTTTCATCTATGTTTTTTGTGAGGAAGATCAGCCCTCACTGAGCTAACATCCATGCCAATCCTCCTCTTTTGGCTGAGGAAGACCAGCCCTGGGCTAACATCTGTGCCCATCTTCCTCCACTTTATGTGGGACACCGCCACAGCATGGCCTGACAAGTGGTGCGTCGGTGCGCGCCCAGGATCTGAACCCCGGCAGCCAGCAGCGGAGCGCGCGCACTTAACCACTACGCCATGAGGCCAGCCCCTATAGTTTTGGGTTTTGATGAAGATTAAATGAGATAGATGATTAGTGTCTTGTGCATAGAACAGTTCAAAAATTAGTTACTATTAATATTATTATTATGTCCCAGTTTTTCAAAAACGCTTGTGGAGGTCTTGCAACTTGATTCCATTTTACCAAGGGAAGACTTAAGATGGACATACACCTAACTTGTTTGGTTTAGTCCTCTTAAATTGTATTGAATTCTGTAATTTATATTTCAGGTAGCATTTAGCTTATTATATTGCTTTATTTTTATCCACTTAAAAATTAACTTTATTTGAATTTCCTTTAACTTCTTTTCTAGGTCTTTTTCCATTTATTTCTATTTTAGTGGTGTTATTTGTATCTTGTCTCAGTGGTTTTTAAAAATCCTTCTTATGTTGTGATAGTTTTACTCTGACCTAGTTTTCAGGCTTGGTGGGCCATGTGAAAAGATCCAGAGGAGAACAAACCAAATGGTTTCTATAGGTTGCTTCAGGCAGTAGCCTGGAGGTACTTCTTTTTGAATGCAAATGCATAATTTTTTAGAGGAGAGACTATATCTATGGATGGAGAAAACACTTTTCTTATTTTAATTTTCTTTCAATTAATAAAAACATAGGTCAAATTTTCTTCGTTCCTGAAACTAACAAGTGGAATGAGAAATCTAGAAGTTATAACCTCATTTTTATTCATAAGACTTAAACTATTGATTTCTTTACGGAGTTAAATAGCACTATATGAAAATACATCTTTGTTTGCTAAGGGATGTTGTGTGTGTGTGTGAGTGGTGGTCCTTGTTGTGTTTTGTTTGTGTGACTGAGCGACTGTGTGTGTTTCTATACTACACAGACATGTCTTCTATTTTCAGTGAGTAGTTTTACTCCTAGCTTCTTTGTATGAAATACAGTCTAGCAATTGTGTAGTTAGTTTACAAAGTCAGTGTATGACTCATCTTCAGGCTATGGCTTTTTCAAGTTACGCTTAAAGGTCAGAGTCTATTTAGTCCTTAACCCTGCCTTTTCTAAGTGGGAAGTGAGAGTCAAAAGGAGTAAAAAATATGGAATTTGTTGGGTCTGGATCCAGACCAATAGGTTTTTTTCCCTGAACGGATTGCTTTTGAAGGAGAACAATCAGTATTCCTATGAATTCCCAGAATTGCCAACTAATTTGAGACTTAATCTTTTTTTTTTTTTTCACGATGTTGTTCATTAAAGTGGGCCTTTGGGTTTTAATTTTTGTTTAAATGTTTGCTTTCTATATCACACTGACAAAAACATCAAACTAAAAAATTCTCAAGGGTTCAGAATCCCTTTTTCCCTTCATGTCATCAATATATATATGTCTAAATCTGTTTTGTTGTCATAGACGGTCAAAAAAATCTTATTTAAACAAAAATAGCTTGAAGTAATTAGCTTGAAGAGTTGTTAAAACTGTGATTGATGTAGGAGAAATAATTTTCATGTTTGCTTGAAAATGTAGCATTTAGCCTTATTAATTTCAGTTTTAGTTATATTGAGCATTAGTGAATAACAAAATACAAAATTGAAAAAGCAGAATGCTTTGGGCCCTCGGTTGCTTTTTATCACCACCAAGCTAGTAGGGCTGATGGAAGAAAATTAAGATTCTATGACTTGATTCTTTGGAATTCTGACTGTTGTCACTGTGTAAACAAATACAACAATCTCTGGCTGCTCACAGAGTTTTTGTCCCTTGGATAGATATAATGTCCTGGCATTTTTCATATTCTATTATCAAAGCCAAGGTCTAGAATTTTAAGTGGGAAGTTGGCTCTGAAATAATCAAATGCCAAACAAAGCCCATCTGAAAGTCCAATAAAGTAAAATTATAGTATTGCAAAATAAGAGAGTTACTGAACTAAATCCCCACAATTTGAGGATCTTTACTATAAAGATGTTATTGTGTTATGAGAGGGGAGGGGAGGTATTTTGGGCCAGCTGGGGGCATTACTTTGATCCACAAATGGGGAGCTGAGGGTTCATTTTCCCCTTGGGCTTACTGAAGGAGGAAGAATGCTTGCTGGTACAGACCACAACGCATTATGTGGGACTGAAGCCTTGACTGATCTTCTGCTCTGTGTTGAGAGCCGAGCACCAAGTTAGGTGCTTTACATATAAATAGGTATTGTTAGCTCTGCTAATAGGGACCGAAAGTGAGATTTGAAGTGGCTAAATGATGACATGCTTAAGGTCATGGAACTTGTAAGCGGAGAAGCTGGGATTTGAAATTATATCTTTACTCCAAATCTCTTTCTGAAACTAGATGTTCCGAATAATGAGGATGCCACTGAGTTTTCCATAGCGCTGTTTGCTGAAGTTTTATTAAAGGTTGCAGTCATTGGTGGGTGTATTTTTCATAATATCCAAGCACAGTTTTAAATGTGTTATAGAAAATTCCTTGTGTAATCTTCCTAACACCTCTCAGACTTTGGAAGGTCTTGTGATATCTTGGTGACTGTTTTGTTTGGGTGTTGATAATTTGGGAGTGTAGACGCTTGCTCTTTAGTGTGGATTTATGACCGTTTTATAGAGGGAGTAAGCCTATTTTCAAGAAATGACATTGTGTTGTGGTGCGTGCAGTAGCCTGTGGAGGCTTTTTGGGTCTAGAAAACAGTTTTTGCTTATTAGCAGGTACCTCGAGGAGGTTACCTGGCTTCCTGAAGGTTCACCTTTTGTGAAATGGTGACAGTAGTTCCTTTAGTGGGGGTGTGAGTAACACAGTACTGGCCGCATTAGCACTCCGTAAATTCTAGCTGCTCTGGTTGATCCTATTGCAGTTTACTGCACTTGTAATTCTTCTTGGTGTTTTCCTTTTACAATCATTTCTTCCTCCTTGGTCTTCAGGATGGACGGGAGGAGTGTAAATGTTACTCTTCCAGAGGCTTAGGTTGGAATCCCAGCTCTGGACAGTTTCACTTTGGGAATTTTTTGAAGTAGAATAATTTTTCTCTTTCTACTTGGGAGTTTCCTTTCCTATTTTTCTGTCAGACATCCTGAAGACAAAGATATGATTCTTCCATTCTTGGTTGGAATCCCTACTCCAACCCCACTCTATTTAAACTCTGAATCTCAATATCTTCATTTCTGCAGTGGGGATAATACTTGTACTTCCTCTCAGGGTTATTACAAGGATTAGATGAGAATACAGTCAAGTTATTATTTGTACATAGCAAGGGCTCAATCAGCCTTAGCTAAAAGGGAAAATAAACCTTTTTTAAACAGATGATATTGCCATTCAGGAAAAGGGATTAAATTCGTTTTACTTTCTATTGGGATATTTTTGTCAGATTCTTTTCATTCTATACTTGTTACATCTTCACATGAAACTTTGTTTATGTGGATTCTGGGTGTGTGTGCCTCAGGGCAAAGTCATTTTCTCTTAAATTTGGATCTTGCCACAGCTTGGTTTACTGTGACAGAAATGGCTTCTAAAGGCATCCGGATAAGAGCATCGTTTTTCATCAGAAATGTTTTAGCAGTCATCTTCATGCTAATAGTAAATATTTACTTTCTGAACACAACAGTGATATTTTTATTGAAAAGCTCACAGAAGATAATAAAATTATCCAGAGTCCCTCTGCCAAGGGGTCATTAGTATTAGCATTTTTCTGTATATATTTTCCTGCTTCTCCTCTCCCTGCTTTTTATTACAGAAATTTAAAGATATTCAGAAAAGGACAGAGAATAGTATAATAAACACTCATGTAGTCACTACTCAGCCTCAATAATTATTAACTCACAATCTTGTCATCAATACCATCACCCAGATCTCCTTTCTCCCCTCTCTCCAACTGAATTTATTTTGAAGTCCGTCTTAGACATCTTATCATTTAACCCCTAAATATCTTAGTGGCATATGCTTTTAAAATGTTGGGGCCGGCCTGGTGGTGTAGTGGTTAAGTTCACGCACTCCGCTTCTGTGGCCCATGGTTTGCAGGTTCGGATCCTGGGCGCGGACGTGCGCTCCGCTCATCAAGCCATGCTGCGGCAGGTGTCCCACATACAAAATAGAGGAAGATGGGCACAGATCTTAGCTCAGGGCCGATCTTCCTCACCAAAAAAATAAATAAAAAGTTATCTATCACAGTTTCTAAACTCCCTTCAGCCCCAGCCCAACGTATGTCTTTTAGCTTGGGGTATATTCAAGTATTTATTTCTGGTCACCTATTTAATTCTTCTTAGCTTAGGGTTCCATTAGTTGATTTTTTATTAATTTCAAATTGTTGAATAGCCACAGAACCAAGACTCCAAGTCAACATCTTATTTGTCCCTGAAGGCAACTGTGGATGGGGGATGGAGGTAGGGGATTCTGGTGGCTGGGGTTGGGGGTGTAGGGGTGGAAAGAGTTCTTGAAACATGGACCTGTCTTTCTTTCTCTTTCTCTCTCTGTCTCTGTCTATCTGTCTGTCTCTCTTTCCCCCTCTTTCTTTTTTTGCTCAACAGAATGTAGGACTGTTAGCTTTCAGAGCTAGAAGCCAAGTGTTCTTCTATGTAGCCATTCTCCACTGAATTAAAGACCTGCTGGGTTAATGTACAAGCCAATTTGTTCATTTCAAAGTATATGTTACTATTGGACATGTACCCAATGTCTTGGTCACTGGGCTCAATCTATAAATCTAGGTAATGATGATAATGTGGTCAGGGCTATTTGACTGACCAAGTTGTGGAACATTTCTTGTGCCAAGTGAATTCTTGAAGTTATGCTTTCTGGAACTCTGGCAAAGGGGAACTGGTAAAGGTGAACTGAATAAATTCTCATTTCACTGCTCAAATCTGAAGATTTGCTAAAACAGAGTTTGACAAAAAATAGTTTCCTATGCCATTTTAAGTTTAGGCTCATTATTGTTTGGGGTGCTATCAGTTGGTGACCTTGATAATTTGAGATCGCAACTAGAAAGGCTAATAACCTTTTTAAAAGTTAAGGAATGTTAAAGGGTTTGTTTGTCCTGTTGAATTAAATCATATATTAATTTACGTTAAAAAATGTTATTGGGTATAGTACTAGTACTTCCAGCTCTTCTTTTGATTACTAAAGCCCTTAAGTTTAGATCTTTGGAGAAAAGAGACCCACCCTAATTTATAGCTTTCAGCCCTATGTTTTAACATCTCAATAGCTTTTACTTGGCCTTTGAATGGTAACATTTTCTCTTGTTTTTTTGGGTGCGCCCTGAAATTCCTGCTTTTTTTTCTAAGAGGAGTTCACACACTTTCAAACACAGTTCAGACAGTTTGTAACTCATGAATGTCCTAGTCCTAGGAGAGGCTGATACCTTGAATGCCCCATAGGCAGTGACTGGGTGGTGCCTTTAAGACTGTAGTCTTGCCTTTGAGATCAGGGACAGAGCAGCCTCCCAGAATCCTGAATGGATCTCCTTCTTAGAGCAATTGCTTTGGATATTTTTCGTGAAAGAGAAATTTGCTGCTGGCCTCAGTATCCCTGTGTTGGCTAACCATTGGTCATTTCGTGTACCACCTGGAGCTGTAGGTTCAGATGCTGTCTGCTCCTTTCTTCCCTTCCAAATCTCACATGAGTATGGACACAGGCACGTGTAAGGATGCTGACATCTGTTTCCTCTTGCTTTTGGAGCCCCTATGAGGACTCCTGTAGACACCTTCTCCTCTGATCAACTCTTTGATCAGTGATTGATTGAATATTTCTTGAGCACCTATTTGTACCAGCGGTGTGCCAGGCACTGGATACAAAGGTGAATAGGGCAGTTCTTGCCCTCATGGAGTGCATAGTCTGTTCGATGTGACAGATCTGTAAACCGATACGCATGTACCGATAAGCCCAGAAACTGGGCTGGAAGGATACATAGCAAATGGTTAACAGGGGTTGGAGGGAGGAGAGAGAGGACCTTGTTTTTATTGTATATGTCTGAACTTGTATAAGCAGGTATTGTTCATGCAATTAAAATAAAGAGAAGACGCATTGTGATAGCTACAAGAAACATAAAAATACAGTGGGAACGTGATTAGTTCCATGGAGAGCAGGGGCCAAGGAACACTTTTTGAAAGATTTTTTTTTCCCCTGGGCAGGAGGGGGAAAGTGGAGGGGAACAGGGAGAAGGCTTTTCATGCAGAGGGACTAGAATGTGCCCAAGACTGACAAAGCAGCTTGTTTTGTTCAGAGTTTTAATAGTGGCTAGCTTATACCCAATCTCCAGGCACCACAGCTTTTCTTTCCTGGGGAGTGGAGAGGTAACATGCAATCGTATTTTCTTTTGGGACTTGGAATATATTTGCTTAAATATATTTGAAATATATTTAATATTTTTGAAAAGGTGCCGTAATTGGTGATTAGGTTTCCAGTGAACCTGGGTAAGTTTTTTAAACTCATGATTATAGGTGCTGTGAACTATAGAACTGGACTGTAGTTAACGTCGTATCAAGAGGAGTACATTAAGTTGAAGGTTACCAGCAGTGTGTATTACATTGTGAGGGTGGGGGTGGTATTTATAGAAGTTGTCCTAGAAAGAAAGTTAACAGTTAGGTTCTTAGGTCAGTTGGGGCTCTCTGGAAGCCTTTCCCTTTTGGGCAATGAATTGGTAAGTTAATTCTCCGTATTTGTGCCCCGCCAAGGGCACAGTTGCATTACAGCTGACTGTGGGTTTTTTTTTTCCTCATCTCTCCCAGCTCCTGAGCCCAAACTTTTCTAAGTGGATAACCCAGTGGAACCTACGCTGGATCATTGTACAATTTCACCAGCAGCACTCTTAGGAAGATAATCTTGTCAATTGGAAACAAATGCTTAAGGGAGTATCCTTTCCTTCCTCCAATTGATGGGAGAAAACTAAATACCAAGAAAAAACACATGATCAGGCAATAAACCAGAGATTTTACCTAATGTATATGGGATAAAGCATTTAATTCTTGATTCTGTACCTGTCAATACTGTAGTGATATAATTTCTGGAAGTTTCCTGAGTGTTTTCATTCTTTAACTTTTCATAGATAAATTGTAGGCACGTAAGCTGAGTTTAGTGTAGAAAGCAGTCATATTAAGTGCTACACATACTGTGTGGTATTTCTTCCCCTTCCTACAAAACATTTGCCTTTTGGAAGAATGGCTGGCTCAAGGGATTAGTGATGGGGAAGTGGAGGCTTTCACATTGGTTCAGATTTGACCTTGGTCAGTGAGGCTTGAAAATCAGCACTATTTAATAGGCATTAAGAGAGCCCACTTTTTGATCCACTTCCAGTGGATAAATATCCATAGTTCTTTAATGCCATAGTTGCGGAACTAATTGGCAGAATTAAATGATTTAAGAACTTTACTCCCCTTTTGCCCTCAGAAAATAGTTGGTTGTTGTTTAAATCAGAATCTTGGAGACGGCATGAGTCATTGCTGAGGACTGGAGGCTGGAGGTGGCTTTGCAGCTCTTACTGTATTGGGAAGCTTGTGTGCTTTGCATTGCTCTTAGTGGGGGGTTTGGACGGGACGGCTGTTTTTCCTTTCAGTTTGCAATTTTCTCAAATTTGGGGCTGCTTATTCGACCCTAGACGCGCTTAAAAAAAATACGGGAGTCATCGTCGCCCAAGATTCAGTCCTCTCTTCTCCATGATCAAATAAAGGAGGTGTAAGTGTAATCTATTTTGTGTCTCCTTATTTTCCCTCCCCTGAAAGAATTTCAGTGCATAAAGCTTTTTCTGACACCCTGCTTCTGATTGATACTGTGGACTTCTGCAGTATGGCTCCAGTGAAATAAATAGTGTTTTGTGTTTTAAGCTCAGTAACTGCCAGTCATGATCACTCTGTATTTATAGAGCTTCCCTGGAAGGGTGAGTGCTCTGCGATGATATATTACCTGCTAATTTGTTTGCTGAAAGATGGGCCCGTATATTTAGAATGATGACAGATCAGAATATTTGGTTAAGTGTATCAGTCAGTGTCTCGTTTTTCAAAACACGAAAACTCCAACACGCTACTGTAAAAATGCTGCGTGGTAGATGGAGTTTCCTTGCTAAATGAATTTCTGTCCTGGCTAGCTTCTTCTATTTATTTATTTTAGAAAGTCATCTTTTGTTACATCGTAACTTGGGCAATGAGAACTTCTGGCTGATTCTTGTTCTTCCTTTGTAGGTTCTGTTTGTCATTCATGCAACCCACATTCCTTTTGCTTGTTGCGGTATTGGACACCAACATCTTTACCACATAAAGAAGGTCAAGTACAGAAATCTATAGGTCTGCCTGCCCTTTGTTCTCTCTGTCTGTAGCCGAGAGGTGTAGACAAGGCCTTCTCTAAAGGGGAAAGGGGAAAAAACAATGGGCTTTCTAATCCAGCTGAGTAGCTTTAAGTTGTGGAAGGAATTAAAAGTGCCGTTGGGAAGGCAGAAAAGCGGTGGTTACTCTTGAGTAGGTAGAGATGTTGCATATTCTGGACATCCCTGTGGACTTAGGCTGTTTCTCCCCCGCACACAGGAAGAATCCACAAATGTATTTTGAATGGCTGATCTGAATCAACTGTCAACCAAAAGAAAAGAAAAGGCTGTCTTCAACTATTAGCTGCCAAATATGTGATAGCACCCCCACGGCGGTAGGGACCTGGCTTGGGGTCAGCAAGATTAGATAGTGAATGAATAAAAGGTATTCTCCATTGTAGTTCACCTCTATATAGAAGGTGATCTTGAAGAAAAAAAAGTATAAGGATGTTTAGAAATAAGCGGATCAGATTCCAGGTAAACCCATTAATGCTGTTACTTGGTGACATGTTACTGCTTTTCCCAGGACTGTACTTGTAATCTATATGTTTTAAAGGTATTTAAATGTGGAAGTGATCATAGCTGAAGAGATAAAGTTTCTCCCTTGAACTCAGACCAGTTTGCTTCTTGGAAATGTTCCCCAGCCTGCCACAGACCCCCTGTCCTTAGGATCCCAGCCATCATGCCAGCCAGGCTCTGAGCTGTGATTTCTTGGTGATGAGATGGAGTGTTGCTGGAAGGTGTTGGGTCAGGTACAGTATGAGTAAAATAAAGGCAAAATGCTGGGAATGCTTTTGTGACCCAGTGTTTCCGAGATCCCACAACTCTCATTAGTGATGACTTGAAGCCAGCGTTTCAGAGGAGACCCTCCTGTGTCACCTGTCTTACCACATCAAGTGTGAGGGAAAGGCTTTCATAATTCCAGTCCTACCAACTGGAAAGATAGGCAGGGCTACAGAGGCTATTCTTCAGAAAAGTGTCTTCTCAGGGCCAGCCCCGGTGGCCTAGTGGTTAAGTTCAGTGTGCTCTGCTTTGGCGGCCTGGGTTCGGTTCCCAGGCACGGATCTACATCACTCGTCTGTCAGTGTCCATGCTGTGGTGGCGGCTCACATACAAAAAGAGGAAGATTGGCAGTGGGTGTTAGCTCAGGGTGAATCTTCCTCAGCACAAAGAAAAAGAATAGTGTCTTCTCTTAGGAAATCAAAATTATAAATTCTTTCTACCCAATCACCCCCTAAACACCCTTTCTATATAAAATTACATGTGTATCCAGGAAGTGATCCTTCTGCCTTTAAAAATATTTACTCCTTTTTTTTTTTTTGTGAGGAAGATTAGCCCTGAGTTAACATCTATCACCAATCCTCTTTTTGCTGAGGAAGATTGGCCCTGGGCTATCATCCATACCCATCTTCCTCTTCTGTATATGTGGGATGCCTGCCACATCATGGCTTGATAAGCAGTGCATAGGTCCATGCCTGGGATCCAAACCTGTGAACTCTGGGCTGCCAAAGTAAAACCTGCCAGCTTAACCACTACGCCATCTGGCTGGCCCTTATTTACTCCTTTTTTTAACTTGTCACTCTTCATTTGCGTTTTCTTCTGTTATAGTTCTGGATGAGTTTAACCAAACTGTCTCTGAAATTGTCTTTGCCAGTACTAAGATTCCATTGGTTGGCTGTTTAGATTTATGAAGTAGTTTCTTAAATCCTATTAGTGTCGTAGATCAAATTTGAAATCCCCTTACTCACTACTTTAGAGATAGAGAGTATTATCTTTTGCTTTCGAAGTGTTAATTATTTTTAAACTCTTATTTTGTGAATGATGGTGGTGGTGGGGGCTAGTGGCAGGAATGGAAGCAGGGACAGCAAAATTCAACAACATTTTAAATTACTTAATTTCATTTGCCATGCCATATTTTTGCTGTTGTTTCTATGTAGCCACTGAGTGGGAAACTCCACTGATTATGATGCTGGTTTTATACTGGTCATTTAGTGTAAGGACGTAGACCTTTTTACCAGCACAACTCTCTGTACTACGTTGTAAGTATTGACATGTATGGCTTTGTAGATCTCCTCAACAATAAATGTGATTAAATAAAGTACAAAAAATATTACATATAAACTATTCATAGAGAATATTGAAATTCTTGTGTCTGAGGTTACTTGTAGTATCCTCCCCACCTTCCAATGTTGATTCTCCTTAGTCCTTGTTTCTAATTCCCCCTCCCCAACAAGCGCACACAAAACAAAACTGTAAATTCTTCGAAAGGATCGGAGAGAGTTAATTATAGTGATATGCAGCAGCTAGGACAGTCGTAGCTGTTGGTCTGTCCCAAAGCCTACAGAAGGTTCTTATTTCATAAGCAGAGATAATTTGTTTTTCTCTATGTGCCATATGGTTTTGCAACTGCAGAGATCAAACACATTTGTGGATGTAAACTTCAGTTCTGTACTTAAAAAATTTTTGAGTCGTGTGGAGATTTTCATAACGTGCTTGAATCATTGATGCCAACCAGGTCTGTTGGAGTCAAGAATCCCTTGTCAGTTCTGTAAGCAACTATGTATGGTGGTTTTTATTTGCTTTGGACTTTAAAGACGACTTTGGAAAAAAAACTTGGAACACAAATTGTCAACTGGAATGCAATGATTATTTGTTTTCTTAAAGACGGTGATTAAAACCAGGAATCATTAACATAGAAGAAGAGTAGTTCTGAGGCTGCCCAGGTGGTCTCTGGAAACGACTGGAGTTTTCTCTTAATCAGAGAACTTTTAATTACACAAAATTATTTTGAGTTTAATTGTTTTGGGGATAGTCATCAGAATTAAGAGTTTGAGTTTCTTGATTGCTATTTTTAAAGGAGAAAAAGAATATGTGTGCCAGGGATTTCCCCCTTGTTTTTAATGAGTCTATGTATGTGCTCTGTCCTACTGGTCACAATGAGTATAATTTTTAATATAGTGCTTGGTTTATCTAAAGTACATGCATATTTCCTGGTCCCTTTGCTTCCCAATTATTAAATTTAACAGTGTCTCCAAATTACCTAAATTGTATCCATTTATAGACATAATTTTTTCTTTTTTTTAATTACATAGCCCTCATAGGTGGGGTTAAACCTGGAGGGCAGAGCAGGACTGGAACGCAGCACTATAGACGTAAAATTGATAGATTCTAAGGTTATCCTCTCTGGAATGTTCTCTCCTATTAGCATGCAGTATCCCCACAATCCTTCACATCTTCAGGAAAGCCTTTAGGACCCTCAGATTCGGGTTCTTACACCCTTAGGTTTTCTGGGCACACCCTTTATATACTTCTCTAGTACAGCAGCCACCACATTTGTAATAATCCTTTAATTTTGGTTAACCTGGCTCTCCTGCTATTTATGTGGCTCCAAAAAACAGGACTGTTTCTGTCTTGTTTTCTGCTCTCTTCCCAGCTTTTGGCTCGTAATGCGTGTTCAGTAAATATTTGTTGAATAAGTGACAGTATAGTTGGTAGAGATCATGCTTCCTTACTATGTATAAATATAACTTATTCCTTTTTGCTAATTTTCATATAGAGCATCTTCCAAAATAGCAGTTGTGTCTTTTTAAAAAATGACGACATACCTTCTGCTTGCACGTATTCAAGAAGATCTGGTGCCCGAGTATCCAGATGCTATTCTCGTGTTTTTTGTTTTTTCACTTCAGTTTGTGCATGGCAGCTATTATTTTGTTATTTCCCAGGCTTATAACTCCAGAACCCACAGCAGGAATAAGCAGACAGTAATGAATTTCTACGTAAACCTTACAATAGGTTTCATCTTTGTTGGCATGGAGAATAAGACCTGAGACTTCTTGAAAAGTATAGCATCACAGAGTGAGAGCTCTTAGAAATCATGTCCTCTAACTCGCCCTTGTTTTATATCTGATGAAACCAAGGGCACAGGCGCTTCACCTGGCTTTGTCCGAAGTAAAATGACTAGTTATATTGGTTACTGTGTGAGTAGGGTTAAGAACCCAGGCACCCGACTCCAAAATGGTACTCTTTCTGCTACAAAACCTTTGGATTTGGCAGAAAGTCAGTTTTTCTGTTTACCAAAACTTCTTTAGGATGTTAGTGCATGTGAAACACTCATGAATAACTATTCCCTAAATATATATTTTATACTCACTCAGGCAGTGGTAATAACAGATAGCCAACATTTGATAGTGCAAAATACTTTATCCTACACAAATCAGGTGGAGGAGACACTCAAATTGAAGGATGCAGTGTGATGCATTTCAAAGGTGCAAAGTGATTTGGCAAAAGGCTCTTCAATGGTAAGACCTTGTGGCTAGGCCTGTCACCATGCCTGTGTGCCACCGTGTAAGAGGTATTGAGCTTTGAAACAAATATCCTCCATCAAATAAACCCAGCGGGGCCGGCCCCTTGGCGTAGCGGTTAAGTGCGCACGCTCTGCTGCTGGCGGCCTGGGGTTCGGATCCCTGTCGTGCACCGCCGCACTGCTTGTCAGGCCACGCTGTGGCGGCGTCCCATATAGAGTGGAGGAAGATCAGCACGGATGTTAGCTCAGGGCCAGTCCTCCCTCAGCAAAAAGAGGAGGATTGGCATGGATGTTAGCTCAGGGCTGATCTTCCTCGCGCGCGCACATACACACACACACTCAATAAATAAATAAATAAATATTTAAAAAATAAACCCAGCAATTTATTTGGAGGCGGAAGTCAGATAAGTTAAGGTGAAATGCCAAAATAAAGAGGACTTTCACCCTCCCAGAGTGCTTCTTCAACATCTGCTCTGATGCAGAAACCCCCTCTTAGGCATTCTTTCATAAAAACAGCTTAGAAACTGGTTCATAAAAACAGCTTAGAAACTGGAATGTCATCTTGAACACTATACACTTCAACCAGTTAACCCGAGCTAGGTTTATTTTATGTTGCTTTTTAATAAGAAGTTAAAAGAGTCCCATCTTTTAAAAGTACTCAAACGTTTTCAAGGAGAAGGAGCCAGCATCCTTTACTTGCTTGCTTTAGGAACACAAATATTCCCGAATACTTGTATTTATATCAATATTTTAAAATGAGTCATATTAAAAATAAAGCATAAGAACTTTGTATTTTTATATTAAATTATTTATAATAGACACAAATTAGGGACACTGCCCCATCAAGAATGATTCTGCAGGGGCCAACCCCGTGGCGTAATGGTTAAGTTCAGCGTGTTCTACTTCAGCGGCCCAGGTTTGCAGGTTCGGATCCTGGGTGCAGACCTATACCACTTGTCAGCCATGCTGTCGTGGCAACCCACATACAAAGTAGAGGAAGTTTGGCACAGATGTTAGCTGATGGCTAATCTTCCTCAAGCAAAAAAAAAAAAATGAGGAAGATTGGCAACAGATGCTCAGGGCTACTCTTCCTTGGGGGAAAAAAAAATGATTCTCTAGGACCCACATCTGGGTGAAACCCCCTTTTTCTGCTATAGGCACCTTGTCCATAATAGTGGACTCAAGACAGGATAAACCAACCACAGTGCCTCCACCCACCCTCACCCTTCCACCTTTTAGCAGGAAGACAAGCAGTGGTCTCGTTATCCAAGCTAGGCCAATTGGGACTCTTCACTAAGATTATGCCACCTGAGGCTATGAGAAAGATGCTCTCCCCTTCCTTTCTGTTTGCAAGGTCATGAAGTTTCCACTCCAAAGCAGTTTGTAGTCATGGTTCCAGCCTTGTGGAGACAGAGCTCACTGATGAACATGACTCCAACGTGTCTAAGTTTCTCAGAGTGGGCAGAGTGAATATGAATTGCATTTACAGAGATGTCCATCAGGGAGTGGTTGTAAAACTACAGTGTACTCAAGAATTCCCTGGGAGTTTGTTTACAAATGCAGATTCTTGAGCCCTAACCCCGACTGAGCCACACTCACTGGAGATTCAGGATCTGTATTTTAAACCTCCCAGATGATTCTAATACTCCTGGGTGCTATTGAATTGATGAGCGCCTGTTCTTCAACCTGGCAGCTGAGGATGTTGGTTTGCGTTAGGTGAAAGTTAAGTTTAGGTTTATTGCAAAATTAAAAAGTTAGGTTCATTGCAGTTAGGTTTAGAAAGGTGCTTCCTCAAGGCCAAACACAGGGCCACATTTATTATGGCAAATTATTTGTTAAAAAGAAACTTTCTTTCCTAAAGATGTGATTTTTTGGGGGTAGGTGGGGTGTTGTAGTGGTCAGTGAAATCAGCTGTTTTGTAGCCGTACATCTGTGAGCCCACGTTCTCCAGGGCTGCTTGTAGCTGCTCCTTTTTACATCCAGCTCTAGGCAAGAATGATTGGAGAGGAGCAGGCAAATGGTATCCTTATTTGAAAAGTGGAATACATTCAGTTCTCTTTTGGTTTTCCTTGGTCACCAATACAGAGTATCCCCCTCCCCCAGACAGTTTCCATATATTATCTCTTGATGCAAGATAATGGAAAGAAGCCCCCAGGATAGAAAGTATGACTTTTTCCAGGAGTTTCTTCTCAGGGCCTTCTGTCTTTATCTATTTCTTGCTACTAGATTTTTCTGTCTTTGAAACACAAAAGCTGAGGCCAGGAGAAAAGGCCAGGGTGGAATTATTTAATTATAATACCCTTGCTAGTGTTTCTCTCTCTTAACAAGAGTAAATGTACGTCGAGTTTTTGTGGACTTGATGGTGTTTTCACTAGCCATCTTTCTGTAGGAGGAAACAAATGTGGTGGATAGATGTTCTTGTCTCTTCCTTCCAACTAAATAGTAGCCTGACATAGGTAATGGGAAGCAGCTATTTATAAAGATGTGGACTTGAGCCTATATAGTAAAAATCTGTATGAGGCTGTGATTACAGCAGTTGTAGTAATAATTATGATGGTGCTAAAACTGATGATGATGTAGCAAAACCTGAGTGTTGAGCAGTATTTTAAGGGTTTTAAATGCATTAACTCGTTCAATTTTTACAAAACCCCAAACAGGCTATGTTGAATATAATCCCAATTTTCTAGATGAGGAAACTGGACCACAGAGAGATTAAGTAACTAACTTAAGTTAGTAAGTGGCAGAGCCAGAATTTGAAACCAGATAACCTGTTGCCAGATTCCATTCTGTCAACCCCACTGTGTTATTCTGCCCTCTTACCAAATTAGCAATTCACAGCACCTGACCAAAAGCTGGTGTCTAAAGGGAGAATGGTAGAATTTGGAGGAGGGCTGGGTCTGTCTTCCTGGCAGTATGAACAGGGGCTAGGAGGTGGGAATGTGCAAAGCATGTGGAGGAAATGATGTTCCTGCGATTCCCAACTGCAGGTACAAACTGAGGAGCTATTGTTAGTTAAAGGCTGGAAAGGTAGCTGGAGCATGTCTCTGAATGAGAGTCATTGGGTGCAGACAGACTGCTACCTGTGTAGCTCTGTGGTCTTGGGCTGATATCTAAACTTTCATCGTATAATTTCAGGCATATTGTAAAGTGTAAAAATTCACGTTTAAAAATAAACCTTTTACGTCATACCCTTACATATAGTTAATGACAATCTAACATTTTCATACCAGATGCTATTCATTAAAAAAAGAATATGAACGAGCTCTTTAATTGGAACTTATCTTTTTAAACTTGAACTCTTTTTCATTCTGCTTCTCCCCCAATTTTTATTCTGAGATAATACATGTTCATGTTTCAGAGTCTTTTGTTGATTGTCATGTCATACTTATATAACAATGTATAAAAACTGATAATTAAAAATGTCTTGGGCCAGCCCTGGTGGTCTGGTGGTTGAATTCTGTGTGCTCTGCTTCAGTGGCCCGGGTTCGGTTCCCAGGCGCGGATCTACACCACGCGTCTATCAGTGGCCATGCTGTGATGGTGGCTCACATACAAAATAGAGGAAGATTGGCAACAGATGTTAGCTCAGGGAGAATCTTCCTCAGGAAAGAAAAAGGCAAAGACTTAAAAAAAAAAAAAAAAAGTCTTGTGCCTACAAGGATTATTCAATCCAAAAGTAATTGTTTAAATATTTCAATTATTGGTAGAACAGAGTTGATCAAAATAGCATGATTATATTACAAATTCTGATAAATGATTAATAAAAATAAAAAAATAAAAATGTATCTCTTTAAGAATATATCTCTTACATGTATATGGATGCTTTTTTCTTTCCGTATTCATTTTTTAGTAGACCATAAAAGATTTGACATTACTTCTGATTTCTATTTTTCTTTTTTGTATATGTGGACACTGAAAAAGCTTATTTCCAAAAATGAACAGAGAGGGAGTATTATAGCAAAGACAGCCAATTTTTTGGATGCTTTGTGAAGTTACATGACAAAACTCACAGTGATCTGTCATCAAAAATTATTTTTAATGATTGGCCGACAGCTCAAAGATTGAATCCTCTAATTTTGCTGGAAGCAGTCTGACTTGCAAAAGCATTTGTTTCCCTCTTTTAGCTGCCTTTATTTCTTATACATTTCTTTGTACCAAGACCTGTTTGTTTCCAGTGGCTTGTTGGTGCCCTGGCGGTTTTATGCCCCTGGTGAGATGTGGGTGTGGCTGAGAAGTATGCTCACTTGAGGAAGTGAGAAAGGGCAGTTAGGAAGAAAAGGAGACATTCCCAGGCATATCATTTTTAGGAAAGAGGACACAAGGAAGTTGAAGATGCAGAAATTGATTTCTTTACAGCAGTTTTCGTGAACCCTAAAGGGTATACATAGTCCAGTTAGACCATTGCCATAGGATGTAGTATACCAGTGAGATTTTGTTTTGTATCTTCCCAGCTCTGTGTGTTCAAGAATTCAGTTTTAGCTTCTAAAAGTGTAGCTTGGGTGCTTATATACATCCAAACTTACACAGGAAACTGATTTTTAAACCAAAAACCATGATATTTTTGCATGAATATCAACCAGAGAATCCAGCTTAAGTTTAGATTAAGAAGATGATTTGTGGGGTCAGTTAGATGACCTTCAGGAGGGAGCTGGCAGAAGACTGGTCTGGAGTCATGGGGGAGGGGAGTTGATGGCAGTAGCCACCACCATATCCTTTATTGTTGTTCAGTTCAATGAAACGCTCCTTAATTCCAGGAGCCAGCTACTTGGCCTAGTTCTAGTTAGTTTGTTAACTACTTAGAAAGGAATAATTAAAATATATACATTTATCTTACACATTTTGACTGAATACATAAATATTCTCCATTCTCCTGAGGAAAGATAATTTTTTCATTAAATATTGGTCCACTGATTGGAGTTCTGAGTGGTTTTTCTTGTATTAACCACACCCCGATACATCATCCATCCTAAAAGTGGAGCAAGAATTTGGAGTTCTATAATCTGAGGTTAGACTCTTTCCAGGGCCGGCCCTGTGGCTTAGCGGTTAAGTGCGTGCGCTCCGATGCTGGCGGCCCGGGTTCGGATCCCAGGTGCGCACGGACGCACCGCTTCTCTGGCCATGCTGAGGCCGCGTCCCACATACAGCAACTAGAAGGATGGGCAACTATGACATACAACTATCTACTGGGGCTTTGGGGGAAAAATAAATAAGTAAATAAAATTATTAAAAAAAAAAAAGAATCTTTCCAGATTAAAGTTATTATTTTTTTCCAGTCTTAAATTCTCTTTCCACAGTTGATTGGGCAGATATTAATTTAGATGCTCCCCTTCATTGAATATTTGCAAAGCATTTGCTTTAGTTTTTTAAAAGTAGTACTTTTTCACAGATTACATCATGTTCACCACCAAAACACCAACTACAACCCATCACCACACACATGTACCAAACCATCCCCTTCACCACCCCCGCCCCCCCCGCCCCCCCCCCCCGCAGCCACCAATCCAATCTCTGTCCCTATGTGTTTGTTTATTGTTGTTATTATCTACTACTTAATGAAGGAAATCATACGGTATTTGACCTTTTCCCTCTGACTTATTTCACTTTGCATTATACCCTCAATGTCCATCCATGTTGTCACAAATGGCTGGATTTCATCCTTTCTTATGGCTGAGATGTAATCTGTGCAGAAGTGGAGGTGTAGTGATGTACACCTGAAATTTTTACAATGTTGTAAACCAATGTTACTGCAATAAACAAAAAATTAAAAAAAAATGATGTTTAAACCTCTCAGCAAAAAAACAAAAAAAAAAACAAAAAGTAGTACTTTTTCACTCTCATTTCATTGGTTTACAGGACAATAAATTACATAATTATGATTACAAGTGGAAATGGCCAAAATTTCCTCTCCCCCACCTGAAATAAAACAGATTCAGGAGGAAACAAAATGCCTTGTGGTCAGTGTATTATTATGGGAGAAGTACTTAGTCGTGTTACTGAACCAGCTTCGTTTTGCCCACTGCATGATACGGCAGTCAATGAGATGAGTTTGCAAAAAGAAAGGGTTTAATCACAAGGCAGGCAAGCAAGGAGACAGGATAACCAATCTCAAATCTGCCTCCCCCAAAAATGGAGACTAGGGATATTTATGGGATAAAGGGGTGGGGTGGTCTGAAGTGTGGGAATAGATGATGGGAGGAGAAGAGAAGTGAGGTATTGATCTGCACAAGTGTAGTCAAGTTTCATGGCTCTTCACAGGACGCATGTTCACAGAATGGCGGCGTTACCATGATCTGAGTGTGCAGTTTTTGGCTCCTTGACGTCAAAGGGTCACCTATCAGTCATCTGTGCAGGCCTTGTTGATGAGTCAGTGGTCTTAACCAGCCTGAACTGGACTAGGAGTAGACTTACAGTTCATGAAAAACTTAAGCACCAAGTTACCATGGTGACCCAAGTGGCAGAGATGTTGTTATCTATAGGGTGGGCTTTAGTAATGCATTATCCAACTACTTTTGCAAACAGACAACTAACTGAGTATAGTTAAAGCAAGTTGGCCCCTGCTTTCAGTAGCTGTAAGCATCTCCTATTTGGAGGACATCACCTGTGTGTTTTACAGAGGGAAAGTAGGTATCCTTATCACAGTGAGGCAAGTGAAGTCAGTTAAGAGTTTAAAATAGATATAATTAGCTTTGTTTTGCCAAAGTCTGTTTTATCGAGAGTTTTGTCCGATAAATAAGAATCTTTCTTATTGGTTTTTTTTCCTATTGCATGTAATACTGCCTATTGTAATGTTCTGTGAGCGTACTTTATTCATATCGCCTGTTTTTGGTGTTCAGTAATTTGTAAAATGAGTTTCAAGTAGAGATAGGAACTTGAATGTGGAACTCGGTTTTTATGACTGTACTAGAAGCTCTCTTCTGTCAGAAAATAGTAACAGAACTTGTAACAACTTGTGTTGGTTTGTATTCTGCTAGACGATGAATTTTCTTAAATAATAGGGAACCAGAGGTCTTTAAAAAATTGTGAACTGAGATTTTTTTTCAAAGGTGAAATGAAAGCAGGACTGTACAGGAAATTAAATTTTTGGGTAAGGAAGTGAAATTGGTCTGATTCAAATCATTAATGTCCCTTTAATGAGGGGTTGTATGAAAAATGTTAGGCAGAAAGTGTGATGCCAGTTAAAAATCACAAATGTGAAATTTAGTTTGAACAAACAGTGTTTGGAACTAAACAGAGAGGAAAAGAAAAATTTTTATGTGGAAGGAATTAGTTGTCATTCTCAAGGGTATGGAAAGCTGCTGGATCATTACAATTGATTTGCTTTTTTTCTAAAGAGAAATACTTGATTCAGAGATTTTGTGACACTAGTTGGTAAAAATTTCCAGAAATTAGAATTTGGTATTCCAGAGACATTTTCTTTTGCCAGCAGTGTTGTGAAGGTCTATATTTGCATATTGTAAATTTAAAAAATACTGTTTGTTTCCTGTCTTCTAGAAGTTAGGAAAGTGGCTAATGTAGTTCTAAAAACCTAGTTAGATATTCAAGCTTCTGTTTGTTTCTTGTCTTCTAGATCTGTAAAATGAGAGTGTTTAAAGGTCAAGTAATTTGACCAGCTTCATTGAGAAAGTCCCAGTGAACGCTAGCATTAATATTTGGAGTTGAATTTTCTATCATAGGCGAAGGATAAACCTCACTTCAAGAGGGAGGCAGGAAAATGAGCAGGCTCCTATATAGGCAAAATGTTCATGCTAAGCATAGTAGCTGGCCCCAATAGGTGCTCCATATATGTTGTCGAGTGAGTGTTATGGGTGAATTGAGACCAGCTGAACTGAGGAGCTCCATGAGCAGAGGGATTCTCTCTCTGACTCATTATGTTCAGGTACCAACACCATGCCTGGCATATGGCGCTCCATCCTCTGTTGTGTATGAGTATGTTCAGGCAACAAGGGCTGCCACCTCCTTGTGGATATAAGCTCTTCTAAGTATTTTGGAGGAAGAAATAACCAAAACGACAGGCTTCTCTCTCTTTTTCCTTTATGAAGCCCTTTTCTACCGAGTTACACTTAGTGCTGAGAATTGAGGGCCTTTTTTGTTTTAAGTGGCATTTAAAACTACTCTGAGATTCATGAGGTTAAAGTATAAAAGTATGACCATAAAACAAGGACTTACTTCTGGATTCTGACCTCTGGTGGTGAAGAAAAAACACCCATTACTCATCATAAAAGTCAGATTCTCAGATTTTCTCTGCTACTTTCTGGATGTCCAAAAAAAAGAAAGTCTTTATTAGAAAAAATATTTTTGTGTTTTCCAATTTTTGTCAAAAAAATACTTATTTTTCAGCCTGCAGCTTTTTGATAAACCTAAAATAACAGTTGGGATGTGCTTTTATAAGGCTCATTACTGAAACTGGTTTTGTCTTTGGGACCTTGCCAGGTAAGAAAAGGTAGATTCTATGTGCGATTTTTATATCTAATGCAGTCTTGCATTTGACTTGTTAAACTTTCTGTTAAAACTATTTCTCAAGTAAATTTAAGATTTATTTGGATAACAGTTGTGCTGTCACCCAATATATACGTGAATATATTGCTTTTGAAGAATGTCACGGTGGACTGTTTGTGGTCCTTAAAAACAACAGCTTATCAGAAACTCAAAGCTTATTCTTTTTTTTTTCCTTTAAATTTTTGTTTATTTATTTTTCCCCCAAAGCCCCAGTAGATAGTTGTATGTCATAGCTGCACATCCTACTAGTTGCTGCATGTGGGACATGGCCTCAGCATGGCCGGAGAAGCGGTGCGTCAGTGTGCGCCCGGGATCCGAACCCGGGCCGCCAGTATCGGAGCTCGCGCACTTAGCCGCTAAGCCACGGGGCCGGCCTCAAAGCTTATTCTTAATGCTGCACCAGTTACTGGGCTTGTAGGTTCTGTTCTCATACCTTTCACTCTATTTTCCCCCTTTAAACCCCCAAAAAACTGGAGTGGGAGATGTCCTAAGAGCTAGAGTCTAGCTGCTAGTGGTGCCAGAGATAAGGAGGTGGTTGTAATATAAAGGTTACTCTGCTTCACGTGAGAGATGTTGGCCTTAATTAAAAAGAATTTTTTTTTTTTGGAGTTTGTTAGCTTAGGAAATTAAAATAGCTTTTTAAAACGCAGCTTTTGCTACCTGGCGTCTGAACTCTACCTTGGATCTGCTGGGTGGTCTTCTGCCACTTGTTTAACCTTATTTTTCCTGTGTTAAGTAGGATTAAGAATGCTTCCTTTTCTAGAATGTCGTAAGAAGGCTCTGATATGACTGTAAAGTTCTTTGCAAACAAGTCTCCAAGTAATAAAGAAGAACCTTAAAACAACTTTGCTTCTGTTGCTTACTATCCTCCTCCGGTATGCTTCTGAGAATTGATCGGTTCTATAAAAGGAAAGTGGTTACAGTGTGTCAGGAAAAAAACATGTGAAATAAGTAATCCATAAACTTTACAGTCATAAGGGGATCCGGGTGGGTGGATCTGATGACTTGGCAACTGAGAGAGGGAAGCGAGTGTAATTGTTGATTTTATCAGAGCAGGTTTGTGGGTTTGTATGTACACACAGGGGGATGAGGATCGAATATAACCTTTAACAATTAACATTAATTTCAGAAGATTACAAATGTCTACTGCTACATAAATTCTAGGTAATATTACTATGTTTATGGAGTGTAATATTAATGCTCAATAAAAAATATCAAATTCTGTCAAAATAGGGATTTGAATAAACAATATATGGTTTGCTTCCATTCATAGAATTTGTGTTTTGGGGTCTCCAGGTAAATAGTTTGTATTATCACTAGGAGTTTATTAAAGTTGATTTTAGTATAATTAGCTCTCTATTGAATATTGAAATCAGAAACTGTCATCTTGGTCACTAAGTAGTTTTTTTCTGTCTAATTCTGGAATTTCAGCACTTTCAGCTTTGAAGGTTGCTTTGGGTTTGTTTTTGAATTGAGAATGTCAGAGGAAACGCCAGTTGTTAAATTTATGACCAATCAGGAAAATTTATAGGACTCAAAACGTTTGGTAGATTCCTTTAATTAGAAGATATTTCTTTTGGACTTTTCCCAGGGAATAGTTCCATGTGATAATTTACCAAAAGGGAATTGAAAAAAGGAAATATTACCTTTGGGGGCAGGAGGCTGAGGAGGGTGGGTGGGTGGAGTGCTTTAAAAGCAGTCTTTGCTTTGTAGAATACATTGGGTTAAGGAGTGACATCGCTTGCAAAGAGGAGCTCAGTCAGTTGTCAGGTCTGGGAGTACCTTAGAAATTAGACCAGGGATATTATTCTTTCTTGGGGAGCCTAAAAATAAATTCAAGGATTGGGGGTGTTCCTCTTTACACTCGTGTCTGCTGGCTGCTGAGGACATTTGGAAATTTTAGCTAAGATGTTGGTTTATGTTTTTTTACCTATTAAATTTTCATAATGAGTATTTTTGTTCAAGAGAATTAGTCATTTAGAGAAGGCTTTTAAACATATTTAACATGCTTTAATATATTAAATAAGCAATATATATATAAAAGTATGTGTGGTTAAACAAATGACACCAAGGAAGAAATTAAGTGGAGGAAAAGAGGGAGTTATGTAAAAAGAACAAGCGTGGTGGAAAGCCATGATTAAGTATGTCTGTGCTTTGAGAAGGGCGGCGTATTTAGGTCCTTTTTCCTCTTTCTTCCACTCGGTGCCTCATCGTTATTTGTAAGCCACCTAATAAGGTGTTTTGAGCTTTTGGGGCAATTGAGAGTATTGAAACATGAAATAGTCAGTTGGCAATTTATCAGCCCTGATTTATGGGATTGGAACTATCATCTAAAGTGGAATTGTGAATTTTTGAATTGTAGGTGCGATTTCAGTGCACGCTTCACGCTCCCATTACTAAAAGTGGTTCGGAATTGGTGATACTGGGAGCAAGTCTCCGGTAACAGGTCCTGTAGGTTACTGTTAAGCCACGGGATTTCTGTTGGGATCAACATTCAGTTGTCTGAAATCCCTGGGGGTGGCGAGGGCAAATTCCCTAATTTGGTTGTAGTGACAACATTCTGGAGCCAGATTTCCTACCTGCGTGTGCTTGGAAGAGAGACAAAGGTCGCAGTGGAAAGACCATTGGGCGTCTTTTGTGGGCAAGAGTGGGAAGAATTTCATCAATTTATATTTCTGTCAGGGTGGGATTTGAAGGTCTAGGTAGGTAATGGTCTTACAATTGTTTGCAAACCAGCCAAGGTGAATTCAGTGTAAAGTCTTGGCTGCACCTTGTAGTGATTAAAGGCATGTCGTTTGGAGCCAGACTGTTTAGGTTCAAATCGCAGATATTCTTCCAATCACCTGTGTGACCTCTGTTCATTAACTGCTCTTTCCTCATCTTCAAAATGGGGGATTGTAAAGTATTGATAAAGTTATTTTGCAGATTAAACGATATATGTAAAACGTATGTAATGCTTAGAACAATTCCTGGCACAGAGTGACACACGTGTTAGCTATTACTATTATTACTGTTAATTACTCGGGACTGTTTAAGAGTTAGTCATTGTTGCTGTTATAAACCATGTTGGGTTGGGTACAGAGATGGTGTTTCTTTGTAGAGAAAGCAAAGCCCGTTGTCAATTTTATCTCTGAATGCAGCATTTTGGTCCACACACTTTATAGCTACTTGCCTTTTTTCTTTTCTGAAGTTTAAAGGAACCTCCCATAATTTATCGGCAATTTGAGTGGTTTATGCCTTGTCAAATGAAGGCAATATTCATAACAACTTGTTGAATTTTATTATTATTTTTTTAACGTCTTTGTGTAAAATGAGTGTGTTTGGTCAGTTTGAGCAGACTGAAGTTCCCAACAATGATAAGATGGATATGAGTAAGTTTCAGAGACGTTCAGATGCATAGTCTACTCCCTTTGAGGCTTTTTCTGCCCTTTGATCAACCTACTGCCCAGAGCCCTCAGGAAGGATTAGACCTGGGACAGGGGATGACTTTTTTTTTGAATCGTAATCTTGATAGGACCATTCCAAATGGATGTTAGGGCAGTTTCACATAATTAGGGCAAGCATATTTTACCTCTGATGTTTCTAACAATTAATTATTACAATTGAAATCCATTTACTGTAAGTATGCCATGGGATGTTAAATCTAATCTGCATTTAGCACCCCCCTCCCCGATGACTTATACTTTTTTCATTCACTATTTTTCAAACTTCAAATGCTGACTGCTTTTCTGAAAACAAAAACATCTTCCTTGGGGAGGAGGAACTGCTTGGCTAATCTTGGGCTATACCAGTTAGATGCCGTGAGAGCATAAATGAATGTTGTAGAACCAGAGGAGAGTGAAGACTGATGGGATAGATGCCTTTTCATGTGCCTGTTAGGTATGCTGTCCAATATGGTAGTCACTAGCCACATGTAGCATGAGCACTTGAAATGTGGCTAGACTCACAATTGATTTTAAATTTTATTTCATTTTAATTACAGTTAAATTTAAATCAGAGACTTGATCCAACTATTAGAAAATTAGAAGTATGTTTAGAATGGCTTGGGTATGTGACTCTACTTTTTCTTTCTTTCTTTTTTTTTTTTTTTTTTTTGGTGAGGAAGATCAGCCCTGAGCTAACATCTGCCAATCCTCCTCTTTTTTTGCTGAGGAAGACTGGCCCTGGGCTAACATCCATGCCCATCTTCCACTACTTTATATGGGACGCCGCCACAGCATGGCTTGCCAAGCAGTGTGTTGGTGCGCGCCCGAGATTGGAACCGGTGAACCCCGGGCCGCCACACCCAACCGCTTGCGCCAGGGGGCAGGCCCCTGTACTTTTCCAACTATGAATTTTTTGAAATCTAGATACCTGTTAAATAGTTCCAATGAAAATTTAGCATCTTAATTGAGATGTGATGTAGGTGTGAAATATTCCCTAGGTTCTAAAAGACTTAGTATGATTAAAGAATGTAAAATATCACAATAATTTTTTATATTAATTACTTTGGAAACAATATTTTAGAAATATTAGGCTATGTAAAATATAATATTAATGTTAATTTCATCAGTATCTTTTTTTTTTTAAAATGTGGCTGCTAGAAAACTTTAAATTTCGTGTGTAGCTCATGTTCTGTTTCTATTGGACAGCACTGTGTTAGGCTGTCTTCCCCAAATCTGTGTCTTTGGAAGCCTTTTGATAGACTCCTATGTTCCTGTATGTTGGGAGATCATGTTTCTGGAAGAGTTCTTGAGAAATAAAAATCATGTAGGAATAAAACGATCAGCTTAATATTTATTGAATATGAAAAACAATCTCAATCCTGTCCCTTTTCTAATTTCAAATGAGTGTTTTGCAAGTAGATTTGCTGCCGAGGTTGATTTAAATCTAGTAGGGTTAAAGAGGCATGACTAAAATATGAGATCGTTAAATAAGACTTTACCTATAGGTCATATATTCCTGTTGTATAGTTCTTTTTTTTTTTTTTTTGCCACACGCACAAAAAATAAAATTCATGCTTCCAACAGTTTCCAAGTGTACAATACAATATTGTCAACCACATGTACATTGTTGTGCAACACATCCCCAGAACCTCCTCACCCCGATATTGCATGGCTGAAACTCTACACCCACCTAACAACAACTCCCGCCTCCTCCTCCCGCCAGGCCCTGGCAACCACCATTCTATTTTCTGTTTCCATGAGTTTGACTACTTTAGACCTTATTTAAGTGGAATCATGCAGTATTTGTCATCCTGTGACTGACTTACTTTGCTTATCATAATGTACCCAAGTTTCATCCATATTGTAGCATATGACAGGATTTCCTCCTTTTTTAAAGATGAATAATATTCCATTGTTTGTATCTACTACATTTTCTTTATCTGTTCTTCCATGCATGGACATTCAGGTTGCTTCCATGTCTAGGCTATTCTGAATCATGCTCCAGTCAACATGGGTGTGCAACTATCTCTTAGAGATCCTGTTTTCAGTTCTTTTAGATACATACCCAAAGCAGGATTGCTGGATCATATGATAGTTCTATTTAAAATTTTTTAAGGAACCTCTATACTGTTGTGCATCGTGGCTGCACCATTTTGCATTCCTACCAACAGTGCACGAGGATTCTAATTGCTCTACATCCTTGCTAACATTTATTATTTTCTTTTTTTGTCTGGTAGTGGCCATCCTAACAGGTGTAAGGTGATGTCTTATTGTGGTTTTGATTTGCATTTCCCTGATTATTAATGATGTTGAACATCTTTTTATATACTTGTTGGCCATTTGTATATCTTTGGAGAAATGTCTATTCAAATCCTTTGCCCATTTTTAATTGGGTTATTTGATTTTTTTTGTTGTCATTGAGTTGTAGGAATTTTTTATGTATTCTGGATGTTAATCCTTTATCAGATACATAGTTTGAAAATATTTTCCCCCATTCTGTTGGTTGCCTTTTCATATTGTTGATTGTTTCCTTTGCTGCGAGAAGTGTTAAAATTTGATGTTGTCCCATCTGTTTTTTCTTTTGTTGCCTGTGCTTTTGGTGTCATATCTAAGAAATCCTTGCCAAATTCAATGTCATGAAGCTTTTTGCCTGTGTTTTATTCTAGGAGTTTTATAGTGTCAAGTGTTACAGTTAGGTTTTCAATCCATTTTGAGTTAATTTTTTATGTGGCATGAGAATCCAACTTCTTTCTTTTGTGTGTGGATATCTGGTTTTCCCAGCACCATTTGTTGAAGAGACTATTCTTTCCCTAGTCACCCTTGGCACCCTTGTCAAATACCATTTGACCATATAGCTGAAGGTTTATTTCTAGACTCTTTATTCTGTTCCATTGGTTTATGTATCTGTTTTTATGCTAATACCATACAGTTTGATTACCCTGTTCTACTAATTTTAAAAAAGCATTGGTTTTATTTACTTTTTTAAGGATATGACTAGGATTGTTTAGAAAGGTCTATTGACAATGCCTTCTCTAATTCTTTGTAACTTTTTGCCTTTTTGTGTCTAAGATCTCTTTCCTGGAAGTGTAAGGGAATTTCTTTCTTTTCTTTTTCCCTTTCATCTCAAGCATATTTGAAACAACTTGGGTATGTGAATCTACTCATTTGAAGGGGATGGCAGGTGGTGTGAATTTAGTTAGGAATGTCTGCCTCCTCAGGTATTCTTGATCTTCAGAGAGAAGGGGGAAGGCAGGGAGGAAGATTGGGATTAATATGGCTCTAGAAACTGATTAAGAGGTTAAGACTCTGGAGCCAGATTACCTGGGTTTGATTCTCAGCCATGCCACTTACTTAGCTGTAAATTTTGGGTAAGTAATTTGACCTCTCTGTTTTAGTTTGCTCATCTGTAAAATGAAGTTGATGTTAGAATCTACCTCACGGGAGTGTTCCGAGACCTAAGTGAATTGAATACAGTCCCTGGCACATATTAAGCGCTGTAGAAGTATGTGTGTTTTATTACTTTGAATATTAAAAATGAAAACTAAAACACTGGCTAAGTTCTTGGGTTCTGAAATGGCCAACCTTTCTAGTTCCATCAGAAATAATGAACAAATGGGGCACACAGGATTTCTGTCTTTAAGAACTCTTAACACCTAGATGATGTTATAGGAGATTATACTTTCTTAGGTCAGTGGAGGCTTCCAAATCTTTTAATGATTATATGAACATTGCATTTCTATTAAGGGATATTACAAATGCTGCCATGTAGTTTATCATTTGTCTTCTGGTTTGTAATTAGTTTTTTTAATGTATGTATAAAACCTAGGATAAGATGAAGATTAATGTATTTGAGCAGCATAAACCATGATGACGCTTTGATATTGAAGTGCTTATAATATGCCAAGTCTGTCAAATAAATTTTGCAACTTAGACTTTATTTTCACCTTGCAATAAATCATCTGGAGGATCTGAAGTTTATAAATTTAATGGTAGTGCCTTTAAATTTCATTTTCTTCATGTTTTAATTACATTTAACTTTTATTGCTTGTGTTGCTTTATATTTGAATTATCCCTGTATTTGAAAAATAAACACATGGAAGTTCACATGGAACCAAGGATTTGTTTGAGATGTATATATATCAAGTGGCAAGACTCCCTCATCCGCCCTCTTTTTTTAAAGCTGTAAATGAATGGAAACTCTCAAGTGTTCTTTTATTAGGAAAAATCATGCATTGAGCTTATGATTCAAGATGCTTGTGAATGGTGAGATGATCATCTCTAGGGAAGTAAAAGCATTCTTCAGATAAGAAAGTGTATCTACAATACCTTTTCTTGTACAAGAAGAATGTAATACATATTTTTCTGTACATTTCACATTTCTCTAACGTATTAAAAATCACCCTACCCCCTACCCTAGACAAATGGAATATTTTCGTTTTTGTGTCTCCCTCTCTGGCATCATGGGAGACACACCTGTGTATGGCACCAATCCTCTATGGTAGTATACATTGACTGGGTCTTAGTAGTTTCTTGCGCAGCTGTAATGACATTGAGCACTTGTCTGTTTTTTCCAAGCCATTTTGGAATGTGTAATATTTTTAATATCTGCAATTAAGTGAAAGGTAAGTGTACGTGAATGCATATGCTGAACACCTTATGTATGGCCTTAAATAATTGGCTGCTCAGCAGTTCCCATCCATAACTTTACTGCTGGCAATGCAGGGCACATAGATTTCACGCTCCTGGATGTTTGTGTGGCTGAAACCCTGGTTGTAAGTGAAGAACCAGACGGTTGTTCTTCATTGGAACTGCCAATCTTAGATGTTCTACAAAGCTGCTCCTGTCTATAAATGTAGCACTTATATTTTCTGCACAGTATGTGCCTGTTGGCAGTGTTTTTGTTTTTCTAGTTCAACAGCCACTACCTGCAGAAGGAGTCATATACCGGAATCGAGAAGAAGTAGCCTTGGCTGGATAGTTGGCAAAAATGTTGTAATTGAAAAAAAATGCACACAGTAGATTTTATTAAAACAAAACAGGTCCATCTACAAAAGATTACCCTTCAGGAAGACCCATCAGCATTCAAGAGCAAATTTGAATTGGAGGGGCTTTGACTCAAGTCTTGTGTAAGCAGAAAGTAGTGTGTTTGTCTTGCCTATGGTATTACTGTCCTCTTCACTCAGCTTTCTCTTCTAACCTAACTCTGGCTCCAGCTGTCTCATTAGAGTGATTCCAAAAGAACTGCAGGGATACAGCATTTTAAATTTACCACCTAGCATAGTGGTTTTCATGAAATTCTCATGGTTAAGGAGGCTGGGGGAAAGGTTTGGATAAACCCAGTGTATTCTTTCTGCCTAAATGATAGCCATCAAAATCTAGAGTCACAAATGCCTTTTTCATGATGGCGTGCTTTCTTCCTTTTTCATTGCATGTGCTGCCAAAACCTGGGACACGTGCTCATTCCCAAGGACGTGGCGTGAGCCAGAGTATTGTGCTCTGCCCCAGTTGTAGGGTAGATGTTACAAAGGCATTTTCCACTTTCTTTCTGCTATCCATTTGTCCACTGGTGTCCAGTTTTTTTTTTTTTTTAAAGATGCTAGTAGTACTGCTCTTCGCATGGCTGAATTAATGACAAAGCATAGATTTCTGTCTCTTTGATTTTTCTAATGGATTGATTGGCTCTTTGCCTGCTTGACTACATTAAGAAAAAAAAAATCCCCCTTTAAAAATTGCAGTCAAATATACCTGTGATGGACTTTTAAGAGCTGTTTTATATTTAATAAGTGCAGGAGGTCCTTATAAGTCTGAGGCATTGTCCCCTCACTGCTACAAGCCCCCGTTTAGTAATAGAATCACATAGCCCTGTCTGCCTCTTGATGGATTAAAAGGCAAGCTCATTGGGCCTAATTTATGCCTTGCTGGGATATTTTCGGCTGAGATATGGATGGGCATCCTCCCACTTCTCCTGTCTGTTTTTAACGTTTGCCAGTGTCAAAGAGTTTTTGAGCACATGGTAGTGTCTTGGAGGATGTGGAGCATGTAGGAGTGAGATGATCAGCTCATCAGGTCTCCTGGACTGTACTTAATTGTGGTGAACACCTCTGCTCCTCCTAGACCCTGCTGTTCCAGCACCCGCCAGTATCTATTGTAATCCTTGATGTGCTCCTTGCACAGTCTGTTCCTGCCGAGTGAATGCGGGTTTCTTTCAATAACTATTTTGTCTCTCATTACTCAAATATTTTATGATTGATTTTTTTGGATGTGCGTTTCCTTCCTTCCTGTTAGTTTCTATTAAAAGTATGTCATATCTAAAAAGCATTGCATGCTCTGGCCTCTGGCACCAGAGCTTTCTGGGGTAGACCTGATTAACCGTGCTTGCTGTTGCTGAATCTGTTTCCTAATGTTTATGTGCCTGTGAAAGTATTTGTATTTTGGAATGCTCATTCTTGTTTGTGTAGGCCATAATTAGTGTCTGATTTCAAAATTTTGTTCCTAGTTTTGTGAGTGCTTGCAGGTTTAGTGTGCTCATTGAGAGGGCCCTTCATAAACAGTGTATTTTTAATTCAAACTCATTTTCTATTCATCCAGGTAGGACACGGCAGAGTAAAAATGCAGGGCAATGCTACTGAAGCTCAGAACTTTTCACATAATTCTGTCACTTCATAACAAATTTTAAACTTTAAATTATTTGAAATTATCTGTTTGGTAGCTTATGTATAGGACTGAAGCAGAAACTTAGGATCACTATTTCAATGAGACCCTTCCCAACTTTTTCAGAGGTGGAAAACTCTAAAGATGATTCTGTAATGAAGACTTTTTCTCATCCTTGCCCTTGCTATTTGTCTTATTTGCCTTTTAAAAGTTGGTGCAATTCTAGGGACTGGCCCGGTGGCCTAGTTGTTAAGTGCGGCACATTCTGCTTCGGCTGCCTGGGTTTGGTTCCCAGGTGCAGACCTACACTACTTGTCAGCCATGCTGTGGCTGTGACCCACATACGAAATAGAGGAAGATTGGCCACAGATGTTAGCCTAGGGCAAATCTTCCTCAGCAAAAAAAAAAAAAAAAAAAGTTGGTGCAATTCTTCTATAGTAGCAAAGACATGTCTTAGAAAATTTTCACGAATATACTTGCTAAATATTTCTCCTTTGAAAATCTACAATTTATGTAGTAACTGTTGAATTTTTTGGTGGTAGATTTTTTTTTACAGCTAAGATGGCATTTTTCTTAGATATTCTAATGACCTAGGGCAGAGTTCATGATATAAGTTGAAAAAATAGGCTCAAATTATATCCCATATGATTTCAATTGTGTTACTTTTTCACATATATGAACATATGACATTTTGGTATCTTTTTCTATTCTATAAATGTTAGCATGATTACTCCTGGTTCATAGGTTTATGAGTGATTTTAATTTTTATATATATTTCTACATTTTCTAGGTTTTGTATACTGTATAACAAAAACAAAACTTTTTGAGGTGTTGCTGGTGAATCTTGTTAAGTTGAGCAGTATTTTCTAGATTGTTTCAAACACTTTATCATATACTTGAATATCTTAATTTTACAGATTAAATGATGGCTGGTGAGGTTTAATCTTTTGCTTGAAGTCATGACATTTAGGGGCCAATGCCAAATCTGTAATTGAACACAGCTGTGAAAACAACTTTGAGATTAATTTAATTTGGTCATGTTTATGGGATTTTGAATAGTGCTGCCTATCACTATATTAAATAGTGGATGCTTTGTAAATATCTTAGTTATTTAGTATAAACTAAAATTGAGTTTTTTAGCTTTCCTGTGAATCAGTAGTTTACACAGATTATTCAACAATAAGATTGACAAGCCTTATTGGGCATAGGAAAGGAGACATCAAGCCATCCTTCTCCTCAGAAATTTTTAAAATTTGCTTTTAGTTACTGTTTTATGTATTTTATATTTTGAAAATGGCAGAGAATCAACAATTTTTTAGTCTGATGTAAACTGCAGTTATACATTTAGTGGCATACTTCCTGTCTTAGAAATTGATTGAAATTAATATTGCTACTGAAAGTGAGAAAAAAAGGGAAAAGTTTAGGGAAAGATAAATGAGAAGTGAAACTTCTAAAAATTAGACTGGCTGCCAGCAGGGTGAAATCCTAATTAAGTACTTGACAAAGAATTAAAATAAAGACAAGCAATGCTTTAAAAAAAAGAGAAAGAAAACAGATGAATACGAAGTTGAAAGGGAAATGTATTTGAAAAAGAAATGTATACTGGATAGAGGGGGGAAAAGCAAGGGGTAATGTGTCATGAAAAAAGCTAAAAGCAAAACTAGATTGTTCTTGGATTTTTCTTTTTTGGGGGGGAAAAACAAGAGCTATCCAAGAATATAAGTAGATGTATTAAAATGTATTAAAATAAATTTGGGTAAGAAGTATGATGTAAATAAAAGATATAATCTATAATTCATCCAAAATTTGTAAACAATTTACAAAGGACTTTTGGATTGTGGCTGACTGAATACTGGTTTATATTCAGTAATTGTTTTTGTGAAGATATTTCTGTGTCCAGAGAACAGGACACAGAAAATAAGTGGAAATTTCTGAAGAACATTTTTCAGATTTTGAGAGAAAGTTGGATAAATTCCCCTTTAAGCTCTGAAAAATGTGAGGAGTGAGTTGGGTGGAATATTTCCTAAGGGGCTTTGAAGTGCTTTTTCACTGGGCATAGATTTGCCGTTCGTGGTATAAAAATAAAATGCATATATCTCAAATCAAAAGTTTAGTGACTCTCGTACAGTTTTCATATTGAAACGTGTGTGTTCTAGTCTTCATTACTTTTTATCCACATAATAAGAAGGAAGTTATGGTAACAATGGAGATCCAACCTTTATGTTACTTCCTGATCTGGTCCTCCTTCTTTTGTGAAATCAGTTTATTGAAGTACTGTTTTTGCCAACTTTGCAGTTATTTATCATACTGATCGACAAAATAAAACATGATATTTCTAAGCAAAGTTAACAAACATTAACATTATATGCCCTACTTTTGACATATATAGGTTTCCCTTTTTCTATTAAGCATTTCAAAAAATAGACATTTAGAAATAGAATCAACTGACTTTTGAGTTTCTCTTGTCTTTCTCTGTGGTGGAAGTGCTAAAAAACCCTAGGTAGATGGAGAAAAGAGCAGCCTCAGAAAGAAGGAAGAGGAATCAGAGACATTAGCATGAAATCCTGTTTGGATAATTAGCCTGGGTGATAGAAAATTGGATTTATCATCTTTGAATCTTGACTGTCATTTCCCATGCCTTAGTAGTGCTCCTTCATATAAAAATAAAATCATGAAACGGTAAGCATAATTCTAAAATGATCTCAATATATCATGAATATTTCCATGAGCTGCTTGTTCTGAGCAGGCATTGCTTGATATTGTCAGAGCAGAGTCAATTAAATGAAGAAACTCAAGGTTCTGTAATGAAACTAGGCATCTATTTTGTACTCTTTCTTGGTTGGCCATCCTGCTCACATATTCTATTGATTTGGCTAAAAGAGTTATGGGGGTAAGTTTTGGAACTTCTGATCTCAACATATTTTCAAATTAAATTGAGAACATGATTGTTAAAGAGATCCTTTCTCCGTAAGGAGCAAAAGTGGTTCCATTAAATTGGTTATAAAAACTAAACATCTTTCCCTGTATAATTAAGGTCTTCATTCCATTTTGTCTTTTCTGCTAAAGATGGTGGTTTTTCAGCCACCACATTTGCACATTTGAATCACCTGAGTTTAAAAAAACAAGCAAACAAACAAAAAAAACCTCAAAAGCTGGGCTGCACACCCAGATTCTAATTTTAGTGGTCTCAGGTGAGGCCCTAGCATCAGTAGTTGTAAAATCTTCCCAGGTAATTTAATGTTTAGCCAGAGTTGATAACCCTGTGCCAGATGCTCATTACTAATGGACATCTGGACATTGGACTTTAGCGAACACGGAACTCGCATACAGTACGGATTGAAATTCCCTACACTGCCTTTCCTATGCATGGGGCTTGGATCTATTAACTGAGGAGTGCTTTGAGCAATCCTGCAGTTGGCTGCTGTAATAACAGGACTGAATGATGGCCCAGAGATATGTCCATGTCCTAATCCCTAGAATCTGTAAATGTTACCTTATTTGGAAAATAAGTATTTTGCAAATATGATTAAGTAAGGGTCTTAAGATGAAGAGATCATCCTGGATTATCTAGGTTTTTCCTAAATGCCATCATAAGTATCCTTTATAAGAGAAAGGAGAGGGAGATTTGACAGACACACAGAGAAGACAGTGTGAAGATGAAGGCATGGATGGGAGTGATGTAGCCACAAGTCAAGGAATGCCTGCAGCCACCAGAAGCTGGAAGAGGCAAAGAACAGATTTTCCTGCAGAGCCTCCAGAGGGAGCACAGCCCTGCTGACATCTTAATTTCTGATCAGTGAAACTGATTTCAGAATTCTGGCTTCCAGAACTGTGAGAGAATAAATTTCTGTTGTTTTAAGCCACTAAGTTGGTGGTTGTTTGTTACAGCAGCCATGGGAAACTAATATAGCTGCCTTTCAGCGAACAGTTGGATTTTGGTAGCATGCTCTCCCTGTCTACACAGCAGTATGTATGTGTAATAGATTAAATATTTTATTGCAATACCCAATTTTATAAAAATAAGTTGAAATCACAGAAAGGTTTTATATATGTGTGTGAACACACATGTGTATATATATTTATACACACACACAGTGGTGTAGCCTATACTCTTAATGTGATTGAGATAAAGATGGAAATCATTGGGATGGGTCTTTAACCTCAATTAGATGCTCATTAGATTTAAGCTGTGTTTAATGATGAAGCAGAAGAACACAATTAATGAACATGTACCAAATGCTGGAACTATTTTGTTGAAGATTGTTTCTAAAAACGTGAGAGATAATTAGGGATTTTAATAAACTTCTGTTGCGCTAGGAATAGATCATCTTTTATAATGTTTACAGTGCTTCTTTGATTCTAAGGTGTACTACTGTCTTCATTTATGAAATCAGGATATCTTACAATAAATGTGTTCATTTAGTGTCTTTTCCCCTCACCCAAAGATGTTAGAGAATTGATGATGTTCTGAAATAAAGATGTTTTAGAGTTGTGGCACTTCAGCAAGTCTACTGTTTGACCTTGCAGGTTTGACTCTTGGATATTCAATTTGAGCACATTTTCTGAAATGCATTATGTTAGAAGGCAGGCAGTACCTATATGAAGTTCTGAAGCTTCTAATGTTCTAATTTAATTACTGTTTTTGGCTTCAGTTCCCAGGAGCTACCATAGTGGAAACTAAATCTTATATTAACTTTGCTTGTTGAGATGTAGGCTCTTTAGTGGAAAAATCATAGGCTTTAGATGTAGGCAGACCTCAATTCTTAGTCTGGTTCTCTTACTGATTAGCTATAACGTTAGGCAAGCTTTTTAATTAGGTTCTTCATTGGTAAATGGGGGATAATACCTATATTGCAGCCTTGGGGGGATTAAATGAAGTGATGTATTTAAAGTGTTAAACAAGCCATGTCCAAAACCCCATAGCCCACCTTTATCCGCCTTGATTTTTATCCAGCCTACTTGATGCCCAGCAAAGACTTGACCGTAGGAAAAACAATTAACGTTCACCCATGAATAAGGCTCATTCTGACTTGAATTCTGCTGCTCATGGCTCTTTATACTCCTGCTGTGATTCCTTCATCTTGTTCCACTTATGTAAATTGGTTAATTTCTTGATGATCCACCTCAACTTCTCCCTTCTCTGTGTCCTTCTCTGTCCACAACAGCCTTAGATTGATCATTTCTTGAACACTTGTAGGCTGATGACATGATCTTAACCTGTGATCTTACACTGTTCTCTGTCCTTTCCATGTGTATATATCATGTTTGTACCAAATAGCTTAAAAGCTTCTGCCCAAGCACTTGTAGCCAGAATATATAAAGGACTTGGCTGTCTTTTCTGTATTGATTTGGCCAACCCTATAGAAAAAGTAGATAAAAGATTCAACAGACACTTCCTAAGAGTGTCCAATATGTCCAATAAACATGTCAAAGTTACCTAACCTTATTAGTCCTTAGGGAAATGCAAATTAAACTACAGAGTGATTCCTCCACACACCCACCAGAATGGCTAGAATTAAGAAAGACAACAAAGTGTTGACAGGAATGTGGAACAATTGAAACTCTCACACTCTGCTGGTAGGAATGTAAATTGGTGCAAGCCCTTTGGAAACCTGCCAGTAAAGTTAAACATAGACATACCCAGTGATCTAGCTCTTCGACTCCTAGGAATGTGCATATGTTTGTGTGGGGAAATGTACAAGACATATACAAGAATATTCATATCAGAACTACTCATAATAGCCTAACACTGTCCATCAACAGTAGAATGGATAAATACAGTGTAGAATGTTCCTACAGTAGATAATATAATTCTGTACATTAGTGAGAATGAACTAACTACTGCTATATTCAACAATGTGAACGAATCTCACAAACATAAGATTAGCTTAAGAAGCCAGATGCAAAAGAATATGTATTCTATGCTTCTGTTAACATAAAGTTAAAAAAAAAAAAAAATCGTGCTGCCTTAGGGCAGGTCGAGTTTGGAAGAGCATAGCACTGGTAGGGGGCCCTCAGGCAGGCTTCTGAGATGCTAATAATGTTCTATTTCTTGAACTGGGTGGTGGTTACTCTGGTTTGTTGATTTAGTGAAAGTTCATCAAGCTGTATACTTATTATTTGTTATACTTTTCTGTATGCCTGTACACTGAACTTCAGTAAGTTTACTTTATAAAAAAGTTCATCGTTGTTAGCAAAGTGCTTGGCAGCTCATGGGTGCCTAATTTGTTGTTTTTATGTTATTTTTACATTCCCAGTACTTGATGAAGTTTTTCTCTTGAAATATTACAGTGCTTTCTGATCTTATACATAGCTTCTCCACAGTAACGACCCCCCCCACCCCCCCTTCCCTCATCAACTTCCAAGCATTTCTTAGCCATGGCCAAAATTACAATAGATATTGCTTATTTAGTCTCGGTACAAATGTCCTTGCTGTGATTTTTCAATAAATACCTTCAAAGAATGTCACAACATGTAAATTTAGAGAGTCAGGCTTCAAGCTAAACTACTATGGGTCTTGTGAGACCAGTTATGAGTAATAGTTTGATGAAAGGTATTAAAAGCCTGGACTGACACATTAAAAGAGCTAAAAAAATCTTACAGCAATGAGGTTGTATCCCAAATCTATTAAATGGAGAAGCATGTGTGCCCAGTGACCTTGGGATTGACTGGACCTGCGTTTGGGAGTTGACAGGAATGGTTTACAGATGAGTGAAATAAGAAGCATGTGTAGTGGGGATACTGTTACATTTGATAGGAGGAATGAAAACAAGAGCTTTAAATTTCATTTTAAACCTCAATACTTAAAAAAAAAAAACTCTAAGAGTTGAAGTCGTCTTTCTCTTAGTAGAACTCATAAACGTTACAGAGCTAGGTACTTTTTTCACTGCTCCTTTTTGCCCAGTCTTTCTTTCTTAGTTCCTTACTTTCTTGTTCATGTCTTCTGCCCTTCCTCCCCCCCTCTCCTTCCTCTGCTCCCCCCCCCTTCCCTCTCCCCCTTCCCCTTCCTGGCAGGTAGGTGGCCTTCCAGAATGTTGAGGATGCCTTGGCTCCCTCTGTAGCCTAAGGGCGTCCTTTTTCCTTCTGACTAAAGCAGCTCACAAGGGTTTATCATTTGTTTTCTTCCTTTTGGAAGGAAAAGTTTTAACTTTTTGTCTCCCTTTGAGAATACATTTAAAAAAAATTTGGGGGGTGGAGGGGCTGTGGAATTGGGAAACTTTCAGTCAAATGGAGCGCCCAGCACCCATCAGGAGCTTCATGCAGAGGTTTGCTGGACTCATGTGAATGGGAGGGGCAGCAAATATGAGTGGTAATCACCCCTGAGACCATTGCTAAAACTTGTGTTGGGTCATCCATGAGAGCTACCCTGCATCACAGTTACTGTCTTTCGTATTTTTATTTTAAAATGTTATTTCTAGTTAGTCACATTATTGTCTTCCTCTGCTTTAAAAAGTATGGAAGATAATTGTTATTTTATATAGTAAATTTCATCTAGCAGGAATATTTTGTTATTCCATTGTACTGTGGAGCAGTTCTATAGATGTTTTCATAGAGGTTGTCATACAAGAACCAGGATAAGGATAACATTAACTCTGTATCTTGATACAAATAGTGTTTTAAGAGACAAAACTCTTAATTTTTATTTATTTTTGTTTTCTTTCTCATTCTTATGCTACACTGCAGATTACTGTTACGCCCAGAAGCACATGCTGGGCATGAGCGCCCCTGGCTATTTGAAACAAGAGGGAATAAATGTCACATGTGATCTCCAAGTTTAATATCAGAAAAACAGAGCCACCTTAGAGTATTAAAAAAAAAAAACCGAACATTAGTTGGCAGTAATTGTATCTTCTAAGGAGTAATGCCTTTACTATTGCTGTCTAGAATGCTTATATCGGTATTTTGGAGAGGAAAAGCTAATTTTAAAATGTGCTATAGCTTTCTTTCCAAATAACGTTTGAGCTTTAATATCTAATTTATCTATACCTAAGTACAGTTCAGGGTTGTTTTAATTTTTTAACTTAATGCTTCCTTTGGTTGCTTTCAAAGCTGAAAGAGATGACTTTGGTGGTCTTATTTGAAGTGTGAATTATCAAAGAGGTTTCTGTATGAAACTTGTTTCTCAACTTCAGTGATACTTTTAAAAACATGGACAGTTTGGTGGTTGATAGTGGGCGGGGTCTTTCTGAAAAAATTCTTTTGTGTCAAAATTTGCTTGTGGGTTCTAGAAATTAATGTGTTTTACATTTTTACATTTGGTTTAAGGAGGAAACTTCCCAAAGCATGATTTCAGAGTAGTAAAAAACTTGTGACAGGGCCGGCCCGGTGGCTTAGTGGTTAAGTGCGTGCGCTCCGCTGCTGGCGGCCTGGGTTCGGACCCCGGGCGCGCACCGACGCACCGCTTCTCCGCCCATGCTGAGGCCACGTCCCACATACAGCAACTAGAAGGATGGGCAACTATGACATACAACTATCTACTGGGGCTTTGGGGAAAAAAAGGAGGAGAACGGGCAGTAGATGTTAGCTCAGAGCCGGTCTTCCTCAGCAAAAAAGAGGAGGATTAGCATGGATGTTAGCTCAGGGCTGATCTTCCTCACACAGACACAAAAAAACCTAACTTGTGACAGAATTAAATTATAATTTTCCCTTTTAATATCAAAGGGCATCTTTCTCCTTTTAGTTCCTATGCATTTCTTCTACTGCATTCTTACATGTCTTCTTTTAGATTGCTGTTAACTTTGAATACCAAGCTGCATTGGATAAATAGAATGAGAATATTATAGCTATATTTTCCACAATTAATGAGTTCTAGCTGGTCTTAATTGCTCATGGCATCATGAACAATAAGGGATTTCTCTTCATTAAGTCCAGGATTCAGTACTGATTTAAAGAACAAGAGGCATTGAGTTGTCTTTCATACGTTACTTGAGAGCACATTTTCCTACTTTTTCTTCCTGCCCAGAGTGTCTACATTTAAAATTCTTTGCAGTTTAAATCTTCCTTTTATGGTAGAGTTACTATAATGTGATATTGAACTGAAAGTCTTGGTAGAGACTTGGATTTGAGTTACAATGAAATGATTCCTTCTTCTGTCATCTTGGGAGTTTTGAACTCATTTCACATCCATTGTCTACCATTTACACACACACAACACACACACCACTGCATCTCTGGCTTTGTGTGTAGCTATTGTGCTGTAGCCATCGGCCAGCATTCTCTCCTAATACTTTGTTGTTTCCAAATGCACCTTGGAGTCTCCTGTCCCTGTACCTTGGAGGTGTTATCCCCTTTCTCAGAATACCCTCTCTTCATTATGGTTGGTGAACTCTAGCTCTTCATTCCAGACTCAATTCAACTATCACCTTCTCTAGGAAACAGTTTGTGCTGTCTACCAGGTAGTCAATCATCCCTTCTTTCTGTGTGCCTAACTAACCCTTGTCTGTTTTCATTGTGGTCTTCTTAACATTAATTTCTAGTTATTTTCTTGTGTTAGTATTCACATTGATCTCTAATTATTTATATGCCTTTCTATTTTACTAGATTTATGTTACATGAAAGATATTAGAATTCACAGCACTTAGGATGGGACTTGGCTGGTACAAAGTAGACTCAAAATAAGTATTTTTTAATTGATAGATTGATAGGATTTGTGAGCCAAAGATATGACTGTAGCTCAGCTTACTCAGGTTGAGATTTAATGATATCTTGTGAGTTTAACCATGTATATCATGAGATACACATATATGTATGTGTGTGAATATATAAATATATATATGCCATATAGTCAAATAAGCCATATGGCTTAATATAATGACATACTCCCATCCAGGAACCATTTATATAATTGAAAGTGATATGACATATTTAATAAACTTTTTATTTTGAAATAAATTTAGATTTACAGAAAAATTGCAAAGATAGTAGAGAATTCCTGTGTACCTCTCACCCAGTTTCCCCTTTGTTAAGGTCTTATACTACCATGATATTTTTGTAAAAACTAAGAAACTAACATTGGCACATCAGTATTAACTAAACTCCAGACTTTATTCAGAATTCTTTAGTTTTTCCACTCATATGCTTTTTGTGTTCCAGATCCAGTCTAGGATACCATGTTGTATTTAGCAAATATTTATTTATTTATTTATTTGGTGAGGAAGATTGGCCTTGAGCTAACATCTGCCAATCCTTCTCTTTTTTTGCTGAGGAAGACTGGCCCTGGGCTAACATCCATGCCCATCTTCCTCTACTTTATATGGGACGCCACCACAGCATGGCTTGACAAGCGGTGCGTCGGTGCGCACCCGGGATCCAAACCGGCGAACCCTGGGCCACTGCAGCGGAGCGCGCACACTTAACCGCTTGTGCCACCGGGCCGGCCCAGCAAATATTTATTTTAAAAGTCTACACTTTAAATACTAATCTAAATTTCTTCTGGTTAGTAAGTATTTCTAACTATTTCCCCTAATTTTTAAAAACGTTTTTCCTTTTCTCTTTTTCATGAAGGAAGATTGAACTCGTTAATTAACTGGACCGTTAGTTAATTGAAAAAGTATTACAGGGTCAGCAAAATCAAAATAGTCCCTTCCCCCTTTAAATTCAAAATTAGTAATCCATTTTAACCTTTATTGAGAATTGTTTGCTTCTTTTATTCTATGGATTTAGTATATTTTTCCTTTAATCCTGTCTTCTTTTTATGTCCTGTAAAATTTTATAGTGTTCTCCATAATTATATTGCAGTTTTTGTCAGGTTTGTCTCTAGTAATTTTTTGTTGCCAGTGTGATTGGGATCATTTTTTTCTATTGAATTTTCAAAACTTTTATTTGGAGATAATTTTAGACTTAAGATGTGTGAAAATAGGAAAAAGAGTTCCTGTACATGCTTCACCCAGCTTCTCCTTATGTTAACATTTTAAATAAACATAGAGCAATTATGGTGCAATGCAGAAACTTATTCAGTTACACCAATTCTTCACTAGTGTCCTTTTTCTCTTCCAGGATCCAGTCGAGGATCCCACATTGCACTTAGTTGTCATGTAGTCTCCAACCTCAGTCTTTCCTTGTCTTCCATGACCTTGATATTTTTGAAGGGTACTGGCCAAGTATTTTGTAGGATATCCCTCAGTTTGGGATTTGTCTGATGTTTTCTCATGATTAGGTTGTAGTTCTACGTTATTGGGGAGGATACCACACACTTGATGAGCCCTTCTCAGTGCACGGTATCAGGGAGTGCGTGATGTCAGTACGTGTCACTGGTGTTAACCTTCTTGTTCACTTGGTGAGGGTGGTGTCTGCTAGGATTCTCCACTCTAAAGTTACTGTTTTCTCTTTATGGTTACTAAATATATTGGGAGAGATACTTTGAGACTGCATGATATTTTGTTTCTGCTTAACCTTTTGCCCACTTACTCGAGCATCCGTCTGTGGATTTTGCCTGCAGCAGTCACCACTAAGGTGTTCTGATGGTGATTTTCTCTTTCCCTTATTTCTTCTCGTTTATTAATTGGAATTCTTCTATAAGGAAAAGTTATCACTTCTCCCTATTTGTTTGTTTATTCATTTAGTTATTTGTTTATATCAGTATCCCACATGGATATTTATTATCCTGTGGCTTTGATATATTTCCGTCTTTTTTTCCCTTTATTTTCTGACCCTGTGAGATTATCCAGGTGCATCTTATATTTTCACTGCCCCAGCCCTGGGTTCAACCAACTTTCCAAAAAGCCCTGATTCTTTGTATTGGGGAATAGTGTTTAGAAACCAAGATCTGGGTGCTGTTTGTGAGCATCGCTGCTGGGTACCACTGCTTCTCGTCCTCCTCAGTGGATAGAGCCATGATGTAAGCGTGTGACGTTCTTTCTGGATGTTTTTATAGTCTTCTACAGTAGGTAGTGACTATTGGCCTATTTTTTTAATCCCAATATAGAATTTTTCCCCCATTCTATGTCCCTACGGAAATTTATTCAAAATTCTATTGACATTATAATACTCTATAAGCATTATATAACATTAGGCTATGAGCTCTTTGAAGTCTGAAAAAACCTATACTAGTATATGGACCGTAAAAAAATATTTATTAACAAATTGAATTAGACTGGTTTAAAAAATACAAATATCATGTAAGTATAATTATTTCTTATAGCTAATTAATAAAGTGGAATATGTATCCTTAAACTGGATAGTAATTTCCAGCATATTACTGAAAATTTAGTAGGTACTTAAAGTATGTGAGTCAAGGTTATTAGAACATTTTCAATTATCTCATGATATTGAAAAATAATATACTTTTCTTGGGAAAGATTTTACCTTTTAGCCTGCCTGTTGAACCTGCAAAAAAGAAAGTTGGAAACAGAGGGCAGTGAAATCTGTTACCAATTCAAGATTCCCACATAATCTTTCTACGTTATTGCAACTGCTTGGTACCCTGTTAGGAGGAACACAGATTGTTTTTTGGTTCAAGCGTATCTGGAAATGATTCTACACACTCTGTCGGCAATAGAGCATTATAATAGGTTTTGACAAAAAAAGAAATAGATGTTTCTGTTCAGCCTAGCAAATAAACTTTTATAGTAGAATGTGCCTTTTGGCATGACAATTATTTAATAAAATAATGTTCTGGAGACACAGAAAGTGAGGAATAACAGGGGAGACCTGACAGGTAATGAAAATTTTGGAGGCAAGCCAAGGAATGAGAACAGTAAGACTGTTGAAGTTCTCTGATTAACTGTAATTTAAAGTATTTGGGTGTGTATCCATACAGAGTTTTATGCTTTTCTATATATTTTTGTGAAGCTACCTATCAGATTGGACTAATTGTGATTTAGAAAAACAAGTTGCTGTATCTGTTGTACTGGTTGTGACCAGAAGAGCTGTTGAGCGTAAATGCTGGTTTCCAAGCTTTTGTGATGAGGTTACTTTTTCCTTCTTCCTGTGGATCACAGGAGTTGGTGAAGCCTTGTAGGAATCAGGAGATGATATCTGAGGCTGGGCTGGTGTTCACAGCTCTAAAGACCTGGAGCTGGGTCTGGGTTTATGGCTAACATCTTTTAGATCTCTCTTTCCTGTTGGCTTTGCTTCCATTTTGTATTTCTTTGTCATTATGTGTTATGTTCCTATGGTACCTAAAATAACACAGCCTGTGACATTTGCTTGTGCATCATTTTCTTGTGTGAAAGCCTTCATAAAATACATGTTCATCTGGTGCAGAATGTACATCAGCTCATTTTTCTTCAGACGTACCCCAAACCATAAAACCTTTATATTAGGGGGTCTGTGCACGAATTTTGGGGGAGGACACAAGCCCCTTGAAATGGTATGGAAATTTTTATGCATGAAAACATTTTTTTGCACATGTATTTTTGGGTGGATGGTCTATAGGTTTCATCAGGGTTTCAGAAATGGTTCAGAACCACTGCAGTCTCAGCGCTCACTGAGACACAACTGTACACAGGGCCATCAAACTGAAATCTCTGTGAGTGCCATTATGACTCACAGCACGAGATGCAGCAACTTGTTCCCTAGAAAATTCATACCACACCCTCTCTGAAGTCTCTCTCTGCTTTGCTGGGGGACAGGGGCCACAATCTTTTCCACTACTCTGCTCCTACAACTTTTGTTTCCCTCTGGTGTCCTCTATAAAGGGGAGTACCTCTCTGTAGCCCCTATGTATTGCATACCACTTAGTATATAAAGATTTCTATGGTCTATGAGTCAGACGATGCTAGGCTGCCATAACAAAGAGACCTAAGAATATGGTGACTTAAATAACAAAGATGTTTTTCTCATTTATTTACCTCCTGGTGGACTTGATCCAGGTTGGGGGACCTGTGTTTATTCAGAGATCTAGGTTCTTTCCAAGTCTTTTTGTCCCCATCCCCTGACACATTGTTGTCATTTGCATGATTGAAGCTCGGTGGCCACCAGGTCCAGGTTTCAGGGGGCAGGACAGAAGGAGAAGCATATCTGATGTTTAAAGTCCAAGATGTCTAAAGTCGTGTATCACTTCTCACATTCTATTGGTAAGAACTATTCCTACGAGCACTCTACTGCAAAGGAAGCTGGGAAATACTGGATGGGGAGAACAGATTTTGCTGGAGAGCTAGGAGTCTCTGCCACATTCTGCATGGTGTTCTCCCACTAGTTTGTAAATTTGTTGAAGTCAGGGCCTTACTTGCTGTTCTTAATATGGTGTCTTCTGTCTAGGAGATGTTAGATCATCTGTGTTTGTTATTGTCCTATACAGTGGAGTATGTATATACTTATCTATTTAAGTAAAGTCATTTTACAGCTGGTGATGCAAAAAGGCAAGTGCCATAAACAGGAGTTCTAGCCAAAAGGCAGGCTCTTCAAACTACATGCTTACTCTGGGGAGGGTTTTGGTCATGTATTATTGTGCTTTATCAGTGTCAGTGAAGTTAGAGGCAGTTTTGGTGATGATCATAGTTATTTTAGTAATCTCAGTTACTGACTTCTAGGAGCAAAGTTTCTTGAAAACAAAATTAGCTGCATTAAAAAAAACCAAAACAGCAAATGAACTTTAGTTAATGATGTTGTTACATGTTGTGCTATGAAACAGCCTTGTTACTGTTAAACTTAGCAGGTGTGCAGGATAGGTTGAGGCGGTGGTTCTGAAACTTTAGTGGGTTTCAGAATTAGAACAAGCTGGAAAGCTTGTTAAAAAATGAGCTGGACTCCTTCCCCAAAGTTTCTGATTCATTCATTTTGGGGTGAGGCCTGAGAATTTGCATTTCCAGCAAGTTCCCAGGTGGTGTTGATGCTGCTAGTCTTGAGGTCACAATTTGAGAACCATTGGTTTAGGGTAAGAACAACATAGCAACCTATCAAAATGGGAAAATATCTAATATTACCAATTCATGCTGTTGCCATATAAAACTTCTAAGAGAAATCTATTATGGAATGAAAACATGTATATTAATGGAATTTCAGATCAGCTGCCAGATAGGGAGACATCTATTGTTCCATAATCCCTAAAACTACCCCATTGCAGCCTTTCTTGGAGGCAGATCAAGAATGAGTATTTTAGTAGTATTTATTGAAGGACTACTTTTGAAAGCTTGCTCTTGAAGTGCTGGGGTAAGAAATGGTTGGCAGATGTGTGCATCTCGTCATTGGTTTAGACTTGGAAGTTTTTTTCCTCCAGCAAGGTCAGCTAGGCTCTCTGCCTTTCGGAGCCGGGGAAGGCAAATAGGTTTCTCCTGCTCTGCGACTCTGAGCTGGTAGTGGAATTCTGAGGATGCCTTCTGCTCTGCAGAGAAGGGTGTGGTGATTGATTATTAATGTCTGCTGTGACTACTGTTGCCATACTCTGCCCTCAACCTGAGCACTTAGATGCCTCTCTCTGACCTTTGCCTCTCCTTCCCCTTTAGTAGATAGAGTGTGTGTGTGTGTGTAAGCACCTTTGGTGTCTATGAGTGATGCATTTAATGATATTTCATAGCTTAACCCTTTTTTTTTACTTTTACTTTTGGTATTAGTTTGGGGCAAGGAATTGTGAGATAGTGTATTGTGAAGCATCCAGCATAGAACTCATTGTATTATACTTTAACTTTCTTGGTAGATTTATTTTTTCCTATTTGAAAAAAAGATATGGCAATATTGCCATATTTATTTTTTATTACTTATTTGCATATATTCTTTCTAATAGTGGATATGATCAGTTTCATTTAATTAATTTTTCTTGAAGTTTTTTTAATTATAAAAGTAATTCTTTTGATTTTTATGAATCAATCACCCCAGAAATTAATAAACATCCCTCTATATACACACATGCACATATGGTCAACAAAATAGACACATTTAAAATTTTTTTTTTTTTTTGGTGAGATCAGCCCTGTGCTAACATCTGCCAATCCTCCTCTTTTTTTTTTTTTTTTTTTTGCTGAGGAAGACTGGCCCTGGGCTAACATCCGTGCCCATCTTCCTCCACTTTACCACTTTATATGGGACGCCGCCACAGCGTGGTTTGCCAAGCAGTGCGTCGGTGCGCACCTGGGATCCAAACCAGCGAACCCTGGGCCGCCGCAGCGGAGCATGCGCACTTAACCGCCTGCGCCACTGGACCGGCCCCCTCATTTAAAATTTAGAAAAAATGTATATATATTTATAACAAAATTAGATAATACCATTCACATGATTCTCCAACTTGAATTTTTCAGTTAAACATATCTTGGACATATTTTGAGATCAATACATGCAGAGATATAGAATTCATTATTTTTAATGGATAAATAATATTCTGTAGAGAGAATCAACTGTGATTTATTCAGCCTTTCTACTGTTGATGGCAACTACATTTCCAGTTTTTGTTCCTCTAAACAGTAATGGAAAAATATCTCTGAGTATATATCTTTTTTTTTTTAATACTGTGAACATTTTATTTCATGTTTATATGCCTTCTAGTTCCCAGTACCTTGTACATAAAATTTCTTTATGTTTGTTGAATGAAAGTATAGAAATATAAACACTTTCATATAATTAGTCATATGACATATAAGCCTCAATTTCTTCTCACTTACCTTTTTTTTTAAAATTTTTTGTTTATTGCAGTAACATTGGTTTATAACATTGTATAAATTTCAGGTGTACATCATTATATATATATCTTTAAATATTCGTGCTTTTAGTTTGGTTGAATAAATACTAAAAGTGAGATTCCTTGATTGAAGGACGCATGACTTGTAAAATTTTAGTAACATTTTACCACATATTTTTCCAGAAGATTGTGTAGGCTTGCATATACTCCCCCCCCGACACAAGCAGTATATTAGAATGCCCATTTCCTTACAGTGCTACCAACTCTGAATGTTAACAATCACCAATTTTTGGCAAAATTGATCTTTTATTTGCATTTCTCTGCCTACCAGTGAGGTTGAGCACCTTTTCATGTATTTTTCATGTATTCGCATTTGTTCTATTCTTTGCCTTTTTTTTTCCTCTTGGGTTCTTTTGCTTATCAAATTCCTGGAGTTCTTTAGAGATATTAATCCTTTGTCAGATGTGTTACAAATATTTTCTTCTAGTTTATCATTTGATAGTAGTGCCTTTGTCTTATATACAGAATAATACAGAAATATTAAATGGTTATGTAATAAACCTGTCAGTCCTTTCCTTTATGGTTTTGTATAAGATTTTAGAGTATATAAAACATTTTCCCATTCGATCCTCATAATTTGCCTAAGATAAATAAGGAGTAGTGTTGATATTCTCGTCTTTAGATGAGGACCCCAGTCTTCAAAGAAGCCAGTTGGCCTACCCAGGTTTGTAAGTGATGCCTATCAGATTCAAATTAAGTTGTTTTTAAAATTCTGTACCCTGGCCATTGCACTGTGCTCTGATTGATCTTTTTACAATAAAAGTTACTTAAATCACTTAGTAGAATATAAAACAGAAATCGGTGGTGCTAGTGAAACATAATTGTAATCTGTTTTCAAAGATGTATGTGATATAAGGTACAAGTTATTTTGTTAGTGAAAGATGCATTGATATGTACTTAACAGAAGTGATTTGAGCTGTGGTATAATTACAGTCTTGCAGTGGTGAGCTGTTTTTAACATAGTATCACACAGTAGTTCAATTATTTATGCTTAAAAACAACAAAAAACTCAAGTGTAAATATTAATGAATACTTGTCTCTCAGAAAAATAGCAAAGTAGAAGAGAAACAACCCTCTACCAAGGGTGTTTTAATGACTCAGATGGGGCACTACTAGAAAAAAGTGATCACCACTTTTATCTGGAGATAAAGAAGAATTACAAAGAATATAGTAAATGCTTCTTCCCACTAGATTCATCTGAAATTTGAACAGCATAAGTATACCTTTCAGCACACATTTTAATGAGTATACTGCTTGTAGTGAACATGCTCTAAAAATAGATCACCAGCTTAGGTAGGCTTCAGTGATGGTGCTACCAGATGTTAAGGGATGTTAATGGAGAGAGTTCGAAGGGGCCAAGTAGACCTGGTGTGCATTTAGATCTTCATGAAATGTAAACTGTTGTGAGCATTGTGCATACTTGGAAAAATATGGAGCCTAATACAATTGATATCTCTCTTGCAAGAAAAGAGCAAAACCCAAGTTCCTTTAATTCCCATTGGTTTTATTTTGGCTTGTAATTCCTTGTCATGTCTTCACCACCCCTCTCCAAACACAAAATCACTTGACTTTTAAAATGGAACTATTTAAAATGAAATCATATACCATGTTCTTTTGGTTACTAGTTCCTTGAGGCTATAGAGATGACAGGTGTATGAATTAGTGATGCCATAAAATAGAAATGGTTTGAGTACCGTAAAATTGGGATCCTTAGCCATATTTTTTTTTAGCTGGGCCTATGGGATCTATGTACTTATTTTATACTTATTTTAGTGAACATGCCAAATACAGTTTGCCATCTGGGTTTACAAGATTTTAAAAAAATTTTTATTAGTTTTTGTTTTGTTTAGTTCTTTTTAATTCAAGAGGCTAGTCTCTCTCAACTTGAGTTGAATGGAGTCTGACTTTGTAAAGCTGTAGTTTGTGCTTATCTGTCTAATCCTTTCTCATAGCCTGAATCTGTAACCGTCTTTTGTCTTCTTCATTCTTTACCTCCAAGATTTACTTTCAGTCCCTCACTAAAGCTATGACTGGGGTTTTGTTGCCTAGAATTTCTTCTCTTTAGGTCTCTAGATCCTGGGACGATAGTGTTGGCTCTGGGGTAGTGTCCTCCCCTATCTCTTTCTACCATCTGTAAACACTTTCATTCTGCCTTTAGTGGATGGGCCTCCTGAGGATACATGAAGCAGAGTGTTTGTGAAAGGAAACTGATAAGACTGAAGACATTTTCCTCTATAAAAGAGGAAGGGTGGAATGTGGGGGAAAGGCAAGAGAATAGATCTGTTGTCATTATTGCTTGTGCGTTTCCAGCATTCTGTGGGTTTTTCATTTACCTGGGATTTTGTGAGACCAATACAATGGAGTTTATGACTGGAAAGTTACAAATATTTTAAATTTAGAGCAGTCTCAAAAGCATGGTACTGTGATTCTGGGCAATAGTAGACCCTAACATATTTTATTGTGATACATTAAAATAGAACCTCCCTTTTTGTGTTAAGCAGCAGGGAATGTAAATTTGAATATCTTAATGTTACTAATTATTTTTCAGGTTTAGTATGCCTACTCCTCCCATGTAAGCTGCTTTCTTTTATTCTTTTTTTATGTGTTATATTTTAATGCTAGGCATAGATATTAGGCACACTTCATTCAGATATATTCTCATTGTAAAATGTACTTTTCCTTTTAATTTACTTTTATTATGATTTTAACATTTAAAATGTTGAGCCTATTGACTTATCTGTTGCCTTGGCTTGACTTTTTTTTTTTTCCCTTTCATTTTGAGAACAGACCGCATGACATTATGTGATTGGTTAATTTTCTTCTAATACTCCGTTCTGCCTTTGAAGAAGACAATGAACTTGCTATAGTTAGTAAGCAAAACCTTGCATGCATGGGCAGGAGGAAATTGAGTAATCCTGAGAAATCATCTGCTAGCATTGAACATGGGATTAATTTTGGTTTTGATTACTGTGCTATACTAGAGGTTTGGGAGGGAGGGAGGAAACTCATAAGGGTCTGGTTTTTAAGGCAAGCTTTAGAGAGATTATATAAAATTTGATCTTACTGTAAATATTTTTTTGTAATGATACCATTGTCATTTTTAAAAAATGATAGAAGTTTTGAGCGTAGGCCCAGGTCACTTGGAGCAGGCAATTTTAGGGTTAAGAAATATTCCCTCAGCTTTTCCTCAGGTGCTGATATTCTTTTGGTACCTTGTAAGGTAAGAAGTAGATTGCTAAAGATACTCAACTAACAGATTATAAGAATTTGTAGATTTATATGAGCAATAAAATTTAGAGTTAGAGATGGGTGGAAAACTTGACCTGGATTCAGCTCCCTTTCTCCCCCCTTTAAAGATCAATTAGCTGCTAAAGTGATGTTTTAAGGAACAGAGTTCTTTGCCAAAAGTAGATATTGTCTTTAAAATTTACTACCCCCTTTAGCAATAAGCCAGGCCTACCTATTGAAGATGTTCGGGGTGCCTTGCACTCTTGGTACTGCCAGTTGAATATTAAGTGTTGATTTGGAACAAAGGGAATTAATTTTATGTGTTGGAGGATTCATTTTTAAGTGATATTTCCCCCTCTCTTAAATAGCAAGTGATTAACTACTACTTTAATTTTCAATTAATCAAATTAGGTTTCTACTGGTAGATTTTGATTACATGCAGTTCTAACAGCTTCCAGATACACTTCTTTTTCCCATATGCTTACCATATGCTGAGTAAAACCAATGGAGAATAAATTAGTGTAAAAGTAAGAACACTTAGTTCTTTTGTAGAGTTCATCTTGAATGACAGAAGACAGCTCAGAATCATTTTAGCTATGAGGCACCTTTTGAAAAGTGATATGGAAAAATAACCCATTTATGTGTGCCAAGGTCTGTTTTCATAAATGTAAATTTGAAAGTTCATTAAAATTTTGGCATTTGATTTGGAATGCATAATAACTGGAAGTGATTCAAAGCCAGAAATCTGTATCCTTATACCAACAACATGTTTCAGTGAAGACTGGCTTTGTATGGTTGTTTAATATTTAAAAGGTGAAAAAAAAATAGTATTTACTCGATGGTTATGGCTCTGGAAACTGTGTTCAGGATGGAGAGGCTGCAGAGTCAACGGAGAGCCAGGAGTCTCACCAGTGGCCCCAGAATGCTCACCAGCATCTCCTCCTGCATACGCAGGGCAGGTGACTTTGGAACACTGACCACTGTCAGTGACCACTGTCCCTTGTTTTTCAGAGATGACAAAACAGAAATGCATGTTTTCCTTGCTGTCTTTGGGAATGTGAAGATGGACCACAAAGGACATTTCAGCTCACATAAAAACAGCTGAAAAATGGCTGAGCTGGGGTTAGACATAGGTGGTATCCAATGCTAGTAGTTAATATGAACAGTTAATGCATGGAGGTATTCTAATATCACATGCCAGGCTTACTGCTAACCTGTAATATAAGCCTCCCAAGGTGAGGATATAGAAGGAAAGGGGAAGAGAAAAAACCCACCTGCTGTTGGTGCAAACAAGCCCATTTCTTGTCTGTAGTAAGAGAAGTGCATGTCGCCATGGTCCTTTCAGACGTCTTCAAGTGAGGCATAGGAAGCCGTGCCACCACCGAGGGAGAACGAATCCAGAATTACTGCGACAGGAGAGTTTTTATTTTAGAGCTTACAGGCTAACCTCTTCAAATTCTTAGGCTCTGCTTGTTGTTATCTTTGCTGTTATATATGTGTACTTTGTACGGATTCCATTTTTATTCTGTTACTCCTCTTTATGACTTTGTTTTTAAAGTTTCTTGTTCCCTGATGTCTTAGGCCCTCTGGTTTCTACATCCCAATTTTGTCGTAGGAAGAGAAAAATGGTTTATAAGGCGAATAAGATGATCACCAGGATGAAAAGTCACACTCCTTGAGTTTGTGATTATGTACTTAGCTCAAATTCTGTCACTTAGTATGCCATTTATGGATGTTGTTCTATAATTAACCAAGCTTCCTGCAGAAAGTAAGTTTAAAATCACTGTCGTCTTAGTTTATTTCCTCTCTTAGCCTTTGATCTATTTGACTTTGACACATGCTTCTCACCAACTTCTGTCGATTCTCATTCTGACAGGATGCTTTGAATTGGACCAGCCCCGGTTCAAGGTATCAGTCACCAGATTGGATGTTCTTCTGTTTTGTTCACTCTGTTCCTGGGTCCTCTTTTCCTTTCTCCTGAACATGGTCGTTTTTCCTACTTCCAGGCTCCCTTCCGTCAAACTGTTTTCCACATCGTGGCTAGGTATCATTCTGAAAACATGGGTCTCCTCAAGTTTGTCTGCCTCTTAAAAGTACTTGGTGGCTGTCTATTGCCTATAGAATCCCACTCCTTACAATACTATGTAAGGAACATCACAGGCTGGCACTTGCTTACCTTTCTAGCCTCATGGTTGGTCATAAACAACCAGGTACCTGGAGCCATACTTCAAGTTCACTTGTGGTTCCTTGTCAAGCCATGCATTCTCTAGACCCTTTGCGTATGCATTTCCCTTTGTCTGCAATGGGCGCCCTTTGTTTTCCTATTTGGCAAATACTTACCTTCTTTTCCTTAAAGGTAATCTCTTTTGTGTGTGGTTTTAACTGACCCTCCTAAGCCTTAATGAAGTCTTGGCTGCGGTGAAGTTGGATACAGGTTGCTGGTAAATTTGCCTTCGTGGTTAGTTGCTTAGCTATGGAAAGGAAAGGAAAGTGTGCCTTACTCATCTTTGTGGCCCAGAATGGGGCAGAAGGCCTGGCATGCAGTCGGTGTTCCATAAATATTTATTGTATGGAATTTAGTTTATTTTCCGTTACATTTTTATAGAGAATGAGGGAATCTTAAAGTAAACGGAGTGCCTAAAAATGGTGTTATTTGAATGAAGATTGTGATTTATCATGGTTTATGGAAGTAGAAAGGGAAATATCACAATTCCTTGGCACTCAAACTAGTGAATAGATGCCATGAACTGTAATTGGTGAATTATACAAAAAACATTTACATTTCGCTAATAAGTGTTGCGTGTATGTGTGTGTGTGTGTGTGTGTTTTACAATGAGAAATTAACTTTAAGCCAATGAAAGAATGATTTGAAACTAAATTATAAACAGTTCTTAATAATTATTGGGAGGGCAAGAGTGGAACCTAGGTTTCAGGGCCTTGATCGTAAGGAGAATGTTGGAGTGGAGGGAGTTGCAAATGAGGCAGCTGAGAGTCAAGTGATGGCCATCCGTTTCTCTGTATGACCTAGGGAAGAAATTTTCCTGAATCCACTTTTTATAACACAGGACACCTGGAGGACCTAAGTTAGTAGAGTATGCTAGACTGTAGTAGTCAAGACAGAAAACAGTACTGGCAGAAAGAAGAATGGGGAAAAGATTGAGCTGTAGGGATTTTAGTATGTGTCTGGTCCTTTACTTGGAGTGGAGCAGTCCACTGTTCTTGCAGCCGCAGAGAGACGTAGGATATGTTCTGGGGCAAATTGCATTTTCCAAAGATTTCCACAACATTATCTCGCATCCCACATGTTCTTCTTAGAATTTGGTTTTGACTCTCCTATCGAGATGGGATTGCTGTTTCTTCCCTTTGAAGCTGAGTGGGCTTTTGTGACCGTTTCAGCTGACAGAGTACTGCAGAAATTATGCTATGTGATTTCTGAAGCTAGATCATGAAAGGCGATGCAGCTTCCTCTCATTTGTTGGAAGGCAGTGCTTGATTGTGAAACCTGCAGCTACCATGTGAGCAGTCCAGCTGTCCTGAGGCCATCATGTTGTGAGGCAAGACCAATGGAAAGGCTCCGAGAAGACTAACTACATTAAGAGAGATGCCCAGCCAGCCCTCTGCCACCCTGGAGCCCTGCGACTCCATCTCCAGCCACCATATGACTGCAGCGAAATGAGGAACTCTGAGCCAGAACTGCCCAGCCGAGCCTTCCTGATTTCCTGACCCAGAAACCATGAAAGATAGTAAAATGGCTGTTGTTGTTTTAAGCTAAGTTTAGGGTGATTTACTATGTAGCAATTGATAATTAGAACATGTTTCTTTGGAGAAGCATTTTCTGTTTTCTTATAAATGGTATTGAAGGAAGACAGGACTGGAATTAGCAGCCTCTCTTAATGCACATTTAGAGTTGTCACTGTGCTAACCCTGTTCCCCCAAACTTTCATACCCTAGTTGGGGCTAGGTCAAGGAGGGGAGAGCATAAAAGAGACAATCATGCAACAAAAATTGTTTTCCCCTTCACATACCTTTACCTAATAGTTGGTAAAGAGGGGCTAGCCAAAGGTAGATGCTTAAACTGCACTGACTCTATTGCAACGGACCCATCTGTTTTTGGGAAGTAAGACCATGGGCAAGAAATTCTGCAAATGAGTTTGGGGATGTCTCTGTGGGAACAGTGAATGAGGCAAAAACAGACTGTTGTCAAGGAGGCCAGAATTTATGTTGAATAATTTGTTGTTCAGTGTGCTTTTTTACATATTAAAATCTGAGTGCCTGTTATGGGTTGAATTTGTCCCCTGCCAAAATATTTGATGACGTTCTAGCCCCAGGTACCTGTGCCTGTGACCTTATTTGGAAATAGGGTCTTTTGTAGATATAATCAAGTTAAGATGCGATCATAGTGGATTAGTGTGGGCCCTAAGTCTAATGACTGGTGTCTTTATAAGGAGGCAATGTGAAGACACAGAGACACAAGGGGAAGAAGGCTCGGGGGAGACAGAGGCAGAGATGTGAGTTATACTGCCATGGCTAAGGAATGCCAGAGATTGCCAGCAACCACCAGAAGTTAGAAGAGTCAAGGAAGGATTCTTCCCTGGAGCATCCAGAGGCAGAGTGGCCCTGCAGACACCTTGATTTTGGACTTTTATTGTGAGAGATTAAATTTCAGTTGTTTTAAGCCACTCAGTTTATGGTACTTTGTTATGGCAGCCCTAGGAAACTAATACAGTGCCTAAAGTTAGATAGGGAAAATGAAAAAATTTTGCTTTTCAAAAGTTATAAAAATGAAAAGATAAGCCACAGGCTGGGAGACAATATTTGCTAAACATATATCTGACAAAGGGCTTGAATCTAGACTATATAAAAAATTTACAACTCAATAATAAGACAATCCTGTTAAAAATGAGCAAAAGATTTGAACAGACACATCAATAAAGGAGACATACAGATGTCAAATAAGCACATAAAATGATGCTCAGTATCATTAGTCATTAGGAAAATGCAAATTAAAACTACCGTGAGATACTGTTACACTACCACTAGAATGGCTAAAATTAAAAAGAATGACCATACCAAATGTTGAGGAGGATGTGGAGCACCTGGAACTCTCATGTATTGCTGATCGATACTTAAAATGGTATAATCACTTTGGAAAACAGGTTTTTTTATTGAGGTATAATTGACATACGGTATTACATTAGTTTCAAGTGTACAACATAGTGATTCAACATTTGTATACATTGTGAAATGGGAAACAGTTTTTCAGTTTCTTGAAACATTAAGCATACGACTACTTGGCTTTTCTACTCATAGGTATTCACTCAAGAGATTTGAAAGCATATGTCCATATGAAGACTTTACACAAATATTCATATGAGCATTATTTATAATAACCCCAAACTGGAAGCAACCCAAATGTCTACCAACAATGGATAAGCAAATTGTGGTATATCCACACAATGAAATACTACTCAGCAATAAAAAAGAATCAGCTATTGGGGCCAGCCCCATGGCGTAGCAGTTAAGTGCGTACACTCTGCTGCTGGCTGCCCGGGTTTGGATCCTGGGTGCACACCAATGCACCACTTGTCAGGCCGTGCTGTGGCGGGGTCCCACATAAAGTGGAAGAAGATGGGCACGGATGTTAGCTCAGGGCTAGTCTTCCTCAGCAAAAAGAGGAGGATTGGCACGGATGTTAGCTCAGGGCTGATCTTCCTCACACACACAAAAAAAAGAATCAGCTATTGATACATACAATATGGATGAATCTCAATATAATTAATTATTTTGAGTGAAAGAAGCCAGACCACCTCCCCCAAGAGAGTACATATCGTACCATTCCGTGTGTATAAAATTCTAGAAAATGCAAAGTAATTATAGCGACAATGCATATCAGATTGCCTGGAGATGGGAGGTGGGGGAGGGCAGGGAGAGGAAAGAATTTTAAAGAGACATGAGAAAACTTTTAGGGTTGATGGATATGTTCATTATTTTGACTGTGGTGTTGGTTTCCTGGGTGTATATTTATGTCAAAACATATTAAACTATGCACTTTACATATGTGATTTTTTTAATATGTCAATTATGTCTCAATAAAGCTGGAACAAAAAGAAAAAAGTCATAGGGGAAAAATTAGGGTTAAGTGGGAGGTTTAAATCCCAGGCCCTGTTCTACTAGTACTTATCAGCTGAACATCAGCAGGTGAAGTTTGCTTTGCCATTTACTGTTGAATATGCTGTGTCTTTAATGGCAAGACACCATTTAAATCTAGAGTCAATAAGTAAACCAAGCCTTTAGAATCAGCTGGAGTTTAATCATGGAAGAAGACTACAATGGGTTATGGAGTAAGGGATTTATTATAGAAATTAAACCTTAAACATTTATGGTAGGAGCTTGGGAAGTGAAGGTCCGGGAGGCAAGTTGGAGCATCGGTGGAGTCCCCAACTAGTCAGTCTGAGAAGCCAAGCATGAGACAAGGCTGATGGGAGTGAGTCTATGGGAGGCTGTGCCTCCGTGTAACAACCACCTCTATGGCTCTGCTGGTGGGCCTGGAGTTGCCACTGACCTATAGGACCAGCTTGGGAAGTTGGACAGGGATCTGAGAAGACCAAAGATGAACTTGAAGCCACCCACATAGTTGTGTCTTGTCACTATACTAACCGTGACAACCTTCAGAGAGTAATGGCTTCCAAATCTGTGCAAAGTCTACTTTTGGTCAACTTGAACCTGAAACTATACAGGGAAGAGATTCCAGGAAATATAGTTCCTGCTTAACAAATTTGACACAGCACAAACCACCGAAACCTGCTAATTAATGAGCTGGGTAATTATAGTACTTATGAACTTTAGCTCCCTTATTCTTGTGTGATGGGTCGATTATGCTAAACAAATACAGAATATCTTTGGAAGTGATCTAATTGGGACAGAATGGAGTTCCAGTTAGTCCAGGCATAAGGAATAAGGGTAGATCTTTTCAGAATCAGGGCTGATTACAGTGTAAACAGTGGGGAGACTCTCCATCCCCTCTTACAGGGAAGGTGTTTATAGCAACATAAACACCTTTTCAACAACGTAGCATAAACAGTTTCTCAAGGAAACATTCTCTGGCGTTCAGGAAATGTTTCTTTCTTTACAAACAAAAAAGTGTGTTTTTCTAAAGATTTAATTTACTTAAGGGCTCTGTTTAGAACAAGGCTTTGATTGTAGAGGGATAAAGTTATTCCCAGAGCACTTTTGTGGTAGGCTACAGTTGAAGTCCTTATAGAAGCATCTTGTTTAAAAATCTGTAGACTAACAGAGCACAGGTCAGTACAGGTGTACCGTGTTACATGTTGGATACACCTCTGGAAACTTGTATAAATTATCCTTTTTTGAGTCAAATTGTATTAAAAATTCCCAGGAGTCTGCGATTTGATGTTTTCTTATGAAACTCCCTCTTGAAAATGTGAAGACCCTTTGTTACAGGTATAACATACTGTCTACTGTGAGGCCAGGGATTATGATAGGGGCTATATATTTGTCTCAAATATACATACTTAATTCATTTGTAAGGTGAATAAATACTTCCTAAATTGGTCAATTAGGTTTCTTATATTGAGATTCTTTAAAACATTTTTCACTTGCAACAATTAAAAATAGATTTTATTTACAAGACCCATTTTAGGTTTGAAAAGGAGAGGAAAATTCTTCAGTAAGAATGCTTTCTTAATAGAGAATGGAGAACAGATGTACCTATTTTCAGCATGTTATTAAGAAATATCTAGTTCTGGTAGTTCAGTGAAACTGTTAATAGGCACGAGGCATCAGCCACATGCATGTTTTTTATCTTTGTGGAAAGGCTTGATTTAATTAAAAGATTTACCAGCAATCTCTAGGAATGATTTATTTGTTGCTGACTGTCGATTTTCTGCAGCTTTCCACAACTTAGAATGCGCAAATAGAAGGCAGTTTATCATGCTGCTTTCTACCTTAACCTCTAGATTAGTGCCTCTCAAATGTTAATGTGCAGACATATGACCTGGGCATCTTGGTGAACATAGGTTGTGATTCCATAGGTCTGGGGTGGGGTCTGAGATTTTTAGTTCTCACAAGTTCCCAGGTGATGTTGATGTCATTGATTTGAGGACCACACTGAGAAGCAAGGGAGTAGGCTTTTGTGAGTGTAATTTTTGGTGTGGTTGCCCATAGTATTCAACATTTTACAGTAAGTGTGATGGATACAGAGAAAAATGATTGTTTTCACAAAAAGTGGTAGACTCCAATTAATTAAATAGTTTGCTAATAGTTTCGAAGGAGTGAAGTACTGGTATTTCCCCTTCAACTAGCTGTAAATGTATTACATTTTTTTAATTTATGAAAGTGGGCTAGTTTAAAAGTTAGCCTCTTATCGAGATGCAAATTACCCTAGGAGGAAAAAAAAACCATCTTGTATATATGTGGAGTAAAACTGTGGGCTTACTTTCTGCCCCTGGAAAGATCCCTTTGCAATCTATAAAACTAATAGAATAATTATTTCTTTGAATGTTAATATGTATATAATTAAATGAGTTCTTTTGTGAGTATTAGAATAAACTCAGGCCCACCTTTGCTGTTTCTGAAGAACAGTTCAATATTGAGGAAACGTTCATGGTGGGAAAACTTGTCTGTTTGAAGGATGAAAATGGAGACCTAATTTGAAAATATTTTTAACTGTCATCATTTTTTTGACCTTTTAAGATGAGCTGTCTGAAAATGTTGGTAAAATTACACCAAGTGCTATTAACTATATTGGTCTTGAATATTTTCAAAGAAAATTTCAGGCAATTGGATTTATCTGAGAAATATTAAAATATGAATTTGAGGTTAGGAAAAAATGTTCAGAGGGAGATAAAATCAAATACTTCAAGGAATTATTTGCTTATTTCTTAAAATAACCCAGTTTTTCTTAATTTTAAGTTGAACCTTTATGGTATAATTGAAGATTAAAAGCAAAAGAGAGCAAATGAACTTGAACGCTTTCTGGATTAATGCATAAATCTGGTCTTCCCTGGAGAATGGGAAACGGTGTAACCAAATGGCTATGTCTCTGTAGAGTGATATGCTGGACCATAGAAATCATTTAGCAACAGTGAAGGTTCCTTAGGATCCTGACACACGTGGGAAAAAGAATTCCCAGGGATCCTGGAAGCCAAATTGTGTTTATCTGCTGTAATGATAATTGATAGCCAAATTATTTGTAACTATGATACTTTAATAGTCTTCAGCTTGACTTTGTCATCCAGATAATATATGAGCACTTTTCCAAGTATGTCTTCAAAAGACTGAGTCTATTAGTTTCCATTTGAAAATTTTTCATCTGTGTTTCAGATGGTTGAGTGTTGGAGGGATGTATGTGCTCTGTGGAGGCTAAGTGTTGACATAATAGCAGCATATTTTAGTATGAGCAGTAGGAAAATACCTGTGGTATTACAGATAAAAAATTATACATGTATATTGTATACCATTTGGGAAAAGACAATTAAAAATAAAAACCAGTGTACTTTCTAATATTTTTTTCTATGTAGTTTTAAAAAATTGTAATTGTTCTTTTCTTTACACTTTGTGTAGCATAAGCTGTTTCCCATGTAATTAAAACATTTTTTGGGGTGAACATTCTTTTTGATAGCTGTATAATATTCCATTTGTAAAAGGAATGCCATTTAGGTAACCATTCCTTCTTGTCAGACATTTAAGTGGATTTGTACGTTTTTCTAAGTTGAATAATGCTATAATGAACATCTGTGTATAATGCTTTTCTTTGATCAGAATTTTCTCCTTAGGTCAGATTGCCAGAATTGAAATTCACATTCTTTTAGGAAATCTTTCTTTAAAAGCTGGTCTGTGAAGTTGAGGGACTGTTTACCAAGAAATACTAACCCTTCCTGAGTGTTAAAAGACAAGGATGTTATGATAAGGTGTTAAAAGCTAAGCTGGAGTTGGACAGGTCAGATTAACCTGCTTCTATTTTTGACATCTGTTGAAAAGAGAAAAAAAATAAGGCTAGAAACTTGTCCTTTGATAAGTTTTGATAGGTTGGATGCTTTCTAAAGACATGAGTTGTTTATGTGGCAAACGCCTTTAAAAAAAGATTTTCCTAATAAATAAGGGTAGGAGGACACTTGAAGATAAAGTTTCTAAGAACAAATTTATAATATTTAACTCCTAGCCATCTGAACTTTATTTAGGGCAAAAGTATTGAGGTGATTGTGATTCACTAAGCAAATAGGAAAAAAAAAAAAAATTGGACATGAGAATAATACCTGTAGTAGAAAAAAATAGAAACCAGCTCACAATTCAGACTATAAACTGATTTGTAGTATTCATTTTTAGCTAGTTTTTAGAGGTAAGACAATTGATTTGATAGGTAGGTCATGAATCCATTCTAGCTGTTCCATAAAGTTAAAAACAATCCCAAATTTCTAATTAGCCTGCATCTTTTTAGTTGCTCTAAAGTCTTCTAGCAATAGATTTGTAGCAGAACAAAGGTTTTCAAGACCAGATCCCCATAAGCTATATTTTCCATGTATATTTTAACAAAGTTCTTAATTTAGCTTAGAAATTTTAGTTTTCAAATTGATTCTAATTTCTCTGGATTGTAACTGTTTTGTGCTCTTCTGTATAGTTGAAATGTCTATAAAGAATATTTTTTTCTATTATCCAAAGTATTAATGTATATACACGTGTAGGGAGTAATGAATTGCTATTTTTATCATTTTATTTTTACGTTTGTAACTATATTTTGAAGAAATTACATCACCTGTTCAGTTGATTTTTAACTATGTAACACTTGGTACATATAGGAGAATATATGCAATGTGTAAGTTACAAAGCAAAATAGTAAAATGAACATGCATGAAGCCACCATCCAGCTTAAGAACTACAACATGACCAAACTCTTTGAGCTCCTTTCCTAGCCTGTTCAGTTTTGCAGAGCTAACAGGTTAAGAAAGATCTTGGTGTGCCTACTTTTCTAAATTACAATTAGGGTGCTGTTAGCCTTTGAAAAGAAATCTCAACAGGTATATGCGATTTACATTAGGAACACCTGCAAATTAATGATTGATGCCAATGCATATACATAATTCATAATGACAAAAATGTAGGAGGTTTTAAAAATAGGACGTTAGTATTGAAAATGTTAACTATGGCTAGATTTAAACTTTTTCTTTTAAATTTCTTAGACTGGAAATTGTTCCTTTTTTTCTCTAAATGGGCTATTTTTTAAATCTTTTTTCACTGAACCTAAAAACAACGTGAGTACGTGATTCATGCATAAAACACCAAATAGGTGTTCATTTAACAAATTTATGTTACATGTTGGAAATTCAAGCTTGGTTTATTTGAGAGGAAATTACGTATCCCATCAGCCAAGGACCTTCTGTGTTCCCAGGTCTTTGGCCGAAACTCTGGGAATCAAGACTTCAAGGTTAAAAGTCACACGAGAAAACAACGCTAGAGGAAAGTGCTATTGAGTAATAAAACTCCAGGTATATGTGTCGTTATTTAAAGGTTCTCTCCACATTTCCCCCCCAAATAATTATTTTTCCCATTTGTGCTTTTTGTTAATTACTGTTTTGGAATGTTGCAGTTGATTTCCAAATTGATTTTTGACTGAATCTCAAAGAACAGAAACCCAAATTCTTTTTAAATTTTTCATTTTCTTTAGCAGTGACCCTTTGAAGATTAGGAAATAAATTTATTCATCTCATATAACCATTGCAGGTGATTGCCTGTCTGCCTGTGTCTATCTTCCTCATAAGTATTAATTTTCATTTTTTGGCTTGTATTTTCCCTCTGACTCCTTTCTGTATTGTCATTGCCTTTATCTGGAATTTTCTGCTGTCTGTGAGTGAATAGTGTGGTACAAGTGATACTATTCCTCATTTTTCTCTTTCTTTAAAAAAATCGCTCATACAACTATTCTAATCACTTCAACTTTTTTCTTCTTATAGTACCGTATTTAAAATGGATTCGTGGAGTAAAAAGAAAAAGAAAGTTGAATTTACATTAAAATTTAACCTTTTATTGACTAAGTATCTGTCTTGATTTTTGAATGTGTAGGAAGAAATAAGTAGTTACATAGCTTTGCATTTATTTTTAGCAATGTAGTTTTTCTTGTCAGCTTGACTGTATACATTCCGGCATAAGGACATTAAAAAGCGGACCCCTTTGATTTGGAGAAACTTTTCATCTTAAACTAGTTTCTTCTTACTTTTTGACCTTTAAAAAGAAGTCACTTCCTTGTTGAGTGAAATTAGTCATCTTCAAGCTGAATTTTAAAACTCATGTTATAACTGCTGGTGGGGAATGCAAAGCGGTGCAGCCACTATGGAAAACAGTATGGAGATTTCTCAAAAATTAAAAATAGAAATACCATATGATCCAGCTATCCCACTACTGGGTATTTATCCAAAGAACTTGAAATCAACAATTCAAAGAAATTTATGCACCCCTATGTTCGTTGCAGCATTATTCACAATAGCTAAGATGTGGAAGCAACCCAAGTGCCCATCAACTGATGATTGAATAAGGAAGATGTGGTATACTACTCAGCCATAAAAAAGACAAAATCGTCCCATTTGCAACAACATGGATGGACCTTGAGGGTATGATGTTGAGCAAAATAAACGCTAGACAAAGACAAACACCACATGATTTCACTCATGTGTGGAAGATAAACAAACACATGGATAAAGAGAACAGATTAGTGGTTACCAGAGGGAAAGGGGGTTGGGGGATGAGCGAAGGGGTAAAGGGGCACATATGTGTAATGATGGATAAAAATTAGATTATTGGTTGTAAGCGTGATGAAGTCTATACGGAAACTGATAAACAATAATGTACACCTGAAATTACACAATGTTGTAAACCATTATGACCTCAATAAAATAATTCAAAACAACTCTCATGTTATAAATGCTGTGGGCCAATTAGCTTTCTAGAATATAAGTAAACCACTCATTACTAATTCCTAGGCATGTGCTCTTAAGCAAGTTATTTAACTTCTATCCTCAGTTTCTTCATTTGTAAAATGGAGGGTGATAACTTTTCAGGGATGCTGTGAGAATTAAATGAGTTTTTATGTCCAAGAACTTTCTAAAGATTTTTATTTATTTATTTTTTCCCCCCAAAGCCCCAGTAGATAGTTGTATGTCATAGTTGCACATCCTTCTAGTTGCTGTATGTGGGCCGCGGCCCCAGCATGGCCGGAGAAGCGGCGCATCGGTGCGCACCCGGGATCCGACCCCGGGCCGCCAGCAGCGGAGCACACGTGCACTTAACCGCCAAGCCACGGGGCCGGCCCCAAGAACTTTCATGTAGGTGCTTGCGTTAATTTTGTATTGTTGCCATAACAAATTAACACAAATTTAGTGGCTTGAAAAAACACAAATTAACTATCTCGTGGTTTAGTAGATCAGAAGCTGGGATTGGCTCAACTGGTTTCTCTGCTCTGGATTTCATGAGGCTGAAATCTCGGTGCTGGCCAACTGGGCTCTTACTGGGAGGCTCAGGGAAGAACCTGCTCCCAGACTCATTCAGGTTGTTGGCAGAATCCTGTTCCTTGCGGTTGTAGGAGTGTGATCTCTTTTTCTTTGCAAATTGACAGTGGGGCCAGCCATTAGCTCCTATAGGCTTTTCTCCAGTCCTTGCAAGTGGGCTCCTATATTTCAGAGCCAGCAAAGGCATGACAAATCCTCACGCTGGGAAATCTCTCTGACTTCTGCTGCTGTATCTCTTCTCTTCCTCTTGTGCCACATCCATCTGTCTGCAGCAGGAGAAAGTTCTCTGCTTTATGGTCTCATGTGATTAGCTCAGGAGCATCGGGATAATACAGGGTAATCTCCATAGCTTTTGGTCAGTTGATTAGCAACCTTAATTACATCTGCAAAATTTCTTCACAATAGTACCTAGATTAACGTTTGATTGAGTAACCAGAGGACAAGAATCTTGGGGAACAGCTTTAGAACTCTGCCTATCACAGTGCTCAAAAATGGTGGTGAGGAGTGGTCTTGAAGGTGACTGACAGTGATGAAAGAAATTGCATCTTTACCACAGAGTAAATTGTAAATTCCTTATAGGTAGGCACTGTTTCTTACTTTTCTGTATCCTTAGGACCTTACAGATTGCCATGTGTTTATTTAAATACCTGTCATTGGTTGATAGCGTGAATGTAATTTCTCTTTTGATTTTATTCATTTTCTTTCTCTGAATCAGTGAAAATGGTATAGGAGTTTTGTCTAATGTCTTTGGTTCCTCCTTAGAAAGATTAATTACAACATTTAGTTTCCCTTTACCTTTTTCCCTCCTTTTGATTTTCATCAAATCTCAAAGGTAAATAACTTGTCCTTGTATAGAAAGCTGCCATGACAGACCTGTTGTCATTGGAGCACAAATTTTGAATTACTTTACCTTGTGCTTTTTTTAGGATTTATTGGTCTTTTATGTACCGTTGGCCGTGTCTTCTGTGACTTGTATTTGAAGAAAGGTTGTAATGTTATTGATAGTTGAGTATAAAGCTGGCTAGCTGCCCCAGCAGAAGGGAGCACCCCCATTGCCCTCTTCAGGGTGGTATCCTTAACTGTTGAACCTATGGCCACAGATATAGGGAAGGTGATAATCACCCAGTGTTCCTTTTATCATTTTGGGATGTTTTCCTGATCAACAAATCTAAGTCTTTCTTTAATGATTCTGTTAGATGTATTGGAGATCTGCCAAGAAAGCATAAATCTTCGCCTTTAAGATGCCAAGATCATTGAAAAGGGGTTAAGCCTTCTAATGACAATGTTTGTAGGGTATTTACATAGGCCTGTCTCTGTAGATATGAAAATCTACTTGTCTCAGGGACCTTCCTCATTAAAATGTTTTTTTAATTTCTTTTTCTTTTTTTTTTAAATTTTTCTATTTATTTATTTTTCCCCCAAAGCCCCAGTAGATAGTTGTATGTCATAGCTGCACATCCTTCTAGTTGCTGTATGTGGGATGCGGCCTCAGCATGGCTGGAGAAGCAGTGCATCGGTGCGCGCCCGGGATCCGAACCTGGGCCACGAGTAGCGGAGCACGCGCACTTAACCGCTAAGCCACGGAGCCGGCCCAATTTATTTTTCTTATACTTTCATTTGGCTTGCTCAGCTCCCCACAACTCCCATAATCCCGTGTTAGGCCGGGAGAAATGAGGACTTTGCTTAATATACTTTTGTGGAATAGTAGTCACTTGGTTATTTCCTTTCATGCATAAATGATGTCTTGGAATCCTTCTTGCTTTTTCTGACACTTAGATATGGTCCAAAAGTATATGTCTATCCTCCCTACCTAAAACATATGCATAACATGAAATAACTCGTTTGTGCCAAGAAGTTTAAGCACTTTTCCCCAAAGTACCTTGCTGTCTTTGAATTTCATTATGAGGGCTGGCTGGGTATTCATATAGTTAGTCCTTTCAAGAATGCCTTTCTTTCTAAATCTGGGATCAACAGTGTCCATTCACTGTGTCTTTGATCTTTCTATATGTTTTGCAGACTCATTTGGCAATCCAGTTTCTCTCATGGAAAACTGGACATTTGCTCTTTGACTATAACCACTTTTAAACCGAATATGAGCTTTCTTTACCAAATTTCATCTCAGGAGAACAAATCTTCTAGAAGATCTTTGAAACAATCGGATTCTATGTTTTGCTTCTTCTTAACTATTTTTTTTTAATAATTTTATTTATTTATTTTTTTCCCCCAAAGCCCCAGTAGATAGTTGTATGTCATGGCTGCACATCCTTCTAGTTGTTGTATGTGGGACACAGCCTCAGCATGGCCAGAGAAGCGGTGCGTTGGTGCGCGCCCAGGATCCGAACCCAGGCCGCCAGTAGCGGAGTGCGCGCACTTAACCGCTAAGCCACGGGGCCAGCCTTTCTTAACTATTTTTGAAGAGTTATTTGTGTTATCAGAATAAAGGTATCATATTTATTTAGTTTATTGAGGAAGTTGTCATTTCTGAGGTCATTAGTCTAAAATCAGGGAAAGGATTATTAGCACTCTTTAAAGTCTTCTAAATTATGAATAATTTTTTTAGTCGTTTTCTACTGGTATACATCATTCAATTTGTCTTATGGATCACTAGTCTGATTATTAAATTTTTTTTTTTGTGAGGAAGATCAGCCCTGAGCTAACATCTGTGCCAATCCTCCCCTTTTTGCTGGGAAAGACTGGTCCCTGAGCTAACATCCGTGCCCATCTTCCTCCACTTTATGTGGGACACCGCCACAGCGTGGCCTGACAAGCGGTGCATCAGTGTGCGCCGGGGATCTGAACCTGGGCCGCCAGCAGCAGAGCGAGCGCACTTAACCACTATGCCACGGGGCCGGCCCTATTAAATATGTTTTATGGTGGTAAAATATACATAACATAAAATTTACCATTTTCACCATTTTGAAGGGTACAATTCAGTGGCATTAACCACAGTCACATTGTTGCACCACTATCATCCCTGTCTATCTCCAGGACTCTTTCATCCTCCCAAACTGAAAGTCTATACTCATCAAATAGTAACTCCTCATTCCCTTCTCCCTCCAGCGCCTGGCAACCATCATTCTACTTTCTGTCTCTATGAATTTGACTTAACTAGTTTGTTTTTGTAGTGTTTACCCTAAAAAGCATTTATCCTTCAAGGCCCGAGTGGGCGTGGGGCCTGGGGGAAGGAAGACTTGATTTACAGATATCAGATTTAATTTACTGCCTAAGGAATTAATAAGTAATCTTTACCCGAGTTGTGTATTTTGATTACTTTTCATCTGCAGGATTTGAACACTGGGAATATATGAATATAACTTGTCTTTAAAATAGAGTGCTGCATCTTTGAAGAAAAAAATAAAGTTTTGAACTTCGAGTTATGGGTTTTACTGATGTTCATCTCTCTCAAATATATATACTTTTTCAATTTGACTTTTTCTCAGATCAGTTTACTTCCCATCTTGAATGTTTAGTCTATGGCTACTAGAATTCTATGGGAATAATTCCTTGTTTTCTTAGATAGCTGATGTCTTGGTTTTTGGCATAGATGAATCTCACATGCCACAAGGTTGTTTTGAAATTAGTTTGATAAGAGTGAGATGTTCGTAAATTATACTATTTGGGTTGTGGATACTTTGCCTGGTAACTAAATTATTGGTTCTCCTAGAATGGGGGCAAATGATCTTCTTTCTCATTGTAAGGAAGTGGGAGTTTTCCTGAATAGTACTGATTAGGGAATATACAACAATTTTCTGGGATTTGGCATGGGAAAGCGTGGTTTGAGTTGTAAGCAGGTTAGGTTGTCTTCCCAGGAATGCTGTAAGCCTCTCCAAGGGCAGGAGTATAGCTGCATTCATTCATTCATTTTATAAACAATTGAGTGATATGTTGCGTATAAATAGAATTTCATTCCAGTAGTTAAGATCCTACGATTTTGCTAAACAGCGGCAAGATGTTAGCCTTAGATAGTCAGAATTAAAGGTAAATAGAGACCATGTTTTTGCGAGAAGCACTTTTACCCTTTTCTCCTCCTCACACCTAGTAAACCAGGAGAACAAATGAAAAATGAGGTGAGGAACGTTTTAGGATTAATTAGTTCTGCCTTGCAACTTTTATGCACCAGCTTTGAAAGCTTTTTAGCTAATGCCCTTTCTGCCACAGTTTTAGGTGATAAACATAGATGAACAGGTATATAAATAATTTGTTTTTTCATAGTCTAATTCTGTTTTAGAATCTCGATACACAGCAGCAATAATCATGAATGAATTTCTGTAACGTTTCTTTCTTTTTTTTTTTTTTGTGAGGAAGATCAGCTCTGAGCTAACATCCATGCTAATCCTCCCCTTTTTTTTGCTGAGGAAGACCAGCTCTGAGCTAACATCTGTTGTCAATCCTCCTCCTTTTTTTTTTTTCCTCAAAGCCTCAGTAGATAGTTGCATGTCATAGTTGCACATCCTTCTAGTTGCTGTATGTGGGACGCGGCCTCAGCATGGCCGGAGAAGCGATGCGTCAGTGCGCGCCCAGGATCCGAACCCCGGGCCGCCAGTAGCGGAGCGCGAGCACTTAACCGCTAAGCCCCGGGGCCGGCCCTCTGTAACATTTCTGAAGTGAAGGTGGTTTTGTTGTTACAAAATGTCATGGGTAGTTAAGTGGGTTTTTACTTCCTCCCGGATTCTTCTCTATTACAATTTTTTGTTTATCAACAAGTACTGACACAAAGGCAATAAAACTTATGTCCCTTGCCTCTGGGGAATAACCCAGCTGATGGAGGCTCTTAGACTTGCACTGAAAGAGTGAGCATACAGGGCTGTGGGAGCAGCTCTGCCCAGCAGTTTAAAGTTTCATAAAGGTGAACCATGAGCTGGACCTTGGAGAATAAGTGGAAAGATTTATTGCCATGTGTCTGATACTGATTTGCATTGTATAAGTGTGACTTTATCTTATTTTAATTTCTTTGCCAATCTTTCAGAAAAATTGTCTTTTTGCATTTTTTGATACCAGTGAGGTGGAATATCCTTTCATATATTTACTGGCTGCTCTTTGCTTTGGAGGGTTGCCAGATAGTGTGCTTTCCCCATTTCTCTCATTAATCGTCAAGACTGCTTTATGTTAATGTTGGCTTCTAGGGGACAGGATGTTTGTTGGAATTGCGTTAAAGGTATGGATTGATTTACGGGAAATTAACCTTCTTGTGATATTCTATCTTCCTAATCTAAGAGCATGCTATATCTTTTCATTTATTCAGTTCTTATTTTATATCTCTCTCAGTAAAGTTATATAGCTTTATTTATAGGTAATCTGTGTTTCTTGAGTTCATTAAGTTTTTGTTGCTTTTATAAATGGAGCCCTTTGTTCCATTATATTTCGGAAGTAGTTATTCCGGAAAGTAGTTATTGCTGCTGTGGAAGAAAGCTATATATTTTTGTGTATTACCTTATTTCTGGAAATCCTGTTGTTTTTAATACTTTCTCATTGGATTTGCTTTGTTTATCTGGATAGACAGTAATCTACAAATAAATATATATGGCTCTTTTGGTCTTTATTATATTCACTAGGATTTTCAAAACAATTTTGAAATTGTTTTAGAGTTATGGTGGTATTCATGGTCATTCTTGTTAAAGGCATACAAGAATTCAGTGATAACATTTTGGCAAACACAAAAAAGCCGAGCTCAGCACTTGAATGGAACTGATGACAGACAAAAATGCATTTCAGGAAATGTATGACTTGACCATGACTTGTGTGTGAGGGAACTGTTACTTTATGGCTGGAAATCATGTGATATGTGCATCTGTGTGCAGACATCTATTCTTATTATTTTATCATTATTTTGACAATTGGTCAAGAAATATTGTACATATATAGTACAAATTTTAGACCAAGTGAAGTCTGTGTGCTCAGCCCTATTACAGTTAATGACCTTGATTTGTTTATCATTTTAAAATTGCAAAAAGCTCTCCTTATTTCCCAATCCCACTCCCAGAGGGGAAATCACTGTTAAGTTTGTTTTCTGGCCTTGCAGTCTTTTCTGTATGTATTTAATCACTCTACGTGCATGTGTGTGTGTATGTGTGTGTGTGTGTGTGTGTGTGTATGTTTATGTACTCTTTTACAAAAGTGAGATAATTTAAAGCAGAAAGTATAGTAACTTTAAAAAAACTTAGCAATAAAATATATTGTACATTTCTTTTTTATGCAATTGATGATTTTAAATATCTTGGCTTCATGTTCTGCACTATATTATTTTGGTGGTGACATTTCATAGCTTTCTATGTTTGGAGCATATGAGAAATAAACAAGTGGAGGTATATCACAGTAAATGACTTATTTGAAAATAAGATATATTGTTTAGGTTTCATATATATATAAAGCAATTATTCTAGGAGCAAGTTAGCTAAAAACTGTCTTAAAATCACACGTGGAATTTATATTTCCCTAAAAGAATTTCACCAATTAAAAGAAATTTAAATATAACAGATATTTTATATGTAAAATCACACTATTAACTGAGTCTTGAATACACTCCAGTTTTAAAAATCTGATTAGGAAAAATAACTCTAGATTTTGCAGCAGGGAACTTGTGTAAGTCTGATTCATATTGTCACAGCCCTTTGCCCTACTCCTTATCTTTTGAAAATATTTAACTGTGTTCAAGATGTGGGTGCAATGATATAATTATTGTTCTCTGGGTCATATTGTTCTTATGTTCACAATTTGTTTTTGGTATTTCATCAAATGTTTTGAATACTTTTGGTTAAGTACTATAGTAGGTCCTGGGAATGCCAAGCGAAATAAAAGGAAAAAAAAAGAGTGGTTCTTTTTACAGATTTTATAGGTTACAGACTAGTAGGGGCCCCAGAGAAGCAAATTTCAAGTGCAATAAAATATTGCTTATTTACAGAATTCTCCAGAAGAGAAATTGGTAATTTTGGGTGGCTTAAGATGAAGACGCAGGCAAGTCTTAATGGGGAGGGGGAACAGGGAAGAGGAGTATTCTTTGGGTTGAGTTTTTCCCCAGTGGGTGGGTAGTAGAGAGAGTCTCATAGTGCTGAGGGCATAAAGGCCAAAAGGATAGACCCCTTTCTGGTCTTAGAAACTGTAGGCAGTTGAGTGTGTTGACTGAGGAAATATTAAGCAATGGAGAAATTCCTCTAGCACAGCAATGTGGAGTAATGATGGTAGAACAACTATTTTATGTTAGAAAAGAGCAAAGGGTTAAAAGAATATCCTGGAGAGCGTGGTGGAGTATGTATTAGAGTCTCCCATGATACCTTTTCCATCAAAATTTTGCATAGGCCTAAATGGAAAATACAGTGACACTTATCAAAACTTACTTGATAAGATTTCACTCCCTGATCAACTTTGCTGGATTGCCCACCTCTTTGTGCACACCATCTTCAGCCAAATCTCTTATTATATATTCATGTGCCCACAAATAATCAACTGTAATTGTATCACTACTGTATACCATAGATTTTAACATCTACATTTTAACTTCTCTGAGAGTGGCGTATGTCTACTCGTCAGTACTAAGTAGAGTTTTCCTGGCCGTATTTTCTTCTTAGGATAGCATAACGTTGACTCTGTTTACAGTCAATGATATCTTGCACTTGAAATATGGTGTTAACATTTTGCTGTTCTGGCATTTTAAGAAATCATATGCATATATATTTTCTACTTTTAAAAGTTGTAATTATTTTCAATGATGATGACTATCCATGACGTTGTGTCATTGAGCATTCTGATCAGTAGCCTTAATGTTGATTACTGGGTATGGGATTGCATTTCACCTTTAGGGGTCTGAAATGATCCACAATTGTTGCCTTCTAGTTGTCTTTTTCTTTTTCATAACTTTTTTTGCACCTGAAGATGCCAGGGTCACTTGTCATTTGTCAATTCCAATTCTTGGCATCTGAATATTCAGGTTCAATTTTAAGATCAGCAAAGACAATTGGAGATGGGATGAGGCAAGAGGGTGGAAAGTCTGTCTTTAGGATATGTACAGTCACCCAACAGGTTATAGGATAACGTGTTAAACTCATGATTTGTATAAGAAACAATAGGGGTAAGTAAATGGCAAGGACAGATGTGTGAGTGTCCCCTATTATGAGAGGGGTTCATTGCCTGAGAAGTAAATGTACACTCATTTGAACTCTTCTTAAATAAAAAATGTAATAGTAAAATGAAACCAGTCCTTTAGTGCCTCTTATACTAATTATCTTAGTCAATATGCATTCTCTTCTTTAGGACTTATTAGAACTCTGTATTTTTATGATAATCTGTTGTTCAACCTCTTGACTGGTAATAGGTAGGAATTCCTAATAGTATATGTTATATGAATATGTGGGATATCATCATTTAAATTCAGGAGTGACTATGATGGAATTAGAGGATGTGATGATGAAGAGTCTAATTGTTGACACATTTTCTTGGATTGGGAGATAAGGTTTAAACAGAGATCTAGAGGAATATGTAGAAATGGTTAAACTGGACCGGATAAGAGAAGACTCTGTTTGGAGCGCATTTCTTCAACATGTGTAGGTTGGAGGTCTCAGATGTCAGATGGAGTATGTATTGAGACTATGTAGACTTACTGAACAAGAAGGTAGACACAAAACCCTCTGGGTGTCAGAAGCTTTAGCTTCAGGAGAAATGGGGAGTCATCTACTCTAGATGGTAAAGAGTTGGAAAAGGCTCATGGGCCTGGCATGCTAATAAGGTCAAATTAGAGAAAATTTCAAAAGGCTGTTTACAAAAATCTTTCTCATTGAACAATGTCCTCTCTGTATGTATAAGAAAGTTGGTTTCTCATTTGCATAATAAAGTGGAGAGCTAATAGTTGGAACTTGTCTAATTCAAAATTAGTACTTAAATTTCTAAGAGAAAAATATCTAAATCAAAGTTGTATATTGCCAAAAACTATAGGAAAAATTGAAATATAATTTCTTGATTTCGAGATGAAAAGAGCTTGAAATACGTGAAGTACTTTAAAACTGTAGAATATATAGCTTGAAATGATGAAATATTAATAAGCTGTAGCACGAGGGACTTAGGTGAGAAGTAAATAAGTATTTCCTGAAATACTGAACACTATAAATGAATGACAATGGAGTTAGGCATTTAAAAATGCCTTCTCGGCAAAATTACAAGATGCCATTAAGTTTTTCTTTGATTTGGGATGTCTTTAAGGCATGGTCATCTTGAATTAGAGAGAGGTGTTTTGAATGACTTCTCTGTTCCTTCTGGCCCTAGGATTTAATTTTCTTTTGAAAGACAATTTGCTAATTTGATTCAAGTGGTGAAATTCTAGAAAAGTTAGCCAGATGAGGCTGTGGTTGAAATAACGTAGTGAGGATTTGGCCCACCACAGTTATTTTAATGGATGGCCAACTCTTTCTTCATTCCATTTGCTCTGTAGTATCCATAATCTCTTTTTCTGAATCATGTCCTCATGTGGGTAATAGACTGTAAATCATTTACTTTTATATTTATGTGCTATGACTGAATAGAAAACTGCCCAGTACTCTTGCAGTGACAGGAAGAAGTTAAGACCTGGTTCTCTGAAGTTGTCACTACTCAGGTGACCACTAGCATGATCTTGGCCCAAATCAATAGCCATGCTTATTTTTTAGTGCAAAGGAAGGAACTTCTCTTTTGTTTGACTTTTAAAAAAAAATACTATTTTAGCTTTTCAAGCACAATCTTGACTTTGATAAGTAGCTTGTAACCTGTTCCAAGTATATGTGAAGTAATTGAATTTTCTCCAGTGCTCCATGCCTAAGAAGTAGAAAAGATTTTTAACTGGTGATATATTATTGAGAGAAGGATTTCCATAGTTAGGGGATGTAGAGAGCAACGTGATTCCTAACTCCCAGTAGGTACCTCACAGTGTCATCAGGGATGACAAAATCAGAAAATTGTGGAACTTGAGGGTATCCCTTTAGGCGTCTCTTAAATTAAATTGTTCTGGGTTTGAGGTCCTTCAGATTCTTGAGGAAAATAGGAAAATATTGGCTCCTATGATACCAGTTGGGGAATTAAATCAAGAATTGGCCAAGAATCTTAATGGGAGATTTAATAACTCTTAGCTGTCTGACTGAAATATGTAGGTTCATCATTAGGAAAAGTGTATTAATATTCCGGTTCCCAAAAGCTACTCTTGAGAATTCATCAAGGAAAGCTCGGCTTTGGTAGGATGAAAGGCAGTAGTTTGCTCATTCTCATTCTCTTTCTTCTTATTTCAGGTTCTTAAATCAAAGTAAATTTTTTACCAGTAATACTTATTTTTCATGGCTTCACTTTAGGAATGTCTTTTAAATACCTCCTATGAAGCTCACCCTGACCTTTTCATTTTTTTGTGCTGCCACCACACCTCACCGGTACTTCTGCCATGCAATTATTACATTATAATAGTTTGTTTACAGGTTTGCCTTTCGTTCTGCTTTGAATAGGGTCCTTCTGCTCTAGGTGTCTTATTTTTATAGCACCTAGCTCTTGACAGGTGGTCAGTAGAGAACTAATTGAACATCTCCTGTGTACCCATCATTACACGAGGCACTCTGAGATCTTAAAATAAATGAGTTCTTAGTGGATGGCCCTTTTTTGGTTCCAAAAGAGTACAAAGGCTTGTGCAGTGAGTCATTTCATGAGTGCTCTGTGAATTAATTGGTTATCTTCCTGATTCCATTGGGGTGTACAGAAACATATTTGTGTCTTAAAGAGCAAAATTGCTCTGAAGTGCTCAGCCCGGAAGAGTGAGGCTGTCTCTCCAGCATATGGAGGAAAAGGAATCCTGACCCTTTTTGCCGAGGCAGCTTTGAAATAGGCCGGCTCTGGGCTGGCTCCATCTGAAACTGTCAATCCACCATTGCTGAGTTTCCATATGGAAATTTGTCTTTGCTGAGCTCAGCCTACAGATTACTCAAGTGGATCTGTTTGCATGAAGGGAAACTTCCAGAACTAGAAGCCTTCGTATGAAAGGCAAGGAGCCAGGAGTGAAAGCAGTGGAGGAGCTATTTCACATGCTTATTTATTTGTAAGCCCCCCTCCCTTTGAAGAAGTAGCAAGGATTGAAGTGGAAAGGCCCCAGGTATGCCCCAATAGGTTTGTGTCCCATAGTTTGGTTCTCAAGGAGAGCATCAGTTCTTCCTGCTAATTTTCGATTTTATTTTAGTTCTCATGTTTTACCTCTACATTTTGCTTACTTTGTTGCCTTAAACCTGCTTTCCAAAGATCAAGTCAGTGGGAGAAAGGATATGGGGTTTGGCAAAGGAAGGCAGCAGATAAAATACCTTTTGTATTTGTAGAAAGGACTGTACCTTGTTCTAGGCTGTGATATTTTCATGTTTTATGTTGTAAGGACACCAGAAGCTTGACTCATCACCGTGGAAACGCTGTGTTGCGATGGCTCAGCGCATGGCCTTTAGATAATTTCTGCTCATACTTGTGCATAATTCTTCCTGTTGTATTATATATATTGCAGCATTGTTATGAGTTATGGAAATTGAACCATTGTGGTGCATTATTTCCCTGAAAAATATTTTACCGTCCTTATTCAAATTTGGTTATATCCACAAATGAATGTTGTTACCTGTGTGACATTTCAAATGTTGATTTCTGTACCTTTTATTTCTAGAATACTTTTACTTTTTAAAAGAATGTTATTCACAGCATCCCAAGAAAGAGAGCTAGGACAGATACTACCACCCATGTCTGATTAAGAAAACTGAGTTACAGGGAAATTGCAACTTACCTGACATATATGTCATAGCTCCCAGTTGGTGGCCACCCAGAACTCTGACCCAAGGTGCCTTACTTCTCTAGGCTTTATTCTTTTCTCCTCTCTGAACTGCTTGCTTTGAGTCAAATAGGTTAGCTCTTCCCAAGGGAAGGTCTCGGCTTAGAACTGGGCACTAATTTGGAAAACTTCTGTTTTTTTTTTTTTTTCAGGATTTGTCTGGAATAGGGACAGGGAATCACTTGTTTTCCTTCTTGTAAAAAAAAAAAAAAAGCTTTAGGAAAAAAGAAAAATAGTTTGCTCTAGATGTAAAGAGAGGCTAATAGTAGTAACAACATAAAAAGCAAATTAAGTAGAGAAATAGTTCTAGTGCTTAAAAGGCACCCTTCACAGTAATTGCCGTGGGGCACAAGTACAAAGTTAAAAACTTTTGTAAGAAACCTAAAAGCGTAAAAAGAGCCAGCAAGGCTCCTCCCTACCCCCCCCCCAAAAAAAAAACCAGCCAGCAGCATTATGTCATATTAGACCATTAAATTTATGAAGGAAACCATTTTAAGCAGTTCCTTCCAAATTATCCATCCCCCTCAGTAATTAAAGAGATCCGTCATGTTAGGAATGACATGAGGGAATGAATTCAGGCCCTGCCAGATGAGGGCAGGCCAGGATCTCTTTAATTGAGAGCCTTCAAATCCAAACTGTCATCGAGTCCTGTCAATCTCTTTCTTCATGGTCTCTCAAGTACGTTCCCACAGCTGCTCTTCTACTCTGAGCCGCTATGGAAAATTCTGTTTTGAGTTCCTAGAGATGGAACTTCACCTCTGCTGGAGCCAGCCCCTCCTCCCTCTCTCCTCCTGTCTCTCCTCTCCTCCCTCCAGGTGCTTTCACAGACGTGGCCTCATTTCTAAATACAACTAGACTGTGAAGTAAGTGGTATTCCCCTGTTACACAGGAGGAGAGCTGAGAGGTTAAAATGACTTGCCCCAGGTCATAGCTATTAAGTGGTGGATTTAGAATTTGAAAGCAGGTCAGTTTATTCTCAGTCCTATGCTCTTTTCACCTAGCCATAGCTGTATCTTCCATCTTAACTGCAGGGATAGTTTGCAGAGGAAGAGAAGATGTTTGAGGTAATCATTGAGCTAGACTTCAGGGCTTTATAAGACCGTGATTAATAGTTCGAGTTGTCCCTCAACAGAGTACAGTGTCCCCTTCTGCAGTTCACCAGCCATAATTCTGGGTTACGTTGCTGGCGTGCTTTCAAGAGGCACGTTTGTCAGTCAGTCAGTATGTGGTTATGGAGCACCTAGTCTGTGCCCGGTATGGTGCCAGGAGCTGGGGTACAGTACCGAACAAGACAGAACAGCTCTGTTTTCACAAAACTTACAACCTCTCTCCTCTGTTCACCTCTTCAGTGAGAGCCAGCAATGTTTATAGAGCACTGTAAACATCACAGAGTATGTCATGTTAACTTCATGCATGTATCAGAGAGGAGCCGGCAGAGGTAGAGGAACGAGATGCTACTCCCTAGTGTGGCTGCTACAGGTATAATGGGAATCTGAGATTACCGATGAGTTGGTTGCTAAGGACCCACTCATCCCTCATCATGCTGGAACGGCGACTACCCTCAGCTCCAGGGCGGGGCTTAGGGGATCCTGTATTTGAACAAGGCTATGTTTTTCTTGATCCAGCCCTGATGATGATTGTACTTCCTGCTTTGGTAGTTGTAAATAGGGATGAAGTTGGCAAAGGCTGGAACTTCCTCTGCAACCCAATTTAAAAAAGCCCCTAAATACTTAAATGGTTTACTGGTTAGTAATCTATGAAACACATAGTGATAGAAAATATTCCTTTCCCTTTAGGATTTTCTTTGTTGCTTTTATATAGCAGTGATTGCTCGTTCCATTTTAGGGTAAAGGTGAGCTTGCAAACACAACTCATTCCATTAGGATTAGTTACTCTCAGTGTCTCTTTGGAATAGAACTGTATAGCCTAGAAGGACGCTAGCTTCACCCCTCATGTTATAGAAGAAACTGAGTCCCAGGGAGAAGTTATATGACTTTACGTGGGCCTGGACCAGGCCTCCTGGGCAGATAGGTGAGGAGGGCATTACTGAGGGTTTTTTCTGTCTGGTTTTATCATTCTTCTGGTCAACAGAAAAATATACTCACATAAAGGCTATAGGTTGATGGTCAGAGTTTGTTTTCATTTTTTGGAGTCTACTTGCAAAGATTTTTAATTGGAGATGTGAGTGAGACTGCATCAGGGTTTGCTAGCCAAATGCCATTGTAAACCAGAACCTCTGTTTCATTCTCTAAAATACTACTTAAAAAAAACAAAGAGCGTAAGCAACTTGTTGAGTTTATTGCCTTAAAAAGAGAAAAAACAAAGCCTTGAAGTTTCCTATCATGACTGATGGAACAAACCTTGAAGTCAACACATTAGACTTTTTCATTTTTGTTCCAGTTTTCTCCTGGCAAATAGAAGAATTTAATAAGAAAGGAACTCATGGTTCCAAAACAAATAGGGTCTAAGTCCAAGACATCTAAAGCTTGTGTGGAATCCCTCCGGCATTTATCCCACTGGGCCCCAGGGAAGGGAGGAGACAAAAGTCCATATCCCTGTCCTAGTCAGAGTTGGTTCAATTAAAGGTGAAACTGTCTGTCAAACTATTTATAGCATGTTTATAGTATGATGGAAAAAACAAAAGACGGTAGGTTTTAAAGCCTGGCCTTTATTCACAGATAGTAAAGACTGTTTTGTTTTAAAGGCTAGATTCCTTATAATACTTTACAGTAATTGGCATAAATTTAAAATATGGCATTTTAGCCAATTGATTTTTATCATATTCATTATTAACAATGCGTGTTTAATGTTGAGAAATCAATGAAATGTCAGTCTTCAGGATGAAGACACCATTTATTTTTAGATGGGTATAGAGGGGCTTCAAGGTCAGATATTGTCTTAGAATGTAAAATGTTTTCCATTTTCAATGCTTAGAAGATTGGGCTTCTTTGGTGTTTCCAAGGAATTTTAACCAGGTATGGTATGATTAATAGAGCTTTCAGTATAATTCTGTAAACTTTTGTTTAATTTTTGGTTTATAATTATATATTACCATTTACTCTAACATCTATTCCTCCATGATTTTTGAATTAAGGTGCCATTACTTTTTTTGTCTTAAGGGTATAAATTCTTTGGATTGTTTTTTTTTGTACTATTTCACAGGTGATTGCTATAACTTATGTTTGCATAATATAATAAAGAAAGAAGGTGTGGGTGAGACGTGCTAAAGTCTGAGGAACCTTTGCTAGATGACATATTTGACTCTGAGATATATTCATCAAAGTAGAAGTGCTGTTTAGGTCAAGTACTCTGTTTAAAAGTATTTCTCCGATTTGAGTTTCTCTAGCTTGTTTAGAAGACAAACCCACTGACTTGTCTCTTCAGTACTTGTAGAGAAGATGGCACAAAATCAAAAGAGTGTGTACGTTGCTCAAATATTAGTTTCCCCCCCCATTTTGTTAGCCTTATTTACCCTAAGGCACTTTACCCAGAATATCTTCACCAAATAGAAGTGTTAATGTTGGGACAGTCATTTCCTAACTGTTTTTGGATCAAATAAATTTGGAACAATTTGGAAAATTTTTAGGTAGCATTCTCATATTTGACATTTAGGAAAATATGCGTTAGTGAAATGTGTAGTTTGCTCTAGTAGGAGAGTTGTGTCGCTGACTGAAATAACACCCTGACTGATGGCTTTACTGACATACTACCTTCCACCCATCAAAATATGATATCTGTATTTTGGAGGAGGACTCTACTTTGGTGAGTCAGTAGCTCTTGTATTTACAGTATGCCAAATTCCTGGAAAAGGTAGGTAATGTAAATCAAAATAATGAAAGTCAAATGTGATTTTTCCGTAAAACCAAAGTGAAAATGGGGGCTTCCATTCCCGACCCAAGGACCTTGGGCCAGTTTTCCTTTTTTTAAACAAATGAGCCAAGTATCATATTTAATCAGCTGTAAATGCTGTATTTCTGATCCTGTTGGATTGTCTTTAATATATGCATGACTCATTTCAATATAGCAGCCTAATAGTAGCAAGTCGTATGAAACTGTTTAATATATGTTAACACATTCTTACATATATCTTAACTGTGGATGATTTGTGCTTATTTTTAATGCAGCAGATCAGAATTTTAAATCATACTGTCAAGTTAATAAAACGCAGAATGGCTTCTAAGAGGGGAGATTTGATGGATATCTTTGTGAAAATTTGTTAAGACTTAGGAGTATGTGATATGCCTTTTTTAGGTAAATTATTGAGGGATATCTGTTTAGCTGCCCTCTTTCACATTATAAAAATTTACTGTAGAAAGCATAGCCATTAACAACCAAGTGGTTGGCATTTCTGCTGTGTTTGAATTTCTGCTTTCTAGACTGCCTTCCCATCAGCACAAATAACTTCACCTTGAGCCTTAAGGTTGTATAAATCAGGGGCCGGCCCGGTGGCGCAAGCGGTTAAGTGCGCGCGCTCCGCTGCGGCGGCCCGGGGTTCGCTGGTTCGGATCCCCGGCGCGCACCGACGCACTGCTTGGTAAGCCATGCTGTGGCGGCGTCCCATATAAAGTGGAGGAAGATAGGCACAGATGTTAGCCCAGGGCCGTCTTCCTCAGCAAAAAAAAAAAGAGGAGAATTGGCGGATGTTAGCTCAGGGCTGATCTCCTCACAAAAAAAAAAAAAAAAAAAAAAAAAAAAAAGGTTGTATAAATCATACCGACCTTTAAAATGCATGAATCAACTGTTAAGGCAATGGATTTTTCCTTCTTTCTTTTCCTTTTCTCTTGCCATTTCTTCATAATGTCAAGTAGCCTCAAAGCTTTGGCTTGATGAGTGGCCATTATAATAGGCTCATAGTCCTTTGGTGAATTCATAGACTCAAGTTATCCTAGTTCAGTCACGAATCTTAGATAGTGACTTATGACCATAAATCTTCCATTGGTTAGAACACTGTTCCTTGCACCCAACAACCATTTAAAAATATTCCACAAGTCCTGATGGGATTTGGAATAGAAATGTTTAGAACATATTCTTTCAATTGAGTATGTTTATTTAAAGTGCTTTCCATGGATGTTGCCTTCAGAATCAGTTTACAAGCTGTGGGAGAAAATTACTCTGATTAAATTATAGTCATAGGACACTTCTTTGGTCTACTTTTTTTCCTTCTTTGGTTAAACTGCTTGTAGGGCTCTATCTTCTTGAGCTAACAGCTAGATCAGAGGGGGCTGTGTATGTATGATGAAATCAAATCAAGATGGGATAGAAGCGAGGATGTAGAGCTCAAAGTCTCTGCTAAATGAAGGCAGAGGCTTTTGGAGGTAGACTGAGGCTTGTATTGTATGGGCGAAGGGATTCATGTACAGGAGCAGACTGACAAGATAGGGTAGGTCCATTTATAAGCAATAACTTGAAAGTAATTGGCTTGGCATAATGAATATTAATTGTGGGTCAGATAGTCATTGAAAATGAAAGTACTCACAGCTGCATTTGGACATTAGTGTCTACTGAAACCTAATTTTCAAGATGTTCTAGTCCTCTAAATTTAGCTAGCATTTAGATTATAACAGATGCAAACCCTTTACCACCACTCCAAACCCCCTCCTCCAGTTTACTCAACTCATTTATTTAAGTAGGTTATTATAAAAGTTTCTGTGTGGTCTTAGGCTGAAGTTACTGAAGAATCTTGTGTTTCAAATCAGTCCAATAATTAAAGAGTTATAGAAATAATGTCAAGGTCCTCAGAAATGATATATTGCAAGTTTAGGAGCCAAGAGACAGAAAAAGATACTCCCAGCCGACACTTGCAAATCAGAAGCAGCTGCAGCAAGGTCAGAGTCCCCGTGTGTCAAGGGGCTGGTTATTTTATCATCCGTTAAAGGAGTCGACTTCATTCCATGTCTCTAGGCATTTGACACTTCTATTGGGCATTATCTCTAGCCTTCGAGGAACAGACATCAAGCAAGAGTGTGGTACAATAAATTCTATTTGTGCAGTGACTAGAAAGTACAGTAGTAATTTGCAAATTGCGCAATAATTATTTATGTATTGTGCTTCCTTGTTGTGTGTGGGCCAGGCTTTGAGTCCATTACTGTTGAACAGCCTACAGCTACTCTGCTCCTTGAGTTTATTAGTGCAGTTGGGTTTTTTGTTGTCTTTTGCTTTTTTATTTAGGATTATGGTTTTCGTAGCAGTGACATTATGGGATTACTCTGTTCTTGATGTTTCTTATGGGAAAAGGTTGCATATTATCTGGTGGATTAAGCTTGAATTTTGGACCCAGTCCTACTCGTTACCAACCAATGAAAAGCAACTTTTGTTTAGCCTCTGAGGTTTAGCAAGTTCCTTCTATGACCATGTCCGTGTTTTCTTGGCAGAGACTACTTGATCAGTTAACAGATATACCTTTTATTCTTTTATTTTATTATCACATTAAGAATCATAAGCTTACTCTTGAACATTTTGTTTTGTTGCTCTGTTTTTTTTAATTACAGTTGGTGAAACAATGTTATAACAATTTGTGTATTATTAAAATGGTGTTAGAAAAGGAAATTTTAGGGGATGATTGTACACAATCCTTTGGTCTTTTCAAAAATGACGATGTTTTAGAAAGTGATGTAATTTATGGGATAAATGAAATAACTTTACCCAATTGGTGGAGGAAAAAACAGCTGTGTAACTGAAGCAATGAGAAAAAGTGATTCATAGATAAAAAGAGCATCTCCTCTTAGATTAGGGTGAGTGTGCGAGAGAATCTCGAGGGCAGTGGCTTGCACACTTGAGCAGGCATCAGAATCTCCTGAAAGGCTTGGGACAACAGATTGCTGGGGTGTACCCCAGAGTTTCTGAATCAGGAGGTCTAGGGGAAGGACTGAGAATTGTCATGTCGCACAAGTTTCCCAGGTGGTACTGATATTGCTAATCCAGAGAGCACTGCTCTGGTGTAATTAAACTCATGGAGTCTTAGCTAAGACTTTTTTTTTCCTTTGGTGAGGAAGATTAGCCTTGAGCTAACATCTGTTGCCAATCTTCCCCTTTTGGTGAGGAAGATTGGCCCTGGGATACCATCCGTGATTGTCTTCCTCTACTTTATATGTGAGGTGCCTGCCACAGCGTGGCTTGATAAGCAGTGTATAGGTCCAAATCTGCGAACCGTGGGTTGCCTAAGCGCAGTGCGTAAACTTAACTGCTACCCACTGCGCGGGCCCCAGAATTTTTTTTTTTTAAGTATGTATAGTGTTCGTGACACTGCAGAAAATGGAAAGAATTGCAGTTGAAGTTTGTTAGTGAGGGTGACTGACTCTTGATTGACTAGGAGAGGATTGAATTGTAATTAAATTGCTGAACTAATATGATTAAAGAAACGATATGGTTTAGATACTTCTAAATTTGGTTTACTTGGTATTTGTATTACAGCTGATAGCTTTTTTTTTTAACAAGAACTGCTGCATTAAAAACATGCATGTGCTTACATATATGGTTGGCTTAAATCCATCCTGAAGTATGTTCTATCCAGAATGTTCAACTATTACTACTAGAGACTTGGCACATTTATTCATTTAATGCTGCAACCTTGGGATTGACGGTGGTGGGAGGGATGGGGCTGTGGGGAGAGGTTAGTTGAAATTCTTATTTGGGATCTAAAATGCCTGGATAGAGAAAACCTAACTACAATTTCTTGAGAAGTCCCTATTTTATTCGTGTTTGCATTCTTAGTCCTGGTGGGTAATAAGTGTGCAATGCTTGTGAAAGCAGTAAATGAGTGGCCAGCAACACACTTGTTAGAAATAATTAGGTGGTGATGGTGATGGTGGGAACCGTCCCAGAAGATTAACTCACCCCACGAAATCCATTGGTGACCTGAAAAATTTGCATATTAGCTTATTAAAATAGTTTCTGTTGGGGCCGGGCTGGTGGCGTAGTGGTTGGGTTCGCATGCTCTGCTTAGGCGGCCTGGGGTTCGCTGGTTCGGATCCTGGGCGTGGACTTATGCGCTGCTCATGAAGCCGTGCTGTGGTGGCATCCCATATACAAAATAGAGGAAGATGGGCACAGATGTTAGCTGAGGGCTAATCTTCCTCAGCAAAAAGAGGGAGATTGGCAATGGATGTTAGCTCAGGGTCAGTCTTCCTCATACACACATACACAAAAGTTTCTGTTATCTCAATAAATTTAAGGCAAAGAAAAATCCTAATAGACTTATAATTTTGGTGTTTTTAATATCAAAACAAATGTCTAGAAACATATTTTTATAGCCATAATACATCATCTAAATGAAGCTAGGATTAAATCCATGGAGAGAACACAAAAGCATTTAACTAAAATATGATGTCCAAAGTGAACCGTATTTATAAAGGAATTAAGAAACTTCCAAATTTATATTGTTAATTTCATCTTTTTTTTTTGTGAGGAAGATCAGCCCTGAGCTAACATCCATGCCAATCCTCCTCTTTTTGCTGAGGAAGACTGGCCCTGGGCTAACATCTGTGCCCATCTTCCTCCACTTTATATGGGACGCCACCACAGCATGGCTTGACAAGCAGTGCATCGGTGCGCGCCGGGGATCTGAACTGGGGCAGCCAGCAGCGGAGTGCACGCACTTAATGGCTACGCCACTGGGCCGGCCCCTGTTAATTTCATCTTAATAGTTTAGCAGAATCATGTTATCCTAACCTTAATACTTTTTTAAGGTCTTCATTTTCCTTGCTATATTGGTGGTGGTGGGGCATAATATCTGCATCCTACTAGAGTCCTCTACCCATAAAATGGTGGGAGATGTTCTTAAGGGCGGAGACTATGTTTTAGTATCTCTAACACCTAACTCTTGGTTAGTCAGAAATTTTGGCTGATAGCACCTTCTCTTTGACCCCATTTAGTGGAAATATGCATAACTGTTGGCAAAATCATCATGTGTTAAGACTAATGTTTGGTAGGAATTTAGCATTTACAAAATAATTTTCTCATAGCATACCTAATATATTACATTGTATCTGCACAGTGATGCTTTTTATTATTTTATGGATAGAAGAATCTAAGGGAGAAAGGAGTTACATAACTTGCCTGAAGTTAGTTATTCCAGGTAAGAAGTGTTAGAGCCAGGCAGAGAACACAGATTTGCTGGCTCTACATCTGGTTTCTCTGTAAAATTCAACTAATTCAATACTAATATATTGTGGGGTTTTTTATAGGAAAAGGTATATAGTAGCAGGTACACACAGGTGGGAGGCCTTGATCTCACTTCTCTTTGACTTTCCAAATATTTCAAATTCCAGAAACCTTGCTCTTCTCTGACCTTCTCTTGAATGCATTCAGCATCATATTATTGTTTTAAACATTTTTCTTTTATTATACAAGTAGGAATTTTTGTTTTTGAAAAATGAGAAGATACAAATAAGCAAAAAGAAGAAAATAGTTTTCATTCAAGCATCCAGCACAGAGTGCTGGGCAGAGAAGCCATTAATAAATATCTATTGATTGAATGCCAGGAATTAGCTCTCTGACCTCTGGATAAATTGCTTAAGTTGTCATATTCCATCTGTAAAAAGGGGTGGCTGGCAGAGCCCTTGCACTACTTATTTCCTTATGTTATGGATTTATGTGACATCAGTGATCTTTCAGGGACTTGGTGAAAGGTGTTAAATAAATCATACCTTTATGATTATCTCTAAGGAAGAAATTATTTGAAATTTGCTGTCTTTAAATATCTTACTGCTGTTTGTCATAAGGACGAAAGAAAATGACTTATTTGCAATGTGTGATATGTGTTTATTTGAGGGGTAGGAGAGTGTGTGAAAGCAAATGCATTTATTTATAAATAAATCATCATTATAAAATATTAAAAAACTTCTTCCTGTGATATTTCAAATTCTATTGTTTAGTTTCCACCCTCCCTGACCCCACACTACAGTCAGATGGATTTAGAGTTTATCTACCAGCATTTCTTCATGACAATAGAGTAACAAGGAAAAGGAATTGTTAGAGTAGGAAAAGCTTATTTGATTTCTTGGAAGTCTTTCTGGTTGATTATATTCACTCCATGGGTGTGATATGGACATGTGTATATTAATTCACATGATTTACTTAGTTCATTAGGTGATCAGTGTCATGTCCAAAACTGTGACTATTTGAAACAGAAACTAAATTAGATAGTGGGTTTTAAACATAGGATATGACAGCACACAAGGAGAACAATTTTTATAAAACACAAATGTACCTGTTGTCCTATGATAAATTTAAATAATCCAGGTTTTTCTCCAGATGGGATTACAATGCTTCCAAAATATTTACTAGCATGATAAGCAACTTTTCTTTTTCCTGTTGTTTTAGCACTGTTTTATACTTCTCAAATTTTCTTATAGCTGAGTTTGTATTTCCATTCTGTAGGCTAGGTGATATGTACACAGAGAGAGACATATGTTCATCCATTTAGTTAAGTCCTCTGTTAGAATGGGTTGGGACTGGTGGCTGGACATTCAAGTCAACAAACAAGTACTCTGGAAGCATAAATTGCTGGCTTATTCTTTGTAAACTTTCTTTTTATATAAATGAATTGGGCTATAATAGAATTCCACAAAAAATTAACCGAAAAGCTCTTAGCAAAATTCATATTTCTATTAATATTTGGTATTTAAATTAATCTAGAATGAATTTTTAAAATATGATATAACAATAGGATTTTAATGTGTAATTTTGCACTTAAGGTCCAATAGTTTTATAATCGAAGTGGTTCCCTGTAAAGGTTATTTTGGGACTCAGCTTGCCTTCATTCAGTTTTATAATTTATCTTTTGGAACTGACTCAGTGAAAGTTATCATGATCACACTTTAAGAGGAGGAATTTTTCTTCTGATTTGTACTGAATGAGTGAACATTAGCTAGCTCTTCAAGTTAGGGTCTTAATTATTCTCTTGTTTGACCTTTGCCTGTAACATTTGGTTTGAGTTGTGTTCTTCTCTTTGACTTTAAGATCCAACCACTGGCAGGAGCCTTATTTAATCTTTCTATTGAGCTATTTCATCTCCTTGAATAGGGCATAAACCTATTCATCAACCTATCTTTCATATGGGCATGCTGTTCTGGAATACTATTAAGATTGAGTGCTTTGTGGCAGGGTGCATTCTATTTAAAAAGCAATGTAATATGTTTCAATGTGATTAAGAACAAGAGTGTTACAAGTGCAATATATAGTAAAATCATAACACTCAAGGGCTTTTTACAGAATGTGCTGTGCCTGATGTGCAGACAGTTGATTTAATTTTTTACTTTAGCTTTTTAAAAGCATGGTGTTTCTCATAAATGCTGCCAGTATGTTCTGATGTGTCATTCCTTAATACTTGACTTGATACACTACTATAACTAAATTATATCAGGTTCCTGAGGAATCAAATTTCTAGTTTGATTTATACATGTAAAACAGGCTCTTAGTAGATTTAATCTGACCTCATAATCAGAATGGAAGCAAGAAATGAAAATCTAATTTATAGATTTTTTTTTGTTATTGTTATGGGGCAGCCTCTGTTAAAGAAATTCTGTATACATTTATTTACTAGTTTAATAAAAATAAAATTCTCCTCTGATAAAGAAAAGCCTTTATCAAGAAACATTAAAAAAAAATTTGTCTCATTTTGAATCTTTGTTTTGTTTTTGTTGTTCTGTTGTTTGTTTATTTTGTCCCAATTTCCTGATTGTGTTATGGCAGATATGGTATTTAGCTGATAGATTTTTTTTTGCTGAATCGAAGATACTAAAAAGCAAAATGCATTTGCCTTCAAGTTAGACTAGAAGTAGCACATATGACTTGTCTTTGGAATAATCGAATTTTAGATCTAGAAGCAGCCTCTGAAAGGGAAGCTGGCTTTTTATGCGACAGAGGAGGTCTGGAGTGAGCGGTTAAAGGAACTCGCTGAAGGTCAGATGGCGAGTTTGTGGTAGAAATGGAGTCAGAACCATGCCTCTTGATTCCTTGCTAATTCCTTGATTCCTTGCTAATTCCTTGATTCCTTGCTAAAAGGAATCTCTTGATTCCTTTTGCTACACCACAGGACTCAAATTCAGATTACATTTCTGTTTTCTACTCCTTTGTTTTATTGCAATATTTCAGTGTCAGTGCTTTATAATACGTATACACGTTATACATAACCTTGGAAGCTTCATTTACTGCCTTTTCACGGTATGTGCTAACTTGGACTTATTTTATGAGTTTGAAGGCGGGCTGACAGTGTGGACCAACTGCTAGTATTTTAGTGGTGGATTGAGCTGAAAGAATTCCAGAATGAAGAATATTTTCTTTTTTCGTATATCCCTGTCAAGAATCTGTAAGGCTAAAAATAAAACCAGATCTAAGAATGTTTAATTAAACTGTAAATATGTAGATTTAAATCTGTTTTTTTGAAGCATTTTTGGGAAAGTCCAAAATAAGTTCTCTAATGTTTATGGTTAGTATTCTACTATTATTAGATAACTGGATGATTTCTAGTTTCCACAAAGTGTTCTAAAGCTTTATAGAGATTAACTCATTTATGCCGTTAACATGGGTGATCTCTGAAATCTTAAAGGAGCTGTGTGATGTAGGTAATAGCATTAGCTCTGTTTTAGGACTGAGAGAACAGAACGTATTATGTGATGTCCCAGGTGGGATCTGAACCAGGGGGTTCTTCTCAGAAGCTCTGGCTGTCGACTACTAAGCTTGTCCGCCTCCACGTTACACATAATTTCCTCTGCCACAAAATGCCACCTGTCGCTAAACTGAAGTTTTCCACCAGCCCTTGATTTAGGTTAGCAAAACACTTTTATAATTCTTAAAATAAGCTTCAGCAGTATACTTGCGAGTTCTCACATTTATATTTGGGATACAGTAGTAATTTCTGGTAACATTTTAACCCTCAGCCTCTTTTTTCCTCCTCTTTATATTCAGTCTCAATTTTCTGCACTTCCCGTCCCCCTTGGTTTATTTGGAGCAGTAGTCAATGTGCCTTGTGCATTATTTGGATACCTTCATTTCTGTTCTCAAAAGAGTACGTGATTCTCGATTAATGCCCAAATAAGATTAAAGCTGCTCGTCATTGGCTCCTAAATTCTTTACCAATATCCTGTTTTTTACCTTCCTCTTAGAAAACTGACTACCTTCGTATCTCAAGATTGAAAAGAACCATGAAGGAATACCTAATTCCACCCGTCCAGTGGAATGTTTCTCATATTGTCCATTTTGTACTATAATCTTTTCTTCCTAAGCTTTTTCTAGAATCGTTACTACTCATTAAAATTTTCTTTTCTTCCTCCTTTTGGCAATATCATACCTGCTTTCTTTAAACAAACAAAAATGAAACCCAATGAGAGACTCTCTCTCTCTGCTTCTCCCTGTTTGGTTCCTGAAGCTTTTCAGTTTGTGAGTTCCCATCTATAATATTGACTGTTAATAGTCTTTGTGTTTGCTCTGATTTTGCTTTCATTTATATTTGTACTGTTTCCCCCTACTAAGTTAATTCCTGGAATTCAGAGACTGTGAGAGGTACCATGCATTTAGCACCCCATTTGATGATCAGAAGGTATTTTGTAAGATTTGACCTGTGAAGAAGAGTAGAAGCTGTTCTTTGTCCTGTTACTGTCTATCTCGATTTAGCCCAAAGACGTGCCAGGGATACAGAACTGAGAAATCAATGCAGCTCTCTTTTTTTATAGCCAGAATAAGGAGGAAACAGCAGATCACTACTATGTTTAACAGGAGTAAGCAAAAAATCATACTCTGTAAAATAAGGTTTACTTTAATGATAGGTAAATTTTTATAACATCCCTTTGAACAGTGGTTTCATATTTTATTTTAGCAATGGCTTACTTTTTTTTCCCATATAATCTTAAGGGACCCTAATACTGTATCTAAAACTCGAGATTGGTTCTTAGCCTATTTAAATTTTCATTGTTTGGAGCAAACACTTTTGTAAAAGCAATACACACTGCAATACACCACTAACACACGCTACAGGGGTGTAGGGTTTCCTGGAACCCAGTTTGAAAACTCTGGCTTTAGAAGGGTAGAGATGTAGGATTTTCCCTGATTTATCTGAGAAGATGGAAAATTGTCAGGCTACACAGGAACCACATTCCTGTATGCACAATGTATAAACAGTCACCATCACATTAGCATCACCCTCACTCTGTCTTCATTTGTAATAACTAATGGAGCTTAAATCAATTAGATACTCAGGATAGTCTATCTCTGTGCCACGTGCTAAACGGAAAAACAAAGTAGAGTCCAAAAGATGCTGAAAAGAAATCTTGTTCTTAACCCTTCCTCTAAAGTTAGAACAGTTCTGGTTCCTTCCCTGGAAACATTTTTTTTTTCTCCCCTACTGAAAAGGTTTTAAAACAAAAATTAATTGAGAAGAGGAAAATTGGATCATGGACTTTTTTTGGATCATTATCTTTTCTTGTTTCTATGAAGTTAGGTTGTGGTGATCTCTTAGGCTGTTGCATTTTTTTAAAGTGGGAAATGGCTCTTTACTTTGATTTATTATATTTGATTATTTTATAACACATTGCCATTTCTGTCACCCTAATACAGTTGATAGCTCTCTTGTGTCTAACGCCATTTCATCATCCTCTGCATTGAATACTTAAAGGGCAAGTATTAAAAATGGAATTGCTTGCTATGCAAGAAGAGACGGGCGTAACATTTACAAGTGACTCTTAGACACTGTGTACTTAATAAAGAAAAAAAATTATTTCAGTTGAAAAAATCCATTTAATGTGAATATATGTGTTTGAGAAAATGGTGACTTCTGTATTCTAATATTTTGAATGTCATCACTCTTGGGATCTTATTTTCTCTCCTGAACCAGGTAATTTTTTTCCCTTGCAGCACTTCTTCCCTCCCCTTGAATAGATAGCTTATCACTTGCGATCTTTCTTTTTCTCAAATTGCACTGAAAATGCACTGCTCTTTCATAGTTGGTGTTCTTTAGTCCAGACTCTTCCTTCTGTACTGTGTTTAGGAACCCTGAAATTTCAAGGCACAGACTTTTTTCAAAAAAGAGTCTGTTGTTTGAGATTAGGTTATACAATTCCCAAGAATTGTATCTATCTTAATAATGAAGAATTTAAGATTAGGTTGTACAGTTCCCAAGAATTATATCTATCTTCATCATGAAGAATCATAAAGATTTTTAAAGTAGATGTATTCTTTCTTGGGAGTTTGCAGCATTGAGAGAATTTAAGATTTGCGAAATGATATTGTGAAATGATAATAGCCAAACCTGTGTTTAATGTTAAATGATGAACTCAGGATGGACGAGAAGTATGCGTAGGGAATGTTCAGGAAGGAGCAGGTGGCCTTCGCCTCAGTGAGAGAGGAAAATCCAGGTGAGGGGCTAAGCAGCCTGGAGGCGATTGTAAGGACAGGCTGTCTTGAGGTTGTTAATACATCTTGCTCTGTAAGCAACATAAAGAGCGTTTTTTTTTTTCTTTTTTTCCTGCCTGGCCAACACATACCCTGCTCCTTCTTTTTCTCTCAGGTCTCAGCTTAAATGTCACCTCCTCAGAGAGGGAATACTAATCTTAAAGAAAAAGGAGCTCCCCATTCTCCTCACATCAGCCTGCTTGATTTTCACTTGAGCACTTATTATTCTGCTGTTTTATTTTCGCTGTAGTACTTACTGCTCAATACTTTCTTTCTCAATATTTCCTTGTATGCATGTTCTCTTTCTTCTCTCCTCCTCCCCCTCCCTGCCTCTCAACAGTGTCCGTAAGTTTAAGAGGTGCAGGAACCCTGTCAGTTGTGTTGATTGCTCTATCTCCAGGCCCTGGGACAGACTCTGCACTTAGATGACAGTGTCTCTGGCACAGCTGTCACCTGCTTGAGAGCAGGACTCCACCTAATCTTGGTAGCCCTATGATTATATAGTGCCTGTTGGGTTGAATTAATTAAGGCTAACATATTGAGAAAAATGAATTAATATTAATGAGAAAATAGGATAATTTTATAAATGAAGACATTAAATTTCTTTTTTTCCCCTCTAAATAAAAAGCAGCACTAGTCTTAGTGATAGCTGGGCCAAGTGTAAAACTTGGGGTGAAACCTTGAAGCCACGGGGCTGTCTCAAGGGTTGTTTACTCCTCTACATCCAGAAATCAGGAGTTGGTTATTGTAGGAAGTGGGATTCTTCAATGGCTCTTTATATATTTGATTAAATAATAAAAAGCCACCAAGAGGAGAACTGTGCTTTTGACGACCAGCTTTTTGACATAGTGGTCTGTACTGAAATGAAGATGCTCCTGCCCAATATTGGGAGGTTGTTAGTTATTTCCCTGGAATATCATTTTCCATGTAGCTGATGTTGCTTTTCCAGATGGACCTTCTGAAATATATTTTGCCCAAGGTTTAACTTTAAAGATAATGATCGTCATCCTTAAGATGGAAATCTCAAGATTTTTCCATTTGAGTAATTCTCAAGAAAAAAATTAGATCTTGTCTCTAGGTTGAACTTTCTCTGAAGATACAGTTTTGCTATTTCCCATCAAATTAATCTGGAAATATATTTCCACTAGGCCCATTATTTGAAGCAATGCCATATATTGAGTTATATTGAGGGAACATGGGACAAGTTGGTGGAAGTACCATCAATTTTAGTGAAAGATGTAAGCTTGAGGATTTATATTTAATATTTCCTAACAATTCATAATGTTATCTTGTTTGGGGCAATTTCTGTATTTTGTTGGCTCATTTGTTATATGTTCCTTGAAGAATTGATTCTGAAGGCGGTCTTATTTTAATATCACAGTTTTATTCCCTCAAGATGAAATGGATTGATTTAACCTCAGCTAGATGGACTTTGCTAACTCTGACATAATTCCTCAGAAAGCTAAAAACGTGCGTACATTAAAAAAGAATATCTTCTCTCTCTTTTTTTTTTTTTTACCTCATGAGAGAGAGGTTAGGGATATTCTGAGTCTATAAGTAAAGATTCCAAGTTACTAACAAATGAAGTCATTTTTACGTATCATCATCAAGATTTTTTCAATATGGCCAATTTGGCGTCTTGAACTCTTATTTCAAATCTAGGAGTTTTCTGTAATATTTCAAAATTACTGATCCCGGTTTTGTATGTGTAATCCATTTTTACCCGCCTGGACTTTCTGACTGTATATAGTATGAGGTTCTCTATACAAGTATAAACTTTATCTGTATTACCTGTTTTTTTCTTCATCATTTTCAGTGTTTCTGCTTATGCTGTTTTACTTTCCTAATGCCTTTACTCATACTTTTTGCTTGCCATCCAGGCCTTTCTTCTCAACTGTTAGGCTTCCTCTATCTCTTCCTTTGAAGCTCATATTAATGTTACTTTTCATTAATTCAACTCAATTTTATAAATGGTGGGCTAGCTTTAGAGATGAGAAGAGGCCTCAGACACAGCCTTCGCCTTGGAAAGCACAGAATTAATGGAGATGAGGATGGGGCTTGATAGTGTCTTATATATTAGGATTAGCTGATATGATGCAATGAGGAAAAAGGTTGAACCCAGAAGAGGGAAACTACCATTTTTGTTTTGGAGTATTGGCGGAAGGCTCTCCAGAGGAGGTGTTCTTTGAGTTGGTCCTTGAGTGGTGAATCCTGAGGAGTAGACAGGTGTTCCATATCTGCCCAGTTAGTTAACTGTATCTAGTTTGTTTCTTTAAAACATTGTGAAAGCTGGGGCCGGCCCCGTGGCTTAGTGGTTAAGTGCCCGCGCTCTGCTACTGGCGGCCGGGGTTTGGATCCGGGCACGCACCAACACACCGCTTCTCCGGCCATGCTGAGGCCGCGTCCCACATACAGCAACTAGAAGGATGTGCAACTATGACATACGACTATCTACTGGGGCTTTGGGGGGGACAAAAAAAGGAGGAGGATTGGCAATAGATGTTAGCTCAGAGCCAGTCTTCCTCAGCAAAAAGAGGAGAATTAGCACGGATGTTAGCTCAGGGCTGATCTTCCTCACACACACAAAAAAAATTGTGAAAGCTGATTGGACAGTCATCTTGTGTGGCCATGGTTCTTTATTGCTTAGGAAGCAACTAGGTTTTTAGAATTGCCTTTAAATCGAAAACAAAAAAAAAAAATCAACCAAGTAAAAACAACTCAACAATACAACTCAAAAGTTGCCCCATGTTATCTTTAATCTTTTTCAGGGAAATGAGGAAGTGACACAAAGGGGGAAAACACTTTTTGTTGTTTAGAAATATCTGTTTTGAAATGGGCTGAATAGAAGCAATAGCAGAATTGTTTTGCATGTGTGCGTGTGTGCTTAACAAAAACAAAACCCAACTGTTGATTTTTGTTCTTTTCATAATGTCACAAGTGTGAAGGCTTGGCCATGTTCAGTGGCAGTGTGGTGCTCAGACTGTTGGATGCTAGCCCTCGACTTCCAAACACCTGCACAGAGCAGTTGGGGGCAGAGACATGGGCCATGCAGCACCCTGGCTCACTACTCTTGGGGGCTCCGATGTGGAACTAAAGCAGGAAGGGAAGGAGTCCAAAATGCTCAAGTTGGGGACATTTGGCACAAAGGAGTGGTAATAACCAGTCTATATATAGAGTTTGGTGTGTTTGCTTCCTGAAGGGCTCTGCACCGTAAATAAAGTAAAACCAATAATTATCAATGGGCAACTGGGCCATGTCCTTAACAAAAGTATTCAGATGGACATAAATCATAGTGTCTAAGCAAACCGACTGGAGAGAGACTCTGGAGAGGAATCTACCAGCTGTTTTCCTAAGGATTAGGGAAAAAACTGTTGCCTAATGATTTTTTTTTTTTTTCTTTTTGGTGAGGAAGATTGTGCCTGAGGTAACATCCATTGCCAGTCTTCCTCTTTGTGCTTGAGGAAGATCATCCCTGAGCCAACATCTGTGCCAGTCCTCCTCTGTTTTGCATGTGGGATGCCACCACTGCATGGCTTGATGAGCGATGTGTAAGTCTGTGCTCGGGATCCAAACCCACGAACCCTGGGCTGCTGAAGCCGAGTGTGCGAACTTAACCACTACGCCACCAGGCTTGCCCCACTAGTGATATTTTTTAAAGCTTAAATGAAGGTCTTATGGATCTGGAAGAGTTTCATTTTTTTTTTTTTTTTTTGGTGCTAAAACAATGGAATCTTTTAGTTAATTAAATTTATTTATTGTGTATATATATATGTAATTTATTATGTAAGCACAAATTCATTTATTCATCTAAGGAGCATTTATTTCTCTGTAGAAAGCACAGCTCTTTTCAAGCCTTTTTCTCCTAACGGAAGAATATTTAAAATCTCAGGTAATAAGTGAGGATTTGACTTATTCCAGGTTAACCAAATCATGACTTTTTTTCCTTTTCATATATTTTTCTTCCTTGTTTACATCTTTTGCTCAACTTAAAAATTAAATAGGTTAGTGGTCAATGTATATAGTTAGCATCATACTATATATTATGTATATGGGTCTATATTGTGCCTATTATTTTGAAGAGCTATTTTAGGAAAAAAAGCACAATTGCTCGTTATTTAAAAAACCTTTGGTCTCTTCCTCTAAGGTGTCAATTTTGGGTGTTGTGTGCTAAAAGACCTTTATGATACTTGTGATTGCGTGGATAGAGAGAGTTTTGAAAATGTCTCCTTGTCACAGCCTTGGAGTACATAGGTAGTAATGTGTGGAAGGAGAAGAGAAAGGAGATATTATTTATGGCTATATAATGTTAGTTTCAAAATGACCTTAGTGATCTTGTGGCCCAATTGGTTAACTCAATTTCTTAAAATTTGATAGTCTCAAATTTTAAGAACCGGTAGAACCAGTTCCACATTGGGTACTCAGCTTTTATGAGAAGACCCCTCTGTGGCCACACTTTCTGTCATGGGTACCAATTTTTAAAAGTTTATGTTGATTGTAGGGAGTGTGGAGAAGAGTTTGGCTAAAGTCAATTCATCGCTACTCCTGGAAAGCAACTTTAACAGTGGTAAATCAGTGAATGGTGGCATGAATCTTGAAAAAATTCAATTCAACAAACATTTGTTGAGCACTTCTTATTTGGCTCAGTGTTCGTGCACGAAGTTACAGATGTGAATAATGGTGAGGTTGCTGACCTCAAGGGGCTCAGTCTAGCAGAGGAGTCTGAGAGGTAAAGGAATGTTATCCGCCAGCATAATAAAGTGCACCAGCCTGATAAGTGCAACAAGAGAAGCTTGGAAGAGGGACAAGGGAGATGTTCTGAAAGAGCTAACATCTGGGCTGGATTTTGATAGGAACAAGAGCTTCCAGTGATTTCTACTGAGTTAATATGCATAATTTAAAGAATATTAATCCTCCCATTTTATTGTCACCCCCCAAAATTTGATGGCTTTCTAAAGATGAATATCCCTTCAATGACCTGTGAAACTTGGCCTTTTCTTACCTAGATCTTAAGGATTATCTGATTCTCGAATAATTGAAAGGAAGAGTGAGTTGAAGGGTTTAGGATGCTTACGTCTTGTAAAGGTGACACAGTGGTCAGTGATCATAGAAAAGGGATTCTCAATGAAGTGTTGCTGAGTGACAGAAGGTGGTCCCAGATGTGGATCTACTAGTTTAAAAATAATTGCTTTATGTCTAATGTAGTACCCCTACTGGCTAAAATCTTTCTTAGTTTTAATTCTTGTTTCTTTTTAAGAACTAGGTTAGAAGCTCATGTTAATGATTCTGGTTATAAGATGCTCGAATAAATAAATAAACTGCTTCCCTAATTTGACTTTCTTCAGATTAGAAATGTAAATTTGTATTTGCATTGCTACTCATTTTCTGGCATGTTTATGATGTATAAAAAGTTTCTATTGTTTGCTTCTAATTAAGAACTCAGGGTGCTCTACAGATGTTATTCATTGTTATCTATGACAATATTGCATTTAAAAATAATTGAGGTATGAGTTGACAGTTTTTTATAAAACCAGAATTCTATGGAATATTAATACATAAGAGATCATTTCCTTTGGAGCGTAGAAAAAAATCTAAGACCTTTAACTATAAGAAGTGCTCACTAACAGCTGTTTCCTATAGTAGCAATTTGCATGCAGAATAGAGAAAATGAATTATACGAAAGGATGTATAGAGGAACGGCTATAACTTCTCTGGCAGCTTGCAGAATAAACTTCCTTCAAATGCTATTGGCATGATTAATCCCAAACAACCTGGATGCTGAAACTGTTGTTCTGAAAGGGGGCTCTACAGCCTGGAAATGTGGGTATGGAACTAGCCGGGGTGGTGTGGGGGATGCTCAGGTATTTAGTGGCGTACCCCTCAGTGTTCAGGGTATTTGAATATTCATGGCAGGTTGGCAGATGGTCAGTGGATGCAGGACTGAAGCCGCTCTGAGTCCTTTTGCTTTTTCATTTTTTATTAGAGAAACTTGTAAGGTTAGGTGAGATGCCTCTTTCCTGATTTGCTTCCTCGGCTGTCAGTTTGGGGAAATTTTCCTAAGGTGGGCTAAAGGAGACTGCCAAGGGTTACAATCCTGTCGTCAGTATACCTCTTTGTAACCATATTTGTACTTGTGGAGTGTCTAACCAATTTTCATGTATATCGTCATCGTCTAATGAAAATGCCTCACACTTATATTTCCCCACATATAGAGTCTCCTTGCCTTTTTGACAGCCATGCTTACAGATGTGTAGAAGGTGTTCTCTCGTATAAAGGGAAAGGAAATGGAAGCTGTCTAGAGAATCCTTAGTCCAGGGTCATGGACCTGAGTTTTCTAATCCAAATCCAGGGCTCTTGGCTTGCTGCCTCTTTTCTTTTTTCATCTTACAAGGTTACTTGATGATTGGGTATTTTACGGGTTAGATTTTCTGCCTCACTTCAGTCACTTATTGAGAATTTGTGTGTGCGAGGCCATGTGCTGTGTCTTTCACATACATCATCCTGTTTAATCCTCACACTGTCTAGAAGAGGAACCCGAGGTTCAGAGAACTGGAGTAACTTTCCAGAGGTAGCCTGGCTCGTCTGAGGTGGAGCCCAGATTGGCACCCAGCTGTGCTGGATGAGGTAGCCTGAGCCCTTGTCTTGACACTCTGTGTTCTTGAGGTGAATGTTTCTGTCATGAGGAATAAAAGGAAATTACAGATGAGATTCCTGAGTATATGATAATGAGGAATTCTTTTGAGTGTCAAACCAGTGATTCAGACAGTTAACGCTTTGGGAGGATCAAAGGAGAAGAGATGATAGTACTTTGTGGTCTGGAAAGGCCTTGTGAAGGCATTGGGATTTGAACTAGCAGAGGATGCCAAGATTAGCATCAAGGTGTGATGGAAGGAATACCAGGAGGACAGGGCACAGGTGGGAAGTGCTGGGCGTATGTGGGAGGTATTGATGCAGTTGAATGAAGCACAGAAGGTTTGGTGGGTGACAAAAGGGGGAAGGCTGAAATGGTACCCTGGAGCCCCACTGCAGAGGACTGGGCTACCAGGGTGTGTGACCTTGATGTTCTGCATGTACATTTTCACTTCTTTGTGATACTACCAAATGCAATCTTAGCTAGAATAATTTCAGTTGACTTGTGACTGATTTTGGTTTAATGGAAATTTTTGTAGAGTGAAGTCACGTTTAGTTTCTTAGGGTGTCTCTCATTTCCCAAGAGTTTGCCTATTAGTCTTCCTTAATAAGAAATACCAAGAGCTTATTGTTTCTTCCGTGTTTTTATGATGTGACTAGATTTTAAGTGTTTGTATGTATACCAATATTTCAGTAAGCATTCTTTTTCGGGGGAAATGGGGGCAAGTGGGTCTAAATGGGCACCAATAATGTTGGGAGACTCTGGGTTTGGGATTTTCTAAGGAAGGAGGGTGGTCCTGCTACTTTTTGGCATATAAATCAGGACATCTCAGAGAAGCGAGGGGTTTAGCAGTGGAGTGATTTACATCAAAAACTAGACATAGATAGTACTTTTGTTAGGAAACTGATAGTTGTTTTCAAGCTCATGATCATAAGGAGATGTCCTCAGTTTCCCTAAAGTTTTAGGGCAGGGTGATAACAACTGAAGTCAAGTCGTTAATGGTCATGGTTGACTGTGATGAACTAATAACCGCATCAATATTTGAATAAATAACTTATATGTTTGATTTATTTAGGAAAAGTTATTATAGATGTTGGAGTAGATCAGAGACTCAGACGAGGGCTTGGCAAGGAGCTGTGAAAATTGAGGGTGATCTAGATGGTAGAATGGGATTTTCTTTTTCTTTTTTTAAAAGAAGAAAGAATGTCTTTTTGTCTATTATTCTCATCTCATCTATTTTCTTGTTTTAATGTTGCAGTGTGCAAAGATCCACCTTACAAAGTAGAAGAATCTGGGTATGCTGGTTTCATTTTGCCAATTGAGGTTTATTTTAAAAACAAGGTATGTAATCTTTACCCATTAATCTTTCAGTAGAAGATCCACTACTAACCAGATGATGTTTAAAATAATTTTGCTTCATAAGCACTTCTATCACTAGATGATTTTAAAATAAAAGTTAAATTTGTCTTCTAGGAATTTTGGCTGTTGTTGCCTTTCATTATGGAGGAAGTAGCTAGAAAAAGATAATTTCAATTATATGAAGTCAGATTATAAGAAATTCATTAAATGTTCCTTTTAAGGGAAGAGTGATTACCATTCTGAAAAAGAAGATTAATGTGTGTTTGTAAAATAGAAAAGAGAAATTATGGTTTTTCAGTGAAATGCTACATTTCCAATTTTCATATTTCTAGAATTCTGAGACTTGCAAAGAATAATCTCTCACTTATCTTTAGCTGATACACATATACAGTTATATTAACTTTAGATATTATGTATTCTACTGGATTTAAAAGTTTTCAACAGTCCATATGGGGCAACACATATATGATATTGGACCAATTGCTCAACTTCTGTGGGGCTCACTTTCCTTACTTATAAAATGGAGACTAGAGTGTCTATCTCGTAAGGTGCCTAGGAGGATTAGATAAAATGAATCTGTATAGAGCATTTAGAAAAGTGCCTCATATATGTGAGCACTTAATAAATGCTAGCTGTTATTTTTAATCACACTGTTCCTTCTTTTTATTCCAAAGTAATGATAATTTCTAAAACTTGCCCAAAAGTGAGATAATTCACCTTTTTTTTTTTTAAGGAACTAAACAAATAGAATGTCATGTTTTCCAAGCCAGTGCTCCATAAAGTATGGTCCTTGGACCAACAGCATCAAGACCACCCAAGAGCAGATTAGACATGAGAATCTCAGGCTCCATCCCAAATCGAATGAATCAGAATCTCTGGGGGTGGGGCCTAGGAATCTGCATATTGACTAGCCTTCCGGGTGATTCTGATGCACAACAAAGGATGAGAACCACTGATAAGCCACTCTTTCGTATTCAGTACCTTCTATTGGCACAGTGTCCCAGTGGCTTTTTCAGTGTGTAGAAGGCCCAGCCTTCAATTTAGCAAAAATCTCTTTACGTTTAAGAGAGAATTCACTTGTAATTAAGCTGTAATAAAACTATCTTGTAAAGTGAGAAGGTATGGAAGACAGGGATAGATTTTATTTTCCATATTTCTTTTTTCTTTCTGAGCCTGTCTTCTCATGCACCACATTCCTGTTATACCACCTGCCTCCAAATCCGCTACCCCCGTTAACTGTTTTTTTTTTAATATTTATATTTTTGGGAGCATATTTGGCAGGAACCTATTTCTGTGTAGTTAAATATTTGAGTGCTTACTTTGTCCTTGGCAGTCTGCTGGGCCCTTTACATATGTTGTTTCATTTAGTAGATTTATAAGAACTTTTGAGAGGTTAGTACTTTATTCCTATTTTACAGGAAAGGAAACTGAGTCATGGAAAGGTCAAATGGCTTATCTAAGGCCACACACAGTTGGAAAGTGTTAAAACCAGATGCTTGATCTAGATCTTTCTCTTTATTGGCTATTCTTTTAACTTCTATATCTTAGAAGCAGTAACTCTTTGCTAGAAAAATAGTTAGCTTTCTCAGTAGTAATACCACTGAATTGTTCATGTTTTTCATCAGATCAGAATTTGTTGAAGTGCATTTATGTCTGCTCATGTGATATGCCTTTACATTGATGTATTGATTTGTTTTTGTCTAATTTCAAGCTGAATTTCCCTTAAGAAACTAGTTTTTAGCTTTCTTTTTTGTCTTACTTTTTTTTTATTTGCTTGAGGAAGATTGGCCCTGAGCTAACATCTGTGACCATCTTTCTCTCTTTTGTATGTGGGTCTCCACCACAGCATGGCTTGATGGTGGTGTAGGTCTGTGCCCAGGATCTGAACCTGAGAGCCCAGGCCACTGAAGCAGAGTGTGCTGAACTTAAGCACTAGGCCACTGGGCCGGCCACTGGGCCGGCCTCGTCTTCATTTTTTTTTTTTTTTTTGTGAGGAAGATTAGCCCTGAGCTAACATCTGCCTCCAATCCTCCTCTTTTTGCTGAGGAAGACTGGCCCTGGGCTAATATCCGTGCCCATCTTCCTCCACTTTATATGGGATGCTGCCACAGCATGGCTTGACAAACGGTGCGTTGGTGCGCATCCGGGATCCAAACCCCGGGCTGCCACAGTGGAGCGTGTGCACTTAACCACTATGCCACGGGGCCGGCCCCTTCATTTTTTAAATTGAGTAAAAAGATATAATTCACATGCTTATAATGTGAGATATAATTTACATACTATAAAATTCACCCTTTAAAAAAGTGTACAACTCAGTGGGTTTTAGTATATTGTGCAACAATTACCACTATTTCATTCTAGGACATTTTCATCATCCCATAAAGAAACCCTGTACCCATTAGCATTCACTCCTTATTCCTTCATCCCCTGACCCCTTGCAACCATTAATCTACTTCCTTTCTCTGTGTAATTTCCTGTTCTGGCCATTTCATATAAATAGAATCATACAATATATGGCCTTTTGTGTCTGGCTGGCTTCTCTCACTTAGTATGTTTTCAAGGTTCATCCACGTTCTAGGATGTATCAATTTATTATTTTTTTACGGCTGAATTATATTCTGTTGTATACATATACTATATTTTGTTTGTTCATTCATAAGTTGATGGACATTTGACTTGTTTTCACCTTTGGCTACCGTGAATAATGCTGCTGTGAACATTCATATACAAGGTTTTGTGTGGGCATATGGTTTCAGATCTCCTGGGATTATACCTGGATGGAGTTGTTGGGTCATATGATAACTCTATGTTTAACTTTTTGAAAAACTGCCAAACTGTTTTCCAAAATGACTGTACTATTTTGCATTCCTACCAGCAATGTATGAAGGTCCCAATTTCTCCATATCATGGCCAACACTTATTCTTTTCCTTTTTTTTAAAATTATAGTCATCATAGTGCATGTGAGGTAGTATCTCATCTTGGTTTTGATTTGCATTTGCCTGATGGCTTATGATGTTGAACATCTTTTCATATGCTTATTGTCCACTTGTTTATTTGGAGAAATGACTATTCAAATCCTTTGTCCATTTTTGATGTATTGATTTTTAATTTAAGTGGCTGTGTTTATGGGAAGCAATTCAGAGCCTATCTTCTCACCCATCCCCCTTTTCAATATCACAGAAGTTTAAGTAATGGAGATCATATGTGTTTTTATTCCCTTTGTCACCAATGTTTTGTTTTATCTAAGAATTGGGCTGCCCTGTGGGAAGAGTCTAGGCCTTCAAGCTGCAAAAAGGTCTTGTCCCAAAGAAATTAGAGGATAGGCAATTATGATCTCTTCTTGGAGGACAATAATGGTTATACCATTCTATTCCCATTACCCAAGTTAATTTGACTTTGCGTTCGCTTCAGTTTGGAAATGATGCTGCAGTGAAATATCTTCTCTCCTTCTTTGTTTTTAACTTTTCTGGTTGTTTTACAAGCTCTCAGTTGAGCAGAGAAATTTATTTTCCAATTTATTGTCCAGTTTCCTTCTTACAGAAATAAGTGGAGTCTCCCTGTATATCAAATTTAAAAAGAGAACAAATGAAGGATGAAGAGGCAGCAAGTAGTGTGTGTATGCGTATGTGCATGTGTGCATGTCTTCCTAGTCTTAGTCTGGAAGCTCCACTGAAACCTGTCCACCATGGGTGGCCCTGCTGGTGTTTGAAATACCAGTGGCAGAGCTTTCAGCATCACTGCAACATGCAGCCGCCACGCTATGACAGCCAACAGACGGATAGTGTGGTTCCCTGACAGGAAATGAGCCCTGGCCACAGTGGTGAGAGTGCTGTATCTTAACCACTAGACCACCAAGACTACCACTGAAAAAGTAGGATACAACTAATTAGTCTTATGTAAAGAAGTGAATCAGTAAGTGGTGGGTTAATAATACATAGAATGCAGTAGAGCAGTTAATGTAGCAACATGGATACATTTCCGAAACAAAAATAATGACGACTTAAAAGTTATAGAAGTGTATGTATATGGTTATGATGTCATTTATGTATGTTTTTATAAACCAATGAAGCCCAGAATAAATGATGTTATGGAAACACACATATGTAGTACAAGAGCGTGAGTTGACATGACAGCACAGGAATTAAAGGGTATTGGTTACTGGGGGAGGAGCAATGGAGAAGCTTATATTCATAAAATTTTATTTCTTTAAAGGAAAAAGATAACATAGCAAAAGTGTTAACATCTGTTTAATCTCAGTAGAGGGTACATGGATGTAGTATTTTAAGTACTTTTCTATATGTTATTAATTTTTTAATAAATAAAGAAATTGCTTTGTCATTTCTTTAAATTTATCTTCTCAGAGTGTCTTAGAAACCAAAATTTTGCTATATTCCAACGTGGATCTCCAAGCTGGATACATTTCTTGTTTCTTTTCCTACTGAAATGATCCATGGGTAAAAATTTAATCGATCTAGACTGTTGCTCCAGCATGTACATTTCATTTGTTTTGAGTATCATTTTATTCATCCCTAGAGTTAACTCTGTCTTGAAGAATGAACCTCCATTACAATAAAGGTTTATGAGAAAGTATTTTCAAAGTTTTCATAGGAGATGAGAGAAAGCATCAAAAAGCCTTCCATGTGATCTTGGAAGAGTCTTCCTACTACGTTATGAGGCTATCACCCTGTCCTTGGTTCCATCTCCATCCTTGTGCTTTTCCTACTTCCAATAAACTCATCTTCAGTTTTGCTCATTTATTTGAGAGGTTAGTGTCAAGAGGAGTGGTGGAGTGTCAGTGCTTCTTTTGAGTTCGTGTATGTTTATTCTGTCTTATTTGGTGTTTGTGTTCAACAAAACAAGCCTGTCTATGAGAATCATGTGTTTCAGAAACTCGAAACCAATAGGCACACTGAAGCATAATTGACTGTAGCACTTTAGATTTTAAAGAATCCCATGCTTCTCTCTTTCGTTCTGTCCTCAGAGAAAGTACGTGAGTAAAACTCAAGGACTGAAGCAGAATGAGAGGGGTAATTTGATGTTGTCAACAATGGATTTCCACCTCTAGGAAATGTATTAGCTTTATATATAGAATAAAGAGATACTTTCTTGTTTGAACTTGGAGAAGAATTGTTTCTGAGGAGCACAGATTCACGTAATATTGATTTCTGTCCTCTAAGAAATATATTCAGTTGGCTAGAACACAAGTTTATGGGTACTTTTTCCTTACTCAAAAAAACAAATGTTTAAAAGAAAATTATACTCAGAATTCATAGAAAGATAGTCACTTTCTGTGGTCTTTATCCTTAGTTTTATTGAAAAGTGATGTTTTCAACTCTGTAGACTATAAAGTGATGTTACTACTTCGTTCTTTTTATGCTGGTAATTAGTTATATTTATCAATATATTTTTCTCTTTTAAAAAGTATGCAGGAGTTTACTCCTAGTAAAAGTATATGGAATAAAGATTAGGAATTTTATTCCCTTGACTTCATTTAATCATTGTTAACTATTTGGTATAGCTTTTCCAGATTTTCCCCCATGCATTTGCATAGATAAAATGTATGTCAATGTAGAGATGGGTAGGGGCATACTATATCAATCTTTAATATTTTTCTATGACTTGCCTTTAATTCACTTAGCAATATGCCTTTCTCTTTTGTTTTTTGGTAAGGAAGATTAGCCCTGAGCTAACATCTGTTGCCAATCCTCTTTTTGCTGAGAAAGATTGGCCCTGGGCTAACTTCCATGCCCATCTTCCTCTACTTGATATGTGGGATGCCTACCACAGCATGGCTTGATAAGTGGTGCATAGGTCTGCGCCGGGATCTGAACCTGTGAACCCTGGGCCGCTGAAGTGGATCACGTCAACTTAACTACTACACCACCGTGCTGACCCCCAATATGCCTTTCCAAGTCAGTATTTTTAAACATCTGCGTGATATTCCATGGTAATGATATACTCACATGCAGATCATTCCTATTTTTTTGCTATTTTAAAGAATGCTACCATGAGCATTTAATAATATATATATCTTTGTATACATATTTGAATATTTCTATGGAAGAGATTCTTACAAGCAGAATTGGGTCAGGGCATCATATGCATTTAGTATATTGATAGATATTGCCAAAATGTCTTCCCAAAAGGCTTTACCAATTTACAGTCCAGTTACAGGCATACCTCGGTTTTATTGCACTTCACAGATATTGCATTTTTTTTTAACAAATGGAAGGTTTGTGGCAACCCTGCATTGAGCAAATCTATTGGTGCCACTTTTTTATTTTTTTTTTTATTTTTATTTTTTTATTTTTATTTTTTTTGTGAGGAGATCAGCCCTGCGCTAACATCCGCCAATCCTCCTCTTTTTTTGCTGAGGAAGACGGCCCTGGGCTAACATCTGTGCCCATCTTCCTCCACTTTATATGGGACGCCGCCACAGCATGGCTCGCCAAGCAGTGCGTCGGTGCGCGCCCGGGATCCGAACCAGCGAACCCTGGGCCGCCGCAGCGGAGCGCGCGCACTTAACCGCCTGCGCCACCGGGCCGGCCCCTACCACTTTTTTATTTTTATTAAAAAAAATTTTTTTTGTTGAGGAAGATTTACCCTGAGCTAACATCTTTTGCCAATCTTCCTCTATTTTGTATGTGGGTCGCCACCACAGCATGGCCGCTGATGAGTGGTGTAGGTCTGTGCCTGGGAACCGAATTCAGGCTGCTAAAGTGGAGAGTGCTGAACTTAACCACTAGGACCCGGGCCCAGGCCCGTATTGGTGCCATTTTTTCAACAACATTTGCTCACTTCATGTTTCTGTGTCACATTTTGGTAACTCTCACAATATTTCAAACTTTTTCATTATTATTATATTTGTTATGGTGATCTGTGATCACTGATCTTTGATGTTACTATTGTAATTGTTTTGGGGTATCAAGAACCGTGCTCGTATAAGACAGTGAACTTGATAAATGTTGTGTATGCTCTGACTGCTCCACCAGTTGGCTGTTTCTCTGTCTCTCTCCCTCTCTTCTGGCCTCCTTATTCCCTGAGATCCAGCAATAGTGAAATTAGGCCAGTTAGTAACCCCACAATGGCCTCTAAGTGTTCAAGTGAAAGGAAGAGTTGCACGTCTCTCACTTGAAATGAAAAGCTAGAAATGATTAAGCTTAGTGAGGAAGGCATGTTGAAAGCCAAGATAGGCCAAAAGCTAGGCCTCTTACACCAAACAGGTAACCAAGTTGTGAATGCAAAGGAAAAATTCTTGAAGGAAGTTAAAAGCGCTACTCCAGTGAACACACAGATGATAAGAAAGTGAAACAGCCTTATTACTGACATGGAGAAAGTTTTAGTGTTCTGGATAGAAGATCAAACCAGCCACAACATTTCCTTAAGCCAAAGCCTAATACAGAGCCAGGCCCTAACTCTCTTCAATTCTGTGAAGGCTGAGAGAGATGAGGAAGCTACAGAAGAAAAGTTTGAGCTAGCAGAGGTTAGTTCATGAGGTTTAAAGAAAGAAGCCATCTCCATAACATAAAAGTGCAAAGTGAAGCAGCAAGTGCTGATGTAGAAGCTGCAGCAAGTTGTCCAGAAGATCTAGCTGAGATAATTAATGCAAGTAGTTACACTAAACAACAGATTTTCAATGTAGATGGAACAACCTTATATTGGAAGAAGATGCCATCTAGGACTTTCATAACTAGAAAGGAGAAGTCAATACCTGGCTTGAAAGCTTCAAAGGACAGGCTGACTCTCTTGTTATGGGTGACTGCAACTGGTGACTTTAAGTTGAAGCCAGTGCTCATTTACCCTTTTGAAAATCCTAGGGCCCTTAAGAATTATGCTAAATCTACTCTGCCTGTGCTCTATAAATGGAACCACAAAGCCTGGATGACAGCACATCTGTTTACTGCATGGTTTACTGAATATTTTAAGCCCACTGTTGAGACCTACTGCTCAGAAAAACAGATTCCTTTCAGAATATTACTGCTCGTTGACAATGCACCTGGTCACCCAAGAACTCTGATAGAGATGTAGGACAGGACTAATGTTGTTTTATGCCTGCTAACACAACATCCATTCTGTAGCCCATCGATTGAGGAGTAATTTTGACTTTCAAGTCTTATTATTTAAGAAATACATTTTGTAAGGCTGTAGCTGCCATAGATAGAAATTCCTCTGGTGGATATGGGCAAAGTCAATTTAAATTGAAAACCATTCTAGATGCCATTAAGACCTTTCATGATTCATGGGAAGAGGTCAAAATTATCAACATTAACAGGAGTTTGGAAGAAGTTGAATCCAACCCTCACAGATGACTTTGAAGGGTTCAAGATTTCAGTGGAGGAAGTAACTGCAAATGTGGTGGAAATAGCAAGAGAACCAGAATTAGAAGTGGAGCCTGAAGATGTGACTGAATTGCTGTCTCTCATGATAAAACTTTAATGGATGAGGAGTTGCTTCCTGTGGATGAGCAAAGAAAATGGTTTCCTGAGATGGAATCTACTAGTGAGGATGCTGTGAAGCTTATAGAAATGACAACAAAGGATTTAGAATATTACATAAACTTGGTTGATAGAGCAGTGGCAGGGTTCGAGAGGATTGACTCCAATTTTGAAAAAAGTTCTACTGTGGATAAAATGCTATCAATCAGCATCACATGCTACAGAGAATACAGTTTGTGAAAGGAAGAATCGATCAATGTAGCAAACTTCATTGTAGTCTTATTTTAAGAAATTGTCATAGCCACCCCAACCTTCAGCAACCACCACCCTGATCAGTCAGCAGCCATCAACATTGAGGCAAGACCCTCCACCAGCAAAAAGATTACCACTCACTGAAGGCTCAGATGATGGTTAGCATATTTTAGCAATAAAGTATTTTTAAATTAAGGTATGTACATTGTTTTTTTAGACATAATGCTATTGAATACTTAATAGACTACAATATAGAGTAAACATAACTTTTATATGCACTGAGAAACTAAAAAATTCACGTGACTCGCTTTATTGCGATGTTAGCTTTATTGCGATGTTCACTTTATTGCGATATTCGCTTTATTGCATTGGTCTGGAACTGAACCTGCAGTGTCTCTGAGTTATGCCTATATAAGGCAGAAAACAGCTCTTCTTGTGTTTTTAGTTAATTCTAAGGTCGTATTGACTGTTTTACAGTTTAGAGGAAAGGCAGGAAAGTAAAAAATGGTCATAGTTCAATGTGATAATTACATTAATAAAGGAATAGTGTAAGAGGGATGTCTAATTCAGAGTGGATTGGGAGATTTCCAGAGAATTTCATGCTTGAGCTTGGTTTTGAATAGTGAGTTTGCGTTAAGCTGGCGAGGGAGGGAGGGAGCTATGTTGGGAGAGGAGACATTTTAGGCATGGGAAGCACTGTATGTAAAAGGCAAAATGAATGAGATAATGTGAAGTCCTGGGGAACTGCAGGTGCTTCAGAATTGTGGAAGGATGCAGTATAGTAAGAGGACAAAGGAAATGCAGGAAACATAGTAGAAGACTTTGATGGTAATTCCAAAGAAGTGGAATGTCATCTTGTAGCAAATGATGAGTCTTTTATATCAATGAAAAGATGTAATCTGATTTTTGTATTAGAAAGATCACTCTTTTGTCATCGTGGGATAAGTTCAAAAACAGAGAGGCCACTAGGTGAGGAATGGTGAAGGTCTAAGCCAAAGCAATGGTTACGGTGACTAGAGAAAAGGGGATAGATTTGAGCATTCCTGAGGAAGAGTACAAAATAGAACTTGCAGATAATTTGACTGTGATGAGTGAGGGAAAAGAACGAGTTTTGGATGATTTTTGTGTATTTTAACCTTGGCAAGCAATTAGGATTTCTGTTTGCCAAGATATAGAGTATAGAAGAAAGGATAGATGAAGATAACTTCAGTTTAAGATAATACATGAATTTGATGTCGCTGCAGGTCGACCTAGTGGAGAGGTCGGTAGACTGTGGAACACATGCGTGTGGCAGTCAAGTGAGAGCTGGGCTGGAGATATAGAGAGGGGAGTCACTGTCATGTAGGTGGAGCTGACTTCCTGTGAATGGGTGTCATCTCCCTGGGGAACTTTGCAAAAAGGTCAAGGACATTTAAGGGTCAATGAAGAAAGAAGGGAAGCCTGTGAAGAAGATTGAGTAGGAATGCTGGTAAGTGTGAGGAAAACCAGGAGGGAAGGGCATCCTGATAAAACAGGGAGGGAGCAAGTGTCATGCCAGATAGACAGAAGTGAAGAGGTAGTGAACAAATGAATACAGACTATGATTTGGGGAAGTTTGGATGAAGAGGCTGAAACCATGAATTTGTGGTAGGTAATGCCTACATTCTGACGGTTTCAGGTGCTAAGACTTTTGAGTCAGAAAAACTGGATTCAAATCACATTGTTTCATCACGTGTTAGTAGTATAAAAAATTCTTTTTTTTTTTTTAAGAAAAGCATTGCTTTATTTGACTACATAAAATTTAAAAATTTTACATGTTAAAAAACCATAAACACCTCATACATTGCTGGTGGGATTTTAAAATGGTGCAGCCATTCTGGAAACAGTAAGGCAGTTCCTAAAAAATGTTAAACAGAGTTACAATATGACCCAGAAATTCTACTCCTAGGAATATACCCAAGAGAAATGAAAATATATGTCCACATAAAAACTTGTACACAAATGTTCACAGTAGCCCAAAATTGGAAACAACCCATGTGTCTATCCACGAATAAATGGATAAACAAAAACTGGTATACCCATACAATGGAATATTATTCAGCCATAAAAAGGAACTAAATACTGGTACATGTTACAACATGGATGAACCCTGAAAACATTATGCCAAGTGAAAGAAGCCAGTCAAAAAAGATCATATATTGTGTGTATATTTTATGTATGTTCATATATTTATATGAAATGCCCAGAATAGGCAACTACACAGAAACAGAAATAGATTAGTGGTACCAGGGGATGATGGGTCTGGGAGGATGAGGAATGACTGCTAATGAGTTGGAGGTTGCTTTCTGGAGTGATGAAAATGTTCTGAAATTAGATGGTGGTGATGGTTTCAAAACTCTGTGAATATATAAAAACAACTAAATTGTATACTTTAAAAGGGTGAATTTTATGGTTTGTGAATTATTTCTCAATAAAGTTATTAAAACAACATAAACAGCTGTTATTAAAAAACAGACAACAGCAAAGCTAATGACAAAGAAAAAAATTGTAACATTTCAGAGATGGTTAATATCTATAAAACACAAGGAGTTTTTATATAAAGTAATATAACAAATTCTAGATGCCTTCATTTCCTAACTGATGCAAAGGAGAGCTATGAGAATTAAATGAGATGAATGTTGAAGTACATGTTATTATCTTCAGTCTCCATTTCACTTTAGATGCTTTTGAATCAGTGTGTAGATGGGGTTAAATGTTTAGGCAACTAAAGTAATGAGTTCAGAGTAGAACTTGGGTATCATGAAATTCTAATTATTGTGTTCTCTTGCATATGATGCTATTTTGTCTTCCTAGTTCAGAAAAATGCCACTCTTTTATTCATTTCACAGTTATTTATTACATTTCTACTATGTGCAGGCACCAAACTAATTGTTGAGGGAACCAGGATGATTCAACCACTGTTCCTGCTTTCAAGAAGCTATGATCTAGCAGGGTAAAGGACAGATAAGAGAGAGATGCACACAGAGTAGAGGCGAGGCAATGGGGAGTTGGGAGTGGAGTTCAAGGAAGGTTTCCCAAAAGTGAAACCTGAATGGAGAAGGATGAGTAGGAGTTATCTAGGTAAAGCAGAAGGTGGAGGAATGGAGGTTAGAAGGGAAGGCAGTAATGTAAAGCAAGGGTGAAACTCACAATTAACCTAGAATAAGGTAGATACTGGAGCAACCGACAGCGATGTGTTGCCAGACTGCCAGATGGATGGAAGGGATGTGTTGGGGTATGAAGCCAAGGGCCACATTATGAAAGCCCTTATATGGCATTCAAGTGAGCTTAGGTTTTTATCCTGATGGCAATTGGAAATGGTTGAAATTTTAATCAAACAGTGAAAATGGCTAGATTTTTGTCTTAGGTAGATTATTTTGAGGCAAGAATGAGGGAGGAATTGAAGATAATCTATCCTGAAGTAGGAAGAACTACTAGAGAAGGGAGTTTATAGTAGTTTGGGCAATGAGTAAGAGCATGGCAGTATGGGTTAGAAAGCTTGTTCAAGGAATATTTGGGAAGAAAAATGGCAGCTCTTGCTGATGGGTGTAGTGGGGTAGAGTGGGAAGGGGAAGGGGTGGCTTCAGGGGTATCTTAGGTTTTGAAGGTGGCTGTATTGGTGGTGTCATAACACTTGAGATTGCAGGGGAGATGATGAGTTTATTCTTTTAGTTTTCCTCTAGCGCAAGAAACTAATTTATTAGATATTTCCATTTTGCTATGTAGATAATTTCATGATAATTTTTTCCCCAGTACTTCTTTTGACGTTATAGTTGTTAGATGTCTGGGTCTTTTCTGTTCCTTATGAAGAGCAACCCTTTGCTTTCTAAATTTCTATTTATGCCTAACTCTCCCTTTTCTTCCTTAATTCTTTTAACCTCCAGGAAGAACCTAAGAAAGTCCGCTTTGATTATGACTTATTCCTGCATCTTGAAGGCCATCCACCAGTGAATCACCTCCGCTGTGAAAAGCTAACTTTCAACAACCCAACAGAGGAGTTTAGAAGAAAGTTGCTGAAGGCAGGAGGGGTAAGTGGCACTGTCTTGTGAAAAGCTTTCCCATAAAAAACTAGTTGCTAGTATGTTAAGAAGTAGAATAATGTTTTGAGATAGGTAAAAGAGATGAGGTACCTTAATGGCTTAGCTGTGGCCTCATGGTTTGAGATGAAGAGATAAGCAAACAAAAATATCCTAAGTAGGTATGAGTCTGAAGTTACATTGTTGTTAGAATAGCCTTATAGTCAATGCAGCTCAAATTTATTTCAACAAAAAAGCTAAAACCAATAAAACTATCCTCAATTAAGAAAAGAATAATGTTATATCATTATATCAAAAAAGAATTTTGTTATATCAGTTTATGGAAACTTTTGGGTGTAGCTGAAAGTCACGTTAAAAATTATATAAAAAAAAAAATGGGGCCGGCCCCATGGCTTAGCGGTTAAGTGTGCGTGCTCCGCTACTGGTGGCCTGGGTTCGGATCCCGGGCACGCACCGACGCACTGCTTCTCCGGCCATGCTGAGGTGGCGTCCTACATACAGCAACTAGAAGGATGTACAACTATGACACACAACTACCTACTGGGGCTTTGGGGAGAAAAAGAGGAAAAAAGGAGGATTGGCGATAGATGTTAGCTCAGGGCTGATCTTCCTCACACACACACAAAAAAAACGTTAACCACAATACCATTAAAAAAAAAAATTATATGAAAAAAATGAGGCCGGCCTGGTGGCGTAGTGGTTAAGTTCGTGTACTCCGCTTTGGCTGCCTGGGGTTCACAGGTTCAGATCTTGGGCATGGACCTACGTACCGCTTGCCAAGCTGTGCTGTGGCAGGCGTCCCACATATGAAGTAGAGGAAGATGGGCACGAATGTTAGCCCGGGGCCAACCTTCCTCAGCAAAAGGAGGAGGATTAGCATCAGATGTTAGCTCAGAGCTACTCTTGCTCACCAAAAAAAAAAAAAAAAAGAAAAGTTAAAAATAAATTATATAAAAAGGAGTTATTGTCCAAACTTTCTTGATCAAAATTAATAGAAAACGTGTACTCACAGTATATGTTTGGGTCATTTAAATGTGCTTTTTTGTTTGTCTGAATTGTATGTAGGTAAAAGATGGATTTTCCTTTTTAAGATAACAAAGGTGTAGTAAATTTTTGCCTGTGTGATTTGGCTAGGAAGGGGAAAGATTTTTAAGTAGTTTCTTGCATACATAAACATAGGGAATGTTTGCTTGCAGCTAAGTCACGTATAAACGCTATTGACTGGTTAAAATCTACTTTACAATGGGTGCCACTGGGATCATCAGCCTCTGCTTCAGATGAAAGTCCTGTGTCATCTTATGCGGGCAGTTCAGACCCCTTAAAGTGTCAAAATGTGTTCTTTATTCTAGAATTTCCTTCACTTAGTTTTTCCAGAAGTTTTTTGATAGTTTTCATTCCAGGAACTTATCATTTCTACATAAGCATATGTAGATCATAACTTCTTAAGATACTTTAATTCACTGATAAACTCGACCTGAGGGCTTTGTAGGAAAGAGATGGGTTTTATATAGCACAGAAGTTTTTTCCCTTTACGGGGTTGTGGACAACCACTGAACCTCAAGAAAGCTATGGACCTCTCATAAGAAAAGCACTGATATATGTAATTGTGTGAACATTTTGGGTTATGTGGAACCCCTGAGTCCATTTTTTTTGCAGTGCTATTTTGCCAGGCTCCCATCCTTTCAGCTGAACTGCTAATATGCGTTTGAAGCATTGCAAGGTGCGCATTTCATTCCGGACCCTCCTATTTGTCAGTAGATTATGGGTTAAATAGGTGTTGGTAGGCTAGCTTTGGAAATGAACCACCACTTATAGTATTTTATGGGGAAATGCATCTTCATGAAGAAATGGGCTTTTGTAATACAGCTCATCTTAAAGTTAGGGATTTATTATATATTTATTAAGGAAGTCATTTATTAAAAAATCCCTATTTTATTCATTTTATAGTTATCAGAAGCACAGTGTTGATGCTATTTACCTATGGCTGTGCCCTTAAAAATGAACTGGTCCATTTTAAATCCTAATTCTCATTATGTTTCTTTTTAGGAGGGTGGCATTTTATACTTCTGATTATTCCTCTTGGGTATGTAGTTAGGTAGGTAATTGGAGTGTGTGAATTATGGAACTTGAGTACATCAGGCTTCTGATAAGGGTCGTAGGAAAAAGTAAATATGACACAAGAACTTTTTAAAACAACCACTTAATTCCAGAGTACTCCAGGTTTGCTTGTGAGCTAAAGAAGAGGTTACAGGTCAGTGATAAGGCAGCGGAGTGCAGCACTGCGTCCTGATATGGTCTCTAGTGGATTTCTCTCTTTTGCTCCACTCAGCCTTTATCTCAGAATTATCCTCCTTGACTTCTAACTTTCCTTCTTTGTGTTTCTTTAAGTGCTGTTTGAAGCCTGCAGATTCCTTTCCTGTTAGACTTAGATTGTGACAACTCTGAAATAACAAATTGAAATGTGAAATATTTAAGCTCACCAGTTATTTGACATAAATTCTTTAAGGGACTGATTCCAGTGAATTTTGTAGTAAAATTAAAATTTAAAAATTCATTTGAAATAATAGTAATCCCATAGATTCTGTCCATTTCATATGGGAAGTTTAAAGTAGTCTTTTATGGAAATATGGTATACACCAATAAACATTTTTTTGTCTCACCTAGATTTTTGGTTACCTTGTGTTATTTTTACCTGACACTTAAACATTTATCATTGTCTTAGTATTAATGTAGCCTGTTATGGTGTTACTAATTTATGAGCCATTTTGATTTTATTAGAAATCCTTTTTTCAGCTTTATTGAGATATAATTGACGTATAACATTGTGTAAGTTTAAGGTGTACAATGTGTTGATTTGATACACTCTTGTATTGCCAAATAATTACCACAATAGCATCAGCTAACACCTGCATCATGTCACATAATTACCATTTCTTTTTTGTGGTGAGAACATTTAAGATTTATTTTCTTTCTTTTTTTTCTTAGCAGCTTCCAAGTATATAATTCAGTATTATTAACTATAATCACCATGCTGTATTAATACCATCTTTTAACTGCAATTTTGTATCTTTTGGCCAACATCTCCCCTTTCCTCCCACCCTCCAGCCCCTGGTATCTGCCATTCTAGTCTCTGTTTATATGAGCCCGGCTTTTTTAGATTGCACATATAAGAAGATATCATACAGTATTTGTCTTTATCTGTCTGATTTATTTCACTTAGCATAATTCCCTCAAAGTCCAACCATATTGTCACAAATAGCAGGATGTCCTTCTTTCTCATGGCTTAAAAATATTCCATTATATATAATATATATATATATCTCTCACATCTTTATCCATTCATCTCTTGATGGACGCTTAGGTTGTTTCCATATCTTGGCTATTGTGAATACTGCTGCAATAAACATGCGAGTGCAGATATCTTTTTGATATCCTGTTTTCATTTCCTTTGGCTATATACCCAGAAGTGGGATTGCTGGCTCACATGGTAGTTCTATTTTTAATTTTTTGAGGAACCTCCATTTTGTTTTCCATAGTGGCTGCACCAATGTACAAATCTACTGACAGTGCACAAGGGTTCCTTTATCTCCACAACCTCGCCAACACTTATCGTTTCTTATCCTTTTAGTAATAGCCATTCTAACAGATGTGAGGTGATATCTCATTGTGATTTGGATTTGCGTTTCCCTGATGATTAGTGATGTTGAGCACCTTTTCATGTACCTGTTGGCCATTTGTAGTCTTCTCTGGAAAATTGTCTATTCAGATCTTCTGCCCATTTTTTTAAGCATATTGTTAGGGTTTTTTTGCTTTGAGTTGTATGAATTCTTTATATATTTTGGATATTAACCCCTTATCAAACATGTGACTTACAAATATTATCTCCCATTTTATAGATTGCCTTTTCATTTTGGTGATGGTTCCTTTGCTGTGCAGGAGCTTTTTAGTTTGATGTAGTTCCACTTGTTTATTTTTGCTTTTGTTGCCTTTGCTTTGATGTCTATTAGAAATCTTGTATTCATGAAGGTGTATCTTTAGATAAACTTTTTTTTTGACTGGGTTTTGGGGTGAGAAAGTGGATGCTGTATTGGGGTGAGAAAGTGGATGCTGTATTCCTTATCCCTAAACATTGCATGTGCGACAGATATATTTGTTCTTCTTTTAAAGGAAAAAATTTAATCCCTTCTTCATATGTACTGTGTGAAATCATTATGTACAGCTTGAGGAATGTGTGGAGTAAACTTACTGTTTTGGCTATGATTCCTTCTCTTTCACTTTTTTATTTTAAACCAAAAGTACATAGCACTATTAAAAGTTGAATTTGGCTTTCCAAGAGATCAGAAAGGTTGTTTTTAGAGCTGGCAGCATCTTAAAAAAATGCTTTTTAGCTCTTAGAAGAAAATGATTCCAAAGAACTTTTTGCCAGAAGAATCTTGAAAAATTGCAGATTTTTTTCCCCTTCATAATCTATAAACCTATAGCTACATGACAACTTTTTTTTGGTCAATAACATTCTCTTCTTTTCGCTGGATTTCTTTTTAATAATATTGTAGCTCTTTTCTAAATAGTCTCAAAGAAATCTTGGTGTACTTTCCCCTTGGAAGAAACGTACCCTGTGTTCTTCTGTTTAATAGCTCCCTAATATTAAGGATATCCTTGCTTTAAAAGAAAAAAAAAAAAAAAACCTTTTGAGGGAAGGACACATTTCAATTTAAGCATTATTTTCTGAGAGTATTGAAATACAGAATGGTTTTATATACAAGACCTGGAAAGTCGTTTCCTCTAAATGGGAGACCCCTTTGGACCTTGCTAGGGAAGTTGTAGATTTGGTTTAAGAGCCAGCCTCTGTCAGGCCTTAAGTGAGACAAAGACAGAAGGTAGGGGTCAGGAAATGAACAACCCGAGAGCTTCTGGGAGGAGATCGTCTTCATTTGAGATCTTATTTTATTCTTTGGTTGGTAGGAGGGGTAGAGGACAGCAAGCAATAAACTTTTGAGAGCAGGACTTGATCTAATTTATTTGTTCTTGAATTTTAAACAAAAGGACCAAATGTACCCCATTGAGAAGCACTTCTTAATTCCACTGAGATATTTCTAATTGTTTTAAAAAAATGAACTGATGAATCTTTTTTTGAGTGATTTTCAAGTATGCACTTCAGGATGTCAGGATTTTTTTTTTAAAGGGTTTATGATCACAATAGATGATTTTCTCTCGTTTACTTGATCACCTTCTTAGTAGCTGGAATTCAGCCATAATGAAAAACCATGGAAGGGTTTGACATCATTCCTTTATCCCTGAGCTAACGTCCCTTGCCAATCCTCCTCTTTTTGCTGAGGAAGATTGGCCCTGGGCTAACATCCATGTGCATCTTCCTCTACTTTATATTCGACGCCGCCACAGCATGGCTTGATAAGCAGTGTGTAGGTCCAAGCCTGGGATCTGAACCTGTGAACCCCGGGCTGCCGAAGCGAAGCATGTGAACTTAACCACTATGCCACCAGGCCAGCCTGACATCATTACATTTGATTGAAAGAGGAAGAGATTTTCTTTTGGGTATTGGCAAAATAAAGATATAGATAGTGTATGTCGTATAACTAAAACTTGTCATCCTACTCATTTCTCTTTCTGGGTTTCGTGCTGGGAGAGAGTGTGATACAATTGGAAAAGTTTTGAAATCAAGCAGATTGAAGTAAAAACCTCATCTTTATCATCTTGTAGCTGAAGACGATGAGTATATCTTTTGAATCTCAGTTCATCATCAGTGAAATGGATGAGATAGTGTTTTCCTCATTGAGAATGTGTAACCATGGTGTGTGGCACGTAGTAGATGCTCAGTTCCTTGTTTTCTTTTCCTTTGATTGCTGGTTTAGAAAATCAACGGATCTTTAATCAGTTTTATATTAAGCACTTAAAGGTACAGTGAAAAAGATTTGTTATTTAGTATAAGCTGCTCTAGATTTATTCACAGGAAAATATGTTTAGCACCAGTTAGTGTGACCAGCACATTGATAGACCTGTGTTGGATTTAAAGATTAACCCATGGTATGTTTCTTCAAGGAGTTTAGCCCATGGTATCTTTCTTCAAAGAGTTTACATTCTGGCTGTTTGTATTTTTTTTTTTTCCCTTGGTGAGGAAGATTCACCTGAGCTAACATCAGTGCCAGTCTTCCTCTATTTTGTATGTGGGTCACCACCACAGCATGGCCCCTGATGAGTGGTGTAGGTCCACGCCCAGGAACTGAACCTGGGCTGCCAAAATGGAGCATGCCAAACTTAACCACTAGGCCACAGGGCCATCCCCTGGCTGTTTGTATTTTTCTTGTATAAAGTGAATCAAAGGTCTGTTTGGAATATCATTTTTTAAAATGTAAGTTTTCATTAGAAAAATGATTAGTTCTTACCATTGTTCTTAATTCTAAATTTCTAGCAATTAATGCTTCGCAAAGCCCTTAGAAGATTTCCTAAATGATATGTTCAGCAAGGAAGTTTCATCCTTGTGCATCTATGAAGAAAGCACAAGAGGCCAGCATCTTTGGAAAATTGAGTTTATATTACAGCTGCTCCCCTTTTTTGGCCTGGAAATCAAGTGGTCTTCTTTGGTTCTGTTGTTCTTTATGGAATCGTGGTAGGATGTTGGTGGGTTTTTTTATTTTTTATTTTTTCTTCCTTTCTTTCTTTCCTCAAACAGGGCAAAGTCTAAACATGTTGTTCAGTCTATTTCTGAATCACTGGCAAGCAGTTAATTTTGAGGACTGAAAATTAAAACTAACCACAGCAGTTGTTAGAACTAGGGTTTCTATCGGCAGAAATCCAATTCTGTTCAGACACCACCTGTTTCAATAGGACATTTCAGACTCCCATTTGGCAAGATTTTCTGGAGAAGACATGGGGAACATGCTTTCAGTCTGTGTTAAGTCTGCAGCATAATGCAGTCCTGTTTCTCAGAGTGACAGTTACTTTTATATATATGATATGTTTTGCAAGGAATGAATTGGAAAATTTCTGAAACACTGCTTGTTGTGAAGTGGAATTCAGGTCCACAGTGGACCCCCAACAAGGGGTTTGGTTATGAAAGGGCCAAAGGGATCTTATGATATGGACTTTCACTAATACAGCTGTGACAAACCATCTGAACGTGGTATTTTACCACAGGTTCTGGAATGAATCTTGTGTGGGATGGTTGAGTATTTCCTTTTGTAGGGGAAATTGTACTCTAATTTCTAAACAGTACAGATCAAATTCTCTTCCTCTCAAATTTTAATTTTTTTTGAGTAGGTAAATATACGCACAGTACCAAATGACATACAGCAAGTCTTCCTCCAGGCCACCAACGATGCTGTAGTGAATAACCTTTTACATAGTTCTTTGTGCATATGGATGATTATATTTGTAGGATAAATGCCTAGGAGCAAAACCGTGACTCCAAGGCAAAGTGGAATTTAAATTTTGATAGACATTTACAAATTGCCCGCCAAAGATGTTATGCTACTCTATGCTTGCATCAACAATGTGTGAGAGTACCTGTTTCTCCACATGTTGATTTATTAAACTTTTCCCCCCAATCTGATGAGTGAAAAATGATATCTCATTTTTAATTCACATTTCTCTTATGAGTAGTGATGAGCATCTTTTCATATGTTTAAAAGCTGTTTTCATTTCCTTTCAAAGACCACATTTTAATGTATTTTAAATTGGAAATATTATAAGTGTTTCGGTTTCAACTTTAATTTATGGGTTACTCTTCCCACATACTTACATTTGGAAAGGTTACAGAAAGATACGGAAGCCTCTTTAACCAAGGTCTGTGTTTTCCGGCTTCTTCAATGGGCAACAAATTATGATCTTAGGAACTGATTTGTCAAGACTTTGGCTTCTAAAAATATAAGTGGCTTTTGTGGCAAACTCATCTCAGTAGTGCCCAGAGATGGATAGCTGGCTGCTTATTTTAAAAATGACTCAAAGAAAATAATACATAGAAGATTATTTTAGTGGCTGTTACTGGACAGCTTCATTGGGTTATTGGATATTTGTTTTGGGACAAGTGTGCCTTTTTGTTAGTTTCTGACATATATCATCCTGTAATCGCCTTCCTCAAAAGATAAAAGGATGCTGCTGTTTTTCACCAGCACTGATAAAAGGTGATTTATTTAAATAAATGTAGGATCAAGCAGGCTGCCTCATTTATTTGGTGTTTTCTCAGACTTGAGGTTAATTTTCTGTCATATTTGATATTTTCTCCTTTCTGTATCTTTGGTTCTCCCCCTCCCCCAAGCCTGGAAAATTAAATCATGAAAGTAGAACGTACATATAAGTGATAAATAGGACGTCAAAGTGGTGAGCCTTAATTCCAAATGGAACGTCCATCTCATAAATTTTTAGGGAAAGCATGGTCACGATAGTAGAAAGTTATTTATATCACTCAGCATTTAGTCGTTTTATGGTTTCATGTCTTCTGAAAGTCACATAAGTTGATTGCAGGACAGTTACAGACTTTAGAAAATCTGCACCAAAAAAAAAATCTGTGATATAAAACGATCTTCCTGCCTTCCTTTGTTCCTTCCTTCTCATTACCTAGTTACCTTCTCAGTAAGGAGGGAAAAAAATAGGGGTACACTTTTCTCTCAGTCCAAAGCTTAAATACTCTTACTGCATAAATGGAGCAAAGGCAAAACGAAAAGGAAATGAAACAGGTAGATGTTCCCAGAGTGTGTATGGGGAAAGCTCTGCCAGTGTTTCAGCTGTCAGTATTGGGTGGTATGCCACGTTCCCTTTGGCAGACCTCCCAGGAGTAGCAGTGTAGCTGACTAGACATAGGAGCCCTAAGTTTGTCTTGAAAGGGAATGCTGTGATATCTGAAAGAAAACCGTCACGTACCCCTGCCCCTAGCTCCTACCCCTGATGCACAAAAAGTCAAGAAAATAAGAAATGAATAGAAAAAGAAAAAAATTCAAGGAAGGGAATCTTGGAGAATTTCAAATTAAAAAATGAACACTATTTTCTCTTTTTTTTTAAGTTTAATTATTATTATTTTTTTTGCTGAGGACTATTTGCCCCGAGCTAACATCTGTTGCCAGTGTTCCTCTATTTTGACGTGGGTCACTGCCACAGCATGGCTGACAAGTGGTGTAGGTCTGCACCCGGGATCCGAACCTGTGAACATGGGCCACCGAAGCGGAGCATGCCAAACCCAACCACTATGGCACGGGACCAGCCCCTACTTTCTCTTTTTAAATACAAAAATATTCCAATTGAAAACTGTTGGTTCAATTTCTCTCTTTCTTCTTGGCTCAAGTAATTCTTTATGCACTTGTTTCAAAGCTGCGTACAAAGTTTCTCTAATAGGTCTGAGTCTGTTCTCTTACTTCCAGGATGGTAAAGGAGTTGCTTATAAGAGCAGCTGTCTATTTTGATTGCCCCCACTGGATAGTTTTTGGGCTCATACCCTATAATATTAAATAAAAACAATTTTGGGGGTAGGGAGTGGAGAAGGAGAAGGGGAATTATGATTAACATTTTATTTTCCGAATTTTTCTTGTTCCATAAGTTATAAGAAAACCTAACAGTGATTGGGATTTGAAGGTAACACTTTAAAATATATGTTTGAGACTCTTAAAATAGATATTTGTGTTTTATCTTTGAGGAGCGAGGATAATTGGTAGATGGTTTAATATAATAACCTTTGTTACCACAAGGGGCACAGCCGTGGTGTGATAGAATGTTGGATTTGAAATCTGAAGGCACAAATTTAATTCTTGGATCTGCTGCTAGTTTACCTTGGGCTTTAGGTGGGTGTAAATCTAAAATAAGCATAACATTGCCTTCCTCCTACTTGAAATTATTAAATAAAACATGGTACATAGTTAAGCAGTCAGCAAATATTGTTTTATTTATTGAAATGACCTCTTTTTTCTATAGGTTTTTATTATGCTTTGGTTTAAACTATGGTTTTTCTTACCTAGAAAGGTGAAAATAAAAGATTTCTATTCCAAGGCTGTGACATAATAATGGCATTCTACTAGAAAGAACATGTTTCAGCCTCAAGAAGGAATCTAATTTTTTACCTGATTTTAAAATAAATATGTGCTGACTTGAGAAAAATGTAGACTTTCTAGAAAAGCAAAAAGAAGAAAATAAACCTCTGTAGTTCCTCCAGTGACTGTGACCACTGTCAATATTTTACATTGTATATTTTATGTAGATAAGATCCCACAGAATGTTTGTAGTTTGCACTTAATATATTACACATAAATTGCATAAGTTGTAAACCACATGACTTACTTTATTTTTGTTCTTCAAAAACATGTCCTCGCACTTCAGAGGACTGATGTAAAAACTTTGGTTGGTTGTTAAGAAGTTACCAGTAATGTGTTCTATGTTGTGATTGTTATTGTTTTTTCCTTATGGCTTTCAGCATCTCAAAATTAAAGTTATTGGCTTAAGGCCTGAAGACTGTACATAACATTAGGAACAAAAGAACTGTTTTTCACAAATTTGAGGTTGTTTCTTAATGGTTCTGATAATATGGAAGTATGGTGGTGTAGTTTTTTTGGGTCATATTAGATCTGTTATTTGGAACAATTTATATTTTAATATAGATTATTGTAGGTGTGTATTTGGTAACTTGTCTTTGTAAATGTCGTTTCCGCCCTCCCTCCCCTTATAAGGTAGATAGGGGGCCTGTGGGTAGTCTGAAATGGTTAAATATAAAAAGACTTCATTCATGGAAAGATTGAGTAAAATAAGGATGCCCTATCCATAAAACAAACTAGCCCATTCAACTACAGTCAGAATAAAAATGAAATATAATAAAAATCTGGTTAACCTCACAACTTTCAGTCTTAACATGAACTCTTGGTAACTCAAGAGATGAATTTGGGTGGGTTATATAGACAGAATTCTATCCTCATGGTGTCCATGTGTCTTTGAGCAAATTAGAAATAAGTGCCTCCACCTCTCCCCACCCCACAAAGCCCCAGCCCAAGGAACATGGCTTGGCTAGCTTAGCATAGCTGGGTTTCAGCTAGTCCTTATCTCCTTGGCCAAGCATCCTTGTGCAGGGCACCATCTGGGTAACCATTTACAGTGGTAGCACTATTTATAGATTCAGACAAAAAGGTGATTTTTTTTGTGTGTGTGTGTGAGAAAGATTAGCCCTGAGCTAACATCTGTTGCCAATCCTCCTCTTTTTGCTGAGGAAGATGGGCCCTGGGCTAACATCCGTGCCCATCTTCCTCTACTTTATATGGGACACCGCCACAGCATGGCTTGACAAGCAGTGCGTTTGTCCACACGCAGGATCCGAACCTGCGAACCCTGGGCCGCCACAGCGGAGTGCGCGAACTTAACTGCTACACCACCGGGCTGGCCCCCAACAAGGTGATTTGATGTTAAAACAAACCTATCTTGTCTGAGATAGTCTGGACAGGAGTGATCTGGGGAAATAATAAATAAAACTTTCTTGAAAATTTGTTCTCAGAGTACGCCAGTTTTTTTTTTTTTTTTTTGTGAGGAGGATCAGCCCTGAGCTAACATCCGTGCTAATCCTCCTCTTTTTGCTGAGGAAGACCAGCTCTGAGCTAACATCCATTGCCAATCCTTCTCCTTTTTTTTTTTGTTGGTCCCCAAAGCCCCAGTAGATAGTTGTACGTCATAGTTGCACATCCTTCTAGTTGCTGTGTGTGGGACGCAGCCTCAGCACTGCTGGAGAAGCAGTGCGTCCGTGTGCGCCCAGGATCCGAACCTGGGCCGCCAGTAGCAGAGCGCGCGCACTTAACCACCAAGCCACGGGGCCGCCCCGAGTACGCCAGTTTTGAATAGCCATGTCCTTTCAAAGGTTTAGCCTGGCCTCTTGTTCTGCCGCTCTGCTTTGTGTTTTTAGCTTATGACACTGTTATCCAGCATTCATAGAAAGGTTTGGTTTAAGCACAGGGAGCAAGAGGACTTTTGATAAGACCATTGTGCTAAACCAGGGGTTTCAAATGTCAGTGCCTATGAGACCAGTATAACCCTTTGAAAGAACAGTGGAACAAAAACTGGAAGACCAGATAAATAATGTAGCACTTGCTATTGGGAATTTCACACAGTGGGTTGTGGTTTATTATTTTTTTTAAAGTAAAGATTCAGTAAAGTGGAATTTTCCTTTCTGATAATTTTGAGCTCTGAATGCTTCAGTAAAGAGAGCATCAGTGAACTCCAGATCGTCTTAATTAATAACAGTCACCATTAATAAGAATGCCTTCCACTGTGTTTCAGTTTTAAGATGCATTTACCTACTTTGACTCTTCCTATAGGTCCCAGGGCTAGGGCTGGAACTTCTTCTCGTTTAGTTTTATTTCCCTTATATCCATTCTGTATTTTTTTATTCCTAGATTTCTCTTCCTACTCTTGATAAAGAAGGGATGCATTTCTTTTGTCCATCACGCCTGTCTCCCAGGGTCTTGATCTTCTCTCCCTCTCCATCCATACTATCCTCTGGGACCATCTTATCTGAAGCCCATTCTTGCTTCTTTTTTATTCTTCTCCTAAAGGGACTTTTGTGGTTCATATACATACTCCGAATTTTGACTTCATTTCTTTTTTCTTTTTAATTAAAAAAAATACTATAGTTACATCTTTACTCTGATTTACCTTTCTTTAATGAAAATGCACTGAGGTTAAAGATGTAGGTACCTCTGCATTGCAGAGCAACAAAGGGTGTAGATGTCTCCCGGGCGCAGAGATAAATGCTGTGCTTGATTAATCAGCCTTGGAAGTAACAATAAGACTGGTATGAATAGTTGAGATACGTAGTAGCTTTCTCACTGCTTGATTTTCTGAACACTTATCCTTATTTCCTTTGGTGAAGAGAACAGCACAGCAGTTAAAAGTGCAGACTGTTATGAAACCACCTTTTTTTCAGATGCTGACATTGGCGCTTAGGAAAGAGACCAGCAGAGAGTAGTAATCTGTCCAGAGTTACAAAGCTACTAATTTGTAAAATGAGGAAAACATACGTATATGCATACCATTTTATAGTTGAAAGGGTTCTTTGGTATAATCAGTCAAGCTCCCCATTTTGCAGATGAGTAAACTAAGGCAACAAATACTGAAATGGTTGGTCAAGCAAGGGAGAGCTGAGTCAGGGATTTTGCATATTCTTTTTATAATAACATAGAATAACTTTAGTTTTCCTTTGAAAATGCAATTAAAAGAGACAAAGAATTAAAAATAAAACAAATCCCCAGAAAGTGTGTCTTAGTTGTCTCTTCGTTGTCTTAGGGCCACTAGAGTAATCTTGTATGAGTCCCCTTCCTGAAGACAAGCTGGATAAATTGCCAGAGTGGAGCAGCTTGCTTGTTGCTGGCAGAAGACTTGATCTTTTTGTTTCTTGCTTTGGAGACTGAAGTTCTCTGTATTTCTCTTACTTCTGAAAATCCAATTTGCGTGGAGAAAATGATAATTAGGAATCTGCTCCCCAACCACCCAAACTTTCTTAAGCCAGCATCAGCCTATCTGTGGAGATTGGTTACGTTTTCATTTTCCGTAAATTAGAGGCGGGCATAATTTTTGGAGTCATTTGTTTTTCAGCTGAACAGCAAGGGTATGCATGACTTTAGAAGTGGTTTTCCTTGGCATTAACCAGCATGTGAAAAAGACTGTAATAAAGTCAACAAATAACTTTGTAATCTACCAGGTTTTTGAAAGTACAGATGCAAATAAGTCGTGGGGTAGTGGTGATTCTTGGAGTGCTTAGATATTAAAAGATTTTCTCCTCAGGTTTGGAAAGTCAGATGGTAATACACTAGAATCAGCATACTGTGGCTGGCTTGCCCCCTTTTCTTTGGAGAAGTTGTTTTGACTTCTTGATATTCTCTCTTTTTCTTTCTCTGTCTCTCACTCTCTCTCTCTCTCTCCCCCCCCCCCCACACACACACCCACACCCACACACACACACACACACACACACACACACACACACTCTCCAAAATCAGGATACATGACCTAAAAATGGTTCGGAGTATTTGAATTTAGGACTAGTAGGACAGGCTCCGGAAATCCAAGATGCTTTTCAAGTCCTGGCAGACTTCTGGTAGAAGATTTTTACCTTTTGTTTCTTGCTCCACAGATTGAAATTCCCTGAATAAACTGATTTCTCTTGCTTCTGAAAATCAAGTTTGGGAGGACCTTCCTAAGTCTTGCGCTATCCCTTCTTATCTTCAGGTACCAACCTGTATTCCTCCTACTTCCTGCCCACGTATCTCTAAGTGGTTAATAAAACAAAAATAAAAGTTTGCTTCCTGCAAACTTTTTCTTTTTTCTTTTCTTTTCTGTTTTTTTTAGTGCTTGCATTATCCGGAGGAAGTGTAAGTAGTTTTAAAATATTTGAGTACCTACTATGGGCCAAGTTTAATGCCAGATGCTGAGTGTTCAATGAATGAACACTAGATTGTTTTCTTCTTTCTGCCAGACTCTGACCCTTGGTCGACTTTCGGGGGATAATACATTCTCATTATCTCAGAGGACTAAAATAACCCAGCTCAGTTTCTTTAAAAAAAGAAAGAAAGAAAAGAAAACAAAGAGAAATTTCTAGCCATCAGTCCAGGCTGTCTTGGTGTGCTTTTAGGAGAAAAAGCAGTACTTTAAAGCATCTGCTTCTTTTAGTGGGGTGCCAGAAACTTTATTATTGGACCTCACCCCCTATCACCCCCCCGTCTCCCCCTAAGCAGGCTCTGATGGCTTCTGAAGACCAAGGATGGCAAAAACAACAATGATTTCTCTTTCAGAAAGCTGATGTTTTGTGTAAATTGTTTGATGGTCAAAGTGAATGTATATAAAGTTGTCTCGTTTCCACAACAAATCCTATGAAGTAGAGCAGATTTTCCCAAATAAGCCATAGATAGGTTGTTTCCAAATTCGTCTTTGAATTTACATTACAAGTTTATAGTCTTTTCCTTCAACAAAAACAATTGGTTTTAGATGAGAGGAGATGTGAGGACTTCAGATCACGTGTGTTTTCTTTGTTTTTGTGTGTGGTATAAAAATGTAACCTCATTTGGCATTTTTGAAAGCATACCACTGCCTTTCCTTATGTTAGGACAGCCTTGATTTAGTTGAAAAATCTGATTTGTATAAGGAAGCCTTGGTTTCTTTGGGGATGGCATTTAGATTCCTCTTAGAAGAATATGGTGCAATTTAGGTCTGCTCTGACTGATATGGGTCCTTGGAGAGAAAGCCAAGGGGAGCGAATTGAAGAGACTGAGGCTCCTTCTTAGACAGCCTCTGATTTTGCTGCCCTTCCCAGGGTCCCTGTGCATAGATTGAGACAAGGGGCTTTTCTAAATACTATTATTTATTTTACAAGTGTTTTGGAAATAATCTCAAACTTACAGAAAAGTTGCAAGCATAGTACAAAGAGCTTTTCCTTCCTGAACCATTTGAGAGCAAGTTGCCGACGTGATGCTCCATCATCCTTGAATACTTTAGTGTTTATTTCCTGCAAACAAGAACATTCTCTTATATAACCGTGATACAACCATCAAAGTCAGGAATTAGCGTTGGTACATTACCAACCTCTACTCCTCAGATTCCATTCAAGTTTTGCAGATTGTTCCACTCACATGTCCTTTATTTTCATTACAAAGGATCCAGTCTAGAATCATTTGTAGCATTTGGTTGTCATGTCTCTTGAGTCTCCTTCAACTGAGAATAGTTCCTGAGTCTTTCCTTGACTTTCATGAACTTGAAATTTTTGAAGATTTCAGGCCAGTTATTTAGTAGATGGCCCTCAATTTGGGTTTGTATATTTCCTCATGACTAGATTCAGGTTCTGCATCTCTAACCGGAATGTTACAGACGTGATGCTGGGTTCTTCTTGTTGCACCTCATCATATGCTCGTGATTTCCATTGTACCATACCATTACTGCTGTGATGTTACTCAATCATTTGATTCAGATGGTGTCTGCCGGGCTTCTCCACTGTAAATTACTTTTTTTCTCTTTGTAATTAGTGCGTATATTATTGGGAGTAGTGCGTATATTATTATTGAAAACATCCCATTTCTGCTCAAACTTAAGTTTATTCTTGTATTTATTATATCGTCATGAACTTATGGATATATATTTTTTCAGTGGGTTATAATCCATTGCTGTTGTTATTTATTTCAAGCTTAAATTGTCCTGATTTGGCCAGTGGGAGCCCCTTCAATCTGGTTTCTGTGCCTTTTTGACATGCTCTGACCAGTCTTTGCATACTTCCTGACTTTTTGCTACAAGATGTGCCAGGCTCATTTTGTACTTTCCTTGTCCTAGCCCTAGATTCAGCCATTTCTTCAAGAAGCAGCCCCTTTTCAGTGGATCTGAGCCACTGCGTGGATGCCCCTTCTCGCATCGCTGCCCTCTCCTCCCCTACTGCTGCCTACTTTGCTTGGCCCCACCTAATAGCTTTTGGACGGAATAGTTCAGGAAGAGGAAGGTTACATTTTGTTTTGATTTTATCACTTACGTTAGCTCTGTGTGGGGGGCAGCTATAACTTACTTGATCTGGCATCCTTGAGTGCCTGCGATATAGTAAATGCTCAAGAAGGCTATAAATTCATTCAAAGACAAATACTTATTATGCATCTATGAGGATTCCGTCATAATTCCACACACTGGGGGGAATTATGTTCACAACAGTGAACCAAATTTAAAAAAACAAAAGAAAAAGCATACATTTGTAGGAGCCCTGTGAAAGGAAATAGTTCTTTGTGAAGGATGGAAATAATTTTCTCAGGCAGCCATTTCCCCAAGTGTGTTTATTTACATTAAGATGTATTCAATGAAAGAAAGGTTTTGACTTTGCACTTTTTAAACTGTAGTTCTTATTAGGGTGCATAGACTAAATGTGCACAGATTTCTTTTTAGCCTTGGTAATTTATTTTCTTGTATTACTATAGCTCTGCTTTCCCCCTGCCCTGAAGAGTGCTGGTACCTCGCACATGGCCAACTCTGCTTCTAAGGGCAAAATGGAAATATTAGTTAACTCCTCCCCATAGTTTGTTAGTTTTTGTACCTTTGACCAGAGATGCTTCCAGAGAAAAAAGTGATTTTTCTCGTTATGCTTTTGGTAATAATAGGATGTAGAAACAATAAGAATAGATCATAGCTCCTTTCTAGTAATAGAGTTAATCATCTATGTTGTTTCATTTAACTCATGTGGGTAGAACTACAATATATAGCATATAATGAAACTCTTTCTCTTTTTGTATTATAAAATTATTCAAGAATTTATTCACTCAACACATATTTGATTGCCTAGTCTTTGCCGAGTACCTACCTCACAAGACTCCTAAAGGATTAAATGAGACAGTGTGTATGTTTTGTTCAGAGCAGCTAAAAAAATACGTGTCCGTTGAATCTGAATGTGAATTTCCCTTACTAGACTATAAGGTCCGACATCAGGAATTTCGAGTTTTTCTTAAAATAAAGATGTTATTATGTTATAATTGTTATATATGAGGATTATATGTATTAAATGTAAATCATGAAACAAACACCATAAACGTACCATTCCATTAAAGAATGAGAATTCGCACATAATTAGTGCTATTCAGACTACCTGTATACACCTTTTCAGTCCACCCCTCCACCTCCCCCAGATGCAACTACTCTCCTTAATTTTCCTGAGCTTTTAAGTCTGATTTTACTACAAATGTATATATTCTTCTATTTTTCAGCTTTGCTTATTTTTGGTCTTTATGAAAATGGCATAATACTGTGTGTAATTTTCTGTGACTTGCTTTATTTACTCAGCACTGTGCAAGATTTGTCCTTATCATTGCATGTTATTGATTTCAGTGCTGTATAATAGTCCAGATAGCATGACTTGTATATCCATTCTCTTGTCATCTAGGTATCTAGACTATCCTCTTTTTATTTGGTTTTGGTTTTGCTGCCGTGAACAATGCAGTTATGACCGTCTTGGGTGTGTCTCCAATACACATGTTCAAGAATTTCACCAGGGCAGTGGATTTCAAACTTTTATGACTGTGACCCATAGTAAGAAATATGTTTTCCGTAATGACAAAGGACCCACATATATAAATATAAATAGACAAATGAGACAAAAATTTCACTAATCTAAGCTTACATTTACTACATGGGACTCAATCTATTTTATTTTATACTGGTTGCCTTATAAACAGTGCCACTATATCGCTTTCCAGTCTCACTCACAGGTTCTCTTTGAACAACACTGCTCTAAGTCGGTGGTTCTCAAATTCTAGGACACATGAGACTCACCTGGAAAGTTAGTAAACGTGAGGATTCCTGGGCCCCACTGTGCAGATTCTTATTCAGTAGGTCTGGGATGGGTCTTAAAAATCTGAATTTCTAGGAAGCATACAGGTAATACTGATGGTGCTGGTCCTCTGACCACATTTAGCGAAATACTACTTAAGGTATATATATACCCACAAATGGAATTGCTGTGTCATAGGGCATTCACATATTTACCTTTTTATTACTTTATATAGTAGTTGTCACAGTTTAGAGTCCTATATCAGCAATGTGTAAGGAGATCCCACTGCTCTCTTTTCTAGTCATACTGGTTTGTCTATGCCCATTCAGTAGGCATAAAATCGTATCTTATCGTTATTTTGCATTTCAGTCATTAGTAATGAGGCTGAGCATACATTTCAGTGGCCATTTATGTTTCTTTTTCCATGAAATGTTTGTTCATGTCTTCTGCTTATTTGTCTATTTATTTATGTGAGTCTTTTTATATGCTGGTGATATGAATCCATTGTTGGTTATATTTACCATAGATATCTTTTCTTAGTTTGCCCAATTAGTGACTTGTTAATTTTCTTTATGGTATCTTTTGATAGACAGATAGTCTTAATTTTAATGTGGTCAGATTTTTTCTGGTTAGTTCTGTTTGTGTCCCGCTTAATATGTTCTTCTATACCCCGAGGTCATATAGATAATCTCCTGTATTTTTTTTTTTTTTTACAACATGTTTGAGAAGTTTTGTCTAACGTTTAAATATTTTCAAACATCTGGAATTGATTTTATGTACGGTATGAGGTAAGAGTCTAATTTAAATTTTTTCCTATATAGAAAATCAGTCACAGCACATTTTATTGAATTGTCTGTGCTTTACCCAGTGATCTATGGTGCCTACCCTGTCAAACGACAGGTTTTCATATGTTTGTGAATCTGTTGGGGGGATGTGGTTCATTTCTGTTCCATTGGTCAGTCTGCTGATCTCTGTAGCAATGTTGTAATTGCTATAGTTTTATAATGAGGTCTGCTATGTAGCATGACAAGTTCTGCTACATCATTCTTTTTCTTTATATAAATTTTAGAATCAGTTTAAGTTCTTTGAAAAACTCTGTTAGGATTTGGATTGAAATTATATTGACTCTGTGGATAATGAGTGTTCTTATCCATGAACCTAGTCTCTCTATCAGGTTATTTAGACTTTCTTTAAAGTTGTTAAAGTGTTAAGATATTTTTGATAAAGATACAGCTAATTTTATGTTTTGTTTATTCCTAGGTAATTTATGTATGCGTTTTTGCTGCTATAAATAGAATATTAAATGTTTCCTGTTTGTTGCTGATCTGTAAATATGCAGCTTACCTTTGCATATTGATATTACTTCTACAGTAGTCCCCCCATATCCATGGTTTTGCTTTCCATGGTTTTGGTTACCTGTGATCAAATGCAGTCCAAAAATATTAAATAGAAAATTCCAGAAATAAACAATTCATAAGTTTCAAATTGCATACTGTTCTGAGTAGTGTGATGAAATCTCATGCAGTCTCGCTGTGTCCCATCCCAGACGTGAATCATCCCTTTGTCCAGCGTATCCACTACCTGCCCATTAGTCACTTAGTAGCCATCTTGGTTATCAGATCAACTGGCCTAGTATTGCAGTGCTTGTGTTCACATAACCCTTTTTTACTTAATAAAGGCTCCAAAGCACTAGAGTAGGGATGCTGGCAATTTGGATATGCCAAAGAGAAGCTGTAAACTGGGGTTTTTTGAGTGAAAAGGTGAAAGTTCCTGACTTAAGGAAAACAATTGGGGCCGGCCTGTTGCGAAACGGTTAAGTGCGCGTGCTCCGCTGCTGGCAGCCTGGCTTCGGATCCCGGCGCACACTGACGCACCCTTGTCAGGCCACGCTGTGGAGGCGTCCCACATAAAGTGGAGGAAGATGGGCACGGATGTTAGCTCAGAGCTGGTCTTCCTCAGCAAAAAGAGGAGGATTGGCATGGATGTTAGCTCAGGGCTGATCTTCCTCAAAAAAAGAAAAAAAGAAAAAAAATCGTATGTTGAGGTTACTAAGATCTATGGTAACTTTTATTACAGTATATTCTTAGAATTGTTGTATTTTATTATTAGTTATTGTTAATCTCTTACTGTGCCTAATTTATAAATTAAACTTCATCAAAGGCATGTATGTATAGGAAAAAACATAGTGTATATATAAGGTTCAATACTATCTGTGGTTTCACGCATCTCCTGGGGGTCTTGGAACGTATCCCCTTCGGATAAGGAGGGACTACTGTAACTATCTTACTAAACTTATTAATTCCAGTTATTTTTCTGTTATAGGTCTTTTTGTTTTTTTGTGTGAACAATCATATCATACGTGCGTGATGATATATGTCTTTCTTATTTTCAATTTTCCCCTTCCTTTTTTTCCCAGCCTTTTGTGGTCCTGTCAGTAAAATATTAAGTATACATGTTCCTGATCTTAAAGGGAATACTTCTAATAATTTACCATTTAGAATGTTGTTTGCATGGGATTTTAGTAGCTACCTTTTGTCAAGTTAAGGAATTTATCTCCCAGTCTTGTTTTGTTTTCTTTTTTTTTAAAATCATACACGGATTTTGATTTTATCGGATAATTTTTCAGCATCTTTAGAGATGAACAGATGATCTTGTTCTCTAATTTGTTAACGCGGTGCTTGACAAGCATTTTTGTCATCCCAAACTACTCTTGAATTCTTGGGATAAAACCAGTTTGGTCTTGCTCTATTAGGGTTTTTTCCTCCCTGACAATTGAATTAATCGTGCTAATATTTTATTCAAGAACTTTGCATCCATATTCTTGAGTTAAATTGATTTGTATGTTTCTTTCTCTCTTCTTGGCAAGTTTTGTTACTTTGATAATATTTACCACATGAAGTGAGAAATGTTTTCTCTTTTCCATCTTTTGGAAGAGTTTCTGTGAGATTGAAATAATCTTTTCCTAGAATTTGCTTGTAAAACCTTGTGGGCCTGATATTTTCTTTTTAGGAAGATTTTAAACTACTTACTTGACTTTACTAAAGCGTTGGTCTTGATTTTTATTTCTTTCTGGGTCAGTTTTAGTAAGTCATATTTGCCTAACAATTTATTTTCAAATATGTCAGCAAAAAAATTATGTACAACATTCTTTTCTGTTTAATCTGTGCTGTACTTATAGGTGATTCATCTTTTCCCTTTATTATTTATTTGTGCTTTTTCTCCTTTGTCTAGAGGATTGTGAATTACATTAGTTCTTTCGAAGTTCTTTTCATTGGGTTTTCTTGAATTTTTTATTAGTATATGTATTTTTAATCTTTAGTCTTTCTTTTGCTTGAGTTTGTTATGACATTGTTTTCCAAAATTCTGTAATTTCAGACTTTCTTTTTCAAATATAAGGAGTAAAGGCTAAAATTTTTCCTCTGAGAACTCTTTTAACTATATTCCAGAAATATTAATATGTAGTGTTTTCTTTATTCAATATGATGAATTTGAAATTTTCCATTTTAATTTCTTCTTTTACCCATGAATTGTTTAGAAGTGTGTCTTTACAATTCCCCATGTGTGGAGGTTTTTTTTTCTTTTTGGGGGGGGAGAAGGGTTAGGAAGATTAGCCCTGAGATAACATCTGTCACCAATCCTCCTCTTTTTGCTGAGGAAGATTGATCCTGGGCTAACATCCATGCCCATCTTCTCCTATTTTCTGTGGGATGCCTGCCACAGCATGGCTTGATAAGCGGTGCATAAGTTCATGTCTGGGATCCGAACCTGCGAACCCCGGGCCGGCAAAGTGGAGCAAGCGAACTTAACCACTACGCCACCAGGCCGGCCTCCAAGGCTTTCTTTCTTATTCCTGCCCCCAAAGCCCCAGTAGATAGTTGCATGTCATAGCTGCACATCCTTCTAGTTGCTGCATGTGGGACGCGGCCTCAGCATGGCCGGAGAAGCGGTGTGACGGTGAGCGCCCGGGATCCGAACCCGGGCCGCCAGCAGCGGAGTGCGCGCACTTAACCGCTAAGCCATGGGGCCGGCCCCTAGACTTTCTATTTTTTAATTTTAAAGAAGTTTTTTTTGGCTTTTTTAGCTTCATTGCATTTCCATAATTTCTTCTTGAATTTATTTCTCTTCTTCCTCTAGCAAATCCTGTGGAAGTTCTAAAAGAACTATTCTTTTAGAATAATTCTCCTATTAGTAAATTCTCTCAATTTTTCTTATACTATAAAAGTTTTGATTGTTGAAAAGTAGTTTTGCTGGTTATACAATTCTAGGTTGACATTTACTTTCAATGCTTTGAAAATATATTTTTGTTTTTGTGAAGTCTGATCATCTAATTCAGGGTTATGCTGGTAGATGTTTAGCAACTACCTCTCTGGGGGAAAAATTCCTGATTTTTAGGTTCGCTTATTTCTGTGGTGTAAATACTCTCACCGTGTTATGTCAGTCATTGCAGAGTTGGGAAGAGATGTGCACAGCACACAATGATGACGTATTTCCACCATCCTGATTAATAGACATAAAAAATTACCTCAAGAGCACAGATAACACTAATATATAGTAAAATACTTAGGAAATGATGAGTTTTATCTGTTACCTCTGCTTTTAATATTTTTCTACTTATAAATTTATATAATTTAACTTTTAATAATGGTCTTGTTTGAAAACTGGCTCACCAACTTCCTGAAAATTTAACAGTTGGCTCTTTGAGCCTGTATTCGCCAGCTGTAGCACACCACTCATTTACTTGTTCTTTTTTAGTAGGTGATCTCTTGTTTCTTGCTACTTTTACATTTTTGTCTTAGTGTTCTTCATTTTTAGTACAATATATCTAGGAGTATATTCCTTTTATGTATATATCTTTTTTTGAAATATTGTACTTACTCTTTCTGTGGATTCATGACTTTTATCACTTTGGAAAATTCTCAGCCATTATAACACCCGTATTCTGTGTTTTTTCTGAGTCTCTGATTATATATTTGCTATTTTTATTCTGTTCTCCATATCTCTTAATAGATTTTATAGTTTCCTTTTTCTTGTATCTTTGTGTACATTCTGGCAGTTTGTTCATATCTATCCTCCAGTTCACTAATACTTTTCAGCCGTATTTAATCTGCTGTTTAATCCATTGAGATATTAATTCCAACAGTGATTTTTTCCCCCTCCATTTCTTTCTTTGTTTTTTTTTGGTGAGGAAGATTGGCCCTGAGCTAACGTCTGCTGCCAATCCTGTTTTTTTTTCGCTGAGGAAGATTGGCTCTGAGCTAACATCCGTGCCCATCTTCCTCTATTTTTGTACGTGGGATGCCGCCACAGCATGGCTTATTGAGTGATGTGTCAGTCCACGCCTGGGATTTGAACCTGCAAACCGGAGGCCACCGAAGCAGAGTGTTGGAACTTAAACACTATGCCACTGGGCTGGCCCCCTTCTCCATTTGTTAAAGTCTTCTTTGTTTCTTTTTAGTGTCCTGGTCATTCTTAATCATCTCTTATTGCGTAGTCACTTTTTGGATTCTAACTTTTTTCCTTTCACGCATTATATATAGTTATTTTATATTCTGTGTCTGATGATTCCAATATCTGAGATCCTTAAGGCTATTCTACAGACTTTCAGATCATGGTGGCTTGTTTCTTTGTGTTCAGGAATATTTTAAAATTGTGAGTTCATATTTGATTTAGCTGAGCTTGGGGAATCCTGAGGCCTGAATTCAGACCTGAATTTGCACCAACAGCAGATTTGTAAAGGCTTCTCCCCGGTTTTCTGAGAGACTCTGAGTTTCAGGTCTCCAAATATGCTGTAGGGCCAGCTTTGGTCTTTAGAGACCTGTGAGAACATAGGCCTGTGGATGCCCTTTGGGCAACCTCATCTCTCATGCTTGACTGTAGCTCACAGTTGATGCTTTAGCTCCTTCCTTCTCCTCTGTTCTCTTTCTCTCTCTGTCTCTTTCATATACTCTTGATTCTTGAATTTTCTTTTATTTTTCATAAGCCCAGCTATGAAGAATTTTGTAATTATCCAATACCTAGTCGTATCGTAGTGAGACTTCCCAGAGTCCACCATATTGCCCAAATTAGAAGATTTTTCCCCCTGAAACCGTAACACTTTCAGCATAGTCCTTCACATATGCTAGAGTCTCAATAAATGTGTACTGAACAACTATTGAGAGATTATATTTTCTCATTGTTTAATTGTGTCTCTCTTTAGGGTTTTTATTTATGCAATAGATTTATTGAATTTTTATGTGTCAGGCCCTATTTTTCATCTTATACTTCCAGCTACTGTATTGTAATTAGGAGTCTACATTGAAGATTGACTGTTCTCTGTGAGTAACAGTTACTTATCGAGCCTCATTGTCAGAAATCCAGCTAGTACTAAAAGAGAAGACTGGAATGATCTGGCCAATATGTTTTAAAGCTTGTTTAAGAAAACGGAAATTGTACAAAGCTAAATACACATAAACCTAGAAAGAGAAGTGATATAATTATTACTTCAAGTTTCTAGTTTCAAACCACAAAAGTAAACAGAAGCTTGCTTGAAACTGCAAAGTCTTCTAAATATAACTTACTGTTAACAGTACTTAATCATAATTTAGAATTTAGGCTATAGCAGGTCACAGAAAAGTATATAAATAGGAGCATTTTAAATGGGATTGGATTCTGAAAAAGTATTTTATAGTACCTACAACATAGCTGAAGCTAGTCATTTGAGAAAGGAGGGCACTTAAAAATTTTGTGTACTTGGAATACTATTTTGTAAAATATTGTATATCCTTGACAACTGATGCTTCACAGTTAACTTTCATATTTACATGTGGGTACAGTACTTCAGTGTATTTTTAATATTAAAGAAAATATTTATTGGGTTTATTTTTAATGCTTTTAAACAGAAGGCTAGGGAAATGAAAATTTACTACTCCTTATGCTGTTCACCTCAGAACTGAAAGAAATTTTTTCAGTTATTTCCATTTCTTAATTATAAGTATTATTTATAGATTTTATTTTCTTCATCTTTTAATGGTATAGGTACAATGAACAAAACTCAAAATGCAGTCTAAGTGTCCTGAGCTAAATCTGTAGCTAGGACTTGATTGTAGTTTGCTCAAAAAAAAAAAAAGATAAGATAGTATTCAAACCACATCAGAAGGAAAATTGAAATTTTTTTAAAACACAGGAAGATAGCAGTCACTTAGTTGAATAGTTTCTCTCTTTGTTTTTCCAACACAAAATTTATTTCACAAAATCTCTGATGTGCAAATTGGTGCATGGAAGGGAAGAGAATATAAAAGTACATTTGAGAGGTTGGAAAAGTTATATCAAATTAATGCATGTACGTGGTTTAAAAGAATTAAATAACAAGGATAGTATTTAGCAAAAACCAAAAGTCCTATACCGCGTTCTTCCCCAATCTCCTTCCCACTTCCTGGAGGGAAACACTGTAACTGTTTTTTTTTTTTTTTTTAAGTTCTAGGGTTACTGCCAAAGGTTTCCAAACTATATGCTTACGCTTCTGTTTCTACGTGAGGATCTAACCCATTTGCTCCATCTCCTTTTCTTACCAGTGCACCACTATTTTTAATTCTTGTCTTGGATATAACTTTCTAGATGTTGAACCTAGAACTCTTATTTCTTGTTCCACCAACTGTGATTCTCAACCTTGTAAGCTCAGGTTTTCCTCGAGTTTCTTTCCCTTCTCCATTCCTATTTCTACCTTCCATGTTTGTCATCGAAACATTTACTTTTGCATTGTCACAATTGATAACATTGTGTCATGTAATACAAATTTTAGGTTTTCTGTGCTTGTCTGTAGCAATAGTAATTGAAAGCATGTAGTTCCTGCTAGGTGCCAAGCACATTACATATATTATATTACATATATATTATAATACATACATATATATACACACTCAGGCACTTTACATATATTAAACTTATTTAGTCATCAAGTTGACCTTGTATAGGTCACATGATCTCCATTTTACTGGCAAGGAAATTGAAGTCACTTAGCAAGTGGTGCAGCTGAGTAGGTTAATTTCTAAAAGTTGAAAATCAGTGAACATTATTTACAGTTATGACTAGTTAAAATATTTATTCACAGCTAAGATGTATACTGTTATTATATTTTCTTTTTTGTACAGCCATTGATTTTGTGGCTTTAAAAATTATTGTTTTTTGCGCCGGCCTGGTGGCAGTAGTGGTTACATTTGCCAGCTCCCCTTCGCTGGCCTGGAGTTCGTGGGTTTGGATCCTGGGCATGGACCGAGGCACCGCTCGTCAAGCCATGCTGTGGCGGTGTCACATATTAGGTAGAGAAAGATGGACACAGATGTTAGCCCAGGGCCAATCTTCCTCAGCAAAAAGAGGAGGATTGGCAATGGATTTTAGCCCAGGGCTAAACTTCCTCAACAACAACAGCAAAATTATTGTTTTTCTTTATTGCTTCCTTGTTTTTGTGCTAAATGTCTCAAATTCCCTCTCTTTCCAAATACCTCCTATAGAAGCCCTTATAGTAACCTCCAGTTTTCTTATACAGTGACCTCTCCCACTCCACCCTTTTTGGAGGTAATCATTTATTTTATTTGAGCGGTATAAATTTTTGTCATTTCAAATTATGTAGTGTGGCAGCTTTTGAAAACATTTAATTATGAGATGGAATGTATCTTGCAGTTCTGTGATACTCTTTAAAATAATGAAAGAGAACGTGTTCTGCAGGGATATTATAGGAAAGGTTGATTTTCCAATATCACATAAGCCCTCTGAACACAACTATTTTAATGTCTGTCAAGTTTAAAATATTTATTTGATAACAAAAAACTCAAAGTTTAAGCCACTTGAAATATATACACGAAGAGCCTCTGATTTCAAGATAAGTTATTTACCACCTACCAAAAAGTAATATGTTGCACTCCCTCTACTGGAACAAAGTAGAACTTCCCCTATATAGTTCTGCCTAGATGGCAGGCGTGTTCCATGTTCTTTTAAAGTTGTCAAGCCCCTCCCCCATTCTACCCATGTTCTTTCATTTCCAGCTCAGGTTATGTTGGCAAGATTGCCAGTTGGTTTTGAAACCAATTGACCTGCTGACAGTTGATAGAAGTATATTGGTTGAGAGTATGGGCATTGGAACCAGACTACCTGGGCTTGAATCTCAGTTCTACCACTAATTATATATGTGTCTTGGAGCACACTGGTTTCCATGCCTGAGTCTCTTGACTCGTGAGATGGGGCTAATAATAGCTACTTCACAAGATTATTGAGGTAATAATTATAAAACTCCTACATCAGAGTCTGGACTAGTAAGTGTTTAGTAAGCCATTACCATTGCCACCACAACTACCATCACCATCATTGTCACCATCACCATCCTACAATGCAGTAGTCCTCTAAGTGGCCTTTCTTTCTTCACCTTCTACCCACTCCAGCCTCTTTACCACATTGCTACTAGATGATCTTCCTAAAATGAATAGTTCACATTGACTTCCTCCTTAAAGTGGGTCTCCTTTGCTTCTCAGATGTGACTGCTCTTTGTACCACTTATTAAGGCCAGTCTGTCTTACTAAAGAATTGGTAGAACTCATAGCTACCAGGTATGGCTAAGGGAAATTTGTTATTCTTGTCTAGATTCTCTCCTTGAATGATCAACATCATCTTTTATCCTCTTTCATGTTACTTGTTGATTCACGCTTGACTGATAGGATGATTGCTGGATCCTTTACCATTTGTGCAAAATCCAGACTTACCTGTATTTCTGTAGGTGTAGTTATATCTGTATTCGTTGACTATTGTACAGATCCAGGCAAATTGAGGAATTTGAGGATGTGATTCTTCATTTCCTTAGAACTATCCGCTGCCCCTCCCTGGTCAGGTCTAGAAATGGGATTTTTTTTTCCTTGGGCTGTGGGGGTATTGTAGACTTTCCTCTAACTTCCTGGTTATCATGTTCAAAAATGGTACAACGTTATTAAAAAATCAAAACAAGTAAAACCTTCCAAAGCATTGTGTCCTAGAACAGCAGACTTTTTCTTTTTTGTGTGCATATTAGATATTTCATGTTCTTTTTATGCACAAGCCATTTAGATTGTTAGTGAATGAAAGACCCCCGTCACTATTCTCAGGTGCCATTTCTTTTCCACTTGTGTGATGTTTGTTTAGTCCCCTACCCATTGACTGATAAATATAAAATTTTGGGTCTTGTTGCCTCTATTTACCCTTGGTGTTTAAATAAATTTTGGTCCATTTTTTTAATTAGTTCTACCAATTGTTGAAATGTTTTTCTACTTCAAAATCTTATTGTCTTATAATAATAATTGTTAATAAAAAATTTATAGTATCAAGTCAAATGGTGCTAAAAAGCCCATAAAAATCATCAGCAGTCCACTTTGTTCCACCCCTCCTCTGAACACGTGCACATGCATGTGCGTGCACACACATACTCTCTCTCTGTCTCTCTTTTTCTCTCTCAAACTGTTTGGCTATTTCTTTTGGTATTTATCTACCTTCTCTGAAATATTTATAAATTGCATCCCCTCATTAATTTTATTCCTTTTATGATAGATCATGATTTTAAGTTCAAGAAATTTTAAATTCAAGAAACTTCACCTCTTTTAGTTGATTATGAAAAGTAGATTGTAGATCTCCTTTAAATCAGAATTAACTTGATAAATTTCTCCTTAGAATTTGAACTCTAAATATACATTTAACGCCATGATTTTAAAACATAGATGTTGGTGAAATTTGTTTATTTTACTTCCTTCCTTGTATTTGATATTACAATGTTTGCATATTTGTGGATCTTTTTCTTGTTTCTCAAAGTGAGTAATAAGTATATTTTTATGCTTGGTTTCTGTCCTCTCCACTCCTCTTCTCCTTTTTAAAATAATCAATGCAGTAAAGGCTATACGTATTTTCCTTTGAGCATATGTTTTGCTGTGCCGCTAGATTTTTAATATGAAATGGTCTTTTCATTATTTTCTTTTGGCTGATTTCTTTTGTCTTTGTCTTTTTTTTTTTTTGTGAGGAAGATCAGCCCTGATCTAACAGCCGTGCTAATCCTCCTCTTTTTTGCTGAGGAAGACCGGCTCTGAGCTAATATCTATTGCCAATCCTCCTGCTTTTTTTCCCCCCCAAAACCCCAGTAGATAGTTGTATGTCATAGTTGCACATCCTTCTAGTTGCTGTATGTGGGACGCAGCCTCAGCATGGCCGGAGAAGTGGTCCGTCAGTGAGCGCTGGGGATCTGAACCTGGGCTGCCAGTAGCGGAGTGCGCGCACTTAACCACTAAGCCATGGGGCCGGCCCTGTCTTTATTTTTCTAATTTTATTAGTGTGATCAACCAATGTAATCTATTCAAACATTTTAAATAGATTATTTTAAAGTTCATTTTATGATACCTTTATGATTGATTTTTGTCTGTGTTCCGTGGATACATATGAGAACTGTAAGCTTTATTTGAGAGAGAGAAAGTTCTGTATTTAATTATTAAATCAAGTTTGTGGGTTGTTTTAGTCAGTTTCACTATGTCTATACTGATTTCATTTTATTAAATCTGTCCATTTCTGACAAAGATGTACCGATTTCTCATTTCAATGAAATATTTTTCAAGTTTTTCTTACATATTCAATACCTTTTGCTTTATATAACTTAACTTTTAAATTGTTTATGCTGTTTGGTCCTCTTAACCCTGAATTTCACATTGTATGATATTAATATAACACTCACGCTTTCTTTTGGGGGCACTTAGCTGATGTTTCTTGGCTCATTCCTTTATTTTAAGCTTTTCTCAGTCATTTGATATTAGATGTTTCCTACGAGAAGTATACGTTCTTTGTCTTTTTAACCCAGTCTGACAGTCTATCTTTTAGTAGGAGAACTCAGCTTTCTTTTTTATTTTAATGAGTAATACTTGATTTTATTACTTTTTACCTTGTTCATTATTTATATTTGTGTCTTTTTTCACTTTTCTGAATTTCACTTTTATTTTCAAGTTGATATTCGTTTCCCAGTTTCCTCTTGTTTTTGTGGCAGTCCTTCGGTACTTTTCCATTTCATTATTGGCCACCTTCCCTTTCAGTTACTCATAATCCAGTTTTTTCCCCTACTTTAACAGAAAAATGATACCAACATTTTCCCTCACCTTGACGTTCTAACCTTCTGTAACGTTCCTAAATTTCTATGGAGATAATTTAATTTTTTTAGGTCCAGAGTTTTGTTAGACTTTTCTGTGTCAGGAATATATATTGAGCACTTATATTATATATTTCTTAGAGTTTATTATCCATTTAGATTTAATTCTGTGTAGAAGGCAAGGTCCATTGCAATCCTGTTTCCTCCACTCTCCATCTTCCCACACATAAAAGGTCTCATTTCTGACTCAGTTATTGTTTGGTTAAAATTCCTTCTCAAGTCCTTTCCTTAGGTGGGGCAGTAGGTGATGTGCTCTTTGAATCCTTAAATTTTGGCAAACGCTTCTTTCACACTGAATGTATGTGTAGGATCTTTGGGTTGTAGAGCTTTTTCTCCCAGCAGTCTAAATATTACTGTTCTTTCTTCTTGATTCCACTGTTAGAAATGACAAGTCCAATGTTAATTTGATTCTTTTTTAGTTTTAAGTAATTATTCTTTCTGGTAACTTGTTCTTTTTTTTTTTTTTTTTGTGAGGAAGATCAGCCCTGAACTAACATCCGTGCTAATCCTCCTCTTTTTGCTGAGGAAGACCGGCTCTGAGCTAACATCTATTGCCAATCCTCCTTTTTTCCCCCAAAGCCCCAGTAGATAGTTGTATGTCATAGCTGCACATCCTTCTAGTTGCTGTATGCGGGACGCGGCCTCAGCATGTCTGGAGAAGTGGTGTGTCGGTGCGCGCCCGGGATCTGAACCCGGGCCGTCAGTAGCAGAGTGTGTGCACTTAACCATTAAGCCACAGGGCCAGCCCTTCTTTCTGGTAACTTGTAAGGTTGTTTTTTTTTTTATCCTTAAGGTTTAGAAATTTTAGCACAATGTTCTTAAGCGTGTGTCTCGTCTCTCATTAGTCCTGTCTGGATCTTGGAGAGCCCTGTGAGGTTGCAATTCAGTCTTCTCTTTAGTTCATGGAAATTTTTTTCCATATTACTTTAACACTTGCTTCTCTTCTATTTTTTTCCTTTTCTTCCTTCTAGAGACTCTTCTGGAACTCTTCCTATGGTTGATATGTTAGTTAGGTTTTCTCAATCAGTTCTTCAAGTCTCTTCTCTTTTCCCTTAATGATTTTCATCTTTTTGTATTTTTACTTTATGCTTTGAGATTTCTTCCAGTTGATCCTTCATGCCACCGCTTAGAGTCTCTTTTCTCCTTTATCTACTGAATTATTCAGCTTGAGGATTTTCTTTTTAAATTTTAATTTTTTTTAATCTTTAGAAATTATTTTTTGTTCTCTACTTGACTCACCTTAAGTAGTCATGCTATTTTTGATCTCAGTATTTCATGTGTGTCCTTTAGAAGTTAGGTCTGCTCTCTCCTACCTTACGTACATTATTTATATGTGCATTGGGGTTCAGGTTGAGCTGTTAGGGGACTTTAGGTTGTTGTAATCCTGTAAGTAATGAAAAGTACCGGCATCTCAGCCTGCACTTAGCAGCAAGCATATGGTGTATTTCATGTGAATACACCTGGAAGACTCTGTGTCTTCCTTCTGGTCTCCTTGTATTCCGCAGGCTCTGGAGTAAAGGGGACTTCTTCCTCCTATTGAGTGCCTCCTGCATGCCATTGGGGCCAGAGAGGTTGTCCATACTTGTGCAGCTATCTCTGTGAAAAACTCTTCTGAGTCTTGCTTGGGGCCCAGAGCAGAGCAAGCCCTGCACCAGCCCTCTCTCAAGATGCCTATAGTCTCACAGCCACATTCTTTAGGCCCCGCCCACTGCCTGCTGGCCCCTGGAGCTGACTGGTTCAAGAGAGATAAATGAGTTTGATTTAGGATTGAAGTGAGGGGAGTTAAGTTAATCCAAGGTTCTTTTTTTCTCCAGAATCCTGAATTTTTATACTTTATTCATAGCCTCAGATGGTATTTCATCCCTCTGTGCCATTTGTCATATGTTTAATGACATTACAGAAGAGACTTCTATTTTGAAAGCCTGTCTTTGAGTGTCATGGGTCGTATGGATAACCTCCTGGACTATCCTACTATTTCTAGCAAGTGTCTTTATAAGATGCACTTTGGACAAATAAACTTTTTTAGGAGAGTTTATTGGTTTTGGATAAATAAAGCTCTTCTGGGAGAGTTTATTTATCTGTATGCAAATTTCTTTGAACAAGATGTGAGCGATCTGAAAATCTTGTACAATGTAGAAGCCAGTTAAAGTAGGGCAGAGACCAAAAATAGAAGGGTAGGTAGAGGAAGAAACAGGAGCTGGAGAAAGAATCAGCTTTTGAGTTATCAGTGATACTGGGAAGAAGACATGGGGATAACATGGAAATTGAAAGCCACATATAATCAGAAAACCTTATTCTGGCTAATAGTTACAACCTATTCTTCTCTTAAACTGGAGTTGCTGACAAGTAGTATTAGAAGAGATTATACATTAAAGGGACAAATTCTGTTCCAGAAAATTAAAACAAGGAAGCATTCAGTAGAATCTTGAGTGGATGAAAGAAAATACTGTACCCTATATTCACAGGTTGTAAAGTTAGTACAAATATATGTATATTTATGTTTAAACAGTCATTTGCCTTAACTATTTGAGATTTGAATTATGCACACATGCTCTCCCTAATATTGATATTCAGTTTGTCCTAATCAGCCTCAGGCAAAGAGAATTCAAATTATACAATATGTGTAAACTTCACATTGAATAGTAATTAGTGTGTGCTGCTTAGTGGCACTTAATGTTGAGATTAATAGTTCAGTAAAAATTTTAAAAAACCAGTGACTTGCTCCCCAATTTATATGGGTTCGATAGGCTGAGAATCAGTGAAAGCTTTTATTCTGTCAGTAGCAATTTAATTCCTGACTTTGTATCTAAGCTTTTTTTTTGTACCTTTATTACATGTAACAATATGGAGTCAGGTTACATACATTTAAACTTTACCATTTATCACAGGCCCAGGCCAAAGAAAATGTGGCCCTATGGAATAGAAACCATTCTCTCACCTTTTTGTTATTTTCTAAATTTTTATTTGTCTGAGATGTTATGGAATGTGTTTCTCTTCTTAACTCTGAGTTGTGTTAGCTTGAAGAAAGCTTTTTGGTAAAGTGGAAGGAATAAGAATGGCTGGGTTACTTGCTTATACCAAGATTTGTTGGGTGGGTGAAAAGGTGGCAGTAGGCATTAAATACCTAGAACAACGTGGGGAGTAAAAAGTTATAAAATTTCTAGAGTTTTGTACTTAACATCATATGTATGTAATTAAGACGAGAACTTGAACTTTCTATGACATAAGAATCTATGTCATATACTACTGTGTACTTTGCGAATTCTAGTTTGTCCAACAAAACGATTTTAAAAATAAATCATGGAAAGACCCTTATAAAAGTCCATTTTTTTTTTTTTTTTGGTGCTGAAATGTTACTATCTTTTAATGCTTAACATTAGAAAATATGTTGGTAGGTTAAAATTTGTGTATTTTTAAAAGTTACATTTATAAAAATATGTGTAATATGCCATGAAGGTTGAATATTAAACAGCAATGCTTGGGTATTCTAGAGCCATACTTAGAATACTGATTGCAAACTGTCAAAATTCAGTGAGTCAACAAACCAATTAAAAAGAAAAACCCAAGGATATTAGATTTCAAAATGTTCTTCCTTAATTTAGTTTATCCATTATACTTTATTTTAATTATTCATAGTATTGCTTAACATGCCAGGAAATGTCTTATAATAGAATTTATAAAATAATGTAGTTTCAGTAATATGAATGCTGTCTTTAGCATTCAGCTTTTAAATCTCAGATTAAGATGTTTTATGAGGAATTATCTAGTTTGATGCATAAAAGCATGTCTTTATTTAGTAGCTTTATGCATTTTAGAATTTTGAAACCAAATGCTCACTTGAGAAAAATAAATGGAAGAATTGGTATATGTCATTTTGTTGTTGTTGAGCAAATAAGACAAAAAAATTTGTAAGAAGAAAAAATACATACTCCCACTGACATAGAACAATAATGTTTCATTTTGGGTATTACTTTCTGATGCTTATCCATATACATACCTTTTTTTTTTTGGCACAGACCCAACAAGTAGATTCTTCATTTTAGTGAAAAGCATAGCCCCTGCCTACTCTCTTTCCTCTATCATGCTAGATATTTAAGAAATACAGGATTGGTTTACATATCATTGACCTTAAGTGGGTGAGTTAGAGGTGAAACATAACAGGCAAGCCTGAAGACGTAAATTCTAGTTGAAAATTTGGACATTTATTTGTCTTTGGTTCCATTAGGAGGTGAAAGTAAGCAAGAAAGAGCTCTTCTTTTAGTATTGGTGTGGATTTTTGCATGTCCAAGATCTACTTCTGTTTCTTATTCTTACTATTAGTGGTAGAGGTTCACAAATATGGTAAGTATGGATTTAGATTTGTTCCTAAATAGAAAGATTATATATAGGTTATATATTCTGAGGTGTTTATATGAGTGAAAAAATTGGTAACATATTTAAAATGAAATAGGCAGCGATTAACTCTTTCCTCATGATTACACAACAGTAATTGCTAGACTTTTCAGTTCATTTAATGACCATTAGGTAAAATCTTTGTTCTGTTAGATTTGTTTTTTTCCTTCGGTAGTGGATGAATGGCATATTCCATAACTGATGAAGTCTGGATGGCAAAAAATAATTGCTTTTTATCTCAAACTGAGAATTATTTTATTTCTTTTTTGGGTCCTGTGAGTCTTTATATTAAAAAGCCATTTAACATTTAATATCATCTGGCCTCACTATGTGACCCTGGACTATTTCTCTACCTCCTTCTCAATCTTTGCTGTAGCTGGATGCTACTCCCCAAATATAATCTGTGCTTTGATCCTTCATTGTTTTAGTTCATTCTAGTCCTTGGTCTCCATGTACTTTTTCATTCTTTTCTTTCCAGTAATTACCAGCCTATCCTTGAGGACCTAATTCAGGTGTTAATTCTCTATAATTTTCTTTTCCCCATGCCCCCCCCCCAATTAATTACCCTCTTTCTTTTTGTTGTCATAGCACTTATAGGTGGTTCTGACAACAACTATGAATCGTAGAGATGTCATAGTTATTAAGAATGGGGACCATGTGTTATCCATCTTCATATCTTCTAGAACAAGCATTTAGCGAACATTTGTCGAACTGAAATGTTTAGAACGGCATGCTTCTCATGATTAAGAAAACAGCTTGCCTCATTAAATTCCTTGATCATAGTTGCCCTCCTTCACAGTGTTTCTCACACACCCTATTCCCACCTGTTACGCTGTGGTTGTTGGTTTCTATTAAAATTAATTCGAGAGCCATCAAAGAAGGATCGTGTAGATCGAATGCAGGGAAACTGGCTCTGACTCTTCATGGATGCTGAGTTTTGAGGATTTCATTTTCTTCTCCCCTCTTTGCAGGACCCTAATAGGAGTGTTCATACCAGCAGCAGCAGCAGCAGCAGCAGCAGCTGTAGCAGCAGCAGCAGCAGCAGTAGCAGCAGCAGCAGCAGCAGCAGCAGCAGCAGTAGCAGCAGCAGCAGCAGTAGCAGCAGCAGCAGCAGCAGCAGCAGTACCAGTTTTTCAAAGCCTCACAAATTAATGAAGGAGCACAAGGAAAAACCTTCTAAAGACTCCAGAGAACATAAAAGTGCCTTCAAAGAACCTTCCAGGGATCACAACAAATCTTCCAAAGAATCCTCTAAGAAACCCAAAGAAAATAAACCACTGAAAGAAGAAAAAATTGTTCCTAAGATGGCCTTCAAGGAACCGAAACCCATGTCAAAAGAGCCAAAACCAGATAGTAACTTACTCACCATCACCAGTGGACAGCAAGATAAGAAGGCTCCTAGTAAAAGGCCCCCCATTTCAGATTCTGAAGAACTCTCAGCCAAAAAAAGGAAAAAGAGTAGCTCAGAGGCTTTATTTAAAAGTTTTTCTAGTGCGCCACCACTGATACTCACTTGTTCTGCTGAAAAAAATAAGATAAAAGATAAATCTCATGTCAAGATGGGAAAGGTCAAAATTGAAAGTGAGACATCAGAGAAGAAGAAATCAACTTTACCACCATTTGATGATATTGTGGATCCCAATGATTCTGACGTGGAGGAGAATATGTCCTCTAAATCTGATGTGAGTAGTCTTGTTGGCTTCCCTCCACTCCTTTCTTAGAGTCCAGATTTTATTTCAGATAGCTTCAGGGTAAAGAATGAGGGAAGAAAATGACAGTTGAACCATAAAATGGTAGCATGGAAGTGCCTAGAAATGAGTTTCCTTAACTAATGGAAAGAAGGAAATGAAATCATTAAGAAATCTGCAGATTTTTAGGCTGTGATTTAAGTTGTTAAACGAAAGATATATTCCATAGTATAATAACAGGTCATTTGAATAGCATCAGAAAAATTTAGATGCTCATTAGAGCTTAGTTACTGTGCTTTTCAATGATTGCTGATTTAGGACAGTGAAAAGAATGCAATAAAACTTGAATATAAGGGAAAATAAATTTAAAAGAGAAACTTAGAAAATATTAGGGTGCAGCTATAATGTTGACTTTTTTGATCAGTGGAATGAAGTAATTTGTTTACATAGATGGAAAGCTGGTGGTAGTATTTTTTTAAAAAGTTTTATGGAAGCAAAATTGATGTAACAATATACAATATACATTGAAAATGTATAATTTGATACATTTTTACATATATATGTGCCTGTGAAACCAGATGGCGATATTTTGAAAATGAAATATTTAAATTTTTTTTTCATTGTATAGCCACTGATTTGAAAGGGATGAGATATGTGATCTTCTTTACAAGTTTTTGCTGATGGGTGGGATTATCTTTTGTGGGTGCCTAAAAGACCATCTAATATGCCCCCCAAATGTTATCTGATGTTGAGATTTAAACTTATAATTACAGATTTCTCAGAGTTAAGAGATTTTCAGATTATCTATTCCACCTACCAATGTAAGAAGTCTTACACTTCGAGTAACAGGACTGTTAGCAATTTAAAAGGTATTTGATTCTGTTTCTGGAGAATGAACATGGTTATCCCCTCCTCGCTTTTCCTTTTTCTCCAACTTTGCCCTCCTACTGTTACTTATCAGTCATGATCAGTCCTAATAATCTCCTTACTTTGGCTTGTCTATATTTATAGACAATGGCCAAGGAAGATGTCTGGCTAAAAATTGCTGGCAATTTTAGAATACTTCTCTTTCTGTCCCATAGGGTTGCCCGACAAATGTTCTTAGTTCAAATGCTGGCAAGGAGTAGGGGGCCTTAGTAGCAGATTCTCTCTTCTGCGTTTGCACTGTCCTGAGTAGAAAGTCAGCCAGGGTTAGGACATGGCATCAGTATTGATCCTCAGAGATCCAGAGACCACCTCCTCCTACCCCCTACTTTCTATGGCTAATCTCAAAATTTTAATGGAACATCCGATTAGGAGCAAAGTAGCATATAAAATACTGGAGATTCGGTAATTTGTTCCAGTGTTTGGTAAAGGCTTTCTAGTGATAGTTTGTGAAATGGAGATGAAAGCTAATGGGTTTGTTCCAATATCTCAAGCATTTATTTTTCCTCTTTTGCTTTTTATTTCTCCTCTTAATTCAAAACTTGCTCTTAATACAGATGTTACTTGGAACTTTTTTTGTATGTTTGACTTTTATTTCAAATCACCCTGAAATGTTCATTGATGCTGTTGGGATGTGATTAGTCATCAAGTTTGTCAAGTTTAGCAACTTTGTCTTTCCATATTCTGACATGTTGTGATTCTTCTAGAACAGAGGTTTTCAAATTGTGGGTTGTGATTCACTGGTGAGCCATGAAATCAATTTAGTGTGTCATCACCAGTATTGAAAAAAAATCAGAATATATTGTAATTAGTATGAGGGTAAGTAAGGGTTGGTGAAAATTTCATTTCAGAGGGGGTGTGTGTATATTTCTTATAGTAGGTCATGGTCAGAATTTTGAAAGGCATCTTTCTTGAACGTCTGCTGATTTGTGAGAAAACCAAGTGGCATTTTTAAAGCACCACTGAATGCTCTTTCTACATGAAACCATCACAGATGATCTTTCTCTTTAGATAATTCTGTGTATTCTTGTTTTTGTTTGCCTCTTGCTCCCTCCCTTTTATATATGATTTATAAGGGATGGCTCTTCTTTTCATAAACTTTGTGTTGAACTTCGTATATTTATATATCAAGTATATATATATATATGCTTGGTATATATTTATCCAAAGCAATACCTCAATAAATCTTCTGGAATGAAGAGTTAGAATTGTAATTCCTTACAGTAGGTAGCAAATTTTCAAAACGATTCTTGACATTTTAGAGCCACATATCCAGTGATCCTAACAGGAGTTTTTGTAATATGCTCTGCATGTCATTACAGAGAAAGCCTCTGAAGACATTTGGGTATTATTTGGGTGTTAAACCCAGCCTCTGTACTTTCCTCATCAGTTATCTGGTAGTGGTAATGCTTCCATTGTTGCAGCTGTTGGTTTAATTCCCTAACTATAGGTGGTGGAACAGAAGAGAATTGACAAGAGTGGTTCCAAGTAAGCCAGGGCCCAAAAGACCTTTTTGTGAGCAAAGAAGGATAAAAGAGGGCTGAAATTCCCTATATCCAATAGTAAAGATAGCCGTTGTTTGGCCTTTCTCCTACCTGGTGTCCCTCCTGTGGGCAAGACAGAAGGAACAGGAGGCAATTGTAATGGAGAGCACTCCATTACAGCCCATAGCCTCCCTTGGCCAGTAATATTTGGAAGCTTGGGGCTGGCCCAGCTTCAGGGGGCACCACATTGTCTTGGTGGTGAGTGTGTCTGCATCTAAGTAAGTGTGATCAGATGACCTGATCTCTCTAAAGTCCTTTCCAGCTTCCTTATTTGAATATGAGCCAGATTTATGTTCATTTGTTGGGGGATGGGGTGGAGGAGTAGTAGACATAGCGAGAGAGATTGTGGACTTTGGAAACAGAAAGAAGACACAAAAAGATATGGTAAGAGTGTGAAGAATTAGGAATGGCTGGGGAAAACAGATTATTTATCTGGTATGTCTGTAAAGAAAACATCTTGCCTTAGGTATAGGTTAGTTACAATTAAAAGGAAGAACTTTTTAGAGAACATTTTCCATAATTAAGTTAGATTCAGATTTTTGTATAAAAATAAAAATCAGTGGTAATAAGATGGATTAGGAAGCTTAGATTGTTGATTGGTTCTTTTTGGTTAAAATTTTTATAAACTTTATATATGAGAAGAGAGAAGGAAGTGCATCCATGGATTGTATGCCTGCATGTTTCGTGAGAGATCACTTATTTGTTGATAAGTGTTTAGTTAGGTAGGTAGGTAGTTAAGTGAGCAAGGAATTAGGAGTCTGCACTCTGAGGTCAGACAGCTGAGTTTTGAATCCCAGCTCCCACAAGTGGAGCAACGATGGGCAAACGATTCAACCTTCCAGATTTCTTAGTTTCTTCTTTTGTGAAATGGAGATCATAATAGTATTTACTTTGCAGGATTATTGTGAAAATAGTCGATCTGGGGAAAGCACTTAACACACTAATCAAAAAATGTTAGTTATCCATTGTTATGTGTGATTTGTCTTCTGGCAATCTTTATAACCTATAGCTTTGAAAGAGATTTTTTGATATTCAAAAATATGGCAGAATTCTAGTATCCTTCTCAAGTGTGGGCGTTATATGTCTTAAAGGGAAGAAAGTATTTGGAGTATATGTCACGTTGCTCTGAATTTTGTCTTGAGGGGGTATATGACCTTGATATTGATATGCATGTATTACATGGTAACTGCAAAAATACAGGACGAAGAGTTTAAGTTTTAAGTCAAAAGTTAAGCCTAAGTTTCCCAGGATCCTTTAGCTTTTTAATTAAATGAGATAAAGGACAAGAACATACCCAGCACTGCATTGAGTAGGCACTTGGTAGTTTTTTTATTGCTGCTACTATTAAAAGAAGACTTCCTAAGAAATGATTTATCTGTGGATTACCATTAATATGACCGAAAGAATAGTGTTTAAATACATTTTGCAATTCCTGAAATATTTCTCATTTTGTAAAGAAATCTAATATTGTCACATGACAGTCCATCAGTAATTTTCCCATACAGAAGGAATCGGGAGGTGGTTGGGGGTGTGGGTAGGCAGGCGGAAGGACCGTTTTATAGTGGGTGAGCATTTACCAAATACAGAACACATGATAAGGGCATGTTTTTGCTATGTACATAAATGTTAGCATTCAGAATATTTTACATTCAAGAATTTAGGTAATTCCCGTTAGAGTAAAGCTGTTCTTGGTTTAGGAATTCATCTTTTGGGGGCCATAATGCTCACTTATGGAAAGTGACTGTTCTTACTAGTGACTGACACTAACTAGCAGCTAGAAAGGAGGAGGATCTGAGTGTATCAATGTCAACTAAAAGTTTATAATTGTGGTTTGTATTCACTTGTTTAAACTTTAATTGGCAATAAAAAAGAACCCAAATATCTTTCCCTCCTCCTGTCATTCCCTTGGTTTTGTTTTCCACATCACTCTGCATCTAAAGAGAAGTCTATTGAGTTGATCTTGTTCTGTGATCTGAGAAAATTTGGTATTCATAGCAGAGAAGGAGGAAAAAAACAGTAAAAGAAAATTGAAATCACCACTTAAGATCAGATTCGGTTATGATAGTAATTTCCTTGTTGCCTTCACTGTTTTGCCTTGCTTTATAGAGATTGAATCATAATTTAAAAGTGCAGGAGTTAAAAGTTTTAGTCCTCTTTCCTTGAAGATGGGCAGATTCCATTTGCTAAAATGTTACATACTTCAACCTGCGGTGTGAGAAATAAGATTCTAGTCATGTCTTTTGATAGTTTTGGCTCACCAAAGTGTTTTCTTGGATAAAATCTTGGGGCAGAAAGACGAAATCTCATCAGATGGTAGCATTTTTCCCAAGGGTGGGTGGTGGTTCAGATACAAGATAAAGACTTCAAACCACCTTAGCAGAAGTTTCTTTCGAAAAGAAAAAAAGGAAGGAGAAGGAAAAAGAAACTTCCCTTCTTTTGTTGTGCCTCATTTCCTCCTGCCTCACCCTGTTCCTTGCCCTGCTTAAACTGTCTGGCGCTGGCAGTAAACGTCCTCCTGCTGTTGAAGCATTGGCCTTAGGTTTTTATGTGATGGAAGGTTGTCGCAGTCAGAGAAGAAGGTCTTTATTGTGTTTTCAAAGTGGCTTTTTAATGACTTGTAATTCCAGCACATACAAGAGCTGTAAAGTCTGTAGGTATGGTGAGCGAGCAGCTGGAGAGGCCATTCATTAAAGGGCTGCCCTGACTCTCCAGGGGGGGCTCTCCTTCTGGACTCCTGTTCTCTGCATTTTATAACTGGAGGTAAAAATACCTGAAGGGTTGCAATTCTTCTTCTGGTAGATTCGGCTCAATGTGGAACATTAATGAAAACAATTGGAAGAAAGTTAACTTTGTTGGGTGCACAGAGATATTTTACCTGACCTGGTCGTCTAATGCTTTTTTATTTGTTTTCTGTGTTAGATGTGATCAGATGGAGGAGGGTGCAGTCTAGCCAATCAACTGTTCCTTTATTCAACCACATTCCTGATTTATTTCAAAAAAGGATTTGAAGCAATTAAAAGGGAGATTTTTTCTTTAAACTGAGTTAGAGGCTCTTTCTCTTTCTTGTTTGGGTACCATACTAAGCCCAAATGGTTTTTCAATTTTTAAATTAAATACTTCCTTGGAAGCCCTTAGATAGCTGAGAGTTGTGAACAGACAGGGATCCCTAACATTGCAGAGTTGGTTGTCATCAACAGTTGCCAAAACTCAGCATTTTCCCTCACCTGTATTGAAGTGTATCTCTCTCCCAATAAATTCCATGATCCTCCTTCAAGAAAGCTGCATCACCCATTCAATGCATCATTGTTTCTTACTCTAGGGCCCATGATCTTTATGTAATTGTCCCATCTGTCATCTTTAGACACAAAGTTAAAGATGTGACTCAACATGGTATTTGCAGGACTAGCTTTACCATCCCATAGGTATGCCTTATAGCTTAGTTAAATGTCCTTGAGTCCTTCCTATGCTCTAGTCACCCTGCTAAGCACTTGACTTGTTTTAACTCATTTAACCCTCAAAACAACTCTGTGAAATAGGTACTATTATTATCCCCATTTTATATATGGGGAAACTGAGACTGAAAGTTAAGAAACTTGCCCAAGGTTGTTTAAAAGTGGTAGAGCCAGAATTTTATCCCACTTGGTAGGGAGTGCACTCAAGAGGAATTTTGGGGTGAAACAAATCTTATTTTCCCATGAATTCGTATTACAATTGTGGAGATGTACTCCATGAAATTGGCATCATATTCTTGTTCCATTTATGAATCTTATTTCTTTGGCCTACCCATTGGTTTGGGCTTTACCAACAGCCTTCAGGAGGTGACAGGTTGTCCTCATAGGTGGATTTGGCACACACAGCCAGAACTGAGGGAAGAGGTGAAATATCTAGGAACCTCTCACTTATGTATGTACTTGCCTAAAATAAAACAGACTCTCATGGTTCTGGATTTTACATTATTATAATATATCATTAACACTATTTGCTTTCTCCTGGAATTTTTCCCACTTGCTTTTGCATGGGAATTTATGTTTAACAGAGCTGAGCTGCAATATCGAGCTTTCCCAGAAGGTGCCACCAAATAACAAATGGTGTCCTCCAGTTTGAAGATTCTTTCTTTTGGAATCTTCTAGTTACGTTTTGTAATTTCACTTTATAATGTCTCTAAGTTATACAAAATGTAGGCTCTGCTTTCTTTGAATTAGGAGACAAGATAATGCAATAGCATTGGTAAAGCGTGGTTTTCCTTTGGTGTCTATGTAATTATTTAACCAAGCTTGAGAAGTTGTTCTCAGTGGGTAACAATTTATGACTGTAAACTTTCAAGGCAGTGTCAAGGTCCACAAAGAAAAATCACCCCTATGAGCCTTCTTTAGGTCACTAAAGGTGACTGCACAGTGAGATGTTCCCAGATAAAGTCAAAGATCCTTCTATTAGGCAGGAGAAAATGGAAGAGCATTTACTAAAGTGTTTGGAGACAACAGGCTTTGCCTTTGAATTCTGAAGACATGGAGGATGGGAATGTTGGGGGACCTGGGATAGGGAGAAACACTCAGAGTCAGACACACAGAGGAAAGGCAATTTCCCTGCCTTTCTCAGTCATGGGAAGAAAATGTCTGTCTGGGGTCCTCAGATGTTACTTTAAATAAATAAATAAGGTAATTGCTAGAGTGCCCTGGTTTGGGACATCAGTGTTTAGAATCATAGTACTGTTTTTTAAAAATTGTTGACCTTTGCTTTATTTTGTGGCCCTTCTATTTTTTAAAAAAAATATGATAAACCATCATGTCACTTTGAGTAATTACAAACTTTTTCTTCTAAACATGTTTAATTGTTTATAATATTCTTTGATTACTTTAGTGATGTTTAGTAACATTTGAAAATATTTATGTGGTAGGTACTCCTATATAGAAACACCATCTTAGGTGGTACAGATGGTACAAAATTAGAATTTAGGCTGTGCTCTGGAGGAAGGAAGACGTGAATTAATGTAGATGAGGGTTGGGGAGGGTAGGAGAAGGCATTCTTGGTTGGAGGAAACAACTTGGAAAAAAAGAACTGATGGCAAATGTAGACAAGTCTATGTTGTCCTTACTGAAAATGAAGAGAGATCTTATAAATGAATCCTTGCAGTTAATTTGTCAAACTGGTTTGTCGGGAATGAAGGAAACCTGATTGAACTCTACTCTATGTTAGGTGTGTGCTGGAAACTTTCACTCTATATCCTCTTGTTTAATCCATACAATGTGTGAAATAGCTTTTGTTCTCATCTTACAGATGTGGCCGTGGCAGAGCCAGAATTTGAATCCAGGTCTGACTAATGCCAAAGCTCGTGCTTTTTTGGTATCATACCACCGATTAAACCTTGTTGAGAGAGAAATCACATCAAATTAAAACCACTGTGGTACTGATTAAGCCTTTTTGCCGGAAAAAAAATCTAATTAGCAGTGTTAGTTTTCCCACCATCTGGCTTCCTCTGACCCTCTGGTAGTGGTACCACAGTCTAGTGAAAGGGGAAGAGTAAGATGTAGCCACAATACGTGGATACTTGGCTATAAATAATGGGTGCAAGGAGACTCGAGTGTGATTTCCAAAATGCTGATCAGCTCATGCTTCATATCATTTTCTAAGAAGCAGAATTGCAGAAAGTATTGAAAAGCTGTGGTACCTTAGAGTCTATCCAAGGGCGCTTGTTCACCAACATACTGTTTCATTAGGTTGTTTCATACTAGGGACAGGGACATGGCCAATGTGACTGTGAGGGCTCCCGTCTACTGTATTGCATTATCTAAAGTTTGTACGTGTGAAGAATCTGAAGGAGGAAGGTAGGGCTCTCTTGTCCTGAAATATAGCCAAACCTGACTAATAAATTGTCTTATCTTTGTGGGCCCAGGAGGGGTGGTCCAAGAGCATACACTTGGAATAGAAAGACTACACAGGTTCAACTTACTGGTGGTGAACTGTAAAATGTGGATTTTAATGGTAATACTTGCCTTATGAGATAATAGATGCAAACTGCCATTCAGGTATTAGTTCAAGCAAAAATATTAATTATGTCATGGACAAAGACATACCTTTTTGTTTGGTAGTTTCTGAATTGTATTCTGTGAAGACCTGATGTTGGTAGGTGTTCTTGTAAAGATTGAGAGGCAAAGCTGCAGTCTAGGAATTTAGCGATGTATAATCCCTGGCCAGGAATTTTTTTATTCCTGCACATGTTTCTAAAATGTCATTTTCCATTTGGCCTAACCTTAGATCATGTTGGGAATCAAAACAGAGTCTTGCTGAAAGTCCACTCTAGTTTAAAATGTTTAGTATCTGACAAATTCTGCTCGAGATGACCTGACACATTTTCAGTATTATAGAGTGCTCACTGTATTTCCAAGTTTTGTCCTCTTCCTTGTTATTTTCCAAGATTGTTTTAATTAAAGGTGGACATCAAACTTTTTGCTGGTCTTGTGATGGGTTATTTTAAAGTGCTAGGTTATCTGATCATCTTAGGTCAGAGTCATACTTACTCTTGCTTACCAAGCCTGCCTTCATTGTCCAGGAACTTTCAGAGACTTGCAACAAGTCCCCTCCCCTCTTTTAAAGATAAGCCATGTGTAGTCCTTCTTGTTTGTGTAATAAAACCAATGAGTTCATAGTTTACTTCCAAAAAACTAAGGTTTAAAGGAAGGAGGTGGTGTGTCCCGTGCTGCCCATCTCTTTATCCTCATCATATTAATAGCTCTATTGTCTCTCTTCTCTCTTTAGAAAACCTTTAAAGGCTTAATATGTACTCTTTTAAAGATTTAAGACCCAGTTTAGAAACCACGAGCAACTGTCTTTAATACAGCATTTACTTCATATTTTAGAAAATCGTAGGATTTTTAAAGCAGGAAGAGACTTCAGAAACTTCCTTTAACAACTTGTATTTTGCAGAGGAGAAATTGAGGCCAAGTTTTGTAAGATCATGGAGCTCTCATTGCCCCGAAAAAGGCCCTAGGATGCAGGTCCCTAATTGGTATGCCATTACTATTTCCAGTTGAAACAGTTTTCAATCCTTCACACGTCCCTCACTCCCTTTCCCAAACTCGCCTCCACCTGAACATTTCAAAGTAGTTCCTAATGAGTTGTTTATGCCCGTTAGGCGTAAGGCTGGTGTCACCCCTTGGCCCTGCATCTCAGTCTGTGCCCTTTGTTGAATGCATGAACCTTATGTTTCACGTCCTCAGCAGAATCCCACCTGAAAAGCCTCATGTCACGTCTACGTGAGGGTAGGGTGTAAGTCTCAGTGGATATGACAGAGATTAATTGGTGAAAAATTTGATAGACTTTGTGCCCTAATCATCCTTGATTCTCTCTGGGAAATTACCAACCAGGATAATCATGGCTTGATATATTTCAGGGGAGAAAAAAATCACTAGGCAAAACAGAAAATGACATTTAGGTATCTGGCACATCAAAAGTCGTAATGTTGTTTCATAATAAAAACATGGAAAGAACTTTACAAACCTCCAGTATAAATGAAGCCTATTACTTGGACAGGCTGATATTCTTAACAGATGAAACCTGAATCCTACTCCTTCCAACCCTCTAGTATCTTCAGTATCTGCCTCTCTGTCCTGAGTTGTTCATCAGTCTCCCTACAAATGTGCTGAGGCATCTCTCATACCAAACAGCCAGCCTCTCCCACATATACCCGCCGCCAACTTTCCACTTAACCCTGATGCTCTTCAGACTAGAGTCCCTTCATTTCCTTCCCTTCACGACAGACATCTCAAAAGCTCCCTTATTCCTCAATGCATTGAGGTCTGGCTTTTGCTCTTGGAAACTATTCTTAAAACTACACTGGAAAAGGTCACCGCTGCCTTCCGGATTCTAATGTAGAAACCGTCTTCTAAGCATTGAATTTTACCTTTCTGGCACCTTTGATTTGCTTTTCTATTCTATTCCTTGGCCCTATCATGCTCACCCTGATCTCTCTAAACGCCCTCTGTGTGTCTCTTTTGCCAGCTGATCTTCCTCCAGCACTTTGTTAGCTATTGCCAGTGTCTCCTTCTTTTCTATTTCTAAAGACAGGTGTCTTTTCCTGAACACTCACCTGTTTCCTGCCTCCTCCCTTTCCCAGGCTCTTCTCTATATAACTATCTAAACAGAGAAAAATTCTGAAAGGAAATATGCAAAAGATAAAAAAGCAACTAGATAAAATGGTGTTAGGGGTCATTTTAAAAATATTATCTTTAATATTGCCATTTTTATAAAGCACTTCATTGTTTTAAAACCTTAGATTCCATGTGGGCTAAACATCAAATTCTCTTTAGCATTGATTTTTTCTTTTTGTAATTTTTTATTATGGAGTATTTAAAGTATACACAAAATATGCAGAATAGTATAATGAACCCCCCCCCCCCGCCGTTTATCCATCACTCAGCTTCAACAGTTATTAACTGATGGCCAATCTTGTTTCAACTGTAGTGCCATCTACTCTTCCAGTGTAATTTTTAATAAAATCCAAGGTGTCATATTATTTCATTCATAGATATTTCACTCTCAATCTCTAAAAGATAAGAACTTTTTAAAAACAGTTTTAAAATACCACTATCACATCTGAAAAAATTACTAATGCTTAATGTCATCAAATATCTAGCCTCTGGGCAAATTTCCAGTAAAATCAAAATGTCATAAATTTTCTTTTTGTTTTTACAGTTTGTTTGAATCAGGATCTAAATGGGGTCCACATCTTGCATTTTGTAAAAATGTCTTTTAAGTCTCTTTTCATCTGTAGGTTCTCCCTCATCTCTCTTTTTTCAAATAAAAGTGCAAGGGAAAAAACCTAGGTTGTTTGTCTTATCGAGTTTCTCAGATTGGATTTTGCTGATAGTGTTTTTGTGGTGTATTTTCTGTGAATTAGAGGCATGGCCAGATTCAGGTTAGGGTTTTCGTTTTGGGGCAAGACTATTTCTTGGGTAGAGTTGTGTCCTTTCATCAGGAGGCCTGTGAGGTGAGGTTATCTCTTTTTTGAGGGTAGCACCCATTGATGCTCAGTGCTGTACGCATTGATTCATTAGGGGTTGTGAATTGGCGGTATTTTTATTCCATCATTCTTTCTTCATTTATTGGCCAGAATTCACCTATAAAGAGAAACTCTCCCTCTTCTACCTTTTGTTTAACCAGGAGTACAGTTTGTATAGGAAAAGTAAAACATGGTGCTTGATTCTTTCCTTTTTTTTAACCAGTTTTCAAAAGACTGGGTTTAGTTCCCTAGCATCCTTCAACAATGGTTAATTTTTTTTAAGCATTGCTTTTAAGACTTTTTAATCTCACCTTTCCACCCTCATCTTTCTTTGCTCTCCCTTATACTTTAGTGATCCTAAAATATTAGCAATCTTCGACTCCTTGCTCATTCCATGCTATTTTATGCCCTAGAGAAATACCGTCAGTCCTTTATGACCTGGCTAACGTTCACCTTTTCTTTGAAGCTTTTCTAAATAATCTGCCCTACCTAAATTAATCCCTCTCTCCTTTGTGCTCCCTTCGTTAACAGTTTTTGCATACTTTGATTACAGTTGCTATTCTCTCATATTAAAGTATTTTTCTCCTGATCAGCGGGATATTTTGAGGGCAGATCTGTCTCTAAATTATCTCTCAGTTCTTTGCACTGTGCCTGGCACTTACTTGGCACTCAACAATGTTGAGTTAAGTAGTGCAAAGATTTAGTTATACTTATATATATGTATTTATGTATTTATAGTTAAGACTCCTCTTAACTAATTTATGTATTTATAGTTGAGGAGTCTTAACTATAAACACATCCAAATGATCTGGAAATGTGATTTGTGGCCCCTCTCCCTCTCCTTTATGAAGGTGCAGTAGACAGGCCGGACGAGTGGGAGAGCTTACTCTATAAACAAGATGAGTCTTGGCCTTCTCAGAGGCACACAGTTCAGAGTTTAAGCCACCCTTATACAAATAGGTTCATACAACAGAATCTTGGGATAAATTGGAGGCAAGGTAAGCGAGTTGTATAAATTGGACTACACTCTGCCTGTCTTTGCAGCCCCTGCCTTTGTGTTGGAGGACGTAAGCTGGCCAGGGAGTATGGAGCTCTCAAAAACTCCCGCCCCGCGACCTGAGATTGTCTTTTTAACTGATTCTACCATGAAGAGTATTAAACCACAAAAATAACAAAGGGGAGGCCAGGACCACAAATTAATCTTTTATTGAGACAGCAGGGAGATGTCAGAGCCTAAAATCCCAAAACATTTGCTTCTGTATTTTAAAAAAGCAAATAGTTTTCAGAGAAATTTCAATAACAGGATGTTGAAGTGAAAGAAATTTCTGCCTCTCTGTTTCCTATAAGGACTGTGCAGAGGCGTGATAACATGAAAGTTATACGACCACCTTGTTTTTGCTGTCTTTGTGATCGTGAAATATGATTATATTTCCTCTAATGTTTATATGTGCTCTTGAAATTATTGGAACTGGTAAAATACCGCTTGTATACTACATAAAAGGAACTATTTTCTCCCTTCTGTTTCCTCAGGTTGCATAATTATCACGACAGATTAGCTTTAAATTAATAACCTTAATTTGGTTGTTAAATATTTATTAAACCATCGTATTTGAGTATCTGCAACCATGCAATTAAATGTTTATTGTGTATGTGGAAGAATGAATGAAGAAGTAGTACTCACAAAAGATTTAAGTTCCTAACCACAAGGGGCAAGCATTGTAAAAAAAAAAAAACAGTTATACTGAACAATAACACTTAGGCTGAGAGAAACAAGATGTGGGGGATGCATTTCGTTTCCCTAAAGAATTAGCATCCTAGTTCTCAAATATATATTTAGTTATTCTCATTGGAGACTGTTAGCATTTCTAAGGGTGGTTTTAAAAGAGTCATGATTACACTATAAGACTAAAATTATAACCAAGTATAATTTATCACTGTGGGAGGTTAAATCTATTAAGAGAAAAAATGGACTGAAGACAGCAGCCATCATTTTGGAAAGGAAAATGTTATCACAGCCATCTTCTCTTATCTTAAGGAAAGACATCACCCCAGCACATGTACTTTGAAACCATATTAAGGTATCTTAAAACTCATAAATTGATGGATTCCCTCCTGTCTTCAGTTCTGGGGATCCCTTAAGTTGGAATTTGCATGCTGGTGCATCCTGAACAGCTGCCCTTCTACCCAGCCCATGTGGGACCCTGCACGTGCTGCAAACAAAAGAAGCTCAATTAATGGGCCTGGGCTGATACCAGTGCTCTCTATTCTCCTAAAACATACTCGCTGTTGCCCATCGCCGTGGGTGCTTTCTTTTACCGTGCTCTTCTTCTCCTGCGGGTTGAGTGGTACACTTACCAAGAGGCCAATGTAGTTGTTCCTAAACATGTCTGTCAGTTCTACTTGTAATTACATTAGTTAAATGTTATATAAACCAATAATATACACAAAAAGTAATCATTTCTATGAAAACTAAGTTGAAACGCAAAGGGGAGTCCCTTGAAAAAATTTGCTCTCAAATTAGGTGTAAAACACCATGGGAAAAAAATCATAAGAATCTAGAAGGACTCTACATTCTAACAGCTATGGCAGGTCTCTGGCTTCTTGCTTATAGTTGGTAATCATAGATAATGCATTGAGTGTGGTTTATGTAAGGAAGACTTTTCAGACTCCACTGAAAGAAAACTCCTTGATCCTACATCAAAAGATTGGTTGATTAATGTGTATTTATAAACTTTAAGTTAAAGTAAAATATTTAAGGGATGTGTGTGTGTTGTTTGTTTTACTAGTTCTAGAATCTTCCAACTGACAGATGTTCACTAGCCAAAAATCTAGACTGCTCCTCATTCATGATTCTGGTGCTTTTTTCCTTGATCCTTGAGTTATGATGAGCCTTACTCCAGCAACAGCAATCTCTTACCTCTCCTTTCCCCCATTATTCCATTTTATCAATGACAATCTTACTCATATCTCACTTCTTTCATGCAGCGTTTTCCATATGAGTTTATCGGTTTGGTTAGCTTTGGCAGCATCCTCTGGACACAAGATTCTGCTTATACCATAGTGAGTTGGGCCCAGGAAAGCAGATTGTCCATATTTTGGCAAGGAACACAGACTATGTATTTTTATGAACCAAGCAAGAAAGGTCTCCCAGAAAGAGTCTTGAGAACTGGGAAAAGGCTACAAGTCTGATGGTCGTACTAGCTTTGTGATCTGGGGCAAAATATTTCATCTCTTTTGAGTCTTAATTTTGTAATCTCTGAAATGTGAATAACATCTCCCAAAATTGTTGTGTGAATCAAATGAGTGGCAAACAGTACCTGGCACATAGTTGGTTAATCTCTAAATGCTGGTGGAATCTGAATATTTCTAAACTAGTTCTCCCTCCTTTCTAATAAAATGGCAATCCTGGTAATGCCCATCTCATGGGTTGTTAGGACTCTGTGTGTAAAGGACTTCCTCAATTTTAAAATGCTGGTCAAAAGATGTGAAAGAGATGACTTTATCTAAAAAAAATAACTGAAAACATGGTCTATACTAAGCATTTTATTCTTTTAGTTGATGGATTTTGTTCTGCTTTGATGTGAAATTGCCGTTACGGACGCTTTGTTCGTATGTGTTAGTTTACTTTTGCCCAGTATGCTTCATCTTGTCTCCTGACTAAGATTGTGAATTTTGAAGGTGAGGACTCTGCTTTCTCAGACAACAAGCCTATGCCTGTCCTGACGACAGGATCAGAAGATCCTGAAGTATAGTTACCAGTGGTTTTCCTTCACCTTGTTTACCTGCTGCTCAGCTGTCACTACGTTTGATGGCGTTTTAGCAGCCTAAAGCCTGTAAAATTGGAGACTTGGCTGGCATGTTTTAATCCATCTAAGGACACAGAATGCACCACACAGGAAAGATTTATTTTGCTTTCATTGTGTGTGGTTGTGAACCGTGTTGTTAAGTCAAAGGAAAAGCTTTTAATTGTTATAGAAAGAACAATTAAAAGGTGTTTAACCTAAATTTCTTTCCTGAATGCCAGATATCTTTCCAGGGGAGAAAGATGCCAAGTCTTTTCTGATTTAGTTCATTACAGAATAGTGAACCCATAGCCAAGATCAAAAGGCAACACAGTTTTGCATTAGATGTGTAGCTGCTTGTTTTAAAGTAGCTTTAAAAGTTACTGCATTAGTACCCTTTAAAGTTACCCATAAAATGCCACTTTACATCTGGCATCAGATCTATTAATTTGACTATTATGAATATGTAGGAATATTTTTGAAAACTCCCATGGTCTTGTAAAGCCTCTAGGTCCTTATTAGCAGAAAAATCGTGCCTTCTGCCAGGGCATGGAGCCAAGGTAAGATCCTTAAGTAGATAACATTTAACATTTGAAATAATAATAATGAAAGGGAAGTCCACATGGAGCTTTCAAGTTGTTATCCATTTGAAATATCCAGTATGGAGCTGGAGTCTGAGGGAGAAGATTAAGCAGATGTCAGGCTTGTTTCGCCAGGATGCACTGCTTAACCACCTTTCGTCTGAAGTGTTTTATGCCCAGTATCCTGGGAAGGGCACTGACTAATTCATTTGATCCATCTATTGCTTTGGGAGACACTATGGGTTGGTTCCTCCAACTATTAGCTTCACAGGTGGTGACCAATGAGCTTGGGGAGATTATGGCCTTTCATTACCCTTGTGGGACCTTTCTTTCACCTGCTCTTCTCTCACATGGGTCATCTTGGACTGAAATACCCCAAATCACGCCCCCCCCTCAAAATCAGGACACAGCTTCTTTAATAGGCTCATTTAAAAAAGAAAAGAAAAAAAGATCAAACTAGGCCAGGACTTTCTGTTTTTCTCTGGAAGCCTTATTTCTCCAAATTCTTTACCTTATTTTCTATTACTGTATTCCTTATTTTCTTGTCTCTTCTGAGGAAGAAATTAGAAATACTTTCCAGCCTGTTACAAATATATCTTACAGCCAATGTCAAGCACTTTGTAAGTAAAGATAACTCTCAGCCAAGATGATCTCTCTCGGTGGTGGAGGAAAGTTACAGCTAGTTCCATATTCTGAGTAGAGCAGTTCTTCCCTCCAGATGGTAGAGTTATATAGTTAGACACGTAGCTAGTGTCTTCTTTGCAGACCCTAACTTTTCCAATTAGGGATACTGAGTTAAATCATCACCACTCAATTCCCTTCGTTACCCACCTCCTCCCACCCCTGATTAAGGCTTTGTAGTAACCTTGAACTGCTAATTCTCTAACTCAGGGCCAGGTCACCAATTGGCTCATTGTCTAGGTGGGGGGAGCCATAGCTGGATTTCTTGAAACTGCTCACCATCCTCTTGTTTTGCACAGCTGGCATCTTATTTTGTGTTCAGGTTGGGAAGAGCTTCTCTGCCTCCCTGCCTCCATGGGTGGCAAATGCCTGAAACCTAGATTCTGATTCTGGAAGAGATGCCTTCCCTCAGTCCTAACCTTCTCCCTACTTTTTTTGGGGGAAATCCCCTGTGTTTGGTCTCTCAGACTGCAGCCAGAAGCCTGTGTGAGAATCCAGCCAGCTCCTTGTGGAGGAGTTGGTGAAAATTCTGCAAACTGTGTATGAGTCATTTTACTCATCTGGCAAGAAGCAGGGATGGTGGCACTGAAGGATTTGATAGAGTTGTTGTAAAGGATAATTGAAAGGACTATAGGGCCGGCCCCGTGGCTTAGCGGTTAAGTGCTCGCGCTCTGCTGCTGGCGGCCCGGGTTCAGATCCCGGGCGTGCACCGACGCACCGCTTCTCCCGCCATGCTGAGGCCGTGTCCCACATACAGCAGCTAGAGGGACGTGCAGCTATGGCGTACAACTGTCTGCTGGGGCTTTGGCGGGGAGGGGGAAAGGAGGAGGATTGGCAATGGATGTTAGCTCAGGGCTGATCTTCCTCACAAAAAAAAAAAAAAAGAAATGACTATAAATCTTTTTTGGATGTGAAGCATTGCAGGAGTAAATTTTATTAATCAATGATGAAATACTTTCAAGTAAAGCATCAAATAATCAGAACCAATTTATTATATATATTTAAAAATCGATAATGTCTGTTACAAGTATATCTCAAGTTAGGGTTATCACTTTTTCTTGTTACGCTAATTTTCTGTGGTTTTAAAATATATTTACCTGTTCCTGTTAAGTGATTGGTACTCAGGAAAAAAAAAAAAAGCATGAATCGTTATTACATAGGGCCAATAATGACTTTTTTCTCTCTCAGCATTACTTTTGCCAGGCAATTGAAAGTAGTTATGTTAGGCATAGCTGTTGGGATAAAGAAAGGAGGCATTGCACATATTTATAGTCTTCAGTCATTAGCCTTTTCATAGCAAGTAACCTAAAACATTCAGACCTCTAATTATATCATTGAATAATTTTGAAATTGAGGGGAAGTCCACTGAAGATAATATACTACTACCATTAAAGACAGTGTTACAATGAGTAATATGAGTATTTAGACTTGGAAATGCAATCATCAATGTACAATGATAAAATGAGCAAAATCTCCTATGAGTAGTCCTCACAAATCCTTAGACTCCAGAAACTGCAGATAGGCAAGTCCTGTATTGTTTCCTAATAAAACTCTAGAATTAAATTTGAAATATGCAGTTAAAGAGCATTTGGAAGAGATTGTGACTATCACTAGGTTCTAACGGGTTATTATACCTAAATAATCTAATTTTCTTTTTGTCAGATTGACTAGAGAATACAGTGACCCATAAGTCTTTTAATGATACATTAGAATAAGGTAGAGGAGATATGAAAATGAGGTGATTTTTGAGACAGATGGATTTGTACTGGCTGAGCAAGTGTATTTAAAGAATCCATGTCAGTTTGTAAAGAGAACTCTTATGGAGATCTCTTAGAGCTTTGCATTTCTCTTGTCCTATTTGTTATTTTTAGAGTAATTTTCGTAAAGGTGTGGAAGGCATGCTCATCAGTGACCCAAAGATGGAAGGGATAGTGTAGTCCATATTATCACAGAATTATGATTAAAAATTCTTATCAGGGCCGGCCCAGTGGTGCAGTGGTTCAGCATGCTGAGCTTCGGGGCCCCGGGGTTCGAGGCTTCAGATCCTGGGCATGGACCTACAGCACTCATCAAGCCATGCTGTGGCAGCATCCCACATACAAAATAGAGGAAGATTGGCACAAATGTTAGCTCAGGGCCAATCTTCCTCAAGCACATAATGGAGGATTGGCAACAGATGTTAGCCCAGGGCAAGTGTGCCTCAGCAAAAAAAAAAAAAATTCTTATCAAGTAGAAATTCTACGCTAAACTGAAGAAAGTGAAATTTAACAAAGATAAATGTAAGTTTCTTCATTTAAAATCAAGTAATTGTTTTGATTAGTAAAGGATAGGGGAGCTTCACTTTCAAGACAGTTTTTGTGGGGGGAAATGATCTTAGAGATTTTAGTGGATCATCAGTGCTATATGAGTTAGTTTAATCTGAGACTGTATTAATAGAAAAATTGTATGTCAGTTGTGGAAAATTACAGCTCTGTTACCTTCTGTCCCCCATCAGACTATATCTGGGTCTTGTGTTTGGTGTCACATTTTAAAGATGCTGACAAGATAGAAATGTAGGTCTTAGAGGGCAATCTCTGGACCCTGGTGTGTCTGGGAACCACCAGGCCTGGTTTAAGGAAACAAAATTGGGAAGAAACATACTTATCTTTATTTTTGAAATAGTGTTCTTGGAAGTTTCTTTGAGTATCCTGAGCAACAGGATTTGGCTTTTTGGCAGCTCAGGGAGCTGAGGTTTGGGATAAGGAAGCTCAGGAGAGGCCTAGGGGTGAGCAGGTTGCACCATGTTTATCCTGGGTGGTTCCTTGTCACCCACGAGGTGCACTGATTTTTGTGGCAAGCCACCACTGATATACCCCTCGTTAGGCCACGTAGTGAAGTCCATGTAGTTTTGTGTTTTTCTTTAGTCGTTCTCTGTCTTGAAGCTTTTGTAGCACCTGGGCTGTAGTGTTTCAAAGCAGTAGAATAAAATGGGAGAAATATAAGAATAGATATATACTAAAATCTTAACTTTCCCAAACTTGCATAATTTATAGTTGTTCATTGGACATCCATCACATACTTGTCTTCCCTCAATTAACTTGAAGTTTAGAGAACATTTGATGGTGACAAAGAATTTTATATTTTTTGCCCTACCTTGTTTTAGGAAAAATAGTGTAGCTTTTAGAAATAATGCCTATATGCAATAACAGATGATTAGATTTAAAAGAGGTAGGTGTGGAAAGTGAGTCAGGGGACAGATAAACATGGGATCCTTTTTATAGATTGGCATATTTTCTCATGAAAATGTTAAATAAATAAATAGATGGATGGATAGATGGGCTGGGACAATTATTCCAGGTGTTTTAGGCCACTCTTTGATCCTCCTAGGCTCACTTGATGCTGCTTCTTAGATCTTGCTTGATGTCTTTGGTTCCATGCCTTATAGTAACAATTCCCTTATACTATCCATCCTCCCTGCGAAATAAATATGTGGAGAATCAACACAATTCCTCCCATGTAAGGTCTCTCTTATTTACCACTTACATTTGTCTTCTCTGCGGGAACCTGTTCTGCTTCCTTTTTTTCTCCTTTTTCCCACCGCTTTTCCCTTTCCAAGAAATTAGTCAGGATTTTCTATGCAGAGACGATCAGTCATCTAGATGTCATTTTATTTCTACAGAATGATTGACCAATATCAATTGGTTTGTCTTTTACAAAGTCTTCTACCCAATTCCCTAGGAGAGTTGCTAGGACCATGCAAGCAATCCAGTATCATTACCTAGTAAACTGTTGTCCAAAGTCGTCATCTGGGGAACTGTTTATCTCAATCTGGTGGTAGTTACATGGGTGTATGCATATGTAAAAATTAATTGAGCTGTACACCTAGGTTTTTACACCATATTGCCTGAAATTTCACCTCAGTTTAACCTATGAAATGCCTAAAATGTTTTACTATTATAGGAAGGAAATTATTTCTCCAGCTGTTAATTCGTACTTCTAATTTTGATTTTAAAAAAGAAAATTTAATTGCTCCCTCTTGTAAGTATTTTGGAGAGATTTTTGTTTTCATGTTTGAATAGTGGCAGGCCATTTGCTAGAGTTCTTTGTATGTAGGAAATATCGAAGCAAAAGGCAGATAACGTTACCATAGGCTAGACTGTGAAGGCTCTGGGTCAGGGATCGTATCTGGATTGTCCAGCAGTGTTCCCCCCTGGGCTAACATATTTCCAGATATAGTTGGCATGTAAGAACAAGTCAATAAAAGACAATTTTTCTAGGTAAAAAATTTGCTGATATGTTTAACAAAGCAATTCATTTGTGATTGTTTCGGGATCAATACTTTTATCACATCTTTGTATACTTTTATCTCCATTTTCATTTTACCTTAATGCTACTTTTTCTTTTTCAGTAAGTAGATCTTAGTTTATGTGACAGTGTTTTAAGTTTTGTTTTCAAAGCCCTATCTGTATTTACAACCTTGGAGAAAAATTAGTATTCTACTATTTAGTTTTCTATTTAAACATACCACCTTTTACCTCCAAATATCTCAACATAGTTTCTAATTTATATCCTTCTTAATGTAATACTATCAAATCTACTACTATTTTCTTTGGCTAATGTTTCACATTTTATCTGTAGTTCATTGGAAAGGTTACTGCCTAAGTCACCATTAAATTCTCTTGGTTGATTCTCATAACATTTCCATTTTAGGAACTCCCGTAATAATCTGATGGGCTAAATGTCCCCAAAGTATACATAACTTAATTACATTTTAATCTTTAAAAACATAGAGATTGAAAGAAATTGCCTTACTGAACACAGTAAGAAAAGAAACAACAATCAAATGAGCAATTATCAGTATATATTCAGTACAGTTTTCTAAAAACAACTTTATTGAGATAGAATTCACATACCTACAATTCACCCATTTACAGTATACAATTCAATGGTTTTTAGTGTATTCATGGGTTTGTGCAACCATTACGATAATCAATTTTAGAACATTTTTATTGCCACCAAAATAAACCCCATACCTTTTGGTTATCACCTTCCAATTCCCCCATCCTCCCCAGCGCTAGCCATTTGCTAATCTACTTTCTATCTCTATAGATTTGCCTATTCTGCACAATTCATATCAATGGAATCATATAATACATGGTCTTTTGTGATTGGCTCCTTTCACTTAGCATGGTATTTTCAAGGCTCATCTGTTTTGTAGCATGTACCAGAACTTCATTCCTTTTTATGGCTGAATAATATTTCATTGTATGGATATACCACATTTTGCTTATCTGTTCATCAGTTGATGGAGATTTGGATTGCTTTCACCTTTTGGCTATTGTGAATAATGCTACTAGTTTTATATAATGTGTTACTGATGAAACAGTACCTTCTTATCCTCTGAATATCAGCAGCATTCAGAGTCCCTGACATTCTTGTTGGTGTAATTTTTCTATTTCTCCTTAACTTTGAGCATCTTGAGAAAGTTTGGAGAATTTTGATAGATGTTGATGGAGATGGGTTATTTTTCTCCCCAGTGGAATGTGCCATTATCATTTAGGTGTCCTCAGTACAAAAAACAAGGTAAACCATATGCTTCCACCTATATCTTTATTGCTGGTGGGGATAACTCTTGTTTACTTATGCAACTATTTAGAAAAATGTGTAAATTTTTAAAATTTGTAGTTTGTTTTTGACAATTACCTTGTTATCATTACTCTTTTTTTTTTTTTTACATGAGGGAGATCAGCCCTGAGCTAACATCCATGACAATCCTCCTCTTTTTGCTGAGGAAGACTGGCCCTGAGCTAACATCCATGCCCGTCTTCCTCCACTTTATGTGGGACGCCGCCACAGCATGGCCTGACAAGCGGGGCATCGGTGTGCGCCTGGGATCCAAACCCGGGCCGCCAGCAGCAGAGCGCAAGCACTTAACTGCTATGCCACGGGGCTGGATCATTGCTCTTTAATGAGAGATTCTTTAGGCGGGGAAACAGATTTCTTTAAAAAAAAAAAAATAAAGATAAATTCTGCCATTTTATTCCTCAACGTTTGATTTTTCTTTTTAGCTGACTGTTCAGTTTTGTTATTTATTAGAATAAGTATTCAAAAGCAGCAATCAAGTACAAATTTTCTAACTCATCCAGTACTTGATTTACTTTTTTGTTTTGAGGTTTACACAAGAATCAATTTAGTTAAAGAGTCTAGTGTGTGAAATTTCTTTTAGGTGAGAATCAAAATATTGATGTTCATAAATGTCAATTTGAACTTAAAGCACACGTTTATTTTATTTGGTTAGGTATAATTTGGGACAGTTTTGACGTTACCTACCCCTCCCCCCCACACACTTACACACCCCCAGTAAGCCAGTACTATATTTCTGTTTACAGAACTTGAACTTCCAGATATCTAAAACTTACCCATTTTAAATACTTGAACTTTCAAAACAATTAATGAATTGCGCTAGTTAAATGAGTGACCTTTGGATAGCCTTCCTGTAAGGGTTTGCAGTGGCTTTGGAATTCTAAGTTTATAACTTTTTTCTAACTTCCTTTTCCAAGATGTTGTTGTGTCAGAGGAGCTAGCTGTTCATGTGATAAAGAGTAATTTATTTTATTGATGAGACTTTTATTTGTACACATTCAACTGTATAATTGGCATGAAAACTCACTCTTCAGGATAATATATCATAGTTATGTCTTCCACAGAAACTCTGAGAAGCTTGGACAACAAGGTCAGAACATTGCTTTTTCATGGGATAAAACTGTTTAGTTGCCATAGGACAGAGTGTCTTAAAGGAGCTGAAAACCACATAGCTAAGTGAATGAGGTCATTAAGCTTTTTTTTGCAAAAAATCAAAATATGTTGTGTGTATAAATGGAAATAGACCAAGAGAAAAAATATTGTATATTAAATAAGAGAAATTTGGTTTAACCCACTATAAGCATGAAGTTGTGCTAAGTACCCATAGGGTAGGGATCAGCAAACTATAGCCCAGACTAAATCTGGCACTCTGCTTATTTTTGTAAATAAAGATTTATTGGAACACAGTCATGCCCATTTGTTTACATATTGTCTCTGGCTGCTTTTACACTATAAGGTCAAAATTGAGTAGTTCTAACAGAGACTGTACAGCTTGTGAAGTCTAAAACATTTACTATTAGGCCCTTTACAGAAAAAGATTGCCAAACTCTTCTATAGAAGTTATAAAGTAATCATACTTTCTATCCTCATCCTCGTCCTCATCTGGTGGGATTGTGGGGAAAAGTGGCTGATAAAAGTATTCACATAACTCATACACAAAGCAAAAAATAGAATAGTGAATTATCAGTGATGAAAAGGACATAAAAGTCATCTTAATATATTAAACCATGAGAAGCAGAATTTGTATGTTGGAGAGTAATGGATGTCAGGGTAAAACAGCACTAGTTGGCCTATAATTCATTATCTAGGTTCAGTTCAGAACAGTGGAATTTTATATATATCCAGAAAATAGCATAGCTGTCACCGTAGGAGCAGAGTGGCCAATACTAATAGCCATACAAGGCAGTTGGCATTTCTTATTGGGAATTCCTTGGGGTCTGGAATATTCGATGTGGTCATATATTCCCTTGGCCGCATCATTCCAGCACATCTTTAGAATAGAAGCTTGGGTATCCATGGAATGGGATCTGTCACCTCCAGTGATGTCTGTGGCAGCTGAAAGCTTCTATTAATAGGCTTTGTCCGCTCCTGCAAGGTTCATTATTCCAGCGATTGGGCCTCCAAACAAATCTTGATGACAGGAACCAGACCAACTCCTTCTTGGTCTTTCTTTAGCAAAGCTATAGTCAAGAAGAAGAAAACCACACAAATTTCAGAGGCTAACTTGTCAGACTTTGGACTTATTGGCTTCTGAGGGAGTAGGCTTGGGACTACTGACCAGAGAGGTGTTTGAATGATCCTTCTCCCCACTCTTCAACATATTGTGCCTTGGAAACTCTTCTTTAAACATTGTTTTGTGTCACTTCAGGCACAGAACAGGCTTTCTCTAAATGTAAACTGACTGATAATACCACTTGTATTCACCAAATCTAGCTGCAAACTCTTTCTCATTTCAGATAACATTATGTAAATATGTGGCTTCACGTGGTGCCTTTGGACCCCGTTCACCAAATGGCACACGTTTGTACTAGTTCTGCATAGAGAGTACAGAAATGGCAGTGCCAACTGGAAATGGGAATTCGATTTCAAGCTAAGGAACTGTGGTGGTATCCCACCAGAACTAACGTGGAGTGACAGGCCAGATCACTAACAGGAGAGATTGGATGCTAATATCTCAGGAGGCAGAGATTCTAGTTTCCTCCAAAAATGTGTCTTTGCATCAATACCAGAGAGACACCATTGGAATGGATCATACCAAAAGTGTCATTTCATGGTGGTCTCAGAATTAGAACTTTATTAAAATGGGATGCTGTGCCAAGTAGTGGTGCATGATTATATGAAACTCCTGTAGGCGACTTTTAAAGAAAATATTAGCCTAGAGTAGTGGTGCTCAGCTGGGGTGATTTTGTCACACATGGCCCCGCCCCCCCTGGAATATTTGTCACTGTCTGGAGACATTTCTAATTGTCATGACCTGGACATGTGTAGGGGGTGTGCTCCTGGCATCTAATGGGTAGAAGCCAGAGATGCCGCAAATGTCCTATAATGCACAGGACAGCCCTCACAACAAAGAATTTTCCAGTCCAAAATGTCAATAGTGCTAACGTTAAGAAACTCTGAACATTGAGCAAAAATTCTTAGCTGAGATTTCAGCTTATTGGGGCAAATTATTAAATCTTTCTGAATTCCTTTTAGATATGAAATGAGAGGATTTCTTACTGCTTTAAGATGGTCTCAATTGAGCCAAGAAAATATTTTTTGTTATTTTTGTTTATAAATTTCAAAGATAATTATGTAAACATTTTTGAAAAGTACAGAGTAGTTTTATAAAGACAAAATAAAACACAACATGATCCCACCACCCATTTGTACATTTCCCTCAAGATTGGAAATATCATGGAACAGAATGGTTTATCCGTCAGGATACTGTATCCTCTTTAGAGAAACCAACTGAAAGACAGTGGAATTTTTCCTGGACTTTCATCTTTCTTATATTATCTTTTCCTAGCCCTTTCTCTTTCAAATAATACTGCTGTCACACAGAGTTTAGGGTCAGTTTATCAGAAAGTGATTAATTAGACTATAAATACCTGAGTAGAATTCCCAACATCAGGAGTTCTTATTGACATTTAAGTACAGTGAGGAAAAAGTTTTGTGAGATATTTTATTATTTTTGAGGTGTATTTGTTAATAATTTAGAGATTTTTATTTAGTACATTTTTTCATGGTAGGTTGCATTAATGAATAAAAATATTTTGTAACTTTTCAGCTGAATCTAGAGGTAACTTTTTACTTTCTAGATGAATTTTTAGTTGATTATGAGGTCTGAAAAAGCAAAGGAAAGGAAAAGACCAGATATTCTAGACCACCACACAATAGTATTCCTGAACTTCAAAAGCCCCAGGAGGGTGCAGCTGGGGAGTGCTATATTTTCTGTACTCTTGGTGAGCTAAATTTGGTTTGGCAGAGAATTTTTAGGAGTAGATAAGGCTCTGTAAGTAAAACTTTGCAGTTTTAGCCAAAGAAAACAGACTGTAGATTTGATGACTCTATTTGATTTATTAGTGCCATATGCAGGGCCTTTTGATCTTCAAGATTCAGTAAACCAACGAATTGATATTTATCAGAACTCCATCACATGAGAAGAAATCTTAATTTGCCTGTAGTGTTGATACTAATATGATTATCCAACACCTGCATCCTATTGATGATAATTGTGTTAGGCTATATTAAATTTTAATGATAGGTACAAACGAACATTAAAAACAAGTTTTTGGATAGCATTAGCATTGGAATTAGTCTTATTTTTCAAGTACATCAAATTTGCTTACTTCAGTATATAACAATCTCTTACTGGGAGTGCAGGAACTATGTGTAGTGATTGTGGTTTTTAAAGAAAAAAAGGAATAACTTGACATTGATGATACCACATGAGCAGATGTTATAAAGGCTACTTATAATCTCAATTCATCAGACAACGAAAAAGAGTTTCAACTAAGTTTGAGGTTTTGCCCCACTTCTGAATTCCCTTGTAATACTTTTATAAAGTAGCAAAAACCACAGGACAAATATTTCTGCCATTAAGCCATCAGCATCCATCTGTTTTTGTCTCTTCACTACTAAGACAAGTTAACATATGACAGAAGTGTATATGTCTGTAAAATTGAGATGAAATGTCAAGAAAAGAAAAATAATCACGGTATTATTATTTTCTTTAAATAGATCTTTTTCTTGAGACTCTTGGAGCCCACATTTTTTTTGCAGAAGAAAATCTTCTGGATCTCAATCAATGGGATGCCCTAAATGAGTTTCACTTTCTTTTTTTCTATGAATTCTCAATTATTGCTTGACGAGGCAATACTTGCCTGTAGATGACTTATACTTGGATTAGCCATTACTTTTTTTTTTTTTTTTGTGAGGAGGACTAGCCCTGAGCTAACATCCGATGCCAATCCTTCACTTTTTTTTCTTGAGGAAGATTGGCCCTGGGCTAACATCTGTGCCCATCTTCCTCTACTTTATATGAGATGCCACCACAGCATGGCTTAACAACCAGTGCATCGGTGCGCACCCGGCATCCGAACCCCAGGCTGCCGCAGCAGAGCGCGTGCACTTAACCGCTGCGCCAGTGGGCCGGCCCCCAACTATTACTTTTTAGTTCTCACCTTTGTTTATTCTGTTTGTATAGAAGTAGTTTCTTGAATGTCTTATATATCAGGCCATGAATTAGGCATTTTATCAGCTCCTTGCTCCAAGAGAAGTTGGAGAAAAACTAAATTTTGGATCAGTCTAGAGGAGGTTGCCTTATTTCTTGCAGGGAAAACTATCATAGTGGGAGAGGGTGAATAAGCCAAATGAACTTAGATATGACTTTTCTTATGTCATAATTTCACAGTTGTTCTTATTGATGATAATAGTAGCTAATTATTAGTCATCATTTATTCCATGCTCTGTCCTAGATGCTTTACTTGCATTATCTGCATTCTCATATTAACTATATGAATTTGTACCATTATTAATTCCATTTCCCCACTTTAGAGATGAAGATACTGAGACTTGGAGAGATAATGTTACTTGGCTAAGGTCACAAAATTAGAAAGTGGTGGAAGTGGGATTCAAACCAGGTCTGATGTTTCCAGAACTTGAGCCCTGAATCATTGTATTATTCTATTCTTTCCACTTTCAACCTCATATTAATTCTGAGTTTTCAAAGTATTTGACATTTAGATTTGAGTGTAAAATTCATGTCAAAAGTAAAATATAGTTATTTTAAAATTGTTTGCCATTTTTTATAATCTATCCCGCTATAATACAGCATTTGGCTTTCTGTATCTCACTAACACATCTTAATATATATGAATCTCAATGTATGTGCATATATACAATAGTCTCCCCTTATCTGTGGTTTTGCTTTCCATGGGTTGTTACCCGTAGTCAACCAACGTCTGAAAATATTAAATGGAAAATTCCATAAATGAACAATTTATAAGTTTTAAATTGCATGCCATTCTGAGTTGCTGAACACGTGATGAAATCTCACAGTCTCACTCCATCCCACTCAGGACGTGAATCATCCCTTTGTCCAGCATATCCACGCTGTATACACTATCTGCCCATTAGTTACTTAGTAGTACTTATCAGATCAACCATCTTGGTATCGTAGTGCTTGTGTTCAAGTAACCCTTATTTTATTTAGTAATGGCCCCGAGGCACAAGAGTAGTGATGCTGGCAATTCAGATATGCCAAAGAGAAGCTTCCTTTAAGTGAAAAGGTGAAAGTTCTCAACTTAAGGAAAGAAGAAAATCATACGCTGAGGTTGCTAAGAGCTACAGTAACTTTTATTACCATATATCATTATAATTGTTCTATTTTATTATTAGTTATTGTTGTTAATCTCTTACTGTGCCTAATTTTGTAAATTAAACTTTATCATAGGTGTGTATGTATAGGAAAAAACAGTATATATAGGGTTCGGTACTATCTTCGGTTTCAGGCATCCATTGGGAGTCTTGGAATGTATCCACTGCGGTTAAGGGGGGACTACTGTACAATACATATGTATGTATAAGCATATATACAACACAACATTATTGTAGATGTAGTTCATAGCTGCCTGCAAATAGTGCCCTCTCTGTTTTCTGTTTTTTCCTTATTTACTGGAAAATGTTACTGGAGCCCCAGTTATGAATAGGAGCTTAAAGTTCACATTCAGTATCTCCACCTTTTAACTCTGCCATCCTTTATTTGCACAAGAAAATGTGATCCTTTTTAGTGATTTTGCCCTGTTGACGGAATAGGAGCATGTGCTGTGGTGATAGGATGGGCAGGTCTTACAGTTAAAATACTCATAAGACAAATAGATCCTGGAACCTTTACATAGTCATTTCTTTACTATGTGCTTCATAAACTCTGCAGGCTAGAGCAGGGAGTTTACTCAACCTACTTAAGTTGATAAATCAGACTTGTTTTAGAGGAACATTCTGGAATACTAAAGCAATGTGATTTAAGATCCAGGTATATTAGGAGAGAGAGTTAGGTGTTTGACATCTGATCTCTAGCAGAATATATGCTTCACCACACATACGGTGGTATCAGATGGAAGAAGGTAGTTTCTAAAACAGTTGGGGGTGGCTGTTTGCTTCTGATTAGCCTGTGTGTGTGTTGGATGAATGAGCAACTGGGAAGTCAGGACCATGTGTTTGCTGTCATTTAAACTGCCAGTCTAATCTAAATATACATGTGGGTGCCTAAGGAGACTTCTTTCTTTTCAAGAGGATCGTTCTTAACAGCTCTCAACTCCTTGCCGACACACGTGAACTTGGGGGCACTTCTGTTTTCCTGAGGGCTACCCTGTTTTCTTTTAAAAGAGGTGAGGATGATTTCTTTGCTTGCTGTATTTCTGATTTTTAAAGGCCAGCTGTATGTAAAGTTTATTTACCTTGAGTAGTAACTTCATAGGAAAGATAGTTTCTAGGATGTTATACAAAGTAAGGAAAGGAGAGTGAGGGTGATGTGTTGAGTAAAAGACAGAAAGGGTTTCGATTTATAGAAGAATTCAGGAAAGCCTTATCAGTTTTGAATCACTAATTTGCATATAGCATGCATTAATCTAATTAAGAGAAAAAGTTAATAAAATAGGAGGTATGATTTTATAATACCTCATTGTACAATGGAGTCCTGATGTTCATTTTTTCCCCAGAGTGATTTAAGGTAGAAAAAAAAAGATACCATTTTCCTCTGGCTTCAAAGTATTTATACATATTTTATCGACCTGGGACTTATTAAAATACGTATTAAAGAAATTGAAATGTTTTCCATTCATGATTATAATATTATAGACCTTGTTTTATTTTCTTAGAGAAGCTAAGGATTAGACTTCTAAATATCTTACTAATCTGAAATGAATCTTTATTCAGAAAATAATACTGTTCTTCCATTTTTTTGTAATTATATAGCTTATCATATTTAAAAAGCCATATATCCAAAATGTTTTTCTTTCCCCGTTTATATATTTCCAGATGTAAAAGCAAACAGTGTAAAATTTAACTTACTAAAGAATAACAGAACATCCATTGTCATCTAACCACTAGAGTACTTGATAAAAATTATTTATCACTTAGGGGCTGGCCCAGTGGCTCAAGCAGTTAAGTGCGCACACTCCACTGCAGCGGCCCAGGGTTCACCAGTTCGGATCCTGGGCACGCACCAATGCACTGCTTGTCGAGCCATGCTGTGGTGGCGTCCCATATAAAATGGAGGAAGATGGGCATGGATGTTGGCCCAGGGCCAATCTTCCTCAGCAAAAAGAGGAGGATTGGTAGATGTTAGCTCAGGGCTGATCTTCCTCACCAAAAAAAAAAAAAAAAATATTTATCACTTAATTGCACATTAAAATGTAGTTTCCTTAATATCTTTTTGATAATCCTAGAGGGACTATCCTATTTTTAAAAAATTTATTACTCTGTAAATTCTTACACAAGTACATGTATTTAATTTTTAATTTATTTAGTAGTCATACTGTATGCCTGTTTGAATGGAATTTGGCTTACAGATTAATATATGTGGCAAATATAAACTGAGACAAGTAGTAACAAAATTTAAAGAACATAGTATTCATCCAGAGTTACACAAATTTTACACATGGGCAATAAGGTCTACCATTTTTTTCCTAGAGAAATCTGAGAGTTATGTAGTTTTATATTTGAAATATCAGAAAGCATGCACATTCATTGGTAAAAATAAATTTTCTTGGAACTACATTCAAAAAGAATTTACCCCATGGGTCTCTATAAATTAAATGCAATCACTTGATATCCAAATAGCTAATGTTATTTATAAATGGGCAAAGTAGTTTCATGTAAATACTAATCTCAATAAATTAAAATTGTTTTTTGATGGGGTAGAACCTATTATTTTTACCCAGATGTGGAAATATCTAAAGGCTTAAGAGAGTTTTTTGAACAACATTTCCTTTTTAAATATTTTCATTCCAGAATAATTTCAGAGCAAACAGAAGCTGATCATAATAAATCCCTTTCATTCCAAGAAGAGTCATATTTAGTAAATTCTATTCTAAAGCAATAACGGGAGCTTTAGTGCTCCTTCAGAGACGGTCTCTCCCTTCTGCCCTCTCCCTTCTCTTGATTCCTCGTCTCCTGTCCCCTCCGCCATTGCTCAGCCCACACTCAGGAACTGTGCAATTTGCTCAGTTCTTCAGGAAAATTAGAATAATAATGTCAATATTTCTAGTTGTCTTTCAGATTTTCAGTTTATAAGAAAACACCACTTTCCAGATTAATTTGACACCTTTCGGGTTTCTAGCAGCCAGCTGGTAAAGAGGACGTGATCTATTACACGTTTCACATTGTTCATAAGATAAAAACCAATCTCTTCAGAGATGTTTAAGTCAAATGCAATTAAGTGGAAAGAAGAGTCTGTGTTTTCTCCTTACTTTTCAGCACTTGGTCTTTTAAGTGTAATAGATAAAGAAGGTAATAAGTAGCCTTTGCTATGTAGGAAGAAATTTGAATGCCATATTATAAACTAAATATCCTGAAGTTTTAGACTATAATGTATATATTTGAAACATTCATGCATGCACGTGTATAGTAAGATTTGTAGAATTGGGCTTTTCCTGAATACTGATTCTACGAGTAGGAAATGCTTTTGTTTCATGGGAATTAAAAACAAGTTTAGGCCTTTAAATCATTCTTGCGGTATTGAAGTTGAATGAGTTTCTGAGGATCAATTCAGAAAAGGTTCCAAACCATCCTCTAGGAATGCTGTAAATCATCTATGCTGTTGCTCTAATTGAACGGCGTGGATCTGAACCCTCATTAACTTGTCTGTAAGGAAGAGAAAATTGAGGAGAGCAAGGAAGAGGCTGAGGAGAAGACCTTTAGCCAGTGCTGTCTTGAGCTGCCATTGTTGAAGGACATCCTTTGAGCTAATTTCAGTCCCATAAAAAAAAAATCTATTTAGTGATTAGTAACCAGTGGATAAGAGCAGAAAACCCAAGTGAATAAAGGCTTTAAATACTGACGTCCTTGGGATAACAGCCTGTAAAACTGTCAGAAAGCATTGCTTAAGTGACAAAAGATAGCCTGAAGTAACAAGAAGTGTTAGCTCACTAGGCAATACTCCATATTCATGGACAGAAGACATAATTTAGTTTTCTTCAAAAATTGAGTTTCTTCTTGAATCTGGTACCTGCCCCACTTTATTTATTTATTTGTTTTGGATGGTGTCTGTCTGCTTTTAATTTATGGTTGATTGCATTTGCTAGTAGGAATCATGATGCCTGTTTAAAGATAGCTGTGTTTCCAAAAGTAGAACTGTGATTACTGAAACTTCTGTTTAGATCCATCAAGATCTACTTACTTGCTAAGAATGTTCTGCCTATCTAGAGTGAGTGGGTGAGTATGTATGCATATTTTTAAAAGGCAGATGGTTAGGAATTAGATGCTGACAAGTGCCTTTCTCTTCTTTTTAAAGTCTAAAGTTCACAATTCTTAAATATTTTTCCCTAAGGGAAAAATAAATTAAGTAAATAAAAACTGAAGAATATAAGTCTACATTATAAACTATTTTCTTATTACTGCACAATATTGAGCTAACAAACAATTCAAGTCTTACTAGCCAAGTACTTTAGATTTGTTTTTAGAGTTAGAGAAAATTCAAGATGATGGACTCAAGGGTCTTTATTCTAAACTCCTATTAATGATGATTTTATGGTGTTTGAATTACAATGTTGGCAGTCCAAATGATATGTTTTACAGTTTTACAGTATAACCTTCAAATCCCAAATGTGTGTTTTAGAGATGTGTCTTCAGTGTATTTAAAATGTTGTGCTTCTTCAAGTTAGAGAATTTTATAAATGTATGGGTATTTGCTTTTCAACATGCCGGCTGTGAGAACTAGAGGTGTCATTCACTTGAAGGGAGCAGATGTTAAAGGTTCTTGCCCCTGCCTCCCTAATCCTAAACACCCTTGAAGAAGAGAAACGTTCTATTACCCAAATAGGCATCTTTCTGATGGTGAGAAAAGGCGGTAAAAGCAGTAAATCTGCCTTCTCATTATGAGGTGCAACAATAGATTGATTTATGAAGAAAAGCAACTGTTAGGCTTATATAAGATGTGTGCATGGAAATGTAGGTTCCTTTGAGCCTTATGAGCAGTGTGGCATTCCTGCTATTCTTGACAAGAATCTGATATTACTAATAGGGGATGTGTTGATTCTAAAGACCACATTTTTTAAGAAGGTACATTGAGAAGAAAACAAAAAATCCACCTCTTAATGTTTTCACGAGAAGTCTCTTAAATATGCTGTGTTTTTGCTCTTTTCATTTATTTTTCATTAGGATAGAGAGGAATTCTTAAAAACAGTTTTATTTTTATAAACTTTTTTTAGTACTTAACATTTTAAATGGAAGTGAATGTAAGTATAGCATATTTAGATGTTAGGCTGTTTATAAAATTTTCAGTTTCACTTAATGTTGTGTAATTTTCAGCAAACACTATAAAATTAGAGCCTCAAATAGAGCCACAGTGAAGATAATTTCAAATTTCGGGGTGGGGGGATGGGGAGGTCATGTAAAGTATTTTGTGTTGGGTTTTTGTTTTAAGAAGATCCATGTGCACTTTAAAGTCTTGTAAATAACTTGGTATTACCTCTTATTTATTAAGGAACGTTGTTACAGTATTTCTATTTAACTTAGAAATTGAACTTTTAAGCTCTGAGTCAATTTTGAGCATAAAATACTCTGAAATGAAAAAATCTGGATAGTCTTTGTGTAAATTGTAATGATACTGCCTTGTAGATTTAGCACATATCAGTCCAGAATTTTAAATCTATGTGAATAATTAAGATTTGAGCAGGTAAATTACAGAATTAAAACTGATAATTACCTACAGAGTTGATATTAAAACTCATCTCTCTTAGTAAACATGTATCCCCGATATACGTATATTTCCAAATTGTGGTAATAGCCATATAACATATACAAGGAAGCGCATACAAAAATTTGAAAATTTAAAAGGAAAAGACAGAAAATGAATATGAATGAAGGTTCTATTATTTTCTTTTACCCCTATGGGTTATCTTACATAATCTATGTCTACATATATGTGCATACCCACACCCAAGGAGCTTTGGAGTGCCCTGATCTGGAAGAAAAGGCTCCAGTATGTTACCTGGAAAATGCACTGTTATTCTAATTAGGAACATACAAGGCTGGTAAAGAAATAATCCTCGCAACTATCAACAATTTTTGTTGTATAGATGGATAATGAAAAATGTTGCATTGTTAGCCTGGTGATGAGTAGATAGTTTTAAATCTATTTTTTTCCCAGTGGATTTTGGTTATTTGGGAAGTCAAAGCACCATGGAAATAAAGTCTTAGCAAATAAAATGAACTCCTGATGCTGTTGCTATGATAGTAAATCTAAGCTTCCCATTTAATGAGGAAAATTCTCTAAGATAGTCCAAAGATTAAAATTAATAATACTTCTTGACATTTGTATAAGTCTATAAATTCTATTGGTGTCCATCAAATGCTCTATTACAGTTTTAAAGTAAGCCATTTTTTAAAAAGGTCTAAAGTTAATAAGGAAATATAGTTAAATATCTTGTCAAGGTGATCTCTTCAGGTCTATCCTTTTTTTTTCTTCATTTCAATTAATTACCACCTTTATGATACCCTGAATTCATTTTATTTAATTTACTTTAATATTTTAAATTTTTAATCCCAAACTGAGAGCTACAACCTCGTATAACGTACTTTTAGGACTTTGTTCAATTCGACACTGCCCTTATATACAGAGAGAGAACACAAGAATGCTTTTCCACTATTTCAAGCTTCTTGTGCTCTACACAGGTAGGTTATTTCACAAGTAACTGAATAGTTGTTCTGGCAACAATTTCAGGATCTTATTGCTAACTGATCAGCAATGGTGTTTTGATGTTCATTGGTCAGTTTCAATAACAGTTAATTATGGGGAAAACTTTTTTTCTTCCTATTTTTCTTTTGTCAGGCATTAGAGCTCTAAACCCTCTCACTTGTAACTTTTTTCTTTCTCTACCCACACTCTCAAAGCACACAAAAGAGAAAAAAAGACCAGTTTAAAGATAAGTCTCTGGCATTACAACTAAGTGGTATATTTAATGGCCAATTGTGAAACTCAACTTCTATGCACACAGTCTTTGCTCAAGGAGTAGTAACGTGCTTATAGGTGCTACAACTGTAAATGGTCTGTTTCCAGATGATTTCTCATTCCTGAAGCTCTTAACAAGTGAGTGATTTTTAGAACACATCTGGCACATATACCATGTTGCAACAACTGGATATTTTGAAAGATCACGTGTTTTGGCCACAATAGTCAGTAGCAGCCTTCAAAGTACAACTGGTGACGAGAGATAAAAGACTTGAGGCTCTTCTGTTTAAAAGAGAGGAAGCTAAAAGAAAATTATAGCCATCCCTAAGTGTGGAAAAGGGTCTTATGGAAAGATTTATAGACCCTTGTTCCCCAAGGCCATTTTGTTTCCTAGTGGGATTTTGTTTTCTCAGACAGGGAGTGATGGGTACAAATGATGACAGCATTTAATAATAATAGTGAAGAAGACGATAATAATGAAGAAAGCAAATGCAATTGTAAAAACACGTGCCTCCATTAAAGCCAGTTATCTTAGCATCCAGGATGATTTTGCCTGTAAGTTGAAAACATAACAGAAATAAGGACGTTTCCTATTTTTCTAACAGTAGAAAGACTAATTCTTAAGATCTTGCTCTCTTATCAGAAATGACGGGCATAACAATAGCTTTTGATAATTTAAGGGCCCAAGAGGCTAAATACAATGATAATTTAACAAGTTCATTCAAGTTGTCGTAATACTTACAAATGGAGAGGATGTACCGAGGAGAGGTGTAGTGTCTTCCCTGTGGCCACAGACTTGAGTAACTGTCCAGCAATAAAGGTGTGGGTTCCTATTCCAGTGTCCTTTTTTCCAGTTTCACCTTATTTTCAGAGAAACAGCTGTTGACAGGTTATTTAAAGCATTAAGTCTATTTTTTTTCCTGGAGGGTATGGGAATTGTATAGAAGAGATGGGAAAAGGGAGTAGATTGCCCTTGAAGACAAATAAAATAAATGATTTTAGCGTGTTGCCTGTTGTGTTTGTCATTCCTCTTGATCAGTGCCAGTGTCAAGAGGATCAGGAGAATTCAGAGGAGAAACTTCCTTGCTTTTTTTTTTTTGTAACAAAACTTATCGAACAAGTGAGGTGAGTAGCCAGGCTTCGTTGTAATATCGATTAGACAAATGTTAGAAGCAATTGATAGAGACACATTCAGACCCAGGATGAAGTGTTTTGTTTTACCACTGGCTTGCTTTGGGTGCCCATCACAAGGTGTCCCTTCTGGACAGAAGGATATTCAGAACATCTTTCACAGTGACACAGAAAACTTTGTTCCCTGACGCTAGTGTTGTAAAAGGGTATTAGTGTGTTGAGAACACTATTTTAAATTATTTGCACTTTTTCAAGGATAATAGGTATAGTACGAAGAGCACTGGATTAGAAGTCAGAAAACCTGGTTCTGTTCCACCTAAATATTACCCACTGTCACTTAATCTCACTGTGCTTCAGTTTCATCATCAATAAAATGGGAATGAAAAATGTGTCCTGCTGTCTTAGTCAGCTCGGGCTGCCATAACAGAATACCATAGATTGGGTGGCTTAAACAACAGAAATTTCTTTCTTACAGTTCTGGAGGCTGGGAAGTCTAAGATCAAGTTGCTGGTTGATTCGGTTCCCCAGTGAGGGTTCTTTCCTTGGCTTGCAGCTAGCTGCCTTCTCACTGTGTCTTCACATGGTGGGGGGGCGGGGGGGGGTAAGGGGGAACAAGCTCTCTGGTGTCACTTCTAAATAAGGGCACTAATCCCAGCATGAGGGCCCCACCCTCATGACCTCATCTAAACCTAATTACCTCCCAAAGGCCGCATCTCCACATACCATCACCGGGGAGTTAGAGCTTCAACACATGAATTTGGCAGGGGACACCATTCAGTCCCTAACACTTGCCTTTCTCATGGTAGAGCAAATGAAATAAAGAATATAATAGAGCTACACAAAGATATATTAAGAGGTTAGAGTTATTGACCCATGTTTGTCCAATCTTGTTTTCATATACATTTCTGTGTAATAGGGTTTTGTTCTGTTAGCATGTTTATTTTGAAGCAGTTATTAATGTAAAACCAAATGAAAATAAAAGTTCTCTTATTTCTAGCCTTTTGACAATTCACTCTTGCGTTAATCTTGTTAGATTAATTTAACCTGTGTTATTTTATAACTTTTCACTACTTGTTTCTTTGCCTAACTTTGACCTTACCTTTTTTGATATAGCTATTACAATATATTACCTATTAATGGGGTTTCTTAAGATAGAGTGCATTTCCATGATGAAGAACATTTTCCACAGTTGTTTAGAATGGATGTTATATGTCATTTTTCTTTAAAATTAAATGTATATTGGAAAGTTGAGTTGGATTATCTTTGGTTTCTTATAGAAGAGAAAATAAATGAGGTAATCTTTTTTTTCAGTTTTATTGCGATATAATTGACATATAACATCGTTTAAGGTGTACAACATAATGATTTGATATATGTATATATTGTGAAATGATTGCCACAATAAGTTTAGTTAATATCCATTGTAAATGAGGTAGTCTTTAAATGCTTTTTTATGCTAAGTAAAAAAAAAAGTGTGGGATGATGATTATTTTTTAATGAAGGAAGGACTAAACTGACAAGAACCTAGTACCTCAGTCAGTCATGAAAATTGAGCAGGGAAGTAAATAAAGTGTACTACATTTGTGTTTTCTTCTTTGATTAGTACTCATCCTTGACACAGTCCTTCTGGATATTTGTGCAAAGAAAAGGTAATCTTTATTGTAATCTATATTTTTTCATTTTCTAAACGAGGTAGAAATTTTGTGAAAAAACATAGCAATGTGTCTAAAATAATTTCTCTTTCACCAGTTCTACTGTATTCTCTCCCCTGAAGAAAGGTGTGTATTATTCTCCCCCTTTTTCTTTGTTTTGATGGTTTTAAAGATCAAGTTGGAATGCTGTTCATAAATATAGTTGCCCATTAGAAAAAATGGAACTACTTCTGTCTTCTGATTACCTGAGGAGGAAGTATGCTCCCAGTATAAGGAACAATGCCAGATTTTACAAGCTGTCTCGTGTGACCTACCTTGACAGGTGTTGTCTTTTGAAGCACTTAACTTCTAGGAGTTGTAAACATGTGGTTTTTCTTGTCTTGGACAAAAATAATCCTCCATAGAAAATCCATTACAAGATAATTTTGCATAGCCATTTAATGTGGAAGATTGCGTTGCAAATCTTGGTAGGCCCGTTGTTTTGATAGTAAAGATATATCTTGTTTCAGGCAATAGAGGAGTTTGTGATCTGTTGTAAAAAAAAAATAGTAGCAACCAAATGTTGATTAGCTACCATTATAACAGCAGTGAGCTGGGAGTTTTTACTTTATTATATCAATTTAACATTATCACTTCTACATGAGATTCAGTGCCCTCACTCTATGAGGAAACTAATACTTAAGCAATCTTCCCCAAAACATATACTAGCAAGCAATAGAATTTGAGATTCTGAAGCCTATACTATACTTCTGTCACTGAGCAGCATGCTATTTAAAGAAACTTTATGTCTACTGTTTGATTACTCAGTAGGTCAGCTAAGCATGTGCTCAGGGCATTAGCAAGAAGAAGCAAAAAAATTTCCTTAGTGGGGAGAATTTTGGTGTTTCAAAAACAAGTGTCAAATCATTCAGTAAGGGGAAAAATCAGAACCTCACTGAAGTTCCCTACACCTAGGTTTTGGTACATACATACATAGGTAGGGGAAAGGAGGATACTATAATCTTTTCAATCCTTAGGGCCTATAAAAATCTTAATCTAGCCCTGTTTATGGTGAATATTTTTTGTAAAGCAAATAACCTTTCCTAGTTTATATAATCATCTTCGATTTTTTTAGAGGGTAAATCTGAGTTTTTAAAACAATAAAATGCAGACTTCACTTAAAGTGAGCTACAGCTCTGTTTTGTTGGACTTGATAAAATGTAAGACTGTGTCAGCCTCGTCTAGTGTCGGAATGGCTTTTTGAGTAGTTAACCTTTAGTTGAATTCTGTCCTGGCCAGCTTAGGTTAGTTTAAGGTCCATCCACCACAACATGATTGTACATGCTTCATAAATGTGTTTTAGAGTGGTAAACGTGTTCTGTTAGGATGCTTTCTTGAAAAACACTTTGAAGAGTCTTCAGGGGTGCTACCTCTGGATAGATCTCTAAGTTTCTAATTTTTTTCATGATTTTTTTTCCTTTTATGCTTTCTTAAAGATTCTTTCAAAAACATGGTTTTTTGCATTTAGAAAAAAAGTGATTAACCTAGTATCAGTGGTGTTCAACCTGAAATTTTCATTGATATCATTTGTTGAGCTTTGAAAATGTAAACGTACCTGGACCCCACACCAAACCTGTTCAATCAGAATCTCCTCATGTATAGAATCTCGCCCCGCCCCCAACTGATTTTGATGAATATCCATGGCTATGAATTTCTGGGTGCTTGATCAGTGGTGCAAAAGTCTGGTTGGTCTTGAGAACAGCAGCATCAGCATCACCTGGGAACTTGTAAGAAATCCAGGTTCTCCTCCCTATCCCAGACTTATTGAATCAGAAACTCTGCGTGGTGCCCAGCAGTCTGTGTTTTAACAAGTCCTCCAGGTGATTCTAATGCCCATGAAAGTCTTGGGAAAAGCTTCCAGTTCATTGGAATTTGCTGCCCTTCATTCAACATTTTATCCTTCTCCACCCACCTCCCTTGCTTTAAACTTTCTATTTTAATATTCTCATTGAATTAATGTGTCTTCTGTTATAAACCTCCTCAAATACTTTGTGAATGAGGCAGGGTGTTAATGATAAATGTCAAATAAAAAGCCTTTTTCTCCTGTTGTATTATGTTCTTTACTCTTTGTCAATTTTCTAATGGTTAGCAACTGTGGAATTATTAACCTTGTTTATGGTTAAAAAGCTAAAAGAAAGCTGCCTGCAGGTTTGGTTCTGGCATTGGCGTGATGCTTGAGACACATGGGTCAAGTTTAGCATGGGGTAGTTGGAGAGATGGCCACCATCCTCTCTTGCTATCCTAATTAATGTCATTCTCAGCAGATAGCACAGGCGGAATGGCTCCTTTACGTCCAGTGCAACAGGTACTGGTCAGGCAGGAAGGGGAATTAGAGCCCTCTCCGCTCACTGTAAGGAAACCTCTTTTTTGGCTCACAAATGGTTTCCAGAGCTATCAAAATAATACCGTTTGCAGACGCTTTTCATGGCTGAAAAGAGCAACTTGGAGAGGAAAAGGAGTACTCTGCGGACCCCGGGAGAGATGTTTTACAGCTGGGCATTGCACGTAAATGCTAACTGAAGGCCCTTTCAGTTGTTTAACTCACCATGTGGCTTGACAGTGGAAGAGCCACTCAACAAACATGAAGAGTGCCTCACCCAGGCATTTGTACTTGTAAACCAGCTCTTCTTTGTGGGCCACAAACAGCAATGTGTAGGACATTGTACTGCAAATCTCAAGTAAATCTTGCAGTGGTGAAGGGTTGGTGGGCCGCCTGCTGCTCATTAGAGATCCTGTCTGGCTCTTTTCCTACAGAATGAGTAGTAGATTGCTGACACCTGTTTTCCCATCCAGCCTGGGGATGTGAAGTGTGCGTTAGGAATGCCTCAAAGTGCTTCCTTGTGTCGGAGTCTGTGGAGCTTGGTGTTGCCTGGGAGAGGAGGGGGTGGGAGTTCAGTGCTGGGAGGGGAGATGAAAAATCAGTGGTGAGAAACTGCAATATAAGCTGAACTGAGATTCTCATCCTTGTTTAGCAGCTTCTGATTGTGCTCTTAGTTTGTCATCCATGTGGCCCTGATAGACTTGGTCACCCATTGAGCAAAGTAGAAAGATGTGTCCTGTACGTGGGAAGACCTCAAATATTTCTCTAGTGATAAGTATGTAGTTGAGACTGTGAGCACATTAGAAATAGAATAGAAATAATCTACTCTTACAACCAAATTTGTCAACATTTTTAAGTTATTCTAAAATAAATTTGGCCTTAACTATGTAAAATTCAAGTGTGCTGATGGTATGATCAATTTCTTTGCACAATTCTGTCCATGTATTTGCTCTTCCCATCTCTGTCTCCTATCAAGTCTCATAAAAACTGGCAGACGGTGGAACAGAGGGCCTAATGTGCTGCCTTCAGTCACAGATATGGAGTGCCTGCTGTATGCAATGCATAATGCTAAGTACAAAGGGATATAACAAGAAGCACAAGACCTCCCCTGCCCGATCCCTGCTTTTTCAAGTGCTGGCAGTCTACTGGAGAGAAAAGATACACACATCAGAGGTAGCCTAATACCACAGAATATCTGATAAGCAAACAGATGATCCATATTTTCAGTGTAGTTGGAGAGGAAAGAGAACTGTGAGTTGGGCGGGTCAAGGAGGATGTGGAACTTGTTCTGCCTATTAAAGGATGAGGAGAATTCACAGAGAGTGGGGTGTGTGTATGATGCGCTTTCTCTGCATCAACAGGCTGTGGAATTAAAGGGTGTTTGGTTTTTTTTTTGAAGTAGTGGCTACGTTTTCCCCTGACTCATCTGTGGGACTTGGTCAGGTCTCCTTGTGAACATTGGCCTCCATTTGTGAACTGTGGATGAATGGGGTTAGGGTTGGGTCATGGCCTTGGACCAGAGTGAAATTAACTGGCTCATAATGTGATTGAACTAATGACCTTGGCCTCGTTACCACTATGTTTTAACTAGTTGAGTCAATCAAACATTGCAGAAAGGGTCATCAAGTATCTTTTAGAAAGAGATCTGGATAGCAGTCAACAGGAGTGAAATCAAAGACAGATTCTTCCCTCATGTAGTACCCAGGTGTTTATCTCTTCATCCTTGACTACATATACTTGTTTCTGCATCTAATAAAAATATGATGGACAAAACAAAAAAGATACTATGACTCTCCTGTGTTCGTGTTTTTAACGTAATGCAACAAAGTCATTTTTCTTACGCAGTCGGACTGTCTTCACAGAGCAAAATGTTTTTGAGCAACAACATTGTTTTTAATTTTAGATATGTAGTGTCCCGTACATTTATTGATGATGCCTTTCCCTTCTTCTTTAAAGTCTGAACAACCCAGTCCTGCCAGTTCCAGCTCCAGCTCCAGCTCCAGCTTCACACCGTCCCAGACCAGGCAACAAGGTATCAACATCTCCCAGGCAAACAGACGTTTTTCTCGTAAAACATCCTAATGAGTTGATTTACGGCCTGTTTTCTACTGTTTTATTGTTTGAATGATAACTTGGCTTTTATGCAGTTGTATTTATTTCCCCTAGGAATGCACTGGTGTATTGTTCTTATGTATGTGGCTGGCCTCTAGAAATTCCCCCTTTTCCAGTCTCTGCCATCAGAGTCCCATTTTACAAAAGGATTATAGACACAGCCCATTCCAGGGAGTTCCCAAAGGAAATACAATAGCAAAAGCTGGACTTGTGAGGCTTTGACATAGAGAAATAGGTTTTTACTCTCCCTCCTGGGCAGCTTCATTTTATTTATTTATTTTTCTTTAATAGACCTTTTTCTTTGGCAAGTGTTAATTTTCTGTCTTTAAAATATATTTTTTCTCTACTCAAACTCAAAGAAATTTAAATTTAAAGAAATTTAAACCAGAAGATTAACTAAATATATTTCCCACTTTTTTTAAGTGTGGAGACTCCTCAAGTATGGGCTCCTTTTTTTTTCTTTAACATCAAAAGTGAGATAATATCAAGGAATAATTTGTTTTTGAGTATCATGTTACACATTACCTTTTTCATTGACCACACTGAATTCCTCATGGCCTTGTATGTTTTGAAAAGGATTAAATTGTTGTGTGTGTTTGGGCTAAGGCTAAGCTTCCAGGAAAAAATAAAAGACACCGATCGTTTTGGCTATTCAGATTTCTTGTTTCACTGACTTCCAAAGGTATAAGCCCACTACCAAAGAGAGAAACTTGGGTTTTGCAGAATGTGCGATTGCAGAATCAATACTTGTTTTAGAACTGAGCTAGTAATAGCTCAGATATTCCTATCATAGACGTTAGGAATTGCCTAATCCAGAATGAAGGTGCTTCTCTCACTTTGGTTGCCTTTGCAATCTCTTCTGTTAAGATTAAAAATGTCTGTTTTGTTTTCATCACATGTAGAATAGTAAAGTGAAAATAAGCCATGCTAATGAGTTTTTTCTGTGGGTTGTTTTTTTTCCAGTTCTGCCCTGTTCTGGAATAAAATTACTTATGACTTGATTTTTTTTTCTCTCCCATCTAATACTGGATACTCTCTTGAATCTTCTGGGCACTTGATTTATTACATGGTCTTATTTATGTAAATACATGTTGGTATTTTGCCAGGAATTTCTAAAAAAGTAAAATAAAAATTGGGTGCGTAAAATTGTTGCAACAAGCCCTTGTGTTCAAAATCAATGTGAAGATCAGAGATAGGACATTACACCATGGAATTGAAATACTTTATAATCTGAACTTGACTGAAATGCTTGCTTGACCTGAAATTGACCTTGAAATAAAAGGAACAGCTAAACCTTAATAGATCAAAACGTACCACACAAAGGCTGCATTGCCAAGAACGAGTTACAACCACGGTGATTTATTAGTCTCAACTTTTCAATACATGGATTAACCTAACAAAACATTCAATTTAGTAATAGATCTTTCTGTTTCTTTTTAGGTGTAATTTTTCTTAGGGAAGAAAAATAAATAGAAAAAAGATTCCTAGGAAATAGAGACTTTCTAATGAACATTTTGAGGCATCTGCTATGAAAACACTAGTGTTTGGCAGAGGTTGCGTTCCAGAAACTACCAAATTGTCTTGTAAATTATAGAAACATATATGATGATGGTTATTTTTCACCGATGTTCAGTGCTGGTGAGCGTTCCCGTGTCTACTGTGGCTAGGTGTGTTTGAAGTCGTATATTTGATTGCCTGTGGTTCACTGTCGTTACTCAGGTCCTTTAAGGTCTATAATGAAAGATCTGCATTCCGATGACAATGAAGAGGAATCAGATGAGGCAGAGGATAATGACAATGACTCTGAAATGGAGAGACCTGTAAATAGAGGAGGCAGCCGAAGTCGCAGGTGAGTGTCTTGTAAGGAAAGAGGTTCCCTTTGATGGAATCCTATCTTTTCACTTGACCTACTAGTGTAACCACAGAAAGGTGTGAAACACCAAAAACAATGGCGGTAAATGGTCACATTCATTTGAAGCTGGGACACCTTGGCATGCTTACACTCACCTCTACAGGGAACTATTTATCCCTTTTCTCAGAAAGGAGAGGTTTTTCCTCTAAAAATTTTATAGGGAAAAAAGTCATATTAGAAGTCCTTGTTCTTGAAAGTATACGCCAAGATGGCAGGACTGACTGCTGAAATAAAGTCTGTTTTCCTTTGAAGAGTTTGTGTAGATTCATTGCTGTAGGTAGTCTCAGAATTTGAAGAAACGCGCTTGCTGTTTGTAGTTGGAAATACGTAATTGGCTTCAGTGAATTATGTGTGTGACCTAATTAAAACTGGGATCACCTGTGTGTGTTTTCTAGAAAATAAATTCCTTTTAAGTGTGCTGACAATTAGGTTCCTTAAGTAGCTTTAATGCTGTGAGGCATAATTCCACATTATAAGATGGTAATTCATGTCGCTTATAATTAATAGTCAACTTGAAATTGCCTTGAGGATTTTATTTCTTTATCATGAGGAAAACAAATAGGCATGCTTACTTTAATGTGTTTTGAGTAGAAAAAATATGAATCTACTTGAACTTAAAATCCAATTACATTTATAATATATTGCGTTAAATCTTTTTCCATTATCCATTACTGTGTACAAGGCCCTAAAATTCCTAAAAAGAATGCAGTCTTAACCCAGACTGGACAGACCATATGTTTCCTACTTGGTAATTCCTTAGTGTCCTTTGAGAAGCAGCTCTGTCGAGTATATGCCCCGTCAGATCTCTCAGTGATTCTTCCTTCTGGCTATCCTCAGGACCTCTTTCTCCACCTTGTCTCTCAAGGTCATCTGCCTGGATTCCTTTTAAATAGGAAAAAATAAGGAACTTTATGACCTTGGCCTTATAACATTTCCCTTTAGAAGTCTTTAATCTGACAAGAAGGAAACTAGTAGGGCAAAAAGACCTAAAAATGGACTGAAACTTGGAGGTGAGGAGCATATTTGGAACAACCAAAATCCTGAACACTGGCTGCTCTTGAATATAGCTGATGAAAAAGGCATGACTTTTTAGACAGTTCCCCAAGTTATTGTTATTTAGAAGATCTATATATTCTGTGATTAGCTGTTGCCCACCCGCTTACTGCCCTTTCTCCTGAGTCACTGTGGGTCAGGTTGTTCCCATTGTGAGTTGTCGGATGTGATACACGTTATTGGAGATGCTCTACTTTTTCCCCGTCTGACATGTGCTGTTAGCACAGCAGCGCCAGTGTAACATTTGATCTTCATGGCACTTGTGAAGTCGCAACTGTTTAATCAGTTTAAATACTCAGGCTTCCACTTCAGTCAAGAAGCATTTTAAAGCAGCGCTTCAACTGAACACTTCATTAATGTAATTTAGTTAAGGAAAACAAGTTCCATCAGTTTTTTTGCTAAAAGGATGTCCCAGTGTATCCTTTTCATTTCCTATCTTGTATCTTGTCTGTCTGAATATATTATAGAGCCAGAATGTGATTGCCTATTCAGAGTGAAAAAAAACTATCCTGATTTCTAAAGTGTTTTCTGTTTCTGAGAAGAATATTATATTAGGTTACTATATAATCAGAGAGAGGGAGCAAACGCCGAAGGACATTTTTGAGGGAGGGCATACATTCAGCAGAGTAGAAGAAGGAAATATCTGCTACTCTGGCTAAAAGAAAATTCCATTTTGTTCTGAAAATAAAAAAATAGAGGAGGGGGTGATATTTTTATTGTCTTGATAGCATTGTCTTTTTCTTTCTTTTTTTTTTTCAAAGATTTGCCCCGAGCTAACATCTGTTGCCAGTTGTCTTCTCTTTTTTGTTCCTCCCCCCCAAAGCCCCAGTACATAGTTGTATATTCTAGTTGTAAGTCCTTCTAGTTCTTCTGTGTGAGCTGCCGCCACAGCATGGCTACTGACAGACGAGTGGTGTGGTCTGCACCCGGGAACCAAACCCAGGCCGCCTGAGCAGAGCACACCAAACTTTAACCACTAGGCCATCAGGACTGGCTTGGCATTGTGTTTATCTAAAGCAGTTATCCAAAACACGCGGTCTCTTCATGTTGCTGTAGTATGTTTCCAAGGAATCATTGTTTCAGCGTTCAGAACTCGGGACAGCCTTGAATCATTACACAGTAGAAATGATTGGTGGTGGGTCTTGCATGTTGGGCTTCCTACATCCCATCCTCAGATGTCACCCTGACCTGTCAGTCATGCAGGGCTGTTGTCCACATTCTCCTTGGCAGTTGCTTCCACTCCTGCAGCCTGTATTTTAGCCATATTTGTGAATTTTTCACCCGTAGCCAAGAGGTAGGGGGGGAAGGAAAATAAAAGGTAGGAACCTACAAACTATCTAATTTTTCTGACTTTCTGCAGGTTTGGGTGAGATGCTTGATGATAACGGGTGGGTAGAGCTGGAGCAGGGAACTAAATGAATAAATGAAGCCAGTGAAGGCTCGAGGCTGCGTGGCAGCTTTGGGTCACATTGCTTAGGTCTGAATCCTAGAATCAACCACTTTCACCTCTGTGACCCTAGGCGAGTGACCTAGTCTCTCTAAGCCTCAGTTTGCTCATCTGTAATGCAGGGATCATTAAATGAGACGTAGCAGGTAAAACACTTAGCATAGTTCCAGAAACAAAGTAAGTGCCAATCCACGTTAGCTGTTGTATGAGTGAAAGCAAGTTTTCAATGATTACTGTTTGGATTAATTGCTCTTTGCACCTATTTGCGTGGATATTTCAAGAATTGTCTGTAATGATGCATATTCCCTCCTCTGTTTCTTTTCAGAGTTAGCTTAAGTGATGGCAGTGATAGTGAAAGCAGTTCTGCCTCTTCACCCCTACACCACGAACCCCCGCCGCCCTTATTAAAAACCAACAACAACCAGGTAAGTTGCTGGGTTTGCACTTTTCAGGATGCTGTAGAACTAGACGTGATCGTTTCTACAAAGCACACAAAACTTTCTACCCCTTCCTGGTAAACAAAGTCCCTCTTGATATCAAATAAATGGGAATCTACAACCTTAGGAATAAACAAATAGTTAGGATAAAAGAATTTCTGTTGTCATGAAAAGTATGTTCCAGTAGATGGGTTAATTAAATAGATGCAGGAAGGGATGGTGACAAAGAGTGCTGCCCATTTACTGCTGATTTCTATATCTTTTTCTCCTCAGCAGTAAGTAGGCGATTTAATGAATTAGAAAGAATATGACCTTCGGAGCTAGTATAAAGCCTCGTTCTTTAAAGGTTTTACTAATTTACAGGTGGGAAATTAACTTTTAACTTCTGATCCTCAGTTTCTTCATCTGTAAATGGAGATATTAATGCCTACCTTGCTGGTTATTGGGAGGATGACGATATATGTAAAGGGCATGAAGCAGTGTCCACACCCGCTTGGCACTCAGTTGATGGTAGATGTTTATTATTATAGGTGCTCTGCCTCTGTGCTCATCCAGGAAAAGAGCATCATCACTTGGGGTTGTGCAGAATAGTTAATAAAATGCAGAGTAAATAATGGTCGTTATCATTGTTATAAATCGAGCTAAAGGAAGTCTTATTAATTTGAAAGTCAACTCTGAATATAGTTATTTGGATAAGATCTAGGCAGGACTTCGAAAGCTGTGATGAAGAGCTTTTGTTAAACAAATGATTAAGATTGGGGTATTTTAAATGCTTACTAAAATAAACCATTTTAAAGTATCATGAATATTGTAAAAGCCTCATCGTGCATTGAGTTGATACTCCCATTACTGTAAGTTATTATCTCTGTTTAGACGAATTCCCTGTGACCTCTACAATAATTGCTTAATTCAAGTTACCCTATGAATATTATTAACTTGAAAAGAAAAGAACTGCATTTTTCCAAAATTATTCTGTTGCACAGGTGTCCTACAATTTTGATTGGTTTTGTCCTTGAATTTGTGATCTTTGTTTTACTGGGAAAGTGTGATTTGATAGCTGAAGATTTGATAGCTGAATTTGTGATCTTTGTTTTGCTGGGAAAATGTGATTTGATAGCTGAAGATAAGCAAAGATCTCTTAAAATTTAAAATTCCTCATTTATAAGGTTTATCTACAACTTACAGCCTCCATTATTAAGTAGGAATAATATCGGGGTTCTTTACCTCACCAGTTACGGTTCAGCTGCAGTTTCTTGGTGTCCAGGTATGGATGCAAAGCCCAGCCTCATCTCTTACAGACTAGCTCTGCAGGAAGTTAGCGCATTCTTCTTCCTCATCCTGACTCCCTGCGGTCCATGCGTTGCTGCTTCTCCAGGGCCAGCCATGCCCACGGCCCAGCCAGCTTGCACCACCACTGCAAGTCAAGCATTTCAGGGGAAAGTGACGACTAAGCGCATAACCATCATCACCAGTCAGTTGAGAAGAGCCCTGGGCTGGCTAGCTAGATAACTCAGGATTCTTTTGTAAATTTGTGCTTCAGTATGAACTGGCAAAAGAATAGAATTTGGACCTTGAATATATTTTTATATCCAATTTAAATATATTTAGGCCGGATTTCTGCTTCCAGTGGGTGGTGTGTTAGAATTAGGATACTTCATGGGTGACGGCTGTGGTAGTGCCAGAAGTGAAGGGCTTTTAGGGTGTGCTTTGTGCCTCTCATTAAGCTCCTTCAGCATCTTTCCAGTCAGCGTTAAGACTGTGCTTGCTAAATAAATGCAGCTCCAACAAGCCCCCTTTTGTACCCTTCAAACCTAATAGCTACCCCTAAACTCTTCCTGGATTGGCAGTCTGGAGCTGACCCTGGCTTCAGGGAAAGGTTTGGATTCTTTGTCAGACTTTTTTTTTTCCACCTGTCTAGCAAAACAACAAAAATGAATAATAATATCATCTATCTGGAGAGGGTAAAAATTACTTTATCCGATTAAATAGCATACCACCGGTTCCTTGGCATGTTTATTCGACAAATGTAGCTTCACACATGTGAATCATCAATCTGTCAGGAATACTCAGTTATATGTCACTTTCTCCATGCACCTATAAGCATAATAAGAAAGTCCATATGCTTTCACTTTTAGCTAGTCTAGGGTAGGAAATGCATGTGCCACAAGAGTGCCTACCTCCTTGGAGCTGTGTCTTGGAACTGAGAGAGCAAGAAAGGGTTTTTAAAACTTTGTTTATTGATTTCTTAACCCCTCACATCACCTGCATTGGATCAAGTGTGATGCTGTCCCTTTCAATCAGCGTTCTAAGACTTCTTAAAAAATTACCTGTCTTCCTTTGTTTTCCATGCCGATGAAGTGAAATAGTAAAAATTTCTTAAAAATATAAAAGTCACTTAAATTTCACTCTGGAATGTGTTTTTAGTCTTATATTTGAATGTGTGTGTGATAATCGGAAACTTCGCATCAAATAAAGTAGATGAAAACATCCTGGGAGGGCTTCACTGTGAAATGGGAGGGAAGACCCTGTGTTTCCTTCTTCCATACTCCTTGGCTGCTCTCTTTCCGCAAGTTGATAATGATCTCTCAAGTTTCTGTAAATTACCAGGCAAAGGTGAGTTTTTCTTACCTCTTCTCAAATCTTCCAGGGAGTAGGGAAGATGGAAAGTGCTAATTGAGTCAAACATTTCCTAAGTATTGAAAAAAAGTGAACAGAGAGAGTGCCACATATCAACAAAGCAAGTAATTAACCTGAGTATCGTTAGAAGCTAGTAGTGATCATTAACATGAAAGACCTATCAGTAGAGAATCCATCTGCTGAATACTTGAGTTGTCAGTCCTCACTAAGGGATACAGAAAAATAATAATCTTGAAAATTTGATTCTCAAGCCATATCCTCAGATTAAGGATAGAAGTGCAACTAATCACAGTTCTATTTTCAGAGACGACCGTGTGTATAAACAGTGCCTCTTGGCGGTCTGGGTGGCTGTTTCTCTCCGAGCTTAGTAGGGAATAATAGTGCTGTGCCATTTTAACCAGTGATGTTTTTTTTTTAACTCCAAATCTCTCTTATGTGAATTTCAAACAAAATCAAAATTCCAATTCCTCTTTGGCTGAAAGTATGGGGTGGGACGGGGGAGGGGCCCGGAAGAAAGTGATCTATTGGATCCAAGTTAATATTCAGAATATTATAAATCACCTATCAGCCTGCAAAGCATGTTGAATAAAATTAAAGAGTCTATCCAGTTAAACTGGTTTGAAATAAGCCTGTGGAAGACAAGGTGCTGGACTTTTATATTCTGGAGTCGTTTCCTTAAAGATAAGAAATGATCATAAATAAAACAATTGTCTTCAGCATAGCTCAGCTCTCTCAGAATGAGGTTTTGACAAAGCTGTTTATTTTGGAGCAGGGAGAGATCAAAGAAGGAAGATTAACTGAGGCCTCTCTGGGCAGCCACTCAGTAACTTGAGGCGGATCACTGACACCAAGAGCTTTTGTTCCTGCCACTGCTGCTTCAGAAGAAAGAAACTAGGATTTCAATGTAGCTTGGCTTTCTGTGCTGTAGCGCTTACGGAATGTGTAGGGTGGGACTTAAGTGCCCCGAATGTTCTATTTTCTGCTTTGAAGGTGGTAGAACTCTCTAAACCTAGTGAGCAAAGTTCCATTGCAAATAGAGAGTTCTCAGTCGCTTTGACCCCCTAGCGCAATGACTTGGGGGATGGAATGGGGGGGCAGGGTGAGATATGATGGGAACAAAATTCAGTTTCCTAAGGCGCAAAGCAAGCAGGCACGCGCTGTTTGTTTCTTTCGCCTGAAATCTCAGCAAATTGTCTCTGCTTTGCCCAGCCCGTATCTGAGTTGGCGAGGAGTGCCATCTACTGACCTACTTACTACTAGGTCTCTGAGCTCCCCTGAGGTCTCATTTCCAACAACAATAGAGAGAAGGAAATTCTGAATGTAGTGGAGTGTTTGGTTTCCTTTACCATGGAGCATGTTAAAAACGATTGTCTTGCCTCTGCAATTAAGTAATTTCCTTGTGTTGCCAAAAGTATTGTATTTTAAGTTAGCCTGGTCATATTGGTCATCTGGTTATCTTAATGTTAAAAATAAAGAAATTAAGGCGATTCTCAGGAAAGACTGTTAGAAGCTCTCTTCTTTTACTTGTACATTATTCTAAATTCAAAGGAAAATATACCATTTTAGGAGTATTTGATCTTTTCTAGCATGTCACAGTCCTATCCTCAACAAGTAAAATGTTTATTAGTATAAAATTTTACAGCTGAACGAGAATCTGGACACTGTCTTGTTCATATCTCTCATTTCCTCTCATTTTTGAGACCCAAAAATGTTAAATGATAGGGCGAGGACCTGAACTTAGGTTTCTGAGCCCAATCAAGGGTCTTTCTACTACAAATTAAAAGTGGACTCATTTTTAAAATCTTCTTTGTGTTATGGAATATGGTAGACTTTTGAATAGAACTGTGATTTGTGTGTGTGTGGCAGAGCAGAGAATGGATAACGAAGAGAGCAGTAGGAATATGAGCCTTCTGAAATATGTCCTTTATTTGTCATTTTCCTCCTTAATATTAGCTTCAGATTATAATAACTCACTTGGTAATGAGATTATCATGAAACAGACAAATAACGTTGCTTTTTATGTTTATATACATTTGTAAACACTCATCAATAAATTTAGTGGTTCTCAGCTATTTTAAGCAAGGGCCATTTAAAAATATTTCCCTCATAATCCTCAATTTTGAAGATTCTAATAAATCAACTGGATTTATTACATAATAATTTGTTTCTCCTTTTTATGAATTAGAAACCTAGCTCCCCGTGGAAGCTTCTGAACAGTGTGCAAAACCACCGTTCATAACCTGAGCTGTAATTGGTTCAGTTTAGGGAAGGAAAGACACTGGTGTTTTATAATGGATAAACACATCATTTCTTGAAACGCAGAAGATAATCCTGGCTCTTTATTTCTTGAGTTGGAGGATCCCAAATTGGGAGCAACCAGTGTAACTGGTGGCCGTCTTTACTTCCAAAGCTGCATCAATTTGGTAGATCTGAGTCATTTTTAGAATCTGAAAGTCAGGTACTACAAAGGGCGTTTGAGTGTTTGTTCTCTCACCCCTAGTGTCTCGAGCACTGGAAGTCATGCTGAAACAGCAGAATGAATAGGAAAAAATTCTTGCCAGAGGGGCCTATAATCCAGTATAACTCAGCTGCTGTACATATGTGTGAGAGTGTTGTCACAGAAGAGAAGCAGCCTTGGAAGCTTAGATCAATTTCCTTATCATCAACTTTTTTTTTTTTTTTTTTAACGTTCTATTGCCCTGACTCAGCATTTCAGATATATGTAATTTATTTTCCAAGAAAAAGTAAGATTAGAAGAGAAGAAAGAAAATTTGTAGAGGAGAAACGTTATTTGGAAAGTCATGTGATTGTATGACGTTTCATTCGTATGTGCCTTTGTTTAGGTGGCTGGTTGGCTAAGAAGGGCTTAAATCAAATTTAACCGTGTTCTCTTTGATCCCTAGATTCTTGAAGTGAAAAGTCCAATAAAGCAAAGCAAATCAGATAAGCAAATAAAGAATGGTGACTGTGACAAGGTAGGTTTCCAGCCCATTACTACAAGTGCTGCAGCACCGACGCGTCTTTTATTTCTTGGTGTTTTCCTTGATCATCCTCGCGGGTTCTCCTTTCATTCCTTCATCAGAAGTGCGTGAGACCCCCAGATGACCAGCACTTTTTCTTCCCTGTGCTTTGTAGTTTATTTTCCAACTCTTGCTTATATTTTCATTGTTAAGCTTGGTCTCATGCTACCATTTCCCATGATGCCTACATTGCCAAGGGATTTCAGGCAAGTTGAATTGGGAGGTAAGAAAATCGTGATGGAGGTAGAAGGGTCAGTGAGCAGAACATCTGACCCTGGAGCAGTGGGCTTTCCCCAAGTGTGCATCGTGCATCTGAAATCTGACTTTAAGACCTGTTGGGGGTTAGTCTCCTGTTGTGGGCAGGATCCTAATGTGGTTTGCAGGACCAGGGCAGACCTGGCTAATGCTTCATAAACCTTTCCTTTGCCTTCACTGCAAATGGTGCTAGAACACCCATGCAGTTATGCTAACAAAGACTCATGGTGTGAGCATGTGGAGAGAGAGGTGCACCTCTGCCCTTGCAGGGGAGCTCTTGACAAACTGGGTGTTAATTTGGATAGTGATCTCTATTTTTCCTAAGACATTCTTCTGTTCCATCACTTGGTGTTTACTAGCAATGTTAGGTATGGCCAGAAAGGCCTTTTTTTCTTTAAGAATTTGTCCTGACATAATTGGCAATGTGCATTGCTACCTCCATGTTCAAACTTAGAATTTTTTTCTCTTGGTTAAAAAGCTTCTAAAATGGAAGAATAAAAAAAATGAAAGTAGCTTGTGATAACATGTTTAAACTCATAATTTACCATTGAGTATCCCTTCTCTCTGTGGAGGCATTGTTGGGAGAGGGTGAGTCTGCTCTCTTGAATCTTGTTGAGAGCAAATAAGTACAAGAATTGCCCTTTTTTAAAAAGCTGGCTTTATAGTGGTAATACTCGGCCAAGAGAGACTTGCTCTACAGAAGCCTTGGGCACGGAGTCCACGCAGCCTGGGGTAGGGCGGTAGAATGGGGAACCTCCAACCGCTGCTTGTATGTTCCTATGTATTTATTCTTTTATTTTTGAACGACATCCTAAAGTGCTTCTTCTTTTGGGGGGGTCCTCTCTTTCAGGCATACCTAGATGAACTGGTAGAGCTTCACAGAAGGTTAATGACACTGAGGGAAAGGCACATTCTGCAGCAGGTGAGAAATGCTTTTTAGCACAACCATCAACCCTTTCCAGAAGTCTCAAGGCCCAGTGTGTCCTGGGGTAGTGTGATAACACCTGGAGACCACACCAACCTCACATTGTCAGGACTAGGCTACTGCCACCTGCGGAAGTATTTGGGGAGGGTGCTCGTTTCCGAGGCTGCCTAGCAGTCTGCTTTGGAGCTTTGCCGAGATTGTCTCCCTCCCCTGGTGCTGCAGACGATGAGAAGTGGGCACTTGCGGAGGTGATGATGCTGGAATATAGCGATCCCATGGCCAGCTGATGCCGTAATGTGGGCTGAGGGAGGGGATAGTAGGAATGCAGAAGCCTGTGGGGCCAGGCTTCTGGTTTCATGGGAAAACAGTGATAAGAATTTCAGTCAAGTGTTGTAAACATTTGTGATTCAATTTAGTAACCTTTTGCCAGTGCTATTCTAAGGAAAATAAATATTTTCCTCATTTCTCTTATCTGGTATAACATACATTCTATTATTATGAACTCAACTGTGGAATACTTGTAGAGTGGGAAACTTCTATTAGTACAATTTGATGTTTTGAGAAGATAAGAAGGGTGGTTTTTAGTTTTCATACCGTTACAGTGCGGGCGGGCGTCCATTGCGTTAACAGTGGCTATTGAGAAAGTAATTTTTCTTTAACATCCAAAGAGAAGGTTGTGTTCTAAATTCCAGGGTACGTTTGTAGATTATTTCACTGTTTGAATTTTTTTTTTAAATACTCTTAAATGACTTGAAGTTAGTACTTAATCTACCCCAGCTGTATGTGGGTTATTTTTTTTAATGTTTAATGGCTGATGGTCACATTTATATTCTGTATACATTTTTGCTTAAATCTATAAATACATACTCTCGAACTTGCCAAGTTCTCTGGTCTGATAAGCTTTTTAGCCCGTCTAGAGTTTCAGATTTGAGCAAAAGACTACAGACCTATGATTCTTAATTGAAGATAAGTTGCATTGCTTGCATTTCCATTTAAGTGAGGAATGGGTAGGGGAGCTGGATCTGCGTGGTTTACCCTGAGATATATTCTAGTACTTTGGTAGTGTTTTTCTTCAGCTTTCTTCTGTAGAATTGAAAATTGTTCAGCCTGCCGTTTACCAATTATTTGGGGCTAGTTGACTGAACGGTGATGGTTAAGTCTGTTAGCTGATTTTCTCAGCCCTTCCCGAACACCAGCTCTGAAGCACTGTGGAGCAGTTGTCCAATAAAGCTGTTAACGCGCAAGCTGGGCCGGCACAGTGAGTCTCGCGGGACAATGGGCAGAGTTGGGACACCTTCACAAAGAAAGCCTAGCCAGTGAGTCGAGGAGGCCGGGCCGTTGGGCAGGGTCTTACCTTGGGGTGTCATTGGCATCCCCAATTTCACATTGTCCTTTATTTTGACCTGTGAAAGAATTGTGAGGGAAGCGGGTTTCCTCGAGAATTTCATCGAAGTGGATTATTTTAGTGCTCTAGAGGGAGAGAGTGATAGCTATGGATTTTTAACCTGGCATAAAGGCACTCTAGGGCGCACAGCGCTTCCCTCTAATTGCATTCCCAGGCCAGTTGAAAGCTCTCACTCTTTGGCCTTTTGCCTTGTAGTGCAGCTGAGGCTTGTGATTATGATACCGTGATGCGTGTCCTGCCACGGTTTACTGCTTAATTAATTCCTATTGTAAAACATCGCGCTATTGGGGACTGATGTTATTTTCCACCTTGAGGGCTGCTCATGTTGTGGAATGCATTCCTCAAAGTCTATGTATTCTCCACCATGCGGACCTAAACACCTGAGACAGAATTTCTGGTGAGCCCAGGATCACATCCTAGGTCTTTTCCTATTAAATGCATCCTATCAAAAAATCTGGTCTGACAGTTTTATTTGGCTCACAAAAAGTGGTTAATATCTTTGTTTTACTCTGGGGACATGCAGTGCCGGCACCCAGCATCTAGTTTAATGAACAGAAAGCACTGGAACAAGAGAGCATGTATTCTTAACCCACTTTTCCATAAGGTAAAAATACAGTACAGTAGACCCAGTCAAACTCAGAGATGTGCCAGTGCCTAGGACTGACTAATGATTTGATTCTTCTTTAAACCAAGTGTTCCACATTTATTTGGAAAAGGAGATTGAGCACTTCTAAACTCCCCAGAAATTCAGCTCTGAGTCTGGATTTGCATCCTACTTAGAAAGGAAAAAAAGCTCTGAGGAAAACCAGGGCTTCCTTAGAAGACAGTTTAGCAATTAAGATAACAGCTCTTTTACTTTCAGAATTATCTTCAGGAAGATGGGGAGTGAGTGGTGTATCAGAGTATTCCTTCTAACAACGTGGAGAACCCTGCTGAGAAGTGTTCTCCTGAGAATGATTTTCTCTGTCCTGGGAGACTGCCTGCCGTGTTTTAGAATCCCTTGCAGGTTGGAGCCTGATGGCCTGCCTCTTAACCCAGGGCTGGGCACACACATTGTCATGTGGTAGAGACAGTGCTTCCCTGTCCATAGCCGAGGCCATTCTGTGGAAAGACCCAACTTAGCCCAGACCTGACTCTGCTCCAGGCAGAAGCAGTTATAGCAAAGCTTGTCCATTACTACCCACTCAGTGAAGAGGCTGCTTCCGGTGGAAAGAACCTTGGTTTTTAAAAAATATAATCAGACTAAAAATAATGCATCTACCTTTTTATAATTAAAAACCACGGTTGGGGGAAGGAACCACAGATTTAACAAGTGGATTTTAGCTGTTTAAAAATAAAAACCAAATCTCCTGTGTAGTACCCCCTGAAAGGCTGGCGTGGCAGGAAATAATCCATCACAAATGTTTTCACAACAGCCATCATCTGAAGAACGAGTTAAGCAGTTTACATGCTCTTCCTTTGCCATTACCGTACATACCTGCTCCCTTGCCTGCTTTCCTTATCTGCGGCCACTCTATCTTGATTATTTTGGAGGGGCATTCCTTACCGCAGTGTGATGCAGGGTAACGACACGGCGGTAGAGCCACATGGCATCAGCAGAGCCGGGGATTCCTGTAGAAAGGTGGAGCGGCGTCCTTTCAGGGACCAGTGGGATGTTTTCAGGCTTTGTGGCTTGTGACATTGGAATAAAGCATGTAACGCAGTGTTTCTGATGTTCCAACCATCAGGATTCCTGGAACGGAACGCACGTTTATTTTTCCTTACTAAGTCTTGACTTAATTGAGGATGTGGGTACATGCTCTAATAATTCAAATCATTAATGCTGTTCTCTTTGGCAAATAGTCCCGAACATCCCAACTGCTCCCGCTACTGCTGCTTTCAGGCTGTGTGCATCTACCTCCATGCATTCTCATGAGCTCCCATAAAAATGCGGGGCTCATTTACTTAGATTGATCAGATCCCCTTCGTTTCTTTGTGTGTGTGTGGCTGCAGGCGGGGTGGGCGTGCTCGTCGTGGAGGAAGTACGAGACCGTGAATGAACCTACAAGGTATTACAAGGCATGTGCGATGAGGGGACTGAATTTCCTAGTGGGCAAGTGTGTCTTTTTTGCTTTAAAATCAAGTGGCTTTTTCTAGAAGATATTTTTATTGCTCTGTTTTCTACTTATTGTTAAGTAATTAGTGAGCAGCTGTATCGAGTCAGGGAAAGCTATTTTCTTAAGAGGGTGAGTTCCCTGTCATTTTAAAGGGAAAATGTAAGCCTGTACTTTTACCCCCACATTGTGGTTTTAGTTTGTCATTTCAACGACTTCCCTTCACCTACTGTTCTCCTCCCTTTCTTCCCTTCCCCGTGAAAACTTTTATTATTGTTATTTTTTAAAAAATTAAAGTAGGCCTTTTCTGAGTTTTAGCTTCTGGCGTTTTCCCTGCTTCATTTGTTTTAGTGCTAATGAAATGCTAACAGTCAATGAAGGGAGGAGGAGAAAGTGCTGGGTCTGATAATTCATGTGCTGTATAGTTACCTCCCAGATAATTAAGGATAGGTTTACATTTATATGGTAATCATAATCGCGTTGCTCTGATCTGTGTAGCAACTGACAGTTGATAAAGAAGCTTCATTTACAGTATTTTATTTCATCCTCTGCACAACCCTGTGTGATAGTTAGAGCAGGTGGCATGATCCCCATTTTACCGATGAGGAAACTGAGGCTCAGAGGTTATAATGTTCTGTCCAGTGCCATTCAAATAGTGAGCAGAGTTAGAAATCGATATGCCAAAGTGAAGACTCTATTCTGAATGCTTTATCACTTACCTACTGGCCAGCTAGTTGGGGAGAGGAGTCACACTGTGGAATAATGGTCATTTGCCTCTATTGTATAAATTGAAAGCTTGTTTGTTTCTATCCTGAAAGAGCTCTCTGACCAGGCTATTGGTTTCTATCCTGAGGTTTACACATTTTCACTAGGTCTACAGTATTTCTACACAATGTGGCAAAAAAGATTACTTACCCTGGAAAGTACTCTTAATTCAATCGATGTTAAATGTGTAGTAAGTATTTGATTGCCTTGAAAGGTCTGTGTGTGGGACATAGCTGTGTGTGTCTCTATGTAGATATGTGTGGGTGACTTATCCAAAGCTCTATAATTATTAACTAATAAAACAAATGAATGTCCATTTTTGATCTTATAGTCTTAGTGATAAGATCGTGCTTGATAAATTCTAATGTGAATGTAGTACTTTAACCACAATTGGGAACACCCCTTCTAATAATCTCTTGAAGCATGTAATAGAACCCTGGGTCTAGTGGTTTAAGCAAATAAGGCTCCCTCTCCACCCTGCCGTATAATAATTGGCCTGGAGGTAAGTAATTCATGGTCAATGCGTGGCTTAAAGGATGCCACTGAGGACATGGACTCCTTGCCTTCCTGCTCTGCCATCTTTCACATCTTGCATTCATCCTCTGGAGAGGAGAGAGCTGCTGCACTCCCAGGATTGCATCTTCATTCCAGACAGGGAGAGGGGCAGAGGGCAAAAGGCACCTGAAGCTTTTCAAAAATTTTCCTGAAAGCTCAGTGACCTCTCACAGATAGATTGTAAGTAGCAGCATCTGCCCAGGGCTGCAGGTAGATCTGGGGAGGAAGCGTTTTAGCTGGGCATGTTGCCACTCTCAGAAAATCAAGCTTCTGTTAGTAAAAGAGAAGGGATACGTGGATATTAGGTAGGCAGTGTGCTGTTTCTGTTATGGTTTCACAATGGGAGTAACTTGTTTTATTATTAAAGACATAGTTATATCTGTAAAAAATAGTTCGGGAGGTTGAATAAGGCAATAACAGCTCAGTCTGGAGTTGTGCAATTAATTGGATTGAGGTTCAGTATGTGTTTTATGCTTCTGTGGAAGTCAAATATGTCAGGAATGGGGAACACATTTTCTACGGAGTGCCGCTGACCTGTAGGAAATAGTTCACCAATTTACTGTTTTTTAAAGAAAACTAATTGAAAGGAGAGAACATCAAAAGTGTCCATTCTGCTGTTTTCAGACTGAAATTAGGTAATCTAAACTTCACTGAATGAATAATAGGCTACATAAATAAAAATATTCTCTTTTTAAAGATTATTGAACTAGAGTTGGAAGCAAGTCATAGAAAAGGAGTAACAGAGACTAAAAATAAATGGAAGAGTTAGCCAATTGTTTTCTCTACACAAATATTTTTTTCTTTCACCCTGATGTTAATTTTCCTCTCTCCTCCGCAAAGCTTACTAAAATTAACCCCCCTCCATCCCAGATTACCCACAATGTAGCGACCTAAAACCCACACTACCCAGGCACAGCATCCATTTCTGATAAAATTATTAGTAAAATAGGCATGGAAAGACACGTAACATGATAAAAGATTCTCTCAAACCAATAAGTGAAATCATTCTTAATGTTGAAACCTTAGAAGCATCCTCCTCAAAGCCAGGGCAAGACAACAGTACCTCTGTCACCACTTTTGTTTATCATATTTCTGAAAATTGGAGCCAATACAATAAGAAATGAGGTGTAACTATTCCAAACGGGGAGACAAAGGCATCCTTTCTTTTTCTAGATAATACTCATCACCCCCAAATGCTCAAGGCTATCAACTGAACTTGACTATAAGTAATAAATATAGGTTTTCATTCATTTTTTTGTTGAAGTATAACAAAATGTCCAGCTAGATGAAGTTTTAAAAAGTGAACGCATCTTTTCGTAAGTTGTGCCCAAATCATGCAACAAAACAGCTCCAGCACCCAGAAGCCTCCCTTGAGCCCTCTTCCAGTCACTACCCATGATCTTCAGGGGGTGGGATTGTAGATGGTTTCTATTTTTTTCTTTGGGGGTCCTTATATTTGCTAAATTTTCAACAATAATCAGAGAGAAAAATGGTCATTATTATATGTGTGTGTGTGTACTTTTTTATAAGGCGTTTTGTTATTTCTAGGCTGGAATTTCCTTATATCTATTAAGTATAGATACTGTCCATTGAGTCAGTAACTAATTTTTAAAGAGGTCTTGAAATTCTATCTCCCCCTAACCGCCCACACCCACTCCTACCCCTATAGTAAAATAGTCCGCTGATGACTTGAAAGCAGAAATCATTTTAAAAGCTATGAATGATGAGAAGAGGTAATCTTCTCTCACTGAGTATTTCAAAGCGTTAATATTCCTTTGGCTTAACAAATTGGCTAAGAGATCATTTGGTGACACTAATAGTAATGGGACCTTCTTGCTCTAAAGGAGAATATGAAACACTTGGTTCCATATTTGACCCCCTCCATCTCTCTCTGTCTTTGCCTTTTGATATCTATTGCTTATTGCCCAAATTTTCTCTTCTTTACTCCTCTAGATCGTGAACCTTATAGAAGAAACTGGACACTTTCATATCACAAACACGACATTTGATTTCGATCTTTGCTCCCTGGACAAAACTACAGTCCGTAAACTACAGAGTTACCTGGAAACATCTGGAACATCCTGAGGATACAACAACTGGATGCATCAGAAACTATTGTTTTTTTTTTTTTTTTGGTTGTGATTATTTTTTTGTTTGTTTATATGAAAACACTCAGAATGATGCAACCAAAAGGGAAAAAATAAAAATCAAACAACCTTCAGCTTTATTTTTCTTTAAAGCCAGTCATCATCTCTTGATCAAGGAGAGGTTAAGCAAACCAGCCTCAGCGGACCACTCTTCTCTCCAAGGAAATCCCCGGGAAGAGTTAGCCTGGATAGCCTTGAAAACAAACAAATCAAACACAACACAAGAAAACTTAAAGAATGTGTCTGGTATCACGTCTCTCTCTGTGGTGATTCATTCCACAGGACGAATGCATATTCAACACACTGCCTTATTACATAACTGATCTATTTATTATCGCATACAGATATTCTAAAGTCGTTGAGGGAATGACACCACAAGACATTATAAGTACTTGGTCCCGTGGATGCTCTTTCAATGCAATGCCCTTGCCATCCCAAGCCCAGTGACCTTACTCGTATACTGTGCTACTCTCCACCAACTTTTTCCAAGTCCTTCCACTTGTTGCAGTCTATATTTTCCACCTTTTGTTTTTCCAGTTCCAGGACTCAGATTATCAACTGGGGGGACCAAATAACCATCCTGATTTTCTTCTTTGTGGTCTTTTTCCTGAAAGTTGGGGCCCAGTCCTTGGCTGTATCCATATAATGATCTTGGACCATGGTAGAAAATGCACCAAATAGGATCATATGAATTGCTCTCTAGCCTTAGTCAATAAACCTGTAGGACTTTTAAACAAAAGTGTATCTGTAAACGTCCTGCATCCAGCATCGTTGAGCTGTCATCAACATTCTTGTGTCTGTTTTACTGTTATAATATTAGGTAAATATGGAAGTGAAGGCATTCCATAGGATCATCATTTTAAAAAAAGGAATTCTGGTTCTGTTTTCTAAAGAAATGTTGTAGAAATTCTTAATTTGGATCTATTTATTAGAGTTTCAGCTTTCTTCAGCTGCCAGTGTGTTATCCATTTTACCGTAAAACTTGGAATAAGAGGTTTTTGTTCACATATGATCCTCTTAGACTCTTTTATATTTGGAAAATTAAAATCTTTCTTTGGGGGAAAATTCCTGGTTATTCTGCCATAACAGATTATGTATTAACTTGTAGAGTCAGTGGTTCGATACTGTTTAGTGACTTGCTTGTGTTTCCAGAAGGATTTCTTGTAATGGTGAAAATAAAGATGGTTGGGGAGGGGGGATATTTTTGTTCTTGATGTACCCTGTTTTGAACTAGAAATCTGTCCTGTGGCATGCAAAAGAAAGCAAATTATTTTTAAAAGAAAAAAAAAAAACCAAAGTACTTTTGGTGTCATTATTCCATCCTCTCCATTAATGGAGAAATGCAAAATGAGAACAGCTCAATTTCCAAGTTTTTGCTAGGAACTCAACTGAAAAGAAAAGAAGTGAAGAAATACTTCTGGATCCAAAGGTTCATTCACTGGATCAGCCTTAAGAAAGTACGTGTGCTAATAGACCAGTATCTCCCTTGTTTATTCCCTTGCCAGATGCTGTCTTTTCATACAGAGATTAACTAGCGTCTGTACAGAAAATGGTCTTTCCAGACCCATTCTTTTGGGCAGTAATGTAAATGCAGATTGATAATGGAGCTATTTCTGCATTTTAAAAAGGGGATTTTTTTACATTGTTTCTTTCTATCCAAAGACACTATTTTTTCCTTTACAAAGTTACAATACAGCCATGCTCCTTGTAAATTACTTCTGTGAAGCGTCCTCCCTGAGGACAAGTGTACTTTTTCAATAATGTTATGATTCTTGATGATTGGCATGAACTGTCCTTGAAGCATTTGGTGTGTAGTCCACCTATCAATGTTATTACGGAGGAACTTTCTGAGTCATTTTGGACATTAGGTGACTGATGAATTGTGTGGTTTTAGTTGTGTTTTGTTTTGTTTTTAACTTTACAGGTGAAAGGGGAGGGCAATGCTTATATGGAATTGTTTGCAAAATTTAAACGTCTTTTAAAATTTCTAACTGCTAATCCACATATTCTAATTAAGCCAGAAATGTATGTGGTTTAACTAAAATATCTGTGTAGTTTAACTAGACATGTATATATGTAGTTGGGGCCATTTTTATTTTTGTAACTAAATTGTGTGGCAAAAACTATGATTTGGCAATGTAAAGATTTTTTGTTCTTTAGGTTACTAACCAAGAAACTAGGTACCATAAGAAATGACCAAACAAAAATGATAACAAGAAGGGAAGCTATTATAGTGATAAACTTGAGACCTAAAATTTAGGCAATAAAGCAAATGTCTTCAGAATATTGTCAAAATGTAAGTTTGTAAATTGAAAAAATTTGGGAAAACTTACCTGTCTGCTACTCCTGGAGACAGCAAAATGAATTTTTCATGAAATTCCCATAGAGTAAGAGTCACACTGTTAATTTTTTAGAAAAAAATCAACTCTTGCTCTCATCTAATTTTTAAATGCAGAAATAATAAATCTCCTTTCAATTAATTTCAAATAGTTATACTTCTCTTAAAGTAACCCACTCAGTTCTGCCACGTTTATATACGCTCAGCTTTGAAAACTGTTAAAAAATATTTTGACATGTGTATCCTAACAGTGGCTTTGGTTTTCTAAGCACAAAAGAAAAATAGCAGGGTTTAATTTCTTTGGTGTATATATATAAATAGATGTTTCAAATAAAATTAATTGGGTGAGTATGAATATGGTTTGAGCCAGCCAGAGTATGATAAACTTTCTTTAAATTTTCCCCCAGTCCTTTGAGGGGGAAAAAAATGTATGTACAGAACATTTTTCCCCCCTTGTAAATTAGCTTTTGCCTCTGATTTTGCGGCAGGATGTGTATGAAAAGAGATGCTTCTATTTTAGCATAGAGCAGTCATGTTAGCAACAAAAACGTTTGCAGTTATTTTGTATTTTCACCATAATGAACCTCTCTCTCTATGTAGACAAATAGTATGTCTGTATGTGCTTGCATATTGTATCAAAGGAGGGAAGAACATGAAAAGAACAGGAGACAAGCTCTAGAAGAAAAAAATCTTGAGAGTGGCCTAAACGTTTTTAGATTGCTAAGCAAATCTCTCTAATCGGAATAATTATCCACCTTTTTGTAGGAAGAACCAATAAAATTGGTTTTCTTCCTCTAAAAAGTTTCTTCCACCAAAAATGTTTCTGCTGATACCTTTTACAGACCCAGCTAATCTTTAAAAAGATTGGGATATGCAGTTGAGGCCTGCATGAAATCCCATGTACCGTTTCAAGCCCCATACATTTAACAAGTTAATATACTTATTTAAGAAAGACTTTATTCTTAAGTGTTTGAAGTCTACGTAGATAATGGAGTTGGATGTTCAGTGTTGGAAATGGTCAAAGTTTGTGTTTGGTGACTTGTGTTCATTTTTCTCACTGTGGAAGTGATCAGCTCTGGAGTAGTTTGCTGTGCCCTCATTACTTTCCACTTTTAGCATTTTGTGTACTAATGCTATGTACCACATACACACACACACACACACACACACACACACACACACCTATGATGATCTTGTTTTGAACTGTTGCTCTCAAACTCTAACTAAGATGTAGAGACAACTACAGCTGCAATGAATGTTGAGTTAATTCCCATGGTTTAGTGTAGTCCTGGACTGGACGTCTACATCGTTTGACCTCTTTTGTTTTATATAATGCTTTTTATCATGTAGGCACTGCCTTCCCTGAATATCCTTGTAAAGATGCATTGAAGAAGTCAATTTAAAAGGAAAACAAAGCCACCGCTGTCTGTAAACTGTAAATATGTATTTTGGCACTTGTACTCCACTATTCTGAAAATAGAGTTATGATGGAAATGCTGACAGATCCTTAACGGTGGCCAGAGCTACCATGCAGTGCAAAAATAAATTAAGTAAAAATGTATTCTTGAGATTAACAGTGCAAGGCCAATACGTTTTATAAATCTGTCAGTATCTTTTTTAATGGAGTGTGTATGTGTAGTTATGTTGAAAGATACACTGTGTATGTGTGTATAGATGCTATTATGTGAACTACAAGGCATTCGTAAGATGTATTTCCCATCTCTAAAACCCATGTTGAAATGTAAGTACAGATAACAGAAATAGGTGTTTTACTTAAATTCGTATCTAATCTATTGTGGCTCCATTTTCTTTACAATGTATAGTCTTACTGATTTGTTAAGAGTCATTCAACCAAAGTTTGGTTTTGCTTTACACACAGAAAAAAATGAGCCCCTAGCCTTTCTCAAGAAGTGATGCTGGTCCTAAGGAGGAATGAACGGAGAGATCAGAACCAGCTGAGGACATAGTCCATCGCCCATTCTCTTGAGTCCGCAGTGTCTAGCACCATTTTCTGCATCCTAAAACCACTATGTTTTTAAAGCTCTGCAGAGATTGGGCAGGAAGTGGTGGGGCACGTTCTTGGAATAAACCGGGTTACTTGTGCTTGATATTTTTTCCTTTTCCCCCTGTTTCTCTGGAAGGTTTTGTTCATAAACTAAGCAGTGTGGGATCGCTTGACAGAGTCAGTCTGACAAAGACCCTGCATTTCCTTTAGCAGCAAGAAATGCTACCTTGATTGGATAGGAAGGAGAGAAACTACTTCAACAAAGAGAATAGAATACTTTCAGTTTGGCCATAGTGCTCTACTTAATAGTAAAGAGACATCAAATCTGAGAAACTCGCCTTATCTTCAGGCTGACAAGCCATTGAGGAGATTGTAGTGAACTGCCTTGTATCTTATCAACTAGAAACTGATTTTAGGTGTGGAAGCATCTGTGCCAGATGGGCTTGGCTGACAGTTTAGCTTTCTAATGAGCATGCTTGAATTGGACTAATCTCTTCCCTTGTTTCAGCATAGATATTCATTTGTTTATTTTAAAATAATGGCCTTGCCTGTTCTCCAGCACGACAAAAGTCAAGATGGGCATCTTGGGCCTGCTGAAGACAACTCAGGATGTTGTCTCCACATGCTCTCACACAGAAAGTGTGCTGAGCCAGTTTTCCCCAATACATTTGTTCCACCATCTCTCAGAATTGTGTGTTCCCAGTTGGATACACGAGGGGTCCTGGAGAGAGATGGCAGCTCAACCAAGGCCTGATGCCCAGACCGCTCTGCTTGGTGATTCAGGGACGTAGCGTCCCAAACTAATAGACTTGTTTGTTCTGATTAGTGGAGCAGCTAAGGGTACTTATGGGTTTCCTTGTCCGGGTTACCACCCAGATGGAAAATCCTAAGCACATGTCCATGCTTCTGCTGTCTCTGCCAGGTAATAGTATCCACACCTTCCTGTTTATGTGGTCCCCTTCTTGAGAGGCATTTTCAGTCTTTTCCAGAGGTGGTTAGCTTGCCCTGTGTTGTCAGCCTAGCCTCTTGGTCTTAATTTCCCCTTCATTAAAGAAGGGTAACCAATGTGGTTCCTGAGGGCTAGGGAGAGAAATACATGGCACAAACTAAAAAACACTCCAGTAATTGTAACTGGGCCCTACAGCTCTCAAATAACAACAAAAATAATCTACCACCTGAATGGGAAGGCCCCTTGAGTCCACTTTTGTAAAAACTCAGGGCTGGGTGATCTGTACAGAATAGGTGGCCCCAAAGAGTGGGGACGGTGAGTAAAGGCAAAGCTATTTGCTCTTTTTCCCCTCGTAATCGTGTCTTCCACCACATGCATCCCCCACCGCAGAGTTCTGAAGTTTCAAAAGGGTAGAAAAGGATAAATCCAGGCCATTAAAGGAAAATAATCAAAGCTATTGAAAAGATAAATCAGTGGCACTAAAAGGGCCGTCTGTGCAAGTAATAAGGTTGAAATACTGATACTGGTTTCCTAGCTGAACAGCATTCCTCACACATGTGGTTTGTGTATCCGCGTCTGGGTGGGTGGTCTGCCGAGAAGTGCTAAATGCAGCAAGATGGCTTAGTTTTTGAGCAGTGGAGGGAGGCTGTGGGACAGGCTCAGCCCGTGGCATCTATAGCCCCTGCAACATAAAGAGGCTTTCCTTTTGCTTTGTTCCAGGAGGGAAAGTTTTAACTTGGCTTATTCATTTAAATATGAGTCTCTCTTCTGCACAGAATCTATCAAAGGGTAGGAGGTTTTTTTGTGTGTGCATGTGTTTTTTTTTTTTTTTTTTAGGCACCTCCCTGTCCCTCGTCCCAGCCCCCGGGGGTGGGATGTGTGGCATAGAATGTAAGAACTCTTCATTTGTTCTCATTTATTCCCTGGGTGCTAGGCAACTATAAACATCTCTTTTGAAAGTGATGCTATTTTAAATAACACCTCAGTCTGGATAGGACAGGAAAAAGTATTAAATTAAAAGTACATATTGTGAACACAGTCCACAAACAAAAGCCAAAGGAAGATGAACTCCCCCAAAGGCACATTTATACTAACAAGAATGACATACAAAGTGCACTCCGTTCAAGGGGCGAGACTTGTTAAAGGAACCTTCTACTACTTAGAAAACATGGTGCCCATTGATGGCTTTTGACAGACACAAATCATTGCCAACTTGTGTCTGAACAGGTTGCTTCATGAATATTCCTCAGGATTTGTGGATGTTGTGGTTTTTATTTTGACTGTCAGTCACTTGGGGGATAGATCGTTGTTTTCCACATTATGATATTGTTTACAGGTTTATTGCCTGTCTCCCACACTAGAATGCAAGCCCCACGAGGACGAGGACCTTGCCTTGTTCACGGCTGACTCTCGAGGACCTAGGACAATTCCAGCACATACTAGGCAGTCGTACTTGTTGAAGGAAAATGTGGGAGCATTTTGAGGGATACTGACCTCTTTGGACATTTCATGAATGAAGGTTTTGTGTTTAAATAAGTTTGGAAAAACTGCCCAGTGTATGACCCTGTTGGAAATTCATGACGTGCTACTATATTAAATCTCTGGGAAGCCATACGTTCTAACAACAACAACCAAACTTGTTTAACTTTATTTAACACAAAATTTCCCAAATTGTATATAACACAATAGTAGTTACACTATATTGATAGACTACAGTTATACTGTATTTCACTCTTCAAGGTTTACAACATAAATTGAGATGTTACAGTTCTGAGAAGGATGACACAGCTATTACCATCCCCAGAAGTGGTTTTCTGGGTTAGGTGACCATTTAACTAATTGTTCAAACTGAAACATTATTGAGAATGAAATGGGACACTATTAGTCATTATCCCAGGACAACATGAGTAAACTGGGACCGTCTTTGGCAAACCAGGACATGTGATCACTCTATTTCCAAGGAATGCACTTTGCAACATGCCAAACTGAAAACATACCCTCAGATTTCCCTTTCTATCACTTAGGCATGTGCGTGATGAAGGGTGTTTGGTTGAGCTCCTTATGGTAACAGAAGAGCATCTCCCTCATGGTAGGGCCAGGCCTTTAGGATCCAGTGTGTGAAGGGCGTTTTCAATGTTGCTGAAGAGCCTTGGTGGTTGAAGTGGTCCCTGGGCCATCGCTCACTTCTTATCACTGCCCCTGTGTTAGTCTATCATTTGAATAGGTGAATAGGCTAGTACTGACAAGTAGTCCTTTCTCCAGTATCTGCGAGGAGGACCCATTCCTTGTAGTGGGTCCCTGGCCCTGTTCCAAAGCCTATTGCATGTTGAGGTTGTGGTGTTTTTCTGCACAGCACACCTGGTACCTTTGCTCAAGATGCTATCTCTTCATTTCCACCTGCTGAGTCCTTCTGCCTGCTGCTGGCTGGGTGTCAGCGACCCCCCCATATTGCTGGAGCTGCTCAGCTGGCAGGTTCTCTCACCATCGGAACATGTTCTGGAATTTTGCTGCTCTCCAGTCTGTCTCCAGATCCTGCTACCTGATGTCCTTTGATATTTTAGTGGTTCCAAGTTGCATGGGCACAATTTCTAGCATAGAGCAAACACTCAAAAAATGTTGACTAAATGAATGGCTGTAAATAAATCTCTTAGCTTGCAAGTGGGTTACTACATTGATGTCATTCTCTGCTGCCTCTTTCTCCAAAATTATGTCTCTTATTCTGCTACTGTATTAAAGGTAGTGTAGTATGGTGACAAAAATCACAGACATCGGAGTCGGAAATGCTTGGTTTTGAATCCATATCTGCCATTCCCCTCCCTGGAACCTTGAGCTCTCCTGACCGTTGGTTTTCTGATCTGTGAGACAGGATTAACAACGTACCTCTGTTTTAAGGTTGTTGTGAAGGTTAGATGTTTGTAGAGCACTTAGCACACTGTGCCTGCTCTATAGTAAAGTGCTTAGTACATGGTAGTGAATTTTATTTTTATTACGCTTTTGGAGTCTGATGAGAGCCTTCTGTTCTCTTTTGTTGGTGGAGAATTGTGCCAACACATAGGATTGCCCTGGTGCTGTTTGCCTTTCAGCCTTGAGTGTCTTTAGCCTAGTTGTCAGCCCGTTGTGATGTGCCCACCACACTAACAGCCATGGTCATTGGCCATCCTCACATGCACATTCTTGCAGGGCAGTCATCAGCTATGTAACTGCTGCCTTTGAAGCCGTTTGTAGCCCCTGGAATGTAAAGAGAACCAGAAGTAAAACATCACAGTTTTCAGGTCTCTTTCTGGCCTCAGAGCTGGGTCGCATGAAACAGAATTGAACACATTTCCATTGGATGAGCTCAGTTGCTAGAGGTAATGTTGGTGAAGCTGGGGTCATAGATTCAAGCCGCTTGTGAGCCCATTTGGTTTGTCCCCTCGAATGGCTACAAACTTCCCAATCCTACACAACCATGGGTGTCCTGAGTTATAGCAGGATAGGGTGAGAGCATGCCCTCGCAAACATGACTTCATGACATCTTCTGAAGGGGGCAGTTATACAGTATGATCATCATTGTCATCTTTATGCAACTGGCTTACCATTTTGGTTAGGGGTGTTTGGGTAAGAGGCCATCCTCAATAATGTTGGCCATTTCACCTGGAGTAAGCCCAAGTTGTGACCTTGGTTAGCCAGATGTTCTGCTCACTTACCTATAGACCTTAAATTGATATCATGCCTTTTTTTTCTTTTTTTGATCAGACATGTGTTATCTTACATTCCTGTGATTTGATTTATAGCCAGCATCTCAGTAACACTCATTTCAGCGTTGTACTCTTAAACAGTTTTAATGGGATGTGGTTGCTACATCACTTTGCAGAGGACCCCCAGTGTAGCCCTTCACTATGTTGAAATACAAAGAAATGCTACTTTAGTCACCGCTATCCTCGGTATTCCTTTTTCCCTTAAATATTATATGATATATTAATTTCCTATGGCTGCTGTAACAAATTACCACAAATGCTTAAAACAACACAAATTTATTATCTATAGTTCTGGAGTTCAGAAGTCTGAAATGTGTTTCACAGGGCTAAAATGAAGTGTCAGCGGGGCTGCATTCCTTCCAAAATCTCTAGGGGAGAATCCATTTCCTTGTCTTTTCCAGCTTCTAGAGGCTGCCTGCATTCCTTGGCTCATGGCCCCTTCCTCCATCTTCAAAGTCGGCACTGCAGCTTCCTAAAATATCTCTCTGACTCTAACCCTCTGCCTCCTTCTTCCGTATTTTATGGACTCTTGTACTTATCTTTGGATGCCTCAGATAATCCAGGATAGCTTCCCCATCTCAAGATCCTTAACTAATTATAATGATACCTGCCCCTTTGCAATTTGGAGTAGTATGTTCACCAGTTGTAGAGATTAGAATTTGGTCATCTTTGGGAGACCATTATTGTGCCTACCATGGATGAGCAGATGCCAGTGTTGAAATCCCCATCCTTCTGGAAGTTTAAGTAAAGTCTGCTAAGTATCTAAGTAGAACATATTCACCCCACATTAAAAATTAAAACAATTTTGCCACTAGTTCCAGTCGTTCATGGTATGCTTCGTGATGATGACTGTGGGGGTGATTTTTTCAGAAATTTGAGAAAAATCCATGGTGAGCCATCTTAAAGGTTATTTAAGGTTTTAGCTGTGGTGATGGAAATTCAATCAGTCATTCAACAGATATTTATTGAGTGCCTACCACGTGCCAACCACTGTCCTGAGGAGCTTGTGAAAACGTAGCAGCTGTGGCTACAAAATTTCCTTTCCATTTTGCTGGGATAGAGCTCTTCACTCCTGAGCAGCGATGTCATCATGTGGTTAGAACTTCTTTGAAGCTCTGTGGAAATCCTTAGCTGGCAGACAGACTGAGCCGCTTTTCTGGGCTCCCAGGCTGCTGCTTCCCATTGCTGATAGAAACTTCTTAATTTCATCTGAGTCTCACAAGATTTTTAAAGGATAGCCCTGAATGAATAGTTTAACTTAAAGCAACGCACAGGGAGCAGTTTGGGGCACTGACTGAACAAAGGAAGCAGCCCCACAGTGTCTGCCGCGAAGTGGGTATACAGTTGCTCCTTGCTGCTCTGGTTTGTTGAATAAAGGTGAAAACTGATGACCTCAGCTTCATTGGTCACCTTCTAGCTCAGTGGTTCCCATATGCTGAGCTGTGGTCTGGTTTCATCAGAATCACCTAGGGAGCTTTTACAAGCTACTCCTCTTCCAGAAGTTCTGATTCAATTGTTCTGCACAAGGCCCTGGATATTGGTATTTTCAAATACTGCCCAGATTATTCTAATGTGCCTCCAGGGTGGGGGTGTGAAAAATAAAGTCCTGGTTCCCAGTGCCAGGGATTTTGCTTCAGTAAGCCTAGAGCAGGGGGCACGAATCCTGATTGTTACAGTTCCTCGGTGACTCTAATGTGCAACCAGGTTTGGGGGCTACTGTCCTGGCAACAATCTTCTGGCACTTTCAGCTATCAGGATTCTGTTTCCCAAGGGCCCCTGATACTAAGCAGGGACTTGTTACCAATACAGATTCCTGATGTCCATCTCCGTCCCAGGCTCCCTGACGCAGACTGGGAGGGCTGTGCCTAGAAGGCTGCAGGTTTCACGTGCTTCAGGTGATTCTTAGCAGGGAATCGAAGGAAGCACCGCAGAGCTAGCTCAACCGGATGCTGAAGCAAAGGACTTAAAGCTGGGCCTTTACTCACACTGAGCACTCTAGCCCACAAATCCTCTCTCAGTCCTGGCATCCGGCTGATTTGCCCTTATGGCCAACACTCCTAGGGCTGGGTTAGTGGTGTAGGAAGGACATCAGGAAGGAAGGTGTATTAGGGGTCGCACTAGCAGCATGGAATACTTCGGTACCCGAGTGATTCTCTGCCGACTTAGTGTGTGCTGACATCTGTTTGGAAAGTGATGTGTAGTTCCTGTTAGGTCATCTGATAGGTTATTAATATGAAAGGGGGACGAGTGTTCTAAAGCACTCTGCATAGGAAGGAGGCAAATCAGATGCGAATCCATCTGGAAAATAAACCAGAAGTGCTTGAGAATGCACCAATCAAGTTTTCTCTGATGGAGACAACATGTTGGCACTCAAAGCTTTAGTCTGTCCTGATTCCACAAACCTGCACGAAGTATAAATTGTCAAAGTTTCTTTTACATAAACAAATTTGTTAGCAATTATAGTACAAGAAGATAACTGTTTATTCTTATTTAGTTTTGCTTTTCAATGAATGCGTTTTTTCCTCATGTCTTTACTCAGTAACCAAGGTAAAAAAATTGTTTCCCCGAAATTATGTAGCCCTCTCCTTTGGTGGCGTATAGTAGATTTGTTAGGCTGAATTTTTGTACATCATCATCCAAATCCTTTTTATAGGTGATTTTCCAGCATATTTACATAGTCAAATCACCAATCTATTGATCATGCCCTCACACCTAACCAATTTATAAAAACTCAAAGCCATTTACCCTGCAAGGAATCTCCACAGTCTTGATTGCAGAGTTGATTCATGACCTAAAGGAAGAGAGATTTCGGCTTAGATTTTTGGACGTATTCTCTTTTGTAGACCAAAGATGCTGGTGATTTGCAGTAAGTTGTCTGAGCAGGAATAGAATTTTTTTTTTTAAGTTATCCTACTTGCATAAGATTCAAGGCCTTTTCTCCAAGGCTTGTCGTTGATCTTGCATTGAAATCCCTCGCGACAATAAGCCTAGCATATGGAAACAAATATTTGATGAACTGTCTACATCGTTCAATATTTTCTCTTTCTTCAAAATCAAGTTATCCATGGTAAGGTGCTGCTGACTTAAAGGTATTTTAAAAGGGTCATTAAATTTCTCACCTGATGGCTACACCTCATAGGAAAGACATTTTCTCTAACAAAGTGTAATAACTACCTTCTCTTTCTCCTCTGAGCATTCCTTTATGAGGAAGGTGGTTGGTTTCTCTTCTTGAGTGATTCCTACGTTGATTTAACTCTAGGTCAGTCTGTCAATTTCAGTCGGTAGCAAATGGGGAGGAAGGCAGATTTCTTGACGGGCATAAAAATTAGATATTGATATTTTATCCCCTCTCCTTTCTCTTTCAGTTGATTTGATTACTGATGAATAGAACTGATATAGGATGGGAACCTGAATAATCCTGACAAACCTTGGGAGAGCCATTCCTTTACCTTAATGGAGTTGTCAACATGGACTGAAGAGCAAAGGGTAGGCAAATTAATAATTCCTGCAGTGTTCTTGCTTGTCTAAGGGCAAACTTAGAGTGAAATGTAATCCTCCACCGTGACAGATATACCGCAGTCTGGAGGCTTTGCTTTTTCATCGTCCTGTGTGGCTTTGGATTTTGTGTGCCCCTGACCTTCCTGAATACAGGTCTTTTTAGTGTAAGCTGCCTATTATTTCAATAGCATGGTATAAATTATAGTTAAGCCCATAAATAATTGTTTATCCTCCTGGCAGGCAGGTCCATCCCATGGTTATTCTTTCATCAGCTGTTGACTGACGTGATTTTCCAGACTCTAAACTAGCTCTGAGGATACCAAGTTGAAGAAGAGGCTCAATTCAGAGCTTAGAGCTAGAGGGGGTGCTAGACAAGAAAATCAAAGGTTACAGGACAGAGGGATGTGTGGTATGGGAGAGTCACTGGAGGGGCAGGTATAGGGGTTTGCATGAAGTTCCACAGAGCACCAAGGAGGCATGTAACTGAGCCTGTACAGGAAGGCTTTCTAGGAAGAACAACAGTATGGACAAAGGTATAGAGCATTTGGGGCAACTACATCTAGTTTGATATGACTCAGATATAGGGTGCAGGTAGGGGGAAAGCAGGAGATAAAACTGGAGAAATACACAGAGGCCAGATCATAGAAGTCCTTGTTGGCAGACTAAGGAACTTGGGCTTTATCCACTGGATAAATGGGCAGTGATGGAGGATGGACAGCTTTGCATTGTTAAGTAGGGTTTCATACTCCTCTCCTTTACAGGGTGTGCACTATAAGTGCCGTATGACCCCAAGCTTCTGTGCTCTCATGACACGCATGAACCTCTGTTACACACATCTTACAATATTTTCCTTGTATTAGTTATCTATTGCTGTGTAACAAATTACCCCAATATTTAGCAGGTTAAAACAACACATCTTTATTATCTTACAGTTTCTGTGGAATCCAGGCATGGCTTAGCTGGGTCCTCTGGCTCAGATTCTCTCACAAGGCTGCAATCAAGATGCTGGCAAGGCCACAGTCATCTTAAGGTTCAGCTTGGGTCTGATGTGCTTCCAAGGTCATTTAGGGGTTGTTGGCAGGATTCAATTCCTCACGAGCTGTTGGGCTGAGAGTCTCAGTTCCTTGCTGGCTGTTGGCTGGAGGACAACCTCAGTTTCTTGTCACATGGGCTTCTCCAACTGACTGCTCTATTAAAGCCAGTAGGAGAGAGTCTGCTAATGAGATGGAAGTCATGGTCTTTTATAACCTAATCACGGAAGTGACATCCATCCCTTTTTCCATATTCTATTCATTAGAAGCAAGTCACTAGGTCCAGCCCACACTTAAGGAGTGGTTACCTCTGGTATCTGCTGGCCAAAGAAGGTCTCACTGAGAAGGTGACATTTGAGCAGGGACTGGGGAGAGTAAAAAGGGCAAATGATGTGACTGTTGGGGAGGGAAGGAGCTTCACAAGTGGGAGAAGCAGTACAAAAACCCGCACAGCTAGAGTGGAGAAAGTGAAGGGGAGGTATGCAGGACAGACCCTCAGAGACACCACAGGGGCCTCACTGTGGCTTGCAGCCAGGACTAAGCTTTCCTTCTGAGTGAGACAGGAAGCCATTGTAGAGTTCTTTGAAGGATCATTCTGGAGTTTTGGAGTGGATTAAGTGAGGTAATGCAAGAGAATCAGCACAATGCCTGGAAACATGGTAAAAACACAATAAACATTAGTTCCGGGGAAGAGGGGCTTGTGACCACAAAGCATCAAGCCTTGACAAAATATTTGCAAAGTTCTGCATCTTCCAGATATATGGCCTCGGATTCTAAGAAACTGAGTAGTTTTTCTAAAGAATGTTCACTCTGTACCAGTGGGGTTTACTCCCTTATGGGGATAGGAAGGGGCATAAATGACAGAAAGGACTTGGCTGTTCAGAGTTTAGTGGCTCAAAATGATAGCTATGTTTAAGGATGCCTTTGGACAGCTCAGAGCATGCCCACAGAAGGCTGAAGTGGTCTTCTGTGCATTTTTGCTAGTGGCTTTGTATAGATTGGATTTATTAACTGCCACTCCATCTGGTAAGCCCCACAGATATTTGGAAAAGCCAAGGCTGTTTCCGATGGCATGGAAGCCTGAGAAAGCCAACCTGAGATTGATGCAGGGAGAGGCAGAAAGGGCAGTGATGAAGGAGGGTGTGAGCGGCTCTGCCTAATTTAGTGTCAACACTGAACCGGAATGTAAAAATGAGTTTATACTGAGAAACAGCAAATTAGAGCTTTCTCAAGAGGTTTGCTGAGAATAAGTGCTTCTTAATGCATTAGGCTGTAACTGGAAATTGAAAATGAATACACAGAAAGAATTGAGCCCAGAGAAGGACAACCTGGCTGCTCATCTCTGGCCTGACAGGCAGCCATGAGGAGCTGAGGAGGAGAGGATTTCGGTTTGCGGTGTGAGTGAATTTTAAAGGTGAGGGATGCAGTGGATCTTGGAAGCTCCATCCTGTCATAAATGAACATCCTGAGGCGCTCATTAAAGTGAGCCTTTAAATACTGTGAGTCCCGGGATCCACTATGCGCTCGTTGGAGGTGTTTCTCTGAAACCTAGAAAGTCAGGCAATGGGGCTCTTTTTCTCTGCGTGTAGAATTATAAGGATCCATGGGGGCATGGGAGACCTGAGTTCTTTCCAGGCCATTTCGCCTCTTATAACAGCATTTACTTCAGAGGTGGTTGGACAGACTTGGGTGTTCAAGCAAATGTGCCAGTGCCTTAAAGTCAAAGAGAGCAAGCCAGGCTCTCCCTGTCGCCCCCGTTGTTGATTTCTCCCTTCCTGTCCTCATTTCTGTCCTCGTAGGTTTCCCTCCTGTCTCTTCCTGCTCCTCCCCTTTTTCCTGTCACTTACTGTTCTCTTTCACTTGCTTTTTTCCACTGCCGTTCTTTTGTGCTAGATTCCTCTTCTTTAATCACCATTATTAAGTGTTGGAGGCAGCGAGTGATGTGTGTCTTTGCAGCCACAGTTCCATGCGTTGGCTGTTACCACAGTGTGACTTTTGCAGGAGGGCAGAGAAATGTAGAAGGCTTTGTGTCTGCCCTGGGGAAGGAGGGCAACCTCCGGAAGGGGTCTGGGTGTGGAGCAAGAGGGTAATAGTAATTTAGAAAGCAGGAATGTGCCTTCCAAGCTCTGGGAAGGTTTAGAGCAGGCTATTTATAATCCATCAGGGGATTAAAAAGAAAATAGGCAGGTTCTGGGATATTGCTATAGATCACCTAGATTAGATGAAAAGATAGAGCAGCTCAGGAAATGTGTTTACAGATAAGAGTTTAAAAAGCTGGGCCATCATCATTGGGAGTTTGACTGATTGCACTGACTAAATAATGTATAAATGAATGTTATTCAGCAACTACTGAAATTGACTGGCAAAACAGCAGCGGACAAGTGGAGGCAAAAGCAGAATAAATCTCTGCAGTCCAGCTCTGCTCATGGCACTCGTGGCCCTGACCTTTCTCTCTTGTCCTCAAACTGGACTACTCTCAGCTAGCTTTGGGGGGGATTGATTCTTCATTCATTTGGTCATTCATTTATTGCCACACATTTGAGTACCTACTCTGTGTCTCATTGGATATATTTAGAAGAAAAGATGCAGTCTCTGCCCTGAAGGACCTCATGGGAGGGAAACAGGAAATAAACCCAGCTAATAAAAATATGATAATGAAATTTGTAGAGATGTAGACACAGTGCAGTAGAAACTTAGGAGGTGCACCTCAGTCTGGGAAATATCTCAGAACCAGGACCTGGTGTTTTGACTCTGGGTTGAGTTATTCCTGAATGGTGGAGACTTCCATCTTCCCCGTTCATAATTAGGCTTAAATATAAGCATCAAAAGATGGCATATATTCGGGGCCAGCCCGGTGGCATAGTGGTTAAGTTTGCGTGCTCCACTTCGGCGGCCCAGGGTTCGCAGGTTTGGATCCCGGGCGCAGACCTATGCACTGCTTATCAAGCCATGCTGTGGCAGGTGTCCCACATGTAAAGCAGAGGAAGATGGGCACAGATGTTAGCCCAGGGCCAATCTTCCTCAGCTAAAAGAGGTGGATTGGCAATCGATGTTAGCTCAGGGCTAATCTTCCTCACCAAAAAAAAAAAAGATGGAATATATTCAAAGTTCACTGAGAAACTAGAAGTGAGCCTGAAATGAATCTAGTCCTCACCATTTCTTCCCCCAACCTACAAAATAAGCAATTTTTAAAAAATTTCTTGAGATAAATAGATCCAAGTAGGCCAGACAATTGACAGCTTGTTTCTTATGTGTTAGATAGAATAAGAATGTGGCAAAGTTTGGGAGTGGATTTTTCTGAAGTTCAAAAAATTGCTGATGATCAAGATTTTTGGATTAAAGTTGAATTGGACAATTCCAATTGCTTCTATGAGTCAATACTTTTAAGGCCATTAAAAACGAAGATAGTAGGTAATATTTGGAAGGTGGCAAGGACAACTGTATTCCACAAACATTCCCTCCCCTTTGAGGGTCCATAAACTCTAAGCCACCAATCTTCAATGTTGCGGGAAATTCTTAGAAACCTCTCAGAATAATTTCACAAAGAACAGCTGGTACATTTTAGTTTCATTAAAAATGTCAGGCTTCCATTTGGCAAAGAAGGTCCCCCTAATCTTCAGATTTCCATTTAGGGAACTGGAGATGGCTAATTGTTAAGTGGAGTTAAGGAGGAAATATAGTGGCTGCAGTTAATCAGGCTGGGAGATTGGTTATAAGTGCTCACTCACTAAAAACAATTAGCAGTAATTGACTGAAATATTAAGCCTAGCTAAGATTAAAGAAAAAAACCAAACCAAAACACCACCACCACCGCCCCACCCCAGCACGATTAAATCAGAATCTTGAGTGGTGGGGCACCAGGCACCAGCGCTGTTTCAGGCTTCTCAGTTGATTCTAATATGCAACTGGGACTAAACACCACAGCTCTTGGGTTACTCTAAATTAGTTAGAGCAAGGTCCCCAAATGTCGTCGATCATCCTTTGGCCAGCGGTGTGGTTGGGTCAAAGCAAACGGGTTGCCGTGGCTGAGAGACCAAGTGGAGTGCCAAAGAGCACAGACTGTGATCACACCACTGTGGCACACTAGACCTTTCTTAGTTTCTGTTTTGAAAACCCAAAATTGTTCTTCTCGCAGAAAGGCATTTGCAGGAAATAGAAGTGAGATTTGGATAGGAAGCCTGAGCGAGATAGATATCAGTTTCCTGCATGTGAAAACCTAATACAGGTAGATCTCCAACACATGGCAGCACTAGTTCCTGGGAAAGGTCATGAGTGAGTTGCATAAGCATGCACACAGGCTGCGAGCCCAAAGCTTTGATTGTGCAAGATACTTCTCTGTGGTATTTAAATACAGTGACTCTGATGGTTAGTTTTAGTTTTATGTGTCAACTTGACTGGGCTAAGGGATGCCCAGATAGCTGATAAAACATTATATCTGGGTGTGTCTGTGAAGGGGTTTCTGGAAGAGATTAGTGTTTGAGTCAGGAGACTGAGTAAGATATCTGCCCTTACCAATGTGGGTGGGCATCATCTAATCTGCTGAGAGCCAGAATAGAACAAAAAGTTGGAAGAAGGCCAGATTCTCTCTCTGTCTCATCTTAAGCTGGGACATTTACTTTCTCCTGCCCTCGGACACTGGAGCTCCTGGGTCTCAGGCCTTCAGACTCAGTCTGAATTATACTACTGGCTTTCCTGCTTCTCCAGCTTGCAGACAGCATATTGTGGCATATCTCAGCTTTCATAATTGTGTTAGCCAATGCCCATAATTAATCTCCTCTTATATGTCTATATATCCTGTTGGTTCTGTTTCTCTGGAGTACTCTGCCTAAGTCAGTGACCATCCTGGATTTTCCAGAGTGGTTAAGATTTTGGCTCCGTTATCACTGTATTGCATCAATGTCTAGTGTTTTGAAAACCCAGTACCTGACGCCCAGTGAATATATGCTCATGTTTGTTCGTCTGGGCTAAAGGCCACTACCCTCTCCAGGTTGCCTCTCATACACAGAACCAAACTATAGCCACTGAAGGCCATAACCACCCAATGAGCTGCGGGCAAGGACACCCTAGGGATGAAGGTCCATCCCTGTGGCGGTCCCACTGGGTGTGCAGTATGGAAACTGGCTTCCTTCTACCATACAAACCATTGTTGCCCCTCCCTTCTGACAGCCCAGCTCTGTGTCCCCGTTTTCCACTACCCAGGCTTCGTTTCTGGGTCCCACACTTATATCTCATAGTAAAGATCTAGCTTTGGCTCTCCCATTCTCATCAATTCTGGGCATTGAGATCTGCTTTGGGACCCACACAACTGGCTCCTGGCAGTACTACATCCCACTCCAGAGCCATCATTCTCCAGCTGTCTTGCAACCATCCCTGGGGGATGCAAAAAGCACCTTGTCAGAGCACTTATTTGCATTGTTCATCTGGAAAACAGGGTGCAATGTTCATCCATATATTTTGGTTAAGAAAAGTAGCTGTTTTAAGCTAAACCAGTTGTTCTCAGCCCAGGCTGCACCCATGCCCAGGCCCCACACCTAGAGATTTAATTGGGCCTTAACAAAACCCTTTGTGGTTACCTCAGCTTAAGCTTTTGTCTCTGTCTTGAAATCACATGAGGAGTGTTTGTGCATTTCAGGTGGGATCATTAGCTCATACAAAGGTCACCAGGGAGAGAGTCACCCAACTCCTGGAAGGCAAGGGCGGAGAGTTGCTCCCCCACATGGCTGCGGCTGGTGACTGCATGGACCCCTGCAGGGAGCCTCAGACACTCAGACCCACAGGGGACTGGGTAAGGATCCCAGGTTCAACTGTTCTGCTCTGCTTTCATAGGAATCTATCCCGGACATAGGGGTCCTCTGCTGGTAGTTTAGGTTCTCTGTTACGACAACAGATTTGGTCCAATGAGGGAGAGCCAACTGTTGGCGGAAGAAGTGATTGTCAACAGGGAGGCAGCCGCTGTTGCTCTTGTTTTTCTAACATTTGAAAGTGTAGCACAGACACTTAAAGCCTCCAATAATTCCCTTCTATCCCATTTCATTTCACAAAGGGTTCAAGGTGGCTAAAGTCCAAGTAATTTTATGCCTTAAATGACCATATGCAAAATATGACATTCACATACAGATAAGAGTAGCAATTTTTTTTTTTTTCCTAATCAAGATGCAAACTTGACTTTTTCAGTCTGGGTTCCTGCTCTGCAGTGTTTTGGCATCTCTCTGCATGGCTCAGACACGTCGGTTTTCTTCTGTATAGAACATCTTGGCTGGTGAAAGCCTGAACTGAAATGCACCGGTATCTGTTAAGACAATCCTGTTAACTTGTCGTTACCTGCCAATTACATTGCTCCTTGTTTTAGAAATCCAGTTGAAAGAGACACACTAAGAACTCCATTAGGAGTAGCCACTATGGGTTTTTATAAGACTGGGTAGGGAATCTGCCTACAGCAAGTAACATTGGTGCTGGCATGCCCAGAAAGTTCCGACTGGAGGTGGGAGTAAGTGGCACTGGGCAAAGTTGTCCTCTTGTCCTCATTGCCTAGCCATGATTAAAAAAAAAGTGTTTGGTTTATGTATTTTTTCAGGAAGACATTCTCGTAAGCCTTTCAAAGACAGTTTCTACTGAGACTTCTCTTCTTCAGCTCAATTTCCTCTTGGGTTGAGGCTAACATTTGATGGTGTGTCTAGAGGTGTGGCTGGTGCGAGAAGACTTTACCCTTCTGGAACTGAACAGTCTTCAAGATTGGGCCACCTGCTGGCTTTTCAGACCCAAATCTCCTGAAGCTTAGCTGCAGTCCCACCAGTGCTCTTTGCCATCTGATCTAGTGTGAGATGAGAGAAACCATGAAGCATGTGCAAACTTCTTCCCATTGTGCAATGAGATGGGAATTTGGTTAGATCAGAAAAATCCACCCCCATTCCTTGTATTATGCAGATGGAGTAAAAAAATAAAAGGAGTGTCTCTATGACACAAATTTCTAGTTTCCCAATTGAGAGAAGGAGCAAGAGAGAGAGAGAGAGGATGAGCTACTCTGGTTGACTCTAAGTGAGGGCAGGTAGCAGACAGGCCTTGTGAACTCTTGCATCCAATCCCCTGGTACAATGTTTGGCTCATAATCAGTACTAGGGGCTCAGTAAATATTTGTCAAATTAATAATTGATGTCAATATTAAATTTACTCTTCATCCACAGTTGTCAAATTCATAAGAGTCGTAGGAAGTGTCAGAGCACCAAATGAATATAGATTGTCCTAAAGCAAACAAACAAAAATAACATTGCTTTGAAAGGTCCGTTTAGCACCTCAGTTACCACAAGTTCTCATTAGGGTTTTCTTTTGTCTTGAAGGTGTGCATTTGGCTGAGAGTGTGTAAGTGGGCCATGAGCCTAGCCAAATGCCTTCTCTCTTCTGTACTTGAAATCCTATTCTCCCAAGCTGAGGAGTGGATGACTACAGGGAAAATGTGACTCATAACAAGTGTTGTTATTAAATCACCTTGAAGTGTCTCTTGTAAAAGATAACTCCTTGCATTGTAGAAATGTCTTTGACAAGAGAGGATTAGGGTGAAATTGCAATTACCTTGACATAAAGGAATGAATTAACTTTCCAACTTGCATTTTTGCAAGGCACAGATTCAAGCCGCTTGGAATATCAACATAGAATGCGCTCACAATAGCTTGAGGCACTTGAAAATTCAAAAGATGGGCAAGGAGCCCTGAGATGCTAGGTGACTTCAGAGGTATTCTCACCACGGAGGGAATGCCTGCCTGGACAGAAACCGCCCGCGCAGTTTTGCAGTGTCTGCTCCCGTGTCAGCAGGGTTTAGGGGACAGTCAGGACCAAGGCCTTGGGGAGCTGACGAATGCAGGGTACAGCTGCAGGAACCAAAGAAATGTTCTTCCAAGGGTTGACTTCCAAAACTGCCCATTCACTCGACTCGGCAAATATTGACGGAGCACTTACTATGGTGCTGGGCCGTGAGTTAAGGCAGACGGCCTTGGCTGTCAAGGACTTAGGGAAGTCAGACATTAAACAAACCGAGTGGCCATGAACCTCAATCTGTGATTCATGTGCGAAAATACACACTGTTGTTTATTTTCTTGAAATCAAAGCTGACCCTAAGCTCTCATCCTGCCAGAGCAGCAGGAAATTCCAACTCCTAGGTTTGCACCAGAAGCCTGGGGCCTCTATGAGGATTCGGGAAACATAGTGAGGGCCTCTGGTCCCTGGTCCATCATATCTCCTGCTGACATCCCTATTTTGCCTAAGGCCTTAGATGGGCCAGGAGGCCCAAGATGCTAGATAACTCAGAAGTATTCTTCTGCTTCCATGCCACCTGTGGGCACAGTCTTTGCCAGAGCTGGGAAGGCCGTGACTACATGCTGGCTTCCCCAGGCGCACCGCTTGGCCATCGCTCTGAGGTCTATTCACAGCTCCCTGGGTACTGCCGCACAGCAGCCTTCAGCCTGACACACAGACAGGTTCCCTCCTGCATGGGGAGGGGGAAGTCTACAGGATCGGGCCTGAGCCACCCTTGGATGGTGGGGGTTGGGCATCATTGTCCAATTTCTCATTTATTTCATACTCTTTCTCTAACATCTTTTTGTCATATTCTTAACAGCAGCCATGTCCATTTATGACAAAATTGTTAAGAAGGCTGAATTTTAGGAAAATGTGCTGGGGGGGAGCTATCTTACTACACTTGGCTGCCCTTCTGTCTGGTCTCCACTAAGCTTGGCATCTGCCAACAGTCGTCCACCTTCGCCTTCTCCCAGAGAATCGCTCCTCTCTCTCTTCCTGTCATGGGAGACACAGCTCTTTCCCTTCGCCTCCTGCCTAGAGCTCAATGGTTTACATGAAGAGCAGTGCCTTCATTCAGCTCTACTCCTCTCTGGAAGAATCCCCACAGCAAAGGAATGTAAAGCCTGGAACCTGGTCGAAATGAAGAAATGGAGAAACAGAAAAAGAACACCCATAAATGGAGAGTTCAATAGGCGACCCCACCAGGCCCCAAATTACAAACTGCATAAGGACTATGAAAGAGAAATTATCTCAGCCAAGGGGGCACATGACAGGCTGGTCTGAGGGGTGGGAAAAGGCCTCCTTAAGAAGTCATGACAGGGTTGAGACCTCAAGGATAAAAACAGGGTTAGCCAGGGGAAGCAGGGCTTGGAGGTTTAAAGGTCTGGTACAGAGCCAGAGTGAGCGAGCAGGCCTGGTCTGAGAGCTTAGAAAAAGCCCAAAGGGCAAAGGAGGGAAAGGAAATAGCGATGGTGACCCAGTGGTTGGTGAGTTTGCCCTTTTCCTTACAGAAGGGCTTCCCCTCAGCTGGTTAGTTTGTAAAGGGGGTCGTCTGCTTGGGGGCAGTCCAGATAGAGGAGAGGAGGAATCAGTATGGAACCTGCAACAGTTGAGGGGAAGTGACTGCAGCCCCTATAACAATGCCACATGCAAACCCGAGGGACAATGGGGCTTGGAGCTGGTGATCTGGAGTGAGCTGCTAAACTCTCTGAGTCTCTGCACCCCCATTTGTAAAGTTAGGACAGTAAGGCCGACCCCCTAGGTTGTTGTGAGTCTTGAGTTAGCAGTCTGGTGCATAGTGAGTGGGCCAGTCCTTGCTCTGCCCGCCCTCAACTCCATTCCTTACTCTTTCCTGCTCTCTCTGTGTGGCAAGGGGCCATCCCTGCAGGCTCCAGTGTCATCCCTGGCCCGTGGAGGCCTGGGTTGGAGATTAGAGGATGGGAGGAGGAAGGAGCCTGACTATTTCTCCCCTCTCTCTTCTCCTCCCTGGCTCTGGCTGCCTTGGTTCTTGCTGCCACTTGGTGAGTGACCCAGGCCCCTAGTCTCCCCCGACACCACCCCTCCCTTTGTCCCTCCACTTTGGAGGTGACAGTAGCTTTCTGCTCTTGCTAAGCTCTGGGTTGTTCACTGTTGGGCTCCTCAACCTCTTCTATCACCTGTGTTACCACTGAATCCCCTGTTTTAAACTCGCAGAGTGGTTTCTGTTGTCCTGGATGGACGGTAACCAATACGGTGAGTGGCAGTAGTTCTCTTCCCATTGACAGCTGTTAGGGGTTCAGTTGTGTTCCCCAAAAGACAAGGCGAAGTCCTAACCACCCCCCACCTCCGTACACAGGTATGGAGAATGTGACCTTGTTTGCAAATAGGATCTTTGCAGGTGTAATCAAGTAAAGATGAGGTCATTAAGGCCCTAATCCAGTGACTGGTGTCTTCATAAGAAGAGGGAAATTTGGACACAGACACACACAGGAGAATGCATGTGAGGACACACACAAACAGGAAGGTCACCATGCGATGGCAGAGGCAGAGACTGGAGTGAAGCAGCTGCAAGCTGCAGAATGCCACGATTGACTACCAGTAGAAGCTAGGAAGAGGCAAGGAAGGATTGGCTTGGAAGCATGGCTCTGCTGACGCTGATTTCAGACTTCTAGCCTCCAAAATTCTGAGACAATAAATTTCTGTTGCTTTAAGCCACCCGGTTTGTGGTACTTTGTTACAGCAGCTCTAGGAAACAAATTCGACAGCCACACCAGATTCTTGGGGAAGCCCCTTATGTCTAGCTCTCCTTCCCCTGCTCCCCACATCACTTTTAGCTGCCCTAACTATGCTGCCCACCCAGACAGACATCCTGTCCCCTGCACATGGCTCATCTTTGGGAGAGGTGTCAAAGCTGATCTCCCACTGGAAGGCAGTTGTATTGGTTTCACCCCATGTTCCTCTGTTACTATCAGTGGGAGGTTAGGATTTACTCTGTTTTCAATGTCTGTATTGGTTTGGATGTTTTAGTTGCAAAAAAGCAGAAACCAAGATAACCTAGCCTAAGGAAAAGAAAAAAAAGACATGAATTCTAAGAACCCAGAGACATCTGACAAAACACAGAAGCGCTAACGTAACTGCGCCTCGGGAAGGGATTGGAAGCAGTCACTGGAGCCCGTCCGTGTCTCATTCTTTCCTTTTTCTCACGGAGGACTGGAATTTTCTGCCACTCCCACATGTACGTATTATACTTCTAGCCACATGGAGAAACTGACTAGATTCTCCTCCGGTTCAAGTTCTATCTTCCCACAGAAGAAAATTCTGATTGGCTCCGTTTGGGTCAGGTGTCCACACCTTATCCAATCAGCTGTGTTCAAGGGGCGGGAGCACAGCCCTTTAGGTCAGAGGAATTTTCAAGCGCTGAAGGGATGGGCAGGTGTTTACTGCAAGGTCTATTTGCTTAAGAAGAAAGATATGTTCTGGGTCGGATGCCCTCTGCGCCAGGCTGGAATATGAAACGTGGCTCCAGGCCAAGCTCCGGCTCTCACCTCACAGTCTGGACCTTCGGGACTCGCAGCTGGCCCTCACCAGATGCCGCCATGTGGATGTGCAACACAGAAAGAGTAACTGGAGAGTTCGCTCTACCCTAGTTAAACCTGCAAAATCAAACCTCCCACCTCACTAAACGATGTGTGATTCTGTTATGTAATCTGTGGTAATAATAGCTAACATTTATTGGACACCTAAAACCGGCCCGGCACTCTGCTAAGTGTTAAGAACATTCTCTCTAATGTTCATAATTCCACAAGATCGATTTCATTATTCAGCTTCATCTCTGTTCCCTTTACCGCATACTCTAATCTCAAATTACAAGGTAAAACGACTACTGTCTTCATCTTTCTGCTACTTAATTGGTTTTTAAGTGGTAATGCATGCACATGGTTCAAAACTCAGAGTAGGAAGTGTGAAAAGTCAGTCTCCTCATCTCTATGTCCCAGACATCCTGTTCCCCTCCCTAAAGGCAACCACCGTTACTGGTCTCCTATACACACAAGCCTAAATGTGTGTGTCTTTTTTTGTTTTAATAGAAATGTTAGATTACTTTTCACATTATTCTAAAACCTTTTAACACTTTATCTTGGTAGAGTTTCCATGTTCATACAGACAGAGCATATATTCTTTGAACGGCTTCTGTTGGAACATTGTAAGGAAATGCCATGATCTATTAAACCAGTCCTTTATTGATGATCACTTAGGTAATTTCCAACCCTTTGCTAATATAAACAATGCTGCAAGAATATCTTTGTGGCTATATATATCTTGGTGCACATGGTGGAGTGCATCAGAGGTGGAGTAGCAGGGTTGAAGAGTATATGTGTTATACATTTTTTATGTAAGTGTTCAACTTGCCCTGCGCTGAGGTTGCATCATTTTGAGTCCCGGCAATAAGACAAGTGAGTGGCTTCCTCACATTCTCTCCAAGAGGGCTTCATTCAAGGTTTGATATTTGTCAATTTGGAATGTGAGAAATGTAGTTTATTGGCTTTCTCTTAAATAATTTTTTTGTGTGTGTGTGAGGAAGATTAACCCTGAGCGAACACCTGCTGCCAATCCTCCTCTTTTTCCTGAGGAAGATTGGCCCTGGGCTGACATTGTGCCCATCGTCCTTTATTTTATATGTGGGACACCTGCCACAGCGTGGCTTGATGAGCGGTGCATAGGTCCGTGCCCAGGGTCTGAACCGGTGAACCCCAGGCTGCCAGAAGCAGAGCGCAAGAACTTAACCACTACGCCAGCGGGCCAGCCCCTCTTAAATATCTTTTTAAGTGTTTTAAATCTATTTGGTGTGTGTGTGTGTGTGTGTGTGTGTGTGTGTGTGTGTGCGCGCGCGCGCGCGCGTGCTGTCTATTCAGTTCCTTTATGCATTTTCCTATTGTTTTTGGCATTCTGCTAATTGATTTATAGCATTTGTATATATTAGAGAATTAATCCTTTGTTACATGTGTTACAAATGGTTTCCTCAGTGTGTTGTCATTGTCTTTTGATTTTGTTGCATGTGTGTGTGTGTTTATTATACACAATTTTTTATTTTTATGCATTTGAGTTTATCAATTTTACTCTTTATGGTTTCTGGGAATTTCCCCCCTATATTTAGGTTTTTCCTTTTTTAAGATTATAAAATAATTCTTCTGTATTTTTTTCTAGTGATTTCCACCAACTAGAATTTACTCTGGTCTGATGAGTAGATTTAATAATCCAGCTGAATTTGTTTCTAAATGGCTACCTAGTTGTCTCAACACCATTTCCTGAATTATGTGTTTTTCAATCACTGATATGAAATGACATCTTTGTCACATTATACATTCTCATATGTTTTGGAGTTTATTTCTGGATTTTATTTTTTTAATCAGTACCATGGTATTTTAGTTACTCTAGCTTTATGTTATACCAGCTGGTAGGACCAGTCTGTCTTTCTTACTTTTCTTTTTCAGAATTTTTCTAGATATTCTTGTTACTAGATATTTTCATATATAATTTAAAATTAGTTTGTTTAGTGAAAAAAAGTTCTGTCAGTATTTTCATTGAAATCAAATTTCTTAGGTTTATTTCTAGTTATTTTCTTCTTTAGGTTGCTGTAAATAGGATCTTTCCTTCCACTACATTTTCCCACTGATCATTGTTCCTATATTTAAGGCTATTGATTTTTTAGTACTAATTTTGTTTATAGTTGCCTTTTGAATTTTCTTATTCATTTTAATATTTTTTCCTATTAGTTCTCTTATTTTTTTCCCCTAGGTGGATGATCATATCATTTACAAATACTGAAAACTTAACGTCTTGGCAAGTGTTGAACTAGTTAGTTTCTTGTCTTCTCAAATTGTGCTGGCCTGTATCTCCAGACCAGTGTTAAAAGGTAGTAGTGAATATGAAAGTCCTTGTCTTGTTGCTAGCTTTACTAGGAATGTTTTTCATGTTTTTCCATTAACCATGACCCCAGCTTTTGGAATAGGATGTATATTTTTTGTTTCAAGGAACTTCACCAATATGGCCTGCCTCCATGCCGTTGCACGTGGTGGGAAGCCTGTGCTTAACCTTCACGGCCCTATTCAAATGCCATCTTCTGTGTGGAGTCTCCCTTAAGACTCAGGCCAACAGTCATCCTCTCCTCTGTTTTCCCACAACGCCCAACTCATACTTTCATTATATATAACACATAATACACTGTTTTGTAATCATCTGCTGGTCTTTCTTTAGGCTATGAGCTCCTTTAGAGCAGAAACTCTGTTCAGAGCTTGGTAAGGAGTGGACCAGCCAAGCAGCTTCCAGGAGCACTGATCTAATAAAGGAAACTTAGGCATCAGTGGACTTGATCTCTATCTACACTCTCTTTTTGGCCCCATGGCTTTAAAGACTGTCTACAAGCAAGTGACCCCAAATTGTTGTCTCTTGCCCTGACCTGTCCACTGAGCAAGTACATCCAACTGCCAGCTTGATGTGTACAAATTCAGGCCACACCACCACGTGTATTGTGTCTAAAACAGGGCTCTTGATTCCTTGTGCCTCCAGATCTGTTGCTGACGTCACCCCATCCCCGTCGTCCCCATCTCAGCCGGTGGTACTGGAGTTGCCCTTGACTCCTCTCTCCCAAATCTTATGCCAGACCATCAGCATGTCTGGTAGGCTCCGCCTCCAAAATATGCTGATTCCAACTACTTCTCACCACCCCTGCTGCACAATCATGATCATAGCCCCAGCAACCCTTCTTTGCTTAGACTCCTGCAATGTGCCCCAAGTGTTCATCCCATTTCTGCTTTTTCCCACAATAATCCATTCTCCACACAGTAACTGGCATGATCTCCTAAAAGGGTAAATCAGATCATGTCACTCCCTTGATTAAACTCGTCAATGTTTTCCTATCACATTTAGAATAAAACCTAATCTCCTTATCATGGCTTATGAAATCTGGGTCCCTTCCCTGCCTTTCATGTCCCTATCACTTACCCCTGGCTTACTCTGCTGCAGCCCCACTGGCCTCTGTCTGTCCCTCCATGCCACAGGCTCATCTGGGTCTTTCCTTTTGCTGTTGCCTCTGCCTGGACCGCTTTCCCCCAAATCTTTGCATGGGCAGCTCCTTCTCACCAATCGGATCTCAGCTCAATTACAAATAAAAATCTCAGTCAGCTCCCCATTCCACAGGCACAAGGCAGCATACTGAGCTCTTGAATGCCCAGCGCTCTTACTCTTTGTCACATCCCCCTATTTTATATCCCTCATTGAACCTATCACTATCTGAAATTAATCTGTAGATTTTTTTAATTGTTTATTATTTTGCCCCACACCTTACTAAAATGCAAACTCTGTATGAGCAGGGTGTTTATCAGGCTTGCTCTTTGGAGTAGTCTCGGTACTTGGGACAGCCCTGGCACATAGTAAGTATTTGTTGAATGAATGAAATAAAAAATACGTGTAGTGCAAGTTAACTCAGGTGTATGATTCCTCACATGAATGACAAAGTGGGAATGAGTCCCTCTCCTGCTATAGTAGACAGCACTCTGGAATGGAAACACAAAGGGTCACTTTCCAGGGTCCATCTAACCTTGCGGAGAGTTTTTGTGACAAGCACATGCAATTTTCACAGTGACCCAATGGCCACACTACTCTGAGACCACCCAGGGGATAGTGGCCTGAAGGTGGCAGGCAGTCAGCCACAAATCTGAAACCACACAATGCTGGTAGGATGCTGTTTATTGGCAATGAATGAATTATTTTATCGCATGAATTCAAAATGCTTCAATATGTCCCTCTGCCTAAGAAGTTGTCCAATTTGAAAACAAATCACAATTTAAAACTGGGAAGAAAACAAAAACTCTAGGAAATGGCAAATTTTTTTTAACATTTTATGTTAGCCAACGAAGGTAAAGTAAGTGAATTTACTTCTGTGTATAATAATTATTAAATCATTTCTCCCCATCCCCACTAAATAAATATCAAACAAATAGTTAAAGAATATTCATTTATGGTGGCACCAGATAATTAGGTGGCTTGGGATCCCCCATATACTGGCCTGCCCTGAGCTGGTCTCAGCCATCTTTGTTTTCCCCACTTTATCACCCAGAGCTCTTGATAAAGGCTGATGCTCAGTAAAGGTTTGTGAAATGAAAGAGGCAGGTGAGAGTCTTGATTTGTTTCCTTGGCATCCAAAGAACTGGGATATTTGTGCTCTCAGCACAGAATTCTCTAAAGGGAGTCATCCAATGTGGAAGGTGCGCTCTGTTCCTTATGGCCCCTCGAAGAGTTTACAGCAGGAAGAATCAGATACACAGAGCCCTGCCTTGTGTTTATATTACCCCAGACCAGCAGAACAATGTGGCCAGACTCCATTACAGCCTTTTTTCCAAAGCTTGAAATCTTCAAAACATCTCTCTGGGTGTACTGGAAATCTCAGTGTAGATTCATTTACCGTAATCAGATTCAGCCAGCCTCCGTAACTCTGGTATGTGTGATGTAATTAGCAAAGCAACTAGTTGAATGCATTTATGCAGCCTTTAAGGCGTTCTTCAAAACAAACGGCCCCACTGGGGAGGAGGTGAGATGCTGACACACTGTACAGAGACTGTATAACGATAAACATTGTCTAGGTTGATTGTCAAAGGAAGGCATGTTCTAATTAAGACTGAAATGGCTCCCCTTTCTCCAGCAGAGATGTTCCCAGTGCATTTTTCCTCTGGAACTGAACCTTTCAGGCTTGGGCTCCATCCAAAGTGGAATTTAACTTTCTCTATGTCTTAACATTTTGGAGGGAGGGGAGGGTGGGACTGCAGAGTTTTTCCTTCCAATGTGAGAGGGTTTTTTAATTCTTTTTAGAATTGAGCCAATAGAGTTGACAAAATTAAAGACTCTTAAGGATTAAGTCACCCCAAACTAGAAACACCTGGCTGAGTGTTTGGAGGCATGAGGGTGGTTGATGATAGTGGTGACTTACCAAGTGTGGCAGTAAATCTTCCACAGAGTAAAGCTGTTGCCAAGAAATGGCTGCTCAGGGAAAGACTGCATGTGGGAGGATGAGTAATCCTTCCCCATCAGAGATGTCCACATCCTAACTTCCAGCAACTGAGAATATGTCAGGTTACGTGGCAAAGGAGAATTAAGGTCCTACCTGATGTTAAATTCGGGAGATTATCCTAGATTATGCTTTGGACAAAATGAAGATAGCAAGGAGAAGATAAACCAAAGTTAGCAATGGCAATAGTGGGAGGGGGCACACAAGAGGCTGGAATGGTGGGCAGAGAGATGTGCTTGAAGGGAAGTTTGGGAAGGAAACAGGTATGCTGCCCATGGCAATGGCTGGTCCGTTGGAAAGGCCACTGGTCGGGGGCCAGAAGGTCTGCTTTCAAGTCCTGGTTCTACTACTTCAGGCTGGAAGCTTTCTGAGCATTAAAACTCTCATTTGCCTAATAGGGATAGTGAAATTTACTCTGCCTCCCAGGGTTGTTAGGATCAAGTTATTTGTTTATTTGTAAACTGTGATTTTGGATACATAGCACAAGGCCATGCCACAGATGAGGTTTAAGCCTCTGAAGCAAGCTACTTGTTTCCCCCTTTGCCCAAAACTTCCTTGAATTCCGGTTAACAACCTTGGATCTACCAGGTCTAGCTCACAGCTAACTCCCCAAGTTTGGTGAAAAGTCCAAATCTGATCTTGCTGGCTGCTTTGGGCATGTTTCCCATAGTATTTGGCACCCTTGGCTTATCTGTGACATCAGCAGAAAATCCATCCTACCCACTCCCCAGGCAGAGCACACGGGACTATACCTAGGAGAGTCCCACTTCCCTCTCTAAGGCACTTGAGGTTGGGTCTGCAGTGCCTCTTTCCCTGGTAGAAACTCAGGCAGGTAAACCCCTGTGAAGCTGGCACTGGCACAAGGAGCACTCTTGGTCTCCAAGCCCCTCTGCCATCTGTCTTGTGGTGAGTATGAATGGCTTTCTGAGTAGAGCCAATGGGTGGAGATGGATGATTGTAGAGCTGAAGGATGAGGTCTCAGAGAGATAATGATGGTGATAGAAATGAAGCCACCTAACTCTGCAGCCTCATCTTGTAACACCGATACTCCAGCCAGCCTGACCTTTCTTTCTCTTCCTCTTCTGTACCAAGCTTGTCCCAGATCAGGGCTTTTGCCCCTCTGCCTGGTGTACCCTCTGTCCGGAATGCTCTGCCTCCAGATCTCCATGTGGCTGTCCCTTTCCTCAATTTGGGTCTTGACTTGAATGTCATTTCCTCAGACACACCAGGCCTGACCACCCTACTAATGGTCCCTACTCTCATGAGATTCATTTTCTTCAGGGTCCTCATCACTACTGAAAATCTGAATTCTTTGTCTCTTCCCTCTCGGGCCTTGAATCTAAGCCCCATGAGAGCAAGAGCCCTGTCTGACTTGTTCAGTGCTGTAGCTCCAGAGCCTGGACACTGTAGGTGCTCAATGCATATTTGCTGAATGAACGCCTTCACTGGGGACTCACCATGTGCCGGGCACTGTGTGAAGTGCCCTGCAGGCATTCTCACGGACTACTCCCGACAGCTCTGGGAGGTAGACTTTGTTCTTGTTTTACAGATGAGCCAACAGAGGCCCTGAGAGACTGAGTGACCTACTCCAGATCGCCCAGCTGGTAAGTAGGGGAGCCTGGATGAGAACTGGTGCTCCTAACAGTTGCAACATTCAGAGTGGTGGCTCCCAGCTCTGAATGTGAGGACCACACAGCTGAAGGATCCATGGCCTGGAGCCCAGGGGGCCCTCCTAACCACAGTCTTTTCAATAGTGCTTCTGGAAATTTAATGTGCGTTCAGATCACCTAGAGACTTTGTTAACCTGGAGCTTCAGGGTCACTTGATCCGGTAGGGGGTGTGTGTGGGGTGTGGGGGAGGTGGGGGTGGAGTGCTGAGCTTCTGCATCTCTAACAAGCTCCGGGGGGTGCCCTGGCTGCTCTTTAAGAGCCAGGGTTTAGAGAGTCCTCTGATTTGAGAACTGAATCAGCTATTTGCAAAACAAAGGCAGGAAAGAAGGGACCTGGTAAATCTTGTGGTCAATCAATTACTGCAGCTGAGCAAAGAGAGCCGCGCAGTGCCTCCTTCCCGGGGAGGAGCGGATGTTATCCCAGCACCCTCTGAGCCCGGCCAGAGACTGAGTCCCGGAAACTTGGGTCCTGCCTGTGTCTCTGAACCTCGGTTTGGTTTCCAGTTGTGTAGCACTTGGCTCAAGACCAACGAAGGGCTGAGCCAACTATGGAAAGTCGTCTCTTCAGCAATGAGTGTTTCCTGCCCTCCCCTTATCCCCTGGTTCAGGTTGCATTCCTGGACCTCAAGTGCAATTGTCCAGCTCTAAACTCCAAATAAGAGGCTTGCCTGGGGCTTAGGAGTTTCTAAGAGTGCCTACTATTTGCTGGAATTTTCCCCACTTAGAAAACAAGTCTAAAATATCTGCTCTGCTTATATGAGAGGGTTGTTCTTAGAGTGCTTTGAAAAGTAGAAAGCAGCATGTCCCAAATGTGGGTGAAATTGATTTTAGATAGGACAAAGACCCAGAGAACATTGATCAGAGGGTGAGAGTTATTTCCTCTTCAAGTTTGTTTCAACCTTCCAATTAATTTAGAAGAAAATCTCACTCCAGCGCTAGTATGTCTCGAGCACTTCTGTGACATTTCCTAGTCTCTCTCTCTTCTTTCTTTTAAGCAGAGAGTGGCAGCAAGCAACTATATCTAGCTAGAATGGAATAATAATATTTGATTTTCTTGTACTTTTTTTGTGGTTACTTTCTATCTGTGGCAAAACAAACAGGTTTTCCATTTAACACAGTTATGTAAACCTTCCCTTTAAAGATAAATTTAAATAAAACACATAAGTTGATTTGAAAAAAATAGTAAGTGAATGCAGATATGGTAGAAATTATGAAGGTGATGTTCAAGTGAGTCCATCTCAGGAAACAACATATAAAGGAATGTAAGGAGGCGTGGCTATCTTATTTATGGGAGGAGAACAAAAAGGCCCCCGACACAGCCATCTGGCCACGCCCTGCCCCATCTGTGGATGCTCCACTGGATCTGGGCTGGTAACCCCGCCAGAGGGTCCTCAGGCAGGACATGGAGAGGAATCTTGATCCCAGCCAAGAATGTGCAGCTAAATCCTAGCCATGAGTTAGCAGATGTCTTCAGGTCTTTATCTGTGAAGGCTTTTGGGGAAAAATAAACATTACGGCTATGTAAAGACTCATCATCTTGCATTTGTAGAGACAAATCAGTTGCTGTGCTTTGGGCCTTGAATTTTTTTGTTTGCTATGGTTAAAAAAGCTATAGTGATTATAGATACTGTCAATTTTGTAATTCCCTGAGTCACATTGAACAGGCCAAAGAAGTTAAAGAATCTTTCTGAATTTCAAGGCAACATGGGGCAGCAGAAACAATACCAGATTCCAGCATCACAGATTTGAATCAGAATCCTGGCTCAGCCACTGTTATGAGCTGAAATATATACCCCCTGCAATTCATCTGTTGAAGTTCTAACTCCAATACCTCAGAATGTGACTGTGCTTGGAGATGGAGTCTTTAAGGAGATAATTAACTTAAAATGAGGTTATTAAAGTGGGCCCTGATCCAATATGACTGGTGTCCTTATAAAAAGAGGAGATTAGGTCACAGAGACACACAGAGGGAAGACCATGTGAAGACACAGGGAGAAGATGGCCATCTACAAGCCAAGGAGAGAGGCCTCAGAGGAAACCAACCCTGCCAGCATCTTGACCTCAGACTTTTAGCCTCCAGGACTGTGCGAAAATAAATTTCTGTTGTCTAAGCCACCTGGTCTGTGGTACTTTGTTACGGCAGCTCTAGCAAACTAATTAATCCATTTACTGTTGGGTGGCCTGGGATGGTTTGTTCAATGTCCTTGAACCTCAGTGTCCTCATCTATAGAATGGGTTAATAGTTTCTCCCTCACAGAGTTATAGGCTTAAATATGCTGATGCCTGTAAAACACTTAGCACAGTGACTGTTACACTGCAGATACTAAGTAATTGATAGCTATTTTATTTTTATTTACTTTTTCCGGTCAATCTCCTTGCCCCTCCCATTTCAAAAAGGATTTAAGGCAAAAAGTGATAGCAATTATTGCAACTTCTTGGCCTAAATCTTGTTAAGATGTTAGTTGCTATTATCATATAGCCCTTAACAGAGATAGGTTGTCACCTACACAGACTTTATTGTAACTATTAAAATGATGTCACCATGTTTGGTAGAGTTCACTTTCTTTAAAAAGCACATCTCTAAATGGTGTTTTCCATAGCTCCCCAGGGAGGGTATATAAAGTGGGGAGTCATTTAAGGTGTTTAAATAGGGGCATGGCATCAGGGTAAGGCTCATTGTGGGTTGGTGGATGCTGGATCTGGCAGCAAGGATGCTGGTCTATTACGGCAATGAGCCAGATGAGCTGTAAGGAGCTGGTATGTAGCCCAGTGACTCTAGAATCACTCCTGGGCACACATCCTTTCTCTGCTACTTAGTATCTCTGAGACTCTGGCAAGTTGTTTTTTTCTCTCTCTAGCTTGGTTTCCTCCTCTGTAAAATAGAAGGATGAAAATAGTGCAGGGCATTTTATATAAGGATTGTGTTCCTGAAAACCTAGTATAATTCAAAGCATACATAATTAAAAAAGAGTAATTTATCTATAAGAATAAATATATAGTGGGCTTTATATTTATTTGATGGGTCAAGTAGGCTTTTCATTATTTTCACACTTTTAATTTTGTCCCTTTCTGAATGATTTAAACTTTCTAAATTTACACGTGTTTTATGTAAAATATCAATGAGGAGTATTCGGCTGGTGAGAGTCTTAAAAAAAATTCTTGTCTATATCTCTGTATTTTTTAAAATTTTAAAACAAGTTTTTAATGTATTTAGTATTATGGACTTTTTCTAAATATCTTCTTTTCCCTTCAAAAAGGAACACTCAGGCCAGACGGGCAGTTTCCCTCTGTGCTTTATAAGCCTTTCCAGAATGCACTCCCAGGGCTGGGGGATGGGGCTTGGGAGTTTGAGGGATGGTATCCAGCAGTGAAAGAGTTAACCTGCCTGTCCCTTAAGTGGAGAGACCCAGCTTGAAGCAATCCCCTGAGAGCAGGAACAAATCCAAGCCAGGACTTCAGAGTGGAAACTGAAGTTAGCCTCTTTAATCAGACATTTCAGAGTCACTCAGCATAAAACCCAAGACTAACGAATTTATACCTGGAACTGTTTTACAGCCATGTCACGAAGTGTAGCTGAGATTCTCAGTGGACTTGGGGACATCGTATGTGGTCATTGTCAAAAAGTTACGGATGATAAGGCTGAAGGTACTTCTCAAATCTTGCCCCATCCAACCCCCCCCAAACGTAGGATGCCCAGCACACACTGAGCTGAGAGCTCACCTCCCTGTCTCCTCATCGTCTTCAGGTAGGATGCAAAGACCAGGAACATTTCAGGTTATGCCATGAGGCTCCCCCGACCTGAGAAAAGCATTGCCTGTGTCGCTAATAAGGAAAACCTGGATTCTTCTGATAGCAAAGCTCAATTAAATTTCAAGATATGGCTACAGTCAGGTAGAGGAAAGACTTAAACCCTTGTAGGAGGGACTAATTGGACAGCTAAGTGTTGGAAGATCTCCAAGGCTCTGGTGCAAACGTCCTTTGGCTTGATTGTTTTAGCAAACCTCCAGCTATTTGAACTACCCCTGGCTCTGTGGGCTGGGGGCTACCATCTTTTGTGGCCTCCACACCATGCTGTCAGAACGTGGGAACTAGATTACTTCATTCTGCTCCTGGGAAAGGGAACAGACTTGTAGGATTTTAAATGAATGCATTAAATTTGTTGATTATCAAAGGGAAAAGTAGAGAAAAATAAACAAACTCTTACAAGATCTTGGCTGCCGTACAGGGGCCAAAGTTTAAATCTCTGCTCTCAACCATGTTAGATTTTGCAAAAGACCCTCAGTGTTCCCTCCCAATTCACTCAGGTGGGAGGAGGGGTGCAGCATTTTTTTAGCGGGCCTCTGAGGCCCATTACTCCCAGGACTCTTTTTTCATGTAAATGGCAGGGCAAGAAGAGAAGTGGTAACTATGCTCCCATGTTGCATGGGAAGGGGCAGCAGCCTCATGATGGTTTGATGCTTAAAAAAATGCAGCTATATCCATATATCTCAGTAAAAATGAAAAAAAAATGTGGTGAGATAGATATTCTCAAGTATAGGTAGGGAAATAGAGTGGTACAGCCTTTTGGGAGATAAGTTTAGCAAAATATACCAATGCTTTAAAAATATTCATAGACTTTGATTCATTCATTCCCTTTTTGGGAATCTGTCTGAAGGAAAAAATTCAAAAAGTGGACTAAGACTGATGTATCAAGATGCATCATTGCATTGTTTACAATAGCAAAAAACTCAAAGAACCTCAATATTTATCATATGGGAAATAATCGGTTGTATTCATGTTGGTCTGGGCCCACAGTGGTATCCTCCTCAGTGACTAAAAATAAATGACATAGAGGGAAATGCTCAGGGTGTAGTAATGGGAGAAAAGAGGCAGGAAATAAAAGTGTAAATGTGTGGTAACAGTTTTGTGAAACCACACGCGTAGAAGGAGTGAGATGCATCAGAGTCACCTCTAGGTGGTAGAGTTATGATCAATTCTTTATTTTCTTTTTCATATTTTCCTGTATGTTCCAAAGTTTTCAAAACTGATCCTACCCTGTTTTTATAACCAGAAAAAAAAATTACTTCCCTAACAACAACAAAATGCAAGCCAACATTGGCCAGTCTTGTGCCCATGAGACAAAGGTGGGCTTAGTGGGTGATTGCTTCTGGAAAGGCAAGACTTTAAACCAAGGCTCTCTTACTTGCCCAAGACTGAGAAGCCTAGAAGATGCTGGAGGGAGACAGAGCCGAGGGCCTTTGTGTTTGGTCTTTGTTTGCTTGGGGAGCAATGTGCTTTGTGGCCTCTTCAGAAGGACATGAGGTAAAGGAAGTGCTCATCCAGTTTTTAATCCCCTGGGCTAATTACCAGACCTTTCTTGTGGTTTTACTGGGACTCTTTTTACTAAGTGGGAGGATTTACACTGTTTGTGTTTGTATGTTGTACTTGGATTATGCCTTAATGTGTCACGATGATGACAAAGGGGCTCGCGGCAGCGGGCAGACAAGCTTCCCTGCTCCTAATAGAAAGCACATTCCAGCACTTTATTTTATCTGTAACACATAGAGCTGCTTAGAACAAAGTGTTGCCCCTAAGACATAGTCCCCAAGAGTCTTTAATAAGGACCAGACCCCTGTGAAGGTATTAATTAAATATTTTAAGCAGAATGGCTTTGGTTGGCTGGGGCATTTTTTATGAGGAGAGGGGCTATGTTTAAAACCAGGGCTGTTTCTGTAACAGGAACCTGTTTTGAAGGAAATGTTCTTGGGTGGGACTCTACGAGTACCAGGCTATCAAATCTCTGGGCCAACTTGATGTCAAAAACAGACATTTTTGAATGTTTCAACAATATTTGAGTTAGGTCCTTGCTGTGGAATTTGGACACAGTTCTAGGGTGGTTTTAACACAGAGGAAAATAGTGCGAGTCTATGAGTACACCAGGCACTGTTAGAAATATCTCACAATAGTCTTGTGAGAGAGGCTTTGAAAAGACCATTTTACAGAAAAAGAAACTAAGTGACTATTTTCCAAGGTCACAAAGTTTAATGCAGGAGCTAAGACCAAAACTTGATTTAAAGTCTATCTATCCATCCATTATCTATCTATCTATCTATCTATCTATCTAGCTATCTATCTATCTATCTATCAATCTATCATCTATCTATCATCTATCTATCTATCTATCATCTATCTATCTATCTATCAATCATCTATCTATCTACAAATCTATCATCTATCTCTCTCTATCTATCATCTATCTATCTATCTATCTATCTATCTATCTATCTATCTATCTATCTATCTATTCACCTATTCATCATTTATCTAATTTCAGAATACTGTACTCTTTCTCAGAAAGTACTAGAAACAAAGATGAGCTTACAGAGCTGATCCTGTCCAACTGATAGGCATTTTTCTAAATTCAAAGTAGTCAGAGTTATTGAACACGAGGTTTACTATAGAAGCACAGCGTCAGCTGACTTTTCTGAAAGGCAACATGGTGTGGTGAAGAGAAATGTGCTTGGAGTAAGAGGTCTAGGTTTGGATCCTGGCTCTGCCACTTACTGATTTCTGTAACTCGGAGCAAGTCCCTCCCTGACAAGTTTCCTTGTCTTCAAAATTAGAATTGCACTTAGCATGGGGATACTCGGTGAAGGTGAGTTAAAGCTGAATTTGGTCCTAGTAGGGGTGGTGAGGAGTAGAGAGAGGGCTGTCCTCCAATCCCCTGTGGACCATTTGAGTCTTCAGGAATCAGGGGTTCAGTGAGTTCACAACGGCATCCCCTTCCTGGTCAGCGATAGGCAAAGTGACAAACTCAAGTGGAGACATGTCCAAATCAAGTATTGGACACCCGTGAAGGGCGTGATCATTTTCCAATGAGCATGAGGAGCATCACTGGACATGGCTGATGCTGGTGTGGCTTCTTCCAGCATTCGATTCATGCCAGAGCCCATCAATCCACTTCCTGGCATGGCCGGCTGCTCATGGGACCACCTTCAGTGTATACCCAACCTGCTCAAGAACTCCATCCTTCCATGTGCCCTAGCTACTTTTCCATATGTCTCATGTTGCCTTATACTTGAAGACTTTGAATCTTCCCTAAATAAAATACGTGTTCCTGTCTGTGAAGGTCCTTTGTGACCTGGGACCAAGAGCTGCTCATATGGAAGGGCTAATTTTTATTATCCTTTGGTGAGCCTGCTTTGCCTGCTCCTGCTCACTCTCCTATGGGTTTTCAGAAACTTCCAAGCTTTCCCATGCAGGCATTCTTGCCTCTTTAGCTCAAGATCCTCCCCCGTCCCTGTCTTTCTCCACTTTCCTCAGGGAGCAACTTATGGGGCTGTTATGTATGTACCTCAACCTCCAAACCATCTTCCAGATACTGCTTGGCTGCACGTCCTCTCTGACCATTCCACCCCCGGGAGGGGTCTGTGCGTGAGCTATTAAAGACTTGAAGTCATATGGGCCTGGGTCTGCCCCAACTAGCTGAGTGGCCTCTGGCAAGGAGAAGTGCAAAGGAAATGAGGGAGGCAGGGGATGGCTCACCTTCTCCTCATCCTCTCATGCCTGCTAACCTCTCTGTGCCTCAGATCTTTGTCTCTAAAGGGAAGATCGTAATTGTATCTTCCACAGTGCTCTTTGGAAGGATTAAATGACTTAATCCATACCAAGCACTTAGCACAGTGTCTAGCCCACAAGCTGCGGCTACTGTTAACGACTGCTAATAAAAATAATTGGCAACATAACGATTTGAGATGGAACACTGTATATGAGAAAGAATATTTCTAGTTTTGAAGCTGCGCTCTCCCACTCGCTTGAGTTTTTGTGCGAATCAGCCTTCCTGATCCTGTTTCCTCATCCTTGTAACGGACGTAATCCTCACTTGCTCAGAGGTCTGTGGGGATGTAAGGTCTCTAGGACTACAGCTGGCACAAACTGTGCATCCTGGGTATTAGTCACCTAGCTTTGTGGCTGTCTTGCCTGCTGTTGCCGAATGTTCCAGAGTGTTGGGGGCTGCTGCTGCTCTGTGGACCTTGCTTCCCCCAGCACTTGGAGCGGAAGGTATGCAGGGCAAGCAGATGGGGCTTAAAGTCGGGGAAGATTGTGTACTTGAACTGACAGTGATTCACAACACATCTGCACAGATTGCTAAGAGTCCAGGCATTTGCCAAAGGGAGGGAGAGGGTGGGTGGGGGAGGGGCGTGGGGCTGTGAGCAAAGGATGTTCCATCCCTGGGAGTATAAACACAGCACAGTCTGTGACCTAAAAAGGCTTGGTTGGGAGGGCCATTGAAGTCTGTTGTCCATTGTTTGGACTATGCTCAGCCTCCCCAAGGAAGTGCTCGGAGAATTACCTGTGTTGTGTCTGAGAGCTGTCACAGGCCAGAGCCAGCAGTGCTGGACTCTGAATGGGACTCCTGGTGGCTGCCAGGGTGGGGCTGCGACTGCTCTTTCTTGGGTAAGTGGCCCTACTTGCTGCAGAGGGAAATGTGCCCGAGAGGTGCCAGCTACTTGTAACAAGGCCCAGTGAGAGAATTTGCCAAATCCCTGGGTCTGTCCCAGACCTGCCCCTGTCGCTTAGGTAGGCAGGCCCACCCACCCAACCAGTGACTAATCAGAATGAGCCCTGAGATCCTTGCCCCATTCACAGTCCACATGCCAAACCCTTCCCCAGGCCCAGCTTATAGTACCCCTCCCCACAAAGTTTCAGACCTCTTGGCCTTCAAAATGCAGCTTGGTAGCCTGTTTATAGGCTCCCTCAGCCCCTTAATTCAACTTTGGTCTCCATGTCTGGTTTCTCTCCTTGATCAGGATTAATGTGTAAAACTGTGGTGATGCTGATATGGTCTCTTGGAGCCCAGCCTGGACCTTGAGGCTCATTCTGGAAACTTCTACCAACGTTGTTTTTGGAATGAGACGGACCTGGTTTGAATCCTTGCTCTGCCATTTACTGAGCCAATTGCTTGTCAAACTTCAGCTTCCTCACTGGTAACATGTAGAAAATTATCCCTCTTCTCAGAGTTGAGGTAAGGCTTAAATGACATAATCCAAATACATGAATTAAATAAAAGAATGATGTGAAACATAAATGCAGTGCCTAGCACACAGTGAGCACTCAGAGGGTAACTATATTTTTATCGTCCTGATTATTAAAGATAAAATGCCTTTGTTTCCTCAATGTGACTTTCCTGTGCTATTTCACATTCTCAGCTGAACTTGAGTGAGGTCAGGCTGTGGGCTGAGTGTGGTTGTGGTGAGGCTTGTATTATTGCTGATGCCCACATGCCTTTTCATTAATGTACACTCATAACACACTATATTTATTTTTGCATATGTATGTGATGTATATATGTATACACACATGCACAGATATGTCTTTGTGTGTTTAATCTTATTATTTATTTATATTCAATCTAAAATTAGTGTATTTAATAAATGACAACTGGAATTTTGCAGGTACTGAACAGAGGGGTACAAATGGGATCTGAGGCTTGGGGGAAGGAAGAGCTCAGGTTTGAAGGGATGTGAGCTGACACTGTACCCGGTGTCCCGTGGTCATGTATGATGTGCTTCTGTCACCAACATGCACTCCTTGATGTGGAGGATGAAGTCTTATTTTTCTTGCCTGCTTCGTGCCTGAAACCTAATATTTGTCCAGCAAGCGTTTATTGAATTAAACTGCAGCTCCTGTCTAATGACCACCTTCTGTTTCAATTAATACATGGTTTTTTCTTTAAGAAAATCAATGAATGATTTCTGATGTCTTTAATGGAACTCAAGGGGCTATACTCAGGTTTTTCTCTTAATACAGAATTGTTTTCAGCATTTATCTTAAGATAATATTGGTTCATCAGACCTAAAAAACTGGGGCTTTGAGGGAAAAGTTTAAAATATATTCAGAGACAAGTAAGAACCCAAGTTTTTCCCAGAATGCAGAGCAGCAGCTCTGCCCAGGCTGGACAGCTGAGTGGAGCAAGTCCAAATGCTTTGCTTCATAGGGGGATGTGAAGCCACAATCAGTCCTTTAGAAATAATTTCTTCCAATAAGACTGGTGTCCTTGTAAGAAGATGGCCATGTGAAGACAGAGAGACACAAAGGGAGAAGGCCGTGTGATAACCAAGGTGGAGATTGGTGTTATGCATCTACAAGTCAAGGAATGCCAAAGATTGCCAGCAAACCACCAGGACCTAGGAAGAGGCTTCAATTTCTTTGAATGCACTTGATGTTCTGCTTTTATATTTCTCTTCTGGTTCTTCTCTTATGCTCCCCATATTTCCCACATTCATACACTAGCCTTGCTCCTACTTGGTCTGGTTGCAAGGGTGTTCACTGCACAAGGACCCCTGGCCAAGGCGGCAAGTAGGGCTGAAATCCAGCCTCTGCTATGCTTTCCAGGCTGTGTACTCTGATGCAGGGCCACAGCCTCATAGGGGGCTGCTTTTCAAAAATTCTCATGAAGATGCTATACGGGCCAGTGCTGACCAGCCAGTTCTTTTCCTGAAATCAGCTGTCTTCTGCCTTCTCTGTGCCCTCTGGCCTCAAGGTCTCGAATGGCCTCTGTGGACTCAATCCCTTGCCCAGCAGAGCCGCATCTCTGTTTCTGCCTCTGCCTCTCCCCAGAGTCCCCCAGCAGTGCTCTCACTGCCCTTCCAGAGCTTTCAGGATGTATATCTATGGTAGCTGTTGGGCATCTCAGGGGCAGCTCTCTGTAGCATCAAAAATGATTTATCCCCGTTCTTTCCTCTCACCTCACAGCATAAGCCTGCAGGAGCTGCAGGTGGTGGCATCACGACAGCTTAGGATCCAAGAGATTCATTCCAGCAGCTACAGCGCTAAGCTTTCCCTGTGATCACACATTTTTGCATCAGCCAGAGCTCGCACATGCCTCTACAGACCCTTGGCCAGAGGCGTGTGGATATCAGTGGCTGCTTAGAGGAACTGGCCCAGGCGGCCCAAGGAGGGCCGAGGGACGGAAGGCCCAGATTACGTGCAAGATGAGATGCATTTGAAACAACTGACAAGAAACCGTATGTACGTCAGAAATCAGAACAGCTGTGGGCTCCTCAACACAGCAGATGGGTATGCGGGGAATGCTATGCAGCTTTAATCACATTTTACACGCCTGTCAGAGAATTGGGTCCGTCTTAGTATTAATTCGGGTATTAAACATTGTTTGTTTGACAGAGTTCGGCCTTACCCTGCGTGCTGCACTCGGCATGGCTAGAAGGAAAATGATTTCTGTCTCTTGTTTTCAGCAGAGAGTGGCTGGTGGCTGGGAAAGTGGCAGGGTTCACGTTGGGGTTGTACAGGGTGAAGTGGGCACTGTAAGCCATCATCCCCGGCTTAGAGGGCAGAGCTCAGCTGAGGCCAGGGCAGCAGTGCTCAAGATTGGGCATCCCAGCCCTGATTTATCACCACTGTGCGATGGCACCAGTGTATGCGTGTGGCTGTGTGTTTAAGTTCTGAATTTTTGAGTGCTTCTATGAATGCTGGATTCGTGGAAGCATAGGAAAAAGTTCCAATATTTCCATTCTGGGCCAAGCCAACACAGTTTCTGGCCAGGAAAGACAACTCTGCTGGCTGCCAGCCCTAGGAGCGGCAGCGTGATGCAACGGGAGGAGTTTGGGAGCCAATAGACTGGAGTTCAATTCGTGCTGTTACCTCGCTCGTTTGTTTATTCATTTGTCCATGAACGTCCATGGAGTGCCAACACTGTCCAAGACCCTTTCTCCGCACTTATCGTATATGAGGAAAACAGCCTTTCATGTGGTCCAGCCATGGTGGCTTGGGTGCCAACCAAACCTCTTCCTAACTAATAGAAGGACATGAACACCCACCTCGGGTCAGTGTCATGAGGATAAGTGAGGTGGTGCATGAGAAGCAGACAGCACAGTGTAGGTGCAAGGTGCTCAGTACATGATAGTCGGCAACAATAAAATTGTTTTCTCTTCCTTCCCAGGAAGAGGATGTTTCCGTTTCCTATGAGACGAGGACCCCACACATGAACACGATATGCCATCTCCCCGCCACTCTACTAGCTCTGGCCTATTGTCTGGGTCGTTTTGGCTTGCTGGTAGAATAACTTTAGTTTATTTATTTATTTACTTATTTATTTATTTGTTTGTTTGTTTTTTTCCCCCAAAGCTCCAGTAGATAGTTGTATGTCATAGTTGCACATCCTTCCAGCTGCTGTATGTGGGACGCGGCCTCAGCATGGCCGGAGAAGCGGTGCGTTGGTGCGCGCCCGGGATCCGAACCTGGGCTGCCAGCAGCGGAGCGCGCGCACCCAACCGCTAAGCCACGGGGCTGTAAATAACTTTAGGTAGCCCTTGTATTACAAGATTTAAAACTGCTAATGGAATCAAGTCTTGCCTGTTTGAATTGCAAAGGCATAATAAAAAAGCTGATTCCCAAACAATACCACTGTAGATTTTAAATCCCTAAAACTCCCCAGCGTTAAAAAGAGAAATTGAACGCCTGTAAACATACACCCGCTTGTCCTCAGGAAAAACAATCCTTTTGTTTTGATTTGATGGGACCCAAGTCAGTGGAGGGGTGTGAGGTAGGAGAGGCGAGAAGCATATCCTGCCGTACTTTCCATCTGGCCCTCAAAAGCCAGCAATGGATGACGTTATTTTATGATGTGGTTCTCTAGTTGTATCCTTAGTTTCACAGCTTTTACAGAATTTTTTGAACACTTCAAAAGAAAAATTTTATTTTCTGCTCTTAAAATCTCTTCTTTTGCCATCAAGTTAGCATCCTGCTGGGCACAGATGCTGAATCCATAGTCATTGATTTGACTGCCACCAAAAATGTGTTGTAGGCTTATTCACATGGACAGGTTTGAACCATCGCATCTCAACAGGTCTCTGTGCAGCTCTTAATGTACTTGAAAGGACATTTGAAATGATATAGATGAACAAGAGCTTCATGTGAGGATTATTGCTGATTTTCACTTGTAAAGGAATCAAATCCTGGCTATTTGCTTGCTGCTTCTAAGTATGGTCTGGTTCTAACTATGGCAGTGGTTATCAAAGTCTAGTAGCGTATGAATTGCCAGCAGAGCACTAACAAAATCAGATTTCCCTCTCAGGCCCCCACCCCAGGGTCTGATTACAGAGTCTGGGTTGGGACTCAGGAATCTGTTATTTAGTATGCACCTAGGCATTCTACAGCAGGTGATCCAGAGACCGTTCTTTGAGAAACACTGATGTCCAAGGGAGAAACACACATGACCAATAAGTAGATGCTCCAAACCACTAGTATTTAAAGAAGTATAAATTAAAATAATATGATTTTTTAACCTGTCCAATTGGCAAATATTTTTCTAAGTGATAATACCCAGCAAAGACACGGCTGGTGGCCACTCTCTCATGCTGAGGGTGATGGGAACTGTGACCTGTCTCAGGGGTGGGGGGTGGGGGTGGGCAGGATTTGGCCGTGTGAGTTAAAGAGCCTTATTAGGTTTCTAACTCTTTAACCCAAGCGAATAAATTCAAGGAATTTATCACAAAGTAATCATAAGTGTGTGCACAGTTGTAATGCTATAGACACATAGTTCACTACAGAGTTATCTGTTATACGAAAAATAGAAATATTCTAAGAGTCCAACATGAAGGGTGTTTGGTTAAAAAATTATGGTAGATTTAACTAATGAAATACTACGCAGTTGTTAGAATGATGTTATAGAAGAATATATTAAGTCGTGAGGACGTTATCATGAAGTGATATTAAGTGAAAAATAAATTCGTATTTAGAAAAATCATTTGTCTATACTGTTCTATATTTTTCAAAATTTCTATAATGAGCATGTCTTTAATTTTAATAGTTGGAAAGATACTAATTAATGTGACTTTTAAATGGGGGGGGGAATTACCTTTGGCATCTGTCAGGCCTGGATTTGCATTTCTATCACTGATGGAGTGTGATTTAGGATATTAATCTCTCTGCGTTTCAGATTCCTCAACTGTAAAATCGAGTAAATGCTAACAGCATATGGGTTTGTCATGAGAATTAAGAGATAATTAAGTAAATGCATTTGACACATAGAGTATATAAATGTAGGATGTTGTCTCCCTTTTCAAATTTTTGAAATCAGAAAAAGTACTAAACTCTGGCCACAGACCAAAAGAATTCATTTCTTTTATACAAACCATGGAATTGCAAATTGTTTCTTTTGGATACTTTCCTGGGAAAGGGTTTCTTAGGGCCTATTAGATATTATTGGAAGTGAAAACTGGAATTTGTCGTTGGCACCCTAATTGGCTAATTGGAGTCTCTGATCCTATTTGTTTTCCCTTTTGTCAGCTTTAACAGTTTTGGAATATTAAAATAATTTTCCTCCTTCTACAATTTTAATAAAAGAAAATCTTATGATTCTTGTCTAGAGAGGCAGTAAAGCTCAGACTATTAGAAATTTCCATCTCCTTAAAATCCCACAGAGTCCCAATACCGTTTACAATAGCATCAAAAATGTAACACACCTAGGAATAAACATAATGAAAAATGTGCCAGACTTCAACAAAGAAAACTACAAAATATTATTGAAAGAAATTTTAAAAACACCTAAATAAGTGGAGGGATGTACCATGTTCATGTTTTAGAAGATTTAATACTGTAAGAGAGATCAATTTTACCCAGATTAATCTATACGTATGTTTGCCAAAAGATATAAACCAGAATGATCATAACAGCACTATTTGTAATAGCCAAAAATTGACAAAACTCAAACACCCATCATCAGTAGAATGAACAGATCAGCTGTGTTATATTTCCCAGACAGAATGCTATACACTAATGATAATGAGCAATCTACCATTACATGCAATAAAATGGGTAAATGTCACCAACATTACGTGGCATAAAAGGAGACATGCATAAAAGAATACATATTGTATGATTCCATTTATATAAAGTTCAAAAACAGGCAAAGTTAATCTACATGATTAGAAGTCAGCATCATGGTTTTCCTGGGGGAGTAGTGATTGGGAAGGAGCATGAAGGAAGTTTCTAGGGTGCTGTTCGTGTTCTCTTTCTTTCTTTTTTTCTTTTTTTGGTGAGGAAGATAGGCCCTGAGCTAACGTCTATTGCCAATCCTCCTCTTTTTGCTGAGGAAGATCAGCCCTGAGCTAATATCTGTGCCCCATCTTCCTCTATTTCGTATATGGGATGCTGCCACAGCATGACTTGAGGAGCGGTGTGTAGGTCTGTGCCCGGGACCCAAACCCGTGAACCCTGGGCTGCCGAAGCAGGGCGCATGAAATTAACCACTATGCCACCAGGCCGGCCCCCACGTTCTCTTTCTTGATTTGGATGGTAGTTACATGGTTGTGTTCAGTTTGTGAAAATTCATCAAGCTCTATACTAATGATATGTGTATATTTGAATATATTTGATACTTCAATAAAAGCATAAAAAACATAGTTTCCTTAAGACAAGAAGTATAAATAAGACAAAAGCTATCATTGAAGTTATGTTTTATTAAATTTGGCCTTATTGCAATCTTTGGTGGCAAAGCCCCACTATCCATTTGAGAGAAGAAAGGAGCTGTGTTTACAGGGTTGGGGTTGCCACAGTGGAAAGGCAGAGTAAGAACATACTTCAAAAAGCTTTGTTTAGGGCCATTATAGATAGAGGAAGAGAAATGGGAAAGTAAGATTTATTGAACATGTGTTGTGTGTCAATTCCTGACAGACCATGAGCTTTGTCTTTCTGATAATTAATTCATATAACAAAACTATGAGAAGATTATTATTTATCTTCTTTTATATATTAGAAAACTGAGTCTCTGAGTAGTTAATTAACTGTAGTAGTAGTAAGTTGACTACTACTTGACTACTCTGAGTAGTCAAGACCAGACAGATGAGAGGAGGGAACTGTATTAGTTTTTTGTGGCTGCCATAACAAATTACCACAAAGTAGGTGGCTTAAAACAACAGAAATTTATTCTCTCACAGTTCCAGAGGCCAGAAGTCCAAAATCAAGGTGTTGCTGGGCTGTGCTCCCTCCAGACGCTCTAGGGAAGAAGATTCCATTCCTTGCCTCTTCTAGCTTCTGGTGGCTCCAGGTGTTCCTGGCTTTTGATTACATGACTCCAATTTCTGTCTCCGTCTTCACATGGCTGTCTCTTCTGTGTCTGTGTCTTCTCTTCTGTATCTCATAAGGACACTTGTCATTGGATTTAGGGCCCAACTGGATAATCTGGGATGGTCTCGTCTTGAGATCCTTAGTTATATCTGCAAAGACTCTTTTTTTCCAAATAAAGTTATATTCACAGCTTCTAGAGTTTAGGACATGGACATATCTTTTTGGAGGAGAGCACTATTCAACACACTATAGGGTCCCAAGTTTATAAATTAGACCAAAGGCAAAATCAAAACCATAAATCTAACATCTGACGTAGCTCCAGTACTAGAGATTTCTTCTGTTACCAGTGGTCACAGCTGATTCTTGTCCAATCATTCAGGACAACTTCTGAGGTATCCAAGATGTCTCCTTGGCTATTCCGGAGTCCAGTGAAGAGATAAAATGCCTGGGGAATTTGCTGCCCATCTGTCTTGCTGCTTGTAGAGGATGCTGTTGGTGCCCAGCCCAGACCTCCTTCAGCAGCCCAATGCACCCTGTGGTCCAGCACTAAATTGGCTGCTAACAGCTCACAGCCACCATCTTCTTCAGAGAATTGCCTTTGGTCAGATGGGAGCTGTCTCAATTTGGAGATTATATACTCCTCATCTCCCACTGAAGGGAGTGGGAAGACTGACAAGGGGTACAAAAGGTGGTCCCTTGCCTGAAGAGAAGATCAACTCTGTGGTCCGATTTGTGTCCTAGAGCTCCCTGTGGGACCACACTGAAGCCACCTGAGCCACATCCTTGCTTAACTCTGCTCTGTCCTATTCTGATTTTCTTGGTCCCTTTCTCCTGAGCACACTTCACCAATAAATCACTTTTTCAAGAATCCTTGTCTCAGACTTTACTTCTTGGGAACCCAAACTAAGACAGTGTCTCTGCCATTGACAACAGCCTACCTTTCCTGCCAGATCCTGCTGCTTAGAACTGTTGTTTGTTTGGCAGGTGCACGCATGTGAAGATTTTAAGGATGGGACCATTCAGTAAGCTGAATTCCAAAGTCTTGACCCTTAGTGGTTTTACTGACAAATTTTATAAATAGCTAGCTTGGAAGATCAACATCATTAATGTCAACGAGAGTGAGTCCCTGAGGCCCGGAGACCTGCTTATGACTAGCCACATGGACCATAGGAAGGGACACTTGTTTTTACGGTAGGGATGAAATGATCAGTTCGCTAATCCAAGAAAAGGTTTTTCTGTCCTTAAAATGTGGTCTTATCTTCCTAATTGTACTTTACACAAGACAGTAAGAATATAGAACTGCTTGGCATTTAATTCTATGAGCCAAGTGAGCCATTAGTTTGGCAGGAGGCCTGTCCAGACATCTTGGTTAAAAATGGATTAATGAGTTGCTGATGGACCCACAACATCACCAACATTAGGTCTTTTGTAGATAGCTTTAATTTTAAATAAACAATATACACAGGATTTTAAAGATATACATCACTACAGACATATCTCAATCAACATATCTGTGAAGTAAAACATTGACTATAAACTTGGCCTGCATATAGAAGCTTTAGGAGAAGGGTTTAAGGATTCATTATCTGAGCTGGGCAGTGAGTGGGGTTCTAAGAAGGAGAATGTGTGGTGCTGTCTTAGGTGTGTTCCTCTCGTTGGTGGTCTGGAGTCCAGACCAGCTGAGCAGAGGTGGAGTCTTCCAAGGCCTGAATATTTAGGAGTAGATGCCACTCCATATATACCCGTTTTCACAAAAAGCAGAACCACTGGGCTCAGGCAGAGGCGGCTCTGGGCATTTGAACAGACGGAGTTCGTGATTCTCCTTGTGAGTGCTCTGGTGTTAGGGTGACCCAGCCACTCCCTGTGACTCTCATGGTACCGTGATACTCAGGGCCTCCTTGTTTGTTTCTGTAGGTCTGCTCCCTCATCACTTGTTTGCCATAAGCCTTAACCCAACGCTATGCTTATGTTTACTTTTAGCTTCAGATCCCACTACTGAGAACCTCTTTCTGTTGGTATTTCTTAGTTCAGATTCCAGAAATGGAATCTGATTGGCCATCCTCATCTCTTTGTGCCAGGTTGCAACGTCATAGCTCCCTGGCCAGCTTTCAGATTCATTGCCTTGGATTCTATCATCTAGGGTCTGGCTGGGTGAGGGTTGAGGGAGAAAGTCAGGTTTCACAAAACACAGCTGCATAAAACCTCTTCTGCATGGATGGTGCCTGGGGCAGTAATAGTGACTGATATGTCTGATACCACCATCCAAGCTTCCACACTGTGGGCTGCTTATCCCATGGTGTGGGAGAGAAGCCTGAGAAGGGCAGAGTGTCTTCATCCCCAAGAGATATGAGAGGACTAGGAGGCTGTGGTCTACCATCGTTGGGAGAAAAAGAGAGACGAAGCCTCCTGTATCGTCATTGTGGCTTAGGGAAAATAGCCCAGGCCCAAATTGGAAGGCCTGGTTCTCACTTCAGCCCTGACAGTAAAATGCAGTGGGCCCTTCACATCACTGGGCTTCATCACAGTGTTTAACTAGACCCTCTCCAGGGTTCCCTTTACCTGCAAATTCCCACTCCACAACTGCGGTGTAGTGGTCAGGAGAGAGACCTGGGTGTGACGCCAGCTTCCTCTCTTTTCCTCTTACACCTCAAAAATTGATTCTTAACCCAGCAGACTCCGTGATCCTGTTAAGACATTAGTTGGATCAAGCTACTCTTCTGATCAAACTCTCTAAGGGCTTCTTAGTTCATTTAGGTTTAAAGCCCAAGTCCTAATGTGGCCTAGAATGCCCTGCATCATCCTGTCCCCTCATCTCTTCTCTAGTCTCACCTCCCACGTACCTCTCCTCACTCCGCTCCAACCATAGGTCCCCTTGCTGGTCTTCAAACACAGAGTGTACTCCTGCTTCAGGCTTTTTACACTGCTGTCCCCTTGGCTGGGAATATTCTTCCCCCAGATAGCCAACTGATCCCCTCCAACCACTCTATAGAAGAGCAGCCCCCCATACTCCCAATCCCCATTCGCCTGTTCTAGTTATATCCATAGTCCTTGAGGCCACAACTGGTATCTTTATTAATTTGTTCGTTGCTTTCCCCACCCACCCACCTGCACACTAGAATAAAAGCTTCAGGAGAGCAGGATCTTCTCGCATATCCTCAGTGCTCAGAACAGTGTCTAGTACACATCTGTTGATTGAATGAGTAGAGACATAAATCAGTAGGTGTTGGGGACAGTGTCATTTTTTGGCAGTCAGCCAAAAACACTCTGTTGTGTGTGGTGTTGGTTGGACACACAGCCTGCCTGCCGCTGTATAAGCCACCGAGTGTGGATCCTCTTCATCTTGCCCCCTGGCAGCCCGGGTGTGGGCATGTGACCTAGGCTCAACCAATCAGATCCCAGCCTGGGACTTTGGATAAGAGTCGAGCGGTGCAAACACTGAGAACTCGTAATCTTCATCTACAGCAGCTGCAACCTACCCAGGGCATCACTGCTGGGTTCCATGGCAGGTCTCCTGCTGCTGTTTCTCTTGGCTCCAGCTTCCCACACATTCCATGGGCCTCTGATAATCTTCTAAGAAATTTCTTTTCTGCTGAAGAGAGCCAGAGTAAATTTCTAGAGATTGTAACCAAGAACCCTGCCCGGAACAATAGGTGTCATTAATTTTGGGTTCCTTGGAGATGGCTGCCATGCTTTTTCTTTTCATTGTTTTGAGTTGCCTAATCAGTCTACTGGTTTATTTCAAAGACTGGTTTATATGTTTATATGAGAAATAGTGTTTATGAAACAGTGTGAGGTTTTATTTGATCAATTTCTCAACTTGTTTTAGAAGGGATTGTGGCCTTATTAGATCAGCTCCTTGAAAGAAGGACAGGGTCTTGTTCAGCTTTACAACCCCTGAGGTACCAGGCAGGGTCTAGAATACTACTCAGCTCACGTTTGTGGGATTGGAATCAAAACTGGGGAGCCTGAGGTAGACAGACTTGTCAGGCTGAACTTCCACATAAATGCCTCAACAGCAATTCTCTCTGGAGGATGTTAGGAATGGTCATAGGGTTCTCCTTCTTACATCTGTTAGAGGGTCTTGATATCGTCTGCCACACCATTGAGTCCATTGTAGAAAGTATCAGAAGGATATTTTTTTCTGGTCTCAGTACCCATGCTTCTCTTGAATTACTAGTTTATTTTGAGTTTTTGACCATCTGTACTTTATGAGTCATACAAGTTGTTCGTTCTCACAGGTGTGTAGTTGGCATTTTGGATGGGACAATTCTGCTGTGGAGGACCATGTTATGCATTGCAGGATATTTAGCCTTCCTGACCCCACCCACTAAATGTAAGAAGCAGCCCTCAAGTCATTGTGAAGAAATAAATGTGCCCTAATAGTCCCACCTTCCCCTCCCTCCAGATGGGTGAAAGCTGAAGCTGACTATGTTTTCCTCTTTGCTTTGGCCCATAGGAAGCTCAGAGCCAAATCTGGTAAATGCCTTTAAGAACGACAAAGGATCTCATAACAGGCAAATTTTATATCCTATCCTTACAAAAGAATATTTTAATTTTTCTTTCCTTATTCTATTTTCGGTTGAATTTCCTTATCCTTTTTTTGTTCCTTTTTACAAATTTTATGCATTTTTGTAAGCCTCTTCAAATCTTTTTTAACAAGATGGAGTCCAAGTAAATAAATAAAATATTATAAAATTATTTGGATAGTGTATGTTGTTTGTAGATGCTTTTCTATGTGACATCTGTGCAAGTCTCTTGCTTGAATTTTTCTTCCCTAAGATGCTTCAGGAATAAAAGCACTTACAGAAACACATCTATTTCTAGGTCTGTTGCACCTAGTAGTGCTGAGAGGGAGGCCTTCTGCGTGCTGATAATCTCAGTCAGTTGTAAAGCGACTCTTCAAAGATGAAGTTTTGGGTATGGGCAGGAGAAATAAAAAAGGAAATCCCATAAAAGAAACAGCAGCATGTATCTGGTGAAACCCACTAGCCCAGGAAGAGAGGAAGAATAAAGACATAGTCTAACTCTTGAAACTGCAGGAGAGCATATTCTGGGTAGGATATAACTCCCCAGACATCTCTTGGTGACATCTACAGGCAGACATGCATCATTGGTGGGATCTGTAAATTATATGGGGGACGGTTTAATGACCTACAAAGCAGCACATCCAGCCAGCACAGATAGCATCTTCAAAATAAGGCAAGAGAATTAATTTAGGTGGGAGAGGAGAGAGTGGTGAGGTGGATAAGTGGGTGACAGGGCTCTATAGGAAGTATCCCTTGGAAATAATAACCTGAAAGGCAGGGGCAGGATGGAGTGAAGGGAGTAATGCAGCTTTGTGTATTTCAGGGAGGGTTAAGCAGGGGACAGGAGGAGGCTGGCACAGCCTAGAGGAACAGAGGAGGAAATGGTCCTTTCAAAAAGGAGGAAAGTAAAAAGAGAAACTGGATTGCAAAGAACAGAAGCTGGTTCCTCCACCTAACCCCCATTCCATTTAAGAGAAATAAGTAGGAAAAGTAGCACCCCGTTATCGTCAACTCTAAATGCTTTTCTAAAAATATTCTAAGACATCAGCTTTCGAGATTTTATTGTGTTGAAACCTTTTTATTTTCCAAATGAAGTTTATGCAGAGTTCCCTAGAATGTAAGCCCCACGAGGGCAGGCAATTTTGTCCTGTGGTTCACTCTGGCATCCCCAGGGTCTGTCACCTAATAGGCACTCAGTGAGTATTTGTTAAATGGATGAATGAATGAATGAATGAGTAGGTATTCAACCATGTAGTTGGGCTGAGAAGGATCATCACCTTTCTAGCAGATACCAGAGTTCCTTAAGGAAAGACCCTTATTTTAGGGAAATCAGGTCACCTGGGGAAGAAGGGAGCCAGGAGACAACTAAACAATTTGTGTAAGTAATACACTTGAACTTGATAGTGGGGAGATGGGTAGCAAAGAGAGAAGAGAGGGAGAAGAAGGGAGAAACCAAGTAACAGGGCTTGCTATGAATAGTCAAGACTAATACTCCTCAATGACAGGCCTCACCATTATCCCCAATTCTCCAGTAAAAATACAGTCCAGATATCCTCCTTATGTATGATATTGGGAAGGATATCAAGAGGAGGAAGGGGGCCGAATTCTTTGGGTCAATACCAAGAAGCAGGTAAAAAACAACAGTAATAAAAAGTTGTATGACCCAGATTGACAAGTTCAGTAAACATAAAGCAGGAGACAGAGGTGACTAGGAAACGGTGAGCCTTGAAGAAGTTGAGGAAATCTTGGGAGGAGCCTGTTTTTCTTCCTGGTTGTAGAACGGGGGTTTAAAGGGCTGATCTTGCCTGGATATTAAAGGATTGCTGATATAAGGGGTACATAGGCAGCAGGTGAAAGAGCTGCTGGGGATGACAAGAGACACCCTGTGATACTGTGATTTATAATAAGAAATATATATTTGGTCTTCATTCCTGTTTCTGGCACAGAGCTCCTAAAACCCTTGGAATAGCCTAAGTGATGAGAGTGACAGAGGTATCTTTTGTTAATTTAATGAGATGATTTTTGGACCCCACCTAAGGATGGAGCTGGAGAACCAACCATATGATTAGAGGGTTGGAATGGCCAGTCCCACTGCTGACCTCTAGGGAGGGGAGAGGGGCTGGAGATTGAATCAATTGCCAATGGCCAATGACTTAATCAATCATGCCTATGCAATGAAGCCTCCAATAAAAACCCGAAAAGACAGGGTTCGGAAAGCTTTCAGATTGGTGAACCAAGAACGTTTCCATGTACCACCATGCCGGGCCCAAACTCCACAAGGACAGAAGCTCCTTTGTTTGGGTCTTTGTCCTATGTATCTCTTCATCTGGGTGTTGATTCATATCCTTTGATATCCTTTGTAATAAACCGGTAATCTAGTGAGTAAACTGGTTTCCTGAGTTCTGTGAGCCACTCTAGCAAATTAATCAAACTGGCGGAAGGGGTAGTGGGAACTTCTGATTTATAGCCATTCAGTCAGAAGCATAGGTTACAACCTGGACTTGCAATTGGTGTCTGAAGTGAGGGGTAGTCTTGTGGGACTGAGCCCTTAACCTGTGGAATCTGATGCTATCTCTGGGTAGATGGTGTCAGAATTGAGTTGAATTGTAGGACACTCGGCTGGTGTCACAGAATTGGTGATGTGGGGAAAACCCTTCCCCACTTTGGAATTGGGGGCAGAATCCTTACACCCAGAACTCTGCTCCTTCCACCAGTCTGCCTTCTCACTGTACCTTTCCTCCCTTTGGAACTTTTAAGAGCTGAGAACAGAAAAATGAGGAGGAAGTTTGGGGAGGGTCAGGGGTGGGAGGAGGAGATGGGCCGTGGAATGGGACACTGGGGTTTGGATCCAGGACCATGTTGTGGTGGGGATATTCCTGAGATAGATAGAGCCCCATTTCCTCAAATCACAGGTGCATCTCATTTCCTTATCTATAAGACTGGGATTATAATGCCAGGGTGATCGAAGGTTCATATTTTTTTTTATTAAGAGAGAGCCGCAAAACCGCCACAAAACCGTTGAGATTTAGGTGGTGTCTAGACCTCTCCCTGGCTAAGACTCCTTCCCCCACACCAGCCATGATATATGGAGCATTAAAATTCATGCCTCACACAAAATAACCAATGACTCTCCTCCCTAATGGTCCTTTGGCATCACTTGCAAATTGCCAAAGCAGCAAATTTTAAATCCTTAGCTGTGAAATTGTACCTAAAAAAAAAATCCCCCAAACAGTAACAAAAATCCCTAGCTGCAAATGGTCCACAGTGAGTCCCACTATTGACAGCTAGTTGTTGATGTTGTCTTGGAATGTCAGGACCAGAACGTCCCAGAATGATACCTCCTAAGAGGCCTCTTCTGTTCCTCCTCACACATAGCACCTACTTTCGGTCAGAGGCTGCCTACAGTGAGGAAAGGGCACATGGGAAAATATCTTAACTAAATATCTTTAAATAGGCCCTGGAAGGATGCCTGAATCTTTTACACATGAGAGCAGAGAGCAGCCCTGAAGAAGTGGGACATGAGGCCTGACGTAAATGGAGACGTCCGTCCATGGGGCAGCCGCCATTGACTCTGAGGCAGCTCCCTCTTCTTCCTCTTCTTTCTCTCCTCTGCTCCTCCTTGATGTTCCGCTTTCTCCAGTGGCCTCTGGCAATGCAGTGTAAACAACCTACTGGATGTGAGAGGAAGCTAATCCCCAAGCCCTGCTTCCCACATCAGTGTTAATCCTCTCCAGCAAATATGGCTAAGGTGGTGGGTTTGCACCTCAGGCCAGTCATTTCCCATTCCCTCCCTCTGCACAGGAACTGAAGAGCAAAGAGCCGGGCTGAGGAAGAGAAAGTGGGGGACACATCAGTGAAGGGGGAAGAGAAGTGAGGAGCCACGCATGCAGCCGGATGGGGAGTTTAGAGGTAATCAAGAGAGGGTTGGGTGCTCTATTCCCATTTCTTGGCACCCAGAAGGAAGGACCAAGAAGAAGCTTGAGGTCATTCGCTTATCACTTCTTTCAAGTCACTTCAACAAACAAGTCACTCACTCGTTTGTTAAGTCCACAAACCAGGTCCTTTGTAGATACTGGGTACACAAAAGTCAAAGAAATTGTGTTTCCCCTTAAGGAGTTCACAGTTGAGAGACAAAGATTCTTTCATAAATGGAATGTTGTCTTGCAATGTGCCAAGTGCAATTCATTCATTTATTGATCACCTACTACTTGGTGGATGTTGTTCTAGGCTCTGGGAACGTGTGTTCAAAGGGTATTATGGGAGCCCGTGGAAGGTGGGGCATCTAATGCCTCACCTCGGAGTCTCCTGTGACTGCCTACCCTAGTCCCCTTTAAAGGCTAGAATCCTTTTATTTATCAGAATGTTCTTCCTCTACCACCATTGAGCCGCAGAATGTGCAGCTGTGGGGTGGTGAGGGCATGGGGTGGGGCCTTGCCTTGCAGTGGGCTAAGAGAGGCCACCACTCTGGCCACACTGCATTTGAGGATGAGTTCCCAGTGGGATGTGGACAAGCAGTTGCCACATGCTTATTCCAAACTTAACATGAGACCTGGACAAGGTTGAGGTGGGTGGGTGGTGATGGTGATGGTGAAGACTAGATTTGCAACATAGTGAAAATACGTTTGTTTTGGTTAAACAGGCCATTTAATCTCCATTTAAAAATATTATAGGGCTGGCCCCGTGGCTTAGTGGTTAAGTGCGCACGCTCCACTGCTGGGGGCCTTGGTTTGGATCCTGGGCCGCACCGCTTCTCCAGCCATGCTGAGGCCGCGTCCCACATACAGCAACTAAAAGGATGTGCAACTATGACATACAACTATCTACTGGGGCTTTGGAGAAAAAAAACAAAAGGAGGAGGATTGGCAATAGATGTTAGCTCTGCCTCAGCAAAAAGAGGAAGATTAGCATGGATGTTAGCTCAGGGCTGATCTTCCTCACAAAAAAAAAAAAAATACTACAGGTTGGCACTTTCCAAACTGGGTCTGAAGAACATTTGTATCTCTACAGAAATTAAAAAAAAAAATTGTTGTATGTTTTATGTTAATTTTTAATCTGTCAATTAAAATCAAACTAATTTTCTTTTAACTGCAGATCTGCTCAGTGCCTTGGCTATGATAAAGTACACTGTGAATCTCTAAGAGTGCAGAGATTTTCAAACTCACTTGTGTAGGACCTAGCAAATTTGGTGAGACTTTTGGTGTTCAGAAGAATACAGGTTGTGAAATATAGCTCTGATGTTTCAGGAAGTTTTGGGATACCATGGTTTATAATAGTGTGTGTGTCCTCTGAATTGTCCTGGAAAGAAATATGTATTAGGTGCTTAGCAGATGTGCAAAATAGGACCTGGGCCTTTGTGGAAGCTAGAAAAGCAGTTGTCTAAGGGCAGGGGCTGAATGACTTTTCATAAGCTTCCTTTTATTAACATCAGTAATGCAGGACAGTCAGTTCCCTGCCTTTGCCCAGAATCCACACAGTGGACAACAGTGCCTGTCCAACCCTCCGCTCGAAGCCGTATCTGTCCTGTCCACTCTAATCTTCATGGGACTGTGGAAGGCCTCAGCAGCTCAGACAGTCATTTCTGTGGATTTCCTGTTGTAGCCTGCTTCAAGAACAGGTCATGCCCCAGGACATTTGCAGGATGCTGTTTCTCCAGTGGCCTGGAAGTGTCCCTCAGAGGGTGACAGCCCCACGCTAACGGACCCAAGGCTGGGAGCACCAGCTGAGTCCTAGACCTCTGTGCTCACTGCTGGAGTAGCAGAAAGTAGGCACGTTCCCATCAAGAAGATATTCTAACAATGGTGACTCCATGTGTCGTCTTGAACTCAGAGATTTACATATTTTAGAACTGGTAGGCCATTTGTACCAACCTCTCTACTTCACAGGCGTGACAGTTTATAAAAATTAGACAACTTTCCTAACCTCCCTAAGCCTCAGTTTTCTATTAAATGAAATATTTAGGGAAAGGAGGAACTAACATTGAGTACTTACATTTTGTCACAGGTTATCTTCCATATTATCTCATTTAATCTTTACAATGACAATGCAATATAGAAATGATTGATTGATCCCATCTTCCTGGAGGAACCCAAAACTGAGATCGCCTTTTGCCCAAATTTCCAGTTAGTAAGTAGTGGAAACAGGGTTTAATGTCAATTGTGTCTGATACTTTAGCTCAAGCATTTATCACTCCACCATTCCATGGCGAAAAAGATACGTTCTAGAAATTCTTGACTTGGTGTCTTCTTAAGGAAAATCTTTGAGGAAGGACAAGGTTCAGCTATAGTGTGTGAACCAGGGTTGACTGTCCTGAATTTTAGCTTTTTGCTCATCCTGCCCACTGTGGATAAGGTAAACTGAGTTATCTGAGAAATAATTATTGATTATCAAGGGCTTACTAGGAGCCTGGCTTTGTTCAAAGCACTTTACATGAGTAGGAACAATTTAATTCCCTCAATGACTGTATAGAATAGATATGATTATCCTAATTTGATAGGTGTGGAAACTGAGGCTCGGAGTGGTTTATGGAATTTGCCCCAGTCAGTTTCTCAGCTTGCATCAGAGCTGAGATCTGAATGGTGGCATTGTTACTTCAGAGACCCTGCTTTTGACTGCCTTTGTTATTATCTCTTACCTCGGCTTCTCCTGGTCTCTTGCATTATTTATTGAGCCTTGGCAGTTCGCCTTGTGTTGCTCAAGATGGGGGCCCTCAGGGCTGACAGTGATAGAAGTCTGATTGGCAGGAGGAAGTGGCATCTGGGTCTCTCTTGTCAAAAGTTAGTCATTGCAGACACCTGGTCAGCCGAGAGGTGCAAAGCAAGAAAAGAGAGCATTAAGAGCCTGGGGCGAGAGAGGAGGAATCTGTATCTGTATCTCCCAGCCGGATCTGAAGTTTACTCAGAGCCTTCATTGTGTAGAACATTGAAGGAGGACACCAGGAGGGCACAAGGGGAAAGGGGAAGTGGGTTTACTCCTATAACAGTGGGAATGTTCACAGTTGGTTTTGTCCTAGTGGCACCAAGGAACATTGCAAAAGTCCTAAAGGGATAAGTGTTATAGTGTAAAATTAGTGCTGGGCTATGTACTGCTCCAGAGGGCATCATTCATAAGAAAATATAGGGCATGTTAATTCAGGGGCTGCCATTCACACGGAGTCCAGGGTGAAGGGTGCTTCTGGAATTTTGCAAGCGTCCTAGTTTCTCACTAGAAAGCACATGACCTGAATTGTAAAGAATCCTTCCCCCCAGACTCCCCTACCCAGATCTTGGTTGTTCTTACTGGTCAATACCTCCCCAAGTTAACCTCCAAACAAACCAGTAGTGAAGAGAGGAAAAAGTGCACATGAATTGCTCATGAGCTGGAGAATGGGAGAGGTCTCAGGTTGTGGAGAACACCCAGTGTTACCATAGATGCGGACTCCAATTGATTGAGGGCAATACATGAACCTACTCATTCCATTTATCCACCCATTTATTCAACTCTGATTCATTTATTCACTCAGTGAACATTTACTAAGTGCTGCTCTGCCAGGCACTGGGGATGAGGATAAAAAGATTATAGTTCCTGTCCTCAAGATTAAGGAAAAGATTAAAACCAACCCTGCAGAATAGAGACATGTGACAGTGGAGAAATATACAAACTCCAGTGCGGACACCAAAGAGGGCGTGACAAGGAGCGGGGAGTGGGAGAGGATGGGTGAGATCATTCCAGCAGAGGGAGTCCATCAGGGGAGCCAGAGTGAAGCATCCAGATGGCAGATTCTAAACACATCTGGCTTGATGGTTTCCATTTCATTCAGGCTGATGCCCAAATATGAAATGAGAGAATGCCCATGATAGAGCTTTGTAAACAGAAAATACCTACTTTTCTAGATTTAGGTTCGAGATGATTATTTCTGGGCTGTGCTGAGGTCAAGGTCCTTTTCCAGCAGGTAGCAGAGTTATAGGTAGCTCCGGCACCAGTGGCTGGCAAAGCTGTTAGGAATCCTGAAACACCCCAGTTGACAAATTCCTGAAAAATTACTTTTGGGCCAACAATGACCACTTTCCTTTACTGAGCACTGTGCTAGATGCTTTACCTAAGTTATCTCCAACCCTCACAGACAGCCCCAGGAGCAGGTCTGATTATTCTCATTTTACAGATGAGGGAAGTGAGGCTACTGGAAGGAACTGATGTGCCAAGGCTCTCGAGACCAAGACTCAAACTCTGCTTGTCTAATCCCAATGGAACTACCCTCCTTTGGGAGGGTCCGTTTTATTTCCCTACAAGTAACATTCTGAGTAAGCTGGGAGAAAGCTTGTCAGAGAATAATGGTCCTAGAGGGTTATTTCTCCTTCTTTTCCTATCTGTTCAAAGGAAATGTAGTGTGAACAATGCTGTCTTTTGTTTACGGGGTGTTTTAAAAAAAAAAACGATTCAATGTTTTCCATATTTTCCAAAATGGTCAGACTTGACTTTACCAACAGAAAATAGTAAACTTTATATGAAGAGGAAAATACAATTATGATAGTATTTTAATCCTGACCTATGTCTTGTAGGTTTCTAAAAATGAAATTGAGAATTGGTATCTAGTTGTATTTAGCTACCCAGAAGCCAAAATTTCTAGTGGAACAAAAGGCATCCTCCCCTACCCCCACAACCTTAAAAAGTTATTAATTCCCCTGGAATTCTCTCAATGAGAAAGCTTTGTTTTGAATGACTGGGAACTGTTTAGCATTATAATCACTTGAGATGGTTAAGTTCCAGTTACTGTCTCTGATGACATCTCAAACAGTAGATATAGGATTCACTCATCTTTTGGGGAGCTTCCAGGGGCTTTTCTTCAACACCCAACTACCTCCTGCCTTAGAGGGTCGGCATTGTGAACATATTAAAAACAAACTTTTGTTCAGAAAAAGTTTTTGGTTCATGAAATTTTAATCCTCTCATGGTAGTGGTATTATTAGAATTTTCTATGGGGCTTCAGTGGTTTTTTTATTTTATTTTATTTATTTATTTTTTTTTTTGTGAGGAGATCAGCCCTGAGCTAACATCCGCCAATCCTCCTCTTTTTTTTGCTGAGGAAGACGGCCCTGGGCTAACATCGGTGCCTATCTTCCTCCACTTTATATGGGACGCCGCCACAGCATGGCTTACCAAGCAGTGCGTCGGTGCGCGCCCGGGATCCGAACCAGCGAACCCCGGGCCGCCGCAGCGGAGCGCGCGCACTTAACCGCTTGCGCCACCGGGCCGGCCCCTTCAGTGGTTATTTTGTCAAAATAGTTATAGTAAGTATCCATATGTAATAGTTTTCTATGCTGCTGTAACAATTTATCACAAATTTAGTGGCCTAAAACAACATAAATTTATTATCTTACAGTTCTGGAGGTCAGAAATCTAAAATGGGTCTCGCTGGGCTAAAATCAAGGTGTCAGTAGGGCTAAGATTCTTTCTGGAGGCTCTGGGAGAGAATCGGTTTCTCTCCTTTTCCAGTTCTTAGAGGCTGCCCGCATTCCATGGCTTATGGCCCCCTTCTTCCTCCTTCAAAGCCAGCAACATTGCATCTCTCTCACCGTTCTTCCACGGTCACGTCTCCCTCTGTCTCTCTTCTGTCTCCCTCTTCCACTTTTCATGGCACATGTGATTACATTAGGACCATCCAGATAATCCAGGATAATCTTCCCATCTCAAGGTCATTAACTTAATCACATCTGCAAAGTCCCTTTTGCCATGTAAGGTAACACATTCACAGGTTCTTGGGATTAGGACATGGACGTCTTCGGGGGACCATTATCTTGCCTACCACATTGCATTTGTGTGTGTGTGTGTGTGTGTGTGTGTGTGTGTGTGGTGGGGGAGAAAACTGGGGAGAGGGAAATTATAATTCAAAAGAGTTTTAAGACAAAGAAACCATTGGCTTATTCTCAGCGCTCAATTTACTCTTCCAGGTTAGGTCTTGAGGATCTTTCTGGATGGCCCCCTTCTTCTTAGTGACTTAGAATCAGACTCCATAAGCTGAGAGCCCATGCCAGGGTCATAATGAACACTGATTGTTTCTCTGTGGTGATATAGCTCCAATGGGCCCACTCATTTTAGAACAAGCAGAGGTCCATGGGAAGGGAACCATCATTCATTGAAGGTTTGCCATGTGCCAGGTTATTCCCAGACATTATTTTATTTACCGATCATGACAAACTGAGGAATCGGTTACTTTTGCCCTCATTTTACAGATGAGGAAAAGAAAGTCAAAGATGTTAAGTAAATGGGCCAAGTTAAGAAAGCCAGTAAGTGGCAGAGCTGGGATTCAAACTCCATTCAGTTTGGTTTAAGATCAGCTCTCTTTCCACGTTTATGTACATGCGCTTTCCCAGAGGCCAAGGTCACACTGCTAGTTTAAGGCAGGAGCTTAATCCCAATGCCAGTGCTTTTTTGCCTCTGCTGTATTAATGCATCTGACAAGATCAGAAGGGTTCAGATCACTGGTGTAGAGTAAGTCAGTCATAGGGGAAGAAAGTGCTCTAGGCTCTTGAATTTGGCTAACAACGGTAAAGAGGTAGATTTTAATCTCAGGAGCTTAAAATTTCTAAAGGTTAGGTGAGTGTTTCTGCTATTTTTGGAGTCTCTTTGTTTCTAAATCTCTAAGCCTTAAAAATATTTTTTAACCTTACAATATATTTATCACTAATTGCAACTAGGATCAAATCAGTCTGTTGTGTATATGACAGACCAAGAGACTTGGGAGAATTAGGGATAAGCTGAAATAATATACCTCAGAAAACCCACAACCAGGGGCTGGCCCCGTGGCTTAGTGGTTAAGTGTGTGTGCTCCACTACTGGTGGTCCGGGGTTCCCAACCCCAGGCGTGCACCAACGCACTGCTTATCCGGCCATGCTGAGGCAGCGTCCCACATACAGCAACTGGAAGGATGTGCAACTATGACATACAACTATCTGCTGGGGTTTTGGGGAGAAAAAGGAAAAAAAAAAAATACAACCCACAACCAATTTTAAAACCAGGTTGATAATGCCTCTAATTTACACTAGCTGAAAGCGCTGAATCCTTTGGTTATCTGAAATGATTAAGCTTTTGGTAACCAAAGGCAAATGGAAGAATCTTTCTATTGTGCAAAGAGAACGATAATACTGGTTGTGCATGCTCATTCACCTTAGGGAAGTGTGTGCGTGTGTTAGGGTTTTATTATTATTTTTTATTTTCAGTTTCCTTTCTTTCTTCCCTTGGGAGCCATTTCATGCTCAATGGGCATGGCAGGAGCAAATAAATATAAAAAGAGCCACAAACTTGTTTGGAATTCATTAACTCCAAAGATCACTTCTACTACCTGGATAAGGTAGAGGAATCATCCCCGGGGTCATCAGAAAGCCCTCACTGAATGCACAGCTCTGGAAAATCTGAGCCTGGTTTCTCCCCTGCATCCAAGAACTGCACAGTTGGATTGGGAAAGCCACTGCATTTATAATGCTGGATGGCAAAGCCTGTAAGAGTGGGAAAAGTGAAGGAGAGAAGCTTGGGAAAATCACCCTAAGAAGTGAGGGTTGGGCAGAAGACACAGTATGGAAAGTGTAGGCCTCAGCTGGTAAGGGAGAGAGAGAAAACAAAAAAGTTATGAAGCACAGGCCCAGATACCCCACTTCCTGGAGCGACTGGTAAAGGCTTGGCAGGACTCTCTGCCTTCGCTGTGTAGCCTTTGGAGTTCTTGAGTATGTGAAGAGAGTGGAGTACGTGAATCAGAGCAGAGCAGAGCTGATTGCAGTGGTAAGTCTCATTCTAGAACATTTTTTCCCAAGCCATGAGTCTTGAGCTCCCCCCACACTCTTTTATTATAAAGTTAGCAAACAATTGAAGCTTGGGCTCAACTTGCTTCACAAAATTGAATGGCATGGCAAATTAAAGCTGGCCACAACTTCTTTGACACTCTTTCTACTTCTTTTAACTTGAGCAGGCCCTGTGACTGCTTTGGAAAATAGAATATGGCAGAAGTGATGTTGGGCCAGTTTCAAGGACCAGGTCTTAAGATATTAGCAGCTTCTATTTGCCGTCTCTAGGGACCCAGCCACCATGTTGTGAGGAAGTCCAACAGACTCTTAAAGAGGCTCACATGGAGAGAAACTGAGGCCCTTTGCTGATAGCCCCAACTGAGCTCCCAGCCAATAGGCAGGACCAGCTTACCAGTCATGTGAGTGAGCCATCTGTGAAGTGGATCCTCCAGACTCAGATAAGCTGCCCAGCTGATGCTATGTGGATTAGATAGGAGCTGTCTCCTCTGAGCTCTGCCCAAATTGCAGATTCATAAGGAAAATAAAGGACAGTTGTTTTAAGCCACTCTTAAAGGTCTATTGTTGGGAGTGGTTTGTCATACAGCAATAGATAACTAGAACAAAGGAGATTGGGCTAAGTGAGGGATGGAAACTCTACTCTTTAGTGCCACCCCCATGGCAGACATTAAAAATCAGTCACCAAACTTTTTGCCTCGCTTAGCACAGAAATCTTATCAGCATACTCCAGGCAGTCATTACCAGTTGATCAGAGATGACATGAAAAATGAAACTATTTGTCATCTCTGGGGTAAATGGTGAATGGCTGAGGAGTATGGTACAGATATTGGATGTGCTAAACCCTGAACGTGGGATTTCCTTGGTCACATTCCATTCTAGAGAGATAGAGTGATGTCCCCCACCCAGGAGCCTGCTTAGAACCTGATCGCTTCATGAAACTGAAAGTCGTCACCTCTGCCCCTTTCACAGCTTGCTAAGTGATGGTCACTATTGACTTAGTCCAGGTGACCCTGTGAAACCTGAGGCCAACTTGCTTAACTACACTCAGTTAGCTGTCTGTTTGTAAAAGTAGTTGGATAATGCATTACTAAATCCCACCCTATAGATAACATCTCTGACCCCTCAGGTCACCATGGTAAAGGGTGGGGTGCTTAAGTTTTTCAGAAACTCAGAGTTGGCTCCTTGTCCAGTTCAGGCTGGTTAAGACCACTGACTCATCAACTAGGCCTGAGTAGGTGACCCTTGATGTCAAGGAGCCAAAAACTCCACCCTCGGATCATGGTAATGCCACCATTTTGTGAACAGGCATCCTATGAAGAGGTGTAAAGCTTGACTACGCTTGTGCAGATCATCAGTTACCTCACTTCTCCTATCCTCCAATCATCTATCCCCACTTCAGACCACCCCACCCCTTTATCCCATAAGTATCCCTAATCCCCATTTTGGGGGGAGGTGAATTTGAGATTGGTTCTCCTGTCTCCTCACTTGGCTGACTGGTGATTAAACCCTTTCTCTTTGCAAACTTGTCGTCTCTGTGATTGGCATAAGCATGCAGCAGGCAAAACAAACCTGGTTTGGTAACACCTAGAGTCAAAGATGAATGCATTTACCTTTCTCCTCCTTTTACCCCCTGAAACAGCCTAAGGGATGACTGATGGGCTATACCAAGTGACCCCACTACAAGTAATTGCCTGTATTCTTGTCAGTCTTCTAGGGACATCCCACCCCATAGCACCTCACAGGGTGCCTGGCGTGCTGTTGCTGCTGAACATATTTGTCGAATGGATGAGGCCAAGGGATGAGGTCAGCTCTTTTCATCTACTCCTCCTCCCCAGCTCTTAGCACAGAGCCTGGCAAAAAATGGGTGCTAAACACATGCTCATTAAATTGATTTTTGACAGCAGTATTTCCAAAATAGTTGCTTGATGAACAAGCGGAGTTTCTCCCTTCTTCAAAAATATCAACTCCAAACAGAAGCATAATAGAGCCAGAGCTCAAAGCAAAATTATTCACGAATTCCAAGTGCCTCAATCCATGGGTTTTAATGAAAGTCATTCTGCAGTGGAGAATGTTGTAGTAATTACAGGCAAGCTAATATCTCTGCCATATGGTTTGAAAGCAGGTCTGAATTCCGAAAGCCACTATCAGCAGTTTTATTTTCTGCTGCTGCTTCTCTGTACCCCACCCCCTGCCTGTCTTTGTCTCTTTTTTTTTGCTTTTATCTTTTTCTTTCAACCTCATATTCCCTCTCTCCCACATGATTCTCCCTCACTTGTCCCCCTCTTCAAGCCCCAAATCACATTTTAAAAGCCTTTGATATGAAACCACCAGTTCTGAGAAGTAATTGCAGTGACCAGAATGGATCATGACATAGAATTGCCCATGCTGACCCACTTGCCAAGAAAGAGAACCAAGGATGCTCTGACCCCTTGTGAATTGACCGTGTCACTCTGTCCCTCAAGTGTGGCTGCATGATTGCAGGAAGAAGACTCTGATTAATCTCTCTGCTACTGAATCACCCAAGTGGAGTGGTTCTCAGCCCTGGCTGCACAGAGAGTCTCCCGAGGAGCTATTAAAAAAGTACTGATGCCTGGGCCCCACCCCCTCAGAGATTAGATTCTGAGTTAATTGGTTTGGGATAGAGTCTAGACATCATAGTCTATAAGCCTTCCTGGATGATTCTAATATAGACCCAGGATGGAGAACTCTGCCCTAGAACCTTAGCCTTGGATAAACAGCAGTGGGATCTGGTCTTTCTCCTTTCGTCTATGTGTTACACTCAGAAGTGAGACAGTACAAGCAATTATTACCAAAGTAACGCCAAATTACAAGGCATCCACTCACCTAGATGCAACTATTTAATAAAATAACTACACATCTGTTTAGCTCAAAATGCATTCAGAAATGATTTAATCAAGTCTTATGAAAACTCTGGGAAGTGGGCTGGGCTGGAGTTAATATCTCTGTTTTGTAAATTAGAGCTTAGATACTAAGATCATAAAGTAGGCATGTCTTCTCTCAGCTTGAGGCTCTTTCTACTGTCCCACACTGTTCCCTTTGCCCTCCTCTAAGACAATTACAGGAGGAGTGGCGCCTACCCTTCTAAGGTCTAAGGGTCACGACTTCCCTCTAGCCAGCCCTAAAATTCTCACTATCAGGATAATTGCCTTGGGATAGACAACAAAAGTGTGTGCCTGGTCTCTAGAATGCCGTTGTTATTCTTTCCTGGAAGGCCAAGGGCCTGGAGTCTTTCCTCAGCAAATTAGTTGATAAGATTAACTAATGATCCCATTGGAAGGTCAGAGATCCTTAAGGCAACAATGAAAGGGGACAAGTTAGGAGCTTGTGGGACAGCACCAGCTGCTTGGTCAGGCAGAACAGAAGGCTGATGGAGCCTGGAGCCAAAAGGGGCTCTAGAGGGTGAAAATTTGGAAGGAGGATCCCACGCTTTTTGGAGCTGTGAGCACTGATTTAGGACTAAGTGTTGAGAGGCAGCCAGGGGTATGTAAGAAGGAAATAACTACTACTTGGTAGTGAAAAAACAAAACAAATTAAACTGATTCAATTCATCCGAATGTGAGTTTTTCACCATCAGCCTGCTTGAGCCTCAATATCCATATCTGTAAAATAATTCCATCTTCACTAAATGTTGTTCTGGGAATCGAGTAAGATTATGTGTGTGTGTACTTGGGAAAAATCAGGGTACTCTGCTCCTATTGGGCACTTTTAGGGAGGGAGTAGCGTGACGTATTAGAAAGAGCTGTGAACTAGGTGTCAAGGGGCCTGGTATCCTGTCCCACCTCTGTCTCTTGCTGGTCTTTAGACACTAGACAAAACGGTCCACTGCTTCCTTCTCTGTGAAATGGAATAATAGTTGCACTGCTTTCCCTAGACATGTGCAATACCAGTGGAGAAGCTGGTGGGAAAGTGTGAGACAACCTATTAATTGCTACATACATGTAAAGTAATATTAGGAATACAACCCCTATGCCTTTCCAGACACACCCTTTGAATCGAATGTTGCCTTATTTGGGGACTTTGAGCTCTTCAGAATGACCTTATAATGATTTGATCATTTTTCATAGCAGTCTACTTTTATTTACAGTGTGAACACATTATCTTGTAATCCTTGAGACTGGTTTCCCAATATCTGTTCCCTCCCAAACAATTTGCCTAAGCTGTTCGTGGCAATCTCATTCTCTTTGCCAGTGACTGGAATGCGCAGGCAATCCTAGTCCTGACCAATGAAGCATGTGGTAAAGTGCTGGGGACTTCTGGGAAAGATGTCCTTGCTCTCAGTTAGGAGGCAGAGGAAGAGGAAGAATAATTCCTTTCTACCTCTGGACATTGTGGTGCAAGGCTATGATGCCTGGAACAGCAGCAGCATCTTGAGTCCATGAGGGAAGCTGCCTTATGGACAACTGATGCATTGTGTGTGGCAGAAGGAAGACTTAAGAAGAATCTAGGACCCTTGAGAATCACTGAGCTATTGAATCAACCATTCTTGGAGCCATACTACCTCTAGACCTCTTGTTACAAAAAATAATACGTTTCTTTTTCGTTTGAGTCTATATGAGAAGATTTTTAAAATTTGTGTGGCCAAAGGTATCTTAACTGGTAGACCTTGTAATTTGACCAATAATGTTACATAATTCTTGATACTTACTTTTCCTTATTAACATTTCTCCTTGTGAAAAATAACTCCCATCCCCCCTATCATAAAACTGATGATTGTTATTGATAGCAGACTTGGCAAATATGGAAGTATTTAATGAAGAAAATATAAATCATAATAGCCTCCCAACTTGGAGACAGCCACTGTTAACATTTTAGTCCCTTTCTCCTTGGTGTTGGCTTTAACCTGATTTTACTTGTTTGAAAAATTTAGAGAGAGGAGGAGGAAACTTACAATAGAATTTGCTGGACTTGTGTCCTTCTTCTAGAAGGGATGCCAAAAAAGGATGAGAGTGGGGGTTAATCTAGGAAACCTTGTTGGGAGGAAATACCAGAGTGGAAGAGGTTTGAGAAGAGAGAGAAGTAGAGAGGGAATGCTCAGAGACAAAATGTAACCTTCAAGACTTTCCCAAAGGTTGGTCATGCCCCTCTCTCTACCTTTCCTTGTCATGTTAAGGAAGAGGGGCCTTTTCTTTTTACTATTTTCTTCCCTGTGGGCTAAGCCTGGCAGAGACTAACTCTGACCCCTGTGTCTGGAGGAGGCGAACACTGGAGCCAGCTGGCGCCTTGCATATTTTGAGCAGCTCGTCCAGATGCATCTCAGCGATCTCATTAACCGAGGTTAAGAGCTGAGCTTCCAGGAATCAGGCTGTGAAACTTACACGGATGGTCAGAATTCAGAGAAAGGCAAGGATCTCAAGACTTGGTTTATGGCAGAGGTTACAGACGGACGGCTTCTGAGCTGTGTGTGACTCATACGTGCATTTTGTTTAGGCTGCATAGTATTGAAAAATTGGGAGACTTTAGATCCATGCCCAGATTTCAGATTTTTCTTTCTTTTTTTTGTAAATCTGAAGATATGGTGGTGTTGAACTTGCACTTCAACATAGGGAGATGTTAGCTGGAGGTGACTTGGCTGCTCCGCCACCCAGGACGTAGGCTCTTGTGTTCTGCATGCTCACATGAGGTGTGCACAGGTATTGACGTCGCACCTGTGTTACTTATTTCCATGACCAGCCTGGTCCCTGTTGGAGTGATTTGAATTTTCATTCCTTAAAGTCTAGTGCATGGGTGACAGACAGGTTTCACCTCACTTCCCAGGTTTGATCAAGTAGTATTAGCTCCTGTGTTGAAAGAGATTCCGAGGTTCATCACCACTGTTGATTGGTGATGTCTGCCATGGGCACCAGATGGGGGCTCATTGTCATCTGTGTCTAAAGGCCAACCACTAAACATTTTGAGGAGAAGACTCGTAGGACTTCTTAAGTCAGGTAGAGAGTAGCTTCCAGAATAGTTTGGAAGAAACAGTGGGCCGGGTTACCTGAGTTCTAATTCTGATTCTACCACCACCTATTCTGGGCGGGATGACTGATTAATCTAGTTCCCAGTTTCTTCACCTGCAAAATGAGGTTAATGATCCTTTCTCCATTAACATCACAGGGTTGCTGTGGGAATTAGGTATGATGCTGTGCCTAGAAGGGCTGGGATAACCACAAGAGGTATTACTATTGTTGTTCTCTTGTAGTGATTTGGTTTAAGATCATTCCTGAAGCATACTCATTATTTAGCAAAATTTGGAAATAAACCTCTACCCAAGACAACTTGTCAATGTAACTTCTCTTTGATTTAGTTTCTGAGTGGTTAAGGAAATGCTGTAATACACATTCTCTTTTATTTGAATGTGGAACTGAGGGGGAGAATCTATGTAGATCAGTCTATGTCTGTGTAAGGGCTGTTTCCTGATTCCAAGAGGTCAGTGTTGGGGGTGAGCTCAGGCGCTGTGACCACGCTTCCTCACTTCCTATCAGATGTAATAATAATCACAGTAATAATGATAATAATGGCAGATATCATTTCTCAGTGCTTACTAGTAGTGAAGACACTTCAGATGGATTATCTCATTTAATCCTTATGATAAACCTATAATTATTGTCCCCCAGAATACAGATGAGAAAACTGAGGCTCAGAGAATTTAAGTAACCTGTCATAACTATAAAATAGCAGAGCTGTGATAATTATAACCACATTTAACATTTATTGAGAACTCACTGTGTGCCAGGCACTAGCCTAAGTGTTGAAATGAACTATTTCATTTGATTTTTAAGGCAATCAGGTAAGGTAGATACTTTATTATCCATGTTTTTATCTCATGAGAAAACTGAGGTTCAGAGAGGTTAATCAACTTGCCCAAGGTCACACAGCTTGTGTGACTCATAGGCAGGCAGGCTAACTCCAGGGTCCACTACACGTCATTGTCTTTACCTTGAGCACAGGACTGCCAGATCTGAGCCTGTGCTCTGTCTACTGTGCTCCCTGGCCTGTGCAGGCTGTGAGTACATTGAGCAGCTTCTAGGGGAGAGAGAGAGACCAGGAGCAGGAAGAACATGAGCAGATCTCTGGAGGAAATGGCTGTTTAGAGGATCCTTTATTGTCTATAAAGGCCCTACAGGAGCTCTGCCATGTAGGTGCCTCAGAAAAATAAATGCTCGCAGTATAGTTGTACATAGGATGGCAGTTAGGTAGTTATTTTGTTCCTGATAAGAAGGGAAATGAATTCTCAGAATTCTATTTGTGAGGCAGAGCCAGAGAAATGCTCTTTCTTTTTGAGATTTTTCTTCAACAACTAATAGGGCCCTGAGACAAGACAGAACATCCCTGACCTGTAAGATCCACATTGAGGACTGGCAGGAGCTCCCAGAGGGCCCATTGCATTCACCGCTGGTCCCAGCTGCACCTACCTCCCCAAAAGCAGCTGCTTAGAATAATCCCTTCCAGCTCAGGAACCAGCAAGTGGGTCTCAGAGAGGTTGAGTTTATCAAGAGCACACACCCAGTTGGTGTGAGAGCTGGGTTTAGAACCCAGACTCTCTGACATCCACGTTCCTGCTCTTTGCTTCATACACCTGTGAACAGACAGGTGGATCTAATCAAGCATATTTATTGAGGGTTTACCATGGGCCAGCGTCATCTGAGCACTTTGTTTGTAATAACTCAATTCTCATGAGCATATTCAGAGGTACTATTATTATTCCCATTTTACAGATGAGGAAACTAAGGCTCACAGAGGTTGGAACACTTTCCCAAGTTCGCACAGTAGATCAGTTTGGCTTCAAGCCCATGCTCTTAACTGTTATGCTATGTGGCCTGTTGGTTTTTATGACAGTTGCCTGAAAAGGCTCTGAATGTGGAAAACAGTTGGCTGTGAGAAGTCTGGAGGTCGGCGGGAGAGGCAAGACTGTCCTATATTAGGGTTCCTGATGAGGGCCTGTGGCTGCTGAAGGGACAATGATACCACCATGCAATTTGCTTGAAAAGAAAATGATCTGTTGATTTTCCAGGGGGCTAATATGTAAGTAAATGCTCTCAACTAGGGTGTGTATTCGTGGAAATGCCTTGATTTTTATGCCATGGCTGAAAAATATTTTTAATATAGAAATCTGTGAAGATTTAATGAGATAATATCTGAAAGTCAGTAGAAGCACTTAGCAGAAGGTGCTATTTAAGTTCAAGATATAAATTGTCTCAAATGTTGTTTTTCTGTGACAGGAATCTCGTTTTATAATAATGCAGTACACTGCATAGCGGTCATTTGGCACAGAAAAACAAGGCAAGGAAGCTGTGTTCTCTGGAAATAGATAGGGACCCTGCTGCTGTTGTCCCCCTTTAAAGGCTGAGCTGGAGTGGATTTCACTCGGCAGCTGTGTTTGGTGGTGGCAGCTAAAGCTGGGTGTGGTTTGGACACCAGGAACCCTCGTGGGTGCTCCTGCGGGCCATGAAATCTGAATGTGTTTGTGAATAGGGTGCCTGATTGTGCAAATGACACAACTGAGGCTGAGAGATCAGAGCAGGCCCAGAGTTGGGTGCTGTTCCCTTCCTCCCAGCGTTCTTAAACTCCGCGATTGAATTCCTTCCCTCTTTTCCTAAGCACACCTGCCTTCTGTTTACCTGTGGGTAACCCTTCATCACTGGAGCCTTCCTGTTAAATTCTATCAACACAACTGACCGAGATATATTTATTTATTTCCTGAACCCAACACGTGTGCTGAGTGGTTCATAAAATTAAAATGAACTCTCTCTTCCTGACTGAACTTTTACACATTTATAGGGTGTTTTGCTTTAAGGAAAGCCAATATGAGTAATTCTGAGATTGCAGGAACAGGTATTTAAGGGCAAATTACTTGTTTTATAAAAGGAGCTGTCTCTGAATTATTCTAAAGAGTATGTGTTCAGCTGTGTGATGAAAATTATTTGCTTTACTAAAACTTGTTATACATATACTTTTCTGGTACTCAGTAAATATTTTGATGATGTTATAACTCCATCTCTGACAAAGGGCTGGGTAGATAATAAGTGCTCAAGAAGTATTTGTTGAATGAATGAATCTTTCTCCAAGTGCCAGACCTATTTTTCCAACTATTTATTGGACAGCTCTGTCTTGATATCCTGCAGCAACCTCAAAATTGACATACATGCATGATCACGTTTCTTTCCCTTAAATACCACATCTCCTGCTCTGTGAGCAGTGAATGTAGTGAGTGTCTAGGGAGAGTGGACGGCCTTCGTTTGAATTCTGGCTTCCTCATTTACTAATCTGTAACCCTAGGGTATTTACTAAACCTCTCTTTGCTTTATTTTCCTCATCTGTAAAATGGGTACAATAATAGTCCCTACCTTGTAGAGTTGTTGTGTAAATTAGAATGGTTAGCATAGATCTGCATATAACAACACACAGTAAATGTTAAATGTTAGTTATTATTTCCTATTTTAGCCAAGCGCCTGGTGAGGAACTTTGGTGGGAACTCTGTCGTCAAGCTCACCTCCTCTTTCTCCTCCCCAGATCTAATCTGACTTCATCTCTCCCTGTTTTGGTCCACCCTAACACTGCCATAGTTCAAGTGCCCCTTATTGCAAAATCTTGATCCCCTTTCCCTTCCAACACAACCTCTGATGGCCGGGATGTTTTTTCTACACTGATTATTCCCCTCTCTATTGCTTGGGAGTCCACTTTCCTGAGCACAGTAATCCAAGACTTTGATGATCTGTTGTGGCTCCAAACCCACATTCCCAGCCCATCGTCAGCCATTCCTTAGGTCTCCCAGCCTCCATCTTCTAGCCACACTGGACCCCTTATTGCTTCTGGAAAATATCATGGACTCCTCTTGGCCCTTGTTACCTCTCTCTGGGACTCCCTCACCTTTCTGTTTCACCAACAACATCTAGGTGTAGTTTTCCTTGATACAGTTATAGTCCTACAGAAATAATTGCTTCATCATGTGTCCCTCACAGAACTTGATAACCCAACTCGATGATAGCACCTATCACTCTGTATTCAATACAGTTGTTGGCTTACCTGCCCCTCCTCACCTTCTGTTTCCCCCATTAGATATGAGCTCCTTGAGAGCAGGAAATACAGACCATGAGATCTTTCTTTGTCCATTTTTGTGTTACTAGGGCCAAAAACATTGTTGCAGTTTAGTAAATTATTTTTTTCTATTATAAAATTAAAATATTCTCATGGCAAAAAAAAAAATCTCTATGGGGATAAATGACTTAGAATGTGAACACCCCCTGTAACCTCTGCACCCTGTGGTTTATGGGCATCATTTCAGACATTTGCCTTGCAAACACTAACAGAAACGAATGTTTGAAAATGGAATGGGAGTAAATAGTCATGATGACACCCTATCAAAAACGCAGATATTTTTTTATGAGAGGTAAACTTATACGATGTTTGATAGACTTGAAAGCAAATTGCATTTCTCTGTTTTAAAGAAAATATAGAAAGACTTGCTTCTGTGAAGAAGCAATACATTCTACAATACCTTCTGTTTTTACAGGATGCCTCCCATCATAATTTCTCCTTTTCACTTGAAGAAGGAAAATATGAATGCACAGAGAGATGACAGGGATATTAATTTCTGTTTTGAACCTAAGGGGAAAGCACATGCTTCTACCAAACTTCCATTTGGCTTTGAAGGCAGAACGATTCTTCATTTGGAACCAGAGCAGAATTTCAAAGACGTTCAGTGCTGGTGCCCCCTCTCTGAGTCGCTGCTAAAGGCAGGGTGTAAATCTGGCAGGATCTGAGGGCTGTACGCCTGCAGCTCACAGGAGGGCAGTGTGTAGGGTTGGGCGGGTTGTCTGGCTGGCCTGGGGTGAGGGCCATCTGGTCTCCTTTATCCCTCACTGCTGGCTTCAGGGCTAGCTTTCTGATACTGTTCCCTCCTTTCTGCTGTTTCCAATGCTGAAATGATCATCTGATTCTTTGCTTGTGCCCACATCCTTTAATTGTCTCCTTGGAAGCTTATAAAGTCTCATTTTGGTGTCTGGCTCCTAGTTGTTTAAAGGCACAAGTTTTAATCTGATAGTTTATTTTTTTCCTGAGTTCATTGTTCTTTGAAACTACCTTGGCTGGACTGCCAGAGTCAGGGGTGCTCCTCGGAGATTTGGAACCTTACAAAGGAATCAGTCCAAAGCTGCCCAGACTCCCTGGATTAACTTAAACCCTCCTGCACAGGACGCCTGGCCAATGTGAGCATGGTTTCAGAGGCTGGGACAGCAGCAGGACATCCCGCTTGAGTTTAGAAATCTCTGCTTGGTCACCTCCTTCCCGTTCCCTTGTGCTCAGTGTCGCTCCTTCTGTCCACCAATAAAACAAAGAAACGTGAGAAATAACTCGGAAAGAAGAGACTTCTCAGGCCTTGACTGTCACCCTGGCCTCAAGCCAAGCCTGCGCTGCCTCAAAATGAACCCAGGAGGCAGCTCCTGGAAGGCTGTCAAAACCCCTGAAAAGTGAAGGCATTAACCACCCCCACCATCCACAAACTCTCATTTGCTCTGCCTTCCTTTTCTTTTAAAGGAAAAAATTAAAGTCTTCTAAGACATTCTTTAGGCTAGTAATAAAACTCCAGAATGCTTTGTTCGTCTATATAACAAAATTGAGAGAGAATGTGTGTGTACACGTAAATGTGTGTGTGTGTGTGTGTAAGCATGTTTACAACCTGGCTAGTAAAATTATCCTAGGTCGAAGGTCTCCTCAGTTGCTGAAAGTGATGTTTATCATTTCCAAGCACGTTTAAATCTTTTTACTATTCATGTATGTATGTATCCACAAATAGTATTATATACTGTTCAGTGTGCTATAAAATTTTATAAATAGTATCTCATTGTATGTATAAAATATTTCATAAATATAATCAGAAAAAAGAAGGAAGGAATCAGTATATCAGCATTCTGCTTATGTGCTTTTCTGATTATGAAAGTCTCATGAAAAGAGGGTTTTAATGCATTCTCACTTGAAATGCAGCAGATGCCAACCATGAGGGAATGAAGGTGCTAATTTATCGTTTTTAAAAAAAATTGTGCAAAGAGAAAGGAAAAGAATGTAAGTGCAAGCTTAGCAATAAAAAGAGAAATGAAAACACTCCCAATATGAGGGTGTGAGTGGAGTCCTTTCGTCTGTAACCGAGGAGGTCTGTAAGAAACCACAGAAGCTTCTGCTAATTTGAAATTCCACCAGCTGAGAAATAAAACGCTGTTGGGTTATTGAAGAAAGGTCTTGGCACCTTATGCACGGGAAATGAAACTTTTCATTTTGCAATTGGCTTGTAGATTTGTCATAACCCCCTCCTTCCCATCTTTCAAAGGCTGAAGAACAGGCTGCAGTTAGAGATGTGGTTTGCATATATTGCCTAGTTGACAGCAGCAGATCAACAGTGAAAGACTAATTAACTAAATGAAGGCAGCAAAGAAGTAAGGTTTTGGCAAATGACAAAGCCATTCACTGAGAAATGTTTACTTCTACTTTAGCTAAATTCTCTGTTTTTAATTAGCTTCAGGATGTTTTCGTTGTAGCCATTTAGGAAGAGGTTCTTTCCCTTGTCAGGTGTTGCATCCCAGAGTCAGATCCGGTCAGGGGAGGAAAAGCCCAACACACCCACCCCTATGCTGGGATTACCAGGCGTATCTCCTGTGGCCCCTTCCCCTCCCTGCACTCACAGCCTTAGAGGTGGGGGCCCTACTGTGGGACAGCAGGCTTCCCTGCTGGACCAACTACAGTTACTTGTTGACTAGGAGGATAATTCTGAGCACACGCAGCAGATTCATTTTACTGGAGTCCAAGCTCTGGATTTCCTCGCTTCCAATTGGTCAATAAGAAGTAGTCAACTTTGGGTGCAATGAAACCAACCCACTAACCCACCAACGTGTTGAATCAGATGCCTTTCCTCCTTTGCTACATATTTCTAAGTAGTAAGTGTTTCTTCAGCCCTATTTCTCAGGACTTTTTAGGGCTTTGTAGCTTACAAGTCTCCTTTCATCTAAATGCTTCTATTTTAAGGACAGGAAGACTGAGACAAAGAAGTGTTTTAGCCAAGCTTGTGCTGGGGGTTGTGGGGAGGAAGGACGAAGAATGGCAAATTGCCTGCAGCTTGGCCGATAGCTGGCAGGGTATTGGACCAGAGCCTCCTGAGTCCGGGTGCTTTAGTGCGTAGAATGGGAGCTGGTGGATAGGCTGCTTAGGGCAGAAGATGTGTTTGGTGAACAAGGCTGGTAGGTCATTAGAACTTAAAGTAGACTTCAAAGGCGAATGAAGGAGTAAACTTTAGGAGTAGTGGCAAGTAGATTTGATTTAGAGGCGACTAGGTATTGGTGGAAATGAGACAGGATAGCAATAAATGTAGTGACCATGTTATCAGAAGCCATAAAGCTACATCTTCCTGTTCCTTCAGCCTGCTGAGCCCAGGATGAATAAGCTTTCAAGGCTTGGTTTGGCCCCCTAATCACCTCCAACTCCCCTCCACCCAGCTCTATGCTGGGTTTAGTGGTTCTTGGCACCTTGTGGTGGTTAATTTTACGTGTCAACTTGGCTGGGCTAAGGGATGCCCAGATAGGTGGCAAAGCATAATTTCTGGTTGTGTGCGTGACAGTGTTTCACTTGAAATGGGTAGACTGAGTAAAGAAGGTTGCCCTCACCAATGTGGGTGGGCATCATCCCATCTGCCTGAATAGTACAAAAAGGTGGAAGAAGGGTGAATTTGCTCTCTGCTTGAGCTGGGACATCCGCCTTCTCCCGCCTGCAGACATCAGTGCTCCTGTTCCTCCAACCTTCGGACTTGGACTGGATCTTACACCGTCGGCTCCCCCTGGTTCTTGGGCCCTTGGACTCAGGCCAAGACTTATGTCATTGGTTCCCCTGGTTCTCAGGCCTTCAGGTTTGGACTGGAATTACGCTACTGGCTGTCCTGGGCCTCCAGCTTGCAAGCGGCAGATTGTAGGACTTCTCAGTCTCCAGGATCACGTGAGCCAACCTCTCATAATCCATCCCCTTCTGTATATATCCTACTGGTTCTGTTTCTTCGGAGAACCCTGACTAATACACCCCCTGAGCGTGGTGGTGTACTCCTCTCCCAGGATAGATGGCAATTTTCTTATGTTATTCTTACTAGAGGTAGTAAGATTCTTGAGGACAGACCATGTGATTGTCTTTGTATTCCCTGAACAATTTATTGAACAATTACTCTGTGCCAGGCACTATGATGGATGCTTGTTATATTTTATTTCAATTAATCCTCACAACAATCCGATGAAGTAGTATTCTCATAATTCATATTATGAGGGAGCTAGGCTCGACGGGATTAAAATAACTTCCTTAAGGTTGCACAGCTAGTAGGTGGAGGAGTCGGGATGCAGACACAGTGATGAGTTCAGAGCCCACGCTCTTAATCATTATGCTACCCACTTCCCTAGCGGACCCTCAATAAACATTTGCTGGATTGAACTGGTAATTTGTATAGTGCTTATTTTATTGCGTGTAGTGGGTGCTTAATTATTTGACATCAGAACTCATTCAAGCTGAAAAGATGTGTGTTTGTCTAAGGGAGTCATTTCTCATAGATCCTAATATGAATAGGGGCAAGAAAACCTCAGTGTTACCACCAGGTGAGCAAATGGTTGCGTGTCTCTGCAGGTGGCGGTGGATTCTGAAGACACATGGTTATTCTTGGCTAAGGTATCTGCATTTTATTATTTCATATCATTTCTCTATTTTTGTAACAAAGCTGAATGAAGAATCCCTTCTTCCTGGAGGAGGGTGGATCTGATGGGAGGAGAAGAGGGAGGGAAGCGAAAGCTCCACTTCTGAAGAAGTTGAGACTCATGAAGCCAAGCCTCGAGGTACCTGTATACTGCAGAGAGCCATCAATGCGGTGGCCTTTCAGAGGCCAAGACCCTGCATTTGGTTATGAGAGACCTTCAGAGGTGCAGAAGGGGCTGGTGGAAGTGCTATTATCATGTCAACCAACGGCCTTCCATCTGCACTCTGGGAACACCCTCTTCAGAACCCCTCTTCCTGGGAAACCTCTCTCATCTGCTTGCCCCAGAGTGCAGAACCACCCTGGCCCTAGGGGCAGTCCAAGCCCTCTACCAACTCCAGGGGCATTTCAGTCCTTAATCATTTGAAACTCTGCTGTAATCTGGGAAAGAAAGGCACCTGAATGCCTTACTTAGGGTTAAAAAAATTCTACTCCCATTTAATCCCCTGAGTTAAAAAGCAAGCTGCTCAGTTTGGCCCTGAGCCAGTTTGCCCTCATCCCCCTACTTCTCACTCTCGACTCCCGAGCAGAAAGACACCCTGAGTCAGATTCCACGGCGTGCTGGTTTGGAACGAGACTGTGAAATCAAGACAGGAGTCTGCTTTCATGAGCTTCCAGGTTCACTGACGTTTTTCCTCCAACACTCAGCACTTCTCCTTGGGGTGAACTTGCTTGGGCCCCCTTGATGTGCACCCCTGCAGCCCTGAGTTACCACTGTGGGGATTAAATTCTCATTCAAGGGAGGTTCCACCCAAGATGGAAGAACAAGTATGTGAATGAAGTGAAAAACTACCTCATAGCACCCCAGGCCAGGGAAGGTGGCTGCTCTGCTCTGTCTCCCTCCTCCGTCTCCTTCCCTAACTCCTTGGAAAGGACGGTGCCTTACCTACCCACCAGGCGCCAGGGCCAGGTATGAAGAACAGTGAGGGAGAGAAGGGGAGGGGAGAAAAAGGGATATCAATTTCTTGGCCTGAACGGATCAAGTCCTCACCTGCCTTGGAATACCTAGCCCCAGTCTCTTTCCCTAAGCTTCATTGGCAGCTGCCTTTGAGCAGAATGACCCTTCCCCAACCCAGGTGTAGGAAACACATTGACACCTTCCCAGCTCAGCTGAGGCGAATCAACTCAACAACAAAAAACAAAGCAGAAAAACTCAAGGCCTTTTCCTAGCATAGATCTCTCTTTTAAAGTGATAATGAAAGCTACTAGCATTGAGACCTACTATGTGTTGAGCACAGGGCTAGGTTTTTAACAAATATGAATCCATGTAAGTCTCCATTTTACACACAGTTCAGATAACTGAGGCTCAGAGAGATTGAGTGACTTTGACCAAAGTCCATGGTGGCACCCAGGTCTCTTTGTTCCAAAGTTCAGGCTTTGTTACTCCCATGAGCCCCCCTCCAAGTTCCCTCCTACCAGTACTGCCCTTAGATCTGGGCAAGAGGGGTCCCTGCCCTGGGCCCGGAGCTTTAGAGGGCCCCTCCCCAGGAGGCGAGGAGTCTGGGGGACCAGGAGGCTCTGCTCACCCAGGGCCCCCCTTCCCCCTCCCCGTTCCCCTCACATTTGTGACTATACTCTGCATATCCGGGCCCCTGGATCTTCCTGACCAGAGGGCTCCAGCTAGGGGTGCCAGATTTAGCAAATAAAAATATAGGATACCCAGTTCAATATGAATTTCAGATAAACAGTGAATAATTTTTTAGTGTAAATATGTCCCATGAAACATTTACAACATACTTAATGCTAAAAAATGGCTTATTATTTATATGAAATTCAAATTTAACTGGAAATCCTGTATGTTTTCTGGCAACCCTAGCCTCAGCCCACTTCCAGGACCTGGTGGGCTTTTCCTTGTGCCTGTTGGGTCGGATGTGCACGGAGCTCAGCCATACACACTTGGGTGTCCAAGGCATGCAAACAAGCCCCTCTCAGGGCTAGAAGGAGCCCAAGGAGGGAGAGAGGGGGCCTAACTGGGACCCTCCATATGTGCCCTCGTTAGGGATGTGCCTGCTCTCCAGACCCTACTTAAAGCATAGTTGGCTTTATTCTCTAACCAACCGAATTTTCATTTGTGATTTCTATGGGCAATTTTGTTCACAGCACATGACCCCTTTTGTTTTCCTCACCTCCAATTTGATTTGGGATGAGGGAGAAGGTGCTAGAACAAGCTACTCAGAATCCCGGTCTAAGGGAAATTGAAAGGTCAATGCAGATGGCTTAATGGTTTCTCAGTCTATGAAATGGAAAAACTGCTGGATGTGGGGGTCCGAGTTTTTGGTTTTACTTTGTAAAAGGTGCTTGGCCATGATGGGATGCTTCTTCTCTCTGAGGTCATTTTTTTATTCATAACATGTGAAAAATACCCCTGCCTCCTGGAGTGGGCGTGAGGGTGAAATGAAATAACACAGGAAAGTATCAGAGTACCTGGTAGGCGTCAAGCTTCGTAAGTGTAGCTGAGTCTCAATAGACAGAGACAGACACCAGGTCTTCTCCTTTTGTTCAGGCCTAGCTGGACCACCCACACATCCGTCTCCAGCTTGGGTGCCCTTGGATCTTCTGTGACGCTGAGATGGCTCCTGAGTCATGGAGCAGGGATGTCACATCCATCCAAGCCTTCTAGGGCATTTTGATAAATGAACCCAGGGACATGGCCTTCCAGAACCATCTGACTCTAGCTCTGCAACTCAGAATTACTCTACACCATGGAACTACGCAACTGCTTCTGTCTAGAGGGCAAGGGAGACCCTGCCCAGCAACACAGGGCTAAACCACTCATCAGCTAAGATCAAGTCTTACTAAGAATTATTAAACAAACAAAAACCCAACTCCTTTCCAGTGTCAGGTGAGGGTTCTTTCTTGAGCACAAATAGCAAAATATGAAAAGAGCAACACAGATCATTCCCAACACATGGCACAACCATGTGCTCAGCGCTTCCTAGCCTTCTCTAGTCGGTGTTTACACCACTTTCCTCCCTCCCTTCCCCCGCACTGTTCTTCCTTCCCTCTCTCCTTTCCTTCCTTCCTTCCTTCCTTCCTTCCTCCCTCCCACCCTCCCCCCCTCTTCTGTTCCTTCTTCCAGTTCTCCCTTCCTCCCTCCCAACAAATTAAGTAACTCCTGATCCTTTGCTAAACTTCAAGAGGGAGGTGGTATATTGTGATGCAGAACACATGGACTCTGGTGTCAGAAAGCCCTGGGTCCCAACATCAGCTCTGCCATCTGCTGGCTATGTAATCACAATCATTAACCTTTCCAGCCTCAGTTTCTCTTGTAACAGTGAATTACATAACCTACCTTCACTTAGCACACTTAGCACCTAGAAGGTGCTCATTAAATGGTGGCCATTATTATTATTGAAGATGGTGCTTTTATACAGGCATACCTCGTTTTATTGCACTTCGCTTTATTGTGCTTTGCAGATATTGTGAGGTTTTTTTTTGGTGAGGAAGATTAGCCCTTTGCTAACATCTGTTGCCAATCCTCTTTTTGCTGAGGAAGATTGGCCCTGGGCTAACATCCGTGCCCATCTTTCTCCACTTTATATGGGATGCCTGCCACAGCATGGCTGGATAAGCAGTGAGTTGGTCCGCTCCCGGGATCCGAACCTGCAAACCCTGGGCCGCTGAAGCGGAGTGTGTGATCTTAACCACTACACCACTGGGCCAACCCCAGATATTGTGTTTTTCACAAGACACTCCACCATCAAAAAGATTATGACTCGCTGAAGGCTCAGGTGATGATTAGCATTTTTTAGCAATAAAGTATTTTTAAATTAAGATATGCACGTTGTTTTTTAGACATAATGCTATTGCACACTTAATAGACTACAGTATAGTGTAAACATAACTTTTACATGCATTGGGAAACCAAAAAATTAATGTGTCTTGCTGTATTGCGATATTTGCTTTATTGCCATGGTCTGGAACGGAACTGGCAGTATCTCCGAGGTATGCCTGTAAATAAGATTCTACTTTATGCTCAATAAAGCATAAATGGCAGGTGTTCAGTAAAGCATAAACAAATGAATGAATGAGTGGAATACTTTCTGAAAGGTTCTCTTTGCAAAAATACAGTTTCACAAAAGCAGAAGTCAGCCAAAGGAATAACCCGGGGGTTCCCGCTTGTCCTGAGCCCCCAGACTGGATGGCTCCTTTGATTTTCTGGAGTTTGCAATTCAGTCTCCAGCTTGGCTGACAGTGGGAAACACGCCTTGCTTTTGCTGGCTCACTCTGCTTGTCTGTCCCCACCTCCTCCATCCTTCATTGATCTGGGTCACGTTTACCTGTAACCATCCCTGATTACCTGCAGGACCAAACAAGTAGGCAGCAATCATTGAGAAACTGCAGGCACATACCTTTCAGATAGCATAATCGCCGAACCGTCTGGTCCCAGTGCCCTGACAAGCTTCCTGCTGCGGTCCACTGCTCAAACAGGTCCACCCACCGCAGGTGAAAACAATTCTACTTTTCAGGGCTGGAGAAGACTGATTTTGTGCAGCAGAAGCCTTTCAATTATTCAGGATGCTGGTGTCTTTTTTTAGTTCAATTATTCAGGGGTTTCTGAGTGCACGATTGTAAATTCAGCATTTGCTGGTCTAAAGCTTGGACTTGATTGGTTTAAATCCAACCTGCTTAATAAGTCTCTCAAACGTGACAGTGAATATAGACAAGAGAAATGGACATCCCCTTGACAGAGAATCAAGTACAGAGGAAAATTTATCTTTGAAAATTTTTTATTCACAGCCTCTAGCTAACATAAGTGGAGTGCTTACTTCAATGATGATCCTTTCCCTTTCAAAGCAACACTGGCAGAAAGATTTTTGGAAATCAGTGAACAGCAATTTATTCAGATAAATTCCTTTCTCTATCCCCCAAATAGTATCTACATATCCTCTCTTGAATATTTAAAATTGAAAGTAGGCTACCTACTTGCCTATCAGGATGCCATATTTTCCTATTTCATATGAGAAAACAACCTAAGGATAAGGTACCAGGGATTCCATGTTCTCTTTTGGAGAAATGATTTATTTAGCACAGAGAAGCATGTGGTTTACTCCAAGAAAGCATATCTTGATTGCAGGTGGTATGATATTTATTTAAGACTCACCACCCGTCTCATTTGCTGTGCTGAGTTCTAGTGAGAACTTCTAGAAAGTGATACCTAGTTATTTCTCTTTGATCATTCATTCATTCAACAAGTACTCACTGAGCATCTAATATGGGATTCTGGGTTGGATGATGGGGATACAACAATATATAGATATCAGTCCCTGCCCTTGGAAGGCATACAGTCAGATGCAAGAGACAAATATTAATTAAAAAAAAAGAAAGAAAAATAATCACACAATCTAAATTTACACACTGTGATAAATGCTTTGTTGCAAAAATAACAGTGAAAAAAGAGCCTGTGATCAGGAACCTGAGATGGTGAACTGCTCTAGGAGGTGATGACAAAGTCATAAACCGAGTAATGTTATTATTTTTTGTATCTCTAGGCCCTTGTCCAGTGCCTGGCATGTTGTCAGTCTATTGTGTGAATGAAATCATCTTTTATAAGGCTCTTTTTGCTCAAGAGTCTCCAATTTGAAAAAGTGAAAGCTCGTACATAACTGTTTATTGTGTGCCTAGCATGGACCAGGCACTGGTCTAGTTCTTGATGTGTGTTAGCCTATTCTCTCTCAAAAATCTGAGGTAGGTATTAGTACTATGCTTTCATTATAGATAAGAAAGCCAAGACACAAAGAGCTGATGGCATTTGATCAAGGTCCCACAGTTATTAAGTGAGAGAGTCTGGATTTGAACCTGGGCCATCAGACTTGAGAATTGCAATCTTTAACTTGTGCTATACTGCTTCTTGCAAGTTAATAAGCTCTGCATTGACTATAAGGATATGATGAGATGTGGAGAGGTAGAAGAAAGAAATGGAGATAGAAAATGGATAGCTAATCCAGGGATTAGCACTCTAGGGGTTCGAAGAGAGAAAGCAAGTAATAATGCAGCTAGATTAGAACTCACCCCCTATCACCTGCCCCCAGGTTCTGCAGCTTTGCTAAATCCCTTTCTTTGGCCCAAAGCAGGCATCTTCTTCCATGACTCCACAGAAGTTCGTGTTCCCAGGGGTGACTGGCCCTGGTTGGTGGCCTTTGGGGCTTCTGGGAGAATCCACATGCTGCAGCCACCACAATGCTTCATCTTCTGTTGACCACTGTCAGATGCCCCTTCTCCAGAGTGAGCAGCTTTAGCATCATCATCATGTCTCCTTCCTCTGCTGGGGGCTCTTCTCTCTTCTACATGCTTCAAGCTACACATGGAGTGGGGGGACATAACAGGTTGGGGCCTGGGTGCCAGACTGGATTCTACCCACCATGAGGTCATCAAAATCTGTTTTTCTTCTAGGCCTCAACCTCTTCCTGGATCTGGGAGAAGGGGGGTTCTCCCCTCCTTCCCTCTCAAGGCAACAGCAGAGAGCTTCTGAGACAACTGTCACTGCAAGTGTCCATCCTGCAGCAAACCACTCTCCCTTCCACTTTGAGTTACCATAACCTCCCTGTTCTCCAGACTCATGTTTATTTCCCTTTGATTCTTTTTTTTTTTTTTTTTGTATTTTGGGTGCCTACTCCATTACTTGGAAATTCATGCTCCATCATCACCTTTCTTGCTCTGGGTGTATATGTAAATCAACTGGGTTTACTGTAGAAGCAGCTGACAGGTCTATGACCCTCCCATCAGACCCAGTCTCTTTACCTGAGGGCAAGAGTCTGAGAAAAACTTATGTCTTGCGAAGGAGAAGGGAAGGAAACCCGAGGACTTTGACTTTGAACCCTGAGGTTTGATCCTTGGAAAACACTGTTCAGAATCCCTTCTAGTTATAGGAATATTATGTGAAAGCAGTTTCAAATTCCATTTGTTATTCACTCCTGAGACAAAAAAGGTTTGTTTGTAGTATTTGAAAACTAGTAAACTAAGAATATATAAATGAAGGATTTTGTAATTTCAGTTTCCAGCATCTCTTTGTGTTACAAGAGGTAGTGATTTGGAGAAAAATATAACTTGTTTTTATGGACGACTGACATCATTGGGCCTTTTGATTTTGCAAAGGGAAGTGAAGATCCTATTCTGGAAGAAAGAGAGTCCAGACTTAAACTCCAAGAACCTAAAATGGAACAGGTTATTTTCATTGTGGACGGAGTGGAATTTCTGCCACTATATTTCCTTTGGGAAAAAAAATATATATTTCATACCACATAGTCCCTGAATGCTGTTGTTAGTTGTTGGGCAATATTTGTGAGACCTATGTGGGAAAACTTTAGGCAAGAATTTTAAGAGCTCAAGTCTTCAGGCCTGAGTTCAGGTGGTTATTGAACATAATTGGCCGCCTAGACTGGTTTGGAACGTCCCAAGGCCACGCTGATAGATGTGCATGGAAGGGTGTAGGAGACACTCTTTTTGTTATAGTGCATTACAGAAACATGGCTGCTTCATAGCGCCAGTCATCTTCAACTCAATCTGCTCAGGCTTTTCCTTCGAAATGTGTAAACTTGCATAAGATTATGCTTTTAGTTTCCCATGAGACCTTCAACTCAAGTGGTTGAGCTGCCATTAAATATTCTTGTGGCTGACTGGGTATTAAAACACCAGGAAGATGATGCAAATAGGAATGGGCCTTTTTGCCAGGTGAGTATAGCATTATGAGCCTGAAGAAAAGTGAGGTTACACACCATCACATACCAAAGAAACCATGAACCAACCAAAGATTTTCATTGGCAAAGTGTGGTTACAATATTTAATTGAATCCAGCAGCAGAATCAACATATCATATTTATATTTTAAAACAATTGACTCTGTGTGTCATAGCATATATATGAAAACCTGAATATTTGCAAAGAGGCAACATCTCAAGGCCATTCAGAACCAATTAGAATATAAACAGTCTAAAAGAGGCTTAATAATAATGCTAAGATGAAGTTAATGCTGATGTTTGGATTTATAGAATGAACATTGTCATTAATCTATCAGAAGAGATTTGGGACTCTTGCTTTGATATAAGGGCAAGGAAGATAGCTATCCAAGTAGGTCCTTACTGTTAGGTTTCCTGCCCCTCTGCCCGCCTCCATTCTGTTAACTCAAATCAGAACAAATACTCTAGTCCTAAATTATTTCCCCGATGTTGGTCAGAGCCTGCCTCACTGGCTGGACGTACCTATTTGCAAAGGGTCAGGTTTCCCCATAGGGGCTGTAAGACACACACATGGTTGATAGAGATTACAAAAGTTGCCTAGGCCCATGCAATATATAAACATGTATCTGTAATGTATTTAAAATAAAGACAGATGGAAGAATGTGCCCACTAGATGATGAGACAGGAATATGTATGCGTATTTTTCCAGGTCTTCATCAGTATTGCTTCAGCTCCCTGTCAGGTATGTATTATGGCCTAGAGAGTATGTGCACACATATACCCAAGGGAGCCCCAAAGAAAGGAAATTGTAGTAGGCACACAATTCATCTCTAGCTGCCCACCTGCCAAATGTTGGCAGACTACTCAGGGTCACAACCCACATGTTGTGAACCACTATTTTACCTCCCTGGGTAGCATGTGGTTTTGAAGGCGAAGGCTGTGAGTTTACATTCTCGGATGTCATATGTAGGCAGTTAACGGACAACTATGGTCTCTTTATACGTACATGGCCACAAATCACCACAGATTGATGCCTGGTTGATGGACTTGATCTCCCGCAAATTCCCCACATGCTTCACTTTATTCCAAACCGAGTTGGATGAAAATACAGAGTACTGGGAGCTTTTGACAGAAAAATGGGAAGCCTCTACTTCTTGTGGAACTACAGTATGTGACACTCCAATGGGCAACGGAGGGAGAGTCAACGTTCCCTTAATTTCCTTACACATTCAAAAAGCAAATAAAAAAGAAAGGAAACAACTTACAGTTAAAATATAATTGGCTGCTGGGGCTTCTTCCAAAGTGGTTAGTGCTGATTCATCCTTCAGAACTGAAAGGGAATGGCCATCCCATGGTTAAGGGTTCTCACTGACAAACTGTGGGAGTCTCAGTTTCGTTTTTTCCCCTCTCTCACTTTCCTTTTGTTCTCTCTTCCCTCCATCTCTTCTTCCCACCTTTCCTCCTTCCTATGTATGTACATATTATTTTGCTCACTTTATGAAGGATTTGGGTCGGTAAACAAGAAGAACAAAGCCCAGGCTGACCATAAAGGCCAATAGAGTTTATTATTGTTGAGCCTTCATGTGACATGGCTCTCCTATGAGTGTCCTTAGAATAAAAATCAAGGGAGGGACACATATCTTACATAATATTTTATTATTAAAGTGGAGTATATGTATCCACAGGGGCATCTCAGGGGGATGAGTGGGATGGGTTTGAGTGATGATTTAGGGCCCCAATCTCTTGCTTCTTTTTTCATGATTTCAAATAAACAGGAAGTGTAGAAAATATCAGAAACACTCAGTGTACCTACTCACTTTCCAGCTTTAACAAGGCCTAAAACTTTCCAAATTTCTGCAACATTTGTAAAGACAATATTTCAGATGTAAGTGAAGATTCCTCCCTACTCCTCTTAACTTTCATTCCCCTCCCTCTTTTCCAAAGGTGATTATAGATATAGCATTTATTTTTCCCATATACATCTTATCCATGCTCCTATTGATAGACATTTAGGTTGTTCCTGAGTTTTCACCACAACAGACAATGTGCATTGTTGTACATATATCCTTGTGCACATTTCCAAGATTATCCCTAGAGCAGAAGTGCTCAAACTCTGAAAAACATATTTTACATTATAACCCGCTACAATACACAAACACTTGAAAGCATTTACCCTTCTCCTAGGTCAGGTTCTCTAGCAGCAGAGGCTGAGACAGAATTGCCTGTGCAAGGGAAAGTCTGTAAGGAAGTGAGGAAACTGAGGAGAGGAAGAAGCCAAGCAAAGACGTGGTTTCTGCTGAAGTCTAGCCTCAGCCTGATCCCTCAGGGAATTCTGGGCTGTGAATGGCTCCACACATTTGTCTCACTGAGGCAAGGGGGCCCGGCTTTCACATCCCTTATTTGTCAGCCACCGGCTGCAAGCTGCTTGGTGGTGGTGGTGGTGGTGGTGGTGGTGGTGGTGGTGGTGGTGGTGGTGGTGGTGGTAGCGTGGGGCCTTTGAAGTCGAAGCGCTCCCATCAGCCCACGGCAAGTCTCGGCAACAGAGTGCAGCTGTGAGCAGTTAGCAGCTGATACAGCAGTTGAGGGTGAGTGCACCAGCCCCATAAAGGGTGTCTAGGCATAGCATTGCTAGCACTGACTACACCTTCCAACCTGTGATGCATTCTGATGTTTCCCCTGCCCTCCCCTCCCCCTTCCTTCTGTTCATTGTCCACGAAATTGGTTTCATTAATTTAGTGAATTAGTGGGGATAAGATGGATTATTCAATACACGGTGCTGGAATAATTGGCTATTTATGTAGAAAATAAAGCAAAATTATATCCCTAATCTACGCACACGCAAGAACAAATTCACGGATGAATCAAGATCTAAATGTGCTGTCCCTTTTCTCTCCTATCTTCCCCCTCCCCCTTCCTTCTGTTCATTGCCCATTAAAATTGATTTTGTTATCTGTTAATGGGTCACACCCTGCAGTTTTTAAAACACTGTTCTAGGATATACCTAGAAGAGGAATTGCTGGAGTATGGACATCTTCTACGTTAGTAGATAGGACACATGACTCTACAAAGCAGTTTAATCAATTTATTTTTTTGCCAGTAGAGTGAGAGTTCTGGTTTTATCACCTCTATGTAGATTCTTGTCATTGTTTTCAGGCTTTAATTTTTACCAAACTAATGGTTGTGAAATGGATATATATATATATATCTCATTATTGTTGTAAATTGAATTTCTCTGATTACTACTTAAGTTGAGCAACTCCTCACATCAATGGCTCAATAAGGTTTCCCTTTTGTAACTTGACCATTTGTATTCATTACCCTTTGTTCTTGTTGATTTCTAGGAGTTCTTTAGATATTTTGGATATCTATCTATATCAATGTCAATACTGATATAGGTATAGATACATATTTTGGTTAAATGTGTTGCAAATAGCTTCTCCCTGTGTATGACTTGATTTTTTACTTTGTGGTGTCTTTTGATATGGAGAAGTTTTAAATTTTCATAAAGTCAAATTTATCTATATTTTCCTTTAGGTTTTATGCTTTTTCTTTTGGTGCAATTATTAAATTCTTCTCTAGCTTGGAGACATAAAGACATTCTACTTTATTTTCTTCTAAACAATTTTAACTTTTGATCTTTATTTATCCATGAATTTTTGGGGGATGTAGATTAGGGATATAATTTTGTTTTATTTTCTACATAAATAGCCAATAATTCCAACAAATATTTATTGAATAATCCATCTTATCCCCACTAATTTGTAACATGTCAATTTTTCCTATATCCATCATGTGTCAATTTTTCCCGTATAGACAGGCCTGTTTTTAGGTCTTGCTATCCTATCCCACTGATCTATTTGTCTATTCACCTGCACCAATATCATAGTCTTTGAATTGCTAGAACTTTATGATAAATCATGATATCTGATAGGGCCACACTACCCATTTTGTTCTTCAAGGTTTTCTGGGTTGTTTTTTGTCCTTTTTTCTTCCATATGAGTTTTAGGATAAGTTTTTTAAGTTTCATGAAAATGTCTGTTGGATTTTGAATGGAATTGAATTGATATATTAATTTGAGAATACTTGATACCTTTATGTTATTAAATCTTTCCATCAATGAAGATGGTATATCACTACATTTATTCAGATCTTCTTCTATGTCCTCCCATGCTGTTTTTGTGTGTGTGTGTGTGAGGAAGATCAGCCCTGTGCTAACATCTGCCAATCCTCCTCTTTTTTTTTTGCTGAGGAAGACTGACCCTGGGCTAACATCCGTGCCCATCTTCTTCTACTTTATATGGGACACCACCACAGCATGGCCTGCCAAGCAGTGCATCGGTGTGCGCCTGGGATCCGAACCGGCAAACCCCGGGCCAACAGCTTGCACCACCGGGCCAGCCCCTCATGCTATTTTTAAGCCTTCCCTATAAAATTATAGCATATCTTTCCTTAGATTTATCCCTAGATTTTTTTTTTACATTTTATTAATATTTTGTGTGTTATCTTTTTTCTATTACATTTTTTATGCGGTTATTGTTAGTCCATAGAAACACTACTGATGTTTGTCTATAAATCAATCTTTCTAAACTCTCTTATTGATTTTAACTTTCTTTAGACAATCATCATCTGCAAATAAGGAGAGATTTACTTATTTCTTCTCAAATTTTGTCCTTATTTCCTTTCTTCTCTTATTTTATCAATTAAGACTTTCATTACCATATGGAAGTGAAGTGGTCAGAGTAGGTGAAATGTTTTATTAAGATAATACTAGCTATAGGTTTATGGCATTAAGAAATTCCCTCATAATCCTGGTTTGCAGATATTTTAAAAAATCTTGATGAATATTACGTTTTTTTAAATGATTTTTCAGCATCTATTAAGATAATTATATACTTACCACCTTTAAATTGTATTTAAGGTATCTGGCATAGATTTTCTTATATTGAACCATTTTTGCCTTCCTGAGATAAACTGTTTGGTTTTTATACACTGTTAAACGATTCGCTAATATTTTATTTAGGATTTTAAATCCTTTTCTTTTACAATCCTTGTCTGGTTTTAATATCAATGTTATACCAACCTTACAAAATGAGTTGGAAATGTTACCTCTTCTTTTATTCTGTGAAGCAGAAATTAACAGATGGGCTACAAAACACAATCTAGTCTTAAATTGCCTACAAAAGACTCACAAAGCCAAGCTATGTTTTTCATTAGGTGAGTTCAAATACTTATATTGATTGAGTTGTCTGATCTTTGAGTTTATTCTTATCCTTTTATTTTAGGTTTTCTGTTTGCCTTCTTTATTCTTGCTAATTTTCTTTTACTTCCTTTCTTCTAGTGGGCTAATAAGATATCTACGTTCTTTTCTCCCTTCTGCTGTTTTAGAAGCTAGGTTGTTTTCCCACTAATTTAGTTGTTACTCTTAAATGTTTAATAAAATATTTAACCATACATTTTTCTACCAACATTTAGCTATTTAATATTTTTATCTTCCTGCCAAACAACAAGATCCGTAGGCTGCTTTTGCTACCAATGAACAATGCCCCCACTCCCATCTTTTTATTTTGTTTAAAGCTTTTATTGTATCTTTAAAAATTCAAAATAAAAAATTATTTTTATTTTTCCTTTATTCATTCCTTCTTTTTTCTCTTTCTTTCTTCCATGTCCAGTTTTCTTCTTATAGAGGTAAATCATTTAATAGTTCCCTTTGTGAGGGTCTGTAGGTGGTAAGTGCTCTGTCCTTGTGAGGTGAAAAACGAGGTTATTTTGCTATACAATTGAAAGATTGGGCATAAAATTGTAGATTGACAGTTATTTCCTGTCAACCCTGAAGATATTATTCTGTATTTTTTTGGCATTGATTGCAGCTAAGGAAAAGTTGACTATCTGAGAGCTTTAAAAGTCTTCTAATTTTCTTTGATGTTCTGCAGGTTCATTATGATGTGTCTAGATGAGGATTTATTTTTATATATTCTGTTCAAGACTTGGGGGTGCACTTCCAATCTGAGGACTTAAGTCTTTTTCAGTTTTAGAAAACTACTATTTATTATGGTTTCAGATCTTTCTTTTCTGCTTCATTCTGTTCCTTCCTAAATTACTATTTCATACCTTCTCCTCTTTCTTCAAACATCTAACACCTTCTCTGTCTTCATCATTCAAAACAAGCCCTTCACCTTTTACCCCAAGTTAGCTTTTCTCACGTTAACTTTCTCTGCTTTCTCTCAGACTGAATCTATTGATAATTCTGTTGGCTCTAATTTAAAAATAAACCCAGAAAGTGACTGCCTACCACTCTTAGTGTTGCCGCCCTATCCTGAGCCACCATTATCTCTCTGCTTCTCCCTGGTCCCCCATAGTCTCTTCTCAGCATTTAAAGTTTTAAATTGCATCCCCACCCCTGTTCTTATCTACTCCATTTTTCTCCATGGTACTTATCACAATTAACTTTATATATATATTATATATACAAATCTTATTTTTCTTCTCCCCCTCCCCCTCCCCCTTCCCCTCCTCTTCCTCCTCCTCCTTCTTCTTCTTCATCTCGTCTATTTTGTTAACTCTATGCTCAGCACATAGAACAGTGCCACACATAGTAAAAATTCATTACATATTTGTTAAATAAATACATACATTTAAAGTAAGATTTATCAAGTCTTGGGCTTTTCCTTTTGGGCTGAAATTTGTTCAGATTAGATATTTCCCACTGTGGTAGATGAGAGCCGGGGAACTCAAATAAATGAGGAAAAATATATCTCAAAGAATTAAGACCATGACACTATTTCAGAGAATCAGCATTCCATCCTGGATCTTAGCATTCATGTGTTTTTTAAAGTAAGGGCATCATGACTGCATTCTAAGTTGGGGATGAGGCTTGGAGCAGAAAAAGAAATTGGAAACTTTGCAATGAACCGCCCAAGTGAAAGCTAAATAAACAAACTGACCAACCAGCCAACTGTGTTTCTGGGCTTATGGTAGAGGTGCTGGGAATCACAGGAGACTTTCCTGGGACACATGTTGTGTAACCAATCCTGACAAATACATAGATCAGCAAAGAGCTTTCTATTTTATATACTGAGAAGCTTTATGATCCAGGCAGTGGTCGGGCCATCTGGGATCTCCTGCTTACCCATATGGAGCTCTGATTGAATATGTGAGAATGAGAGGAAAGCTCCATTTTAGCGAACATGAGCTGTTTGGAGTCAGCATGGGCATCAAAGGTGGTGGTGAAACAAAAGGATTGCTTTTCCACCTAGCCCTTGTAAGGGAGGGCAGAGGGTAGTCAGAGTCTTGGGAATAGAAGAAGGAATGACAAAGAAGGAAAGAATGACCTTCATTTCTCCAGGCGACGATGTTATAGAATGCTGTCACTAATCTAAAAAGCCAAGCATTTTCTTGGGATGGGGAATTAGTGAGAGATACACAGAAGCATCATGTTGTCAGGAAAACAGATTATTGTTAACTGTAGGAGCCAGCATGTTTTCTTCAGTAAAAGCAGTAATAAATTGCATTTATATAGCATGTTACACTTTTTCAAAGCATATAAACCACATCATTTGGCATTTTCTACCCTATGAGGTAGGACAGACCATTTGAAAGCAGGAACTGAGCCACAATTCTTTAACCAAGCTCTCCTACACTCCTTACCCCACCAGCATCTAGTACAGTGCTAGATGCCAAAAGAGCTCTTAATCACTCTTTATCATATTAATTCCCATTGTAGAGTTGAGATTGAAAGAAATTATGAAGTTGTCAGTTGCCAGACATCACACGGCTAGTCATGCACAGCTGGACCCAGGAGCAAGTCTAGTAACTTTTAAGTCTTGTGCACTCAATATTCCATCATGTGCCCTGCCAAATGTGCCATTGTCCAAAGACCACACAGATGCAGGAACAGGAAATACAAGTGTTCTTGGCAATTATCCTGTGCCAAGGATCATTGATCTTCTTGATGAAGAGCTACTGTTGATTTACCTGAAGTTTAATAATCTACCAATGAAGGCACTATTAAGAATTGCTTAACATAAGCACAGCTTGCCAGTTAGGAAAATCTCGGCACAGCCAACATATTGGCTAGAGTGTCTAAGTCCATCCAACCCAGGAAATTTTATTTAAATCTTCAAGGTTGGCCTAGGCTCAAGGAAGCAGTGCTAAAGAGGTTCAAGAAGAACAAAACAATGTTTTTTCCAGCCCTAGGTGACTTACTCAAAAAGCCTCACTCTTTTTTTCTCTGAAAGTCAGTGTCCAGCTCCAAGACTGACATAGGTAACAGATCTCCTTGCTGCAGGCTTCCAGTGTGCTTCCTATATCTAAATGGAGACCAGCTCCACACTGTGGACATCCGCCTCCTAATAGGAGGCTTCCCCTCAGTTCACTTCACCAATGAGTATACGCAGACTTCTCCATACCCTCTGCCACACATGTTAACAATGTCTCTGTGAAACCATCCACTAACGGGAATGATCTGAGGTCCACCCAACCCCATTGAGTAACTCAAAAATAGGGGTCTCTAAATTTACTTCCCTCTCTATCTCCTCCATTCTCATATATATAATGACAGAGGTAATATCTTTCGTGAACACTCTTCCTTTCTCAATTCCCTGACTTTCTCATTTTGTTAAAGTGAATGAAGCCACCAGCACTTCATCATTGGGATCTCCTCATACACAAAATCATTTTCCTTGAGTTCCAAATGATTCTGGGTCACCTTGGCTCCACTAAAACTGCCAATGGTTAAGGGTTGTTGCCACTCATTCAGTACACATCTACCTAACAAGATCTGGGACACTCTGCCTCTCCCCTTGCTTTTCTTTTTCTGTCCTGAGGGGATATAGAGAAAGAAATATAGGTCCCTCTCTGTGGAGGGACCTATATTTCACCATGATGCCATTTAGTGACTATGAGCAGCTAAAGGGCTTGGTGGTGATTCTACCTCCCCATTAGGAGCAAAGAAGGGACTGGCTTTGGACTAATTTATCTAAAAAAAAGTGAGAATTCTAGATTGACAAGTTGAGCCCCTTGCTTTATTTCAATGGCCAATTAATATTGAAATATCTTTTAAGTGAGAAAGCAATGATTGACAGGAAGGATGTATTTGGAAAGTTACAAAATATTTTTTTGGGTTTTTACTTAGCATCATATTGAAGTTCTAGAATTAACATACTGAGGTTTATTTATTTATTGAAATTTTTATATATTTTACAAAAGGAATGTAAAGCGGCCTGCAACAAAAGATGTATCAGCTGCTTAATGAAATAAATATAAAAAATAGATCCCGGCACTGCTTTTCAAGCCAGGGTAAACTTGTCAGAAGAGACAGCATATCCATGGTGGCAAGAAGTCAGAGTCATAGAAGCATGGTTGAGGTTTCTAGGGCATCAGGGAGGGACTGTTAACTGAACAATAATCCAAAGATTAGATGTTGAAAAAGCCAGAAGCAGACGATGGCCTGGAGGCTGCCCAAGGTCTGTTTTTCGGTGGTACCAGTTTCTTTGTAAGGAGGCGCCCTGGAATGTGAAATGAGATGTGTAGGTCTAGCCAACACTGCTGCTGTGATCAAGCTACGGATTTGGCTCAGAGTTTCCTAGTTTTCAGGGAAAAGGGGCCATATGGTCAGTTGTCTAGCATTTGATAGCGGAATGGAGGAAGCCTAATAGATCCTCAGGTGATACACTTTTATTTTGGCAAAGAAAATGTCTCTCCTTCCAGTTGTAAGATGAACAACTTCTGGGAGCTTAGTACAGTATGATTATTATAGCTAATAATATTACATTATACGCTTGAAAGTTGCTAAGAAAGTAAATTTTAAGTGTTCTCACCACAAAAAAGAAATGGTAATTATATGACGGGATGGAGGTGTTAGCTAATGTGACGGTGGTAATCATTTTGCTATATAGAAGCGTATCAAATCAACACGTTGTACACCTTAAACTTATGCAATGTTATATATCAATTATACCTCAATGAAACCAGAAAAAAGAGAGAAAATGTCTCTCCATTGTCGAATAAGTAAGCTATCGTATTATAGGAAGGCCCATGGAAAGAGCCACATGACATGGAACTCTGGGCAGCCTCTCAGAGTTGAGAATGACCCCCAGCCAACAGCAAGCATGATGGGGACCTCAGTCCTACAACTGCACGTAGATGAAGTCTGCTAACAACCCGAGAGCTTAGAAGCAGATCTTTCCCTGGGTGAGCCTCTGATGAGACCTCAGCTCTGGCTGATATCTAGGTTACAGCCTGGTGAGATCCTGAAGTGGGGAACTCAGTTAAGCTATACCTGGACTTCTGACCTAAAGAACTCTGAGATAGTACATGTCTGTGCTGATTTAAGCTGTTAAATTTATGGTAATTTGTTACACAGCATAGAAAACTAATACAATTGGGCATTAAAAGACTTGCGTCCCTTTCCTTGAGCCAATCCTGTATGAACTTGAATGAGTTACTTTACCATACCCAGCATCAGAACTAGAACTTATGTTGGAACTCTGGTGAACAATTTTGTGACAATTGCCCTTGTTATAATTGTTTTTCTACCGATCCATTAAATCTAATAATCCCTGGTTTGAGGACACTCTAAATATGGAGTGTTTTTCCATGCTATTCTTGAGTGGTTTTCCATGCTCCCAACACAAGCTTGAGAGATACCGTGTGTGTGTGTTGTGGGGTGGTAAAGCAACTTATTTAATGAGGTCAGAATAGTTGGATGGGACATTAGAAATCCAGAAGACTGTAGAATGGAGTAGCAAAGTCTAATTACAGATCAGTGGCATGGAAAGGGCTCTATTTCCAGGAGTCCAATCAGAGACACCAGTGACTGAGTGGACAAATATGAGAGGCAGAATTCATGGAGATTTTTTTTTTTTTTTTGGTGAGGAAGATTAGCCCTGAGCTAACATCTGTTGCGAATCCTCCTCTTTTTGCAGAGGAAGATTGGCCCTGGGCTAACATCCATGCCCATCTTCCTCCACTTTATATGTGGGACAGATGCCACAGCATTGATAAGCGGTGCCTATGTCTGTGCCTGGGATGTGAACCTGTGAACGCCGGGCCACTGAAGCGGAGCGCGTGAACTTAATCACTATGCCACCAGACCGGCCACTATGGAGATTTTGATGTGACAACCAATAGAGCACATGAGTGGATGGATTTGAAGATTTAGGTTTTAATGATGGTGGCCTGTAGTGACTTCCTTGTTTAGAATTAATTTTCTCCTGAATACCTTTTGGAAGCTCAAGGCTCAATGTTATGGGACTCTCCTTCTTATAGGTACTGCTCTGTTGGAAAGCCAGGAAAACGGTTACCTCAATCCACAGATCATACCCAGAGAAGGCAAATTGCTCGCCTAAAGCCACGTAGTGTCATCTCATGAAATACATCTGGGGATTCTGATTCCCAGCTGACCGTTTTCTCTGCAATTATTGAAAAATGGATAGAATTGATTTAACAAAATGCTCGGAGGATGCAAAAATGGGAGGTGTTGAAAGTTTCAATGAAGATAGAAAAGCAATACAAAATCAGACTGAGATCAGGAATATAGGCAGGAAATAGCGGATGTGATTCAAACTGGAGAATGAGAACTCAAAACATCTGGGGAACAATAATTTGAAACAGATTCTCTTCAGGAGAAAACAATCTGGAAAGCAGTAGTGCAGTGAGAGACCTAGGTAGCGCTGTTAAGACAAATGTGGTCTCGGATGGTTGTGCAGTGGCCCAAACTGGCCACACTGGCTTTGGAAGCCACAGCTAGAAAGGGTCAATGGATATGGAGGGAGGATGTAATTCTGGGGGTCTAAGTGTCTGAAGCCACGCTCTTCCAGCGCCTCCTGGCTGTGCACTCAGATCCGTCTGGCTAGAAGAGAAAGTCATAGATGATGCACAGCTAATGAAGACAAGGGAGGGTTCCGAGAAACTGATCTTCTCAGCCCTCAGGGCAGCTGGAGCCCTCGGGCCAGTTCCTCAGGCTTTGACCAATGTGCATTCAAATATTATCATTGTCTATGTGTGCCATAAATTCAAAAAGGAATGCTCCTTTTTTGACACAACTCCTCTCACCCTCAACTTCTTGCCTTAGAATAAATTCATTTTCCAAGGACGACTAGGGCTATTCTCTGATTCCTCTTTGGGAGAGGAGACAAAGAAACCAAAATCAAATTTAATCTCTGACAGGTTATCCTGTTCTTCTAGTGCCATCATTTCTCTTACAGCACGCATTTTCCTGAGGCAATCCGGACACAATACGACGCATTATTTAGGAAACACATTTTGCATTAGACTGACTGCCCAAGGCACCATGGATATCAGGTACTAACACTGCAACAGAAAATAGAAGAAGAAAAGCCTCCTGTTTTATTTGAATGGCTTTGTGATTTATCATTAAAAAATGAGTCTATCAATTAAGGGATTTTTTCCTCCCCTGTAAGTAACAGAAATGGACTCAGGCTAACTTGAGCAGCAACAATGACAAAAATATTTATTGGGAGGGTATTAGGGACATCACGGACTTGAAGTAATGGCTGAACGGTAAGACCTCAGTACCAGGAGCCAACACGAGGAACTGGCAGGCTTTCTCTCCAGGGTGATGACACACCCACTTTGGATTAGCGCTCATTCCTTGGGGCTATCACTGGGGCTGGGGCTGGGGTGGGCTGAGGCAGTCTCAGGGGCCCAGCCTGGGCCATTGGCCCTCTACCTCGGGGGCAGGTCTGTTACCAGAAAAGGGTGGAAGGAGGTGCTGGCAGACAAAAACAATAGCCTAGCACTACAAGGGTGACAGCTGAAGTCATGGCTTACTGATGGAAATAGTACAAGGAAAAAGGAAAAGTGGTCTGATAAAGGTGATAACGTTGGTAAGTGTGTCTAAGAAGTCCTGGGCTAATGACAGTGCTGGAAGATACTGGAAAAGTCTTTCCTTCAGCACATACTATAATCAAAGGCTAGATTTGCTCAGTGTATGTTTGCTGTAGCTACACATTTTTTCTATTAAAAATGATTTTTAAACTTTCTGCAGGAAAGTAACTTTGTTATTCTGAGTCTTCTCATTCTTCCTATTGAAAGAATTGCTTTTATAACATAGTTCTTAACAATTTGAGGTTTCTTAGGAATGCAACTATTACATTATAGTTGAACAGATAATATATATATATATATACATATGTTGGATAGGATCTTTGCATCCACATACATAAGTGAGACCAGACTGTAATTTTTCTATACTACACTATCCTACACTATACTATAATCACCCAGTGTTCTCATTCTTTCAATAAATAGTCTATTAAGTTACTCTTATGTGACAGGCTCTATGCCAATATAGGTGCTGGGGTTGTGGGGATGCTCTTGGTGGACACTGAACATCCACCACTGTCCTAGTGCAGCTTTGAGTTTGGTAGGGAAGACAGATGATAGCAACAGAATGTAATGAGGTTTTTTGCAAGTGACATACAGGGTGATATGGAGACGGAGCAATATAGATAATAATACTTACCTGACAGGCTTGTTATATCAGGGAGAATGAATAAAGCCCCTGATACAAGGCAGAGCACATAGTAGGCAGGCATTAAAAAACATTATTATTATTTGACAACTTCTCCCAATTTTTTAAATAATTATTAGTTTACATAAGTTTTTAAGTTCCTGAGATAATATCTATTTCTTGAGAATATTGTCCACTTCATCATTATATCAGCATTAAATTATGTGGATTATTATCTTATCATATAGAAATCTTCATATCTGTAGTTACCTACACCTTTTTCTTCCTAATTTATCTTTTCTCGTTTTTAGTTGTAAGGAGTGGAGATTGGTAAATTATATTAACTTTGTTTTTTGTGAGGAAGACCAGCCCTAAGCTAACATCAGATGCCAATCCACCTCTTTTTTGCTGAGGAAGACTGCCCTGGGCTAACATCCGTGCCCATCTTCCTCTACTTTATATGGGACGCCGCCACAACATGGCTTTTGACAAGCGGTGTGTCGGTGCGCGCCTGGGATCCGAACCGGCGAACCCTGGGCCGCTGCAGCAGAAAGCAGGCACTTAGCGGCTTGCCCCACCAGGCCGGCCCCTATATTAACTTTTTAAAGTATTTTATGCTTGAATGTACTTATTGATTTTACTTTCTCGGCTTTGAAGTCAATTATTTGTGTTCTCCTTAATCTCTTCTATCAATTTTTCTTACAAATTTTTTGTTCTTTTTCTGGCATTTTAAATTTAATGCTCAGTTTGTTATATTTTGTCTTTCTTGCTCAATCATTAAAATGTTTAAAACTATGAATTTTTATCTTGTAAATTTGGCTTCATTCTAAAAGTTATGATATTTAATTATTTTCTAAATTGTGTAATTACAGTTTTTATTTTTTCTTTCAATAAAGAATTACTTAAAGAAGTGTTTATAAATTTCCAAATGGCTGGCATTTACTTTCTTTTGTTTTTTTAAGCGAATTTTTTTTTAACAATGTGGCCAATGAGATTGGTAAAATTTCTGTTTTTTGAAAACATTTATATCTTTCCTATAAATTTATATCTTCTATATATAAACATTTATTTATATATATTCATAAACATATGTATTTACACACATTTTATACGTACACACATACACACAATTGTTTTTGTTAGTGTTTCATGGGAACCAAAAAAGTGTTATCTATAGGCTGCCATGTTTGAGATATATATCTATAGGTATATAATTAGTAAGTCACTCATATTAATTGTTATTTTTCAGCTGCTCTATGTCTCTATTTATCTTTGGTATTACCGATCCGTCTCAAACTGAGGGAGTTCTTTTCATTTACCAATTCTATTTTATTTCTGTTGTTTTCCCCTCATATTTCAAATATTTTCCCTTTGTACATTCGGATGCAATGCGTTTTGGGTAGATAAAATTTGTTGACTCATATCTTTGTTATGAATTGAATCACCTATCAATGTGAAATTATACTTTTGTCTCATACTTATTGCCTTGACCTTTCCTTTTGATTGTATCAGTATTGTGACATCTATTTTTGGGGGGAACAGTATATTGAATATTTTTGCATCTATTTGATTTAGGTTTACCACGTTTAGTAAACTATCATTGAATTTTAAAAATTTATTTTAAAATCCTTTGCATTTTAATAGGGACGTTCAACCCACTTATTGATATAACTATTTTGATTTTACTTCTAATGTCATATTTTAATTATTCTCTCTAGGCTTCTTTGTTGTTTCCAGTTTTTTCCCCCCATAGAGACTATAATTTACTTACTTTTATCTTCTACAGTGCTCTGGAAGGTTCATTTTCTATTTTAATTTTATTTCTTTTTAAGTTAAAAAAATTGTTCTTTGACAAATATCCCTTTAAATATTAAAGTCAAAAATAAAAATGGATCTTTTGAGGGCCCTTATTTTCAACAAAGAATTTAATATTCTTATATTTTTTCATGCTCTCTTCTTATTTCTCAATTTTTGAAAATACAATTTGGGGGTTTAGCATGAAATTTTTAAATTCGATTTTTACCATAATTATTATTTTTTTACATTTTATATCTAATCTTTTAAGACTAATCTATGGAAGCACTGCTTTTGCAGCCATACTTAGTACAATTTTAATGAGACAGACAGGTTTCCATGTCTGACTGGTTTCAATACTCACTCTGAGTCCCTTAGTTTTGCAATTAACGTGTTATTTTTACAACCGCAAAAATAACAAGGATATTTTTTAAGAGATAGAAGAATCAAGTGTCAATATCAAACAGGACAGCAAGTGCTTGTTAATTTTGCACATCTTCTCGCTTTGAGCACCAGCAGCTGTTTTTGAGGGATCCTGGAGAATCAGATGGATGTTTAATGGCTATAACACAGGAATTTTTTCTCTTCTTTCTAATGCCAAAGTCAAGCTTCTCCTCATAAAACCTAAAGTTCTGTCTGTTCTAGGACACATTCTAGACCCGAAGAGTTTATGTTGACTGTTCTGATGGAGGTAGAACAGAAGAATCCAGCCACAGCAGTGTGAGTGTGGAGATAACCTCATTTAATGTTCCTCCTTCCCTCTCATGACTTCTAAGCCCTGACATGAGGCATGCTTCAGGTGCATGAGAACCTTCTGCCTGGTGATTTTGTTCATCTTTTCTTCTCTTCCTTAAATGCTATTCAGCCAAATGGTTGTCTTTTGTTACTGCTCTCTGTCATCTGACAGATTTTTTTTAAAAAAGCCATTTGTTTACTGTCATAAATTACTTTTCCAGTTGCCAGCACTGGCTTTAAGTTTTTATGTGATGTTAGTGTAGGCCTAACCATGGGAGGCCACTTGCCTTTCTGCCCTCTTGCCCGTTACTGGGTCTAGGGGTGTGGGGACGGGTGTTAAACCTGTCCCTCAAAGAAAACCACATCAGGTATTCTATCTCTTTTAATGCTGTGGTGGGTTTGTTCATCCTGTATGTATGTAAACTTCAGAGTCCTTGGTTCTTGGAATTCAGGAAGAAATAACACTTGCTAGAAACCCCTGACAACAAACTGTTCACAAGACCCCTTAACTTAAGCTGTCTGCAGCTTTTAAAAAGTGTTTCAAGGTTCTAAGTACTTTCTTTCATTTGAGGTATTGAGATATTCCTATGAAAGACCCTATGCAAAGGTCAAGGGTGTTATTTTAGTTATTTCATATTTCAGGCATGCTTAAACCAAACGTACACTTTTGAAAGTCTTTCTTATTTCTTACCAAACACAATCTTGATGTGGTTTCTATTTGATCCTTGTTCCACTGTGGATTAGGTAAGAAAGAGTCACTTTTTGCTTATGGACACATTTGACTTTGAGGGGGCTTGTGGTCGGAAAAATAGCCAAGTCTGTGATTGCTTCATGCTTTGCCCAGTCTTAGGGTGAGTGTGGTAGGCATTTGGTTTCAAGGTGTTGCTGGATGTGAAATGAGGACTTGTGAAAGCACTCAGGTCCGGATGGGGACTCAGGAGCCTCCGCACTGGGGGTGTGAGTGAGTGACAGGATAGGGGAACTGCCATTCTCAAAACTGCAGCATCTGTTCAGAGCAGGAAAGGAAGCAGTGGGCAAATTCTGTGAAGAGAAGGCTCTTTTAGAACCATGTTTTAGATTTTAATAGAGAGGGCTTTCTTAGAATATTTTTACAGGATATAGAGCTTATGAGCAATAAGGAAGGGGAAAAATAAAACCAAGTAATTCTCGTGCGTGGCTGGTTGGCTAGGATTTCATAAAATGAGTGTTATCTGCAAGAAGACTAAAAACAGTGTGATTCATCACAAAAACTGTGTTCGTAAGATATCAAACAAGTGGTTACGCATAGAGATAAAGCGGGCAGTTAAGCTGGTCTTGAGGCCTGGCATGTCGAGACTTGGAAACACTCTTGGCTGATTGATTGGTTGTGGGCAATCATAACAATAGCATCCAACATTTAATGAATATTTTGTTGAGCATTGACTTACATTATCTCATTTAATGCTCATAGCGGTCTATGAAATAGTATTACTTCATTTTACAGAGGAGGATATGAGTGATAGGTCAAATAATTAAGCAAGGTCACAGAGCTAGTAGTTGGTTGAGCCAGGGTTTGAAGCTAGCCAGGACACCTCGATTACCCAACTGGACCTACGTTGCTGATTGGCCAACCTCCATTTCCTCCCTCCCATGTCTAACAAACCAGCTAAAGAAATCCATAGAGCTTTGCTAGTATTCTTCCCATCTGAGGGGCCAACCCTTACGTGGGAATTGGTCTCAACTCCAGGATGGGTGTTCCCATATCAGTGCCACGACTCTCTTAAGTTATGTTTCAGCTTCTGGGTAGTAACCTGAGTAAGGGTCTATCTACTCATTCTGGAAACAACCATAGCTGGGCTATTTTTTCCTTTATTTATGGTTTGTGATCACTGCCAGCAAATTTCTCTGAGGAGTGCATTTAAATATGCCACACTTGTGTTAGTGTGTGTGTATTCTTGGAGAAACGTTTATGGTAAATCACATTTTTAGGTGCCCTATGGGGAAAGTGCTGATGGAGAAATACGTCTGAAGAAAACTTTTCTCGTAGCAATAGTTACTTGAAGAAACAGGCTCCATTTATCTTGTGAGGGCTTATGTGAGATGATTACAGACCACCCAGAATCGTGGTTCTGCATATCACAAGAGGAAAATGAAGTATCCACACTTAACTTGGGCTTCTTCAAGCCTCTGTGCTGGGCCATACTATCCCTCTCCTGTCCCTCTAGCCCTTGCTCTCTACCATTCCGGTCTGGCAAAACTGGCAAATGCCTACTTTGATGTCAAGCCTTTTACCCCAGCAAAATTAACCCCATTCCCACTGCTTGGAATGCTTTTCTCGGTACTCCTGTGGCTCACTCCTACTCGTATCTACACTCTGGTGCATTTAAGTCACTTCCTCAGAAACACCTATTCTGATTCCTTTTCTCTCCCCAATCTAAATTAGATCCCTGATAATGGTATCCTTTCACTATTTTTTCTTCTTGGCTCTGCTCACCATTTGTAATTCATTTGCGTGACATTTGTTTAATGCCTGTCTCCTTCACAAGACTTTAAGTTCACTGAGGGTACATGCTTCCATTAGTGTCTTGCACAATGTCTTGCCACATAGAAGGTGTCCTAAATATTTGTTAAAGGAATGTGCTTCTCCTGGGCTCTATAGAAACATGTGTATGTAGCTTGCTTATTATATGCTGCCATTTATAGATCACTCTCTCTCCCTCCCCCCTCCATGGGACTGTACCTCACTGACATAAATATTTGTAATCCCCAAGGCCTGCCAGAGTGGCTGGCACATATAAGTGCTCAATAAAAGTAAGTGAAGTTGAATGGGCTTTGCATGACTTATACTAGCTTTAACATCATGGATAAGAAGCATTTCAGTTCAGTCTAATTAATATTTATTAATCATCCATTAAGTGTCAGACTCTGTGTATGGTACTAAGGATACAAAAAATGTGTAAGCTGACAGTCTAGAAAGGAAGACAGACACACAAAGATAATTATAGGCAAAATGTTGCATGCACAATGAAAAAGATATACATAGAGTATTAGGGTAGCACAGAGAATAGAGAGATGCCTCATTCTCTAGCCTAATCTGAATCTTCAAAGTTCAGAGTTAGAATTGTGAGGAGCGTGTGTGTGTGTGAACAGATTCCCGGTGCTGGGGATGATGATAAAGAATGTCATTTAGTAGCAATTTGATGGTGCTGAAACATGAAGCATGAGGCAAGGAGTGGTGGAGGTGAGGTTAGAGCGGTAAGTCATGGATGATCTAAGACACGTGAAAGAATGTGCGGTCTTTCCTTTATGTTTTTCTCTACAACCTGGGCATTGTAATTGCTGGAGTTTTTCTTAGTTAGTGAGACCAAGGCTGGCATTACAGAATGCAGGATAATTTCAGACATTAAAGTTGAATAATTTATTCATTCCTTCATTCCTTCAGTGAATGTTTACTTAGTATCTACTAACTACTATGCACTGAGCATAGTTACAGATTCAAATAAGATACGGTGTTTATTCTTAAGGAGTTCAGTATAGTGAGGGAGACAGATGAATAAACAAGAGTAAAATATCGTGACATAAGTATAATAGTGTAAGTCAGAGTTCTTAAATATTTTGGTCCTAGGACTCCTTAATTCTCCTTAATATTATTGAAAATCCTAAAAGACTTTTGTTCGTGAGGGATTTATATATATATATAATTTAATATTTAATTATTAATTAGTTAATTATGTATATTTATTCATATATAGTATTAGAAATTAAAACAGAAATTGAAGAAAGATTTATTAATTAATTAAAAAATCATAAACCAATTACATGTTAACATGTAATACATAAAATAAATAACATACTTTTATGAAAATAACTATATTACCATTATTTTTCTTTCACAAAGAATTTAGCAAAGAAAGTGCGCCCTTGTTTTATATTTTTGCAAGTCTCTATGCCTGGCTTAAGAGATATTGGATTCTCATATCTGTTTTCTGCATTCAATCCATTGCAATATGTTGTTTGGTTAAAGTACATGAAGAAAATGCAGCCTCACACAGTTGTGTAGTTGGAAAAGGGGGGAGTATTTCAGCAGCCATTTCAATAATTGTGGATATTCTTCTTGGACACTACACCAGAACTTAATAAGTGGTAGTTTCTTAAAAGTTAGTTGCAATGTGGAATCTGAAACTAATCAATAATCTTTTCGTATTCTGTCATATAAAAATTTATTGATCTGCATTGCACTTTGAACGGAAGTTTTAACCAGGCTTGATTTTGTAACATCGAGTATTAGTCATTTGGAAAATATGGGTTCACTGAGTGAACCAGAGATGCATTTCATTATAAAACATCAAATCATAATATAAACACAATGTAAATGTAACATAATAAAACATCATAAATAAACATAAAAAAATTCCTTAATCTCACTGCTGACCTCGTCGGAAGAGTCTGTAAGTCCAAAGAACCTGTAAGGCTCATGGTGAACGTTTACCAAAACTCTAAGTTTTGTTTGAAAGTTCAACTTTCATTACTGGCAACAAATAGTGTCAGTTGTTTTCTTTAAAGTGACAGGCTCATTTTATTCATTTTCCAGAAAATGTTGGCCAAATACCCAAGTCTAAATAGCCATAGTTTTTATGTAAGTCATTTTTTTAAGTAAAAATGGCATTCAGTGAAAAAAGTGAGTAGTTCAGCTTGCAACTTAATCACTCAAGTGCTTTTTTATAAGACATCTGTAGAAGTAAACCATCGTGCTTCAATATGCAGAGTGCTTAGTTAAAAAAAAATGTGTACTTTAAAGACTTGAATGTAAGATCTGAAACCATAAAACTCCCAGAAGAAGATATAGGCAATACACTATTTGACATTGGTCTTAGCAGTATCTTTTCAAATACTATGTTTACTCAGACAAGGGAAACAAAAGAAAAAGTTAACAAATGGGACTACATCAGACTAAAAAGCTTCTGCAAAGCAAACCATGAACAAAATGAAAAGACAACCCACCAACTGGGAGGAAATATTTGCAAATCATTTATCCAACAAGGGGTTGATCTCCAAAATACATAAAGAACTCATACAACTCAACAACAACAACAAAAACAACCTGATCAAAAAATGGACAGAGGATATGAACAGACATTTTTCCAAAGAAGATATACAGATGGCCAACAGACACATGAAACGATGTTCAACATCACTAATTATTAGGGAAATGCAAATCGAAACTATAGTGAGATATCACCTCACACCCATCAGCTTGGCTATAATTACCAAGACAAAAAAAACAACAAATGTTGGAGAGGCTGTGGAGAAAAGGGAACCCTCATGCACTGCTGGTGGAAATGCAAACTGGTGTAGCCACTATGGAAAACAGTATGGAGATTTCTCAAAGAACTAAAAACAGAAATACCATATGATCCAGCTATCCCACTACTGCATATTTATCCAAAGAACTTGAAATCGATGATGCGACGAGACTTATGCACCCCTATGTTCATTGCAGCCATTATTCACTATAGCCAAGATGTGGAAGCAACCCAAGTGCCCTTCTATGGAAGAATGGATAAAGAGAATGTGGTATATATATACAATGGAATACTACTCAGTCATAAAAAAGACAAAATTGTCCCATTTGCAACAACATGGATGGACCTTGAGGGTATGATGTTAAGCAAAATAAGCCAGACAGACAAAGACAAACACTGCATGATTTCACTCATATGTGGAAGACAACAAATACATGGATAAAGAGAACAGATTAGTGGTTACCGGAGGGGAAGGGGGTTAGAGGATGGGTGAAAGGGGTAAAGGGGCACATATGTACAGTGATGGACAAAAATTAGACTACTGGTGGTGAGCACGATGAAGTCTATTCAGAAATTGATAAATAATAATGTACACCCGAAATTATGCCGTGTTATAAGCCATTGTGATCTCAATAAAATTACTTGAAAAAAATGTGTACTGAAGGGTCAAGTTTAATAAAATACTTTTTATTGTTTCATCAAGCATAATCTTAAGTGAAATGAATGTCTGTTTGTTTTTACTCTAAGTGTGTGGTAGTGAAGAATACAGTAACTCCTGGTGCAGTTTGGTGCTACAGCCACACTTCCTGCCCAATGTCAGCAGTTATCCACCATGGCTTTTGCAACATCAGCGCAAGGTCGACACGGTTGTTACAGGATTAATCAATAGATTTTTAAAAAGGTATTGAACACTTTGAATATTTCAGCACTACTCATGTTTGTTATGCAGCATTCACGTAAAAGATCATCTTCTTTAATGGTTAGTTGGTGCTGCTACTGGACAAATACAAGCAAAATAGCCAAGTTTGTAGATTCTTCCATTTATAAGGCAAAAGTGCAATTCTGCAGAGCAACTCAGTCTTCATGTTTCCAGCTAAATCTTTAATTCAACAAGTTACTGTGTTGTTGGAAAGTGGTAGTGACGTGAATTCTTTTCGCTGCCTTTTCATCCAGTGGGCATTCAGCAATTCAGCTGTACAGGCTTTGTCGTCTCTCAGCTACTGTGAATGCTACTCCAGCCAATGCTACTCCCTGATCTACCTTGTGAGATGCCTCTGGGGCTTCTTCATTTGTAGTTCAAAAGATGTAAGCAATAATTTCTGGTATTTAAGAGCTCATTACATCTATGTTTAAAATATTCTCAAGTCCTTTATCTTTAAACTCTGAATCTGCTTCAGATATATTTTGTTGATTTTTCTTTTGCATATTGAGTCTAATTCCACCAACAAGAGTAAATTAGTGATATGAATCTATTTCTGAACACAATTTTTTGTTAATAGAAACATTTTTTTTCAGCTCCACTAAATACATGTTGAATAAATATTCAAAGAATATTGGTTTGAGGGGGTACCACGTTATGTGTCTGTTAATGTGTATATACCACAGGTCATCCCCCCAAAAATGAACAGTGAAGTGCCACTGCCCCAGAGTTTGGGTTGAGTTGTATTTTTCTCCGGTCGATGATCATGCATTTACCCATTTTTACCTGGTACTCAGTGAGCCGCAAGGTCCAGGATTGCAGGTGTCCAATCAGAGGGTGGGGAGCAGCTTCTGGCTCCAGAAAGGAGCCAAGTTGGCTGTCCCATAGGCTGATGATCTCTCTCTATTTGCATGACCCTGTCACTGACCTAAAATATGCCATACACTTAAAGCCCAGTGTGATGCAATCAGCCTAAAGCTGAGGTTTTAATTGTAGTAACACGGACTGTTAATGCTGGAGGGGATTTAGAAGCCGTCTAGTCCACAGATACACGGAAGTGCTGAGAGCTGAAGTCAGTTGCCTGAGTTCACCTGCTAATTAATGGTAGGCCTGAGCCAAAGAGTGAATGCTTTGATATATCGTGGAGCTGAATTAGAAGCAAGTTGACATGCCAACATTAGGGGCAACTCCTTGCCTTAAGCAGAAACTACACTATCTAGCTTGAGTGTCCCAACAACAAACAAATCATAACGTGCATTAAGGTAGAAGGGGCTTCATGCTGAAAGGGGTGGGAGTAAACCCCATCACCAAATGCTATAGAGATCTCTGCTCTTGCTCCAATCACAGCTGGACTGGATAGAGCTTTTAAGGGAAAAACAACATGCTACCCCAGTCTTTCTTCTTTTATTTCTCCCTTTAGGTCAGTGGTTCTCCAACTTTAGTATGGATTCAGGGATGTGTGGAATTAATGGGAGATTTAAGGATATTCAAGCCAATTTTGCTAACAAGCAATATTTGCCAACCTGGAAACCTAACTCTGGATGAGATGGAAATCTACTTTACTCCGGGTGCATTAGAAATTTAGTATTTAACACATTTGAGTTGTTTCCTAAATTAAAATTTTGAATAGAAATTTCAAAAAGTGAAATCAGAGTAAGTGTTTTGGAGAAACAGAAACTACTGCTTTCTATGTTAACACCTACTAAACCCATTTATGGTCTCAGTGCCAGTTATCAAGGAGTTCTATTAGGATTATATTTTATAAACTTCTACCTTTTGCTTTCTTTTCTTTTTCTGTAACTCAACAGTACATCCCACTTGCCTTTCTACCTTCTTCTTTCCTGGCCCAAAACACTCTTTTTTGGAGCATTCAAATCCCAGAGAAGAATTGTGAACCCTGACTCACCAATCCAAGCCAATGTTTACAGCATGTTATTCTACATTTTTATACACACGCAACTCCTCTCCATCTCTCTTCTGCCCCCAACCCACAACTGTCCCCTTCGGCCCCACTATAACTGCGTTTTCCCACCTGGCAAACAGCCTCACTGAATTCTGGGTGGCAGGCATTGACCAGACTTCAATACAAATGCTCCTGTTGAAAACGACACCAACTTAGGTGAAGAACAAAGACACTCCGGCTTCAAAGCAGAAGCTCCAGCTTCTGCACAGAAGGGGTTTCACACAACCCTGGTTAACAACAAGCACCACCTCAGGGGAAGAAAAGGCCTGGGCCACAAAGAAATGCCAAACAAGAGTCATCAGCCCTTCCTTTCTTCTTCTGGCGCGTTTAGCACAAAACCTGATCAGGAGAGCAGTTCTTTGATAATCGGTTGGACCATGACCGCTGCCACTAGCACTTCTTCTGCCTCATATATCTCAGCAATTCATGGAGATCTGAGTGTTCTGTGCTCACCGAGGCTTAGAGATGTGCAGCACATACACACACACACACACACGCACACACTTACAACATGCACCCCCCCCCCCATGGAATGGATTTGGTTTGCTAGAAAATGATTCTGGCAACTTTCCAAAGATCACAGGCCAAGTCACATTTTTCCTTTTTTTTTTTTCTTTTTTTGTTATTCCATCTCTCTTTTTCTCCCCATTCTAGCCAACTGCTGAGGTGTGGCCCTACAGCAATGGCAAATGCATACTGGCTGTAATTGCCATGTTTTTGAGGGAAAGAAATTAAGAATAGTGGGAAAGTAGGGGCTGACTACATAGGGAGAGAGAAAGAATGTAATTTGAACATAATAGTTTTTAAATGTCACCTTTCCCCTCTCTATAAACCCAGAGAATGATAAAGACTATTTTCAGTTTCATATAGCTCTAATTCTAAATAAAATGGGGCATCGGTCCTTTGTGGAATGAGGCAGGCATTCAATAAGTAAAAAAATCAGACAAACAATATGTTTACCTTCCCATTCCTGTTCTGTTAAGATACTTCTCCCAGCTTCTAACATGATAGTGCTCTTTTTCCCCTCAATCCCTCACTTCTGTTTTCCCTTCTCCACCCCAAACTGTCCGGCCCTTTCTATCCCTCCACCCCCTCTTGGTCTCTGTTATCAGAGAGGTGGACAAGAGCCAGGCTTAGCTGTGGTTCTTTGCCATGTCACTAGCTGCACCAGTTGTTGAGGAAAATCTGGCACTGAGGGATGAGGCCATCTGTGGTGAAGTTTAAACCTATTTACCTCTCTGGCAAACTGGTTGAAGCCTCTCTTTCTTTGTATTCAGTGAGGCTGAAGATGACAAATGCTGCGGGATTAAAGCCATGGGATGAAGTTTGGGCAAAACAAAATCCTTCCCCAAAGACAGCCCATGATAGCTGTTAGCTATAAGGATAAGCAAATCCCCAGTGTCTGGAGTGCACGGCCAAGGGGCATTCCAGCCTGGGGTCCACTCTCTGAGCACTTGAAGGAGACAGACAACTGGCTGAGTTACAGTCTGGACTTGGCGTCTTGGGAGACACAAGCTGGAATCTGCCACTTCTTTGTTGAATGATCTTAGAATAATCCTGGGCTGTATTTGGTGGTTTGCAGGGCAAACACCCTGTTTCAGAAAACTGTTCTCAGATTTGGTTAATGAGCTGCGGAGGAGAAAATCACCTCATGTCTGACCTCAAAACAGGACTCTACGGCTTGACTAATTACCTGGACCACAACACTTGAGTCCAAAAGACTTTGTTTCCAAAAGTCCAATTAACCCTTAAAGCTACCAGCAAGACTATTCAGACAAGCATGAAGTAAGCTCTGAAGTCAATGCCAAATGCTTTGGACAATGGCAGGATCCCAGGGCAGAGGCCAATTGACCATGAAGCTAATGAAGGTTAAGCTTCTGGGCTCCTTCTGAGGCCCTGAGAGGGATCCTTGCAATGTGTTCACATGTTTGTATTTTTGTTGCAAAATTTGCAAAAGTAAGGTATTTTAAGCCCAACGAGTTGAGCCCTGTCTCCGTTTCAGTTTCTCCTCTGTTGTATTTCCCCTCCTGTTGCATGGAGTTGAAGTGATCCAAGGCGGTTGAATTGGAGATACATTTAGTTTGGGCTTAGTGAGATAGATTTGTGAAGATCAAAGTCACTTCCACGTGTGGTTTCTTTCTTGCTGGCCGTGTTGGTATAGGAATGGCTTCCGAGTACACACCTCCAGCCCACGGCGCTGACGCGCCTGGCCACGTGACACAGAGGCAGGGCCAGAAGTTGACTCTCCATATGAAAGTGTCCCATGGTGCTTGACCCTGGAAATGTGTGGGCAGTAGAGGAGGAGAAGCAAGTTTCAAAATGCGTGGAGATGGAGGCTGGTCTGTGAAATGCATGGAGAAAGTACATTGTGAGGTTGTTTTGAAGATTAAACAAAATAAGGTGTGTGGAAATGTTAACTGGTATCTAGTATAGGTGGTTGGTGATTAAGGGTACTTTTCTTTCTTACTTGAAGCATCTCATATCATCACTACGAAAACCAGATATCAGAATGCTTGGGAGATTATGATAGTCCTTGAAATATACTATTTAAAAAAGAATTTGATGTTACTTTTTTCTCTCTTTTTTGCCTTTTTGTTCCCAATGTGCGTTGTTGGTGAACATATTGAGGATACTGGTTATTTGGATTCCAGATAATAGAACTTCTCTTACTCTAAATGATTAAAAATTTAAAACATCCTCAAGATGCTTCATAATGACAGTAATAATAAGAATCAAGTCCTCCCAAATGCCACTGGTGAGAAGCAAAGTCCATCCAATAGTATTAAGCAGCTCTCGGCTTTATTGATTGTTAGATTCTCTGAGGATAGGAAGAACAATTTGGAGCTTAATAATATATGGTGCCTGTCCCATGACATAGATGCTCAACAGTGACTATTATGCCTCTCTGATTGTGCTTCTTATTGGCTCATAGTACATGGCCTCTACCCAGTCTGAGTTTTAAAGATGAAGTTGAAATGGACCACTTACTCTCCATTTGGTATCGTTTCTAAAGTGATGGCTGAAATCATCTCTAATTGGAGAGACAAAAAATAAAATGACACCTTAAACCTTCTTGTCAGTTAACAAGCAATCAACTGGCTAGAAACGAGCTTTTCTCTGCAGAAAATAGGCCATGCGCCCCCGTCCTCTGCCTAGGCTACCTTCTGTTACACTCTTTTCTGCTTTCTTTTCCCTGCACCGTCCAAAAGAAAGGAGGTGCCTCATTTAACTGAAAACAGCTTTCCCCACAGTGCAAAACCAGATCCCTACCCCTTTCAGCCCCAGCATCACCTTGGTGAAACTTCAAGAATGTGCCCATATACAAAAGAGAATTTGCTCCTCCTTCTGAGAAACTGTTCCCTCAGGGCCCCATCAGGTTTGCCAGAACCAGTGGAAAGTTCAGCAGTCTTAACTGTGCTTCAGGAGGTCAGACCCAGCTGAGGTCCAGGCTTCAAGGTGTTAGCACCTAGGGGTGGACTGCGAGAGACAGAGAGCGAGGCAAGGGGACCCCATGTGTTCCACAAAGTCCTCTCTCCGACACCCAGCCATGAGCGTACGCAATAATTCTTCCTTTGTCCGCCAGCTGGCTTTCAAAGCCGTTGGGATGAGCCTGCTGGACCTGTCTGGGAAGCTTGTTAAACTGCACAGAGTAAGTCAGGGAGAGGGAGGGGTGGGGAAAAGATTAAAGGGCGAATACAATCTGTGTGAGGCAGTGGCCCTGACTCTAAAGAAGCAGATGATCTAAGGAAAGGACAAGCTTCCCTCTAAACCCAGAGACTGCATGCAATGCAAATGACCCCATGTGCAGCTGCCTCTGGCAGGCAGCCACCCGCCTCCCGGAGGATAAAGTCAGAGCGACAATTCCCTCCTGCACCCTGAAGCTTAGTGACTTCAAACAAGAAAAAAGAAAAGTGACATTTTTTTTTTTCTATCCCCAGTGAACTCATCCATTCCCCAAATTGTGCTGATGACCTCATCATCTGCAGCTGTGTACTCTAAGCTCTCCCGCCCCTCAACTCCCAGGGGATCACATCTGGTGTGGAGCCCTGGTACCTGGGGCTGACACATCTGGAGGTAACTGTCTTTGAGAATGGAGTGTTTTGTAACCCCCTTTCACTCTGGTTGATGCAGCCAAGTGGCAGGGAAGTCTTCAGCAATTTTGTTCCCTGGGAGATAGCTCTCTGGTCTTCACACAGTAAAGATTTGCAGGGGGGAACAGAGAGGTTAGGTTAGAGTTTAGATACGTTTTCATTTTCACCTTTACATTCATGAGCAATCACAGACCTGACCTTAGAAATGATATTGTTCTCGTTGAATCATTTCTGCCTATATTTTTTCTGTAGTCTGGCAAGGGCTTGCTTGACAAAGGTTATTAAGGTGTTAACTGACAAGCAAAATGACCCCAATCAATAGAATTAAACTGACTTTAGAAACCTTCATGGTAAAAATGGCCCCAATGTATCTGTATTGAGGTGAAAACATACAAACTTGAGAAGGGGCCTTTTCCCCTATTGTGAGAATATAAATTGATCCAACTAACCCTTAGGAAAGCAATTTGGCAATCCTCTATATATCAAGGGCCTTAAAAATGCTCACGTGTTTTGATCCAGAAGTTCTCTTTCTGAGAATCTCTCATACAGATAATACAAAAATGAACTATAGTAAAAGATCTTCACTCCAGCATTATTTATTATAGGAAAAACAAAAAGAAAAAGAAAACACCACCACTCCCCACAAAACACAAAGAAGCTAATTAAATGTCCAACAACATTAAAAGACTAGCTGTGTAAATTATGTTATATCCATGGAATATTATGCAGTCATTAAAAATGATGCAGGGCCGGCCCCGTGGCTTAGCGGTTAAGTGCGCGTGCTCCGCTGCTGGCGGCCCAGGTTCGGATCCCGGGCGCGCACCAACGCACCGCTTCTCTGGCCATGCTGAGGCTGCGTCCCACATACAGCAACTAGAAGGATGTGCAACTATGACATACCACTATCCACTGGGGCTTTGGGGGGACAAAATAAATAAATAAAATCTTAAAAAAAAAAATGATGCAAAACTGTTTATGATGCAACACCTTGGACATGCAATCTTGGAAAATGCCAGAATACAGCACATGATTTCAACTTTATATATGATTATATATGCATGGACAAAAGAATTAAAGGAATATATACACAAATTTCATAAGAGTTATTTTTAGGATGGGATGAAATTACTGATATTTGTTTCTTTTTTGTGCATTTCTGTGTCTTAAATTTTCTACAGTGAGTATGTTTACTTTTATAATTAGTAAAAAGAAATTATTTTAAAAGGGGGAAAAAATAAAATCCTTGGCAGATCAGTGCCCTTGGCAGGATGTAATGAACTATTAGCCTAGGGATTGTAAACTAAAATGGTGCAGGTATTAGGCAGGTAACATAAATGAGTGAGGTATAAGAAAATGGCAAACTCTGGGGAGCTTGTATTCAATTCCCACTGATTGTCATCATGTGGAAATATAGGTGGCTCAGAGTTGTTGAATCTGATTTATCTAGAGAAGTCCTAAATCAATACTTTTAAGTGAAATCTACTAATTTTTATTTTTATTATTTATTTATTTATTTTCTTGGTGAGGAAGATTGTCCCTCAGCTAACATCTGCACTAATCTTCCTCTATTTCATATGTGGGTCGCCACACACAGCATGGCTTGTTGAATGGTGTAGGAGTGCACCCAGGAACCAAACTTGCGAACCCAGGTCACCGAAGTGGAGCATGCTGCACTTAACCACTACGCCACCGGGCCTGCCCCTGAAATCTACTAATTTTTAAATTAATGCAATAAACTCACATTAAACAAAAATAAGCCACATGTGTTGGACGAACAAATGTCCAGCCTACTGGGCACTCTTTAGAAACCTACTCTTTAGACACTGCAGGTGCAGTCCTGTGGAGCCACCCACCAGCCTGCAGAGCTTCCAGGCATTTCTCTTCTTTTCGTTACTATTCATAAGGCTGCAGTGAAGAGCCTTCTGCATCTGTCTTTTCATATTTAAGCAACTATCTCCTTAAGATAAAGTTTAAGAAGGTGGATTTTAGATTCAAAGGATATGGATATGATATTTATTTTTTAACACATATTGTCAAATAGTTTTCCTGCAAGTTCAAACAAATTTATATTTCCATTAACTGTCCATGAGAGTCTCCATCTCTCACACTCTCACAAGTACAGAGTTTGGTCCAGCTTTTTCTTGATCGTAGAGATGAATGTTTATATCAAGTTACATTTACTTGCATTTGTTTCATTAATGGTATTAAACAGACATCATCTGCTTATTGACCTCTGGTATTTTTTCTTTTATGAATTGCCTGTTCATATTTTTTGCCCATTTACAAATTGTCTCTTTAACTTTTACTTATGGTTTTATATAAACTTTTTCATTTTTGTATACTAGGAATATTAACTGTTTGTCTCTCATATGAACTACATTTTAAAAAAATTTGTCATTTGTCTTTTAACTTCATACAATGGGGTAAAATTTTTATTATGTTAACACCTGTCGTGAGAGTTTTTAAGCGGGAAATTAATTTTGCTTAGGAGAGTACCTTAAGAAATCACTTCGATTATAAGCAGTGAGGGTGCAGTTTGTATGAAAACAGTGAAACAAAGGTACAGCCAAACTCAGTGGAGTGCTGGCAAATATTTAACAAAAGACACAATAAAAATAAAGAAAAGTGGGAGAAGACTGTTGCAACACATATAATTCATAAAAGGTCAGTATTCAGTTTACATAGAGAACTTCTACAAATTGAAGACAACCAATAAAAAATGGGTGAAAGATTTGAACAGACATTTCAGAAAAGAAGAGATCCAAATGGCCAATAAATAAATGTAAATTTTCTAAACATAATTAGTAATCAGATAATGTAAATTAAAACATCAATAAAAACATACCTATCAGATGTTTCCTGCCACCAAATGTTTTTGAGGATGTGAAATTTCAGGAATTCATATAAATTGTTGATGTGACTGTACAATTTTTTTGGAAAAGCTCCTAGTGTAGCATTCCTAGTGTAGACATGCATATTCTATGACCCAGATATATATATACACACACATACATTAAGTACATATATTTATTCATAGAAAAATGCATGTTTTTGTATATTAAGATATATATACAATAATGGTCATTGAAGGCTTGTTTATAGTTTCCCCAAACTGGAAACAACTCAAATAGCCATCATCATAGAATAGAGAAATAAATCACCACATGGAAAACTATACAGCTATGAACATGAACACAGTAAAGTTACATGCTCCAGCATGGAGAAATCATACCACCATGTGCTGGGCAAGAAAAGTGAGACACAAAGTATGTATCCAGTCTTATTTCGTGTATAAACAGTTCAAAAATAAATTAAATTATACGGTTTAGGGATGTATGCTTAGATCATAAAACTATGCAGAAAAACAGGGATGTGATTAGTAATAGTCTTAGAATACCGGTTGTTTCTAGCAGATGGAGTGGTGGTTGTGATGGTAGAGGGTATGTGTGTGTTTGTGTGTGTTTGTGTGTGTGTGAGAAGGGCTTAAGGGTGTCCATGATGTTGTCTTTTTTTGTGTGTGTGTGTACGGAAGATCAGCCCTGAGCTAACATCTGATGCCAATCCTCCTCTTTTTTTGCTGAGGAAGATTGGCCCTGGGCTAACATCCATGCCCATCTCCCTCTACTTTATATGGGATGCCGCCACAGTGTGGCTTGACAAGCGGTGTGTTGGTGCACACCCGGAATCCGAACCCGTGAACCCTGGACTGTGGAAGTGGGGCGTGTGCACTTAACCACTTGCACCACCAGGCTGGCCCCCCTTGTCTTTCTTTTTTTAAAGATTCATTCTGAGCTAATGTCTGTTGCCAATCTTCCTCTTTTTTTTTCCCCTCCCCAAAGCCCCAGTGCGTGGTTGTATAGCCTAGCTGTAAGTCCTTCTAGTTCTTCTATGTGAGCCTCCACCACAGCATGGCAACTGACAGATGGGTGGTGTGGTTCCATGACCAGGAAATGAACCCGGGCCACTGAACTGGTGAGAGTGCTAAACTTTAACCACTAGGCCATCAGGGCTGGCTCTGATGTTGTCTTTCTTGACCTAGGTGCTTACTATTTAGCTTTTATGTGTTTTTCTAATACATGTCATATGTAACCATAAAATAGAAATTTGGGGAGTTAGAAAAAGCAGAGAAGCGAGAATATAGGAGAGGAAAAGAAATACTGTGAGAGAAGGGGCTAGACGACATAGCAGGGGGCTGACGCCTGAAGAAAAATATTGTTAATTATTTATTCCAAGTAGTAGAATGTACAAAGGAGTTTTTAGGACAAAACTATCCAATATTCAAGTTGATATTGTGGGTATATCTCTTCTCACTCTAAACCTTCAATAAATTTTGTTAAACATGTGAATATTTGATCTGAGATTTGGGGAAATCAAAGAAAAGTAACTGAGTTGGCGTGAGAAGGAGAGAGAGGTGCGTGTGGATTTAGATCAAGGATTCTTCAAGAAAGGTAAGAAGTGTCCATGAGAATGGGAGCCCGGGGGCATGTATAGAAATCCTGGACAGTGGGTGGAGAGTCTCACAAGATCTGGAACAGGGGCTTAAGCCAAATGGATTTAAATCTCCAAAGAGCGGTGTCTTACCTGAGTCCTAGATATTGGTTTATGGCAGGATTTTCTCTTCTTCTTCCTCTTTCTACTCTATTCCATACAGAAATTTGAAACTTATAGATAATCAAGTTTATCAGTCTTTACTGTTTGATTTCTGGTTTATCATAACATGCTTGAAAGATGTTTTCTTATTTTTAAACATTTAAATCCTTGATTTGCCTAGAATTCTATTTAGTGTAAGGATAGAGGTAGAGCTCAATTTTGTTTAAAATGTCTCATTGAATCATATGTTAAATTTCTTATTTATATACTCTCTACCCTATTCCATTGATTCTGTTTCTATGTGATTACTAACTTTAAAACTACTATAGTTTCATGATAAATTTTAAAATCTGATAGGGGAAGTGTTCCTTGTCAGTATTTTCTTGGCACTTCCCTTTTGATGTTTCTTTCAAATACAGCTGAGAATCACTTTGCCACATTCCAAAGCAAGACAAGACAAAAACAAAACAAAACCCTTTTGGGACCTGGATAAGTAAATCATTGAATTTATAGATTACTTTCAATAGCAACACAGAATATTCTTACTCCAGAACCTTGTGTCTCTAATTATTCCGTTATTTTTGTATGTTTCTCTATTGGGTTTTCCATTTTTCTTTATAATATCCTAAATATTTATGATCTCTAAAGAAACTATCTTTTTTATCAGTTTCAGTGTCCAGTATTAATTTTAGAACCTAGTTTGATAGATATTTGTTTTTACATTAAAAGATTAGCTGCACTTCATTGGGGGATGTCACTTGTGTTTTTTGTTTTTTTTTAATACTTTATATTTTTTTCTATTTAATGGAAAGTCTTCCCAGATTCTGGCACTGGGTTGACAGTCTTTGTTTTGGGTAGTGTGAGTTTTCAAGTTTCCCTGTTTTTCTGTTTTTCCATTGATATTTTGGTGGGGAACTGGGAAGATACACCAGGAAACTCTAGCCAGGCACCATTTTAAACCAGAAGTCTGTTCACTGACTAATACATAATAGAATTGCAAGGCGTAATTTATGTGTTTTAGTTCTGCTCAAGGTTACAAATCTAGTCTATTGCTTTCTTGATTTCAAACCCACTCCTGTCACCTTAGTTGATACATGCATCTCCTGTCTGTATATGTTTGAGTTTTGAATGCATATGATTTCAGGTACTTTGTGTACCTAATACACAAAGTATGTGGCATATTTTACCACCTGTCATTGTTGCTTTTCGTCAAACCAAACCAGAGCAGGGATCCTGCTAGTTTTATTTAATTCCAATTTTAGTCCTTTTATGATAATCAAATGTCAATTGCCCAGGACCAGGGATGGAAAAGCACTATACTGTGTGCCTGGGGGTTCTTGAAATAAAAGGTTGGGTAATTTATATTTTTAATATAAGTGATTTAGAGCCTGAGGCTTTGATCCAATTAGGTAGAGAATCAAATTAGCTGGAGAGTAAATGAAGATGGAATATGGGGAAGTCTTGCTGGCTCCTGAGTTTTCTAAAGAAGGCTTGTTGGAGTGCAGGGGTTCTCAGCCTTGGCTGCACATTAGAATTACTTGTGGAGGGCCGGCCCTGTGGCTTAGCGGTTAAGTGCGCGCGCTCCGCTGCTGGCGGCCCGGGGTTCGGATCCCGGGCGCGCACTGACGCACCGCTTCTCCGGCCATGCTGAGGCCGTGTCCCACATACAGCAACTAGAAGGATGTGCAAGTATGACATACAACTATTTACTGGGGCTTTGGGGGAAATAAATAAATAAATAATTAATTAAAAAAAAAAAAGAATTACTTGTGGAACCTTAAAAAACTACTGATGCCCAGACCCCACCCAAAGAGATTTCAATTTAACTGATCTGATGAGCAGCCTGGGTATCAGGAATTTTGATGTCTGCCTAACTGATTCTAGTGTTCAGCCATGGTTGATAATGACATAGTTCTCAATTCTCAAAGAGCTAAGGGTCACCTGGGGGACTAGTTTAAAAATATAGATTCCAGGGCTATACTTAGACACCTTCTGATTCAGTGAACTGGAATAGGTCTAGGAATCTGCATTTCTTACAAAATGTCCACGTGATTGTGACGTAAAATGATTCCTGCTCTACCCAAGGATGAGGCTCTGACTGTCGTCTGTTCTCTCTCCATTGACCTTTACCTTGGCTCTCAGAATATCTTCCTTAAATGCATAACTCTTCCCCAATGTAAAACATTCACTGGTTGCCTCCTGTATGCAAAACACAGTCTTTAGTGTGGCCTTTCCCCCTCCAGCTCTCATCTGTGTTCGCAACCTTCTCAGCCGCTCCACTCTGACCTCTCTCTTATGCGCACATTGGATCCTTTCCTGAATTGACTTCTGTCTTCTTTCAGAGCCTTTATTTATGCCTCTGCCATCAAAAGCCTTTCCCACCTTGGCCCACCTAAATTCTGCTCTCTAGCAGCTAGAATGCCATGACTTCCACGAAACTTTGATCTTTTCAAATTAGGATAACTCATGCTTTTCTTTATGTTCCTATTGCAATTGATCTGCAACTCTCTTATTTTGTTTGGTTTGGTTGGACTTGTGCTGTGGAAAGCTGAAATCATCATACCCTTCTGTGCATGGCACATTATCTTCATTGGTCAACGCAAGGCCTCTCTAATGTGTTTGAACAGTATCCATAAATATGTGTGTACCTTCCTCAAATAAGTCATGTTGTCTTGTGCGTGGATGCTTGTGATTGACATAAATGGTTTTATGCTATAAACCTCACTCTCTTTTCTCACCTCAGATTTTTTATGATATATCCACATTGCTGAATTGAAATCAAATTCATTACTTCTACTTGCTGTGTAGTAATCCTTAGGGGGCATTCACCACAGCATTTTGCTTGTCTATTCCCTTCTTAATGGAAGCCAGTTTGCCTCCAACTCTATTGTCTCAAGGAGGCCACAATGAACATTCTTGTAGGTGGTCCTTGATGGATCTGTGTGAGAACTTCTTTGAGATTCTGACTGAAGGAACGGGATTACCTAGTCATAGGACGTGTGCTCTTAGTTTCACCAGATCCTACCAGAAGCCCCCAGGCTGGCTGTGCAGTTGCACGTCTCTTCTGGTCTCAGGTACCCACCTCCTAGAGTGCACTTATTCTTGGAGGATTTAGTCCCTGTAAACCACCCTGGAAAGGGAAGGCACCATTTTTGAACTCAAGACCTTGTAGGAAAAAGCGAGTCAGGATCTTGAGGTGGTAATTTTACAAAAACCCATTGAGATATTTTTACGTCTGCTAAAACAATAATTATAAAAACAATACACTTACTAAAAAGATTGTCAATGATATCTTACAAACTAAAAGCAATAGTAGATATTTTCACGAGTGGGAGTGAGAGATCTGAAGGTCCAGTCTGTCCCAAGAAAAAGTAGTCCAGAAAACATGGTGACTACAGCTTGATTAGGCCAATTTTATGACCTTGAGCAACTCAAGATCACTCAATCTGAGATTATTGCTTTTGGAAAAACAATCTTCAAAATTCAATTCACAAACATTAAAATTTTAAAAAAGGGGAAATATGTTGGTGAGGGAATTACCATTACAGGGTAAATTTCTTGAGAATAGCATGAAGACAATCATGTATAGTAAATACTTTTTGAGAACTTATTATGTACCAAATATTGTACTAAATAATGCATAAACAATATCTTATTTAGTCCTCATTAAATAGTAGTAGTTATTATTTTGTAGATATTATTTTTATCATCCTTTTTGAAAGATAAAAACACTAAGCCTTAAAGAATTTAAGTAATTTGGCCAAAGTCATACAATTACTAAATAGCAAAGCCAAGGTGTGAACCTAGGTTTTTTTGTTTGCTTTGTTTTTAATTCCAGATTTCTAACTCATCACTAGCACAGAAAAAGCACAGGCTTAGAGTCAGGCAGACTAGGTTCAAATTCTTGCTTTGTCCACAACTCACTAGTTATATGATGCTGGGTAAATGATTTAACTTTTCTGAGCCTTACTTTTCTCATCTATAAAATAGGAATTTTATAGGAATCGACTTCGTAGAGCTGTGAGTATAAATGAGCACAATACGTGGCACGTAGTAGGTCTTTGTAAATGTTACTTCCCTTACTAATCTCTTCTTTCCAGTTTCTGGCACAAAGTAGATATTTATATATTTATTAAAGAAATATAATAGGTGATTAAAAAATTTCAGATGTTATTTGAAGTTTCACTTAGATTAATTTGGTAGGGCAAAGATCTGAGAGAGGTGGGAGGATGTACATAAGAGGAAGGGTCCCTAAGAAGGGTTACCTTGAGAAGCCAGAGGGAAACCTAGTCTATTTTGCAGCTTCCCTGAAGAGTGTGCTGGCTGCTGCCTCTTCTAAGCATAGTCAATGAGTTACCTGACTTACCTCTGGAGATGGAGAAACAATACCATTGAGCAACAAGCTCACTTTGCCTCCTTCTCCAGGCCTCATGCAGGGAGTGTTGTGGGTTCACATAGCTATGAACCAATGCAAACTCCCAGGGAACTGCTGGAGAGGAAATTAATTAACCCCTGCCACAGTTTCCCAGTAGGGGGCCGGGAATTAAGCTGTCATTCCTCCTGGATTCGAGGATCGGCCCCTCTCTGTGGCTGTCTTAGACCCTGAAAGGCAGCCCACCTCTCCTCCCCTCCCCTCCCAGCTGCGCTTGGACAGAGAATGCTGCCCCGAGCAGGTAAGACGGGCATTCCCTTTCAGAGGCAGCATTGTGCAGTCACTCCCACTGGTTTCTAGGGTTGGAAACTCTGGAGAAACCTCTTCCAAGGGGCTCAGAATCAGTTACCCGTAGCTAAAGTAATGCGATTTGCAGAGATCTTGAGAAAGTAGCTTTAGCTGTGGACACCAAGGAAACTGTTCAGTGTTTGGGATTCTCCGGCGTCTAGACCATTGTTAGCTCTCCAAAGGGAGGCTCATGCCATGCGAAATTCAAAGCTGCTAAGAGCTCCACTTTTAATGAGATCTTTCAAAAGGGCTAGCTCAAATGGTCCATAAGAATCATAATGTCAGGTGGATTTCATGGTCTAGACAGATCTGACATTGCCTCCTTTTTTTTTCTTTAAGGTTTCCCCATAAACCAACAGCAATAAAAAAAAAAAACCCTAAAGTTCTTCTGGGAAGGGATTGATTTATTAATAGAAGCTACTGGTTTTCTGCATTGATGGCCCCAGGGACTTTCACTACATGGTTGTGATGACTGACTTTCCCCACCAAGCCTCCAGAGCTCCCAGCAGTCGATTTATCAACACAGGATGACAAGTTCATTGTTTGTTCTCTGGAAGATTTGGCTCTCAAGAACTATTTGGGGTTTTAGGCTAGCAAGATGCCTTTGGGAGAGCGTTCTTGTACGGAATTGTAAATCTACTCGAAAAATGCTAGATCTTTTAAAAATGAGATAGAACCAACCCCTTGCTCCCCACCTCTCCCACAACAAGGGAGTAGGTTTCTTTCTAGAACTTTCTAAGAGCCAATCAGCTGGAAATAGAACTAATTTCTGGCAGTCCAGGACTATAGGAGTTTAGTTTGGGTTACCACATGCCCCAGCTTGTATAAAAAAAGGAATTCACATTAATATGAATAACTCAGATTTCCTACTTGTACTAGTTTTCCAATGCTGCTCTAACAAATTACCACAGATTTGGGGGCTTAAAACAACATATATTTATTCTGTTACAGTTCTGTAGGATAGAAGTCCGAAACACGGGTCTTGCTGGGCTAAAATCAAGGTGCCAGCAGGGCTGGTTTCTTCAGGAAGCTCTAGGGGAAAATCTCTTGCCTTTCTTTCTCTGGTTTCTAGAGGCTGTCCTCTTTCTTTGGCTCATATAGCCTCTTACGTTATTCTAACCTCTGCTTCTGCTGTCATTTCTCTTATTCCTCTGGCTCTGATTCCTCCTGCTTTCCTCTTATTAGGACCATCGATTATCCCATCAAGCCCACTTGGATAATCTCCATGTAAGGTAACAGTCACAGATTCTAGGGATTAGGACATGGATGTATCTGGGGGGGCCATTATTCTGCCTACCACACAATCTTGCTCCCATTTGCTTATGCAGGACCTCTGACCCCTACAGTTATTCCTAAAGTGGTATTTGGTGTTCCCAAGGAGTGCCCCCAACAGGTTCCTGCTTGTTAAGGTCTGCCGCACCTCAGAAAGCTTCACTGAGGAAGCTTCACCATGGCACTCAAGATGAGACCTCCAAGGCCTGGATATGGAAGGTGGACCTCCAAGGCTCTAGGGTCTCCACTATCCAGCAGTGCTGGATCCCACAGGAGAGATGTGGAGACTGTTCTTCTCTCTGATTTTGGGCTGCACCTTGTCATGGGGGCCCCACAAAACATTGTTTGTGGCAGGAGTCCTACAAGGCCTCTCTTGAAAACAGCTTTTGGTTCTAACCCTCTCTTCACAGGGATGCAAAAGCAATCCAAGAGGCTGGATGGGGTTCAGGTACAGGCATGGTGCCAAACTTAGCTGTACCATGGTAGTTACTGGGGATTCAGAGATGAAAGACAGTTTCACCTCCAGAGGCCCCTCACAAGTCTATCCATTAGGGAAGCCTTCTCACATTTTAATGAGCATAGGAATCACCTGGAGATCTTGTTAAAATGAAAATTCTGATTCAGGGGCTCTGAGGTGGGCCTGGAGATTCTGCATTCGAACACTTTGTGTAGCAAGAGTCCAGGGGAGACTGACTATAAACCGATGATTAATTATGATATGGTCTGATAAGTACTTTGCTGCCAAATCCACAAATGGGGTGAGCACAAAGGAGTACACCTCGCCAAGGCTGGGGGAAGGGGAGGGGATGATTCCTAGAGGAAATGACAAGTTTGAATAGAAGTTTTCCAAACAAAGAATTGGGGGAAAGGATGCAGGCAGAGAAAACATCATGTCCAAAAGAGGGAGACAGGAGAGTTCTTGAACTGCAGGAATCGCAGAATGATGGCCGCAGAGAGCTTAAGGATGGGGAGTGGCACAAGATGAGGCTGTTGAGATAAGCAACATGAGTCTGATCATGTAGGACCTTGTACTCCAGGCTAAGAAGTTTGGACTTCATCAAGTAAGCAATGGGAATTCTGGGAAATGTCACCTTGTTTTGATTGGCAAATTATAGGGCAATTAAATGAATGACAGGAAGCTTTTCCTTCCAAAAACAGACCTTATTTGGAACCCATGAGCATATCAGAGCAACGCCATATTCGAGGTCAGCCAAGCTCTGTTCCATTACAGAATGGTGGCAGGGGCCGGACCGGGTTCTGACACCACTGGAAATAAGCCTGGGTGCATGGATAGGGTGGGGATCGGGGAGAAGAGGACCCGCTCTGTTGGTTGGTGAAGGACACTATCTCAAGGTCTTGCTTTCACACTGCTTCCCCTTGTGTCTTTTCATCTTAGCCTGAACAGTAGTGTGGTCACCTTTTAAAAAGGTGGTCACCTTTAAAAACATCACCTTGAAAAGTTGTAAAGGTGCTACTTTTGGAGAGTGTGCATGGGGCCAGGACTCAGAACTTGATTCCCGTCCCCCACTCCCACTCCTTCCCAAAGGTCAGAAGGGAAGAGTGAAAATAGGCCTGGATGGAGGTGCTAAAACAAAATTATAGCTGGAGGGTAAAACTGCCTAAGATGGGTAAAAATGCCTCCCACTGACTGAATACCTGCTATGCACCAGGCCCTGCACAAGGAATTTAAAATACACCTTCTTGATCTGGTGAGATAAACATTATTATTCATTTTTTTTTTTTTTCAGATGAGAAAAGTAAGGCTTGGAGAAATAATTCTACTTTCTATAGTCATGTGACTGGAAATTATAGGAACTAGGATTTGAACTCAGGACTGCCTGACCCCAAAGTTGACTGTACAAAACCACCCAGATCAAAGCAAACGTAGGTTGTAGTTCAGGTAGGTAGTTGGCAAAGGATGGATCCAACATGAAGAAGTAGTGGGGTGGTCCAGGCATAGTGGATGACAATCTGGGAGTGGTAATACGTGTGGGTCCAGGCAGGGAGATGGCGAGGAGTGAGCCGGTACCAGGGAGGTCAGTAGCAGCTAGCAGGACCCCAGCTAGAATGCTCCAGTTAGAATGGTTAGAATGCAGAAGCAGTACAGAGATGCTGCAAGTGGCCAGGAATAAGCAGATAAACAGAAAAGAGACACAGGGCGATGGACTGGGCAGAAATTCCCTTACCTGAATAGGGCATTAGGTAGAGATGGGTCTCAGGAATAGAGCAGAAGCCAAATTTTCAAAACTGGTCAAGTGGTCTGAGGCAGATAAACAAGAAGTGTGTCATAGTTAACCATTGGATATAAGCCCCACAAGGATAGGGACTGTTGTTCTAATTACAACTGCAAGGTATATCCAAGACCTTGGATAGAGCCGGGCATACAGCGGGTGCTCAATACACATCAGATAGATGAATGTCTGAGTGCGGAGGTGTCTGCTTTTCCAATTAAACTTCATTTTCCCATCAAATCTCTTTTCTTTTCCTGCCCTAACTGGCTTCCAGTCTCTACAAACTTTGGAGTACTTAAGAATCACCTGGGAAGCTGTTTTAAAATGCAAATTTCCAGGACCCACCTTTGGTAGAACTGAGGGTGGGGCTGAGGACTTTTTAAAAATGAGCACCCCAGAAAATTCAGATGCAGGTGGTCCTAGGCTGGCACTTTGAAAACCACTGTTCTACATTCTTCTGGTCCTTACGCCAGGGGCCCCTTGACTCTTTCCCCTTCCCTCCATGACTGCCTCCAGCTCTTAAGACCAGTCTTGATCCTAGATACGAAGTCTTGAGTCTGCTTTCACTCCCACAGAATCCTTTCCGTCCTCTGAAGTCTCCCCCATCCTCTGTTCATCAAAAGTTATCCATTCTTCAAAATCAGAGTAAGTGCATATCCTGCATGAATCTGTTTCTGATGACATTAGCTCTGAGATGGGGCAATTCTACAAGATGCTAAAGGTATTTCCTGTAAAAAGAGCTTCTATTATCCAATACATTTGGGAAATGATAGTTACTCAAAGTTAAACAGTTCCTTTTCCTGCAGACTTCTCAGAGCCTTAAATACTCTAAAGAACAGTATGATTCTCCAAGAGGGGGATCCCTTGTGTTTCTGTAGGAACACTTTGAGACCTAAAGCTCCCATCCGTATCATCTTCCTATTCTCTGAACTTCTTTCTTATATTTATGATTCATAATACAAAATATGACACATTTATATTACAGCTAATCTTTTTTTCAGCTGTGCCAAATGCTCCTTGAGGTCACGAATCAGGTATTATATTTAGCCTCTCTTCCCCCTGACCTATCTTAGGGCTGATGCCATAATAAGAACTCAATAAATTCTCAAATGAAAATAAAGTTTCTTTTCCCAGGTCCAGATATGGGTCACTAAAATGGATCTAGATTTTAGGTTCAGTCAACATTGTCTTCTCTCCATGGAGTGTTTCTTCTAAGTAACTTTTAAAAACATAGCAGTTCAAAAGAAATTCCCGCCTTATCACCTTCATATAGAAAGATCTGAACTATCAAACTTTTTTATAAAACAATTTTACAAGTAATACTTGCCTCTTAAAGAAATCCTAGAACACTCAGACAAGCAGAAAGAAAAACGGAAGACTGTGGCTCAAACACATCAATTGTTAAGATTTTGGTTATTTACTTGATTTTTCCTTCACCTTTATACTTACATACTGACACAAATTTATTTCTTTTCTGCCAAGCTTCCTTACGTGCCCACCAGGCAGGGTGACCTGGTGCTGCTGGAAGCACTTCGGGCTGCACTGGTTTTGCCTGTCAGTACCAGTGTGGCTTGCCATGTGGCCTCTCGGTCAGTCAGTATTCCTCAGGATCCCAGGCTTCGGTTTGGTACCTGGAGCTCTCTCAAATGCCAAGAATTTCCCTGCACAGGCTATCTCTAAAGACAATTTCTACTTGACATGAACACGTGCTGAAAGTGGCAGGAGGGGCTCGTGGTCAAAGACAGCTGCCAAAGAAGAGCATAAGTCCTCAGAAGAATGTCAGTGTCAGGAAGACTGGTGTCCAGTGTGAGCTGAGGCTAGTTCAGGGCAAGGAAGTAACATGGGAAAGGAAGAGCTCACATCATGTTATGTTACAAGCGAGCTAAGAGAAAGCAGAGCTCTTAACTTCTCATTTGTGCCCTTTAAAAAAGATATCTTCAAACTGGAGAAAAGCAAAACAATATGGCTGAGAGGTTCATGGATTTCACTTGATGTAGGAAGAGAAGAGCAAGTTAGTTGAGGAGTGAAAACTATGGTGATAATTATGCCCAAGTCTTTAAGGCTCTGATTATTAATGTCTCAGGAAACTTAAAAGAACTGTGAATGTGATCATTGAACCATGCCAATAATCTCCATGGAATCATGGAGAACTGGAGAGATGCCAAAAGAGCCCTCATTTCCAAAAAGTAGACATAATCAGTCTACTGAGTATGAAAGGACAAAGGATTTCCGAAACTGTCCTTGGCAAAATTTTTGGACGAATTTTATAAATGGATGGTTTATAAGCACTTGAAAAGTTAAATAGAGATCACTGGGAGCCAACATGGGTTTATTACAAAGATAAATATTCTAAGTTAACCATTTCTTTTTTAAAATAATGAGATTTAAATAAAACTCAGCCATTTATCAAGAGATAGTAACCAACATCTGTGTGGTGATTAATATTTGCCACATATGTGACCTCAATTGATCCTCATATCTTCATAACAAATCTTTGAGTCAGGTATTATTAATGAATTTGACCCTCATTTTACAGATGAGAAAACTTTAAAAAATGGAATCTTAGAGAAGTTAAGTAATTTATACAATTTTCCTCAGCTAGCAAATTGTGGAATTTAAAGAGATTTTCTGAGTCCAATGCCTATACTTATTTCTTATATTGTATACTGTGTAGATATTGTGTATCTTGATTTCAACCAGGCAATGGCCAAATCATTATTGATATCCTCACGGAAAGTAGGGGACATAATGGATGACTGCAAGTATATTGCATTGTGATTGGTTAAACCAATGTAATCAATAGATATTGATTTATAGATTGATGTCGTCTTAGTCTTCAGTCATGTGTGTGCCAAACTATCTCCTTTGTCCAGTTTTTTTCAATAATTTTAAGCAACAGATAAAAACATGAACAACATCATGTGTGTCAGGTAATATTAGCACACTCTGTAACTCAGATGTACCAAAATGTAACTTTCTTCTATATTTGAATTCAACCTTGCTCTTAAGTCCTAGAGTACAGAATCTATTTTATCCCATTTTGCTATGCTGATTTTTTTCTAGTCAATTTAAGCATTGTTATCTCAGCCTCAATCCATTTACTTTAGAGTAAAGCACAATCTTTCAGGACTTCTTCCTGTTCCCTCTCCTCCTTCCTTTCTTCCAGAAGACATCTGTGCACAGAGGGAAGCTTTCAGAAATAATAACATGGCCACAGGAGGAGGGCTCTCTGGCCTCTATGTCCTTGTCCAATCTCTGTGGGTGATGAAATGGGTCTCACCTGGCCCCTGGGCATGGACCAGCATCTGTTGATGTTTGCAAATCCTACCACAGCCTTCAGTTGTGATGACGTCATATTCTGGGTCTCGTATCTGTACACCAGGGCACTTCATTCCCTTTGTCCTCTCACTGGGGCATGCGGGAATTTCTCAATCCTGAGTGTGCTCTGCTCAAGCTGTAGGGAATGGGGTGCACTATCTCAGAACCATTGTCCTGAAAACATTCCACTGCTCTGTACCACAGGGCCATCTGATCGCTTTCCAGGCAAGCAGGGCACAAACCCCCTGTGCCCCAAGAGTCTTCCCCCAACTACTCAGGATTTCTATAGTCTCCTCTTTCTTCCAGCTGCCCTCAAGCTTCTAAATTGAGATATTAGAAAATCTGGTAGCAGATGAGGGAATGGAAGAGATCATGATAATTCTCTTCACCTAGCTGAAGGTCTGCCATATGGAAAGGAATTTTTCAAAACTGTGAAGGAAACTCCCCAAGTAACAGAAATATCATTTTGGACACAGGTCTATCCAACCTCAAAGCTGGTCTTTCAGTGTCAGCATAGTGTATTACTAGTTCAACTTCAAGGATAATTAAGAAAGTATACATAACGTACCCGAAACACGGTTGATCCGCAATAAATGTTAGTTATTCTGAGCATTCTAGTTATTTGGGTTGAGAATACACTTGCTGACTTGCTTAGGTTTCTTTAAGAAACCATGAATCTATCAACTTGCTGGAGAACCTGAGCTGTACTCAACACCTCTCCTATCATTTATATTGCATAAAAGAGTCCTAGAGGCATCAGCTGTTTCTCTGTTATGAGCGATTTAATGTCCGTGTCCCTGAGTGTCAGAAGCAGGCCTGGTCACCAGTACTGAAAAGGTAGAGACAGGGGTCAATGTCAGAAGGCTGGGAAAGCTCTGCTACATTCACCCTCTGGGCATAAGTCCATTCCTCCTCATCAGCAGTTTTCGTGTTGAATTTGCCATTTTGCAAAGGACAGCAGCAGAAAGTGAGTGTCTGAGGGGTGAGGTAGGGGAAGATGGAGAAAGGAAACCCACGGCTTGCATTTGTCTCATTAAAATCTGTCAAAGTCAGAGGAACAGAAGGCAGCAAAGAGCTAAAATCAGATGTCACTAGCTTTCAGGATACGTTGACATGTGGGGGAGCAAACTGTAGTGACAATGTGCCCTTCCACTGCCTTGGCTCTCAGCTGGTGATAATAAAGCCCATTGCAGGCTGCCCTGGGGAGGCAGACAGCAGTCTGGCACTCGAGGACAGGAGGTGCAAAGGACAGTCACAGCTGATGGGCTCTAGGACCCTTACAATAACTTATTGCCTTTTAAGAAACACTTCGTCCTCCCAAAATTGGCTTTGGAAAACCCGTGTGATTTTGTTTGTGGATTTGGACTCACCATGAACAGTTCAGATCATCAAGCTTTTTACCTGTACCTGTAAGGTTGAAAATATTTCAGCTTATACTAAAAGAATAAACAGAACCTTATCGATCCAGACTCTACAATCTAAACTGGATGCTGTAAATGATAGAGTAATTACTTAGAATGAATGAAGTAGAATATTGGCTTGAATAGAGGTATGTACAGCGGAAAAAGTATGGACTCTGGAGGCAGGCAGATAAGGGTTCAAGTCCTGGCTCTCCATGTACTGAGTGTGTCTCCTTGGGCAATTTATGCAATTTCTCTGTGACTCAGTTTCCCTCATCTTGAAAAGAGGGATGCTTATTTCTTGCTTTCAGGGTTATTGTGAACATTTGTTGATATATAGTATACTGTATATGGGTGTAACAGACATTCAATAAATGCTAGTTTTCCCATTTTGCATATTTTCTTTATATTTTCGAATATATTTTAATTAATTAATTATTCACCTGATGCTTAAAGGATCAACTTTGGACTTAGAGCTACTACAGGATAGAATTGTGTTCCCCAGTCTTACATCTTGCTCTGTAGATTTCTAATACCATGCACTTCCTCTCAAGACTTGATCAGATCATATAACCAGTGTTGACACCTCTTCCTGAACTCCTGCTCCTCAGGAAAAAGAGTCATGTGCACCTCTTTGGCTGCTCTGATCTGAGTCTTTAGAGTAGGTATTGTTCTGTTGTTGCAGAGAAGACAAGGTAGCTCCTCAGGGAGAAATAATTTAGAGAAAGGAAATGAATATTTCCTTCTAACGATGGAGAGCAGGGAAATAGGCGAAGCAAATATGGTACTAGCATAGTGTTTGGTGACCATTTAAAAAATCAGAAGCCAGGAAATGTGATCTGATATTTCCTATTTTTGAAAGTTTATATAAAAAGTCTTATGAAAATATAAAACTTAAATTCACACATATATATTTAACAAATGGTCTATATTATGAAGAATGAGAGTAAATGAAAAGAGTAAAGCACTTCACAGAAATGAGTAAAAATAAATATCAGTTAATCTAATATTTGCTGTAGAGATATATGGGCAAAAGAACCATGCTAATCAGTGACTCTTTTTTAATAGTGGATTTATTTCTTTAAAGTGAATATATATTTTTCTTTGTTCTCTGAGTGTATCGCATGAAATCTATTTAGTATCAAAAGTTGAAATTCTGGGCTCTTAAGCAAAGTATCAAAAGGGTTCCCTTTCCCGTTGATGAATATGAATTTGTTGTTGCTACCCGCAATAACTAGATCAAACTAGCAGAGGCAAAACCATTTAAAACCCAGGTGAAAATAGCATAAGCAAGAAAGGGAAATGCATTGCAAGGTTACTGGAGGGTGTCTCATGAGCGACAGACGAGTGGAACAGGCAAGCTGCCGGAGGGCGCGTTTGCAGCTGGGCACGGCGACAACCGCAACTAGGGACTTGGGCGATCACTGCGCAAGTCCTCCCTCTCCAATTCTTTCTGCTTGCTGCCACGTTTCTCACTCACGTATGTCCTCCACGGGATGGGAAGCATGGCTGCTTTGGCACTTCCTGAGCCTCCCAGCCCCTGGCTCCCCCCACCTGTTAGAGGCTGCCGCGCCCCTCCAGTCTAGCTGAAGAAATCAGGAAGGACAATTCTGATTGGACAGCTTGGGTCAGGTGCCGCTGCTCTCCCCACACCCGCCAGCCCTACCCTACCCTACCTTAGGCTCAGCCCGCGGTGACCGGTGACCGGTGACCTGGGTCGAGAAATACAACAGCAGCTTCCAAATGAAGGGAGGTGCTTCTGAGCAGGAGGATTGAAAAAAGCATAAGGTCCCGATTGTAACAGCTCTTTAAAGCGAGTGCCGCGCTCCTTTATGAGTTGTAATTCTGCCTCTTCTCTAAGTAGCACAGTGTTGTGTGCTTGAAGGTACAGCACAGTGGAGCCCTTCTAGCTGGGTTTGAATCCTGGCTCCTCGACCACTAGCTCTTGGGCAAGGTGCTGTACTTCTTTGGGCCTCTGTTTCCTTATTTATAAAATGGGGATAATGGTATTCCCTACCTCATGAAGTTTGGGTGAAGATTACATGAGTTAAGTCATCTAAAGAGCGCTTAGAAGAGTGTCTAGCACATACCAAGTGTTAATAAATATTGCTGCTATTGATAACACATGAGAAACAATAGATAGGAAGGAAGTTCTCCCTAATTTTTTCTGCTTCTCTATCCTCCCCACACATCTCCCACTTTAGATGACTGTTAAAAGTACAGTGTATATTTCCCCAGAATTTTAAGGCTTATATTAATAACTATATATTTATAGGCTTATTTCTAGATTTTGCAACTTGCTTTTTTTTTATTCAGCATCTTTCAATTTCAATACATTATAGATCAAGACTAGTTCTTTTCTCAAGCTAGTGAGGGAAGAATAGACATGGAGGTGGATGTTTATGGCTGAAGTAGACCTAAGACCCATAGTCGTCAGTGTCATCCAACTCCCTCATTTATATTCCTGGCTGAATTCCTGGAAATAAAATTTATGCATGTTCAACAGTGACTATGGCTGGTACTTCTCATCTGCACGATAGTACACTGTGTTCCCAAGACACTGCTGTTTCCAGATGCTTCCAGAGTTTATTTCTAGTGGGAGAGATTACAGGAAGTTATTTTAACGGCCATGTTCCTGAAGGAGGTTTCTTACTATTCTCCAAAACCCTTATTGACCTCTCGTTTTATACTCGAAATGTCACTTAGACTATTCTCTGATTGATCCACAGGCTGTTGATTCTTTCTCTGTGGTTTGATTTACCATCTGATTCACCTAACTAAAACCGCAGATATAATTTTATAAATCATAAATCATTTGACCTTATCTTAAAATTAACTAAATCAGAAGATGTAATTTTGCTCAGAAAAATGGCTTATTGGGGACAGAATGGAAGGAAAGATTCATTATTCCGTTTTTAAGCTTCTTATTTGATCACCTGACAAATCTGAGCTTCACTGAGGCTCTACTCTAGAAGCAAAAGCTTTTAACATAGTGCCTCTAAAGTAAGAACAAAAAAGTCCTAATGTTACTTTGCTTCACGGAAGCATGCGACTTGTCAATGCCTCTCTGTTTCTGACACTCAGTGGGTCCTCGCTTTATCTTTCTGCCCTTCCAAATCCTCCATGGCCTCCTAGCTCATATCAGACTCCCTCCATGATGTCTTCTTTAACTCTTTCAGACTTTAGTTTCTCTCTAGCTCATAACAGTTCCTTAAATTCTTAGTCCCATTAACTCATCCCTCCATCCCTGCATCATTCGGTTATTCATCCAATCACAAGTCTCAGAATACAAAGGTAAGTAAGTAATGATTTTCAACCTAAAGGATTTTACAGTTTAGTTATATTACCATAAAGAAGTAATATAGCAATAGCATAAGTAAGTGCTATAATATTTAGTAACTCAGAGTCTTCTCTCCTAAAATAGATTTTAAAGATTTTTTGTTTGTTTTAAGGAAAATGTGTGCCAGATTCTTTGTATTCAAGATACAGAGAGCACTTTGAGGGTTTCTAGAGCATCTTGCATTGTATTCAAAGTTACATAATCATTTTCCTACATATGTTCCTTTTTTATGATTTTTAAAATTGTGGTAAAATATACATAAGATGATAGTTATCATTTTAACCATTTGTAAGTGTACAATTCAGTGACATTAGTATATTCTTAATGTTGTGCAGCCATCACTACTATCGATACCCAAAAGTTTTATATCATCCCAACATAAACCCTCTACCCATTAAACACTAACTCCCCAATCCCCTGTGCCGCCAGCAACTGGTAACCTTTATTCTACTTTCTGTCCCTATGAATTTGCCTATTCTAGGTATCTCATATATATGCAATCTTACGATGTTTGTCCTGTGTCTAGCTTATTTCACCTAGCATAATGTTTTCAAGGTTCTTCCATATTGTAACATGTATCAGTACTTTATTCCTTCTTATAGCTGAATAACATTGCATTGTATGAATATACTAGATATTTTTAATTCATTCAAATGTTAATGGACACTTGAGTTGTTTCCACTTTTGGCTATTGTGAATAATGCTTCTATGAACATTGGTGTACAGATATCTATTTGAGTCACTGCTTTCAATTCTTTTAAATATATATCTGGGAGTGGAATTGCTGGGTCATATAGTAGTTCGATACCTTTTTGAGGAACTGCCAAACTATTTTCCACATCATTTTACATTCCCACTAGCAATGCACAAGGGTTCCAGTATTTCTACATCCTTGCCAACACATTATTTTTCATTAAAAACCAAATTGTACCCATCTGGATAACGTAAGTGTTATCTCACTGTGGTTTTTATTTGCATTTCCCTAATGACTAATGATGTTGAACATCTCTTCATGTGCTTATTGGCCATTTGTATATCTTCTTTGGAAAATGTCTATTCAAGTCCTTTGCTGATTTCTGAACTAGGTTGTTTTTTTATTGTTGTTGAGTTGTAGGAGTTCCTTATATTCTCTGGATATTAGTCCCTTATCAGATATATGATTTTGCAAATGTTTTCTCCCGTTCTTTAGGTTGTCTTTTAGCTTTCTTGACTGTGTTCCTTGGTGCACAAAAATTTTTAATTTTGATGACATCAAATTTATCTAGTTTTTCTTTTGTTGCCTGTGCTTTTGGCATCATATCCCATAAATTCCCTTTTAAGCTATTTATTTTGAAATAATTTTAAGCTTATAGAAAAGCAGAAAGAATAATATAGAGAACTCTCATATACTCTTTATCAGATTGACCAGTTTTTAGCATTTTGCCACATTTGTTTAATCTATCTATCTATTGATATGTGGATAGATATGTATTCACATATGTATACATATGAATACATTTTTTTGTACCATTTGAGAGTAGGTTGCATGCATAATGCCCCTTTACCCCTTAATACTTTAGTGTGTATTTCCTAAGAACAATGATATTCTCTTATATAACCAAAATACAGTTCTGAAATTCAGGACAGTTAACATTGGTATAATGCTTTAATCTATAGAACATATGCCAATTTTGTTTATTGCTCCAATGCTGTCCTTCTTAGTGTTTTTCTCCTCCACTCTGGAATCTCATGTGATTACCTTTATGTGTTCCTTTAATCCCCATACTCACTTAATCTTTTATTTTCTTATTTGCCTGTATTAGATAGATGCTATCTGCTGACATCCACCTATTATCTAAACAATGGTAAATGATCTTATTTGACTTTACCCTTTCTCCCTCCTCTCTCATTTTCTCTTTTTTGGGGTTAATATTCTTTCTATTTTGTCAGAATATAAAATGTTTACACACCACTTTTTATCCCATGTCCCCACCATTGTTTTAGTTGTAACTCTACAACCAAATATATTATATGCTTCATCAGCCTTTTTCCAAAAATTTTCAGTTATCTCTTGGTGAAAAGATGTTTGTTTTCTAGTATTTCCAAGAGGGTGAAAATTGGTTCTTGGGGCCAGAGGTGAAAAATTCTTAGATATTACAATGGTAGGCAACCTTCCAAAGCACAACAGTATGTAGACAGACATAGAGTATATGTGGTATTGAAATTTCATGGTGGTGAGATGTGTGTGTAGGGATATCTAAAAAGGTTCCTTAGAGGGGCAATAATGGGAAAAAAATGTTGAGAAACATTGCATTGGTAGACTTTTGGGAATGGCTCATATGTATGATATTCCCTGAGTTACTAATGTTCAAAACTGCTTTTCTATAGCTTTGATACTTGAAGCAAAGCTTGGCTGGGTATAAATTCTTGACTTGCACTTCTTTTCTTAGAATTTCTTGAAAATTCAGCCTCACTGTGGCCATATTTTGTATGTTGCCCTTGAGAACTTTGGTGTCAGCCTAATTTTTTTTGCCCTCATAGTTAATTTGATCATTTGCCTGAAAGCCCTAATGATTTTTTTTTCATTGTCTCTAAGATATTATAATTTTACTAGGATAGGTCTAAAAGTTGATCAGAATAATTCGATTTCAACTTTCCCAGACGTATGCTGGGCCCTCTCAATATATAGATTCAAATGTTCTTTTATCTCTGGAACATTTTACTTGGCTGTGCTTTAAATATTCATTTCTGCTCCATCGTTTTGTTTTCCTTTCTCAGAGTCTCTGATTATATGTGTGTTGGGCCTTCTTTGCCTTCTTTTCTCTCTGCCCATTGTTTCTTCTTTTTTTTTGGTGAGGAAGATTGTCCCTGAGATAACATCTATGCCAATCTTCCTCTATTTTGTATGTGGGATGCTGCCACAGCATGGCTTGATGAGCAGCGTGTAGGTCCATGTGCAGGATCCGAACCCATGAGCCCTGGGCCACCTGAAGGGAAGTGCACGAACCTAACCACTATGCTACTGGGCTGGCACCCCATTGTTACTTCTTTTCTCATTTATTTTGTTCTCTCACTTGTTTTCCTATCTTTCCTCAATATATCTTATTCAATTTTTATTTTAATCTATTCACTCTTATATAACTGATAATTTATTCATTTCATTATTTTGTCTTTTCCTTTAATTTCTTTCCTGAGTTCTGAAAGTTCTCATTGCATTTCTTCCTAGTTTCTTCTATGGCTGTTTTTAGTTTTTAAACTTCTGAGTTTTTAAAAAAACTCTCTAAATGGCTACTTAAGGATATTTAATTGACTTTGGAAGTTAGTTGTTGTTTTTCCTGCCTTATAGTTCATTGGGAAGAATTTTCAACTGAAACTCAGTTTTTATTTGCTTATTTTCTTCTTATAGGATCTTTGCATAAAGCTAGATTGCTTTTTTAGATTTTATTCCCGGGTATTTTGTGGTCAAGGCTCCTAGTTTTAAGAGTGCTCTCAATATCATGTAGCGCAATTTCTCTAACGCATGATGCTAATGGTGGTAGGGATAGGAAGAAGGGTTGGAGTATCTTATTTCTCTAATTTCTGTAGGATTATTAATTTTGTTTCTCCTTTTTATTTCTTTCTTTCTCTTCACTGCTACATCTCCAAGGGTCACCATATTTTCTGTACTTATCTGATTCTCCCTCAGAAGCAATGCTTCTCTGAAGTTTCCATCTCCAATATCTCTCACTTTCAAGTCCATTCCCTATAGGTATAGTTGTGAAATGTCAAGTCCCAGACCTGTGTTCAGTATTTTAGCAATTAATGTTAGATTTTATCTTTTTGAAGGTGATTTTATTTTTCTATGTTTTATCCAAAGGCTCTACTCTCTTCTCCCCCTTTGCATAGAGTCTCTCAAGCCACCTCCTTCTATTCTTTGCATTCATAAACGTGTAGTGGAGGTAGAGCTGTGTGGAAATTTGAAAATTGATGTTATTTATTATGGATACTTTGAAGTTGGTGGTATTTTCAGGTAATGCTAAATGTGTGGGTCAATGTGTAGTTTCATTTATTCCCTCTTGTTGATCTTATAGTTTTGTATGGAGATTTGATTCTATTATCCTTAACAGAAAATACTTTTTCAGTTTAACAGACTTAATATGTTTTTTATTTCCTCTGTGTCTTCTCTAGTTATTTAACTGTGTCTTCTCTAGTTATTTACCAAAGTCACGAGTTCTTAGTAGATGCTCAACAAATAAACTGATATAAGAAAATTATATGAATGTTTTTAAAAATCATTTTTTATTGTCTTCTTGCTTTGGATAGAAGTGTTAATGGCTTTAGTAGACATCCTAGTCTTAGAACCAATCATGTCTCATGACAGCCACTCTTAATTGGAAAACCAATTGCAATTTTGCGTCTGGTAAATAGAAACATTTGCTTTCTTTACCTTGATCTTGGATCTTTGTGTTATTGACTTGGGAAAATGTTAATTGATGTGTTGCAATACTGCAGCAATAGTTACCTATAAATACAAATGACTTTCTTATACCTAGTGCTAAGAGAACAGTACAAGGGTGCAAGGCTCTAGTATGCAGATAAACTCTGGACATTGGCGGAACACTCAGTAGGTGGAAGGGCGTGTGTAGTATTCAGTATGAACAAGAGAGGAGAAGAAAATTGTGTGATGTCACTGTCTAACAAAAGGAAGTTTCCCTTCTTTTGATTACTGGAAAGAATTCAGCAACAGGTGTGCCTTGGATGGAGAGTTGGTGAATAAAAGATCTCAGATGGTCCATGGCTTTCAAGAAGGCAAGTAATAAAGAAATCACAAAGAGGAGCCAGCAGGGAGGTGGGACCGGTTCTAGTGGATTAGAGAGATGAGGACTTTATTGAAAAGGAGCTGAAGAGAATTCTCCTGGTTGATTTCATAAATTCACTGCATAATATGGAATCTTGGGTAGCTGTGAGGTTAAACACAGAACCAAATGCTTCCCAAGGCCTTGAATGTCTTCTCTGGAGAAGGAATATGGTGTCAAGGTTTGTGAGATAAATTTGGTTTGCCTAATTAGGTCATCTAGGAATACTTAGGGTCTATGTGCATTTTGCCCAAGTAATGTTTGACATGAATATCATACAATATTTTCTGTTAATTACATTTCTCAACATAACATTGTGGTAAGAGTGCTTATATTTTATGAAATTTCAGGAGTAATGATGAAGGAGAATGTGCCACCAAGCAATATTTCATGAAACTAATTACCTGAGGGAATTCAGGAATATTTCTACAGATGAATGTACTGTACAGGTAATAAGCTTTTATATAAGATGAAGTGTTCTAATTACAATGCAATTATTATAATGCATGACAATTTTAAATTGCCATCCTTATTTTGTGTTGCATTTAGTTTTTATTGGAAAGCGAAACAAAACAGATAAGAATTTGCCATCTATTTTTAGTTTCACTTTTTAATTATTCTTAACTCATCCAGGACAGCTGGCTTTTGATTTCAAATACTATTCAGAATCACTTTTTGTTTATTTAAAAATGGAACTGTAATGAATATATATTCACCTTTAGTTTTTTAAATTACTATGTTGATGGCATTTGAATGAGATAATAGAAGCTGCTTCAATTATGCACTGTGTTTTCCTCGAACTTGTATTTTGCTTAATTTTCTTTCCATGCCTGAGGACATACAATGTTCATCATTTATTGTATGATTTCAAAAGTGTTTATGAAATATTTCTTTCCAACTTTCCAGAAAAAGGTAAACATTCACAGAAACCACACATTCTTGGCTTCTGTTTTTTGTTGTTGTTACAATTCCTTTAGTTACATCTGAAACAAAAAAGGAAAGTCCACAAAAATCCAAAGGACAAGAAATAAATGCTATCTTTTGTAAGTGTAAGATGATCTTGTTCTGTAATTTCAGCCAAGGGACAAACATCGTGGGAAGCATAAAAAGAAAAAATAAAATCAGAGGCCACTATCAGGAGTGGTTACTCTGCGCACTGCTGCGTGCGCGCGCATGCGGGGGGGGGGGGGGCGGGGGCGGGGTATGAGGAGTACAAGTATTTTTATTTTAAGCAATGTCAGCTAAACTAACTAACCCAACTGAATCACTTGGTGAAATAGTAAGTTTTCTGTAGGAATAGAGAACTTGGGAGTAAATTAACAGAAGGAAGGCATTTTAATTTATTTAAAAAGTAATAGTTATAATGCCCACTGTTGATTTGCTACACGACAGCTAATTGCTGCCTCATTTTTTCGTGTGGGTAGAGACCACAGCCCTTGCTTTCCTACCTTCCTTGATGAGCGTGACTATTTGACTCAATTGTGGCTACTGAACATAAGGGGAAGTTTGTTGGGGCAGTTTATGGGAAATATCTTTCTCCCTGATAAAGACAGAGAGACACTTGGGGAGAATTTTCTTGCCACTCTGGCCTTCCTTGCCCCATCCTCACCACAACTCTTTCCTGCTATCTTGGAGGTTGAATGAGAATATGACGCTTGGAATGGCCACAGCCGTGTTGCAGCTATGCAGGGAGCCACGACACACAGAGGATAGCAGAGAGAAACACACCTGGAAGAGTCTGGATCTTTGATGTTGTTGAGTCACTTAATCAACCTTGAGACAACCTATCTCTGCGCTTCTATCATTCAAGTCACTTTCATAAACACATTCTATTACATGCAGCCAAACACATTTTAATTAAGTAGGGTATCCAATTTTTCACATTAAACAGCACTGAATTGGCAAAAAAGCTAACATGATTATAGCTGTACCATAGGCAATTGTTTTACCTGACTGATATCTACAGAGTCGCAACTCTTGTTTTTGTAACCCAAGATCTGCAAATTTCTCTACTATTCTCTGTAATTCTAATTCTAATGTAATTCTGTAATTCCAGAATCCTGTTCTCAATACCGCTTCTCTACTGCATTTCTTTCATCCCTCTTGAAAAACGTTTAGCCCTTTCTAATTTGTATTTAACCTTCTCAAGAGTCTCTATTCCTTCGCCATCTCTCCCACCAATCAACATGAAGCACTCCATCAGATCCAGAGGAGTTCTCTGTCTAAACACACTATGCTGTCTGTACCCAGTGTGACTTCCTCATTTGCCACCTTATGATATGTGCTTGCTTTCTGCTCAGGGACCACATGATTTTATTTTATTATTATTTTAATATACAGAGGACTTTTTTAGGATCTAAGTTCCCAGATAGGTGGGATCACGTGTGTTTTCTCTAATCTGATACAGCATTTGATATATAGAGTAACAATATTTTTTGCTATTAGTGGCATTGAGTTGATTCTGACTTGTAGCGACCCTGTGCACAGCAGAGAGGACCCATGCCTGGTCTTTTTGCGCCATAGCCTCACCTTCCAGTGCTGTGTCAGACAATGCTCTGCTGCTATTCATAGGGTTGTCATGGCCAATGTTTTCAAAAGTGGGTGGCCAGGTCCTTTTTCCTAGTCTGTCTAGTCTGGAAGCTCCATTGAAACCTGTCTACCCTGGGTGACCCTGATGGTATTTGAAATCCCTGTGGCATAGCTTTCAGCATCACAGCAACACGCAGCCACCACAGTATGACAACCGACTGACAGGTGGTGTGGTTCCCTGACCGGGAAATGAACCTGGGGTGCAGGGTGAGAGTGCTGAATCTTAACCACTAGACTACCGGGGCTGGCTAAGTGACCACACACCAGACCAAATCAAACATATGGAACAGAGTATCCACATTTAGAACTGTCTCATGAAAGCTGGGGTATATATTTACAAGATTTATGTATAGCAACCTACAAAGGACTGCTTAATAACTAGTCTACTGATCATTCTGTGTTTGTTGGTTATTCACTCTTTTTCACCAGTCAAAAATATTTATTAAAATTTTTAAAAGCAATACACGCTTATATAAAATTTGGAAACTGCAGACAAACAAAAACGAACAAAAATCACCCAAGTCCATATACTCCAAAACAACGCTGTTAACCTTTTGGTGTTTTACTTTCTCGTATTTTTTTCTTTGCAACAATCTCTCTAGCTATTTGTTTGTTTGCAGCCATTGGCCAGGCAAAACCAAGACGGCAGGAGAAACTGAAGGAGTGTATGTTAGGAAAGGCTCCCTGAAAACTCCTCCTGAGCCCCTATTCATCATGGAAGAATAGTTACAGTGTTGATTGCTTGTTATATTCACGATGTCCTTTAGTTCTTAAAATATAATGATGAAGCAATGTTATTATTCCTATATTAAAGAGGAGGTACCTAGGTCAGGGCTTTTAAGGAATTTGCCAGAGGTAAAACAGCTGCTACGTCCTAAAGCTGGACATGAAGCCACCTCTGACCTGACTTCAAAGCAGGTATTCTTTTTTCTCTTGTGAGCTTTTACCCAATTACCAAACACCAGAACCAGCAGGCAATTGTTGGTTGTTTGGTTCTAGTCCTTTTATTTTATCAAGGAGACCATCAAGGAGAATGCTTTGGAAATAAGGGCTCTTGCTTGTTCTCTCCGGGTTCTTGTTAGGCTGGCCCATCTTTGGCCTCTTTATGCATTCCTTTCCATGCAGTCCACATGCATTTGTTGAGCCTTTATTTAAATGAGTACCTTGTACGGTACTAGGCACCATAGAAACTGCTCCAAATAGTGAATACCAACAATCACTGAGATTTTAAATTCTAAGAGTTTTGAGGGACTCCTTGAGGAAAGATAAAGTCTCTGATTTAATGTTCCTTGCCTCCAGTGCCGTCTCTAAAAGCAAGGCCACACTCTCCGCCCCACCCACCTTTTAAACAGGGTGAACTTTTCAGGGCAGAGCAAAGAGAGGAGATTCTAGAGCCTCAGGCTGACAGAGGACAGCCCAGATCAGTTTTATTTGGTGTGTGTTTGCTTTCTTAAGCCCGAATTGTAGTCAAAACGACGCAGCTGTCCTTTCTCAAGGAGATTTCACTCCCAGACGGAGTGTTTGGATTTCAGCTCATTGTTTAATAGTTCTAGAATTCAGTCGGTCACCTTGAGGCAGGAAGGTTAGCACTCCATTAAGATGGAGGGGGAAAGTTCACACCTCTCACTCTTATTTTATTTCTTTGCTTTTCTTTCCATTTGCCTGCGAACTCAGCAAAGCTGAAGCTCATTCACTACACAGTCTGTTTTCATACCCACTGGGCTGAAAAGTTGATTTACCGAAGAACTTGGATATTCCAGGAAAAGGAAAAATCCACAGAGAGTTTTAAAATCTGCAAAATACGACAGGATTATCAGAGGAATAAGAAATCTTATGCTAGATCCTTTGGTTCTTAAATCAATCCCCAAAGAGGTTATAAAGCCCATAGGCTTTTTGGATGGTTCTTCTGGACCTCTCTATAAATGTTCTTCATGTAATATCTGCTAACAGGGAGAGCTAAAACCAGCAGTATTTACGTGAAACACTAGGCCAGTGCGTTTTTGTTCACTAAGCTTTCACAAATGTTGATCGAAAGGCAATGGGAGGGAGTTAACATTTGCCGAGTGCCTACTTTGTGAAAGCATCGTGCTGGGCACCATGAAGGATTACACCTGGCTCAGTCCTTCACTCTGATGAAGAAAAAACATACACAGTTTTCTCTAATATAAGCCAGACTCTGAGATAGGTTATAATAGAGAATCATGCAACGGGACCATGGAGAAAGAGACAAGTTCATTCCCACTGGGCATTTAGAAAAGCTTGTTAGAGGTGAGACTCAAAACCAATTTTGTGGATCTGGCAAGAGGAAGGTTAGCTGAGTGGAGGAGTTCTTTTAGCAAAGAGATTAAGGTAAACTGGAATACGTAGTATTGAGAGCTGAGAGCTGAGAGCTCCTCTCAGTTCCCTGTAGTGAGTATGGCAGAGATGGGCTAAATGTTCCCTAGCCCCATCTCCTCTTTCTGAACATACAGAAAGACTACATTCCCCAGCCTCCCTTGGGATTCCATGGGGTTATGTGACTGTCCTCTGGCAAATGGAATGAAGGTAGAGTGATTGTATGCCATTTGTTCCTAACTTTTTCTCTTTCCTTGTTTGGCTAGCTGAATGCAGAAGACCCAGCAAAGACCTCTGAGGAAGCCCTGGCAGCTGGTGGTTCTGTAAAACGGAAGAAACCAAGATGCTGGAATCATTGAATAGAAGGCTGCCCACCAAATACCTGATTAGATAGGTGAACAAGAATTATTATGTTAGGCCACTAAGATTTGTTGTTATCATAGCAGCTAGCATCATAGTAAGGATAAGCCTGAAAAGGTAGGTCTGAAACACCTAGGAAATCCTCCTGAAGCAAGTGATTTACAAGAATTAAGATAATAAATTAATTTAAATAGTAATAAGTTTTGAATTAATATAGGCTGGCATCAGGAATAAGGCATAGTTCATTCTTTCTGATTTGGACCCCTATGAGTCATGATATTTTTTGGCTGGTTTTGTGGTGACAGCTTAATTTGAGGTCCTAAATAAATATTTTAGGAAGGGAGCTTCTTCAATAAAGAGGGTACTGGGGTACTGCATTTTGCAGCTTATCGAAAGAGGGAAAGGACTTGGTGTGCTTTGTGGGGGAGTCTAAAGCCAGCTGGCTTGGGACTACTTTAAAAATATATTTTATTACTTTTTTGGTTATAAGAATAATGCACACTTCTTGTAGAAAAATCGAAAAATATAAAAATGTCAACAGAATGAAATAATAACGATTTGTAATTCTACCACGTTTTCGTGTGTTTCATGCCAATCTTCTTTGTCTCTCTCTGTCTCTCTGCTTCTGTCTCTGTTTCTCTGTGTATATCATATGTAATGCAAATATAAATCACTGAATTATACTAATTGTGCTATATATAACATATAACCTGTTTTTGTCATTAAAATTCTTCATAAACTTGATTTTAAATAGTTGTGTAATTTTTTCATTATATGAATATACCATAATTTTTGGCATTTCCCAGAAAGTTGGACACAATTATTTCCAGAGTTTTTTTTTTTTTTATTATTTTGACAAGAATGCATATTATTATTCATACATATTTGCCTGGATTCTTGATTATTTTTTTAGGATAGATTCCTAGGAGTAGAATTCATAGTCAAAGAGTTTGAAAAATTATAAAAGATTTTGATGGGTATAGGAAAAAAGCTTTCCAGAAAGGTTGCAGCTATTTACTTTTCCAACAGCAGAATGAGACTAGTTACCTTATAACAACTTTCATCGACATTGAATAGTATCATTAAAAAATTATCTACTGTTTGTTATAGTTTTCTCTGCAGTCCAAAGATTTAAGGACAATAAATCTATGACATCTTTGGTAACTGATTTTCAGCTGGCAAAGTGGCTGTCTCCTGCTGACACGGATATAAATGTTTCATTTTAAAGAACCGTCGGCATCCTCTGATCATAGCATGTAATAAGCCCACTGCATTTAGTACCAGGCTGGGCTACACTGTGATAACAAACCACCTCAGAATCTCAGTGGCTTAATACAACAGAATTTGTACTGTAGGTCAGTAGTTGGTACTTTGCCCATCATAATTATTCTAATTTGAGAAGGGAATACGGTAAATCATGTATTTGCTCTTTAATTTTCACCTGGGAGGGACACGTCACTTCTACTCATATCTCTTTGGCCAAAGTGAACCACGTGATCACACTGACTCCAAGGGTGTGGGAAAGGACGATGTGACCCCGTGTCCAGGAAGAAATGAGGAAATAGTCACTGGATAGCACTAATGACTATCACACCTGACTGACCTTTAACCTTTGAGGAAAGGGCTGTATCCATAGCTAACCGCCTCTAGTGACTCCTGGAAGTGTCCCTTGGTACTCTCTTCCTTTCTGAGCTTCTAAGACAGGGTCAGCAAACTTTGGCCCATGAGGTGGCCTCCTGTCTGTTTTTGTATGGTCTACTAGTTAAGAATGGTTTTTGTATTTTTAAACGGTTAGAAAAAGTCCACAGAAAAATATTAATGCATAACATATGAAAATTGTATGAAATTCCAATGTGTGTCCATAAGTAGTTTTATTGGAATGCAGCCATGCTTACTTGTTTATGTATTGTCTATGGCTGTTTTGTGCTACAGTGGCAAAGTTGAGGAGTTGCAACAGAGACTTTTACTATCAGGCCTTTTACAGAAAAAGTATGCCAATTGCTGATCTTAGACATGGCCCTAAGGAAAACATGGTCATTTCAATATGGCTGTCTGAAAATTCACCTCCGGGAACTTGATTGTTTGCTACATGTTTCCAATTCAGCTCATTGGGTTCAAAACAAAAGAAGTCTAAGGAAATCTCCTCGTGGTGGATGTGCGTCATCACTGTGGTTATGGCAGTGTCATGGAGAGAAGCATGATGAGAGTTGAGACCCAACAGCCCAACTGGACCAGTATTAGAGGAAAACCATTGGGATTACCAGGGGTCGTCTGAATTGGATAATGCAGTTGTAAGCTAGACCAGGTGAGTATTTCCCCAGGACATTTCACCTCTGTGAGAATTTGTTATATAAATCTACTCAATGTTTTAGAACCAACCTAGATACAAACATAAGCCCTCATTGCCTCCTTTTAAAATAAATAAATAAAAAATAAAGGAAGGAAAGATTGGCTCTTCAAGTAGAGGAAAAACCCAGAGTTTTACCATCCCCTTTCCCAGCTTGTTGCTGCTGGAAGACAGTATTTCACTTTCAATTATGATTTAAAAAAATTCTTTTGTATTTCTCCTCATAAGCATTTAAATAGAATTGGCTTTCTGGGTGATTTACCAGCTGCACTGTGTGAGGTTTTCAAAGAGTGTATGCTTCATCCATTGTCAACATATTCTTTATGTTAAAACTGGGATTTCTAAACTAACATGTTGATCCAGTGACGGAATGCCATTTCTCTTCATTTAGTGTCCAAGCAATAATGCACCAGTTAGTAATGCTAGGAATGAGATGGGAGATGCATCACATATATATTCCAACTGAGGTCAAGATCTATTCTTTTTAAATGTCAAAAATGACATGCCTAATACCCATGTATATAGATTCCATTTATTTGTGCACTTAAATTAACTCCTTTCTAATCCAGCTTCCACAGCTGCCAAAGACTTCCTCTGAAAGGCATTTTCTTCTAAACTAGTCATAATTCACATCCTGCTCTCATTGGAGAAATGTCTCTTGTGGCTGTGTGCCATAGTCAAAGGTACAGGAGGAGAGTTTTATTTAATTTCAAAGGGTAAGTGATACTGGTTTGGAAACAGACACCTCTGATAGCTATTTTCTCTTTTCTCTCCCGAGATAGTTCCATATTGCATTCTCTTTCTTCTTGCACTTGGCCAGTTTTCTTATAAAAGACTTAAACTATTGAGCATTCTATGTCTTTCAGAAGAAGATTATTATTAAAATATTGTTTGTGTGCAGACGTCTAATTACATGATGTATATTTACACATCTTATTAAAAATTAAGTGGCTGTGATTTCCAATCTAAGTAAGGACACATGATTCGAGGAGTATACTCAGGAAGACAGTGGGGCAGAACTGTTGAAATATAGGTCATCCAGGAAAATGTAGAACATACATTTGTTCTGCCCGTACAGTCCTTGTCTGACTACATAGAACACAGGAAATGATTTTGGGCTGAAATAGAAAATATTGTGATTTTTTTTTTCTTTTTGGTGAGGAAGATCAGCCCTGAGCTAACATCCAATGCCAATCCTCCTCTTTCTTCCAGAGGAAGATTGGCCCTGGGCTAACATCCATGTCCATCTTCCTCTACTTTATACGGGATGCTGCCACAGCATGGCTTGACAAGCGGTACGTCGGTGTGTGCCAGGGATCTGAACCTATGAACCCTGGGCCTCCAAAGCCGAGCGTGCGCACTTAACCGCTGCACCACTGGGCCGGCCCCAATGATATTGTGATTTTAATCCTCACATTTTATGAATAAGAAAATTGAAATTCGAAAAGACTAAGTGACTTGCCTAGTCATCACTGGGTAGAGATAAGATCTAGTTCTCTTTGCCCCTGGTTAATTGTGCTCTTTTGTGATGCTATCTCCCTAAGACTGGTGGAATAAATACTGACCACAGACCACCCTCTGAAATTTGTAGGTAGGTTTTTCGTTCTTTCATTTTTATTGAGGTTACATTGGTGTATAACATTGTATAAGTTTCAAGTGTACATCTTTATATTTCCATTTCTGTGTAGACTACATCATGTTCACCACTCAAAGACGAACTACCATCCAACACCATACACACGTGCCCTTTTATCCTTTTCGCGCTCCCACCTCCCTCCTTCCCCTCTTGTAATCACCAATCTATTCTCTGTATCTATGTGTTTGTTTGTTGTTGCTGTTGTTTTATCTTCCACATATAGTGAAATCATATGGTATTTGGCTTTCTCTGTCTGACTTACTTCGCTCAGCATAATGCTCTCAAGGTCCATCCATGCTGTCACAAATGGCAAGATTTCATCTTTTTTTTATGGCTGAGTAGTGTTCCATTGTCTTTTAGAAAGAAATCTTCAACTCAGATTAAGGCTTGAATCTTTTAGCTGGCTTCTATTTGATCAAGTGTTTACTGCACATCTATTTTGGACACTTGTCAAACCCAGGACTAGCTTCTTTCTCTAGCTTTGGCTCAACTTTTATTTCTTCTAAAATAAGCTATTTCCAAGAGACCTAAAAACCTAAAAAAAAAAACAACTGAAAAGGTTGTTATTACATTGCCCATTTATTTTGTCTCAAAACTTTGTTACACAGAATTTACATATCACCACATGGTTTTCAGTCCTCTGTGAAATTTTGACATTATTCGTATGTCTAGCAGATCTGGGTATCCCAACTTCAGAGGTAGGGGTTCTCAGAGGACTTGACAGTTGAGTTAAAGGAGAGTGGTGTTATGGATCTTTTTATAACCTTTCCTGGGGCAGAACTAATTGGCAGCAACGATATTCAAGCATAAATCTATACTTTATTTCAGGTGGGTTCATGGTTGTGTCTCTCTTTTCTTTAGCAGCAAGGTAAACAGCAAGTCAGGGCAACTTTTAGACAAAGATTTATCCTTGGAACTTGGAAAACATTGCATGTTCCATATATTATAATAAAGTAAAATAAAAATTCTTCTGAGAAAGATGCTTCAGATCTTGAATTGCCTTAGAATAATATTTAAGAACAACTTTTAAAAATTCTCTATGTTTTTAACAGGGAAATAAAAGTTAAATTTATAATGAGTATTACATGGAGATTTTGACCAAAGATTTTCTAAAACAACTTCATAAATGATTGCTTGGTGGTAGTGTCAGGTAACTAAATTTAAAAAGAAAATAAACATCACATCGGTCAATTTTAGAAAGAAATATAGTGTTTTTTCCCTCATAAATAATTCTCTTTTTGTTCAGTCCTAAGAGACAGTATCATGTCAATCAAACAATACAGATTTAATTTTTGAGTTTCACAGCTTTTATTTTCCATTTTGGTCACCCAAGAAAGGTTGAGATATAATGCCAATTTTATGTCTATAAAAATAATGATATAGATACACAACAATTACCATTTTTGTAAATAATTTCCTTTAAACTTTGTTCTTTGGTGGACACTATAGTTCAAAAGAGAAGCCAGGCATAGAAGGGAGGGGCAGATGGGCCCTTGTGACTGGTGAGTCCAAAACTCTCCCATCCCTGCCCAAGTCTCTCAGCCTTATCAACTTTTGCTTTACTATGGAAGATGATGTTCTTCAGTGAAACATTTATACCTTCTGTCTTACAAATATATTTTAGATTTCTGAAGGAGAGGGCAGTGGGAATGGAAGGGTATTTCAGGCAGAGAAAAATATAAACTGAAGCCTGAAGGTGGAGATGAAAAAGTTTTTAATGAAAAATTGAACTGCAAAGTTATGATGGATCCAGATCTTGGGTTTTAAACGCCAATCCTTAGGAGATTGTACTTTATTCTGTAAATAAGACGATGCTATTTTAGTGTGCTTTTGATGACAACGAGACTGAAGACAGTGGAGTCAGCTGCAGGCAATGCAGATGTCGTGGATGAGAGCCTGAACCAGGAGGATCTCAATGTGAAGGGCATTGAGAAATTGACTTGGCAATGGATGCTCACTCTGCCATTGTCCTCTAGCTGTAGGAATGATAAACTCAAATCAATGGTGGCTCTTGCCTTCTAGAAACTTGCTGTCTATTCAAGTTTGGAATTGAAGATACATAGTAGGGGCAAGGTGTTGACCCTATTAATGGCAGGATGTCTTTCAAAAGGCCCAACAGGCTGGTAATTCTGTAGATTCAGAACTAATTTTTGTGTGTGTGCATGAGGAAGATTAGCTCTGAGCTAAGATCTGTTGTGAATCTTCCTCTTTTTTTTGCTGAGGAAGATTGGCCCTGAGCTAAAATCTGTGCCCACCTTCCTCTACCTTGTATGTAAGATGCCTGCCGCAGCATGGCTTGATAAGTGGTGTGCAGGTCCGTGCCCAGGATCTGAACCTGCAAACCCCAGACCACCAAAGTGGAGCGTGCAAACTTAACCACTGTGCCAGTGGACCTGCCCCAATTCATAACTAATTTTATGAGCATGGTAGGAGGATCCAGATCTCAGCCATGGATTTACATAAACCCAAAACACAGACTGGCAGATAGCTTACTATCTACATTTTTCCTATATTCAACTTTCAAGTTAGATCTTTGGAGAAATCATATTGTATTCAGAATGTTGCTTAGTAAGCATAGAATCTGAATCAGTTATAGGAATTAAATGCTACTAAATTTGTCTAATTATCACCTAAAATTCAAATCATCACCTAAGAGAGCTGGAGGCAAGTCTCCCCTCAAAGACACTCCCTGCCAAAGGAACCAGACACCTGATGTCAGAGACTCAGACTTCCTTTTCTCTCAATAGCATTTGGATGGGACCTGCCAACATTTGTCTCCCAGACTTTCTGTGCTTCTGTTGCCAATGATCCCTTCACTCTCGACCTCAAATTCTTTCTTTTGATGAATTAATAACTAAAGGCAAGTCTCAGTTATCAGCATCACTATTTCTAGGAATCTATCTTTCATAAATAATAATACAAATCAGTGAAAATACATACACAGGGATGTTAATTGCACCCTTCTTTGTAACACCAAAAATTGGCAATGAGATACATGTTCATCACTTGGGGGATTGGTAAAAGATGGTATATTTATTTAAAGGCATACTATGCAACCATTAGAAAGAATGCATAGGAGCCAGCCCTGATGGCCTAACAGTTAAAGCATGGCATGCTCCTCTTCAGTGGCCTGGGTTCAGTTCCCGGGAATGGAACCACACCACTCATCTGTCAGTAGCCATGCTGTGGCGGTGGCTCACACAGAAGAACTAGATGAACCTACATATTGAATATACAACTATGTACTGGGGCTTTGGGGAGGAAAAAAAAAAGAAAGAGAGGAAGATTGGCAACAGATGTTAGCTCAGAGCGAATCCTTCCCAGCAAAAGAAAAAAGAAGAATGCATAGAACAATATGTACTGACTTGACAAGTTATCATAATAAAATGCTATTATAAAAACAAGTTATATGTCAATAGGCATAGCAGGATTCCACTTTAGTGAAAAATGAATATATGTATATTTTTGTGTATGATATATACATATATGAATACATATATATGCTTACAGACCTGATATAAGCCCAAGGAACATCTAAGAAAGGAATGCCCTTAATTGCTAATAGTGGTTAATGCTGGAGGAGGGGTGGTATTGTATGTTGGGTGGATCTGAGACTTTCACCTCTTCTTTTATATGCACATACATGCATGTGTGCACACACACATGCATACACACACATGCAGTGGGATCATGGGTGCAATTTACTTTGGGGATTTTTCTTTATTAAGAACCTCTTTCCTTCCTCTGCTTACCCAACAGCCCCTGAAAACCTTATAATTTTAAGGAAATTGCTATTTCTAGGACGAATTACTTTTCACTGTAGAAACTGATGAATACTGTAAAAGAAGTATAAATTGAGCCTATGGGCTCCTAGGAAACTGAGAGATTGCTTCCGACTGCATGAGGGCGGGAGTTGAGAGACAGTGAAGAGATGGAAATATTTTATATCTCCCATAACTACAGAGACCATAAGCCTTGCTTTTGCAGAGCAAGCAGCCCACTTTTAAATAGTCTTTAACATTGCTCCTCTTAAGTGCCTGTAATTTCCAGTATTTGAGGCACCCACACTCTATTTCCCTGACTGCCTCTTGAGTTGGAACCTACAGTGATTTCTACAGTGATTTCACGTGAGGCTCTGAATTCCAATTTTTGGTTCACAAAATATGTTCACTCTACCCATAGATCCAGGCACAGCACTGTGCATGTAAATACTTGATAAATTTACTTGATAAATAGTTGCTGCTTCGTGGATTATCAGTCACATTGAAGAAAAATCACACTACTTGATGATGATCTTGGAATTCAAAAGTCTATTATCTTTCCTCTTTAGAAGGACAAGATGATTGCTTGCAGCCTCCTCAAGCCCTCTAATCAAGAATAGGAAACTACCAGAATAAAATGAACTGCCACTGAAGATTCCTTTTCTTTCTAACGTTACCAAAGAGCATTTAGAGTGTTTCATGCATGAATGCAGAACACAACGCCACATGAAGCAAAGCCCTTCCTATGAGGGTGTTGTCCAGTTAAACCCAAGCATGCAAGATTGAATGACTCTGATTGGCACCCTTTGCACCGTGTTACAAACAAATGGGACCAGGAATGTGGTCCTCTCACCCTTGCTGGGAGGTGCCTGCACCCACCACCTCCCGCCATCCATCTCCTCCATCCCTGATTTGTGTGTGTTTTTGTTAAACAGTGGATCTCGCTATGCTTTTCAGAAAGCTGACAAGAAGCAAGTTGAAAATTAAAAATGGGTGCCGAGAGGCTTTACAGGAGTCTAAATAAACAGCCCGACAGGAAAGACGTGTGGCAGGCTAAGGTTTCAGGCTAGTGGTCAGAGCGAGTTAACAGACATCCGTATAACAGAAGGCTGTGTTTGTTTTCCCTGTCTCTGCTCTAGCAAATTTATTGGGTTATCTGTCTTATTTTGACACTTGGGTGTTTAAGGTTTCTGTTCTAGGTGTCTAAAGACATAAAAAAATTATTGTACAGTTTACATTCCTGGCAGCGGCTTTGACATGTGCTAGCTGAAAAGTTCCTATCTGCCAGTAATTTCGCAGAAAAAGCCTTGCAGAATTGGGTTTTCATAGAGGGTCCAAGAATCCTCTGTGAAAGGCACCAAGAACAAAGGGTTTCTTATTTTATTTCTGACTGTATCATCCTAATGTCTAGTGTAGCGCTGCCACCAAGCCATTTTCTTCTCATTGTACTGTTTTTACTTACCATGTACCACGGAAAGAGCATTATCAGTGTCTTGTAGAGACACAGTGGAGCTTGCATTCGATGTAGATCGACAAGCTACAGTTTGACTTGCTTTTGAAGTCAGAAATGCACAGGAGTGTTGAGTGAATACTAAGTGTTGCAAGTGCCCCATCAAAATATTATAGTCATGTGTGTAGAAATATTGACATTTGATGACTGATGTACTAAGCCTCTCACAATGTTGATATATTCTTTTCAGAATATAAATTTTGAAATAATTTTACTTATAAATGCCTGTTCCTCATAGATACTGAGGCTGCAGTAACCAGTTAACGGGTGGTAGAGAATTTAAATAGTTCTCTGACATAAACCTATTTCCATTCCTTCCTTCATTCAAGGAATACTCATGTATTTAATTGTTAGGAAGTGGGAAACACACATGGGGGAAAGGTAAAACAGTCTTTGGCTCTAATGGAAGCTTCTAGTTTCCTCTCTCATCATCTTCTGCAGTAGACAACCTGCTTGGCATAGTCTAGTTAAATTTTTATGATACCAGGTGATCAGTACTAAGTCAATGCAAGAAAAACAATTTACAGCTCATTTTTTCCCTTGGGCAAATAGCTTTGCAGCAGCTGAGGCAATTTGAACCCATTATTGTTTCTTTGTTCTGTCTTCCTTCCTTTTTGGTTCTCCCTGGCTTAAGTCTGGGACTGGACAGCTGGTAGCTATAGTCTCGCTCCTCCTAATGCTCTTGGTGAAGACTTTATCACTCAGGCCACTGGACAATTGGTTTTCTTTTCTTGGGCTCCCTCCCTCCCTTTTCATCCCCTACATTTACAAGTGTCACTTCTACTCACCTCACTATTTGTGAAGGCTTCAGTTTTGTGCACAGAGCAAAGATTTTCGAATACAATGTCACTTAATTGGTGAGTCACTCTGAACCTCAGTTTAACATTAGTAAAAAATGTGTATAATCTTGTCTGTTTCATAGGGTTGTGAAGCTCACGTGTGATCATGTACTAGAACAGAGCCTGGCTCCTGGCTCAAGTAGATGATAAAAAAAGCTGTTCTCCCTTCCTTCTTCAAGTCATATAAGATATGGAGAAATGAGACATTTGAGAAAGTCAAAGAAAATATTAGTGTCATAGACAATTTATACTTCACTACTTTGCTGTTCATTTCAGACAAACATGGTATAAATTAATTTTTTAAAAAAAGCAAGAAAAATACGAGCTTACAGTGGTGATGGAAAGCAGCCTCGCAGTCCAGGTCTATTGGGCGCATACTATGTCCAAGTCCTAGATCAGGTTCTGGGAGGGATACAAACAAATATATAGCACAAAACCTGTTTTCTAGTACCTTAAAAACAACTCGAGAACAAGATTTGAACAGTAAAAAATCAAATAATAATAAAGTATTTTGTGAATATTACTAAGCAATATGCAGTTATTTATTGAATGAGTTTTCTTGCCTGCAGAACGCCTCAAAGAGCCTTTAATCTAATATACATTATGAATCTCTAAGAAAGGAATAGTAAGCAAAGTTTTCCACACTTCTTTGATCATGGAACTCTTTATTTTAATTTCATCTTTTTGGCAATATTAGGTGTAGAAAGATAGGATCATGGAAAGTGAGTGCTCAAGTGAAGAATCAGGACTTTACCCTAAAGGCACTGACATTTCTAGAAAAGAAAGTATCATAATTCAAGTAGTTAAGAAATGTTTTAGGAAGGGTGGGTCACTGGTGATGTACTAGGTCATTGGTGAGAATCAAGAGAAAGGGCTTTTCAAGTAGAATGTCAGAAGATAAACTAGATCACAGTTAATTAAGGAGATTGTAGGCTATGACATAGAGTCAGCAGGCAGCAGAACGCTCTTAATCGTTTTGGAAGTGAAAATATGAGACCAAGCCAAGAAACTTGTAGCTCGAGAGGATCTTTTTCAGGATAGGGAAGAGGAAGGCACGTTAGACGGTCAAGGGGAGAACCACGACAAAAAAAGGACCACAAATGGTCCTGGAGGGAGGGAGGATAATTGTGGGATCAAGCCCATGGAAGAGACGGAAGGGAATAAGGTCGAGAGTATAGTCAAGGGAGTAGCCAAGACATGTAGGAGCCAGAGGAAAGAAAGGAATGTAACTTGGATTTCATACTGCAGTCTACCGTGTGCGCCAAGTGAGAGTCATCACACGCTGTCTTCATTCTTAATCATAACAACAGTTATGTCTCATAGAAATGAGGATTTTTCAGTTTGCAGACATGGAAACTTGCTCAAGGCCATATAGCTGCTAAATGGCAGATCAGGTGTTTGAAAAAGCATAAAATCCCTAATAATAATCTTGTGCAAATACTGACTTCATAAACACGAGCAATCCAGTAGATAAGAAACATTTTGACAGGGGCCAGAAATGGGGCAAAAGGCAGCCACCAGCTGTCCCTGGGGATGGGAAAATTAGATCCAAGCATTGTCTGCAACCCAGCATCAGGGCCAGCATGGATGATCCTTCAGCCTACAGTTTTATATTGTCATACTAGAGCTTGCTGGGTTCCTCAAGTAGGAGTGGAGGAAATTGATCTGTCTTCTTCCATGACTGTATATATATGTGTGTGCATGTATGTGTATGTGTTTGTTTATTTATGTACATATAAATATGTAGAAACATGGATATATATGTGTATGTATATTTGTACAGTGTAATTCAGTTGTGCAAAAGAAAGTTTATTTTCTATAACTGATTGAAACCTCTTCATGAGCTTCCTGACCTGTAGGGCAGGGCACAGTTAAGCTTCCCAATTAATGACATCCTAGTCTCTTTCAGAGGAGTAGATGATCCTTTGATGAGAAGGGAGAGTAGTACCCTTGGGAGAGAAAGATGCAGGTCTTGTGGGGATGTCTCCTATATATCTGGACACTGGACCTTCAGCTAGTGTCTGCAGTTGATGGATTCATGGTTATTCTCTTAACTTGGTCAGGGCCCAATGACCTCCTATTGTTGAGTTTTCTTCATCCCTCTGTATATTTTTCACATCTTCCATTTCACCTGGAAAGCTCTGCTCTAGTTCACTTCATCCTTTGCACTGGGGGCTCCCAGGTTGTGTCCCTGGCTCTCTACTTTGCTACCTTCCCAGGCATGAGGCAATATATAAATCCCTCCCATATTTAGAGAGTGAAAGAAGGCTAGAATACTAATTCAGGCCTCTCTCTACCCAATTCTGTGAGGTCACCACTTTTACACCACTGTGAGGTGACTCTATGTTGGATTCATGTCTTCTTCATGAAGATGGTAGTATCTGGCATAACTCTAGGAAGATTTTTTTCTTCTCTACCTTTTCCCCCAATTTATTTAATGTTTTTAATTTCTTACTGAGCCCTACCCAACTATTTGAATCTTGGGGGACTCTATATCTTCACATCTCTGATCTCCTTCCTCTTATTCTCTTTGAATTCCCCTTTCCTTGCTGAAGGATTCCTATTCCTCTTTCTTTTTGGGTGACAGTTTTCCTCAATTTTAGCTTTTCTCTCACTTACGCAAGCTTCGTGACTTAGCCATGATGGCAGAGAGATGTTTAGAAATGCTTGTTGCAAATATAACGTATAAAAGCATTGGTTTATGAATGTCTAATATGTGAAGGTAGAGAACTACCAGTATTTTCAAGTGACAATTTCATTGCTCACTCTAAATTAATTCAACAAAACACATATACTATGGCAAACAACAAAGGAATAGGCTTTAGATGAATAAAACATGATTCCTGCATTTAGAGAGTCATAATCTTGCAAGGAAGATAAGACTATTTAGACAATAGAAACACTAAAAGGTATAAGGAGGTAAAAGTTTCGTGAGAAAAGAGCTGTGGGAATTCACAGATAGGAGAAGTCATATCTGGCCGAGACCATCAAGAAGGACCTCTAGAAGGAGATGGCTTTGGAGAGGAGCCTGGAAGGATAGCCCATACGGGCATGCTGTAATTGGTGATAGTTAATTCAAGACTTCTCTCCAATTCCTGTGCAACAGGCTCAGAAATGGAGCACATTCTACAGATGGCTAGAGGGATGGAGCGTGGGCATTACCGTTTGGGTATGGAAGCATTTTAAAGCGATGAATGAGTACAAGTCACCTGAATGTGGCTGACCTCAGAGCCCAGGCTAAGCCAGGAGGGCAAATGCAGCCAGAAGCATGTCAATGGACTGGTGAGGTGGGAGTGAGTGCAGGAGCAGGAATCACCTTAGTCAGAAGGGGAAAATGGGAGAAGGGGAAGGTTATGGATGGAGAAGAAGAAGATGCTCTTGGAGACGGAGCATTGTCCTGGGATGGCTCAGGCTAAGCTGGGTGCAGTGAGCAGCTAATACGGAAGGAGATGCAAGGAGGTGCAGAACAGGAATGTTAGAAACTCTGAGGTCAGGGTTTCGGATGGCTAGTCAACAGAGTGCTGGAAATAGAGGCTCATATCTTTCTTTTTTGCCTGCCCATTAGAACTGCATCCAATAGCCCTAAATACACTGGTCTGTATTTTCCACTGTGCCTTGGTCTTTATAAGGGAATAGAAAGGTCACCATTGGAAGAGCCAAACCTAACCCACATCCAGCTGTGCCCAGCTGTGAATTCACCAATTGCAGCCAGCACCACAATCCACCGTGTTACTAGATCAGTGTGTTTCACCCTTGACTTGAGCGCTTTTCAACACGGGCAGGATTTGAAAGAAATGTATTCCACCCTCTTTGCCTACAAATCTGGTGGGGGGAGACAAAAGCTCAGGAACGCCTGAGTCAGCTTCCAGTAACTGGAAATGTAGCAGTTTAACACCAAATAAAGTCCTGTCCAATGGCTGGTGAATCAAATTAAATTCTGAACAAACAACTCTCCAGCCACATCTCAGTCAGTTTTAGAATCAATGCAAGTGATTTATGGTTCCTTAGGGTTGTATTCTCTTTTCAACGTGTTGGGATTTCCACACGTAGCTACTGTTTACTACTAATGAGCAGCTTACAACAGTCCCTGGGCACCTGGAGGGAACACATCAGTCTCGTTCAGCGGTGTAGGCTCTTTCCACGCAAAAGGGGCTCTTTAGCTGGGTCGGGAGCCCAAGTCTGCCGAGTGGGCGCTGTTAATGCGAAGTGCTGATATCTTCCAGAAGCATCAGTGCTTTTTAATTTTAAAGCTTAATTTTAAAGAGTTCTCTGGTGTGTGAGAACCCTTTGGGACAAATTTGGTTCTCCAGCCTCAGCGTGCTGATTCCAACAGGAGCTGGATAGGGGCAGAGGAGAGCGTTGAGTTTTCTTTGTTACCATTTGATGAAAGTGAGTGTTGAGTCTGTATTTTTATGGGGACAAAATAATACCCCAGCGCTTATCATAGAGCCTGCCACATAGCAAGAGCTCCATAGATGTTTGTGGAATAAATGATGCAGGTAGGAGCACACATAGTGTCCGTCTCTTGAAATACGTGTCTGGGAATTCTCTGGAGTATCTGCTAGCTGAGGGGGAAGCTAGTCAATTGGAAGAGATCCTGGTAAAACTAATGTTTTTCGAATGCGTGACTGTATGCCAGGCCCTGTTCTAACTCCTTAATTTCATTCATTGCTCCCAATAATCTTTTTAGGTAAGTACTGTTGTCATCCCCATTTTACAGATGAGGAAACTAAGGCACAGAGGTACGAACGTGACTTGCCTGAGGTCACACAGCTAGTAAGTGGTGGTGCTGGCATTTTGACACAGGCAGTTTGCTTCCAGGCACCCTCCATTGAATCACTGTGTAATAGTGAATTCTCTCAAGCCTCTTCCATTTGGGTAGTAGAGCTTTTTTCCCCAAGGCCGTTAAAAGACTAGCTCTACTTTAAAATGACAAGAAAAACAAAGAGGTATTTGCAGCCTCTGAGTTCTCAGCTTCCGTAGCAATTAGCCTTGTAGAAGTGAATTCATTTACACAGTTGGTTTCAGACCAAAGAAAGTGGAGGGTGACCGTGAGACAGGGAGATGTGGGGGTGAGAACAGATTTCTGTGCTGTTCTTGAGGCAGATTTTATCATTTTGAAGATAGCACTTGGAAAAAAGGAGAAAAGAAAGGCAGAGGCTCTGAACTAGCATCGTTGGTGAGGCCTTCCTCCTGGGAGTGAAGCGACTTCTCTGAGGTTAGAACCTGAACCACAGCCATTGGGGAGGAGTCTTGTTGCTGAGACAGACATGTCACTTCCTGTCTGTATGAGGTGAGTTGAACTTCCAGGGCAGCAGAATAATGAGAACCCCAAAAAAGTAATTTTCTAAATGAAACTTTAGTTCCCTGGGAAAACACAGCCTCTACACAAGGAAGGAAATTTAGAATCTTTCCATTAGCTCCTGGGATGGAGGATTTTGCTTGCTCCTATAAAATATTGTGCAATGGGATCCAACTAATATTGTTCACATTCTTTAGTATCCCTTCTCCTAAAAGAGGCTTTAAGGCCCATGCAAAGCTGAGATGAAGGACTCACTAAAATTGATCTCAGAACAAGTAGTCTAGAAACAAAACAATAGGCAAAGTATTTGGAATCTGTTTTCAAATCCAACCTACAATTTCAGGATCCAGATTTCCTAAGGAAAAGAGAGCTGCCTGTTTTGAAATTTTATTTAAAAATAGTTTCTAGAAAAGTATTAAGTAAGCCCCAGTACCTCCTGGGAAAACAAGTGGCTCTTAAAAATCTTAAACTGCATTGTAGAGATTTTTATGAATGAGCAACATATGGATTAAATTACCCATATTTGAGAAAAAAATCAAATGACAAAGCACACTTGGCAGTTTTATTGAGCCTGAATTATTTGGAAAACAGGCCCATGATACCTAAGAAATCCCAAATGGAGCCTAGTTTACCAACCATCTTTGAAAAATGAAATTTAACCATTCATATAGAAAGGGCTGTCTCCATTAGAGTGTGTAAAGGTTAAGATTAAAAAGTTAGCTGATTTTCCTGAATTCTGAGGGATTTTACAGATGAGTGGACCTAAGACAGTGAGGATCATACATTTAACTTCCTGGACCTCTCAGGGCTGGGTCCGGTGGGGCAATGTTTACTCTCCAAGTTCCTTGGTCTGTCTCAGTCTCCCTTTTTCCTTCTTCCTCTTAGTGTTAGTTTGGCAGATAGGCTAAAAACTTAGCTGTTCACTCTGTTCCCTAATTTTGAAACTCAGTCATTGTCAATGCTGAATGAGACTCATTTTCTGAAAAATAATCTGTGGTCAATTTATTGTACACATTATGATTCCTGTGGCTATCTTTCATTCCATATACGAAACTGTGGGGAAACCTGTTTAACTCTGTTTAAAAATCTTGTTACAGTTTGAAAATAGTCAGCTCTAAAAATAGTCTAAACATTTATTGAGCAATGAATAAGAGAATGAGTGAAGGTACCTGAGGGAAATAAAAAGGTCCTTGATTGATTATTATTATTAGGCATAGAAAGGGATGGAAGTCCCTGGTTTCTGGCTGAACAGCCCAGGGCTGTCTTACTCCCATACCTGGCACACAGAGCCAACACACTGAATGCCAAATATAGACAAGAATATTTTCCAAGACTCTCTTGGCATTTTGGACAAATATAAAGGCTTGGACACCAAAGATGTCACTGAGATTTATAAATCCTCAGGGCCTCTTTATCAGTAAGTGACAGCGGCAGGACTTGATCTCAGGTCTTCTGATTCAAGTCCAGTTCTCTCCCTGCTTGAACGAATTCCTTAGGTCTATAAAAATCCTAGGCTCCTGGATTGGCATTGAGTATTGAACAGGGATTTATAAAGTGGAAACCCATCACATGTTTAATTTTTAAATTCAACTCTACAAGTGCTCTTTTAAATAATTAACATGAAAATGCCTTAAATTTTATTTAGCATTATGTGCCATTTATTATAGACTTTTATTACCATATGCATTGTACATTTATGCACACCACTACTGAACAAGTTTGTCAACACAAAACATGCATGTTACTCTTTGTGGATGGCTTATGGGATGTTCAAGAGTACTGTTGACCATACTCATTATGTGCCTTATGTCTCAACTTCGGAACTAAACGTTGTGGGAGGTGTGACTCCATTTACTATTGTGTCCATGGATCAGAGAGCGTCATCTCACTTAATTAGCATAAAACAAACCCTTTTTGTCAGTCGGACTCAATTTGCCCATCCCTGCTTCTTGTCTTTAATGCAACTGAAAAGTCCAAGATAGGAGGTGAAAACGGGCTAGGGGAAAAGATGTGCAGATGCGTTCTGGGTAAAGGTTCAGTGCTGTTGGTTCCTCCAATGAAGTTCATCTTCTGTTAGACTAACATGGCCAAGAAAACGAATGTCTTAGGTGATGCTCTGTCTTCCTGCTCTTCTGAATAATTGCTATTGTTCTATATGCCTTGGAGAGAGGCCACAATCAAGGAGCCGAGTGGTATGTTGTGGGTAATTTCAGAGTTAAGGCCTCTTTTCTTCTCTTGTGAGAAAATTTGGTAATTGAGAAAATTGGTTTAAATCCATCTAAAGAACAATTCCAGAGAATATAATGTAAATGTTAAGTGTGGAATTATTGGTTTTGGCTGTCTACGATCGCTCATGCTGTTTCTTGCCTTTGCATATATGATTCTGCCTTCTTGGCATGACTCCTCTGCTTTCTTATCCAGCTACTTCTCATCATCCTTCAAAACTCGGTTTAAGCATTGCCTCAGGAAGCCCCCTCTAACCAACCAGTCTGGTTTAGCTGCCTCTTCTCCAGGCTCCCATGGTAACACTGGCCATAACTCTGTGGTAAGATTTACTTTGTTCTGTAATGATGGATTTATTTGTCTGTAAATACCAGAAATAGACCTCTTGAGGGCAAGAAGCATGTCATTTCATTCTGAATGCCCAGTCCTCGGCCCAGTGTCTGGCCTGTCGTAGATCTTCAATAAATGTTTGTTGAGTGGCTAATTAATGCATGACTAATGTAGTGCTGCTGAATCCTCAACCCCAGTGACGCATGGAAACCAAGAAGCGTTGCTCTTTCCTTATGTTTCAAAACGTGTCTTGCCTTTGGAAAAAGAAAATCACATTCCCCAACACAACGAGATGTATGAACATAAATAGGAATCTGAAGCTCAAAGTTTCATCCACAGAAAAACATTCTAGGAAATTAAAAGAAAAAACAATCCAATAATCGTATCACTTTAGCAAAGTTGTTTAATTTGAGCACGTTTTTTTTCAGCCTCGTTCTCATATTTATGGACTTCTGTGAAGTTGTAGCCCTTCTGTGGTTATCATTTAAGGGGAGACATGATCATTTATTAAGCAGTCTTCCATGTCCCAGGCACATGATAAACTCTACATATGTTATCTCAGTTAATACTTACAATGACTCCATGTACTAGAATCATTATCTTCATATTACAGATAATGCAGTCCAGGGGAAGCTAAGTAATAGTTAATAAGTGGCAGAAACGGGATTTGAACTGATATCTGGCCGACTACAGCTATTAAAAATTAAAATTTTAAATTAAATTGAAATTAAAAATTAAAAATTAAAACTAAAAAATTATTTCATTTGGTCAAATTTCTGTGAATGGATTTATTGGACTGAGTAAAATTTGTATGCTTAATCGTTGTTGCTAAATTAATTTCCAAAAGGATTGGAAGAATCAATTCACAGCCTTGCCTACCAGGCTACAAATCTCTTGAAGGAAGAGTTTGTTCCTTATCTCCCAAATCTCAGAAACTAGCACAGTGCTGAGCATGTGGTAGCTTCTTAACAGATGTCTGCTGAATGAATTATTGAATAAATGGACACTGCCACCAGCATTATAAGTTTTCTTTGAAACCCACATAATGTAGTGCCTGAGAAGTGTATAACATACAAAAGGCAGATGGGTTTCTTGTCCCTGAATAAAAGGAAAGAGATGACCCCTTATAAAGCAGATTGGCTCTGTTGGAAAAGTAGCTGATATCTGTACTTTTGCAAGCAACAAAATATATTCTTCTCCATTTCTGCATCTAAGAATTTAGTGAATCACTTTCCAAAATATGTGATCTGAATAAATCCCAGGCTGCCTCGTGGCCCAGATTCAGCATGTTGGTGCAGTTTGACACACAGTCCAGCAAGCAGAAGTCATTAAAATGTCATTCCGGGCTTTATTTCAATTTTTCAAAGGAAATTGAAGGGAATCGAATAGCGCTTTTGAAAATTCTCCTTTCTCTCTCTGCTTCAGTTTTCTTCAGCTGCTCTCATCCCTACCAGTCTCAAAATCTGCATTCTCAAAACTTGATGCAAAATCCTATTAGACTCTCTAACCCATGGCCTCTTCATTTCCTTTCTTGGAGTCCCAGTGGCCTCGCCTCTCCTGGAAGTAACTGCAGGACCTTCAGCCTGCAGTTCCCCTGATTCCATGACCCCAGACCTCTCCTCCTCACCCTTGGAAGTTTATTTCTTTTTCTGCCTGTTTTTCATTTTCTTTTCTTCTTCTTCTTCTTCTTTTTTTTTTTTTTTAAGGGAAATTCTCCTGGAGAAGTTTTGCTTAAAAAAATATTTTTTTAACTTCATAGTATGTAGTTTTTCTAAAGTTGAGATATAGGTAGTATTTAAAATCAGTTCATTGACCTGAAGAAGTGCTTCTCAAATTATACTAGAATTTTCCTGTAGCCTTCCCAAGCTTTGCCAATTTTTCCATAGGAAGCTTTCTTAAATATCCTTCTTGCTCTCCATTCCCACAGCTTCAGCTCTCTCTCGATCATAATTTTCATGAAGGCTATGACAAATATTTGTCCATCATTGGATCAGTTCCCTAAACCCTGGCCTCTATTTTCTGCCCCTGTTTCCTTTCATTGACATCCCTTTCTCTTCGCTTTAGACACCTCTAGCTTTTTGGCAGTTTCCCCTCTGTCAAAACAGAGAAGATTCAAATAGAATTTACCTTATTAGGTTAAACCGAAATTCACATTCAGATACTTCTCATAAGTATTCATCTTTAAAACTCTCTCTGATACATCTGTGAAATTAAATCTCTTGAATGTATTTTAGGCTGGCTGAGATTACTGCTCAGTTGTGTGTATCATTGGCCTGAGTTGTAAAGTCACTTACCCTGATTCAATTCTGTTTTACTTTTATGATCTTTAAAGAGTTGAGTAAATGATGTTACAACTTTGGCAACTTATGAAGATAAATATAGACGTAATGAAGTAAGTTAAACCTATAGTTATTATATCTTGTGTTTTAGGAAAAAATTTAAAACAACTATTATAATCTATTGTGTTTGTTATTTTAGGCATTTGAAATATTAAGAAAATTTGACAGTTTAGAGAAACTGGCATATTCGCTTTGTGGTTTTAATTTGCTATGTTTAGTTATTATTAGATTTGTTATTTTTTTATTTGAAAAAAGTAAGAATATGGTTAGTTTTGTAAACAGTGTTGTATATTTAAGAAAACCTGATTTTTTTTAACATTTAAAATTTCTTTTATTAGATTAATAGAAGTTTTGCTTGTGGGGTTTATATCTCTGCCCTGTCAGCTATTTGAAGTTTGTGAGAGCATCAGATATACCAAATTTGAAATGTGTGTCAGTCAATTCAATCGGAGAAGCAGATCCAGTAGGAGGTGTGTGTGTGTGTGTGTGTGTGTGTGTGTGTGTGTATGCTTTATGGCAAGGAAATTGGCTTATGCAATTGTAGGGGCTGGCTAAGCAAGTTGCAAATCTGAAAGGCAGGCTGTTGGAGAAGATCATGAGTAGACCGGATCTCCATAAATACGGGCCAACGCTTTGTCCGCAGGGGGAATTTCTCTTTTTTCTCCTGTGAGAGCCTCAGCCCTGCTTTTAAGGCCTTCTAACTGACTAAGTCAGGCTCACCTAGAGTAATCTCCCTTGCTTAAAGTGAACTGAATGAGGGTGCTAATTACATCTGCAAAATCCCTTCACAGCAGCACCTAGATTAACGTTTGGTTAATTAACTGGAGGACTGTAGCCTAGCCAAGCTGACACATCAAAAACCATCACAAAATGTTTAAAATATTTTAATTAATTTGTAAATGGGTTGTACTCTTTAGTGGAATTCAATCTGTTAAACTTATAATTAAACATAATACAAAGTAAAAGTATAAGTTGTATTTTTCTTTTGAGATAGAGTTGCTAGTTTTCTAAATAGAATAAGTTGAACCTAAAGACATGAGAAAACCTAGGTTTCAATATTTATGATTCTAGCAGTTGTAGTCAACCAAATAACTATAAATAGTCTTTTATGTACACAAAGCTTTCCATCTATGTGAAAAAGAAAATCCTCAATGGGGAGAGTAGAATTGGGAAAAGCCCAAGAGCCCTAGCCCTGACATTTAGGATGGGAGTTATAGAAAATGGAATGCAAATGATTGTGGAGTGAGATTTGAGATTTTTAAAAGATTTGTATCAGTGTTCGATAATGATAATGATTAAACACATATAATCTCGTGATCCATGTGATCTAGTTTCAAACTGTATCATGGTAAAAAATAATATACAGCGATCAAAAGAAATTTCAAAATAACGTGAGGGTTTTACTTGCATTTCTTAATGCAATAGTGAATCACAGTAAGACTTCTAAAAGAATCTCTCTTTTGTCTATCATCTGACTCCCTTACACAGATAGCACTCTGCAATTCCCTCTGCATTCTTCTCTAATCCTCAGCCGTACTCACTGTATTGGGTTTTCTTTTCCCCTTTTTCCTTCTGCATGGTAAAGCCCCAAATAACTATTCTAACCAAGGAGGACCCCCCTTGGAGAACAAGGGAGATCTGAAAACTTAGGAGTAGGCAGAAGAGAGACTGTGAACGTTCATACACTAATTGGTTTGGGTCTTCCTTAGGATGGTGATAATTCAGTGTTCGTATGGGGGAAAATCAGCCACTCTGAAAGCAGTGTGGATCCTGGAAAACGTAAAGTGAGAAAAGAAAAACTAAAATGTGTTCAGTTATGTAAAAGTAACACCAATTACACTTAATTACGTAAGTGTAAACTGTTTACGATTTATGCCTAATTAACCCAAAGCACAGTCACTATTATGCACTCCATTAGCTGTGTATGTCAGATTAACCTGCTGGTAAATTCTATTGTATTCTATAAAGCTATATGTTCACTCCACTTAGATTACTGCTTCCTTTACTCAGTAACTTCCACATGCTGTCTGGTCATCTGCTCATAAATTTAAAAAATTTAGGGGGACCCTTGTCCAGGCTCTAAACGCCACATCTCTGAACTTCTGCAGTAGTATGTTGTAGCTCTCCAACCTTCAGTCTCTCTTTCTTTCCAAGTTGTTACACCCATTGAAATAAGAGTAATCGAAAGCGTCCTGTTTCTCTCATCACATGAAACCTCCTGAATCTTACTTTTTAGGCCTTTGACTTCTTGTAACACCAAAGTTTTATTTTCTTTAAACATGGAATGTGTGTGAAGCATCTTCCTTTAAGACCCAGGGGCTTCCCTAAGGAAGTTGAAGTGTGGAGGAGTTTTGCTTTTCATGGATATCTTGACAGGTGTCATTTTCCCTCCATTCAAATTCCATGTCTAGTTTGGATTCCTTGTCTACTTTATCTGCCTTGGGTTCAGTTCCCAAACTAGTCCTCAAGGATGAGCAGTGGGAAAAAAAAGAGGATCCAGAATCTAGGCACCCAGCCTGGAGTCACGATTGATAATGGCATAAATTAACTGCTCTCCAAGGCAGGATGATGTCGTGGCCTATGGGGGTCACCTTGTGTGGGATGAAGATGGAGCCAGATCCTTTGCTCTCATTGTATGTGCAGGGGCACATTTGCCTCCCTTTATAGTGAACCCTGCTTTGAACTGCAGGACCTCCTTTTATAAACAGGAAGTGTCTGGACCAGTATACTTGTAAGAGAGCCCACATTCTGGAAAATAGAAGAAATTCAGGCTATTGTTCTTTCTCGTATTTTTTTGTTGTTGTTCATGGATATTTTCAGACCTCTGCCACTGCAAGGAGACCAGGACAGGCTAGCCCTTGACAGGTGCTGGCAGGAAAGTCATACTGGGGCAAGGCACTGAGGCTGGGTTTAGGGCAGGATATGGTGCCTGATGTCCAAAAGGCAGGAGAGGTCAAAAATGGAGGGCAGGGGACAGGATGAGGAGTTTTGGGTGATTTTTCCCAGCTCTCATACGGCTCTGAGCTGCCATTGCCTTTCATGTGAAATCTAACACAACTGTCTCCTAACTGGTTTCCTGACCTCTGCTCTGTGTCCTCAAAGCATTCTGCACACAGCAGCCAGAGTGGTGGTCTTTTTCAAGCACCAATCAGATTGTGGCTTCTCTTGCCTAAAACCCTCCAAAGGCTTCCCAATAAACTCACAGGCCTTACAGGATCTGATGTATATCTACATTTCCCACCTACTCTTCTTCAGTCACTCTAGCCTTTTCCAAACAAGCCAAAGCTTTTCCCGCGTTGGGCTCTCACACATGCTGTTCCCTCTGCCTGGAGGGCTCCTCTGCTACCCAGCTCCCTCCTGAATTAAGGATCTCAGCCCACCTAGATTCCTCTCTTTCTCTATCATTCTCCATCATGTCACTCTGTTTTATTTTCCTTATAACACTGGGCACTTGTGAAATTATCTATTTATTTATTTCCTGTCTGTTTCTTTTCCATGATTTAAGTTCTTTGAGAGTAGATTTCCCTTTTGTCTTGTTCACCACGGTATCTCCAGTGTCTAATATAGAGATTGTCACATAGCAGGAGTTTTGTAAGTACTTAAGGAATAAACTATTCCTGGCACACAATTATTAGCTATTCTTAGAATTGTGCACAGGATAATTGGGTTGCCGTAAAGATGACAAAGGTGTAGGGCTGAGGACTAAGTTTCAGATTCAAAGGGAAAGAATCTCTTCATAGCAGCTTCGAGTTGAAGACACTGTGAATTGCAGGACCAAAAGACATCTCTAGGAAATCTTAACTTTTTGTTTTTAGTGCAGTAAAATATACATAACATAAAATTTACCATTAGTGACATTTAGTACATTCACAATGTTGTGCAAACACAACATTTTCAGCACCGCCAAGGAAACCCCGTACCCATGAAGCAAGCATTCCATTCTCTTTTTTACCTCCAACCCTAGCAACCTCTAATTTATTTTTCGTATCTGGGGATTTGCCTACTCTGGACACTTCATATGAATGGAACCATACAACTTGTGGCCTTTTGTGTCTGGCTTCTTTCATTTAGCATACCATTTTCAAAGTTCTTTCATGTTGTAGTGTGTATCAATACTTCATTTTTTTATGACTGTGTAATATTCAATTGTATGGATATACCACATTTTGTTATCCATTCACCAGCTGGTGGACAATTGAGTTGCTTCTACCTTTTGGCTATTGTGGTTAGTGCTGTATAAATATTCTTGTACAAGTTTTTATTTGAGCACCTGTTTCCAATTCTTTTGGGTAAATACCAGGAGTGGAAATGCTGAGTCATATGGTAATTCTATGTTTAACTTATTGTGGTGATTAATTTTATGTGTCAACTTGACTGGATCACTGGGGTGCCCAGATATTTGCCTAAATATTATTTTCAGTCATGTCTGTGAGGGTATTTCTGGATGAAATTAGCATTTGAATCAATGGACTCAGTAAAGTGGTTGCCCTCCGCAATGTGAGTAGGTATCATCCAATCTGTTGAGGACCTGAATACAACAAAAAGGCAGAGGAAGGAAGAATGTGGCTCTTTCTGTCCGATTGCTGAGCTAGCACATTGACCTTCTCTTGTTCTCTGTGCTCCTGGTTCTCAGACCTTGATACCTGGACTGGAATCTATATCATCAGCTCCCTTGTTTTTCAGGCCTTTGGATTCAGACCAACTTGTACCATGAGTTTCCTGGGTCTCTAGCTAACAGACAGCAGATTGTGGGACTTCTCAGCCTCCATAATCATATGAGCCAATTCCTTATAATAAATTTATTCACATATATATCCATATATATATCTATATATAATATATATATCCATATCCTATTGGTTCTGTTTCTCTAGAGAACCCTGACTAGTACACTTACACAGGAACCACCAAATGGTTATCCACAGCAGCTGTGCCATTTTACATTTCCACAAGCAACATATGAGAATTCCAACTTCTCCACATCATCTTTACCAACTTTTGTGATATTTTACTTTTTGGGTTAAAAAAAAATTATAGCCATCTTTGTGGGTGTGAAATGGTACCTCATGTGGTTTTGATTTGCAGTTCCCTCATGACTAATGATGTTGCGCATATTTTCATGTGCTTCTTGGCCATTTATATGTCCATTTCTCTTAGAAGAAATGTCTACTCAAGTCCCTTACCCATTTTTTAAATTGGACTGTTTGCCTTTTTGTTGTTGAATTGTAAGAGTTCTTTATATTCTTGATACTAGATCCTCATCAGATAAATGATTCATAAATATTTTCTTCATTCTGTGGATTATCTTCATTTTCTTGATATCTTTGTGTCCTTTGATGATCAAAAGTTTTTAGTTTTGATGAAGTTTATTTTACCTATTATTAATTTTGTTGCTCATGCTCTTGGTGTCATAAGTTAGAATCTTTTGCCAAATCCAAGGTCATGAAGATTTATCTCTATGTTTTCTTTAAAGAGTTTTATGTCTTTGGTCTATTTTGAGGTAATTTTTGTATATGGTATGAGGTAAGGGTCAATTTCATTCTTTTGCATATGGATATCCAGTTGTGTCAACACAATTTATTCAAGTAATTATTCTTTTCCCATTGAGTAGTATTAGCATCCTTGTTGAAAATCAATTAACTAGTTATATGGATTTATTTCTGGACTTTCAATTCTATAGGAAATCTTTTTTAAAAAGGAGACACTACTAATACATTTTGAGATCCGGGGGAAAGAGGCTTTTGAGAATTCTAGGCTACTTTTCGAATGTTGTTCTGATTAATCTGGTTTTAATATATTAAAGGAATGCAGCTCAATGGTCAAGTAAATTATAATTACTGTAGTTTGGGATCAAAATCTCTGGCTGAGATGATATTAACATTAGTATTAGTAGTAATAGAAATAGGAATTCTAGACAGTCCCTATTTCCATGAATCTTAGCAGTCTCTTGAGACATATGATCCAAAAATAAATATTAGGTTAATGTTTCTCTCAGGGCCTGAATCTCTTATCTGGCCACATTTGAAGATGACATCTCTTCCCCCACCAGTTTCTCCACAATCATAACAACTGTATAATGGACAGAGGGGAGAAGAAAAACTGTGTGGAATATAATATGTAATCATTTCTAAAACACGTGAATTACCTGCCTTTTCTACACTTTCTTTCACTATGAGAACTTAAACACTGACCTGGATCTGGTGATATGGGTTGTGCTGAAATCAATCTGATCACACTATTCTATTTTACATGGTTTATACAATCATTCCTATAGCAGACATTATTTATGGAGTTTCAGGCCCTGGGGTAATTTCTGGGATTGCAAGAATCTAAGAGATATTCTCTGTTTTTGAGGCATTTACTGTCTGATGAGGGATATAAATACTTAGGCATAGAGCTATGCTATCAGGTGATGAAGTCCTTGCTAAAATTTATGTCCAAAGCATTTGGATAACATGAAGAAGAGAGTGATTGATCCCGCCCAGAGTTTCACAGTTCCTCCATTAGACAGAGCTCCTTGAGGGTAAGAACTCTCTTCATCTTCATACTTCCATTGCTGACAAAAATTTTCGAGCATTTATATGCTCTACAAATTTTTGTTGAATAAATGGACAAGCTAAGACTTGAACAATGAATAGGAGTTTTCCATACAGAAAAGGAGAACAGGAGAATTCTAGGCTGAGGGAGCAGCATGTTACAAGGGCACGGAGGCTTATGAGTGTGATTAATCCATTGAATGACAAGTGGTGGGAAGAGTCTGAGGGTGCATGGGTAGCAGGAGGTGAGAGTGAAAAGCGGCCAAGGGTTAATTTGTAGGGAACCTCAAATGTAGCACTAAGAAATTTGGAGATTAGCCTGTAGGCTATGGGGAACCATGGATCACATATAAGCCCAGGTTGGTGGCAGCAGTAAGGGACTCAACCAGTTAAACAAAAATTTATCTGTATTTTAGAAAGAATACTCAAGAATTAGAAAGTGGATTTGGAGTGGGGAAGATAGGCAGATAGACCATTTAGACTATTATAGTCCAAGGGAAAGTTGAGGAAAGCCTGAACTAGGGCAATATCAGTGTGAAAACAGAGAAAGTCATAGGTCCCAAGGATATTTTGAAGGTAGAATTGGCAGGATTGGTTGTTAGGGGTGGAGGTTGGGTTGTTGAGGGGTGAGGCCAAATTTCTGGTTTGAGGAACCGTGTGGAATATGATACCAACAGTGGGAATGGAGAATAAGAAGGGAAACAGGACTGGACCATAGGGATGGGAGAATGGGAAGGCAGAGGATGAATCAGTGAAGAGATTAGCAACCTGATTGAACAATCCAAACCCCAGGTCACTTTCTGTCCTTATTAATGGAAGGTCCGAGAAAGAGTACCAGTCAGATAATCTGGCAAAAAGAAGGCTTTATGTAGTCTATAGATTTGACTTCCCTGTCCTGGGGTTTTCAATAGTATTGATAGTCAGCTGAGGCTTGTAAAAAGATTACGTCCATTTGAAGAATGATGTTAAATTACCATATTTGGGCTTACATTTCTTTTTTTTTTTTCCTATCTCATAGTCTCCTAATCTTTGATTCCAACTCTATTGTCATTAAACTAGTTATCAAATATTTAGTATTAATAATAGCTAGCATTACTATGTTCCTGGCACTATGTTATATGTTTTTTGTATACCATTTCAAGGTCACTTTAGGTAGAGGAAATGGTTTTTTATGATTCCTATTTGACAGAATCTGAGTCTCAGAGAGGTAAAGTGACTTATTAAGCCTATACATCCGAGTGACAGAACCAGGTCTTAAATCTGTTTCCTCCAAGTCCGTTGTCCATATTCAACTACTAGGCCAATGTTTTTCAAACTGTTTGTCACAACTCATCCGTGGATTGTGAAATCAATTTAGTATCAATCAGCATTTTAAAACATAAAATATAATGGAATTTAAAGATATCAACATGCATCACACTTGTTAAGGCTAAGTATTGTTTTGTAAAGCTTTTGTTTCATACACACACACACAAATAGCTAGGATTGCAACATATGTGTGTCCAATATTGGAGTGAGTATAGGCTAGAGGTGTTTTGAGAGAAGAAAGCCCTTTGGTTTGGGACAGTAGAGGAAAGTTCAATAAAGGAGGATTTTATTGAATCTTAAAGGATGGCAAGATTTGGGCAGACAGAGAACAGGGTCATTCTGGGTGGATGACTGTTATATTTCATACAAAGTAGGTATGTCTCTTGAATCTCATCCTGGCGATTATACTTTTGGAACTTAAAGCAAAATCAAAATATTCAAGGAATGAAATTAGCACTAAGAACCTACATAGTGGGCATTGGTTGATTTTTGGCCATCTAGCATCGTCTTCCCCTTTCTAAAAGAATCCTCATTTTCTTTGGGAAATTGGCTATCTGGTTGAGAGAAAGATTTGGATGTTAATAGGGTGACCATTTCTACTCCAGTTAAGCAACTGCTATGGGACCAAAAATGGTTTTAGTTTATTCATTCCCATGCCTGCTGCCTGTATTACTGTAGCTGCTGCTGCCTCATCCTCCAGAGCAGCGTGGTTAGTGCTGCTGGTAATGTGCATTCCCTAATCTTCCATCCATCTCTTAGCTCCCATCATCCTTCTAATACATTTCCTTCACCTTAAGTTAGAACTCTAACTGGAGCAATGAGTGAAAATATTTTATTGCATTATCTCATTAAAAATCTGCTTAACATACCTGCACATTAAATATTTTACAGAGAAGGAAACAGAGGCTCAGAAGGAGGCCCTGCCCCTGGGAATAGTTGGAAGTGGAGTTGGAACCCAGGTCTTGTTAAGGACAATGTTCTTTATTTCTTCCATCACTGCAGGCTGCCTCTCCAGAGCTAGATAAGCTTTTGTGCTTACAAGATTTTATGATTTTAAGGAGTCCTCAGTTGTTGTTAAAATGATCAAAAAATGTAAATAATTGCCTTAATATAAAAAGGATGTTTTCTTAAAAGAAAACGTTAGACTTAAACTGAGGTTTCCTGGTCTCAAAAAAAAAAAAAAAAAATCAAAACCACTCAATCAACAAGACTGAGCCCTCTCCCTCTTTCCAAATATTTATTAGGGATTCTAGACAGGGGCTTAGATAATTGAGAGGATTAGAATGAAGGAATGAAGGAGAGAAGGAAATGTTCCCTCGGGCAGAATGGGAACCAGAGCAATGGGAAAAGGTTTCCTGAGAAAGCAGAAAACGTGTTGCAAAGCAAAATTATTTTTAAAGACATTAAGAGGAGAGGGGTTGGAGTGGGATAGAGAGAATGGGGAGAAGGCAAGGAAAATCTATGGAAGGAAAAAACAAGAGGTGGAATGAAGTTTGGTCTGGTTTTAATTTATGTCAATTGGCAAATAAATCCATGAAAGCTGTTTTAGGCATGAATATCCCCTTTGCAATGTAAGTAACTGAAACCAGTTCAGAATGCATTTTTTTCCTCCTCTTCCTAAAAATATGATACACCCTCTAGACAGAGGCAACATCAATAAAGTTCCCCGCCTTTGGCTCCACATTCTCCCTGCCCACCCCCCACCCCCAACACCTTCTGTTTCTGCCTACAGTTCAGAGTTGGTATAATTAGGGGAATTAAGGATATTCATAAACATAAAATATGTGTGTTTGATTGTGTTGTCAAACCAAGAAAGATACAGATGAGCAGTGAATGAGCAAAATTCCTCTTCTAAGATTTTGTTGAAAACTTTTGATCCTGCAAGACTCACCCGTTTCCGGCACTTTACCTAACTTTTGGGGTGAGGATGAAAGACAAAGTTTGTTCAATTGTATCAATTGTACTCAAATGTATTTTTAAAATTTTACTTGCTGAATTCTAGAAACATTCTGAGACGATTAGGTAGGCATGTATGGTGAAAGTTTCTACAGAAAGTTAACCTTGTTGATTGACTGCCATAGATAAATTAGGGGAAGTGAGAAGATTAAGAGCAATTAACTGACAGAAGTTTAACATCTAGAAGAGAACTTCCATGAGTCAATAAGAAGATGAACAATCTAGTAGAAAAAAGGGTGACATATGATCAGGCTTTCACAGAAGAAGAAATACAATTGTTTTCATAAACATATAAAGAGATGCCTAATCAACATACTGCAATTTGAAACTACAGAAAGATATGTTTTCATATCTGCCAGTATGTCAAAAATTTAAAACTCAGGCAGCACTAAGAGTTGGTAAGGATATAGAATAAGGGGACCCTCATACAGTCTGTAGGAGTGTAAATGGGTTGAACCACTTTGGGAAGGAATTTGGTATTGCCTAGTGAGTAGTGCTGTCTACATTATCCATTAGAGCTCTTAGCATATTAATCAAAGATTTTTTAGATTCCTGGTCTGATAACTCCAACATCCCTGCTGTATCTGAGTCTGGTTCTGATGTTTGCTCTGTCTTTTCAAACTTTGTTTTCTGCCTTTTCGTATGCCTTGTAATTTTTTCTTGATAGCTGGACATGATGTACTGTGTAAATGGAAGTGCTGTAAATAGGCCTTTAGTGATATGGTGATGAGGTGTGGGGGAGGGGAAGCATTCTCTAGTCTTATGATTTGGTCTCAGTCTTTTAGTGAGTCTGTGCCTCTGGCCTGTGAACTTCACAAGTGCTGCTTAGTCCCGTCTTAGGCAGCCAGAATGGGCTGGAGTTGGATAGTTTACTTCCTCCATATGGAAGTCTAGAGCCAACTGGAATTGGGTCTTTCCCTTCCTCCAGGTCAGTTAGGCTCTGATAAAACCCCTGCGGGTTAGGATCTGGTTAAAGTTTCTCGTGAGGGCAACCCTTGTTAAGAACAGAATGTTCTGGTGTATTTCAAAATGGTTACTTTTTCCCTCCCCCTGCAGGAAGCAAAAGGGAATTTTTCTTTGATATTCACTGTGAGAACCTGGTTGAGATTTTGGAGGCAAAATTCACAAAAGTGTGGGTGCCCCCGACCCCATGACTCAGTACCCCTGAAATTTTCGGTTCTCAGACTTGTCCACAGTAAGCCTCCAGCAATTCATCAATTATAATTCTGGTTTTCCTACCCCGGCACTGGTTCCCACAGAGGTTCCTGCTCTGGTAAGCTGTAATTCTCAATATCTGCCTCTCTCCAATTTTGGGGGCATTGGTTTGCCCTGTGACCTAACTTCTCTTAGTATCTAAGAAGAGTTGCTGATTTTTCAGTTTGTTCAGCTTTTTCTTGTTGTTAGGATGGAGTTGTGATTTCCAAGCTCCTTACATGCCAGACCAGAAATGGGAAGTCCCACAATCTTTTTTTAAAAAAGAAAGTTTTAAGTCAATGAAGCATGGAAAGCCTGTCTGATGATCAAAGTGAGTGTAGTCAGAGTTTTCACATTGATATAAGAAGAAATTTTTGTTTAGAAGAATAATGCTACTACTGGGCTGTGTGACAACCAGTGTGGCTCACCTCTCTGGGGCTATATAGAGCCCCAGAGGCCCTGATGACTCAACCCACTGTTTGGTCACCTGGTAATGGCAGCCACTCTGTTCGGGTGAAAATTCCCTGGGCCTGAAAGTCTTTGCCCCTCTTTCTCAGAGTGCAGTGTTGTTGCTGAGCAAGGATTAAGGCTTGCCTAGGAGAATGGTGGGATTCCCTCCCTGCTTGGGTATTAATGAGCTTCGGAGCATTGGTGGAGAGAGGCGCAGCCAATAAAAATAATGAAACGACAAAATAGGGTTACAAAAATTGTAATACGTTTTAAATATTTAAATTGAACAAATTAACATTTTTAACATTGAGAAGATACAATGCAATGTAATTATGATATTGACATGATAATTATAATATTTATTAAAAATGCCAGTACAGATTGCATAAGCAACTTTGCCAATGAGTAATGGGACTAGTTTTAACTCACATGATTAAAGTTATCACAATGTATCTCTGTGACTGTATGTATAGTCTCATTTGAATAGCAGGTCGAAAATCTAAATTTGAGGCCCTAGATTTCCTGCCCCAAGCTGCACCCCCTTTCTGTGATAAGCCATGGTCTAAATTTTAGACGAAATTTCAAAATGGGACCCGTAGTTTTGCTTCAGCAAGATGATGTTTGCTGGCATCCAGGGTTAGTCTTATAAATAGGTTTAAAAATGAAGTGCCTCTGTTGTGTTACTACAGTGTACATTTGGGCAGACAAGGGTTCAAATTCTGGCTTTGCAATTTTCTAACTGTGTCATCTTGGTCAAGTCATTTCCCTTCTTCTGAGCCTCAGTCTTCTCAACTGTAAAATGGGTATATATACCCTGATCTGAATAAGAGTTTTTAAAATTCAGTGTTATGGTTATTTTTATGTATGTCTTCTTCATTCTCCTAGATAGTAAACTCCATGAGGACATGAATCATGTCTTATTCATTTTTTAAAAATTTCACAGTACTTTGCACTAATCTTTCTAAAGGAACTCTTATGGACCAGGCATTTTACACTTGTTATTCATTAAAGCCTCCTGGCAAGCTTATGATGTTGGCCTTACCTCTTCACTGAGGCTCAGAGAGGTTAAGTTGGTTGCTTGCTAGTGAGTGGTTGGATTTAAATCTAGATCTGTTTGTCCAGATTCTTTTTCCCATACTCTGATCCTTCTTCCAGTTGTGCTCAGCATATACTTGTTTAATGTATATGATGGTCTTACCTCCACTAAATTGATCTTTCATGGGCCTACCTGAAATTCCTACCCTCTGATTTCTCTCCTGAAAATAATAAGGCCTCTGTGGAGTATAGTTACCAGCCATAAGCAGGTGCATTACCAGATTAGCTCAGGCAGAGGACTGAAGCCCCAGGAAAGGGAGCCCAGGGCTTGCAAAACTTTTATGGAGTGAGAGGATTATGAGAAGTCTGGTGTGCAGGGCACCTCTGGGAGGTCGAGTTTCAGTACTGGGCCACAGCACAGTAGGAGGAGTGTGTGGGTGGGGGATGAATGAAAGATGGCGTGAAGGCACTAGGTATGTGACAGAGGAAGGAGAAAGAAGAAACAGAAGGATACAGAGACTTGATAACAACAAGGCACCCGAAAAGAAAGGCATCAAAATGTGATTGGCTTTGAGGGTAGAAACTTGGATGATTTTTTTTTCTTTTGAATTTCTCTACTTTTCTGTATTATCCAAAATTTTTACAGTGAACAAGGAGGTTTTTGTGATGAAAAACAAAAAAACGTGATAAGCTTTATTTAAACAAATAACATATCTGCCTTTTCTCTGTAAAGATTTTCAATATAGAATCACAGATTTTTTTGAGCTTGGGGGAACTTTGAAAATACCCTGGTCCAAATCTTCTCTCCCTTGCCCATTATAATCAACCACATATCTTCCTGCCTACTGTATACAGGGCACATTGCCAAACACGGGGTTATATCAGGAAGCATAAAATAGGATTGGGGCTCTTATCTCCACTTCCCAGGAAGAGGAAGAGGAAAATTATAATATCAAGAGGAAAATTGTAGTAGGAGGTAACATATGCCAGGTGTCCCTCGTTGTGTCAGGGTTGGGTAGAAAGTGCTGGAAAGGCTGTTAACTCCTTTAAGTGCATCTATAAGACAGCTCTTCATAATCTTCTATGAGTTAAAGATACTCTTGGTATTTTAAGCCTAATTACTAGGAATAGAGGAGAAAGCCAAGGTTTCAAAGAGTTAGGTGTGGTATTTTTCAAAACGTTAGTCAGCACTGTATTTTGTGAATATCCTCTCCAATAGTTGCATGTAATAGTTTTTTGTCCTAGCCTCAAGCTCAACTTGAAGGTAATTAATGCTTATTACTTTTTCTTTAATCCAGGGATTATCTAAAACAAGAGAGTGGAAGTTTACCAATGCTATCTTCAGAGAAAGAGAACAAAATCCAAACATTGCTACTTACAAGATATGACTTTAATAATTACCACTGTTTATTGAGTGTTTACTTCGTACTGGGCACTTTGCTTTTATTATCTCAACCCACATGGCAATCCTATGAGGTTAACATTATTCTTTCCATTGTACAATTACAGAAAATATCATTCACAGGAGTTTAGTAATTTTTCCCAAGTCTCATGCATATAAGCGCAAACATGAGATTTGAACCTAGATCTGCCTGATTTTGAGTCCATGATCTTACCTACTTCTCTGTACCTCCTACTCGAACATGTTTTTTTCACCTCTCTGAGCCTTAGGTTTGTCATTTGAAAAGTAGGGAAGATACTTCCTCCCTCAGAGTTTTGTTGTGAGGAGGAAATCAATAGAAAGCATTTAGTGGGTACTCAGTAGATGTTGCTTCCCCTTCAGACAAAAGCTGAGAGCTGCAGGAATAGCATTGAGTGACTGTCTTCCAGGTAAAAGTGGAGCTGAACTCAAGGCCTCATCCCAGATTTTCAGGTTTTCTGGGAATTGGCCAACAAAGACAAGAAAACTTGCAATATTCAAAATATGGTATGCTTATCCAAAACAGGAGTGAGGACATAGGATGATTCCATTTCAAATGATTTCTCTAGTAGTCAAAAGAGGGGATAAATCAAAAACTAAGAACTAAAGAGTGTTTTTTTAACATGGCCATTGGGATGGAGATACAACCAGCTACTTTACTTGCCTGCCTGATCACCAGTAAGTGTGCAGAACTGCTAAATGTAAACAGAGGCCTTGGGACCAGGGCTGGCTTTATGGACAAGTAACCTATGCAATTGCACAGGGCCCCAAGCTTAGAAGGGCCCCATGCTTGGATAAATGCTCTCCTATCACTGTCTTGAAATTCCTAATAATTTTTGAACAAGGCACCTACGTTTTCATTTTGCACTTGGCCCTACAAATTATGTAGCCAGTCCAGCTTGGGACCTTTGGTGCCCCCCAGCTCACCTCACTGCAATGCCCTCAGTCCAATGAACACACTCCCGGGAGATGGCTTGGAATGCTGCTTTAGCAGACTTCCCTTTTCCTTTTGTTTTGTTAGTAATCACCCACCCATTCTTTGAGGTTATGTATAATGCATGCTATGTATAGAGCTGTAAGGTGTGTAACGATGAAAATAATACATTCAAAAGGGGCCTGGATATGATTTTTAAGAAGGAAAAATAACAGCACAGTGGCCAAAATGAATGTATTGAGGACAATAATACTTTGGAATGACTTCTTCAGAGGGAAGTTTTGAATTTCTGCTTACGAGTTGCTTTGAGTGGTGTCTCAGTTTCTACATTTTCTTGAAACACTGCAGGGGAACCACTGAATTAAAAACTTGCTGAAAGAAGTGGATGCTTCTGGTCTGCACTGGTAGAATGTCTCCCAAAAAATCCCTAGAGGATTTGTATGTGATCAACTTTGCAGTATTCCTGGGGCAACGAGAGCTTTGCATATAGTAGGTATTCAGCCAACTTTTATTGACAGAGGAAAGATCAGACATGACTTTAATTCCTTTGTTAAAGGACATTGTAAACATAATCTGCACCTAAGATTTTTGATCTCTCCCCCTTTTTTTAATTTTGCTGGCCCCTGGGCAAACGATTGTAAAATTACATTTTAAAAAATTCCATTTATAATAGCATCAAATAAATCTAACAAGAAAGCTACAAGATGTCTACACTAAAAACTATATAATATTTCTTGAAAAAATTAAAGGCCTAAATAAATGACTGCTATGCAATGTTTATGGGTTAGAAGACTCCATCTTGTTAAGATGTCAATTATTCCTAAACTGACTTATAAAGTCAATGCAATTCCAATTGAAATCCCAACAGGCTTCTTTTTGTAGAAATTACCAAGGTGATGCTAAAATGTATGGGGAAACGCAAAGCATCTAGAATGACCAGGACAATTTTGAGAAAAGATTGAGAAAGAAGAACATAAGTGGAGGAGCCATACTACCTAATTTCAAAACTTATTATAAAACTTCAGTATTTGAGATAGTGTGGTATTGGTTAAAGGATAGACAAATAGATGAAGGGACTAGAATAGTCTGCAAATAAACCTACACATATACAATCAATTGACTTACAAAAAAGATCCCAAGGTAATTCAATGGGAAAGGGATCATGTTTTCCACAAATAGTCTGGATCAATTGTATAATCAACTTTACCCCTGTCACTCACCATACCAAAAAATGAATTTGTAATGGATCTGAAAATGATCATAGACCTAAACATAAAAGCTAAAACTACAAAACCTCTGGAAGCTATGCAACCTTGAGTTAGACAAAGAGTCTTAACAGAACATAGCAAAGAGCTAATCATAAAAGAAAAACATGATAAATTGACCTCATCAAAATTTAAAACTTCGGGGACTGGCCCCCTGGCTTAGCGGTTAAGTGCGAGCGCTCCACTACTGGCGGCCCGGGTTCGGATCCTGGGCGCGCACCGACACACCGCTTCTCCGGCCATGCTGAGGCCACGTCCCGCATACAGCAACTAGAAGGATGTGCAACTATGACATACAACTATCTGCTGGGGCTTTGGGGACAAAAAGGAGGAGGATTGGCAATAGATGTTAGCTCAGAGCCGGTCTTCCTCAGCTAAAAGAGGAGGATTAGCATAGATGTTAGCTCAGGGCTGATCTTCCTCAAAGAAAAAAAAAAACATTAAAAAAAAATTTAAAACTTCTATTCTTCAAAAGACACCACTAAGAAAACTAAAAGGTGAAGCACGGACTGAGGAAAAATATTTGTATGTGAAGAATGGTCAGAGAGATGCAATGTTGCTGGCTAGGTAGATGGAGGAAGGAGGTGACAAGCCAAGGAATGTGGGTGGTCTCTAGAAATTGGAGTAGTCAAGGAAGCAGCTTCTCCCCTAGAGTCTCCAGAAAGAAACACAGCCCTGCCAACTCTCGTGATTTTAGCTCAGTGAGACTCATATCAGACACCTAACCTACAGAACTGAAAGATAATAAATTTGTGTTGTTTTAAGCCACTAACGTTGTGGTAATTGTTACAGCAGCAATAGGAAACTAATATAATTCCTTAGGATTTTCTGTATAAGCAACCATGTTCAAACATGTATAATGAATTTCTTTCAGCTTCTATACAATGACTCGTTGATCTGGGTCTGTAAATTAACAGCTGGTGACAGTAAGGCATACACAGGTAGTGGCAGGTAGGCAGTTGAGTCTTACTGTGTAGTTCTTGTGCATTAAATAATTTAAGAAAAAGGTTTGTTTTCTTGTATTCTCACCAGCTCTATGCTGGGGTCAAATTGGCTACACGTGAGTCACCAAATGCATATTAAACCCTTGGGTTCAGAAAGATGACTTGCTCTTTCGTCTAAGACAAAGATTAGGCACTGGATGTTCCTTTTGTAACTGAATAATAATTAACCTAAAGACGGGCTCATCATCAAGCAGAGGGGTGCGACTTGTAGCTCTGGAGTCAGTTGGACCCTGTTTAAACTGTGACACTGCCTTTTACTAGTTTTGTGACTTTAGGCAAGTTGGTTAATAACTCTAAGCCCCCTTTTCCTAATCGGTAAAATAAGCGCAATAGTAGTACCTATTTCAAAGAGTTGTCATAAAAATTAAATGAGATAATTCATGCATAATGCTCAACACAGATTTTGACACATAAAAAGCACTTAATACATGTTAGTTATTTCTATCACTGTTACAATCACTATTTCTGTTACTTTTACTGTTATTGTAAAGTGGAAAGAGTATGGGCTTTGCAATCAAACAGACCTGGACACCACCATTTACAAGCCATGTGACCTTGTGCAAGTTAGTTGACTTCTCTGAATTGCAGTGTCCTCACTTCTAAAATGAGGAATGTGATAAGTACTTTCTAGGATTGCCATCTTACATAGTGCCTGTTGCACAGTAAACACTTTAAAAAGATGAGTTTCTTCTTCATCTTTTCTCCAGTACTCTCTTAGAGGCTTCTTGTTGCCGAAAGAGCAAATATTAGTTAAGATATAGCCTAGGCCACTGTTACAAGAGACCCTGAAATAACAAAATTCTCTCTCTTTCATGTAAGGAGCTGGTACATGGCCTAATATGTGGGATGCAGCCTCCAGTTCTATCCTTCCTTGCTCTGCCCTCCTCCATATTACAGCCTTGAGGAAAGAGATAGAAGGAAAGGGGAGAACGTGCTTCCTTCTTTTGAGGAAATTTTCCAGAAGTCATATGCCTCACTTCTGCTCATATCCTGTTGGCCAGAACCTAGTTGTTTGACCACACTTAGCCTCCAGGAAAGATGTTATCTTTGGCTGGGCATGATGATGGGGTGGTAGGCAGGGCTGTCAGTGTCTGCTAAAAGACATTTCTAGCCTAATCCTACCAGACGAAATGAGGGTGAGAGACTGGATTTCCCTCCAAAGTGGAAGAGGTGAGTTTCCTTGGGGATGAGAGCAGAAAAAAGACTGTGTTCAATTGTTCGAAAGGTAGAGACTGGTATACTTGCATAACTGATCTTATGTTTGGGGTATTGATAGCGCTTAATGTGACTGTGGTTGCTCTTGTTTCTGTTTTCTGTCCTGTATGAGAACTCATGGTTGCTAAGGATGATCTAAGTTACCTGTTATCCCAACTTGCACTAAGCACAGAGGAATCAACTTTTATTCTCCTCCCTTTCCCCAGAGACAACAAATTGATCAATAAGTAGTTATTGAGCTTCTAGAATTTATTCTTTCATTCATGCAGTCATTTATTCATTCTCTCACTTAGACTTATTCCATAAGCATCCATTGAGTTTTTAGTTTGTACTATGTTCTAAGAATGTTAATACATCTTAGTCATGATCTCAGGCCTCAGGGAATTCTTGTTTAGTGACTGAAAGAGACAAGTATTGAAAAGACCGCAACACAGTGCAGTAGGTTCTGAGAAAGAAGTAAGCCCAGGGTGCTATCAGAGCCCATTGGAGAAGTGCTACTCAGGGAGGAGGTGGCCCCTGAGTTGAATCCATTGCTGTGATGGATGATGGGGCACTCTCCATCAAAACACTCAGAAAACAGTGTATGCTCTTTTTGAAATCACACCTCCTTAAATGCTTAGGGGTCCTAAGATCTGCAGGCATCCATGAGGGCTGGAGCAGAGAGCAAAAGCTTTTGGATAAGGAAAGTCTTAAGAAGATTTTGGATAGATTTAGAGGTGTAAGAATGACATTCCAGTGTGGGAGGAAAAAAAGCATGGCGTGTGCTAAGTTCATGAAGTGAGAAACTGGACTAGACTTCATCACTAAGTTTCCTTCAAATGTCTCATTCTTTGGTCTTAAAACAATTGCAGAATAAATCCCAGTAACTTCTGCCTTGCCCTGTGTGCCTCTGCATCAGCTACAGGGCACAGAAATGGACAATGGTGGAGTTGTGTTTAATGCTGCTAAGCTTTCCATTCTGAGTTGGCAGCCTCAGTCTATAATTTTCTCAGATAGAAAATCTCCTGGCTTGAGATTTTGCCAGAAATTACTTTCCCCCAATTAGATTCTAGTTTGACGCAATCATTGTTTGAAAATTGTCTCAAATTGAAACCATCTAATAGCCAGTTTTGGAATGAAGAAGGTGGAAGAAATTCAACACATCACAGACAGTCCATTCATCGAGTATGTGATCCAAGAACAGGAAAAAAGCAGAACTCTCAGTGTGTCCTGCATCAGAGAGAGTGTCAGCGAGTTTCACGACAGGGTGGTCTCAACCAGCAGATCCTTCTGTTGGCTTAGCACAAATCAAATCAAGCTTTCAGAGGAAGTGCAGTTTGATTGTATCTTAAGAAAACAGATTTGACATGTTCATCGGATGCTTTTCTTTTCCTTCATCATACAGACATTCCAGAGAGGCTTGCCAGAGGGTGCGATGGAACTGGCCATATCCTAGTTCCCCAGACTGTGCTGAGCACCAGCTCTGTGAATGGAGTGTGGAGAAGGGAATGACTGTATCTATTGGTGCTAAAGCGCATGGAGGCTCCCGGTACCTGGTAGGTGCTCCTTGTATACTTGAATGAATGAGCGAATTAATAACATTACTGGACTGGAATATCCCCTCCTCCACAGCAGAGTGGGCTTGTCTTCTTCCAAACAATTCTCCCTGGGTGCAGTGTGGCACTTTCATGATGGTGTGCTGCATTCCTCTGGGACGTTTTACTGCTTTCCCCTAGGAGCAAATACCAACAGGTGATGCAGGTAAGTTCCTTGGAAACAGTTTGTCTTTTCTAGTCTTTGCTTTTAGGCTTTATTAGGTGGGACCAGAGCAGCCTTTAGTCTGTGGCTAATTTTGCCCCACAACTGAGGTGATTGCCTTCTGAGCACTCTTCCTGATACCCCAGGTAGTAAGAGGTTCTTCCAGTGGTTGGTGGGAACATGGACTCTTCCTGGCCTGTGTGAATTGCCCAGGTCATTTCTTCTATTTTGGGTGGTTCTTTTTGTGGCCTCAGAGAGTTTCCTCACACAAGTGTGCTGCGGATGGGAGTTGGGGTGGGTTTCCTGTGCAGATCTCTGCCACGTTCTTCTAATAGCCAATCCACTAGCCATCTAGTAGATGGCGATTCTCTCCTCTTTGACATTCTGCCACCTTACATTACTCGAACTCCCAAACCCATCTCTACAACCAGGGATAACCACTGACCTTCGTCTGGATTATCTTTCCTGGAATCTCTGTCTGGGTAACAAGCTGGGGCAATTGTAGGACTTCTTTCATTTCCTTCCTCTCTATCAGGATCACTGTCCTAAGCTGCCTGTTGTTCAATGTCTGAAACCATTATTTCATATTTTTTCTTACTGTTTTAGTCTTTAAATGTGGGAGTGTTAATCTGAGCTCTGTCACTTGACCTTAGCTGAAAGCAGCAGTCAGTGCATAAAAATGTATGTAGAATAACATTCATCAAAGCACTGTTGTTTATGAAGAGTAATTGGAAATAGGCAAAAAGCAAGACAAAAACAGAAAACAGAGGATGGTGTAACTGTGGTATCCATATAACGTGATATAGTATAGCCATTAAAAATCACATTTTCAAAGAATATTTGCTGACATGGGGATATATATGTAATATTATGTTTATTAAAAAGGGCATATGTAAATTTATTTTTATAATTTCAATTTTGTAAAAAGGTATATATATTATATATACAGTAATATAAATACATACTTTATATATAATTTATATATATTCATTAACATATACTAAATATATATTAAATTCAATATACAAATTAAATTACATAAATACATACATATAATATCACATATTATATAAATATGCACACTATATAATATATATTATATGTTAACAAATGTAAATAATGAATATATAATATACAAATACAAATGTATGATAAATTAAATACATATGCAAGTATATTCTTTTATATAAATATATATACTTTTATACATATATTTTGATAAGTATGTATAAAAAGTAATTATATATGATCTTTAATATAATAGATCAAAAATATGTTCAGAGGGAAAAGACTTGAAAGCAAATACACTAAAATGTTAACAGTGCTGTATTTTCCAAGTTTTTACAATCGATAGATAATAATTAGCAAGTAAAAATATTAATCAGACTTTTCAAAAGTAAAGATATCAGTGAAGAACTAGCAAAGCTAAATTTTGCCATAAGTCAAGGTATTTTTTGGGGAATCTTTTTTGTTGTTGTTGTTGTTGAGGGAGATTGGCCATGAGCTAACATCCATTGCCAATCTTCTTCTTTTTGCTGACGAAGATTGTCGCTGAGCTAACATCTGTGCCCATCTTCCTCTATTTTATATATGGGATGCCGCCACAGCATGGCTTGACAAACGGTGTGTATGTCCACGCCCGGGATCTGAACCTGCAAACCCTGGACTGCCGAAGTGGAGCGTGTGAACCTAACTACTATGCCACCGGGCTGGCCCCCTGGGGAATCTATTTTTAATGAATATAACAATAATCATCATAAATATAAATAGCCTTCTTTTATTTGACAGGCACTATTCTAAGTGTTTTTTATATGTTAATCATTTAATCCTTATAACAACCCTTTAAAATAGTAATAATTATGTCTCCAGTGAGGAAACTGAGGCACAGAGAGTTTAAGTCACTTTCCCCAACTACTAAATGGCCAGGATTTGACCCCGGGTAGGCTGGGTCCAGAGTCTGCTCTTAATCACCATGCTATGCTGCCTTGCTCCCTGAGACTAGAGGGTTAGAAAGGGCTGGAGAAGATTTGTTGACCAAGCCTGGAGAAAGAGCCCAGGTGACTGGAAGACCAAGGCATCAGCAATAAGACTGGGAGATACTCAATTGCAAAGAGAGGGCTCTGTGTCTGAAAAACTCTGGGGATTGAGCGGATGGAAGTGTTGTTTCCAGACGTGTCATAAGCCAAACAGCTAACGTAATAGAGCCACAGTTTGAACCCATATCAACGTGTTTCACCTGTTCTTTTCCAGCTCTAACCAGGTGTTTCCCACCACGTGACTGTTGGCCTGACGTCTTTGTTTTCTTGCCCCCAACCAACTAGATACAGAAAGACGTAGGGGGTGGAGGTGGGTGAGGAGGTCTGTTAAAGATTGACACACTAAAACTGAGATGGTTCACCCTCAGCCAAGCCCCCTCCCAGAGCCCCAGAGACCACACTTCCCAGCAGTTCTCAGCAGGGAGTAAAAAGGGCTGACACAGACTCTACAGAGCGTCCACCCAGACAGGGCTTCTCGCACACTGACACCCTGGGGTTATTATTGCTTTGGGTATATGAGATCACTCAGAATGGAATGCCTCATTATAGGTTTAAACCCAAGCTATAAATCAAACATTTCTCCTTTAATATAAGGAAGTTTCAGATTATTTTCAAGAACACCTGGTGCAAAGTGAGGTAATCTTGTATGTTAGGGAGGATGAATAACTTCAACCGCATTCCCATAAATTTCTTTAACCTGGAAGGAAGCCTTTAAGGCTATCTGCATACATGGCATGTCTGATTTTTCCTTGAATAATGTGTGAAGTGTTTTAAACAGACCAGCAAATTCACAAAGTTCTAAAACCTCCCTTGGAATCTGCCTTGCTTTCTGCATCTAGACAAGTGTAGAAAATTATCGAGGATTGCTTTCTTAATTTGACTAAATGTTCTTTTTTTCATCCAGAGAGATCATTTGACAATTATTTCTTCATCCTGCATCCCAAACTTGCAGTTTGCAGAGGTAGAAAAATCAATATGAATAGCTTAGTGCTGACAAATGAGGCTCCAAATACCAATACTTACATACAATATGGCAAAGATTTTCATCCAGTTAGCTCTGTTTTCTATTTTAATGGTGTCTGGCATAGGTGGACCTAGTTATTATTCATAACTATATCTGTAAGCACTTTTTTTCCTCTGCTTTTCCTTCCAAATGCTCTACTGATTTTAAAATGAAATTATTTTGAGATGAGAATCAACAACTTTTTACATAAGATTCTTTAGGTTTGCCAAATGAGGACATTTTCATTTTAGATTTTGTATTCTATTTTGGTTCAAATAACAGAAGAAGAGATGGAGAAGATCCCTCAATGGACACTGAGGACCAGAGAAGAGTCTCTTAATAAGCCATTAACATTCTGATGCTAGATTTGATTATATCCACTGATGTGTTAAACTAGTGTTTTTCAAACTTTAATGTATACACAAGTCATCTGAGGATCCTGTTAAAATGAAGATTCTGTTTCAGTAGGTCTCGGAGGGGCCCCAGCATCTACAGTTCTATAAAGCTCTCAGCTTGATGTGGCTGTTGCTCGTTCATGACAAGCAAGACTTAAAGAACATTTGTATCAGTTAGGATCCTGGCAGAAACAGATGGCATACTCAGATTGGAAATATGAAGAGGGATTAATAAAGGACTAATTTTAAATCTGTGGGCATCATTTAGAAAAGCAGCAAGACATGGTGCAGTGCCCCTAAGCTAGTAACTCCTGGAAGGTGACACTAACCCTAGATCTCAAGGAGCAAGGACAGAGAACAACCTGGAGAGGGATGGCTGGACTGACAGCAGCCTTGGCCTTCAATAGGGGGACCCAGCCAACCCATAGCGACCCTGCAGGGGGAACAGGTAGAAAATGGGAATAAATAACCCTGCTCAGCCTCCTCATGCCCTCCAGCTCACTGCTGGTGCTTCTCTCCCATTAGCCAAATCCAGCCAAAAGCAGTAGGACAAGGGAGCCTTGCTGATGGCATCCACACAAGCCAGCTTCCCAGGGCCCCGGGCAAGGGGGAGCAGAAGAAAGTGGAACTGGAAGGGCAGCAGGAAGAAATCCAGGTCTACTTGAATTCCTAGGCACTTTAAATACACTCGCCATTTCAATTTATAACCAATACAATTGGTTATGAGACCATTTTTCAATGTACCACGAAGGAAAAAAAAATGCTGCCAATTAAACCTTTGATATGCTGTTGATTGTAAAATAGATCCTGATTCAAGAGATTAAAATTTGAAAAAATGCATATCTTAGAATTGGTGAAATGCAGCATTGTTTTTCTTTTTCTTTTTTTTTTTTTAATTTATTTTTTGTGAGGAAGATCAGCCCTGAGCTAACATCCATGCTCATCCTCCTCTTTTTGCTGAGGAAGACCGGCTCTGTGCTAACATCTATTGCCAATCCTCCTCCTTTTTTGCCCCCAAAGCCCCAGTAGATAGTTGTATGTCATAATTGCACATCCTTCTAGTTGCTGCATGTGGGACGCCGCCTCAGCATGGCCGCAGAAGCCGTGCGTGGGTGCGCGCCCGGGATCCCAACCCGGGCCGCCGGTAGCGGAGCACGCGCACTTAACCGCTAAGCCATGGAGCCGGCCCAGCATTGTTTTTCTTAAATCCTGTCCAAAACCAAGGGGTGGAAAGACCAGCGTGAAACTGTCATCATTTGAGCAATTGGATACAAAATGAATTTTCATAGAACCAACATTTTCTCTCTTCCCTCAAAATAATTTAAAATTTATTTCATGTATCAGTGGGTCAGAACATCCACCAAAAGGAAAATGTGAGAAAAATAGGTACTGTTTAGCCCCACATGTTACTGACTCTTTGGGTTGCAGGTAAGACTTGTTGTCTTGTAGTTTGGAGACCAAGAAGAGAAAAGACTGGTAGGACGGATAACAGTACACAAAGCCAGTCTTTGATTGTTGCAATTCCTTAGGCAAACATGAGTGAAAAAAAAAATGTATGTAGTGGAAGAAGTTGGGCTACTTTGGGTGAGATTTTATTTTGGAGTTGACTTGATTAATTATTTATAGTAGCTTTTAAGTATAGTCATGCATTGCTTAACAAGGGGAATATGTTCTGAGAAATGTGTCATTAGGCAGTTTTGTCATTGTGTGAACATCATAGAGTGTACTTACACAAGATAGTATAGCCTACTACACACCTAGGCTATCTGATACTAATCTTATGGGACCACTGTTGTATATGCAGTCCCTCATTGACTGAAACGTTATGGGGCACATGACTGTAGTTTTCCTTAGATGATGGTACCACATATCGACAGATTCTCTTGAATTCCTGATACAAGTGGGTCAATTTCAAAGGAAGAGTGAAATTTCCTGCTATAAAATACACTGTGTCAATCAATTATTTTTCTTGCTTTAATATCACAATTTTAAGTACTGTATATGGTGACTTTGTATGTAGGGTTTAAGTGGTTTACAAAAGCCACATGTCCTGAGCCCTCGTTCCTAAAGCGAGTTGAAGCCTACCTTATTTCTTCTACTGTGGCTTCAGTTGCTTCATGAAATGAGTGGATAGGACTATATTTCTTCCAAAATCTCTTCTAGTTCAGATGGCTTGACGTTGAAGTAGAAAGCTTTTCTCTGAAACAAAAAACCTAACAGAACTCTGTTAATATGTAAGAAAAATGAATCAAAATTTTGTACAAAAAGAATATGATAATAAATACATAGACATGAGGAAATTTAAAAAAATAATGTTAATGGAAATAACTGGCTAAAATTTGATAACCACATTGAAAAAGGAACATCCCATGAGATTGATGTTATTTGTGTGTTTCACTTATGCATTAGGGTCCTCCAAAGTAGCATTCTAGGAGGACTCAACATAGAGTCCTATTCATGGCTCTGCTCCATGACAGCAAAGGATACAAAGCAAAATCAGCAAAGGGGAAAGGAGCATGGGGCGAAGTCTGGAGGAAACCAGGCACCAGCTTCCAGAAGCCCTCTCCTAGTGGACTCACATACTTAATTCCTCCAGAAACCAGTTGTGACAACACGTGTGAAATATCTGCCAGGGAAGTTCGTTGGAGACTCAGTGCCCAAGGTTTTTATTGAGACTGGTCACCCTTTGCTTAGCATATACCAAAATTTGAGACTCCCAGAAGGAAAGCAGATGTTCAGTATAAAACATATTGTTTGCACAAACAGTTTAGGCACAGTGAGCCACTCTTATCAGTTAGGGTCATGGGAACATTCCTGAAATCCTGGTCACCAGATGCCAGGGCCAACCTTGCAAACAGGCCTTTCTAAGGGTAACAGTCTCAGGCCTGCTATGTTAACTCTTTTCTGCTCAACTTGCTTCACCAGTTTGGGGAAGACTTGAGGTTATATATATTTCTTAAGTTATTTTTATTCATATTAATTTTTCACTCCTATATCTGCTCAGATTAGCAGAAAATCTAGTATCTCTTTTAGGGACTTTTTTTTGCCTCAGCTATCTAAGTACTCCGTGGGCTTACTCATTCTGGAAGGCAGAGGCTAAATTTCAACTCCTTAGGGAGAAAGAATGAACTAGGGAATCTAGTCCACTGCTGAGAAGCCAGATTTTATTCCTGTAGCTTCCATGGCTATCACCTGGTGTTGTATTGTAAAACATAAGAGCTGGCACAGGATGATAGTGTCCCTGTTCACTGGTATAAAGGAGGCTTCAAGGAATACTGAGGGAGAAAAAGGAGATCTTTCTCCTGAGAGTTAATCTCAGATGTATTTATCCCACGTCACCATAGGCCTAGGCTCTGGGGCTCACAGGCCTTTATCTAGGCTCTCAATGGTGAGGCTGTGGTTTCCATGGTGATCTCCTTTGCATACTCATACTCCCCTTTCCCTCATGGTGAGTTCCTTTTTGGCAGTTCTTGGTGTCTTTCTTTTTTCTTTTTCTCTAAAAGAAATTTTTTTTCAGACTGAGCTGATACCATTTCAAATCATTAGATGTTATTATATCATTAATCTTCAAAAGGGAAGAGGTCAAGTCTCCATTCCTTTCCTTCTAGGAAATTCCTTGGTCTGCTTATAAATTTTCCCACCTCAGGGACCTCTGAGTTCAGTCTCTCAAGGGATATTGGGTGGGACAGCCCTTATGAAGCCAAAAACCATCTGTCACACCATCCCTTAAGAGCAATGAATATCTACTTATCTATTTACCTAACTACCGAGGCTGTTTCCATAAGTCTTCTGAGAACAAAGATCTGCTTCAACGTAAGTAGTCTCCATGAATACAGGCTATAGAGAAAGCACCAGTACCTTTTACATGGCAGCTTAGGTTACTCTCTCATGTTACTGTACTACAAAAATATATTGAACAAAGCCTGTGAGGGTCACAGATGAATAGTCAGGACAGTTTTCAGTAAAGTGATGACACAGGAGCACTTCGCCTCTAGCATCTCCCTTTGACTCTGCCTGTCCCAGGGTGCCACCACCATCCTTCAAACATATTCTCAGAAAAGATGATGAGAAGTCATTGAGATCTTAAATGAGATTTGGAGAAAAGTACAATTTCTCTTGTAAGGACTCACATTTAAAGCCATATCTCTGATTGTGAAACTCAACATCCCACTGCTAATGGAATTATCAGCATCTAAAAAAGATGGAGTACAAGCAGGATTTCCTCAAAATTTCAGAAATGAGACCAAGCTTCCAAGGAAGCCTGGCCTTGCCTACCTGAATGAATTACCTCTATGGATTTATACCTATTGGGTAAGTTAGGGTCTAGAGACCACAATGTCTCCAGAAAGAGCATATCTATAAGAATTTTTCTTATTTCTGAGCTAGAAGAGCCAGGAGGATGGGGTCATGATGGGAGGGAATGAAAAAGAAAAACAAAAACAGAAACCATCCCTGAAAAGGGAAAAGATCAGAATGGAAGGAATTTTAAATAAATACTAATTGTGTAACAGAATATTAGGACTGAAAACTTGAGAATGTAGTAATAAAAAAAGTATTATTAACCTTCTTGAGTATTAATAGTGGCATTGGTATATTCAAAATTTATGAATGAATTGCTTAACTTAAAACTTTTGTTGAATTCTTACTAAGTGTCGGGCACTATATTAGATGCTGGAAATAGAGTAGTGAACTGGGACAAGGTTCCCGCCTTCATGAACTTTGATTCTAGTGAGAAGCAAACTTTGTACAAATATCTACACTTATGATGAAAGTTGTGCAAGAGAATGCAACTAGGTATGGATTTTGTAGTAAGGGCACTTAATCTAATCTGGAACATCAGGTAAATGTCACCTGGGGAAGGGACATTTAAGCTGAGAACTGGAGGATGAGTAGGAAGAGAAGAGATGGAAGTGAACTTCATGACAAGAGATAATAATGTAATGAGTCAGCACAACACAAAGTCTTCATGACATGCTCAGGGGTGAGTGGTTATTAAAGGAGACTTATGAAGTTGTCAGGAGAGGTGGGATTTGGGCATATTCAGGTAAGAGAGGGCTCGAGGAAAAAATCCCTATTCACATTCCACCGTTATCAAGGCCTTCTGTATTACAGCTATTTTCTATGAAACAAAATCAAACAAATCATAGAATTGAGGCTCCTAGAAAGTACAGTTGAGTCTTGTCAGTCTACTTTGAAGGCAGAAAAAATTATAGCTCCAATTTCTGATTGTTTCATGTGGGGTTGGCGTTAGGTCTGCCCCTGGAAGGAGCCTAGAAAGTATTGTTTGGGGCCTGGCCATTAACACAAGCACAAAACAGTTTGCCTTCATTTCATCCTGCTGAAATCCACTTTTTTCCTTGTTTGTTTTTTTTGTTTGAGGGAGGAGTTCTGGGATTTCATTACAATTAAGAGGTCTTATGGGATATATACACTTTCATCAGCCTGGTAAATGAACAGCAAAATCAGTACAAAAAAAGCAACCTGTGAGCAGATTTCAACACAGAAAGGGTAATGATTTCATTGCTTAAGGGAGAAAGAAATAAAGGAAAGTGTCCTTGTCGAGTGAATGAATTATTACAGTTATATGATTTATGATCATTGAAGGCAAGGGACGGGCAGGAGACAATTATTGAGTACTTTCCCTTATCTCCAGATAGAACTCTATTCACATATTTCAAGAAATATCATTGTCAACCATTTCTTTCAAGAACCGATGAAGGAAGCTACACCATCTCCCTTGGGAAACCTCTGCTACGTTATTCTCATCCTTTGATTGGTAACGTCTCCCTTCCTCTGGTATCTAATTTAAATTTGTCTGCTGTTACATATACCTTTATCTTTTTGTTCTGTTGGCAGCAGAAGCAAGAAATGCATTACCATCTGCATAATGATGTGCTTTAAAGCTTTTATTCCTCTTTGGCTTTCTTTTCATTAAGTTGTACTACCCTAAATCAGTGTTTGAAACGGAGAGCAGCATCCAAAATCAGTGGTGGAGGAGCTGAGAGAATAAGCTAGGAGCACCTCTGAAAATACCATGCCAGAGCTACTCCTTGCATAAGTGAAGAAATTTTGAGAGATTTTCCAAGGGAGTTTGACTTGAAGTTAACTGTATCTTCTCCTTCATCCTTCTTTTTACCAAGAGAGTCACAAGTGGACACCGATTCTCCAGAAATCACTTGCAGACAGGCTTATAACCTGGCATGCTTATTCCAGGGATATGAGTGTTTCTTCCCACTTTAGGGACAAAGAGAAAATGGCCAGTCAGTACCTTTGGGAAGCTGATCAGAGACTTTGTAGCAGAACCTAATGCTAAATTCCTTATATTTGGAACACAAGGCCAGTTTCTTCTTTGAATAAACTAGGTTTGTTCTGAACCCATTTGGCATTGATAGGAGATCAAATGCAGAGATACATAGGATGTGTATGATGCCATGGAAATATCTCTCAGTATCCATCTTGATCCTGTTTCTTTAAAATCAGAAAACCCGGCACCTGGGAAGAAAAGGTTTTGGGCATCATAGCCTTATTTCCAATGAAAGTTCTAGACTTCCCCCATTCCCTTTATTCCTGCTTCCTGCTTGATTTTTACATTTCCTTGGCTTGTGCACCAATAATACAATCTGTAATCAATGAATATTAATGAATGAATATTGTTGAATGAATGATCTTGAGTTTCATTAGCCATATCTGGCCTGTGCTCATTTCTTGGACCTAATGACTAACAAGCCTTCTCTGCCTTGATCCTTGAATCTTTTCACCAACTTTTATACTTACACTCTGGTGCCATCTGCTTTAGACTGTTCAAGATCCTGAAACTCTGGACCTAATCTTGACACCAGTCTACTTGGTTGCCTTCCACATTGGGACAGTCCTAGGCACCTTAAGGGAGAACCAGATACTCTGCCCATCATGTAAGAAGTTTGATCTGTATTCTCATTAGAAGAAATCATCTGTAGGGCTATTTCATAGGGTTCACAAAGTTGTAATAACTTAGAGATTGGTTTAATATTACCAACGATCTCAAAGTGGCATCTGTCTATTAGCATCCATTACATTGTCTCCCAACATCAACTATAGTGTTTATAAAGATAGAGAAAAAAGAGGAAAACTCATTTCAACACTGAAAACTACATTTGTTAGACAACCCATTGCCAATATCTGGCGGTGAATCTTTACTAAGTATAAACATAAGGCAGGTTGAAGTGTATTGAAAACAAATTACTTAGAATTCAACTCAAGGTATGATGAATTATGGGGCAACCGGAGTACTCTGTTCATCATCCTTGCTCCCAGTCATCAGATTATATCCATCAGAGACACAGATAAATCTGGACAACAGGCAGGTGAGGGATAATGGTAAACCCAGAATTGTAGTTTCTCATGTAGTATATTTGTTCACAGTGATCAACAATCAGATTGTGGATAAACAAGAAGACAGTAGCTTGGTAAAATAGATCTGAACTAGGTGAAAGCAGTAATGAAGTTGGGGATTGGATTAGGACTCCGTGCATGTTGTTCTACCTTCCAGATGTAGATTTGGGAAGAGGAGGAATTGCCACACCAGAGGCAGTGAGTAGGACCAATATCATCTCACCCAAACACGATGTTTTCTGAAAACAAAACAAAACAACACAAAAGAATTTCCTAATTAAAGGATTAGCAAAGAGAAGCATTAAAAAAGAAGAGGAAAAAAGAGAATTCAGCTAGAACCAAAGAAATAAGACTACATAATAACGAAAGACTTAGAGGAAAGGTACATTTCCAAAATAACGTTCTCTTGTAAAATCCAGAATAAACTATTAGTAAACTATTTGGAATGAACAATAGAGAAGAGGAATACATTGTCTCTATGAAACAGAAATAGAAAGCCATGAAGAGATAAAATACAAGGATAAAAAGGCAACAAAACAAATTGCAATGAGAGGGGTATAAAATACAGAACGATTACAATAATAAAATTGAAATCCACAGAATAAAGTGAAAAGAAAAGAAAACAAAACTGGTGAGAGATAAGATGATTGACATGGAGGACAGAGAATGGAGAGTCAACATGTGGATAACTGGTGTCCCTACAGGAGAGTAAATAGATAACAATGATACATATAGGAATATATGCCTGAGACAAAGAATGATTTATAGATTAAGGTAGCTCACCCAGGCAAAGTCAATAAAAAGACTCACTTTTGGTCATACCTTGGCAATTATTTTGATTTAAGGTTGTATCCTCTATATCAACAGTCTTCAAACTTCTTGGTCTCACAATGCCTTTACACTCTTAAAAATTACTAAGAACCCCAAAGAACTTTGTTTATATAGATTATATCTATCAATGTTTACCAGAATAGAAATTAAAACAAAGAATTTAAAGAAAATATTTATGTATTCATTAAAAAAATAAGCCCATTACATGCTATGTTATGTACCATATTTTTGTGGGAAAAAACCCTATATTTTCCAAAACAAAAAAAAATGGGAAGAGTGATATTGCCTTACATCTTTACAAATCTCTTCAATTTCTGGCTTAGTAGAAGACAGAAGGAGTCATATTTACTTCTGCATTCAATTTGTTTTAATATGTTATTTTGGTTGAGGTATATGAAAAATATCCAGCATTACACAGATAGGTAGTTGGAAAAGAGAGTATTTTAACAGCCTTTCCAGACAATTGTAGATATTTTTTAAATACTGCATCAAAACTTGAAATGTGGTAGTTTTTAAAGGTTAATTGTACTATGGAAAATGAAATCATATTAAATATTTTCATATTCAGTTACAGTAAAACTCATTGGTCTATCTTACACTTTGAATAGATTTTTACCTATGTATTATAATATCATACATTGGTAATTTGGAAATACATTGTTTCCCTGAGTTATGCAGATCTTCCAGATGTGGACACATTTCATTATACAATTTTTAAAGATCACATTCATTAACATCACCACCGATAGCATCAGAAAAGTCTAAGTATTGGAAGGCTAACAAGCTCACAGTGGTGGTTAAAGTTATCCAAAATTCCAATTTTCACTTGGAAGCATGAATGTTATCATTGACAACAAATACTGTCAGTTCTTTTCCTTGAAATGCCAGTCTCAGCTCATTTTTAAGAAAATGTTTGATAAATACCCAAGGTTGATTTACCATAATTTGTCTGTTAGTTCTTTCAAGTAAAGAGTCGTATTCTATGAAAAAGCGACTAGTTCAGTTCACAACTTAAACAATTGCCCAAGTGATTTTCTTGAAGACAGTCATCATACTTAGGTGTGCTGTAGAAGTGCCTTGTATGTTCCTCCCCTTTATATTGAATAGAATATGTAATGAGTAATAGTGCAATTTGGTGCCACTGCCTTCATTCTTGCTAAGGCATCATTGCTTTTGCACTATTAGTGCAAATGTCAACACTATAAAAGAAAATAATATCTTGGAAATATTATGAAAATAGTTTTGACCTCATGGACTCTCTGAAGGTCTCAGGGATCTCCAGAGATCTACAGACCACACTTTTAGAACCACTGCTCTAAAAGCATCCAGACACACAAAAATAGGTTTTCTACAAAGGAATGAAAAAATTATGTTGCCTCTGTAATACTAATTGGGAAAATACAATGGAGTAATAGACATTTTGAGAGACAAAGTTTGAACCCAAGATGTCTTATACATTTTTGGTAAACATATTACTCTCTCTGTTAAAAGACAAATATTTCATGGGGATCAAAAAACAAAATTCCTTTATATCCTGTATTAAAGAGACAGACCTAAAAAAAATGACTCCAGGGGGCCTGCCCGGTGGCGCAAGCGGTTAAGTGCATGTGCTCCGCTGCGGCGGCCCAGGGTTCACCGGTACGGATCCCGGGCGTACACTGACGAATCACTTGTCAAGCCATGCTGCAGCGGCATCCCATATAAAGTGGAGGAAGATGGGTACGGATGTTAGCCCAGGGCCAGTCTTCCACAGCAAAAAAAAAAAAAAAAAGAGGAGGATTGGCAGATGTTAGCTCAGAGCTGATCTTCCTCACAAAAAAACCCAAGTGACTCAACATAAAAAGAAAAGGATGAATAAATGTATTTAAAAACTTAAAATACAGAGGAAACAAGAATCAAAATATTATCAAAGTACAATTCACATCAGAAATCATTAAACAGAACTAAGACAGTTATTTATATTGGCCATGGTTTCATTCTACAAAGAAGGAACTGCTTCCCTAAACATTTATGAACCAAATATTTTACATATTAAACAAATAAAAACAGGCATGCAAATACAAGTAGGAGTTGAAAGAAAGATACTAGAAATGGTAAATTAACACATCTTTTTTAAATCTTTCTTAGATGAAGTAGGAAAAAAAGAAAGGCAGGCTACAGAGCATCCTAATAATACATGCTGATTTTATATCAACTTTGCCTCCCGCAGAACAAGACAGGCTTTCAACTGTAAGGAGAAGAAATATTATCTCTATTTGAGACTTGAGGTCTATGCTTTGAAGGTAGTAGATTTATGTAAATAGTTTTCTGAGTGGTGAGTCTAATATTGAGGCTGAGATTTCACAAGTGGCCTGATGTATGAGCCCCAGAGATCACGTGTATCTTGTAAACCAGATATTTCAATTTCTTGGATTCTCTCTATTTACGTCCCTCTTATTACCATCTATTTTTATGTAAACATTCCATTCTTGTTTCAGTTGTACCATAGCGAAGTTGGAGAGGATCAAGAATCTTCCTTGATATCGCTAGCACTTAGAACAATGTCTGGCATATAGTAGGCACTCAATAAATATTTATTGAATGAATGAATGTCCATATTTGGGAGCATAATGAACCAGAGTCTCTCTCTAATTTCCAATCCTTAGACTGGCATGATGAGGAAGAGGAGAGGTAGTGAAAATTGGCACAAAATCCAGGCAAGAGCCAGACATATATGGTCCAGCTATGGTTTCCCAGTTTCCCATGTAGGAAATTTAATCTTCCCAGCCACCTTTAGAGGATCTGAGCTGTATTTTCTTCAGGAAGGTGGCCATTCCTCTGCAACATCGTTCTAGGGAAGAACCTATATTGGGAATATGTGGGTGGGTGGGGCCTGTAAGTCAAGTACTCAAATGACCTCCTGCAAGTGTGGTTCAAGACCAGGTTGGTGCATATAACGATAAACTCTGTGAGTATCTTCCCAGCTGCTCCATGATGCTCTGGGATAAGGTGCTCATGGGCGTGAGGGAAAAGAACACAATACTTTTCTCAATAGGTTAGGACTGCCCAGGCTTTAGGAGCTGTGTGGCACAAGGAAGCTGAGAGGCATACAAAAAAGGAAGGGGCAATAGAGGCGCAAACGTTAGAGACCCGGAAATACGTGCTTATTGCTGAGATAAGACTGAGACAATGGAAACAATATCTGTGAGGGAAGGTCCCTCAGCCACAGAGGAGCACTTAGCAAGGAACGTGGGCACATCCACTTCTCCTGACGAGCAAACTGCTCGGAGGATTGTGGCTCAGCAAGTGAATGCAGAAAAGGCCACTTTAACGAGATCAGGATTCCACCCTTTCCCCCTCAGTCGGAAATCAGAAACAGGCAAACACAAAGCAACAGTCAGGAGTGGAGCTGGGGGCTCCAAGTGAATTGTGTGATGAATGTCAAGCTTCAGGGCTCAGGGAGACAGAAGTGAAGCCCTGAAGCTGATGCCCTGGCACTATGAGGCAAGTGATCCAATAAATGAAACAGTAGTGGGCCGGAAGGTGAAGGGATGAGTATTTGAGGGCACTAACCAGGAAATCAGGGCCATTGATACTGCTGGAACGGAGACAGCAAAGCATTGCCTTTATGAACATTCGGTGAGATATTTTATGGATTTGACTCTACCCAAGAGTCCCTTACTCTGAGAGGGAGGAGCAGCGGTGGTGTTTGGTTTTTTGAGTCCTATGAGCTACGATGTAGGAGGACATGGAAGTCTGGCGGGGTGCACTCTTCTGGGATCATGCGTCTTTCAGGGCAGAAAATCCTGCAGTAGAAGCTAAGTCAGCTCTGGACTCTCACTTCCCACTCATGTTCTCTACTGTATTCAGGTTAAGTTGAAAACCATTTCCAGAGGGAAAGCAGCAAAACCACAGGCTTTGGTAATTAATGCAGCAAATAAGCCAGGTTTTTAATATTAATGAGTATTGTTTGATGTCTGTATGTCTGAGTAAAAGCATATTTGGAAAAAATTTTTTGAAGCTATTGTGGGTTTATAATGAATATTTAATAATCAAATGCAATAGTATATTTAGCATTCAAATATGCTATTTTAAATTGGAAAGGTACACAATAAAATTTTGCCATTAACTAACTATGAACAGTGGGATGGGGAGCTGCATGGGTGGGGAGGGAATTATACTTTTTCATTTTGTACTCTTTGTGCTACTTAAGTGTTTTTGAACAATGTGCTGGTGTAATTAAAATATTAGGGGGGCCGGCCCGGTGGCGCAGTGGTTAAGTTCGTGCACTTTGCTTCGGCGGCCCGGGGTTCGCAGGTTCGGATCCCGGATGCGGACCGACGCACTGCTTGTCAAGCCATGCTGTGGCAGTGTCCCATATAAAGTAGAGAAAGATGGGCATGGATATTAGCCCAGGGCCAATCTTCCTCAGCCAAAAGAGGAGGATTGGCATCAGATGTTAGCTCAGGGCTCATCTTCCTCACACACAAAAAAAGAGAAAATATTAGTTAAACCATATCGTTATAGTCTAGGCTAGTTCTAGAAATGATATTAAAGTGAGAAAATTTTGATTTGGGAGCTCCAGTCTTATGATTTCTCTTTCCTCTATATCTTTCATCCCTCATCAAAATCTTTCTCCTTTACATTAGAGTATAAAGATGAGTTTAAATAAAGAAATTTTGATTCAATGATAATTAAGGCCTTCAGCTAAAGGAATTAAAAACAGCCCTTGGGACTTGTCCTGCTTTCAGTGTTTTAGAAAAACAATAGATGTAACAACAGAAGCAATGCTCTCCCATTCTCCTCTAGCTCTCGAAACCCCAAACTATATGCCGAACCTCTCAATATCTTTCATAATTAAATTCATGAAAAGAATAATTTTGTCCCTTTCAAAACCAAGTGTAATCAGGCTCCTGGTACTTTCACTGCAGAAATTTCTTGGTTACGATCCATGGGGATGTGTGAGAAGCTGAAGTGGTAGGAACTGGATTGAATGAGTTGCATAAAATAATGGGCCTGGTGTCAGAGCTGGTGCTACCCAGGGAACAGGCCAGCTCACTTTCATGCTCACCCTCCAGCGATGAATGAGTCTTGGTTGTTACTCAGCTGTGTCTGGGGAACTGTTTCACTCTGGAGAGCCCGATGAGGTAGTGGGGTATGGCAAATGTTTAATAATCAGCTCTGTGATAAAAGAGAGAGAGAGGAAGGGAAGGAGGAAGGAAATTCTGATTTGTAGCATTTTTCAATTTTCACGGCCAGTTACAGGGTACCAATTTGACATCCGGTCATGGAACCTAGAGTTGGGAAGAGAAGTACAACACTGGCTCTCCCAAGCCAAGCCAAGTCAACTCTAGCACACCATTAACCTATTTCAACTTTCAGGTGCCTGCTGAGAAGCTCATCAGGTTTAATTTGGCAACATCATCTTCCTCGAGTGAGTTATGGGCTTCTGTGAGCCATGAAAAGTGCTGCTTTTTATAAAATCTCCCTGTTCCACAGTGAAAAGCTGAGATCTACTGCCTAATGAGGTATTATTTTGGGAGGCAAGCATGTGAGTGGTGACCATTGGCTTATTATTTACAATATTGCTCTGGAAACCCATTATCAAAGGAGCAGTAGGTGTATGGAAAGGGAAAGAAATTACTTTGGCTCAGAGCAAACAGTATAATAGTTGCACCAAACTGAAGGAAATGGGGTCTGGGCTCTTGTGCATCGATTGATGGGTTATGAGAGCCTGAACTCCTAAAGGAGAAACCCACAGCAAAGCCCCGCGTTAGCATGTGCCAATTTATCTCAGGCTCTAATGCGGGCAGGGAGGCTCCTGAATGAATGGTTGCTGAAGGGGCAATTGTGGGAGTCATCTTTCGAAGAGATAAGTTTTATTATTTTTTTTCCCAGGCCACTGCAAATATGAGCTTAATAATCCTTTCAATGGGTACTGCGTTATCATAAAATAATCTAAATGCCACTAAATGGTATTTAAAATGATTTCCAGACACTGGCAGACTCGGGTGAATGGCAATTCGACTGCTAGTGGATCTCTAATACAGCATGTGAGAAGGTGCGGTTATCAGGTCACATTGCTGGGACCCAAGTCCTTCTCCATGATTCTTTTCGCTTCCATCTTTGACTGCCGTCCAGTTTTTGGCACTCTGCCTCACTTCTCACTTATTTTCACCTTTTGTCAGGTCCCTGCCCAGACCTTGCCCAGACCTGGGCTGTGGTGTAAAAAAGGATGGTGTCTGCTGTTTCCTCCCAGTTAGTGTCTGGTCAGTTGTGAGGTGCTGCAGAGCTACTGGGAAGGGGAAGCAAGAGACGAAGGCAGCCTTTCCTGAAGCCCCAAAGAGCAAGTAGCCAGGCTGAGAAGCTTACAAGAGTGAAAGGTCTGATGCACTTGGTTCATTGTGCCTCCCACCTGACTGTGTGCTCCTCGGATCATGTGAAGTACCATGGAAAGTGAGGTAGAGGGAATCCAGAGGTGAAAATATCCATGGCTCTACTGTAATCTTGAGACAAAAGTTTCAGGAGCTCAGAATTCAGGATCTCATCTTGTGCTGCTTGAGTGAGATCTACAAGGAGAGATGCTTAATAGCCCCAGCGCCGTAGTACATCACTGACGTCGCTAACTAGCACCTGGAAACCAGGGAAGTCATGCCAAGGAAAGGCACGATTGCCCTGGTGTTTCTCTGTTAAGACACAAAGTAATACAGAGGGGAGAGACACCATTTGGATCAAATACCTTATTTAGGTGGCTTTTGGGAAGGAAAATAATGGGATGTTCCAGGCTCTTAGTTTGTTCTGCCGTTATTTTTCATTTTTCTTTTTACTGTGGTAAAACATCTATAACATAAAATTCTTCATTTGTTTTTAGAAAGAATTTAAAATCCATTCCAAGTAATAGCCTGCAGGCCCCCTCCCCTGCCCCCACCATGGCGAATAGAGGTGGGGAATTCAAAGCATCTTCTATCTCCTTTTCCAGGTTACAGCAAAATGTCAAGAAATGGTAATGGAGGGCTGGAAGCACAAGGACATTTACATCTCACACTGCTGACAGGCAGCCAGCTGGTGACGGTGCCCAGGAGCAGCCATGCAGAGAGAAAACCATGGCAGAGCAGGGAGCTGGTGGGCTCACAGGCTGCAGCGCTCCTGGCAAGAACGCCATGCGAATAGTGGATTTGCAGAACAGCAGATCTGCTCCTTTGAGTGTCAGTCACAGAGCTCTGCAAACAGACAGGGAATAAACTGGGGTAAGAAGGAGGTCGTGTGGGTCCCTCCAACATACTCTTTCCGTATGACTTTCCTGGAAAAGAGGAATTAGCCGAAAAAGAAGGTTTCAGGACCTGGATCTGCCATGCTACTGAGAAGACAATGTGCACAAATACCAAATCGGAGTTAATAAGAGGCGAGTTATCCCAAATATGTTCAGCAGCCTGCTCTGGCAGGCACTCTGGTTGAGGGTATCAAGTTTGTATCCTTAATTCCTGGAATGTTGTCAATCAATATCAAACAATCACCAAATACAATCTGACTCAACAGAAACAGAGACCTAAGGGACAATGTGCTATAGACAAATTTATCTGGCATAAGATTAATGGAGCAGCATGAAATTCACTCGAGTCATCAAACCAGGGTTTGGAAAGTCGAAATAGTTTTCTGGTCACAGTGAGACTCTCCTGAAAGGTGATGAGGGATGGCTGGGATTAACCTAATAGTACATGTCAGGACTGAGGGAACAAAGCTACAATTCGATCCATCTGGGGAGGTGATTTTTCCTTGGATGAGAGAAATAACATTCATTAGAATTTTTATTTGGAGTTTAGATCATAATTCCAGGCATAGAAGTTTTCTCTACCTACCCCCACCCAACCCCATCTGAGCAATATGAAAAATAGAGGCCAGTAGCGATTGAATTTGTTGATAGTATCTAGTGGGGTCAGTGATGTGGGGAAATGGTCCCTTTCAAACCCTGTGAGAGTAAAACTGGGTGCAGTCCTTTTGGAAGGCAATTGGGTAACACATGCCCTTTGACCTACAGGTTCCATTTCTAAGAATTTATCCCACAGACATATCTTCCGAATACACAAAGATATATGTATACTCCTGTCATTGTGCCATTGTTTAATATAGCAAAACACCAGTAACAAATAAATGTGCTTATGTAGAGAATGGTTAAATAAATTGTTGTAGAGCCATACGATGAAAATATTGCAGCCATCAAAAGAGAGGCGTATCTTTTTGTGGACAGGGTCCAACATGTCCATGATACATTAAGTGGAAAAAACAAGTGGCAAAACAGAACAGTGTCATCCTACTTGTGTTCAACAAAAGAATAAGCATACGTATGTTTATATTTGCACAGAAAATTGCAGGATGGCTCATGCAAAAAACAGCTAAGCATGTTGACATTCGGAAGGGTCGCATGGTTGTGTTCTTTTTTTGGACTCATGGCATTTTACTCTCAATCCAGTGCTCACTCTTTCATGATACTCTGCTCTGTCCTCTTGCCACGTCCATCACAAATTACATCCAAGAAGCAGCAATACTATTACTTTAAATTAACAAGTATATTAATTTCCTAGGACTGGCATAACAAATTACCACAAACTTTGTGGCTTTAAACAACAGAATTTTATTTTCTCATTGTTCTGAAGGTCAGAAGTCCAAAACCAAAATGCTAGCAGGGCCTCACTTCCTCTGAAAGCTCAAACCCTTCCTTGCTTCTTCCAGCTTCTGGGGGCTCCAAGCATCCCTTGGCTTGTGGCTGCCTCACTCCTGTCTCTGCCTCTGTCTTCACATGGACTTCTCCTCCACTGTGTCTGTGTCTCCTCTTCTGACTCGGTAAGAATGCTTGTCACCTGGACAATCCAGGATGATTTCGTCTCAAGATCCTTAACTTAATTACATCGGCAAAGATCCTTTTTCTAAATAAGGTCATATTCACAGGTTTTGGAGGTCGAGACATAGATATATCTTTTGGGGGCCACCATTCAATTCACTACATCAAGTTACCAGTATTTTAAGACATAAATACTCCAGAGAGTATAACCATATTAAGCTCACTAGAAAGCATCTATGGTTCTTCATTTTGGTTTATCTCCCAGTTGTCTTCTTCCCAATTACTGACTAAGGGATGCCATGGGGAATGGTTATTGATGAGGATTTCGAGACAAGGAGGGATTCTTTTGGAGCACAGGAGTCCTAAGTTCACTTACCTGAGTAGGTGGATCTGAAAGGTCAGAGCCTAATTAGAAGGCAGAGGAGAGAAGAAGCCAGTTTAGCGCTGAAGGAGTGGTAGAAGGGGGCTGGAGGTGGGTGGAATGGTTCTGGAAGCAGCTGGTTCGCAGTCATGGCCTACCTGGGTGGGATTGTGGTGGCTTTCTCAGGGTTACAGTTATTGCAGCCTATTTCTGGATTGAAGAAAGGAAGAAGGAGGAGAAGATGAGCATCACCATCTTGTTCTTCTTCCAGGTTCAGCTCACTTCTCCTGTGGGGAGAAGGCTAGAAGCCCCAGAAACCCATACTGACACGGCACCGGGCTCTCTGCGGAGAGGGGAGCAGTCGCAGCTGAGAGCTGCTCTGTCGCGGCTGTGGTTGACTTCTCCGGCACCCGCTCTGGCGGGGAGAAGCTGGAAGTCGTGGGGAGTCCTTTAATAACCCCAGAAACATTCTCTGGGGACTACAGAAGGATTGTAATTCCCATGAGGAGGCTCTTAGGCTCGCTCCCACTTCCTGTGCAACCGTGGAGCTTACAGGCCTGGGCAAGCCAGGCCGGCACTGAGGTCTCCGAGAATTCTCTACACCAGCGCTCTTGTACTGTGCGGGGCAGCCTAGAGGCTAAGAAAGCCTTTTTCCTCAGATGCTGTGGGAGACCTCGTGCAATGGGGTGCCAGAGAGCATCCCCTCACTCCCACTCCAGAGCTGTGCCCCCTATGTACCCCGCTTCATCAGCATTTATGCATTCCCTACATATTCCCTTTGATAGAGCGCAACCTCCAGTTCTGAGATAGTTCTTGCATTTATGATTTTTTGTTTTCCTGGCACTTGGCAAGAGATATTTCAGAGATAATAGACAGAAAGTGGGTTAGTTTGGAAGAAACAGAAAGGCTTGCCAGGGCTGACTTGGGAATCATAGATATCAAGTTTGCAGCCATTGAAGGCTCTTGGGAGCTTTCCCAGGTAATAGAGGTCTCTTCCTCTCCAAGGTTCTTACACTGCAAAAGATGGTTAACTCCTTGATGTCAGAGCATCAATAACTCTGGTCAAGCCCAGGATTAGACCCTAGAGATGCCTCTGAGCTTCTCCCCATCTAACAGTCCCCCCGGAAAGGGGGGGGTAACCGGGGAGCAGGAGGTGCTCAGATGAAGGCTGGTCTTCCCTTAGGACTCGAGGAAGAGGACACCATACTTTAGCGAGTCAGTTGTGAGGTAGAACACGGTTGTCTTTGGAAATCTACTTTTCTTTGTAATTTTCTCCACCTGCTTCATGATGGCTGCCCATTCCCCATCCCAGAAGCCTACTGTTCCCTTTAGTTCTCTGTATTAGTTTGCTGTGGCTGCCATAACCAAGAACCCCACACTGGAAGCCTTAAAACAACAGAAACTTATTTTCTCACAGTTCTTGAGGCTAGAAGTCCAAAATCAATGTGTTGCAGGACCATGCTCCCTTGGAAACCTAAAGGGGAGAATCCTTCCTTGCCTCTTCCCAGCCTCTGCTGGTTTATGGCACTCTGTGGCATTCCTTGGCTTATAGCTGCAATGTCTGCCTCCTTCAGTCTCTGCCTTGGTTGTTACATGGCGTTCTCCCCACGTGTGTCTTAAGTTCTTTCTTTAATCAGAATTCCCCAGCAGTATAAGAAGCACCAAACCAGGAGAGTCAGGAAACTAGGTATCAATCCTGTTTCTACCACACTGAGCAGCTGAGTGACGTACAAACTCACTGACTCTCATTTTTATCACCTAGGAAATAAAAATGATTTCTAATGTTCATCCAACTATTAAATGCGAGGAGACTCTAACTTTTTACTTTTATCCTTTTGATCAGTCCTAAATTTTATGTACGTATTAATTTTACAATAATTTCTTTAAAAATGGGAAAAAAATATAGATCAATTTCCACCAGCAGTTTCATATTAGTAAAGGGGAGTATTTTGGAACGCAGTAGTGCAAGTAGTATTCCAGGTTTTCCAGAGGAAGATCTACCTTTTAACTCCCCTGATTCCTAAAGCCATGGGAAATGCTGACAAGGGATGTAGAGCCCCTGAGAAGTGGAATATTTGAAAACGGAAAGGAGTGAACCCACACTTTTCAATTTCAAAGCCATTCCATTTTTCACCAATGTGCTCCAAAGAGGGTGTGGGCAGGAGGGTATGAACCACGGTGCACATTGCCCATTTGGGTAACCCCACAGTGTAACAACGTTGGGCTTGATTGACCATCACACAAGTGAGGGGGCAGGTGGTGATGGGAGAGCCTAAAGCTTAACAGCACAGTCTTTGGAATCTAGTGGTGCAGGTTCAAATTTGAGCTCTGCTGCTGACTAGCGTAGCAATGTGACCTTGAGGAGGTCACCTAACCATTCGAAGACTCCAGTCCCTCTTCTGTAAAAATGGAGATACTAATTGTATCAGAGCATTGTCCTGAGGATTAAATAAAATGTGTAAAGCACTTAGCATGGCGCCAGGCACATACTAACTGCTCATTAGATGGCACTTTTATCATTATTTCTCCTTGCAATTTCATTTCTACATTGCTGTTATAGTTAATATGAGTTGTTTCCAAGCTATTAAAAAGTAATAAAAATAGTAATACCACAGTAGTGACACAAAATAATGTTTCATAAAAAATATACTGAATTTCATTTGGATTTAGTTCAATAGAGAATCATAGAATTTTAGAGCTGGATGGAGCCTACAAATCTTCTTTTATTTCTTAGATGAAAAGCCAAGGCCCAGAATAACTTGCCAATATCACATAACTTGTTAGAGGCAGAAGACACAGCCCCTAGCTTCTGTCTTGAGTTTTGTCCATTGCAATAGAGATTCTAATTTCCAGGAGAAGGCAAATGAGAAGAGAAAGATAGAAGCATTATTTGCAATATGGAATGCTAGGGAAAATTCTAATCCTATTAGATCCCTACTGGGACTAGAGGGTCAACATATTGAATAAAAACTTGCTCTATATTGACCTATGGATTCTACCAGAAAAAGCTCTGAATGAAGGGACTACAAAATAAAGATATGAATTTTCATCCTTCTCTTTCTCTCTCTTACTCTCTCTCTTTCTTTCTGATTATTTTCATGATGCTACTGGGCATGACTTAATCAGGACTGCCAAACTGTAGCTGCAAAGTGGTTGCCAACAAAACCATTAATTGTCCTAAATGAAATGACTAATAAATTATTAGACTCCATGATTAAATGGCAAGGACATGAACCTTATAAATAACATGTGTGCATTGAGCAATGAGGCCATGTCAATTTCTTAAACACACACACAAAGCAATAAGGACACAGTATTAGTGCTTAATTGATAATGTTGGAAGATTAAATCTTCCCTGGGGGTATGAAGGGGAAATGCCAGCATTTGTGAGGACTTGTATTACAGTCTCCTGCTGGAAATTATTGACATCAATTGCATATAAATCTGAATTCTAATACTGAGCTCACAATACTGATTATATTATGGTACAGTGGGTAGAACTTCAAACAAGAATAGTGGAGACCTGGATTTTGAACCCAAGCCTTCACTGACTTGCTTGTTTCATAATTCTAGATAACTCAATTTGTTTTTCTCTGACCAAGATTCTTAATCAGTAAAACGGAGTAATTTCTTGCCTAAGGATACATTTATATATTTGGCTTCATTTTATTAGTATTCTGTATATATACATATACAGTTTATATACATATACACTGAACACATATATGTATCTAGAAAAATAACTTCCTCAATTGCTAGGGTTTGATTTTCTGTAAACCCTAGAAGTATGAGAGTTTTAGTTTGGGAACCTAAGACTTTATGGAAATAAATAGGATTGATGAATGAAAATTTTAACTAAACCTATGGAAGTTAAATACACATATATTAACATCCACTAAAAGTGTTAAAGTGATACATTAAATATAATAAATGACATTTTATGTGTCTGTGGTAGGCAGAATTCTAATATAGCCCCCAATATTCCCACCACCTGATGTACACTCCCTGTATAATTTCCTTCCCTTGAGTGTGGGCAGGACCTGTGAATTGAATGGGCTATCACTCCCATGATTAGGTTATGTTATATGGCAAAGGTGAAAATATTTTGAAGATTAATTAAGGTCCAAAATCAGTTGACTTTTAAATTAGTCAAAAGCAATATTATCCCAAGTAAGATATCACCTCACATCTGTTAGAGAATGGCTATTATCAAAAAGACAAGAAATAAGTGTTGGCGAGGATGTGGAGAAAAGGGAACCTCGGTGCACTATCGTTGGGAATGTAAATTGGTGCAGCCATTATGGAAAACAGTATGGAGGTTCCTCAAAAAATTAAAAATAGAACTACCATATGGTCCAGAAATTTCACTTCTGGGTATTTATCTGAAGAAAATGAAAACAGTAGCTCTCAAAAAGATATATGCACCCCCATGTTCATTGCAGCACTATTTACAATAGCCAAGATATAGAAACAACCTAAGTATCCATCACTGGATGAATGGATAAAGAAATTGTTGTATATATATATACCATACATACACACACATATACACATATACATATATATATATAAATATACAGTGAAATATTACTCAGCCATAAAAAAGAATGAAATCTTGCCATTTGCCACAACATGAATGGCAAAGAGAAAGACAAATTCCACATGATCTTTCTTATATGTGGAATCTAAAAAAAAACCCCAAAAAACAAAAAAAACCCCACCAAACCCATAGATTCATAAATACAAAGAATAGATTGGTGGCTGCCAGGGGCAGAGGGTAGGGAGTAAGAGAAATGGGTAAAAGGGATCAAAATGTAAAAAGAATAAAAATAACAGAAAAAAAAGTTGTAGAAGAAAAAAAGAGATTTTGAGTGGGCCTGACTTAATCGGATGAGCTCTTTACAGAGTGTCTAGAGGTCAGATATGGACTCAGACTCTCTCCAAGACACCATGAGTTCTACAGCTGCAAGAAAATGAATTCTGCCAACAACCACACGAGCTTGGAAGAGGATTTCAAGCCACAGATGAGACCCCCCCAGCCCCAGCCAACACCTTGATTGCAGCTTTGTGAGACCCTGAACAGAGGACCCAGCTAAGTCATGCCTGAACGCTTGATCTATAAAAACTGAGATAATAAATGTGTGCTGTTTTAAGCCATCACATTTGTGATAATTTATTATACAACAAGTAAAAACGAATATAGTGTCAATTTAGTTAGTGGGACTGCATATAATATCTCTGTTTGTATTAGTTTCCTGTGGCTGCTGTAACAAATTGCCACAAACTTAGTGGCTTAAACCAAAACAGATTTATTCTCTTACAGGTCTGGAAGTCAGAAGTGTAAAATCAGTTTCACTGGGCTAAGGTTAAGGTGTCAGCAGGGCTGCTTCTTTCTACACGCTCTGAGGGGAGAGGTCGTTTCCTTGCCTTCTTCAGCTTCTTGCATTCCTTGGCTTATGGCCCCTTCCTCCATCTTCAAAGGGCATCACTCCAATCTCCACTTCTATCATCACATCGCCTTCTCCTCTGACTCTAACTCCCCCTGTGTCCCTCTTATAAAGATTATTGTAATTATATCAAGACAACTAGATAATCCAGGATAATCTTCCCATCTCAAGATGCCTAACAATCATATCTTCAAAGTCCCTTTGCCATATAAAGTAACATTCACAAGTTCTGAGAATTAGGATGTGGACAAATTTGGGGGGCCATTATTCATCCTACCACAGTCCACCTTCTGGTTCCAGAGATGCACATCCACTTCACATGCAAAATACATCTACTCCATCCTAAGGTCTCCACAAGTCTCACCCATTGCACTGTTGTTTTATCCTGAGATGACTTTTTAAGATGAGGGTGAGGCATTGTTGATGGTAGAGATGTTGGCAATGGTTAGAAACTCTGGACCCTCTAGCTCTTTTAATGAATGGAACTCCAATTTCTCGGGGTCAGTGTGCTTGAGACATTAGTAAGCTTGTTGGCCATGAAGCATATTTGTCCAGACACCCTGAGAGTACTCTCTCCACCTCTTCTTAGAAAGCATAAAGTGTGGGCTAAGCAGTCTTGTTTTGAAGGTCTCTGTGTAAGTCCTTAGAGAGTTGCTGAGAATCAATTAATACCTTGTTCTGAGGGTCTATTCTTAGACTTTCCTAATGCTCTTGCATGAAATAGAATCTGTAAGCATCAGGCCTTTGTAATTTGATTTCCATGAAAAGCTTTGCCTCTGCGTTATTCTTTTCAAAGTACTGGATACTTTAGCAGTTAGCAGGAATGCTGTGTGGTGCCAAAGCACACTGACTGTCTAACCTGAATATGCTGCCTGTGGTTTCTTTGGTTCATTTACAAACTCAATCAAATGTACGATGATGGCTCCCTGAAAATATCATCAAACAGACTATTAATAAGACAAAGCTGAGTTTATTCTTACCATGGTAAGGGTAATAATATGGAGCAAATACTTATGTAATTGCCACCCACTATCTTGACAAAATCTTAGTGCATCTCAGAAAGTGGAAGGCAAAATCAGGGTATTTATGGAGTTTTGGAGTTAAGTATAAGGCAAGTCTTTCAGTGTGGAGGCTTGATTAGGATTGAGTAAGAATCATGATATAATAGTTTAGCATTGGTGGACACAACAAGGCAAGGATTTAGAGGCAAGTATTTGAAGAATCTTGGAGAGTAAGCATTGTGTCAGTTATTTGATGCTATTGAAGAGTTGGAGAGTTTAATGTGTATTAAAATGTTTTTTTAAGGAAGTTTCGGAAATGAAAAATAAGGTTTTTTGCAACTTTTATCTTCCTGGGCAAGATTTTCCTGGAATAATGAAGAATATTGATGAAGTCAGTGGCATAATAAAGTTTTGTTAATGTGGACAGTAAGCTGTGTGGATATAGATAGTTTTGGTTTTCACAAAAAAATATTTTTTGAGCACATACCAAGAAGGGGTGGGAATATAATGGTGAACAGAAGGGACATGATGCTGAGAGTCCACTAGAGGAGATAGAGAAGTACAGAGTCAATTATGAAAAAACTTCAGTTACATACAACAACAAGGATGAATCCTACAAATAGAATGTTGAGTGAAAAAGAAAAGAAAGAACAAAACAATGCATACAGCATAGTTCCATTGCTATAAATGGAAAAAAAATAAGGTAACTAAACTGTATTCTTTAGGGACACATATGTAGGTATTAAAAATATAAAGGAATGAAGTGAAATTATCACTATAGAAATCAGAATAATGGTTACTTTAGAAAGGAAAGAGAAGATTGTGATCTGGAAAGATACATGGGTGGTTTGGGGGCATCAGTGATGTTGCCTTTGCTTTTGGTGTCAAATCCAAAACATCATTGCCAAGACTGATGTCAAAGAGCTTAGTTTCTATGTTTTCTTCTGGGAGTTTTATGGTTTCAGGTCTTACATTCAAGTCTTTAATCCATTTTGAGTTTATTTTTGTGCATGGTGTAAGATAGGGGTCCAGTTTCATTCTTTTGCATGTGGCTGTCCAGTTTTCCCAACGCCATTTATTGAAAAGACTATCCTTCCCTACTGTATCTTCTTGGTTCCTTTGTCATAAATTAATTGACCATATATGTGTGCATTTATTTCTGGGCTCTCTATTCTGTTCCATTGATTTATGTGTCTGTTTTATGCCGGTACCATACTGTTTCGATTACTATAGCTTTGTAATATAGTTTGAAATCAGGAAATGTGATACATCCAGTTCTGTTCTTTCTCAAGATTGCTTTGGCTATTTGGGATCTTTTGTGGTTCCATACAAATTTTAGGATTGTGTTTTCTATTTCTATGAAAAATGCCATTTGAATTTTGATAGGAGTGCATTGAATCTGTAGATTGCGTTTCTGTAGATTGCTTGGGGTAGTTTGGACATTTTGACAATATTAATTCTTCCAATCCATGAACACAGAATATCTTTCCATTTATTTGTGTCTTTATCAATTTCTTTTCACAAATTGGTAAGTTGTATTTTCGTTTACATATAGCTCAAAATATTTTTAAATTTCTCTTGAGATTTCTTCTTTGACTTATATGTTCTTTAGAAGTATGTTGTTTAATATCCACATATTTTGGGATTTTCTAGCTATCTTTCTGTTATCAATTTCTAGTTTAATTCCATTGTGAAATGAGAGCAAACATTGTATGATTTCTATTCTTTTAAATTTGTTAAAGTGTGTTTTATGGCCCAGAATGTAGTCTGTCCTGGTGAGTGCTTCATGTGAACTTGAGGAGAATGTGTATTTTGGCTTTGTTGAGTGAAGTAGTCTATAGATGTTAATTATATGCAGTTGATTGATGGTGTTATTCAGTTCAACCATGTCCTTACTGATTTTCTGCCTGCTGGATCTGTCCACTCTGAGAGAGGGATGTTGAAGTCTCCAACTATGACAGTGGGTTAATCTATTTCTCCTTGCAGTTCTATTAGGTGTTGCCTCATGTAGTTTGATGCTCTGTTAGGTACATACACATTAAAGATTGTTATGTCTTCTTGGAGAATTGTCTCCTTATCATTATGTAATTTCCTTCTTTATCCCTGATAATGTTCCTTGCTCTGAAGTCTGCTCTGCCTGAAATTAGTATAGCTACTCCTACTTTCTTTTGATTAGTGTCAGCATGGGATATTTTTCTCCATCCATTTACTTTTAATCTGTTCGTGTCTTTATATTTAAGTGGGTTTCTTGTAGACAACATACAGTGAGTCTTTTTTTTTGATCCACTCTCACAAGCCCTGTCTTTTCTTTGGTATATTTAGATTATTGACATTCAAAGTGATAATTTATATAGGTGGATTATTATTTATCATATTTGTTACTGTTTTCTATTTGTTGACCTTGTTGTCTATTTCTACTTTTTTCTTCCATTCTTTTTCTGCCTCTCATGGTTTTAATGGAGAATTTTATATGATTCATTAATTCTTTTTTTTAGCATATCAGTTATACTTCCTTTTTGAATATTTTTATTGGTTACCCTAGAGTTTGTAATATATAATTACAACTAATTCAAGTCTGTTTTCAGGTAATACTATACTACTTCACAGGTAGTGTTGATACCTTATAATAATAAAACCTAATTCCTCCTGTCCTTCATACCATGGCTGTAATTCATTTCACATATATAAGCATATATATAATGATATATACACAAGCATACATAATTAACTACATTGTTGCTATTATTATTTTGAGCAAACTGTTATTTGTTAGATCAATTAAGAATAAGAAAAATAAAATTTTTTATTTTATTTCCATTATTCCTTCTTCAATGCCTTTCCTTTCTTAATATAGATCTGAGTTTATGACCTATATTACTTTCCTTCTCTATAAAGAACTTTTTTTTTAACATTTCTTGCAAGGCAGGTCTACTGGCAACAAATTCCCTTAATATTGTTTGTCTGAAAAAGTCTTTTCTTCTTCACTTTTGATGGATAATTTTGCAGGGTATAGAATTCTGTGTTTGGTTTTTACTCTCAACACTAAGTATTTCACTCTACTCTCTTCTTGCTTGCATGGTCTCTGAGGTGAAGTCAGAAGATATAATTCTTATCTTTGTTTCTTTATAGGTAAGGTGTTTTTTTCCTGTTGCTTCTTTCAGGATTTTTTCTTTGATGTTCTGTAGTTTGAAAATGATATGTCTAAGTATAGGTGTTTTGGTCCTATATTCTGCTTGGTACTCTCAGAGCTTCCTGGATCTGTGGTTTGGTGTCTGATGTTAATTCTGGGGAAATTCTAAGTCAATATTGTTTCAAATATTTCTTCTATTCCTTTCTCTCTTTCTTTTCCTTGTAGTATTACTATTACATACATGCTACATCTTTTGTGGTTATCTCACATCCTTGGATATTCTCTTGCTGGTTTTTTTCAGTCTTTGTTCCCTTTGCTTTGCAGTTATGAAGGTTTCTACTGATATATCCTCTAGCTCAGAGATTCTTTCTTCAGCCATGTCCAGTCTAGAACACACCAATCAAAGGCATTCTTCATTTCTGTTACAATGTTTTTGATCCCTAGCAGTTATTTTTGCTTTTTCTTAGGATTTCCATCTCTCAGCTTACATTGCCCATCTGTTCTTGCATGGTGTCTACTTTATCCATTACAGCCTATAGCATGTTAATCATAATTGTTTTAAATTCCTGGTCTGATAGGTCCAACATCCCTGCCACGTCTGGTTCTGATTATTGCTCTGTCTCTTCAAACTGACTGTGTTTTTTGCTTTTTAGGCCTTGTAGTTTTTTCTTGATAGCTGAACATGACATACTAGGTAAAAGGACTGCTGCAAATAGGCCTTTAGTAATGTGATGGTGAAGTGTGGGGGGAGAGGAAACATTCTATAATTCTATGATTAAGTCTCAGTTTTTTAGAGCTTGTGCCTCTGGACTGTGCACTTCACAAGTGTTTCTGAGTTTTTTCTCCCCACTTAGGTGGCAAAGGATGGCTAGAGTAGTCTGGAGTTGAATATTTCCCTTCTCCCATGTGGAAGGCTAGCATTGACTGGAGTTGGGTATTTCCCTTCCCTGAGTCACTTGGGCTCTGATAATACCCCAGCAGTTTAGGCTCTGGTTAACTAGTTTCTCCTGAGGGCAGGCCTTGTTGAGGAGAACAGATCACTCTGGTGTATTTCTAAATGGTTACTTTTCCCCTCCCCCTGCTAGAAGCAGGAGGACACTTTTCTCCAATACTTACTGTGAGAACCTAGTGGAGCTTCTGGAGGTAAATCTCACAAAAGTGTGGGAGGCCCCTAATTAGTAGGTCTCCCTGAAGTTTTTAACTGTCAGAGTTGTGAATACTAAACTTCTGGTGATTTGTCAATTGTATTTTAGGATTTACTACCCTGTCACTGGTTCTTGCAGTGGTTTCCCCCTTGGCTGGTTTCCAGTCAGGCAGTTTCTGCTCATGAGTCTCTACTCCAGTAAGCTATGACTCCCTGTATTTGCCTGTCTGTCTCTTCAGTCTTGGGCACAACAGTTTGTCCTTGTCTCCCCTCTCTTAGGGATCCAACAAGAGCTGTTGATTTTTCAGTCTATTCATCTTTTTACTTATTGTTAGGATGGAGTAGTGACTTTCAAGCTCATTATACGAAGAATTTGAAACTGAAAGGTCTACAAACTCAGATCCCTTTTTAAAGATACACAGCTATAAGAATTTTTCAAGAAAATTTTTGGAACTCTATAAATTGATTGGGGTTCATTGTTATAAAGGTGTCTAATAAAGGGAGCCGGGGCTGGCCTGGTGGCGTAGCGGTTAAGTTCACCCACTGCAGTTTGGCGGCCTGGAGTTCACAGGTTCAGATCCTGGGGACGGACAGACGCACCATTTGTCAAGCCATGCTGTGGCGGCGTCCCATATAATGTAGAGGAAGATGGGCATGAATGTTAGCCCAGGGCAAACCTTCCTCAGCAAAAAGAGGAGAATTGGCAACGGATGTTAGCTCAGGGCTAATCTTCCTCACACACACAAAAAAAGGGAGCCAATGTAGCTTTGTAATATATTATTTTCCCACAACGTCTATGAACTTGGTCTTTTGTTTCTAGAATCAGAATAAAGCAAATTCTAAGCAATTTGGGCTGCAGTATCATTGGAAGGAATTGACCATCACCCATTTCCCTCTACCACATTTCTCCTGCTTAGTTGCCTTAAACATCACTCCTATTTCAATTTTAAGTGTTTTGTTTTTTTAAAGTAATGACTCTTCTGTCGAGCCTCTAATTAAGATGAAGCCTTTACTTCACGGCCATGTCAGAACCATTAGGACTATGTTTATTTTTTTTAATCGTCACATGACATCTCACTTTAATAGTACAATTACATGTAGCATGATTGCCGTATTATTAGAGAGGCCTTAGGTTATTACCAAGATAAGTGTGATCTACCTCTCTTTTTGGGTAACTTTTTATTTTGTTGTAACTTTAAATATACAGAAAAGTTTCAAGAATAGTATAAAGAACTCTTGTATACCTTTAATCCAGATTCGCCAATTGTTTAAACATTGCCTCATTTGCTTTATCATTCTCTCTCTTTACATGTGTATGTCGAGAATAAGTTGGATACATCATGCCCTTTACCCCTAAACACTGAATGGTATATTTCTTAGATAAGGCCATTCTCTTATATAACCATAATTCAGTTATCAAAATCAGAAAATTTAACTTGATACAATATTATTATTTAATCCATCTGTATTCAAATTTCATCCATTATCCAAATAAAATCCTATCTATTTTTTGATCAGGTTGAGGATCCAATCCAGGATCACACAGTGCATGTTTTGTCATATTGCTTAAGTCTTCAGTCTGATAGAGTTCCTACAATTTTGTTTTTCTTGATCTTGACACTTCTGAAGAGTACAGGCCAGTTATTCTGTAAATGTCCCCCAATTTGGGTTTGTCTGTTTCCTTATGATTAGATTTGAATTCTACATTTTGGCAGGAGTATCACAGACGTGATGGCCTCATCTATTTTTTGTGTGTTGAAGTGGAGAATTATTCTAATTTCTGTGGTCTGCTCCAACGGTGAAACATCTTACTTATCCAGATCTCAATTATCTAGTCAACTATTTTATCTGGAGTATATTCAATAACCAAAAAGAAAGTTTAAGAGAGTATTTGTGCCACCAAAATCAGTGTTATATCATCCATGTGTTTGATTTTTAGTGACTTTGATTGGATTGTGTCTGTAGCAGGATAGGAGGGGAGGGACATTGATGTTATTACACTGAAAGTACTGTGACACCCAAGTTTGTGCCAGTAGAAGAATTTCCCTGCCAAAGGGTTTAGACTATTAACCTCTGCGTATTGGCAGTGTCTTGGATTAAGGCCGAAACAAGCTGTCCCACGTAAAAATGTGAATTTTAATGGTCATTTTACAGAGTAGGTTCCAGGAGGTGAAATACCCCACAAAAGTCAACATTTAAAGATGTGTTTATTGAAGTCACTTTAAACATTAGTGGGAACTAAGAATACTCTTCAAATAGTTTCAGGTTATAAGAATCCCCGTACACAGACAACATAGTCACAAGAACATCAGCAAAATCTAGAAAAAAAAGATCCAGCCTAACCCAGGGCCTCTTCCTTTAGCCATGGGAGTAAGTGCTCCATCCCAAAATGAAGCTGAGGGTCGATACCAGAACTCTGGCGAGGGCTCTTCATAGTTTATTGGTGTATTTTTGTGCATGTTAGCTATATAGAAAAGAGTATATGGTTCTTTTTAGAGAATGTGATTTTAGTCATCTCTCAATGAATATTTTTGTTGCCATAGTGTCTGGAGTTAAAGAATTCTTCGAGAGCCATCTAATTGGGGTCAACTCTACTTAACCATTGCCATCAAGAGCCTGGATGGCTAGAGTAGGCTGAAGCAGGAAAGCAGTGCCTCTTAGCGTTGACAGATTTAACAAATAAAAATACAGAACATCCAGTTAAATTTGAGTTCAGCTAAATAACAAATCCTTTTTGAGTATATGTCCCAAATATTGCACACTGAATTTCATCTGTCAACCCTACTCTTAAAAAACCCTATTTTTTCTGGTTGCTGGGCTATATGTTAGAAGACCTCTGAACTGCTTGTGTATTACCCCTAGCAGATCCTCTCTGTAGCCCTTACTTAGTACGTTATTGTCCTAATGGATCATCGATTTCCCAGTTGGTGGAATATTAGAAGTAACACTTTGCAAGAGGGAGGGGACTGTCCGAGGTAGCCCTGTAACATGAACAAAGTGATTGCTTGGCAGCAAGGGAACAGATAGAGCAGCTTTAAAAAACAGACATAAGGATTAAAACAACACAGGAGGACATGGCCCCCACAGAATGAGAGGACCAAGGAGATTTATCTTCCCAAAGGCATTGCCTTATTAAAGCCTCATACTGTCACTGGTGTTGGATATGAAGATCCTGGGACATCAAAAAGAGTTCAAATTATGTTTAGAATCTAGTTTAATAGTTCTCCGAGATCCTTCTTGGAAGTATTAATAGAACAAGTTATAACTAAATAAACACTATTTGAGAAAGCAAAGCAATATGTGATATATCTGACAACGATCTTAAAACCAGTTAAAATTTAAAATAACAATGTTTGGATGTTTAATAAAAAGGAAAACCTTCAATATATGGAAAATACAGCTTTGTAGAACAAATTATTTCCTGAGACTTCCAAACTGTAGACGTTTTCCTGTTATTACTTTTATTACTGGTATGTTTCAGGTGAGTGTGTTAACTTGGTTGGAATTATATGAATAATTTCCTTAATGTCTTATTTTCCTTGGCATGTGGGGACCCAGTTCTCTCCAAACGATTAGGCTTTGACGTTATAATTTCAAGTGACTCAAGTCATACCTGTTGCCTCAAGTAAGAGTTTAGCACATTTTTAGAAACTTTGGAACTCAAAAATACTGTCTAAGTCATTTTGTTGGGAGGAAGGAGTGAGTGAGTGTGGGCTGTTTTAATTTCCAAAAGAATATTTCTTTTACAAAGAGATTCGCTCCCAGGAGTCCTTTTAAAGCTGAGCAACTTTCCTAAACTAAAATACCATTTAATTAATACCTATGTTCTATACATTTTTATGCCTCCATTTTGCAAAGAAAGATAAATATGTCACAAAACTGGGCTGTGCAGATGGACAGAATTCTTTTAAAGTAGGTCCTTAAAAAGTGGAATATGGATATAGACACAGAGTGAGACAGTTAAGTGTCAAAAGAAATCTGTCGGCTTTTTAGCAGTTGAATAATTCAGAAGACGTGCATTAAGCCAACTTCTTAATTTCCCCTTTCCCCCTTTCTAATTCTTTCCTTTTCATCCTGTGATCTTTCTTCTCTCTCCCTCAAAGCTATTTGTCGCAGAGATGCCCTGGAAAGCAGGTGGTCTTCCTTACATGACAGCATCTGCTGCTCAGAATGAGAAGCTAAAGATCTAAAGGCAGAGGAAATGAAACCCGCAGTCCTATAAATGCCTTTTTAAAAATAGTCTTGTTTTTGGTTATTTTTTGTTGAATCAACTGGAACACTTTTACTGTTCACGATAAAACAAGTTGTCTAAAGGCAATGATCCTCCTCCCTTTATATTTCTGATACTGGGGTTTGTTTCTTTCCAACCATTTTCTGGATCAGGTTTCTTCCCTCAGATTTTACAAATGGTGTGGGTGGCTGCAAACCCTCTGAAGGTTTTTCTTAAGCCATTTGTTAATAATATCCTCCCAGCACTGACTCCAGCCTTTATAGTTGTGATTGTTAGCGAAGCTTCAAGGGCGTGGTGGTGTTTTTCTATTCTTCTAGCCCTAGGGGAGAAAAGAATTCCCAGGAGGACATTTGGCTGGCTTATTATCATCCAGAAACAAGAAATCAGAGAGGCTAAGCTGAAAGGCTGAACATTTTTTTAAATTTTCTAAACCTGAATGGATAGTGTGGTATAATAGAAAGAACAGGGGCTCAGGGCTCATAGGGACCTGAATTTAAATCCCAGCTCTGCCACTTACTAAATATGTTGACACTGATCACTCAAGATTTTGAGCCTTAAGTTCTTACCTGTGTATAATGTATATAAAATATAATGTGACCTATTTTATAGGTGGGAAAGATTTTTGAGCCTCAGTTTCTTATCTATAATGTAGGTATAATACCCATCTCACAAGGTTGCTGGAAGGATTAAACGAAAGAAAATTGCCTAAAAGTGCTTGTCATGTAGGGCCTTAAGAAACAATAGCTTCCTCTGAGGATCACCTTCCATTTTCCCTTCTTTCCACCCAGCCCACATAAATATCCATGTGCACATACATGGGACTAGCATCTTATTGTATCCTCTGCCTTTTACAGGGAAAAATATGGATGAGATGTGAACCTGCCCCAGCCTGTCACGCTGTTGAAGTAAACTTCGATTCACGAATAAGACCCTTTGTCTAATCTGGGAGACTGTGGAGTAGGGCCTGCCTCAGACCCCACTCTCAGCAGTCTATGCAGACAGAGGCAGCTCTGCTGACCTGGTTTGGCAGAAGGCGTTTCCTCTTTGAACCCCTGCCCAATCTTTCCTTTTCTGGTTTTCCCCGAAGCTATGAAACGTGATAGTAAGTTTCTAGCGTTCACTGTTTTAGGGCCATGAACCAAATGTTTTCGGTTTGTCTGATAATACAAATGGCCCTCACATGTCTCTAGCAGCTCATCAGTTGGATTCCGTTTTTGGAATAACAGAAATTGCCGGTAACGAGGTTATTTGCCAACATTTTGTTCTCTCTCCTCACTTCCTCCTGCCCGTTTCTCCTCTATGCTGGTATGCCTTCCCCGCCCCAGGCTGACTGGCAGGTATACGCATAGTCATCACAGACGAATTCTCACACTGAGCTCTTAGGGTGCGTTGAACAATTCCACAAAGCGCGTCATCTTGGAATTGTATATTGTGTGCCTTTGTTCTCTTTAGTCTCCTGGCTTTCCCTGATTTCTGCCTCTGGTTTCAGTGCCAGGTGCTGAGATGTCAGTTGGCCAAAACAGATACACTCCACCTAAAGACCTAATGCAGAGTAATGCCCTGCGCAGGAAAGAATAGTTACCAAATTAATCAACTACGCTTCTGTTTCCATTTCCAATGGGGAATGCGAGTGGGAGAATAAAGCAGCTGATTTCAAAGGGGTATAAATAAGCGCTACAATAAAAGCAAGCTCGACAGGCTACGTGATTAAATAACAACTTAATCTTATTTTTTTTTCTTTTGGCTAACTTTTTTACCTCTAACAACTTTAAAAAAACTTTATTGGAATATGATTTACATACCATAAGTAAGTGTACAATGCAGTGATTTTTAATAAATGTATAAAGTTGTGCAGCCATCAGCAGAATCTGATGTTAGAAATTTTCCATCACCCCTGAAATTTTCCACAAGCCTATTCGCAGTCAATCCTCACTCACAGACCCCCAGCCCCAGCAATCATTGATTTACTTTCTGTATCTATAAATGTGCATTTTTGTACATTTCATATAAATGGAATCACACAGTATGTATCCTGTGGATCTGGCTTCTTTCACTTACTATGATGTTTTTGAGGTTCATCCACGTTTTAGCATGTATCATCGTTTAATTCCTTTTGCTTGTTGAATAATATTCCATTGTATGGATATACCACATTTTATTTACCCATTCATCAGGTTGATAGATGCTTAAATTGTTTCTAGTTTTGGGCTATTATGGTAATGCTTCTATGAACATTTAGGCTCAAGTCTTTGTGCCTATGTTTTCATTTCTCAGGTAGATTCTTAAGTGTGGAATTGCTGAGTCCTTTGATAAGTTTATGTAACTTTTTAAGAAACTGCCAAACTGTTTTGCAAAGTAGATGTGCATTTCTATCACCAATTTATGAGGATCCAGTTTCCAGTTTCTTCACATACTCACCAACACTCGGTATTGTCTGTCTTTAATTATAGCCATTTTAGTGGGTATGCAGCGGTAAATTATTGTGGTTTTAATTTCTCTAATGACTAATGATGTTGAACACTTTTCACTTTACTTGTTAGCCATTCATATGCCATTTTGCTCATTTTGTAATTGGAGTCTTATTGTTGAGTATTAACAGCTCTTTATATATTCTAGATACAAGTCCTTTATCAGATATATGATTTGCAAATATTTTCACCTACTTTGTAGCTTGTCATTTAATTTTCTTAACGGTTTCTTTTGAAACACAATGCTCTACCTTTGATGAAGTCCAATTTATCGATTTTTTGTCTTATGGCTTGTGCTTTTGGTATCATATCTAAGAGCTCTTTACCTAACCAAAGGTCATGAAGATTTTCTCCTGTGTTTTCTTCTAGAGGTTTTACACTTTAGCGGCTACATTGATATCTATGATCCATTTTGTGTTAATTTTTGTGTGTGGAGCTGGTACAACCATTTGTTGAAAGGAGTATCTTTTCTTTCATTGAGTTGTCTTGGCACCTTTGTTAAAATCAATTGACCATAAATGTCAGGGCCTATTTCTGGACTCAATTCTGTTCCACTGATCCACAGGGCAATACCACACTGTCTTGATACTGTAGCTTTACAGTAAGTAAACTTTGTTCTTTGTCAAAATTGTTTTGACTATTCTAGGTCCTTTCATTTCCATATAAATTTTAGTATCATCTTGTCAATTTCTACAAAAGATTCTTGAATCTTCTAATTAATTGGACATGGAATGTCTCTCCATTTATTGACATATTCTTTAATTATTTTCAGCAATGCTTTATAGTTTTTATTGCACAATTCCTGAAATTCTGTTGTTAAATTTATAGCTAAGTATCTTATTCTGTTTCATTCTTTGGGAATGGAATTATTTTCTTAAATTTACTTTTGAAATGTGTGTTGCTAGTTTGTAGAAATACAATTGAGTTTTGTACATTGTTCTTTTATCCTGTGACCTTGCTTAAAGTTGTTCTAGTAGTTTTGCATTGTGTGTGTGTGTGTGTGTGTGTGTGTGTTCCTTAAGAATTTCTACATATAGGATCATGTCACCTGCTGATAAAGAGTATACTTCCTCCTTTCCAATCTGGTTGCTTTCAATTTCTTTGGTACATAGCTTTCAGTCTTTGTCCATTACGTATGATGTTAGCTGAAGATTTTTCATAGATGCCCCTTATTAAGTTGAGGAAGTTCCCTTCTGTTCCTGGTTTGCTGGGAGATTTTAATCATAAATGGGTGTTGGATTTTGTCAAATACTTTTTCTGCATCAATTAGATGGCCACATGGGTTTTGTCCTTTATTATGCTATAATGATGTATTATATTAATAGATTTTTATATGTTAAACCAATCTTGCATTCTAAGGACAAACCTTACTTTGTCTTTGACCATAACCCTTTTTATATGTTGCTGAATTTGGTTTGCTAACATTTTAAGGATTTTTCTATCTATGGTCATGAGAAATATTGATCTATGTGAGGATTCTTGTGATATCCTTGTCTGGCTTTGGTAACAGGATAATGCTAGCCTCATAGAATGAGTTAGGAAGTGTTCCTTCTTCTAGAAGTTTTGAGAAGGATTAATGTTAATTAAATGTTTCATAGACTTCACAAGTAAAGCCCTCTGGTCCAGGACCCTTCTTTGTTGACTGGCTTCTGGTTACTGATTTAATCTCTCTACTTGCTATAAATATGTTCAGATTTTCTATTTCTTCATGAATCAATTTTGGTGATTTGTGTGTTTTCAAGAATTTGTCCATTTCACCTATGTTATCCAATTTATTGGCTTACAATTGTTAATAGTGTTCTCTTATAATTCTTTTCATTTCTGTAAGGTTGATAATAATGTTGCCACTTTTATTTCTGATTTCAGTAATTTACATCTGCTCTCTTTTTTCTCAGTCAGTCTAGCTAGAGGTTTACCAAATTTGTTGATCTTTTCAAGGAACCAAGTTTTGATTTTGTTGATTGTCCCTATTTTTCTACTCTATTTCATTTATCTCTGCACTAATCTTTATTATTTCCTTTCTTCTGCTAGGTTTAGGTTTAGTTTTCTCTTCTTTTTCTAGTTCTTTGAGGTGTAAAATTAGGTTACTGACTTGAAAGAGATCTTTCTTTTTATTGTAGGCATTTATAACTATAAGTTTACCTCTTAGCACTGCTTTTGCTGCATCCCATAAGTTTTGGTATGTTGTGTTTTCATTTTCATTCATCTCAAAGTATTTTCTAATTTCCCTTTGGATTTCTTTTTTGATCCACTGATTGTTTAATAGTGTGTTATTTAATTTCTACGTATTTGTGAATTTTTCAGGTTTCCTTACATTATTGATTTCTATTTTCATTCTGCTGTGGTTTGAAAAGATAATTCATATGATTTCAATCTTTTTAAATATTTGGAGACTTGTTTTGTGGCTTTATGGTCTATCCTGGAGAATATTCCATGTGCATGTTAGAAGAATGTATATTTTGCTGTTGTTGGGTGGAGTGTTCTATATATGTCTGTTAGGTCTAGTTGGTTCATAGTATTGTTCACCCTTGGGCCCATTCAAATAATCCAGCACAATCTCTCTGTCTCAGATTTCTTAACTTAATCACATCTGCCATCTCTCTTTTTCTTTTTAAGGGAACATACTTACAAATTCCAGGAATTAGGAAATGGGCATATTGAGAGGCCATTATTCAGCCTACCACAGTAACTATATAGTCTTGGCTTAAATACTTACCTATAGTCAGCACACTCACTGCCCCCGGGGTAGGACAGCATTTTCTTAGAATTAGGGAGAAGATTGTGTAACTACAATAGCATCAGGCAAAATATAACATCAAAGTAACATTTTGAAGGGTTCCAAAAGTATCAGAATGATTGATGTTATTCTATCAGAATAAAAGGAAGCTTCAACTTATGGGAGAATGGAAATTAGGCTGAAAAACTGTGTGTAATTAATTTGCTGAATTGAATGTATTTAATGTGACTTGGTAAGAGGTTTTACAGGGAGGAGTCATGTTTTCTTATGCTCTAAGGTAGGGAAAATCTGACTCACCTGCAATATTTCTGTGGTTTTTTTGAAGGGTATGGGTTTGTATCAGAAGTACACTTTGAGCCTCTAGATATGAGTTTTATGGTATAGTTTTCATTTCCAATAATAATAGTTATGGGTCTATTCCTGTGTATGTCACACGAAACATGCTTCATAGTGGGGAGATTTTATAAATTATGAGTTATGTTTTCCACTGGGGTCTTTGTAACTGAAATTTTTTTTAAATGTTGATTCATCTGTATTTATGTTACTCACGTTATGTCCAGCTTGAAAAGACCTTGATCTTACTTCTATTCAATTAAGTTTTACTGCTTTGTACTCTAAAGCCAAACCATAACTATAAACCCAGAAGAAAAGTTATGGCTGAAAGAGAGAACATCACAACATGTTAACTGCCCTCTTTCCATCATTTAGAAATCTCTAGTTGTGAGCCAGGAAGTTTCTGATCAGTAAATTTAATGTTAAATGTTGAACTCCTTTGTTAAGTTTTATAGATTTTGTTTCACAGGATGAGGACTTTTGAAGGATAATCATAAAATCCAGTGGAAAATAATACAGGAATAGTTTTGATAACCTACTGGAGTGCAGTCAGACGATATGGTTTCAGATCCTGGTTCTGATACTTGCAACCTATATAACCTTGGGGAAGTCAAATAATCGTTTTGAGCCTCAGTTTTCTCATCTGTACAATGAGGATAATAATATCTACCTCAGACAGTTTTGATAGTTATGAGAACATGCTTTGAAAACAATGTCATGCATTAAACAAATGAAATGGATTATCATTCCTCTCAAATGAAAAAAAAATTCCATCTCAAATAGTAATAACAGACTTGCACATGTGTGAATTGTCATAATCAAGAATGAATGTATTTTGTGAGGACAGGTGTTCCATCCGAGAGTCAAGATTATGGGGCTAATGGGACAAATGCAAACATTTTATCTCCATGTGAGAAAATGAGAGTTCCCTTCACTTTCTAGCCACAGTGCCAATTCTGACCAACCATCTCACAAGTCACTGGTATTTGGTTAGGAAAGACTGGAAAGATATGACAAATCTACCCCTACTATAGAAGAAAGAGGCTGAAGACACAAGCTCCTTTATTGATAGGTCATATGTGCGAAGTTCATGCCAGTAAGACAAAATATTTTGTCAGGTACACCAAAAGGGCAGGGATTGGGCCACTAATATTTACAAATAATTATTTAGTAATTTAAAAATCATAAAGACCATCACTTTCTCAAACTGAGTCTTTTTAAAATAATAGCATTCAAAATAGTATGAGTTAGGGGCACATTCACTGAGAATATGAACCTTTTGCCCCAATATTTGTGAATGTACGTGATGTATACACACACACTTGTGTGTTTTGTTCAATTAGGGGAGTAAAAAGTTACTTGGAATTTTTAAAAATTATGTCTTTGGGGGCCATCCTAGTGGCGTAATGGTTAGGTCACATGCTCTGCTTCAGTGGCCTGGGGTTCGTGGGTTTGGATCCTGGGCGCAGACTTACACATTGCTCATCAAGCCAGGCTGTGGTGGCATCCTCACATATAAAATAGAGGAAGATTGGCACATATGTTAGCTCAGCAAAAATCTTCCTCAAGCAAAAAGAGGAAGATTGGCAACAGATGTTTGCTCAGGTCCAATCTTGCTCACCAAAAAAAACAAAAAACAAAGAAAACCAAACCAAAACAAATAAACAAAAAAAATTATGTCCTTAATCTCCATGGTAGGTTTGAGATTAAATCAATTCTCTAGAGAGAGATAATTTCTTCCAACACCGACCAAGGACTAAGGGAAATGTCTCTCTCCAAATAATTTAAAATAATTTACAGAGAATGTAATGCTGTAGAGAAAGGTTTGGATTTTTTTTTTCATTTTATTTGAAAAAGGAGAAATATAGTTCCTTTGTTTATTAGAGTCATTCAAGTGCACGGAGATGCACATATCTAGATGCATATGCTAGAATGAATTCATATGGCCACATCTATCCATCCTTGGGTCTTGATGCCACCCTGTCAAGCTTCAAAGACCAAGAGGGGTTGAATTGCCTGAGGTCAGGTCGTGTGCCCTTCCTTTGGTTGCTAGCAGATTTAACAGTGGGAGGTGATTTCCATTTAGACATATTCCATAGGGAATTCTCCCAAATTAGGAAAACTTTTGGATACCAATAAGTCAAAAAAAAAAGCCCACTCCCTATTACATAATTAATTTGCTAAGAAAGGGGTGTAACCAGGATGACCAGACACTGTGAGACCTCCAAATGACTAATCCAAATATCTGTTGGTTCACTTATAGAACTGGGACTAGAACCTTGTGTGGCAGATAGTATTTTGCAGATAGCCACAACATCTCCCATCCCACATCCTTGTCAAACAATGTGACTTTGACACTCCTTTCATTGAGAGATGAGTGTTTTTCCTCCCCTCGAATCTGGGAGGTATGGTCATTTGTTTATTTGCTTATTTAATCATTTAACAAGCCAGTCAGCCATTCGTCCATTAATGCATGTATACAGTGCTTAGTTTGCCTTTTGTTTCGTGGAAAAATGGATACTATCATCAAATGCCAGGCTCTTTGCTAAATATGTCAGCTAATTTAAATCTCACAATTTCCTATGTGATAGGGTCTATTACCATTATAGGTATGACCTTGTGTCTTTGTGAAGATATCTGTCTTATAGAACACCTCTGGTTCTTATTAGAATTTGGATAGTAAATCTCAATTTCTAAACTTCTAAGTACTCCACACATCTGCTATCTCTACCATAGCATAGCAGTACAGTAGAGTGGTAAGAACATGGACTCTAGGTTCAAATCCTGGCTCTGCCCCTTAAAATGTGTGGCCATGTGCAAATCACTTAATCTTGCTGTGTCTCAGGTTTTTCGTCTGTAAATCATGGATAATAGTGATACCCCTACTGAACAATTGTTATGAAAACTACAGATATTAATATTTATAAGATGCTTAGAATAGTGCCTGCAAATATTTAAGCACTACACTAATGATTGCTAGGTAAAATGTTAACAATAAAATAAAATGTATTTTAACCCCTCCCATGTACCATATATTTTTTTCCTTCAGTTTTTACCTAAATTTTAATTTTGTGAATCAGGTAATGGAAATTTTGCAGAAGTAACATCTCCTTTTTTACGCTCCCATAAGAACACTTGATCTACAGATGTTTAAGTTCACTGTGAGATGAGAAAAGGCTTGACGCAGCCGGGAAATGTGTGGATGGGTGCAAAGGAGCTTAATGAGCACCTGAGCCTATCTGAATACTCATTTTTGTAACATTGTTGTTGTTAGTGCTGTGCAGTCAATTCGGACTCCTAGCAACCCTGTGTACAGCAGAGCAGAACCCTCTCCGGTCTTTTTGCACCATCCTCTCACCTTCCAGTGCTGTATCAGACGATGCTCTGCTGCTATTCACAGGGTTTTCATGGCCAATTTTTCAGAAGTGGGTGGCCAGGTCCTTCTTCCTAGTCTGTCTTAATTGGAAGCTCTGCTGAAACCTGTCTACCACGGGTGACCCTGCTGGTATTTGAAATGCCAGTGGCATAGATTTCAGCATCACAGCCATGTGCAGCCACCACAGTCTGACAACCAAAGGGTGGGTGGTGTGGTTCTCTGACCCAGAAACGAACCCCGGGATGCGGCGGTAAGAGTGCCGAATTTTAACCACTAGGCCACCAGGGCTGGCTATCTATAATATTCCTGGCCCTCAAATACCTCATTTCTTCCTTGACATATTCATAACTGATAGAATTATACTGTCTTTTAGCATAATACTTCAAATATGGTAAAGGTGAACAGAAATGACACTAATTCACAGAGGTAGTTAAAGAAAAACTACTTAGAAGAATACTTTCTGACTTGTTTTTTTGTTATTGGGGGCATTGTGACCAAATTAATTCAATTACTGGGGGAGAAGGAGGCATTATTCAGAGTTGCTGACTGTCCTATGGATTGTATCTGTTATGGGTATTTATTTACTCACGTAATCCAAAATTTCATTCGATTTCCTCACCGTGATAGAATTTCATGTCTTGTCTACTCATGGCCACATATTCTGTGCTGTGCAATTGGATATCTCACCGCAGTCACTCAGCTTATACTCGACCAGAAACTGGCTTTGCTCTCTGGAGACCTTCACCAAGCTCTGGCAGCCTAAGAACAGCAAAAGGCTCCAACTGTGAGGATTCCATTCAGGACAACGGATAAGAGTCTAGGAGAGGAAAGCACCAAACCCCTCATGCATATGCAGCACCAGATGGAGAGAAAGAATTTTTACAATAGAGAATTGGAAAGAGCCAATGTGTCTGTAGAAAACTCAGGTGGGAGAAAATAGACCGGAAATGGAGATCAGAGCAAGGAAATAAAGTGAAATGGTGAAGACCTTTGTGAAGAGAGTGAAAAGTAAAGCAAAGAAAAGCAGAAAAATACAAAAAGGCCCCAAAAGTTGCTCTCTCCTCAAAGCTCTTTGTATGACCCTCAGTTGTAACACTTTCACAATGTGTTGGAATTCCTTGGTTATATATCATTCTGTCACCTCTCTAGGGTGTGAGCAGAGGTAGAGCAGGGCAGTGGCCAACAGGCAGCTATTTCTAGGACAGAAGGATAGAGGGAGGGTGGTAGGAGGATTAATAGGGACTCACAGTAAGGAAGGAACAGCTAAAGGCAAGAGGAGGACCATGAAATTGAGCAGAAATTAACAAACACATCATCACCAGCTAGGATGATATAGGAGACAAGATGGCTATCAGGAATGTGAAAGCCTCTCTCACTCTGATTCACCATATCTCATTCAGTTTCAAACTTTCTATATCCAGTGAAACACAAATGCTGAGTTCCTGCTTTTAAAAAAGTGGAGGTAGTTAGGGAGGATGAATCCATGTGTTTTTGATTCATTTACACAAAAGTCATTGAAATTCAGCTCAGTATAGGGCGATTGAATGTCATATATGCCAATGCACAGCATAGTAATCGTTTTAAGCCATTTTTGACGCTCCGGGCAGTCTCGGAGAATAAACGATATGAAGCCCCAAAGGCCTAACAGTGCAGTCTGAAAGAGAAAGCCAAAAATATCTGAAAGAGAGTCTACATTTCCAAATTCAACAGTCTGCAGGAAAGAATCCAAGGATATTTTATGATGCCCAGGAGCCCAGGAAATGGCAGTCAAGGCATGACAGTTGGAAACTAGGTAGAGTCATCACCAGCAAATGTTACAACAAGGGAGAGGATAATAAAAGAAGCTAGAGCAAAATCCAAAAGGAGGAGAGAGTGAGGCTCTATCTGAAAGTAATTGAAGTAGATTGAAGCAAGAAAAAAAAAACATAAAAAATGGGAAAAGAGGAAGATCAAGGAGTTAGAAACAAATCCAATCTTCAAAGAATAAACTTTCACGATTACAGTGTTATAGAGTGCAATCATTCCTTTTTCAGCACGTTGTTCTATTTTATACACAGGTGCAGACACAACCAGTGCAGAGGTACACTTTCTATATCCTAAAGAAGAAGACAGAGAATGTCTTTGCTGTCTAGTAGCTTCTATTTTGGTTGAGGGAGAAAGGCCATAAACTAATAAAGGGGAAGAATCAAGGACGGGTTGGGATTCTCATTTGAGTAACTGCAAAGGTGATTGCTATGGACTTAATGTTTGTGTCCCTGCAGAATCCACATGTTGAAGGCCTAACCCCCAATGTGATGGTATTTGGAGGTAGACTCTTTGGGAGGTAAATATGTTTAGATGAAGTCAGAAGGGTGGGTCCCGCATGATGGGATTAGTGCCCTTATAAGCAGAGGAAGAGGCCAGAGCTCTCTATCTCTCCACCATAGGAAGACACAGTAGAAGGTGATGATCTGCAAGCCAGGAAAATGTTCTCACCAGAACCTGACCATGCCAGCACCCTGATCTTAGACTTCCAGCCTCCAGAACTGTGAGAAATAAATTTGTTAAGCCATCTAGTCTATGGTATTTTGCTTTGGTATCCCAAGCTGATTAAGACAGTGATGATTTACTGAGTAATTATTTACTAAGATAGGGAAGAGTGGACATGTTACATTTGAGTTGACTGAGAAACATCTATATAGAGATGTTAAAGAAGTGATTGGTAATATATGTTTGGGCGCCATCAACGTGTCAAATCAATGATACCGAAACCATGAGAGTAGTTGAAAACTTCAAATAATAATAGCTAATATATGTTGAATGCTTCACTGTGCCAGGAACTATTTTAAGCACTTGATATGGATTATCTCATTAATCCTTACAATAGCCCTGTGAGCTAGGAACAATTGCTATCCAGAGTTTACATATGAGAAAACAGGGGATTAAAGGATTCTTCTCACTGAAATTGAATCATCCCAGAGAAAAGACCACAGACAGTGACATTAGGGGTCCCCTACTGAATGATGAAAGCCCTGCCTCCCATACTCGGAACTTAAAATGAGCTCTCTAGTGTTTCACACCTAAATATTAACAGATAGCCAAAGATCACTATGCATTCCGGAAAGCCTCCAAAATGAAATAGAGAGGCCAAGACAAGTAAACGGGGGGAAAATGCTACAAAAAAAAAAAAAAAAAAGAAAGAAAGAAACCCACAGAAATAGAGATAAAGAATACCTTTGTCTTAATTTATGGCTCAATATATGATAACTTTTAGTAAAGGTTCAATGTGTGCTTCACTAAGATGGGTATATTGCAGTTGTTGGCAGTACTGTTCTATATATGTCCATTATGTCAAGTTTGTTAATCATGTTGTTCACATCTTCTCTATCCGTACTGACTTGTCTGTTCTGTCAATTACTCAGATGATTATTGTCTGTTTCCTCTTGTACTTCTGTCAATTTTTCTTTACATATTCTAAAAGTTTTATATTAAGTGTACAAAAAATTAGACCAATCTTTAATACTGACTAAAACCTTATCATTATGAAGTGTCCTTTTTTTATTTTTAACATTACTTTTTGTTTGACATTAATATTCTTGTGATTTTGGTTAGTATTTGCTAACCAAATATCTTTTTTCTATCCTTTTACATTTAAACTATCTCTATCCTGTTTTCTATGTGTCATTTGTAAACAGCATATTGTTGAGTTTTATGTCCTTAGCCAGTTTGATAATCTTTATCTTTTAGATGGTGCATTTAGTCCATTTATATTTAATATAATTAGTGATATATTTGGGCTTAAATCTACTATTCACTATGTGCTTTCTAATATTTCTTCTTTTACATACTCATTTTTTCCTTTTCTTCCCTTATTTTGATTATTTAAAAATATCTTCCAATTTTCCTTTGTTATTTTGAAAGTCATATACCCTTTTATTATTCTTTAGTTCAAGTTGTTCTTATCCTCTTTTCAATCACTGTATCATTACAATAAACAGCAGAATACAAAGCAAATGAATAGGTTACAGCTTTGTATCAGTTACATCCAAAACTGTACGTTGTCAGTGAAAATTTTGTCAGACCCATCTATATAAAACTGGGCTCCAATATTTACTTGTATTATCCTGGAAGATGTATTCACTTCCTTGAGTTTCTTCACTTGCGCAATGAAGTTTATATACCATTATAACCTTAAACTCTGTAATAAACTTACATGGTCGATGTGAAGATAAAGTAAGATAATGTTTGAAAAGCATGGAACACTGATCCTAACACATGGTAAGTGTTAGGTTTCTATTCTCCTCTTTCTTTTTCTAAGCTACATCTTGACCAGATTAAAAGACCACACCCTGCATTCTTAGAATCAAATAGACTTGGAAAGTTAAATCAGCTTGTACATGGCTGGCCCTAGTTATTTTACATTGATTCAATTAGATTCAAATTCAGAGACGGACAATTCTGATGTTGGAACCAAGTTATGTGTGTATGTGGGTATGTGCTCATGTCAGTTCTTGGCCTGTTGATAACAAGTATGTTCCAGGCCCCTTCCTGCTCTGCTCAGTTCTGCAGAGTGACTGATACCTGAAAGCTGTATTTCCTAGTGTCCCCTGTCGGCTAGGTTTGACCAATGGGAGACACCAGTGAGACTGTGGGCAGAAGGAAGGAAGAGGCCACGGTGTTTTTCTCTTCTCTCTTTGCATCTGGGGCATCTTCCTCAGTGGCTGTGTCTATTCCATTGCTCTGATTTCCTCTGAATACATGCAGTGCATTTCTAGCTTCCACTCTGATTTCTGCCTCTGGGCTCTGGTAAACCTCCTTTAATCCCTCTAAATTAGGACAGCAGCAGCTTCCTGATATTGCTAGTCTATGGGTTGCTTCAATGTCCCCCATGTGATTTCTCAAGTATTCCATTACCTTTGTAGCCAGTCACCTGGATTAAATGCTCTCCTTGTATGAATACTTAGTGTGGCTTCAATTTTCCTGGTTAGACCATGATTGAAACCATATGAGTGATTGTGTGTGTGTGTGTGTGTGTGTGTGTGTGTGAGAGAGAGAGAGAGATTATATATATTTAGGAGTGAATTAAAGTAGTAGAATCACCCACTTTAGTGACTGTTGCTTCCTATGCACTGCCAAAAACTGGTAGCTACTAAACTATGAGCTGGCAAGATGCCCCAAGGAAAAAAAGTCCATTGGAATCACTGAATGACTTAATGTACTCACTCAGCAAAGTGTGATACTATGAATTATCTGGACATTTTCATATGTATTCAAACATATAGTTGTTGATTGATTGATGTGATCGTTCTGGAACAATAACCATTACAAAATAGAAAATAATCTCTTTCCTGCTTGGACTATTTCCTCATTCTCAGAAAGAAAATAGAGCTTGCTGCCCATATTAATATCTTTGTGTTGCTAGATAATCCCAGGGAAATCCTTGCCACATATACCAGCTCTTCAATGGTCCCTGTCCTCTAAATGGGACAGAAGATCCCAACAGTCACCCAGCACCTGGGATTGCCGATGAAATACCACGAAATAGTTAAAAATAGGACTAGGGGGAAAAAGTGCTGGACCTAAATTGTTCTGGGAAGTTTTTTTTTTTTTTGTGAGGAGATCAGCCCTGTGCTAACATCCGCCAATCCTCCTCTTTTTTTTGCTGAGGAAGACGGCCCTGGGCTAACATCCGTGCCCATCTTCCTCCACTTTATATGGGACACCGCCACAGCATGGCTTGCCAAGCAGTGCGTCGGTGCGCGCCCGGGATCCGAACCAGTGAACCCCGGGCCGCCGCAGCGGAGTCCCCGGGCCGCCGCAGCGGAGCGCGCGCACTTAACCGCTTGCGCCACTGGGCCGGCCCCTCTGGGAAGTTTTTTAAACCTTGGTTTTACTATTTATAAAAATCTTTCACATTAGAAATATTGAGATCCTTGTTTACAGAAAACTGTACTAAGAGGAATTATGTTAGAGAATTCCATTTTTTCCTTTTTGGGATAGCTCTATTAATTGGTATTTCCCCACCCAGCTGAAGCTGTACTCTTGTTTTATTTGTCTCAGTGCCTGTTTCAGATTTTCACTTCCCTGTTTTGAATGTTGACTTCTTTAATTACTTTGTTATTCATTTGCCAAGAAGAATATTTTTCCGTCTAGCCCTGTGTGTCTGTAAAACCTGAAGAAATCTCTCTAAATAATATCCCCTTTGACAGGTGATTGGCTTGTGCTGCCTTCTTTCAATCCAGGCAAATGCAGAAAAGCCTTCTCACCAATGTAGAAAGATCTTAATAATAGATTTGGTCACATATGTATGTTCTCCTGTGCTACAGGTACTTAAAAGGCAAATGAATATAACATTGCTTCCATGTTTGAATTGCCAACACAATTCAAAAAGGATAACCTAGGAATGCTGTAAAATGTTTCAAAGTCAACAAGTATGTACTGAGCATCTACTCTGTGCCAAGCACTGTGCTAGGTATTCCAAAGATATAACAACTAAACTCATAGCACTATGGGAGTTAGATTTAAACAAATTATTTAAAACACTTAGCCTTGCTCCTGGCATGTAGTAGTGCTCAATAAATGGTGGTTATTCTTGCTAATCTGGGGTCTTATATGAAGATCCTGGGTTTTCCCTGCTCTAAGGAATCAAGCCGGGATTAATGTATATGCCACATGATCCTACCTATGTTCTCTTCCCATATTATCCACTTTAACCTAACTCCTAACTACTAACCTATCTGCTTTATGTATATACTACTACTAACTATTATCTATCTACTAACTAACCTATCTACCTTAACCTTGGTTCCAGTTACTGCTTCGATCCCCATAATTATCTTAATAATAATAACAGCTAACATTTAACCTGATGTTTACTCTCACCAGATACTAAGCTAAGTGCTCTGTAAGTATTATCTCATTGACTTCTGTGAGACAGGTCCTACTGCCCTCCCTTTTTTGCTTATTAGAAATTTAATGAGATTAAGCAAACTGGCTGCACAGCTACAGAGTGGCAGAACCAGGAATTAAGTCCAGACAACTTGACTCCAGAGCTTGTGTTCTTAAATGCTAGGCCGTGTCGCCTGGGCCCTTGGGCCTTCACATCAGCCTCAGCTGTCATAATCCAGAACTTGGGCCGGTGCTGCTCTGGACTTCAGGCCTGAAAGACTCATGCTGAACACGGTGTCTTCCCAAGCTCTAGCGCTAAGAAGTAGACTTACATAATTAAGGAGAGGAAGAGTAGCTCCATAAGAAATAAAGGCTCCCTGGTGGTCTTCCTGGTTGTTTCATGTGGACACTGGAAAGAGGAATTTTAAAAAAAAGAGTCCTGGGTATGATGAGAAAGTAGACAGACAGGATAATACCCTGGAGATTTACTGTGAAGAAGACTGTTGTAAGGAGAGGGAATCTTGGCTTAAAAAATTGGAAAGCAATAAGTGAGATCAAATAGCAAACGAATTTTATCTCTGGGGATTGGAGGAAATGAGGAGAGGCCACCGCAAAGTAGCTTTCCTTTCTGTCAAGTAGGTAATAGGCTGCTTCTCAGCTTGCAAATCCTTTTTCTCTCTTTCTAAAGATTGTCGCGGTTCAATTGTGACTCTTTAGATGTCCTCTTTTTCCTTTTACTGCCCCCGTTGATTACCATGCAGTACTCGCTCAAGCTGCAACCAAGTAAAGCCTGAACAGCATCCTCAGCAGGAAAAATGATTCTACCCCTGAGGACATATGGCTTCAAGACAAAGATGGGCTCAATTTGCATTTCTGTTGACCACCAATTTTGAGGGCCCAGGAAAAAGCCCCTGGTGTTGCCTTTCTGGCTGAAGGTTTGGCTATGTCTGCCTAAGTGCTTCCTTACTCTGTGACTTAGTCACCAGATGCAGCAGAGAACTTGCTAGGTCAGCCCGTTCTTTCCCTCTTCTTCCCTCTCTTTTTCCAGAAGCAATTAGACAGTATGAGTATGGATGCTAACAAGCCTCCTTGTTGAGCTACTTACTAGCCACTCCACAGAGTGGGCGCTTGTCTTTACTCCTGCGTTTTGGGCCATTTGTCCTCAGTGTCCTGGCTCTAAAAACTTCTGTTAGCACCAGGAAAGGTGCCTTACAGATCTAACCAGTTGGAGGACATTACCCTTGCCAGAATTCTTAGGAAAGGAGAGTTGTCAGGGTGGGGAAAGACTTGATATGATAGCAGCTAGGCGCCTGTCCAGCCTGGGCGTGAGTAGACCTGTTCTTTGTTGCTTGCTAAGGCGCAAGCCCTTTGCACAAGCTGTTCGCTCCAAATGTGGGGAGCATGAGTCCAGAGCCAGCCTACCAGGTTCCATGCCCATTACTCTCTGTGACCTCAGGCAAGTTATTTAACCTCTTACACCTCGGTTTTCTCACTTGTATAATTAGGGATAATGATAATACTTCCATCCCAGTGTTGTTGTGAGAATGAAATGAGTAAGTAGATAAAGCAAGCAGAACAGTGTGTGGCATGTAGTGGTAGCATGTAAGCATCCCCTTTTTGCGTCTTACTTAACTATACTAATCCTCACCCTTCCTTCGAATCTCAGCTTAAGTGTCATTTCCTCAGGAAAACCTCCCCATCTTGATTTGCTTCATGTACTCAGAAAAATCTGTTCTTCCTTTGCCATCAGATGTTCATGAGTGTAATCACTTGGTGGATGTCTGTCTACTCCCCTGGGCTGTAAGCTTCCTTTTATCATTGCGTACCCAGTGCCTGGCACAGTGTCTAGCATGTGGTAGGTTCTTAGCAAACTTTTGCCAAATGCATGAGTGGATGACACACATATAGAAATGTGTAAAGAAACTAAATCAATGTTTTATCTATTTCAACAAAAATATTCTGAGCATTTGCTCTGTACCAGACATTGTGCTAGGTCAGACAGAGATGGAAAAGATGGTTCCCGATCTCAAGAAGCCCCAGTCAGGGGTCAAGAGCCAAGTACCAGATAAATCACAGCCTCTTGGGATGACGCCTGTATAAACCACGTGCTGGTCTAACGACAACCAGTATGAGTTCCTGGCATAACTTTTGCTTCACTAGATATTCTGGAAGCCTGATGAATTAGTAATAGATGTATGCTTGGTGGCATTAGAGCCTATACACAAACAAACAATATAAACAAATAAATACAAACAAATAAAACAGGATAATCTGAAGCATTCTAATTGTGTAGTAGAAAACAATGATTTGCATTTCTCTGAAGCTTGATAGCTTTGTAGTTCCGCACCAGTTTTCTTATATGATCTTCTGGGTCATTGCATAATTTTCATCTCCAATTTACTAGATGAGAGAAAATTTGTAACTTTCCCGAGAACCCAGCGAGGACCTAAGCCTGGAAGCTCAGATTCTTCCTCCTAGACCCTTTGGCCTCCTGTGACGCAGTAAAGGAATTGGAGATGGGGGCGCGTGGGGGTGAGATACCTTCACAGCCCTGATCACACACTGCCTCAAAGTGTTAAGTGAGCCCGAGCCTCGTCCTCACCCTCTGAGGGTCTGTGGCTGCTCAGGATCCTCTCGCACAAATCCTGCTCCTGCTACAGCAGAGATGGTAGGTTTCCCCTCTTGTGATTACAGCCCATTAGGTCTCAGAGGCCCTTTTGCTAAGGCATACGATATTGTCTTAGTCACTTCGGGCTGCTATAACAAATCACACCACAGACTGAGTGGCTTAAACAACAAACCTTTATTTCTCACAGTTCTGGAGGCTGGAAGTCCAAGATAAGAGTGCCAGCATGGTCGGGTTCTGGTGAGGACTCTCTCCCGGGCTGCAGACTGCTGACTTCTCATTGTACCCTCCCAGGGTGGAAAGAAAGCAAGCTAGCTCTCTGGCCCCTTCTTATGAGGGCACTCATCCCGTTTATGAGGGCTCCACCCTCATGACCTAATTACCTCCCAAAGACCTCACCTCCAAATACCATTGGGATTAGGTTGCAACATATGAATTTGGGGGGGGACACAAACATTTAGTCCATAACACATATAGTCCCCATTACTGAATCGGGGGGTGTTGGAAGGCCACATAAGCACACTCCTCACCAACGAGGCCTCAGACCTAGAAGGAAGTTTGAGTCATCTCATTCCTACCTAGAGGAGGGGGCATCTCCTCCCAGGACTCAGTCCCCAAGGGGTAGGCAATTTTGGTTTCCATCTTTCTTCAGGGACCTTAGTTCTAGGGATTGTAGAATTTAACTGTAGGCTCCAAAATTCCTCTGTAGTGTTTCTTCCAGAGGGCTCAAATGTCCTATGCCAATGGAATCCCTGATGCCTTCTCAAATATCCCAGAGCACGTCAGGGGGCAAACTTGGTTTAGATTCTCTTGGGTTAAGATATCCTTAAATGAGGCTCTTCTTTTCCTTGCACCAGTACCACAAATTTCCACCATCTCTTCCCTGTTTATTACATAAATATGCATAGAGCCTGCCCTCTAGCAAGTGCTGGACTAGTGGCAGATTGGAGATGCTCAGAATCGTGCCATCTTGACCCCACCAATTCCTGCCACAGTCTGCCCACCAGGGACTGCACACCCCTCCGTGCCACACTCCCAGGCCAGGAAGCATGAACAAATGCCCTGCCACAAGACGCCAGGCTCCCCACTATACGTGCCAGACTCCCCTCCTTTGTCTCATCATAGTGCTCGGAGCTGCTGTGGCCAAAGTGCAGAGTCTGGCACCTGAGGGGGAGTGGGGGGGCTCTCGGCAGCCAGCCTCCCTGTCAAGTGCTTCTGAGATTAGGAATGCCCATTGCCAACACTCCCTCTGGAAGAACTTGACGGATGGGCATCCTGCCAAGAGGCAGAGCTCAAAGCCCTTCTGTGCATGTGCCTCTCAGACCCCCAACTGGCTACTTAGCCATTTGGCCAGATACCAACTTTTCCAGCAGTGTTTTTGAGCCCCACCCATCTTTGGCTTGGCTGGATTGAGCCAACTCACTATCAAATACTATCAATTTTCCTTCATATGTATGAGGCTGACCCCAAAACCGCCTGTTGGGTTGGGTCCATGTCTTCCCTCTACCCTCACTGCCCCCTCTCTCTCCCCACCAATGATTTTGATGATACAAGGCTGGTTTTGTTCTTTTGAAACAAAGCCTCTGTTCTGGGTGGATGTTCCAAGTCAGAAAGCCTGGTTGTGTTTATCCCAGGCCATTGGCTGGGCATTCACATGCTTTTTGTATTGGGTAAGTGACAGTATTTGCAAAAACTGATTGCCACAGCAGGCGGAACAGAGACAAGACTAGCGAAAACATGTGTCGGTAACATATGCTGTAGCCTTTTCTTCTTTCTTGGAGGACTAACACTTCCTACAGGAAGAAGTAATTATTTTGCATGTGCATAGATTACCCTGGAATGAAAAGGAGAGGGAAGGGGCTGCTCCTTTATACATGAAAGAAGAAATACCTGTCTCTCTCTCTCACACACGTATACACCCAATACACGCACACACTCCTCATGCTCGTATGCATGCACACAGGTTAACCTGCTTTACTTTCAGACATTACTTCTTTTAAAAAAGTAGATGTCCTAAAAAATGCAGAGTCTATTATTAGCAGAGATGCCTTTTGTAGGAGAAAATAAAAGCATCACCTTGGGAGTTAAATAAGCCTGTGCTTAACTTCTCCCAGTCTCACGGGCTGTGTGACCCATAGAAGCTTTGTCCCTCAAAGCTTCATCTGCCACCGGGGGACAAAAGGCTTAACTCTCAGGTTCGTTGTGAGGATTACACTACAAAACGCCTGTGGAAAGCACCTCGAGAAGGCTCTCCTTTCCCTTCCCTGGGTCAGCTTGCCAGGAGAGACAACAAGTGTCAAAAGCCCTCAGGTTGGACTGTACTTGCATCTTCATGGACAAGTGGAAGCCATGGGGAACTCTGGGTAATTCCAGAGAGTTCTGGAACCACTTAGAACCTCAGAATTTACTTCATGTATTTTCATGCAGCCACAAAGAGCAAGTCTGCAAGTGGAACTAGGGGAAGCAGACCCTAACGGAACTTAGATTCATGTACTTGAAGCAATTTTTGCCTCGGTCATTTGGTGCAAGTTCAAAAGAGCTGGGTGACGCACATTGGGTTGGAGCCGGCAAGGCCCTCTGTGTCTCGCTGTAAGCCCAGAAGTCCTGGCAACAGCACGGCCAACTTTTGATTCATTATTCCATCTCAACCAACCCTTTTTCCCACCCTAAACCTGGAATCATTCTGCACTGTATGTATTAGCATAAGTTTCTCTGACTGCTTTTCACATTCCTCAGAGCAAAACATCTCTCAGACGTCTCACATATACCTGTTTTTGTTGTCTTTAGCACCAAGATTTCTCTAAAATAACAACCAAAAAAATTATTCTGTCTCTCTTGACTGAGATCACGAGATGGTAAATGCTGAATCAATCTTGACTGAATGAATGAGGATGCTTACATTATTAAGCACATATTTGTGCCAAGAACTGTGCCAAGCACACATTTAAATATTTCACAACAATCTTAGGAGACACTTTCAACCCTATTTTACAACTAAACGTTAGAAATGTTAGATCACTTGCCCAAGGTCACAAAGCTGGAAAATGGAGGACATAAGACTGGACCACAAGTCAGTGCATCTTCAGAGAACAATATTTAACTTTTACTCTAAACTAAGTGAATGAATGGATGAATATTAGAGCTGGAGAGAACTTTCTCAACATCCCCTATCTGGCATCCTTGATCCTTGCTATGTCTTCCTTACAATTTCAGCCCTGCCCCTTCCCTGATGTAGGAGAAACTTTTATCCTTGTTTCTGTGACTTGGTGCCTGCCACATTCTCTAGTTCTTACAGCGGGGTCCCCACTTTCTTCCCCTGTACCCAGTACCTCCATGTTGCCAACACTCCAAGTTGCCCCACCAGTGAGCCACCCCTAGGGAATGGGAGCATGCCTCCAAACCAAAACCCAGGAACCGAGGCCTTGCTGCCAATTTTTACAATGACAACCTACCTGCCTGTTTCACTTGCTGTGGTTGGGTTCCCTGTAGGAACACCTTTGTTATAGCAACTTCTGCCCCCTAGTGCCCCTCATTGTTCTTGCATTCTCTACATCCTTCGTTCTGCCCCTAGACTGGACTTCCTTTCCACACTTTCACCCAAACTTTCTCCTAGCTGCCCCACTCGAGTGGGCATGCCCAATTCCAGATTCCAGCTCCTGACCTGCCCCACACCCCTGCCATCAACCAGGTCAAGCCAGACTGTCTCTAGACATAGCAGAACCCCTCTAGCCCAGCCCTCATTTGGATCGAGGCCCAGGGAAGTTCAGAGCTTTTGTCAGGGCCACAGAGTGAGACACCCCAGAACTAGGACTCAGGGCTCCAGACTCTGGTTCAGCATCTTTCCATCACCCCATGCCGCCTCCTTTTCCCCCTCTGTCTATATTTTCCTCTTGCTTTCTTTTTCTCCCTCACCCACACCTTTTTAATTTAAGTTTTAACATCTGTTCTCTCTTAGTCCATTATTTCTGTGACATTTTATATTATGTCGAATTTCCATTTCCATTTAAGACCAATCCATTTTTCTTCTTAAAAAACACATTTTCAGTCTGCCTTTAAAATTTTTATATAACTTTTTTTTTTTTAATTCAGTTTGATTCTTTCCTTCTAGCACCTTTCTTGGCTTATCTTTCCTCCTCCTTAGCAGCAGAAATTATTCTCTGCCTCCTTGTAGTTTCGCTTCTTCTGTTATCTGGGCCGCTATAACATCGGGCCTGGAATCTAACAATCCATTTTTGCTTATTATTTGTGAAACTGGTATTGTTTTAGTGCAAATGAGAAAACTGGTGGTTTTAGTTTAATTTCTGATTTTATATTGGAGGAAAAGCCTTTTTTCTGGTACTTTCACTGATTTTGCTGGAGAAAGATCATAGAAGGGGAGAAGGCAGGAGAAAGGAAAGCACCCTGTGTGACAGGGTCCCACACTATTTCTAAAATGTGTATTGAATTTTGATTCATAAGGTCACCTGCAAAGAGCACTGTGTTGAGAGTCAGGCTTCCAAGCTCGGGTCTTCCGCTTCGGACACTGCAGAGTTCTATCCTTAGAAGTAACCAAGGAACAGTCAGCTCCATCCTAGGGTACTGGGCACAGAGACCCAGGTCGCCTGAGAGTAAACAATTATACATGAAAAGGGTAGTAGCTAATATTTTAGGAGCATTTCTACTGTACTAGGTATTGGGCCAAACACTTTACGTTGATTAGCCCATCCATCTCTCACAACTTCCTGGGGGCTGTCTTCTCATTATCTCCATCTAACAGATGAGGAAATTGCTGCTGAGAGGTTAAGTAACTTGCCCAAGCTTCCACAGCTGGTGAACGGCAGAGCTGGCATTCGAGCACAGGAGAGCTAGCACCTCCAAAGCCAGTGTGTCTGATACACGAATATTTTGGGGAGACTCAATTTTAAAACAGTTTGCCGTACTTTGGAATTAAGATGAGTCCAAGGGACTGAAACCCTGGAGGATCCAACCTTTACATCATCAGGCAGTGGAGAATGATCACATTTTCTCGATCTCTGCAAATTCTGATATTTTCAGACCTAGCCTTTTAAAGTGTAATATTGTCATCATAATCCTAAAAATAATTTTTTGAGACTGCATTGGTCGGGATTTCTAACCTCAGCACTACTGGCATTTTGGGCTGGATGATTCTTTGTCGTGAAGGCCTGGGCTGTTCATTGTGGGATGTTTAGCAGCATTCTTGGCCTCCACCCACTGGAGGCCAGGAACACACCTCATCCCTTGCCTCCTTCCCAGGGTCATGAAGTCGTGACAAGCAAAAATGTCTCCAGACACTGCCAAATATTCCCTGAGAGGCAAAATCACCCTCAGTTAAGAACCACGATGTTAGACATTGCCCAAATCATGTCACCTGACTTATAAACAGTCTGTATGGGATCAGTGTTTTACTCACCTTTGCCCCAGAGCTTAACCAAAATGTCCTTGCCACTTGGGAGATGGTGGCAGAGCTGTCTGAATCTATTTCTCTTGCTTTTCACAACTTCTTCCCCTCAGAGACAATCACTCAATTCTTAGCAACATTATCTTCTCCCCACATCCTTTCTCTTTTTCTTTTCTCTTTTCCAATGACCTTAATAAGAGTCATTTTATTTCTCCCCTTCTTTTCCTTTTTATTCTCCCTCTTCCCTCTTATATGAGCTAAAATGTAATCCTAGCCATTTCAGATAGTGATTAACCATTCTGGTAGCGATAATTCCCTTTCCAGGAAAAGGAAAGGCAGATGTTTTGATATGAAATTGGGTGAGATGAAACCTAGTATCATCACCCCTTAAACCTTTCAAAAGTAGACAGATGTCCCTTTCAAAATCTTGGTGGAGATTTTCTTTTGCAGTTTCATTTTTCATTGCAAGTCTCTGCTTTTCCAGGAACTAGTGTATTCTTAGCAAACTTATATATCATAATTAAATTTTCAACAAGTCAAAATGAATTACATTGGTAATAATAGCTACTATTTATTCAGTACTTACTAGATGATGGGCACTCTAAGTGCTTTAGAAGTATTGTCTTATTTAATCATCGCTACTTAATTTAATAAACTTATTTAGAACTTACATCATTCCAAACATCAAGTTAAGAGTTTGCATACCTAAGTATTGGGGATGTTCTGAGAGCTTAAATGATTTTCCCAAGATCAGGAAAAGTCACAACAAGGACTCAAGTCTTAGTTGTCAATATTCCACTAAATTCATTGTTCCTATTTTTTCCTCAATTTCTAAAAATAAGATAGTATTGTTTTTTCTAATATCTTTTCTGTTTAGTTATATAGTATATTTTAACTGCATTCTAGTCAACTGGATTTTTTGGGAAAACCTGGGAAATGTCAGAAGTTATGATATTCCTGTAGAGGAAAGGCAGCATGAATTTCAAACGCCCATGTTTACCAATACAATTTTGTTATATAAGCTCCCTTAAAATGGAGATTTTTTTTTTTCCTATTGAGTGTTTACAGACAATTGTGGGGTCAATGCTAGTTTTATTTGAAACAGTATCTACTGGTTCTTGAATATTAAAGGGCTGGAGTGCTTAGGAATGAGCATAGTTTCCACAGTAGCTGAGTCGATTTGCAAAATATCTTGAAGAAGGAGGTGAAGGCTCATTCTTCCTTGAAGAAAGAGTTGCCAAAAAATCAATATAAGCATCTTTTATTTCCTCTGAGATGTAGTTCACAGATAGAATTTGTGTAGAGCAAATCTTATGCTTTTATATCAACTTCTGTTACAAAACCTGACGAATATTCCTGCAGTAAAGAAAAAACTTTAGACAGATTGAAACCATTTTGTAAGGAAGGAGCATGTCGATAACCAAACGTGGAGGACTGCCAGTGTAGAGCTGAAAGTGTTTCTGAGGCATTTTCAATTCTTTTTAGATCTTTGACAAAACCACTCCCATGTCTGCAAACTTTCTCTCTTTGGTCAACTTTATCCTCACTATTCCAGGCTAGTTTAGAAAAATATCTACAGTGCTAAGGTGTTCCCTAATTTTTCCAAGTTAATGCTCTTCGTCCTTGGCCTGGATATTTATAATTTACTATATCAAGGCTAGAATGGTGTACTTTGACAGCAGATGCTGTCAATACATACTAAAAATCATGTGTTTCTTCAGCAACTGTTCAGTTTTTCACAGGCTCTGAAAGGAGAATTCTTCCCATTGTTACAAATTATTTCTATCAAGCATCTACCTTGTCTACCAAAGAATAAAAGAGATTACAAACATTTCTTCTGGCTAGCATTTTCCAATTCATTTTCTCATTTATTTCTCTTAGCAGCCCTCCAAGTTCTGTATTATACCCATTTCACAGATGAAGGAACTGAGCCTAAGAATGATTAAATGGCATGACCAGCAATCAAGCGGAGAAACTTGACTTCGGACCCAGGTCTGTCTGAGTCAGATGCTCTTATTCTTTTCACTATTATGCTGCTCGAGGTCTTTTTGAAAACACTAAGTAGGGTTTTTAACCTGCAGAACCATGGGGTCTGCACAAACACATCAAAATTCCCTTAAGTGCTTGTTTAAAATGCAGATTTCCAACCCGGAAAATCCAAGTCTGTGCGTGTGAAGTTTGGGAATCTGCGTTTTAATATGGATCCCCAAATAATCCTCATTTACACTCAAGTTTGAGAATCATTAGATTGGGGTTCATGAAGGACTTCAGGGGTCTATGAACTCTGAAACTGCATTCAACCTTTTATGCAAGTGTTGTGTGTACATTATTCAGAGAATATGTTGCGTTGGATTCTTGAAGAGGTTCTTGACCCCAAAACGGCAAAGATCACCAGCTATTAAAGAAAGAAATTGGAATTGTGTCTTGTCGTCTTCTAGTTTTTGATCAGCTCCCGGGAATGAGGAATGGTTAAGTCAGCTTGAAATAGAAGCTTCTTCACCCTGTGTGTGTTTCCCCACCCCCAGGATTATCCTTCCTCCACTTCTCCCCGCTCCTCCCTGCATAGGGTCCTTCCTGTTCCCTGGGAGAACCAGCTCCCACCACCACCTCATTCACAGCAGGAAACTCTCCCTACCAACAGAATTCCTTCCACTGTAAATGATGCAGAATTGTCTGTCCTCTTCTCTACATTAACTGCGCTGAGTTAGTTGACTCAGTGACCCAAGTTGTCTAACATTTTACTGTAAACAGGATACAATTTATGAGAAAGAACACAGTTACCGTATTTCTCTGTCATCTGCAGTCTGCAGAGAACAAGAAACAATGGTAACCTGACCCTTGGGCAAACTGCTAATGGCTACATAATTGACCCAGCAGATAATTATAAAACACAGTTCTGTATTAAAACACAAAAGAGGTAATTATTGCACTTTATAAACTAATTAATGAATACTAACCCAATTCAATAATTAATAATTCATTATTTAACCTCTAATTAAATGATCCTCCTTCCTTTCCCTGCAAACTTTGTTGGTGGCTTAATTGCTCTGGGCCAAATATACAAGAGCACTATCCTTCTGTGGTTTGAAATCTTTGTAACAGGGAGAATTAGGGAATTTAAACTGAAGTGCCTCCCATTTGAAAGAGACAAGAGCAGCTCCAGCCTCAACTCCCACCCAAAGCATTAATCAATTAAAACGGTCCAGGGTAACTCACACCAAAGAGCCAGACAAGATGGTTGGTCAATAGAGAGTGTCCGAGGTATAGATCAGGCCTTAGGAGCAAGGCAGGAGCCCATCAGACTGGACACACAGGCAGAGTGCCCCAGGGCAGTTGTGTGCTGGAAACACAGACACTGGCTCACAAGAGCCAATTGTGCAAATCTCCTCCCAACTCTGTGTTCTTTGACATCACACTAACAGCTTGAAATCCATCATCATGGGAGTATTTACACCACGGAAATTGGGGCACATTACAAATCAGGGCTTTTTCTTTCCTTTTCTTTTTTTTTTGTTTTTTACCTTCTTTGCAGCACATCTCTGCCCCTAGAGCAGCAGAGGTGACCTGTGGCTAAGTCCTGGGTTGTCTGTCTACAAGTGCCAAAATCCTAGTCAGCTTCAGGGCTGGCCTGCAGAGTGGAGTTCTGTCCCTGGGAACGTGGGAAGCAAACTGATGTTTACTCAGTCTGTGCTCCATGACCAGTCTTGTGGCGGCTCTTTGCAGAGCTCATCTCAAACCTCAAACAACTCTGTGACAGACATCGTTATTGTTCCCAGCAATCTTTTGTTTAAAAAGAAAAGTACAAACTTCCCTCACAATTATTCTCCACTAATTTAAATCATTTACAATCCATTTGTTAGTGGTTTACTCTTTAAATTTAATAGATTCTTAGCATTTCAATAAACAATAAGATTTTTTTCTACTTGTAAAGTGTGTGTGAATAAAATTTATGTCTTGAGTTCTTTTATGTTTATCGAAGGCAGAGTGGCATTCTCACAGCATATATGATGTTGTTGGAGGGGCCAAGGAATAATGGAGCAGTCTGACAAACATTTTCCTCACAGAAAGGGTTTCTTCTGGCGGGAAGTGCTGGTGAGGATGTGAGGGGGGAGTAGGTAGGGGGTTATTACTGGGTAAGTTCATCGCTTGGCCACACCGCATCACATTCTAAGACATAATACATTTGCTGCTTCCCCTTCTCTCTCCTCTCTCCTGGTTGTTCCTCTTAATAGTTACTAACGATTTCCTCATCTGTAAAACTGTGGTTATCATAATACTGACCTCATACCTACCTTCTAAGAATTAAATGAGTTAATATATACAAAGTCTTCACAACAGTGCCTGGCACATAGTGAGAGCTGTATAAGCGATGCCAACAGTGGCAGACAAAGAATCCAGCCTAAGAAAAGACGTGGAGCTGGAAAGGGTGGGGTCTGTGCAGGAGGTTGTGTAGAGTCTCCAGAGCCCACGGGAGCATAGCAAATGTGATGGGTGACCAGATGACTGGCTCATCCTGTGAGTGCAGTCAGTTGGTACCCTCTCTACTCATCATACGGCATTTGGAGTCTTCCTAAGTGAAGCACTTGCACTGTCACACGGCATCTCGGCATGTTCGTGTGAGAGGCGCTCAGGTCCCCCTCCCTCTGCTAAGCTCAGTTACTGCAGCAGCCTCTTCCTTGCCCCCTCTTCCCGGACCTCAGATATGACTTCCTCTTTAGTCCACTCCTTAGACAGTGATTTATCTAAAACACACATGTGACCACCCAACTCCTCTCCTGAAAACCCTTCAAAGCTCCCCATGACTTTCAGAATGAATTTCAAATGCGATAGAACAATTTAAAAGGCCTTTCACATCTGGCCTCTGCTCCACTATAAAGCCACTTCATGCCACGCCCCTTCCTCCACCACACTGCACCAGTGCTGTGTCTCAATCGTGCCCAGTATGCTTTATGCCTCTGCACAGGCTGCTCCCTATGTCCGAAAGGTGCTCTCCAGAGAACCCCCATTAAACGTTCTAGCATGGTGAACTTTCTACTCCTTCCAAGTTCACCTCCAACATCACCCACTCTGTGATGCCAATCCAAAAAACCTCAAGTTTAATGTAGATGCTATAGACTGAATGTTTGTGTCTTCCCAAAATTCATATGTTGAAACCTAACCCCCAATGTGATGGTGTTTGGAGGTGGAGCCTTTGGGAGTTGATTAGATCATGAGTGTGGAGCCCTTATGAATGGGATTGGTGCCCTTCTAAAAGAGAGCTCCCTCATCCCTTGTGCCACATGAGGACACAGCAAGAAGATGGCCATCTATGAACCAGGAAGTGGGCTCTCATCAAACATAAAATCTGTAGGCACCTTGATCTTAGACTTCCCAGCCTCTAGAACTGTGAGAAATAAATTTCTGTTGTTTATAAGCTACCTAGTCTATGGTATTTTCTTATAGCAGCCCAAATGGACTAAGACAGTGTGCCCATTTCCTATGCTCCCGGAACACCCTCTGTGTAAGTCTAACGCGGGGCATGTCACACTGTAACGTTTGTCAGACTGTTTGCTTGTTTCACCTCAGTCCCCCGCCACACACACACACACACAGACCCACACACAGACACACACACATGCACATGTCCCAGCAATTTTTGCTAGCATCAGAGTTAAAGGTTGTATTGCCTGGGTTCAAATTCTAGTTCTGCCGTGGAATCACATTCCCACATTTGTAGAAAGGAGCTCATGAGTGTAATCACTTCTAGGGTTGTTGTGAGGGTTAAATGCAATAATCTATGTAGGTTCTCAAAAACTGCCTGACGTTTCATAAGTGCTCTGTAAATTTGATATGATTATTCTCTCTTTTGAGCAGGAACCATTCAATGTTGTAGGATCAGCACTGTGGGTCAAGGATAGCACAGCTCAACAAAGACTGGGGTTAAGAGAGTGGACTCTAATGGAGGGGCAGTCAGACGGGCTTGGGCTTGCAATGCTGAGCTGTGGCATCTCTAAAAATTGTATAAGAGTTCTTACCTCTTATGGTTGTTATGAATAGCAAATGAAATAAAGCAATTCACTTTGCCCATGGAAATCGTAATGAAGGTTAGGTGTCATTATAAGTTGGAAATGAATGATGAGCATGCCAACATGGACACACAGCTCCCACTGCCACTTACTGCCTGGGATGTGGAAGGCTGTTGCCCCTTGACCAGGCAGTGACCCATGGGCTCTACTGTGACCATAATCATGTGTGCAGATCATGCTGGTGTGGTCCTTTTGCCTTCCAAAAAGCTTCGGTGACAAAGATCTGGCTCCTGCTACAGTTGTACCTCAGGCCCACACACTAAATCACAGCCAGTGATAAATTGCTGGCGAGTGGGAGGAAGAGTGATGGAGGGAGTGTGTAGTCTGGCTGAGTGGCTCACTCAAACTTTCAAGTAGCCTCCACAATAAATCCAGGACTGTCGCTTGGTGATTAGTCAGAGGAAACAGAAACTGCAGGACAAAGCCAGGAAATGACCTTAGAGACTAAACACGATGTATTTTATTTTAGGGCTTTTTCTCACTTAGAAGTGCTGCCAGGTTGTTTAAAGAGAACGAGTGTTATCAGGGAAGGATTTGGGGATCTGCCAGGCTTTTGACAACATGTGGTAAAAGATTTACAAAGCCCGGAATCAAAGGAGGAGGACGGACAGGAGGATGTGTACTCGAGAGATGCTGCAGGTGGGCCTGAGATTGACATAAACTTTTTATTGCCCTTTAGGGAGCTTTCTAGTAAGCCTGGTGGACTCTGGGAGGTGGAGACGGAAGTCTAAGCAGAATGGCACGTTTCTGTGAATGATGGCAGAGTGAGGGAAGGGTGGGAAGCCATTTGGGTCATTTGGGACCCAGGGGAGTTAATCGGGGAGGGGAGTGGAGGGGCGAGGGGCGAGCAGGCCAAATGAGACTTTGGGCACTGTCCTGCCCCCATTTTTAGAGAGATGGAAATCAAGATGATGTCTGAGTGAAAAATAAGCCTTAACAATTTAAAACTATTCACAGGAAATGGGGAGGAAGGAAGGTTAAAAGTATTGAGTCCCTCTTAGGCTGTTGAGTGCTGGCTGGACCATTAATGCTAACTCGTTACCATCCTTAACCTAACAGAGGAGACTGCTGAAGTGCAGACCAGAAATTTACCCTGGATGTTGCAAGTGGGAGAAATGCAGATTGTACCCAGGTCCACCCAACTCCAAAGCCTTCTATCACTTTGCCTGGGAAGGGACGGGCAGAAGTTTAATACCAGCTGGCAGGAATCCATTTTTCTCTGCTTCCTTAAGCAACTGCCCTGCTGTTGGTTGTTGCAATGATATAGAGGTCCCCAAAGTCTGGGCCCAAGGATCTCCCCATGATTTCCCTGCATCCCAGGGATGTTTCTGGCTTACTAAACCTGAGTGTATTCACATTCTCTCATCTGCAGACAATCGACTATAGGCTTCTACTTATTCTATCCCTGGATTGGCATAAAGCCCGTTTATTTTTAATGATGCCATTAACTGAAGCATGCAAAGGAGTAATTCTGAGACCATTTATTTTCTCTCTTAAAGAGAATCTGCAAATGGTCCCAAGGATTTTAAAAATGTAATAAAATAATAGCTAATAATAGCTCCAATTTATGGAGTGCTTACTATGTGCTAGGCACTATGAGAAGTGTTTTACGATCATTGTCTTATTTAATTGCAAACTGGTGGTAGGAAGGCAAATCTGGCCTGTAGGCTGGAACTCTGTTTTCTAAACGTAAATTTGAATGTCTTTAAATGGGGCCTGCGCTCTTCAGTTTTCTACAGTCTGCATCACTCCTAATTTTTAATGCCTTAACTCATTTATGTTATCACCGGGATCCGGTAGGCAGTCGTATTTGAGATCTCTGCTGTAAAACAGCCTGATGAAATAGATCACATATGGTCCCATTTTATTGCGGAGGCAAAGAAAGAATATGCAACTTGACCAATGCCACACAGTTGGCAAATGGTTTAGGACTGGAAAACAAACTCTTCTGACCAGAGAACGAGCTCTTAACCAATGCCTTATACTCCCTTGCTATCATGATGAGGTTTCCACAGGACGGTACAGTGTCTTGCTTTAGAGACAAGAAAAGTTGTCCTGAACAATTCTGTAATAGCAGTGACGCATCTTCTACTTCTTTCCTATCTCCCCTCTTCTCTGCTTACTGAGCAGCTGTTGGCATGTGGCTGTTGTTCCTCCCACGTCTGCCTCTCCTGTAGACATCATTTGCATTTTTCCATACTAGCCACAGACTATAACCTCACCTGATTAGAATTCCAGGACATTTGGTTTCTGGATAGGGAGATGCACGAGAAGAGACCACAGCAGAATCTTTGAAAGAACAGGAGCCAGTGTCATCCATCTTCAGCGCTCCATCTCATAGCACAGTTAACTGGTACATGATAGCTGATCAGTAAGTGTGGGCTATTATTATTACTATTGTCGTGGTTATTATTATTATTATTATTACTACTACCAAGGAGCTGGCTAACAGGTAATAATGTTCACCCAAATATGTAAAACCACCACCTGAAGGGTAACATTTATCTTTTATTTCATGATTGTATCTCTTCTGATTAACTTGTAAATTAAATAATTTTTCGTGTTGGCCAGTATTTCTGCTTTATATACTGAATATAGAATATTAGCTTCAACTTATTTATTCATTTATTCCCCGCTTATTTCAACAAATACATATCGGATGCCCAAGCCCTAGGAGCTGGGGCACAGGGTGATTAGAATTTCTGCATTTAAGGTTAATACATTCTAGAGCAGTGTTTTCAAACAGCAGGACACAGTTCATTAGTGAAACATAAAATTAATTTAGTGAGTCATGAAAAGCATTAAAGAAAATAAAACAGAATAGAATAGAATAGAAAATACCAAAGTGAACTTCGGGTAAGTATTATTTTATGAACATTTATTTCCATAATATCTATGAACATGTTGTGAATATCCTGAGCGGCATTGTAAAAAGCATTTCTTACAATAGGCTGAGATCCAAAAGCATTGAAAGCCACTGGTCTGGTGGTCTAGGGAAGAGGGTACAGGAGGACAGATGCTTGAACAAGAAGATGTCCAGACAGCTGAATTATAAGGGTTTCCTTTGCCCCTCAGGTGTTTCTCAGCAAGACAACAGATGTCCACAGATTGACAAACACTTGAAAACACTAGTCCAAAATTCTTTAGGTTCAGATGCTTTATACTTTGGGACTAGATCTCTTTTTGGCCTTAAAACCTTCTCCCTCCCCTTTTACACACACACACACACGCACGCACGCACACGCACACACACATTTTTTTATACTCTTTTTAAATTTGCAAACTCCAAGACTTTCCTTATCAGAGAATCCACTAATTCTAATCACATAATCACATTCCCAATGCCACAGATAGCTTAAATATTTACAGAGTTGGGTGGGAACCAATAAATGTGAAAAGGCTGTGAAGCTTGGCAGCGTTGTCAATAATTCAGTAGTAACCTACTTGCTGAAGGCCAAAGCCGGGAAAACCAATTACTGTGCCAAATGTGGGTTCCAATAAAGTTCACATTTCTATTCCAGTCTCATTGCTTGTGTGCATGTATGTGTTTGTGGTTGGAAGTTCATCAATTGTTTATTTTTTCTCAGCCCTTTATGAGTTCTCTTGCAAATTGCTTTCTAGGTCTGTGCTTAGAATTTTCTGCTGCACATTCTCAAGATTTTCAACCAAATCCAGACAGTGCAGTCCTGTTTTATTTAGATTTGTTTTCCTTTAAGAAGTCCTCCAACTAGGCTTTGAAGCAAATGCCCTAGGATGATAAATGGGAGAAACTCACACCTCTTGGAAGAGCTGTGATTCCACTCTGTCTGCCTGGAGCCTAAGCAAAGCAGCTCTAAATTGATTTACCGAGACAACTGGGAAAATGGGATAGCGTTTCCGTGGAGATGTGGCTAATTAAAGGCTGGAGCAACCAGCTCTATCTTCTTTGGCTCTTTCTTATGCCTGAGCACCATATTCCTTTACAGTATGGAAGTTCCCAGCTCTAGGATGTCCACAGTCATAACTCATTGGAAAATACATTCTCAAGTAGAGTGGAAGGTACTCCTTAAAGACATCACTTTTTGAACACATCAACCAGCCATTTGCCTTCCCCAGTTGAGGGACAGCGGAGGCGATTGTTTTCCTTCCCAGTTTGTTTTTGAGGAACAGCTGCTTCTCTGGGCATTTGGCTAATTCTTCTCTAATCCTGAACAAAATCACCAGGAGCCAAGAGCTGGGGAAATGACAGAGTAGGTACCTTACGGCTCAACAGATTGTGCCTTTTCCCCCACAGATGAACACTCTTTTTAAGCAAGATCAGAGAAAAGGTGCTTTAACATATCTTGGATTGGTGGTGGTAGGTGGGGGGCTTTCTGGAAGCAAATGAAATGAACCAAACCCATTGGTTTCCAGTCCAATGAAATCTGAGGTCACAAATGAGTGACAGCTATAAAGATTGTGCAATTTCCAAAAACAATCTTTGCCACCCAGGTAATTATTAACAGTAACCAAAGCTGCTAATTCTGTCCCTTTTCTCTATTGCCTCCTGTTCATCTCACTATGGAGTTCCCTTTCTGTTTCCATGGAAATACAGAATGGTTTACATGAAATATTCTTTACAAGCAAGCATGGGAAACCCATCCTTTGTGTATTGATCTAATTAACTATATTTTGTTGCACCACTTTGATATCAGGTCAAATGGATCATTTCAAACCTTTGGACCATGCATTTTATTTCCATGTCCTCACTCACATCTATTATGAAAATATATAGTGCGTGCAATTTAAGAATCAGTTGTTGTAGCTTTTATAATTGAGTGGGCTGATTTTTCAGACTACTCAGTATCTAAACCGGAGTAGATCCACAGTGTCATTTCATTTTCTTTTATGTTAGTAACTGAAATATTTATGGCCATTTAAATTTAAGTCAATAATCTTTTCTGTATTATTCCTGCTGTTGACTCCAGGTCTCCACCCTCTCCATGGTCATACTTGTCCCTGATCATCTCCTTGATTCAAACAAGTTAATTCAGGTGACCACGCCCAGAATAATGCCTGGTCCACAGTAGGTATTTCAGTACATGCTGTTCCCCCTTTCCGGTGTGTAATGTGATCGTCCTTATTAGCAAACAGATGGCTGTTCAAGGGAATATTCAAGGCTGAATAATAGCAATGGAACTGGCTGGTTTGTTTGTTTGGCGGACTTTTTGTTTTTAATGATAGTCAACTCACATTCCTTACCACTAAGTTCTTGGACTAAGGTCCCGGGCAAGAATTGGTAAGAGAGAAGCTGCAGAAACCTCTTATTTAGGAATATAACTTAGCCATCAGTATTCCTTTGTGTGTGAGAGTGAGCACGTGAATTAGTGACCACACTGCCATGGACCTCAATAGTAGGGATTCTGAGAGGGAGGAGGGTGCAGTCCTGGAGCTCCTGACCTCTGACCTCAGCCTGACTTGGCTTGAGTCCTGCCTCTGCCACTTACAAGCTGTGAAACCTCAGGCAAGTGGCCTAACGGTTCTGTGCGTCAGTTCTCTCATCTACAATCTGTGGCCAATAATGTAATTACCCTGAGGGTTTTTTTTTACAGATCAAATATATTAATATACACAAATTGCTTTAAAAATGTTTGTTGTATGGTAAGGATTGTGTACGTTTTTGATATTACTATCATTCAAAATTACCCTTATTTGGGGTAAATAGTGGAAGGAGATTTGATAGGTGATACAGACAAGGAAAGAGTGTGAGGAAATACAGAGATGTGCTTGATTTTACAGGGAGACAGGAAAGACATTTTTGAAAGACAGAAACAATAGTTGGAGAGCGTTTGGTGGTATTGACCAGAAAAGATACCTTAAATTAAGTAACACTAAAGAAGGGAAAGATGGATCAGGTTTAGGTGGTAGAAACAAAATAAATTAAATCAGGGAGTTTAGAGGAGACATTGGGAGGATCAAGCAGGAAGCAAATGTGACTGTTTTCATTCTGGAGATCACTAGCGTGAGCTGAGTTTGGATCCCAGTTGGAGTTCAGTCAATGGGGGCAGAGTCTGCTGAGACTCGGGAGCTGGGCAGGGAGTGTTCTGTCCCAGCTCCCGCTGGGCATAGCGAGAGGGGATGCTGGTGCAGTGGGGACCAGTGGCTCCTCACATTAATAATAATATAAAAAGGAATACTACACGTAAAATAAGTAAATGGCTATTAGGAGTAGCCCTGAAGAAGGAAAAAAAATCCGTGCAATCCACTAAATACTTTTGTTTAAGAGCAAATGGATTGCACACACACACACACACACACACACCCCTATCTACACTTCCCTTCCAATTTAACTCTTTAAAAAATGATAATTATTCAATTATTTGTGTAATAATGGTTACTTTTTTTAATGAGAAGATATTCATTTTTTAGTCTGCTACTCCTGTGTTTGGATATGTGTATACATATATATAACCTATATGAATACATATATTTGTATATTACCTCTCTACATATAGTGTGTGGTCTCAGAAGTATATGAGTGTACAGGATGGGTAAACTTCTGATCTCCAAGGCTACAAATAAAAAATAAAGACCAGTGGGAAAGAGGCACGCGGGAAGTACTCTTCTCATATATTCTTATTTAAATGATGTTGAATTTAATAGAGTCTTTGATATAAATGGTTTTATTTGACTTTGTTAAATTTTAAACATAAAAGTATAAGCAGCATAAGAGGAGGAGAAAGACCGCCTGCAATCTCCACCTAGAGACGATCACTTTAATGTTTTAGTGTGTAGATTATTCTTGTGCCAATTCCTCTACACACACATGCAAAAACACAAGCATACACACACTTGATTAACAGATAGGTAGGTAGGTAGGTAGGTAGATAGATAGATAGATAGATAGATAGATAGATAGATAGATAGATATAGATAGATAATAGATAGATAGTTTTATAAAATTGCAATCACCCCAAACCTGCTTTTTAATATTGTTTTTTTCACTTAAAAATATATCATAAAGATCTTTTCATGTCCCCAAATAGAAAAGTTCATTATAATTATTAATATATATATATAATATTATGAATGTTTGGATTGATTTTATTTTTATCGAGATCTTTGCCTTTTTAAATTAAAATCTGTGTTATCTCTTAATTAAAATAGTGTTTGTTTCCTTAAATATACAAGTAGTACATAAACGCACATTTCTTGTAAAAATTGCAGTGGAAGCCCTCTTTTATCTCCCCTCATACCAAATTATCCCCCTTCTTCCTCCCTCTGCAGTCTCACTCTCCTCCTCAGAGAGAATGCTGCTCACAGTTGGGAGTGTATCCTCTCATACCTTTTTCTGAACACTTATGTGTGTGCATGCCTGCATGTATAGTTGGAGGTTTTTATTACATTTGCTTTCAACAAATCAGTCACTGAATTTAAATATATCCTCTATGATTTAGAAACATTTAGTACTTAGAGAAAATATTTATACAGCTTTGGTTGAAGAGTAAAATAAATCATGCATAGTTCATAGTTTATTTATCTTGAATTATGCATAAGATTAGGTTAAATCTAGAAAATCAGTCACCTCAGATCCTTTTTGGTAGTGGACGGGTATGGGTGAATGTAGCATAAATTATAAGCAAAACATATTCAGGAAATCACTTAGGAATCAATGTAGAATACAGTTCATTTAACCTGATGAACTATTTCATAAGTTTTTCTCTTATACATCTACATTCATATCCTAAGTAGACGTCTTTCTAATCCAAGCCCTACAATTAGACGTTGTATGTATCAATCAATCAAGTATCTATTACATTTTCATGTTTTTCTACTTATAATGTCCTAGTGAAAGAATTCTGAGCTTTTTAATAAGACAAAAGAATCAAGCTAAAAATAACATTTTGGTCTCATAGAAATATGATATTACTAAGAAAAGGGATGGATTATATAGTTATGATAAACAAGGATCTACTTGATATCATTTTGTACACTCCTCTCATAGTTTAAAAAGCACTGGCTTAGATTTTCCAATCTGTGGTACAGATCTAAATTAGTACAATTGTGATGTACACGTTTAAAATTTGCTTATTACACTTGGGAACATTTTCAGGTGATGATAGAAAGAAATGTCTAAACAGCTAACGCTGTATTAGCATGGTCCCATACTGATCCCTTTCCTCTCAGAAGATTCATTTAAAATATAATCTGATGTAATGGGATTATAAAATAGAATCTTATGTAATGTAATAAAATACCGTCTTATGTAAATACAAGCTTATGTGGCGGGACTTTTCGTACTGCCTTGGAAACGGTGACTAGGGCCCGAAGCTGAGAACAGGAGGAATCAGGGACTTCACATTCAAACAACTGATGCTAGGTTCCCATCCAGGACTCCTATGAGATTAGCTTTGCTGTCACCATCCACCCAATTTTTATCCCATCCAAGTCCATATGAGAAGACTGGAAGTGGGTGGGGAATGAAAGAATCACTGGCGTTAGTTCTTAGGCTTTGGGGTGTTTTGTACTGGGTCAACCTGGCTACACTGGAACTACGTTTCCCAGAATTCCCTTTTCGGTATGGTCTGGACTAGTGTTGGCCACAAGGGAAATTCTCGTGAGAACTAGAAGGCAGAAGTGAAGCAGCAGCCGTCTTTACTCTCGCGAGGTCAGAGGCTGTTGTAGCTCAAGCATCTTGCTGGGAACGTGCTCGCTGATTTTATAGGCATAAGGCAGCAGCCTGACCCATAGCTCTTCTAATTCTCATCAGGTTTCCTCCTTCAGCTCAACTCCGGGGTCAGATGTGTGTTTAGCTCCATGGCAAGGGGCCCCAGCTTCTACAGGACTCCCCATCTTTGAAGTTGGAGACTTGGAGGCAGTGAGAGACTGACGCAGGTTCCAGTTTACCAGTGGGTTGCAGCTCATCTTTGTTCTCCCCCACTTTACATCCTTCTTTCCTTTCTGACTGCCTGACCTGCTGATGTAGCCAGCATCAGATGCAGAAGGTACAGCTGTATACAAACCATATAAACATAAAGAAGGGGCACTCAAAAGAATGACTTACAGATTGAGGATTCCCAGTGAAGGGAAGACCAGCATCTCCCCACCCCAACTGCATGTTCTTTTGAGCTGGGAACCTGAAGACCCTCCTTGCTGCTGCCAGTGGGGCAGAGCAGAGGGTGGAGAGGGAGTAAGTGGGAGAACTTTATGCATCCTCTGGAGTTTGGGGCATGAGTGAACAGGGAGTCTGGAATCTTCCTCTTTCCTAGAGGTCTCTGATGATAGCAGGCTGGCCCAACAGTTTAGTGTGCTTGAGAAGAAGATGGGAGCAAACTCCCACCCACCTTACCTTTGAAGGTGTATAAGAGGACTTTCCCCAGGACTCCAATGTAGGAGGCAGAAGTCATGGGGCTACCCAGGTGGCTACCAAGTGAAAGTTGCCCCATCTGGAGAGGGAGTTGGAGGTGTGGAACCATGTCTACAAAGGTAGATACAACTACCTTTCAGCAATGGGGGGGTGGAGTGAAGATAACCATCACCTCCTAAAACCGTGTGGAAACTATCCAGGTGCACAGGCCGTCAGTGGCAGACAGAACCAGGCCCAGCCAGAGCGAGGCCAAAGATGCCTCCCACTATAGACAGGCAGCCAGGGGCCCCTGCCCTCTCCCCTGTTCCCTTCCCAGATGGTCCAGAGACTCAGAAGTGGATGGGGCTGGGGAAGAGAAGGTGTCCCAGAGTCTGACCTAGGAGAGAGATGGGGAAGAGGAATTAAAGGAGAAGACCACTTGCCTTTACTCCTTCAAGTCTCCTGATATACAGATCAAGCCTTGGCTGCAGAGACAAGGAGAGAGATTTGTAATAGTTTTGGGATTAGACTTTCAAACTGGGCTGAACTAATTCTTTTTTAAGTAACTAAGTTTTACCAAAAAGTAATGGAATATGCCCAAAGGGACCTTTGACATAACAGTTGAGAACAGTGATTAGTGAAAAATAAAACCATTTCATGTTAGAATCCCCACTGAGTTCAGACTTTTCAACAAAGTGGATACTTTATAGACACATAAATGGATTTACATACACATATATTCACACACATGTATACACCCCTCATTTAAATGAAGATAACTGAGTTGGACAGCTTGAGAACCTAGATTAGGTTTAGCAAATATGTGGCACATGTGCTGCTCACCTCACCGCACCCCCATCCCTTGCCCAAGGCAGACATTGCTAATTGATCACTGCCCTTTTACACACTGAACCAGGACTCAGGCACAGAATCCTTTTCAACCCGACATTCCAGGCAGCCACTTCAAGAGATCATAGTTGGCATACAAGATGAAGTCTGTTTATCATCCCTGTTCAAGATTCTAGAACACAGATCCAGTGCAGGGAGTCTGATTTTAAGCAGTCATGAAAACTATGCCTTTTATTTGCTCAGAGCCTATTTATTCTTACTCTGGGCTTAATGCTAGTAAGCTTTATCAGCTGTCATCTGATTTATCGGTCCACAGCATGAAAGAGTAAGCTAATTAAGAGTTGAGATTTTACTGGAGTAAACAGCACTAACAGTAGGAAGCCAGGATACTGACAAAACAGAAGGTGACATCATAAAAATAATTTCCATTTACTAAGCATTTTTAACTTTGTTTCAGGCCCTTTATATATATTCTCTTTTATCCTCATGACAATGCCCTAGGGAAAGTATTCTAATTTATTCCCATCTTATAGATGAGAAAACCTTAGGATCACAAAACCTTAGTAGTGACTTACACAAGAATATGCAGTTGGGTGTCAATCCCAGGTCTTTAAATCTCCAAAGCACATACTGTTTTCTTGACACCACGCAGATCCCCCTACCCCAAAATTGCGGACAAGATTTCCAAGAGCACAGTAATCTGGTGTCATGTAATGTAGGAGCAGAGAGTCCCGTAGACCTCAATGAGACCTAAAGGCATGAATTTTAGGGTAGAATAATATATAATGTTTCTGATGATTACCCTGAGTCATTAAGAAAACATTAAATTAATACACCCTATAAATAAGGAAAGTAGGTAAATGTGGAATATATTTTTAATTTTTTAATTAAAATGCTTTAAAATGTTGAAGGATCTATTATGTGTATAAATTGTGTGACTCTGTATATAGTATATCAGGTAGTCCTTTATTAAGCTAGATAAATTTAAGTATCTGTAAGTGTATCAATGTGATATGACAGAATATACGTACAAATTTCCTAAGAGAAGCTATTGAAATGCCAGTTACCAGCTGACCCTATGCCTTCCATCCTCAACTTTCAGGTCATTTTCATATGATAAATAACCTTAAGATTTTTTTTTTAGAAGCAAGGAATGAGATCCTGGATTTCCTGATCATTTTTGACTATTCATGTTTTTCCCATCTCTACTCCATCTGGTTAAATCATTGGTCCTTGGTTTCATAGAGTAATTTCACATTCTGCAAACAACGTAAAATTATCTTCCTCCACCCCGACCCAATAGAACTTTTTTCTGGGAGAATCCTTCTTTGATATACTAAACAAATGCCCCCCCTTCCCAATCCTGTAGGACCTTTCCCTTTGGCTAAGGTAACATGCTAGTTAATAAAAGACTTGTTAATGAAAGAGGTTTTAGAATCTTAGAGACCTTAGTTCAGGTCTTTGCTCAACAACTTTGTGACCGTAAGCAAGATGCTTGACCTTATTGTTTATTTCCTCATTTGCAAAATAGGTACAGCATCAGTATCTATTCCTTGGGCTGCTGTGAAGATTAAATGAGCTAACACGTAAAACCCTTAACACAATATTAGGCACAGAGCAAGCCCTCAAAACACGTGTCTTTAATTATTATCATTATTTCCTAAACCCTTCTATTTTTAGGCTTCCAGGTGATTGAATGTCTTTGTCCCTAGGTTAAAGTTCTTGCCATAGGATAATTTCCTGGGCCCAACAACTTGTGCAAAAGAGATAAGGCCTTCCAGTCTGCCCAACTGTGTGATCAATTGTGGATGAAGGAAATGGTAACCACTTATCTTTGATGTGATCAGATGTATGCAGGTTAAAATTAAAGGGACTTTTTGAGGCACTCTTCTCTCTATGAATTTTATTGAGATGTTTTAATTCTCAACTTTGGATATAGCACAACTATTTCCATGACAACCGGTAACAAGAGGCATAGTTTGGGAAATTATTTCATTGTGATAACTAACAGACCGGAACACTAGAAAGAAATCTCTTATTTAATATCAGACCCTTCAAAGAAAGAGAAAAAAAATGTTTTCTTTCTTTCAAAAAAATGATATTGTTTTCAAGTTTGCCTCATTCAGAAATCTTCTCTTTGCACCAACTAGGTTCAATTATGTAATCCCAAAGGAAGAAAAGAAAACGCATCGTCTTCACAGCACATTGTTGGGCCTGCTTAATAAAAGCAGAGCCTGCTTTGTTATGTTATAATCCCTCATTTTTTTGGATTTAATGAGACAAGATGCTGTATTTTGAAATGAACATATATACAAAGCCAAGTCTATTTCCTTTGGGGATAAATCCCTTATAAAACTCCAGCTCAACAAATTTAAATATAATAATAGCTTTGACTAAATCGGTGTACGGTGAAATCCACTAATGGAGACCACCCCATAGTTCAATAAAACAAAACAAAACATGAGAGTCTTTTAGGCAGGTGGTCTCGTAACGCAAATTCATGATAGCTTATGTTTGGTTATTAACTGGAAGGATTCATGGTAAGGTGGAATTAGCACTGCTCTTTTTCCTTCTTAAAGAATGTCACTTCTCTTTCCTCCCTTTCCCCACCACAGATTCTCGGGTGCTCAGTGGTGTGCCCAGCTTTCCTGGAAAAGGCCAGCCGACCCAGTGGCCATAGGCCCAGCTGAGCATGGGTCAGCAAAGGTGTCCTCCTCTCTGATTTTAGGCTAATTGGAGGGAAATCTCCAAAGGTCTAAAGATTTGGGGAGCAAAAGCTATTGTGCAAATGGAGATTGGGTGAGCACAGTCCATGCTTTCTCACCACCCTTTGGCTGCTTGGTAGAGAGACCTGATTATAAGGAACCTGTGTCTATATCTGTTTTATACATATTCAGCATTAGACATATGAAAGAATATTAAGGCTGAGAAAATCTCTCTCAGAGAAAAGAAAAGAAAATCACCCCATAATCTTAGCTCTCCAGGCCAACTACTCCTTGCATATATGTATGTTTTCTTTCCAGATTTTTTAATGTACATAGACATCTAGACAGTCATAATCATTGAGGATATACAGTTTTTTATCATGCTCTTTTTCATTAATTATCCCATGTTAATACAGTCTTCATAATCATCATTTAAATGATGGTGCCATGGGTTGGCAAACTACTTCACGCTAGCCAAATCTGGCCCGTTGCTTGCATTTGTAAATAAAGTTTTATTGGAACATAGCCCCATCTATTCATTTTTGTATTGCCTATGGCTATAACAATGGCAGAATTGAGTAGTTGTGACAGAAAACCTATGGCCTACAAATCCCAGAGTATTTACTCCCTGGCCCTTTATATAAAAAGTTTACCAACCCCTGGCACACTTTCCATCAAGTTGAGCTCCGTGATTTATTTAACCAGGCCCCTGTTTCCGAACATTTAGGTTGCTTCTCATTTCTTCTTCTTGCTACCACCCTGCAGAATATCAGGGTCCATACATTTTTTCTCTTTTTAAAAGAGATCTCCTTAGCCTAAACTCCCTAACATAGGATTCTACCTCATGATGACCCCATACATCAAAAGGTATGAATATTTTGATAGCTTATAATTTCTAGATAAAACCTCATGAAGCAAAGCAGTTTGTCCTATAACAGTGCATTTCTCTGATAATGGGGTGCTTACCATATGGACACAGAGAATGGGCTGTGGCCTTACACTCTCTACCCACCTGTAGGGCTTAGACATCATTCTGCCTGTTGTCACAGGCATAGTTTTCTAACATGAGCATGTGTTACATGTTCAATTGTTTGGCTGGTTACCATATATCATCTGTAGTGACCATTCTCCATATATTTTGGGGAGAATCCTCTCGTATAGATTTGCCACATAAAATCCTCTTACCACAATATCCAATTCAACAAACATGAAATGAATACCAAAGAGGCAAGCAAGGACCAGTTCCATAATTTATGGGGCCTAGTGCAAAAGGAATATGGCAGGCCCCTTCTTCAAAAGTTATTAAGAATTTCAAGATGGCCACAACAGAACACTGAACCAAGCACAGCGCCCTTCTAAGTGCAGGGCCTTGTGTGAATGCATGCCCATGAAGCCAGCCCTACAGGTGGGTGGAGCGTGTGTGTGGTGGCCACAGCTAATAAGGACCCTGCTAAATAGAAGACAGTCAGCCTCTGTGGTCGAGCCCTCCCAGAACCATCAGATATGAGCAGTGGGCAGAGATGGTGGAAAAATCTTGAACAAGTATTTGGCCACTTTGCATCTGGAATAGGGAGGGCCAGGCACTTCTGTGGCCTCCTTGGTGGCAGTCACTCTGAGTGCACCAACCTGGAGTCCCCAGCACCTCCCTGCCCCTTCTGTGGTAAAGAACATGGGCTCTCAAGTCTGCCTGCCTGAGTTGAAGTCCTAATTGTGGCTTCCCATGAGACCCTGGAGAAGTCACCTTCGGTTTCCTCATCCGCAAAATGGATTTAATAAGAGTACTTGCTACATAGGGTTTGCTTTAATGGTAAGTGCAGAGAAGATCCTTCTGTTTTCATGCCTGATCATGCCCTGGGGTCATTTGTGGATTTTCCTATGATCTTTTCAAGGGGATACCAAACTGATAATTTTTACTGGGAAAAAATAAGTTGGTAGATTTCAGTAAGCCTTTTTGTCGAAGAAAATGCTCATTGTTTTTCTAACATGGAAGCAACGTGTGTTGCACAGAGATACCCTCTAACTGTTGGTGAGGCCGTGCTGGCTTGTCAGCCTATGTAGACACAGCGTTGGGGAGAGGCATAGGGTGGCGGTGTTATTGATATTACTATTACTCCTCTGGTGTCAAAGTCTTGTGGTGAAATGCAGAATGCCTGCCTCTGCACTAGAGAGCATGGTACCTAAGCAATCCGCCCAGGTTGGGTCAGCACTTACCCTGGGTCTACTGAACCAGGGCAGAGGGCTGCCTCTAGATGTTGAAAAGCACAAGGATTCAACTAACAAATAGATTTTGGAAATACTGAGTTAAACTCATATAAACACTAGTCCCATCTTTAATATGCTAATGTGTAAAGAGGCTGTGTCATATACTTTCCATGAGGTACATTTTTCTGGGAACATATCATGGAACCAATGTTCCAAGAAACACCATTTGGGAGATATTGCTCTACTAAATATTTTAGTGCTGGGTCAAATTAGGTGTTGCTTTATGAAACCTCATTTCTTTGGACTGGTCGCTCTTAGCCAAAGACCTCATGAACAGGACACATAACTAATAATGCCCACACCCATGTAACAATAGTCTTAAAGACTCAGCGGGAAAAACTCAGCAATCCATTTCGTGATGAGGCAAGCAGGTCTCAAAGTTGGCAGGTGACATGGAGGGGAGGTGACTTTCCACCAAAACCAGCCATTGCCATCTGAGTGTGGATTGAGGTGCCTTTATTCAGAGTTATACAGTGGGTCTATTTCTGATTTCCGTGTGATTTATTGAAAAAAAAGGCAGGGCCTTGACGTCCTGGGGACAGTTTCGCTCATTCTCAGCAGAGCAGGTTGGGGGAGAATGATTTAAGCAGCACGGGAGAATTAATTGGCTGCAGGGGCTCCTTCCTCTTCCCGCCTAACCCCCATCAAGGGTTCGTTCTGCAGGGCAGTTCCTCTCCCCGTGCAGGGCTGAGCTCAGGCTGCAGCTCCTGTGTGGCTGAGGCCTGACTCAGGGCTGCCAAGCACAGCTAGCAGAGGGGAAACAGGATTTGGGGTGGGTCAGCGGGTGCTCTCCCCATGTGAATATGCAGCTTCTCAGGAAAGTGGGTGCACACCCCCTGCCCACCCTCACCCCCATTCATTGCAAAGATCTAAGAGGACAGGACATCATGTTTACCAGGGACAAGGTGGACTCCGCCATCAGAAACAAGAGGCTGATACCTTGGCCTTCGGCTTGTTCCTTTGTGACCTGTGAGATACATCTACCATCCTTCCATTTGGTGATTTATTTTAAAAGTGAGGGTGGGGCCAGTATAGCCATGGATGGTCATCTCTGCTCTTGGATACCAAGGTAATATTTATCTTACTATCTATTGGGATCAGGTGATCCTTCAGAACTTAAAAAACAATAATTCCAACTTGTGCTCTCCACCTCTCTCCCCCACATCTTCTTACACAGAACTTTCCTGTCAACGGTGATTCTGTTTTTCCCATGAAACATTTCTCTGTGTACGGAAGAGAAAGGGTCTCACATTTTGCTATTAATTCTCTCTCTGGCTTGTATATTTCTTTTCTTTTTGTTTAAGCCAAAGCCGGTCTTCATCCATTAGTTTAAAAACAGAGTCTTCAAATTGTAAAACAGTGACATTAAAGAAACTCAAATACAAAAAGGTGGCCGAGCTGGAAGCCGTGGGAGAAGGGATCCGTGTCTCCTAAAGCCAGTTCACGATCTTCCTCTGAGCTCCTGTGGCAGGTATTGTGGGTTTCTATATGCGTGCTGTTTGATTTCCGATATTTCTATCTTGCTCTCCAATGAGACTGGATAAACTCTTTGAGGATGGAGATCCTGCCTGTTATATGTTGAGATCTAGTGCAGAAAGTGCTCTGTGAGCTCCAGTCCAGGACAGGTCTCCTCCCTATTACAACTATAGGGCACTCTAGTCCCAACCTGCCTGGGCCGAAGTCTGTCTCTGCTACTTACTAGCTCCATCCTAGCTATATATGGGCAAGTCAGCTAAGCCCTCTGTTCCTCAGTTTCCCTGTCAATAGAATGGGGAGTCATTGTGAGCAAAATCCATGTGATGTGCTTAGCACAGCTCGTGGCGTATAGTAGCACTTCATAAACTTTAGCTATCGTTAATGTAAGGTGGAATAATAACATTCACTCAATGCCAGCCACTTTCATGCACACTAGTTTACAAAAATCTTTTTAAGTAGGAATCATCACCCCCATTTTGTAGCTAGCAAAACAGCAAATCAGAGAAATGTAGTTTTCGTGTCCCAGGTCACAGAGTCAGTGATTAGCAAAGCTGGGATTCCAGCCCCAAAGACTACAGTATCTGTACATCTCCACATTGTCCCTAGTGTTCAGGCCATGAGGATCCTGAACTGGGGATGGGGACCTGATCCAGCTCTTCTGCCACCTGCAGAAATCACCACCAGTGATGAGAATAAGGAGAGAGAAAACAGACCCCTTCTAGATGTCATATTCCCAGCTGTGGGTGCTGACTGCTCTTCGCGCCTCCTGGGTCTCACTGATGAACATCCTCCACTATCTGGCTCGGGAAACTTTGGGGGGTGGACAGGAGGTCAGCCTGTAATTCCATAACTGCTTGCTCACTGACTGCTTAGGGAGAAGCCACGATGACAGCTGGGATCCTTTCCATGTTGAGTAATTGCCCCGTCATACAAATCTATTTAGACCACATCCTTCTGGTGCACAACCACCAGTTGATTTAAGATGCAAACCTTTTGTAGCTCATTGCCAGAAGGATGAAATATAGAGTTTACCCAGACTTTTCTTTGCTGAAGTATTTATTGTAAATCATTGGTTACTGTGAGTTGCTACCCATATATCAAGTAATTCCTACCCAGCTCTGGGTGCTGAAAGAATTCTCTGTGCTTTTCTAGAAAATGTACTATTTGTCCAAGTATATATTTATGTATACTTTTTAAAAATCCCAAGATCATATATTCATATGGAGAAACTCAGGCCCAAGGACACCCAATTAGCTGGGAACAGTCAATGTGGTTTTTAATGCACGAACCACAAGTCTTTGGGGATGTTTAGGAACATGGATAATAAATGCCTCACCTACTATTCAGGCTTGCAGCCAGAGAGGGGAGGGAAAGACACTAACATTCAGAGAGCATCTCCCTGCTCCAAGCCTTGTGCTAAACACTTTCTATAGCTCCTTTAATTCTTCCAGCAGCCCCAATGGGTAAGTATTATCATCTTCATTTTATAGATGAGTAAACTGGGGATCACCATCTTATGCCATGAAGCAGTGGAACCACAATCCATACCCCAAAATAATTAACTTTCCCAAGTCTCTCTGCTGGATCACCACACACAGAGAGACTCCCAGCCCCAAATAGCTGATTCCTGGCTTCTGCCGGTCTGAGGCTCCCGTGGGTGGCTCTGTAACAAATAGGATGGCTGAGGTTCCCCATCAGCGGGGCTGCCGTTGAACATCAAGGAGGAAAGCTGCTGTATATAGCAAGGATTTTCATCTCGCCACCAACAAAGATCAAGCACAAGAAATCCGAATCCCCCCAGGGGTGGGAGAAGGAGTGAGGTTCTATTTCCCCCAACCATTCTATCCGGAGCATGCAGCAATATGGGCAGACAATTAGTATGAACAGATTTGAGCAAAACACCAAATCTGATTGATGCTGAAAGCACACCCATGTGGGAGTGCACAAAGGGATGGCGAAGAAGAGGGGTGGTCATATGTAGCAGGACCTGCTTAAAAATTCTAATCCTCATAAGCTTCTGAGGAAGCTGTTCTTTTCACTGGGCAGGGTTTTAATATTTATTGCTGAGGGCCATTTTAATCCTAATGAAAATACCGTGTCCTCAGGAAAAGAAGTGCTGTAGCTAGAAAGAACAAATGTGGCCTTGACATTTAAATGTCTCACAAGGCTCAAAGAGGGTAGAGGTGACCTGGAAGTGAATCACTGAAAGACTTCAGGAAGTACTACCAACAGGAAGGAGTTGAGCTCAAAAAGGGGTATGTGTGGACCAATTCTGACTGAGTTACCCCCTGAATGGAAGACCTAAGCTTCTTGGCAGAAGAGCAGTCAATACAGCTCACAGGTGAAGACAGACAGACTCAGAATTCATCAGCCAGGTTTTGGTTCTCAGCTCTGCCATCTCTAAGCCTCAGTCTCCTCATCTTTAGAATGGAGATAATGATGATTACAGATCTTGCTGATTTGCTGTGGAGATCAATTGAGACAATGAATGTAAGTCACTTAGCACAGACTCAGGCTCAGAGTAAGTGCTAAATAAATGAGAGACATTATTATTACTATAATTTTTTTTATTGTTATGGCTTATCCCCAATGTTATTGGCTTTTTTGCCCCCAAAATGAGGATGCCAGATATGAACTAAGAGCTAGCAACAAGGAAGGCCTGTGGGAAAGAGAGAAAATTAACAATGCATCTTCTTTGATAAAATTAGGATTCAAATCTGGTTTAAGTTGGGAAGGAAAATAAGAGCGTCACCCTTGCAGTGAGGGACAGTGGCAAATTAACTGTTTATTTAAATAGTGTTTCCATTGGCAGATAAAATGTGTTGCTTGAATCCAACCATGTCATCATGTGGGATCTAAACAGAACTGAACCTGTGTGAAATTGTGAAGCCTGGAAGTTTGTCTGCCAGGCTCCCAGCTGCTGTTGTATGCCAGTTTTTTCAGCCATGGAACCATTTCTAGCCACTCAGTCAATTCTCTCTCTGTGCCTTTCCCCATTTGTAATAGTGCATTGGTGACTGGGGAAACTCTTCTGTCTTCGGGTGGAGGAACTAAGCTTCCTCCCTCTAAGGACAAGGTTAAGAGCTTAAGGGGCATCATGCCCTAAATGATTATAGTAACCCCACTCCCATATGCACGTAAAAATGAAAACAGTATCAAATTGTTAAATAAACTCATTTCAAAATGATGTAAAGTTTAAATGTGTGATGGCATCGTAGTGTCTTCTTTCTAATTTCTCTCTTTCCTTCTCTCTGGGCCCCTGCTTTGCTGGTGCCCTAAACTCATGCCTAGTCTGACTGTTAAGAATCCAGCACCAAGATTAAATTACAAAAATTATTAAGAAGAAATAGTAAAGATACTCTTCTAGACTAAATTCTAGACATTTCTTCCAGTCTCGATGAAAATGCCTCTTTTTCGTTCTAATTCTCGAGAAACACACCCAGCCGCAGGGCTCAGAACGCTGTTTTCTTTCTGGCTTTTTATACCACCTTTTGTCTGTAATATTTGCATAGTTTCCGAACCAGTTATCTCCCTCTCCCTGTCATTGTTTCTCTCCACCCCATTCCCCATGCTGTTACCACAGAGTGCTTTCTAAAATTCAAGTCCAATGATGTTGCTGCCTAGTTTAATACCTTTCAATGGCTCCTCTTGTCTAGACCTGAGATTCTGAAACCAGGGAAGGAATATTTCTTGAGGTAAGGAGCATCATGGAGTATGTGAGGGCATAGGATGAACATGATGGATCTTCTGTAATGCCATTGGTGATATATGTAAAACATTATTCTTATATTAACAAACATGACTATATCATGGGGTAGAACACATAATTTTCCTGGCTGTTAAAGATGAAACATGGGATTCCAGAGGAATTTCACGCTTGGCGTTGCTGGCTCCTACCTAGGACTTACGGAGACATGGAATCACTCTCCAAAGACTTTAAAGTGGAAAAATTGGTAAAGCACTGACCTAAAGGATAAAATCAAACTCCTTGGTGCAAACAAAGCTCTCTGAGATCTGGAGCCTGCTTTTCTTCCCAGCCTCATACTTATTCCCCATCCCCCTCTTTCCAACACTCCATGCTTCTGCAGTTCATGCACAACATCAGTTCCAAATGTCTTTGCTAATTCCACCCCATTAGCTTCGTGTCTCTGAAATACCTGTCTTTAGGCACCCATCTTCTTAAAAACCTGGAGGGTGATGTTCTCTTCCACCTCTCTTTCCCTCACCCAAGGAACCAAGTCCAACTTCCTCTTGAGAGTGGACTCAGAGAGGTGAGCTCGGCAGTGAGCATGTACCTGTTCATCTCTGAGGTGGGGAGAGGCAAAAGCCAGGCTGCCTTGAGTAAGCATATGGTACCCCATCTCTTGAACATTAGGAAACAGGGAGTGAGTGAGGGCTGGATGCTGTGGCTACTCTGCCTACTTTTGCATATGGGCACCGCCACTTATCAACTGGATGATCTTAAACTAGTTAGGTCAACACTCTGTGCTTCAAATTCTTCATCTGTGAAATGAAGAGTAGAGCAGGATAATAATTTGATAAAGAACAAAGAGTTCAAACGTGTTAAATGCTTCAGAGACTGTCTGGCACTTGACTGAACATTAGCTAGTATCATCAGTAAGCACTCCTTCTACTGGGAGAGTGTTTACTCAAAATACCTAGTGTCCTGATGGAAAAGATCCTGGTCCTCAGGCATTATCACGTGGCCTCCTCACGGCCTGGATCCTGTGGTTCACGGGACAAGTGTATTCTGGGGAATAAATTCAGCTCTTTTTATGTGTTTTCCTTCTAGAGGACCAGGGCATTCTGATGCACCCATGCACAACCTCCCCCCTCCTTTTTCCTCTGGGGCATGTGTGTAAAAAAAAAAGAGACTGAAGGAGGAACATATTTCTAAGGTAGAGGTCATGAGGGAAAAGTTTAATGTTGAATTGGTTAGGATTATAATTTTTTAATTGAGATACAATTCATGTACCAAGATTATTATTTTTAAGTATAAAAGATATTCATGGAAGAAGAAAGAAAAGAAGGGAGCCGATATTTCTTGCAAGTTCATGTGCCAGTCTTCAATCTTCACTCCCATAATATTGCGTGAAGGGAACAGTTATCCTTATATGGAGGAAAAAACCCAAAGCAATTAGATATTAGCTCACACAGGGGTTAAATCCCCTCACCATTCCCCAAATTTAAAAATAATGACATTTCCTCCTACTGAAATTCAATCTCATTGACCTTTTAAGGCAAAGGGTGTTATTCTAGTTATTTTTAATGGAGGAAATCTGCATTCTCTGGGAAACAGACCCCTCAAGTCCAACCCCCCTCTCTCTGCATGTTTGAAGAGACATCTATATTAAGCATGTCTCTGTCCACAGAGTGAACCAGCATAGGCTGGCTCCAGGGCAGACTAAAGGAAGCGGTTCAGGGTGCTGTGGAAAGCTGTTGAACCTCAGTGCATGGAGCCACACTGTCTGCGATCAGCAGATGGTAGCCAGGGCCCTGTCTTCACACAAGCTGAGGTCCTCAGAGGCCCCCGAGAAGCCGCTCTGCTCCCCGCCTTGGGCATTCCCTTATAGCTTGCCAACTCCCGCCTGGCTTTCAATCCCAGAATGTTAAGTGAGGCTTTGAACAGAGTCAAGGGCCTGGTCATCTCTTCCTCCCCGGCATGACTCGTTAATCCACTGTGAATGAGCCAAGATGAAAAACCTTGCAGCTGCTGGACCCACAGGTGCCCAACTCATTCGGACAAAAACCAATTGGCCATGCTCTATCCGGGAATTTGTATGACTCAGAGTGGAGAATGAGATCCTGGTCAAAACTCTTGCCCACAGAATTCATTGTGTTGAGGGTTAATTACCCTGGTCAAGCACACTAAGGCTTTCTTTCCATAGTCTTTTGCCAATGGTCACAGTTTGTGATTGCCTATTAATTTAGCACTTGGCTGCAGAGGACTCATGTTTTAGATAATGAGAAATTGCAGTGTCTTTCCCTGATGGATAAGGTTGCCTTCACTCCCCCTGAAGTGTCGTTTTCTACTAGAAGCAGAGTGCAGAGGGCTTGGAATTAGCCGGATCTGGGTTTTTCTCCCAGCTCTGCCACCTGCCAGCTGCGTGAACTTTGGCAATCTGCTTGGCCTCTCTTCACCTCAGTTTCCTACCACGCAGAGCTGCTGTGGAGATTAATTACAAATGAGCAAGATAATGACGGAAGGGTGTCTGGCATATAGAGGCGGCTCGATTACTGTGTCTTTCTTCTTGTCTTCCTGTGTTTAGATCTGATCACTTTCACCATGAGCATTAATGATTGTGCTTTATCTAGCATTAAGCACAATGTTCAAGGCTCTTTTATTAGTGGTTATAGGGGGATATAACGATAATATTCTGGAAGGGCTTAACATCTTGTTGAGGAGAGACACGTAATTAGAGGGTAGGACAACCTGCCATAAAATGCTCAGTACCTAGTGCATGCGCTTGGCTCAGGGTGGGAAGAAATCTATGGGCTCTGGTTATCAGGCTGGGCTTCATGGAGGAGGTGAGACGGAAAGAGGAATTAACGTGGCACTCTGCTTTGAAGTAGCCTTACAGTAGCAGGCACTCTATAATTGTTAACTGTGTTGAATGATTGTACATATTTAATACTTGGACTGAATAACTGTCTAGTTTACGATGTAAGCTGTTCAGAGGAAAAGTGAATGCCCAAGGATGGTTAAAGAACCAACTTTAGGAAGAACAAGGACAAAATTTTAAGAGAGTTATGAATTTATTTTCATGTGCATTAGAAAAAAAATTAACACATGAATTGTGTGAGTTTATATATATTCTATATCTTGGGGGAAAGCTAAAGTTTTAAAAGTGTATTGATTTTTTAAATACATTAAATGATATTAAAGGTAGTATGTGGATATGTCAATAATCAGTGGTATGTGGTATGCGGTATGTGAATGACCGAGGTTTGGGAAGCTCTGCTGGAAGTAATATGGTTCATCTCTGGATACCCTGTGGATAAAAAGATATGAACCAGAATCTTTGCCTCTCTACTGTGTGAGCCTGTGTGATCTTGGGCAACTGCTTTCACCTTTCTGTGCCTCATTTTCTTCATTTATTAAACAGGGATAATTATGATGCTACCTTATGGGTTTGTAGGTTAATATCTATAAGGCATTTATAACACTGCCTGGCACATGTTAAGAGTTCAATTAGAATAAGAAAAAAAGAAAAATCATAAGGGTCATACTGGTTTGGGGGCTGTCACTGACTTAGTAAAGCTTGGTGGGACTAGATGTTGGCGTAGGTCTTTGATAGCAAGAGTTAACCTGGCCCACACTGATGCAAAATGATAGGTCAACAGATTGCACTGTGGTTGCCAGGAAGGAATTCCCAGATCAGTCGTTCCAACCTTTGTGGGTTATTTAAGGTCACAAGTCCTTTTACTGTATGACCAGAGAAACCACAGTCTTGGGCAGCTGGGAGCATATTTCTGCCAATGTAGGAAGAGCTGATGTGATTCTACAAACAACGGCATGGGTGGTTTTCCCCATGGGGTAAATAAGTCTCCAGTTAACTGAGTTGAATTTACTCTGAACCCTCAAGCCTGCTCCAGTGAAGTGCTGGGCTCCCCTGATTCTTCCAGAGGCATACGAAACAATTAACCAAATCTTGTCTCTGGTTTTTATCCAGTTGATAAACATTTTATCCCGACCATTCCAAAAGCTTGACAATTTGAATTGGATGGTACACAATTCGTATATAAAGTTATTTGTTCCACCCAGGGGTAGATATATTTTAGAATTCACCTACATTTCATTTCCAACTCATGATGTATAGCCACTGCTTTTAGAATTTTTTAAATACTGTAGTGTGTTGCTTAAAGATGGGAATACATTCTGAGAAAGGCATCGCTAGGCAATTTCGTCCTTGTGCAAACATCATAGAGTGTGTTTACACAAACCTAGATGGTACACCCTGCTACACACCTAGGCTATATGGTACTAATCTTATGGGGCCACCGTCGTATATACAGTCCTTCATTGACTGAAACATCATCATGAGGCACATGACAATCTTTATTTAGAGACACTTACCCAGTGAGGAGGCGCTGTGACAAATACAGAAATGCTGTCATCAAGGATCTACCTAAGAAAATAATCCTCAAAGCTCTACTTCCAGGCCAGCCCTCTTGAGCACCAAACCCATATTGCCAAGGCTCCTGATCCCCTAATGCATAAGCAGTTGTTCTCTCGATGATTCTCAATGCACAGTAGTGTTTAAACATGTTGAGAAGTCCTGCATTAAACAATCCTGTTTAACCCAACCATGTTTGATGAGTTCCTTTTGAATGATAACCTTAATATTTCTGTTCCCTGGAAGACAGAATAAGAAATGCTGCCCCAACATAGATAGTAGCCATACCATCCACTCATTCATCAATCTAAAAACCTGGGTGACTTACTCTACTTCTCCTTTTCCCTTATCCAGCCAGTTCCCAAGTCCTATTACTTCTACCTTGGGTATGTTTCTAGAGTTCTTTCTCACCTCTTCCTTGCTGCCAAAGCCTTAGTTAAGTCTTGCTCAGGTCTGTTTTGAATGTCCAGACTGTTCTCCTTGTCTGTAGCCTCTCTCCTCTATAATCCATCATTCAGTTATTTTCCTAAAAATAAATCTCATCATACCACTTTTCCACTTAAAACCTCCACTGGCTTCCCCCATGAAGAAGCCAAAATCATCATCATAGACACTAATTCTAGGGTAGAGTGTAGCATGGTAGTTACAAGCATAGAATTTGAAGTCAAATAGTCCTGGATAGACTGTGGGCAATTTATTTAGTCCTCCCAAGCCTCAGTTTTGTTATCTATAGAATGAGTATAATTACAGTACAGATTTAACAGGATTGTGGTAAAGATCAAGTGAGATAATACATGTACAGTGCTTAACATAGCACCTAAAATATTGAAAATGCTTTCAATTTTAGCTATTTTTTAATTGACATTATACAATACTCTGTAAGCTGAGCCCTGGCTCTCCAATCTCATCATTGTACAGCCTTTCTTCACAGTCACCTCTGCTTCAGTCACAGCAAACATCTAACGCTCCTTCAACACACCCTTGCCTATCGCCATGATTTTGCAGTCTGTTCCCTCTTTGCACAGTACTGTTCTCCCCTCCTTCAGTGGAAATGTCCTCACTTCAAGAGACCTCTGCGCAGGTGGAAAGAAATAACTGTCATAAAGCCCATGTACTTCTTTCTACAGGAAAGTCTTAAAGCCTGGGTCTGCTTACTTAGAACTGGACGGAAATTTAAACCTACTGATTTAACACACAAGATTATCTCGTTTCCTTAGAGGGAGAGGGAGTGTTCTTCTTAGTTTAAGGGAGATCAGATTAAAAGCAACAAAGGGAAGGATTCTTAAAAGATAACATGCTAAGACACAAAAGCTAAGAAAGAGAGAGGATCAGGAACGATGACAGATCACTGGGCATAAAGCACAGCCTGTAAGGACCTCACAGCATTAACATCCACTTCAAAAAAAATGTACAACTGGGGTAGATGCAATAATTGATGTTCTTTATGATGACTCCCAAATCATCAAAAATCAGTAATAACAATAATAATTCATTCATATCTTTATATTAAGTGCTTATGATATGCCCGCATTATGCTAAATATTGAGAGGTTTTGACTCTCATTGTAGGTGATGTTATCACCCTCCACTTTACAAAAGAAAAAAAAAGAGGCTTAGAGAAAGTAAGAGACTTTCTAGGTACTTGGTATTGAGTATTGTATAATGTTAATTAAAATAGCTAAAATTGTAAGCATTTTCAATATTTTAGGTGCTATGTTATGCTATGGTGAGTGGTAGAGTTCTATTGATTCTAGAACTAGAGATCTCAACCATTTATAATATCGAATCCTTATAAGGTTATTAAGTTTGATAAAATCTGCTTAAACAAAATAATATCAATACATAATATTTATTATGATTAATATGCATGATTAAAATGTATTCTATTAAAATTCTTTTATCTAGCAGTGTTTACATTTTTAAAATGCTAGTGTGTTAGCTAGCTGCAGAATTCATAAGTAGGACATCTCACATTTCTCTGCTGCTGGATAAATGACTTCAAAAGCTGAAAAGATGACTAAGACAGTTAGCTTCCCAAAAGAAAATCTAATGGCTCTGAGCATCTTCATGCTGCACGTGACTATTGTGAAAATTGAAGTTTTAAATAAAATTTTGTTTTATTTCCTCATAAGAGGTTCTCTTTAGATCTGGAGTCAAAGGGGCGTGTGTGAATTGGAATGAGTGGATTCAGTGTTCTGATCTTGTTTTTGTTTCAGAGCCAGATAAGCGTGTGTAAACTTGTTTCTCTCCTGCCTTCTTGGTTCTTCTGCAAAAGCAGAACCACCCCTGTGGGGGACGTCGCCTATTCCCCGTCCCTTGTCCTTAGGGTGTCACCTTTTAAAGCCAGCTCTTGTCTCCCTTCCTATTCAAGCAAGATCCTCCCTCCCTTGTCTAATTCTTAGCCAAGCATAGCAAGGCCAGCTGGTGAGAGCCTTGTAAAAAACAATGGCACCAGATTCTGCTTAATGGAAGGCTGCTTGTGCCAGTCGAAGCTTCCTGGATTGGAACAGTTGATTTTGAGTTGTAGCCCATTCTCTGACCCATATTGAAGCACTGTGTTCAGTGGGGATTAAAAGCCTTGTGAACTGGAGTAAGAAGAGATAGAAGAAAGAGGTCATTGTGGGTCTAGAGGGAATCAATATTGTCTCTTTGAAAAAGCTTGTGTCTGTTCCCAGACTGACCATCTGGGACTGTGTGGCTCAAAATCAGCTACAAAGAAGGAAAAGAGAATTAAATTGGGACAGAGAGAACTTTCCAAGGGCAGGTTTCCAAAGTAGCTTGTCTAGGAAGACTATTGAAGAGCTGAAGAGGTTGTAGAGAGAAGTGGTTCAAGAAAAGGAGGAAAAAACTTAAATTCCTATACCACATACCTGTAGTTCATCTGTCCCTCCTTGTGCCCCTACCAAATGTTTTCCAGATGTGAATAAAGAACTATTTCTACAGCGCTCACAATTTCTTCCTCAATTCTTGAATGCCTGTTTAGCACAATTTTACAAAAGTGTTTTTGTTTTCAGTGAAATTGATATTTCCAATGGATTCCAAACTTGAAGCTTATGGGCATGAATACAGGGTGCAGAGTGGTAAGATTTTAGAGAGATGGTGCTGCTGCTTCAGTGCCCCTACAGCCAAGAAGCTGTTTCCTCTACTTGGGGATTCATGGCTTCATTTTTTTTGGCAGATACAGTGGTAACCCAGGTGAAGACAGAGCAGCAAAAGTGGCCGGAAGAATCTGAGAATACAGATGTGTGATGCAGAAGGATTCTCAGGCTAAAACTGAGTTTGCTCGGAGCAATGACCTTCTCTAGCTTTAAGATAACAATAAAACCTACTCCAGCTAATTTTCTGGAACTGGAAAGACTTTTAGAAAAATAGATACATTTCTCCAGGAGACCAACCAGCCTGAGAAGTGATGCAATTCTTTGTCCTGGAATCTGGGATTAAGCCCAGTGCTGCTGTCAGTGGTGAAATGGCTCCTGGTGAGTGTGGTATTTAAGTAAGAGTGGTGAGAGCTTGAGGGTTGGACAAATTCTGGCTCTGGGATGGATTTGCTGTGTGTCCCTGGATGAATCTTTCATTTTATATAACCCTAGTCTTCATTATTCAATTAAAATGGCAAAACTGAATCTACTGAATGGATCTTGTGTCATAGTAGTAGGAAGGTAAGAAGTTAGTGATTCTTGTACATGATCAGTAAAGTTAACCACTTCCTCCCTGTGCTGTTTCCTTTACATACATATACTTTGTCTTTTTTCTGTACTAGACTATAAGTTCCTTAAGTTAAGATATTGAACCAACTTCATTTCCAAGTCCCTTGAGGGCAATTGACCTACAATAGATATTTGTTGAATTAGGTGAATACTTGTCTGCATGAGGTAGAGTTGATCATTGCCATTATATTACAAATGCAGAAACTGGTGCTCAAGGAAGTTGAAGTTGTAAGTGACAGAGATTTGAGCTGAGGCCTTCTCATTTCAAACCCTTGTTCTCACCTCTGTGCCATATGGCCATTTGAAGAATTTCAGACAGTGAAGAGAAATAACTTAGGATACTGGGATCATCTTCTGCATGTAGGCAGCTGCCCTTTCCAAAGTCAGCTAGTAATTAAGAGTAAGGAAAACAAGGCCATTCAAAGAGATTGGTGCTGGAGAATGATGGCACGCCTTGCGAAAGCTAAGAAGTATTTGGTCATTTTTAAGGTCCACTTGCAAATATCAGGCCTCAAATGTGTTCTCCATGTGTATGTCTATATGCATACAGTGCCTGCCCTAAAAAAGTGTAGTCAAAATGTATTGTCTAGGGGCCAGCCCTGTGGCGTAGTGGTTGGGTTCATGCTCTCTGCTTCGGCAGCCTGAGGTTTGCATCCCAGGTGCAGACCTACACACCATTCATCAAGCCATGCTATGGCAGTGTCCCATATATAAAATAGAGAAAGATTGGCATGGATGTTAGCTCAAGGCCAATTTTTCTCACCAAAAATTAAAAAAAAATTTTTTAAATGTATTATCCAGTGACATCAGCGTCAGGGTGGAGTGAGCTTTCCCATAAACTCTTCCCCCTATAAGATACAACAAAAGGAACAGTCACAGACCAACAAGGGACTCCTAGACAGTGAAAAGGAAGATCAGAAAGATCCACGCTGCTGCACATGTGAGAGTGGAACGTGCTGGGGCCCCTGGAGGAAGTGGGGAGAGGTAAGAAGAACTCCTCTCCCTCTCCATCAGATCAGTGATCCCGATCTGCACGGCTCCCAGAGAGGGGAGAGGGGCGGCCCTCTGTGGGGAAACCATAGGTCTTCAGGCTCTCTCAGCCTGTGGGAAACTCCCACACAGAGGACTCAGAACTGTTACAGGGGTACCATCAACATCTGAGCACCCCAGGAGAGCGGATAACGAGGGGCAAGCGAGAAGCCCCCCATGCCAGGGACCCAGCAGGCAAAAGAGAGAGCCCCCCCACACCGCATACCAGACACCGCAGCTCAGCCAACCAGACCAGACCAAGTGGCCAGCCGATTGCAGCGAGCAGCTGGGGCAGAGCGCAGGGCGCTCAGATTACACAGCCCTTAACCCCCACATGGTGGTGGAGGGTGGAAATTGCAAGCAGATATTTCCAGGATGAGGAAAAACAAAGCAAATACAAGAACCACAATGCAAAGGTACATGAAATCACCAGACCAGAAGCAAAATGACAAGCACCAAGAAATCAACCCTGAAGACACAGAAATCCATAACCTAAACAACAGAGATTTCAAAATAGCTATGATAAAAAAACTCAAGGAAATACGAGATAACATAGACAAACAATTCAATGCGATTAGGAGTTTCTTCACAAGAGATTGAAATCATAAAGAAAAACCAATCAGTACTGAGGGAGATGAAGAACACAATGGAGGAGATAAAGGAGAATCTGGAATCTTTAAAGAACAGAGCTGACAATACGGAGGAAAGAATTAGCATTATAGAAGATAGGAATACAGATATGCTCCAGATGGAAGAGGAGAGAGAACTAAGACTAAAAAGAAATGAAGACAGTCTCTGAGAAATATCTGACTCTATTAGGAAATGTAACATAGGAATTATAGGTATTCCTGAGGGAGAAGAGAGGGAAAGAGGAACAGAGAGCCTATTCAGGAAAATAATAGCTGAGAACTCCCCAAATCTTGGGAAGGAGCAGGAAATACCAGTAAGTGAAGCCAATAGGTCGCCTAAATACATCAACAGGCAAAGGCCCACTCCACGACATGTAGTGGTAAGGTTGGCTAAAGTCAATGACAGAAACAATATTAAAGGCAGCTAGAAAAAAAACAAAAAATAACGTATAGAGGAACTCCCATCAGGCTCTCAGCAGATTTCTCAACAGAAACTTTACAGGCTTGGAGAGACTGGAACAATATATTCAAAATACTAAAAGACAAAAATTTTTTGCCAAGAATACTCTATCCAGCAAAAATATCCTTCAAATATTATGGAGAAATAGTAACTTTTCCAGATAAAAAAAAAGCTAAGGGTGTTCATGGCCACAAGACCCCCACTATAAGAAATACTCCAGAAGGCCCTCAGGCCTGAAAAAAAGAAGAGAAAGAGAATACAAAGCTTGGAGCAAGGAGAAAAATAGGTAGACAAAATCAGAAAAATAGTAGATCTTTACTGGAATAGGTTAGCAACCACTTAAATATCAAAATCAAAGATCAAAGGAAGGAATTCACCAAAAATAAATATAACCTCATCACTGTAAACACACACCCACAACACAAGATAGAATAAGGTATAACAAGAATGACTTAGAAGGGGAAGAGGAAAGAGATTGAATTGACTTAGTATAAGGAAATAAGTGGCCATCAGATAACGGAATATCTCATACGCAAGATTTTTTATACAAACCTCAAGGTAACCACTAAACAAATAATCAAAACAAAATCACATATGATAAACAAAGAGAAAACAAGAAGAGTCATAAGACAGAACAACCAAACTGAATTGGCAGTCTGAAACAAATGGGACAAGAAACATAGGAAATGCAAAAGAACTGGAAAATGAATGACAAAACAGCAACATTAAACCCTCATATATCAATAATTACCCTAAATGTAAATGGATTGAACTCTCCAATCAAAAGATACAGAGTGGCAGGATGGATTAAAAAGCAAGACCCAACAATATGCTGCCTCCAGGAAACACATCTCGCCTCTAAAGACAAGCACAGGCTCAGAGTGAAAGGATGGAAGACAATACTCCAAGCTAATGGTAAACAAAAGAAAGCAGGTGTTGCCATACTCATATCAGACAAAGTAGACTTCAAGAGAAAACAGGTTAAGAGAGACAAAGAAGGGAAATATATAATGATAAAAGTGACACTCCACCAAGAAGACATATCAATTATAAATATATATGCACCCAACATAGGAGCACCAAAGTTCATAAAGCAACTATTAACCAACCTAAAAGGAGACATTAACAACAACACAATAATAGTAGGGGATCTTAATACCCCACTTACATCAATGGATAGATCATCCAGACAAAAAGTCAATAAAGAAACAGTGGACTTAAATGAAAAACTGGATGAGATGGACCTCGTAGACATATACAGAGCACTCCATCCAAAAACAGCTGACTACACATTCTTCTCAAGCACGCATGGAACATTCTCAAGGATAGACCATATGTTGGGAAACAAAGCAAGCCTCAATAAATTTAAGAAGATTGAAATCATAACAAGCATCTTTTCAGACCATAATGCTATGAAACTGGAAATCAACCACAAAAAAAAAAACTGGGAAAGTGACAAAAATGTGGTGATTAAACAACATGCTACTGAACAACCAGTGGATCATTATGAAATTAAAGGAGAAATCAAAAAATATCTGGAAACAAATGAAAATGAAAATATGCCATACCAAATCATATGGGATGTAGCAAAAGTGGTCCCGAGAGGGAAACTCATAGCAATCCAAGCCCACCCTAACAAACAAGAAAAAGCCCAAATAAGTAACCTTAAATTACACCTAACAGAACTAGAAAAAGAAGAACAAACAAAGCCCAAAGTCAGCAGAAGGAGAGAAATAATAAAAATCAGAGCAGAAATAAATGAAATTGAGACCAAAAAAACGGTAGAAAGAATTAATGAAACAAAGAGTTGTTTCTTTGAGAAGATACACAAAATTGACAAACCCTTAGCCAGACTTACTAAGAAAAAAAGAGAAAAGGCTCAAGTAAATAAAATTAGAAATGAAAGAGGAGAAATTACAACAGATACCATGGAACTACAAAGGATTATAAGAGAATACTATGAGAAATTATATGCCAACAAATTGGACAATCTAGAAGAAACTGATAAATTCTTAGACTCATACAACCTCCCAAAACTGAACCAAGAAGAAATGGAGAATCTGGATAGACCAATCACAAGTAAAGAGATTGAAATAGTAATCAAAAATCTCCCAAAAAATAAAAGTCCAGGACCAGATGGCTTCTCCGGTGGATTTTACCAAACATTCAAAGACTTAATACCCATCCTTCTCAAACTATTCCAAAAAATAGAGGAAGATGGAACACTTCCTAACTCATTCTACAAGGCCAACATCACCCTGACCAAAGCCAGACAAAGACAATACAAAGAAGGAAAATTACAGGCCAATATCGCTGATGAACATAGATGTAAAAATCCTCAACAAAATATTGGCAAACTGAAAACAGCAATACATTAAAAAGATCATACACCATGATCAAGTGGGATTTATACCAGGGATGCAGGGATGGTTCAACATCCACAAATTAATCAACATGATATACCTCGTCAACAAAACAAAGAATAAAAACCACATGGTCATCTCAATAGACACAGAGAAGGCATTTGACAAGATACAACATCCATTTATGATAAAAACTCTCAACAAAATGGGTATAGAAGGAATGTACCTCAATATAATAAAGTCTATTTATAACAAACCCACAGCCAACATCATAGTCAACAGGGTAAGACTGAAAGTCATTCCTCTGAGAACAGGAATGAGGCAGGGCTGCCCACTCTCACCACTCTTATTCAACATGGTACTGGAGGTTTTGGCCAGAGCAATTAGGCAAGAAAAAGGAATAAAAGGAATCCAAATAGGCAACAAAGAAGTGAAACTCTCACTATTTGCAGATGACATGATTTTATATATAGAAAACCCTAAAGAATCCATTGGAAAAGTATTAGAAATAATCAACAACTACAGCAAAGTCACAGAGTACAAAATCAATCTACAAAAATCAGTTGCATTTCTGTATGCTAATAATGAACTAACAGAAAGAGAGCTCAAAAAGATAATACCATTTACAACTGCATCAAAAAGAATAAAATATCTAGGAAGAAATCTTACCAAGGAGGTGAAAGACCTATACAATGAAAACTACAAGACATTATTGAAAGAAATCGATGATGACATAAAGAAATGGAAAGACATCCCATGCACATGGGTTGGAAGAATAAACATAGTTAAAATGTCTATATTACCTAAAGCAATCTACAGATTCAATGCAATCCCAATCAGAATCCCAATGATGTTCTTCACGGAAATAGAAAAAAGAATACCAAAATTCATATGGGGCAACAAAAGACCCCGAATAGCTAAAGAAATCCTTAGAAAAAAGAACAAAGCTGGAGGCATCACAATCCCTGACTTCAAAACATACTACAAAGCAATAGTAATCAAAACAGTATGGTACTGGTACAAAAACAGACACACAGATCAATGGAACAGAATTGAAAGCCCAGAAATAAAACCACACATATACAGACAGCTAATTTTTGACAAAGGAGCTAAGAACATACAATGGAGAAAGTCTCTTCAATAAATGGTGTTGGGAAAACTGGACAGCCACATGCAAAAGAATGAAAGTGGACTATCTGCTATCACAATTCACAAAAATTAACTCAAAATGGATCAAAGACCTGAAGGTGAGACCTGAAACTAAAACTCATAGACGAATATATAGGCAACACACTATTTGACATTGATCATAAAAGAATCTTTTTGGATGACATGCCTACCCAGACTAGGGAAACTAAAGAAAAAATAAGCAAGTGGGACTTTATCAGATTAAAGAGCTTCTACAAGACAAAGGAAACCAGAATCAAGATGAACAGACAACCTACCAGCTGGGAGAGAATATTTGCAAAACATATATCTGACAAGGGGTTGATCTCCATATTATATAAAGAACTCACACAACTGAACAACAAAAAAACAAACAACCCGATCAAAAAATGGGCAGAGGAAATGAACAGACACTTCTCCAAAGAAGATATACAGATGGCCAATAAGCACATGAAAAGATGTTCAACATCACTAATCATCAGGGAAATGCAAATCAAAACAACACTAAGATATCACCTCATGCCCGTTAGAATGGCTATAATCACCAAGACAAAAAACAACAAAAGTTGGAGAGGATGTGGAGAAAAGGGAACCCTCATACACAGCTGGTGGGAATGCAAACTGGTACAGCCTCTATGGAAAATGGTATGGAGATTCCTCAAAGAATTAAAAATAGAAATACCCTATGATCCACCTATCCTACTACTGGGAATCTATCCAATGAACCTGAAATCAACAATCCAAAGAGGCTTATGCACCCCTATGCTCATTGCAGCATTATTCACTATAGCCAAGAAGTGGAAGCAACCTAAGTGTCCCTCGACTGATGATTGGATCAAGAAGATGTGGTATATATATACAATGGAATACTACTAAGCCATAAAAAAAGACAAAATCGTCCCATTTGCAACAACATGGATGGACCTGGAGGGTATTATGTTAAGTGAAATAAACCAGAAAGAGAAAGACAAACACTGTATGATCTTACTCATATGTGGAATATAAACCAACACAAGGACAGGGAAACTGTATTGTGGTTACCAGGGGCAATGGGGGTAGAGGGGTGGGCACAAGGGGTGAAGGGAGACAGATATATGGTGATGGACAAACAAAAATGTACAACCCAAAATTTCACAATGTTATAAACTATTAAAACATCAATACAAAAAATGTATTGTCTAAATGAATGAATGTCTGTCTTTGCACCTGAATGTGTGTCCAAGTTCATATGTGTGTGTGCATGCTGCACATCTTTGAATATCTATGTGTGTTTGTGACTGTGCATTCCAGGCCCTTCCTCCTCAAAGTGTGGTCTAAGGACCAGCAGTGTTGACATCAACTGGGAATGGGTGGAAATACAGAAACTCTGGCTCCACCTCAGACACACTGAACCATAATCTGCATTTTTAGTCAGGTTCCCAGGTGGTTCATATGCACATGAAAGTTTCAGAGGCACTATTCTAAATCATCCCAGGTATGCCAGGACAGGCTGTCATGTCAGGTCTAAGCGCAAGATGCTCAAAAGCTGCCAGAAAGAGCTGTTTCGTTTACTTGCAGTACACTGGGATCATTATCTCGCGCCTCTGATCTTCTCACACCTGTAGACAAAGATCTAATTTAGCACTAAAAAAAGAGATTGCACGCGTGACACCACAAGCATGCAGAGTTATTTGAAACTTCGTTGATACTTTATGATCCAGATTGGTCTTAAAGTCTTCCTCTGCCAGGGTGTAGTCATCTTTCCTCGACATGTGGAGAAACTGGCCTCTCTCATTCAATAGATGTACTCACCTGCCCCTTTCGTCTTCTCTCTACCCTGTTCTAGTTTCCCTCCCCACCCCCTCCCCAGCCCTGCATTTAGCAGGAAGATAACTTTTCTCTTCACTCACCTCAATTCTGGCAATTCGTCGATTATTCATTTTCTCCACTGCCCCTCCCCTAAGAATTAGATGTGGAGCTTGCTTGTTTTGTTTAGAGGGAGCTGAGGAACAATTGATATTTCTAAAATTGTTAAATACTTTGAAGAAAAAATACGCTCTTTCTTTTCTTTGAATTTGTCTTGGGAATCATAATGTTGGTTGTTTGTGCTGACACCATCCCCTTTCTTCATCTATTGCCACCCACCTGTCCCCTACCCTAAGCCTTTTTAAGACTGTAGAAGTTATACTAGGGTCACATTTTCTGTCTCTACTGGAGTGACACATTCTTCAACTTAAAAAAAAAATTGGTATTTGGAGCAAGCTAAAGATAACAGCTAGGGGTTATTTCTGAACAACAGTGCATTGAAACTTGTCATTTCTCTCTAAAGCTCTCTTCTTAAGGAAGTGATAAAAGTGGCTCCTATATCTTTTTGCTAAAGATGGCATCAAATGCCCACGTGATGCAGGTGGTGACATAATATTATACAGGGTATTACACACAGTTATAAAATTGGAAAACCAGCTTAGTAAATGACTATTTTATAAATAGAAGCATGTATTTGATGCAACTTGAAATTTTATTTGACAAATACAAGAGTGTAGAAGTGTCTATTCTCTTATTCTCTGCACTTAAATTAAATCTACATCTAAGCACCCATCTATCTATCCTGGAAGGAAATGTAAGTTATTAAGTCTCCTGAGGGTTGTGCAAAGACCTTAGGGTCTTACACAGCAGCTCATCCTCAAGGAGATCCTTCTGGCCATCACTTGTCTGTCCACTCTGGCTCTTTGAGACATCCATTATCCCAGGCACATGGGCTTTTCTGGTCCAATTAGGACATAGGATTATTTGGTAGGTTTGGGAGTGCTGGTCCAGAGCCCATCTGCCCTAGATTGTCTCTTCCTCCTCTGACCTCCAGTATTTTTTTTAATTCTAGGTGAAATCTCTCCCTCTTCTCTCTAAATACCTCAAATGCACTCCTCAGCTAGATCTCCTCATTGAGTTTAGGCTTTTACAAAAGACAGGAGGTACAATTGTCTTCAAATAGCTGCTGCTTTCTGCCCTGCAAAAATCCCCAAAGCAAGGAAATATCAGGGATCCAGCTGCTTGCCTGAAACTCAGGGGAAAGGGAAAGATTTAGTAAATCAAGTCCAAATTAGTATCATAGAATAGTGTCTGGACTACTCTCTATATAAGGAGCTTGCACCTATCTCTCTATCATCTCTTCTTGACCCTGCTACAGAGAGAAGAGGTCATTTTTCTTTTTGGTTCGTGGTCCATGATCATCATCAGTTAAAGCACAGTCTCATTCTGGTTTTATTTATTTTTCTCCTTTATCTCTATCTCATCTCACATTCCCCTCCTCCTCCAAGGCACCCACTCACGTGTATTTAAGTATGCCTTTAGTTGTGTGTACTTTGTTGAAGTTTCTGAGAATTCTTAAAACACTTTTTTGTGTGTGTGTGTGTGAGGAAGATCAGCCCTGAGCTAACATCCGTGCTAATCCTCCTCTTTTTGCTGAGGAAGACGGGCTCTGAGCTAACATCTATTGCCAATCCTCCTCCTTTTTTTTTTTTCCGCCTCAAAGCCCCAGTAGATAGTTGTATGTCATAGTTGCACATCCTTCTAGTTGCTAAAACACTTTTTTTTTTTTAATGTAATTTCAAACATACAAAAAAGTTGCAAGAACAATTCCAGGAGCTGACATATACTGTTTATCCAGATTCATCAACTGCTTACATCTTGCCTCATTTGCATCATTCTCTCTCTCTCACACACACACACGCAGAAAAAATATATAATTTTTCCTGACATATTTGAGTATAGATTGGAGATTTACCCCTAAATACTTCAGCATATATTTCCCAAGAACAAGGACATTTTCTTACATAACCACAGTACTGGTATCGAAATCAGGAATTTAACATTGATACAATACTGTTATCTAATCCACAGTCCATATTCTAATTTCATTCAGTTTTCCAATATTTCCCCTTATGGCAACTTTTTTTTCTAGGATCTAATCCAGGATCACTCTTTACACTTATTTTGCATTTTTATTTAGACTCCTTTACTCTGCAACAGTTTCTTAGTTTTTCTTTTGCCTTCATGACATTGAAATTTCTGAAGAATATAGGCCAATTATTTTTAGAATGTCCCTCAATTTGGGTGTGTCTGATGTTTCCTCAGGGATTAATTTAGGTTATACACTTCGGACAGGAATAGCATTGAGTTAATAGTGTGTCTTTCTCAGTGCATCATATTGGAAGCACATAATATGAGTTGTTCCCAATATTGGTGATATTAACTTTCATCATTTGGTTAAGGTGGTGTATACCAGGTTTCTCCACTTTGTAATTAATAAGTAATTTATGGGAGAATATTTTGGATTATGTAAATAACCTATCACTTATCCAACTTTCATCTACTAAATTTAGCATCTATTGATGATTTTTTAATGCCATGTGTGAATGTGTTTGTAATTTATGTAAAAGGATTTAAACTCTAAATCTTTTTTTTATTCAACACTAAGATTTCTTCTTACTACCGTATTTACACCAATTTATTGCTTTTATCAAGGTCATAATATACTATCAAATGCATCTTCCACATTTTACTCATCTAATCCTTTAGCGAAGGCCTCACTAAAGTTGGAGTGTCCCCCAACTCCTAATTTAACGTGCTGAAAATACTATTCCTGTACATTTTCCTTTATGGATCTGGTTGAGGACTTCTCTGAGATTTATACCCAAGTGCAGGATTGCTGGGTATAAAGTACACGTATATTAATTTCACCAAGAACTACTCTCCTGAAAAGCTATGCTAGTTCACTGTGATACTGTGATTTATAATAAGAAATATATCTATTTAGTCTTCTTCCACTGTTCCTGGCACACAGCTCTTAAAACCCTTGGAATTTCCTAAGTGATAAGAGCCATAAAGGTGTCCTTTGTTATGTTAATGAGACAACTTTTGCAACTCACCTAATGATGGGGGCTGGCTGCCAGGAGAACCAACCTGTGATTAGAGGGTTGTAACTTTCAGGAGAAGGCTGGAGGTTGAATCTATCATCAGCGGCCAATGATTTAATCAATCATGTCTGTATAAAGAAGCCTTCATAAAAACCCAAAAGGACTGGGTTTGGAGAGCTTTCGGGTTAGTGAACACATGGAGGTGCTGGGAAAGTGGTGCACCTGGAGAGGGGATGGAAGCTCCAAGCCCTTTCGCCATGCCTCTCCCTATGCATCTCTTCCATCTGGCTGATCCTGAGTTACATCCCGTTATAATAAACTAGTGATCTAGTAAGTAAAATGTTTCTCTGAGTTCTGTAAGCAGCTGTAGCAAATTAATTGATCTCAAGGAGGGGTCATGGGAACTTCTGATTTATAACCAGTTGGTCAGAAGCACAGGTGATAACTTAGGCTTGCGATTGGCATCTGAAGCAGGGTGGGGGGCTCTTGTAGGACTGAGCCCTTAATCTGAGGGATCTGATGCTATCTTGGGGTAGATAGTATCAGAAGTGAGTTAAATTGTAGGACACCCAACTGATGTCAGAGCATTGCTTGTTGGAGGTGTGGGGAACCTCCGTCCCAATCAGAATTGGGTGCAGAACCAAAATATTCACCTTCCTGTCAGTTGTGCATGAAGATTCCTTTCCCCGAATCCCCACCAACACATGGTATTATGCAGTTCTCTAATTTTTTTCAAACTGATGATAATACATTTCTAAGATTACTAGTGGGCTGGAGCACCTATTCATATACTAGTCATTTAAGTTTTCCATTTTTGAATTGCTTTTCCATTTTTCTATTGAGTGCCTTGTATTTTCATTCTTGTTTATAGGCATTCCTTGTACGTTCTAGATTCCTCATTTGTTTTGCTTTGAAAATAACTTCTCCTACTCATCCCCATTTGTTAACTCAGAGTATTATATCCTCTACTGAACAGAAAGGGGACTGTGTACTTATAGCATAAAGGGTGAGACTACAATCACAGTGATGTGGAACACCTCTGCAGATATGAAAAACTTCTACAATCATGTGTGAGTTAGTTATTAGACATTTTAGTCCAATGATTATTGATCTTACTCTATTTTATTTTCCAGATACTAAAAGCTCCTTTAAATTCATGTATTTGGGACTTACCCATCTAGTAACAGGAGCCTAGACTAAGGTTTGTGGCTAGGGAATTTACCTTGCTGAGATCATCCACTACTGATGTACTGTGGACAAGTCACTTAACATTTTTGCTCCTCAGTTTGCTCATTTACTTAAATGAGCTGTTTGACCTGTTATTTTGCAAATGACTATTGGGAGAACAAAATGGAAATAAATCATGTAAATATGCTTTATAAACCATAACGCAATGTATATATATAAGGAGTCATGACTGCTATTAACCACCATAATTATTAAAAGAAGCATTGCTGGGGAGGGCTGGCGTTGAAAACAGCATCACAGGCTTACCTTTCTATACATTCCCTTCAGCTTTTCCTTCAGTTTTTCTTTCAATAATCATTTAACCTACATAAATGACTTTATACTTTAGGCTATATACATGACTATATGCTTTCTGAAAGCATTAATCACACATCTCCCTGCATCTTCTTTTTGATTAAAGAATAAATTACCTATTTTCACATGCAAAATTAAAAAAAAAAACTCCATCAAACTTTTAAAGCAGAATCCCTACCAAAATCCATAATTTGCATATCCTCTGTGATTTGTTCAATTATTTATACCAAGTACCATATCAAAGATCTAGAGGCGTGTAGTTTAATGGTTAAGAGCTCAGACTCTGCAGAATGTACAAGTTTGAATCCTGTTTGGCAATTATTTGCTGTGTGATCTTGGGGACGTTACTTTGCCTCTCTATTTCCCAGTTTCCTCATTTGTGAAGTGGGGATGACAATTATAATCCCTCAGAAACTTGGAGTGAGGAGTATATTAGTTAACACGGTTAAGTACTCAATGAAAGTTTGCTCTTATTATTATCATTTAGAGTTGATAAAATCAAAGCTACTACTCTTGGGATTCCATGGAAATAAAACCGATGTTCTGATCTGGGAGTTACACTTGTTTTAAAAGTTAGAGAGATGAGTATACTAATGACAGGAAAAGGGAAGTGTTTCCTAAGCACACCCGTGGCGCAAACTTTGTCCTCACCATCCCCATGTTGGGCCTGACTTTGAGGACTATGGAGCCCAAGAAAGTGGGGAAGTGCGGGTGAAATACCTGGTTTTCTTCTGCTCTGTTTTCTCACTAATGCAGAGAGGAGGCTGCAGCAAAACACAGCTCAGAATCTGGGGAGGCCCTGGAACTGAGGGAGCAGCAGGTCAAATTCAGAGTTTAAAACTGGGAATAAGATCTGGAGGTAGACTGGGACTCAGGACAGGGATCCACAGGGGATTGGTTTCGCTGGGAAGAGGCCAGAAGCCAGTGAGGAGGGCAGAGCTGAGAAGTCTGGTAACTAGTGGAAAGACAACTTATACTGGTAATTGAAGTCAGAAGAAATGTTGACGCTTAGAACCATAACATGCAGATCTCCCCACAAAGGGTAACCACAAATGGTAAGGTGGGAGATAGAAGACTGGTTGGCCATGAAAACAAGACAAAAGTTACTGTTCAAGAACATACGATCAGGGCAAAGCAGAGAGTCAAGAAACCAGTAATCTAGTTTAGCCAGGGTCAGGTGGGGCAGTGCGTAGAATCCAAGCAGACAGTCTAGAATGCCAACAAAAAGGACTTGATGACAGTGGCCAATCTGTCTTATGCTTCTGCTCCTAGGTTAAGAGCTGACTCAAGATCTCAACAACAGGTGAGAGCAGGTAAATATTTGTGAGACATTCCCTCTCCCCAGCCTGTGGGTAAGAGTGCAGGTGAACCCAACCAGGGATAATCAGTGATAAAAGCCAGATTGAACTGTATTAGATGTTTCTTGGCCTCTTTTGAGGACCTACATATTCACAAATGAAATAAAAATAAACATTTGATGTAACAATACACACGCTGTGAAAAAGATTATAACATAAATTGACTATGTACCTAAATTAAACAAATACAGCTAATTAGAAGTGTTTCATTATGTTTTAAAGGAAATCTAAAGAAATGTGAATATCTTTTGGGCTTCCAGGTCTTTTCTCAACAGTTTATCTACCAGAATGGCTTGGGTCATGCCCAAGTCCTTCTCTCTTTTGATCCAGTGTCTTTTCCTGATCTATCCCTGTTTCTATACTGGATAATATTGTGCTTTGAAACTTGCCTGTCCTTGTTCCCATTCCTGTTGCCAAAGCCTACGTTACCCATCGCAACTAGCCGCCTGTCCAGCCTTTGTCTTGAATACAATTGGGCTTTGCTGATTCTTATTGCACTTTTGTATACGTTCATTACATTTATCTTATTTTTTCATTTTCACAAGCATTTATTATTGTTGTGTCTTTCAGAATGAGGCATAGGGGTCAGAGCACCTTTAATCCAGAGTTGTGGTGGAATCAACAGATAAAGAGCAGGATATTGGAAACAATGAACATGTTTCCATGTTCCAAACTAGGTCACATGTTCATCCCTAAGGGGGGATAATAGAATCACCCATTCTAGGCAAGGGGAAACAGGATTACCATGATTAGTATTTCCTAGGAGGAAATGTACTCCTTTAAGGAGTATAGCATTAAAGTCAGGGTAAGCCATGGAAAACTAGGTCTCCAACAAGTGAGCCGAGTGAAGAGCTGGAACCAGCCTTGGAGACAGAGCAATCACAGGAACTGATGTATGGATTGATAATGAAAATAACAAAAAATGGACCATCTCTTTTGGCTGCCTACTATATGCCAAGTACTTTCTATCCTTGTACTAAATCCTATGAGGCAGATATTTTTATCTTCCTTTACAGATGAGGAAATGGAGGTCCAAAGAGGTTCCATGACTTAACTAAGATGTGATGGAGCCATGATTCAGGCTCTGGTCCATCTGATTTCCATTTCCCTCCAATTCCATATTGCCCTCGATGGACAAGAGGTACAGAGAAGGAAACATACATGGAAGAATTCATGTAGCAGAGTTCAGGCACACTGGATTTTTTTGAGATTGCCATACTTCCTTCATGGAAATGATAAGGATATTTGAAGAGGGAAAATCAGAATGTACAGTCAAGATGTTCCAGGGAGAGTCCAGATGAGAGAAGTATCGATATGGAAGCAAGCTAGGCTCTTGATAGAGGTTAGATATCAAAAACCTTTAAATCAGACATTTATGTCCCTTTGGCCTAAACTAATCATGGTAATCCTGTTTCCCCTTGCCTAGAATGGGTGATTCTATTATCCCCCCTTAGGGATGAACATGTGACCTGGTTTTGGCCAGTGAAAACTTAAGAGCAATCTGCTGGAGTGGGGGCTTTTGGGAAAGATTTCCTGCCTAATAAAAAGAAAGAAAATTTTGAGAAAGCCTCACACCCCTCCCTTCCTGCTTGGAACATTGTCCTGTAAGTTTGTGACATTTGGCTGTTGCAGCCATCTTGTGACCATGAAGGAACCAAGGAGAAGTACACACATCCTACGAAATAGCAATATCTGACCTTTGTCTATCATTTGCATATCGTTGATAGTTTGGAAAGTACTTGTATATACCCAATCTTACTTAATGCTTAAATAATCCTGTGAGCTGGTTATTATGTATGCTCTGGAAGGATATAAAATCCATAGATTCAACCAAAGTGACAGCCAGATGATGGAAATAAAATTAGCCAATGCTTCCAGGTGGTTTTCTAACTAATCTTGTATGGTGTTCTGAAATAGTTTCCGATGTTACCTAAAAGGAACTTCCAAAAGAGGCTTCCATCTTCAGATCCCAGGGATGTTGTGAGGAAAATCAATTAGTGGTCTAAAGCATGGGTTGGTGTTTTCCTCGGAAGAGAATATTGGAATGGTTAGAGGCAAAAATGGTTAGGCAAAACTATAAAGAGTACATGAGCACTTGCTGACACATTTAGGGGCCAATCACTGAGGAAATGCCGAAAGCTCCATGCCGCCTCAGAAACGAGTTGGAGTGTAGACCTTGAGAATCATCTATCATAGAGATTTTATTATCATTCATTTGGAAAAATTTCACCATAGGGTTTCAAGGCAAATTCATAGCAGCTTTAAATCACGTGTGCCTATATTACCACCTTCTGAGTACAAATAATTTCATTCTGTTAAGTCTGGAAGTAAAAGAGTCTACAAAAGTACTAATCATTGTACGTAATCAAATGCTATAAAGTGACATTGACCTAAACACAACAGCACTTGTAAATAAAGTGGAATACAGGGGAAATGTATTTATTCAGTGCTTATCATGTACCAGAAACTATATACTACATACTACGTAATCTAACTCTCTCAACATCTTTATAAGTAAGATTGTCAGTAATCTATAAAAGTGAGTACATCACAAATGTAATGAAAGCAGTTTTTAATGTACAATAGACCAGAATATCACCCTGAATTATCTGACTCTCTGTATATGGAAACCAAACATGCAAACTATTCAGTTAATTCAATTTTTAAAACTGAGTCAAATGACCTTGTTTTACTCCTTGCTGAAAAGACTTGCTGAATAACTAAAATTTTTAAAAAATCTTTCAGTTAATTATTTTGAGATTGTACAGCCACAGCGTCTGAAAGGATCTCCAACAAGCTAGTTAAATGTATTTGGTTTGGGGGCATCTGATGTAATTATCCTTCTACTTCATCCTTGATGAGAGCAGTTTATATGAGTTACCTTATTAAATTATCCCCAAATCCTATGCGGTATGAATTATTCACATTTTACAAATGAGAAAAAAAGTTCAGAAATGTTAGCATGATGCCAAGATTACAGAGCAAGAAAACGGCAAAGGCATGCCCCCAGTCTAAGCGTGTCTTGCTCCAAAGCCCATGTCTGTCTACTACTGCTTGCTGTAATCACTGAACGATTTTATTTTAACAGATGATAGGAAGAAATCCTTTTGAACTTTAAACCACAAAATGAACAGCTTCACTGAATGTAGGATCTGTTAGACTGTTTTTCTTAAACGAGAATTTTGTGTATTTCCTATTCTTCTCCTTTAGGGAGTTACAGAAGGAACAAAGGAAAAAGCTGTGCTCTTATTTCCAAGCGATACCCCATGAATCATGCCGTGAACGTGTCTACTACATGAACGTCATTTTGATTTTTAAAGTCCAGGTCTAAAGTGCTATTTCTATGCTCTGTAAATGACTTGACCAATTGTCAACAGAAAGGCCCAATGCTCTCCTCCCAGCCCCTCAAAATCAAGCTTAGCATCATTGTTTAAATAGGAAGGCATGAGCAGGCACAGTCTTAGTCAAGTTGAACATCAATTTTAATAAAAATAAAATGATTTGGGGCTGGCCCGGTGGCGCAGTGGTTAAGTGCATGCGCTCCGCTTCGGCGGCCCTGGGTTCACAGGTTCGGATCCCAGGCGTGGACCAACGCACCACTTGTCAAGCCATGCTGTGGTTGTGTCCCATATAAAGTAGAGGAAGATGGGCATGGATGTTAGCCCAGGGCCAATCTTCCTTAGCAAAAAGAGGAGGATTGGCGTCGGATGTTAGCTCAGGGCTAATCTTCCTCACAAAATAAGTAAACAAATAAAATAAAACAAAACAAAATAAAATAAAATAAAATGATTTGATGGGCATTGGATTAAGATTTGAGTTGGAGTCTTGCCTTCCCTCTTAATGACTAAAACTTTGGCAAGTTACTTAATTTCTCTGAGCCTCAATTCTATTATCTAGAAGTGTTTCTCGAACTGTATTTCTAAAATTTCCAGTCCATTTGAGGAAAAATACTTTTGTAAAATGCATTAAAATGAATTACTAGGAAAATGAAATAGAAACTATAAACGTATACAATATAGACTCATTTTTTAGATTACTAGATTAAACAGGCAAAAAATTACTTGTTAAAAGTTTCTAAACACCTACTCTCAATGTCTCATCTCACTGTGGACTGGAAAGAGAGTTCATAGCCTACCTCCAGTCCTGCATTTTAAATAGCACTGATCTTTAAAACTAAAGATAAAAATATCTTTAATCACTGAAGGGTGGAGGTTAGAATTTAATGCATAATGTATGTGAAATGCTTAGAAAAGTGCCTGGCAAATAGACAACATAAGGAGATTCTACTGTCTTCAATGGAAATTAAACCAGAACCTCTAAAGAAATAGCACCAAGTGGAGAATTTCCTGGGGAAAGTGGGAGCGAGGTAAGGCTCCTGACTAAGGGCACTTGACTGTGTCCCCCAACTTGACCTTCCCATAGAGATTTTCTTCTTGCTCTCTTTCTTGCTCTCACTCCCACTCTGCCTCTCTCTGTCTATTCCCTTCCTGCGCCACCATGATATTGGCCTCCTGGTGGGATGAAATTCTTTCCCATGCAGAGTCAGAAATAGAGTCCAAGGAATATCGACAACCCAGTTTACAAAGTATAAAGTTTTGGTCCCAACCCAACTTGTCTGCTGTTTGGTTCCATGAGCCCTTTGGCATAGATGTTCTTGAGCCAGATTGGTGACTACCCAGCTCTACTCTTTAATTATTTGTCTTCGGCAAGTCAATAGCTCTGGGCTTGTTTCCTCGTGTATAAAGTGGGGAAAAAGTAATCCCTACCTTGTAGGGTTATAATGAAGATTAAATGATCTATATATATCAAGAGCTGAGCATAGCACCTGGGACATAATAAGCAACCTGCTCAGTAAGTGTCAGCTGTCGTCATCGTCATCACCATCATCATCATCACATAGAAACTCCTGGGCCCTTCACTTCTCAATTTCTGATGACCCAGCAGACATCATTCTGAATGGACCCGAGAGAAACACCCTCTTAGACAGAAGCTCTCGCCTAGGAGAGATGTTGTCATTATCACTCTCCTGACTATGATCCTTACTCTTGGATTTAATTTCCAGTCGGAGAGATACTCCTTTTCTCTGAGTGATACAGGAATGATCTCGTCTTTTAAGTGAGAATCCTTCCCCTACTTACCCGGATGTGGCTTACCCATATAGGGCTACAGTCTATCTTAACACGAATCCCTACTGTGGCTTTCATATAACATGCCGCACAACCTACAATATGTTTTGATATCCAGAAATCATTTCCTCACTGTAGGTTTTGCATCAGTTATCTGGTGCCACAATAACACTGTATAATAAACCACACAACAATAAACATTTATTACTCATGCATCTGGGAAGTGTGCTCAGAAGCTTTGCTGATCTTGGCTCAGCTAACCAATTCTTCTGGTCTTGGTGGGACTTGCTTACATGTGTGGGAATCAAACGGTTGTTGACTGATCTAGGATGGTTTCAGCTGGGATGACTGCGGTGACTTAGCTCTGTTCTCTGTGCCTCTCATCCTCCAGCATGCTAACAGACAGGATCTCATGGCTACGGCAGAGTAAAAGAACAAATAGAAACTCAAGCCCTTTTCAGGTCTCTGCTTGCATCACTTTTGTTAACATCCCCTTGGCCAAAGCAGGTCACAAGGCTGAGCCCAGAGCAGGAGTGGGATAGTGCTACAGAGTTACACGGCAACAGGCATGGGGACAGTTGCTCATTAAGTGTTAGTTCTGCCTTCCATGTCCTTCTATTCCCTTCCAATCAGATTAGGAAAACCCACTTGCTGATTTATATCACCAAGTCAGGACCTTATGTCAAGCCAAGATTTTATTAATTTTGTTTAGGATTTGGTTTGTTTGTTTAAATGGAATCTGTAGAATACTTTTTCTTTTCTTTTTTTCCCCGCTAGGCAGAATAGTAGCAAAGGAAAACAGATTCATTTCTAATAGTGGCTATCTGAACATGTTATGTCATAATCCTTAGGATGGCTTGTAACTCCTATTGGGACCAGTCTTCAACCCATGAAATGACGCTGGTCTCAACAAATGAATTTAACACACAAGGAATAATAGTCAAATAGCTACTTATTAGAGTTTAATGCTTTTCTCATAAAACTTGCAAAATATAAATGAGCTTTCCTACTGGAGGTAAACTCTAGGGAGATTTCCTGTTAGGAATTTGATATTTTCCTCTCTAAAAACAAAATAATACTGTATTTTTCCTTTCTGAAGGTGTTTCCTAAGTGGAGAATTACTATTTCCATTTCTTGAGGAGGCAAATTATTTTCGTTTGCATGAAACCTCTCAGGGACATCTTGGTCAAAGGGAATTATGACGTCCTCCTATTATCAATTGACTCTCCAGTTAGTGACTTTGTGGAAGGGTTCCTGGAAAGCATCGATGATTTCACAAAGGGTCCCCTTCCACTATGAGGGCCAAATCAGAACCCCTTCAGCCCCCTTGCAATACAGGAGCTATTTGGGCTTACATATGATTGTGCAGGAGGGAGGGTGGGGCAATGAGAAAGGGCAGGGTCCTTGTCCAGACTCTAGCTTGCAGTTGCTTTTGGCCCATTATTTGTGCTAAACAAGGTCAGGTGGATAACTCATCCTAAAGATGTGTGAAGAAAGTCCAGAGAAGTGTGTGATGGTGGGATCACATTGTTGCATGGAGCGCCTCCCACTCTTCCCCACATTTATGTCGCTGACCTCACACCCTTGCACAAAACTTGGACTCTGGGGTCAGACAGCCTGCCATTAACAAGCTCCGTGACCTTGCAAATTTGAAATGATTTCTATGAACTTGAGGCTGCTCGTATGTAAAATGAGAATATGTTTCTTGCACCTACAATGAAACCTGACATACAGAAAGTCACTAAATCTGAATTTCCTACCATCCCCACCTCATCTCCTCTCCCTCTCTCTATCTTCCAACTTTCTCCCTCCTCCCTTCCTGGTCCTTTTTTTCTCACCCTAGCCACAAGCCTCACGGTCATTTACTTATCCCAGAGAGAGAGAGACAGTAAAAGTAGCTAAATCTTGAATTTGAAGCTGAAAATTTCTATGTACCTCTCCATAGAAAAGCAGCGATGTTCTTGAAGTGAAGAGACACCAGACGAAAGGAGGAAGGAGCATGGAGTTTCGTCCTGAGGAGAAGGGGGAGTGGGGAATTTGTAGAGTTCCCCTGGCATGAGACCCAGGCTTTCAGTGAGAGGGAGTGAGACTGAAATTACTATGATTTTCATGGAAATTATCATTTGACTTTGATCTTGAGGGAATGTCACTGAGCCAAATTCTGAAGTTTAGAATTTGGGGGAGGGATTTGGGGGAGGAAGTGCAGGCTTGAGAAAGAATAGATGAAAAAAAGAAAGAGATTTCTTTCTGGGAGGAATAATTGTGTGTGTGTGTGTGTGTGTGTGTGTATGTGTGTGTTGAGAGCAATGGAGGCGGCGGATGCAGGAACAGGGAATTCTCTTCTTTCCCCTGCCTTAAGGAATTCAGATTTAAAACAGGAGAAGTCTTAGAGAAGCAGAAAGAAGACAGTTCTTAATTCCCTCTGTTCCATGCTAGTTATAAACACGAGAGAAAATGGGATTGAAGAATGTGTGGTAAAACGCACTGTAAACCTTTTATTGTCATATTTGTGGCTTCTGGGGTATGACTTTAATGCTGTCTTTTAAGATGTTGCTCACTTAAAGCAATTGTGTTTAATTTAAAATTAAATAAAAAACCTATCCAAGTATTTCTTTTCTCCCTTCAATTAATTTTCCATCTAAGTATATGATTTCCTTGCTGAAGAAATGCATGCCCTGAGAGGAATGCATAGTTTAAGTATTTTCACACTTAAAGAGATCTATTAATTACATAAAATAATAATAAGATGAAAAGCAGTGCATCGTAGGGGCAGGGATCGCTGCAAAAGTTCTGGTCCTCGCTGGTCACAACTGGCTGTGTGACCTTGGGTGAAGTCGTTAACTTCTCTGAGCCTTAACTCCTACATGTGAATTTACACGACGTGTAAAGGTCCTTTCAGCATTAAAAACTTTTCTGGGGCTGGCCCTGTGGCCTAGTGGTTAAGTTCGGCATGTTCTGCTTCTGCAGCCTAGGTTGGGTTCCAGGCGTGGACCTATACCTCTCGTTGGTGACCATATCGTGGTGGCGACCCACATACAAAATAGAGGAAGATTGGCAACAGATGTTAGCTCAGGGAGAATCTTCCTCAAACAAAAAAAAAAACCCTTTTATCATAATTAGTCTTGAGATGAATATAACACCTAAAACAAAGTAAAGGCTCTTTCAGCTCTAAACATGATCATAATTAGTCTTGAGGTGAATATAACACCCAAAACAAAGTTAATATGAAATAGAAGTCCATCACTTCTTAGAATCTGTGGATCCCAATCCTACAAGCAAATTAACTTCTCCAAACTCCAATTTCCTCATCTATAAAATGGAAATTATTATAGTGTCTATCCCATTAGACTTGTTGTGAGGTTTACATGAGAAAATGTCTGTAAAGAGCTTAGCACAGTAACTGGCACTTAGGAAGTGCTCCAGGAATGTAGGTTAAAACAGAAAAGGACAAGGGGCCAGCTCCATGGCATAGTGGTTGAGTTTGGCGTGCTCTGCTTTGGCGGCCTGGATTTGCAGGTTTGGATCCTGGGCGCAGACCTACACCGCTTGTCAGCCACGCTGTGGCAGTGACCCACATACAAAATAGAGAGAGACTGGCACAGATGTTAGCTCAGAGCCAATCTTCCTCAGCAAAAAAAAGGGACAAAAGAAGCTGAAGCTGCTGGGCTTCAGAGTCAAATCACTCTCTGTGCTTCCATTTGGGGCATGGTAGCCTCCCCAACGTGTTTATATGAATAACACACAGCAGAGTTAGCAAAACAGACAAAGATGACAATGATGACGATGGTGATGGTGATGATGACGATCAGCTAACCAGGCTCTGTTCAAAGTGCTTTATCTGTATTGACTCATTTAATCCTCATACCAACCCTATGAGGTGGGTAAAATTATCATCCCTATTTTATAGATGAGGAAACTGAGACACAGAGAGGTTAAGTGACTTGCCCACTGCCACACAGCTAGTAAAGATCACACTCTACTTACTTTAGTGAAGTTGGAAACTGACACTGTCCCTGAAGTATCTGGAAAAAAAAAAAAGAAAATTACCTCTATTCTAGCCTTTTTGGGTTCTTCAAGGATGTTCAGCAAGTTGGCTGATTAAATGATGCACAAGCCTGAGTCATCCCAAAAAGATCCACACCTGTATCTAGCAGTTTCTTCCCACCTGGCCCTAATGAACATGCCAAAGAAGATCTCAGCATTTGTCTAATGACGTTACCTAACGCTGCCCCCTGCCCTGTGATTATGAGCAGCGCTTTGCTGTGGCTTCAGGAAGCAGGTGGAGGAAATTCTTAATGAAGATTGCATACAGATTATAGCATTTCCGTGTATTTTATGAACAAATTCACCAAGGGTTCAAAACCTTTTCCAATTGGCTCATTTATCCTTAGCACGAATACAAAGGCTTGAGGTAAAGAACTAGGAGCATGGGAAGAACTAAATATAAATTGCATTAGAGCTACCCCCACGTTAGAGGACTGGCTCAGAATGCTAATGAATAAAGCTCTGTGATGCTCTTTATGAAAGGAAATTGACGGGAGGCACAATACGGACGTAGAAGATGAAATCTGACTAAAGAGTACTGGCATAGATTGTAAGACATTTTTTCTATTGGGGAAATGAGAAGTTTGCTAAGAATTAAGAACTATATACACCTAGTTTTATGTGTAAGTGAACAAGTGAATTTGTTGAAGGTTTGGATGTGGTAAGAAAGATAAAGAAAATGGTGAGTTGCTTTCTCGACTGAGAAGAGAAATTTATTCACACTAATGCTGGGAGTTGAACTATTGAAAAATGGTTTAATAACAGTGGAACAACTTATGATTTATTCCAGGGAAATAGACTGGAGAGGAAAAATTCTTCTTATTCTGTTCTACTTTGTATACTTCACAAGGTCATGCTAAATGTATATGATAATTTTTTTCGCCCATGGGTGTAGTAGCATATTCAAATTCAATTAAATATATATTTGCTAAATAGGAAAACAAGACAAGCAGAAAGGATCAAAAACCTACTTCATCATTTTTTGAAAATTTTTCCAGGCTTAAGAAGAAAAATTTGCCTCATAGTAATTTCAAAAGCCTTGAGATTTTTGTTTGTAGTTATCTCAGTTCATCTTTTTCTTTATAACATCTTCAACTAATTTAATTGCTTGAGAGGAAAGAATTTGGATTCAAAATTCCGAATTCTCAGCAATCACATTCAGATACCACCATTTTGTTAGCCTGCATACCCAATTTTTGTTTGGATTTAGAAATTTGTTTTTAACCGTAGTCTAATATTTCTCTGTGTTTATTTTTTCCTATAGAATGTTCAACATGCATTTCTCATTTCCCAAAGGAACAGTGAGTTTAATAGTGACATTTTTATTAGTGAGGATGGTCTTCAAATATGGCAAATTAAACTCAACTGCCTTCACTCTCCAGTGAAAAGAATATTTAAAGTATCTCACGGTTGACTGTATTATTTTTTTCTGTCTACGATTTGAATTTCTTTTTAAAGACAAATACTAATTTCTGGTAGTGTGAGCTTATCTAAGAGATATTAGTGGCTCTAAGGATGCTGAAATGCTCTTTGTATTCATATTTACTCACCATTGAACAAGGCTGGCTTTTCCCTTGAAGCAAAAGTAGTCAATTTAGACACTATTATTATATGCGAACAAATACTATTATGGGCATGTACACACAGGGGTCCAACTCTACTCTTAATCATTCACGCTAGAGGAAGGGAGGCAGAGACGATAGAGAGCTATATGTAACCCAAAACTCCTAAATATTTTACTTTAGAACGTTCTGCTTAACTTTCATTTGGAACTGGTAAGTTTACCAAAATGATACATGAACGTTTAAGTGTTTATTAGGCACCTGTTGTATACACAGTTCTAAGTACCAGGGGACGTTACGAGGTCTAAAAGGAATACCTGGTAAGTCATTTGCTGAGAGATCAAGGCAATAAAAAGGAGGGGTAAACTGTACACTTGTGATGCTGTCTAGAGAGAGCAAGGCAATGACAGATCAACTCATATCAAGTCATTTCCAGACTAAAATTTTGCTGGTGAGGCAATGAGGTACAGAGCAAGCTTCTTGAGTGAAATTCGTCTTGACTCCAGACTTTAAGGGCATAATGGCTATTGTTTTAAGGAATGGAAAGGCATGCCAGACCTCCAGAAAAGTACAGAGAGGAAAGCCCAAGTAAAGTCATTGCTTTCAGGCTCCAGGACAGGTTGTAGTAAGTGACTTGCCCAGGTCACAGTGTCAGTGGCAGAACAGAGGCTAAAATTCCTGTTTTCTGGTCCCTCATTCAGTGAAAGGATAGGGTCTTGATCTTCTATAATTGGATTAAATTGCATTTCTCCATGGAACAGTTTCAATAGCTATTTTGACTATGGCCACATAAGACATAACAGGTTAAATCAATTCCATTGACTTGAGCAACTGGAGTTTAAAACTACAGCCATGCACCAGGCCAGCCAATGTCCCTGTCACATTAAACAACTTGCTCTTCATCACACACTCCCCACATATTTTCTCAGAGCTGGCCTTCAGCTGAACTGCATCAGTATGATGGTGCAAGTTGTTAAAATATTAAAACATTTCTGTTCCAGTTGGTAAACAGTCACATCTCTGATAGTCCCCCCAAATTCCCTTAACCACCACAAGAGCCGCCCAGACTTCTCAGAAAGTCTCCATAATACAGCAACTAAAAGACACACAACAGGGGCCCTTGGGGACCCTGCTTCGGCACTCTGGCCAGGATTTGTTCTGATTGGTCGGTGCTGGGGTCACCATTCATTCTGATTGGTCAGTGCTGGGCCAGCATTCATTCTGATTGGTCAGTGCTGGTGCCACCATTCATTCTGACTGGTCAGTGCTGGGCCAGCTTCATTCTGATTGGTCAGTGCTGGTGCCACCATTCATTCTGGTTGGTCAGTGCTGGGGCCAGCATTTTGATTAGTCGATATCAATAGTGTGCCAGTGGTTAAGCATTATATTACTCCTATCTTTTCCCTTCCATGTTTTTGTTCATGCTATTCCCTCTGCCTTGAATGCTCTTTCTCCTTTCACCCGTTCACCTTTTACCTCATATCTGTCACAAGGAACCGGCTCACATAATTGTGAGAGTTGGTGAAGCAGTGTCTGTAAGGCTGTTGTCTCCACATCTGAGGCTGGAGCTTGAAGTCCATGCATCAGGCAGTCAGGAAGTCTGGCATCCCAAACACAGGAAGGATTGAAACCCCCTCTGCTTCTGCCTCTCACCTTGGTGATGAGAGTATCCTTCAGAAGCCAAAGTCCTTTATTGCAGAGCTAAACTACATACCTGGCCCGGAAGTCCCACCAGCTAAAGGAGGATGCGGGGGAATTGCAGGCCCAGCTGCTGCTTCACACCAACAAGGTGAGTTAGGAGATCAGCAGCAACCTGTGTGCCCTACAAACTGGCTGCTGCCTCCCTTCTGCCTTCAGCAAGGATCTCCCTTGCAGCCCACCCTAAATAGAAACGTGGGAGAAAGGGAATTCTGGGGAATGTAGTTCATCCTAGCCAAGTTGACACATTATAAAGCCATCACACCTCGGTATCAAGACTTAAGTCGAGTGCCATCTCCTGCCTGTATCCCTCTCTCAGCTGGCCAGGCTGGAAGTTCTCATTCCCTCCTCTGAGTCCCCAAAGCCCTCCATCAAAACCACATGGCGGCCTTTAGCGTAACAGCTAGCATTTTAATTATCAGTCTGCCCATTGTATTTCCACCACCAGACTGTAAGCTCCTTAAAGTTAGGATTTAAGGTATTTACACTGCCTGACACATAGTGAGCAGCTCATAAAAGTTCATGGAATGGATGAGGGAATTGATGAATGAATAATGAACTGGCTGACCTAACACAGAGATACCGTGGGAAGCAAGATTCAAGGGTGGTGTATTCAGTGTTACTACATAACAAATCATCCCCCAACTGAGCAGCTTGAAACAACAGTTACTATCTCACAGCTTAGCTGGGTAGTTCTGGCTCAGGGGCCCTGGTGAAGTCACAGGCAAAGTATTGGCGGGGGCTGGAGTCACTTGCAGGGGCTGCATGAGCAGCTTCCAACCTCATTTAACGTGGCTTCACTTCCTCGTCACATGGGCCTCTCGACGGGGCTGCTCACAACATGGCAGCTGGCTTCTCCCAGAGCAAGGGATGCAGAGGAGAGAGAGGCGATGCCACACTACCTTTTATGACCTACTCTCTGAGTCATACACTGTGATTTCCACCTTATCCCGTTAGTTAGAAGTGAGTCACTAAGTGCAGCCCACACTCAACAGGAGGAAGGGATTACACACACACGAATGCCACAAGGCTTTGATTCATAGGGGCCGTCTTAGAGGCTGCCTCACACGGGTGGGAAGAAGTAAGGCTTTAGGCAGGGGGCCACACCATAGAGTTCTTCAGCTGACCTCAAAAGAATTAAACTCACTTCCCACCACTTAGTGTGTAGAGTCATGTTCGTTTTTATTTTTTTCCTTTATTCATTTTTCTTGGTAAAGTCTACTCACTGAAAATAGGCCTTTCATGTCAAGCCAAAAATTGGATTTTGTGGACAAACTTTCAAAGAAGATCAAGGAGAGGGAATCCAATTTGGATCTAACCTTTCTTTACTAAAATGATTTCCTTTGCCGCAGCCAAGTTTGATTTAGCCTCTAGAAAATACTGATGAGCAAAGTAAACAGCAACTCTGACTTCACACACACACACACACACACACACACACACGCACAATCCTGAGTTTGTCTCAACAAAATAGATATAACCTGGTCTAGGCAGTTCCAGGCTAGCCCTCAGTGGTTGGACAATAATAATAGATAGCTTTGTGGAACAGTTCATGTAGCCAATAACTTACTGAGCACCAGGCACTGTACTAAGGGCCCTACAAGTATTATCACACTTAATTCTCAAACAGCCCTATGAGGCAGGTACTGCTATTTCTCCTATTTTTTATAGGCGAGTAAACTGAAGCTTAGAGAGACCACTGACCTAAGCTCACACAACCAGCTCGCTCCAGGGCCAGCACTCCGCATTCCTAAGGGCCTCATCACCATACTTCTGTGAGACTGGCTGGGTGCTAGGGTCTGCGCCTATGTTCCTTGCTCACTCTTTTCAACAACCCTTTGAGGTAGGTATTATTAGCCCCATTTTATGGATAAGAAACCAAAGTTTGGGGCTGTAACTTGCTTTAGCCCACACGGTTAATATAACAGCAGCCCAGGATCCAAGTTCCAACACTGTCTGAATCAGAAGTCCACGCTCCTTCGACCACCTGGATCGCCATCTAGCTGAGTGGTTTTCAAACGGCAGATCACAACCCAGCAGGGCAGAGTGAAGTCAGTTAGCGCATCCCAACTAGCATTTAAAATACTGGAGCAGAAGAGAATGGGAGGGGAGGAGGCGAGGAAAGAGAAGAAAAAGGAATGGAAGATATTAGTATGCATGACACATAGTGACAGTCAGTATCGCTTAGTGACAGGCTTACTTCAGTGATGTACATATATGCATGTGTGAGTGTGTGTGTGCACTAGGATGTAAAATGCATTTCTTACTTCGGTTGCCATTGAAAGCATTTGAAAGCCTCTGCCCTAGCCACTCCATCTGTTCTTAAGGTCACTACCAACAGGTAAGCGTTCAGGTTGTAACGATAGCTTATCTTCATTGTACACACTTTCTTTTGGCCTTAACCATTTAGAAAAGGGTGGTCATAATTCTTGATCCACTTCCTAGAGCCTTTTCTACTAAAATAAAATTATTAAAGAAAATGATATTGGTTGACCTGATCTCACCTTACTAGTTGCATGACCTTTGGCAAGTTACTTAACCTTTCTAAGGGTTCAGCTCCCTAGATTTTACTTTCTCCTTCCTTAAAGTGGGGTAATGATTGCTCATTTAGTTGCAAAGATTGATGGAGATCACGTAAACTTCTTCGCACAGTCCCTGCCACAGCAATCATTGAGTCAGTACCTGCTGTTATTAAGTGATCTCCATAGACTGGGGGAGTCTTAATTGAGAGTCTTATGCTTAAGGACATAGAATGTAAGGAGGGAAATGTATTCTTTTCTAGCCTTGAACCCTCCAACCCCATGAAAACATAAATTAACATAAGTAGGTCTGCATTCTTTCAGTTCATTTATGTATCAAACACTTATTGAATGCCTACTACGTGCTGGAAACTGGGCTAATCTACAATGACATAAGGAGAGCTTTTAAAGGCAAGACCCAAATTTATAGATGCTCCTGAAAGTTGGGGTGTATTAGAAGAGCAGAGTGATAAATCACCCTGGCACCTTACTTCATGATTGTGGACAAGAGTGCTCATCACCTGACAGTTACACATACACTCCGTCAAATGAACTTCAGCGATAATAGCCTCATTTTTTAAAAACCGTGTCCACCTGGCATCCGATTGATTGAATCTGAGGTCCCCACTTTCCATTTTTATAGCTTGGTTCCTTCTGTGTACATGCCACAATCGGAGGATTGATTTTCCTTGTACATTGTCTTTCCTTCTCTCTGATTCTCAGGTCTCTCTTTCTCTCTTCCACCCCCTCCCTCCATCGCTGATTCTCCTCCTGTGTTCTGCTAATTATCTCTAGCCCTGAGCTATGGGAACCTACATTTTTTTTTTCCTATACACATTTCCAATAAGAGATGGATTAGCAAGAATCAAAGTGTGGGTCTTAGGGAAAAAAGCCACAGGACCTCAGGACACTGGTTTCTAATTCTTTTCCACACATCTTGGCTTTTAGGGGCAGGGAGCTTACCACACAAAAATTGCCCTTCCAAACTTAAGGTGCATGCATATAATTTAACACTACCACCCAAAGGATCATGTACAAAAAACAGGGCCTCAAAAATGTTGGTTGACTTTAATTGAACATAAAAATAATGATATTTTAGCCTGCATTTACTATTAAAAAGTTACAAGCAGTAATTTTTATGTTTGTCTGCTCCTTTAAACTTTACCGAATATTTTTACACTTATTTTCTTTTATTTCACACACTTATCTTATGCCTCCACTGCCTCATAAAACCAATGAGAACAAAGACTGTTTGAAGTTACAAGAATCCTGTGAAGTAGACAAGACAAGTAATTTATCCTCATTTTTCTGACCAGGAAACTGAGGGTCAGAGAGATTGTGTCTTACCCAAAGTCAATTTGGCTCTTAAAGAGCAAAGTTAAGCCTGGAGTCTGAGACTTGCAGCAGCCAGCTCCTGTAGATGAGCCCCTGAGGCCCGGACACAATCAGTGTCCAGCACACCTAGCTTAGGTCCAACTGCACTAAAGGTCTTCAGATCCTTTAGTACTGGAGCTCGGGCCACAGGCAGCCCCATAATGGCAGAGAAACAGAACCTCTGGGTCGACTCTTTCAGGGAAACTTTGCTGATTTGCAGCAGCTGGACAATGTTCCTCATTAATATTTGTCAGTACGATCGTCGCATCATTTCACTGTGGTGGCCGGGACTCAGATCTGGAACTCTATATAGTTAAACCACCTGGATCTCTGTCTTTCAATGGCTTTGAGAGAACCCAAAGGGCCTGCTCTTGAGTCTAGTGGACCTCTAGGCAAGATGTCCCTCCCCCGCAGGATATATCACCGGGCATTCAGCCATGACGATGCCCTCCAGGACCCCACGCCGTGACTCCTCTTCCATCAGTCATGGCAGCATGCCCTGGAAGCCAGTAATTCCAGAGCACATGTATCAGGACTTTGCCAAAGTGGACTAAGGAGAGGCCAGTATGCCCTCCCCTGCCATGACCCTCTGGCACTGATAGTGTGGACAAGGTCCCAGTGGTGAAGGCTAGAGCTACCCATGTCATCATGAATTCTCTGATCACAAAGCAGACTCACAAGAGCATTCAGTGTTTTGAGCAAAAAGCAGGGCTGAGAAATGCCAGCTGCACACCTCCACAGACCTTCCCACCAAGGAGATCAAGTACCTCTGAGTGGCAGAAGCACACCACACACTAAAGATACACAGAGGAGAGATAACAAAAGAAGAGAGGCAGCCTGCATCAGCCCAGTCCACTCCAAGCAGCAGCCCCTACTCTTCCCCTAAGCAGAAACTCTGAGGCTGGTACCCTTGTGGTTCTTCCACAGACTTACCTGGCCCAATCCCAGCACCATGGATTCTGGAAGTGGAGATAAGGACAGAAACTCATCAGATAAATGGAGCCTCTTCGAACCAAGACCCTTCCAGAAGTCTGATTGAGTTTTTCCACCCAGGCTACAAAGGGGCCCAGAAGCCCTCTCCAATGGGACTGATCCAGATCCAGGCCGCCTGAATGGCTGAGGATCCAGCAGCCTTCAGGCCACCCGAGGTGGACATCCCAGTGATAGAAGGGAAGAAACAATTGCCGGAGACCCATAATCTCAAACGCGAGTGCTCATGCCTATTGGGTTCTAGAGCTCTGTCTATTCCAGGGACTCTGGATAGAGGGTGTCTTGTTCCCGTTTACCTTGGCTCTGACATAGGAAAGGTATATTTTTTGAAAACTTGCTAAACTTAAGTTAGAGCTGGGAGACATAATTGGCTTTTGAGAAACATTGGTGCAAAGTTTGTCCCTACTGTGTGGAAGCAGCCATTTTGTGCAGCTTTAAAGTCAGACTAAATAATCTCAGCAGTGATAGGCAGGTCCTCGTTACTTATTTTTATAACATTCACCCTAAACAGGAACTTTAATCATTGCTTACTGCGTAAATAATGTTTATGTTTTTCCAAAACCCAGGCTTCTTCAATCCTTTACCACAGTCAGTGCCCCTAAAATGCATTGGCACACCATGGAGTAGAGATGTTCACTGACTAGTTAGACAACTTTGGCCCTCTGAACCCTGGGCTGTACTGTGTGCTCTGGCCTTGTCATCTTAGGGGCACCTGAGATCTGTTTGACATCTGGTTATAATTAAAAATCAGACTTGGCCTGGATTTCTTTGCTGAAACAGGACTCTCCCAGCCATCTTAATAGACCTGATGGATCATCTTCCTGCAGCCAATTCTGACTGTAGCACCTCTTGGGCTAGTGCTGTTAGAGGGATGCTTCTCTTTTATGTCATACAGAGCAAACACTAGTCTTATATCTCTTTTCTTGCACTTTAATGTGAGATTAATTTAATTCTGATTTGGTTGAAAACTTTGTAAGGGAGAAAATTCAGTGTACTGGTTTGGTATTAACAAAAAGATGCTAAACTTTTTTAAAGTAAAGAAGATGGTAACTACAATTAGATTATAGTCTTGAGGTTCATGTGAAGCCAGTGTCACCCAATTTTGGTTTCCTTGTTCAGCCCAGGAGATAAAACATGTTTTTCTGGAGGATAGAGGAAAAAAAGATTTTTCTATATGAAGTCATTTTTCCCCAAAATCAGCCTCATACCTTTATATACATACATACCTTACTGAGGAAAAGAAATAGGAAAACTGCCTTTTGATTTCTCCTCACTCTGTACATGTTCAGTCATTGTCTCAAATGCCTGCAATTTTTTAGGTAGTATCTTGTCTATATAAGTAACTGACTTTTTCATAGAGAGACCCTGGAGTCTAAAATTTCAGAACAGTATTTGTGTCTTCTGTTATGCTTGTATCTCTTCCTTGTTCTAATAGTAAAATCCTTACTAGTCTCTAAAAAAAAAAAACAAAACCCCAAGACTTTCTACTGCTACCCTAGCTTTTTATTCCCTCTACCACATTTCCTACAAGCAAACAAAATTCATTGTTGAAACTTCACCTCACTCCAACATGAATGTTATCATCTTCATATTACAGACGAATAACTTTATCTCTTTAAATCTAAAACACCATTAACTATAAAGACACCATTATTTTATGTACCACAACACAGAAAACAATGCAGCCAATTAAACTATGATATATCATTAATTATAGGACACATCCTGATTCTCGAGATAGCAAAATGTGAAGATAAATGAATCTTAGAATTGATGAAATGGGGTAACTGAAAATGCAGAGAAATGAAATAATTTTCTCAGAATTGGAAATGTATATATGTTTAGGATTGGTAACTGAACCACAAAGAGAGAGGGCAGCATCCTCTTTTTTTCCTGGAAAGGTAAAGATTGTCAGGTCTCAGAAGGTGCAGCTGCAAGGTGATGAGGGGGGATGGGAGACTTCTCTTTTAACATCTGGAGTAACAGCTCATGTAAAACAGCCTTGTTTTCTTTATTTCATGGGCTCAACTAGGACCATTCATTTATTCATTCAACAAAGATGTGCCGAGTGCCCATTGTAATTCTGGGCATTATTCTGGGCATCGGGGGGTAGTGCACTGAGTTAACAGGTACAGTCCCCGTCCTTCTGGAGTCTACAGTCTGAGAGGACCAACGCTGGAATTACCATCCAGGTGCATAATTTGTTTAAGTTACTTACACTTCAGTTTGCTAACTTACAAAATGTAATAGTTAATTTATGGGATTGTTGTGTGTTATTAGTTCCAGATTTTGCTTCTCATAGATGTGGGTAAAGAAGGGAACTTCCCCAGCAAAGAGGCAACAACTCAGTGTCTCGAAGAAGGAGGTAGGAGAGGTTTCCTCACTGAATGAAGCTTCCCGGAGATGGATATTCTGTACAAAATAAGAGCCAGTTGCATTGCTTCCTCCAGAGAAGGGGTTGGAAAGTCCAGGAAAACATTTCAATATTCTTAGAGCCAGAGGTGGACATAATATGGACTTTCTAGAATCCCAAAATAAGAGAGAGTGAGGTAATTTGGTAGAAAATGCTGTTTTATTGGCTAATACATGCACAGTGCTCCTGAAGCTGCAAAATCAATGATTTCTAGTCCTTCTTGGGGGAACAAACATGCCTGTTTGCCTGGAACTGCCCATGTTTATGCCTGTTTTCCCAACATTACTAAAATTTATATCAAATGGAAAACGACTGAGAATAGCCAAGACAATTTTATAAAAGAACAAGGTTGGTGGATTTACACTACCTAATTTCCAAATTTGTCATAAAGCTACAATAATCAAGATACTGTGATATTGGTTTAAGGATAAATAAATAAACCAATATTCCAGAAATAAATCTTCCATTTATGGTCAACTGATTGTTGACAAAGAAGTCAAGGCAATTCAATGGAAAGGATAGTCTTTTTTACAAACTGTGCTAGACACTGGATGTCTGTACGGGAAAAAAAAAATGAACCTTGGCACTTACCTCACACATTACACAAAAATTAACTCAAACTTGTCACAGACCTAAATATAAGAACTAAAACTATAAAAATTCTAGAGGAAAAGTTAGGAAAAAAATCTTTACGTCCCTGGGTTAAGCAAAGATTTCTTAGTTGGACACAAAAAAACCTAAGCCATAAGAGAAAAAATTGGTCAGTTGAACTTAATAAAAATCAAAAACACTTCCCCGATCAAAAGACACTATTAAGAAAATGAAAAGATAAGTCATAGATTTGGGGAAAAAATCCAGAATATATAAAGAACACTGACAATTTAAGAAGAAAAACAACACAATTTTAAAGAAATGAGTGGAAGATTTGGACACTTCCCCAAACATTATATGAATGATTTCCCATTTATGTTCAAGCTTCTCCATGAGGAAGTGATACTTCCTGGTGACGCGCATCACAGGCCTCATGGGGGAGGAGCCCTTTGCCTGCTCTTCAGCAATGGGTGAGCCTGATAAGGGAACTTCACTGGAGACTCACCACCCCAGCTCCACACTCAGTAAAGTCTTTTGACTTTGCTTTGGAATACAGATGTCCTGTGGTCACAAAGTCTCTCTATTATGCAAAAATCTTGCTAGCCCTGGACAGATTTTGTAATAACCACAACCTCAGAGGGCCCCAGGAGGTTTCAATCTACTTTTCACTTCCTCTTTTTATGGGGTTTAAATTTTCCAAACTAGTAAACAGGAAACATATTCTGAACCACAATGTGATAATGAGATGCCAACTTGACAGATAATCCCCAACTCCATGCCACTTCCCTCTCTTCCACAAGAACATAAGCTTTATGAGGGTCGATTTTGGTCAGGTTTCTTCACTGACGCATCCCCAATACCTAGAAAATGCCTGACACATAGTAGGTTTTTAATAAATATTTGTTGAATGTAAATGAATTTTACTGTAAGATCATCCTGAAAGAGCCAAGATACATGGTTGTTCTAATTATAAGAAGTTCTACCCTTCTTCAAAACTTCACACAGATCCATTATTTTAATAGTGATGAATTTATTAAGACGTTGGTGTGACAGCTTTATCAGGGACCAAATGGCTTAAACAAGATAGAAATTAACTTTTTATAATAATAATAATAGTAGCCAAGTCTTAAATAGCTCTACATCAGCTTGTCTACATATATTAACTGATATAATCCTTAAAATAACCCTGTGAGGGAAGTATTATTAATATCCCCAACTTACAGATGAGAAAACTGAGCCACAGAGAGTTTTAATAATTTGCCCAAAGTGATACAGCTGATTAAGTCACAGATTTGGATTTGAACTCAGGATCTGGCTCCAGAATCTATGCTTTTAACCACTACACCCATGCTTCTCAACTTTTAATGTGTATACGAATTTTCAGGGGATGTTTTTTTAAATGTGATTGTAATTCAGCAGGCCTGAGGTGGACCCTGAGAGTGTGCATTTCTAACAAGCTCCCAGGTACTGCTGCGGATGATCTGAGGACCACACTTGGGTTAGCAAAGCACTATACTAAACCACTTCTATCAGAAACATCCAAGCTAGCAGGTGGTCTACGGGTGTGCAGTGGTTCCATGACCAGAAGTTACACATTACTTCTGCACACTGCTCATTAGCCAAACTTAGTCATATGGTCACACTTCAGCTGCAAGGAAGGCTGGGAAATGTATTCTCTAACTGGACAGCCACTCAGCTGAAACTCAGGAGGTTCTATTACTAAAATAAACTTTTTTAAAAGGATGAATGCAGATTGGTGAGACAACTAACAGTCTCTGCCACTGCAAATTTAAAAGCTTTGATTGTTTCACCACATCTTATCTCTTTCTTCTTAGGGTGATCCAATACATTATCTTCCATTTCCCTCCATCATCGGTTGATGTGCACACAAATTCCTTTGTGTCTAGAAAAACCCATTTTACCACTAAGTCATCTCCCTTAATTTGATTCCTCCAAAGCTCTGATTAAATGGCAAGGAAAAGTCCATTCTTACATACGATAAAGATAGTTGGTAGCTTAGGATGAATAAATAATAAACATTTTAAACATCTGAGTTCCCCCTTCTTTCTTTAGCCATATTTCTTTGGTGGCCCATTTACTCTCAATCTCTACCTGATCCTTAAGGAAACTCAATGAAGTTGAAAATACTGTCCTTGAATCAATTTATTTTGATTAATTTTTTCCTCCTTTTCTCTAACTGGAAATGTCGATAAGCAGCTTCTTGGTTTCTTATCTCTATTACAACTGAGGAAGTCCCTGAAGAAAATATTGCGAAGGTAATTCATTCTAAGTAGATGTGATTTGAATCAAGTTTAGGCAAAGACTGGGAGGCTGCCTTCATTTTTATTGGAACATCTTAGCCTAAACCTAGCAACTCAGAGACATTTGGATTAAGCAATTCACACAATGCACTTATCCTGCCAGCAGTCACGGATGAGTTGGCTGGAAGTAAAGATGCACCGAGGAACTGTAGTAGCTTGATACATCCAGTGACTTGTACAGGTTATAAGAAAGGGTTTAGGAGTCCAGCATATCACTCTGGAAGCTGGATCTTTTTTAAAGAATTTTATCTTCACAGTTGGGAAATATATTTGAGATGATTGCTGTTTACAAGCCTTTGAATTAAGCACAAAAGCAAAAGATATCCAAAGAAGAAAAAAGAGAATTAGGTTGGAGTGAGGCAGAAATCATTATTGTTGCAGCCTGGCACCAAAATTTATAACCTTTGGGTTTCTGAAACAGGTCAGTCTGCAAAATCTACTGAACAAAATATATTAAAATCAATTGAACTAATCCATTTTTGGTGAGAGGAGAGGGCAGCTAAAATGTAGGCTCACTTCCAGATGGACCTGGGAGTTATTTCTAATAACTAGTTTTCAAAAAATGGCACCTGTGTGTATACTGACAGAGGTTGGAGCTAGGGAAGGGGCCTGAGCGGACAGCATGGCCCATCCATTTGTTTTAGCTTTCTCAATAATCAGGGAGTATCACTGTAGGCTCACTTGGTCTGACTGATTGATTGTAAAGACAACCAAAATGAAGAGCTCGACCATCTCCCAATCTGATTTCCCCGCCGTGTATTGACCCAGTCCAAGTTACATATGTTACAGTATTTGCAAAGCTGTCACTGTTATAAAACACTGGGCACTTGCTATTGACAGGGGCTTTAGGAGAACCCATTAAAATTAGAAACCAACTCACCCTGGCCTGTTTGAGCTTTGAAAATGCTTTTATATGAGGAGAAGGAAGCAGTCTATTAGATATCTACACAGTCACACAAACATAACAGTAACAACAATGACAAAACAGATAGCTCTTTCTGAGATTTTGATGTGATTAACTGGGCAGAAACTGGGAATGAAAACAGAGAACAATCTTTGGTTTTGTGTGTGTGTGTGTGTGTGTGTGTGTGTGTGTGTGTGTGTGTTGTTTTTATTGCTTTTAATCTGCCTTTATTTTAAAAATCTCAGAATGTGTGGAGTGGAGAACAAACCCCTGGGCCCTTTCTTATCCACGAAGAGGAAGTGCTGGCATCTGCTGGTAGAGGAGGGGACTGTTCCTTAGCACGAGTTGTCTCATTAACTCAGGAGATGACCTGGTCTGTCTGGAGACTGTCTGCATTTCAGACCCCTTGGCTGATTTACGGTTAAAGCAAAACGGGTTGTTTGAAACTGTGGAGCCAGCGGTTTGCTTTCATTCATCTTTAAAGACTTCGGTTGAATTCAAGATAGATCAGAGAGATCTCTCATTGCACTAAATAAACTTCTAACGATACTGATTGAGCTCCTCGGGTGGGACACTATGGGAATGCGGGAAACTCAAGGCCCATTAAATCACTGAGCACACTTAGTTGAAATTATGATACTCTGGTCACCCGTGGCTAAATGAAGAGCAGAGGTTTAATGAGTTTACCAGGTTAAAAATGAGCCCGTGTCAGGCAGGAATCAGACTCATTCATTAGGACTCCACTTAAACTATTGAGTAGCTTTGCTTACGAGCAGTACTCAAATCGGGGGGGGGGCAAGAGAGACTTGGTGATGGGGATGGCCTCCTTTGTTCCTGGCCAATTATGAGCCACTAAATAAGGGTTAAGAGGAGGCAGCAGGTAGCAAGCAGACCATTTCAGCCCATTTTCGCCACTGACCACAATAAACTTGAAAATCCAAAGTCCCTGCAGTTTTACTTTTGCAACTGATTGAGAGCTCAGAGTGAAGTCCACTCTATTTGGGTGCGGCCCGGGGTGGGCAGGGGAGGCGAGGTGTGGGGGTTGGTGTTCCCAGACCATGCACAATCCCTAAAATGCCTAGCTACTTCCAAAGCTACAGCTGGTGTGGAATGGCTGAGAACGCGGCAGTCTCCTTTGGAAAAGATGGACTTTCCTGAGTGCCCAAGTCCCGAAGGGACAAACAGACAAAACCAGTCTGTTCATACAGTAATGGGAAGAAAGCTCCATTTCAATTATCAGCAGTTAGTTGAGTATGGGAAACTCAGGGTGCGGGCTTTGGAGAAATATTGTCTCTATCTTGTACTGTGAGATCTTTGAGCTTCCATCTTAACCTCTTTGAGCCTCCATTTCTTCATCTCCAAACTACGGGTGATGATAACACCTAACTCAAAGGTGCATTGTGGGGATTCCATGTGATGCTCTGTGTAAGGTGTTCAGTTAGTGACTGGCTTTTACTAAGCATTCCATAAACAAAGGTGATTGCTGTGGTCCACCCTCTATAACAAGGTGAAAATTGTTCCTTTTCACTTCTAGTTTCAGCTGTGTAAAGCAATGAACATGGAAAAGAAAAAAGGAAACACAGATATAAAATGCTCCAGGCCTTTAGTCTGGTAAACAGCCGCAGGGACTGAGTAATTGTTCTGACATGAAACGGGTCCATCTCCACATCCACAGACTTGCCATGCTTTCTGTCTCACGTTCTCTCTCTCTCCCCTCACGCCCATCCCGTATCCCTCCACTTCCTTTTGTACTAGAAGAGCCCGGTCCTGCTAGCATTTTCTTATAAAGCAAAGGCACCTTGTCCCTGAGAAGAATTGCAATTCCGAGAAATTGCAAATAAAATTGTCATAGCCAAGTCTGCAATTTAATGTCTTTTATGCTTCTCTGTGACAACTCAATGCCGTGTTGAACATGCTAGTCTTCTGCTTTGGTGTCCTGATTCTTTAATTCAAAGAAAAGCAGCTCAGTTCGATGTGTATGATTTCATTAAACAGGACCACTCTGTATGCACAAAAAGACACTTGTGAAGAAAGACCAGTTTATCCATGGAGAGATTACTGAGGGGCTATGCTATCAAACAGAAAGTGGACAACCGTTTTCTCCAAATGGAAATCTGACTAAATGACTCTTTACGTCCAGCAACTCGAAATGGTCTTTTTTTCCCTGGTGACTATCAAATATATATATATATAAAATAGGTCACACACACACACCTATGAGCAGATTAATGAGGACAAATATAAATGAAATAAGGCTTCTAGCTTCCAGCTCATCTCCAGCCTCTTGTCACCTACATGTGCATCACACTGGAATGAACATTTTATGCCTCATGGTCTGATAGAAACAAAGGGACATCGACACTTCAGAAAGGCACTGTCCTATATGGGATGTTGCAAAGGCTTAAGACTGGCGGAAAATTGCTTTTGTATCTTGAAATACATTCCTGTTAATGAGAAGAGGATCATATTACAAACTAAACGTTCTTTCAGATATGTAGTAAGCATCAGTTCTAAGTTGTACCTGCTCTGATAGCTCAAATTCATCCCTTCTCAATTTCTTCACCCTTCCTTTAAATCGTCTAATGCTTGAATTAGTAGGAAAATGTGGTGGTAGAATTAAGCTCCTTGAGAGCAGGGATTTTTTTAAAATCCTTTTTATATTCCCAATTTCTAGCTCAGTGTCTTACATCAAGCATAACCTCAACATATTTTTGATGAACGAATGAAGGGGTAAGTTGCAGTAGCTTTCAAATATCAATGAATTAAAAAGGCTAAATAACTAAAAAAAATTTTTAAGTGAAAGGGAACAGTATCTTTCTTGAGATACTGACAAAACAGTGAAATGTTGGAAATAATACCATTCTGTGTCTTAGGCCAGCCAAAAAGAAAAAAAGTGTGTATATATATCTATATATGTATATATATACATATATATAGATATATATGTATATATATATATCTGCAGAGAATTATCTGCAAAATGTTCTTCTACTTAACAATTTCAGAGAAGGGGCACAAATGTACTCTGGAGGTTTCTTACAGGAAGATTCTTGCTAGCAACTAATAGTGTGTTTTGGGCAGTTGCAGAGCTCAAAAGCACTGTATATATTCTAAAACAATAAAGAAATGGATTGAATTGTAGTAAAAAAGAGAACTAATGAAAAGGGACATAAGAGATATAATGAAAATAAATAGTTCTTCCTCTCCCAATTTCCCTCCAGGGAGCAGGTTATGAAAGATAGCTGGAATAGTAGACTCAGGAATAAAATTCTTCCAGGGTAGAAAGTAATTAGGGGTGAGTACATGAACGCCCACGTTTAATTGTTCTTTTTAATACAGTGAAAGAAGGCATTCATCATACAACTTTAAATGAGTGTCCCATTAATGGAGCATACCCCCAATAGAATACTATAAATTAATATTTTTATATATCCTGTAATTATTTTGTGAGTAGCTCATTTGTAGTGCATTGTACTTAGGGGTATGCGTTAAAAGCATTAATCAGGTACATGTCATCATATAAAATATACCACAATTGTTGATACCCAATTTAAGCATTTTTTTATATTTTAATATTCCAAGACCCTCATGAAGATGACCAATAATATCTTAAGCTTCTGAAAGGACTTATTTCTAGTTCTAATTAACTCTCTGATATTGATTTCTAGATTTCTCTAGAAAGCTCATTTGGGGCCATTCTTTGGATCCGACCAGTGGACGAGATAGTGAATTTTATTTACAACTTCACCTTTCTATTGGTTCATCAGTGCCTGGAGGCTACACCATAAACATCCAGAACATCACTGCCCCAGGGATGGCAGCACAATAGGCTTCACCTTCTCTTATGTCTAAATTCTTCTCAGGAGTAAGTAGGGATTTTGTAACACAGATGACATCTTCCTGGGCACACTGCCATGTGGACATAAATGGTGGCCTTAGGACACTTTAGGCAAGCTGGTTATAAATATCTTCTTACTTGTAAATACTCAGCTGACAAGATGATTGTGTTATCGAGGTTAAATTAAAAACACAATATGCTGTTAAACCACATTAAGCTGTCCTTTTCTTTCCCCTAAGAAATTCTCATATTCTTTTGCAGTTGATATAAATGAGCCCAAAGCCTGGACTGTGACTTGAGATGTAGTTTTCTTTCAAATTCATCCTAGAGGAAATGTGGCCTGGATATCATCCGGCTGCAAATCCTGAATCAGCCACTGACTCTCTGTGTGACCTTGGGCAAGTTATTTAACCTCTCTGCACCTCAGTTTCCTCACTTATAAAATGGCAATGCTTATAGTATCTGTATCTTTGAGACATGTTGGGGGTATCACAAGTTAACATTTGCAATGTACTCAGCATGGACTCGGCCACATATAAAGGCAATATCAGGTTTACTATTATTTTTTCCCCAGCTCTGCTGCTGAAAATTATCAAACAAGATATTTACTCAATGAATTTTAGTTTCTCAGAAGGTTGACAGAATGAGATAAAATATGTGTAAGGCCTGGGAAACTATTCAGGGCTATGTGAAGGCTTGCCAAATGCCAACCAAAGTGAAGAATTAGAGCAGTAAATAAAACATAAAGTAAGACTTTTTTAAGCTGCTATAGGAATTACTCTTTGTTTTAAATCCCTACGTTTTCCTATTTTTATCTTTTGAGAGAAATCCTCCTTGTATACATAAATATGCCCATAAATATGTGGGTATGTGTATACGTACACATACCCACAGCCACAAAGAAAGTATCCCTTGTGGGATTTAACTTCTAGGAACGGTTCCTTGTGTTTATCATGTGTTTTATGGAACAGAAACATCTTTGTGGCAGGTATAGTCATCCAATATCTTGTTATATACAATATCCTTAATAATTTTTATTAAGACAAAATTCTTTACCATGTGCTTACACTGTGTGGAATTACAAATGCCATATGATGGTCATTTTAGCCCAGATGTGTTTAGAATAGGTGAAGCCATCCCTCCTTTTCATGACACAACTCTCTCTCTCTCTCTCTTTCTCTCTCTCTCACACACACACACACACACACACACACACACACACACACACTCCCAATCCTCTACAAAATCTGGTATTAAATACACCTGGTGGCTTTCTAAAGTGGGTGGTGTTGTGGGGATTTTTTCGGGGGGGATGGGGGGACGTCTGGGTATCTTGAATATATGGTGTTTCTGTACTAAAGTGATTCTTAAAGCAGGCCTTGAGAAACACAGTGATATGAGCTGAGACCAGACAAAATGGAGGCTTTCCGGGGCTGTGCCATCAAGCTTGGAGCCAGCACATTAACACTAAAGATGCTGATGAATCAGAAAATCAGAGAAGAAGGCTTCAAGTTTCAGTCTCCCGGGACAGGTTGGCCTCAGAGATTTATTTTCAGATCCTTTTTTATTTGTCTCTGCTGCATAGTAAAACTTGGGTGGGCAAAATTCTCCCCATTCCAGGGACCGTGTATAGGCTGCTGTAGGATTTTATGGGACTGATACTCTGTTCTTTTTTAGAGGGCCATTTACGCCCAGTGTCTTTCCTTCTCTTAGCCAGTGTACATCAGTCTCTAAATCTTCCTCCCCCACCTTTGAAAATTTATGGCAGCTTTCAGCCAGGCCTGGCTTGAAGCCATTGACCTCTGTGGCCTGCGTTATTGACCAGAACACAGCATCTTCTGCCCACATAATATATGTCTCTTTATCTCCTTGAAAGGAAAGGAAATGACTCTTGGAATGGCCAGGAACACAATAAAAATGAGAGAGGCTTTCCCATTTTTTTTTTTTGTCTGTGGCATTTGGCTCTACAAAAAGCCATGCTGGGATCCGTGTGTGTGCTAGGCAGTGCTTTGAACAGTGCATTGAGAGGGCACCCTTGGGAGCAAGCATTGTAGGACAGAAGGCCTGTCCCAAATAAAATTCCATTTTGTAAGTTCTCACCTTCAGTGTGAGAGCAATGAACAGCCCTATGTCAGCACTGCCTCAACTGAATCTATAGACTCACTGACATAGGAAGCCCACGGAGACTCTCGTGAAAAACACAGCAGGATTCACAGATCCCGAATGCCCTTTGGGGTGGAGGGGCATAGTGGCATAGAAGGTTGGAGCTGGGAGAGCCATGAGCACTCATCTAGTCCAAGCTCCTAAATTTGCAAATGAGGAAATTGAGGCCCCACAAGAAGATACAAGGTATCCAACGTCACTGAGCAAATAAGTGCTAGAAATGGAGTCCACCACTAATGTATGCAACACTGTATGCCCTTGTCCTTAAACTCATCCCCCGACTATTAATTCTCCACCAAATAAAGACACAAAATACGGTGTCGAAGCAAGGCCTGTACATAACAGTCAGCAAAAGCCTCTTGCATTTCCCTTTCAGGTATTATTTCCAAAATCCTGTTCTCAAGAATCCTCAGCTGCCCTGAAAACACGAGACCAGATGCCTCTCACTGTCACCTTCAGACAGGAGCTGGGAGCAGCCCCGAGAAAAACCCTCAAGGAAAACAATGCAAAAAGTGGCACTTACAGCTTTGCAGCCTTGGACAAGTTTCTTACCCTCTAACCCTTCATTTCCTGTGGGTACAATGGGAACGGGAGTGCCACCCCTCCCAGGGGTGTTGTGAGGAGTGAGATGGCTGGCACAGAGAAGTGTTCAATCAATTCAAGTGCTATTGTTACGGCCTGGGGGTGAGAAAAACCATGTCACAGGCATGTGCTCCTGCAAAACACTCCGCAGGAGCTGGAGCATTTTATCTGAGTGTGCCAGGGCTTTCTGGAGAAGGACTTTGGCAGAAGTCATGATTTTTAGTAGGGCTGTAATTCACTAAGAGCTCGCTGCTTCTGTTTTACCTACAGCGCTAGCTCTCAGATAGGTTTAAAGGGCACAACACCTAGGTGGCGCCATACTCCTTGCAGAACTCCAAGACATGTTGATAGACAGTTCTGCTATATAAACTAGAATCCAGAAACAAGATCACTAGCAGAAGACATATACTATCTACCTATTCATCTATATGATCTACCATAAGCAGTCATGTCCATGAAAACAAAGTTAATGGAACCAGACACAGCAGGCTCCTTATGAGTTTTTCCATTTTCTATCACCATTTGATCACTGTGTTTGTAAGTTTTGTAGCAGTCTCAAGGAGACAAGCTGTAGCAGATGCCAAAGTCTTAAGGAAAATCTGTGGAGGGAAAACTTTAAAATGAGAAAATTCTATCTGGTAACTTTTTTTTTTCTGAAAATTTGGAAAAGACATGCATTATTGAATTTTAGTGATAAAACAGCTCAGCCTGGCTTACATAACACCAAGGATCCATGGAGCAATCTAAGAACCACCACACTAGAGGGTTAACAAACCAGGGAAGTCACATTTTCTGGTCATCTAAGTGTCAAAATAAGAGGAAGAGAACTGCAGACTTGTAGGTCCAGGTGAGTTTTCAGTGTCTTGCCTAACTGATAATATTTAAAAATATAAAGCAAAAGGAGGGTCTGTAGTTAATTCTTTAAGAAATTTTAATATGCCATACTTCTATTTATGACCATGAAATTTCTCTCTCAAAACTGAAAGAATGTGTCAAAGTATTGGGACATTAATACTAGACTTAAAACTAAGTCCATATAAGTCAAATGGGACCTTAAAATATTTCTATCCTGTTTAGAATCTCTTTCAGTTTTCTCAGATTTTTCTTCTGGGAAATCGCATATTAAAGAGCCTAATAATTCAACCCTAAAAACTGAGTTTCTAAATCATGTCTTAAAAAATGGATGTCCAATAGTAGGGAATTGGCTGCATAACCCAAATATATACCAAAATGATGGGTTATCCAGACATTAAAAAAGATTTTCTGCAAGAATGTCTAATGACATGGAAAAATAGACACTGTGTACTAAGGGACGTGGTCTATAAGACTCTATGTACAATATCACTTCATTTTTAAGCTATATATATATATGCATTGAAAAAAATCACTAAATGGCTAATAGTGTTAATGCTATTAACAGCTGTTTTATTTTCTCCTTTTCATATATTTGCATTTTTAATAAACATATTGCTTTTGTAATAACCAAACCACAATTGTTAGAGTAAAAATTAAATCTGTTTCTGTGTGGTGTAATTTGATTGCTGAAGTACCAGAAATATAACCATTTCACTTATAAGGCTGTCCCACCACATGCATGCTGAAGACGTCAGAACACAGCTTCTACGTCCAGAGAGAAGCACAGGAAATGTGTATACATATATGTTAGTGTCATACCCATAGCCTCTTATCTAGATTTATGGAGGCAACAGCTAAAGGAACTAAAAAGAAACAGTTAAAAGAGGTTGAATCTGGGGAGTGGGGTGCGGGAGGCAGAGAGCAGAGAGGCAAGAGAACTATTTTTCTTGTTTACAACAGTACTGTATGTTTGCACAGACACAAATGTCATATACAAAATATCTAGCCCTCAACTGGACTGGCTGTTAGGGTACACACACAACTTTCAACAGACAACACCGGTTAGCTGTAATCCAGGTGCTCATTAGAAAGTATAGTTTCCAGCTCCTTGTCACCTAATAATTTTCAGTAGCTCAGTTGAGAGAAACTCAGTTTTAATTTTTAAAAATAAAGATTCTATTACTACAAAACTACATCTACTTTTCCAAATATTCTGAAGTCTGTCTCAAGATCAAACAGGAAGCTGAGTTCCCATGGAATTATTTATCTGACTTGCACTTGGGTATGACACGATCTGGGTTGAGACTCATTCTAAGGGGGAAAAAAAAAAACTGATACATTTCAAAACCGTTGTTGAGGATGTTAATCACATCTCCATGCCTTCTTTAGGAAAACCCCAGGAAGAGATTTTATTCTGACGTTTTAATAGCAAAGAGCAGGCAAAATTCTCCCAAAGAATTCGTTTGTTTTCGTCTTGTGGATACTGTGAATTGACTGAGGAGGGGTCCCTTTTCCAACCGCTCTTGCACAGCTTGGAGCCAAATCTGTGGCCCAGCTGCAGCAAATGTGCGAATCAATGTGGTGTGTGTTTTTAAACCTAATTCTTGACTCAGTTTTATGCTCCTACCATGTTTTCCTTTCTCTCTCCTTTTTGTTTCTTGCTTAAAAAAAAAAAAAAAAAAAATCCACTGAAGTAATACACGTGCGTGGGAACAAATCAAGACGGACAGAAGAACTTTAGGGTGAAAAGCAGCAGCCTCTTGCCCCTCTGCTCTCTGCCTCCCCCTCCAACCCACTCCCCAGGTTCAACCTCTTAACTGTTTGGTTTTGGTTCCTTTAGCAGTTACCTCCATAAATCTAGATAAGAGGCTTAACCTCTTTTTCTCCATTTATCAACTTGAGATAATATCTCCAGACACCTTAATATGAAAAGGGAGGATTTAGCTCATTTACTATAAACCTCCTCCCCTTCCAAGTGTTTTATATTTATATTACTATTTTCAGTTCTTCTACAATTCTTACCTTTGCAATTTTAAATAATATATAAACCTTTTCATCAAAGCCCCCATTCTGGGGGTTTTAATCAGAAACCCCCACAGAAGCTTTTTCATCATTTGTACTATTGTGAACTGCCGAATTTTAAAAAGTGAAGACAACAACACAAATGCCAGAACAATAAGGCCAAAAAATCTTCATGATGAATCCAAAGCTAAATCGTCAAGGAGCCGTAGACATTATGAAGGATGATAACACAGGCTGGGTCGGCCTCAGACGTCATGGTATTCTCTAAGTTTATCGTGGTGTCAGCCTCATTTATGGCTAAACTTAACATCTGCGCCTAAACTGAAGCTCGAACAATGAGTTGCAGACATTTACCTGGAAACCCACCCAGGCGAATTCCTTTCAAATCTTTTTTGTGGTGACTTCAAGCCTTAGGTTTCCAAGTTTGTCTTTCCGAAAATTTTTAAGGCAATTCTTAACGACTCCTTTTCTGTAGAAAAGCTTTTCTCCTCCTAGTCTCCTGTTGCCTCCTGTCTGGAAGTTGCTTTGAGGTTCTCAGCGTGATGGGCTGTGTTGGCTTCAGTCGGTGGGGTGGGGTGTACAGGTCTATCTCCAGGAATGCCTCACTGTGGTTTAACTTACTGACACCCCTCCCATGGGCTCCTCACACAAGGGCGACCTCGCAGAAGAGCAGTTAGGACAGCTCTAGCAAAGACAACAAGGGAGGCGAGCTGGACTTAGCCTCCCACAGCATTCAGCACCAGCCACGCCCTGGACACAATAAGCCACATCCTGAAGGAAAATACAAGGGCTGCTAATGAATCAGACAAGAATTAACCCAGCACCCTTGTCTCACGATGAGCAGGTGTGGTAGAGGGGTGGCAGATGGAAGAAGGCATGGCTGCGTGGCAGGTTTCTTAGGTGGAGATATGCATGGATTTGAAAAATTATGTTTAATGTGATAACTATTTTGTGAATGAGAAACATTAAAAAAAAGAAATATGAATACTTTGCTGAGAAATTTCTTGAGTGCAACATCAGAACTCACAAAAAGTTCACAGGCACTGCTTTGGGGAATCTGTGTACTTAATTAAAAATACCTAAATAAATCCTTTGATTCAAATCTGCCGTAATTGATTACATTTGCCTGCTCTTAATTCTCTAGCATGATAGGAAAATTTATAATGCATCATTTTACTTTTTTTTATTTTATTATTTTTTTGTGTGAGGAAGATCAGCCCTGAACTAACATCCATGCCAATCCTCCTCTTTTTGCTGAGGAAGACCAGCCCTGAGCTGACATCTATTGCCAATCCTGCTGACATCTATTGCCAATCCTCCTCCTTTTTTTCCCTTTTTCTCCCCAAGGCCCCAGTAGATAGTTGTATGTCACAGCTGCACATCCTTCTAGTTGCTGTATGTGGGACCCCGCCTCAGCATGGCCAGATAAGCGGTGCCTTGGCGCGCACCCAGGATCCGAACCCCGGCCGCCAGTAGCGGAGTGCGCATACTTAACCACTAAGCCACCGGGCCGGCCCCCTATAATGCATCATTTTAAATACCACAACATTGCTTAAAAAAATTAACCCTGCACCCAGTCTGAGCTGGTGACAGCGACAAGTAAATGAGTGGAATGGCGACTGAAAGCGGGAGGGGGGAGGGGGGCGGCAGCTTCATTTTCTTTTAACAGAATGGGCCAGTAGTTTGTACTTTCTACCCAGTAGAAATACTCTCAACCTTGCTGCTCTTAAGTGGTGTTTTTTCTTTTTTGCTTTTAGTTTCCCACCCTCTAGAGCGACCCTCAGCTCACCCAGAAATGAAACCTTCATACGCAAGGACTTGGTGCCCACCAGAGGCTCTTAAACTTTAGTTTGCTAAATAATCATCCAGCAAGGCTGTCAAAAATGCGCATTCTTGTGCTAGAACCCCTGTCTCGCCCTCCTTGTTCTCCCTCCTTGTTCTCCAATACAGTAGGTCAGGGTTGGGGGCTGGGGGATCTATTTTTACAAGCAACTCCAGTGATGCAAATGCAGGTGGTCTTGGGCCCAACAGGGAAATATTTTTCACCCCACTCCGTCCCTACCCCACCCCCACGGCCAAAGGAGGAAGCAACCAGCTTTACCACCAGGAAAACAAAATTCCAGGGCCACGAGGACGACCAAATCGCACATCTCTGAGATCCCTGCTTCACCCCAAACCTCCACATTTCAAGTCTTCTCTTCCACCTCCTCCTCCTCTCCCCAGAAGAGAAGAAAACAGAAAAGGACTTGCCACTGTCCTCCACACACCACTCCCCCAGGAGACACCCCCTCCTTAGTTAAGTAACCACTCTTATGAGGCTCTCAACACGCAAAGGAGAAAGTTCCCTGTCTTTAGAACTCGCCGGGAAATCCAGGCTAACATTTCCTCTCGGAAAGCTCTTCGCCACGATTTTCCCAGGGCTGCACTTGAGTGAAACCCCCAAAGGAAATTACCACTTAAATTAGGCAGGATGTGCCGGCTGCCTGTTTGGCCTCTGCTGCGCACGCCGCCCGGCAGGCAGCGCAGACGGCTAACGAGCCCGGCGAGGGGCGCCCGGGCTGCGCAGGGTCGGGGGCGAGGCGCCGGGGGCGCGGGGCCCGGCCGAGGCGCGGGCGCGGGGGCGGGACGCGGGGGTCGGGGGCGGGGCCGCAGGCTCAGGGGCGGGGCCTGGGGCGGGGCGCCTTGCTTGGGAGCCAGGTGCTCACACACGTAGGTGGGAGTGAGCGCGCAGGGAGAGCCAGGCCTGGGGAGGCTGCGATGAAAACCGACACTGGGATATGAAGCTGTGTGCTCCTGTCTTGCCGAGTCCTTCATTGGCCTGTCAGGTGAAGGAACAGAGAAAATGATGGGCCTGCTTTGGGGCCCAGCCACCCCATCTTGGAACCTGCCGGAATAGGTGCAGAACCTCCCTAGAGCCAGACTGTAGGCTCCATGAAAGCAAGAACAGGATGTTTGGTTCTTTCTCTTTTTTTAAAGATATAATTCAAATACCATGACATTCACCTTTTTAAATATACCGTGCAATGGGTTTTAGTGTATTCAGGAGGTCGAGTAATCATCACCACTCTAATTCCAGAAGATTTTCATCACCCTACAAAGAAACCCCTCTACCCATTAACAGTAACTCCCCAATCCCTCCTCCCCCAAACCACTAATCTACTTTCTCTGTGGATTTGCCTATTCTGGGCATTTTATATCAATGGAATCATACAGTAGTCCCCCCTTATCCAGGATACTTTCCAAGACTCCTGGTGGATGTCAGAAATCCTGCATAGTATGGAACGCTATATATACTATGTTGTTTCCTATCCATGCATATCTGTGATAAAGTTTAATTTATAAATTAGGCACAGTAAGAGATTAATGGCACTTTGGGGCCATTATTAAGTAAAATAAGGGTTGCTTGAACACAAGCACAGCAATGCTGGGTCAGTCTCTCTGATAAGCAAGATGGCTACTAAGTGACTAACAGGTCGGTAGCCTATACAGTGTGAATAAGCTGGACAAAGGGATGATTCACATCTGGTGGGAGATTTCATCACGCTACTCAGAACGGCAGGCAATTTAAAACACATGAATTGTTTATTTCTGGAATTTTCCGTTTAATATTTTTGGACTGTGGTTGACTGTGGGTAACTGAAATCTCAGAAAGTGAAACTGCCAATAAGGGGGGACTACTGTATGGAGCTTTTTGCACCTGGATTTTTTCACTTAGCAGAATATTTTCAAGATTCATTCATGTTGTAGCATGTGTCAGTACTTCATTCCTTTTTATTATGAAATAATATTCCATTGTATGGGTATACCATATTTTATTTATCCATTCATCAGTTGATGAACATTTGGGCTGTTTCTACTTCTTGACTACGATGATTAATGTACATGAAGATTCATGTACACGTTTTTAAATAGACATATGTTTTCATTTCTTTTGAGTATACCTAAGTAGTATACTGAAGTGGACTTGCTGGGTCATATGGTAACTCTATGTTGAACCTTTGGAAAAAAGTCTGTTTTTAGCCACTGCTGCAGTTCCCAGTTGATGGCTCAGCCCCTGGCATGTTCTTTGACAAGTGGATGAATGAATTAAATGGGTGAATGAATGAATGAATTAGGAATCAAATGAGTGAGATTATGAGTTTTTGTGTGAAAGCATTTTATACTCTATTAAGAGCAATACAAATGGGATTTACTGTTATTTCTAAATAATAATATCAAAAGTTCCTAACGTGTGGGGCTGGCCCAGTGGGTGGCATAGAAGTTAAGTTTCCGTGCTCCTCATTGGCGGCCCAGGTTTCGCAGGTTCAGATCCCGGGTGCAGACCAACGCACCGCTTGTCAAGCCATGCTGTTGCGGCGTCCCATAAAGTAGAGGAAGATGGGCACGGATGTTAGCCCAGGGCCAGTCTTCCTCAGCAAAATGAGGAGGATTGGCATCGGATGTTAGCTCAGGGCTAATCTTCCTTCCTTTTAACCTTCCTTTTAAAAAAAAAAGTTACTAACCTGAAATCTAGGGAGAGCTGCAGGTAGGTGGTGAGTCCTCAGAAATTGCATGTAGAATTGTTTGAGTATGTGCACATGTAATGTTGCCCTTAGATGAGGCAAGAGGAGAGCCTTAGAGTGTCCTCCTCTGGCTGTGCCCCTCTCAACAGGGCATGGTATCCAAGAGGCCAAGGGAACATGCCCACCATAAGCCCACCCCCTCCTTTTGTGGTGCACAGTTCTGCTCCTAAAACCCTGGAATTCCCTGCCTAGAGAGCCAAAGCCTCTTCCCCAGGTCCATCCTCCTGAAGGCAGTCCATGCCACTCTGGTCAAAAGATGGCTGTAGACAGACGCGATAGAAAGAGAAAGTGGGAAGGCAGGCTGGGGGCTGAAGGTTAGCAACTGACAGCTGAGGACCAGCTCCACCCTCAGTGACCACTTCCCAGTGAGAAACTCCAGGAAGTCCAAGAATTCTAAATTCGAACCTGGCCCTCCAGTCTTAGGTTCTTTTAAGAGCTTAAAAGGATGACAGCATTGATGACATGATGGACAGAGTAGGACTGGATCGGATGAGGGAAATTGCAAGTGGGCCTCCATTTCCATTTCTTTTTTTTTTTTTGTAATTTTATTTATTTATTTATTTTCCCCCCAAAGCTCCAGTAGATAGTTGTATGTCATAGCTGCACATCCTTCTAGTTGCCGTATGTGGGACGCGGCCTCAGCATGGCCGGAGAGGCGGTGCGTCGGTGGACACCCGGGATCCGAACCCGGGCCGCCAGCAGTGGAGCGCGCGCACTTAACCGCTAAGCCACGCGGCCGGCCCTCCATTTCCATTTCTGCTCATGTCTCAGGCCTTGTGTGTGTTAGGGAGGACCCACGTACATGGTATTTTTTCAAAGAGAGGGTATAAAGCTGTCATCAGATTCTCAAATGCCTCAGAAAGTCTGAACCACTTTCTGGAGACAGTTGAAAACTAAAGGGAATACTAGAATAGAAGTCAGAAGTTCTGAGTTTTTGCCCTTCTTCCTCCACATACAAGCTGGATGAACTTGGGTCACCCATAGAATGAAACAGAAATACTCATTATATACCTTAAATTTTGCCATAAATCATGAAGGAATGCAAGGTGTCACTTGAATATATATTTTTCCACCTTCTCTTTCTGTCTACACCCCCTTCATTAGCAGACCCATAAAATTATTAATTTGGGCTCACAACATTGCTACAAGCTAAATTTTACTACAATATTGCAAAAGATTCACGCATGACAAAATTGGATTACATAATTTGTCCGAAGTTATTCAGTGGTAAATTAGTGGCAGTTAAAATACATACAACAGGAATTCCGACATTTCTTCCCAAGCTCTCATCTCTATACAGCACCCTCTCATCCAAGACTAGGAAACATTGACCATGTAGAACAGAAATGTTTTTTCTGATAGCTTTAACTGCTTAAATGGTTTCCCTTTTCTCTTATGGTTCAGTAATATTTTTTAGAGTCTCTCCAAATACATTTATTCCTAGTATTTGTTTGTTCCTATTCTCTTATGTTTAATGGGGCCATGAATATTGTGGTATGTAAATGTACGAGAAATTTCAACTGTTGGCCATTATGGCTGATACATAATGGATGACTTTTTACTAAATTAACAAAACTGATTCACTTTCTACATAAGGAAAAAAGCTAAATCTTAAAACTGAAAACTAACCAGTTTGGTCTGTAATGTGAAATAGCCAACTTGAGTTTTTATTTCTTTATTCAATGAATTCATTGTTAGCATATAGAAATTGCAGAGATATATTACAGAGGACATACTTATTCTAGTGGTGGTGATAGTGGTTATTTGAAGTAGAGTGATCAGCTGCCCTGGTTGGTCCAGGATTGAGAGGTCTCCTGGGACATGGGACTTTCCATGCTGAATATGGGACAGGCCTGGCCTCGCAAACTAAAATGGTTGGTCACCATAATGTGAAGGTGACATGCACCATTTTGTCCATGATTTAAATCTAAAAGCTTTGGTAGATTTGTCAATCAATTTAGATTTTTTTTTATTGTCTGTATCTACTCCTTTTTAGTTTGAAAAGGAATGTGTGTTTAAATGAATAGATTATCTCTGTATGTGACATTTGTAAGCTTTAATTAAAACAAGAAGGACATTCAGATGAAATTAATATCCTTAGCATAGATTTTTGCATGATAAAAAAGAATTATTTTTCTCTTGCATGTTTTATGTGTTAAATATATTATTATTTAATATTATATTTATTTAATATTATTTAATATTAAACCATTGTTTATAGTTATTGCTGAAAAAATCCATTTTTAATTACATTGTTGAATATGGAAGTTACATGAGTTTTTCACCCTTCTCAATTCTTAATGATGATCGCTCTTCTGGTAAACTTTCCTTTGATATTATTGGCCTCAGTTTGAACACCCAACCAATCAAGATACAACCTGGAGATCAATCCAACCTTGCACATTTTGTTCTCTTACTCCGCTGGGGGTATGTTCTTGTGTCTGTTGTTGTTTTAATAGCCTATAGATATTGCATTCTGTCTCAATTTTAGTGTTTTTACTTTTTGTTTAATGAGCTTTTGCTTCCTGCTCTTTTCTTTTACACGCTGTGGTCATCATTATTTAATGTCTTTTCTTGAAAGGTCAGCGCTAGTGTCATATACATTTAATAAATTCCTCCAAAGCCAATCCTATATCGAAGTACAAGGGATAAACATACCATGCTGGCCTATTGTGGTATGCAGTAAAATTAAGAAAGTTTCCCTCATTAGAAACCTTGAAAATAGATACAGCCTTAAAGAGTCAGAGAACCTGGGTACAAATCCCATCTTGACTACTCGCTAGCTACCTGAATGTGGACAATTATGTGATGTTTCTGGGACTCTGTTTCCTAAGCTACGAATGAGAAGGTTGGACTTTTTCAGAGGTTCTTAACCTGTGGTCTGTGAGTGCTCTTCCGGGGATCTATGAACCCTCCTGAAATTATAATACATTTAGTTAATATGTCCATATGTGCACCCCCACCCGCCCTCCCCCACAGGGATCCATTGCTTCCCCTACATTCTCAAAGGAGTTCATGACCTAAAAAAGATTGAGGGCTCCTGAGCCAGATGGTCTCTAAGACGACTGGGGACAAAGTGTATGATACATAAGTTTTCAAAAATCATTGCCTTTAGCCTATTTAAAAACCAATTTGGCAGAATCTATCAAAATTTCCAAAATGAGGAATGTGAACGGCTTGCTCAGAGGCAGTGTCACCCGAGGCTCTGTGCTCCAGAAGCGCTGCATTGGAGAGAGTCCGGAATCAGGGCAGCAAAGAGAGTTCTCTTTAGTGTCAGGCTGAGGAGTGTGGAGTTAAGCGTGGGAGTGGGGGACCTGCTGACAGTTTTGGGGAAGAGAAGTGGCAGGATGAAAGCATTGTTTTGGGAAGATCAAAATGGAATCAATGTGGTGGGATGACTTGGAAAGAGGCTGGAGGTGTTGGGATACCGAAGGAGCCCTCTTACAGGACAGCGTTTCCTCAGCTGTGTTCCTCATTACTCTAGTGACCTGAGACATGTTAACAGGTGCTACCCCCCGCCCCAAAAGGTGCTGTGGCCAAGAATCTGAGGAAATGCTGAGTTAGAAAGTGAGCAAGTTTTCGTCACATGATTTTCAGATCCTCTAATAATTGAGTGCTACTGAACACAGCATTTTCCCAATATTAATTGACCATGACCCTCCCCACCAATGCCTGTTAATTCCTCATAGTTCACTGCTGATGGTGAAGAGCATGGCTATGAAGTCAGACTGCCTGAGTAGCTCTCCCACTAGAAGCTTGGTGATCTTGTGGAAGTTACTTAACCTCTCTGTGCTTCATCTTCCTCATCTGAAAAGTGAGGGCATTAATGCTACAGATACATCATTTGATTGTTATGGAAATTAAAGGAGATAATACATGTAAAGTACTTAGCACATGGCTGGCCCATAACAGGTGCTCAGTAGATATAAATACTGCTGCTGCTGCTAATGCTGATGTTGTAGATCACATATTTATTAGATTGGAATACTTCATCTCTTTACGACTTGGAATTGCCACCCACGGACAGCTCTATCTGTTAGAAAGTTCTTTAACTAGAGCCCCAATCTGCCTTCTTCTCATTTCTATACCTTTAAAAATTTTAATTATTCACTCAACAAACATTTATTGATCACCTACTATGCACCAAGAACTGAGTTAAGTCTTGTGGTTACAAAGGTGAAAGACACATCACCTGCTACCAACTTGCTGCTTCCTAGTTGTAGGGACAGATAACTGAGCAGATGTGGATCACCCTTGATAGAGGCAGACCCAGAGGCTAAAAGATCACCCAGAGTGGGCATTTATCCTCGCTTTGGGGGGCTAAGGGGTTACTCTCAAGATGAAAGTTTACTTGATCCACATCTTGAATGGTTAGCCAGGATTTGCCAGGCTGAGAAGGAGGGGAAGGAAGAAGAAAAAGTACGTGCAGAACCTTGGACATGTGAGAAGAGGAAAGAGTGAGCAGTTCTGTGTGGTAGAGGGTGGCCTAGAAGTCAGGACATTAGAGAGATGACGCTGGTTAAATACCAAAACATGAAAGGTTGTATGTGCTGTGTTAAAAATTTTTATTTTATCTTGAAGAGAAATCCATGGTAGGATTTTAAGCCAAGGACTAACATAACCAGACTTATATTTTAGAAAGGGCATTTTAACAACAACATCCCTAAGTCTCTCTTTCCTCACTGTAAAATGTGGATCATCCCTTCCTTATAGACGTGTTCTGAGGATTCAATGAAATTACTATAAAGTGTTGAGCACTCTGCTCCATTAATTTTGATGATTACAATTATTATAAATCCCTGTCCTCACCGTAGTCTTCTGACTGGAACATAAAGTACCAAACACGTAGGGTAGCAGGGTAAGATGACGAGTGGACAGGAAAATGGAACCAGGAGAGCCTCCGAGGGGTTCAGGGGCTTCTCAAGGTCACTCAGCAGTGAAGAATATGAGCTGGGACTCGAGCTCAAGTCTGTCTGGCTCCAAAGCTCATGCTTTTAACCCCCTACCTTAACCAGAAATTTCTCGCTCCATCTTTTCAGACTCTAGTTCTGTTAAGAACCTCATTTCAGAATCTTCTAGAAACTATACTGGCTTGTCAGAGAGACACCAACAATTCCCTTTTTTTTTTTTTGTCCTTCTTCTGGGACGAAGAGTAGCCCTGAGCTAACATCTGTTGCCAATCCTTCTCTTTTTGCTGAGGAAGATTGGCCCTGGGCCAACATCTGTGCCATCTTCCTCTATTTTATATGTGGGATGCGGCCACAGCATGGCGTGATAAGTGGTGGCACGTCCACACCCAGGATCTGAACCTGCAAATCCCAGGCAGCTGAAGCGGAGCACCCAAACGCAACCATTATGCCACCGGCCCACCACCAGGCCAGCCCCAATTCCCTTTTAAGAGGAAAGCTTCTAGCATCTCCATGCCCTAGTCCAAACTCTTGGGGTGCTGTAGTTTTTCAGTTTAGAAGGTATCAACAGTCTGGAAAGAGCTAGAACCTTCCAGAACTTCCCAGCTGTGAGCAGAAAGCATGGCCAGCCTCTGCGAGTCTTCCGGCCAAGCCTCACTTTCCCAGTGTCAACAGCTCCTCGACTCCCGGGGACAAAAGCCTGCGGCCTCTGAGGGCGCTGGCACGGGGCCAGCTCCAGGGGTGAGCAGGGGATCTGCTGCCGCTGGGAAAACAATGGCCCGTTGCTCGCAGCCAGGTGCCGCAGCCCCTTCCTCGTGGGGCTCAGACGTGGCGGGGTCTTTGTGAGCTCCAGGAGCGCCGGGCGAGAGGGAGGAAGGTTCGCTTTGGTTTGGTTTGCTCCCTTCCTGAGCTCAGTGCATCGGGCTCTCACAAGGTAGTCCTGCCTTTCCGTTCACACCCCATTGGGTTTCACTTCAACCTGAAAACTCACAGGGAAGCTCAGCTGAAACAACCGGGTTTGGTCGGCTCTCCCCTCAGGGCCGTAAATCACAAGCTGCCTCCCAGGAGGGGAGGCGAGATGAGAAACTTGGCCTGTCCTGCTCTAAATTACCCCAAGTCCTGCTCTAAATTACCCCAAGTATGTGTGGGTGTTGGGGGACATGCGGGGGGCGGCCGGGGGGGAAGGCAGGGGTTTTCATTTCACACTCGCTTGGGTTTTTATTATGAAATGTTTCCATCATGGCGCTGAGGTGCGTTTCCTTAAAACTAGATTCTGCCTGATACGAGTAAGCTGCCGATACAGGCCCAAATGAATAATGATAATAATGATAATAATCACTTAGTTGCATTTTATATGGGACAAATACTGCACTAAGTACTTGGCTTCCATTATTCCATTTGATCTTCAAAATAACCCCATCAGGTAGGCACCGTTATTATGCCCATTTTATAGGAGAGGAAACTAGACTTAGAAACTTAGCAGAGTTGGTTGTAAACCCAGGCAAGAGAGCTGCACTCCTCAGGCTGCACAGGGAATTTTCAGGTTGGAGGCCCAGGGAGCCCCTCTTGACCAGATCTGAAGCGGGGCTGGGTGGCCATGGGTGGGGACCCCTCACTGGGGTGAAGGCTGCGGGTGGCGGTGCTGATGAAGGCCGCCTGCTGAGGCCCCTCTGACTTGATGCCTCTCGGATGCTCTTGCAGGTCCGCCTGGAAGAGCGAGAACCCTGTCCCCAGTCTGCCGGCGCGGGAGTACCCCCGTGGGAATTCGGCTCCGGCCTCGGGCACTCTTGTTCCTGAGCATAAATCCCATTAACGTTAATGGGAGTTACCCCGCAGCCTCACGGGGAACATAGACTCCTAATTGCTGTGCAAAGAGGCCTGGGAGACCCCACCCGCCTGCCGCCCGGGTGTAGGAATCCTTTCCCTCTGCTTTCCGCTGGGGCGGCAAAGGCCTGGCGGCCCCTCTCCCGGCCTCTGCAGGCCGGAGGATCAGCATTGGGCTTGGTTTCTCAGATTATTGTCATTTACAAAATAAAACTCATGTGCTCTTTAGAATGCCTTTTTTTAAGAAAGCGATCACATCTGTCTGCTTTCTGCGACCCCTCGGCGTTCCTCTCCGGGTCCCGACAGCGAAAGGCCAATTCCAGGACAATATGGAGAAAGGCCAGTTCCAGTACAATATGGAGACATGGCAGGTCTGGGGCCTGTTGGGCTGCATCCCCTCAACTGAATCTTCTTTTTTTTTAACCCCTATCACAAGATTATAATATTCTGATTCACATGGTTTGAAGCTGTCTTTTTTTTTTTTCCTCCGGTAATGCTTGCATTAATAGCATACCCCTAAGTTATGCGGAGCAGAGCAGTACGCGCATTCTGAGATATGGACACCTGGCCAGGGTTTGGGTGACGTTTGAAAAGAACTGTGCGAAGGATCCGGGAGCGAATGCTTGCAGGGTCGTCGCAGGAGCCCTGTGGCCTCCCAGCCCCGCGGCCAGGCCGGCTTTCCCTGAACGGAGGTGCTGAAAAGCGAGCCACGTACTACAGCGGCGAGAAAGGGAGACGGAAAATGGTGAAGTCAAACAAAGGGGCAGGAAGAAAAAGCAGAGAAACAAAAGTGTTCCTCCCCCTGCAGGGCGAAGGGAGCCGTCGCCGGGCCGCAACTCAGTCCCTTCCCGCCATCTAGCGGCGGCGACTTGTGACTGCAGCGCGGAATCCCGCGGGCGATCTTGACGAGGGAGGTGCTGGAGACGGCTACCTGCGGCTCCGAGAAGACCTACCCAACAACACAAAGGGTAACCGGAACCAAAACCATGACCAGGAGAGCAGAGCCTTCCCCGCGGAAGGGTTTGTTTGTTTTGATTCTAAATGCTGCGCAATTAAAGAACAGATGTGCGTCTTGCTCAATCTGCAGGTTAACGGAGGTTGGGATTGGAAATTCCCCAGCTCCTAGCGTTTTCTTTAAAAGGATTCCCATGTGTAGCGCACGATTAAACTCTCCCCCAAGAAAAGCCGGTTCTTTATTAATAAAGACTATTTGTTACTTCCGTGTTCTGACACTATCCACAAGCCAAACATTCTTAGTTTTAAGGAGAGACCAGGGATGAAGTTACGTGGGTTCATTGGCCAGAATCCACTCCCTAGTGGGGGAACCCCAAGTTTTATCCTCATCTAATAATTGGCTTTCATTTGTAAAATACATGATGCAGATTCTGGCATTTATTTTTTTCTCTGCATGATTTTCCCCATTCTCAAATATGAGATATTTGTGGTTCCCGATGATTGAATTTTGGTACTAGTGTTCACAGATGAAGTAATATTATGAAACGTAGAGCTTTTCAGCAGTGAGAACTAAGATATTAGGAATAAAATGCATATGTACATAAAAAGCTACACTTTTAGAAACATGTATGTATACCTCAAATGATTATGCTTGCCACGCACGTTGATATCTATCCATGCCCAAAATTCTCATGTGTGCTAGATTCTAAGAGACTATGACAAAAAGATCAAGTAAATACAGCCTCTTAAAATTCTATTTCTCTTTTTTTATATATACAGGATGAGCAAAAATTGTCGACCTAAGCAGTAGTGTGCTTTTTCTAGACTCCTCTGTGTTCTTCCCTGATCACTATGTATGTATATATTTTTGACTGACTGACAGATAAAGGTGCAGCCTAGACCTTCCGTGCAGAGAGGGTCTGATGTTTGTTCAACAGCACATCTGTGTGGGTCTGTGAGGTCACCGGCCATTCTGGGGGCGCTAATGTATGTTCCTTTATGTGACACAAGCTGTGCTTTACTTTGGTGCTGGAGACCAAGGGTCTAAGGGTGCTACAGAAATTTCCAGTTTGATGCATTGGTTTGCTCTGGGGCCAAAGACCCCGTGGTAATTGACTCCACTTGAAGCCTGACCCCCAAGAGCACTGAGCGTGGCACATTCAGACCAGCTGCCTTGGTTCTGTCTGTACTGCATTCAAAGGGCTGATTCTTTGCTTTAAGAGCCAAGTGAGCTCAAGGACAGCCATTACAGGGTGGACAATAGACTCTCACAGAGATAGCAGAGGAGGAAGATGATAAGGAGTTGGGCAGATGCTTGGGTTAAGAAGTTATTTCACTTTGTTTTGTGTTTTACCCTCAGAGATTCAGGCTTCTTTTCTCCCCATTTATTCACCGTGGGGCCAACCTTAGGAAAGTAACTTCTGCAGGCAATGAAAGGTATTCATCTGGAGCCAAAAGACATGGAGTCCCCATTGGCTCTTGGGTAGAAGTCAGTTGAGAAAAGAACTCCTTTCCGAAGCCTGAGATAGATGATTAGATTCACAGTAGCATTTAGTATGGGCTCTTGCAAATGCATCTTCTGTACGTTCAGCCCCAAACTCGATGCTAATAGAACCTGCTATGACACGACCCTTGAAATAAGCAAAGACAGGTAGTCACTCCATTTCCCACCCTCCTCCCAGGTGCCCCAGGAACACTGATAAAATCAGAGTGAACCAGAGGAGGGAGCCCTCAGCAGCTTCTGCTGGGGAGATGTCTGGAGGCCCCGAGCTTCCCATCACTGGTGGACACAGCTGACTAGAGCAGTGATGGACACTTGACCAAGACAATATTCTAGAAGCCACAGGGGATATAAGCCATGGAGAGGGGAGGAGCTGGGAGCAAGACAACTGGTAACAGCAAGAGAAGTGGGGTGGCAGAATCCCCCGAAAGCGGCCATAATGGCAGAGCTCTCAGGAAGGGAACAACTGATGTCTGAGGGTGTAGCTGACACAATAACACAGCCACCCTAAATGACATTTCACGTCTCGGTTCAGCTGGCTAAGAAGGACCACTGGCCACTCTCTGCCATTTCTGTTTCCTCACTCCTTCGCAAACAACTCAACAACAAGCCCCATTGTCTGAGCATAGTGGGCATGTCTCTCTGTTCCTTAAAGAAATGGGGATGATTGTAGCACAACCAGATGAACAAAATGTCACTTCTTTTGGTTCATGACCCTTGCCACCCACTCCCTTTGGAAATGATCCCATCCCTCTGTTAGTTTGTCTCTGTGGAGGGATGTTTGGCAGGTTGCATTCTCCGAAGGTGCCCACAACAGCATCTCTTGTCCCACATGTTCTTCTACAGTGTGACCTTGTCATTCTTTCATGTATGTGGGTGGGCTTGTGACTGCTTCAACCTAGAAGACAGCAGAGCTGATGCTATGTGGCTTCCAAGGTGGGGTTAATAAATGGCGAAGGACTCGCCTCTTGATGTTTGGCTGGTGGGTAGGGAGGGTAGAGAGCCAGGTCAGAGACGGTTCCCAGAGGGATGACCGTTTTTCCTCATCATGGCTAGGGTACCATATCTCCTCCAATCTAAGATGTTGCATGCATAAGAAGCATCATCAATTCAATGGAGTCATTTAGGGAACAAAAGAATCACCACTACCATGTTAAATGTGTCATCCAGTATATGATGCATCATAGGAAACATAAAGATATGAAACAAATGCAAAGAAATACAGTAAGTCCTTCAGCATGTTTGGACACCTTTCAGTATATTCTGAATGTACAGGGGAAGCAGGGTTTCCGGACTTTATCATCCCCAACTTCCCTTGTGTGTGCAAGCGGGACTGACTTATCCCCAAGGCACCAATTCTTCTAGGGTCCCACAAAAATATTTTAATTTCTTTTAAAAGCTAAAGGAAATATTAACTTTTAGGTTGAATAGAATGTTTTAATATAAAACAGGAATATATTCATTTTTACACTAACACACAAAATATAATTTTTAATATTTAAAATATTTAAATACTTGTAAATATTTAAACTTGAACATTTAATGTGCTTTATAGAGGAAAGTCATCGTGCAGCTGAGTTGTCTTGATCACCTACAAAAGAGACGCTGACATGTACAAGATTCCTTTTTTGCCCTCTCAATACCCAGATCTCAAGGATCCTCTAGAAATGAATCCCAGAAGGGACCTGTTCCCATTCAGTACTTCCCTTTCCAGCATCTAGATGGCCCCATTGCTCTAAAGTTAGCCAGGCGAAGTGCTCTGCTTTACAACGTCTGTCCAGTGCCTCCTGCGGAGCAGGCAGAGGTTACTTTTTGCTAGAGATGGTATTCAGTGTGCGTGGCTGGAGGCAGGCCTGGGATTTTTCATGGCTGTCATTCTTTTAAACCTTCAGTCCCCGAGGATAATCCATGGAAAGTAAAACCTGGCCATTTGAAGCTATACTTGAATTATCGAGCATGCCGGGCCTGCATGAAAAATTTAAATGTCTAGGAAAATAAATAGGATGCATAAAAAGATTTTATTGGACTTCTTCCAAATCAGAGAAGAACAGTAAATAGCTGCATTTTTTTTTAAGCTTCAGAGGAAATCCCCACAATTTGTTAAGAGATCTCTTGACTCCCCTGAAAATAATGGACTCAAATAGGGACAAACTAGCAGAAAAATATAACTCCTTGAAGCCATTTCATACTTAGGGAGATGGCTTATAACATTTTTGAGTGAAACACTAAATTTTCCACTTTCAGAATTCTTAGCCTGGTCTTTTAGACTAGTCAGTTGCTCATGAAACAGCGGAAACAGCCTGAATCATTCAACTCTCCTTTCTCTAGCTCCTTAGGAAGGACATAGATGCAAATGTGTGTGAAGAGAGGCAGAGGAAGCAAGGTGTATTTAAAAAGCATAAAAACCCACCCATAGCCTTTTTGGGACAGGCAGATCATTTTTTATATTTCTACTTTTAATTTGTGTCTTACATCCATTGAGGCATCTTAACACTTTTCTTCCCTCTTGGCCATTTTGTTTTTTGTTTTTTGATGAGGAAGATTGGCCCTGAGCTAACATCTGTTGCCAATCTTCCTCTTTTTGCTTGAGGAAGATTGTCCCTGAGCTAACATCTGTGCCAATAGTCCCCTATTTTGTATGTGGGATGCCGCCACAGCATGGCTTGATGAGTGGTGTGTAGGTCCGTGCCTGGAATCCGAACCCATGAACCCCAGGCCGCCAAAGCGGAGCGAACCAACTTAACCACTATGCCACTCGGCCGGCCGTTTTGAAAAGTGATTTTCTCCCTATCATATTAAATTCAAATTCCATATAAATAATAGATGTGCTTTCTGTAATGTGAATTACCAGCAAGACTTGGGCCTCTTACCTGTGAAGCAACCCAGATGGAGACTAAAGGGACAAGGCAGGGAGTGGGAAGTGGCCTTGTACCATAAGGTTCCCTGTGGAGATGTTTGCCTAAGCATTGTGTTATCTCCGGGAAAAAGTAAGAATCAGCTAAACTTTATCAAAATACACCCAGGTGAGAGGTTTAAATGCTCCCCAAATTGGTAAATATATGTTTCTGTATATGATGGAAGGTGAACTTTATTTTCCAACTGAGGTGAGATTACTCAATATTGCACATGGTATGGTTAAGTTGTATGTTCTTAGTGAAGATATTAAAACTATAAAAAGGTGGTTATGTCATTAAATGAAAGCAAAGAGAACACAGGTAGATGATCATTGTTTACCACAGGTGCACTGTTGGGAACAGGTTGACAATTTTCTTTGCAGCCCCCAAATAATGAAAATGAATAGAGAGCACATGCAATGTGTCAACCCTATTCTAAGCTTGTGACCTATATTGACTCATTTAGTCCTCACAACAACCCTCTGAGGTTTGGTACTATTATTATGTCCTTTTTACAGATGAGGAAATGGAGGGTAAATAGTTTTCCCAAGGTCACAGACGAGTAGGGGCATATCTGGTTTGAACCCAGTTTGGTTCCAGACTCCGTAATCTTACCACTACAATCTTCTGCCTCTCAAACCCAGCTCCAGAATGTTGCAGATTCTGTAGCCATTCTGTCTATATCCCCTCAGACCTCACGGTTCTTGTCGAGGCCAACAGTTCCTTACAGCCTGAGGACGCTCTAGTCATAGACACTTGTCACACATGGGCCTGTGGGAACTGCTGGAGAGTTAACACCACCCACGCCCCAGCAGCTCTCTACCAATGACCATGAGGAGCTGGTGGATAAACACCAACTGGAGGTGCGCTCTCTGCAGAGGCTCCCAGCAGGGCTGAGCGCACCCCGATAATCTGGTCTTTAATGTACCCTTTTCTACCTTCCTCCCCTTCCTGGTCTCACTCCACTGCCCTGGGATCTCCCCGCAAGTAAACTGCTTGCCCTCAAGTCTTTGTCACAGAGTCTAGGTCTGGGGAACGTGGGCTTTGTAGTTTGAAAAATCATGGGTGCTAAATTAATCATTTGCAAATGTGACAATTGTCCTAACACTAACTCTATTTCTTTCTACCATGACGAATTTACCAAAAAACTGGATCCATAGGCAAGAAATGTCAAAATCCTACCGGAAGACCTTAAACATTCTTGGTAATTAGAGAAGATAATTTATTTCCAATCTGCTGTACTTAATGAATTTGGTAAATTGTTTTCTAACATAAACTTGGCTTTAATATAACTTCAAAAAAAAAAAAAAGAAATATCTCAAATGTTACATGACTATACCAAGGACCCCAAATTATTTTTAGGCTCTGACCTAAAAGGTAAGAAAACAAATAGGATACTGAAAATACCCAGATCAAAGTAAAAAAATGCCACATTCCATTATAATTCTTCCAATATATTTTTAAATGCTTTGGACTCTGGAAAATTTTTTTCCCACAAACTATAGTTTGTGATATTTAATTGTATTTTTGCTTTTCCCCAAGTATGTTGGCACTAGTTTTATTTTGCTAAAATTCCCGTATGAGCCATTTTCACTGCTGTCTTTAAGCTCTTCCCTGTCCTTCCATCTTATTTTCAATTAAAGATTTTGTCAATGAAAAGCAGATTGTGGGGCCAGCCCGTAGTGTAGTGGTTAAGGTCGTGCACTCCACTTCGGTGCCCGGGGTTTGCGGATTCGGATCCCAGGCGCGGACCTACAGACCGCTCACCAAGCCATGCTGCAGCGGCATCCCATATATAAAGTAGAGGAAGATTGGCACGGATGTTAGCTCAGCGACAATCTTGCTCAAGTAAAAAGAGGAGGATTGGAAACGAATGTTAGCTCAGGGCCAATCTTCCTCACCAAAAGAAAAAAAAAAAACAGATTACGATGTCCAAGATTTAGATTAAGCAGTGTATTACCATCACTTTCCAAAGCACAATAAGGTAGAACATTCTAAAGTAACTATAAAAGAGGGCCAGGAATCCCTCTCGGCGATTGCTCTCTAAGTGCCTCTCTTTGGGCCTGTTTGCCAATGAGCTGAACTCAGAGGGAGCAAGCAGGAGCCAGCAGTAGTCTTTCACTAACTACCCCCTCACTCTGCTCTGTGAAATCATGCCCTTTGATACAAGCTGGAATGGGATCCATAGCTTTCTAGGCACTTTCTGGTAATAAAAGTTCTCTGTGACTGTTAAATAGTTAAAATCCCATCCAGTGTAATATCAGAATTCTATTTAATTTAAATCTCCCCCCTACCTCCTCCAACACTGGCTTATCTCAGGCAGAGAGAGGCAAGGGTGGCTCTTCATTCTGCTCAATGCTCAGTCCTGAGTAAGGGAGGTGGGAACCTTGGGACTAAATGATCTGACTTGCCTGAGACATTGTACTCTGGCAGCGGGACCTCCTGTGTGGTGCCTGCACACTGCTTGGCCCCTTTTCCACAGGGCTGTGGTGGTTTCCTTGGAGTTCTTCCTGTTGGACATCTGTAGCGGCAGTTTCCCTAGGCAGACAATGTCGCATCGGGCTGGCATGTTGGCTGCCCTGAGTCTTTGGGCTTCTCTTGGACCACCTGTGGCTGGGTCCCTTTGTCCCTTGATTCATATGGTGCTCTTGGTGAATGCCTTTAAGATGGCTCACGCTGGGCCTCTTTTAATGCATTCACACCCAGACTCAGGAAACACATCCCTGGCTGTCCATTGTGAGCAAGCGGGCAGCATCAGCCTACATCTCACCCTTAGATTTCCCATGGTCCAAAGCGGTGACATGGGTGAGAAGGGAGTGAAAACCAGAGGTGCAGGAATGGAGAGGGGAAAGTGTGACAGAGGACCAGAGAGAGGAAACCGCACTGAGTGAACCTAAAACCCACAGACTATTCCAGAGCATAGAAAAGGATGGAATGCTTTCCTGTTTTATAAAACCAGAATAAACATAATCTCAAAACATGGCACAAATAACACCAAACAACAGCAAACACTCCATGTCAATCTTACTTATGAATATAGATACGAAAATTCCTAAACACTAGCCAATATAATTCAGCAGTAAACTACTTAAATGAAAGACCACAACCAAATGAAATATTTCCCAGGAACGTACAGATGGCTTAGTATGAGGAAATCAGTCTATGTACGTATATGTATATGTATGTATGTGTATCTATATATATACGTTATGTCAGTTTTTGGAATAAATGTATGATTATTTCAAAGGATAATGACAAGATAGTAATAAAATTCAATCCTGATTCCTTATTTAAAAAAAACAAAAATCTTGTAGCAAACCAGGAATAGAAGGATACTTCCTTAATATGAGGAAGACCATTTACTTTAAACCAATAGCCTTGTAACCTTATGGCTTGCAACCTTAAAACTCCAAAGCATCTACTGAAAGGTAGAGATTTGAGATCAAAATGTAAGTTGAAATATTTATTGCATATCAGTGAGAATACATTTTAAATAGAAAAACAACAAAAATGTCCTATTCACTATTTTAATAAAAAGACACACACATACACACACACACACACACACACAAAATCATGCACATATGCCTGGGGATAAGTGTATGTGCATGATCTATATGAAAAGAATCACAAAACTTCGCTGTGGGACGTAAAAGTAGAGAGATATATGATGTTCCTGGATGGGAAAATGAATATTGTAAAAATGTCAAATTAATTTATAGGTCTAAACACAATCCAAATCCAAATCTCAATGGAATTTTAAAAATATTTGACAGTGTAATAAAATTCATCTGGCAGTAAAAATGCACATGAAATTCCAAAAGACCACAAAAAGGAAGAATAATTGATGAACATCGGCCCTACTAGATATAAATTTTAAGGCCATAATAAAAAAAATAGTATGGCTAAAATTTTAGGAAAAAATCAAATTAGATCTTTCCTAAAGATATCACTAAAGTAAACTCCAGGTGGTTAAGTGAGATCAAAACCAGAAAGTAGAAAGAGCAGAATCTTTGTGGTCTCTTTGTGAATAAGGGTGTTCCAAACCTAAAAGCTGTTGAAGAAAATACAAAAAAGAAAACTTAGAAGATTTAGTGTAAAGGAAAATGTGAAGCTTCTGTAAGTCAAAGAATATAATTATCACAATTAAATGCATACAAAAAAAAACTGAGAAAAAAATTTGCTACAAATAAGACAGACAGGTATTTGCACCTATCTGTAATAAACTCAGAATTTACACATTTCATTAGGAAACATACTAAAATCTTCATTGAATAATGAATATAGGATATAAACATTCGGAGGAACTCCAATACAAAAATTTCAATTTCATATTAATTTTTTAAAAGGCTAAATAAACAAGATGCTATTATTCTGTCAAAATAGCTAATGTTAAAAAGTGATACTATTAGGTTTTGGCAGACTGTGGGGTATGGCATTTTCATCCATCTGTGGGATTGCAAATTGTTGCAATATTTATAAAAAAATTTAACTTTAAAAATCAAGACCCTTAAAATAGGCTTTGATTCAGTAATTCCACTTCTAGGCATCCATCCTAAAAAAAGATATTAGGGATGTATAAAAAGATTTATATGTAAGTAAGTTTATTACATCATTATTTATGACGGGAAAACACTTGAAATAGCCTACATATCCAGCTATAGGGGAATGACTAATAATTATTCATGCATATAGCAAATATAGCTGTTAAAATGACATTTTCTGAGAATAATAATATGTATTATTGCTCGTGATATAATGCTATGTGGAAAAAGGCAAGATATGAAACTACATATCTCAATATATATGTATATTACATATATATGAATATATGTATAGTATATGTACTTTTACATGTATATACAGATACTTTTTTAAGACTGGAAGGAAATACTTCAAAATGTTAATAGTGGGTTGACATGAGTAATAAAGCTTCTTTCATTTTCTTCTTAAATTGTTAAGTAAAGTTTTAAATTGTATAAAATAAGCACATATTACTTTAAAATATTATTTTAGAAGAACATGTTCATATGCTTTTAAATTATTAAAATAAATAAGAACAAAGTTGGAAGACTCAAACTTCCTGATTTCAAAACTTACTACAAAGCTACAGTAATCAAAAGAGCATGGTACTGGTGTAAGTTTAGACATATATATCAATGGAATAGAATTGAGAGAAATAAACCTATATGCATCAAAGAAAACTATCAAGAAATTGAAAAGATAACCCACAGAATGAGAGAAAATATATGCAAATCATAATCAGATAAGGGGTCTAGCATCTAGAATATATAAAGAACTCTCACAATTCAACAATAAGGCAAACAACGCAAAAAATGGACAAAGAATTTGAATAAACATTTCTCCAAAGAAGATATACAAATGGCCAGTAAGCACATGAAAAGATGCTCATTAGTAATTAGGAAAAGGCAAATAAAAAAAACACAATGAGATACTCCTTCACACTCGCTGGGATGGCTATAATTATCAAAAAAAAAAAAAAGAAAAAGGAAAATAACAATGTTAGTGAGGATGTGAAGAAATCAGAACCCACACGTATTGCTGGTGGGAATGTAAAATGGTGCTGCATGGTGGAAAAAGCTTGGTAATTCCTCAAAAGCTAAAGTTTCACCAGATGACCCAGAAATTCCACTCCTAGGAAAACACCCAGGGAACACATCTAGGATACACCCCAAGAGAATTGAAAATATATGTCCAGGGAGAGAAGTCAAGATGGCGGCGTAAGCAGACTCTGAACTCACCTCCTCCCACGGACACAGCCAATTTACAACTACTTGTGGAAAAATTACCCCTGAGACAGAACTGAAAGCTGGATAAGAGGAACTCCTGCAACAAAGGACGATCCTAATTGAGGTGGAAGAGGCAGAAACTCCCTTCTGGAGAGGAAAAATGCCGCCTTCATAAGCCGCAGCACCTTATGGTCACCCAGGGGACAGCCCGAGGGTCCTCAGCCTCCCTGGAGGAGCAGGGCCCTGAGCCAGGGAGTGCCCCCGCTGTAGGCACTTTGTGGACCCAGCACAGTTGAGACGAGTGGCATAATATCTGACTTTGCCTGCTACTAAAACGTTGGGGAGGACCCCCAGAAAAGCTGGTTCACAAAGAAATTAAAGCTGGCTCTTAAAGGGCCCACACACAAACTCACCTGTTTCAGAAAGCAACCGAAAATCACCAGAAAGAAAGGTGCATGGTGCTTTGGTGAAAAGAGACTCACCTGGTAGGCCCTGAGTGCATCTTGTGAGAGGTGAGAACTCTCCAGGGACTGGGACATTGGCAGCAGCCATAGTTGTGGCCTGGTGTGGCAGTGCTGACACAGACGCCATTGGAGTTCTCCCTGGAGCCTGCTAACCCAAGTTCTGCCCCACCCACTAGAGCACCAATTTAATCCAGCTCAACCAGGGCAGGCAGCCCACACTAGAAACTGGCCCCACCCAAAAACAAGCCCTCAGGCAACTTGTGGGCCTGCATAGATTGGTGACTGGATTCTCTGCAGCCTGGCAACTGAGCCCACTTCAGTGGGGCAGGGTGTGCACAAGGAGCAGGTGGAGAGTGTGGGGCGGTGGTGGAGCGTGTGGGGCTCCCACCGTGGAGAGACTGGGTCCACTTCAGGAGGTTGGGGCGCGCACACAGGGCAGGACTGCGTTGACTGTGTGTGTGGACCTGTGAGTGGCAGGGCTTGTCAGCTGCAGAAGACTTGTGCTTCTCAAAGACCCACATAGGGGGTTTGCTCCACCTTCCAAAGCCTGAAACAATTGGGTGCTCCTGTGCCTGAGGCCAGCCCCACCCAGCTGCAATCCTCAGACAGCTGAAAAGAGACCTAAAGGCTGGAGGCTTATAGCAATTGTAAGCCCCTGAGCCTAACAACCTGCCACCCTGGGGGCCTACTCACTTAAAAGAAATACTGCAACACAAATGTGGTATTAGAACTTGCAGCCAACTGTGCTGGGGCTTCCCACACCTGATAAAGAGACTGAAGGGACCACAACAACTACAAGCAGCTGAGCATTACAACAGCTGGCCAGGAGAATAACTCGGCCTCCCTGGGCACCTACAGGGAGAGCAAACAGGCCACAACAGAAGGACACATGTAGCCCACATAGGGGTCACCCCTGGAACATTGAGAACTGAGGGAAGCACACTGCATGCCTCCTAAGGCATCACTTATATAAGCTCACCTATCCAAGAGCAGGAGACATAGCTGACCTACCCAATACATAGACACAAGCACAAGGAAAGAGGCAAAATGAGGAGGCAAAGGAATACATTCCAAGTAAGGGAACAGGACAAAACCCCAGAAAAGGAACTAAGTGAAACAGAAATGAGCAACCTACCTGGCAGAGAGTTCAAACTGAGAGTGTTAAGGATGCTCACTGATCTGGGGAGAAGAATAGATGAACTCAGTGAGAATGTCAACAAAGAAATGGAAGATATAAAAAAGAACCAATCAGAAATGAAGAATACAAAACTGGAAATGAAAAATTCACTAGAGGGACTCAAAAGCAGAGTAGAGGATACAGAAGAACGGATCTGCGAGCTGGATGAAAGACTAGAAGAAATTACCCAAGCTGAACAGGTAAAAGAGAAAAGAATTAAAAAGAGTGAGGACAGTCTAAGGGACCTCTGGGACAACATCAAGCGCACTAACATCCATGTTATAGGTGTCCCGGAAGGAGAAGAGTGAGACAGAGGGGCAGAGAATCTATTTCAAGAAATAATAGATGAAAACTTCCCTAACCTAAGGAAGGAAACAGACATCCAGGTACAGGAAGCACAGAGAGCCCCAAAGAAGATAAACCCAAAGAGGCCCACACCAAGACACATAACCAAAACGTCCAGAATTAAAGATAAAGAGAGAATCCTAAAAGCCGCAAGAGAAAGTCAAGTTACATACAAAGAAAACCCCATAAGGCTATCAGCTGACTTCTCAGCAGAAACCTTACAGGCTAGAAGAGAGTGGCACAATATATTTAAAGTGCTAAAAGGAAAAAACTTACAGCCAAGAATACTCTACCCAGCAAGGTTATCATTCAAAATGGAAGGAGAGATAAAAAATTTCCCAGACAAGCAAAAATTAAAGGAGTTTGTCACCAAGAAGCCATGCTACAAGAAATGTTAAAGGGACTGATTTAAGGGGAAGAGAGAAGGCCACAAATAGGAAAAATTATCTATTTCCATGATAATAGGGTAATGGATACAAATGCACAAAAAAGAAGTTAGATATGATATCATAAACATAAAATGAGGGAGGGGGGAGTTAAAGAGTAGAGCTTTCAGACAGAGGTCAAACTAAAGAGACCATCAATTCTGTATAGAAGAAGAAAGGAACAGAGAAGGACTACTAAAACACTGAGAAAAAAAGTTAAAAAATGGCAGTAAATACATACTTATCAATAGCTACTTTAAACATCAATGGACCAAATGCTCCAATTAAAAGGCGTAGGGTGGCTGATTGGATAAAACAACAAGACCCATATATATGCTGCATACAAGAGACACACTTCAGACCTAAAGACACTCACAAGCTGAAAGTGAAGGGATGGAAAAAGATACTCCATGCAAATGGGAATGAAAAGAAAGCTGGGGTAGCAGTACTCATATCAGACAAAATAGACTTTAAAACAAAAACTGTAAAAAGAGACAAAGAAGGGCATTACATAATAATCAAGGGAAGAATCCAACCAGAGGATATAACACTTGTAAATATCTACGCACCCAATATAGGTGCCCCTAAATATATAAAGCAATTATTAACAGACATAAAAAGAGAATTAGACAGTAACACAATAATAGTAGGGGACTTTAACACTTGACTTACACCAACGGATAGATCATCCAAACAGAAGATCAATAAGGAAACATTGGCCTTAAATGACACACTAGAACAGATGGACCAAGTAGATATATACAGAGCATTCCATCTAAAAACCGAAGAATACACGTTCTTTTCAAATGCACATGGAACATTCTCTAGGATTGATCACATATTAGGCCACAAAACAAGTCTCCATAAATTTAAGAAGATTTAAATAATACCAAGCATCTTTTCTGACCACAATGGTATGAAACTAGAAATCAACTATAGGAAGAAAATCAGAAAATCCACAAATACGTGGAGATTAAACAAAATGCTACTGAACAATGACTGGGTCAATGAAGAAATCAAAGAAGAAATCAAAAAATACCTGGAGACAAATGAAAATGAAAATACAACATGGCAGAATTTATGGGATACAGCAAAAGTGGTTCTTAGAGGGAAGATTATAGCAATATAGGCCCAGCGCAACAAACAAGAAAAATCTCAAATAAACAATCTAACAATGTACCTAAAGGAACTGGAAAAAGAACAAACAAAGCCCAAAATCAGTAGAAGAAGGGAAATAAAAATCAGAGCAGAAATAAATGAAATAGAGACTAAAAAAAAATAGAAAAAATTAATAAAACCAAGAGCTGGTTCTTTGAAAAGATCAACAAAATTGACAAACCTTTAGCTAGACTCACCAAGAAAAAAAGAGAGAAGGCACAAATAAATAAAATCAGAAATGAAAGAGGAGAAATTACAACAGACTGTATTCAGAAATACAAAAGATTATAAGAGAATACTATGAAAAGCTATATGCCAACCAATTCGACAATCTGGAAGAAATGGATAAATTCTTAGAATCATACAACCTTCCAAAATTGGAGCAAGAAGAATTAGAGAATTTGAATAGACCAATCACCAGTAAGGAGATCGGAACAGTAATCAAAAACCTCCCCAAAAATAAAAGTCCAGGACCAGACAGCTTCCCTCGTGAATTCTACCAAACATTCAAAGAAGACTTAATACCTATCCTTCTCAAACTCTTCCAAAAAATTGAGGAGGGGGGGAAGCTCCCTAACTCATTCTACGAAGCTGACATTACCCTGATACCAAAACCAGACAAGGACAACACACAAAAAAGAAAACTACAGGCCAATATCACCGATGAACATCGATGCAAAAATCCTCAACAAAATACTAGCAAACCACATACAAGAATACATTAAAAATATTATACACCATGATCAAGTGGGATTTATTCCAGGTATGCAGGGATGGTTCAACATTCGCAGATCAATCAATGTAATACACCACATTAATAAAATGAAAAATAAAAATCACATGATCATTTCAATAGATGCAGAGAAAGCATTTGACAAGATACAGCATCCATTCATGATAAAAACCCTGAATAAAATGGGTATAGAAGGAAAGTACCTCAACATAATAAAGGCCATATATGACAAACCCACAGCTAATATCATCCTCAACGGTGAAAAACTGAAAGCTATCCCTCTAAGAACAGGAACCAGACAAGGATGCCCACTGTCACCACTCCTATTTAACATAGTACTGGAAGTCCTAGCCAGAGCAATCAGGCAAGAAAAAGAAATAAAAGTGATTCAAATTGGAAAGGAACAAGTGAAACTGTCACTATTTGCAGATGACATGATTTTATATATAGAAAACCCTAAAGAATCCACCAGAACACTTTTAGAAGTAATCAACGAATACGGTAAAGTTGCAAGATACAAAATCAACATAAAAAGTCAGTTGCATTTCTATACACTAACAACGAAGTAGCAGAAAGAGAAATTAAGACTACAATCCCATTTACAATTGCAACAAAAAGAATAAAATACCTAGGAATAAACTTAACCAAAGAGGTGAAAGATCTGTACACCGAAAACTATAAAACATTTCTGAAAGAAATTGAAGAAGACACAAAGAAATGGAAAGATATTCTGTGCTCTTGGATTGGAAGAATTAACATAGTTAAGATGTCCATACTTCCTAAAGCCATCTATAGATTCAATGCAATCCCTATCAAAGTTCCAACAGCATTTTTCACAGAAATAGAACAAAGAATCCTAAAATTTGTATGGAACAACAAAAGACCCCAAATAGGTAAAAGAATCCTGAGAAAAAAGAACAAAGCTGGAGGTATCACAGTCCCTGATTTCAAAATATACTACAAAGCTATAGTAACCAAAACAGCATGGTACTGGCACAAAAACAGACACACAGATCAATGGAATAGAATCGAAAGCCCAGAAATAACCCCACACATCTATGGACAGCTAATCTTTGACAAAGGAGCCAAGAACATACAATGGAGAAAAGAAAGTCTCTTCAACAAATGGTGTTGGGAAAACTGGATAGCCACACGCAAAAAAATGAAAGTAGACCCTTACCTTACACCATACACAAAAATTAACTCCAAATGGATTAAAGACTTGAATGTAAGACCTGAAACTATGAAACTTCTAGAAGAAAACATAGGCAGTATGCTCTTCGACATCAGTATTAGCAACATCTTTTCAAGCACCATGTCTGACGGGGCAAGAGAAACAACAGAAAAAATAAACAAATGGGACTACATCAAACTAAAAATCTTCTGCACAGCCAAGGAAACCGTCAACAAAACGAAAAGACAACCTAACAATTGGGAGAAGATATTTGCAAACCATACATCTGATAAGGGCTTAATCTCCAAAATATATAAAGAACTCATGCATCTCAACAACAAAAAAACTAACAATCCAATTAAAAAATGGGCAAAAGACCTGAACGGACATTTCTCCAAAGAAGATATACAGATGGCCAATAGACACATGAAAAGATGTTCAAAATCATTAACTATCAGGGAAAGGCAAATCAAAACTACAATGAGATATCATCTCACGCCCGTTAGAATGGCTATAATTAACAAGACAGGAAACAACATGTGTTGGAGAGGATGTGGAGAGAAGGGAACTCATACACTGCTGGTGGGAGTGCAAACTGGTGTGGCCACTATGGAAAACAGTACGGAGATTCCTCAAAAAATCAAGGATAGAACTACCATATGATCCAGCTATTCCACTGCTGGGTATTTATCCAAAGAACTTGAAAACACCAATGCGTAAAGATACATGCACCCCTGTGTTCATTGCAGCGTTATTCACAATAGCCAAGACTTGGAAGCAACCTAAGGGCCCATCGAGGGAGGAATGGATAAAGAAGGTGTGGTACACATATGCAATGGAATACTACTCAGCCATAAGAAACGACGAAATCCAGCCATTTGTGACAACGTGGATGGACATTTCAGGTATTATGCAAAGTGAAATAAGTCAGAGGGAGAAGGTCAAATGCCATATGATTTCCTTCATTAAGTAGTAGATAATAACAGCAATAAACAAACACATAGAGACAGAGATTGGATTGGTGGTTACCAGAGGGGAAGGGGGGAGGGAGGAGGGCGAAAGGGATAATTCGGCACATGTGTGTGGTGATGGGTTGTAATTAGTATTTGGGTGGTGAACATGATGTAATCTATGCAGAAATAGAAGTATAATGATGTACACCTGAAATTTATACAATGTTATAAACCAATGTGATAAACTGCAATAAACAAAAAAAAAAAAACAAGAAAATATATGTCCGCACAAAAACCTGTATATGAATGTTTATAGCAGCATTATTCATGATAGCCAAAAAGTGAAAGCAACCCAAATGTGCATCGACTGATGAAAGGATAAACAAAATGTAATATATTCATACAATGGAATATTATTTAGCCATAAAAAGGAATAAAGTACTGATACATGCTATGACATGCATGAACCTTGAAAACATTATGCCAAGTGAAAGAAGCCAGACACAAAAGGCTATATGTTGTATGATTCTGTTCATATGAAATGTGCAGAATAGGCAGATCCATAAAGACAAAAAATAGATTAATGGTTGCCAGGGAACAAGAGGAGGGTAGAATCCGGAGGCACAGAGTTTCTTTTGAGAGTGATGGAACCATTCTGGAATTGGGTAGTGGTGATGGTTGTTCAACATTGTGAATAGACTAACAGTCACTGGATTGTGCACAATGAAATGATTAAAATGGTGAATTTTATGTTATGTGAATTTTATCTCAATAAATTTTTAAAAATTTTAACATATGTATTTTAAAATCAAATGTGTACAGAACTATTGAAACACGTGGAGTCAGATCTTTTATGTGACAGGATTTTGCAAAGATCTGTCTCCAGAATCTGGGTCCTATCTCTGACCCATCACATGACATCTGTTGCTTTAAGCCCGTTTTCTCATCTATGAAATGGGATGCGTTCCTGCCTCATCTGCCTCTCTGGGTTGTTACATGGTTCAAATGGTATAACCTTGACATACTTATCCCAAATAGGATAACCACAAGGCATAGCTATAAGGAATTATTATTGTTATCTCTTCTCACCCTTGTCTAGATGGCAAACTCCCCGAGGGATGGAGAGAATGCCTCAAGAGAACATGTTTTCTTCCTACATCAGAAGAGATGATATTTGAGCTTGTCTTAAAGGTTGAGTTTATCAGGTAAAGATATGCGACAAGCCTTTTTAGATAGAAGGAAAGGTGCATTGGAAAAACATAAACGCAGAACATGCTGGATGTTTAACGCAGTTGGAAATCACTGGAACACAAGTTGTGGGAGAGAACAATGGAGAGGAATTTGGGACCAGATCATGGAAGGCCTTTTGTATGAAGAGTCTGTACGTTGTCCTTGGGGCAATGGGGAGCCAATGAACATATTTAGGAAGTGGGTGTCAAAATTGAATATGGGTCTTAGGAAGGGTCTAGTGGCATCGTGGAGGATAAGCCAGCATAGGGACAGATTGTCAACTGGTAGATCTGACAAGAGGTGCTTGAAACATTGCAGGTGAGAAGTGTCAAGGATCTAATCTGAAGCAGGATAAAAGGATAAAAAGGAATGTCTGAAGGGAAGAACATTTCAAAGTAGCATCATCCAAAGTGTTTGGCAATGGACTGGATGTGTAGTGACGCAGAGGAGTAATAAATGGCACCTATAAATTTCTTGCTTTTGAAAATTAGGTGTTTCACCATAACACTGATCAACACTGGGCTTTCTGGGAAAGGAGCTGGCATAGTGAGGAAGACAAATTTGATTTGAAATATATTAAGAAGTAAGTTATATATTAATCATGGATCATTGAATTGCAAGAAACAAACTCACTCAAACGTGTGAGTAAAAAGAAATTTATTGTGAGAAGGCATTCAAATATAAGATTTGTGAGGTCAGAGAACACATTTTTCTTATTCAACAAAATATCTCTTGTACCTAGCAAAGTTCCTGACATAAAGTAGGTTGTCAAATGATATTTGAAAAATGAATGATTGAATTTCATGAAATACAATGAGGGCAATAGGGCAGAGTCTCGTCAGCCCTGGAAAATTCTCGGGTAACCACTCACTCCATCTATCTGTGAAGTCATATTGTACTTTGCTTCTCTTTGCATGTCTGCCCCTTCTCCAGATTCTCTCTCTACACTGGCTTCCTCTGGTATTTATCATCAGGACAAGGTCCCAAGCACTCTATTACCTTACAGTTGCAGTGCCCACTGGCAGAAGATTCCCAGGCAAGAGAATCTGATTGGCCTGGCTTGGATCGGGTAGCCATTCTGATCAGCTATGGCCTAAGAGATGAGGTCACACAGTGATCTGCATGGTTACTCTTTATGGGCTGTCAGAAGGCACATTCTCTAAGAAGGGAGTGTTGTCCAACAAGAAGTGATTGCATTTCTGATATAAGGCTGCAGCCAAACATCTAAGTGTAGCTGAGAATATGGGACATACATTTTAGACAGGGTGGCTGTAGACCTTGGAGCCATTAGCAAATAGATGGTGGTTGAAGTCATTGGTTTAGATGAGACAACTTGGGGAGACTATGAAGAATGATGTGAGTATGTAGAAGTGAGGGAAACTGGCCTACAAGAGACAGAGGGAAAGAGCCAACGAATGAGAGAGGTCATTGTCAGAGAGAAATGAAGAAAACCAGGAGAGGTAAGTCATAGACTTTAAGGAAGAAGAGAATATTCAGAAATAGAAAACAGTTTTGTCTTAATTTTAAAAAAGGATTTGTTGATAGTGTCACAAGCCTACAAGTTGAGGGAAAAGTTGGATACAGTGTTCCGGATGTCAGCCAGGCATTTGATGTCTTTCGTGACATCATTTTGGGACAAGATAGAAAAATAAAGACTAGATAAAGTTCAGACAGGAGGATTATCAATCAGGTAAATGAAGAATCCCAAAGGGGTATGGGTTAATGGGATGCCGTCCACCATAGGAAGCTCTAATGTGAGCTACAAGGCTGTAGTGTAGTCTTGTCTTGGTGAACATTTTATAAACTGTGTGAATGTAAACAAGGATGATTTACTTATCCAATTTATACTTATCCCAGCACAAAGCTGAGAGGAATAGCAGCAAAATTGTATGACAGAGTGAAGGTCCTACATGAATTTATTAGAAAAGAGGGGGAATTATTTATCTTTAGGTAGGTGGGGGGAGGCCATATGTTGTAGTGTTGAGAGCAGAGAACCAATATTCTAATCTTGACTGTGACAGGATAACTTGGCAACTCACAGAAACTGCTAATTTGCAACCCACACCTGAGTCAAATCCCTGCTGATGGGATGGGAACAGAGACTTCATATTTATAACCTTTTTTCCAGGACATTCAAATGCTTTCCAGCACCATCCAAGGGCTGACATCTGGGAACCTGACTTAAACCTCTAAGAGGCTCAGTTTTTGAATCAGTAAAATGAGAGTTTACCAGGATGATCCCTAAGGTCCTTACCAGTTCAAAGATTTGTATCTGTGCATATGTAAGGAGAACGCCTGTCCCCGCAGAGGGTTTACCCAACATCTAACTGCTGGCCTCAGTCCTTGCACTGGGGATTTGAATAGCTTCATAACACCCCATAATCAAGAACCCTGATTCTGTGATCATAGTGAAGCTATGTGGTGGCTTTAAAGGATGCTTAAAATGTACACATTAAATAAGATTAATTTGATGCACAGACAAATAAAACCTTAGGTCTTAGACATTAAAAGATTCAATAGCATGTTGCATAGATGGTTTCTTTCTCAAATTTATTCACATCTGTTTGCTCAACCCCCAAGTTCACCCTGAAATGTCTGATTTTATTCTCAATGGAAAAAGAAGCCAGTGAACCAGGATAAGATCTAGGCAGGAGTTAAAAACAAATGATAATGACTGTGCGTTATGGGTGTTTCTCTCACAGCCAGGGGTCAAGTAGATTTTCTGCCAGAGAACAGGCTTAATACAGCAGTGAGTGGAAGGCTGAGGGAGAGCCATTAACATCTCATGTCTCCTCAGCGGAGGAGACGCTGGCTATCCAATGATACTGCAAGATAAAACTACAGCGAGGACTGCGTTCCACATGCATAGCCCTGAGAATCTCATCTAGTCATGGAAGAGCTGAGATCACAGCTCATCTGTTCCTCATTCCACAAATATCTATGAGTTCCTACCATGCACCAAACACTTTTCTAGAGGAGCTCACGGCTTGGTGAGAGAGACAGAATGGACAGTTATAAAATAATATAAGAGCATAGTGATAGATAGACACACACAGCCACTGTGGAAGCATAGAGGAAGGACACCTATCCCTCCCTCCAGGAAGGGGGACCATCTGGAAAGGCTTTTCAGAGTAACAGAAAGCTGAGCCTTGAAAAATAAAGCTAGGAACCTCTGCAGGTAGATATAGCAGGCATCCGTGCACAAGAAGAGCCCAGGAAAGGATGTTCTTGGAAGTTATGAGCTCAAGCACATACACATACAGAGTGTGCTGTATGTGGAGACCTGCAAGGACAGAGGGAAAATCAACGAGTTATGAGAGGTGATGTCAGAGATGAAGGCAGTGACAAAATTGTGAGGCCCCACTGAGGAACCTGGACTTTATCCCATAGGAAATGGAGAGTTTTTGATGGGCTAAAAGCCTAGGTGTGACCTCTGTAGCTCCCAACTTGAGGAGGGATTTAGTGGAGCTGAAACCTGAGGCAGGAAGACCAGTTGTAATGACCACTGATGAGCAAGAGACGATCAAGGCCAGTCTAGAAACATGATGGTAGGGATGGAGAAGAGAGGAATCATTTAAAAAATATTTAGGTAACATCACCTAGATTTGGTGATGTGTGGGGTAAGGAGCAGGAGGAAACTGAGATGAGTTCCTAGGTTTCTGGTTTGGATGGTAGAATGGCACTAATTTAAGGAGAGATTATACGAGAAAGAGCAGGCAGAGTAGATTACTCTGAGGTTTGCATGAAAAGGAAAAGAGATTGGATGGTAGCTAGAGGGAGATAGAGACAACAGACTATACATTTCAGGAGGACAAGGACTACGCCTGTATTATTCACCCACAATATCCTCAGCACCCAGATCAATGCCCGCTCTTGGTAAGCCCTCAATAAATGCTATTTTGAATGAATGTGGAAGGGCCATTGGAAGGACCATTGAGATGAGAAAGATTTGAGCATGTTTGCAAGAAGAGAAGAAGAAGCAACTTGGGGAGGAAATGAAGCTATAACAGAACGAAGGTGTGCTTGATATAGTGAAGGGGATCAGAACATGCTACTCCAAAATATGCCACATTGGCATAAGGATTATTTTGAGCTGAAGGCAATTAAGAATCAAAAGATGCAGGGAGAGTTCTCTGCCCTCCTCTTATCTGCCTAAAAGCAGAGCATAAACCACCAGGAAGAGAAGAGCAATTCTTATCACCAGAGATAGAGAGTCAACACCAAGATGAGTTTGCATAAACAGGCTTTACTAAAATAAGCCTTATCTTCCATTAGTTCCCCCATATATTTCCTAGTCGCTTCTCCATGTTTTATCATCCCTTGAAGCCCAAACCCCCTTTCCTTCATGAAAATGGTACATAAGGCCCCAAGTCCAATAGCTTCCTTGAGCTTCACTTCTTTTCTGTGGACTCTTGTGCATGTAAATATTAATAAAATTTTGTGCCTTTTCTCCTGTTAATCTGTCTTTTTTTAGTTTATTTTGAAGGCCCCCAGACACTGAACCTAAAAGGGTAGAGAAAAAGTTCTTCCTCCTCAACAATAGCAAGGTCCCTAAAGAGGTGGGAAGGGATAGGGTCAAGGGTACAGGTATTTCACAAAAGGTGCAACATCACATCCTCTGAGACAAGAGATAAGTTGCTGAGGATGGGTATAAACATAGGTGTTTATAGGGAGGATACTGGGAAGTTGAAGGAGGTTATGTATGATGGGCTGTCATATTCTTGATGAAGTAAGAGACAGTCTGAATGAGACCCGTCTCCTCTGACCCTGCGTTACTGTCCTTGAACCAACTGAGCTAGAAGGGCTGTGCTTGTCATTTCCTCTCTGTCAGACCCTGCGTTATGCCTCCCCAACCCTAATCAAGTACCACAAGGCCTAGCACTCTATCTGTTGAATGGGAATTAGAGAAGTTTAGAAACTCTTTTACCAAAAAAGCCTAATTCAAGACTTTCTATATACTTTGAGACTCAATGATCATTTTCCTTTACCTCTCCTCTCTTCCTTTAAGATGAATTCTTTATCAGAAGGCTCTTTAGTCCCACAAGTAAGTAGAGCCCTGCCAGCCTTCTTTACCAAATGTGCAGACATGTCCAGACTTGACTAAATCCCAGAACAGGGAAAAAAAAAAAAAAAGCCTGGCTTTAAGCTGGGTCCCCTGCTATGCAAATTTATAAAAATATCTCATGTCATAGACCCATGGATTCACTCATTAAGAGGTGAGTCAAAAAAGTTAAACGCACAAAAGACTGTAAAAAGAGATGAATAATCGGGTCTGGCCCTGTGGCATAGTGGTTAAGTGTGCATGCTCCACTGCTGGCGGCTCGGGTTCAGATCCCAGGCACCCACTGATGCACTGCTTGTCAGGCCATGCTGTGGCGGCATCCAATATAAAGCAGAGGAAGATGGGCACACATGTTAGCTCAGGGCCAGTCTTCCTCAGCAAAAAGAGGAGGATTGGCTTGGATGTTAGCTCAGGGCTGATCTTCCTCACAAAAACAAACAAAAAAAAAAGAGGTGAGTAATATGAAACAGCAAATGAGAAACCACACAATGTATGCAGTATTCATCTTGTCTGACCAAGAAAGAATCATGACTAACAAAAAATAGACAAACATGAAAATAGTCTCTATTCGTCCCACCCCTCAAATGCATTGATAATATGGCAGGCCTCATAATTTATTTTTGCCACTTTCAAATAGGCAAAGAAAATGTAGTTTCATTATTTTCCACCATTGATTTAATCTTGGGGGGCCAGTTTTGGTCCAATCCAGGAACCTTGGTCCAATTAAAGAATCCAGACAATCTCTTCAGACAACAGTCTCTTTTGGATAACATCCAGTCTTTCACATTTTCTTCCCCTTTGGCTCCTTGCTAAGGGGGCAAAGAAGGTGATTGTAGTGTGCAACTCACGGTGGGTGCAACTCCCCACAGGGGAGAGGCAGAGCCCTGGGATCCACCCAGTGTCTTCTAGATCAGTGTTTCTGAGCTTTAATGTGACGTGAATGATCTGTGTATCTTATACAGTACAGTTTCTGGTGCAGCAGGTCTGGGGTGATAACTCAAGATTCGGCATCTCTAACAAGATCCCACGTGGTACTGATGCTGCTGGATACACTTGAAGTAATGAGGCTCTAAATCCTTGCGGGTCTCTGCTACAACACATCTGATCTGCTCAGTTTCTAGCCTGGTGACCACTCAGGTATGACTTGCCCTGTTAAACCTTTTGAGGTGACATGCTGGCTCTCACTACTGACATTCATGGTCTCAGCCACCGTCTTTCAGTTACAACGTCTTTGCACATAGGGGCTTCTTTGACCCTGTGCAGCTCTGGTCCCCTCTCAGAGCACGTGAGCCTATTCACTAGGACCCAGGGGATGTCTGGGTTCCCTGAAGGCCGTCCAAGGCGTGGGAGCACAGAGTGCATCCTCACACTCACCTATTTAGCTCCCCTCCACCACTCTCGTGCCATCTCCTGTACAATATTGCAAGAGGTCACATGTGGGACATCTTCAGACTTACAGCCCTCCTCTAGTTCCATGCAGGAAGCCATTATAGGGGAAGAAAAATTCCTTTTTTTACTATCCTCCTAGGTTCTCCAGCTGGGGCCCTGTAAATTCAACTGACAAAAGACAGATTATCAAAAGAAAAGCATAAAAATTTATTCAGTATAAGTTTTATGTGACGCTGGAGCCTTCATAAGGAAATCAAGACCCAAAGAAATGGTTAAACCTGAGCTTTTTTTAATGCTAGGTTTGATGAAGAGTGGACAGGCATGGGAAGAAGTGACAGGACAAAAGGGTATGAGCTAAAGGTAGCAAACTGGAGGAAACTTAGCAAGACCTGTTCATCCAGATCCCTCTTGAGTCCCTCCTTCTTCAGAAGTAAAGATGCTCCTTTCCTCCTGGTATAGGGAGAGCACCTCTCACATGAGGGTCTTATACCAGCTTCAGCAGGAGGAAGTCAGAGAGTCCTTCCTATTTCTGCCATTTCTCAAATTCCTTCAGCTTAAAATATTCAATATGTCAAAGTGCCATATTTTGGGGTAGTATGTTCTGAACCCATCACCACCTGCCTCTAATTCCTTCAATTTTCTCATGTGTACTGGATATCTCTGAAGTCTTATATCAGAGCACAGCTTCAAGAAGGGGAAAATAGAATCAGAAAATGCATCCTCCTGGCTCTACCTCTGTCTCTCTTTTTGCTGCAGCCCACCTGAGCGAGAAGGGCTGGATGTTTCCTTTCCTCTCTGTCATATCCTGAGTTACACCTCCCTGCTATGTTGAAGCCCTAAATTCATATGTTGAATCCCTAATCTGAAATGTGATGGTATTTGCTTGTGCCTTTGGTGGATAATTAGGTTTAAATGAGGTCAGATGTGATTAGTGCCCTTCTAAGAGATGAAGGGACCAGATCTCTATCTCCACCAGGTGAGGATACAGCAAGAGAGCAACATCTGTGAACCAAGATGAGCACCCTCAACAAGAACTCGACCATACTGGCATCCTGATCTCGGACTTCCCACCTCCAGAACTGTGAGGAATAAATGCTTGTTGCTCAAGCCACCCAGTCTATGGTATTCTGTTATAAAGCCCAAACTAAGACAATCCCTAAGTATAATAGAATCCAATGAGGTTTAACACTTGATCTGTTGAATGGAGGTTAAAGAAATTTAGAAACTCCTTTATGACAAAAAGGCCTGGTTTTTAAGACTTGCTATAGACTTTGAGACTCAATGTCTCTTTTTCCTAGGCAGCATCTGTCCTCTCTTTCTCTAGAGTGTAAGCCTCATAGTTTAGCTGTGGAGGCAGAAGTCTGCAAAGGAACATGACTTAGGGAGGAAATAAAACTATAGTGGCTTGCTATATTGAATATGTTATATCTATAACCATACTCATACTTCTCATAAATGCTAGTTCATTTCGCCCACTTCTGTTCCTCCTTCCCTTCTGACTTAATTGTAATAGAATGATGACCTTACCTCACACTCCTGTCCTCCTATTTTAGAAATCCAGCCCTTTCTGGAGACCCAGCTTTCTATCATAATGCTCATTGATATTATGATACTGACAGTAGGAGGGTGACAATTCCAGAGACTTTGGCAAGTGATCCAATCAATATCCTCTTCCAGAGTGAACCTTCCTTGAATAGAGGGAACACCCATTCTGCCCGGACCAGACCCTGTGAACCTACACTTAACTCTATTGCTACTCTGGTTGTTGTTGCTGCTGCTGCTGGTGATGTTAAGGAGCTTTCTGTTGTTAAAGGCTTTATCCAGTAAAAAACAATATCTGACTATTGATTATCTCTAAGGTCAGGATTAAGCTGTTGTAAGGGGACTTTTCCCGTAGTTTGGAATGTTCTTTCCCCACTATCTGCCTTAAAAATTCCTCTTCAGTCTTTAAAATCCAGCTGCAGTGTTGCCTACTCTGTACAGTATTCTCTGAGTTGTCCCCTCCACCCAGGAAGACTTAAGTTCTTTTTGTTCTGTGCCATTGCTGTGTCTTGTAAGCACCTCTATTATCACATCATTCACAGTGAATCAAGAGCATTTACCACCATGTCTGTTTTCCTTACAGAATTCTCTGTATCGTTCACACCAGTCCTCTGTCTGGCACACAGTAGATGATCAATAATGTTTGTCAACTGAGTGACTGGTTGAATGAATAAGTGAGTGGATCTCAAGGCCCACTTTTGCTCTGCACCACATTGCTTTGCACTTTTGGAATTTGAAATTGAGGAAGCTTGTCGTCGACCCACGGATATATAGGAGTGAACTGCCACTAACCTTACATGTTTTTCCAGTCCTTTCTCTCCTCCTCACCCTTCCTTTGATGAAGAGCAGATTTCCAAGAATTGCTGCTGGCACTGGGTTTTAGGGTGAATGTTAGCAAGAGAACAGAGTGGACTGTCACCAGACTGAGCCCTAAAGGATCAAAAGCAGGATAGAACTCCTTTCCTTGAAGTCTTCCTATAAAAACTGCTTGCATTTCTTAGATGTTTACTGTGTGCTTGACATGTTGGTAAGTTTTTGCATACTTTATTTCATTTAATCATAAAAATTACCCTTTGAGATAAGGCTTACTAGTAATGCCTTATTTCACAAATGGGGAACTGAGACCCATAAGAGATAATGCTAATTGCCAGAGGCCACATGGTGTTAGCAATAGCAGAACGGGGCCCAGGCCTGCCTGGGCGTGTCTGACACCAAAATCTACTCTCTTAAGGTAATGGAGTCCACCAGGAGTAGGCCAATAGGAAAGAGGGAAGGGAAATTAATTATTAATTAACATTTATTGGGGGTAACAGATATCTGTCAAGCTTTGTGGCCACCTAGCATCTTTGAACACCTTTCCTATATTTGGGTAATTTTTCATATTAAGAGTCCTGCCTCCCAAAGATGGAAACAAAACATTTGCTTTTGTGCAAAAAGTGAACATGCCACTTAACACACACACCAGGTCTACCTGAATGAATAAATGAATGGAGCTTACAAAGATGGAAGCAGTAGTGTTACTACACCAGGTCCGTTTTTGCCCGCCGCCCAGAAAGCCAATCACCAAGGTGACGAGATTGCGGAGAGAGAGGGTTTAATCACAAGGCAGCCAAGTGAGGAAAAACGGGAGAACAAGTCTCAAATCCTCCTCCCTGAAAATAGGGACTCAGGAGTATTTATGGGGAAGGTGCAAGGTGGTCTGAAATGATTGGAGGTGAGAGATGAGGTAATTGATGATCTGCGCAAGCGTAGTCAGCCTTCTTGCCTCTTTGTAGGACACATGTTCACAGAATGGCGGCATTAGCATGCCCTGCGGGTAGAGTTCCAACCTGTTACCATCAAAAGGGCCCAGTTGCTGGGTCGGTGGTCTCAATCCAGCCTGAAGTGGACAAATGGTTCAGTTCCCGAAAAAAATAGCTCAAACACACATGACCATGGTAACCCAGGCTCCAGGGAGACGTCATCTATAGGAACCTAGTGGGAGTCAGATAGCATATTGCCCAAACAGCACAGTTAACAATGAGTAAGTTTATCATGCAGGTTTAAGTCTTCATTTTCCATTCTGATAAGTTTCTAGGTAAGGCCATCCCCCTCCCCTCTTCCTGGTACAGGGAAGAAGACGCCTTTGCAAATGGAGATTTTCTTTACAAATATAAATGTATTTTATAAAGGGTAACCAGAACTAAGAATGGGCTTAGCACAGACCCACCCAGACACCAGAGATATCTATAGTAATGGCCTTTTCTGAGGACAGGCCTCCCATTCCAAACTCTTTTGGTCAGTTAGTGGGAGTGGGGGTCAAAATGTCATTCAGCTAGGGACATATTTTGAGTTCGTAAATTCTGATCCCCCATAGTTACTAGCTGCTTAATCATCAATGGCTGTTTGCTGCTTTCAGTAGCAGATATGCAGGCCCTTATTATCCACTGCATTCCAAGGCGGAGCACAGAGATCTAACAAGGCCAGACAGCAGACTCCTAGAGAGAGACTCCAATCTCGGTCCACGGGGCTTATAGGCTACATGATTAGGGAAGCACTGGCCCCTCCCTTTGGGTAACCAGGGATCAAGATACCATAGTAATATGGCACAGTAGAACATTGGCTCCAGCCCTCCCCTCATCTTTCACGGCCTCGGGAAATACTAGGCCTTCCTCTGGTATAATGTGGATGCTGGGTCCCAGGGTTTGCCATTGTAGTCGTACCATATAGCTAGCTATCAGCTTGAACCCCAGCAACCAAGCAGCATTCAAGACTGAAGAAGTACCCGTCCTTCCTCTAGTATAATCGCAGTGCTGGGCTCTAAGCCACATGGTTGACCAGAATTGACTGCCTTAAGCACCAGGCTATCACCAGTTTCTATCTAGTCTGCAGGGGAGCAACTCATTTTCTAGAAGGCAGCCGGTAGAGAATCAGTCTTGGACAAATTTCCCCTTTCTCTCCCTTGATTTCCCAGACTCCCTTGCAGCAAGGGCATGATCTAGGCTCTGCCAATCAGACATACACGTGTGAGATTTTGATTTAGAAGAGAGCAGAGTGAGAATACAGGAGCATGAGATCTATTTCCTGGAGCAGCTGATAACAGAAGCCTCTGGTGTCTGAGAACAACAGTTGTGGTGACTTTGGAGGCCGGGGCCCGGCGCCAGCAGTGCCTGTTATGGTGTCTGTGCCTAGAGGAGGCTGCAACAGGGTTGCTTCTGGGACGGACCCATGGTGAGTTTGATACTGATCCGGTCCACCTGCCCTCCAAGCTGATCCGGTGCTCCCAGAGATTCTCTGAGCTGCCTCATAACCTGGAATGAACTTATTCTCTGCTTCAACCAGCTGAAGTAGGTTCTGCTGTTTACAACCTGGAAGTAGAGTGATAATTGATCATCTACTCTGTGCCAGGAATTGTCCTAGGCACTGTCCCATTCTTTATCTCATTGGATACTCACACAAAATCTACCAGACAAGTACAGTTTCCACTGCCGAAGAAAAAGGCGGTAAGGCAGTTGCCTGGGATGAGGCTGAAAAGATTGACGGAAAAGAGATTGTGAAGGCTCTCGTTTGTGAGCTGTTGAGTTTGGGCTTTCTCCCATAAGTGTGCTATACACACCCCAGGTTGTATGTGAGAGGGACACCACGTTCCTGGCTGCAGACCTGGGGGGCAGCAGCTTCCACAGACCCCTCTCAGGCTTCTCCTTTTCAATCCCACAATGGCAGCCGGATGTGCAAAGTGTCTCATATTCTCCCACAAGCTCTGACTTGCCCCGTGCACCCGTGCTTCAGCGGAGGTGGCTAGAGACTGTTCTCTGACCCTGCGGTTCTCTCCTCTGGGCCTTCAAGTTGTAACTCCCCACAGTCCTGCAAGCTCTAATTCCTACACTAAGATCACGATTTCCAAAATACGTAGCTCTCTTTCCTTGACTGAACTGTGACTGATACAATCAATAAGATGAAAAGTTGGATGGACAATAACGTGTGGTAAAAATAAATCTGAACTGCATAATTCTGTTCAAAACAGCCTGGGATTATGGAAAAAATTTGGGCTTCAGGAATCATAAAGACTTTGGTTCTAATCTCAGTTTTGCCCATTATAGCTGTGTGATGTTCAATAAATTAATTACTCAACATCTCTGAGCCTCAGTTGTCTCATGTGAAAACGGGCATCCTACTACCCCTTGGGCTTGGTGATGATTAAATGGGAATGTTTTAAAATGTTGAAACATAGTAGACTCAAATCTCGGGCCTTTTCCATTTTATGACCAACCTTTAGATATCAAACATAATGAGGACATGTGTTTGTTGCCCATTTTAACTAAGAATTCTTGCCTTTAATACTTTATGAGGACTTGCAAGGTAAAAATGAATACCTTTATAAAATACAATGTTTTAAATAATATGAATCTAAATAAAAGTTGTGATTGCTCTGAGTTTGCTCTCGCAAACTGGTTTTTAAAAGCATTTTGTTCTATGCTTCTTTTTTTTTTTGGTGAGGAAGATCAGCACTGAGCTAACATCCAATGCCAACCCTCCTCTATTTTTTTTTTTTCTGAGGAAGTTTGGCCCTGAGCTAACATCCGTGCCCATCTTCCTCTACTTTATATGGGACACTGCCACAGCATGGCTTGACAAGCGGTGTGTAGGTGCGCACCCAGGATCTGAATCTGTGAACCCCGGGCTGCCACAGCAGAGCACGCGCACTTAACCGCTGCACCACCGGGCGGCCCCTGTGCTTCTTTTAATATACTTCAAAAAGAAGTATAAGTTTTCAAAGGCTATGGATTTTTAAGTTTTTAGAAAATAATTTCATTTTTCACTTTTATAGATATAAAAAAATATGTCGAATATAACATATTTGATTGGTAACTGTTTACATAATGGCACATTCAAGCAATAAAATAAAAGCAGAAGAGTAGATAAGGGTTCATTGTACTCACATAGAGAAGCTCATCATAGCATTAGAAATAGTTCTGTCAAGTGCTTGGTTCTCCCAGCGTAGGACTGCAAGGATGACTTGGCTCTTTGGGTCTCAGTTTCCTCATCAGTCACTACAAAGAAGGCTGAATGTGGAGGCTTCCAAGTTCTATCAGTCTAGGACCATGAGAGTGAGCTCTGTTGGGAATAAACCACGTTTACTCAGTCTAACTCCTACTCACCAAATGAGAAAAACAGGTGATAATTAGATTCTTCCCAAACCTTGAATGTGATAATCTAGTTGAATAATAATAGCATGGTATGTGTAATAAGGCATTTTACTGAATGTTTTATATCCAGTATATAATTAAATCCTGACAATCTCAATGATGCAGAATTATTCTTGTTCCTCTTTTACAGACAAGGAAGTTGAGGCAGAGACAAGCTAAATAACTCTCACAATGGCAGCCAGTTAAGAAGGGCAAGGGCTGAGGGAGAACCCAAGTGTGGTGAAGCATATTGGCTCTGGGAGTCAGACTGACCTTGGTTCAAATCCTGTCTCTTCCCTTTGGTACCTTTGTAGTTTGGGGCCAAATTACTTAATCCCTCCAACCCTCCATTTTTGCTATCTGTTAAATGGTGATGATACCAGTTGTACTTCCCTCCAAGGACTGCTGTGAGGATTAAATGACACAATTTGTCTGATGTTCAATAAGTGATAACTGTGCTAGATGTGTTAATGATTTATATTACCTCCCAAAGTGTTTCCTTTTAACAATGCCCAGTATCCTAAGCACAGTGGCACGTAAAAACCCAGGCACCATGCACCAATGTTAGACAAATGTTAACCTTTTCACTGATTGGAAAGACTAATGTAACGACTAAGGCATTTCACATTTCTTATGTACTCAAAGACAAAGTCCAAAAAATTGGCACTTTCTGACAGATTGCTGTACATCATATTTACAAACATATTTCCCACCACTCATCGGAAGGCACTTGGCAATCCAGAAGGAATCTTTCAACATACTAATTAATGCAGATAATGCATCTTCCCTGCATTCGAAAGGTATGAGGAATATGTCGGGTCTCTCTTTCATAGATTAGAAAATACTCGCATCCTCTTCTGACCTTTCCCCTACTTTACCCAGCAGAACTGACGATGCCCGTCAGGAGTTAATGGACAGTCCTCCACCCTATTGCCTAACGGCAAGAAACATCTTGACGCCTTTGGGCTCAGCTGTGCTCATTAGGTACAGAAATGCCCTGAGAAGACAGCAAATGTATTCAGATTTTTGTTTGTCTGCAGTTTGATGTAACAGTGTTTTATTTTTGGCACCCAATTGCTCAGCAGAAAAAAAAAAAAAAAAAACTTGGTTAAACTGCTGATTTCCTCTAAATCGCTGAGCACAGGGATTGTAGCTTGATAAAGTCATTCAGTAGCTAGATGCTATAGTCAAACCATACCAATGGCTCTTACTGGAGTTTTTCATGAGGAATGGGATGATGTTTACTTCTTTATAGAGTTGAAATAACTGAATTTACCAGGACTACCTTGCAAGGGATTTTCAAAAATTTATTTTATATTTAGGGCTTTGAAATATAAAACTGTATTTAGAGTTTCAGTGAAGAAGATACCACAAAGAGAAAGTATCTAAACTTTGGCAGAATACAATTAGTTGCAACTTCCCCAAATATTCCTAAATTCTTAAACATCAATGCATTGTTCATCAGTCTCGAAGGTGGCACATTTGGGACATTTCCCAGGAAGTATTAAGGAGATCCATTTGGATAGAAAAATTCTTGATTGTGGCATCAATGCTAAAGAGAGAAGGAAGTAGAAGATGAGAGAACGTATATAGATATATGTCGTGGTCTTTTTCCTTTTCCTATTTTCTTTCCTCTTTTCTCTCTCTTCTCCCAACCCTGAAGGCAAAGGGATTAGCTGAGAATGTAGGCTGTGTTTATCCAACATCAGAAAAAATGTTGAATTAGGAAAGCTGTTGACTTTCCAGCCAGCCAGCCATTCGTCCATTTATTCCATGAACATATATTTGTTGAACATCTGTAAAATGCCAGACAATGTGCTAGAGATACATAAACAATATTGGGTTGTTTATTAATTCAGTCATTCGTGTAATAAGTATTACCAATTAGCCAATGTTTGATTCATAAAAACTGAAAACAAATAATTATAACATATGGGATGAGTGTATAAAAGTGTTCAAAATGCTGAGAGCAAAAAACTAAGGAAATAACTAAGACTTCGCCTGTAGCATGTGTGTCAGAGGCTGAGTTTCAGAGGCGCAGAGGATGCCCTAGCACACATGGTAAAGCTGACTTTGGAACCATCAGTTGCTAAGATGCTCAGTAGGCAGAGTGTGGGATGACGGAAAGGTTGTGATCTCCAGAACTACATAGCCCTGGGTTTACACCCCTATAGTGGCAGACTGCTAATTGTCCTCTAATATCCATTTCCTCTTCTTCCTCAAAAATATAAACTCTGAATTTGTCTGGGCACATAGTCACCCAGAATAGACTATGTTTCCAGTCTTCTTTGCAGCTGGGCAAGGCTTTGAGATTAAGTTCTGGTCAATGTTTGCCAGAAGAAGTAGTGCTATAGATTGGATGTTCCCCCCAAATGCATATGTTAAAATCCTAACCCCCAATGTTTATTAGGAGGTGGGGCCTTTGGAAAGTGAGTAGGTCACAAAAGTGGAGCCCTCATGAGTGGGATTAGTGTCCTTACCAAAGGGACCCCAGAGAGATCCCTTGTCTCTTCTGCCATATGAGGACACAGCGAGAAGACAGCTATCTATTAACTAGGAAGCGGGGTCTCACTAGACATCGAATTTGCTGGCACCTTGATCTTAGATTTCCTAGTCTCCAGAACTGTGAGAAATAAATTTCTGTTGTTTATAAGCCACTCAGTTTATGATAATTTGCTACAGTAGCCTGAACAGACTAAGACAAGTAGTGCTTGTATCTTCCAAGAGGTGTCCTTAGGAGAAGAGGGATTTCTCTTCTCCCTCCCTCTTTTTCTTTCTGCTGGCAAGTAGGTGGCCATGAAAACTGATGTTAGAGCAACCATCATGGACCATCAGATGGAAGCCTTGTGTGGAGAATGGAGAGCAACATGAGCTGCGGAGTCTGATGGTTATGAAGCCACTGTACCAGCTCCGTGTGGCCTGTGAGAGAAAAATAAAGCTTACATTTTGTTTCAGCCACTCTTGGGTTCCTGTCACTTGCAGCTCTACGTAATTCTAACTGATATACCAACAATGAGACCTTGAGCAAATACAACCTTAAACCCTCTGAGACTCAGTTTCCTCATCTACAAAATGAGATTAATAATATCTATTTTTATAATTATTGAAAGAACTAAATTAAAAGAATAAATAGATTTAATTCACCTAGAATAATGCCAGATATCCAGTAGTATTATTATAAACAGTAACTGTTATTATAGTAGTGTTGTTTGTCTCCAAAGCTCGTCCTCCAAAAGTCTTTAAAACCTGAATAGCATCAAAACTCCTATTACCTGATAGTTGTACCAACTGTCATCAAAGTCAAGCACCAACTGAAGTCCGGGGTGTTTTCCTTGAGCAGTGGGGGATACTGGGGTAGGAGATGATGGGGAAGGAGGGTAGAGTTGGGAGAAATCAATATTCTTCTTTTAGATATGCAGAGTTTGAGATGCTTATCAGACATCCAAGTTGAAATAAATGTTGAATAAGCAGTTGGATGTATGATTCTGGAGCTGATGAGAAAGGCACTGGAGGAGCCACAGATTTGAGACTTGTCAGCATAGAGATGCTATTAAAAGCTATGGGATAAAATGAGATCCCTTAAGAATGTAAATATCAAGACAAGAAGTCCAAGGACAGAGCTTTCAGGCATTCCAGTATTTAGAGGTCAGTAGAGACGGAGTCATTAATGAAAAAAATCAAACCAATATGCTGTCTCAGAAACCTAGAGACTCAATGTTTTAAGGAAAGGGTAATCAACTATATCAAATGCCACTGAGAGGTCAAGTGAGCTGAGGGCAGAAAATTGCCCCTTGCCATTGGTGAGATATGGGTCACTGGCAACTTGGATGTAGTAGGCAGCCTCTAAGATGGCCTCCAATGATCTTTGCTTCCTAGTATTCGTGCCGTTGTGCAATCTCCTCCCCTTGACCGTGGACTGGACTTACTGAGTTGCTTCTAATAAAAGACAGCAGAAATGATGCAATATCACTTCTGAGATTAGGTTACAAAAAGATTGTGGCTTCCATCTTGCTATCTCTCTCTCCAGTGTTTAGCTTGAATGCTGGCATAGAGCAAACTGATAGCTAGGTTTCAACTGGGTTGGGATTTTTCAAGGTAAATATGATAGAGGAAGAGAGGGTTGTGGGACTTAAAAGGATTTGTAACAGAGTAGTTATATTGGTGGTCTCTAGACTCTAAGCTGGGTAAGAAGAGAAGCGAGAGCATGAACTGTGTAAGGAAAAGAGAAGAAGTAATAGGACAGAGGATTAGAAACTCAATGGGATGAGGTCTTGGTGGAATACTGGAATACCTGAGGAGGAAGAACAAGAGGTAATGGGTAGAGAGAAGAATGATCCAAATAGAGACTTCAAAACTTGTATTCGTGAATGTAATGTCTACAGTACAACCTTAAGAGTAAATGGCTCAGATAGAGTGAAGGAAAATATGGAAAGAAACTGAAGGTGTAGGATGAATCACTGATGTAGGAGTAGAAGTCATCCAGGATTTTGACAGACATATGGTAAGGATGACAGTAAGACAGATGCCTGTAGCACCAGACATAGAAGTAGCAGGTGCTGTACCCAGAATAAATTTCTTATTTCATATCACACAGAGCAGATCTGCTACCCTGATATCCTAGTATCATACATTAGGAAGTGGTAATCCAAATTGGAACCATAATTTATCTAAATACAAGTTCTTCTCATTTCTACTCTTCCAGGATACCACTTGGGCCTATAAATAAATTGTCTATTTAATGAAACACCGCAGAATCAAAAGTAAAAGCTCATAGGTAATACTGGTGCCACCAGGATTTAATTACTCTAAACAGGCACAGTCACATTACACACTTGAGGTGGGAGGTATTGAACGATAGAGAAGAAAAAATTGGGCTGGTTGATGCGTGCTCCTCAGTCACTTTAGGTTTTGTCAGTGAGCAAGAAAGATCCAGAAATTAGGAGAATGTAGCAGGAAAAATAGCAAATTTTGGCAAAGAGAATGAAAGGATGGTTAAGAGTAAACCGTTCGGGCCGGCTCCGTGGCTTAGCGATTAAGTGCGCGCGCTCTGATGCTGGCGGCCCAGGCCCGGATCCCGGGCACGCCCCAAGGCACTACTTCTCCGTCCAGCCGGAGGCCGAGTCCCACGTACAGCAACTAGAAGGATGTGAACCTATGACATACAACTATCTACTGGGGCTTTGGGGGGAAAAAATGAATAAATAAAATCTTTAAAAAAAAAAAAAAAAAAGAGTAAACCGTTCAAGTCATTTATACCTGCTCAGGAATGAACTTAAACGCTGTTATCGCATATAAACATTTCAGAAATATTAAAACATAATGGAGCCACATTTGTTTACAGGGTGACAATGTGAAAAGCCCACTTAAAGTTTGGAAGGATACTTTTTAATTATCCTAAATCTTAGTTAAGTGTTTGATGACTACTATAGCGTGTGCTAGCTGCAGAATTCTGAGCTTGCTTTCTCACCTGTAAAATGGAGATAATAGCCAAATTTCATAGGCTTTCTGTGAGCACAACAGACATGGCTTATGTGACAATGTTTTACAAGCTGGCTCCCCACGCCCCTGGCCACAGTGAAGGGTCAGGAACAGCCATGATATTTTAAACCAGTCCACTCAGAGTTCTTCTTGGGGGTCTTCTTTCTTTTCTTGTCAAATGCTATAAGGATATATACTCAGAGACACTGGGGGCCGTATCCACTTCCATATGGAGGCACTCACAAGGATAAAGCTGACATGCAGAAAGGATGGGAACTGAAAAACATAATCTTGAAAGAATTCCCATCATCCTGCATGGCCAGCCTCAACCCTGCCCGTTCCATAACTTTCTTATGTGAACTTTACACATATATACGTACACATATACGGTATGTGTATATATATGTGTATATATACTTATATATATAAGCATTTGAGTAACATTTTAGTCACTTCCAACCAAGAGTCTGCCTAATACAGTTTCCACAATGAAAATCTTTCAAGTTAAAAAATGTGGAGAGACGAGAACTTCCTCATTGTCTCTTTTCCAAACTAGAGAATAGTGTTCAGAATAGTGAACACTATTCTGAACCCAGATATAGCCCAGGATGGTATACATGGAATGAGAAGCCATCCACTCTCCAGTATTCATCAAGTAGCAATAATATTAATTAGCAGTCATTTTGTAGAATGTGGTAGAGGAAACAAATCTCTTTCGGAATATTTTTCATAAATATTGAATTCCTTAAAAAGAAATTTCACAATATTGGTCCAGCTATTCTAAACTAACACACGTTGTTGCCATAAAGTCCTATGTAGAAAAGACCATTATAGATGAATTTCTAGACTGGGTGCATTGACCCTCCCTGACTTTTTCTAGAATAAGTAGCGCCCTTTACAGAGTAGAGCTTTAACAGGCCAATTTCTATCTATATGCACTACATATTATGAAGCTCTAGAGTGGGAGTAGCTTTAGAGACACATCTAAAATCAGGTAAAGATACATCATTTTACAGATGAGGGAACTGAGCCCCCAAAATGTGAAGTCACTTGAGAAAGTTCACACACTTTGCAGATAAATTAGGTAAAGATTATTTACTTATAAAATAATTCTTTACTTTACAAAACGATACACTATATTTTTCATTTTAATTGATGCTTACAATGTAAATTTCCTAACCTATGACCATATTAAAAAAAAACTCTATTAAATTTGTAAAACTTTGATTTGTACACATTTCAGAAAGCATTTATTACACCTGTATGTAATTCCAGTCTGGACACACTACTTATGATATCAGAAGTTTACAGTCTTTTCAATGAGCCCGTGTTGGGATAGATAAAATGGTTTAGATTGCCAAATCCCAATATCTTGAAGAAGTAGAGACATTTCCTAGTGGAAATACGATATTCTTATTAAATGTTCTAGTCATTCTTAAAGTAGTAGATGAAATCCTGATTTCTGTAATTCTTGTAATAGGTAATTTTTAATCATTTCATATTCCAAGTCACAAATGTTTAATCAGTTTCCCTTAGAGTGCAATTATTTTCATCAATCTTTCTATACGTCTAATGTAACCGAGAGATCCCCAACAGGAGTCACATGTCAGCTGCCTCTGTGAGCCAGCCTTTGGGTTCAGTGGAGCACAGCTGAAAATAGGAGAGTTCAAAGGGTGGCATTTTTTAGATGTTATTGAATGTTGCTTGCTGTTTGCTTTTATTTGAATTATTGAGCTCAATTCTCCTACTCATGGGTCAGCTTTTGTATATCTTTAGGAAGTGTTTGCCCAGTAAAGGACAGGATAGAAGCTGATTCTCAATTTTTTGCCACCTCCTATCCCCCATCCCTGTGAATCCTCAGAAAGCCACTGCAGAGGGACCAAATCCTCAGTGAGTTAAACAGACAGTGGGCAACACTGAGCCTTCTCCTACACTCAGAACTGTAATTGCTGTACACTTTCTGTGCTTTTTCCTCCATTGCTTTTCAGGGGACTAAGGAAAGTGTAAGGGGTGGGAGTGGTGCTAGACTTAAAAGCTCCCAGTCAAAAGGAAAAGATGCCATACTTATATCAGGATAACATATAACCATGGGTACCAAAACCCAAAAAGGTACAAAAGAATAGGAACATAAAAGTCTCAGAAAGAAACATGCAACGCTTCCTTACCGGCTCTCTCTCCTTTTCCCTGTCCTCAATCTAGGGCAGGCTCCAGCTTACCTCCCAAAAAGGAATTTTTGACTCTGGTTTTCCTATTGGAAGTCCAGGATCCCAACTTTCACTGGGGCCTAAAAAGAGGGGAAGAAAATCACTTTTTCCTCACCCTCAGTCTCAGGCCCTTCTTCCAGACGATAGCATAATAATCTGCACAGACATGAGTCTAAAGAAAGGCAAAGTTTTACATTAGTGTTCAGAGAAACTTAGCTCCCATATTGTCCAAAGCTCTCCATTCTGAAATGAGATTTTTTGCTTTATCTTTGCAAAAGATAAATGAAAATATTTTTCCTAACATGGAAAACAGTCCTTCTTGAAAATGAATCAGAAAACAGCTGGCAGCTTTAAAATAGCAGCTTAAACTGACTTAGAGCCATCAAGATTTCAAAAATATTGACTCAATATTTTTGGTGGGACACAAATATGGTTCTAAAATCTTCTCAAAACCGCGTGGAGGGAAACGTGATTCACTTTGTGTTTAAAGGTGGCAATAAGATAAAAATAAACTTTCCCTGTGGCCATCAGAGAAAGAGAGAGAACTATATAATGGATGAAAACATCTTTCATAATATCCATATAGTTAACATAGCATCAAGCTTTATGAAGCTGTTTCTCACTGTGATCCTCACTCGAAATTGGAGGCATCATCATTCAGCAGAAGCAATTCTAGAGAGAGCCAATTTAAAGTGGGTTAAGAGCATAGCTTGCTGTTGATATGACTTAATCCAGATGTGGATTTTGAAGAATTCAGCCAGAGGTTCTTGATCTGCAGCACATAGCCTCTTATGGATGGCTTCAGAGAGTTCTATGAATTGGCACATACACATACCCCCAATCAAGTTTTTTTACTTCAATGTATTCCTATTTCACAATGGTCTTTGTTAAGAACATACATTTTAATGCCAATTTATAATTTGAGAAATCGTCTCATTCTAAATAAATGTGGGATGGCATGGGATAGTATTGTATATGCTCAGGACCTAGAGTGTGTAATGATGTCTCATGATTTCCTATTGCACATGCTCTGACATTTATGGTTATGGGCATCTTTCCATGTTTATGTGAGCTCTGGCTTAAATTGGAAAATATTCAAGAAAAGGAAGTATAATAACACCAATGTGTCCTTTGATTTACCTCTCATAACCAAATTTGCTGGAGCTAACAATGCTGAAGGAAGATCTTCATTAGCCACACAGCAAGGATTTTATTGATTTATTTTTTGTTGAGGAAGATTCACCCTGAGCTAACATCTGTGTCAATCTTCCTCTGTTTTTTTAGCATGTGGGCCACCAGCACAGCATGGCCGCTAACAGAGCAGTGTAGGTCTGCGTCCGGGAACCGAACCCGGGCCACCAAAGTAGAGCGTGCTGAACTTAACCACCAAGCCACCAGGGCTGGTCCCAAGGATTTTTTTCTTAAGAAAAAAACAGGATTTTACTAAATCTTGAAATTTTCCCAAACACAAAACTCATTTTGAAGCATCAAATAAGTTTGCTTATCACATTACCAAACATAACTGGAGAAGCCTTGGTTAATCCATGTGCCTTGGAAACGGTCAGGCTAGTGTGTGACTTGAAACAGAGGAAGAAATCTGCAGCAGTGTCTTATTCAGGTGACATCATCTACCCCCAAATTCTTCTCATGTTTTTAAGCACATCATAGAAGAACTGGCAGCTACTCATCCTTCCCTTTCAACATGCAACTGGATGAAACCACTGCATTTCTCGCTGCATTCCACAGCTGATTTTTAGTCGCTGGGTACAGGCCTATACTTCACAGAATTCTTTCCTGAGCCCTGTTTTGAAACTTCAAAGGCCTTCACTGTCTCCAAAATGGTGACTAGTTTCTTTGCCAAGAAAACTTCCCCATGAGGAGAATCTTGATATTCTGGGCACAGATGGAGCCCTTGCAGGACTGGGTAACACATCTGGTTTGCTGCTTTGATGAGCGAAGCGGCTCCTCATGTCATCATGGCTCATCGCTGTCCTCATCGGCATGCATTTCACTGAGAGACTTTGCCAACAGACTTGAAAAAAGTTATCATCCTCTACTCAAAGTAAGTCCTCAGTTTCACCAGAGCCAGGCCTTTGTTCACCTCATTTTCAAGTGATTTTGTTAAGACAGGAGAGCAAAATAGAAACGTTTTCTTCTTTCTACTAAACAGAAGTTCACTGGTTTTCTTGAAGACAAGTCTTTAAAAAGCAGATTGAAGCACCAGGGAGAAATTCCAATTTCTCAATGGAGAAAAGGAAAGCCTGCTCAGGATAATCTGACAGGAAGGTATTCATCATGATTTGATTTTCTCAGCAATCTTTTGGCCATAGGCGAGAGTAAAATCTTTCCATTCGAGACTTTATAGTCACCATTAAAGATGCTGGTAAAAACAAACAAACGAAACAAAAACTATTTTGGCCAATGTGTGTGTGTGTGTGTGTGTGTGTGTGTGTGTGTATTTTTTTTGTTTTTGCTATTCTGGGAGATAACATTGGACATAGAAAACTAAGCTAACTTTTTAAAGCTAGAGGAAGTGCTTTTGTAAACAGAGGAGAGAGACAAAGCCTTAGAGAGTTGGGTATAGGCAGAAATCTGAAGACACAATCAAACATTGCAGAAAAATACTTCTGCTCAAATTATTTGCTTGAAATTTGGAAACACAGATTCAGAAGCTATCCTTTCCCTGATAAGAGTAACAATTATGCAGACAGGGACAAAGTTGACCTCAATGACTCAGGATAAAGAAAATGATACAATGTGAATTGGACTAGAAGAATCTTGAGGGAATTCAACTGCCCAGAAATGAGCCCATCCTTGTCTGGCAAAGGGAACTATTGCTACCATATACATTTCTAAAATTTTTTAGTTATTAAAATTAAAAAACATTTGGGTCAAAGTCATACATATTCAAGACTGTTAACACTATTTCCAACTTCTTGTACAGGCCAATAACAATCTTCTTGATCCTGAAATAAACCTTCAGAATTAAATTCTACTTTTAATTTTGTTTCCACGTTTTTGTAAGCAAGTATTTAATTATATTTATATGAAATATGAGAATGAGAGATACAATTCTTTCTGGGCAATATTTTTCTATTTTATCTTATGTGAATGAAATCAATTTCCAGTGCAATAAATTATATGGATTGAAAAATATTGTATGGGGCCGGCCCCATGGTTTAGCGGTTAAGTGCGCGCGCTCCGCTGCTGGCAGCCCCGGTTCGGATCCCAGGCACCCACCGACACACTGCTTCTCTGGCCATGCTGAGGCTGCGTCCCACATACAGCAACTAGAAGGATGTGCAGCTATGACATACAACTATCTACTGGAGCGTTGGGGGAAGAAAAATAAATAAAATTATAAAAAAAAAAAAAAGAAAAATATTGTATGTACAAGCTTACAGAATTTTTGCCCGGAGCTGGAATCTACAGATTTTGGCAAGTGTTTAAAGCAGTCCATGACTCCAAAAAGTTTTAGAACTGCTGATCTCAAGAAACAGTTGCAATAGTTATCCCTAAAGCAGGCAATAAACATTGTCTGTGAACTGGGACTTTGATGGACATTGGGAAGTGACGATTTGGGTACGGGACAAGTACACGGAGTCCAGTCATGGCATTTTGCAGTTTGAGTGCTGCATCATATGCTTTAGTCCTCAGCATTGCTAGGGTAGAATTAAAATCTTCATAAAAGAGGAGCCAGCCCGGTGGCGCAGCAGTTGAGTGTGCACGCTCTGCTGCGGCGGCCCAGGGTTCACTGGTTCGGATCCCGGGCGCGCACCAACGCACCGCTTGGCAAGCCATGCTGTGGCGGTGTCCCATACAAAGTAGGAGGATGATGGGCTTGGATGTTAGCCCAGGGCCAGTCTTCCTCAGTAAAAAGAGGAGGATTGGCAGATGTTAGCTCAGGGCCGATCTTCCTCACCAAAAAAAAAAAAAAATTCTTCATAAAAGAATCAAGTTGCCTCCAAGAATTTATACCTAATAGAAGCCCAGCCCTCCTCTGATCAGGTGAAGATTCTCTTCTGAATGTAATTTGGGTTAGCTTCACTGCCAAGACAAATGGGTACTTGAAGCCCCAAAGTTCCACATCACAGAATACAATAATTTCGGCTGGGAAATAAATTTATGATTTTCTATAAAAAAATAGAGTAAATCTTCTCTCTCATATCACAGAGACTGAAACGGTGTAAGAACTTTTGTGGAATTAGGGAAAAAGTCAGCTCTTTGTGGCCTGTTAGTTTGTCTACATTCAAAGTTAACACTTGGAAGCTTTTAATGTTAGGATGTAAAATTGTGGTCAAGTTCAAAGAACGGAAAGTGAAACTCAGCGAAGTGTTGAATTTTCTATTGTAAATGCAGGTTCACTTTGCATAACATCCAAGTGCTAGACAAGGCTGCTGGTGAAAGTGGTAAATAGTCAAGGATAAGGTTTAGATGACCTACTTGGTGCTGAGAGCTATATGTATATTATTTCATCAATGCATGCAATAAGTAAACCCACAGCTGTCTGATTCCGCCATCCAACCCTTTCCCACTAAGACCAAACGACCTCTTGAGGCTTTCTGATTTCAAACAACTTGGTTTTTAATGATTATTACTGTAATAATTAAGTAAACATATAATGCATGTAAAGCATAAGCATAACGCTTATTACTATAAAGCTCTGACTTGTTCCCAACCTCTGAGTTACTCCTCAGAGGAGTCCTCTCCCTGGAGAGCAGTCTGTGGAGTGGGATCCCAGGTGTCTCCAAAGCTGAGACCCACCCAGATCTCTAAACAGTTCCTGTTCCTACATTCCCCAGAGTTATGATCTGCCTTCCTGTTACTGAGCCTTCCTAGTGTCCTTTGTGACTATGTCATCCCAGCCACCAGGTTCTACAACTGACTCTGACTCCCAGGGAACCACATCTGCTACCACGGTAACATTAGCCCCGTAAGACTGACTTTGGACCCAGAACTATAAGATAATATGTTTGTGTTGTTTTAACTCACTAAGTTTGTGGTGATTTGTTACAACAGCAATGGGAAAATAACACAATCGTTCAGACGGCAATTCTTCCCAAGTTGATTTCTAGATTTAACAAAATCCCAGCATGACTTTTCTTTTGGAAACTGAGAAGCGATCCTAAAATTTACATGGAAGTTCAAATGTCCTCGAATACACTGAAAATGGCTCAAGGGAATTTTGGGGGATGATGGATATGTTCTAAAACCGCATATTGGTGATGGCTGCACAACTTTATAAATGGCTAAAAATAATTGGCTTGTATCTTTTTTTTTTAATAATTTTATTTATTTATTTTTTCCCCCAAAGCCCCAGTAGATAGTTGTATGTCATAACTGCACATCCTTCTAGTTGCTGTATGTGGGACGCGGCCTCAGCATGGCCAGAGAAGTGGTGCGTCGGTGCGCACCCTGGATCCGACCAGGGCCGCCAGTAGCGGAGCACGCGCACTTAACCGCTAAGCCACAGGGCCGGCCCGGCTTGTATCTTAAAATGAGTGGATTTTATAATATGTAAATTATACAGTAATAAAGATGTAAATAAAAGTTATGCATACTCAAGAGAAGGTATAATTGCTATACATAATGTTTTTCACATTAAAAAAATTTGTTGAATCTAGGTGATGAGTGAATCTAGAACAAATCCGATGTTCTACTTCCTTAATTTTTCTTTGTGTTTGAAAATTTTCTTAATATAAGTTGGAGAAAATAATTATTTGAGTTTCTCATTTGTTGTAACATAACCTAGAAATTATAGAGAAAGTAGATGAGATCATCGAATGGCACCTTATGCTGCTGTATCATATTAAATATAATTTTAAATCATTAACCATTCTGATGCCTGCCTAATTGATTTTTAATTATTTAAAAGTCTGCATAGTGTTCAGGCATTTATATACTCTCGGGGGAGCATTCTTATAAAGAATTGAGAACCAGGCCCTTACTCAGAAACACAGCTCTATGTTATAACATTGATCCTATAAGAAAAGCAGGTTTTATTCTTATGATTTAGACTTTAGGCTTCCTCTCTGGGAAAATACCTTGCTGGGAATGTGTTAATGAACTGTTTTTCTAATTTGTTCACATATATCCATTTTTTTTTTTACAACAACCCTTTAAGAACTCTCTATATCTAAATCCATTATAGAAACATTCACTTTAAATATCCTTGATTGCTGATGAAATATCATCTCAGTGTTTTGGTCTTCACAGTTTAGATCGGTGCCAGCTATATTTATGTCTTCTTAGAGTCATAACATTCCAGACATAGAGGGATAAAGATGTTTGCTTGGTTGCTTGACAGAAAGTCTATAACATGAAAACAGACATTTGTATGCTGTAGCCTACACACTGGTGAGTAAATTTTATTCACAACTATTTTATGATAATGCATTCATTTTAAGAATACATATAAATTTTTCTTTCTCCACTGTTGCTTTATTTGTCTATTGAAACATTTGCAAACTAGGGTCATAAATGTCATAATAGTACAATGTCTTTCAATAGCTAGTGTCAGCAGAACCTCATCATACGCACATTTAAGTTAACTGAATTGGATGATATAGGCTCAGCATAACAATAATAATAATTTTTAAAATTAAAATACTCTAAAATATTGCTTGTGCACTTACCATTATATACTTTACATTGCCAGAGACATTGCACATGTGTACAGATGTGTATCTGTACAGGATTTATTCTATACATACTTAACGAGAAATTAAGAGATTTTTCAAGGGTAATTTGGCCCCATACATATTTGGGCATTTTTTTGCCTTACTCGCTGACTTTAGTACCTACCCACCAAAGAGATAGCAGAAAGAAGGTGAAGACGCAAGGCCACACTACTAGGAAAACCTCTTCTGAAGCCCACCCTTCCCCGGGGGTCTCAGTGCCCACTGGGTGTCCCCTGCACCCCTGCACATTTCTCACACATGCTACTTCCCTGGGGATGCAGCTGTCTCTTTACATGTCTGCCTCCCCCACTAGGGGCTGCTTCACTTGCATGCAGAATCCACGTGTTATCTTTGCATCTCCAGTGCCTGGGGCATCCTTGGCACTCAATAAACTTTGAGTAGCAACTAGTCAGAATTCAGATTATTCCGGGTCAATGTTCACTGAATATCTGCTATTCGATAAGTGCTCTGGTCAAGTAGGGAACATAAGAATGAGTGGGTCCAATTCTATTGACTGCAAGGAACTTCAAGTGTGCCACAATTTAAATAATAAAGAAGGTTTTTCCATTTTTTTGTCTCACCTACTGCCCTTTAAGTGAAATTGTATGTAACAAATTTAGAAAGTAAATGTTTAAAATATCTGTTTGTTATGCTTATTATATATAGTTATATTTCTATAGTTCTAAAATATTATTAATAGCTGACTCTTGCCTGAGACCATCATAATTGCCTTACATGCAATACTGTATATCATTTACACACAATACTTCACATATGCTACTATACATACACTATATGTATATAATTTATAGACAATACTTTATCTATACTACTATATATCATTTTATATATGTACTATATATTATTCTCCACTCAAATGCTCCCATTTTGCCCACTTTATAGAAGAAAAACAGAAGCACAAGGAAGTTAAGTAACTTGCACAAGTCATTTAACATAGACCATGACAGAACCAAAATTTTAACCCACTTGTTTTCTCCCCTGAGTTTTAGCATAAAATTTTCAGCAAATGTACAGTTTGAACTTCCTCCTCTGTGCACACAAAAAGTTTAGTGCTATCAAGTTAACTTACGTCCAAATTCAGAAAAATCTGTTTGTTCTGAATAATCTAAATAATAATGCCAGGGATTATAACACAGTCTGATCCCACACAAGAATCGCAGTCACAAGGGAGTTGCTGATAGTCATCAGATTTGAACTGCAGCTTCCTATTGAAAAAGAGAAGTCCTTTGACAATCAGATCGAAAGCTGGGATCAAGCTCTGCGGCCAGTCCAGGTTGAGAGCTTCTTCCATCCAAACATAAAACGGCCAAATAATTAGTGCATGTCCTGTGAACTCACCATCTATTTGTTCTGAGCAGATTAGGCCAGTTGTTTACTGGTGTGAAGAAAAAAAAGGAATTAGTCAAAATAAATTCATGAGGATTAGGATGATGTGCAAGTGCTGACATGGGAATAGCAAAATACGTGTTGTGCTTGCCTACTGGGTAAGCTCCGAGTATTCCTACCAATGTGGATAATTCTATTTACTGGTGATGTATTTATTTTTGCCTCTGCTACTCTCTACAAGTAATTGAGACAAGTTATTTCAAGAACACATATATGTAAGGACAGTTTTTAAAAATCTGAAAGAGAAAATAAGAACCAGAGAGGGGAGGGAGAGATTTATATCAGCAACCACTGAAAAGAAAGGTTAATGCAATTGAGAGTTACATTTAGCACTGAACTTCTTGGCAGCCAAGGCTAAAAGAGAAACATTATAAATTATGTAGTTCACATTATCTGATAAAAAGAATGCAGTTTGTTCTTTGAGATACACAAAATTTTTCCTAACATTAAATTCTAAGAGGAATTTCTCCCAGGGATATAAATGTAACGGCCAATATTAAATTAACAGATGGATAGCAGTTTTGTAAAAGATTCAGTAGTTTATACTGTTTCTTACCTTCTGAATTATTCTCTATGTTCTCATATATTTACTTGCATCTGTGTAGCATTAGCCCCTCCTCCCCAATAATCCAACATAACAATTGTAACATCAAATAATTAGGAAAGCTATTTTTCCTTCTACTGAATCATCTCAAAATCATATGAACAGAACCCAAGCCAGATCTCCATTTCTGTTCCAACATTTAATACGAATGGAAATTTCTGAACAAGTAGAATTTAGGATGCTGTCAACTCCTCAAGGGCAAGTATTCAATGTTTAGTGAAGTCCCAAATAAACAAACACATATTAAACCCCTCTCTAAAGGCATTGCACTAACAGCTATCTGCGCTATTTTTTAGACTGTGGGGTTTATGAAGGATTATAATCCCTCACATTTAGGGGTACAGATATAGAATTTCTGATTTTTTTTATTTCGTCAGAGAAAGATTTCAGAAAACCCTACCATCTATTAGTACTATAATTTCGAAAAAGAAGGAGCATATTGACACAAGGAAAGTATGAAGGGCATAACTTCAAAATAAAGGACAGTCCTCAAACTTGAACATATTAGCTTTTAATAAACCTGGCCACATAATCCTTATTTTTATTTCTTTGCTGCAGATTGGTAACAGCAACCACATGTCTCTTCCCCAGACTTCCTTATCACCAATATTCCAATCCTATTCAGTGCCCTCACTCTGAGCAGGAAAGGAAAAAAATATTTAAAGGGCTCAGATCCATTTTCACAGAACAGGCAAAAAGGGGGAATTCAGAGGTGAGAGGGAAGGAATCGATAACTAGCATATGATCCTCCCTACAAGCCCTCCCCCAGCCCATCATCTCTCACTGATCCCTGCAAGGCTCATGTCACCTATGCACATTGACCACACCAGGACGCTCCTGCCTCCAGGGCTTTGCCTTGCTCTTCTTTTACCTGGAATTCTCTTCCCCCAGACATCCAGATGACTTGCTGCTCATGTCCTTCAGGTCTTTCTTCAAATGCCATCCTCTCAGTGAAGGCGTCCCTGGCCACCCCAACACCCTATCCCCCTTTTCTCTGCCTTATTTTACTCCATATCACCTTTTGACGTATATGCAATATATATTTTTCACTTATTTATCTTGCTTATTTTTAGTCTCCTCTATAGAAAATAACCTCCATAAGAACAGAGATTCTGTCTGTTTTTTTCACTGTTGCATCCTCAGCACTTAGAACAGTGCCTGTCTCAGAGTAGATACTTGATAAATATTTGTTTAATTAATGGTCTTAAAAAAATGTATACAAACATTTAAGTCAAGGGTACTGAAAAAATATATGGTGCCAAAAAAATTAAAATACGTGTCCATGAAAAGACTTGTACAAGAATGTTTATTGCTTTTTTCACAATAGCCAAACACTGTAAACCATCCATCTGTCCATCAACAAGACAACTGACATATATTCTTACAATGGAATGTTATTCATCCATAAAAATGAATTAACTGCTGATACACACAGCAACATAGATCATTCTCAAAAACATATTGAGCAAAAGAAGCCAGTTACAAAATGTACATACTATATGATTCCATTATATGATGTTCCATAACTGGTAGAACTAATCTATGGTAACAGAAATAAGAATAGTATTTGCCTAGGGAGAGGGGGAAGAAGTGCAAGGATACTTTCTGGGGTGATAGAAATGTTCTATATCTCCCCTGGGGCTGAGGTTACACAGGAGTAAACACTTATCAAAACTCATTGAATGACACACTTATGATGATTATATTTCATCCTATGTAAATTTTACCTCACTGAAAAACTCAGTAAGAATTTGGATACATGATAAAGTCACAAAAACAATCTGTAATCCCAACTTGATGATAATCTGTTAATTGAACCAGGACAAAGACTCATGACTTTCCCATTCATCAAAAAAAACTAAAGCAGGGGCCGGCCCACTGGTGAAGCAGGTTAAGTGTACAAGCTCCCCTTCAGTGGCCCAGGGTTCACAGGTTCAGATCCCGGGCGCGCACCGATGCACCACTTGTCAAGCCATGCTGTGGCGGCGTCCCATATAAAGTAGAGGAAGATGGGCACAGATGTTAGCCCAGGGCCAATCTTCCTCAACAAAAAGAGGAGGATTGGCATTAGATGTTAGCTCAGGGCTGGTCTTCCTCACAAAAAAAAAAACCCACAAAACTAAAGCAAAAACTCAAGTTGTAACCATATGGAAAGTAAGCTTTGAGTTCATTCCCCAGAAGTGAAGTCACAAAAGAGCAAGTGGCTGAAGGCCCAGGTAAAGTTCATATGCAACTGAAGAGGGACATGGGAAGTTTAATTAAGTCCCCTAAAATCATTAGAAGTTAAGAGGCCTACAGTTTCTCTTTTGTTTTCCAATATGGCTCACCTAGTCCTGTTATTTCTGATGATGGCTACTGCTGTTTAGAAAGAGTTATGGTTATAAGGATTGTAAATTATTGAAAGAGGCTACCTAGGGCAATGACAGAGTTTCCCTTCATTACTTTTAAAGAAAATGCTGTATAGACGATTACTGTTACAATATGAATCTGCATGACTACAGTTAGTCTTTCTGTGCAGGGTCTTGAAATCACAAATTCAATTCTCCTTTAAGTTCCTATGATTTTACCACTAAGGTTATTTGTTTTCAATTCTATTTTGCCATTCTGAAAATTACATACTATAATTTCTTGGAATTATTGCTAGAGTTAAGCCGTGTTTTAGAGCCTGATGGGAAAACTTTCAGCAACGGTAGTAAGTTCCAAAATTGCATGGACTTTCTCCATCAGTTTCCTCCAGGCCAGACTTTGACTCATTCTTCAAACAATTATGACTCATTGTTCCTCTCTCTTGAATTACATGATTAATCCACTACACAATAGAACATGTCAAGTAGTTCCATAAAGTAATACAAACACAAGGAGAAAAAGAGAATCCAGACTACACTCGCCAAGTGGCATTACCTGGGCAGAGTAAGAATGAAGGAAGCACCTTGCCATTACACCTAAAAGAAATCATCCCTGTCTCTGAGCATGTTGCTAAAACAGAAATAGCGACAAGAAAATGGAAAACTAAGATGGCAGTCAGGTAACTGATGATAAAGCAAACAGACCAGGCTCTTTGAAATCAGTAAGAAATCTGCACTTGTTTGCACCACATTTTTGGCATAAGACAACGATGACTTCTGAATATAGGCTCTCATAAGCCCTTCTTTTCAAATATGAAGGAAAGATTGATTAGATACAGGCTTGGTCACCACTTAGCCTGTATCTGCACCAGTGTAGACATCCTACACTAAAAATCCTATTTACTTTCATTTAACACTGTATTTCCCAAGCTTAGTGGACTATGGATCATTTTTTTTTAGTATCATCTTTTAACATCCTAACAAATCAGTGTTGCACTGAACTCACTTGGGAAATTTCTAGTCTATACAACATGACTTTGTTGATCATTTGATACTAAGCACTTTTTTGTGTGTGTGAGATAAGCACTGTGCTAACATCTACCAATCCTCCTTTTTTTTTTTGCTGAGGAAGACTGGCCCTGGGCTAACTTCCGTGCCCATCTTCCTCCACGTTATATGGGACACCGCCATAGCATGGCTTGCCAAGCAGTGCGTCGGTGCGCGCCCGGGATCCAAACCGGCGAACCCTGGGCTACCGCAGCAGAGCGCACGCACTTAACTGCTTGCGCCACCGGCCGGCCCCCTAAGCACTTCTTTGACTCATAGCTAGCCTATAACAAGGTTTAAGAAGGGTTGTGTATTGAGTGATAACTTTCCTCTGATATAAACTGGAATAGTTAGTAGTTTAACATCAGCCAAATGATTCTGAAGACATAAATTGTGGGCTTCCTGTTTAACTTCTAAATGGTACAGATATTTTCTACCATTTAGCTGGAATATTCTGCTCATGAGGCTGAAATCTGGGATTTCCTCTCTTTCAAGCCAGTTGGATTCTGCCTGTTCTGAAACTAGCAACCCTGACCGTGCTTTGGCATTTCAGCAAGGGACTGTGGGAATGACTGGGTGAGACAGTGCAGACAGGCCACAGGTATGATCTAAATCTATCCCACCACTAGAAAGTTCATCACAAACCAACAAACAAAAAACAAATATCCAGCTGATACTGAATCAGCAATGCTCTCTTTTCCATTATCCTAGAATATTTTTAATTTGATGTGTATCACAGGCAAAATGTTTGCTTCTAGAATTGCTAACATTTTTAATGCATACATTCTTCTATTCTAAGATTAGCAAGAAAAAGCAATTACAATTTGAATGGCATATCTTGGCCCTAAATGGTTTCTTTATTTAGAAATCAATAACTTTGTCTCAGAAAGAGGATAAATATTTGGCAAGTTGATGGTTTGAGACTTTTTTCTCACTACTAGAAGTTTTGTCCCTTTCTTTTCTTTGTCTTATGAACCACTGAATAAATTTTAAGACAATATTATGTCTTCCTAATTAAAAATAATTTTTTAAATTCAGTTGGGGAAATACAACGCCTATGAATCAAATGTAATTGAGAATCGAAGGACATTTGTAGCCGTACAATTGTTCAAATTGATTTGATTTCAACTTTATTTGGGAACACACTTAAAAAATGAATGCTTATTTGTTCCTTCAAGTTTCAACATAGCTTATAAGCAGTGCTATTTTATGGTCTAGCAGAGAGGAGGTATTTCAAATGGAAGGGACAACAAAAGAGTGAGGTGGTGGAGAAATTTTAAAAGAGGCATAGAAAACAGTGACCTTGATTTTCAATCAGACTTCCAGGTGAGAGATATGACAAAGAGACTGTGAATGGTCCTCTCCCCAGGCAGCCAAACCAAAATACATAAATGTGCTTGATATAGCTGGTGACCAGAATTCATACAGTCAGGTATATACCAGCCATTCAATGTCCTGTGCTTGGCTCTTGGGTGCATGGGTCAACGTCAAAGTCTCCAGAGTCCCTGTCATGTCCAGTTAGGGAAGAGCAGGAGTCTGAAGTCTACTGGGTCTCGATGACCCGCCACACTGCAGAGCTGCTCAGATGAACCTTGCGGGACCTCACTGGCTCCCAGATCAGAAGACTCCTAGGAGAGTCAGTCTGTTTCATTCTATCATGATAGATCCTAATGTAATTGAGGGTTGAACTTTCAAATGGATGATTCAGGGCCCAACTCTTAGCTGTATGATTTGGAGCAAGTTATTTAACCTTTTCTAAGAGTCAGCTTCTTGATTTGTAAAATACAGCTACTGATAATACTTATCTCACTGTGTTGTGGTGAGAATCTGATGAACTAATGCATATCAAAATCCAACACAAAGCTTCATGATGAGTAAATACGTAGAAAGTGTTATTGTAAAAGATAATTAATTAAAAAGACCTCAGATTCCTGAAGGATTCCCAAAAGGAACTTACTTTTTCTAGGGCAAGGATGTCCTAGCACATCTGAAGGAAAACACAATGGCTAGCAGATTTCTTTTAGCCATAAAACCCAATGTCTAAGATAAATCATGTTAGTGGGCTCTGCTCACAGCAGTCTCAAAGCCTCTATGGCAGTCCTGGAGAGGTGCCTTGCACTCCGTTGGAAACCTACTAGAAAGACTCATCCACCTCCATTGTAGACCTGGTCACTCATCACCCAACTGTCCCTCCCCCTCGGTGGCCAAGGGGGCCAGATATGCCAATTGATCCCAAGTTGTGTTTATTTACTCTCCCTCTTACATCAGAGAAAAAAAAAAATTGAGACTGGAAAATCCAGATACAATAAACCTCCAAACTTTAGTAATAAAAAGGAAAAGAAAAATTATACAAGAAGAATTCAAGTAAGAAAAAATGTTATAATTTTATAAAAAGAGAGAGAGAGAGAGAAAGAAAGGCCCTGAGCTTTCTAACAACCAAGGAAAAATGGGAAAAATTGAACATTTCTTGGGTTCCATTCTTTGCTTAAATGTTGACCAAAACATCAGAGAAGACAAGCATTTTTCTGGTTCATTTATCAGGTAAACGTCTAAATAAGAAATATTGAGTAACATGATGTATGGACCCTCAACATCAAGTTTGGAGTTTTTTTCAATGAAATCCTATTCTGTATTGCACATATGTTTCTTTTTCCCCCCTACTCAGTCCTCATTAAAAGCAAAAGACAACATCATAAATGTAATCCTATAAATCTAGTGCTGTGAAGAGGTGGTTCAGGTCCACATGGAGAAAGTCAAAGAAAGAGCTAGAGTTCAAGGTCCTGTAGGGGATGAAGCTGTTCAAGATGAAGGCAATTAAAATAAAGGATAATAAAGAATTATAAAGCCAAGGAATTGGAAGGGCCATCAATTTGGATGTTGAAATACTTGACTGATTTGTGATCCAGAATAAAATCATCTAGCTCTCAGAAATTAAAGATTTCTAGAAATTGTGCAGATGGCAGAAACAAGAATGAGGGAGGGAGGGTAAGAGAGAAAGTGAACTGAAGAAATATACTGAGTGTTTGCAACCTGCCAGGCCCTCTGCTAGATGCTCTTCAACAGTGAATCACTTAATCTTCACAACCACTCAGCATGGTCTTATAGTCTCTGAGTGGTGGAGGCCACATATTTGTGTTCCAAACTGTGCTCTTTGCGCCCCCTCCTGCGGGCCATGGAAGTGCCCCCTATGGGCTGCCCAGGAGCACAGTCTCAAGACAGAGGGTAGAGCCAGAAAGAAAGTGGCGTGGAGGAACAAGAACTGTGCAAACCTTTGTATCCTATGAGTTTCAGGTACAGAAGAACGTGTGGTCTCTACAGTAAGAGTTTTACGGGGAAAGTCAGATTTCAGTTCTTGTGTAGAGACCAAAAAAGTGAGAAAAGAGTTGAAGATGAAAAGGAAAGGTAAGTAAAAGAGCATGGAGAGAGGAGCGCAGGCAGGGGGGCGATTGGCGGGCAGTGGAGGGAAGGGCTGCTGCAGGTCCATCCGTGAACCAGAACAGAACTGTTGAGTTTGTTAAAGTAAGCCCACCTAGAGTGCAAACAGAGTGTTGCTGAAGGGCCAGGGCTTCTGTGGTCCTGAGCTACAGAGCCTCCCTCTTTTCAATCCTCCCTCTGCAACCACCTCACCTCCCCCCGCCCCCAACCACAACGTTCAGCAAAGCAGCTGGTGCTGAGTTACCTGCCAACGTCCCCGCCCCTCCACATACCCTCCCACTCAGCTCAGGCAATGTGTTCTTTTATAACACCTGTTCGCTTTTTAAAATTCCTTGCATCTCTCCAATCCGTACACTTCAATCAGATTTTATCCAGTTTTTAAAACTTGGGGGGAAAAGTGAAGGCAGGGATAGGATATGATTTGCCCAGCCCACGTGTGAATCTAGAGAGGATCCCCTCTCATTCCTGAATTTATACTCGGGTTTCTAAGAAAACAACCTCATTTCCTATTTTTTTAATAGTTAATTCATATTCTGCTTTGTGGGGGATAAATAGAGCCATCTACCAAATACAGTGCTTCTACCTCTATTTGTAATTGAATCATCATAGGACCATTCGTACATAAAGTAATAATAACCATCATCAAAAGCAGGCTGGGGTTGTTAGAAATTAATCCCTTGCTGCTTTCTGTCATGACGGATGCTGAGGACAGTTAGATGGCAAAAGGACATGTCCACGTGGGAATTGTTCAGATGAGAGTCCGTTTACAGAAGAAAGGGCGTCAGCTGACGGAAATAGTCTAGACGTGTCTTATACATGGGCGATTCCAGAGTTCATAGAACCCTCTAGGGAAGGATGCTTAACCCTCAATAGGAAATTTTAAGCAGATGACTTCTCCTCACACAGCTAATAAGCAGAAGGGGTATCTCTAGGGACCGGAGTGAGGGACTAGAAAATATCACCCTATTCCCTTGATTGTAAGACAGCGATTTAATGAGAGCTTTTGGCTTGTTTGTTTGATTTGGGGTGGGGGGAAGAGAAAAGTAGAGGGGAAGGAAAACAGAGACACCACATTCAACATGCGTGTTGAATGTAAGCGATACTCCCATTTCAGAAATGTCAAAATACATGAAAATGTGCATCTTAGAATCAAGGAAATGTGGTAATAAAGCTAATGATATTTTTTCAAAAATAGTACTGGTAGGTATTTGTTCTTTCTTTATGGTCATTTGAATGCCTCTAATGAGAAAAAAATATTAGGGTAACTTTTCAGAGTAGCCCTAGTTTGGCATTCTCAGGAAGAAAGCACTTCTGTGAACTTAGAGAGTTTCTAACACGTTCATGCAAGTTATCTCGGGTCTAGAACAACGACACATTGGGAAATGGAGACAAACAGCTAATTTAACTAAAATATTGAGCCCGATTAGAGCCTCAAATACCAACCTTGCCGAGGTGCCTTGTTGGGAATAGGCAGAGGACCGTTCCTCAGATGACACACAGGACTCATTTACTGCAATAGTGCATCAGTGTCCCTCATCTTGGTGGTTTTGTGACAACTTAGAAATATGAAGAAGTTTGTCCCTATACTTGAACAAAGTGGAGTAGGGCTGAGTGTGTGGGGAGCGAGAGCAGAGGGAAAGCTTTGTGTAACCTGGCAAAGGACTCTATTTGTAGAGCAGGTCTCTCAATGCCAAGAGAACAGAGCAGGAAAAGGACAGCGTACGGGAAAGAAGGAAGGCTGAGAGAGAGTGAGGAGGGGAAATAAACTGCTCCAGGACTCACACATGGAACTGGGAGAAGGTTCACTAGAGACCACACTCCACAGTGCTCTACAATCTGCCCCAAATTCTCTCTCCACTCTGCTTCTCGCTATCCTACAATGCCTCGAATCCCAGAGGAATGCGGCTCCCCACTCTCGGGTCTTCAGTACCCCATTCACTCTAGTGCTTTCCTGTTTCTGTGCCTTAACTATGCTGACACACCCCACAGAAAGTCAGTCCCCCACTATGCCCAGAAAACTTCTTTCCCTCTTTTATTGTTATTATTATTTTTATTTCATCTGAAATACTACCTTTCCCATGAAATCTTTCCTGAGCCTACCTCCTAGATCTCCATCTTTCTTCTTAAACCACTTCTCTCATATTTTGCATTAAGATCATTTGTGTCCTTGTCTTATTTTCCCCGGTATAAATTCATTCAGGGCAGAGATTTTGTCTTAATAACTTTCCATCCTCTGAGCAAGTAGAACAGTCATTCAAAGTCACATTATGTTAGTATTTAACAGAAACTAGTTCGACAAAGAGAATGAGAGAGAAATAATTTAAACAATAAAGGTCATTCAGACTCATGCCTGGAGAGACCTGGAGTCTGCAGATCCGCCAGAACCATCTTCGGAGGGTTTCCGTTTTCCCATGTGCCTCTCATGGGTGAGCCTCTTACCAAAATAAGTTTAATTCTGGTGTTTAAAAATACTTTTTTTCAGACAACTTGGTCCCTATAAGCAAAATAACCACTTCATCTGCTGCTTAACCAAAGAAATGATCTGTTCCAGGGCAGAAGACAAAATCTAGCTGCTCTGAATTTATTATGGGGCAGGATGTGAGACTGCCACTGGGCAATTTTCATCTTCCATGCTGCATTTAGACCCTACACCCCATATTAGATGAGTCTCCACTGAATCTCCCCTCATACCACACTACAAGCCAAACTCATACCCTAGTTCCTAGTGTGTCTACTTCCTGGAGTAGATATGAGCCCCCTAGACACAGGGACCCTTCTTCCCATCTGCAACTTGTCAGTTCCTGCCTGGTACTAGTAGGCACTTACTAGATGCTCATAGAATTACATTTCAGACAAAGTAAAAGGGGAGATTCTAAAGGCTGATCTATGATTTTCTGCTACTGTAAAAGATATTATTGAGACAATGGGCAAGATCTATTAGATAACAGAATTCTATTACCTAATTATATGAGATAATAGAATCGAACCAATGTTAATTTCCTGATTGAAAATTATACTCTATGTAAGAAAATTGTTTATTTTTAGGAAAAATACACTGAAGTATTTCAGGGTAAAGGGACATTACGCCTGAAACTTTCTCTTAAAGGGATTCAGAAAAAAAATGTATATGTATATGAATACACACACATATACACATACACATAAATGTTAACATTTGGGGAATCTAGGTGAAGGTATTCAGAAATCTTTTGTACTATTCTTGCAACTTTTATGTAAGTCTGAAGTTATGTAAAAAGAAAAAAGATGTGAGGAGAGGAGGCCCTTTTGTCCAGGCTTAGAAGACTCTGAGGCCCCCAGCCCACTCCTGCCTTAGCCTCAGTAGGTCAGAGAGATTTTCAATGGCTCTTGCCCAAGTACAAAGGATACAAAAGCCCAAGAGCAATGAAAACCCTGCCGCAGGCAGCAACAATGCACTTGGATTATCACCAACCTGGGATTCTGCGAAGTTTCTTTCCCAACCATATTTGGGAATCCAGGGCTCCTCCAAGTAAAGGTAACCTTCAACTTTCTCAACTTCCTCCTAAGCAGAGAATTCAAGAAGCACTGAAGGATAGTAATAATAATAATGACAATTATTATTTATTGACAACTTGCCATATGCCAGGAGCTGTGCTTAGAATTTTTCACCCATTTTCAAAACCTCATAGAACCCCTAAGACTTTAATACTATTATTTTACCCACATTACTGCTATGTTTATAAGGATTAATCCAAGCTAATAAGTGGTATGTTAGTTCAGGTCGTCCAAGAAGCAGATGCCAAGAGGGGATTAGACGTGGAAGAGATTTTATTGGAGGAAAGCCCCATAAAAGATGAAGGAAAAAGCAGCAGGAGTGGGCAGGGTGAGCTTTCAGACAGCGATGCAGGTCTGACTTCTGGGAAGGAGAGGGCGGAAAGGAGGCCTCCCCATCTAAGGCTCCCTAGGCCCTTCTTCTCTCCCCGTTCTTGGATAAGAGTTCTGAGGTTTTGGCATGAATTGAAGTAAGCTTATCATTTTAATTTGTTAAGGAACTAGGATGCAATGGTACCTTTCCTTTGGCTGGTGAGCACTCCATTCCACCCCACAATGTAGTTCTTATAAATTGCAGTGTTATTTTTAAAATCTGTGTTTGTGCTCTTATTTTCCATATAAGCATGTGCTATCATGTTGTTTCAGAGATACTGCAAAGTGAGCTGAAGGTCAGCAGATTCCCTAATTAATGAATCAGACCTGATATTTTTCCTAGCCATTCCTTGGTGCCACAGACATCGATCTTCAATCACAACTTCATGAAGAAGAGTATCAGTGCAGCAATGACAAAGCTTTAGATCCAGATGGGCTTACCAGAGGTCACATCTGGCATCAGGAAAAGATCAGGCATCATGGGGGGAAACAAGGCCAGCATCAGGCATGGGCCCTAAAAGAAATCTGTTTTACTTAAAGCGCTCAGACCTTTGTCAAGAATGAATTTTGATAAGGACACAAAAAGATGTCCATTATCAATTGCATATTTTTTTATCTAAACCAGTAATTTCTAGTCTGTGGGTGACAAGCCCTTGAAGAGTCTACAAGTTCCTATGAAGGCCAAGCATCAATGGCATAGATAACATGCCCCTCGTACATAGGTCTTACACTTTTACAAAAAAAATTCTGATGCTATGATGATAAATAACATGAGAAAATATCTTAAAGCATGGCTAAGTTCAAGAATAGGTATTATCATTAGGTTATTTCTTAATCCATAGATACTAAAAGTACAACTTCCAGCATGCAACAACTTGTGATGTTTTTCTGAGTTTCAAAAAGAGCCTTATATTCAAAAAGATGGGGAACCTCTGCTGTAGAAACGGTTCCCTGTACTATTAAATATACTGGACACTGCATGAAGTCCCCTAATGTTCTTGGGCTGGGCCTTCTTTAAAAGCAATATCACGTTCTAAATAGATTCTTTTAGGTACTTGCAAATGCACCTTACAAATACAAAAAATAAATCCATTTACAATCTGTAAGATGAATAGCAATATGGAATATCATCATCAGTGTGTTAATTAATGAAAGGAAATGAAGGAACTATGTATTTATTTGTGTATTCTAGAAGGAGAATTACAAATTCTCTGTGAGCAGATTTCATTTGGGGGATCAAATGTGATTTAGTGCCAGTCTATTCCATCTGTTTATGAATCCTCACAGAGCAGTGCAAATTGGCACCACTCTAAGGGCTACAGAAGTGTGGACAGTGAAGTTGATCTTTTTCACACGTATATATGAAGCTCTCCTATGTAGCAATCATTCAGAAACCATTCAGCACAGGCAAAAAAAAATTATTTCAAAAATAAGCCAAAACCATTCAGAGAGCACTTAAGGTTTTGAAATAACTAAAAGTACTTTTCCAAAAATATAATATCTTAGACAATTTTTTTGGTTATTCAGTAGAGACTTCTTAATTCAAACATGAAACTAGGGTCTAAAATATGCCCACATCCTTGATGTTGCAGAAAATATAAATGTTATGTCTAAGCTTTTTGATGGGGATATAGTGAGAAAGTGTAGATCTGCAAGCAAAGGTGCCTATTCCAGTATGATCTGAGGGGTCCAGCCCTCCTTCTTCTGTATCATATAAATCTTCCTCAGCAATGTAACCCCCTACACACACACAGACACACGGAGATACACACGCAGAATCCTGAGTTACCTTTACCATTAATACATTACCTTGTGTCATATATCTCTCTGGTGATTTCTTAATGAAAGTTTTTCATTTATGATGTCCCTTATGTCCCTACCTCTTTACTTTGAATTATTTTATCAGATCACATCACAGGTTTGTCCTGTTGAAGCTGAATCCTTTCCAGGTTACAGGTTCTCTGATTCTCTGGTTCTCCTACCTGGTCAGAAAAATTAGGGCAGGTAAGAACATGAAGCACTTTGTGGGAGGTGGGAGTAAAACTTGGTGAAAAATAGAGCTGGAAGAATTGGGGAAATATCACAAGAATGAGGAAACCAGGAGGACCTGTATTGAAATTCTACTATGTACCAGATATTGCACCAAAGATTAAAGATAAATAAATCTCATGGTCCCTGTTAATCTTGTAAATTTCCCATTAAAGGTACCTACTTAGAGATATATTACAAGGTTAAAATTTAGAGGTTTTGTGGAAACAGAATTTCATTTCTTACATAATCAAACTCTTACATTTGATAATCAAGTAATTACAAGGTGGAATGGGCAAAAGGGTTATTTTAAAGATACAAACAACATAATTGCAGTTTTCTGATGCATTCTATGTAGGCCTAATTCCATATATATAATCCTCCCTATGGCCATTATAAAAATTAATATAAATGAATACATGTAAAATGAATATATTATATATATACACATTCAGCCGATGGGAACAGGTCAGTTTGTTCCAAGATCTTTACCTAATGATCAGTCAACCTAAATTCAACCCACTTTTGCTTGGTGATTTATCTGTTCTGATGTTATACTCTGTTTTCCCTCTTTTGGGCAGTTAACTCATGGTGCAGTTTGAAACGGCCAGGATAAAACCAATCCTAGTGGGTTTCTCAGGCGTAATCCACCATGGTCGATTCTTCCATTTCTATTGATGCATTTGTGGAATGACACAAGCCAGCAGATTGAAACAAAGATGTAAGAGTGATGCTGCCCATCTGGTGCATTCTGACATATTAAAGCTGAGAAAGCACAGTCTTTCCCGGATTATTATTTTGAGACTATGTAAATTGGGCATCTACACTATAATGGAGACGCTGCTTCTCCAAACTCTGTAGACCAGATGTGAAATTGTTGTATTACTGCTCATCACAAACTACCTCAAACAACTGAATTCATTCCACAAATATTTATTGAGTGCCTACCATGAGTTTGCCATTATGCTAGATGCCAGCGGTACACTGCGGTGTGGCAGAGATAGGCAGATGCCATCAAAAATTCGTGCTCCCTTTTCTAGTGTTGAGGTGGAGTTACACTTCTCAAACCCCCTTCACTTTATGTGGGGCCATGTGAGTAGTTGTTATCATGAGAATATGTTTGCAAGTGGTACAGTCACTTCTGGGTTGCGAAGATTATAAGTGGGTGATTTTTCTATCCTCTCTTTCCCCTACAGGAGGCAGAGGACTCTGGGGGCCTAGAGGACAGTGGAGCCACAAGATGGAAAAAGCCTGGGTCCCTGAATAGCCATGTGGAGGGAAGCCACTCACCAACAATGTGAGAATAAGGAGAATTTAACTACGCAAAGAGGGAAAGAAAGGCAGAAAGGAAAACATGTATAAGGTGCTCCTAGTAGGAAAGCACATATGTGAGAGACTAAAAGAGACCAGAATGTCTGTTAATTTTGCAGCTGGTTGCCACAAACCATGCAATCCTGGGGAAATCAGGGTCATCAAAAAACAATGAATTCTGATTAAGGTAAAAAATAGAGCAAAAAATGAATGGATAATAACATCTGTCCCAAGATGAAAGTCTTTAGTATCACTTGTACTCCATTGCCCATTACATTGGTACCATTGTTGTGTATAGTCCTTTGTGTTTTATAATCCAGAATGGTCTTAGAACTTGAGATGTTGAAAAGTAAAATGTTCGAAGGTCGGAATACAAAAGAGCCTAATTGTTTACAAGTGTTCAAAATCTAAAAAATATATATTAGAAAAAATTTTAAATGTGTTATAGCTCCTTTAATTTGGAAGATATAAAATTAGTCCTTGCATGGGCTCCAAGGAGTCTATTAATCTCCTGAAACTGCAGGCAAAAGTCTGTGGATTTGTGCATAGATGTCCTTTTCTAGAAATAGGTTCCATAGCATATATCTGATTTTACAAGATTAAGAACTAAATGGATTAGTGCCTAGAAATATTTTAAAGTGGGAAGGGGGAAGGAAAAAGAGAATCAAACACTCCAAATGATGCAAAAAAAAAACATACCCATTAATAAAGTGTTGAATTTTAAGTGAGCTAGTAATTAGGCAAGAACAGAGTTTAGGGAAATTGGCCCAGAGCCAATCCAATGAACTCAGCATCCTTCCAATTATTAGTTCATTAGTATAAGCAATATATCCTCAGAGGTCATATTTTATTTTCCATAACAGATTGGAACAGGATGAAATCAGATTAGAAAAATTAAGTGCTTTTTACAGAATTTGCAGGAGAATCCCAAGGACCTCTCCATTTACTATTTTTTTCTCTTAATCATCTGATTATTCCCATAAAATTGAAATGGGTGCCAAGAGAGCTCTTACTCTCAGAATTTAGATTTCTTCTGTGTGTCAGGGTCCGATGTTAGCAATGATTAACTTAATAGGGAAGTTCTCTCATGTTAGCCAAAATCTACATTCTGCTCTACCTTTAAAAAGAACAAATATTCTTTATAACCCCCAAATTGCAGACCAATCAGTCTGAGGCATAATCTTTTAGAATTCTCTGTGAATTTTCTTTTCATCAAATATCAGGACCACATTTTCTAACCATGTATCTGACATAATGAGAAAACAGTTTTCAGACATGATCTTTCCAGTGCTCATCACTGCTTTAAGATGTTTCATCTCTTTCCTGGAAACTCAGATATCATTTGCAAGATCTTTCTAAAGAGAGGATTCCTTTTTATTCCACAGACAAGACCTGCTGCTAAATTTAGAAAGAGATGCCTAGTGTCTAAATGTTGACAATACTTTAGCAAGAGGGCCACAGAAACAATCGAATTCTGGTAAGTTAAGACACCATATTTTTATCATTATATCCAGGGCAAAGTGGGCTCAAGAAGACTGGTTCATCATGCAGGTCATGACACAGTTTTTGATTATTTACCTTGAGAAATATAACTGCCAAACCGGTGGGTAGATTCATGCCTGCTAATTAGCACATTCTCTCCAACCTCCAAGGAAAGTCAAATTACTACCTCAAGGTTGTTTGGTGAGCATGGATCCAAACACAGGGAGCTGAATGATTTTGATAGCTGATGTTAACCAATTTATGGTTGTTTTATGAGCTCACCTAAGTCACAGCTGTGTTCTTAGCCCCACTGTATAAAAAGACCACCCCTCATCCCACCCTGGAACTATAACTGGCTTCCACTACCCACTTTGGAACAGAGTGCTAGTTGCTTACCCTAACACCTATGATTCCCATCTTTCCTAGAAACAGAATCGTGAGTTTTAGTTGGGCACATTGTCACTCCAAATTTTAAAAATTACCTTTTACTGTGTGGGATACGACCATATGACTAAGTCTGGACAAGGAGATACTGGTGGGTATGATGGAATGGCTTACAGCAGACCAACATTTCTACTGAGAACAATTAGCAAAGCCAAATACAAAATAGACAAACAGCAAATATGTTTCAAGCTATTTAATAGCTGCTAAAGCAACCAGAATTAAAGGGACCAAGATTTTGGAGAAGGGCGAGCAACGGAGAGGTGAGTTGATCATTTGCAACTGCTTTTCCTCTGAGGGTATTAGTCCATTCTGAGCTGGGGCAAGAGGCTGAGAATCCAGGCTCTGCACACACAGAGGGCTGCTGAGGGCTGAAGGACAAACCAGGAGAGATTTTGGTGGTTTCATGGTGCCAGAAAGTCAAAATTAGAGATATCATGGGCCAAGACAGAGCTGGGAGGGGTGGGCAGAGAACTAAACTTGATATGTGGCCGGTTTATTCCTTTAACCATTTACCAAATTCTGAAAGTACACAGTACAGGAGGCTGAGGAGTTAAGCAGAAAGCCTCTGGGAAACAGAACAGAGTTTTCAGCTAAAAGGCAAGGATTACAGTTCAGGACCTTCAAGGCAGAAGGACTCAGAGAACACATCAGGCTCTGAGTTGGAAGCCCTGGAGGGCAACAGCTTAGGAACAGAGGACAACAGAGGTAGGTAGACACTTGCTAAAACTGCATAGCTCAGCATCTAAATAAAATAAGATCATCAGACCCAATTCTTTCTGCCTAGGAAAGAAAATGGTGAATACTTTCCGGAGGGAAGTAAAATCACGCGGAGGCTGTACAGTAATAAAGAGTATTTGACATTCCATCAAAATTATTATACATGCCAAGAGGCAAGAAAATATGACCAAAAATGAAGAGAAAAATAGACAACAGATGTAGAACTACAGGTGGTTCTTATATTGGAGTTACCAAAGATTTTTATAATATGTTAGAGAAAACAGGTAAAAAGATGAAGAATTTCATCATAGAATTATAATCTATAAAAAGAATCAAATGGAAATTCTAGGACTAAAAAATAGATGGGTTTAACAGCAGATTAGAGAAAGTAATAGAGAAGATTAGTGAGGTGGAAGAGAGGTTGTCAGGAAATATCTAGAGTGAAACACTAAGAGAAAAAAGGATAAAAAATTTAGACGAGTATGACACACATAATAAAAAAGCTAACGTAAATGTAAATATAATTGTATTCCCAGAAGCAGAGAAGAAGGAATATGAGAAAAAAAAAATGGAGAGGTCATGGTGAAGAATTTCCAAAACTGATGGAAAAGAATCAAAGCAGCTGAGAAAAAAAGTATATTACCTTCAGAAAAAACAACAATAAAACTGACAGCAATTTCTCAACAGAACTTCTGGAAGTCAGAAGATAATGAGATCACATCTTGAAAGTGATAAAAGAAAATAAGTTTAAAACTAAAATTCTATACTCAGTAAAATTATCCTTCAAAAATGAAGGCAAAATAAAGAAGTTTTCCAACAAACAAAACAGAATTTTTACCAGAAAACTGCACTAGGAAAAATACTAATGAAAGTTATTCAGACAGAAAGAAAATCATCCCAGATTGAAACACAGAAATGCAGGAAGTAAAGAGAAATGGAAAGGATAAATAAAAATGAGCTATTGAGAATACAAAACAATAATAACAATGTCTTGCAGGATTTAAAATATGTATAGAAATAAATGCAAAAGTTAACAGGAGATAATGGAGTTAATCTAAAGTTTTAATGTTATCAGGAAAGTGGTAAAAGATAATCCGTATTAGACTGTAGTAAATCAAAACTGCATGCTGGAATCTCTTGTTAACCTCTGAAAAAATAGTGAAAGAATGTAAAAATAAAACTTAATAGACGGGAAACTAGAATGATAAAAATTGTTTGATTAATCCAAAAGAAGTTAAAAAAAGAGAGAAAAAGATAAATAGGTTAAGTCAAATAGAAGTCTGATATATATCAAAACCAAAGATAACAGTAATTATAGCATATGTAAATGAGCCCATTGCAAATTTAAATCCAATAACGTAAATGAACTAAATACACCAAATATTTAGAAAGACATACAGCGAACTGCTAACTCTGGCACCCCTGGGGAGTGAAAAGTGTTTGGGGGAGAATAAGGAGAAGGATTTTATTTTCCAAAATTTTGGTTGCAAGAAATGTTCCCAATAAGCATATTTTACTTTTGAATTTAAAAGAAGAAAAATATGATACAATATTTTATATACCTATCTAACTAGGCAAGTACTCTACAAGTTTTGTCCATTTCTTCCTATGGACCTCACATGTTTCTTGTTATGGTTATCCTTTATACTGGTTATCATATAGTTTAAAAAATTATTATTGTGATAAGATCCCATTGTCCATTTTGTTTTCTAACAAGTTACTGGTTGTATACAACACAGCTATGAATTTTGTCACGGTTTTTCTTAGAACCAGCTACTGTGCTGGACACATTAACTGAATTAGCACTCCTCTTTCAAACCTTGGGATACTTTATAATCTTGGGACACACGGGTGCACCCTCCTTCTACTTGGTTGTGAACGTGTGTGATGCTGACAAACTGTTGGAATCCATTTCCACTTGTGACCATTAGAGCTCATCAGTTCTTCACGTTCTTGATACTATTCCTATTTTTTTCTGGGACTGCTTGGCTTAATCATAGTTCCCTGTGTCCTTTCCTATTTATACAGATTATTTTTTAATCTAGTCTTTATACACATTTTATTACTAGATTAAATAAAATGCTCACATATATGGACTTTACCCGCTCCCCCAGGTGCTCACTTTCACACACTGAGGTCCCTCTGCTCTGGAGATCCAAGCTCCCTGTCATTGTTACCTGCTCTCTGAGACTGTGCCTTGCCTGGCCACAAGGGCTCCTGGAGGAAGCGGGACCATATTTGGACAATGGGGTGTCCAAGCCAACCTCACCTAGTACCCCGAACCACCTATCCCCACATTCAGGACTTTGTTAGGATGCATTACTCGTTCGGGGCTAAATTTCTCCTTGCTGCTTCTTATGGTTTCAGCCAGCACTCTGATTTCTATGCCCCAAGGATTAGATCAGAGTTTCCCAAACTGTGAAATATTTTGGAGGCTGTGGATAGATGTGCTGAGAAAATAATCTTTTGCCAGATACATAAGTTTTCAAAACCTTAAAAATTTCAAGTTTTTATTTCTTTTTATTCTGTTACATCTCAGAGCATTTAATCTGGTCCTGTATGATAAGAAAATCCACAGGATTTGGTGTTTTTTAACACATTGTTGACGGATTTTTTTTTAACATAGAGACGTATAAAGAAGAGAACCAAAAACCAACCTATCATTCTATCCCCCAGATAACACCTGCGGACATTTTTAAAAATTAAAATAATACACGTACATAATTAGAATGTAAATAACAGAAGAACACAACAAAAGGTGACGGATATATTCATTAACTCATTTATTTGTAAATACGTAACTGCGTAACTAGTGGTCATGACTGGACCAAAAATAAAATTCAGATGCTATAATCTTTGGAGTTTAGAGCCCCCTCCTCAATAAGTCCTCATTGTGGCCTGGATAGAAAAACCTTCTTAAATAGTCTTGAAATGTTCATTTCCCACACTGTATCAGAAAACTCTTGTTCTTAGGGTTGTTAATTATTATTCTGAAGACAAAGAGTTCTATGGTCAAATACTCCTTATGTAAATGTCATCCATCTCTTTCATGGGATATAAAACGAGTTCCAATTTCATTACTTACATGCATTTTAAAAACAGAATGTATATATGTCCTTTAAACTTATCAGAAATGAGAGAGAATACTGCAGTAGATTCAAGAACATCTGTGTAATCTGGTAATGCTGACACTGTCATGGTGGTTTTATTTTGGGTACCTTCCAGCACAGTCTATATGTAACTATGAGGAATGGTGGCTATTTCTTTTAGGACCCTGACACAAGATCTGGAAGAACTCAAAAAGATTTCTCAGTATAACTCCCCATCTATAGGGAGTCCTTGAGGAGCAGAACCCAAATTTATCTACCTGAGTTCCCCCACAGTGCCTTGTATTTAGAATTTGCTCCATAAATGTTCTCTGAATTGACTGAAAGTCATAACCATCCAGAAGGGATGACTTAACACCTTAAAGATTTTTCAGGTGTTGCATCATGCTCTTCATCACAAAAAAAGGGTCCTGAGGTTCTGACTCTGAACAAATGAAGAATCAGAGTCACAGTGTTGGAACTGGTGCAAAGTAGCCCTTACACAAGGGAAATCCAAGTGCTTTGCAATGTTACAGGGCGATAGTTTTGTTTAAAGCAGATTTCATCCAGAAGCCATAAAGTACAAGAGGAGGTGGGGGGACTATCTGCAGTTCAAAATGGCAGACTTCTTTCAATTGCAATTAGCATTTAAAAGACTTTCATATCCATTTTTATTAAAATATGCCACCTTTGTAGTCATAGTAACCCTTTTACATTTAGATTTGGTTGCAGCTACAAGTCTACTTGAGCCATTCATTTTATCCTCCCTCCTAAATGTACCAGGTTTCTCTCCCCTTTGTCCTGTCTAATAGAATTCGCTGTTGCCCTTTTTTCTTGTAATATGTTGGTTCTCCCTAAAGGGTGTGAAAAAAGTAAAATAAAATATCATATTGAATAACAAAATTGGGAAACAGTTTCCTGGACCAACAGGAAAGGCTAGACAATGTTGCTGTGTTCAGATATATGGCAGGAGCCAAGTTCTTACATAAATTTCAAACTTACTGCCTTCCTTTTGTTCCTTGTTAAGACAAAGATATACTACTTGACTGACAAATTCCTGGGACTATAAATGGTCTCATTTGGGTTATAAAATTCAAGGGTCAGGCCAGCAAGATTGTTTCCAAAAGTGAACAGGATCCAAATGCTAGAGAGACTTTAAGTCCATTTTCTGTTTCTTTTTATTTATAAAAGAAAATCTCAAACGAGATATAAGACGTCATGTAAAATTAGCATTTTCTACTGTATTTTCTTTTAGGATCTGTTTTGACATCTGATTTTATGATTACAGAAATGGATTTTTAAATCCATTCTATTTAGAAACAGGCATCAAAATTCAGAGCAGAAGAAACTTCAGAGCTTCTCTAGTCCAGAGCCTGTATCTTGCAAGAGAGAAAACCGAGGCTGCAAAGACAGGAGAGACCCACTCAAGGTCACACACCCAGTTAGTGGCTCAAATCAAGCCCCCTATTCCTGATCTCTGTGTTCTTTCCACCATATGCCCAGTCTTCACATCATGCTGATTCCTCTATATTCCTGAAAACCTTAAATTTCAGGGTTCTGTTTCCTGCTGTGATTTTTTCCCAGATAATTAAATTTTAAAAATATAATTAAATAATTCTCTTGAGTCTGAATTATCCTAACAGTTGATAAATAGCATGCCTTTTCTAATTTCATCTGGTTTAGCGTCCAAAGCCAGAGTGAAATGAGGCGATGAAAAAGTTTTGATTTAATTTTTAGGAGGAAAAAAGAAGAATTTCATTCATTCATTCATTATATAAGCATCAATCGATAGTGACATTTTAGATAAGACAATTCATTGGGAAGCTAATACAGCTGAAGCCTGGGGATCCACACTTACCCAGTACCCATCTAAGGCCCTAGAATTAAGTTTGCATTCTTTTTCCTAGGCCCATGGAAGTGTTTGAGCTCCAGGCCACACAAAACCTGGACCCAACAGTGGAAAAAAAATGGTCAAGCTAGTAATTTGGATGCATTCGAGGGCATGGGTTCACCAAGAACCAATCACGTTAACTTAATTTCTGTTCTTTTCTTGATAGCTTACTAGGTTAGTATACCAAAGGACTGATTCATTCACTCATGTGAATAAACAAATGTTTATTAAGAGCCTTCTATGTGTCAGGCACTGTTCAAGGGTTTGGGGATAACACCGTAACAAAGTGCCTGTCCTCACAGAACACAGTACAGTGGAATTAACCATATATACCTTCATTTTGAGTAAGTCTCCTAAGATGTATTTTGGAATAAGACGAAGTAATGTACTCTGCATGATAGCCTTGTTGGGTTGATTTCTTATTAGAGGAATGGCCGAAATTAAAGTATTCATTAATGGATTCATGTAAACTTGGACAGGCATCTCTAGAAGAATGGCACAGGGAATGTCAGTCTATGGCATTATCTTCTTCAATTATTTTAGTAACAACCTGAATGCAAAACACAAGCATCTTTATTAAATGTACAGCTGAAGAGGGTAAGTCAATACGATGAATGTCAAAGTCAAGACTTGTCAATATTTTCCATGAAATGTAGGTGGGCTTTCATGCAAGGCTATTCCATTATTGACACTAGTATACCCTTTTATCACGTTGTGTTGACAGGTGTCAAGAATAATATGTTAGTATGTGTTCAATCATTGTGATAGTTTGTCAAATTAATATGTCAGCTTTAATAATGGAAACATTTCTTTCTTGTAAAGTTAAAGAAAGTACTGACATCTCTATTAGAATATCATTTATTAAAACCAAATCTCCAAACATTTGAAAATCATTAATGTAATATACCGTATCAATAGAATAAAGGGCAAAAACCACATGTTCATCTTAATATACGCAGAAAAAACATTTGACAAAATCTTACACCCCTTCATGATAAAAACACTCAATAAACTAGGAATAGAGGGGAACTTCCTGAAACCTGATAAAGCCCATCTATGAAAAACCCATAGCCAGCATCACACTTAATGGTGAAAGATTGAACACTTTCTGCCTGAGATCAGGAACAAGAGTGTTCTTGCCACTTCTATTCAACGTAGTACTGGAGGTTCTAACAAGGGCAATTAGGAAAGAAAATGAAATAAAAAGGCATTGTGACTGGAAAGAAGGTAGTAAAACCCTATTTACAAATGACGCGATCTTGTATATAGGATATTCTAGAGAATCCATTAAAAAACTATTAGAACTAATAAACAAGTTCAGCAAGTTTGCAGGATATAAGATAATATACAAAAATTAATTGCATTTCTATACACTGGCAATGAACAATTCCAAAATGAAATTAAGAAAACAATTCTGTTTACAATAGCTTCGAAAAGAATAAAATACTTAGGATTAAATTTAACAAAAGAGGTATAAAACATGTACTCTGGAAAAGCTACAAAACAAAACATTGTTGAAAGAAGTGAAAGAAGACCTAAATAAATGGAAAGAATGCCCATGTTCATGGATCCAAGGACATAATATTGTTAAGATAGCAATACTCCCCAAACTAATCTACAGAGTAAATACAGTCCCTATCAAAATCCCAGGTGGCTTCCTGGCAGAAATTCCTAGGCTGGTCCTAAAATTCAAATGGAAATGCAAGGGATCTAGAATAGCCAAAACAATCTGGAAAAAGAACAATATTGTAGGACTCAGGCTTCTCTTGGGGCCGGTCCGGTGGCCCAGTGTTAACTTCACACACTCCGCTTTGGCAGCCTGGGGTTCGCAGGTTCAGATCCCAGGCGCAGATCTACACACCACTCATCAAGCCATGCTGTGGCAGCATCCCACATACAAAATAGAGGAAGATTGGCCCAGATGTTAGCTCAGTGACAATCTTCCTCAGGCAAAAAGAGGAAGATTGGCAATAGATGTTAGCTCAGGGACAATCTTCCTCACCAAAAAAGAAAAAACAAGAAAACACTTCTCTACTTTTCCACAACATCGGGATGTTCCAGACCACAGTTCATTGTCAATATCACTTCTTCTTCACTAAATATCATTTTTTCCTCATTAAAAACAATTGAATTGTACATTTCAAAAGGATAATTTAACAGTTTACAAATTATATCTCAGTAAAGATGTTTAAAAAAACCCAATTCTCCAATTCATTTCAAAATTGAATTTTTCCCATTTCTCAAATATTTAACTACCCTCTTTCACAATTCCTAATAATAGCATAATTTTCAAGCTATTTTTCAGCTCTAGCACTATAAGCTGCCAACTGAGGTGTAAATGTTTTCTAATTTTTATTTCATTTCCCATCTCTTCCATAATATTGGGTAATTCTCTCTGATGTTTGTTTGATGAATAGTAGTAAATATAAAGTTATCAAGAAAATATTTATTTTATATCTTTAATTGCATCATCCAGAAATGATTACATAAGGTGGCTTAGTGTAAAATTAAAATATCCAGATTTTTTTTTTTAAATTATGGTTAAAACTCCAGACTTTCTCCCTAACATTACACTGGCACATCTGTATAAAGTTCAGTGAGGCTTTTATGTCAGTATATGTCACTAAATTCATTTATCTCTGGAATTACCAACAAAAATTTTTATAGTATTTCAGATCTTATTTACGTCAGCTCCCCATATCGAAGAAAAAAACCAATTTCCAGCTCTCTTTAAAGTATTAAATTTTCATTTAAAGGAAACTTTTCTACTATATTTACATAGAGCAATTAAAGCTTCATCAATAATGATTGAGATTTTACTGTCTTGATTCATGTTTTCCAAAAAGTAATGTTCTCATTTCATGTGTTTTTCTGTTTGTTTGTTTGTTTGTTTGTTTGTTTTTGGTGAAGAAGATTGGCCATGAGCTAACATCTGTTGCCAATCTTCCTCTGTTTTGTATGTGGGATGCCGCCAGGGCATGGCTTGATGCGTGGTGTGTAGGTCCGTGCCTGGGATCCAAATCCACGAACCCCAGGCCACGAAAGCAGAGTGTGCAACCTTAACAACTATGCCACTGGGCTGGCCCCTCATTTGTTATGTTTTTAACAAGCCAACACTACAAATATTGACTATAATTATGTATCTATATGGATATTATTCTTTTTTTTGAAGTTCTATTAAATATTCATGTTTAAAAATGTCCACTAATTTTAAGGATTTTCAAGTAACTCCATCTATTTTTTTCAAGTATTTGACTTTTCAATCTTTTGAAATTTTTACTGTTTCACTCATTCTTGATGTTTTAAAATTTGTTTCCTTAATGATGATTACAGATTTCCTTTGTTTAAATCATGAGCTTTGACAGAACATGATTCCTAATCCAATAAAATATTTGTGTTTAACATTTTTACCTTGTAATAATATAATTTTGATGTCATTTCTTCTTTATACTCCCACAGATCCAAATTATCCCTGTAAATTACATTTAACAGAAATGCTGAGAAACATATCCAAACTTTGTTGTTCCTTTATTCTAGGTGTTTGTATTCAACATTTTGTTATAAATCCTTACATTTCAAAACATTAAAATATACACTTACACAAGAATTACAACACAGTAACTATAAAAGAAAATAAAAACATACTGTTTAGTTGCAATAGCAACTATAATTCCAGGATGAAGACAAACTGGTGATTCTCCCAAAGCACAGAGAGTTTTATAAAGAATACATAATCTATCCGCACTGTGCACTGGATATTGGCTAACTGGTTGTAGAGCTACAACTATTTCTCAGATGTTGATACAGGTGGCCATTTCTCAAGGGTTCTTGAGATATCCTACAACATTTCGCTAGAACTAGTGAATTTATAATTTATATTATAAATTAACTTTACTACTTATCACTGTTACTATAATAAAATTTACCAAGTGATACAGAATTATTTCAATATTTTAACAACCAGTCTGACCATTAACTATCATCTCTATCTAAGTCTACATGGACTTCTCCTTGAAAGGGACAGGAGAATTATCCTTAATAGAGGACTATCTCCATTATAGTCTGGTGTGTGCCTGGCATGGACAACTGACAGGACAGGAAGTATTGGAGGAAAAACAGTGACTTTTTCCCAATACTTTTGCTAAGGACTTTGGTCAGGGAGGACTGGAGGTCCATTGGCCCTCCCTGTGGATTAATTACAAGGTTGAATCACCACTGGTTATTGGGAGAAGTGGAAACACCCGCGGAAGAGCATCAGCAGAGAAGACTCATCCTCCCCATCCCACTCATGAGAGAGAGACACACGTGAATTCCCAGAGTTCCCAAGAGCTATAAAGAAATATACTTTAAGGTAAACAGAGGGTCTTTCCACAGTGGTCTTTCCAAATGTGTAATGATGTCCATTGCAGTGTTATTTATATTGGAAAATAACAATAGTATAATAGTGTATTTGTTAAATGAATTATGATCCACACATAAGATAGCATGTAGCCCTTTTAATAAAGTAGTCTTTTAGTAAAAGTAGTAGTAAAAATGCTAATTTTTTTTAACTTGCCTTACTGAAATGCCTCCAAATCAACAATAAAACAAAATCATATAATGAAGTGAATTCCATCTACAATGAACCCAGGATATGGCTCTATCCTTAACTACCAATTACAAAGAATTTTGATAAAATATAGTGATATTTGGACAAATTAAGGGAGAATTCCAAAAAAGTAATAGATAACGTTCCAGAGCTCAATGATATTCCCTCAAAATAAGCGACAAGGCATGAGAAATTTAATCTTTTGCTTGGAACAACAAAAATTGAAGATATAGGCTAACAGAGGAGGAGACGGTGTACCTTTGTGCCGCAGTTTCATGTCATAGATTGGCAAGGCTAGAGTGGTTAGAATGTGGGCAAACCTTATTATTTTTTCAGACCTGGACTCTAACTCCACGTGTAGTAGATTGAATAATGCCCCCCACAAAATATATACCCACCTGAAGCCTCAGAATATGATCTTTTTTGGAAATAGGGTCTTTGCAAAGGATAAGGTACTCAGCATGACATCATTCCGGGTTTAGAGTGGGTCCTAAATCCAATGACTGGTATCCTTATAAGGAGAGGAGCGCATACAGAGAGACACACAGAGAAGAAGGCCACGTGCAGAAAAAGGCAGAGAATGGAGTGATGCAGGTACAAACCAAGGAATGTCAATGGTTTCCAGGAGCCACCAGGAGCTAGGAGGAAGCAGGGAAGGATCCTTCCCTGAAGCTTTCAGAGGCCCTGCCAGCACCTTGATTTCAGAGTTCTAGCCTCCAGAACTGTGAGAGAATAAATTTCTGTTGTTTTCAGACACCAACTTTGTGGTCATATGTTTTGGCAGCCCGAGGAAACTAACGCACCACATAAATAAACTGGAGTGTGATGAAGGAGAGAGAGAGGAGTATTAAGCAGATTTGCAGTGCTGACCAAAGTGGACTGAACAGAAATAAACATGAAATGATTAAACACAAAACATCTGTGATATATTAGCCTTCATTATGAGCCACAAAGAGAGCTTGAACAGTATCCCCAGCTGACAGCCGGCAAGGAAATGGAGACCTCAGTCCTACCACTGCACAGAACTGAATCCTGTCAACACCTGAATGGGCAGGAAACGGATTCTTCCCTAGACATTCCAGAAAAGGTGCCTTGCTGACGCCATGATTTTACCCCTATAAGACTATGCTGGACTTCTGACCTACAGAACTGTATGATAATAAAATTATGTTGTTTTAGGACACTAAGTTTGTGCTAATTCATTATAGCAGCAATAGAAAACTAATATAGCAGAGGTACAGGATGGGACTGAAAATATGAAGCTTGGTTGAAAGTCTTAAAGAAGCAATTAGGTCTCCCAACACCCTTCCCCATCCTGTGTAGCTAGGAGATGGCCCTTCCCACGCTGGCAGAAGACTGATGTTGATCCTCTGAGGAAGCTCAACCAGAGTTGTTCTGGGACGTCCGGCAAAGCTGTGGTCAAGTGTGAGCTACCTTAAAGTCTATAAGTTGAATAACGAAACTCCACCAACCTCTTTTCTTGCTCAACTCCCCTAATGCTGGCAACCAGGAATAAATACCTCAGATAGGAGCTTGGAGAACTCCTCCATGGGAAATTGATCAGCCCAAGAGAAGTTATACTGACACTTGTGTTTCCCGCAATGGAATGGTGAGGCCCCACTTGATTACCCCATAGTAAAGCCCTCTTCTTGAGAGGTCCCATCCAAGCAGGAACTTTGAACCAGCATTTTAGTGCCTCACTCTTAATTATTAACAGACACCAAAATACACCAAACATCTTAGAAAGACCTGTGATATGAAAACTAGGAAAGAACAAACAGCAAACTGGATCTCATAGGAAACTGAAACTTCAGGGAGCAGAAGAAAATGTGCAATAATCTCTAATAAATGTTCTCACGAATTCAAAGATATGTATTGAACACCTACTATAGTAGACACTCATTGTTCTAGATGTTGAACTAAAATAATGAACAAAGCAGAAAAAGTCCATGGCCTCATGAAGCTTACATCATCTCAGGAGAGAAAAGAAGCTACTAGACCTAAGAAATGAAAACAGGAAGCTGTATATAAAAAAAAATATGCAACAAACAAGATATAGCTTTTAAAAATATGATAAGCTGAAATTTTTTTAACAGCAGAAGAGTTAAATGATAAAGGCAAAAATCTCTCAAACGATGGAAAATGGAGAAAAAAATGTCTTAATTAGAGGATCAGGCAACGGAGGTCAAAATCAAAATAACAGATTCCAGAAAAGATATAAATAATGGAGAGAAGAAAATTATTTTTTAAATATACCCAAAAGTAATTTTCCCAGACATATATGAGTTTCTAGGGCAGAAAACTATGAATGAGAAAAGATCCACTCCAAGGCACATTATCGTGAAGTTTTAGAACACTGTGAATAAAAAGAAGGTTTTAAAATCTTCTCAAAAGAAAAACCAGATTCCATCAACAAGGACCAGGAATCCAGGGGCCAGCCCAGTAGCACAGCAGTTGAGTTTGCACGTTCCACTTCGGCGACCCAGGGTTCGCTGGTTCCCATCCTGGGTGCGGACATACTCACAGCTTATCAAGCCATGCTGAAGCAGCTTCCCACATAGAAGAGCTACAACTCTACAGTTATGATACACAACTATGTACCGGGGCTTTGGGGAGGAAAAAAAAAAAAAGAGGAAGATTGGCAACAGATGCTAGTGCAGGACCAATCTCCCTCAAACAAAAAAAAAAGGACCAGAAATCTGAATGGCTTCAGGCTTCTCCACAGCAACAATGGAACATCAAAGACAAAAAAGAAACAAATGCCTCACAAATTCTGAGGGAAGACAGTTTCTAACCTAGAAAGTTACACAAAGCCATACTTTGAAGAGTGTGGTTGTAGGATACAGACATTACAGACGCACGGCATTCAAAAATTCTCGTCTCACATCCCCTTCTGAGGAAGATCCTGGAGGCTGTGCTCCAGTAAACGAGAGTAGAATAAGAAAGGGGATTCAGGAAACAGGGCTTTAAATGCTAACAAGAGGCAGAGGGAATTCCCAGGATCCAACCATGCAGCAGACCTAAAATCTGTCAGTGCACCTGGCAGCAGGAGAGCACAGGGCTCCAGGAGAGATGAGCCCTGAGGGGGTAAGCATGAAACCGACAGATCAACCGATGTTTGAAAATATCGAGGAGACGTGTACAGTTCTCTCAGAGAGTGTGGGGTGAATTGGTATACTCTGCAGCTCAACTGATGATTACGTTTGCATAACTTAAAGTATGTATTATTAAAGGATATGGATATCAATTTATTCAAAATAGTGACAGAACTATATCAGAAGGATGGGGAGGGGATAGGTTGAGATGAGGGCTTCAGGGAGGGAGAGGGGGGATATTGTAAGAGGAAGAAATCCTTTTCTTCCATAACAGGAATTTAATAGCTAACGTCCAAATCAGAATAATAAAGAGATAACAAAACGAGCCTACTATTTCAAAAGATATTGATAAGTGCCAGGAAAAAAAAAAAAACCCAAACAGCTAAAACCTTTCAAAAAGGTTACTTCTAGGTACCAGGAAGCAAGAGTTGTGGGGAAAAAAATTGCAGTTCTTCAATATAAGCCTTGTAGTAATATATGGAGTACATGTGGGGCTCAATATATATCACCTATCTTCCCATCTTGATTCTAAAATAATTGAGAAATAAGCAAAAGGAGTGGCAGGTGGAGGAGAAAGCATCACTGTTATTACCAATAAAGGCTGATTTGGGGAGATGGTGAACACGAACACCAGACAGACTTATTAACCGAATCCCAGTGTCAGGCCAAGGGCAGCCTGCTCCCATGGCATCAGGATGTTGAGACCCCCTACCATATCTGGAAGGGGAAGAGTGTTGCTGAATGGAACATCTTGAGACCCCTGAGCTGGGAAAATGACCGATGACACATTCACTTTACTTTTAGGAATTGAATAAAACAAGTATTTTATTTCAGCGTTCAAAACCAAGGATACACTCCCGCTGGCTTGTCCTATGGTTGACGCTTAAAGGCACACGGCTCTTCTTTCCCAATATTTTAAACTTTATTTTATATTGAAATTCTGAGCCAGACATAGGTAAAGAGAGAATGTGGTTTAAGAAGGAAGCCACATACGTAAAGAGAGAATGTGGTTTAAGAAGGAAGGCCACAGGAGCACAATTTTTTTGAGCTGTTAGAAAGAAGCGCTCCTTGCTTGCCCTCTGAATGGACTGTCCCAACTCTGTGCCTCTTCCCCAGTGTCTCTCCTTTTACCAGTATTATTTATCCTGATTTCCTTGCTGATGTGGCTCTGAGAGACAGAGGGGCACCTCTGGAGGTCACTCAGGAAGTCCCTGCTAGAGTCAGGAAGATGGCCAGGGTTTCAGACTCCAAGTCCCTTGATGCAATCAATAGACGGTACTCCCGCCCTCCTCTGAGCCCTGCCTCAGCACCGTGCCTACCTTGGTGCTCAAGAGCCCTGAGCCGAGCTGGTTTTGCAAAGAGAAACTCCATTTTTGTGCTTCCTGAGCATTGAAGCCTGGAAAAATTCCTGCCCCTAATGTAAAAATATCAGGTATTCATCATTCCTCATCTCCTAAATAGATAAAAAAGAAAAAAGAGCAATAATTTGGGTTTGTTGCCTTAAGTGCTGTTGCAGAAACCACTGTCAAAAGCAAAGAAGGTTGTACTTGCATCCCTCAATTCCACAGATATTTTTTTCTGCTTTTATGGTTCTCAATGAACCGGAAGGCAAAGAGCCACTGGCCAAAAAATGAGCTAAATGCAGAGGAAAACAAAGTCAGCCCAGGATTGGGGGCTGAGGAGAATATTTTTTAGAGAACACCAGGATTTTGTTTTGATATTTACACCTGTGATTTTTAACTAAGCAAAACAGATCCTCTTAGGAAGTGGACAGTTATCCTAGATGGTAGACCAGCTGGTGGTAGAAAAAAATCCACAGGAATCACCTAAGCATGTAATCCCAACAGGCAAAACGCAACTAATTCTTAGTTAGGGACTAAAAACCTCAGCCATATACAATGAGCATTAGAAGAAAATCTTGGGCTTTGGAGCCAATACTGGATACAAAGGAGAGCTGCTTAATACTGGGCAAGCTACTAATCCTCACTGAGCCTCAGTTTCTTCATCTGTAAAATGGGAATAATAATAGTGGTAAAACTTATGAGATTGAGAGATAATCGAAAAGAGATAATCGAAAGAGATAATCGAAAACTTCTAGTTCATGGTAGATGTGTAACGTATGTTAGCTCCCTTTTCTTCCTCCTATTGTCCATTGTGGCAGTCGTTAGTGCTGGCTACCAAATCTTTCTATTCTTCTCCCAAGCACATAGTGCACCTGCACTTCCTGCTCCCTTAAAGATAGATATGGCCATGCTTTTTGCTTTAGCCAATGAAATTTGAGTAGCAGGAGTGCATCACTTCCAAGCTGAAGCTTTAAACACAAGTACAAGATTTGCCATGCATCTTTTCTCTCTGTGACAGCAGCTGGCAGTGTTCAAAATAGTGACCAGCTTGGGGTCAAGAGTGAGGACAACATAACAAGATACACAAAGTACAGGCAGCATGAGTGAGAAACAAAACCCTTTGTTGTTTTAAGCCACTGTGATTTTTGAGCTCTTTGTTACCGCAGCATAACCTGCACCCTCCTGATTGACCTAGTCTCCTTTATGTAACCTCATTTGCCAGCCACTCATTCATTCATTCCGCAGATATGTGTTGAACAAATGCCACGCGCTGTGCTAAATGCTGGGAAATGCATGATACTGATCCTTGCCCTCAAGGAGCTCATAGTAAGTGGAAAAGAAGAGGGTCATTGTCAAGAGTCCTTTAAAAACATCCCCCATTGATGCTAATTTTAACAAGAGTCAAGGTTAGGAACGATTGCTTTTGTGCACACAGAATCCTTCATATATGTCCTGATTGCCTGCAGCTATTGATAACAGAGAAGCTGGAGACTGTAATAAAAGAGAGAAAGAAAGGTAGTGTGTTGGGGGAGAATGAAAAAAGAGGTGGTTTAACTGACAAAGTAAAATTTAAATATTTCATCTTGTCCCTAGGTTGCCCACAACTTTCTCGTTCAACTCTCTCTCTTCCACCTTCCCCTCATGAAAATTTACTGGAATTTTTTTTTTCCCTCTAGACTGAATGTCAAGTAAAAAACAATGTAAAGTTGCTTACTATTACTATAACTATAGAGCCATTTACTTTTTAAAAAAATTTCAAAGATTTAAAATAAAATGCCAAAACAATATATTTCTAGTGGTGGAATTGTAGGCACAGTGCTAACTGGGGATGTCATTTTGGATGGGGGCAAGGGGACCTTCCGAACCCTGAAACCACGCCACCCTATGTCTCTATGTGAAAATGATATGGGTGCTCAGTAAGTTAACTAGCATCACTTTGGCAGTTTTCATTAAAAATTTTTTTTTCTGAAGTTTTATCTTGTTCTCTTGTTTGGAACATATTCGTTTGTTTCTTCATTTTGCTGGACTCTCTGTGTTAATTTTTTTTTGCATTAGATGAAAACAGCCACCTCTCCCAGTCTTGAAGAAATGGTCTCTTGTAGGAGATGAAACTTTTTGTTTAACCCTGCCCTAGCTCTTGGTTGTCTCTCAAACCTTTGTGGTCGTCCAGGGAGCCTATTTGATTTCTAATGGTTCCCAGTAGTTGAGAGTGTGCCGAGACCTGTCAGGATCCCAAAGGGAAGGATCTCAGTCAGCACCTAGATTCAGGCTGATTGGAAGCTAGACCCTCAGGTAGCGGCTTTTAATGTATGCCAATATATATAGTCCTACGGGACCGCAAGCATAAGCCTCCTGGCCACCGGTGACAGGTGAACTAGAGGTGACCCCTGAGTGGTAGCTGCAAAAATCAGGGCCTCAGATGAGTGCATAAGCCCCTGTCTGGGAGATACCAGTGCTCTGGAGCACGCAGAGGGAGAGTACAAAGATGGCGCCCACCCACCAGTCTCTGTCCCTGGAGAGCATCCCCGCAGGCCCCCAAGTGTGTGTCAAATCAGATGCCTGTCCCTCAGGCCAACGCTCCAAGACAAGCAAATGGGTCTCTCCTACACAAAGTCCAGGCGCCCCCCCCCCGTCCCCCACCAGCCGCTTCTGGACCTTGGGGCAGGTGAGTCTGAGTGCAGGATCCTTTAAGAGCCGTTCCTCAGATCCTTATAGCCTTGGGGGCCTCCCAGACAGGAGCCCTGTTGGTTTTCAAAGCTAAAGGTTTTGGGAGCTCATCTCTCAGGTGCAGGTCTTAAAAGTTGGGCGTACTCAATGTGGGGTGCAAACCCTTCACTCCTCAGGGAGAAGCTCTCGGTCTTGAGTTCCCTCCCAACTGGGGGTCACTTTGCTGAGGGTTGGGTTTATGGTGAGACTGTGTCCCAGCTTTTCCTACCTGATGCATCTGAGTTACTCAGCCAGTATTTTGTGTTTTTTTGCAGAAAATTTTGTTCTGTAATCAGCTGTAGATTCAGTGTGTTCGCGGGAGGAGGTGAGTTCAGGATCCTCTTATGTCGCCACCTTCAACTGGAATCCGATTCCTTTTTCCCTTTGGCAGTTTTATATTAAAAATTCCTTATTAGCTTAAGTATGACCCCATGCTTTTTAAAATTCATTATTGATTTTTAAAAGACTCCTCTCCAGAATTACAAAAGAAGCCCATCATTCTTAACAAGTAATTACCAAAGACTCCCATCAACTCTATATTCTAACAAATCATACAGTTAATAGAAGAGTAACTATGATGCCAACTAATGTTTATACTAATGCAGGTATCTAAAAATAAATAAAGAGTTGGCTCTTTGATAATAATTTATACAGAGAAACCCATCGATTACTTAAATCTCTTAGCAAAGATTTTTTTGGTCAACGCTACCGTGTAATAGCTCATCATTTAGTGGTAGTAGATTTTCTCATAAAGCTCCCTTTCTCTTCATGACCAGGCAGTAGGGTCTGTGGACCTGGGAGACCTACAGATGTTGTTCAATTCTACTGCTTTCATGTCATATGACTTAGACGAATGATAGACCACGCTTTTCCGCATCACTCAGATGATGGCAGTTTTAGCCTTCTCAACTGTCATGGTAGTTGACCGCCAAGTTCAGCTGCCAAGTCTTTAGTCCAGTGTGGATATCATTGAGATGCTATGGAACTGTGCGTCAAGTGCTGCCGGTTGCCCACCCAACATTCGTTTCCCCCTTCTGTATTACTAAGAAAACACTGATTTTCTAAATGGTGACTAATAGCCTAGTTAAAATACTCTTTACACTCTTTTGCAGCTAAGTATGACTATGTGACCAAGTTTTGGCCAATGAAATGTATATGAAGTTTTGACAAAGTATCCCTTTCTAAATAAAAAGGCAAAGCTTAGCAAGGAGGCCGTCTGCCTTTCACCTTTCATTCTTTCCCTTCTTCCTGCATGGAACATAGATGTGATACTTGAAAGAGGCAACCCTTTTGTGGCTATGAAGATAAAAGCCATACTTCAAGGAAGACAGAACAAAAGATTTGGGTTTCTTGAAGGTATCTTGGAGCTACTATACTAACCCTGGACCGTCTGCTTTCAGACTTCTTTTTTTTTTTTTTTTTAATTTTACTTATTTATTTTTCCCCCAAAGCCCCAGTGGATAGTTGTATGTCATAGCTGCACATCCTTCTAGTTGCTGTATGTGGGACGCGGCCCCAGCATGGCCAGAGAAGCGGTGCGTCGGTGTGTGCCAGGGATCCGAACCCGGGCCGCCAGTAGCGGAGCGCGTGCACTTAACGGCTAAGCCACGGGGCCGGCCCCAGACTTCTTTTTTACACAAGAAAAATAAACTCTTATTTGGTTAACTCACTAAGGATGAGTTTCTATTATATGCAGCCAAGTACAAACCCCAACCAACACAACCTGCAGACTGATAAGGTCTTCATCTGGGGCTCATTCTCCTTTCCACTAAGGAGAGACTCAGGGGCATCTCTGGGCTGTAGGGGGAGTTAGCTGGATGACATTTATAAATATCCTAGTAGGAGGGGTGTGACATGGATATAGGAATATATTTTTAAAATATATTTTCATCTTTTTCTTTTAAGCTGAACCTGGTATACAAGATCTTCTCCCCGCCTGTATCTAGAGGCATCCATTGCATCAGGGAAGACTAGGATTGTTAGACCAGGGAAGCAAAGATAAGGGCAGGGTAAAAGTAAGGCCTAGTTGGTTACCCTGAGGTCCAGTTTGTATAGAAAAGGCCAAATAAATGCACGATTGTTTTCTTTTATTCTAAAACAGTTTCAAATTAATGAGTTCATTCCCTCTTACCCATCAATAGTGACCAATTGAGTTACTCTAGAATCTTTATGAACTTATATTTAATGTGTCTGAAATAGTTGCAATTATTATCAATTTTTGTTGCTCAAATTGACACATAGGCTTGCCTAAGGGAAGCCTATTTGAACTGGTTCCTTAGTCTTTTTGACACGATCCTAGTAGTGGCTGGTAGCTTCCTTGCTTTCTGTAAATATTTACAGATAAAATGATATGATGTCTGGGATTTGCCTTAAAATAATGGCATGGGAAAAAGAGGTATAGATGAAACACGACTGGCCATGAGTTGATAATTGTTCAAGCCGGGTGATGGCCCCATGGAGGTTCATTATACTATTCTCTTACATTTGTATATGTCTGAAATTTTCCAAAATAAACAGTAAAGATAAAAAAATTTCAGCCAATGACTTCCAAAATAGGACCCTGAAATCCTTAGCAAGACAATAGTCTTAAATGCCTGGCTTTGATGGGAGAAAAAGATTTCTAGGTTCCCGAAGTTTCTCTTGATTTATCAAGAGTAAGTATAAAGGTCTGAGTATAGAGTTTTACTCAAAGTCAGAGGAGGTGAGCTTTCTGGATATGACCGACATTCCCCCCATTCCCAGGAAGGCATGAAGAAACCCCCTCTAAGTGGAAAACAGGAGGAAGGTGGAGGGTGAGGAGAGCGGAAAACACGCCGGAGGTCCCAAAGGTTTCCCTGGTGGGCACCTCTTGGCAGTGTGGGTGGTGGTCACAGGGCTTGGTACACTGGGCTTCTCTCAGGACTCGGTTTATCTCATCTTCTCCCACTCTTTGGCCCAGATTCTTGCCTCTAATCCCTAAAATCCTGACTCAATTTCTTGCGGTCAAGGGCATCTTGCTTTCCAGACAGGGCAGGAAAGAGCACCGGGCTGCGAGTCCAGAGGCCAGAATATAAACCCTGTCAGTAACTCAAAATGATGCTGTGTCTTGGGTCTCAGTTTCATCATCCATGAAATGAAAGGGCGGCCTGCAAGACTAAAGACCCTTCAGTGTCCCAACCGTCCAAACCCGAGACTCCAGAACCCCTGCGCCTGAGCAGACAACACTGCAGGACTCCGTGCCTTTTCGCTGAACGTCTGTTCCACCATTACACATTACACCGCCTCCTAAAGAAATGTGTGACTGTTGTCACTTTCTGCAGATAATCGGAGAGGAGGTGCCCGGCATCGATAACCCCAAAGTTGGCAGCACTTTCAGGCTCTGGGAAGCAGGCGCGTCACCGACCTGTACGATTTCTCCTCTCTGTCCTTGCTCGCCTGCAAATCCTGACCCCCGTCCCCACTGCGGAGAAATCTCCTAAGAGACGGCTGCCGGCGTCGCCTCTGCGCCCGGGAGGCGTGGAGCAGAGGGCGCGGAGCCGAGAGGGAGGGGCGGCGGGGGCCGGGCAGCACCGGAGGCGGCGCGCGGGGCTCGCCGCGGCGCAGTCTCCTCCCGAGCGCAGCCCCGGCCGGCGAGAGCGGCGGCGAGCGCGAGCCGCAGCCGGTGCCCGGGCCTCGGAGCGGGGAGGCGGAGGGCCGGAGAAGGCGGCGGACCGGAGCGGCGGGCCGCGCTCGGGCCCCCGCCGTGTGCGCGTCCTCCTGGCGGATCCCGGTAAGTGAGGGCGTCCGAGCCCCCGCCAGCCGCCAGGCTTGGTGGCCTCAGTGGTCGCTGTCCCCGGATCCCGGTTGCGCGCATCCCGCTGCCGCGCCGCAGGCTCACAGGTGGCTCCGCGGTGGACGTGGGTGCCCCAGGCCCCGCAAGGAGTTAGCCAACTCTCTCCGCTCCGGGGTGCGGCTTTCGAGCCCCCGCTTCTCCCACCCCAATCGCCCTTGCTTCCGGCTCGGGGTCGGGGGCCCGGGGCAGGGCCTGCCGTCGGGGGAGATGCGCAGAGGGGAGCTCCCTTCCCCTACCCACCCACAAAAGATTCGGGGAGATGCGGGCCAAGCGCCTCCCCAGGCTGCATCCCAGCTCCGGGCTCGCTAGTGGGGCGTCTGTCCTTTAGTTTTATTTCCCTATTAACCCACCAGGGAAAGTTTGGGACCACACAAGGCAAAGTTGGGGCGCGGCTGGGGGTGCGCTTCGCCGGCGGAGGCAGCGTCCAGGGAGCGCAGTGGTGGGTTTGCAGGTCGAGGCTGGCTCAGGCTGGAGCCGGGAGCGCGCTCTGGGAGTTGAGTCCGTCCCTGCCAGTTGCCCCGGCCCAGCATTGTGACAATCCCGGCGCGCTGTGAGTCGCATAATCGCTCGTGCTAAGCGTCGACATCTGCAGCCAGCCGGGAATCTCTGTGATGGGTTGGGTTTATCTCAGGAGTAGCAGGCTCTCAGCCTTTGTGCCCTTGCTCTGCTCTGCAAACCTGAGCTCCAGCTAATCTCAGTGTTTAAGTGGCATGTGTTTAATTAGCTTATTTTACACCTGAGATGAGCTCAACGAATGTCTGTAAAATGAAATCGTTGATATGGGGGGAAAAAAACTTAAACAGTGTTTTCAAAGAAAATTAAAAAGAGGAACCTTCAGAATATCAGCTGTCGTGTCTGGGTATTTTACCCATCTCCTCTGTGGAAAAGAGAATGACAACTGCTTGGATATCTAAGCTACTAGAAGAGTCAGTGCCGGGACTATTTTTGGCAGATTTTGTGGACAGAGGTATTGCTGCAACTTACATATTGTTTATGAAATCCACATTTGGTCTCTTGAAATAGCCTACTTGTTAGGAGTTGTTTGATTTACTAAGTTGCCTATTTTAAATATGAGTAAAGGTTGTTTTTAAAAATAAGCTTGAGCTGGAAGCAATGCCTAGATGTTTAGGGAAGACAGTGTTCATGTCACCAGAAGGTTCTTCTGTAAACTTAAACTTTTAAAGGGCTACTTTTTTTGCATCTAATGTAGAAGAGGCTGTTCATAATAAGATCCTGAGATCTTTATGTGTGCAGGAAAAGATTACTACCTCAGCCAACACTCAACCCTTTCCAAATGATAGATTAAATAGAAAAATGCGCCTGCCACTAGAATTATATAATTGGACTAAAAGAAAACACAATGAATAATTGTTGGTTGTCAAGTACATGGATAGTTCTAAAAGAAGTGGTATCTTTTTAGCACTGAGAGGTTATTTGTACATGATTTCAGGTGGAATAAACTGATAGGTTTTCATCTATAAAATTTTATACTTAGATGTACGTTGTCTACATCTACCATTGGATTTACCAAAATGTTTGAGTTCATACATATATTATCCTAAGTGCCAACTATGTGCCACATCCTACTCTTGGTGCTTCATGTGTTTTGACTCTTCTTATCGTCAAAACAATCCTTGGTGGTAATTGTCCTAATTTTTGAAATGGGGAAACTGAGGCATGGAGGAGTAACCTAACTTACTCAAGGTTGCAATGCTACAGGATAGGACTTTATCATATCTGCAAAGTTTTCTTTTTGTAAAAAAGACATATGATTTTATGATTGACTTATCCTCGTTTTTATTTTTATTTAAGTGTAAATGTCGAAATATTTCCTGTGAAGCATAAGAATCCCTGATTGTGGAAGTGCGCCACAAGCACCGTTAACTATAAAGTGAGGAAAAGTATGAAAGAACCATCTGGTTGAGTCTACAATTTGAAGACCACCACATCCACCAGAAGCCCCAGGATGGATCTGCACCAAAGCACAGCCATCACTTCCCTTGAGAAATGGTGTTCAGATAAGTCACCATCTGGCTACAGGAGACATTATAATGTCAGGAAAAAACTGAAGTTAATTCGAATCTTAGGCCTTTTCATGGGCCTGGTAGCCATTAGCACTGTGCCATTTTCAATCAGTGCCTTTTCTGAGACAGAGACACAGAGCACAGGAGAGGGTAATGGTGCAAGTGGCCCTGGGGTAGCACACAGTTACCGTCCAAGAACTCTCTTAGATTTAAATGACAAGATTCGGGATTATACTCCACAGCCACCTCTTTCTCAGGAAGACAAATCTGAGAATAATACAGATCACGCCCAAGGAGACTACCCAAGAGACATCTTTTCCCTCGAGCAGCGAAGAAAAGGCGCCATCATTCTCCACGTCATTGGAATGATCTACATGTTCATAGCCTTAGCCATTGTCTGTGATGAGTTCTTTGTTCCTTCTTTGACTGTCATCACTGAAAAACTGGGCATCTCTGATGATGTGGCTGGAGCTACCTTTATGGCTGCAGGGGGCTCAGCCCCAGAACTTTTCACATCTCTCATAGGGGTATTCATTGCTCACAGCAATGTTGGCATAGGCACAATCGTGGGATCAGCAGTGTTCAATATCCTCTTTGTTATTGGCATGTGTGCTCTGTTTTCTAGAGAAATCTTAAACCTGACGTGGTGGCCGCTCTTTCGGGACGTGTCCTTCTACATCGTTGACTTGATCATGCTGATCATATTTTTCCTGGATAATGTCATCATGTGGTGGGAAAGCTTACTTCTCTTAACAGCTTATTTTGGCTATGTGGTTTTCATGAAATTCAACGTCCAAGTAGAAAGATGGGTGAAGCAAATGATCAATCGCAATAAAGTCATCAAGGCGACAGCGCCAGAGGCACAAGCAAAGGTTGGTGGTGGTGGTTGTTTATTTAATGTTCTTCTCGACCATAGTTCTGAATTCTTATGTTTTTGAGATCTGCCACTTTTTTAATGTGATGGTGTTTTGGGCTGTAGTGGATAGCAGACTTCTTTCTGCAGGTCTGTGATAGCCAGAATAACATGATGGTGGGAAAAATAATTTGGGGGTATTCTTGCGGGTGTCTCCTAGATTCTCAAGCTACTTGCTTCAGAGTGAAAGGTTGGTAAATATAGGTTACGTAAGCATCCCAGAGCAGACTCAGCAGTTGTCTCTTATTTTCTGAAAGGAGGCATAACTATTTTGTGAGCAATTTAATTTTCATGGAAAAGTATGTGTGTGCCTAGCAAGTGGCAGGGCTTTTTTTAAATTTAAAATGGGTGTGTGACAATTATCAAGAACCATCTCTTTAAAGGTATTTAGGGGAAATATTTGTTTGTGTCACCTCACCAGAGCTGTACCTTTAAGTCAGCAGCCTGGAGCCTAGCAGGACTGGTCGTTACAGTGGGTCACAGCTATTCTTCTGGATCACACAATAATGCCTCAGATCTCTTGACCAGGAACTGATCAGGATTCATTAAAGAGCATCACTGGCAAGTCCTGCTTCCTGCCTCTATAGCTCGATGGCCCATTTTGTATGCCCCAAATATTTTTAAGGTAGAATTTGAGGGAGTTTTAATGACAATAGTGGCCATCTCACCACTTAGGTGGTGAGCAGATTGGTAAAGAGCTTAGAAAAAATTGATCTACAAAAATATAAACTAACTTTTTAAAATAATGGATAAGCAACACCAATAACATTTTGTAAGTATAGTAATACAGTTCTGATTTATATCCTAACATTGGAATGTTGTCTCTGAATGTGATTTTAAACAGAAAACCAAAACACATATGCAGAATTTTCTCACTAGCATCTGGGAAAATTCTCATGTGTGCAAAAAACAGATGTTGAGCAGAGGGTGAGATATGTTGTCCAGAATGGAAAAAAATTATATTAATTTAGCATAATTCCTTTATGTTCAAGTTTCATAGCCATCTATCATATTTATGGATGGAAGCAAAGTGCAGAAAAAAACCATTAGTAATATTTCCATTTATGATATGCAAAAGAGAAATGTTTTGTCCTATATTTTTTCTAACATTTCACTCAGTGTGTGGTTGTTTGTTAGAAACTAATAAAAAAAATCATTTAGCAGGATACATGGCAAACAGGCATTCAGATGTGAGAACTGAGTGTATGAGGGCATAAGACAGGGTCATCCTTGGAACCCCTCTCCCTGCTCCAATTTTGTAATCAAAAGGATGATCTCTCAAGCCCTCTCCTCAAGCCTGACTGCTAGTTTGAGTGGTTTGCATTAACAGTCTATGTGTTTATCCCAATCAGAGTACTGAACAATTACCAAGGGAAAGGCATATTTTTTAGAGGCAAGGAAATGATTTGGTGTCTTATAAATATCCTGGGCACATCAAGGGTAAAAAGTCTTTTTGAGAACTGAATCCTTTTTTGTTTTGTTACACCACAGTGGAACTTCAAACTTAGACACAGACTTGGCTGAAGGTTATGTTGGCAACATTTATGAAAAAGGAATTTGCAGAGCCATCCAATGGTGTCTTTAAGATTGCAGGGGTATTCTGTATTCTGATTTGGGGGGTGTGGGGAGAGCTGGTTTCGTGCATTTGGGAATAACTTTTTAAATATGGTTTATAAACAGTATTTAATCAATTATAAGCCATTTATTAAAGTAGCTCTGGATTTTTAGGATTTTTACCTACTATATTAGGTGACTGTCATGTCATTTTTATGGTAATTTAAAAGTCAACAACTTAGGCTGACAACCTGAACAGTTGTTGTTCATATCCATAATTTTGTGCTAGGCTTAATATTCTGCATCTTTTAAATTTGGAAATTCTGGATTTACCTAATTAAAAAAGAAAGCAGATTATATTCATGACTATTTCTCCTGTTTCTAATTTTCCCCTAAAATGGGTTCATTGTATTATTTTCCTTTTAGCACCAAATAGCTTTAGTTTATTTTATTTAATCATTACTATTTTTTTTTTGGCATTCAATAACTAGTTTGAACTATAAATTATCATGGAAACAAAATTTTTTAACATTGCTATGTCTTGTTTGATATTCCTCAAAAATGCTATAACACGGTTATATATTTTTAGGTGGAATAGTATGTAATGATGTGTGATTTCCTTCAGGAAATTTCACCTTGCCAATTTCACTTTTGAATTATGGCTGGAAAAATTTTTTTTGCCAGCAATTGGTCTTTATCTTACGCCTAATTTCAGAATCTTATGGAGGTTTTGCTCTCACACTGAACGTAAGGTGTCCCTAAGAGTCGGATGAGTCCTCGAGTGTGGCCGTCTAGTTCCCTGATCTGCAAAGTTGATTTCTGGCTGTGTACCCCACTTTTCATATGGAAGCTGGTGCTTCTGACGTCATCAGAACACTCAGAAAAGAGACCCTAAGCCAAAGGCATCCTTCAGTGGAGTCTTCATAGAGGGGAACGTGCTGTACAAGAATTTAGGAAGCGTGCTAAGCATGTTTTCATGCAAAGCCACCTCATTGTCTTATTTGCACAATTATGGGGCAGAGGAGTTAGGGAAAGTGGAAGAAATGTATTTTAGATCTTCTTGTGCAAATTATCAATGGTTCTTGCTAAAAGATCATCAACTGCTGGGCTCTAGGCAGTGAACTATCTTTGAAACTACTTGCTTCATAGACAACTTGAAAATCTTAATTTGGGTTTATTATTGATGATGTATATCATGGAGCAACTGTGAAGCATGGAAAAATGTGAACTGGTATTTTTTTCATAGTTAAAGTAATAGTTTCTCGTTTTGTTTAATTGTGCTACCCTGTGAACAATTATTTGTCATTTTTATTATTTCTTTTAGTGATAATATTATCCTTTAAAAAGTTGTGTAGTGTCATGACATGGTGAAGAGACCCTGGGCTTTGACTCAGGGGAAAAAGGTTTTAAGCCAGGTGTGTAATAAGCCCTGTGACCCCAGAGAAGACACATAAACTCTGAACCTCAGTTTCCTAATTTGGAAAATGAAAATAATAATACCTGAAGTTGGGAAAATTATTAAATGAAGAACATGAATGTGAAGCAGCTAACATAGTCCTTGGCAAATGTGGGTTACTTAAAAAATGTTCATTCCCTTCCTTTTATCTTTCATTCTTAAAAGAAAAGTGATTCAGAATAATTATTTCAAATTCGAGAATTTCAAAGCATTCCTTGAAGATTGGAATTCATGTCAGTGAATCACTGAGTTAAGCAGACCATTGTCTTTCTTAGGGGCATATAATATTTGTTGTATTGTAATATTTATAAGCCCTAGTTCACATACAGTGAATATATGCAGGCCACATATTATCATAAACTCCAAGGAAACCTCCAAATGCTTTGTTGTTCTGAAATTTTATTGTGCAGAATTTTGCTTGAAATAAGTAGGCCATTAGCTGCAGTTTAGAAATGTCTATGCTAAGCAGAGATTTTTGTTGTAAGGATATTTTTATTTATAAATGATTGAGACTGTCTTCTAAAAACCTCTCCATAGCTGGTTAGGAATAAATTTGAATGCTGCAGGATGGGAAGTAGGGGAATTTCAGGGCATCTGGTGCATTTCGCTGTGCGCCTGGCCGGGCTGCTGAGTTCCGTTGATCTGTGATGATGCTAGGCTGTCGTTGGCCTAGAAAGCAGCTGTCCATGGTATTTAACTTCTTCTTAGACTTGGCACTGTAATCTGACAGCAAGTCAGCCCGATTCTAATGAAGGGAATGGTCTAAATAAAGATGCTTAAAGCTGGATAGTTGAAGAGCAGCCTCCTTAGTAATTTAGGTGTGCCTTGCTTTATTCAGTTTGTGTGTTCTTGAAAAGTTGTTTGTGAACAGAGTGTTTGCAATTCAAATTATTATTCATGTTCATGGGAAAACTGGAATCGAAACAATACTATAAATATTCCTCGTAAAGTATTTCTGATAAGATGCTAAGCCATACAAAATTATATAAATACAAATGAATAGTCCCAAGCTTGCTTAAGACACAGAATATGTTATAAATTCAACCTTTATTCCCTCTCCAAACCTATTTAATAAATTAGTAAAATTAACGTACAAACTTCAAAGAAGGTAAGGTAAGATTGTCCTTATAATAAATCAAAGGATAGTATTACTCGATAGACTTGGGAACTCTCTTTGCTTCTCAAAATAAAGAAAATTTAGGCATTAAAATTCTTAAATGACGAGATGCCTGTGAATGTATAGTATTCTTTGAGGTTCCTGGGCCCAATTCTAGTGTGTGTGTTTGGGGGAGTGCTTCCCACACAACACTAAGCAATTCTCAGACCACCAGCAGGGTGTCTCAGAATTCAGCTGTATTCTGACACTGTCTACCCGGAGATATCATCACATTCCACAGGTTAAGAGTTCAGTCCTACAAGACTGCCCACCCCCCACCCCCCACTTCAGATGCCAGTCAAAAGCCCAGATTGTTACCTGTACTTCTGACCAACTGGGTATAAGTCAGAAGTTCCCATGACCCCCTGCTCGGGTTTGATTAATTTGCTAGAGTGGCTCACAGAACGCAGAGAAACGTTTTGCTTATTAGATCACTGGTTTATTAAAAAAGAATATAACTCAGGAATAGCCAGATGGAAGATATGCATAGGGCAAGGCTTAGGGAAAGGGTGCAGAGCCTCCAGACATGCTACTCTCCCAGCACCTCCATGTGTTCACCAACCCAGAAGCTCATGAACCCCATCCTTTTGGGGTTTTATGGAGGCTTCATTACAATGATTGATTAAATCATTGGCTGTTGGCGATTGATTCGACCTCCAGCCCCTCTCCTCACCCCAGAGGCCAGGGGATAGGACTGAAAGGTCCAACCCTCTAATCACATGGTTGGCTCTGTTGGCAACCAGCCCCCATCCTCAGGTGCTTTCCAAAAGTCCCCTCACTAACATAACAAAAGATACCTTTATCAGTCTCATCACTTTGGAAATTCCAAGGATTTTTGGAAGCTGTGACCCAGGAACTGTGGACAAAAAACAAATATATATGAGAAGTATATTTTGGTTATCTGAATGACCAAATGTATATTTCTTATAAATCACAATATTGCGAGTATGTGCGTTTATCCAGGGATACAGCACGGGGCTATTTTTCTTTTTTTCTTTCCCTCTACTTATATAAAAGCAAACTGTTCAGTTACTGCATGTGATTTAGAGAGTGAACAAGGCATTTTTAGAGACCCAGAATGCCCAGTGTATTGTAATACACAGAGTTCAGATTGCCCTTGGCTGTTCCGCTGGCTACTCTGGTTTCTCTAGCCAGAGGGGACCTAAACTTTGTGAATCCTTCTGGCAGTGCTGAGAGCGAAGAGTTACCATGACATCCCTTCCTCCCTCCCTTTCTCCTTTCTCCTTTTCCTCTCTACCACTCCACCCCCCTTTTTTTGGTAGAACCAGATAATTTGTATTTTAACTTTAACAAGGAACGGTATTGTTATGTTAAGATGCTTTCTGGCTGTTGAGGAGACAGGTACATCCACAGTGTGGATTTGGCTGGTTTAGTTTTTCCATTCTTTTACGTTCAATCTTCTTTTGTTTTAGACAAATGTTTTGTGCCCATCTCAGCCTATCAATAATCAGTGTTATGGCTGGACTAGCCCTTTTCGTTCTTATTGTGATTGCAAGATGCCCTTCAGCAATAACCGTCAGGAAACTTTGAAAAAATAAAGGTTTATTACTTACAGGACCTGGAAATTAAACAGCACACCTGGGGCCACACGGTGAGGTCATGGGGAGAGAGAGAGAGAAAGAGCGCATGGGCCTGGGGTTCAGCTTTTATTGAGGTTGAGGATGGGGGCCTTGGGTTTTGCAGGCTCACTCTCTACTGGTGAATTTAAAACATAAGAGTTGGAATTTAAAGCGGGGAGAGAAAAAACAAGTGGCCGAAAAGGCCAGTTATTGAAATCAACCAAGATCTCTAAAACAAAGGAGACTCAGTGGGGGGAGGCGGCCTGGCTCTTTGTCTAGTCATGTGGCTGGCAACGTGTTTATCTGAGAGAGCCATCGTTGAAGTGGATGCCTCAGCAATCAAAGCTTAAGTTAGGCACTTGCATTGCAAAAGAGAAAAAAACAACTATCAGGGCTTACACTACAATAAGTCTCTAGTAAACAGAATATAGTGGCATTTTGTTTAATTCTGTTTGACAATCATTATCTTTTAACTGGAAAGTGTAGTTTATTTACATTGATTCTGATTACTGTTACATTTGGATTCTCTTCTTTCATGCTATTTTATACTTTGTGTTTGTTTGGATCTTTCCTTTTAGAATTTTTTCTTGCCTTCTTTTGGATTTTTTTTTCCTAAATCTGTTCTTTCCATTAATTGTTTGGAATTTCTACACCCTATTTCTATTCTTTTTGTGTTTACCCTAAAAATTTTAACATTTATGTTTAACTCTACATAGTATAAAGTTAATTAATATCTTTACACTCCTGCTAAACAACCTATGGACCTTAGAACATTTTAACTCAGTCACTTCTTCCTCATGGTATATGATTCGAAGTCCATGATTTAAGTTCTACCTTGATGTTTTATAACAGCTTTATTGAGGTAGAAGCTTCACTTTTTTAACCCTACAAATTAGACATTGTCATTATACCATAAATGTTTTAAGATTTATCCACACTTTTACCAGTTTTTTCCCTCCTCATTCTTTTTCTCATATCAGATCTTTTTTCTATGATTTTTTTCCTCTACTGACTTACACTCTTTTTAAGTTCCTTTAGCAAGAATCTGTTCAGAGTAAATGCTCTTGATTTTTATTTGCTTAGAGATGTGTTTCACTTTTGTTCTTGAAAGATAGTTTTGGTGGGTAGAAAATTATTTTCTCTTCCTACTTTGAAAATAATATTCCACTGTCTCTGACTTCCATTTTGGATGATGAAAAGACTGCTATTGGTGTAAATGTTTCTCCTTTGTAAGAAATCTGTCTTTTCTCTTTGACTACTTTTAAGGTTTTCTCTTTGTTTTTGGTGTTCAGCATTTTCCTTATGCTATGTCGTGTGTTATTATAAATAACTTATTTATCCCCTATTTCTGATTCATTACACTTCTTGAATTTGAGGATTAGTACCTTCCACCAATTTTGCCTCTACCTCATTCTTCCTATAATCTTCTAGAATTCTGATTAGATAGATGTTGTACCATCTCAACTTATCCTCCATGTCTTTTAACTATTCATTTTCTCTATCTGTGTTCCCACATTCTGGTCATTTTTTTATATCTGCCTTCTAGTTTCCAATTTTCTCCTCAATTTTGTCTAATCTGCTCTAAAGCTCATCTGTTGAGTTTCCAATTTTAACTATTATATTCTTTATTTCTAGAAGGTGTTGTGGCTCTTTTTCATGTCCTTCAGGTTGATTTTCATCGTTTCTTATTCCTTCATCGTTTAATGCCTTCTTTTATTTCTCTAAACATGTTAAATATATTTATATTTATATTTCATAGTTGATATTTCTGGTGCCCATATTCTTGCAGGTCTAGTTTTATTGTTTTATTGATTCTTGATCATGCTTCTTTATGTATTTAGTGAGTTCTTTTAAAACTTTGAACTCGTGTCCCTTGGAACTTTACCTGTGGGAAGTTGTCGAGGCCTGATTTTAAGTGTATTCCTCCAGAGAGAACTATATTCTGTCAAGTGCCTGGGAGCTCAACCAACTCGAGACCATTCTAACCAAAGTGTTTGACTTTTTTCTAGCTAGGTGATGTGAATTCAGACTCCAAACCCATGTGAGTGAACCTGTGGTTAGAAATTCTTAAAGGAGACTCTTTTATTTCTCTCTCTCTCTTTTTTTCTGTTCCACTCAAAACCAAGACTAAAATAGGCACATCCTACTATTTCCTTTTGCTAGGCAGATTGTTTTTCCTTATTCACCCACTGAAAGTGCCAGCCCTTTAGGATTTCTAACTTATCAGGTGAGGAGGGCTCTAAACTACCTCCTTTTCAGGCCTCATATTTGTAGCTTCTAAAAACCAAGTCTCTGGCCGTGGGGGAATGACAAATACCTCGAAGGCAAAGCAATACAGACCTCTCTGAATTTGTGCTTAGTTGATGTTCTGGGTTCTAAGAAATCCCTAATTCCTCACTAACATAGTTTGGTGATTTTAAATACATTAAAAAATACAATATCCAACATTTGGGGTTGTAAAGTACTGAGAAGAGTTTCTCTGAATGTTTAATCTATTATATTGCCAGAAAATATGTTTCAGACTTTGGATTTGTCAAAAGATAATGCATATGACAAGGGACACTGATATGGAATTTTAATTGTATATTCTCAGAATGTTTAATACAGCCTGACCATTGTATTAAAGCTCCGCATCAATAAATCCTACCAATGACAAATTTTGAGTCAAATCAATTCTAAGAGGCAATTCTAACAGAAAGTTATATGAGGCCACTTTAAAATCTAGATTTGTTTTTTAAATAATATTTTTCTCAGATATTAAAAATAATATAGTCATTGTATAAGATTATAAAAACACAGAAAAATAAAAAGAGAAAATTTAAAATAGCCTATAATCTCTCCATTGCACCATCCAAAAATAACTATGAACATTTTTGCATGTATTCTTCCAGACTTTTCTCACATACACATACACACATTCACATATATACTGTATATCTAAATAAATTGGAAAGATATTGGAGGTGCACAATTTTAAACTTATATTGACTATATACCATTTTAAATTTTTTCTAACTTGGCTTATTATGAGCATTTCCACATGTCATTAAATGTTCTTCTAAAATTCAGTGTTTAGCATTATGATAAAATAGAAAGTCACTTTCATATTATAAATCGTTGTAATATTTCACTACTATAAAAAAATGCTACAACCAATACCCTTACATATGAATTTCTGATTTTGGAGAAGCAGAAATTCTGGATCAAAGTTTATGAGCTTTTTAAAGTTTCTGCTATATTGCTATATCCTTGGCAGTGTTGACTATTATAATTTTTAATGTTTTCCAGTTTCATAGGTGAAACAGCATTTTATTGTTTTAATTTGCATTTCTTTGATTAATTGGGAGGTTGAGTGTTGAAAAATATGTTTACTGAGAATTAAATTTTTCATTTATAGATTGTCAGTTTCCTATATGTCCTTTGTGTCATTTCTAAAGTTTGCTGGATGACTCAAAGATCTCTTACAAATATATGCTGAGAATCACTAACTTTAGCTGCCATCCCTCCCCACATTTCCACACTTGAGTAAAGCCAGGAGATTTTTATGATTTTATTTCAAAGGATGAATTATTCTGAAGAAGGAGGCTTTGTGACCCAGGATTTTAGAAATGAGGTTCCCAGGGACTCCCAGGTGCCCTCAGCCATGTGACCTCGGGGGATTATGTACCTCCTAGGACCTCAGTTTCCTCATCTGGAAAATGAGAGATTTGACCTAGATGACCTGAAAGATTGCTTTCAGCTTGTCATTTCTGTCCTCGGAAGCTCTAATACTTACTATGCTCTAATCCTCCAACACATCAAAGTAATAACCTAACACATTCACCTAAAATAGAAGACCAGACTCTAAGCATACCCAGATCACCAAACTCTTTCCCTAAACTGGCTTACATGTGGTAGTTTCACTCAAATGATTTGATTGGGTTGGCCAAGCCGTAATTTTAGTGTAAGCATGCTGAAGGAGGTGGCTCTTCCAGATGGACAGGAGAACAATTTCTCCTCTTGCATGGGAGAAGGTCGTTCAAGTTTACTGCAGGACTGTAGACCTCCTCAGCACCTGTGGCTTCTGCAGTGAAAACCCTCCTTGGCAGCTGCATGTGTGTCCCTGGGCTGCCGGTCTCTGCTGGTCTCTCCAAAGTTGAGAGAAGGGAGAGATCTGAAAACTGGACATGGTAATACCAGGTCCTTACCGCATCAACACTCTGAAATAGATATCATCTCCACCTGCAGATCAAGAATCTAAGGATCAGAAAACATAAATGTTTGCCTAAGGTCCAAATTTAGTGGTATTAAATTGCATTTGAACTGAGTCTGTCTGACTCTAAATGTGTGCTCGTTGCCTTAGTGCTTTCCACTGGACAGTTGGGAATAAAGACAAAGCAAACCTCCAAATTAGATTCACGTTTCATATTAGCCTCTGTCAAGTCAATGACTTTTGAATATTTTTCACCACGACCCCCACTAAGAAATATATTTTACATCTCTACCTGGTATATACACACGCATGCACATATGCATCCATATGTATATATTTACATATACATATAAAAATAAAATCTAAGTGTGAGGCACTTTTGTGTTTCTTATATTTTCTCTTCTGTTAGAAATACTAGTTTCTGCCCTCTAAAATAATTTCATGACCCACCAATGAGTTGTGACCTGAGTTTTAAAAAATACCATGTTCAGGGCCCGCCCGGTGGCATATTGGTTAAGTGCGCACGCTCCGCTGCGGCAGCCTGGGGTTCTCAGGCCCGGATCCTGGGCACGCACTGATGCACCGCTTGTCAAGCCATGCTGTAGCAGCGTCCCATATAAAGTAGAGGAAGATGGGCACGGATGTTAGCCCGGGGCAGGTCTTCCTCGGCAAAAAAGAGGAGGATTGGCATGGATGTTAGCTCAGAGCTGATCTTCCTCGCCAAAAAAAAAAATAATAATAATACCATGTTAAGAAATTTCTTTTTTCTCCTTCTTCCTTTTAGCAGGGCTACCCCGCAGCACTGTGCTAGTTCACTGCACAAGGACATCTGTCGGATTAAGGGGGTGAATAGGGGCAGAAATCCAGACATCACTCTACTGGACAAGCAGTGAGCTTTTGTGTGGGACTGTAGCTGCCCAGAGGAAGGAGTACCTTTTCTTAATTCAATAAATGTGCCCTCTGGGCTGGTGGTGGCCTTGCTTCTTACCCCTGTCTGGCTCTGACATAGACGGATTGCAAGGTAAGGAAGGTGCAGATCGAAGCACGGTGTGTTCCCTGAGCCTCAACTCATCCTTGGTTCCTGATGAGCTCGTCATCAGGTGGAAAAGAAATGTGGATGAAACAGGGAGGTATGAAATCAGAGAGAAGCAGAACCTTGCGAGAAGGTCGAAGCTGCTTTTCAATGAGGTTGGTTTCCTTTTTGTGAAGGACTGGATTTGTAAACCAAATGATGCAGACACCGTTCTTGTGCTGGTAAAAACTGGTGGGTTTGGAAAGGGTCTGGGCACCGGGCCGTAGTAATGCCATATTTACAGCTTTAAAGGATGCACTCACAATGCTGCATTGGCAGGAACCAAGCCTGGAGAGATGGAGGCCCTTTCATCCTACACACTGCCTATCCAACCTGATCCAGGCACTTGGCCCCAAGCATCTCCTCTGAAAATGAGGCGGCTAGTGTATCTCCAAGGTCCCCACCAGCTCCGATAACTCGGTGCTTCCCTGTTCGTGGGAAAGAAACCCGTATATGTCAGTGATTATGGACTGGCCAGCAGAAGAGGTGGTCTGGTAATGAAGCCCTAAACTTACCTCCTTCAGAGTGCTTTTCCAATTAAGAAACCCAATTAAAAGTGATCAGTTCCTTTGGAGGGGTAATGAGGGCTTCCTGACATCCATCCACAGGACCTTCTTGGAAAGGGCCAAGTGAGTTTCTGGTGCCCTGCAGATAACTTTCTCTTTTGCTGCTTGACGGACGTTGAGCTGGGCTGGCAGGTTGCAGGAAGAAGCACAGGTTCCACTTTCAGCAGCCCTGTTCCTCCCGCTTGAACCTGTCATCTGTTGCCCTTGCCACTCAAGTAGGCTGGGGCAGCGTCATTTTGCCCTGCTGCCTGGTAGCAATCAAATAGATGTTGAACCACTTTTATTTCAGGCCTGTGGTAGGCCTCGAGCATTGGTGCATTCCAGGAACCTGTGATTTTGTTTTCTGAGAGTATGATGGTTAAGGGTTAACACAATAGAATTACTATTTAAGCCTAGGATAGAGTGCAACCCTCCTAGGTGTGTGATCCTGGGCAAGTTACTTAACCTCTCTGGACTTACTTTTGTTTCTCCACAAATTAAGAAAAATAATAGCATTTCCCTCATAGGGAGGCTGTGGTTTTTGATGAGATTGCACAGGAAAAGTGTTTTTTTCCCTTGAGTCCCTACCCTGTGCTACTAGCCTGCTCTCCCTGAGTCCTGTCTCCCCGTGGTGTGTTTTCCTCCTGCCATCTCAAGACTTTGCATCACTTCCCAGGCCCTCTTCTCTGTTCCTCCCGTGCAGCTAGATGAAGGTACAGTTCCCCGACTTATCTCTCACTAATAGTCAAATCCTCAGTGTTCTGACTTGAACCTGCTTTCCCTCTGTTCTTGCAGAGGATTAAGAGAAAAGCAGTTTCTCTAACCATGAAACTGATCCTCACTCGACCATGAAATTCTCTCGAGCCCTCCTGTCACTGCCCTAAAAATGTGTTTACTCTTTTCTTACATACATCGTCAATATTTAATCTTAGCTTGTCACAGCTCCATCCAGTCATGGCTGTGTCTGATGTTGGTTTGCCAGCATCTTTGTTTTCTGTTCTGGATTGAATCACTCCCCTTGACTTGGGGACTAGCCAACCCCATTTGCGGGATATGGTGCCTGGCTCCATGTCATGGGTAAAAGGGCAAAGGACACTTAACGTCCTTGAGAGTGGTGGTAATGAGTGTTCATGGTAAAAGGTCTGGGCCTGAATCAATCATAAAATGTCGTAGCTTATGTATTAAAGTCAAGTGGCAAACAACACATTTCCGACTTAAGAAGCAGGATTCGTTAGAAATTCTCCAGTCCTCCCAGCTTGCAAGTGTGGGTGTCACGACAGGTAAGGGCCCTCAATTCTAAAAGCCAGATCACTCCAGCTGTGGCCTCAAAATAGTTCTCCTTGCCTTCTAGCATTATATAGTGTTTCTTTCTATTGACTTCTTTATAACAGTTTTTTTGAGGTAGAATTCACTTACCATAGAATTCACCCTAAGTGTGCAATTCAGTGGTTTTTCATATATTTACAGAGTTGTAAAACCATCGCCACTATTTAGTTTTAGAACATTTCATCACGCCCGAAAAGGAACCCTGTACCTATTGGTAGTTACTCTCCATTTCTCTCACCCCCCTGTCCTTGGTAGCCACCAATCTATTTTCTGTTGCTAAGGATTTCCCTTGTGGACATTTCATATAAATGGAATTATATAATATGTGGCCTTTTTTGTCTGGCTTCTTTCACTTAGCATAATGTTTTTAAGGTTCATCTATGTTGTTGCCTTTTTATGGCCAAATATTCCATTGTATGAATATACCACATTTTGTTTATCCATTCATCAGTTGATGGACATTTGGGTTATTTCCACTTTTTGGCCATTATTAATAATGCTGCTGTGAACATTTGCTTACGAGTTTTTGTGTGGATATATGTTTTCAGTTCTCTTCGGTATACACTTCAGAGTGGAATTGCTGGGTCATATGCTCACTCTGTGTTTAACATTTTAAGGAACTGCCCAACTGTTTTCCAAAGTGGCTGCACCATTTTGCATCCCTATCAACAATGTATGAGCGTTCCAATTTCTCTACATCTTTGCCAACATTTGTTGTTATATGTCTTTTTGATTATACTCATCCTAGTGGATGTGAAGTAGTATCTCATTGTGATTTTGATTTGCATTTTCTTGAAGGATGATGATGTTGAACATCTTTTCATGAGTTTATTAGCCATTTGTATATCTTCTTTGGAGAAATGCCTATTCAAATCCTTTATCCATTTAAAAATTGGGTTATTTGCCTTATTGTTGAGTTTAAGAGTTCTTTATGTATTCTGGATACAAGTCTCTTACCATATGTATTATTTGCAAATATTTTCTCCTATTCTGTGGGTTGTTAAGGAATGTGCTCTGTAGATGGGACAGCTCCTGGACTGGGAACCCCTGGGTCTCCAAGCTGTTCCATATTGTTCTCTAGGCATACTTGTATCTAGAGTGATTTGGGAGCCTTGGACCAACCCCAACGCTGCCTCTTCCCTTGAGTTGGTCTTGAGAAAAGATCGATCCACTAGAAGCTAAGGACTGGAGGAGGATTCAAGGTTTGTTGGGGTCCAGGACTTCCTGATTATGGAGAACCTGGGAACATGAATCTACTTGAACACTGGACCTAGGATGCTTGTCATCTGGTTGCTACATCACCCTTCCTCACCTACTCCTCACTCTTCTCTGTATTATCTAAGAGAGTTTCCTGTCATCAAACCCCCTTCCCTACATCTTGCCCAGAAGCCCAGTTGGGCCACAGTCCTTCACTTCCAGATGTGCCATTTTGCTGTCTGGACCGTGGTGCTTAGCTTTATACATCTTGGTTTTGGGCTGATCCTGCCTGTCTACCCCGTCTCCCCAAATATAACCCCTCCCACTCCAGGCCCCGGGAACATTTGCATCCATCTTGAACAAGGCTTTGTAAGTGTATGGAGCTATATACAGTAAATAATAACAATACCAGTAATGATCTACTCCATCATTGTCTAGCATGAACAGTAATTGCACAAGCCTGATTAATGAGCACACTCTGAGGGTAAAGAGAGCTTATCTAAGCAATCATGCTTTGTACAAAAATGCACAATTGGTTCAAAGCTCCAGTGGTTTCCAAGGGACTCAGGAAACACCGCCTCTCTTGCTTCTAGCTTGCTTCAGCTGCACAGGAACTGGTGGCATGGTGGATGGCGTTTTGTGGCCCTGAACAAGGCTGATTTATTTAAATAGGTTCCAATGTGCCAGGCTGCTCTTTTGAGGCTTGCTTTGAAGGGCCGTTACAAATCTGCTGTTTTCTGCTGCCTTTTATTTTAAGTCCAATTAAGTGGAGAGCCACAAATAGCTCTGACCTTGAAAGTCTAAGTGAAGGTGAGATGTGAGAACAGGCTTAGGAAACATATGTTTTGGCACGTTAATGCTCTGCAAGCTACACACACTTAGGGAAAATAAATAGAACAGGACAAGAGAATGTCGTGCTTTCGGAGGAAGAATTTGAATGCCCTGGAAAATAGCACCACATGCTTCATTGGTGGATAATCATAAACTGCTAAAAATTAATACAAGTCTATCTCACTTCACTGTGGCTCTGGAAGACAAGCCCCAAATGAGTGGTATTGCCAGTGATGTTCAGTGCATAGTCACCTTGCGTCGGCATCTCTGCAGCATGCCACTACCGAGCAATGCTTCCTTTCTCTCAGCAGCCTCAGTCCATGTTTTTGGTTATTTATTTTTAGTAAAACAGTGCTTAGAGTACCATACCACCATTTCAGATCAGTTTTTTGCAAATATGGATCACAGGACAAACCTTCTGTAGTTGAATAGCTTGTTTTAAAAATATTATCAGCATGGAGCCTCTTATACGAATTCTTCAAGTCCTAGAATTCGGTTATAGAGATTTAAAGAGTTTTTATAACCATCTTAAAAAATAATATTTAGTATTTTATGTTCTATGAGCTACTTTTCTCTCTTTTTAACCTTAACCTAACCAGTCCAGGGGGAAAAAATTCTTGTCCGAGAATCTTACTGACTTGCTGGATGGTCATTGTTAAGTTTTAGTTTCTAGACACCTACTTAAAAATATTTTTATGTTTCTACTACCTCAGTAAATGCTCCAACATTTCAAGAGTTATATATGTGTTTATCTGTCCCCAATTTTCTACATCAAGAAATAGGAGCAGATGGCTTTTCCCTTGTCTCGTAGGATAGTGTGATAATTAATGAGATGACAGGAATGGATCACTATCTGAGCCCATGTTCAAATGAAACTGCAGACATAGAGAGACAGAGGCAAGTGATGAATGAGAATATTAGGAAGTAGGATTAGAGTGATTTCAAGCACATTTTTAGTGTAGGGTTCAAATAAATTGTCTTTATAGAAAGGATTCCTCTAATGTGAATATTTTGAAAAAATGTTCATGTAGTCATCTTGAGAGATTAATAAAGCACTTTCTGGCAATCTGTATTTGTGTATGATTGTAATCCCAAGAACTTCCATTTATCCAGAAGTCCCATATCCGGATGTCCAGAACAGAACCAAGATCCAAATCCAGGAGGACTTTTGAGCAGCCAAATATATGCCAGAAGATCAATGCTCTCAATTTCATGCTCTTAATCATACAACAACTTCTTGAGACTCTTTATAAGACTCTGTTTAATTTTATCATGTACAAAATTCAAATAAGTTAGGTTGCCTGGTTTCCCTGCCCATAAAGAAATTAGAAGCAGCAAATGTGGTCTGTATGGGACAGGGGATTTGTAGACTTCTGAGTCGGGACAGACTCCTCTGTGCACACTGATAGCCAGGCCTGCTACTGCCCTATTTGCTATCTTTAAGCAGATTTAAAAAGGCTCCCCGTTCTGAGCAGACCAATTAGAAAAAACACCCTGTCCCCTCAAGTGTAGGCATCTCTATATGTACAAGACGTGATGAGCAGAAGGCATCTTTGTGAAAAAAGAAAGGTACCATCTCCTCTGGGTGGGCAAATACAATGCCCACCAGGACTCAAGGCTTGGTGTGGAACACAGGCTCAGCTCACCCCACAACCATGCACCTCTGGGCAGTGCACCTTGCAGATCACATCAGTAAGATAGCCAATGGCAGCAAGAATTTTAAGAACTATAAGATCACACAAAAATATATCTGTGTGGGGTAAGTGTAGGTTCAAAACAGAGTACTTCACCTTCTTATGGCACCTGTGAGCATGAAAGTTATATAATAATTAATGTTGATAATATCGACAGAAATGTAGAGAGGTCTGAATCATGTTCCGTGTGCCTTGTGCTATTGGCAATGGAACTGTTGAGACAGGTTGTAGGATGGGAGCGGAGTGACCTATATGTTCACATAACTGGTGCTGTAATCCAGGTGGGTGATAATGGTGGCCTGGCCAGCGTGTAACAACAGAGGCAGTGAGGAGTGATCAAATTCTGGATTTTCTTGGAGGTAAAGCTAACAGCATTTGTTGATGGATTAGATCCAGGGTGTGATAAAAAGAGAGAAATCAAGGGTGATATCAAGATTTTTGGCCTGAATAGCTAGAAGAGTGGAATTGCCATAAATTGAAATGGGGAAGACTTCAGGAGGAATAGGTTTCAGGTGGAAGGTAGGAGTTCAATTTTGGATTTCAGTTTGAGATCCAAATGGTGAAGTTAAACATCTAAGTGGGGATGTTGAGTAGGCAGTTGGAGATGAGTCTGGAATTCAGATAAGAAATACAAGTTCAGAAATCATGAGACTCTTGATAGTGTGTAAAGCCATGGGACTGGATAAAATCACCTAGGAGTGAGTGAGGTAAGAGAAGAGAAGAGACGGAAGGCCTGAGTCCTGAGGTTTACAGCGTTGAGACAGGAGGAAAATGAGGAGGAGGCAGCAAAGGAGCCTGAGAAGTGGCAGCTCCTGAGGAAAGAAGGAAACCTGGAGACCGAGGAAGCCAGGTGAAGAAAGTATCTAACGAAGAGAGTGATTGGGTCAAGTGGTGACCAAGCAGGATGAGGACAGAGAACTGGACATCAGTTTAGCAGTGAAGAGGCCATTGGTGACTTGAGAAGACCAGTTTTGGTGGAGTGGGTGGGGTGGAAACCTGGGTAAAGTGGGTTCAGGAAATGGGAGAATGGGAATTAGAGATATGTGAAAAGGAGAACAAACAAATGGGGTGCAAGCTGTGAGAAAATGTAGGGTCAAGAGGGTTTTTTAAGTGGAAAAATCATAGCACATTTGTGTGGTAAAGGGAATGACACAGCAAAGTGGGAAGATTCAATGATTCGAGGAGGAGAGAATGACTGGGGCAGTGTCCTCGAGTCAGTGGGGAAGGGAGGGAGATCCTGACTCAAATGAAGGGTTGGCTTGGATGAGCACCACCTAGTAAGTGGTCAAGCCGGGTAGCTGCACGGCTGCAGGTAATGGGTGAATGTGTTGGAGGGACTCGTGGAAGTTCTCTTTTTGTTTCTATTTTCTCAGTAAAATAAGAAGCAACAGATTTCCAAAAGTTGATTGCAAAATGCTTTGATGAGTAATACAATCATCTATCAATCAGAGTGACGTTCAACAAAATAAAGTTGTGTGGCTCAGATTGAATTACAAAAATCTGTACTGCTTGGGAAGCCAAGAGCAGATTGATAAACATTAACTCATCTTATTTTAAAAGCCTACATTATTTTCTTGACAACAGGATAGAGCGGGGCACCTATCTGCAGTTCAGTGGGCCTAAGGAGTGGCCTTCTCACACCCTTGGGAGCCCAGTTATGTCAGTACATGGTCTATGGTAGAAACATAGAAGTCAGTGAAATATAAGCTTCATTAGGGCAGGAATTTATTTTGTTCACACATGAAGCTCCAATGCCTAGAACAGTGCCTGTCAAATAATAGGTGCTCAGTAAACAATGAATGAATGATTGATACCAAACCAAGGGCAACCAGAGTATTTTTCCCTTAAAAAGATAGTTACCAATTATGTTAACTGATCTGTTTCTACATTCTCAATTTTTCATCATTCAAGCGAGTGTGTCCATATGGCTATATTGCTGCCTTTTTCCTCCAAATACTTTATTCTTCAGAACTGACTGAAGAATATTACTTATAGCTCTGTTTTTATGGGATAATTTCAGAGGCTTTTAATCTATAAATTCACTTTGCAGTTGAAAAGCCAGCAGAATCTCTGTGCAGAATGAAAATTTCTCCCTGATCTTATCTGGTCCAGTCTCATTATTAAATGGTTATAGAGATCATAGAGTTTAATGGGTAAAATGCTCGGCACCATCTGTTGGTGAGTTGGACACCTACACTGACACATCAGACATGGTGTGGAATTTCAAAACAAGGTCCTCTGGTATTTAAGTTGTGCCAACTTGCTACCATATGGCAGGCATAGTCAGAATCAGAAGCTAAATAGAAGCGTTATGCCTTGTACTCCAGGTCTGGGTGCCTGTTTATAGTTGTCTGCTGTTTGATCTTCTTTGTAAACAGTAGGACCTCAAGGTAAGCTAATTGTTCTTTATTTCCCTTTGCTTGGCAGGATGAGTGTCTTCTCATAAATCAATAGGCCGCATACTGATTGCTGGGCAATCTTGACACAAAATAGCCGTGCAAGCACTTTTTACAGCCTATCCCAGAAGCCTCAGAGGAAAGGTGCATTGCAGTGTGGGGTAAGTTACTGAGTCAAGGAGAACAGAGGATTTTACCTGAGCAGAACAGGAGGATGTATTTTAGCTCCAACTTGTCTGGTTAGCAGGAATTATTGACAGAGACTAATTATTGACTAGTGATTAGTAGAGAGTAAAATAACTTTCTTGAGGTATTGGATTATAGTGCTCTTTAAGGATAATCATCTTCCTTATTAAAAACAAACCAAACCTGACAAGGGTCTCCCCTCTCCTTGGGTTGTCTCACGTGCACAACTGAACCCCACTGAATGACCTTTAAGGTGTACGCTACTCCCACAGGGCTTTCTGGTTCCAAGGGCTGATGGAAAGAAACCATGCTCTCTTGTTCCCTTTTAGCAAGGAGAATTTAGTTTCCAAATACTGTTATATTCTAACTCTTAGGTTGGTTTGTTCTTTAATTAAAGACTTAATGGAAACAAACAAGGGAAGGTCAGAATTCTATATGAAATAGTCCCAGTTGCAAAGTACAGTACAACTTTCTGTCCTGCCCTTGGTTATTTGTGGTTGTTCCTTCCCTCCGTCTTCCAGAGGAGGGCTCCGGTCGTATTCATGAGGACAAGCCAACGGTGATGGGAACTGAGGCTGATGGGCCCTTCCTGTGTCTGTCTTCTTCACCAGCTTAGTTCAGGCAGAATGCTGCATTTCATGTCTGTTGGCAGTTCATGGGTTGTTTTCTTTCATGCTCTGTAAACTAGTTCTTCCTGTTTGACATTGAAATTACCTTAACATAGGTTTAGTGGTGAAATCTCTTAAGTTTCCCTGTTGATAGGTCTAGGTCTTTGTCAAGATCTTTACTAGGCTGTATGTGATTTTAAAAGACTAGGAAATCCCATTGGCTCATTGAGGTATTTTGGCTGTTTCTTTATCCTGACCTTCGCCTTTTCCTCAAGCTATGTTTTAACTATCAAGGGGATATTTCTGTTTTGCATCTGTTTGCTAACAAAGAAAAAAAAATAACTTTATAGAATTTTAGGTGAGCATTATTTAAAGCAAGAAGCAGGAAGAGGAAGGAGAGGAGGAGGAAAGAAGAAACAAAAGAAATTGCTTTAGAATTTTTTCCATTCTTTGCAACTAAATTTATGAATCAGTGAAATTTCCTGAGTATTGATCATTTTTTTTAATGCAGCCATGTATTTTGCTGCCATGTTTAGTTTCATCCAAAACTCTCAAATATATCAAACATACAGTGTGCTAAATGCAGGACGGACCCCATACCCAGTTCCTAGGCTACGTAGATAAATGAGACACGGCCTTGCCTTCAAGGAATTTACAACCTGTCATCAATTGGCCAGTCAGTTGTTTCAACTGAGTGTTGGCAAATTGAATTAGATTGACTCCAGAATTTTGAGGTAAGCATTTCTGTTTTTAAGAGGCTGCAGTAGAAACCAGGGCATGGATTCCAAGCTCTAATTTTATACATTTGTGGTGCCATTGCCCTCTCTACCCTCAAAGTCTTCCCTAAACTTGAGCATTTGCTAGAAGGACTACAGAAATATGGTCTTTTTTCGAGTGAAGTGACCAGACCTATGTCAAGACCTCTTCCAAAGAGGCTCGTTTGAAATGGAACCAGATAAAATCTGGTTTTCTAGTTCCAGAGTGATCTGGAACTCTAGTATAATCTTTAGTGCCTCCCAAAGATGAGTTCGTTGTCGTGTCAGAACGCGATTGCCCAAGCAGAGAACGCACCTGAGCCGTGCTGTGACCAGACTTCTGACCTAGGAAACTCTGAGATAACAAACAGATGTTATTTTAAGCCTCAAAGTTTGTGGTAATTTGTTAGACAACAATAGAAAACTAATACACCCATGCTAGCAACATCATATAAAAAGCTATCCAAAATATTAGGATATCAATAGCTGAGCTTTGAGTATTTTCAAAGAATCACCATAGAATATTTAAGTCCATGATTCTCCTCCTCTTGGAGTCCCTTTGGACTTGTTTTCTTTTTCTCTTTGTTTCTATAGTTAAAAAAAACACTCCTCTGCAGAAGGACACATCCATTTGTTTATGGATTTTTGCATCAAATATTTATTACATATCAACTATGTATGTGCCTGGCATTCATTTGGGCATTTGGAGGTAAAATCAGACTAAGGCATGGTCATTGCACACCAGGAGCTCACAGACTTGAAAGCAGACCATTGCATACAGTTGCTCAGGTTGCATTCGGGATGCTCAAGTTTGAAGGTTATTCCTGGTTGCACAGGGCACGGAAAGCAGGTAGCATTTACCTTGGTGAATTTGCCATGTTCAGGAGCCTGGCTCTCAGCCGAGTGGCAATCATAAACCTGATTGTCATGGCCCATTGCAAAGGGATTGCCTCTCAGAGGTGGACTTGTGTTGCCCAAGCTCATTATGACTGCTCTCTATTAATACAAATCCAATTAGAGTCCACTAAAATACAATGAGAGCCACATCTCTGAAACCAAATGAAAAGCTCAAATCAGCAAATCAGTGCCTTATTATCCCCCAGTAGGCAAGTACATGGAAAACAAAATTATAATAATCAGGGTGACAATCTATTAATTTACAATGAGGAATTAAACTGTCAAGTTGACTGGTCTGACCAGCACATTGGCTCTGTATAGATAACGAAAGGGGAAGCGGGATTATAGCATCATGATGGACTTAAGAAGTGTTCCTTTACTAAAATGCTTGACAGATTCTCACCACAGCAGAGATGACCTTACACTTGCTCAGCCAAGATTTCCTCTACCCTTGAGAGCCCTTGGACAGGCCTGGCCAACTCTATCTCATTGCAATGCTTCCTGCTCTTTGCTATACTTCCACACCTGACCACCTGTTCATGCTGTATCTCCATAACAGAGTACAATACAGACAATCCTGTTTCCACTTAACCAATTACAATCACCTTTCAGTTCTCCTTCTCTAAGGTTACTCCTGAGTCACCTTGATTGGAATTTGGGATGTTCCTATACTTTCCGCCCATGTTACAGACAGTCCTCTGGGTTTGTGTTCACAGAGAGCTAATCAATGCAATATGATAAGTGCCGTGATAGAGGTGTACAGAGGGTCCTGTGGGAACTTGGGGCAAAAAGAAACTAACATTTATTGAATTCCTACTAGGGACCAACTCCAGTGGCAAGCATTCTACATGTATTACTTGCGTAATCCGTCATAACCCCATCATAGAGGAACTGGAGATTAAGGAACTTGCTCATAGTTACAAAACGAGTAAGAGGCAGGACCAGGGTTTAAGCCCAGGCCACCTGAGCCCAAGGCTTACGTTCTTAACTGCTGGGCTCTGCTCCTTCCTTTAGTCTTTTTTTTTTTTTTTTTTTTGGTGAGGAAGATCAGCCCTGAGCTAACATCCATGCCAATCCTCCTCTTTTCGCTGAGGAAGACCAGCCCTAAGCTAACATCTGAGCTAACATCTACTGCCAATCCTCCTCCTTTTTTTTTCCCTTTTTCTCCCCAAAGCCCCGGTAGATAGTTGTATGTCACAGTTGCACATCCTTCTAGTTGCTGTATGTGGGACGCGGCCTCAGCATGGCGTGAGAAGCAATGCGTTCGTGCGTGCCCGGGATCCGAACCCGGGCCGCCAGTAATGGAGCTCACACACTTAACTGCTAACCCACGGGGCCGGCCCCCTTCCTTTAGTCTTTAAGTCCTCACCTCCACTCTGAAGGATGGAGAGGTCCATCAGTCTGGGCTCAGTAGCAGAAAACAGAAACCACTCTATTAGTTTAAAGAGAGAGAGAGTTTTCGTGTAGGAACTGGGTGCTTACAAAATCATTGGGAGGGCTGGCGGAGCAGGCTGGGTCTCCAGGAATGACTCCCAGAACCACGCGGTAAGACTGGCCTGCCCGAGGAGCTGCTGCTTCTGCCTCGATCGGGAAGGTGAGGAGGGATCAGGAAACTGCCGCTGGACCTGTTGCTCCTGGAACGGCCCCCAGTGCCCTGCCTCTCAGCACTATGACCCTAGTCACCAAACACCACTGATTAATTAAAAAATCCTCCTCCTGATTGCCAGGAGAAAGACCAGAAGCATAGCCTCCACCCTGACTTTCACCTTCTAAATCTAGGTTGAGAGTCTCTGATTGGCTAAACCTGATTGACACCCCACACCGTAGCGGCAAGGGAGGATGGAAAATGTCATTGTTAGATTTTTCCAACCTCTGCAGTTCCGGAAGTCATGTTAGAAGGAAGGTGGAACAGATGCTGAGCACCAGTCCCCGTGTCACTGAGGAGGAGTCCCAGGCTCAGAGGTTGATGTGCCTGAGGTCACACGATGAGAGACAGGCTGGCCAGGCTCTCACTGAACTTGTCGCACCCTAAGCTCTGTGTTCGTGGTCCTCTCCATTCCCTAACTCAGCCTAGTTGGGGAAGGAGTGTTTACAGGGTCAGCTTCATGGTGAAACTGGATCTTGGATGAGGAGTGGACTCTGGTCCTGGGAAGGCATCAGTGGGGCAGGGCCTGTGGGGACAGGTGGATCTTGTCTCGGACTCTGCCGCTGAGAGTATGACCCCTTTTTCAGAGGCTCTGAGGAACCAATGCAGCGGCTTACCTTGGTAAAAGCTAAGTAGTGAGCTTTCTCACCTCCATAATGTAGTTTAAATTGTTAATGTCGTGGAAAATGTTGGGGACTCTAGTTTTCCCTTATTTAGTTTTTTAAAGTGTATCTTTCTTGCATGCATGTCCAAATATATGGATTAATTATTTACATACCTTTGCTACTAGAAACACTGCTTGGTTCTCTCACAGAAGCTTGCTGGTTGATGGAGGCGGCAGATGCTGGCAGACACTGGTTGTTGGAGTCAGAGGGGACTCGTGGGGAGCATTTCCTGCCCCTTAGGTGACAGAGAGAAATCTGGAGAGACTGATCACTCTCCCCACTTAATCCACATTCAGATACCAAAGGATGCCCCTCCAGTCTCAGCTGGGATTTCTCACTAGTACATTCCCTTGGTGGGACAGTAGTTTTGAAAGAGTACGTTATTCTAAAAAGGCAATTGAGTAAGCAAATACTGTGCTTGATGAGAAAATACTAAGGCAAGGAAGTACTAAAAGATGTTTGAAACTTGGAGGTTCAGATAACCACTGTTCACAGTAATATAATTTAATTCATTACTTAAAAAATAGAGATGAGCACATTATAGGAAGATGGTGGTTTAAAAATAACGATTGGTTTTGTGCCAGTCTGACTGATAAGCAGCCAATTGTACAGGAAATGGGCAAACTATTTGGGGATGTTAAGTTTAGGGTCATTAATTTTTTTCCATGTTTTTAACTCTGCTCATCAGCACTTAGAACTCTCCAGAATAAGGGCTATCTCTATTCTTAAAAGCTTTATTGATTGTCAACCCATATAAAATGCAGGGTTTCAACATTGCTGGGACTTGGGAATCTGAGAAATCAGGTGAGCTGCCCTTGGGGGGCCCCAGTTGAGCTGAGAGACATGGTGAGGTGACAGATGATTCAGCTGTGGGTTCCTGTCCTTTCTGTCTGCTGAGTCAGGGGAGCGGCTGGTGGTCTGAGGACATCGAAAGGGGCCTTTTGTGTCTTTATACGAGGCTCTTCTCCATCTAGCCAGATTGCACAAAGAAAAGGAGAGGGTGTGATAGAAAGTGAGACTAGGTCTAAGTCCCACCCTGGCACCTGAGGGATCAGGGGCCTCCTTTGAAAGCTGTAACTTTGGGATTCTGGCATTTCCATTTTTCTTGCATCTGACATTTGTCCTCGTTTTGTTGGCTAACACATGTAGACAGTTGTGAGCATAGTGTAGCAGTTAGGAGCCAGACTGCCTTGGTTCAGAATCTGGCATGGCCACTTATTATCTGTACCACCTTTGGGAAGTCACTCAATTTCTCTGTCCCTCAGTTTCCTCATCTGTAAAACGGGCATGATAATAGTACCTACTTCCTAGGGTTGTTGTGAGGATTAAGTGAATAGATTACTTACACACAAACACACACACATTCATACCCTCTGTAAGTGTTAGCTATTATTGTTGATGTGGTTTCTTCATTTCTTCCTCTCCACAACCATATGAGGTAGGTCTCAATAGAGACCTAATAAAGACTGGTAAACATACGAGGAAACTGAAGCTCGGTGAGTTTAAGGAGTTTGCCCAAAGGGACAGAGCTTATGAGAGGCTGAGCCAGGGTCCAGCTGCCCAGGATCGCGTGACTGCACAGCCTGTGCTGAGACGCATCTTCATTTGCCGAGATGATCGCTTTGACAGATTTAACCCTTGAAGAGACAAGCATGCATTTATTCAGCCATTGGGAATCCTGGTCTTTTCTCAGTGGGATCCAGCTATAAGCCCTCAGTTTCTGGGTGAGAACTGAGCTCTCCTTCACTTTATTAACCCCATCTTTGTCCCACGTTTGATTCCTGCTAATATTTCTGCAGTAACTCACCTTTCCTAGTTCTTTTATATCAGCCAAGAAAAATCTCCTGCCTTCTTATCTCCATCCTGGATCAAGCCCTTATTCTTTCTGCACCTAGCTTCTCTAGTTTCTGTTCTTTCTTATTTCTTCCCTGGCAAGCAGCTAGCACTGATATCACATAACCAAATACCTGTCAGGCACTCATCAAATGAACATTTCTAAGGTCGAATTCTGCCTTTTGACAACTTTTTGACTACATAGAAAGTGGTTACTGTTCTGCACATTCTAATTTTGGCAAGAGAATGATTTCTTTGCAGAGAAGCAGCTGGTGCACAGAAAGGAGGAACAGGACCGGTTCTGTCTCTGGAGAAGGTTAGGTGGAATCAGAGTGCATGTGCTCAGAAACATCCAGCAGAACCTTCCTCTGGTGCCTGTAAAGTGCACTCCCAGGTTGGAAAGGAGCTGCCTCCACCACGCCTCCACTCCTTGTCGTGAGCCGTGCATGTGCTAAGAAAAGAACCGTGGTCCTGTCTGCGATGCTCGGGAAGGAGACAGAGCAGCATGGAAGGTGGACCTGGACTCTGCTCATCTACAGGAGCCTGTTGCTTGATGGGAGACTTGGGGGTGTGGCTGCAGAGCTATGGAACTCTCAGCTGCCAGTGTCTGGGAACTTTTTTCCCCCCAAAGTTCTCTGGCTTCTCTCCTCTCTCCCCAACACTGGTTGAAGTTTTTTAGGATGAAGCAAGTAGATCAGTGGTTCTCAAAGCTGCCTGCACATTAGCGTCACCTGGGAAGGTTTAGTAAGGTCCTTCAGGTCCCAGCCCACCAAAGATGCTGATTCAGTGGTTCCAAGTGGGCCTGAGCATTAGTATGTTTAGAAAGTTTCTCAGGTGCTTCTACTTTGCAGCTGAGTTGAAACCAGCAGTTTACTAGCTGTGGTGCTTTGGCCAGCCCTTCAATCTTTGTTTCAGTTTCTTCTTCTATCAAAGGGAGTTAATAATAGTCCTGGTCTCATAGGGTTGTTATCAGGATGAAAAAGTTACAATAGATAAAGGGCCTAAAAAATTGCCCAGCACATAAGCATTCGGCCAATGTTAGCCATAATAGTTATTACTGCTATAATTATTATAGTCAATGCTTGTGCAAAGTCTTGGGAATTCAAAGGTGAGGAAAGAGTGCCTGCCCCCAAGCTCATAATCTTCTGGGGAAGACACACATGCCGCTACTGCACTCAGTGCAAAGTGGTGAGCCTCACGGTGAAGGCAGGTACCACGTGCTATGGGGGCACAGACTAGGGAACAGCTCAGTCCGCAGTGGAAAAGGAAGCGGCTTATAAGAACACCCGCCACTTGAGCAGGGGCTAGAAGGAGAAATTTGCCAGACAAAAGCAGGGTAGGCGGAGGACATTCCAGGTGAAGGAACAGTCTGTGCAAAGTCATCTTGACGCCAAAGAGCATCAGATGGCAGACAACTGGCTGGGAGTTTGGCACCATCTGTTGTTGGGGGAAAGTGATGGTTGAGAGGGTGGAAACAAAGACCAATGCCAAACCTTGAAGGACCTGGGTGGCTGCCCGGAGGCAATTTGGATTTTATCCTCTCGGTGTGAAAAGCCGCTTAGGTTTTTAAGAAATGGAGAAACATCCTCAAAATTGCATTTTAGAAAGATGTCTCATATAGCAATGAGAAGGGGAGATAAAAGAGGAAATGGCTGGGGGGAAGCGGATCAGTTAAGACCCCCTTGCTGATGTTGGGGTGAGAGACGACGACAGCGTAAACTAAGGGAGCGGCAGAGGGCGGGACTTGAGAGGTGTCTCTGAGGCAGCCTCACAGGGAGTTGGCTTTTGCCTGACTGAGGTGTAAGGAAGCAGTGGTCTGGGGATGACGGGGAGGCTGCCAGCCTGGCGCTGTTGGAGTCTTGGTGTGCTGTCTGTAGTTGAGGCAGGACTTACAGGAAGAGAAGTGGGATTGGAGAGGAAGAGAGTGAGTTAAGTGTTGAGCATGTTACATGTGACAGTAACCTGGGATATCCAGGTGGAAGATGGTTAGGTAGAGGTGTTCATTAGGCAGCTGGGGAGAAAGAGAGGGATTGTTGTGCCCCAGGCCTCCCGTCTTCCCAGTAAATCTTCCTGTATTCTGGACCTCAGTGAAAACATTATCCTCCAGCCAGCTTCAACAGCTAGAAATCAGAGTTGTCTTCAAAGACTCCCTCTCCTTGAACCGTCTTCCCAACACCAGTCTACACGGGAAGCATCCAACAACAGATCCTCCTTGTCCGGGAGGCACTGGTAACTGCAATTCCTCTTGGCTTGAGTTCCTAGAGGGTCTAGCAGCCGCGTGCCTTGTTGCTCTCCAACTTGATATTTCCACTGGGCTTGATCACAAAGGGTGATCCCAGATGGAAGAATTTGGTTCACGGTCCCTGTAGCAGAATGCACTGCAGTGCAACGTTGACTTTACACTGTGACAGAAAAATGTTACTACATTCCAAGTGTGGGCATGTGAACCAGCTGCTGCTGCATGACCCTGAACCCCATAGAGCCTCCTCTAATTAGGATTGCTAGATAAAATTTTGGTCAACCGGTTAAGTTTGAATTTTAGGTAAAGAAGGAATCATTTCTTAACATAAGTATGTCCCAAATGTTGCTTGGGACAAACTTACAGTAAACATGATTCCTTGTTTATCTGCAGTACACATTTAACTGGGTGTCTTTGAGTTTTGTTTGCTAAGTCTGGCTACCTTAAACCCAGTCCACTTCGGACATTTCTTGTAATGGGTATAATCTCTTCTAATAAGAATTAAATGGTCCCTTTTGCCTTTAGCAGAAAGAGACCAGCTAAACTTCATTCTTGAGTGATGTGGCTCTGGTTCTCCTTATCCCACACGCAATGAACTCAGCTTTGCTATTTTTTTGTTTTTTTAATCTCTAGTAGTCTTTGTTTTATCCTTTGAACACACACACACCTTCAAAAAAAAAAATAGACACCCAACCAAATATAAAAATACAGCCAAAACAAGATTCTGGTTGGTTTAATAGAATTCAGACAGGGAGTCCACTCAAAAGAAATGAAAGATGTGCTGTTTCTCTATCTCCTTTAGACAGAATTAGGGAATACCTGTGTTTTGCTGAGGACTCTGGATTGTGTACCTTTTTGTTACTTATTTTAACCTTTCTCACCTAAGTAACCTAAGCTGAGGGCAAGGAAGAGAGGTGACTTGGGTCACTACCTGGAATGCACACATCAGTCCTGCTGATTCATGAGACTCTTAGGGGCTTATTGATGGCATCTGCAAATAACTGTGGAAGCTGCTTGTGTTGATCAGATGTGTCTCATCCTGCACCGCAAGGAGGGAGGGAGATTACACAGTCTGGTGCAGCAACCTGTTCCAGATAGGAGGATGTTCTTGTTGTTTCTAATTTAACACAAACCCACTTCCTCTTGTGCTCTCTCCATTTGAAATGAAGAAGGATTATCATCCTCCCTCGTGGATGAACTGTGTCTTGTGGGTCTTTCTTCCTTCTTCACGTAGGGATGCTTTACCCACTCTGGTTAGACCAATGCTCTCAGGAAGCTGGTAAGATGTTTTCAGCTGTGTTGTTGAAAAGAAAAAGGAAAAAAAAGGAACAACAGAAAACAATTGGGCCTAGTCTCCCTAGATAAAGGGGCTGGCCAATATTGCTGGGAAATTGTCGGGTTAAATGACAGAGATCGTAATTTTGACACTAACCAGCCACATCTGGCATCCGTCCTGCAAAATCCTTACTGCTCAGCTGTGACCGCACAGAAGTTTAATTAAACATGCTCACAAAGGTGCCTCAACAATTTTTTCTACCCTTTACCCCACTACATCAGTGGAAGGCCAGTCTTCAAAGTTCCTGTGTCATTCCTTTGTGTAATTTCAGAGGGAAGAGAATAATGTTTTGTTATTTTGATGAGCATAAAGAAACCAGTGTCCCAGGGTAAAGAGGGAAATCTGCCTGCTTGTTTGTGAGTACTGGGGGGAGCCAGGGGACCGACATCTCCGATCTGCTCTCCTGCACAGCAGATTTATATCTGCCCTAGCTGTGTGGAGTGTGAGCTGCTGTAAAATGCTAATGGCTTTGGGTATTTGTTTTTGGTAAATAATTCAATAAATACCTTGGGAAGCACACATGATGTTCACCGTTGCTTATCTCTTTTGTGAACGTGTAGCTTTTGCAAAACAAGAAAAGAGAGAAATATTTATAGGCTAAGAGGTCGAGGAGCAGCCGAGCACAGGCTCAGGAGCAAGGTTGCTTGTATTTAGCATCCTGCTGTGGCACCACTGGCTAGCTTTGCAATCCCCGGCAATTTATTAACCTCTTTGTGCCTCAGTTTCCTCAGCTGTGAAATGCGTAGAGTTATGTGGGCGAAATGGATTAATACAGAACAGCTGCAGTCAATCCCTGACACGTAGTTACATAGTTAGCCTTCGTGCGTGTGGTGTGTGCATGTGTGTGTCTGTGCCATCCTAAATGTGTTCAAGTGGTCTATGATGCTACACTCATTCGATCTGTCCTTGGGTCACGTGAAGCAGGTAGAAATACTTGAGTTTATGGGAGACATTCATAGTAAAAGTTAATTTCCAGAGAAGGCAATAAGAATTTGCCTTGGCTGATCTCGTGAAAGGCTGTGTGATATGTCAGATAATAATAAAATTTTTGTGATTAACTTCTATCAAATGCCTATTACATGCGGGACACTGTGCTAAGCACTTCACTAGAATCATTCAGTCCTCTGGTACCTAGGGTTATTATCCCTGTTTGACAGATGAGGGAATAGACAAAGAGGTTAAGTATGTGTATCAACTTGCAGAATATAACATAGGACAAAAAAAGCAAGTTGCATATGTATATTATGAAACCATTTGTAGAAATGTTTTAAATATATATATATATATGCATATAATGGGAGAGAGAAAAAGTAAAGGTACAAAAAGTGCATGGGAATGATAAATAGCAAATGGGGGTGAAGAAAGGGAGAGAGGGGAATGGGATGGCGAGGGAGTACAGAGGGGGTACTTTATCTGTAATGTTTTATTTCTTTCAAATGAGTGTCAATATGGCAAAGTGTTCAAGTCTGAATGTCAAGTGTTAGAGTCACAGGGGATTAGTCTCTGTACCTTTTTGAATGTTTAAAATATTTCATAATTTTAGAAAGAGGTTATAGCCTAGTGATCTGGAGAATGCTGATCTGGAATCTGGAGAGGGCCAGCCCAGTACTGGCACACACCAGACCCTCAACAAATGGGACGGTTCTTGTTACTAGGCTTTTTTTCCCTATAAACACTGCTATGAAATAACACTGTTGATTTCATCGTTGAAATCTCATTCTGAAGTGAAGATCCAGCAGGTTAGGACCTCTTACAGGAAACCGCAAAAGGAACTCAGAACACCTTTGCAAGTGTTCTTGCTAGCGGTCAAAAAATAAACAAGTGTGACTAAAAGTAAACATCCAAAAGTGCACTAAATAAATGTTCTTTGTCAGAAATAGCACTTAGCTTGGCCTCCCCGTTTTTTGGCCTTCGATTTTTAAATATGTAAGTTAAAGAAGTGAGGAAGGGAATACTGGATTTTAGAGTAATGCCAGAATCAGGGAAAAATAATTCTCTGGGTCAATAAACAATTAAAAGCTTCCCATTGCATGCCCTTGAGTATATTTTATAATTTTGGGCTTATTGCAGAAGCAGTATCAATTTTATTGACACAGTAGACTGTTATGGTAATGGAGTTTTCTTCTATTATTGAATTCTATTACAGTTAGCCACAGTGAGCCCGCACACACTGTCTGCAGTTGGAGTTGCCTCCGGGCACCCCTAATAGCAAAGAGAGATTGAATATTTTCATATCAGGATTAGCACTTTACCCTGTCTGTCATGGCTACTAGAAAAATCAGCAATGCTGATTTCATTTCATTTAGGTTTTGCATCTACTTTCGGAGTTACTTATAACTTTGATGAACAAAAAATAAATAAAATAATTAAATTTTTCATTTATGGTCCCAATGGAAGGTTGGCATAGGCTCTGAAAACAAGGAGCTGCTTCTCTCCTGACAGAATTGTGCAGTGGAAAAGAGGGTTGCACCTGTACATATATGCACTCATGCATTTAAAAATGAACAAAAAAGATGAAGAAAATGCACAATAATGGATGGTGAAATTCTGGGTGATTTTACACTTTCTTCTGTAGTCTTCTCTGTGCTTTCCAGCTTTTCTGCAGCTAATTTAGTTGACTCTTACAAGTAGGGAAAAAAATGCTATTTCTAAAACACAGAAAAAAAGAAAAGGCTATGATTTATCTGGTCAGGAAACCAGATTAATATTCTTAACTCTGCCATTGTATTAAATACAATTTTAAGAAAGTCACTTAACCTCTTGTTAGTTTTCACATTTATAAGATAGCCAGATGGGGATAAGAAGCTGGTTTGGCTTGCTTTGGTTTGCCTAACATGTCAGATTCTTATATGCAGAAATTAGATGGTAAAATGTGAAAATCCTTTAATAAAAAAAGTGCTACATCAATGCAGAGACTTTTCCCTGGCATATAGAAGAGAGGTTGAAGTTGTAAGGGCAAGACAGAGACATACAGATTAATTCCCCTCAGGCAGATTTCTTTCTCCTCTGTGGACTCACAGGCAGGTATATTTTAGGGCAGAGGTTCTCAAACTTGCAGGCATCAGAATCACCTGGAGGGCTTGTGACCACATAGATTTCTGGATGCATCCCCAGAGTTTCTGATTTAGTAGGTCTTGGAAGGGGCCTGAAATTCTACGTTTCTAGAAGGTTCTCAAGTGATGTTGATATTGCTACCCCTGGAATCACTGTACCACTGTTTTAAGGATGTACAAAAGTATATACATGCACACAGGTATTCCAAAGTATTTGGTGACTGGAAGCTTCCTGGTGACCTTCAGGAGTACATTTTCAGTAGAGTGAAAAACATATTGAAGTTGGCTGAGCAGAGTTATGGGTGTCGAAAAGAAATCAACAGTTACAGACTAGATGTTTGGGAAGTTGGGGTGTGAAATAACATTTGAATGGGAAGCAGAGTCGAATGAGCGTTTAAACAAGAGAGGAAATAGTTGGGGCCCATGAGGTACGTATTTGGTTGATCCACTCACAGTGTTGTTCAATGTTTTAAATTAGTGGCCACCATTTAAAAGTTATCAGATTTCCTGTGGAAATCCAGATTCCTGTCTGCTTTTGGAAAATTAGATCTGGCAACTTGGGGTCTGCATTCCCACGTGACAGCAGTCAGCTGAGCCAAGTGATAGCTGCTCCCTTTACCTGAGGAATATGCTTTTAGGTTAATTAGCCTCCATCTAGTCCTTCCCTCTTTTAGATGACCTATCAGGTCTCCATGAGCAGATGAGTTTGCAGTTGCAAAATGCAACAAGATAAACATGCACACTTCTAGTCTGAGGACAGAGAAGAACAGGGGATGCTGGAGAGTTGTGATCATGACATGAACAAGGTCTGGTAAGAGGAAAGAGGAGATGGAATCAAGGGTATGAGTGGGAAGGTTGGTTTTGGTTTTGGACATCTATCTACCATATGGTAAGGAATAAAAGGTGGAGGCAAAGAAAGTGGTATTTTGAATTGAAAATGATGATCTTGATCTTCTCAGTAACATGGACAAGACTATCTTCTGAATCTGTGGGAGGAGGGCTTTGTCTTTGGGAAAAGAAGAGAAGGTTTGGTTGGACTGCTACAGAATGTGCTAAGCAATTGACAGAAGTAGGAAAACATCGCAGAGCAGCTCTCGGAGCCCATTTGAAATGAAATAGACTGTGGCTTTTCCCCTGCAGCAACACAGTGCTATATGGGTGGTGGAGGCAGTGATCCAGGACTGTGGATCTAGGAATGAAAGGGGTGAAGGCATTTTTTCGTTTTAAACCATTGAATAAGCAAACACAATTCTACAGTTTAGATGTGGGTTAATAAAGTTAGGAAGTATCCTCTTCACCTGCAATGCCACCAAAACGAGGTATCAGTCTTTTCATGCTGTTGTCCCACGTGCCCTGTAGAGCATTTCTAGAGCACCAAGAGCTGTATCTAAATTTCCAAGCTTTTTGAATTAGGAGAGGCAGTAGTGTGCCTCAGGATAACAGAACCCTAGAATCTGAGCACAGTTTTATTGTAGATATTTTAAAGGGGGGCAGCAGTTAAGTAATTTACCTAGCAAATAATTTAGAACATTTTTCTATTATGCAAACAAGAACAGATTATGGAATGCAAAATTCCTCTATCTTCCTTGGATATAGCATAAATTTCAAAGAAATTGTGCTTCACAGCAACCGCTCTGGGCTACACATCTTCGCCCACCCCCCACCCACACTCACCCTGTCCTCTGCTCTGGCACAATGGTGGTCTGAAAAACGCCACTGAAGGAAAACACTTCATTCTTCCAAGTTGAAATTACAGTAAATGATCGTTTAAAAAATGTAGAAAATCAGTGTCACCTGTATTTCAAATAGTTTCCCTAAAAAGCAGCTGATTAAAATTCTGTATAATTTATAAGGTGAATTACAAATCAGTGTATGATTAACTTCCCATGAACAGATGTGATAAACTGATTGACCCTGTGACATAATCTCCGCAGTAAGTATCCAACTCGGCTCTGACTGCTTTCTTACCCAATATCAATTTGACTTTTTAGTTTTTACATGCTATTGTTTTATAAGAGAGATATTAAGCACAGAATTCCTCTATTTTTCAAAAGAAGAGATTTTTCTCAGACTTATGAAAAAAAATCAGAGACATTTAAATTTTTTTTAAGTCTTTCATTGAAAAACAAGAGAGTTCTCTGGTTTTAATTGGAAATTCCCATGTCCCATTGGGATTTCCATCTGTTGATAAATGGTCTCAGTTGTTTCCCTCCAAATGCAGCAGATGGTTCCATGAAGCTGTCAGTCCATTCTAAAGATAGTGCTGCTTTCTCACCCTTGGGGCTACATTTGTGGGCCATGGAGACCAAGTGACTCAGTGTCCTGTGAGGAGACATTCCTGAGGACAGGCTTGTGTGTTGAGGGGGATGGGGGAGAGTTCACTGATTCCTTTCACAGGTCACTTCTTAGTTGGCCTTGTTCTTGAAAGGGGACATGTTCTAATGCTAGCTAGAGCGCCTTTATGAAAGGAGGATCAGGCTACAAATTGGAAGACCAGGGTCCTAGTCCCTCTTTGGTCACTTGTTCCACATTTGAACTAAGGAAAGCTTGTATCCTCCCTGTACTTTAAAAAGTTTAGAGATTGGGTATGGGGGAGGGAGCACAGAGAGGCTCTATTCCATACCGGCTCTATTCCATAAGGCTGATGTGAATGAATTCCATGGGGTCAGGCTAGTGAAAATGCTCTTTGGGGAGGGAGCTTGCTGTATACAAATATGACATATAATTAAATAGAATACCAAAGATGGCTGTGTTTAGGGTATGTCTCAGAACTTTATTCAGAGAAGGTTTCTTTACCACAAAAACATTGATTGGATACAACTACCCTGTGGTCTAATGAAAATAGAAAAATAGAAGTTTCCCCTCCCCTAAAGTTCCTAATTTAGGGGACTATTGATCTGTTGATTTAAGAAGGCTCTAAGATAATTTCTATACTGTTGAGAGCTTTATTTCCTGGTTTCACACTTTCTGAAAGGATGGGCACCTAAGACAGACTGCTAATATGAAAGAGATGAGCTGCCACTACTTGTCTTTCATTCGTAGCTAGTCTAGTCCAGCTGATCTCATTAGTGTTTACTGGATTTTTTTCCTAGGGATAATACCTGTCCGTCTTTTCGTAGCACATTTTGACTAAATTCTCATTAAGTTGCTCTCTGTTTTTGACAATATGCAACTTTCCTCTAATCTGCTTTTAAATTAAGCATCTACCTTATAGCTTCCATATGCTTATGACATCAACATTTTGATGGCAATTGCTTCTGAGGTGGAATTTGGCTTTTTCACCTCTGAATTGTGATATTGCCCTATCAGTTTCATTCACAATGGGAAGCTTTAAGAGAAATAACGTAAATGTGAAAGATGTGTGGCTTATAGCTCACATATACTTTGTCAAAAATTATCCCAGTACACACTGTGCTAATCACAATATTGTTAAGGCAAAACTCAATAATTTTTGTTTCCAGTAGTTATTTTTTAAAAATAAGAATTGAGATAGCTGAATATTTAAATAGTTGAAATTGTTGTTCTGCTTACCTGGGATGGTAATGGGAAGGACAAGAGGCCATTGATTTTTTACACAAATGTATGCTCAATAAGAGAAAATAAAATAATCAATACTTTTATGTCAAACACAGAGACAGCAAGGACAGAGTATAACTCTTGAAGGTTGTATCAATCAGGATCCAGTCAGAAGGCAGAAATCTCACCTATTTGAACGGAGCAAGCTGGACATAAAGAATGGTTAACTAGGTAGGAAGTTGTTAATTACCTGAAGTGTAAGCGAACTTTAAGGTACCAGGAGGTAGAATTTCAGGAAGCAGCTGCCATTCCTAGGACTGGGGAAATAGAGAAAAGGCTAGAATTATTAAAACTTAAAAACTCGGAGCAAGGGGCTGCTCGGCTGACACGCCTGTCTTTGAGCAGAGGGCCATGAGCCTTGGTTCTTTAAGAAAATGCATGCTGGATTCAGCTGCTGAGAAGGGAAGGGACTGCCACCCCTGGGGTGAAACTCAAAGGATCACGAAACAGACAGGAAGTGCACAGGAAGTAAAAAGGAAGGAGCAAGTCCCTTCTTCCTTCTTCCTCCTACAGGCTTCTGGTCTCTCTCTAGTACCCCTTTTTGGCAGAATCAGAGGGCCAGCTGGCAGATCAGAAGCAGAGTTTGCAGAGCCCCATCCCCTGCTTCAGAAAGCTAGAGTATGGAAGGGCGGGTTTGAGCTAGGAGGTAACAGCTTAATCACTGGCGCAAAAATTTTCAGCCAGGAGGCTTAGCTGATGGCAGTAGCAGAAACCCAACCTGTGAGCTCTTAGGAAGAATGAGGCAGCACTCTAGGTGCCAGGAAAGGCATACAAAATGTCGCATTGTCTTAATTATTGTCCTCAAATGACATTCAGCTTTGACAGTGTTTACTTACCTTCAAATAAAGCCAATAAAACTGTGATTCAGTCAGAAAGGGCAGTAAATCATCACAAGGCTGTCATAGGTCTCTGTGAATAGTTCTTTTTTTTTTTTTTTGGCCCTTTTTATAATGGAAAATTTCAAATGTACCAGAAGTACAAAGAATAGTACGCTGAACCCCCATGTGCCCATCGCCCAACTATAACCACCATAAGCGTTTGGCTACTCGTGTTTTATTTATTCTCCCACACTCCCATTCTATTCCCCCAGCTTCCCTTGAACAGTATAGTTTCGTTCCTAAACAATTCAGTATGTTTAATTACAGCTCGATGAATTTCTACAAATCGAACATACTCAGGTGAACCCCACCTAGATCAGGAAAAGAGTATTACAAACACCCAGAGCCCCTTTATAGTTCTCTCCCAGGCCCTCTCCCCACTCTCTCCCAATAGAGTGACCACTATCACCTGTTTTGAACTTTGTATGTATGGATTCATAGAGTATGTGCTTTTCTGACTTCGGCTTCTTTTGCTCAACATTGTTGGTGAGATTTACCCATGCTGTTGCATATAGCCATCGTTTATTTATTTTCATTAGTGTATAGTAATTCGTTGTATGAATATACCACAATTTATTCATTCATTCTACCATTGATATACAATTGAGTTGTTTCCAGCTTTTGGCTATCACAAATAATGCTGCTATGAACATTCTTTTACATATTCTTTGGTACACACTTGTATACGTTTCTGTTGTCTATATATCAAGAAAAGAAATGTTGGGTCTTAGAATATGCAAATGTTCAACATTAATAAATACTGCCTTAGTTTTTCAAAGTGGTTACACCAATCATTTGTCACTAGTTCCAGTTGCTTCACGTCCTCATCAATATTTGGTGTTGTCTGTAGTTTTCATTTTAACCATTCTGATAGGAGTATCATGATATCTCATCATTTTAAATTATGTTTCCTTGATGAGCTCATTTTCTGATGCTTAACTGGCTATTTGGATATGTTTTGCAAAGTGTCTGTTCAAGCGTTTTACATGCTTTCATTGGGTTGTCTGCCTTTTTTCTTACTGATTTATAGGAGTTCTTCATATAGTCTAGATAGGAGTCCTTTATTGGACATAAACATTGCAGATATCTTCTTTCACTATGGCTTGCCTTTTCACTCTCTTAATGGTGTCTTTGATAATAAGAGTTCTTAATTTTAATGTAGTCCAATTTATCAGACTTTTCCTTTATAGTTAGTGCTTATTGCGTCTTGTTTAAGAAACTTTTACCTTCCCCAAGGTCACAAAGGTATTCTCCGGTGTTATATTCCAAAAGCTTTTTTTTTTTGACCTTTCACATTTAGGTCTACAATCTACCTGGACTTTGTTTATGGTATGACATATGGCTCAAGATTTTTTTCCCCTATATGGATATTGACCTAGCACTATTTATTGAAAAGACTGTTATTTCCTCACTGTACTTCAGTTTCACCTTTATCATAAATCAGTGATGGTATAAGTGTTAGTCTGTTTATGGTCTCTCTATATGTATATCCTTGTGCAAATACCATGTTATTTTAATTGTAGTAAGGATTGAGACATTTAATGATGTACATTCTTGAACTTTGCTTTTCTTCAGAACTTTCTTGGTTATTCTCAACCTTTTTATTTCCATATAAATTTTAAACTAGCTTATCAATTTCCAAACTACCTGATAGGATTTTGATTAGGATTGTATTCAATCTATGATTTAATTTGAGTAGAAATGACTTCTTTGAGATATAGAATCTTCTACCCACAAACATTTTGTATCTTTACATTGATTTAGACTTCTTAAATTTCTCTAAATAGTGTAATTTTCTTTGTAGAGGGCTTGCATATCTTTCATTGGATTCATACCTAGATATATGATTTTTTTATAAATAGATTTATGCTATTTTAAATGGAATGATTTTTAAATTTTTTATTTTCTGTGTTTTGCTAGTATATAGAAATGTAATTGATTTTCTAAATTCAGTTATTAATTCAAATAGTTTATTTGAAGATAATTTTGATTTTTTTCTATATATGCAATCAGGTCTGTGAATAATGATAGCTTTATTTCTTCCTTTCCAAATTCTTTTTATTGCATTATTGCACTAAGACCAATACCACTTTTAGACCAGCACAACACAAACACACACACTGAACACAATAAATTTATTTAAAAATGCATGGGATCCTCTCTCACTTGGGCTCTGTTACCCTAATGCCCACTTATTCTAATACCATCCAGCCCCCAGAAAAACGGTTCTCTACATCTCTTGCCCTGCATCTTTGAAAGAAAAGGCGATGGCATCCAAATTCCATGATAATTTGTGAGTTGTGCTCATGTTGGTGATAGAGGCAAACACTGCTTTGCAGTGAAGGGAGGTTGGAGTGGCAAAAGCACTTAGATAAGGGGCCAGCCCGGTGGCGCAAGTAGTTAAGTGCGTGCGCTCCGCTGCCGCGGCCTGGGGTTCGCCGGTTCGGATCCCGGGCACGCACTGACGCACCGCTTGTTCTGCCATGCTGTGGCAGCCTCTCATATAAAGTAGAGGAAGATGGGCACGGATGTTAGCTCAGGGCCAGTCTTCCTCAGCAAAAAAAGAGGAGGATTGGCAGATGTTAGCACAGGGCTGATCTCCTCACAAAAAAAAAAAGCACTTAGATAAAAAACAAATTAACTTGACAAGTCTATTCTCCTAGATGCATGAATGCATAGGTTCCTTGCATAATGAAGTATTGTTTCCCAGTTGTTTTGGCTTGTTTTCTTACTCCTCTTGGTGTCCTTGTAGTTCTGGGGATTAGCAAGTTATTCATAAATTAGCAACATTTTTTCAGTAGTTGTACATCCCAGCTGAGGAACATTTTACAGTAGGAAACAATTTATATTACTCTTAAATTTTCATATATTTAAGTCTAGACCTAACGTTTGAAGCTTCCTAATGATTCTTTTCATTGGCATAGAGAAGGACATTGAATGCTAGAATTGAAAATGTTTTACTGTTATAAAAAAATTCAATAAAATTTATTAAATTTTCAAAAATTAAATATAAAATATCAAGTTTATTTTAAAAATTTGGATTTAAAATTTTGAGGTGCACTAGTTTATTTGTATCTTGCTTTATGTTGTAATATATAATTTTGAATATTTTAGAAGAAAAGTAGAATTTTTGAAAACAAAAAATTTTTTATTTTGTTTTCTTTATTTTTTATAAAAGTATATTAAAATGTATACACCTTGAATGCAATTGCATCTTATTTTTAATCCTTTAAGTCAATAGTATACCATTTATATGAAAATCTTGATTGTGATAACATGAGAAATTTGCTAAAATAAAGGTATAAAAATAATTTTATGGAATAAATATATAATAATTGATGAATTATTCATGCCTTCATTTTATGATTTATTTAAATATGGCCAGTCCATCAACAGAACACCCAGACATGTACCATAATAATGAAATAGATTAAATTCTTTGATATTTTGCCAATTTTGTCATATGTAAATATTAGCTTTACCCTTTTTTTATTTTGTCATTATAAAGGTATATTTGTCAAGGTAGGAGGATAGAACATATTTTGACAGTTTCTTAGCTTGATTTGTAACTTTTATGTATTTAGATATGGGGAATGAGCTCTCCATTTATCTTTTGACGCTTGTTCCTACAAATGAGCCTGAGTGAGCCTGGCTGAGACCTTGGGTGCAGTGCTGTATAGAGGCATCTTTATCACATTCTTCATATATTCCGTTAGTTCAGTACTGACTTTTTTCTTTGTTTGCTCTTTCTGTCAATTGCAGAGAGAAGTACATTAAAATCTCCCACTATGTTTGTAGATTTGTCTGTTTCTCTGTTTAGTTCTGTTAATTTTTGCTTTGTGTATTTTGAAGCTATGTTATTAAACACATTATAATTTGAGAATTGTTATATCATTATGCTGAGATAACCCTTTCATTCTGGTGAAATGGCCCTCTTGATTTCTAGTAATTCTTCTGGCTTTAAAGTTTAGTTTATCTGGGCCGGCCCAGTGGCTTAGCGGTTAAGTGCACGCGCTCCGCTGCTGGCAGCCCGGGTTCGGATCCCGGGCGCGCACCGACGCACCGCTTCTCCGGCCATGCTGAGGCCACATCCCACATGCAGCAACTAGGAGGATGTGCAGCTATGACATACAACTATCTGCTGGGGCTTTGGGGGGAAAAAATAAATAAATAAAATCTTTAAAGTTTACTTTATCTAATTTTCACATAGCTACACCAGCTTTCTTTTGGTTAATTTTTGTCTGGAATTTTCTACCCTTTACTTTCAATTTTTTCATGGCTTTATATTCAAAGTGTGTCTCTTGTAAGCTGCCTGTGATTAGATTTTGTTTACAATCGTTTGTTTACAATCTTTATCTCTTAATTATCCGTTTATATTTGATGTAATTATAGATATATTCAGGTTTAAATCCATCACCTTATTTATTTTCTTTATGCCTTTCCAATTCTATGTTCTTTTTTCCCCTGTCTTTTGTTTGCTACTTTTTGGATTAATTATTTTTATTAAATTTTGTTTCCTTCCTCTATTCTTCTACTAAAGCTGTAGAGAATGCATCATGCATGCATAACTTACTAAAGTCCAATATAAATTCGCACTTTTACCACTTTCTGGACAATGTGTATTAAGAACCTTAGACTATTTTAATTACATTTAATCCCCTCCCACTTTTTGTGTTACTGTTGTCATATATTTTAATTCTGAAGATGTCTTTGCGTGGCTCAAACTGTTATGTCCAGTTTCTGCTCAAATGCCACTTCCTCAGAGAGCCTTGCCTGTATCATCCTAATGAAAATAACTTCCACTCCACCCCTTCCTTCTCCATCTTGTTATTTTCTTTTGTTTTTCTTCATGGGCTTATCACCTGAAATAAGATACTTGTTTTTTTCTGTCTCTCACATTAGAATGTAAGCTTCATAAACGGGGGGGGCTGTCTAGCTTCTTCACGAGGACTTGGCCTGGAGTAGGCACTCAATAGATATATGTTGAGTCACAAATGTAGGTCAGAGGTGCCCAACAGAGACCGCAACCACTAACTCTCAGGAGTGAAGAAAGCAGGGGCCCATGTGGCAATGGAGAACTGCTGCGAACCACAAGTCAGAGGATTTTTATATCAAGAAAACTTGGGAGGGATACTAGGATCACTCCAGAAATAACTAAGTGGGTAGATTTCCTCTATTCGTGTTTTCATTCATTGAACATTTCCTGAACACCTGTTCCAGTCTGGGCACCGAGCTAGGTGCTGAGTGCTGTGCTAGACTTCATGCCGTGTGCAGTAAGCAGCATTTGCTATAAAATTCTTTCATAGCTCATCATTGGAAACAAGACCTGGCTAAAGGCGATGATGGGCTAGATGACTGAAGAGAATGTTAAAACAAAAAGGAATGGAGAGCGTCCTGCTGGTGAGGCACTCTTGGGCTGAAGGAAGTCACAAGCTTTGGTGCTGATCCTCAGGTCAGCAATGTTGAGACACGATGCAAAAGGGCATTCACACATGAAGATGCTGAGAGCTGATTTGAGAAAATTCTAAATCCAGAGCCCCTGGATTTCTAGTGTCCTGTTTTCCTCATTGCTGACACTCAGGAACCATAGGCCACCAGACCTGGAAACCTGGACACGGGTACCGTCCAGAGAGCAGCTCAAATGTCCAATGTTCACTTGGAGCCATATTAGCCTTTTTCATCTTTATTTTTTAAGCACCAGTCACATCTTAAGACTTCCATAATGTTCCATTGTTATGTGACTTTATAGTCACTATCTTCTTCCTTTGTAGCAGTTGGCCCTGAGGTGGTGTAAGGGGTACTTCCCTCTGGCTTCTGCCCATTCTGAAATAAAAAAATAAAAAAAAAAGGTCACAGGTTAATTCCTAGATTTTACTTACAGAATAGCAGCTGAAAAACAACAGAATTTTTTTTTTATCGTTGGAACTGTATTATTTTCACATTTCCAGCTCTCAGCCTCTTCTCCATCCTGACAGGCAGATGGCAGGGCAGCTGGGCCTGCAATAAAAAGTGACCCTAGCAGCCTGTCCCTCTGTTTCATGGTCAGCCCCGAAACAACACAGACCTGGGTTCTGCCTGTGAAATGCAATCGGCCTTTGCAGGCAGAGTAGTAGAGAGGAAGAGTGAGGGCTGGTGTGGGGAAGAGGTAGATCTCAGGTTGTGACGTTAGGATTACGTCCTAACGCATGCCTGACGTTGCCAAAGCCTCCTTGCGAGCCTGCCAGCCCTGAAGGAGTTGCATTGGGCGGATGTGCTCATGCCATTGAACAGCCAATATTTCTTGTATTTCAGCAAATACTGGTCTTGAGGTGCCCTGTCAGTCCAGCCCACTAATCAGAGGTTTTTCTGGAAGCTAATTGGACTGTGTGGAGATTAATCTCACAACCTCTGCCTCTTCAATGCCAGTCCGTGGAGCTAAGCCACTTGGCATGTTTGGGCAGCAGGCATAACTGGGTGCCCACCGAGGTCAGGCGCTGGGCTTAGTGTAACTAGACAGGTATCTGCACCTGCCCTGTTTTGGATATATCCAAATGTTCACCAGGAAGACATTTGTTTTTTAACCCAGGGAGCAACTCTTTAAGGTTTTGTATTGGACATCCATAGAAAACATGGCAATACGTATCATTTTTGAACTTCTGCAGTGTGCCAACATTATCTCAGTGCTTTCCTCCATGTTCTCAAATCCTCACAACCCTGCAAGGTAGATATTGCTATACCCATTTCACAGACCAGGAAGATAATGCTCAAGTGGTTAAGGAAATTGACTCACAATGAGGAGGTTGCAAAGCTAGGGTTTATATCCAGCTCAATTCGACACCACTATGCACCTCTAAAAACCGTGTCAGTGACAATTTGCATCACAGCTTAATTCCCCTGACTATTAAGTTATGGGTGTTTGGACTGCTCCTCTTTATCGCCGTAAGAATCGTACAGTCAGGGTATCCATATCTGGAGTCCAGCTTAGGTTGCAGCCTGTGAAAAGGGATCACACCCCACTCAGAAATTTCCCTATCTTGTTTGCAACTTATCACTCAAGGAATGTTGAGGTGACAATCAGTTTTTTTCTCTATAATACTTTCCTTCTCTTCAAGGCAAGAAATATAAAATGCTAAGATAATCACTTCAGCTAACAGGTGAATTTCCAATCCTTTAGTTTCTCACTCTGAATATGTGCAGTGGTCAAGGATTGTGGTATCCACTTATATCGAAGCCAAAAGCAGTTTCATTTGAATGGATTGATGACAATAATCTACGTCTTTCTTTGATGATTTATTGTCATCATTATTATTATTTATGATAACAATTTTATTATGGTTATTAACAATATAGTTGTGTATATTTTTATAAAGATATCTTAAATGTACATAAATGCAATTGCAATAAATGATTATTGTAATAAATGTTAAGTATACGGGCAGACTTTTCATATTTTGGGGGTAGCTGCCATGCAAAGTGGGGACACAGTTCCAGTATGCATGAGGGTCCACTAACAAGTTGCTGTGCAAAGTGAGAACTGCCGGTCGTCACCATTTATTCAGTGTCAGCTGTGCATCTGGTACTGTATCTGATGTTTTACCCATGCTATATGTGTTAGTCAGCTCCAGCTGCTATAATAAAATACCACAGACTGGGTGGCTTAAACAACAGAAATGTCTTTTCTCACAGTTCTGGAGGCTAGAAGTCCAAGATCAGGATTCCAGCCGATTCAGTTTCCGGTGAGAGCTTTTTCCTGGCTTGCAGACTGCAGCCTTCTTGCTGTGTCCTCACATGGCAGAGAGCAAGCGAGCTCTCTGGCATCTCCTTTTGTAAGGAATCCAGTCCTATCAGATCAGGGCCCTACCTTTATGAACCCATTAACCTTAATTACTTCCTTATAGGTCTCATCTCCAAATACAGTCACACTGGGGCTTGGGTCTTCAACAGATGAATTGGTGGGGAGCACAAGTATTCTGTCCATAACACTATATATATAATCCTAACAAGATTATGTATATAGTGAGGTGGGTGTTTGAACTGCTTCTCTATCTCTCCATAAGCAATTATACTGTCAGGGTTTCCATATTACATTTTACAGATGGAAAGACTGAGGCTCAGAGAAAGTAAGTCATACTCGTGGCAGAGAGAGGAGTCAAACTAAGACCTGATTCTAAAATCCGTACCTTTTGCACCAGCTAGACTACTTCCTCAACTTTATTCAGTGGCTCAATATCAAGACAATATATGAGAACAACTGAACTTGATTTGTCAGTTGCCTTATGTGCTATGCTAGTTTGTTTTGTGCTGGCTTATTTTAAAAGATGTTTCTCAAGACAAATCAATATCACTTATCATTTGAACAAATAGATTATAAAGCAAAATGAACTGAAAAGTGTGGCAGTTTTAAGTATGGTCAAGTGCTTGAAAGAGGAGTATCTTTTTTTTAAATTGTCAGAAACTTTTATTACCCAAAAGTAAAAAATAACCCAAGAGCTATAGGATTTAAGTATAGAAAGAAGTAGGAGTGATGGTTTGAAACACTATTAAATGTGAATTTAAATGCAGTTTTATTATATGCTTAGAAAAGATATGCATCAAATAATATTTTAAATGTTTGAAATTTTTAGCACAAAAGTGATTTATCCATATTTTAAGCAATTCAAGCAATATAAAATGTATAAAAACCCATATGAATATACACATATGTGTGTTCTAAACAAAAATGACTCTTAGATATCACAATCTACAACTTGCTTTTTTTCATTTAATATTTAAGTTGGATATATTTTCATGTTGCTACATATAGCTTTACCTCATTCTGTGAAACAATGGCCTAGCATTCTGTCACAAGGTTGTATCATCATTCTCTTAACTATTCCCCTACTGGTGGACGGTTAGGTTGTTTTCTACAATCACAAAGACGTAGCATTGAACATCTTGCACTTCTATCTTTATACACGTGGGCAGATGAACTATGTAATTTGTCTGTAGGATAAATGCAGTTACTGCATCAAAAGCATGCACATTCCAGATGTTGACAGGTGTTGCCAAAGTACCTTGAAAATAATTTTTCACATTTAACATTTTCCAAAGAGTCATTCTATATCAAGTGTGATGAAACGTTGTCATAGTTCTCACTGCATTGCATACCACCCCCTTGGTGACATTTGATCAGAGGCTTGAAGGAAGTGCCACTATGGAATGTGCTAGCAAAAACAATAGTCCACTAAATTGACCTGTGGACTCATGTGGGGTGAACTGACCTCATTGATTGAAATGAGAAGGAGAAACGTTCTGGAAGAGTTCAGAATCCAGTTCATTCAGTCAGCATTTACTGAGTGTCTACTATGTGGAAGACCAGGCTTTGGAGAGATGAGTAAGACAAACAAGGGCTGCCCCAGACTCATGTGCTTTCCTTTTCTTTTTTTTGGTAGACAATTATTTTAACTTATTTTTTAAATTTACATACAGTAAAATTCACCCCTTTTTGTCTACTGCTTTGCTTTTTAATCCAAGCCTCAACTCAAACAAATGAAAACAACAAATTGTTGCTATTGAATGCGTCCTTTGTAGTGGTTTATATGTTTGTGTCCCCCTTAAATTCATATGTTGAGAACTGTGCTTAGGTTATGTGGGTGGAGCCCTCATGAATGGGATTAGTGTTCTTATAAAAGAGACCCCGTAGGGCTCCCTAGCCCCTTCCGCCACATGAGGATTCAAGGAAAAATCTGTGACCCAGGAGCAGCCCTCACCCGACCATGCGCCCACTCTGATCTCACACTTCCAGCCTCCAGAACTATGAGAAATAAGTTTCTGTTGTTTATAAGCTACCTGGTCCATGGTATTTGATTATAGCAGCTCAAACGGACTAAGACAGCCTTTATCCTTTCAGTGAATAAAATCAGCTAGCCTAGAGTTCTTTGGGCCTCTGACTGTACCAAAATTGAGGAGCCTTCCAATATCTGGAGTTTCCTAAATCAACAGTCTGTATAGTTAAATTTATTTTTTGATGTAAAATGTTGGTTACAGCTAGCTCTGTTTTGTTTTTTGGTTTTTTGTTTTTTTTTTGAGGTAAGCAGTATGTGGCCTTTGAAAATTGTGCCTGCCTTTCCTGAGCCTTTCTCCCTCCAGAGTTGAGAGCCTTCTATAATCATTACATGTGACAACTTAAGACTTTTTCATTATAACAAAGCAGAATGAATAAAAGAGTTTCAGTGAAAGGCGTAGTCTTCTGAGCTGAAACTACACTACCAACCTGAAGCCCTGGAAAATGCTAATATGCGGTATATTAAAAGGACAGCCAGCTTAGCCTCCTTATTGCCCATTTGCCTGAATTTATGAGATATCATTCTTTTCAGTTTGGCATTTTTGAAGTTATCCAGCTGGGAGTGAGTCAAATTTTTTTTCTGTCACTCATTCATTAAAAATGCCAGTCATACAAAGGCACTCAAGTGAAACCATCTGCCTTCCAGAAAACCTTAAATACCCAAGAGCACGAGAGACTGTACTCTTTGGACCTGAGCTGAGACCGATGCACTTGGAAAGGGCCCAGTGCGCCTGACCCCACTCCCAACTCCCCGCTTCCTCACCTGGGGAGCAGCTGAACCGTCTGAGTCTCTGCTATTTCCCTTAAAAAGGGCTAATGATGTTGACCTTCCAGGGCTGTTTGGGGTTAACCTAGTTTCTTTCCCTTTATGAACTTTTAGAGGTATTCCATGAAGACTGGAAGCAGTCCCATTAACCACTGAGAAAGAATTGGGAGTGATCTCCATTTATGATTTCTGATTTTCTAATAGAAAATAGCATATTTTCAAATAAATGTAAAACTGATCTGATCTTTGCTTGGAGGGGTATAAGGTAAATTATTATCGGGTAGTTTTTCCTATAGAGACTTCTTTCCAATACTTAGGATAAATGAATTTTTAAAAATTATTTCTTCTAGAAACTGGTTTACAGTGAAATTACATGAATACCTAAAAAAAGTTGGATAAAGAGTGAAAGGTTCATTCATACAGCAAAGAGGTACAAGTGTCTACATGCTGGCCATTGTTCTAAGTGCTTCGGCTCCTGCAGGGAATAAAACTGGCCCAAATCCTGCCCTGTTGGAGCTCACCTTCTCATCTGGTCAACAGATAATACAAAATAAATTGGTAAATGATGGGTGTGTGCAGAAGGATGCAAAATGCTACAGGAAAAAGTAAGTTAGGGAAGAAGGTGGGGAAATGATAAAATCAAGCTCAAATGCAAAAAAGCAATGCTGATTGTGAGCTGGAATTGTGATGCAAATTATTTAAGGCCACTTTTCAAAATCGAGATTGTATCTGAAGCATTCTTTTTTTTTGTTTCCTGAGGGGATGACAGAAATGTCACTGTGTAAAGATCCCCCTCTTTGTTGATTACATGTGATTCTTTGCACATAAAAAGGTCTAGTACTTAAGTCAACTTAAGCTAGGACTGTATCACATTAAATCTCAGTAGATTTACTTGAGAAGAAGAACCCAGGAGTGCTAAAGCCTACAGATACAGAATTGCTGTTTTTACTTTTCTTATAAATAAGGTGATACAATCTTTGCTTCTTTAATGCTGAAGGAGTTTTACCTCAAATTATTTAGGTGCCTGAATGAAATGGGAACAGTAATACATGTGGGATTGACTTCACAGAGGCATCCGGCAGGATGGTGATCTGCCGTGTACTACCAAGCAATAAATACAATACGATCTTTCTGACATGAAGAAAAAAAACCAAAATGTACCCAGAGCATTCCTTATAACTTTAAAGCTAATTGGAGGAACTTCCCTTGGTTTAAAAGAAAAGAAAGCTCTATAGATCAGGTTGACTTTGCCTTGGGGTAAACAGATCAATTCTACAGGATGTAAAAATATTCTATAGAACAGTTGGTAAACTGCAGATGAATGTAACTAAGTTAACCATATGTGAATACCGCTATCCTGTGATGATTTTAAGTGAGTCATCTGCATGACAACTAGAGGATTTTTAATACCAAATGGTCATATTAGCCAACAGGAGTTTGGTAATGGTTATGAAGAGAGCAGAATTACATTTCACACTCTGTTCAGTTTGGAGAAGATCTCTGAGCTCTGATCATAGCCTTCTCTTCTCTCTCCCTGTTTTAAGGGGAGTGCTGTGCCTTCTGATTGCTGTTGGAAGCAGTAAACATACTGCAGTTTTATTTGCTTTCATACAAAAACAAAACAAAATGAATAAATAAAAGCAAATTGAGTGAGACTAATGCAGGCTCACACTAATGCACAAAGGAAGGTTGTAATGTTGTTTATGGAACTAGATTTTGCCTTCTCCTTTTACCTTTTTGGTTGTATATAAGATATTCTCGAAGTTATGTTCTCTTCCAGGCGATTAGAATACTATTATTGCATCAAGGAGACGGCCTGTTGAGAGGAAGTGTAATCCTATGCCATGTTTAATGTGAAGTGCTTGACCGAATAATGAAAGGTCTTGCCAAGAGGTGACTCCAGGCAGATTGGTTTTTGAGGTGCTGTAAAACTGAAGAAGAAATCTTGATCAGGGCACATAGACCTTGACTCTGCGTCTTTTCCTCGATGAGGAGGTGGCCTCCCCAGAGCTGAGCTGGCTTCAAGAATCAAGAGATCACAGTGTTTGTAAATATTTCTTGGTAAGCAGAAGCCCACAGACTGGGAGAATAAGGTTTTTTCCCAATACCTTGTAAATCTGAATATAAAAGGGCCAGGGCAGAGCAAGAATTGGACTTTTCTTTCAAACCTGACATACCTCTACCCCAGAGGGGAATGTGAGTAGCTAATGTGTAAAGGAAATCTCCTGGGAGTAAAGAAAACACTGCCCTTAGATATGCTACATCTAATGGTGATCTGGGGACCCACATCCATTTGGTCCTGCATCTTTAGGAACACGGAGAAGGAGGACATGTAAGCTACTCCCCCCAAACCCTCACCCCTGGAATGCCACAGTAACAGTGGCCTTCATACATATTTTTAATGCAGCAATCTTTGTTCATACATCATATTCTTGTGTATATTTCCTTTAAAATGGCAAAAATAAGGTGCACATAAAATAAAATGCTGTGGTATGTATAAACGAAGCCCTGGGAAGATGGCTTATTTTGTAGACAGTTTACCTCCCAATCTGAGAGCTTTTATCAAAACATTCAACAGAGTTTGTATGCATTTCATCCTAAGCCAAAATTGAGTAAAAATAAAACGTTGAGCCAAAGTCTCTTACCTAAACTATTTGCTTATTCTGAAGGAGGCGTGTTTGGATTGGCATTAGCTCCTTAACCACTAAAGAAGTAACTGATTGAGTTACATGTAATTACAACATGGAATATGAAATTAACCACATACCAGATGTACAATGTGCAGGGTATATTCCAGGGTTTCTCAAACTTGGCACATTTTGGGCTGGATACTTCTTTGTTGTGAGATACTGTCCTGGACACTGTGGGATATTTAGCAGCATCCCTGGCCTCTGTCCACTAGATGCCAATAGCCCCGCACCCCCAAGTTGGGACAGCCAAATATGTCTCCAGACTTTGCAAAATGCCCCCTGGAAGGCAAAGTCACTCCATTGGTATATACTGTAGTGGATAAATATAACTATAGCATAAGAGAGAGGTTTTGAATGGTGCCGATCAGGGCTGTGAGAGGTGTGAAAGGGGGTGGGCTCTTCCAATGGGGAAGATTGGGGAGACTGCAAGGAAGAGGTGATTTGGCTGGCTCTGGAAGTTTGTATAGAATTTTGGATTAAACTGTGACTTGCTTATTGGTTTGCCTTTAATGATATCTTTTCCAACCAGTGTTTGTATTTGAAATATGCCCTATTGATTTCAAAGATGTTTAATTTCTAAATATGCCAAAATTATAATTTGTGTGTGAATTAAAAATTGAAAGAATTTAAATAATTTTCCTTTTTTTTTTTAAAGTAAGACTGAATTCTTTCTGAACTTAATAATGTGGCTTTTTTGGAATTAGAGCATCTGGAGGTAATCGCATCGGACATAAACTCACTGTTCCCCATTTATAAATGCCACAAAAAAAGCCACTTGGCATTGTTTTACTAAAAGGGAGGTTATATATCAGACCTCATATTAATATTATCTTTTGGCAGGACTTCCTTCCAACTCCCCTCCCCCTAAAAAAGCAAAATGCATGTCAAGTCATTTAGACATTTTTATCTTGTCCCCAACTCATCTTTTACAGATCAAAATTCTGCAGTTGTCTTTCAAATATTTGTTGAATCTTCAATGTAATTTCTTTTTTTTTTGTGTGAGGAAGATCAGCCCTGAGCTAACATCCATGCTAATCCTCCTCTTTTTGCTGAGGAAGAGCGACTCTGAGCTAAAATCTATTGCCAATCCTCCTCCTTTTTTTCCCCCCAAAGCCCCAGTAGATAGTTGTATGTCATAGTTGCACATCCTGCTAGTTGCTGTATGTGGGATGCGGCCTTAGCATGGCCGGAGAAGCAGTGCGTCGGTGCACGCCCGGGATCCGAACCCGGGCCGCCAACAGCAGAGCGCGAGCGCTTAACCGCTAAGCCACGGGGCCAGCCCTTCAATGTAATTTTAACTCTGAAGACATCACCTTTATCAAAGGAAATGACTTGCTCAAATGTGTCATGTTTGAAAAACAGATGATATCGCATGCTGCTGTGTCGGAGTGTCATTCTCTTCCTCATTGCATCCTTTATTAAGTTCGATTGAGTAACACTCAGCTATGCACTTAACCAAGTATGTGAGATTAACTGTGACTCTGTGTTCAACAAACTTTGTGGCTCTGGATTATCCAAAAAAGAAGTCTTCTAGGAAGACTTGCTTCTAAATTCTTCTTCAAATGAATTACCATTCTCTCCCAGGTATAATAATTGTGTCAGTATCAATATCACTGCATAGCAAATTAAATTATAAGATTATGGCAGAGGTTGTGTTTGGATATTAACCTTACTATAGATGTGCTACAGATCATTTTATCCCATGAGTTAGATTACTTCATAAATTGAAGAAATCTAAATGGTTCAATGCATTCAACCAAGGTAGATGTACGAATTGCAAATACTCAATATGGCAAAATGCTCCTATCATCAGAAACATACCTCGTACAGGACCCAGGACCTAACAAATTCTCAGTCAACATTTATTGACTTAAGCTCTTTATGTTAATTGCTGGCCTGAAGTAGGATGTGTAGAAGACTTTTTGAACTGTGAATTTTGCTTTAATGGTTTGTTCTCACTTTAACTCTGGCCTTGGACTTCCCAGTATTAATTATTAACAGAAATTCTCTTGAAAATAATTTTCAAGGAGGATTCCATGAATAGGACAGTAAATGATCTGTCCCTATCTGATTCACCTACACTGGGAGGCAAGGTAATAGCCATCATATTTCTTAGGGTCCCTTCTAGGGCTATAATCAATCCTAAAGTCATATGGCAAAAATTGCTTATTTCAGAGAGCGTATGTTAAAGTCATATGAGAAGATGAAAGATTCAGTTTATGTCTTTAGACAGAGTTTAAAGGGAGAAAACTTTGATTGTAAATTAAATGGAAGGTGATAGAATGTTTGGAATGGAAACACTTGTGTTAATTATCATTTTTTAAATGGGGGAGGATTGCCAGATGTTCTGTGGGCTCATTCTTTTTGGTGCATCTTATTTTTCTTTGTTGCTAGCAAAAATATGAAATAAATTAAAACTCCTTCACATCTGTGCAACAAAAATAGAAAAAGAGAGGGCCGGCCCTGTGGCTTGGTGGTTAAGTGCGCGCGCTGCAATGCTGGTGGCCCGGGTTCGGATCCCGGGTACGCATTGAGGCACCACTTCTCCGTTCATCCTGAGGCCGAGTCCCACATACAGCAACTAGAAGGATGTGCAGCTACGACATACAACTATCCACTGGGGCTTTGGGGGAAAAAATAAAATAAATAAAATCTTTAAAAAAAAAAAAAAAAAAAAAAAAAAAATAGAAAAAGAGAGTAAATGGCATGACTGCTAGATAAAGCAGCACCTAAAATAATTGCTATAAGCTATTTGGAGATTTATTGTTAATTAGATTGCAGGAATATGCATGATAAAAGTGGCATCTGTCACTTAAAAACAATATAATTTATTTAAAAATGGATCCGTGTGCACTGCTTAGATTGACAGGTCTTTAAATTTTAATGATAATTTTATCACTACCACCCCCAAGCCCCAGTATTTTATGTCCCGTTTGCTTTGGGATTTTCCTTGAATTAAAAATTGAGCAATCTTATTGCAGTGCAGAGAGGATTTCATTACTTTCAGAGGTGACCTTCCAGATTCTATTAGGACAGGAAAATAGCCTTTAACAACGTCACTCAAAACCTATCTTCTCATACTGGCTTCACCTCATTCCAGCACCTGCAAATACTCTAGAAACTTCTTCTTTGACATTTCTCCTTCACTCTGCCCTTCCGGCCCAGAATCAGTAATAGATGTGTGTTAAGCTTGTTTGGAAGTCATTATCTTTATTGTTTTGTTTGTTTGTGTGATTCTGCCTCTTGTGCTTTTGTTGTCTCAGCTCTTCAAGTTGAGAGTTAGTACCTTGAAGATAGAGACTGAATATCCTATTCCCTTGTATCTTTCCAGAGAGCCTAATTCAGATCCTTGTACCTAATGGGCATCTGGTAGTATTACTAACTTGTCCTTTCTGGTGAAATGCCGCATGATTCCTTTAAATACTGTCTTGATTTATCATGCATTTTTTCAGCTATTCCATAAGAAGTAGAAACTGACTATTTGCAGCTTTCTTGTTAAAGATGTAATAGTGCTGGAGGAGGGACTTTTATTAATGTTACTCTATAAGGAGTCATAACATTTTTTATTTTAAAGTGATACCAAAATATGTGTCCAACTCAGCATTCTCAGCTCAGCCCAATTAACTCCTATTAGGAGTCATATTTTTTATTGCTTCAATAGAATTGAACTTTCCTGGGGAACATTCTTGAAGATAGTATCTGATTTCATCTGCTCCAGGATTCCTTAATCCAGATTTTTTTCACCTAAATCTATTTGCACCCACCTCTTACTATACATAAAACTACTTAAATACTGTTCTCTATAATTTCCATATAAATTTAAGCAAGGTCATGAAAATAGCATGTACCAAAAAATAGTAGTTGACAGGTGGTTTCTGGAATGCTTTCTCCTGTTAGGAGGGATTGTATAATTAATGGAATGTGAGGAATTTGGAAAAGTATCTTGGAAAATAAACCTTATATTAGAAAATGGAGAGGAAAAGGTGCGTAAACTGAAGCTGAATAAATAGTCTCTTTATCTGAAAAAGAGCAACAAACCTCACTAATTCAGTAACTGTTTTCAGTTATATGAAGAATAATGACAATGTTTTCTCTATGAATACATAGAAATACTTTTTTAAAAAAGGAAAGAAGCTTTAGATGGCAAAGATTAAAGTCGCATAGGATGAAAATATTCCCCCAAATGAAGGCTGTTATGTGTTAGAATGATTTATTTAGAAGGACTGTGGAACTGTTTCATTAGGAAGTCATAAGAATGAGGAAGACACATAAGTGTCTGAAATGATGAGGACTAAATGACATTTTAAAGAGCCTCCTATTTTAATGGTTTTTAAGATTTCTTCCCATTTATTATTTAATTTCTTTATTAACTTCCCTGATTCCATCAGATTTATCATTATCTCATGATTAAAGCTTTTTAAACCTTCATGATGAAAGAAGAGAGAAAATTTAATGTTTGGTTATTTTATTAGAACACGTATTTTTGTCCTTTTTCTCCATATTTTTCTTCTTTAATTGTTGTCATTCCAGTCAAGGGAAATGACTAGCCCCAAAGTAAAAAAATAATTCCAGATTTGCACACAAACTCCTTTAGCCAGTATCAACAAAGGGTCAACATTTCAGAATATTTATAGTGGAAAAGGGTGACTGCAACTGAAATCCAGCCAAGATCATTTTGCTCTGGTTGTTTGTGAACATACAGAATTGATGTTTTGACTTCTAAATAAACTAGATTAGTTGTATTTTGAAAGTGGGATTTTCAGAGTGGAAATTTTTGTGAATTAGGTGCTGTTTTTCAACCATTTTGTTTGCGTGTGTTGTGAAGACTTTTAAATTCCCATCACTTTGGGACAACAGTGATTTTTCTTAAATTTATAAAAGAGACTAGTTACCAAGGAGTGAAACTTGTAGGAAGAAGGATCAGAAATTGACATTCTTATATCACAGAACTACACGCTCCAGAGCAGAATTACTGAGACTTAAATGGTCACTTGTATCAAGCATTGTACTTGGGAAATTTAGAGAATCAAGTCAGGATAATATTAACATCAGGGAAATATGTGGTGCTGGTAGAAGCTTTCAAAGGTATCACACACACACACACACACACACACACACACACACACACACCAACCACCCTACATGCACAAATTGTTTCAGAACTACAGAAAGGAAATCGAGGACAAGAGTTTCTATTTAAGTGTTTGCTATTGAGTTGAGTCAAGAATACATTGGATCCTGCTGGGCCGCACTGAGGTGATTTGGTTATTATTATTATATTTTTTTAACACACAGTATGTTCAGTGTAAAGTATCCCCATACCACAGACTCTGAGAAGAGGCTCCAGCTTCAGGGAGAATTCTTCAGCACCACGGACAGCTGCAGCTTGCTTCCTGCAGTTCTGTGGTTTAAAATGGTCAGGGACCAGTTAAGAACAAATTCAGGGCTCATAATCTACGTGTTCACTGTGAAATCCATCTTTGAATTCTCCGATAAGGCTGTCTCAGGTGAGCACTTCCATCTCTGAAGGGACTCTTCCCACTCCATTCTTGAACAGTTTGTGTACTATCTTCTGCAGATCCTTTTGCAGTATCTGGTAAATTATTATAGATTCTCAGAAAGAGTCAAATTGATGTCCCAAAGCCCGAAATCAGCCTCGTTCAGTTTTGTTTGGCACACTCAGAGATTTTTAAGATATGATATAGCAAGGCAAGTATTGCTTGTGTTGGTTGGTCATAATAGTAGCAACTTAGCATCTACAGGTTTATGTACAGCCTGCTTCATCCATTTATGTTTTTCCCTGGCCCCTGTAGGAATTTGATTGTGTGAACCATATCATAGCACTTCAGTAGAATTTGGAGAGACTTTAGAGTTATCTCAAATAAAAAGTAAGACCCTGAAAGATGATATAGCTTGCTTGAAGTCACATAGCATTGTATATATTATATGTATGTGTTGCTAAACATGGTTTCTAGATGTAATCAACTCTATTATATAGACTAATGGAAACCCAGAGAGAGCATAATCCAGCAAGGTGGATAATAGCACGAGGCAAAACATTCTGAGTCATTGAGGTGGTTATATGAAGTTTGTTTAGGTTTGAAATGCATTTTATTTAATCAGTGAACTTGCTGATATTCTTGTAAGTACTCAAGATTTGACCTTAACCTGAAGTGAAACTTTCCATAAATCCCCAAACTCAACACAGGCTGGTTCCTATCTTTTTCTGTGCTGCTTCTCACCTTCTGGACTCTTTCTTTTCTGCCATTAGTGAGGATTTTAAATGGAAATCCTCAAGAAGTCCAATTCCTCTCATTTCTCAGCCTCAGCTCTTACCCTGTACAACAAAGGTCTAGGAACCAAAATAGTAAAGGCATCTTGAAAGCATTGAGCATCATCTGAGAGCATTGTAAAAATCTCAGATAAAACAAAAAATGGTGTAGAGTAGTCTAGGTCAGATATGAAACTAGGTCTAGGTCAGAATAATAGTGCTAAAGAAATTAATACTGGATAGTGAATTATCTACAAAGTTTTAAGATGTTAGCCATACTTCCTCTACCACTAATTTGGTGACAAGAATGTTGTTATAGGTCCCTTGAGGAATAGTAAGACTCTCCTGACCCAAAGCTCGATGCCAGTGACCAAGCAAAAGAATGTCTTATGACTGTGAGCACCAGGATAGCAAACTATGCCTCAGAAAACTCCTTCAAACAATAAAGTCTTAGCAGTACATGCCCAGAAGGAAGACTCATCAGGAACCTTGGCATTTTGGATATTATATGAAGTGGAGATGGAAGGGAGCTGGTGAGACTCACTCTGCAGAGGATTTGATTGCTTTCTGCCAATATCCCATTTGACTGCTTGTTGCAGATGGGTTCTTCTTTCTCATATAGCTTGAAATGTGTCAAGGGAAATGTGTCCCACTTTCCTCAAACCAGCTCTAAAATTTCAAAAGACAAGATGCCAGTATAAATTCAGAGAAAGTCGTGAGGGAAATAAGTTGACATCACACTTTAAGGTTCCAGAAGCTGAAAAGTAGTGAAAATGGGTCATGTTTTAATGAGTTAATAGAAAGCCATTCCCACAGTGAAAGCTGTTGGTCCAAGTATTTGAACATGTATGAGATTCACCTCCAGTTCTAAGTATTCAGTGTCTCTGACACAGTGACCCTAAGCCTGGTTAGCATTAAGGGCAACAGGTGCCAATCTAAATAACACAGTGATGCTGTCACAGTATTGTCACCCATTTGTCATCATTGTCTTCATATAGCCCAGTCTGATTAGATATTAACACATGCATGATTGTATTTTTGTAACTCAAGTTTTGAGTAGAATTTCATGTAGTTGAGTCATTAAAAACTAATTCTTTGACCTTTTCATGGGAAAGCCTAATCCAGTATAATCACTGCAAGAGGCTTCAGATGATTTTAGTCATAGAAGAAGCAAAGAAGCTGTAGAGAACAACTAAGAAAACAATTTAAAAGTCAGGTAAAAAATTCAGAATCTCAAGTAATATATTGGTCCCAGATCAGGTGAACTGGATATTATGTAAATTTATGATTCATCAGTTTAACTTTCAGATTTAGATGACTTTTTATAGACTTCCATTTTTCTAGAATCCAAAAAATAAAAATAAAATAAATAGTCTTGTTATTGTTGTTGTTGTTGTTGTTGTTGTTGTTGTTGTTGTTGTTGTTATAAGGTTCTTAATGACCTCTGAGGCAAATATTTTGGCAGCATCTTTTTATTGTTAAATGCATTTCATTCTCGTTCTTTGAAAATTAGAAGTCCATATATGGTGCATATGGCAATTCTTGGTTAATCAAAGAATTAAATTAACCTAACCATTTCATACCACCATTTCCAAATAAACTAGAGTGTACTGGGCTATTTATGAGGCACCTTTTTCCCATGGAACCTTAGTGTAGGTCTCTTTCTGATCTAACATTCCCTTTTTCTTTTCTAAAAACTTGAGAACCAGTGAGTCAGCATGTTATGTTCAAGGTTGCAGAGAAATATACTGCAAAGCTTAGAGCCCTTTGGCCTGTTTTCCAGGGTGTTATTCATTAACTCTTGCCTTCTAATTCTGCCTCTGCATTTTGTCAAATGATGTGAGTGTACCTGGTGTCTCGGGAAAAGCTCTCACAGTCCTTGGCAAAGTGAACTGCAGTAGTTCATCCATTATCCAAAACTCAGATGTCAGATTACAAACAACTTCAAGCCTCTGGAATCGCACCAGACCAGGTTTGATGGGAGAGAGGAGAATGTTCGGGACAGATAAATATGTGTTTTAAAGGATTCTTTGACCAGACTTTGAGCAGACAAAAGTAACAATAGAAACTAGGAAGACCTGGAAACCTAGAGATGATGATAGTACCATTGACTGTCTGACCAGCCTGAAAGCATGCACACAGAAGCATGAAGACATGACTGAGGCAAAGGAAAGAAGATAATGGAAGCAAGGAATATGTGAGAAACAACTGAGGGGTAGGAAAAGAAAAGAGGCTGTGGGGATGAGAGAAGTAATGGTGACTATAAGATATAAACACTGAGAGCCTGTGAGCAAAAAAGGATCAACTAGGGGAGACCAGCAAAGGGGTTTATCAAAAAATTATTGTAGATCTCAGCAGTCCCTCAAGACATGATTGGTCTAAAGGCAGCTATTAAACATCAGCCCTAAGATAACACTGCTACAGTGGGGAGAGTCGTATTTAATATAAGGATAAATCATATCACCCCAGGGATCACACCTGGCTGTCACTGCGTATAGAATTTACTGAAGGCCTTCAGACATGTAGTTCAGTAGGGGCTTGTGACCATGAGGCCAGGGACTTTGTACCAGTGATGACTGGGAGTCACGCGTTGCCTAACATGTGGTAGGCCCACAATATGTATGTTGGTTGAAATAATGAATGAGCCATCATCATTCTCATGTGGTAGGATCTCTGGCTGTAGAACAATGTCAACTTGTGCCATTGGATTGGTGGTGAGCATGTTGTGGACAGTATCCTGCAATATGGACTGGGAAAGGCAAAGGGGAGAAGTAGAAGAAGGAAATGGAACCCAAGGATGACTTGAAATGAGCAAGACCGGGAAACCTAGCCTGATAGGTTTGTTACTCATTTTTCTTTGTTGTATTACTTGGGTAAAGGGGATGCTCTTCATAAGCCTTCTGATTTTGTGTTTGTTGTGCATTCTGCTGATGTATGGTACAAGCTGCTATGCTTGGCTGAATGGGAGTACCTCTTTTACTTGAGTATTTCTCAGTGAGAAGAGAGAATACCTTTCCCTCCTCCCTGCCCCCAATTACCTGCAATTCAAAACAAGATGAAAAGACAAATTTTAAAGAGCAAATTAGTAGAAGGACAGATTCTTATTAGTTAACTAAAGCATTGAGTATTTTCTGCTAGGTACTTTGACTGGTTTTAACTTTCATAAACAGCCAGCATATAATGCAGCAATATAAGAATTGTCAGCTGTTTATTCTTTTCAGAGAATTCATTTGTAAATAGACTCCCACCCTCTGAGTAACATATAATAGTGTGCCTTGATCACATTTGCCAGCTTCCCCATGGACTGTGCCTCATTTCAAAATGATGAGGAAAGGTTGAGTGTGCCTGCAGGGGCTAATCTTGAAGACTCCTAGAAAATAAAACTTTTAGAAAAAAATCCTTAGCACAGAGCTTTCAGAGGAGTCGCCGTGTTGATTACAGAGGACAAACTAATGCACAAATGGATGAAGAATATTTCCCAAGAGGCTCCATCATTTTTTAGTACCTTCAGGGAAAGATTATTTCAAATCTGAGTCTTACTTGAGGATACTTCAGCTCCTCTCCAGCTAGACAATTATGGCTCTAACCTTGAAGACGCAGGGTTACTATCTTCAATCATCTTTCTGCCTGCCCATGTATCACCTGGGATATTATTCAGAAAGTAAAATGTTATTATGAAAGAAAATGCAAGAATAATTTGATATGTCCTACAAATATTATATAAAACATCCAAACTTAGCCATTAAAATTAATTTTGTAGGTGTCTAGAATTCTATTCAAAGTCAAACTTTGGAGAATGCTTCAAGAAAAACGTAGGCTAGTAGTAGGTCTCTGGAAATGGTTCTTTTCTGATGATGATGGTGGTGATGGTGGAGTTAGGAGAGGATGAGGCACCTTGGAAGTAGATTTTCCCACCTCTTCTCACAAATTCTTGGGCTAGTGATGAGGAATCCTCCTCCTCCATACGATGAGTGAAAGGGAGGTAGATGAGTGATGTGAGTAGCCAAGAGGGCTGACTATAGGAATCACAAACAAAACCCTTGGAAGGTTACTAAGTTGGTAAGACTCTATAAAAAGAAGATGATTTTTTTTTAAATCAAGATAAACCCAGGAGGGAAAGGTCACTTTCAGTCTTTGATTCAACAATCACTTTTGTAAAAGACAGGCCCATAACATCGCCATCATGCTGCACTCCACCTGTGAGAGGAAGTAAGTTCTAGGGCTACTCTTGGGGTCCAAATCCTGAAACTCTGAGACCTGCACCCACCCTTGCTTGTGCTTATGCATGCTTCACCAAAGGACTCCTGTTCCTAAGGATGACCACAGATCATTAAAATACACACACACACACACACACACACACACACACACATGTTATAGATATTCTCTTATGAAAGAGAGGAAACTATTGTGTGTTTAGAAAGATTTTCATTGGTGAAAACTTGGAAAATGTGAAAGTAGAATTACTTAATTTTTAAACATTCTATTTAATGGACTTAAAAGTTATTCCCTGGAGATTCTTGGGAGGTGAAGTGTAATGGAATTTCATTTAATAGCTGGCCAGATTCAGGTTTTATGAGAGTATTCTTACCATTCACAAGGATCTGCTAGCAGTCAGCAGTCAGGAAATATCTTTACTTTCTTCTTGAAAATGTGCAATTCTCTTGGCACTTGTAATTTCTCTTGCATACTTGCAGTTATTTCCAGAAGAATGTCGGCATCGTAGAAATCAGTCTAATATGTCTTAAGGAATTCAGAAAGAATATAACAAATTTTCAGGGAAAAAAACATTCAATCTTACAATTAAGTAAAGACTTCAGTATATGAATAAATTTACTAGGGCTGGAAGCAAGGCACTATCCATTGAATTGATAGGCCTATACAGTAATGCTAATAAAAACCTCTTAGAAACACATTTTTCAACTTACAAGTGTGAAGGACAAATGCAGGTCTTTAATCAAATACTTTCCTAATTATCAAAATGCTTTTTGCTCAACGGCAAGCAGATATCCATGTTTATAATGGGTGAGAACATAGTTTCTTGATAATATAAAATGACTAGTTTTAGGTCTCAAAAGTGCATACTATTCATAAATGTGGCTGACAAATACATTTAAAATGTTTTATTTCTGCTTTCAAAGCATCCTTTTAGAGAATGTGAATAAAAGTGTGCCCATGATTAGAAAAATCCCTAAAACCTTGTCATTTTTGTATATAACAACCAGTAAAGATTTGAATAGCTAAATAGAATAGCCTTTCTGTTGGTGGCACGTCTCCATTTTTCCAGATTGAGAACTTCCTGTCTCTCTTCCAGCTTACCAAAGGATAAAATCTTCCTTCCTTCCTTCATTCAACAAGTTTTTGTAAAGTGTCTACCAGTTGTCTAGGTACTAGGTTCTAGGGTTACAGCAATGAACAAACAGGTGAAGACAGACGAGAAACAGAGTGATCTGAGATAATGTTAGTGATAAAGACTGTGAGAAAAAAATAAAACAGAGAAAAGGGACAGAGAGAGATGGGGTTTCTGTTTTAGACTGGGTTTGAAGAAGGTTCCCTAGAGGTGGTATTTGAGTACAGACCTAAATTAAGTGTGGAAGTGAATTATGCAGAAATCTAGGGCAATGATTCTTAACCGAGGGTGATTTTGCCTCTCAAGGGACATTTGGCATCTGGAGATGTTTTTGGTTGTCACAACCTGTTCTCAGCAGGGGGGCGGTGCTACTGGCATCTAGAGGGTGGAGGCCAGAGATGCTGCTTTACATCCTACACTGCACAGGACAGGCCCCTGTAACAAAGAATTATCCAGCCCAAAATGTTAATAGCACGGGGGTTAAGAAACTCTAATCTAGGGAAAGAACATTCCAGGCTAAGAAGGAAGTTAATACACAACAGGCCCTAAGATGGGAACTTGCGTAGCACATTAGAGGAAGACCTAGAAGGCTTGTGTGGCTGGAGCGTAGTGACATGGGATGCTTACCAGGAAAAGAATTTGAAAGGTAGCTCACAGCCAGGCCACATAGGGTAACAGTCAAGACCTCTGCTTCTCTGTTCTTCACAGCTGCTTCCGGCTCTACTAAGCTTCTATACCACAGTTCTCCTAGGAGAGCTAGCTGGCTTTGCTAGAAGATGTCCTAGGAAGCTGACTCTGGGTTTTTGTAGGAAAAACCTTTTGTAGGAAAAGGGTTTCACCTACTTATTTATTTAAAGAGTGAGTTCTCCACAGCCACCTTGCCCAGTGATGGGGAATCTTAAAGTTGGCTCTCCAAAGATCAAGAAAATCAGTTTACTGAAGTTCTGCAGTGGCGCTCTCCAATATGGTAGTTATTAGTCCTATGTGGCCATTTGAATTTAAATTAATGGAAGTTAAATATAATAAAAAATTCGTTTCTCCAGATGTACCAGCCACATTTCAAGTGCTCAATAGCTACATGTGTCTATGGCCTCCATATTGGACAGCTCAGATGTGCAGCATTTTCATCATTATTCTGTTGGGCAATACTGTTCTAGAATAATTAAAAGAAGGAACCATTGAATTGAACAGTTCTATTCCCTTTTGTGAGAGATAAGGAAACTAGGACCAAGAAAGGTTAATTGACATGCCCAAGGTAACTGTATCAGTTAGTTTTTGACCCATAAAAAACCACCCCAAAACTTAGTGACTTAAAACAGAAATCTCTTCTTTAGCTTATAGTTCTGTGGGTCAGCAGTTTGGGCTGGACTCAGCATGGCAGTTCTTCTGGTTTCAGTTGTGTTCACTCATGTTGCTCCTGGGTCAACTGCTGGGTTGACTGGGAGTGGTTGGTCTAGGATAGCCTCAGCCATGATGGTTCATTATCTGCTCTACGTGTCTATCATCTCTAGCGGACTACTTTGGGCTGGTTCACATGGTAGTGGTGGCAGGTGTCGCAAGAACAAGAGCCAAAGCCCAGGTTTGCAAATCCCACAGCATCACTGCTGCTTCACTGTATTGGCCAAAGCAATTCATAACAACAGTCCAGATTCAAAGCTTAAAGAAATTGACTCTTGGTGAGAGGAGCTGCAAAGAATTGTGACCATTTTTTAAATTGACCACCATCTCATAGCTAACAAATTGAAAATTGGGACTTAAACTCAAGTTAGGTACATCTAATGGTGTTACTCTAAATTCCTCCGTGTTTTTCGTGTCCTCTTTCTCTGATGCCTTCTGAGTCCTGTTCCATTAAAACTTGTCTTTGAATTCTGGGCCATTAAGAGCCTTGGATACTAGCAAATGGTATACTCAATTAGTACTCAACTCATTCTCTTATTTTACCCTACACAGGAAAATGACAGATCATTTTAAGTAAATAATTAAAGAACAGAGTTTATTTTATAAAATATATAGGAAGAATTTTGAGAAGATATTTCAAACGTTTGATGCAGAGGGTAGGCAAGAAAATGATCATCTAAAGCACAATCCCAATTTTGGAAATAGAGACACATTGAGGGAAATCAGGCTAGGAAGCTGGAGCACAGGAGCACAGAGGAGTCTCAGAGTGGGGACAGAATAAGAACTGAGGGTCAGTGCTGCTGGGGTAAGTAGAAGAAGATTGTAGAAGATAACAATCTCAGGTATATAACACAGGTGTTAAGCAGACTTATTCAACATGGCTACAGTCAACGCATTCTTGTGTTATTAATCCCTTTAAAAGTTATATAAATAATTCTTTTGTGAAAATTTGACCAATCTTTCTTGAAAATAGGTTGGCAGAATGCATTAAAGAACTTAAAAATGTTGCTACAGTTTTCTCAGAATTTCCATTTCAAGGAGTTTATCTAAACAAATGCTCAGATATACATTCAACAAGGAATGTCCATGAATATCAATAGCAATCATGGTTATTAATGTGAAAAATTGGTAAGAATCTCATCGAGCAACAATAAAGCAATCAGTAAATCAACTATGCTAATCATTAAAATTAAAGTTTTTTTATACATTTTTTCATCAAACAAAAATCTTTAGGCTACAAGGTTATGTGGGGTAAAATCAAATCTGTATATATAGCTTTATTCTAATTTTTAAATAATTATTTTTTATATTTTCTACAATGAAACATGAATTGTTTTTATAATCAGAAAAAAAAGTTTTTAAAATTTATTTCATATAAAACGTTTGAAATCCATTCACTTCCAAGCAGGGTTAGATTCAAATGTTATTGCTTTTAGACAAAAGGCCAAAAGTTTACAGAGGAATAAATAAATCCAAAGTAATTAATAAATTTATTTAAATTCTTCCTGAAGTGCTTCTTAAGGTCTTAACGATAAGTTGATAAGATGTTTTATTTGCTAAATAGAGTTCTATTTAATTTGTTTAAAAAGCAAAAGAAATCTTGAATCAGCCTCTTTCAGAAACTTTAGGGAGAGCCCTCAGTTTTATAAACCAAGACTAGAAGATATCTACCTTTTTGGGGGCTTCCTATATTTCAGTCATGAGCACTTCTTAGTCTTCTTAGATTTATCAACTAATGAATCATTTTTTTACATTCAGATTTTTTATTTTCATTTTAACGTTTTTTATTACTTGAAAAACTCTACACGGTTTAAAAAATTCGAACAGTACAAGAATGGGCATAATGAGCCCCAGTCCCCTGATATCGTTTCCCATGAGGATGCTGTTAATTTCACTTCTGATGTATTCTTCCATCAATAGTCTATGATTGGACAAGCATTTTTTTTTTTCTGGGAAAGATTCACCCTGAGCTAACATCTGTTGCCGATCTTCCTCTTTCTTTTTTTCTTTTTTTCCTCCTTAAAGCCCCAGTACATAGTTGTGCATTCTAGTTGTAAGTCTTTCTAGTTCTATGTGAGCTGTGCCACAGCATGGCTACTGATAGACGAATGGTGTGGTTCCGCGCCCAGGAACCGAACTCAGGCTGCCAAAGCAGAGTGCACCAAACTTTAACCACTAGGCCGTCAGGGCTGGCTCTGGGCAAATATTTTTATATGCATAGACGCCTACCCTTTTTCTCACAAATTGGACAATATTATACACTCTATTCTCCACCTTGATTTTTTTTTCTACTTTATTTATCTGGGATATGATTTCATATTAGCACTTAGAGCTCTCGCTGTCTTCCTAAGAGTCATATGGCATCCTGGTCTTAAGTCTTGAGCTTTAAGTGCCCTCAGTCTCCTGGACCGTCCTCTATGTTGCTCTTATCCTGATCTTCCTGGGCTCTTCATGCGGAGACATCCAGTGTCCTCTTAGAAGGGCAGATTCCCAGTATTGTTCAGAGGCACCATAAAGTTTCCTTTACTGTTTCCAGGACTCTTCGGATAGCGAGTAGGTGACTGCCGGATTTATGCTTGATTTGCTATCCCATTTCCTTCCGTTTTTTAAATGGTCCATGGGGGATCCTAAAGTCCTTTCAGGGTAGAAACTTGAGTTTGGCGTTCCCAGTTCTCTGAGTCTGTTTGGCATCATTTCTCTTCACTGTGTTATTTTCCACTTGCCTACACTGCAGCTTCTATTTTGCTTTTCTGCCCACACACCAGAGGTCTTGTTCTAAGCTGAGTATTACTCAGTGATTCTGTTTTCTAACTTTAAAAACAAGTTTAGAGAACAAAGTATCTTCAGAATCACAGATAGAGATTTCATATTTCTACTTAGTACACTATACATTATTTAGTTAGTTATTTCTTTAGGTAGATGCCATCCTTAAATCCCAGGTGTTATCCTTATATTGTACAGGCAATAGCTCTGATTTGACAAGACAACAAAACTCACATAAGAATTAGGCTTGTCACGAAAACACAAATGCACAAAGATACATGCACCCCTATGTTCCTTGCAGCATTATTCACAATAGCCAAGACTTGGAAGCACCCTAGGTGCCCAAAACGGGATGAATGGATGAAGAAGATGTGGTATACATACACAGTGGAATACTACTCAGCCATAAGAAACAATGAAATCCGGCCATTTGTGACAACATAGATGGACACTGAGGGTATTATGCTAAGTGAAATAATTCAGAGGGAGAAATTCAAATACTGTATGATTTCACTCATAAGTAGAAGATAACAACAACAATCAATCACATAGAGACAGAGATTGGATTGGTGGTTACCAGAGGGGAATGGGGGAGGGAGGAGGGCAAAAGGGATGATTAGGCACATGTGTGTGGTGGTGGGTTGTAATTAGTGTTTGGGTGGTGAACATGATGTAATCTACACAGAAATCGAAATAATGATGTGCACCTGAAATTTATATAATGTTATAAACCAATGTTTCTGCAATTAGGAAAAAAAAAAGAATTAGGCCCTTTAGTCAGTAGAGTTTACCCTCACTCATAAATTTACCGAGCTCTTGGTAGCCTTTAAAATGTGCATTTTTTTTTAATTAATTTATTTATTTATTTTTTCCCCCAAAGCCCCAGTAGATAGTTGTATGTCATAGCTGCACATCCTTCTAGTTGCGGTATGTGGGACGTGGCCTCAGCATGGCCAGACAAGCGGTGCGTAGGTGCGCACCCGGGATCCGAACCCGGGCTGCCAGCTGCGGAGCGCGTGCACTTAACCACTAAGCCACGGGGCCGGCCCTGCATTTTTTTTAACACCTGAAATTTATATGATATTATAAACCAATGTTACCTCAATAAAAAAATTAACAAAAAATAATTTTAAAAATGTTCTTTAGGGGCCGGCCCAGTAGCATAGTGGTTAAGTTTGCACGCTCTGCTTTGGTGGCCCAGGGGTCGCAGGTTCAGATCCTGGGCACAGACTTACGTACCACTCATCAAGCCATGCTATGGCAGCATCCCACATGCAAAATAGATGAGGATGGGCACAGATGTTAGCTCAGGGTCAATCTTCCTCACCAGAAAAAAAAAGTTCTTTAAATGCTTATGGCAGTGGCTCTCAAATTTGTGGTCTGGGGTCCCCTTTACACTCTTAAAAATTATTGAGGATCCCAAACATCTTTTGTTAGTGTGGGTTATATCTTTCTATATATACTATATTTGAAATTAAAACTGAGAAAAATTTAAAGCCTGAGAAAATCTAAGCACATATAACATTAGCCATCAGAGCAATTATATCATCACAAACAAACATTTAGCCTCTGGAAAACTCCACTGTATACTTTGAGAGAATGAGAGCAAAAAAAGGCAAATAGTATCTTAGTATTATTATGAAAATAGTTTTGACCTCACAGACCCCCTAAGTGGAAGTACAGTGACTCTCAAGGATCCCTAGAGCTCACTTTAAGAACAGCTAGCATGTTGTATAAATTTGAAACAATTACTTTTTAAGGAGAGTCAGGCACTTTGTGTCCAGAAAATGTTTTTTCCACTATCACTGAGTTAATCTTCCCTTGGCCTGAAGTGCCCAATAGATCTCCATGGAGAGGACAGGAAGGAAATAAGCATTTATTAAGTACATTCTCACTGCCTCTTCCATCATCCCCCACTTCCAGTTAATCACTGACCTCACTCCATTTACAGTCATCCATTTCCACTGACATTGGCCTAGTTCGGAGTAGGCTCGTCTCTCACCTGCGTTAATGCAGCAGCCTCCCAGCTGATCTGCAGTCCTTCTGTCTTGCCTCCAGTCCTTACTCCATACTGTGGCCAGAGCATCCTTCCTGAAACCCCAAACAGACCATGACCTGACAATGCTCACTGCCCTTTGGATGAAGCTAAACTTCCTCCACATGGCTTACAAGGCCCCTTCATGACTGAACTCTGCTGACCCCTCCAGTGTCACTTCCCTTCTTTCCACTGCCCCCACCCTCTACCCCAAATTCATATCTTAACCTTTTTAGTTTGCTGAGCACCTAAACATGTGTGCTTTTTCTCACATTTGAGCCTTTGAATATGGTATTCCCACTGTCTAGAACTTCCCAGTCTTTCCTGGCTAAGACCTACTGGTCCTTCAGCTCTCAGTTAAATATCACTTCCTCCAGGAAGACTTTTTCATTGCCACCACTCCCAGGGTTGGGTTAGGTCCTCCTCTTATTTTTTCCCACGATAGCTGTCTGTCTCCCCGATGTAGCACTTGTCATGCTGTAGAGTAGTTATGTTTTCTTGGGTATATCCCCTGAGCCTGAAAGCATTCTGAGGTAAGGGAACATGTCTGGGATCATTTACATCCTCTGCCCTCAGCAATTTCTGGTATATGATGGACACGCATATGCTGTTGTTGAGTGATGAATGCATCAATCAGTCAGCCAACGTTTTAAGTACTTCCTAATGCTTCATAATAAATGCATTATGTGCATTATATTTAATCCTCTTAACTAAAGGAGATACAATTGGGGTCGGCCTGGTGGTGTAGTGGTTAAGTTTGCGCGCTCCACTGCAGTCGCCCAGGGTTTGCAGGTTTGGATCCGGGGCGTGGACCTACCCACCGCTCATCAAGCCATGCTGTGGTGGCGTTCCACATACAAAATAGAGGAAGATGGGCACAGATGTTAGCTCAGGGCCAATCTCCCTCAGCAAAAAAGAGCAAGATTGGCAACAGATGTTAGCTCATGGCCAATCTCTTTCACCAAAAAAATAAATAACTATCAAGGAGATACCATTTCCCCGAATTTTGTGTTAAAGGAATGTGGGCCCTTTACGGCCATTGCCTCAACATCCCTGCAGCTAGGAAATAGTGAAGCTGGGATGTGAATCCTTTTTCTACCACAATATGCTGAAAAAAAGGGATCACCAAAATGAGGACAACTGACGGAAGTGAATAAAGTTTAAGGTAAATTTTCCAAGAGAGAATTCAGGCAAAGAGTCATTCTCACAAAGGCGCTGGGTCCTCTTTCAACTTCCAGCCAACATCACTGACTCTTTCCAACCAGAACTCAGAATAAAGCCGGGGGAGGGAGGAGGGTGAAAGGGATAATTCGGTACATGTGTGTGGTGATGGGTTGTAATTAGTACTTTGGTGGTGAACATGATGTAGTCCATGCAGAAATAGAAGTACAATGATGTACACCTGAAATTTTTGCAATGTTATAAACCAATGTTACTGCAATAAACAAAAAATTTAAAAAAAAAAAAAGCCACTGAAAATGCTTGTTAAGGGAAATTGATCTGTTTCATCATAAAAGTACCTTCCCAGTTGGCAGTCTTGAAAATGTCTATGCTCCTATAGCTTCATAGTCTGTTTTAAAAAGAAAAAAAAAAAGGATTTTTTTAAATGTATCCCAAGAGCTCCAGGGACTACAACGTGAAGGTTATACATATTTATTTCACTCCTAGTGGAAAATTTTTACCTTACAAGTCTTTTTCTCTTCTGACGATGTCTTGTTACACTGATTAAATCCCTGTAGGTTGTTTTCTTCCAGTTCAGCCTGTTGGTTCATGTTTATTTTTCCAGAAAGAACTCAGTGAAATTCTGAAAACAGAAAAGGAATTAAAAATACAGTTTTATTGCTTTTATTTTTTAAAGAGGCATATTTATAGTAGAAAATACAGATAAGCAAACACAAAGAAGAAACTTTAAATCTCCTTTGATTCCACCGCTGTTGGGATTTCGGTATATACTCTTCTTTTCTGACTTGCTGTCTCTCTCTCTATGTTGCTTTCTCTGTCTGTCCGTCTCTCTCTCTGTTTCTTTCTCTATATGTCTGTCTCACTCTCTCATGTATATAAATTTATACTATTTTTAAAAGTTTACCAATGTAGTATCATACAGAGTTAATTCCTATGAAATCAGCCTGTTTAATTGCCATTTAATTGCAAATATCTTTCCATGCCACTGATCATCTACCTCAGTGCTTCTCAAACTTGAATGCACGTGTGAGCCACTGGAAGCTTGTTAGAAAGGCAGAATCTCAGACCCAGCTCCAGACCTACTGAATCAGAAACTACATTTTAACAAGTTTCAGATGAAGGTGATGGTGTTGGTCTAAGGACCACATTTTAGGAGCAAAGGTTGACATTCTTTCTGAAGACAGCTGTGTCCCCAGTGTCAGTGTGTCTAAGTTTATGTAACTAAGACCCATGTTGTCAAACATTAGAGTTATTTCTAATTTCCCGGTAAGGATGAGCATATCCTCATAAAGATTAGCACACATCCATCATTACTTCCTTAGGAATAAAACCCTGCCAGTAGTTTGCCGGACCATACATATTTTTAAGGGAAATGATTTATTTTTAAAGAGTCTAAAACAGTAATTAATTCCACCTCATAGCACATAAAACTAAAATGTAGCCGTGGCGTTTCCTGTCACGTCTGCGTTTTCCCTTATCTGCAGTGAACCAAGATAGAGCTTTCTTTGATACTTTTGGTAATTGTGATCACAATGTTGTTATTATTTGAAATGCCTTCTCTCTGCCCTCTCTTCAATTTATCTAATTTTATCCACCCTTTAACACGCAGTTTTAATCTGACTTCATCCAGAAAGTCTTCCCTAACAGTCCAATTTACAGTAAGCTCACTTGCTAAATATTTTCACCATTATTCTCTGAGCCCATTATCTCAAAGCACACTTATTTACTTTCTCTTGATGCCGTTTAAATACATCACTTGGTACTTCTCCTCTCCTTGTCTAGATTGCGAAATGCTTGAGGGAATGCATCTTCGGTGTGTGACATCCAGGTCCTCTGGAGCACCTCTGCAGGGATTTCCTCCAGAAAGTTTTGGTGCCATAGAAAGAGCACACGGTTTGGAATGAGAAGGCTTGTGTTTGAGGCCCAGCTCTGTCATCTACCATCTATGTAATCAAGGAGCCAGTCACATAACCTTTCTGAGCCCCAGTTTTATCGTCTGTAAAATGGGGCTGCTTACTTAAAAAATCACTTAACAAGGTTGATGTGCAAATTAGGATTATAATCCATTATATCATTTCCCAAAATCTAAATAATTCACTTAAAAGCCTCAACTTTGACCTTGTTTGTGTCTAAACTCTGTCTCAGATATGCAACTCTCCTTCTTCCACTGCCCCTACCCCTCACGAAAAAGACCATACCTCGGGCTCAGGGACCTGTACCTGACAGCACTATCTAGCAGGAATTAAGCAGTGTTGTTTTGTTTTCACTGCATTTATTTACTTTCTATTTGTGGCAAGCAATATTGGTTTTCTAGTTATAGCAGTGATTTGAAGTTCACTTTTTAAAAATAAACTTATTTAAGGTAAAAAAAAGGCAAGTCAATTTAAAGTAAAATGCTTGGTAAATAATAGAGCATAAATTATGAAAATATGGCAAAAATATCATGCTGACATAAAAATGACTGAAGTTTGAGAAACATCTCACTATAGGAAGCCACCTTCCAACTGTAAAGCAACATATGGATGTCAGTTGTTATTTTAGCTATTATTATGTGAACTACTGGAAGACCACTTCTGTGGGTTGTTCTCCAACAGAGCCCTAGACATAATAGATTCTCAATAAAAATTACCCAAGTGTGATGAAAAATAGACCAAAAAGTCAAGTGTTCTGTTATTTGACACATGACTATGCATTGTTTCAGCTTGCAGAAATATCCAAAGAGCGTAAAGAAGAGAGTTTGTTTCTGATAAAGAAGTTAGATATACTGTAGTCAGGGGTTTAATCAAAGTAACTGGGATGGCACAACATGTACCAGTTACAATTGGGAGAAAATGGAGATTATGTTACTTGGCAATGAGACATTTCATTATCAAAAGCAATAAATATTTGAGAAGGACCAGTTGTACAGAAAATACTTTGCTGGGAAAGATTTGTCTAAAACCTGCATTCATGGAAAAAACAAAAGGTTCATTATGCTCTGCATTAACATGATTGCTGCTATTGTATTAGAACTCAAAACAAGTTCATGTAGAATTTTCCAGTTAGCCCTATGACATCTCTCAAAGAAGGGGCAGGTCTTACTAATTCTACCTCTACATGAAGAAATGAAATCCATCAGACAGAGATTAAGTGATTAGACTCCGATCATATGATTATTTGTAGCCAGAGTGAAAAGCAAGAGCTTCTGATTCTGTGGACCTTGTACTGTCATCATTGATTTCCATCCAAGGCAGGCTTCTGGGTTGCTACATCTTCCTGCTGCTCTGAGGGAATTAGATGATTTGACTCAATGGTTCTAGCGTTGGATTGTGCAATAGTAGGATTAAATTAGATGGGATTAAGTTAAAAAGTGGGATTAATTCAGTTAGGTAGGATTAAGATGAGGCCTGATGTGGCTGGTTTGAAGAGAGCGGAGAGGAATGAGCCTTCTAATATGAAGGGTGCTGACCAAGCTCCTGATGTAAATAGACCAAGTTGTGAGTAGCTTATTTTCATAAGACCTTGAATTTCTCTTCTTTTTATAATCAAAACCAAAGTAGGAGAATGCGGTGATTACAATCTCAGGCCCTGAAGTTGAACTGATTTACTTCCAAATTCTACTTCTGCCCTTATCCATAGGATCTTGGACAGGTTACCAATGTCTCTGCTCTTTAGTCCAGCTATAAAATTGGAAGAATTATAGTACTTATATGCTTATAATAAGGGTTTAATGTGGTAAAACCAAGTATGTGTTTAGCGCAGTCCTAGCTGTGGTATAGAAAGTACTCAAAAGAAAATGACAGAGATTTCTGAAAGGGAAAGTGAGAGCTAATGTTTCAGACATTTCAGGCCCCTCTGGAATTTCCAGTCCTGCCTCTGGAGTGGAAGTTATTTTCCTTACTTCAAATGATGGCAATGCCCTGTAGATCTCTTGTTTGTTTCATTGGCAAATTGTTATTATCAAATAAGTTCTAAGTACAACATTTTCTATCATGTGTCAAAGTCTTCACCTCATAGGAGAAGACTTTGACACTACTCTACTCTCTGCTCCTTTAACTAACATTTCCGCTGTGCTGTCCTAATGTCACCTCGACTAAAATAGAACTCACTGTCTCCTCCCCAAACTCAGATCTCCTCAGACTCCCCAATGTTGTTGTTCTCCCATAGTGGCCCACTCCATCTTTCTTGACTCTCCCCTCTACCTGCCATACGCTGCTCCCCTCACAATGTATAAGTTTGGGTTTCCCTAGAAGCAGACTCCAAGACAAGGCTTTGAGCGCACATGGTTTACTTGGGAGGTGCAGAAAACACTGAGAGGAGAGCAGAGGAGTAAGCAAGGAAGGGGAAAAAGCAAATAAGGGCCAGTTATAGAGCCACCCCCGTGGTGGGGATTAGAGCTTATTCCCTGGAGGGGAACCCTGGGAGATGGTATAAAACACACAGATGGTAGCCCGAATAATGCCTCCCCACAAGATGTCCATGTCCTAATCCCCAGAACCTGTGAGTATGTTATCTTAGATGGTAAAAGAGACTTTGCAAAAATGACTAAATTAAGGATCTTGAGATGGGAAGATTATCCAAATGGGCCCAAAGTAATCTCAGGGGTCTTTTATAAGAGGGAGGCAGCAGGGTCAGAGTCAGAGAGAGATTTGAAGGCACTCTGTTGCTGGCTTTGAAGATGGAGGAAGGGGCCAAGAGCCAAGGAATGTGGGCAGCATCTAGAAGCTGGAAAGCCAAGGAAATGCATTCTCACGTAGGGCCTCCAGAAGGAACGCAGCTCTAGAGACACCTTGATTTTAGCCCCTTAAGACTTGTTTTGGAGTTCTGACCTCCAGAACTGTTAGATAGCAAATTTCCATTGCCTTAAGCGTCTTAAGTTTTTGGGAATTTTTTACAGCAGCAATAGGAAATGAATACAACACACCTCAGAGTTCTTCCACCCAAAGGGCAATGGGGTGTTATATATCAACTCCTGTCAGTCATTGGCTGAGGGCTGCTGGGTGTGAGGGTGTTGATTCCTTAGCTCTCAGGTAAAGGGAGGTAAACACTGGCAGTCAGAAGTCAGCCATACTTGCATCTCCCACTGAAGTGCTGAGACTCCAGGGAAGTAGCAGGGCACCAGCAGAGTCGGCCACAGTATGCGCTTCACCTGCTCTTGCTTCCTAATCCACCTCCAACATCGTATCCCCTGTGGATCAAGCCTGCAGTCAGCCTCCCAGCGCCTTGCAGACTAATCTTCCCAGAACAGGGAGGGCCTTACATGATTTGTTCCCGTTCTCAAAAATCTTCAGTGCTGCCATAGGAAAAGATCCTTACAAAAGGAAGCCCAGAGATCAAATAATGAAACTTGGTGCTAGGTCCCCTGATAGTTTCATTTCAGTCCTTGAACTTTTCAATTTGTGTGTATGGAAGGGACAGTAGATATGCTCGGGTATCTATTTGTGTACAGAGTTCCAGGCTTGGCGTCTGAACCTTTGGAGCTTTGAAATGTGGATCCCTTAGGTCTGCATTCCTTAGAATAGCAGTAACACCATGAGGAAGTGAGAAAATTGATTTGAAAATGGAGAAGGTTAATTAAAGGAAACATTTAAGATGCGCGGTCGTCAATTGACGCTAGAGAAACTGAGCCCGAGAAACTCTGAGTTCTGCACATTTACAGAATGTCACAGATATATTTAGATAAAACTCAGAATCTAAGGACACCTAACAGCTGGAGTAACTTCAGCGCACCAAAGCAAGGACATTCAGCCTTCCCACTCTGCCTGCCCTCATGGGAAGGGCTTCAAGTTTCAGAACCTTTGCGTGGCAGACTTCAGGCTCAAATGACTCCCTTAAAATTTGTCCACACCCCTCACATTGATTTTCCCAAACTATGCTGACTTCCTGCCAGCTATTGGTTCAGACCACAAAAGGGTAGAGAAATTACAAAGAGAGTTTATACATTTTTAATGTATCAAGAATAAATATGCTTTAAAATTAGAACAGAAAGTGCTGATGCTGGATTTTTTTTATCCTTCTTTCAGAACAGGAGTGGGGTGAAGAAAGGAAGGAAACTAACCTTTGCTAGTACTGCACAGGGTGTTTAACTCATATTGGCCTTCTGAAGAGGTGTTAATGTCTCCACTTTACAATGATGAGGCTAAGTTCCAAGAGGTGACATAATTTGGCTGATGTCATAAAACTAAGAAGTTGGTCGTTGGGATTACAGCCTTAGTCTGATTCTAGCATCCGTATTCCATCTTATCTATTTCTCATGTAGACATAACTTGCATTTGGATAGTGCTTTTCAAAGCATTTTTCTTATGGTGCTCTCTCTAAACTTCATCAGCAGCGCAAATATCAGTTGCCACATTTTACAGATAAAATTACAAAGGTTTGTTTTTCCCAAAGAGATCCTGCCAGTAAGTAGTGAAACAGATCTGGGTCATGGGGCTCTGGTCTCATGGCCTTTCCAGTCCATCGTCATGTCCAGACCTGAAGGGATGTCATGGGGGCCTGAAACCAGTTGGTAGCAGGCAGTTCATTTCAGAGAATCAATCTGTTCAGAAAAAAATTAACTAAGATTTAATGTTATTTTTTTCTCAGTTATTAAATTAATGAAGTCTGCTTACAGAAGATTTGGACAATACAGAAAGGAAGAAAATAAAAATCACCTGTAATATCACCACCCAGAAATAATCACAAGTATTATTTTCATACATTTCCTTCTAGTGCATGTAATGCGGGTATGTATGAATACTGTATGATAAGTAGGATCATGCTGTATATAGTTTAATATCTTGGTTTTCTGATTAACATTAGATGCTGAATATTTCCCCAAGTCATTAAATAATCTTAAGAAACTGCCTCACATACCATAATATTGCATGAACATAACCTAATTTACATTCACTTACTATTGAACATAGAAATCATTTTTGGTTATAAGCTATTACACGTGATGCTGAAATTTTGGCATATAAACAAAATTTATATTTCCAATAGCAGTGGATGTGAGGACCAATTTCTCCATCTTGAGTGTTGTTATTTTAAACTTTTGCAAGATTGATAGGTGAAAAAAATTCTAATTTGCATTTGACAGATGACAGCCAAGCCAAACTTGCTTCCCCACGTGTACTTTATCAGGTGTGCTGAGCCACACGCAGTACCAAGTTTGTTTCTGTGCTGTCGCAATCCTCAGAGACCCAGCAGTAGGTACGAAGACAATCAAAGACAATCATATGTTAAAACAATTCCCAGAACTCTCACGTCAAGCCAGTGCCAGCATGAGAGCGTCAGCGCTGCTGGGCAAGACCTGGGTCTTACTCATCTTTCCTGTTCCCAGTTCCTGGCTCTGAGCCAGACACCTGGCAGGTTCTCAATACATTTGTTGAAAACATTACAGTAGAACATATGTTGTCATTTTGGCCTCCTGACTTGCTCTGTGACTTTAACAAGTTAGGTCACTTCTCTGTGCCTCCGTGTGTTCAACTATAAATGACAGGAAACGTGATGTGATACGCCGTGTGAACTGAGTGTGAGAGAAATGCTGCAGCTTCCGTACAAAAGGTCTGTGTGTATGTGTGTGTGTGTGCATGTCACCTAGAAGGGTTCCTTTCCTTTTCCATAGAGTGTGGCAAATTCCACGTATGTTAGAGACTCAGGTTTATGGTCCCTTCCCATATTTCAGGCTGATGTACTGGGGCTAGAGCCTGTTTCATTTTGTTTCCTCTTTGTTTTCTCAGAGTCTAGCACAGTGCATGGCACATAGGAAGTATCAGGAAGTGGAGGGAAAGAAGGAAGGAAGGAAGGAAGGGGGGAGGAAAGGAAGGAGGAAGGAAGGAAAGAAGGAGGGAAGGAGAAGGAAGGAGGGAGGGAGGAAGGGAGGGAGGGGAAGGAAGGAAGAGGATAGAAGGGGAAGGAAGGGGAAAGAGTGAATGAAATATTAGAGCTGAAGGATGTCTTACAGATCTCATTTTAGAGGTCATCTTCTCAGTGACCATTTTATTTTTGTAAACACAGCTATGTTAGCATCCTCACCTTATAGGCACTTGCTAAAATAAATTTAAATAAGTAGCTGGGGAATTTTAATTTAATAAAAATTTTCCTCATCATAACATTTTTGTTCCTTTGTGTTTTGCTTTGTTCTGTTACTAGCCCTGGTCTTAATATGTATTTACTAATCAAGAAGTATAAACTTTTCACTGTTACTGGAAGCACACAATATATGGAACAATAATTAGATTATAAATTTATTTTTGTGTGTGTGAGCTTTGCAACCATATCAAAAAAATGGTGAAGTTATCATTGCAGTTTCCAAAACTAATTTAAATGAGTACTTAGGAAGCCAGTGAAAACTGGACAGTATAAATTATGTCTTTGAAGATCTTTTTTCCTAAATAATGAACGTTTATTTTAACCTGCTAAATGTGTGTATTTTTAAATGTTTCACTACTTGGTATACAATATTCCTAAATATATAGTATTTCTAAAATGACAATGAAAATAATTTTAGCTAAGCCAGCGTAAGGAAATTAAAACTAATTCACTCACAACTTTTCTTGTATCTCTCTTTTATACAATGAAAAATAACAGATTTTTAATGCTTTTCTCAATTCCCAAATGATTTCTCTAGTTAGAACAAATTAATGCCAAAGAAAAAGGCATTTATTATATAATTGCAGAAGTTATTATTACAATTTTAAAAGCCTTTGATGCAACCGCTTATCTGAGGGACTTAATTCACTGATGAGATCTCGAAACATTGACAAACATGTTGTTTTTTAATTTCTTAGAGTTTCTATTGTGAACTATAACTGCTGAATGCCTAAAATATAATCAGCTTCTCTTCTTTAACAATTAATCATTTTTCCTGATACTCAGCATAGATAGCATTTAGAAGAAAATAGCTGGACCTGGCTATGACCTATTGGGACTTATCTATAAAACTTTCCAAACGAGGCATGGTTCAGTTATTTTATATGCTCTGTTATTAGAGAAGAAAAGCTCAATTCATTTGAGAATGATGCCGTTGAGTTTAAATTAAATTATGTGTTTGAAATTAAATTACAGATATTTTTAAAGAAAGCCTGTACATTTTAATTTTATATTTCAAAGCATGTAGTAACTTGACTACATGTTGAATTTTCTTAGAACAACTATATTTTCAGAATTTAACTCCTACTTCACGAAAGAAACTCATTCCTTTTTTTGGATGCAATATTTTCTTTTGTCTTTCTGGAGATGTTAAAATTAGATTTTATGTAATATAATTTAAAACATACCAAAGATATAAGAGAACAATATAACAAGCAACTGTAAGCCCAAAATGCAGCCTAAGAAATCAAACATTACAAAGTTGAAATTCTCTGTATGCCCCTCCTAATCACATTTCCTTCCCACCCACTATCTAGAGGGAACCTCCATCTCACATCTGGTAGATACTAAAATGTGCTGCTTTACAGATTTAGTAGACAAGTACGAATACTTAAAGGATATATAGTAAAGTTTTACATATTTCTAACTTTATATAAATAGTCTCTTAATGAATGCGGTCTTCTGCAATTTACTTTTTTTAAGTCAATATTATATTTGTGAAATTTACCTATATTGAAATCTATAGCTCTATATCATTCATTTTAAGTGATGTCTGGCATTCAATTATATGAATAGACTGAAATTAATCTATCCATTCTCTTTTGGTTGAACAGTTAGATTGTTTCCAGGTTTTTTGCTACTAATAGTGCTGCTGTAAATAATCTGTGCACCACTCCTAGTGACATGTGCACCTCTCCTAGTCAACAGTTTCTCTGAGAGAAATCCATACAAGTGGAGCTGCTGGGTCACAGTTTTTCAGCTTTAAGTTCACTGGATATTGCCAAATTGCATTTCAGGGTTGGTTGTGCCAATTACAGTTTTTGTTTTTAAGTTTTTTGCATAGTCTCTGTTTCCTCCAATGCTTTTTTCTTATTAGGTTGTTTTTCTTATTAGGTTGACGTTTGTTTTCATCTCTGACTTGCATTGTGGGGCTTTTCTCAAATACGTGGTGAAGGGTCAGCCATTCCTATTTAAGGATGAAGTCCAAAAGAGCCACACAGGTTGAAGTCCTGTGTGAGTGATGGGGACAGGGGATGGATGCTAACTGTGGGCTTCAATCTAAGACAAAGTTCTTTAAAAGCAGCACTATTGGCATTCGAGGCCAGATAATTCACTGTTGTAGGGGCTGTTATGTGCATTGTAGGATGTTTAGTAAATTCCCTGCCCTCTACCCACTAGATGCTGCTAGCACCACTCGCATCTCTCTAGTCATGGCAATCAAAAATCTCTCCAAATGTCCCCTGGAGACAATTCCCCCCCAACCCCCCAAGTTGAGAACCACTGCTCTAGGATGAATAAGTGGCTGGCTTTGGCCTTTTTATTTGCCCCAAGTTTAAGTCTCTAGAGGCCTTTTCTCTGGGGTCATTCACTTTCTCCAGAAGGGTTCCTCCAGTCCCCTGTCCTTGATGGAGGAGGAGCAGATCAGTCAAGCTGATGACGGGCCTCGTGCAGCCTTTTACTCAGTCCTCTGTGTTCACCCTGTGCTCCATGCCAGCCCTTGGCTGTTTGGTATCCCTGAGTCCAAAGCCTCCTAGGTTTAGTTTCCTCTGACACTCAGCCTCCTGTCCCCATAGGGTAGTCTCACCTGCCTGAATGGTGCAGGAAACTAGGATTCACAGTTTTTTACTTCTATAACCAACATTGGCATCATTATCCTGTGTGGTATATCTTTGTGCACATCTGAATTCTTTATGATAAATTCCTAAAAGTGGTATTAAAAAATATAGACAATTTAAAATGCTTTTCTCAGTATATGCATTTTCAACCCTTGATACATACTATGCATATTCATCTAATCACAGTTCTTTTTCTTTTCTTTGGTCAGCATTCAACTTTAGAAAGTCTTTAGCCTGTTAGTTTCCTTGTAGACTTCTCTTTATCAGAGAATAAAAGTAAATAAATTGTAAATTCTCAATCAAACAAGTATTAGAAAACATTTTTTGTTTTTTTCCCCCCTCCGGGTAACAAATTAGTTCTTAAAGAAGATATAAAAGTGGAGGGAAAAATTCTCCATTGGTGGGGAGAACAAATACTTATGTAAATGTAATCTGCAAAAATCTTGCCGTGGCCCTGCCCTCGTATAAAATACCTCTTATTGAGACGTTTAAACTGAGTGGAAAGTGATTGAGCCAATTTCTAAGATAATATTCTGTAGGAATATCTTAACCTATCAGTTGAGATTTCATCATTTATTATTTTCCTGTGCACATAGGCCATTCTTTTCCTAATGTTTTTAAAATGTGTTTATTTAGAATGAACATTGTAGTGATTCAGGGATTTTTTTAGAGCATCTTGGTTAACCATGTGTTAATGGGCAACTCTGTTACAGCTCCCCCAGTTCATTGTACCTTAGTGGTGCCTTAGTGGTGCCAATTCTAATTTGAAGAGAATTTAGTGTATGTTAATCTTCTAAGAAAGCTTCTATGACCATTTTTTCCTCCCTCTGAGCTACTTATTTTTTTAGATATTTATCTTATGTAAAGAAGACAACCAAAAACTTAATTTAATTCTGCTTAATGAACAAAGACACTTAGAAAGGAAAGGAGAGAAGAGGGGAAGGAAGGAAAGTAAGCAGGGAATCAGGCCATCTGTCTAAAAGGAAGAAATGCAGGGGCTGGGAAGGAAGGAAAAGTGCCTTGGAAATCACCTTTCTAAACCTTAAATTCCTTCTTTCCCTAACACTATTTTCTGTCCGTGAGAAGCATCTTAAAAACAAAACTGACCTTTTAGGAGGGACAGAAAAGACACCATTAGTGCTTATCAGTCTTGTCAACGTCCTGTTCTATTTCTGTCCACTAAAAGTACTTGGCTGGGGAGAACACCATGTTTTTAAACCTCGCCATATTGTAGATATATAAAGGGTAAGAGGTAAGGTATATGAAGGCAATGCTTTCATCTATTGATTACTTGTCCCTGGTTTTGAACAGGGCCAACAAGAACTGGGAAAGAAATAACTGCATTCTGTAGTGAGGTTGATGAATAAACTAATAAACCTTTATGGTTCACTTACTATGGGTCAGATCTTGTGCCAAAGAGTCTCATTCATATATAGACACCTGGATAGATACACAGGTGCTTTCAGAGACAAGCCAACACGTTTATGGATGTTACCTCATTTTATTCTCATAAATGCCCTATGAATTGATGGTATTTCCATTCTCTAGACAGAGACATACACTGTGAGAGATTTGTGGTTAAGTGACTTGCCAAAGGTCAAATGGCTAACAAGTGTGTGTTTTTTCAGATCTGATAACTGATGGGTAGAGCTTGAAAAATTAGAGGATTTGGAAATTGTAAACATTTGATCATTAATCAACATTCATTCATCCAACAGATTTTTACTGAGCACCTTCGGTGCTGGGCATTTTGCCGGGTGCTGGAGAGACTACGTGAAGCATACAAAGTCCCTGCCCTCATACAGCTCACAGTCTAGTGGAGGAAACAGACAATAAACATAGCCAATAAGATAGTGACCCATAATGACAAGTGCTAGGAAGAAAAATAAAGAAGGTTGTGCAGACAAAGAATGATCATTAGAAGGATGAGAAGCAATTATTCCATCTGAAGTCAGAAAATCTATAAAGCATCTCTTTCCTTACAATTCAGAAAGAAAACCATGTCTTATGTTTTACTACTGGCATGTTTTATCTACAGGGAAGCTAAAACATATAATTAAAAGAATCTAAAAAGTCTTAACAAGGTGGCTTTAGTTTCATCTTGCAGTATTGTAGTCCACCATCAAACAACATCTAAATTACAGTCCCACTTTTTCAAGCATGACCCAAAGAAAATCTAGTCAGGTCATTGTGAGTGTCTGTCAAATTCAGATGGGAAAAAACAGTGTTGAAATCTGCCTTTGAAAGTCTATTCAGAAAGTTCAGGTGGCAACTCTTTTGTGACTTTTAAGGACAGATGACTTGGTTCTGCTTAATATGATTTCCTGCTAAGCCTTGAAAGAATTTTAAAATTACACTTTTAATTATGTGTACATAATTACCATTCATTTATGGCATAAGTATGTCATTTGTATCCACTGTTTTTAGAGATGGGATATTGCAGTGAACTCCTTGGTCATTCCCTACTTCTTTCTGTGGACAGGAGGTGATAATAGTGTATGTACCTCTTGCAAAAGGCATCACATTTGACTGTTTTATTCAGCTTTCTAATTCCGATATTTTCTTGAAAACCCATCTTCCCTTGGAGTATAAAGCTAAGACTTCTGAGTGGTCTGAGCAGAGGGGAGAAGAGGAGGAGCTCATGAAAACATCACTGAAACTCAGGCTCCCTGGGTACCACTCAGCATCTCAGGGGAGGAAATTTGCCCTTGCACTTGCTGTTTCTGACTTGGAGTCCAGACTTGTTCCATATACTGGTATTTCACAGTGAGTGGCCTAAACACCACTGTGGCACTGGAAAAGATTTTCAGTGGTACGACAAACATTTCTAATGATTAAATGCTTATTTTAACATATACTAGATAAAGTATATAATTGGCATATTAAACCCATGGTTTCTCTAAATTCATTGCCTAGAGTCAGTAAGGAAGTATTTAAGTGAAAGAAAAACGAGTCCACGTAAAGAATAGTACTAGGTTAGTAATGATATAGGTAGTACAGAGATATGGCAAAACCGTGATGGTGGCACGTCGAGGACTAAGGTTGAGTGAACACAGCCTTCACTGTGGTCTTCACTTGCCACAAGCCCTGTGAAGACTGGTGCCCTGTGGTCCTTTTCTTAGATTTCTGTTAACCTCCTCAGCTCACATCTCTTTGTGCCCATAAATTGTCCTCTTCCGCAGGGGTAGGTTTCACAGCCTGGGCCTTCCCTGTGGGAACCCCACTAATGTGAGTTGTGGGGGGTCGGCAGGCAGCCACGCTGAGCATTAACGCATCCTTGGACCTCTGGCTCTTGAGCTTCCCTTTTAATTGTGTGGACAAAAGATCCTTCCAAAGTTTCTCTTACATGCAGGTGCATCCTACATTTGCGGGGGTTCCTCTCACACTTTCCTGGGTACACCTTCAAAGAAGGAGAGTGTTCCAGTGTTGCCAGTGGACCGAAGTTGAATAAAACATCTTCTTGTGTTAGGCTGTTGGTGTCTGAAATTATCTTGGGCAGCTTCACAGGTATTCATTGTTTAAAGAATTGTCAGGGACCTTGTTGTTTGAATGTGACACTGTTTTATTTTTTGCCAGTGCACATGCACACACACACACTCGCATACATGCAAAGAAAGAAAGGAAGTAGACCTCCCTTGGTGGTGACTGTACTTTGGCTGATCCACACTTTTCAGTCCTACCGAGATCCACTGTGCACTGTGCACATTCACTATTTAGCACCAGATCATATCCAGTGAACCACAGAGGAAAAGGATTTGGAACCCGACTGAATTCCAGGCTTACTACTTACCAAAGTTGGAAAGGGGCCTTGTTCAAGTGACTTGTCTTTGCTGAGCTTCAATTTCCTGTAAAATGGGGAAAATTGTATTTATCTTATAGGGTTAGTATGAGGATTATGTGGGACTATATAATAGCCTAGTGTAGTAATCAGAATAATTTGTTCAAGTGACTTGTCTTTGCTGAGCTTCAATTTCCTGTAAAATGGGGGAAATTGTATTTATCTTATAGGGTTAGTGTGAGGATTATGTGGGACTATATAATGGCCTAGTGTAGTAATCAGAATCATTTGTATTTGTTTAAACACAGTTTTTAAAAAGAAAATACAGTAGCTTGTGAAACTGAGTTGTCTGGTAGCTTCAGGCATGGCTGGATCAAAGGAGGCATCAAGCATCCCATTTAGGCTTCGGTTCTCTCTGGGTGTCTCTTGTACTCAACTTTTCTTCTCTCTCAGTTGGCTTCATTCTCAGGCAGGCTCTTTGTACAGTAAACAAGAAAGCCACCAGCAGCTCTTTGCTTGCATTGCATCAGCTTAACACAGCTATCTTAGTCCTTTTAGGCTGCCACACCAAAATCTACTAAAATATGCCAGAGACTGGGTAGCTTATAAATTTATTTCTCACAGTTCTGAAGGCTGGGAAATCAAAGATCAAGGTGCTAGCAGATTCGGTGTCTGGTGAGAGCCAGCTTCTTCACTCATCGACTGCGCCTTCTTGCTGTGTTCTTACGTGGTAGGAGGGGTGAGGGAGCTCTCTGGGGTCTCTTTTATAAGAGCACTAATCTCATTCATGAGGGCTCCACCCTCATGACCTAAGCACCTCCCGGAGGCCCCACCTCCTAACACCATCACATCAGGCATTAGGAGTTTAACATATGAATCTGGGGGGACACAGATGTTCAGAACATAGCAACCCCCAAAGGAAAGATGACTCCTCTTTCCCAGTGTTTCCTCCAGCAATCCCAGTATTTGACCAGCCTGGAGCTCTGGCCAGGAGGTGAGATACGCTGACTGAACAGGGCTGAGTTGCTTGTGCCCAGGAAGCTGAGGGTGGGATCTGTCCCCTCCCAAATCAAATGGACTCATGGTGGAAGAGAGAGAGGTCCTCCAAGACAGCTGAGGTGCTGTTTCCAAAAAGAGAAGTGGATACTGGCAGGGAAAACACCAGGTCTAGCATAGGGCTTTACACATAGGAGGTGGCCAGAAGTGGAAGCCTTTACTTCTGGTGATTACATTAGATGTGCCACACTGACAAGTCCTTTCTCCTTCATGTTAACTGGCCTGTGGCATTTGCTCCTTGAAAACGATAATAAACGAGATGTCATATACCGCATTACCATACTCTAGTAGAATGAATGTGCTGAGCATGAGTCAGATACGTTGAAAGAATTGCTCAATAATTCCTTAACATCCAAATCTCTTTCACTAACTCCCCTTACTAATGAGAAGATCAAATTATGAGAACTATATCCATCTTATTGAGGCTAAATTGAGTAAACTAAGAACCTGACCTTCTGAGAAAAGCTCAAACCTTAAAAAAATTGTAGGACAAGTGCCTGATTTAGTTGCTATTTTTCCCTCTTTGGGAAATCCTAGTGTAACCATTGCACCTCTTCTCTAGAGAAAAGGGCACTGGCTAGGGAGCCAGGAAAGCTTTACCATTTATGGATCAGACCACTTAATTAGTGGCACTAAGCCTCAGTTACCTCATCTGTAAAATGGCAATAATGGTATTTGTTTTATGAGGTTGTGTTGAAAATGTGATGAGGTAATAATAAGTAAAAAACGAGGAAAATAGCTGGTATCAATGCAGTGCCTAACATATATTCTCTCTCCTCCATCTTAATGAAAGACTCTTTCATTGTAGATTTATAGTTTTAATAAGTGTACATTAATTTGTTTCATAGAATTTAAAGGCTCAAATTTATGTAAGATTTGAACCAAACTAATGTATATTATGTACTCAATGGTAGCACTAATGATTTGCAACTTAACCCTATGAGTCATTGTATTCATTCAAATTAATAGACTAAGAGAATTTTAAATTCTGGGAGCTTCAAGCATGGCATCAGGGGACATGCAAAACAAGAGACATTCCTCTGACTTAGAGAAAGACATGTATGTTGGGGACAGAGAAGAAACCCAGAATCAGTGAAATAATAAAAGATTTCTACAAATGCACTCCTAGTGTATTTCCTTAGTGAAAGTTATTCACCAAGGACACATTCTGATTTGTATCTTTAAAGAGAAGATAAAAACAGAACTCGTTCTAAGGAAATTTGCTTTCTAGTCAACTTAACTGAAGTTGCAATGCTTTCTTTTTGGTGAGGAATGTCGGCCCTGAGCTAATATCGGTTGCCAATCTTCCTCTTTTTGCTTGAGGAAGATTGTCCCTGAGCTAACGTCTGTGCCAATCTTCCTCTATTTCGTATGTGGGACACTGCCATGGCATAGCTTGATGAGCCATGTGTAGGTCTGCGCCCAGGATCCGAACCCAAGAACCACGAGCCGCCTAAGCAGAGTGCACAAACCTAACCACTACACCACCGGGTTGGCCCCTGCAGCACTTTTTTAAAAAGTGTTGGAAAAATCTCCAATGATTTCCCATAGACTTCAATCACTATTTGCAATCACTTTCACATTTAACTTTCAAATTCAGATTTAACAAAAATGTGATCGGCCTACCAAAGGGTCCCCAGCATCTTCTCAGCAACATTTCCAGGTGTTCCTTCATTCTGGTTGTGTCGCAATGCAAGGGAGATCTCATTCCCTCATTTTGCAGTAGAAGAAACTGAGGTTCTAGAGGAGTTGTATGACTTGCCTCAAGCCACACAGGCAGTAAACCAGAAAGCCCGGATTATCGAACTCAGGTTTGCCCTGCTCTAAATCCAGGGCTCTTGTCACAGAGTATTAGTGGCACACGCTAAGCTAAAATGGAGTTTTTGATTTTTTACATTTAATTGCACCTTTCTTCCTCAAGATTTCTACAGGCAGAACAAATTCATTTGCAAGTTATTTATAGAAATCATTTCACCCATCACTGAATGCAGCCTTTGCAGAGCTTTTCAAAAGCACACAAAAATATTGCTTGGCAGTTCAATGAAATAGAAAAAGGAGAGAGAGAGAAATTATTGGAAACTACAGAGTGTTTATGCATAAACACTGGAAGGCCCCCCTGGGGGCATAGGGATGACTCCCCACTGAACTGCCAGGGCTGATTAACATTTAAGTAACGCAAACTTTCTTCTTCATTGCCCGGGTCCTCTCAAGGGGTCAGGACTCCTGATGGAGCATTTGTCACTCAAATTACAGGGCCCAAACCAACCCTATAGCTTGAGGTGTTAATCTTAGTCACGACAGCCGAAAGTAGTAACTGGTGGGACATGAGCCAGATTCAAGGAGGGGAGCGAAGGTCAAAGCCAGAGAGTAAGTACTAGAGTCATGTGAATGGAACAAGGGAAAACCTCAAATGGGAAGTAAGCCATGAGATGAAAAACTTGGAAGCTCCAAGACAAGTTGAGAAACATGGCCTGGGACACGTTGGAACGGATGTTTCAGAATGAAGAATGTGACCAGTGTGAGGAAGTCAGAAGCCCCTTTCTGTCACACCCATTGACTGATGATGGGACCACCATGGGCTTCCTTTTCTCTTTGCTCCCTAATGGATTCCACCTGCAAGTCTTCCCCATGAATTCCTAATGGAGTTGCATAATGGCTTGTAAAATTTAAGTAACTTTAGGACTCTGCACACAAGGGTAAGTAACATCCCATTTTGCACATTCCATACCCAAAACACAGTGAATTGATTAACCCATCCAGGCTACCGTGATAGAGTCAGTGTGGAACCAGGGTTAGAACTTAGCTCTGCAATGCTGCCATCTTGTCATATTCTGGGATGGATTTTTCCAGGTTTCTTATATACCTATTCTTCACCGTTTGGCTTCCATCATGGGAAGAAACATATTACAGACATCAACAAGTCTAGAAGAAACTCACCACCCTGGAACCCCCAAAATGTTCAGAGGTCTTCTTTGCCTGTCATATAGACTCAGGGTTTCACCTTTCTTAGTTTTTTGCAGCTGCCATGCTCAGTTATAGCGTGGGTCTGTAAAGTGCTACCCTCCCGAATTACACGTACTGACTGCTTGAGGAAATGTACACCCTCTCTCCTTGACCATCACAGAAACTGGTTTTGACCATGGTCGAAAGGCATCATCAGTACTTCTTGATGGAGGGTCGCTTTTAGGATGACAGTCCTAGTTCTAGAGGGAGACCCCTCTGGGGGCGTTTCTCTTCCGTTAGGTGCAATATCCTGACTCCATGGCGGGAACGGATCTGTGCTTCTTTTAGCACAAACCACACAGCGGAAGGAAGACTTGCTCTCTCTCCTGGGCCTTAGAAATTTGAGTGAAATCACACAAAAACAGAAAAAAAAAACCAACTTGGAGCTGATCGGCCCTGTAGGGAGACTGCCCATCAGTTCCCGCTGCCTGGGATCCCAGAAAACCCAAAAAATTGTTTCTAGACTTGATCCTTGATTTTCTTTTGATCCAGTGAGTTCTCCCATTTCTTTCCAATAAATTCCCTTTTCATGTTAACAGAAGGTTTCTTTTGTTTGTAGCCGTAGAATCCTGAGGACCACCCCCCATGAGGGAGCTGGTGAAGAGCCAGAGACACAAGGAGGAACTGCCAGGAAGTAGGAGAAAACAGAGACACGTGTGGAGCCATGTGCCCACGACTGGTGGCTTCCAGCCTGGTGTCCTGAGCATCTGATCACCAACAGCATTCTTAAACGTTTTCCCCCCAAAGTGTTTTTTAATGCCCCCACTTAACTGCAGGAAAGCTGCTCTGTCTGTATAAAATTTCAGTTCTGTTTACTCCTAGTGCACTTAGCAAGATTTCCCTCAACCAGCATAGTGATGCTTGCTACTTCGGAAGCTCTAATTGGAAGCCTCCAATTAATAGAAGTGGGGAAATGAACTAAATGTTTAATTAATGAAGTTTGGTTGGCCACATCTTTCATGAAAAGATAAAAAAGACATTTCTTGGAGATAAAAAAAAGTTCAGAGCACAATTTCCAGGCAGGATGCCAGCTGCTGGGTGTGTGTAACACAGGTCACTTGATCAGAATGGCTGGGTATGAACAGACCAAATGGCCATCACCTTCTCCGGACCCTTCCATTTCCAAGACAGTGAACTCTTCTGCACCTTTCAAAACAGAACTCTACGTCCATGTCATCTCCCTGAAACCTTCTCAATTCCTGGTGCTGAGGCAAGCACTCCTTGCCCTTTGCTCTGTCGCCCTCTGTGCATGAAGACCTGTAGTTCCCACTTTTCAGTTTCGTCATTGTTCATGTCCATGCATCTCTCCCTCTAAACTGTAAACTCCTTGCCTGGGGGGCTTTGCTTTCTGTGTTTCCACCACAGCGCTTATTACAGTGTCTGGTGTACAGTAAACACCCAGTAGGTAATGTATTGTTCTTTAAAGTGATTTGCTCTCCTCTCTTTGGCAAATGCCCTGCGCTAGAATTTTACATCGGCATTCTAATAGGAATGAGGTTTGTGAAGCTGAATATTCATTGTGGGTTCCTGGCTTTACTACAACCTTAGTTCATCTGCATTTTTTACCATAAGCCTGTTTTTGAAATAATTGCTATCAGTTTTGTTTTGTTTTTTAATCCATCTAACGCCAAGACAGCACAGCCAATCAATATGTAAAGTAAAAAGAATGGAAAATGGTTGTAAGCTGTTACTTTTTCTGGGGATTTCCCTTCAGTCTCTACCTTCAGAAATCTTCCACATCTTCCATCGCTTGCTTAGAATAGGTACAAATTAGTTTCAGCAATTATATATTTTAAGATCAACTCTAAGTGTATCTTTGATCCCCAATTAAAGATGCCACGCTGTTCCTTACGGTGCATTCATGTGTTTACTTATGCTTGCTGTACTGCTGCTGTATCACACCAGATAATGTGCTGGCTATACTGTGCTGTGGAAACAGGCCTTTCCTTTGGGGTTTTCTGCACCCCATGGCCACAGGGATTGAGACTGTTCCACTTCTGGGGTTTGGTATTGAAGTTTTTCCCCTTTGGCATTTTAGTTAAAATTTATAGGAAGGGAAAATAGCTATAAAGGAGAGGATTACTATTATAGGAAATGGACGTCTTTATCCATTCTGGTATTCATTAGCAATTTAATTTAAGGTAATGTTGCTCCCATTTGGGCTTACAGAATGGCCCAGGGTTTATACTCAGCTACCTAAATTTTACATGTAACTATCTACCACCGGTACCAAGGGAACACTAAATGTAACTTCATGTGTGCTGCCTTAGACATTGAGAATCTTACTCCTCGCCCAGCAAACATTATAGATATTCATCACTGCAAGTCAGCGTTGTTAAAATTAGAATCTCACCTCTGCAAATGTTCACGTTGAACACATCCATGATGCAGGATAATGAGTTTCAGAGGGCCCTATTTAGGTCCCAATTCCAATTAACCTGTGGCAGAGAGAACTGCATGAGAAATGTCAACAGTAAAGTGAAGCTGGCAGATGTGGGCAGAAGCAATGATGATTAATCACCCTGGCGGAGCCTATCAATCAGTGCCTATTTCTATTGCGTGGAGGAGTTGTTGTTGCAAACTAGTGTTTGTCACTCCCCTCTCAAATATTCTGCACACATAATATACTGTTCCCTAGACAAAAGTTGACTGAATGAGTCTCTAGAGAGTAAAAGTAAATGATCTCCCCGCTCCTTACTCTATAGATCCTCAATATGTATTTGTAACATTCATATTAACTGAGAACGAAGATAATAGCCAAACCTGCCGTTGTTATGTGAGCAGGCTCTGCTATTGCCCACCACTTTCTGTTTTATGGTTGTGCTACATAGAGGGTGTCTTGCCTCCAAAACTCCTTTTAGCTGAGCCCTATGAACGAGGGACAAAGGGAAATGGAGACACCGAAATCCCAGTGAGACCCAGTTTCTCCACTGGACCATAGATGGTTCGCTTTCTGCGCTGTACCCCAGACCCCAGCTGGGTCGAGCTGGGGGATATAGCAGTGAACAAAAAAAAGACAGTGATTCCTGCCTGCTTGTGGATTACATTCTGGAGGAGGAAGCCAGAAAATAAACAAAACAGAGTAGGTAAATCAGATAGGATGTTAGCATGTGGGAAGGGTTATGGGGACACAGGAAGCAGAGAAGAGGGGTAGAGAATGCTGGAGGGCAGGGAGGCTGCAATTTGAAATAAGGTGGTCCGGGAAGGCCTGCTTGGAAAAAGTGACATTTGAGCAAAGACTAGAAGGAGGGGAGGGAAAGGTCTGAGATCCATTGGGTATCTGGGGTGAGAAGTGTTCCAGAGAGGACGATCCAGCTCAAGACCCTGAAGTGTAGCTGGAGAAACATCAATAGGGACAGGTGAGGTCAGCGAGGGAAGGTGGGGTGGAGGCGCTTGTAGAGCTGGAGGGTCTCTGTGATGGCGTTAGCTTCTGCTCTGACATAGGGAACCATTTGGAAGGTTTTCAGCAGAGGAGAGATGTTCTGACAGCATTTTGTACAGGGTCACTCAGGCTGCTCTGCTGAGAATAGGCTAAGATGGGGCTGGAGGAGGGGACAGGGAGACCAATAAATAATTCAGAGGCTATTGTACTTATCAGGCAGAAATGATGGACCAGGTGGTAGGATAGGGGCCTCAAGAAGTAGTCAGATTCCAGATGCATTGTGAAACAAACACACACACACCTGGAGTGTTTCAAGTCAGAAAACATTTCTGAGCATTTATGACATCAGCTCTTGACGGGAAAGAAAGAAATTTGTCACTAGTTGTATTTGTGAGCTTCTCAACATTGTGTAATTGAGTTTTCAAATGTTTTGAAGCCATGAGTCTTTGCCTTAAAATAAGTATATTTGGGTCACGTGAAAGACTGTAGGGGCAAGGGACCCCCAAAGTGAAATTTATACTCATAATTTTAGCTATGAAAATTATAGATACAGAACTATCTGCATTTCCTATAATGTTTAAGAAAGTGAAAGTAAAGCATTATTGCTAACTCGGTCATTTTAATGAACAGAAGTTGTGCAAAGAAAGTAGGATTTTCAGCAGAACCTCGTCAACCATAGAGAAGTCGCTGCTGCAGCATCAGAACTTCTGTGTGGTCTGCTTCCTTCGTTTTCTTCCCTGTCCTCAGCCTTTGGGCGGTGGGTTTGCCTGGTTGTGGGCCATCTGAGCCACACTCTTCTCTCAGTGTGCCCTAACACTTTCTGCATTGCTACCTTTGCACATCTGTGCCTTCCACCTGGAGTGCTCAGTTCTCCTCCACTACTGTCAGCTTCCAAAACTCAGCCCAGTGTCACCTCTCTGGTAGGGTGAGGGTCTTCTCCTACTGCTTCCATTACACCCAGCCCTCCCCATTATAGTACCTCTCAGCTAATAGATTTCTGTGTCTCTTTCCCTCTAGACTGTGAACTCCCTGAGGGCAGGAACTCTGTGATTCTTCATTTATAGCTCAGTGCTAGAATAATATTGCCCAGCACACAGTACCTAGTGTGTGTTGAATTAATGTTTGGTTGAAAGATCCCATTGTAGTTAATCATTTTATGTTAGACAGTTGCATTTACAGGAACCAATTAAGGTTCTTTTCTGTGGTGATAAGAATGACAACCGTTTATAATGCACAGGCGGTGTCCCCAATACTGAGCTAGGCACATTACAAACATTATTTCATTCAGGCCTCCAGCCACCTTATGAGGAAGGTACTTTTAACCCTATTTTATAAATAAGGCAACCAAGGTGCAGAAAGGCAACGCGGTAATATATACCTTTACGCAATCCTTAAGAAATGACCAAAATGGATAATTTAGAGAGTCTAAGGACACTATTTCCCTTTGATGTGTGTAGGTAAGTATGCTGTGAATCTACAACTTGTTAGTAAAAACCTGCCATAATATGACCTGTAATAACACAAACTCAGATGGCAGCGTGGGTGATGGCCTCCCAACCCCTGCCTGGTACCCGTTCTCAGTGGGGAGGCTGGTTCTTGTCTGGAGAGTGTCGGGGCAGGATTAGGGCGTGCTTGTCTGGTGATCATTTGAAGCTCCTTCAACTCAGTGTACAGTCAGTTGTATAAGTTTTACTACCTTTACTTTTTGTGGTTTTTGTGACAGCACAAACTGACTAAAATATATTCTTTTTCATTAACTTCCTAATTCACAACTCCACAATTGATTTTTTTCTCCTACTTATGTTATGTTGGGGCATTTCTGTATTCGATTACTTGGAAGAACTGTGAATTTGCAGCATAACTTAATAGTAGATTCATATCAATTCTGTGAACAGTGAGAAAGTCTGTAGAAGAAATCCATTATTGTCTCCCTCAGATAGGCAGTCTCCTCATTCCAGACATTTTTATAGGAGTTTTATTTTAGTGAAGATTTGTCCTAACTAAAAATGCAGGCGAGTACGAGCTATTTAGCAAGAATTAGTTGAAAAGACAAAGTATCTATATATGTTCGTTATAAGATCTTTAGATGTCTCCTTGACATGCTATGGTAATGCCTCTGATTTTCTTTGGGTAAAATGTAAAACTCAAGAAATGAGGACAAGAAAAAGAAGCTGCAATGTTCATTAAATAGAAATAAAGTATCACCCTAGCCAGCCAAATTAGACAGATACCAAAAGGCAAGCGCTTTATTTGGGTGCCTTAATCACTTCATAGGTTTACCTGCCCAGGCTGCTTAGGAGGTATTACTAAAGTCTACAGATGCGTGCAAGCCGGTGCACATTCCGACGTGGAAATCCTCCTGCTGGGTAGACAGCCACAGAACGGGGTGCAAAGCTTCTTACCAGAGATGGATGTAGGAGAGGGTATTGAGAACGACATAAACTAGCCCCTGAGGGTGGTGTGGTGGAAACAGCACAGAATTTAGAGTCAGAATAACAAGCAGGAGCAGCAGCAGTGGTAGGTTCCCATTACTGAGTACAGACTCTGTGCTAGGCCTGCGACCTACACCGTCTCTTCTTATCCTCGTAACAGCCCTGGGAGTCTGTATTATTAGCCCAGGTGTTGTGATGAGGAAAGAGACTCAAAGAGGTTGAGTCATTTGCCTAAGGTTACAAAGCTAGCAAGACAGAGATGGACTTGAGGCCAGGACCATCTGGTTGAAGCCCCACATGCTTCTTTCTGTGGCACTCTGCTGCCCGGGGCCTGGCTCTGTCATCACTGTTCACTGGTTGCTTCATATGCTTCTGTGTGTGTGTTTATATTTTATATTTATATTTTTATGTATATATTTACATGTTTATATATTATATGTATGTATTTATTTATATCAATATATATGTAAATGTTTATATATAACTATAATTATTGTATCAATATGTACATTTATAATATAACATGTAATAGATACCATATAGTATAGAATGTGTATTATATGTATATATTGATGCAAGTTATATATTTATGTATAATCTGTTTATATATCTATTTAAATAGTGTATTAAATTACATGTATATAGACAAATATATTTATATAGTTTTAAAAATATGATACAGAATATTTATTTGATCTTAAATTGCCAAAATACATGAGAATTGAAGGTTTTATTCACTTTAATTTGAATTTTTCTAATAAAACCATTTTATTGTCGAAAATGTTTATAAAGAAATCCCTTGGGTTAAGAAATCAACTATTAAATAATAAAATAATTTCTCTCCAAAGCCAAATCTATCCTTCCTGATATATAACTAAATGGAGGACAAAGTTTTTTCTGTTTTATGTGACATTTTAATTGGAGTGGGATTGCTGATAGTAACATTTTCCAGTAATCAAGAGTTCATTTATCTTGCTTTATTTATTTTCTCTCTTAGTCTTTATCTTACCTCATTTTAAATGAAAACTCTTTTTAAAAACATTTCCCTGATGTAAGATACACATGTGGGAAAAATGCCTTCATGTGGAAAAAAATAGAAAATACAGATAAACAAACAAAAATTATCTATAATTTTACCACCCAGAGATGATCATTGCTAATGTGAGAGGCAGAGTCTTCCAGGGTTTTTAAAGCATCTAATTTTTAATGCTCTTTTCACTTATTCATACATTCAACAAGTAATTATTGAGCACTATAATTAGTAAAAGCCATTTTTTAGGAAAACTCTTTGAAACAAAGATCTAAGTTTCTGTTTTATTATCAAAACTCCCTGGAAACAATAAATAACTTTTAATGATAGCAGAATTAATCCCATTTTAATCTGACTACTTTAGGCTAATTTGCTTGAGGTCTTGGCACTGATGGCTGGATTAACAGTTTTTAGCAGGAATAATAGAAATGCTCCTTAGAAAGCCATAAGGTTCCTCCAGTGCAGATAAAGCAGGCTTTTCTCTACCACCTGGCAACCTGGGGAGGGAAGAGTGACTTACAGAGCACACGGAACAATTACCCTTACTCTGAGACATGCAAGAGTCTGGGCAATGTCTTCCTCTTCTCCACCCCAACCCATTTTTGTGGACCTGGGCATGCCCTGGAGGCTGCAGAGCTGGGAGCACATTCTGGCTGTGCTTATTAGCTATGTGCTCTTGGGTAAATCATGTAATCTCTCCTTGCCTCAATTTCCTCATCTGTAAAATGGGAATAATTCTATCGACTGCACAAGATTGTCATAAAGGACAAATAAAATATAGCACATAGAGTCCCTGACACTTTGTAATGGTAACCATAATAACTATAATTCTTATTTAAGGAACAAAATCTTCCATAGGATATCATGAATTTTCTCTTCCCAGATTCTTAGAATATGTGATTGTTGTAGGGAGTTAAACTTTATAAGATTATATTAGTAATTAATAGTTGTAAATATGTTGTTGTGTGGTCATACTTGGAAGCTTGTATCAGTATCAGCATTGGCAACTAGAATGTCAATAAACCTAATAAAGTATAGGGCTTACCCACACTGGATGAGATAACCGTGATTCCCTGTGACCTTAACTCTCACCTGTGTCCTACATCTCCATCCACAAATGAGGAAGGATCTCAAGACTGAGATCTGGTGTTCCTGATGGCTTACGGTGGTACCACGAGGAACGAGAAGGAATGCTGAGGCTGTGGGCCTCTGAGAACACAGTGATACTTCCACCAGGTGCTGAGAATTTTACTGGGGTATTTGAATTTCTGAGTTCTCTGGGTTCAGACCATTTCCCGAGTGCCTGTCTTTAATCACCAATGACACTAAGTGTGGAGTTTCCTCCAGTGTTTCTCAGTGGGGCTCTGTGATAAGCAGAATAATGGCCACCAAAGATGTCCATGTCCTAATCCCTGGGACCTGTGAATGTGTTATATTACATGGCAAAGGGGAGTTGCATTGCTAATCAGCTGACCTTGAGATAAGAACATTACCTTGGATTATCCAAATGAGACTAGTACAATCACAGGGTCCTTAGAAGTAGAAGAGGGAGCAGGAGATTGGAGTGATGCAATGGGAGAAGGACTCAAGGCACTATTGCTGACTCTGAAGACAGAGGAAGGAGGCCACAAGCTAAGGAATTTGGGTGACCTATAGAAGCTGGGAAAGACAAGGAAATAGATTCTCCCCTAGAGCCTCCAGACAGGGATCAGCCCTGCCGATACTTTGATTTTAGCCTACTGAGACGCATGTGAGATCCTGACTTACAGAGTGTAACGTAATAAATCTGTGTGAAGTCTCTAAGCTTGTGGTCGTTTGTTACAGCTGCAATAAGAAACTAGTACCTGCACCGTAAGCATTTTGGGCAGCACAGTTCTATTATGTGGGACTTTGCAATGCGTTCTGGGGCCTTAGTATCTCAATGGGCTCTGACCACTAATGCCAGCACTGCCCCTGATCATTGCATCATCCAGCCACCCCCTGCCCTGCTACACACACACACACACACACACACACACACACACATTTTCACATGCTCTATAGACGAGCCATATACCACTCCTGGTTGAGAGCAGTCTCTAGAGCAAGAATTCTCTCTCTCTCTCTCTTCTCCTGGTTTTGGAGCTCAGGGACTCAGATCCAAAGTCCATTATTACATATGCCTTTCCCCTTCCTAGTCTCTTCTCCTTCTCTGAAACTATGAAGAACAATTATACGGTATAAGATGTAATATTACAATTGAGCCAAATACATGGTAAGATACTTATTTTCAGGTTACAGGGCAAGGATATTTAGAAAGCGCCCCCTTCTCAGAGACAGACCAATGAAATACAGCACTCATTCACTTATTCACTTATTCAGCCAAAATTTATTAAATATCTGTTATGTGCACAGCATTGTATTAGGGGCTGTGGCCATACAAAAATGGAAAAGACCTGGTCCCTGCAGTAAGGGCACTTCAATTTAATGAAGGAGAAAGTCTTGCAGAAATAACTGTCATAGGAACTGGAAAATAACTGAGGCCATAGAAGAGAAGGTGTAGGACTGTGTGTGTGTGTGTGTGTGTGTGTGTGTGTGTGTGTGTGTGTGTATGGATCTGGGTTGCACAGGAGGGGAAATTTATTTCAAACTGGCAAGAACGGAAAATGTTTCATAAAGTCAGTGGCATTTGAGCTAGACCTTAAGGGGGAAGTAGGACTTCCACGAGTGGAGGAGAGGAGGGAGGAGTCTATTAGGGAGAGGGCAGAGAATGAGTATGGACATGGAGGTGGGCAAATGTTTTGTCCTTTAAAGAAATTGCCCCCAATCTACTGCTTATATTCTAGGAAGGCAGCAGAGTGTAGCGCTGGAGTATTTGGGATGAAATCCTCAGTTAAGAGTGTTCTTAATAGCAGTGTGATATTAGGAATGACCTGCATGCTCTGAGCCTCGCTTTCCTCATGTGTAAAATGAAGATAAGAGTCTGCTGAGGTTGGAAAATAAAATAGGCTGGGAGGATGTAGAGTAGTGGGAGATGATATTGAAAAGGAATCATGGTAGAATGTTGGCAATGAACAACTGGGATCTTAATTCACCTCAGTAGTTGATGGATATCTAGTGTGTCCAGGCACTGCACTACTTTGCTGGGGAGGCAAGGAGGAATTAGAGACGGTCTCCACATCCGAGGAGCTGCCAGTGTGGCCAGGGAGATAGACGTGAAAATTAAAACGTTATAAATATGGTGCAAGAATAGAATTAGGGTCAGAGTTCCAAGGGGGTAGTGAGGTGGCAGTGGATGAGAAGGAGAGGTCACAGAAGGCTTCCTGGAGGAGGTACTATCAGAACTATCGATGGGTTTAAGGATAGCTCTCTAGGGTTACAAGGTGGAGAAATACATTTCCGGGCAGAGAGAGCAACGTGATATGGTTGGCACACCACAAGCAGTGTGGAACAGCTGGAATATCAAGCGCAGGTTGTGCAGGGAGCTCCACAGGAGGAAGAGTTCATTCTGGCAGGCTTTTCACGCCATTGTGAGGAGCTGACACTCCAGTATGTAGGTCTCGGGGTCAGTGAAGGGCTTCACCCAAGAAGAGAGAGAAGGCAATTTAGAAAGCTCCCTTGGACCGCCATGCAGGACGAATGAAGAGCGCCAAGACTAGAGGCAAGAACACCCTTTGAGAGGCTATGACAGAAGTTCAAGAACGCTTGGTCCAGGGGGCAGACTTGGGGATGCAGAGAAGGAAGGAGGTGAAGCAATGATCGGGAGGTGGAATCACCAGGATGCGGTGCCCATTCAGACCTGGGCAGTGAGCATGAAGGCTCAGGACGGCTCCAGGCCTCTGGCTGGATGATGGAATCATTAACCAAGAAAGGAAACGTGGGAGACAGAACGAGTCTGCCTTGGGGATTAGAAAGCGTAAACCACAGTGCGTTCACTTTCGAACATTTTTATTTTGGGACGCCCAAGGATAATAACCAGGTTGGAGAAAGAATGGCTTCGGCACGGTCTCTCTGTCCTTATTTTAGCAACTTCTTCCTTTCATTGTGATTCTTAAGATTTTATTTTCTGTTTTTATAGGATATCTCATTTAGGTTATGTTTTAAATAGCAGGGAAATCGAGTTACTTCTCACTAGTAGAAGCATCTCGATTTATCAATATCTCAGCTGAAAGAACAGATCCCAATTATACAGATATAAAAGTGCCTGACCCTTATTAATTTGTACTGAGTATTTTTAGATATTTTAAGAAAAGAGTGAAAGTGATTGTTTGTGTCGCTCTGAGAATGTGCACTATATAAATAGCCCCTGTCATGGTGGGCACACTGTGCTTTATAATAGATAAAATGTCCTGCACAAAGCACAGAGCCCCACTTAGGGAGCAGTTTACTGTCTGAAACCGTGAAAAGCACCAAGTAATATAACCCCAGGGAAAAGGACAAGATGTCCTGCATTGAACAAACCTTAATGCTTTTAGTAGCCCTTAAGGGGGGAAAAATATGTTAGGAAAGAGAAAGTGCTATTTTATTACTGGTACGTGCTGTTCCCATGAATTATTGGAAATAAATATATACTCTCTACACTGCTGGGCTCTAATTCATTTACATTCCCTTTTTAATCAAATTTTTTAAAATCTCTGCACTAAAAATGATGGCTACTTTATGGTTGCATGGGCAGACAGAGCTAGAAAATAATTTTTATTTTCTTATGATGTTAGAGGGAGCTTGCACTGGTCCCTAACCACTGTATACTACACAATTAACTCACACTTTTCTCACGTTTAATTGAAGACATGAAAGCAAGGTCCCCTGTACCTCATTTGGAAATAATGAGAATTAATGAGATGTGTCATTGAAGAGTTCAAGGAAGAAAGCATTCTATTCGTCATAAAATATTTTATAAAACCTAACCATTTGTCATTTGCTTACAATTGCTCTTTACATATATTAACTCGTATCACTATCATCCCTTTACAGAGGAGGAAGCTGAAACCCAGTGAGATTAAATGATTTCTCTAACATCTCATAGCTACTGTGTTGCCATACCAGGGTTCATACTGACATTTGCCTGATGCCCTTAGAGAACTCTACAACCAGTCCATTTCAATGTGAGTTGATCAAGTCTAGATCAATCACAATAAACTGCTCCCTTCTTCTCACTATGGCACCACCACCTGGTTACCCAGGCCAGAAACCTGGGCTTCACAGCTGACAGCCCCTCACACCCACCCCAAATCCAATGTGTTGGCAGGCCTGCAGTTCTACCTCCCCAACACTTCTCAATTCATTGATTTCTTCTCATCCCCACTGTGACCACATGAGTCCAAGTCACCTAAATTTCTCCTTGGACAATAGCAGCACTTCTAGGCAGTCCCCCTGCATCTGTCCTTGTGCCACTTCAATCCCCTTTCCCAGGGCCATGTTTGGAAAACACCTCCAATAGATTGTGTCCATCCCCTGCCTAATGCCTCTCACTGGCTTTCCTTGAGAGCAGGCGGATCAGTGATAGGTGAGAGTGAGGGCTTGTGATGTCAATAACCACACACCAGGCAGCCTTGGTGTTCTCTGAGGAGGATGGCATATCTTTAGAATCAGAGAACCTGGTGTTTGAACCCCTGGTGTTAGTTTCCTGGGGCTGTCATAACAAAGTACCACAAACTTGGTGGCTTAAAAGAGAAATTTATTCTCTCACAGTTCTAGAGGCTAGAAGTCTGAAATCAAGGTGTTGGCAGGACATGCTCTCTCTGAAGGCTCTAGGGAAGAGTCCTTCCTTGCCTCTTCCTAGCCTCTGGTGGTTGTTGGCAATCCTTGGTGTTTCTTGGCTCGTGGCTGCATCACTCCAGTCTCTGCCTCCGTCATCATATGGCATTCTTCTGTGTGTGTCTGTGTGCGTGCGCTTGCGCGTGCGTATTCTCTGTGTCCAAATCTCTCTCTCCTTATGAGAACATTAGCCTTTGGATTTAGGGCCCACCCTAATCCAGTATGACCTTATCTTAACCTGATTACATCTGCAAAGACCCTATCCCAAATAAGGTCACATTCACAGGTACCAGGAATTAGGACTTCAGCATATCTTTTGAGGGGACACAATTCGACCCACTACACCAGGTTTGCCCCATGACTTTGCACTTCTTTGAACTTTGGATTTCTCATTTATACAACAAGAATGGCAACATCTAATTTCCAGGGTTACTGTGAAGCATAATTGAGATAATGCACATCAAGTGTTTCTCGCAGTGCCTGTCTCAGAGAGCCCTCAGTGAATGGTAGCAATGATTTATTGCCAGACTTTTTCCTTTAAAGAATTATCTGTAAGCTAACCTCTGTTCTGAGTGCACCAAGCAAACTTGCCATTTAAACAAACCCTGCATCAAATCTCCTGTCAAACAAAGCAAATAATTATCCCTAATTTCTGTTTTTATTCTGATTTCTGTATGTTGAGTCTCCTTATGGGAGGCTCTACGGACTGTCATAAAACAAACCAAAATCCAAACTCAAAAGTTAGGTTTACCCAAGGGGGCTAATCTCTGTGTGATGTGAATTCAGATTAAGCCTGCAGAGAAACCAGTTGGGGAAATCCATCCATCCTCCCTACGGGGTCACGACCCTTCAATGGAAAGCATCATAGCACTCAGGACGGCAGATGCTTCTAAGAGCAGCCCTGCCAATTTCTTTGCTTCCAGCTGTCCAGCTGCTTATTAGAAGGAGAGACAGGAGATTGGAGGGGAAATCAATTCCTGTTTGCAAATTCAGATCTGCACTCCGGCACTCCGCCTGCCTCCAGGTTTGTTACCAGCTGCTTTAGTGTCTTTCGGTTGGTTGGTCTCAGCGGCCCTGGGATTGCCTGTGGCAGCCCCGACCTCGGTGCCATGCATATGTGCGCTTAGTCTAATCAGTGCAATTGGGTGACGTTCAGGCGGACTCCAGTTCAGAGGGTGGCAGGAATGCTTAATGAGAGAGAAAACGAGAGCCTCCTCGGAGAAGCGGGATGCGCACAGTAAAGCTGTTTTTCACACTCAAAAGCTGGAGTTGACCCCTGCCCTCTGACGGACTGACTGCCTGTGGGATGTAGGCCCAGGGCTTTCCTGCTGTTCTGATCCATCCTCGTGTCCCTAGGAGTCTATTCAGTTGCCAAGTCAGGAAGCATCTTCTATCACTACCCTTTATGTTAGACAGGGTGGGGAGGAGAGCAGATTATCCTGGTGGGGGAATGGAGATAGAAGAGATGCCTGGCTGTGTGTTGTGCTTTCCTCCATCATCTGTAAAAAAAATACACCTGAGCTAGGGTTTGTCTGAAGTGGTCAGAAGGCTACTGCTGTAGAACTTTGTTGTAACTGGGGCACCAGCACGAAGATCGGCTTTGGAGACAAACCTGGACTCACATCCCTCTTTGGGCAGTCACTAGCTGTGTGACCTTGGACAAGTCTTTTGACCCCTCTGAGCCTCTGTTTCCTCCTCTGTAACGGGATAATGATACTTCTCTTGCAGGGTTGTCATGAGGGTTAAATAAGATGGCATAATAAGTAAGAAGTGCTCCGTGAATGTCTGATTCCATCTTTCCCTTGCCCTTTCCGGGGAATGGGCCAATATATTGAATACTTAGCCATTTACTTGCTTTGCAGGTGATAAATGCAGCGTGTATCTTAAGTCAGAAGCCTGTTTTCTTTCAAAATTATAGAGATAAATTAATACTTTATTTAGCATATACCATGTACTGTTCCTAAATTAATTTTATAGGTATGGTGTTGATATTAGTGGTCTAAAACCAGTAGGACGTGGAATACACACACACACACACACACAAAACAACTCATAGGGCAGTGAATGAGACCAATGAGCAAATTAATTATGAAAGTACATCATAAATCTTGATAAAAGATGTTCAGAAAATAGGCATTAAACCAAACTGAGAAGTGGCAGAGGACAGGGTGCTTTTCGAAAACAGGTGTTACTTTTTAAAGGAGAAGTGGAAGGAGCATTCTGGGCAGAAGTAACAACAGGTACCAACCTGAGGAGATGTGGAATGGAACTCCAGGTTTAGGGACCACAGGTAGCTCAGAGTGCTCCGTGGGAGAATCAAAATGTAGCCCTTGGTCTCTGCTGAGGGCTTGTGAATTAGTTGAGGGACGTGTGCATGCCTTGGAGGTTGCTAACATGATGATCATTGTGTGGTGATCATTGCACACTGAGCAGACAGAAATAAATGTAGCTCAAGGAGAGAGAACTTTAAGCAACAAGCATTTGATTCCTACTGTGTGCCAGGAACTATGCTTGTCCACAAGAATCGTACAGTCTAGTGCTGTGCTGTCCAGTGCATGTCACTACTAAGCCCTCGAAATGTGGCTGGTCCAATTGAGATGTGCTGTAAGTGTAAAATATAATTCAGACTTGATATCAAAAATGTAAATATCTCATATCTCACTGATATCACATATCAGTTATGTGTTGAGATTTTACTAATGTGGATATATTGGGTTAAGTAAAATATATGATTGAAACTAATTTTACCTGTTTCTTCTTACTTTGTTTTTCTAATTATTTTTTGTTTATATATCTTTTAATATATATCTCTAATATCTATAATATAGATGTTTAATATGCACAACATGAGGATTAGATATATATATAGTGAAATGATTACTACAGTCAAACTAATTAATATATCATCTCACAGTTATCATTTTTTCAGTGTGATGAGTGTACCTGAAATCTACTCCGTTAGCATATTCTCAGTGTTTGATACAGTATTATTACGTATAGTCATCATGCCTGTTCTTGTTACTTTTTTAATGTGGCCACTAGAAAATTTACAATTACATGTGTGGCTCACATTATGTTTCTATTGGACAGCGCTAGTCTTGAGATTGAAAGGTCTTGGCCTGGGATGGCAGGAAGGACATGGAACTTGAACACTGCTGTGGAAAATGAGTAGGGCTCAGGTACACCTAAGAAAGAGGAAGATTTGCCAGAATAAGGAGAATGATGAGTGTGTGAGCACTAAGGTGGAACGTGCAAGGTGTATTTAGGGAATCGTGAGTAGACCATCTGGATGGAGCTGGTGATATGTTGACAGGCTTCATATGAACGATAAATAGGAAGAAGTGTCCATCACTGGCAGTAACAATGGAAAGTTACAGAAAGAGCCTTCCTGATTTTTCACTTTGGATGGTTTTGTAGTCAAGCATTGCCCTAGAGAACATTAAAACGCTATCTCATGATTAAAGTTTTGAAAAAAATGAGAGGGTTGATAATTCTTGTCGTGCCTTTTGTTTGAACTTCCTCAACCCAGTGACTTCTTGGAGCTATAAATATAACTGTGTTCAAGGAAGATATGGATGAAGGCACAGGTGACAGACCTCTACATGAGGTTCTTAACAGGAGAATTAAGAAATGTCTCTATTCTTTCACAATGATGTCCTATGGGACCACTGCTAGGTACGCCCTACATGGGTCCTCTGTGACAAGAAATACTGAGCTGAATAGATCCAATGTGGTATTTTTTTATTCTTGTATTTAAAGTACTTGAAAGAAAGATATCCCTGTACATGATGATTTTACAATAATTGCTGACTTTTTCTTAATCGTCCAAAGAATGAGAAAGCAAGATCCTGCCTTGATACTGTGTTGAGTATTTTAGTAGTTTATGTGGAAATGTCTGTGGTATTTAAGGATTCATACTCTATAACAGGCAATGTGATAAGGACTGGTAGTTAGGGGGAACGTGAATAATAAATTGAATAATAAATAGACAAAAATACACGAATATGAAAACATGTAAGTCATGGGGAAGTTACTTTGTTACATTGGATGAGGAGGAATTATAAGAAAGGTTATTCAAACCAAAGTGCTCATAATGGCAAGATTTTTACCCTGTTTCTCTTATCCAGCGAACCCACAGAATCCCACAGAAGGAATTTCTCAAGACAGAGAAAGGCAATTAATCCCATATGGAAAGTTCTACCAAAATATTCAAAAACTAGCTCTTGAGCGAGATCATTAGCTAGTAGGCTCTTGTGTACTAGCCACACCCCAGGGGGCCAGAATCACGGCATGTCTCAGCTCAGACAGACCTGAGTTCCAAGCCTGTATGCCCTTTCTCAGTATGTTACCTTTAGGAAATTACAAAACCTCTCTAAGGCTCAACTTCCTTATCTGTAAAATGGGATAGTAACACTACCTGTCTCAAGAGTGTCAGGAGGACTACATGAGATGGTCTGTGTAACGTGCCCAGTGCCCGGGGTTTGTAAGCTCAGAGATGGTGTTCATTGTGCTGGAGGTTCTTGTATAGCTTTCCTTTTACAAGAGGAATCAGGAGGCAGTCTTTTCAGAATGAAGTGCTTTTGTCCCAAGATTTCTAAATCCTCCAGTTCCTAACACACTGCTTCCTTGCTACTCCGTAGTAAAGCGTGAGGCATTCTGAAGTAGAATTTCTTCAATCTTTCTTTCCACTTCTTGGCTACTCCCTCCCCTGTCCTCCTTCTCAGGAAGACTTGAAGCCACTTGCCCTTTCTTGCCTTCATTCCTAGCTGTAGAGATTTTTGAGAACTCTCCCATTTCTGGGTGGAGAACACTTTAAATTATTTCAAGGGGGAATTTATGTGTTTTCATTGGTGCCCTGAATCAATGTGTTTCATTGGTGTTTTCATTGGTGCCCTGCATTGATCATCAAGAGAAGGGATCAAGTGTGTGGATAAATATAAATACACCGAGACATAAGGGTTGTCTTCACTAAGAACCTCCCCCTGCCTGTGTACCTACGTATATAAATGAGTCACTTCTACTAAAAATAGTGACATCCTTAAGAAGAAATGGTAGAGCAGTAATTACTCAGACAGCGGCTTCCTCCACCTGCTTCCCTGGGGCAGGAACTGGGGTACATAAACACAGAGGCGCCGAGATGGTCCAGAGGGATCTTCTGTGACAAAGGAAAACTTTTAGATCTATACCTTTCATCTGTTTGCTTTTTATTTCTTTTTCATCTGGAAGAATTACAGCTTGCCAAGTAGCCATCCTATTTGCATTTAAAAGGGACTTGGTCACTCACAATTCCCTGCCTGTTCACCTTGAAAATGAAGATACTGTCCTTTGGTTTTAGGTTTTGATAGTAAACAGAGGTCGGGACCTGAGCTCCTGCCTGGCTTTTCTCCTGATGGTATTCATGAGAAGCTCGTGAGCATATTTGAAAATCCTGACCCCCACGGACCCTGGCTTCCACTTGTCCCTTTCTGAGTGTATTTGTGCCTCTTCAGAAAATCAGCCTTCTCAAGAGCTTTCTCTTCATCCCAGCTCTGCCAGTTCACACAGACCGAGCTGGTCTGATAGCCAAAAATCAGGCATATCTTCAACACTGAAAATATAGTCTGCAACACTGTGCTCAGGCCAAAAGGCATTAAGGGAGTTCATATAAGCACAAATAAGTTTTACCCATAATGTTATTAGTATTACTATAGAGGATGAGCACTGGAGTTTTGCCATCGCAGCCCTGGATCCAGTTTCTACCTTTTTCTCCTTAGGAAAGTCAGGGACCCAGCAGAAAACATGTAGCACACTCAAAATAAGTACTTGAAGAGAATTTATGAAGGAACCGTTTCCAAAGATAAAGGTAGGTGTTTTCGTTTCCTGGAGCTGCCATAACAAAGTACCACAAACTGAATGGCTTAAAAAAACAGAAATATATTGTCCCGCCATTCTAGAGGCTAGAAGTCTGAAATCAAGGTGTCGGCAGGGCTTTGCTCCCTCTGAAACCTGGGGAATCCTTCCTTGGCTCTTTCTAGCTTCTGGTGGGAGCCAGCGGTCTTCGGCGTTCTTTGGCTTCTAGCTGCATAAATCCAACCTCTACCTTCATTATCCCTGTGTCTCTCTGTCCTCACATGGCCATCTTCTTATAAGGACACCAGTCATATTAGATTAGGATCCTCTGACTCCTTATCTTAATGAATTACATCTGCAATAACCCTATTTTCAAATAAGGTCACATTCAGAGCTACTTGGGGTTAGAATCTCAACATATCTTTTTGGGAGGGACATAGTTCAACTGTAACAGTAAGATTCAGGGAAGCCAGCAAGGGTCCCTGCAGCACCTGAGTCCCTCCCTTGCCTGGAGATGCTGGGGACAGAGGGTAACTGGAACCCTCCGATACCTGTGGCTGTAGAAGAGGACTGCCTGACAGGAGTTGTGGCCTTGGGGAGAGAACCTCGGCCACTGGAAGTAGACAGCCAGGCAGGGAGGGAGCTAGGGAAATACACAATGACCTTCTGGATCTCCTGCTGGGCATCCCATTGATTGACTCCAACAGGAAGCCCAAGGGCAGGAGTCTCTAAAGGTTGGCCTCCTAGAGCATGGAGGAGGGTCGAGAAGGTAAAGACTGGATATGGAGATGCAAACAGAGAATAATTAGCATAACCTGTTAACTTTTCCAAGCCTCAGTTTACCTGTCTGTAAATTAGGGATAATAATAGTGCCTACCTTATAGGATTGTTAGCTTGGTACCCGGCACATAATAATAACAAATGTTAGCTATTGTTTTAGCATGAGTTCTGGTCATCTTCAAATGACCCAGCTTCCATGCCACTACCTTATGATCTGGTGATGTGAGAGGTAGAGGTGTGATGTTTGTGAATGGACACAAATATGCCACAGGCTTTTCCCCCAGCAATGTTTTCTTTGAGTCATAAACCCAAGCGAATGTCTTCAACCCTCCGGGGATCTGTACTGGCCAGAGGGCAGCTGGGGCAAAGGCTGAGGTAATTTCCGTAATGGAGGTAGGACCAAGCCAGTGCCGGAAGTACATTGTTTGGGGGGATGCTATGGCTGGTGCCCTCAGGAGTTCACAGTCTAGCAGGACACAGATAACTCGCTACAGGTAGAAATCGATGAGGGTTTAAGACTGATAAGAAGACCGATAGTTCTGCTGTAGGACAGCTGAGAGGATTTGGTAGGAAGGATAGTGTTTGAGCTGGACCTTGAAAAAGTAGGATTTGGGCTCACAGCAATTGGGGTCAAGGAAGCAACAGCCTAAGCAAAGTCGAAGAAGCAGAACTGCACAAAGACCACGCAAGACATGAATAAATCTGGCATAAATGAGAGTGTGGAACGTAAGGTACAAGATGGCTAAATGGGACTAAAAGCAATAATGATGGTGAAGGATCTAGAATTTCTGGATGAGTTTCCACCAAAAGCATAGCACTCAATACATGACAGATATTACAGCTGTCTAGGTCGCAGCTGTTATGCTCCGAACGTGAACTGACTCTTCTTTCTCCTCAAGCTGGCCCTGTTTAAACACCTGTAGCTGTTTCAAGGTCCTTCTGAGATTGAGTTGAGACTATAGCCTGGCGTTGAAAGAGGCAACTTCTAGAAGCCAGAAGTGGGCAGTGTTTTGGCCACTACAAAGATAGGAAACCCAGAGCCACCAGCCAACAAACCGTCAACACACAGAAGGCAGCTACCCAGGAGTTTCAGGAGGGCCAGAGAGAGAGGCGCCCCGGTGGAAGGAAGCCTGGGAAATGAAGAGGCCCCCACAGATTAATGTGAGGAGGATCCGTGAGGAGGTGGGAGGGGACGGATGGTGGACACCAGGGAAGGGATTCAGGTTCACCAGGTAAGAGGTCCCGGTGGACTAGATTCAAAGAAGTTGGCAGAGAGGGGAGGTAGAGCAGATGAGAAAAGAGAAATGGAGGCATTTCAACCACCACAGCTGCAAAGAAGTGGGAGGAAAAGAGGGTGGGAGATGCAGAGATACCCCAGCTGCACATCAGATTTCAAAAGAGGCAAAGGAGCTGGAGAGAAGATGCAGAGATAAGAGCAAGGAACACAGGAGCCATGTGAATCTGGTCTATGGGCTCCGAAGGAGGGAATAGAAGATACAAATTTTCTAAATAGGAAAAGTGGGAATCTGGGAAAGAGACTGAAGCCAAATCAATAAATACATGAGGAGAGATGGGTTGTAGGTAAAGGATTTCAGAGAGGTTATTTGGAATCAAGTAGTAATAAGAGTTAGATGAAAAGAGAGACTTGAGATGGAAAGTGAGACAGTAGAATAAAGATTTTTAGACTGGCCCAAAACAAGAGAAAATCATCCTCGAGTTCTAAAAGCCAAAATAAATAACATAGGTTGTAGTAACCACAAAGAGGGGATAAAATCAGACCGGTGTGCGTCCAACAGAATTAACCACACAGAGCAATCCTGACTTCCCAGGTACAAGTTTTTAGCATTTCTATTTTCATTTTTTTATATTGGTTGCAGTCTTGGCAACCGCAAAGACTTTGTATTCTGTTCATTGTGGTATCCTACATAGCAATTTGACTTAAATGGAAGCTCTCTCTATGGAAATGATCCATTCCCTCGTTTCAGAGAGAAACACAATCTGGTTCACAGCATTGAAGCTGACAGTCTGAGGTCTTGTACAAACAATTCTGAAAGGGCCCACTTGTCGTAATTGCAGCCCAAGCTTCAGACATCCAGCCGGGAGAAAGGGATTCAGGCTCTGCATATGGGCAGTTAGAACTTGTAGTCACCCGTGATCCTTTGTCACATTCAACTCTGGCCCCTTCAGATTGGAACGTTAAACATGGTTTTCAAGCTGCTGTGCCCTCCGCTCCTGCCCATGGAAGACGCCAGTCAATCTCAGCGGCCTCTCCCAGGGAGCCTAGCCAGACATAAACTCAAAATTGTTCTCAGCACAGCACTCAGGTCGCTTCCACCCACCAATTGTAATTGGCAGGGGACTGGAGACCCATTTGCCACCAGCCTTTGGAGAGTCTTTCTCGTGCTTTCTTAGAAGTTTATATGACTGGAATTTGTATCACTAGGGAACTCTATAAATCTGTAGTGAAGAAAATCCTTCTCTAATTAATGCAGTCACCCCTTATTTATCCAGCCTCATCAGTGAACAAGAATTATGAACAAGTATGTTTTCCAGATAACTGAAACCTGTTCGCTTCAAGTGCCATTTCTGATGGAAACCTTTCTAACGAGCACTCATTACATGCTTGCTTGCTTGGGAAACAGAGTGCATTAGACACAATTTCACCTTTTCTTAATTTAGCCCTTCATTTTTTGAACTCATTTTAAAATATTTTGTGCACTTCTAGAGATGTCTCCGAAGACATCTTCTTCTCTTCCTGTTAGCTTCTACGTCTGTAGAATGCCACTGGGACAGCTTCTGGTGGCCTCGTTACCTTCCAGTTTTCTGTCTGAGGCTACTCAGGCAGTATGAAAGGTTATCAAAGACCCCAGGTAACCAAGAATGTTAAATCATTAACCCATTTTCTACACACTACCCAAGGGAGGTGGGTGAGCTTCGTGGTGGGCTTTTTTACCATCTCCTGTGGTAACAGATACTTCTTTTACATATTTCTGAATTTAAGGCTGTGATACAGATGTGTGAGGCCCTGGAATTTTTTTTTCTTTCTTTTTTTTTTTTTTTGTGAGGAAGATCAGCCCTGTGCTAACATCTGCCAATCCTCCTCTTTTTTTGCTGAGGAAGACTGGCCCTGGGCTAACATCAATGCCCATCTTCCTCTACTTTATATGGGACGCCGCCACAGCATAGCTTGCCAAGCGGTGCATCAGTGCGCGCCCGGGATCCGAACCAGTGAACCCCGGGCTGCCGCAGCAGAGCACGCACACTTAACCGCTAGCGCCACCGGGCCGGCCCCAAGGCCCTGGCATTTTTTTTTTTTACGTGAAGTATCTGCATTTATTTATCAATAGCTTTGATAAGCGTTTCTTTTTTTTTTCTTAATTTTTTGTTTATTGCAGTAACATTGGTTTATAACATTGTATAAATTTCAGGTGTACATCATTATACTTCTATTTCTGCATAGATTACATCACATTCACCACCCAAATACTAATTACAACCCATCACCACACACAAGTGCCGAATTATCCCTTTCGCCCTCCTCCCTCCCCCCTTCCCCTCTGGTAACCACCAATCCAATCTCTGTCTCTATGTGTTTGTTTGTTGTTGTTATTACCTACCACTTAATGAGGGAGATCATACGGTATTTGACCTTCTCCCTCTGACTTATTTCACTTTGCATAATACCCTCAATGTCCATCCATGTTGTCACAAATGGCTGGATTTCATCGTTTCTTATGGCCGAGTAGTATTCCATTGTGTATATATACCACAGCTTCTGTATCCATTCGTCCCTTGATGGGCACTTAGGTTGCTTCCAAGTCTTGGCTATTGTGAATAATGCTGCAATGAACACAAGGGTGCATGTATCTTTACACATTGGTGTTTTCAAGTTCTTTGGATAAATACCCAACAGTGGAATAGCTGGATCATATGGTAGTTCTATCCTTAATTTTTTGAGGAATCTCCGTACTGTTTTCCATAGTGGCTGCACCAGTTTGCACTCCCACCAGCAGTGTATGAGAGTTCCCTTCTCTCCACATCCTCAGCAACACATGTTGTTTCCTGTCTTGTTAATTATAGCCATCCTGATGGACGTGAGGTGATATCTCATTGTAGTTTTGATTTGCATTTCCTTGATAGTTAATGATGTTGAACATCTTTTCATGTGTCTGTTGGCCATCTATATTCTTCTTTGGAGAAATGTCTATGCAGGTCTTTTGCCCATTTTTTAATTGGGTTGTTAGTTTTTTTGTTGTTGAGATGCATGAGTTCTTTATATATTTTGGAGATTAAGCCCTTATCAGATGTATGGTTTGCAAATATCTTCTCCCAATTGTTAGGTTGTCTTTTCGTTTTGTTGATGGTTTCCTTTGCTTTGCTATGCAGAAGCTTTTTAGTTTGATGTAGTCCCATTTGTTTATTTTTTCTATTGTTTCTCTTGCTGAGGCCCTGGAATTTTAACTTCAAGATGAATGGACTGTTTTGGGCATGACCTGAGAATTATTTTCTTTGGTTTTGTCTACATTACTTATTTTGTCTAAAACAGACTAATATGAGTCACAGGTTATAACTAAGTTACAGAAAATAAATAATGAATATCCATAAGGAGAGTGGCTTTGCTGAACTTGGGCCTGAGAAAATGTGAGAAGAATCCATCACACATATGCGTGTTGGAGACGTGGTTCAAAAGATCCCTTTCACTGTCTCCACAGTGAACAGTTGTCCTTGCAGTGCAGTGGTGAGTATGAGAGCCTGCACCAGTCATTAGGATGGCCAAAAGGAACAAGTCTGGGCTGAGCAAAGTAGGTAGACGTCAGTGGAATCACGGAACTGGGATGATATGCTGGGGTGAGGACAGTGGGCGCAGGTACAAAGGGTGTTCGTAGGTGAATGAGAAAAGATCTCTGCCCTCAAGTTGCTCATGAAGAATTATAGCTGGTACAAGATTCTTAGACCTGCCAGACAAATATTTTTTGAACAATATTTTACACCATATTTTGCAATGCCCCTTTTCTTTACCTGGAATGAAATTCACAGATAATATGTCTGAGGGAGAAGGAAATGGGAAATAACTTCCAGGTTCCTCACTGGGGCAATGAGTAGGCAGAGAAATGGGTCCATTAACCAAGTGAGGAGAAGGACCGGTTCTCCAGGTGATTGGAAATCGTGGTCTGTTGTGCAGCAGAAAAGGCCCTGATTTAGGAACCCTCAGCTTCCTGGGAGCACACAGGTGCTGGAGGGCAAGGCAGCCAGGCCAGATGTCAGGAACACACCAAAGCCAAAGGCCCAGGCAAGACAGAAGAGAATCTCCTGCATATGGATGCATGTGGTAGAATGGGTGAATCTCAGAAACATGCAAAAGAGCCAGATATAAAAGACTATTTTATATCAGGCTTATCAGCATGGTTATTTGGGTAACTTCAGAAGGTTAACTTTTCAACTGGGAACAATGCTTTCAGAATGAAGAATATTAATCAGTGTTGATAAGTCGTGAAGATACCAGTCAGTCCACACTGGCAGGGATGTTTATCTGTGATGAATGTTAGCTTGTGGTTTTGTTCATTCAACACATTTCTTGAGCACCTACCATGTGTCAGGCACTGAAAAAGACACACATATGAATGAGTCCCGATACTCAAGAGGATTACAAACTAGAAGAAGAGAGAAGACGATCTTACTACTCTGATCATAATCAAAGATGGCATGTGATCAAGTATCCTAAGAGAATGTCAGTGTGCTACAGTGCTCAGGGGAGCGTGCACTCACTTCTTGCCAGACTGGTGAGGGATGTTTCAGTGACAAATCTTGTTTTCTCTTGACCTTTTGTGATCTGAGGCTGGACCCTGACAGTGGAAGGCCTCTGTCCTCAAGGGAGGCAGGTGCACGACTTAGCTGTATGTGTCCAAGGATTGGAGGGTGGGCAGGAGGCAGCCTGAAGCAGGCTAAGTTTATTGTTAGTCCCAGATTGGAACAGTAAAGGTGAACCAAAGCCGGGTGAGGTGCCTGTAGGACTAGTTGAATTTTCCCTGGCAGATAAAGGGACAGGCATAAAAGGAAGAAAGAATGGCATGAGCAGAAGCAGAAAAAGGCAGGTCCTGGAGTTTTGCTCACATTATCATGGTGCCTGGTGCATAGCAGGGGCTCAGTAAACATTAGTGAAATGAATTGAATGGATGGATGAAGCATTGAATCTGGTGGGATAAACTACAACGAGGAAAGACTGAAATCAAGGACATTAGTTTTCTTTCGTTTTTGTTTGTTTTGGGGGGGGGTTGGTTTTTTTTTTTTTTTTGAGGAAGATTAGTCCTGAGCTAACATCCATTGCTACTCCTCCTCTTTTTTTGCTGAGGAAGATTAGCCCTGGGCTAACATCCATGCCCATCTTCCTCTACTTTATATGAGATTCCACCACAACATGGCTTGACAAACGATGCGTAGGTCCACGCCCAGGATCCTAACCTGCGAACCCTGGGCTGCCCAAGTGGAGCACATGAACCCAACCACTACACCACTGGGCCCCTAGGAGGAACTAGTCTTGAGCAAGCCTGAGGATCTGAACAAGGGTGACTGTATTGGATTCCTATGGCTGCTGTAACAAATTACCACAAATTTTGTGACTTAACACATATTTATTATGTTAAAGTTGTGGAGGTCATAAGTCTAAAATCAAAGTGTTGGTAGGGCTGCTTTGCGTTTCTTCTGGAGGCTTCAAAGGAGAATCCATTTCTTTGCCTTTTCAAGCTTCTGGAGGCCAAACTGCATTCCTTGGCTTGTGGCCCCTTCCTCCATATTCAACGTGCATGACTCCAACCTCTGGTTCCGAAGTCTTTTTTTCTTTAAATCTAACTCTATTGCCTCTCTTTTACGAGGATTATTATGTTGCGCCTGACTGGATAATCCAGGATAATCTCCTCATCTCAAGATCCTTAATTTAATCACATTCACAAAGTCCTTTTTGCCATATAAGGTAACATATTCACAGATTCCCTGGGTTAGGACAGGACCTGGACATCTTGGGGGCCATTATTCAGCCTACCACAGTAATACCAAATTCCGAATCTTTTCTTTCACCAAACAAAAAAAGCCAGGAACTAGAGAAAGTACCCTACCTCCCAAACAAACAAAAGGTGAGAAAATAATGATCAATAACCTCTAATCACATACAGATTGAGTATAAGTTATGACTAATTAGCTTTAGCATTAGAGATTCAAAAAGATTTGGAATTCCTCTCTGAGAAAAAGGACATTTAGTGAGAGTAATGTTAGGGAACAAAGTAGTGTGGGTCTCTCCTGCAATCAAGCAGTTTACTTGAGTAAAGATTCGCTGGCACCAGCTCCCAGAGGATTGCCCAGATGGAAGGGAGGAACCAAGATTTGCAGAGGGAGGAAAGCTGGGTTCTCTGAGAGAAATCACTGTGGCCAGGGATGAAAACTGAGTTGTAAGAGAGCAGCTGAAGCCTCGGAGGACTTCATAGAGAAACCTGTGAGAATTAGGAAGAGGTGGGTCCTACTTCAGCGTACACTGTCATCAGTTTGGTGATCCCAGTAATGTTTTAAGACCCATTAGCTTGATGGCTCAGTCTCCTCAGCTGCAAAATAAGGGCATTGGTTACATAAGACAACTCTGTGATTTTTTTTTTAATCTAATTTTACAAAATAGTGATAGTTTGCTTACTAACCCTCATAAATTAACACTCTAGGGGGAAAAGGAGAGAGAAGAGTGAAGGTGAGGGGGAAAGGTTTCCCACTGGCAAACTTGTGTGTTCCTTGATGCCTGATGTCATCTCTCGTCCTTCCCAGGAGCGCTCCGTGGCTACCGTGGGGAGTGGTGTTAAGATGGCTTCTGGTCTAAATTCTGACTTGACTCACCATACAACCTTGGACAACTTCCCTCATTTCTCTCTGCTTCATATTTTTTGTCCATAAAATAGAAATAATAATAGCACCTTTGCCATTGGGTTGTTGCAAGAATTACACTAGGCAACATGTTAAGGTGCTTAAAACAGCAAGTAGCACCTAGTAAGTACTATTGTAAGTATTTGCATCATCATTAGGTGCTACTATTGCTGACACAGCTCCTAGTTGTGGTGTTGGAGCTTTGCTAAGAGGGTTCATTTCACACCATATTGGAAAAGCCATTGAGTTCATCAGGGCTTCAGATCTGTGCTGCCTGATACCGTTAGGTCCACATCTGAGCTTGTTTCTGATGAGGTACTCATTTTTCAATGTTCAAATTTTAGAAGGCAGCACATATTTATCTTTGAGGCAGGTTGATGTCCTATCAACACAAGGTGACCACTTGGCTCTGAGGTCTCTTTGAATGTAAGTTGTAGCATATAGCTCTCCATTTCAGAAGCGTTTCAGCCCTGCAAACACAATTGACTATTGATGCTGGCACCAGCAAAAAATAGAAACTGATTTTGTAAAAATACCTGTGAATTCATTTCTATTTTAGTTGTAGATCTTGTTTCTTGTTTGTGTTTGTATTTTTATTTGTGTGTGTTTGCATGCCATGTTTTATTTTGTCTGCAGATGGCTTGGCTGTCTGTGAAAAACTGGTCTATTCAAGTACATTGCCTACTGTTTTTAATGAGGCCAAGGTCACAGCTTCAGTTCCCATTTGGCCAGTTAGCTTTGCTCTGTCTCTGCTCCCTTTCATGGCCACAGGCTGCTCCCTGGTCATCACTTCCAAGCTGTCTCCCATGGGTTGGGAGGATGAGGGGAAAGGCAGATTATCAGGGCCAGTCCACAACTACAGGTCAAGCTATGGGAAGCCAGAGGCCTCCAGAAATGTTGGCTGTGATCACTCATCGGGTTGTTCTTCTTTGTCCTCGTATGATCACCACTTCTTGCTTTTCCCCTTGTTGGGTCCCTGCAGAAATCTGTTTCAGGCTCTGTTTCTCTTGACCAGGACACTAGATCGTTTCAGCATCCATCCTCTTCACTGCCAGAGTAGACTCCAGGGACCCAATTAGTACCATTATTATTTTGTCTTCCGGAGGTATTACATCTTTGGTTTCTTACATTTTCAGTTCTTGAGTCTGTTGCCCAAGAATCTGCTAATAAGAGCTAGCATTTATTGAGCACTTACTTATGCTGTGCCAAGACCTTCTGTGTGAATTATCTCCTTTAATTCTCAAAATTGCCTTTGAGGTAGAACATAATGTTCCTTTTTTCCAATGAGGACTGAGGTTGAGAACAGTTACGTTGCCAGTGTACACAGTCAGAGTTAGGATTCAAACTCCCGCAGCCACTTCCAGATCCCGTGCTCTTTAGCCACTGTGCTCTGACACTTCCCTGCAGATGTGTCACTCTGGCCAGAACTGGGTGATTACCGCAGATTCATGCTGCTCTGAATCAGTACCTATTTGGGGGGGGGGGGAATGCTTTTATATTGTGTCACCCTTGTTGGAGCTAGATCCAAGTGGGCCACCTGGCAAACTGTGCTAATTGGACAAGGTCTCTCTGTGCCAGCAGTTAAATCTTATTCCTGTGCACTGTCCATATTTCTTAGTTGAATCACATGCCACTGGGGGTAAGTGGACTATTGTGTGGACCTCAGAAATATTTTATTGTACAGAGATGCTTGAACACACTAGTACTTGTGACCAAATGAAACCTGTATTTGAGGAATCCTTTGATCCAGATGTACTCTCTCTCTGAATGTCAGTGTGCACTAGACCGTATTTTTGGAAGTGATTTTCATATGTTGAAAGAAACCCCACATTAGAGTCTGAACATCGTGTTCTTATTGATACGCCCAACCTTTATCATGAAGATTAACTTCTAGTGGCTGAAGAAGCTGAATGGTATAAATCAGTGCTTTCTTTTTTTTAATGCACTAATATTTCATATCTTCTTGTCAATTTTGAAATACTCAACACATTTTTGTACAAGATAATTCAAGCTGCAGATAAATATTATCTTTAAAAAAACAGAGAAAAGCTTAATATTTCTCAATGTTTATCGTAAAAGTAAATACAAAAAGCCTGCCGCTCCATCTCAAGAAACAAAGTTTTGTATACCTTGATTCTGGAAACTATTTAGCTATAGCTCCAAACCTCCAAATTCTTGCAGCATTTACAAGTTGGCTAATATTCAGCACTGATTCCTTTCTAGTATATAAAAGGGTCTGACTGATCCCTGATCTTGAACTTTTCTAGATGATTTTCACATTTCCCATCATCTACATCTTCTGAAAAATGGCTGGGGTTTTTTGTTTATTTTTAATCAACAATGGTAAAATTCACTAAGCCCTCTTATTTTGGAATGAATATCTTTAGGCCCAGACAATTTGAGCAAAACCGGCTTTATTAAATAACTTGGAGTCACTTCCTTCCCCATTCTAGCTTTCCCAATCTGCCAACACACGTGGGTGGTGCAGAGTCTGTGAAACTGAGTACAGATTGACCCTTTTTATAGATTGTTTTATAAACATAAAACCCATTTACCAACCCTAACCCCTTAATCTTGAAAGTGTCCTCTTTTACTAGATGTCTCTCCTTGTCAGTGAATCAGTGTGTACCCGGTTCCCCTCTGCCCAATAAAATTAAATGCTTTCTCTATTCCAAACAATGCCCTTATGAATTGTCTCCTAGTTTGGACTTTCTTCCTACAGGTGAATTTTATTTCCTTCCTTTCTCCTTAAACGATCTGGTTTAATTACCCAGTTTTATAGCATTCTATTTTGTTAGTGCCGGTTCTAGTTTTAGCTAATTTGATTCTTTTTCTTACCTTCACTTTTTCTCTTGTGTCTGAAATTCTCTCCATAAGTGTCATCCAACTCCTTTGGGTGCTTGGTTTTTTTGATTTTTGGTTTTTGGTTTTCAATTTCCCCATCTAATCTCCTGCTACTTCTCTGAATTCATTAAATCTAACATTTTCGAAATGTGTTATCCTTCTTTGGCAGATTCTCCTTCTTTATTAGAATCAGACAGACGTGGCAATACCACTTATTAATTGGGTGGCCTTAGAACAAGTGGCTTAACCTTGCTCCTCACCTGGAGAATGAAGATAATAGCTACCTTACTACAGTGTTGTATCTGTTATATGAACTAATGACTGCCCACTGCCTGACACGGCTTATGGCACTTCTGTTAATGTTGGCACCATTTTTATTTATGAGAACTGGTTAATAGGGCTGTCTTGGCTAGTTGATTTTCACCTTTTATCCTCCCTTCTTGCCTTCCACAACACCGCCCATCACTATCACCAATAGGAGGAGGAAGGAGGTTCAGACTCCGAGTTCACAATCCTTGTGTGAACATCCACTATAAAACAGATGTTGCCTGACTCAAATGAGACCCTATAACTGTGTTTATCCCAGTCCTTCTCTTTGTGCTGCTTGTGAAATCAAGCATTTTCCCATCTACTGATAGGAGCTAATGATTCTCACAAAGGTGAGAACCTACATTCCCTTAAAGGATTGGGGTTAGCAACAGGGAGATAAAGGGTACCCAATTGATTAATTTGGTAAGCATTCCTTCCTTCTGGTAATTAATCTTGTTTATTCCCTCCTTTCATCTTAATCCAGAAGTGTTCTTCTTTTGCATGCGTTCGTGTTGTCCTACCCTTAAATTACCTTTAATGTCCCATGTCTCTGTCCCTTCCATAGTGTTCCTTGACCAGTAGTGCTGTTCTGAGCACTCTGCCCCACCTCACCCCAGGAACATCTGTCACATGAAAACACAGCCGTGAACATCCATCTCTTTCTCATCCTTCCCACTGTTCCTTACTTCTCTAATTTTAGAGACCTGTTTGTGGTCTTGTCCTCTTTGACCAAAATTTCCAGTAAAAGAGATTTAGGAAACCCCAACATAGACCATCTGTCAGTTCTCTGAGATAAAAAGGATGACTTTGAAGAGTTTTGACAGGTAAATGTTCCTATAAATACCTTTACTAAATCCTTGGTTTCTGTGGAGGAGACAGATGACTGAGACTTACTCCTTGTCGAGGAAGAGTTCACAACATAGGAGGAAAACAAATAAAAATAAATTTTTAAATCAAGGCAGGCTGTACTACTACTGTTATAGAGGAATCCTCATGATAAAAAGGAAAGGAAATTCATTTTATCTGGGAAAATCTTGGAAGGCTTCAAGGAAGAGATGAGAATTAAAGGATGGAGGGAAATTCAACAGACTTCTATGGGGGAATGGGCCAAGGATAGTATTCTAGACAAGGGATACAGCTAAAAAACTAGCAACTCCTTTCCTTCTCTATGTGTGTGTGTGTGTGTGTGTGTGTGTGTATGTGTGTGTGTACATGTACATATTTGTGTTTGAGGATGAGGGAGGGAATTGTATTGGGAAATACATGCCTGGGAAGATTGGTTGCAGCCATATTTTTAAGGCTGTAAAGCCAGAAAAATTTATTTTCGCTCTAAACATGCCCAATGAGATAGCAGAGAAAGAGAGCATTGGGAAACAGTGTGTTTATATCTTGTTCCTGTCTGATTAGCACACCCTTGAAAGAGGAAATCTTGTTATTATCTATCAAAATCTTTCTGCTGGACCTGTGTGTCTGTCAGTCTTATCCCACCCAATTTGAGGGCCCGCACACGGATCCATTCCTCACAGCAGTGACCTTTCTTTAAAAGGCAAACCTGGCCTGACATCACTGATGTTTAGAATTCAGCATTCAGAGCTTTAGAGGAATTTCTTTCTGAAGGAAATAAAATGTGTCAGCCCTAAAGTGACAGCCCCCTGCTTGCTGCCGAGAAGGATACAGGTTTTGTGATAATCAGTGGCAGGGGCAATTTCAGAGAAGAGAAATGAGCTGTTGGTGAAAGCAGAGCTTCTCTTCAAATCTTCTTCAAGGGGAGTCTGAGAACAAGCAAGAAACTCAGATAGTTTATATTTTACTTTGTGAGGAAAAGGAACATAGAAGATTTATATGCACCAAAATATACCTTTGACCCTTAGTTATACAAAATGGCTAGAATTCCTTTCTTTCTGGCTAAAGCTCAGATCCTGATGAACTGTGCACCTCAAGTGAGTTATTGGATAGCAATGATTGTATTGCTCTACATCAAAGTGATTTCATATACATCGTCCCATTTACTCTTCCTGACTCCTCGGAAGGATTATCCTTATGTTAAAGCTGGGGAAGCTGTAGCCAGAGAGACTGAAAGCTTTCCCAAGATCACACAGGTGGGAAGAGGTGGGAACAAGTCTCCACAAGGGTCGACTGACCCAGGTCCAGTGCCCTTCGCATTTCAAACACAGCCACTTCTCTAGGGATCCGTTTCTTCCTCTTTTAAAAGAGAGGACTGGACAAGGGTGATTCCCTCAGAGGTTCCTTACAGACCTGAAAAGTTTTTATTTGTGATTCATCGTGAAAAATTAGTGGCAAGTCAAAGTGGAGGTGTGGGGTGGGCCAGAGCCCCTGGGTGCTTGGGCTGCTGGAGATGCCCCCCACCTCATCCAGTCCCACCCTGCTCTTGACCTGAGACCCGTTGTCACTGGGACCCACCTAGAACACGCTCATCCTTCCCATGTTCTATCCTGAACCCCACTTCTACCTTTCTTTGCCATTGTGTTTTTAAACACAATACGGTTTTTGCCACCGTATTTATTTTGTTATATGTGGATAATTTACTCCAAAGTATAACACATGTCCCTGTTTTTCTCTTACAGCCATAAGCTTGCAAACTAAACTATGCTAAATCATAGTCCTGAATCATTAATTGTAGCAATGCCACATACTCTGAGAGGAGCAAAGAAATTTTTTTTCTTTTGGGAGGAAGATCAGCCCTGAGCTAACATCCATGCCAATCCTCCTCTTTTTGCTGAGGAAGACCGGCTCTGAGCTAACATCTATTGCCAATCCTCCTCCTTTTTTCCCCCTTTTTCTCCCCAAAGCCCCAGTAAATAGTTGTATGTCATAGTTGCATATCTTTCTAGTTGCTGTATGTGGGACGCCGCCTCAGCATGGCTGGACAAGCGGTGCATCGGTGCGCGCCCGGGATCCGAACCCGGGCCACCAGCAGCAGAGTGCACGCACTTAACCGCTAAGCCACGGGGCTGGCCCCACAAAGAAATTTTAAGTAAAAAAAAAAAAAATGTCAATTTTATAGTACAAGATATTCCTAAGATGGTGGAAATTCCAGTATCTTGGTCTTTACAAATGAATGTGAATGGAAATTATATTAATACGGTAACTAACGGAATCTCTAGGAGTTGGATGTATTACAACACCCAGGTGTGTTTTATGTCCTTGGTGATTTGCCCCCTCTGTCTACATCTTTTTGAATACTAAAGTTATTCTTTTCGTCAGTGGAAATGAGGAGCATCTAAAGAAACTATACAAAATAGAATGTAAGAGAATAGGATGTTTTTTCTCACCTTTAAGGACTGTATATTTCTTAAGTCAGACGGAGACGGTCAAATACCGTATGATCTGACTCATTGAGTAGTAGATAATAGCAACAACAAACAAACACATAGAGACAGAGATCGGATTGGTGGTTACCAGAGGGGAAGAGGGGAGGGAGGAGAGCAAAAGAAATAATTAGGCACATATGTGTAGTGATGGAATGTAATTAGTATTTGGGTGGTGAACATGAGAACATGATGTAATCCATGCAGAAATAGAAGTATAATGATGTACACCTGAAATTTATACAACGTTATAAACCAATGTTACCACAATAAACAAAAAAATTAAAAAATAATAAAAATAAAAATAAATTTAAAAAAAGAGTTAATTAAAAAAGAAAAAAGGCTATATGTTTCTTATTCTCTTTGTTTAGTTTTCTGCCTGTTCAAAATTTGTTCTGGAAGTTCCAATCCACAGTAAGTTCATGAAAAAGACCCTATTTAGGTAAATGTACTTTTCGACTTAGAGATCACAGACAGAGACTACTAATATAGTAGTCTCATTCACCTACAAAATTTTAAATGCAAACAACTAACATTAATGATGACAGATATTCCTTATGAGGAATCCTATTTTCAGATATTACAAGTATCCATTAAGCAAAGCACGAAAAATGTCATGATTAATTATTTAAAAACATAAACATGAACTTTTTATGTTTCAAGCATATTATTTATGTAAAAATATAGAGAAAACATGCATAAGCTAAGGTCAAGTGACGAAAACAATGAGGACTGTAATTTAAAATCAAACATGCTACAACTGGAGATAGAGAGCAGCAATTAAAGGCGTGGACCTTGTGTCTAGGCTGCCTGGGTTCAAATCTCGTTCCTTCACTTACTATAGTGTGCTTTGGGCAAGGGATTTAATCTTCCCCTACCTCAGTGGCCTCAGTTTTCCCATTCTATAACTTGGAGATGAAAAGAAAACTTATCTCATGGCTGTTACATGGATTTAATGAGTGAATCTCTGTGAAATACATACACCCTTTAAAAAATTACAGGCATGTAAGTTTAGGTGTCCTATTCTCAGGTTGGAAAACTGACCCTGTGGTTTTGGTACACTGTCACCTGGTGTCAGCCCCGTGCCAGGCCATGGATTCTGAGCCACACAAGCTGAGCTCTGGCTGAGCATTGTACCAACGCTCTCTGCTTTGGCAGCCTCCCAGATGATGACTAGACACGTCTTCACTAAGATCATTCTGCTCCCTCCAGGATCAACTAGGTACACCTCCCAGGACCTGCTGAAGTATTCCTCCCTCTGGTCCCAGATCCAGATGTGTGGACCCAGCACAGGATGTGAGAGAGTGTGTGTGGTAGGCCTAAATCTGGGACACGTTCTAGCATTTTCTCTTCCACTTGAGGAGGCCCAGGCACAGGAGGAACCAGTTCTCCCCAGCCTGCATCTTCCGCCTCCCAAAAGCCAAACCAGTCCACCTCCTTACAACCTGTCCTGGGAATGTAAGACTCTTATTCACACAATCTTCTCTCTGCCACCCCAGCTCCTTCCATCTGGGACAAATCGCACCCTAGATATCTAGGAGCTATGTCCTTCCTAGGCCTACTGAGGTTGGTGCTGATTTTATTGAAAGAAAAATGGAGATGCGTTTTGGCAATAAAATTGATGGAATTTGCTGGTGGATTGGTTGTAGGAGAAAAGAGGAAGAGAACAATTAATCAAGACTCCCCATTTTTGACTTGAACATTTGGGTTGATGATAGTACCATCCTCTACTAACAGGTAGATGGAAGATTAACAGGTTTGGGGAGTAGAAGTAAAAACTTCCAGTGAACATGTATTGCTTGTATAGTCCAAACACATAGTTATTTGAAGTGCTAAAAAATGTTTAAACAACTAAAATAAACCAAAGAAATATGAAGATGTTTTGTAACATCAAAATTTGTGATTGGACTGATCCCAACAGTAGAGAGAGAAAGGCACCTACGTTAATATCTATGAAAGTGAACTTTGGCCTTGTGAAGTCTATTATCCCCACTAGCCATCGAGTGGAGATGGCAGATTGGCAGGTGTATGTGCATGTTTGGAGGGGCCAAAGTCAGGACTAGAGATGTCTGTTGATGGTCTTTAAGGCCAAGGGATTGTTTGCCAACAGAAGAGGACAGAGTCCTGGAGACTGAGGAGGAGAAGTCAGTGAGGTAGAAGGAAAACCATTAAAGAATGACGGAAGGGAGACAAATGCTGGGATGTCCAGTGACCTGTGAGGACAGGGAAGTGGCCGCTGTCTACATCAGAGTGGTCTGGGTGACCTGGACAAGAGTAGAATCACTAGACTAGTGCATCAGCATCCTAACTAGTTCCTCAGTTTCCCCATTTGACCTCCCTCCAATGTATACAGCAGCCAGAGCCATCTTTTTAAAACTTAAATCCCATCAGCCACTTGCTTGAAAACCTTCATTGGCTTACCATTTGAACTTAGAATAAAATCCAAACTCCCAGGGCTGGAACTAGGGTGAAGTAAGTGAGGCACAAATTTTAAAGGGGCACCCAAAATTTCAATAATCAAGATAAATAATATTTTAATGCAACATGTTTAAGAAAATCAAATGGGCAAACTGCAGCCCGTGGGCCAGCCACTTGTTTTATAAATAAAGTTTTATTGGAACCAGGGCCAGGATTAGGGTAAGATAAGTGAGAAGGGGTCATGCAAGCACAGAGTCGAAGCCTGTCTTTATTTAAACTCTTGGTCTTTTGTTGTCATGGGATTTTTGCATTAATTTTGATTTTTGAAATATTTTATATCATTTATATCATGTATATTACGAGTTTTTTGGTGCCCCCTTATATTCTGTGCATAAGGCAAACGAAACATTTGCCTCACCCATGTCCTGGCCCTGCAAAGCCCATAACAAGACCTATACTTTCCAACGAACATGTATTCTTTTCATGGTCAAAAACATAAATATGAGTTTAAGTTTTTAAAAATATTTAAGCAACCTCAAATAAACCCAAAACATATGAAGATGTTTTTCCCCGAAGTTTAGAGAGAAAGGCACACAACATCTAAAAAGGAGAAGATTCAACTTCTTATTTTCCAAATGGATCTGATCTTACTTATTCAGTGAGTGCTCAGCGAGGCCCATGGATTAATAACAGCAGGAGAGCCATTTTTAGGTAAAACTGATGGTGCTTTCATGGAAAGGTTCCAGGCAGATTAAAGTTGTATAAGACATAATGCTTTTTGACTACTTAAATATGTTATGATCATGATTTATTTTGTTACTTCTCCAACAGAGAGAAAAGAGTTTTCATATTTACCAGGTTATCACCCGAAGGACCAGGCAGCTTTAATTTCTAAATTCTTCTAATAAATTCAAGTTATTATACTGAAGCTTGAAGGATCTTAGAAATCTATTAACAAACATATTTTTAAGAGTGCATATGGTTTGAGGTTTGATTAATAGAATAAATATTTGTAGGTTTTCCAAGTTAACAAGAAATATTTTTTTTTTCTTTTAGCCTCTCCCGCTGTCTTCTCTCATCACTTTGCCTTACATTTGAAAGGTTGGTTTGCTTCCTCTGTGAATAACTGTGGGTAAATGGATTCAGCAGGGCCTAAAAGCTATTGATTCTCATCTTAGTTAAGCTCTTATGTTACAGGAGATGTGTCTATCTCAGTTTCCCTATTTGAGATTTGAGAATCCACTATTGCAAAATGCTGTCATCATTACAACTGGAAATTGGTTATCCAGACATTGTCAAAATGACCCACATGTCCAAACAAGATCATTGGTGAGAAAGACACCTGGGTGTGTCCCACGCATATACACATCCCCAAAGTATTTGCCTCCTTGCTCAGTTGTAGTTTCCATCATCTGGCTGGACGATGACTGACATGACGGGGACAGCTGGCAGGCTAGCCTAAGTTTGTTCACATGGTGGCTGGGCAGAATTCTAAGGGAACATCTAGACGCATGCAAGGCCCCTTGAGGCCTAGGCTGGGAACTGGCACACTGTCACTTCTGCCACATTCTGTTGGCAAGAGCAAGTCACAAGATTAGCCCAGATCAAAGGGAAGGGAAATAAACTCTACCTCCTGATGGAGGGAGCTACAAAGTCACTGTTGCAAAGGGACATGGATACAGGGAGGAGAATAATTGCAGCCATTTTGCAAACAAACTACCACAATTAATAAAGTTGGAAAACCCACTCAATTATCTATAATGTAGTGGCTTCACCTGGTGACTTTTTAACAAGGTTACATGGGGGAGGGGATACAGAGCTGTGGGAGAGAATCTTGGTATTGGTAAAACCACTTGCAAATGCAAAATGGCAATTGTTGGATGAGAAAATGGAAAAATTGAAGCAGATTACATTCTCATCTATCTGCAGTGACGATAACTGACTTGCCCGGTTCTCCATGGTTATGTGAAGTTGAAATTCTTGGCCAAAGCTTCTGAGAGATGCAGGATTTGTTCAGGGGTAAGAATTTCAACCTGGCTGTCTGCCGTCCCTAAGATTAGACAGCTAATTCCTCCAGTTGTAGGTTCTTGTAGTTTTTAGTCTCATGTGTATTTATTAAGTGCTTGTAGGCATCCAGGAATTTTACATATGTCATCTTATTTAATTTGATAATTAAACAACCCTTGGAGATGGCTGTCATCTATATGTTCCATGTGTGGGAAATGAGACTTAGAGCCCCTCCAGGGCTCTTTAAAACACTGTCCATTATTCCGTAGTGTCATTCCTTGGTTTTATCCTCTTGAATGGTACCCTGTTTGTTTGTGTGTGTGTGTGTGTGTGTGTGTGTGTGAGGAAGATCAGCCCTGAGCTAACATCTGTCGCCAATCCTCTTCTTTTTGCTGAGGAAGACTGGCCCTGGGCTAACATCCGTGCCCATCTTCCTCTACTTTATATGGGATGCCGCCACAGCATGGCTTGCCAAGCGGTGCGTCGGTGCGCACCCGGGACCTAAACTTGTGAACCCCGGGCCGCCGCAGCGGAGCACACACACTTAACTGCTGTGCCACCGGGCCGGCCCCTACCCTGTTTGTTTTTAATATTTAATGTTACAAATACAAATGTCAAAATCTAACTCACTGGGAAATAATTATTCCATTACGCAAAACAAACAAAATAGAGATCCCTTTAGATATCCCAGGATGTTTAAATGCTTATTTATGGATCTCCAATTTAATAGAGAGAACAGGTGAAAAGAAAGTATTAGAATCATCTGCCTAATGAATATCCTTTGGCAATAAACATAAATTCAATTTACTAAAATTTGATTTTCTACAAAACTTCCGAAGAATATGTGTTTTGGACAAAAGAGGGGCTCATTTAGAGAAAATAACCTTTCGTCATTCAACTAACTGCTCTTTAGTGGCCTGAAGTCTGTGCCCTCCCAGGTGTTAACACACTTCCTGATCCCACCTGGTCCATAGCCTCAAGCCTGCAGAGAAGAACACCAGCTTCCGGCCAGACAGTCCTAGACATGAACCCCAACTTTATGGGGTACCACATCTGTGGCCTTGGGCTATTTACTCAGCCTTGCTGAGCCTCACTTTTTCCAGCAGTAAAATGGGATTTATAATGCTTAAAAGGAGCTATAAATATTAAATGAGATAATGCATTTACATCAAGTCATTCAAATGCTAAGTGCTATTGATTTGTCTCTCACCTGCATTTTCAACGGAAGCGAGCACAAAATAAAGCACAGCAAGCAAACGACCCCGCAGTGCGAGCTGACTTCACTCTTTCATTGCTCTTTTACATTTGTGTGTTCCACACCCATCCTTCTGCACCGAAAATTTACAAAACGAGAAAATGTGATGGGAAATGGCCTTCAACAGATGTGGGTTCTAACCCCGCCCCTCCTCGCCCAGTAACTAGCTGTCCTTACTCATTCACTTGCTTCACCCCTTTGAGCTTCGATTCCTTCCAGCTATGAAGCAGAGGTGCTGAGGAGGCGCTCATAATTCTGCTAATGCTACGAGACAGCCACGCAAGAACACCTAGCACGGTGCCTGGCACTTCTGTGCGCCCTTGTATTATTCCCTTTGGCATTTACAAGGAAGTGCACGAATTTCCAAAATGTCCAGGCATTTGGAGACTTTTTTCCTTTTTCTCACTTAATTCTTTCGGTGTTTTCTGCTTCCCTCTTCTGTGTTTCTTCAAGGTGAGCACAATCACAGTTGTAAACCGCCCTAATGGCTACAAAGCCTAGAGAGAGATGATGTTTGTAACAAACTCAGTTGGGCAAGATGGGTGCCTGATCCCCATAGTGGACCTTGAGCGCTCTGCCCGGGGTTACCCACTGAATAGAGTTGGGCCTTCTGCAGTGACATTCAGATCTTTTTCCTGAAGAGTATGAACTAACTGAGAACTTGTCAGTGTATGGAACATGCTTTGTGCCACCTTCTGCTCTAACTCACCTCTGCAAGAACCTTCTTCGGTGGCACCAGGCTGCCAACTGGATAGACTAGATGGGTCCTTTTGGAATTCCTCCTTTCTGTCAGTTAGCAGTTGATAATTTGTGCCATTTGTAGTAATATCTTCCAGCTTCCAAAGAGTCAGTATTTTGAAAGCATTAAATCAGTGATTCCTAACCTTTTGAGGGTCATAGACTCTTTTGAGAATCTGAAGGAAGCTGTGGATATTCTTCTTCCTGCCCCTGGAAATTCACATACACACAAAATTTTACACTCAGTTTCAGAGATTTCACGAACTGCCTCCCAAAATCCGGACTATGGACTCATAATTCCAGCACTTAATAGTATTTATATTTATAAATGTGTAGTCAGTATTGTCTACCAATAAGCTAATACCAAACAGCAGTCAGGAAGTAAGTGCTTGTGTCTAGAGCAACTTTTTTTTTTAATGAACCAATGATTTTTGTTGATCTGCTCTTGTGGGTTGGTGGGATAAGTAGGGAAGGGAGGAGGTCTTAGCAAATAAAATGGATACTCTGTTTTACATATACGGTCATGTCTTGCTTAACAATGGGGATATGTTCTAAGAAATGTATCGTTGTGCGAACATCATAGACTATACTTACACAAACACAGATGGTATAGCATACTGTACACCTAGGCTATATGGTACTAATCTTATGAGACCACTGTCGTATATGCGGTCTGTCATTGACCAAAACATCATTATGCAGCACATGACTGTGCTTAATAACTAGCCTTGGGGACAAAATTATAAACACAAACATAATGTTTTGGACAACAAACATGTTGTCCAAAAAAACGCCATTAGGAGATATTAACCTGTTAAGACAACATGTCACCAATTACATACATACAAAATGCACACACGCAGTATTATGATTATATAGGAGAACGCCTATATCCTGAAAAGATAACATGTGAAATGCTTAGGGGTGAAGATAGCGTGACATCTGCAGCTTACTTTAAAGTGATTCAGAAAAAATTATAAATATATACATATATTGATAAAGCAAATGTAGAAAATGTTAACAATTATTGAATCTCAGTGGTGGGAATATGGCTATTCATTGTTCTACTCTTTGAACTTTTCCTATGTTTGAAATTTTTCATTATAAAAACTTAGAGAATGAACACATATACATTATTTTTAGAGAAATGTCAACACAAGCACAATCTTTCACTTTCAGACTGGATTTTCTTCAATCAATTGGCGAGCATCATTTCCCCATAGGTCCAGTATACTTTTCATTGTATTAGAATCCTGTCCAAAGATGTCCAATGTTACTGTAATTTAGTAAATAGTAAACTTTCAGTGATGATATTATGCAACATTATACGATTATTATCAGCATTTAAGATGCTCTCTGGGCAACAAGCTTGTGCAGTGGGGCCTGCTATAAAATGAAGTGTCTAGAACTGTCTTGAGAAGTTCTCAATGGCTAAAGCCAAGACTTCAGAGCCAGCAGTAATTAGCAAGAAAGCTTTTTCTACAGGATATTCCTCCTGTCATTGTCCCTTAATTCTGCAACAGATTTTTAATTCCAGCACTGAAAATAGAGCTGGATATTTGGCCAAGAAGATGGTGCTGACTGTAATATCAGTACCTTCTGGCTCCGGTTGACAGTAATGCAGTTAGGATTCCCAGAGCATATCTTTTCCATTTCTGTTACTGCCAGGCTACATCTGTTTTCAATAGTACACAATTTCCGTTGTGCTATTGACAGATAACAGATAAGATGTGCCCTCAGAGACCACAGCCACTATCTGGAACCAGAAATTTTATTTTAGGTCCTGAATCTCCAACATTGTCATTACCACTTCATCAGCCAAAATAGAGCATCATCCTTCCTTAAAGGCAGATCTCAATTTCGTTTCTATTTTTCTCTTTTACATTTTGTCTTTATATGATTAGAAGGATGCATGACGTTGGAAATAATAGTTTATTTTTAAAATCATGTACTTTTGTTTAAAGCAAAGCTAATGATTAAAGATCTAGATTTCCTTAAATAGTTCTGTGAAGATTAGATGGCTTCTATTTTCTGAATAAATTTCCTTCTGTCCTGTGTGGAAGGTGAATTCAGAGTGTGTTGTATGTTTACTTGGGGAATGTAGAGAGAGTGATGCCCTCGGCCCAAGGAAGGATAGTCATTTAGAGCACATGGTTTCAAGTTAGCCTTCCTGCATTTCAATTCCAGTGCCTTCGCTTACTACCTTATGACTTTGGGCAAGTCAGTTAACCTCTCTAGGCCTTCCACTCCTGATCTTTAAAATGGGTATAATAGCAATTGGACATCATAGGCAAAAAAATGGATCATGACCAAAACTCGTACCTTCTACAAAAATTAACTCAAAATGGATCATGGGCTTAGAAGTAAAACACAAAACTAAAAACTTCTAGAAAAAAATAAGGTAAAATCTTCAGGACCTAGGGCTAGGCAAAGAATTCTTAGATGTGCTACCAAAAATTGATGCATCAAAGGAAAGATTGATAAATTGGACCTCATCAAAATTAATAACTTCTGCTCTGTGAAAGACCATGTTAAGAGGATAAAAGGACAAATTACAGATGGGGAGAAAATGTTTGCAGACCACGTATCTGGCAAGGGCTTGTATCTAGAATACATAAAGAACTTTCAAAACATAACATTAAAAAAAATCCTATTAGAAAATGGGCAAAAGATATGCACAAATATTTCACTGAAGAGAATATGCAAATGGAAAAAAGTACATGAAAAAATGTTCAACATCATAAGCCATTAGAGAAATGCACATTAAAACCACAATGCAGTATCACTATACCTATTAGAATGGCTGAAATTAAAAATAGTTATAACACCAACAGCTGGCAAGAATGCAGAAAAACTATATCACTCCTATGTTGCTGGTGGGAATATAAAATGGTACAGCCACTCTGGAAAATAGTGTAGTGCTTCCTTTTAAAACTTAAAATGGTCTTTTGACGCAGCAATTGTGTTCTTGGGCATATCCCAGAGAAATGAAACTTATTTCTATGCAGAAACTTGTACGTGAATGTTCATAGCAGCTTTATTCACCATAGCCCAAAACTGCAAACTATCCAGATGTCTTTCAGCAGGGGGATGTGGTACCTCCATACCATGGAATACTACTCAATAATAAAAAAGAACCAACTATTGATACCTCCTACAACTTGGATGAACCTCAAGGAAATTGTACTGAGTGGAAAAAGCCAGTCTCAAAAGGATGCATCCTGCATGATTCCACTTACATAACAGTCGCAAAGTAACTTAATTAGAGATGGATAATAGATTAGTGAGTGCCAGGGGTGAGGGCTGAGGGGAGGGTTGGGTGTAGATATAAAGGGGCAGCACAGGGAATCTTGTGGTAATGGTACCATTAAGTATCTCGATTGCAGTGGTGGTTACATGAAGCTACACATATGATCAAATTGCGTAGAGCAACACACACACCATACACAGCCGCAAATAAGTGCACACAAAACTGGCAACATCTAAATGAACTCCAGAGATTGTACCAACGTCAGCTTCCTGGTTTTGGTATTATACTATAGTTATGTGAAACATTCGTGGGGGAGACTGGGTAAAGGGTGCATAGGACCTCCCTGTACATTTTTTTTTAAAACTGCCTGTGAATCTCTAATTATTTCAAAGTAAAAAGCTTTTTAAAAATGCTTCCTAATAATGCCTACCTCCTAGGATTGTGATGAGGAGTAAATGAGCATCTAGCACAGTATCTCAAGGGTAGTTAGTGCTCAGTAAAAGACAGCAGGGATTTTGTATATTAATTGCTGCTTTGCTACTTAATTGGAAGACTATGTCTTAGAAGAGAGATTTAAACTAGAATATAAGTTCCCTGAGAGCAAGGATTTGGGCTGTTCTGTTCACTGTTGCGTTCCTATATCTAGAATAGTGAAGCATGTATAAGATGCTCATTAAATGTGTTGAAGGATGAATGAAAGAGTGATTTTGAAGATACCATGAAGGAAGGTATTTGGCAAATGGAGCAGGAGGGAATAACTTGGTAATATCCAGGGTAGGACACAGATAAAATAGCTAAAATGGCAGTTTGCCTGGACTGCCTCTGAGAGCAAAGGATAGGAAAGATAAGTGAGCTGAGAAGATAAATTTGAACCTTAATGTATCCCTCACTGCCCTAGATGGCATCAGTCTCAGGGGGTAATTGAGAAGGTAACCATCCTCCTGTCAAGCCCCATTGGTGGGATTCCTAGTCCTTACCATGCACTCTACTTTTCCAGGGTGCCCAGGTATATTGTGGTCGGTGCCCAATGGAACTGCTCCCTACTGCCACGTTCTCCACTTCACTACCAAGTGGCTCTGTTCCATTCAACACTTCCACCAGCTAAAAGAGACCACCACTACCACACTCTCCTCTGCCATTAGTATTACAGGCCCAATTACACCACCAAAAAAAATACTGGCTCTCTGAGGTTAAAGGACCTCTGCGGAAGTGTTTGGGCACAGGGTCTAGGGACTAAGCCAGAGAATTGTTGACTGATACCACTCTGTATTAATCAAAATAGTTTCTGCTGACCCTGACCTAAGCCCCAATACTGGATCCAGGCCCCTCAACCCACTTCTGTCTCAAAGTGAGTTTCCTGCCTATTTGAGCATCCTCCTTCCTTACAAAGCCCCAGTCCCACCACTTGGTAACTGTCAATCAAGAGATGAATGTTTGCTGAGCATCTGCAGGGTGCCGACACACTGGTAGGCAAAATATGAAATATAAGGATGTGTAATGTATAAGACACTCATGTTCAAGATGGTTACAGTTCCATCCAGGCAAACACAAGCAATCAGGAATAACTGTGAAATGCCATTTCTGACTAAAATAGGAGTTCAAAGAAGGGAAGTTTTATATTGTTACATTTCTATAAGTATGAGGAAATAGCAGCCTGGGCAGAGCACACATCTCAGATACATGGGAGGAGGATGATTCAAGAAGCAGTAGGTCATTAGCATAATCAGATGCTAAGAGGAAAGTGACATGGTTCAGTGTTGGACTGAAAAGAAGCCATTTGCCTCCAACCTCATTATATACGAGCATATGGACTCATTAGAAAAAGTAAGATCTGATTTCACTTATTTATTGTGAAACGTATTTATTGAGCATTTAGCACCACTGTGCTAGGTACTGTGGATTAACATAAAATGAAAAAAGCTCGTCTCTACCCTCAGAAGAGTGCTCAGTAGTGGGAAAGAGAGAAATGAGACAAATAATACGAAAGAATGAACTAGGGAGCAAATGGGGGGACACACAGAATGTGAATGGAATATGGAAGTAGGCAAGCAGTGCGTGAAATGAACACCACTGCGTCCCACTTCTAAACCCATCTCCATGACATGATAGATCTTCGTTTCCTCCCAGCCCCTCTGGGAACAGGAGAGCAGATCGAGGAATGGGACCAATTGTCGATATCAGTACATTTTCAATGGGAAATAGCATATACTTGATATTTGTACCCTTTGTTGCTTTCCCAAAGTTTAATTACATTTTCATTTATATTATTAAATATTTAAATTGGCTTTACATGATATTCATTTGCTTCCTGGAAATTCCAAAAGTAAGTTCAGCAAATCTGGCATCTCTTATTTTTCTGCAGGTATGGAAATTGTATCAGAGTCTTATAGGAATCAGGTGCTGGTATGGTGCCAGTGAAATTTCTAGGATCCCAAGTTAAAATGTGGTAGAGAATCAGTATGTTGTATTAATGAGGTTACACTGTATCTAGGAGACCATAAAAGTGAAAAGATACATATATCAAAATCACAAAGTTACATTACATTGAAATTATAGTCTTTTGTTCTCCTTGGAGTTCAGGGTTTCTTTTTTTTTTTAATCTTAAATCTGTGAAAGCTTTTAAAAAAACATTGGTGAGAAACTTTATTGCCAATAATGTCAAAAATTAAATCACATCTTCAATTTTATCAGTTTCAAGATGTCCTTTAAATATCTAGTGCCTTTTGCTAAATGCTGTTTGTAATTTTATAGACACAATCATGTTCTTTATATTCTTTATACTCTTTGCTAGCTTCTTTCCAAAACAGAACGCATGCTAAATCCAGGATTAATAAATTAGTCATGCAGTATGATTACAGAAGTGATGGTTAGGCTGCGGTTAAGCCTCTTAAGTATATCCTTAAATATAACACTTACTTTTAAGTAATATAACTTATTCTCTCTGTCTAGTTAATTTTATGATAATAACATATTCTAGAATGTAACTCCATGAGGACAGAGATTTTTGTCAGTTTTGGTCCTGTCTGTATCCCTGGAACCTAGCAGAATGCCTGGCGTATAGTAAGCATCCAATAATATTATTAAATAAATATTGTTAAACAACTGAATTAATGAATTTTCTTTATTCAGAACTTGCTGTTCAGAGTCTCCTGTTGATGCTTCAGACACTGGGAATGTGATTATTTCATTTTTTGAGTTGTTCTTTCCTTGAGACAAAGAAAATGCACTAGTCCTTCAAGTGTTCAGAAATAAATTGAAGACTGGGCACACACCGTGCTTCCAGATAAACTAAATGTAGACTCGCATGGCCACAGTGATAAATGGGACCACCAGGGGGCGCCACTTTGCCCACCTACTGCTGAGCTATAAACTCCTTAATACAAGTCAACTTGATGTACGGATAAGCTACTTTGTGGTGTTACTTGAACCTATGCCATTGTGAAGGTCATAAAAAGCGCCTCCATGACCTTCAAGAGATAGAAAAATTATGAAAATTCTTGACAATTGTAGGTGAGTCTGAATAATAACGCTGGAAGAGACAAAAGACAAGAAAATGACCTCTAGACTCTCTATTCCCAGGCATCAACTTTTTGTACCAAACGAACACAAACAGAATCTGTCATTCTGCATTCACAGCAATCACTTGGCAACTGTTTTCTGGCCTCCATTGGAAGTCAGAGCTCATAAATGGTTCTTAATATACATAAACTATTTTTACTGTATTTGCAGTTCTAGTGTCTCCAGCCTCCTTCCCACAGGCCACTGCAAGGAAAATTCCACTTTCTTGTTTCCCCAACACTTAGAGAAGCTCTGGAGCCCAGTTGTCTGAGTCCGTATCCCAGCTCTGCCACTTACTGGCTATGTGGCCTTGGACAAATTGTTCAACCTCCATCATTCTCAGATTCCCCAGGTATTAAAAGGGCTAGGATATAATATAATACCTATCATTGTGAGGATTCAATGAGATATTATAGAAGAAGCACTTGGCACATATTGAACTTTCAATAAATACTATCCATTATTACTGGAATCTGCTTGATTTGTGGCAAATTATTCTGTGGTGTGTCCAGCACCAGCGTTTGTTGGACTTTTCTTTAAAATTCACATCATGTTAGACACCCTTTCCTTAAAAGAAGCAAGGAATCCAGACTTAGTATCTGAATGCATTTGGGGTTCTTTACTAGTCAAAGGAAATTTGTGTGACTAATGCCAGAGCGCTTCGAACAGACTGTGTTTGATTGGCATATCAAAATGGTTCGTTAGCAATTGTGAGAATTGCTCAAACAATACAACAAAGGATATTAGCAACATCTGGGTTTTTCAGGGGAGGGCGAGAGATGGCAGTGGTAGTTGGGTTGTTAATTCCTAAATTAAGTGAATTAACACAGGTGCTTAGTATCCTGAGTACAGAAAGAACCTGAGGCACTTCCCACTTCTCTTTCTCCATTCATAAAATGGGGATTACTGTCTTCTGTGTACCTACTTAATAAGAAAAATTAAATAGAGGCTCTAAGGGGTGGATTTAAATAATCATCTTTACTATTAATTTAACCAGTGGAGCAAGCATCAGAGGAGCTGTGGATACTGACACAGGAACGCACAGTCCCCGTTCTGCCTGAGTGGCCTCGCCCTCCCATGCCGCATGGTTGCATGGCCACATTAGGGACCACGGGAGGCACGAGGACAATCGTTTCCTTAAGGATGTCACAACTTCCCCTATGTAGAAGGCTGCCAGGGGTGTACACCCAATGCAGCTTACCAATCCTGTGAGAAGCATTTAAAACACCTTTTTATTTTTTTATTTTGTCTTTTTCCAGCTTTATTGAGATATCATTGACATATAATATCGTGTAAGTTTAAGATGTACAACGTGTTGATTTGATACACTTCTATATTGCAGAATGATTACCACCATAGCGTTAGCTAACACCTCCATCACGTCACATAATCACCGTTTCTTTTTTGGGTGAGAACATTTAAGATCTACTCTCTTAGCAACTTGCAAGAATATAATATAGTATTATTAATTATAGTCACCATGCTGTACATTAGATCCCCAGAACTTATTCATCTTATAACTGGAAGTTTTTACCCTTTGACCAACCTCTCCCCATTTCCCCACCCCCAGGCCCTGCTAACCACCACTCTACTCTCTATAAAACTCTGTTTTACAGGTCTGTACTAATGTTCCAGTGGGGTGTACTGGACAATTATTTGGGATGTAGGAAGAAAATAGTAAAATTTTTATTTATTTTTAAAGAAGAAAGAGGAAATTAGTCCGTGTTTACTTAATGGTTGGCAGTAGCACATAGATAGATACATGATAGATTATTAGATAGATGATAGGTAGATAGGTAGGTAGGTAGACAGATAGACAGACAGACATTCCATTATATATATGCTACTTGCTCAGAATGATTTTGGTAATGGTATATGATCAGTAAAGTTTGGAGACACTGCTACAAGCAAATGTATAGATTTCAGCTTGTCAGTTATAGTCCCGTTCTGCGTCTTGAAATTACCCCTGTCTCCTTTGCCTTACTGAGTTATGCTCAAATCATATTTCCTAACAGTTTTAGCGTGGATCAAAACAGATACCTCGCCTCATCTGTTATGAGTAGCTGCCCTCTCATGGGGTAAACTTTTTTCCAAGTTTAAGGGTCCCTTATTTCACTCTTTATCCAAATCATGACTTTGAGCAGATACTCAGCACACGTGGGTGCTCGCACTGGGCGTGTTCACAGATCATCCCTGCACAGCCTGGCTCCCTGCGTTTGAGAACTTCTAGTCCAGAATGCCACCAGGGAGAGAAATGGCTGCAGCAGAAACTGAACTCATGACTAAGCCTGTGGCCTTTCTGATCCAGATATTTCCCCTTTTCTGATCACAAACAACAGCCTACCAAGTGAAAGTGTTGACCAGAAACCTCCAGAATTTCGGGGTGGGGGCGGGGGAATCCTTTTGCTTCAGGCTTGAGTTCTACCTTCTCTGAATCTTCCAGCCTCCAGAGCTTCCTGATCAAGACCAGACCCACTAAGGTATATGAGATATGCTGACCTAGCCTCACCAATCCTGTACCCTTCAGACCATGCTGATTCATGGGACAGGGACTTAATAGAGCCAAGTCAAGGAAATAGACTCTGTTATGTCATTTCCTCCTCTCTCAGCTGCCAACCTAGGACATGCCCCATTAGCCATCCTCTACTGTCACACAAATCACCTCTCACCATCCCAACCTATGGAATTTTCCTGCTTCCCATAGAAACAACCCTGTTCTCTAATCCAGTTCACAGCCCTGAACCTACTTTTGTCATATAATTTGTCATTATTCTCCCTCGTGGCTCCTAATAGTAATGATAAGAGAGCTAACACACAATGCTTACTGTGTACCAAGCATCCGTCTAGCACTTTACGTGTATTAATTCATTTAACCCTCACAACAACCCTCAGAAGTAGTTGCTACTATTATTCCCATTGTACAGATGAAGAAACTAAAGCACAGGGAGATTAAGTAACTTGTCCAAGGTCACACAGCTAATGAATGACAAAAACAGTAAAATGAACCCCTGCAGTCTGGGCCTGAATATCCACATTCTTAATAACTATGTGTATATGACACCACTTCTCATAGTACATTATTTCTTCTCTTGTACAACTACGTAAAGGCAAAATGTTTTCCTTAACTGTTTCTAAGCGATTTCACTTCCACTCCCTCCATTTTGGGGAATACCTATTCTTCTGAAATATTTCATGATCGTGGGCATTATTCAAATAAACCATCAAAATGCTTTGCTTCCAAATTGTGAGCTTCCATTACCACGCTTTTTACTTAATTTCTACCCTTTCTTTCCATCCCACTGTGTTTCTTTAAACCAGAATCGTGAAGTGGGCATTCCTGCATCCTGGGCTGTCATCTTCAGCCCTTCCTTCATCTTCGAGATTCTTACTTTCCTAAAGGACAATGATTTTGGGATAATTACCCAGCAACCAGTGGTAAAAGTAATTTGAATTTAAATCTCTAAAGTATTCTTAAGTATCTAAGTATTCTTAGTATTCTAAGTCTTTCTTTCTTTAGGAATTCATTTAATCCTGCCCCCCTTAATATTTTAGGGAGTATAGTAGGACATAGTAAAGGGAGGGAGAGGGGGATGACTTTGCATCTGATTAAGAAGTGATAGGATTTCTTTCCTTTTAGATTCAGATTTAAAGCTTTTATGCCTTTTTTCTAGTCTTCCCATAGGCTTTAAGGTTTATTCATCTTTAACCAGGAGAGAGATTTTGAATTTTTTTGCTTATTACAGGTAATTGTATTGAAAGAAAATGGAAAATCATTTCATACTTCCTCGTTAATTTTTAAAATGAAAATCAGTCATTCAAATCATCCCTCACCCAACCTTTCTAATCTCTAAGACAAGAAAATTAATGTCAATTAAATATTGGATTAATATTTCTAATTAGGCATATATGTTTTGGCTTACATATTTGACAAAATAATTATACTTTTAAATTTGTTTTTTATAGACCTTAGAGTGCTTCTGGGTCCTTGGCACAATGAATTTAGGCACATTTCACAGGGCTTGGTTGTTACTTGTTAAGGTTGTTACTTGATTGTTATGACAAATTGCTTGTCTTTCAATATCTGTTGCCAAGCCACTGGCCAGAAAAGCCACCCCTTATTTTGCCCACTTGTCTTTTGGCGTATGAAATCTTCCCAGTGACCCATTTGATTATGTGATTTGCAGATGTGCAGTTACGGGTCAGAGTAAACCAGGGGCTGTGTGGCCATGATGCAGCTAACCTATGCGATATTTGCCCAGTGTGTATGTGTGTGAGGTGGAAGTGGGGGCCTGCGTGTGGGGTAATGCTCTGAACAAAGTCACATCAAGCTACACTTGGGGTTCAGGGAAACCATTTCTCAACCAGTGGCTTTCAAGGGTCAAAGGAAGAGAACCAACTTAAGGATTTGTGAATGATTTATAGCATTAAAAATGCTTTCTGGGCCGGCCGGGTGGCACAAGCGGTTAAGTGCACACGCTCCGCTGCGGCGGCCCGGGGTTCACAGGTTCGGATCTGGGGCATGCACTGCTTGTCGAGCCCTGCTGTGGTGGCGTCCCATATAAAGTAGAAGAAGATGGGCACGGATGTTAGCTCAGGGCCAGTCTTCCTCAGAAAAAAGAGGAGGACTGGCATCAGATGTTAGCTCAGAGCTGATCTTCCTCACGCACACAAAAACATGCTTTCTAAATGGGCTGTATGTTTTATTATGGAGACAGGGGGAATGGGGCATTTTCAGAACATCTATCAAATAGGTAGCAAAATTCCCATGTAAGATTGGGGTTTCTATCAGGGAGAACAACAGATATTAGTGGCATCAGCCCAGTTGCTCAATTACTCAATTACTTGCAGTAATTAAGGAGGGGGCCAGTTTAAATGAAATAAAGGGTTGAATTACAGAATGCTTCCTTTTAAGTCAAAGATGTATTCCTTACATCCTGGCCTGGGGAATGTCCTACTTTCATGAATGAAGAGCAGAGTTTGGGTTGGCACACCGGAGCCCCAACTGAAGACCCTGCAGGATGCATTTTATGAATTATTTTAAATATTTCTGAAGAATTGCTCTGTATATTATGAATTTGGCTGAACAAATCTGTCCTATAGCTTTCCTCTAGCATAGCCTTTAAACTGACCACCAGGAATTTGGCTTTCAAATTAGTCTAGCCCAAATGTATGATATTTTGGTGTCTTTAAAATTAAAGGAATTAAAAAGCAAAATGCATAATAAGAATGCCAAGATTAATCCTTAAAGTCACGTTAGTCTTCTTTTGAAAAAATTGTCTTTGGTAACATCCGATGAGTTAGATAAACTTACCACATGTTCATGGCCCTGAAAATAAATTCACAACACCGAGGCCAATCCAAAACCCAGAAAGTTGGCTAAATAATCCAGTGTAGAAACACTATGGGGCATATACATTCCGATCGGTGCTTTGTCACCTTCACTAGTCACTTCCAATGTAATTAAAACAGCTTTACAGGGGCCGGCCCAGTGGCGCAAGCGGTTAAGTGCGCGCGCTCCGCTGCGGCGGCCCGGGGTTCGCTGGTTCGGATCCCGGGCGCGCACCGACGCACTGTTTGGCAGGCCATGCTGTGGCGGCGTCCCATACAAAGTGGAGGAAGATGGGCACAGATGTTAGCCCAGGGCCCGTCTTCCTCAGCAAAAAAAAAAAAAGAGGAGGATTGGCGGATGTTAGCACAGGGCTGATCTCCTCACAAAAAAACAAAACAACAAAAAAAAAAAAACAGCTTTACAATTGAATTCCTAACATAATTGGCAGCACATTGCCAGGACTCTGAGGCTGCTTCGAGATGCAGTTAGAGTGAGGCTAAGTCAGGTGAGTGTCAGGAATTATTAGTAGATGTGGGTGAGCCTCTGAAAATGAGCAGTTACCATCCTATGTCACGTTTCTCATCTCTTTTGCAACAGGGCTGTATAAAAGAAAAGTGGAGGGGTGTTTCAATGGCCTCGGCTGCCATTTGTGTATGTACCCAAACTTACATGTTATAACCTGATGTATATTCATGTCTGCAGATTACACTTGAAAGGAAACTAATGATGTCAACTTCTGCTGACATTAATCAGCGGGAAATTTTGTAAAGGATTTCAGACCTTCCTCTGCACTCAGTTTTTTCTTTGTAGAATCCATGTACAAGGCATTTTCTTTCCATCTGTTGTGTCTGAGGATCCTACTTGCATGGGAGAGAAAAAGCCAATTCAATACGGTAGATATTTTTTCTTCCTTTCAGACCAAAAGACAGGTTTAGATTTTTTCCCTCAAATATTTTCTTTAAATGTGTTTTTTTAATCTAAACTCACAGCTGGCGATGTTTTTGCTCATATAGAGACCACTTTTTTCTTTCCTTAGTTTCCTCCTGTTCCTTCATGTTCTGTGGGACTGCTGTGGTATCAATCCCAGCTCATAATTATTTGTCTCCCATTTAGCCACAAGGTGTAAATTTGCTAACTGAAGAGGTGTGCTCTGACAGTTAATCTCGCTGTATGTCCAAAAGCTGAGCTGCTGCACTGGATAATTTCCCTGAGGGATTGTTGTGTAGAGTGTGGGGCCATTTGTTGAGCTGTCTGATGCGGAAGAGAAAATGAAACGACCTGGCGGAGAGAAACGAGATCACACGGTGCCTTTCAGAGCAAAAAGGGAGAATCAAAGGATAAGTTCAGGTCCACTCCAGCTCCCCAAGCACGTTCCTGGGGACTAGGGAATCAGGGATATTTCCTTGTTAGTGTTTTTAGAGAAGTCATTGAGAGAGAGCCCCAAATCAGCAAGTTATGGCAAATTCAGTCATGCCCACAGGCTGTGCTCGGAAATTACCACCAACCCAGAACACTTCTGTCTATGCCTGAGACTTACAAGTTCTTCAAGGGCTACAAAAAATGTTTGGAACCAGAAGAAAAAATATATGTTGATATTGACTCCAAAATCCAAAAAGGTATCTACAAAAATCAAGATTATTAAATGTTTAATTGTGGGGCCGGCCCCCTGGCTTAGCGGTTAAGTGCGCCCGCTCTGCTGCTGGCGGCCCGGGTTCGCATCCTGGGCGCACACCAACGCACCGCTTCTCCGGCCATGCTGAGGCCGCGTCCCACATACAGCAACTAGAAGGATGTGCAGCTATGACATACAACTATCTACTGGGGCTTTGGGGGAAAAAATTAATTAATTAATTAATTAATTTTAAAAAATAAATGTTTAATTGAATGTCTACAAAATATTTAATATCAACTTCATTAAGTGTTCAGTTTAGCCTTCTTAAAAATTACATGTGAAAAGGGGCCGGCCCGGTGGCGAAAGCGGTTAAGTGCGCGCGCTCCGCTGCAGTGGCCCGGGGTTCGCCGGTTCAGATCCCGGGAGCACACGGATGCACTGCTTGGCAAACCATGCTGTGGCGGCGTCCCATATAAAGTGGAGGAAGATAGGCACGGATGTTAGCCCAGGGCCAGTCTTCCTCGGCAAAAAAAGAGGAGGATTGGCAGAGGTTAGCACAGGGCTGATCTCTTCACAAAAAAAAATTACATGTGAAAACAAATTGTGGATTTGATTTTCTCACATTCCAGGATTTTGAGTATGCCAATCACAAATTAAAGGAATTGGACGTAGCCAGTAATTTGAAATGAGAAATTATAAAAATCTTTTCCATTTTTTTATGCAAAAATGTGTATTTTAGGAGGGATGCGAGGGCATCTTAATGTTCTTTGTATAACATGGGTACTAGGACTAAAAAGAGATCCTAGGGCCCGTGAAGGGTTTAAAACAGCCCTGCACCTGTCTGCTCTTCTCCACGTCTGTGATTAGTCCTGGTGATGCAGATCAGCAAAGACTCTAATGAGGAGGACCAGAAGGCAAGACAGGAGAGACGTTCCAGTTTGTTCTTGCTGTATGCTCCCATAGTTGATGTGAAGGGACAAAGGCAGTGGTCTGCTCATGAGGAAATTCACAAGACACCTGTCTATCACTGGAAAGATCATAGGGTGTGTCAGGTTCTGTTGAAGAAGGAGAGTTCATATTAAGTTGGGGAAGCCAAGCCAGCTGGTTAGGGCTTGTTGGTGAAACTCCAGTGTCCCTTATCTGAGTTATGTTCTCTCCCAACAGATGACCGGCCCTCATGTGCCCTTGTGTTTAGTCACCTTTTCTCAACTTGACAGATATTTCCACTTTTACAATAGAAAACTTGAAGTGGTAGGGGCAGGAAAGAAGACGGATTATCTGAATTCCATGTGTGATGATCTTTGTCTTGAATTCAGTGTCCTAACTTCTTCAGGCTTTATTTTATTCACTATATGTGGGGTGATGAGTGTTGACTCCCTCCAAAAGACATGAAAATTGACATGTCCTTGTAATCCCAACCCCAGCAATAACCACTAATAACAGTTTGGTATGATTCTTGCAGAATTTTTTTCTTTGTATAACGATAGTATAATGATACTTATACTAAAGTTATACTAATTATACTTATACTTGGTATAACGATACTTATACTAAAGTATCGTTAATTTATTTTCTTTTATAAAATGAGATAACAAATAAGGTTTAAAATTTTTTTTCACTTAACAATATATCTTAGATATCTTTGTGTCTCAATACATGTGTACTTATCTCATTCATTTTAATGACCACATGGTATTCCACCACACGGCTGGGCCATAATTGGTTTAACTGCCCTCTGTTGTTGGGCGTTTGGGTTGGCCATTTGACTGTGGTCTTTCGGGGGAATGTACCACGTGCCTAAATAAACCATTATATATTGGCTAGAAATATATACCCTTGGCACCCTTTGTTGGCTTATTCCTTCCCAGGAGCAGAAAAAACCAAGTCTTTCCCTATACTGTTGCTTGTTATTAAATGTAAAACCTATATGTGATTCGTCTTTTATTTATCTCTTTGTCTTTTGTTTCTGCCTTTTCCTCTTATGCAGTCATCTACAGCCAGGGACAAGGATGAACAGGCTCTACCGGTAGGAAGCAGTGGCCCTGTCTGTACCTGTTCATGTGTCTGTGGAGGGTGTGAGGGCAGGGGTGGGAGGAAGACGGGCTCATATGCTCAAGAAATTGCCGTCTCCCTTGGAATACTTAAATGGTTTAATTTGCCAGTGTGTGTATATACTGTATCCTACAATTAGTGTCAACTGAATTCTGATATTCACTGACAAATTATTTCTGGGACTAGGTTTCAAAAAGTTCAAGTTCTGTCTTTCATTCGGCATGAACTTTTATAGGAGGTCAAAGAGTGAGATATTTCCAAATTGCATTCCAAGGGATGTTGAGCTGATATTTGGGGACAACATGGGATCAAATGCTTGACATATATTTTCTTTGTGCATCTGCATGCACCTAATTTTTGGTTGGAAATTTCTTTTGGTCCCACCAAAAGAAATGCTGCATGAGACCTATATATTCAATATATACATAATACCCAAATGAATGCTGTAAGTTCTTCTATAGATAGAATCCTTTGCTAATGAAGATCTCCACAGCAGAGTTCTCCCAGTTTCCCAGAATAAGGACCATAGTAACAGTGGTTATGACAAATTATTAACAACACATTTTCCAGTTCCTATCCAGTTAACACATCACATTTTGAGTTGTACAGCATGGCAAGGAAATGACCTTCAGAGTTTTACTATCAAAGAGTAATTAGATTTCAACTCTATTCAAGTCTCTTAACCTTGCCCCTAAAATACTTTGAACCTTAATCATCTGAATCAAATGACACAATGCATTAAAAAATGTTACAAATTTTTAAGGCTGAAAGGACTGGTAATGAAGATACATATGACCTCATCCTTACTCCTGTAGTGCTCAGAGCAAAGACTTAGGACATTCATTGAGAGCCCATAGGATGAGCCAGATCCAGTACTGGGCTCAGGATACAGACCCAGTCTCTTACTTTGAGGAGCTCATGGTCTGGCTCACCAGTCATCACCTCTGATTCTTCTCCGAACCCTGTAGAGTTGGGAGTGTAATTTATAATAAAATGTCAACTATAATAAAATCACACTAAGAAATTCAGATTTCTCCATGTATCCAGCACTGACATTTCACCCATACTTCAAGATTACCATGAGTTTCACATTTGTCTCCAAATGTGCACACCGTGATCGTTAATAATAAGTATTCTACAAAATAAGGGACCTGTGGGCAATAGTTTGGAAACACTGTCCAAGTGAACCAGATTTCTTTAGTGTTATACCTAGTGGTCTAATGTGTATCTTAAAACGCTAAAACTGGGTTGGTCTAGGATGTAGCACTTTCCAAATGTATTTGATTGTCTCTTATGAGACTTTTCTTGGGAAACCCCCTGGTGGGTATGGAGTGTGATGAACTATTTTGGAAAACGCCGTAATATAGAAGGTTGGAAGACTTAGGGATCACTTTTACCTGATTCCAGAAAAATTTCATGTCTATATTTTGGACCAAATGTTCCATGAGAAATTAATTCCCTCACGTTACATTACCCTCTCTCTTAAATCTGCCTGTCTCTAAAGCTCGGCTGCACCAGAAGCATCTTCCCCTGTGACCCAGCACAAAATCAGCCACAGGGGGAGAAAGCAGTTCCTAGTCAGGATAAAAATCTATCAAAATCCAGAGTTTTTTTTAGATTATTTGCTTTTCAAGATAAAGAAAAAGAGTTTGTTGGTAACCTCATCTCTAGAAGTTCATTCTTCCTCTCTTTCCTATCAGTTTCATTTATTTGGCCAAAAGATCATGCAATAGGAGTTTAGGCAAAAGGATCCTCCCTTTGAAGTCAGGAAGTTTCTCGGTGGATTCATAATAGGAGGTTCTCTCTCCTCAAATCTCGGTTAATACAGACCATAGGCCTTCATGGATTAGATCTGTGGTCCCCAGGGTAGAGATGAGGTACCCCAGGAGATGTGCAGGATGTTCCTTTGAGGAGCAGGAAGAAAATATTAGCACCTCTATCATTTACTGTCTATATTATTCCTCATGATTTCTACTTTTGCAAATGTTTTATAATATATATGCTCATATTTTAGTATGTGTGTAGATATAGATACAGATAGAGGTATGGTTATAGATATAGATACAGATGGATACATACTCAAAAATTTTACAGATAGAGTGCATAATCCAAACATTTTAGAGACCACCCACTGGTTCAGAGAACAATTTTTGAGAAAAGCAAACGTGAGATCTGTTCCTCTATCCTCCATTTTTTGTCAGTGTGACTGGACGCCTCATCTCAATTCTCTGAGACAAAGTTTCCTCATCCATCTAAACGGAATAATAAGAGTATCTAGTTCATAAGGTTCATTTTGAGAATGAGATGAACTAATGGAGGTGAAGCATATGGCACATTGACTAGCATTTACTAAGCTCTTAAAAAAATGGTAGCAATTAATTCATTTAGTAGGAAACAATGTAAGAAAGCCATTCCTTGGGGATTTGAAATGTACTTTGGTGAAATGTACTTTGAAAATCTTTGGTTCATTAGTGTGTGATCACGTGACAGAAACGAGTGACCGCCAGACTAGGTGAGGATTTACCTGTAATGCACTTGCCTTGCGTGTCTGAGGACTAACAGCATCTTTGGTTTCTCTGCTCAGCCTAAGCCACGTCTGCAGCGAGGAGGAAGTTCTGCCTCCCTCCACAACAGTCTCATGAGAAACAGCATCTTCCAGCTCATGATCCACACCCTTGACCCACTTGCTGAAGGTAAGCATCGGGCTGTAGTTTGGGAGCTCATTTTGGGGGAAAGAGGATGTAAAAAGGCTTCTCTTCATAAAACATGTTTCCATTTCCGTCACACGAGCCTGCCAATGTCCTCCTGTTTAGCCTCTGCCAGAGGAAGCTCTGGCCCTTTGGCATGTTTCATCTGCAACAGCTCAGTTCATGATCAGAGATTTTTGTACCGGGGTAGGCTCTGAGGTCCCTTTGCTGATTCTGTCTTTTGATGCCTCCTGCATAAATACAGTTTGTTATGTGGCAGAGAAGACAAAAAAGTTTCTCTCCCTTCCAGCTAGAGTGACAATTCTCTTTCATCGTCTTTCCTCAGTTTCAAAATGAAGTTGTTTATGAAGATAAATGTGCATCTTTAAAAAACAAAAAAAGAGAGAAAAGAACTCCATGACTTAGGAGGGCCATGAGTAGTTTTGGGAATGACGTTAAACATTGATATTGTACCAATTCTTTGGCTGTTGGAGGGGGAGAGGTGAGCTTCTTAGCATCCAAAAAGCACTATCTGAGAGAACTGCTTAGGATCAGTTGTGAAGACTGAAAAGGCCTGGTTGACCTCCTGGGGTAATCGTAGGAACCATCACAGAGAATCCAGTATTCTGTTCTTCCAGTTTTACTCATTCCCAATGGAGCCAGATACATCATGTTTCTTAAACCGCATAAGTATCCTAAAAAATTAATTTTTCAAGTAAAGAGATATCTGATATGTCAAATAAATATCAGAGTTAGGCCACTAGCAAGGGCTTCAAATATAACCAAGTCTGTTCTCCCTTCATCCCTGGACCTTATAATTGAGGCTGATGTTACATGGGGGCTAAGAGCCTGGGAAACAGGTCTCTGCCACTGAATGAGCGCGTGGAAAGAGATTGTCAAATCATGCCACATAAATCAGAGCTCTTACCCAATATAAATCTCTGGTAAACGATTTCAAGGGTTTAGGCCATCAAGAGATTCAGATGAAGTAAGAAGTCTCTGGGACCTCAAGGGCAGCTCCCCAGGTTCTGTGTTTCCCTCACTGGACACACACCTTTCACCCAGAATAATAAGTGAGGACCACTGGTCACGTGTCATTGCGGAGCATCTCTCTTATGAAACATCTCTGTCTTATGCTCCAGAGAGTTGGATCGCTGACAGGATGTTTTCCAAGGAGCTCTCCGTAGATCCTGGGTTCTTTACTTGGGGTACTCCTTAGCCAGGAGCATTCTAAATATCATTACTCTATTGACCCAGAGGTCCACTTGACAAGGGAGTTAGACCTGGTCACTAACCTTCTTTTCCTTCCCCTGGGGTATGCCCCTAGAGAAGGGAGTGAAGGGATGGTGGGCCAGCTTCCTCCCAACCACTAAGCAGCTGTGTGACTTCGGGCAAGTGAGAGTCTCTTCTGGTTTCTTCAGCTATAGTAATAGTTTGTCTAGCATATTATAATTGACAAAGCCTTTTCACACCTGTGAATTCACACTTCATAATAAGACTTCATAGCCAACATTATTATTCTAATTTCATAAAATATTGTCCCACCAAAATAGATCTCAGATTTATCTACTTCTCTCCCAGCAAGCCATCATCGTCGCTCCCTAGCTGGTCTTCCACTTCCTCCATTGCCTCCTCCTTTGCGTATTTTCCACACAGCAACTCAAGTAATCATCTTAAAAAGCAAATCAAATTATGTCACTCCTACTTATAACCTGCAGTGGCTTCCCATGGCTTTTAGGAACATTGTGAAATACTAACCATGGTCCTCACGATCTGCCTCTTTCTCCAAACTCAGTTTGACTCACTTGGCTTTACCAGACAGAGGCCTTTCTGACCTCAAACAGGTACTTCTTTCCTGCCTCAGGGTCTTTGCATAGGCTGTTCCCTCCCACTCAGAATACCTTTCTTTCCCCCACCCACTTCCACTTTTCCCTGCTTCATTCCTGCCCTTTCTTTAGCACTCTGTCTAAATGACACTTCCGGACCATACAGTATAAGTCAGGCCCAATCTTCACCTCTCAACACATCCTTGAATTTTTCTTTATTGCTCACATTACAATTTGTGTGACTATTTGTTTACTGCCTGTCTCCCTCAGGATACAGTAAGTATCTAGAGAGCAGGGGCTCTATTTTATTCACTAGTTGTCCCCAAGGTTAGCAGAGAACGTGGCATATAGTAGCTGCTAAGGCTCACAGAGATTAAGCAACTTGGCCAGAGTCATACTTTTGACCTGATATTCACACAATTTCCAAGCCCTGTAAAGCCCCAGGTTTAAGATTGTATCTTGGTTATTTTGAGCCACCATCTTCTCCATCCCATCACCCTAAAGGGTCATGTGAGAGAAGAAAAGAACTATTTTATCTGCCCCAACTCGATTATGAGCAGGAGACTGAGTATATTTGTTTCTGGCAAGGCAGTGTTGTGTAGTAATTAAGAGGACAGACTCCGGAGCCAGACCGCAGATCTTAGCTCTGCATTGACTAGCTGTGTGACCTTGGACAAGTTACTTAACCTCTCTGTACCTTAGTTTCCTCATCTTAAAATCAGGATGATATATAATGATGTCTACATCATAAAGTTGTTGTAAGGATTAAAGGAATGAATATACGTAAAGCATTTAATACATTGCCTAGCAGATCAGAAGTACCATATTGTTGTTAGTGCTGTCAAGTCAGTTCCCACTCCTAGCGACCCTGTGCATAGCAGAGCGGAACCCTGCTGGTCTTTTTGCACCGTCCTCTCACCTTCTGGCACTGTATCAGACAGTGCTCCACTGTTATTCGTAAGGTTTTCATGGCCAATTTCTTCAGAAGTGGGCGGCCAGGTCCTTCTTCCTACTCTGCCTTAGTCTGGAAGCTCCACTGAAACCTGTCCACCCTGGGTGACCCCGCTGGTATTTGAAATCCCAGTGGCAGAGCTTTCAGCATCACAGCAACAGCAGCCGCCACAGCATGACAACTGATAGACAAATGGTGTGGTTCCCTGACCAGGAAACAAACCCTGCCATAGCGGTGAGAGTCCCAATCTTAACCAGTAGCCAGGGCTGGCTAAGTACCGTATACAGGTTTGGAATTATTCTGTTTCATTACTTTGAGAAATAATGTAGCACATGATGTTTTAAAATTCAAAGTATTCAAAAGGCTATGATGAAAAAAATGAGTCTTCTTCTCCATCAACCTCCCAATTTTCTCTAGTCTCCCAATTCTCCCAGAGGAAATCATAGCTACCAATTTCTTGAGGCTCATTCCAGAGATGTTCTATGCATATACAACTGTGTGTGTCTGTGCATGCATGTGTGTGTGTGTGTGTGTGTGTGTCTCTGCCCACAGGTCTCAGCAAGCTAAATTTCTCTGGTTTTTGTTTGGGGCGTTCAGTTTCTGGTAGGACTTGTTTTTGTCTTTTTTATTTCGTGCGGGAAGTTACGCTTTGTTCCTATGAGATAAGAGAAAAGGAATCTGGGTTGTCTCGGAGCTGGACCGTCAGTGATTTTCCAAAACACCTGGCCCTTGTGGGGCTGGGCTGCAATTCAAGTATTTGTTCCTGCTTTAGCGAGCTGTGCCTTCTGAATCTGTATGCCTCCTTTCAAGGTGAACGCTCTCCCCGAAAGACGTGAAGTGCTCCAGCGGTGTGAGTCTGAGAATGTGGAGAGCCATAATCAGTGCTGGACTCGAGTGATTAGAAAATATGGAAAGCACTTCAATGCTTTAAAATTGCTCCATAGCACATGGCCAAGAAAACAGATTGCTCTGGTATTTTTCCCCCGAAACTCACAATCATTCCCTGTTCCAAGAACAGCCAAAAAAATTAACCCACAGCTCTCAGAAATAGTCATCTCTCTTTTAGTTTGCATCTAATCACTTGAATTCACACGTCCTCGTGCCCAACTGTCACCTTTTAACAATATGGAGCATGCTGGTTACATCACCAAGTGGACAGCGTGGACACTGCATAGCTTCCCTGTTGCCCCAAAGGACCTTCCTTGATCTCGCTGGTGTCCCACCTCGCTGAGTAGGGCATTGGCACCACGTGACGTACAGTCAGCGTTTGCGAAGGGAAGTTTTCAACTTCATTTGAAAACATCATCTAGGACAGATGGCCTATGGAAAGACAGTTCCCTTTGTCTCATCTGTGCCACTCAGGTGTTTGTGTCTTCCAACATCCAGTGATTGAGCCCTTGCTAAAAGCTTTAATTGGTGGTTGGTTCGGTCTCTGAGCCTGAGTCACAGGATCTAGCATGTCCATGTTCCAGCTGTCTATCGATATGTAACAAAGCACCCAAGACTTAGTGGCTTAAAACAACCGCCATATTATTATTGCTCATGATTTCATGGAGAAGGAATTTGGGCAGGGAACAGCAGGGTGATTATTCTGTTCCATTCTGTACCAATGGAGGTCTTTGGTGTTATTCAGCTAGTAGATGGGCAGGTTAAAAGGTCCAAAAGGCACTCACTCACACATCTGGCACCTTCAAAGGCAAGGCTGGACCCCTCTGACTCTCCACGTTGTGTCGGGGCCTTTCCACAGGGTTGGGCTTCTCACATGGTGGCTAAGCTTCCAAGAGCAAACTATCCAAGAGGCCCAGGTGGAAGCTGCCAGGCTTCCAGTGACCTAGCCTGGGAAGTCCCAGAACATCACTTCTACTGCATTCTATCAGGCAAGAAGTCACAAAGGCCAGCCCAGGCTGAAGGGGAGGAGGAGGAGACGCCACCTGTCAGTGGGAAGATACCAAAGAATTTGAAACCACCTTGTATCTAACCCAGTCTGATTGGTTCATCTGTTCATTGTTCACTGGTGTGCTCTGGGAAGACCACGCTGTGTGCAAGGCACAAAGCCATAGCCTGCCTGCCTCGGATGAAGGTTTAGTCCAAATGAGGCTGAGCAGTGCCTTTTGAGAGCCACAAAGTTCAGAACAGGACACTGTTCATGAAAAGAAGGAGTCTGCTTAAGGCCCTTATAAATGGTTGGAATAAAGGTTTTGTCTCTGTCATAGAAAAGCCCTGGAGAACTAGAATTATCAGTCTCTGAGGTCACAACATGGCTGTCTAAATTGATCTTTCTATTAAATTCAGCATCCCATATTGATTTTAACATTTTCTCTAAATAAACAAGGATGCTAGATGTAGCACTTTTGGAGTGAGAAGTAGCATCTACTATCAATTTGTCTAATAATAGTACCACCAACTAATATTGGCAGAGTGTTGACTATAGGCCGGCACTGTGCTGAGTGCTCTACGTAACCCATCTCACTTACTCCTTACACCGGCGCTACTCCCTCATTCAGAGAAGGACACCGATGTGTAAAGAGGCTGTGTCCCGCCTCACCAAGTGACACAGGAAGTAAACGGCAGAGCCAGAACTTGAACCTATATCTGCCTTGCTCAAAGTCTGGGTTTGTAGTTCTTGTGCTACTCTGCTGCCTTGTGTAACCTCGTGTCCAACTCAGTGGGCCTTGTTGTCCTAGTGTAGATACCAGCCTAAATACCAGGAGTTCTGACCTATCCCTGGACCATACCGATTATGTATGAAATGTGAATTTCTCACACATAAGCCTTTGCAGCAGGGCCTGCCTTAGCCTTAGCTCCTCCCATCACATCCCCCACACCTTGAGCTACAGCCGCACTCGTGAGATCCCAGCGCACCTTGCTCTCATCACTCAGCTTTCGTTCAAGCACATGAAATTACTGTTGACCTACCTGTCTAGGATGACGGGGGTACTATCCTACACAGGAAAAGGAACCTCATAGCCAACTCTAAGAGAGCCCAATGACTGGGTGATGCCAATAGAGAGATTGATGTGGGGACAGGACAGGAAGAATGGCAGTAGCTGGCCATGCAGCAATCAGCTCACCTGGGTTCAAATCCTGGGTTCAGCCTCTTGCTTTGAGGCCTGGAACAAGCTTCTCAGCCTCATTGGGCCTCAGTTTTTCCACCTGTAAAGTGGGATGATGATAGCACCCCAGCATAAGTTTATGATTACTATTACTCAACCTTTTAGGGCCTTGGTTTCTTTGTCTGTAAAGAGGAATAACGATAGTTCCACTATCAGACGCTTATGGTGAGTAATCGATACAATAACACCCAAAAAGCATATATTTAGTGCTTGGTGACTATTGGCAATAATTTTTCAGTTAAAATTGTGTTCAGTATCATATAATAGATTCCAACTGCAGTGGCTTAACTTAATAGTTTTTTTTTTTTGAAAGACTTTATTTTTTAAAGCAGTTTTAATTTAACAAAAAATTGAGAAGAAGGTACGGAGATTTCCCATGTACCCCCTGTCCCCACACATGCATAGCCTCCCCCATCATCGACATCACTCGTCAGAATGGTACATTTTTTGCCGAGGATGAACCTACATTGACAGATCATAATCACCTAAAATCCATAGTTTACTTTTGGTGTTATACATTCTGTGGGTTTGGAAAAACCAATATGATGGCATATATCCATCATTATAATATCATACAGAGTATTTTCACTGCCCTAAAAATCCTCTGTGCTCCACCTACTCATCCCTCCCCCATAACCCCCAAACCTCTGGCAACCACTGATATTTTTACTGTCTCCATAGTTTTGCCTTTTCCAAAATGCCATGTACTTGGAATCAGTATGAAGCCTTTTCAGATGGGCCTTAATCTTTTTTTTAGGAGTTTATTTCTCTTCTTTAACCAGATGCCCAACAGTAAGCAGTCCAAGGCTGGTAACACAGCTCCACCCTGCCATGAGGGACCCAGTCTCCAGTTTTCTCATTCTTCCATCCAGAGCGTGTCTCTCTCATCGTCATCCTCATAGAATGGGAGCTACTCGCCCTCCCTCCCCACATCATATCCGTATTCTGGAAAGGAAGAAGGGGGAAGGAGAAGACAGTGCAGCTGTCTTTTTTTTCATCAGAAAATGCTTATGTTCCCAGAAGCAGACTTCCATTGACGTCACATGGGCTAGAACGGGGCTATGAGACCCTTGACTTCTAAAGGAGCCAGCACTGAGCAGTCTGCTCTCCCAACGTGGAACTCCATGGTAGACCCCGGTTGAAGGTCAAATGTGTTTCCCTCCTTCTTCCCATCACTAGTAACCCTCCCTGTCTTCTCAGGTTCTTGATTTACAGAGAAGAGATATGATGTTCTCCTTCCTCCCTTTTAAAGGGCTCTCTGTTGGCCCATGAGTCCAACTTTTTCACAGTGGCCCTGAATCCTCCCCCAGAAAAGGCATGCCCAAAACTTGTCCTCTGAGAATGCTGGTTTCCCTAAAACATAAGTGAAATCATCTCCCAACTCTGCTCAAAACCGTCTCACCAACAGGGGGCTTAAAAGCCCTAAGGCCCCCTATGACCTGCCTCTACTTTCCTCTCTATGTCTCTTCCCTCTTCCCTTCCTCTCTGCCCTCCTCTCTTCCTCTCTCTCTGCCCTACTCCCCTCCTCTCCTCCTTTCTCTCAGCCCTTCTCTCCTTCCTGTCACATGTCATTCCCTTTGCTCCACTTCTCTGGCTTCTTTGCAGCTCCTTCTCACAAACTCTAAGCACACTCCTGCCTCAGTGCCTTTGCACATGTTCCCTCTTGCCCCAGCCATCCAATGGCTCCTGCCTTCCCTCCCTTCAAGTCAGCCTTCATATGTCACCTGATCAGAGGGGCCTTACTCAATCAGCCCTTGAAAAATAGCAAAATTAAAACAATGATAATCAATCAGAGTTCTGGATCTTCCTTGCCCTGTTCTATATTTCTCCTAACACTTATCACCATGAATATATTGATTTGTTGTGTGCTGCATCTCTCTACCCTTATATCACCAACAAGACAGGACATGGGGCAGGCTCTACTCTATCTCCAGGGCCCAGCACACAGGGACCCCAAGACATATTTGTTGAATAGATTGAATGAGTGCTTGCTTTTATAATTTTTCTGCTGGAGAACTGTATGTCTCAAGCCATATAGATTGTCTTAGCCCATTCTCCACCAAAGGGCTCTTTGGTTGTGACCAACAAAGTCCTGTTCAGTTGATGGCTGTCTCTGCAGTAGGGAATAGCAGTCATGCCTGCTGTGACCGCCACTGTATCCCCAACCTCTAGCATGGCACTGACGTAAGTAGATGCTCGTCAGTATGTGCTGGATGACTGAGTAACTCTCCCTCTAGTTCTGGAGTTATGGCTGTGGTGAGAAGTGTTTGTTCTCTGCCTCTCGCCTTCTTGATAAATTCTTCACTTCTTCCTCTTTGCTTTCCAAACTCTTTGTTCTTCTCTTATTTCCTTTCCTTTTCTTCCCTTTGATATACTGTTGGTTCTTTCATTAGTGCATTCCATGGGCCTAATTTTATATGTTCAAAGAATTACCATCACTTGCAAGATTCTAAAAAGTTTATTGTTTTAACCATTCATTCGTTTTACAAATTCAAACACCTGTAAAATAGCATCTACCACATAATTTAGTATTAAGTTGTGTTTGAGAAGGAAACTGCAAAAGAAGCTCCTCATTCAATTTCTATGGATTCTTAGAGTCTCTTCTACAGATCTAGTAATTTCTCCTTCCTTGTGGAACTTCAAATTTTGGTTTACATGTTTTTATTATAAAACAATTTTATTATTAATAGCAAAATTTAACAAATAAGCCACCTGATACCTTAGAAATACAAAAGCAGGAATAATACTTGCCTAGTGAGGCTGTAATTGAACTGAAGGATTATTTACCTACAGAGATTGAGACAGTTTAGAACAGCAGGTTGCCACACCTGATATGTAATTCCCTTGAGGCTGTTTTTCATGACAAAATCTTCAGAATCCTGTAAGGAGACGTCTGAAAATAACACCGTACTTATAGTATGAAATCTGCCTTAGTTACTGTTAGAAAGACAGGCAGCTTTTCCCCGTGGTAAATTCACTTCACGTAATCAGTCAGTCTCTGCTGCTGTCACTTTCCAGCCAAGACATTTATATTCCATTCATTCAGATTGGTTGAGGGAGTGTCCTGGGAGCATGTCTCCCGCCTTTCTGAAGGACAGTTTTGCCCCCTCATTTCCCTCTCAGGGAGCTATTGTGACATCCTGATGCCATCTCTCTCACTGCTTTATCAGTCTGGCTCAGACAATGGGAGGTGAGCAGGTGGCTTCAGTGACCTGAATTCCAGGACACTTTGATTGTAAAAGCCTCACGAATGAGTACCAAATATCTATTTTTTCACCATCTTCCCTGTACCCTAGATCATGAGTTTTCAAACCTTTTTTTATTAACGGCAGAACCCTTTGTTCAAAGGAATTCCCACAGGGAAGAGTAATATTTTTAAATTGTTAGAACTATTAAGAGTTCACTCATGTCACATCCTTTATCAATGTGCCCGATTCAATGGCCTTCCTCTTAGACCAGCAATGACAAACGTAACAGAAATAAAGACCCCACTTACAAATGCAACAAGACCATAAAGTCCCAAGGATTAACCCAAAGGAAATGCTTAAGCACTTTATAGCAAAAACAATAATCATTTCTGAAGAACATAGAAGATCTAAATAAATATTGGTATATTATAAAGATAGCAGTTCTCCCTAAATTAAACTCTAAATGCAGCTCAATCCTAATTGAAATTCCAAAAAGATACTTCATGACAATTCATAACTTAATTTGTAAATTTACAATGAATAAGCAAGAAGAGCAAAGACACTTTTCACCAAAAAGAACAAAAAGGGAAAATACGCCCACTAGAGATCAAGATGTGTCATACAGCAGCAGCTTTTGGATGCTCTGGTTGAAGTATCTGGGAGGAAGGGGAAGACGCTGGACTGGCAGCAGCTGGGGTCTCCCTGGAGGCAGCCTCTGAGGAATAGGAATAAGTTGTGAGCACCACTGTCCTGTGGAATCTGTTAACTGCTCTTGGTGAAGCACCGTGGAGGATAGGAGAAGGGCTTCCTGGAGCACTGGAATCACCTATTTGAAGGAACAGGCTCTCATTCCCGAAGCAGTCAACCCACACATTTGTGGACACAATATCACATCATGGCAAGTGCAGATAAATAAACCAAATTGGGAAACCACGCTGGTGCGCATACAGCGCTAAGCATGACAGGCACGGAGTAAGCACTCAATGCAGGTGAGCTCTGCTTGCCAGATCTTGAGCAAGGTCATCTCAGGGCAGGGTTCCTAGAGAAAGTGAGCTTTGAGAGTGGTTCTCGAAGGAGGTGAGGAGCATAGGCGGGCACAAAAGAAGATGCCGGAGTTCAAGCATTGGAACTGGCTGGCTCAGGGAGATCCAGAACTATGTATTGTTGGCCCAACCAAAATGGCAGCTCCTTCGAGATGAGCAGGCAGATGGCTGTTCACTCGCTGAACTAACATTCTAGCAGTCTCTCCTGTCAAGGGCATTTGGGGGGGTGAGGGGGTGTGTGATTTAAGTGTAGGAAGCTAGGTCCTAAGAGATGATGAAGAGAGAAAACAAAAGAGTGGAACTTCTTAAGTGCCTGCCATGTGCCCACCACTGATAGTCATCTCGTAATTCTCTCAGCAGTGGCTATGGGAATTATTGTGTGTTTTACCTCTGAGGAAACTGAGGTTCAGAGAGGTGACATTACTTGCTCGTCATCACCCAGCTCCTAAGTTTGGCTTCAGAGCCTGAACACTTTCCACTCACACAAGACTCTCATCTATAGCCATACATGTCCATCTTCTGTACACATAGCCGTGCATCTCTCTATTTTGTAAAAGCATTCCAATTCTTGAACATATACATTTAGTGTTAACTTGAAGCTGACACTAAGATTAAACTTTCACTTGCTTGCTGGGTTTTCTTTTTTTCTCACCAAACAGCAGAACTTGTTATTTCCCCAGCTTCTATTTTTAAAAATAGCTTCAATATGAGCTTTCATAAATTGTTATTTGATCCCAGAAGAAAGTCATTTTCATGTCTAGTTCGTTCAAATGTGGAGAAGTTGTCCCTGAAAGGCAATATTGTAACCTTTCTTTCTATCCCAAATTGTAGATCAGTTTAAATTAGCAAGAAAGATGTTTGCATGCCGCCTCAGCTGGGAAGTGGATAGGCAACGGGAGAAAAATAGAATCCAACCTCCTGGCCACGTTTTTAATAAGATGACAGTAGTTTAAATGCCTGGATAGAGGAAGCCAGATATTTATGCCTCTCACAGAGCAAACGCAGGGACACGTTAAACAGCTCCTCTCTTTGGGGAATAGTAAAACATTACTCTTATTTTAGAATGTCAATGATGGTCAAAACTGAATCTCTTTTTGTGTTGTACGCCTTATAAATAAATTTAATTTGGGGTGTGACGGGAATGTGAATGGTCTTACTGAAATAAATGTTTTTGAGTATGGGAATGGGTTCTCTCTCTCTCTTTCTCTCTCTCCATTAAGAAAGTTTGCTTTAAAGTAAAGACCACAAAAGTGTGTGTCCAAAAAAGTGAATTTGATGGCATTTGGGTGTAGACATAGCACGAAGAAGGAAAAAGACAGTGAAGCATCCGTAAAGTTACAGCTTCATCTTTGTTCTCTTGAGCAAAAGATGCAGTTAGGACTCTTCAGAGGGGAGGACTCAGAGTTCCCACAGATAAAAAGCCACTGTCACAGGTATGATTATGTGAGGGACCAGGGGATGGGGGCAGTCATTGAAGGTCAAAAGGCACCTTCATTTTACCAATGACTGCCCATTCAAAATGTGTGTTGATGTATAAATATCAGCTGTGAGACGAGGGCGTTCAAAGGTATTTTCTCCCAAGTAAAACACTAAAGATGCCTCTGCTTGTTTAATAGATGGTAGGGCCTTGCTTAGTGGGCTGCAGAGGGATGCTTTGCATTCCATGTGCGAGTCTCCTCTGATAGTAGCCAAAGCTCCTCCTAGTTTGACTCGCACATCTGGGATTTGCACTATGCTGTGCACGCTCCTCTGGATGTTGATCAGATTGTAAACGCAAATCCTCAAGCCTCTGTTCGTGTCCATTCCTCTCCTGACCTCACAATATCAGATCCACCACATCTGGTCTCTTCGCCTCCACTATCAAAAAGAATTCCCTCACCTACACCAAACTGTCCTTTACAGGTTGTCTTGGGGCTCAAATGAGACTATATGATGTGTGCACATGCGCACATACACAAGCTTATACTCACACTCACGCTTGTGAAGAGTCAAGCAGCATTGCTGTTTATATAAAGCTTATGGGTCTACATCAGATTGGTTTCTTATTATTGTGTGTGGATTCATGTATTCATTCATTCATTCACAAAACACATTCCTATTGCAAGCTGGTGTGAGTGGGAACCCCATTGGGAACCCTACTGTACATAAGTCTCTGGAGGAACATCAGCCTGTGCTTGCCCCTGACTAATTAACTTCCTGAAAACCAGTTTAAATGCTGTTGTTGAATCTGAGCTTTCGAAACACAGCTGCAGCAACCTGTGTGGCTACTTCTGTGGCAATGATTTCTCTCTTCAACTTCCCAGGGTGTCAGCACATAATCCCAGATAAGCAATAGTGAAGGTAGCTTCGCTTCAACTGTAAGGCCTTTAAGCCAGAACAGCCATCACTGGCGGGAGTTAAAAATCATAGTGAGTCAATCTCATTCCAGAAAACTGTTTATGATGAAAATTCCCCTCTGCCATGTCTGAAACAAACTTTATCCAGTTATTCGTCTTCCTTTCCATGCACCATATTTCCGTTCATGACAATAGATCATGCAGAGTTTCCTATCTAGAAAAAGTTACAGATTCTTTTCTTAACCTCAGGACTGTACCCCATCTTCTTAATGCCAGTGAAGATTAGAAGGTGAGGAGCTGAACTTTGGAGCTTAAAGGTAGTATCATGCAATACCCCTGTTTGGATAGGCTCTGTCCCCTGCTGGGTGTGTTCTTGGTAGCCTCTTCATATCACACTCATGGTGGGCAGAGCATAGTGTAGTTAAACAGACACACTTTGGAGCCAGCTACCTTGGTTCGAATCCCCGTTCTGCCACTTACTAGCTGTGTGACCTTGGATGAGTTATTTAACTTTTCTCTAACTCAACGTCCTCTTTCGTAAAATAGGGAAGATAATAACGTCTATCTCTTAGGGCTAAGTGTATTCGGTGCAGTGCTGTTCATAGAGCATGTAGAACAATGCCTGACACATCATAGTTCTGTGTCGGTGTTGGCCCAATAAATTGCTGCCAGTTGTTCTTTTTATTTTCTTTTTTTGCAGCCATCATATTTTTAGGCATTTTTCAGTAGTAACTCATTGAATTATCTTCTCTACATTTTCCCTCTAAAAAAACCTATTCACCATATGCCAATTATTAGATCCTACCATACTTATCTATAAAAAAGAGAACTGGCCTTCTTGGCAGTCTGGCTTTCAGTTGAGCTAAAGTTATCCTAAAGCTGTATAATTATAGTTTCTATGTTTACAAAGTTCTCCTGTCCTTTGTACAACGAGCGGGAAATTGTGTGACATGGTACTTAACTCTTTTCCTTCCAAAAAGTCCCAATTTCCTCTAGAGTCTATAGCTTTAAGATGTTCAGCAGACTACAAAACATTCCTCTTTGCAACATATTGATAAAAACCTGGAAAAGCAATTACTGTACTAATTTTTTAATCCCACCAAAACATCCTTAGGCCACCATTTGTATACTTGTGGGTTAGAAGGTCCTGCCGTGCCTGCGTTCTCCTACATCATCAGACCTCTAGTTCACCGGCAGGCATTTGCTAAGGTGCATAATGGACTATTTGTGAAACACATCTTAATCTTCTACCCTATGTGTGCATATAATCCCACTTTATACAGTATGGTATTTATATAGGATTAATGATAACTGGATTTACACTTAAAACAGATGAAATTTAGAGGATCGTGTGAACGTTCTACTTTAAATTTGATTCTTTAAATTATCCATAAATTGGAGTGATTGCTTCTATTGGGATAGAGATCCAAGTGTTCAGTAAAATGACACCCTGGACAGTACTGTAGGGTAGAATATGTAATTATAAGGATCGTTTTTGCTTTGAATTACTTCCACGTCAGTGGCATTAATTTCCTTTCTGTCTTCCAGGCTTTTTTCCCTCAATTTCGATTCTCAAATTCTCTTGCCTTCTTATACATCTCTCTTATCTCTTGCCTTTTTTTTTTCCCTTGGATGGCCAGAGTTTTGATTTTTTTTCACTTCATTGTTTTTCGTCTCCCTCCCTAGGACACTTTTCTCATATGCTTTTCTGAAGTTGTTTGATGCTCAGCGCATCAGAGGGTAGAAGCTCAGCTGTGCTGACCCAATGGCTGGATATAATTTAGTGCTGCTTCTCTCTGCTGGCAGAAACCACTCCAGCCAGGCCATGTGATGGGCTCCAGGAGAACATCCAAGTTGTTCTCTAGCCAGCATGCAGCATCCATTCTGTGCACCAGTGTTTTTTTCCATCTCCATTTCCAAGATATTGCCGCCATTTTGTCTTCTGTGGGCTGAGGACTCTCCTAATGGTGCTTTTGCATGATGTAAATCCTCCTACTTTACAGAAGCGATGAAGAAGATTCCAAGAGTTGAGGCCGCATACATTTTCCCTTCACAGGCTTCCTCCCCAGAGAGATATTGAAGACAGAATAGTTGAAACTGCGGAGTCAGAACACTACAATGGATGGAATCATAGGTGTCAGTACCAAAGGCAAATAACTGAGGAAGATTAACAGAGCATCTCTATTAAACAGAGCATTAATAGAGCATCTCTATTAAACACGTAGAGATCTAATTCAATTCAGCAGCATTTGAACATCTACAGAGTGCCAGGAACGCTGCTGGGTGCTGGAATTAACCAAATGAGTACGTTGATTCCTTGCCCTAAAGGGCAGAAAGCAACTAGGTTAAGGTACACTTGATGAGTCACACACACAAGTGTATACTTGGAACAGACACAGAGGAGGAATGTCTGCATTCAGGAATGCTGCCTGCAGGAGGGAACCTCAAATCTGAGTTCTAAAGGATTAAATAAATTAGGAGACCTAATAAAAGTCCAACATAAAAAGGCAGTGTATGCAGGATTTAGAGGTGTTATATTTTCGTTTTGTGTTTTGAAAGGATTACTCTGGTAATAATGTGAAAGATAGGTGACAGGTACTGGGAGTAAACAGTAGGTGGTAAGATTCAGAAACAAGAGTTCAAGTAAGACTATTGCAGTAGCCTCAGCAAGACCTGGGACTGAGGCAGAGGCAGTGGGAACAGAGCAGAAAAGACAGAATTGGGGCTATTTCAGGGTGTAATTGATAGGGCTTCGTGACTGGTTGGGTTGTGGGTGTGGCTTGTAGAAGCATCAGCATCACCTTAGGCCCACCCTGTGGATCTTAGACACATGTAACATAACCAAGCTCACATTTCAATGAAAGAAAACAGTGGCAATCTATACACACTACCTCATAAGTCCTTTAAAAAAAAAAAAAGAGAAGTGGGCAGGGGAAAAGAATGAAATGTTTTGCCATTTGTAAGACTGAGTAATAAATGTGTTGCTATTCCCCCACCCCAAATTTGATAAGAGTTAATCAGAAAGTACCTTGTGCTTGATTTTGTAAACATAATCTTTCAATTCACAGAGATGCAAAACTGTACCCAAGATGTCATTCATTAGTGAAAATGTTGGCTTCCTAGTCTCTTACCCACAGACGTGCAATTTAAGAACGTGGTTTAGAAATTTGCTATTAGAAGAGCTCAAACATTTTCTGAAATAAGAAATAAATTCCAAATGTTGCATAGGTGGTATCTGATATTCCATGTTCTTTGCTATTCAAACCATATCCTTTCACTATCTTTGACAATATCATTTTCTCCCTGAGACTCCAGCTGAAAAAGAAGAGATCAGAAAAAGTATTGAGTATTCAGCCAGAACTGTGAATTGATGCCCATGAAGGCAATAATAATGACCACAACTGGAATAACTAACATTTATTGAATTCTTACTATGTGCCAGACACTGTGCTAAGCATTTTATATAAACTAACTCATTTAATGTTCACATCAGTCCTATGGTTCTATTATATTATAACCTTATTGTATTATAAACTCCTCTATTATAGCCATTTTACAGATAAGGACACTGAAAGTTAGAGTAGTTAAATTATTTTCCCAAGGACACAAGGGAAGTAATTGATGGAGGCATGTTCAAATCCAGATTTGCTGGACCGCAGAACTCGCTCTCTTAGTCACTGGACAATGCTACTTTCCAAACAGCTGGAGGCCCTTCTGAGCTTTTCTTTTGAAAATCAAAACTTAAGGATCTTGATACTATCACTTTCCCTGAGTTGTACATTCTTTAGATAAGGCCAGCAGTCCCGTAGCTGATGTCAGATAATACAAAGGAATATGACATTCATAGACTTCTTTTGGTATAACATAATTGGTCATTATTTTTGTCATTCTTCTCCTTTTACCTGTTTCTCTTTGAATATAAACCTGTGAAAAGAATGTTAGAACAAGGTTCTAATCCTGGATGGTCACTTATTGTGACTTACTCTGTTAGCCTGGACACATCCCTCGCTGGGCTTTGGCCCGGTCGTAGAATGATGGCTCCCATATATCGAGCACTTCCAGTGTTCCAGGCATCACATAAAGCCCCTTACAACAACACAGTAAGGGGGTACTCGAATTAGCCCCATTTTAAAGATGAGGAAACGAAGGCTTTGAAAAGCTGAGTATCTTACTACAAAGTCACACAGCTAAGAGAAGTAAAGTCTGGATTAGAACCCACATCTCTTGACTCCAAAACTGATGCTGTGCTACAAGACCTCCTTGTTCAGCATCGTGGTAATAAGATCTCCTGATACCAGGTTGACTCCAGTTTTGTGAAGATCAGAAGAATGTGCTCTGTGGGAGCTTCCTGAATTATTTAAATAATATTGGAAAACCAATATATGCTTTAAAGCCATTAATAATACCTACCAAGTATTTAATGAATATTGTGTGCCAATTATGTGTTAAGCACCTGTAATCCTCACCACAACCCTACAAGACAACTATTATTGTTCCCATTTTACGTAAGTGTGGGAACTGCGTGTCAGGGAGGTTAGGTTAACTTGCCCAATGTCTGATGGCTAGTAAGTGGCAAACCCAGTTGTCGACAAGTCAGGGTCTATAGGGCTCCAAACTACAGATGTGGAGCCATCATGCTATGTTGTCAGTTGCTTTTCTCCATTCCTTTGGGAAAAAGAAAAAGCATTCTGACAAAGTATCAGTGTTTATCTTAAGATTGAGGTTTTTAATTACACAATTAAAAGGATACTCATCAAAGCCAGTAGATCTGTTTTAACCACACTGTTTTGAGTTGATTCTCTTGCCTGGGTTGCTCATTGTTTTTCTTTAAAAATCCTTTCCAGAAACCTGCTTGCTCTATCCTGTACCCTCCCCCTCCCCAACCCACCTCAAAAGGAAAGCAGTGGAACAGCGCATCCAGGTTCCATTTTTCTTGCTTGATCATCCAGAGCATGTAAATTACAGCGAAATATGGCCTGAGTCAGTTCCTCGCAGGACAGAAACCAGTAACCATTGATATTGCTAAGCAACACCACAGAGGAGCAAGGCTGCAAATTAGGTGACAAATTTATAAGAAGGCGGAGTATCTGGGGACTCGCCTGGGCATTTCATTATGAACCATCTGGATGATCCACAGTAATGACCACACGTTATTGTTCACTGTTCAAGGGTGATAATTCCCATATAATTATATGGCACCTCCCTCTGTGATCCTAACCTACCTTTCAGAACCTCTCACTGCATTTTCCGTAATCCAGATATTTCTCTGCAAAATAATTGGGAACAGTTACACCTAGTGGGAAACTTCCATTTCTCCCCAAAATAAGATTTAAAGCAAAACAAAACAAGAAATCACTCTACTGGCTTGTGTGACGGCAGAGCTGGCTGAGCAACAACATGCATAAGTGAGGGAATTAGTCATTGGATCATCACAGCTCAGTAGGCCTGACATAGGCACCGCCTTGGGGGTCCCAGAGGAGCCAGAGGTGTTGAGACTCAGTCTGTTCCTAAGCCAGAGATGACCAGACTGTGGTACCTACACCAGCTGAGATAAGGAAGTGAGCCAGAGTCCTTGACCATCTGGAGAAGGGTTGCCTAGCAAGGACCCCCTCCTAGGTCCAACAGCCTAGTTGGTCTCATTTGTTCATTCATTCATTCGACTAATATTTATAAGAAAATTGGGTGAAGCAACCTGATTTTAAATCAGAGGTTACAAATGGATGAGCTAAATATGGCCCAGAGTGTTGGGTTTTTTCTAATGTTCCGTTAGTTGCCAGTATTTAAAAATCAGGAGCTTTCACATAAAAATCCAGATATCTGGCTTACCTTGAATAATCGGAAGATCTTTCAACTTTGTGCCTACATTCCCTCATGGAGGCCACAGCTGGAGCTGAGAGGCTGCTGCCCCTTTTTAGGCAGGCACTGTTCAGTTTTCCATAATCCCCACCACTCCCTATCGTTGTGCCCAGCCCACTTTGCTCACCTACATGCCTGGTCTCTGTGCTTTATTGGTGCTTTGTCAGAATGCCTGCTGTGCTCCAGGCACTGAGCCAGACGCTGGGGAACTTTCTGATTCCTGATTTGGCCAGAGATGTAGCGTCAGTATTTCCTGGGGCCTGGGGCCTCAGAATGGTGTCAGCAGATGGACATAAACAAGGAAGTAGATGTAGAGAGTCGGGGAAACAAAAATGGCAGAAATAACAAGGCAGTGTGTCCAGGTTTGCAAGAAGCTTGAAAAGGGAGAGTATTTCATGAAGGGACTAGATTCAGAGGACATGAAATTCAGGTGATAATTCTCTAAGAGGTAGCCTTGTGTGTGTGTGTGTTCATAAATCCTACTTGAAAACTCAACAGCTGATGAAGAATTGCCCACAAGTTCAGTCCTTTATTTCCATTTGCAAAGTTCTTGCCTTGCTTCCTTCCAAAAGCTGAAGGGAGAGGTTTTAATCTCCTAGAAGAAAGAGAAGTCTCATTAGCATAAATTTGGAAGAGTCGGATGTGGAAAGAACTCCATAGGGCAAAATCATCTCTGTTAACATCTTGTGTCTGACATATATGTGTTACCACATGTTGAGTACAGCTGTCCCCAGGCAAACGGGTACACATTTAAGAGCCTCTTAGGGAAACTGAACACACGAGCATTCATCCCCCACAGAATGTTAAGCAGAGCTTCTGCAGTGAGTCAGTACTTTGGAAGCCTTTTTTGAGTGAGATTTTGAATTTGAAGATTAAAATACTCCTTTCCTTCTGACTTGAATAAGATGTGAGGATGCGTGGCTGTCTCCTCATTTAACCTCAATCTCTTAAAGTTTTGTCCTTGAGTTAAAAAACTACTTACCTTGGCATAAACATTTGATATACAAGGACAATGACCAAAGAAATCCTTTTAATGGAAAGCAATTAATTTTGGTGGTCCAGGCAGCCTTTTTGAAGGTGGAATGAAACAGCAAGCTTAAAACTGGGCTGTATTAGAAAATATCTTTTAACTCAGAATTCATGTTTATTTTGATGAAAATTTTTCATAGGAGGAGACAAAAGAAAAAAAGATTAACCCAGATACCCTGCAAGAAACTAAAAAATTGTAGAGATCTACAAATAAAAATGTTGTGTTTGTAGGGAGTGGGATGAGAAATTACAAATGCTCAATTCTCATATTACCCATTCATAAAACTACAAAACAAACACTTTTACCCAATAAAAAAATAAATTTACAAATTAAAAAAAAAAAAAACACCACCTTCAGGCTAAAATGCGAGTACTGCGAAACATGGTTCTGGAAGTTAGCTAGGGCAGCCTTTTACTACACTGAAAATTTTTCTTTGGGCAGTCTTCCTTGTGTTTAAGGGAAGAAGTCTAAGGGGTTTTGTTGATTTGTATGTGTCAAGTATAGACATTGACATTGGTGCCTACATACAGACATAATTAGCATATGAATAGGATTGAATTACCTTGTGCTGAGCTGAGTTAGATGTTCGTGTTGGACCTTGGCGGAAGATGAAGATGTGTGTGCCACCCCAATGCAAAGTGCTTTATAGACATGCCATCATCTGATCCTCCAAAGACCTTCCTAATAAGTATGTATTGCTCTTGTCCCATTTGATGAAGAAGAGACTGAGACTCGGAGAAGATCACCCAGCTCATAAGTAGTAGACCCAACCTTTGAATTAGCTGTCTTGTCTGTCTCAGTCAGAAGCACTCTTAACCTTGAGAGTAATGTTATGGTATCGACAGTCGAGAAGTCTCAGGCATCAGTGCCAGTTTTCCTGACGTCGGCAAGCCCAGGGAAGTTCAACAAAGCATCCTAAACCTCTCTGTCATTTGGGGGCTGTGCATTTATGTACTTTGTTTAAGAAATGTGGGGGAGAGCATGTGATCTGAGAAGAGCACTGTTCTAGGTTCTGTTAGGAGGGATCTGAAGAGGAATAGGGTCTCTGCCTACAACATATGGACAACCTAGTGGGAGAGACAGGTTTGTGTGCAAGGATTAGAAAGGAAGGTGCCTAGCTCCCAAGCTGGAGCACTGGTGGTCAGATGAATGAAGGGTCTGCTTTTCACAGCCTGCTCCCATGGTTGTGCTCTGTGTTTTGACGTTCCCCATAGATCTGAGAGGAAATGAGCAGATGGAGAGATTTCTTTCAAATATTGGCCCTGACATGGCAGAATATCTTTTGTTGTTGAACAACAAGTATCTGTTCAGAACCTCTATAAGTGTGTTGAATTTGTTTTAACAAACGTGTAAAATACCAACTTCTCTAAATGCTCTCCTTCTTGTCTTATGCTTTCTCCTTCACTCTTCTTGGTGGTTCTTGCAATAATGAAGCTGCCCGTTATTGATTGCTCAGTGGGTGTCATTACGTCATCTTCTCTTCACCACAACCTGATGGAGTAGACACAGTTATGCCCCTTTACTGCTGAGGACACTGAGGCTCAGAGAGGTAAAGCAATTTGCTCAAAGTCACACAGCTAATAAATGGCAGATCTTGAGTTCCAATCTACACCCTGGCTTCAAATCTCACATTCTAAACTTCCATGCAGTACTAATAATAATCTGTCCATGGGTGTGATGTAATAGAGTATCTGTACACACCTCCTTGATAGGTATTTGACAACTTTACCAGGAAACTACTATCTGTATTGAGAAAGCCTTAATTTTTAGGTCTTCGTCTGCAGTTCAAACCAATGCCAAAAATAAAGCAGCTCTTTGATTTTAAAAAAAAAGCAAGTTAATCATATATTTTTCATCAGCCAACACTTAAGTTAATAAATGCTTGTTCTCATTGATTTCTCAACCTCTATTTTTCGTTGTAAAATGAGCTCAGCATAGCTGCTTCTATTGACTTCCTGTTTCATACATCAGAATTTTGAGGCCTGAAATGTGAGAAGTCATTTTTCTGCTGCTCCGGTCTGGGGAGATTCACTGAAAAATGGGTTGAGAATGCCAAGGGCCTCAAGAGTGGAGCTGGGAAAGTCAAGGTTGGAAGGAGAATTCTGTGTCCATGCCTGTCATAAGAAAGGAAGAAATGTGGAGCCCAGAATACTAGTTCTGATTCACAGATTATTTGAGATTAAAGACAAGACCCTTCCCTTGACTTGTCAATCATGAGGTATGGACAAGAACCCAGAGGCACCTTACAGCCAGGTAGTGATGTTGCTGACAATACCTGAAAGGAAGTGGACAGAGGAATGACGACAGGTTCAGCTCCTCCTAGGGATCTAGGAGCTTGGATGCCTGTGGCCCCAGCTGTCCAAATGGCATGACAGCAAGTGTGGTCACCATGATAGGCAGCATTCACGATCAGCTTACAGGTTCATCTCAAACACCAACCACTGGGTTCTGGAATTTTTTCTTAGGCCAAATGGGCTTCTTAGAGAAATGTTATAGAGAAGAAGCACTAGGTTGTACCCAGAATCATATTCACCAGTGATTCTTCCCTCTTCTGATCCTGGCTGCCTCTTGCTCAGTTGATAGAATGGATGTTGCCAGATGGTATTAAAGAGCACTCTCTTGAACTCCCTCACTTCCTCCTTCCTATCCCAAAGAAACCCAGCTTGGATTAGGCCCAGTTTGAATCCTAATCCAATAGTGCTAAAGGTGCCCTGGTTATTCTCTATGGGGAGTGTGCTGACGGGAGGCCGTGTCCCCTCGCAGGTGAGTTTTCATTCAGGCCTCTCAGGCCACAGTGGCTGAGGCCACTTTGCATGAGGCCACCATGGGCTGTAGAACACCAGCTGGGTGCACGATGTGCTCTGGCTCACGTATGCATGTTGTGTTTGTCCTCATCGCTTGTCACACCCCTCTTTCTGTACCCCTTGAGGCCCTGGTTCAGGGAAGAGGGCCACCAGCTCATGGAGATGCTGCCCCACCTGCCCCGGATGCTGCACTGACCACTTGAAAGCATCAGAGTGCTGAGTTGACCATCTCACCGTCCTATTGCTGTCTGTCCGTGTTAGAGCCGTATTCTAGTGGCTTGTTTCCTCCACATTCTTTCCTGCCTTTTCTTTAGTAAGCAACAAACATGGTTCCCTTCACTTGAACAGATATTGTTCCCTTGCCTTCCTTCCTCTTAGGCTTTGAGTTGCTACATCTCCTGTTGTTATTCAGCTTTTCACTACTCGTGTTCCTTCTCTTCCGCTATCTTTAACTTCGTTTTTGGTATGCTCTGTCCAGTTCTTGTCCCTCTGGCCCATTCATCATCCAAGGAAGCGGGTAAGAAACAATCTAGCCATTGCCACAGCAGCAAGAATGTGTGAGCTGTCAAACACGAACAGTTCCACTTCAGACTACGTAAAAAAAAAAAGGGATAATTAAAGAATATGATTGTATTTATTTATACCTGGTTCCACAAGAGATGAGGTAAAGAATAATCACATCTGCCCCAAGTGGATGTTTGATGGTTTGGGTTTGATACATGAAAACAAGTGTGTGCATACAAAGAGGTTGCATCTGAAAAGCCAGAGCCAGAAAATGCAATGGTGTATTTTCACTGTGTAGAATATGGTTTTTTTTTTTTTTACACCCAGCTTTGCAAACACAGAGCCGCCCACGTTCTGTTTCCTCAGCAAATATTAGAGATTGCTAGCTGCTGATTCTACTGCTTTACCCCAGGGGAGGAGTAGAGGTTACAAAAAAATTAATTGGCTGATATAATTCATCAATTTGCTGCAAGATTACACACACACACACAAACATATATTATGTGTACAACCACCACGAACATGTGTTTAATATTTATGAAGACATTTAGTTCATTTAAGAATTCCAATATCAACGTCATATATATAACAATGTCATGTGCAGTGTCATATATATAACAGACTACTGTTCTTAAAATACCTGAAAAAAAAATATTTACTGAAGGCAATCCCCAGAAGTCATAAAAAAAATTTTCTTCCTATTCACACAAAATTCAGTTTCTTACTGAAGCACTGCATCCTTTGTCTAACAAGGATGTAGCTAACAAAATCCAGAATAGGCAGGTTTTTGCAGAAACACAAAGATGAGGTGATTTTTCTCCCCAAGGCATAATTTTGTATTGGTGTGTTAAAATAGCTTTGGGTAAAATTTTAGACACATGGAAAAAGACTATATATAGAATGTATAATGTAAATATAAAATAGAAGAATATTTATTATTATCTTCTAAGCTAGATCCTTTATCTTGCACACAAAACCCATCAATTAATTGATTCATATGTGGCTTTCCAATGGCCAGGTTAATGGGCCACGGAGGCATTCTGCAGAATCACAGGAATATCTCTTGAGTCTAATTAATTTCTTGACGTTTATTGGGAAAGTATTGTTATGACCATGGAAAACATTTTTAACCTGCTCACAATGCTGCTTAAAACAATCTGGAATTTTCTAACAAGAATGAAAGTTTCTGTTTTAGAACTAAAGCAGGAAAACAAGAACGGTGTGTTCCCATCTCCCCTTTTCCCCCACCCAAGCTGCCACTCCCACCAGCTGACTCGGAATAGCTTGCTTTCTGCCAGTGGTTTCCATTACAGCTGACTTCTTTGGTGATCTGCACACGGGAGTCTGCCTCCTGCAGTCTACCCAGGAGCAGGCAATACCTCGGTCTGGGAGTTGTGGCTGCTCTGTCACCTGTCTGAACCAGGTGGTCTTCCCTGGGAATATGCCTCCCTCTTCCTCCCAGAGCACTCTGCACCTTTCACAGCTCTTCCCAGCATGCTGCACTCATGATATTCAGTGTTTTCTGTCTAAAGTATGAGATAAGAAGTGAAAGGAAAGTTTAGAACCTGGTTTTGCATTTTGGGTTTTCCCAGGTAGCCTTCCTTAATCTCTAGGCAGTGGTTCTGTTGGAGAAGAGCTGTGAAATGAACTTCTGGGACTGCTCTTTCACAGCAAGGAATCCAGTGTCTACAAGTCTCAGTGGGCCCGGACATCGTCCTTGTTCAGCCCTTTCTCTTCTGGTGTCACCGCTATAAAAATTATAGGGCTAGGCTAGACCTGGTGCAAAGTTATCTTTGCCATGTATTCTGTTTCATCAGATGTTAAAATAACCGTGTCCTATTCTGTAATGCAGGGCACATCCTACCCCCAGTGAAATAATATATTTTAAGTGATTTCTGAAAATGGGTCGTGAAAGCTGTCTGCCACATGGCCCATGTTTGCACATCTCTATATAGTTAACGATTGCGGAATTTGACAGTATAACTCTGAATCTGATTAATTAAGAATGTGTAAAAACAAAGTTCTTGCATTACAGCTCGTTCCTTATCTTTGTGTCTTTTACTGTGGTGTTGTAGAACTTGGATCATATGGAAAACTAAAATATTATGACACAATGACTGAAGAAGGTAAGAATGATTTTAGAATTGTATGCATTGGCTTTTTTTCATTTATGGTGTCTGTTGCTTGCCCATTTTTTTAAATCTTTTCTTTCCTCTTTGCATGACTTCAGTGACATTGTATTATTTATTATTATTTTCGCATTTTCGTCTGGTTTTTGCCATCGTGTTTATTTGGAATTGGAGACGTGCAATACCATGGGTAATCATGTTATTCCATTCAAACAATCCAAACCATCTCAATTGTGTAACACACTCAGAGAAATGGTGTCAGCAGTGTAAACTCAAGCGCACACCCACTGTGCCAGCATTACTTCCTCCACAGGCTCACAACATACGGAAACACATCCAACTAACACTCTTCTTTTAATATGCCCTTGATTTCAGAGGGGTTGGGGCGAGGGTGTATGTTCTGGTGATATTCTGGTTTATGCTAAGGAATGAGCAATCTAGAGTAACTTCTAGACCCAAAACCAGCTGGAGACCTGTTTCTGATGCAGACGGCTGTAGGCTCATGTCCTCAGCTCCCACAGTCCCTGTTGACTCATCCAAGAGCATTAGTCTGAGAGGCTGGGGTCACTCTTCCAGCCAGTGGAATCGCATATGTTGAGGTTCACACTCTGTGAGATTGAGCATATCATTTTAACCATTTCCCCTGAGTAAATGAAGTCTGGCAACGATTTATTTTAAAATGTGTTTACTAATGAATTCCACACACTATCCCAGAGTACAACCTTGCCCCAGTCAGAATCACTTTTCTGAGATAAGTTCACCATGGAACAGCAGTTTGAAAATTTTGCATTTTTGTAAAGGGAGTTGTCCCATTGCCCTCTCCCCCGTCTCACCCCACACATTGCTCCACCTTTGGAATAATAAATAATATTTGTAAGTTATGAAAACATTTGGGCTTTTTACATGATTTTTACCCTGATAGTGACAAGAAATCAAAAGGTATCCTAGAAAGGGAATCAGCTAATTTCGTCCTTCAACCTGGGAGAAACTCCCAAATGTGTTGCATATCTTGTTTTCAGCTTCTAGTATTTCTCAGTTGCCTTAGCTTGCCAAAGATCTTCTAGTTGCTTTGCATGCAAGAAGCGGAACATCTGACAGCCCCTGGTAAGAGGAAGTCCCTTCTCAGTCCCTCCCGGCTCTGTCATCTTCACAACACCCAGACCTTTCTCTGCTGCTGTCCTGTGCTGTCAGTTAACCACTGTGATGTTTTCTAAAGCAGCAGGACATGATTAGGATCTCAGACTGAGCCCCATTGTAGCCCAGGACCCTCCCAACAACCTGGGGAAATGCAGACCCTTGGATAGTGAGAGCCCCGAGGGCAGAAAGCTACCAAGGGAGTAAGTGTCCTACCACGGAGGGGATAGAAAGAGCCATCCATACCTTAAAGAAAGGCTCCTGTCCCAGCTGTTATATTTATTCCATGTCTTCAGACCATGTCGATTTTTATTGTTGACTGGTTTGAGAAGCCAAAGCTTTGGGACTCACTGACGTTATGATTTGATGGCTCCCCCACGCATCTCCCTGGCCCCCAGCCTCGGTTTCATGGCTTGGGCGGCGGGTGGGTTTGTTAGCTTCTGTCTGACCTGCCACGACCCTTCACTTTCTCTCTTTATTCCATCCTGTCCTTTGCCTTCTACCCTCAGCTTCCCATTGCCAGGGCAGCCTCTGCCTCCCTGCTGCCTCAGTTACCCCATTTCTCCCTTACTCTCTACCTTTCCTTCCTCTTTCCACATCCATTTGAGCAAATATTGCCATCCAGGCACTCCCTTTCTCTTCCTCCCTAAACCAGGCAATTCAAGATCATGTGAAGATGTAGTAACACTACTTCCAATTGATGATAAGACCTGATAACAGCTGGGCTTTCTAGGCAAGAAAACAAAGTCTGGAATGAGAACCATGGCTGGCCCTTAGCAAGACTGTGAAGTTGTGTTTGGGAGCCCTCATGGGTCACCTTTAACATTCCTTATCCTTCTCTTGACTTTCCCATCCCTTCATACGTATCCCTTTGTGTCCTGTTCTTAGCTGAAAATTCATCCCCCTTACGGTGATAGCTAATAACAGATAAGACAGCATTTTAAAGCATGTGCTATGAAATACTAGTTTCATATGATGTCACTAGGAATTTTGCAACAAGCCAGAAAAAAAAAGAAAGGAATATTGATTTCATAATTAAATAAGTGGGAGAGCTTCTGAGTTCAGTTAAATAGGTTTCTTTACCATGTGACTTGTCAGAGCCTTCAATATGCTGCTGTGCACTGCAGCGTATAGTAAATCCTAAAGAGGGATGGAGTTTGCGGTGTTGCCCAGACTTCTTTGGTCAGAGAAGCTATTCTTCCATGGAGCCTCTTGTGGAGATTGTTTTAGAAATGCTGGTAAAGGCATTATCCTTCACCCAGAACAGGAACCTCTGAAAGATTAAAGTCTTCTGAACACATAGCAATCCCACTCAGGCACTCGTAGAAGGATACTTTGGAACAGGAGGTCTCCATGTAGTCACCAAATCACACCCTTTGGCAGCTGCCTCCATGACAGGCCAGGCCTGGCTTAAATCTAATCCTGGATTCCATCTAAAAGACAAAGCCAGCTCAGTAAGCTCAGACCTGGCAACAGCCATGCATGACTTCAAACTCTCAAGGGCTTCTCTCTTCCCATTGAAAATAATAATAATAACTGTGATTGATATCACTTCCATGTTGTACAATTTAAGGAAGTATAATAAAGATAAAGATGTTTTGGGTAATAGTGGACTAGCTAGCCTTCAGAAAATATCCCCCTCCATTTAAGCATTTATTTTCACAATTTTAGCAATGTGACTAGCCCTTGAACAGGGCTTTATTGTAATTGCCCATGTGACTAGCAATTACTTGTAACTGTTTCCAGGGAATTCTCTAGATGTTGTGTGAGGTCAACTACTTGCAGTGAGGCCTGTTTTTTTCCCTAAAGTGGAAAAAATGAAAAGATGCATTATATATGCTACCCCTATCCTAAGAGAAATTGAGCAATGATTTCCTAAATATAGAGAATTGTCCTGCAAATATTAAGTTCATTATTTTAAGCACCTACAATATCCAAGTTATTCTGCTAGGTGCTTTGGGGAAACACAGGATTAAAAGGTGAGCAATTTGCCCCCATGGAACTTACAGACAGGGGGAGAAATAAAACACAACCATCACTGAGCCACAAGGAAGAAAGTGGTAAGTACCATAGGCATCAGAAGAAGATGACAGACTACAGAAGGGGGAAAGATTGCTTTCAACTAGGGGGGAGAATTTGTAGAGGAGGTTATCTTTGAGCTGGACCCTGAAGGATCTGTAAATATGGCGTAGATTGGGGAAGGAGGAATAGGAAGTTCTGACCTACAAGTCTGAGAGAGGAATGAAAGGATGGGGCACACCAGCCTTTACTGGGTGCCTCCCACCTGCCAGGTGTAGTGCTGTGGGATCTTTTATATTCTATGTCATTTCATCCTTATAATGATCACACAAGGTAGATTTTGTTGAAGGTGAGAAAACCAAAGCTCAAAGAAGTATTTTATTAGATGAGGAAACTAAGACTCAGAGAAGCAAAGTCATTTGCTCTGAGACTCAGAGGTAGTGAGTTGTGATGTGGGACCTGAACCCAGGGCAGTGGCATGCCCATTCCCTGCCCTCTTGGCTCCATTGTGGTTTGCTGTGCAAGTGGTATGGGGAACTGGACAGTTTAAATAGGCTGCAGTGTGGGGAGTGGGAAGAAAGGCTTGATGGAGGCCAGATCATGGGAAAGGTTTGAAGCATAGACTAAGAATGTGGGCATCACAGAGTGAACAACAGTGAGCTATTGAATGAAACAAGGACCGCTACTTGAACACTTTACTGTAAGAAGTTTATTTTAATATAACATATACTAATTTTTGGACACTGGACAAAGTCATGACATTTTTGGAGAATTTGCCTTCCCCTCAGAGCCCTTTCCCTCCTCCCCCCCGCCCTCATCTTCAGGTGCCCTAGAAGCTAAACTGGAGCAGTGCCCTGGGCTCCTACCCCAAGCCAATCAGAATTTTACCCACTCATTCATTCCTTCCTTAGCCACTCATCTGATGACTCTCAGAATGTACCAGGCACTTGACTGGGTGCAGGGCCTGTGGGGATTAAAAATGGTCCTTCTCCTAAAGAACTCCCACTCTAGTGCAGGACACAGGCAGAGAGATGAGTAGTGTGGTGGGTAGAGCCGAGGTGCTGGGGGAGCCCAGTGGAAGGCATCTCGCTCAGCCTCAGGAAATGACGACAGGCTTCTCAGATGAGGTGATGTCTTCACTGCCTCCTTCCTGCTTCACAAGGTGACAGCCATCTCACGGGCCACCTGATACTAATGTGCTCACTTAGGAATAACTGAGTATCTGCTCTGTATGAGACATTTTGCTAGACCTGATAGATTAGTGAGCTTCACTCCTCCGAAGGACTGTTATTTCCTTCTTTAACAAGATGTTTCCAGGGATGCAAGCAATTGACTCTAGAGGGAGTCTTTTGGTGACTTCAGATCCCCCTACGTGGGCAGCCATCCCTTTATCTCCTCATGGGGTGATACTGCATATTTTTGGAAGAGTAATGTCCAATTTTTACTTAAAGTTTATACCCATAGTTTATTTCTTGTCTGCAGATACCCAAATTTCATACCATTCTCACTCTGGAAAATTCTCAATCAATTAAACTTGGCTTCCTTTCTAAAATTACTCTAAATGAAAATGTGGAAAGCTAGTTTAAAAGAAAACAAACTGTGTGATAAAACAGAAGCATTAAAAGGAGAAGAGACCTTTCCACCAATGGCATTATGCAGAACTGCTAATTTCTGCTCTTTGGAGGTAAACATTCATAGAGACATATAGGTAGGTAGGTAGACAGAAAGCCCAATATCTTGCAAAGAAGCAATGTATGGGGAAAGTTGCCTTCATTGTATTGTCTCAAATTCATTGCCACTTAACAGAAGGCATTTGCAGAAAAATAATTTCTCCACTATTTAAAAAGTCAATCTTTGTTCATTTGTTTAAGAAAAAGAAAGATAGAAAAAGTTGTTGTAATATATATTACAATTATAATGATCTTTTCCTTAATGAAATTAAGGCTTCTGTTTCACAGAAACCAACAGTCCTTTACCAAGCTGAGAAACTAATAATGTCTTACATGAATCATAGGGTCTTAAATTAGGTATGTGGCTGAGTTTTGAAAACCCCCATTATCTCAAAGAAACCAAAGCACCTTAAGGTCACGTAGTCTAGCCAGTCATTTGATGTTCTTAATTGCAGTGAAATATTCGAGTTCTTTTTCAAAAAGAAATTGAATTTTATAATACCATTTAACAGCATTTTCCATTGTCCAAGATGTATGGACTGAAAATGTAATCCTAAAACAGGTCCTTGGTGTTATCTGTGGCCTTCATATTATATTTTAATCCTTGCTTAAGTGGATGAGACTGTGTTATACACACTGATGTATCAGGCAGGATAGGTTCAGCTCTGTATAGCAGAAAATCCAGATTAACAGTGGCTTAAGTCAGATGGAAGTTTATTTCTCTCTCAAGTAAAAGAGGTCCAGAGGCAGGCTGTACATGCCAGGTATAGAAGCTCCAGAGTAATTCAAGACCCAGGATCCTTCCATCCTTCCGCTCCACACTCCTCGTATATGACTTTCAACCTCAGGGGCACCTCGTGGTCCAAGATGGCTGCTGCTACAGCTCCAGCCATCACATCTGTATAGCAGGATGGAGGAAAGGCTAAAGTGATTTTCCCCAGCCGTTTTGTCTTCTTTGTAAAGAGCCTTCCCTTTAGACCCTCCCAGTAAAATCTCTCCAAAACTCAGTTACATGACTGCACCTAATTTCAAGGAAGCCTGGAAATGTAGATTGTTAAGCTGGCTGATTTGCTGTCCCCAATAATTTAGGTATTATGTCATTAGGAAATTAAAAGGGAATAGATATTGGATAGTCAACTTACAGTCTCTCCACTACAGAAAATAATATCACTTTCATATAACTCTTTATTTATGGGGAAGACTGAGAACAGAGTGAGCTCTGTTAGGGATATTAAGAGCTCGTGTTAAGTTTGAGATGCCTATAGGACATCCAAATGGAGAGGTAGAGAAAGCAAGGATTTGGAGTCTGGAACTTGGGAGAGAAGACAGGGCTGTAGATGTAAATTTGAGATTCATAAAATATGTGTCATTTAAAGCTATAGAACTAAATAAGAATACCTAGGTAATCAATAGGGAAGAGGAGCCAAGGAGTCCTGGGGACTTCAAAGTTTAGAGTTTGGGAAAAAGGGAGAGGGGTCAGCAAAGGAGACTGGGTGGGTAGAGAACTAGGAGAGAATGGTGCCCCAGAAGCCAAGTGAAGAACATATTCCAAAGGAGGGCAGTGAAAAGATGATAGCATCAATGAATTGAACAGTGAGATCAAAGAGTTGTAGTAGAAACATAAAGAGAGAGGGACGGAAAGTGAGATGCTTCAAGTCAGGAGTTTGGAAGTGGTGCAGTTATTGCTAGCTACAAGGTCTCACCTCTAACCGCAGGAGCGTGTGGATGAGGTGAGCTGGAGGAAAGGGTCGCTGGAAGTGAGTAGGTTAGGGCAGTGAGGAGCCAAGTATTGCAGGGCTCACCCATGGAATGTTACCAAGGATGGTGACAGGAGTAATGGTAGAGAGAAAAATAGAGAACTGGGTTCCGATATCTTCGGGAATGAGGGAAGGGGGACTAGGAAGTCAGTTGGAGTAGAGGTGATAGAGGTTATCCCCTGTGTTTTAAAAGAGGGAGGAGAAACGGTCTAGACGTAGTGAGGAAGGGGGATGGAATGTGGGGCACTTGGAGAGACAAGCAGCTGCCACTTTCAAAGGCCACAGGAGAAAAGGGGCGATCAGGAAATAGCCAAGTTTCAGTTGGGACAAAAAGGCAAAGAGAATATTCAGAGGCAAGGTTAAGGACATAGGAGATTTACTGACAGCAGGGGTGGAAGGTTGAGTCAGGTCAGGGATTTTAAGAGCCACATGGTGATGAATGACCCAGAGGCTCTGCTGAAGTGAACAAGGATGTGGCGTGGGCTGGAACAACCTAACAATATTTTAGAAGTTCTTACTATCGCCTCTTTCTTGGGATTGGCCCCATGGGCAATTCGCAATGATAAAGTGGGGTCTATCTTGCTGGGAGACAGGAGCTCTGGGGAACCCCTTAAGTCCAGCTGGGAGTGGGGAAGTTTGGGAGAGGAAATCAGCCTTCCTCAACTCAGAGAGAGAGAGTTCAGTCCAGCACAGGATGAACTTTCCTACAGACATGGCAAAAGATACAATGGCCTCCCTCAGAAGGGAGTGAGTTCTTCTCTGGAGAAGCCAAGGAAGCTTCCATAAGAAGACTGTTCAAATAATGGACACCTTGGTGCCCCTCCCAGTCCCATGTCCAAGATTCTGTCCTGGTGCCTTTTATTAAGTGTGAAGCAGACATTGGTTTTCAGTCCACTTTTAAAATTAAATCTTCTGGAAACGTGATCTTGCATTTTGGTTAAGCTGCCACCAAGATTGTGGTAGATAGGTTCCTGGACCACAATATCTGAAATAAAAGTCTTGTGTAGTGTTTGATCTAGTTCACAGCCAAACTCTTTATTAGTGTAGTTAAATATGACAAATACTACATTAGCTATTTCCTGTGGAATAGACCTTTAAAAGAACAACAACAAAAAAAACTATATTCTCATTTAGTTACAAATCCAAACCTCTACTACAGTAGAAATTTTAAATTGCAAATTATTTTTAACTATTCTTTTTTTATTTTAAAATCATTACATGCACACAGAAGTAAAAAGCAAACATTACATAAGGAAAAACAATAAAAATGAGTCTTTCTTTTACCCCAGATTCCATTCATTCCTTAGAGTTAACCACTTTTATCAGTTTTCTAACATAGTCATGTGCCACATAACAATATTTCAGTCAATGATGGACCACATATATAACAATGGTCCCGTAAGATTAGTACCACGTAGCCTAGGTGTGTAGTAGGCTCTACCATCTGGGTTTGTGTAAACATGCTCTATCGTGTTCACACAACAATGAAATTGCCTAACAAAGCATTTCCCAAGCAATGCATGACTGTATTCTCTTGTTTTCCATACACTGTTGTATACCTGGCTTTTGTTTATTAATATATTTTGGAGATATTTCCATATCAGCACTTTTAGACTTTCCTCATTCTTTTTAGCAGCTGCATAGTATTTTGCTGTGTGGCTCTTCCATTGTGGGTTCAATCAGCCCATTGATGAACATTTAGGATATTTCTATTTCTGTTTATCTAGTTATTACAACAACACCACATGAGCATCTTCTTTGCCCATACAATAAACTCTAGTGAGTATAAGATATATCATATAAAATAAAATTCTAGAAATAGAAATGCCAGATCAAGGATATACACATTTCAAACTTTGAAAGATTTTGCCAAATTTTCCTCCAAAGGAATTGCACGAATTTATGCTCCCACTAACAGTGAATGAGAGAGGCTCAAACAACAAATTTAAGTAAGTCCTTTGAACAGAGATTCAAATTGACTTCATTACAAAGTAGACCAGCCTTTGTAATGTAACTACCTTCTAATTTTCTTGTTTTAGAAACCTGAATTTTTACCAAAGTTGAGTTAAAGCCAGGGATACAGTTATGATCGAAGTCTGTCCTCTCTAAATTAAATGACAAGGCTATTCCTCCTACACAGACTATCCAATTTCCACCACAGCATGTGCCCTTGCATCAAGACCGTTGATATCCCTACAGAAAGTCTGAGACGTACACTGCAAGTTAACTTTCCACCTTTCAGTTAACAAATCGGGGAGCCCCTATTGTGCACAGACACCATTTCTAATACCATGTTATGTTTCATTCATTCCGGGTTTATGGTTTAACTCATTCAGTCCAACTTTCCATAACCAAAAGATTTTTCTGATGCTCTCTGTAAGGCTGATCTTTATCCAAAAACCAAATGTATTTTAACTCACCAGTTATTAACCACATTACTTTTTTAAAGATGTATTCTTAGAAGCATCTCCCTGGGACCGGATCTTAGGAAGACAGCAGCTTAGTGAGTGTTCATAACCAGATTAACCAACTGGTAACCAGCATCAGATCTGTCGGAAAGACCAAACCAGCTGTGTGGGTAAATCCACAGTCTTCCTGAAAACCGGGACCAAGGAAGTCTTCTGATTAGAATACATCCAGTGTTTCAAACTTCATTGCATCTTATTTTCATGATCTAAACTGCCAGCAGTAAAAGCATAAAGATTGGACCTGGCAAGTAAGGCAGATTTTGCCACATTGCATATGTAGAAGGTGTTAAGTGGCAGCAGAAGGCAAATTATGGATGCTGCTTCTTGTCAATTTCTGACATTCCTAGAGCTGAAAATGTTAAGTTGCCTTCATCAGTCAAACTTGAATACCGTTATTATAAATTAATAATATAATTTCCCACCGCCACGAAGCTTTCTCTTTGAAAAAAAAAAAGTAGGAGGTTATACCAGGAGGTTGGCATATTCAATTAAGCATGGTAAGTTTCTCTTTTGATTAAATCTGAAACAAACTGAATCATCTCGTTTTAGTCATGGGCCACTAAGCCTTCGGTCACGTTTAGTTACGAACTCTCGGCATGCATCAGCACTTCTGTTGCAAACCCACATTTCAGATGAGATTTACAGGCACCAGTTTACGATGTTAAGTTGAGGATTCAAAAAAATAGAAAATAGGAACTCAAGTTAACTGACAATTCACAGACACATGAAATCCAGGTGACAAGAGATGATGTATATACATGATATAGTGGCTGCTACTGAATAAATGTTAGCCAAATCTAAAATCTTTCACTTTACATCAAGATAAATAATTGGGTAACGTATAGGTTCACCATAAGAAAGAACTGTTTTGTTAAGTTCTGCTTTTTGTATATAAGTCAGAGTAACCATTCAACACATTTATTGAGCACCTACTTTTTGCCAGGTACTGTGAATAAATCAAAACTCTGCTCAAAAGCATATATTAATGTCACAACCCACTTGCAGAGACATACCCAAGATATGGGCTTTGACAAACTGACTCTGAAGAGACCTTTTCCACCCATTAGATGGCAATGGGGCTAGATGTTAGCAAGTCTTGGGATCTGAGACTTGCCTTCGTAAAGCCATTCTTTATTCATTTATCTCTTAGATGTCCACGGGGTGCAAGGGATGGGAACAAGAAGAAGACGTTCAAACGTTCTATTTGGCAGCCGCTATCTGGCTCAGAACTCCAAAGCTGACATCAGACAAACTCCTTTGAGAATTTCTTTGTGTGAACCATTTGTGTCTGTGTATATAGGATAGAAATGTTCAGAAAAATAAGTTCCTAAAATAATAAGGCAGGTGATCTGAAATGAAAACATTAGCTCTCAAGCAGTGTCAGCCTCAGCTAAGGTCAGCAAATTGGCCCTTTTCCTGAAACATTGGATTTCTGCCACCTGATACCTGCTGCCAATTTTTTGGTTTGTAAAATTCTAATTTTGCCTGAACTTGATTAAATTATCTTTAAAAAAAATAGAGTCTCAAAATAGACAAACATTAACTGTAAACACTGTTAGACTTTGGAAACTTAATCACAGCATTAACCAAATGAGAGTCTGGCCAGTTTCCTGCAGTGAGCTTCTGGTCCTTTCTTCTTTCTCTACCCCTAAAAGGAAAGTAAACTCTAAATAGAATTTCATACAGCAACCACCCAAGTACCTCACACACTAACATCTCCTTCTTTGTTGTTTGTGTTAATGTTGTTATATTCATAAACACTTACTGAGGACCAGCCTGAGAAGTAAGCACCAGGGACGACAGATGAAAAACAGCGTCCCCATCCATGAGGGGCCCACAGGCTAGTTGGGGAGAGGGTCAGTATAATGCCTCTGAGGCTCTGTGATAACTGCTGTGATAGGATAGGTATCGGGGTGCTGTGATAGAGGAAAGTACCAGGGTGCTGGTACCCCAGAGGCTGGGGTGTGAAGGGAAGGTGAAAGAGGGCAGGGCCAGCAGGAAACCTGCAGTCAAGAGAAAACTTCCCAAGTTGAGAGAGACTTGACCATGATTACATGCAGAGAGGAAAGGAAAAGACTGAAGACTGAAGACGACTGATTAGGCAAAGTCCCTGGAGAGGCAAGAAATTGGAAGAAAGGACAAAATATTGGGCTTTAAGATATCAACTTTTGAAAAACATTGGAAATCTTCCAAAATATTTGCAAAAGCATCCTCATATTTCCAATGATAAGGTGACCCTGCTAGGAGAGATGATAGAACCAATTCACATGTGGACAGATCCATTCTTTATGGGTGGCTCCAAAGGTCATTCTTATGGAAAATTATTTTTAAAAGCGTTAATAAGGAAATCTGGCTGCTTCATTTCACACATGATTGGTTTGCCCACCGCTTGAGATACAATTATATATATGTTCTCATTAATTACAGAAACTTGTCCTGTGATTATGCCTCTAAATATAATATAATGACAAATTATGTTAATCATCTTTATTATGTGGTTCATTCACAAAATATCTACTAAAGACACTTTACAAAATACTTTATTACAATACTAGTTTAATTTCCATTAATATCAATGTGGTCTTATAATAAAGTTTTACATGATACTTTACAAAAATTTGAAAAAATAATTTAAATGACGTACTTCAAAAATAGATTGAAGGATAAATAAACTGTGTTCTTGGTGTTTTTTGTTTAAGATGAAATTATTTTTGATGTTTGGCTTTTAAGAATAAAAATCAGGCCAGATTCCATTAGGTGAATAAGCTACTCCACAAAGACAGTTTGTAGAAGGGAAGAGGAGTTTATTCCATCAAGCTGCTAGGGTAGTGTCTTGTATCCTGGAACTTGCACTGTTCTCTGAGTTTCCCTGCCCTCCTGAGAAGGTCCCCACCATCAGAACACGAATCGTAAGTCCTTGTTTCTTCTCTCTCTGGCCCCAGACTGTGAACTCTACAAGGGCACCAGCTGAATCTATCTTACTCACCAAACACTGCCTGGTACATAGCACAGGTTTGGTTAATATTTGCAGAGTGGAAGATTGGTTGCGACTTGTACTGACTTGAAAGGAAGCTCAGGCTTCCCAGGGGAGCTGGGAGAGAGAGTTTCACTGCAAGTCAGTGAGTGCATATGATGTGCCCAGCATTATTCTAAGACATTTGTTGAGGAATACAAAGATGGTGGAGAGAAGGTCCCTTCCCCAGAGAAGCCTGCCCTCTGGTGGAGAAAGCAGACATATTGGCAGCAAACTAAAATAAGGGCTGTGACAGAGGTATAGTCAAGTGCCATGAGAATGATGGATTTGCAGTTGGGAAGGAGATGTGTGGGTATCTGTAGAGAAAGCTTCAGGCTGGGCTTCAATAAAGCCTTGACAAATGAGGAGCATCTTAAGAAAGAAGGAGCCAAAGCCCAGCTTTCCCTGCCCTGCTCTCTGCTGTGCTCACCGCACTTCCTCTTCTACACAAAGGCTCCTATCAGCGCTCCCCTTGTCGCCCCAGCAATGTGCAGAAGGGGGACGACTGATGTGCCCTTCTGTCTCCCACCTCTGGAGTATGAACATCTGGTCTACCCCATTTTCGCCTATTCACCTTCAGACAGTTCCTGGGGCTCCACATGGGGACCCTTAGCCTCACTGGGGCCACAGGCTTGTGTGGACCTGAAAGAATTTACTTTAGGTCATTAGCGAGCAAGAAGCATGTTCAAGAGTGCTAACCTCACAAATGCAAGGATTTGTTGAGCACTGTGGGGCACTGGGGATACAGCAGTGAGCAAAACCAATGGAAATCCCTACCCTCATGGAGCTTGGCTGCTAGTGGAAAGCAACAGTAATCAAGAGTAATAATGATATAGTGTATTATATGGCGATAAATGCTTTAGAGAAAATAAGCTGGGGATAGGAAATGCTAGAGAGAGAGGTACAGATTTAAATAGGCTGCTCAGAAAGGCCTCGATGAGAAGGTGACATTTGAACAAATACTTGAAGAAGTTGAGAGTGAACCCTATGGATCTCTGAGGGAAGAACTTTCCAGGTAGAGGGACCAGCAAATGCCATGACTCTGTGGTAGGACAGTGCACAGTGTTTCCCAGAAACAGCAAGGAGGCCAGCGTGGCTGGAGCAGAATAAGCTAGGAGAAGGGGAGGGGACAAGGCCTGGTGGTCGAGGTGAGCCTCATTGGTCATTGTAAAGACTCTGGCTTTCCCTTTGACTTGGGAAGCCACTGCAGGATTTGGCACAGAGAAGGGAGTGGCATGATCTGATTGACTGATCACTAAGGATGCTGAGATGAGACCAGCTGGGGGTGGGTAGACGGGTAAAAGTGGAAGGGCGACCAGCTAGGAGACCAGCAGAATTGTTCCTGCCAGGCCTGATGCTGGTTGGGAATAAGGGGGGAGAAGTGGTCAGATTCTGAAATATTTTGAAAGTAGAGACAACAGATTTGCTCATGGATAGCATGTGGGGTGTGAAAGAGAGGAGCCCAGGATGTTTGACTTGAGTCTATGCTTCCAGGATAAAAAAGGCACGAAATAAACAGGAGGAAAGTTCAGGTGCACTTTTGCTTTTTAAGCTCCATGCCAAGCCATAAACTTCAAAGACAGAGACAGGAAAGGCGAAACTGAAAACACAAAAATAGATTCAAAAACATTATTTTCAAGTTTTCCCTTCTGTTTCATCTTTTTTCTTCTTCCAAACCAAGGTCTGTTCAGCGAGGTTGTGTCTCCAGATCTCCTTGGTCCAGTCTCTTCTGTATCACTGATGCTCAGAATGTTCTGTGGCAGCCAGAAGCTAATCTGATTACCAACCCAAAGGGTTCCTGTGTAATGCTGCCTGTTACAGGCTTGATGGCAAAGAGGTGAAGAAATTTCCAGGGGTTGTTTTAATTGATTAACAGCAGAACACCAGCAAAATTCATTTCTTTTGAGTGAACAGATCCTCCAAAGGCTATTTTGCAATGCACCTTGGGGCTTCTGTTTAAGTCAGACCCAATCTATGATTGGGTCAAAGATTTTGATTCCTGGTTGTTTTTCAAAATTTGTTCTTGTTCACATGAGGCCCTTATGCTTTGATCTTTTCCTTCCACACATTTCCCCACCGCCCCCTCAACACACACTCTCCTGGGGACACTCAGCTGGCGTTCTTTGCAAATTTCAGACCCAGCTCAACTATATTAAAATTGTGCGCTAGGTTTTGACGTAGGTGCCTCACGATTTGAGCAGAGTTTGCTATTTTGAGATTTTAAGTGTACAAATATCAGTTGCTATATAAAAATTCAACGCTTTAAGGATTTACACCGACACACAGTGTATTTTTTAAGGTTGCCTTAAAACATGTTAAAAATCACTCCTTCCCACACTTTGAAAGTACTCAGAAATGTCTTCATTGTCTCCCTGCAGGCACAAAGCTACAGTTGTTTCTTAGATCTGTCCCTCGGTGTCAACCTTTATGCCCGTGCAGAATCCATGCCTAAAAATAATTTATCAAAGCAACGCCTCTACCGCCAAGGTCTCCTGCACCTGAGCCTGCTAAGCATCAATTCTATTTTGAAGTCAGTCTTTTTATTTTCAGTAACTTATGGAAAGAATGTAGTCATTCACTTCCGTAATAATAGCAACCCTTTCTGAGTAACAGTTCTTGAGCATTCACTCTATGTCCGAGGCCATCTAAATACCTGATGTGTGTTAACCCGTTGAGCCTTCCAACGCTTATATGAGATGAGTGTTCTTGTTATTCCCATTTTAAAATTCTGAGCCTGCGACACAGAGGAGTTAAAATCCTTGTGCATCAGGAAGTTCTTCTGAGCCACCCAAATCCGTGTGCAGCGGCATCAGTTCTTCGCCTGTAGTCAGCCCTCACAGGTGATGGGAGAAAGCTGATCATCATCTTTCCTTTTTAAGATTGCAAGGGTTTCAATGTTTAAAACACAGGAGGCCAGCCCCATCACCTTGACCTCCTCAGTTTCAGGAGATCTAAGGTGAGCCTTTTCCTATTTAGTTTTGGAACTGACTTTGGCAGACTCACTGAAACCTGACCACCCATGCGACAAGGCCCCTGGGATGCTTAAACTGTGGGGTCTGGATGTGGCTATTCCCCAATCCTGCGGATGTGGACTCAGAAAAGAGAAGATGTCAACAGTTCTCCTAAAGCAACTCAGGGCCATGTCGCCGTTGACTCTACGCTTTTTGCCGGTTTGCTTTTCTTTTCCTCTTATTTATAGACATCTTCCAATGCCAGGCGTTGTGATAAGCCCCTTACACACATTTTCTTACTTAAGCCTTGCATTTAACTCATGAGCCAATGCCATTGGAATCCCTGTTCAACAGATGGGAAAACTGAAGCTCAGAAATAGTCAGGAACTGAGCAAAACTCACCCAGCAGAGTCAGTGAAGGAGGCAGGGCTTATCCCAGATCTACCTGCCTCTAAATCACATCCATTTAACCACAATACTGTGCTGTCCCCAACACACACACCCTGTGTGGTTTCTCCCCAGCTCGTGGCTTCAGGCTGAACAGGTCCCAAAGGTGCCATGCCTTCCTACCCCAAGGCACAGAGGTCACTTCGAGAACCACAGGTTCTGTGCTGGCTTCTGCCTCAGGGACCTGATGCTCACTCTTGTCCTGTTAGCCTCATCCTCACAGCTTTCCTCAAAAGGTGCCCTTGGGGATCCCAGGGGTGTCCATTGGGCTGGAAAGAGCACGCCTTGCTGTGTCAGGCTCTGCCCCACGACCCTCAAGGAGCACACGTGTGTGCTGAATTCTGAAGGTAGGCCTTCAACTGCTGCTTTTCTAGAAACTAATCTTTAAGGGAAAATCCTTTTAGGCTATGGAGCAGCCATTGTCAGCTCTCAGCGTGCAGGCTGGTAATCAGGTCAAGCTAATTGGGACACAGGTTGAACTGAAGAAGGTGAAGAAGCGGGTGGAGAAGATAGCTCCCCAGCCAGTCTTTGCAGCTTTGCCTTGCTGCCCCTAGGGCTCAACTCCAAGAGAGAACAAATAAGGCCAATCCCTCCCGCCTTTCAGTAGCGTAAAAAATCCAAGTGCTGCCGCGGTGGAAAAGTGGTAGCACACGATCTAGAAAACTCTCCCTGACCTGCGAAAATGTTTGAGAACCTACGAAATCCCAATTCTAGAATCATTTCCTACTCTATTCTCCCAGGTCTCCTTTAGAGAATTTGGGGAAACCAGCCCATGACAGACAGTGGCCAACAGTGTTTCGAAAGACGTTTCCCGGCAGAGAGAGTGGCCGAACCCTCCCATGCTTTTAGGTCCCTTTTGTGATCATTTCCCTCTGGTACCCATCTAAGCTCTGAAAATAATCTTGTAACCACAAACAATGTGCAGTTTGCTGGTTTCTATCAAATACTTTCTCTGCCATGATTCATGACTTTGGGGCATTACTTGGATAGGGTTATTTCAGGTTTTATTTCCGCAGGCTTATTTGTATCCTCTTCTAAATGCTGTCTTGCTTTGTTACTATTTTAAATATAACGTTAAAATAGCAATTATTGATCATGTTTATTTCATAGAGCTGCAGAATGCTCTAAGTTCAAAGACTGACCCTGAGACCACAAAACAGTTTTATTAGTAGAAGCATTATCTTCTATAAATGCTTCAGAACCTCCTGTTTCCTCTTCTGGGCTTTTCCAGCAGATGATTTGAGGACTTCTTAGAGTTGCCTTCCAGAAGAAGTGCCTCTCTTTAGGCTTAAGGCTGTAGAGTACTGAGAACCCAGCTTCATTATCTGTCTAACTGGTTCCCAAATAAGACTAGGTTTGGCAGCCAGGAAAGTGTCTCGCATCGATGCTGCCCGGGCAGCCTCCAGACAGTCACAGCCCCATGCCTACCTCCTCCATCCTTGAGTTTCTTCTATTTCTCTCCTTTCTCTTTCCTTTGTTATTCACTCTTACCTCCTCCTTCTCCTAATCTCTAAGCTTTCTTTCTTTTCCCTTTTTCTTACCAGAGTTTCCTTTGGAGGTTAAATAGAAACAGCCAAATTCAAAATACCTCCCAGCATGGTGAACCTAATGCTGACCTTCACCCTCCCTCCAGGATGGACACTGTGCCCATCACCTCATCCTTCCCTGCTCATTCCTTATGAAGCCCAAGCCACATGCTGATCTCCCTTTCTCCGTGCAGTGTTTCCCTTCCTACTTCCTTCGAGAGTGTACCCTATGGTGCACGTTCATTGCCTGGACTAAGGCACTGTTATCCTAGAGGCTGCCTTTGTGGTAGCAAGGTGTCTAGGTTTACGACGATTGGAGCTTGTGAGCAGAAAGGGCTCTGTCCTGTGTCACCTTCACCATTGGCATCAACTGGTCCCACTCTAGTTTACAGCTTCTGTCACTCCCAACCAGTCGCACAAGTCACCACCATGAGCACACCCCATGATTTCCATCCACAAGGAGGGAAGAGTAAGTGGATGCCAACCTGCCATGTCCTGTCCTGGGAGAAGAGACTCTCCAAGAGAAACATTTTGGGTTTTGATTTGGTTTGGTTTGGTTTGGGTTTAACTAGAAAAGTAGAATGAGATCCCCTGTTCATACACTGCTGGAGAACCCAGCCAACAACAAAGGCCTAGTGGGAACATGGTGGGGGTGTGGTGTTTTGAGGGACTCTTCATATCTGAATCCAGGCAATAATCAGTCAGTTGAAAATGAGGCTCCTTTGTAATTTGAATGTTACCAGGGGAAAAAAAGTGAAGGATTAAAGGAGAAAGAAAAATATACTATGGTTCACTAATCTCTACACTTTTGCATGCTTTTTTTCTGTGCTTGTTGCATGCATTTACCCATTAATTATGTCAATAATGGAGATGAAATGAAGCGTTATACTTGTGGTACAGCTGTTTTAAATGATTACTTTGAGAATGGTATTTTTTCCAGCACCTTTCCCTAGGCACCTCGTCACTGACAGACCTCACTTGCTGTGCTCAGTTGATCTTTCTTTGTCCTAAATCCCCAAATGGAATCAGTTGCCTCCCTGATGCTTTCATTGCAGCTGACTCAGCTAATTCGGAAAGCTGTGCTGCATGCTCCCAACTCATTTAGAAATTGCAGTGTGGATTAAAATAAATGTTTGAAAACCCAAGTCAAATCAAGGGACACCGGGGCTTGGCTTTCCATTGTCAAAAGCCAATTCTGGGATGAGCATGAGAGAGTCAGAGCAGCTCTGTTTCTCTGGACCTGTTTTGGATCTCAGTAGTAGGGGAAGTTTTAGTGATGATTGATAATTGGGAGGGAGGGAAGAGGTCCAAGTTCAACCTTTCATCTGCCGTCCGGCGGTTTGAGATTCTCAGTAGAGAACTGGGCTGGAGAATCCCCAAGGTAAGGAAGTAGCCTTCATGCAGGTCATAGGGCATTTGGGTTGGACAGAAAGGAGCGGTCACTGCTATTGTGCAGCATAACTCAGGGAGCCTCGTGCCTGCTTTGCCGTGCTTCATTGTTTGCCATGAGGCCCTCTCTTTATCTTCCTCCTCATCCTCTCTCCTTTCCACCATTTTCTCTTGCTTCAGGGAGGTTCAGAGAAAAGGCTTCAATTCTCCACAAGATCGCCAAGAAGAAATGCCAGGTGGATGAGAACGAGAGGCAGAATGGGGCTGCCAATCACGTGGGTGAGTGCAGAGAGACTTCATCCCACGCCTTGCCTGGAGCGCGTGGAGGGGAGCAGAGAGGCAGGACCCAGCGTGGGCACCCTTGACTCACGGCAGACACAGACCCTGCAGTCAGCCTTTTCCTGAGTGTCAGGAAGAGACCATTTCCCCTGGTGGGTAGAGGGCATGAATGGACACAGTATGCCACCTACTCGAGGGAAATTCCAAGAAGAGTGAAATGATTCTGTGAGGAACCTGAAATAAAACCAGCTCCTAACCAGGCATCTCCCTTGAAGAGTAGAAAATCATTTCATATCAGGGGTTCCACATAAAGAAGACACACACACACACACACACACACACACACACATATACACACACACACATTTGTCATTTAACATTTAACAAAAGGTGAGAGTACCCTTCTGACATTCTTGCTGGTAACCAGATTTTATACCTATGACATTGCCTACACCACACCCACTAAATTACCAGATGGTTCACTTCGTCACTCCTAAACTGAGCTGCAGATTCCCTGCGAGATGACACTGCCTCTCCTTTCCTAAGAACTCAGCAGTACTAGCCCCAGTCTCTTTTGGCTGACTTTTTATGAGCTCCTGTGTGACCAGATTATGACATTCAGGCATCTTATTTTAACTTGGAACGTGATGTTCCCCCTCTCCTGTCTGCAACTGTAATATATAGCTGACTAATTATAAATTCCAACTAAATTTAACCTAATCTGGATCTATGCTATAAACGATGCTATTGCCCAAGAAACTAAAATTATCTGCAGACAAAATTCAACAGTGTTGCACTCAAAATACGTGACATTCTTTAGAAGAGTTTCTGCCTCTCCTGTTATCCTGACTTCTAGCTCAGGGAAAATCTTTGGCCAAGAGACAGTCAAGATTCTGTTGGGTATGAAAAGAAAAACTTGAAGGAAATAAGCTAAAATGTTATATATTCTGCCCGGGAGGTTGTTTCTTCTCATCTGTTCATGTCTATTTTTGGACATCTTGACTACACCTTGGGACCCAGTGTTTCATGTTGCTAGGGTCAAGTTTGGCCACTGCAGGCTGATCCTAAAGTTGTATCACTTCAGCCAATAGACACCCAAAACACAGTTTTAATATTTCCCAAGGTACTTAGTATTTTTTAGTTTAACTGAAACAAGCATACTAGGCGTAGCCACGCACGACGGAACATCAGATACATAACCCTGTCACTATTAAAAACATGAAAAGATAAATTTGAGTGTGTATGGCTTTCCATATTTGAATATATTTATGCTTCTGTATTCCACAACTAAATACATAAATAAACATAAATGTTTCCCTGTGATTTCCAAAATTTGACCACTTCAAACCCAACAATATTTATGTAACTCTCAAATTATTTTCTAATATTTTACCTGTGATAGAAATATTTAGTCCTTCTGAAGTTGCTAGAAAAAAACATTCTGATCCTCTGTGAGCAGCCTGATACTGCTCATATCTGATACTGAGGAGCATTCTGATACTCCTGGCAACCCTGACACTGAACCACACATTGTTTCCTGAAATCCACAACTTACCCAGCACAGCCAGAGGGCCTAGGAACCTTCTTATTTCCTCCCACTGAAGTCATGGCAGACCTCGGTGGTGCCCAATCACTGATCACCTGGAGGTGCTCCTCTGAGCCCTGAAAACAAACGTTCTAGTGCAAGGCAGGTACTGGAGTGAGGCTCAGAATAGTTTATGTTTCTTGCTTTCTTGCTCTGTGCCAGACGCTGTGCTGAGGGCTCTATATGCATTTTCTTATTTAGCCTTTGGAGGTGTACGTTCTGATCGTGTTCTTGTTGGTGGTGGTCCTAGTAGTGGGGACTAGTGTCATCATCACCTCAATTTCACAGATGAGGAAGCTGAATCTCAGAGAGGTTAACTCCATTGCTATGAGTCCCACAGCATAAGTAGAAGAGCCAGAGTATGCACCCAGGCCTTCTGAGATGCCCAGTGTCAGAGTCCCAGTGCTTACCCATTACCCTAGAGTCACTTCTCAACTCAGAGGAAGACTTGAATCTGCACTTGCTGAGCCGTGGCTTCACTTGGGCCAGATGATACCTCTCATTCAGGAATGATACGGGCTTTTGCCTCTATTCCTCGCTCAGTTCTCCCTTGCCTTGCCTGCAATAGGAGGCCCAGGTGTGAAATGTGCTAAGTAGCATTCTCCAGGCATTACGAGAAAGCCGGGTTCCCGATCCTGCCCTCCCCATGGCCACCGAGGCACTGGCGGAGTTGTCCCCTTGCTGAGCCCGAGAGAATTAGAGGTGGAAGCAGTGGGCCTTAGAGGTCAACCAGTTGAACCCCTTCATTTCACTGATAAGGTTCCTGAAACCCAGAGGAAGGAAGGGACTTGCCTAAGGTGACAGCCCAATAGTGGCAGAGCAAAGCCTAAGACTCAAGTCTCCTGAGGCCCTAGCAAACAAATATTCTTTCCCAAATATAGTACAAAAGAAAGGATCTTGCTATAAAAAAAATCTGAGGGGTGTGGTCCTGGTGTAAACAATAGTGTGTAGATTGGGTATGGTTTTGGTTTTAAAATGTCTGTGTTCATGTTCTTGAATGGCTAGTTGGTAAATTTGCCTAGTCTAGAGAACAGTGGAAGCTGATAAGACACTCAAGTTAAGACATCAAGCCAGAGTGAGGAAGCTAGAGAGCTAGTAAAGAGAGGAGGAGGGCTGAGCAAGCTAAAAGCCATGCAAGAGAATCGTAAAAATCCTTGGCCATTTGGCGCAATCCCAGCCTTGGGCCTTATCACCCCTCAGAGACCACTGTCTTCTCCTTTGACCCAACATTTTATGATGTTCTTTCCAATATGGCTCTTACCCCTATTGACTCCATTTGCTTTCTTTGTGTGTGTCTAAATTACATCACAGAAAAAATCGAGCTCCCAAACAGCACCAGCACAGAAGTTGAAATGACGCCTCCCAGTGATGCTTCGGAACCCGTACAAAACGGAAATCTCTCCCACAGCATTGAAGCTGCAGAAGCCCAGGTATGGCTTTTTCCATTGCTCTTCTGGAAATTGTTCACTGTTCTTATTAATGTCCCAGCATAGCAGCACAGACCCTCGGAGCATTCTCCTCGGAGGCCCCAGCCCCCAGCGGGGCAGACCAGGCAGAGTCATTCATCCTTGTGTCTATTTCCCAGCACCAGCCTAGGGCCCCACATGCGTCGAGCTCTTCATTTATTGAATAAATACACATATTGTCTAAGCCACTGTTTCTCAGAATGAGATTGGATGACTCAAGCATCAATTCTCCTGGGGATAAATATGGAGATCCCAGGCCATACCCTAGACCTGATGAAACAAAATCTCTGGGAAGCAGCACCCAGGAATCAGCATTTTAACTCACTTCCCAGGTGATTCTTAATAGATGGTAAAGTTTAATAGCTGCTGCAGTCTTTAAGTCTTTAATCCTTTCTCTGTGTCTTTAAGGTCAAGGTTAAGTAACAGAGAAACCACAGTCATCATACTTCGGTTAGCATCCTTTGGCCTTCCCTGTTCCTGCAGTTAAAATTAGTCAATACACTCTGGCCCAGTCCCCCGTTCAATGGTGCAACCAACACACAGCTGTTTGATCTAATAGTTATAATACTTAACATTTACACGCACGATGTGCCACAGATTTGGGGCTAGACACTTTACATATGTTAGCACCTTTAAACCTCACAGCCGAAGGTATAGACATTTAGCGTCTCCATTTTATCACTAAGGAAGCTAAAAATTAGCAAGATGAAGTAGTTAATCCAGATTACCCAGCTTGTAGGTAGCAGGGCTCAGATTTGATCTTGGGCCTGTCAAAATCCAGCGCCTGTACTAGATCCACCACACAGCACTGCCTCTGGACCACAGTTGCTCAAAAAGGTAGGCAGAACCAGAAAGTAGGGGGTGCTTGTTAGAGTTCTGGATCTCCTCCTCATCAAGTGAATCGGAATTTCTAAGGCGTAGAGCCCCCAACGCACAGTTTAATCAGGCACCCTAGGTCAGTGTTTCTCAAATTTTAATGTGCTTATGAATTTCCTGGGAGATCATGTTAAAATTCAGATTCTGATTTGTCAGGTCTGGAGTGGAGCCAGAGTCTGCAATTCTCATGAGCCCTCAGGTGATTCTGATGCTGCTCGTCCGTGGCCACACTTTGAGTAGCACTACCCTAGCGTTTGTGACCCACTGCTCTAGACAGAATTTTCCCAGTGAGCTGAAAAGTTATCTAGTGCCCACAAATAGAAGCCAGACTACAGCGAATCTATCTCAGCACTCTCTTCTCCTTTACACCAGGATATACGCTGCAATCAAGGGAGTCTGCACTTCTTAGAACAAAACATGCTAATTGTTGCTTGTTACCCTTATTCCCTACAGAAACATGCAAGGAAGATTTCTTCGTTTAAAGGAAAGGGTAAAGATGTTGAGCACATTTGCATGTATCTGTTGACTATTTGTATGTCTTCTTTAGAAAAATAGCTATTCAGGTCCTTTACCCATTTTTAATCAGGTTATTTGTTTTTTTTGCTATTGAGTTGTATGGCTTCCTTATATATTTTGGATATATACTCTTTATCAGGTATACGGCTTGCAAATGTTTTCTCCCATTCCATAGGTGGTCTTTGCATTTGTTGATGGTTTTCTTTGCTGTGCTTTTCACAAGGTATACTTGTATCGGATCATCACGTGGTACACCTTAAATGTATATCACTTTTGTCTATTACACTACAGTAAAGCTGGAAAAAAATAAAGGGAAGGATAAAGAAACAGCAGCTCCTTCTGCCCTTGTCTCCTCTGCCTTCTAGGCTCTCGCCCTCCTGCCCAGAGCCCTGTGGTCCCTTCGCATTAGCTCAAGGGTGAGCAGGCAGAGCGGCTTATGTCCACATGGATAATCAGTATGTGGCAGCAGGAGGCAGGCCCCGAGGACATCTGGCTGCCCTTGGGGATGGCACAGTCACAGGTGTGCAGAGGGCAGCCTAGTCATCCTGCCTCTCCATCTGGCTGGCAGAGGGACAGCTGTTCTCCCCACGAGGGAACACCTTGCTGCAGGGGAGTGAGAGTCCCGTCTGACCCCTCTCTGAGCAGAGTTATGCCCCCAGGTGTCACACAGGGAAACAGGACAGCTTTGTGCATCACCCTGATACGCAGAGAGCTCAAGGGCGAACAGGCCTTCCAAGAGCCGCCCCACCAGCTGACTGCAGGACGGCCTGGTGGGGAAGCCCAGATCCACCAGGAGCACATTACCTAGCCTCGCTTTAGCACAGTACAGATAATAATAGTACCTGCCTTATTAGGGTTATTAGGAGAGTGACATGAGATAATGTGCATTAAGCACTTAGCACAGAGCTAAACTCTGCTATTTATATTATTATGTGTCCATACTTACCATTTAAACACCATTCAAGGTGTCTCTTCCCTGAAGAAGCTCAATGTAGGTAAAATGAAAATGAAATATAGGGACCGGCCCAGTGGTGTAGTGGTTAAGTTCATGTGCTCCCCTTTGGCGGCCGGAGTTCGCAGATTCGGATCCCAGGCACAGACCTATGCACCGCTCAGCAAGCCATGCCGGGGCAACGTCCCACGTACAAAATAGAAGAAGACTGGCCACAGATGTTAGTTCAGGGCCAATCTTTCTCAAGCAAAAAGAGGAAGATTGTCAACTGATCTTAGCTCAAGGCCAATCTTCCTCAGCAAAAAATAAATAATAAAAACATCCATTAAAAAAATGAAATATATATATATTGTTTGGAGGTATTTAGAGTATAATAAGTAAATAAATAAACATTTGTAGTAGGTAAATAATTATGGCCCAGTGTGATCATGGAGGTCTGTACAAAGTTCTCTGGGAGCCTGCCAGAGGAAGAGATTGACCCTGGCAAGGGAAAGTATAAAAGCTTCCTAGAAGAGGTAACATTTGAGTTGGGTGTTGGTGGGTGAGTAGGAGTTTGTCGCTCAGAGAAGGAGGAGATGGCCAAGATGACAACATATGCAAAGGGGAAAAACCTTAAGAGGGAAATTCATGTTTAGTGATTGATGAGAAAGCCAGTGGAACTGGAGAGTGAAATATAAGGTGAGAATTGAGGAGAGATCCACTCAGAAAGGTCAATTGGGCTGAAATTCTTCAACTGTTCAATCAGAAAATCTTTAGTGTTCATCTAATATGTGTCAGGTGAGGTGCTGGGCACTGGAGATGCCCACGTGTTCTAGCAGAGCAGAGAGACTGCAAATATACACCAAGATGTAATTATAGATGGCCATAAGGGCCATGAAGAAAACAAAGCACGGTGACATGATGGAGGGCGAGTGGAGAGGCCCCTTCATGTTGGGAGATGAGGGAAGGCTTCACTAAGGAAGTGCATTTGAACTGAGGCTCAACTTAAGAAGGAGCCAGCCACAGGAACAGCACCCACAAAGGCAGAAATGAGCTTGGCTTGTTTGAGGAACAGAAAAGTCAGTGTGGCTGGCGAGTGGGGACCGATGGGAGGGAGGATGGTGGCAAGGAGTTGGACAGGAGAGCCAAGCAGAGCTGGCCTGCCTTGTTGACCATGATAAGGAAGTTGACTTTCTTCTAGAGCAGCAACAAGCCATTGGAGGTTCCCTGATGTGATTTTCGCTTGTGAAAGATCCCCGGGGCTGCAATGTGGAGATTGGATTTGTGGCAAGAAGTTGTATAGCAATAGTGGGGCAAAGAGGTTGCCGCAGGAGTTGAGGCACAGAGCTGATGGTGGCACGGACCAGTGCAGTAGATGTGGAGGTGAGGAAAAGTACGTGGATCGTGAAGGGTGTTGTAGGCACTGCCGAGCAGTCTGACTTCACTTTCTTGGGAGTAGGGAGCCATGGAGGGTTTAAAGGGTGCAGTGGCAGCATCAGATTTGTGTGCTAGGAAGATAGCTCATTCAGAATGGTCAAGAAGGGGCCAGAGTGGATGACTGGATTCAGGGCAGTGAGCTAAGAGCTTCACGGTTCGAGGATCAGCAAACTGTGATTCATGGCCAAATCTGGCCTGCAGCCTGTTTTTGTATGACCCATGAGCCATGAATGTTTTTACATTTTTCAAGGTTTTTTTTTAAATGCAGCAGCAGCATATGTGACAGAGACCATATGGCCCACAAAGCCTAAAATATTTACTGTCTGGCCCTTTACAGGAGAAGTTTGCCCACCCCTAGTTTAGACCATCTGCAGTCTTTCAAAAAAAACAAAGAAAAAGAATGAGGAAGCTCTTCATGCACTGATGTGGAATGATCTTCAATATATGTTGTTAAGTGAAAAAGGCAACATGCCAAATTACACCCAGCATACTATATTTGTGTAAGAGAAAAAAAGGAGAGAAATAATAATATATAAGCATTTGCTTGGGAAGAAACTGGTCATTGCTGATCACCTCCAGCACAGGGGCCTGGGTGATGGGGAAGTGGGGTGAGAGGTAGCCTTCTGTATACATCTTTCAGTACATAGCCTTCTGCAGCTTTTGAATTTTGAACCAGTTAACTATATTACCTATTCAAAAAAAAATGCATCAACTAAAAATAATAGTGTGTTATATTAAAACAGAAGGAGTATGCTTTAGTCATTTAGAGCAGAGTCTCCAGAGACAGACCACATGAGTTCAAATCCCAGATCTGCCACTGACCAGCTGTGTGACTTTGGACAAGCTACTTAACCTCTCTGTTCTCCATTTTCTTTCTCTGTGAAATGGGAGATAGTAAGAGCATCGTTGTGAGAATAGAATGCTCTTAAAACAGTTCTTGGCACATAGTCAGCACTGAATAGGTGTTTGCTATTATTACCAGTGCTTAGTAAAACTTTTTTTAAATGGTTAAGTAGCCCAGATGACAAGGCCTTAGACCAAGCATTAGCTGTGGTGTGGATGGCAATGGCTGGAGTTGAGAGCTGTTTCTGAGGCAGAATTGAGACGATTTGGTAATAAATTGGGCATAGAGAGTGAACAAGAAAAGCAAGTTGTAGATGATGCTGAGGCGTCCAGGCTGGAAAGACCGGGCAACGGGGTAAATGAGGACTATGACTCCAGAGTCAGAAAAAAGACGTGAAATTGGAATGCTCAGGCCCCCTGAAGCACAGTGTCACAGAAATGCTTCAGTACCTTTTTATTGTGTTAGTTTTATTTCTTTCTCAGTTATATTTTTCTCAAGCTACAGGAAGAATAGGTGTGCATCCCGACTTCGTTAATGGAAATGATGAGCCCCACGCACCACGCACTCATCGCTAGTATTCTCCGGAGAGGTTAGCCTCTGTCTTGTAATTAACCTGCTGTTTTAAAAACCCCATTTATGGGGCCGGCCTGGCAGCGCAAGCGGTTAAGTGTGCGCACTCCGCTGCGGCGGCCCGGGGTTCGCAGGTTCAGATCCCAGGCACGCACCAACACATCACTTGTCAAGCCATGCTGTGGTGGCGTCCCATATAAAGTGGAGGAAAATGAGCACGGATGTTAGCCCAGGGCCAGTCTTCCTCAGCAAAAAGAGGAGGATGGACGTGGGGTGTTAGCTCAGGGCCGATCTTCCCCACAAAAAAAAAAAAAAACCCTATTTACAAGTGAACTCATTTTGCATTGACACCTCATCTCTGAGAGCTTTCTTCAGTACAGACTTGACCCTGGCCACGAGGAGCACTTTAAAATATTCTCTCTCACAGAGGAAGGCCCTTTGCAGGAGGTTTTTTGCTTCCCTTGTATATTCTGTGGAACTGAGAAATAATTTGACTTTTTAAACGACTTAGTGCTAATTATCTTCTCCTAATGATGGCTGACACAACACCGTCGATCCTAACACAGAGAGAACTGATTAGAGCTGCCACCAAGAATTTACCAACCTTCCAGATTTTCAGTGTGGGGAATTTATCCAGGTTTGAAAGACAATTCAAAGAAATATTCTCTCCCACCCAGAACCCAGTATTTTCTTACATTTTAATTTTGCCAGTCTAGACAACAGCCAGGCGGTTGCCCTTGGCTGGCTTGCTCCGTGAAGCTCCTGCTTTGCTGACTCATAGTCCTTGGTGCATGACACATCAAAACCCCTTGAATACACGCTCACAGTGAGAGAGGAGAAGAGGAAACACCTTGCAAATTTATTAGATTCTGAAAGCTGAAAATCTAACTTTGTTTTATTGTGTCCTACATTTCCATGTATTGTGAAATGGCTTTTTATATGTTGCAGCTTTTATTATATTTTGCCTCTAAAATTTCTCTGTGTCCTTATGGAAATCAGAATTGTCCTTGCTTTGGTTAAGAGTTGCCCAGATGCACCAGTGGCCAAACAGATTGATATAAGAAAATCACATCCCTAGGAAAAAGAGAAAAAAAAAAATATATATATATATATATTTACACACCCATACAGACAGACAAACATATAGGTAGAGAGAGAGAGAGAGAACGTGTAAAATGCAGGCTTTTTTCTTACTTTCTCACTTTACAACTTAAATATCACCTTCCCATGTTAAGCCCTTCCTTTCTCCCTTTGAAAACTCAGCCCTGACTTATTTCTCTCCAGTCTAACATTGATTGGTCTTTACCTAAACTCAGTAGAGTTTTTAAGATCTGCTTTCATAAAGCCTCACAGTGGTGATGAAAATGTTTGAGTATTATGTGATTAAGTAAAGGACGAGTAGGGAAAGATGATGGAAGTGATTGGGATTTTAGATTTCTCAAAAAAATAAAATAAAATAAAAATCATAAAGATAACTCTCTAGTATTAAATTTAGATCTCTAGGGGTGGTAAAAAAGCATCATTATCAAGGACAGCGATTTATTTGGGGTTGTTGTTGTGGTTTAAAGTTACAGCTATGATTTTAGAGCTCCTTAGGGAGACTTCATAATAAATGTTGGTCAAAAACGTTAGCTCTGATAGGGATTTCCAAGATTATCCAAGCAGATGGTACCTAGAATCCATATGATGTCTTTCTTCCTAAAATATTACCCTTAGTTAGCAAATGTTTACGTTCTTAGCAGTGGTGAGGTTTAACAGAGGGTTTGTGAACCTCAAACCTTCCTATTATTCAAAGAGCAAGTATCTTTTTTAAGTGATTAAAGTGGAACAGCCAGGTTCATCATTTTGAAAGTTTAAAAACAGCCAAAGACCACATTTCCTCCTATTACTGAGATTATTCAATCTCTTGGAACATCAGTGAAACATGGCAAGAGGATTCTGGCACGCAAGAAATGGAGGCTTTGGTGGAAATGGGGATGTGTCTCTGTGTCTGACTCTCCTAGAGCCCAGGTGCAGTGCTGGGAGAGAGGCCAGGACTAATTTTTTTTCTTTCAATCTTTATATATATTTTTTAAGGAAAAGTTGAAGTCCAGTTCCTTTATCAAATGACCTGGACAATATTTACCAACTGCTTAAGATGCACTCAAAGGCCTTTTGAACACATTTTAAAATGAAATAAATAAAGATCAGACTCTTGAGTGTCTGCCTAAATTTGAGTACTGACAAAGAATTATATATTCACTAAGAATCTTACTGTTAATAACGTCATTTGTCATTGTGCTTTCTGAAGGAGTTTGAAGAATGTCTATTAATCATTTACATAAGATACATTAAGGGCTGACTATTAATAAAAAGGAAAAAACTCCATTACCACCCTGAAAAAAAAATATTGACATTAATATTACTGTTCCTATGAGTAATGTACTTGATAATAAAACAATGAGAATGATTTTTGAATTTGTTTTTATGATTCTCCAGTAGCTTTTATGTTGATAAATCTTTTATGATTTGTATCAGCAGGATTTACAAAGCCCATGAAAACTATACAAAAACAATTCACAATAGCAATACAGAAAGAAATCCATCTTGTCCGTAGGTTGCACCTCGGAATTATTTGGGCAAAATGCAAAATGAAGGAAAGCAATTGCATTTCACCAGACTCTCCAAATGCCATTTTACATTATAATAAAATGGTTTCTTGGCTTCTTGGAAAACTTAGGTCTAGACAGCTTCATCACTCACAGCAAAATATTTTGAAACCTTGGTTTCAATTCAAAATCATGTACGTTTTTTCAGGTTACCATTGCTGAGTGAAACCTTATCATTTTGTGTTTAATATGCCAAATTCTTGATGCTAGTTTTTTTTAATCTATATATAAAAGAAACCATATGGTGGTATTATAAGAGGCATGAATTATTTCCTACCACTAGGCAGGCAGAGATTTATCACTTCTCTGAAAATCCGTTTGCTACTTAAATGTTAGCTCTCTTGATTCAGGATGTCCACACAGAAGGCAATATAAATGTCTCAGATGGTGTTCCCTTCCAAAAAGAGATGCTTTTTGACTTACCTCTTTATGACTTATCTCTTGAAAAGAAATAATTGATAGAAACATGGAAGACAAGAACAGATAAGAGAGTAGAGGTCTAAGGTGGCAACATAGGAAGACCCTGAACTCACCTTCTCCCACGGACACACCTAATCTTCACCTGTAGAGCAATTCCTCCTGAAGAACAACTGAGGGCTCATTGAACAGCTTCTGCACAACAAACAACAGGGGACCACATAGAGACAAGTGGGAGAGATGGAGACACAGTATCAATGGGAACCCCACCCTCGACACAGCAGCCTGCAGCAGGAAGGGATATCACTGATGCTTATCCCTTATCTGAAGAAATTATGGCTGAAAACTTCCCTAACCTGGGAAAGGAAACAGACATCCAGGTCCAAGAAGCATAAAGAATCTCAAACAAGATTAACCAAAAGAGACCAACACCAAGATATATTATAATTAAAACAGCAAAAGTTAGAGAATCTTAAAGGCAGCCAGAGAAAAACAACAAGTCACATACAAGGGAACCCCCTCATAAGACTATCAGCTGATTTTTCAGTAGAAACTCTGCAGGCCGTAAAAGAGTGCCATGATATATTTAAAGTGCTGAAAAGGAAAAAACTTACAACCAAGAAAATTCTACCCAGCAAAGATATCATTCAGCAATGAAGGAGAGAGTTTCCCAGACAAGCAAAAACTAAAGGAGTTCATCATGACTAAACTGGCCTTAGAAGATATGTTAAAGGATCTTCTTTAAGTGGAAAAGAAAAGGCCATCACTAGAAATAAGAAAATATATTAAAAAATAAATCTCACTAGTAAGGCAAATATTTAATAAAGGCAGTGGATCAGCCACTTAAAAAGTAGAATAAAAGTTAAAAGACAAAAGTAGTAAAATCAACTATAATTATAATAACTAGTTAACGGATACACAAAATAAAAAGATGTAAAATGTGATGTCTAAAACATGAAGCGGGGATAAAATTGTAGTGCTTTTTAGAATGCATTTGAACTTAAGCGATTGTAATCTTAAAATAGACTGCTAGATATGTAGCTCAATATATAAGAGCCTCATGGTAACAACAAACCAAAAACCTACAATAGTCACATAAAAAATAGAAAGGAACTCAAACATAACACTAAAGAAAACCACCAAGCCACAAGGGAAGTGACCAAGAAAAAAAGAAAGGAACAGAGAAGAACTACAAAAACAACCAGAAAAAACTAACAAAGTGGCAATAAGTACATACCTATCAATAATTATTCTAAATGTAAATGGACTAAATGCTCCAATCAAAAGACATAGGGTGGCTGAATGGGTAAATATACAAGACCCATCTATATGCTGCCTACAAGAGACTCACCCCAGGTCTAAAGACACACATAGACTGAAAGTGAAAGGATGGAAAAAGATATTGCATGCAAATGGAAATAAAAAGGAAGTTGGGGTAGCAATACTCATATCACACAAAATAGACTTTAAAACAAAGACTGGAACTAAAGACATAGAAAGGCATTACATAATGATAAAGAGGTCAATCCAAGAAGAGGATATAATGTTCATAATATTTATGTACCCAACATAAGAGGACCTAGATATATAAAGCAAATATTAACAGACATAAAGGAAGAAATTGACAATAATAAAATATCAGTAGGGGAATTTAATACTCCACTTACATCAATGGATAGATCATCTAGACAGAAAGTCAATAAGGAAATATTGGCCTTAAATAACACATTAGACCAGATGGACTTAATAGATATATATAGAAACATTCTATGCAAAAACTCAGAATACATATTCTTTTCAAGTGCACTTGGAACATTCTCCAGGATAGGCCACAAAGTAAGTTGCAGTAAATTTAAGAAGATTGAAATTATATCAAGCATCTTTTCTGACCACAATGGTATGAAACTAGAAATCAGTTACAAGAAAAAAACTGGAATAAACACAAACACATGGAGACTAAACAACATGCTACTAAACAACCAATGGGTCAATGAGGAAATCAAAGAGGAAATCAAAAAATACCTTAAGACAAATAAAAATGGAAACACAACTTTCCAAAATCTATAAGATGCAGCAAAAGCAGTTCTAAGAGGGAAGTTCATAGCAGTACAGGCCTATGTCAAGAAACAAGAAAAATTGAAAATACAGGCATATCTCAGAGATATTGCAGATTCAGTTCCAGATCTCCATGATAAAGTAAATATTGCAATAAAGCGAGTTTCACAAATCTTTTGGTTTCCCAGTGCATATAGAAGTTTTGTTTACACTATACTGTAGTCTACTAAGTATGCAATAACATTATGTCTAAAAAAACACTGTACATACCTCAGTTAAAAAATACTTTGTTGCTAAAACATGCTAATCATCATCTGAGCCTTCAGTGAGTCATAATCTTTTTGCTGGTGGAGGATCTTGTAAGAAATGCAATATCTGCAAAGCACAAAAAGCAATGCACAATAAAATTAACTATGCTTGTAAACAATCTAACCTTACACCTAAAAGAACTAGAAAAAGAATAATAGAGCCCAAAGTTAGTAGAAGGAAGGAAATAATAAAGATCAGAGTGGAAATAAATGAAGTAGAAAAGATCAATGAAACTAATAGCTGGTTCTTTGAAAAGACAAACAAAATTGACAAGCCTTTAGCCAAACTCATCAAGAAAAAAAAGAGAGGGCTCAAATAAATAAAATCAGAAATGAAAGAAGAGAATTTATAACTGACACCACAGAAATACAAAGGATCGTAAGATACTACTATGAACAATTATATGCCAACAAATTGGAAAACAGAAGAAATGGATAAATTCCTAGAAACACACAACCTTCCAAGACTGAAGGTGCCTATTCTTATGACCTCATTTAACCTTACCTACTTCCTTAGAGGCCCCCATCTGCAAATACAGCCACACTGGGGGTTAGGGCTTCAACATATGAATTGTGGAGGGACACGAACATTCCGTCCATAACAGTCAGTAAGGACTCATCTTAGAGTTGAGTAACTGAATTTTTCCAAATGTGGCTCTCTGGTTTTCCATCATTGGAACGAAGTTTTTCTTCTTCCATCTCTCCTGTTTTCACTCCTTTTTCAAAGAGACAAGGCAAGTGGCAAATGAAGTTTTCCTTAGCCTAAGAGCCCCTAGCTGACCCATCCCAGAACTCGGAGTTTGCTTTCAAAATGACTCACAACACACCTTGTTGGTCAAGTCCTGAACTGTAGTTCTGGACTCCCAAAAATTCATTTTCTTTTGTGTCACTTAGAGATTTTTGAGTACAGGTCTTTGGGTCTGTGAGAGCAAAATGATCCACAACCCAGTAGTGAATATTTTTATGGGTTCGTCTTTTCCATATTCCATATCCCAATAGCATGATGTTCTATTTCTGTAATAAACATAATGAACACTGGTATGTTGACCCCACTAATTGGCCAATCAGTTTACAAAAAAATGGAAATAAGAACCACTTACTGTCCCTGAGCCAGCTGGTATTTATGGGTGAGCGTTTGTAATAAATTTCTACAGCTTGAGCCACCCAATCTGTGGTGTTTTGTTATGGCAGCCCAACTAGACTAATACACTGACCATACAGATATTTGTCTTTTTTCAAAGATCTCATTTTTGAATAGATTTTCTTTGTACTAAAGCACTGATGTGATTTAAGCTTACAAAATGGAGAGCACTCTGTGGAATGTCTCTTGGGAGGCACCTTCTACTTGCCAAATAGCTGTTGATTTCAGAGCCTTTCATGGTATTAAATGTGACTGTGCATTTTTGGTAATTTTACCTTTGAGAGTTCGAACTCTACTATTGTTTTTAGCTCTGCACAAAACACAGAATCAAGGTGTCACAATATTGTGAGTCTTGCCATCTGCTTGGAAGCTTTGTGTTCTGATAGAAAGTCTACTTACAGCCTACCTGCTGAGATAAAATAGCATTTTTCTCCCTAGGGCTGTTTCCCTTTCATCTTATTTACAAAGGCCTTCTATTTATTCATTTTACTTAAGAGGGAAATAAATCAGATTGTGGACATCACTACAGCCAATGAATGCTCAATAAATGTTGATGGATAGCTAGAGGAACAAAATTATTGCAGTTTCCACTTTCACATCAAATAATTGAATTACGGAATTTTATTGCTGGAAGTATCCTAATTCATTTCGTCAAACTTCTTTCTCCTGAATGTCTTTCAAGAAATTATTTTCTTAAACATTTATTAAAAATAATAATAACCAACATTGATTGAGTGTTTACTATGTGCCAAACACTATTCTAAGTGCTTTTCATGGATTATCTCAGTTAATTTTTAACAGCAATCATGTCGTAAAAGAATGCTCTGGAGTGACAGTGGGTCTTCTTTGTCTATTAAGTCCTTCTCCAACAATCCCTTCATTAGGTAAGGCACTTTCAATTCTTCTCTCCCTAGGAGTCTCCCACACCCGCACTGTACAGGCATACACACCTTTTCACCAGTTCCCAAGGAAACCTAGTTGGAAAAGTAAAACGTGCCACTTTTGTCAAAGAGAGTATATTTAATGCTTCAATAATGAAAGAGGACGGAGGTAGGAAGAGAAGCAGATAGTCCCTGTTTAAAGATGATGCTGTTTTGTTGTGCATATTCTTCCCCTGAGGTACTATGGGTCTTTGAATACTGAATGCTAGAGTCTGGAAATAACCCACCTCCTATTTCAGTTCTTGCTCAAGTTAGCCTCAGGAAAGCTTATTATTGTAAAGGGCTTAATCCATCTTCTACAATATCCCCTAGATATTCATTTTAGAAGTAGCCATTCACCCTAGTGTCCTAAAAAAAAAAAAAAAAAAGACGTAGCCAGTGCAGGATTATCCACAGTTATGGGAATCGGGGGTGACATCAAGCAATGAAATGTACATAAAATCTCAAGCCTTCGTTTTGGCCATTGGTGTACTTGGTGATCACCTCCTCCTACATCAAGCCTGGGCTAAATTTCTGCACATTTTTTGGGCAGAGATACTGAAGAACAAGTCTTTCTTCTTCACCTATATATGAAGTCCTGACATTCATTGATATCTTATCAGCACCCACATTTCATTTTTAAATTTGTACCTGGCACCTTGGAGATATCAGCCAAGGAGATAGAGGAGGAAGTGGGCATCGCAATGGCCCCTCCTATCTACACACCTCAAAATCTCCCTTCATTTCCCCTTCAAAGCTTCCCTGGATGTTACAACAAAAATACCATAGACTGTGTGGTTTATAAACAACGAAATTTATTTCTCACAGTTCTGGAGGCTGAGAAGTCCAAGATCAAGTGTCTGGTGACAGCCCACTTCTGGTTCATACATGACCGTTTTTTCACTGTGTCCTCATGTGGCAAAGGGGGCGAGCTAGCTCTCTGGAGTCTCTTTTATAAGCACACTAATCCCAGTCACGAGGGCCTCACCACCATGACCTCATCACCGACCAAAGACCCCACCTCCTAATACCATCACTGTGGGGAGTAGGATTTCAACATACGAACTTTAGGGGGACACAAATATTCAGTCCATAGCCGACTCAGAGAAAAGGAAAAGAATGCACCTAAAAGTCAGATGTTTCTGAGCAGCTTTTTCCAGAAATGCGGGCCATCCAAACCACCAGAAATTAGTTCCAGGCTCAAGAAAATCAAGCAAAATAATATCAATTACATGCTTAGTGTTTGCTGTAGTGAGCATTTTTGTTTCAGTAGGTAGAATTTATTTAAAAACAAAGCTGGGAAGCCTGTGTAATTGCACATAAAGTACATTCATACCTATTTTTCAGAATGAGGAAGGGAGGCAATGTGCTATGTTGGAAGAGCCTTGAGCTGGGAGTGAAGTGAGGGGTCACTCAGGCCCAGCCTGGCTCTATGACCTTCCTTCAGCATATCACTTCATCTGAGGGTCCTCAAATGAAGGAGGTGGTCTTAATGAACCAGGGCCCCTCTAGCTCTGAGGTTCTGGGGCTCCTTCTCTTGGAGCCTAAAGCTCCTATTCTCAACGATTGCAGAGGTCTAAGATAGCAGCTTGTCTTTCATGATCTATCAGTGTCCTTGTGATGAAATGAATGACAAGTTCTTGGACAGGAAGATGGTCCCACATTAAAACATTCCAGGACACAAAGAAGCTCTGCCTCACAATGACATGGTTTTTAAGGACTGCTGGAGCCTAAGAGGCAGTGAGGTGCTCCAGGACCAGAGGCCTTTCCAGATCACATGTAGTTTGTGTTTTTTTGTTTTCCAGCATTTCCGTTGATTTGCCTAAGGTCCCACAGCTAGTCACAGATATGAGATCAGTGGCAGAAGGGAAGAGGACTAACATTTATTGCTCTCCTGGTCTCACCAGGCACTGTGTGTCCTACAATTACCTGAGAGTTACTATCCTCAGTCTGCAGATGATTGCCTCCCACACAGTCTAGATAATTAACGTTTTATTGGTGCCTTTTTAAAAACTGTGTTGGGTGGTATTTTTAATATTCTTGCTACACCCACCCAACCTCACTTCTTGGGTTCAGCAAATGTTTTTATGGGTCTCTCTTCCCACCTTCAGACCCTCTGGGCCCTGTTGGTGATTCCTAACATGCACCACACTCCATGAGCTGTGCCCCATTTGGTCATTCACGTGGGCATCTGTGGCTGAACAACATGGAGATATAAACTGATTTTTTTTCTACAAATTATAGAGACAGCAACAACAACAAATATGTTAAGGACCATTCTCTTTACGTAGAAGTACAAATCACTTAAAATCTTCGCCTTCACCCACCTTGACTGTGGCCCAGTGTTTTAGAGTGAATGAATTATATTTTTACATGGATATTTAAGCACTGGCCCTTTATTTTATCCAGCATCATGCCACACTGAAGGGGCCCTCCAAGGAGTGCCAGGTGGCACTCCTTAGTGCTGAAGTGCATGGTCCTTTTGAGGAGAGAGAGAAGTGTGAACCTCACCTCCGGCCTGAATCAAACCCCCGCTGAGCTGAGATCTAGGCAGATCCAGGTGATCCTCTGAGATTGCTCCTTGTGAATCAGAGATGAGATGTTATTACCGATCTATAAAACTTAACTTGAAGATGGCCTATTTTCAGATGTCTCCGGGTTTTCCTTTTAATTCTCTGATAGAAGAGATTGCATTAAAGTGGGCTCACCTTCATACTGAAATCTTGCACAGTGCCCTTCACAGACAAGAATAAGAAATTGAGTTGCTTCCAAGAAATATTTTTATGGCTATAAAGGCAATCTCTGGACTGGTGAATCCAGCTTAAGCTCCTCCACTGAAGACTTGATGTTTATTTTGGGGCAAACCACCCATACCAGGCACGAGTGGAAATAATATAAGATGCACAATGTAGAGAAGTGGAACAGATTCTCATGATACTAGGCCACAAACAGAAAGGCTGCTGCTACTCCTCCCATCCACTAGATAAATAAAAATAAAAATAAATCGGTTGTTCCAGAGCCCTCCCAATAGATGCTAACTGACCCCGGGAACTGTTCTCTTCTGTCTGTAGGAGTTCTGAGAGCCAGACCTCCAGATTCCAACCTTCAGTATTGATAAATGGATCCTAGAAGGTGGTTGTCCATTTGTCACAAGTTGTCACTTAAAATAACATCTCTCTTCCTCTCTCCTGTCTCTCTCACAAAGTTAACCCAAAAATTCTGTTGGACCACTGAGGAGTTTTATTTTTAGGTCTGCTCCACCTTGTTTCACAAAGATTCGTGGCTGCTTGCAAAAATATGTCTGATGAAAAGAGATAAAATGAATAGTCTTTAGAAAAGTCAGCGAAGGATGGAAAGGAAAGGTGTAAGACTGGAGCACGGTGAGCACAGATTTCAGCGCCCTGATTGCTGGATGGGGGTGACAAATTTGGCTCTCAACTCCCCAGTGCAAAACAAAGAAAAAAGATAGTATCATTTACCTGATTCACGGTATTTCTAGATTTCTCAAAGTTTCTCAGAAGAAGCGTGACTTTTCCTAGTGCTGAGATGTGCAAGATTTTTCTCCCTTGATTCCTCATAAAGAGGACACTGGATCAGTCAGGAGATGGTTCCACTGTGAGGAACCAAAACCCAAACCAACAGTGGCTTGGGCGAGATAGAATTTTATGTCTCTCTCAAGTTGGCATGGGCAGTCCAGGGCTACAATGGCTCTTGATGGGTGTCAGAACTCAGATCTTTTATATTGTTACTCTACCTCATAGTCCAAGATGGCTGTTGAAGCTCTGGACAAAATGTCCACATTCCAGCCAGCAGGAAGGAGGAAGGAGTGATGAAGGATATACCTCCACCCTTAAAGATACATCCTGGAAATTGCAGAGGATACTTCTGGTTACATTCCATTGACCAGAACTTAATCACATGGCCACACCTCACTTCAAGGGAGGCTGAAAATGGAGGCCTTATTCCAGGCCTAGGTAAAGGTGGGCTTTCTATCACTAAAGCAGAGGGCAGTATATTAGTTTGCTAGGACTGCTGTAACAAAATACCACAGACTGGGTGGCTTAGACAACAGAAATTTCCTCACAGTTCTGGAGGTCCAAGATCAAGGTGTGGGCAGAGTTGTTTTTCTCTGAGGCCTCTCTCCTTGGCTGGCAGATGGCTGCCTTCTCGCTGTGTCCTCACATGGCCTTTCCTCTGTGTGTGCACATCCCTGGTGTCTCTCTGTGAGTCCTAATCTCCTCTTCTTGTAAGGACACCAGTCATACTGGGTTAGGACCCACCCTAATGGCCTCATTTTAACTTAATCACCTCTTTAAGGGCCCTATCTCCGAATACAGTCACATTCTGAGGTACTAGGGGTTAGGGCTTCAACATATGAATTTGGAGAGGATGCAACTCAATCCGTAACAGGCAGAATAGATACTGGAGAACAATGAGAAGACCACATATTCTGCCAGCATCCCTGTAACTGGATAAATAATACATTCTTTGGAGCCATTTGTTCTGTGCCCTCTTTTACATCCAAGTCTCCTTGAGACCAAGAGTTTTAGGACCTAGTGCACTGCTTTCCACCTCAAGGCACTCAGTGAACACCTGCAGATGATGGTGGTCACCACCCAAGGAATCACAGAGACTGGTAGGCAGGATTCCTGATTCTCCACTGCCTTCTCTTCCCACCACGCTGCGCTGACTCCTTCAAGGTCTAACGACCAGCACATCACCACATGGGAACTTAGAGTCGTGTGCTTTAGTCCCAGATTTTCCATATCAGAGATCACAAGGCCCTAAAGCAGTCATTGCTGGCCCTGGTTTTGCACAGTTCTAGGACTTCTAGAGATATCCCAGCAGGTCTCAAACTATTTTAAATGCTTATATCAAAAGTCATTTGAATTTTTTCTGGATCGTTGTGCGTTGTTTTGTTTTCTGTGGACACTCCGCAGAAGTTTTAGGAGGTAAGGATTGTTGTTGGAAGGTCAAAGCCAGGATGCCACAAGGCCAGGAAAAGTTGGATAATCAGTGCCCAAACCTCAGAAGCTTCTCCCCAGGGCTGAGACTAATCACCATGCCAGCAGCCCCAGCTTGGGCAAAGGCAAAACAGGCCCCAGACTTGGAACTGTACTCTTTTTCCACTTTTCTAACCAGCTTGCAAGCTGTCACCATTGAACACCAGAGTGAGATTGCACTTGGCAAGAAGACAAAGACAATTTCCCGTAATATATGCTGACAGCCTTGCTCCCAGGACACTTCTCGAATCCACCCCAGGGTTCTGGGCTCCTGTACTTCTCTATAGCAGGACTCGTCCCCAAGAGGCCATGAAATCCCCATGGAGAACACTGTTTATACAGCCTAAGACACAATCTCTTCTCCTTTTCCATTTCCACCCTAGCAACAGCCACCTCAAATGCAGCTTTTGGAAGCCACACAATATAGCTAATTGTTTGCATGGGACAGTAGTATGTTTAGAGATTGCGCATCTAAACAGACAATTATTTTCTGCTATTTGCTAGTGGCACTGCCTGCCTGGTGACTTTGGCAGATGGAGAAAGGAGCTAATCCGTAGGTTATAAGCAGAAGGGTTATTGATGAAATGTCACCATCTGTTGGTGTCATTAAAATGATATGAGGCATAAAGAGTTGCTTTTCTTTTTTCTCAGAAAAAGGTTAGCTTAGAGTTTAGAGAGAAGTTGCTAGATTGCAGACAGCAGTGGGGGACCAGACTGGGGAAGGGAATGTCAACCCTGGAAGGGGGAGGAGCCTTATGAACCCATCAGACCAGCTTGATGGGTCTTCAAGGAAGTGCTGGAATCCTCTGCCTGAATAAAACTACCTACTTGCAGGAGATGGGGTACTTGTTAGGAATGATGCAGAGTCTCAACTTTCCCATGGTCCTCCCTGTTTCTGAGGCATCTACCAGGTGGGAAGGGGAAAGTCAGTCATTTGGGTTAAACAGAAAGATCGTATCTGTGAGGGAACAGTTAAAATGCACCTGTCTCCTTAATCCTCCTTGGGCCCACGACACAGAGATTATTCATGTAGTCAGCTGATTCCTTGGGAGGCTGGTGAGCCCAATAGGGAATGATGCTTCCTACATCTGCTACATCTTCTGGGAGGAGATGGAAGTGGTCAGAAGAGGAACCAGGGAGAGCATCTGCAAGCTCCCATTAGGGATGAGAGCCCTCAGGATGGAGTAAAGAAAGCAGTGGCTAGACCTCATGAACTGCATAGCAAAGGAAACAGCTTTTGGTTTTGTTGACTTTCTCTGTTGACTTCTTGTTTTCCATTTCATTTTCAATTTCTTTTCTGATTTTTATTTTTCTTCTGCTTACTTTGAATTCAATTTGCTCTTCTTTTTCTAGTTTCCTCAGGTGGAAGTGTAGATTATTGATTTTAGATCTTTCTTCCTTTCCAACATATTGCATAGCAAAGGGATGAAGAGCATGAGAAGTATATTTAATGAGGATCCGGATGACCAAAATAAACTGCACCAACTTCCTAATTCTGCCTTCTTACCTAATCCTCTTAATTCCCTCATATTTGCTGTTTATACAGTCTTTCACCCACTGCCGAGGACATACGCTCAAAAAGAAAGAACCCGTTATTACCAACCTTTTTCAGTATGGCTTAAGATTCCTTTTTTATTTTTTTTTTTATTTTTAATTTAAACTCCCGGAGAGAAAGTGTGAGTGACTGTGAAAACCTCTACAAATCCCTTTGGCAGTATCAGAGTTTAAATTACAAATAAATAAACAACACTGCAGCGAGTCGGACCTCATATGCAGCCCTGCGTCTAGCTTCATCCTTTTCCGCTCTGCCAACCGGCCCAAGCCTGCCCCAGCTGCCAGCTCCTTAGGGAGAGAGGTGCTGGTGAGAGTCAGCGCTGCTGCCTGAAGTAGGGCACGACGCTGGAGGCAAGAGCCACGGGGGCAGGAGCTTTATGAGGCCTATGCGGGTTATTTATATGGTCTCTAAAGGAAGCATCCTGAAAAAGCTCCTGTTGACATTTTTAGATCTGATGCTGGGTCCTGCTGCTGCACTTTCGTTTTTCAACAAGCAGGGAAGGGAGTGATTGATGCCGTCTGAAGTGCTGTGTTGGAGGCTCCGAGAGCCCGCCTGACAGGCCAGTGGTCGTCCTGCCAGCCCAGATCCGCCTTCTGTCTCTTCTAGCTCTGGGACTTCAGAAGCTGCTGACTTCAGCGGGCAGCGAATAAAACCCGGGCTGCTTGCTGCCGAGTCGGCAACTCTGAAGTTTACGCCCTGGCTCTGGGGCCCTGTGTGGTTGACACCCACAGGTTCAGTTTTGCTCTGCTTCCAGACTGTTGCTCTGAGAATGGGGCATATGTTTGCATAGTAAGCCTTTGGCTGCAAGTAAAAGGGTTTAGAATTTAACGAGGTGATTAAGCAGGTTAAAAACACAACCACACAATAATCCATGAGTTTAGCTATTCCAGGGCCAGTGAAGGGAACTGAGTATTGTTACTGAATTGCTTCTGTGGTTACTCTCATTTGCCCACTCAAATCAATGATCCAAAAAAATGTTTTTATTTATTTATTTTTTATTTATTTATACTATTTTTGCTGAGGAAGATTGGCCCTGAGCTAACATCCGTGCCCGTCTTCCTCCATTTTGTATATGGGACGCCGCCACAGCATGGCTTAACAAGCGGTGCATCGGTCCACACCCGGGATTTGAACCTGCGAACCCTGGGCCACCAAAGCGGAGCACACGAACTTAACCACTACGGCACCAGCCCAGCCCCCAAAAATGTTTTTATTTTTAATCAAAAACAACTCTGCCCAAGGATTCTGAATCCTGTGGCTTTCTGCTCAAGGAGAAGGGACGGGGAGAAGGTGGACACTGGGGTCTTTGGCTCTGCAGATATGGTTTCTCATAAAAAGTTCATGGATTGTAGCTGCAGTCCACTCCAGTTGAACGAGCAGTTTATGAAAGTGAGAAGCTGAAGAGGTTCAGAGAGAGAAAAGAAAGTTCTTAAATTCTCATGGCAGGGCAATGTCTTGTTTGTTCCTGGGCTTCAGACTGCGACAGATGGGCTTCTCTTACAAACCTAAAAATTACACGGATGAAGCTGCTGAGATGGCCCAAGAAAACTCCTAATGGGGTCTGGAGCTTCCCTCCTTGCTTCGTGGCCTGTGGACATCAGTGTCCTTTTTGTTTATTTTCTCTCTCTCTCTCTCTACAACAGACCACAGAGACGGGTGAAGATGAGGAGGACCAGCCGCTCAGCCTGACCTGGCCTTCCGACACCCGCAAACAAATCACGTTCCTAATTGTTTTACCCATAGTGTTTCCTCTCTGGATTACCTTACCTGATGTCCGCAAACCTGTGAGTAAAGCATTTGTGAAATCGGTTCCTTATTAAAGGCCTAGTAGCTAACAGTATGCATAGTCTGCCTCTATTTGTCTTAAAAAGAAAGGTGACATATGTGTATGCTTATAAATGCCTGAAATTTCTCTGGACAGATACACAATAATAGTGATTGTTTGGGTTATCAAATCTATGTAACGAACCACCCCAAAACTTAGTGATGTGAAACAACCATTTTATTCTGCTCGTGGATCCTGTGGATCAGGAATTCGAATAGGAGCCATTGGGGATGGCTTGTCTCTGCTCCACAGTGTCTGGGAAGACTTGAATGGCTGGCAGTGATTCAAATGGCTGGGGGCTACAGCTGTCTGGAGGCTTCTTCGCCGATGTTTCTGGCACCTGGGCAGAGATGATTCAAAGGCTGCGCTCAGCTGGGATTGTCTACCATAGAGCCTAAATGTGGCCTCTCCATGTGGCTTGGGCTTCCTCACAGCATGGTGGCCTCAGGAGAGTCTGATGGCTTACATAAGAGATCAGGGCTCCAAGAGTGAGTGTTCCAGCAACACAAGGCAGAAGCTGCATGGGCTTTGATGACTTGGTCGCAGGAGTCACGCAGAGCCACTTCCACTGTACTCTATTGGTTAAAGCAGTCATGGGTCTGTCTTGATTAAAGGGGAGGAGACAAAAAGTTCACCTAGAATATATCAGTGTCCTATAGCACATGACACTCTGGATGGGAGGAGTGTCAAAGAATTTGCAATCATGTTTTAAAACTCCCACAGTGATTGTCTCTGAGAAGAAGAACTGAAGGTCTGAGGCAGGAGGGAAACTCACATTTTGTTGACTATTTGTGTTCATGGATTATTCATTCAATTCAAAAAGAAATTCATTTGTATAGTGTAAATGCCTACATGTCTGATCTCCTTCCTGTATCATCATCATTACTATAATCAATATTAGTGTCTAACATTATGTATTGGGTGCTGTGAACACAATACCATCTTATGATCAGCAAAGTGAAATCTGAATGTAGATAGATCAAAAGAACACCCCCTCCCAGTGTTGTTAACCTGGGTTCTTGGGCCATTGCCCCAGAGGGTAAAAACTAATGAGACATAAAGAGAAACAGTTCTACCTTTTATTATGGCCCTACACACACATACTCATTCAACAAAATGTGTACCTACTATGTATCAGACTCTACCCTAGGTATTTTCAATAAACTATATTGTGGAATCTTAGGAGAAAAAAAAAGTATATATATAGTATGTTATTTATATATACATAAAATATTATTATATTATATTACAGGCATAAGTAGAAAGAAACCTAGGCACAAAGAACTTAACTAACTCATGCCTGGTCACTTTCTAGGGAAGGTGGAAATCTGAAACATCATTTCTAAAAGCATTTGGAGTAGAATACTGTGGTAACATCCAGCATAATTTAGCATAAGTCTTCAAGAAACCCCTTGAAAAGGACAGAATAAAAATCTTTTCCCATTAGCCTGACCTATAAATAATCCAGCCTTGTGGAGAGCCATGTCTTGTCAAGGACAGGCCAGGAAAGGACTTCCTCATGTAAGGACTCCTGACATTAGCAGTTTCCTAGTGAAGGATGCATGTAACAGATGTGGCTCACTTAAAGCAGTATTTAGGTTTCTCTATTCAAGATGCAATTGCAGAGCAGCTGCTCTATGCAAAGGCCTGGCTTCCTGGAAACCTACAGCCAGAGAGCTGGAATGTATTCAGTTTTCTCTGGGCTCACATCACATCTGAGATGTGCGTGCTCATATGCACTCGTTCACTCGCTCTATTTCCATTGCTCTGCTGTTCAGCCCAATGCTTTTGCTCGGCCTGGGAGGAAAATCAGGGAGGCAGACAGACGTGGTTTTCTAAATCCCCGCAGCAGACCCAGGGTGGTGTGGCCCAGAGTAGGGGGTACCGATTGACTGATAAGAGGATGTCAGCACACAGTCACTGAAGCAGTCAGGAGAATGTGCAGGAATGGGAGGAAATGCCAATAACTCAAGGCCCTGGGCTCTCAGGGCTGGGTGGAACTCTTAGAGCAAGGGCTGGCAAAGTGCTCATCTTCTCCAAGATCTCAACTGAAAGATCAAGCAAGCTGTCAGGGAAGATTAAAGCTCTCAACCAGCAACTCTTGGACAACACACAGGACTCCACCACGGCAGTCGTTACCTGGATGACAACTGCCCTGGCTGATGCTATCATCCTGAGGGGTATAAAGTATGCAAATGCGCTGTGCATGATGCTCTCCTCTGCTATACTGTTGACGGGGCATTCACCGTGCAGTGCACCTTGAGAGCCCGCCCCTGCAGCCTGGGCTAGGGTAGCCCACAGATCTTTCTCTCATTGCATCCCGAGGTGACATCCCTGAGATGGGCTGGATTTTTCTGTCTTTTTCTGAGTATACTGTGTGCTGTCTCAAGCAGAAATAAGACTCTCAGGTGGAACATTTGGTTGTTTTTAGATTTGCTCAGCAAATATTTATTAAGCACCTATTATATGCCAAGTATCAGGCTTGTGCCCTAAGAGAAATATAAAGACACAGAAGTCACAGTTCCTATCTTTAAGGAGCTCTAAATGTAGTAGAGGAAACAAAGCATGCCCACATTTAACTACAGAGCAAGACTACACAGCTGTATTTGTGAGAGGAGTAGACTCGAACCCAAGCCTCCTGACTCCAGAGCATTCTCATCCTACCACGATGACTGCGGTGGTTTTTCCCACACAACTCATGAGCTGTGAAACCTTGGGAAAGTCACTTCTCAACTCTGGACCTCATTTTTCCTCCTCTGTGAAATAGAGGGTTGGAAAATGGATAGATTCTCTGCCAGCCATGACATCCTGTGATTAAGGAAAGAGTAAAGAGATAACCATCACTACGATATTGCAAATTTAAGGTCACCGTACTTCCCAGTTCACCTGGGACAGTCCTAGTTTATTCTCAAAGCATACTGCTTTGGAAGATGAATTATATGGTCGTCCTTTGTGTATATGAAATGCTACATGAAAGAAACCATGCCAGTTGATACAAAAGCCAATAAGTGGCTTCTTCATCATGCTTGGCACAGAAGAATTTTATTAGGTTTGATCTTGTATCAGTTATCTTTTGCTCTGTAACGCGCCACCCCAAAACTTAGTGGCTTAAAACAACAGGCATTTTTTTAGCCTGTAATTCTGTGAATGGGCCATTTGGGCTGGGCTCAGCTGGACAGTTCTGCTGCTCACTTATGTGGCTGGGGGCTTGTTGGCATAGGAGTGTCTCAGCTGGAACAACTCGTCTCTGCTCCACATGGTCTCTTCTCCTTCAGCAGACTAGCCTGAGCTTATTCACATGATGGCCAAGTTCCAAGAGCAGCAAGAATGAAAGCCGCAAAGCCCTCTTGAGATCTGGTTTGGAATCTGCACGCTATCACTTCCACCACATTCTGTTGGTCAAAGCAAGTCAGAAGGCCAGCCCAGATTCACAGGGTGGGGAAAAGGACCTCACCTCGTCATGGGAGGAATTGCAAAGTGTTGTGGCCATTTTTGCAGTCTACCCAGTCCTCATGTACTGTCACAAGGGCCTCTTGAAAAAACATCCAGGGAGAGGAGAGAGGAGAAAATTATTAAGTAATAGACATTCATTACTCCTCAGGGCCTGGCAGCTCTGCCTCCTTGCTAGTTTTTGAATTACCCATGGTGATGAACGGCCCAAACCTCGACAGTAATTACAAGGAAAACATGATTTTTTTAAAATGTGTACATCTAGTTTCAGAGTAAATAGTACTCCCACTTGTTTTTATTTCCACTTCATTTATATGCAAATGATATGACAGCGTTTGTTTGATTATGCCTACTTCCAGCTCAGATAATTAATGTGGGCTTCACTGTTACAGTTTTCTTAAATTAATGGCTTCTTTTTAAAATGCAAACCTTAATGAGGAACATGTCTTTGATGAAAATTGAAAATAATCAAGGAAATAAAGATCCAAAAAGTTATATTCTCTCATGGCCTCGGATGGGTGTTCTTACAAAATAGGAATGCATCTAATGAGCTATCAGAACATGACCCATTAGAGCTAGGAAGGTACCTGAGAACACAGCAAAGTTTTTGCAATTTCTATCCTGCATTGATTCATTCACCAAGTATTTATTGTGTCTACTATGTTCCAAGCACAGTTCTAGCAAAGTGGAAGTGATTGAGACTCAGAGAGGTTTAGTGCCTTGTCCAAGCATGCCCAGCTAGTAAGAGGCAAAGCCAAGACTCTAGGTTAGGTCTCCACAGTCGCTTTTACCTCCCTGAGTTTCAGTTTCCTCATCTCTTAAAAAAATCAAAGTGAGGATCATATTGTCTAATAACAACTCCCATTATTATCTGAGTACTTGGGATGTGTCAGGCACTCTGCTAGACACTTTATGTGCATGAAATCCTCAGAACAACTAGATATTGTTATTCACCCCATTTTACAGATGAAGAAACCGAGGCTTAGAGAGGTTAAATAATCTGTCTCAGGACACATCACTGGTCATTAGTGAGCAGGGATTTCAATACCAATCATATTAATCCAGAGACCACCCTTTTAATCTTTAATAGGATTGTTTGGGGAACTTTATTAAACATGTACACCCCAGAACCTTGCACAGAGTGGATGCTCAGTGAGTAGTTGTTGGATTTAAATCAGTAAGGCTATGACCAATTTGCACAACCAGCTAACGTCCAGCAACATTTTTCAAGCCAAGAAAATATCACTCTGATGTTCTAAAAGCTTCTAATGAGAACATTAGCGGTCAATTATACAAGTAAACCGTTACATTGGGAACAAAATGGCCGGCACATGGACCCAATTTGCTTTTTGCTAATTAGTATGAGGCCCATCCCAGCAGATGTTAGGATGCGCCACCATTACTAACCATAAATCGACATGTCAAGGGCTTCAAAATAGCCCGATTGGCTTCAAGAGCTATTTTCTTCCTTCCAAAGAGACTGGTAACTAAATAACTGTACAGATGCTACTGGATGTCTAGAATGAGACCATAGAGTCCAAATAAGGGGAATAGTCCAGAAAAAATGAAAGAAGAAGGAATTACCTGGCCTGTGAGATTGGAAATGGTAGGGTAGTTTGACAGTTGGGAAACACTTAACGAGACTGCTGATGCATGAAGAGTTGATGCTTCCAAAGCAGAAACAATATGGGAGGTTGGGTGAGGCAGATGGCCATACAGCTGGAGTGCTAGTATATCTTTCTCTGATGCTCTTTATATTTTCTGACATTCAGAGCATAGGCTAGTGTGATGATCATCATCATCACTATGTCTACAGCCAGGTATATTTTGAGCATTATTGGCCCTGTTTTTCTTTAGGAAACAGTCGGTATAACCTAGATGTTAGGAACACATGCTGTATAGTTAGGCAGACGTAGGTGTGAATTTCATCTCTAGTGCAAGATCTTGGTACAGCGTAGGTGCCCAGCCTTTACCTACTCTTAGTTTATGATGAAGACGTGAAAATTCACAAGAATAAATTATTTTTAACCTTTTCTTTCATTGACCCCTAATATATTTTGATATCCTCTAATTACTAATTGGCTTCTTGATTAAGACTCAGGAGCATCAAATTTTGAATTAGAAAAATTTTTACTAATATGTTGATTAGAACTCAGTTCCTTTAAATCCTTCGTCTGATTCTTTACTTTCTACCTTTCGACTGGAAATGTTCTATGATTCAGGGACGACATTTTTCAGATGAGAAATATGTTCAAATGACTTGATTTTGAATTGTGATATTATGTTAATGAATGGATATGCAACGGTACAAAAAATAAAATAGTAATTACATACTTAGTAAATGAGCTAACCTGGAAAGTGAGCAATCAATCTATGAAATGAGGCCTCTCCCAGGATATCCAGTACATATGCCGTGCCATAAAGTATGAAGACAGCATTCCATTTCCCTCACAGGATGCCCAGAATCAAGCTAACAGACTGGTTGCTGCTCAAATCACATGTGGCCCCACACCACAAGAGGCACCCTTCTCTTCCCTGTGACTGTGTGGCCAGAGGAGATGAAACCCTCATCACGCTTGGGATCCTCAAGTAGTGACTTGTGACCAGAGGAAAAGAATGGGGACTCCAATCAGCTAAATGTCTTGCCTGGGAAAACCTGATTTCTCAGCACTGACCATTCCAAGGCTCAGGGAATCTGGTCTCCAGAATCCAGCTGAATTTCCAGCTTTAAAGGAATTTGCTTTCAGAAGTGAATGTCTCAATCTCTGCTTTGAAAAACTTACTTTTTTTTTCCATAACCCATTAAAGTGCTCAGGTCCTCAGAAGGGGTCTGAGTCTTTGGCCAAAATATTTTCCTTCTAAGAAAGGAAAGGGGTGGGGGGAAGCATTTGAAAATAAGGTTGTGGCTACTCACGGCAGCCTTTTGCCTATTTAATCAAGCCCACTGGTCTTCCAGACACCCCAGCTAACAAATGGCCCAAAAAAAGCAGCAATCATTAAAAGAAAGAAATGGTTATTGTGAAATTTAACAGAACTGTGTGAATGATAATGAAAACTTGAAATTAGTAAAGAGACCATAAGCCTGGTTTGGAGCGATAGAGACTGTGTTCATCATTATAGATATTCAAAAGATTATCGTGTACAAGTTTATCATTTCCTTTTAATGAAGCTATCAAAAGCCATGGCAAAAAGTGTTCTACATGACTGCCCAAGGTCAGCCCTTCAGACAATTGAGATAGTTTTCATCCAAATCAACTCCAGGATTCGTTTCTCTGGACAAAATTGGATGGCATTATCAAAGCAAAACATGAGATTGTTTCTCAAAGTGGAAAGCTTTGAAATAAAAAGTGTTTGGCAATAATAGGTGAGAGGCTCTCTGAGAACATTCTGCTATCTGAGTATGTTTTAAAGGACGTGGATTTTGCAAAAAAGGCATCAACAGAACACCACTACAATCCAGTGCAAGTCTGAATTTCCCTGTAGTGGGATCAGGTAAGAAACTGCATTTTGAGTGTCTAACTTTGATCAATATTGGAAGGAAACTTTAAAAGTGCTCACACTGTAAACCTGAGATTGCACAAAATCCAGTGCTAGAGGCAGAATTGGATGTAATATAGTTTGGGGTGGAGAACAGGAGAGAAAACATTCCCAAGAGCGTCTACTCTGCCATCCCAGTGGAGAACAGCATGATGGGGCATCTCTACCTCCGTTACTCCAGATAACATGTGGTTCAAATGTCCTGCACTCGCCATCATCAGGGATCTATGGAAACCATGGTGATGGCTTCTTCTATGTGGCTTTTCTTGATAATTCATGGGACTGCAAGATGAACCAATCTATTTTTTCTTTTTTTGTTCCCCTCCCCAAAGCCCTAGTACATAGTTGTATATTCTAGTTGTAAGTCCTTCTAGTTCTTCTATGTGAGCCACCGCCACAGCATGGCTACTGACAGGCAAGTGGTGTGATTCCGCACCCGGGAACCAAACCCAGGCCACCTAAGCAGAACGCGCTGAACTTGAACCACTAGGCCATCAGGGATGGCTCGAGGCAATCTGTTTTTGAACCTATTGATCTTTTCTGTTTCTTGTTAAATGTGATTAATCCCATAGGTTTTCTGGCATATGGATTATTAGGATCCATGGATTGAAGCAACAGAAACTGATTCTGATGAACTTGAGCAGAAGAAAGAAAAGGGAGCAGGAGAAGGAGGGAGAATATGGAGTAGTTAAGAGTTTAAAGGCAAGGCTGAGAAATCAGGCCTTGGAAAGGGCGGGAGCAGAGGGCGTCTGAGCAGCCAGCAGCAGGAACAGACAGTTCTCTTCAAGTGACTTACATCTCTGGTACTAGCTTCACAATGATTTGGCTCCAACTGCTTTCCCATTCCCAAGAGGAAACCTTCCTCTCCCAGCTTGACCAGCGGTAGGTCAGGCGTTTTGATTGCTAATCCTACCGAGATCGCAGGCAGTGTGGGAAGAGTAGCTGTGTTGGTGTCTTCAGCTTTGGGCCATCAGATCCACCTCGGTTGACAGCACTGACGCTCTCCTCTTCCTGGTTCTCTTCCAGTCATCAAGGAAGTTCTTTCCCATCACGTTCTTCGGCTCCATCACCTGGATTGCAGTATTCTCTTACTTGATGGTCTGGTGGGCACACCAGGTAAGATCTTGATAGCGACACCATCTGCCTGGTTTTTCTTGTGGTTTCCAAGTGGTTAATCAATGCGTTTTCTTTCTGAAACTGTCACAACAGTATTGCGTCTGACAAGACAAGGTACGTATTCCAGCAGTAAAGGAATTGACTCCACGTAACTTTCCCTCGCCTCCTGGCTTTTCCCTGCGGTGTGGAACCAGACTGGCATAGCCCCAGGCAGCCATGTGGAGGAAGACAAGCACTGCTTCTTGCCCTCTGCAGCCTGGAACCAGGCCAACCCAAGCCTGGGAGGAATGTCAAGGGTCCACCTGGCTCCGTGGCATTTACTTTCTCTTGGGCAGCCGCTCACCTCATGTTCTCACCAGCCTTTCAAATGCGTCTTAGGAAAAGACCTAGAGACAAGTGGTCTCTTCTTTGAGCATCAGTTTATAAAAACGATGATATATTTCACTTGTACCACTTCTAACTTAATACCAATCATAATGCCCATCACAAGAATAAACTCTCAGGAATTGTTTGTTGTAACACATGAGGGAAAGAATGAGATGCAAAGATTTCACATTCTCAAAGAGAATAGTGGTAACCAGTATTGATTGAATGTGTACTGCGTGCCAGGCAATTTACATCCCTTTGTGCTTATAATCTTGATAATAACCCTGTACACAGGTACCAATCCAATGAGGGAGGGAGTGTTGTTGTCTACAGTTTACAGATAAAGGAGTTAAGCTCAGAGCTAATAAGAAAATTGCCCATTAGACCTCAATTAAAAAAAAAAAGAAAATTGCCCAAGATCATATAGGCAGTAAACAGCAGAACTGAGATGCTAACCCAGAACTCTGCAACTCCAAAACTCATGCTTTTAATCTCTACTATAAACTACATAAATTCCAAACGGCCCACTCATATCCTTTGTTTAATACAGTGTTAAAATTATTACACTTATTAACATAAATAAAATATAGCAATTTGAAATAAGGAAATACACACCAAGAACTTATATGGGTAGACATCTCAACAAATGGTGCTGGAATAATTGGATTTCCATATGCCAAAATAAATAAACTTAGACCTTTACCTCACACCAAATTCAACAATTAACTCAAAATGGATCATAGTTCTAACTGTAAGAGCTAAAACTATCATGTGTCTAGAAGAAAACATTAAAAATCTACATGACCATTGGTTAGGCAAAGAGTTCTATGATATAACACCAAAGTATGATCCATTAAAGAAAAAATTGATTAATTAGGCTTCATCAAAATTCAAGCTTTTGCTCTTCAAAAATGCCATTAAAAAATGAAACGACAAACCACAGACTAAGAGAAAATATTTGCAAATCATATATCCAGGGTATATGAAAAGTTCTTAAAACTCAATAATAGAAGCCAAGCATCTACAAGCATCTTAATGTTTAAGATGGACAGAAGATTTGAATAGATATTTCACCAAAGAAGATCTATAAATGGCTAATAAGCACAAGAAAAGATGCTCAACATCATTATTCATCAGAGAAGTACAAATCAAAACCACAACAAGATACCACTTCCCACTCACTAGGATGGATATAATCAAGAAGACAGACAATAACAAATGCTGGAGAGGATGTGTAGAATTTAGAACCGTTATCTATTGCTGGCAAGAGTGTAAAATAGTGCAGCCACTTTGGAAAACAGTTTGGCAGATCCACAAAATGTTAAGCATAGAGTTACCACATGATCCAGTGATTCCACTGCCTGTATACCCAAGAGAAATGAAAACATCTATGAAAAAAATTATACACAAATGTTCACACAGCATTCTTCATAATAGCCAAAAAGTAGAAAAACCCAAATTTCCATCAACTGATGAATGGATAAACAAAATGTGGTATATCCACACAATGGAATATTATTCCACAATAAAAAGAAATTGAGGTACTGACACGTGCTACAATGTCAATGAACCTCTAAAATATTATGCTCAGTGGAAAAAGACAGTCACAAAAGATTACATGTTGTATGATTCCATTTATATGAAATGTGAAAATAGGCAAATCTATAGAGACAGAAAGTAGGTAATGGTTGCCTAGGGTTGGGTAGCTTGGAGGGAAGTGGGGAGTGATTGCTAATGGGGATGGAGTTTCTTCTTAGGATGATGAAAAAATTCTAATTTAAATTATGGTGATGGTTGCACAACTCTAAATACACTAAAAACCATTGAATTAATACTTTAAATGGGTGAATTTTATGGTAAGTGAATTACATCTCAATAAAGTTGTTTAAAAATAAACACGAGATATCACTTCACGACGATTAGGATGGCTATAATCAAAAACCACAGACACATGTCAATGAGAATGTGGAGAAACAGAACTGCATACATTTATCAAAACTCACAGAACTAGACACTTTTTTTAATGGGTGAATTTTGCTGAATGTAAAATTATACTGTATGTAAATTACACCTTAATTTAGAAAAAAAAAAGGAGTATATAGCATCACTAAAAATATCCACTGGAAATGTCAGCTAATATAACCAGCATTATTCCTACAAGATATTTCATATTATTCCTACTGTAGTTATTTTTACTAATGTTTGATTTCAAATTTCTCTTCCTGGATATTTCCAAAATTTGTTGGTCCCCTGAAGAAGTTCTCTTTGCCCCAAAGTCATTATTTTCCACATTCATTGAGACACATTTGCGACCAATACCTGACAGAAATCATTGCAGAAGGTAGGCTGCTTCTCAGCCTCCAGATTTCCAGGCTCCTTTTAGCCTGTTTGCCATTTATAACATCTAAAGACTTTTCCTAACAATTATTTTTATTCTTTCAAGTACTGATACAGAAAAAAAAAGTGGCGAGTTTTTTTTCACTTGCTAGGATATGTTGTTTTCTAGATATTTCTCTTTAGCCATCCTAGAAAACATCATCCTACAGACTTCCATCTTTTTCTTTCCTTTTTAATGATTATCTTAATTCCACAATCTTGTTTCCTTTTCATTCTCTTGTAGAAAACTACAAACACAATGCCTGCAACAATAATAATTACAAAAAGGCTCAGAAATATAAAGTGCATAAAGAGAAGCCCTCCTTTCCAATAATGGATGAGAAGTTTCTTTTTCTTTTCTCCCATTGAAATGCTTTTCTCTTTCAAAACATCCAGACAGCTGATCAAAATAGCAGATTCTGTTCTAAGAAGTCTAGCTCTAATTCTATTGTTTGTACTTTTGAACAGTAAAAGCTATAAAGATTACAAGTGCAGCATGTAGTGCTCAACTATTTTGTTATCCACAGTTTTACCAATAATAAATGCTATTTGATACAATTATTTGGCTATTGTTTAGCCAAAAATAAATACCCTTCATATAAAATGCTTTATGCATATTTCCCTTAGTTTTTGTTATTTTTTTATTGTTTTTGCATCATGAATCTTTATCTTAGTAAATTTCTTGGGTGATGGAAATCTATGATTATAATCTATCCTGCATCTAGTATGAGAACTTAATTCTAAGAGTCAGATACAACCTTGTGTCTCATTTAGCCAGTATGACATTTTTGCAGTTCCTCCTTAAACCAAGGCAAGGAACCGCGTCGTGGAATACTAGGAGCAGCACTGGACTTGGATTCTGAGTGGCCCATCATTTACTTGTATTAGAAAACAAGAGAATTCCCCGCAAGAGACTGCTGATGTCCTTTCTAGCTCTAAACTCTGATGCTCCTCAGTTTGATCAGAGCACTGCCCCAGCTGTGCACCCATCATCTTTCCTCTGACTCGCCAAAAGTCAACTTCAGTGAAACGTACTCAACATAAACTTATGAAGACTAGTTCTCGTTCGGTGAAAGTGTATCTGGAGCCACACAGATTCATCAGGGGTCTGATGTGCAATGAAAATTCTTCATTATTCTTGTGATTTCCCATATTGTGGACTGACTGTACTAAACCAGCTTCTGTCCCCACTGCCAGAGCCCTGATGGCGGCACTCTGATAGGTTGGAGAGGGAAAGGAGTAATGTCTGAGTTATCAGAGCTGATGTTTATTGAACATTTACTTTATGCCTGACACTGTACTATTTGCTTTATATGCATCATCACATATAACCATCACAATAACTCTGAGGGTACATATTATTATCCCCATTCTACAGTTGAGAACAACTGAGACTCAGGGAAGTTGGCTGCCATGCACTAGGAGTGGCAGGCTAGGATTTGCACCAGGGCTCTCTGTACCCCAAGCCAATACTCTTAACCATAGCACCATCCTGCCCCTCTTCAACTTCTGCATTTTTCTATCTATAGTGGCATTCAAGCTCCAAATATAGTTTTTGAAATAGTCAGTGCTTTAGAACTCCCTCTAAGAATTTAAATTATTAAGAATGTATTAAATAGATTGGAACTTACTAAGGGTGACAGTCATTTAGTCAGCATCTTCACGGTCTTTGAAAATGTTTTGCTCCAAATCTAACCAAAAAAATAAGTCATCAAGAAGACTATTTTGCTCAAATAGGCACTCCTGTGCAAAACTCTTATTTAACTTTCTCTAGGAGAATCAGCAAAAACCTAGTAAAATCACTGTAGTAAAATGCTAGTAAAATCACTGAAGTGTGCATATTGATTTGTTTATTCAGCAAATAGTATTGAGAACCTACCGTATCCCAGACTATGTTCTGCATATTGAGGAAACCATAGTCATCAAGGCAATGATCCTGCTCACATGGACCTTACTTTCTGATGGGAGCAGTGAATCCATGTGCCACGAGGACGGGGTAACCTAGCTCAGAACAGGCATGACCATCAAACTAAAAATAGCTCCCAATGAGGCTTTTAAGCTAGTGGGAACCAAGATTTTACTTATAAATCAAAAAGAAGCAATTTAGAAATGAGTTTATTCTATTCCCTAAAAACCTTTATTCTGATATGCTACTTTGTCCCTTTAAATTTTTTCCACAAACAATGGATGTCATCAGGGAGGCTACTGGAAACCAAACTGAAAGCATTATCTTAAATTTTAAGATATCTTTATCTTTAAATTTTCAAAATTGCAGTTCACCAACTACAGAAAATACATAAAGCTTTTAGAAGTCCCAAGGAGACAAAAAAGTTGCTCAAGAGAATGGAGAGCTTCCATGTGAGGCTAGACCAACTGTCCAAAATAGAATTCATCAGTCTTTTTTTGTGTGTGTGTGAGGAAGATCAGCCCTGAGCTAACATCCATGCTAATCCTCCTCTTTTTGCTGAGGAAGACCGGCTCTGAGCTAACATCTATTGCCAATCTTCCTCCTTTTTTTCCCCCAAAGCCCCAGTAGATAGCTGTATGTCATAGTTGCACATCCTTCTAGTTGCTGTATGTGGTACGCGGCCTCAGCATGGCCGGAGAAGCAGTGCGTCGGTGCGTGCCCGGGATCCGAACCCGGGCCGCCAGTAGCAGAGCGCGTGCACTTAACCGCTAAGCCATGGAGCCAGCCCTGAATTCATCAGTCTTAAAAGGCAAAGACCAAAAGAAAATATAATAACCGCCCCCCCCGCCATCGCTTTTCAATAATGATGACTATTTACCAAGGGCTTTTCCACAAATTATCCTTTAGTCCTCACAACCACCTTGTAAGGAAGTATTATCATCCCATGTTAAGGACAAGAAAGCAAGGATTGAAGACATTGTACAATCGATTCAGTTAGCAATAGGTGAAGTACTTAATAAACGCCAGAGCCAGACCTTGGACTCTGACTCCCTCACTGTTGCTTCCTCCACGGCTGCCTTGCTGACTTACAGTCCTGTATTACCAAATCCAAAACACCCCAAATCACGTTTCCTGTGCAATTGGTGGAGTCTAAAAGTATTTAAGAGTGGGCTACAGACACCAGGAGATGTCAAGGAAAAATGAGGATACTGGGTGTCAGTCCTTAACCTTCGATTTTAATCCAAGAGCAAATCTGCCACAGAATTTGGTACCATTGGCAGGCAGTGGCCACTGAAGCCAATGACCAATTGGCTTTTATAACTCTAATCTTCTGCTTCCCTTGCTCAGTCTCAGTAAACACCAGACAGACACTGCACTCAAGCCCTCTAGAGCGCTTTTTTGAGATTATCTGTTTAATCCCCATGTGAACGTTCCTGATCTCTTGGGTCTGAATATTGCACAAGTATGAACTCCTCTATGGCGATGATTGTGGCTTATTTCTCTTCATCATGTCATCCTCAGCACAGCACACATAACTCACTAAAGAGAGTTGCATTGAAATGTCCGTGGTTTTGTGACTTCAGATGCTCCCATGTTTGTCCCTGTTATCACTTATAGGTTGGCGAAACAATTGGCATTAGTGAAGAGATTATGGGTCTGACCATCTTGGCTGCTGGGACCTCCATCCCTGATCTTATCACCAGCGTCATAGTGGCCCGGAAGGGGCTTGGGGACATGGCCGTGTCCAGCTCTGTTGGAAGCAACATTTTTGACATCACCGTAGGGTGAGTAGAGATAGTTCTATAAAGGTGCACACCAGCTCACTGCTGTCTTTGTCTTCTTAGATGCTGTGAAGACATGACCAGGATCTCTGAGCCCAAAACTAACCAATACGAACAGAAAGTAAAGACTGGGAGTACCATTCAGTTTCACCAACTCCATTTTTCATTTTCAGAGAACTTAATGAAGAATAAGTTATCACTAGACAGGCAGAAACACATACCTGCATACAGAGGGGATGTTGTAGGAAATACTTTAAGAGAATTTCATTTATATAATGGCATTGGCTACAAGTTATGAATATTCGATATTCAGGTGTGATGGAGATGCTCTGGTAGTTTCACTATGTTTCTTTACGTATTCTAATTCTAACTAAAGTCCCCACCAGCCTAAGGTGATATTTGGATTGTAAAACAGATTGGAACAGACGTAGGCCCAGTGAAAATATCCCATCTCCTTCTTTGGAACACGCTGGCAGGTTTGGCATTTGTTTATCTGTGCTGGTGAAAGTAGCCTAGGTTTTTTGAAAGTCAGAAGATGAGATCTGTTCTTACAGTTAAGCAAACTGGCCTTCTCAATATGAATAATCCCTAAAGTGGATCAGGTTGGGGAGGGATGCTGTTGTCTCTGTCATTTCATTTAACTTGTCAAAAGTAAAAGTAGTCTGATAAATAACCTCAAATGGCAGCCCCCTGAGAAAGTAAGACATGGGATGTTACCATGTTTCCAGAAGAACTTGAATTTTGAAACTCAAAAGTTCATGTGCCTACTTTCTCGTTGAACATCTTGAATATTGTTCTCTCTTATACCTTTTCATTACCTGTATCTTTTTCATTCACTGTCTACCTTGTGCACTGTACATACATTTTTATCCACTTAAATCACACAATGATCCTATGAGAGATGTATTCTCATCCCCATTTTTCAGATAAGGAAACTGAAGGGCACAGAGTTCACACAACTAGTAAATAAGATAGCTGGGATCTGAACAGTCTGTGCTCTCAACAGCACCACCATCTGTGCATAAAACCCTGCTTTGAGCTTCCACTGTCTGAACCACCTTTGAGTTCCAAAGGTGCCCTCTCCTACCGTATTTCCTTCCTTTGCAGGCCCCTCTCACTCAAGAGCCCTCCCTGCTGGTCTGTCTGGAAAACTCTAACTTATCCTTCTAATGTCAACGCAAATCCTGGCTCCTCTGATTTCCTTGGGTCTGACCTGGGGACTCTTGCTCCTGTATACTCTCTGCACATCGTACTCTTGTCATGGTCGTGTCCGTCAGTCTGCCCACTAGACTGTGAACTCCCCAAGAGCGAGCACTCCCCAAGGCCTAATACATTTCCTAATGTGTGGTGGTGGTTTGTAGAATGAATGAATGAATGCGTTAAAAGGTGTTTATTTTAAAGGAAGGGTGTCCCTAGAATAATCAGTGTTTCTCTGTTCCACTGCCTACACATTCAGAGTCGTTTTCTTGGTCAATCTCTTATAAAAAGGAAAAGAAAATGTTCTGTAGTAGGAAAAGAGAAAATTTCACAAATTGGGAAAAATTACAAGTGTTCTGTGAGACATATTTGTCATGTTTTTGAAAAATAAATATTGTAAGAAATTACAAGATGCTTTTTGATCATTGTTTTTAAATTGTATATATAGTAACAACTTAAATGAAAGTTTAAAGAACAATCACCCCTAATCCCACTACCCAAAAACAGCATTTAACTTTTCTATGTTCTTTTCCAAATATTTCACAAAGTCTTCTTAGTGAATATTTAGTTTTGTCCTCTTGGAGGGCTTTTATTTTTTCATTTTATAACCATTTATGCCTGGCACAGAATAGGCATCTACTAGTAAATTAGTAAGTCAACCATATTTCTAAGTTTCTTCATAGCTCTCCTAATTAACATTTTATGGCTTCAAAATATTCCAACCTGTTGCTTTTCAGTTTAACTATTATCCTTAAGTAAGAGCTTTTATTTTTTCCAGTTTTCTGCTATTACGGGTGTTTCAATGAACACCTTTATGCAGAAAAACCTCCTCTTTTAATTATGATTATTATGATAAATTCCTTAAAGAAATAGTAAAGAATTAAAGATTATAAGCATTTTAATGGCTATTGATATATATTTTTCCAAAAGGTCTTTCCCAAGACTTTATACCAATTTACGAAGTCATTGGCAATATATTGAGTGTACGAGTTTCTTCATAGTCTTGCTGGTGTTTATTTTTGCTTGTAAGATTAATACATAAGGTAAAGGATTTAGAAATACATATAAAGCATTGGTATCCACGACCTTTTTTTAATTCATATATATTTTACGTTACTGAAATTACATTGCTATTTTTATGTGTATCCTTCATTTTAAATATAGAATTATATCAAGAGTATTTGCTTGTATCATTATAAGCTTATGATTTTTACTAGCTATAGAACATTACATTGACTTAATAAAATAATTGAATATTTAACTAGTTCTGTGTTATTAGAGATTAAAATATCCCCAATTTTTCTCTACTCAAAATGATCATTTTTCTGAATAAAGTTATATCTGCATTTCAAATTATTCTTTCTGCTTGATCCCTGACAATAGAATTGATAGGTCAAAAGGTATGAAAAAATGTCATTTTTCCCCCAGAGGGTTTTTACCTATTTGTAGTCCTGTCAGCCACAACTTTGCCAGAATTGGATGTATGTGCATTTGTATGTGTGTGTCTAGCTTTATAAGAGCACAATGGTTTTTGGTCTTTTTCTTCCTAAGAGATGGGAAGTGTGGAAGAAGAGTTCCCCAGAACAAGTCTCCAGCGGAGGTTTCCGTTTCTGTATCATCATCATCTCTCTCAGGCATTCCCCTCTCCTTTTCTGACTTCCCACTGCCGACCGCAGGATGCCAGCGCTGCCCCCTCGTGCCGAGAGTTGGAATTGCACCTTGCTCCCTGAGCTGCCCCTGTGGACCCCCTCCCCTCCCGACATGTCCACTGAAGTAAGCGCCTCCCAGCCAGGCTCTAGTGGGCAAAGCGCCTGTACTCATCGCCAGGAGGTAGTCACAGCCATCACTTCGGCTTGGCCTCGGTTAACGTATGCTCCCGGATGGGGGTCTGCATGTGCCAGGCCCTGGGAATTCAAAGATGCATAACGCGTGGGCTCTGCCTTCACATGCACTCTCTCCAGTTGGGAGATAGACGTATAAACTCACTGCCTCTTTCACATCATTACTTCTCTCAAGCTATCTGCTTTTCCTTTGGAGAACTTTGTGTTTCAAAAGGACGCCCCACCTTCCGTATCCCTGAGGCTAGGCCAAAACGGAGTCTCCCTTAGCCATTTGCTCTGCAGAAGGCTCAGCGGGCTGGGTGGCTGGGTCTGTGTTTCCCCAGCCAACAGGCCATCATGAGGCTCAATGGGCACTCAGAGATGCACATGCCACTCAGTCATGCCTTTTCCTCCACGTTCATCTCCCACAGGCTCCTAACCCACTCTCGTGGGGCACCGGGCCGTTAGCTTTTCTGATATCTTTCAGAGTCGCCCTCTGGCTAGGAAACAAAAGATGTTATCAGATTTTAAAAGTCAAATGCAAAAGGAGAGAACAGGTATAAAAAAACATAATAAAGTTTTTAAAAATCACATCACAAACATAAGATACTGTCTTCCTCAAATCTTCCAGAAAGGCCATTTTTTAGTCAAATGTTGCCCCATCTTTTGGAAAATAACCTTCAGACAGCTACATTGTATCATCGCCCCACCACCATCATATATTCTCACGTGCTTTTAGATTGTTAATTAAGTCACTACTACTCTCTGTCTCCATTTTAAAAAATAATTTTGCTATTTTCACCACTGATTTCTATACTTTTTCTCCATTTGTCCTCTCTCACCCTGAACAAATCCTCCAATTCACCTCTTTAAGGCTGAGCGCAACATTTTAATCTCAACTAGGAAGAAAACAAAAAATTAGTTCAAATCAAATTCAGAAAACACCTGTGGCAGTACCGTCTTTGGTCTTATTCAGTCGTAGAACAAATTCTCTCTGTTCTCCCTAATTCAATCAGGAAGTAAAGAAAGGGTTTTAGAGCTCACCTGACTCCCTTATATGGTTTCCTGGGACAGCCATGCCCGAGTCATAGTGAACCTAACAGGACGCCCTTTTCAGATTATAGATTCCAAGAAACTAATGTTACTTCTTCAACGTGTCTGCCTGTCCCCCGTCCCCCTTGCTTCTCTCCCTCACAGGCTCCCGCTGCCCTGGCTCCTGTACACCATCATTCACAGATTCCAACCAGTGGCCGTCAGCAGCAACGGCCTCTTCTGCGCCATCGTCCTCCTCTTCATCATGCTGCTCTTCGTCATCCTCTCCATCGCCCTTTGCAAATGGCGGATGAACAAAGTGCTCGGCTTCATCATGTTCGGACTCTACTTCGTATTCCTGGTGGTCAGCGTCCTCCTGGAAGACAGAATTCTTGTGTGCCCTGTCTCCGTCTAGCGGGAAAAGCCATATCTTGCACCAACAGCATGGATGGTCCCTCCCCACTCTGGGTTCTAGGCTCCTCGACCTCTCGAGAAGAGGCGGCTGGCACACGGCCCTGAGCATTTCGAGTGTCCCTCCTTGGCGGATTTGAGGAGGATGGATTCACACTGGGCCCCTTCATTTCACAGGCTGCTTCCACCCCTGCCTATTGAAACGGCTTCATGCAAGAGACAGAGAGAACATGGGGGCTTCTCTCCATTCACCACTGACAGGTACTCCTCGCTGGTCGGAGGTACATTCGTTGTAATGATGCAAACAATGACGGAGGCTCTATACATACATATAAAATATACATATTATAAATAGATGCACATGAACACACCCTGCCTGTTCCTGTACTATACCTCTCCTTCCATACCTATAGAGTAATACATACCTGTATACAAACACAGAAAAAGAAAAATTATATATGTATAAAATCATATATATATATATAAATACAAATGCATCTTTTCAGGGATAGTTCTAGTATATTTATAGTACCTATTTGAAGAGGGGCATCAACCTTCAGTCTGAGCTTTCCCTCCAATTGTGAGAGGTGAACTAATAGAGTCATTGCTGTGAACTTCAGCCTACCTTGGACTTACTGGGATCCCGCCTGGTAAGGTGGGTGTTTTAGGGAAATATGTTCCAGGAAGGAGGACTTGGTGGAGAGGGTCTGTAGGAGCCCTGAGTTGAGCCCTCCAAAACATTCCCTCAAGTCAAACAGGGACGACTATCTGCCCACCCCCACTGGGGTGCACTGATGGAAACCTACAGGGATACCTGGGACAGACAGAGGTAAAACCTGGATTGAGTGGATTCTGGTTTGGGGGCAGGGGGATGTGACCAGGGTTGGGTTTTTTGGGATTTTTTTTTTAATATATTGCCCCAGCATGCAAGTAGAAAATATGACTGCAAACCAAATTAGCACTCTTCTAGGTCAGCAAGACTATATAAACTGAACCTATATTTTTCCAATGCATGTCCCATTATCATCAAAAGAAGGGGGGCACGTTTAGCGTGACTGTCATTTAGACATATTTTGATGCTAAGGACTCACATATAATCAAAATGCCTACCAAGAGAGCCTGACTATGTAATAAGAAATACCATCAGGTAGAGGCGTTCAGTGGGACTTGCCACCTAACAGGAGCATAAGGGCATAGTTCTTTAAAGCATCTTCCAGTGTGGTCATAAAGGGCTTCAGTGTCTGAATAAATCATTATTCCTCCAGTAGAAGGAAACTGACTCTGATCAATACTGCTTGGGTTGAGGCAGCTTAGAGATGTTTGGAAAGGTATTCGCATGCTCAATGTACCCAGGAAGGTTTCTGGGTCCTATGTCTAGTGGTGCCAGGACCAGGATTTGGTTAAAGCCCGTGCAACATCTGTGTCTCTCCTGCCATCAGGACCCAATCTGAGACTCTTTCAAGCTTACAGAGTACACTGAAGACTATACTCAGCTTTATACTGGCTTCCAAGCTGGTCACTCCAAGGTTTGGATTTCCTGATTCTGCTCAGCATTCATGGGATAGTTTCATTTCATTTATTCAGTGCCCCCCAAATTCTGTCTGACACCTTGTATGATATCTCAGGTCGATGTCAATAGAAAATAAAAACAGCAGGAAAAAAAATATATAGGCAAACTAAATTGATGAAAACATATGTAGAGTTTTTCATTTGCCCAAGTCATGCTTTCCTTAAAATCAGTTAAAAGCAAATCGAGGATGGCCCGTGATTCGTACCCATCCTACGTCTAAGTTGGTGCACACCACGTTTGGGGAACTATATCATGTGTGTTCTTGTCTCCGGTCTATTGTGTCAGGGATGCCTGCGATGATTTTGTCGTGAGCACGTACCTCCTAAGACTGGGAGACAGGATGCAGGACTCACGACTGAATAGAGAGGCAGGGAGACCTGACAGCCCAGATCAAGCTCAATATTCCTCCCACGAAACCCCAGCTCACTCCACAGAGCGTGGCGGTAACAGGCAGTGCCCCTCATTGCTCTTCACCCACAAGCAAAAAGCGCTTCTAAGCGGAGGACCCCTGGGAAAACAGGAAATCCAGATGGCCGCCACCCCGAGACTAGCTCTCCGGTCTCTCCAACTTTGCCAAGTCAGGTTTGCAGTTGCGTGAAAGAAACCTGCCTCCTGTTCATCAAGGGTAGGATTTCGTATTGAGGAACAAGAATGTGTGCTCGTTCCTTAGAGTGAAAAAGAATAAGTGAACTTGTTGTTAAAAACTCTGGTGGTTTTCCCTGAAGGGGAGCAAAGTTGGTTATTGCCTGAGAATATAGTATTGACTGGCTTGTTGTTTGAAAGAATGTTCGAATAGGTGACTTTGACTCAACTGCAGATAGACTCTGTAGAACCAGACAGGATGAGGGAGGCCGGGTGTAGCCCTGCTCTTATTTCAGCACCTCCTGATGCTCCCCCTGCCTCCTCACTCCTCCCATTCATTCCCAGCTGGCAGTGAAGACTCCTCCAGGCAGCCACGGGACATCTTACTTGCTGGGAGCTCCACTTCATAGGGAGAGTTGTAGCCATTAATAAAAAGTTGTATTTGAGAAGACAATATTTCCCAGCCCAGGTCCCCCCTCAGTGATGTGCCCTGAGCGTGGTGTGCAAGAGTGTTCCCTGGCTGGCTGGTACACAGGCACCTTCTCCCTGCCACTGCTTGCCCTTGCACTCCCCTCATTGTGTGTCTGTGAGGTTATGTGTTGGGCTAGGGCACATCCAGAGAGAAGTGTATAGAATGCAACACTAGATCTTTAAAAGCATTCAAATCATTAAAATAATTATAAGAAAGAACTTTCCACGTCATGGTTTCCTCAGTAGGTCATCGCTAATGCCTTTCCTGCAAGCCTGTGAATACACATATATAAATAGATATGTTGATACAAGATCTACATGTACACACACAATATCACTTTCATCATCACCCTCTGACCCGATCCCATTCAGGATTCAAAAGCAGGGAGCATCAAGTTTGCCGTAGTGAAGGAAGAGGAAAGTCATGCACACCAACAACCAAAGGGGACATTCTTCCCTGATCTCATAAATAAGGTGGTTTTGTTCTGTGCCCATATACACACAACCATACACATATGCACCCACCCCACATATTGTCCCACCCCAAGAATATAGATTTACAGCCTTAAAGAAATGGCCAGCCATAGCTGATGTAAAGGCAAAGGATACACAACAGAAAAGTACAGGAAAAAATGTAGACTGCAATACTCTTTCTGCTTCCCTGGAGCAGGGTGTAAAATAATATCACAAATTCAAGCACCAACTTCTTACTGCTCAGTCTGAAATAAACAAGCTGTACCCAAATGGTTCCATTTACCTACAGCAAACCAAGCAGGTCTTGCTTGCTGTCACCTCCCCTGTCGCCCTAGGCAGCCTCAGGACAGAAGAACAACTTGGCTCAAACCAAGAATGCCCATATAGAATCTTCTAGATTGCATCTGGGAATGCCAGCACTAAGTCCAGCTGTCCTCTGGACCTGTCTAGTTCCTAAAGAACTGAAGCTGGAGATGTGATGGTGTTTACACAACTTCCAAGGACCTAAGCTGAGCCAAGCAGTGACAGCTCGGGAAAGCGCAGTACATGTGCAGGGATGAGGGGTAGGGTTGTTTATCAATTTGGCAGATGCAGCAGAATATCCTAAAGCCTTGCCCAAAAGATTATAAAAAGTGCCAGGGACTGTTTCATATTTGGGGAAAATGCTTTGTAAGGCTTCTAACAGGTGTCACCTGACAGGGGCCATTAGAATTTATTTTCTAGGGAAGACATGAATCAGGTGGTTTGGAGCCGTTTCAGCAAAACACAGCTGCCTGGCTGATGAGACATTCGAAAATATTAATGTACATCCACCCCCGGGCGGGGAGAGAGTCGGCGAACTCCCCACCATCGCTCACAGCACTTAAATTCCTCTGTAACAGGGAGATAGGAGATGAGCTATAAAGCAAAGTCCTCCCCAAGCCACATTAACAGAAAGCTGACCAAGGAAATGACCACAGATAGAGCTGCTGGCCAGATAGATGGTGGAGAGGATGGGCCTTCTGTTAAATGTTCTGCTGAAATTACTGGGTTGGAATGTCTGATGTGGGTCTGAGGACCTACCTGAATACAAGCATTTCAGAAAATTTCAATATGTTTTCTTCTCTACATCTACCAACACACACACCCAAGATTATGAGGATGTTATGCTTCCTTGCAGCTGGACAGATGGTTACTCAAATAATTAAGTGGGCATATTATCAGTGGCAGCTCTGTTCCAGAAGAAATAAAGGAAACTTCTCTCAGGGTGATTTCTGGAGAAATCAGCTGTCTCCAGAAAGCTTGTTATAGAAGCTAATGCTCCTTCTTGCTAAGCCAGATCTAACATAACCACCTCGCTTAATATTTTTAAAAGACACATCCTCAACTCCCCAGCAGTATTGTCTTCAATTAGTAGGTAAGGGCTTATGATTAAGATAGAGTTAGCAAAAAAAAAATAAAGAACAAAGAAAGAGAAGAAAGAAGTTAATTTACTTCTACTAGGATTCCCAAGAAAGCAAGTGTCACATTGATATATATCCCTATGTAGTTTAAAATAATTACAGATTTCAGGCTTTTTTTAACCAATTACATGAGCCTATATAGAGTCCCAGATAAAAATATTTTCCTTTCCCAAGAAGGCCTTTTCTTGGGAAAGAAAGGTAACATGCCCCTCATTCCACTGTGTACTTAAGTTTAGCTCCTTGCCTCTGTGTCTTTGGGTTTCTGACGGCTTCATATTCTTTGAAATATATAGCAAACAAGAAAAGCAATAACGGGTGTGCTCACAGCCAGCCAAACACCACTACTTATCATTACGTCATCATGCTATTTTTTCACTTCACTGGGAGCTTTGAAACTGCACAGGCTGTGGCATGTAATCACCAGGCATCTGTCAAAATCCTAGGTACACTCATGCTTGCTATGGAAGTACCACATGATTTCCACCTGGACCCCCCACACACAATGTGCACACTGCCACTTTACATGCCTTCCTCCCACACCGGGGATCAGCCCTGCTCAGAACCACCTGAATTCCATAGCGGTCTTGCATCTGACTGGTGACAGTTTTCTTTAAAAAGAGCAAGAGAGAGCTACAAAGGACAAATAAGTCACAACAGCCAGTTTTTAGAGACAAAAATGACCCTGTAATTATGACTGGATAGACAATTATGTTCAAATTAGTAGACAAATACTGGGAGACTATATGGAACACCAAATGACCTCAGCCAAGGTCCTTTCACTAAATGATTGATTGACAGACTGGAAAACCTTAAAGAATTTTTTAAAAACAGATAAATACCTAAGTCTGAAAGACTGCCATGTTGCCAAGGTTGATTTCTGTTAAGAGAGTTTGTCCAACCTGTCACCCTCATCAAAAGGACAATCCTTTTGTAGGAGAGGGGTCCTGGCACAGACGTTCCTGGCATCCCAGTTCCATCAACTATTAACATTAACAACCATCAGTGTCAGAAAAGTCTCCCTCCAGGTTAACCCAAGCCCCTCAAGTTGATGGCTTCATCTATTTTTTTCTTCTCGGCAGAAGAGAACTGCATCCGGGCCCTCCTCACTGTTTAGCCCTGACCTCACCACTATGTGACCCTTTATCTGTTTTCGTCAAAAGTATCTTTAGATTTTTATTTCTGAGTCTTTTTCTCTAACCCTCTCAATAATTTTTATAGTTCTTCCCTACCAAGCTTTTTAAAGTGCTTTATGTTGCTCTTAAATTAGGGAACTTCATGACTAATCATGACACAAGTATAAGGTCTGTGCAGGGCTGAATTATAGCCTCACATCTAATGCTTTGCTCCCTTTTTATGCACCTCTCTGTTGCCCTTACCTTTTAGAAAGTCACACTCCGTTGCTAATTCGCCTTAATCTTGAGTGCTCTATGACTTGTGTATCTTTCTTCCAAGCCAGATGAAGCCAGTGCATTTCTCAGCCTGGCCCAGTGCATTTGAATAGGCGTCTTACCTACTATCAGCCACTTTCCTCTTGGTCTTATTCAGTCTCAGGCTGCTCATTTCTAACCCCACTGCCAGTGTTCAAGCCCAGTTGGACCCCGTGCTTGCTCCTCTTCAAGATTCTCACCACCAACCTCCTCGGTTTGCTTGCACTTGGCAAGTGAATTGAGCATTTTCTCCATCTCCTCATTCGTGTGAATATTCAAAAATGCTAGACCCCTGCCCCCAACAACTTATGTTCTGTGTAATTGACTGCTTCTTGGGGGAATCCCTCCTAATTGCTACTAAAATGTGAACAGAATTCACAACCACAAGAGAGCAGAGTCACAGAAATACCTTCAGAGCACCAGTAGGTTGATACAACCAGCACTATCAGGCGTTTATCCTCTGGGAAAAGGATGAACACGGTGCGACATTATCACGAGGCCCTGGTGAGGTCAAGCCCATGAGCTTCGTTTTTCGGTCATAATCCCACACTCACAAAGAACTCAGAGTTGGAGAGACACCACTGGAGATCATTCAGACACTCTGGACCTGCATTACCTGCACTGATTTACCAAAAGGAATTTATATTTTTTCTTTAAATAGGAAATAGGGGAAATGGTTGGACCTCCTCTGATTACCCATTATTGCAGTGCGTTTACTTCCTTGTGTGGTAGGCTGGATAGGAATTGTAAGGGTGTTGATCGGTGTCCTGGCCCAGGAAAATGGGCTGTAGTTCGCCAAGACGATGGGAATTTGCTCCTGCATTCTCACATATTGGGTTGCATATTCCTCTATAATGGATCCGTAAGTAACTAAGGCCTTGAAACTGCCAGTTCTCTAAAACACTCAACTAACCAAAAGAGAATACTAATTTTTAAATAATGTCACCAAAAAAAAAAAAAAAAGAATGAATGAAGTCTGAATCCCTGAATAAAATAATTTTAAGGATGAAATTACATGCATGAATTCCTTGCCATTTAGTTAAACGAATCTCCAATTCTTCTCATCAGGATAAAACTGAAGGACAATGGAGACCTTTTGGGTTTTTTAATTTTTTAATATTGCACTTTATAGCACTTCATAAGAGACAATTGTCTTAATTAAAGCCATAAAATACCAATAATACGTATATTCAGGGCTTCTGAATATAGTCAATCAATAAGCAGTCCATGAGTCATTCTTGTTTTGTATTGTTTGTTGTAAATTGGAGTTTATCTGTTCTATTTTTTATTGCATACACTTACTGTTCTAGACAATCCTAATCTACTGATAAATTTTAGATGGGTACTTTAATAAAACTCAGAAAATCAAAGAAATAATTCATTTCACAAAAGCATTCTTCGTTTTCAAAATAGCTTGTTACACAGTTCCTTTAAATAGCAAGTTCTGATACAATATTGAAAGTATTTCCTTTTGTAAATTATAGATTTACTATTTTTCAGGAATCTATTTGTTATGTAGAGCAAGGTTCACCCATATGGAGAGTGAAATGGATAATTAGTAAATATATGCCTGCGAAATTTAAGGTTTGTTTGAGTTTTTATATAAATATAGGATGGGTGTAAGAAGTTCCCTTATAAAAATGGCAAATAGAGATATACAATGTATCAATAATTTCTTATGCCTAAATTATAAACCTTCCTTGAGAGAATGTATAAAACAGCAGACGTCGTAATGCATTTGGGTTTTTTTTCCCTTTCTGCTAAAATACACAATTTCTGACCTAATATGGTGGACTACTTACACACATATATACACAGATGTCCCCACAACTAAAAAGTTTAATGTTTCACTTCATCATGACTTTTTATATAATTTGAGTGAAAGCTAGAAGAATGACTAAAAGGCACTTAAGAGCCTAGAAATAGCCACCGCAACTGAGTGCCTCAATTTTCAATACACGTGTATTAAACTGAACGACCCCATCAATTTTATGCTTAAATTGCCATTTGCCCTAAAGAGGGTCTGGACCGAGTGCCCCTGATGTTCACGTGGGGGCTGTTTTGTGGTCTGAAGAGTTTCTCCAAGGGGAGAGACTCTCCATCCAGAAGAGGGAGCCTCTGTTGGTATAGCGCTCTGCACACAAAGTCTATATTTGTGCCCTGCGTCTAGCCTGGATGTTTCTTCTGCTTGAGTTTGAAAAAACTCCAGAAGCAACAGCTTCCATCTCCAAGCAATTTTCAGTCTCAGAGAGCCGTCAAAAAGAAGTACAGCAGAAGCTGCCTTTCTGGTTCAATGAAGCTACCGCGAGCACTAAAGGGAAGATAAATTATACTTTTGTTCTTTGCATATTGTTAAAACAGAGAAAATGCTGTCAACCTTGACCCAAACATCGACATTTGCCCTACAACACATAAACTGGTTTTTGGACAGGTGACATTAAAAATATCAGAATGCCATTTTTCTAAAGGATCTTTTTAGGGGTCGACGTCATCTTGTGCTTCCTTTGTTGGCCTCCATTTTAAACAAGCATTTTAACCCCTAACTTTACCCCTACAAGAATCCAGTTGATGCACTTCCAAATTATTTTTGTCATTTTGTGTGTGTTTTGTTTATTATGAGCAATTTTCACTGGATGGCAAGATGTGTGGAGATTTTGCGTCAGTTGATCCTCTGTGAATATGTCTGTACATAGACTGAGAGCTATATTTATTTGTACATAGGCTGTTTGGAACAATGTGTTTCTGTCACATGGACTTCACTCTGATCAAGGGCGTTTCTTCACTCTGTTCATGTCACACTTCCCACACCTCTGTGCTTCTACTGGTAATCAACTCACAGAATATCACTTTATGTAACTAAGTCTCCTCGGTGTGGAAAACAATAGTAATAAAATTATTAACTCAAAAAGACCATTGTTTTGTTTTTGGAATAATCCTTACCTTCAGCTAATCGGGACCCTCGGCATCTCAAGAAATTGACACATAGTCATGGAAGTTTCTCTGCAAAGATTCAAAGGAAGAAAAGAGCAAGCAGGAGTTCCTGTTAATTATAACTACCACTGATTGGGCGCTTACTAATATCATTTGAGCTTTTGAATGTCTGAGGGAACCTTGTGCACTGAAAGGACTACTCCAACAATTGGATTTTAATTAATTATATCGAAATCGTAACTTCAAAAGCCTATTGTTCCCTAAGCGTTTAAGTTGAATTTCAAAGTCTTGTTATAAATCTAATACTTTTATATGAAAATAAGAATTCACAGTCATTTTTTTCTTTGATTATACTCAATTGACTGATAAGCCTAAAAGATCAAATTCTAAACAATTAACCCAGTTTATTAATTAAATTTCCTCAGGCACTTTTTAAATTTTACACATTGAACATACCTGATTCTCTCAAATACTCCAAAAGCCTGACAGACTTCCAGACCCTAAAAAACAGAATCTTCCTATGCCCTCAAGCAAGTCCTATTAATCTAATAAATCAAACAAATAAAATATAGTAAACTGGGTTCACGTAAACATTTAAGTACCATTTACAAATGTAATAAAAGTCTACTATGCCTTAAAAATTAGTATCCTGAGTCTAATATAATAACACATTTCAAATTGTAATCTGATTATCTAATTTGCCAGATTTATTTCAAACACCTTGAAATACGAAGAACCGCAAAATATCCCAATGATTATAAAACTAACTTCTAAACCACACCAAAGTATTAATACCATGAATTTGATTTACTCCATTATCTCTATATTTCTATAACGTCTTCCTAGGCTTTGAAAAATCATCCAACTAATGAGCAGATCCACCATCTCTGGCAAGATGACTGAGGCTGAGTCATAATACCGTTATTTAACATTTAGAGAATCGACCCCAGAACATAACACATGGTCCCTACATACCATCAAGATGATTCTACTGGAGCCAAAGGTGATCACATAGCACTCAGACTTTGAGTCAAATGCTGTCTTGTGTCTATGAAGGGTCCCTTCTCCACCAAGCCCAGGTCTTTCAGCTGGAGTTTAATTTTGCAATCCAATGGGCATCATTACCATTACTGTTTTTTTTTTCTTTTTGAAATCTCTTTTAAAGTTTTGTCTCCTTATTTGAGTAGGTGAATTCTGCAACCCCACCTGGGTTACAGCCCCTTTTTCTACACCACTTGCTTGTATTCAACTAATCTATGGCTTGATTGAATTCCTCATTCTGTTCATAATTTTCTTGTCTGTTCTGATCATAATTCCAGGTACTTTCTTAACAACTATGTGTCTGCACTAATGCTAAATGCTTTGCATGCATCATTTCATTTAATCCTCAGCATAATTCACTGGGTTGGGTATCATCATTATTCGCATTTTACAGATAGAAATATGAGGCCCAAAGTGGTTAAGTAACATGCCCAAGGTCACACAGAAAGTGTCAGAATTTTAAGTTGAACCTGAGTCCTTATATTACCCAAATTTGAACTCTTAATCGTTACTTTTTACCTTCCCCTGTTAGCTACATAATTACTGCAAGTCCCAGGATTTACAGAGCACACTAGCAATTAGACGGGGTGAGGACACCAAAGTCAACCAAGTGCTTTGCCTCTTTTCTTGACTTTCCTAAACTTAACGCTTCTCAATAAAAGTGCATGCACACCAGCTGCATTTGACTGAATGAGCTTGGTGCCTCCATCATAGGATTTCTCAACCTTGGCACCAGGGACATTTTGGACTGGAAAAGTACTTGTTGTTGGGTGCTGTCCTGTGCATTGTAGGATGTTTAGTAGTATCACTAGCTTTTACCCATAAGGTACAAGTTTCAACAAACAAAAAAATATCTCCAGACATTGCCAAATGTACCCTGGGCATACGGTGGGGGGAGGGCAAAATCGCCCCTGGTTGAGAACTACTACTGTTCTGTCAGATAGAATCCAGTATGCTACCTCAAGATGGTGGCACTTCAGCCAATGGTTGCTCTTTCAGGTCACTCTCTCTCTCCCACTCTCTCTCTCTCTCTCACACACACACACACACACACACACACACACACACGCAAAAACACACAACTCCTACCCCCCACCAAAATGCAACAGTGCAGAGGTAAACATTCAAGAAGGAAAAGCCCATTGGCATCATTTCCTCAAATGGTCTCTGTGTGAACAGCAGACTACTGAAGCTTAAACTTGGGAATCCTCCTTCAGCCCATTCCACACAGATGGGCAGTTTACCGAACACAACCGAGGTTTAAGAGGTCTGCCTCTCTCTTTTTTTTTTTTTTTTTATAATTTTATTTATTTATTTTTCCCCCAAAGTCCCAGTAGATAGTTGTAGGTCATAGTTGCACATCCTTCTAGTTGCTGTATGTGGGACGCAGCCTCAGCATGGCCGGAGAAGCGGTGCATTGGTGCGCGCCCAGGATCCGAACCCAGGCTGCCAGCAGCGGAGCTCGCACACCCAACCGCTAAGCCATGGGGCCGGCCCAAGGTCTGCCTCTCTTGAGTCTCTGGGTCTCCCCCTGGGCAAAGCTTTGCCATTCTCTGAAGAAATCTGCAAGCCACAACCGTGGAAATAGCACATCCCAAAAGCCATGCTCCAAAGTGACCTCTTTAATGAATGTTCATTGGCATTGTCCTGATAGTGAAATTTCTCCCCAGAGGAAGATTTAAGACATTTCTCTGTCAGCATAGCTGATGGGCTGAGGGCACACAGCCAAGTTTAAGGAAAGCTTGAAATCCACACTCCTTTCATGTCCCTTCCTTCCAAACTGAATCCCACTCCTCAGAGACAAGGATTTATGAACTACTTTATATTTAGGGAAAACATACAAGACATTTTGACACTATGTTCAACCCAGTTATGTTTAAAAACTTTAGGGTTTGCCCCTGATGGGTTTTTTTTTGTTTTTTTTTGTTTTTTTTGCTGAGGAGGATTCACTCTGAGCTAACATCTATTGCCAATCTTCCTCTATTTTGTATGTGGGTCACTGCCACAGCATGGCTGACAAGTGGTGTAGGTCTGTGGCTGAGGGCAGAACTTAACCACTACACCATGGGGCCAGCCCCCCAATGGTATTTTTGATCTGTGTTTGAGGATGTAAATATTTTCATCAGAATGACATTAACACTGATTTCATCAATGCTAATTTCAGGGCAATATTCATTAGGTTGATTAAAATCCTTAACTCAATTCAACAACTAAGTTTTGTTTTTGTATCTGTATCAAAATTTTTCCAACCATAGTAGCTATTGGGAATAGTGTTACTGAACCAGGTTCATTTTTGCCCACTGCCCGGAAAGCCAAACACCGAGACCATGAGATTGCAGCACAGAGAGGGTTTTTTAATCACAAGGCAGCAATTGAGAAAACAGGAGAATGAGTCTCAAATACACTTCCTCAAAAATGGGGACTCGGGGATATTTATGGGGTAAGGGGCAAGGTGGTCTGAAGTGTGAAGAGAGATGATTGGAGGTGAGGAGAGGTGAGGTAATTGCTGATCTGCACAAGCACAGTCAGACTTCACGCCTCTTCATAGGATGCATGTTCATAAAATGGTGGCGTTACCATGACCCAAGGGTGGAGTTTTTCGTCTCTAAAAACTGGCTGTTGTGGCTTATTTGTCCTTTGTAGCTCTCTCTTGCTCTTTTTAAAGAAAACTGTCACCAGTCAGATGCAAGACCGCTATGGAATTCAGGTGGTTCTGAGCAGGGCTGATCCCCTGTGTGGGAGGAAGGCATGTAAAGTGGCAGTGTGGTCACTTATCAGGCATCCTTGTGGGCCCAGGTGATGGGTTGGTGGTCCCAACTGGTCTGAAGTGGACAAGGGGTTCTAATTCCTGAAAAACAGCTCAAACATCCATTACCATGTTGACCCAGGCTCCAAGGAGATGTTATCTCTTGGAACTATAGGAACCTAGTGGGAGTCAGACAGCAGATTGCCTAAACAGCACAGTTAACAATGGGTGGGTAAACAGCTAAACCTATAACCAGTAATTGCAAAAAAGGAAAAACAACTTTAGCTACTAGCTACTTAATCATCAATGGCTAACCGTTTGCCGGTTTCAGTAGCTATTGTGAATCTTCTCCATTATTTCCGCTGGGCCCAGTCTTTATTGGTACAATTCTGCAGATCTAAATTTCATCAAGAAAATTTAAGTTTTACATCAATTTTTCATCCACAATTCTCTAATAGATTGCACTCTTGGAGGTGATATTGGTAAAGAAAAAGCCACAACATATCCTGGAACTGCTGTATTTTTCCAGAATGCTCTCATCTTTTTTGGACAACTGGTTTTCAAGTTTGGCAGCAGTGAAGAATTATGGCAGTGAAACACCTGATTTCCTACAGCCCAGCAGCCATGCGTGGGTTTTTTTTTACTACTCACTACCAATCTTTTGTAATATCATTTTCTAAACTTATTTCTGATGTAGTCTCAGCTTAAAGTTGTGTAATACTAAAATCATGAGAACGTCCTATCTAAACAACAACAAAAAAACTCTATTGTGGTATGATTTTGATTAATTATAAAATGTTAAAGGGAAAATATTTCACATGAGTAATTTTTATTGTTTTATCATAATTTGTAAAAATAAAAATAAATTATGGATGACAAAAATTCCCCTCACAACTATTTGTGTTAGCAATTGGCTTACAAATATATATATATAATTAATCATTTGGGGGGCAAAAAACACTCCCTAGTTGTCACAAATACTAAGTTACTGGGGTCCAAATGCATTGACAGCTACCAAACATACGGAAGTCTTGATATAAAGTGTGCTCTGATCAGAGTCCAGAAATTTTGGAAAGAGTGACTTTGGTCCACCTCTTCCTATGCAACTATGTGCAAGTTACTCAATGACTTTGCAGCACCAGTTCCTTGTTTATGAAATAATACTGTGTATTACCACCCTCCCCCCATGGATTGTCAGAAAGAGTAAGTGAGTTATAAGTCCATGAAGTGCCTAGTTCACAGTAGGCTTTAGTATATATTGGCTCCCTCCTCCCCACCTCGTGTGACCTTGAGCAAGTTACATAAGCTCTCTAAGATTGAGAAAATCTCTTAAATGGGTCCTTTATTGGGCTATCTGAACACTTCCTAGGCTTAAAGATTACAAGAACCCTAATTGTCTCAGTATTCTCATACCACACACATCAGAAATCCCATCTCTGGGCCGGCGCCATGGCTTAGCGGTTAAGCGCGCCCGCTCCGCTGCTGGCGTCCTGGGTTCGGATCCCGGGCATGCACCGACACACTGCTTCTCCGGCCATGCTGAGGCCGCATCCCACATACAGCAACTAGAAGGATGTGCAGCTATGACGTACAACTATCTACTGGGGCTTTGGGGAAAAAAATAAATAAAAAAATAAATAAAATTAAGAGTAGACAAGGGCTACTCACTAAGCCAAGTAGTAAAAAGAAAAAAGAAAACTCATCTCTTGGTGAGATGCCACTGATCTCGGTCCCTCACCTACCCTTATCCAGCAACATGTCAGGTGACCTGGGGATCTAAAATCCTAGCCTAGTTAGGAACAACATACCAAGAGGGATTCCATTTTAGCCTAGGTGTCAGGCTCATCCAGGACATGAAAAATTCTGGGGTGCCCCAAAGCCCCCAGGATTCCCTCATCTTTTGAGGTTTTAGTGATCTATACCTACTAACAACATACTGAAATACTAAACTTCTGCTTGGTCAGTCTTGCCTTTAGTGCCAACTCACCCATTAAACACATTCTGCAGGGACAAACTTAAGACATTGCAAACCCAGAGTTGCAAACCCTTGGTAAATTACACCACTCAGGCGCCCTCACCCACAGCAGACATCAACAATCAATCACAGCACCATTCCCCACTATACTTTTCCAGCCGAGCATTCCAGGGGCCACTACTGATCAGTGCCATTGGCATGCAAGGGAAAACGTAATTGCCCTGTTCTAGCCTAACCTATAGATGAGGACTAAATAGGCAGTGGTACTTTCCTGAAGTCACACTACTAAGCAATAGAACTGGATATTAGGGTCTGGTTCTTGTGTATAGTCTTTGCTGCAATAGCAAGATGCATCTGCAGTGTTTCACATGTTGCCATAGGTGTTTTGTGTACCCAGCCAGGATGCACAAGGGTCGCAAGGTTGAGGGTTTACTGCTCACAAGCCGGAGTAGCTAGAGACCTGTGATAAGAAGCCGTCTCGTTTAAAAGGCTTAAGTTAGGTCGTTAGTTAGGATATAGCCAGACAGTAAATAACAGCAGCTTCTAATTAGTGAGAATTCTGCAAAAGCAGAGAAAGATTTTTACTACTGGGATTTAATAATGGAATTTCCAGTAAATAATAACAATCACCTCAGGGAGAAAGAAATAGAGTTATGCCTGAATTTTGGTGGCAAGACTGTTGGAAGGTATGCATACTACTCTGTCGGCGGCCAGCAGTTAATGACCCGTGTCCTCGAAATAGAATCACTATAGGTCAGGCAAGGTTGTAAACATTCTTGCTTTCCTGTCTCCTCTCCGGAGTTGGTTCAAATGTGCAATCAATCCCAGTAGCAGTTCCACTGGACTTCAGGGAGAAAGAAAAAATGTTTTCCACAAGGAAAGTAGTGGTATTCACTCCCATTGGCCTGATTCAGGTATGGCCTGGGAGGTAGGGAAAGACCCTGTTCCCAATATCCTCAAATCCCAGCCCTCACCCTGGACTATTGCCTAGAATTTCGTCTCAGTGTCTTATCTCTCCAGCTCAGTGATTCTCAACCAAGAGGCTACACCTAAGGGCGTGTCAGAAACACCTGAGGGCTTTTTCAAACTACTGTATAGAACCCAACCCCACCTCCCGTTGCCCCTCCAACCATGCCAAAGGGTGCTCTCCCAGGTGAGAGCCATAGACAGGCCTCTGTTGAGGGAGTGCGCCATAACCCACGGCAGTGCTGGGTGGAGAAAGACTGAGAATCCTCTTGAGCCTAATTTTCCCTGATCCCTGTGGAAATTATAACTGGCTCTAGGAGGAGTCCATGTCTTGAAGTTTCTCCAAATGACCAGGAAGAGTGCCTTATATTTATTCATGCATTCAACAGCAGGTGTTCAGGTCCTGTAATGTGCCACACATAGGCATTAGCACTGGGGTCCCAAGGAGAGTAAGTTCAAGCCCCTGTTCTCAAAGATGTCACAGTCTGCAGTGCAAGACAAATAGGTGACAAATTCAGGATTCGTACTAGAATAAGCAGCCTGCGGGGTGCTTAAGAAGCCAGACTGCTTGGGTTTGAATCCCAGCTCTGCCAATTACTAGCCGGGTGACCTAAGCCTCTCTGTGCCTCACTTTCCCCATCTATAACCTTGTGAGAGTTGTTTTACGTGGGTTAAATCAGTTAATATTTATTTGGAACACTCCCAGAACAGAGCCTAGGTAATAGTAAGCAATACACCCTCGATTGAGAAATAAGAGCTGTGCATATATGTCTCCATGCCATTGGAGCCCAGAGGAGGCCTTGATTAACTCCATCTGGGGGTTCAGGGAAAGCTTCAGAGAAAAAATGGCCCCTGAGCTGGAGTTGAAAGATGAGAAGTCTAGCAAGAAGAAACACTTGGACAAAGTGACAGACGAAAAAAATGTGGCATTCAGGGGAACAACGTTCAGTGTGGCTGGAAGAGTAGGGTCTGCTGGGGAGTAGAGGGTTAGAGGCTGAAAAGATGGGCAGTACCAGATTGCGAAGCGCCTGTCCAACCCACCAAGCATCCTGGACCCTCTCATGCCACCGAAGGTCCTTCACTAGCATGTGACATGGTCAGACTGGGGCTTAAGAAAGCCCTCTGCACACACCGAAAAGAAACTGGTATCTTGGATTTGCTTCAAAATAATCTGGGGTGGGGGAATGGGAGAGGGGTAAGAAGAAACCAGATTGGCTATGAGTTGATCCTTCCTGAGGCTGGGTGATGGACATATGCGGGTTCATTATAATATTCTGTTTCTATGTAACTGAAATTTTCCATTATAAACAATTATCTTGACAGGGTGGCTGGGAGAAAGCTCTTAGGCTCCACTGCTCTCTGCTTTGTCAGTCGTTTGCACTGCAATGTGAAAGGAGGAAAGTTGAATGGGAATGCAGAGGAAGCGAGGGATGCCTGAGGTGGAGGGGGCCAGAAAAGTAAAACTGAAGAGGGAAAAGGCAGCCGACGGGGAGGCTGGGGCTGCCCAAGACCAGTCTGGCTCCTTCCACTCCTGCCTGGAGCCTCATGCCTGACACAGAGGTAGGCGATCAGCTCTCTGCGCTCTCAAGGCCAGGCCACTTCTACTCCGACCCCCTGGGTTTGATGCTCATATTTTTCCTGGGGCCCCTGCTGACAGCCTTCTCTCCCACAGAGGTGGTCCAGGTGTCCCCAGGACTGCCCTGAGCCCGATTTAGCATCCCAGATGATGAGTTTTTTCTGAAGTGAGCTCTTCTGTCTGAGGTCTCAGATCTAAGATGCGTCACATCTTGTGTCATAGCCTCAAGGACAAAGCGTTCACTCCAGGACCTTGGGTCATGGACGGGAGTAGAGTTACAGCATGAGGGTCCCAAACTCCGGACTCCTGGGACCACTGCAGAGTGACCTCCAGGAGGTTCAGAGAGAAGCTCGGCCTCCGCGGGCTCTGGGAGTGGGAATTATCAGGTGTCACCGAGGACAGGACAGGGGCTGCCTGCTTCACAGAAAGAAGATAAATTGAAGTCCATGTGTGAGCAAGAGAGAGCACGAGGGAGGGAGCATGAGTGAGCACACACAGGAAAAAAAGCACTAGAGAAAAATCCTCGGAAAAACCGACCTCTAGAAGCATCCAGGCCAAGCCAAAGGATGTTTCTCAAAAGAAGGGAAAATGTTCTTGTTCCAAGGCAACGTCAAATCCGCTGATTCTGAACTGTCCTAGCAGGGAGTTCTGTGGGGTTCCTTCCCACCTCCTCTTCATATTTCTGCAGGGGGGGTGGGGGATGGTTCTTGAGCTGCTGGAATAGAACCATCTCGCCTCCACTGAGCTTTGCCTGACCTTCTCCCCTGGAGGTCTTTATTCCCCTCTGCCTGTGGGAGTGGCGGGAGGGGGAATTACAATCTTCCTGTCGGCTGCTTTGACATCTGCCGTGGTTTGGCAAGAACTTATCTAATGATAAGAGACTAACTCGGATTCTTTCTGGGAAGAAGCATTTGGGGGACAAGAAAGCCAGAGAGAAAATGTGGGATCCAAGCCTGCGAGGAGGGCAGCAGGCATGGGCTTCCCGGCTGGCCGCCTCCTGCAGCCGCTGAGCCCAGCCAGGTGCCCGGGCTGTGGGCAGAGGGGTGCTGCCTCCACACCTCCCCGCAAGAGCCAGCGGGGCTCCAGCCAACGCCACTGCTGCTCGCCAGGCCTCCTTCCTGGCCGTCAGCTGCCAGGGCAGCAGGGTGACTTCGGAAATATCTCTTCTAGCGGTGACTGCCAAAAAGAAGGGCAAGGTGAGAAGAGGGCTGGATGGAACGGAGGGGGAGGCCAGGCTGACCCCTGCCTCGCGCATTCAAACTGCAAGCGGGAAGTTCTTGGTGCTGCTGCCCTCTCCAGGCAAAGCAGTAGACTATGAGGATGGCCCCACCAAAGGTGTCCTGAAGATGGGCTGTCTCAGTTTCCTACCAGGCAGCCTGGGAGTGACAAGAGAGAGAAGCAGAGGCGGGGAGGCCCCAGCTGCAGCCATAGCATCACTGTAAAGGGCAGTGGCTGAGCTGTCTTCAGACAAACCTGACGGCCTATCAACGGTTCCCTCCTAAGAGCGAGCAGTACTGAGCGCCCCCCACCCCCTGCGTGGGAATCTGAAGTGTGTGCAAATGGTTAGGGGTTGTCTGCACGACTCTGGAACACCCCCTGGCATTTACCAGGCAAGGCCCAGCAATGCTAAATGTCCTGCAAAGTTAAGGTTAGTCCTGCACAGAAAAGAATCATTCCACTCAGAATGCTACAAACTCTCCCTGTGAAAAACACGGATAAGGATAAGCCCTTGCCTTTGCTGGGGCCTCACCAGGCCACTGTTTCTCAAATACAGGGACTCCTGGACTCCTACACATATGTCCAACAGCTTTCACAGAACCTAGTTTGAGAAACACTACATCAACTGTTAAATGCTGCCAGTTCCGGAAATCGTTTGGTGATAATGTGATTGTAAATACAAAAGCAAAAACAGGCGTTAAAATCACACCCTGCAGTGGGTTTTGAGATGGTCGTCTATGACCCAGAATAGATGTTAATCTTTTTTATTTTGAGACTGAAATCACAATTGTTACAATGTTATAAAGAATGCTCACACTCTCAAGAACTTGCCTGTGGACATTCTCAGTGTAATCCAAGGGCAGAGACGATGTGACCTTTGCCGATAAAGGCATTCCAGTTTCCCCAACGCAAGTGCAGGTGCTGACCAGCACTGGGGAACTCCGATGCACGTTCTCAGGACCTCCAAAGGTTGTCCAGCAATCTGTGCTTTAACAAACCCTCCAGATGATTCTGATGCTCATTAAATTTGAGAACCACTGTGCTGTATAACAATCATTCACCTGAAACTTAGGCGTCTTAAGTAACAGATGTTCCTGATTATGACACACCCATTCACTACAGGCAGTGACTGAGAGCATAGAAGAGTGAGGTGTAGAAAGAAACCAAACCTGTCCCTTCCCGGGAAGTTCCCGCAGCCTGCCTGGCAGGCACCACAGCAGACTCGCAGGACATCACAAGTTCCCCTAGTCCACCATGGAGGCAAGGGTGAGTCTCTGCTCCTGGCCAGGCCTCAAAGCTCAGCCCAAGCACCAGCTAATGCAGGTGATCCAGGGGTAAAGAGAAACAGGTTGTTTTGGCAGGAGGAGCAGGAGAAAGGAGAACACTGACTGAGCATTTATGCCAGACGTCCTCAGAGGGACCATCTCTTCTAATCCTCACAACCACGCTGTCATGCAGGTGGTATCGCCCCCCATTAACAGATGCAGAAACTGAGCCCCTCAGCAAGTCAAATGACTTGCCCAAAGTCATCAGCTACGTAGTAGGAGAAATGGGATTTGGACCCAGGGCCATAAGACTCAGAAAATCATGTTCTTTCTTCTAAATTTGAGCCATTTCAGCAGTAAAAGAACTTTCTGTGGTGGAAATGTCCTTTATGGGTAGCCACCGGCCACACGTGGCTGTTGAGCACTTGAAATGTGGATGGTGCAACTGAAGAGGTCAATCTTTTCCTTATTTAATTTAAATTTAAATAGCCGCATGTGTCTAGGGGCTAAGCTGTTGCACGGCTGAGGATTATACAGTTTTGTATGAAAATGCCAGGAGAGTGGAACTCTTCACTCAAAATAATCCTCAGGGGATAAAAACAAACACACACGGGGTGTGGTACAACTAGCAATTAATCATATTACTCATTAATCTTTTCTTAATGGAAATGGTGACAGATTCTTCTTAACAGTGTCTGAGTTAAGGAAATACAATCAATCCACACTTAGCTACGCAGATTTAGAGGCCTCCTTCTCCAAATGTTGGCAGCCAGCAGAAGCCAGGGACGGCAGCTGTGAGGTGCCCTGTGCCACCAGCTAATGGACTGAATGAGGACACTGAAGGCAAATGGAACCATTCCAATGGCTAATCTTTTCTTCACTTGACAGACTTTAGAGACATCCTTTTTTTTTTTCTTCTAATCACTGTTTTTCTAAGTGTTAAGAGGACACAGTCAAATGGTTACACCATGGAGTTTGACTCAGAGCAATAAACCTAGCAGGGATAACAGTGACCAAGCCATTACTCAGTGCTGGGCAAAGCAGTCTTCCAAAATGGCAGCCTAGCATAGCAAGCCTTATGCAGTTGGAGAGGAGAGGTTAACATAGTTGACATCTGTCACTTGGCCATTCTGTGCCCTCTTAGAATGGGAATCCCAGCCCAAGGGGCTGTTTAATAGATTCCAGAACAGAAGGAGGACCCCTAATGAAGGGACCAATTGAATAAGACTTTGTTTCTTCTCATCAGCAAACAGGATCCACTATGCAATTCTACTCCACACCTTATTATACGCCTTTTGAATTGCCTAAGATTCTGGGCCCTTTTGAATGGAATAAGCAAATCAACCACAGCTGAGGTGGAGAAAAGCCAGATCAGAACACTCTGCAAAACCAGGGCCTCAGTCAAAACCCCAAGCCAGCAGGAAGGGGGTAGAAAAGTAGATAATGAAAATGGAGAATGGAAGGGTTGAGATAAGCCCCAAAGCAACCAAGAGGGTTGGATGAAATTCTGAAAGTTGGGTGTTAGGGCTCATGCAGTGTAGAGCAACATAAAAGGATGGAAGAACAGCAGAGAGAGGAAGAAAAATAAAAGGCCACACAAAACAAGAACAGCATTTTCTTTCCAGAACAACATGGGTCACAAAGCCAGTCCATGCTCTTCCCGGTGCCTTTGCACACACCGAGCTACATTTGAAGACAGGGCCTGTCATATGCTTGATTGACAGCTGCCAAAAAGTCCAGCACATTTCTGGGCACACAGTAGACCCTTAAAATACTAGTCAGTTGAAAGTCATTATGCTTCATGGTGACCTTTTTTTTTTTTTTGTGAGGAAGATCAGCCCTGAGCTAACATCCGTGCTAATCCTCCTCTTTTTGCTGAGGAAGACTGGCTCTGAGCTAACATCTATTGCCAATCCTCCTCCTTTTTTTTTCCCCCAAAGCCCCAGTAGATAGTTGTATGACATAGTTGCACAGCCTTCTAGTTGCTGTATGTGGGACACGGCCTCAGCATGGCCGGAGAAGCGGTGCGTCAGTGCGCGCCCGGGATCCGAACCCCAGGCCGGCAGTAGTGGAGCGCGCGCACTTAACCGCTAAGCCACGGGGCGGGCCCCATGGTAACTTTTCTAAAGCCAATGCATCTCAAACTCTCATGTGCATACAAATCACCTGTATGATTTGTTAAAATATGTTGAAGTTTGAATTGGTATTTCTGTAGGTCTGGAATGAGGCCTGAGATTCTACATTTCTAACAAGTTCCCAGGGTGGCCAACGTGCTGGTCCTTGGACCACACTTTGCTCAACAAGACTTCATTTTCTCTGTTGGTCACAGGCTAACCCAGTTGGTTGAGAATCACACCAGGAAAGTCAGGACTTCAGTTTGATCTCCCTCAGTGGGGTCACTGTTCTATGGCTGCAAACTGAACCCACAGCTCCAGCTGTTATCTTGGGTCTTTGTTATACACACACACACACACCAGACCAGGGAAGATACAACGGGAAGGGACCCACATGCCCATCTGGCGGCCAGCATGTTACACCCGGGCTGCGGGGAACCCAGCCCTGAGTGACAGCGCGTTCTTCAGTAGCCCTGACTCTGTGCTCTCTCCCTCCCCAACGTCTTGCAAGCCCTACTCTCTGGATGTTGATTTAGAATTACTTTTAGACGAAATCACTCAGAAGCAGGATTGCAAACAAGTCTCTGCTCTCCTGCTGACTGGATGATCTGAAGTGGCTGCCTACAGAGCTGTCTTGAGAAGGACTCTGAAACCAGGTTTTGGCTCTGCTGGAATCACTGTCATGATGGATTAGTGATGTCTACGGTGGGGGAACAGGGGAAAGTGGCGGCGTAACCAGCATGGGGCCAACTGTAAGCAGGTGTGAAGATCTTGCAGGGAAGCCTGTACTGCCTCCTCTCAGAATCCAGAATAGAGGGAGGCCGGCCAGCAATTGCAGGGTGATCCCACAGCACGCCCCACAGCACGCCCCACAGCAGTCAGCATGAAGTCCTCTGACAAGTCACTCTGGCTTGGGCTCAAGAATCAGGCCCCAGGTCTCCTGACTCCATCCAGCGCACATGTGTCAGAAAGGGGCGCTGAGATAGCTCTTAGGGGTGTCCTTTCTTCCACCTCTGGGCCAGCTGCCTCACAGGAGAACATGCACCCAAAGGACTCTCTGTAGACCGAGCACAGCGGACTCTACCTTTTGTTGAGACAACTAACAATTTTTAAAGAATCAGAAGATCTGGGTTTCAGTCTCATCTCTGCCACTTTACAGAAGACACTTTAGTTTCTTTATCTATAAAACGAAGGAGTTTAACTAGGTGGCCTCGAATTCTCTTTGCACTTGTATAGATCTACAATCCTAGAGGAAATTCAAACAATAGCCCTCTGTGCCCACCACAAATCACAGCTGCAATCGCTCCCCTTGGTGCAAATTGGGTTTGTTTTTGGTTTTTTTTTGTGAGGAAGATCAGCCCTGTGCTAACATCCATGCCAATCCTCCTCTTTTTGCTGAGGAAGACTGGCCCTGGGCTAACATCTGTGCCCATCTTCCTCCACTGTATACGGGACACCACCACAGCATGGCCTGACAAGTGGTGCATCGGTGCACACCCGGGATCCGAACCGGGGCCACCAGCAGCAGAGCGCGTGCACTTAACCGCTACGCCATGGGGCCGGCCCCCAAATTGGGTTTTTTGAAAGGCATTTTGATCCTTGGTTAGTGAGCCACTGCTCTTTATATCTCAAGTTCTCCGGTAAGTTTAGTCTGTGGGAGAAAATTAGATTGGCAAAGAGTTGGCTCTTGCTGCCTGATAAGGAGAGACGAAGTGTGAAGGTCCTAATTCATTTTAAAAAGCTTTGTTCTGGAACTAAGACTTCTCTTTCTAAGATAAAGGCAGTGCTCCTCCATGGGCGATCCTAACCACCTGTGTGAAAATTACCTGGAAGAATTCCCAAGATGAGGGGTAGAAGGTGGAGTAAAAGAATATAATTTTTAACAAGAATTATGCCCCACCCCACCCCCTTATCCAGGGGATTCCGATGCACACAGAAGTTTGAGAACCACTCACCTAGGGCTTTCTCCTCCCCCTTGGTGACTCACCTGGTGGTGGGCAGGGGACAAGCTTCTCACACAGCAAGCATTTGAAATTGATTTAATTAGGTGTACCTGGTGTTGACACCACAGGCGCATACTTCCACAGGTGTTTACTCTCCGATGGAATCACAAAGAAGCCCCTCAGTTAGGAGATCCTATCTTGTGGCTGTGGCTTTGTTTTCATTGGTTTCACACCATGCATTTTAACAAGATGATTTTCTGTCTCCAGTTGAAGAAATGTGTGTATGTATGCAGATGTAGAGCGTGCTTCAACAAAACCTAGGCACAGTTTGAATGTTGGTAATATATTTAAAAGGCAGACATGTTATCATACAATCCGACTGTGCGATACGACCACTGGCTTGGTGGTTGTGATATTGATGGATCACTCCAACTGCCTTCGAGATTAAAAAGGGAATGTACAGTATCAGCATTGTACCAGACATTTGACTCATTGACGTGTTTTAACTGGAGTTACTAGATTTCCATGATGTAAAATGTAAAAACGTTACTAAGAGACAGAGATAGAAGGAGGGCAAGAGAGAAAGAGAGGGGGACACCTTCATAATAGCGCTTATCACAATTTTCTGTCTCTCTGACCAGGCTATGAGCTCCTAAAGGGCAGTCAGCTAGACCATTTGCAAAAATTAGCAACCATTCTTCCCTGCCTGTTTCCAGGTGTCTTAGCAATGACGGTCAGAGGTATTCACCCCTCCCTGGAATCTGGCCTGGCCTTGTGACTTCATTTAACCAACAGAATGGCTAAAGGGACATTATGTCAGGTTGGAGCCTAGAGGCCTAGCAGGCTTCCACTCATTCTCCTGGACTCTGCCTAGACACCACATGAATAAGTCCAGGCTGGCCTGCTGGAGGGTGAGAGAGCATGTGGAGCAGAGATGAGCCATCCCAGCTGAGAACCCCCTAGACCAGCCAGCTCTAACTGACCCAGCAGCTGGCCACAGACCCTGAGTAAGCTCAGCCAAGGCAGAAGAACTGGCCAGCTGAACGCAGCCCAAATTGTCGACCAGGAGCATTGTAAACTAGAGACATAGTTTTTGTTTTCAGCCACTATGTTTTGGGGTGTTTGTTGTGTAGCCAGAGCTAACTGACACAAGAAGAGGTTGTGTTTGGGTTTTATTTATCTTTATTTCTCCAACACCCAGCATGGTCCTTGGCACAATGTGTCACTCAATGAATAAATGTTGAATAAGGAAATGAAGAAATGGACAAATTAATGTGGCTGGGCAACGATTAGCCATTAAGTTCTTCACTGTTCAGTGCACCATGGGATAACGGCATTCTTCCTTGAGCTATAAAAATAGGAACATTTCAGAACTCTGCCTTTTGATAGCAGCAATGTCTCTGTTATTAAGTAACAGATGGGAAATAGGGCACCTCCTGGTCTGAAGTCTGAGGCACATGCCTATAATTCTCTAAAGAACTCAAACCATTAAGTACTTACTTTTTGAAACTGTGTTCTCTGGAAATCCACTTCTTTAACCTAGCTGCAGAGCGGCTCTGAAATGCAGACTCCCCACATCACAGAAACGAGCCCCCTGCTGTTTGTTCCCTTCCGCAGAATTATTGGCTCCAACTACACAGGGGCGTAATCGGGGGCTGTGAGAAATAGAGCAAGGTGTCTGAGTGTGCTTGCATATGCCACCTCCAGACTCTAACGGTCACCAACCTGCTGATCATAATAGAGCTAAGTCCATACAGGCCTGGTGAAAATTCAGGGCTCCCGCTGGCACCCAGGCAGGTGGCATGTGGGTATCGAGATCAATGAGGAAACCCAAAAACAGTATTAAAGAATGAAAAAATATAGTCTTGAGAAATTTCTTCACTGCATATTGGCTATATTTTTAATATTCATGAACTGTTAGAGTTGCTATGAACAAGGATGAAATTCATGGAATTCAGTGTGACAACAGGCCTATGCTATTGTTTGCTGTGTGATGATTCAACTTAATTCATCTCACGCTTGTCTGTATTTGCACTATTTGTGAAATCTTCACTCATTTATCCACTAGGCCTTCACTTGGATGAACCCATCATTTGTATGTTAACATTTCTTACTAGGAATCTTTTCTCATTGACCTGTAACAAAGTGGTACATGTCTTTAAAAAAAATTCATAGAGGAAAGTACAGAAAAGACAATTAATCTGGACCTTCTTGGAAGAGCTTAATAATGCACAGCTTAAGACATCTTGAGCCTGTCCAGGAAGGAAAGGGAGTGGAGAGGTCATAAGAACGCATCACATATGTGCATTGTACATGGTGGTCCATGGTTTCTAAGGTAGCTTCTAGTCGTAGAAAAGGCTGGAAGAATAATTGGCAACAGGAGAGCCATCTTGGAAAAAGCATGTGCTTTGGGAACAGATCAAAGCTCGCATCTGACATTGAACCTAGAAATTTCACTTCTAGGAATTTAGTCTACAAGTATACAAAGAAAGATATTCAAGGATGTTCATTGCAACATTATTTATAACAACAAAAACAGGAAACAACATAAGTGTCCACCAGTAGGGGAATGTGGTTGAATAAAACATGGTACATTTATTCAGTTGGCCAGTATGTAGACATTAAAAGGAATAGCGCATTTCTGGTTGTGCTGCTATGGAAAGAACTCTTAGTTGTATTATTAGGTGAAAAGAATAAAGTGCAGGATGGTGTGTATAGTGGACTCCCATCTGTGTATATGCACAAAAAAGATATATCAAGATACATAAGAAAATCTTAATGGTGTTTACATGTAGAGAGTGGGACTAGATTAGAATGTGTTTTCCTACCCCAGGGGTTAGAAGGAGACTTTCTCTTCCTCATTTTCCCTTTTGTATACTGTTTAAATTTTTCTCATGTGCATAGTCTACTTTCATAAATGAAAAATAAAATCCTACCTCTTACATTTAACAACTGCATCGGTTGCAAAAGTGGACACAATTCTCCACCCCTCCCCATATGGATGCCCCTTTGCAATATGACTTTGCAGCTCCTCCCATCAACAAGTGGAATCCATTTCACCATCTGTTGAATCTGGGCAGGCCGCATGACATGATTTGGCCGATAGATTATGGCAGGAGTGACACAGTACCAGCTCCCAGCCTAGGTATCAAGATCCCTTGCATCCATGCACCCTCCTCCTGGAATCCTGCAAGCTGCCATGTGAACAAGCCCTAGCTAGCCTGCTGGAGGATGAGAGATCCTGTGACTGGCTACACCCAACTCCCAACACGCCAGCTGGCAGCCAGCCAATCCCTAGAATTGTAAGCTAATAAACGGTGGTTGTTTTAAGTCACTAATTTGGGGGATGGTGTGTAATGTGGCCAAAGGTAACTGGTGTTCCAACCATGTGACCTTGGGAAGACTCTGCTTCCTCCTCTGAAAGATGAGAATTACTACACCAACTACATAAGGTTTTTGCAAAAGTTTAAGTGAGATAACATGTGTAGAACACACTCAAATATTAGTTCCTTTCCCTCCTGCATGCCCAGAAATAGAATCTGAATCTTGAAGGATGGAGCAGAAGGGAGGTGTCACCCTGTGCCTGGCTGAAATGTTGACGACTTTACCCAGTGGCACAAGCCTAGGGCTGGAGGAGCCAGAATCAAGTGTGTGTGCGTGTGTGTGTGTGTGTGTGTGTGTGTGTGTACATATGTACTAGGTACACTGAGTAAGGTCCTCCTGACCAGCCCCTACAGAAAGACTCTGTGGGCCGAGTGAGAGGACATGCAAATCTATACCCTGGGCCACCTTCTGACAGACCCTGAGACAGAGAAAGCACTGGGACCTTTATGAGCAGGGCCACTAGAGGTCAGCTCAAGGCAAGGAAAGGGTTAGAAGATTCCCAACAGAAGTCCTTGCTGCAGCAGAATTAGCCACAGCTGTGACAGCTATCAGAGCACGCAGCCACCCACCCGTTATGTCCGGTGCCTGTGGGGCAGAAGCACCAGAGGGTCTCTCTCCTTTGGAGGGAGCACAACAGTCTACCCCCGACAGTCAGGGATTATCTATGGTCAAAAAGTCACATTACTCCCCCAAGGCTGCCAACCTCCTGGGACTTCATGCAGTGGCCACAGAAGATCTGGCCGGCAGGTCTCAGGCCATTCTGAGCCATGGGCTCTGAGCGGCCCTACTCCCTTGGAAGAGTCAAGAGGAAGCGTTTTCTCTCTGAGAGGGGCCCTGAGAAGCAGCTCTGCAACAACAGAGACAGTTAAGCAAGACAAAGGAGAGAGCCTGCCTGGGCCTGAGCGGTCTTCCGCCAGAGTGAGGCCCGAGGGAGAGCTGAGAGCGAGCTGTCCAGCCTTTCCACGGAGAGAAGACCTTGAGAACCTCACTCACCCACTGCAGGGCGCTCAAGGAGTCCTGAGACGGAGGGGACGCCGGCCAGCTCCTTCAGCAGAGAGGATGGGTGGGGACTGTCAGGGAGTGCTGGGCACCCATCTGCTTTGCAGGTTTCGTATCAGGAATTCCGTCCTCTAGTGTAGGCCAGGTGGAAAAGCAGAGGGAAGAGCATTGAGAAGGGCACAGAGACACAGGAGGGCTTGGAACGACTACAAATAGTTTGGAGTGGCTGCAGTTTACCAGCATGTGGGCGATGGCACTGGCAGGCAACAGGACAGGAAAGGTGTGGGGAGGCCAGATTGTCCTAAAGAACGTGAATTTCATCTTGAAGGCAATATGATCTTTTTACTTTCAAACGGGGAGGAGGAATTTTGCACAGAGCCCAACACTTAGTAAATACTCAGTCATTGTTGGATGGATGAATTAAAGGAAAAATGAATCTGGGTCCTACTAAGACTTCAGTTTCAGCAGTCTATTAAATTTGGGGAATTCTCACTCAATTTTTAATTATAATAATGAAAGCAGCTCCCATTCATTGAGTGTTTGTAACAAGTACCATCTCATTGGCTCTCAAATTTGGCTGCACAATGGAATTACCTAGGGAGATTCTAAAAATATGAGTGGATGGCTCCCACAACCAGAAATGCTGATTTAATGGATCTGAGTGCTGCCTGGCACTGGGATTTTTGAAATGCATCCAGCAATCCTAATGTGCAGCCAAGTTTGAGACCCACAGCCCTGTCTCATTTAATCATCACAACAGTCCCATGAAGTAGACTCTGTCATTGTTCCTGTTGTGCAAAATTGTTGTGCAAACATCCCTGTTGGAACATTGGGTGAATGGTGTGTTTGTGAAAGAGAGAGATTGAGGGGCTGCTTCCGAGTCACGATGAGGTTTGTCTACTGTCAGTCTTGCTTAAAGTCTGAGAGTTGAGACTTACGCAGGTTTAACACAGAAGAAGGACTGGGCTGTTGTGTCTACCCAGAGTTAGAGGCACAAGGGTAGGGTGACGGCCCTGCATTTCTGGACCAGGAAAACTGAGAGCAGAAATGGGCTAGAAGGAAGACGGTGGCGATTCGGCTGAGGAAGGGTAGAGAGTGAACGCTGACAAGCTCTCTCATTCTCCTGCCAGTACAAGCAGCTGGCTGCTCTTTTAATAATTCTTTGTCTTCTCCAGAAGGACAAAACACATTCTACATAGAGATGCTTCTGTTAGCAGCTGCAGTGGCTGGTTTCAAAGGCAGGGGAGGAAAGTAGGAAAAACAACATTTTCATGATTACTTTTGTCCTCTAAGTTGTTGAGCTGACGTGATAAGGAAAGGATGTGTATTACTAAGGTGTTACTAAATCAAGTAGCAGCTGGGTCTCTCTAGAGTTGGGGACAGCATTAAACAGTGCACCAATCACCACAGTGGGTGTGGCCTCCAAGGGCACAACCAGGGTGGTGGTGCGGAAGCTCCTTCAGTTCCAGTGTTGCTGAAGATCGAACTCTCCCCACCAATTGTTCTTACAGATTACTCCTGCATTCATTAGGCTTCCTTTGGTTTTAAGCAACAGAATCCAGCTTGATGCAGAGTCAGCAAAAATGTATTAAAATGGCACAGGAGTATCTCATCCCACAGGACCCAACAGGTAATGATGGAGGCGGTAGTTTGCCCGTGTAGTTTGCCAACCCTGCTCCAGAATCACCTCAAGAACTTGAAAGATTCCAATCACACTGACCAATGAAGTCGGAATCTCCAGGGGCGGAGACAAAGCACTACTATTTTCTTTTATTTTTTTTTTAAGATTTTATTTATTTATTTATTTTCCCCCCAAAGCCCCGGTAGATAATTGTATGTCATAGCTGCACATCCTTCTAGTTGCTGCATGTGGGACGCGGCCTCAGCATGGCCGGAGAAGCGGTGCGTCGGTGCGCGCCCGGGATCCGAACCCGGCCGCCAGCAGCAGAGCGCGCGCACTTAACCGCTAAGCCACGGGGCCGGCCCCTACTATTTTCTTTTAAAAGCCTCCTCAGATGTTTCTAATATGTAGCTGGATGAGAACTACTGAGCTAGAGTAAGAATAAAATCTCAAATTTCTTGAGGACTCACTGTTCTAAGCCTTATTCTAGTAGTAACTCATTTAAAATTCACAACTTGATGAGGTGAGTACAATTCTCTCCATTTCGCAGATGTGAAAGCTGAGGTACCTGGAGGCTTCAGGAGTCCAAGAAGTCTTCATGAGAGCTGATGTGGTTCTTGAAGGATGTGGGTGCTGGAGGACAGCTGGGAGGACATTGAAGGGCAGTGGGAAAAGCGTGGCAGGACAGGAATGAGCAGTGTACCGTGGGCCAGTGGGAGGCAATATTTGGTAGCATATGACAGGTGATAAAGAGACTCTGGGGACGCTCAAGCTATCCATGGGGATGACTTCACCCCTGAGGAGGAGACACAGCCTCCACATGAGCCCCTGTGCGGCAACCACGTGGCAACTGAGAACAGCGAGTGAAGAAGTAGTGCTATTTTTGACCAAAGCTGCAATAGAAGAATTTAGGTCGGTAGAACCCTGTCACTAAGACCAGAGTTTGGCTTAGATGGCAAAGCTGACATCCTTTCCTGCAGAGAACAATTCTGGGAAACTTTTGAGGTCATCAGGGCTAAAGGACTTTGGGTATTATGGGTATTATGGACCACTTACAGAGAGCAATTCTTAGCTCGTCTCACAACTTGCAAACCTGTCCGCTAGCTCTGTCCACTAAAAAGTGACAGAAACAATGACCAAGCCGCTGACCATGATCATCCCTAGAACCTAGATTAGGTCTTGAAATACAATGTCTCGCTAAAATGAAAATTAATAAACAGGGCTTCTTTGAGTAATGGCTGAGTGTGAGTCTGGGTAGGAAATGTACTAGATGACCCTGGAACATATTGTCTTACTGGATAACAAGGAAACTACCAATTACTAGGGTCGTGTCTGAAAAATTCAAGAAACAACTTGAAGAGACTCTCACTGGCCAAAGTTGGAACAATTTGAATATAAATGATACTAATTTCAATGGCTTGAAATCCATCAAATATGTTTAAATCCATGAGTTTATAATTATATACATTTGGTACTTTTTGGAGGATGATAGGGAACCAATTTTTTAATCTCAAAAAGCAGAAAATAAAGGAAAGAATCAAAGATTTATCTTACCTTCCCTGTATGATCTTTATCACTGGGTAACCAATAGTAGATGAGGGGAATTTTCTCTTTATAAAAGTACTCCAACTATTAAATGGAAAAGGAATGATAGAATTAGAATATTACCATTTTGAAACCCCAGTGAATTACTAGACATAAGCATTAAGCAACAATGGCTGCTTGCATCACTTACCTCATAAAAAGACAGACGATCGGACACTGTGCCTCCTGTAGTTTTGCCAAAAGAATCCAACCTGAGTCCAAGCCAGTCTCTAGTTCCAGCTACCAAACTGCAGGAACTCAGTGAACTGTTCATGAACATACAATCAGCAAATGCAGACTGTGGGAACCTCTACAGGTCAAATGGGGCAGATTCTTCCACAGAGAGATTAAAGGAAAATAAAGATGGCAGGGAAACCTCTAGATTATAAGATAAAAGGTTGAAAGAGACTTAGACATATCAAAGCTTTGCAAATGTCCAAAACTAAACTGTAGTGTCTATGGATGCACATTTGGATGAAAAAAACTATAAAAATAAGATATTGATTATTTATCAGGGGAGAAGGACAGGTCCTATGGTTGGAATGAGGGACCTAGATGGGCTTCTGGGGTGGTGGCAAAGATCTACTTCCTGACCCTAGTAGTAGTGGTTACACAGGCGTTTGCCTTGGAATAATTCATTGTGTCATACATTTGTACTGTTTTCTGTATTTGTGCTTTATTTAAAATAAGAAGAAAGCAGAGTGACGCTGGTGAGTTGTAGCCCTGGAAGGAGAGGGCCTTGACCCCTCAGTGAGGATACCACTGGTATTTGGGGGCTATGGGAGCGATGAGGCCAATTGGTGACGCTGGTGTGAAGGAGCAACGAGGATGAAGCGTAAGCTCATGGTTGACCACGGCCTTAAAACCCCAGTGTTGAGGTCCTTAGGCAACCATAAAAAGTATTCAAAAAAATAAAGAAAAGTATCTCCAGTTCAGTGACTCAAGAATGCTTCTAGCCCTCTGGGATGAACCTGCCATTCACTTATTATTCCTATAAATATTTCTTGTGAACTTACTATATCAAAGGCACTATGCTAAGCACTTAAGACTCAGTAGAGAAGACAGACATACTCTCTGCCCCCTTGAGGCTTACATCCTAGTGAAAAAGATTAAAAAAAAAAGACTAATAAATAAAATGAATACAAATGTTGATGGGTTGACACAAGGAAATAAGCAATGTGCTGAAGCAGAGAGAAAGGGGGAACGTGGAGAGCTGCTATGTTGGTCAGTGAGGGAAGACCATAGAAGAAGCAATATGCAATCTGGGACCTGAGAAATGAGTAGGAGTCAGTTATAATTAGAGCAGGTGGAAGAACATTCCAGAAGGTGGAAGTAAAAAAGCCCTTAGGTGACAGATTTGAAGGACTGAAAGAAAATCTGTGTGGCTATAGCTAGTGAGTGAGAGGCAAGTGGCATAAGATGAGAATGGAAAGTGACAGGGACACGATTCTGTAGGGTCCTGGAGGCCACAGTAAGGAGTTTGGATTTTATTCTAGGAACTGTGGGCAGCTACACTAGGTTAAAGCAGGGGAGCGGTATGATGTAAATTAAGTTTTAAGACAACAAATTGCTGCTATGTAGAGAATAGATTAGACAAGAGGGGAGGCAAGGAGACAAGGTGAGAGGGTGTGATAGTGGTCCAGGCAAGAGAGGATGCTGGCTTGGGTGACCACGGTGGTAGCAATGAGATGGAGATCAAGAGATGAGTTCAATCTAAGTTCCCATCAAGGGACGAATGGATAAAGAAGATGTGGTATATATACACAATGGAATACTATTCAGCCATAAGAAATGATGAAATCCAGCCATTTGTGACAATATGGATGGACATTGAGGGTATTATGCCAAGCGAAATAAGTCAGAGGGAGAAGGTCAAATACTGTATGATTTCCTTCATTAAGTAGTAGATAATAACAATAATAAACAAACACATGGAGACAGAGATTGGATTGGTGGTTACCAGAGGGGAATGGGCGAGGGGGGAGGGTGAAAGGGATAATTGGGCACATGTGTGTGGTGATGGGTTGTGATTGGTATTTGGGTGGTGAACATGATATAAATAAAAAATTAAAAAAAAAAAAAAAAGAGAGATGAGTTCAAGAGAAGTCATGACAGTAGAACCAACAAGACCTGCTGATGGATTGATGGGCAGCAGAGGGTACAAAGAGGGAAAGGATTGGATACCCAAGAGGAAAAGACTTGGATATACAAGTCTGTAGCTCAGTGCAGTCATCAATATGCACATGACATTTAAGTCACGGGACCAGATGGAATCACTGAGAGAGAGTATAGAAGAAAAAACAAAAACAGAGGGTCCCGGGACAGGCCTTAACAAATACCACCATTTAGAACAGGGGTTGGCAAACCTTTTCTATAAAAGGCCACATAGTAATATTTGAGGCTTTGTGAGCCACACCATTTCCATCACAACTACTTAACTCTGCCATTGCAGCAGGAAAGCTGCCAGAGACCACACGTAAACAAATGAGTGTGGCTGGGTTCCAATACACTTTACTTATGTGCAGTGAAATTTTAATTTAGTATAATTTTCAGATGTCATGAAATATCTTTCTTTTGGTTTTTTCCCAATGATTTAAAAATGGAAAAACTCATTCTTTGCTGATGGGCACAACAACAACAGGCATTGGATCAATTTCGTCCATGGGCCATAGTTTGCCAAGCCCTGATTTAGAACTCAAAGACAGGAGAAAGGGCCAGAGGGTGAGACTAAAGGAATGGCCTATGTGGTCACATGAACAGGCCCGCCCCAACCCTCTCTGAAAGGGGACCCCACAGTGATTAAGGTCACCAGGTAGTAGAAAAGAAAGCACCAATAGCAGCTGCAGAGAAACTTTAGTGGTGTCCTGAGAAAGGTTAGTCCCCCTGGACCCTTCTAGGGATAAGGTGGATTTAAGGAGACTCAAGCCCCCTTGTTTGAGATTCTGCTGGCTGAGAATTTTGAGCCAAAGATGATTTTCATTACCAGGGCAATCATCCCACACCCTTAATTCTTCTCGCCTCAGCTGCTGGAAAAAGGACAAAGGAAAAGGAATATACAAAATATCGTAAATCTAGGGCATACTTCTTTTTAACTATGGGGACAGGAGAATCATAAAAGGAACCACTGGGGCTGGCCCGGTGGCGTAGTGGTTAAGTTTGCACACTCTGCTTCAGCGGCCCGGGGTTCACAGGTTCGGATTCCGGGCACGGACCTACACACTGCTCACCAAGCCATGCTGTGGCGGTGTCCCATATAAAGTAGAGGAAGATGGGCATGGGTGTTAGCCCAGGGCCAATCTTCCTCAGCAAAAAGAGGAGGATTGGCAACAGATGTTAGCTCAGGGCTGATCTTCCTCACCAAAACATAAAAATAAATAAATAAAAGGAACCAGTGAGTATTGATGATAATGATAATAATGTTATATAGGCTGTGGTAGGCAGAATTCTAAGATAGCACCTGTTATGGGTTGAATTGTGTCCCCCAAAATTCATAGGTTGAATTCTTAACTCCCGGTACTTCCGAATGTGAACTTATTTGAAAATAGGGTCATTGCAGATGTAATTAGTTAAGATGAGGTCATACTGGAGTAGTGGGCCCCTAATCCAATATGACTAGTGTCTTTATAAAAGGGGGAAATTTGAACCAAGTGAAGAGGAAGGCAGAGATTGGGGTGACACTTCTACATGCCGAGGAACACCAAAGATTGCCAAAGAACAACGAAGAACACCACAGAAGCTAGGGGAGAGGCATGGACCAGATTCTTCCTCAGAGCCCTCAGAAGGAACTAACTCTATGGACACATTGATCTTAGACTTCTACCCCTAGAACTGCAAGACAGTATATTCTGTTGTTTAAGCCACCCAGTCTCTGGCACTCACTAGGGCAGCCCTAGGAAACTAACACAACAACCAGGACTCCCAGCCCTGGGTGTCCACACTCTGTATAATCCTCTCTCCTTGAGTGTGAGCGGAACTTGTGAATATGAAGGATGTCATTCCTGTCATTATGTCATGTTATATGGCAGAAGGGATTTTACAGATGTGCTTAAGGTCTCTAATCAGTTGACTCTGAGTTAATCAAAGGGAGATAATCCTGGGTGGGCCTGACCTAATCAAGTGAGCCCTTAAATGGAACTGGGCCCTTTTCTAAGAGAGATATTCAAAGCATAAGAGGGTAATGGCCTATAGAGAGGGCCATGTGGTGAGGTCTGAGGGTGGCCTCTAGGAACTAAGAGAACCCTCAGCCAACAGCCAGCAAGAAAACAGGATCCTCAGTCCTTCAACCACAAGGAATCAAGTTCTGCCAACAACCTGAATGAGCCTGGAAGGAAACACAGAGCTTCAGATGAGAAAACAGCCTCTCTGACACCTTGATTTCAGTCTTGTGACTTCTGAGCAGAGCAGCAGCTATGCCACGCCCAGACTTCTGACCTACAGAGCTGGGAGATAATAAGCAGGTGGTGTTTTAAATTGCTCAGCTCACAGTATCTTGTTGTGCTGCAGTAGAAAACTAACACATGGGCCAAGCTCTAAGCTGTGAGAATAATAATAAAGTATTCTAAATGCAATAGCGTGAGTGGGGTTTTCTTTTTTATTATAACGTTAATCATAAGTAGGAAAAAAGTTAACAGTAGCTAAGCACTTTAGATTTCCAAAGTGCAATAAGGAAAAGAAAGTTTTCAAATACGCTAAAAATAATTCTACTAATTGCTGTCAATTGGTAGGAAGCACTCAGTTGAAAAGAGGTGTCCTGTAGCTGAAGGAGGATAATGAACCCGGCCCCTCACCTCACAGGCTCCAGACACACCTGTGGCCCAATAACGACTATTGAGGCAGAGGAAGAGGAGGGAATTATCTTCTTCCTCCCACTCTTATCCCCCCAGAAGCAATTAGTGACAGGCAACAAAGACAGCCACATGCCTTCTTGTTCTGAGACCTGGGAGCCAGGAGCCAGGTGGGGAGGGAGGGGCCCTGGAAATGTCGGCATCACAGCAGCAATGTGACAGAAGCCAGGTGGCCCAGTGGCTTTCTAGGCCCAGCTTCTAAGTATTCTTCCTCTCCTTTGGTGTCTATTTAATGCTTGACCAAGAGAATTGGGAAGCTAGATAACAAAGTAGCATGTACTGAGTGCCTACAGTGCATTGGGTACTGTACTAGATACTTTTATGCTGTAATTTCTGTTAATCCTCATGGCCTTCTGTGTTAGTTAGGGGTCTTCGGAGGACACAGAACCAATAGGATATATACATATATGATTTAGTATAAGGAACTGGTTCACACAATTATGGAACCTGGCAAGTCCAAAATCTGCAGGGTAGACTGGTGCCTGGAGACCCAGGAGAGCTGATGTTCCAGTTCAACTCCAAAGGCCATCTGCTCTAGAACCAGAGGAGCCAGTGTTGCAGATGGAGTTCAGAGGCAGTCTGCTGGAGCATTCTTTCTTGCTCAAAAGAGGCTGCCTTTTTGTTCTCTTCAGGCCTTCAACTGATTGGACGAGGCCCACCCACATTGTAGAGGGCAATCTGCTTTACTCAAAGTTTACTGATTTAAATGTCAATCTCATCCAAAACACCCTCACAGAAATACCCAGAATAATGTTTGACCAAATATCTGGGCACCTCCCGGCCCAGGCAAGTTGACATGTAAAATTACCATCACACCATCTGAAAGGTAGGTATTGCCCTCATTTTGCACATGAGGAAACTGAGGCTTGGAGGAATTAAGTGACATACCCAGTGAAGTAGCTGCTTGGAGGTCAGGCTGCAATAAACCCTAGTCTCTCTGACTCCAGAAAGTTGGGGCTGGGGTGAGTATCATTGAATCTAACCTGGAGAGAAAGTCCAGCTCTCCCCCACCTATGTTAATAGCCCTCAAAGCAGTATTCAATCAACTAGCAAGATTTAAGCCCCTTAAGTAAGCTGTCAGGAAACTAAAATTCATCTTGGAGACAAATGAAAAAGCTGCAGAAACGTGTGGCAGGTCTTACTTTCTCTCGGGTACAGGTGCTCAGGGGGCTGAGTCGCTCCCCTGAGCCACACCAGAGGGGGGCGGCAGGGCCAGGGCGAGGACCCCGGTCTGTCCACCTCTCCTGCCATGAGAAGCTCTGCTTTCTCGGATGGCCACAGAGAAGATTAAGCACTCAGACGGCAGGATGGGCACTTACATCAAGCAATTTTCTTTTGTGAGGCGGATTGCCTGCTGAGGTCCACTGAGGCACGAGAGCAGGTATTCCAAAAGCCTATCTTTCAGCAGGATGTAGACAGGAAATATTCCCTTAGGACAACCAGCGGAAGAACACAGGAAAGTCATGTGGCAAATGTCTCGGGGCCCCGTCCTGCTTCCCGCACACATTCCCCTAACACCAATCTGGTGCCTCTGGTATGGTCCTGAGTCCGAGCTCCACCCCCTCAGGAAGCAGACTTCCTGCTCCAGCCCCCATATTTGTCCCCAGACCTGCGACCTGTGCCTGCATCCCGCCTGGACGTGAACTGCAGGACCACTGGTGACACCTAGTGGCCAAGGTGGTGGCAGCAGCCAAAGAGCCAGGACTCCTGGTTTTCTCTCCTGGAGGTGAGAGTCATGGCGACTGACCCTTGGACAGAGGAAGCCCCCAAGGAGTCCATCAGATTTCCCCTGGGTGGGGGGGAACCCCTGCACGAGAGAAGAAAGAGGCGGGATAAGGGCTCAGAGTCGTGTGGTTTGAGTATGAAAAGGAACATGACTTCATTTGTTACTCTAAGTTGGTCAAGGGGCCCCTGTGTTAAAAAGCATAGAAAGGCTGGTGGCCTTTTGCTGATTCCGGTCCCTGGAAAAGGGCCAAGTGAAGACACCCAGGGTCAGACCCTTTCCCACCCCTCCTCGGTCCAGCTACCCTGTCTGCTGTCCACCATGCTTGGCAGCCACTAGTCATATGTGGCTACTTAAATCAAATTAATTAAAAGTAAATTAAAAACTCAGTTCTTCAGTTGCACCAGCCATATTTCACGTGCTCAACAGCTGCATGTGTGGTGGCTAACATGCCGGACGGTGCAGATTACAGAACACCACCATCCTCGCAGACGGTTATAACGGATAAATGCTGGTCTATGGGCTAGCAATTTTTTCTCCAAGTGTCATTCATAATTTTTTTTTCATCAAAGTTTCCTCTGGGAAGAAGAAAAGGCAGAAAACTGGGTGGAACTGTCATCCTGTTATACCTCATTAGCAGGGAAGCACAGACCGATAGAGAAGGAATTGACACAAATTTGGCTTGAGCTGGGTTCTTTCCAGATGCCACATTGCTGTGTCTCTTTCCCTGGAACATGAGCCACGTGGGCGTGTGTGTTCAGGTTCCATTTGTCCCTGGAGGTTAAGACAAGGCGTTCTCTCCCTTCTTGATTTCTCCTCAAGAGAAATAACTTTTTCCTCAAATGTATGGCAAGGGATGCTTGATGAAAATATTTGGGGTCCTCTGGTTTGGAATGAGGGAAGGCTCTTTTGGGACACAGACTAGCCAGGTTCTAAGGCAAAAAAGAAGTTCTGAACCAAGGACTGGGCAGTGATATCCAGCCATCCCATGGGTCTCTTGGTACCTCATTCACTCGCTCAACCAACTTTTACCAAGTGCCCATTATGTGCCAGGCAGTATTCTAAGCTATGGGGGTACAGCCATGAGCTGAACCTAGACCTTCCCTGATGGAGCTTACATGGAAGGGGGTGACCCACAATATAAATTCTGCTACCACATCAGTATAATGGAGCCAATTCAACCATATACGATAATACAACAGCTGCCCCGTGTCAAATTCCGTAACCCGCCCCTCTTCTGTACCAAGCATGGAGCTCTCTGCTCACCGTGGATTAATTAATCCTCACAGCAGCCGTGTTAGGTCTCAGGTACTGTTATTCTCATCTTCCACATGTGCAAACACACTCAGAGGAGTAAAGCAAGTTGCTCAAAGTCATACCACAGGTTCAGGGATGAGCCGGGGTTCAAACCCTGGTTTCACTAATTCCATATAGCAGGAAACAAGGATATGTTGTCAAGAGACCTGAGTTCCGGGCTCAATTCTGTTCCCAAGCAGCTGTGTGGCTTTTGGGCTAATCTGAAATCTTTCTGGGCTCATTTCTTCCTCTGTGAAATGAAGATGTGGTACTAGGAAACATCAAAGATCCCTTCCAGTTCTAATATTCAGTGACTCTAGAGTGCTAGGAAGGACCTATAGCTCTGCAGATAGAAGAAATGCACAAGACGTAGACTCCTCTTATGTCTTCCATAGGTGTAAAGGCAGTCGGGTACAGTATGATGTGCCTCATGGTAGGAAAATAGAAGTTGCAATGGAAACACAGAGGAACAGCACTTGAACCAACCTTGGGGGGGAGGGGGCGGGCGGGGCGGGCGGGGGAGTTATCAGGGAAAGCTTCCTGGAGGAAGCTTTAGGCGATAGGTGAACAGAGTCCCGAAGGGCAAGTAGAAGTAAGGGTGTTGAAAATGTGAAGAGGGGAGAAAGACATGCTGGGCAAAGAGAATAGAAGTGCCGGAGCCTAGAGGGAGGGGGTTCAGCGTGGGTGGTGTGCAGTTGGGAAGAAAGAGAAAAGGGGGCCTAGAGAGGGGCCCAATGGTGGAGTTCATAAACCTGCTCAGACGTGTTCACTTGACTTAGAGGGTTTGGGGCTGACACTGCAGAGGGGAGGATAGCCAAAAATCTTCTCAGCATCTACATCGGCAAGGTTACTTGTCACCAGCTTAAGATGTGATGCACTGAGGAGCGCCATGAATACTCACCCTGTGCCTTTCCACACAGCCCTTTTTAGCTTACAAAGTGATTCCCCCTGCCCAGACGCACAAAGCTGTGGAGTGGCTGGACCAGGACTCTGCAAGTTCAAGTCAGAGCTGCAGCCCGTTCTACAGCCAGCTTGCCACATCCAGGGGTCGGTTGGCCAATCATCCTGAGAAGGACTAAACGCAAGGGAGTTTCTATTGGGGATGGCTTTGAAGGGAACTGGGGACACCATCCGGGACTCCAGGAAGTCCGGAATCCAAAACTGCTCTGGTGAATGTTCCTCCTCCATGTTCCTCCAGATGAGGTAGGTTTCAGAACCCATCTGTGGTTCTCAGGATGGCGCATCCTGTTGGGCTGATCAGAATTTCCTGCACGGCTTTTTCACACTTTACACAGCCTATCGCTGAGGCTCTGTGCCCCTCGTCTCACTCCGAGGCCTTTCCCCTCCACATAGGCTTCCCCTCCTTAAAGGATCCCAGCCTCCGTGGGCCTCTGTGACAGCCGGCACAGGGCCTCCCTTGGGCATAATAGGGGGGATTGCGATGAGAACCACCACCTTGATCATCAGATGAGCACCATCGCAGTACCCGCCTCAAGTCACTGTGAGGACTCTATAAACTAAGACTTGGAAAGGACTTAAAACACAGCCATGCCTGCATGCCTGGAAGACGGGTGGATTTTTGCTATTTTTAAGGAAAAGATGAGCAGATCTGACTACTTAAAACTTTCAAACATTTGCATGTTAAATAACAATAAGCACTAAATAAAATATTCAAAGGGCTCCCTTCCGTACCCATAGCTTTCTCAGCTCAATGAGAAAAACAGGGAAGTCCCACAGTTGATCCTTAAAGAAGAAACAATTAGTCAGCCTGTTCTCTGCATGTGTGTGGGTTACCTCATCCCGACCTCACCTGACCCCGCGCCATGTACACGTACACAATTAGAGCCCAATAATGAACAGCGACCACAACAATGGGCTCGAGACCTTTTTTTTAACAGTGACGTTTCTACTTTACAGCACAGCCTCTAACGCACAGTTTTCGAATGAAGGATTTACGTCTTGGTCCTCACTTTCTTGATCCGTGGCATAATTCCTTCACTGAAGTGGCTTATGTGGCTAGAAGGAGCTGACATTTTCAATCTTGCAGCACCAGAGAAACGAAATTTCAGATGTTTCGTTGTTTTTGATGATGTCTACAGACTTCTGGCTAATGCGACGTGATACCCAGCCTGGACCCGACGATCCCGAGGTCACCTGATGACGAATTCATGTGCTTCCTTCACCGGGAGATGAAGCCACAGGCTCCCTCGTCAGCACGGAGGCCTCGAGGAACCCAGCGGGAACCCAGGACAATGAAGGGCTTGACATCTGCCTTCCCCCGATTACGGCTCATTCTGGAGAGCCTGAACAAGTTTCCCAGCCCAGCGTCTCAGAGTCACGCACTGTCGCTCCTAGACACAGCCTGGGGGATTAATCAGTTCTGTGTTTTTCAAATGATGCTCCGTTGAAACCTTGGGAGTCACCCCAAGGCGGTTTGGGGAAGGAACCAAAATTATTTTGTCTATTGGCTTCCATTTGAAGAACAATTTCTGCTGCTAAAGGAAGTTTGAAAACTCCTGGGCTAGACCAGCCCCTCTCCATTAAAGACAATAAAATGGAGGCTGAGAGAGGAGAGCTGAAACTAAGACCTGTGTCTCCCGGCCCCAGTGCTATTTCCTCACCCTCATGGCCGTCCCCTTAACTCCCCACATCCAGGCCATGAGGTTTGGTTGGCTGGTCCGACCCCAGCTGTGAATAATCAGAACACTGACCAGTGTACTGAACGCCTCCTGACTCCCAGGCATTTGCTAAGGGTGTAATCAGGTAGGATGTTCAGTTCAGCTGCATGAGCCAAAAAACCCAAATAACAGTTGGCTAGGGGCCGGCCTGGTGGCATAGTGGTTAAGTTCACACATTCCACTTTGGTGGCCCAAGGTTCGCCGCTTTGGATCCCGGGCGTGGCCCTACACACCATTGGTCAAGCCATGCTGTGGTGGCATCCCACATACAAAATAAAGGAAGATTGGTACAGGTGTCAGCTCAGGGACCATCTTCCTCAAGCAAAAAGAGGAAGATTGGTGATGGATGTTAGCTCAGGGCCAGTCTTCCCCACAAAAAAAAAAAAAACAGTTGATTAAACAAGAGAAAAGTTTATTTCTCTATAATGTAGGCAGTTAAGGTTGGTAGGGCAGTTCCACAAAACTTTTAGCAACCCAAGCTCCTTCCAATCTGTTGATGCAAATAATTAATAACCATTCTATGGATAAGAGATAAGCGATCTTTACTTGAGCCAGGCTGAGGACTAAAATCTGGGAAGGCAGTCTCCACAAAGGAAGAAAGCGTTCCAGAGAAGCGAGATGTCCAGCATGGTTATATACTGTTTCAGAACATACATGAAACATGAGAGGAATACATTTTTTTTCTTTTGCAACAATCACAAAATGTTTTGCTGTGTACACAGAAGGTCAACCTGACTCTGATTTCTGGGAAGGATTGCTTATCTTCAAAGAAATGCTCATATGGGAGGGAGGTATTCATCCCTATCTTTAAAGGCAGCATTCTTTGTTTTGGGATACTGCTTAACGTTTAAAGCAGATGTACAACGCATGCTTGACAGGCCATAAGTCAGGCCATTCTGGAAAAACAAGTTTACGCCAAATGAGTTTTAAACCAAAATGGCTTCCTCGTATACCTCAATATATGAACTTTCCTTATTAGTTTTATTGCTTTTCATTTATTCCATCAAATCCATCACTCTGTCCTCCCAAGGGTGTGATGTTTGTCCTCACGTTCCAAGATGACAACCAGAGCTCCAGCCACCACAACTACATTCCAGGAAGCAGAATAGAGGAGCAGCAACAAATTAAAGGAACAAATGAAGATATTAGTTGCCTTTAAAAGAAGTGTATTAGGGTTCTCCAGAGAAACAGAACCAATAGGAGAGAGATATACATATGGAGAGAGAGAGAGAGAGAGATTTATTATGAGAGATTGGCCTTATGGAGGCTGAGAAGTCCCTTGATCTGCCATCTGCAAGCTGGAGGCCAAGGAAAGCCGGTCATGTAGTTCCACTCTAATCCCCAAGGCTTGAGAACCTGGGGAGCCAAGGGTGTATCTTCCAGTCAGAGTCTGAAAACCAGAAAACCAAGAGCACCAATGTCTGAGTGCAGGAGAAGGTGGAGGTCCTGGCTCAAGCAGAGGGGGCAAATTTGCCCTTCCCCTGCCTTTGTGTTCTATCCAGGCCCTCCAGGGACTGGATGATGCCCACCCGCATTGGTGAGGGGGATTTTCGTTACTCAATCTACTGATTCAAATGCTAACCTCTTCCAGAAACACCCTCACAGACACACCAGAAATAATGTTTTACCAGCCATCTGGGCATCCCTTAACCCAGTCAAGGTGACACAAAAAATTACTGTCACAGGAAGTTTCCTGAAAGCTGCCACATACCACTTCTATCTCTTCAAATAGAACTGACTGGGGGGAAAAAAAAAAGGATGGAAAATGTAGACTTTTATTCCAGACAGCCTTCTTTACAGCTAAAAATTGGAGCTTCTATTACAAAGAAAGAGGAGGGAACTGACCTTGAGGTAGACAATTGGCAGTCTCTGCCACACGAGGATTAATTCATTAATCCTCATAACAGCCCTATGAAGTGACTTCTAGTGTCACCTCCATTTTACAGATGAGAAAACTGAGGCTTAGAGATTCCTGACAAGATCTTATACTCAAAATCCCAGCCGTCATCTGACCGACACCCTAAGCCAGAACTGCCCAGCCCAGCCACTGCTCAATTCCTGACCCTCAGAAGCTGAGACACAGTACATGTGTATTTTTGTTCTAAGCCACTTAGTGTTGGGGTAAGTTGTTACGCAATCGCTCATACAGCTCACGGTGTGTGTGCTCCAGGGCGGTTGCATTATAATAGGGGACTCTCAGAGGCTGCGCTTGTTGCAGAAAAACCCCGGGGGCGGCGGGGGGTGCGGTGCTCTCCAGCGGCCCTGAAGCGGAAGGGTTATCAGTACTGGGGTAAGTCCATTCTCGGGACCCCGGCTTTGAGGAGCCCCCGCGGAGCGCAGACCTTGCCCCCGGGGGCGCGTATCCGCAGCCCGGAGCCGGCCACCGGAGCTCGGTGCACCACCCCGACGGCGGGGGCAGCACCACAGAACACCCTCTCCTGCCTGCGCGCGGCGCCAGACTGCACTGCCCCCTGGTGGGCGCCCCGGGCAGCGCCCGCCCGCTCCGCGGACGCCCAGGCCCCGGCGGATCGCTCCCCCCCGCCCCATCTGTGCACCGCCGACCCCCGTGGCCCAAGCGCGTCCTGCCCTTAGTCCAGTCCCGGCGGCGGGAGACGTGACTGAGCAGCGCAGTCACAATGGGTATTGCAGGTCCTAGCGCCTTCAACTCCTGGGCATGGCTCCTGCTGCCCTCTCGCATGGCTTTCCCTGCGCAACACTCTCCACCGCGAGAACTCAGACTCCCGAAAGACCCAACCAGGCGCCCTGGACACCCCGCCTGGACGCCCCGCCCTCCTCTGTCCGGCCCCCTGGGCTTTTCCACCTGGCCTTGTCCTCCTCAACCCTTCCGGTCTCAGGTTGGACACGGCCTTCCGATCCAAGAAGACTTCCTTGCCCGGCAAGGCATTCCCACCACACTCTGAACTCCTCTTGCTCTCTGATGATTGATGGGTAGATTGATGTTTGGGTTCCGTCTCAGCAACACTGACTGACAGGTCAGCCCTGGGCTTGCCTCTGGCAGCAAAAAGCTGAGAGGTCACCGGGTGGGGTGTGGCCAGCTGGCTTTGCCCTGCCAGATATCCTTGTGAAAAAGAAAACCACAGACCCAAAATGACGTCATTTGTGTGAAATTCCATGATGCCAAACCTAGACTTCATACCTGATCTAATTACAGTTTCGACCTATCCCAGAAATGTAATCTTAATCTACCAGTCTGGAATTTTCTGGTCAGGCAGTTAGGTAATTACAGTTAGGAAATCCGCCATGAGGGCCCTCTCCATCCTCCGGAGGAAGAAGAGGCAGTCTGCATGATAAAACTCTTGCTCCTCCCTTCCTCCCCCGCCCCTGCAAAAAGATGTCCTGACCTAAGAAGATTCCTTTCTCTTCTTTTACTAACAGCTCCCTTGCCCCACCCTCCTGCCTATTGTATTTCCATTTTGTATGGCCCCTCCAGCACCCTTCTACTTGCTAGATGGGATGCTGCCTGATATGTGAATCCCTTAATAAAGCCAATTAGATCTTCAAATTTACTGGATTGAATTTTTCGGTTTTTAACACCCTAAATGTCCGGGACAGAAGGGGTTTTCTGCTGAGTGAACCCACAGACAAGCTGCCTAAGACCCCTTCTTTCCTACCTCAGCCCACAGAACTCTCAACTCTACCAGCACTCACTCTCTTTCTCAAGGTATTTTCCCACAGCTGGTTGCAGGGTGGGGCACAGACCCCACAGCTCAGATGAGGGGGCTTGAAAGGGTTACAGGAAACTCCAACAGGGACCATGAAAGAGAAAGAGGGAGCCCTGGGTGTGCGTGTGCATGTGTGTATGTGCGCATGTGTCTGTGCACATGTGTGTGCAGTGAGGAGTCTAGCTGCTCTGAGACACTGGATTCTGGTGCCTTTGGTTGAACATGTGGGGAGTGGATCCTACATTCTTGGAAGATACAGGAAGCAGCTAGTGTAGTGGTTTGAATAGTGTCTCCCCAAAATTCACATCCACCTGGAACCTCAGAAGGTGATCTTCTTGGAAATAGGGTCTTTGCAGATGGAATTAGTTAAGACAAGATCTTACTGGATTAGGGTGGTTCCTAAATCCAATGACGGATGCCTTTATAAGAGAAAGGAGAGGGAGATTCAGACACAGACATAGGGAAGAAACCATGTGACAGTGGAAGCAGAGATTGGAGTGACACATCTACAAGCCAAGGAACAAGGATTGCTGGCTGCCACCAGAAACTAGGAGAGAAGCGAGGAACAGCTTCTCCCTCAGAGTCTCCAGAGGGAACCAACCCTGCTGACACCTTGATTTCAGACTTCTGGCGTCCTGAACTTCAAGAGAATACATTTCTGTGGTTTTAAGCCACCTAGTTTATGGTAATTTGTTACCGCAGCCAATCTGAAAGAGGTCACGCCAGGACACACACAGTGGACACTGGGAGCAGAGGCTGTGACGCCTCTATCATGTGCCACCTATGTGTCCTCGGGCAAGTGACTCAACCTCTGGGCGTCAGTCTGTCTACGTCAGAACATCAGCTTCCAGCGCCTTGTGCTCAGTTACCTGGACCCGTATAAGGACCTGGCACTCAGAGACAATGCTCAGTACATACCGTATTAGTCACATCCCTCCCACCCTTACCTCTCCCCATGCAGCACAGTGGACACCGTCCCTCCACCTCTGCTGCCAGAATGAAGAGAGGAAGGAGCCCCGGTTTGGGGGTGAAGGAGAGGTCAGCCACTTACCAGCTCTGTGGCCATGGACTGGATATGCAGCACCACTGGGCCTCAGGACTCCATCAGGAAAATGAAGATAAGAAAACCTCCCTCATGTGGTTTGTTATGGACTGAATGTGTGTGGCCCCCAAAATTCATATGTTGAAGCCCTACCCTCAATGTGATGGTATTTGGAAGTAGACTCTTTGGAAGGTAATTAGGTTTAGATGAGGTCATGAGGGTGGGGACCCCATAATGGGATTAGAGTCCTTTTAAAAAGAGGGAGAGAGAGGACGTCAGCAACATGGCGGAATGAGCTGTTCCCTTTGTCTCTCCCCCTCTGAACTACAACTAAATGGACATTCATTGGTCAGTGCAGGATACCCACACAGCACATCAGGACGTCTGAGAGAGACCCACGCAGCTATACATCTGAAGGTGGGTGGACTACCCCGAGAGAGGTGAGATAGGTGAGCACTCTCTGGCCCCTAGGAAGCCCAGTACACAAGACTGCTCTCCCAGCTGGAGTGTTCATAGCACCACTACAGCCCCGAGGGCAGGAGCACACCTTGGCACGACTGTGGAAACAGGTGACAGCAGCCCTGAGCCCCCATGTGATCGCTTCCACATCCAGTGGGAGAGCCCACATACCATGCAGTCCACAGGGAACGGCTCAGGCTCGGATCCAGGGGGGAGGTCCTGCCTACCAATCACAATGGCTGGTGCAACATAGGAGCAGACAGCAGTGGATCTGCACATCCAGGCAAACAAGCCCCCAGCTGCCGTGAATGCCCACAGTACCACTGCAGCCCTGAAGGGGGAAGTGCAACTCAGCGGGACTGTGGGAGCAGGTGGCAGCACCTCTGAGCCCACATGTGATCACTCTCTCATCTGGTGGGAGAGTCCACAGTCCCACCATAGTCCCAGGGAGTGGCTCTGGCTCAGACCCAGTGTGGAGGCCCCACCTACCAAGCACAATGGCTGATGCAACCTAGGAGAAGACAGTGGCAGAGCTGTGAGTCTGGGCAAATGAGCTCCTGGCTGCCACAAACGCTCTTGGTACTGCTGTGGCCCTGAATGGGAAAGCACCTCTCAGCAGGACTGTGGGAGCAGGCAGCAGCAGCCCTGAGCCCCAGTGCAATTGCTTTCCCATTTGGTGGGAGAACCCACAGGGCTGCTGCTATCCCAAGGAGTGGTCCAGGCTTGGACAGGCACAGCTGACAGGGACCACAGCGGGCTTAGATCACAGAGCTCCTGCCCCCCCCACCTGCAACCAAATAATATCACTACACAACAGCACAAATCCACTCCATCAAGTGGTATGAAGAAATATATTAATACTCCAGACTAGAAGGAAAAAGACAAACACCCAGAAATCAATCCTGAATGCACAGAAATCTACAATCTACATGACAGAGAATTCAAAACAGCTATGATAAAAAAAAAAACTCAATGAGTTACAAGAGAATTCAGAAAGACAGTTCAATGAAATCAGGAACAAAATTAATGACTAGAGGGAATTCTACACAAAAGAGATTGAAACTATAAAGAAAAACCAATCAGAAATGTTGAGATGAAAAACACAATGAATGAGATAAAGAAAAATCTGAAGTCCTTAATAACAGAGCTGATATTATGGAGGATAGAATTAGAAATCTAGAGGGGGCCGGCCCGGTGGCGCAAGCGGTTAAGTGCGCGCGCTCCGCTGCGGCGGCCCGGGGTTCGCTGGTTCGGATCCTGGGCGCGCACCGATGCACTGCTTGGTAAGCCATGCTGTGGCGGCGTCCCATATAAAGTGGAGGAAGATGGGCACTGATGTTAGCCCAGGGCCGTCTTCCTCAGCAAAAAAAAAAAGAGGAGGATTGGCGGATGTTAGCTCAGGGCTGATCTCCTCACAAAAAAAAAAAAAAAAAAAAAAAAAGAATTAGAAATCTAGAGGACAGGAATGCAGAAATGCTCCAGATGGAGGAGGAGAGAAGAGAACTAAGACTAAAAAGAAATGAAGAAATTCTCCAAGAAATATCTGACTCAATTAGGAAATGCAACATAAGGATTATAGGTATTCCAGAGGGAGAAGAGAGGGACAAAGGAGCAGAGAGCTTGTTCAAAGAAATAATAGCTGAGAACTTCCCAAACCTGGAGAAGGAGCTGGAATTTCATGTAAATGAAGCCAAGAGAATGCCTAGTTACATCAATGTAAAAAGACCTTCTCCAAGGCATATAATAGTAAAACTGCAAAAGTCAATGACAAAGAAAAAATATTAAGGGCAGCAAGGCAGATGAAAATAATCTACAAAGGAGCCCCTATCAGGCTTTCAGTGTATTTCTCAGCAGAAACTTTACATGCTAGGAGAGAGTGGAATGATATAATCAAAATTCTGAAAGACACAAACTTTCAGCCAAGAATACTATATCCAGTGAAAATATCCTTCAGATATGATAGAGAAATAAAAACCTTCCCACATAAACAAAAGCTGAGGGAGTTCATCGCCACAAGACACTCCCCACAAGATTTGATCAAGAAAGCCCTCATACCTGAAAAAAAAAGAAGAAAGAGTTTACAAAACCTTGAGCAATGAGATAAATAGGCAGACAAAATCAGAAATACAGAACAAGTGGAAAACAATCGATAAAATGGCAGCATTAAACCCTCATATATCAATAATCACTCTAAATGTAAATGGATTGAATGCCCCAATCAAAAGACACAGAGTGGCAGGATGGATTAAAATGCAAGACCCAACAATATGCTGCATCCAGGAAACACATCTCAGCTCTAAAGACAAACACAGGCTTAGAGTGAAGGGATGGAAGATGGAACTCCAAGCTAATGGCAAACCAAAGAAAGCAGGTGTTGCCATACTTATATCAGACAAAGTAGACTTCAAGATAAAACAGGTAATGAGAGACAAAGAGGGGTAGTATATAATGATAAAAGAGACACGTCACCAAGAGGACATAACACTTATAAATACATATGCACCTAACATGGGAGCACCAAAGTACATAAACCAACTATTAATTGACCTAAAAGGAGACACTAACAGCAACACAATAATAGTAGGGGACCTTAACACCCCGCTTTCATTAATGGATAGATCAACCAGACAGAAAGTCAACAATGAAATAGTGGAATTAAATGAAAAAGTAGACCTGATGGACTTACTTAATAGATATATATAGAACACTCCATCCAAAAACAGCAGAATACACATTCTTCTCAAGTGCACATGGAACATTCTCAAAGATAGACCATATGTTGGGAAACAAGGCAAGCCTCTACAAACTTAGGAAGATTAAAATCATATCAAGCATCTTTTCTGACCATAATGCTATGAAACTAGAAATCAACTACAAGAAAAAAAGCTGGAGAGTGACAAACACATGGAGACTAAACAACATGCTACTGAACAACCAATAGATCATTGATGAAATTAAAGGAGAAATCAAAGAATATCTGAAGACAAATTAAAATGAAAATACACCATACCAACTCATACGGGATGCAGCGAAAGCAATCCTAAAAGGGAAATTCATAACAATACAGACCCACCTTAACAAACAAGAAAAATCTCAAATAAGCAATCTTAAACTACACCTAATAGAACTAGAAAAAGAAGAACAAACAAAGCCTAGAGTCAGCAAAAGGAGGGAAATAATAAAAATTACAGTAGAAATAAATGAAATTGAAACAAAAAAACAGTAGAAAGGATCAATGAAACTAAGAACTGGTTCCTTGAGAAGATAAACAAAATTGACAAACTCATAGCCAAACTCACTAAGAAAAAAAGAAAGAAGGCTCAAATAAATAAAATTAGAAATGAAAGAGGAGAAATTACAACAGATACCACAGAAATACAAAGGATTATAAGAGAATACTATGAAAAACTATATGCCAACAAATTTGAAAATCTAGAAGAAATGGATAAATTCTTAGACTCATACAACCTCCCAAAACTGAACCAAGAAGAAATAGAGAATCTGAATAGACCAATCACAAGTAAAGAGATTGAAACGGTAATCAAAAACCTCCCAAAAAATAAAAGTCCAGGACCAGATGGCTTCTCCAGAGAATTCTACCAAACATTCAAAGAAGATTTAGTACCTGTCCTCCTCAAACTATTCCAAAAAATTGAAGAAGACAGAACACTTCCTAACACGTTTTATGAGGCCAACATCACCCTGATCCCAAAGTCAGACAAGGACAACACAGAGAAGGAAAACTACAGGCCAATATCGCTGATGAACATAGATGCAAAAATACTCAACAAAATATTGGCAAACCGAATACAGCAATACATCAAAAGGATCATACACCATGATCAAGTGAGAATTATACCAGAAACACAGGGATGGTTCAACATCAACAAATCAATCAATGTGATACACCACATTAACAAAATGAGGACTAAAACCCACATGATCATCTCAATACATGCTGAGAAAGCATTTGACAAGATACAACATCCGTTTATGATAAAAACTCTCAATAAAATGGGTACAGAAGGAAAGTACCTCAACGTAATAAAGGCCATATAAGACAAACCCACCGCCAACATCATACTCAATGGGGAAAAACTGAAAGCCAACCCTCTGAGGACAGGAATAAGACAAGGGTGCCCACTCTCGCCACTTGTATTCAACATAGTACTGGAGGTTTTGGCCCAAGCAATTAGGCAAGAAAAAGAAATAAAAGGTATCGAAAACTAGCAAGGAAGAAGTAAAACTCTCGCTGTTTGCAAATAACATTATTCTCTACATAGAAAACCCTAAAGAATCCATTGGAAAACTGTTAGAAATAATCAACAACTACAGCAAAGTTGCAGGGTACAAAACCAACTTACAAAAATCAGTTGCGTTTCTATACTAGAGAGAGAACTCAAGAATACAATCCCATTTACAATCGCAACAAAAAGAATAAAATATCTAGGAATAAATTTAACCAAGGAAATAAAAGACCTACACAATGAAAACTATAAGACATTACTGAAAAAAATCGATGATGACATAAGGAAATGGGAAGATATTCATTCCATGCACATGGATTAGAAGAATAAACATAGTTAAAACGTCCGTACTACCTAAAATGATCTACAGATTCAATGCAATCCCAATCAGAATCCCAGTGACATTCTTCATGGAAATAGAACAAAGAATCCTAAAATTCACATGGGGCAACAAAAGACCCCAAATAGCTAAAGAAATCCTGAGAAAAAAGAACAAAGTTGGGGGCCGGCCCAGTGGCGCAAGTGGTTAAGTGTGCACACTCCGCTGCGGCGGCCTGGGGTTAGCCGGTTCAGATCCCGGGCATGCACCAACGCACTGCTTGGCAAGCCATGCTGTGGCGGCGTCCCATATAAAGTGGAGGAAGATGGGCACTGATGTTAGCCCAGGGCCAGTCTTCCTCAGCAAAAAAAGAGGAGGATTGGCAGATGTTAGCACAGGGCTGATCTCCTCACACACACACACACACAAAAAAAAGAACAAAGTTGGAGGCAACACAATCCCTGACTTCAAAACATACTACAAAGCAATAGTAATCAAAACAGCATGGTACTGGTACAAAAACAGACACACAGATAAATGGAACAGAATTGAAAGCCCAGAAATAAAATCATACACATACGGACAGCTAATCTTCGACAAAGGAGCTAAGAACATACAATGGAGAAAGGAAAGTCTCTTCAATAAATGGTGTTGGGAAAACAGGACAGCCACATGCAAAAGAATGAAGGTAGACCGTTATCTTTTGCCATACACAAAAATTAACTCAAAATGGATTAAAGACTTGAAGCTAAGATGTGAAGCCATAAAACGTCTAGAAGAAAATATAGTCAGTACAATCTTTGGCACTGGTCTTAGAAGGATCTTGTCAAATACCATATCTACTTGGGCAAGGGAAACAAAAGAAAAAATAAACAAATGGGACTTCATCAGACTAAAGAGCTTCTGCAAAGCAAAGGAAACCATGAACAAAATGAAAAGACAATCCACCAGCTGGGAGAAAATATTTGCAAATCATATATCCAACAAGGGGTTAATCTCCAAAATATATAAAGAACTCCTACAACTCAACAACAAAAAAACAAATGACCCAATCCAAAAATGGGCAGAGGATATGAACAGACAGTTTTCCAAAGAAGATATACAAATGGCTAACAGGCACATGAAAAGATGTTCAGCATCACTAATCATCAGGGAAATGCAAATCAAAATTACAATAAGATGTCACCTTACACCTGTTAGAATGGCTATAATTACCAAGACAAAAAACAAAAAATGTTGGAGAGGATGCGGAGAAAATGGAACTCTCATAGACTGTTGCGGGGAATGCAAACTGGTGCAGCCACTGTAGAAAACATCAGGGAGATTTCTGGAAAAATTAAAAGTCGAAATACCATACAACCCAGCTATTCCACTACTGGGTATTTATCCAAAGAACTTGAAATAAATAATTCCAAGAGTCTTATGCACCCCCATGTTCATTGCAGCATAGTTCACAACAGCCAAGATGTGGAAGCAAGCCAAGTGCCCATCAGCTGATAAGTGGATAAAGAATATGTAGTATACATATACAACGGAATACTACTCAGCCATAAAAAAAGACAAAATCGTCCCATTTGCAACAACATGGATGGAACTTGAGGGTATTAAGTGAGATAAGCCAGACAGAAAAAGACAAACACCATATGATTTCACTCATATGTGGAAAATAAACAAAAATATGGACAAAGAGAACAGATTAGTGGTTACCAGAGGGGAAGGGGGTTGGGGAGTGGGCATAAGGGGTTAAGGGGCACATATATATGGTGACTGACAAATAACAATGTACAACTGAAATTTCACAATGTTAGAAACTATTATGACATCAATTTAAAAAAAAAGAAGAAGAAGAAGAAGAGAAAGAGAGACCAGAGCTCTCTCTCCTGGCCATGTGAGCAGGCGGCCCTCTGCAAGCTAGGGTGCCAGTCCTCGCCAGGAACCAAATCTGCTGGCACCTTGGTCTTGGACTTCCAGTCTCCAGAAGTGTGGGAAATAAATGTCTGTTGTTTAAGCTCCTCCTAAGGTATTTTGTTATGGCAACCCAAGCCAAGATGGTTAATCATCTACTCATTCAACAAATATTTCCTGAGCTCCTGCTGAGCATCAGATGCTGTTCTAGTGCTCAGGAAACAGCAGTGAACAAAGCAGTCCCAGCCCCCTGGAGCTACCACACAGGGGGAAAGAGAAACAACAGACAGAGGTACACTGTCATATCCATTCCCGCTGTATGAGGACAAACGAAGCTGATGTGGGATTAAATAAACTCTGTATATATGTGAAGTGTTTGACACATAGCGAGCGCTCACTAAATGTTAGCTATTGTCTCATAATTCCCTCTTCTGACATCTCTGTTTTGACTCATGGCACCATTACTCTCCCACTGCACAAACTTGACACTTGGGGATTGTGGTAGGCAGGCTAATGGCCCCCCAAAGATGTCCATGTCCTAATCCCCAGAACTGGTGAATATGTTACCTTACATGGTAGAAAGGAATTAAGGTTGCAGATGGAATTAAGATTTCTCATCAGCAGACCTTGAGAAGGAGAGATTATCCTGGATTATCTGGGGGCGCCCAGTGTAATCATCGGGGTTCTCGTAAGTGGAAGAGGGAGGCACTACAGAACCAGAAAGATGGCAGCACGAGAAAGTCTTTAGCCCCACGTTGCTGGTGTTGAAGATGGAAGGGGGAGTCCATGAGACAAGGAATGCAGGCAGGCTCTAGAAGCTGAGAAAGGGAAGGAAACAAATTCTCCTCTAGAGCCTCCAGAATGAACGCAGCCCTGATAACACCTTGATTTCAGCCCAGTGAGCCCATTTTGGACTTCTGGCCTCCGGAACTGTAAAATAATAAATTTGTATTGTTTTAAGCCACTAAGTTTGTCGCAATTTGTTAGAGCAGCCATAGTACGGGGATCATTCTGGACTTCCTCTCTCTTGCCTCCATTTCTACTCTTTGGAAAGTTGTTGGTTCTACCTTCATAAGGTTTTCTGCATTCATGCCTCTCCAGTTACAACCATTACCCCACTTTAGACCCCACTTCCCTGAATTAAATTCCACAAGTTTTTACTTTGTGCCAGATTTTGAAGGAAATAGATATATTTTTAAAAACACAGCCCCTGCCCTAAGAAGCACCACAATCAAGGGCAGGGGAGGAGTTGAAGGAGGGAGGTAGTAGGGAAAGCTTCCCAAAAGGAAATGAAGTCTCAGGAGGTGAGGAGGGTGTAAGGTGGGCCATTCTAGGTGAAGAGAATAGTCTGTGCAAAGGTCCTGTGTTCAGCAGCCTCCAAGATGGCCCCCAATGATCCCTGACACACGCTGTTCACACCTTTGTGTAGTCCCTTCCCACACCGAAGAAGGCTGACTTACATAAAAAATACTATATTGTGGAAATGACCAAGTGTGACATCTGAGGCTAGGTCATAAAAGATATTGCATCTCTTGGATCACTCAATCTAGCAGAAGTCAGCTGCCCTATTGTGAGGAAACATAGGAGCCCTATGAAGCGGTTCGCACAGCATGGAGCTGAGGCCTCCAGCCAACAGCCCTGTGAGTGAGCCCCTGGGAGGTGAAGCCCCAGTCGAGCCTTCAGAAGACTACAGCCCCAGCTGATATCTTCACCATAACCTCATGAAGGACCCTGAGCCAGAACCACCCAGCTAAGCTGCTCGCAAATTTATGACCCACAGAATCTGTAAGATAATAAATCTTTGTTGTTTTAAGCCACTAAGTTTTGGGGTGATTTGTCACACAGCAGTGCATAACAGAGGCCCTAAGGCCGTGGGAAGGACCATGTAGAACTACACAAAGTTATGAAAGACTCAAGAGAAGGGTACAAGGCAAGGGAACCTCAAAACAAGCCTGGCAAAGAAGGCAAAGACCAGACTGTGAGGGAGACTCTAACTCACATTAAGGCTCTCAGATAAGGTGTGCTTTGTTCTAAGAGCAACGGGGAAGAAGGTGAGCTTCAAGCAGGGAAGTGACCTAGACAGGTTCCACTTTAGAAAGATGGCTCCAGTATGGAGGATGGATTGGCAAGAGATGGTGGCGCCCTCACTAGGATGGAGAGAAATGGACGGATTTGAGACATTGGGGAAGTGGAATTAAGAGGACTGACTTACTCTTAGATTAGATATGGACAATGGAGGGAAGTGGGACATTTTCTGGCAACTGAATGCAAGGTGGCATGATTTCCTGAGAAGGGGCACAAGGTGTAAGTTTAAGAGAGGTGTGAGTTAAGGCAAATGTGGTGTCTATTATATGTCCAAATAGAAATGGCTAGGAAGGAATTGAATTTGCAGATCTGTCACTGAAAAGAGAGGGAGTGCTTGGACTATGGAGCCAAAAGAGAGAGGAGTCCCCTGTGCGGATACACTGTGCCCCCTGGGAAGGTGTGGGGATGGGCTGTAGTGCCTCACTGTGGCCACAAGACAACGCTGTCATCCAGGACTGTTGGATGCTAAGTTATCTTGATTATTAGCTGTCATTTGTTGAGTACCTACTGTATATCTAATCATTTGCATTAATAGGACAGTTTTGAATCTGATAACCCTAACTTGGTGCCCACCTATACAAAAACTTTTACTGCCTTTGCCATTTAGAAAATAAGATTAAATCCTTTGTGGAAAGAGAACAAACTTAAGGTCAAAAGTCTTGGGTTCATATCCTGACTGTGCCATTTAATAGCTGAGGTCAAAATACATTTCTGAGCCTCAGTTTTATCACAAAGCTGAAATAATAATAATACTGGCCTCACAAAATAGTCATGAGGAATAAATAAGACAATAGAATTTGTGTGACAAGATTTGCTTTAAGAAAATAATAATACTCCTTGGGGGTATACCAATTCTTTCATTGGGCTGAGATTATATGTTATTAAACGTGGCTCATGGGCCATCAGTTAAAGCTTAGAATTCTCAAACTCCAACTCCTCCTTGGTCAAGCCTCACGCTCTCTCCTGCCCGCCTCCCCAGCACTTGGCATCCTCTCTTAGGCCAAGATTTCAGCAGAGTTGGCATCCTCCTTCTCCCCCTCCACACAGCTTGCTGCCAGTACATCACAGAGCCCTCCGCAGCTAGCCCAGCACACGATACAAAGCAGGCATTTGCTAAGTGTTGGTTCAAACTGGATTCAGTCTTCAAGATTTTAGGGTTGTACAGACATTTGACTTATGTAAATGAAGCTATTAATCCCAAAGGTTAAATTTAACCCCAGTAGATTAGAAAAATCCCCCTAGATCACATCTACATTAAGTTGGTTTTACATGCAGGAAAGGATTTTATTTGCCTTATGGTATTTGGTAGATTTTTAAAATTTTAATAAGATCAAACACCTACGGGGTGAAGAATGAGTTGCTGGGCGGAGAGGAGAGGAAAAGAAAGGTAGAGAGATGCTTGAAAAAAAAATCCATGGAAACATATATGGGCCCAGAAAGAGGTTGCATAACTTGGATAAGTTTTGAGACAATTATAGTGAGTTCTGGGATGAATAGCAATTGGGAAGGGCTTCGTATGTGCCGCTGATAGCAATACCGGAAAATACCACAAGATGGCGATGTTACCCCAGGAGTCTCTCTCGGCCCTCCCACCCGGTGGCTGTGGTTTTCTTTGTTCACTGGCATCCCTCCCTAGCGAATGTCATCACCACCATCCTGCATTTTCTGTCGATTCATGCTCTTGGCCTTACCTTCAACCACTTTCCCACCACCAGCCCTAATACAAAAGGAAACTCTACTGATTTTATTGCTATTGGTTACATTTTAAAAATAGTGTTGTCTCTGCTCTTAATTATAAAAAAGCAGCTGAAATCAAATGTTTTGTTTTAATGAGAAATAGAAAATAAGTCAACAAAAACCCATGTGAGGTTGATCTTTCCCTTTTTGTAAGTTAATACCCAGAGAGAGTTCCCTGGTAAGCCGAGTGTCGCCAGGCCTGGAGGTGGTCAGAGACAGAAGTGCCCACCTGGGGTGAAGATAACTCCTGAAGCTGGGAGAGGGGCTGCCAGCTCCCCGAGACAAGGTGAGAAGGAGGCTGAGCCCCGCCCCAGAGAGAGCGGAGGACGAAACCCCAAATACCACGTTGTAAATTCTTTTTGTCATGGAAAAATTCAACAATGCAAAGTAGAATAGGATGACAGGTGCAGATCCCATCTTAAGGAGTGTCTGAAGCTATAAACCAGGAAAGAGACCATGAGGAAAACTAAGCTCTCAGGTTGTTGGGGATTCCTAGGATGTAAGTTCCCAGCACCTGGGTCTGCCCCCTTCCGCCCCTCATAACATAAAGTCCTTACAAGAGGAAGGGGTTGGGGGGTGGCCCCACTGGTCTCGGAGGGCAGACTTTCGGAAAGCAGAGCTGTGGAGAGACCAATTTCAGCACCAGAAAGGATTGGAATCCTGCCTTAGTGTCCTGTCAGGCAGTTCTTACCTGGCTTCTAGGGACATCTGAATGCTCAGAAAATTCTATGTATGGGCATTTTCCTAGGGAGGAGACCCACTGCTGTCATCAGATTGTCAAAAGGCTCTGTGGCTGCTCCTCGTCCCCTCCACCCCGGCCAGAGAAAAAGTCTTAAAAACCACTGTCAAGATATTGATAATGCTGATCCAGTCTTTCTTCTCTGATGGTCATGTTATTCTTTTAAATATGATGGCCTATGAATCCTTTAATTAAAAAAAATGTCATGGGAACTTAAGAAAAATAGGTAGATACAGAATTTTCCTGCTAAAGTTATTTACTATTTTGAAATGTCATATGATCTTCCTTCCAGTGATTGGATGAAATCCAGCAGAGATGAATTATTTTCTATATTTGAGATTTTATATTCATATATCATTATAGAACTTTTAACAGAAATAATCTGCTTTTAGGTACTTTATACTGGAAATATTTAGGTGTATTGATTTCACAGCTCTGAGAAGAAACCAACAATTAACTACACTAATTTTAAGTATGTTTAATAACAGTGATACTCAAATTCATTAACAAATGAATTTGGGCAAATATGCTTTGCTCTACAGTCCATTCAATGCATTTTTCACTGCAGATATTTCAGAAATCATTTTGGAAATAAACACAAACTCATACAGATTCACTCACAGAAATTGCCACCGATGGCTTTAATATCAAACATAGCTTTCATAGTCAGTTCACAGAAAGAGCATAAAGTGCAAAAAGCTCCACTTCAAAGGCCTTAAATCACCCCCAAAGCAATGGAGATTCAATGCTACCACAGCCATGGGCACACCACCCTTATATGGCTCACCCTATATAAAATACAAAACAAGGTATATATCCGAAAATACTATATTCACTCTGATTACACACTGTGGTTACAAAATAGTCTTAAATTTGGTTTAACGTATAGGGAAAGATACAGGTCAAACAATTAGTCCCTCAGAGTAGGTGCCATGTAGGAAAAAAAAATCTGTAGGAGAGTGATGTCTGTAAAACCCATTGAGAATCCTGATCTGGCCAGAGACTTCTCTGACCAGCTAGAATGGCAGCACCCATGCCAAGAGCTGGCTATGGAAGGTTCCAAGTTCATTTGGGGAAAAGGACTATGAGAGGGGCTCTGACCAGGCCAGCTTCAGCCCTCATCTGTCCCCCAGAGATGGTTCCATGTCAGCCCCGAGGGATAAAGAGTGAGGAACAGTCAAATTCCAGTCCGGGGGCCTCCAACACAGCACTGGCTCCTGAAGCATGACGAACTGGGGAGAAGTTCACACCCTGAGAAATCCAATAATCTGAATAGGTGACAGGAGTTTTACAAAGCCTGTGCTTGATGACCATCAAGCTTAGTCCCCCAACAGAACATCTTTGATCCATAATTAATGTTTTAGGCACTCTTCAGAGGGACAGGCACAGAGTTCCCCCAAAATGTAGCCTCTTACCAAATAGATTCAGATTTCTCATCCCCGCACACCTTAAATATATTACTGAAGTGCTGGTTTTATAACAACATAATCATAAAAGGGAGAAAAGATTTCTTTTTCTAAAATCAACAAACACTATAAAACAAGAATCATTGACTTAAATGATCACTTGGTAACATTCGTGTTTTTTGATATTTTAAATCCAGCTCCTGCTGGGTATCGATCTTGGGCAAATTCTAACTAGCACAAAAATCTGATAGCCATGCTGAGTAACCGCCATGACCTAACCCCTCAATGTCGAATCTCCAGTGCCCTGTATTATCAGGGAAAAAACAAGATTCTTGATTGCACATCAATGAATGAAATAAGCTATTCACTATTTTAAAATCTGAAAACACCCAAACCTGTAGAGCCATATATTGAACAGCTCTTTCCTGTGACTTGTCAGTCCAAGGGCAGAAGCACATCAAAAAGTAGATTCAGTTCGTTATTTCATAGGGCTCATTCAGGTCGGGGAAGACTCAATAGTAAGTCTCAGAATCCAGGGATGAGCACTCAAGTGTAAGCTCATTTCAGTGTATTCCAACACCGGCTCGCCATGAAAAATACCCAGCTGGCACTTATATTCCATTCAAGCTACAGGGTAAACTGTCAACTCTAAAAGACTTTTATTCACAACTGTATTAGGGGGAAAAAAAAGATGAGAAGGAAATATACCAAAATATTAACAATGGTTGTCCTTGAGCAACAGAAAGAAATACAGATTACTTGTTTCTTCTTCTTCGACTTTTCTGTAGTTTCCCGATTTTCTTTAAAGAGTGATGTAGTGCTATAGAAGCATTATAAATATAAACAATATGAATGATGCCACAAACCTAACTTAAAACAAGACTGGTGTATTCCCACCCTTTTGACTCACGACCCCACAAGGCAAGCTATAGTGATTTCTGTTCAAAAGTAAGAGTTATGTTTTGTCCTCCTCAAATATAGCCCATTCCACACTTCTTTGTCAGCCCTCAGCTCATTAGAACCGTTCTCTAGAAGAGCACTCTGTGTTTCATATCAAAAGCATTCCTCTGACATCTTAACTGAGTCATCTGTCTTGTAGAAGAGGGATGGAAATAGCCCTTCCAGCAGAGTCATATTTTATTCCTATTTCCCAAGGACACTCAGAAACTTCCAGAAGAACAGGGTCAAAGCCTTGGGGGCTGGAGGTGGTGTTCCCCAGGGAACAAGCCCTTCACCTGACAGGGAGAAACAGTCCCTTCTTGACTGTTGGGACAATGCTCCCCTCACTGAGGAACCCTCAAGACAGAAATTAAACCTCGCACACACATAAAACATTTCCTTCACTCTCTATTTCTCCTTCTACGCTTCCACGCTAAGACAGCTGGGCTTAAAACACATCAAACCCTCTACTTTGGAACATTTTTGTACTGCAGGGTGGATGAGGCCAGAATCCATGCCTGGTGAGTCAACCCGAGTGAAGACAGTGATATTTCTCTATAAAAAATTCCAGACTTAAAACCCAAAGGACTTAACAGCAGTTTTCAAATTCTGTTCCATGAGCCACTCAGGTCTCATAGAGGTTCCACAAATATTCAATTAAAATATCATCTTTTAAATTTATTTTTAAACTATAAAAAGCAACGTGTACACTCATTCCATACCAAACTCTTCTATTTTGGAAACCACCAAATTGTTAATTTGCATTTTCACTGCCTGATATATTATTAGGGAAATGCTATATAAGTTTAACCTTAAAATAAATTTAAGCTAATAAAATACAACCTATTTCACACATGAGGGTTCCATAAAGACTTCTGACTGCAAACAGGGGTCCGCTGCTAAAATAATTTGAAAACCACAGAAGTAGGATAAAGTCATTCATCTTTAAACTCTAAATTCAGTTGCTTATGGGACTTTTCACCTTAGAACCTGTGCAAATTCTAACCAGAGTAAGAGTTCCTGGACACACCAAAAACTACTACTGCCCTGTTCTTGGACACTTAGGAGAGTGACACGATTCCTGTCCGCACAAGGACACATCCGTCCTGCCCTCTCTCACAATGGAACGTTGCAAAGCAGGAGACGCCTGAGTTAAAATGAGTATCCCTGAGTTCATTAGTTCCCACTTCACCTTCCAGACAGCTCTCCATTCAGCGCAACGAAAAGAAGATTAGTCGTGGCCAATATCACTTGAGGTGAGAAAAACTCAGAAGGCAACAGATTTGCCTGTAGCACCAACGACCCAAAGAGGCCAGTGTGAGGTGACTTCCAGGATGTGAGAACAGCGAGCAGTTAGATGCTCAGAGAAACCACAGGAAGCACCTCGCACTGTGACAGTATGGAGTGAGTTCCCATAGTAAATATTAGAGAAAGAAGAGGGGGGATTCTCAAGGATAATTCCAGAATAGGATAGCACACAGGAGGCTTCCAATGACGACAGGTTTCCAAAACTTCACGTGTGCTCCAAATTTTGCACCAGGACCCCCACCACGATTGTCACAAGCCCTTTGGCAATCTTGCAGAGGGCAAGCAGTAAGGAGCGGGGGTCTGCGTTTGGACCTCACATTGAAGCTATACAGACAAGAATACAGGCTACTGGGCTGGGGTGGGGGGCAAACAACATCCACATTTAAAAACTGTGCTCATCTTCAAGAGTGGCTTAAAGTGGAGTGTAGTTTTTGGCAGAGAAGGTTTTTCTCGTTAGCTTCACCCTCATCTGAAGTCAAGTCTCCATCTCTCAGCAGAGGTAGTAGTAAAAGGATTCACAAATGCACGTAAAACCTGGGTTATTGAGAACTGTGAGTGGAAAACTAGCTTCCTTAGCCACAAGCCCTGTGTGTGCTTCCATTGTTTGGTTTTGTTTTAGGATGATGGTATCCCCAAATGAAGATCTCTGGCATCTTCCACCAGACAGTCAGAGGGTCTTGTCTGTCGCAGGGTCTGTCTGTCAGCAGGAGAGTCCACACCGAGAGCGCGTGGGAATGGTGGGGTCTGGAGCAGGCAAACTCTCTCCAGGAAGCGAGGCACTGTGAGCACTGGGTCCCCCGAGGGACTGCTCTGCCATCGCCACAAGGACACAGCCCAACAAGTCACTGCATCTGCAAGGGATGCTGAGAAGGTACACCCAGTGCCTCTCAGCCCTCGATTCTCCATCTTTGGAAAAGGGGAAGACACTGGCTTCTCCCCACGCACAGTGGAGTCCTAACGGTCCACAGACACACTAGCTAGAGCCCAAGGAAACAGAATTTTAAAAAGACAGACCCCACCCTGAGTCTGCGAACCCCCTGGCTGTCTGCTGGTGAAGGAAGCCTGGTGCAGGAGGGAAAAGAAGCAGAGAAGCCGGCCCCCGCCTTGCCATCACGTGATCTTGATCGGTGATTTCTTGGCACACAGGAGGGACACGTAGGGGACGCCAATGAAGGCCCATTTCTCACTGGGCCAGAACTTGATGACGGGGCCTTGCTCAGGGATCTCAGATGCAGCATCAAAGTAGGCAAAGCACACGCATCCCAGGTAGGCGGCCAGGCAGATGAGGATGTGCCTGCAAGCGAGACAGAGGTGAGAACTTGGCCCCGGGCCCAGACGCACTACCTCGGCTCAGCCTGCTCCTCCCCTGGGCTAGCCCACCTTTCCCGGCTGTAAAGACAGTCCAGGGCCTCTTCTAATCACAAAGGGGCAAAGGCGACCAATAGTCCCTGAACAGCGGGAGAAAGACAAACCCTGAGTAAACTAAGCCTCGTGGAGAATGTTCTAAAATATTCCAGCTTGATAACAAGAACAAACTCGAAAATGCCTTTGGGGCTCGACCAAGAAGATTAATAAGGCCCAGGAACTTAAAACAGAGGTGCCAAGATAATGGAAATAATTGAGCACATCTGATTAGATCCCACCTTCTCACTTGAGTAATTGGCTGTAGATATTTGATGCCCTGCATTAGGAATCATTTTATACGGATTAAACTGCTTTTCAGTTTAGTAGGGGAACCCTTTTTTTTTAATTTATCTTTACTGTGCCTGTAAAAGGTTTTAAAATTAACCTTTATCAAGCAAGGGACCAATTAAAGGCACGTAATCTTGCTTCATACCTTATACTGAAACTTAATTCCAGACGAATTAAAGATTTAAAATACATTTTTAAAATACATTCAAAGAAAATATTTTTATAAACTTTGGTGGGAGAGGCCTTTCTTACAATGACACAAAGCTCAGAAACCCTAAAGGGAATAGCTGTGACAGCCGTTCTGTAATGCATGTAGAGAAAAAAACCCAAAACTCAAAAGGAAAAGACTGCCAGATGTGAGAACATGAAAGTTTAAAACTGGTGTGGCACAAAAATATCATTAACAAACTGAAGCCCAAATGGGAACTGGGGGTAATATTTGCACCATATGACAAAGAGTTAAAATGTCTATAGTACAAAGAAACCTAAAAAACTAATCATTGCATAGGATGTGGGGGATTTGCTGTAAAATAATCAGGGCGAGCATGGGTAGTGGGTGAGGTGGCATGAATGAGACTGGCCACATGTAGATAATCCTGCAGCTGGGTATTGCCTACCTGGGGGCTCGATGTATTATTCTCTGTACTTTTGAAAATGTTGCAAATTTGCACGATAAATGGCACGTAGTTATTCAACAGGAATGACTGTCTGCTATGCCAGGCACTAGGTGCTGGATATAAATTTTTAAAAATAGAAATACTCCACAGGGAAAACAGAAACGTAAAAGGCACATTTCAAAAGAGAAAATATATACAGCACATTTACATTTGAAAAAATGCCCAACCATACTAATTTTTTAAAAAGACGAGAAAATAACAAAATACAATTTTTTTCAATCAGGTTAACAAAGATTTAAAAGATTTCAATCCAGGTAATAATGTCTAGTATAGGTCAAAGTGTGGGTAAAAGGCCCTATCTTCTAGACTTTACTAAAAAGTATTAATTGATACAATCTCTCTGGATTTGGCCATATATATTACAATTTAACCTAAAGAAATATTCAGGCATGTGACAAATATAGCTGTTCATTACCAATTGTTTGCAAAAGTGAAAAATTAGAAATAACCTAAATATCTATTAACAGAGAGATTGGTAAATAAATTATAAAGCATTCATATTGTGAAGTATTAATTGGATACCAAAAAAATCACAAAAATAATATATATGCACTGGTAAGCAAAGCTGTCCAGGATCTAGCATTTGGTTTAAACAACAAAAAAAAGGACCAGTTGGCATCATGTATAGAATGGTGCTATTTTTGTTTTTAAAAAGTAGAATTAGAGAAATATATATATATATAAAATCTGGAAGGATATATGTTAGGCTGTTAACAATTGTTACCTATCTCTCTTTGGTGGATGGAATTATGAGAGCCTCCCTCTTTCTATATTTCTCTGTTGTTTAAATTTGCCATAAAAAATAAATATGTCATTTTATAACTGGGAGAAAAAGATGGTTCAACTTTGAAAAACAAAACAGAGTACACCAAATTGAAAAACAAATTAAGTTTGAGGCAAAATTATTACAGTCTAAGTTTTGAATTTTACTTAAATCACTAGTGTGACCAGGGACCTTGGATTGATAAAAATGTACTAAAGTATCTTGAAGGAGGTCATATTTATACAGGTGCATACATGCATCAAAACTTATCAGAGGATACACTTAAAATGTGTGCATTTTATTATCTGTAATTTATAACTCAGCAAATATAAAAGTGTGTCTAAATTCACCAGTGTGAGTCAAGGCTGACCCTAAGAAATTTCAGACAATGGATCCTGAGACTGGAATCCCCAATTTGTACTGTTTTACTTTGTTTTGTCTTTTGCAGACAGTTCTGGAAGTCCCCAGGCCTCAAACTGAGAGCAGACCGGGTCTCATGGTAGGTACATACAAGTTCATATGTTCAAGGGAATTCAGGCGAATTCCTTCAAACCGGAGAGTCTTAGCCATCTCCTGAGAGAAGCCCAGCTTCTCCTGAACCTGGATCTGACAAAGTTTCTCCCACTCTTTACCACGAGAACTCCTCCCTGGATGCTCTCAATTTACAAGGGACAGTCTAAAGCAGATTCTCTTGGCCCTTGTTATTGTTCACAACCAGGAGGCCTGGAGGACAGAGAGGGAAAGACGGCTCTGGTTTGGAGTGAAGCGGTTCCTAGGAGGAAAGCCGCTCGATTTCCTCCTCAGCTTTCCGAGTATAGGATTCTGCATGCTGTTTTGTAACCTGCTTTTTCTTTTCTTTTCTTTTTTAACCCTAATAGTGTATCCTGAGCATTCCAAAGTAGAGATGATCCAATTCCCTATTATCAGACTCCTGGGCTGGTTTTACATAACCAGATGGTGATCCTGAACCATTCACTTCACTTCTCTGGGCCTCTGTCTCCACCTGTCAAGTGAATGGGTGAGACTGTCCCTAGACGACCTGGGAGGCCCATGCCTTCACCTGGTCACTCAGACCCAAAAGCTGTGGCTCCTACTTGGGACTGTCCCTGATCCCAAATCCCATCTGTCCCAAGCCTCCCCGCCTCCCAGCACCCCAGAGATCCAGCTAGAACTCAGGTTACAGATTGAGTTTTCAAGCTCCTTTATGCTTTAATAATGGAGGTGGGGTAAGAGACCGCAGACTTGAAGCATAAACAATTAGGTCTTTTTGTTCTGGCTAAGCCTGCTCCCCGGGGCCAATTCTGCTTCTGACAATACTTTCAGTTGCTTCTGAAACGCCTGACAGTCTACGTGAGGAGGGAGGGGCCCTCAGGCTCTGCTGTCCCCTGTGCACCCTGCACAATGCAGACACCTGCCTCGAAGCCAACTCCCCATCAGCCGGGCTTACCACACGCAGTGCAGGTAGGGAAAGTGGAAGGACGACAACAGCTCACAGAAGGCTCGGTCGCTGATCCAGCAGAAGAGGGCGAGGGTCCACCAGAGGCCCGAGAAGAGGCCCAGCTTAAATACACGCACGTTGTCACACCTGCATGGGGATCCAGAGAGCAAGTGGCCGTCAGTCCTGGTTTCCGCCCACCTCACTGGTCACTTCTCTGGGTCCTCACATCCCCCAACCCCTTGGCGCTGGACTTCCTACCCAACATTCCGTCACTCCACACGCTCGTGGACGTAAATACCACATGTACACACATGACTCATGGAGCCACACTTCCCACCCGGGCCTCTCCCCTAACTGCAGACTCACACACCCAACTACATTCCCGACATGTCCCCCCGAGATCTAATATGGATCTCAGTGTAACAAGGCCATGATGAACTCCTAATCTTTCCCCCTGCCCAACATTTGTTGTTATCCCAGCCGTCTCAAGAAAAGGTCATTCCATGCGTTCAGAAGCTCAGGCCAAGAATCTTGGAGCCATTGTTCTCTTCTCACACACCCTACACCCAATCCAGCAGCTCTACCTTCAGAACATAACACAAATCTGACCTCTTCCCACCACCTCCTCCCAGGTCCAAGCCACTATCACGTCTTGCCTAATTACAGCATCACCTCCATCTACCCTTGCTCTCACAGTCAACTCTCAACAGTCTGCTCAAAAGCTTCCCACGACTTCCCCTTTTCCCAGAAGCCACAGTGCCCACAGTGGCCACAGGGCCCCTCATGTGCTGGCTTCTCCTATGTACTCTGCCCTTCGCTGCTTCTGTTCATCAAAGCCCCAGGGGATCCTTGCCATTCCTCAAATATCCCAGGCGTGGTCCTCCATGCCTTGGCATTTGCTTTTCCCGCTGCCTGGAATGCTGTTCCACATGGCTCACCATCTTCAATCTTTGCTCAAATGTCACTCAGTAAGCCCTTGACTGACCACTGTTTTTAACAATCACCAGTCTCCACCCCCTAAACAACCCTCCCTATCACCTTCTCCACTCCTCTAATTTTCTCTGTATCGATTATAACCCCTGCGACATCCTCTGCTTTACTTATATATTTGTGTACAGTCTGTCTCCCCATTGACATGGAAGCCGTTCGCTGCTGCATCTCCAGCCCCTGGAACAGTGCCGGTCACATGGAAGGCTCCCGATATTCACCAAACGAAAGAATGAGCTCTTACACACACTGGGACGAAATGTTTTTCTGAAACAAATCCTAACAGCCCAAAGGAAATTTCAATTGCCGTTTATTTCCTTGTTACCGAACTGCTCATACAGTGAGTGACTTCTATTCCTGGGAGGAGTGCCCAGAGGCAGCTGGCGGCTGAGGGGCTTTCTCTTTTCATGTGTGTGTGTGAGGAAGATCAGCCCTGAGCTAACATCCATGCTAATCCTCCTCTTTTTGCTGAGGAAGAGCGGCTCTGAGCTAACATCTATTGTGAGGGGCCTTCTAAACCCTCCCCCTGGGTCTCTATCCCTCAGTGGACTGCTCCTCAGTCAGTCAAGCTCTCTCTCAGGCCCCAGAGTCCAACATGACATCAGCTCCAGAGAAGGGGCCATCTTTACTTGTGTGTATTTGTGCGAACATATAAATGGGGTCCCAAGCCTGACTTGCTGGTACCTTTCCCAGCTGCTGGACAGAAACATCAGCAAAAGCATCAGTAAAAACAGGACGGGCAGCAGGTTCAGAAAGATCTGCTCAAAAAGCAACCCGAAACCCTCTTTTGTAGGAGGGCTACACATATCCCTTGAAAATTTTTTTGAAAGAATTAATAAAGGCCCATGACATACTTAGTGACTAGATTCCTACTTAGTGACTAGAACAAAGAGATTAACCATTTCCATTTTCCCCTGTCTCTTCAGCACACTCTCCTCTGAACAGCTGCCCCTCAGACCTGCTGTTCCCTCTCCCAGGCTGTGCCTCACTCTGGGCCCAGCCTGAGTGAGGCTCCACCTCTTCAGGTCTCAGCTTTAAGGGCACTTTCTCAAATAGACTTTCTCTGACAGCCCCCACCACCATCCAACGTAGTTTCCCCCATTATAGTCTCTCATGGCACCCTGTCATATTCCTTCATGACACTTGTCACAAGCTGAAATTCTGTAGTCATTTGTGTATTTTTTTAATGTCTAGTATCCAACTAGATCGTAAGACCAATGACAGTAGGAACTACATCTATTTTATTCACCCGTGTACATCCAACGCCCAGAACAGGCATTAAATAAATGCTTGCTGAATGAATAGATAAATAGGAAGTAAAGGACAATTGTAATTTGATTCTAGTGACCTGGGCAGAACATTTTTTTTTTATATTAAAAAAACAAAAAACAGTAACCTTATTGATTGGGCACCAAATCCTCAGAATCCACGGTAGGCACTGTAAAGGGCAAAATAGAGGGTTCTTGCCTTGCTATTTTAAAAGACGAAATGAAAACTGACAAAAACAAATATCAACAAATATATAGACAATTAGGCTGGCACAAGAGGTTCTATGTACACTCAATTTTATTAAACCGAGAAAGTCTGGCTTAAGGAACACAGCAGCACAGGGAGCCGGAGACGCAGTCACGTGTCGCATGGCAAGAAAGAGGCGGAAGGTCAGGCGATTGGTCACATGAGGGGCAGGTCAGGGCTGGGCTGACCCCTATGAAGCAGGCAGGGAAAGCACTGCAGAGTCAGGGTCTCGGGGCTGCCTGGTACTGTCCCTTCCTGTTTCTAGAGGGACAGGTCCTGCTAGACGCCGCTGACCAGGCGTACTTGCGCCTGTGGCTTGTCCAAACCTGGGCTCCATTAGGTTTTATTCCCACTTTCCAGGGCTTATCTCAAAATGTCAGTGTGAGGTTAAGTGGAAAAGGCAGGACAAAAGTCATATACACAGCAAGACCCTATTTTAGGATAGAAAAACCTGAAGGATATCTACCGTTTCTTCTTTTCTTGACCCTTTGTCACATTCTCAAAGTTTTTCTTAACAATAAACTCACTCCTAGAATCAGAAAAACAGTCCATTTTAAAATAGTTTAGATGTAGCTGAGTCACTCGGGATTGTGACAACATGACAAATTTCAGTAAATGTCAGGTCATGACCCCAAATCATAATAAAATTTTGTTTCCTCATGTCCGAGAGAAAGTTGGGAAAGGACAATGAAAATCTGAACAGACTAGAAACAAGCTCTCAGAATGAGGCTAATGAGAAACAGAAAGCTAAAACCAGGCCCTCCCCTATTTCCTCCGAGCAGAGGGAGGTGCAATGAGAAACATTTAGCTGAGACATTACAGATCATGGCTGATGACAAGCAGGGAAGATCCTGGAAGGAAATGCAAAGAGCGACGAGGGCTTCCTCTCGTCTGGGAATTTTATCAAAGCAGGCCACCAGCTGTCTTCTCTTTCCTTGCTGGGACTCGGGTGGGAATGGGGACAGCAGTGAACACAGGGACCTCCTCCCTGCCCACGTGGAGTCTACGTCGAGCAGAGGAGACAGATGTTGAACAAAGCAACAGCACAAATACTTTTTTAATTACAACTGGGATGGATACCATAAAGGAGAAATTTGGGGTGCTATGAGAGCATATAAATAGTTGAACCAAAATCTGAAGGATGAGGAGAAGTGAGCCAAGCAAAAGGGTCAGAAAGAAGGGACAGCATGAATGTGAACCTAGGGCCGGAAGGAGCGAGGCCCCCTTGGGGACGTGGAAGGTCAGAATGGCTGGAGGACAGAGGGTAAGGGGGAGCTTCGTGTGGGAGAGATCAGCAGGCAGGGGCCATGTTGAGGATTTCGAACATTATCTTAATTGCAATGTCGCCTAATAGAAAAATGACTGTGATCAGATGCGGTGTTCAGGGAAGGAAGAGGAAGCCAGGCTTCTGGCTCAAGCAAATGGGTAAATAGTGCTCCCATTTACTGCAGCTGGAAATATTAAGAGGCCAGACTGGAAAAGGCAGATCAGGAATCTGGTTGAATTCGAGACGCCTGTGACACGTGGAGTTGGAGAGGTCAGGTAGGCAGCTAGATACATATGGTGGACGTAGAAGGGAGGACGGGGTTGGAGACATAAATGTGAGAGTCATTCGTGTCTGTACAGTAATTGAAGCCATGGGAGTAGACAAGACCTTTTAGGGGGAAGTATAAAGGGAGAAAAGCTGAGAGGTGAGACTACCTCTTAAGGGATCCCTACATGCAAAGGTGTGTAGAAAAGAAAGAGCTTACACGAGAGACTGGAAAGGAGCTGCCGCAGAGTTAGGAGAAACCCAGGAGGGCTTGGTGTCATAGGAGGCACAGGAAAGAACATTTCAAGGAGAGATGAATTGTGCAAACAGCTGAGAGAACAACGCATAAGACTCAGGAAGACTGAAAAATAATCATTGGATGTATAACCAAGAGGGTTTGGGTATCAAAGTGGGGGCAGAAGCCAGACTGGAGTGGGGTGAAGAGTAAATAAGAGGTGAGGGGTGGAGACAACTTTTAAAGAAGTTTGGCTGTGACGTACAAGAGAGAGAACGGGTGGTGACTGGAGACTGACATGGATTGAGTCCAGCTGGGTGTTAGAGAAGATGGAAGAGACTCAAACGTTTTTATAGGCTAATGGGAAGGATCCTTTGGAGAGAGAGGGATGACACTGTAGACAATTTACAGGAGTCAAGTAGGTATAGGAGAATGGAGGGAATCATCACTAGGTAGAAAGACTGGCCCTCGATGGAAGGAGGGATGCTTCCCATCATGCTGCAATTTGTTAATGTGATGATGAAGACCAATTAGCTGTAGTGATGGCTAGCTTTTCAGGGGCAAAGATTTTAAATATGGAACATAAACTATTTCCTTTGTAACTACTTACAAAGATTAAAGTATTACAGGAAAATATATTTCCCTGCTTAAAGATCACAATTGTGACACAGAATTTATTTAAACTATACAATAATCTGCCCTAACCACTTATCTTCCCTCATTTGCTCTTGTTCAGGTATTAGGGATTAAAAATCTTTTTCCTTTCCTTAAGCTATTTTTTAACAAAATTATAGGCCAAAACATATTATTAGACTCAAGAGGTAAAATGAAACTAGATTGAGTGAATTCTCAAGAAACATAGTGAAGTCCAGAACATTCTCCTCACTTCAGGCCTATTATAAGCCAGCATCACTAGACTGACTGTTACGAATCCATTTCAGATGTCTTCCTCAGCAATTTAATTGTGTTTTCCAAAGAGCTTCAAGATCCGTTAGTGTTCTGAGATGGGTCTCTTACTTCCCCAGTCCTTGAAGGCTACTCAGAGAAGCCAACAAGACAAGATCCAGGAGCGTCCTTCTGCTGCTAGCCAGCAAGTTTAAATACCTCTTCAACCATCTTTGACTCTGCCTCGCAGTAGTGACAATCAAAGCAACCCCCACAGGCAAAGCAATGGAAAGAAATGTGTACATATATATCCCATTTCAAAACAAAGACTGAGAGGAAGCTAACTTAACACATTGCACAGAGCAACTCTCACCAAGGGGGATAAACACAAGACTTCAGGGAAGACACTCCACGTCCATAACAGTGAGAGAGTCATGAATCAAAATGTACTTCTAAAAGTGGGAGCAAAGAAAAAGAAGCATTTTCAAAGGGTATTAAAATAAGGGCAGCGGTTAGATGTATTTTAATTGGGGCTAGAAGACAGTTTTGTTCCACAAGAGCTAAACGAAAATGTTTCTGGATATCAACCTGAACTCTGAGTATACAACTTCCCAGAGGAAAATGCTTCTGCAAACAGCAAAGGCTTTACAAACTGATACATTGTAAATAAGAAACTCAGCCTCAGAGCAAGCAACACAGTCAACAGTATTATACCTGACGTCAACGTGGTGTTGCATATAGAAATTCATTTACTTTCCTTCAGTGTGTAAATGCAATAGCCTCTTTAGGACTCTTCCTTTCTCCTTATTCTTGTCATATGAACAAATCTATTTTCCTTTCTACAGAGTTAAGTATAGGCAGCTTGGTCTAGGCACTCACCAGGTCCTTGAGATGTTCCTGCTAAACTAGCTTTAACCCTTGGGATGCAGTGCATCCATTAAACAGCTGCTCCCCTCTTTCTGAAAATGAGAAGATTCACATTTGAAACCAAACCATCAAACCTGTTTCCAACCCAACAGTCAGAAACTAACCCTTCATGAATAGTAAAACTCCTCTTCCACACCAGAGGGCAGTACAAGAACCAGGAGCTGGTGGGTCCCCATCACAGGGATAGCCTAAAGGGCAGGCAGGAAGAAAGGCACCCACCTCTTGAGCTCTGCGATGAGCAGCGCAGTGCAAGGAACTCCCAGGGTCATCAGAGAGATGTTGTTGATGGCGGGCTTGACAAACGCCAGGCATGTTGTAACGGCAGACAGGACGCAGACCACCGCCTTGAACCTGCCCCTGAATTGGTGAAAGCAAACCAAATCTATTAGCAAAGCAGGTCTTGTTTGTTTGTTGAAACAAGTGCAGGGTCCAGGCACTACTAGGGGGAATGCAATCTGAAAAGAAATTCTGCACCAAGTATTGGGAGTCCAAAGACCTTTCACACTCACTGGCTCAGTAATTCCACTTCTAGGAATTTATCCTTAGGAAATAATCAGAGATTTTTCAAAATAGTTATCCATGAGAATGGTAAAAGTAGAATCAACCAAAGTCCTTGAGGGTGAGATATGAATAACTGTTTTCTTAGTGTTACTTTTCTATATTTTTTCAGATGTTCTACAGCAGGGCTTGGCAAACTTTTCCTATAAAGAGTGAAATAGTCAATACTTTAGGTTTTGCAAGTCATAGGGTCTCTGCCACAGCTATTCAACTCTGTCATTGTAGATAAGTAAGCAAATGGGCATGGCTGCGTGCCAATAAAACTTGATTTGCAAAACTGGCAGTGAACCCGTTTGGCCCACAGAACATAGTTTGCGAACCTCTGTTCTACAAAGAAAACATAGATGACTTTTATAAGAAAAACAGAAACTATTTACAAACCATAAAGCTTCCTAGGGTAAAAAAAGAAAAATGCCCGATATGGCTAGCACACAAAACTAGAAGTCTTAAGAAAAACTTCTAGTAGTGTCTACATTTATTGAGAGCCCACAGCCCAGTAGGCATTGGAATTCTGTGCTGACAAATTTTCAACACGACAAATCTTAGAAAAATAATTGATACCATCCGCACACCCTTCAATGGAGATGCTTTCAGTAGACAGAACCAGAAGTGGCGACGTGATCCTAGACACGCTCCTTCTTCTCTCCCTGAGGCTCCACTTCCTTACCTATAAAACGAAAAGGCTGGACCAGATGATCTCCAAGGCCTCATCCATGACTGCAATTTAGGAACACATGATTTTCCTGAAGTTTCTGTTATTCCTCATTAGCACAATTTACTTTGGCTGAAAGCCCTGGAACAGGTCATGGTTAGGAAACTAATCTGAATGAAATTCCATTATAAAGAAATCAAAGTGCATTGAAACCTTCAAAATACAAATTTATCTTTTAAAGAGGAAAACCATTTATCATCAAGGCACAGGAAATCATTGATCAAGCTGCCAACTTTCTGACTGGAATGAATAGGAATTGTAGCCCTGAACTTCCACCAGAGAAAAAATATACATATGGGAAAGAATCCAGGCAGCAAATCCTCAGGAGAATCATGTTTTTCTCCTGGCCTTGGCAGGCATCCTTCAGCTACTGGATAAAAGGCTGCCTACTCCAGCCTGAGGACAACAGCACACACACAGCTCCCCCACCCCTGTCATGTGCATGGCCCTTGGGGACCCCCAATAACTCTTTCACTGGGTTTGAGGTTCTGTGACACATGCCAAGGCACTGTGGCCTTCTTAGAGCAGATAAACACAATCAAAAACTTCCAAATTGCATCACTTCCCTGTATCCAATGGTTTAGGATTCAGACACAGGTTAGAGAGATCAACAGTGATCAAAAGCACAGGTGTTTCAGGGAGACCCATGTGTGTTCACATTCTGCCTCCATCACTTAGTAGCTGTGGAATCTTTGGCAAGTCACTAAACTCTCCCAGCTTTAAGTTTCCCACATGGAAATTAAGACACTCTGCCTCATGGTGTTCTCGCAAGCATTAAAGCACGTGACACGGTGCCTGGTACATGGTGTGTGCTAATAAAATCCACTGTTACTGTTGTCACTACCATCATTTGAGAATAAATGCTATTTTAAATAATATGATTACTGTTAACAATATCACACTCTCAGGGAGAATCTGACTGAGCAGGTGTTGCAATCACCAAAGACTGTAGAGGGCTGCCAGGAGTTCAAAGTCAGCAAGCTTGACGAGACACGCTTTCTTTAAGGAGAACATGGGCAGACACCTCCCCACCTTGAGTCCAGAGGGTGTGGAGGAATGTGCTTCGGGAAGGCGGCTTCTGCAACCAGCAAGAGTCAACAGAGGTCACGTAGCCAGCCCAGCCGACCCGAGCACCAGAGGCCCTGGGTACAAGAGAACTAGAAATATCCAGGAGCAAGGGGCCCCGACAGGGTGTTTTCTAAACAATGATGATGGGAAACCTCTACTGCAGTCTCTGGTCCTGTTTTCAACTTTCCAGCCCATTATGGGCTCAGACTGAAACACAAGGTCAGGGAACCCTCAGCACCCCTTCTTCCTGCATTCCCCAAATCAAAATCTAGCAACCCAATAATGTCACCACAATATTGAAATAGAACAGCTATGCTGTTATCATTAGCTACCCTTTAAAGCAGTGGTTTTCAACCCTCTCAGACCTTGTGCCCTTATTATATCAAACATTTGGTAATGCCCCATTTACTCTTCTGAAGTGAAAGAAAATTTATGGATGATAAAACCTCCCATCACTGCAACCACCAAGAGCATGTCCATAAACTTCCCAGATGTCCCATGAGTGATGGAAATGTCCCTGGTTAAGATCCACTGCTTCAAACTACCCTTTAGGGCTAACACATAACCTATTTAGAACAAGCCTCTGATATTCACAGGACTACAGCATTTGGTCCTGGACGGTCCACCCCTGTCCTTTTGTAAGTAAGGAATTGATAAGGCCCAGAGAGTCAGAGATGGTGGCCCCAAGTCATCCAGCCAGTGTGAGACCCGGACAGACAGACCCCAGCCTGCAACCCTGCTATTCAGGATTCAAAACTGGATTACGAAGTGAAGGCTGTCCCTGGATTTTATAGATGCAAAATCATAAAAATCACAGCAGGATAAATTCTTTAGGAAATGGATACAATTAGCCTATTAGTTCTTTGTTGTTATTTTTTTCTCAAAAAAAATGTCTAACAATTATTAATAACCATCAACAGCTCACTGCACGTCCTGACAATTCTTAGGACATTCTAGGCAAGATGAAAGAAAGCCCTTCTTTTTTAAAACCCACCAATTATTCCTACCTACTAATGAACTTTAATAATTTCCTGCTGTTCTAGACATTCTGGTCCTCAAAACACTTATCCATTTGGTCATTCATAATAACTGCTGGCACTCATTGAGTCCTTACTCTGTAGAGACACTGCACTAGATACTTAGATGATTTTCCCATATATTTTACCCTAGGAGCTAGATACTTGTATTATCTCCACTTTACAAGTGAGCAAAATGAGGTATCAGAGCTTTAAAAAAAGTAGATTGATGTTCAAATCCATATCCTTCTGATCCAGTCACTTAGCTACCTCTCTCTTCTCCAGAAATCTCACACTGGAACTACTCAATATGTTTTTAGAAATACTCCAGCAAAGTCCAGATCACAAAATAAAAAGAGAGAGAGAGAGAAACATTAACTATCTGGTAAATTCAGGTAGCTTAACCGCACAATCCCTAGTCTACACAAATCCTGGTTTTGACCAGAAATCTTTGGTCTAGCCTGCCACTTGCACTGCAGAGCTGCCACCTGTCCCCACGTCATGGGCGAGGAAGCCCACACAAAGGGGTTTGGTCTTCTGGAACTCTCCACCGCTGGAAAATTAAGACACACAAATAGAGGTGAAATCCTGATTTACAGGGAGCTACTTTTCCTATAACATGCACCTTTTCTTTCTTTGCTCATTAAAATCATCAATGCCCATTCTCTCCTTCAATTGTACACATATCTCAGAAATGCTGGGCAGAAATCTCCTCTACAGACCATTGGTAATAACGAACGCTACCTTAGAGCATTCACTATGTTCTTAGTACTCTATGAAGTGTTCTGCAGGATCATCTCACAAGAACCCTGAGGAGAACACTATTATTTACCTAATTTTACAGGTGACGAAATAGAAAGTTAAAGAGTCAAGACAAGTTATACAGTTTGTAAGCAGGGAAGCTAGGATTCAAACCCAGGTATTCTCCAAAGCCAGGGATAGAGACGTATGTGGTGCCTCCAAGGACTCTCCCCAAACCGAAGAGAGAGGGGTCACATCCTCCCCAAAGAAACAGTGCACGGCGCCGGCGATAGAATCGTCCCAAGTGGGCACAGACCTCTCTGCCTCACAATGTTTCCACCATTGAAGTCGGTAAGCTTTACTTACTACAGCCATTGACCCGTTTTCTTCTGTCCTGCTCATAACAACATTCCCTCTCTCCCACTTTCAAGACACGAGAAAAGAAAAAGGTTCTCTATTAGGAACACATTAAAAATTGTCACTTGGAATTTCCAGCCAGGCCTTCAGAGTGCCACAAACAAACACACAAAACTCTTATTCCCATTTCTTCAACTTCTCGCTCAGATCTCAGGACTTGAAAGACTCGATCTAAGAGCAAAGGGGTTCCTCAGCTCTCAACCTAACACACACCGTGCTCAGGGAAAGGATGGAGGTGACTGGTGGGCATCTTCTGAGACAAGAGGAAAAGCCAAAAGGTAAATGGTGTGTTTCTCAGGCAGAGTCAAAAAGTCCCTGCCTGCAAAGCCACCTCAGGACCCTGCCGTCCACCTCCTCCCCTCCCCCCACCTATTCCCCACCTCCCGAGGCTTTTGCATCATCCCCAGGCATCCCCCTGAAGCCAAATAAGGAAACAAGACAACAAGACTAGAAACCAGAGACAGCCTAAACCAACTCACTGCATTTTAAAGCATGCTTCCTCCACTGAGGAGGAGGCCTCAGCAAGATGGAGACCGGATTGCATCTAAGACCAGGAACATCCTCCTCTTCACTGCTACTTGTAAACAGCTGGCTTGCTCGCTCTCTCTCTCATTTTTTGATAAGTAAACTTCTTGAGGATATGTCTAGCTGCCTGATGATACTCAGAGATCATACTATTGAATTCAAATCCTGCTGCCCAGGATGAAGATTGCACAGCTAATCCAAGTAAAGTATGTTTTCTCCTACTTCATTTAAAAACGCATTTTTAATATTAAAAATTAACATGTGCTCTTTGTAAAAAAAAAAAACATTGTAAAGCAGTACAGATTAAAGGTAAAAGTGAAAGTTCTCTCTCCACCCCAATTCCTAAGAGTAGCCAACAGTAGCAGTTGCTCTCCTGGCCTTCCCAGGCATTTCTGTGCACACGCAAAGACATATACTCAAAAAGAGGCCAGTTCATTCTTTCTAAAATTAGGATATTACACACACGGTTCTGCAACGTGCTTTTTGCAGCCAGCTTGTTTCCCGGATGCTCCTCCACATCAGTCCACAGAGAACAGCCTTCATCTCTGATGGCTGCACAGCGCCTATCCCTCTTCAGGGTACCAGGAAAACTTAAATGAATTCTTTTATTTTCCTGGTATAGCTCTTCCCTGGGCACACACAGCTTGCTTAATTGAATCTATATTTTTAGACTATTGATCCATATATCTATTTTAGCAAAACACAGTGCCCTGCAGAGAAATATGTGGGTAATTCGTTGTGGGAGCATTTCTCATCTTTATGAGGTTGACTCTCTTCTGTTTCTTCAAATATTAACAACCTTATACAGCTGCTGAGAAAGGCTTTCCCAGGGGCCAGCCCAGTGGCATAGCAGTTAAGCTCATGCACTCCAATTCGGAGGCCCAGGGTTTGCCAGTTCGGATCCCGGGTGTGGACCTACGCACCGCTCATCAAGCCATGCTGTGGCAGCGTCCCACATAGAGCAACTAGAAAGGTGTACAACTATGACATACAAGTATCTACTGGGGCTTTGGGAGGAAAAAGGGAAAAAAAAAGAAAAGGAGGAAGATTGGCAACAGATGTTAGTTCAGGGCCAATCTTCCTCACAAAAAGAAAGGCTTTCCCTGACCAAGCTCTAAATCAGCCCCCCAAGTCACCACTGTCCCCTTACCAGCTCCATTTTTCATCATAGCACTTTATCACACCATAACATTATACTATTTATGTGTGTGTGTGTTTGTTGATTCCTAATCTCCCCACCTTCAGTGTAAGCTCGTCAAGGACAGAGACTCTGCTGCTTTGTTTGCTGTCATATCTCAGTGCCTAGAAGAATGCATAGTAGACAGTAAGTGTTCCAAAAATATTTACTAGATGAATAACCACATAAGCATAACACAATGGATATTAAAACGCATCCCTTCCTGAAATTCTGGGTTTCCAGCTTGGAGATATGTGTGTGGGTATGTGCGTGCATGTGTGTGTGGGTGTAGATCTCATCAGAGGCATAAACAATACAATTGGAAAACTACAGTAACTATAGCTCTAAGAACCAATTCTTCAGCGTGGATTCCACTGTAAACATATAAAACTGGTGGAGCAGGATTAAACTCAAGGAAATGTTCCAGCAGGAAATCAAAGGTCTTTGGACTACTATTCAGTAATTTCTCCCCCACTGAAGATCTTTCCACTTTCGCTCATATCAAATAAGGGAGACATTTGATTTTTTGTCCCTAATGTCAGATAAATTCTTCCTCAAGCATATTAAAATTCTCTCTTTTTTTTTTGCTGAGGAAGATTCACCCGGAGCTAATATCTGTGCCAATCTTCCTCTATTTTGTATGTGAGACACTGCCACAGCATGGCTGACAAGTAGCATGGGTCCACACCCGAAATCCGAACCCATGAACCTGTGCTGCCAAAGCGGAGCGCACGAAACTTAATCACTGAGCCTCCGGGCCAGCCCCTAAAATTCTCTTTTATCTGTCAGTTAATTTACTGTCAGACCATAAACAATCAGTGGATATTAAACAAGTATATGATAAGGCTGGACTCAATCATGGGCTATTTTTCTTGATATATACATCCTTATACTGGATATTGCACCTAGCAGTAAACACAAAAAATACTTAGCACAAGCTTACCTGTCATTCCGAAAGATCTTTGGTAGATACCTTCTGGGGAACCACATGGCCAGAGCACACATCAGAACCCAAAGGATGGCAAGTTCATCAAGCATCTGACCCAGGAAACTAAGGGTTGCATGGAAGTAGACAGATCCAATTCCTAAAACCAATTACAACCAATAAAAAAGGTCACCATAGAAGAACAGGCTCACAAATTCAACACCCTACTTAAGGACAGCCCTTTCACCAATCGCAATCACAGATCGCTCTCTCTCTCTGAAAAACGAAACTGAAGGAAGAAATTCATATCAACTAGCCATGCAGACTTCAAGTCTAGAAAGAGGATATCAAGTAGGGCCCAAATATCAGCACATCAGAACTTTATAATTCCACAGTTAAACACACTCTGTCTTCACCCACTAGAGCCTCATGGGAACAGCAGTAACGTTCTCTCACTGGTAAGAATTCTAAATCTGCTTACGGGAGGAAATGGAAATTACACAAGTATTTCCCAGAATGTTGAAGGATCAAACATCTAGAATTGTTTTTTTAATTTTGTCCATTAGAAACCACAGTCTCATCAGAGTTCAATTGTTCACATGACTTTCTTCAGAAGTTCTCAGAAAATTGCACTGGCAGAACACCAACAGCTATTACATAAATAAACTCTCAAACCCAACTTAGTGATAATTACAGCCAACTTTGTTATCAAGCCTGTATTCAAAAGAGTCCTTCTTTTGGCGTCAAGCAAGCAAAACAAAAGTTTGCTACGACGTCAGAGCAACTTTGGTTTACAAAACACAGTGTTCAAAGAGAACAGAAAGTGTGCGGGATTCCATTTCCTCTCTTGCCGTCTATGCTGGCAAATGAACCCACTTACCTACTACAACTAAAAGAGTCCATATTAAGTAGATGCCACTGTTGAAGCATGTCGCATACTGGCGAAACAAGCACATGCAGATGGGCGGTAAAACGAAAAACAAGACGTTGCTGATCTGGGGGGAGAGTGTAAAACGAAAAGATAAATACTAAGTAAAAGGGTACAAAAATAAAGCAGCTTGTTCTAAGTATGTCCTTTGCAAACCGGGATGACTGTGGCCATACATCTTTGTTTAGGCTCTTACGCTTTTTTTTTAACCGCAGATACACAACCAGCAAAATTGAAAACTTCTTTAATGACCATTTAGGGCCCCCTCTCGCTTCTTTAAAACACTGCAATCTATGAAAGCCGCCCAAGCTCCTCCTTTGATTCAAAGAGTCAATGACTTATTCTTTTTCTGCACAGATTATGAAGCATTCTAATTTACTTGCACATACATTTTTAAAAATAAGGCCTGCACTAAATAATGGTAAAAATAAAGCTTAACGAAGAGGTGAGAAGGACTACACATGTTCCAGCCCCAGTCATTTTCCACCCCCAAGGCCAGCCTCTTCTCTTGGACCCACGTGAAGGCAGGATTCTTCCTAGTTTCTCCTCGAGTCTCCCTTTGTCAGCTGTCACCCTAATCAAAACCTACTTTTCCATAAAGATCGAATTTGTAAGTTCCTACTCAGCTTTAAATGATATTTTATCTTTCAGACTTTATCGTGGATTTAAGCCTCTCTGTTATCTCTCCTGGGGGCATTTGGGTTTTTTTTAAATAATATATCTTATCCAATGTACTATATTCAAAATATTGTCTTTTCAACATGTAATCGCTATTTAAATATCATTAATGAGATATTTACATTCTTCTGTTCACACCAAGGCTTTGAAGTTCAGTATGAATTTCACACTGCCAGCATATCTCCTTCTGGACCAGCCATTTTTCACGCGTTCAGTTGCCACATGTGACTAGTGACTACCTTACTGGACAGCATAACTCCAGAACCTCATCTCTAATCTTTTTTTAATTTATTTTTTGTATGTCTTTTGTTTTGTTTTGTTTTTTTAGGGGATCATAGCCAGTTCCTTTCTTTTTTTCTAAGACTTTTTTAATTGAGGTAAAATTCATGTAACATAAAATTAACCATTTTAGAGTATACAATTCAGTGGCATTTAATATATTCATAATGTGCAACCATCACCTCTATCTAGTTCCAAAATGTTTTCATCACCCCAAAAAGAAACTCTATACACATTAAGCAGGCATTTCCCATTCCCCCTCCCCCTCAGCCCCTAGTTACCACTAATCTGCTTTCTGTCTCTATGAATTTATCTATTCTGGATATTTCATAAAAGTGGAATTATACAATATATGACCTTTTGTGTCTGGCTTCTTTCACTTAGCATAATGTTTTTGAGGTTCATCCATGTTGTAGCATGTATCAGTACTTCCTTTCTATGGCTGAATAATATTCCATTGTATGGACCCCACATTTGTTTATCCATTCATCCATTAACAGACTGCTGTGAATAGTGCTGTTATGAACATTCATGTACAAGTTTTTGGGTACTTGTTTTCTTCTGGGTATATCCCCAAATTGGCATTCCTGGATGATATGGTAATTCTACGTTTAACTTATTAAGAAACCACCGAATTGTTCTCCACAGTGGCTGAACCACTTTACATTCCTACCAGAAATGTACAAAAGTTCTAGTTTTTCCATATCCTTGCCAACATTTATTTTCTGGTTGTTTGTTTTTGTTTTTGTTTTTAATTAAGGCCATCCTAGAAGATATGAAGTGGTAAGGACATTCAGCTTTTAAGTTTCATCTCTAATTGTGGAGGGAGGGGCTCCTCGTGAAGGACTGTGCACGCGGAGGGAGTGTGCAGAGTGTGAAGACAACAGCTAAATCTAAAGGAGCAACACCATCGGGAATGGAGTGGAGGAATCCACGGAAAAGACTAAAACAAACCATTCAGAGAAAGGCAGATGGGGCAGATGAAGTCTGGAAAGCCAAGGGCATGGAAGCTATCAAAAGAAAAAGATTGGTCACTCATGTTGGACAATACAGCAGAGGCCACAAAGGAACCGTGAGGATGGGTACCTGAACTGAACTGAAGGAGCCAGGATAGAAAGGCTTTTCCAGATCTGGGGAATCACACTGGTGTACAACTAAACCAAAGGCATCAGCGAACCCCAGAACTTGAGGCATAGCCCAGGCAAGGACTGGCAACTGCAGTGGCCAACGCATACCTCTGTCGCCATCTGGGAACAAGAGGGGTTAGGAGTGACACAGTTTTAGAAAGGGGAGAAAGCTCGGGTAGGAGGGAAATAAAACGAGTAAAGAGAAGAGAACAAGATCCTTTGTCAGGGGCAGGATGGGAGCAGGGCTGCTGCCTTGATTTCAGTCGAAGACTGAAATCCCTAGTGGGGCTGGGTCATTCTAGAGAAAGGGGTACCTTTTTCTAGTTGACACGCTCTTTTCTCTTTCCCACATAGGAACCCTATGAGCTTCTGGTGACCCTGGGTGAGAGGATGGATAAATGGTCTCAGATGTCCCAGGTGGTACACAGTCTCCAGTCCTGGAAATATGGCCGACCCTCATTTACTAAGCAGCAGCAGATGAGAAGGAATTAGGACAGGGTCTGCGTACTGTATAAGCAGTAGGCTGTTGTTCATTGTTACTATCACAGCACGTAACTTTCCACGGAATGATTTAAAGAATTAGAGATCTTCAAGAGTTAAGATGAGAGATCTTAAAGACCATCCCTTGTTTTACAAGGGGATATAATTGAGGGCCCAGAAAGGCTCCCAGGCTAGCCAGTGTCAGAAAAGCAACCACCCACGGGGCTGGGGCCCACAACCTTTTGCTGTCCTGTGCTCTTTCCACTGCCCCAAGCGGATCTTCACCTTCAACCCACCCAACCACATTCTGATCTCCTTGGCTTAACTCCTCAACTGGTATCCAAAAATTTCGGAATTGCATCACACACATGACCTGTTACATGAGGTAAACATGGCTCTCCTTTGTTAAACATAGCAGTAGAAGGAAGAAAAGGAGGTAAAGGGGGAGAAGAAGGAGAAAAATGGAATTGTTATACCACAGGTACCTTAAAACCTGCTCTTTCTCCTTTCATATTACATGAATGTCTTCTTGTAAAAGAAATGAATACATTACACAGCTAAAGTATTCTTTCTACCCTCCTCCCTAGAGATAACCATTTTTCTCAGATTCAGAGTCTTCAAGTCATTTTCTTTGCATTTACACGAATACATATAGATCACATAGTGTAATATTATCATTTTGCAACTTCCTTTTCTCATTCAACAACATGCCTTGCAAACCTTTTCATTTCCATTCATACAGATTTACCTCACCTGTTGTAAGTGCTGCACAGGGCAGCAGTTTAGCCATTCCCCAGTGGAAGGAGCACCACTTTACAGCCCCACCTACAATGTTGGGGAATAGAACATATTTTGCTGTTTACCCCAGTATCTCTCTATTGCCTCAAGTCCTGTCAATCTCCCTTGCTTTAGCCAAGTGCAACTATCTACTGCCAAGCTGTCCCCCAAATGGCTCTATCCATTTATGCTACCACAATGTACACATTCATCACTTTTAAACGTATTTACACACTATGCACAAAAGCACGAAGCCATTTATTACACCTGCAGTCAAATTATGATACTTCAAACTTTTGTTTTTTTAATGCACGTATTAGGGAGTTCAATTTAGAAGCATCATGTTAACATATGCTCCCAAATAACGTGGAAATCACATTCTTGCTTCTGCATAGCCCATCTACCAATGTCCTGCTGGCCTCCCCAAGGCCTTTTAAAGACATCAATCCATGAAAAGGAAAAGACCAAATTAGAGGGAGACTCTCTCTAAGACAAAAAGAGGAAGGAACTCCAAAAGAAAGACGGAAAAGCAAACAAGCCATGGTTACGAGACGGATTCAATGGCTCCATCGCCACAGAGAAATAAAACTGCCCCTCAAAATTGTGTGGGTCACTCAAGTTGAATAGTTCAGCCAACGGGTATTTTTTAAAGCCTATTGTTGGATTATTCTTTGGAGAATTGGTGTGTTCAATGCCTGCAGAACAGATTTGCTTTTAATTGAAAGGAAACCACAATTTAAAAACGTATTAATTATATCCTTAGAAAGTTCCTCATTCTATGAATTCCTACATAACATTTGTGCCAAAATAATCTCATGAACAGACTGCAATCTCATCCTGGTGCATGTGAATGTGCACTTTCCCAGACAGAGGGTAAATACTAACAAAACAACGGGCTGTATGTTTTTCTGAACAGTAGGTTGATAAACAGCTAAAGGGCATTCCCCTGTTGAGTAGTTAACTGTGTATCTTCACTGCATGTAGATTCCTAACTGTCCATTCCATTGTTCCTCCTGCCTCTGGGATGACCTACTGTTCTGGTTTCCCCGAGACTAAGGAGAGTTTCCAGGGCGTGGGACTTTCAGTTTTAAAACCGGGAAAGTCCCAGGCAAACCAGAACAAGTTGGTCACGCTACTTAGAGGCCTTCTCGCAAAATACCCCCACCCTACTTCCCACAGTACACCAACCTCATTTGGAGTACTAATGACACCTTGATGACTGTGCACATGTCTGTTATGGCCTTCACTACCCAGATGGCTGTTTGCAGGTCTGGTTTCTGTGTCAGGCACACAGTGGTTGCCCAGGAAATGGATGGATGGATGGATGGATGGATGGATGGATGGATGGATGGATAGATAGATAATTCTGCCCTACAGATAGTGGGATATGGGCTTTGGCATATAAAGAGAACCCTATTTTCCTTATCTTGATGATGGGAGAAGAGCTGATTGGGGAAGATGACAGATCATGAGATGATTTTATGCATATATTTTGCTTCAAGACTTCTTTTTTCAGCACCAGTTGACTTCCTTCTGTCCCCAAGTCACTGCCCAGCAACAGAGTTCCCAAAGGCGAAGCCCAGTGGTTAAAGGCAGACCCCACTTTTCTCCAAAGCAGCTAAATCTGGAGTCTTTCTCTTTTGTGTGACTGGGGCCTTACAACGTAAAATGTAAAAAGGAACTCAAGTCAATAAAACTTGTATATAGAAGCAAAAGTACAAAATGTGCACAAGCAAAAGGCTGTGAAGGGCATGATGTGTTCTTGGAAGAGATGTTTGGGCTTGGCTGAAGCAAAGGATGATGACAAGATTTGAGGCAATAGAGATTTGCCTGGCCCAAAAGCAAAATGCTTTGTATACCCAAACATTGTCGGTGGGAGCTTAAACCAGGGTACTCTCCGTGGTGGGCCACTTAGTAATTATCAGCCTTAAAGTGAATATCCTCCCGACACAGCAATTTCCAATCTAGGGGATGTATTTGCAAAAGTACATCCAGATGCATATATGAGGATATGCATTGCATCACTGTTCAGAAACCAAAATGAAAACAATAAAACAAACAGAAACTGCCCTAAATGTCCATCAATAAGGGATTAACTAGTTAAATACATTATGGTCAATCCATTAAATGGAATACTGTATAGACATTGTAAAGAGGAAGATAACTCCATATGAGCCAATATGGGACCATCTCCAAGATATATTATGTGAAAAAACCAAAGCGCAGAAGAGTTTGTGTAGTACGATCTCAATTGGGTTGAAAAAAACCTTAGACTGTGGTATGTGTGTGTATATACTATACATACATATTTTATATGCTCACACAAATACATGTGCTTTTTACATGCCTCGAAAATGTCTGAAAAGATAAAGAAATGGTGTTTTTCACTTTGTAACTTGCATACTCTGAATTTTTTTTACCATGATCATGTTATTACTTTTATAATAAACAACAATAACAAAAAAACTACTTTAAACAAACTTTTTCTCATATCAAACATCATGATTAGCCTAGAGATCAAATGGTCCCAATGCAGGAGTTTTAAGTTAAAGAAAGACAGAATAACAAACCTCTGTACTATGCCCAAATTAATCAACCTAAGGTAGCTAGAGCAGCACTTGCATCTTCAAGAGTATTATCTTAGTAGAGTCAAATGGACCAAGTTCTAAATAGCTCTGTGATTTTCTAGACCTCCGCAGGTTGCATAATCTACATAGGCCCCAGTTTCCTCCTTTATCAAATGGATATAATAAACAGCACTCACTGCCTAGGGTACCAAGCAGAGCTTCAACATACAGCAAACAATTAATAGTAGCCAGGAACAACTGAAGTTTTAGTAGTGATGTGCTACCCCCAAGACCCATTAAGAAGGTTCTAGATCCCTCTGCCAGTCTTCTCCTGATTCTACATCTTCAATTCCTTAAACTTTTCCTCAAAATTAGTCATGACTATTATTTTTTATAAAATGGATAATTAGACCCGCTGCCTTCCTATGAGGATTTAATGAGATGTTTATCACCAAGTCATAGGCCACTGTCTTCCCCAATACAGGGGTAAGATAAGCACAGATTTGTCCTGTGATAAGGATCCGATGATAACTAGGGCGTGAGAACAGAGAGGAGGAAATGGTTTTTGCTAAACCCCTTGGACCCATCCAACAAAGTCTGGTGACCAACTACTTCTCTGAGATCCTTAAGCTCTCTGCTTTGCTAAAAGCAAATTTTGTGGTTTACGTGTATTCCAAAGAATAAGGTTTGTCAGGTGGGCCAGCCGGGCTAATCAGCCACAGACAGTCCAGCTGAAGATCAACAGTTCATTTCTAGAAAAGACTTTGGCACTCACTATATAACAGCTCCAATAGGACGAGATTAAAAAAGTAAAGACAGAATAGACTCCCCCTCATCCAGCACTCTGGGGCTTTTCCAGGTAGGCTCAGAGCAGCTATACACTAACTTTTTTGGCCAAACAACCAAGCCTGACTCTCTGCTGGCCTCAGACTCCACAAATAATTACCTCGCTGGGTGTGTGGGAACCCGGCCCCAGCCTGTCATTTCTTCTTTAACTCTGGTGAAATTCTTAGTACTTCTCCACTTACAAATGGAGATACTGAGTTACGGCTGTTGTAAGTACCCCACCCTGCTGCAGCCCATCCTCAGTGGGCACTGTCTACACCTGATGGTATACTCTGAAAGAGGTTGTACAATAGGTGTGGTGCGGCCACCTCCACTAACTGCACCTTTCACAGTATTTACAGACAGCAGAGGGCCAGGTTTTCTTAAGGAACCAAACTGGTCATAAAAAGAAGCAGGAGTGTTTGTGTGGAGGGCAGCCATGGATTTCAGCACTGAGGGGAGGGAGAGTGCAGACTTCTGGACCGTGGCGCCAGCCATGCCAGAAATGTGAGCTTGACGCTCACTTCTCAAGAGCTCAGATTCCTCATCAATGAACTGAAGGACTGAGAACAGCTCATGGAGATCCCTCCAGGCAATAAGCACCCAACTCTCGCCAAGGACTTCTCTCCAGCAAATCTAAGGGGAAAATCCTAAAGAACAACCTCAAATTCACAATGACTCTCAAATCAGGAGTTCCTGTTTTCCATGTTAGGGCAGTGAAAAGATAAGACACAGAAATGACCATGCAAACTCTCACATTTGGTACCAGAATCCTGAGCCATGGGCACAATGGAAAGAAGAGGCATTTCCTTCCCAGTTGTAAGCTTTCCTTCCCACAAAGACTAAAAGCCCACAGGATTCTGCAGTGGGGAAGTTTCCACTTGCCCATATCTAGGGACCTAGGCAAGTTCAGAAAACATGCCCACAATCACTCCCAAATTTCCCTTTCATTCCCAGGCTTAATAACTGGAAAGCGCACAGGCCTGGGGGAGTTGAAGTTGGGGCTGGTGTGAGACAGTACTAAAGGCAAAGAAATAAGAACTAGTAGTAGTTAACTTGATTCTGGCCAAAAGTAACTCGACCTGTTATTAGTGTAGTCTCATGGGGTGGGGCAAGTCAACTTGGTCCGGCTGGGCCCTGCCCATGAAACCTGCCGGTGGGCGGGGGTGGGGGGGTCTCCCCCTTTCCCAGGACTCCTAGAAAGGTATTCAGGGCAAAAACGCACAATGCGACCCAAGTGCGTCACGCCCCGGAGATCCTAGGGGAGGAAGGGGGTTGTCCCGGCGGGTTCACCGCCCCCAACTGACCCAAACTGGGAGAATGGCTGACACGGACCATTGGCTTCGGGACGGGTGGGGACCGAAAAAGACAATAGAGCCATCAGAAGGAAATGACAAGAGCAGCAGGATGAGCCCAGATGTCGGGAACGGGGACAGGAGAGGAGGACAGACGGAGAACTGGAAGGAGCGCGCAGGAGAGAGGACGTGGGTCGACCCTGGCCCTGGAGAGAGAATGCCCCAGATACACGCAGAGACCCACGTCCAGGTCCCAGGCGCGGCGGCGCTTGGGGACAGCCTCCTCCCGCCAGCCCGCCTGCCATCCCCACTCCCGCGCCCCGCACCGTGTTGTAGAACTCGGCGATGGCAGGCACGATGGTGTAGTTGTCCTCGCACCAGTCCACCTCCGAGCTGCCAGCCCGCAGCTGGTCCCACCAGTGCGGGGAGCTCATGGCCGCTCTGGGGCATTGGAGCAGCCGCTCCTGCAACCGAGAAGAGCCCAGAACTGCTGCTGCAAGGCAAGTGCGGCGGCGGCGGCTTTATGCAGCACCGGGCAGCCGCCGGATGTGGCGCCTCGGCCGCCGGCCTCCCAGCTCTCAGCTCCGCCTGTTGGACGTGACTCGCTCGCAGACCCCTCCCCCGGCCCCGCCCCCTGGGTAGCCTGCGGGCAGCGAGCCGGCCACGCCCACCCCGGGGGCGTGAGGGGGCGGGGGGAGGCAGGGGCAGGCTCAGGACGCCGGTAGACGCCGCTGCTCCCAGCAGGTGACAAAGGCCTTGACGGTCCTGCCCAGGTCTGCCCACGCCCACCTCCCAGCTCAGACTCGCAGGCACTCCCCCATCCCCCGGTGTGCAAAAAGCGCCAGAGCACGCCCTGGCAAAAATTTAAAATAAGAAGAAACCTAGGAGTACCCAGGCCCCTACGGAATCTTGGGGAGTTGGCACCGATTTGCCCGCGCCGCCCGTGGAAAGCCTGTGCTCATGCCCGGGAAAAACCCTTGGTCCCTCCGAAGCCGGTAAGGGCTTGCTTGGTGCCAGGGGCTAGGGCAGGAGGACCTCAGGGACTGGAGCCTCTGCCGCCCGCTTCTGCAATTTCCTATATGTTCCTGCCCTCGGTTGCCTGGACTCCAGCTAGGCTTTAATCTAGTCTTCAAGTAGACATAAAGTTACGCTTCAGCCATCCCAACCCGCAAAGGAGGCAGTGTGGCAGGTATGACATCTCCAGAACATCCAAGGTACGAGAGACGATGACACAGATATAACTAACACTTACTATGAGCCAGGCGCTGTTTGAAGAGCTTCCATGTATCACTCATCCAGTGCTCCCAGGGGGGATCCTGTGACGTGGGTGGTATTGGGAGTGCCACTCCAGCTAGTAAGTGGCAGAGCTAGAAATCAAATTCAGGGTGATCTCAGATCTGCTCATAACTACTTTGCTTTGCTGCTGTAACTGTTCTGTAGTTTATAAATCAAAGCTAATCGGTGATTCCTGGGAAAAGCTGATCTTTCTCTTTTTTTTTTTTTTTTGGTCGTGGCTCTGGTCCTCCTTCCTTGGGCAGTTCTAAGAATCCAGCTCAGGACAGTGGCAGTGGCAGAAGAGGCCTTGGTCAGCAATTTGTGGTGACTGTCACTAGGATCTTCTTGCTCAAGCCTGCATGGTACCCAGAAGGGGCTGCCCTCTCTGTGGCTTGCCTGTCCAGTGGGATCCTGGCTGGTGCTCCAATGCGCGATGCACCCAGTGTCCAGCTTCCACAGATGCCCGCTCAGCCATATGCATGTCTCCCCAGATCTCTGTCACTGGCAGAAACTGCAAGCCCCAACTCCTCTCCTAGTCTCCAGGAAATCCAGCTATCTCCCCTGGGGGTCCAACCACACTCCTCCTTTCATCTTTGTCCCAACTTTTATCCTGTCTTCCTCCTAGACAGCCAGTTCCACTGTGTCCTGGAACCCAGGTACACTGGGATCTTCTCCTAAGGTCAGAATTACCCAGACCTGCAGGATACCCAGTGTGAGCAGGCCACTTAAGTGGGATGGGGGAAATATTTCCCACAGCCACGAAAGAAAAATACATCAGTTGATTTCTTAGTGTCTCCGAGTGCTATACCAGCTGTCTAACAATAGTTTTCCATGTTGTCAAGATTTTACTCCTTCCAATATTTTAGGTGGAAGTATATCCATATTCATTAACTCTAATGGTGTAAAACACACCATTATTTTATATGCCAGTGGCTCTCAAAGTCTGGTTCCCTTTCAGGGGATCCGCAAGGTCAAAACTCTTTTCCTATTAACATTAAAGACATTATCTGCCCTTTTTGCTCTCATTCGCTCACCTGCGTATGTTGGGGTTTTTCAGAGGCTGTGTGTTATGTGATGTCATTATCTCTGACAGCTAACGGAACGTGTGCTTGTGTATTCTTCAATGTTAAAAGTCTGTTTAAAATTTCTAATATGGTAAATATTGATAGATACTACCACATAAACAAAAGTTCTTTATGGTCCTCAGTAATTTTTAAGAGTATAAAAAGAGTCCTCAGATCAAAAAGGTTGAGAGCTGCTGTTAAAAAGAAAGATATTCCCAATTAAACTATGTGTAATGCTTTTTATCATTAAGAATTTTAAAATGTTTATTGAATGAGAGCTTTTAAACTTAGACAAACGTTGTCATACATCATTCTTGTGCAAACATAAAAAGGAAAATATAAGCAAAATAAATTCATTAAGGAATTCCTGTCATTTCTTCACACTCAGAATCTCTATTCTTCTTCTGAATCGTTTTTTGACTCAGAGTTGTTCGTGTGCTTAATTACCAGACGCTGGCCATGCCACATTTCTTAAGAGTACTCCACTGCTGTTTGCTTTCAAGCCACTGACACCCAGTATACACGTTTTGATGCTGGCACGTTCTTGATCTTACCTGAAGGTGTCAACAGAAGGTTTTCAGACCACAGGCAGCATGTTTCTTTTCCAGATGGTCCTTCTATGATTTGTTGACAGAAACATGGAGATTGCAGTTACCAAGTCATCCCACCAGGAATAACTACTGAGTTTGTGCATTTTAAGATGGTGACAGCACGTCTCAACCACCACCTGGCCAACCATGATTATCAAATGCCATCCATTGTAAGATGCTTCTGGATTTCAGAGATGTTACGATGCAAAACAATGTGAGTTTTGGTACCAATAAAATATGGAATTCACTGGATATAATTCATCCTTCTCTCCAAGTCCTGCTAAGGTAATGATGGGGAGTTTTTCTCCTACACAAGAACGCTTATTGTCAATGACAATTCTGTTTCAAACTCGAAGCTGACCACTGGGTTCTGTCTAATTACAACCACATAGAAAGACAGTGCTCAAGCCAAAGGCCATTGATGAGAAGCATAAAGAATGCAGGTTACATTCCTCCCAAGATGCCTGTGTTGGTCTTCTTGCAACTGTGTTAAAATTTTTCTGATGTTTTTATTGACTCTCTCCATTATTAATATTTTTTCAATGACTATAACCTTAGTAATTTAACATTAGGACCTATCATTAGGTAATTAATTTTGAAATTGATTTTTATTAAGAGTATGATGCCTTAACAACTACTGTTAATGGTTTAATACAAAATCTGTATCTGGTATAAACAGAGAGCTTGGGGAGAATGGTGGCGGGGGTCACGTGACAGCAGAGCACAGAGCACTGCTAAGTTCTGACCATGGGTTTGCTTCTGGTGCTTTTGGTCTAAATATTTGTTAGTGATACAGATCCATGAGAGAGCAGGTTTTGGAAAACTACCCTTGCAGGGAAGTCAGGATGCCAGCATTTTCTTTTTTCTTTTTTTTTTTTTTTTTGGCGAGGTAGATTAGCCCTGAGCTAACATCCGATGCCAATCCTCCTCTTTTTGCTGAGGAAGATTGGCTCTGGGCTAACATCCGTGCCCATCTTTCTCTACTTTATATGGGACACCACCACAGCATGGCTTGACAAGCGGTGGGTCGGTGCGCGCCAGGGATCCGAACCTGCGAATCCCAGGCCGCCGAAGCAGAGCATTCGAACTTAACCACTATGCCACCAGGCTGGCCCCCAGCATTTTCTATTTTTACAGAGTTTATGACTATATTTATTTGGTCTAAGTAAGTATCTGATAATAAACATCCAGTTCAACTGGTTCCACAAGTGGAAATCATCAAGTCACAAAGTCCTCCTAGGAAAAAAAAATGCAGGCCCTTGTGTAAATGAAGCAAGAAGTTCATAATCAAGGATGAAATTTTCTGTATTTTTCCTGTTTGGCTGGAGTTTTTCATCGTAGTCTTACTTGAGGCTCATTGTTCAGGCCAGTAACTCTCAAGATGTGGTCCCCAGACCAGCAGCATCAGCATCACCTAGGAACTTGTTAGAAATGCACACTTCTAGGTGCATACCCTATACCTCTTGAATCAGAAACTGGGGGTGGAGTCCAACAATCCCTGACTCCAAGTGATTCCGACCCACACTCAAGTTTGAGAACCACCTTTTTAGCCGATGTCTGGCAGGGCAAAAATTCACTATGGACTGTACGCTTTGCTTTCCTGAAAAACCAAATCCAAGCCAAGACTGCTGCTGCCACCAAGGAGAGGAGGACGAAAAGAGGAGCCTGAGAGAGGAAGTCATCTTTTCTTCAGGCTCATCACCAGGAGACAGGGGCTCAGAGTCTGGCCTCCGTCTTCAGCTGGGAGGAAAACAAGAGAAGTGAGCAAAGGTTTTTTTAACCTAAGACAAACTCTCCAGGCTCAGAATTGTGAGAGAAGGCTGCAGAAAGCAGGGCCTCGCCAGGGAAGCACTACTGCAAACTCTCCCCGGTGGCCACGTGTGTTGCATCGGGAGCTCTCTAGTTGTTTACTCACAGGCCGTCAGAGGCCACTTCCTGCTGTTGTCACTAGGACTCTCTTTAGAAGTGCCTCTCTCCTTTCTCTAATCTGCGCTGGAAAACCACAAACAATGTTAGGACTGGGTATATAATAAAAGTAAGTTGATTCTGATTGGAAAAATGAAGCTTTGCCTATGCCTGAAGTGCATGGAATTTGTTAACACGTGCTTTGATGGCTGCTTCCGGATGGAGAAGGTGTTCCTTTGTTAGACAACTGTAGCTTGCAAAGGTGTAACAGCAGTCTTGAGCACCCACTTTGTGCAAGGCTCCATCTTAAGTGCTGAGTAATAAAAAGACAAATATTGTTCTTGGCCTCATGGAGCTTAGTCTAGTAGAGGCACACAAACCATTAGAATACAACATGATAACTGCAAAAATGGAGGTGCATACATAGAATGTGGAAGCCCAGGCATAGGGGGCCCAAGTCTGCACTGAGAGCCAAGGGAGGCTCAGCAGAGGAGGCAGCCTCAGAAGTGAAATGTACAAGATGAATAAGATTTTACCAGGCAGAGCACTGAGGAGAGGGAATTCTACAGACAGAACAGCATGTGCAAAAGGATGGAGGTCTGAGAAGGGGTAATAATTCAGGAAACTTCAAATACTGAGTTTCAGCTGGAAAAGTGGCAGGAAAAAAGGCAGAATTAAAAGACTAACAGATCATACGAAAAGAGTAGGTCTTTAGGAAGGAAACTTTGATGGCAGAAGAATAAAATAGACATCAGAAGCTATTGGTAAGGTGTTTCAGTAATCCAGGTGAGGGATGACACAGGCATGAGTCAGGCATGCTTTCATTCATTTACATATGATTATTGGATACTTGCTATGTGCCTAGACACTCCTCTAGGTGAGCAAAACAGATGCTGTCTCTGCCTTCACAGAGCTTGCACTCTAGGGGGAAGTCAGACATTAAATATTGCATAAATAATTCATTACAATTGTGCCATGTGCCATGAAAAAGTACAAGGACCACCACAGCAGAGAGCAATGGATGTGACCTGGTGTGAGGGTATTGGGGAAGGCTTCCCTGAGGAGGTGGATTCTAAGCTGAAAGAAGTGAAGTTTAAGGCAGAGTAAAAGGAATTGAAATAAGAGATGTGACTGAGATATAAAATAGGAGTTGTGAAAGATGGCACTATTGATTCCGGATACTCGACACACTTTCCCAGCCCCCTGACATGGGGCTTGACCTTGTCGTTGGCTATGGCCAATGGAATGTGCATGAAATTGATTTTGTGCCATGACTGAGCAGAGGCTTTGAAAATGAGTCCTAGTTCTGCCATTCCTCTTTTCCCTCTGCCATATCCCAAATTGGGGCTGCTTCTTCAGCCTGGATCCTGGAATGAAGAAGACACATAGAACAGAGCAAAGCTGCAGTTGACCCACAGCCAATTCATAACTTGAGCAAAAGATAAAACTTTGTGTTGTCAACCACTGAGATTTGGGGTAATTTTTTCCGACCCCAGTGTAACCTAATGAAGACTGACAAATACAGAAGGAGAATTAATAAAGCTTAACTACTGATTAGAGGTGGGACATGAAAGAGTGGGAAAACTAAAAGACAACTTCAGTGGTCAGAAGACGGCTGGGTTACTAGCCCAAAAGGGGAGATAGGAGGGAAAATAGTGATTTAGGCTTTGATTGGTTGAATTAAAGGGGCAGGCTGAACACCTAGGAAGATATATTCTCTCAGCAAATGAAAAGGCAAGTTAGGAGACCAAGGATAAGTCAGGATTAGAGAGAAAGATTTGTGAATCGTGACTACAAAAGTCAGACCTGAGGGGCCAGCCCGGTGGCATAGTGGTTAAGTTTGCACACTCTGCTTCGCCTAGGGTTCGCAGGTTCAGATCCCGGGCACGGACCTACACACCCCTCATCAAGCCATGCTGTGGCCGAGTCCCATATACAAAATAGAGGAAGATGAGCACAGATGTTAGCTCAGGGCTACTCTTCCTCAGCAAAAAGAGAAAGGTTGGCAACAGATGTTAGCTCAGGGTCAATCTTCCTCACCACAAAAAAAAAAAAAAAAGAAAGAAAAGTGAGACCTGAAACCCTGGGGTTAAATGAGCACACCGAGGACACAGTAGGGAAGACAATGGAGGCTGCAGCAGAGGGCAGATCCTTGGGCCTGCCTACGTACTTATATTTACAGAGCGCTGAGTGACAAGGAGGGGCAAGTCCCGGCAAACAAGAAGAGTCAGAGAGGCGGAAAGAGGAGCAGGTGTGCCAGGCTAGAAATAATAATGAGTGCAATACCACCTACAAAGCGGTCTTGCCAAAAAAATAGAACCTATACCAGATCAAAACTTGAGCTCTTATTACGAATTCACAGGAGCTGAGTCACCTGGGGATCTTTTTTAAAATGTTAAAAAATGCAAATTCTAATTCAGTAGGTCTTGAGTGGAGTCCAAGATTCTGCATTTCTAACAATCTCCCAGGTGATGCAGCTGCTGCTGGTCCCTGGACCATATTGTAGCAGCAAGGCTATAAGCAACAGAAGAGATGACAACATGCAGACACAATCAACAAAATCCAGATTAAAGGAAACTGTTCATGACAAAAAACCCCATTTCTTAAGCGAAACAAAAGAAAAGATGGGGAGGAAACCTATAGATTTCCTACAGAGACATAACAACCAATTGTAACGTGTCAACTTTGTTTAGATCCTAAATCAGAGTGTAAACAAATGCTTTCGAGAACAGTTGTGGAAATGGAAACACTGGATAGCTGATGATATTAGGGAATGATTGTTGATTGAGGGGATGCGATGACGGCATGATGGTTATGTTTTAAAAGGTGAGACTTCTAAAGGCTTTATACTTTATGACTCCATTTTTATGACATTCCAGAAAAGGTAAAACTAAGGAAGAGAAAACAGATCTATAGTTACTTGGGGGTGGGAAAGTTCACTGCAAAGGGGCATGGGGGAATTTCGAGGGGCGACAGAACTGTTCTCTAACCTGACAGTGATGGTTAAATGACTGAATGAGCTTATAAAACCTCAGAACTGTACCTTAAAAAGGTAAATTTTACTGCATGTAAATTATACCTTAATAAACCTGACCAAACCCAAAAATAAACAAAAAGGAGCATTATTGTTTAGAGATACATACTGAAATATTTACAGACAAAATATAATATCTGAAATTTCCTTTGAAATAATGGGAGAGGATGTTGGTTTAGGGGTGTAGATAGAACAATACTGGCCTTAAATGGATAATTGTTGAAACTGCATGGTAGACACATTAAACTAGTCTCTCTACTTTGTGTGTGTTTAAAATTTTCCATAAAAAGTTTTTGGAAAATAAAGAAGCAAAGGGCTTCACTAAATAGGGTGTCCTCACAGGCACCCACATAGCCGAGAGCACCAGAAAAGCGGGTTGGCGAGTGAGTGCAGAGGGCTCAGCCTTTAGTGGCGGGTACCCTTAAAGCAGTAGTTCTGGTCAAACCTGTGGTCGTTACCTGTCCCCTTTGTTCCAGAGGGCACAGGACTGACAGAGAGGTTACCCTCGTCTGAGGAAGCAAATGGCAAATGGCCTGAGAGGGCGTCCTCCCCGGCCTCTGCGTCAGAGGGCTCTTTCTCCAGGAGAGGCTTTGGTAAACAGCGGCCTGATAGTCTGATAGCCTAGGTGGGGTCCAGGCGGTGCTGTGGCCACAGACTCTCTGGAACCAGGAAACTAGAAAGGTCAGGGACTGGTCAGTGCCACGCCTCACAATCCTAGGGGCCCCTTGGGTGGGGCTCTGTCTGTGGTTCCTGAGATGTGCTGCGAAGGAGTCGTATCAGAGACGTCGTACCCACTGGAAGGGCCGAGTCACAATGGCCTATACGCTGCACGCTTCCTGCACTCTGCCTTGTCTTCAGCCTTTCAAAGACCCAGAAAGTCCTTGGGAAAATGGAGGCGGTGGCAGTCAAGAGGAGGAGCCTAGATTGGGGCAAAAGGTGAATAAGGGGCAGATGACATTTATTTGCAGAGAAAAAATGTACATAGATTGGACAGGAGCTTGAAGAATGGTTACGGGACATTCCTTTAGTATAGGAGAGGCTTGAGGAAATTTGAGTCTAAGCAAAAGGCACCCAGGTAGAGGAACAGATTTAAAATGTAGAAGAAAAAAAGGGTAATTAATGAAACTACAACCTGAAGGGGATGGAAAGAGGTGGAATTGAAAACTCAAGGTCTTGCAATTTGCCTGGAGAGAAGGGATGGCATGGAGTAGACACGTGTTGTTTTGTCTGTCCCAGCATCCCCTCCTTTTCTGAGACTTCCTGCTTCTTCAGTGAGGACTGCTCACCTCCCACCTTCCCCTGCCCCCAACTCCATTCAGATGGCTACCATAGAAACAGCCATAGTAATACCTAGTGACCTGACTCTGTGGCTAGAGTTCATTGGTCCAAGAGTGGGTCTTGACCCAAGCTGGCTAATTGGAATGCATCAGTGGGAATTTGAAATTAGAATTGAGTTCTTCCAGCTCCATCTGGCTGCCTTATGGAATAGAGATTTAAACCTGGACACTATTGGTGACCTGTTCCAATGGATGGAGAAGGAGGCAGAACTGGTATACAGTGCAAGAGAACAATGAAGCAATCCCAAAAGACAGCTATATAGACAAGACAAGACAAGCTCCAGCCACGCCCAGGGATCTAGCCACATACAAATGTTCCCAAGATACCCCAGAAACTTTATAGTAAAGTCATATTTTTGCTTAAGCTAATTTGAGTTAGGTTTCTGTGACTTAAAACCAAATGTCCTTACAAAACTCTATGCTAAAAAAAGGGGGAATGTGAAGAATATACAGGAACACCTGGACTCATTTCGAGGATAAGAGAAGGTTGAAACAGTTCATACTTCTGAGACAAGTGGGAGAAAAAGTTGTCTACTGAAAATGAGAGGTCAGGGGACCTTGAAGAAAGTGGAAAAGATTGGGACCAGTGAGAATATCATCCTTTTTTTTTTTTGTGAGGAAGATCAGCCCTGAGCTAACATCCATGCCAATTCTCCTCTTTTTGCTGAGGAAGACTGGCCCTGGGCTAATATCTGTGCCCATGTTCCTCTACTTAATATGGAACGCCACCACAGCACGGCCTGACATGCGGTGCATCAGTGTGCGCCTGGGATCCGAACCCAGGCCGCCAGCAGTGGAGCGTGTGCACTTAACCGCTACACCACGGGGCCAGCCCCAGAATATCATCCTTTTTTACTAAATTCTCTAATCATTATAACAGTCGGAAGCAAGGATCTGAACTGCAGTATATATAGTCTATAGGTGGGGACAGTCATTGCCAGGAAAGTTCCAGACTGGACACCAAAAAGAGCCACGGATCTTTAATCTTTCTCATTAGAAAGAGGAAAGAAATGACACAGAAGTTAGGAGATACTTCACCTTCCTCTGAAGTTTGAAAATTTGAATAAATTTAATCCTAGAAATATTTGACGGTTCCCAAAATGAACAGACACACTGCAAGGACTTAGACTTCCCTTCACATGAAAAAGTTACTAATGTATTTTAGGATGAGCATTTTGACGAAACCTCTGACAGGATTTGTAGTGACAATTTTAGAGAATCATTTCATCATCTCCTCGCATATACCAACTAACCTTAAACAACTCACCGATTTCGTAGTGCCCACCTTTCTGGCCAGTCAATTAGAAACAAGGAGTGGATAAGGCCCGGGTTGTCTCTGAGCCACAGCTATCCCTGCCCTCTCTGTGGTGGTCCTGGGGTCTGTGTGATTTCCTACTGGATGATGAGCTCGACCAGATTAAATCTCACGGTCAACTTCCACCCATGGAAGAAACTGCTGGAACTCCAGTGCCAATTGTTGCCAGAATTGCCATCTGAACTTGTCAGGCCAAGAATGGTCATCCGCCAGCCTCTAGCTAGACACAGCCTTGGTTCTCCTAAGTGGATCAGAACCTGAATTTCATTTGCTTGATCAGAGTGACCAGCAAAGCTCTGCCCTCAATGATTCCTTAAGGCAGTGACTTGAAAAAATTTTTTCACTGAAGTGCACAATAAGAAATATTTTATTTATTTATTTTATTTTATTTTTTGCCGAGGAAGATTCACTCTTAGCTAACATCAGCTGCTACTCTTCCTCTTTTTGTATGTGAGTCACCACCACAGCATGGCCACTGACAGACAAGTGGTGTAAGTCTGGACCCGGGAACTGAACCAGGGCCACCGAAATGGAGGTGCTGAACTTAACCACTAGGCCACCAGGCCTAGCCCAAGAAATATTTTAGATAAAATATCAATCAATATATAGTATATATAAATATGTAACTGAAACAAAGTTACATTTAGTGTAATTATTGATATATTAGGGCTTAATGATGCCATTTTATTTTTTGCTTTGTGTTTGTTCTGTTTTTTTTTTTTTCTTTTTCCCATCTTCTTGTGGGTTAGTTGAACATTTTCTAGAATTCCATTTGGATTTGTCTATAGTGTTTTTTGAGTGTATCTCTTTCTGTAGTTCTTTTAGTAGTTGCTCTAGATATTTATATCGTATATGCATAACTTTTCACAGTTTACTAGTGTCATCATTTTACCTATTCAAGTGAAGTACTACAGAAACCTTACCTCCTTTTACATCCTTTTACTCTCCCCCACTTATAATTGTATTAAATATTTTCTCTACATACATTTAGAACCACATCAAATGGTCTTATAATTTTTGCTTCAACCATCAAACATTATTTAGAACACTCAAGAGGAAAAGGAAATTCTATTGTATTTACCCATATTTTTGTTCACTGTGTTCTTTCTTCCTAATGTTCCAAGCTTCATTTTTTCCTCATTTAGTTTCTATTTAGAGAATGTCCTTTAGCCATTCTTTTAGAGCAGGTCTCCTGGCAACAAATTCTTTTAATTTTCTTTCATCTGAGAATGACTTGCTTTCCCCTACATCCATGAAGGATATTTTTGCTGGGTATAGGATTTTGGGTTGACAGGTTCTTTTCTTTCAGTGCTTGAAAAAATATTATGTCACTTCTTTCTAACCTCCACAGTTTCTGATGAGAAATTCACTGTCATTCAAATTGTTTTCCCCCTGTAAGTAAGATGTTGTTTTTCTCTGGCTGCTTTTAAGACTTTTTTTCTTTGTGTTTATTTTTCAGAAGTTTCATTATGTTGTGTCTTGATGTGAATTTCTTTGGGTTCTTCCCACTTGGAGTTTGCTCAGCTTCTCGAATCTGTAGGTTTATGTCTCTTGACAAATTTGGAAAGTTTTCAGCCATTATTTCTTCAAGTACTTTTTCAGCCTTGTTTTCTTTCTCCTCTCCCTCCAGGACTCCAATGATATGAATATTAGACCTTTTTTTATAGTTCCTGGTTCTCTTAGGCTCTGTTCATTTTTTTCCAATCTATTTCTCTGTTGTTCAGATTAGGTAATTTCTATTTTTCTATCTTCCAGTTCACTGATTCTTTCATCCATTCCCTCCACTCTGCTGTTGAGTCCACCCAATTAGCTTTTTATTTTGGTTATCATATTTTTCAGTTCTAAAATTTACATTTAGTTCTTCTTTATAGCTTGTATTACTTTGATGAGACTTTCTATTTCTTTGCTAAGTCTTTCTACTTTTTCATTTAGTTCAAGCATAATCTTAACTGCCCATTGAAGCATTTTTATCATGGTTGCTTTAAAATCATTGCCATATAATGTAACATCTCTGTCATCTCTGTGTTTGCATCTATTTTCTTTTTTCATTCAGTTTGAGACCTTCCTCATTCTTGAAATAATGAGTGATTTTCTATTGAAACCTTGACAATTTTGCAGTATTTTATGCAACTCTGGATCTTATCTAAACTTTCTGTTTTAGCTGGCTTTCTCTGATGCTGCTGTGGTAGGGGAATGGGGAGACACTGCCTTATTTATGTCAGGTAGAGATAGGCATCCAGCTTGCCCAATTGACACCCAAGAAGGGACTTCTCTTTACTGATGGCAGGGGTGGAAATCCAGACTCTCAATGTATTCTCCACTGACATCACAGGGGGTGGGGGAAGGCTGATTACTGGAAAGCTGGAAGGAAAGTTCAACTCTTTACTTGGCTTTTTCTGAAATCACCCTGGCAGGAGTGTTGGGAAACCTCATTACAGCTTCATAAGGGTGGAAGTCTAGGTTTCCATTCAGCTTTTGCTTGTGTGGTTGGGGTTGAGATAGTTTTTTGGGGTTTTTCCTGTGGTGTTTGGCTAGAATTGAATATCACTCTTATTATTATTAATGTTGTTATTATTATTATTATTATTTTGATGAGGAAGATTAGCCCTGAGCTAGCATCTGTTGTCAATATTCCTCTTTTAGACAAGGAAGATTGGGCCCTAAGCTAACATCTGTGCCCACCTTCCTCTAGTTTATGTGTGGGACGCCTGCCACAGCATGGCTTGATAGGTGGTGCGTAGGTCTGCGCCCAGGAACCAAACATGCAAACTCCCAGCTGCCAAAGTGAAGTGCATGAGCTTAACCACTACACCACCATGCCAGCCACTAGAGTTGATTGTTATTATCTGAGAGTTTCTGTCTTGTTATGATAGGCTGCCCCTTCCCTGGTCCTCTAACTACAGAAAGCATGCTTTTGCTGGGGATTTTTTTTTCTGTATTTTTTTTATTGATGTCATAATAGTTTATAACATCATGAAATTTCAGTTATACATTATTTGTTAGTCACCATATGTATGTGCTCCTTTACCCCTTATGCCACCCCCAAACCCCCTTCCCCTCTACTAACCACTAATCTGGTCTCTTTGTTTATATATTTGTTTATCTTCCACATATGAATGAAATCATATGGTGTTTGTCTTTCTCTGTCTGGCTTTCCTCACTTAACATAATACCCTCAAGTTCCATCTGTATTGTTGCAAATGGGATGATTTTGTCTTTTTTTATGGCTGAGTAGTATTCCATTGTATATATATACCACAACTTCTTTATCCAGTCATCAGTTGATGGGCACTTGGGTTGCTTCCACGTCTTGGCTATTGTGAATAATGCTGCAGTGAACATAGGGATGCATAAGTCTCTTTGAATTGTTGATTTAAGTTCTTTGGTTAAATATGCAATAATGGAGTAGCTGGGTCATATGGTATTCCAATTTTTAATTTTTTGAGAAAGCTCCATACTGTTTTCCATATTGGCTATACCAGTTTGTATTCCCACCAGCAGTGTATGAGGGTTCCCCTTTCTCCACATCCTCTCCCATATTTGTTGTTTTTTGCCCTGGTAATTATAGCCATTCTAATTGGTGTAAGGTGATATCTCATTGTAGTTTTGATTTGCGCTTCCCTGATGATAGGTGATGTTGAACATCTTTTCATGTGCCTGTTGGCCATCTGTATATCTTCTTTGGGAAAACGTCTGTTCATATTGCTGGGGATTTTTTTTTTTTTGGATTATGCCTATTGCCATTTTGAGTTTCTGGCTTCTCCAGTTCCAAGTCTAGGATGTATAGGCAAAAAGAAAACCTAGGGAACTCACTATCATGCTATTCCTTGGGTCCTGAGGTCTCTAGCCAGACTGCCTTCTTCTCTCCACCTTTCAGATGCATGTTTTATAGACAATGTCCAGGGTTTTTAGTTGTACTTAGCAGGAGGAATAGGGAAAGCATGTCTATTCCATATTCCTGGAAACAGAATTCTATAGCAGCAGATTTTAATAGCAAGCTAGTGGCCTCTCCAATACCAAGGGACCAGATGAGTGGCTGAGGGGGGTGCAGATAGAAAAGAGAAGAGGAGCAAGGACTGAGTCCCAGGGACTCCCATGTCAAGAGGGAAGAGGAGGAAGAACTAGCAAGGAAGCTAAGAAGGCACAGCTAGTGAGGTAGGAGGAAAAACAGGAGAGAGCAAGATGGCTATAGTTAATAATAAAAACTATCCTTTTTAAAGGATAGTTAGGTGGGGACAAAATCTTGATTAGAGTAAGTTTAAGAAAAAACGAGAACAAAGTGAAAGAAGCAAGTTACCAAAGCCATATGTTGTGTCTTTCGCTTTATATGAAAGATCGAAAATAGGCCAATCCATAGAGACAGAAATAAATTAGTGGTTGCCTAGGGCTGGGGTGGTGGGGCAGTTTGGGGGGATGGGGATGGGGAATGACTACTAATGGATATGAGGTTTCTTTTGGGGGTGATGAACATGTCTTTAAATTAGCTTGTGGTGATGGTTGCACAACTCTGAGTTGTATTTTAAAAAATTAAATTGTACTATTTAAATGAATGTATTTTATAGTATGTGAATTATATTTCAATAAAACTGTTAAAAAAAGGAAGGGAAGAAGAAAGGAAGGAAAGAAGAAAGAAAATGACATACATTGGGAAAAAATGTGGAACTTGTATGCAGAGCTAATTTCCCTTATATAGAAAGTGTTAACAATTTAACAGAAACCAACAGTAAAAGATAGAACAGAAGAATATATTAAAAGATGCTTAACTCATAGTAATAGAACTCTAAATTGAAATTACATTGAAATAACATTAATTTCATCTATCAGACTGACAAAATCCCAAAATTTGATAACACTTGGCAAGACACTAGGGGAACAGCTACTCTCATACATTACTAGTGGGGGTGTAAATTGGAACAACCTCATGGAGAGCAATTTAGCAGTATATATCAAAATACAGATGTATTAACACTTAGACTATGCATTTCTACTTCTAGTAATTATCTTACTTTTTTACTTCCAGACATGGACAACGACTTACATGCAGGGTCATTCATATAATTGCAGCTTTCTTTGTAATAGCAAATAAATGTCCATTAGGAGGAGACCGATAAACGGCAATGAGGAAGTACTTTATGTATTAAAAGAGAAAGTTCCCGGGCCAGCCCCGTGGCATAGCGGTTAAGTGCGTGTGCTCCGCTGCTGGCGGCCCGGCTTTGGATCCCGGGCGCGCACTGACACACCGCTTGTCAGGCCATGCTGTGGCGGAGTCCCATATAAAGTGGAGGAAGATGGGCACGGATGTTAGTCCAGGGCCAGTCTTCCTCAGCAAAAAGAGGAGGACTGGCATGGATGTTAGCTCAGGGCTGATCTTCCTCACAAAAAAAAAAAAAAGACAGAGAAAGTTCCCCATGATGTATTTTTTTTTAAAGATTTTATTTATTGACTTATTTATTTTTCCCCCAAAGCCTCAGTAGATAGTTGTATGTCGTAGTTGCACATCCTTCTAGTTGCTGTATGTGGGACGCGGCCTCAGCATGGCTGGAGAAGTGGTGCGTCGGTGCGTGCCCAGGATCTGAACCCAGGCCGCCAGCAGCGGAGCGCATGCACTTAACCGCTAAGCCACGGGGCGGCCCAACCCATGATGTATTGTTAAGGGAAAAATCCAAGGGGCAGCATGACATATATGGTATGTTGCCATTTATATGAAAAAAATAGAAAGAATATATTTGTACCAACCAAGAAAAATCTCTGAATGTATAAACAAAGAAACTAATAATACTAGATAACTTGCAAAGTGAGAGGGGGAAACTGGAAGGTAGAATAAGTAAGCTGTATACCTTTCCATACTTTTTGAAATTTTAAGCATATTTTTGAGAAAAGATGGGGGAATATGAGGTGAGAAAGTGGAAATAATAAGTAAAGCCATTTATCAGTCTGTTTGGACTGCTGTAACAAAAAAACCATAAACTGGGAAGCTTATAAACAACAGAAATTTATTTCTTACCGTTCCGGAAGCCAAGAAGTCCAAGATCAAGGTGCTGGCAGGTTCAGTGTCTGGTGAGAGCCCACTTCCTCATAGACGGCCATCTCCTCCCTGTGTCCTCACAGGGCAGAAGGGGCAAGGGAGCTTTCTCAGGCTTCTTTTATAAGAGCACTAATCCCACTCATGAAGGCTGCACTCTCATGACCTAACCACCTCTGAAAGGCCCCACCTTCTAAAACCATCAGACTAGGGGTTAGGATTTCAACATACGAATTTTGAGAGGACACAAACATTCAATCTATAGCACAGTTATTTACAGCTTTGCAGTAAGGAGGGGAGAGGGGATTTGCAAAGAAACCGTAGCCAGAGGAGGTTGTGGGGTCAATATGGGATTTTTTAAGATAGGAGATATTCCAGCATATTTTTAGGCTGATGAGAATGATCCAGACATTTAGATTGTTTCCTGCTTTTTGCTATATTACTGAACCTTTTAAATACCTCCACTATATGTCTTTGTCTGCTTATATGTTTCTTTCTCCATTAGATAAAAAGTTCCCTGAAAGCGAGGACCATCCCTTTTCATCTGTATCTCTTGCCCCTAGGCTGGTGCTGACATAAAGTCAGTGCTCAGCACACGTTTGTTGAATGATGTTGTAGAAGACCCTCCCCATGGCTGTCCACCAACTGAGTCAATCCAAAACACCTCAGCACCAAGTTTAGGCTTCCATCTCCTCCTTGTAGCAAGGTCAGCTTGGGTTGGAATCTTTAAGGAAAGACTCCCCAAAGCAACACAACTTAAACAAAGCAGATGGAGAGGACAAAGGAAGGCATTGCTGGCAGCGCGAATGACATGAGCAAAGTTAGAGAGACATGGGTAATGACAGTGATGATGATGTGGTGGTAGGGATGATGAGGACAGCTAACATTCATCTAGAGTCTACTGTGCACCAAGAACTGTTTAACTTTTTCGTGTGTTCGTTTGTTTATTCCTGGCAAGAACTCTATGAGGAAGGTATTATCACCATTTTACAAATGGGGAAACTAAGGCACAGAGAGAGCAAGTAAGTTGTCCAAGGTCACATAGCTATTAAGGAATGAAAATACGTGGGACAAAAAGACTGCCTTGATATAGTCACTTGATCTGAGAGAAAACAGGCTTATTCTTGCACTTTTCCTGTCATCCCCTTTCCTTCCTGCCCACCACCAAGTATTTCATAAATATATGCCAGAGCTTATTTTCCACAACTCTGCAAAAACATCCCTTAGTCCCTGATCCAAGGAGTGAGAAATCTATTGTAATTCTTGCTCTGGATATAGTTACAGAAATAATGCCAAGGAGTTTTCCTAGCCTCGTTTCTTTGATTTAACTTCCTTTCCCAAACACAGCATGGCATGTTTTAAAATTAATTTCTTCCTACAAGAATAAATTGCCCTTGAAATTTAGTTTTTTGTGTCTAAAACAATATTTTTTCTGTTTCCTTTACTTGAGTCAAATATGAGACAGCTTACTAAAGTGCACAAAACATCACCTCCCTTATGACCTCTCTTCCTTTTGGTATTTATACCTCCCTTTGCAAAATATCCCTTTTCCCAAACACACTTGAAGAACTCATTTACCAGTGGGTGAGGGGAAATTTTACCTCTACTGATTGCTTTTAGGATTACTTTAACTTAATGTTATTGAGTATAAAAATGTGTTCTGTTTAGTCAGGATCCTCATGATGGAGAGACTCTACTTCAGGCCCTGTTATGGGCTGAATTGTGTCCCCCTAAAATTCTTATGTTGATGTCCTAACTCCCAGTACTTCAGAATGTGACTATGTTTAGAGATAGAGTCTTCAAAGGGGTAATTCAGTTAAAATGAGTTTCGTGGGATGGGTTCTAATCCAATATGACTGGTGTCCTTATACGAAGAAGAGATTAGGACACAGACACACAAAGGGGAAAGACCATGTGAAAACACGGAGAGAAGATGGCCATCTACAAGCCAAGGAGAGAGGGCTCAGAAGAAACCAATCCTGCTGACATCTTGGTCTCAGACTTCTAGCTCCAGAATTGTGAGAAAATAAATTTCTGCTGTTTAGCCACCAGTTTGTGGTATTTTGTTATGGCAGCCCTGGAAAATTAATACAGGCCCCCATTAAAAGCCCACCTCTTTCACTGTGTCAAACCCTCAGCCTCCAAACCTGTATACCCAACAGCCTACTGGATATCTCCATTTGTATATCCCATAGACACTTCACACTCAGTGTATCTAAAACATCTCCCTATTTCCCCCTCCCCCCAGCTCCTGGCAACTACTATTTTAATCTCTGTGTCTATGAGTTTGGCTTTCTTTTCAGATTCCACATATAAATGAGGCCATACATATTTGTCTGTCTTATTTCACTTAGCATAACGCCCTCAAGGTCCATCCATGTTTCATAAATGGCAGAATTTCCCTCTTTTTTACAGCCAAATATTTCATTGTATATAAATACCACATTTTCTTTATCCATTCATCTGTCAATGGACAGACACTTAGGTTGTTCCCATGTCTTGGCTACTGTGAATAATGCTGCAATGAACTTGGTGGTGCAGATATCTCTTCATGGTCCTATCAGTTCCCTAGGCTGATGGAATTACCTCCAGAATCTCGGTCTCACTAGGTTGGAGCCAGTTATGAGGACTTCACTGGGTCTGCAGTGGGGTCCATGGTTGACGGGATTACTACCAGAGGCTCAGTGGGCATGTATCCTGTCTGGTCCCTGGTAGTATGGGACTGCCTCCAGTACCTTGTCCAATAGGCTGGGACAAGGGTATGCTTCAGGTTCCACAGCTGGGTCCTCAGATAGCAAGCCGATTATCAGGTGCGTAGATGTAGCTTCCACCAGGTCCCTGGGAGGACCTGGTAATTGGATGGATCCCTGGGTGGGCAGGACTAGCTCTGGACTGTGGCTGAGAAGGGCTGAAACAAAGGCCAGAGCTGTTTCAGGTTTCACAGCCAAGACTAAGGTCTGCAGACCTGGCTCTGGAGGCATGGATTGGCGTGACTCCCGCCAGGTTCCTGGGTGGGCTGGACTGCTCCTTGACCATGGCTGGAGGGGCCAGAGCCAAGTATAGGGCCCTTTCAGGATCTCCAGGGCGCAGCTGGGAGTGTCTCCTGCTTGGTTCTTGCGCCAGAAGGAATGTTTGCAGACTGTGGCTGGGACAGGCTGGAGCCCAGTTATAGGGCTGTTTCAAAATCTACAGTTTGACCAAGTTTGACAGGTTTACTCCCAGGGGCTCCCAGATCATAGTTGAGAGTGGCTAGGCCCAGTTCACAGGCCACTTCAGGATCCACAGCCAGGACCAAGGTCTGTATGCCTACTACCTACTACTCGATGCACAGGTGGGCATGACTCTTGCTGGGTCCCTTAGCACATAGTGCTGGTGACAGAACCAAAGCCAAACAGGGCCGTAGCTGAGTCCTCAGGGGTACAGAGATGTTTCTGGGTCTGTAGCCACAACTGAGGTTGGCAAGTTAGCTACCTGGATGCTGGCCTGCCTTCTCAAAGTGGCTCTTCTGGGTCTTTGACTGCACCAGAGTTTCACAATCTATCTGGATCCCAAAGCTTCCACAAAGGCACTTTTGTCCCCAGATGGATGCCAAATGATTGTTGTTCGTGAGCGGGATAGGAGCAAGGGACGTCTTATTCAGCCATCTGGCTGATGTTACTACTTTGAGATTCCTTTTATAAAGTTTTGACTTCTAGGTAAATGTTGTAAATATTTTTTAAATAAATTAAAAGGATAAAAAAGAAAACCACAAAGTTTAATATAAACAGAAACAAATTAACCTAACAATATATATCAAACTGAAATATAATCAGACAAAAATTAATTTCAAGAAACTTGTGAATACAGAATTCTTTTTTGTTTGTATGTGTGAGGAAGATCAGCTCTGAGCTAACATCCATGTCAATCTTCCTCTTTTTGCTGAGGAAGACTGGCCCTGGGCTAACATCTGTGCCCATCTTCCTCTACTTTATATGGCACGCTGTCAAAGCATGGCCAGACAGGAAGTGCATCGGTGCACACCCAGGATCCAAACCTGCACTGCCAGCAGCGGAGTGCGTGCACTTAACCACTACGCCACAGGGCCGGCCCCTGAATACAGAATTCTGAATGTACATTTCTGGTGGGGAATATATTCTAAGGACCAAAAGAACTGCAAGGAGATCTTAAACTTTACTTAGTATGTTTGCTAATGACAGTTCTATTAGTCTCCTAATTCTGAAACTATTTTAGAGATATAGAGCAGATAAGATATAGAGCAAATAAATTCATTGATGTCTTGGGAACCAGAATTTTCACTGTGGCATATGAAAATGGAGGAAAAAAAACAGAAGAATGTTGTAGAGTTAGATTTGAATTGGAGGTATCAGTATGTACTCATCTCAGCTTGTCTAATGATAGGGCCTAGTAGCAATGACACCCTAGTAACAATGAGCACACCTAATACTCGGATCTCGGTTTCTAAATACCGTGCCCCACTCAAAGGAAACAGAGTTCTTGAGTTGGTTGACTCCAGATCCGAGCAAAATAAGAACAAAGTGAATCTATTTTTCCGGCACAAATCTAATATTTGCACCAGAAAGAAAGAAATGTCTCAAAGACTAACGGATTTGGGACAAAAGAACAAAGAGGTAGTTTAAAGGTATGTACCTTGAGTGTAAATATGAGGAAACCATCAGACAAATTCAGAATGTGGGCTATTCTGCAAGACAACTGAGTTGGAATCTTAAAAATCAATGTCATAAAAAGTAAAGAAAACAAGAGTGGTGGTGCTGGGGGCAATTGCTTTCAATTAAAAGAATCCAAAGAGATTTAATAATCAAGTTCAATGCATGAACTTTGATTAGCTCTTGGATAGTGTGAGGATGGAGAAGAGAAAGCTAAAGAAGATATTTGGGGACAATTGGTAAAATTTAAATATGGACTGTATATTAGAATGTATTGCCTAAATAATGTTAAATTTTAGGTGTGATAATGGTATTGAGACTATGTGGCAGAATATCTTTATTCTTAGGAGATCCATGCTGAAGTATTCAGAGGTGAAATACCATAGTGTTTGTAATTTATTTTAAAATGGCTCAGAAAAAAATAGTATGTATAGATATATAGGTAGGTAGGTAGGTAGGTAGGTAGATAGATAGATAGATAGATAGATAGACAGATAGATAAATACAGAAAGACAGATAGAAAGATAGAGAGATATAAAGGGAGAGAGAAAGAAAGAAAAAGAAAAAGCAAATATAAAAGATATTAACAAATAGTGAATTTAGTGAAGGGTATACAGGTGTTCATTATATTATTCTTTCAATTTTTCTTTGGGTCTGACATTTTTCTTTTCTTTTCTCTCTTTTTTTTTTTTGCTGAGGAAGATTGGCCCTGAGCTAACATCTGTTGCCAATCTTCCTCTTCTTTTCTCGTTTGAGGATGATTAGCTCTGAGCTAACATCTGTGCCAATCTTCCTCTATTTTGCATGTGGGTCATTGCCACAGCACGGCTGATGAGTGGCGTAGGTCTGTGCCCAGGATCTGAACCTGTGAACTGGGGCCACCAAAGGGAGTGTGCCAAACTTAACCACTACGCCATGGGGCCAGCCCCCAAGTCTGACATTTTTCAGAGCAAAAACAGGTAAGAAACAAAGAGATTCAAGAGGTGGAATGGACAGAACTCTGTAACTAATGGGAAGTGGGAATAGAGGCAGAGTGCTGAGTCAGGAATGACAGCTAGATTTCTGGCTTGTCACAGGGGTGCCATCATTGAGATGGGGAACTCTGAAGGAAGAGCAGGCATATAGAGAATAATGAGAGACTAACTAGAAAATGGAGCTGAAATCCCAGCTATTGTTTCTAGTCCTCAAAAGTTTTCAGGTGATTCTAAAACTTGCAATCAAGATTACATACACAGGATTTCTTCTTTCACAACTGCTAGTTGACATTGTACTGGAAGTTCTAGCTAGAGCAATTAGGCAAGAAAAATAAATAAAACGCATTCAGACTGGAAAGGAAGAAGTAAAACTATCTCTAGTCACAGATGACATGATCATATATATAGAAAATCCCAAAGAAAACACAGGAAAGCTCTCGGAGCTAATAAACAAATTCAGCAATGTTTTAGAGAATAAGATGAACACACTAAAATGAATTGTGTTTCTATACACTAGCAACAAATGATCTGAAAAGGAAATTAAGAAAACAATCCAAAAGAATAAAATAACTAGAATAAAATTTATCAAGGAGGTAAAAGACTTGCAGACTGAAAACCACAAAACATTGCTGAAATAAATTTTAAAAGACCTAAATAAATGGAAACACATTCTGTGTTCATGAATTGGAAGACAATGTTGTAAAGATGGCTATACTCCCCAAATTGATCTACAGATGAAATGCAATCTCCATCAAAATTCCAAGAACATATTTTGCATAAATGGGCATAAAATTCATATGGAATTACAAGGGATCCCAAAGAGCTAAAACAATCTTAAAAAAGAAGAACGAAGTCAAGGATTCACACTTCCTGATTTTGAAACTTATTACAAAGCTACAAATCAAAACAGTGTGGTATTGGCATAAGGATAGACATAGAGACCAATGAAATAGAATTGAGAGTCCAGAAGAAAACTCATAAATCTATGGCCAATTGATTTTCAACAAGGGTGAAAAGATCATTCAATGAGGAAAAAAATAATCTCTTCAACAAACGGTGGTGGGACAACTGGATATCTAGATGCAAAAGAATGGAGCTGGACGCCCTACCTCACAACACATTAACTCAAAATAGATCAATGACCTAAATATAAGAACTCAAACCATAAAATTCTTGGAAGAAAATATAGGGGTAAATAATCCTGACTTTGGATTTGGCAATGGATCTGTGTCAGATATGACAGCAAAAGCATGATCAGCAAAAGAAAAAATAGGTAAATTGAACTTCATCAAAATTAAAAACTATTGTACATCAAAGGACATTATCAAAAAAGTGGAAAGATTGAAAGAATGGGAGAAAATATTTGCACATCACATATCTAATAAAGGTGTAGTATTCAAAATACATAAAGAACTCTTGCAACTCAACAACAAGACAAGCCAATTCAAAAATGGGCAAAGAGCCCTTGTGCACTGTTGATGGGATTATAAAACGGTGCAACCACTATGGAAAACAGTATAGAGTTTCTTCAAAAATTAAAAATAGAACTACCATATGATCTAGCAATCCTTCTGTGTATATATCCAAAAGAATTGAAAGCAGGGTCTTGAAGAGATATATGCGCACCTATGTTCAGGGCAGCATTGTTCCCAATAACTAAGAAGCAGAAGCAACTCAAATGTCCATCAACAGATGAATGAATAAACACAATGTGGTACACAGCTACAATGAAATATTATTCAGCCTTAAAAAGGAAGGAAATCCTGTCACATGCTACAACATGGATGAACGCTGAGGTAATTATGCTAAGTGAAATAAGCCAATCACAAAAAGACAAGCATTGTATGATTCCACTTATACGAAGTATCTAAAGTAGTCAAATTTGTAAAAACAGAAAGTAGAATAGTAGTTACTAGGGACTGGGAGAGGGGGAAAAAGGGAGTTGTTTAATGGGTATAGAGTTCCAGTTTTACAAGATGAAAAAGTTCTGGAGATCTGTTTCACAACAATGTGAATTTCCTTAACACTACTGAACTGTATACTTAAAAATAGTTAAGAGGTAAATTTTATGTGTTTTTTGCCACAATAAAAAAGGCATAAAGAAAGAAAAGAAACAAACCTGAGGAATTGTCCTCTTTGCCTCACAAAAGAGGCACTACTTCAATAAAAATAATTAGAGGTAAAAAAAAAAAAATAGGCAAAGGACTTGAATAGATATTTCTCCAAAGAAGATATACAAATAGCCAACAAGCACACGAAAAGACACTCAACATCATTAGTCATTAGGGAAATGCAAATCTAGGATGGCTATAATTTAAAAAAAAGAGAGAGAAAGTAATAAAATAACAAGTGTCGGCCAGGATGTGGAGAAATTGGAGCCCTAATACATTGCTGGTGGGAATATAAAATGGTCCAGTTGCTGTGAAAACAGTTCCTCCAGGAGTTAAACATGGAATTACCACATGACCCAGCAATTCCACTCCTAGATATATCCCCAAAAGAACAGAAACAAGTACTCAAACATACCAGTGCTATTCACAATAGTAAAGTTGGAAACAGCCCAAATGTCCATCAATGGATGAATGGAGAAACAAATTGTAGGCTACACATACAGTGGAATATTATTCAATCATAAAAAGGAATGAAGTACTGATACATGCTACAATGTGGATGAACTTCAAAAACATTAGAAGCCAGACACAAAAGTCACATATTGCATAATTCCATTTATACGAAATATAAAGAATAAGTAAATCCATAGAGACAGAATACAGACTGTGGTTGCCAGTGGCTGGTACAAGGGCAGAGTGGGGAGCAACTGCTTAACCGGTATAGGGTTTCTTTTGGGGTAATGAAAATGTTTTGCAATTAGATAGAGATAGTGGTTGCACAACATTGTGAATGTATTAAATGCCGCTGAATTGCTTGCTTAAAAATGATTAATTTTATGTCAATTTCACCTCAACAATAAAAAATAATATACAGATTTTAAATGCATCATTTCACCAACGTCTTCTACATTAATATCAGATGATCGAACAGGATTTAGTAGAATCTTTCAACTTTGAATGTGAAGCAGGCCTAAACTCAAAACTTTGATTGTGACACTGAAGCGGAAGACGGGATGTAATAATCTTGGAAAGTAAAAATTATTTTTGTTTACTTGAAATGCAGACTTTTTTTCTTGAATAAAAAATATGGAGTAAACACATAATAGACAATAAATGTTCCTTCCTTCAGCGTACTGATGGAGAGTGTGCGCTTCAGAGTTAGATCACCTGGGTTCCCATTCTTGGTCTCCCAGGAATGTTCCAGACTATCAAATGCACTGTATCTTTCTCACATTTTTCTGTACTTTAGGAGCTGCATCATTGCTGATTCAAGATCTACTGCAATACATTCACTTATTCTTCCTCTGCTGGCTAGCTCCATACTACCACACTCTAATAGACTAATGCATACCAGAGCTGGGGTTACGATCATTTAACAAATATTTACTGAGCAATTATTATGCGCCATGCACTTTGCTGCAGCCTAACTATACCAGTGAAGTCAAGACATGAGCCCTGGCTTAATTTATCATCTAGCAGATATCATTTTATGTATCGTGATTAAGTACTATACAGGAAAACAGGGCTATACTAGAGAATAAGTAGAAAGACGCTCTTTTAGGTCGTGTGGGCAGGAAAGGCTTCTCTTACGAGGGATATCTAATCAGAAAGACCTGCCTGGCATCAACGAGCGGCAATAGATGAGTCTGGGACTTTGGAAGGTTTGTGAGGCCAGGGTAAGGAGTTGGGAAAGTATTTAACTGCAGTGGGAAGTAAATGCTGCATTTCCAGCAAGGGAGTGATACAATTTTGCGTTTTAAAAAGATCGTAGAGGCAGCACAGAAAGCAGGGAGACTATTTAGGAGGCACCGATGGTTCCCTGGACTTGGGGTAATTGTGGTTATTGATTTGCGCGACAGGGTAGCTGAGGGTGTCATTCTGCAACAGAACAACGATGACTGCAGAGCGGTTAGAGGACCACAGAGTATTTAAAGGAAAAACAAATCACGGTTTTCAGGGCGTCTTGCTGTGAACCGCCGGAACCAGGGCCGGACACGCTCCCGATCTGGAAATGTTCGGCCGGAGTCTGAGGTACCGGACAGCCCGAGAGCTGACCTCCGGTCCTGCCCTCCTTTTTTGGTACCATCAGATGCAGAGTGTCCGGGACCGACTGGGGCCCCGCCCTGGCCCAGAAGAACGCGGGAAACATCAGGCAGTGTAGAGGCTAACCTTCAGAACTAAGCCTCTGCCGCCTCATTCAAGCCCCGCCACTAGGGTGGCTGCGTACTTGCCACCGCGCAAAGCCACCCCACGCCGCTGAATAGCCCCACTCCCGGAAGTGCAGCCTACCCAGGCTCACTTCCGCTTTCCCAGTCGTCTGCCCTTCTCGCGAGAACTGGAAGAGCCTATGTGACCTGCGCTAAGCGGAAGTTGGGCCTCTTTTTCGTGGCGCCTCGGAGGCGTTCGGCTGCTTCAGCATGAAGGTAGGCAGTGGCGGGGGGCGTTGAATTAGGCTCGGGGAAAGTGAATCGAGTTCGAGAACACGGCATTGCCGCAGTCCTACGTCTCCAAAATCCTGGCTCTAGCTGGGGAAGGGTCTGAGGCAGGACAAGCCTCGCCCTTCTGGGGCCAGAGCTCTTTGGGAAAGCGGATGGCGAGCGATTGCTGCTGGAGCTGCGGCGCCCGGCAGCGCAAGCTATGGTGGCGTCCTGGCACCCTGCCGGGACAGATGCGGCTCTGCTGCCCGGGTGGCGGCCCCCGGGTCGGCCTCCTTGCTCCGAGAGGGTGAAGGCTGCGGAGCGCCTGTGGCCCGCGGAATCATTCCGCGAGGCTTGAGGAAAGACTTCCCAATTGGAGTGCGGCGCTCGTTGCGCGCTGTTGCGTACACATGTGCTTTAGAGAATAAAATGGACATCTCAGATTTTCTGCTGGTTGTGTGGGGGTGACATGAAAAGCTTTTTGCATTAGGATTGTCTTTGTTGGTGGCTCTGCGGTTTTCATAAAGCTGTTTTTTCCCCCGTTTAATCCTTAGCTGAACATCTCTTTCCCAGCCACTGGCTGCCAGAAACTCATTGAAGTGGACGATGAACGCAAACTTCGTACATTTTATGAGAAGCGTATGGCCACAGAAGTTGCTGCTGACGCTCTGGGTGAAGAGTGGAAGGTAAAAATTGAGTACAGCATTGAGTTGTTGGAACTAGTTGAGAGATGGTAAACGCTGTTGATAATTGGGGTGTGTAATGGGTTTCAGACTCAGGGTTCTGTCTTCTGATCTTGGGTTAGTGACTTCTAAATGTCACTTTATAAGGTTGAGCTGTCACCTGGCAGGGTTATGTAGATCACATGGGAAAATATACCTGAAGTTCTTGTCCTGCAAGCTAATGGTCTCCGAAGGGTATCTTGAATTAAAAGTGCCAAGAAGGGTTGTTTGTGATTTGTTGCTCGTTGGTCCTTTGGTTTTTTAACGTAGTCTTTCTCCCCCTGGAGCTGTTACCGCTGGTAAAGCAAAGGCTAGGAATATGACTTGATTGGAAGGAATTTGCTAATTGAGCTTGGCAAATTGGAAATGTAGATAAAACTTAGTGGCCAGAGAATATTAAGAAGTTTCAAATCGGTCTTAATTAACTGTACTTCCTAGAATTGAGGGGTACACCTTCGTAGAGGCCACAGTCCTTTATTTTATAACGTGTCATTGTATTCTCCTGCAGGGTTATGTGGTCCGGATCAGTGGTGGGAACGACAAGCAGGGTTTCCCTATGAAGCAGGGTGTCTTGACCCATGGCCGTGTCCGCCTGCTATTGAGTAAGGGGCATTCCTGTTACAGACCGAGGAGGACTGGAGAAAGAAAGCGCAAATCTGTTCGGGGTTGCATTGTGGATGCCAACCTGAGTGTTCTCAACTTGGTCATTGTAAAAAAAGGTGAGGGTTGCTTGTGTTCTTGAGTTCAATTTTTGTTGACATTGATTTAAAGTTGATTGTCCGAGTGCTTTTTCATTTGCAGTATCCACAGTTTGACCAATGGACTTTTACCAGTGCATAAACAATAAATTAGAGTTCTTGTTTGTGAGGAAGTTGTTGAATTAAAATGTCTTTGTTCACTTGTCTCTTTTAGGGGAGAAGGACATTCCTGGACTCACTGATACTACTGTGCCTCGTCGGCTGGGGCCCAAAAGAGCTAGCAGAATCCGCAAACTTTTCAATCTCTCTAAAGAGGATGATGTCCGCCAGTATGTTGTGAGAAAGCCCCTAAACAAAGAAGGTAAGGGAGATTCTGCAATCTTAATGTCAGTAAGTTAACGCTGGCTTAATTTCAGTAATTTGGCACTAGCATTTTGTGTGCATATTAGATGATAAAATCTGTGCCCACTCTTTATTTACCTGGAGTCTGAGTTTTCAGGAAATTATTGGGGAAGAGTGTCAAGATATGCAGTTGGTGTTAATCCTTGTTACATCCAGTGCCCTCTTATATTTTCCTTGAAAATGTGCCTGTGAGTCAATTGATGTGTAAGTCTACCCAAAGATAACTTACCAGACATTAAGATCTTGCTTTTGAATTAGTGGAAAGAATGATAGAAAATTCTGGGACTATGATTGAATGTGCTCTCACTCCCACACACTTTTGCTTTTTCTTTGCATAGCAGTCTTTCCATAGCAGAAGTTCTAATTTTTTTGTTTTTTCTTTATAAAAGAAATACGTGCTTTCATCAACTGAAGTTGCTTTAACTTCTGGCCCTTGTTTTCTTCATCTGTAGGATGCGAGTAGCGATAGTAAGAGTTGTGAGAATTAGAAATTAGAAAAATATTTTATTAAAAACACTAGGGAACAGGTGTTTGGGATTTTGGAGTTTTATATTTTAAGACGGTATAATGTTTATTAAGCAACATAACCCATCACCAGTGAAGTCTTTGGCAGCAATGCTCTGTAACATTGATATTTCTGTAGTGAAATGTATGAATATTTACAGTAAATAGAATAAATAGCACGTCAGTTCAGGTTGGGTTCTCCTGACAAATCTGAAAAAATTTGAGTTTTGGTTTTCAGGACTGGGGACTTAAACCTATACCTAGCCTATACTAAGTGCTCATTGGTTACTCATTCCAAATATTTGGACACCTATGTGCCAGGTGCTATTTTAAGTGTTGATACGGTATGAACACACGAATTACTTTCCTCTTGAAGTTTACATTTAAAAAAAATAATTGGCAAATATATGGTAGTTCCCCATAATCAGACCCCTGGCAGTACCATACATCAGTGTAGTAAGGTGCTAGTTGATAGGTGTTCATAAAATGGTTCTTGTATTTTTATAATTAAGGGATTGTTATGTAACTTTTAGCATAACCTGAACAATTGAGCGTTTATTCTTAGAGTATTTACCTGAGGTGTTTATTACTCCCACAAGGTGTCCACAAATTACAATGATTACATCTGAAAAGACTTCTCCAAAGCAGATCTCTAATCCATAGGATTTTAGATTACAAATCATACAGACTAAATGAAGATATTCTATGAACAGCATGCCACACATTCTAATGTTAATGATTTGGTTCCCCAGATTGGCAGGATCTATCTTGAAAAATACAGATTCAAGCATAAATGGGACTTTAAAGCATGGTGGGATAGTGATGCAGATAATGCTTTCCTTAGTTTTCACAGACAACTGAAATATGCAGTTGACACTGCTTTTAAATAATGCTCCTGTGTCTTACAGTACATGCATATATAATACCCTACTAAGACAATCTAATTGTGGAAGGGAAATGGAAGTGAGTAGGAAAAAGCTTGAGGTACGAGTAAATTATTAAGCAAAGTAACCTAAATTTACATATGATCTTGGATTTGACATCCAACCTGTTGATGTGGTTTAGTGAGCTGTCTGAATGAGGATTACATGTGCTAATTAGGAAAACACTGGCATCTAGTAAACAAAGTAAGCCTGGTCACTTTTTAGAAGGAATTCTCAATTTTCTTGATATTTTGACAGTATTTAGCCTATCTTGGATTTTTGTTGACAAGATGGTATTTTAAGTTGTAGAATAGTTCAGATTTGATTTAAAAGGCCTCATACAAGTAAGTATGAGTTTTCATAGATAACTGCTACCTCAAGTTTGCATCTGTTTCTAATGTTTTGAAAATGTAGATGTGGATCCTAATGAACAAGGGTGTTCTTGAGAAGTGATTGAGTCATTATCTGAATTTTTAGGTAAGAAACCTAGGACCAAAGCACCCAAGATTCAGCGTCTTGTTACTCCGCGTGTCCTGCAACACAAACGTCGGCGTATTGCTTTGAAGAAACAGCGTACTAAGAAAAACAAGGAAGAGGCTGCAGAATATGCTAAACTTTTGGCCAAGAGAATGAAGGTGAGTCTAAGATGATGAGGGGAGTGGGTAGGCCTGGCTTTTGATTTGCTTTTTTAATCCAGACAAGCTTTTAACTGTGCTTTTTGCTTTAACTCTGCTTTTTTGTTCTGTTTAGGAGGCCAAAGAAAAACGCCAGGAACAGATTGCCAAGAGACGGAGGCTGTCCTCTCTGAGAGCTTCTACCTCTAAGTCTGAGTCCAGTCAAAAATGAGATTTTCTAAGAGTAACAAATAAATAAGATCAGATATCAAATCTCCTTTGACTTTTTGTTGATGATAAAACTTACATAAATGAAGGGAGAGAGACTCAGGTCATAGAAAAGGGGGGGTATTGTATCCAGCAATCTAATGGTGGATAAATAAAGTCTGCAAGAGATACTTGAAAGTGAAATCCTTCAAATTCAGAGACTGAGACTGTACTGTGGTAGTGGAAGAAATGCCAGGACAGGGTTTCTTTTGGTGGGTGGCTCAGGAAAGGATTCTTAGTATAAGGATTTATTGCCTTTTCAGCAAAGCAATGGAACAATTTAGGGGAAATAAATGACTAGGACTATTAATCTTTTACACACTTTATTTTGAGGAATACAGTTTTTAAAGATCTATACATAATACATGAAAAGTGCCCTCTGAAGATGGACATTTGTCATATTTTTTAAAAACTCATTAAAAGCATAGGTAATGGATACCATTTTAAAACAGTTCACAGAGCTTTTAAAACCAGTGCAAATTTATTGCATTAACAGAAAGCTCTCTGAGTTGTTATTCATGCTTTTATTCTGTGTCACACTCTGAAAAGGAGTTAAACGCTCTTGCATCAATGAAGAATGCAAAAAGAGAAAGTATACGTTTCCTAATGTACCATGTCTAGTTTCTGTAGTAATCGTTAGAACTAATCTTCATAGATTAAAAGGGTCTTAAAAAAAAAGGCACGTTAGGCTTTAAGGGTGAAGAAAAGGAGCTCCATGTTTGCTGAAGTATATATTTTAACCACAGGTCAGAATTTTTAAATAGCTTTAACAGAGACTGAAGCAGTGCTTCACAATTTAAATGTGCATATGAATCACCTGGGGATCTGGCTAAACTATGGACTATGGTTGGGTAGTTTGAGTGGGGCCCCAGGTTCTACATTACTAGTAAGTTCCCAGTTGAAGCCAATGCCAGTCCCTGGACTGTACTGTGAGCAGCAAGATTCCCAGACAATAGTAAGATCCCCATTGCTCTTAATACATACTATTAAAGTTGCATAACATGGAAAGAAGTCAATTGACAGTGTAAATTGAACTTAAAAGGAAAATGCAGCATTTTAAAAAGCTAAAATAAAAGGGACTGACATACTACAGTCGTAGGGGGTAACTTAAAGGCCAAAAGGTTAGTTGGGGGTATAGTCCAGAACTGTGTATTCACCAGAACCTGTTTGGTTCTAATGCACAAAACATGAGAACAACCCTGCTTTCTCATTTTAAGGAGTGCAGTCACTAAAGTGGATAGATACGGGTGGTCTAGACTAAAGGCTCATGAATCTGGCAGATTAAGATGGAGAACTTTTTAGGGATGTTGGAGAATATTTCATTAGAAAAATGTTCAATCCTGTATTTACTAGTGTGTACCAAAAATGAAGTAAAAGGGCAATAACAGAATATTTCACAGTTATAGGAGACTTATTTATGCTCATTAGTTAACAAATTAACCATGCAGGTTGCTATAATCAACCTACAAAATGCAGCTAAAGTTAATCAGGCTGTCTGATCTAAAGCCTCTATTAAGGTAAAACTAAAAAATTTGGACTAATTTGAAAGATTACTTTCAGAAGTTATCAGGATTTAAGTTTTATATAGTGCTACAAGTCATTCTAGATACTTCTAAATCTTTCTATAATGATTTGATATCTGGTTTTTAGCTATAAATTTTTAGTGGTACCCTTTCTGTGATAGGTGCTAGAAAAGGCCTTTAAGCAATTTTAACAGATCAGCTCCAATGTCTAAAGGACAGCAGCACGCTAAGGTTTCCAGTATATAATGGCTAAGTTATTTTGAATGTTATAAAAAGTTATTAGAAAACTTATAATTTGATACAATATAGCCAAGTATTCTTAAATGTGTAAGGACATGTTCATTACAGGTTTGTTTTTCAGTGGGAAGTGCTTTGTTAAGTAATTTAGTTCAAGTTAATGAAGACTACAGAGAAGAAATGGAAAAACAATGTTGGAATTCTAAAGATCACAAAGGTTCAAATTAATTGCACACATTTCAAGAGCCTTAAAAGTGTAACAGAGACAAGCACAGCAAACATAAGAATTTTTCATTTTATTCAACCTCAATTTTTTTATATGCAAGGCAATTCCAAACTTTCTGTTGGGGCAATAAGTGTTAGGTATATTAAAACTAGTACCAAGCCTTAAGTTGCAAAAATATATACTCTGAGACAGTGCAAAAAATCCGTTTTTAAGGTAATGAGAATTGTACATAATTTCTGACAAGTTCTTTCACTTCGTACGTTCACAAGTACTTAAGTACTAAATTGAAACTAGAATTCTGCATAGGTCAGATTAACCCTGAAATGTAGAAAAACTACTACAGTAACAATTTTTAATTTTTTAAAAGATTATACCAGGTGGAAGGGAGACTTGTGCTGTTAAATGTACCACCTGGAAAAAATTTTTTGTATCAACTGATTTAGTCATCTGCATAATTACTGTAAAAGCACACACACTACCATTGGCTTTTTAAACCATACGGAGTTAAGGCAAATTTGACTTTTCGTAAGGGATGTTTTTAACAAAAGGCATGATAAATGTCCGAGTGAGGCATGTGAGGTCATGATTTTCTTAAACCTACTGGCAACAAGCTCAATAAGCTTAAAATTTTAAGACTTAATTGATTCATCCTAAAAAACAGTATTTACAAATGCACAAATAATAAGCATACAAATCTATTATACAAGAATAAAATTTCTGTGCAGTGCAAGTTTATCCCACAGGTTTTTAAAAGTGACCAATAGCAACAATTTATGTGCCTAAACAATTTCAGGTCCAAAGACAATATACACACGCATTTTAAGCATGTTCCAATTTTGTAAATTATGAAGCTGAGTTAATTTCATTTAAACTATCTGATTGGCTCATTTATTCCAATTTTAAAGCTGCTGCAAATTAACATGGTATTGGGAAGAGGATGAAAGGAAGCAACTGGATATTCAAGATAAAATCCATTAAGGAAGATAATACATAATATGAAGGGTGAAGATACATATTAAATTCAAAACCGGAGGCAACGCAGTTGTCATCAGACTTTCAGGTATAATTTTGAGATTAATGACTACAGATGAATTTAGTAGTAGTCACTTATTTAATAGTTGGAGACCCCTTTCAGAAAACTGTATTGCAACACGCAATCTAAGAATTTTAATAAATATAATTTGGCTGTATATACACAAACCTACACAGCCACACTTATATATACACACATACACAAATAGTTGCTCTTATAATTTGAGATTATTTCATTTGTTTTGGGCTTAGGCAAGTTTATATTAATTTGCCATTCCCCAAACCCCAGAGCTTCAAATATAAACAATGCCAAGGATGAATGTGGTTTCTCATTATCAAACTACTACAAATACTGAGAAATCCAAAAACAGTTTTCAGCAGAGGCAGATAAACAGTTCAGAAGTTGCAAATCTTCAACATCAATAAACCCTGGGGTGTTTTAATGGCATTTTTACATTGCGAGATGATTCAGTATGAATTACATTTCATTATATATTGTCCCAAGAGTTACCTGATTTCAGTTTTCACCAATTCTTAACATTTGGAACAAACTTTGAATGCTTCCAGATTGAATCTATTCCCCCAGCTTTGTGTCAAAAATCTACTGAATCTCTTATTTAAATGAGAGGCGCTCCAAAACACTTTCTGCACCATTCCACATTGACACTTGGTGGAGCATCAATTTTCTGCAACTTGTCAAGAATCTCTGAAGGTAGGTTACTGTATGCAAGTCCATATTCATTGTCAAAAGCCTCTGAAAGACATTTTCAAAAATGCAGTAAGTATCTGTTACTCAAGAAGGCAAAAGCCATGCATTTAAAAACAGTAGTCAAACCACATTTTATTTATATATTTAAACTGCATATTTAAAGGTAGAAATCTTTTTAAAGGCAAGTGGAGTTTTTACCTATACCAGTTACAATTTTTTAAATTACTTTAGAAAATAAAATTAAGAACTTCTAGTAATCCTTAATTAACCAACTTACCAATATCAATATTCTCTCTTCCAAGAGACACTAAGGATAAGAAGAGGATTTCTCTGTATAAACTCCTATAAAACAAATATTTTTAAAGTTAATGGGAAAAGAGCATAAAAATACACACATACAAAGGATTTTTAAAATGGTGAAAAAAGATTAAGTTCTGTAGTCCAGTTAACAGTAATGTACCCATATCAATGTCCTGGTTTTGATATTACACTACAGTTAAATGAGATGTCACCTTTGCGGGAAGCTCGGGTACACTGAACTTTTTGTACTATTTTTGCAACTTCCTGTGTATTTCTATTTCAAATTAAAAAGTCGAAAGTTAATGGGCATAAAGCTTCACACTGTTTTACAATTAAAAATGGCTTATTTTAACTTTATTATAAATTTTTAAACAATATAAGTAGTAGATAACTGTTTTATCTGTAATTTCTAATTAAAGTTTACAAAAGCAGAGTTTTCTCTCATCTTTTGCTGCTTGACAAAGTAACAGATTAATTTGTAAGTAAGCTGGGAGTCTAAAACCCCTGGACACAAACAGTGTGAAAGATGGTGTGGTCTCTACTATTTAATCCAACAGTAAAGGATAAATCACCTTCATTTGATTTGTGAACATAAAAATGTCACAAATAAAACCTTTAAAATGAGTTTCATGACTCAGTTGTTAAAAATGAGGAGAAAACTTAAGAAATGAACTGATTTCTAAGTATTTACATAGAAGAAAAATTAGAGAGTAATGCTGATTCTGATGATGCTCCAAGTAGCTTTCTTTAGAAGCCTCAGAAGCCATAAAATGTCATTTCTAATATTCCCTCCCTGCCCCTAAACTACAGATGCTTGAAACTAGCTGCTCTTTAGACTGTGAAGGAGGTCATCTCTACCTCAACCGTTGAGATTACAAGAGGATCCATCCATTTTCATTATCAATTCTTGCCCTATCACTTCTGAGATTATCTTCAAAGATGCCATGACCGAAGAATCTTGAAAAGGACCTGGAAACACTGTTAATGTTTGACAGAATTTATGATGTCCCCTTTTCTGAAGCTTCCACTGCAGAATTCACTTATGCTGAGATTGGGGTGAGCACTGATCCAAGCATGTTGGCAGACAATAGTAAGAGGATCGGGATAGCTCCATATCCTTTGTAATTCACTGCTTCCATCACTTTCCTAAATTGTTTCTAGTCCTAAACCCATATTTTTTTTTAACATCCCACAAGAAAAGATAAGATGTGTGGGTATGACAAGGCCCGAACAAGGAGTACATATGTATAACATCAATGTTAACAAGTTCACAGAAGGTTTCCAGTGAACAGCAGGAAACCCAAAAGACTCCGTACATTTAGACATGAATGAATTACCTCTTAAAATTTAATCTATTCCCCCAGACAGACACTTTTATTATGTTTGTGCTCAAGTATGAATGTATACATTTGGGTAGCACTTTTTAAAACAATCAGATGTTCTACAATGAGTATGTGTTTCTTTTACAACCAAAGATATTTAAAAAATAATTTTTAAAAAACATGAAATTATTCTGAGTGATATCAAACAAAAAATACTGGGTTATTACCTTTGTCTTTTCATGTCTGGCTTCATTTGCTGTGAAAGCAGGTTGATGGGTTTAAGAACATCATTATGTTGAATACTCTGCCTGATGGTTTCTACTAAAGTGCTTGTTGCTTGTTGTTCCTCTGACAGAGACAATTTCTTTTCAGAATCTAATAATAAGAACACAGTAATTAAGAATACATTTATCCACTCTAACTATTAAAGAAGTTTTTTCCCAGAGTTGTAGCATTTTTTAGTTTTTTATTCAACATTACCTCCCTCCTACTAGTAAAATTATGTGGCAATGGGACCAGCTAAAAAAATATTTTCCTGCTTTCTTCAGATAGGAGAGGCCTATCCCTGTTCTCTTTCCCTGGATTGGCTTCCTGATGGAGGCTGGGATGTGACAGCCTATACTCCAGCAGCCATCTCGTGACCATGAAGTAACCTTTACTGATGGAAAAGCAGACACAACAAAAGGAGCCTGGGTCCCTGATGACACACGAGTTGCCTACCAGTCCTGCAATGTCTACTTTATTCCTTCTTTATATGAGAAAATAATCTTTGCCTGTTTAAGCATGTTAGTTTCTATTAACTATAGCAGAGTATAATCCTAATTGATACAAGGGTAATTCTAGAATTATTAAGAACAAACATTTATACAGATTTCATAGATTACAAAAGTGCTTCAATGGTAAACTGGAATTGAATCATACTAACATTAAAAATATACAAAATCAACAATGTGTGCTTTGCCCAGAAAAAGGGAAAACTTTAATACTGTAGGTAATTCCAGCAACCATACAATTTTATTTATGCCGACGTTAGTTGAGAGGGGAATATGTATTCAATAGCTCCCCAGGCAGGCTCATTTTGAGTGCCTGTCATAAAGCAAGCTGTTGTATTTTTCATACAACACGGCCCCTTATTTAATAAAGGCAACTAGTAATACTTCATTTGTGTTCAACCAAAGAAATAGCAAAGTTCTCTGTTAGAATACAAGAGGAAACACTGGCTGCTAGGGGTTTTGATCCTAGCTCTTCTACCTGCTAAATGATAACCTTTGAATAGATTTGACTTGCATGTTATGCTGTGATTTTAGAGCCTAACCCAAATGTAATATGCGACTTCATTATTTCTCCTTTAATTCAATTTTTTAAAAACACCTCTGTTAAGATGCAATTCCCAAACCACTCAATTCACCCACTTAAAGTGTACAGTTCAGTGGTTTTAAGTATGTTCATGGAGTTGTGCAACCATCACAATCAATTTTAGAACATTTTTATCACTCCAAAAGAAACCTCCTACCTATTAGTAGTCACTCCTCTGTCTTCTCAGCCCTAGGCAACCACTAATCTACTTTCTGTCTCGACAGATTTGCCTATTCTGGATATTTCATATAAATGGAATCATACTGTCTGTGCTCTTTTGTGACTGGCTTCTTCTATAATGTTTTCAAATTCATCCAGGATGTAGCATGTATCAGTATTGATTATTTTTATTGCCAAATAATATTCCATTATAAGGATATACCATACTTTATTTATCCATTCATCAGTTGATGGACATTTAGGTTGTTTCCATTGTTTGGCAATTAAGAAAAATGCTGCTAAGAACAGTGTGCAAGTTTTTATATGGACACATAGTTTTCATTTCTCTTGGGTTTATACCTAAGAGTACAACTGCTATGTCATACAGTAACTCTATTGAGCCCTTTAAGGAACTGTGAAACTGTTTTCCAAAACAGCTGCACTATTTTTTATTCCAATCAGCAGTGTATGAGGGTTCCAATTTCTTTATATCCTCACCAACATTTATTAGTATCTGTCCTTTTGATTATAGCCAATCTAGTGAGTGTGAAGTGGTATCTCTTTGTGGGTTTGATTTGCATGTCCCTTGATGTCTAGTGATATTGAGCGTCTTTTCATTTGCTTTTAGCCATTTGTGTATCTTCTTTGCAGAACTGTCCATTCAGATCCTGCTATGGTCTGAATGTTTCTATCTCCCCAAAATTCATATGTTGAAAACCTAATGCCCAATGTGATGGTATTAGGTGAGGCCTTTGGGAGGTGATAAGGGAGGGCTCTGCCCTCATGAATGGATTAATGCCCTTAGAAAAAAAAAAAAAGGAGAGAGACCCCTCACCCATTACACCATCTGAGGATATAATGAAAAGTCTGCAACCTGGAAGAGGGGCCCTCAACTGACCATGCTGGCCTCCTGATCTTGGACTTCCAGCCTCCAGAACTGTTGAAATCAATTTCTGGTTTTTATAAGCTACCCAGTCTGTGGTATTTTGTTATAGCAGCCCAAACAGACTAAGACAGATCCTTTGCCCATGTTTTAAATGGATTGTTTTTTTATTATTGAGTTGTAAGAGTTCTTTATATATTCTGCGTACAAATCCCTTTTAAAATATATTATTTGAAAATATCTTCCCCCATTTTGTGAGTTGATGTTTCACTTTTTTAAGGGTTTATTTTTCAGCACAGATGTTTCTGATTTTGATTAAATCCAATTTATCTACTTTTTCTTTTGTCGCTTGTGCTTTTGGTGGTGTGGTATCTAAGAAGGCCTCATCCCAAACAAGGTCATGAAGATTTCCTCCTGTGTTTTATTCTAAGAGTTCTATAGTTTTGGCTCTTACATTTAGGTCTAGGATCCATTTTGAGTTCATATTTATATATAACTTGAGGAAGCAATCCAACTTCATTTTTTTGCACGTTGCTCCAGCTGTCCCAGCACTATCTGTTGAAAAGTCTATTCTTTACCCACTGAATGGTCTTGGCACTCCTGTTGAAAGGCAATTGACTATACATGTGAGGGGTTTATTTCTGGAAACCCAACTCTATTCCATTGACTTATATGACTATCTCTATGCTAGTATTCCACTTTCTTGATTATTATCTTTGTAGTAAGTTTTTAAATTGAGAAGTATGAGTCCTACAACTTGGTTCTTTTTCTTTTTTTTTTTTTTTGTGAGAAGGACCAGCCCTGAGCTAACATCCAATGCCAATCCTCCTTTTTTTTTTTTTTTGCTGAGGAAGACTGGCCCTGGGCTAACATCCATGCCCACTTTATATGGGACGCTGCCACAGCATGGCTTAACAAGCGGTGCATCAGTGCACACCCGGGATCCAAACCGACGAACCCTGGGCCGCCGCAGTGGAGCGCACGCACTTAACCACTTGCGCCACCGGGCCGGCCCCCAACTTGGTTCTTTTTCAAGATTATTTTGGCTATTCTGGGTCCCTTAAGTATCCATATGAATTTTAGGATAGGCTTGTCAATTTCTGTAAAAAAGCCACCTGGAATTTTGATAGGGACTGTGTTGAATCTGTAGATCACTTTGGGAGTACTGCCATTTTAACAATATTAACTCTTCTGATCCATAAACACGGGATTTCTTTCCATTTATTTAGGTTGTCTTTAATTTCTTTCAACAATGATTTTAGTTTCCAGAGTATAAGTTTTGTACTTTTATTGAATTTATTCCTATCTATTTTATTCTTTTTAATGGAATTATTTTCTTAATTTCATTTTTGGGATTATTCATTGAAAGTATAGCAATACAGCTGATTTCTGTACATTGATCTTACATCCTCCAACTTTGCTGAACTTATTTATTAGTTCCCTATGTTGTGTGTGTGTGTGTTCCTTAGGATTTTCTATAGGAAAGATCGTAATCTGCAAACAGAGACAGTTTTATTTCTTCCTTTCCAATTTGGATGCCTTTAATTTTCTTGCCTAATCGCTCTAGCAAGAATCTCCAGTATAATTTTGAACAGAAATGATGAAAACAGACATCCTTGTCTTGTTTCTGTACTTTGGGGGAAAGGATTCAGTCTTTCACCATTAAGTATGATGTCAACTGTGGGTTTTCATAGATGCTCATAATCAAGTTGAGGAAGTTCCTTTCTAGTCCTAGCTTGTTGAGTGTTTTTAACAAACGGTGATGGATTTTGTCAAATGCTTTAGCTGTGCCCATTGAGATGATCATGTGGATTTTGTCCTTTATTCTATTGATATGGTATATTACATTAATGATTTTCAAATGTTAAACCAACACTGCATGCCAGGGATAAACTGCACTTGGTCATGGTATACAATCTTTCTTCTATATTGCTGGATTCGGTGTGCTAGTATTTTGTGGAGGATTTCTATGTCCATAATCATAAGCGATACATATTTTTAGTTTTCTTTTCTTATGCTGTCTTTGGTTTTTGTAGTAGAGTAATACTGGCCTTCTCACCAAAATCTCCACTATTTCTAAGAGTGCCCTCAGGCTTGAACCTCTCCACACTCTATTCCAAATAAAAGTCATTTCCTTTGGGGAAGAGTTTCAGAGCCCTCTGTTCTTATGACCTGCCTCTCCCCGAGTAAAATCTCTGAGCCACTGCTCTGGAGCTGGGGCTGCGAACAGTGGCCCTTCTCTTGGAATGACACTCCTGCTTTGTGAATGGGGTGCTGGGTAGGAGGAGTAGCCTGTGGTCCTTTCAGTTTGCCTCTCTTGGCATAAAACCTCTGCCCTATTAGCAAGATGCAGTGAGAACACTTGGAGCCCCAGTATTCTCAGCTTGCCGAAATGGGGGTAGAGCCTCTGCCCAGTGAATGGGGGCTGAGTGGAAGAAGTGACCCTCCACCACCTCCCCTGAAATTTAACCTGTGTAATACAGAGCTGGGAGGGTGAGAACTGCCGGACAGCCTGTCTTTCCCAGGGAGATGCTGTAGCCCTTGCCTGGGAGCTGAGGGGAAGCAGCAAGTCATAGCTTAAGTGCCACAAAACTCGCTGTTTTTACTGAAATTTAATATATTTTCTTGAATAAATGTTTCTTCATTTGCTCTATAGCCTTAGACGTTACTATTTTTTTTTTCTTTAATAATTTTCACCAATTATGGTTGTGTTGCTGGGAAGAGGGTCTGCCGAGCTCCGGATACTGCCATTCCAGAAGTCATCACTCACTTAATTCTTATATATCTTATATATCTTTTAATGTTATTTATATGCCGATTCTTCATTTAAAGCAGCCAATCAAGTAAAGAAACAAGGCCATTCTTGAGAGCTCTAAATTTTATTCCCACCACAAATTACAGAACATCTTGAAACACTTGTCTATTTCAAGAGAGGCAAGAAAACAACTAAAGAAATGGCAGCTCTAATTCTATTCTTTTCTAGCATAAATTTCAAGGTTACTCTGCTCCTACCTAAAAAAACATTCAAATATCAGAAGTGGAACAACCACCACAAAAAGACAAAAAAATAACTTATAATATATTTAACCATAATTTTGCAACTGGCATATTTCAAGAGAAAACATCTGATTTTTTTCTTCCAGTTTTAAGTAAAAAAATTGCAAATCAGTGATAGATTGTTGAAAAAGTACAAAACAGTATAAAATAATAAGTGAACTTTTCTCTTTCTCTTCTGAGTAGCCACTGTTAACAGCTTGGTATATATGGTTTTAGACCTTTTTCTATGCATATATTAAAACATATATATTTTTGGTTTTGTTTTTATACAAAAAAGAGAAAAGATTATATACTGTTCTACAACTTGTCTTTTTTTTTCACTCAATATATAATGGACATCTATCCTTTCAGGCACCCATATACAAATGACTCTCATTCTTTCTCTTGGCTGCCAATATTTCATAGTGTGGATTTATCACAATTCTCCTGTTAGGTATTTACTTAAAGTTTTTCATTATTATAAATAATCATTGTACAGACAGCTTTATACACTGTATTTCTATAGAACAAAGTCATCTTATTGTGACTGCTGAGTCAAAGGGTATCTACATATTAAATCTGGGTAATGTCTGCCATATTGTTCTCCAGAACTGTATCATTTTACATTTCTAACAGTATATCAAAGTGTTCCTTTACTCTATACCCTCAGCAATATTAGATATTACTAATGGTTAAAATTTTTTGCCATCCTGATGTATCTAAGTTTATATTTCCTTTTTTTTTTTTTTAAAAAAGTCATATTTCACTAAATAATAAGATTGAGCGTTTTTTTCATGTTTGTGTTATGGACTGAATTATGTTCCCCCAAAATTCATATGTTGAAGCTCTAACCCCCAACGTGTTGTATTCGGAGATAGGATCTTTAAAGGAGAATTAAGGTTAACTGAGGTCATAAGGGTGGGGCCTTATTCCAGTATGACTGGTGTCCTTATAAGAAGAGAAAAGGACACGAGGGAGATGCAGGTGCTCACAGGGGAAAGGGCATCTGTGAGCCAAAGAGAGAGGCCTCAGGAGAAACCAAACCTGCGGCCACTTTGATCTTTGACTTCCCATCTCTAGAACTATGAGAAATAAATTTCTATTGTTTAAGCCACCCAGTCTGCGGTACTCTGTTATGGCAGCCCTAGCAAACGAATACAGTTTGTAGAAGCCATTTAATGTTTCTCCCGTGAACTGCCTATTGATATCATTTGCTCACTTATCTACTCAGTTGTTTGTGGTTTCTTAGTGACTCACAGGGCTTCTGAATACTGGATGATAACCCTTTAAACCCCTTGTAAAAATACGTTCTAAATATAAAAGACTAAAAATGAAGCAAGAATCTGTGAGACTAGTATCCAGATAATTGAAATTATGATCCTATACCAACACATCCAAATCAGTTTTCCACTATATAGAATTTACTCTCCAAATACCTAATCAAATTGCTATTTGACAGAAAAATCACAAAAAAAACACTCTTCAACTCAGCTGGAGACCTGACACAGTTAAATGGGTCAATACAATAGCAAATCAATTTCAACTATAAAATGGAAAGAATCTTGAAGAGATACTGAAAATGAATTAAAATTTTTAAAATAAAGCAAAATAATTTGTTTTTCTCATCTCCTTAATTCTATTTTTCCCCCAGTAGTCTATTCTTCTTTATTGCTAAATAGTATTCTTCTGTACGGATGGATTGTACCACATTTGCTTAGTCATTCACCTGTGGATGGATATTTGGGTTCTTTCCATTTGAATCTTTTATGTCTTTAATTCTATTTTACTTACTAAGATTCCTCCATGAGACATAGAGAGGTTCTCCTGGTTCCTGATGAAGGTTGATATTATCCCATAACAGCTGAATATACACAAGTTTGCTATCCTGGGACAGAGATGATAGAGGAAGCTAAAAGAGATCAATTAGAAAGTATTAGTGCCCCAAGCATGATAATTACTAGTGGACCTGGCAAAGCTTGATTATATAAAACAGATGAGTTCTTTCAAAACTCTGGACCTAAAATTCTGAGTAAAAATTTTATTTTTTGTATATATTTGATGATAAATGTTCTTATTATTTTCTGAGGTGCAGGTTTCTCATTCTGACTTTCAAGGATTGGGATGACAACTCGGTAACTGGCACAGTGGCCACATGAAAGATTAACTGCCATTACAACAAATTTTAAGGTAAGAGAAACTGCAATAGTTTCCACTATCTTGTTGTACTAATTACTACTTAAAATAAATGAGTCAAAATAAAGTTTGTAATACTTTAAGAAAGGATCGTGTTGTGCCCCTGGTGTATATTAGGGGTGTGGAGTGTCTCTCAATATTCAGTATCACAAATGAGGGAGCTCTAGGAGCTCACTGTCTCCACTGCAATCAGGGATCCCAGCACAAGTAAAGTAGGGACATTAGTGTCACACAGCCAGACTGTGATCTTGGCTCCCCGTCACGTATTAGGTATGTGACCTTGCAGAAATTCCTTAACTTCTCTAACTTTTAATTCTATCATCTGAAAAATAGGGATAATATGAGTCCTTTAAAATAAAGTTGCTGTGAGAATTTCAGCTGGCAATATGATAGTTCAGAATAAAAGCTACCTTTTCTAGCCAACTTTGCAACTAGAAATGGCCATATAACTAAATTCAGGCCAGAGACACATATGGAAATCTTATGTGCAATTCCAGGAACTGTCTCTAAATAAGACATTATTTTTCTCTTTACTGCTGGCTGGAACATGGATGTGATAGCCTGAAAGTAGAATCAGCCATCCCGGACCAGGTATAGAACTTAGAAATGGAGGTCATGCACAGCTGAGCAAAAAGATAGAAGGATTCAGGTGCCTAACACTGTACCATCCTTGGACCACCTATCCAAACTTGTAAGTGAGAGAGAAATTACCTATGTCTTATTAAGCCTCTATTGTTATATACTTTCTGTTACTTGAAGTTAAGCCTCATCCTAGCCAACACCAATGTAGTATAAGTATAGAAGTTGGTACCCTACCTGTACACCTCCATTACAGTGTTCAGATGTGAGGATAAGTCCTGGCAAGTTACTAGGAAGGTCCAAACGTCTGAAATACCAAACGAGGTTCCAGAAAATGATTGGATGTTGATTGATGAAAGAGGATGTGTGAATCACCTGATCGCCTTCATTTTCTAGCAAAGATTCAAGTTCTTTACGAAGCACTAGAGGACTCAAGTAGGGCACAGAAACAGGGGGAGGATTGGGTCTTTTTCCTAAAGGATCCTTAAAAAAAAAAATACAAAAGAAGTGAATATTATGTATTTAATTCTGTCTAAGATTACTTCTCAATGAGATTAGGCTTCTCTAGCCTTTCAAAATCAGTTATTTCAGGGCCATTGCTACATGCAGTAGAATACCCTAATGAAAACCTAAAAAAGAAAAAATACCTAATCATAAATACCCTGAAGTTAAATGATTACAAGAGAAAATTAATAATCTATACGATAGGCCCTATTTCAAACATGATAGAGTTTCTCTATCATGTTGATAAAAGCAATGGCCGATAAAAGCAATGGCCTATGTATGATTGGTTTTTCCTTTTCACTTTTTTTTATAAGAAATATTGCATTTCAGATGTTTTATAATGATGATACCAAAAAAATGTGTAACTTTATCTTCCTCTTACAACTCTAAACAGATGGGGCAATTTTCTGTGTTAATATTCTTTGATGACTCCTTTTAAAATTATATCTAACTCGTTTTTATATTAGATTGCCACAAAAACTAAAGTAGTTAAAGAGCGGTTTTATAAATCAAATGAAATAACAAATGAAAAAAAAATCCAACCTAGACTTTATAAGTTGTGCATATTATAATCAGAATAAAATGTTTATGACCAACTCAACTCAGACTGAAGTCTCCAAATACCATTTCCCTCTAAAAGGAATCAGAGTTTCTTAGAGAAATGGCTGATTCTAGGTCTGGACAAGTAAATGATCATGAAACATCTTGTCATATAAGAAAACAGGAAGTTTTTAAAAAAATTACAAGGAGGCTACTAGAGTTGTGTGGAAGGACTAAGGTGCCAACTTCTAGCTGACCAAAGATGGGATAATATAAGCGTCAATAAGGTATCAACAGCAATGGATGGAAACATAAATGTTTATATCAATGAAGTCATAATGATACCCTAAATGCTAGGAACCCAACTTGTTATTTTGAAAATTGGTAAATAAAAGGAAAAAAATAAAAATCAAACATTTATCCTGCCTTTCCAACACAAATTGCATCTTTGGAAAACCAAACAGAAGACATGGGGGAAGTTTCTCTTTATCGACGTATTCCATATAATAAAGAAGATTACAGAATTAGACTATCATCATTTTATAGCTCCAAATGAATAACTTGGGGGCTGGCCCAGTGGCGTAGTAAAGTTCACATGCTCCGCTTCAGCGGCCCAGAGTTCACAGGTTCAGACCCTGGGCTCAGACCCACGCACTGCTTATCAAGCCATGCTGTGGGGCAGGTGTCCCACATAGAAAAAAAGTAGAGGAACATGGGCACAGATGTTAGCCCAGGGCCAATCTTCCTCAGCAAAAAGAGGAGGACTGGCAACAGATGCTGCTCAGGGCTAATCTTCCTCACCAAAAAAACCCAAAAAACCAAAAAACAAATGAATAACTTGATCTAGGCATTAAGGCATTAATAGCTACTAACATCACAAAGATAGTTTATGTCTCCTACTGGAGGAATATACCACCACTGATGAAGTTGTCTTACAAAAATAAGCAAACGAACAACAAAACAAAACAAAAAACCTGAATCTGATAAAGTTTCTTGCTACAATTACCAATTTATAAGGTTGTAATCATCAAATAAATTGCAAGGGAAAAAAAGAGAGTCTACAGTTTAAAAAAGACTAAAAAACAGATCAACCAATTGCAATGCATGGACCTTATTTGATCCTGATTCCTCAAACTACAAAACACACACATACCTGACATTTCTGAGACAATTAGAAATGTGAACAAAGACTGAATAATTTGATATGAGTTTATTATTTTTTTGGTCTGATAATGGCACTGTAGTTTTAAAAGAGTCCTTTTCTTTCAGAGATACATACTGAAATATTTACAAATGGAATATATGATGTTTGAAATTTGCTTCAAAACAACCTAGGAAAGAAGTGAATGAGGGAGGTACATGAAAGAAGAATGGCCGTAAACTGAAAATGACTGAAGCCAGATGACGGGTCAAAGGGACATATACTCTTCCGTTTATTTTTGTACGTATTTAAAATTTTTAAAAGTTCTTAATCTGTTTATGAAAAATTCTTATCTATGACTTTTCTTGTGATTAAAATAAATCTACTATAGAAGAATTATGTGCTATTCTAATAAATACATGAATACACAGTATAATTATAACGTTACATACCACAACTTCCTGCAGACTGTTTGGAAGACTAACTGTTGAAATGCCATGAAACGGTCGCTGGGAAAAGTCAATATTTTGCAAGGGACCTCCAACACTGTGACTTCGAGTCAAAGATACATTTCGCTTTGAGAAACTATTAGGCACAGGTGAAATTTTCATAGTTTGGACATCTCCACTGGCTTTCCTTATTTCATCACTTAAAAAAATGAAAAAGAAATGCTGTGTTTGGGCTGTGAAACAATCTAAATCTGTAGAACTAGAGTATTTTCTACAAGGAATTTTGAGTCTACTGAATGTATCTGAGAAGACTCAGTACCGCCTTGTAAGAATTAAATTTTCTTCAGGCATTTCTGTAAAACTGGTCAGAAGAACAAGATAGAGTGAATGACTCTGGTGAAGGGTGGGAAGAGGACATGTGGTAGATAACAGGTATTGTTTTAAAAAGATTAAGTGCCCATTCAGTTGCTTTATTCAAAAATTATTTCATCTTTATTAAACAAAATCACCTAGAAATATACTGCATGCAAATAAATAATGTAGATTCATTGACAAGTATTTAATCTCTACCTAATGATCCACCTAAGGATAGAGACCAGATCTTATTTACTTTTTTATTTTTAGTGTTTAGCATAATGCTTAGCATACAACAGGCTCTCAATAAATGTTTGATTCAATCAATATTCATAGTGAAGAGAACATGTCTCTGGAAATTGTCAATGACTACACTGAAGGGGAAAATACTTTTATCCTTGTTGAGAAGTTCATTTTGTAAAATACCACTGTAAACATTAAATGTACTTCCAAAAATGTTCATCATCTGATCCATTCGTTAGATATTTAAACAATATATGGCAGTAAAAGTTAAGGTTAAATTGTTGAAATGCCAGAACTTATGCCTACATGAGTCAGGTTGTCTGTAAAGATGAAATTTTAACAAAGGTACACAATTTACTATGACATAAGAGTTCTCTGTAGCCTATGGTACCTTGATTCAACTGCAGAGTTTGTTTCTTCAGTTATGGCCTGGTTATGTTTTGGGAAATCCATAAAGTTGATCAAATCAGGCTCTAGTGAACTGGATACAGGTTTGTGCTCCAGAGGTTCACTCGCCAATGGAATGCTGCCACTTTGTAAACTGTCACCAGAGGTACTTGGTTTCAGGAAAAAGCTAAATACGGAGCAGTCCAAGAAAAAACAAGTCTTTAAAAATCCTGAGGTGCACTAAATTTCATCCTATTTAGAATTACTTTATGGTAAAGCAGTCATTAATGAATTATACAATCCATAGAAGTACTGCCTATTTCAAACATACACACACACTCTTGCTCTTATTTTCTCTTCCCCTCCTGTCCTAAACTTTTCATTGAAAAGGTCTGGGGGCCAGCCCGGTAGTGTAGTGGTTAAATTCGTGCGCTCTGCTTCGGTGGCCCAGGGTTCGCCGGTTCAGATCCTGGGCACGGACCTACTCACTGCTCATCAAGCCATGCTGAGGCAGCATCCTACATAGAGCAACTAGAAGGATGTACAACTATGACGTACAACTATGACGTACAACTGTCTACTGGGACTTTGGGGAGAAAAAAAAAGGAAAAAAAAAGGAGGAAGATTGGCAACAGATGTTAGCTCAGGGCCAATCTTCTTCAAAAAACAAACAAAGAAAAAAGACAGCATTACAAAAAAAGTGCAAACCCAGTGCTCTTAACCGAATGAAAAGGTCTTACAGGAGATCATTATAGTTCAATATAAGATCCCTTCAGTTTTTGAGAACCATTAAAGGAAGCTATGAAGGAAGATGGAAAGCAAAATATTTCATTAATTTTCTGAGTTAAAAAAAAAGAGAGCAGCAACAGCAGCATTTTAACGTTATTAACCTACAATTGTTTATAATACCCTTTTTCTCCCCTTATAAATCTCCATTTTGTCTCTAATCATTTCCCGTCTCCTCTATTCATTATTTTATTTCATCTTATCTCTCTCCTTCTCCTGGATGGGGATGGGATGAAAGTTGGGCCTTGCTAGGGACATTAAGAGAACTTTCTGAGGTAACAGTAATGTTCTGTATATTGATAAGGATTTGATTTGTACAAATGTACACATTCACTCTTCAGATGGTACATTTAAGATTTGTATATTTTATGGTATATAACTGTACCTCAAAAGAAAAAAACTGTGAATAAATACTGAAATTTAGTTAATGATATGCATGCTGAAGTCTTTGAGGGAGAAGTGTATTAATGTTTATATCTTATTTTAAATGAATAAAAATATAATATGGAGGGGCCGGCCTGGTGGCGCAGTGGTTAAGTTCAGCGTACTCTGCTTCGGCAGCCCAGGGTTCATGGGTTCAGATCCTGGGTGCAGACCTACACCACTCATCAAACCATGCTGTGGTGGCATCCCACACACAAAATAGAGGAAGATGGGCACAGATGTTAGCCCAGGGCCACTTTTCCTCAAGCAAAAAAGAGGACTGGCAGCAGGTGTTAGCTTAGGGCCAATCTTCCTCACCAAAAAAAAAAAAAAGATGGATTGGAAGATAGATGGAGGGACAGATAGGTGATAAAGCAAGTACAGTAAAATGCTAACTGTAGAATGTAGGGGTAGATATTTGGGTGTCACTATAAAAAAATCTTTAAACTTAGCAGTAAGTTTGAAATTTTCCATAATGACATATTGGGGAGGAAAATCAATGCTCTTTTATACCCAATTAGAAAATATAAAATAATGTACCACAATAGCTTAATAAACACAATTAACTCAACAAAAAAGTACAAGACATATAGAATAATTTAAAACTCTATTAAAGGACATAAAAGATCTTAAAAAAATTGAGATATATACCATGCTCATAGATAAGAGAATAATACTGAAAATGTCCATTTTCCCCAATGATTCTATAAATCTAATGTAATCCCAATGAAAACTCCAGTTGGATTTTTTTTTCTTTTAAGGAACTCAAAGTTACTCTAAAATACGAAAAAAAAAGTAACTATAAGCAAAATAAATAAATAAAATTCCACGAGGGGGAACTTACCCTACCAACCAGACAGAACACAAAGAGTAATAGAAAAATATGGTACTGAGAAAAAGAGCAGGTACACAGAACCAGAGTGAGGTCCAAGTGGGAACCTGATATATGATAAAGGTGATACTACATATCAATGAGGAAAGGATGGAAAACTGGCTCATTATATGGAGAAAAATAAAGCTGGATCCCTACCATCATTTACAAAGGTGGACTCCAGATGGATTAAAGACCTAAATATCAGAGGTAAAATATAAAGTTAACAGAACACTGAGGAGAAAATTTTCATGTCCTATATATGGGAAACAACTTTTAAAATAAGACTCCAAAAGCACAAATCATAAGGTGGAAAATTAATGGATAATGACATCAAAATTAACAATTTGTCTTCAAGGAATTAATATCAAGAATATTCAAGACAGAGATTAACAAGAAAAAGAAAGCTTAATATAAAAATAGGCAAAGGATATAAACAAGCAATTCATAGAAAATGCTGGAATAACTAACAGGTATATGAAGAGATACTCAAACACTAGTATTCAAAGAAATGCAAACAAAAGCAAGATACCACATCATACTCATTAGAATGCAAAAATCAGAAAAGTGATAATACCACATACTGGTAAGGATGTACAGAAATGAGAATTCTTGGGCACTACTACTGGGAGTGTAGCCATCTGGGAAGAATCTTCCAGTGTTGATTGAAATCATGTACAAAAAAGACCCAATGATGTCATTCCTAAGACTATAATTCTAAGAGAAATTACTTCACAAGCCTAGAAGGAGACAGATACTTTGCAGTGCTCTGCATCACTGCGGGGATACTTATAGTGACAGAGAACTGGAAACAAGTGAAGTATCCAACACTAGGAATATGAAGAAGTAAGATGAGGTATTAACTTCCTATAGGAGAAAAGGAATAAACTAAATGTGCATATAGCACCTCAGATTTTAAACTGAAAAATAAAAAGAAACAGAGACTTTTAGCATTATTCTAATTACCTTAAAAATACATAATCATGCAAAACAACACATTTTATAAGGATATATATTCAAGGATATATCACACACAGGAGAGTCAACGTCCTTCTTGGATAAAGGAATGAGAGTGGGAATGGGTGAGCGGAGGAAGATAATAAAAGAGGGCCCTCACACAAACCAATGATGACAGTGTGTCAGCAGTTATGAGTATGATTTCACTCAGCTCCTCGCCTGAAGCTAAAAGGAAAAAGAGAGAGGAAACACCTCTATGACTGGAGATTTTTAAAAAGCAGCTAATGGTAGACAATAATATGAAGTTTGTTTGCGCCATAAAACTAACAGAATATTAAGTATAATGGCTTAGGTCAGCATATAGTTACCAAACTCTCAATTACTTAATGATTGACTATAGATCAGCTAATCTCCTTTCTATTGCCTAGAATTCGGTCATTTCACTGTACAGAGCACTACCATAAACGGCAACAAGTTAAGAGAAGAGTTGAAGCCTCCCTCACTTTTTTTTTTGCTTCTAGAAGACATAACTAAGGTCACTGAGGCAGCAAGTTTAAGATAATGACTAACATCAGAGTTTTAAATTGTCTATAAAGTTTAGCTCAAAGGATTAACTACTATTGATAATCATATGTTAAATAAAATGGAAAGTGGTCTCCTACATTACTAGTATTTTCGACTCAAATACTGAAAGTGAAGGAGAAAAAGGAAAGGGACACCTGGAGAAAACCATGAAGGGGACTTCACTCTTCCCCCAGGAATCATGCCTTTTGGGGGGCACTTACCTCTTAAGGGAGCATTTATAATACTAACCTTGCAGAGCCTCTCAAGTCCTTAAATTCTATATTGAGAAGAGGCAAGAAGTTGCTTTTACAGAATGGACATGTTGTATTCAAATTTGAGTCATCTGCTGTCCATCCAGCCATAATTTCTTCATCATAAACTAGAGCTCCACAAGCTCTGCACTGGGAACAACTTGACATCAGAACCTAAGAGGACAAAGTGCAGACCTCCACGTGAATATTCATCTTAACAGGCCACTCCCTTGAGACAAACAGAGAATTTTATTTATTTTGTTGATCAAATTTGGAATTAACAGTTCAATTACTTTATAGGTAAAACTACCAGTTTATTGCCTTGCTTACACATAAGACATCAAGCAAATTCAACAAAATGACTTGTTTTATTATTCTGTCCACAAGAGTATCATAGCATTCTGTTAAATACTATTCTGAAATAAAAAGGTTTGTTGTTGTTAGTGCCCTCAAGTCGAAGATTCCTAGTGACTCTGTGTACAGCAGAGCAGCTCCCTGCCCAGTCTTTTTGTGCCATCCTTTCACCTTCTGGCGCTATGTCAGACAATGCTCCGCTGCTATTCATAAGGTTTTCATGGCCAATTTTTCCGCAAGTGGGTGGCCAGGTCCTTCTTCCTAGTCTATCTAGTCTGGAAGCTCCATGAAACCTGTCCACCCTGGATGACCCTGCTGGTATTTGAAGCATCACAGCAACAAGCAGGCGCCACAGTATGACAACCAACAGACGGGTGGTGTGGTTCCCTGACTGGGAAATGAAGCCAGGCTGCAGTGGTGAAAGTGCTGAATCTTAACCAGTAGACCACCAGGGCTGGCTAAAAAAATATGTTTACAGCCACTTTATCACTGGCAGAATAAAGAACTTTTACCTCCATTGCACAATTCTGATAGATGCTAGACATGCTGGTGTTTTGAGAAGAACCATGGTCTGATTTTTCCAAGTCCTGCCCTTTTATGCCTCTTGGAAATGGAAGTTCACCTAGAGAGAAGTAAACATCATAACACATTATGGATGAGAATATCCTTATTCTTTGGAAATGCATACTAAAGTATTTAGGGGGAAGTATCATGAAGTCTTTACTTTCAAATGGTTCAGTATAAAAATGTATGTATGTATATACATAGATAGATAAAGTTAGCAATAGTTAACTAAATCTAGGTGGAGAATATGAGTGTTCACTAATTGATTCTTTCAACCTTTCAGGACATTTGAAATTTTTCATAATAGAAAGTTGGAGAAAATGAATAAAATTACAATTTTTACAAACAATAGAGAGCTAAGAAATTTCAGTGATACAGCCCAGGCACTCTCAAACTGGTATACATATTATAGAGAGCTGGTTAAAAATACACATTCGTTAGGGCCCCATCCTACAATTTCAATCTCAAAAGTTTTAGCCTAGGGCTTGGACATTTGTATTTTTTTTTTTTTTTTTTGCCTGAGGAGGATTTGCCCTGAGCTAACATCTGTGCCAATCTTCCTCTATTTTGTATGTGGGTCGCCGCCAGAGCATGGCTGCCAACAAGTGTTGTAGGTCCATGCCCGGGAACTGAACCTGGGTCACCAAAGCGGAGTGTGCCAAACTTAACCACTAGGCCACCAGGCCGGCCCCCATTTGTATATATTTTTAAGCAAATTTCCAGGTGATTCTGATACATACTAAAGTTTGAGAACTAATGATATAATCCACAAATATACACAACTAAAAATAAACATAACTAAAAATAAAGTCATTTACAATAACAGTGATAGTGTGGTGTGGCCATATTAAAAATTTATCAGATCATCTCAACAAATGGGGTTTATTGTATGTGTGGTGGGGAGAGGGAAAAGTATGGGCACATAAATGAGAAGAGAGGACAATCCTTCCCATACCTGTTGAGTAATGCAGTTTTCCTACGTCTCCACTGCTACTGCTACTGCCGAGGCTTGTGTTGCTCTGGGTAAGTTCACTGGCGACCAACCCTGGGATACTCATGTTAGGTGATATATTCTCTCCCAAAATATGGTCTTCAAGGCCAGCTGGGAAGCTGTAATCTCTACTAGTTTCCTCCTTTAATTGAAAAGAATAAAACCCCACATATATAAATAATACCTTCTTCAATGAGAATATATTCACTCTACTCTTTTCAAAATTAAACTCCTCTATAATCCTTAAATAAATCATCATCCCCATATTATTCAAAAACATGAACCCTTCTCACTATTATTTGGAATTTCCCTTCCATACTCTAAGACATTCAAGCAATGACCTATAATACTTTAAGATTTTGTTGTGCCCCTGGTGTATATTAGGGGTGTGGAGTGTCTGTCAATATTCAGTATCACAAATGAGGGAGCTCTAGGAGCTCACTGTCTCCACTGCAATCAGGGATCCCAGCACAAGTAAAGTAGGGACATTAGTGTCACACAGCCAGACTGTGATCTTGGCTTCCCATCACTTTTTAGGTATGTGACCTTGCAGAAATCCCTTAACTTCTCTAACTTTTAATTCTATCATCTGAAAAATAGGGATACTATGAGTCCTTTAAAATAAGGTTGCTGTGAGAGTTTCAGCTGGCAATATGATAGTTCAGAATAACAACCATTAGAGATATAAAAGAGGAATAAAGTTCCAAACACTGTAGTTGTTAACCACTGTGATTGTTGACGCTTTAGTTTAGATAGAAAACACTTCAATAAGCAGTTTCCTCTTTGATTTTTGCTTTAAAGAAAACAGACTTGTGTCTTCCTTGTTGTAAAACCATGTTAAATGATAAAAAAAAATTAAATATAGATATGCAAAATAGGAAATAAAAGCACTTATAATACCAACACCCACAGAGTACAATCAAAATCTTGACGTATATCCTTCTAGCCCTTTTTAAATAAGCATACATAATATATTCTTACCAAACAGGATATTGTTTTTTAACCTATTCTTCTCATGTAATTAATTTTGTCATTAAATTGTCTACATTATTTAAACCCCTACAACCTAATCCGATTTACTGATGTACTATTTATGTATTTAGTAAATCCTCTATTGCTTAAACATTCAGAATGCTTTAAGTTTTGTGTAAGTTATACTGATGAATTCCCTTGAGCTGTTTTTACACATATCCCTAATTATTTCCTTAAATTCTGGATAACAGTTATGAACATTTTATAGACTTTTTATCCATTCTTTCATTTGAAAATGTTTATGAGGTATATCCTATTTGCTTCTGCCAGGCACTGGCACCAGGGCTATAGTGATGAAAAGAAAAACTATGACCTGCAACCACTTGGAATTTACAGTCATATATTCCAAGTCCAAATTACTCTGTTGAAAGCTTTTTTTTTTTAACACTGTTAGATAAAATTTCAAAAAATAAAATGGCTCACTCTTGTTCTTTTTTTTTAACATAATGCCAGGGTAAGACACTTGGAGCTAGCTTATTTCGTCTTTTCCTAACCAACCTTGTAAGCTCTTTAAATACAAAATGTGATTTGTCTTATAATACTCAATATTATACTTTTAATTCAGTTAATAGCTTGCCTATAGAATAAAGTTTTCCTTCAAATGGTATACAAGTCTTATTTGTCCAATTTCATTTCCTGTGTCTCTACTTCCTATTTAGAACTTTAGCTATCTGAAATTGATTATATTATCCTGAAAATGCATGATGTTTTAAGCCTCCATGCTTTTTCACATTATTCTTTCAGATATACCTTCTGCCACCCTATCACTTTGACTAACCCACAATTTCAAATTTATCCATCAAAACTCAACTTAGATATCACCTGCTTTGCTCTTTTTGGACAGCCCCCCGCTGGAACCTCTTCTAAGATATTGCTCCCTTCTTTGCTACTATAATAGTTAATAGCATGGACTCTAGAGCCCATCTCCCAGACTTCAAATTCTAGTTCTGCTGCTCACTAATTGTGTGACCTGGGGAAGTTAATCTCTCTGAATCTCAGATACCACATCTATAAAATGGGGATAACAACAGTACCAATCCATGGAGTTGCTATGAAAATTAAACAAATATATATATGTACATATATATTCCAATATCAAAATAGATATAGAGCTTATGACAGTACCTAGAACATAGTGTCACAATAATAATAGTGAACATTTAGAGATGTCTGTCTTTTCTACTAGATTAAAGTACCTAAGTCCTATATAATTCTTTGAACACAATGGTGAAATTGCAATTAATTTTTTTTGATAAAACAAGCAAAATTTCTCCACTTGTTTTTTCATTAAAAGATCTAATGATTAATTCTCTTTACAATGATTTTTAAAAAGAATTAGCAGGTTTTTTTATGCAGTATGAAATCTATGGATTAAGTTATAGAGTGACTTCATATATTTTACAGAGATAATGCAGGTAAAAGTTATTTAAAAAGTGAAGTGCTATGCAACTATAACATGGCATTATTATTAAATTCAAACACTAATCATTAATGCTTTCAAAGAAGCCAACTTAACGTGTTAGTTTAGACTGATCTAGGGAATTATAAAGTAGTCCTGATTTTCTACCTCTTCATTATTAATTTCCATACATGTATGTTCAAGTCATTTCAAGAAAGAAATAGGATATGCATAAAGTTTTAAAATTTAAAAACCCAAAGTTACCAGAAATCTCTAAATAATAATTTATATATAAAAAAATACTACAAACATTCCAATATCAGACAGACTTACACACATAAAACATTCTTACCTCATCATCTGAGTAGTTGTAAGCAGACGCCACAGCCACCCACATCTTACTGGCTACTGTCGCTGCTTGTTTCATACCAGATTTTAGGACATCAATCTTGGGCCCTGAGAGTATATTATCCAGCTTCAGCCCTGACAAAGAACTGACCACAGAACCCAACGAGCCATGCGGTGAAGAACGCACTAGTGCTGATAAAGAAGATGAACGTTCCTTATGACCTCGAGAAGGAGTCTGCTGCTTGAAACGCCCAGTAAAAGTTTTAGACCTAGACACTGTAGGGGAGCGCTTTTCACTTTCAGGGGTTTCCTGTGCTGGTGGACCATGATCTAAAGGTAGGCTTGATCTCCTCTCTAAAGGGTGACTAAAGGCAATAGGAGTGCCAGACTCTCTGTTTCCCTCTCCGTGTAATTCCATACTAGAAGACTTGCTACCCAGGGGACTCTTCAGGTTCATATAGCTCTCGATTTCATCAGCCAGGTTACGTGCAATAACTGGAGAAAACAACTTATCTTCAGAATCAGGAGTTTTTCCTCCTATACATTCAGTGGCTAAAAGAGACAAAGGATCTAGTCCCGTTTCAACGTCTTCCCTCTCAACAGCTTTAGCAACACCAGATAAACTACTCCTCTTATTGGTTAGATCTTTGGATCCTGCTTTCAAGTCTCTGGACTGATTACTGTTACTATCATTTTGTAGACTGTCACATGTACCCTTTGTCATAGTAGTTTCAGCTACACTGTCATCAACCACAGGTTCTAGGAGCTCTTGGCTTTCCTCAAGCATCTCTAACACCGAAGAAGATCTGTGCTCAGAATCCCAAGTGCTTTCAGACACACGAGTCCTAGTATCAGCAAGATGACAGCTAACACTGTCAAAACTATGAGTTCTTGCAATATGAAGTGGAGAAGTCTTAGGACATGTCAATGCTGCTGTGAGAATCTTGGCATCTGCTCCCATCATGACAGCCACTTCACTTGAATTCAAATCCAAACTGCTCTTCTTAAGTAACATTCCTGCTCGACTTTCAGAACTGAAACTACAGCTCCGCTCTGGAAAATGCTTTTGTCTTTTTTCTCCTCTATCACCATTCTTGAGATTAGTAACTTCACCAAAAACTGCATCTTCAACTGGATCTTCAGGAGAAAATAGCACATTCGATGTACTACCTAAAACAGAAAGTACAATATTAAAAATGAATCTATTTTCTGATGTAACTTTTATACACACATACATTTAAAAAAATCATGCAATATATGCTCTATATACCTGTATTGTTCACTAAAATATATCACATTTATCAATAAAAATAGATCTATAAACATGTCTTACATTTTAAGAGTCTTACATTCAATTTAAGAAATATACTCTGTGATAAACAGCAGATCTAAAAAGAAATAATCTCTTCTATCTTAGCTTTCATATATAATTCAACAAATATTTGCCAGGAATTGACTCTGCACAAATTCATGATCATGAAGGAATTATATATTGGCTATAGCCAAAGCCTTACTGCTCCAAAGCAAAATAACTGCCCCGAAGTAAAAGAATCTAGAAAGGAGTGCTCAGAATTGGCAAATTACAAGAAGGCTGATAAAATCTGAGTAGCTAAAAGTTTTTCAGATACATTCATTCCTTCAACAAATACCTGAATGCCTACTAGTATCTTCTATGTGAGGTGCTAGAAATACAATGGCGAATAAAACAAACATATCTCAGCCCACACAGAGGTCAGTCTTGTTTGAGCAAGTGGAACAAAATTATGCCTGTGGCCGTAGGAACCTCCCCCAGCTCTGGGGGAAGCAAGCAGTCTTTTACTCTTTGCTACCATGCAGTTTTTTCCACTCCAAGACGAAAAGCTATTTCCTATTTGAATCACTATCAGAACTTAACTCTACCCATTCACATTTAGGATTCTCATTTGTTTTTTGAAAAGCATAATGACCTGGGGGATTTGGGGGGAAAGTCTTTGATAAGGTCTTTTTTTAATCTTCCAAATTGATTTCAAGGCTCTTTTTCATCTTCCAAACTGGTACCAACTAATAATCGTAATCACACCAATTAAACAGAACTAATAATAAGCAATTAGAGATATTTTAAAGCTTTTAAGAGAGTTATGTTAGTCTATTTTACATCTCCAAAATTTGTACCTTCTTTGAAAACTTTTACCAATACTTGAGAAACAGATCTTTGCAAATTTACTGGTTCTCATGTATTTCCAGGAATTTAGTGGCACAATCTGTTCGATTTTAAAATAAATTTGACTGTTTGATATATTAGCAAAGCCCCATTACCACCTCCTTTCTTAATAGAATAAATCTTAGATCAAGATATAATGTGGAAATGAGTAAAAAGGGAAGGAAACACAGCAGTCCCCAGACTCTGTCCATTTCAATATTCTGAGAAGATTCTAAACCTTTGATGAAGAAAATTCTGCCCTTTTTTTTTCCCCTGCCATCATAGGTTGGGAAAATGAGATACAGAACATGATCAATTATTTTTTCAAAACACATAGGGGCCAGCCCGGTGGCATAGTGGTTAAGTTCGCACACTCCACTTCGGCGGCCTGGGGTTCACAGGTTAGGGTCCCAGGCAAGGACCTATGCACCGCTTATCAAGCCATGGTATGGCAGGCATCTCACATGTAAAACAAGAGGAAGATGGGCACAGATGTTAACCCAGGGCCAATCTTCCTCAGCAAAAAGAGGAAGATTAGCAACAGATGTTGGCTCAGGGCTAATCTTCCACACACACACACACACACACACACACACACACACACAAACAAAAGCTGTCTAGTTATGGGCCGGCATGCTGGCGTAGTGGTTAAGTGTGTGTGCTCCGCTGCGGCAGCCCGGGGTTCGCAGGTTTAGATCCCAGGCGCGCATCGACGCACCGCTTGTCAAGCCATGCTGTGGTGGCGTCCCATATAAAGTAGAGGAAGATGGGCACCGATGTTACCCCAGGGCCAGTCTTCCTCAGCAAAAAGAGGAGGATTGGCATCAGATGTTAGCTCAGGGCTGATCTTCCTCACACACACAAAAAAGACACATCTAGCTCCACCTCTTGAGCACTACCCAATCCCTAAAAATAAACTGAACTTAGTATCATAGTAAATAAAAAAAACAAAACTTTAGGAATAAGGAGTATTTCTACACTGATTTAAGAAGCTGAGCAAATTAATTTCTATAAAGTCATACAATAGATACACTTATAGACAAGACAGTAGACTTTAGAGAAGTGAACTGTAGCTACTACTACCGAAGGGCAAAGGACACAGGCCAATTTCATTGTCCTCTAAAATCATATACTTAGGTTATATGTCTTAAGGGTACTTGGGAGGCCTACAACATAACTGAAAGTACTAATCTCAAATTCAAGGGAGTCATATACAACAGAATTATTCATTACAAATACTTAATCACATATAAGAAGTGGCTCAGAGTCCCTATAGTAACTGGGCCAAAATTAAAGACCCAATGGTATTTTTGTAGAGAGTAAGTGATGTGACTCTTTCTTCCATTTCCCGTCCGTGTTAGGAACCACCTTGCCACACATAAGCCCTCTGAAATTCAATCACATCACTGCCTCTCTGTTCCTGAAGAGTATAGGAGGCCCTACAGTCCTCTCTCGTTGTCTACCATGAGAAAGAGGAACCACACTGAGAACAGGCACTACAACAAGAAAAGATATTCCAAGTAACAATTAAACACACTAAATACTCCTCTTTTCAAAAATTAAATATCTTGAACAACTATTTTATACCTTCTTCTTTAGCCCATTTATAGGATTCAAACTTACTTCTGGCTCTTTAACATGTTCACTATAATTAAGTTAATTTAATGTCATTAAAGGCACATGTATAGCCGTAGAAGTATATTTTAAATATTTAATACCCAGTATGTAAAGACTCACCAGTGCTACTCTTCCTGCCGCTGATGTCAAATACACCAGAGGGAACTTTCACAATACTGCTGCCCCATGCGGGAGGCTCAGTAGGACTCTGGAGCTCTGCGCTAGGCTGTGAATGTTTTGCCACAACAGCAGAGATATCACACATATCTGGGAAAAAATATTTGGATGTCATCATTCCTACTTTTGCCAAAATCGAACAGAAACCATATATTGATATTTATATATTTTATGTATTTTTTCCTCAAGCAAGGGTGAACACATGACTATTTTATTACAGATTTATTGTGTCTGATTTACTTTATGCCATAAATGTTGCCAGTATTGACTGGAATAATTGCTTTATTTTAGCATTCAATAATCTTAACTTGAGCGTTCTTAAGTGTGTAAATTAAGGCTTTGGCTTTCAGTTATACTCCTCCTCATCACGTGTCAAGGAGGAGAGGGGCTTGCTTCTGCACAGCCCTGGAGCACAAAATAAGTGGCATCATTAAAGGAATGTACTTTTGTGTAAGAGGACGGGAAGAACATCTTATTATCAGAAAGCCAAAATATTCTTCCATATTTCCATAAAGAGATTACTACAAATCACTTCTACCTCAATGAGCCCCATAAAAAAAAAACAGGAAAATCACAGACTGTATTTAACCTACAATGAAACAGATTCCCTTAGATATCTGAAGGACTTCTAGTGGAAGAGCATGTTAAAATAGAAGGGGCACTGGAATACAAGTCTGATGACTCAGTTGAGTCCTGGTTCTGTCACAAAGGAGTTATATGACTTTGGCAAATACCTCAATGGGTCACAGTTTCCTACAAAACTGAGGGCTGACCCACAGAGTCTCTAAAGGTCTCTTAAATTCTAAAATTCAGAGACTACCAAAATCTATCGTATATAACAGTACATAGTATCTTACAAGCCCAGACCTTGCATTTCTGGAAATTATCACCAAAATTATCAAATAACACTTTTAATTAAAATAGGTATTTTTCTAATTAAAGCTAGTAAATATCAGTACTTAACCTTCTTTTTGCACTTTTGTTTTAGTTTTCAATTCTCTTGCTACTTGCTCTTCAGGTACATGAATTTCCGAATCATCCTTTATAAGTTCATCCTTAGACCCATAGCCTTGGTCAGACTGACCACCTGTTAAAAAAATGCAGGTTTACATACAAACGTTTTCATATACTTATAGTCCAGCTACAAAATGTCAAAAGAAAATTCCACAGATCTACACAATTAAACTTAGAGAAAAGGAAGACAAGAAAGCTAACCAAGCACACCAAACATTTTATAAGAATGATAAGAAGCAAAGAACAGTGCAAGCAGGAACATCCATTACATATTTGGAAGCAGTGAACCTTAATTTCCTTGCCTATAAATTAAAAGATTTGGACAAGATGTTTTGCAAGTTTTCTTTTGGAGTGTGTCTATAGAAGGCTACCTTCTGTGTAAGAAAGATGTGGAAATAAACATTTATCTGCTTACTTTTGCAAAAAAAAATGCAGAAATAATAAGCCAGAAAACAATAAAACTGGTTACATATGAGGGATGGGGGGAAGTAGGACGGAAGGAATAAAGAGAGAGAATACTTCTCTAAATGTGGCTTATTGTATTGTTTTTATTTTTGGAAATGTATTGACTTCTACATATTCAAAAAAATTAAATCAACAAAACTGGGGTGGCGGGAGTAACTAAAATTGAACGCAAACAGAAAAAATGAAACCAACTGTACTTCATAGGAATAATATGACCACACTGAAAGGACCAGGGGAGGACTCATCCAAGTAACTTTTGAACACATTATTTTGAGTATATACCCTAAGCCTGGGGGGAACAGCCAAATCCTGGACTCCTTAGGAGGCTTGTTTCTCACAGGGGAATGGGTGTAGCAATTCTGAAATGATTTTATGTGTACTGTAGGACTGAGCAAATGAGTAAATGAGAATTCTTAGGAGCCAAGATTCTTAATGTGGAAAAACAGAGATTTTTTAAAAAATAGAATGAGAGAAGGCAAAGAAAAACCCGTGGGGTTGATTTGGAATTGGAAGTATTTTTAAAATATATATACATATTTTCTAGCTCTGCTAAAAAAGTCTAGAAGTGGTAACACCCTGGTAGTGGTAAGCATACTTAAAAGCCCAGATCTTGGTTTCTAAAATCTATTGCCTATTAAAGGAACCTGGGATCCTGGCAGAAATGGCTGACTCCAGAACTCAGGCAGGGAAGGTATAAGAATGAGCTAAGAACATTTTGTTATGCAAGAAAGGAAGGGCTCAAAAACATGATGGGGGTGCAGCCCAGTGGTGTAGTGGTTAAGTTCACACACTCTGCTTTGGTAGCCAGGGGTTTGCAGGTTCAGATCCTGGGCGCGGACCTATGCACCGTTCATCAAGCCATGCTGCTGCAGCATCCCACGTACAAAACAGAGGAAGACTGGCAACAGATGTTATCTCAGGGCCAATCTTCCTCACCAAAAAATAAATAAATAAATACATGTAAGTCAACAAGTTACATTATTTAAAAAAAAAAAAAAAAAAACATGATGGGGGCATGTCTAAAGGACATAAGAACACCATCTTATAAACGTGGAGAGAGGATAGAGTTGGCTAAATCTCCACTTTATGACCATCATAGTAAAGATTGGTTCAGGTAAGAATCATCAATGGATGCTAAGTTTAAAAGAGAAAGTGTGGGGGCTGGCAGAGTGATTAGGTTCACACGCTCCGCTTTGGTGGCCCAGGGTACATGGGTTTGGATCTCAGGCATGGACCTACACACCGCTTATCAAGCCATGATCTGGCAGGCATCCCACATATAAAGTAGAGGAAGATAGGCACAGATGTTAGCCCAGGGCCAAAATTCCTCAGCAAAAAGAGGAGGATTGGCAACAGATGTTAGCTCAGGGCTAATCTTCTTCACCAAAAAAAAAAAAAAAAAAGAGGGAGAAAGGAGAGGGAGAAAGGGTGATGAGGAAGAGGATATTATTGCATAGTCGCCAAGTGTCTCCTCACAGATAGCTTATTGTCTGCAAGGGGGATAATAGTAACTAAGAGAAACCAAACACTCAGAGCAGGTGATAAAAATTAACATCACCAATGAGGGGCAGACAGATATTGTGTGCCTCCAGGATGTGATAATCTGAGAAGGATACATCATCACTTTTGCAGCAGAGCCATAGACGCATAACCTAATCTAACCCCAAGGAAACATCAGACAAACTCAAATTGAGGAGTATTCCACAAAATAACTGGACTCAATTCTTCAAAAAGGTCAAGGTCATGAAAGACAAAGGGTAAGGAACTGTGCCAGGTTAAAGGAGACTAAAGAGAGGCAGTTAAAGTACCACAAAGGAGATTCCAACAATTGAGAAAATTGGAACATAGACTAAAGACTACTACAGTCTACTTTAAAGACTAAGACTATTATAGATTAAAATAGTATATCAATGTTTCCCTGAATTTGGTAACTATACTGTGGTTATGTAAGAGAAAATACCACTGAAGTGTTAAGAGGTAAAAGGGCAAGATGTATGCAACCTGTTCTCACATGATTAAAAAAAAAAAATGTGTGGGGACCGGCCTCATGGCTTAGTGGTTAAGTGCACATGCTCTGCTACTGGCGGCCCGGGTTCGGATCCCGGGCGGTCACCAATGCACCGCTCCTCCGGCCATGCTGAGGCCGCGCCCCACATACAGCAACTAGAAGCATGTGCAACTATGACATACAACTATCTACTGGGGCTTTGGGGAGAAAAAAGGAGGAGGATTGGCAATGGATGTTAGCTCAGAGCCGATCTTTCTCAGCAAAAAGAGGAGGATTAGCATGGATGTTAGCTCAGGGCTGATCTTCCTCACAAAAAAAAAAAAGAAAAAAATGTGTGTATGTGTATAGAAAGAAAACGATAAAGCAAATGTGGTAAACTAAAAGTGAGTGAATCTAGATAAAAGTTATTCAAGATTCTCTGCACTATTCTTGCACTATTTCTATAAGTTAGAAATTATTTCAAAATAAAGTTTTTTTTTGTTTTGTTGGTTTTTTTTTTGGTGAGGAAGATTGGCCCTGAGCTAATATCCATTGCCATTCTTCATCTTTTTGCTGAGGAAGATTAGCCCTGAGCTAACATCTTGTGCCCATCTTCCTCTATTTTGTATGTGGGACGCTGCCACAGCATGGCTTGATGAGCGATGCGTAGGTCTGCACCCAGAATTTGAACTTGCGAACCCCGGGCGGCTGAAGTGGAGTGCGTAAACTTAACCACTATGCCACTGGGCCGGCCCCCAAAATAAAGTTTTTCAAAAGTCTATTTTGGCTTTAAAATTCTATCATTTAAAGCCAAAACTAAGACCAGTTACAAGAGAATCATTATAAACAATGTTAATGAAAAACACATAAAACAAAAAATATAGTGCCTTCCACTTTCTACCACCTGTTACACTGCCACTCAAACTTTGGGTTTGCCGTATAACAAAAGAACTAAACTTCTTTAAATACTGCTATTTAGAATGACTAACTTCAGTCACTTTTTTATTGGCCCCTCAGAAAGTCTGGTAAAGCATTATGCTGCCATGAAACGAACACTAGACTGGGAACAGAGTAAACTGATTAAATCCAGATATGCCTCCCAACAAGCTAAGTGACTCAGTATTAAGGACCAGCTGGAAAGATTCTACAAGATAATCCTTAAAGAAAAGAATAACTTAAGCTTCTGGGCTGGAAGTCTCCGTAAGTAGCAAATGACATCACTGGAAACTCTACAGAGACACACAGTCACTATACATTCAGTTTTGGAGCTTAGCTATTTGAAATGCAGCTAAAAAGAAATATATGGAAAAGGGATCCGAAGTTTCTTCCCCAAGTATTGGAATCTTTATGCCAATTACCCAGGATTACAAGATCGTTCTTTCCATTAAAGGAGACAAGTTTAAAAATCTAGAGGGATAAGCAGAATGTTTATCTAGTATTTATTACTATCATTGCTGGTGAAATGGTTTCATACCACAAAATTATTTTCTTGGTTTTTCATAAATGAAATCCATTTCATCTACAAGTATTAGGAAAAAATACAAGAGGAAATACAATAAGATGGCTTTAAAATGAAAGTTTCGTAAAAATTCCTAGTTGTTGAAAGAAAGTTAATTTACAAACAGGATTGTAACTTATAGCCTTATGTTGACTTTCAATGATTTAGACATGCTTCTGTATTTATGGGGGTAGTTTTTAGCACAAGTATTCAGCAGACCAGTTTTAGCAAGCAAAAACCACCTCAACAGCTAGAATAATGAAAACTTTAATGCCCAAAAAACTATTTAAAACAATGATGCTACAAACCAACCTCAAAATAAGAATTATAGCAAGGCATAGTATATTTTCAAATCAGATAACGAATATGCTTTGCAAATTGATCATAAAATGTTAGTTGGATATTTTCAGTAGTACATATATGATTACACTTATCTGAAGGAGAAAAAGCCAAGAAAACGAAAATTGTTTTCCTCTTGTAACAATACTTAAAATACAACAAAAGATCTCTCCCCCACCCTTGCATGTCAGGAAAATTTAACCTAATAAATGGGAAATTACCTGAAGTGGTTAATATTCAAAGGCAGAATTAATGCACACGTGTATCCATAGCTTCACGTCATACAAGTCTGTCTGCACCCCACACCATGAGAGCCAAGGACAAATGCAGCACCAAGAAACAGCACAGAGCAAAAAGCAGAGCAACAAAGAGCAGAGAAAAGGAAACTTCAGTCATTGAGACACCTTCATCAGATGAAGCACAGGAATTAGACTCAGAATTCTTTTTAAAGAAAAGCTTGAGATATTAACAACACAACAACAAAAAAGAAAAACAACACAAGAAGAAGGATGTGCAACACACATATATCTGCTCAATGTGCCACTTTAACTATGCTTATTTCTAACTTCAAAGATCAGAGGTTATGCCCGTAGCTTTGTATGTAAAAGTAGCTTCAGTAGTTTGTCAGATTTCAAAAATTGTCATTTAAAGTAATAACTATGAGGGGCCGGCCAGGTGGCGCAAGCGGTTAAGTGCGCGCGCTCCGCTGCGGCGGCCTGGGGTTCGCCGGTTCGGATCCCGGGCGCGCACTGACGCACTGCTTGTCAAGCCATGCTGTGGCAGTGTCCTGTACATAAAGTAGAGGAAGATGGCACGGATGTTAGCTCAGGGCCAGTCTTCCTCAGAAAAAAGAGGAGGATTGGCATCAGATGTTAGCTCAGGGCTGATCTTCCTCACAAAAAAATAAATAAAGTAATAACTATGCAAAGAGAATACTTTTTCTCATGGCGTGTGACTTATTTTCTTCCCTCTTTAATATTCATCATCTCAAATCTTTAATAAAGATTTTGCACTTAATGCAAAAAGGTTTGCAAGTTGTGTCACAAATATTCAAGTTCCTCAGCTCACAATTCCTAACAATTATATCACATACTTTCACAAATTAATGATGAACAAATACAAAGAAGCACCATGCTAGACAGAGCCTTTTGCAGAGCACTTCAAAGTTAATTTTATACTATAAGAAATAAAGAGAAGTGATCTGCAATCAGAAGTGTAATTTCTTCCCTTATTTATATATAGTATTTTTTAAGTACTCATATTGCACAAACTTGAGAAAGGAGGGTAAAAGGTTTTTAAAAAAGGAAAGACTTAACATGAGAGTAAGTGAAGGGTTAGTAAAATCCAGATTTACTACCTGTACTAGAGTGATTATCAATGGAATCAAGCCTGATTAAATCTCTGACGAAGACTGTGTGCTCCCCATTGTTAGCATCATTAGAACTATCCACGCTACCGTGGCTCACCGTGTCCCCATCACTTCCACCTGTGGCACTCTGAGGAGCTAAAGATAAGGACAATAGCAGTTCAACAACACATGCATTGATAATCTATGAAACTAAACATGAATAACCCACAGTTCATTTAAAGTTGCAGAACACCTTCTAAATTTGTGGGGGAAAAAATAAGTTTGGACTAAGGTAATCTCTGTCTTGAGTTGTACATGAAAATATCAACCAGAACTACATTTAAGTTTTCTAATTCATATAATTAAAAATTCACATGCCTATAAAGCTTATGGTTCAGCAAGAAAGTATCTTTCCAATCACATGTATTACCTGATATTGAGGAGACCTGTGACTTTTGCATGGTCTTTTTAAGCGGCTGCCTAAATTGTGCCAAGCCATGGACTACATTCCGTACCTTCGTCCATAAGAAGATACCACTGCGGGTACTGCTAGGCCATGGGCTCTCCAAAACTACCTAAAGGTAAAATAAAGGTAAAAACAATAATTATTAGGAATATTTGCTTTTTTAAAAAAATAAATATGTAATACATAAAGAATTATACTCCAAAACCTCTAAAAGAAGTTTCATGAATAATAAAAGGGATAATAAATTATCAATCTTAATAAACCAGCATATATTGCCTAATGTCAATTCTACTTACCTTATTATAATAACCATAAGTAATAGCATTTGGCTTTATCTTAGCAGTTTTCATTTCAAATAAGACTCTCACTGCTAAAACAGGATGACCCCAAAGTCCACAAAGCTGCATTACTACTCGATAGCACACCTAACAAAAAACAATATCCAAACATCAGTAGTTAGTCCATCTTGACTTGTAGAGATTTTTAAATAACTTTATTCAATTCTTCTTTTCAAAGTTATTAAGCACTATCTTCTCTTTTGTTCTGATTTGAGAGTCTCAGTGTATTATTTTTAAAATCTATTCATTAATGGAAGTACCAGCATTATTAACTATTTCACATAAGACCTATGTGCACATGTGCCATTTGTTTCAGTAACTAAGTTTACACAAAATGAATGACTATTATTATCCATAATTTGAGAAGGAATTCATTTTTTAAATCAAGTATGATTAAAATAGCTCTCTCCCAAATCATGTTTTATATTCTATGCCAAAGGAATTAAAGACAGCATCTCCAGGATGCCTGTATAACAAAAAGGGTTCTGTAAACCAACGTCTTAGAAAAGTAGGAGAAGCAAGTTAAAATCACTGTAATATTATTAGCAAAGGCTTATTCTGAGAATATATGTTTACTGAGGAGGGCTAGATTTGATCAGAAGAGGACAAGTCAATTGGGAACTCCTAAAAGTTAGAATCTCACACATTAGAAGACGATGGTAGAAACCATGAAGAATGAAACAGGAATCTCAAGGATCCCTGGCAAAGTAGTGAGCCAACTGACAGGAACAGTGACAGGGCAGCCGCAGACGACTATAGCTTAATTTGAAAATAAGGAAATAGACATACAGAAGATACTCTTCTTGGGCCTTGTAAAAGGTGCTCTGTTTATGACAGAGTTGGTTAACAATTGTGAGTACCATAAAGCCAAGTTGCTCTCTCTACTAAAAGGGAAAGTAAAAAGACTTGAGAAAGGATATTTCATTCAAGAGAAGGGAAGAAATGAAATAGGAAAAGAGATTTTAAGAGGCAGAGGTTCATAAGGATGAGTACTATGAAGCTAGAAATGGAGAGTATAGTTTTGGAGCAGAAAGAGGTCAGAAACTGCTAGAGCAACTCCCTAGAGACCAGGTTAAAGAAGTGTTAGGAAACTACATGAATCAGGAACAACTAAAGGAACTAGGTAAGATGTGTGAAGGGACGAAGAAGAATTGGCACAAGAAGGTTCTTCAAATATCTGAAGAGTTGTCACACAAACGAGGGAGTAAACAGTTTGAATAACTCCAAAAAAGCCACAGGGAGGTGGAACTGAGCTCAACATAAAACATATACACTTTCTAACAATTAGAACCATTGAAACACAGGCAAGATCCCAACTGTTAGAGACTTTCTACAGAGCATCTCAGCTTTAGGTTTACGTTGTACTAAAATATCTTAAAGTCCTATTCAACTCTAAGATTCCGTGAGCCATGAAGAAATAAAGCACTTGCTATGTCAAATTGGGATTAATCTGAATTTTCTGAAACCATTCTAGACAATGAATCTATTCAGAAGTCTGCAAAGTATCCCCCCAACCTTCCAGGTTTGCCTGTATAAGAGCTAGCCACCCAACTAAAGAAATAGTAATAATGCCAGGGATATAATTTTTCAACTGCAGTATTGTGTTGCCTACAACTTAATATCTTTTGGATACCTGTGGTAGATAAAAGATGGCCACAAACTCTTAGCTACTCCTCCCACTGAGAGGTCTATGTCCCTACTGTTGAATTGAAGGGGAGGGGCTTCTGAGATTGTATGACCAATAGAATTTAGTTGAAGTGATACTGCACCAATTTCCTGGCTTAAGACTTAAGAAACTGCCAGTTTCCACTTCCTCTCTCTTGAAGCAAATGCTCTTAGAGCTCTAAGCTATCATGGAAAAAGCCCAAGTACCACACAGAGAGGTCCTGAGACTACAGAGAGGAAGAGGGGTCCACATGGGCCCAGCCTTCCAGTCACCCTTGCCAAGGTACTTGCCTGGCATTTGGGTTAAGCTGTCTTGGACCCTCCAGACCAGATCAGCTAGCAACTAATTATAACCAAGTGATTCCAGTTAATGCAATGTGGAGGAGAAAAATCCTTCCTGGATTCTCAGTAAATAAAACAATACGATTTAATAAAATGGTGGTTGTAAGCCATGTAAGTTCTGGGGTGGTTTGTTCCTCAGCAATATACAACAATATCTGTATGAAGGCACTGATGAGACCATGTTGGAATAAGCATGACACAAATATTTCATCTTCATTAAAAATTCAGTAAATAGTATTAAAAGCAAAATGCAGGGGCCGGCCCGGTGGCACAAGTGGTTAAGTGCGCACGCTCTGCTGCATAGGCCCCGGGGTTCGCCAGTTCAGATCCCGGGCACGCACCGACACACTGCTTGTAGAGCCAAGCTGTGGCGGCGTCCCATATAAAGTAGAGGAAGATGGGCACGGATGGTAGCTCAGAGCTGATCTTCCTCAGCAAAAAGAGGAGGATTGGCATCAGATGTTAGCTCAGTGTTGATCTTCCTCACAAAAAATAAATAAATAAATAAATAAATAAATAAATAAATAAATAAATAAATAAAATAAAAGCAAAATGCATTATGCATTTTGACTTTAATTTAGCCTATGTGGCATATGCTACTTCTGGGTCTTCTAAAAGTTTTATTTATTTATTTATTTTTTTTGTGAGGAAGAGCAGCCCTGAGCTAACATCCATGCTAATCCTCCTCTTTTTGCTGAGGAAGACCGGCTCTGAGCTAACATCTATTGCCAATCCTCCTCCTTTCCCTCCCCCCAAAGCCCCAGTAGATAGTTGTACGCCACAGCTGCACGTCCTTCTAGTTGCTGCATGTGGGACACGGCCTCAGCATGGCCGGAGAAGCGGTGCGTCAGTGCGCGCCCGGGATCCGAACCCAGGCCGCCAATAGTGGAGCGCGCGCACTTAACCGCTAAGCCACGGGGCCGGCCCAAAAGTTTTATTTTAAAATCTAGGTTATTACAACTTTTACAAATATAACATGTAGAAAACAAAGTTGTCAAATGAAAACATTAACATATGAATGAGACAGTGGGTTCTAATGGAATGTGGACCTAAAAATCAAAACCACTTACTTGCTGGGTGGCCTATGTGTGTGTCATTTCATCTAAGTTTCAAATTTCTCTCTTTGTAAAATGTAGCTAATATATAAATTGCCTCACAGAGTTGCTGGGAATATCAAAGGAAATAACGTACATGAAAATACTGTGAAAACTTTAATGTGCTCTTCTATGTGTAATCAATAAACAGATAAAATGCATCAAATATACCTAGCAAATATACATTCTTAAGTTTTAAAATAACCATTTCTTTTTTCCAGTTGTAGAGATTTTATTACTTCAGGAGACTACAAATCTGTCAATCTAACTTGTTAGACACAGGAATACAACAAATTAACCTTCCAAATTTTAAACCTCCTATCATGGTGTTTATTGGGAAATAGACTGAAAAGGTTTTCTAACTTACTAGTCATAATTGCTGCATGTCAGAAAACAAGAGAATATAATTATTTGTACCAGAGAGTACCATAAAACTTTAATACCTGTAGAGGAACATACTTTTCAGGCAAGTTGTGATATGTCTTATGAACTTATATGTTACCAAAGAAACTTAAGGATTGTGCTTTGAATTTAGAGTACAGTAACGTAATTCATATTTGCTCCCTCATAGAGCATACTTTAAAACACTTTTAAAATGTTCTATGCTTTCCACAAAGTTAAACACATCTTAGATATAAAAACTAACTCTATCAGAACAAATGTTTTAAAACACTAAAATGTTATGAGGTACAAAACACTGATTCTCATCAAGTACTTTTAATTTCCAGATAGTTTTATAAACACAGATGAGAGAAACTGTCATCAAATATGAGAACTGACATTTTGTACTTGTTTTATAACTTTATCTTATTTTAAAAGCTTTTCTAATATACAGATAATACTTAAGAGAAAAATGAGTTTTAGTGTGCCCACAAGCATTACCAAATCTTAACACTGTACAAGCTGTATTAGTTTTAGATCTTTTTTTTTTTTTTTGTGAGGAAGATCAGCCCTGAGCCAACATCCGTGATAATCCTCCTCGTTTTGCCGAGGAGGACCGGCTCTGAGCTAACATCTATTGCCAATCCTCCTCCTTTTTTTTTTTTCCCCAAAGCCCCAGTAGATAATTGTATGTCATAGTTGGACATCCTTCTAGTTGCTGTATGTGGGATGCAGCCTCAGCATGGCCGGAGAAGCGGTGCGTCAGTGCGCGCCCAGGATCCGAACCCGGGCCGCCAGTAGCGGAGCGCGTGCACTTAACCACTAAGCCACGGGGCCCGCCCAAGATCTTTTTTGTTTTAAAAAAGAAAAAAATTAGTTACTGCTGAAGCCTATGATGTGCCCCTCTCCAATCCTATTTCTCTTCTCTCTGGGCTCTTCCTTCCCCCCAGACACCCATTACTCTGAATTTTTATTTCAACTTCACTTTAAATTCTAATCTGGTTCTAAATATCATTTATAGTTATTTTAACACCAAAAATAATTTTTGAAGGGAAAAATAGCAAAGAGAAAGGCTAAATAAGTGACTCAGTTTCCTCAATCATTAACTGGATAATATCACTACCTATCTCTTAGGATGGTTCTGAGGCTTAAGAGAGAGAGCGTATGTAAAACATTGAGCACCTCATTCACTGAATGCTCACTATGAGCAGGTACTGTTCTAGGCACCTTATGTACGTGAACTGATTTAACCCTCAAATTAACCATATGAGGAATGTACTAACCATTATTATCTACATCACTGGGGCAATTTTGTCCTCCAGGGGATATTTGCCATGGGGGGTGAGGTGGGTTGTTACCGGCACCTAGTGGGTAGACACCAGGGGTGCTGCTAAACATCCCACAATGTACAGGATAGCCCCCACAATAAATACTTATGTGGGCCAAAATGTCCATGGTGCCAAGGTTGAGAAACTCAGATCTACATTTTCATATATGTAATTTGAAACACAGATAGGTTATATAACTCACCCTAGGACACAAGTCCTAAGTGGAGAGCCACTTACTAAAAGCCATTCTCTACTTGCTTCCTAATAAAGTCATATTAAGAATAAAATGAAGTCAATATTATTTTCTATTTAACAAGGGCAAACAGTCTAAGTAAGGAAGTCTCTGCTTCATTCCAAAGCAGTAATTTTTAAATAATATATGTAAAAATAAACAATAAGTACTAGCTATATGAAACAAAAGAGTAGTTTTACCTTTCTTGCTTAATTAAAGTACTTGAGGACACTTTAAAACACTGAGACCTAAATTTTCTTAAAAATACAAAAATAAAATTTATCTTAGTATCAATAACTCAATTTGTTATACTTGCCTCATCTAGTGGATCCACATCTGTTTTCCTCATCTTAATAAGTACATCATATGCCTGCTGAAGTGCTCTGACCTTAGGATGAGAAACTCTAACATAGGCTGGGAGACAAATAAACCATAAACTGTAAGAATGACTGAAGAGACACTTGGCCCATTGTGGTGGATTTGTGTAACATCTCTTCGCCAACTTATGAGCTGTTTTTATCTCCTAGAAAGAGAATATAAAACATTATGGTATTTATTAAAATTCAATAGGGTGGGGGGAAAGTGAGAAGGAAAAGGGAGAGAAAAATTTAACGTGAAATTTGACTCTAAAATCAAACATTTCGTAGTTTTACTTTTGTGAGTGGCTTCCTACTTACCGCCACACGGTTCCTCTAACATTCATTTATAGAAGTACTTTAAACTGTAACTATCTGTTGGCAAGCATGCATCTCCTAACAGGCTAGAAATTTCTTAAAAGCAGAGATCATTCATATTTTTATAATATAATGGTTAATTAGGTGACCTTCACACAGAAGGCACTCATATTTGACAGATGAAAGGGATTTAACCATTTAGAGTTAAATGTCATTCTTGAAAAGTGATAGTCACTCTTCTCCCTGCTAAAAAGTTTAAGATGCCCTAGGCTATTGCCTTCCAAGATTTCTACTCTACCCTCCCTCACCACTGACTAATTCCTTAAAAAGACCTATTCCTTTGCAGGACACATAGTCTGAGAAAGATCACAGACCCTCCTACCTAACAGTTTGACAGTCGTGTTTTCTACCTCTGACTTTCATTCTGATCTAGGTAGAAGAGAGAATAGGTATCAAAATCACCTGCTGAGTTTTATCAAACCACATACTCCAAGAAGCTATAGAGCCTTCCAGACATGTCAGACTGCCACTGCGTGCCTTGCACCACAGATCCCTCTGCTGGGATGTGTTCAAAATAAAAATATCCTGGCGTATTAATTTTTATTATGAGCTCTATTTCCAGAAGACTTGAAGATATATTTGAAAACACAGCCCCCTATTTTCTAAGATCTGAAGGTCCTTTTCTTTTCCAGCTAGTCTGGAAAAAAAAAAATTCTGGTGAAAATGAGATTTAAATACTTAGCAAAATTCTCCCATTTTAAAAACTTGCCTTTATTAAGTTGATAACAGTAAAAATATATATATATATTTTCCCTTCAGACAACATTGAGAGAAATGTGTACAATATAAAATTAAGGAACACCTCAGGTTACCTCTAGGATTGGGGACAATGTATGTGAATTGGTAAAACCTGAACTAAGAATTTCATTCTGAAATTTTCCATGTTTTGTAGACCCTCAAAATGTCAGTATATGTATAAAGGATGTTTAATTTTAACTCACACCTAACCATAGCTTAACTCTTTATACCTAAATCAGACCTTAAAGCAAGATGTGTAGGCTGTCCTAACTTAACTCCCTTTAGAACATAATATTTGCTATAAATTATATTGACATTAACCACGAGGGAAATGCAAATCAAAATCACAATGAGATACCACTTCATACCCATTAGGATGGCTATAATCAAAAAGACAGATAATAACAAGAATTGACGAGGATGTGGTGAAACTGGAACCCTCATACACTGCTAGTGGGAATGTAAAATGGTGTAGCCACTTTGAAACACAGTCTGACAGTTCCTCAAAAGATTAAACATAGAGTTACCATATGACACAGCAATTCTACTTCTAGGCACATACCCAACAGAAATGAAAACATACATCCACACAAACACTTGTACACAAATGTATATAGCAACACTACGCATAATAGCTATAAAGTAGGAACCACCCATATGTCCAGGAGTGGATAAATAAAATGTCTATATCCATACAAAGGAATATCATTCAGCAATAAAAATAAATGAAGTACTGATACTTGCTGCCACATGGATGAATTTTAGAAAACATTATGCTAAGAAGCCAGTTACAAAAGGCCACATATTGTATGATTCCATTTATATGAAATGCCCAGAAAAGACAAAACTATAGAGACAGAAAATAGATTAGTGGTTACGTAGGGCTGTGGGGGATGGAGGAAGTGGAGGTTAACAGCTAAGGAGTGTGGGCTTTCTTTCTGGGGAGACAAAAATCTTCTAAAATTGACTGTGGCAGTGGTTGCACAACCCTGTAAACATACTAAAAGACATCAAGTATACTTTAAAGGGCTGAATTATATGGTATGTGAATTATATTTCAATAAAAATGTTTTTAAAAAAGTGCATTTGGTTCCCAAGAATTCTCTTAAAGCATAAACATAAGCATTCAAAAACTTCGGCTTCAATATTATAACTAGGGTCGCAAGAAATCTAGTTTAATTCATTAACAACCGTAGTGGGTCTTCAAATGGCTGCTGTGGGTGATAATTCTAAACTATGAGCTGCATATCACATACACATATTTTACATTTTAAATTAACATGTATTACATGAAGAATATCTGACCTGTTTAGTTCTCTTAGCCATGAGAGCTGGACTGTTTGTAATGCTATTCCCAGTAGAGTGTCTACTAAAACAAAGTTTCAACTCCTGCGGTCTGTCAAAAAGCTTAAGGTCCAGTCTTGGGAAGTATTTGTAACTAAAATAAAAAGCAAAAATAGAACTGCTGATTTAAAATATATTAACTCTTTATATTATTCCAGAATTTAGGTGAGTATTTCTAAACCTCAAATAGTACCCAATATTATTTCCCAAAATCCTTATATAGAAAAAAAATATTTTTCAAAACTATAAGATGATGTAGTTATAAGATACATAGACCTCCTCCCCACTCTATTTATTTTCAACCAATCCCTGGAAAACCGAAAACCCTGATATCTTGACAGAGAAATTAATAACTCTTTCAACAGAACCCATCGTGTTCAATGACAATTTATATTAAAAAATAACATTTAGTATACTTTGTAATTTTGTTTTTCTTCATAAAAGTACCTTGCATTGGCATTTAAAAGAAAAAAAAAATCTACAATATTTTTATTTTAGGGATATACCATAATTTAACCAATTCTTTACTATTGCACATTTTTAGGTTATTTCTGAATTTGTGCAATTAAATATCTTTGTGCATATATCTTTGTGAACACTTTTACTTAATTTCTTAGGATAATGCCAAATAACAGAGTTTGCCATGGTCAATGTTTAGCAAGAGAATCAATTATTATTATAATCACTATCAAATTATTTCCAGAAAAGTTACACCTGCACACACTCTAGTAGCATAGCCTATCCTCAATTTGACAGATTATAAATGTTTCTACTCATCATTTTGGTTCGCATTTCTTTCAAGCCTAGAAAAGCTTAATATATTTTCATATTATGGAATATTGGGATTTCTTCTCAGAAATTGCCTACTTATTTCCTTTGGCCAATTTTCTTCTAGGAGATAATGCCTTTCCCTATTCGATTTACCTTGTTTGTCAATACCTGGATTCCAATGTACAGTGATTAAGCCAAAGTAAAAAAGAATTATATAATTAACACACAATCAAAATAATACTTAATTAAGCCACTCAATCCCAGGTATATACTCTTCATTCTTACGCAGTCCTGGTGAGATTATATATTAATTCCATATTTTTGGAAGACACGTATTTTATATTCCCTTTGCCCCAGAAATTCTTTTAGGAATATAGCCTAAGAAAATAACTGTGTATATACACAAAGATATAGACAGCAAAGAACTACAAACAAATCCACAGGAGACTACTTAAACAAATCACAATAAATGCATGCAATGTGGTCATTCAAAATGATATGGCACAAAAATATTTATTGGCATAGAAAAATGTTCAGACCGTTAAAGGCAAACACAGGTTATAAAGAATATGCACAAGATGAACTTATATTTAAGTAAATGCAAATTTATGTAAAAAAGATAAGATATACATACAATTGTTAACAGACTAAGTATTGGTGTTAAAATGATGTGCTAGTTTTCTTTTTTTGTCTGATTTTCTAAGTTTATTAAACTGTTTTATCATGATTATAACGATAAAGAGCAATCAAATACATTTAAAAAAATTTCTTAAAAAATTCCATCCAAATTCTATTCTTTTTTTTTTTTTTTTTTAATGAGGAAGATCAGCTCTGGGCTAACATCTGCCAATCCTCCTCTTCTTTTGCTGAGGAAGACTGGCCCTGGGCTAACATCCGAGCCCATCTTCCTCCACTTTACATGGGACACCACCACAGCATGGCTTGCCGAGTGGTGCGTTGGTGCGCGCCCAGGATCCGAACCGGTGAACCCCGGGGCCGCCGCAGCGGAGCCCACGCACTTAACTGCTTGCACCACCAGGCCAGCCCCAAAATTCTATTCTTTAAGTTTATTTTAATAAAGAATGTTTCCTGGTCCTCTACTTTTAGGTTTTCTCTGATATCTTACTAATGCATAAGAATTTCACAGTCTTTGTTATTGACAACAAAACCCCCAAAGGAAAGGGGAACTTCACAAAAGTAAATTTTTTCTTCTTCAGAAATGAAATTTTAAAAGATTAAAATATGGTTAGGGGGCCAGCGCAGTGGCGTAGTGGTTAAGTTCACATGTTCCGCTCAGGTGTCCTGGGGTTCGTGGATTCAGATCCCAGGCATGGACCTGTGCACCACTTATCAGCCCATGCTGTGGCAGGAATCCCACATATAAAGTGGAGGAAGATGGGCACAGATGTTAGCCCATGGCTCATCCTCCTCAACGGTCCCCCCCACACACAAAATACGGTTAGATGTTTAGGTGAATAGTAATAAACATCTGACTTCCCTTCCAACAAGGCTGTCTAATTCTTAAATTACCATACCTGGTGACATCTCCACAAAACATTCATCTCCATTAGTTCACTGAATAAATTTTGAAAATGACCTTCACTAATGATTAATATACATATCTACTAATAACTGCAAAAGATCAAAATAAATTATTAAAGCTGTGCCCAAAGAACTCTTCAAAAAAAATTCCAGCTACCTGTACTTTGGCGATAGGTCCTTTCCATCATCAGGAGGTGGCTCTGGTGGCATTATAAATACAGTGTGCTCACTTTTCTGAGAATCATCTAGCTCTATCAATTTGGTATCTTCTGCTGAATCAAAATCAACCTGAAAATAATTATTTTCTCCAATTAATTTGCATATAAGTAAAATCGAATTGAGAAATTTCAAAACTTAAATTTAAGAAAAAATACCTTATCTGTTTTCTCTGTGCCTTTATCAGGAAACAGCTAGAAAAGAAGAAAAGAATAGAGGTTATCTTAAAATCTTATTAAAAAAACTATCCTTTTTAATACTGGGCAAACACTTCACAATATATTTTGGGAGCCCTATACTATTAGGCTAAAGTATGGTATTTCTCTTATGGCTATTAGGCTAGAAAACAATTTATTTTGGTTAGTTTTTTCATAAATCCTTCTTCACAAGCAAAAGATAACAAAAGGAATCTGGCTTCTCAAATCAAAAATTTCATTATTAAACCCCTGCATTAGTGACTGATATTACCTAAGCTTCCCTCTAACTGGATGATGTTGGACTAGCAATTTTATAAGCAAACAAAAATGTTGAATAGTTTTAATCACATCCCTGGAGTTTTAGATCACACTGATAGAATGAGAGAAAATTATTCAAGTCTTCTAAAGCATAAGAATCATTAGGAGCCCATAAAAATTACAATGTCATACTATTCTACCTTTTTTGGATACAATATCAAATTTTATATAATATATAGTTTTCATAAACAATCAGCCCCAAGATCCACTTAGCAATAATAACTATTAAAAACAAGAAAAAATATGTGAGTCATGACTATCAAGAATCAACTTAAACTTCCTTAGGATGGGTGAGTAAAGCTTAAATTAACATATTACCAAACATCCTCCATTAGGACAAAAGAAACATATTAACAAAAGTATTTGGAAAGATATTAAAACAAAAGAACACAGGACTTCCATTATCCATAAAACTAAACTTTTTAAATGAACTACTAAATCTTATCTTATTCATTTAAATTAAAAATGTAAGATTTAGGAGGTTCAATAAAACGTTCTTTGTACTTAATAGTTATAAAACCAAAGTGAGATTCAAAGAGAAAAATTAGCTATGTAACGTAGAAACTAGATACCACAAAGGAAAATGATTCTTATAATTAAGCCTAGAATTGGACACTCTTGTGTACGCATGCACATACACATACACACACCCCTATATTGTCTCCCTCAGATAATCTGGGCTAACAGTGATGATGATGATGAGAGAGGCAGTCAAACTGTTAAAGCTTATTCTTAACATTGATACACTGTATAGGACAAACTTTTACCTTTTCTATGCAGTCATCAAAAAATGCCAATCCAGTATCTTTATCACTTACAAAACTACATTCTTCAATGAAACGAATAAAAATCTGTGTTTTGGATAAAAGGGTGTAGAATTTTGTATAGGCACGATCTCGACTTTTTAAAAATCCTGAAGAAAACAAAATTACAATTAAATTCAAATTTTAAAGTGGAACTAGATGTTATATTAAACATTATTTTAAACTTGTACATATCTGTACTATATTCCCTTTATATATATTCACATTTATAGAAGCTTTTAGTAACCAGATTCTAGTAACCATAGCTCCTTCTGCCTAATTCAACCACAAAACAACTTATACCATTAACCTTTTCACTGAAATCTGAATCTCCTATAAAGAGCCTCCAGCCCTACAGCTCTCAAGCTCGCAAGTAGAAATTTCTCTGATACTCTGCATGCTCTTGAGCTGAGAAGGGTCAATGTCCTTCCTCTGCAATGCCACCATAATGCCACAATTATTCTTGTACTGTCTTGTAAAAATTTCTGCCCACTGAAGGTTCATGCATCTGGCTATTCGATCCTTTCCCCTACTAACTGTAATCATCTATTGACTTCAGGGACACTCTCTCCTTCATTCACAAAAGACCAGGGCACCTAATTCAAAGTCTTCTCCTCTCCAACTCCTACCATCATCATTCTTCAACATTCAAAAGTACAAACCATTCAACACTTTAATGAGTTCTTAATTCCGTAACTTTCAAGGATCTATGGTCCATCCCACCTCAATCACCCACCCAATAGTTACTAACTCCCTGGACTCTTGTTTGCTTACTTAAGTACTCCTACCAAGGCTTTTGGCTGGGGGGGGGGCTGGGGGGGAGGGGATAACGACGACGACAGGTGTGCTCATTGAAAGCTACAATCCTTTTACCCTTTTACGTTCTACCTACACCCTCCTGTCTTTACTTCTCTCTCCACCCAATATTGATTCCATGTCCACGTCCATGATATCAATTACTTTCTTGTCAACACTCAATTCTTATGCCTTCTTGTCTTTTTTGTCAAATCCACCTAGTATAACCTCGCCCTGAAAGAATGTTTTGCCTGCTCCCTCTGGATCTGCACCTTCGTGGCTGAGCACAAGCTAAAGAGGAAAAAAAGTTCTACAACTAGGTGGATCAGAAACACTTATACCTTCATCCCTGACCAGCAACCCTACTACATTTCTGGAATCCATTTAATTTCCCTTTACCCATATTTTCACAGCTATTTTCAATTTTAAATGCTCTCTCTCCATGTTCTCGCCTCCTATTCCTGAATGATCATACCTTATATTGCAGGGAAAATGAAAATCTTTAAATGAGAACTACCTTCATTATCTCACTACAAAATCTATGACTCTTTCTGCAGCTATCATTTACTCCTTCTCTCTTTTTACAATGGATATGTCCCTGCTCCCACCTAAGGCCAAGCCCACCAGAGGAGCCTGAGATTCCAGCCCCTTCAGTGTTCTCAGGACAATTCTCCCTCTCCATTAGCTACTTATCAGCATACTGAAGTCTCTCTTTCTCATTTTAAAAAACTCATTCTTAACAAATAATCAGATCTTTCCCTTTTCTGTTGCTTCGCTTCTCAATAAAGGTCTCGACCATCCATTTTGTCGTTAAAGACAAAAATCTCAAAGTTGCTCTTGATATCTCCCTCTATCTTTTATCTCATATTCAGAGAGTGACGTAAGCATCATGGCAGAATGAGTTGTTCCCTTTGTCTCTCCCCTCTAAATTACAACCAATCAGACATCCATTGACCAACAGAGGATTCCCTACACAGCACAACAGTATGCATGACAGATCCATGCATCTCTACATCTGAAGGTGGGTGACCTGGACTCGGGGAGGCAGGGGAACTAGGGGAGCAGCTCCCTAACTCCCCTGCAGCAGCGATCCAGGATGCGGATCCTCACGCAGTGGCTGGCAAGACTGTGAGCAGAGGCGGTGGTGCCCCGGCCTGCACGACTGCTGGCAGAGCCAGCGGGAGCAGAAAAAACAGCCCCTGCTTCCCCCCAGCAGTGGCAGATGGAACTTGCAACCAGAGGCTTCAGGAACCACAGCAGAACTGGTGACCCAGCCCCCAGTGGTGGCACTCCCCACACCAGCACCACCAGGAGTGGGTGCTGCATACAAGTCTCCAGGTCCCTGGCAACAACAGCGACACCCATGAACCCAGCATCCCTGGCGGTGGTACAACCAGCAACCCCAGACAACCTGGGAGCAGTAGTGCAGGTGGTACACAGGGCAGCAGCATCTGAGCCTGTGGAGAGTCTGCAGAGAGCCAGTGGAGGACATGAGACCCAGGTGACTTGGGAAGCAGCAGAAGTGTTTGCAGCCTGGTGACTCTGGTGGCGGCACCTCAGACTGCAGCAACATCGTCAACAGCAAGGCACCAGCAACATCAGAGGCATACTGTGGCACAAGTAGGGCACTGACGACGCCTCTAGCAGAAGCAGTGGAGGGTGGAAAGTGCAGGCTCTCATATACAACCAGAAGCAGCCCAGAACCAAAGTAACCAAAGCCGTACCCAAATAAGAAAAGGTGATACCACAAATGCACTGGCAGAGGATCAATTCATCAAACACCGTGCAGAACCACAATAACACGGCAGAACAGAAAGAGAATGACAACTCTCCAGAAACCAAACTTGAAGTCACAGAAGATTACACTCTAACTGACAGAGAATTCAAAATAGCTGTCATGAAGAAACTCAACGAGTTACAAGAAAACTCAGAAAAGACAGTTGGATGAGCTCAGGAATAAAATCAATGAACAGAAGGAGTACTTCACCAAAGAGACTGAAACTCTAAAAAAGAAAAAACCAAACATCTCATATTCAATCACCAAGTTCTATTCAATTTACCTCCTAAAAATCACTGTTCTATTCATACTACCTCCAACTAATCCAGGTTCCTTCCACTGATCACTTGGACCAATGCATTAACCAATTAATTCATACTTTGGATGCTTCCAATTCAATCTCTGCATAGAAGCCAAAGAGATTTTTTTTAAAAACACTCAAAGTGATCTTTTAAAAATGCAAATATGATCCTATTACCTATTTAAATATCCTTCACTGGCTTGCAATTACTCTTAGAATAAAGACTGAAACTCTTGACTGGTCCTAAAAGATCCTAAATGATCTGGCTCACACCCACCATTTCAAGCATGGTTTTTGAGCCACTTTTCCCTCCAGCCTTTCTTTCTTTGATGCTTCAGGGCATTCCACATGCTGTGGTCCTCACTTCATCCCCTTGAGATACTAATTAGTAGAGAAATGCTTAAATAAAATAGAAATAAATTATTCTTGACAAGTGGTAATGAAAAGTCTTTTTTTCTTATTCTAACGGATCTAGGCGATGATCAGCAAAGGCTGCTAAAACAATTAAATGAAAAGCTGATGAGGAAACTATAATGAATGAATGAGACAGACAACACTTCAACCCATTGATCAATCTTAGGAGCACTAAAAATGGGACAGCAGACATGTATGTGCCTCACAATAGGAAATAGTAAGCACCATGTGTTTTGGCACCACTTGCCAAGAAAACTGACCCTGACTCCAATCAACCTCTAGATGAGTACTGTTTAATTCAGTAACCACTACCCACACGTTGCAAGTGGCACTTGAAACATGGCTGGTCCAAATTGAGATGTGCTATAAATATAAAACACATGCCAATTTTGAAGCCTTAGTATGTAAAAAAGAACGTAAAATATTTCATTAAAATTTTAAAAATTTCATTAGATATTGAAATGACACTATTTGGGATATATTAAGTTAGAGAAAATGTATTATTAAAATTAATTTCCGGGGCAAGCCCAGTAGTGCAGGGGTTAAGTTTGCGCACTCAACTTCAGCACAGACCTACACACCACTCATCAAGCCATGCTGTGGCCGCAACCCACATACAAAATAGAGGAAGACTGGCGCAGATATTAGCTCAGGGCCAATCTTCCTCACCAAAAAAAAAAAAAAATTTTTAATTTGCTCTATTGCATACTTTTTTTTAACTGTGGCTACTAGAAAATTTTAAATTAAATATGTAGCTCACATTGTATTTCTATTGGACAATACAGCTCTTGATCCAACCCCAAGTTTACAGGAAATACTGATGATAGAAAAAATGTTAAACACCACCAGCCAATCAGTCAGCCTGATACAATCAGCCAAAAGCAGATATAAATCCAGGAAATTCTAAAGGATAATTAACACAGTTTACGGGTGAAATGATGTCCTGTTTGGAAAGAAAGAGAGAAAGAAAGCAGGGGAGGGGAGGGAAGGAAAGAAAGGAAGGGTGGGTTAACTAAAGGTAGATGAAACAAAAATGGAAGAATGCTGATTGCTACTACTGCTGAAGTTGGAAGATGGCTATATGAGAATACATTATATTAGTCTCTCTACTTTCACATGTTTGTGAAAGTATCCCTAGTAAAAAGTTAACCCAAAACTCGTAGCTAATTCCTATTCATTTTTCAGGCCCAAGCTTAATTGTTACTTCTCAGGGAACGTTTCCTTCCCTGACCTAGCACTCTCACAGTAACCAAAACTTTCCTTCACAACACACTTAGTAAAATGTAATTAGTATTTGTCTTATTTTATTGTCTGATGTCTATATCCCTCATTAGACCAAATGCTATCCTGTTACCAACAAAAACCTTAGGCCTCAGACACTAAATATCTATCTTGCTATATTCCATTAGTAATGCCACTCTCCTACTTAGAGACAGAGAGACAGAATGAATTAATAACCCACTACCACCCATTAGAAAAACTTCATCTTCTTAGTCTGACATTTAAGACGTCCATAATCTGAGCTCTAATCTTATTTTCAGCCTTATCTTCTACAACACCTCTAAAGCTCTTCACTTTGGTCAAATTGTACCATTAAATCTTTTTTCCCAAACATGCTGTTATAGGTTGAATTATGTCCCCACTCCCCCCAGTTCTTATGTTGAAGTCCTAACCCCCAGCATTTCAGAATGTGACTGTATTTGCAGATAGGGTCCTTAAAGAAGTAATTAAGTCAAAATGAGGTAATTAGAGTAGGCTCTAATCCAATATGATTGGTGTCCTTATAAGAAGAGGAAATTTGGACACAGATTCATACAGAAGGAAGACCATGTGAAGACACAGGGAGAAGACGGCCATCTACAAGCCAAGGAGAGGCCTCAGAGGAAACCAATCCTGCCAACACATTCACCTTGGACTTTTAGCCTCTAGAATTGAGAGAAGATAAATATCTGTTGTTTAAGCCGCCCAATCTATGGCACTTTGTTATGGCAGCCCTAGCAAACTAATACACATGCCTTGTGCTTTTGTTCTTGAGGTTTCTTCCATTTCATTATGACCACTAATGATAACAGCTATCATGGGTATTGTAAAGTACTTTTACTAGTTGATTCACATACATTTTCTCATTTAATCTTCACAACCATGTATGAAAAAGTATCATCCCTATTTTATTAACGAGAAAAAAGAACCCCAGAAAGGCTTCATAAATAGCAACGTAGAAATTCTAATTCAGATTTGACTTTTAATGCCTATTGTTTTTTAAAAAGCCTTTCCTGCTTATCTCCATTTATCTAAACTCTACCCATTCTTCAAAGTCATGCTCTTCTTCCACGAAGTCTTCCAAAATACTCATTTGGAAGAATGTTCCCTTATTCTGAATTTTTAGAATTTCTCACTGAATTATTAATTGCATAAAATCTGTTTTCTTGAATACTTGTTCTATTTTTAAAAACATTTTCAATTATTGTCCATTTAGTATCTCATAGAGCTAAATTTTATATTTCTTTATATCCCTATATAACAACTAGTCAGATTTGATAAGTGGTGACTAAAATCTGACAGATAAGTTATCCCAAAGCAGAAATGATAAAAGACAAAAGGATTACTGGGAAAACACAGATTTTTTTTTAAGTGACTGCTGGGTAAAAGTACAGAAATACAGAAATGTAAAATAATCTTCCTATGAATATTGATGAATGTGGAAGCTTGCTACTACATATATGTTATAAGAGCAGCTGAATAACAACAAAAACCTTTATAATTCTCTAAAATAACAAGAATGAGTATAGTGTTTTCCCCTGGAGCAAGGCTATATTTTTCAAAAATTTTTAAAAACTGGTGGCTTTATTCCAAAAACTAGTTTTTAGGGAATATTTTAAAGCCGAGTGTATAAATCCAAGAATTACGCAAAACTGAGGAAACATCTAAAAGCTAATCACCAGCTGTGTTCTATTAAGATAACTGACTATAAAGAATTGTAAATATAAACATCTTTGACTTTTCATGATTAAAGACCTCCAGTTTCAGATTTCTCTGGAAAAAATGATGTATAAAAATTAAAAGCAATTCTATTCATAGAGGTAGATTACAAATACACAGAAGTTCATTATATTTTAATATAAATTTCTAAGAACTTATACGAAATAGAAAATATTTTTCATTTCAATAAAAAGTAACTGCCACTCACCCTGTCGGTCAAACAATGAATCAGCAGCTGTGGCTTTATTTGAAGGAGCCTCTGTGATCGGTCTGAGATATGTTCTATAACCTTTTAAAATGGACGCCATAAAGCGCAAAAATGCCTCCTGAATTTCCATCTCAAGTTGTGTCATCTTCTTTTGCCAGGAGAAGTCTGCTTCAATTGGAGTCATCTCAATTGCTGAACCTTCTTGAGTTTTTCGGTGAACTGACAAACAGCGTAAGAAGAGAAAATGGCATTAACATATAATTGTAGATATATAATGATTGAACAATTAAGGAAATTGTCAAAATAAAGCCCATGACTTCCTGAAATTCCTCTCTCCATTAATATAAAGGGATCTTTGGCAGGGGCTAACAGGGAGGCTCACACAGACAAGGCACAGAGAACATGCTCAAAAAATCATGAACCACAATACTAATTTCTTATTACTGGAATTTTGTTTTATAATGAGACTCCTTTTAAGCAGAGCAAAATTATGTTTAAATTTAAGAAAAATTTCTCATGTACATTCTTTCATTAAAAATATTCCTTTTTCCTCACATTTACCTGAAGAGAGCTGGGGATACAATTTCCTCAAGGTGCTAAGCAGACTTTTGCACGGCTTTTTGGGAAGCTGCTTCCAGTTCATGTTCTTCTTTTCATCTGATCTATTAAATAAAAACAAAATTAACAAAATCTGTTATAATCTGCTTTTACTTAAACATTCTTATGTCAAACTAAAAAAGAAAACAGAAAGGGTATTTTTAGTGAAGTTACAAGTGATACAGACAGTCTGAATAAGTGGTTTTCAAAGAAGTTCTCTTTTCATTTCAATCAACCTCAGTCAAATTTGGTCATCTCATTCTAACTCTCCAGCATAAACAGTTTTCAACATTGGAGTTATGAATACAACACTGAAGTCTTGCTTCAAAAGTTACATTTTAGAATTATAATATTTTAAGTGTCAAACTTAATTGACTTGAGACTTCAAACTACCTATTAGAAACAAATCTGAACAAACATCCGAGTCAGTAACATTCAGAGCATGTTCTGACCACAATGCAACTGAGTTCGCATTTAAGAAAAAAAAAAAATGTGAGTTAAAAAGAACTCTTTTAAATAATACAGGAGTCAAATAAAATATTTTATTAGAAATAAGAAACATTTAAAACTCTACAAAGATGAAAGCACTATCTACCAACCATGGGCTGCAGCTAACGCTATACATCAGGCCAATATCACTATGAATATCAGTGGAAGTATCTTAGATTCTTAGAAAACTTATATACCAGGATATAAAAAAATAAGAGCAAGATGATGTTTATTTCAGGAATGCAAGGACTGTTTACTACTAATTGATTTTATAATGTAATTTGCCACACAGAGATCAAAGAAGAAAAACTTAATGCTCATCTCAATAGTTGTACAAAAGTATTATAAAATTCAACACCATTTATGATTTAAGAAAAAAAACCTCAATCTAGAAGTAGAAGGAAAGTTCCTTAATTTATTATTAAGCAATCAAAACCCTAAAGCAGGGCTAGCAAACCTTTTCTATAAAGGGTTAGATAATAAATATTTTATGCTTTGAGGACCACAGGGCCTCTGTCACAACTATTCAAATGTGCCATTGTAGCATGAAAACAGCCTTGTGCCATATGTAAACGAATGAGTATGGCTATGTTCCAATAAGGTTTTATTTACAAAAATGGGCCTTAGGCCAGATGTCAATTCTTGCCTTAAAGCAATAATCAATCATACTTAATGATGAACTGCTCACAGCTTTCCCTTTGAAACTAGGAACAAGATAAGATCTGGCTATGACTATTTCTATTCAACATTACACTAGGATCCTAGCCAGAGAATTAAGACAAGAAATTTAAAAATATGTAAGGATTGTAGATGATGTGACTGTTTATAGCCAGATAATTGAAAAGAATTTACAGACAAACTAAAATACGAGAATTTAACTAAGTTGCTGGGCAGCAGACCATACATAAAAATCAATAGCACTTCTATACCCCAGCAACTAACAAGCAGAAAATGTAATTAAAAATACCATTTACAGTAGCAATAAAAACCATAAGATACTTAGGAATAAATAAGTCTAACAAAAGATGTGGAAAAAAAAAAAGGTGTGCATGGTCTTTATGGAGAAAACTGCAAAGTTTATTGAAAAAACTTTAAAAAGATCTATGAAGTAAATTACCAAATTCATGGGTAGGGAGACTTTATATCAAAAAGATGTCATGTGCCACTAAATTAATCTATAAATTCAACAGAATTCTAACCAAAATTCACAACATAGTTTTGTGTGGACTTAAGCTGATATTAAAAATTATGAAAAAGCAAAGGCCCAAATATAATCAAAACAATTTTAAATGGGGTAAATGGACTTGCCATCTCACATCACAACTTTTTTTCAACAACCTCATTGAGATATAATTCACATACCATACAACTCACCCATCTGAAGCGTGCAATTCGAAGGTTTTCAGTATATTCAAAGAGTTGTATAACCATCAGCACAATCAATTTTAGGATATTTTCATCACCTCAAAAAGAAACCCTGCACTCCTTTAGTCATTAACACTCAATTCCCCCTCTTCCTATCCCAAGGCAACCACAACCACACTACTTTCTGTGTCTATTTTTTTAGATTTGCCCTGGACATTTCACATAAATGTGATCACATAAGCTCTTTTAGAATGATGTTTTCAAGGTTCATCTATGTTGCAGACAACTTAATTTTAAAGTCATGAAGATACTGTGATACTGACAAGAGGCTAACACAGACCAAGGAACAGAATAATAAGCCAGGATACATATCTCCACAAATATAGAAATTGGTACGTAATGGTGTTGACAATGAAGACCAGTGGGGAATAGATGAATTGACTACTCTATAAATACTGCCATGTGACAATTGTTTATCCACGTGAAAAAAAATAAAATGGTATCTCTATGTCATATCATACACTAATATCAAGTTTAGCTGAATTAAAGACCTAAATGAGAAAGGCAAAACCTTACAACTTTAAGAATATCCAGGACAGTATTTCATGACCTCAAGGAGGAGGATTTCATATACAAGAACCAAAACAGCAATCCATGAAAAGATATTGCTAAATTTGATCAATTAAAATAAGCTTCTGTTCATCAAAAGAACCATAAACAGAATGAAAAGACAAGTCACAGTGTGAGAGAAGCTATTTGCAATGCATGTAACAGACCAAGAATTAATTCCAGATTATATAAAGAACTTATGCAAACCAAAAAAAAAAAAAAAAAAGACAAACAACCCAACAGGAAAACACACCATAAAAAGGAAAATCTAATTCACAGGAGAGAAAAACCAAGGGGCAAAAAGAAATTAAAATGCCCCATTTGCTACTAATTAAGGAAATGTGAATTAAAGCCACAGTGAGATCCCATTATCTTCAAATTAGCAAAAATTTTAAAGCCTGACCATAACAAGTATTAGCAAAGATACGGAACAAAGAGGACTCTCATTTGCTGCTAAAAAGGGGGTAAACTTGGGGAGTAATGTGGCATTAGCTATGCCTACCAACCAACATTAGCTCTTCTAGGTATGTGCTTCAGAGGAATTCTTGCCCATGTACTCAAAGAAATACGCACAATAATGATCAAAGCAGCCTTGTTCATAATTGGAAAAACGTAGGTACAATGTAAATATCCACCACCGATAAAAACTGAAAATGAAGTAGAGCTACATGTATCAACATGGATGAACCTCACAAAGAATGCCAAGGGAAAAAGCAAGTCACAGGGGCCAGCCTGGTGGCACAGCGGTTAAGTGTACGCTCTCCGCTTCAGCGGCCCGGGGTTCGCAGGTTTGGATGCCGAATGCACACCGATGCACCGCTTGTCAAGCCATGCTGTAGCGGCGTCCCATATAAAGTGGAGGAAGACAGACACAGATGTTAGCCCAGGGCCAATCTTCCTCAGCAAAAAGAGGAAGATTGGCATCGGATGTTAGCTCAGGGCTGATCTTCCTCACACACAGACACACACAAAAAAAGTAAGTCACAGAAAACTATACAAACAAAAACATTTTAAAGCATGCAAAACAAAATATCATTTAGAATAATACGTTGTGTTTCTAAAATACATAGAAATGATAAACCTCGAATTCAAGATAATGGTTAACCAGGAGCAAGATATGTTGCAGAGTTCTATCCAGCAGTTTCAAATTTATTGGTAGTACTATTATATTTCTTAATCTGGGTGATGGATACATGGGAGTTATTTAAATTATTCTCTATAATTCTTGGGTATCTAGAACATTTCATAATTGTTTAAGTACAACTGAGCAAAGAGTTCAAAGTTATTTTAGAAAACAACGTTTTGGGCCAGCCCAGTGGCTTTGCCGTTAAGTGTACGCGCTCCGCTACTGGTGGCCCGGGGTTCGGATTCCGGGCGCGCACCGACGTACCGCTTCTCCGGCCATGCTGAGGCCGTGTCCCACATACAGCAACTAGAAGGATATGCAACTATGACATACAACTATCCACTGGGGCTTTGGGGAAAAAAAAGGAGGAGGATTGGCAATAGATGTTATCTCAGAGCCGGCCTTCCTCAGCAAAAAGAGGAGGATTAGCACAGATGTTAGCTCAGGGCTGATCTTCCTCACAAAAAAAAAAAGAAAAAGAAAAAAAAAAGAAAAAGAAAACAATGTTTTGATCAAGAGAAATTTTATAGAAGTTATTTAAAACTGGGCAAAATTAAGAATCTCCATAATATTATTTTTCTCAGAATAGTAAATAAGGTAAACATCTCAGTTACAACTTCATAAATAATTTCCAAAAGCATCATAATATATATAACCCTGCTTTTCAGGGACAGTAGCTGAAAAACAAAATGTGTGCTACAAGAAATATTTAGTGCATGCAAGTGGTTCATTACTTGCAGGCTGTAAGTAAATCTAATTACACATAGTAAAGAGCTACCACAATTATACAGTTTCAAAATACAATGGTACATCCATTTCAAAACTATTTCTTAAGTTATAGCAAATGTCTTCTTCCCTCCTTAAGTTATTGTTTGGTTCACTTAGGGACAGTTTCCCAACCAATTGTACTGTGTGATCATTGAAGTCTCACCCAAAATTCTTACTCTATTTATTTCCTACCAATCTCTAACACTAAAGAATAAAAATGCTGCAGGACCTGGAAGTTGGCACCAATATTAGGGAATCACTGCCCTTTCCCACTTTTTTCAGGGGGCAAGGAGGAGGTGGCTCTTAAGCATCCATCCAGAGCTGCTGCTTTTATTAATCTGGTACGCTACTCTCTGAACCCTCAGTCACACCCCTGCTGTACATATTTATCACCTCCAATAAACACAAACTATGACTGATTTTTAATATCAATTTCTCTGCAATACAATAGATCTTTATAAAATTCAAACTTTGACCACCAAGCGAATGGCGCAATATTACCCTATATTATGACTAAAGTCAAACAGCTAAAGCCATTTTTTAAAAGCTTACACACGGATTTTGACTTAAACCTAGAAAGCATATCATCTCTTGAGCTCTGAAAGCAGTGTTTAACCTTTTTTTTTCAAATCCATATTCTCTTTCGTGTGTGTGTGTGAGGAAGACAGGCTCTGAGCTAACATCCATTGCCAATCCTCCTCTTTTTGCTGAGGAAGACTAGCTCTGAGCTAACACCTGTGCTCATCTTCCTCTATTTTGTAGGTGGGATGCCTCCAAAACATGGCTCGATAAGCGGTGTGTAGGTCTGCACCCGGAATCCAAACCTGCGAACTCTGGGCCGCCAAAGTGGAGCACGCAAACTTAACCACTACGTCACAGGGCCGGCCCCTATATTCTCTTTTGATAAACATAAATATCTCCTGCCTACTGTTAACCTTATTATCTAAATATAAACTATTATAACATTGAACATTTTCTTTTTCAAACTACACAGCTTTACAGGATTCTGATACCTGCCTTGGTTGAGAATCATTGTATTAAAGATGAAGACTTATTAACAACTTTAAAAAATAGCATTATTTCTAGATGCTTTCAATGAGCTATAACTACATATGGGGAAAAATATAAATGGAAGATAAAATAAAAAGAATCAACTTACACATATAACATGTTTGTATCCAAGTCAATGCAAACAACATCTTGGGGTGGGTCATGAAGATCAAAGTACCTTGAGTCCACGCCAACTATAAACGGTAAAGGTGCACTAAGCACCGCCGCCAGTGAGAGAGGACAAAGGGGAATATATGGGCACTGCCACTGAAATGGAAAGATCATCTGGGAAAAAAGGTGTAAGAAATTACCCGAATTTTAAATATGCAATGAAAATCATGGAATTAACTAATATTACTGAAAGGGATCATTGAAAAGCAGTTAAGTCTAGTTTCTTTTACCTTAAACTTCATCCCCAAAACTAAATGACTATAAAATATTACTAAGCAATACTATGATGTAATTTTAATGTAATTAAAATGTTCAAGCACAACAATGATCATAAGCACAATAAAAATGCTAACAGCTCTTTGCATGTTACTTCTAATGCCTATACGAAACCCTCATTCTCATTTTACAGAAAAAGTCAAAGAAGAGAGAGAGAATTGCCCAAAAAATTATAAAACAAATTCATTATCTTTAACTCTTTTGTATTTCATCCATCTATTAATTCTCAAAATAACCTTCGACTAAAATCCAACTAAGAGCACCAAGGACCAAAAAAAATGAAAGTGATTATCTTGGGAACGGTAACAGTCAATTGAAATTTCAATTTAAAAATTCCCTAACTCCTCAAATAAACAAAATGATCCAACTACAGTGAAGCTTGACATCTTAAAAATACTAGTCAATATAAACATACCTCAAGAGCTTCTTTTACAAAGCTCTACCTTAATTGTATCATATGTGCTTTTTTTTAAAAAAAAAGACAAGTTTGATAAGTAAAAATGATGAAATTTTAATAATCAGTCTATATTAAAATTTTAATGACTGATGATAAAATTTTTCCTTTATTATAAAACTCTTTGCTATTTTTCAAGGTCTAGTTCAATTCTTACCTCATCCATTATCACTCACCCCAAAGAAATGCCTAGAGAATTTAGTACCTATGCCAGTTATTCCAGATGGTTATTCAGAACTGGGATTTTTGTTTTCAATCATTTATTTACTTATCAAATATTAAAGTACTTAATATGTGCCAAGCACTGTTCGAGATGATGGGGTCACAACAGTGAATAAAACAAAGATCCCTGCCCTCATGGGGTTTATAGTCTAGCATAAGAGTCAGCAACCTTTTACTGTAAAAGATAGGAAACATTTTAGGCCTTGCCAGCCATACTGTCTCTGTCACAAATACTTAACTCTGTTTTCATGCATGAAAGCAGTCATAGGCAACATGTAAATAAATAGCCTATGTTCCAGTAAAATTTTATTTACAAAAACAGGTGACAGGCAGGATTTGACTCACAGACCATAGTTTGCCAACACCTGGTCTAGTAAGAGAGACAGAAAATAAACAGAAGACATAATAAATAAAATATGTCCTATGCCAGGAAGTGCTAAGCGCTACAAAAAAAAAAAAAAGAAAGCCAAGAGGAGGGGATCAGAGTTCAGAACAGGAGAGAGGGAAAGTAGGTTGTATTATTAAACAGGCCAAACAGAGTAGCCTCATTAAGCAAGTGACAACTGAGCTGAAACCTGAAGAAGGTGAGGGATTTAGCCAAGGTATATCTAGGAGAAGAGTGCTTCAAAGAGAAGGAACAGCTAGAGCAAGGGTCTTAAGGCATGGGGCTGCCTAATATGTTCCAGGGGTAGAGGGAGGCCAGCAAGGCTGGAGCAGAGCCAACAAGGGGGAGAGTAGTGAAAATGACATCAGAGAGCAGAGGGACAGAGCCACTTGCACAGGACTTTGCAAGGACTTCACATTTCCTTCAGTGAAAACTATCATACGTAATCAGATCTCTTTCTAATTGCAATGGGAAGCCATCAAAAGGTTTTAAACAGGAGAGGACTTGATTTAACTTTTATTTCTGTTTTACCCAATAGGTAAGCATTTTTACATTATCCTATCTTAGAATTTCTTATATGTTACAGGCTCACAATGATTAAAAGTTAAAATGGGGAGAAATTAACTGTGTAATTTATTTGCATAACTTTAGGGCAGCTGAAATTGGCCAGAGCCTCTCATTTAGTACAATAAGCTTCATTCACAAGTTTTATTATTATGTAATCATATAGATTCTCTGAAGAACTTTAAAATATAAAAAATTAAAAACTGAAATTTTCGATCAAATAGAAATCACCTTTTTTTCTTTATACTTGCTATTTCTCTTTGCCACCCTTTTATATTTATGTTAAAATTTTACTGGTGATTTCAAAGTTGCTTTCACTGAAGGAAATTTCCCTTTAGAGTAAAAATTCCCTGTCAGTAATTCTGTACTAAAAGGAACTTTCATTGAAGGAAATATCCCTTTAGAATAAAAATTCCCTGTCAGTAATTCTCTACTAAAAGGAAATTTCATTGAAAGAAATATCCCTTTAGAGTAAAAATTCCCTGTCAGTAATTCTGTACTAAAAGGAAATTCTATACTTACAGCCACAACAGCTTCGGCTACTCCAGTCAACACTGCTGGCCTAAGAGAATGCAGCAGAATCTTACTCTCAAGTAAAACAAAGAGCAGCAGTGTGGCACAATTCTCAGGACCCAGATTCATTAACAAGGTGCTAAAGTTGGCTCCACTAGAAAAAGAGAGAAAAAGAGATGATTAAGAACTATTTCACTAAAACATGTTAAGATCTGCTTATTAAATTATTTCCTAAATATTAACAGATTGAGAATCTAGCATTAATTTCAAGTCCTGATTTAGTTATCATAGAAAAGTAGCAAATTTAATGAGACAGTATAAAAAAATGATTCAAACTCATCCTTTGGTAACAAAGGGGCATTTATCAGGAAAGATTTTCCTGAAGAACCACCATTTGAACTGAGCTCAAAAGAATGGAGGTAGCGGCTGGGTGGGGAGACAACACGTACAAAGGCCCTGAGGCAAGCAAAAGCTATTGTCACATTAAGAAATTGAAATAAACCTATTATGACTAAAGCATAGTAAGGAAGGGGGTGAAAATAGCAAGAGACTATGCCAAAATAGAAATGACACAATTATATTTGCATTCTCAAAGGGACACACTGGATGCAGTGTGGATAAAGAGCAGAAGGAAGACAAGAGCAAAAGCACACCAACTAAGAGCTTATTAATGAATCAGTCCAGGTGAGAGATCATGCTAGCCTGGACTAGTGATGCAGACTAACAGAAGCTAATAGATTTGAGACATTTTAGGAGGTTAAAATCAGTTCACCTTGAACATTGAGTTATGGACCGGATACAAGGAGGGGAGATGAGAGGAAAAGGAAGAATACGTATTCCCTACATCCAATCTTGCAACTCTGTTAAGTGTTCCATTTTTAAAATGGTGGACAGCCTCACCATCCATCCAGCTATCAAAGTTGGAAACAGTAACACTATCACTACATAGTTTGTAAAAAAAACACTTAATTTTATTATCCTAACCCTTAATATGGTTAACAAGCATTCTGCTCCAACTGGATAAATATATCATTTTAGATACCATTAATTACCTTAGTGGTAAAGGTGTAGAAACTGGTTGTGATAATATTAACGCATCATGGACTGATAGCTTAAAAAAAAAAAAAAGATAAATTAACCAAGCCAATTTTGAAACCTAAACATTTAGATCAAGACTAAAATGGAAAATAGTTTAATATGCATACTGACAGTTTGGAAACATATACTATAATATAAAACAACAGCTGTATTTATTCAGAGGTATTGTATTAGTTCTTTTTAATTAAATGGTTAATTCAACTGAATTTTGATTCAGTTAACTGATTAAAATACAGTTATTTAAAAATTATGGAATAATTGCCTTTTAAAAGCCTCAAATTTATTTACTCTACAGACTGGTAAGCACTTGGCAGTTGCTTCATGTAGATTAATACTTGCTGAACTAAAGTACATTCAAGATTAACAATATTTCACTTAATGCTACCATATCACATATAATGTTGATAACATCTTGCAAAAAATTTTACAGATCAGTGCTACTCAAAGTGCCAGTCTAGAAACTGTCACTGGTCCAGGAAGAGATAGTATATACACGGAAAGTAAGCCATTTAGAAACTTTTAAGGCAATTTGACACTGCTCCCACATTCAAGTACATGATCAGTGGACTCATGTCTTTGGACAGGGTGTAGACAAGTTCATGTCTATACTGATCTCACATGGTAAGCTGCATATGTCACAAACTATACAGGTCTTCTATAGGTCTGTCACTAATTGCAAATAAAAAGAAACATCCTTTAACACAGACAGTGTCAAGAGCACTATTTAAGACTATTTCACTTTGGCCCTCTAACCGTAACTCATTTCATATTTAATATTTATTAGTCACTCCAATATTAAAAACATCCCCATAACATTGTACTGCGTTTTACATTATTAAATCAGTTACATAAAGGCCATGTATGGACCAATGATGATAACGTCATGAACCAAGGATTATAATTATTCCAATTCTGTATACCCGAAACTCAAAAAGCCAGTACAAAAGGATGTTCACTAAAGATATAAAATATAGAAAATTCAAGGACTTTTTGAATGCATATTGCTCCACCTCAAACCCAAAGAACCACAGAATCCACTCTGCAGTGACTAGAATGAACAGATGCAGAGCTCCCCTCAAGTACACTCTTTTTTGATTACCTGTACAAGGATTCTTGGTCTTTGTGGTGAAGGAAAAGGGATGTTGTGCATAAAATGTGAAATGTGCCTGGAAAAAAATTTGAAATAAAGATTATAATTACTTTTCTAAAATGCTTCATAGATTTTAACAAATCTTAAATATCATTATATATCATCCCAGATCTGACAAAGAAGCTTACCTAAAACTTATGCTAAATAAATAAATTTACTTAATGTAAATAAATGTATTCATCCCGCTAAACTTCTGAAATGCACAATGTATCTACTGACTAAAAGTTCATATTAATAGACTATTATTTGCAGAAAAATAGGAGTAATATAAATATAGCTTTCATGAAAGAAGCTGATTTTTATTGCCCTGGTTGTCAGTGCCAATATGGGGAGCAACTAATTGTGATAAAACGCATTAAAACTAATATAGAATTCAATCTTATTAATTTAATATTAATTTTATTAATATAGTTCTTTTACTACAACTTTGGGCAAACCACTTACTTTCTTTCTCTACCTATAAATAATGCTTCTTAAGTTTCTCTAAAGTTTTGAGCACTTAGGAGCCACTAAAATGCAAAGTACTACTTCAAGTGAAAAAAAATTGATCGCCTACGGATTTTATTTTCACAAACTATTCACAGAACCTTAATTTTTCAAATAGGTTGCTAACTTGTCCCTAACATTAAATTTTACTTCAAACTATTTTATCTGACAGCTGAAAAGTAAATCTAGAATTATGAACCATTAGATTGGCATTCCAGGAGCACAACATGAAAGTCGAAACCATATTTTTATACCAAATTGTGATAATTGTATGCACAGTACTTTACTATTTTTTAAAGTTGATTTTTGAGCAGCGTTATTTTAAAACCTACAGATAATTGCCTCCACCTTATCCACTAAACTAGTGTTTCGCTGATATTCTTTTGGCTACAATGTGAAATTTTTAAATTCATTTATTTATTCATTTAGTGTGTGTGTGTGGGTGTGTAAGGAAGATCAGCCCTGAGCTAACATTCATGCCAATCCTCTTCTTTTTGCTGAGGAAGACTGGCCCTGGGCTAACATCCGTGCACAGCATGCCCTGACAAGCAGTGTGTCAGTGCACGCCCAGGATCTGAAGCCTGGCCGCCAGCAGCAGAGCGCGCGCACTTAACCGCTAAGCCACGGGGCCGGCCCCAATGTGAAATTTTTTAAATTGTAAGAAAAATCTATGTTTATACATACTATAATACATTTCCACAAAGCTCTTGACACCTCTTGGTTTATTAGCAGGGTACATAAATTATTTACTATAATAAACAAAAGTCTACATGCCACTAGAAGTCAGAAAAGATGTGGTTTTAAAGACAGTGGCGGGGCCCGCCCGGTGGCTTAGCGGTTAAGTGCGCGCGCTCCGCTACTAGCGGCCCGGGTTTGGATCCTGGGCACGCACCGACGCACCACTTCTCCGGCCATGCTGAGGCTGCATCCCACATACAGCAACTAGAAGGATGTCCAACTATGACATACAACTATCTACTGGGGCTTTGGTGGGAAAAAAAAAAAAAGGAGGAGGATTGGCAATAGATGTTAGCTCAGAGCCAGTATTCCTCAGCAAAAAGAGGAGGATTAGCATGGATATTAGCTCAGGGCTGATCTTCCTCACAAAAATAAATAAATAAATAATAAAAAATAAAAAGACAGTGGCTCCATATTTATTTTTCTTGCTTACAAAAGATTTCCACGACAAAGGAAATTACAAATCAAAGGGAAAACACGTAGAATTCTATCAATGCTAAAACCCAAATCTCACTTTTAATATCAATTAACTCACCTTTATTAATTTCTACATCAGTTTAGAGATGTTTTATAGTTAGAATTTGGAATGACCACTTGTATGGTTGGAGTGTGTGTGTGTGTGTGTGTAAAATCAACAGCTATTTTTCTCTTGATTAACAGAATGAATAGGAAGAACGCATACAATACAACTTATATGAGTTTCCTCCTCAGCTGAATTCTCAAAAGATTATTATTTGGTCATCCTCACCACCACTCCTCAATTTTAAATGTGCAGTCAACGATTCAGGTGAAGAAGGGGGCAAGTTAAAAAGCAGGGTGACTATGACTCTCCTTCCCTCAACTTTGCTGCTTAAAGTCAGGTAAACAATGAAATGTATATATATATACATCCCGTTTTTCCACCAGACATCTAATTATTACACATACTTTTCAATGGGAAGAGGATGTGGTCCAGACACAGAAAGTTTGTAGACAAACATGAGAAATTTTCTGAAAGCTTCAAAAAAAGGCCAGTGTGAGAGTAAACAAATGCATTTGTTTGAATTGATGGATTTGGAGACCATTTTTCTCTCCACAGGCGTCAACAGGCCCAGCTGTAGAAGCTGTTTCTCTGTTAGAAGTTCCCGAGAGTAAGGTTCATAAAACTGGATGGCAGCTCCATATACCTATAGAGTAATAGAATTCTGTTATAAGATTTGAGTTTGTTTTTAAAAATTAATTTCTCCTTTTCTCTTATTCTACAAGAAATATTTGCTTAGAGTACATATGACAGATAAATGAAGAAAAATCTCAAACATTGCTGATGGAAATATAAAATGGTGGAGCTGCTGTAGAAAACAGTTTGGTGGTTCCTCCAAAAGATAAACAAAGAATTACCATATGATCCAGCAATTCCACTCCTAGGTATATACTCAAAAGAATTGAAAGCAGGGACTCAAACAGATACTGGTACACCAATGTTCATAGCAGCATTAGTCACAAGAGCCAAAAGATGGAAACAACTCAAATGTCCATCAACAAATGAATGGATAAACAAAATGTGGTATATACATGCAATGGAATATTATTCATTCTTAAAAAGGAATGAAATTCTGATAGATACTGCAACATGGATGAACCTTGAAAACATTATGCTAAATGAAATAAGCCAGACAGAAAAGGACAAATATTATATGATTCCACTTATATGAGCTACCTAGAATAGGCAAATTCCCAGAGACAGAAAGTAAAACAGAAGTTACCAGGGACTTGGGGTAGGAGTAGGGGAAGCTTCTGTTTAGGGTGATGAAAAAGTTCTGGAAATAGATAGTGATAATTTTATAAATATTATAACTATTTAATCACTATATATATATCAAGAGAGAGATAGATATCACATTAACCCTTGTCTTTACAGATACAACACTCCCAGATACAATTATTCCAAAGTAATTTCAAAGGTTTTTAACAAGCAATGTGACAAAAGCATCTCAATGAGGCTTTGTTGTTCTCTGCTGGTCAAAGTAAATTTGGTAACTCAGTATTTGAAGATCTTAAAATTTTCATTTATATTTATTGCTTTCAATGAGAAAAACTGTAAATGATTATTAAGCTAAAGAGTCAGCTTAGTTGTAAAGCAATCCAGTTAATACAGTATTGGTCTTCATTCAGGGAGTATTTTACTATGTTCAAGACACTGTGCTGGATACTTAACCTTCATTATCTTAATACAGTGGTTGTAAACTTGTAGCCTGTAGAATGAGACCACAGATGTACTGTGTGTGACTCACAAGAGTCAGCTATGATTAGTTATACTTTTCAATAAAATTGACTTATCAAATCTCCTAAGAAAATTTTTAATTTTAAAATTTCTAATATATCTGTAGTTTTATTTACTTTTTATTTCATAATATTATTTTTGCCATCTTTTTTTATTTTAAATTATCATTCTATGTCATTATTACTGCTTTATACAATACATGCTTTCAATTTTTGGCTACTACATATAAAGCATATACATGTCTTTTGGAGGATATATACACTCATTTCTCTTGGGATATGCTCAGGAGTGTAACTGCTGGGCTACAGGGTTGTTTCTTTTCCTTGCTGATAATGTAGAACTTCTTTATATATTCTGGATACAAGACCCTTGTTGAATACATATATTGCATTATTTTCTCCCAGCCTATGGCCTGCTTTTACACCTTCTTAATGGTATCTTCGAATGAACAGATTTTCTCAACTCCACTGAGGTCTTATTAGTCATCTTTTCTTTTATGGCTAGTGCTTTATGCATGCAGTTTCAACTAGCTTTGCTTATTCCTTCCATTTTAATACATCATCTGTGTTCTGACCCTCATTGTTGTTGAGAAATTAGCCATCAATCTAATAGTTGTTCCTTTGAAAGCAAATATGTCTTTTCTTTCTGGTTGTTTTTGGTCCTTGTGTTCCACAATTTCACTATAATACAAAAAGACATGGTTTTGTATTTTTATTTTTTCTTTGCTGAAGGTTCAGAGAACATCTTTAACCTGAAGACTTAATTTTTCATTAATGCTGGAAAACTAGCAACCAACCATTGCTCTTAAAATGCTGCCTCTTCCTTTTCTACTCTCTCCTTCTGGAATTCATTAAATATCTACTGGTCCTTCTGATTCTATCCTCTACATTTTTAAAATTATTTTATGTTTTATGTTTTTCTGTGCTACATTTAAGGTAACCTATCTTCCATTTCATTAATTCTCCCTTCATATATATCTTATCTGCTGTTTAAACTATTCACTAAATTTTTAATTTTAAGGACCACATTTTTCATTTCTAGACATCTGATTCTTTTTCCAATCCGTCTACTCATTTTTCAAAATACTGTTTTTTCTTTGATGTTTTGAGCCCCTCTTTTAGGTCTTGAATCATTTCAATTATATATTCAATTTATAATATCTTTCATATTGTCATTCTATCATTTCAGTATCTTGAGGGTCTAATCCAGCTTTGTATTGTGTCTTGTTGATTTCTCCTATGATACCTATGTCTTCTAACTTTGACTATACTCTGATCTTGAGGCCTGGGTTTTAGGGGTGTCTCTCCAGAGAGACTTTATATTTGCTTCTGTACAATCTCCAGGGGTATCAGCATCTTGATACCAATTTTCACGTTGACTTCTCACCTTGGGCATTATAGTACAAATTTAAACTAAATTGTATTGTATCCAAATAATCCTAACATTCAAATAAAACCTATATTAACCATTTTATGGGATAAAATCACGGACAAATTAGGTTTAATAAAAGAGGAAAAAATATACCTTTTCGGCAGAAGAACCTGTCAGGACAAAAGTTGAAAAAACTGGAAGTGGGTATTTGCTTTGGGGATCCCAACATTCAATAGTAGCTCCCATAGGAAGGCAGAAGAGAGGTACAGATTCTGAGAGTGGAAATGACTCATAGTCATCTTCTGGATATCTAAAAATTAAACCTTTTGGAGAAAGGAGACAATAATGAATTTTTTTTAAATAGTTACTTTTCCATAAATTATACGTGATACCTATTAATAGGATATGTTAATAGCAAATTCCATGGAAATATTTATGTGTAAAATTTCAAAATCAATTTTTCTCTTGCCATATCAGAAATTAAATTAATAAATTTACTCGTTATTTTTTACCCATGGACGTAAGTTCATTCTAACAGTAAAATGTATTAAATATACTAGTTAAAAGTCTATTCAACAGGATCACCAATCTTAATGCATTTTCTTCTACATATTGCCAACATCTTACAGAGAATAGTAAGAAACATACAGGAAAATTTACCAACTATTTCAGTTAGTCTTCTGTAAAAAATTCAGGGAACAGACAAGTGTTATGAAATAATGCCAAGGCAACAGAAATTATCACAGCCCCTACACTCATCCTGAGAGAGAAGCAGTGTAAAAGGCATGCAATATGAAAAGTAAATGAGACAGAAACCCTTGGGACTGAGTACAGAGTATGTGAGATTAAAGAAGTAGGAGCAGGGGACACTGTGAGAAGCATAACAAAGCCCCTTCAGAATAAAGCAGCTACATGGCATCAGTTCAGCAGCCTCTGATGTCTCTAATATGGAGTCCATATCTAAGTTAAACACTTGAAAATCAGTAGCAGAATTTTGAGTCCAAATTCAGTCTCCAAAACTCTGTATTCTAAAATATGTCTTATATCAAATACCTGAATACTTTCACAAAGCTTGTTTCTGTAAGTTTTTTTTTCCAAAAAGTGACACTTTCTCCCCACCAAAAAAAATTTTTTTAGGAAATCACATACAACCAACATATTACAGCAATGTTAACATTTTAAAATGATACTGAAATTTATAATTGTTAGTTGCTGCATTTTATTTTATTATATAAGCTAAACGGTCTGATTCATTAGTATGAATGTCTTCACGAGGACAAACAAAATTTTTCAGATATGGATTTGCTTGACTTCTCTTAAGTAAAACTTTATTCCAAAAATTGTGCATGATCAAAAAGTAATTTGACACTGCTTCTTTTCACAAAGAAGTATCCAGTATCTCTTCTATTTACAACTGGAGCATACCTGTATTTTCAGTTTTTATCCCACCATACCAGTGGGATGAAGAGGTCACACTTAAATCTTTACAGCCCTTGACACTTTACTGTGCAGTAAGAATGTGGCGATAGATTTCTCAAACACTTCATGGCAGAAAAGTTTCTCAGGCCCTCCTCTCCTCCATATAGCTGATTCTTTGCAACAAGGGAGAAAGGAAGCAAGTCCACCTTTCATGGCAAGTAACATGTGGTTTCAAATCAGACACACAGAGATAAGAGAAGGAAATATAAGAAGTAAAGATGCAGTTTGACACCTTTCTGATTGCCAAAATATAAAAGGTCAGAGAGTAAGCAGTTTTCCAATGAACTGTTAAATCTATTAGTGTAGACTAAAAGCTTGAATGCTTATTCCACAAATGCTTGCTTAAGATGAAAGTTTCTATTTAACTAACAACACGTTTTTGTGTATGGAGGGGGTAATATTAACATATTTTGTAATATGTAATATGTATTTAAGAAAACTGATGCCTTTACATACTAAAAGTAACATAATCAATTTATGAATAGATCGATTCTACAAACTACATGAGGGAGCATACACTGTCTCTTCTAACCAACTGTTAATGTGCAGTACAGTAATAGAGAATTTTTTTAATGTACTTACCAGCTTTATATGCTATTGCATTAGAAGCAGGCACAGACTTCTTATAACACAGAAACACACTGGAACCCCACTGTAAAACATAAATTAGGTTTAAAAAAGACAAGAGTGAAAATAAATTGATTTTGTTGAATGTCTTCTAAAGATTCTAATTATTTATTCAGAGAAGTCTATTTAAAACATATGTTCATCAAACAGACTATATACTATAAAATACAGTAAAACAGGAAGTTGACAATACTAAAGAAAAGAAAGGAGTAAAAAACACTGCCACAAAAATTAAACTGATGTGAAGGTAGTTTCAAAAAGTTTAGAATTCTGTAATCACCCAAAGACTGCCTCTATTTGAAAGAGTCAGCACAAAGTGGAGTTGGCACTGGAGCCCAAACCAGGGAAGATGGGGGTCACTGGGGTGCTATGAAGTCATCACCTCTAGAGGCAAACCTGCGTCTACTAAGTGCCACAGGTGCATTAGTCACCTCCGCCTATACCAACTTTAAGCTAATATTAGTTTGATCTAAAGATATCTAAAGATATCTAAAGATATTTTTCAAAATAAATCTGACTCAGTAAACTTGAGCCTCATAAAACTATAAATCAAATGTATATGTTTTTCATCAGAGCCTTTTAAAAAAATAAGTATGTAAAAATTATAATATTTATTTTATTTTATTTATTTTTTTGTTGTGAGGAAGATCAGCCATGAGCTATCACCCATGCCAATCCTTCTCTTTCTGCTGAAGAAGACCAGCCCTGAGCTAACATCTATTGCCAATTCTCCTCTTTTTTTTTTTCCCCTTTTTCTCCCCAAAGCCCCAGTAGATAGTTGTATGTCATAGTTGCACGTCCTGGTAGTTGCTGTATGTGGGATGCTGCTCAGCATGGCCCGACAAGCGGTTCATCGGTGTGCCCCAGGGATCCGAACCCGGGCTGCTAGTAGCAGAGCACGTGCACTTAACCGCTAAGCCACGGGGCCGGCCCCAAAAACTATATATAAAATAATTAAACATAAAGGAAGTCTCTGCAAAGTCTCCCTGCAGTTGTCTTTGAAGACACCACTGAAACGTAAAAGCTAATAAAACCTCTGTATTAGCATAACATAGGCGATATTAGCGTGTACAAAAAAAAAAAAAGAAAAATCCCTGACTTCAAGTATCTATTTTCTGGATGAAATTATTCTAAAATATCTGATAGCCAAGGACTTTTACAATCATTATGAATCATAAAAATTAGAGAGCTAAAAGTAATAAAAACAATTATGAAAATATAAATTATACAAGCAATAATAAACAGGAGTCCAAAAATTATATATATATATTTTTTGGTTTTCATATGAAACTTTGAAAATGAAACAACTTTCTTCTTACCATTCCACAGTTTAAGTTTTTGTCAACTTTGCAGAAAGTATGAGGAGGGGTTTCTCCTTTACTGGTTACAATAACACAGATATCAGTTACAGCCAAGGAATTCTGGGGTCGAATTAGAGGAGCCCTTCGGTAAGTGATAAAGATTCTCTGTGACGTAGTTGAACTATTGTTGACATTGGCACAGCGACCATAGGGTGTGGCTTGGATCACTTCACATCCTGGAATAAGCCTTTCTTTCCCTTCGTATAAAACTCTGCATGGCAGGGAGGGGAGACATAGACAGACAGATAAGTAAACACATTTCAGGTTAATGCCAGTTTTCTTCTCGAAAACAACAACAACAAAAAACCCCTTTGGCCTCTCCTTTGTTTCTCAAATCTTAATTGCAAACCGAAACTAAAATTATTACTTTATAAGAATTATAAATGTCTTAACTACTATTTTTCAACAGGTAGAATATAATTTTAAGAGATGTAAATAGGATCAAACAACTTGATTTTTTATTGCTTATTTATTACAAGAAACATATGAAAGAAGAAAGGGGCAACATCATACACATCTTCAGGTCAATTCCCAGAAGTTTTAATCAAGTATTCAGATGTTTTCACAAAATTTTCCTTCATAATTCCTGTCAAAATTTTACCTTTAAAAATCCTTTGACTGAAATTACAAAACATTTAAAGAAATTACAGATGAGCTAATAAATAAAAAGATATCGCATGGTCACGGATAGGACAACTTAATATTGATAAGATGTCAATATTCCCCAAATAGATTTACAGAATCAACATAATTCCTATCTAAATGCTAGCTGCCTTTTTTTGTAAAAATTGGCAACATCATCCTAAAGTTCAGATGGACATGCAAAGGATCCAGTACAGCCAAAGCAATCTGGAAAAAAAAGAACAAAGTTAGAGGACTCACACTCCCCCAATTCAAAACTTACTACAAATCTAGTCATCAGTACAGCGTGGTACTGGCATAAGAACAAACATATAAATCAATGGAATAGCACGGACAGTCGAGAATTAAACCTGTCCATTTACAGTCAATTGCTTCTGACAAGAGTGCCAAGACTATTCAATGGGGAAAACACAGTCTTTTGAACAAATGGTGCTGGAACAACTGAATATGCAAACACAAAAGAATGAAGTCAGACCCCTTCCTTACACTACACACCAGAAAACTCAAAAAGGATCAAACACTTAAATGTAAGAAATAAAACTACAGAACTCTTAGAAAAAAACATGGGAACAAATCTTCGTGAACTTGGGGTAGACCAAGACTTCTTATATATGACATCAAAAGCACAAGTGACAAAAGAAAAACAGATAAACTGCATTTCATCAAAATTAAAAACTTCTAGAGGAGTGACGTCAGCATCGCGGCAGAGTGAGCTTTCCCGTAAACTCTTCCCCCAATAAGATACAACAAAAGGGTCAATCATAGACCAACAAGAGACACTAACACTGCACAAAGGGACATGGGAAAGACCCACAGTGCTGCACATCTGAGAGTGGACGTGCTGGGACCCCCTGAGGGAGTGGGGAGAGGTAAGCAGAAATCCTCTCCCTCCCCATCAGATCGGCAACTCAGGTCGCGTGGCTCCCAGACAGAGGGGAGAGGTGGCCCTCTGTGGGGAAACCGTAGGCTTCCTCTTCAGGCTCTCTCAGCCAGTGGGAAACTCCCACACAGAGGACTCAGGACTGCTGGAGGGGTGCCATCAACATTTGAGCACCCCAGGAGAGCGGATAATGAGGGGCGAGCAAAAAGCATCCTGCCCCCAGGGACCCAGCAGGCAAAAGAGAGAGGCCTCCCCCACCGCATGCCCGACGCTACAGCTCAGCCGACCAATCAGAGCAGCCCCGGAGGAGCGTGGGCAGCCCTCGGTGGCGGAGCAGCCGCAGCAGAGAGCAGCGGGCTCAGATTACACAGCCCTTGACCCCCAAACGGTGACGGCAGGTGAAAACTGCAAACAGATATTGCCAGGATGAGGAAAAACAAAGCCAATACAGCAACCACAATGCAAAAGTAAATTAAATCGCCAGACCAGAAAGAAAATGACAAGCACCCAGAAATCAACCCTGAAGGCACAGAAATCCATAACCTAAACGACAGAGAATTCAAAATAGCTATCATAAAAAAGTTCAATGTGAGGCCGGCCCCGTGGTGTAGCGGTGTGCACGCTCCACTGCTCACGGCCTGGGTTCGGATCCCAGGAGCACACAGAGGCACCACTTGTCGAGCCATGCTGTGGTGGCGTCCCATATAAAGTGGAGGAAGATGGGCACAGATGTTAGCCCAGGGCCAGTCTTCCTCAGCATAAAAAAAAAAAAAGGAGGATTGGCATGGATGTTAGCTCAGGGCTGATCTTCCTCACAAAAAGAAAAAAAGCTCAACAAAATACAAGAAAACACAGATAAACAATTCAACGAGATACGGAGTTTCTTCACAAAAGAGATTGAAATCATAAAGAAAAACCAATCAGTATTGATGGAAATGAAGAACACAATGGAGGAGATAAAGAAGAATATGGAATCTTTAAAGAACAGAGCTGACAATATGGAGTAAAGAATTAGCATTATAGAGGATAGGAATACAGATATGCTCCAAATGGAGGAGGAGAGAGAACTAAGACTAAAAAGAAATGAAGAAAGTCTCCGAGAAATATCTGACTCAATTAGGAAATGTAACATAAGAATTATAGGTATTCCTGAGGGAGAAGCGAGGGAAAGAGGAACAGAGAGCCTATTCAAGGAAATAATAGCTGAGAACTTCCCAAATCTGGGGAAGGAGCAGGAAATACCAGTAAGTGAAGCCAATACATCGCCTAAATACGTCAAGAGGCAAAAGCCCACTCCAAGGCATATAGTAGTAAAACTGGAAAAAGTCAACAACAAAGAAACAATATTAAGGGCAGCTAGACAAAAACAAAGAATAACGTACAAAGGAACTCCCATCAGGCTCTCAGCGGATTTCTCAACCGAAACTTTATAGGCTAGGAGAGACTGGAATGATATATTCAAAATACTGAAAGACAAAAACTTTCAGCCAAGAATACTCTATCCAGCAAAAATATCCTTCAAATATGATGAAGAAATAATAACTTTCCCAGATAAACAAAAGCTAAGGGAGTTCATGGCCACGAGACCCCCACTACAAGAAATGTTCAAGAAGGCCCTCAGGCCTGAAAAAAAGAAGAGAAAGGGACTACAAAGCTTGGAGCAAGGAGAAAAATAGGTAGACAAAACCAGAAAAATAGTAGATCTTTACTGGAATAGGTTAGCAACCACTTAAATACCAAAATCAAAGATCAAAGGAAGGAATTCACCAAAAATAAATGTAACCTCATCACTTTAAACACACACCCATAACACAAGATAGAATAAGTTGTCAGGGCCGGCCCCGTGGCTTAGCGGTTAAGTGCGCGTGCTCTGCTGCCGGCGGCCCGGGTTCGGATCCTGGGCACGCACTGACGCACCACTTCTCCGGCCATGCTGAGGCCGCATCCCACATACAGCAACTAGAAGGATGTGCAGCTATGACATACAACTATCTACTGGGACTTTGGGGGGAAAAAAATAAATAAATAAAATCTTGAAAAAAAAAAAGAATAAGTTGTGACAAGAACAACTTAGAAGGGGGAGAGGAAAGAGATAGGACTGACTTAGTATAAGGGAATAAGAGGCCATCAGATAATGGACTATCTCATACACAAGATTTTTTACACAAACCTCAAGGTAATCACTAAACAAATAATGAGAACAAAATCACATACGATAAATAAAGAGAAAACTAAAAGAGTCATAAGACAGACCAACCAAATTGAATGGGCAGTCCGAAACACATGGGACAAGAAACAAAGGAAATCCAAAAGAACTGGAAAATAAGTGATAAAACAGCAACATTAAGCCCTCATATATCAATAATTACTCTAAATGTAAATGGATTGAAATCTCCAATCAAAAGACAAAGAGCGGCAGGATGGATTAAAAAGCAAGACCCAACAATATGCTGCCTCCAGCAAACACATCTCAGCTCTAAAGACGAGCACAGGCTCAGAGTGAAAGGATGGAAGACAATACTCCAAGCTAATGGCAAACAGAAGAAAGCAGGTGTTGCCATACTCATATCAGACAAAGCAGACTTCAAGATAAAACAGGTTAAGAGAGACAAAGAGGGGCAATATATGATGATAAAAGAGATGCTTCACCAAGAAGACATATCAATTATAAATATATATGCACCCAACATAGGAGCACCAAAGTACGTAAAGCAACTATTAACAAACCTAAAAGGAGATATTAACAACAACACAATAATAGTATGGGATCTTAATACCCCACTTACATCAATGGGTAGATCATCCAGACAAAAAGTCAATAAAGAAACAGTGGACTTAAATGAAAAACAGGACGAGATGGACCTAGTAGACATATACAGAGCACTCGATCCAAAAACAGCTGACTACACATTCTTCTCAAGCACACATAGAACATTCTCATGGATAGACCATATGCTGGGAAACAAGGCAAGCCTCAATAAATTTAAGAAGATTGGAATCATAACAAGCATCTTTTCAGACCATAATGCTAGGAAACTGGAAATTAACCACAAGAAAAAAACTGGGAAAGTGACAAAGATGTGGACGTTAAACAACATGCTACTGAACAACCAATGGATCATTGATGAAATTAAAGGGGAAATCAAAAAATATCTGAAAACAAACGAAAATGAAAATCATCATACCAACTCATATGAGATGCAGCAAAAGCGATCGCAAGAGGGAAATTCATAGCAATACAGGCCCATCTCAACAAACAAGAAAAAGCCCTGACAAGCAACCTTAAATTACACCTAACAGAACTAGCAAAAGAACAAACAAAGCCCAAAGTCAGCAGAAAGAGAGAAATAATAAAAATTAGAGCAGAAATAAATGAAATTGAGACCAAAAAAAAAAAAGTAGAAAGCATTAATGAAACAAAGAGTTGGTTCTTTGAGAACATAAAAAAATTGACAAACCCTTAGCCAGACTTACTAAGAAAAAAAGAGAAAAGGCTCAAAAAAATAAAATTAGAAGTGAAAGAGGAGAAATTACAACAGATACCACAGAAATACAAAAGATTATAAGAGAATACTATGAGAAACTATATGCCAAAAAATTGGACAATCTAGAAGAAATGGATAAATTCTTAGATTCATACAACCTCCCAAAACTGAACCAAGAAGAAATAGAGAATCTGAATAGACCAATCACAAGTAAAGAGACTGAAACAGTAATCAAAAAAACCTCCCAAAAAATAAAAGTCCAGGACCAGATGGCTTCTCCGGTGAATTTTACAAAACATTCAAAGAAGATCTAATGCCCATCCTTCTCAAACTATTCCAAAAAACAGAGGAAGATGGAACACTTCCTAACTCATTCTATGAGGCCAACATCACCCTGACACCAAAGCCAGACAAAGACAATACAAAAAAGTAAAATTCCACACCAATTTCACTGATGAACATAGATGCAAAAATACTCAACAAAATATTGGCAAACTGAATACAGCAATACATTAAAAAGATCATACACCATGATCAAGTGGGATTTATACCAGGGACGCAGGGATGGTTCAACATCCGCAAATCAATCAATGTGATACACCATAGCAACAAAATGAGGAATAAAAACCACATGGTCATCTCAATAGATGCAGAGAAGGCATTTAACAAGATCCAACATCCATTTATGATAAAAACTCTCAACAAAATGGGCATAGAAGGAAAGATCCTCAACATAATAAAGGCTATTTATGACAAACACACAGCCAACATCATACTCAATGGGGAAAGTGTGAAAGCCATTTCTCTGAGAACAGGAACGAGACAAGGCTGCCCATTCTCACCACTCTTATTCAACATAGTACTGGAGGTTTTGGCCAGAGCAATTAGGCAAGAAAAAGGAATAAAAGAAATCCAAATAGGCAATGAAGAAGTGAAACTCTCGCTATTTGCAGATGACATGATTTTATATATAGAAAACCCTAAAGAATCCATTGGAAAACTATTAGAAATAATCAACAACTACAGCAAAGTCGCAGGGTAAAAAAATCAACCTACAAAAATCAGTTGCATTTCTGTATACTAATAACATACTAACAGAAAGAGAGCTCAAAATGATAATACCATTTACAACTGCATCAAAAAGAATAAAATATCTAGGAATAAATCTTACCAAGGAGGTGAAAGACCTATACAATGAAAACTACAAGACATTATTGAAAGAAATCAATAATGATATAAAGAAATGGAAAGATATCCCATGCACATGGATTGGAAGAATAAACATAGTTAAAATGTCTATATTACCTAAAGCAATCTACAGATTCAATGCAATCCCAATCAGAATCCCAATGACATTCTTCATGGAAGTAGAAAAAAGAATACTAAAATTCATATGGGGCAACAAAAGACCCTGAATAGCTAAAGCAATCCTAAGAAAAAAGAACAAAGCTGGAGGCATCACAATCTCTGACTTCAAAACATACTACAAAGCAATAGCAATCAAAACAGCATGGTACTGGTACAAAAACAGACACACAGATCAATGGAACAGAACTGAAAGCCCAGAAATAAAACCACACATGTACAGACAGCTAATTTTCAACGAAGGATCTAAGAACATACAATGGAGAAAGGAAAGTTTCTTCAACAAATGGTGTTGGGAAAACTGGACAGTCACATACAAAAGAATGAAAGTGGACCATCTGCTATCGCCATTCACAAAAATTAACTCAAAATGGATCAGAGACCTGAAGGTGAGACCTGAAACTATAAAACTCATAGAAGAAAATATAGGCAACACACTATTTGACAGTGGTCATAAAGGAATCTTTTCAGATGCCATGCCTACTCAGACTAGGAAAACTAAAGAAAAAATAAGCAAGTAGGACTTCATCAGATTAAAGAGCTTCTACAAGGCAAATGAAACCAGGATCAAAATGAATAGACAACCAACCAGCTGGGAGAAAATATTTGCAAATCATATATCCAAAAAGGGGTTACTCTCCATAATATATAAAGAACTCACACAACTGAACAACAAAAACAACAAACAACCTGATCAAAAAATGGGCAGAGGAAATGAACAAGACACTTCTCCAAAGAAGATATACAGATGGCCAATAGGCATATGAAAAGATGTTCATCACTAATCATCAGGGAAATGCAAATCAAAACAACACTAAGATATCACCTTACACCCATTAGAATGGCTATAATCACCAAGACAAAAACAACAACTGTTGGAGAGGATGTGGAGAAACGGGAACCCTCATACACAGCTGATGGGAATGCAAACTGGTGCAGCCTCTAGGTAAAACAGTATGGAGATTGCTCAAACAATTAAAAATGGAAATACCCTCTGATCCAGCTATCCCACCACTGGGAATCTATCCAAAGAACCTGAAATCAACAATCCAAAGAGGCTTATGCACCCCTATGTTCATTGCAGCATTATTGACTATAGCCAAGAAGTGGAAGCAACCTAAGTGTCCCTCAACTGATGATTGGATCAAGAAGATGTGGTGTATATATATACAATGGAATACTACTCAGCCATAAAAAAAGACAAAATAGTTCCATTTGCAACAACATGGATGGACCTGGAGGGTATTATGTTAAGCGAAATAAGCCAGAAAGAGAAAGACAAACACTGTATGATCTCACTCATATGTGGAATATAAACCAACACATGGACAGAGAAAACTGTATTGTGGTCATCAGGGGCAATGGGGGTGAGGGGTGGGCACGAGGCGTGAAGGGAGACATGTATATGGTGATTGACAAACAAAAATGTACCACAAAAATTTCACAATGTTATAAACTATTAAGACATCAATTAAAAAAAAAAGAAAACTTCTATGCTACAATTGATACCATCAAGAAAGTGAAAACATAACCCACAGGGTGCGAGAAAATATTTGCAAATCACATATCTAATTAGGGAATTCTTTCCAGAATATGTAAAGAACTCTTACAACTCAATATAAAAAGATAAATAACAGGGGCCAGCCTGGTGGCATAGTGGTTAAGTTCGTGCGCTCTGCTTAAGCAGCCCGGGGTTCGCAGGTTCAGATCCCGAGCGCGGACCTACGCACCGTTCACCAAACCATGCTGTGGCAGTGTCCCATATATAAAATAGAGGAAGATGGGCACAGATGTTAGCTCAGGGCCAATCTTCCTCAGCAAAAAGAGAAAGATTAGCAACGGATGTTAGCTCATGGGCAATCTCCTTTACCATAAAAAAAAAAAAAAAAGATAACACAATTTAAAAATGGGCACAGTACTGGCAAAGGATGTATGAGAATTCTCTGTGCTATCTTTACAACTCTTCTGTAAAACTAAAAATATTTTATAATAAACATTTTCTTTTTTTTTAAAGTGAGCAAAGAATCTAAACAGAGATTTGTCCACAGAAGATACACAAATGCCCAAAAGCACATGAAAAGATAATCAACATATTAGCCATTAGGGAATTGCAAATCAAAACCACAATGAGATACCACTTCACATCCCCTAGGATGGCTATAATCAAAAAAGAAAGATAATAAGTGTTGGTGAGGGTGAAGAGAAATTGGAATCCTCATACACTGTTGGTGGAAATCAACTGCTTTGGAAAACAGTTTGACAGTTCCTCAAAGGGTTAAACATAGAGTTTCCATACGACCTAGCAATTCTACTCCTAAGTATATACCCAAGAGAAATGAAAACATACATCTGCACAAACACTGGTACACAAATGCTCATAACAGCATTATTCATCATAGCCAAAAAGTGGAAACAATCAAATGGCCATCAACTAATGAATGGATACAAAGAATGTGGTATAGCCATATAACAGAATATTGTTCAGCAATAAAAAGGAATGAAGTACTGACACATGGTACAACATGGATGAACCTTGTAAACACGTTAGGTGAAAGAAGCCAGACAAAAAAGACCACATATTATATGATTCATGAAATGTCCAGAATAGTCATATCTATAGAGACAGAAAGTAAATTAGTAGTTGCCTAGGACTAGAGGGTGGGAAGGAGTATGAGAGAGTGACTGCTAACGGGTATGGGGTTTCTTTTTAGTGTGATGAAAATGTTCTAAAATTAATTGCAGTGATGACTGCCCAACTCTGTGACTATACTAAAGACCACCGAATTGTACACTTTAGATGGGTGAATTGTGTGATATGTGAATTATATCTCAATGAAGCTGTTAAAGCCTAAGTAATATTAAAATATAACATAAAGCCTCTATATTTAAATCAGGATAGTACTGACAAACAAGTGAACAGAAAGAACAACGAACTCAAAAGAAAACCTAGTATATGATAAAGGTGACATCTCAATATACTGAGAGAAAGATGGACTTGTTAACTTAAGCAGTGCTTTGATAACTGACTTGCAGTTTGGGAAAAAAATAAAATTCTATCTATACTTCACACTATACACAGGCAGGGCTCCCAGTGGATCACAGGTGTAAATATAAAGAACGAAACCATACTAGTACTAAAAGAAAACCTAGCAGTGGGAAAAACATAACTATGACTCAAAATCTAGAAGCAAGAGAGTAAGAAAATAGACGTCATAAAATAAACTTTTACACGACAAAAAAACACTATAAGCCAAGTCAAAAAGACAAATTACAAACTTGGAGAAAACACAATACATAAAACTACATAAATACATAAAATAATACATAACAAGGCTAAAAACCTGTTTTTAAAAAGACACTAAGAGTTAAAATGCCAAAAGACATTAACAATTCACAAAAGAAAAAAGGAAAACAGTCCTTAAACATGTGAAGAAATGCTTAACCCCATTAAAATTACTGACATACCATTTCTCTACTGTGAGACTGACAAAAATTCAAAAATCTGATCACATACTTTGTTAATGGGACTCTGGGGAAAGAAGCACATATGTTGACGGTGGGAGTATAAACTGGTACAACTGAATGGAGGGAAATTTGGTAACATTTAACGAAATTATATATGCATTTATCTTTTAACCCAGGAATTCCCTTCTAGGATCTACCTGAAAATATACCTCCAGAAATATGTAACAATATATGCACGAAGTTATTCACCAAAGCGTTCTTGTAATAGCACAAGATTGGAAAGAACCCAGATGTCCATCAGTAGAAGTTTGGTTGAAGAAAGTATAGCCCATACATCCACACAAACAAGTACTATAGAACTGTAAAAAAAGAATGAGAAAGATCTCCATGTTCAGATACGGAGTGATACCCAGGATACATTGTTAGGTGAAAGAAGCAAAGTGTAAAATAGTGTATATAGTATCTACATTTTCTCTAAGAGAAAGAAATAAAAATACACACACATACATGTTTGTTTATTTTTGTAAAAACACACAGCAAAAGGATAAATCAGAAACCACATAACGGGAGGAGAGGGCAGGAAGTACAGAGAAAGGAGTAGAGGAAATAGAGACTGAAGCAATACTTCTCTAAATTTATCTTCTTACATGTTTTGAACCATGACAACATTTTCCATATCAAATTATTTTAAAACAAATGAAACACAAATAGAAAGATGAACTTAACTGCATAGCAAATTGGTAACACAACCACATAGAAAAACTATTTCATATAATTTTTTAACACAGTACACTGTAAATGCTTAATGCATTTTATTCTAAGGACAAGGAACTCAGTAAACAAGTTTATTATTGGTAGTAATACCGATATTGTAACCTTGAGATCACCTTACGTATATAAGATAAAGCAATAAGTAATATATTTATGATTTAAGAACGAAGATTTTCAGTGTAAGAGAAACAAGACACAATCCAACATGAGCTAAGAAAAAGTTCTTCAATGTTAAATTTAATCTTGAAATATTAATATGAACTCATGATTTTAAAATATATATATTATAAAATAAAATATATATTAAAATATAAAATATATATACAATAGACACCCCAGAACAATGACCACACATAGCTCCAGATTTTGACTGACACAGCAGTCAGCTGGAATGGGCTCGCACTGGCCAAATTTGGGACAATTTGAGCAAACGGAATAAGGACTGTAATCAATTTTTATCACATAGAATAAATTAAAATCTATAGTTCCTCAGTCATACACAAAACAATAAAAAATGAGAGAGAGAGAGAAGAGGAAAGCTCTTCGTTATAGAAAAACAATAAAAAATGAGACAGAGAGAGAAGAGGAAAGCTCTTCATTATAGAAAAATGCCAGTTAAAAAACGTATTTTTTAAATGGCAGAATTAGAAAAGCCTCATTTTACATGCCCCAATGTAAGATCTAATTCAGGCAACGATCAATGGATGCCAAAAAACAGTAAGTAAGTGAAAAGGTGCCAGGGAATAAGATATTTAAACAATGCCCATAACTCTACAAATTACTTAGAGAAAATAAAAATGTCTTTAAAATAGATATCTGGCGATTACCACCTTAACTAAGTGATTGAACTTGGTATCACTAATTATGGGACAATCTGTCACAACATGCTTTCCTGATGCTAGCATTACCTGTAAGTATTCTTGCCAAAAACGTTTAACATAAATTTAATCCAGACTTTAAACCTAACGTCCAGTTTACAGGAAATACTGACAATAAAGGAACAAGTTAAACAACAATGAGGAAATAATCAGATAAATCTAGAATGTGGGGCATTCTGCAAGACAACTGGCCTAAACTCTTCAAAATGTGCATATATCGTAGAAAAATGTTGGGGACTATCTAGATAAACAGACTAAAGAGGCATAACAACCAAATGCAATAGGTAAACCATGACAGGATCCTGGATTTTTTTTTTTTAAAAAAGGGTATAAAAGCACTCTTGAGACAACTACGAGCATCTGGATAGGGAACAGATATGGAAAATTATGATGAAATTATTTATTTTCTATATACTATGTTATACAAGAGCATGTCTTAAGGGATGCATGTGAAGTATTCATGGGAGAATTATCATGATATCTCCAGTCTCCTTTCAAATAGTTTAGCAAAAATTTGGAAAAATTTTACTTTGTTGAACATAGGAGGAAAGAATACTGTTCATTATACTACAGTCTATCATTTATAAGGAAAAAATACTGCCGTTTAACATATTTTATCAACTTTTCAGTATGTTTGAAATTTTTCAAAAAACAAAAGTGTTGGAGAAAAAACTCATTTGAAAGTCAATGAATCGGAAAAACAGAAGATAAGAACTTTGTATAGCAGGGTCTGTGATTCTTTATCTTAAACACATCTAAGATAATACATTGCCCTATTAAAATTATACTTTAGAGAGTATTTGACATTATGAGGGAATAACAGATCTCATATACTTTAATTAAAGTCTTTTCTAGAAAAAAACTATTTTTATAAATATCTCAGTTTATAAAACAATTAGAAAGATCAAAAGTTTGACAACAGTGTTTCACATTTAGTTGAATAAGATAGGTGACTGTCTTTACAGTGGCTAATAGGTTTTCCAAACTTCACTAGTGTGCTTAATCAGGGGGGAAGTGGGGAGGACAGGTCAACACATTTAAGTCATCAGATATTAACAATTATTTGACCTGGAAAAAAACATTTACCACCACGATTAGCTAAAAGACAACCACACATTTTAGCAAACCTGGATCTGTAAACTACCATAACATAAACTAGAAGCCTTAGGGAACTGAAAGATGTATACGAAAGGGCCAACTGCAACCTGAAAGCAACTGTCTAAGCATAATATCTAAGTCATGATTTTATTTTTAAGTTGTGCCCCTGAACCACAAGCAACAACAATCTTTCAGGGATTCACATCCTTCCAATCACGACTGTATGGTACGGGAGGTTGCGGAGGAGGATGTGAAAAGACGGCCTTTAAAGGATGGCTAACAGAGGGAACAGTGAGGGCTAGTACATGAGATAACTCTCCAGCTGGTTTCCCTTCAACTGACATGGATATTACCAAAATTTTATCCTATACCCACCCTTCTACGGATATTACTTATCTTAAGAAAACCATAGTGAAAATAAAAGGAACTGACAGGAAAACCATTACATGCCCTGAAGCACTTCACTACAAACAATAATTTGTGTTCACACCCATTGTCACTTCCTTTCTCCTTCTCAAAGAGAAAGCTCCTCCCATTAAAGACTAATCCAGTCACCCACACTGTTGACATTACCCCTTCAATCTATTTCATATTACCCCTTCAACCTATTTCATAATTTTATTCTATCAAATATCTCCTCTCATTCCTATATTTTCCCTCTTCCTTCTCCATTGGTTGCTTTTTTTTTTTTTTGCATTTTTGTGTGTGTGTGTGAGAGGAAGATTAGCCCTGAGCTAACATCTGTCGCCAATCCTCTTCTTTTTGTTGAGGAAGACTGGACCTGGGCTAACATTCGTGCCCATCTTCTCCTTTACACCAGATGCCGCCACAGCATTGCTTGACAAGCAGTGCATCGGTGCGCGCCTGGGATCCGAACCCGTCAACCCCAGCCTACAGCAGTGGAGCGCAAGCACTTAACCGCTATGCCACCAGGCCGGCCCTCCATTGGTTTCTTTCTTTCGGTATAAAGATGTCCAAGGTTATCCTCTGGGAGAAAGGTTAAAAAACAGCCCTGACTCTGTACCCTCTCACTCCTCAGATATCCTAAACCACCGCTTCTGGGGATTTTGTTAAAATACAGATTTCAGGGGGGCCGGCCCTGTGGCCCCATGGTTAAAGTTCTGCGCGCTCCACTTCGGCAGCCCAGGTTCACGGGTTCAGATCCTGGGCGCAGACCTACACCACTTGTCAGCCATGCTGTGACGGCAATCCACATACAAAATAGAGGAAGACTGGCACAGATGTTAGCTCAGGGCTAATCTTCCTCAAGCAAAAAGAGGAAGATTGCAGCGGATGTTAGCTCAGGGCAAATTTTCATCCGCAAAAAAAAAAAAAAAAATTTTGATTCAGTAGGTCTGGGGCAATGCCTGAGATTCTGAATTTCTAACACGTTCCCAGGCCTTATGGACGATATTGGTCCATGGAACACACCTTGAATAACAAAGCACATAACTATCTTCGTCCCTTAAAGTCAAGCTTTCAAAAAGAAGCCTCTATTACTCCAATAGCCAATCACTTCTCAACTCTTTCTAACCTGGCTCCTGTGTCCAATGATCTTATAAAGTTGTTTAACCACCATCCTAAATGTATTGACTTGAAGGAAAATCATAGAAGCTAAACAGGGTGGACGATACAAAAAGAGTTAAATGGGTGCTGCATAAAGGTCAAGCAAGATAAGGACAAATCATCCTTTGGCTTTGGAAATTTGAACATAATGAGGACCTTAGGACAATCTTACCAGAGCTCTGGCTGCAATAGTGGAGGAGGTGATGAGCATATCAAGTGGTGGTCAAATGCAGCAGCTCACTACCTTTCTTAGTATCTGAACAACTATCAACAGAACAACCAGCAACCAACTGTTTAAAAAACAAAAAAAGCTTTATGGGACAATCAGGGAAATTTGGATATATGATGATATTAAGGAATTAATCATTTTTTTAGGTGTGATAGTATGGTTACATTAAAAGAGAGAGATTCAACATAAAAAAATCAATCATTGTAATATATCACATTCATAGAATGAAGGAAAACTCCACATGATCAACTCAATTAACAAAGAAAAGGCCTTGGACAAAATCCAATACACTTTCATGAGAAAATCTCTCATAAAACCAGGAATAGAAGGGACCTTCCTTAACATGATAAATGGCATTTACGAAAAACTCATAGCTAACATCATACTCCATGGTGACAGACTGAAAGCTTTCCACCTAAGATCAGGAATGAGACAAAGATGCCTGCTTTCACCACTGCTATCCAACATGGTACCCTAAGTTCTAGTCAGAGCAACAGGACAAGGGGGCAAATAGAGCAAACTGCAAAAGAAGGAGTAAAACTATTCCTATTTGCAAATAATGATCCTATATATTAAAAAATCCCCCAAAATCCAGAAGAAAGCTATTAGAGGGGATGGGGGTGGAGGGAGGGCAAAAGGTAAAGGGGCACATATGTATAGTGCCAGATAAAAACTAGACTATTGGTGGTGAGCAAGATGCAGTCTATACAGCAACTGATATATAATGACGCACACTTGAAATTACACAATGTTATAAACCAATATGACCTCAATAAAATTAAAAAAAGAAAAAAAAGCTATAAGAGCTAACAAACAAATTAGCAAGGTTGCAGAGTACAAGATTAACATATAACGTTAAAATTCAGCTGTGTTTCCCTACACCAGTAACAAACAATCCGAAAAAGAAATTAAGAAAATAATCCCATTTATAACAGAATCCAAAAGAATAACACACTTAGGAATAAAATTAATCAAGGAGGTGAAAGACTTATACACTAAAAACCATAGAACATTGGTGAAAGAAATTAAAGAAAACCTAAATAAATGAAAACACATTTCATGTTCATAGGTTGGGAGACTTAAATACTGTAAAGCTGACAATACTCTCCAAACTGATCTACATATTAAATGCAATCCCCATCAAAACTTCAACTGCATGTTTTGCATAAATGGACAAGCTGATCCCAAATATTTCCCAAGATGTTCTCAAGTACCTATAATACGTTTTTACACTGCTGGTAATTACAATAAACAGAACAGCTTAATACATGACACGTATACATGAAAAAGTATTACAGGTATTCTAAAAAGCACATCTTCTTTACAGAAGAGTCAAAATAGACATTTTTGGAACAAAAGCTTTTACCAAGAAGAATGTTCTTCATTGGCTATGAACTAGATACTAAATACCTCATAACAATTACACTCCTTCTAAACTGTAAATACCCTCCTCCTGGCACCAAAAACCACACAGCACAATTTTGTTTTTTAAACCAGGAATGCTCCTTTGTTAAATGAGTTCAGGGCTTCACAAAAACTCATCACATAACTCAAGTAGCTCCCTAAAAATATACTTTTATTATAACTTCTTGCTCTTTTATGTTTAATTAATAAGCTTATCTGCTAAGCAGAACAGAAATGGAATCACATTTCAAGCTCCAATGCCCTCATTACAATATTCTTTTGAAAGGAAATGATCTAATGATTCAAGTACAATACAGAGAAATTCAGTAAGAGTGGACAGAGATATGTAATATCTTACTATACTTGATCCTGAAGTAACAAACAATAATAAAACTATCAAAGATTTCAAATTTCTATTCCTAGGTATCTTAAATAAATTTTATTCTCTTCTCTACAGCAAAAGAAAATAAGTCACCATACCCAACGTCGGTAAGGGGTGGTTTGTCTCTCCCTCTCTTGTAACAGAGGAAAAGTTCTGGGCTTTTCAGACTTCCATAGTTCAAGTTTGCTTGGAGAGCTGATGGAGTGGCTTCAACACAGGTGTAACCTTCAGGTACTGTTTCCCCAGCTGATTTGTTAATAACTGCAATGTCTGTAATTGGAGCTTTAGGTCCAGTTGACTTAGTATCTAAACGATTTATTTCTTGATCCAAAAGAGCAGATGTATCAGTGAGACCTGCCACAACAAAGTAGTCGGTCACTCTTGGCCCTTTGTCTGCTATCATGGCTGCTATTATGTTTCCTAGAAAAGGAAAAAAAAAAAGACATCAATTAAATAAAATACTTTATCCTGACTCATTAAAATTAAAATACTCCTGAGCTAATAGGGATCAACTAGCACACTTCTCAGTTGGATTTATAATCAAACTGTTGTCATTCTATAGAAGCCTGTTTTGGTATCATCTTGTCAGCTTCTACCTCTTATAAGATACAAGTTTAAAGCACCAACTCATTTGTACGGCACCTATGATCCTTTCAGGTGCCCAAGGCTCTGTTAAGAATAATCAAATTGTCAGAGGTGGGCTACGGTGCTCTCCTTTGAGCAAAATGCACTTAATGAACAATATTCAGACGATCTGAAAAATCATTCTCTTTTAAGTTACAGAATTCCAAGAGCTAAGTTTCACATTTAAACAAACCAAATGAGTTCATCATGAATTAGTCAAGGTCTAACACAAAAAAAACAAAGGTAATAGTAATAAATATAATTAAACCAGTCTCTTAGCAATTCAGTTAGGAGTCTGTCCCTTATAGCTAAGAAACATTATAGAAACACCATGTAAACTAAGTAAATTTAGGAATAATTACATATTTCATATACAAATACCAGATACACTATAAAAAACTATAACCAAAGGCAAAATTATGCAAAATATACATTAAGAGAGTTAGGTACTACATGCTAGAAACCTAGAGAATATGAAGATTGAGTCAAGATTTCTATTATCTTTAAACTCAATATTCTAAAAATAAATTAAGCTTCTGAGGTTTGAAATATTTCCAGGGATTTTAAGTGCCTTTTAAATACAACTTTGTTGAAGTGTAATTTACATACAATAAAATGCACATATTTAAAATGTATAATCTGGTAAGTTTTCACAAATGTATACACCTGTGAAAGTATTACCACAATCAAGATAGTGAACATATCCATCAACATCCAAAATTTTCTTGTACCCTTTATTATCTCTCCCTTCCCAGGCAATGATTGATACCTGCTTTCTGTCCCTATGGATTAGTCTCTAGAATTGATATAAATGGAATCATACAGTATATATTCTTTTTGGTCTAGCTTCTTTCACTCATCATAATTTTTGTTTTATTGAGGTCATATTGGTTTAAACATTGTATAATTTCAGGTGTACATTGTGATATGTCAGTTTCTGTATAGACTGCATCATACTCACCATCAACAGTCTAGTTTCTATCCATCATCATACATATGTGCCCCTTTACCCCTTTCACCCACCCCCGACCCCCTTCACCTCTGGCAACCACTAATCCGTTCTCTTTATTCATGTTTGTTTATCTTCCACATATGACACTCATTATAATTATTTTGAGATTCATCCATGTTGTTTATATCAATAAGTTTATTCCTTTTTATTGTTGATTAGTATTCCATTGTTGAATATACCACAATATGTTTACACATTCACCTATATTAATAGATATTTTGGGGTCCGGCCCCATGGCTTAGTGGTTAAGTGCGCACGCTCCCCTACTGGCGGCCCGGGTTTGGATCCCAGGCGCGCACCGACGCACTGCTTCTCGGGCCATGCTGAGGTGGCGTCCCACATACAGCACCTAGCAGGATGTGCAACTATGACATACAACTATCTGCCGGGGCTTTGGGGAAAAAAAAAGGAGGAGTATTGGCAATAGATGTCAGCTCAGAGCCAGTCTTCCTCAGCAAAAACAGGAGGATTGGTATGGATGTTAGCTCAGGGCTGATCTTACAAATAAAATAAAATAATAAAATAAAATAAAATAAATAAAATAAAATAATAAAATAAAATAGACATTTGGGTTATTTTCAGTTTGGGGCTACTGCAAATAAAGCTGTCATGAACACCCATGTACAAGCCTTATGAACACATGCTTTCATTTATTTAGGTAAATTCCTAACACGGAATGGCTGAATTACCTAGCAGGTATATACCGTTCTAAAAAACTGCCAAATAATCTTCTAGACTGAGTGTATTATTTTACATTCCTATCATCAGTATATGAGAGTTCCAGTTGTTTCACATCCTCTCCAACGATCTATGAGGTCAGTCTTTTTATTTTTTTACTTTTTTTGTGAGAAAGATCAGCCCTGAGCTAACATCCATGCCAATCCTCCTCTTTTTGCTGAGGAAGACTGGCCCTGGGCTAACATCTGTGCCATCTTCCTCTACTTTATATGGGACGCCGCCACAGCATGGCCGGACAAACGGTGCATCGGTGCGCGCCCGGGATCCAAACCCGGGCTGCCAGCAGCGGAGTGTGCGCACTTAACCGCTATGCCACGGGGCTGGCCCCGAGGTCAGTCTTTTTAACTTAGATATTTTGATATGTCTAGAGTAACACTTAACTGTAGTTTTAATTTGCATCTTTCTAATGACTAGTGATGTTGACCATCTTTTCATGTGCTTATTTTCCATCCATATATTTTCTCCGGTGAAGTATCTGTTCAAATCTTTTGCCTTTTTTTTCTGGTGAGGAAGATTAGCCCTGAGATAAGACCCGTTGTCAATCCTCCTCCTTTTGCTGAGGAAGATTGGCCCTGGGCTAACATTCGCACTCATCTTCCTCTACTTTATACGTGGGACGCCTGCCACAGCATGGCTTGATAAGTGGTGCATAGGTGTGCGCCCAGGATCCAAATCTGCGAACCCCGGGCCGCCAAAGCAGAGCATGCAAACTTAACCACTACACCACCTGGCCAGCCCCCTTTTGCTCATTTTTTAATTGGGTTGTTTGTTTACTCATTATTAAGTTTTGAAAGTTCTTTATATATTTTAGAGACAAGTCATTTATCAGGCATATGCTTTGCAAATATTTTCTCCTAATCTGTGGCTTGTCTTTTTATGCTCTTAATAGTGCCTTTTGAAAAGCAGAAGTTATTTTTGATGAAGTCCAGTTTATCAATCTGTTCTTTTATGGATCATGCTTGTGGTGTCATATTTAAAAAAATCATTGTCTAATCCAAGATCACAAAGGTTTTCTCCCATAATTTCTTAGAAAAGTTTTATAATTTTAGGTTTTACATTTAGATCTATGATCTATTCTTCGTTAATTTTTGTACATAGTGTGAGGTATGAATCAAGATTCACTTCTTACATATAGATATCCAATTTTTCCAGCACCACTGGTTGAAAAGACTATCTTTTCTCTAATGTATTGCTTTTGTACCTTTGATTTGCTCAATTATGTGTGTGTTTATTTCCGGATTTTCTATTCTGTTCCATTGATCTATTTGTCCATGTGTCAGTACCACATGGTTTTTATTACTGTAGCTTTACAATGAATCTTGAAATCAGGGAGTGTTACTCTTCAACTCTGTTGTTCTTCAAAATTGCTTTGAAAAAGGTCCTTTGCATTTCAATGAGCATTTTAGAATTAGCTTATCAATTTCTATCCATCAAAAAAAAATGCCTAGTAAGATTTTAATTGGGATTGTGTTGAATCTGCAGGTCAATTTAAGAAAGACTGACAATATTGAGTCTTCTAACCCATGACCAAGGTTTATCTCTGCATTTATTTAGATTTTACAAAATTTCTCTCATCAATGTTTTGTAGTTTACAGCATGTCTTTCACATCTTTTGTCAGATTTATCCTTAAGTACTTAATAATTTAGATGCTATTGTAAATGACATCATTTCCTTTTTTAACTCAATTTTCAATTGTTCATTGCTACTACATAGAATTACAATTGATTTTTATATAATGATCTTGTATAATGCAATCTTGCTAAAGTTGCTTATGAGTTGTAGAGCTTTTCTGTAGGTTCCATCAAATTTTCTACATAGATAATAACGTGTGTAAATAGACAATTTTACTTCTTTCTTTCTTTTTCTTGCCTTACTGTACTGGCTAAAACATCCAGTACAATGTTCAAGAGAAATCGTGACCAAAGAAGATATACAAATGACCAATAAGCACATGAAAATATGCTCAACATTATTAGTTATAGCAGCATTATTCACAAGAGCCAAAAGGTAGAAACAATCCAAGTGTCCATCAGCAGATGAATGGATAAACAAAATGTGGTATATCCATACAGTGAAATATTATTCAGCCATAAGAAGGAATCAAATTTTGATAAATGCTACATGGATAAACTTTGAAAACATTAAGCTAAGTGAAATAAGCCAGACACAGAAGGACAAATATCATATGATTCCACTTATATGAGGTACCTAAAATAGGCCGATTCATAGAGACACAAAGTAGCACAGAGGTTACCAGGGCCTGGGAGAGGGGAGAATGGAGAGTTATTGTTTAATGGGTACAGAGTTTAGGTTGGAGATGATGGAAAAGCTTTGGGTATAGAAAGTGGCAACGGCGGCCCCGTGGCTTAGCAGTTAAGTGCACGCGCTCCGCTGCTGGCGGCCCGGGTTCGGATCCCGGGCATGCACCGATGTACCACTTCTCCGGCCATGCTGAGGCCGCGTCCCACATACAGCAACTAGAAGGATGTGCAGCTATGACATACAACTATCTACTGGGGCTTTGGGGGAAAAAAAATAAATAAATAAAATTATTAAAAAAAAGAAAAAAAGAAAGTGGCAATGGCTACACAACATTGCCAATGTATTTAAGGCCACTGAATTGTACACTTACAAATAGTGAATATGATAAATATTATGCTATGTATATTTTACCACAATAAAAAAAAGAGAGAGAATGCATCAATAAACATCTCTCCACATTAAACTTTTGGGTCTCTGTTAAGTTATAAATTCCTGGAGTCAGCTTTCCAGATCAGAGTATATAAATGCCTGTATAACTATTGTTATATGTTACCTTCTTGCCTTTTGAAAAGAATATACCAATTTACCATGGCAACAGTAATGTAACTATGGTCCAATGGGTGATATAATTGTATTTATGTTTATTGTGTTAGAGTAAAACTGGTGCAAGGAGGTTGTTTTAATACACATTTCTGAGACCCTACAAGATGGCAGCAAAGGCAGACTCTGAACTCACCTCCTCCCACAGACAGAGCAGACTTACAACTAATCTTGGAACAATTACCCCTGAGAGAGAACTGAAAACTGGATAAGAGGAACCCTTGCAACAAACAACAATCCTGACGGAGGTGAAAGAGGCAGAAATTCCCTTCTGGAGAGAAAAAAACGCCACCTTCACAAGCCACAAGGCTTCACAGCCGCCCCGGAGCAATCTAAAGGTATGCAGCCTTCCCTGGAGGAGTAGGGGACCTGAGCTGGGGAGCATTGCTGCTACAAGTATTTTTTGAACCCAGCACAACTGACACAAGTGTCATAATATCTGGCTTTGCTGGCTACTAACAACAACGGGGAATACCCCCAGAAAAGCTGGGACATAAAGAAATTAATACACATTTCTTTGATCAAAAAAAAAGGAGAGAGAGAAATATTGACAGCGGACATCTTTGTTTTGTTCCTAATCTTACGAGGAAAGCATTCAGTCTTTTACCAGTAAATACAATGTCACTTGTAGGTTTTTCATAGCTGCTCTTTATCAAGTTAAGGAAGTTCCTTTCTATTCCTGAGATTCTTATCGGGAATAGATGTTGGATTTTATCATATACTTTTTCTGCATCTACTGAGATCATACACTTTTTCTGTTTTTTAATATAATGAATTATACTGATTAATTTTAAAGTTATTAACCAACCCTGCATTCCTGAGATAAACCCCACTTGACCATGACATATTATCCTTTTTACATATTATTGGATTCTATTTGCTAAAACTTTGTTTGAAATTTTATATGTTAATGACAGATATTGGTCTGTAGTTTTCTTATCTTGGAATGTCTTTATCTGGTTTTGGTATCAAGGTAATGCCAGTCCTACAGAATGAGTTGGGAAGAATTTACTCCTCTTCAATTTTCTGGAAGAGTTTGTATAGCTTCAGTATTATTTCTTCCTTAAATATTTGATAGAATTCACCTGTGAAATCATCTGGGTCTGGAGTTTTCTTTGTGCGTAGGTTTTTAACTATAAATTCAATTCCTTTAACATATATGGGGCTATTCAGTTTACCTACTTCTTTTTTTTTTTTCAAAGATTTTATTTATTTATTCCCCCCCCCCCCGCAAAGTCCCAGTAGACAGTTGTATGTCATAGCTGCACATCCTTCTAGTTGCTGTATGTGGGACGCGGATCCAGCATGGCCGGAGAAGCGGTGCGTCGGTGCGCGCCCGGGATCCGAACCAGGCCAACAGCAGCGGAGCGCGCGCACTTAACCGCTAAGCCACGGGGCTGGCCCTACCTACTTCTTCTTGATTAAACTTTTGTAGTTTGTGACTATCTTAGTCCATTCAGGCTGCTATACCAAATACCATAGTTTGGGTGGCTTAGAAACAATGGAAATTTATTTCTCACAGTTCTGGAGGCTGGGAAGTCCAAGATCAAGGCACTGGCAGATTCAGTGCCTTGTCTAGTGAGGGCTAGCTTCCTATTTCATAGAAGGCTGTCTTCTTGCTGTAACTTCACATGATGGAAGGGGAGTGAGGGATCTCTCTGGTGTCTCTTTTAGAAAAGCACTAATCCCATTCATGAGGGTTTCATGACTGAAGCACCTCCCAAAGCCCCACATCCAAATACCATCACATTAGGGATTAGTTTCAACATAAGAAGTGCAGGGGACACAAACGTGAAGTCTATAGCAGTGTCTTGCAAGGAATTTGTCCATTTCATCTAAGTTGTCAATTTATTGGCATCAAGTTGTTCATAATATTCTCTTATTATCCTTATAATACCTATAGAATATGTAGTGATGTCACCTCTCTCTCTCATTCCTGATACTAGTAATTTGTGTCTTCTCACTTTTTTTCCTGATCAGTCTGGCTAGTTTATCAATTTTATTCTTCTTCTTTAAGAACCAGCTTTTGGTTTCATTGATTTTTCTCTACTGCTTTTCTGTTTCATATTTCACTGATTTCTACTTTGATCTTTATTTCTTTCCCTCTGCTTATATAGAATTTACTTTCCTCTTCTTTTTCTAGTTTCTTAAGGTGGAAGCTGAGGTCATTGATTTAAGATCTTTCTTCTCTTCTAATGTAGTTATTTAGCCCTATAAATCCCCCCACCCCCCAAGTAACGTTTTAGTGGCATCCCACAAATTTGGGTATGTTGTGTTTTGTTTTTGTTTTTTTTTGGTGAGGAAGATCACCCCTGAGCTAACATCCATGCTAATCCTCCTCTTTTTGCTGAGGAAGACCGGCTCTGAGCTAACATCTATTGCCAATCCTCCTCCTTTTTTTTTTCCCCAAAGCCCCAGTAGATAGTTGTATGTCATAGTTGCACATCCTTCTAGTTGCTGTATGTGGGACGCGGCCTCAGCATGGCCGGAGAAGCAGTGCGTCGGTGAGTGCCTGGGATCCGAACCTGGGCCGCCAGTAGCGCAGCGCACGCACTTAACCACTAAGCCATGGGGCCGGCCCTGTGTTTTTTATTCAATTCAAAATACTTTTTAATTTCCCCTTCTTAAAGTATTTTCTTTGACCAATGGGCTACTGAAAAGTATGTTTTTCAGTCTCCAAATTTTGTACTTGGGAATTTTCCAAGAATCTTTCAGTTATTATTTCTAACTTAATTACATTGTGGCTAGAGAATATACTGTGTATGACTTGAATTTTGTTACATTTCATGAGACTAGTTTTATAGCTAAGAACATGGTCTATCTTGATAAATATACCACATGCACTTTAGCAGAATGTGTGTTCTGTTGTTGTTAGACAGAGGGCTCTCCAGATATCCACCAGGTCAAGTAGGTTAATTGCGTTGTTCAAGTCTACCATATCTTGCTGATTTTCTGTCCACTTGTTCTATCAATTACTAAAAGAGTGGTATTGAAATCTCTGGCTATAATCATAGATTTGTCTATTTCTCCTTTCAGTTCTGTCAGTTTTTGCTTCATGTATTTTGAAGCTCTGTTACTAAGGGCACAAACATTTAGAATTATGTTTTTTTAACCGATCCCTTTATCATTATGAAATGACCTTCTTTATCTCTGGTAAAAATTAGTCTGTATTTACAAAAGTTTTTGAAAAAAATTAAAATGTTTATAAAAACTAACTTAGTTTAGTAATTAAATTTCATTTCCCAACTGTAGCTAAGTTAATCTTTCAGAATCAACTTCACCTCTCTTGACTGTTTAGAACGGCATACATTTTAATAAATAAATGCTGAAGTTAACATTATTAACTTCAATTTACAAGGCTAAATGTAGTTCACACAATTCCTCTCACTGTAACAAAAAGATTTTCTTAAAGCTTCAAAGATATCTGTGTGCCCCTTGGTGTCCCAAACCACACAGAATGAATGATGACTTTTGTTTAAACCACAAAGTACAGTTTTATCAAAGTTATTTGCTACAGTTAAGCAATTTAAAATAGGGCGTTGGTGATTCCATTTAGAAAGCATTATCAACATCAGTTACACTGGCTAGGTTATGAAACTACACAATTGAAAAAGTAAGTCCTTTCAGATAAAAATCAGTCCCTTTTACAGAACACAAAGCAATGAAATTCTCTACTGTTGCACCTGCCACTGAAAGTTTTGTAAAGAAGGAGGGTTGTAAAGAAGGGTTGCAAACACAAATGCTTAAAGGGGTCAGGCAGGACATAAGAGTCGTGGGAACTAGAGAACGCAGGCAGCCACTACTAGTCAGATCCATCCAACTGTCGCCAAATGGACTTGGTAAAACCAGAACCTTTTTTTGCCTTTTTAAGAGAAGCCAGAAATCAGGATTTTTATGTAAATCTCCAAGTTTTAAAAAATCGGCTACTAATTCAAAATTCTTAAACACTGCTAAATTCAAACAAAACACAAAAGCAGGGTATATTCACTCTAAAGGTTAAAAGTCTAGAAAAGAACAATTTTTAAATTCCATTAAAAAGAAAACACTAACCTGGTTAAATACCTAACTCCACCCTTAAACATACGTGAACCAGTGACCCTAACTATGTCTATCAAATTGATAACATAACCACATAGAAGGGAGTGAAAAAAGAACTAATCTAGGTAACTTCCGAACAATTTACTCTAATATGAAGAACTGAAAAGAAATTTTGACCTTTACTTAAAAGGTTTGTTTTTTATAGAGGTATTGTAGCAATTCTGAAATTATTCTGTGTGTACTCTATGATTGAACAATTATTGGAAGCCACAGTTCTTGCTATGAGAAAATGGAGACATAAATATGGGATGGGAGAAGGCAAGTAAGAATCTGTGTATTAGAATGGAATTATGGGCCAGCCCTGGTTGCCTAATGCTTAAGTTCGGCGCACTCCACCTCAGCAGCCCAGGTTCAGTTCCCAGGTGCAGACCTACACCACTCGTCTGTCAGTGGCCATGCTGTGGCAGCAGCTCACATACAAAAAAAAAAAAAGGGAAGATGGGCAACAGATGTTAGCTCAGGGTGAATGTTCCTCAGCAAAAAAAGAAAAGAATGGAATTAGAGGTATCAGTATGAACTCATGACTTTAAAATACATATATACCAAATGCAATGTGGCACACTGAATTGCATCACAGAAGAGAAAAAGCACATCAATGTAAAAACTAGTGAAATTAAAATAAAATCTAGATTTTAGTTCATAGCAATGTAACAATGTTGATATCTTAGTTTTGACAAATGTACTACAGTATTGTAAACTGTCAGCCAAAGAGGAATACGGGAACACTCTGTACTATTTTTTTCAACTTTTCTATAAACCTAAAATACTTCAAAAACAAAAATTTTAAATACATCTGTGTCAACATTATTGATAACAGAGAAAAAATGGAAACAGTCCAAAAGTTCATCAACTGATGAAGAGATAAATAAAATGTAGTACATCCATACAATGGACTATCATTCAGCAATAAAAAGAAATTAAGTACTGATACATGCCACAACATGGATGAACTCTGAAAACATTATGCTAAGTGGAAGAAGTCAGTCACAAAAGACCATTATTAATAGTATGGTTTCATTTATATGAAATGTCCAGAACAGGCAAATCTATAGAAAGAGAGAAAGTAGACTGGTGGCTGCCTAGGGCTGAGGGGAAATGGAGGAGTGACAGCTAATGGGTATGGGGTTTCTTTTTGAGGTGATGAAAATGTTCTATAATTGATTGTGGTGATGGTTGAGCAATCTGTGACTATAGTAAAAATCAATGAATTCTATACTTTAAATGGGTGAATTGTGTGGTATGAATTATCTCTCAATAAAACTGTTAAAAATGTGTGTGTATACGTATATCTCCTCCTTCCATCTGCTAAAAAGAAAATCCAGATGCAATGTCACCCCACCAGCAATGAAAACATACTCAGCACCTAAATCTTTTTTTTTTAAAACCATTCCCCACCATTCCTTGGAGAAATGGCCAGTCCCAAGGCTGGGCAAGAAAAGCACAAGATACACGTAGAACACCCTATGCAAGGAAGAAAAAGCACTGCTCAGACTAATGGAGGTCCTATCAAAAGAACACAGGAACTAGCTTGGAGAGTCTCCCATTGGCCAAACTGGGAACAATTTCAGCATTAAAATGAATGACAGTAATGGATAATAACACATAAATTTTTTAAGCCTTGAGTCCATATTGATATCATAAAATAAATGAATGAAGGGAAGAGAAGGAAAGGAAGGCTCTTCACAATACAATGCCAACTAATAAACATAGAAGGAATGATGGAAAACCATTTTACAATCATTATAGTATTCAGATGCAAGCAAGAATTATCAATGGATGCTAAAAGCACTGGGTAGATGCTGATTGGAAATAGGATATTTATACAATCTCGAAGTCTTTCCCCAGAAATATTAACAATTACAAAGGAATAAAATATATCATCAGAGAAATCTGATGGCCACCACTTTAACCATGTAGTCAAAGTTAACATCCTAATAATTGGTCAAACTGATATTATGTGCTTCCTGATGTGATGCACTAAGAAGCACACCACATTAGCTATGTAGTATTCCTGACAAAAATGCACAGCCTTAATCTAATTATGAGGGATTAGACAAACTCAAACTAAAGGGCTGAATTCTAAAAAAAAAAAAAAAAAAAGTCAATATAGGGAAAGGGGAAAAAAGTCCAAGGTACTGTTCCAGGTCAAAGGAGATCAAAATCTGAGCATCAAAATGAGTGACAACAAGGGGCCACCCCGTGGTGTAGTGGTTAAGTGTGCACACTACGTTGCTGGCGGCCCGGGTTCGGATCCCGGGTGCACACCGACGCACCGCTTGTCAGGCCATGCTGGCGGCATCCCATATAAAGTGGAAGAAGATGGGCACAGATGTTAGCCCAGGGCCAGTCTTCCTCAGCAAAAAGAGGAGGATTGGCATGGATGTTAGCTCAGGGCTGATCTTCCTCACAAAAAAACAAAAAAAAATGAGTGACAACAAGGGGTTGGCCCTGTGGCATAGTGGTTAAGTTTGGTGCATTCTACTTCAGGCAGCCCCGATTCACAGGTTCAGATCCCGGGCACAGACCTAAACCACTCGTCAGCCATGCTGTGACAGCAACCCAGACACAAAATAGAGGAAGACTGGCACAGACGTTAGCTCAGGGCTAATCTTCCTCAAGCCAAAAAAAAAAAAAGAGGAAGATTGGCAACTGATGCTAGCTCACGGTGAATCTTCCTCAGCAAAATAATGAGTGGAAAATCTCCAAACACCTGGAAATTAAACACACTTTTAAATAATTCATGGTTCAAGAGGAATTTTAAAGAAATTACAAAATATTTTGAACTGAACAAAAAGAAAAAGACATATCAAAATGTGTGGGATGCAGTTAAAGCAGTGCTTACAGGGAAATATATAGCATTAAGTACTTATTAGGAAAAAAAGCAAGCTCTCAAATTAATAATCTAAGCTTCGATCTTAAGAAACTAGAAAAAGAACATCAAAATAAACCCAAAAAAAGCAGAAGGAAGAAAATAATAAAGATAGAAAAAGAAATAAACTGTCCCTATTTGCACACATGACTGTCTATGTAATCTACCAAATAAATGACAACTAAATACAATGAGTGATCCTAGAAGGGATCTGGGAACAGAAAAACAAAAAACTGCTATAAAGCATAGTATTGGAAAATTTTCAGTGTAGACTATATATTAGATAATTTTGCAACAAAGCTAATTTTCCTAATGTGATCATTGTATTGTTGTGTAAGAGAATGTCCTTGTTCTTAGAAAATACATGCTGAACTTATTCTCAAATGGTTTAATCAAAAAATAATAATATGCATAGAGAGAGAGCACTAACGTGGCAAAACGTTAATAACTGGTAAATCTAAGCGAAAAGCATAATGGGAGCTCATTAAAATATTCTTACAACTTTTCTAAAGGTTTGAATTTTTTTCAAAATAAAAAGGTTTTTAAAAAGCAGTTCCTGGGGCTGGTCCGGTGACGTGGTGGGTAAGTTCACACACTCTACTTGGTGACCCGGGGTTTCCAGGTTCAGATCCTGAGTGCGGACCTATCCACATGCTTATCAAGCCATGTGTGGCAGGCATCCTCACATACAAAGTAGAGGAAGATGGGCACAAGTGTTAGCTCAGGGCCAATCTTCCTCAGGAAAAAAGAGGAGGATTGGCAACAGAGGTCAGCTCAGGGCTAATCTTCGTCAGCACAAAAAAAGCAGTTCCTGTCCTTTGAGATTTCAACAAAAGTATAGGGGAAAATGGAAGAAAGTGGGAAAGGTAAGAAAACAACAGAGTGGAATAACACTGGTTTCAACTCAAGAAGCAGGCAGGAAAGCCTAATTGCTAATGTGAATATATCCAATTTTAGCTACATTCTCTATAAAGTTAGAAAGGTAGAATATAAAATCTGCTAAAATATTTCATATATATTCATATATAACCTCTATTTTGTTTCCTCAGCCAATTTCCAAGCTAGTACTACCCATAGTTAATTACAATAGTTCTTTATGTTTTTTTGATCTGGTAGATAAACTCCTTCTTCACCCTTTTGTAAGAATTTCCAGGCTTATTCATCCAAGCTTATCAAGTTTCGGAGGGGCGGGGGGGGAGTTGAGATCTTTGTTTGGAACTGCTCTAAAACACAGATTATTTAAGGAGAATGGGCATCTTTACAATGTTAAGTTCTCCAGTCAGGAGCATGGTAGGCTCTCCGTTTTATTCGGAGAAAAAAAAAAATATTCTTATTTTAAAAAAAGCCTTTAAGTTTCATGATTTTCTTCACCCAGGTCTTGCACATTGTTTGTCTGGATTATTCATAAGTATTTTACAGTTTTGTGGCTAACAGGAAGGAGTTCTTATGTTGACTAAACAATCACTGCTGGTATATTAACAACCTACAACTGAGTCTCCAACATTGTTCTAAATGCTGGGAATTAAAGCAATGAAAATACCAAATGCTCTGTCTTCATGGAACTTAACAATATAGTTGGGAAATAATCAGTAAACAAGTATAGACTTACAAATAAATAATTTCAGAAAGCATAAGTGCTATGACAAAAAACAAAGATAGAGGGAAAGAAAGTGATATGGAAGGGCTTATTTTTATAGTGCACTCAGGGATGACTTCTTTGAAGAAGTAAGGAAATAAGATCTGAGCAGAAGTCTAACTGAAATGAAGGAGTAAATCACAGGATGATAGAAAACAACATTCCAAGCAGGAAGAAAATAAAAAGGCTTAAGGCAAGTAAATAACTTGATCTTCGAGGAACAGCAGGTCATGGCTCTGGATCTTAGGGGAATACTGGGAGAAAAGGTCAGCAAAGGAGGAAATCATATAGGACATTTTAGGCTAAGGTACAGTCTTTGGGTTTTATTCTAAGTGTGATGGGAATACTCTCATTAATAATGATGAGAGTAATGTGTTATTATTTATGTCTTTAAAAAAAATCACAGGGGGCCAGCCAGCTGGCACAGTGGTTAAGTTCCCACGCTCCGCTTTGGCGGCCCGGGGTTCACAGGTTTGGATCCCGGGTGCAGACCTACGCACCACTCATCAAGTCATGCTGCAGCGGCATCCCATACTGAGTGGAGGAAGATGGGCAGGGATGTTAGCCCAGGGCCAATCTTCCTCAGCAAAAAAGAGGAGGATTGGCAACAGATGTTTGCTCAGGCTAATCTTCCTCAAAAAAAAAAAAAAATCACACAGGCTGCTGTAAACAGACTAGCGGGAGAAGAGTGGAAGCAGGGAAAGCAATCACAAGGCAACTGCAATAGTCCAGAAGAGAGAATAATGGCTTATATTAGGGCTAAGGAATGGGAGCGACAAGAAATAGCAAGATTTGGGATACAGTTAAAGGTAAAACTGCTGCTGATGAACTGGAGGTATGAGAGAAAAAGAGAAAGTAAGAATGATGCCCAATTCGTGGCCTAACCAAGTAAAGACGGTGAATGGTGGTGCCATATACTGAGATGGTAAAGTGTGAGGAAAGGGTAGGTATGAGGAAATAAACCAAAAATTCTGTTTTGGACAAGTTTGAGATGCTAACTAAACCTTCAAGTGGAGAAGGCAGTCCAATATAGTGTGAAGTTTGAAAAGATACCAAGTCTGGAGTCAACAGCAAATTAATGATACTTATAACCATGGAGTTAGATAAGATACCCTAAAAAGTGACAAATACTGTGGGGCCGGCCCGGTCGCGCAGCCATCAAGCGCGCGCACTCCGTTTCGGCGGCCCCAGGTTCGCAGGTTCGGATCCCGGCGTGCACCGACGCACTGCTTGTCAAGCCATGCTGTGGCGGCGTCCCATACAAAGTAGGCACGGACGTTAGCCCAGGGCCAATCTTCCTCAGCAAAAACAAAAGAGGAGGATTGGCATCCGATGTTAGCTCAGGGCTGATCTTCCTCGTAAAAAAAAAAAAAAAAGTGACAAATACTGATAAACAAACGATACAAGGCCTAAGCCTAGGGCACTCCAACCTTTAGAGGTAAGGAAAAAGAAGCTAGAAAACAAGACTGAGAAGGAACTGCCATAAATCAGAAAAGAATCAGGATGGTCTGGCATCCAGAAAACCAACTGAAGCTTTTCAAAAAATAGGAACTGATCAATCAACTGTGCCGAATGTTGATGAGAGGTAGAGTAACTTTACGATTGAGAACGTTGATAAGAGTGGTTTTAGTTGGTGGGAGTGAAGAGCCAGTCTGGAGTGAGCTGGAGAGAAAACGCAAAGTAAGAAAGTAGAGACAGTGAGTCTGAGCAATTCTTTTTGACAAATTTTGCTATAAATGAGAAAGAAAGGGGTGTATGTGAGAGAGAAAGAGAGAGAGAATTGAGATGTTACAGCATATTCATATGCCTATAAAAATGATTCAGCAGGCAAGAAAGATAATGCAGGGGAGAGTAAGGATAACTCCAGAAGCAAAGTCCTTAAATAGGCAAGAGGCCACAGCACAGATGGAAGGATTGGCATAGAAATATTTAGCTAAGAGTAAGGAAGGAAAAGAGATTAAATAGTCTTCTTAGTAATGAAAGTGAAAGAGCAAAATGACTAGGTAATGCTGAGGGTATGACTGATATCTGTGGCCATAAATGTAAAGTGAGACTAGTCAGCACTGCTGTTTGTTTTTTCCAGTCACACTCAGCTGCTCAGTTTCAAGGAAGCACAGAGTTGGCAAAGAACTGAACCAGGGCTGAAGTTTTGCCCTGATTTACAGTGAAGGAAGACAGGAACAAGAAAGTTGATAACTTGACCCCACAAAATAGTACAGAGCTAGTAGGCATTAAAATTTTTATTCCATCAATCAATGTAACTGGGTAAGGAAAGGAATTATTATATGAGGGGGATGATGGACAGTGAAAAAGTGGTGTGACTAATGGCCTGGAGGTCTAGATGGAATCCAAGAAACGTCAAAAGAGGGTACCAGAGTATACAAGCTGGCAAAAGGAGTGATGGAAGTCAGAGTTACACGCTTAAAATATTTTAAGTTATAGATCATAGTGATAAAGTCTAGGGTAATGGTTCTCCACTCTGACTACACATTACAGCCAGCTGGAACACTTTTAAAAAAAAATCAGACCAATAAAATAAGAATTTCTGAGGATGGCACACTACCATCAATATTTTTTAAGCTGCCCAGTTAACTGTAACCTACAGTCAAAATCGAGAACCAATAGTCTTTAAGTGTGATCACGGAAGTTGGCAGCTGACTCAGGTTGGAAAAGAAACCTGTAATCTGCAGATTCAAGAACTTTAAACAAAGTTTCCTTCTTTTATTCCCAATATAAATAAAAGCATGAGCTATGTTCAAAGTATTTTACACGCCTTAACTCATTTCATACTCATAACAACCCAACAAGGTAAGAATTCTTTTTAACGATGAGGAAGAATGGAAGAGCACGGAAGTGTACTGAATTGAGAGTCCTAAGTTATACATGAAGTAGTATCACACTATTTGAAGGCAGACTGTGGTAAGTTAAAGATGCATATTATAAACTCTAAGCCAACTACTTAAAAAAAAAAGATGCATAACTAATAAGCCAATGTGGGGATAAATGGAATACTAAAACATATTCAATTCAAAAAGGAACAAAGAACAGATAGGACAAATTAAAAACGAATAGCAAGATAATAGATTTGAACTCAACCATGTCAATAATTACACTAAATTTAAGTGGCCTACCATGATAAATGAAAACATATGTCCACACAAAAACTTGTATACAAATATTCATAGCAGCGCTACTCAAAATAGCCAAAACATGAAACAACCCAAATATCCATCAAGTCATGAATCAATAAACAAAATGTGGTATTTCCATGCAATGGACTAATATTCAGCCATAAAAAGGAATGAAGTACTACTGATACATGCTATAACACAGATGAACCCAGAAAGCATTATGCTAAGTGAAAGATGCCAGACGTAAAGGTCACATATTGTATGATTCCATTTGTAAGAGACAACCAGAATAGGCAAATCCATAGAGAAAGCAGGCTGACTAGCAGTTGCTAGGCGCCCAGGGAGGGGAAATCAACAGTGACTACTTAAAGGAAAGTGGTTTCCTTTTGGGGTGATGAAAACATTCTGGAACTAGATAGTGGTGATAGTTGCATTGTGAATGTATTAAATGCCACTGAATTGTACATTTTAAGTTGTTAAAATGCTGAATTTTATATTATATGAATTTTGCCACCATTTTTTTAAAAAAAGAATGATGTACTAATACATACAACAACACGAATGAACCTCAAAACATTATCCTAAATGAAAGAAGCCAGTCACAAAAGATCACATATTGTATGATTTCATTTATGTGAAATGTCAATCGATTAATGGTTGCCTATGGCTGGGGTAGGGGAGAGAGGGATTGGACAGTGACTGCTAATGGACACAAGGTTTCTTTCTGGGGTGTTGAAAATGCTCTAAATTAGATTATGCTGATGGTTGTAAAACTCTGTAAAAGTACTGAGAACCACTGAACTATATCCTTTAAGTGGGTGAATTCTACGGTATATAAATTATATTTCAATAAAGCTGATTTTAAAACCAAATTTTTAAGTGGTCTAAACACTCCTATTAAAAGACAGAAATTATTAGACTGGATAAAAAAATAAGACAACTCTAAGCTATCTACAGGAAACATATTTTAAATATAAAGACACGCAATAAACTAAAAAGATGACTGACTTTTGAAAGGAGCAAAGGCAATTCAACAGAGAAAGGATAGTCTTTCAACAAATAGTGATAGAAAAATTGGATGTCCATATGCAAAAAAAAAAAGAATTTAGACTGAGACACCTTCTATAAAAAGTAATTCAAAATGGATCACAGACCTATATATAAAATGCAATACTATAAAACTTCTAGAAGAAAATACAGGAGAAAACCTATGTGATCCTGGGTTTGGCAATGAGTTTTTAGACACAACACCAAAAGCACAATCTATGAAACAAAAAATTAATACGGTAGACTTTATTAAAAATTTCTGCTCTGTGAAAGACACTGCTAAAGAGAATGAAAAGACAACCCATAGAGTGTGAGAAAATATTTACACAACACATATCTGATGAAAGACTGGTATCTAAAATATATAAACAACTCTTAGAACTCAACAGTAAGAAAACAAACAACCCAATTGAGAAATGGGCAAAAGATCTGAACAAACACCTCACCAAAGATATACATATGGCAAATATGCATACGAAAAAATGTTCAACATCATTAGTCATTAGAGAAATGCAAATTGAAATAACGAGATATCAATATACATCTATTAGAATGGCTAAAAGTTTTTAAAAACTGACAATACCAAATGCCGATGAAGATGCAAAACAGGAACTTTTATTTATTGCCGATGGGAATGCAAGATGAACAGCCACTTTGGAAGACAGTGGGACAGTTTTTCACCAAGCTAAACATAAGCTTACTACATGATCCAGCAATCACACTCCTAGGTATTTACCCAATAGATTTGAAAACTTATGTCTGTGCAAAATCTACACACAATGTTTATAGCAGCATTACTCATAATCATCAAAAACTAGGAGCAAGGAAGATGTTCTTCAACAGGTGAACGGATAACCTGTAATACACCCATACAATGGATGATTCTACGATAAAAAGAAATGAGCTATCAAGCTATGAAAAAAATGTGGAGGAACCTTAAATGCATACTGCAAAGTGAAAGAAGCCAGTCTGAAAAGACTATATGCTACATGATTCCATTTACATGACATTCTAGAAAAGGCAAAACTATAGAAACAGTAGAAAGAGATCAGTGGTTTCCATGGCTTTGTGGTGAGGCAGAGAGGGTTGAAGAGCTGAAATACAAGGGATTTTTTAACCTAAGTAAAACTATTCGTTGTGATACTGTAACGGTGGATACATGACATTATTCATTTGTCAAAACCCACAGAAATTTACAGCACAGAGTCTGCTTTAATATATGCAAAATTTAACAAAAAAACATTGAGGTAGTCAGGGGATGCCCTGGAGGAATGTGAAGTAGGTCATGAGAATATAACTGTATTACAAATGTATGAACCAACTTCACTGAAGTGGGGTGGAGAGGGAGATTTTGACCAAAGCAACTTTAGAAATGAGGGGAGTCTGTAAAACCAAAGGCAAAAGGAACTGCAAACAGGCATTCTAGTCGATAAAATTGTTTCCCCCAGGGGTATGAGTTAACAATTCTGATACTGCTATATATGTATACTGGAATTGAACAATTACGTAAATGGATGATGGATGGTAGGAGCCAAGTTTCTCACCGTCGGAGTAGGAATTTACAGATAAGCAAGGGGAGGAGGCTAGGATGAGCCATGTAGTAATGGATTAAAGTTGGAGACTCAGTATGACCTCATATTTAGCTTAATATAAATACAGATGGTTACATATAGAAAGATTTATAGATATACATACAATAGGTTAACATACACAAGTCTATTTCCTTGTTCAATCAGCCGAGAATGACTAGAATAATGACACCCCAGTAGCAATCAGCACACCTAGCACCCAGATCTTGGTTTCTAATACTATTCTCCAATAAAATGAACCAAGGCTTTTTGAAGAAATGAGTGATTAATGAGTCTGGAGCATTTTTTAGTGCCAGAAAGTAAGTGCTCAAAAAACAAATAAGCAAGCAAACAAACAAACCCACACTGATGGGTGTATGTCAAAGGATCCCAGGAGCCAACTGAAAGAGCTCTCAACAGCCAAAGCTGCAACAATTTGAGAAAATAAAGTAGTACTGGATTATAACCCAAAGTATAAAATAAATATCCACAAGTCCATATTGATATAAGTTAATGATACAAATAAAGAAATAAACAAAGGCAAAGAGACAAACCTCTCACGCAAAAGAATTCCAAATAACTTATGCACTCTGCCCTCAAGAAGTGAGTATAATTCCCCATCCTTAAGCGTGGGATGAGCTTAATGACTTCCTTCCAAAGAGTACGAATGGAAAGCAGGATGAAGGGAGTAACTTTACGGTGGAGAAACATGACAAACACCACCTCAGCCAGGTAATCAAGATCAACATCAAAGTCATAAATCATGTTGACAGTATGCACCCTGAATACGACGTGATGAAAATGGCACTTTACTGTGATCTTCTTCGCAAAAACCTATAACCCCAGTCTAATCCTGAGACAAACATCAGAAAAACTCCAACAGAGGGGCATCCTACAAAATGCTTGACCAGTACTCCTCAGAACTGTCATGGTCATCAAAATAAGAAAAGTCTGAGAAACTGTCACACCCAAAAGTAGCCTAAGGAGACATGACAGTAATGTATACGGACAGGATCCTGGAACAGAAAAAAGGACATTAGGTAAAAACTAAGGGAATCTGAATAAACTATAGGCTTTAGTTATTAATAATGTATCAATATTGTTTGATTAATTGTAACAAATATACCATACTAATAAAAGATGTTAATAGTAGGAGAAACTGGATCTGGGGTATGGGGAACTCTCTGTAATATCTTCTCAATTTTTCTGTAAATCTGAAATTGTTCTAAGAAATATAGTCTATTTTCAAAAAGGTACAAGGATGCAAAAAGATATAACATATAGATTTTAATCATAAGAAAGCTGGAGTGGCCATATTAATAACACTCAAAGGAAGACTTCAGAGCAGGGATAAAGAGAAACATTTCATAATAACAATAAGAGAGTTAATTCATCAAAACAATAATCCTGGGGTCGGCCCCATGGCGCAGCAGTTAAGTTCACACGTTCTGCTTTGGTGGCCAGGGGTTTGCCAGTTCGGATCCTGGGCATGGACATACTCACTCACTGCTCATCAACCCATATTGAGGCAGTGTCCCATATGGAGAAGCTGCAACTCTACAACTATGATACACAACTATGTGCTGGAGCTTTGGGAAGAAAAAAGAAAAAGAGGAAGACTGGCAACACATGTTAGCACAGGGCCAATCTCCCTCAACAACAACAACAAAAAGACATAATAATCCTAAGCATGTATACATCTAACAAGAAAGTGTCAAAGCATATGGAGCAAAAACTGAAAAAACTGAAAGAAGAAACAGATCCACAATTAAAGAGAGTTCAACACTCCTCACTTAGTAATTCATAGAACAGGTATACAGCAAATCAGTAAGAATACATAAAATTTGAAGAATGCTATCAACTAACTTGAGATAATTGATACTTATAGAACACTCTACCCAACAACAGCAAAACAGACACTCTTTTCAAGAACACACAGAAAATTTACCAAGATAAACCATATGCTAGCCCATAAACCAAGCCCGGAAATATTTTAAAGAATTAAATCATAGAGTACGTGTTCTCTGACCACAATGGAATTAACTTTGGAATCAATAACAGAAATATAGCTTATAAAATTCTCCAAGTATTTAAAAATTAAACAACTCTTCTAAATAATCCATAGATCAAAGAAGAAATCACACGAGAAGTTAGAAAATATTTTTAACTGAATGAAAATAACAGAAATCAACTTGTGAAATACAGCTACAGCAGTGTTTAGAAGGAAATTTATAGCTTTAAACACTTGTCTTAAAAAAGAGGAAAGTTTTTAAATCAATCATCTAAGTGTTCACCTTAAGATACTAGAAAAAGAAAAGCGTATTAAACCAAGAGAAAGTAGAGGAAAAAAATTAAAAGAGCAAAAATCAGTAAAATTGAAAATGGACATGTAACAGAATAAAAATCGATACCTCTAAATTAAGAAAAAAGCGAGAGGCAGGCATTACTAACATGAGGAATGAAAGAAGATACATCTGGGCCGGCCCAGATGTATCGGCTTAGCGGTTAAGTGCACGTGCTCTGCTGCTGGCGGCCCGGGTTCGGATCCTGGGCGCGCACCGACGCACCGCTTCTCCGGCCATGCTGAGGCCGCGTCCCACATACAGCAACTAGAAGGATGTGCAACTATGACATACAACTATCTACTGGGGCTTTGGGGGGAAAAAAAACAAATAAATAAAAAATCTTAAAAAAAAAAAGAAAGAAGATACATCATTACAGATCCTTTAAACATTAAAAAAAAGAGAATAATATTATAAACACTTTCATGCCAATAAATTCAATAACTTAGATGAAATGGACAAATTATTTTTTTCCTTTTTTTTTCCTGAGGAAGATTCGCCCTGAGCTAGCATCCATTGCCAGTCTTCCTCTTTTTTTGCTTGAGGAAGATCAGCTCTGAGCTACCATCTGTGCCAATCTTCCTCTATTTTGCACGTGGGTAACCACTACAGCATGGCTGAGGGGTGGTGTAGGTTGGCGCCCAGGATCCAAACCTGTACACCTGGGCCGCTGAAGCAGAGCGTGCTGAACTCAACCACTACGCCACGGGGCCAGCCCCGAAATGGACAAATTCTTTAGAAGACACAAATTACCAAAACTGACATAAGCAGAAACAGGATTGCCAGCAACCACCAGAAATAAGAAGAGGCAAGGAAGGATTCTTTCCCAGAGTCTTCAGAGGAAGTATGTCCCAGCCCACACCTTTGATTTAAGACTTCTAGTTCCCAAGGGCCGCCCCGTGGCTTAGCGGTTAAGTGCGCCGGCTCTGCTACTGGCGACCCGGGGTTCGCATCCCGGGCGCGCACCCACGCACCGCTTCTCTGGCCATGCTGAGGCCGCATCCCACATACAGCAACTAGAAGGATGTGCAACTATGACATACAAGCATCTACTGGGGCTTTGGGGAGAAAAGAGGGAAAAAAAGGAGGAGGACTGGCATGGATGTCAGCTCAGGGCTGATCTTCCTCGCAAAAAAAAAAAAGACTTCTAGTTTCCAGAAGTGAAAGAGAATAAATTTCTCTTGCTTTAAACCACACGGTTTGTGGCAATTTGTTACGGCAGCCCCAGGGAAACTACTACGTATGTGAATAATATTTTGGACGTAGTGGAATAAAAAAATATATTAAATTTAACATCACTTGTTACTTCTTAGTGTGGAGCTACTAGAAAATTTTATATTACATATGTAGCTTACATTATATTTCTAGTAAATAGCATTCAGCTAGGTAGTGGCAATAAGGCAAGAAAAAGCAAAAGGTATACTGATTGGAAACGGAGAAGCAAAACTGGCTTTCTCTGCAGACATGATAACTGTATATGAAGAAAATCCTAAGGAATCTACATAAAAGCTGCTAGAAGTGAAAACAGAATTTAGTAAGGTAACAGAATACAAAAGCACTATATGAAAGAATCAATTGTATTTTTATATACTATTAATAAACAATTGGAAAAAGAAATTTAAAAATACAGTATCACTGACAATAGACAGCATCAAAAAACATGAAATACTTATGAATAAATTGAACGAAATATGTGCAAGACCTAAAAAATGAAAACTATAAATACACTGTAGAGAAAACTAAAGAGATCTAAATAAATGGAGAGATACGCCATGTTAAAGTATTGGAAGACTCAATATTATTAAGATATCAATTCTCCCCATAAGGCTTTTTGTAGAAACTGACAAGCTTATTTTACAATTTATATGAAAATGCTACAAATCTAAAATAACCAAAATAATTTTGAAAAAAAGACAATGTTGGAGGACATTCACTACCTGATTGCAAGGCTTGCTATAATAGTCATAAAGACAATATAGTGTTGATATAAGGATAGACATACAGACCAATGAAACAGAAAGAGACCAGAAATAGACCCACACTTAGAAAAAATGAAAAGGAGTTAGATTGCATATAACTTCCAAACTAGTAAAGGGGGAAGAGGGGAGCAGGAGGGAGGGCAAGTAGGAAAGAAGGGAGGAAGGGAAGAAGGAAATTCTACAGAATAAAATAACAAGGTGCTATCAGAATAGCTGATCTCCTAACTAGCCAGTGTGATCAGGAGAGACCTCTCAGAAGTAACATGTAAATGGAATAGTATATGAGGAGCTCTAAAGGAAAGAACCTGAAAGTAGGCTGGTGTGATAGGTGCACAGCAGGCAAGGAGATAAGGCTAAAGAGACAGGGCTTTCAAGCCAGAGGAAAATATATAACAGTTCTCAATTCTATCCATTTTTTCTCATCCCTACTGCTGCTGTTCTCAATGCTCACCTAGATGCCTTCAAGATCTTATAGCTGATGAACCTGCAGCCTCACTCCAGCTGCTCCCCCAAATTCATCCCTCACAATAGAACCAAAGATATTTAACAGCTTAAAATCATTAAAGGGCTCCCTGTTCCTCACAAGGTAGGGTCTTAATTTCTTATTTGACTCTTAAGACCCTTCATGACATAGCCCCTACTTACTCTCCACTTAAACTATCTCTAATCCACACCAAACACAGTTAGGTATTTCCCTCTGCTCCTATAGCATCGTTTGCTCTATTGTAGATTTGTCGTGTTGTAGTTATGGTGCTTATTTATAAGACTGTTAATCCTACTAGCCTTTAATGTTCAGACTGTATGTTATTCACCTTTTTATCCCTAGCAGAAAGCATAGTACCTATGTAATAGATACTTTATTCCATAATTAAAACAGACTCATAACATTTTACGTTCAGTATCTAAGCATCCCTAAATTAAGAAATAAATGAACTGCACATACACAATAAAAAAACTAGATTCAAGGAATCCTTTAAAATATTTCAAAGATATTTTAAAATTCTATAAAATGACTCTTCTAAAAGTCAAAAGATTATGAATCTAGATTTGTAAATATTAGGTTTGGATGCAATAAGGTACACTAAGAAACATGTATGCCCCACAATATTACTGTAAGTATTAAGAATCTTATAAGAATATTACTTATTATATTGTAAAAGTAAAATTAACAGACAGAAACTTGTAGCAGGGAGTATTATGAATTTATGTTTTGATTCCTACTCAAGGAATTCAAGTCACACATGCGCATCTACAGTTTTTCACCTTGCTTTAATTCAGTTCTCAAATACTATATTATAGGAGCCCTAAGGATCCACTACAAAGGAAGTAGTTCAAAGAATGTTTACTTTTTCAAAAGTTTAAAAAGAAATTTGGCTTGGACCATCATATTAGCAAAATGATTTCATTACAGCATTATTTTAAGAGTAAAAAAGTGGAACTACTAAAAGGTTAAAAAGATAGGAAAATGGTTAGATAAACTGTGGCAGTAAAACTTTGGACTACTACAAAACCATAAAATAACAGTAATATGCAGCACCAGGGAAAACATGTTATGTCTAAAAAGACAATTAGATGAACGTTAACCACAGAATTATAAACAAGTATAGAGAGGATTAGTATATTATACTAATTAATATATTATGCAAGTACAATAGAATTGTACAGAAAAACGTATTTGTAAGATAGGTGAGAATTAATTTTTTTTTCCTTTTGAATTTCCTTTAATCATGTTATATTCTTTTCCAATACATGCTTTTCATATAGCACATTAAGCTCAACTACACTTATATGTATTATGTACTGACCTAAGCAGAAAAATTTTTAAGTTTATAAACTACCTAACTTCTTCTCACGAAATAAAAACTTTTAAATTTCAAATAATAAAATTATCTGATTTTGGAATTTCCTACAATGATACTAAAGACCTACTATTTTACACCAGCTGTACTATTTAAAACTCTTTCCCCAAGTTCTAACTCTTATAATCTCCAATTCCAACAAAGCATCCCATTACTACAAGTCTGTCAAACTGACAATCTGAAAGAGGAGGTACAAATTGTGGTACCAGCATAGAGAAGATAAAATTTTAATCCATATTATTATGAAAGCTTATTTGCTCTTACTAAGTTGCAGTAAGTATATTATATTGGAAATTCAAATTATAACAAATTCCATTTTTGCAAATCAGAAAGACCAAATGAGACAACCTGCCTCTGACTCAGCAGCTTTCTTTTTTACTTTACAACCTGTGCTTAAGTTGCAAGGATAAGACTGAAATCTAACTTTCAAACTGAGCAGCAAAGCCAATGCAAAATCAATGTCTGTCTTGGCAGAAAACTCCATTCAAGAGATGAGATGTTTTGGGTTTTTTTAAGGAAGATTGGCCCTGGGCTAACATCTGCTGTGAATCTTCCTCTTTTTTTTCTCCCCAAGGCCCCAGTACATAGTTGTGTATCATAGTTGTAGAGTTGTACCTCTTCTCTACCAGAAGCTGCCTCAGCATGGGTCAATGAACGGTGAGTAAGTCCACGCCCAGGATCCGAACCGGCCAACCCAGGGCCGTCGAAGCGGAACGCACGAACTTAACCGCTAAGCCACCGAGATGTTTTGGTCTTAACCGGCAGATACATAAAGAGCAAAGGTGCCTTGTTGGGTTATTATTTATCATGCAAAATCCCTTGTGTATAGCTACAAATTAGCTTTTGCTGCAGATACTCAACACGTTTCTTTATATAGAGAGCAACTCAACCAAATAACCTTCCAAGTCTGGCACCACGAAATGTTACAGCCTACACACCACTGCAGTTCCTTGTAATTTAAAACATTTGCCTTTTAAGAACAGTCTCCACGTACCAACTCTTCTGCCAATTTCCTCAGCTGAAAAGCTCGAGTTTATACTACAAAATACTATATTTACTCTCAACAACAGAATGCACGCATTTACAAATTATACAAGAGTAAATTACTCCAATATACAACTTCAACATTTCCAACATCATAACTTTTCTATTATCCAAATTAACAAGTCTGAACGGTACCACACAAAGTGATGTACTATGGCCAAAATCAACCCACATATTAGTTCACTAAAATCATTAATATAAAAGATCAGATTCCTAATCCCAATGAACTCTTTTGCAAAATGGCCACAGGAAATACCAATGACGGGAAAGTGTGAATTGAGTTTGCCACTACTAGAGCAATAAGTCAAAGCAAGCCCACATGAGAGGCAGATCATCCTCATGAATACAAGTCTAAGTTGATATCTGAGTTCCCAGTCTCACACCAAGAAGGCAGTTTACCAACTATTTAACAGTACTACAAAGAACAAGGCAGAAAATAAAATATAGGAGGTTTTTTTCACGGTTATATTGATCAAGAACAGGTATCCTTGAATGCTCAGAGATGAAGTTTTTCTTTGCAACTAGTTTTGCTCTTATCACGTGTACACAGAAAATCACACGACACTCTGCATTTCAGATAGCTTAATACACATGATCACCTCAAATCAAATATTTATTGAGAACTCAGCGACTTAGCCCTAACATTCTCCCCTATCTTACTATACCCTTCACCTTCTAAACCGGGGACCAGAAGGGAAGACCTACTCCTATCGTAAATTGGGGTCTAGAGAGAAAGCCTTAACGCGGTTTTGCACACAATTAAGCAGGCTCAGTAAATCAATTTCCCAGACCACAATGCTTGACAATCTCTCGGCGGCAAAAACACAGACAGCTGAGTGTTTATTACTGGAGATGACACTTTCCCTTACATTTCCACACGTAACTTTGGTAACTGCCCTAAATTTTCCCGTGTGAAACAAAAACACATAATTGGGGGCGGGGGGTACTATTTAAAAAGTGGGTCATTCCTTATTTGTTCTGATGCGGCAGTCTTTGGGAGGGAAAAGGTCTATGAAGCAGAAAAAGGGAAGAAAAAAGGACATGACAGCATCCTCAGTGCAGAAAAGTTACAGCTCTTTATAAGAGTCAGCACTATGGGCTCATTAGTTGGTTTTATTTGTGTTTAGTCACTCGGAGTTGAATGGAACCTACCTTCCTAAAAGTTATTCCCAACAAAGAAGCCCTGAGGATCCGCCACTCTAAGGCAGAGGAGGAAATGCCCTCAATTCACCTGCGACACCTGCCCGGGCACTCGGTTCTCCCCCCTCCCTGTCTCCCGATCCTTTTCGAGACCGTGGGCCCTAGCTCTCCGCCGGCTCTGCCCCAATCCCCCTCGGGGACCCCTGATCCCCACCCCCGCCCCACCCTGCCCCCACCAGGCGGTCCCGAGGGCCCGGACCCCTCGCGCTTCCACGCGAGCGGCACTCAGGAGCCCGAGCGGCGGCGCGGGGAGGCCCTTCCTGGCGCAGCCTCTCCCCTATCACACCCTGCAGGCTCCGGGGACTCCCCGCCCCCGGAAACCGCGGGGAAACTAGGCCAGGAATGCCAGCCCCGGCCACCCTCCGCCTCCTCGGCGACCCCCCGCAGGCCGGCCATCGGAACCCAGCCCGCCGAGTTGCTACCTGCCCGGCGCCCTCCCTGCCCGGGGGCGCGGGCCTGGCGGAGGCGCGGCTCAGGGTTCCTCCGCGAAAGGCCCTCCACCGCAGACTCACCTGCCGCCCGCTCCTTCAGCGCTACCCGAACACAGCCTCTTCCAGGGGCATGAAAGCGCTGGCTTCGCGGCCTGGGCGCCCTCGGCAGGGCGAGGCGGGGGACTCACTCCAGCGCCCGCCGCCGCCGCCGCCGCCGCCACGGCCCGATCTGCGCCTGCGCCGCCTCACGGACTCGGTCTCGAGGGGCGCTGCATGCAGTGAGGGGTAACGGCCGGGAGCGCGAGCTCGCGCCGGCGCCCGGCTCACGCGAGGCCGGCCGTGCGGACGGCGGGTCGCCTAGGAGCTGCCCGCGGCACGGCCGCCTCAACAGCTGACGGCCATGTTTCTGTTCCCTTTTTCTTTTTTTTCTCCCCCTCTTTCCGCCCTTTCCACAGAACAGCACTTTCCTTCCCCCCTCCCTCTCCCTTTCCCACTGCGGGGGCGGGTGGAAAAGGGCGTGGGGGAGGGGTGGGGAAGGGAGGGCGCGAGGGCGGGGCTTCACTCAAGCCCCGCCCCCGGGGAGGGAAGAGGCAGCGCGGCCACCGCTCCCTCCCCCGCCTCCCGCCGCGACCCCCCGCGGGGCTCGGGGTTCGAGTCCTCCTTGCCTGCGAGCCCCTCCTCCGCGTCCGCGCGGCCGGTCCCGAGGAGACACGGAGCTGAGGAGCAAGGGCCCGGGGCGCTGCTCTGCACCCCTGCCTGCGGGTTGCGGGCTCGAGGTGTGGTGCGGGTTTATTGCCGTGCCCTCGGGCAGGTGCCCGCTGCGCCTCTCGGGTCTTTCAAATACGGGCAAAGTGACGCCGAGTCCCTCAAAGTCACTGAGGAGAGTGCCGAGAGGGATGCAGGTCTCTGGACGAGAAGTTTCCTTCCCAGGGTGGGAGTTGGAATTCCCACACATAACTGGGGGTCTCTGGAAAGAAACCCGCTGACCCGCGCTCCCCGAAGTCCCTTCCAGGCTGCAGCGCCCCGTGAGGGTCCTCGGCCGCGCCCCGTGTCGCTACCTCGGCCGCGATGTCGCGGGATGGGAACTCCAAATGTGGAAATCGCTTGTTTAAATAATCAATCCTCTCCTGCCTCCCAAGTAAGTGTAGCCTCGTTCTCAACAACCGACGCGTGCATAGTCGTTTGGCCTTCATGCAAATTTTGCGAGATATTTTTGACAACGTTTTGAAGTTATTATAGTGAGAAAGAATAACAACTAGTTATTCAGGAAGAAGCAAGTGGTTTGAAACAAATTAGAAATTTTTACTTCCTGGCCAAAAAAATTGGTGAGTGACTTCACAGATTACATGGCAGGTGATTATTGGAACCAATAAGATTTGTGCATATCTGATAAGTATTCACATAGATAATGATCATTCTCTGAGAATTATTCTCTCCTTGTTGAATCTATATTTTTGCCAGAAGTACGAGATTAGACCTCCGTCATGAAGGCCCCGTTGTCAATTTACTTCTAAAGTTTATTGCGTATATGGATAATTTGAATTTTGTAGCCAATAGCAGAAACTATTTTCCTAACCACGTTAGCAGTCACAGTTGATTCAGTAGAAATTCACAGCAGTAGAAATAAGCCTTATTTAGTAATAGTTTGGAGTCAATTTGAGCCCAGTGGAAACCAATGTTTGACACTGACAATCTGGACAGAAGTTTAAAAAGGAACTAGTAATTCAAAATTTAGCTTGTAGACTTCTTGTCCTTCCTTTTTCAAGGGCTAATTAATTAATAGTTTAAAAACATCGAATATAGACAAGATGTCTTAATGGGTACATTTCATTAACACTCATAGATTGAAAGTTTTTTCATCTTTTCCTGGTTTTTTGCACCCACAGAAATGAAAAATGGAAGCCAGTATATCTCTTCCATTTGATTGACACATTCCTCTCAATTTGCAATGTAAGATTTAAGAGTTTCTTTAATTTTTTTGACTATTTTAATTGTCCTATAGCTTTACCATAGATTTTCATTGCCATTTTCTACCCAAAATTTCAGAGAATAAATTGTATGTTTTGGGCCTAATTTTTTGTCTAAAGGAGCTGTTCTTAGGTCTGAAAGTCCTTGATTCAGCAGCCTTCTCAACTGCACTCTTAAGTGCCCAATTTGACTGTCTAAAAAGTGGGAGAGGAGCTGGAGAGCTCACTAACAACATAATTGTTATAATTGTTATAGTATCACAGCTTCAGTTCAACCTGTAGAAATACAACAATGCTTAGAAGAATCACTCAGCCCTTTGAAAAGGGGAATATGGACATCTGACTGAGCATGATCACTCTCTGCAGATTTCTGTGGATCAGTTGGATGGAAATGTTGAAAATTTTCTTAAAATAAGCAAGATATTTTTGGCAGCCATTTCCTGGGCTGCAGCATGCCATGTTATTTTCATCTTCCTATTTATTCTCTTCAAAAACTTCAAAACATTGCTCTTTCAAAGGAATATTCAAAGACCTTTATACCTCTATACTTTTTATTTATTTATTTTTGTGTGTGTGAGGAAGATCAGCCCTGAGCTAACATCCATGCCAATCCTCCTCCTTTTTTCCCTTTTTCTCCCCAAAGCCCCAGTAGGTAGTTTTATGTCATAGTTGCACATCCTTCTAGTTGCTGTATGTGGGACACCGCCTCAACATGGCCGGACAATCGGTGAGTCGGTGTGCGCTGGGATCTGAACCCGGGCCACCAGTAGCGGAGCGCGCGAACTTCACCGCTAAGCCACGGGGCCGGCCCTATACTTTTTATCTGTTTTATTCAATTCCATGTTTAACAGAAGCATATAAATCTAATAGTTTAATCTGATTATTGTAATTAGTTATTTTTGTGGTTTCTTAATGTCTGAATTCCATACTAGACTGTAAGCTCTGTGAGATCAGGGTTTACATATGTCACATCTGTGTATTCACATGTCATATTCTCTTCTAGATCCCCAGTACCTAGCAGAGTAACCAATATATGATAGGCCCTCAAAAAATATTTGATGAATGACTGAAATAAATCAGTCTATGATTCCCTCACTTTCTTCTGCTCTATCCTTAGGCAAGTTACTTAATTTTCATCATCTGTAAAGTGGGTAAAATGATATTCATAAGAAGTAAGATCATTTGTTTTTTTTTAAAGATTTTATTATTTATTTTTCCCCCCAAAGCCCCAGTAGATAGTTGTATGTCATAACTGCACATCCTTCTAGTTGCTGTATGTGGGACGCAGCCTCAGCGTGGCCGGAGAAGCGGTGCGTCGGTGCGCGCCCGGGATCCGAACCCGGCCCGCCAGCAGCGGAGCGCGCACACTTAACCGCTAAGCCACAGGGACGGCCCCAAGATCATTTGTTAATTTACAATAAGCTATAACTATCAGTTCAGTAATCAATACTTGGCACCTGTGATGGGCACCGTCTCATTGTAACTGGTTTATGCCCTTGTGCATCCTCTTCCATTGAGTGTGGGGTGGACTTACTGACTGGCTTCTGACACACAGAACACGCCAGAAGTGATGAGATGTCTCTAACAATGTGAGGTTATGAAAAACACTGTGGCTTCAGCTGTGGATTCTCTCTCCTTGTCCTCTTGGCTTGCTCACTCTGGGGGAAGCCAACTGCCGTGTCATCAGGCAGCCCTGTGAGTGAGTTCAGAAGTGGATCCTCGCCGAGTTGAGCCTTGTGATGACTGCAGCCACAGCCAGCGCCTTGATTGCGGTCTCCTGACAGACCTGAGCCGGAATCATTGAGCTAAGCTGCTCCTGGAGTCTTTATTAACAGAAACTATGTGATAATAATAAATATTTCTTGTTTCCAGCTGAAAAATTTGGGGGTAATTTGTTACACAGCAATAGATAACTAATACAGCACAGTAATACCTGGAAGATAGCAAGTGGTCATTAATGGTAATTCTTCCTTGGCTGAGTATAACTGGGTTCAGCATGTGATACTTAGTATCCTGTAATGCTGAGTTTACTGATAGTATTTACAGTTGCAGTAAGAGAAGGTCTCCAGAAAAAGTGGAAAGACTGACTTTATCTGATCTGTTATTTTTGCACTCTTTGCTCTAAGAGAAGTCATTAAAATGTATCTCATATAATGTCTAGGATTTGCTTTGAAATAATGCAGTGGGGCAGGAGGGTGAGTAAGTAGGGGGTTAGGTAAAACAACATTGGGCATATGTTGAAGTGGAGCTATTGGTACTTGAAGATTCCTTATGTTGTTCTCTACTTTATATGTCTTTTTGAAGTTGTTTTAAGTATTTCATGGAATTGTAAGTTTGGAGCTGAGGAGAGTCTGTAGAGATCATCTGTTCTAATTAACTCATTTGATAGATGGGGAAATTAAAGCCCAGCAAAGTTTATTGATTTACCTAGAGTCTCCCAGTCTCAGTTTTGATGATTTCATAATTGAGGAGAAAATACTCAATTCATAGCTTTTCATTTTCCCGAACAGAATAACTTGCTCCAGATTTCCTAGGATAGCTTCCACAGCATGAAAATATGAGCCTGATCCCCACTTTCTGATGTATAAGCCACCTGTTGTAGACTGGCAGGTTCTTTGGTTCCAGCCTCTCACTTATCAATTTTCAGAAACAGGGTTTGAAGGCCTGGTGATTCACAACAGCAGGCCACTCTTAGTTATTCTTTTAGCAAGAGTTTTAAGTAAGAATGACATCAGCAAACACTGGATCTGCTTTTGTCACATGATACCTAAATGACTCAGTGTGTTCTACTCTCCATAGGCAGCACTAGCATAGTTTTGTCTTTGTGCTCCACTCCAGTATCTTATCTGGCTGGGGACTCTGTCTCAGCATTATCAGAATGGGCGCATCTAGAGTCTTTTGGAGTTACTCAGCACATTCTTTCCAGCTTTCTTTTCCAGGCCTACAGGCCAGACATGGCTGAACTAGGAGTGGGAAGGATTGGCACAAGGCTCTTGGTCTCGAGTCAGAGGCGAGTGAGTGATCCTGAGAACAATGTCCTAACAGATCATAAAGAAGAATAGGGATTAGCAGAGGGAGAAAAACAGCAAGAAATAATGGGTAGAGAGGTTGAGCAGGAAGATAGTCTATATGAATATCTGAGACACAAGACCTGCTGCCCATGGCTGACTTGTATGGGATCCCTACAATATTTTACGTGGAGGGCCTCCACCCTCAGTCTTTCCCCACTCTTGGGGATCAGTGTCTGTGCTAACATGAACACCACTTTAGCACCTAACAATTCCAAATATGGCCAGTTACCCTAAGTGGCATGCGTCCATATCCCTCCATCCAGATATGTTCCTACTCTCCCACCTTACAGAACTGTTGCCGATCCTGACGAGAGCTCAACTCTTGCCTGCCTCCTCCAGATCTCTTTCTGTGGGCCTCAGTTCTGGTATTCCTCACATTGTAGCAAATCGTCCTGACCACAGATCAAGAAATATATGTGTTCTGTGTTTGTAAGATTCATTTTTAAAAGCATTTTATTATAGAAAACAGTAAAATATAAGCATAAACAAAAATAGTAGTATAATGAACCCTTCTGTATCCATCACCCAGCTCCAACTCATAGTTTGTCTTGTTTCATGTATCCCCTTACCAACTCCCCACTGCTCCCTGAGTATTTAGAAGCAAATACTTGACATTTCATTTCATCTGTAAATATTACAGCATGTATCTCTGAGATAAGGACTTTTTAAAAAATTATTTTAATTAATATTTTATTAAATAATTTAATTTTTTTAATGACAAAGAACCTAGAAATATTGCATTCTCTCTCACCCCTTCCCACTCTTCACGGATCCAGCTATTCCTTTGGATACAACTCCTGCCTGGAGGGTTTGAGTTTACCATACACCTCTTTGATTGGTGAACTGGAATGTTCCTGTCCTAGTCCTAGCTTTTTTCTAGCTTCCTCCATACTTCAGAGAATATAGGGTAGGGACTCTTTCCTTTGAAGTTTTACCCCCTAAAGATGGTTCATTGTTCAGATCAAAGACTCCATAATACATAAGAATCAGAGACTGCCTAAAAATCTCAAAAGTAATACTCAATTTCCAGCTTATATTTAATCTGAGTTCAATAGGCTAAGTGTCGTTTTACATGTCCTGACAAAAAAAGAATTGGGATCTGGTGCTGATAACCCTTTAACACCTATCCAGATTTTCCCCTAGTTTTATGGTTCTTTTCACACAGAAAAGGAGAAAATGAAGTGAATTCTAGAAGCTGTTTCTAAAAAGGATCAATGGGAAACAATGATTTCAACCACTTTTTGTTGTTCCAGATTCAACCTCATCTTTATCATTAAGTGATCGTGTTCATCTCAGTGGTGCTGATACTATCCATGTGTTGTTTACTCCAAAATTTACTTCTGTAGCCCCAAATTTCCCCGAGCTATAGATTTAACTATCAAACTACCTCTCGTGTCTAAATGGCATCTCACACTTTACATGTTCAAAACATATCTCTTAATTCCTTCCCTGCATTGCAACTCTCCCAAAAACTATTCCTTTTTAAGCTACCTCATTTCATCATATGTACCACCATCTTCTGTATCTTGCCAAATGATGTCCTCCCCAACCCCTAGATCCAAATGTGGGTCACCTGTACTTGGGGTTAGAGAGGACGTCAGTTGGCAAGATAGAGAAATGGAGCAGGGGTCAGCGTTAGGAGAACTGTTCAGCACTTTCAGGGGCCAGTGCCAGGGAGCCACACAAGGGCCAATGCCTACAAACCACTGATTGCCATTCAGTGGTGCACAACATGCAGTCATATGAAGTCAAGTGAAGCAGTCACCTTAGCTGTGTGTCTCATCATTGAGGGGTGTGGTCCTTCCATTGACAGCAGCCTGCACGTAGCTGTGGCTCTTGACTAAAAGAATGTAAGCCTGTGTCCTGAGGCTTGAACCCCTAACCACGTTGTCCATGTAAACAATTGCCCCCCTTTTAGTTTCCCACAATATAGGCCAGGGTGACCTTGACCCCCAGAGGGGCAGTGGTGGTACAGAAGGGAAGACCTTAGCACTAACACTTGGGAGGGACTGGGCAGATGTGATGAACCCACCACCTTATGGAGGAAATATGTGTTAGATAAGCTGTGTTCAGGCATAAGTTACAGTGCTGTTGGCCATGAGTTCAATGTTGATGAATCAATGATACATATTAAATAAGGTTTCTTTAAACAGAAACACGCGTAAAACAAAGTTATGTGTTGATCAGTTGATGCAAGTGTTGTGAACGGAGGCTCTCAGGAACCTGTTTATTTCCGTTAGAAGCAATGGTTTATTGTTTGCTAATTCAGTGTTCCCTGCCTACCCTATTTAAAACAGCACTTGCATTATATCCTCTTGCCCTGTTTTAAATTTTCTCCATACTCTGGTCGCTGACATTTTATTGTCTATTTATTTATGTGTTTACTATCTATCTCCCCTACCAGCATGTAAGCTGCATAAGGGCAGGGACTTTATTTTATTCACTACTGTATCCATGGTACCTAGAACAGTAGTAATACTCTGTAAATATTTGTTGGTGAGTCAATCAAATAATTAAGCAGCACTTTTAGGCATCTGTTCTGTCCACCAATTTTCAGCCTCCATGTTTCTGGTCATTGTTTCATCCCTGGGATTACTGAAGCCACAGGTAAACTCCAGCTGGGCCCACCTCTCCAATCCTGCAGTTATGCCTGAGCATGTCTGAAATCTGTGGGACTCTTTTTTCTGTATAAGTTTCAGATGTACAGCTTGATAATTTGACATCTGTATACATTACAAAGTGATCACCACCACCAGTCTAGTTACCATCCATCACCATACAGTTGACCGCTTCACCCATTTTGCTGAACCTCCAGCCCCCTTCCCCTCTGGTATCCACTAATCTGTTCTCAATATCTATGAGTTTATTTTTGTTTTGTTTTATTTTGTTTGTTTTTTTAGATTCCACATATGAGTGAAATCATACAGTATTTGACTTTCTTCATCCAACTTATTTCACTTAGCATAAAACCCTCAAGGTCCACCCATGTTGTTCCAAATGGCAAGATTTCATTCTTTTTTATGGCTGAGTAGTATTCCAGATTGCTTCCCTGTGCGATCTATGTAAGAAAGTGTTCTTTTTTTTTTTTTTTTTTATGTGGAAGATTGTCCCTGAGCTAGCATCTGTGCCAGTCTTCCTCTATTTTGCATGTGGGATACTGCCACAGCGTGGCTCAATGACCAGTGTGTAGGTCCGTGCTGGGGATCCGAACTCGTGAACCCCAGGCTGCCAAAGTGGAGCATGTGAACTTAACCACTACGCCACTGGGCTGGCCCCAGAAAGTTCTTTGAGTTGGGTCCAGAGCATTAAATATGGTTGTGAACAATTCTATGATAGTGATGGCCATAACTGACTAATGCCTAAAAAATAACAAGAAGTTAGCAAATTCTGTCTTAACTGACTTGAATGACATGTTAATTCTCAACTAAATGGTTTATTTACTGATGCCTGCTGCCTTCATTAAGAATTTTGGAGCATTTGTTTGAGCTTGTCAAAGTGAAAATTGTATTCGTGTTTACTTTAGCCACCAAGGTTAATTGCTATTTTAATACTCTTTTGAAGAGCTAATAGCTCCTAATGAGGATCATTAATTAAGAAACTAAAAGGAGAAGGCAGGTTTCTGCAGAAAATTTAAATCTATTCCCTCTACTCCCCTAAACTCCAGATCCATATTTCCTGAGACTTACTGCTCATTTCACCTAGATTTCCAGTTAAACTCAGTCAAAATTGCATTCACTGGGAAAGAATAGAGCACATAGTTAAGGCTTTTGAATTCTAGTATTTTTACTTACTCCCTGGGCAAGTTACTTAATGTCCCTGAACCTCTATTTCCTCATGCGTAAAATATACATCTTACAGAGTCATTTCAGATTAATTATTATCATTTGCAGCAATCATTTATCAAGCATCTATTAGAGGCCAGTCACTATGCTAGGTATTTATCTTTCATTGTCTGCTACTCCAGCCCTGTAGGGGGACTGTCATTGTAGTTTCCCATGAGATAATACATGTAAAGCCCCCATCATAGTGACTGGCCTGTACTTGGACAGGGGTTGGCATACTATAGCCCTGGGGCCAAATCCAGCCTGATGCCTGTTTTTGTAAATCAAGTTTTATTGGAACACAGCCATGCCCATTTGTTTCCTATTGTCTATGGCTGCTTTTGCACTATAATGACAGAATAGAAGAGTTGTGACAGAGACCAATATGGCCTGCAAAGACAAAAATATTTGCTATTTGATCCTTTACAGAAAACGTTTGCCAACTCCTGTACTAGGAGACCAAAAAAAGTTAGTTTTTTTGGTTAGTTTTACTTTTTCATCCAAACAGGAGAACAGAAAAATAAAGCAGAAAAGCAGGTCTAGACAGTGGGTCACAAATGACTAGAGTCCCAAGGGAGCAAAGATTTTTACAAAAAAAACGAGGGGTGAGGGGAATAATGGAAATGGAGGTGAATAGAGACCCTAATTTGTGACTTCCAGATATATTGCCTACTGCAGAGTGAGCAGCCTCCAATACAGAGAGTGAGCAATGTGCTCATGGAAGAATTAGAATTCAGTTACCAGTCCTCAGGGGAGAGCCAAGTGGAAAGTGTTCAGTGAAGAAGTTAACGATGTAAAAGAAAAATCTGTTTATCATGGAAAATCTCAGGAGCTCCAGTGGAAAGATTTGTAAAGGAAGATTGACAGCAGTGGTAGCTCCAGAAGGTCTATAACAGAAGGAACTTAGGAGTGTCACTGGTTGAAAAAAATGTCACTTATCTATACCAAAGAATGCGTGTAACAGTAGGAGATCACCGGAGATGTGAAGCCACTCTCTAATGCCCCATTGGCACTCTCCAATGGTGGGAGGTCAGGAATGGGAAAAGGAAGCAAAGTGTGAGCAGCACAAAAAGCCATGACAGAAAGAGCTTGTAATTTGAACAGTGACTGAAGACGATGACAGGAATGATAAACATGGTGGAATAATCTGGCTTCATGATTTCAAAAGGATTCTTATTATATACTTGCTTTTGCTTGGGTAGAAGCTCAGGTTCTAGTGGAATTGGGCCTGGTGAAGTTGATAGTCTGACCTGTAAACTGTAGGCCAGAAGCGAACAGGCTTTACAACATCAGTGCTTTAACTGTAGGTATTCAGCAATGGTTATCAACAAAGTTGTTTTCATTCTTTAACCTATTGGAATGGTGGCAGTCAATATGCCAGACTGCAAGAGGTGCTTTGACATATTTCAGTGGTTAAAAAGAAAAAAGAAAAGAAAGTGAAACCATATTGTCAGAAGTTCTTAATCTTGTTTTTTGATGTGTTTTTGCTTTTTTTTTTTAAGATAGCACTGCCTTTTAAAATACTTTCTTAATTGTAGAAAAGTCATGTGAAAGGACCGTGATTTCTGGAAAGTTTAAAAAAAAAAACAAAGAAGCTACCATCTCCAGTGTTGTTTCAGGGGAGTTCTGACTCATTAATATGTACTCTCCATTCATCTCTACTAGATTTTTATCATTCAGTGTTCACGAGCTTTTTACACTGTATATTTTGCAAGTCATGGCATTTCCAGAATTTTTAAGCAGAGTGCTAACTTTAATATTCATAGAGTCAGTATCTTAGGGCAACTTTTCTGAAGATTCCATGCAATTTGGGGACAAAACTCAGAAGCATTTTTAAGTTTACCTGTTTAGATTCAGTTCAATAACAGCTTATTTTCTTTTTAACTTTAATCCTAATCTTCTTCAGCTCTTTCACTTTTTAAACATACTAAAGTTATTTTAGAACTGGATTTGTAGTCTGGTTTGCTCAGAAGGCACCTAAAATTAAAATACTATTAGTAATATTGTCCTGGTATGCTAAAAGTAAGTTTTTTTTCCTATAGATTTTATTTATTTATTTTTTTCCCTCCAAAGGCCCAGTAGATAGTTGTATGTCATAGCTGCACATCCTTCTAGTTGCTGTATGTGGGACACGGCCTCAGCATGGCTGGAGAAGCAGTGCGTCAGTGCGCGCCTGGGATCCAAACCCGGGCCGCCAGCAGCAGAGCGCGCGCACTTAACTGCTAAGCCACAGGGCCGGCCCCTAAAAGTAAGTTTTTTGAGCTGAGATGTTAAAAGGATTTTACTTCTAGAGAAAGGCCCACAATTATCTATATAATTCAGCCAGAAAACATGCCTGAATTACCGTTCATATTAGGTAAAGGAAAGGCAAAGGACCAGTAATTTTTCACTCATTCAATAACTATTTATTGACTATCTACTATGTGTCTGCACTTTTCTAGGCACTAGGGATTGAGCAAGAACAAAACAGACAAAATTTCCTGCCTTTGAGAAGCTTCTGTTCTAGTGGGAGGAAGATAGACAATAAACAAGATAAATATGAAAAATATATAATATGGTAAATGTAAGAAAAATTTATGCTGGGAAAGAGAAAGGGAGTTTTTGCAGCTGAGGTGTTTACAATTCTCAACAGGGACGCCAGTCAGCTTTGAACACTCTTAATTTCTTCATAATGCTTTGGGGCTTACAAGACACTTAGCTAGAAGCTTGAAGAGGGTTCCAAGAGATAGGAATTGGGAGTGGTGGTAGCTTGCCCAATTATCTGATTACTTCAGACCTTATGCATAGCCAGAACATTATTTCCTCCGCAGCCTTCCCTGACTTCTGCACCTCTACTACCACATGTCCCCTGCCAGTTGCTTTTTATTTACCCAATTAAAGTGAAAAAAAGAAAAAGTGTTAGAACTATTTTTGCCTGTATTTTGAGCCTGATGCATTTTTTAAAAATATAAATTCTAGTGAATACTAGAAATGGAAACCATGTAGAAGCAAATTACCCATAGTTTTTGCTACTGCAGATGAACTGATGATTTACTACACCCTAGAATTTCTTTCCGTGTGAGATATAGCACAGTATCCTGGAAAGAAATGAGTCAAGAATTTTGGGGTTTTGGTACCAGATATGCCACTGCCTACCTATGCAACCTGAATAGGTCACCTACCTTTCTGGGCCTCATGTCCTCATCTGAGAATCTAAAATGCCATGATTCTTCTTCTTTTTCATCAGTTCAAGTCATTAATTCCATAAACATGGGTGAAATAAAGCTTCCTTTTTTTTCAGGAAGTAAATACACCTAAGATTATTAAATTGGGTTTTGTGTATGAATTAAATAAAATGTGGATCTTATGACTGATTTACATGATTCTTTGATCTCCAGGAATGTTTTCATTGGGAATGTATCAGATTCTTTGCATGTATTTATATTTTACATCAAAGTGGATTTTTCTTTTTTTGTGTGTGTGAGGGAGATCAGCCCTGAGCTAACATCTGTGCTAATCCTCCTCTTTTTTTTGCTGAGGAATACTGGCTCTGAGCTAACATCTATTGCCAATCCTCCTCCTTTTTTTCCCCAAAGCCCCAGTAGATAGTTGTAAGTCATAGTTGCACATCCTTCTAGTTGCTGTATGTGGGATGTGGCCTCAGCATGGCCGGAGAAGCCATGCATCGGTGTGTGCCCGGGATCCAAACCCGGGCCACCAGTAGCGGAGCGCGCGCAGTTAACGGCTAAGCTAATATAGAAAAGATTAAATTAATTTGCATAAGTTAATATTGATTAAAATTTGAATGGCTTTAGAAAACTAGAATATTTATATTAAGATAAGGCAACTTTTTTTGGAACATGGCATTGCATTGCTTTGTACATGAATAAAAACTTGATAAATAATGATAAATAACAGCTGCCAGAAGGTTTGATAAGGCATTATGTATATTAACTCAGTTAAGACTTATAAGAACCCCATGAGGTAGGTACTATTACTTTCTCCATTTTATAGATAAAAGATCTAGAATTCAGAGAGATTAAATAACTTGCTCAAGTCCACAGAGACCTTGTGCCTAAATTTGATCCCAGGTCCATCTGCCTCATTATCAGTATTGCTCTCTTAAGGAAGAACATTGTCATATGAAGTGGCTAAACACTGACAGAAGAAATTGCCAAGAGAAGATTAGAGGAGGGGTTAGTGCACTTTGTGTGGAAGCAGGGATTTTGAGCAGATGACCTCCAGTGACCCCCATCTACCCCAAAGTTTGTACACCTAGAGCTGCCACTTCTTACTTGAATTAAAAATATTATTAGTTGTAATTTATATAACAAATGAATACTTGTTAATCCTGACAAGTGTGTTTTTACATGCAAGAGAATCCTCAATGTGTCCTTCTGATCACAGCAATCATTCATTATAAGCCTATTCAAATGGTACATGCAAACTGCTATCCAAAAAAGCTGAAACTCAACCATATTGTAACATAGCTTTTGCCTTTATAATATTATTCAAGAGCATTATACCTAAAACACCATTTTTTGTGTGTGTGAGGAAGATCAGCCCTGAGCTAACATCTGATGCCAATCCTCCTCTTTTTTTGCCGAGGAAGATTGGCCCTGGACTAACATCCGTGCCTATCGTCCTCTACTTTATATGGGATGCTGCCATAGCATGGCTTGACAAGCGGTGCGTCGGAGCATCGGTGCGCATCCGGGATCTGAACCTGTGAACCCTCGAACCCTCAGGCCACGGAAGCAGAGTGCGCGCACTTAACCACTGTGCCACTGGCCGGCCCCACCTAAAGCACCTTTGATAACACTATTCTAATTTATTTTATTTGGATTTATGTATCACTCAGTGTTTGGGTATATTAAAGATACTTATCGGGCTCGCCCCATGGCTTAGCGGTTAAGTGCGTGCTCCGCTGCTGGCAGCCGGGGTTTGGATCCTGGCTCACACTGACGCACCGCTTGTCTGGCCATGCTGAGGCCGCCTCCCACATACAGCAACTAGGAGGATGTGCAACTATGACATACAGCTATCTACTGGGGCTTTGGGGAGAAAAAGGGGGAAAAAAGGAGGAGGATTGGCAATACATGTTAGCTCAGGGGCCGGAATTCCTCAGCAAAAAGAGGAGGATTGGCATGGATGTTAGCTCAGGGCTGATCTCCCTCACACACACAAAAAAAGATGCTTATCTTTTGTCTTGCAGGTCATTATTAGGTAGCAGTTTGTTAGTTCCAGGGTTTTTTTTTTGTGTGAGGAAGGTCAGCCTTGAGCTAACATCCATGCCCATCTTCCTCCACTTCATATGGGACGCCGCCACAGCATGGCTTGATAAACGGTGCGTCGGTGTGCGACCGGCAGACGCACCGGGATCCCAACCTGCGAACTGAACCCCGGGCCACCGAAGCGGAACTCGAGCACTTAACTGCTTGTGCCACGGGGCCGGCCCCTAATTCTGGGTTATTGAATGTAGTCAAAAATGCTGAATACAGGAGCCGGCCCCGTGGCGTAGTGGTTAAGTGCGTGCGCTCCATTGTTGGCGGCCCGGGTTCGGATCCTGGGCGCGCACTGAGGCGCCGCTTGTCAGGCCATGCTGTGGCAGCGTCCCATATAAAGTGGAGGAAGCTAGGCACAGATGTTAGCCCAGGGCCAATCTTCCTCGGCAAAAAAAGAGGAGGATTGGCATCGGATGTTAGCTCAGGGCTGATCTTCCTCACACACAAAAAATATATATATTGAATACAGACAAAAATACGCATGAAATGTTCTACAGTTAAAATTTTTGGCTAAGTTGGTTTCAGTTAGTCTAAGAAGTGTTTTTTCCCCCAAGTAAATTTCAAGTAATATGCTGAATAAATTTTATTTAATAATTACTCAGGATTCAAAATTATAATATGTTAGCCAATATTATATTGATGTTCCCTCAACTTGGACTTTTAGTAAGGATATGTTTTTAGACATTGGCTACAATATATAAAAGGAAATTGTCAATAAATATATCTGCTTTCTTGATGTCAGTAGATCACATTAGTATAATTTAGCCATAGAAACAAAACTGTTATAAAAATACTATAGTAAAATAAGTAGCTCTGTCATGAAACTGGGCCATATTTTGGCTTTTCTGTAGACTTCCAAATTAGGTAAGTCACAATGAGAGATTATTTCCACATACTAGAGGGTTCTCACAAAAGTACCATATCAAAGAAGAGCTGTGTCCTCACTATAAAGGTCCAAGATGTAAGAAGTCTATGGGGAAGCAACTCAGAACAGGGATTGAAGGGCCAATTTTACAGAAAACCTCTCTCTTGCTCAAATCATCATCACAAAGCCTTAACCCTGGACACAGTTTTTGGCCCAGGATTGGGCAAATTACCTAAATTGGCACAATTGGACTACAGGGAAGGGTTTAGGAGAGAAGATTTGGGAGGAAACATGCCCTAGTGGCTGCTGGAAGCCATCTTGCTATAATGAGAGAAGCCAGTCTCTGAAGAGAAACCAACTTCCATGGAGGAAGAGCAGAGAAAATCACAGGAAAATGGAGCCAGAGTGTGATCTAACTGAACCTAAAGCCCTACCCACCTCTGGATTTCCATTTCTGTGAGCCAGTAAAATTCCTTATTTTTAAGGCCATTTGGAATAAGTTTCTGATACTTGCAGCTAAAAGCAGCTTAAAGGAATTCTTGACATATTAAGGATATTTGCCACTTTTCCTTTATATGTGTTGTAAATATTTTCCCTTCAGACCATAAATTGCCTTTTGTTTACCTATCAGACATTAAAATCTATTTAAAATTATAAAGATTAAAACAAGTGTGGTATCAGCGTGCATCTAGGAAGACAGATCAGTGGAACAGAATATTTAACTCAGACAGATTAAAAATACAAAATAGGGGCCAGCCCGGTGGCACAAGCAGTTAAGTGCTCGCACTCCGCTGCAGTGGCCCGGGGTTCGCAGGTTCAGATCCCGGGAGCGCACCAACTTGTTGGTGCCACTTGTTGAGCCATGCTGTGGCGGAGTCCCATATAAAGTAGAGGAAGATGGGCGTGGATGTTAGCCCAGGGCCAGTCTTCCTCAGCAAAAAAAAAAAAGAGGAGGATTGGTAGATGTTAGCTCAGGGCCAATCTTCCTTAAATACAAAATAATTTATAAATAAGATACAGTTAGGGAAAGATGGATTTTTTATTAGTGTTGTTTTTTTTTTATTGTGATAACATTGATTTATAACATTGTATAAATTTCAAGTGTACATCATTATACTTCTATTTCTGCGTAGATTACATCATGTTCTCATGTTCACCACCCAAATACTAATTACAATCCATCAACACACACATGTGCCTAATTATCCCTTTCGCCCTCCTCCCTCCCCACTTCCCTTCTGGTAACCACCAATCCAATCTCTGTCTCTATGTGTTTGTTTCTTGTTGTTTTCATCTACTACTAAATGAGTGAGATCATATGGTATTTGACCTTCTCCCTCTGACTTATTTCACTTAGCATAATACCCTCAATGTCCATCCATGTTGTCACAGATGTCTGGATTTCATCATTTCTTATGGCTGAGTAGTATTCCATTGTGTATATATACCACATCTTCTTCATCCATTGGTCCCTTGATGGGCACTTAGGTTGCTTCCAAGTCTTGGCTATTGTGAATAACGCTGCAATGAACTTTTAATAGTTTGTGTTATATATTTCCAGACCTTTCTCAATACATATACCATACGTCCATAGTGTGTGTACCTAAATTTATAATCTTTTCAAAGCAAGAATCATTCTAAGTGATATTTTGCATCCAGTCTTTCTCCCTCAACAGTATATCATGGACGTCTTTCCTTGTCAGCACATATAGAGCTATTTTACTCTTTCTAACATCTGCCTTGTATATTCTATTACATGAATGAATAATAATGTATTCAATCAATCACTTATTAATGGATATTTTGGATTTTTTCAGTTTGGGAGACTTTATTACAGAGAAAGTTATAGTAAATATATGAAATTTTACTATTATTAATATGTATAAATGGCTCTTTCAAATCAATAATAAAAATACAAACAGCACATTTACATAAGAAATGACATAAAATATGATATTTTCATAAGAAAAAATGGACAAAAACATGAAGGCCAATTCAGGTGAAATACAAATGGCAAATAAATATATGCAAATATAGAGCAAATAAATATTTGCATTTACTAGTAATAGGAAAAAAACAGAACAATGACATACTGCCTTTCATCCAGCAGATCAGCAAAGAGGGGGAAAAAAAGACTGAAAAAAAGAGGAAGTGTTGGTGTTGGGAAAAAGGCACTTTTTATAAACTAGGAAGTGTTAATTCGTATGTACTTTTGGCAAGGTAGTTTGACAGTGTTTATTAAATGCTTTAAAAGTATGCACAACTTTTTATCCAACTAGTCCATTTGCAGAAATTTTAACTAAAATCAGCTAAGGCTACATCTTAGTTAATTTTTCAGTGAAGGTCATTACAGGATTGTTCAAATCCTGTAGTTAGGGCCGGCCCCGAGGCTTAGCGGTTGAGTGTGCTCGCTCTGCTGCTGGCGGCCCGGGTTCGGACCCCGGGCGCACACTGACGCACTGCTTCGCCGGCCATGCTGAGGCCGTGTCCCATATACAGCAACTAGAAGGATGTGCAACTATGGCGTGCAACTGTCTACTGGGGCTTTGGGGAAAAAAAAAAGGTGGAGGATTGGCAATGGATGTTAGCTCAGGGCCAGTCTTCCTCAGCAAAAAGAGGAGGATTAGCACGGATGTTAGCTCAGGGCTGATATTCCTCACACACACAAAAAAATCCTGTAGTTAAAAATAGTTTAAAATAGCAAATACTCAAAAACTGAATTGTAGGACATCTATGAGATGGACTGCTATGCATCTTATTAAGAATGATGTTGTTGAGTGGATTTGGATCCTGGGTGCCAACCTACACACCACCCATCAAGCCACGCTGTGGTGGTGTCCCCATACAAAATACAGGCAGACTGGTGTAGGTGTTAGCTCAGGGCCAATCTTCTTCACCAAAAAAAAAAAAAAAGTGATGTTGAAAAATATATTTTCATATGAAAAAATGCAGGCTAAAAAATTATATGCATAGATAATTGCTTTTTAAATTAGTGTGAGGGTCGGCCCTGTGGCTTAGCGGTTAAGTGCGCGCACTCCGCTACTGGCTGCCCGGGTTCAGATCCTGGGCGCGCACCGACGCACTGCTTCTTCGGCCATGCTGAGGCCACGACCCACATACAGCAACTAGAAGGATGTGCAACTATGACATACAACTATCTGCTGGGGCTTTGGGGAAAAAAAGGAGGATTGGCAATAGATGTTAGCTCAGAGCCGGTCTTCCTCAGCAAAAAGAGGAGGATTAGCATGGATGTTAGCTCAGGGCTGATCTTCCTCACAAAAAATAAATAAAATAAATTAGTGTGAATATCCATATGCATACATATCTATATGTATATTCCATATCCATATTCCATACACATGTGTAGAAAAACACTGCCACTAAGATCGGTGAGGTCATGGAGAATTTATTTTCTTCAATTTGCTTAACTGTATTTATAATGAACACATATTACAATCATCTAATAAAGGCTATAAAATGTTTAAATGAAGAGTATGCTTTGGTACAAGTTAAAAAGTAAGACAGTCTATCAGAAGTAGACTGTGAAGAAAACAAAAGCAAACAGAGATCAGCTGGATTGGCACTGGTAAGGGAGGTTTGCTCTCTTTTTAAAGAATAGCAGATGACTCCCTGTGGATTTGGAGCGTACTCTTATCAATGTAAGGATGTATCTTTGTAGCTATCATCTCTTTATTCTGAAGCCAAGTGGAAAGAGAACAAAGCAGTCAGAAGAAACTGATAAGGACCTTTAACTGATCTGGGCGGTAGGGGGGACTACGAAAACTAAACCTCAGTTAACTGTTGAAGTAATTTTGTGTAGCAAGAGAATAGTCTGGACTCCATTAAACTGGCAAAAAACCAAAGCTCACTGACCTCTTGTTACCAGAGGAATTTTGAGACTAGATTGGCCTGAATTATGGGGAACATGTTGGCAGGACACCTTTTATAAGACTTAGACTCAGGGTCAGTTAGAAAGAAGCCTTCCTACGCAGTCTGGGCATAAAACCAAAATATGATATATTTTCAAATGTGGTAAAAGTATTATATTTAGCCTATGTGTATGTTTTCAATAAAATCTTGCCTGATAGCGGTATCATCTAAACATAGTATTTAGCAAGAGCCCTGCATGTGTTTTCATATTAGAGAGAAGACAAACTCAAAAATGTGTTAATCTACCTCGTAGTTAACCATTCCTGCTCCTGAAGTCCAATTGTTGGGATGATGTGGCCCTAGTCAAGATAGTACCAAACATAATTTATAGCCATGAAATCCAAAGGAACAAGCAATGACCAGAATGCTGAATTTGAAACCTAAAGCTATAGTGGGAATCAAACCCAGCAAATTAATGAGCAGTGATTAATGGGCAAGTGGCTTTGGCAAGCTTGGGCTATTATTTTTAGGTGTTTGGCAATAGCTTGTTACAGCATGCAAATGGTAATTCTCTGTTTGATAAATCTACAAGTGATGACCTCTTTCAAGTGAGTCACAAAATCTTTTCAACCTACAGACATCACAACTGAAAATTAATTCTCAGGACCTCCTCCTCAATATAGCAATTTGAACAAATGTAAGATGTACTAATTTATCTACTTAACATTGTTTGGTAAATATCTGTCCTGGCTGATTTAATCTGTACTATACTATGTAGTCAGGTGTCAAGGTTGGCAGCCAGATATGAACCTTTGGCCTCATGAGGGATGAAGTGACTTCATCTCCCTCCAAGCTTGCCAGATCCACTCATTGTAGGCGACTGTTCGTGTTTTTAGCTCTCTTTAGAAAAATGTACAGAAGCTTGCTATTCTCACCAGTGTTCCTGTACTTTCTTTGTATTCTGAATCTTACTGTTGGCCTTTTCTGCCTTGACACTGTGATTTGTGAGCTTAGCTTTGGATTCTGATTTTAGTTGATTTAGTTCCTCGTATTTTAGATCCTACCTTTGGCGTGTTTTTTCACTTTTGTTCCATCCTGAGTTTGTATCTCAATTCAAATTTCTAAACTTGACATCCCCCCCCACCTAGCTCCATTCACACACATCTTAAACTGAAATATTATTTCCTCAGTCCTAGAGATGAAAACCACAGGGGAAATATTAGCTCTGCTAGAAAAGCATCTTTCTTATTCTCTAGATGTGATCTCTTCTTAGGTGGAGGGTCCTCACATAAAAACCAAAATTTGTTAATCCAAAAAATATTGTGCGAGAGTTACCTGTTTGTACAGGCTTTTCCCCCAAGGGGACAAGAAGAACCTGCCAGACTAGTTGCCATTGCTCAATTAGAAAAGACATTCACGTGATACACCCTTGAAACCTATCTGCCTTGCATTTAACGCTCATCTCATTTACTCCCCAGATAGAGACACACTTGCCTGCACAGCTTTGTCTGGTTCAGGTGAGATATAATTCACATACTATAAAATTTATGAGGAGGAACTAAGGTTTCCTTGTACCTTAGTTCTATTCTGGTGTTGTTTCACTGTTAAAACTCTTCTGAGTCCATCACGACCCATCAGTCCAGATAACTTTATGTCTGTGAACATGTAAATGCATGAGGCATCAGGCATGTGCTTACTTAGCATGAATTTGGCTGAATACTCTTATCCTATTGTGAGTATATGAATTTGATGCCAATTTGTTTGAATTATAATGTTGAATTATTAGCACCCATATCATGGGCCTAGAGCTGTCTGGGTTACTTAGTAACTGAATAGCTGAGAGTATCACTGTAATGCTATCTTTTTGGAGATGCAAATGCTTTGTTTGGTACAATTTGAGAAAACCTTAATCTCAAATAAGTTTCCCAACAGCCTGCCACAATGCCTGAAATTCCACTGTTAGGGACTCATATCTTTATGTCTGGAAAGGAACTCAAAACACCTAATAAAATGTATTCGTGTGTGAGTGTGTGTGCCTATGTATTTCAAAATGTTAACAATTATCTGGAGATGGTAGGATCATTATTGGTTATTTTTATTTTCTTCATATGTTTCCCTATTTTCAAAATTTTCTACAATGAATACATATACTTTTGTTATCAGAAAAAATGCTATAAAAATTTTATACATCCAAGGATGGTAAAAATCTAAAGCTATTCTCAGCAAGTAGCACCTTATTGAATATATGTATTTCTCAAAACTTTTACATTAATGCCAGGTAGCTAGAAACCAGAATCCTTCAGAAATAGGTATAAGATCTCAAAAGGAAGTAAATCCTGGTATTGATAATGTTCTTATTCTTAAGCAGAACACATATTCTTATAACACATATAACACATATTCTTTTGTATGTTTCAAACATTACACTAAGATATTTTTTAGAGTTAAAAAAATCCTGAAAGGGCCAAAGATAAATTTATTTTCCCAATATTGCCCAGGCCTGCCACAGCAGGATTCATGCAGAGGGACTTCTTTACAGATAATGCTGCTATATAAGTAGCATTTCTAAAAATATTTCAGAAACTAGAATGTGTAAGACAGACCCGTATTAGGCTAAAGTTTACCCCCATTTTATGGTAAAGTTTAAATTATTGAAATTCATCTTAAAATAATTAATTTATGATGGTAAGAATCATATGATATCTACTCACATCAGATTCATGCTCCTTTTCAATGTTGAGTAAATTCATCCTTGATTTCTTGGGGATCCAGGGATTAAAGAAGGGTAGGTTCCTCCAAGGGTAGTGAATTGTCTATTCCATTTTCAGGTATATTCATGGAGAATTGACTTGTCTTCCATTCACTTATTCATCCATTCATTTACTCAGATATTTCCTGAGCAATGTGCTAGGCGTATGCTAGATTTGTGCTAGGGATATTGTGGTGGCCAAACCAGACATGGGCCCTGCCTTCACGGGGCTTACAGCTTAGTGTGTTCCTGGCATACCACCCTTACCAATTGTATCTTGGTTTTCATTTTTGGGGGTTTTTTTTGAGATATAATTCACATACTATAAAATTTACCCTTTACAGTACCAATTGAATCTTCATTCATTTATTCACCTATTTATTGAGTGTTGGTTACATGTAAGGCAGTGTGTTAGGTAAGTGAAATACATATAGATCCAACCCTCGTGGGTCTTATAGGTAAGATTTACAAGATAGTGATGCTGGAATTCAGCTTCTTTCTACATTGATTTTTTTTCAGGTTTTATTGAGATTTAATTGACATACGTCACTGTATAAGTTTAAGGTATACAGCATAATGGTTTGATTTGTGAAATGATTACTGCAATAAGTTTAGTTAGCATCCATCATCTTACCTAGATACAATAAAAAGAGAAAGAGAAAAAGAATTTTTTTCCTTGTAATGAGAATGCTTAGGATTAGTTAATCTTATATCATCTTTACCTATCACATACCAGGATTAATTAGAATTAATCTATGCTTATACTGACTTTTCCCAGGATTGAACAATGATTTTAATCATTTTTAGCATAAATTTTTTTTTTTAACTTTTAGCCTTTTCTTTATTAAGATGGCTGGAACTCAGATGCAGTAGTTTGAGTCTTGGGAGTTTTCCCTATCACTAGGTATAGCAAGCATGGTTGATGTCTTTGTGAAGCTAGTATTCCAGCTACACGCAAGCTTTGATGCACAATCACCAGAGATCTTCTTAAAAGGCAGATTACAATTCATTAGGTGTGGGTTGGACCTGAGATTATGCATTTCTAATAAATTCACTGGTGCTGCCCACATGGTGGTCCATGGACCCCAGTTTGAGTATCATAGAGTTAGACCATGTTTCTAGGAGTATATTCACTGGGGCTCTCCCTCAGGTGTTTCCGTGTGAGGCCTGCCATGTCCCTCATTCAATACAGCCTCTTCCCATCTTGGCAGCACCTTAGCCAGCCAATCTCTGCTCCACCCACCCCCCAGTTCTTGAACTGGTTTCTTGTTCTTAGGACTTAAGTGTTTGCCTGCCCCACAGCTGTCTGACCAGTGGCCAGTTCCTCATCTCAGTAGAGACCCTTTGTTCTGCTTCTCCTTGAGGTACAGCCACCTGGTACAACAGCCTCCCCTCCCTCTCCCTGGGATATGCAGATCTTTTGTATTTACGGCCCATTAACTGCCTTTATCTAAGAGATAAGAACGATCAGTGGAAACCAGCTGCCCTTTGTTCATCCTATTTCATTGACTTTGATGTAAGCCTTTCCCCTACTCTCTATTTTCATCCAAAGTTTGCTGTTTATTTTATGGGTTTGGGAAAAGTGGTTATAGCTCAAGGTTTGTTTTGACCTCTGTTCGAATTCCTCAAGCTCTGGGGTGATTGGTGAACATTTTAGAAGCCAGTAGCTGCTAGCCTTTGTGTTTGCTCTTTTAGGGCCATATAATTATAGACTTTGAGAATTGGAAGGGGCTTTCAAGGAGTTTTAGTTCAGCCCCTTCATCTGACAGACAGGAAGCAGACGCCCGTGGAGTTTCTGTACCTTGCCAAACACTGGGAAGCTGAGTCCCCACACCATTTAAACTGTGCTCCCTGGAACGCTGAGGAGCTGCTTAGCCCTGGCTGCACTGAGTTTTTGTTTGAAGGAATGAAGGCAGAGCCTACCTTTCTGTATTTCTCAACCAAAGGAGCTTCATTTATAATACTTTCATCTCTTCCACATGCTAGACTTTCAACTTAGATCTTATTTGAAGAATGAGTTTTATATTTACAAAAAACCCTTAAACAATTTTATTTCACTATGCTGCCTGCAAATTAATCTTAATTTCACATCTACAGTTTAATAGAGTCATATTTTTCTCTTCTCACTATATGTAGAGTTTGAACCAGAGCTAAAATTCTACATCTGTGGAAAAGCCAAGGAAGGAAGTCTGACACTTACAACATTTAAATATAATATTTAAATAATCCTGAATAATGGGATTTTATATTAATCATGAACTAGTGCTATGAAAATATACATTTTACACTTAGAAAGATAGAACTTGCATTATCCCATCCATTCTCTGTTATATTTTCATGATACTTTTCCAATCTTTACATTGGAAATTATACATAGTCATTGATTTTCACCTGAATCTTGGTAAATTTAACAGCTTTATTGAGATATAATTCACATACCATATGTGATGGTTAATTTTATGTGTCAACTTGACTGGGCTAAAGGATGCTTAAATAGCTGGCAAAACATTGTGTCTGAGTATATCTGTGAGGGTGTTTCTGGAAGAGATTAGCATTTGATTCAGTAGACTGAGAAAAGAAAGATCTGCCCTCACCAATGTGGCTGGGCATCATCCAATCCATTAAGGGCTAGAATAGAACACAAAAAGGAAGGAAGGGTGAATTCCCTTTCTCTTGAGCTGGGACGTCCAGACTAGGAGTTATACCATTCTCAGGCCTTCAGACTAGGACTGAATTATACCACCAGCTTTCCTGGTTCTCCAGGTCCTTTGGGATTTCTCAGCCCCCATAACCATGTGAGCCAATTCCTATAATAAATTTCCTCTTATGTATATCTACATTATACCCTATTGGTTCTGTTTTTCTGGAAGATCCTGACTAACACACCATATAATTCACTACTTTAAAGTGTACAATTTATGGCTTTTAGTGTATTCACAGAGTTGTGAAACAATCATCACTATTTAATTCCAGAACTACTTTCATCACCCCAGAAAGAAACCCTGCATCCATTAGCAGTCATTCTCCATTCCCATCTCCCCCAACCCCTCACAACCTCTAATCTACATCTTTTTTCTGTGGATTACCTATTCTGGATATTTCATATAAGTGGAATCATACATTATGTGGCCTTTTGTGTCTGGCTTCTTTCACTTAGCATGTTTTCAAGGTTCATCCATGTTGTACCATGTATCAGCACTTCTTTCCTTTTTATGACTGAATAGTATTCTGTTTATAGATATACCACTGTTTATCTTTTCATCCATTGACGGACATTTGAATATGTGAATAATACCGCTATTGTGAATAATACTGCTATGAACAATGGCATACAAATATGTGTTTCAGTACCTGTTTTCAATTCTTTTGGGTATAAATCTAGGAGTAGAATTGCTAGGTGATATGATAATTCGATGTTTAACTTTTGGAGGAACCACCAAACTGTTTTCCACAGTGGCTGCACCATTTTACATTCCCAGTAGCAATGTACAAGAGCTCCAGTTTTTTCCACATTCTCACCATATATCTAGGATATATAAAGAATGCCCTATCAGACATATGATTTGCAAATATTTTCTCCCATTCTGTGGTTTGCCTTTTCACTTTCTTCATGGTATCTCTGGAAGCAAAAAAGTTATACAGTTTGGTGATGTCAACTATATTTTTTTTCTTTAGTTGCTGGTGCTTTTGGTGTCATATCTAAAAAACCATAGCCTGATCCATGGTTCTGAAAATTTACATCTATGTTTTCTCCCAAGAATTTTATAGTTTTAGCTCTTACATTTAGGTCTATGATACATTTTCAGTTAATTATTGTATATGGTATGAGGTAGGGATCCAACTTTATTCTTTTGCATGTGGCACCCATTTGTCCCAGCACTATTTGTTGAAAAGACTCTTCTTTCTCCATTGAATTGTCTGTCATCCCTGTCAAAAATCAATTTACTGTAAATGTGAGGGTTTGTTTCTAGATTCTCAATTTTATTTCATTGATCTGTATGTCTATCCTTATGCCAATACACCACTGTGTTGATTATTATAGCTTTTTATTAAGTTTTGAAATCAGGAAGTGTGAGTCATCCAACTTTGTTCTTCTTTTTCCAGGTTGTTTTGCCTATTCTGGGTCCCTTGCATTTCCATATTATTTTTAGTATTAGCTTCTCAGTTTCTGCAAAGAAGACAGCTGGGATTTTGATAGGGGTTGTGTTGAATGTGTAGATCAGTTTGGGGTGTACTGCCATCTTAACAACATTAAGTCTTCTAATCCATGAACATGGCATATCTTTTCATTTATTTAGGTCTTTTAAAGTTTCTTTCATGGGGCCGGCCCCGTGGCTTAGTGGTTGAGTGCGTGCGCTCTGCTACTGGCGGCCCGGGTTCGGATCCCAGGCGCGCACCAACGCACTGCTTGTCAGGCCATGCTGAGGCGGCATCCCACATACAGCAACTAGAAGGATGTGCAACTATGCCATGCAACTATCTACTAGGGCTTTGGGGATAAAAAAAGGAGGAGGATTGGCGTGGATGTTAGCTCAGGGCTGATCTTCCTCACAAAAAAAATAAATAAATAAAATTTCTTTCAACAATGTTTGTAGTTTCCAGAGTACAAGATTTGCCCTTCTTTTGTCAAATGTATTCCTAAGTATTTTATTTTGGGATACTATTGTAAGTGCAATTGTTTTCATTTTTGGATTATTCCTTTCCGGAATATAGAAATACAATTTAAAAAAAAAAATTATTGATTTTGTCTTCTACAATCTTGGTGAACTTATTTATTAATTCTAATAGTTTTTTTAGTGGATTCCTTTGGATTTTCTCTATACAAGATCAGGTCATCTACAAACAGAGATTGTGTTACTTTTTTTCCAATCTGAATTCCTCTTTCTTTTTTTTTTTTTTTTCGCGTAATTGCTCTTGCTAGAACTTCCAGTAGAATGTTGAATAGCAGTAGCAAAGGTGGAAATCTTTGTCTTGTTTCTGATGTTAGGGGGAAAGTATTCAGTCTTTTACCATTAAGTATGATGTTATATGGAGTTTGAGCTATTTCTGTAATGCCAGTGCATATCCCAGTAGAGATGTTTGGTCTGAGGGTGGAAATATAGAATAAAGCTCAGAAGACAGACTTGGGTTACATTTGGAAATCCTTAGTATTCAGATGATAGTTGAAGTTATCAAAACTAATGAGATCGTCCAGGCAGGGTGCTTTGGATGAAAAGAGGATCGGGGATAGACCTTTTGGGAAACATCAACCATCAATGGACAGAGAGACTAAGAGGAATGCTTGGAGTAGTACGTTCTCCAACTTGGTCATGCAGAATTACCTGGGGAGTTTCATAAAAATACAAATTCCCAAGTGCTATCCCAAGCAACTCTGACTGAGGAGGATTTGGCCTTGGCATCTGTATTTTTAGAAGATCCACAGGTGATTTGGTTCTCTGACCCCTTTGATCTGTACCTCTCTTCTCAATACCCATTTTGCTTTGAACACCTGTTTGTCTTCAGAGAGGAGGTGATACGCTGACTCTTGAAGCATTACTGAGTTGCAGGTGGATCTTCAACCAGTCAGCCAAACTAGAGATGCTGAAGTCATCTTGGAGGGTTGCCTCTCTCATATCCTTGTCATCTAATTGGTTGCCCAGTCTTGTCAGTCATACTTCAGGAATATCTCTCAAACCCTCCTCCTGCTATTTCTCCCTCTTCCTTAGGTGTTCATCCTCTTGCACCTGGTCTCCAGCATTTGTCTATTAGATCTCTGTCTTTCCTGTGCAATTATCTCCATGCTGTCACCAAAATTATCTTCTATCTACCACATTATATCTTTGTTGAAAAACCTTTAATTGCTCCTGGTGATTATAGGATGAAATCCAGACTCCCTTGTTCAGTGTAAAGGCCCTTCACTACCTTACTCTAGCACACCTTCGAAGCACCGGCTCCTGCCACCTTTCTCCTTATACCCCACAATCTAAATGTATTGCACTTCTACTGCCTTCTTCCTCTTTCTTTGCATAATCATCTCTGACATCCTTCAAGATCCACCTTAGATGTCCTCTGCTATGATGTTGCCCCTGATGGTCCCACACTGACTTAATAACTTGTTCCTCTGTAACTGTAGCAGTGCCTAGGGAATGACTAACATAATCCCTGATAGATGCAGAAAGAAAAAATTAGAAATTCTATTTGCTCCTGCCCTTTTTTTTTAAATAATTTTATTTATTTATTTATTTTTTCCCCAAAGCCCCAGTAGATAGTTGTATGTCATAGTTGCACATCCTTCTAGTTGCTGTATGTGGGACACGGCCTCAGCATGGCCGGAGAAGCGGTGCGTCGGTATGCGCTCAGGATCCGAACCGGGGCTGCCAGCAGCAGAGCGTGCGCAGTTAACCGCTAAGCCACGGGGCCGGCCCTGCTCCTGCCCTTTTAAATTTGTGTGTGTGTGTGTACGTTTTTTAATGCAAAGGCGGAACATTATAGTGGTTCAGAACACAGATTCTGGAGCTAAACTGCATGGGCTTAAATCCTGACTCTGCCACTTGCTAGCTATTTTTGGTTTGGACAAGTTACTTAACCATTCTGTTCCTCAGTTTTCTCATCCGTAAAGTGGATATTGTCACAATTACTTATTGCTGCATTACAAACCATTATAAAACTTGGTATCTTAAAACAACACTTCATTATTATCTTCCAAAGTTTTGGGGGATGACATCTCAGCTGGGTGGTTCTCATTTGGGATCTCTCATATTGCTGCAGTCATATGGTAACGGGGGCTGGAATTATCTGTAGGTTTCTTCAGTCACGTGTCTCACATGTAGGTTGGGAGGGCTGTAACAGCTGGAGCTGCTCAGGTATTTCTTTCTCAATGTGTCTAATTGAGCTTCTTCACTTGGCACCTGGCTTTCCCCAGAGCAAGGGGTTTAATAACAACCTCAAATGTCCCAGAATGTCATTCCTGCTGCATTCTATTAACCAGGCAAGTCACTAAGACTTCAGGGTAGCTTCAAGGGATAAGGAACTCTTGATGGGAGGCATGTCAAAGAATTTACAGCCATTTTTAATCCACAATGGGTATAATGATAGTACCTACCTTGGGGTTGTTGTTTGCCAAGTTTTATTCTTGGGTGTTAGTGTCCTTCTTAACCCACAACTCTGAATTCCTCAAGGTCAGGGACTTTGCCAAAGTTTTCTTTTGTACAAGGCATTGGAGCGCTTAGTATGGTGGCTGGCACATGGTAATTGCTCACTGATTTTTTATTTTTTTAATAAATGAGTGGAAAAAATGAATGGAATAAGGCGACACCGGGACACAGAACTTTCAGTGCTAAAACCAAGAATGTCTCAGGCAAACGAGGATGAATTGGTCACATTAGGAATACATGAATAAATGCGTTTTCCCAAAGAGACCAAAGTCGAAGCATAATGGTGAGGCGAAGTTCGTAGACTAGCTCACCAAAGTTTGGCAAACTCATAAATCATGATGAAATTTTTTTTTTAGCCTTGGAGTTTTTTTGTTTTTGTTTTTGTTTTTTCTGTAGATGAAACCTGACTTGAGCACAGTACATATAAAGCAGACAAACTGGAGATTTGTTGATGTGCAGGAGGGGGCACTGGAGCTTTGGCTTTGGCCTTCTCTGCCCTTCCCTCTCTTGCTTTAGAGACCCGTGAAGCACCTCTGAAAAATCCTTGAAAGCTACTGATGTAAGAAATCATAGCCTCCAGGCCCCTTGAAGTCCCTGAAAGCTGACCCTTTGACTCCTCTTAATCTTTTTTTTTTTTTTTTTTTTCTTTTTTGGTGAGAAAAGTTGGCCCTGAGCTAACATCTGTCCCAATCTTCCTCTATTTTGTATGTGGGAACACCGCCACGGCATGGCGTGATGAGCAACGTGTAGGTCCGCACCCAGGATCCAAACCCATGAACCCCAGGCCACCGAAGCGGAGCTTGCGAACTTAACTACTATGCCACTGGGCCGGCCCCTGGCCCCTCTTAATCTTATATTCTACAGCCTGCAGCCTCTGTCTGGCTGGAGTGGGAGGAGGTGTGAAAGGCAGGTGGACAGCTTCAGGGCCACAGAGGTGAGGTTTCCAGCACAAGAAAAGGAGCTGGACTAGACCTTTACAGGCTCCCCCAGGAACAGGAACAGAGGCACGATGAAAAGGAAGCAGTATCAGCACCAGGAGAGCTCAGGGGCAAGAGGGGTGAAGCAGAAGGGGCCACTTGTTTGTGCTGTCATTTACAAGCCAGGAACTGATTGACTTTATAAATTTATCATTCCTGACTATTTTAAGAGAAAGAGCTCTTGAGTGTATTAAGATCCTTGCACATGTGAATAGTCTTTGTCACAGTAATTTCACTTCTAAAAGTTTCCATTAAGGGCACAATCAGAAATGTGTGCGAAGATATATACAAGAAAAAAAGATATATACAAGGATATTCATTGCAGTTCTATAATAGTAAAGGTCTCCAAGAGGAAGTGATACCTGAGCTGAACTTTAGAGGGTGAATTGGAATTAACCAGGCCTATTGGGTGGGGAATAGAAAGAGAAGGGATTCCCATTAGGGGGAACAGCATGTATCAAGGTACAGAGATGTGGCAGGTGTATTGGGGAAGTATAACAAATTGGGAATTACTGGAGCAAAGGATACACTGTAAATGGGGGAGAGGATGAGGCTGGAAGGGAGGAAAAGGTCAGAGGCAGAACGAAATTATAATTCCTATTTTAAAAATCACAGTAATTTTACATTTGAGGGAAAAACACATTCTTTAGGTTAGCATGTGTACACAGAGAGATAAGAAATCTAACCCCGTGTGCAGGAAATTGAAACCAAGGGAAGTAGTGAACTATCCTTGAGTTTAATTGTTATTTGAAGCAATAAAATAAGGAAGATTAAACAAGTCATGCTACTTTGATGTCAGATGCAATCATCTCTATAACACATTGGTCAAAGTTCAAGAACTGGTTATCTTTATAAAAATATTGCTCTCCTCTTTGCAAGGTCATCTCAACAGTTCCAGAATTGTTTGGGTAATAAGTTTCGTTTCCCATGCAAAAAGTTATGTTTTTAGCCAAGTTGATTGTAAAACAAAATTTTGCATATTGTTAATGGACTTATGTCCATTTGCATAATAAAAAATTGCTCCAGATTTACCATTATCGCATTGACTCAATCATTATCTGCTGTTGCTACCGCTTGCCTGTTCTTAAATTCCTCTTACAGGTCCCTGTTTATCTGCCATGATCTGCATCTTTTTGCTACTTCTACTGCTAAATAATTCTCTCAAAGGAGGCGTTTTGTCCCACCTCTTCCCGTCACCTCATTGTTCTCTGACCACAAAGACCAACACCAAAGCAACATATCACCATCATACCATTTATTGCATCAACAAACACTGGGTCAATAGCAGTACTTGCTCACAGGTGGAAGGTTATCAGACTCACGTTATTGGTGAATTGAAACAATTGCATCTTAAAATGTCCCTCTGTAGGCCTCAAGCACTTAAGAGTCTCAGAGGAATGTAACTGGTTTTGAAGGAGAAATTCATGATCAAAGAACTAGTCTCCAACTTGGAATCATAAGATTGTAGAATTTTAGAGGTGCACACTAGTGCGCATTTCCGAAATTATCCTAATCAGCAACTGAATGCCTGAATGAAGCAGCTGAAGCCTCGAAAGACAACGTGGTGACTGTGACCTTGGGCACTTATTTTCTCTTCGCTTCACTTATCTATTAAGTAGATTTTAGGAGTACCTATAACTCAAAGGGTTATTGTAAGGAATAAATGAGATAATGCAAGTGAAGAACTTAGAGCAGTGCTTAGCCCAAATATATCCTTCAATAAATGTTTGTTGTTATGGCTATGAGTACAACAGTGAACAAGGGGTCCTGATCTGCTGTTAATTTGCAATGAACTCAGAAAGTTCCTCAGTTCTACTCATCTGTGAAATGAAGTTGGACTAAGTGAAATGAAGTTGGACTAAGTGCGACCAGCAGGCAGGCATTGAACACCTACCCTCCTTCAACCAATGCTGTTTAGCTCTGGTCTTACTTCTTATATTTTTGTTTGAATAAAAGAGTTCTGCTAAAAAAAATAACTATGTAATGAGATCATCTTTAAGGTTCTTTCAGCTCAAGATTCTATGATTTTTGCAACAATCACACAGTGTCCCTCTGTTATTCTGGTTTCAAAATAAAGACAAGGGTTTTAAAGTTTTAAAAGATAAGATCAACTTATGACTATAGGCATAGAGCCAGAACAGAACTCTAGGTCTCCTGACAGTAAGGAAGAAACATGATAATCTCTTGAGGTTAATAGGAAGGCAATCCTCAAATGATTAATGCTCAGTAATGGTTATGGACATTCTTGTGTCTTGCTTACAGGGAAACAAATGCTGCATTTTTGCTTCTTAGTTTCCTCTTGAATTGTTCAAGGGGTGCGTATTCTTTTGGACAGTGCTGATGACTATCTACTCTCTCATCACCACATTTATTTCCCAATCCTTTTCTGGATAACTGAAGATTCAAGTTTGCTGAATTCTAGTTTATTGAGAAAGAGGACCTTAAGGAGTGATTTCACCATCCCTTCTACTCAGATTTATTTTTAAAAAGGTTATAGAGTAGTTATTGCCATACTATTGGAACATTCAGGTGAGGATTTGTATATTTCAGATGCAATTCTCTGATATAATTCTAATTTTCAGCGAACCCACCCCAATTTCAAATATCTAATCAAAAAAGAGGTTGTAGGGCTGGCCCCATGGCTTAGCGGTTAAGTGCTCATGCTCCACTACTGGCGGCCTGGGTTCTGATCCCGGGCGCGCACCGACACACTGCTTCTCCGGCCATGCTGAGGCTGCGTGCCACATACAGCAACTAGAAGGATGTGCAGCTATGACCTACAACTATCTACTGGGGCTTTGGGGGAAAAATAAACAAACAAACAAAATTAAAAAAAAAAAGAGGTTGTAGGTATGTCAAAATAGTAAATAAGTGAAATTTGTGTACAATAAGCTTTTGGTATATTTTTTATTGGGTTAAATTATTACAGTAGTCTTGTTTTCCCTGCATTTCAGACTTTCTCGAGATAAAAAATGTTTAGATTTACAAGTACTCCATCAGATTCCAGTATATAAGTTACATACCGTTCTTTCTATCTTGCCTTTTGAAGCGTCACTGAACTAATAGTTCCATTGTAGGAAACATGCAGTTTAAGAGCATTGACTTTCATCAGATAAGAAATGTAAAGGTATGCAGCTTTCTACTGTATAATTTTAATTCTCATGTAGAACATACCCAGTTCAGACTGTGTTACAAGGCATTGCAGTCAGCGTAAGAGATCCGAATGTAAATGAAATGACATGCTTCTGTGTTTTCATGAAGTTTATTAAAGCCTAAATTTCATACTAATCATTCTTACATATGCATTTTTTTCCATATAGTGGAAAGTATTGTATATGTAATGAAAAGGAAATCTTTTGCCTAGCCATGACCCCTGTCTCTCGGTTTCCCTACCCAGAGATGACCACTAGTCACAGTTTCTTATCCATCCTTTGAGAGGTATTTAATGCATTTTTCTGATATAAGAAAGCAAAACTTCAGTATACCTTGTTTTATTTGATCCTCATAAAAATTCTGTAAGGTAAGCAGAACAGGTTTCCTACTTGATCACAGAAGTAAAAATGGAGACTCAGAGAAGTGAATCAATCATTATAACTGGTTCTACAACTAATAAGTTGACGGCATGAACAGTTAGGTCTTTATTAAGCACCTCTTGCATCCAGGCCTTTGGGTAGAGATAGGACCCCAAGTCCAAATGCATTATACCTCGATGCTGTTTCTATTACTTGGAGTGGTTCTTGAATGCTTCAGTTTAAAAGACTGAATGTTTTCAAACTTGGGGAGGTTTTCTTACAATGTAAACATGTTTAATAGAGAAATCTTAATTCACAGAGTATAATGTACCAACACCATTGTGCAACAGCTGAGGACAATAGAAAGAGAAAAGTAGAGGTTCTCTTTTCTAACTATAGTATTTGCCTGCCTAGGCATCTAGCTTTCCATTTTAAAGATTCCTTAGGAAACCCCAACTGTTACAAGGAAGTATTGCTTTTGGTTTAATGTTTATCCTGCCAGTGCACTCCACCCTCGAATGATCTTAGTGACTAATAGGACTGGCACCAGTTCTCGCTTACCAGCTTGTTTTTTGTGCCTTCTGCTAATTTGCAGTTGTAGACAAAAACTAGACTAAAGAGTTTTTTGTGTTTTTTTTTTGTAAGGAAGATCAGCCCTGAGCTAACATCCATGCTAATCCTCCTCTTTTTGCTGAGGAAGACCAGCCCTGAGCTAACATCTATTGCCAATCCTCCTCCTTTTTTTTTTTCCCCCAAAGCCCCAGTAGATAGTTGTATGTCATAGTTGCACATCCTTCTAGTTGCTGTATGTGGGAGGCGGCCTCAGCATGGCCAGATAAGTGGTGCGTTGGTGCACGCCCGGGACCCGAACCCGGGCCGCCAGTAGCGGAGCACGAGCACTTAACCACTAAGCCACGGGACTGGCCCACGAGCTTCTTAAAATAAATGAGAATAGCCAAGGATGCAGTTGATTTTTAATTTTCAATTTGGCCTGGCACAATAGCCTCACCTAAAAGTCATATGGTCAGTCGGTTGGTCTCATGTTCCCTGACAGTTGGAGGGCCCTCCCCTGCCGCCCACGCCCACGGTGACTCAGAAGGCAGCTGCAGAGAACAGGAAGGCCTGAGATTCATGTGACAAGCCATTGGCCTTCACCAGGCAAACAAAGCACGTGGGATGTCTTCCCCGCCCCACGCTCACCCCCCAGTTTTACGTTGCATTTCAGGGATTTTTTTTTTTTTCCCCTCCTCAAACTGCTCTGAATTTTCTCTTTGACCTGATTTCATCTGTGGAAAAATGCTCTCTGGAATGGTCTGCTGAGATTTTTGTCTGGGCCTGTCTCACTGAAGAAGGCCAACAATCTGTTTGCACACCAAGAATGGAAAAAATGTTTCTGTGCTGCAGGAATTACTGCACACTCTTTCCAAAATGAATCAGTTCCTTCCAGCAGGGAGAACTGTCACTAGTTGGGAAAATGAAGCTGTCAGTAATCAGTAGCCAACTTCTAGATTTCAAGAGAGACCACGCATCCTCATTTTCTTGGAGTTTTTCTTTGCCAGGTTTAAGTCATTGTTCCCTGAGGGCCACCTATATTAGAATCACCAAGATTAAGGAATTATTACCTCTAGAGAAGGACCCAGTCATCTGTGATTTTAACAAAAACTACAACTCATTTTTATGCATGAAGTTAACTCAGTTAAATCAGAGGCTTTCGTTGGTAACACTAAAGGAGAGAGTACTGGGGAAGAGGAGTGTTGTTAACGCCTCCCTTGACCTCACGTCTCTACTCCCCTGTCTCCCCAAAATGCCATTTCTGATAATGTTGGGTGGTCACTGGAGAAGGAAATAGAGTAAAGAGTAGGAGCTCAGGAAACAGCAGTGTTCTCTCCTGATTGTACTGGTGTGGGAATGGTTCCTTGATTCACGCTGGGAGAGTGAGAGGTCAGACTCCCAAGGTAGCCAAACAGGAGAAGACAGCAGGCCCGGCCAGGCAACAGATGCAGCACAACCGGGACTTCGTCAATGCTTTGTCCACCTTTGGCAGGAAGAAGGGCTCCAATGCCAGCTTTTAAATCATTTGTAATCCTGGCTTTCTCCAATAAAGCCACTTAGCCCAGTCAAAAACAAGCAAAAAAAAGATTTCACAAATGCCTTCAAAATAGGCATTTCTAAAACGACTGATTTTAGAAAGCAATGGACTAGAATGCTTAAGAATCACTCACAAAGCTTGTTAAAAATGCAAATCCTCCCTTCTCCCCATTCTGATTAAGTAGGTATGGTGTGGGGTCTGGGAACCTGCATTTATTAAAGCACCTAAAGTGATTCTAATGCAAATTCATCTAGGGGCACATTAGGATAGCACTTGTCTCATGTACTGGGGCCTGGAGCAAACGATAGACTGGGAGAAGATATTTGCAATGTCAACAACTAACAGGAGATTTAATAGCTAGAACAGCAGTTTTCAAAGTGTAGTCTCTGGACCCGTGGGGTCTCTGAGAACTTTCAGGAGGTCCACAAGATCAAAAATATTTTTATAATATACAAAGATTTTGCTTTTTTCTTGTGTTGACTTTTGCACTCATTGTCCAAAATCAATGTTGGGTAAAATTGATGGCCTGAGTAACTTAGAGGGAAATGGTGTATTTACTGAGATGGAAACATAGGAATAATAGCCTAAGGGGAAGGGAAGACTTCAGTTTTGGATGTCCAAAATCAATTTGGATTGATTTTGAGGTGCCTATGGGACGTCCAGATGGAGTTGGTATGTAGGCATTTATGGATGTGGAGCTCAGCAGAGAGTTCTGAACTGGACATACATGCAATCAACCTTACTTAGGCAAGATGGGTAGTAATTATGCTTCTTCTTCACATGCACCCTAATTCTTCTGACTAGGTTGTCTCCTTGACATTCTCTTTTTGCCCAAGGATACACAGCCAAGGATACACTTACCCATCTGTGTAATCTTGGGAAAGTTAAAAAAGCCTCTTTATTTCTTAATTTTCTCATTTATAAAATGAGGATGAAGAACCTTTATTATAGAAATGCCGTGCGAATTAAAGACTTAATGTGTGTTAAATGCTAAGAATTGTGCATGGTACACAGCAGGCACTCAATAAAGATTAGCTATGTTTTAGAATTGTGGCTCCTGTACTTTCTCTTTGTAGCACTTACCACAATTGTTAGCATGTAATTACCAGGTTGTAGGCTCCATGAGAGTTCAGGTCTGGATCCCTGCAGTATCCCTAGCACCAGTACATAGTAGATGCTCAATAAATACTTATTCAATGAATTTGTAAATATATTCCCCAGGGTTGTGGTTGTATTGTTGTAAATTCCTTTCCATCTTTAAGGTGCCCTCCCCCCTTTTTATTTTGGTGAGGAAGATTGGCCCTGAGCTAACATCTATGCCAATCTTCCTCTATTTTGTATGTGGGATGCTGCCACAGCATGACTTGGTGGGTGGTGTGTAGGTCCGCGCCCAGGCCGCAGAAGTGGAGCACACAAACTTAACCACTGTGCCGCCGGGACGGCCCCATAAGCTGCCCTTGATTTAACTCAGATCAACAGGTTAGAGAAGTGAGTTCACTATGACTTGTTCTTTGCTTTGTAGTGTTGTGTCCCTCACAGTCCTTATGATGGTGCACATACAAATAAGTGTTTAGAGATTGGTTGATTGAATAATGTGGACTGATCCTCATCTCCTGCCTCAGTTTTGCCTGTTGTCAGATATAAGGCAAAGAGAAAAATCAGGGAAGCAACTCTTAACTTACAAAGGTCAAATCTTTACTTGGATTTTTTGAAATACTGTCTGGGATCCATAGGAGCTTGCCTGTCTCTTTGTCCCCTATGGGTCTGAAAAATCAAAATACCTCAGGCCAAGAGCCTAATGGCCAGTAACTGAGACTGCTTCATTATCTCAAGTATTACAAGTAGAATTAAATTCCATAGATGCCCCATATTGTGAATTAATAGGTGTTAGTGTAATCAAAAGTGTTTGTCTTTTTTATCTTGTGCTTTGCAAATGAATGAGTGAATATTCACTATTTTTCTGTTTGTTGTACCAAAATCATAACTATATCAGAGCAATCATAAATCTCTGGCTGTGTAGCTTTGGGTAAATCATTTCTCTCTGGAAGTAAATTTCCTCATTGATAAAATGAAGAGCTTGGATTTTTGTCTAAGGTCTCTTCCAGTTCTAACATCATTTTTTCCCCTGTATCATTCAACACACCAGACCAAACAAATTAATTTTTATTCAGTTTTCCCCTCTGTTCACAGGGAAAAAACAAGATTCCATCTTTCCATAAATCTGGAGGTAAACTTTTTTTTATTGTGCTTATGTTACTACAAGGGACTTTTCCTTGAAAATATAGACTTGTTTTAGGGGCCCGCCCCGTGGCTTTGCGGTTGGGTGCGTGTGCTGCGCTGCTGGCGGCCCGGGTTCGGATCCCGGGCGCCCACCGACGCGCTGCTTCTCCGGCCATACTGAAGCCGCGTTCCACATGCAGCAACTGGAAGGATGTGCGGCTATGACCTACAACTATCTACTGAGGCTTTGGGGGAAAAATAAATAAACAAATAAAAAAAAAAAAGAAAATATAGACTTCTTTTTTCTATTTGGCCATTAGATGTCGCTCAGCATCCAGGAAGTGTAAGAAACCACGGAGCATTATAAAACTCTTGTTTGGTCCTCCAGGGCCTGCCCCTTCCCACTGTCTGAATCTGTGGTTTGCTTAGTCATATATTGGTATTTGTGCCTTGGTGTCTTGCTGTATGTAGCCGAAAATCCCCTCAGCCAACCAGAAAATGTATTCTCCAAATGTCTTAATTTTGCCATTTAAGTCAACATATAGTTGTTGAGTGTTTTGGCTAGTATACTACATAGTAGGATCAAGGGATTCGATGGCAGATTTCCCACTCCTCCTCCAAGGCCTAGCTCAAATGCCACCTCCTCTGTGGAGCCTTATCTGGCCCTCCTTCCTAAGCCAGAGCACTGTAGAAAAATCTTTGTCACAGTACTTTTGTATTGTGTTTGTTTACAAATGTGTCTCCCCAAATTCTGGAAAAGATTCTGAATCTCCTTCATAATAAAAGAAATGCACACTAAAACTACAAAGAGAAGCCATTTTCACTTAGAAGGTTGGCAGATATCCACAATTTTGATAACATTTGGTTTAGGGTAACAGGCATTTTCATACATTCTTAGTGGGAGTGTACACTGGCTTATGCTTTCTGGAAGACAATTTGGCAATATCTGTCAAAATTTTAAACACAGCAATTCTTCTCCTAGACATTTTTCCTAAAGATATATAGTACCTGCACACATGCACAAATATCTGTGTAAGGAGATATTGACTGCACAATTGTTTGGGGCAACAAAAGACTAGAAGAGACCTAAATGTCCATCAACAGAGTACTGGTTAAACTGTACATCTTACAGTGAATTACCATGCAGCTGTTAAAAGAAAGAAGTAGGTTTATAGGTACTGATACAAAATTATCGGCAAAATATGTTATTAGAAAATGGCTAGGTACAGAAACGTGAGGGAAGTTGTAATAGTCAACATTTTTTTTTTTTAATTTTTATTTATTTATTTTTTTCCCCCAAAGCCCCAGTAGATAGTTGTATGTCATAGTTGCACAGCCTTCTAGTTGCTGTATGTGGGACGCGGCCTCAGCATGGCCAGAGAAGTGGTGTGTCGGTGTGCGCCGGGAATCCGGGCCCGGGCCGCCAGCAGCGGACTGCAAGCACTTAACCGCTAAGCCACGGGGCCGGCCCAGTAATAGTCAACATTTATTGAGTACTTTAAAATGGAGTTTCTCATTTAATCTTCATAAAAACACTAAGAAGTAGGCACTTATCACCACATTACAGATGAAACTGGGCAGAGAGAAGTTAAATAATTTGTCTAAATTCTAGCTAGTGATTGGAATAACTGATATTTAGACACAGGTAGTCTTGATTTCAGGGCCTTTGCTCTTTTTTTTTTTAATTTTATTTATTTATTTTTCCCCCAAAGCCCCAGTAGATAGTTGTATGTCATAGTTGCACATCCTTCTAGTTGCTGTATGTGGGATGCGGCCCCAGCATGGCCGGAGAAGCGGTGCGTCAGTGCGCACCCGGGATCCGAACCCGGGCCGCCGGCAGCGGCGCGCCTGCACTTAACCACTAAGCCATGGGGCCTGCCCATCAGGGCCCTTGCTCTTAATCATTGTACTACATTTATGTGTAGTAAGTAGTGTAGGGGATATGTAGGTGCTATATATATATATTTTTTACAGGCAGTGTGCATATATATATGTATGCACCATATGTATCTGGATTCATAACAGCCTGGTAACAGTGGCTGTACTTGGCAGGCGAATTGGGAGCTAAAGATCAAGGGTAGGAGGGAGAGTTTCTTCTCATTCTACACTGGTGGTTCTCAGCCTTGGTTGCATATTAGAATCAGCTGGGGAACTTTTAAAACTACTGTTGCCTGGGCCCATTTCAGGTGAATTAAATGAGACTCTCTGGGAGAAGGGCCCAGGCACTGGCATTTTTTCCAAAGCTTCCCAGGTGATGCGAATGTGAAGTTGACATTAAAACCACTTTCTATACCCTCTTGTACCATTCGTTTTTTTTTTTAACAATAGCAAGTGTTACTTTAAAAAGAATCCCACAGGGGAGCATTGTGTCTTATGACACAGATCTCTGGAGAACATAGTTTCCTTGGTCAACACACTTCTTTATTGTGCTAAATATTATCTCTCTAAAAATTGACATATTAGACTTTAATTTAGCAAAAACAAAACATTTAGATTTTTGCCCAAAATCATTAATATATATACTTCATTTGACAAATTACCCATGACTTGATATAATCTTTGAGTGAGTTCATTCTGTTTCCTTATAGTAATATAAAAAGCTTTCTGGCTTAACATATCCTTAATATAATATAGATGTGTCAGCTATATCTGTTTCTTGTTAAAATAGTGGCCAACAAAATTATATAAATATATATATTTTTTCTTTTTTTGTGAGTAAGATCAGCACTGAGTTAACATCCGATGCCAATCCTCTTTTTTTTGGTTGAGGAAGATTGGCCCTGAGCCAACATCTGTGCCCATCTTTCTCTACTTTACATGGGATGCTGCCACAGCATAGCTCTACAAGCAGTGTGTCAGTGTGCGCCCGGGATCCGAACCGGCGAACCCCGGGCCGCTTGCGCCACTGGGCCGGCCCCATATTTAAATATATTTTATTTTTATGTTTCTGGCATCTTCATTCCTCCCTCCTTCATCGTGTCACTTCCGCACAAAAGCATCTTGGTGATTTCATAGTACAAGAGAGCTGATGTCCCCTAACTCTAAGAGAAGTTAGCAATTTACACAGAAAACTGTTTCAGAAATGATTTAAGTTCGTCAGTCACAATTCTGTTCTCTGTTTTATTGACATATAACGGCTATAGATGGGCTCTCCAGAAAACTCCAGTGAAGGCTTTACTAGGATTGAAGTGGACACACACCATGAAAACCAGGAGAAGAAAAGTTCATGCCAGGTCAATGATTAACAGTCCCAGGTTAATAAACTGATAAGATTTGGGATGAGAAAGAATAATAGTAGCATGAATGCATTTTTGGCCAACTTGAGTAGGGCAAGGGGAATGGTGGCCTGAGAGAGGAAAGGTATGACAAGTATTACAGCTGGCAGGTGGGTGATCAAAGGTCCACTTAAACCACCAAAGACCTGTGGGCAGTCTCCACCACCCCGAAGTAGGTGTTTTTTTAGTCACTAAATTGGCATCCTCTGATGTATTTCTTTCTCCTCTTGGGAAAAAAAAAGTCCTGATGTTCACCACCTCCAGCCCCTTTCATTCTTCAGAATGCTGCTGTTTAAACTTGAGGAGCACTTTATAATAATTTTTAATTGGTTGTGCATTTTACAACCTGCGCAGGGAAACTGACGCACAGTCGGAGACTTTCCTACGCAGTAAGCGTTGCATCTTAATGGCACATTTCAGTACAGAACCTTGAGTGTAATCACAGTTTCATGGTGAACTTTGGTTTCATCAGGTGAAGACTGAATTTGAGCATTGCAGTTTTTATTCAGTCACAAGTGGGTTACTTAATATTTGCTCTCATTTTACAGATTAGAAAAGTTGTTCAGTAAAAGGCTCTCATTTGCCTCTCACACAGTTGTTGCCAGAAAATGAGAAACCCAATTACATCTTGAATATTCCTTGCTGCCGCAACAATAGACCTAAAACAATAGCGGGTTAAAATAAAAATAGAATTAAGAAAAAAATGCAATGCTAATTGTACACAGAATGCTTATAACCCATTTGTTTCACACGTCACCAGAGCAGCTAGACGTTTATTTAACAAACAGTTGTTGAATACCTGGCCTTTCGATTACTTTTCCTCCTGATTTATAGTTAATAAATTATTTGGATACTATGTATCCTGTGTTCCAGGCACTTTATATATCACATTTAAGCTTTCCTTTGGCTTGTATTCCCCTCCTAACGGCCTTTCTCCTTCTTGTAGCTCACATTTTGCCTCTGACTTCTACTCCTTTCCTCTATTATTTACTCTGCCCTCGTTATTTTTCTCTCGTTTTATCACTCTGTCCTTGGAAAACTTTTTCTGTTTTTTCTGTGACATCCCCCACTTTTTCCTCTTTGCCTGCCTTCTGTGTATGTTGATCAATGTGAAGAAAATTCAGAGAAAAGTCACAAATAGGTTTTCTTAAAATACTTTTAGGTTCTAATTACCACCAACAATGTATGAGTTTTTGGTGCTCTTATCCTCACAGTTTTAAAAATTTTAGCTATTCTGGTGGGTGTGTGGTGGTGTCTCATTGGGTTTTGGGTTGCATCTCCCTGATCACCAATGATGTTGAGCACCTTTTCCTGTGCCACTGGCCACTCATCTTCTTTGGTGAAGTGTCTGTCCAAATCTTTTGCCCGTTTTTTAAATGAATTGTTTGTCTTTTTGTTATTGAGTTGTAGGAATTCCTTATATTTTCTGAATACCAGACCTTTATCTGATATATGCTTTGTTAATATTTTCCCCATTGTGTGTCTTCCTTCTTCATTTCCTTAAGGCTGACATTTGATGGCCAGAAGTTTTTAATTGTGATGAAGTCTACTTTATCAATTTTTCTTTTGTGGTCATTGCTGTCTAAGAAACCTTTGCCTAATCCCAAGTCATGCAGACATTTTCATATGTTTTCCTCTAAAAGTTTTTTTTTAATTTTTTTGTGAGGAAGATCAGCCCTGAGCTAACATCCATGCTAATCCTCCTCTTTTTGCTGAGGAAGACTGGCTCTGAGCTAACATCTATTGCCAATCCTCCTCCTTTTTCTCCCCAAAGCCCCAGTAGATAGTTGTATATCACAGTTGCACATCCTTCTAGCTGCTGTATGTGGGACGCGGCCCCAGCATGGCTGGAGAAGCGGTACATCGGTGCGTGCCCGGGATCCGAACCTGGGCCGCCAGCAGCGGAGCCCACGCACTCAACCGCTAAGCCACAGGGCCGGCCCTCCTCTAAAAGTTTTATAGCTTTAGCTTTTACATTTAGGTTTGTGATCCATCTCAAAATAATTTTTGTATATGTTGTGAGCTAAGGGTTAGCATTCATTTTTTTCCATATGAATATTTAGTTATTTCAGCATAATTTATTGAAATAACTTTCCTTTACTCATTGGATTGCTTTGGTGCCTCTTCTGAAAATCAAAAGGCCATATAAGATGGGTGGTTTGCATTTTTAAATCATGTTTTTGTTATTGATTTTTCATTTTATCGTGTTGTGATCTGAGGATCTGGTTTATATATTCAGTTTTTATTTTTGGACACGTTTTTGGCTTAGTACATTATCAGTTTTATTAAATAATCCTCGTGTGCTTACAAAGTATGGTTTTCCTCTAATTGTTAGTTGCAGAGTTCTCTATCAATCATTTGAGGAAATGTTTTGTGTTGTACAAATTTCATACTCTTAAAAAAAAGTTTTTTTTTGGCTTGAGTTCTCATTTTTTGAGATATTTGTTACAATCTCCTAGCTTGGCGTGCTTGTGGGATGGCAAGGAGACCAGTGTGTGGTTCAAACGCAGTAAGAAGGAGAGGAGTAGGAGTTGAGATCAAAGAAGAAATGGGGCCAGATCACATCTTAAAGGCTTTGGATTTGGCTATGTGCGAGTTGAGCCATCCTTGAAGGGTTGCAAGCAGAGGATTCCACTGCTACTGTGTGGAGAATAGAATAGGGGTGTGTGGGGGTGGGGTTCTGTAAGAGACTACTGTAGAAGGCCAGGCAAGAGAAGGTGACAGTTTGGACCGGGTGGTATAGAAGGAAGAGGTGAGAAGGGTCTGGATTCTGGAAATATTTAGAAGCTAATGCCAACAGATTTTGTTAATAATTTAAATGTGGGGGTGTGAGAGAAAGAGAGGACTCAAGGATGACTCCAAGATTTTTGGCGTGAACTACTGGAAGAATGGAGTTACTGATTACTAAGGGGGGATATATGTATATATCTGTGAGCTCCTTACAGGCATAGCCAGTATCTTCTGTTTCTTTGCCACCTCTCAATAGTGCCTTCATGATCAGCATGCCAACAAATATAATAAGGTTAATAGCTAATATATATCTAGTATTTATGTGCCAGGCACGGTACCACTAATGTAAATGTAAACTTAATCCTTCAGTGTACGTTCATATTTAATCATTTAATCCTTACACAAACCTAGGTGATAGGTCCTATTTTTATCCCCATTTATAATAGGGACACTGAGCCCTACAAAAGTTAAATAACTTGTTCAGGTTTGCATAACTAGGAAAAAGGAGAGCTGGGATTCTTTTTTTGTTTTTGTAAGTTTTCTCCTGATGTAGCTCCTTACTTTTTCTTTAAAAATCATTGTTTTAATTTTTGAACAGGTGACAGTCACATAGTTTAAAACTGAAAAAACAAGTTTCTCTTTCAACCTTTTTTCTCAGCCATCCACTTCCCCTCCGACAGGCAACCAGTCTCATTAGTTTCTTGAATATTCTTCCAGAGATACTGTATTTCCTGAACAAGCAGATATAAAATAGAAAATATTTTCTGCTTTTTTGTTTTTTCACAAAGGGTAACATACTTTATACATTGCTCTGTACCTTGTTTTTCCACTTGGATAACTTGCCACACAGTTATACCATAATTTATTTAATTAGTCTCCTATTGGTGGACACTTAGTATATTTCTAGTCATTTGTTATTATAAACATTAGTGCTGCAATGAATTACTTTGTACATATACCATTTGTAAAGGTGAAAGCTGGTATTATAACCGAGATCTGCCTGATCTTAATGCTACTTGATTTCCATGCCACACTGCCTCCGCATATGTTGTTGATTGATTATAGAGAGGATGATTCTTCTTAACTCCCCTCAATTTTATGAGAAGCCTTTTTGCCTTTACCCCGGTGACTCGCAGCTCCCAGCCCCAGGTATAGCCACTCCTGAACCCCTCTTAAATTCATAAACACTCGATCTCCTCAGGGGATCTTCTCTGGGAATCTCGTCCACACTTGCATGACCCTGATGACAGAGTCCAGAAAGGGGGAATAATAAACTCAGAGCACTTGAGAAAGGTTTTCTTTGCTTATTGGTTTAACGTAAATGTACTTTGGGAAGTAACCCAGAGGGTGAGTGTCTAGGGCAAATGGAAAACCTTTTCTAAAGTGAGATGATGATCTGACTCCTGCAAAGACTGATTGCACACCAGTATCTTGAGCAATATATCACCTCATCATACGTGACACTTAACATTCATCATTTTTGTCTTGCGCAACTTTTCATTATGCATAGGACTAACTTTGTTCTAGATTTGAGTCATTTCCTGTTAAATCTTACATCCACTTTGTGGTGCTAAAAAGTTTACTGGTCTTGTGATAAGTGAATAATTTAGCAACTCTATCTAGCTTTGAACTTTGGTCTAGTTTGTGTTGGAAAAACACATACTCTTCTGTGAACTTTCACCTAGATATGTGATTCCCTGAAATTATTAATAGTACTGCAGATGGGCCTAATAATTCTTTTTAATCTATTGATATTTGAGATATCTAAATACTTCATAAACATTATATCGTATACATTTAAAGTTAAAACCATCTTCCACCTCAGCCATAGAAAACAGCACTTACTTATCTTTTTCATCCTCTCGTAATAGTAATAATTAATACTTATTGAGCCCTTACTACATGCTAGGTATTGTTGTAAGACCTTTAGGTAATAGTCACAAGAGGTAGGTTCTATTATTATTATTATCCCCACTTTATAAGCGAGGACACTGAAGCGCAGAGAAGTTAAGTGATTTGTTTAGGTAATACCAGATAGCTATTAGATAGGGAAACTGGGGTTTGGACCCCCTGCAGTCTGACTTTGGAGCCCATACTGTTAACCACTATGCTGTGAACTTGTTAGGACCCAAAGCCCTCCAACTGTCTTACTGCTACTGCCATTTCCCACCTGCCCTTCTTGTTTTTCTGTCCTACCCATCACCACCTCTACCCTCTACCATCTTAGCCAAACACTGGCAAAGCTGAGTTGGGCAACTAGCTGTTAGAACACAGTAATCCAATTTAATGATGTGCCAGAAGGTCATGATTCTTTGACTGGGAAATTGTAATATTACCAATGGCTCTGTAATAGTTGAGAATATTTCAATGAGTACCATTATTCCTTGAGTAAAGGCCAAAATGCTGGTAAGGGAAGTCAATCCACTTCTTGGGATAGGTTTGTGATCCAGGCAGGGTTCAAGAATCACCCATGACCTTCCAAGTGAGGAAGGTGTTGACCAGCTTTAGACTGAAGCACACTGTTTTCTTACCCCTGGCTTCCTAGAGATTTCAAACTTCAGAGTTTCCATGGGAGCCAGACAAAACTAACCTTTCTTCTTTTCAAAATAGCTGTCCTTCCTGAATATTTCTTGAATCCTCTATTGAACTCTCTCCAATCCATCCTCCACATAGCTGCCAGAGACCACATAATCCCAGTGTAAACTCCTCCAAGGACTCCCCAGCATCACTTTCAGAATACAGTTTAAATTTCTGAGCTTATCACACCAAGCCTTGATGATCTGGTCTCTGCCTCTTTGTCTGCCACTCCCTCACATATACCCTTCATTTCACTCCTTTCAGCAACTGCAGTGGCTCACCTTTGTTCTAGTTCCGCCCTTTAGCATGCTTTTCAAGGATCTCTTCTAGCCTCATCTCCTACCATCTTCCAATATGTACTTTCTGTCCCAGCCTCGTGGTTCCCTTCCCTATTCCTCACTTGTTCTTAAAGGCCCTGGTCCAAAGCCACCTCCTTTATGAGAGCTTCCTTGCAACCACCTCCCGCCCCACCCCCAGTTTGAATGAGCTGCTGTCTTCAGATATGTCCTCAAGGCTTGATTCTGTTTAGATCACACTGCATCTTCAGTGTAGTGCATTTAGTTGGTTACAATCTTTTCTCCTCCAACAGGTTGTAGGCTGGTGGAGGTTGGTGACTGACACTGTATCTATTTCATTTCTGTATCCCTTTGCAGTTTCTACTAAAGTACCTGGCACATGGATAGTGTTCATTGGAAATGCCCTGAATAGTCTATTTCTTATGAATAAAAGAAATGCCAGGCAACATTTGCCAAATCGTTTCTTTATGAGTTAAGTCAAAGTAACAGGTGGTGCTGCTCTCTTCACTTTAAAAAATGAAGTTATATATTTCAGGTGTGACTGAAAAACTCTAGAATGGCACCGTCCAATATGGTAACCATAGCTACATGTGACTATTTAAATTTAAATTAATTAAAAATAAATAGGGGCCGGCCTGGTGCCGTAGTGATTAAGTTCACTGCTCTGCTTTGGTGGCCTAGGGTTCATGGGTTCAGATTCCAGGCGCAGACCTACACACTGTTCGTCAAGCCATGCTGTGGCAGTGTCCCACATACAAAATGGAGGAAGACTGGCACAGCTGTTAGCTGAGGGACAATCTTCTTCAAGCAAAAAGAGAAAGATTGGCAACAGATGTTAGCTCAGGGCCAATCTTCCTCACCAAAAAAAAAAACCAAAAAAACTAGCATTTCCTTAAAAAATAAATAAATAAATAAAATTTAAACTTCCATTCCTTAGTCACATTATCCACCTCTCAAGTGCTCAATAGCCTCATGTGGCTAGTGTATGGTTAGCACAGCTATAGAACATTTCTATCACTCTGGAAAGTTCTGTTGGACAGTATTGATCTAGAAAGATCACTGGTACAGATCAGTGGAGTTCAAATAGAGTTTATATACCATTAGGAAACTATTCTTTTGAGCACATTAGGATAACACTGATAATATCATCTTGGAGTATATCTGTTATTGCTTTATCTTTGGAATATTCAACACTGGGTCAGTGACTCAGGCTTACAGTAGAGAAAGAAGAAAAAAAAGGAAACTGTTAGTAAAACATAGGTGTTAGAAAATTGCTTTGAGGGGCTGGCCCGGTGGCATAGTGGTTAAGTTTGCACGATCCACTTCGGTGGCTCGGGTTTCGCAGGTTCGGATACCGGGCACAGACCTATGTACCATTTATCAAGCCATGCTGTGGCAGACATCCCACATGTAAAGTAGAGGAAGAGGAGCATGGATGTTAGCCCAGGGCCAATCTTTCTTAGCAAAAAGAGGAGTATTGGCAACGGATGTTAGCTCAGGGCTAATCTTCCTCACCCCCCCCCAAAAAAAAGAAAGGAAAATTGCTTTGAGGAAAACCTCAGCAATCAGAATGCTGTATCTTAAAAGTTATGGAAGGGGCCAGCCCAGTGGCACAAGCGGTTAAGTGCACGTGCTCCGCTGCGGTGGCCCGGGGTTCGCTGGTTCGGATCCCGGGCGCGCACCGACGCACTGCTTGGCAAGCCATGCTGTGGCGGCGTCCCATATAAAGTGGAGGAAGATGGGCACAGATGTTAGCCCAGGGCCGTCTTCCTCAGCAAAAAAAGAGGAGGATTGGCGGATGTTAGCACAGGGCTGATCTCCTCACAAAAAAAAAAAAAAAAAAAGTTATGGAAGATTGTTAAAAACAAATCTCTGTAGGCCTTTTCCAAGATACACTTGGATATACCTTTCTGTAAAGGGCCACTTTCCAAGTGAACAAAAAGATATACAGAGTAAAACAGATTTTATTTATTTATTTATTTTTTTGTGAGGAGATCAGCCCTGTGCTAACATCTGCCAATCCTCCTCTTTTTTTGCTGAGGAAGGCTGGCCCTGGGCTAACATCCATGCCCATCTTCCTCCACTTTATATGGGATGCCACCACAGCATGGCTTGCCAAGCAGTGCATCGGTGCGCGCCCGGGATCCAAACCGGAGAACCCCGGGCCACTGCAGCGGAGCGCGCACACTCAACCACTTGCGCCACCGGACCAGCCCCAGATTTTATTTCTTTTTTATCTTAGAAATCTGGTCCCACCAAAAAACCAAAGAACTCTTTCAATCAGGAGGTAAAGTAAGTCAATAAAAACAATTACAGAGGTGTGCTCAGATAAAATTATTTCTTATAAACCAGAAATACAGGCAACCCTGGACTTCCAGTTTGCTCTGAGCTCCTTCTGTCTGTCATGTTCAGTCCCTGAAGGAGAAGAGAAAGTAAGAGGTTGTCTGCAGACAGGGCATGTAAAGGCTGTAATGGTAAAAGGATGTTCATTCATTTGAGTTGTATGGTAATTTTCCTGACACGTATGTCAACTTAAAAAGTAGGTTATGCCTTTAAGTAAGAGAAGGAATTTACCATATGCTTCCAGACACCTGCAAAGCACAGTATTATGTGCATTTCTTCTTAGAAAAGAGTTTGCATTTTAAGCATAAGTATTAATGGCCTCAAAAATATGCTTTGGAGGGGCCGGCCCCGTGGCCTAGTGAAGTTTGATGCACTCCACTTTGGCGGCCTGGGTTTGGTTCCTGGGTGCAGACCTACACCACTTGTCGGCGGCCATGCTGTGGTGGCGACCCACATACAAAATAGAGGAAGATTGGCATGGTTGTTAGCTCAGGGCGAATCTTCCTCAACAACAAAAAAATAAAATAAATAAATAAAAATTACTGCTTTGGAGACGGTAAAGAGAGATGTATATACGAACACTGTATCCAGTGGGAAGCAAGAGGATATATATCCTGGATCATTTGTCCTGGATTCCTAAAATGTGAACTTTTCAAGGCATTTGGAGGAGAGAGGAATCTTTCAGATTTTTCATCAAAAACTCTAGAAAGTCTTCCAGTGTGACATGATTTACTGTTACCAATGAGAGTTGGTACTTTTTTTTTTTTTTTTTAAAGATTTTATTTATTCATTTTTTTCCCCCCAAAGCCCCAGTAGATAGTTGCATGTCATAGGTTCACATCCTTCTAGTTGCTGTACGCGGGACTCGGCCTCGGGTTGGACGGAGAAGTGGTGGCTCGGGGCGCGCCCGGGATCCGAACCCGGGCCGCCAGCATCAGAGCGCACGCACTTAACCACCAAGCCACGGAGCCGGCCCGAGAGTTGGTACTTTTCCCAGTGATTTCTTCTGACACTTTCAGCCTGCTCCCTAAATGTAGGTATTCCTTAAAGTTTTCTCACACTCTCCTTTCTCTTCTTTCTGGAGTCTCTCCCTTGACCGTTAGCCATGTCACACAACTCCTAACTCCAATTATCCCCTCCAAGGTAATGACTCCTGAATCAACCTTCCCCACCTTGAGCTCTCTGTGTAGATAGGGCAATGGGTGCAGGCCCATGCAGCTGCTCTAAGGACCATACTTTGAGTAGCAGGGCTCTAGGTGAGGGGTTGGCAAACCTTTTCTGTAAAGGGCCAGATAGTCTCTGTCCCAGTTACTCAACTCTGTCGTTGTAATATGAAAGCAGCCACAGACAATCTGTAATCGAATGGGCATGGCTGTGTTCCAACAGGATTTTATTTTCAAAAACAAGAGGCAGGCAGGATTTGGTTATAGTTTGCTGATCACTGTTAATCACTGATTTTCAATCAGGAAGTCCCTTCAGAATCCACTTGGAGAGAAAGAAGGGAATGAGAGGGAGGGAGGAACTGAGTACCTTCCTCCCACTTGCAGCAATCAGAGCAACTTAACTCTGATCCATTTTGTTTACAGAGCTGAGTGAGAGATCATCTGCACAAAGAGTTTCATGCCAAAAGGTTTGAAAGCCACCTGTCTACATGTTCTCTGAGGTTCATTCTAGGTATGAATCTGTTACCTGCCTCTATCTAGTCACTGTCTGTTTGGATCCATCTTATCTGCCAAAGCAACATAATGCCCACCTCTGACCATATCGCTTCTCAAACCAGTGATTTCCATGTGCCATTCCCAACCTACTTCTTTAATCTCCTCCTACGGGCCTCTAACGTGCCTTCAAGATCAGCCACACAGGCTCTATGTAGGACACTCCTCAAAGACGCTTTTCCTTCTTTTTGCATGTTCTCCCCTTGCCTGGATGCCCTCTCCCTCCCACACTACCCTTGCACTTGGCAATCCTGAAATGCTGCTTGCCTTGTGGAAGCATCTATAATTTTACCACCTAGAAGCAGTCTCCTCTGTGTTCCTGTGTACTTTGTTCGTGGGGCTTTTATGTGCCCAGGTCCTAGCTCCCCTGCTGGATTAATGTTCCTTAAGGGCATGAGTCACATTTTACGGATCCTTCTACCCAGCATGGGCACAGCTCAGTACCAGATCCATAGCAGCTATCTGAGATCTTTATTTGGATCAAAACAGGGTGTGCCCTGGCAGAATGCATCCTACCTGCCCAAACACTTCTTTACCTGCATGCCGTCTTCTCATTTCTTCCTCCCCCACTGCCTGGAGAAGACCAGCTACAATGCACAGGTGTTTCCCATCGTTCTTTGATGATAAGAGTACCTGATTGATGCTTGGAGGCTGAGAGAACAAGATCCAGGTAAGCAAGCAGTGAAAGGGACATGAGAAAGGGACTGAGAGGGGAGACAAGTCCAGAAGCCTTGGGTGCCTTGCACACGTAAGGCCTCTGGCCCAGGTGGGCAAGGTCTAGGCTGGGGCAACTGCCAGGATTTGGAGAGACTCTTTCCTGTGGTGGGAAGAGAGCACCAGGCTTTGAAACAGGACACACTTGTGCTTAAAATTTACAGCTTCTTAACTTTGGGTGGATTTCTAACCTTCTGAGCCTCACCTGTATATGAAGCATAAAAGTATCTTTTGAAATGTTCTGAGGGTTATAAATATTGTCTCTGGTACAGAGTAGGATTCAACAAGTGGTATTATAGGTTGTGAAGGAGAGTGAAGAAGCAAAGGCGATAACAAAAAAAAAAAGGAAAAGGCAGTTCTTAAGATAAATGTCATTGGGCCAGCCCCGTGGCTTAGTGGTTGGGTGCGCGCACTCTGCTACTAGCGGCCTGGGTTTGGATCCCGGGCGCGCACCGACGCACCGCTTCTCCGGCCATGCTGAGGCCGCATCCCACATACAGCAACTAGAAGGATGTGCAACTATGACGTACAACTATCTACTGGGGCTTTGGGGCAAAAAAAAAAAAAAAGGAGGAGGATTGGCAATAGATGTTAGCTCAGAGCCGGTCTTCCTCAGCAAAAAGAGGAGGATTAGCATGGATGTTAGCTCAGGGCTGATCTTCCTCACAAAAAAAAGAGATAAATGTCATTTTTTTTTCCCCCACCCAGGATTTATGCAGCAAATCAGATTTGCCTCCTTTTTAACCATGGCTGAAGTGAGAGGGTAGTGGTCTGGCATGTGCATAGGAATCACCTGGAGATCTGTTCAAATGCAGATTTTCATTCAGCGGGTCTGGGTGGGCCTGAGCTTGGACATTTATGATGTCATGCAGCTGGTCCGTTAACCACGCTGTGCGTAGGAAGGTGGTTGTCCATGTAGGCTGTTGAGATAAAGATAGATAGATGAGTCTGCTGGGCTGTCACCCAGGAGGACGTCAGCTAAGGGAGGTTAAAGTCTGTCGGGGAGAGCAGCACCATGTGGGATGATGGGGCCAAAGGGCAGGGAAATTATAAGTTGGTTCTCTGGGGCTTAACTGCAGACCATATTCAGACACAAGAAACTTGATTTAAACTCTTCTCAGGGAACTTTAATCTCTTTGGACTTCGCTTGAAATGCTAGAATAGGAAAGGGGTAAATGAGAGGCAAGATAGCATAACGAGGCTTTTGCAACAAACCATTAACACTTTTATCTCCTAGCAAAGTAGTATGATGAGTTGGAAAAAGCTCCAACACACAGTGTCAGCTGAGTGACTTTAAACTACCTAAACCATCTGACTCAATTTCCCCAGCAATAAAATGGGAATAATAGGGGCCGGCCCCATGGTGCAGCAGTTAAGTGTGCATGCTCTGCTGCTGGTGGCCCGGGTTCGGATCCCGGGCACGCACTGATGCACCACCTTGTCAGGCCACGCTGTGGCGGCCTCCCATATAAAGTGGAGGAAGATGGGCACAGATGTTAGCCCAGGGCCAGTCTTCCTCAGCAAAAAGAGGAGGGTTGGCATGGATGTTAGCTCAGAGCTGATATTCCTCATAAAATAAAAAAAAAAAATGGGACAACTAAAGCAAATATAGCAGGTTATTAACTGTAGAATTTAGGTGGTGGGTATATGGGTGTTCACTGGACAATTCTTTCAACTTCCCTTTATGTTTGAAAATCTTCATAATAAAGTGTTGAAAAAATTATGCTTCCTAACTCTGAGGTTTCCGTAAGGTAGAAATGAGATAAATTAGAACACAGTAGATGTATCTAAATAAGATTATCCTCATTTGTTATGGTGGATACTCTCCGAGGGACTTCCTCTTGGCAGTTTTAGAAATTATTTTGTAAGCATAAATATATATAAAATATCTCTGGAAGGATAGACAAGAAAATAATAACTTTGGTTGCCTCCAGGGAAGGGGAACTTTGTGGCTGGAGGACAAGAATGGAAGGGTGACTTGTCACTGAATTCTCTTTTGCAAGTTTTGAATATCAGATCATATGTATGTATTCAAAAATAAGTAAAATAAAAAAAGAACATAGAGCTCTCAAAATCTAATCACCTGCCTCTTTTCCAAGCAGTATAGTAAGTGCTGAGTTGCAGAACTTGCTGTGCATGGCTCTCGGTTAGCAAAGAAGTCAACGTCCAGCTTCATGAAGTGGGGCATCGTGGGGCTGTACCAACCCATTGGCAGCAGCTGGCTCTGTCTATTTGAGGACGTTTTTAGCTATGAGCCAAAGGACTGCATTTTTCATTCTTGCTTTCCAGACAGGCCTGGACTCAGGAAGTCACTAGGTTGGGTAGTCCAGAGGAATGAGGGGTTCAGAGGCAGACTGGAGGTCTGGTAGACCCCACTGCTGCAGGCCTGCATTAAAGGAGGCAGAGAGAGAGTGAAGAACCACACCTCAGGACTGGAGCATAGTCCTGTGTAAATAATAGTTTACATATTCCATACTTTACAGCTTACAAAGTGTTCATAAACATTGCCTCCTCTGAGCTACACAACTGCCCTAGGAGGTAAGTCGGCATGGATTTTGTCCTGTTTTATTGAAAAAAAAACTAAGTGTGGGGCCATGAGATATGCCTCTCAGATATCCTTCCAACCTCGGGAAGCAATTGACTGAGAGCCTGTGCTGCGTTCTGAAATCCACTGATGTGTTTTGAGCTGAGGCCATGCTACCCACAGGCTGCTCCCAGCCGGTGGTGGAGTACAGCAGGAATATTAAGGCAGGCTCATTCTCTGGAGACATGGCACTACTCCGAGGGCTTGAGTGCTCCCCAACTGCCTTGTTGAGCTTTCCTTAGAGTACACTGCAGTCTAACATGTTTCTCCGCAACCGTCCTTCCTTCCATCTTCACTCTTCTTCACTTCACAGGTGAGGCCTGCCTCACAATCTGATGGCTTTCCCAGCCTCTCCTGGCTCCCTCCCATTTTCTCTTATATACATTGCCTGCAAGTTTAATACTGTTTTGGCATCAAGCATAGATCTGGGTGAGTCCAGGCTGTGCTTCTAATCAATGCACTATATTGTCTTTCTTTTTTTTGTGTGTGAGGAAGATCAACCCTGAGCTAACATCCAATGCCAATTCTCCTCTTTTTTGCTGAGGAAGACTAGCCCTGGACTAACATTGTGCCCATCTTCCTCTACTTTACACGTGGGACATCTGCCACAGCATGGCTTGACAAGCGGTGCATAGGTCTGCTCCCAGGATCCCAACCTGCGAACCCCGGGCTGCCGAAGTGGAGCGCGGGCACTTAACCGCTGCGCCACTGGGCTGGCCTTGTCTTTCTTTTCATGAAATTCATTTCAGCTTGAGTCGCTAGATGGGTGTATCCTTTTTCCTGTCAGCTTGCTGTTAGGAAAGTATTAACAGTGTTAATACTTTATTTTTAAAAATATTTATGTAAATATGATTACGTCTGGCATATTACATAGGCATATAAATGAAGATTATTTTGTCTTGTTGAAAATGTAATTGTGCTTTATTAAACTGTGTAAACTTATGAGATTCAGTTTCACAGTTTTCTGTTTAGTTGACATGTAGACTTTGAGGTTTCTTTTGTTCTTTGTTTAATAATTTGTCCTTTACCATTCTCCATCTCCACTTTTCATTGTCCTTATTAATGCTCTAGGGTTTGTAATTATGCTGGCCGACCTAGAGATTCTAGGAATTTAAGCAGGCTGGAAGGACTATTTGCAGGTAGCCCTTTGGTCTGGGAGGGAATATCATAAACCCACAAATGCTAGTCTAAGGGGGAAGCTATTTAAGTCTGTTGAAATGGTGTCAACAGGAGAATGGGGATATTATAAGCTATGAATAGGACACCATTTAACATAAGGTGGAGAGGAGGCGGAGAAACCAGCAGGCTCTTGCTTCAAGGTTCTTCCTGGAATTGGCTGGCAGCAATCTGGTTGACTGCATGAGTTCCCAGGACTCCACCAGGAGTTCATTCTGAATAAACACAATGTTTTGTCAGAACAATTCGGTCTTCCTTTCTAAAGTGTGCTTTGCTGGGAAAGAAGCAGGAACCCCTCAGGGGCCAATATTCTAGGAGTGGTTGACCCTGAAGTGATGCATGGAAGGGCTACAGACTAAGGATGGTGGAGACGATTTTTGAAGCAACTCAACTAAGCTGAGTCTCGTGGAAGCCACTCTTGTAGACAGCAGACCACAGCATTATAATGCTTACCTCCTGCTCATATGTCCCTACAGAGACAGGAAGTGTGGCTGGAGGGTAGTAGGAGGGTGCCAAAACCAGAAAGTGAGAGTTTGAGCAGCAGTACTTGGTGAAGAAATGAAGAATGTCTTTAAGGAATTGTGTATGTAAGCAGACTGGTGATTAGCAGGAATCAGTACCTTATGTGCATGTGAGCACAGACACACACACACACACACACAGAGAGAGAGAGAGAGGAACAATATTACTTTGCCCCTTTACAATAGTCAGAATCTTCAGATAACTATATTTTGGGCTTTTCAAGAGCAGGGGTTGTTAGGGCTGGCCCTGTGGCTTAGCAGTTAAGTGCACGCGCTCCGCTGCTGGCGGCCCGTTTTGGATCCCGGGCGCGCACCGACACACCGCTTCTCCGGCCATGCTGAGGCCGCGTCCTGCATACAGCAACTAGAAGGATGTGCAGCTACGACATACAACTATCTACTGGGGCTTTGGGGGGAAAATAAATAAAATTAAAAAAAGAGCAGGGGTTGTGAATTTTCCCTCTGTTGCGTCCCAGTGTGCCCAGCACAGAGCTGCATGCATGGCAGGCCTCCTTTTTTTTTTTTTGTGAGGAAGATCAGCCCTGAGCTAACATCCATGCTAATCCTCCTCTTTGCTGAGGAAGACCGGCTCTGAGCTAACATCTATTGCCAATCCTCCTCTTTTTTTTTTTCCCCCAAAGCCCCAGTAGACAGTTGCATGTCACAGCTGCACATCCCTCTAGTTGCTGTATGTGGGATGCGGCCTCAGCATGGCCGGAGAAGCGGTGCGTTGGTGCGTGCCTGGGATCCGAACCCCGGGCCGCCAGTAGGGGAGCGCGCGCACCTAACCGCTAAGTCACGGGGCCGGCCCCTGGGCCTCCTTGAATATAGAGTATTATTCTTTTGGGCATCACAGAAAATGGGTTCTTGGTTCTCTGGCAATACGCACTATGCTAAATGATATGCATGCCAAGAGCACAAAAGATCCCCACCTTACCTCCAACATTCTTCCCCCACACGTTTTGAGGGCTCTGCCTAACAGTCCAGTTCTAACACACTTCTTTCACTAAGCATGAGGTTTGTGGTTGCCAACAGTCCATACTAGATTAAACCCCTATGGCCATTACTCATTTTCTGAGAGGTCTGAGGAATCAACTGTAAACAAAAGATATGGAGTGGGGAGTGGAGGTGGGCAAGGACCTGAAGGGGAAACTGTGCATTCTGACAGGTGAAGATAGTGCCTGCAGACCCAATGGAATGAGTCACAGGAACAGGAAGCCCTGGGTGCTTCTACTTTTTCCAAGATTTATATCTGCACAATTTCCTACCTATTCAGAGGATTGGTAAGGAGCTGCCAAGTCTTCTCAGGGACTCCCATAACTGCTTGGAGATTGCATTAGGGATTTTCCAAGGTAGGCAGGACTATCACAAAAAAAGTCTGGGACGAAGCTAATGATGGTAATATGTGATCTATTGCTAAGGGACATGCATACTGCTTTTTGTATATTAACCTTGTATCTTGCAATAACCCTTTGTATACTTGCTTATTAGATCCAGGAGTTCTTTTGTCCATTCCTTAGGTCTTTCTACATAGATTATCATGTCATCTGTGAACAAAGACAGTTTTATTTCTACCTTCTCAATCTGTATACCTCTTACTTCCTTTTCTTGCTTTTTTTTTTTGTGAGGAAGATCAGCCCTGAGCTAACATCTGCCAATCCTCCTCTTTTTTTGCTGAGGAAGACTGGCCCTGGGCTAACATCTGTGCCCATCTTCCTCCACTTTATGTGGGATGCCGCCACAGCATGGCCTGACAAGCAGTGCGGCGGTGCGCGCCCGGGATCCGAGCTCTAGCCGTCAGCAGCAGAACGCGTGCACTTAACCACTACGCCACTGGGCTGGCCCCCCTTTTCTTGTCTTATTGCATTAGCTAGAACTTCCAGGATGATGTTGAAAAGGAGTGGTGAGATCATCCTTGTCTTGTACCTGATCTTAGTGGGAAAGCTTCAACTTTCTCAAGTTTTTTTTTTTTTTGTGAGAAAGATCAGCCCTGAGCTAACATCCATGCTAATCCTCCTCTTTTTGCTGAGGAAGACTGGCTCTGTGCTAAATCTATTGCCAATCCTCCTCCCTTTTTTTTCCCCAAAGCCCCAGTAGATAGTTGTACGTCATAGTTGCACATCCTTCTAGTTGCTGTATGTGGGATGCGGCCTCAGCATGGCTGAAGAAGCGGTGCATCGGTGTGCGCCCAGATCTGAACTGGGGCCACCAGTAGCAGAGCGAGCACTTAACCGCGAAGCCATGGGGCCGGCCCCTCAAGTTTTTGTTTTTAAATTTTCTGTGTTGTGCTTTCTGCTTACAAAGGTAGAAATACAGCTCATTAAACATTTTCAAATGTTATAAGAAATATATAATATGAAAATAGAACTATTTTACAATCCCTGCCTGCCTACACCAAGATGGCCATTGCCAATTATTTATGTCTCTCAAGTTGGCATAGTTTGTGATTTTGAAGCAGGTTGTCTTAACACACAATATCTCTGACCAAAAAAAATTGCATCGCAAACTGAGGTTCCTTGGCAGTTTGGGGTATATGTACCAAGCTATGTGTATGTTTGTGTATAAAAGACAGACAGACAGATGGAATAAATCTGATGACATTGTGCCTATTCCTTTTCTGGGAAATGCTCTTTAGTTCTTGATTTTTATCTTTCATAGGAAATTGTGTTATGAATTAAGTAGCCAGATCATTTATTTAACGTGAATATGGTAAAAATTTTTTTAGTTCAGTCACAGAATGCCTTGATCAGAATTATCCAAACAATAAAAAATAAAAATAAATAAAAGCACTGGTTATGAGTTATGAGCCACATGTGTTCACCTGTTGGAGGGCTGTCAAGAACATGGCAGCCTAGGTGTGGTTTCTGCTCAAGGATCCCTAAAATTCTTATGAGCACAATAAGGGAAGGGGCCAGGTCTTAGATGTCTAGCAAGGATATCGTGAGTGGTGGCTTGAGGAGAATCCTTTATGCAAATGATTGTTTGGGAACCTGCAATCTAAACTTAAGACCCCCTCATGGAAATGAATCCGTGTGCCTTTGGAGATACAGCATCTGTCAAGCAGTTCCAGAGATAGGTGCTGGCAAGTTGGGGATGTGTGTTGCTTGGAAAAGGCAGGCATAGAGGCCTTGAAGGTGACTAGGAATGAGTCCTGAGATATGTTGCTGCCTCTGCTCAGTTAATGCTCCTACACCCACACCCACACTTTTTCAGAACATTTGAGAGACTGTGTCTGTGTTCATGAATTAGACTTGCAATTTTGAGACTCCCTAACTGGCCATCTCCAAGCAGCTGTGGGAGTTCCTGACTGAGGTACATGTGTAAAAGTTCTCAGATTTTCCAGAACAGGTGAGCTGCACCCAGTTACCAGTTTTCTGCTTGTTGCAGAAATCAAGTTGCTAGGTACAGTTTAGCAGTCATCAGTGACTCCTCTGGCTGGTTGTTTAGTTTTTGTGCATTAGGTACCATCTAATAAAAATTTTCATTAAAAAAAGACCTTTTTATTCTGTCACAAGTACATATATTCATTTTAGAGAACAGAGATATACAATAGGAAAGAAATGAGCTCTAACCCTCTTACCAAATGATTACTATCATTAACATTTTGGTATATTTCCCTCTGAAATCCCCATACTTTAATAAGCTTTCAATAAATAGATATTTTACAGTTATATGAGAAAGTTTTCCTTTCTCCTTTTATTTCAACTTAAGGATAGCTATGATGTTTCTTTCTTTTTTTTTCTTTGCAGAAATGCTTTATTATCTGTATTTTTCAAAAACATTTGATCATGAATTATTTTTTTTTAATCCTAATGGCAACCTTGGTGGTTTTAGATATCTGTATCCGTATCTTCTGGATAAAGACACTGAGGACTCTGATGTCTCTATGAAAATATGAAAATAGGGCCGGCCCCGTGGCTTAGCAATTGAGTGCACGCGCTCCGCTGCTGGCGGCCCGGGTTCGGATCCCGGGCGCGCACCAACGCGCCGCTTGTCCCGCCATGCTGGGGCCGCATCCCACATGCAGCAACTAGAAGGATGTGCAGCTATGACATACAACTATCTACTGGGGCTTTGGGGGGAAAAAAAAATTAAACAAAAAAAAGAAAATATGCATCCTGTTAACTACAGACTGAGAAGCAGATAAATTAGTTTGCTTTGGATATTTAAATACACATTCTGTCAAATGGCATTCTTTTTTACTTACATTTTTTGAGGAAGCTTATGTTTAAAAAAGAGCTTTAGGGGCTGGCCTGGTGGCACAGCGGTTAAGTGTGCCCACTCCACTCTGGCAGCCCGGGGTTCGCCGGTTCGGATCCTGGGCGCGCACCGACGCACCACTTGTCAAGCCATGCTGTGGCGGCGTCCCATATAAAGTGGAGGAAGATGGGCATGGATGTTAGCCCAGGGCCAGTCTTCCTCAGCAAAAAAGAGGAGGATTGACATTGGATGTTAGCTCAGGGCTGATCTCCCTCAAAAAAAAAAAGGGCTTTATATTTATCCACAGAGGGCCGGCCCCATGGCATAGCGGTTAAGTGCACGCACTCCACTACCAGCGGCCTGGGTTCGGAACCCCAGGCGCACACCGATGCACCGCTCGTCAGGCCATGCTGTGGTGGTGTTCCATATAAAGTGGAGGAAGATGGGCATGGATGTTAGCCCAGGGCTGTCTTCTTCAGCAAAAAAAAGAGGAGGATTGGCATGGATGTTAGCTCAGGGCTGATCTTCCTCACACACACAAAATATATATATATATATATATATATATATATATATACACCCACAGAGCAAAGTCCTTGGACCTTGATTAGTTGCTTCAGTTTGATCCTGAAATGGGCTACAACATTTCTATCCTCTAAATTCAAACCGGGTTGTTTCTGTATTCTCTTCTTGAGTGTTTGTAAGTCTTCTGTCTTCAGAGATATGTTCAAATAAAGAGTCACATTGCTTAGACTGGAGTCATGTGGGTCACTGGGTAAACAGCCAGCCTGGACACGCAATTGCAAAATACTTAATGTTCATGATATATTTAGTGAAAAAAGTAAACTACAGAATAATATTGATAATATAAACTTATTTTAATGAAAATATAAGATTAGATAGATACACTTAACATAGAAAAAATATAGGAATGCTATAATCCAAAATATCAACAGTGGTTATCTCTACGTGATAGAGTTATGGGTGATTATTATTATTTCATTCATGTCTATATTTAAAATTTTTTCTTCAATAAGCATATATTACATTTTTCATATATTATTTTTATAATCAAACAAAATGTTACTTTACGGTAAGATCTAGTCTTTATTGATCAAAAACAAAATGATACATCAGTGAAGAAAATTGCATGTTATTTCCAACATCCTCTCTCTCCCAATATCTCTCCTTATCTAAACATTCATCAAACTAGGTGCTATGTGGTTTCCTCTCAACTCTGAGAGGATGGTTTTGAGAAGCAGAAATTATGTAAGAGGAGTAGAATGGGAGGAGGAATAAAAAACCAGCATGTACTATATGTATGACATTCAATTTAATTCAGCTCTATGTTACCTATGTACAAATGGATTTAGCTATTTGTCTGCATTTCCAAGATTATATCATGTCACCTGTAAGGCCAGCTTGATGCTCCTTAATGTAGGGAGGGGGGAGTGTTTTTGAATCTATATTCCATTACCTTCCTATTGGTTATACCTAATCAGAATCTAAGTGATCGATGTTAAGGGGGGGGCAGTAGCTCGCTGATCTTTTCAGTTTCAGAAAATGGTCTTCCCTTTCTTCTTCTTGGACAGTAGCCTAGAGTGGTTTTAGTTTGCCAAAGCGAAACATGAAAATTTCTGGAGCCTGAGAAAAGTGATGTTGCTATCATAGATGCCATTCTCACAAGCATAACTTTGTGTCACATACCTATTTTTCATTTCAGTGTTCTAACTTTTGAAAATCATTAAAAACAGATCGAATTGGTTTTTTTGCAGATCTGTTAAAATAATATCAGGATTACTCAATACCAGTATGGTCTTAAATTTAGATCAACCATGAATTCTTGATGAATTTCATAACATTTAGAGTAGTGTGGCTCTGCATGTCTGCTGAACTTTGGATCATGATATATCCCTCTGTAAAGCCCTTAATGAAGCTTTTTGGATTTTTCTTTAATGAAATATGAAATCAAATGTGGAACTTTGATTAATTGGCTCAGATAAAAGGAATGGCTCATACTGGGATGACCTTGAGGGTTTCATCCTACAGCTCAGAGAGTGGGATAATTCTGGAAATGGCACTGGCACTGGTTGGTAAAGTCATGTTTCCCCTAACTTCCTCAGTTGTTAGTTGAGTCATTAAGGACTGCTAATATTGGCTCTGTCAGAAGCCAGCCTCGGAAAACGATCTTTGCCAAATCCAATTCCAGAGCTGGAATGTGGAGATTGACAATGAATATAATAGCTGTCACTCTCAAAACTTTGGCTCAGTCATCTTTCCAAAGTTAACTTACTTAAACGAAAAAACCAAAACAAATCACTCCTCTCCCACACCTACTTCCCACCTTGCTCTTGATCAATAGGAGGACTCAGAGAAATAGAAGAAACAGGCATCTTCACAAAGATGAAGCCAGGCCAAAAGGACCAGTTTCCAAGGGTAGCTGGCCCACAGTCTCGTCTCCAACAAAACTGCTGAAGCAGCCATCCCAGGAGAAAGCGCTTAGCTGAAGATCTGTGCCTCAGGCCATTTTCATGCACATAAAAGCACTGGGTTACCCACTGGGTTAGATAATCAGTAGGGTCTCTTCCTGCTCTAAAATTCTAGGGTTGTCAACTGGGCTTTGTGGCCCAAAATTAAAATGACCTATGATTCTGAATTCCTGAGAAAGAGCAGAAAAGAAATAAACATGTTATCCACAGGCCTGATGTCCTTTTGAAACAGATCAAGCCTGGGGTGTGTGCGTGTGTGTCTGTTTGGGGCAGACTTTCTTTCTTTCTTACTTTTTTTTTTTTTTTTGAGGAAGATTAGCCCTGAGCTAACATCCGATGCCAATCCTCCTCTTTTATGCTGAGGAAGACTGGCCCTGGGCTAACATCCGTGCCCATCTTCCTCTACTTTATATGGGACGCCACCACAGCATGGCTTGACAAGCGGTGCGTCAGTGTGCGCCCGGGATCGGAACCTGCGAACCCCAGGCCACCAAAGCTGCGTGCCAGGCCGGCCCCCAGGGCAGACTTTCTTAACTTCACATAGCCTTCTTTCTCACCTACCAAGAACAATTCCTTTCTGGTCTCTGAAGGAAATGTCCCTTACCTTTTGTTTTTTTCTTTCTTACTACCTCATTCCTTCTTGCTCTTTATTTTAACATTCATTCAACAAACATTTACTGGGGTCCTTTAGACATTTATCCTTTGGAGACAGCGTGATATAGCTGAAAGAACTTTGGCTTCAAAGGTTCTAGACAGGATCTTTGACCCAGTTCTATCACCTACAAACGGCATAACTTTGGACAAGTGACTTTTGAGTCAGAGCACAGACTAGGAATAGTATGTCCTTCCTACTTTGCATAAGAACATATTTTGTAAATTGTCAAAAAAAATTTTTTTTATTAACTTGTAAATGACCCTAAGAGAGGGGACTTAATAAACTAGTCTTTAGCATTTTGGTTTGAATTTGTTTATAAAATGCATTTGAGTTTTTCGTTGAGAGCATAGGCTTGTTAGGATCAGAGTGTGTTGGGGAGGATACTGCAGCAGCGAGACTCAAAGCTGACGAAGAACAGTAATGCACCTAGCGAAAGGAGGATTCTCTAAAGAGGAGAAAAGGGCCTGTAAGAGTGTGTGAGGTACCCTCAGAAAATACTTTGCCTGCTTCAATTTTCCTGTGGCCAGGCCCTGATTATCAGTGATCTGGATACACAGTGACCTGGATACCTGGACTGTGGCCTCCAGGCAGAGCTGCTTAGGTTACCCAGGACAAAGGCAACTCATCCTGCAAAACAAACTGTCATGCTCTATCAATCCAAAAACTACTGATAACCATTGGGGTTATGAGGTCTTGAGGTTGGGAACTGGTTCTCTGTCTAGTGCTGGAGCTGGCAGTAAGCTTGAGTTAGAGTTCACATTAATAAATATATATTATAAAGCACAATTCTTTATGCCAAAATGATTCAATGAAACACTTATTGTTGAGTTATTTTCATATACATTGTGGAAAGGCCGTGGAGTCAGGCAGCTCAAGCTCTGGTTTCCACTGCCAGCTGCGGTGCATTCGGTAAACCACTCAGCTGCTTTGTCCCTCAGCAGAGTCGGCTTGAGTACAGTGTTTCTTAAAGTATAGTTCTTGGATTACCAGCATCAGAATGACCTGGGATACTTTTTAAACATTTCTAGACTATTCCCTAAATCAAGTGAATCAGAATCTCTGGGTATGAGGGCCCAGAATCAGTATTTTCAACAAGTGCCCCAGGCTGTTGTCATGCACACAGAAGCACATGGAGACTCACTGGACAGGACCATCAATAGGATCTCCTCCTATTCTAAAATTCTATTAATTCTCATGACCTGAATTTTAGGTAGCTCTATTTTTCTGTGAACAAAGCAAAATTAAAAGGAGAAAGGAAATGCCATTGGCTGAGAATCTAGTATTTGCCTGGCACTCTGTCTGGGGCCTTACACACGTTGTCTTATTTTTCTGCACAATAATCTTTTGAGGTAAATATTATTATCACCATAGTATGTATACATTCAAAGTTGGGACTCTGTACAAACTTCCAGTCATAGGATGAATAAGTTCTGGGAATGTAATGTACAGCATGGTGACTATAGTTAACAATGCTGTATTGTATATTTGAAAGTTGCTAAGATTAGATTTTAAAAGTTCTCATCACACACACACACACACACAAATTTTAACTATGTGAGGTGATGGATGTGTTAACTAACCTTATTGTGGTAATCATTTTTCAATATATACTTATATGAAATCACTATATTGCACACCTTAAACTTACACAATGTTATATGTCTAATGTATCTCAATAAAGCTGGGGAAAAAACAGTTAGGACTCTGATTTCAAAGTCAATATTTCTTCCCACAATATCATTCTACAGTAAGAAATTACAAAAGAGCTTATTGTAATTGATAAGCTCCAGTGCAATTCCTTATCTGCATACAATGGATTACTATTTTAGGAACTCTTGTACTCATTTATTCACTGAGTTTCTCCTTTTGTGAACATTAATTACCTGATGTGATGATAATAATATAAAAACGATCTTCATTTTAATTTCTCTTTGCCTTGTTTTTCTTACCTATTTAAAATTTATTCTTCCTGTAGTCTATGAATTTTCTAAAACAATTTAAGTCCTTTGTGTGTATAAATTGGATATAAATAAATGACAAAAAGTAAGATATATTATGAATTCATTTAATAATTACATTCACTTAAAGAGAATAAAAATACATGAAATAGTAACCTCCCAGGATAATGTGAGTTTATAAGATCTCAAACCTATAACTAGCTACAAGATGGAGGGGAAAACAAATAGCTTAGATGAGAAATACATCTGAAATTTGATGAGATCTAACTTTTGATTGCTTCTCCTTGAGTTACCTATTTCAGATAGAGAAGGGAAGGGGCCATGGCAGGCTAAAAGATATGAAGTTCAGTTGGGGAGAAGGAGATTGGTCTGTGTAGGGTAGGAAGAACTATTCTTCTATTCTCTAGATTCTTCTGGCTGCTCTAAGAATTAAATTGACATGAGACGGAATACCAGGAGAAAATCAAACAAAGTTTATTAACCTGCATACATGGGAGAAATCCAGGAAAACTGAGTAACTCATCAAAATGGCCACAGTCATCACCTTAAATACCATCTTCAGCTAAAGACAAAGGAGGATGTTGGAGGTAGTGGTTTTGGAATTCAAAGGGGAGGAAGGCAATTCACATGGAGATGGAAAAGCAAATGTTTAGTAAACAAATGTTTGCCATTCCTTGCAAAAAACAATGAGACATGGGGAGGACTTTGATTAAATGGGCCTTGCTAGGTTTCTCCCTGTTTACTGTTATAGTTATCTATGGTGATAGCTCTTACCTGGAACAGGCCTTCTATCTTAAATTCTTTTAGTTAGGGGGAAGGTCAAAGTTTTCAAGTCTTTTGTTTTTAAAAATAATGAAGCCAGGGCCGGCCCTGTGGCTTAGCGGTTAAGTGTGCGCGCTCCGCTGCTGGCGGCCCGGGTTCGGATCCCAGACGCACACTGACGCACCGCTTCTCTGGCCATGCTGAGGCCATGTCCCACATACAGCAACTAAAGGATGTGCAACTATGATGTACAGCTATCTACTGGGGCTTTGGGGGGAAAATAAATAAATAAATAAATAAAATTTAAAAATAACGAAGCCAAAGAGACTCATTTTAGGGTGGCAAATTCTGATCCCCACATCTGTTTGGAAACCAAGTCCAGGTGAAGTCCATGTGAAAGAGGAATTGCCTTTTCCTTTCCAAGGCATTTGGAGAGGAATAAAAGAAGAATGGCAAAAGATCAAGTCTGGGGTGATTAGGAAGTTAGATTAATTGGGTCATCAAAAGAATTCTTCCTGCTGGTGACCAGTTTGCATGGAGTTTGAACTAGTCAAAATAGAAATCATCTGGCCTCATGACTTCTTACTTGTGACCCATTATCTTTGTCTCTGGTCTGTGAGAAAGGTAGTTTTATCTAATTTCAAGCTCAGGTGAAAAGAAGAAATGAACATGGTAATATTTTCCCTGTGTTTGAATGAGGCTGTCTTGTGACAAAGGAACAGGTAAAGGCACCTGACTGGTTTGAGATAGTATTTACTGAAAGGCCATTGTGAAGCTATAAACAATCTAAGGTATTGTTGTTTTTTGGATTAAGATAATACAGCTGGAAGGCATCCTAGATATCATTTAAGCACTTCATCTTACAGGCACTGAGACCTATGTGGGTCAACTGTATTTATTGCCTAAGAGCACACACCACATAATGATCAACAGTGTAGATTCTAGAGTCAAGATATACCTGGTTCAAGGCCCATTTCTGCCACTTACTAGTTTGTGACCTTGGGGCTGAGGAGGGTCTCACAGAGGTGAACAGCTGAGTTGTACAGAGTGAGTAGAGTTTGCCAGATGGGCAGGCATTCCAGGCAGAGGGAACAAGGGTATGTCCACAGAGAGAGGTATGAGAGGGAGAGAGCCCTGCATGGAGGAGGGGAGAGAGGTGGATGTAGCTGGGGCACACAGTGCTTATGGGGGAGGGAAGAGAAAGGACAAGGGGGGAAGGTGGCAGTTGCCCTGCCTCTGAAAGAGGAAATGTTACCAAACCAAAGTGGGTTCACCTCCTGGCGAGTTAAAATCATACTCTCCACCAGAAGTAGTTGTCATACAAAGTAAAGTATATTTGTAACAAATAGGAGCCTGCACAGAATCATTTCCAAAGTCATGGCTGTCCCTGAACAAAGGGAAGCAGAGGCCTTTTATTTCGGGTGGGGAATGAATATTCAAAAGGGAGTGGTGGGTATTTGCTTGCATAGGCTCAGTTGGCATCTCTCGGCTCATCTGTGTGGGTGCTGCTCTTGCAGTGGGGCTCAGTCTGGTTCAGGGTGGTTGGTGATTGCATCTCTTAATATAACAAAACAACAATTTGGAGAAACAGTTAAATGCTTCTGAAACCTCCCCTGAGTTCCTTGGGGCAATTAGTCAGTGACAGAAACTTCACTGCCAGATTTTTTTCTCACTATTACTTTGTATCAATAATATACCCAAAGAAGGTTGAGTTGCTACAAACTCTAGGAAATGTATCTTTGTCAACAGGACGTCCCATACGTTGTAGCCCAGGAAGGAAGACTAGGCAGAGCCTGGGATATGCTGGTCCCTTGGGGCCCCTTCTACTTCCCCTATGAGCTGAGCTCTCTTCAGCCCAATACCCAGTAAGGCTTTCTTGGGGAAAAAGGCTCTGGGTGTGGTCAGAAGACATTAAAAATAGCTACCATTTCTATGTACCTGGCGTTATTCTAACTGCTGAATGTGATACTGAACCTCTTAATCTGAAGTTCATGTGCCTGATATGCAGTAAATCAAACAAGGAGACATCAGTACTTGGAGATGGAGAAAGGTTTATTTGAATTGGCCAAAATGAGAAGGTGGGAGCATGGGTTCTCGCAAATCCGCCTTAACAAGAGAAGAAAGCAGGAGGTTTTATAGGGGTAAGGGATGTGGCATGAGGAGTTTTGGGGAAACAAAGGGGTAATCCGTGTTTCTTTCACTACCGATAAACTCCTGGGCAATCTGACTTCTGGGTGCCAACGGCAGCTGGGGGCTGGTTATCTGGTGATCCTTGAAGGCATTCTCTTTCTTCTGTAAAACAAGCTCATAAATCCTTGTGACCCTTGATCACCCCTTGGTTTCTCTGAAACTCCTCCTGCCACATCCCTTAGCTCTATATAATCCAGCTTTCTTCTCTCCTTAAGGGGGACTTGAGAGAACCCATGCTCCTGCCTTCTCATTTGGCGAATTCAAATAAACCTTTCTCCATCTCCAAGTTTTGCCTGGCTTGCTGCTTAGGCAGTCATAGGACTGTGGACAAATCATCTAACATCTCGGAGGCTATTTCTTCATTATGAAGATGGAGTAATAATTCCCATTTCATTGAGTTTCCAGGTTGTTGTGAAGCTCAAGTATGAGGAACACATGAGCGTGCTTTGTGAAGAGTAAAGTGGTGGTACTCAAAAGGGGTATTGTTGAAAATGCAGACTCCTGGGCCTCACTCCCATACACAGACACTCAGTAGGTCTGGGGTAGAAGGCAGAATGTTTAACAAGCACTCTAGGTGATTCTGATGCACTAGTCCCCTGACCAACTATGAAAAAACACTTTTGTAAAACAAAGGTTCTCAAACTTTAGAGACTATCAGGATCACCTGGAGGACTTGGGTGTTATTCTTGTCACTAGCTTGTGTTCTCACAGACTCAAGAAGATGAAAGAGAGTTGCAGGTGCAGAATTTGGTGTGGTTTAGCCTCTGTGGGCGTGGAGAGTCTGGCCCCAAGGTTAGTCCCTTGAGCCCTCTCCTTCACAGGCAAAAGGAAGCATGCTCATCCTTAAAGAGGGCAAGTGATTCACAGGTTTAAGACAAAAAAGAGGGAGGCATTTGTAGGTGAAAGGGCAAGAGGCTTCTGTTGCAAAATAAGAGGTTAGATTAGGGAGAAGTAAATAAACGACTAACATTATTATTCAAAATTCAGTACATTCCTGCCTTCTTATATCAGGGTAGGGGGATTAACAACAGAACACAAAACATCTGTTTAGAGCACCAACAAAGCCAGAACACCAAAAAGAAAAGAAAAAATAATTTGCTTAAAGCAATGAAGATGTCAAAAGAGGGAGGGAAAAAAAAACCATAACTTTTTTAAACTTCCTACCAGTTACTTTGTGGTTTAGTATTGTGTTTTATTTTGAATTACATGCAGAGGGTGGGGGGAATACCATAATTGTTTTTTCTTTCTTAAGGCCTCTAGATGTATTCAGTATAAGGGATACATTTTTGATGGATCAGTTTGGAGCTTTGAATATGATAAACACTATCTATGTGCATGCAACATTAGTTAAGTAATTGAGGTGAATACCACTGAAGGCTTCCCACAATTCCAACTTCACTGCTTGACAAAGCCCACCGCCAGGCTCCTGAGTCATCGCCGCCTCATCTTGCTCCCCATTCTGGAGGCCGAGGACCTGGGGGCCAATCCCGGCGCCAGCTCCCCTTCGCACCTCCCCTCTACCCACATCACTTGTTCACCTTCCCCGAGAGAGAGCTCGCGGAGGCCGAGGCCCGCGGGAACGTTAGGTGGAGATCCCCCGCCACACACTCAGGGAGAGGTCCACGGAACTTTCCTACCTAGCTCGGGGCAGTTGCACAACTTCTTGCTCAAATAATCTGGTTAAGTCCCTGCATTTTACACACAAAAAAAACTAGGACTCAAATGTTGATTTCTTAAAAAAAAAAGCATAACCCACAACTTAAAAAAAAATGGTCGTTTTGCATAACAAGCATAGGCAGGTTTCATCCCGGAGTGATCTGAGGTTTAAATCTCCCTGAGAAAAAAAGATCAATAATATTCTAAGGTCCTTTTGTAAATTCTGATTCAACTTTAGACAGATGTTTGAAAAACAGACTTTAAAGTCAAAAGAGCAGTAAATCAGAAATCTCTACAGAGTCATCGCCGGGTTAGAATTTCACAAAGCTTTACAGGCTATTTCTTTGCTAAAAATAACAGTCTAGAAGCCACTATTTCCATTTTGAAAGAGGGTTTCTATTCTGAACGCCGACAGTAATCAACAGGTTAGTTACTGGTAAGATGTCCGCGCGACTCCTCCGCGGCCTTTTGCAAAACCACAAAGCCCACGGGGGAACCGGCCGCATTTTGGCCACGGGCCTCCCAGGACCCCTAATCCAGGCGGGGCCCCCACCCAGGCAGGACCCCTCCTCACCCAGGCAGGGGCCCGTACTCCTCGAGGCGGGCGGCGGCGGGGCGAAGGCGCAGGGAGGCAGCAGAGGGCGACACTCGGCTGGGCCGCCGTTCACGTGGCGCGGGGGCGGGCGGGGCGGGGTATATAGTCGGGCGCCCGCGGCCGCGCTGCTAGACCGCCGCGGGGCTTGCCGGAGCTGGCCGCTGCGACTCGCCGGACCCTCGCCTCTTCCCTGCTGTGGTCGGTGGGTGCGCGCCCCCTCTGTGATCAGCGAGCCGGCCCGGGTCCCCCGCAGCGCCGGGGGGCAGTCCTGGGGGGGCCGCTGCTCCGCCCCCCGCGGGACTCCAGGCTGCACGCCTCGCGGCCCCGCGGCCGTCTCCGGCCGCTGGCTGGGCAGGGCGGGCTCCCGGGCCTGCGCTGTCGGCCCTGCTTTTGTTCGTGGAGGCTGCTTTTCTGCCAGCAGCCTTAGTGAGGCTGTAACTTCTTGGCTCGGTTACGGGGGTAGCAGTTTCCTTTTGTCCCGAAAATAGATTCTTTAAAAGGAAATGCCTTAGAAAATCTTCCTAAAGCAGACTTTTATAGGGTGCACGGTGACAGCGGGGTATCGATGCTGGCGCTTGCCTTCTGCGTTCCGGGTGGTTCTTACTTACATTTGTTGTAGAACTGGGACGACTGGCCCGGAAGTGGCCGATGGCGAGCTGCGTAGGTTGTTCTTTCTTTCCCAGCTCAGCTGCTTAGCATGAGGCAATTTTGTGGGTTTGGGTCGTTGGGGACGCTCAATTTACGTTTAAAAGCTGAAATGTTTCTCAATTCCTCGGAGCATCTCCTTCCTCTTTGGTTAGTCTCCCCTAAACTAGTTTCAGTCCTTTAACAAGGAAAGAATAAATTCTCCCAACGTGCTCCAACTTGATAGTCCTGACTGTTCAAGATGTCTTCTACTTGAAATCTCTAGTTTTAACATGGATTTTAACTTGGTTCGCAGTTTTGTAAAAAGATATTCCTCTTCAAAAGGTATTTTTAGTATCCTGGTGGAGAAACGACAAATGTGTCAACAACTTTGCTTTTCCCTGCGGAGCCTGTTTTCTATTGAGTTTACCGTGAGCTCTGAACCTTGCCTCAGACAGTGTCTGCCCTGCTCCGGGAGAGCGCTGAGAGCTAGAGGGTGGGAAGAAGTGCAGAAAACTACACTTAACCTCAGCAGGAAGTTTTCTCTACGAAATTAGCATTTACTTGGGTTGGGGAATGAATCTGAGAGAGTCTTATCCTAGTGTCCTGAAATAAGTTTCTTTTCCTCAGATTTCTTCTTTCTCCAGGAAGAAAGATGGTATCTGCTGCAGTTGATCCACAACCGGTATGAATTTTAAATGGCTGTTTCTTGATTCTTTCCCTCCCGGTGTGATTTGAGAAGTTAACACTTCCCTCCCCCTTGGTTGCAGAGCGTGGTGACTAGGGTGGCCAACCTACCCTTGGTGAGTTCCACCTATGACCTTGTCTCCTCGGCTTACATGAGTACAAAGGACCAGTATCCCTACTTGAAGTCTGTGTGTGAGATGGCAGAGAAGGGCGTGAAGACCATCACCTCCATGGCCATGACAAGTGCTCTGCCTATCGTCCAAAAGCTAGAGCCACAAAGTGAGTTCTGATTTCCCCCTCAAGATTCAGTCCTAGGGCCTCAGGCAGGGGTGAGCCATGAGTTGGGTTGAATATGGTGAATGCCAGCCTTATGCCCTAAGCGCAGAGCAGCAACATCAGGGAATCCTTAGCCTCTCCTGAGGCACATACTGCCTTTACCTAGAAACTGCCGGGTGACCCTCATCGTTATAGAATGCCTGCTTCATAGCAATGGCAGATGCTCATGATACTTAAAAAAATCCTCCCGAGATACTTCTGTGTTGGCAGCTGAGATCATAAGGGGAGCCAGCTGGTGAATTGAAATAGCTGACTTTCTTGGGACTACACAGTGTACATGAACTGCTTTTAAAAAAATAAATAACATCTTTATTGAGATATAATTAACACACCATACAATTCACCCACTTAAATTGTATAATCCAGTAGTTTTTAGTATATTCACAGAGATGTGCAAGCATCACCATGATCAATTTTAGAACATGTTCATCACCCCAGAAAGAAACCTCATACCAGTTTCTGTTTGGGATGATGAAAAAGTTCTGGAAATAATAGTGGTGATGGTTACACAACATTGTGAATGCCACTGAATTGTGCACTTAAAAATAGTTAAAATGGTGAAGTTTATGTTATATCTATTTACAAATAAAAAATAAAAAAAGGATTAAGCAGTTTAAATATATAAAAAAAAACTTTATACCCCCATTAGCAGTCACTCCCCATTTCCTTTCAAACCACCCCCCCCACCACGCCAGGGTCGGGGGGGCAACTACTAATCTACTTTCTGTCTATAGATTTGCCTGTTCCATTTAACATAAATGGAATCATAAAATATGTGGTCTTTTGTGACTGGCTTCTTTCACTTAGCATAATATTTTTTTTTTTTTTGTGAGATCAGCCCTGAGCTAACATCCGTGCTATTCCTCCTCTCTTTGCTGAGGAAGACCAGCCCTGAGCTAACATCTATTGCCAGTCCTCCTCCTTTTTTCCCCCAAAGCCCCAGTAGATAGTTGTATGTCATAGTTGCACATTCTTCTAGTTGCTGTATGCGGGACGCGGCCTCAGCATGGCCGGAGAAGCGGTGCGTTGGTGCGTGCCCGGGATCCGAACCCGGGCCGCCAGTACTGGAGCACGCGCACTTAACCGCTAAGCCACGGGGCCGGCCCTAGCATAATATTTTCAAGGTTCATCCATGTTGTAGCATCAGATCAGTACTTCATTCCTTTTTATTGTGGAATAATCCATCATGTAGATAGATCATATTTTATTTATTCATTCATCAGTTGATGGATCTTTGGGTTGCTTCTACTTTTTGGCAATTATGAATAATGAATGCTGCTGAGAATATTTGTGTACAATGTTTTGTGTGGACATATGTTCTCAATTCTCTTGGGTATATACCTAACAGTAGAATTGCTGGGTCACGTAATAACTCTTAAAGTTTTTGAGGAATTGCTAGACTGTTTTCCAAAGTGGCCACACCTTTTTACATCCCACCAGCAGTGTATGAAATTTGCAGTTTCTCCACATTATGAGCTACTTTTGAATAAAGATATAAATCATTCACCCAAATGGTTAGATCATGGACTTTTAGGATTATAAGGAACCTTTAGAGACCAATTTTCCAACTCTGCTACTTCCCAAAGGAATTTAGTACTAGTGCTTGACTTGGTGGTCATTGGGGGGAAGCTTGGACTAAAATCTGGGTCTTGTTAGGGAGATCCAGGGTGCTGTCAGCATACTGTTTCCTGGTGATAACCCAAAATACACTGCCACTACTGAATTAAGTGTAGTTAGGGATTAAACTAGCAGGGAAATGATAATTTTGAGAGCATTTTTCAGACACCTTATGCCCTGAATAAGGGTTCAAGAGAGCCTGGCTTCTCTTGGCATTAACTTTAGGGGCCAGTTGATGAGGAAGAAGCTTCTTAGCCAACTTCCTACCTGTCACTGCCTCTGCCTGCTGCTCCCCCACACACTCTTATTTCTCTGTCAGTAGAAGAAAGTTGCCAGCAACCTGCTAAGCCTCTTCTGTCTGAGCTAGAGAAACGAGTCAATGCATTGCATGGTAAATGAAGATCAGCATTCTTGCTGCTTTTTATAATAAGCATATTTTCCCCATTTGTGACTCTTCTAGTTGCAGTTGCCAATACCTATGCCTGTAAAGGGCTAGACAGGATTGAGGAGAAACTGCCGATTCTGAATCAGCCAACAAACCAGGTGAGCTTGGGGCAAGAATGCTGAGGCTTGCTATCTCACATGCTTTCATGTTCTCTCTGTTTAGCACAGGCTGTGCATGCCATAATCAGGAAATACTTATTTGTTTGCTCAACCTGAATGTATTTTTGAAAGAGTAATAATCGCCACTCGCTTACTTGCTGAACTGTTGTCAGGTTATGTCTAAGAAGCAGAGATGAACTAGTCACCTTTGGACTAGAATATTTTTAGTCTGGTCTCTATCAATTTGTTGCTTTGCCTCTGCAGATACAATTGCTCTCTCAAATAACCGATTCCCATATGGGATTGGTAAATGCAGAAGTAGTATATAGAACCTTTCCTCACTTGGTATCTGAGAGCACATCCAGTAGGATGGAGAACTGACATCTCTGCCTATGTTTTGGCCTTCTGGGGCTGTGTGCATAGGGCCAGGTGTGCATGGTACGTATATCTATGCTCATAGGCCTGCATGAGCTGCTGTCACAGTATAAGCATGTCAACATGGAAAATCCCATTCTCTAGAGTACCCCTTGTACCTTACTACAGGTTCATCTGGTTAAAAAATAACACCTTGAGAAGTTGACAAATTTTATATCTGATTACCTAATTTGCTCCTCCAACAACCCTTGAGTGGTGGCAGGTAGGGCAAATATACCTGATAAAGAAATTGAGGCTCATTTCTCTTAGTGACTTGCCCAAGACCTAAAGCTAGAGAGTGAAAGGGCCAGATTCTTTCTTTAACTCTTCAACTATGCTGCCTTAGTTAATACCTTAAAATGTATTTATGCCCCTGTATGCCCAGCCAAGTGATCTGCTTTTCTCTTTGTAGGTGGTTGCCAATGCCAAAAGTGCTATGACTGGGGCAAAAGATGCTGTGACGACTACTGTGACTGGGGCCAAGGATTCTGTGGCCAGCACAATCACTGGGGTGATGGACAGGACCAAAGGCGCGGTGACTGGCAGCGTGGAAAAGACAAAGTCTGTGGTCAATGGCGGCATTAACACCGTCTTGGGAAGTCAGATGGTACAGCTGGTGAGCAGTGGAGTAGAAAATGCGCTCACCAGATCAGAGCTGCTGGTAGACCAGTACCTTCCTCTCACTGAGGAAGAACTAGGTAATTGGGTTTTTGTCTTGAAATCATGTTTTATATCTTAAAGCAATCTTGTTACACAGCTTCATTGAGGTATACTTTATGTATCAAAAAACTCACCTGTTTTCATTGTAAATTTACAGAGTTGTGCAACTATGAGCACAATCCAGTCTTAGAACATTTCTGTCACCCCCAAAGATCCTTCATGCCTGTTTGCAGTCAATCTCCATGCCCCCTCCCCCAGGCAGCCACTAATCTTTCTGTCTCTATAGATTTTCCTTCTTAAATGCAATCTTAAGTTTCACATTGAATTTTACATAGTAAGTTTTTAAAATCTGGGAGAAATTAGCCTAGAGAAATATTTCCTATAAATGGCTCGTCTTTAATGGGCTGCTTTAAAGAATCGTTAAATATTTAGTGCTTACTATGTGCCAGGTACTGTGTTGCCCGAGGAGCGCCAGTGGGAAGAGGCATGTGTAGAGGAAAATGTCAGGCACAGTGGCGTGTTCTGGGTGGACAAGCCCAGCAGCGGACTTGGGGAATGAGTGCACAATTGTTAGGTGGGTGGGCAGACTTGACAAAACCAAGATCCAGGTGGGAGGCCAGGCCCTGTCACTTATAGCTGTGATCTGCATGTGTTTTTGTCCCTTCTTTCTAACTTCAGAAAAAGAAGCCAAGAAAGTCGAAGGATTTGATTCAGTTCAGAAGCCAAGTTATTATATTAGGCTGGGATCCCTGTCTACGAAGTTCCGCTCACGCGCCTACCAGCAGGCTCTCAGCAGGGTTAAAGCAGCAAAGCAGAAAAGCCAAGAGACCATTTCTCAGCTCCATTCCACCGTTAACCTGGTGAGTGAAACTTGATTTAAAGGTATCTGAAGTGAGTTCATTTATATTGCGGCATGAGAGTAAATGTAATCATGAAATCCAAGAATTTTAATCTTATGAACAACCCAATAGAAAAATGGGCAAAGAGTCTACGGACAACTCACAGAAGTAGTAGTATAAATAGCTGAAATATATGAAGTGATGTGACTCTTACTCTGAGTGGTCAAATTACAGATGCCCATCTTGTCCTATCACACTGGGAAAGTGTGACAGTTGGGCAGTGGTGTAGAGAAAGGGGTAAACTTGTACTTGTGCACTTCTGGAGGATTCAAGGGACTGTTCAAGCAAAGTTACAAACACACCTATGCCTCGAGCAGTTTTACTTTTAGAAATTTATCCTGCAGGTATGTGTATTTGTTTAGAGTTGCAAAAGACTATAAACAATGGATGTCAAGTAATAGGAATTTGATTAAATGGATACATCACAAAAGACTTGTGTAGCCATTGAAGATTGCCAAGTTATAGAACAGTATGGATTGTACTGCCATTAGAAACCAGTTTAGGGCCAGCCCCGTGGCTTAGCAGTTTAGTGAGCGCGCTCCACTGCTGGCGACCCGGGTTCGGATCCCGGGCGCGCACCGACGCACCGCTTCTCCGGCCATGCTGAGGCCGCGTCCCACGTACAGCAACTACAAGGATGTGCAGCTATGACATACAACTATCTACTGGGGCTTTGGGGGGAAAAATAAATAAATAAATAAAATCTTTAAAAGAAAACTTTAATAAAAAAAAAAAAAGAAAAGAAACCAGTTTATTCTTGGAAGGGGAAGTAGGTGGCTGACAACAGGAAAGAGGAACTTTGAATTCCTTTCTCTTATGAAGGATTTTATTTATTTATTTTTTTCCCCCCCAAAGCCCCAGTAGATAGTTGTATGTCATAGCTGCACATCCTTCTAGTTGCTGTATGTGGGACGCGGCCTCCGCATGGCCGGAGAAGTGGTGCGTCGGTGCGCGCCTGGGATCCGAACCCAGGCTGCCAGCAGCGGAGTGCGCGCACTTAACTGCTAAGCCACAGGGCCGGCCCTCCTTTCTCTTTTGTAATTTTAGTTTATATTTTACATGTATATATCTGATTTACCTCCTGGATCTGAGAACAGGCTAACATGAATTTCTGACTAGTTTGTTCCTATGTGTTATTTCACTGTGTTCTAGATTGAATTTGCCAGGAAGAATGTGCATAGTGCCAACCAGAAAATACAGGATGCTCAGGATAAGCTCGCTCTCTCCTGGGTGGAGTGGAAGAGAAGCATCAGCCATGACGATACAGATGAATCCCACTGTGCTGAGGTAAGACAGCTGGCCAGTCACCTGCTACAGTTTCTGAAGAAGTTCCTACCAGGCTTTCATTTCAATTTTCCCATTATTCCTCTTAGAATACTCTTCTCTATCGAAAGTTTGAACAATACTATGTACATAGGTTGCTTGTTATGTGACAGAAAAGCAAAACTGTGCTGTAACTTTATCTACCAACCTACAGATAAGCATATTACCCTTAACGGGATACAACTACGTGAGAAACATGGGCCTTGCCCTCATACTGGGTACGGACTAATAGGGGAGAGAGGCATTTTTACTGTCACAGTGTTTTTTGACGGCATAAATACAGGTGCTATGAGAATATATAGGAAGAGTACCTAACTCAACCTTGGAGTGAGGAGGGTGGTCAGATGGCTTCCTGGAGGATGTGAGTGCTAAGCTGAGACCCAATGGGTGAATAAACAAGGTGAAATGACATACAGGGACTAATGTTCCAGACACAAGAAATAGCACATTGTAATCCTAGAAAGTGGTTCTCCGGGTCCCAATAGCTAGTATGCATATCTATGAAATGTGAATAATACTGCTGCACCCAGGTGGTTGTAAGGATTTTAAAAAGTCAAAGAGTCTATCTATGTGGTGGACACATAACCAGCTTACTGTAATTGAACTAATTCACACATAGCACTGTTGGATCCACTGTTAATTTTTTACACTTGTTTTTTTTTTTTTTTTAGCACATCGAGTCACATACCCTTGCTATTGCCCGAAACCTGACTCAGCAGCTCCAGACCACGTGCCACACCCTCCTGTGCAATGTCCAGGGGTTACCGCAGAACATCCAAGATCAGGCCAGTCACTTGGGGGTGATGGCTGGAGACATCTACTCAGTGTTCCGTAACATTGCCTCCTTTAAGGAAGTGTCGGATGGCCTCCTCACTTCCAGCAAGGGGCAGCTGCAGAAAATGAAGGAGTCTTTGGATGATGTGATGGATTATCTTGTTAACAACACGCCCCTCAACTGGCTGGTAGGTCCCTTTTATCCTCAGCTGACTGAGTCTCAGAATGCTCAGAACAAAGGCACAGAGAAGGATACAACCAGCCAGGAGGCCCAGCAACCTGAGCACAAAACACATTAAACCTGTCCCTGTCACCAGTGCGTGGTGCAGCCAGCCAGAGGACACTTTCTGTTATGTTTAAATTAACCTGCTAGACAACTTGGAATTGGGAAAGCAGCTAGCTAGAAAAAAAGGTCCTCGATTGTAGTCATTTGCAACTAGATTAAGAGCTTTAAAGTTTTTGGCATTAGCAGATGAATTCTCTTGTTTATGTGGCTGGTAAGAAAAGAATGATAGACTGGTCAGAGTCTAGCCGGAGCTCACAAAAAGTTCCAGTGCCTTTATGGTCTCATTCTGTTGCTGCCACTGTTGCTGTCTGTTTGTATTGAATGAAAGCACCTTCATGTGGGCTGTGGGATAAACTTGTCTGCTCCAGTTTGGCCTGAGCAGGCCTCATCATTGGTATGTCTTACAATGCATGCTTGTACAACTTTAGTTTTTTGTTTTACATAAAGGAATGCCCCCTATGAATTCAATAAAATTCACTGCAGAATAGATCCATTATGCTGTGTGTTCCATGTGCTTTGTGTGTTGCTTTCACAGAGCTTATTTGGCCTGCATGACAGTTATTAATACACATGCGTGAATTCCAGTTGGCCTGTTGGGAAATTTGGCAGGGTAATAACACTGGAAGACTAATGTTATGGAATAACATTGGAATGGAATGTCCGATAACAGGTTTTAAACAAATGAAAAGCTAACGTGCACTTAAAAATTTTACTAGGTGACAGTTGTTGCCTTCATTTGCCCAGTTACTAGAGCCCTGAGAGTGGCTATTTTTAAAAAATTTTTATTGAGATCATAATAGTTTATAACATTGTGAAATTTCAGTTGTGCATTATTATTTGTCAGTCACCATATTAATGTGCCCCTTTACCTCTTATGCCCACCTCCTGAGAGTGGGTTTTTAAACCAGTAGAAGGACCTACTCCTGGCTGACTGCCTTGCTGAAAAGGAATCACAGCTGAAAGGAATCAGAGCTGCAAAGAAGCAAGTGAGTGACTCTGCATCAGCCTCACGTAAAGGCAGCAGGCATTTCTTGCCAAGGGGCCGTTTAAAGTGTGAGCCCTGGAGTGAGACTGTTTGGCGTCCAGTCTCAGCTGGAATTAACTTACTGTGTTGTCACTTGGGGAGAAAGTCACTAACAGTTGTTGGTAAGATACCTTTAGAAGACCATGTGAGAATAATTAGAAGTAAAAAGATTTTGGACCCCCTGTAGAAAAGGGTTCTTTTACCTAGAGTGTTCAGACTTCTAGCTCCCTCAATGTTGATCAGTTATTGAGGAAATATTGTGAATCTCCTTGTAACAAAGCTGCAGGATGCCAAACTGTTTCAAAAAACAAATCTTAGAACATGTGGAATGATGCTTCTGTCTGTCCCTGCTAAAAGGTTAACAAGGCTGCCCTTCAGCAGAACCGGAGTCTAAGTCAAATTTGTCTCCTCTTTGTATCCTGGTTTACCCCTTTCTCCCCATGAAAACAAGGAAGCAGCACATAACTTTACATGCACCTTTGGTGTGAGTGAGTCTATCAAAGCTTATTAAGCTATAGAAGTAAATTTTCTCCCCTTGAGGTAACTTCAGGAATCAGTATACAGGTGAGTTGAATTGGAGAGTAGGGACTCAGTGAGATACTTGAGGCTAAGGAGCTTCTGGTTTCTGGGAAGGTGGACTGTCATAATTTATGGGCTTCCAGGATGGAGCTTATCCACTCCTCCATTCACTTACCTGCCTACCCCCAGTAACTGGCATTTTCTAGAGGCTCTGCCTCTTAAAAATTTACTTCTTGGTTCAAATTGGTCATGACTCTGCCCCTCTTTGCCTCAAAACTCCAAGGCTGTTATTTTGTGGTTTATTCTGATTGGCTGGAAAATTCATATACTATAGCTGTACACATGCTTTCTTATCCTGAACGTCAAGTTTTGTGTTTCCTCATCATAAGAGTTATAGTGCCAATTGAATTGTTTGTGAAAAGGAGACGGGTCTCACAACTATTCTTTGTGAGCAAGAACACAATATAAAGGAGACCTCTCTTAGCTTCTAGAAGAACACTACTAGCCCTTGCTTTTTGCCATGAGCTGTGCACACTCGTCATGGTTTTGTCTGTATTTGTCTCTCAAATTTTTGCCTACCTGCATTTCATTCTGTTGTCAACATGTCTCAAAATTCGTGGTATTCTTGCATCTTATAGCTTTATTGTTGCATAAACTGGCAGTTTGGGTTTAACAGGCTTTTTCTCCAAGGAGGACAATTATTGTGAGGAAAAAAGCTGACTAAGCCTAGCACAGTATCTAACTGGCAGGTTTTTAAACATTTGGCTGCATGAAGGCTGGCATGGTGTGCCTCAGTGTTCAAGGAGGTTTTTTTCCTTTGCACGTAATAATAAGACTTTCTGGTTAGTTCTGGGTGAAAAATCAGAGGAACATTGTGTACTAGCCATTAATCTCTTAGCCTTAGTTTTTTCATCTGTAACGTAAAATTAGTGATGGAACAGATGGAAGTGAAGTGTTTGAGGATGGAGTGTCTTTTTCTATTTTGCACTAGAGGCACGGGGACACCATCTGTGGGAGAGTGACATGTAGTATCTTTAACTTGCCAGTTCAAGTGTGAGTACATAATATCAGGAAATACCTCTACTTTGATAAGGCATTATAGGTATTGAAGAACTAATGAAGTGAAAAGGGAAAAACTAAAATTTGGTTTGCTTGAGATAGCTCTTTAAAAAGAGTACCATTAGCTCACGGAGGTGGCAGGTGAGGGAAGGAGGAAGGAGCAGGATAGATATTTGTGCATAAATCTTTAAGAAATGGGATCTAAATTATGCCTGAGAGAGCAAATATGGAGGGATGGAAAGGAGGGCCTATTGCCAGCCTGACCTTCCTGGGCTCTTATGGACTTGGGACCGGGCCAGTTGGGTCTTGGTCCTGATCCAACTCCAGGAGTGACCTGGCACTGAGACCTGCATGAAAGTGTCCCTGCTCCATAAACCAAGGTCTTTTTTTTTTGCTGGCAAAGATTTGCCCTGAGCTAACATCTGTTGCCAATCTTCCTCTCTTCCCCACCCCCCGTCCCCGAAGCCCAAGTACATAGTTGTATGTTCTAGTTTTAGGTCCTTCTAGTTCTTCTATGTGAACTGCCACCACAGCATGGCTACCGACAGACGAGTGGTGTAGGTCCATGCTTGGGGACGGGACCCGGGCTGTCAAAGTGGAGTGCGCCAAACTTTAACCACTAGGCCATTAGGGCTGGCCCCCAAGATCTTGATTATTTCTAACTCAAAGGGCAACACCTTCATGCTATAGATGTCCTCCTTCCCAATAGGTATCCTATAATGTAGGATATCCCAATATTTCCATAGTAGCCATTTGCTAAGGAAAAGTTGCTGAATAATTCCACCGCTGAGTATCTAAGTTCCCAGGCTAACCTGTAGCAGCCTACTTCACCTGAAAGATGGAGCAGCTGGAAAGGTAATAGCATCGAAATGTTCAAGAAGAATAAGAAGTCTCTCTTCAGGCTTGAGGTCAACTTACGCTAAAGAGAGACATTTTATGTGTCTTTTCTGTTCCTCTTGCTTACTTTTTTTTTATGGATGTCTTAATAGTTTATAACATTTTGAAATTTTGGTTGTACATTATTCTTTTATTTTATTTTATTTTTTGTGAGGAAGATCAGCCCTGAGCTAACATCCATGCTAATCCTCCTCTTTTTGCTGAGGAAGACTGGCTCTGAGCTAAATCTATTGCCAATCCTCCTCCTTTTTTTCCCCAAAGCCCCCGTAGATAGTTGTATGTCATAGTTGCACATCCTTCTAGTTGCTGTTATGTGGGACGTGGCCTCAGCACGTCCGGAGAAGTGGTGCATTGGTGCACGCCCGGGATCCAAACCAGAGTTGCCAGTGGCGGAGTGCGCACACTTAACCACTAAGCCATGGGGCCAGCCCAGTACATTATTGTTTGTCAGTCACCATTTAAATGCCTCCCTTCACCTCTTGTGCCCACCCTCCAACCCCCTTGCCCCTGGTAACCACTATACAGTTCTCTCTGTCTGAATGTTGGTTTATATTCCACATATGAGTGAAATCTTGTGGTGTTTGTCTTTCGCTTTCTGGCTTATTTCACTTAATATAATACCCTCCAGGTCCATCCATGTTGTTGCAAATGGGACGATTTTGTCTTTTTTATGGCTGAGTAGTATTCCATGGTATATATATACCACATCTTCTTAATCCAATCATTAGTTGAGGGACACTTGGGTTGCTTCCACTTCTTGGCTATTGTGAATAATGCTGCAATGAACATAGCAGGGCATAAGCTTCTTTGGATTGTTGATTTTACGTTCCTTGGATAGATTCCCAGTAGTGGGATAGCTGGCTCATAGGGTATTTCTATTTTTAGTTTTTTTTTTTTTTTGGTGAGGAAGATCAGCCCTGAGCTAACATCCGATGCCAATCCTCCTCTTTTTGCTGAGGAAGATTGGCCCTGGGCTAACATCTGTGCCTATCTTCCTCTACTTTATATGGGACGCCACCATAGCATGGCTTGAGAAGTGGTGTGTTGGTGCGTGCCCGGGATCCAAACCCGAGAACCCCGGGCCACTGAAGCGGAGCGTGAGCACTTAACTGCTGTGCCACCCAGCAGGCCCTATTTTTAGTTTTTTGGGGACTCTCCATACTGTTTTCCATAGAGGCTGCACCACTTTGCATGCCCAGCAGCAGTGAATGAGGGTTCCCGTTTCTCCACAACCTCTCCAACATTGGTTGTTTTTTGTCTTGGTGATTATAGCCATTCTAACTGGTGTAAGGTGATATCTTAGTATAGTTTTGATTTGCATTTCCCTGTTGATTAGTGATGTTGAACATCTTTTCATGTGCCTATTGGCCATCTGCATATCTTCTTTGGAGAAGTATCTGTTCATTTTCTCTGCCCATTTTTTGACTGGGTTGTTTGTTTTTTTGTTGTTCAGTTGTGTGAGTTCTTTATACATTATGGAGAATAACCCCTTTTTGGACATATGATTTGCAAATATTTTCTTCCAGCTGGTGGGTTGTCTATTCATTTTGATCCTGGTTTCATTTGCCTTGTAGAAGCTCTTTAATCTGATGAAGTCCCACTTGCTTATGTTTTCTTTAGTTTCCCTCATCCAAGTAGACATGGTATTTGAAAAGATCCTTCTAAGACCAATGCCAAAGACTGTACTGACTGTATTTTCTTCTAGAAGTTTTATGATTTCTTAGCTTCAAGTCTTGAATCCATTTTGAGTTAATTTTTGTGTATGGCGAAAGAGAATGGTCTACCTTCCTTCTTTTGCATGTGGCTGTCCTGTTTTCCCAACACCATTTATTGAAGAGACTTGCCTTTCTCCATTGTATGTTCTTAGCTCCTTTGTCGAAGATTAGCTGTCCGTATATGTGTGGCTTTATTTCTGGGTTTTCAATTCTGTTCTGTTGATCTATGTGTCTGTTTTTGTACCAAAACAATGCTGTTTTATAACTTTATTTTTTTTCCCCCAAAAGCCCCAGTAGATAGTTGTATGTCATAGCTGCACATCCCTCTAGTTACTGTACGTGGGACGCGGCCTCAGCATGGCCGGAGAAGCGGTGCGTCGGTGTGTGCCCGGCATCTGAACCCGGGCCGCCAGCAGCGGAGCGCGCGCACTTAACTGCTAAGCCACGCGGCCGGCCCAGAACAATGCTGTTTTGATTACTATTGCTTTGTAGTATGTTTTGAAGTCAGGGATTGTGATGCCTCCAGCTTTGTTCTATTTTCTCAGGATTGCTTTAGCTATTCGGGGTCTTTTGTTGCCCCATGTGAATTTTAGTATTCTTTGTTCTATTTCCGTGAAAAATGTCACTGGGATTCTGATTGGGATTGCGTTGAATCTGTAGATTGTTTTAGGTAATATAGACATTTTAACTATGTTTATTCTTCCAATCCATGTGCATGGAATATCTTTCCATTTCTTTATGTAATCATCAATTTCTTTCAATAATGTCTTATAATTTTCATTGTACAGGTCTTTCACCTCCTTGGTTGGATTTATTCCTAGATATTTTATTCTTTTGTTGCAATTTAAATGGAATTATCTTTTTGAGTTCTCTTTCTGTTAGTTCATTATTAGCATACAGAAATGCAACTGATTGTTCTAAGTTGATTTTTTACCCTGCAACTTTGCTTTGTTGATTATTTCTAATAGTTTTCCAATGGATTCTTTACGGTTTTCTATATATAAAATCATGTCATCTGCAAATAGTGGGAGTTTCACTTCTTCGTTGCCTATTTGGATTCCTTTTATTCCTTTTTCTTGCCTAATTGCTCTGGCCAAAACCTCCAGTACTATGTTGAATAAGAGTGGTGAGAGTGGGCATCCTCGTCTCATTCCTGTTCTCAGAGGAATGGCTTTCAGACTTTCCCTGTTGAGTGTGATGTTGGCTGTCAGTTTGTCATATATGGCCTTTATTATGTTGAGGTACTTTCCTTCTATAACCATTTTGTTGAGAGTTTTTATCATAAATGGATGTTGGATCTTGTCAAATGCCTTCTCTGCATCTATTGAGATGATCATGTGGTTTTTTTTTTTAATTTTATTTATTTTTTTCCCCCAAAGCCCCAGTAGATAGTTGTATGTCATAGATGCACATCCTTCCAGTTGCTGTACGTGGGACGCGGCCTCAGCATGGCCGGAGAAGTGGCGCATCGGTGCACGCCCGGGATCCAAACCTGGGCTGCCAGCAGCAGAGTGCGCACACTCAACCGCTAAGCCACGGGGCCGGCCCAATCATGTGGTTTTTATTCCTTGTTTTGTTAATGTGGTGTATGTATCATGCTGATTGATTTGGAGATGTTGAACCATCCCTGTGTCCCTGGTATATCCCACTTAGTCATGGTCTTTGATCTTATTAACATATCACTGTATTTGGTTTGCCACTATTTTGTTGAGTATTTTTGCATCTATGTTCATCAGCGATATTGGCCTGTAGTTTTCTTTCTTTGTATTGTCCTTGTCTGACTTTGGTATCAGGGTGATGTTGGCCTTGTAGGAAGTGTTGGGAAGTCTCCCGTCTTCCTCTGTTTTTTGGAATAGTTTGAGAAGGATAGGTATTAAATCTTTGAATGTTTGGTAGAATTCTCTGGAGAAGCCATCTGGTCCTGGACTTTTATTTTTTGGGAGGTTTTTGATTACTGTTTTGATCTCTTTACTTGTGATTGGTCTACTCACATTCTCTATTTCTTCCTGGTTCAAGTTTGGGAGGTTGTATGAGTCTAAGAATTTATCCACTTCTTCTAGATTGTCCAATTTGTTGGCATATAGTTTTTCATTGTATTCTCTTATAATCGTTGGTATTTCTGTGGTATCTGTTGTAATTTCTCCTCTTTCATTTCTAATTTTATTTATTTGAGCTTCTCTCTTTTTTTCTTAGTGAGTCTGGCTAAGGATTTGTCAATTTTATTTATCTTCTCAAAGAACTAACTCTTTGTTTCACTGATCCTTTGTACTGGTTTTTTGGTTTCAATTTCATTTATTTCTGCTCTAATTTTTATTATTTTTCTCCTTCTGCTGACTTTGTGCTTTGTTTGTTCTTTTTCTACTTCTGTTAGGTGTAGTTTAAGCTTATTTGGGATTTCTCTTGTTTGTTAAGGCAGGCCTGTATTGCTATCTGTTTCCCTCTCAGGACTGCTTTTGCTGCATCCCATATGAGTTGGTATGGCGTGTTTTCATTTTTATTTGTCTCCAGATATTTTTTTATTTCTCCTTTAATTTCATCAATGATCCATTGGTTGTTCAGTAGCATGTTGGTTAATCTCCATATCGTTGTCTATTTCCCAGTTACTCTCTTGTAGTTGATTTCTAGTTTCATAGCATTATGGTCAGAAAAGATACTTGTTATGATTTCAATCTTCTTAAATTTATAGAGGCTTGCCTTGTTTCCCAACATATGGTCTATCCTTGAGAATGTTCCATGCGTGCTTGAGAAGAATGTGTAGTCAGCTGTTTTTGGATGGAGTGCTCTGTATATGTCTATTAAGTCCATCTTGTGTAGTTTTTCGTTTAAGTCCACTTTTAAGTTGACTTTTTGTCTGGATGATGTATCCAATGATGAAAGTGGGGTATTAAGATCTCCCACTATTATTGTGTTGTTGTTAATATCTCCTTTTAGGTTTGTTAGTAGTTGCTTTATGTACTTTGGTGCTCCTATGTTGGTTGCATATATATTTATAATTTTCATGTCTTCTTGGTGGAGTGTCTCTTTTATCATTATATATTGCCCCTCTTTGTCTCTCATTACCTTTTTTATCTTGAAGTCTACTTTGTCTGATATAAGTATGGCAACACCTGCTTTCTTTTGTTTGCCATTAGCTTGGAGTATCATCTTCCATCCCTTCACTCTAAGCCTGTGTTTCCTGGAGGCAACATATTGTTGGGTCTTGCTTTTTAATCCATCCTGCCACTCTGTGTCTTTTGATTGGAGAATTCAGCCCATTTACATTTAGAGTGATTATTGATATATGAGGGCTTAATGTTGCTATTTTATCGATTATTTTCTGGTTCTTTTGCATTTCCTTTGTTTCTCGTCCCATGTGTTTTGCGCTACCAATTCAGTTTGGTAGTTCTGTATGATGCAAAAGGTGCAGAGTCCTGGGGATCCTAGCATGGTCACTTGGTTTTCTTGAATGTGTTGCTGGTTTCCTGTCCTTTCAGGGAGCGACTATGGTTATCTCGTTAGTTTCATAGTAAGCATCCAATTCTGAGTTTGGCCTCCATCCCTGATGGGCATTCTCAGCAAGAGACTCCTTACACTCCTTCCATGGTCCAAACTATATTTGTATGTGTTAGTGAAAAAGGGATTTATTTTATAAATCTGAAATGAATTCTGTTGTGCCACATTTCTAAAAACCCCATGAAGATGGTCAGGCACGACCACTACATTTCAAATTAAACTCACCACAGAAACTTGCCAGGCTGTGGCTGCCTCTTAGCTGCCCATCCTCCCGTGTTTCCCTCACAGCCCCCAAGTAGGCTTTGGTGATAGCCAAGAACTTAAGGGAAATTAGACGCTCTGAATCATTCTGGATATATGGAGGTGAATTATTTGTATAGCTCTCCTAAATCATCTCAGGGACTAGAGGTACTTTTTAGGTGGTGGTGGAAGCTTTTCTCCTAAGACTCTTGAGAGTGGGATCTCCAACCTTCTGCAAAGAACTCTACTTTATGCCAACAGTTACTTGGCCTATAGGTGACTTCGGAGGTTTTGTATGTGTGTGGTGGTATTTAAGGAACTAATGAGAATAAAAGCTTCTGTCTTTTGAACACCTTGTACAAGCGTGGCTCATACTACCTTTGTTCTTCACCTGCAACCCAGTCAATTAGGTATTTTCCTCACTTGAGAGGTGAGGAAACAGGTTGCAATGGGATAAGTGGCAGGGTGGGGATTTAGCTAATGTCTGAGTGATGCCAGAGTGTGTGTATATTTTCTGTCCAGCCCTCCGATAGGAGAAAACTGCAGCTTGCTTCCCTGTTTGGGGCTCAGGAAATTGCTCTGACTATACCTTCTTGTGGTGCAGCTTCCTGTTGTATTTTCCATTTACTAAAAACAAAGTGATATTGGATGTTAAGATAAACATTTAGTTAAACAGAAGAGAGTGCCAAGCAAAGTGATCTCTTTTTGTGGGTGAGGAAGATTAGCCGTGAGCTAACATCTGTTGCCAATCCTCTTTTTGTTGAGGAAGATTGGCCCTGGGCTAACATCTGTGCCCATCTTCCTCTATTTTATATGGGACGCCGCCACAGCATGGCTTGACAAGCGGTGCATCGGTCCACGCCTGGGATCCAAACCAGAGAACCCCAGGCTACCGAAGCGTAGCGCTGGAACTCAACCAGGCTGGCCCCGAAAGTATATCTTTTAACCTAAAAAGGCTAAAATTGCAATAGTTGGCTTGCCTGGCTGATGCTCTGAATCAATCTGTGTAAGCATGGCTGGCTTTTGTGGATGTCAGGTTGGATACAGTCTTTGCAAAGTGAACGTTCAGGAATAGCAAGAATGCAGTTTGATCTCCCCAAACCAAAAGCCTCAGGAACAAACGGTGAAGGTTTGTACCTCAGACCAGACAGTTGTCTGAGCACCTAGGTTCCTAGGGAGAAGGGCAGTAAGGGCCACAAACAGTCCAATGAACAAAACAAGATTCTCTCAGCTTGTCTTCTTTTTGTTTTCCTATTTTTTAAAATTGTGATAAAATATACATAGCATCAAATTTACCATTTTAGCCATTCTTAAGTGTATAATTTGGTGACATTAATTACATTCACAATGTTGTGCAACCATCACCATTATCAGTTTCCACCACTTTATCATCATCCCAAGCATAAACCCTGTACCCGTTAAACAATAACTCCTCATCTCCCCTCCCCCTCTGTCTGTTTTTTTGGTGGGTTTCTGTTGGTGGTGGTGGTGGTGGTTATTTTGCCTCTGTTAGGTGATCAGCTAATTTTTTTCCTCTGCTATCAAGATTCCAGCCTTTATACCGCACTAATTTTCTTCTAATTTGCTGTTGGCTAAGAAACATTACGTAGCTTATCAAAATTGTATGTAAAGTAAGAGTTAATAGAACTTCTTATCCCTAAAAGCCTTTCCTATGCAGAGAAGAACTAGGACTTTGCGATGGCTGTTTCAACTATTAAAAGACCTTTTGCTTCCTCAGTTCCTGGACATTTCCCAAAGGGTGTATATTATTAGAAGTCAGACTTGGAAAAGTGGAATATTATTGTTTTTAAGAGAATAATAGATTGATGGTCGAATAACCAGAAACGCTTTATATTTTGTATTTCAAAAGAGCTTTCATTTATTAAGCTTCACCAGTGGTCAGTTTCCTTTTTTATGTGTGTGAGGAAGATTAGCCCTGAGCTAACATTCGTCGCCAATCCTTCTCTTTTTGCTGAGGAAGATTGGCCCTGGGCTAACATCCATGTCCATCTTCCTCTACTTTATATGGGACGCTGCCACAGCATGGCTTGACGAGCAGTGCCGGGCGGTGCGCGCCAGGAGTTCCAAACTTGCACACCTGGGGCTGCTGCCGCGGAGCGCGGGCACTTAACCCCTACGCCGCCGAGCTGGCCTCCTGGTCAGTTTCCTTTAAAAGGAAGTTTCCTTAGTGCCCTTATAATATGAGTGAATTGTGGGAATAACACTATTCAGAAAGCACAGCTATGGACAAAGTAAGGTTCATTCATGTGAAGTAATTAATGTCTCACCTGGACCTGACAGCTCACTTGATTAGTGTTTGTTTTAATAGCCAAGATCTTGTTTTACAGGTATTTGATTTCACTTCCATAGACTTGACCTCTGAGACTGATGAAATTCCAGATATTATTGCTTTGGAAGAGGAGGATGGATCAGATCATTCACATGCTAATCGCTCTGAGTCCTCTCAGGGCAAAACGTTGAATAACTAACAAGAAAATACTCCTTTTGACTGAATACACAATTTGTATCACATTAAACTTCACATGTGCCCATGTGTTTATTTCTGTGGCTCTGGGGATTAAACCTATTGGGGATTAATCTATTTTTTGGCTACTTGGTCTTAATTGTAATGGAACTCTGATTGATCTAAACTTTTATAAGAGATCCTAGTTCTATATATCTTATCATTTTATATAATTCTTCAAAGTTTAATCATTGAAATGCTTCTAATTTTGGCCTCCCAGGATTCATTCCTGCTTCTTCTGGTAATAGCACTCTTCTGTCTTTTGGAGGGGATCTCAGTGGGTCTGCTGGTCAAGGTTTTTTTGCTTTCCCCTAGCCTAGGGGTGGGCATAGGACTGAAAGCAGGTCAACTGAGAGGAAGCATATCATGATGGCTAAAGGCTCAGACTCTGTGTTCTAATTTTGGCTCTGCCACTTACTATCTGTATGACCTTAAACAAGTTACTTAATTTACCTGTGCCTCAATTTCCTCATCTGTAAAATGGGGATAATAGTAGGTTTGTTGTGAAGAATAAATAAATTAACATTTGTGAAAAGCTTAGACCAATGCTTGGCACAGAGCAGCATTAAGTAAGTATTAGTTAAGTAAATTATAGAAACAATGGCCAACCTGATGGTGATAAGCATCCCTAATGGCCAAATTGTAGTTTTTTTTTTAAATTTTTTTTATTTATTTTATTTTTTTCCCCCAAAGCCCCAGTAGATAGTTGTATGTCATAGCTGCACATCCTTCTAGTTGCTGTATGTGGGACGCGGCCTCAGCATGGCCGGACAAGCAGTGTGTCGGTGGGCGCCCGAGAGCTGAACCTGGGCCGCCAGCAGTGGAGCGCACGCACTTAACCGCTAAGCCACGGGGCTGGCCCCAGATTGTAGTTCTGAAATACCTTTTCCCATTAATGTAAACAGGGCTTGAGGCTGGCCCTGTGGTGTAGTGGTTAAGTTTGGTGCACTCCGCTTTGGCGGAGTGGGTTTGGATCCCAGGTGCGGACCTATACCACTTATCAGCCATGCTGTGGCAGCGACCCACATACAAAATAGAGGAAGATTAGCACAGATGTTAGCTCAGGGCTAATCTTCCTCAAGTGGAAAAAAAGAGGAAGATTGGCAACAGATGTTAGCTGAGAGCAATCTTCCTCAAAAAAAAAAAAAAAGAAACAGGGCTTCTTGAGAAAGTGGCTGATTCCAGGTCTGAGGCAGGAAACGTATAAAATGAGCCATGAAATCATTGCTATTCCAGATAGCAAGGGGGCCAATTTGAAGAGGTTCCCATTGACCAAAGATGGGACAATTTAAACTTCAATAAGAATAATAGTTTTCATAGATTGAATCCTATCAAATGTGAACCCCATCATATATCCAAATATATATATCAACAACCTAATTGGTCACCTTCAGGAGATGACAGCAAACCAATTCATGATCTTGAAAACTAGTAAATACAGGGAAAGAATCAAGAATTTATCCTTCCTTATATTTTTGCCACTAGGTAAACAAATAGTAAATGAAGGAAAACTTCTCTCATAAAAATATTCCCACTATCAAATGAAAAAGAAATAGTATCTTAGTCAGTTTGGACTGCTATAACAAATTACCTTAGACTGAGTGGTTTAAACAACAAATGTTTATTTCTCACAGTTCTGGAGGCAGGAAGTTTGAGATCAGGGTGCCAGCCTGGTTGGGTTTCAGTGACGGCCCCTTTCCAGGTTGCAGAGAATTGACTTTTTGTATCTTCACATGGTAGAAAGAGCAGAGAGAGGAAGCAAGCTCTCTTGTGACTCTTATACGGGCACTAATCCCATTCATGAGGGCTCCACCCTTAGTACCTCATGTAATCCTAATTACCTCCCAAAGACCCTACCTTCTAATACTGTCACATTGAGGAGCAGGTTTTCAACATACAATTTTGGAGGAAGGGACACACAAACCTTCAGTTCATAACAAATAATAAATTAGAATTTCAACAGTTTGCAATCCCCAGGGCATTAATGGGTCTAGGCATTGCGCATCAATATATCAACGGCATAAATAGAGATATTACGTATTTCCTGATGAAAGAGTATACACCAATACCAGTCTTGCCACATGGATCACACCTGAGTCTGATCAGTCCTCTGGATCCAGCTGCCAATTTGAAGGAACTACAGAGGACAGGGACAGCGGGACATGTTGAACTGCACCATGAGGATGCAATCAGTAAAACCCAGGCTATGGGAAATTAGTCAGGTCAAATAGCCCCAGTTCTTAAACAGATCCATTGTGAGGAAAAAAGTGTGTGGAGGGGAGGGGATGGAGAAAAACCTGTATATTAAAATACATTATTTAAAAAAACAAACCCAAGAAAAGCTAAAAAAAAAAAGGCAAGACAAAGATAAAAAGGGCAAGACTAAACTGTAATGTCTAGGGAAGCACGCTTGGCTGGTAAAACCGCAAGACAATGCAAGGAAGTGATTAGGATAAAAAAGAGAGTGGTGGTTAATGGTTTTTGGGAAAGGAGGGGTTTCTGGGATGGCTGGAAAAGTTTTATTTCTTGTCCTAGGTGGTAGTCACAAGGATGTTCACCTATAATACATTAAGCTATTTAAAAAAAGTAAATTGGGCCAGCCCCGTGCCTTAGCAGTTAAGTGCGTGCGCTCCGCTGCTGGCGGCCCGGGTTTGGATCCTGGGCGCGCACCAACGCACCGCCTCTCCGGCCATGCTGAGGCCGCGTCCCACATACAGCAACTAGAAAGGATGTGCAGCTATGACATACAACTATCTACTGGGGCTTTGGGGGGAAAAATAAATAAATAAAATCTTTAAAAAAAATAAAATGAAAAAAGTAAATTGGACTGCCTGGGATATAAATTTTGAGTGGAGTGGCACATGGGCCTGCTGTTTCCTGAACTTAATTCTCTGGCTTTTCCATTCTTTATTTATGCTGCTCAATACCCATCTAATAAAACTCCATCAGAGTCAGTTTTGGTGCTTTCAACAAAAGAACACTAAGTGATACAAGTGGCCTTGGCAAGTTACCATTAGTGGTAAGGTGGGTATAGGTAACTTTTTGAAGTTTTGCTGTAATGAGAAATGGAGTGGTAGCTAGCAAGGCATTGGGGTCAAAGGATATATATATATATATTAATGATGGAAGATATTTCAACATGTTTGTTTACTGATGGGAAGAATCAATGATACAGGAGAGAGTACAAGACAAATGCTGGAGCAAACTCCTTTTTTTTTTTTTTGTGAGGAAGATCAGCCCTGAGCTAACATCCATGCCAATCCTCCTCTTTTTGCTGAGGAAGACTGGCCCTGGGCTAACATCTGTGCCCATCTTCCTCCACTTTATATGGGACGCCGCCACAGCACGGCCTGACAAGTGGTGCATCGGTGCGCGCCTGGGATCCGAACCCAGGCTGCCAGCAGCGGAGAGCGTGTGCTTAACCGCTACGCCACGGGCCGGCCCTGGGGCAAACTCCTTGAGTAGGAGAAAAGGAATATGATCCATCGAATAAGTGAAAGGACTGGTCTTAGGTTGGCACACCTTGATTCACCCAGATTAATAAGAGAGAAGGAAGACTACATTGGCAAAGATATAGGCAGGTTGGTAAATTGCTGATGGAAGTTCTTTTCTGGAAGCATCTATTAACTAAGAACAAAGGAAGGACACCAATGAGAGTGAGGAGCGGAAAGGAAGTATTGGAAGTTTAAGGGAGGGAAAGAGATATGTATAATTGTGTGGAAAGTGAGATTTGGGAAAAATAATAGGGTGGAGAGGGCAGGCCTAAGAGCCCACTTGAGTTGTCATGAATTTTGAGTGACACCAGGCACATAATTGCGTTTATCTGCTAAGCGACGGGTGTGGAGTAAGCAGAGAACTGGACTTAACCAGATCAATCTGGCAGAGAGAGAAAGGGGCTAGGGAGCTGAGAAGAGGTCAAGGAACTGAAAAGTGAGGGCATTGGAAAGGTGACCTACATGGTTATTGAAATCACCAGGGGCCCGCCTGGTAGAGCAGTAGTTAAGTTCTTGTGTTCTGCTTCGGAGGCCCCTGGTTCGTCGGTTCGGATTCTGGGTGCGGACATACTCACCTCTCATCTAGCCATGCTGAGGCAGCATCCCACATAGAAGAGCTACAATTTTACAACTATGTACTGTGGCTTTGGGGAGAAAAAAGAAAAAAAGAAGAAGATTGGCAACAGATGTTAGCGCAGGGCCAATCTTCCTCCAGAAAAAAAAAAAAAGAAAAGAAAAAAGAAATCACCAAAAATTATCCCAGGAGTAATGTTGGAGGGACACAGAGTTGAGTGTTCAATTTTCTCAGAATGGGGTCCAGCAACCGGGAGCTCTTACACATGACCTCCACAAGTAAGAGTTGTGGGTGATAGCATAAACTTCAAAGGAGCTGGGGGTTTTAGTGAGGCAATAATTGCCAGAGGTGGCAATGAGAAATAAGTAGAATATCCACTCCATTTCCAGGTCCTGTTGTATATCTGGTGTGGGAGAGAAAACAGTCATCAATTGAGAGCGCTGCAGGGGGAAGCTGTACGCTTAGCGGAAAGCCAGATTTCAGAGCAAGATGAAAGGAACATTCAGCATTAGAGGGCATAGATGATTTTACTAATAAAAGACCTGCGGTGTTCAGGATCACACAGAAGTGAGAAGAGCTGAGGATGGAACACAGTGCTTTTTCTATTACACCGAGGCACAGTCCTCCATCTATGGTTTTCATCTGACGGAAAGGGCCTATACGAACAAAACGTACCACAAAGACTACGGGGATAGGAAAGCGGGAAGCCGTAAGGCCCCGCAAGATACTGCTTGCTGTTACGCAGGCGCAAAAAAGTTCTCTAGCCACGCAAAGCGCTGTGGGTCTTGTAGTTTCTCGGCTGAGCCTGACCGGAAGCGACGGAGAGAAAGGCGCATTGCATGGCGGGAGATATAGTCTGCGGGGGAAGTCCCTCCTCCTCCAGAAGCCAGGTGGCGCCGGCGCCTACCGCTTTTCCGGGAGCGCGGGAGTCTCGGTTTGTGGCGGCTTCTCTCAGGCAGCTGTGCGGTGCTACCATTAGAGGCTCCATTTCCCTGAGACTCACGGCCGTTTGAGGCGAAATGGCTCCGGGCGAGAGAGCAGCAGGCGGGGGCAATGGAGGAGCCGCCGCGACCTCAGGCTGCCCGTAGGGAGGGAGTCCGAGGGCCCTCGGAGCCGTTGGGGCCTGCGCTTTCTTTCTTTGCAGGCACACTGCCTACCGCGAAGATGAGCTCGGCCTGGGTCACCTCTTTCGAGAAGGAGCATCTCTGGAGGTATCTGCAGGCGCTCGGCTTTGAGCCAGGCCCGGCGACCGTTGCCTGCGGAAAGATCGTGTCGCACACGCACCTCGGAGTGTAAGGAGGCCGGGGCCGGCGGGCGGGGGGTCCGAGCCTGCGCGCGCCGGGGTGACCCGCCCTTTCCCGGACCTCGCAGGTGGATGAACCAACTAGTCCAGCAGTTACTGTGTGCCAGGCCCTGGCTACAAAGCCCCTGCTCCCAGTGGCTTCCAGCCTGGTGGCAGAGACACTGTCAAACGCAACCGTGCCGGGAGCGCTTTGTAGCGGGGGGTAGAGTCAGCAGTTGGGCAAACCTGGAGGGGCAGCTTAATCCTGCTTCGGTGGTGAGGCTGGGTGGTCTGTGAAGTCGAGAGAGGAGTGGCGAGGTGGTAGTGGAGGGACGTGGGATCAGTATGTGCAAACTCCTTTAGGACTCGAGAGCTTTCCAGTGTGCTCTTTAGTTTATAATTTTTACTTTTTTGAATTAGGAAACTGAGGTATGCCACAGTTAGCAAAAGACAGTGGAGAAGGGTGTTAAGATGAAAAGTAAAAGCCCCTTCCCTACTTTGCCACTAATGTTATGATAGTAAATCTAAATACTTTGTTTATATTTCTGTGTCTTAAGATATCAACTTTAGACAGTCTCTATTATCTTTCTCCTTATAGGCCAAGGCAGATTTAGGATACATAGGCTATCTCCTGTTCTTCTCAATGTTTTTTTTTTGTGTGAGGAAGATCAGCCCTGAGCTAACATCCATGCTAATCCTCCTCTTTGTGCTGAGGAAGATGGACTCTGAGCTAACATCTATTGCCAATCCTCCTCCTTTTCTTTCTCCAAAGCTGCAGTAGATAGTTGTATGTCATAGCTGCACATCCTTCTAGTTGCTGTATGTGGGGCACGGCCTCAGTATGGCCGGAGGAGTGGTGCGTGGGTGCGTGCCCGCATTGGAACCCCGGGCCGCCAGCAGCGGAGTGGGCGCACTCACCTGCTAAGCCACGGGCCGGCCCTTCTCAATCTTCTTGACTTTTGAAATTATGTTATTTCAGTTCTTCTAGTGGCAGTATTTTAATAATGTGCTTAGACCACTATTTCTTGGTTTATCAATCTCAAAAGTATGTCTTCATTCCCCACTATGTAATTTCACAGTGAAGGTAGCTATTATTTATAAGATAATTAATTAGCTCACCTATGCTTTCCTACTCTCCTCTGCCTTCTCCCTCTTCTTGACTTTTTTCAGCTGTATTGTAACTGTTTTATTGTCAAGGTTTAGAACAGTAATTGTTTTGTTTGGTAACTATTTGTTTAGAAGTTGCTATTTACATGTATATTTACTATTTACACGTGTAAGTGCTTTGTCTAGAAATCAATTCTAAAAATTGACAACCAGTGGATAGCATTTATCAGGTTATGGGTATGTGTTAATAAATACTCCATTGATGTCACATGGTTTGATGACCACAGCACTGTCTCCTCTCTCCGTACTGGTAGAGAAGCTTAACACTTCTCCAGGACTCCACTGAGAATAGTTCCCACTGCCACTGCATCCTTCTCTCCAGTATTTTAGCAATCTTAGTTTGCTCTGCTCTGGTTTATCCAATTGTAATCTGCTTTCTGCCTTGAAAATTAGTTCAAGTCTTTCAAGTTCTGGTCCAGTGATGGCAGTTTTTTTTCCCCCCCTACACCATCATTGATTGTTTCCCCACCCTATGTTGTTAAAGGCATTTCAGTGGGTTATTGGGAGGGGTCTACCATTTTGAAACAGATGTCTCCTTTAAAATGCTTCAAGCATGAATGTGGCATCAAGTTTACTTAAAAATTTTTTAAAATTTTTTATTCACTTATATTTATATGTGGTAAAATTCATGCTTTTTGGTGTGCAGTTCTGTGAGTTTCTAGTTTCCGTGAGCGTGTAGTTGTGTAACCACTTTTCTTATAAAGTTAAACATAGACTTAACATGTAATCGAGCAATTCTGTTCCTAGGTATTTGCCCAAAAGGTTTGCATTTTGGAAAATTCATTCCGGTTGTCTTACAGAGAATGGAGTAGAGGGGGAATCAGGGCTTTGCACTTAGGTAGATCTAAACTAACGTGGTGGTGGGAATGGGAAGAAAAGGTGATTCATTCATTTGTTTATTCAATAAATATTAATTGACACACTATTGGACCTGGGTATACAGTGGTGAACAGAATAAACATAAACTTTTCCCTTACAGAATTTTAGTCTAGTGAGTGAACAAACTTTCAGCAAATACCTTATTAAAAATTATAAGTGTCAAAGAGAAGAGAACAGGATGCTATGTGAAAAAATAACTGATTTGAGAAATGGTAAGGAGGTAGGAACTTCATTTATGTTTGTTGAGGAATATAAACATTCTAAGGACAAGAGAGTGGTTTGACATATGGATGAGCATGGGAACTTTAATGTTAACTGTTTTTTTTTTTTTTTACAACTCAACAAAATAGCTTTGTTTGTTCAGAGTACTCACATCTATTTCTCGTGCATTCCAGTGCTTCGCAGCCCCTTTTTTAATTGCCTGGCTCCTAACCCAGTTTCTTTTTAGAATCTGGAAACAAGGAATCACTCAAGTGACATATCCCTTCAGATCATTGTTGAAAATGTATTAAACATGGAAATATCTCAGATCTCTGTTCTAAATGTTAAAAATCTTTTATATTAGCACATAGAATATCCTTGGAAATATTCTATTCGGTTCTGATGAGTTTTTGTTTTCTTCTTTTTTGATAATGTCTTCAGTTTCTTCTGAAACCTTTCCTGTATAGTTATTTGGTTCTGTTGCTTTTAACTTCTTTTGATACTCCAGTGCAAACCATTTTCTTTTGCTCCCATGCAAATGATCTTTTTATACCAGGGTAATGGGGAACACTCTTCTAATTTTTTTTTTTGGTGAGGAAGATTAGCCCTGAGCTAACATCTTTGCCAATCCTCCTCTTTTTGCTGAGGAAGATGGGCCCTGGGCTAACATCCATGTCCATCTTCCTCTACTTTATATGTGGGATGCCTGCCACAGCGTGGCTTGATAAAGTGGTGCGTAGGTCTGCGCCTGGCATCTGAACTTGCAAACCCCAGGCCCAGGAAGTGGAGCGTGCGAACTTAACCACTACACCACTGGGCTGGCCGCTCTTCTAATATTTTATCTGATAACTTTGACAAGTTATTTCTTTTCCTTCTTGAGTGTAAACATTAACTTCTATTGGGATATGTGTTCCATTTTTATCCTTTCTTGCTTATCCATGGAGCTTAAATTGCTTTTGTTCGTTTTCCATACTACTCCCCACGCTTCACCGCTGGGACTTTGAAAAATGGCTATACCTTCATGCCAAGTTTGACTTGTTTTGCCTTGGAAATTGTCAAAGTCAAGCTTAAAATCCTGCAGGTGGGCCATGCAGCAGAACGTGGTTTCCAAGGTAGATCCTCTCTGTCAGCAGGTTGCTGCCATAGGTGAAGTTCAGAAACCTGTCCTCCTCCTGTCCTGGCAGTCCTCGAAGCCTGAATTTTTCATGTCCTACCAGATACCTACATGACCCCTGGGGGTTGGGACAGGGGTGTGAGGATTGGACATCGAGGGTAGAGCAGCGGCTGATGACCTTGGCCAAGTGGCTGCAATGCTGCCCTCATATTAACTCTTTTTTGTTTTTTTTTGTTTTTTTCTGAGAAAGATCAGCTCTGAGCTAACATCCATGCTAATCCTCCTCTTTTTGTTGAGGAAGACCGGCTCTGAGCTAACATCTATTGCCAATCCTCCTCCATTTTTTCCCCCAAAGCCCCAGTAGATAGTTGTATGTCATAGCTGCACATCCTTCTAGTTGCTGTATGTGGGACGCAGCCTCAGCATGGCCGGAGAAGCGGTGCGTCGGTGCGCGCCCGGGATCCGAACCCCAGGCCGCCAGTAGCGGAGCGCACGCACTTAACCGCTAAGCCACGGGGCCGGCCCCTCGTATTAACTCTTGATTCCTTATAGTTGTGTCACATTTCTTATAAGGTTTAGTTTTAGTTTTTTTTTTTTATTGTATTGTATTTTTTAGGCTTTGTCTTGACTAGTTAGGAAAAATCAGGACAATAGAAACTCTAAGGGACTTGCTAGAATTAGAAGGATGGTTCTGGGAATAAAATGTAATGGTAAAGACCCTGGACTCTGGGGTCAGATGACATGTTTCAAAACACTGGTCTTCCACTTTCTGGTTATATGATTTTGGGCAAATTATCTAACCTCTCTAGATTTAAATATCCTCATCTGTATAGTAAGGGTAATCAAACTGCTTTCTGAGGATTAAATAAAATAATCCATGTTAAAGCAGCTAGCACAGTACTTAACCTCATATGATTGTGGTGAAGATTAGATGAGTTACTGCCTGTAAAAGGCTTAAAATAATATCTGGCAAATAATCAATGCAATAAATATTAGCTATTTATTGTTATTCAGTAAATGTGGTTGGTATTATCATCTTCATCATGGTTTTCTCTCCACCTAATTAGGCTTTCCTTTTCTTTATGTAGAATGTTTTTGTTGCAATAAAGCAAGTTCTACTATTTTTCTTCTGTTTGATCTGTGTTCTCAGAATCAGAAAATAAAGTCTTGTTGTATGGTTTTGTTAATTCATTATAAAAATGTACATGAATGGGAAAAATTAATTTGCATCGAACTCTTGAAGAGAATGAAAAATATTAATTTGCGTCAAACTCTTATACAGCTTTTGGTGATGTTTAGTTTTATTAACCATTTTCCTTTTTTTTCCTCCCTGCTTCTGTTTCTTTTTAAACTACTAGGAACATGTTTGACAAGCTGAACCGTGATGCCTTTCAAATAGTTGCTTATTTTTTGTTTCAAACGCTGGACCAGTCTCTCACCAAAGAAGTTTTCAAGTGAGTAAAAGTTATTTCATTTTCTTTTTGTAAGAAGTCATTCTCAGATTTGAAAAGAGACTATGCCTTTATATAAGCCAGAATTTCAACTTTGACCTTTGACTGTTATTTTGAGTGGATGTCACAAAAATCAGGTTTGAGTCTTAAAAATTTAGTGCTTAGCCTTTATAAATCTGAGTGATTTTTCTTTGGTACTTGTCTTCACCTCACATATCTTGAAATCATTGTATATTACATAGGTAAGATAGATTTTGTTTTATAAAATTACTTACTAACATTCTTCATAGTTTTAATTATTAGGCAAAACAATTAACTGGTACCAATCTATCTTTACAGTCAATTTGCCTTATATGTATATATTTTTTGTTCGTTACCCCCTGCCCTACTCCTTTTCTTGTAGGCAATGTTATTTGTTTTGTCTATTTTTACTTTTTAGGTCTCTGTAAATCTTTATTATTTTTGTCAATGATACACAGTCATGCACCACATAACGACGTTTTGGTCAACAATGGACTGTGTATATGATGGTGGTCCCATAAAATTAGTACCATATAGCCTAGGTATGTAGTAGGCTACACCATCTAGGTTTGTGTAAGTATACGCTGTGATGTTTGCACAATGATGAAATCAACCTAGTTCTCAAAACTTGTCCCCATCATTAAGCGATGCATGACTGTATATATTAAAATGTCAAGTTCTGTAGGCAAAAATCATTCCTATTAATTTTAGCCTTTTGTTATATGCTGTTGAATATTAAATAGTTTAAGAAGGAGATAAAAATGTGAATACCTACTAGCTTTGGTTTCAAGTTGTTTTGCATGTAATTTGGTTTTCTTCTGTCAGAAAAAATGTTCAAATTTGTTTTAATATTTATATTGTGCCATCGTCCTCTTATATGGGAAAGCAACAAGTAAGTCCATTTTTTAGGGCATTGTTTTTTATTTTTGATAATTTATTCATAATATTTTTCTTCAAAGTTGTGAGTGATGGGGAAAGCTGGTATATTTGAAACATTTTTTGGATATCCTTATCATTAAGATATAGGGCTTCCTCTGCCCAAATAAGAATAGATTTTCTGATTTTTTTTCCTGATTATAAACAAAATATGGCTCATTTTAAGCGATTCAGAAAATACAGAAAAATGTAAAGAAGGAAGTAAAAATCATTCCTAAACCCAACAACCAGAGACTACTGTTGACATTCTGCCTTTTAGTCTTTTTTTCTATGCATAGTTAATTTTTTTCTGTGAATATGGGATGTATGTTATGTTATAGAAGTATAAAAAATATGGAGTCCTAAACAAATTGTTATGCCTTGGAATAAAAATTAAAACTGATTATCAAGGGAAAGCAATAGGTAAATTTTAAAGTCTATTATTTTTGACTAAAGCTGAGGCAAAACTTTTCTTTTTAATAATTTTATATCTTGCTTATCCCACAAAACAGTAGCACCCACCAACTATGATATGGCTTATCTCTAGAAGTCAAAAACTCTCATATCATTCCTTTTTCTGTGCTCTTCATGTGTAACCATTTATGTTTCTTTTTTTTTTCCAGGCTTAAAATATTAATTTATTTATACCATCTTTATGCGTTAGTCCAGTGACTCCATTGAGAGTGTTGTCTTCTTTAGCTGACTTTCAATAATTTTAAGAGTGATACATTTCTTCATTTAATATACGTATCATTGATTATTTGTGCTAAACTGAATTCAACCCTCTAGATATTTACTATAAAGAAAAAGACCCAATTTTTTACAGGTTGGTGTCTATCTTTAGTTGAAATCTATGAATGTTAGCCTTGATTCATTTAGCATTATTGTTTCTAGTATAGGAGATGAGATTGATGTTTTTAAATTTTGCTGTTTGTTTTTTTGTTAATAATTCTAATGCTTTTATTTTTGATTTTAAGACTTTGTTGGCCTCCATTTGACCAAAGAAGTGATACTGAATTCCGGAAGCATTGCTGTGAATGGTTAAAAAAGATTTCTGTAAGTATTCTCTTTCTGGAAGATGCAAACTTTAAGAAGTTAAAAACATTAATTTTTGGTGCTGGCCCGGTGGCACAAGCTATTAAGTGTGCGCGCTCCACTGCGGATGCTTGGGCTTCGCCGGTTCGGATCCCGGGCGTGCACCGATGCACTGCTTTGGCAAGCCATGCTGTGGCGGCCTCCCATATAAAGTGGAGGAAGATGGGCACGGATGTTAGCCCAGGGCCAGTCTTCCTCAGCAAAAAAGGAGGAGGATTGGCAGATGTTAGCTCAGGGCTGATCTCCTCACAAAAAAAAAAAAAAAACACATTAATTTTTTTTTTCTGGCTTTATTTAGGTATAATTGTACGTTAATTTTTTAGAGGTGAAATCTTTTTAATGCTTTTATGCTAACAGTATAAGCAAGGAAATGTTAATTAGAATAATGCTTTTTGATGGTTTTAGTTGGGATTCTATATATTTCTGGGAAACCAGCTTTGCGGGCTAGGTGCAATGAAGTAGGTTTTTGAGTTCCTGGGAGTTTATGTCACAGTTTTTGTTTAAAGAAAACTTTTTTTTTTTTTAAAGATTTTATTTATTTATCTTCCCCCTAAAGCCCCAGCGGATAGTTGTATGCCATAGCTGCACATCCTTCTAGTTGCTGTATGTGGGACGCGGCCTCAGCATGGCCAGAGAAGCAGTGTGTCGGTGCGTGCCCGGGATCCGAACCTGGGCTGCCGGCAGCGGAGTGCGCGCACTTAACTGCTAAGCCACGGGGCCGGCCCTAAAGAAAACATTTTTGACCATAGATTATTTTAGCTGATATCCCCAAATAGTATCAATAATTGTGGCTTTATATTGTAATTATTTTTTGTGACCAAGTCTACCAAGAGTTTGAAAAGATTCAAAAATTCAACTTCTGGTTCAAATGGAATAATCCTGATCAATCCTATTATGTTTCAAAAACAGTATGATGTAAATATAAATGTTATTGTTGATAAGGTCTTCAAATCGTCTTATTTCTTTTTTCCATAGGCTGAATGTGGAAGTAGCTTTCCTCAAGTTGTTGGCTCACTATTTCTTTCTCCTGGTGGTCCTAAGTTTATTCACCTTATGTATCATTTTGCAAGATTTGTTGCAGTAAAATATATAAAAAATCATTCTAAAAGTAAGTTCAGCTTATAGTAGGAATTTTTTTGTTAGAAATTGCTGTTTTAAAGGAATATGATCTATTTGCTAATTCATAGAAACAAAATATTGAAATGTTTCTTTTCTTTAAGTCCTTTTTTAATGCACATATTATGCTATATGTTTTAATTATTTTGAATAGGTAGTATTTCTTATGATTCAAAGATCATAAGGTGAAAAGTCTGTCTTCCCACGTCTATTCTCTAACTAGTTTCCCTTCCTAGAAGCAGTCAGTGTAATCAATAATGCAAGCATTGTATGTATTCTTTTTTTTAAAACCCTAAATGGTGACATACATCTGGTTTTGAATCTGTGTTTTTTACATAACAGTATATGTTGGAGATCATCCCATGTCAGTTCACAGAGCTTCCATATTCTCGTTCTGTCTTTAGAACTGTATATTTGAATAGACGTACCATAATGTATTTAATCAGTCTTCTGCTGACAGACATTTGACTTTTCTCCCTAATCTTTTGCTACAAAACAGTGCCACAGTGACAAACTTTATACATATATCCTTTGTGTATGTTCAAGTATATATATTATGTGTGTGTGTGTGTGTGTGTGTGTGTGTGTGTGTGTATAAATCCTGAAAGATAATTTGCTTGGTCAAAAAAATTGTGCATTTGTAATTTGCTAGTTATTACCAGTTTATTTTCTGTAGAGGTTGGACAGTTTATATCTCTGTCATCAATGTATGGTGAGTGTCTATTTTCCCAAAGGCTCACCAATATTGTGTGTGATCAGATATTTTTATCTTTTCAGTCTGATGGGTTAAAATTGAATCTCAGGGGAGTTTTAATTTGTATTTCTCATATTAGTTAGATTGAAAATGGTTTCATATATTTAAGAACAACTTATACTCTTTTTGTACTCTATGTTCATATCCTTTGTCTTTCTCTTAAGTTATTGATCTTTTTCATTTGTAGGAGCTCTTATTTATTATCCTTTCTCTGTAATGTGACATGTAAACCTTTTTTTCCAGTTTATCTTCTATGCATGAGTTTTTAAAACATGTACCTGTCATCTTGCTTTATAGGCATTTACATATTTTAAGTTAAATGTAACATAAGCATTTTACTAGTTTTTCTATTAATAGATGATCTACTCCAACTACATGTAACCCAAAGTATTTTATATATAAAATATGTGTGTTTGGATTTAGCGAGAGTTTATTATTCATAAGGCTTCTAAGCGTGGTTTGTCTTATTTCTTTTTTCTTTCTTTTTTTTTCTGTGAGGAAGATCAGCCCTGAGCTAACATCCATGCCAATCCTCCTCTTTTTGCTGAGGAAGACCAGCTCTGAGCTAACATCTATTGCCAATCCTCCTCCTTTTTTTCCCTTTTTCTCCCCAAAGCCCCAGTAGATAGTTGTATGTCATAGTTGCACATCCTTCTAGTTGCTGTATGTGGGACGCGGCCTCAGCATGGCCAGAGAAGTGGTGCGTCGGTGTGCGCCCGGGATCCGAACCCCGGGCTGCCAGCAACGGAGTGTGTGCACTTAACCGTTAAGCCACGGTGCGGCCCTGTCTTATTTCTGCTTTAGAACAATTCCAGCCAACATGTTCAGTCTCTAGATGACTTTTACATTCAGTGAACTCATCCCTATTAAATATTTAGAAATTGTTTGTGGTTTCTTTGGGGGTAGTGCTAGGCCCTGGATTAGTAATGTTAAGTGCAGTGTGGGGTCCCCTTTTTCCAGAATATCCGTCTTTATTGTATTGAGCCATCTTAAAGTAGGATTTATTACATTTATTACAAGTAAAAACCTGGACTCTGAAATGTTTGGATGGATTGTTCTTAGGGTCTGCTTTGATCATTAGTAACATAGCCAAGAATTACTTGAGAAATAAAGACTGTTTTATTTGGTTATCCTATCGTGTTGGTCTTACTAGGAAGAGAAGAAAGCTGATGGCAGCAATGGAGGTGATATGATCTCACTTCATCTTTTTCAGTTGATTTCCTTCCTTAGTTGTTAAAAGATCGTGTTATGAATTTGCTCATGTATAACAATGTATTTGTTCATGGATATGTCAAGCTGTGATAATAAGAATTATTTTAGGCAGATGGACTCTAAAAGTTTTTAATTATGTAAAACAACTCAATTTCAGATATCCTTTTTTAGTTGCCTACTTTAAAAATATGTCATCCTTGCTTTTGTTGAAATTGGTTGTATCTTTTTGTGTATCTGGCACACCAGCTTTTTTTTATTTTTTTTATTGATGTTTTAATGGTTTCTAACATTGTGAAATTTTGGGTTGTACATTTTTGTTTGTCCATCACCATATATATGACTCCCTTCACCCCTTGTGCCCACCCCCCACCCCCACTGCCCTGGTAACCACAGTCCAGTTTTCTCTGTCCATGTGTTGGTTTATATTCCACATATGAGTGAGATCATACAGTGTTTGTCTTTCTCTTTCTGGCTTATTTCACTTAACATAATACGCTCCAGGCCCATCCATGTTGTTGCAAATGGGACGATTTTGTCTTTTTATGGCTGAGTAGTATTCTATTGTATATATATACCACATTTTCTTAATCCAATCGTCAGTCGAGGGACGCTTAGGTTGCTTCCACTTCTTGGCTATGGTGAATAATGCTGCAGTGAACATAGGGGTGCATAAGCCTCTTTGGATTGTTGATTTCAGGTGCGTTGGATAGATTCCCAGTAGTGGGATGGCTGGATCATAGGGCATCTCTATTTTTAATTCTATGAGGAATCTCCATACCGTTTTCCGTAGAGGCTGCACCAATTTGCATTCCCACCAGCTGTGTATGAGGGTTCCTGTTTCTCCACATCCTCTCCAACATTTGTTGTTTTTTGTCTTGGTGATTATAGCCATTCTAACAGGCGTGAGGTGGTATCTTAGTGTTGTTTTGATTTGCATTTCCCTGATGATTAGTGATGTTGAACATCTTTTCATTGTCACACCAGCTTTTAAGGAGTTGTTAGTTATATGAGGTTGTTAATCTCTTACAATTAATGAAATCCAACATTTTTGATATGTATTAGCTTGTAAGTTTAAGTTTTCTGTGATCTTGTGTTCCATATAGATTCCTCCATACATTTTGCAGAGACATTTAATGTAAAGCCACAAGATTTGCACAAGTGCATTGCCAGATGCCATGTAGCACGTAACAAATTTTTACAAATTTTGCAAAGAGAAGATTGTGTTACCCGAAAATATCAGGAAAATGCACAGTAAGTAATACTTTGATAGTTAGACAACGAAAACTCCTCTCTTTTTTGAACAAATGTCATCAGCGGCAATAATCCATGCCTATTTCAAACCCCGCTGGCTGTTATCTTTCCATTTTAAAGGCAGATACCTTCTGAATAAAATGTTTTAAAGCTTGAGTCATATTGTCAATGAACGTTTAGAGAAAAGAAAAAGATCACCTTAGTTCAAAAATTCAATTTCTTAGGTGTTTTTTCTTTTTTTAACATGTATATGCATTTTTAAGCTGTAATTATAGTGCTCATTCTATTTTGTATCCTTTTTTCTCTTGATATTTCATTCTGTAAATTTTTCCATATGCCATAGGGTATTACTTTTAATGTCTACTTAATAGTCTGTTGAGTATCTGTTAAGTAGATGTTCCTTCAAGTAGGTATGCCATAGTTTCTTTAACCATTTCGTACTATTTTATATTTAGGTTTATCTAAAATAGCATATTTTTTTGTGTGTTACTTTTGTGTGCCCGATATTCTTTAGGTTCTGGTCCTACAGCATTAAACAAGACAGGCAGGGTTCTTACTCTCAAGAAATAGATTGTGTCTGATTGTTTATAATTATCAACAACTACAGTAAGATAACTTTTTAAATGCTATATCTATTACAGAAGCTATACCTTAAAACTGCAATGTTGCCTAACTGTCTTAGATAACATTTAAATTTATCCCCTAGGTATGTGAGAGAGCAGAGTAGTGTTATTGACCTTCAACATTTTTACTCAGAGAATATAGGAGCCAAGAAGTCTTGGTCCATTTCCATAGCAGCCTGTATGTTAGATCACTCCTGTAACTCAAGGGAGTCTACAGTCCTTTAGCTGGTGGCTGGGTGTATTTGGAAGAGTAGTCTTCAGGGGCCTTGAGCAAAGATATGAAATGGGGGAAAATATTTAAGTGGGCTATAACAATTAATTGTAATGGAATTATAGTTGTCATTTTGTATGTTTCTTTGCAGATTATCAGTTAAACAAGTACGAAATTTGAGATCGGAATGTATAGGACAGCAAAACCAAATAAAAAAGTAAGTGACTTTTAGAGCTAGAAATTACCTTAGATATTAGTTTAGCTGTTGCATTTTATAGGTAAGGAAACTGTGAATCCCAGAAACATTAGTTAAAATAATATATCAATAGCTAGATGATGGTAGGATTAGAACATAATTCTGATTCCTAGTCCAGTTATTCTAATAAATTATTATTGCTTTGAGCTAGAATTTTATTTTTGTTTTTAATTGGCATAGTTGTTGGTGGGTTTGCAGATCAAGTACTTCTTTGGATGGTAAATTACCATGCAACTTTTTATATGACTAATGAGATTTAATTTTTTTAACTAGAATGGAGCCCTATGATGAACAAAGTAATATACAAGAGAAAATTCAAAAGGTGAGACAACTTTTGAAGGGAGAAATTTAATCTTTCTTACTCCTGTGATATGCAGTGTTTGCTTATTCAGCTGGACTTGTAATATTCTCTTTCTGTCTTTTCTTTTTGTAGCACTGTTACTTTTTTTTTTTTTACTCATTACAAGTGGTATATAAAGATATCAACAGGGTACCTCTAAAATGCTTGAATATAATTGAAAAAATTAGCTTATAATTTATAAGACTAAATATATACAAAAGCAGTTTTAAATCTGGTTAATTTAAAATCTTTCATGACAGCAAGAAAAGTTCAGCTTGATTGTAACTTAATCAGTAGTATTAATTTATCTAAATAAAATACATTAACTGAAGGGAGATGGTAAGTATGGAAGAAAAATGAGAAGTCACATTGAAGCTGGCTTGGCAGTAGGGAGGAATCTGGCAGAAACAAATGATCTGAGCCCTTTAGAAGCTGGCTTTGATGTGGGATAGAAGTATTTTCTTAGGCCTTCTTTGTGTTTGGATGAAATCTCTCTCAAGCTCTTTGTTCTGATTCTATGATCACCAAGCTGCTTTGGTATTAATTTGTCTTCCTAGGAACTTTGTCACTGAAAAAGGTGAGTGCCCTCCTCAGCAAATAGTTATTCATTCAGGGAACATTTATTGATCACCGGCTGTGTGCCAGGCATTCTTCTAGATATTAGAGCTACAGCAATGAAGAAAACAGGCAAAATCACTTCCTTCATGGAGCTTCCAATTATTCCATGAACAACTTTGTGAAGACGAATATTCCCTATTACTGAAGGCAGTATCTTTGATTGTAAATTTAATAGGTTGGTGTGAAACCTACTAAAGTTTTCATATCAGTCTCTCCTGAGTTTGCTTAATGTTGTTAAGTTTCCCTGAGTCCAGGTAATTTTAAGTCATTGACAAGATAAAATTTCTAGACTTGAAAAATCTGAGAACCAGGTCCTGGATCTTTATAAGTTCACCAGGGAAATGCCATCCTGTGAGACTGCCAGCCAGTGAGTCTTTGGGGACAACTTTACCTTGTACCATAGGAAGGCAGAGACTCTAACATGGGTATAATTCTCATATTTCCCCACCTCCCTCCCACATTGTAAATTCTGTTGAGGCATTATGTACGAACAAAAAAACGCAAAAACTATACGTGTATAACTTGATAGAATTTCACAAAGTGAACATATGCAGGTGACCAGCATCCAGTTGAAGGAACAGAATTTTACAAGCATCCCAGAACACCCCAGGAGCCTTGAGCCCCCTTTTGTTTATAACCGTTTCCCCAGGAGTAAACACTCTTCCTCACTTCTTACACTAAAGATTAGTTTTGCCTGTTCTTGAACTTTATATAAATGGGAATATATAGAACATATTCTTTTGTGTTTGACTTCTTTCACTCCTGCTGTTTTATCCATGCTGTTGTGTATGTAGTTGTAGTGTGTTCATTCTCATTGCTGTACAGTGTTCGTTTTTATGAATATAGCCCAATAGACTCTTTTTACTCTAGGTAGACCTTTGGGTTGGTTGCAGTTTTTGACTATTGCAAATAGAAGTGCTATGAACATTCTTATACATGAATTTTAATGAACATAGGTTACTATATCCCTAAGATTCTTTGCTTTTAAAGAAGCATGGTTTCTCACATTTTAACTTTTTGAAACTTGAATGACTCTTAAAATTGATCTGTAGTGTTTTTTTTTCTCCTGAAAATCTTTTATTATTTCTCTGAAAAATCTCCATTAGATTGATGGCATGTCAGAACACAGGAAATGCTGATTGCATCTTGGCAGTGTAAGGTTTCTTAGATTTGTTTTGAAAATTGTAGTGGGCTAGATTCTCCTGAGAAATTCCTTAGTTTTAAAGCTCCTTTGGAAGTAATATCAGTGCTTTTAGACAGTTAATTAATTTTTTCACCAGAAGTCATTCTAGGAATACTTCGTTTGTTCCTCAGAGTGAGCATATATTTGTGTTTGCATTTCTTTAATGTATGTACAGATTATGTATAGACTTTAATATTTTGTTTGTCTCTGTTTTCAAAGGTTCGGTCTCTGTGGGCTTCAGTGAATGAAACACTCATGTTTTTGGAAAAAGAGAGAGAAGTTGTTACTTCAGTCCTTAGTCTTGTTAACCAATATACTTTAGATGGAACTAATGTTGCTATCAATATTCCAAGGCTCTTACTTGACAAAATTGAGGAGCAGATGTGTCAGGTAAGCATTTGATATTAAGCTTTTGAGAAAACTCCCTTCACATAATTATTTTGTGTATTATATATTGTTTTTGTTATAATATTTTTTTGCTGTTTTCAGAATTTATTTTTGTGAGTATATCTAGTAAAGCCTTCATAAAGAGGGCTACTGTTTAGGGTGTGTTTGTTTATAGCCATTAACTTTTATTAATTGTCCATTCCTTGTATGGTGCTGCATCATACAGTGTAGATGGTAGGAGGTTACTTAGTAGGAAGATGATATGGTACTAGTTCTTTATAAATATTCAGAGAGCAGCAGTGATCTCCTAATTGCTAAATGTCTTTTTAGAAAGTCCCTGTCCTCTGGTTTCTCTTTCATCTTGATGCTATTAAGTATTTTAGAGTCTTTTCTTCCTTTAGCTGTTGTGACCTCAATGTCTCTGCTCTCCTGTGGTTTTTCAGACTGCTCTTCTCAGTTTTTTTTACTGTTTCCTTTTTTTCTCTAACTTTTAGATGAAAGTGTTCCCCATGGTTTCTTTAGTGCCCCCTTTTCTACGTTACACATTCATCTGTAATTTCTTACCCAATTCTATGACTTCATCAGCCTCCTATACAGTAATATTCTCGAATTGGTATTTCCAGTGTCTCCCCTTGACCCAAACTCCATCAAATTATTTCTACTTGCTTATGGGACATTTCCATCTGGATAGCTTATGTTTTTTTTTCTTATTAAACTTAAAATTCATTAAGTATCTACTATATGCCAGGTATTAATTATAGTATAGGGGATACAAAGATAAAATATTGTTGTGACCCTGAAGAGCTTTCATTTTAATAGGTAACATGATAGGCATTTCAAATTCAGAGTACGTAAAAATCAGGACCCGCAAACTCAGATTCCTACAGGGGCTAGGCAGGTAATATGTATAAATGAAGTATGCTAATTGTAACAATAGAAAGAAAGTAGGAAGTGATGAGGTCTTTGGAGAAATAGTAATTTTTATGTGAAATCTATGATTTTTAAATTATTGGCAACTAATTCAAATGATTTTCAAACGCTGGAACTCTGCAGGCCAAATAAACGTGTCTAAGTTGGATTCAGCTTTTAGGAGCCATCAGTTTGCAACATTTGTTAAAGCATGAATTCATGATCTTTTGCCAAACCTGCTCTTTCTCTTCAATCTTTATTTTGCTTTCCATTTATTTGCATTTTGTTTATTCTAGTTTTCAACTTTTTGCATAATATAAAAATGTAGCATGGCATGTTAATTCTTCCACAATAGTTTTCTTTGGACCAAAATTATTTACATAGTTTTATTTTTAGGTAGACATTTGATTTTTTTCACTCTTCTTTAACATAAATATATTTATGGAGTAGTTTATCATCTTTTTTTTCCCTCTGAATCCTTAGTTGCGCATAGGAAATGTTTATGAGGCTGGAAAATTGAACGTCTTAACAGTTATTCAGTTATTAAATGAAGTCTTGAAAGTAATGAAATATGAACATTGTCAGGCTGACCAACCAAGACTGACAATAGACCTTCACTTCCTTGAAAAGGAGACCAAATTTCAGAGAGAAAGATTATCAGATCTGAAGCATATGAGGTACACTCGAAAGACCTTCTGTTATTTTATTGGGGGAGAAGTATGGTGGTGTTGATAATTTCACAGCATAACTTGTGTAGTTAACAACTCTTCAGCTTTGGCAAAAAAGTGTGAAAATTTTACTAGTACTCAAAAACTTTATGTCATCAACTCCCAGCGAGACACATGAAGTATAAAGGAAAATCAGCTTACTTTTCTTTTTGTCTGGAATAAATTATTTTCCCTGAGTGATAATTCTTTATGAAATAATTTTAACTTTTTTGTAGCTTTTCTTTTGTGGGGTCTATAATAAAACTAGGCCTCAAGAAGATTTTTTATTTGAGCAGAATGACTGGGAGGTATGGGCTGCCTTTAGGAATGGACAGAGAATGGGAGTAGAATTTTTTTTCTGTTTTTTTTTTTAATTTATTTTTAATTTTTTTTATTTTTTTATTTGTGAGGAAGATCAGCCCTGAGCTAACATCCATGCCAATCCTCCTCTTTTTACTGAGGAAGACCGGCTCTGGGCTAACATCCGTGCCCATCTTCCTCCACTTTATGTGGGACGCCGCCACAGCATAGCCTGACAAGTGGTGCGTCGGTGTGTGCCCGGGATCCGAACCTGGGCTGCCAGCAGTGGAGCACGTGCACTTAACCGCTCTGCCACAGGGCTGGTCCCGGGAGTAGAATTTTGACTCGAGTTTAGAATCAGGCAAAAAACTGTATTTCAAAGATAAATGGGGTAAGATGGGTAGAGTGGCACATGTGTATGGTGACAGATGGCAACTAGACTTTTGGTGGTGAACACGATGTAGTCTACACAGAAGTCGAAATATAATAATGTACACCTGAAATTTATGTAATGTTATAAACCAATGTGACCTCAATAAAAAAAAATAAATGAATAAAAATAATAAGTATTTAGCAGCAAAAAAAGGTAAGTGGAGTAGTAGATGTAGGATTGCTTTCTGGTCTTAAAAAAGTATTTTAGGTTCTGAATGTTCACTGTGAGAGTTTATTCAATTTATATGTGCTGTATTGGTTGAACTTGCAGTTATATTTTCTTCCCCTTCTCTACAAACTATTCTTAAAATTTACTCAATACTTTCTCTATATACTCATGTTCTGAATGAAGTTATTTTTATACGGTCGTAGGTGTAAAATGAAAGAAGAACTCACAACTATAAGACATTCTATTGTTGAAAGACAAGGAGAGTGGCAGAAAAAGTGGGAAGAATTTCTTGGTTTGTCCCCTTTCAATCTAATTAAAGGTTCGACGCCAGTAAGTAACGTGCCTTGCCTTTTGGAGGGTAGTTTAATATAAGGCAATCTCTTGATTTATCATGTTACAAATGACCTAGAAATGCTATGTGTGTATATGTTTGTCATCTTTGCATCTGAGCCTAAAGTTCAAAAGTTTTGGTTTCTGTAATTTTTCTATATACATATTAGAGTATTCACCAAGCTGCTGTTGTGATTTACAGTTAATATTTTTAGATTCAGAGGATTGTATTAAAAAGAAAATGAGATATTCCTGTTGATGTTAGGTACTATTACATTTGAGGCACAGTTGGAAGATAGAGTCATTCCCCTGTTCCTAATATTGTACTCCTTGGTTTAAAAATGGTTATAGGATAATTTATATGCTTGGTAATTCTGTCTTTGTTGGGGAAAAAAATAATCATCCATTCATAGATTAACTTAGTATTGTTATTGTGGTAGCAAGTAAAATGTGTGTATTTCAAAATTATGAATTCTGTGTTTTAAGGCTGTGGATCTTTTACCACCTATGTCTCCCCTTTCATTTGATCCTGCCTCAGAAGAAGTATATGCAAGGAGTATTCTTTTGCAGTATCCTGCTTCACTTCCAGGTTGGTTATTTATTTTTTTCTCTTTTAAACTTTCCTCCCATCAGTATTTCTCACTATGATAACGGTTCCTTTGCATTCTTTCTTGTTTTTTTCCCCCAATTATTTTTTATTATGGTGAAATGCTTTTTTTCCCCAGAACTGCCTATTCTTTTTCATGGTGTCATCTTTCATTATGGCTTCTGTTGTTTCTTTTTTTGCTAATCATTTAAAATGTACTAATTTTATCTTTTAAATTTTTCTATCTCTTAGTTTCAGGTACTTCTGCTCCTGTATGCTCTGCCTGCTGATTTTCATGGTTGTTTGCTTCCTATTAAAATATTTGACTGTCACCTCAACTTTAGTGGGTCTTGCTACCCCTGGAGGAATCATGTGGGCCCTGGGTTGTAGAGTGATCTCTCAGGGTGGCCTAGGGGCCCAGGTGTTTCCCTTGAACTAGACCAGTTAATGTCTTTGGTTTGGGATTCCTACAACAAGTAGCCAGTATAATTTTGGATTTCGCACTTCCCTTTGACTAGGCTAGGAAGGTTTAAAATTGCTTTCCTTCTCTTCTCCTTTTTTTTTTACTCAGGACTCCAGGTAGGCTGCAAGCTTCCCTGCTACTTCCCTGGTCCAGTTGGCAGAACTTTTTAATCTCCTTTTTGGGGCTGAGCAGCCTTTGCAGTGTCCTGGCCTTATGGCAGTCTCTCAGATCCCAGCCTGAGTGGCCTGGGATGTCCTTGTTATCATGCAGACATTAAATCTCCTTTGTTCAGCCCCTGGAGCCTGCCTCATTGAGCCTTCGTTTCTCAGTTTGAGTTTACCATTCTGATTGTGCTTTCCATCTTTGGTCCTGGCACGAGGTGATTTTTATTTGTTTTTCTGGGTGTTCCTTTCTTTTTCTTACATTTTATTTAGCAGTTCTAGTGTGTTTATGGTAGGAGTCAGTGTCTGCTTCAGCTTGATTTGCTTTGTAGTGGTAAGTTCAGTTTTGTTTTTACCTCCTAAGTGCCTATTGTGTCTGTCCCCTCCTTTGCTACCCTCACATTTTAAGTCTGTAGTTTAGTTTTCATATTTCTTTTTTTTTTTTTGAGGAAGATTGGCCCTGAGCTAACATCTGTTGCCGTTCTTCCTCTTTTTCTTTTTTCTCTCCAAAGCCCCAGTACACAGTTGTATATCTTAGTTGTAGGTCCTTGTACTTCCTCTATGTGGGAAGATGCCTCAGCGTGGCTTGATGAGCGGGGAGTAGGTCCGCACCCAGGATCCGAACCGGCGAACCCTGGGCTGCCAAAGTGGAACGTGTGAACTTAACCGCTATGCCACCGGGCCGACCCCTGAGTTTTCATATTTCTTGCCTGTAATTGTGTTCTAACTAGCTGCTCTGCCTCCGGTATTCTACCTTTTCCGTATAACAAACGGCTGTCAGTCATCTTTCTGTAATGTTAATATGATCCTTTTCATCTCCTGGTATAATATACAACAACAGCTTCCTATTACCTTTGGAAAACAAAAAAGAAGAAAGCTCTAGATGCTTTTTCATTTAGCAACTTTTACCTTACAAACTTTCTTATATACAAGAACAAACGTGCATCAACTCTGCCTACCAACACCGGATGGTGTTTATGGTTGTGCATAATCATTTTAGTTTATGGTTGTCAACTAGTTTTGTGGTATAGTTGTTGTATTTGTGCTTATTTTTGAACTGTTTTGTAATTATCAGTAATTCCATCATCATTAGTAGGTACAAAAGCATAGGGTATTGAAAATGTTATAAGGTGGCATACTGTTATGATGGATTAAAAGGGAAGCTTTATATAGTACACACTTTGGCTTCTTGTACAGTAACGCTTAGGGCATAGGGAAAGTCTTTCAGAAGCTAACATATTGAAAGAAGAGGATCCCTGGAATATCAAATCCTGTGTTATCTAGCCATGGCTTTCTTCACTGGTCTCATTTCCTACCATGCTTCCACTGGATATACCCTGTGCTCCAGCATAACAAACTTGTACCTTATTCTGTCAGTACCTTCATGCCTTCTTCACATTCCCCAGGCTATGCCAGGAGCCTTTCTGCCCCATTGCATTCCGTGCATACTTCTATCATAACACTATAGCAGTCTACCATAATTCTCTACCCATCAGTAGTCTTTCCTGGACTAACTCCTTGAGGGCAGGATCTCCATCTTTTATTTCTTTCTCTCATTGTTAGTACAGAGTGGCGCATAGTTATTCAGTGATATGTTGAAGAATAGATACATAAGTTGACTGATGTCATAGATGCTGGGCTGAAATACGCTAAGTACTATGACTTTTTGGCCTTGCTGGTTTAAGGGGTAATTGCATGATCTATGTGCTTAGACATGAAGCATGGCTGTATGATGCTGGAGAATTATGGACTGTCATTTTTTTTGGAAATGTGGTTTAGTATGAGCTATCCCTCTTTTTATAAAAGTCTATTGCAAGATATTCTCTATCACTGTCGTGCCTATCACTTTACACTTAACAATTGAATAATTGTATTTTCCTATTAGCATTCATATTATTCTGATTTTCCTCTGTTTTCTTCCTTTTAGAAGTCGTAGAATTTCAAGAGATCCCTGAATGTTAGAATGTACAAATGTAATTAAAGAGTAATTAATTTTTGTATTCTTTTAGATACACCTAAGCAGCATAACCAAGAAAATGATTGCAGAAGAGCCAGTGATATGGTAGGAACTGTATATGATCTAGCCAACAGGTAAAACAAATTTGATTTTTATATTGATTTTTTTCCCTTCGTTAGTTTAATCCCATCTTCAGCCAGTTTCCAAGCTTCTCTACTATGGGATAGTCCATAATTTTCTTCTCTTATACAGAAGAGTATTTTTCCACTGTGGATCTACATTTTCAGGCGAGATTCAACATTTCTGATGTGTGGGCATTTTTTTTTTCTTCTATTCTTTATCTAAATGTTGGGATTCATGGGGGTTATCTAATTTTTGAAGAAAAAAACATATATGGAAATTATCTAATGCAAGTTTGGGAATTTTTGCCTTTTTGTGTCTGTGAACTTCTTTGAAATGATTAGTGGCTATTGACTAAATTCAGGAGTTTAGGAGTCTTTGAGATCATCTAGTCTGGTCGTTTTCAGACTGCATTCTGCAGCGCCCTCTGGTGCTGTGGATGAATCTTATTTAGCTTGTGGCCGGTTCAACCCTTTTCCACTTCAGCCTGAGCAGCTAGCTCTTTTATCTGTTTTATATTTTGGGATATTTGTATGCCATTTGATTAAAAAAAGTTCCATCCTTTAAAAAAAACCAAAAAACTGGAAGACTTACAGTTCAGTCTAACCCCAAAATTTAACATATGAAAAAACTGAACCTACTTAGTTTGTTGTAACCTTTTTCAGGAGTATTCTTATTTTCTTTATTGCCTGTTTTCTTTATTATCCCATTTTGGCTCTTAAAACGGATGCTACATTATGTAAGCAAAAATCTCTAAATGTATGTAATCCACTTGGGGAATATATTTATTCTTTATTGAAATTAAGCGTTATTAAGTAAAAATCAAACACAAACATACTGAACAGATTCCTTTATTGTTTTGTTTTTTCTGATTACCCTTTGACCTAAGTAGATGCCTTTCAATCCAACTTCCCCACATAACTGGGGCATAGATGTGGAAACAAAATACTGAGGACAATTCTAGAAGAAAATTCTGAATTTTAAACGAATTGAAGCCCTCTTCATTCTATACTCTTAACAAGTTAATAAGTTAAAACGCCATAACAAGGGTCAAAACCTACATGTGAAATTGAGCTATTGACAGTTTCCTTTCCAGTAATTTTCTGGCTCACAGGAGGTCAGGACTACTTGTGGAGGAATTATGTTTTTATTCTTAGATCTGGATGTGATATGGATTTTCTGAGTAGTTAAAGGAAAATAGTGCAATCTTTTGTGAAGACCTAATGTTGAAGAGATAGTAAAGTTGCTGGGTTGCCCATTTTATTCCCTTATAGTTGTTCTTAAAGTTAGAGGGGGATAGTTGGTGCTTTCCGTACTCAATTATGTTTTTGGTTTGTCTTCCCTTGAGACAGCAAATTAAGTATTTTGATTAAGGGCTCTTGCTGGACTAAAGATTGATGGAGTTAGTAGATTAATTCATAAATCAGATTTTATTTATGAACTCCATTGAACCTCAAGATTCTTTTTTGAAGTAGAGTTTTGTACTAAGATGTACTATCAGAATTTACAGGAGTCAGACACTCAGCCTCTAAGAATTTAGTTCAAATAGAATTCTCTTAATATAGGAAAAAGAAGTTATATTAAATATACTTTGATTTCCACATTTCTCTTCTTCCAAGCTCCTGGATCTTTTAATTATCTTCTGATACTTTATTTTAATTATAGGTTGGGGATATTAAAGGGAGATAGAGAAAGGCTTTTGATGGCGAGGGATAGTGCTTAATAGGATATGAAAGATTATTACTGCTTGATAGCAGAACAGAAGATGGGTGAAGAGTTGAGTTACTGGGATGTGGAAATAAACTTGTTGCTCAGAATTCTTTATTGTAAAAAGTATTGAATAATAAAATATTTCATTGGTAATGTGTAATGTGGGTAGACTTTAGACTTTTGGTTTTCCTCAAATTTTTTACTACCATCAAAAGTATGTTGCCTTTTTTTCCTTTGGAAGTGCTCATAGGATAAATTCCCACAATGGATCAATACCCTTTCTTTTTATCTGTCACAGTTCTAGGATTTCATGGGCCTCAGTTTTGGCATGGCAAGTGGATAGAGAGTAAGGACTGAGCCAGGGCTGCTTTAAAGTTGTCTTGGATTGAGATGTTAGAAAGGCTAGTAGCATGTTGCCAATTCAGAAATGAGAGAGAGGAAGGTACAGAATATGTTTCCATTTTTCTTTATTATGAGCCTCTGCAGGAACGATTCAAATAGAAAAATTTGGTGGCATCTATAGAACCTCATCCTCAAGTGACATTCATTCATTGATTCAGTCAACCTGTCAATCAGTTACAAATATATATTGCACTACCAAGTCCCAGCCCCTGTGTTAGCCTTTGGAAAGACATAGTCTTTGTGCTCAAGGAGCTCACCATCTAGTGGTGGCATCTTAGTGACATTGGTCCGTTGATTGCTGGCCCTGCTTCAGAGAACTTTTTGATCATTTTAGTGTTAAGTTTTTGGAAAAATTAAGATAAAATCACAGTAGATGATTAATTTTTTGCCTTTGGTACCTAGATTATATCCTGTTGAGGCAAAGTTGAAGCTTGAGCAATTTCAGTGATTTTGAATTATGTTTGGAAGGTAGATGATGATTCCAAGAAGGGCATATTTGGAAAAGTTTGAAAAAGCCTGTTTACTATTATATAAAATATTTGCAAAGCTGTTAGTTTTGTACTTCTGGCTGTGAACAGAAAGCGAAGCACTGCCATGCTTGATGTTGAAAGTGATCTCTGGCACTCCTCCCTTTCATATTATCTAAAGTGGAAAAGCGTTTGGCTAGTGAGCAGACCCAATCAATGATTGAATTTGAAAGCTCTTTCAAGATGAAGATAAATAAAGTTATCATTGTTTTGAAGGCTTTAAAAATTTAGTAACTTATTTTGTAATTATCATGAAAAGATGCATGAAGTTTTTTGTTTAGCCAAAGGGGCAAGAGAATCTAAGAGATTAAGTAATACAATGTGTAGAATGCAGCAGACTGCAACTAAAACTTTATGACTTTATTGTTAAGTGTAACGTAATTACTTTAGAGCAACATGCAGCATAAGAGAAACTGATTTTGGACATGAAATAGCAAAAGAGTCTTAAAAGAAAATCTCTGCTACACTGAAATTCTGTGATCTGAAGCCTGAGGACATTGTAATAATGTGATTCTAGTTAATTGAGTTTGTTTTTACCCTGTACTTAAGTTTTTGAGTGTTCATCGAGTCATTTAACTGTTGTAAAAATGCTGTCAACTTAAAATTTATAGCGGGTAAGGAATATGTGTATAATTTGGGAGGTTGATACACAAATTGGGCTGAAGTACTGCTGTAATTGTCACCATGCCTCCCTAGAATAAACTGCCTTTTGATGACCGGGACGAATTGAGTGAAATCGTAACGGACAGATACGGGGCAGACAGTTTCTTTAAATGACTCAGATGCGTCAAGTGAACAGAATTCTTTCCTTCTTATAATTTGGATTTGTTATCTTTTTTTGTTTTAGCCCTGCTTCCTTCCTTTTGCAGCCAGTTTCATCATCAGATAGAAACAGTGTTACACTACTTGAAAAGGTACATTTTAAAACAATTTTTAATTAATTCTGACCTTACTAGCTTATATTATTTATTTTTGTTGATATCCCAATTTAATTAAATTTAATTTCTATTTTCATATTTCCCAGTATTTGCACATTATGTACCATTTGTATTTACACATTCTCTATAGCTTATAAGTGGGAATATTGGAATTATTTAATTGTGTCAGTGAACATATAATTTCACAATAACGTTAACAACCTTTTATAGGTTCATAATTCAAATACCTCTAATGAAGATATGCCAGGATTATTAAGGTTTTAACATTACATGTCTGTCTTTCTTAGGATACGATGATGAGAACACCTAGAGAGAAAAACGAAATAATTTCTAAGAAAACACCAGAATTTGAAGTGGAAGAGTCTCCATCATCAAATATTGCAAAGAATATAGAGAGTAGTGCATTTGGAGGGTCTGTGCCAGCTAAAAAAAGTGATCCATTCCAAAAAGAGCAAGATCATCTGGCAGAAGAGGTTAGAAAAAGACTGTAATAAGTATGCTGAAATATCTATTGTTTTCTTAATGTTATTGGGATTATAAGTGAAGTTACAGTTAATTATTGATTAACTGGGCGTAATTTGGGAAAGGAGGTCACAGATAATAAAAATCATAGTTAAAGCAAAATTGGTCCTCCCATAAAGTAGAAATATATAAAGTTACTTGGTTAAGATTACATCCGTGTTTTAGAACCCATAATTTTACACCCAGTTATTGTACTTTATTAAAATACTCTATGAGTGCTGTCTGTTGCTTAGCTGAGCTCCCTCTTTTTTTGAGTATTAGAACAAAGACTATGCAGTATCACATCACTGAGTGAAGGTTTTGTCCTTCTGCTTTCTAAATATTTAAAAAGTGATCAAGTGCATCAGTGTTCATGATCTTGGTTTTCCTAACCAGCCTTGTTCCTTAACGCTATTCTACTTTTCACTGGCAAATGACTGCTTACTGTTACTACTGCTCAGTGTTACAGAACTCAGTTTATGCAAATTAAATGCTCAAGCCATTCTCTAATGTTATTTTTATTACATTTCCCACAACATCCCTTAGCATTGTTTGAATTTGGATAAGCAGCCAGAAAATAAATCAGCTACTTTATATTCCTGAGAGACTGAAAGAAAAATTTGGTTTAGTGCATATTGATTCAGGTATTGGAGTTCCCTCCTTTATCTCAATCCTGATCAAGGTAAATGAACATTGTCCAGATAAGAGAGCTGGATGTCAGTCATTTTACTTGTTTGTAACATGAGGAGAGTGGACCAGTTTCATTAGTCTCTAAATACTTTTAAATTTCTAAAGTTCTGTTGTTTCTCTTTGTTAATTGATTGACTCTACACTAAACAAAAGATGGTCAGGGCCGGCCCCGTGGTGTAGCGGTTAAGTGCGCCTGCTCTGCTGCTGGCGGCCCTGGTTTGGATCCTGGGCACGTACTGTTGCACCGCTTGTCAGGCCATGCTGTGGCGGCGTCCCATATAAAGTGGAGGAAGATGGGCACAGATATTAGCCTAGGGCCAGTCTTCCTCAGCAAAAAAAAAAAAAAAAAAAGGAAAAAGAAAAGATGGTCAGTCAGTCTTTTTTTCTTTCGTGATTTGGAGGGAAAAGCACATTTTCTGGTTAAAATAACTTGTATTAGCAGTGGAATGGGTTGGAATGGAAGAGGAGGGTCCTAAAATCTCATAAAGCTCTGAAAATAAAATGAAATTAATTTTCTTTAATAGTGTTTGTGACAAGGAATATTTAGTGTTTGAATTCTAAGAAGCCCTCTGTTTTCATGGGGGAGGGTCAGTTTGAATATGGTTGTAGGAAGGTTATTTTTTAGCCATCTCGGGGGCAGAGATTTTAATTTGCCTGTTTTTTCTTTTCTGCTTTTATTGAAATTTAGTTAATATAGAGTGCTGTTTTTGTATTTTACACTTTCTTTTCTTTATTTTAGAATGTATCCCTATGCCTTGTTAACTAATTTATATCTGATAATGAGGTTTCTGGCAAAGAAGTATGTTGTCAGAATGTATTCTGTTGGTTAATAGAGGTGTTATTGTGCAAATGGATTATAATTAAGACGAATCCACTTCCTTTAAAACTAATCATTTTAGCAGATATAGCGTTGTCAAGCTCAAAGATGTGGCAGATAGCCGCTTGGTCTCTGTGTAGTCAGAACTACCTGTAAATCTTTTCAAGTTATAAAGATTATCTTTTCTCTCTTTTATAATGGGATCTCTATTTAAGATAAGAAGGGAGGAAACAGTTTTGTTTTTTGATTTCACCTTATAGGATTGTGCCTAGATACAGTCATGTGCTACATAATGATGTTTAGGTCAACGACAGACCGCATGTATGACAGTGGGCCCATAAGATTAGTACCATATAGCCTAGGTGTGTAGTAGGCTATCCCGTCTGGGTTTGTGTAAATATGGTCTTTGATGTTCGCACAAGGACAAAATCCCCTAACAACGCGTTTCTCAGTATGTGTCCTTGTCGTTAAGTGATGCATGACTGTAGTCTGTATAGAGTGGCTTGGAGCTGCATTGTTGAGCTTATTTTTGTGCCATCTGCTATGGGAGGGCCTGCTGACATCTTATCAGGGCTTTTGTTGCATTCTACCAATGGGCTTGGTGTAATTTTTGCCTTACTTTTTGTTTTGTTTTAGGTTGCGAGGGCCGTTTTATCTGACTCACCACAGTCCTCTAAAGGAAAAGAAGTAAAATTAGAGGAACTAATTGACTCCCTAGTTTCTAACCCATTCTTAACAAGGAACCAAATTCCCCGAACTCCAGAAAACTTGAGTAAGTTAATAATGCTTTCTATCACTTTTCTTTCTTACACGTTACTACTGTTAGAACCATGGTCTGACAGATCTTCTGGAAACTCACTTTAAAACTCTTTTCCAGATCTTTCAGTTTATTGGCAATGACTATTTGTTTTGATGTGAGGGACTTTTATTGAAGTGTTAAATGTGGGCATTCTCACTTATATGGCAGTCCTTCAGCAGTATTATTTTGCCTTGATACTGTACAGTTTTGTTTTTGTTCTCTTCCTTGGCTTTTTCCTGGAAAATATTTTAGTTGATCACTTTTAAAAAATCTTCTGCCTCCACATCTGACTTGTGATCAACATTTATAGAGTGTAGAGGCTCTGTTCTCCCAGTCAACAACCAGCAGTAGCAGCCAAAAACTATGTGTCCAGAGATCTTTTTTACCCTTCCCAAGCTGGTCAGACTGTCCAATACTTTTTTATTATAACCTATAATTTGTATAGGCAGAGTTCTGATACTGTCCTTACGTAAGCACATCATCCATTCAAAGTTAAGTTGATTCAGTTCGGGTTAAACTTAGCCACGGCCTAGATTGGTGGTCGCAACTATAGCCCGCAAACCAAATCTAGCCTGCCCTGTGTGTTTTTGTAAATAAAGTATTGAACACAACCTTGCTCATTTGTTGACATGTTGTTTATGGCTGCTTTCAGGCTACAATGGCGGAGCTGAGTAGTTTCCAAAGACCAGATAGCCTGCTAGGCGTAAAATATTACTGTCTGGTTCTTTATAAAGTTTGCTGAACCCTGGCCTAGATGGGCAAGAAAATATCTTTTTAGTACATGTAATTTGAGTGTGCTGTGAGAGTGTCTGCACATTCCAGGAACAGCTTCGGTTACTGGTGTGTAATCAGTTGGAGATGAGAGTTTTTTAATGTTGTTGGGATTTGGTATGTTGTGGAGCCTTGTCATCCAACCGGCATATCTGTGGAACATACACTGAGTCAGCTTTATCTTGAGCACTAGAAATGAAATGTTTAATCGAGTGCTGTGTTTGGGAATATTAGTAAATTGTGTTTTTCCCCTCCTTCATTTAATTAGTAAGTGAAATTAGGAGCTCATGGAGAAAAGCTGTTAAAATGGAAGATAACAGAAGTGAAGAACCAATTCAAATGGATACTGAACACAGAGAAGCGTTGCCAGAATCCTCACCTGTGTTGCATAATCAAAGAGAATTTAGCATGGCCAGTTTTCTCTCAGCAACCACTGTATCCGATTCTAGCCATTCTCGTTCGCCGGAAGAGAAAGTTGTTTCAGATTGTCTCAAGTGTGTGCCTCAGAAACATGTGGTGACCAGTCACAAAGGTGAATCAGCAACACAAAATCAGTCAGATTTGTTAGATAAGGAAATAATTTGCAAGCCAGATTTGGAGTGTACAGCTTTACAGAACAAGCTTTTAGAAACTAGCCAAATAGAGACATTCTCCCCTGCTGTAGGCAATAGGAGAGATGTGATACGTAGCAGTGAAGAGGAGTGTATTAAAATATTGGACCACCCACAAGTTTCTTACAAAGAACCTTCCATGCATAAAAGTATGTTATGGGACTCTTTTCAGGTATTAAGTGGAATTAGTTCCAGGAGTTTTAAGGATACTGATTTTGGAATATTACATGAAACTCTTCCAGAAGAACTTGGTCACTTAAGTCTTAATAGTTCCAGTAGTACAGAGGCCAATTTTAAACTGGAACCAAATAGTCCTATGCACAGTGGCATTTTTCCAGAAGGTGGGGGAGAAACAGAGACTACTCCAGAATCAAACTTCAGTTTACAAGCTATTTGCAGTAGATATGAGGCTCTGAAAAAATCTCTGTCCAGGAATAGGGGAGAAACTTACCTCTCTAGTCCTGAAACAGTTGAAAGATACAAATCAGCATTGAGCCCTACTCCCCCAGACATGCAAACAGATGATATGCTGAACTTTTTGGACACTCATGATTTGCACATTGACTATTCAAAACCATCTTTACGCATGTCCCTTGGTGAAAGAAAACGGTCTCTTTCACCACTAATTAAGTTTTCTCCAGTGGAACAGAGATTGAGGACCACAATACCATGTAGTCTTGGAGAACTTCTACCTAATTTAACAGGTAAGATGCAACTAGACCTATGCATGTTGAGAATTTTTCTCTCAACTTCTCATAAAAATAGTACGTGATGAATGCTACATGTGTCGTTAATATGACAAAATATGTTCCTTATTCCTTCAATTAGGATGAGAAGAGTGAACCCATCACTTTTATGGTACTTGCAGAGTCTCTAGTGATGTGTATTTAGTTTATAATTGGTATGGGACAGGGGTGGAAAACAAAACCAAAACCCTGAAACCTATTGCTTTTGTCATACAAATTACTGAAAGTAAATCTCGTCAAAATCTTCTTGGCTAGAGGAAGATGGTTCTAAAAAAGTTGAGAAACACTATGTTAAATATCATTCCTGTAATAATATCTGTGATTTGCTTTGAAGTAAATTGGGTGGTGGTGTGGTGACAAAACAAGATAGGTCAGTATATGAGTTTCCTAGGGCTGCTGTAACAAACTACCACAAACCAGGTGGCTTAAAACAACAGAAATTTATTGTCTCTGGAGACACTAAGTTCTGGAGGCTAGAATCCAGAATCAAGGTGTTGGCCGGGCCATGTTTCCTCAGAAGCCACCAGAGCAAGATCCTTCTTGCCTCTTCTAGCTTCTGGTAGTCCTGGGTGTTCTTGGCTTGTGGCAGCATAACCCTAATCTCTGCCTCCATCTTCACGTGGCGTTCTTCTCTCGTGTGTCTTTGAACCTTATAAGGATACCAGTCATATAGATTAAGGGCCCACCCTACTCCAGAATGACCTCATCTTAACTGATTACATCTGCAATGACCCTATTTCCAAATAAGGTCGCATTCTGAGGTACTGGGGTTAGAACTTCAACATATCTTTTTAGGGGGACACAGTTCAACCCATAACAGTTAATATTAACCATTATTGAAGCTGGATGATGGATACATTGGGTTAATCATAATTCTCTTCACTTTTATGTGTTTGAAAATTTACATCATAAAGAGTTAAAAAAACTGCTCTTAAGCATGTTAGAACAGATATAGATCTGGTGATACAGATTCATTATATATCACTCTGATTGCCCATGATAATTAAACACTAGTATATTGAAAAGTATTCTAAGAGGGATGTATTGATACTCTCTGGAGAAAAGGTACCTCAGTGAGAATAATGGTAATTTTATCATAGTTAACTATTAGCATGTGAATTTTTTACTTAAGAGACTGAAATTTGCTATCACTTGGAGTCTGTCCTTTTTTTTTCTTTGTAATGTTCGCTTATCCATTTCTCTCTTTTTCTAAATGAATTTTTCAGAAGAAGAACTCTTGACCAAGAGTCTTGATGCAAAAGAATCTCCGTGTGACTTTAAAAGATGAAGTAGTCGGCCAGTTAATTTAACTATGATGCACTTAAGTTGAAGGAATGTCACAGGATAAAAACTGATTTATAATTTAAATACATGTTGGCAGTGTAACTCTACTTCAAGGTCTAAAAAATCCTAAATAATGCCTTTTAACCTCCTCTAATGTTTTTAGGTAAGGAGAGTATGTTTGGATTTTCTCTCTTTGTATGGATATGGAGTTGAAATGTGAAGTATTTGGAAAGCAGACATCAAGTTGTGTGAAGCCATTTTGATTTCTTGAATAATCTTGTAAGCATTAAGTAAATGGCAAAGTAGTAGTTTAACTGATTTGTTATAATTTCAGTTAATTAACATAAGGATGAGTAGTTTTTGATGTACTTTTATTAGGTGGTTAACATAGCCATTGAATACAGATCTTTCATTTTAGGGAAACATAACTTTTATTGTTTCTTTATGGAACATTCTGGTACTAAGCAAAAAAAGTGAGAAAAGTAGTGCCTTTGGATGTGTAGTCAAAATGACAAGGTTTAAGTTTGGGAAAGCTCTAAACAGGTTTAATGATGATTCAAGTAGGTTGGTCCTGAAAAGTGATGTTTGATGGAATAAAGTGCATGTGATGATAAGTGAAGACTGGGGCAGAATGAATTTAGAAAAAAGGAAACAGATGGAAGAAGACGACTAGACACTCTTAAGAAACAGTGTTAAACTAGAAATCCATTCAGTGGGTTGTATAGGAGATTTATATTTAGTCTAATTTAGACTTGGAGAATTTAATTTAACCCTAGTTTTATACTTTAAAAGAAAAAATGTAAATTAAAAAATTTATTCATCTGTGTTTGTTGTCTTTTTGGGGGGAAGGGGGCTAATTTTGATTGTGTTACTTTCCTTCTCAAAAACCATCAGTTCCCCATTGCCTGTAGAAGAGCATCAAAATAATTTGAGAAAACTGAATTTGGGGTTAAATAACTTATTCAGTGTCACACAGATAAGTCGGTGGTGCAACTAGGATTTAACCCTCTTTTCCTTCCTTAATATACCACAAGACCTCCTAGAAGGAACTACAAGGCCAGGACATAGGATATGGCTGCAGGAGTGTGCTTCCTACTGACCTTCTGGACTCTGAGGGGAGTCAGATGTGAGGCCTCTCTACAGTATTCTGCCTCCCTCAGTCATGCCCCCTGGCCGAGAGAAGGACTTGTCTCTAGCATCCAAGTGAATTCATGCCATCGCCCTGTCTGAACCAAGAGGAGTGAGTACGCACTGGACGGGTGATAGCTCCTACAGCCCCCCTCTGTCTAGTCCCAACTCAACCATCAAAATCATGTCCATTTGCCTAGAAACTTGCAAGGAGAGGAAAAAAGTTGAAGGGGAGAGTTCTGGATGTGCATAGGTTTAATAGTTCATATTTCTTCACTCATTTTGGGCTTACTTTCTCTAAGTTTTTTGTTCAATCCCAGTTTGAAGGCCAGTCTTGAGAAAAGACAGAAGAAAAGCACATATAACTACCTTATTGCAGTGGGAAAGAAAGAGGAAGAGAAAAGCTTCTCCTGAGGTGCTACATTCTTTTATTAGTTAATACAACAGTGTAGGGACCCTGCAGGTCTACTGGGAAACTATTCTCTAGTCTGCCTTAAAACCCAGTATCTGTAAATCCAAAATTAACGTTAGGGAGGAGGTAGGGCTATCATTAGCATCTGCAAAGTGCCAGGGCCATTCCTAGACAGTTAAGACACATTGTTTCATTTAATTCTTATAACTGTAAGATAGTGATTATTATACCTGTGTTTACAGATGATACTGAAACTAGGGAGCTTAAATGACTTGTCTAAGATGGATTCAAGGAGACATCTGGGATACATCTTAAAAAATGTAGATTCGTTAAGTCTAAAATGGGGATTAGGAATCTGCATTTTAAAGATGCTTCCCTGATAGTTCTTAGGCTCAATAAAAAGCTTGAGAACCACTGCTAGGGAATATAGATTCACATTTAGCCTTGGGGTACCTTAAAGAAGGTACACTGTAACATATACTGCTGTACTTCAGAGATTGTTAACTATCTGATAAGGAAGCTTAAGTTCACCAATAAGTGTGGAAGGCCCTTAATTACTGAGAATCAAAAGATAAAAATGTCTCGGGGAATTATGGATTTACAAAAACCACATTCTATTAAGTGAGTCATACCTGTGAAATGGTGAAAGTTTTTGGCATTCTTCCCTATCCTTGGAATGCCAGTAGTATCAACAAAAATATCTCAAATCTATCATTTTCTCCTAAACCATTTTCATTATGACTTAGTGCCTTCAGCCTCTTCCCTACCCAATATCTCTGCATAGCTGCTTTTTGACCTTAAGGGTCTGCACTGATTGTGTCACTTCTTTGTTTAAAATTCCATCAATGGTTCATTGTTAATTCTAGATTGAAGTTCAACTTGGAAGGCATATAAGGTCCCCTACATAGATTCCTTTTTCCTCCCACTATGATCTCCCATTTTTTACTGAAATGTTTTGGTGAGCATGAGTCTTCAGAAATCTTAATTCACAATACTGAAGGTGGAATACCTTACCTTCGTCTCCCAGCTTATAATTGTAGCACTCCTTTAGGGCTCAGAACAAATTTCACTTCCACCTTGAAATCTTCATCTGTCCTTTCCTACGGGGTCCCTTCTTTGAAATCTATGGTTTATCTTCACTTGTTACATTTAGTATTTTTCATTTATTGCTTTTATCACATTTTTTCATGGTTGTATGTGATCTCTCCAGTTACAATGACTAAATAAATACATATAGACATACCTATGTAGATGTGTGTGGGGTGTGTGTGTCTCCACACATACATATACTCCAAGGATCATGGATCATCTTTGGCAAATACTGAAGTATTGGAATTGTTTTCTTTGCCTCCTATGTGGTGGAATAAAAGTAATGATCAAGAGGGCTACTTTATTGTGGTAAATATACTTTTCTCATTACATTCATAGCAGAGTACACAGAATGTACCTTGTTTTATTCACTACTCATAAGATAAAGGGGTGTAAACTGACTTATCAACTTGAAACTTCAGATTATGCCAAAATGTCCTATTTTAAATGTTTGAAGAGGACAAGCATGTAATGTTTAACATGAAAAATGTTATCAAGTGGAATAAAGAATATTTGAGGTTAAAGAAAAACATTTGGAGGGAATTTAACTGAAAACAAAAATACAAGTACTTTGAAACCGTTCTTTACCATGTGTTTCTTAACCAGGATCTATGAAGTCAATTTTATCTAAAGGAAAAACAGGAAATCCTGAGACCTGTATAAAAGGAAACCTGTTTTTTTCCTCTGAGTATACTAAAATTAAAATATGTTCAAGGACATTTTCCTCAGTATAAAGAGAGTATTTGCTAAAGTAAAATTCTCTTGCACATTAAGTTGCTGGTACATAGTTGCTCTACCTTTCTCCTTGTGCACTGTCAATGTCACGTCCACATTCTTAATTTAAAATATCTGTGAGTCTTTTATGTGAGTATTTGTAAATATGTTCATATCTTGAATAAACATTCAATATATACCACCTTGCTCTGGAATTTCCTATATAATATCAAAAAGAACCATGCCCTGCAAACCATAAAGTGATCATATAAAGGTATATCAGTAACTTGATCGACAGAAGAAATTTGAAAGGTTCAGTGATTCAGATAAGAGTATTTTGTTACTGCCATTTTAATTACTAGATTTACTAAATGTGGTATTTTAAAAAGGACATCTATACCTTCAGTTTTTTCATCTGGAGTCTTTATACTTACTGCCAAAGGCCCTAATTAGATGAGTTTAATAACTTAGATCTGAATAGCTTCTGGCTGTTCATGGGTAGGGACCCTGTCATGCTATAAAGGGTTTAATAAATGTTAAATAACTTTATAAAAGCTTGGAAAGTCTAAGGCCTTATCACCTATATTTAATGTCTGTACACAGAGATAATGCCTCATTTGTAAAATGAGAGGAGTTGATCAGAGGTCTCTTGGCTCTAAAATACCTAGATTTCATTTAAAACAATCTATAAGGCAGCTGGAATGGAACATTTTAGATCTGATTTCACTATACCACAGTTGTCACTGCAAATTGGGAACCTTAGAATCCTTCCCCAAAAGTAGGTAATCTAAGAATGTGATTCATTATTACCAATTTCCAGATCAATACAGTGGGAAAGTGATCTTGCCCAAAGTGAGGGGAATACTATTTTTTGAGAAAAGTCACAACTTCCTGGGCTTCAGTTTCCTCGGTAAAACTTTTCTGTCAATGGAGGAAGTGGTGGGGTGTAATGGTTAGGAGAGGGACAGGATCTATAATCATTGCCTAGGTTCAGTTGTGTGACCTTAATGAGGTCATTCCAGTGTTCTCATCTATTAAAAGGGATAAAAGTAATCTACCTCACAGGCTGTGAGGATTACATAAGAAAATGCACATCAAGTGCTTAAGAATACCGAGCATTTAGTAAGGGCTCAAGTATTTAGCTAGGCTTCACGTGCAGTAATTTGGGGTGGGGGGACAATGGCTCAGATGGTAGTGATAGCTGACTCACAGTACTGAGTATGTGCCCGGCACCACTCTAAATGCTGTCCATGTTGTTATACTTTAATCCTTGTAACAATCCTGTGAAGTAGTGCTAGTCTTATCCACGTTTTACAAATGAGGAAACAAGCACAGTGAAATTAAGTACCTTGCTCAGTTCACAGAGCTAGAAAGTGAAGGGACTAGAATACTAACTCACCTCAGGTGGTCCAGCTCCAGAGCCCATACTCTTAACCACTCTGCTACAGCTGCCAGGAAACGTCACTAAGTCCATGGGGGCTAAGATCACAACATCACATTAACCAGTTAAGTGATACTTGTGGGCAATCAGAATCTTTAGATTTAATATTAACCTTCAAATTATTTCAAATAAGACCATATTTTAAATTGCTAACAGCAAATGTTTATTCATGATTGAAGCCAAGAAGAATTTATAAATGCATTTTAATACCTTGCTGATAAAATAGTAACATTCCATCTTTGCAAACTTGTAAGGAATACAGGAACTATCGTAAAGGCTTTGATGTGTATATCTATTATAACCAGGTAATCAGAACACACACACACACACACACACCACCTACTTTAGTGTTACACCATACCAACTTCTCAGAAGGCCATCTTGAAGCTCTACTGGATAGCTGAGTAAATAGCGTCCAAGGTTTAAAGACAGGGGAGAAGGGAAGAAAGAGCTGGAAGTAAGCAGCACACATTTCAAAGCCCACTTTTAAGCACACGACATTATGAATATTAAAAAAAAAATGCGAAATAAAGAGGCAATTCAGCATTTTCAGAAAGAGCATCTGGCAATATTCAACGCATGAGGAGGCTGTGCTTGGGACCATCCACTCTCTCCAGCTTCTCAAAGTGTTTCCTGGCATTGCGAATGTTGATCAGAGTAGCTGCAGAAGGGATCGACGGATCCGACATGACAACCATCACGTACGTGTTGGATGTGAAGATGTCGATGAAGGCGGCGAAGTTAGAATTCCTGACTTCCATGCTCTGGAAAGACGCGGCCAATTTACTGCAGCTCAGCTTGAACTGCTTAATGATGTTGCTGATCTTCTCAAACCGGTGGACGTCACGCTGCTCCTTGCACTGGTAATGGGAGATGACCAAGAACGTGGCTCTCTCGAACAGCAGAACTTCATCGGCCTCGATAATCTGGGCAAAATTCCTCAGATTCATCTCCAGCTGCTGGACGTTGGGAATCAGCTGATAGACGATACTGGACCAGGCTTTGTAGAGCGTTTCATCCCAGATGGAGGTTCGAAAACAGGCGCACTCCAGGGGGCGAGACAAACGCCTCAGGTCTTCCTCTCGCTCTTTAAAAATCAGGTCACGCTGATCCTCCTGAACCAGATCCATTTTGTGCACCAGGCAGAAGATTTTGGCATCGGGAGAGTTCTGGAGGATGGCCTCCAGACACGACTGGTAATAATGCATGTCCTTTTCCAGTTCGCGGCTCTCCACGTCGAACACGTAAATCAGGACCTCGACGTTACGGAAGATGTTGTCTCGCTGGCTGGTGAAGTAATTCTCCATGAAGGTGTCCTGGCCGCCACAGTCCCACAGGTTCAGCACCAGGTTGCCCAGGAATCGGACGTGGGAGTGCTCCACATCAATGGTGGCGCCCAGGCGCCGGGTGTCGCGAGCGATGTAATTCGCAAAGATAATGGACCGCATGCTGGTCTTCCCCGACCCGCTCTTGCCCATCAGCAGCACCTTTTTCTTCATGGCTGTATTGGGCATCACCCGCCGGGCGCCGCGGACTGGGCCTCAGGGCGCGGCCTAACTGCAGGCGGACGGACGGAGCGAGGGAGGAGCCGGGGCTGGCGGAGCTCCGCAGACCGGGCCGCGCGGCTGGGCGGGCGGGGAAGCCGAAAGCGCGAGCTCGGGGTTGACGAGGCGGCGGCGGGGTGAGCCCGTCCTCCGAGGAAGGCGCCCTGGGGCGGACCGCTGCAACCGCTTCGGAGAGACGCTCGCCTTCCGGAGAGGAGAGTCGCAGCGTCCCCGCTGCCACCCACTTCCGGCGGCGATCTCGCGAGAACTCCCGCGCTCGGCCGGCACTGCCCAACGAGCTTTGATAAACTGCGCTTTCAATGAAACCCAGCGGGGTCGACCGAAAAGATGGAACTGAAGGGGAACCCAGGACTCTGGTGTTCTGTTCTCCTCTTTAAACTGGGCCTACGGTTGCGACGTGGACGTGTGGTCGGTTGGGAAAGTGCTGCCATCTGGCGGCCAAGAAAACTCCAACACGCTACAACTCGCTTTAAGAGCGGGGTGTGCTCGGGTGGGTGGTTCCAGGCCGGGGCGGCAGACAGGTGAAGCGGAGGAAGGCCTAACTTCTGGGCCCACTTGGGGCTCCCCAGATTCTCTGTTTACTGAGTGCAAGGGCAGGGCAGATGAAAACTGTACAGAGGAGGGAAGTGAGACTTGGAGGAGTTAAGGGACGGCCCAGTGCTGCACAGCTAGATGGTAGTAAATCCCTACTGGGAGATATCCTGGCTCCCATTAGTGCTTTTTCCGCTTGGAAGCAAGTTCTTTTTCACACCCGCTTTTCTGGCAATCTGAGACCTTAGAATTTATAATCAGAATCCCAAAGCTCCAGGGAACTATAATGTGGAACCTGTGCATTAGCTCAGTCCTTACAATAACGCTGTGTAAATAAACCTATTATCAAGTGAGTACATCGAAGCTTAGAGGGATTAACTTACCAAGTTGCACATCTATTAAATGATGAAATGCAATTTGCTTATTTTTAAATGTACATTGTATATATTTAAGGTGTACAACATGATGATTTGATAATATATGGTGAAATGATTACTACAGTCAAGCTAATTAACATATATCATAGCTACCTTTTTTCTGTGTGGTGAGAGCAGGTGAAATCTACTCTCTTAGCGAATTTCCAGTATTTAATATGGTATTAACTATAGCCATCATGCTGTAGGTTAGATCTCTAGATTTATTCATCCTACATAACTGCAACTTTGTACCCTTTTACCAATATCTCCCCATTTCCCCCACCTCTCCATCCCTGGTAACCACTATTCTACTCTCTGCTCCTACATAATTGGACTGTTTTAGATTCTACACATAAGTGAGATCATGCAAGCTTTTTTCTTTCTGTGTCTGGTTTCTTTCACTCACCATAATGTCCTCCAAGTTCATCCATTTTGTTGCAAATGGCAGGATCTCTCTCTCTTTTTTTTTTGTGAGGAAGATTGGCAACAGATGTTATCTCAGGGCCAATCCTCCTCTTTTTGCTGAGGAAGATTGTTCCTGAGCTAACATCTGTGCCAATCTTAATCAATCAATCTTTTTCCATGTGGGACACCACCACAGCATGGCTTGATGAGCAGTGTGCATGTCCGCACTGGGGATCAGAACCTGTGAACCCCAGGCCATTGAAGTGGAGCCTGCGAACTTAGCCACTATGCCACCAGGCTGGCCCCAGGATCTCCTTTTTAAAGGCTAAATGATATTCCATTGTGTATATAAACCACCATTTATTTTTCTTAATGTAAAAAATTTTATTTTGATTTTCTATTTAAAACTTAACACACCTTCGGTTTTACGAGCCATCAAGAATGTTCTCTACCCCCATAGTCTACAGGTAGATATTGACAAGTAGATTTTAGCTAAAATATATCAATAGCAGAATTCCTGCTGCCGGGTAGAGAAGTTGAACATTTTCTATTTTTAGCAATCGATTTGTTTAAATTATTCTAGTATCTATATTGGATTATGGTGATTTCCCCCCAGTTTTATTGAGATATAATTGACACATAACATTGTATTAGTTTTGGGTATACAACATAATAATTTGATATATGTATATATTGCCAAATGATTACCACAATAAAGTTAGTTAACGTCCATCACCTCACATAGTTAAAATTTTTTTCTTGTGATGAGAACTTTAAGATCTACTGTCTTAGCAAATTTCAAATATACAATACAGTATCGTTAACTATAGTAACCATACTGTGTGCGTTACATCCCCAGAACTTATTTATCTTATAACTGGAAGTTTGTACCTTTTGACCACCCTCACCCATTTCACCCAACCCCACAACTCTTGCCTTTGGCAACTGCTAATCTGTCCTCTGTATCTATGAGTTTGGTTTTTTTAGATTTCATGTAAAAGCGAGATCATGCAATATTTGTCTTTCTCTGTCTGACATTTCACTTAACATAATGCCTTCAAGGTCCATCCATGTTGTCACAAATGGCAGAATTTCAATGCACACTTGGGTTGTTTCCGTGTCTTGGTTATTGTAAATAATCCTGCAATGAACATGGAAGTGCAGATATTTTTTCAAAATAGTTATTTCCTTTCCTTTGGATATATACCCAGAAGTGGGATTGCTGGATCACATGGTAGTTCCATTTTTAATGTTTTGAAGAATCTCCATACTGTTTTTCATAGTGGCTGCACCAATTTACATTTCCACCAACAGTGGAATTAAATTTTCTCCACGTCCGCACCAGCACTTGTCTTTTTGGTGATAGCCATTTGAACAGGTGTGCGGTGATATCTCACAGTGGTTTTGATTTGCATTTCCCTGATGATTAGTGATGTTGAATATCTTTTCATGTACCCATTGGCCGTTTGTGTATCTTTTTTGAAAATATATCTATTCATTTCCTCTGCCCATTTTTTAATCTGATTGTTTTTTTTTTTTTTTTTTTTTTATTGATATTTTAATGGTTTCTAACATTGTGAGATTTTGGGTTGTACATTTTTGTTTGTCCTTCACCCCATATATGACTCCCTTCACCCCTTGTGCCCACCCCCCACCCCCACTTCCCGGGTAACCACAGTCCAGTTTTCTCTGTCCATGTGTTTGTTTATATTCCACATATGAGTGAGATCATACAGTGTTTGTCTTTCTCTTTCTGGCTTATTTCACTTAACATAATACGCTCCAGGCCCATCCATGTTGTTGCAAATGGGACGATTTTGTCTTTTTTTATGGCTGAGTAGTATTCCATTGTATATATATACCACATTTTCTTAATCCAATCGTCAGTCGAGGGACACTTAGGTTGCTTCCACTTCTTGGCTATGGTGAATAATGCTGCAATGAACATAGGGGTGCATAAGCCTCTTTGGATTGTTGATTTCAGGTGCGTTGGATAGATTCCCAGTAGTGGGATGGCTGGATCATAGGGCATCTCTATTTTTAATTCTTTGAGGAATCTCCATACCGTTTTCCATAGAGGCTGCACCAATTTGCATTCCCACCAGCTGTGTATGAGGGTTCCTGTTTCTCCACATCCTCTCCAACATTTGTTGTTTTTTGTCTTGGTGATTATAGCCATTCTAACGGGCGTGAGGTGGTATCTTAGTGTTGTTTTGATTTGCATTTCCCTGATGATTAGTGATGTTGAATATCTTTTCATGTACCCATTGGCCGTTTGTGTATCTTTTTTGAAAATATATCTATTCATTTCCTCTGCCCATTTTTTAATCTGATTGTTTTTTTTTTTTCTATTGAGTTGTTTGAGTTCTTTATATATTTTGGATATTAACCCCTTGTCAGATAAATGATTTGCAAATATTTTCTCACATTCCATAAGTTGCCTTTTCATTTTGTTGATGGTCTCCTTTGCTGTGCAGAAGCTTTTTAGTTTGATGTAACCTCACTGTTTGTTTTTTATTTTGTTGCTTGTACTTTTGGTGTCATATCCGAAAAACTGTTTCCAAGACCAATGTCAAGTAGCTTTCTCCCTATGCCTTTCTCTAGGAGTTTTATGGTTTCAGGTCTTATGTTCAAGTCTTTAATCCATGTTCTTTGTGGTTACCAAGGGGCTTACATAAAATATCTTATAGTTATAACAGTCTATTTTAAGCTGATAACAACTCAACTTCACTTGCATACAAGAACTCTCTGCTTTTACCTCTTCTCCTCCCACATTATATGACACTCATGTCATAATTTACATTTATTAATAGTATGTATTCATTAACATAATTTAGTTATAGTTGTTGAAATGGAATTTGAACTCATATAGTGTAACTGCAGGGTCTACTTGCCTAACAATAGGCCACAATGCTCCCCTAAAAATATAGCATGGTTCTGTCCTTGGTCTTCAAGTAGATGAATGAATTAGAGTCATTCAGTATCATTCATTCAGAATAAATCAATATCATCAGGATACCGAATCTTCCTAAGTTAGTATATTCTATATCTACCATAAAGCCCTTTTCAGAGTGCTGTACTCTACAAATACACGTATTCCATTCTCCCATTCGTTCAAAAATATTTGAACATCTACTATGTGCAGGGCACTGAGTTAACATGTATGCAGGACAAGAAGTTAAAAAAATGGTCCTTGCTCTAGTTTATGGAAATAAAACCACAGCAAAACGCCATAATACAAAACAGTGTGTGGAACATCTCATTATATTCAACCTCAATTTCATCTCCTTGGTGATGTCTGTGCTGGAGTCTGCAGTGTCTACTCCACAGGTGCACTGATTTCCTTTCACTGTGAGTCTGGGGATTCCCTTCCCCTTTCTCTTAAGTACCCTTTTCCCTTTACCCATGTGTTCCTTACTTTTGGCTTATTCACTCATTTGGTGGAACACATTCTCTAGTAGCTTCTTGATAAAAAGCATAAGGGCAGTAAAAGTTTCAAGACATTGCATGTCTGAAAATGTCTTTATTTTTACTCTCACACTTGATTGGTTGGAAATAATTTCCCCTCAGAGTCTTGGAGGCATTGCTCCATTGTCTTTTAGTTTCTGATAAGTCTGATGCCTGCATCTTTGTATTTGATCTATTTATTTCTCTCTCAGAACTTAGATTTTCTCGTTATCTTTGGTGGTCTGAAATTTAATGATAATTGGCATTGTTAAGCCCCAATTTTCATTGTTTTGGGTCCTCCCCTGTCCTTTGATTCTGGAAAATGTTCTTGAATTTTTAATAATATATTTCTTCTACATTCTCTGTTCTCTCTTATTGATATTCCAACGATCTGGATATTAGATCTCATAGACTTTCCTCTAATGCTCCCATATTCCCTTTCTTATTTTCTATTGTCTTTCTGTTTGTTCTAGTTTCCAGGAGATTTTTCTCATCTTAATATTCCAAGTCTTCTTTGGAGTTTTAAAATTTGATAACATATTTTTAATTTCCACAGGCTGTTTCTTATTCTGATTGTTCCTTTAAAAAAATATAAAATTGTTTTCTTGGATTGAGCATCTTTTATCTCTCTGAGGATATTAGTAACATTAAATAAAGTTTTCATCTCTGTTTAGTCTTGGTTTCTTCTGAATCCCTTTTGTTTGTTTGTCCTTTTGTTTTGGTCTTTCTTTTTCATGTTAGAAATATTTCTCAATTGTCTAGTGGTCTTTGGCTGTCTGCTCCTATTTAAAGTTTTTTGAAAGCCTGTGGGCAGCACTGGCAGACTATCAGGTTCGTTGAGGGGTGATCTGGTTTGGCCATTTCTTGGAGGAAACTTTTGTTGCATCTTTAGACTTGTCCTCTTTGGCTGGTTTGATTCTCCCAAGATCTTCTCCTGCGCTGGGGTGAGTATAAACCTGATAAACAGCATTCTGGTCATTCTGGGAGAAGAAAGCTAGCATCCTAATATTCAGTGTATAAGCAGACTTCACTTAATCCTCCTATTTTCAATATGGTACCCTCGTCCTCAATGTCCTTGGTGTTCCCTCAGTTCAGAAACTCTCTGTTTTATTCTTTCCAGGGAATAAAAACTGCTAGTCTTAGGTGGAAGAGGGGCAGTTGCCCAGAGATGTGGAATTGAGGAGGGGATCCGTGGGTCTAATTGCTTCTTAAATAGATCTTCTATCAATCTTCCTGTTTTTAGTGCAATCTTTACTCCCACTGATGCTGCCAATTCCTGAATATTTTGGAGGTTCTGTGGTAAAAATAATGCTTCTTGGCTTTCCCCATTGCTGGCTAAGGATTCGGCTTTCTCGTGTTAGCTAAGTCAGTTGCCATTCTTCCTTGTGCTTTTCCGCTTCCCTAAATTTGATTTTATTATCTCTTATCCTGCCATTGTCCTTGCCCTCTATCCCATTACTCTCATTTTAGAAAAAGAAAGATGAATGTACGTGTCCAATCTGCCACCTCGCTTGGAAACAGGAGAGAAATATTGACCTAAATTATTCAAAATGGAATAATAATAATTTGATAATGATACTGAAAAGGGGCTTTTTGCAAAAGATTTTTTTCCTAAAAAAATCTTTATTGAGGTATAATTTCCATATTATAAAATTCGTCCATTGTATATAAGTGTACAGTTCCATCATCACAGCTCAATTTTAGAATATATCCACCATCCCAACAAGTTCCCTTGTTTCTGTTTGCAGTCAATCTCTGCTCCCACCCTGAGACCCAGGTAACCACTGTTCTGCTTTCTTTTTATATAGATTTGCCTTCTTTAGAAATTTCATGTGAATGGAATCATATATAGCTTTTTAAAAATACCTGATTTCTTTCTCTTAGCATGAGATTTTTGAGGTTCACCCATATTGTAGCGTATGTTAGTACTCCATTTATTTTTATTGCTGAATAGTATTCCATTGTACGAATATACACTACTACATTTTGTTTGTTCCTTCACCAGTTGATGGAAATTGGACTGTTTCCAGTTTTTATGCTATCGTGAAAAATGCTACTATGAACATTCATATTAAAATTCTACTATGAACATTCATATTAAAGTTTTTGTGTGGACATATGTTTTCATTTCTCTTGGGTAAATAAGAGTGGAATTGCTGGGTTATATGGTAAGTATATGTTTAACTTTTTAAGAAACTGCCAAATTGTTTTCTAAAGTGGCTGTGCCATTTTATACTCCTACCAGCAATGTCTGAGGGCTCCACTTTTTTCATATCCTTGGCAATAATGTTGGATTATAGCCATTCTCATGGATGTGAAGTGGAATCTCATTATGGTTATAACTTGTATATTGTGAAAATGATTATTGATACCATGCATTATGTTGGGGAACTCCCAGGTTCGATGATTTGCTAGGAGGACTCACATACTCATTGTTGTTATTTATTACAGTGAAAGGACTCATAGCATCATCAGCAAAGGGAAAAGGCACATGGAGTGAAGTCTGGAGGAAACAGGACGCAGGTTTCCAAAAGTCCCCTCCCAGTGGAGTCACACAAGATGTACTTAATTCCTCCAGCAATGAGTGGTGACAACATGTGTGAAATGTTGTCTACCAGGAAATCTCATTAGGGAATCAGGGCCCAGTGTTTTTATTGGGGGCCAGTCATATTGGTACTATCTACCTAGCATGTACCAAAATTCCAGGTTCCCAGAAGGGAAGTAGGTGTTCAACATACACCACATTGCTTGTACAGTTCAGGCACAGTGAGCCATCATCAGGGAATGGTGGCAACTCCTCTGAAATCCAAGTTGTTAGCCAGGGGCGATCCTTGCAAGGAGGACTTTCTAAGGATAGCAGTATCAGGCTTCTTGTGTTAACGCTTTTCTGCAAAAGTATCTTTTTTTTTTTTTTTTTGGTGAGGAAGAGCCATGAGCTAACATCCATGCCAATCCTCCTCTTTTTGCTGAGGAAGATGGGCCCTGGGCTAACATCCGTGCCCATCTTCCTCTACTTTATATGGGATGCCGCCACAGCATGGCTTGACAAGTGGTGCGCCGGTGTGCACCCAGGATCCGAACCTGCGAACCCTCAGGCCGCCGAAGCGGAGTGTGCACTTAACCCCTGTGCCACCGGGCTGGCCCCTTCAACTTTTTATTTTTATGGATCATGATTTTGGTGTATATCTGAGGTGTCTTTGTCTAACTGAAGGTCACAAAGATTAACTTATATGCTTTCTTTTAGAAGCTTTATAGTTTTGGGTTATACATTTAAGCCTATGATGCATTTTGAGTTAATTTTTGTATGAGACGATGTCAGGGTGTAAGTTCCTTTTTTCCCCCTGCATATGGATATCCAGTTATCCCAGCATCATTTGTTGAAAAGACCATTCTTTCCTCATTGAATTGCCTTGCCACCTTTTTTGGAAATCAACTGACCATAAGTGTGAGTTTATTTATGGACTCTCCATTCTGTTCCTTGATTTGTATGTTTATCCTTAGCCAATATCACAGTCTTGATAACTTTAGCTATAGTTTTGATAATAAATTTTGAAATTGGACTGTTTAAGTCCTCTTATCTTTGTTACTTTTTCAGAATTGTCTGGCTATTCTAAGTTCTTTGCCTTTGTATATAAATTTTTAGGATCAGCATGCCGATTTCCATAAAAAAATAGTTTGCTGGGACTTTGACAGGGATTGCATTGAATCTATAAATCACTTTGGGGAGAATTGCTTTCTTAATAATATCGAATATTCTGATCCATGCACATGGTATATCTCTCCATTCATTTAGATCTTATTTAATTTCTCTCAACAGTGTTTTGTAGTTTTCATTGTAAAAGTCTTGCACTTATTGGGTTAAATTTATTCCTAGATATTTTATTCATTTTGACACTATTGTGAATCAGACTGTTTTATTAATTTAACTTTTGGATTGTTTATTGCTGGTATATAAAAATTCAGTTGATTTTTGTAATTGATCTTGTCTTCAGCAGCCTTGCTTATTTCTTGTTTCTAGTCATTTTAAAAAAAATATATAGAGTTCTTAGGATTTTCTACATATAGGATCATGTCATGTGCAAATACAGTTTTATTTCTTCCTTTCCAATCCTGATACTTTTTACTGCTTTTTCTTTTTTTATTCCACTGGTGAGAACATCCAGTGGGGTGTTGAGTAGAAGTGGTGAGAACAGATATCTTGTCTTATTCCTCACATCAGGGAGAAAGCATGATGGGCTTTTGTAAAAGCCCTTTATCAGGTTGAGGAAATTCCCTTCTTTTCCTAATTTGTTGATGATTTTCATCAAGAATGAGTATTAGATTTTGTAAATGACTTTTCTGAATCTATTGAGAAGATCAAGTAGTTTTTGGCCTTTGTTCTATTGATGTGGTGTAATACATTGATTGATTTTCCAATATATTGCATTCCTGGGATAACTCCTCTTGGTCATGGCATATAATCCTTTTTATATGTTGCTGCTTTCAGTTTGCTATTTCAGAAGGATTTTTGCATTTATATTCATGAGAGATATTGGTCTGTAGTTTTGTGTGACAGCTTTGTCTGGCCTTGGAATCAGAGTAATACTGGCCTCATAGAATGAACTGGGAAGTGTTCCTTCCTCTTCTATTTTCTAGAAGAGTATGTGTAGCATTGGTATTATTTCTTCCTCAGATATTTGATAGAATTCTCCAAGTCACCCTATGTTCCCTTCTTGATACTTACAATAGTTTATAATGATACACTTGGGCAACATTTTGGTCATCTGCTTCTCCCTTTAGGTTAAGCTCCATGAGGGCTCTGTCCCTGTCTCCATCATTTAGCAGAGTGCCTGGCTCATCATAGGGGATCAATAAGTGTTTGTGGAATGAATGAATAGTTGAACGGTAGAGGTCCAATTTGTGTGTTATGATGGGCTAGTCTTCTATTGGTGCCAGTGAATTTTAGCAATCCCAAATAGTTAAGGATGCTAAAAAGACAATGTTTTGCTAAGGTGCTTTGTGCTCAGAGGAGTAACTATGGATTTTTAACAATGTTCTACAAAGAAGAGATTTTCAGATGGTATACAGCAATGAGTTTGGGGTTGGGTGGGTTATGAGGCCACAGAATAAAAATTGTGTAGCTTCACTGAGTGTCAATTTTACGAAAAGATTTTGGGGAAAATATTAAATAAAGATGGCTATATTAAGAAGTAAATGTAAAATTTTAAGATAAAATACTATTTGCAGTGGTCTCTAAGATCTCCAGCTTACCCATTCATTCTTTTTCTTTGTCCTTTTCTTGGGTGGAAAAGTTTGAAAGACCAAGGTGCATCTGAATCCCAGCTCTAGTACTCATTAGCTGTGTGATCTTGAGGAAGTTTACCTCCTTGCTTCAGTGTTCTGATTTGTAATCTGGGTATGATAGATTTACGTCAGTTTCAAGAGACAGATGAAAGAGCTTACGGGAAAGTATGCAGAAGTGTTTAGTGCATAGCAAGCGACAGCGAATGCTTCACAGGCAAGGATATTTTGGAACAGGGTTAGAGAGGTGTTATATATGAGTTAGGGTAGAGTTGGCTGGAACTAACAAAACTTGGGCAGAAAGTGTAACACGGGGGTGGGGGAGGTTGTGCTGTCTAGCATAGCTCTACAGAAATACCAGTATTGAGGCTATTTTATCCACACCATCTTCATCTTTTAAAATCTGCATCCTCTGTTGAGGGCAGGGAGGGGAGAAGTTGGGAGTGCCATGGGTTGTTGACAAGGCTGCTATCCACAAGGGCAGTTTGAATAGGGGGTGGTTCTCATCAAAGTCTGGGGCATGAGTGGGACATCCTTCTTCTGAAAGATTCATGGATAATGTTTAGACAGCTGTCAAGTGAAGGCTGGTGTCCAGCACCATAGTTCCTCTGTAAGGGCCAAGTGACGTTCCCTGTCAACGGCAAGGGATGACATGCAGGCTTTGCCTTGGCTTCTAGTAGCTCCCACCTCTCCATCTTGTCATCGTCCCCTCTTTCCGGTTTCCATCCTCCTCTTTAGGGCCCTGACCTCCTACTAGGAAGGCAAGGCACACCTTTACCCTCCACTATTCTTAAGAATTATCAGTAAGCTTTGCTCCCCTGTGAATCTACCTCTTTGACTTTCTAGAGCCAGGGTCAGCAAACTTTCTCTGTAACAAGTCATATAGTAAAGATTTTAGCTTTTCTGGGCCAAGAAGCAAAATCAGGAATATTTGAATTTCTTGACAAAATTCAAAAATTTATTTATAGACACTGAAATTTGAGTTTTATGTTTCATGCATCATGTAATATTCTTTTAACGTTTTCAACCATTTAAAAACGTAAAAACCTTTCTTAGCTTGCTGGCCATAAAAAACAGGTGGCCAGCTGAATTTGGCCTGTGGGCAATAGTTTGCTGATCTCTGTTCTGGAGCCTAACATGGAAGAAAATAAACCCCCAAAACTCTGAATGTTAAGTGTCCTGCAGTCTAAGAATCCTCTGACTCACTCACTCATTCACTAAACTAATGGGAGGAGTTAGGAAGCATGGGAAAGAAAAACAAGCATAAGGATGATCAATACTTTAAGCGCCCATTTTCCATAACCAGGGAGTCATAACGTTTAATTCCAAATAGCCTCCCACAGCGGTGTCTCCTGAACCTGCTTCAGGATCAGAATCCCTGGCTTCTTGTTGAAACTAGAGGCCCAGACTAGAGATTTGAGGCAGGCGGCTTCTGGGCAGGATCCGCAGTGGTTCCCAGGATCAGGTAAGCTGAAGAAATATTACACTGGAGGAAGGCTGGTTGGAGCGGGCAAAAGCATCTCCAAAGCTGTGCTTCTGAAATTGTGGTCTCTGGTCCAGCAGCATCAGCATCACTGGGAACTTGTTAGACATGTAAATCCTCAGCTCTCCCCAGACCTACTGAATCAGAAACGCCCTTTGGGGGCACCTGGCAATCTTGTTTTTATCAGGCTGGGTGATTCTGATGCACACAAAAACATAACCACTGCTCCAAGGCATCATTACCTGGCACCTGGAGAAGTGACTGAGTGCCCACCTGAGCAGTAGAGGCCTAGGCCCCTGAAACTGCTTTGTTCTCAAGAGTGCAAGGTCTGTGGGTGGAGCCAGAGGCATCAATTTCCACAAGGAAGATCTGGAAATGGTATTTAAGGCCAGTCTGCAGGAAGTCAAGGGATGCCTTTCTATAAGAAGGGGCACCATGGATCCTAGAGATAGAAAATGCCACCCAATGTGATGACTGAAGTTTTCAGCCTTTTTGCACAAGTGAGCATGGCATTTGCTGACTTGCACACCCATGAGCTTTCCAAAGTCTTCATGTCCTTCACCTTTCTTCAGGTTTCTCCAAGGTGCAACGGGGGACCTTTGTCCTGGGCCTGCCAGGTGAGGCATTGGGGGCTTCCTGACTTCACAAGCGGCCCTGTGACATCATCGCCACCCAGAGGCTCGCCTCCTGGGCCTGGTGACGTCACAGAGACGCCGGGGTCCGCGGCCGCGCGGCTTCCAGGGCCGGAGCAGCCGCTGCAGGTGCGTGGGTCCGGCCTGCAGAGGCGGGCAGCGGCGTGCAGGGAGAGGGCGCGCGGGCTGCTCGCGCAGGGCCAGCTCAAGGAAGGGAATAGACGACCAGACTTTGCAAAAGGGCCACTTCAGTGTTCTTTGGAGTAAATATTCAGATCATTTGCTGAGGCCCTAGAGACGTGGCGCGTCCCCAGCCTGGCGGCGGCAGGGGATGCTCTGCGCTGACATTCCGGCCTCGGGATGGGCCCGGCGAAGAGGAAGTGCATCTGCGACCTGTGCTCCTGCGGGTAAGGTGGCCGCGCCCAGGCCAGGCACCTAGGAGCCTGGGTGTTCAGACTCCAAAGCTAGGCCGAGACCTAACCCTGTGCTGTGTAATCAGGCAGCATCGCGGTGGATTCGTCCACTTGTCAATCTTTTTTAGGCTGCAGTGTTGTCACTAGCCTTAACGCCCCCGCGTTGCATCAGTCCCGGTGAAGGTGGCTGGTCCTCAGAGGACTTTCCTCTGTTGCTTCACTTCAAAGCTTCCTGGAGCTAGAAAATGGGTACAGCTCCACACAGTCTGTGCTCCACTCCCTGCAGCCCAGTAAGTGTCAGACAAGGACAGAAGACCCCTGGCCAGGTCAAGAGGGTCTTGCTACTTTTTTTTTGAAGATTGGCCCTGTGCTAACACCCGTTGCCAATCTTCCTCTTTTTCTTTTTTCTCCCCAATGCCCCAGTACATAGTTGTGTGTCATAGTTGTCGAGTTCTAGCTCTTCTGTGTGTGACGCCACCTCAGCATGGCTTGATGAGCGGTGAGTAAGACTGCGCCCTGGATCTGAACCGGCGAACCCTGGGCCGCTGAAGCGGAATGCGCGAACTTAACCGCTATGCCACCAGGTCGCCCCGGTCTTGCTGCTTTTGTTGGACTTCTTTTGGAAGGGATGGGATGGGGAAGAGGAGTCCTTTACTGTAACAGAGTTTCTCACTCCGAAATTATTGCTACTTTGTCAGAGAAGTATAAGGTATTTGTACAGCTTGTTTCTGCTCTGGTGTAGAGTTGAACAAGAATAGGAAAGGGAATCACTTTTATCCTCTCTGTCCTGGCTCTGCCAGGTGTCTCTCCCCGCCAGTTGCCTTTGAGGACTACGCCCGGGAGAAGCTCGGCAAAGGCAGGTGGGCCCAGGGAGAAATCGTGGGCTTTCCTCCAAGTTCTGCAGCTGACTCTCCTCCTGGGTCTCAGAGTCTGAGATGCTCCTCCCACCTGCTTCCCAAGCCGTCTGGGGAGCTGCTGGGCTGGGGGGCAGCATCGGAGCAGCAGAGAGGAGGGTGGATTCTGGAGTCAGCTCTCCTGGGCTGTCGCTAACGGTGGAATCTGGGCAGGACTAAGCTTCTCCAGGGCTCTCTAAGGATTAAATGAGATAATGGGTGTGAGACTCCTGCTAATAGATCGTGCTTAATACATGTTGGCATCTTGAAATCTGCAAAAAGTGCTTGCCAAACTGCACTATGCTACATGAATAGGTTGGCCCCTCCAGCGGTCTTTAGGTGATTCTGACCATTTGCCAGGATTGGGACCCTCTGAACTAGCTCAGGTACAAGTGTGGGTCTTGCTTTTCAGCTTTGGTAGGTGGAACCAGAGCAGTGTTTTAGTCTAGGGCTCATTTTCCACACTACAGAGGCAAAACCTCTTAAGGCTCAGCCTCCCGCCCCCTGAGGTAGTGAGAAATGCAGGTAGAGTTGGCATTAGGGTGTAAGTTGCACTGTTGTAGGCACTGGGATTGACATACATGACATGGTCTCCATCTTTGCACAGCACACAGTCTAGTTAGGAAGGCAGGGGTGCTTAAGAGGTGCAAAGTGTGTACAGTGAGCAGTCTCCCTCTCGTCCTGTAGTAGGGGTACTTCTCTGGATGTTCCTTTGACTCTATTCCTCCTTCGTCCCTGCAAAGGGGCCATTTTCCATCAGAGGCAGAGTCTGTTCTGAGTCTCTTCCCCTTTCCTTCCTCCTCCTCCTATATCTACCTCTCTGCTCTGTGCTTTCAGTCAACGGTCTCTGGTCTGACTCTCGCTTCCATCAGCCTCTCTTCTCTGTCTCATTTTGCTTCTCAAAGTGCTTGTTCATCCATCCATCTCATTAACTTCAACAACCTTCAAACATTCAGCATTTCCCATTTCTCTCAGTATCTGCCGCATCAGTCGTGCCAGCAATCTTCCATTTACCCTGGGTTAAAAAATCTGAATAATCTCTTATCCACCCCCATCCCCAATGTTTAATCCTTTCCCAAGTCTGGTCCCCTCTTCCTTTGCAATGTTTCATTAATTGGTCCTTTCTTTTTTACTTCCATTGTTCCCTCATTGGGTCTCTCATTTTTGTGTTTGGAAATGCGCCCTAACGTACCTTTCTAATTTTCTCCGCTGTGATCCCCTTACATGAAAACCACTCCTCGAATGGAATGGGCTTCCCGGCATCCCCTGAGCAGAACTTGACCTCCCTTCCCGTTCCTTATCTTTGCCCTTGCTGTTCTTTCTCTAAAATGCCTGTGTCCCCTCCTCCTGCTGCACGACCTTTTAAGGTCATTTCAGTTGGAAGGATCCATTAACCCAGCCCTGTTGCTCCCGCTCTGAGAGGGACCCACCCCTGCGTTCTTGGCTCTTGTTGCGTGTCTGCATGCTTTCTCTTTCCTATTGGATTGTTTACTCCTGGAAAGCGGAGACCAAGGTTTCTATTTCTGTGTGTGTGCTGTATGATACTAACATACTATTCTCCATAGAGCAGTCAAAACACATCTTTTTGAATAAATGGATGGGTTTTTTCATTTGTCAGGGTGATGACACGCTGGAATGGATTAGGGAGGAAAGACTTCGAGCTGTGCTGTCCAGTATGGTAGCCGCTAGCCACATGTGGCAACTTCATCTAAATTAACATTAAATTGTCAATTCCTCAGTCACACTAGGCACATCTCAAGTGCTCAATAGGTGCCTGTGTGTAGAGCTACTATATTGGACAGTGCAGATATGGAACATTTCTGTCATCACAGAAAGTTACATCGGACGACACTGATGTCAAGTCTCATTATTTGGAAGTCTTCATCCTCCTCATCCCTCATTAAATCTGCCCAGAGACAGGTAGAGATGGAGTGAGAGGAATGTTGTAGGTGTTCTCTAAGTGCTAGAAGTCCATGATTTTTGACTTTTCCAGCCTGAGATTGTGGGCAAAAGTGATAAGAAAGCTGGGGGATAAGCGTGTGTGAAGAAGAACTCTGCTCATCAGAGGAGAGCGCCCTTCAGTAGGAGAGGGGAGACAGGGGTTTCTGAGTGAGTCGTTTGTTCTCTCTGGGCTTCAGTTCCTCCAGTTTTTTAAATCAGGAGACTTATGCAGGCTCTTCAGGCCGCTAGAGAGGGAGGGAAGCCCCCATCTCTCCCTCCTTTCTCCCACTTCATCTTCCTCCTGAGGCTTTGTTTGAGCAAAGAGTTCTTTAATGTGCTTTCACCTTTAATTTCTGAAGACTTTGTTCCTGTCGTGGGGAGGCTCTGGGGATGGACGAGGGCTGAAGAGGAAGGCTTCCTTCTGGAGGAGCAGATGTCAGAGGCTCGGGGAATGGGCAGCTCTCTTGGAGCAAGTTCTCATTTTGGCCACAAGATGGCAGCCTTCTCCCGATCAACTCTCAGCTAGTGAAGCCAGACCGGCCTAAATGGAAAACAAAACCTTGGCGTTCTGGGTTTTCCTTTAATTTTTTACAATTTACCTTAAGTTTTCTAAAATTACCAATTAGTCAAAGTTTAGATCTCAGTAGAGCTCAGGAAGTGGTATAGCTTGAGGAACAGGTCACAGATTACAAAGTGAAGTTGTCTCAAATATCTGAATCTAAAGATTCCAACTACACATGAAACTTGGTAATGAGCTTTGCTGGTTTAAAAAAAGACAGATGTATTTTACTGTATCAGGCTCAAGGCTCTCCCTCCACTCCACCTGACAATCAAAATCTGGCAATCGGAATTATTACCATAAAATGTTATAATATTCTCTTTTCAGTATTCATGAGTTATAGAAATACAGTAAAGTCATCAGTTTATTTTTTTAACCAAACTACCACTTAATTATCTTGACAACAGAGCTACATTGAGGGATTTCAGTGGAGTGACCCTACTTTTGTATATGAGAGAATATTTCCAATCTCATTTGCATATCCCAGCCTTTCCTGTTTTTGAACAAATGCCGTCCTGCAGTTTTCAGTATTGTACCTCCTTACGTTTCTGTTGTGTTTTGAAGATTTTAGAAACACTTTCTCATACATTATTATCTTCCTGGGGGTCCTTCATAGATTGGAAATTTGATTCCTTGATCTTAGCCTCCGTTTTCCCTGAGGATGTTTTCTGTTAGCTTATCCCAAATTACTAAATTTGAAACTAGCAGTGGGGAGGGGAAGGACTACAGGTAAAGTAAAATGTTAATCAGCTTTTTAAAGCTGAAGGGGACTTAGTGGTCTCTAGCTCTTTTATTTTACAGATAATGAAATTGAAGCATTGAAATTAATTTTAACACACAAGAACATTTTGTTAAGCTTTAGGCACAGTCAAGTCAATTAAATTTTATTCCTCTCCTACTGTGTGTCAGACGCTGTGCTAGATGTTACAATTCACAGTGTACGATCTGTTTTCAAGTCACACCGGGCCATTTTTGACTACAAATTATAATATTAAGGCTCCTGTCCAGTCGGGAAATATTATCTGATGCAAAAAATAGGTGTAATTCTAAAAGCCTTTTAGTAAAGTAATATAAATAGAAAATCTCTCTCCTGAGATTAAAATAATGTAGTAACTCTACTTTTTCTGAAATTCTTGCAAAAAAAATTGTGGTTAATCAAGGGATTGATATAGCTTACTTTTATATCTGATTATTTTATGGCTTCCAGTTCACTATTTTAAGGACGTTGTGCAATCTTGCAGGAAATTCCAGAACTGGGTAATGTATCAGGAAATATTTATGTAGCATTGGTAGTATGCACAGCATTTCATAAAAAAGGTAGGCCCGTAGAGGACTTGCAAATTGCTGAAAAGGATGTGGATTTGGCCCTTTCACGGAGCTTGGGGAGGAAGGTGACCTCAGGGGCAGCCATGTATCTGCAACTTAAATCAGTTATGTTAACCAGGGAGAAACTTGTTATTTTAATTTTGGAAAATATTTTCTTCACATCGATGGAAATTTCCTGAACCTTAGATTTTATTTTCTTAGAGTCTCTGTTACAAATTAAGAGGGAGGAAAAAAAGTCAAGGAATTGGTTTGATATTACATGTTTCAAGAAGAATTCTTGTTTTTAATTTAAATAAAATTGACTTCATAAATTCTGATTAAGAAAAAAAGACAAAGAACAGCCTTTAATAGATGCTTGCCGGTGACTTTTTATCTTTAGTAGAATCCGGATAGAGAAGCCAAGAAAAGAAACTCCCTTCACTCTAACATTGAGTTATTTTTATTGTAGAATTTATGCACTTTTCATGTTGTTATATGCTCTTTAAAAACTAAGGCATTTTTGTGATATCAGAATTAGTTTGTTCATATATACCTTTTATCTTATACACACTGATATACTCATTTTATAATTAGTCAAGTTTCAGATACTATGAAATTACAGAGTACAACTTAGTAGTAATTCAAATTACAGCAGTTAAAATGGTCTACTCAATCTTAGCGTTTACAAGTTGACCAGTTTAGAGTACCCTTGCTCTAATTCATCTTGCTGTGGGCAGTTTTATTTTTATTTTTATTTTTTATTTATTTATTTTTCCCCCAAAGCCCCAGTAGATAGCTGTATGTCATAGTTGCACCTCCTTCTAGTTGCTGTATGTGGGACGCGGCCTCAGCATGGCCGGAGAAGCGGTGTGTGGGTGCGCGCCCGGGATCAAACCCAGGCCGCCAGCAGCTGAGCGCACGCACTTAACCGCTAAGCCATGGGGCCGGCCATGTTGTGGGTAGTTTTAAACACCATTCCCTGCATTGATATTAAAATATTTTATATTTAATGTCAGGTGATTTATAGTTTATTTGAAGATGACATGTCTCATGAGAGACAAGTAGCTAAGTTTTCAAATGAGCGAGACCAATAAAATAAGTGATGTAGGATTTCAGAATGGGAGAGATATCTGGGAGGGGAGAGTGTTACTGCACAAAATTGGGGTTCTCTGCCTGATGTGCATAAACTGCCACTTAATTATGGCATCTGCCTTAGGGGGGAGAAATCAGCTTTTATTCTGCGAGATCGATCTGCAAGGAAACAGGGGGCATGTGCCCTCAGATCTGTCTCCATGATTCAGGATTTGGGGAGAAATTTAAGAGGTTAGGGAGAACAGGGTGGCATGCAGAAAGCCTGGTGGGACAGATTTTGATTGGTGGGCTTCAAACATTGATGGTAAGGTTTGTTTTGTTTTGTTTTTTTTGGTGAGGAAGATCGTCCCTGAGCTAACATCTGCCAATCCTCCTCTTTTTTGCTGAGGTAGGCTGGCCCTGGGCTAACATCCATGCCCATCTTCCTCCGCTTTATATGGGATGCCGCCACAGCATGGCTTGACAAACAGTGCGTTAATGCGTGCCAGGATCCGAACCAGTGAACCCGGACGCTGCAGCGGAGCACTCACACTTAAATGTTTGCGCCACCGGGCTGGCCCCCATGGTAAGGTTTTAAACATTTATGACAGGGTTCTAAACATTTATGATGGGGTTCTAAACATTTTTGATGAGCAGGGGAAGGAATTTTAACACGAGATCTTCCTGAATGAGGGACCCCTTCCTTCTGATAAGAGGCCAACTTTCAAGATCTGGTCCTTGGGTTCCGTGAGAAGGAGGATCTTTGGTTCCGAGGTTGTTTCAGGTCACAGTTTCTTCTTTTGTGCATGCTCTGGCTGTGTGACTTTGCAGTGTTTCTGAGAGACTATCCTTAATCACTTTGTTGATAAGAGATGGGGTCTGTTTGGGGTGGGCCCTGTGGCTTAGAGGTTAAGTGCGTGCGCTCCGCTACTGGCGGCCTGGGTTCGGGTCCCGGGCGTGCACCGACGCACCGCTTCTCCAGCCTCCGCATCCCACGTACAGCAACTAGAAGGATGTGCAGCTATGACGTACAACTATCTACTGGGGCTTTGGGGGGAAAAAGTAAATAAAGTTATTAAAAAAAAAAAAAAGAGATGGGGTCTGTTTGAACTGCCTGTAAATGGGCCCGTGGTTACAACAGCAGAAAAAGCTATAGGAAGGGGGCATGACTTTTGTGGGGTGATTAGGAAAGTGAGTGCTGGAGTCAGACTGGCTGGTTTCAGATCCCGGCTCTGCTGCTTTTGAGCTGTGTGAGCTCGTGCAAGTCACTTAACCTCTCTGTAAGGCAGGGATAATAGCAACACCTTACTCTTAGGGTAGGCGTGTGGATTAGGTGGGAGAGGAGCAGAGGCCCGGCATTCAGTGGTGAGCTCTGAAGGAAAATGTATCGGGGCAGGGTTGTCTATACCAGCTGCTGGGCATGGTAGTCACAGAGACATGGAGACACCACGTCCCACGACAGCGCTGAAGCCTGAAGAGGGAGATGGGGCCAGAAGCTCCTTGGAGGCAAATTGCCCCAGACTCTTAAATGCGTGGAACTCGAACTCAGGCAGCAAAGAGAGCCATTGATGGATCTCAGCAGGCGGATAATGTAGATTAAACCGTCTTCTCCCCAAAAGAAGTGCTCAAAAGAGCAGCATTTCTTTCTTTCTTTTTTTCTGTTGAAATAAATACTCAATATCTGAATTAGGCCAACTTCAAGTCTGTTATTCAGTTAGTTCTTCCGAATGGATTTGTTAAATTCACCAATATTTCCTTAATGGTGTCTCATCTCCATTCCATTCTTGTCATTTTTCTTACTTTTTTACTTTATTCAACAAATAATTTACTGGTGGTCTATGAGAGGCAGCCGAGCATAGGCGTTAGCACAGATTCTGGGGCCAGACCACCTGGGTTCAAATGCCAGCCTTTTCACTCATCAGCTGTGTCATGATGAACCATTTTACAGCAGTCTTTACTTCTGTGTGCCTCAGTGTTCTCATCTGTAAAATGGAGATAACAGTGGAGCCTACTCCATAGGGTTGTTGTGAGGGTTGAGTCAGTATTAAGGAAGCAAATAGGACAATGCCTGGCATACCTAGTAAGGCATAGATAAGTGTCATTAAATAAATATAAATAAAGGTGCCAGTCTGTGTTCTAGGCAGTGAGGTCCTGGGAACAAGATCTCTGCTCTCATGGAGAGCTCGCAATCTAGGGAAGAGTGTTTCGTTTATTAGCTGGCAGATAATGAAAAATGCTCTACAGAGAATTCAAGTAGGGTGATGTGCTTAAGTGCTTGGGGAACCTGATTAAATTTGGAGGATAAGGATGGTCTGCAAAGATTTAATCTGCTCTGCACACAGCTGGGAGGCCCTCTGCCCTTGCAGGGACATACACTTGAGTCCAGCGATGATTGTACTTCTCAGTTCAGACTGATATTAACAATCACTAAAGTTAAGTTTCTGTTGAGTTTAAAGCTTTCCAAGTCTTAAAAACGACCTGTGGACTAAAGGCATCCTCACTGCCTAACCTGCTCTGCCATTCTGTTCCATCGTCTTTACTGGTTCGTTCAAAGTAACTTTGAAGCATCTTTGATTGTTTCTCTAAAAGGAAAGGACACTGTTTCTAAAGGACTGTCCAGTTTACCACTTAGCCAAATATATCCATATATTTTGGATATCCAGGGTATCCAGAAGCCCTTCATTCTAATGTTAACAAATTGAGTTTGTAATGTAAGGAATAAGTTAAATTTCTGCCTGTGCTGGTCAGTTACTTAGTTTTAGAAAGGTTATCCTTTACTTGGTGATTATTTTTAGAAATCAAAACTTTCCCCCTTTAACTATCCATTTTCTCTTTCAAGTATGATGTATTTTAACTCTGTTCTCCAAACAAAGAAAGTCCACATAATATCTGTGGACAAGAGCTCAAAATGAGAAGCAAAGAATTAATTGAATACTTTGTTCTTCTGCTTCGGATGGAGGGCAGTGGGTGATGTTGGGGAAAGAACAAGGGACAGTGAGTTAGAACGTTTGCATTCTAGTCCTGGTTTTGATTAATTACAAGCTTTGTGAACTTGTTCAGGCCCTTTAACATCTCTGGACTTTTAAAAATCAGTGATTATCACTTGTTTTTTGTTGTTCTGATAATAGCCATCCTGACAGGTATGAGGTGATATCTCATGGTGGTTGTAATTCGCATTTCCCTGATGATTAGTGACATTGAACATTTTTTCATGTATCCCCGTCCTTGGCCCACTTTTTTTTTGTTTTTTTTTTTGGTGAGGAAGATTAGCCCTGAGCTAACATCTGTTACCAATCCTCCTCTTTTTGCTGAGGAAGATTGGCCCTGGGCTAACATCCGTGCCCATCTTCCTCTACTTTATATGTAGGACGCCACTGCAGCAGGCTTGACAAGCAGTGCGTAGGTCCACACCCGGGATCTGAACGGGCAAGCTCTGGGCTGCAGAAGAGGAGTGCATGTACTTAACTACTACGGCACCGGCCTGGCCCCCCTTGGCCCGTTTTTTAATCAGGTCATTAATTATTTTTGCTATTGAGTTATAGGAGTTCCTTATATATTTTGGAGATTAACCCCTTATTAGATATATGGTTTGTAAATATTTTCTCACATTCTGTAGGTTGCCTTTTCTCAGTATTGGTGGGAATGCAAAATGGTGCAACCACTATGGAAAACAGTAGGGTGGTTCCTCAAAGAATTAAAAATAGAGCTACCATATGATCCACAAATTTCAGTTCTGGGTATTTATCCAAAAGAATTGATATCAGGATCTTGAAGAGATATTAGCACTCTCATGTTCACTGCATTATTCACAATAGCCAAGATGTAGAAACAACCTAAATGTCCATTGATGGATGAATGGATAAAGAAAATGTGGTATATACATCCAAAGGAATATTATTCAGTTTTCAAAAGGAGGGAAATTCTGCAATATGCGATAGCATGGATGAACCTTAAGGACATTACGCTAAATAAAATAAGCCCGTCACAGAAAGACAAATACTGCATGATTCTACTTATTTGAGGTATCTAAAATAGTCAAATTCATAGAACCAGTGAGTGGAATGGTGGTTGCCAGGGGCTGAGGGGAGGGGGAAGTGGGGAGTTACTAATCACCAAACATAAAGTTTCAGTTGTATGCGATGAATAAGTTCTGGAGATCTGTTGTACAATGTTGTACCTAGAGTCAACAACACTGTATTGTGCACGGAAGATTTTAAGAGGGTAGATCTCAGTTAAGTGTTCTAACCATAATAAAATTAAAATTTAATGATCATCAGACAATGAGGTGGTCCCTATCCTCTATAATGGAGTTTTCTAGGCCCAGAGAATTTCCATCTCAGGATTCTGAAAGTATCTGCAGAGACCTTTTGCACTTTAGAGAAGTGAGGGAAAAGTGGTGATATATCACAGAGCTGAAGATGGACAGATTTTTTTTGACTTTTCTAAAAATTGAATGGCCAGTTAGAATGAATGAGTGTCTTTCCCGGGCCTCATGGACTCTTGGGGGCATGTCTGATGCAGTTTCCTCTCAGCACACTGACTTCCTCTACACATTGGCCATCACTTCTCATTTCAGGTAACCAAAGAGACTAATTAGGGTTCAGTGGACTATTTCCAAATTTCAAGGGGAAGAGGGCCTGGTTGGGCCCTTTGACGTGGTTCCTCTGGCATCCAGGGTCCTTCCCTGTGGTCCAATTGGCTGAGCTCCTGGGGGAGAGGGGGTGGAGTATGGAGTTACATAATACAGGGCAGCTGGGGGAGGGGGCAGTTTTGTGTAATAGGGCTACGAGTAGGAAAAAAATGATTAGAAGAGGAAATGATTGACCTCTTAAGGACTCTTGCCAAGATATCCTTGTAGATAAAGTTGGTGAAAGATCGATGATAGTATAATTAGTATTTCCCAGCTCATTGAACAAGCAGGCCCATCCTATAAAGTGTTGACTGGTGGCTTTTTGCCTGCTTGGAACAAGGTTACTAGCACCGTGCCACAGGACTCCATCATTAGCCTTGTCTTGTTCAAATTTTTATCAAAACTTGGACGAAGACCTAGTAGTCATCCTTGTCAAATGTACTGAAAACACAAAATGGCAAGAATATAGCAAGTGTGATAGAGGGCAGAGTCAGGATTCGAAATTATCTTGACGGACTGGAATGCTGGGCCAAAACCAAGCTGAAACTTAACAAGAGTAAACATGAAGTTCTAGATTTGGGATGAAAAATCAATTATACATATTCATAACGGAGACGTTTGTCTTGGCCATAGTTTGTGAAAAAGTCTTTGGGTTTTACTTAACCACAAGTTTAATATGATCTGATGGTTTGATACGGCTGCTAAGAAGCATTAACTTAGTTTCAGGCTGAATGGAAGTAGGATGTCCAGGTCAGCAGATGTAATGACTTCATTGGACTTTGGCTTGGTCAGACCACAACTGAAGGGTGTTTTTCCATTCGGACACTATTTTTTAAAGGATGGCAGCAAGTGACCAGGAGGGCCAGGTTATGGGGAATGCATTCTGGAAGTGAGAAAACTTGAACTTGACAGGATCAGGGGATGGATAGATGGTCAACTAGTATTTGAAAGAGGAGGGCCTGTACTTGTTCTGGGTTGTTCAGAGGGTAGAACTAAGACCATTGAGTGGTCACCTTATGAAAACTGATTTGGGGTCAATACAAATGAAGAAGAATTTTGTGGCAGTTAGAATCACTGGGACTTGAAGTGGGCTGCCTTTGATCTTTGAGCGGGCGTGTGCCTATGGGGATGTTGTGGAAGGGATTCCTGCGTTGGACAGGAGGCTTGACAAAATGATCTCTAGGGTCCCTTTCAACACTGAAAACCAAGATTTCTGGAAAGGGAGAAGAGCATTTATTTTAATATGATGATTGAACTTGAAAGACCACTACAGAGCAAAGAACTATGGGTGCATGTGATATGAAGAATAAGCTGAGATCCATATGTGCCTGAAAAACCAAGGAAGTTATGAGCGTTCTTCAGGCGTTTATATTTAATGCATAGAGCACATGTGCAGACTTGAGCCTCCTCTCTCTACCTACTGCTCCTTTTCACTCGGTGCCCCTGCTTTTCTGAGAGCCCTTTGATAACCTTCGGGTAATGTATAAGAAAGCTCCATTTGCTGCTTCCACAACTTTCCCTGATTATGCCTACATGTAGCAGTTCATGTTTAGGAGGCTTTTGTGGGCTAGCCTGGGACTCGAGCCACCATATGAAGCAATGCTTTTGTGGGAAATGGATCTCAAGCTTCCAACAACCAGCATACGGACTTTCGAAATGTGTTCCATTGCGACGCTGCAATGACCCGTGTTTCTCTCTTTCTGTCTGACGTTCCACTTCCTGCCACATTGGAGCCTTTTCTAAACTGGACTCTGGGCTTGGAAGCCCTTCTTGTTCCTTGCTGCCAACCATGGGAGTTCCTGAAATTCTGACACTTCCATTAGTCAAGCCTTCCCAATTCTCTTCCACTGCTCTATCTAGAAACGGATTTCATTAAGGGGCTTTCTTCCCCAAAAGGAATTTGAAGAATCTCACATAATACAGTACAATAAGAAAGAAAAAGATGGTGAATCGTCTCCTGTCCCAGTAGTACACTGTGTAACTACTCTAAGTCATCATCGTGTGTAGATTTAGGGTTTGTTTTGTCATCCTTAGCTTCTCAAGCTCCTAATTCTTGCATAAGAAGATGTAGGAACTGGGTATCGATATTTTAACATGATGATGCTGGTGCTAAGGAAAGCTCCTAGAATGGTTATGTTCTTCAGAATTCTTGGTTGAAGCAACTGAAATGGACACTGGCTGGTTTAAACAAATGAAAAGCTATAGGGTAGTTCACAGAATTGCTGGGAAGCCTGGAGAGCCAAGGACGGAAGATGGGAAGGTCTAGGAGAGGACAGAGCCACAGCCCAAATCACTCTCCAGAGACCATTCTGGTGAGGATGCTGCTGATGCATCCTTGGGACTCGGCAGGCTACAGCTGCAAGTACTGCCACCAAACATGGCCCCGGCCCTGCCATTGTCCCTGACTGTGGAATGAATTCTTCACTGTCACTCTATTAAAAAATTTTTTGGCATCACCTGTCCTATATTAAAATTCCCAAATGGGAGCTTCTGATTGGCCAGGGCTTGGTCACACGCTCAGGCGTCACTGCAGAATTGGGGGTCGGGAGGGGTGTCTTACTTTTTGGTTTCTGTAGTAGAAGGTGGGCACTGCCTCTCACAAGGTTAACATGGTTGGGAATTCCTCAAACCAAGGAAGGGTTTCAGATGTTAGGCAGATAAAAAAAGAAATGGCTAAAAATTAATTTATGTTGATTTCTGTACTAATTTATGACAGCATTGAAGTTAGGTTAGAGCAGGGTTTCTCAGCTGTGGCGCGTGCTGATGTCTTTGTTGGGGGCCTGTCCTGTACATTGTGGTATGTTCAGCAGCATTCCTGGCCTCAACCCACTAGATGCCAGTGGCACCCACCCAGTTGTGACAATAAAAAATGTTTCCAGATATTGCCAAGTGTCCCTTGGGGGGCAAAATTGCCCTCGGTTGAGAATCCCTGGGCTAGAGGCATTCTCAAACCATGGATTATGGTTTGATAGCTTTGCATTGATGGCTTTATCACAGCAATGGATCTTACACCACTGTCCTTAGGGAGAGACAAAGCTTTCCCCACCACAGTGCCCTTCACCTGCATGTGAAGGTCTGAAATTCCAGCATCCTCAGACTTAAGCGTAGCTAAGAGTTGACTGGAGAGCTGTTTGAAAGATGCAGATTCCTGGGCCCTGCCTCCATGTAGTTTGACTCTGTGGGTCTGAGGTCCAGGAATCTGCAAGTTTTGACAATTAACTGTGGTGATTCTGATGCAGGTGGGCTGTGGACCACACTTTAAGAAACATGTGGCTACTTCATTGTATATCCACCTCAAAAACAAAAGGCATGTGTTTCTTCAAGGAGAAGAGACGCAATTTTAAGGCTTTCAAATCTTTCCAGTCATTGATTAAAAAGAGGCAAGGTAAAGATACGGTCTGTTCTTAGTTTTTTGGCAAGGGTTGTTTGGAACCAGTCTTCATACGTGATGCCGGCACTCATCACCCTCCGTCACCGTCAGCAAGAAGCGTCTTCTGTTGTGAGCTCTGACTTGCCTCTCAGTCCTCCTTGGGAAAGGACCTTTCACCTCAATCCCCTCCCCCCTTAAGTATTAGTCAAACCTCGCAGGGAGGTTTTAATGCTTTCCAGGTCTCATGGTCTATTTTGTGGTCTTGTTCACTGACTTCCTAACCCCACAGGAGCACCATCTCTCAGCATCACTGGCTTTACTTCCCCTGCAGAGCCTCCATGGTGGGAGGTCCCACATTCTAACTGTGCACGGGGTGGAGGAGACATCTGGTAATACCTGCGACAAAGCTGTGGCTCTCCTGAGCCTCTCTCTTGCCCCTCTCTCAGGAAGCCTTAAATGTAAGTAAGAAGATTCTATCCAATGACACAGCATGATGTAGTTTTCTACCATGTTTGGGGGGCTTACCTGAGCTTCTTTGTTCTGTTTCCACTTCTGCTCCAGCTGGGACCAGTCACAGTGCCATTTCTGACAGCAATTTTTCTTCTTCTTCTTTTTTTTTTTTGTGAGGAAGATCTGTCCTGAGCTAACCTCTTTTGCCAATTCTCCTCTTTTTGCTGAGGAAGACTAGCCCTGGGCTAACATCTGTGCCCATCTTCCTCTACTTTATACGGGACACCGCCACAGTGGTGTGTCAGTCCACGCCTGGGATCCGAACCGGTGAACCCCGGGCCGCCACAGCGGAGCGCGCGCATTTAACCGCTACGCCACTGGCTCAGCCCCTGGACGGCAATTTTTCTAAAACTCAGATGATGTGGCTTTGATTCAAAGCCTTTGGTAGTTGTCCATTGATCGAAGGACAAACTTGACACTCAAGGCCCCACCCTACCTTTCCAGCTATTCCCTGTTATGCACCCTGTATTCCATCATCCCCAAACTATGCTGACTAGACTAACACCATGTGCAGTAACTATACTAGCTGACACCCTGTATACTAACTACAGTCAGTGTGCTCACTATGCTAACCTGTATTCCAGACTCACCAGACTATTCTATAGACTTATATGAAATACCCAGTTCACAAACTGGGCGCCTGCCAAATATTTTTTCTAGAAACTGGAATTGGTTGCTAACATTATGTGACATCTCCTGATTTTAAAAAGTCTGGACTTTCATTTTCTCTTCAAAAATTAAAAGATGTGACGGTCTTGTGCCCATATTTGTGGACAGTATCAGTCGGTCAGCTCTTGCCCTGAGATGGGGCACGTTCTCTCCATGGTGTCCTTGGATAAATGTAAGGGGAAACGCCATGGAACTTGACCTTCCTACTTCCCACAAGAGGGCAATATAATCTCTAAAAAGTAAAAGGGACTGGCATTGCAAAAGCTGCTAGCTTGTTCCCAAAGCCAGAGGTAGAGAGCTTCAGTAGGCTCCCACCTGCGTTGTGGGTGCTGAATGGGCTTGCAGGATGCCGCGTGCTGTCCTTAATCATGCTTCACAAACTCCTTCCCTTTAGCTGGGTTCCCCTCCATGATCTTAATTCATCTGAAAGACAGTTTGAGCGAAGCGAGGCCTCCAGTTAGCTTCTGGAAGCCCTTTCAGCCCAGGTGGAAGTTGTGGAAGTTTGAGGGAGGCCTGATGAATCAGGGTTGTCTCCAGGGAAATGCCTGATCGGCGGAGACAACCTCACAGCCTAGCGTTCCTTGGTGGTGCTGCTTGTTGGCACAGAATTGTGCTTTTTGTCAGCACCCTGAGAACAGAGCAGTCGCCTGTGGGCCTGCTTAACAGTAACCAGGCCAACGGAGACTGATGTGTTAACCAATGTGCCTATTTGCTAATTTAGAATGAGAGGTATCTGCAGAGGGGGCCTAGAAACTCCTTTTTGCTAGCCAGAGTGTACTTTCCTTCTAGAAAAATTAGCAGTAGAAGCCAAAATATAATCACCAGGTTGCTTCTCTGAGTTCTGAGGGAAGGGGGATGCTATGATTTGCAGGTTTGGAGGTCCTGTTGTGATGTTCTGACGGCCCATCCTGCAATAAGGGGCTGGATGGGTGGAGCCCCTCCGACAGGCCACCTTATGGGAACAGTGCTGTAGGTGCCTTGCTGTGTCTGCCTCTCAGACTCTGTCTGCGCACCCCCTCCCCCATGGTCCGTGCCAGATTTACAGGTCAATAGATAATGCCGTCAATTAGATTACATGCACACGTAGCATTTCCACTTGTGGTCCTGTTTATAGCATATCTATTACAGATGATTTTAATTCTTTAGGCCTAAGGATTTGGGGAGGGTTAGGGGTGAGGCCCCTGAGCACTTCTAAGTGCACCTGAAGAGATCTCAAAGGTTAAAGATAAAACTGGCTCTTAACCCCCATATAGTGACTAACTATAGATGAGCATAAACAGAGGCTCCAAATCCTACCTTCTCTATTGGTTTTCTTCTCTTCATTTGCTTTTGGTTAAAACAACAAAGCAGCTCATCTTTGCCTCATTTTTTTCTCTCATTTGTTTTAATCCATCCTTAGTGCTGAAAAGATTTGAAATGGCTTAATAAGAATGTGGAAATCTGGGGTAAAAAAAGAGGAAGAGAAAGAGCTAGAATGTTCATAAATAGTGTAATTGGGTCTTGGATTTTTCAAAAATTGGCTTTGGTTGTTAAAAAACTCATAATTTTTTTTTCTGTGTCAGTTTGGGTTGAATAACCTATCCATATACCACTAGGTAAAGCTAATATTGAATTAAGTATATAGACATATAAACCTGTGAGTCCTAGTTTTGACCTTAGTTTCCACTAATTTGCCTACAGTCAGAAGGGATGTTGACTCAGCTTTGGGTCTGACAATCTAAGACTTAGCTCTGGGCACACAAGGAAGGCTTATTAGGAAAAATTTTTGGTAGTTTTTATCCATGCACTCAGTTTAGTTTAGGCGGAATCTCCGTATCCTCCAGGGTGTGTCTCCTTCAGTCATATTTCATTGTCAAAGTCACCCACAGCCCTGGGCTTCTCAATGCAAAGGGAGAAAGTGACCCATGACACGTGTTTAGTGACATTGCGGATGTCCGCATCCCTGCCTCCTCCACCAGAAAGAGTGGCAATGGGCCCAAAGGCCTCATTAGATAGTTCTATAGGATTTGGAGAAATAGGACAGTTAAAAAAATGAGTTATTTGGTATTGAAGTCCAGTCAGCATGTATTTAAATGCCTTTTTTTTGGTGAGGAAGATTAGCCCTGATCTAACATTTGTTGCCAAGCCTCCTCTTTTTGCTGAGGAAGATTGGCCCTGGGCTAACATCTGTGCCCATCTTCCTCTACTTTGTATGTTGGACGCCTGCCACAGCATGGCTTGATAAGTGGTGCCTAGGTCTGCGCTTGGAATCCGAACCCATGAACCCTGGGCCGCCAAAGCAGAGTGGGCAAACTTAACCACTACACCACCAGGCTGGCCCCCTAAATGCCTTTTTAATGCTCTGAGCTTTGCCTAGGTTTCATGGTGCTATTAGGATAAGTAGAAGACTTAATTCCTATTTTTAAGGAGTTAAAAAATCTGTGTGATTGGAATATATACATAAAACAATTAAAGAGCAATGCAGGACACCACAGTACAGTGAGTAGGTTAGAGATTCTGGGGTCAGACTTGCATTTTTTTGGAAAAACGTTTCTAAGCCTTAGTTCCTTAATATGTAAAATGGGGCTATTTTAAAGATTATGTGGGAGAATGCATGTACTTATCCTAGAGCCCGGCATGTGGTTAAATGTTCAGTATTTGGTAGATAATCATGGTAATTGGGTCTAACAGGTTCCTTTATGCAGTTTTATTGAGAAAGGAAGGGTTTCCCATGCTCACTGCTCAGGTAAATCATTTGAAAGAAAACTTTCTAAATACCATTATATACCTTCTTGATTTCTTGATGAACTTTTTTCTGATAACAGAAATATGGACCCGTTGATCCTGTGTTCTTAAAAATCAGTGTGCCTGCCTGCAATAGCTTTTTTTTTTTTAAAGATTTTATTTATTTTATTTTTTCCCCCCAAAGCCGCAGTAGTTAGTTGTATGTCATAGCTGCACATCCTTCTAGTTGCTGTATGTGGGATGCGGCCTCACCATGGCCGGAGAAGCGGTGCATCGGTGCGCGCCCAGGATCCGAACCCGGGCCACCAGCAGCAGAGCGCGCGCACTTAACCACCAAGCCACGGGGCCGGCCCTGCAATAGCTTTTTTTACCCCTATTTTTTATAAGCTGCTTCTATTCTAGAGAATCAACTGACCAAAAAAATACATATATACAAAGGAGTAAAGAAAAGGACATGTTCTCGGACTCATAAGTAAGGGCTCTGGGACAATGTCAATATTTTGGGTGCTCAGAATCCTTCTTGGCCATGTTCTAAAAGACCAGAGTTTCTAGAGATGTGGAACCTGGCTACTTGGAGTGTTCGTTTAGTAGGACCAGAGTTGTGAAGAAACAGCTAGTAGCCCCTGGATCATCTTTATTTCCCATCAGAAGTGAGCTCGATGGAAAGACTGATTCACGAGCAGGTGGGAAATGTGGGTTCAGCCCTAGTAACGAGGCCATGACCGTGCATCAGGCGTCTGCGGCCTGAGGAGGCCTTCAGTTACTGAGCACTTCAGACCCTCCCGGGGAGAGTAAGGTGCACAGTGAGTGAAAATGAACTTACTAGGTCTCAACTTCAGAGGAGATTTTTTTAGGTTAATAATGTTTATTTCTGTAAAAAAAAAAAAAGACTTTCATGGACTTGGCCTCTTTAGAGAGTGAATATTCTCTTTGGGGGTGATGGAAATCGCATGAGTAAAGGAAAATCTGACAGGCTTTGGTAATGAAAGAGTGTCAGCGAGTCGGGCTTTCTCACAGCTGTTTTAGTAGCAGAGTGCTCCCCTTGGGGAATAACACCACGAGAAATCTCCATTTTCCCTGATGTTTGTTCCATTTCGTTCTGTGTACTTCTCTCCTCATAGATTTCAATACCAAATTGCTTCTATTACTTCACAATTTCCACCTGGGGTCTCAGGAGTTTGCCCAGAGCCAAAAAAGCATCTGCAGTCCCCCTGTTTTGCCACATCTTAGAACCAGGGGCTTCTTTTTGAGCTGTTTATGTCATCAGCGCTCTATCTTGGGTATTCCTAGTTGAGTTTTTAGTTTCAGTTGAAGCTGTAATCTCAGAAGTGGTGAGGCTCCCCGTGCTTCAAGACCAACATCATCTTGGAGAATTTTCTGCTGTGATGGATTGGGGTGACTTAATTTTGAAACTCCCTTTTTACCTTTCTCATCTCTGCTGGAATGATTTTTTTTTTAATTTTTAAATTTGGCAGATTTTTAAAAATATGTAAAGATTATTTTTTTTCCCCACAGATGCAGAAAATTGCTTCAGCGTGATCTTGTCAGCATCAGTCTTTTATTCTCTGAACATAGAGAAGGAAAATGATAGGCATTAAAGATAGATTCAATTCTGTCTGCTGATGCTGTGTGGCACTGATTAAAATGAAGCAGCTTTGTTTATCTGAAGGCAAAATATGGAGGTTCATCCATGTTATCACAAATGGCAGGATTTCCTTCTTTGTCATGGCTGAATAATATTCCATTGTGTACATATACCACATCTTCTTGATCCATTCATCCGTTGATGGGCACTTAGGTTGCTTCCCTATCTTGGTTATTGCACTCACTCCCCCATCTCCCCAGCATGTGGACTCTTTATGGAGACCTCACAGAAGTATCACACAAGACTTTCTAGCTGGCCCAGCTAAAAATTGGGGATTCTATTACCACAGAAGGAGAATATGGATAATTGGCTAGGTAGCTAGCATTTTCTGCCACAATCACTCAACTCTTCAACTGTGGCAACCTCCGCTCCCCCGACCAATTTCTTATTCACCACGGACTTCAGAATAACGTTCTGTCCTTTCAGAAATCTTCGATTTGTGAAAATCAAGATCGGTTTAGTTTGAGAATGACCATGTTGTTCAGATATTTAAAAAAATAACTGAGCGTTGTATTAGCTCAGTGGAAAGTCCAGTGTGGTTTGACGTTGCAATTTGACCTTTTTCAATCTGATCATTTAGATCACGGATTGACAAAGATTTTCTGTAAAGGATCAGAAAGTAAATATTTTAGGCTTTGAAGGCCGTATCCTCTGTGTTGCAACTACTCCGCTCTGCCTTTGTAGTGCAAAAGCAGCCACAAATAGAAAAAAATGAGCAAGGATGTGTTCCAATGAAACTTTTTTATCACACTGACATTTAAATTACATATATTCATATGTCATGAAATACTCGTCTTAATTTTTTCAACTATTTTAAAATGTAAAAATCATTCTTAGCTCACAAGCTGTGCAAAAACAGGTGGTGAGCCAAATTTGGCCCAAGGGCCGTAGTTTGCTGACTCCTAACTTAGATGATGATTGTAGAAATGATAAGCTCTAAGAAAAGAAAGCAATATTTTGCTGTTCTAAATAGAAGTTGGTCAACTAGGGCGAGACTCTGGAATGGGGCAGAGGGAAGGAGAGTCTAAAAATGTTAAGAAGAATTAACTAAATTTTGAGGCTACAAATTCTAAAATGCTTAAAAATATATCTCTAGATTAAGAAAATATCCGTTTTTTTTAGAGATGTGTTGTTTTTTTTTGTGAGGAAGATTAGCCCTGAGCTAACATCGTTGACAAGCCTCCTCTTTTTGCTGAGGAAGATTGGCCCTGGGCTAACATCTGTGCCCGTCTTCCTCTATTTTATATGGGATGCCGCCACAGCATGGCTTGACAAGCGGTATGTTGGTCTGTGCCCAGGATCTGAACCTGTCAACCCTGGGCCACTGAAGTGGAGGGTGTGAAGTTAACCGCTACGCCACTGGGCCAGCCCCACATTGTGTTTGTTTTTTAATATGATAAAATATAACATAAAATTTACCATTTTAACCAATTTTTAAATGTACAATTCAGTGACATTAAGAACATTCACAATATGTGCAACCGTTACCACTATCCATTTCCAGAACTTTTTCATTACCCCAAAGAGAAGTTGTACTTGTTAAAAAATAACTCCCCATTATCCCTTCCTCCCCAGCCCCTGGTAACCTCTATTGTATTTTCTGTCTTGATGAATTTGCCTTTTCTAGGTACCATATAAATGGAATCCCACAACAGTTGTCCTTTTTTATCTGGCTTATTTCACTTAGCACGATGTCTTCGAGGTTCATCCATGTTGTAGCATGTGTCAGAATTTCATTCCTTTTTAAGGCTGAATAACATTCTATTGTGCGTATATACCATATTTTGTTTACCCATTCTTCTGTTGGTGGACATTAGGTTGTTTCCACCTTTTGGCTGTTGTGACTAATGCTGCTATGAACATTGGTGTACCAGTATCTGTTTGAGTCCCTGCTTTCAATTCTTTTGTGTATATATCTGGAAGTGGAATTACTAGTGCATATGGCAATTCTATATTTAACTTGTTTTTTTTTTTTTTTTGTAAGGACGATTAGCCTTGAGCTAATATCCATGCCAATCCTCCTCTTTTAGCTGAGGAAGATTGGCCCTGGGCTAAGATCTGTGCCCATCTTCCTCTACTTTTTTTATATGGGACGCCGCCACAGCATGGCTTGACAAGCAGTGCGTTGGTGTGCGCCTGGAATCCGAACCTGGGAACCCTGTGCCGCCTAAGTGGAGCGCGCAAACTTAACAGCTATGCCACCGGGCCAGCCCCAAGAAGTACTTTTTAAAGTACTCATTTTATTGTTTTACATTATTGTTTGAATGCCCTTATTTATTATTAAAATCTTTCTGATTTTAAAGTCATTATTGTGTTGATTACTTGCACTTATTTTCTCCTTGTTTTAGGGAATATTGTGATCTTTTGCAACATCCAACTATATTACGCTTTCTCTGGGCCTGCCCCGTGGCTTAGCGGTTAAGTGCACGTGCTCCGCTGCTGGCGGCCTGGGTTCGGATCCCAGGCGTGCACCGTCACACCGCTTCTCCGGCCATGCTGAGGCCGCGTCCCACATACAGCAACTAGAAGGTTGTGCAACTATGACATACAACTATCTACTGGGGCTTTGGGGGAAAAATAAATAAATAAATAATTATATTACGCGTTTGCTTTTTCCCAAGATGGAAGAAGAATGTTTGCCTTCTTTCCCTATGTTAGAGTCCCACTCTTGCCTAGACTGCTCTTTTCACCTCCAGAAGTGGGTAAAGTTGGTTCTTGTGAACTTTAGGTGTTTAATATGAATGTGCAGTAGTTTCTAAACCTGAATTACTTCAGGGAGGTTTGAAAAAACTAGATTCTGTAGACAGATTCATTGGGCCTGGGGTAGGACTTGGTCCCCAGAAATGACTGGGGTGCAGTCAGATTTGGGAATCACTAAATATGAGCAAGGCTTCAGAAAGGGCATGGGAGCAACATCCCTTTTGCTCCTTCCTACCGGCCTGGAGAAGATCCTGCTTTAGAGGCAGGAGAGCAGGACTCAGAATCAGAAGTTCCAGTCCCGTCAGTAGGTCTAGATGACCTTGGTTGAACAGCTAACTTCACCCCTGGGAGAATAAGGAGACTGAACTATACCGCCAGCGAGCTCCCTGAATGAGTTAGTTATTCCATGATGAGACTTGGGTTAATGCCAGCTTCTGCCTGGGAGAGGGATGTGGATCACCAGAAGTGAGGGATTAATGTGGAATAATCCTGTGTGCTGAAGGAGAAGATATTTGTATATCTGCATTAGGTTGATAAAATTTTTAGACAAATTGGTCAAGGGAAATAACTACAGATTCCCAAACATTTTTTCTTTTGTTGGGTGGGGAGGGGAGAAGCTTGCTTTATTAATTTATTTTTGTACTTGTTTATTTAAATCAGCATAAGTAGTAGAAACATAGCATTCTGTAATTACTTTCTACATTTCAAAAAGAAAACTCGATCTCTTCTTGGATGGTCTAGTGGAACCGCAACCTTGACGTATTTAATAAAATTAAGCTTTGTACAGTGAGCTTTTCTTCTGAGGCCTTTAAGAATGTGCAAATATGCCTTGTTAGCTGACTCAAGCCAAATGGGGAGGTCAAAAGATGCTGGCGGCTATGGGATCCTGAGCCGCCAGGCACTGAGATTAGCCCCCTATCACATCCAGGGGTTAGTATGGAACCGCCAACAGATTCCCACTCTTCTAAAAATCCAGGATTCAGAAGGGAAGGGATCTGAGAGACTCAGGGCAGCCCTTCCTTTACACATGACAGTACAGAGGCCCTGAGAGGGACTGCTTACCCAGAGCCAGACCCTCTCATGCTGAGCGCGAGCGTTTTCCATTGACTCGGTCTCTGTTAGGATGGCCGCACCTTCAGACACAGAACATACTTCCCTGCCGGAAGCCACATCTTTCAGTGGTGACACCCACAGGCGGCCCCCGTGGTCTTTTGCTTGTTTTGGAGAGATGTGGCGTGACTGCTCTTGTTGTTACAGCCCTGGGTGGCCTGCCAGTGAGCACGTAGTATAAATAACAACTAATAAATAATTTTACAGCAGAGGCCCTAAATCTTTCCAGATAGTGCACTGGTGCGTGGCTGTCAAACGCCAGGCAGATCCTAAGAAAACAGTAACTTTAACCCATCCGTCTTTTATGTACATGGCACATTGTTGTCATAAAATTTTCCTAAGCTTTTAATGGCTTCAGGGAAAAAATGTACACATAAAAACACACGTACACAAACACACCCACATGTGCATGATAACTTCTGTTTTTAGAAATCACCAATTTTATACCTTACTGAATTTTTCTTCTCCTTTGGCTACAGGAGACCATTTTATTTTATACTGAGGTGTGTATGAGCAGACTTGATATTTTTGGAATAAAATCTCTGATTTTGCATGCTGGACCATACTTTTGCATTTTAGTGTCAGAAATGATCAGATGAATTGGTTTTACTCAGTTGGTAGTTTTCTACCTCTTGAGAGCCAGCTACCTGAGTCTTGTGCTGCCTCTGACCTTGGGTTTCCTGCTAACTTGGGGGTTAGGATCCTGTTCTCCTCCCCCCTCCTTGAAACGTCCCAAGCTTCAGCTTCTTGATCTGTAAATTTGGGGATGTGACACCTATTGCATAGGGCTATTTTAAGGATCGAGTGTGGTAGCTTCCACGAGAGTCCCTGGTCCCGGTATTTACGTCTTATACCCTCTTCTGTTGAAATTCTGCCAAGCCCGTTCTCTCACGCAGCCATCCTGAGTTTCAGTGCAAGTCATCCTGCTCTGTATGTTCATAGTGCGCTGTACCTGCACCTCTCCCGCGAGGTCTTTGGTGTGATGTCTCTCACTGTGGTGATTATGGCGGACCTGTCTGTGTACCCTACCACCCGCCACTCTGGCTGAGCCACTGAACGGAAGGCTGTCCGGGGACAGAGGCTGAGGCTGACCGAGCCCTGCATTTCCTGAGGGACGTTAGCGCATGCTGCACACACAGCAGGTGTGATCACGGAGAAGCTCTCAACAGATGTGTTTTTAAAATAAATCGGTAGAAGAGCACATGCTCTCGAGGTGGTCACCGTCTTCCTCATCCTTGCTGTGTCCAGCTGCCTGTTTCTCTCTCTAGCCCTCTCACTTGGAAGGCTCTTCCCTGTCACCTGAGCAAGGCTTGGCCCCCGCAAGGAGGTCAGGTTTATAGAGCAGTGGTTAATCAGAGCCAGCCTGATGACTTAATAGCTGTGTGTTATGGGTGGAATTGTGTCCCCCAAAAGACGTTGAAGCCTTAACCCCCAGTTCCTCAGAATGTGACCTTATCTGGAAATACACACGTAATCAAGGTCACATGAGGTCATTAGGGTGGGCCCTAATCCAATATGACTGGTGTCCTTATTAAAAGGGGAAATTGGGACACAGAGGTAGACACATACAGAGGGAGGATGGTCTGAAGATACAGGGAAAACACTGACAAGCCAAGGAATGCCTGAGGTTACCAGAAGTTAGGAAAGCGGCGTGGAACAGATTCTGCCTCACAGCCCTTGGAAAGAACCTACCCTGCCAACACCTTGATTTTGGACTTCTAGCCTCTAGAACTGTGAGACAATGCATTTCTGTTGTCTAAGGCACCCTGTGTGTGGTACTTTGTTATGGCAGCTCCAGGAAACTGATATATTGTGTGAAGCAGGCAAGTTTATTAATCTTTCCAGCCTGATTTCCTTATGTGTAGAATGGGATGACGTGACAAATCATAGCTGTCTCGTAGAGTTCTTCCAAGGATTAAATAGTGCCTGGCATTTTGGGAAGACCTTTATTAATGGCATCCCTTGACTGTTATTCCATAGACTCCCGGCCTTCCACAGCCCTGGACCACTTTTAAATTTAGCAGTTCCTGTTGCATTTCTCCAGAAGCTTTTCAGCCAGGTTCTGTTTTTTGGGGCCATAAGATCGAGACACCTCAGTGTAAAGTGAATAGTATTTTCCTATGGGAATCTAGTTTAATGAGGGGTTTCATTTCCTGACAAAGTGCTCAGCAACGAACCAACCAAAGAACCTGCAGAACCATCCCATCCTAATAGGTTCGTATGTGTTAACAGGCTGAGGCCTCCTCCTCTTGGGTAACTTTTAACTGGGAACCTTTGTTAAATATGATAACCTTTATGTACCTATTGATGGCCTTACGTTGAAATGCCTGTCATTGTAGGCTATAGGAAGTAGGGCCTGGGTTATTTGGTAGTTGTTAGAAGAAAAATTAAAATCTATGAATTTAAATCTCTGAATCCCTCTTGGTGTGTGGGAGGTGGGTGGCATCTGGAATCCGATGTCAGATGTGGCTTCAGTCTGACACTTGTACCTGTGTGGCCTTGGGCCAGTTGCTTAATCTTTCTGAGCATCTGCTTTTTCCTCTGCAAAACAAAGCTGATGATGCCTGCCTAAGTGGCTGTTTTAAGATTTAAGTAAGAAAACCTAGGTAGAGAAATGCCTTTTCTATGTGGTGCATACTCAGAAAAAGGTCCGTTCCTCCCATCTCTCCATTCCTCAATGGTTAGTCAATGACTCAAAAGTTAGCCACTTTAGGCATGATGTGGAGGTCACTTTGGGACAGGTAAGAGCTTAATGTGCCCCTTAAATTATACTCTGTAAAAGCTGCCCACCTACATGCTGAGAACCTCTGAGTGACATAGTTCAGCATGGTCTGAAGTGAATTGGATATTCCACTTAGGCGTCTTTTGGTGATATTATAACTTCTGAGTTGTTTAGTACTTGCGGGCTTTTATTTTTTTTAAATAAACATTTGAAGAATGAAGTATCATGAGATGGGTGCGTGTGCGTGCATGATGGCTAAAAAAGTAAATTTTCCTATAGCTAGTATTCTTTAATTATGAATTGGTCATCTCTATAGATTAAATGTATATTTTTGAAGTTCTCTAAGATAAATCTGCATTAATAACTATGGCTATTTGAGCACTTAGGGTTCAGATAACATCAATAACCTAAAAATCTCTAAGCTCTTTATAAACATCAATGCAGACTCTATTAATATCCATATAAAACAGGACTTCAGTTTGAGCTTAATTGAATTAGTCGTTTGGTATCGGATGAGGAGTCTGCTCTCTAGTTTCACTTAAAAAGCAACGGACTAGGGAAAGAAAGAGGCATAGAATTTTATATTTTGGCATCATTTTATTTGTTTTATTAATTTTCTAGTCTCAAAGCCATTCTCAGATGATTCCATTAAAAGGAGGTGGGATATTAGCCATTTTCCATGAAAGGAATGATAGATGACGGGAGAGAGAGATTATTCATGTCTTATTATAATCAATATAACTTCATTCTAAAACTGCTTTTTGTATACTTAAAGTCAAACGATCTTATTTCCTTTTAAAAACAAAGAACTTGGGCCAGCCCTGGTAGCCTAGTGGTTAAATTCAGCATGCTGTGCTTTGGCAGCCTGGGTTTAGTTCCTGGGCATGGATCTACACCACTCATCTGTCAGTGGCCATGCTGTGTGGCAGCTCACAAACAAAAAAAAAAGAGGAAGATTGGCAGTGGATGTTAGTTAGCTCAGGGCAAATCTTCCTCAGCAAAAAACAAAACAAAACAAAACAAAAAACAAAAAAAAACCTTCCGTAGTGGAAAGTTCAAAACACAGAGGAAATTTCCAAAGATTTTTTACCCTCCATTGATTAATAATTATTTTTACAAAGTGTGTTCAGGTAGGACCTTGGTTTGAATAGCTATGTGATCTGGAAACCAGTGTAAAGTGAATTATCGTAAAGTGAATCATATTTTCCCATAGGAGTCTAGTTTTAATTAGGGGTTTTATTCCTGACAAAGTGCTCAGCATCATATGAATCATAAATATGGCCACTAATATGTTATAAAAGTAAAGATACAGCAATATACATCATGTAATAATCTAAATAATAGCATTATACTCCTAGTTACATACAATGGGCAAGCATATAGTGTATACATTGATTTTCCAAAGGCCCAAGTGCTTTATAAAATATACATTCAGCATATAAAATGCACAGCCCTGCCATGATTTAATGTATATGAAAGAACTTCATAAACTATAGAGTGCTCTACAGATGTAAGCTGACATTTTATTAGCCTTGTGTATATAGCCTAACATAATACTTGTGCAATAAGACATTCCTCAATGTCGAGTTAGGAACATTTTTGCTCTCCTTAGAATTCGGAAGGACATTTGGGGGTTTGGGTAACTGGGATATGTAGGGGAGTTTGAATGGATGCTTTTCTTCTTTTGTTAATATTTCTTTCTGCTTATATGCTTGTTTTGAAATGTTTTTACATGTGTTTTGCATTCTTATCACCACCTTTTAAGAGAAGATACCATTATCCCCATTTTGAAGAAGAGGACACTGATGGTTGCTGAAGATAAACAGCACCTTCGGGGTCACTTTATCGCCCGGCAGTTGCAAAACCCAAACTAAAACCTGTTGTTTCTGACTCCTCATTCTGTATTCTTTCAAATACCCCATAAGGACCTGGAATTTCTGCCTGTAGTAAGCAGATGCCACCAAAATTATTTCAGGGATCTTAGAGCAGTGTTGAAATTTGGGGTCACTCACAAAGGGAACTGTTGCAGCATCTGAAAGTGTGGAGTCCTCACAGAAGACTTTAGCTGTGAGAGCTCAGAGAAGAAGAAACTTGAGTCTCGGCTCTTCCTTCACCCACCACCCCTGGATAACATTACTGAACATAGATGGTCACGGCAGGCTGAGGAGAGCACGTGGAAAGGGGAAGGGGATCACGTGTCTTGGCCTTAGAGTATTAGTCAAGTAATACTAGTCAATGCTGCAGCAACAATCCTGAAATCTCGTTGGTTATAACAAAGGTTTATCATTCATACAAAGTCAGAGGCTCCTTGTGTGGTGATTAAAGGATCAGGGCTGCTGCCATCCTGCAGCTCTGCCATCTTGGAGTTCCTTTCTTCTAGGTATGGAGGAGAGGGAGAAAACATGTGGCTGCCCCCCAGTTAAGGGATGTGATGTGTGGTCTCAAGGTCACCTGTTCTTCCCTGGGCTGAGATTAGTGCCTTCTACAGCAGTGGAATCATGACACTGTCTCCAGTAACAGCCTGGTCAATTGCCTGAGCTGATCACACCTGACAGTCATCTCTGTGGCTTTTTGTTTATTGGATAAACATTTATGGAGTGCTTGTGTGCAAGGCATTGGGTTGGAGAGTTGACTCAAAGCAGCAATTCATTCCAAAGAATCACTTGAATTGTGTTTCCCCCAGTAGTTATAACTTCTCCATCAGGGCCAGTCTTGGTCCCTATGAAGCCTTTGTGCAAATAGAAACAGGCACTCCTTCCTCAATGCATTTTATTTCCATTTGTCAGAAAATTGTCATGGTGAGTTTATTAGAACAATACTCTTCACTAATGTCTCCTGGAATATTGTCAAAATAAATATACAAATTGATAATGTTTGTGAATAGTGCCCTCTTAGATGTGTCACCCTGTCACCTTGTCACAACGGAATGTGACAGCATTTTTCCCCTTGCTCCCTGCAATTGAATCTATCTGAAACTCCTCAGATATTCTCAGGTAAAACTCTTTCCAATCTTTGTAAACATAGTGGGGTATTCTTTTTTGGAGAAGATGATTTCACTTCTATTAGGCCATAGGGAAAATGTGTCGCTTTTCATAAGGTCAAGTTTCTATGCCATTTTCTGAGGCATATATCATCCATCTTTAGTCTGATTTGTTTTAAAACTATATTTACCTTCCTCTCTTGTTGGTCTCTCTGTTCTTTGACCATTTGCTATATTTTGAAAATATGGAGTCACCCCGGTACAATAGTTTCTTTTTAGTCAAAAACCTTTTGCTCAAATAGGACCTTTATGGAATATCCTCAGAGTGATAAATTCCTGCCCAGAGGCTAAAAATTATTGCCATTATTAGGTAAATAGATTTTCTGTTTGCCAGCATTTGAAATAGACCAACCCAACAGGCAATGCTATTGTTTGTGAAATGAACAAATGAATGCATACATTGTGAAGGACATTTAGTCTTAACTGTAAACCAATTGCTTTTTCAAAAAAACCTGTTTTACGACTGCATGTTATCACAGAAGGACCCAAACCTAGAAAAGCCCATTACTATTTCTTTGAGTTAAGGACCCTTGCTAAACACGTAGGAGCAATCATGTGTGAAGAAAGGATAGTATGTTTAAAAAAATTCCAGGACTGGGGCCGGCCCGGTGGCGCAAGCGGTTAAGTGCGTGCGCTCCGCTGCGGCGGCCCGGGGTTCGCTGGTTCGGATCCCGGGCGCGCACCGACGCACTGCTTGGTAAGCCATGCTGTGGCGGCGTCCCATATAAAGTGGAGGAAGATGGGCACCGATGTTAGCCCAGGGCCGTCTTCCTCAGCAAAAAAAAAAAAGGAGGAGGATTGGCGGATGTTAGCTCAGGGCTGATCTCCTCACAAAAAAAAAAAAAAAAAAAAAAAAAAAAATTCCAGGACTGGTCTAATTGCTCTTTGATTACTCTCTCTAGGGAGTAATTCTTATTCCTTGGTAGGAAACCACGAGCAAGACTGACCATTTGGTTTTGTGAAAATAAACTTAGTTTAATTTATTGACACGTTATACATACCTGCCAAATTTTCTCATGCTTTTCCCCTGACATGTGTCTTGCCTGATGGAGTCACTGTAATGCAGTCTACGTGTTTTTAAAGAAATTATGTTTTGCTAAGGAATGTATCAAAATTGTTAAACCATGTTGCACCTTGTTCTCATTAGTCTTTGGAATGCAGCTGCCGGACCAGCGAGGGCAGGGGAGACAGAGACAGAGAGTGGTGGTTGCAAATACTCTCACCTCTCTCCTCTCCTCTCCTCGCAGGAGACCTCTGGGTTCCATTTTGAGCTGCAGGGTCCCAGTCCTTCCTCTGTTGGCTGTGCCAGGAGGTGCAGTCAGGGAGCCCCGCCACTCAAGCTCATTGCTCCTCTGTTTAGCTGACAAACAAAATAACAAAATGAATCTCACCTCTCTGTGCAATCCAGCTACAGTTGCCATATTGTAATTAAATTTCCAACACTTGGGTTTCCATTGAAAATACTTGCTTAAAGGGAGGCCTGCCTTGTTCATGAACAGCAGTGAACACTGAAGAGTGTCCCAACGTTCCACGTCCTGACAATTCTGCTTCCTAACATTTCTCTCGTGTCAGTTCCTGCTCTCCACTCCTGATACCCCTGCCTGCTTTGGGATTTCATGAATCTTGTGAAACTGATGCAATAGCATCCTAATAGTCCTCACTGCTCTCTCCAGTCTACCCTTCTGTGGCCAGAGTGATCTTTTAAAGATGCTTGGCCTTTTCTTCTCTTCCTTTCCTGGAGCTTATTTGGGGTTCCTTGTCATCTCCAGCATAAAATGAAAACTCTTTTGCATGTTCTTGAAGGCCCTTTGAGGTCTGGCCTCTGCCGCCTTATCCAGCCTAATCTCCCAACACTTCTCACCTGTCAATTATGCTCCGGGAGTATAAGACTGTAATTTTGGCAATATACCTTGCTCTCTACCACTTCTGTACCTTTGCTCTTGTTTTTCTTTCTTCCTTGGATGTCTTCACTGCTAATGGTCCATCTGGCTAACTCTCCTTAGCCCAAATGCCACCTCATCTTTGAGGCCCTTCGTGATTTCCTCTGCTGATTCAGGTGCTCAGCTTTCTGTGCTCCCATTGAGCTTTAACAGCCATCAAAGCAGTTACCATAAATACTTGTTGGTCTTGACTATGAGCTCCTTGAGATCAAGGATCATAGATTTTTTATTTTTATTGCGGTCATATAGTTTATAACGTTGTGAAATTTCAGTTGTACATTATCTGTCAGTCATCATATAAATGTGCCCCTTCACCCCTTCTGCCCACCCCCAACCCCCTTCCCCTCTGGTAACCACTAAACTGTTCTCTTTGTCTGTGTGTTAGTTTAGAGGATCATAGCTTTTAATTTGTATCTCCATAAACTATTACAGACTTGGTGTATAGAAGTTCAATGAATGAATTAAGGAAAGATTGCCAAGGTATCAGTGATGCTTCAAAACAGCTCTTTAAAGAGGCAGACTTCGAGGCTGGCCCAGTGGCATAGTGGTTGAGTTTGCACGCTCTGCTTTGGCGGCCTGGGGCTCGCAGATTTGGATCCGTGGCATGGACCTACACCACTTGTCAAGCCATGCTGTGGTGGCATCCCATATACAAAAAATAGAGGAAGATGGGCACAGATGTTAGGTCAGGGCCAATCTTCCTCACATGCACACATACACACATACACACACACACACACAAATTTAAAAGAGGCAGGCATCTCTAAATCCAGCAAGTTAATGTAGGAGAATGGAATGGCTTTGGTGAAAAAGGACAGATAGCTCAGTGAAAAATGAGGTGAATCGCCTTGTCTCCCTCTGTGCTTGTTGCTTTCTCTCCTATGTTGATGTTATATACAAAGTCACCTGAAGGAAGGCTCTGCTCGGGGTCACCCCCAGTGCCATGGCGACTCTTCCGGAAATCGGCCAGGGACTCTGGACGGTGCAGGGGCTCACGCGGTTGGGCCTTGTTTCTCATGTGCATCAGTGCACTTTGCAGACGTTTTCCCAGGAGACCAGTTGCTTGCCCTGGTATGTCAGAGCTCCTGCCAGGGCCCCAGATTCAGGCTTTGTTGGGTGCCCTCTCTAGGGAGCGGCATTTTTATTACCCAGTAAAAATTGCCATGGAATTCCAAGACATGTGACATCTCAATCTATCAAGCTTCATTTTTTTTTTTTTTTTTTTTGTGAGGAGATCAGCCCTGAGCTAACATCCGCCAATCCTCCTCTTTTTTTTTTTTTTGCTGAGGAAGACGGCCCTGGGCTAACATCGGTGCCCATCTTCCTCCACTTTATATGGGACGCCGCCACAGCATGGCTTACCAAGCAGTGCGTCGGTGCGCGCCCGGGATCCGAACCAGCGAACCCCGGGCCGCCGCAGCGGAGCGTGCGCACCTAACTGCTTGCGCCACCGGGCCGGCCCCTCAAGCTTCATTTTTTAGTGAGATGTTTTCCTATTTTTTTATTTGCAGGGAAAGGCTTGCCCTGAGCTAACGCCTGTTGCCAATCTTCCTCCTTTTTTTTTTCCCTCCCCAAAGCCCTAGTACATAGTTGTATATCAGTTGTAAGTCCTTCTAGTTCTTCTATGTAAGCCGCTGCCACAGCATGGCAACTGACAGGTGAGTGGTGTGGTTCTGCGACCAGGAAATGAACCCGGGCTGCCAAAGTGGTGAGAGCACCGAACTTCAACCACTTCGCCATCAGGGCTGTCTCAGATGTCTTCTTGTCTTGGTGTCTTGAGTTACAGGGTTTGCATTTTCTCCAGATTTGGAGGCAACTGTATTGTCATTGCTCGCGCTTCTTTACAGTGTGGCCTATGGCCAGTTCGGGCTGAGCTGGGTGGAGAAGGCTGTGTTCCCACCCTGCAGGCTGCCCTTGGAAGTGAAGATCTTTAGTCTTCAGAATGCAGCCCTGCCTGCCACAATGAGGCCACAGGGTGATGCACGAGAGGGGGCTGTCAAGGGTACTGGCCCCCCAGTGAGTTCTGAGCAAGGCATCTGTGCTGGGACAGGGCTTCTTCCTCCCCTGGTAGCAGGGTCCAGCTCACTCAGCCTTCAGGAGCCAAGTGCCTCTAAACTTCAAGAGTGCAGCAAAATGTAGAGGCAAAGGGTTTCAGAGTTGGGCAGGGCTCAACTGGAATCCTGGTTCCAGCACTTACTGTAGGACCTTGGGCAAGCTGCTGAGTCCCTCTGTTTTCTTTTTTTTTTTTAAATGCTCACAACATAGGGCCTGTGATCCTGGTGGGTTGCTGTGAGGAGATGAGCATTTTGGTAGAGCTCCCGATATATACTAGGAGCTCTAGAGTTATTACTCTCATGTGAGAATATCCGTCCTGATAGTATATTTGCGAAATACATAGAGGCACAGAAAAGGAGAGTGCATTTTTATTTTTGCATGCCAGACTAGCCAAATGGCAGAAATCATTAGTATCACACTGGCTCAGAGAGAGCTCCGGGCTGTGTGTCGCAGAGGAGCTTTAGTCTGGTCCCTTCTCCAGAGGATCTGCTCGGGGGGCCCCTCTGGAAAGGGTGGAGGGGGCAGGACGCCTGCTTTCTAGTCCTGGCTTTGCCGCCAACCACCTGTGTGACCTTAGATGAGTCACTTGTCCTCTATTTGCCTCAGTTTCCAGACTCCTTTGGAAATCAGTGTGGACCAGCCTTGTTTACCTCCCAAGATGGTTGTAGAAATAAAATCAAATAATGTAGATGTGAAAGTGGTGTTATGAAAATCCTACGGGGTATTTTATGACTGAGAATGGGGGTGAGTGGGGGTTGTCTTTTCTTTTCTTTTCCTTCTTTCCATTAGCAAGCTATCTAATTATCACAATCACAAAGAAATAACCCAGGAGCACAGAGGAGAAGCATTTCTGTTAAAGTGATTTCTTGTAGATGTCATCGTATCCATTTCCAGAGGTTCTTAGGAAAGCCTTTGAAGTGGGTTTAACACTTTACACCTGCTCTGCTGTCAGGTGTTAGGCTAGCGGCTGGTCCGATTTGAGTTTCACAAGTCCATGAGTCGATTTATTCCTTCGCTCTTAGATAATGTTCTACCAGGACAACCACATTTTAAAGGTGAAAATCTCTCAACTATGTTAAAAATGCAGGTGGCAAAGATTGGAAGGTAATACATGAACATGTTAACTGATGGGTGCGTGGTAGAGTTCCTAATGAGTTTTTCTTTCTGTACTTTCCAACCTTTCAATAACGGGTTTTGTTTTTGGAATCAAAAAAATATATCTACCTCCTCCCCACAAATCAAGTGTAGTACTATTTTTTAATATTAGAAAAAATATGGATTTTAAAAGTTTGTGACTTGCCAGTAAGTCACAAACTGAGGAGAGGACTGAAGAAAGGACTGAAGAGAGGACTAGTGTATCCGGAAAAACCCAAAAGGCAAGCTTGGTGCAGCCATGGTGGGAGACTTCTTGAGCCCCAGCACGGTGCGCCCTCCTCCCTCTCCCTGCGCTGCTCAGGCCTGGGGTAGTTGGGAAAAGATTCCCCTTCTGGCCAGGCCTTCCTATGAACTGGGTGTTTAGTGAGCATCACAGACCAGTTTCGGTGGGTCTGGAGGATTAATGAGCTGCTAAAACTCGACTCTTCATCTCCTGGAGGTTCCTTTCAGATGACAGATTCCGAGGCGGACCTACCACAGCCGTGTACCACCTCCCACTACACTTGTGATGTGTGTGCTTAAACACACATCCCAAGCAGTGCCTCAGTTCCTACTGTTGATTCTGAGAGTTTCGGCCAAAAAGGTGCCAGAGAACAGCTTTATGCATGAGCTCAGCAACCTCAGAGCATTGAAAATGACTAGAGAATAACTCAGTTTTCAGGCCTCCCCGTAAATTAAGCTTTGTGATCACTCTAATTTGTTAATCCTAAAGTGTAAACATTTGAGCCCATCAGAATGTTCAACAAACTGAAATCCTTTTCTTTCTCAAGCAAACTCCCTTTCTAACCTCCCATTTCAGGCAGCGTTTGGCTGGCAGGGAAGTTCCTTTCATTCTTTTCCTACAGCCTACTGCTGAGTCCTGGGGAAATCTCCCTGGAGTTAACTCTTTACTTTCTCTCTTCCACACCCTAGTTTAGGCCTTCATCATCTCGTAACCACACAACTGTAATTGGTCTCCTCACTACTAGACTCTCTTCCTTCTAGTCCATACACTACTGCCAGAATAATCTTCCTGGAAAATAGAGCTGATGAGGTGACTCTTCCAATCCAAAACCTTCGCTGAGCTCCCCATTGCCCCCAGTGAACCAAGCAGAGAAGTCAGCCCTTCCCGGTGCAATTCCCAGCCTCACTCATAGCCCCAGGCTGAGTGCTCTCCCAAAGGAGCTATAGATCATCCCATCAATCGCCCTGAGCCTTTGCTCAGATCCTTCTCTTTGCTTCAGACATCCCCCTCCACCTTAGTCCACTCATCCCTCACATGCAAGAGCCTGCCCATTCTCCGCTCGGGTGCCGTCTCCTCAGGAAGTCTGCATTTATCACTCACCTTCCCACCTGTCTCCACACAGGAAAATCAGGGTGTCTTTATTTCCTTCCTCTGATGTTCCTTAGCATGCTATGAAATTCTTCCTCTCTTGTTTTAGTATTTTATTAAACAATTTGTGTATTAATCTGCTCAATTGGTTGGAAAAGCCGTAGGGGCCAAGACCATCATAGTCTTTTGGGTCTCTCCATACTGTCTAGCCGAGTGCCTTGAAACCTATATTTGTTGAATGTAATTGAATAGTAGAATTAAAAAATGGCTTTTAATGAAGCATCTACAATAGATTTAAGGAATATACTAATTTTTCTTATCTTCATTTGTGAAGAGTGTAAAGCAAAACTTCAATTCCATTTTCGTAGAGTGCTGTGAAATGATATTCTTTTGCAGCTGCTTAAGATGCCTGGAAGTCTTTCCCATTTTCCAACTCGAGTAGACTTTCTTTAAAAAGAGAGTAATTTTGGTTCCATGTGAAAGTAGGAGCATAGAGAGAGAGAGATGTGTGAGGGTTTTGGTGTCGGCCCCATATGGGGTCAGATCTCGGCTCTGGAGCAAATTATTTAACTTCTCTGATAGGACCTCAGGTTCTCCATCTACAAAATGTTGATAATATCCGCCTAGGTTGTTGTGTAGATGGCAGGGTGATGGATGGAAGCATCTAGAACAGTGCCTGGCACATAGTAGGCATTCCAAAAGCTTAATAATTATTATTTTCATAGCTGCTACACATAGTTCAGTTAGAAAGTGGAGCATCTGTAAATGCAGCTGCAGACTGAAAACCAACTTTATGTATTTCAAAAGCTCACCTTGCACAATGGCTTTTGTTAGAATGTGAGATTGTTTATAAAGCAGAGGATTACTTGACAGCTGACCCTGAGAATGGAGCTTGAGCTCAAGCAGGAAGGGCCAGGTGTGCTGTGCGAGGCCGTGCGAGGCGTCTCCTCCTCAGCAGGCGAGCTCTTCAGGCCAGACAAGCAGATGTTTGGTTTTCTGGGGTGAGAAGGCAGGATGGGGTCCTGTTTGCTCTTTCACAGTGTGTGGCTGTGAAGTGCAACAGCATGGAAGGCTGGGCCCTGCAGCTGTGCTGAGGGAGCTCTCACATGTACGTGGCTTAAAAACAGAGCTGTAAACAATCCGTCACTCTCATTGCTTCTCCATGGGGGAAAAACTCAGAAAGCACCAGAGAAGAGAATGGAGTCAGTTGGATAACTGGTAGCTGAGTACCTATCGCATACTAGGCACTGCTTCTGGGTGCTGGGGATGGTGATGGGAGTGGTGGCGCAGAATCTACAGGTGATAGATGCAGTCCCACCTGACTGTTTTTTTTCTTTTTTTTTCAGTGAGTCCCAGACTCTTGAAAATATGGTAAAAGTTTTGGACTTTCTCCGAGGAAAATGTGTACATACATACACCATTTTACATACAATTCCAGAGGGCTTGTGGATCCCCTGACGTTCATTTTGGGACCCAAGTTAAGAGCCTTTTATTTAGTAATTACAATCTAGTGGCAAATGTTAGCCTGGACATTGGATTCATAACCTGGTTCAAGTTTGTGTTCCACCCCTTACCAGCTATGTTTCTCCTTGAAGGAATAAATGATCTTGGATAACTTAACCTTTCTAAGCCTCCGACTCACATGAGAATAATAGCAGCAACATCTCATGGGGGTGTAGTGAAGATGAAATAAATTAACAAGCAAAAAAGCTATTAGCACTATGCCCAGCGTATGGCAAATAATCAATAAATGAGAAGACATAATGATTATTAGTGAGCCTGCTACAAGAGAGCCAGGAAAGTATAGCAAATTAATTCCTATTAGCATCTGGGGGGGAAGTATGACCCACATTTTTTTGTTGAGGTTTTGTATATAAAAGAATTGTGAGAAACAACTTGGTGGGGTTTTTCATCTGTATAGATGACAAATTGATGGGACTGTCTCATGCCTGTTTGTAAAAGAAGACAACCACAGCAGCATTCTGTAGGGGTGTTTCGGTGGTTATACATTCCATGAAGACAACCTCATTGGAGGGAATAAATCTCTCTCAATGACTGCTAAATACTAAGAGTTACAGTTCATCGGCAATAACGAAGAAAAGGATAAGACAATGAGTGTGGTTATGAGCTATTGAGGAACTACCACGTGCTAGGCCTTGTGTGAAGTGCTGCACATTGTTTGGGCTTGTCTTGTCCTTTCTGGTGAAGCTTGATCACTTGGAAGAGCAGAAGTCCAAAAGATAAAGGACTTTCACGGGGTGTAGTGGGAGGTGAGCAGGCTGCGTGTGTGTGCGCGCACGAGTGCGCAGGCTAACAAAAACAGCTTCTTATCAGCTTTGACTCCTTTGACTGCTTTCTCAGCCGTAAGTTTTAACATTTTGGAATGTGCCTGTTGAAAAGTGAAGGTTTATCATGCAACGTGTAAGATTACAACCACAAGATTCAGAAAAGGGTTTCTGAGCTTGGGGGAGAGTTACCATTAACCTCGTAAAGAGGGTAGATGAAAGTCTTTCCCATAGTTACCATCAAAGACACTTTAGGCCACTCTTCCCCCAGAGGAATAGTTGCTTTTTATGGCACGTTTTAAAGTTTTATTTCAAAAACAGTCAGCATCTTAACGCAGAGTGTTGTATGCTCCCCAGGCCTTACAATGTGTTTTCAGTTTTCCCCATCATATTACCAAGTTCCTGGATACGATGTGAGTTGCCACCCTCACCGGATCTGCACATGGAAGGATTTGGCCTGACTTTCTTGTGCTCGTAGCAAGAACTCTCTCCCAAACCTCCCGCTGTTTTCTTCCGAGAGGAGACTTCAGAGTCAGCATGATGATGTTAAAGGAGAGGATCTTTTCCAGGCTTCTCATTTTTCAGTCAAAGAAACTGAAGCCTAGAGAAGAGATGAAACCCGTTCCGTCCAGTCCTCTTTTTACTACACCCAGCACTCAGCTGCTCCCCAAACTCAATAAGCCAGATTCTTGCCCATATTCTGGGTTGGAATACTTCCTAATTGTGTCACATGTGTGTGTGCACACATGAGTGTATCTAAGTGTGTGTGTTCTAACTTATGGACTTAAATATCATATGTCTTTTCCAGGATGTAGAAACTGTGACTAATTGCCTTTCAGTAATATTCTTTCACTGAGCACCTAAACGTTGCGGGGAATGACTACTAGCCCGAGAGCACCTAGGTGTTACAGTACTGCTGTAGGCAGTGTGCAACTAAGTGTGTGGAATTTCCAAGTTAGTGAACTTATTCACATCTCTCTTGGTCTGCTTGCTTCACTCCCACTCCAGTCCTTTCTCCTGGGTCTCACTGTCCCCTGAGCACAACTTTGAGCTTGCCCTGGGCCCCAGATTTTATTGTTTGAAGAGCACTTTAAATGCTTTCTCCACTGTAATATGCCTTCTGACAATGACTAGACAAAAGCTTGGAGTCTGACCCAAATCTGACTTCGTTTGGATGCGCACTTTTCATTTATACAAGCGCAGGACTGTCATAGCGGCCTTCTCACTGGGCACTGTGCCTGCAGTCTATTTCTGGATCAATCCATACTGCTCTCCTGGTTGAACTTGGTTAGACACAGAGCCATTCTTACCAGCCACCTGTTAAAAGCCTTGTAAGTCTCCCCACTGCCTGGACTAGGGACGGCAAATGGTTCCATCTCAGGTGCCCATTCCAGTTGATTGGGAGTGGCTGTGTGAAGTGTGCGCTGTCTGAAGTGTAATCAAGTGCTATGATCTGCAATGTCTGACATGTGTGGAGAGAGGCAGTGGTAGCAGATATCCCACATCATCCCAGCCAAAAGGACAAGGTCTGAACTTCTAAGCATGGCATGCGAGACTCTTCCTGATCTGGTTTCTGCCTACCTGTCCAGAATCATTTACTACTCCTCAGCCTGCGTCCTCCCTCCGTGGCCTGCATCCTCCCTCCGTGGCCTGCATCCTCCCTCCATGGCCAGCTTCCTCCCTCTGTGGCCTGCTTCCTCCCTCCGTGGCCCGCTTCCTCCCTCTGTGGCCTGCTTCCTCCCTCTGTGGCCTGCATCCTCCCCCCGTGGCCGGCTTCCTCCCTCCGTGGCCTGCTTCCCCAACACCCCTGCTGTCACACCAATGTGGCTTTGCACCTGCTGAGCTTATGCCTGAAATCTCTTGCCTCTTCTTTCTCCATTGCCTCCTCATCCTTCAATATCCAATTCAAGTATTCCTGCCTTGAAGCCTTCTCTCCTTTTTGCCCCTTAGCTAGACCCCACAAAATCACTTTCTTCTTTCTCTAGTTTCTCACTGCATTCTGTATTACATAGTGTTATTAACACATTATATTACAATCATTTAATCATAGGTCTGCTCTCCTACTAGACTACTTGGTGGGAAAATCAATACTGATCTCCTTCAGTGTCCTAAACACACGGGGAAGCACTGCCCATCTGGAAGCCCAGTGGAGTAGAAAGAGGATGGGGTTTTGAAGCTGACATTCTGCTCTTTTACTAACAGTGAGGATACGTCATTTCTCTGAGTCTCAGGCTATTCATATTGTAAGTTAGGAATCATAATATTTATGCTAGGTTGTTGAGTGGTTTAGTATTTCTAAAATGTTAGCATATAATAGTAAGTCCTCAATAAATGGTAACTATTGTTGGTTATCTAGTTTATCTTTAGACCAATTCTGTGAGGCGCAGTAGGAATTAATTTTTTTTCATCTTTTTTTTTTTTTGTTTTTGTTTTTTTGAGGAAGATGAGCCCTGAGCTAACATCTATTGCTAATCCTCCTCTTTTTGCTGAGGAAGATGGGCTCTGGGCTAAATTAATCCGTGCCCATCTTCCTCTACTTTATGTGGGACGCCGCCACAGCATGGCTTGATAAGTGGTGCGTAGGTGTGCGCCCGGGATCTGAACCCGTGAATCCTGGGCCGCTGAAGCGGAGTGTGAGAACTTAACTGCTAGGCCACTGGGCCAGCCCAGAACTAATTTTTTTTTTTAATGCTGCATCTGAGTCTCAAATTATTCCCTCGAGGTAATAGATCAAATAAGTTACTGAGTTAGAATTTAAACTCAGGTCCATGTGACTTCAGAGCCAATGTCCACTTTCTTCTATCACGCGTGTTTTTACAAAAAATAGTAGTGGTCTCAAATCTACAAAAAAGTTGTAGAAATAGTACAAAGAATTCTGTATGCCCTTCACCTCTCCCATATTTTCCAATTGTTAATATTTTGCCTCAATTTTGGTCACCATCTGTTTCTCTACACATGCATGTGAACGCATACATGACACATTTTTTTCTGACACGATGATTCATCACCCCTAGTACTGCCCCAAACAAGGACCTCTCCTCCTGCATTATCATCGTACAACCATCCCAGTCGAGAGATGGGCATTGATACAACAGTACTCCCTGTACCACGCACAGACTCTATTCAGATTTCTCCAAGCATTCCAACAATGGCTCTTTTTCCTTTCTGGTCCAGCATCCTATCTAGGAATGTGTATTACATTTAGTTACTGCATCTCATCAGTATCCTTGAATCTAGAACTGTTCCTTAGTCTCTTCCCTGTGTCTCATGCCCTTGACGGGCCTTTCATTCTGTGGGACAGCCTTTCATGTGGGTCTGTCCACTGTTTCCTCATGATCAGACTCAGGCCATGCACTGTTGGGGGAAATCACAGAAATGATGCTGAGCTCTTCTTGGTGCACCACATCAAGAGACACATGATGCTGACCCATCTTATCACCAGAGGTGTTAACCTTGATCATCTGGGGTCTGCCAGGTGTCTCCACTGTAAAGTCAGCATTTTCCCTTTGATTACCATGGGGAAATAGTCTAGTATTATACCAGTATCCTGCTCCTCATCAAAATATCACCCATCAGCCTTAGTATCCATAGTTGACTTCCACCTGCATCCACCACCACCACTACCACCATAGTTGCCAAATAGCGATAATCTATTTCCACCTTTTCTTCTACATTTATTCCATTTCTTCTACATTTATTACTTGTCTTTCTCCTGTAGGAAAGAGCATTCCCCTCTCCTCCGTTTATATATGTATTTATTTATTTCATTTTGGACTCATTTTATTCAATGGGTTCATATTTTATCCAGTGGGTTCTAACCTGTTACCATCATTATTTTAATCCTTAAACTCTTCCCAATTTGAGCTCCTTCAAGCTGGCTCTTATGTCCTCTTGACATATGTCCATCATTTATTAAGCATTTCCTTACTTTCTGAATAGGATGTTCCCAGCTTATCTTGTATTTTCCCTGCTCCAACCCTGAAATCAACTTTTCTTCAAAAGCTCTGATTCCTTTTAGAGGAGGAAGATATTTAGAAACCAAGATCTGATTGCTCACTGTGCTCACTGCTTCTATATAGACACATCCGTGCATACATATAAATATGTATGAATACACACACATATACAGAAATGCAGAGAAGATAAGTATTTCTATATCTGTACATATATTGAAAACCTGTCAGTTCATACTAATACTTCTAATTCTAATCCAACACCTCATAGGTCTTTCTAGCCTTATTTTTTCCATGTTAAGAAATCCCTTCTTAGAGTGAGAAACCTAGCTCATTTTAGTCTTAATATATTTACTTTTTTGTTCAATGTAACAAATCTTCGTAACTCTTCTGGCCGCCTCTTCAGTCTGCCACCTTCATACCTCCAACCCCTCCTTGCCTGCTTTCTTGGCTGTCGGGGCACACTGCCACCACTGTCTTCATAAGGCATAAGGGCTCCCTTTGTCTCTTCATATTTTTGAATGCAGAGCACCAATGTTAAGAGGTGGAGATAGGAAATAATACATATGTGCTTTCAGGAGGGAATAGGTGCTTTTTCTTTCTAACCCTAACACCCAACATGGTACATGGTATATAATAGAAGCTTTGCGAATGCTGTGTGAATGAATGAATAAATGAGAAAATGAACAAATGAATGAATAAACAGACCTGTACTATTATTGTGAATTGTTTAATTTGTGAATGTTATGTCAGGATTATCGGAGAATGCGGCTAGAATAGGTAAGACCAAAGCATCTTCTCTGGGAAGATTTCTCTCTCTTCCCCCTTGCAAGCAGCTTTGGAAGGCTACAGAGGAAAGGGACCAGATTTGGGAACACCTGCTCAAGAAACCGGAGGAACTGAATGAGACTCTGGTCTGGAGGCAGTTGACAGATGAGCTTGTCTTCATTTCCAGCATGACATCAGACACATGAAGACCCTTTATGATGAGAAAAAGTGCAAGGCACAGTCTGAGCTTTGGCTGCTCCATTTTGTTTGAGATTCCTGTATGTGTGTGTGTGTGCGTGCGCGTGCGTGTATGTGTTAGAGCTAATACAAGGCAACACTCCAGAGTAAATAGTTCCTGTCCACCCATGTGTTTTCTGAAACTCCATTTGGCCTGCTGTTTTCCATGACGTCCTTGTCCAACTCTACTGGGATGTGCAACTTTATGGCAACTGTGTTGAATGCTCGTCTAAAGGTGCTAGTGCTTTAGAATCAATGATTCCTCTCTAATAATGTGCAGCTGTAAATGAACATGCACAATATTAGTTTTGTGGGTACTTAAAACCCATTATCATCCCATTAGAGTTTTCATTAACCGTGGTAACTACCTGTACTATGATGACAATACATAAAATCACGTTATTTTGTTAGAATCATTTTGAGAACAAACTCTGTGTTTGGTGGCCACTCAAACTACTCGCCAGAACCCATCTCTCTTGCCTGTTTCCCATAGTGGTGATCAAAGAAGCCAGATTCTTGACTTTGCACCTCCCCCTGCAGTTGCATGTGGCTTTATGATCTAATTCTAGTCAGTGAGAGGGCTTGTGTGAAGTGGTTTTCACTTTTTCCTTGTTCATTTGCAGACGGTAGAATTCCTAGTACTGGGGGCTGCTGACACTGTGTGCTGTCAATGAACTTTGCCTCCCTTAGTGTCCTCTGGGTTGGAAATAGTCTCCACCTTAGACCCCGAAGGACTTGAGGCTTGGTGTAGCTTGGTCACCAAGAGGAGAAAAAGGCAGGTGAGGAAAGAGATAGAATTTGGTAGACGCCTTGGCACCTCAGGCTTCTTAGAGGTTCAGAGATGGAGACCCCAGGTCCCTCATGAACACCCTCATGTGCTTTTGCAGCTGAGCTGGTTCTCTGACCATGCTTTGCAGCCCCAGACTTTGTATAGCATTACTCACAACCTTAGGTTTTGAGTCTTTTGTATGCCTTCTGGTCTAAGAACCAGTTATTGTGAAGATTAAACTAGATAATCCAGCTAAAGAGTTAACTGTGCCGGGTATATTGTCAGTGCTCAATAAATGCTAACCATATTATCTTTGAAAGTGTACAAATCTATTGGGGTACAAATTTTATACCTTCATGAACAAAAGGTGAAGTCCCCGTGGAGAACAGTTTCCAGCTGGGCTAAAGGAAACGTATGGTGTTTTTTCTTCGGTGATTTGAGATGAGAAAAAGAAGAGGGTTACTTTGCAAAGATTATAGGAAGCCAAGGATTTTATTTTTGTGACTCTCACTTTTTTGTCAAGAAGGCCTACCTTCTACCAGAAATCAACAGCGGAATTAACACCCATCGTGTGTGTGTATATCTGCCTGTTCTCTCTTAACACCTCTTCATTCCCTAGAACTTTGCCAGCATCTGGGAGGTCCAGTAAGAAATGCTCTTTAAATCCTCTGCATTCTTCCAGAAGCCCAAGGGGTTTAACAAGTTCTGATTTGAGCTAAAACATATAAACCAAAGAAAAGAAAAAAGTACGATTTCTGTAACTTGGTTCCTTCTGCCAGAAATCTTTGTGTGTTTGTCAAGTAACAAAGCAAATATTTTGCTTTGTTTGGATCTTTTGTTATTGGTTATTGGGCAATCAATATAAAGCATGATATTTGTTCAGAGATAAGAGAGTGGGTTGCCTTTAACATTTTGTAACATCATATTTTGTTGAATGAGTGGGTTTTAGACTATCAGTATAAAGTTACTATCAGTAAGCTTCAATTTCCAGAGAAGACTATCTTGAAACAGTACAGTTGGAAAGAGGTGATGTAAAACATTTCCCTTTAAACTAAACATCTGAGGAGAAATAGAGAAAAATCATTAATGAAATCAGAGACCACTTTGACATATTGAATTATGAACACGCAGCAGAGTGAAGTAATTTCATTTCAGCTGCTCAGCTGTGGTAATAATTAAACTCAAAATTCAACCTCCTGCTTTTTTGGGGGAGGCGGGGAAGGGGGTGTCTTGTAACAGTGACTTCAGTCCCTAAGAATCAAATGCTTGTTTAAAAATATTTATGGTACTCAAAGGAATAAATTTAGTGCAAAAGAAGGCTATTTTTCTAAAATCATTCCACTCATTGTTTAAATTATTTTTCTTTCACTTTAATGACATTACAGGAGATTTGGCTCAAATTTAGAAAAGCTCCTTAGAGGCAGAGGAAAAAAAGTGTAGATTAGCATTGGTAAATCTTTTTTGATGGGCGATACAACAGTTGTCGAAATTCTGGTATCAGTTGAAATTCCGAAGGTTTCAAGAGCCGAGGCAGGCAGCAGTGGGGCGTGGGGAACATTCAGTTCACGATGGTCAAGTCGGTAGCTTACCAACCAGCAGTGGAGAAAATCCTTACTGTTTGAATTAGGCATTGGCTACTAGATCCAGAGCTTTCTGTCTGCACGTCTTGCTCTGCCCCTTGCTGCTATGAAGGACAAAAGTACTCCTTTCTGTGGCTAGTCCGGTGGGAAACGGTATTGGGTAGGAGGGCTGGGGCAGATCAGACTGGGGCATGGAGCCATTTCTTCTCCATTACCCACAGCATGAGACAGGTCACTGTTTAGAGAAGGAAGAGCCCCTGGAAATGTTGGCCAAGAGAGACCTTGGCACTGAAAATCTGATATAGAAGCTAAGCTACCTCAGCACCAAGTTTTGGGGCTCAAGGCAATGGAACATGTATAAACACTGTGAAGTGCCTGACAATTCACAGCAATTCACAAGTCACTTGATGGCTCCCAGGCCTTTCAGTAACGCTGAATAGGACACGAAAAGCATGATTGTACCCCAGGGATGGGATGTCAGGGTGTTGGGATGCTTTTCTGACAGAGACAGAGTGCAGCTGTGCCTGAAGTTCTGCTCTTGAACCTTTGGCCCCACGCAAGTTGTTGCCAGTTCACCTGCTGAAACTCAAAGCAGAAATCTGGGGCTGCGGTGGTTGTGCACGTAGGCAGGTTTGGGTAGGGAGCAGCAGCAGTGCACCGCAGCCGATGACTGGTATTGTATTTATGGACTCACCCAGAACTTCTAGTTCTTTCCCGAAACTTGAAGCTGAGAGAGGAGGGGGAGTCTTTTATGAACTACTTCTAGGGGTAATCTGACCTCAAAGATGACAACACAGAGTAATCCTAGCCCTAATCATCTCCAAGAAAGGGGCAGTGAAAACACGGCCCTTCATTGTTATTGATGCAAAATGAGGAAAGGGGCATGTGTAGGGGGAGAAATTATGAAACTAATACATGCTGTGAAAATGAATGAAGGGAAACCTCATTTAAAATGGAGTCAGGAAGCCCTGAAGGGGGAGATCTCACACATAACACCATCCATGGCAGCTTTCTTGCCAGTTCCGGGCTGGAAGTTGCCTACTACTTTACTATCCCAAAAAGAAGAAGGGAGATTTTTCTCCTTGCCCAGCAACAAGCCCAGCCAATGAAAAATGTGAACTCAGCTAGTGAGAAACCATCACCACCCTGAAATTCTCATTTTCATCCAATGGACTTTCCTTCACAACAACCCCTCCTAACAGTCTCCTTTTCTCTATAAAGTAACGTCCCTCTCCTCTGTTTGCTGGACTTGCCTGTGGTTTTGCCATAGCTTGCTTGTCCTGAATTGCAATTCTCTGCTATTCCTGAATAAGCCTGTTTTGCTGGTAAAATAACGCTATTTTATTTTTAAAGTTGATGGTGTTGATTGGTTGCTGTCAGCTGGCTGGTGGAAATTAACAGCATAACTGTTGTCTTTCTACCTTAATTAATTATGAGACACTTAACACATGGAAACATCAAGCCAAACATCTGGGGTTTTATGGGTGGTGGCGTTTATCCAACTGTTTACTCTCCCTGCTTTCCAAGTAGGATCCACGCTCACTGGGTCCCATTCACTCTTAAATTCAGTAAATCAGAGGCCACACAACCCTCAGCTCCAAGCTCTGTGATTGTGGAAAGAGAAGCGTCTCACATTCTGAGTGATCATCTTGAATTTGCCTCAGAAAGGAATTTGATAGGATGAAAAGAGTATCTCTTGAGTCAGCAAAACTGGCACTCATCCTGGTTTTGCCACTGATTGTTCTGTGACGTTGAGTGAACACCTGGCCTTGCTTCCTTGTCTGAGATATTGGTGGGGGCTGGTAATTTCTGCCCTGCCTAGCTCTTACGGTTGTAGGAATAATAAGACCATATGGGAAAGCTCTGTAAACTGTATGTGCTTTACAAATTGTTCATCCAGCTATTCAAAAATATTTTTGGAAGTGAGTAGGTGTTCCAGGCATTATGCTTAGCTGGTTACATAATAGTGAAAAGATAGCCCCCCCCTTCCCCAGGAGCCTAGTCTGAGCAACAAATAAACCAAGCTTTTTTTTTATATTGTGCGATAAATGCTGTATAAGGGTAATCAGTGTTACGAAAGCAACGCGGTCTTGGGTAGGGGTGAGGTGGTGGGTCACGGACAATTATTTTAAGATAGGATTAGAGAGGCTTTGGTTGTTTTTTGCAGCGCCTGCAAGAGAGCCTTGGGAACATTTGTTTAGCACAGCTGTTGGGTTTCATCCTAAATTCACAGGGTACTTACTAGATTTCTTGAGAAGAGAGCGAAACTCCAGTTAAGTGTGTGAGCTTGCTGCTTTTTGGCTGGAGGACACTGAAAGGCCATGTGGGAACAAGTCCCGCGCAGCTGACACAGACTTCAGAGTGTGAGAAGGGAAGCTTCCTTTGGTTGTTGGCTCTGCACTTATCATCAGCTTAAATCAAGATCCTGTTTTGTCCCAGGTGGTTTGACTAAAGCCGTATTAGCCTCGAGGGACCTCTTCTTAAGAAGATACACACTTGTTTCATGTAGGCCCTACCTCTTAGGGATTTGTTTTACTATTTCTTTAATTAAAAAAAACTTAAATCTGCAAAAAAGAGAAAATAGAGTGATGACCCTCCCCACCCCCACGTCTACATCTCCCAGCATCAGTAATTACCAAGTTTGGCACATTTGGTTCATCCGTCAATTCCAGACATCTTTTCACCCCTGCATACATCATTGTGCTTCTCTGAAAGTATGGACGTTTTCTTACATGACCACAATGCCATGGATCACATCTAAAAATTGGGGATTTTTAAAAACTTTTTATTGCTCTTTTTCCTTCCCAACATTTTACAAGAAAAATTTCAAGCGTACAACAAAGTTGAAAGAATTTTAAAGTGAATGACTATATATCTGCCACCTAGGTTCTATCATTAAGATTGACACCTCTCTCCATCTATTCATCCCATTATCCATCCATCCATCAATCCATCTTTTTTATGTATTTCAGAGTAAATCACCGATCAGTCAACTTCTCCCCTAAATAGTTCAGCATTCATTTCATTAAGGACGGTTTAATATTGGTAAATTTGAAATAAAATGCACAAATCTCGAAGTGTGTTTGTTGAGTTTTGACAAATTCATGTGCCCGCGTAACCCGAATCCCTATCAAGGTACAGAACCATACCAGCACCCTAGAAAGTTCCTGCACACCGCTTCCCAATCAGTCCCTTCTCTTGCTCCCAGTGGTAATCACTGATCTGATTTTTTTTCCCACTGAAGATTAGTTTCTCCTCATCTAGAATTTCATATAAATGGAACCATAAAGCATGTACTCTTTCGACTGATTCTTCTCTCACTCAGCAGAATGTTCTTGAGACTCACCCATGCTGTTGTGTGGCTGCAAGTAGTTTGTTTCTTTTTATTGAGGAGTAGGATTCCATTGAACGATTGTGCCACAGTTTGTCTAGTCTCCCATTGATGGATGCCTCCTAGCCCAGCACATAGAAACTGCCATACCTTTTGCCAAAGTGGTTTAGACCATTTTACATTCCTACCAATAATGTATGACAATGCCCATTGCTCCACTTCGCCAACAGCAGGTTTTGTCAGTCTTTTTAATTTTAGCTATTCTGATGTGTGTGTAGTGGTATTTCATTGTGGTTTAAATTTGCATTTTGCTGATGACTCACGATGTTAAGCACTTTTGTGTAGGTTTATAATCCATTTGTGTATCTTTTTGTGATGTGTCTGTTCAAATCTTTTGCCTGTTTTTTTTTGGTCTTTTTATTATTGAGTTATAGATGACCTTTATATATCCTGGATACCAGTCCTTTGCTAGATGTCTGTTTTGCAAATATTGTCTCTAAATGTGAAGCTTGCTTATTTATTTTCCTAATGCTGTCTTTGAGCAGAAGCTCTTGACTTTGATGATGTCTAGCTTACCAATTCCTCCTTTTATGATTATTACTTTCTGTGACCTGTATAAGGAATCTTTGCCTTCCTGAAAGTTACGAAGATATTCTCCTGTGTTTTCCTCTAAAAGCTTTATAATTCTAGCTTTTACATTTAGGTTCGTGATCTATCTGAAATTATGTATGTGTATGATTTGAGATCAGATTGAAGTTCAGGGATTTGTTTTTTAAAACCAATTTCTAGGCTTTGTTTACATAGGAAGTGCCACACAACAAGGGTAAACAAATATGAGCGTAGCTGCTGGGTTTTCTCTTTTAAACAGTTTGCAAGTGTGCTGCTGCGTCAGGCCACAACAGACAGAACTTACCCGTGGATGATACTTCTGCTGTTCTTTTTGCATGTTTTCAGCTATCATGTATTGATTCCCTATCACATGCCAGGGACCGAGGCAATGGTACTCAAGACCTGCCTGCCAGGAAGTCAGACTGAGCAGGGGGCTACAAGCATGTGGTATGTGAGTGGGAGGAAGAGCAGAGTGAACATGACCTGATCTGGGGGTCCGGGAAGGCCTCCTGGCAGAAGGGATTTTTGAGTTGAAACCTGAAAGAAGTGAAGAGAGATGGGTAGGAATAGGGTTCCAGGGAGAGTGTTGCCAGAGTCTGGGGGCAGAGGGAAGAAGACATGCAAAGTTAGACAAGCCCAGGGTGTTGCCTGCCTTTCCCCAGAGGATTGGTTCCCTAAGAGTTGGAAAGAGAAGGTGTTTTGGTGATTGGCATGTTTCTTTCTGTGTCTCTCTCTAAGACTCAGTGGGGCCATCGCCAAAATCCCTACCCTATAGCTCCTAGGGATGCTCTAACTGCACCTTCTTGAAGAGGTTTCTCTGATTAATCTAAATATTGTTTTCAGCCCTGAACACGTTCTTTGTTGCTCTCTCGAGGCTCTCAGCTTCTCCAAGGACTATTGGCTCTTGCTGACTTTCCTCCTGCCCACTCAGCGCCATAGCTGCATGACCCAACAGAGATCCTCTCATCAGCACCTGCCATCCTTGAGTCCCTCAGCCTCTCCTTCTGCTGAAGCAGAGTCTCTGTCCCCAGGGCTGCTGAGCATTGCTGCAGGAAGTCGCCATGTTGGGCCAGCTGGGCCTAGTTGGGCCCCTCTCTTCAGCATCGCTATTCCTGGAAGCAAGTCTGCACTCTTTTCTAGTTGCCTCTTCAACACACTCCCTAGAGTGCCCTGTGCATACCTTGAACCTCTCTTCCAGCTGCCATTACCACCTCATCTGCTTTCTCTCTGTAGATGCCCTTGTGCCCTGGGTCAAGGCCATCAGACTGGTGCTGCTCAGATTCCCATCTCTCCTCTCAAATTGTCTCTTTAACCCCATCCACCTTCCCTCCTTAATCATGTCCCCCTTGCAGTCCAGGCTCTGGTTCCATCAATTATTTTTGCTCATCAAAGAATCCCTGTCTGCTAATCTATTCTACTTACAAAGATGATCTGATTTCACATCTTTTACCCACTACCCCAGGATGATAACCACATAGTTTACAATTCTTGTGTACTTCCTAGGTAATTTCTTGAGCACTTGTTCAACTTTTCTTGCTGCTTTTGCCACCAGATTTTTCAGCATGGTGACCTCTTTCCCTCTACTCCTACAGCAGCGTTAATTCCTTGATTCCAGCCCAGACACTCTACTAAAGCTGCTTTCTAGCTGCCAAATGAGACATCTTTTTCTCAGCCCTCATGCCTCTTGATTTTTCTGTGGCATGTAGCTGTTGAAAACTTAAAATCATTTCTTTATTTGACCTCTATGACACTGAATTTTCTTCTTTTTGTTAGTCCCCCCCCCACCCCCAAACTCCTTTTTCCTACTTCCTAAATATGGTGTTCTTCAAGATTTTGCCTTTGCTTTTATTCCTTTCTCTTCTCTTCTTGGCAATTTGATTCATGTTTTTATGGCTTTGCTGTCATTCCAGATGTCTTTCAAACATGTGAATCTCACAAGTCATTTTCAACAATCTGTGGACATTTCCACCAGGATTCCCTTCCTCTCTCTTTCCTTCTCTTTTGTTGATTCGTTTATTCATGTATTTATCACCCATCCCAACTTCCCTAAACCGGAACCCTTGGCAGACATAGCTAATCAATCAATATGGTCTTTCTCAGTAAACTCAGTTGTGACCTCAGAATCTTTTCAGTGTGGCCCCCCAGGCAGCCAGTGCTAGTTGATACATCAGTTGCATGTGTTTGCCATATTAGTACTGGGTGGTCTTTACGGTTGCTGGTTCTCCATCACATATTTAAGGGTTTGGCCCTGCTCTCTATTACCCAGGATCTGGTCCCCTGAAGGATTTGTTGCCACCAAAGCGTTCTAGTTTATAATCCCTGCTCACTTCACTAGCACCGTGGGCACTATAGAAGCTGGAGTTTTTCAGATTTCTCACACTATTCTGATTCTTTAAAGATCTATATAGAAGAGGTAGGTAGGGAGTGTGAGTCATCTTGTCTCAAGATTGGCATGAAATAGATCTATGGATGTTCAAAAATTCTTATTTTGCAGTTCATAAAAGCATTCCCACTTGTCCCTTTGCCTCTGGGCATATTATACATACGAGAGAACAAATTTTAGTAAATATTTAAAAAGTTTACAAACCACTGCAGGTATGTACACATGCACTTCAGGAAAAACACTGGCTTACACACCCCCAGAGGCTAGTTGGGTTGGCTTTGTGGGCTGTTCAGGGAGGAGACCATTCCAGAGTCCTCCTCTGAGAAGATCCAGCCTCTGGAATCTCAGAGTTTGTGTTATTCCAGACACCCTGGAATCTTTCTAAACTATTCGCACGGAATGATGTCTTTTATGACTTGAGGTTTGGTGATCCTTGGCACCTTCCCCTCTCCTACACTAAGAATGCATTTTCTGCTCTAAGCGTGTTTCTGCCTCGTGTAGCAGCTGTGACAGGTCACAGCTTTCCAACTACTGGGAAAAAGGGAAAACAGGCTGCAAATCCTTTAAGAGTCTGAACTTTGAGTTTTAAATTGGATTGTAAATAGAAGTCAGTTACGTGGGAGGTGATGTGGGGCCTGGGGTGGACGCTGCTTCTGGCCAGCTGTGTGACCTTGGGCAGTGACTCAGCGTCTCTTGGCCTCAGTATCCACATCTGTGTGATGAAGTGGTAGGGGGTGGCTGATCTCTAGGGCCCTCTGGAGCCAGCATTCCATATTCTTTTTCCTGGTTATTACTCTTATTACTTTATCTAATGATACTTTCTTGTTTAGACAGTAAAGAAAGTTCTGTGGGAAGATCAGAGTTTTAAAGCGTTTGGAAGTGTTTCTATCTGTTGGTCTGTATTAGAATAGATTCAGGGTCCGTGGGAAAGGGGAGAGTGTCCTGCCTTGGAAGACTCAGTGTGGCTAAGGGCACTTGGAAGGGAGAGGTCGAAAAACTGCCTATAAATTGACTGCCCTTAGGTTTATCAGAGCAGCCAGGAAACAGAGGTGATTTGGGCCAAGCTGGCATCCCATCCAGCCACAGTATATGGCCATGATTAAGAGCATGGGCTTTAGGATCAGGCAGAAGACCTGAGGTTCTAGTCCTGACTTCCTCACCCTCTGGCTACGTGAACTTGAGCGAGATAACCTCTCCTAAGCCTCATGTTTCATGTTTATAAATGGGACGATAAATGTGCTTCCCTCATACCATTGCTGTGAGGATTAGATGGGATAATATTTAAAACTCTTAGCCCATGTGGTGCATAGAAATTGCCCAATAAACATAGCCTATTAATTGCGGAGTGCTTGCCTTGGACTGGGCTAGGCATTTTACCTCTAGTACCTGATTTAATCCACATAATCATACTAAGTAGTATAAATTGTTATCCACATATTACAGAAGAGGAAATTGAGGTTCAGAAGAGTTGAATCACTCATTTTCTCAATATCACACAAATAATCAGTGGCAGAGGTATGGTTGGAAACCAGATCTTCCTACCTCCAGAGTCCCTTTCTGCCATGTACTCTGCCTCCTGGAGTGAAGGAGAGCCCTCTTTATTGCTGATACCAGGCAAGGCTCAGTGGGGGATTCTAAAAGACCACAGTAGAGGCAAGACAAGCCACTGAAATCCACAGATGCTGTTCTCCTTACAAATAGGTTAGGTTCTAAAACACTATTGGAAGTCCATTTGTTTGAAAAGCCCAAAGTTGTGTTATACTAGCTACTATTCATGCTGCCTGGTGGTGGCAGGAAGAGTTGCCATGTTTTTCTTCTGATGAATAGCTTTGTTGGCAACTATGAAAATTCTTAACCTGTAAGGTTATAAGTTAAGGACTGTACAAGGCAGTACAGAAGAGAAAGGATCCTAAAAGAGGTAGGGACATGACACCATGCACACTAGAGGAGAGTCACAGCCATAACAAGGAGCAGTGGGATCGTCAGTAGCTCCCTGGGGTGGTGGTGGTGGTGTAGTGGTGGCTTTCAAGATGGGCCTTGAAAAAAGGGAAGCATTTTGGAAAAGTGAAAGTGGCGGGAAAGAGAGCAACTCCAGGGACCGTTACAGGTGTATAAAACTGAAGCTGGGCTCTGCGGAGAGAGGAGAATTATGGAAAACTCCTTCAATTAATTGTTCATGTCTTTTAATGCCTCTGATTGTGTCACATGAAAGCAGGTCAGAGAGTCCAAGCAAGGGACAAATTCCATATTAGCCAACAAAAATATTTCTAGGCATCTTTCTAGCACTTGAGTGCTTACAGTTCTTTTGTCTGTACCTTCAAATCCTAGACCTGCACTTTCCAACAGGGAAGCGACCACCACATGTGGCCTTTGAGCCCTTGAAATGTGGTAGTCCTAATTCAGACGTGCTGTCAGTGTAAAACACATCTTGGATTTTGAAGATGTAGAGGGAAAGTAAAAGATCTCATTAATAATTTTTTATATTGATTATATGTTGAAGTTATAATATTTTGAATAGATTGGGTTAAGTAAAATATTAAAATTAATTTTACCTGTTTCTTTTTACCATTTTAATGTGGCTAGTAGAAAATTTAAAATGACGTATGTGGCTCTCATTCATGGCTTGCATTCCATTTCTATTGGATGGTGCTATTCTAGAGGTGCTCGTTACATCCTTAAAGTTCTGTCATCTGTTCTAGGGTTCCTTGAGTCACAGTTGGCTCTGAGTGAGGTGCATGTCAGGAAATGCACATCGTCATTCTGATGTAATAGAGATGTAGGTTCTGTTTATGGTTAGGTCATGTACTTCATTCTCTGAGCTTCAGATTTTTCATCTACGTAGTGGGGATGTTGGGTCATATATTCTCCATGGCCCCTTTCAATTGCAAAACTCTATGATTCTGGCTTGGAGTCAACTACTGCTGAGTTTTTCTGGGTTCCATTGAAAGGTGTCTATTACCCCTTTTACCAAATATCAGAAAACGTCAGGATTATTTCCTTTTTACCTCTGGTCCTTTGGTAAATCCTGAGTGGAATGACTTTAGAGAGTTCTGATAGACTGAAGAAACCTTCTCTCTCCCCTTTTCCTTCTCTACCTATTGGCCCCATCTAGGCTTGTTTGTGCTGCTGAGCAAGGTGGCCAAGGCAGCTCCTAAAATGAGTACAAGTATCCGAGAACTGGAAGAGGTCTCATTTTTTTGGTTCATGACTGTCAAGCCTACATTTAAATCTTGCAAGCGTGGTGATTCCACATACTTTCTTTAGGCACTGATTAGGTCCATATAAACAGAGAATGTCTCTTTTCCCTTTTGGCTCTACTGATGTTTGAGCAAATCAGTTGTTTTCCTTTTCCGGAGGACTTGTAAATATCTTGTAGCAGTTCATTGTCCTATACACTGTCCGACTGCCCATCCATCTATTAAATAAATACATAAGCATTAGGATAGCTTCCAGAACACAGAGATGTCAGTCTTGGTCTTTATCGTAGAGGAAGTCCTGTTTAAGGAGGGGGTGGGCAGACCAACAAGGAGAAGATACAGTGCTTGGTGTCTTGAGAAGAATATTCTGGGTATTTGGGTACAGGTAAGGAGAGGTGACCCCATGAGCAAAGTCAAGCAATGAAATATTCGCTTTCAAATAAGAGTTTTTGAAATTTCAAAGTGAGACAAGGTTTTAGTTAACTAGCAGCAAGTCAAATCAGATCTGCCCTCTATGTGTCAATATAATTCCATTTAATGGAACATCAGTGTCTGAATGGAAGCTCGTTGCTATACTGAAATCCCCTCATGATACCAATCACAGTGTAGTATTTTGCCTTCACATTTATTTTTCTTTTGGAATAAGCCTTTACAGGATGTTACAATTTTAAAAAGTAACAATATGGAAAGGGGGTTATATAAAAGCAACATTTTACTGGTTAAAAAACAAGGGACCTGGAGAAGGAAAATATTGCTATATCTGTGGAGTCTGTTTTATTGCAAGTCCCTGAATCTAAGTTATTCTTAAAAAAATCTTGACTTTTCTTTCAAAGAGTGTGAGTGAATAAATATCTCTGTGGAGGTATTTTTGGTACTTCTTGGCTTTTGATTTGAGGTTTGTTGGAGTCTTAAAATGGTAGGGTACTAATTGGGTCAGATTGAAATCTCAGAGAATTGGACTGATTGTGAGCACAGATGATAATAATATCTAACATTTTTATACTGTGGGGAATGGTTATTTTGTATACTATGAAACTCCGCAATTTATCTCTTGAGTGGACAGGTGAAAGCCTGTATGTACCTATGATTAGGAGATACTTTATTAAATAGATACAAAATATAAATACGTATTCATCTTTGTACATTAAATGCCAACAATGTGCATTTTGAAAAAAGAATACTAAACTTTTATTGAGTGTATTTAACACTGTAAAATTCAGATATTCATAATATAAGGACAGTATACTTATGGAAGATTTCCTTGTAAATAATTAGAAAGATCTAAAATGTTCCCCATGAACCAATAGTACTTTTACAATAACAAAAATAAAAAATAAATGTAACAAGTTTATATCATCATAAGGCTTTTCCAATACACAAATCTATGAATGAGAAGAAAATAAATAGAGATATTTCTAAAGGAACTTGTTTATATGTAATTCAACCCATATGAACAATACAGGCTTGATCATTTTCTCTGGGGGTTGGGGGGTTGATGAGAGGTACACAGTAACAGTAAATGTTGGCTGCAACATTTGCGTAGAGGATTGAACTTATTAACAACAGGAGCAGCCTGCTAATCGTTGCCTGGAAAATAGCTTTAGATTTGAGCAGTGATGAGTTCCCTGTATGTCTGTTTCTCTCTCCCTCCTCCACGTGCTGCCCCACGGTACTGTGTATTTTAGTTTCTGTAATTAAAATCGATTCTGTGTAAAAAATTTAAAAATAATTCTATTTTTGATATAACTTTGTCATTCCTCGATATGACCAAGTTGGAAATCACTAGCAAGGAGTTTTGTTGATGTGCTAGTATCTAATGACTAGAGATGCCCTAAGTGGTTGGTAAGGATGGTATGTGGGCACACAGATAATTGATATACTACTTAGTTTTTGAGAGCTCAAACAGCTACCCTTTGTCCAGCTGTAGAATAATGTCCAGATAGTAGAATAATGAGGTTCATTTATTACCATGAGTGCAAAATGGACAAGCTTACTATAAATCATAACGTCAAATTATAATCTGTCATCTACCTGCATATTGAGGCATAAGGTTCATTTAATCATTCATTTATATATTCAATAATTTATTCAATAAAGGTTTATTGAAAGCTTAGTGTGTATCACGTAGGATATGAGGTGCTAGGGCTGTAGCTGTGAGCAAGATAGAAAAGGTCCTGAGCTTAATAGATGAGACAGACAGTAAACAAGCTTACCAACAAACATGCCTATTACAGATAACATTGAGTGATGAGGAAGGCGTACACAGTGATGAGGGAAACCGCGAGAGAGGGGACAGGGTGGTGGGGTGTAGTGTAGGTATAAGGTGATCAGCGGAGGTCTTTCTAAGGAGGCAACAATTCAGATGAGACCTGAAAGAATAAATAAGCCAGACTTTCAATGTGAAAATGGTTTCACGTAGTCAGTGGTGGTCAGTATACTCAGAACTGAGGTGGTTCTGCTATGTGTGCACTGATGTTCTGAATTGACCCAGGAACCATGAGGAGAGACACCAGCACACAGCCTTGGAGCATCTTGTTAGGTCAGGTATTAAGCCCTTAATTGCTGGGCAATTGGGAGGCCCGGGGAGGTCTCAGGGCAGGTCATGGGGCAGCTGGGTTGGCACTCAGAGAACTCAGGGCCACAACCATTTTCCTATTATGGGGTGGAAGTATTTCAATATTTAAAGAAGCAGTGTGGTACGTGTAGTAGCTGAATATCAGCCACACTTGTGTGTAATTTTATGGTCCAAGGAATTTTGACAATTAACCAACTGCAGTTATAGATCATTTAAAAAATTCTGGCTACTTCACATAGTTTAGTAGAGAAAAGGAAGGGTTAAATTCCTGCTTTCAATGCCAGCATTCACATGATTTTATGACTGGGTCACATTTTGAGGAGGTAGCATTATCAGACTGGATGTACTCTTCCTAAGAAGGTAAGCGACCTAACTTCATGTGTCTTTTGTAGGCGGCACCACTGTCCGCATCTCCCTACCAAGATTTACGATAAAACAGAGAAACCATGTCTTCTCTCCGAATACACCGAGAACTACCCTCTCTATCACTCCTATCTGCCCAGAGAGTCCTTCAAGCCCAAGCTGGAGTACCAGAAAGGGTCCATACCAATGGAAGGTCTGAGCACATCGAGGTGAGGGCAAGTAGTGTGAATATATGAACGTACAGCACTAGTGGAGTAACGTACAGTACTAATGTACAGTGTTAATGAAATAATGTACAGTCTTGCATTAATGTACAGTATCAACATATGCTATTAATGCTTTAATGTTAATTTGCTATATCTCTGAAAGGAAAATTCTGTATTTATTAGCCTGGTTGGTTTTTCCCAACCTCCTCTTAAAGAGAAAGGATTCTTGCTTGCTGGTGGGAGTGGGGAGACTAAATTGATCTACATAACGAAGGGTTGGAGGTTAAGCAAACTAATAAAACGATGGAAAGAGAGGGGCTGCTGCTGAAAAAGCAGTTTTGAGCTTTGGAACATAAGCGCCACGTCATCTAGGCTGGTGATGGCGGTGGTGGTGAAAGACAACTTGATAATAGAGAAAGAGTGAGCTTTTTGGAAATGATGCCGTAGACTTTGAATTGGGGTCCCCTTGAATGTCCTTGAAGAAAATGAACGAAGAATGTATTTCTTTAGCTCCAGGGCTGTGCAGAGACTGAACCACATGGCTCAATGGATTCGGGGTGCAGAGGGATCTGTATTGAGGGGTCGCTTTATGATAAGCCATTATCCTAAATGATTTGGTTTAAGCACAATGTTTCTGGGTCCTGATTCATAAAAAAATTATATTTTATGCAACCTGTTTTTTAGCCTGTGACTTAAACAATATGAACCTTAAAGTTTGCGCTTCGTTTTGCCAAGAAAACAGCATCCTTAGTTTCTGAGAGTCTAAAGACCACAAAAAGAGATGTGCACCATTCCTGAGCATTGCTTTTCCTTTTAAGAAACCATGGTCAATGCTAATGAAAAGTCCTCTGCACACATATGCACAAGAGACAAGTAACTGGTCGAAAAGAGTCAGAGTAATCTTGAAGAATGGTCTGCAAATATCCCGTTCAGCCTCTGGTGCTGGTCTTCCCATCTCTTTATATGCAATTTCCAGGAAATCAAGCGCACCTTGTGAGATGTAAACCAGTCTCAGATGTTGTTATATAAGGGATATATTTCCTATCCTGGAAATAGAGAAAAGGATGCTTTGAGGGATGGATGTTGAGGGGTGCCCTTTGTTTGTTGCCCACAAACTTAAGAGAATGAGGGCAAATCTTCTCTCTGGAGCTGGAGCCCTGCCCCATCACCCAACTCTGAGGCCCCCAGCTGGAGCCCCACATGCCCTCCCTCTTCCTGACAGTGCTTTGCAAAACAAAAACTTCCCCTCTGACCTGTCCTAAATTATCCCTGCCTTATGTCACTTACAATAAACATATGACCCAGAAGTTCCTTCTGTCCCTGCCAGGGCCAGAGTAGCAATATTATTCATGTCAAGATGTGGCCAAAGTGGAGGAATGCAGACACGGAAAGAATTTCCAGAACAAGTTGTTAATGATCATAAGGGCCTTAAAAAGAAAAACTGACAGGATCAAGGTTACCCATGAAGAGAATGAAGCAGAAATTCTTCTCTCTCTCTCGTTTGTTTCCTTCCCCAGAGAGGGAACTAAAGGATGAAATGAGCAGAGGGCATCCCTTCTCTTCTCTCCCCTAAGTTGTATCATTTCTCAGCCCTGTGCCTGCCTGGGCACTAGTTTTCATAGATCAAGAACAAAACTGTGTCTCAGTCAGGATGCATTTTTTTTTTTTGAGTTCCAGTAAGCTTTTATTGAGATAAATTAACAAACATCAAGATTTTACCAACCATCGTTTCTGAACCTTATAAACTCAGCAAAGATTCTGGTCCATATGTGTACATACAACAAAACTATTTCCTATCGGGAAAGGTAAAGAAGCATCATCTGGGTGCTGTACCAGAGGCTTCTGGGGGAAAGGATGGGTCAGCCCTGTGTCTTCACACCCCTGTATCTGCATGGAGTGTCTCCCTCTGCCCTTAGAACCCTTGTTATCGAATGTTCCACCAATTTCTCTATTTAAAGTCTGACCCAGCGTCATTTTTGAGATCGGACATGGGGCTGCCACCTGCTGAATGAAAAAGTCACGGGACCTGGGCCTTGGCTTGGTTTGCTGATTAAGCCCAGACACAAAAAACACCTGGTTTCTGGAAAGGTTATCATCCCAGCACGAGGCATCATTACAGCTGCACACAGCTCTTACTGACTGTAAATCTTGGGGATTTACAGCAGGTGCCATGAGGTGAATGCTCATGATTTCAGCCCTTCTTAGTATGAAACTGTTTCTTGCAGCCCTTGGTAATTCTCTCACGTAGGTTCTGCCTTTAGTTCATATACCTGAGATCAATTAATGAATAAGAGGTTTGCACTTCAAGCCTCACTTCCCCTTAGGCACGTCACTTATGTGAGACACTTGGGCCCCAGTTTGGGGCATTATTTTGTTAGCTAAGCCAGATTCCTAAAGATGGGCAAAGTGAATAGTCTCATAAGAAAGAGATGAGTCTTCAAGATGGTATTAGATATTTATTCTAAAGTGAGTGGCACCATGGGTAGGGAGAACTGGAGGCCCAGGGGGGAAGATGGAATTGGGTTCAGACTTGATGACTTTGGCTGAAGGGCAGAGGGCAGGGAGTTGGCAGCACAGACTCCTTCATTTATTGACAAGACTCCTGGGTAAAGTGAAGAGAGTAAGGGAAGCAGGAGCTAAAAGAGAAAAGGCATTTGGAATCCTTCCCCAAAGTCAGGAAAGAAGCAAGAAAGTTGGTAGTGGGCTTGAGTCTTTCCCTACTCATTGAATTTTACATATTTTCTATTCAAATACATACTTGACTTCTCTACTCATCCATACCCCTCGGGATATGCTTACTCTCCTGTATAGATGGGGCCTGAGAATTAATGAAGACATGCAGAAATAGGCCTCAGCACTAGACTTGCTGGGCAATTTCAGAGCCTTTGATGTGCATCTTTGACTAAATTTGGGGATATTTTGCATATTATTTCTTCAAGTATTCTTTTCTGTCTCTGAGGCTCTGTTCATTTCTTTCCTCCAATCTTTTTTCTCTCTATTCTTCAGTGGACAGTTTCTATTTCTCTCTCTTCAAGTTCGCTGAGTCTTTCCTCCTTCATCTCCATTCTGATATTAAGCTCATCCAGTGAATGTTTCACTTCAGATATTGTACTTTTTAGTTTTAGAATTGACATTTGTTTTTTGGATATAGTTTCTAATTCTCTTCTGTGACTTCCTATCTTTTAATTCATTATGACCTTACTTTGCCTTTGGTAATTGAACATAGTTAAAATAGCGGCTTAACATCTTTGTCTGCTAATTCCAACATCTAGGTCTGCTTTGGGGTGGTTTTCATGATTATCTTTTTTTCTTAAGAAGGGGCCACATTTTCCTGTATGTATATCAAGTAATTTTGGATTGATCCTGTACATTGTTAATGTTATGTTGTGGAGACTTTGGATTTTTTTACATTCCTCTGAAGAGTGGTTGTTTTTTTCCCCCAAGCAATAGGAAGTAACTTGATTGGATTCCAATGCAAACTCTGTGTCTTGGTTGGCAGCTCAAATTCAGTTCAGTTCTTTATCTTTAGCACAGTTGCTTGAAGTCTGCCTCAGGCAGGTGAGGTCAGCTGGAGGTTTGTGCCCAGTTTATGTACAGAATTGAGGCTTCCTGTTTCTGGTTCTCGCCTTTCCAGGATCCTTCCTTACTTTCCAGCACCTGTGGCTGCCTCAAACTTGATCCTCTGGTTCTTCAGTCAAGAAAGATGGAAGGTTGTCTATTCACATTTAAGCTGCCTGGCATGGCACCGACTGGAGCCTGCCTTCAGACTGGAAGCTTTGGAAGAAAATGGAAACTTACCCAGAGACTCACTCAATGCCATTCCCTTCTTCCATGTGTTGGCTCTGCTCCAGAATCTGCCTATCTTGGTTGTTCTTTAGTGCTCACAGGTGGTGGTTCTTTATATTTTGTCCAGAGTTTATATGAAATGGTGACAGATGTTAGCCTCAGCTTTAGTGGGATTTGAGGAGATGAGAGAGTAGAGGAGGAGACAGGTACTGTGTAACTTGAATCCTGGTCTGTCACAGTGGAGATAAGGAGGGCTCAGTGTGTTCTTATCAGGATCAGGGGCATGACTCAAGCCCTGTGCATCCACCTAGGGATCTTTCTCATTGTCCTGGGATGGGCTCCCCAACTTGCCTGTGATGACATAATGGTTTCATTAGAAGGGTGGCTTTTAACCCCAGGGAAATTTTAGAATTACATGTGGAAGTAATGAAATCAAATCAATTGACAGACAAAGAACAAAACCCCATAGAGGAGACTAAGAGGACAAATCACGAGGAGGAGTATCACAGAAGTCAAGGGAGAGAGTGATAAAAAAATGAGTACGAGGATGGATGCTATTAAGATGGTGCAGGGGATAAAGGCCTGAGGAGCAGTGACTGGATTTGGAAACAAGGAGGTACTTTGGAGGCCTTGGCTAGAGGGAGGAGTGAGTGGAGTCTGATTTGATGGGTGGGGCCTGAGTGGGGAGTGAGGAAGGCAAGTCTGCCCCTTTACACAACCCTTCCCAGAAGAGAGAAGGGGAGGAGAGAGGGCTGGAGTGCAGAGGACACCAGTGAGAGTTGTTGGATGGTTTAGCTTTTTCCTTTAAAGATGGGAAAGACAGGTACATGGTTAAACACTGATGGAAAGAAGCCAGTAGGAGGAAGAGGTTAAACCACAGACTAGGAGACGGCCAGTAGACGAGGTTCCTGAGAAAGAGGGAGGGGATTTAGGGCAGAGGTAAAGAGATTGGCTTTGGGCAAGAGGAGGAACTCTTCTTAAAAAGGATTCCATTTATTATGATTGACTATATGGACACGCTAACAAATTGTGATGTTTGCATATATAAACATTAAAAGTAGGTTAAAAAAAGTATCACGTGGCTCCTTTATCACAGTGAAAATCTCATTTTCCCACTTCCAGGCTCACGACCCTTGTTGGCTGTTATGTTATTTCTTCTTTCCTTTTGTCAGACTCTTGTCAAACACCTTTCTTTGGCTTTGCCTAATGATTAGAAGTCAAGTTGTTATGACTTTCCCAGCAGGGCCACTTTAACCTTTACTTAACTCTGAGCTTAACTCTTGGCCTTCCCCACAATATAACTTTTATGACTAAGCATCTAAAAAAGAAACTTAATGTCTTGGACCAATTTTTTTCTTGGTTCATAGTCACCATGGGCACAGGGACTAGGAAATGTACTACAGGAAGAGAGAGGAGTGTTCTTAAAAAAAGTCTACTAAATTTCAGCAATTTCTGGGAAGGATAAAATACTTTTCTTTTACACGAACTTACGGGCTGTAAGATTATGTGAGATTGGGGACATGCAGTTATGCTGTGGTTAATGATAGGTTTCAGTGAATGTTCTCAACATAAAAACACAACGAGGAAACACATAAATTCTGATTAAACTCACTCTTAAGCCACAGTAAATATTTTGGGTGGGGTACAAATGAATTAAACTTTAAACTTAAAACGTTTCCTCTCTTCAGAAGTAGATCATTTCCCCCCTGCCCGCCCCAGATAGTTTCCTTAGTTGTAGCTGATCAGTAAATTCAACCATAGATGTACTTTCACGAAGGAACTTGAGTTTTGTACCAGAGAAGGAGATTCAGTTAACAATTTCATTCCCTAAACATGGTGAGCAAAGATTTTGCTGCATCCGCTTTTGTCTTTGAGAAACCGACTTCAGGGTGGTCCGTGAACTGGTGAGTTTGGTTGTGGCCATTTATCTGCTCTTTTCCTATAGAAACAGCAGGAGATGGGGCATTAAGCGTACTTTAGTTGCCAGAGAGCTTGGCAGCCCTCCTATGAAAGTTCTCACAGCATGTGTGAGGGGAAGTTGGCTCCCTCAGTAGAAGTGACGGCAGAAGAGGACCGCATGGCCCGTGTGCAGGGTCCCAGCGCATGGCAGGCCTGTGACTGGAAAGCACTCCTGGCTGCTCTGGTGTTGGGAGGGCTCCATGGGGCAGCTTGGGCCTCAGCTGTGTTCCTCACCACTTGCCCTTGAGATCTCCTGATTCTCTTTCTTGGAAGTGCAGAGGGCTGAATTTTGGGTAGACATCGATGAACATGGGTTTATATGGAGCTGTGTGGTCTCGGGCTGCCTCCAAATGCCCCTCCACTCCTTTTGGGAGTGAGGAGAGCTCCCCTCCCCTTGGGAGCACTCCCCTGAGAACACAAACTTTCTGACGAAAGCCGCTTTGCAGTGAACCAGTGTTCAGACAGGGTTTTCTGGCCATTTCCGTTTCTCTCTGCAGCCGAGGGCCTCATGCTCCTAGCTTCCTGCCGCAGTTGATTTAGTATGGAACAGATGCCAGCGTGAGGTACTTGCACACTAGGAAGGGTAGAAGTGTGGAGAAAACCCCCAGGTTCTTGTTTGGCCTGTTCCCTCCATAAGCCCCGATTTATACAGTCAGCTTCCAGATGCGTCAGGTCGCTGAGCTTCCTCTCGCTGTTTGCCAACGTGGGATGCCTGGGAGGGGAGCCCAGGCTGAAGGTCCTGTAACCCCGGCCGAGATGTATTTTTAAATCTACCCAGAGGGTGTTACTGAGACTTCGACTGAAGCATCTCCTGGTTCCCCTTAAAGCCCTAGAGAGACTAACACTCCTGCTTCCTAATTCCCTCCTCCCATCCCACCAAGCATTTGCAGGCCCTGGTTTGGGTTTATTGACAACCATCTGTATAATTCATGCAAGACAGGTTACAGTGGAGCGTGTTACCTTTGCTAGTCAAGCATGGCTCAGTAATGCTGCTCTAGATTTCGGCCGGAAAGTAGGTTTTATTGGTGTTTGGGCCTGATGTTTTCCTGTCCGGAAACCTTCCCCTTCCCTTGGCGAGGCTGTTTTGGCAAGCACCATTGGGGAAAATCTACCTTCCCCTCGTCCAGTTGGATAAATGGGTTCCAGGCAAAAACAGGCTGTTGTATAGAGCAGAAGCCCTTGCGGGGGGATGTTTGCTTAAGAAAGTTTACGTTGAGCAGTGGGAGGCTGAGACTGCCCTGGTGAGTGGTGCCCGCCCAAGCTGAGCCCTGGTGTGGCCAGGGTGGTGTTGTAGTTAGCATCTTGGCCTTTTTATAACTGAGGGACGCTTTGGGAAGGGAGTGCTTCCTGTTTAGTAAAGACCATCATGCTTTTTCTATCCCATTGTTTTATACTCCCTGGAATAATGGGGGTGTTAATGCCAGATAGCTGAGAAATAAAAGATTCATTATCTCCATTTATTGCACTTTTCTTCCCTTCTGCTTTTCTATAAGATCAAGTAGAGGAAGTAGATAAATATTAGCAGGAGAAGCTGTTGGGAGCACAGAGAAGGAGCCCAGAAGTTAGCTCCACAGTGAAGGGGTTAGGGGAAGGAAGGTGGAGAGAGCAGGCACAGGAGAGAGGCCTCCACAGTGGTCCGGGGTACTTGGAGTGGAAAGTGGGCCAGAGGAGAGGTGGGAGATGTGGTTGGGGAATAAGGCAGAGCTTATAAACCATGCTAGAAAGGCTTTATCTGAAAGATTTTTAAGCTGGGGAGTGAAATGATGGAATTTTCATTCTAGAGGGTTTATTCTGACCACACTATGGGGATTGAAGCAGAAGTGGCAGGAATGAAGCACGAAACCCAGGTAGTAAGTTGTCACGTGATCCAAGTGAGAAATGGTCAGGTCTGGACCGAGGGGGAAAGACAAACTGACGAGGTGGACAGGGCTGCACTTGGTGAATGATTATGTGGAGCCATGAGGGGCAGATCCAGGATGGCGTCCAGGCACCTGACTTGGGTGAGAAGGGAATGGTGGTGTCTTTCTTGAAAGTGGGAAACAGAGGAGGAAGAGGAGTTAGGAGGCTAGAGTAGAAGATGACTTCGCAGCAAACATTTGTAGAATTGGGTTGAGCGGAAACCAAGAGCCTTATTTTGAGCCGGGGCCCCAATGGCATGTGCTTATTTTCCTTACAGGAGAGATTTTGGGCCTCACAAAGTGTTACCAGTGAAGATCCACCACCCCGACCAGTTCGTCCCAAGTGAGGAGAATATGGATCTGCTCACAACGTATAAACAAGATTACAACCCCTACCCTACCTGTCGAGCTGACCCCATCAAACCTCGGGACAGTAAATATCCATGTGGCGACTATCCATGTGGCGACAAGATGGAGTGTCTGCCTACTTATAAAGGTGGGAGAGTGCTTGGGGGCAAGGTGGGGGAGGGATAGGCAGAACCTGTATGCAGGCCAGGAAACGTGTTTTATATGCACACCTCCTAGCGAGGAGGGTGGGCAGACTACTTCCGGCCGGCCAAATCTGGCCTGCAGCATGTTTTTGTACAGCTGGAGAGCTAAGAATGGTTTTTGAATTTTTGAATGAGTAAAAAAAAAGATCAAAAAGAAGACTACTTAAGAACATATGAAAATTATATGAAATTCAAAGTTCAGTATTCATAAGTAAATTTTGTTGGAACACAGCCACACGCATTTGTTTTACACATTATCTGTGGCTACTTTTGTGCTATAGCAGCAGAGTTGAGTAGTTGTGACAGAGAATGTATGGCCTGTAAGACCTAAGACATTTAATATCCGGTCTTTCATAGAGAATATTTGCCAATGACTGCCTTAGCTTGTTATCATCCTATATTGGGGAAGCATTGCAGGTTTAAGTTAAGTTAGGTTCCACCACTGATTTATAGATTCATTTACCCATTTAAAAAATTATGGAAACATAACATACATACAGAAAGATGTACAAATCATAATTATACAGACCAATGAATTTTGAGTGAACACACACGTAAACAGCACCCAGATCAAGAAATATAACATTGATACTCTCATCCATTCACCATCCCCACCCAGGATAGAACTGTTATGCTGACTTTTAACACATACATTCGTTTTACCAGTTTTCAGTTTCAAATAAATGGGATTGATTCATTCTTTATTGAGCATCTACTACATCCCAGGCATGGTATTAGGAAATGTGAAGGAAGCATAATGACGTGCCCTTCACTTTATAGTCTCATAGGAGAAAGAGGATATGGAGGTGTATGTGTGGTGCAAGCCATGTAGCAGTCATTCTCTCTATGGAGCACAAACTCCAAGGCTGAGACCGTGGGAATGGAGGCCAGGTTTGTAATCAGTAACTTTTCTGCTTATGATACACATGGTTGCTCTAGGAACACGTGCTAAACGGTTCATGTAATGTGTTTGTGGATCTCTAAATGTCTGTGATGATAGTTGCTTTAATTTAGCCAAGCCAAACACTTAGGCGAGGGGCGGTGGGGAGGCTTGAGGAGATGTAGGAATCTTCCTGAAGCCTTTCCAGGAGCTCTAAGTCTATCACTCCGGAAGACTCTGCACGTGGCTGAGCTTCTCTGCTTCTGCTAGGAACTGGCGCTCAGGGCCAGACTGATGTTGGCCTCTTCAGCAATCAGGACTCTGTCCTTTTACCTTCTTATCTTCAGTGTCATCTCTCCTCTTTCACTCTTTCATAGCCACCTTCTGCCAAGCCACATACTGGGCATTGTCATACCCCAAAATGGTTCCACCTTCATATGCATCAACATCTGGTCCTTCTGGCTTGTTCTGTTATTTACTCCCACCATGACAGTCCTTGGCCTCATTGGGACCTCTAGTGATGCCTCACCTTCCTTCTCACCATCAGCTCCTCCTCTGTCTGACTCCCATGGAGCCTGTTCCATGTAATATCATTCCAAAACATCCTTTACTCCCTGTCTCTTCTGTCCTTTCGTTGCTTCCTCCTAACAAAGGCCCAATCCTGCCTTCTTCATGTCTACACCTGGGCACACACCTGAGCGTGTCTCTAATCTTGTCAGTTCTTATCCATTTTCTGAAGAAAGGAACCAGGGAGGTCTTTTAAAAATGGCAATCAGATCCTACCTCTACTCTGCTTAAAACTCCTCAGATAATTATTATGGTTTTTAGGAGAAAATCCCAAAGCTTTACCACCTCCTCTGATGCCTTGTAGATTCTGGCTCCTCCTCCCTGAGCCCCTATGCTCCAGCCACAGAACCTTCTTTCAGTTTCTTTCCTCCATTTCTTTTCTATCTCAGGGCATTTTACACATGCTGTTCCCTCTTTATAGACCCCTCCTCCCTTCCCTTGTCTAGCACTCATCCTTCAGTGAGCAGTGGAAATATAATACCCTTAGAGGCCTTCCCAGACCCTCCCTTATGTCAGACTAGATACACTCTGATAGATGCTCTAAACGTGTTGTGTACTCCCTCGTTTTAGAATTCATTGTGTAATTTTATTTAACATTTGTCTCCTTGGCAGGACTGTAAGCTCTAAGAGGGCAGGGGTCTGTCTTTTTCTTTGCCAGTTACCCTCAACAAGGCAGGCAGTGCAGTAGACGCTTTACAGAGGAGTCAGTACAACCAGGCACGTGGTCGGGTGGCTCTTGCGCCTCTGCAGGGCTCATTTGTCTCCCTTTTCATCCAGTGTTTACAGGAAGACAAAAAAAACGGACACTGAGTAGGCAGGAAGGTGGAGAAAGCTGGAGAGAGCCGTTACTTCCGGGGGGGGGGTGCGGAGCAGGGACTCTGGATGGGCATGTTCAGCTACAAGCTCTCCTTCCCTACACCCTCCCTACGGGCCCCCTGGATTTGTGAATCCTGGTGTAGTTAGAGGCTCTTCAGAGCAACTGCTCCTCAGCTCACTTCCCCCTCCCCACCTTGCCTTAGGTGCAAGGAGAGGTCTGGGAGTGAGAAATGCTCCTTGCTTACCTTAGGGGTTGGCAAGGATAGAGTAGCTCAGCGGCATTATTTAAAGAAAAGTCCTCCCTACTGCTTCCTGCACAATACACACCCCTCAACATAAGCACGTAGAAAAAACCCAATCTAATTACTTATGCTTTAATCTCTTGTACCTCTAGCTCTCCCATTTTCTTCCCCTTCTCCAAACTCTGCAAACCAGAGAATAGTATTCCACTGCTGAAACTGAATCACGTTAGACTTTTCCCTACTGAGAAAGTTAAAATTGAGAAAACTCTATTTTCTTCTCCTTCATTTTTCTTAAACTTCTGGCATCTGTTAATCTACTTACACAGAATTAATGAGCAAATACTAGTCAGGTGTGAACAGGACTGCTCAGAACCAGGCATGCTTAGACCCCTTGGTTTTGTTCTGGCTACATATGTACTTGACGTTGAATTTCATAGTTCTCTTCTGAAATTCAGATTTAAAAACAAGCAAATCAGTATGTAGCCAAAGAAACATATTTGTAGTTAGGTTGCAAACTGTGCCGTATGGGTCAAATCGATGTGTTGTAATAGTTTTTTGGAATAATACTTGTCATATTCTTTTAATTTAAATGGTTTATTTGTTCTATTACTCTCCTATGATATAATGGCTTCCAAAACTGGGCCTCGAATGCCAAACATGTATTTCCAGCCCTTAGCACAGGGGATGGCACAACAAAGATGTGTTTAGTGAGGGAGTAAATGAATGAACAGTTCTGGACCGTTGTTTACAAGGGCTCCAGGTGACACAGTCTGGCATTAGATTTATACAACTTCCCACCCAGCCTATTATTCTGTGGGTCCTGGCCAAGAGCAGGAGTGAAGCTTGGGGAAGACCCACGACATTTACCCTGCCTTTGTGCTGCTCCTGCACAATCTTGTGCATGCGTGAGGGGCCACACCCTGGCCTCACCTCTTGGTGTATCACCCTTTAGATGACTTGTTTGTCTCTTGTGGAAATTTACTACTTTAGTAAGTTTTTTCCGTAGCAACCTTTGTGGTTTTATGGCCATACGTTGATTCTCCTTCCAAAGGAAAAAAAAAAAAAGAGAGCAAAGACCAAGGTCCTTAAATATATGTATTTCAATGGGTGCCATCTTTATGTCTATATGCTCCACTTACTATGGTTCCATAGGAAAAATATGCAACCTTTTCCTTTTCTACTTTTACGGCCAGCGCCTTTACTGGGGTCCAGAAAACCACCGGTAAAATATGCTCCAGCAGCATTTGGTTGTAATTTTGACATTTTCAAAACACTGTGCAATTGGAAAGATTGAGAGTGTAATTACTTGATGCTCAGCTTTAGGTTTAGCAGAGTTTTTTTTTTTTTTTTTTTTAAAATACACATTATTGAATGGAATCCCTTTTTAAAGAGGTTCTTGCCAATTACCCACATGACACCCTGGCCCTCAAGGGCTTGTACTGATGGCTTTTCAGGCATGTGAATAGTTTGTCATGTGGAATTCTGAGGTTTTCAGGGTCCTGTGGAGGTTTTTTGTAATGTGTGCTGGGTGGAAGAAGTTAGGATCTTGGATAATAATGTGGTTTCAACTGTGTTGTTGGGTATCAGAAATCACATGAAGCGACTTTCAGCTTAGGAACCTGTTTTCTTAACACTTCATCCATCACAGAAGAGGGCCAGAAAAGCCCTGTCTTTCCTACCCCCTTGCTCCTTGAGGCAGTGTGTAGGCATCTACAGGTAGATGCCCCCTTTTCAGTGAGGCCTGAAGTCTGAGGGGGAAACATGTGGTTTATATTCAGCAAGATGGTTCCCTCTAAGGCCCCTTAATGCTTTCAAGATGCTGATAGAGCCATTAATGGCTCTTGGAGAAAGATTAGATTTTCAATTAAAATGAAGCCAATTTAAAATAAATAGTTGGTAGTATTATTAGCCTAAAATAAGCTTAAGAGTGTGCCTGGGGGTGGGGATGTCAGGACTTCTAGAGTAGCGAAGTGAGGAGCTTGGCAAATCCTCTTCCCAAAAAGCAACAATAAAACTGGACAAAATAGTAAAAATCAACAATTTTAGGGCTCTGGAAATCAACAAAAGGTTTACAACAAATTAAGAAACACTTATTCAAGAAAAACTACTAAACCTTCGTTATGAACAGTAGGAGTCTGTGTTGTTTTATTCTGGAGCTGCTTCCATCACCCCTCCCCCCCAGTTCTATCTGTGTGGTAGTTCTGCCTGGGCAGGCTAGGCTGTGAAAGCCAGCAGCTCTGCTGCCAGTGAGGGTTGACTTGATTTGGAGTAAAATGCATACCCAGGGGTTTCAATAAAAGCAATAGCAATCTCAATGGCAAAAAGTCAGGGAAGACAGCTTCTGCAGTTAGTCTGAGGTTGCAGTACTTGTTGGGGCAGGCAACAGATCAGCCAGAAATTTAACAAGGGGATCCGGAGAATGAGATGGACATAGTGCTCATGCCCTTGGTAAGCTCATGCATATTCCTGGTGGTCTGGAAGACCGTGCACGTGGGCAAGGCAGTGTACAGGCTCAAGAGAGATCAGAGATGGGGCCTGGATATCTACTCATCTTCCCTGGCTGAATATGATACCTAGTGCATGTGCAAGGGAGACATGAGACAGCTTAGCAGAAAATAAAAGCCAGGGCAGACTTGTAAACTGCCTGGTCTTTGATTATGTTCCCTAACCCACACACAGATCCATTAGCAAAGGGTCAAAGCCTAGTGGATTAAGGTGCTTAAGCATAACTTCTGATTAATTATTGGCTGATTAATAAACTCTGCTGATATAGGGTGACTGTTAGGAATCTAGGCTTAAAAATAAAAACAATTAAAAAACAGAAAAAAACTGAGCAAAAATATCAGTGGCCACACACCACAGAGGAGATGAGACTCTATAGAATTAGTGCAAGCAAGTCACTAAACAAATAGCAAAAACAACTCCCAGTGGAAGATCAGAATCCAGAGTTACTCAGCATGTTATCTAAAGTGGTGAGTTTTTAACAAAAAATCAGGAGGCATGAAAATCAACAAGGAAGTGTGATCCATGGCTAGGAAAAAAAGCAGTTAATAGAAAATATCTCTGAAGGGGCCCAGATGTTAGACCTAACAGACAAATATTTCAAAGTAGCTCTCATAAAAATGTTCAAAGAACAACAGGAAACTATTTTTAAAGAAATAAAGGAAAATATGACAACAATTTCCCATCAAATAGAGAATACCAATAAAGGGAAATCATAAAAAAGAATCAAATGAAAACTCTGCAGTTGAAAGGACAATGATCAAAATAAAAAATTCATTAGAGGGGCTTAATAGCGATTGACAGAAGAAACAATCAGTGGAAATGGAAGTAGATCAATAGAGATTATTCAAGCTAAAGAACAGGAAAAAATTAATAAAAATGAACAGAAATTGAGAGACTTGTGAGAGACCGTCAAGCATGCTAACAGACTTATAATGGGAACCCCTGAAGGAGAAGAAAGGGGCATAAAAAATATTTAATTGCTAAACTCCCTAAATTTCATGAAAAATTCCAATCTACACATCCAAGAAGCACAATCCAAATAGAATAAATACAAAGAGATCCACACCTGGTCACATAATAGTCAAACTGTTGAAAGCCAAAGATTTGGAAAGAAGCAAAAGAGAAACACCCCATCACATACAGGGAAAAGACAATAACAACTAAGTTCTCATCAGAAACAATGGAGGACTGAAGACAGTGGGGTGACATATTTCAAGTACTGAAAGGGAAAAAACTGCCAACCAAGAATTCTATAACTAGTAAAAGATTATGCTTCAAAAAGGATGGGAAAATAAAGACATTCCTAGATAAAGAAAGATTGGGTGAATTTGTAGTTGGCTCACTTGCCTTACAAGAAATACTAAAGGAAGTCCTTCAAGCTGAAAGGAAATAATCCCAAATGGTAACACAAATCCACACAAACAAACAAAAAGCACTGGTAAAGGTAATTACGTAGGTAAATGTATACTTTTCTCCTAATTAATTTAAAAGATAGTTACAGAACCAATAATTATAAAGCTGTGGGATTTATACCAGGAATACAAGGTTAGTTTAACATCAGTAAATCAGTTAATGTCACATACCACAGTAATAAAGTAAAAGACAAAACCACATGATTGATAGACACAGAGAAAGAATTTGACAAGCTCTGATACCCATAAAAGCTCTCAAGAAGCTAGGAATAGAAGAAAATGTCCTCAGCTTGATAAAGGGCATCCACAAAAAAACTCTATAGCTAACATCATACTTAATGCAGAAAGACTCCATGCTTTCTCCCAAAGACTGAGAGCAAGACTAGGATGTCAACTCTCATCAGTTCTATTTAACATTGTACTGGAGGTTCTAGCCAGTGCATTAATGTGAGAAAAACAAATAAATAAATTAATGCATCTAGATTAGAAAGGAAGAAGTAAAACTGTCTTGATTCTTAGACAACATAATCCTGTATGCAGATAATCCTAAGGAATCCACAAAAAACTACTAGAACATGAATTGAACAAGGTGGGAGTATTGAAGAGCAATATAGAAAAATGAATTGTATTTCTACATATTAGCACTGACAATCTGAAAATGAAATTAAGAAAATAGCTTTTTTAACAATAGCCTCAGAATGAATAAAATATATGGGATAAATTTTAAAAAAGAAGTGTAGAACTTGTACACTGAAAACAATAAAACAGTGCCAATAAAAAATGAAATAATATCCAGATGGTGCAGCAGTTCATGGATTGGAAGATTCAATACAGTTAAGATGGAGTTCCTCCCAAATTGATCTGTAGATTCAATGCTATTCCTATTAAAATCCCAGCAGGCTTTTTTTTTTTTGCAGAAATTGGCAAGGTGATTCTAAATTTTACAGCTGAAATTCAAATAAACCAGAATAGCTAAAAATTTGTCTTTCTGATAAATGGTGCTGGGACAATTGGATACCCACATGCAAAAAGATGAACTTAGACATTTACCTCACACCATACTCAAAAAGAATCAGAGACATAAATGTAAGAGTTAAAACTATAAACCTTTTAGACTAAGACATAGGAAAAAATTTGAACTTTATAAAAATTCAAACCTTTGTGTGCTTCAAAAGACGCTAGTAAGAAAATGGAAAGATAAGTGATAGAGAACTTGTATCCAGAATATGCAAATCACTCATAACTCAATAAGACAACTTAATTAAAAAATGGGCAAAAGATTTGAATAGACATTTTACCAAAAAAGACATGTGAATGGCTAGTAAGCACATGCAGAGATACTCAATATCATTAGTCATCAGGGAAATGTAAATTAAACTATAAGGAGATACCACTGAACACCTACTAGAATGTCTATAATTTATTTATTTATTTATTTATTTCCCCAAAGCCCCAGTAGATAGTTGTATGTCATAGTTGCACATCCTTCTAGTTGCTGTATGTGGGACGCGGCCTCAGCATGGGCGGAGAAGCGGTGCGTCGGTGCGCCCCCGGGGATCCGAACCTGGGGCTGCCAGTAGCGGAGCGCGCGCACTTAACCGCTAAGCCAGGGGGCCGGCCCCTAGGATGTCTATAATTTAAAAAAAACAACAACAGATAATAACAAATGTTCATAAGCATGTGGAAAAATGAGAACCTTCATACGGTGCTGGTGGGAATGTAAAATGGCACATCCACTTTGGAAAAGTTTGCAACATCTTAAAAAGTTGAACATAGATTCACCATACAATGTAGCAATTCTGCTTCTCAATATCTACCTAAGAGAAAGGAAAACATATATCCACACAAATATTTGTCCATGAATGTTCATAGCAGACATTTTCATAATAGCCAACAAGTGGAAACAACCCAAATGTCCATCAACTGGTGAATGGATAAACAAAATTTGGTATATCCATATACTATAGTATTATGCACAAATAAAAAGGAGTGAACTGCTGGTGCGTGCTGCAACAGGCATGAACCTCAATTACATTATGCTAAGTGAAAGAAGCCAAATGCAAAACACTACATATTGTGCAATTCTGTTTATGTGCAATGTTTAGAAAAGTCATATTTATAGAGACCAAGAGCAGATTAACGGTTGCCTGAGGATGGAAATTAAGATTGACTGCAGATGGGCTTGATTGATAGTTTTGGATTGATATGTTCGGTGACTGGATTTTGGTGATGGTTGCACAACTCTGTGACAGTTATTGAATTGTGTATGTAAGATGGTGCGTTTATGTTATACAGATTATACCTCAACAAAGCTGTTTAAAAAAGCGTGCCTATGGAATCCACTGGTGTGGGCTATATACACCCAAGGCTCCTGGGAAGCTGCTTTTGTTCTAACCCTTTGTAAAGCTGTAAGTTAGAGAATTCCCTGTGGATTCAGAGGCTTTGCTAGGGCTCCATATTGGCCACTTTAGATCTGGTAATCGATGGGCACAGTGGGGGCAATGTAGGACTTGGATTTGAGCCAAGTATTACAAACCAATTGGTGGCAGTGTCGAGGTGGTTGAATGGCGTGGTTTGCTGTCCCATTTTTTCTTACCTGGATTTCCAGGCTCTAAACTGCCCTGAGGATTTGTGTGGTGAAGTTACTTTGAAAGCCCCTGCAGTGCTGTCTGAGGACATCTCAAGATGCATGTGGGCCATCTCTAGGGCAGATTTCCTCTGGGTGCAGCCCTCCTGTTATCCTGGCCATTCGTGTCCCACAGCAGAACTTCCTCCTGAGACAGCCATCTCCTAATATAGCTGGCCAATACTTCTCATTTTTCAAACATTCTGAAATTCTCTTCTTCCTGAAAAATCTCACCGGATTATTTGTCAGTAGTCTTATTTTTAGCCTTCATCCTATCGAGAAATATAGTGCTCCTAACTGTGATATGGGAGAATGGCTTTGGAGTCATCTATGTAGTTTAAATTTCAACTCTTAACTCCCTAGCCATGTGACTTTGGGGCAAATTTCTTAACCTCTCTGAGCATTGCTTTTGGACATTGTAAAATGGAGACAATCATACCCATTACAAAGGTTATTATGAAGATGAAACAAGGTTATGTATGGAAAGCACTGAGCACAATTGGCTGGCACCATGGTCAGTGTTCCTTAATTGCCAGAACCGGATAGTGGAATGGGTCAGAGCATGGTTTCTGGATCTGGATTTGCATCCATGCTTTTCTACTTCTAGCCAAGTGACCTTGGGCAAGTTCCCTAATTTCTCTGTGCCTCTGTTTCTGCATCTATAAAATGGGCATATTGATAGTACCCACCTTATTAGGTCTGTCCGAAGATTAAGAGTTAGTATAGAAAACCTTTAGAACACTGCCTGTCACATAATAAGCTCTATACAAGTGGTGGCTGCTATTATTCTCTCAGCAGCCAACACAATGCCCTTATTTCCTTGGAGCACCATATTTGATTTATGTGAATTAGATGTGTGGGCTATAGGGACATAATGGTGGTCACACCACAGACGACAGGGAGGCCTGGTTGGTCTGGCTGGCGGCCCAGCAGTAGTGGGTTGTGAATCCCCTGTCTCACCACAGCACATGCATCTTTCCAGTCACTCTGTGCTGATTCAGAGAGGGCTCCTACCCCATAGAACTGTTCTTGGATCAGGGAAGCCAGTGGTTGGACTCCTCTGCTGGAATTAATCCCCCAGATCCTCCCATGGCTGTGGGCCTTCTAAAATCCCTGTGTGCAGCATTGTGGGTATGATGAGACTTCTGTAAATGTGTCTCTTCTGCACAGTAACCCACAAATACCATGAAGTTGAAACATCAAGTCCTTGGTTGAGGTGGTGGCTGGGATCCACTCTGTTTTTCCTTTGTCTCAAGGAACATCTCACTGGAGACTGGCTTGTGGCTTTGCAGCCCCTTGGAATATAGGCAGGTTGAGGGACTTGCTTTATGAGTAATTACCACTTCTGCTTTATTTTCAGCTGATTATTTACCCTGGAACCAACCGAAACGAGAGCTACTTCGTCCGGACCACAAATACCGGCCGGCATCAACCAAGTTTGATAGTAGAACCACACACCAGGATGACTACTCTGTAAAGGGCCCAGTGAACACCATGAGCTGTAAGCCTCCGGTTGTGCCCAAGCTCTGCAACATCCCCCTGGAGGACCTGACTAACTACAAGATGAGCTATGTGGCCCACCCTGTGGAGAAGTGCTTTGTGTATCAGGCGGAGAAGTTCAGACCCTGTGAAACCCCCTTTGAAAGCCTCACCACCCACAAAGAGGCCTACCGGGGCCTGATGGGGGAGCCAGCCAAGAGCTTGAAACCTCCAGCCAGGCCCTGTGCGCTAGACACGCCTTTCTCTAACACCACCGAGTTTCAAGATAAGTACCAAGCTTGGCCAACGCCCCAGATGTTCTCCAAAGCTCCTGTCACCTATGTCCCTCCTGAAGAAAAGATGGACCTTCTGACAACAGTACAGGCCCATTACACACACCCTAAAGGTGCCCCAGCCAAGTCCTGCCGACCAGTGATCTCTGTCAAGAAGGGTGGCCGCTTCGAAAGCTCCACCACCACCAAGGACGACTACAAGCAGTGGGCCAGCATGCGCACAGAGCCAGTCAAGCCCATTCCCCAGCTGAACTTTCCCACCGAGCCCTTGGACTGCCTGACCACCACACGGGCCCACTATGTGCCCCACCCACCCATCAGTACCAAAAGCTGTAAGCCCCACTGGTCTGTCCCCCGAGGAAACATCCCTGTGGAGGGCCAGACCACATACACCATCAGCTTTACTCCCAAGGAAATGGGCAGGTGCCTGGCTTCATACCCTGAGCCCCCTGGCTACATTTTTGAGGAAATTGATGCTTTGGGGCACAGGATATACAGGCCAGTTTCCCAGACAGGCTCTCGGTGGAGCAGCCGTCTTTCTGTAGGTGATTCGGAACCCCCCAACCAGCAGGAGTTGGCAGTGTCAGCCTGATTTTTAAGAGTTGTTATTTAGAAATTGCACAATACTTTTAAAAGCAGACGATTGAGTTATTCATTGGACAAAAAAAGAATTCCCCAAAATGAGAAAAAAAATCTTTGTCCTCATTTCCAGGACACTTGAATAAAATGAGAATCAGTTGACTCAAGGAAAATAATATTTAATCACTGGCTAATTATTCTCCTTAACCCTCCCTCTGCTGTCTCCCCTCTTGAGTTCCTTACTTTGTGCTCATGGGATCAAAGCTGGTTTCTGTGAGCTTTTCTCTGATCCAGATGTAGTTTACTAATTTAATCATTGTATGAATTGACATTATGATTAACCCTTGCCAAGTATGAAGTACCAAAGAATAAATTTTATTTTGGGGGGATTGAATCTGCAGGTCTGTGTGTTCACCCCCATGTGCTGTCCATTCAGAGAGCAGGCTGTGTTCCTTGGGACTTCTGGGGAGATTTCAGACTAAAGCCCCCACTGCATCCCAATACTGGTGGGAGTGTCTTGGGCCCAGTCTGAAGTCTTGTTTTGGGTTCTTTCCACCCAGGGCTTCTTCACAAGGCATCTTTCTACCTCTTCACTTGGTGACATACCAGCAAGAACAATGCTGTCTGATGGGGTGTGGGTCTAGTCATGGGAGATGGAAGGGAGGAAGAGGTCTTATGGCAGTTCCAGGGGAGCGTGGACCTGCCAGACCTCTCCCATCCCCAAACCAGTGTAGGCTCTGATTCCAGAGAGAGGAGGGGGAAAAGGGACCCTTGGCAACCAGGCAATTGGTAGCCGGCCCCTGGGCTGTGAGCTTTTCTAAATGCTCAGAGCCTAGAAAAAATGCCCTCATGCTAGGCTGGTTCTTGAGAAGGCTGGACCACAGTTATCCTAAAGTGATAACTGTGACCGGGCCTATGACAAAGCTTGACATGGTGGTGAGCTGGATCTTCCCCTGGAGAAAGGGGTGATGGTTTCTCTTTTGGGTCTGAGGTTTGATTCTAAGGCTAAGTAATTTGGAGATGTTTTTAAATTGGGAAAAATCGAGGAAGGACTTTGTTCAAGAGGGTCCATGCCAGGGTTGGATGGCCTCATGATCTGGGTGAGCCTCACACAGAGGGACACAGACTGACATCTGGGACACCCACCTCTCTTTTTAGTCCACAGAACGCTAAAATATACTGCATGGTCTTAGAGAACTTGAGAACAGCGTGGAGGGGAGAGGAAATTTCAGTTCAAGTCTGAAGACTTGGGCTTAGGCTCAGTGCCTGGTTCATGGGCAAAACACCTGCATCTATTATCCAGGGCTCAGTCTTTCCCTGGCTCTCATCTACCTGGCCCAGACCTCTCAGGTCCCCACCCCTTGCATCCTCACCATGAGGTTAGCTTGCATCACTCGCTTGGGATCTACATCATTTAATCCTCTTGTCGGTTATATGGGTTGTGGATATCTGTCCGTAAAGGTAAAGAGGCTCAAAGAGGTTATGCACCTTGCCCAAGGCCACAGAGCTTGGAGCACCAAGGCCAAGACTGGAACCCAGTTCTTCTATTTCAATCCAGTGCTCCTCCTGCAACACCAGACACTTCCCATCTGCTGTGTCTCTGATCTCATTGCTCCACAAACCACATCAAACCACGTCGTCTCTGTCTGAACTCCTTACGGGAGTCCATTAAGTTAAAGGAGACCACAAAGGAGGGTAGGTTTTGTTATTTTTCTTTCATCATTTTTCACAAATCAGAGAAATATTGACGCGATTTGAGAAGCCAAATAGTGCTAAATGCTTATAAAAATATAGCAATCTCTTATACCCCACCCTCTTGGCCTCCCCTATTATCACTTCCCCAGGGAGCAATTGTAAATTATTTGCTCTGTTTTTGCTAATCTTTTCCTTCCCATTCCTAAATAATACGCATATGCTACTGTCTGTTGACTCATCGATTTTAGACATGGCCTGTTTTGGTAGATTAGGAATTTTACATTTACGTTCCCTCCTTCTCTCTCTCTTTTCTCTCCCTTCTTTATATTACATTATACATTACATTTATATTACATTAAGTTTACATTCACTCCTTCTCTCTCCCTTCTCAGTGTAGTTATATTACAGTGTTTGGTTATATCAAGACTAATAAGACTTTTCTAGTATTTTTTTTGTGTGAGGAAGATCAGCCCTGAGCTAACATCCATGCTAATCCTCCTATATTTGCTGAGGAAGACCGGCTCTGAGCTAACATCTATTGCCAATCCTCCTCCTTTTTTCCCCCCAAAGCCCCAGTAGATAGCTGTATGTCATAGTTGCACATCCTTCTAGTTGCTGTATGTGGGAGGCGGCCTCAGCATGGCCGGAGAAGCGGTGCGTCGGTGCGCGCCCGGGATCCGAACCTGGGCCGCCAGTAGCGGAGCGCGTGCACTTAACTGCTAAACCACGGGGCTGGCCTTCTAGTATTTCTAATGAGTAGGAAGGGAGGAAGCTGAGGAAAGCTGGATGGACCCAGCTGATTAAGGAGCAATGAGCCCTCTTGGGGTGAGGAATTTCCTCTGAGCCCTCCCTTTGTGACATTGGGGGTCACCTGCATGGTGACCCCAGGCTAGATGAGCTGCCCAGGGCATCTCTGCCTTGCCCACTTCTCTAGGACTTAAGAAATCGTCTCTCTCCTACTCCCTGTCCTTTTTTGGTCTCAAAATATCCTTATTGTGAAAGTGGTTAATACAAGTAAAAAATTCAGAAAATACATAAAGAAGGACACAAGTAGCTCTTATAGGGACTAGCGGAACATGGTGGCTAAGAGCACGCAAGGAGAGAGTCTAGACCTGGGCTTGCATCTCGGCCTCTGTCACTCACTAGCTATGAGACCTTGGTCAAATTCTTTAAAATGTGAATAATAGCAACACTGGCCTCATGGTTTTGTTGTTTGGATTGATGATTGAGTATATGTCAATCACTTAGCCCCAGCTCACAGTTAACTCATTAAATGTAGGTGAGGATGATGGTGACGGTGATGATGAAGGTGGTGGTCGACTTCTGCCTGGCTGAATCTACTTATGATTCTGTCGGTCAGTGTTTACAAGTGTGCAGATAAAGATATATTTTTTATGTTGTTTATGTTACATGTTTTACAAAGTAAAGTATTTACTTTTTTTCATATAGCTAACTTTTTAGTTCTGAGTCGAGTTGCTAACTGCACTCTCTGGAAATGTCATTTTAGGAAGTAACTTGGGCCACGAGAAGGGAAAGAGAAGGTAAGCTGAGAAGATGGGGCCTTGGTTCCCCTCCCCTGCTCTGTCAGAGAAGCTTCTTGTTAATTGGTTCTGCGTACTAGGCTTCCACGCAAGAGTTTGTTGCAAAAAGGCTCTCTTGCTGCTGTGAAAACACATGCACACACGTGCACACACTGTTCTAATACCTGATATGATCCTGTTCAACAAATCCCAATGATGGGAGGCTTCAACCACATTGTCTTCTCTTGAAAATACACGTTTAAATTTTATATCGTATATTTTTCACTTGTGAGAATGAAGTGGGAGCTTATCACCTGCCATAGCCCAGAGTTCTCAAGGCTTCAGCATGTTACCAGAGAAAAATTATGAGAGACCAAAGAGAGAACACAGAGGGAAAAGTTTTATGGCCAAGCAGGGAACCTGCTCCAGTGCTGAATCCAGTGTGCTCTGGGGATGGGGTTCTGGAGAGGAAAACAGGTAGGACTTTCAAAGCCCAAATATGGCAAACTCTATCCTGTCCGAGGAAAGCAGAGGCTCCGAGTGAGGCTGATTGGCTGGAGGGATTGGGATTAGTTGGGTGGAAGCCCTGGGCTGGCGGGACATGGTCTGCTGGTTTGAGTTCTGGTGCTCAGGGGCATCTTCTGGGATGAGGTCCCACTCCCAATGATGGTGTCTCCCTGCCTGTGCCCTGCACAGGGAAGCCCTTGTGTCAGCAGGCTAGGTGGCCAGGGCAGATCTCAGTCCCTGGCTTACCTTACAGTGGGGCCACCTGCATGGGTGAAGACCTTGGCACATCGCTTTCATTTTTTGTTGATAAGGAACCCCCTCTCTACTTTGCCCTCCCCTCCATTAAAGTATAAACACAGCACCAAGAACAGCTTGAAGGACTCTCCATTCTACTGCTTGTTGCATTTTCACAAGGGTCAACGTCTTTAAGGATGAGCTCCCCTATTTTGGCTTGGCTCCAAGCTCTTATGCCAGGCAGTGGCTGGAGGGTGGGGAAGGTGGGCCCATTATAAGTGATTCTTTCAGCCGTCCCCATTTTTAGCACCATTTGTCACCCTGCTTTCTATGGTACCTGGTGTTTCAAATCCTGAACCCCTGCCAGGTTCTGCCTTGCAGACCTGCTTCCTACCAGCTCCAGCATTCCTGAGGCATTTTTATTCTAGGCTGTGGCTTCCCCTTCTACATTTGTCAGACATCATTCCACCATCTGCCTCCTGTCTTCTTCAAATTTCTTAAAAACCCTTGCCCGTTGGTGACCCTCTTCCCATCTCTTCACTATGGCATTTTATAATTTCCTTATTGCTTTATTATAGTTCAGTGGTGGATGTGAGGGGATCAGAAAGAGATAAGCTCAAGTAGACAGCCCATCACCTGATCTGGCACAGACAGGGCCAGCTGAAGGTGAAGCACTAATGGGATTTCACTGAGGTTTTCTCAACTGGAAAGCATCGCTGGAGGGTGACTTTTTCCGTGACTGGACAGAGGGGCAAACCTGGGCAGTGTAGAGTGAGTACTAGGCCAACCAGTGGATGCAGTGAAGGGAGCCCTGGTGGGGGCCTCCAGCATCTGAACACAGGGCCGTTCCCCAAGGCTGTGCAGGGAGCATCAGACAGTGCTCTCCCACCTCCATCCTCTGCCCCACCTATCCTCCCTCCTACCCCTCTCAGACATCGCCAGCAATTTCATGGAGGGAGGGTCTGGGGGCTCAGAGACAGCCCTCAACTGAGCAGAGACCACAGCCCAGTCTGACACCAGGAGCAGTAGTCCCGGCCAGGGCCTGTGCTGAGGGTGGTTGACCCCTGCTCAGAACACACTCCCTGCTTTGTCTCATAGTGTTGCTTGCACATGGTGTCCTCCAAATACCTTTTCATTGTAGTCTCACTGCCCTAAATGTGTTGAAATAAGGTACAGAGTTACAGTAACTGTCCTCCCCAGCCCACTCCAGGCTTCAGCCCCAAAAGCAGGAGTGAAGCTGACTGCTCCAAGGCAATGGTGTGGGCACAGCAAATCCTTTCCAAAGTGATGCGCCTGTTTGGGATCTGGTCATTTAGGGCGTGAAGATGAACCGAGGGATCCCTTACCCCTAAAGGTGCTTTTCAGCTGTGTAGTTGTCAAGAGGAAGTAGGTGGGGCAGGTGGGGGTCGCAGGTCCTAATTGCAGATTAAACGGCCCCCTGGCTCCTCAGGCCCGCCCCACCGTCACCCAGGCCCACATCTGGTCGGCAGGCGTCGAGCGAGGGAAGACAGAGGCCCTTCTGAGCATAAATGCTGGGGGTGGGGGTGGGGGTGGGGGCAGGCAGGGGTGTTTTCTTTGGCAGGGCGGGCCCTGAATTTCCACATGGCTGGCTGGGCAGGTGCTTGGCTCCTCCCCATTTTGGGAGTGCAACGGGAACCCAGGAACCTATGAACCTTCCAGAACACGTGCTCTGGATTCTGGAAAAGGCATGAGGGCAATAAGAAGCTGGGCTCCTCTTTAAGCCACACTTCTGGGCCACAGGCGCCTCAGTCTCTGCCTCTGGATATTCAGATGCCAACATGAGAAGTCCTGATGGCGTTTCCCTGTCAAGCCTCTAAGTGTGGCAGCAAACCCAGCTTGATGCTCTCCACAAGGATTCAGGAACTTTCCACTCCTGCGATTGAATCTAACACTGCTTTTCTTGAGCTTTTACTGCCCAGAGCAGCGGCCTGCCTGCTGGCCTGCATCCTCCCTACCTACTCAGGGCCAAGGCTGTTCGTTCAATGACAAGGGGAAAGCTTGGTTGTCCCCAAGCTTCCCTGTTGTCCCCAACTCCTGTCCATTTCATGTTATAGGATCATAAAACAGGGGAGGCCACAGATATCCTTTAACTAGGCAAGCAGCTACTTGAGAGTTACAGGCAGACAAAATGCCTGAAAAATGACTGAAATTTGACATCTATGCCAGTGAATGACTTATAAACTAAGAAATGGAATTTTTTGGACTATGGGCTCTCTTGGGCTTAAAAAAAAACAACAGAACGTTTCATTTTAAAGTTTCTAAGCAGAGCTTAGTGCTTACTATCAACTTGGAGTGGCTCTTTCCTTGGCTAAGTATTGTAGCACCTCTCATATTTGAAGGTCAATTATTTGGAAACTTCAGCTGTCCAAAACCGAGGCAAGAACCTGGAAATGAACAGCCTTTAAGTTGCCAAAATCATTGACATGCATTTCATGTATGGAAACTCAGGCTCTTTGTTCAATGCACACCCCGTACCCTCGCGCTGACTCTGAGTGTATTGGCCCCTCTTTTCCACTTTTTTTTTTTACACGCACAGTTCCAATGAGCTTCTCTTATCTGGTTTACTAGCCCACAGAAGAGCAGGAGAGGCTGCTGCTGTAGGCAGACACATTTAGAACAGAAAGGAGTGACAGCTGATAGCTTGGCAATGCGACTAGAGGCCAAAAAAATCAAAAAAAATGCAGAACTCAAAAGTATGGCAGCTCAGGAATTATGACCACAATACAATAATAAAAAATAAGAATATATATATATATACACATGCACACACACACACACACACACATGCACATACATATTTTATTAAGTCTGGAAAAATATACCATGGTTTGTGCTTGTGACCCCAATTTAACAAAAAGAATAAAAAATTATACACACACATTTTTAAAGTCTGGACAAATGCATCAACAGTGTTGGATAAATGAATTCCCATTTGTCTCATTTATCCAGAATAATCAGGGAAGAGGGATCTGGAGTATTTTAAGCTGAGGTTAACCTACAGGTGATATGTATTAGCCTTTCCCAAGGTGTTTTCTGTGGATTACAAGCCCTGTGATATGGTCTTCAAAAAAAGCTCATTGGACACATAAGTTTGGGAAAGGCTGCATACTATATCCCCCTGTTGGAGATTCATAATGCATGTTAATGTTTTGAAGGCTCTGTGAAACCCTATAGAAAAAGCACCTTGTTTAACTTTGTGTAACCTGGTGCATGAATCAGCATTCTTGCAATTACACGTGTTCAAGCAAAAAAGGGAATTTATTGGTTCTGGCAATTGAACAGTCTTTGGCTTTATCTGTGGGCTTTAGGCACGGTTGGATCCAGTGGCTTGGATGATGTGATGGGGGCTCAGTCTTCATCTTTTGGCTTTATTTTCTTCTGCATTGCCTGCTTAGGCAGGCCCTTCTCATGTGGTGGTTTCTTGCAATTCTAAGCTTGCAACATTCTTTTAGCCAAAGGGCTTGGTCCTTCCCAGTGGTTCCAGTAAAACTCCAGTAAAAAGAATTGAGTCTCTTTTACCTGATTTGAGTCTCTTGCTGATCCCTGAACTGATTGCTATGGCCAGGGAGAGAGAAAGTACTCATTGTCCAGGCCTGAAGCCGGGTCTATCCCTGGACTGAGTGGTGTGTATGCGTGGGGTCAATCCCAGGTGAACTACATGAACTGTGGGAGGGCTGGGGATGGGGTGGGTCCCCAAAGGAAAACCGAGGTGTAGTTTCCAGGGAAGGGAGGGATGAATGCTGAGCAGGCAGAAACAAGAGTTTCCAGCTCTGACAATAGAGCCCTTTTATTGTGTAAATCCTATTGGAACACACATGGAGAAATACTGCCAAGTGCTCATCATACATTTCTTCAAATAAATTTAGAAAACAATAAAATACACATGCATGCAAACATATGGTGGAACCTTTCTTTGATGATTCAGAAACCTCAGTGGATCCTGCAGTGCCTCAGGGTCAGCTCTGAGTGTTGAAACATCCTGGTCACTGGCCATTGAGATTGTTTGGCTTCTTGATAAATGGGAGGTTATGGCACAGCCAGAGAGTGGGGCGCAGGGAGCCTGGGAAAGTTCATTTGCTGGGCAGTGGACACAAATATGCATCTCCTGTGTGGAGCTCACTCGAGTTCCCACAGCATCCACATACACAATTTCGCTTCATCCACATGAGCCTCTCTGTTGTTGTTAGCCCCCTGTATGGGCGTTGGGCCGGGGCATTGAGGCTCAGAGCTTAAGCAACTTAGCAAATTCCTCATAGGCTTGCTCAGGGCATTCGAGGAGATGATGTTTGTAAAGCAAACCTTGTGAAGAGTGAAGAAGTTTTGGAATAACACTGCAGATTTGGAAGAAGGAGAGTGCTAGAGAGATGCAAGAGGCTATTGAAGTTGAGAGAAAAGAATGGATTTTGGAATGCCTTTAAAGGGGTATGCAGTTTACAGGCGTATGGCTTAAGAAATAATTAGGTTGAAAGAAGTTTGGGAATGGAAACTATATGTGGTGTGTGAGTGATTCTCCACTGTACCTAGTACAAAGTTTGCATTCAGACCTACAGACACACACACACACACAAATAGATACAAAAATGTCGATTAGGTTGCAATAGGGTTTCTTTACCTGATGCTCATCTACTTACAAGTCTACTATATGAGAAGAAATGATTACATCCAGGAGCTTAAGGTTATTTGAAGAGATCTTTAAATTTTGAGCTCTTGGTTTGAAACAGTTAACCATTTTAGAGTGGATTCTCTTCACTCTAGAAAGAGATCCCTTGGGATTTTCTGAGGAAAAAGGTATTTTTGTCTTGTGATTTGGTAACATACAGTCGCATCTACTGTCTGTTTTACTATAAGCTCTCAGACAGTGGTATTTAGAGATGCTGTATCCTCTTGGTTACCAAGCTCTCGATGTTAAACTGGGAAGGTCGCTGCATCTCCTGCCTTTGTTGGCCGCCTGCTCCAGGGGTCCCTCTGACTTGAGGCTCTCACTGTTCCCTTTCCTATTCTATGCAGGCCTTTTCTCAGACTCTCAGGTCATCCGTAATTCTCACCATGCTCTCGCCCTGGGGGTACCTCCTGGGGACCCACCTAGATGGCCCTCAGGTGTTCTCTGGGGGCTCCATGGCTTTCATTTCCTTTACTCAGTCCAGTGAGTTCCCTGTCTGATGGGTGGTGACTCAGAAACCCTGCCTTCTCCCTCCACATGTCCCGTTGTATATGCCTGCTCCTCTTAGACATGCCTCCCTCTCCTCCACAACCTCACAACCCCACGACCGCTGCCATAGCTCCGGTCATCAGGATGGACAAGATGCTCTGTCTGTCATAGCGCTGACCACACTTCCTCCTCCTCCTTCCATCCATCCGTGTGTACATGTATACATTTATTCATTCCTTCAGATAACATATATTGGGCGCCGGCCACTTTTCTTTGGCTTTGTAGCTTTGGGCTATATCAGCAAACAGAAGACACACAGATCCTGTCCTCTTGGGGCTTACAGCCTAGTGGGGGAGACAGACACTCACTGATGATGAATAAGCATAATATACAATTAACTATATATATAACAATATGTAATAATGTATAATATATAAAAAACACATGATAAGTAAAAAGCATCATAAGTAAATTGTAAATTAGGGGATGATAAGAGGCATGGAGAAAGCGCAAGGCAATCGGGATAGAGAGGCCAGGAGTGCTGGGAGGCCCAGGTTGTATTGATGGCATGGTTGGTGGGCCTCACTGAGAAGGTGAGATTTGAGAGGCTTGAAGGAGGAGATGAGGACGTCAGGGAAGACTAAAGCAAAGGCATATTTCTGTCCAGGTGTCTTCAGGGAGCAGAAGGAGGCCAGTGAGGGCTGTCTAGACCATTGCCGGGAATTTGGCTTTTACTCCAAGGGGAGCTAATGTCAAGCTTGCAGCTGAGAAGTGCCCAGATCTGGTTTACATTCCAGCTCTGCCTGTGGTCGCCCTGCCTGCGGTGAGAGGCTGTGGGGGAGCAGGCGGAAGCAGGGCCGGGTCATCCTACCACACCCAGCTGCTAAAAGCGGGGTAATGAGAAAAGTGTCACATCCTGGTGTGTGTGTGTGTTTTTCTTTGGTGAAGAAGATTAGCCCTAAGCTAACATCCGATGCCAGTCCTCCTCTTTTTGCTGAGGAAGATTGGCCCTGGGCTAACATCCGTGCCCATCTTCCTCTACTTTGTATGGGACGCCGCCACAGCATGGTTTGACAAGCGTTGAGTCGGTGCGTACCTGGGATCCAAACCTATGAACCCCGGGCTGCCGAAGTGGAGAGCGTGCACTTAACTGCTATGCCACCAGGCCGGCCCCTGCCACATCCTGGTGTGTTTTGAAGGTTGGCCACATGGAGTTGCTGATTAGAGGTGCATGAGAACGAGAAGGAATCAAGCATGACTCCAGAACCTTGGGTCTGAGTGACCGGAAGGACGCAGTGGCTGTCCCCTGAGACTGGAGAGGGCTGGGGTGGGACATTTAAATACTGGCTGGCCAGCAGGCTCCTTCTGGGAAGCAAGGTGTAGTGAAGTGTAGCGGGGCCTTGGATGAGGCCCTGCAGTCAGACAGGCCTGGCACTTCCACTACTGCTGTGGTCCCTGGAAAGGGGCGACTGGAGCATCCTACGATTTCTAGAAACGTTTCCTCTTTCCGCTTCCTCTTTCCGCACTACAACCCTTGGGGAGAAAGAGGTCTTTCCTGAAGGACATCAGGAAGGGTTTTCTGAGTTACCAGGCACCGGGAGTTACAAGGAACTGTAATCGTGCCCAGTGCTTTGAGGGAGAAGGAGGGCGGCATCAGCTTGGAGGGTGGGGATGGCTTTCTTGAGAGGTGACTATCAGCCGAGAGAGACCTGCCTCCCCGTTCCTGCTCTCCCTCCCTTGTCTCACCCCCAGCCTCTCCAGCCACAGTTACCCAGATCTCGTCCCTCAGGATTTCTCTGTCCTTCTATCCTGTCATGCTGTGTGTCTCCTCTTGGTCACTTTCTTCTGTGTTCCCACCCATCATCGTCTCTTCAGCAAAACAAAAGATCATTTTTTGGGACCCACTCTATTTAGAAGACGGGCCATTGTAAATAACTGTCATTTTATTTTATTTTTCAGCCACAAATCCAACCCTGGTCCTGAAATAAGCAGATATGTGTGGGGGGGAGGAGATAGCTTTGTGAATACAGGACCCTCTACCTGTGATGTGGACTTTGGACCTCAGGTTGCATCCATCTCTGCGGGCTATCAAAGGGCTGAGGGGCCCAGCTTTCTACCTTTGCTGCAAGGCAGCAGGGAAGAGTTGTAAAACTGGGCAATCCTTAGGAAACATTACGTCACAAACGTCTCACAGCCTCCACATTTGCCCTGCCCTGGGCCCCAGGAAAGACTTCCCAGGGAAGAGTAGATGGTGGTGGGTGTGGTGGTTGGCATTCTGTGGCTCATGGGAGGGTGAGAAGAGGGAGAGTAGAAGGTGGAGCCTTTAAGAAACTGAGGCCAGTCACTCAGAGAAAGTGGCCCGAGATGAGCCTGGGCTGTTGTGGGGTGCCTCAGGACATTTTAGGGAGTCTGGGCCTTATCCTGACAACAGTGGGAAGGTGTAGAAGGCTTTAAAACAGAGGACTAGTATAACCCAAACTGTCCTTTGAGAAGATCTCTTTGTGAGTGGATTTAAGCCATTTTGGCTGACCGACAGTTCTCAGGTTATCCTGGTCTGATGGGTAGCTCCATCAAGAGAGGCTGGAGCTCTGTGTCTCCACATATGCAGCCTCACTACCGAAGGTGGTGTGTTTCAACAAAGACAATCCCAGACCAAGTTCTGGCACAGGGATAAATGCCAGCAAATTGGCCCAACACAGTCACATAACCTGCTCCGTGAACTCAAGTGAGTCCTATGAGCCAACCCTCGGCACTCTGACGGTTACTCTAAGGTGAATATTCCTATGGTAAGATCAGCCGAAAACTTCTCTCGTCAAATCAAGCAAATGGACTGGGGGACACAGAACCAGATGGCTCTAGATTTGGAGCTCCAGGCTGTTGGGTTTGCTGGATTCTTAGACTGTGTAAGGGCAGTGGTGCTTGTGTACTCTTTCCTGTCCTCTAATACCGCTCATTTCTGGTGTGTAATTAATGAACCTTGTATAATTGACAAACCCTCTGGTGCAGATTTAGATAGCAATACCTGAAATGCTTCCAATGGTAGCTTTGGGGGGGTGGATTTATGATTGGGTAATTAAATGGTAGCTAACTGCCCCTAGGGTATAGATTTAAGTTAATTCTACACATGTGCATCTGTTTACACTGATGTATTTGCAGGCAATATAACAATAGTTCTAGCTGCTACATTGGAAGTGGATTGGAGAGACGAGAGTAGATTTAAGGAGTCCAGTCAGGATACCTTTGCAAAAGCCCCAGTGAGACAGGATTAAAAGGAGCAATCCCTGGGTGCTGACCGTGGAAAGAGCCAAATGAGGAAGAAATCTGAGCTGGAGAATCCCCCAAACTTGGCCTTTATAATCTGAGTAGGAGACACTGGCATTTGTGGTGGGATGTGTCTGCTTTCCTGACTGGACTCCGAGCTCCCTGAAAACAGGGACTAGGCTTTCACTCCCGTACCCTCGGGGCCCAGCCTGGGCCTGGCACAGAGTTGGTGCTTAGCAAGAGTTTGTCAAACTCTAAGGGAAAGGAAAGGAATGTGATGGGAAAAGAAATCAGGGAGGAGACGAGATCAGAAGGAGAGAGGCCTATCTGGCGGGGGAGGTAGAGTGAGGTCCACTAGGACCAGATGAGGACTTTGGTTGTTTTCCATCCCTACTGGACCCAAGCTAGACCCTCACAGTGCAAAGTGAGTGGAGGATTCAGGTCTCAGGAGCTTGCTCTCAGGTGGTTAACTTGAGTGTCTCCACTCCAATAGGGAGGGCCTGTGCAGGCAAAAAATTCAGCTCAGGAGTGACTGGTCTACGGACGTAGCACCTGCTCTGTGCTCTGGCACTGTGACGTGCTGAGCTCCAGCTATGGGACAGAACTACCTGCATGACTGACTAACAACTTCGTCATCCTTCAACTGACCTCGGCTAAGCCATTTCCTGGCCCTTTCATTATTATTTAAAGAATGATGGTGGAGATTGACGGGAAGAAAACCAAGCCTGTGACACACTCCATCACCACACTCCTTGCCTTGACTATTAAATGTTTCCTAGAGTTGCTCACCTGGTAACTAAATTGTTCACAGCTTGTCCTTCATGGGATTTGTAACGAGGTCAAAGCTGGCCATCACAAAGACTCGGAGGAGGGCTGTTTATGTCATCTTAGAGAAGGAGTCACGTTTCCCAGGCGTGCTTTCTGGTCTGAATGCTGACTGTGCGATCTCTCAGGCCCTCTAAGCATTCTGCTTAAACAAATATTATTTATGTTCACCAGGAGAACCATTCCCCACTGTCAGCTTTCTCTTCACTCACATAAAACTGCACATTAATCTCTGTTTACACATATATAAACCATATCTTTAGGAGCAGCCTGGGAAATTCTCGGTTGAAGATGGATTTTGCCTTTGGAAAACAGAGGTGAGTGACATCTGTATATTGTCTTATCAGAGCGTGACACGTGGTTGATTGGGAACAGGTGCTTCACGGACTCCATCTGAGTGAAGTTGTAAACCTCTGGTTGACAGGCAAAGTGACAGCCCATTTCTTTATTATTATTTTTCTTTTTGTGAGGAAGATCAGCCCTGAGCTAACATCCGTGCTAAATCCTCCTCTTTTTCCTGAGGAAGACCGGCTCTGAGCTAACATCTATTGCCAATCCTCCTCTTTTTCTCCCTAAAGCCCCAGTAGATAGTTGTATGTCGTAGTTGCACATCCTTCTAGTTGCTGCATGTGGGACGCGGCCTCAGCGTGGCGGGAGAAGCGGTGCGTCGGTGCGCGCCCGGGATCCGAACCTGGGCTGCCAGTAGTGGAGCGCGCGCACTTAACCGCTAAGCCACAGGCCTGGCCCGACAGCCCATTTCTTATTGGCAAAGGCTTGATGACCAATATCTGCCTTTCAGTTTAGGGGTAACAACCAACAGTTGAAGACCTTGGGGTGCTATGTATAAGAAGCTGAGGTTTGGACAAAGATGACAATCTCTGATCAGGTCATACACATTTCACCTATAAAAGCGTCTCCAAGTGGACAAGATGGGTGGGTGGGCTACAGCCAATAATTTTAGGTTAATCTTTCTTAGAGGATTGGTAGAATTCAGTGGGTATTCAATTCTTCACTGTTTCCTTCAAGGCTTGCGTCAACACCAATGTTTTCCTAATTGGCAGTATGTGACATGGGTAGATAACCTTCCCTGATTTAGGTCATGTTCAATGCATTCTGAGTCTGAAACCTGAAGACTTTAAATCATAGCTGATTCACTGAACAAAATGAAGGACAGAGAGAGACAAAACCAAGGGGGTGTCACCTTATTTTGTTTCCTAATTTATCCTTCCTTGGGTTAATTCACCAAACAGGTCAGTTTTCATTGGGTTATTTCCCAAGAGCTTCATCCTTCTCTCTACCCCACCATTCTCTTACTCTTTGGGGATAAATTTGCCTATTTTTGGGAGCCCCACAGGTAGATGATTGAGATCTAACTTGTCTCATTTTAGCTGAGAGCTATTCATAAAATTGTATTATTTCCTTTGGCTTTATTTGCAGGACTAGATGTGGGGATAATGGCATGCTGTTTATGAGAAAATCTGCCACTTTGTGAGAGATCCTTAATTTTAGCTTTCACTTTACTTGTATATTTGCTCATGAATGAATATTTCTCCATGTTTTTAGTAAATCAAAGAAATGGCAGTTATGTGTACATTTGATGTTTTGAATCGAGACTAGGCTGTACATTGGGATATAAGATAATATCTGTCCTGGGAAATACTTCTGGAAGTTGTCAGTATTTTGGTGAGTCTTTGAGTTGGCTACATGGACTGATCTGTTTTCTTGCCAGATACAGAGCTTGGTTCACTAACACCTCTCTCATTTATGCTATTGTGTGGTAGTGAACTTTGGAAGAATGCCTGATGTCCTTCTCAATTAAAAATGGAAACACAGGGGGGCCGGCCCAGTGGCATAGTGGTTGGGTTCGCAAACTTGCTTCAGTGGTCTGGTGTTCATGGATTCGGATCCCGGGCGTGGACCTACATACTGCTTGTCAAGCCGCAGCATCCCACATGCAGAGTGGAGGAAGAGTGGCACAGATGTTGGCTCAGTGAAAGTCTTCCTCAAGCAAAAAGGGGAAAATTGGATGTTAGCTCAGGGCCAAACTTCCTCACCAAAAAAAAAAAAAAAAAGGAAACATGGGGTGAGTCTTTCAAAGGGAATCACCCCATGGGACTGACAATGGGAAGTAACGTGAAATAGCAAAAATTCTGCCAGCCCTGCCCTTCATCTCCCCATCTCTCCAAGTATCTTGGATGATGATACCAAACAACATTCAATGAATGCTTCAATGATTTGCCAGGCACCCTTATATTTCCTCAACATGAATTAATAATTTTCTTACAACAACTCTATCCTATACTCATAGGATATCCTATATTCATGCCTCTTTTTAAAGGTGAGGAAGCTGATGTGTGAATGAACTTTGCTGATTATTGACCATTCTGGTCTCAATGGGCCCATAGATTTTCTGGGCTCATCTTGTCGAAGTCCTGAAAACTTCTGAGGCCAAGCAGGGGACTCTAGTATGCGGAGGTACAACCCCAGGACTGGCCTGTGGTTAAGATTCCAAACTTTTACACTGTGGTTGGTGGCACATTGGTAGGAATCTCTCTTTTTCTCTCTGCTGAGCTCCGATTTTGGCTGGAAAATTTTCCATATGTTCTTTTTAAGCCCTTCCCACCATTTGAGCCTGCCGGGGTTTTTCCTCTGGCATCCCTGACTCATTCCCCCCACCCTCCACTGGGGTCTCTGTAGGACATTGGTCGTGGTATGTGAGTGTTTCTAGTTCTAGTATTGGCTTTTTCTTTAAAGCGAAGCCTAAAACTCTTTAGAAAATCATTGGAATTTCAAGAAAATAATTGGACTTTCAAGAAAGCCTCCTGGTATCTTTCCGGTGTATTTTCACACTGCTCAACAGAGTGTGATGTGCTGGGTGAGCTGCTGGAAAACGGGCTGGAGTTTGGCTTTCAGGCTGGGGTCCTCCAGTGCATCTTTCACAAAGGTCCCTGTATGGACATTGTCTGGGCCTGGGGACAGGCTGCCTTTCCACCATAGCCACCATATTTATAAAGAACTCTACAGATGTGCTTTTGTTTTTTCTGCACGTCCCACTGTAGCTTTATTTCTTTAAAATGCTTTAAAAATAGGGAGTTAGGAGCCCTAGAATACCATAAGAATTGACTGTAGAGGATGAGAAAGTGACAAACTCCAGTAAAATGTCCTATTGTCATCTTCCACCAACCTTCAAACAGTAGGGAAGAATGGGCATGCACCAAGGTGGCCACACATGGTCAACTCGCACACAGAGGAGCTGGAGACAGCACAGTGGGTAAGAGCAAGGCTCTGGCTAGAAAGCTGGACTACTCCAGTTTGAATCCCCCTCCCACCAGCCAGGTGACTTTGGGCTTCTCTGAGCCTCTATCTTGTTAGCGTTGAGTTGATTCCAACTCCTAGTGACCCTGTGTAAGGAAGAGAGGAACCCTGCCTGGTCTGTTTGTGCCTTCCTCTCACCTCCCGGCACTGTATCAGACAATGCTCTGCTGCTATTCAGAGGGTTTTCTTGACCAATTTTTTTTCGGAAGTGGGTGGCCAGAGCCATTTTCCTAGTCTGTCTTAGTCTGGAAGCTCTGCTGAAACCTGTCCACCCTGGGTGACCCTGCCGGTATTTGAAATACCGGTGGCACAGCTTTCAGCATCACAACAACATGCAGCTGCCCACAGTATGACAACCGACAGACGGGTGGTGTGGTTCCCCGATCAGGAAATGAACTCGGGCCATGGCGGTGAGAGTGGAGAATCTTAACCATCAGACCAGCAGGACTGGCTGGGCCTCTATCTACCCATATGTGAATAACCATAGGGTTCACGCGAGGATTAAGTATCGCAATGATCTATAACTGTTAGCCCCTACTAATGGTGTCCATCCAGAATTCTGGCACACAGTTACTTCCCACAGTGCACGCCCCTGTTGGCAGGAAGCCTGACCTGCAGTGAGGCTACTTTTGAACCCAAGTCTGCACCTACCCCCCGTGATGCCTGTGCTGCTTTTCTTGCTGAAGGTACTGTGGCTCCCATCTTCCCACTACTCAGGGCCATATATGAGCTGATTGTCAAGGGCAGCACTAAGCCTGAATACGTGCACACCTACAAATGCAGCTCCTCTGGGTTCACTCACAGAGCTGGCCCTTCCGGGCATGCGCCCCAGCTTCCCATGCAAAGCTGAAAACTGCGATTCTTCTGCTTCAGCCAGACACACATAAGTGGCGGGGAACCACCCTCAACCCCTGCACACAACAAGATGGGAAGGCTGAGCTGAATAGAGACTCGGACGACAAGATTTAAATAAATAAGCTGTATTATCTGTACAAAAAATATAAATACAGTTTCATGTTTTAGAGGAGGAAGTGCCTCCTTGCACATTATTCAGCAGTCCTGATAATCTTGTGGGGCCGCTGAGTCACAATTCACAGAACAAGCAGTAAATGTACATTCATCTCATGCAAGGAGCACGCTGCTTCCCACCCCAAACCTGGGTCCTCCACGCTCGCTCTCAAACCCACTTCCCACTGCCACCACCTGATACGCGGCGGAGCTGGAGGACGCCTGCTACTTAGGAAATGTAAATGTTGGCCACTGGTTTTCAATCGCTATTGAACTAGAAATAAGCAGCCACATTAGTAGTAGTATGGAATCTGTCTTCTTCATTCCATGCATAACGATTGTGTCACATATGAATCCCCTCTTACTGCCCTATCATGTCACGTTAGCTTTTAGGCTGTATTCTGTACACAGTGAATGGATCCAGAGTTAAACATAAGCTTCTATTAAAAATAGGAACAATACAATAATCATCACTGAGTTTACAGGAACACAACTGTGGGAGGTTAATAAAAAGCCCCCTCAATATTTTGTTTTCTGAATGACAATGTACAATTATTAATATTGCACTTTTTTATACAAGACATCCTAATAAATATTCACAAAAGATATACATAGAAAACATTCTCTTTTATTTTAAATAAACATTACACTGATTTTTAGTAATGTGATTTCTTAGAGCCCATCATTATGGTGAGGAAGAAAGAGACCCACCTTCATTGCCCACAGCTCACCTGGGGAGGACACAGCTTAATACTGTCTTCCCCTCAAATTTACTTCCAGGCTGGCTGGAAAATGCAGCCCTGATGTTGGGCTGAGTGGCATTTGCGAGTCTGTATGTGAGCGGACGGTTTATCTGAGGGGTGAGTGACTCTGGCCACCCTGCCCTGCCCTGGCTACTAAACTGTGCCCACTCAGGGGGAGGCGACCACAATCACTCGCCCAAAGCTGCTCTGCTGAAAGAGCAATTTGCCAAATTGTCCTAAATTTTCAGTTTTGACACTAGACTTTGCTACAGCCATTTTACTGTAGCTGATGGGCATTACTGGAGTGTGTGCGTTGCTTCACCCACCGGATTACCCAAACTGGTGTATATTAATTCCTATAAAGCTTATAGTATTTCACTGTGTGGGGGGAATGGGTGGAAAAGCCTTTGAGGACCATCTTGGAAGGTTTAGCTATCCTTTGGCTTTCCACTGCGCCCCATCGCCTCACCCCAACCTGCTCTATAAATATGAGGGCAGCTCTCACTGTGCTCGGCGGGGGGCCGGCTGTCCCATCCTATGCCCCGGCCAGCTCTGGAAGGAAGATGATACTCTCTGGCAACTGGATTAGGGAATTGGTTTTTGACAAATTGACCCCAGTCCCTTAAGTGGAGCCACAAAGGCCATCTAGTCAGAAAACCCAGCCTATTCCTGGTCAAAATGCCCCTCGCCTACATCAGCAGTTAGTTCTGGACTTGGGGGACTCTTGATTTAGATGTAGATGTCAGGGTGGCCTGACTGCACAGCCAGACCCTGACGTCTCGCTGGCTTTGCCCCAGGTGTACGGGCAGAAAGTTCTCTGAGACGATGCGGGGAGCAGGGACTCCCCTCCAGCCCACGGAGGGCACGCCTCTGCGGTGCAGCGTGGGCCCCCAGGGCCCGTCCCTCTGTGAGGGCAGCAGCGCTCCGAGCAGCCCCCGCGCCTCCCCTGAGCCTGCAGCATCCCACACATGCAGACACGGGTTCAGAGCCTAACCACGAGCCTCCTGCCTGCCCCCTCCTCCCCAGCTACCCCCACTTCCCCACTGAGGACCACGCACTGGTTTCTTTTTGCTTCCGTCCTCTTCCCTCCTTACTTTGTTTTCTGCATCACGTGTGCCTTAGGCCTACTTGGATTGTCTCCTCCTTTACCTCACGTATCCATGTTTTGAGTTCTCGACACTCTGTGCCTCCCACCAGAAGAGCTGAGTTCTGCCTCAGCGTGGTGTCCTCCCCTCCCTGCTGGCTCTCCCCACGGCTGCGGCTGCGGGGCAGAGGCAGAGGAGGAGACCAAGGAGCAGCATGCTGCTGCCTTAACACGTGCTGCCAGGAAAGACAGCATTGGCTGTCCAACGTCTGTACCAAGGCTTTACAAACCCTCCGGCACCTCACCCTCCTGCCTCTTGTCATCTGCTGTTGGCTCTGGCTCCCTGCTGTCCCCAGGGCCTGTGCCTGCCTCTTCCTAGGTTTCTTTGGGACCCAGGTTTGGGAGGGAGCCGGCTCTGCAAGGGAGCTCCTACCGTCTGGCCCGTCTGCTCTGCAACCTCCATTAGACCTCCTCCATCCTTGTCCTTCCCCAACATTCTGTCCTCCAGCTAACAGAAAGAGAGGACGTGCCAAGGTCCTCATGTCTGCGGGGGGCGGGGAGGAGGCTGGAGGCGGGGTGTGTGTGGTGGGGGTGGGGAGGGGGAAATAAATAAATAAAACGAAGAAAGCTTAAGTTTTGTCCAAGGTGGCTGCGTGAGTCCCTGGTGTGGCCAGGGCGGAGTTCATCCGTGTGCCCTGTCTTCACGCTTTGCCGCAGGTTCCACAGCAGCGAGATTTGAACTGGCTGAGCTGGCAGAGTTTCAGCTGTTTCACCTTCTCGCAGTACCTGGTGGTGTCTCTGCACTCCACTGGGAGAGGAGGAGAGGGGTGGGGACAGAAAGGAGATGTGAAACAGGCTGACAGCTAAGCTCACTGGGTGCTTCCTGGGGTCTGGCTTGGTCACTGGACTCCTGCGCTGGAGGGGCTGCCGCTGTCCAGCACTTCTGGACTGGCTTGCTCTGGCAGAGCTCAGCCACTTGCTCCCCCAGCTGTCAACAGTGGGGGCGGCACCAGGCTGCTGGCAGAATGCTGGGGCCCAGCCCTGGGCCGGCTCTGCTGCCTTTTTGATAGCCCCCTTCCCTCCTAAGACGATAGCTTGTCGTCTCCCTCTCCTTGGGACCGCCTCACCTCCTGGGCAAGCCTGTCTTTCCCCCCTGGTATTTTAGTAAGTCACTCTCCTCCCTGAGATGTTTCCAGAGGGACTGAATTCTGCTCCACTTTGAGGTGGTGTGCACGTGTGGCCCTGGTTGATGGCCTCACCCCCTGGAACCTGAGCCTTCCTTTCCCTGGGAAGGTTCGTTTTCTTGTGTTCTCCACCTACGCCCCTCCGATCCTTCCCCCTGCCATGCCAAACCACAGAACCACAGCATTCTAGTTCAGAATGTGCACAGACTAGATGGTTCTTGAAGATTGGTGCTGATTTGGGGTGTGGACATCTCTGACTAACATGTGTAAGTCTGAACTACTTTCATTGCCCATTGGTACTGAGTGTGGGGAGCTCCTGACACAAAGATGGGTCAGCACCACACGAGGGAACATAGCTCACCCCTCCCCAGTCTATGGAAAGCCATGGGGCTATTTGCCTCAGCAAATAGTGCATAGTTCCCAGTGCATCTGCCTCAGCACCGGGAACGTGATGCTCAGCGAGGCCCTCACTTTGGGGAGAACTGCACTGTGACATTTAACAATGTCCTATTCTTTGCCTCATGCGTTGTCTTCTTCCCTGTGGGGAAGCATCTCCAATTTGGATTGGGTCCAGAGGAAGGAAAAGTAGATCCCCACCCAACTGGGGTACAAATACTGGCTTGGGGCAGAGGAGGATCCAGACCCGAGGGAGGAGGGAGTGAAGGGTATCAGATCCCAAGGGCATGGGCTCCTGCGCAGTTCCAGTGGGTGCCCGGGGGCTGGGAAGGAGGGAGGTGGTCAGCAGGTCCTTGTTCTGTGAGAAGCAGAGCAGTAAGGGGTGCAGGGGTGGCTGAGCGGGAGGCACTCTGCGTGCTGCTTTAGTGTGAACAGTGCTTTCTCTTTAGTAGTCTCCTCTGGGCACCAGCCAACCTACTGCAGATGAGCTGGAGGCCAATTTCACCCAGCATTTGGCCAACAGCACCTGGCTCTCTCAGGGTCAGGATGAAGCCCTTGGGGCACACCCAGCCATCTTTTGTGGCCTGGACATGTGTACACACGTCCTTGCACACATCTTTGTTTGCTTGCATGCACCCAAGCACCCCTGTGAAAATACCCACCTCTGGCCCCAGCTCACAGTCCTTGGGAAACCTGATCCAATGCCCTAGGCTCAGGCTTCGTCCCAGGGACCACCCTCTGCACCCGAAGACCAGTGGGGAACTTGCAGAAGGCTCTTTGGGGAGAGAACGTACTGTTTTCACAAGGGGTGATGTTGCAGCGCTGCCAGTTGGCAGGCCGGGGCCCCCAGGAGCACAGGTGCTCAGGCACAGCCTTGTTGGTGCGGGCATGCACACACTCCACACGCCGGGATTGGAAGCCGTAGTTGCCGCAGGTCGCCGTGCACAGGGTCCACAGGCTGACCCTCCAGTGTACGCTGCAGGCTTCTGACCAGCAGTTCTGGGTGCTCACGGGCCTGCAGGAGGAAGGTGGCAGGGTTAGAGTCTGCCTCTGTGGGGGCCAGATCAGGGGGCAGATGTGCAAACTATGCTGCAAACCCAAGAATGTCAGGCAACTCCTCAAGAACTTCCAGTGCTACTAGACCTGAGTTCTGATCTCTACTCTGTTACTGAATGGCTATAAGATCTCAGAAAGCCACCTCCTCTGCCTGGGCCTCCGTCTGCTCATCTCTACAATGACTACATCACTGCATGTCCTGAGAATGAGCTCTACCCAGGGCAGGGGCTGGCAGAGGCAGAGCCTGGAGCCAGTCTCAGGGGCTTGGGCCATAGGTGGGGGTGGTGAACACTCACCACAGGGAGACATCTACAAAGAGGAATGACAGGGGATGGGGGCCGGATAGCAATGATGGGTTGAGACCCAGGACAAGAGCCCTCCTCTCAGCATAACTTCTAGAGGGAGGTCAACAAGAGCAAGGGGCTGGTGGAGCCCTTGAGGTCTGGTGGCCACTTTGTGGACCTCATCTCCTGCCCACCCTGGGCTAGTGCAGGTATCTTGGGGTATCAGGGCTCCCACAGAGGAAGAGCACCCTTTGCACTCTTTATCTCCAAGAGGAGAAAGCCAAGCCTGGCCCACTCAGCAAGCATAAGGCCATCATTGAGCCATCTACCTTTGGGGAGGCCAGTGGCCTGGGGAGAATGGAGGTGAAAGGGCAGGGCATCTGACCCCAGGGACTGTGGGAGGTTGGAGGAGAAACATTTACTCACCACCATCTTTCTGTGCTATTGACACAGGGGCTGAGGAAGGGAGGTCTGTGACTTTCTCTTACCTTGGAAGGGCACTGCACTGCTCTGATGGCAAGGTGATGCCATCTCGTGTCTGGCAGAACACTTGTCTGTGTTGCACAGCTAGGCGTGGCCCGATGCAAGGCCCGTTGCACTGGGAAGCAGAAAACAGTGACAGACATAATGTTAGCCTAGTCAAGGGGGAGGCTGTGACACTCAGGCTGCAGGGGACACGGGATCCTTGTGCAGGGTCTTGTCTGAGGCCCTCAGATCATTCATCTTGCCCCTCTTTGAACCAACTAAAGGACATGCACTGGCCTATTTTCTTTTCTTTGTGGCACAGTGGAATGGTTAGCTTTCCTGTGGTCTGTGAGTGTTCTGCTAGCAAAATGGTAGTATAGAGCCAGAGAATGTCAGCCCCCTCCCAGATTAACCATATGAAAGATTTCTTGGCATAATGTGCTAGGAATGTGGTGGTAAACTTTAGAGCTGAAGACCTCTAAATAAGCCCGCCTTCTCCTGTTCAGTCCAGAAGGTAATTTGGTTTATTGTTTTTTTTGCTAAATTCATCCAAGTAACGAAGTCTGTCATTTCTTTCTTTTCTTTGGCTTCACTGGGTGGCTGAACAGAAGTAGACTTAGGTATGTAGAGTTAGTCCCAGCTCATGTTCTGTTGCTATGTGCTAATGGAGATTAAGCTTTTCCCAGAGCTGGCAGACTCTATCACAGTCAATACCCCTACCAACAACTAGGTCTGTAAAATACAAAAGCAGCAGGCCCTTAGCCAACATCTGCTATTTGAGTGGAGTAAGAGGACAAATGTCCCTTGAAGGTCACTTTAGAACAAAGGCTCTTAACTCGGGAGTCTTTGGATTCCTAGGGGTCCACAGGAGAGCTGTTAACCCTTAAAATTACAGTCATATGCTGCATAATGATGTTTTAGTCAACGACAGACAGTATACGATGGTGATCCTGTAAGATTAGTACCATATAGCCTAGGTGTGTAGTAGGCTACACCATCTAGGTTTGTGTAAGTATACGCTATGATGTTTGCACAACGACAAAATCATCTAATGATGCAGTTCTCAGAACGTATCCCTGTCGTTAAGTGATGCATGACTGTACACCAAGAGGTTCCAAGGACCTCAAAGGTTAAGAACCACTGAAGGAGAAGGATTTAAGATAAAAGTAGTCCTCTTAGGTCAGGCAACTCTGCCCAAAGCCAGTTACTGCTCCGCCTGCTGTAGCCGGGTGTACTGCAGTCTTGCCAACCTCAGCCATTTGTCTGACTGAGTGATGCTAGAATGTGTAAACTCAAAAGATAAAGAGATGAGCTCTAAAGGGTCCAGTGTGACACTGTTGTTCACCAAGACACAGGAGGGTTAGGGAAAATGTAAAAATGCCCCCTTAACACCAACAACTGGGAGTTCTTTTTTTTTAAATTGTGATAAAATATACATAACAATTTACCATTAACTATTTTTAAGTGTACAATTCAGTGGCACTAAGTACATTCATGTTGCTGTACAACCATCACCACTATCCATCTCCAGAACTTTTTCACCATCCCAAACTAAACTCTGTACTCAATAAACAATAACTCCCCATTATCCCCTTCTCCCTGTCCCTGGTAACCACTACTATTTTACTTTCTGTCTCCACGAATTTGACTACTCTAGGTAGCTCATGTAAGTGGAATCATACAGTATTTGTCCTTTTGTGTCTGATTTATTTCACTTAAATTAATGTTTTCAAGGTTCATCCATATTGTAGCATGTATAAAATTTCATTCCTTTTTAAGGTTGAATAATATTCCATTGCACGTATGTACCACATTTTGTTCATCCACCCGTCTGTCAACGGACGTGTGGGTTGTTTCCACCTTTTGTCTATCGTGAATAATGCCACTATGAACATTAGTGTACAAATATCTCTTCAAGTCCCTGCTTTCAATTCTTTTGAGTATATACCCAGAAGTGGAATTGCTGGATCATATGGTAATTCTGTTTAATTTTTTGAGGAACAGCCATACTATTTTCCACAGCAGCTGCACCATTTTACATTCCCACCAACAGCGCACAAGGGTTCCAATTTCTTCATATCTTCACCAACACTTGTTATTTTCTGTCTTTTGATAATAGCAATCCTAATGGACATGAAGTGGTATCTCATTGTGGTTTTGATTTGCATTTCCTAACACTAGTGATGGTGAACATCTTTTCATGTACGTATAGGCTATTCATACACTTTTGGAGAAATGTCTATTCAAGGCTTTGTGTTTTGTTGTTGAGTTGTAGTTCTTGTCTGTATATTCGGGATATTAATCCTTTATCAGATTTATGATTTGCAGATATTTTCTTCCATCCTGTGGGCTGCCTTTTCACTCTGTTGATAGTGTCCTTTGATGAAGAACAGCTTTTAATTTTGATGGTGTCCAGTTTATCTAATTTTTCTTTTGTTGTCTATGCTTTTAGTGTCATATCCAAGAAATCATTGCCAAATGTTTTCTCTGCCCTATGTTTTCTTCTAAGAGTTTTATACTTTTTTTTTTTTTTGGTGAGGAAGATTGGCCCTGAGCTAACATCTGTTGCCAATCTTCCTCATTTTGTTTGAGGAAGATTGTCCCTGAGCTAACATCTGCGCCAATCCTCCTCCACCTTGTATATGGGACACTGCCACAGCATGGCTTGACGAGCGGTGTACAAGTCTGTGCCTGGGACCCAAACCCGTGAACCCCGCGCCGCTGAAGTGGAGTGCACGAACTTAACCACTACGCCACCAGGCCGGCCCCAAGTTTTATACTTTAACTCTTATGTTTAAGTCTTTGATCCATTTTGAGCTAATATTTGTATAGGGTGTAAGGTAAGGATCCAACTTCATTCTTTTGCATGTGGACATCCAGTTTTCCCAGCACCATTTGTTGAAAAGACTATCCTTTCCCCATCGAATGATGCTGGCACACTTCATTTGACCATACATGCAGGAGTTTTATTTCTGGGCTCTCTGTTCTATTCCATTGGTCTGTATGTCTGTCTATACCAGTACCATACTGTTTCAATTACTGCAGCTTTGTAATAAGTTTTGAAATCAGGAAGTGTGAAACCTCCAACTTTGTTCTTCTTTTTCAAGATTGTTTTGGCTATTCAGAGTCCCTTGAGACACCATATGGATTTTAGGATGGGCTTTTCTATTTCTGCAAAAAAAGTCTTTGGGATTTTGATAGGAATTGCATTAAATCTGTACCTCAATTTGAGTAGTATTGACATCTTTACAATAGTAAGTTTTCCAATCCATGAACACAGGATGTTTTTTCATTTATTTGTCTTCTTTAGTTTCTTTTAGCAACATTTTGTAGTTTTTAATGTACAAGTCTTTCACCTTCTGGGTTTGTTCCTAAGTATTTTATTCTACTTGGTATTATTATAAATGGAATTGTTTTCTTAATTTCCTTTTCATATTGTTCATCATTCATATATAGAAATGCAAGTGATTTTTTGTGTTAATTTTGTATCCTGCAACTTTGTTGAATTCGTTTATTAGCTCTAAGAGTCTTTTTTTTTTGTAGTTGTTTTGGGATTTTTAGGGTTTTTACATATGAGATCATGTCGTCTATGAACAGAGATAATTTTACTTCTTCCTTTCCAACTTGGATCGTTCTTCATTCTTTTTCTTGCCTAATTGTTCTGAACTTCCAATACTATGTTGAATGGAAGTGCAAATATTGCATCCTTGTCTTGGTCTTCATTTTAGGGGAAAAGTTTTCAGTCTTCACTATTGAGTATGGCATTAGCTGTAGGTTTTTCATATACAGTCTTTATTATTTTGACATAGTTTCTTTCTATTCCTAGTTTGAGTGTTTTTTTTTTAAATGTAACAAATTTTTTTTTTTTTTTGCAGAGAAAGATTTACCCTGAGCTAACATCTCTTGCCAATCTTCCTATTTTTTTTTTTTTTTTGGTGAGGAAGATTGTCCCTGAGCTAACATCTGTGCCAATCTTCCCCTATTTTGTATATGGGAGGCCGCTACAGCATGACTTTGATGAGCAGCGTGTAGGTCCGTGCCTGGGATCTGAATCCACGAACCCCAGGCCACCAAAGCGGAGCATGCAAACTTAACCACTATGCCACCAGGCTGGCCTCCTTTTTTTTTTCCCCCTCCCCAAAGCCCCATTACATGGTTGTATATCCTAGTTGTAAGTTCTTCTAGTTCTTCCATGTGAGCTGCCACCACAGCATGGCAACTGACAGACGGGTGGCGTGGTTCCGCAACTAGGAAATGAACTCAGGCTGCCAAAGTGGTGAGAGCTCTGAACTTTAACCATTAGGCCATCAGGGATGGCTCCTGTTGAGTGTTTTTTATGATGAAACGGTGTTGAATTTTGTCAAATGCTTTTTCTGCATCAATTAAGATGGCCATTTTCCCCTTCATTCAGATACTGTGATACATTATAGTGATTGATTTTCATGGTGTATAATCCTTTTAATATGCTGCTAAATTTGGATTGCTAGTATTTTCTTGAGGATTTCTGCATCAATGATTAGAAGGGAGATTGGTCTTTAGTTTTCTTTTCTTGTGTCTTTGCCTGGCTTTGGTAGCAGGGTAATGCTGGCCTCATAGAACAAGTTAGGGAGTGTTAGCATTCCCTTCCTTTCAATTTTTAGGAAGAGTTTGAGAAGGATTGTTGTAAATTGTTCTTTAAATGGGTAGAATTCACCAGTGAGGCCATATGGTCCAGGGCTTTTCTTTGTTGCAGGTCTTTGATTACTCATTCAATCTCCTTACTAGTTACAGGTCTATTCATATTTTTACTTCTTCATGATTTGGTCTTGGTGTGTTGTGTGTTTCTAGGAATTTGTCCATTACACCTAAGTTATCCAATTTGTTGGTGTACAATTATTCATAGAACTCTCATAAAATCTTTTAAAAAAATTTCTCTAAAAGCAGTAATGTTAGTACTTTCATTTCAGATTTTAATAATTCGAGTCTTCTGTTTTTTTCTTAGTCAGTGAAGCTAAAAGTTTGTCTATTTTGTAGATCTTTTGGTTTCATTGATTTTCTCTACTCTTTTTCTATTTTTCTCTTTATCTCCACTCCAGTCTTTATTTCCTTCCTTTTACTAGCTTTGGGTTTAGTTTGCTCTTCTTATTTTAGTTCCTTAAGGCATAAAGTGAAGTTGTTGATTTGAGATCTTTCTTTTTTAATGTAAGCATTTATAACTATAAATTTTCTTAGCACTGCTTTCTCTGCATCCCACGTTTTCACTTGTCTCAAGGTATTTTCTAATTTCCCTTATGATTTCTTCTTTGACTCATTGGTTGTTCAAGAGTGTGTTGTTTGAGTTCCACATATATGTGAATTTTCCTGTTTTCCTTGTGCTACTGACTTCTAGTTTCATCCATTGTGGAGAAGAGAGACTTTGTATGATTTCATTCTTTTAAAATTTATTAAGACTTGTTTTGTGACCCAACATGTCTGTGCTGGAGAATGTTTCATATATTCTTGAGAAAAATGTGTATTCTGCTGTTGTTGAGTGGAGTGCTCTGTATTTATCTGTTAGGTCCAACTGGTCTATAGTGATGTTAAATTCCTCTATTTTTTTATTGCTTTTGTTTGGTTCTCCTGTCCATTATTGAAAGTGGGGCATTTGTTTCTTTCTCCAATTCTGTCAATATTTGATTCATGTATTTTGGATCTTTGATGTTTATGCATATATGTTAATTATTATATCTTCTTTGTGTATTGACCCTTTTATCAATATATAAACTGTTGTAACAGTTTTGACTTAAAATTTACTTTGTCTGATATTAGTATAACCACGCTAGCTCTCTTTTGGTTACTATTTTTGCATGGGATATCTTTTTCCATCCTTTCACTTTCAATCTATTTGAGTCTTTAGATCTGAAGTGAGTCTCTTGTAGACAGCTTAGAATTGGCTTATTTTTTAACCTATTATGCCAATCTATGCCTTCTGATTGGGGAGGCTTTGTTTCCATTTACGTTTATAGTAATTACTGATAGGATGGACTTACTTTTGCCACTTTGTTTTATGTATGTCTTATAGCTTCCTCTCCCCTCTATTGTTGCCTTCTTTTGTGTTTAGTTGATTTTTTGTAGTGACATTTTGATTCCTTTCTCATTTCCTTTTGCGTGTAGTCTATAGATATTTAATTTGCGATTACCATTGGTATTACATTTAACATCCTAATTTGAACTGATACCAACTTAACTTCTACCACATACAAAAACTCTCCTCTTATACAGCTCTTTCCCCTCCCCCCACTTCATGTTAATGATGTAAAAATTACATCTTTATACATTGTATATCCACTAATATAGATTTATAATTTTTCTTATGTATTTGTTATTTAAACTCTGTAGAAAGTAAAAAGTGGAGTTACAAACCAAAATTACAATACTGATTTTTATATTTGCCCATGGATTTACACTTACTGGAGATGTTTATATCTTTATATGGCTTGAAGTTACTGTCTAGTGTCCTTTCATTTTAACCTGAAGGTCTCCTTTTCATGTTTCTTGTAACCAGGTATAGTAGTAATGAACTCTCTCAGTGTTTATCTGGGAATATTTTAATTTCTCCCTCATTTTTTGAAGGACAGTTTTGCTGGATATGGAATTCTCAATTGATAGTTTTTTTCTTTCAACACTTTAAAGATATAATTCTACTGCCTTCTGGCCTGCAAGGTTTCTGCTGAGAAATCAGCTGCTAATCTTATTGAGGATCCCTTGTAACTGGTGAGTCTCTTCTTTCTTGTTGCTTTCAAGATTCTCTGTCTTTAAGACAATTTTGATTATAATGTGTCTCAATGTGGAGTTTATTCTACTTGGAGTTGTTGAGCTTTTTATATTTGTAGAATCATGTCTTTCATCAAATTTGGGGTGTTTTTGGCCATTATTTCTTCAAATAATCTCTTTGTCCTGTTCTCTTCCGTTTCTGGGACTCCCACAACATGTATGTTGGTCCCATTTTCTTCATTTTTTTTTCTTTCAGCTGCTTAGACTTGACAATTTCAATTGTCCTGTTTTCGGGTTTGCTAATTGTTTCTTCTGCCTGCTCAAACCTGTTGCTGAACACCTCTGGTGAAAATTTTAATTTAGATACTGTATTTTTCAGCTCCAAAATTTGTTTGGTTTCTTTTTATAATTTCGATCTCTTTTTTGATATTCTCATTTTGTTCACACATCATTTTTCTGATTTGCTTTAGTTCTTTATCCATGTTTTTCTTTAGCCCTCTGAGTATATTTAAGGCAGTTGTTTTCAAGTCTTTATCTAAAACATTGGATGCCCTGTTTCTTCAGGGATAGTTTCTGCCACTTTATTTTCTTCCTTGAATGAGCCATGTTTTCCTGTTTCTTTGCATGGCTTATAATTTGTTTTGGAAAATTAGGCATTTGAGAAAACAGTCATCTCTCCCAGGCTTTGTATACTGTCTCTGAGCCTCACCTCAGGGATCAGCCTGAGGTGAAAGCTTAAGGTGTTCTCAGGTCTTTTCTGAGCACATGTGTTGCTTGGGCCTGCATATGGCTTTCTCAATTCCCCTGTATACGTGGCTGCTTTGGAACATTTTAATTTCCCACAGAGTCTCACCCCAGGATCTCTTCATGGCTTTAGATGGTCTATTAAGTGTATCCATCTGTAATCTCTTACCCCAGGTATCTGGAGGTGTGTAGTCCCCCTGCAGCTTTTACAAGTAGTGGCTGACACGTTTCCTCCCTTGAGATCTGAGTTAGATGAGACAGAGATCAGTCCTTCAGGTAGCCCTCTGACAGGTTAGAACAGTACAAATAGGATTTTCTCTGCCCTCTACAGTTTGAGGGAGGGAAATGGGCTGCTGTTGCCTCTGGGCCAAGACTGCACTAGGATGGGGAAGAATGAGTGAAAATGCCAGGGAATTCTCTGTTTTGAAGTTGGATTTTTCTTTAGTGGGTGTTTGCTTGGCTGATGTAGACCTTTGACTGTTTATCAGAGATTCTGTAAGGTTAGTCCAGCCAGTTTATGATTGTTTTTTGATGTTTCCATGGGGGAACAAGAACTTAGAGCTTCCTAGTCTGCCATTTTGCTGATGCCCCTTGACCACAACTGGGACTTCTTGAAGGAGTGATCTGTCCCCAGCAGCCCTATTTCCTCCACTCTTATTTGTGCCTTTACTCATTGCTGGTTTGACTTCAGTGCCAATTGCCATACTGTCCATCAGTCAAGTTCCATGGGGTCCTGGCCAATGCTTACTATATCTTGTTTGTCCTTTCTGATGCATTTTGATATACCACTGACCCTTCCTTCTTTCTGGAAACAACCCCTTTGTTGGTCTCTGTGAATACACTTTCCAAGTTTTTTTCTACTCATTAGGTTATTTTTTTCCTCCTCTTCCTACAGTTTAGTGTTCCCCAGGGTTCTGCCCTATGCTTTTTCTTCATCTCATGCTTTCCCTCCCCTTGTGTTATACTACCCATGACTCCTAGCCACCACCTGTCTACCGATGACTTTCAAATTGATAGTGTTTTAGAAGAGAGCTCTTTTAAATGCCAGATCTATATATCCAATTGTTTAATGAACATGTCTAACTTGGATGTTTCACAAACGTCTCATGCTAAACATGTTGAAAACAATTTCTTATCATTCCAGATATCCAGTGGATCACTGAAGCTATGTGAATCACACTTTCGTAGTATCTCCTCCCCATTTCCACTGCCTTCGTTCTGATCAGCAAAATTTCTCACCTAGATTAGGTTTCTCTTTCTTCAGTCTTGTCCCTGCCCAATTCAATTACTATATTGCTGACAGAATAAAGTATATATCTGATCATGTAACTTGGATCATGACATTCTTGCTTAAAAATCTTTCTAGGTACTTCCCCTCTCCTGCCCGGACAAAGTGGTATTCATAATAAAATCCAAACTCCTCATACAGCCTACAAGACTTTTCATAATCTGACACCTGTTTTCCAGCCACATTTATATTTCTATCTCTCACCTAATTCCCCCGAAAACATTCTGGGGCTGCTTTTGCCTTCGTTCCTTCACAGATGCTTTTATGGAACACATTCCCCATCAAATACAGGTGCCTCATAAATGTATGTTGGGTTAAAAGAAGGAAGTGAATTATTACAAGAAGCCAGGTTGTTAGAGCTGAGAAAGTGGTCTTAGTTCTACTTAGACTAAAATCACCATGGTTTTCTTAGACTTCAAAGAGGTAGGTAGATGAAGGAACAGATATTTGCATGACACTATTTCAAAAGGACTTTCTTGTCAGAAAGTACCACCATTTTCATTCCCACAGGAGTGGAATGTGGAGGTTTGGGGGGCATCTATAGTTTGAAGCACATCCCAACAAAATCACCAATAGAAAAATATCAACAGGATTGTGAGATCAAGAAATTCCTTGTAATTTGTAATGCTTCAAGCCTTGCTACTCTTTAAAGTGTGGTCTTGGGCCAATAGCATTGGCATCACTGAGAGCTTTTAGAAATTCAGCATGGATGAACACAATGAGAACTTCAACAAATAAATAGAAATGATAAGAAAGTACCAAGTAGAAGTCACAGAGCTGGAGAATAACTGAACTGAAAAATACACTAGAGGGGTTCAGCAACAAACCAGACGAAGCAGAAGAAAGGATCAGTGAACTCAAAGACAGGTAGTGGAACTCACCCAGAGGAGCAAAACTAATGAAAAAAAGTGAAGATAGCTTAAGGGACTTACGGGAAAATATTAAGCAGATCAACATTCACATTATAGAGGTCACAGAAGGAGAAGAGAGACAGGGGCAGAAAACTTACTTGAAGAAATAATGGCTGAAAATTACCCTACCCTGGGGAAGGAAAGGGACAATCAGATCCAGGAAGCCCAGAGCATTCCAAATAAGAGGAACCCAAAGAGACCCAAGTTAAGACACATTATAATTAAAATGTTGAAAGTTAAACACAAGAAGAGAATTTTAAAAGCAAGAGAAAAACGACTTGTTGCAGACAAGGGAACTCCAATCAGACTATCAGCAAATTTTTCAGGAAAAATTTTGAATATATCATGTGACTCCCTTCTGGCCTGGAAAGCACTGGAAAATAAAAACCCAAAACTTCCAACCAAGAATACTCTACCCAGCAAAGTTATATTCAGAATTGAAGAAGAGATAAAGAGTTTTCCAGACAAGCAAAAGCTAAAGAAGTTTATCAGACTAAACTGGCCTTAGAAAAATTTTAAAAGGATTTCTTTAAGCTGAAAAGAAAGGATGCTAATTAGTAACAAAAAACATATGAAAGTATAAATCTTGCTGGTAAAGGTAAATATATAGAAAAGGTAGTGGATTAATCACTTATAAAGCTAGAATGAACGTTAAAAGACAAAAGTAGTTAAAAATACCTATAGCTATAATAATTAGTTATGGGATGTACAAGATAAAAAGATGTAAAATGTCACATCAAAAACATAAAATGTTGGGGGGAAGAGTAAAAAGGTAAAGCTTTAGAATGTGATCAAATTTAAGGTGTTATCAACTTAAAATAGACTGTTACAAATATAAGTTGTTAGGTGTAAGCCTCATGGTTACCATGAGCAAAAATCTATGGTAAACACACAAAAGATAAAGAGAAAGGAATCTAAGCATACCACAAAGGAAGAGAGCAAGAGAAGAAGAAAGGAACAGACAGCAACTACAAAACAGCCAGAGAACAATGAACAAAATAGCAGTAAGCACATACCTATCAATAATTACTTTAAATGTAAATGGACCAAATTCTCCAATCAAAATACATAGAATGGCTGAATAGATAAAAAACCAAACCCATCTATTTGTTGCCTATAAGAGACTCTCTTCAGATGTAAGGACACACACAGGTTGAAAGTGAAGGGATGGAAAATGGAAACCAAAAGACAGTGGGTGTAGTTATATCAAACAAAATAGACTTTAAAACAAAGACTGTAATAAATGACAAAGGGGTCAATCTAACAAGAGGATATAATATTTGTAAATATTCACGCACTCAACATAGGAGCACCTAAATATGTAAAGCAAATATTTACAGACCGAAAGGGAGAAATAAACAGCAATACAATAATAGTCAGGGACTTTAATACCCTGCTTACATCAATGGATAGATCATCCAGAAAGAAAATCAATAAGGAAATATCAGCCTTAAACAATGTTAGAACAGATGGACTTAACAGATATCTATAGAATACTCCATCCAAAAGCAACAGCATACACATTCTTCTCAAGTGCACATGGAACATTCTCCAGGATAGTTCATATGTTAGGCCACAAAACAAGTCTTAATAAATTTAAGAAGACTGAAATCATATTAAGCATCTTTTCCAACCACAATGGTATAAAACTAGAAATCAATTATAAAAATAAAACTGGAAAATTCACAGATATGTGGAGATTAAACAACATGCTACTAAACAACAAATAGGTCAAAGGAGAAATTAAAAGAGAAATAAAAAAAATACCTTGAGACAAATGAAAATGGAAATACAACATTCCAAAACTTATAAGATGCAGCAAAAGCAGTTCTAAGAGGGAAGTTCATAGTGATAAATGCCTACATCAAGAAACAAGAAAAATCTCCAACAACCTAACTTTACACCTCAAGGAACTAAAAAAAGAAGAGTAAAAAAGCCCAAAGTTAGAAGGAAACAAATGAAATAGAGACTAAAAAGATCAGTGAAACTAAGAGCTGGTTCTTTGAAAAGATCAGGTCTTACATTCAAGTCTTTAATCCATTTTGAGTTAATGTTTGACAAAACCTTTTATGAGGCCAGCATTGCAGTGATACCAAAACCAGACAAGAATGCCACAAGAAAAGAAAATTACAGGAGGGACATAGATAAAAATTCTCAAAAAACTGGGTATAGCCCATAGCTAACATCATATTCAATGGTGAAAAGTGGAAAGCTTTTCCCGTAATATTATAATATTATAAAAAAGACAAAGATGCCCACTCTTGCCACTTTTATTCAACATAGTATTGGAAATCCTAGCCAGAGCAATTAGGCAAGAAAAAGAAATAAAAAGGCATCCAAATTGGAAACATAGAAGTAAAACTGTGGCTATTTGCAGATGACATGATATTGTATACAGAAAACCCTAAAGACTCCATCAAAAAACTGTTACAACTAAAAAAAAAATTCAGTAAAGTTGTAGGATACAAAATCAGTATATAAAACCCTGTTGCATTTCTGTACACTAATAACGAACTATTAGAGAAATTAAGAAAACAATCTCATTTACAACTGCACCAAAAAAAATAAAATACCTAGAAATAAATTTAACCTAAGGAGGTAAAAGACCTGTACATGGAAAAGTAGGACATTAATGAAAGAAATTGAAGAAGATACAAATAAATAGAAAGTTATTCTGTGCGCACGGATTAGAGGAATTGTCCATACCACCCAAAGCAATCTACAGATTCAATGCAATCCCTATCAAAATTCCAATGACATTTTTCACAGAAATAGAACAAACAATCCTAAAATTTGTATGCAACCACAAAAGACCCCAAATAGCCAAAGCAATCTTGAGAAAGAATAAAGCTGGAGGCATCACACTCTCTGATTTTAAACTATATTACAAAGCTATAGTAATCAAAACACTTTCGCATTGGCATAAAAACAGACACATAGATCAATGGAACAGAATGGAGAGCCCAAAAATTGACCATATATGGTCAATTAATTCACAACAAAGGAGCCATGTATATACAGTGGAGAAACGATAGTCTCTTCAATAAATAGGTGTTGGGAAAACTGGACAGCCACATGCAAAAGAATGAAACTGGACCACTATCTTACACCACACACAAAAATTAACTCAAAATGGATTAAAGAGTTGAATGTAATATCTGAAACCATAAAATGCCTGGAAGAAAACATAGGTGGTAAGCTCCTTGACATTGGTCTTGGTGATGATCTTTTGACTTTGACATCAAAAACAAAGGCAACAAAAGCAAAAACAAACAAGTGGGACCACATCAAACTAAAAAGCTTCTGCACAGCAAAGGGAACCATCAACAATATGAAAAGGCAACTTACTGAACGGGAGAAAATATTTGCAAATCATATATCTGACAAGGGGTCAATATCCAAAATGCATAAAGAACTCATACAACTCAATAGCTACAAAAAAAAAAAAAAAAAAAGTTGAAAAATGGGCAGAAGATCTGAATAGACATTTTTCCAAATAAGACATACAGATGGCCAACAGGTACATCTTGAAAACATGCTCAACATCACTAATCATCAGGGAAATGCAAATCAAAACCACAATGAGATATCACCTCGCATCTGTCAGAATGGCAATTATCAAAAAGACAAGAGAAAACAAGTGTTGGCAAGGATGTGGAGAAAAGGGAACCCTTGTGCGGTGTTGGTGGGAATGTAAATCGGCGCAGCCACTATGCAAAACAGTATGGAGGTTCCTTAAAAAATTAAAAACAGAACTACCATAAGATCCAGCAATTCCACTTCTGGGTTACTTATCTGATGAAAATAAAAACATTAATTCAAAAAGATATATGCACCCCCATGTTCACTGCATCATTATTTACAATGGCCAAGATATGGAAACAACCTAAGTGTCCATTGATGGATAAAGAAGATGTGGTATATATATACAATGGAATATTATTCAGCCATAAAAAGAAGAGAATCTTGCCACTTGCAACAATATGGATAGATCTTGAGGGCATTATGCTAAGTGAAATAAGCCAAACAGAGAGACAAATACTGTATGATCTCACTTATATATGGAAATCTTAAAAAAAAACCAAAAAACAACCAAGCTCATAGATACAGTGAACGTATTGATGGTTGCTGGGGACGGGGGGGTGGGTGGGGGGGTGAAATGGGACAAAAGGTACAACCTTCCAGTTATAAAATAAATAAGTCCTTGGGACCGGCCCTGTGGCGCAAGTGGTTAAGTGCACGCGCTCCGCTGCGGCGGCCGGGGGTTCGCTGGTTCGGATCCTGGCCGTGCACCGATGCACCGCTTGTCAAGCCATGCTGTGGCGGCATCCCATATAAAGTAGAGGAAGATGGGCATGGATGTTAGCCCAGGGCCAGTCTTCCTCAGCAAAAAAAGAGGAGGATTGGCAGATGTTAGCTCACGGCCGATCTTCCCCACACACACACAAAAAATAATAAAATAAAATAAATAAGCCCTGGAGATACAATGTATAGCATGGTGACTATAATAATACTGTATTGCATATTTGAAAGTTGCTAAGAGAGTAGATCTTAAAAGTTCTCATCACAAGAAAAAATTTTTTTTGTAACTGTGTATGGTAACGGATTAAATAGACTTGTGATCATATTGCAATGTATACAAATATCAAATCATTATATTGTACACCTGAAACTAATATGTTATGTCAATCATACCTCAATAAAAAGAAATTCAGCATCCAAAGCTCTACTCCAGACCTGCCATATCAGAATTTGCATTTTTAACAAGATCCACAGGTGATTCACATTAAAGCTTAAGCTATACTTGCCTCGAGGGTTTTAGAAGAAAGAAGGCGGTGGGAGTTGTTTGAGGGGAAGGAAGGAGGAAAGACCTATATTTCTCTCTGTTAGGAAAAATAATCACTGAAAATGATCAATGTGCACTGTATGTCCCCTTGAATGACCTCAATGACACAAGGCAGAAACATCTCCCAAGTGCAGCCAGATCTGTTCCCAATTGTAATTCACAAACTGCCAATAAGCCTTGAGGGCCCAGAAGCAGAGCTGCCTTGGGCTGAATGAGAGCTATCAGAAGTGGGCTTTTCCAGGTTGGGGAAAGATGATATCCCCCAGGAGGGGAGCAAGGGGGAGCTCATGCCTCTTTGATTATGAAGCACATACATTAGGTCACTGGCAATAAGAGGGGCTTGGCAGAGGCGCCAGAAAGGAGCCTCCAGCTGAGCGTGTTGATTGGCCAGTGTTGAGCATTATCACCTGGGACACAAAAGGATTATGCGTTGCAAGTGAACTCTGTTGCTACATTTCTCCCAAATAACATTTGCTCTTCATTAGTGATGGCCACAGTGTCTTATAATAGGAAGTGCCAAGTGATTGTTTTTCAAAGAACATACCTTGGGGTGGGGATGGGGAGACATGAATGCAGTAACAAGTAGATAGCCAGTTCCAAAATGTTTCAGGGGCCGGCCCCGTGGCTTAGCGGTTAGGTGCGTGCACTCCGCTGCTGGCGGCCCCGGTTCGGATCCCGGGTGCGCACCTATGCACCGCTTCTCTGGCCATGCTGAGGCCGAGTCCCACAAACAGCAACTAGAAGGATGTGCAACTATGACATACAACTATCTACTGGGGCTTTGGGGGGAAAAATAAATAAATAAAGTTAAAAAAAAATGTTTCAAGTTGCTAACTGCACCCAAACATTGTCACATTAGTTCATACAGTTACACAAAGAATTAAGAACCTTGTGGTTGTTTTGGGGTATCCCAGCAGGTGAAGCTTAATGGTATGGTTCAGACATCAACCAATCAGAAACTATGCCTGACCAATCAGAACGGCCATCCTACCACTTAGCGTCAGCCTCTGACAAGCCACAATTACCACACGCTTGGGGGGTACCAGCTGATTATCATCCTGGCAGTCAGCTCTCAGATGCTCAGTAGGTCTCCCATAGGTTTTGAACACAGACTTTGGGAGAAACAGAGTATATGCAATTATATTTCGCCCAAGAATCACACCGGATTTTTTTTTTTGGTGCCAACAACATTCTAAAGCAGTGGAGTGGTCAGCTGAGTAGGACAACTCTTCTTTGGCTAAACAGAGGCCTGATCTACCCACACTGGGGAAAACCTAGGCCTCTAATTACAACAGGAGTTCCTGACTGGTGCTTAGTCTCCCCTGGCCCAGAAATGATGCGAGAACACTGGTGCGGCCACTCTCAGCACCGCCCCCACCCCCCCACGGCATCATGGGGTCTGTCATTGGTCAGGTTTGCTCTTCCCCACAGAGAATCTTCAGTTTGTGTTGATCTTTCAAGTCACAACTAAACAAAAACTTTTCTTTCCAGATGGAGTCATTGTGTTTCTTCCCTATATCCAGAAGAGGCTCCACTCCTACTGGGGTCAGATGAGCTCCCATTTCTGCTGTCTGTTGAGTCAACCTGGGACTTTTTTGGTTAACCTCTGGCAGAGAATGGAGAAAGGAATTGGTGGTTTCAAAGTGATCCAGCCAGGCTTCAATTCTTCTTGGCTTGGGACAGTGGTTCTCTACCCTGGCTGCACATCAGAATCACCGGGGGAGTTTCTAAAACTTGCTCATGCTTGGATCTCACCCCAGAGCAATTGACTTAGAATCTCTGGGAGCTGCAGCCTGGATATTGGTCTTTTAAAGAAGTTTCTCCAGTGGTTCTAACTGTGCAACCCAGTTGAGAACCCCTGGCCCAGAACAATGTTGCAGCTCCCAGATGGATCTCATCAGACTTCAAATCATTAGCTCTAGCATAGCCAGTGAGGAGAGCCTGCCTTACAGAAAATGAGAAGAAGGGGCCGCTGAGGGTCTGATGATCATCTGAGAACAAGAAGGCCTCTGGGTGGAGGCAAATCAAAAGGAGAAGTGTAATGGGTGTGGGAGGTGTGTTAGCGTTAGAGAAGAATGATCAGATCTGGGCTTTAGGAAGGATATTGAGTGGGGTTAGTTAATTGACAGATAGGATGTGAATGGTTAGTCATCACTGAGGAGGTGGCAGTGGTGTCATTTTACTTCCTACTGTGGCAGGGTCCACACCTTTAGATTTTCCTTTCAAATAAAAGCCTCTCACCTGGCCCCAGCTGGAGAAGGCCCACTCCACACAGAGCTGTTGGTTACAGGCCTGGGTGTCCACTGGCCGTTTGGCAAGCTGGGCGCACATGTCATTGGACACAGGAGTGGAGATCCCAGAGGCTTTCAGCTTCTGGCAGGTCACTCGGCGGGTCTGGACACCTCCCCCGCAGCTCCGGGTACAGGCGGACCAGGAGGTCACCATCCACCTGTGGAGAGGAAGAGGAGTCAGGGCAGCCGCAAAGGGCAGGCCTTGGGGAGGGGCACAGTGCCGCATACTCCCAGAAAAGTGCCCCCCACCCCTGCTCTCACCACACAGCTGCTAATTTGGGGGCTGCAGCCCTTTTCACAGTATATTCTTGACGTGGGAGACTGAAAATGGCCCCCCAAAGATATCTGAGTCAAATCCCTGGAACCTGTGAATGTTACCTTATTTGGACAAAGCGTCTTTGCAGACATAATTAAGGATTTTGAGATGATATTAGCCTACATTATCTGGCAGGCCTTCAATGCCATGACAAGTGTCCTTATAAGAGAAAGGCAGAGGGAGGTTCGACACAGACACAGAAGAGGAAGAGACAGTGAGACTGCAAAGGCAGAGAGGTTGGAGTGATGTGGCCACAAGCCAAGGGACACCTAGAGCCACCAGAAGGTGCAAGGCCAAGGAAGATTCTCCCCTAGAGCATTTGGAGGGGTGCAGCCCTGCTGACCTTGATCTTGGACTTCTGGCCTCCAAAACTGTGAGAGAATAAATTTTTGTTTTAAGCCACCACCTTTGCGGTAATTTGTTATGGTAGCCACAGAAACAAATACCCCTTGGAAATTGCCTAAAAAGGTGCATCTTGAAAGAATATTCTGAAGATCAGTTGCCTCAGCTTGATGTTGGCCCAAAAAGCCGTGAACTTGCAGGTGGGCACACCGGGGAGACAGTCAATTAGTTAGTTACACTGCACTGCAGTTCTGGTGCTTCCCAAAGGCACCCAAGCGTGTGGCAGAGGAGGGACAGTCTCCGAGGAAAGTTAGATCCAAACCTGTGCATCTCTGACCCAGGAGGCGATCTGGGTCTCACTGAAGCCAGCATTTCGTCTGCTAGGACTCACTGTATTTTCTACTTCGCCGTAACCCACGTCTCATTTGATTTTGTTTAATCCCTCTGAAGGCTGCAAAGTTCCCTCCAGCTTTCTGGAGCAGTTTCCCACCTCCATGCGTCACAGGCCACAGGTCTTATAAATAACTCTTAGAAGGCTGCATACGTGGTGAAAGTAGTTGTTCTCAGAACGTTAGGTTCCAACTGCTATTCGGATCCTCAGACGGGAGACTCACAAAGACTGTGACAAATGGCTTTTCTCATAAAGCCAAGCTGTAAGATGGGAAATCCTCTGAAGTCCTTGGTCCATATACAAACATGTAGGGGTTCTCTTTGCATGTCTGCATGCTGGGATAATTCTCTCCCCTCCTCAATGAGGAGGGGAAGGAGGGACAGTTTGGGGAAAATAGCAGGAAAAGACTAGTGCTTTTCAGCCATTTCATTTAATCTAGAAAAAAAATCCTTTGATTTTATTGCCTGAGAAAAAACTGATCTAAATGAAATGGTTGCAACAGTGAGCTGGATCAAAATGGGACTTCCCAGTACTATTCAAAAAGATGACCAGGGTGACATTTGTAGGCAAAGAAGGCTGGCAGGGAAACCAGTCAAAGGTGAGCCTGTGGCCACTGCCTAGTCCAGTGACACCACATCTGGCTCTCAGGAGAGGCAATTAGCAGGGATGGGGAACAAATTCTGTTTGAATCTGCATCTGTGACTTCTTTAGTTTGATGGAACTTCCCTGCTCAATTTGCCCTGGAGAGAGAGGACTGCGTGCAGATTTCCAACCCACAGGAGCAGAGCCACTTAGGAAGCAGCCACGAGGTGTTTTAAAGCTCCTAGGGGCACTGAAACCCAAGCAGACACAGCCATTATTTCATTTGCAGAAGTAAATGAGGCTGATTGACTCTGACCATCCCCACAGCAAATCAAAAAGTCCTTGGCATGTCCAAGACCTCTTCTTCATTTCATGCAACTTGGCAAGGGCAGTCTTCCAACCTCTTATATCCCTGGTGAATGTCAGGCCTGCATTTCAATCAACTTTTATTTCCAAATATACATTTCAGCAATTTTTCGGGAGCTAGAGTGGGGGGTTGAGAAAGGAGAGGTAGGGCTATGTTACAGTTCAGGCAGGGTATAAAAGGACATTAATCATTCCCGTGGAAGCCTTCCCGTCAGCAAGTCCAACTGCTGATATTAATGAGCGTGTTTCATATTTCATTGAGTCTCTCCTGGTTTCAGCTGCTCTTTATGACTCAGCTGGCAGAACACAAAGCTGTTGCCTAAGTAGTGTATGAAAGTCCCACAGATAGGCAGTAAAGGGGCCTTTCAGGGCTCAGCCAAGTCCCTCCAGGCTCAGGGCACCATGCCAGTGCCAACTCGAAGCCCATCCATTATCACTTCAGCTACTGCCTGAAGACTGGAGTGGGCTGCTCAGAGGGACCCATGGCTTCTCAAAGCTCAAGGAAGATATCAGAGGCAGAGACTGTGGGTGCCATTCTGGGCTATATAAGGGACCCAAGTGCAGAGAATGTATATCCAAAGTGGAAGCAACTATAGGAAATGGAGATTTATTTCAACTTTAGCAGGATGCAACCCTTTGTAGAAAAGAAGAGGATAAGATTTCCTCAACTAAACTGGAGTGGTGATGACACAGGTACTTAAAGTTAGAAGAAAGGGGAGGAGTTGGGGTATAGGCTGGTAATCCCTAGCCCCTGAGCACGCCAACTGCAAACACATTTCTTCTCTTACAAACAAACCAGAGAGCCAGTTTCTTCCTGCAGGAGGCAAGCTCTCTCTTGCCAGGGCCTGAGATGCTTCTGCTCCCTGAACAGACTCTTTCAGACACTTGGGAAGCCCAGGCAGTCTTTAGCTTGCTGAGTGGTGAGAGAATAAACAGAGCCAAGGGAGGAGGTTCATTCTGAGGCATGTTTTCTGCCCAGTGGAGAGGCCTGACAGGCCTGTGACTGTGGGAAAGAACAGCTCCTTGGACGGCAGGCCCCTCACCTACACTCAGTGTCTCTCCCGGGACAGGGCTAGACAAGGGCTGGCCATCAACTTGGCTCAAGTCAGGGCCCATCCTTGGGGGTGGGGAGGCCTGAGCCAGCATCTGGCACACTCACCGAGAAGGGCAGTCTCTCCGGTTGCAGGCGATGGGCTGCACAGCAGGGCGCACCTTCCCCGCACAATGAGCAGGGCTGACCTCCGTGCCATTCAGGAGACACCTCAGGCGGGGCTGCTGAACCCCCCTGTTACCACAGGAGGCTGAGCAGGTCGCCAGTCTGTCCACAGACCACCAGTAATCTGTCACAGAAGGAGGATGAGAGGCGAAAGAAGATAGCATTAGTGCCCACGTTCTCTATTCCTCCTGAGCTGGGCAGTGGGGGAGGGGTGAGCAGTGGGCATGAGGAGCTGTTACGAATGAGGCTCTGCCCCTCAGTAGGCTCCACTGCCAACCTATCCAGGCAAGTCACGTGGTCTCCAGAAGCCTCAGTTGGGTCATCCATACAATGAACACAACAGCCCTCACCTCATCAAGTTATGTGAGGACTGGACATAACGAAAATTAAGGGGCTAGTCCTGTGCCTGGCACATAGACTGTATCTACCAGTGGCCATAGCTCTTATTAGTTTATTTTATTTTTTTTTTTGAAGATTTTATTTATTTATTTTTTCCCCCCAAAGCCCCAGTAGATAGTTGCATGTCATAGCTGCACATCCTTCCAGTTGCTGTATGTGGGACGCGGCCCCAGCATAGCTGGAGAAGTGGTGCGTGCCCGGGATCCGAACCCAGGCCGCCAGCAGCGGAGCGCATGCACTTAACCGCTAAGCCACGGGGCCGGCCCAGCTCTTATTATTTTTAAACATACTTCCTAAAGTACTTTTCCTATTGGTTCACCAGGAAGTGACTTTATTTTTCAACAAAGAGATATAAAAATATCAGAGATACTTAACAATCATATTTAAGAGTGCAGATTCAGGTTAGACTTTGTAAATATTACAAAAAACAGCCTATCTAGAGAGTACTCATGTACATGAGACACTGATGTCAGTAAGGAAGGCAATTTCTTTGCATTTTCTATTTGGGGGTCTGGGACTCACTGGTAGGAAAGTTGTTAAGAATAAGAGTAGGTTGGTAAATTGCGAGTGCTTATTTGCAAGATTGTGTATTACGAATCTTGTAGATAGGCGCTGGCTTCTGGTTTTCAGCAGAGAACGGCTGGCTGGCAAGACAATGGAACATTTACTTTCCTGTCTGGAAAGCCAAATGGCAGGGGAGGATGTTTAAGGAGAAAACCCATGTGCTCAGAAAAATCTCCCTCCTATGGGCTATATTGGTACAAAAGTGTCCCTTCCCACAGAATCCTCCATTTTAGAATACATGCAGTAGAATTTTGCTTTCCCTAAAATACTACACGTAGGCCACACGTAGAACCAGCCTATGGAAAACTCAAAATCCTCATATAGTTTCTATAACAAGGCCAGTTTGGGCCCCTTTCCCACTGTTTTGGGCTCATTCACAACTCTTTCTTGGTACAGCCAATGCCAGGCCCCACCCAAGGGCTCTCCGACCTGCCAGTGTTCCTGGAAGGTTCGTGCATGAGCCACACGGGCTTCTTGGTCTGTTCTTTAACAGGGCCACAGGAAAGGTGCCTGGAAAGCACTCAGCATGTGATGTGTAGCTGAAGATTCTTCAGGATGATCAGCAGGTACTGGCACTCGCCCCAACTCTCCAGGGCAGGAGGCAGTAGCCAAGTGGTTCAGATCAAGAGGAATTTTTAAATCAAACCAACACAGAAAACATGCATTTTCTTAACACACTACTTTGTGTGAGTGTGTGTGTATGATCTTTACTAGTTAAACCAGCGTAAAGGAAATGCATTGGACTTTGACATATGGTGGTATTTCCTTGGTCCTGAGTAGCAAGGCCTGCTTATGACTCTTCCAGGTCCTGCCGGGATGGGCCTTGTGGCTCTTCTGAAGGGCCTTATTGCAGGGAAACATGGTTCAGCTTCAGTTTTCATGCTCTAGGAACCATGGGAGATTAGAAACCACTGTGTTCTCCTAGAGAATTAGATTCCCTAGTAGACTCCATTGTTCAAGAAATAAACCTGGCACCAAAGCCGGAAGGGGTTCTTACCTTGGATCACTAAAGAGGCCTTCTGCACAAGCATTCCTGCCTCATTCTGAGCAAGGCAGCTGAATTCCCCTTGAGACCCGCCACTAAGATTTGCAACCTGGAGAATCTGTCCAGCTGCCAGGATATGATGCGTCAGTCCTGTGACAGTGGCAACTGGCTGACCACCATGGAACCAGGTGATATTGGGGGTAGGGTGACCTTTGATGGGGCAGCCTAGAAGGAGAGGAAAGGAGGAGTAAGCCGTTGATAAAGCCCAAAGGACACATTGCTGATGAGTTGTTTTAGAGTCTCCATGGCTCTAGAGGCCATACGTACAATGTGGGCTTCCCCACGGCATTTTTCTTATGCTTCCCATTCCCAAGCAAGCAGGGGATGCTTTTATCCTCTGAGATTCTGGGAGGGTGACTATTATTCATTCAATTAAGTAAAAATTCTTGGAGAACACAAAAGTGCCTATTTCTATGTCCCTGCACTCACTTTTAAAAAATGAAGCAATTAATGTTCATCCATTGAACATTTTTTTCGGATTAATTAGTTCCTACACCGACTTTATACTGAAAGAAATTGCTTCTTCAGATACAATGAATTGGAAAAAAAATACATACTATATAATAATAGTTAAGAATCAGACTTCAATTGGTAAAAGTCTAATATCTGCCTCCATTTTATTCTTTATGTGATTTTCAAGCCAAAGTTTATCAACAGAGACTAGGAAAACAGTTTTAAACACTGACCTCATTTCTCTATAAGTCAAGAACTTTGGCCTTCTGACAACTCTTACCAAGCCTGCATCGGACATTTACAATATTATGTTTAGCTGCATGGTCACTGAACGTATTTCACATATTAAGAGTCAAAAATATTAAGCTGAGATATTATGTCTACTCAAGCTTTTGTAGCATAGAATTAGTAAAATAAACATTGCACTTGTGAGAGAAAACTCATTTTCTCTAAATTCAGAGTACTTGCTGAATCTGCTGATGTGTCCCTGGCAACCCGGCTTCCACAGAAAATTTATTTGGAGGTTTAAAACACACAATAAATCACCCAAAATAAACATAATGGAGGTTTCATGTCAGTTCAGTTAAAAACATATTGATTTGGTAGCTACTGTTCTGGGCACAGGTAAGAGAATTAAGACTATCTTCCCTCTTGCGAGGAGATCCTAGCTGGCATAGGATAAAAGAAAGCACACTAATAAAACTGAGATGTAAGGCAGAAAATGATGATATCTATGAGACAAAAAGATGCCCACCTGCACGGATGTGTGTGCCTATGGGTCTGTACAGAGACGGGATTTTCTAACATTGGCTTGTCTTCTATTCTGGGGGCGATACTGTTAGAATTTGTATAAGATGCAGAGTTAACAGAAGAAAGGCCCTTAGAGATCACCTAGCCCACCACCAGAGGAGGAAACTGAGGCCCAGAGATGTGAAGAGACTTTCCCAAGATCACGTGGCAGTCCTTCTGATTCCTTGCCTTGTCTCTTTCCTCCATACCTGCTACTTGTTCAGCTGGGCACCAGCAATTTACCTAGGCACCTTGTTACCTCCTTCCTTTGCTCTCTCCTTTCGTCCCCTTGTCCTTTTTCACATTTTCACTGTAATTGTCTACATTGAAGGGGTTGGAGCAGACTACTTTGAACAAAGGCCTGGAAAAGAATGCTAAAATTGACTACAGGAAGCTCAGTATGGGATAGAGCATTACAGGATCCAATTCTTCACTCCTCCCTGTATTGACTTGCTTTGCCATGTAACTTTGCAGTGCCCTCTCATGATAGGTGGGCTGTACTTTCCCACACCCTGACTTTGGGTTTGACTATGTGACTACTTTGGCCAATAAAAATGAGTCAGATGTTACACTAATAATGAACAATCTGAAAAAGAAGTCAAGAAAATAATTCCATTTACAATAGTATGAAAAATAATAAAATACTTAAGAATACTTAACCAAGGAAGTTAAAGACTTGTACCCTGAAAACCACAAAAAGTTGCTAAAGAAATTAAAACATAAATAGATGGGAAGATATGCCATGTTAATGGATTGGAAGACTTAATATTATTAAGATGTCAATGCTCCCCAAAGTGAACTATAGATTCAATGCAATCCCTATCAAAATCCCAATGAATTTTTTAATTTTCAGAAATAGAAAGATCCATTCTAAAATTCATATGGAATCTCAACAATCCTGAATAGCCAAAACAATCTCGAAAAAGAAGAAAAAAGTTGGAGGTTTCACACTTCCTGATTTCAAAACTTATTACAAAGCTACAGTAATTGAAACAGTATGGTACTGGTATAAACAGAGACATATAGATCAATGGAATAGAGAGCCCAGAAATAAACTCTTGCATATATGGTCAAATTATTTTCAACATGGATGCCAAGATCATTCAATGGGGAAAGGATAGTCTTCTCAATAAATGGTGCTGGGAAAACTAAATATCCACATGCAAAAAAATGAAGTTGGATCCTTCCCTTACATCATATACATAAATTAACTTAAAATGGATCAAAGATGTAAATGTAAGCATTAAAAGTATAAAACTCTTAGTAGAAAATACAGGGCAGAAGCTTCATGATATTAGATTTGGCAATGATTTCTTAGATATAATACTAAAAGCACAGGCAACAAAAGAGAAAATAGATAAATTGGACATTATCAAAATCAAAAGCTTTTGTGCATCAAAGGATGCTGTCACCAGAGTGAAAAGGCAACCCAAAGAATGGGAGAAAATATTTGCAAATCATAGATCTGATCAGGGAGTAATGCTCAGAATATATAAAGAACTCCTACAGCTCAACAACAAACACAAATAGCCAAATTACAAAAATGGACAAAAGACTTGAATGGACATTTCTCCAAAGATATACAAATGGCCAATAAGCACATGAAAAGATGCTTAACGTCTACTAATTGTTATGGACATGCAAATCAAAACCACAGTGAGTTACCACTTCACATCTATTAGGATGGTTACTATTAAACAAAAAAAAAACCAAACCAAAAACCCCAAAACAGAAAAGACCAAGTGTTGGCATAGATGTGGAGAAATTAGAACTCTTGTGCATTGCTGGTGGGAATGTAAAATGGTGCAGCTGCTGTGGAAAACAGTATGGCAGTTCCTCAAAAACTTAAATATAGAATTACTATATGATCTAGCAATTCCACTTCTGGGTATATACCCAAAGGAATTGGAAGCAGGGCCTTGAACAGCTATTTGTACACCAGTGTTCATAACAGTATAATTCACAATACCCATCAATGGATGGATGGATGAACAAAATGTGGTATATATGTATGATGGAATATTATTTGGCCTTAAAAAAGAATGAAATTCTGATATATGGGACAACATGGTGAACCTTGGAAACATTAATTTAAATGAGAGAAGCCAGACACAAAAGGACAAATGCTGTATGATTCCACTTATATGAGGTACCTAGTGTAGTCAAAGTCATAGAGACAGAAACTAGAATAGTGATTACGGGGCTGGGGGAAGAGGGGAATGGGGAATTATTATACAATGGGCACAGAGTTTCAGCTTGGGATGATGAAAAAGTTCTGGAGATGGAAAGCGTGATGGTTGCACAACAATGTGAATGTAATTAATGCCACTGAACTATACACTTAAAAATGGTTGAAACAGTAAATTTTGTTATGTGGATTTTACCACAATAAAAGAAATAAGGCAGATGTGCTGGTACACCAGTTCCAAATCTAGACCTCAAGAGACCATGCGAGTGTTTGCTTGCGCTCTTGTGCCTTTGCCATCACTAGTAGAAGAACATGCCTGGACTGGCTTGACGATCCCAAGAGGAGGATGAGAGAAATGTGGAGAACAGCCAAGTTACCCCAGCCAAACTCAGTGTAGATCAGCTGAACTCAGATCAGTAAGAATAAATGATTGTTACTTTAAGCCACTGAGTCTTGAGTTGTTTAAAATCAGCTTCTTTTTTTTTTTTTTTTTGTGGTGATAGCTAACTGATAAACTTAGAGAGAAGGGGCTTCCAGCAATTATCATTGGCCTATGGATCCAAGGGTTGGGATAGGGCAGAGTTTCTACCTGTGCGCTGACTCAGCTCTTGCCTGACCTGTATCTTCTTATTCAGATACTCAGGGGGAGCAGGCTCCCCAAAGCTCCTGGTGGCATCTAGGCATCGATAGGTTCTGAGGTCCATGGTAGTGTCCATGTCCTCCTACTACAAAATGGGGGTGGGAATGGCTTGGGAGAGGTGTATAGAAATCAGTCCACTGGGGATCTCCACCCCTTCCAGTCTCAAATGCAGTCTGGAGTCAGATGCTGATTTCATTTTCTAATAAAAAGCAGGTAAACTGTACATTTATTTAGGCAAATAGCGTGATTTGAAAAGTAAAGCTTGAAACAAAAACAGCTTTTCAGACTGACTTAAACAGGCAAATCTATATCTCCCTATCACATCTGCTTTGAAGGAAAAAAAAGGTGTCATATGCTGTTGAGATGCCTGGCTCCACGAATCATTCTGTTTGGTCAGTGGGGACAGAGCCCTGGTGAGGCTGACTAGATTCTGAGTTAATAAATATGAACCTTGCTATTCCCAAGAAAACAGGAAATATTTGGCCAGGGAATCTCTCATATTTAGCCCTAATCTTCATTTTTCCAACTCCATTAGGATTGATTTTCTGAGAGAGTATTTAGGCAGAAAAAGGAGCGGTAGCAGCCTCAGGCTGTTTTCTATGGCTGATGAAGTTACTAATCTGGGAGCCAGAAATCTTAGTCAGCTAAATAAAAGGTGCATTTGCATAACAATTACATTCAAAATCCTCTCTCCTTCTTGGAATCAGGGGCCATAGTGAGCAGCCAGGACACCTCTCTTGGCCCATCTGGGTCTTGGACGCATTCCCACGCCTTCCAGCTTGGTGTTCCTAGTGGGGATGAGAATGGGGCAGAGTTCCTTCCAAGGTCAGGCATGAGGGCTGCCACGGATGTGGAATTCTTGAAACTCAACCAGACTAAGACCCGTGAGGAGCAGCAATTAAGACAGATGTTGCTGCCTTCCTAGTAATGCCTCTCATTCTGAAACCTATCAGGATGAAGACCAGTTTTGTAGAAAGTTTTAAGAAGAAAAGCAATTTTGTTACTTTCAAACACAGTCAAGATGCACGACTCTCAAAGAGAACTCTAGATTTTGATAGGATTCTCTGGCTTCAGTTTTCTAATCTGTAAATGAGAGCTTTTGACTTAGTCAATGGCTATTAAATTGATGTTCCCTGGGGTCCTAGGGGTGTGCAGGGGTACTGGGGGAAGGGGCCTTGAGAGAGAATCTGCAGAGGTGGGGCTTAGGGCCTCCATCCCCATTTCACTCATAGCAGAGATATATATTGGGCTTCTGTATAAGAAGATTCCGCCATTGGTAATTACTAAATTAGATGATCTTTAAGGTGCTTTTAGGTTCCAAGATTTCTCAACATCATCTCAAACTCATCATCCTCACCCCTCTTCTTCCCTCCCCCAGATAGCTAAATGCCAAGGGCAAAAATAGACCTATTCAATCAGTATGCTTAGATCAATGTGTAGTGAAATTGAACCATGCTAATGAAGAGCTCATGGAAGAGATGTTATATATGGAGGTTATTTAGGATTAAGATAAGCAGAGACAAGGGATAAAGAGTAGGAAGGGGAGGGCAGTCTAGAAGAAGGAGTGTGAGCAAAGGTGCGAAGATGAGAAAACTGGTGGTGTGGCTGAGAGAAAAGACTAGTTGATTTGACTGGAACACAGAGAACATAGATGAGGCTGGCATGGTGGGTGGGAGTTGCAGTGGAGAGGGTTTTGATCGCCAGAATCTAGTCTTTTGGGAGCCCTAAAGCTTGCAGGTTTCTGAAGAGAGTGAGTGATATGCTCTAGGTCGGCTTTAGAAGGATCATTAAGGTGATTCTTAGCAAGACGCACTGGTTGGGGGAAAGGAGATCTAGGATATCAGTTCAGATGTGGCAAGAAGTGAGACATATTTGCAAAGGAGAGGGATGGAGGCAAAGAGGAGAAGCTAAAGAGATTGGAACACTAGTAGGACTAGTAACAGAAAGAGGTAAATCAGAAAGAGAAGTTATTTCTTATCCCCACCCCTGGAGATGGATAAGTTTAGTTTTAAGCATATTAATTTTAAAGGTTGTGATGGAACCACAGGATAGAAAAACCCATCAAGATGATAAAGATAAAAATAGAAGTTAAGTAAGAGATAAGAAATGGAGACATAGATTTTGGGAACCAGTCTCATAGATGTGTGTGGAAGGAGTATTCAATAAAAAGAGATCAGGCCTCAGAACAAAACAGTGGGAGAATTCTAGTATTCCATTTGAAGAAGGAAGAGGAGGTATTTAAAGGAGTCTGAGAAGAAATGGTCCGAGAGATAGGAGGAAAATTTATACCATGTGACCTCATGAACATCCAGAAAAGAAAGATTAAAGAAATAAGTTGTTAGCAAATAAGTGATCAGTAAGAATTTGTGGAATGAATGAATGGTTTTATTTGTTTATGAAAATAACTGACCAAACATATTTTCTCCACAATCCCCCCATCTCCTGCTCAGGTAAACTTCATTCTAACTCATGTTTGAATGATCAAGAATTCCAAGTTAATAGAATTGGAAACAAAAGTGTCTATGATCGAAACATCCCATTCAATGCTAAGTATACCCATTACTTTATCTAATTTAAGAGAAAATTTCCTCTGGGTCTTGAATCTTTAGAAGTGGACAAACAACTGGGTTATTACGAAGATAAAGAATTAAAGAAGAAGGTGAATGGGGGGCTGGCCCGATATCGTAGTGGTTAAGTTTGCATGCTCTGTTTTGGCAGCCCGAAGTTTGCGGGTTCAGATCCAAGGAGTGGACCAATGCACCGCTTGTCAAGCCATGTTGTGGCAGTGTCCCATATAAAGCAGAGGAACACAGGCATGGATGTTAGCCCAGGGCCAATCTTCCTTAGCAAAAAGAGGAGGATTGGCAATGGATGTTAGCTCAGGGCTAATCTTCCTTACCAAAAAAAAAAAAAAAAAAAAAACAAGGTGAATGGGAATGTTTCAAATGTTGCAAGACAGGAACAGAGTAGATTCTGGCCAGAAAACTCTTAAAACAACTTGAATGGGGATTCCAGCTTCCAGTAATGGTGAATAACTTGGTTGGACTAAGCTGCCTGCAGATAACAATTATAAAATCTAAATTAAAAAAAAAAACAAACCCAAACCAAAAACCATGAAACAAAAACTCATTGAAAGCACTGAGTGACCAAAAGCAGTGGCAGAAATAGAAATCTATCCTAGAAACTCAGGAACTGCAACAGGTGTGATTCACCAGCTTGTAGCTTTCTGCTGGAGGAAATCCATCAATGCCCATGCGGCTCAGGGAGCTGTAAAACTTATAGATTTATTGGCTTGAGATGTCAGAGGACAAAGTCTGGGGGCTATGAGAATAGCTGGAAAGTTAAGGGAGGAAAATCCTGTAAGAGTCATAGAGGTGACATAAACCTCAAAACGTGTATAAGTCCTGTTGAAATTCTTAGTAGGCAAACCCCAGGCGACCCAGCAAAAGAGCAGCAGCTAGAAGCTGAAAGAACAGAGTGGAGAGTTCACTTGGTGCCCATTGCAGGGAAGACAGAAGTTGGAATTTGAGTCCTGTCAAGTTAACTGCCTGTTAGAACAAGAATAAACACTCTTCAGAGGAACACAACAGAATCCACAGTCTCTACAATATATCATCTATAATACTTAACACACAGTCAAAGAAGAAATGTGACCTATACTCAACAGAAACAGCAGTTTCTCTCAGGATTGATGTAATCCTAAGATGCAAATGTTTCAATGAGTGGACATTGATTTTAAAGTAACTATTATAAATATATTAAAGAACTTAAAGGAAAACATACTCATAATAAATAGAGTATCTCAGTAGAGAAGTAGAAACTATAAAGACAAATTCTAGAGCTGAAAACTACAAAAAATGAAATAAAAACATCGCTGGAGATGGCAGGAGAAAGAGTCAGTAAACTTGAAGATAGTTCACAGAAGTTATCCAATGTGAAGAACAGAGAGAAAAAAGATTGAAGGAATATAAACAGAGCCTCATGGACCCATGGAAAAATTTTAAAAGGTCTAATATATGTGTAATTGGAGCCCCAGAAGAACAGAAAAAAATGAGACACAAAAAATATTGGAAAAAATAAAACCCCCAAACCTCCCAAATTTTGGGAAAATCATAAAGTTCCAAGAAGGTTAACAAACTGTCGAGGCACATCACAGTAAAACTGTTGAAATTAGCAGATAAAGAAAAATCTGGAAAGCCATGATGGAGTAACAAGAACTGGCTTTACTCTTTTGCCATAAATAACTAGAAAACAGGACAAAAATGTATGAAATGACTATTTTCAGAAATTAGACAACAGACAGTAGAGGACTGTGATCCCTCAAAGAAGGGAAACACATTAAGTGAGCCCTATGAATTCCCTGGCTTCCTGCCTGGAGGACATTCTGAATTGCAGAGCATGGAGGGTATATTAGTTTTCCAGAGTTGCCATAACAAAGTTATCACATACTGGGTGACCTAACAAACAGAAATTTATTGTCTCACAGTTCTAGGGGCTAGAAGTCCAAGATCAAAGCGTTGGCCGTGTTAGTTCCTTCTGAGGGCTATGAGGGATAATCTGTTCCATTCCTCTTTCCTTGCTTGTAGTGGTTTCCTGGCAATCTTTGGTGTTCCTTGGCTTGTAGATGCTTTCTCTGCTTTCATGTTCACGTGGAGTTCTCCCTTGAGTGAGTGTCTCTGTGTTCAAATTTCCCCTTTTTATAAGGATACCAGGCATATTAGATTAGGGCCCACCCTAATGACCTCCTCTTAACTTGATCATCTGCAAAGACCCTATTTCCATATAAGGTCACATTCACAGGTACTAAGGGTAAGGAATTTCAATCTGTTTTGGGGGGACACAATTCAACCAGTAACAGAGGACTAGTCCCAGCAGAGCACAGCAGTCTGGATGAACTGATGAGAGAGAGAAAAGAGTTTAAAGAGGCTGAGGCAGCTGGAAGTTGTTGGGGAGAATTTTGGAGATAAGAGTGCTACATAGAAAAAGAGCTCCAGAAATCTGCATAAATTCATCTTGAGTCTTTGCTCAACTGAAGATGTGATGCATAGGGTGAAACTCTACAAGACTGAGCAAAGACCAACCAGGGAGCTGTGGCTTAATATTTCCCAAAGCTCAAATAAACCTGGAGAACCTTCAAGTTCTGACCAGCCTGAGTGGAACATCCTTATTGATTACCTAGGGCATTCAGTGGAGACTCCAGAAGGGCTCTAAGTAAAGGCTACTCTAGAGCTACCCTAATCAAGCTTAAAAACAAGCCCCAAAAAGATCAAATTAAACTTTGAATAACTTAACTGCTTCACAGAAGAAAATCCAACAATCTCTAGAAAAAGACAACAAAATCCAGATACTTAACATTACAAAATTTACGCTGTCCAGCATTCAAACAAATATTACTTGATAAGTCAAGAAGCAGGAAAATGTGATCCATAACCAAGACAAAAATCAGTCAATGGAAACATCTAGAAATTACTGTGATGATGGAATTGGTAGACAAGGATATTAAAATAGGATATTAAAAATATGTTAAGTATTTAAAGGAAAACATGCACATAGGAATAAAATGGAAGATATAAAAGGAATCAAATGAACTTTTAGAAATGAAACATATATTTTATGAAATGAAAAATTTACTAGATAGGATTTGTAGAAGATTAAATACTAAGAAAAAAGATTTGTGAAATTGAAGGTGTAGTAATAGAAATTAGCCAGAGTGAAGCAAAGAGAGGAAAAAAAACTGAAAAAAAAATATCGAGTGGTCAAACATATGTTAGACAAGGATATAGTGACATAGGTGTATCTGTCAAAAAATGTCTGGTTAAGGTTTGTGCATTTTAATGTATGTAAATTTTACCTAAAAGAATAATTGATTAGGGAGCTAGCAGGGAACAGGTTGAAGTACAAAAGAAATAGGAATGGCAGAATGTTGTTCATTGAAGCTGGGTGATAAGTGCAGGAGGGTTCATTATGTTGTCCTATTTACTTTGCATATATGTGAGATTATCCAAGAATAAAAAGGACAAAACATGTTTGTATTGTCTAAATCATTGATTGTCAGGAATGACTCAGTGTCCAAAGAGTTGTTTTTCACGTATTCTGTTTATTCGGCTTCATGCTTTGTCTATTAGGTTCTAACAAGTGAAAAAAAATTGCTGTTCCGGCTTGCTATTTGAAGATGTTTCTTCAAATATTTTATAATCTTCCCAGTTTACAAATTCCTCCTGGCAGGTGCATCTTCATTCATCCAGCTCTGTTGAAGTCAGAGATCACTTTCATTTATACTTCTGTCACCCTTGATTCCAACAACTTTAGTTTGGTTGTTCTGTATGGCAGAAACTGCTAGTTACCCCCTCATAGCCATCCTCTCCTTCCCAGAGTAAAGGAACCCCTGAATTTTAGTTCAGAACATAGCTGCCTGGAAATAGAGATGTTTCCCATCCTTCCTTGCAATAAGATGTGGACCATGTCATTATGTTCAGTGAAATGAGGGGGAAAATGATGTGTACACCTCCTGGGACATGTCTTTAAAAGAAAAGAACTTGCTGTTCTTCCCCCTTCTTCCATCCTGCTAATGAGAATGCGTATGTGGAGGAAACCATCCTGGCCTAGGTGGATAAGGGCAATACTCCAGGACGTCAGAGCAACAGGAGTTTAAAAAAATTTTGCCTGGGTCCCTAGATGATGTGGTAGGTTGCCAGACCATGACTGGAATGTGTTCCTCTGGACTGCCATGTGAGACAGGAAAATACTCCTGCCTTGTTGACTGTTATTTTGGGTCTTTGTTGTAGACCGCTGAATGTATTTTCTAACTACGACAACCCTAAATATTCTTTCCTTGCTGAGGCAATGTCCTCAGCGAGGAAAGGTTATTGCTATATAGGTTATTGTATTTTCTATGCTATATAGGTTATTGTATTTTCCTTCACACCTGGACAGTGACCATAGAGAACGGACTTCTAATAAGTGTGACTACTCATCTTGGATTGAAAATGCTCTTAGGAAAGTCTACTTTCAACAGTAAAAGGAAAGTAAAGACCAAAATAAACTAATTATAACTAAAGTAAATGATCAAAATCGCCAGTCATCTGCCTTTTCCATTACTAATCTGACTTTCATTACTAATCTGACTTTCAATGCTTTTAACTGAATCATGGCTTATTCTCCTTAAAAAGTTACTTTGTACTCAGAGTTGGTATCCTCCTCAGCACACATTTAGCGCAGGCCCCTGTGCTTTTATGTACGTATTTATGTGCATGTCTCTATGTGTACACAGTGGTCTCTGAGGTTTGCCTGCAGCAAGAGTCAAAACAAGGAATCTAACATGAATTCCCATTGCGCATGTTCCCAGTGAATAATTATCCATGTGTCACCGCTAATGAGAAAACCTGGCTTGTAACAGGGGTTTATTTCTGTCACGGACATTTCTCATTTGTTCAAGTAAAAGAAGCATCAATCATTTTCTGAAGCTGAGCAATCTCTCTGTGTGCCATTTACAAGGACACCCAAACCGTGTGCTAACGTGTTCCACACTTCTAGAGGGGCGAAATAACGAACCACTCCCCGGCCCCCAGTGCTTCAACGAGGAGGCTAACAGTGCTTCACGCCGGGGCTAGCATCTCTTTTTCTGTTTCCCTCCCAGCTACATGAATGTTGACCATCTCCATCCTTCCAACCTCAACGCCTACCCAGGAAACGGTCAATCAGCAGGGAATGACAGCGCTCTCTCTGCTCAGACCTCAGTTATTACAGGTCTTGAGTTAGTTAGGTGTCTGAGGAGGAAGCAGTGCTTGGGAAGGCTGCCTAGCTAATGAGGGTTTTGGCAGCAGAAAGCCTCTCTCTATCAACCCTTCTTAACCAGTGAAAGAAAATATTGCCTTCAGGCCTCCATTTCTAAGTCCACTGTGGCTCTAAATTGAGCCAAAGCCAGGTGTGATTCACATATGTGGGAGAGTTTTTCTTCCTAGTTTCATCTACTTTCTTTTTTTTTTTTTTTAACACATTAACTGGAAAGTGATAAAAGGCTGAATAGGGGAGATGTGCACAATAAGAAAATCAAATTATATATGAAATTGCTTCCTCTGGGAGTCAATTTAACTGTAACCTGCCACTAGTTGACATCTCTGATTAAGTCAAATTGACCTCACTGACTTTCTTCACCTTTGTCTCCTATTGCACATTGGTTTCTATAACTAAAATAGCCTCACCCAGGGAAACAGCCTGATTCAACAGATGAGGGAAACATGGGGGGAGGGCTGGGTGGGCCTGGTGGCCTTGGCTTCCACTTCTGTGCACCCTCTGGAAGTTGCTGACTCACCTTTGAGATGGTGGGATACGGCTGCCTTTCAGGCACCTGTCTAGAAAGAGGCTCTGAACTCATGATGGCCATTACTCATGGATATTTTTGTTGAATCGAAGGGCTGAAAATCAGCAGGATTTCTGGTCTGCTAACAGATAGGCAAGCAGCTTGATTTGTGAGCTTTGTCGGACAGATCAAGCCAACTCTGGCATTCCTTAGCTGCCCACCACCTGAATGGGCCACACATCCAGAATTCATTTTCATGAGTTCTTAGCCTTAACGAGCAGAAGGCATGAGTTCAGAGTGCATATTCTCCCTCCTCTCTTCCCTCTCCAGCCAAATAGCTCAGGAAAAGGCAGCTGAGCTTGATAAACCAATTGTACAGAGCAAGCAATGAAAACGGACTGAAAGAGCTTCACAAGGAAGAATGGTGTGAATGGGGATATACCATCTAAAAGAGGAGGAGAGAAAAGGAGCGCTCTGGGGGTTTTCACTTCAACTGCTATCTCAAGGAAAAGAAAGCTGTGGCAGATTAGGACATGTTGTGCAAAAATATTAAAGACGTGGCATTATTACTTCATGAGCTGGCTCCAGGCCTGTCAGCATTTCCATTATAATCCTGTATTTTTCACGGAGTTAAAACTTACTATAAAAATGATGTGTGCTGGGATGAAACTTGGCACTTGGTATAGTCAGGCTGGGAGTCCTTTCCTTAATTTAATTTTACAAAACTGGAAAACACACACTCAGCCATTTAAAATTTATAGAGGGATCTCCATTCCGCGCGTGGCATGTGGTGTATACCGGCCTCACTCTAAGGCCCGGGGGCGACTGGATGGAAGCAGGGAGGCTGCCTCGCTGCATTTTCTGACTCCCCCTCCTTTCAAGTTTGGTGTCCCCTTGGGTGACAGAGATGGTCTCTAAAGCACTCATAGAATGAGTGGGAACTGGCACGAGGCAGCAGGCTGAGAGACATGATTAATTCATATTGGAAAAAACTCAGTTCCTTACTGCCCGTTTGTCAACTGGACCCCAGAAGGCTGTGGGAGAAGACACGCAACTTTAATTTTCACGGCGATTTCTGGGACCTCCCAATAAGCTGGTCAAATAACCAGACCAAGACTATTCCCATGTACGTTTGCCCAAAGAAAACTAACTTTAAAACATTCCTGGAAAAAAGGAACTAGATGAGCCCATTTTCCATTCCCCAAATGTGTTTTTACCCCTAGGGCAAGCTGTGGGTTTCCACTGGCCGGGGGAATGCTAATGTCTCCATGCTCCTGGGCATCTGGTGGAAGAACTTGATATATTTCTCAGCACGAAAAGTAGCTCCATCCAGATTTATGACTTGATTAAGGCTTTGCCTTCTCCAAAATGATTTGGTTATTGCTTGGTTCCTGCCTTCATCCATAACCTCAGGACCTGGTTATTCTCTTACAGGTAAGGAAGGTGAGATGCCACTTATAATGGCCACGCATATACAGTCTTGGCTATGAAAATACGATAGCATTGTCGAAGTTAGAGTTTGGCAGTCTGAACAACACGCTTATCCAGGGTTGACTGGGTCACCTCGGGGGAATGGGGGAGTCTAGGAAATTGGTCCAATTGCTTTAAATTCACAGTAGTGTTGACTGGGATTGAAGCTATCTCAAGTGGATAATACAGAGTTCCCATGCATCCTTCTCTGCCAGCAGGCTCTTGGCATAAAAGACACCTTTAAAAACACATCAGCATTTTTTTTAAGTTTCAGATTTCTGGGTTTATAAGTCCCTGGTTGACTCTACCCTCAGGCTGCTGGCAGGTGCTACCTGGCCGGCAGGAGGGAAGACTGGGATGACCCCAGTGGAGGCCTGGCTGCAGGCTGCCTGGAGCTGAGGAAGGAGTTTCAATCCACTGATGAGATGGCCTTTTCATGAACCCCAGAATGTGGATCATACTCGGGCTGTACCACACTTCTGAGGAGGGTCCCAAGTCAGAACGCCCCTCTCTGTGTATGCTTATCGGTTACACCCATCGAGTCTAGGTTCTGTAAGGGATGACACCAATGTTTCACATTTGGTCTGAAATGGGACAATATTTCAGGACTTTCAAGAAGTACTCTGTAATAATCAAGGTGCTACCACTGTGAGAAGGGAACGACAACTTCAGAGTAAAATCGTGGACCCTACGAATATTCTCTTCCCTTGAGTATTAGAGCCGTCCTCACTCCCTCACTCCATCCAATGGAAAGGCAAGCTAGAAAATATCCAGATTAGGCTGGGGCAAAAAAACAAAAGCCAGCAGCAGCTCAGAGCCAACACGCCTTCATGAACTCAGCCTAGGTTTGGCTCTGTTTATGGGCCAGAGCCTTTGCAAAAGAATTAAAAACCCACACACGCAAAAAAACAGCCTGCACTCACAGCCCTGTACACACCCCATTTCAGTTCTCTTCTGCTGAACCAAAGCCACAGAACAGCAGTGGATATGAAGAATGGCTAACATTCATAGCAGGTATCCTGAGAGGCCTCACTGGGGCACGCCGCAGAGTTCAGCGGCGAGTCACAGGAAGAACAGCTGCTGACGAGGGATTCCAGAGCGAGCCGTAGGGGTGGAGCTGCCCGGGGGCATGAAGACCTTCCCTGAATTTATTATTCCCATATAAGTCCCCTGGGTCTCAAGGCTCCAGAAACTCGACAAAGTAAAGAAAATAATAAACAACGCGAGTGAAGTGAATAAGGGGGAGAGTTAAAGCCGGAGAGCTGAAGTAGGGAGGCGAACCACATAGAGGGAGAATGAAGAGCGAGGAGAGGTGGTCGGTGGTGAGTGTTTGTAAGGATGCTGCTGGCTAACTTCCGCGGGGGAAATAATCTGCTCTGGCAGGTGATATTTGGCCTTTCGCAGCCATGCCTGAAGAGTGTGTGGTTTGTGAAGGGCCCATAAAGAGAGATGTTGTACGGAGAGGAGGTCAGAAACCTACAACCTGCCCTGAAAGGCCACTGCAGCGACGTGACATGCATCCAAAGAGCAGAGAGTAGCTGTCCAAACGCCTACTCCTTGTCTTGCAATATACATTTCTAGTATTGATTTGTTTTGCATCCTAACCCTCTTTGCATTTGGTTCCCAGATCTGCCTCACTCTTATACATTCCAGAGACCCCCTTGGAGCATTTAGTGGGCTCCCTGAAGGCTTAAGGGAGAGGCAGTAGGTTCAGATCCCCTGGGCCAATTCTGACCTTTGAAAGATTCACCTGGACTTAGAGGCCCTAAAACCAATGCAGTCTCTTTAGGACACCTGGGAATCGGGCGATGTAGCCCTAGATGAGGGAGAGTCAATGGTGTTATGCTGGGAACAGATAACTTCTTGATTGAATTCATTCTTTTTGGGTTTTCCCTTCCTCCAAGCACTCACATCAGGTGAAGGTAGAGGGTCTAGAATGGAAAAGCATTTTGACACAAGGACATTGACCTAATCTCTGTGCAGCAGGTGGAAGGAGAACTAATGTTCCCAGTGAGTTTCTCAAAGGCTTTCCAAGGTCAGCAGAGAGACAAAAGCCTAAAGGTCACTGCTTGGGCAGAGCAAGGACACGCAGTGTTGGGGAGAGGTTATGCCTGTTACTCAGTAACCTCATTGGGCACCTAGATTCACATTAAAATGTGCAATTAGCATTCCACTAGAGTTTTGCTCCTAGAGCCTTCTAAAGACTACAGCTGGCAATTTCCAGAAAATAGAGAAGGAAAGACAACTTTTTCCCAAAGTAATGAGATTTTTTTCCCCTCAAATGCATTTTTGGATTATGATTTTGGAGGGGTGGCATGAAAGAAAAGTATTTATAATAACGTGCTCACATACTGCTATCTGACTTCGTCAAAATAATTTCTTCAAAACTAAGCAGCAGATTTTTGTCACTGTGGTTGGTGAGAAAGTCTAGAGCAGGAGTTGGTGAAATTTTTTTTGTAAAAGGCCACATAGTAAATATTGTAAACTTTGTGGGCCATATGGTCTCTGTCACAACTACTCAACTCTTCCATTGTGACTTGAAAACAGCCATAGACAACATGTAAATGAAACGGGTGTGGCTGTGCCCAAGTTAAACCTTATTTACAAATAAGTGGTAGTCTGGACTTAGCCCAAGGGCCAACTCCTGGTCTAGGGTATGAGATCATTAGAGTTTCTGTACACTGAGAACACCCAGTGTAGTAAAGCCACTAAACGCCTCTGCGAATTTGTTTTTACCTCCAAAGACAACTGTCATTTTCACAAGAGAAGGAAGATGAATTCAATACCTTCTTTGCTAAAGAACAGGCTCAACTTGTTTTAAAAAATACCAATGCATGTTCATTACAAATTACAAGTTCAGAAAGATATAAAAATAAAACAATCGTTACCATTATGAATGTTTTTTCCAATCACACATATGCACATATATCATTGGATAGGTTGATAAATCTTGGATAGTCTCCTTGTCAATAAATATAGATCTCCATCATCCTTTTAAATTGCTGCTTAAGATTTTGTATAAGAATGTGTCAGAACTTTTGTTTAACCAATTCTCTATAGATAATTAATTACACTGTTTCCAATTTTTCACTTATATAAACTATGGTATGGTGACTTTTCTTAGTTCATACATCTCTGTATCCAAATATCTCCTTAGGTTTCATCACTGACCTGGCATTGCCAGGTCAATATGTATCCTTTAAAAATATTGGTACACATTGCTAAATTGCCCTCCAGAAATGTTATACTAATTTATGTTTTGGGCAACAATACATGATAGCACATGTTAACCAATTCTTGGATATTGTGGTTGGTAGGCAGGATAATGACCCCCCAAAGATATCCACATCCTAATCCCTAAAACCTACAAATATGTTACCTTACATGACAAAAGAAACTTTGCAGATGTGATTAAGAAAGGATCTTGAGGTGGGAGATTATCCTGGATTATCCAGGTAGGCCCCATGTAATCACAAAGGTCCTTCTAATAGGGAAGACGAAAGGTCTGAGTCAGAGAGAGATGTGAAGAAGATGCTAGCTATTGGCCTTGAAGGTGGAAGAGGGGCCAAAGAATGTTCAGTGGCTTCTAGATTCTGGAAAAGGCAAGGAAATGGATCTCCCCTGAGAGATTCCAGAAGGAACACAGCGTGGTCGACCTTCACTTTAGCCCAGTAAGACTCCACGACTGTAAGAGGATACATCTGTGTTGTTTTAAGCTACTAAATTTGTGGTAATTTTTAACAGCAGCAATAGGAAATTAATAAAGATATCATAAATATTCTTCGTCTTTACTAATCTCATGTATCACAAATATTATCACATTTTTATTTGCTTTTCTTTGATTACTAGTAAGATTAAATCTGTTTTTAACCTTTGATATATAGCAAGTAGTTAATGTTGCTGGGTCATAGATCTCTTTGAGAATCTGAAGAAAGTTGTGGCTTCTTTCACCAGAGAAAAGCACACTGGCACATATTCTAGGGGCTTGCAGAGTTCCCAAAGCTCATGGACCCCAGGTTAAGACTCCTGAGCTAGACAGCAGAGTGGAAAGGGTACCAGTGATAGCATTCTCTTATTCCAAGTCAGAAACATAAAACCTGATAGCACCGCCCGGCCACCTGAGATTAGGTGTTGTAAAAAGTGCCTGGTCTAGAGGGCAGTAATCACGGATCTGGCCAAGCTGATCCTTCCTGCAACACAGAGTACAAGGCTGGGCACCCCCAGCGCCTACTCTTCTTCTTCTCTTCCTCTTTCACCCTTTAGCTTCTAAGCTTGGAAGCAATTTGGTTTCTGTTTAGACATTCTCACACCAGCAATTCCACTCGCTTTTCCCTTCCTTTCTTAAACATTCAGCCCAAAAGCCATCAGGTGAGGTCAAAGAAGGCAGTGTTCATAGGGAGCAGGGGGTAGTCATGGTAGACCAGAGTGGGGGGCATCGAGCCTGAGCAGGGTGAAGAGGGTGTACAACTGAGGGTCGTAGTGACGGCTTCTTGCGGGGTGTCAGAATCCGAGTGGGTGAGGACTGCATCCGTGTAGGGGTAGAGGCAGCAGTGATAGGAAATTGGTTATATAGAGAGGGCTTTATTAAACAAGTAGGTATATTAGGGATAGTGGGAGCCAGAGAATTACAAACATCGAAAAGGCAAAAAATAGAATAAATCCTGTGGTGTTGGATAAGAATTAGAGCTACAAAGGAGGATTCATGGGCCCCAACGTATAAATAAATATAGAAGTATAGCAAGTATTTGTGTGTTTGTGTATGCATACACATACATATATACAGATATTCTTTACCTCTGTGCACTGAGAGAGCCTGAGAGTAGTGACACTCCAACAGCAATGACCAGACGACACTGAGATCTTGGTTTCTAAACACTTCTCTCCAAGACTGGAGCAGGGAAAGTTCAGGACGAGCCTGGAATATCTTGTTATGCCAGAAAATAACGAAGTTCTTAAAGAATGATATGGACATGTCAAAGGGTAGAGGATTCATCTTAATGGGGCTCCCATTGGCTGAATCTGGGAAGCTTTTTTACATCAAAATAAAGAAGGATAGCAACAGATTATAGCCCATTGGATAAGACAGGAATCCAGAAGTCCATGCAGATATAAACAAATGAACAAACTGTAAGTTCAGAGAGGAACGGGTATTTACCATGGTCTCAAAGCAGCTCTTCACAAAATACATATTACGAGGGAAAAAGAATACCTTTACAGTGGAAAAGCCTGGCAGATACCACCTTGAGCAAATGATAGGAATTAACATCAACTGTAATGGTAAGATGAAAATCATGATCATGTGACCGGGTGCAAAGAGAAGAGCCCAGAATCACTTCTTTGATGTTCCTGCCAAAGATCTACCACCTGAATCTATTCACGAGGAAACATCAGACAAATCCAAACTGAGGGACACATTTAAATACAACAGGCCCATAATCTTCAAAATTGGTAAGGTCATGAAAGTCAGGGGAAGCCTGAGGAACTGCTCCTGATTGAAGAAGACTTAAGAGACAAGACAATGAAATGCCATGTGTGATTCAGGACTGATTCTTTTGCTATTAAGGACATTATTGGGACAACCAGCAAGACTTGAAAGAAAAATACACTGGGTGATGGGGTATCATGTCTCAACACACTCTCAGATGGAAGGAACAGAAAAAGTTCTTTGTATTATACTTCCAACTTTTTGCAAAATTGAGATTATTTCAAAATTAAAGTATGGTAATGTAAAAAGAAATTCTTATACGAAATCGAGAAATAAAACGTGAAAGGACAGAGAAAAACCTGCTCTATCTGCCAAGTCCTCAGGATTTGGAGAACTGATAAACATGAGCATCCAAACAGCAAAATCGTTACTGGCTCAGAAAATGGGGTTGTTAGAGTTTTATTTCACATCTGTTTAATCAGATTTTAAGTATTTTTAAAGATTTGAGAAGAAATCACCAGCATTCGAGTAAAGCAAAGTCACTATGTTACAGACTTTGAGTTGTCTGTAGTATTTAATGGATAGAGAAGACATATTTTCAGAGGAGAGACTGGGTGGAGGAAGGAGGGAAAACCTTCAAAAGTCATGGAACAGGATGTGTTTTTTAGTTTAGTAAATATAAAAAAGCCTATATTGAAAGCTCTGTAAAGAGTGCTTAATGAAAGTTTTATTTTACTTTATTTGACCTCCAATTTAACTTTTTATGATATTTTTTCTCTCTGCAACTACACCATTTTAAAAATGATTTCAGTGTGCTTAGAAGAAAAATCTTCAGCAAAATCTTGAGGCCTTCTCTATCTCCCTGATACGCATTTCTGAACGAACTGTGATGCCTCAGTCTCTGAACTGTGGCTTTGAGCAAGGATCAGAGATGCCGCGGAAGTTCATTAAAGTTGAGAACAGTAGGATTATAAGGAGAAGAATCAGGAGGTGCAGTCTTTATTGTGCACATAGGAACACTGTGGTCATTTTCTTCTGGGCCTAAATTCTTTTTCTGGGCTCAGGAAGCTGGCAGGACAACAGACACACAGGCTTGCGCTGGCTTATCTCTCTTGATACCACTTCAAAGAGTCACACATTAGATACAATGGTCCCTGCCATGTTCCAGAAAAGGCCTTGAATGAATTTTTGGTCTTATCTCCTTGGCACCAAAAGTTACAGGGAGCTCATTATTTCTGAGCAGGCACTGCCAACAGAGAAATGGAGAATTCCATAGTCATAATGGATTTTCACATAAAAAGATTCTTGACAGAATGACGTTTTTGGAATGAAACTTGTCTTTCTACATACCTTTCAGAGATAAAGTATTGAGAGTGAAGGATAAAAGAGTTTGAACTTTTATAACAGATATAGACATATTACTAGGTTATGTTTCTAGAATAAGAGAGCAATTATTATTATTACCATTTTTTCCTTTGGCCTAACCTACCTCTGGCCCAATCTACTTTCTAAAATTTGCTTTGATAGGCTGTAGCAGATAAGGAACAGCTGATGGTCAACAAAATCCTTTTTAAACTGTATAGGTTTTCAGAGACAGTACAAAGTCTTTTCTATTTTCAGGAATGTTACCTGGAATGGGGTTGTCCTGGCAAAATGTCTTTTTCAGAATGCTCATGCAACCATTGAAACAAAAACAAACCCCAACTACACTAGTGTGTTCCTTATTGGGATTTTTAAGGGTGCCAAATGTGATTCTGGCTCACTCTCCTGCTCAACTTTCTACTAGCAAAGGGAGGGTGTTTTCCCAAGTGGTGAGCTCTGTTTCTGTGGAATGGGAGATCCAGACCATAAGCTGCGTGATGGTCAAGATATCGTGGAGTTCTTGGCACATAGTGGAGGTGTAAGAAATATGTGTGGAATTGAGCTAGGCTTCCAATCCAGATTTTATTCATTTATTCTCGACCAGTTAATACACATACTTGATTCAAAATCTAAAAAGTAACAAAAGGGAATGCTATGAAATTCTCCCTCTCACCTCTTTCCCCCTACTACCTGCTTCCTCTCCTCACAGGCAGCCAGCGTTCCCAGTTTCTTGTGTATCTGGAAGGCACTTTCTTGACATAAAAAAGGATATTCGAACTGAAGCCCCAAAGAAAACCATACTTTCCTCTTTTTTGTTTTTCCTTTCAAAAGCAAAGTACAATTAAATGCACTGCTTTTTTAACTTTGGGGCCTTAGGGTCTAAGGAAGCCCTAAAGTTATAACGTCAATGCCAACACCCATCGGCAACAAGGAGAGGAAGTTAAGGAGGGTGTGTATGTGCATGTGTAAGAGTGAGAGAGAGACATAGAGAGAGATGGGAACGACTTCAAAACTCTTATCCAGAAGACAAAAAGGTATCACAAAGCAGAGGCTGGGAAGTAATTCTCCTGCTTCACAAAAGATAGAAGGAACTGAAGCTAATTATGGTAAGAGGTTAAACCAACTTGCTTTCTACAATAGTTGCCAAACTCAACTTTCCTAAACATAGCAGGATCTAACACACGAGAAGGTGGAAGACTGCACCCCCCGCAAGCGGCAATAGGTAACTGACTGGAGACAAGACCCTGCCTGAGTTCTGTTTCCATTATAGTCAGCTGTTTGCACAAAACCCAGGTGAGTCCAGGCATCTGGACTCCACAGGCCAAGCACTGGACATAGAACAGGACTTTGTCCTCTGCTTTGCGTTCCTCCCTGTCTCTCATGGACGGATGTCTAATTCACACCTGTGCTCCTTTCTTGGCCTCTCTAATCCCATATATCCTTCATGGTGCTGCTTAGGTCCCATTTCCCCAAGAAGTCTACCCAGATGCTATGAGTTCTTCATATTTTATAAGCGACACTCTCCAGGACAGTCAGCATCCTCTCCCAAGGTCCCTTAAGAAAACAACAATGCATTCTATATTCCAGTAGGTAGCAAAGAGGAACAAGTAAGGAAACTGCTCTTGGCTTGAAGAGGGGGCCTCACAAATGGTTTAGAATCTCCCCTGAGCCTTTGCCTTCTCCTTGGGCTCCTAGAAATCCTACCTTTGCTGCCATGCTTGCTTCTAGCCCCACGAATAAGGCAATAAGTTTTATAGAGAGTTTTAGAGTTTACAAAATGTTTTTTCCATATTTAATCTCAATTGACTCTTCAATCAGTACTGAGAGACAGGTTATAAACCGATTTTATTCATGAGAAAGGAACACTCATAAAGGTTATGGTACTTGACCATAGTTTAACTCTTATTCCAAAGTTCACGCTCTTTTCTTCCTTTTGGTTCAGTAGTGGGCAAAAGCCCTTTCCTTTTTCTTGCTTAATTTATCTGAGATAGGCTGGAACTGTCAAAGGGAATTTGACTAAGAAGTATGTTAAATTGAGTAGCAAGTACATAAACAAAATGTAAATAGCATAAAATGGGTCAGTTAATGAAAAGGTAGGTTAACTGAGGCCTGAATCTAGCTTCTTTATCCCTGCCCTCAGGACTTGGCCTCCAAGCACATTTCTTCTTCCAGCTTTATTAAGATATAATTGACATATAACACTGTGTAAAGTTTAAAGTGTACAATATGCTGATTTGACACACTTATCCATTGCAAAATGATTATCACTGTAGTGTCAGCTGACAGCTCCATCTCCTCACATAATTACCTTTTTATTTTGTGGTGAGACCATTTAAGATCTACTCTCTTAGCAACTTTCAAGTAAATAATACAGGATCCCAAGAGCATTCTTAAGTTTCCCAGTTCCTCCACTTCCAGAAAGAGAGGGCTGGGGCAAGAGCAAATGCTGCCAAATAATAATGACTCACATTAACTGAGCACTTACTATGTGCCAGGGCACCCTTCTAAGTGCTTTACTTACATTACCTCATTTATTTCTCTCAAAAACCCTGGAGGTATGTGCAGTTATTACCTCCATTTTACAGTCAAAGGCAGAGAGAACTTCTAGAACTTGCCCAAGGTCACATAGCTGTAAGCGGGTGACAGGCATTCTGGCTCCAGAGCCTGCTCTTTCAACCACTATGCTTTGCAAACTTTAATGGGCACGTGAAGGGCGCCAGCAGACAGCATGGAACTTAGATGAACAGACAGGAATAGAACTTCCAAGAGAGGATTGAAACCTTGGTCTTGTATCATAAATTCAGAGCAGCCATTCAGTACTCCCTTTATTCTCCCTCCTCATCTACTTACACTGCTTTCTCACCATTCCTTCTGTGTTGATATTTTCTCTCTAACTAGATAAGAAGTTTCTTGATGTCTGGGACACACCTTGTGCTTCTCTGCTCCTACCCAGGACCTGGCATAGAATGAACCCTTCAATAAGGAACTTGTCTCCTGAATGATTTTCAGACGGTAATTTATACTCATAACGGCAAAAAGTTCTGATCCTATAAAGAAGAAATTGTGGCAAACCACAGTGAAGAAGAGAATGGACTTCTTGGTTCATAGATTCAAGAGGGAAGCAAGGGGTGGAGAAAAGAAATTAACGTATATTAGCATCTACTTTGTACCAAGCACTAACCTGGGCAGGTTGCATATGACATCTCATTGGACCCTCAGTATAATTAATTCTGTGAAACGGACATTGTTGCTATGGTCTGAATGTTTGCATCCCCCACCAAATTCATATGTTGAAATCCTAATGCCTGATGGTATTAGGAGGTGGGGCCTTTGGGAGGTGCTTAGGTCATGACGGTGGAGCCTTCATGAATAGCTTAATGTTCTTATAAAAAGAGACCCCACAGAGACCTCTAGCCTTTTCCACCGTGTGAGGACACAGCGAGAATGCGCTGCCTATGAACCCGGAAGAGGGCCTTCACCAGAGCGCGACCATGCTGGTGCCATGATCCTGGACTTCCAGCTCTGTAACTGTGAGAAATACATTTCTGTTGTTTATAAGTTACCCACTTTGCGGCATTTGCTACAGCAGCCTGAATGGACTAAGACAATTATTTACAAATGAGGGAGCAGATGCTGAGGATTTGGAAACAAGTCTTCTAACTGAGGTACCCCTGTCCTCTCTACACTACCAAGTGGGTTGGGAACTGAGGCTGAGAACTTAGGTCATGATCCCGTCTTCCCTTCTACCATCTGCCTCTGGGCCCTGGGACTGCAGTAAAACTGCCTCCAGCACCACACAGACACAGGGAAGCACAGAACCAGAGTGGATATTTTTAAGAGCTGGTTCAGGGTTGAGGAAAGATTTATTAGGAAAAGTGTAGAGTTCCTCATTTTCCCACTGATGGACTTTCAATACCTGTCTATTTCAGGGACATCCAACTCATTCACGTCATTCCTGTTAAACATGGTGGGGAGGGCAGACGGTCCTGGGAATTGTGTCCTGGTGCCAGGAAAGGGCAGGGGCAAATGTGAATTTCTCAAGGTCCCCATTTCCTGACTATTTGGAGTCTTAAAATAAGCCCGGGCCTAGATGCTTGCTGTGGCTTGGAATAGTGGCTAGGCAGGGAGATTTACTTCCTTGCTTTCTGTGTCCAACTATTTTAAGTGTCACTTATGCTCTGGTGTCTTTTTCAATTTATGGATGTTCACTCCAGGCCAAAGACCCACGGTACTCCTTCCTGTGGCTTTCTCGTAAATGCCCTCTGAAATACTGATTTAGTTTTAAACTATATGTGCTGTAGAGCTTCCTGCAGTCCCTATGGGGTCTCTATTCTCTACTTTGGATTTTATTTAAAAAAAAAAAAAGAAAAAAGAGCATAAACATGTGTCATAAACAACCACAACAGGCTGACCTTTCTTCTTAATAGCAAAGCATATTCTCTTTGTGGGCAAAGCTATAGGAAATCAAAAGCGTTTTCCTTGTGACATAAAGCCTCAGGCTTCCAATATAAATGAGGAAACAGATGTCAACTCATGTCTCTTTGAAAAGAGCAGGATACATTCCTCTTCTTTCCCTCTCCTCATCAAGGATGCTGGCCCTCTCCTTCACAGTTTTTTTTCGCCTTTCCTTGGCATCACTTTCCGTGCTACATCTGCAATTCCTCTGGGGTGGGCCCCCACTGTGGATTAATTTTTACCTAACCTTTGACCATCAGAACTTGCTGTTCCCACAACTATCTTTAGAGAGGAAATCGTGATGATCTTAGTCTTCTGAACTATCATATGAGAAGCAGCCTCCCAACAGATGTGTCGAGGGTACTCACTGACTGTGGCTGCGTGAATTTCCTCACACTTGGGTTCAGGAAGTGCCTGATCCAGGCTGTACCAGGAGAATCAGGAAGTGTACAGGGTGGGGTGAGGGTGGAAGCATGATAAAGCTACAATTATAATAGAAATTAGAAATGGAAATGACCCAAGAGGTCTTCTAAGCCAAGGCCCTGCTACTTAGACCTGTTTTAAGTCACCTGAGAATATCGATGCAGCCTCTTCTCTCCCCAGGACCTAGACTCTAGCTGGGAGACACGACACAGATGGGAAATATCTTTACTAATACAAGGTGTGGGAGGCTAAGTGTCACATCCGCGGTCTCAAGTAAGGTTGACAAACTATGGCCTGAGTGCCAAATCTGGCCCCGTTTCTGGAAATAAAGTTTTATTGGACCACAGCCACGCCCATTCATTTACTTATTGCCTATGGCTGCTTTATGACTACAGAGTTGAGTCTTTGCAACAGAGACCTTATGGCCCTCAAAGCCTACAGTATTTCCTACCAGGCCCTTTACAGAAAAAGTCTGCTCAACCCTGGTCTAGAGTAGGTGTCTCAGGAGGTCAGAGGGAGAGACCACTCCATGACGGAGCACTCCAAGGTGGCTTCACAGAAGGGCTTGAAATGTGCCTGGAAGACTGCTAGGATTTAGCCAGAGAGGAAGAGGTGGGAGAAGGAAAGAAAGGCTCATGGCCGTGGCAATTACTAGGGAAACGTTTGACTGAAATGGAGGGATTATTTGAGACAGGAATAAGATGGAAGGATGGATGCAGAGGCTAGGTCTGAAGAGCAAAGAGCCTTGAACGCCAGGCTAGAAATGTTCTAAATGATAAAACATGCCATTTTCTCATACCAACCTCTACATGGGTAGAAGGGGACAGGGAAGTGACTTTTAAAGTCCATTCAACCTCTGAGAATCAATTTTTAAAAGTACTGATGCCTAGCCCCACCCCCAGAGATTCTGTCTTAATTGGTCTTAGGTGAAACATTGTTTTTTTTTTTAAACTTCCCAAGTGACTCTGTTGTGTGACTGGGAACCTCTTCCCAGATAAAGGAAATGGCCAGGCACGTGCCTGTAGAAGCCCAGCTCGGGGCCAGGTAGATGCAGCAGGTGCCCAGCACATGTGAGTCAAATTAAGTCAGCAATATTGGCTTGTACCAGAGCCAGCCGGAGAAACCTCTGTTTTACTAGAGTCAGCTCTGTAACATTTAGTTGGCCACATGGTTTCCAATAAAAGAAATCATTTCTGCCTGCCCTTGCCTAATCCTGGAAAAGTCCATGATGCTCAATGCAATATTGAATCTGTTTATAAATTTGGGCATTTATAGATTTTTCTCTCACTGTTATTTTAACATGACATTTACAAGGCCTTACACAATTTGCTCTCCGCCTGTTACCTCTCTGATCTTCTCTCTCCCACACGCAACCCAGATGACTCTACTTCTGCCACCCTACACTAGCCTCTTTGTTGTTCTTTGAACACACCAGGGATGTCATTGCCTCAAGGACTCCACACTGGCTCTTCCACTGCCTGGGATGCTCTTCTCTTCTCTTCCTCCAGACATGTGCAGTGCTCAACAGCTCACATTCAAGTCTTTGCTCAAGGATTGCTTTCTCAGCGAGCCCTCTCCTGACCATCTAACTCAAAATTGCATCCTCTTCCCCACAGAGGCACCATCCATCCTTCCTACCCTGCTTAATTTTTTCCATAGCACTCATCACCTTCTAATTATACTATGTAATTTACCTCCTTATGTTTATTTTCCATGTGCCCTAGTACAATGTAAGCTGTAGGAGAGAAGGGATTTTTATCTATTTTGTTCTCTGCTGCACCCCCAGTGCCTTCAATGGTGCCCAGAACATAGAAGGAATTCAGTAAGTATGTGTCTACTGCATCAGTGCTTGCAATGCTTTTACTCATCCTTCAAGATTGAGTTTGAACAGTTCCTCTATTAACCTCTCTCTGATTCCCCTTTGCCAAAGAAAGGAGTCCTTCCTCCTCTATTCCCTTTGGCTTCTTCTGCAACTCTTTAGAGCTTTTCTCACACAAGATTGACTTTTCCGTCTCTCTTACTACTTCTGAGCTCCTCCAAGGCCGGGAGAGGGGCACAGGACCTAGCGTCTCGTGGAGACTGAACAGGTGTGTGCTAAGGAAATGAGCCAGGATTTAGCAACAGAATCTTTGGACTATCCTCCTCCTTGTAACTACACCTTCTGCAGTTGCACACCTATGTAGGTCTCCATTTTATTCTAACATCTTGACTTGAGTGGTCTGAAATGTGTCATTATCATGTAGGAGGGACATGAGTTTCAATGAGAAAAGCCTAAGAAATCTGATGATTTTGAGAACCTATTGGTTGTATGGATTATCTTTCCCTTCCTAAGTTAATCTGTTTATCAAGTCCTGCCGATGTTACTTCCTACATATCCCTGAATTCATTCACTTCTTTCCATTCTCTCCAGCTCTCTAGTCTAAGCCACGGTTATCTCTTACCTGGAATACTGCAACCACCTCCTAAATGGTGTACTCTATTTAGTCTCTTCCTCTAGAATACATCGTCTACACAGCAGCCAGAACAAGCTTTAGAAACACAAATTGGATGACGTCTCTCTCCTGCTTTCAAACCATTCAAAGACTTCCCTTCGTACTTAGCGCATGGTACAAAAGTCTTACCACGGCCCAAAGCGTGCCAGCAATTTGCTCCTGCTTCCCTCTCCAGCCTCATCTTAGGCCACTCTCCCCTTAGTTATTAGTGTCATGGTTCCAACGCTCTAGCTTTTCTTGCTTCAGAACTTCTGCTCGTTCCTCTGCCTGGAATGCTCTGGAATCCTTCTGCCAGGAATGCCCTGTCTTCACTTGGATAATTTCCACCCACTCTCCCAAACTCAGCTCAAATATCCCCTCCTGAGAGAAACCTTGCCTGAAGCTCAGACCAGGGGTACTGTCCTTCACATGCCCCTAAAGTGCCCAGTTCTTCCTCTTTTTATCACAGTCCTCTTACTTGAATTACTTCCCCCACCAGACTCGAAGTGCCCCTGCTGCAATTCAAACTGAATAAGGGCAGGCACGTTCATCTGTTTGTTTATTACTATATCCTCAGTGTCTAGATCAGTCCCAAGTGCATAGTAAATGCTCAATAAATTTTTCTCGAATGAATGAATGAGGGCTAGGTTTTCCTGTCTTATTTACTGTGTATCCCTGGCCCTCGCACAGTGCCTGGACATAAAGGACACTCAACAAATATTTACTGAATGAGTAAATTGACCTATTTTTGAGATATTTCCTTCTTAGGCCCTTTACCAAGGCTTTCAACTTTGAACATGAATATTTATTCAACTGTTTTCTGATATACCCTCCTACCTGGAAGGATTACATGTGAACAATGACTGTAGGCTCCACCTTAGACTCCAGACCTGGATCTCCTATATTCCAGCCACAGCTCCTCATCAGCGTGGTATGATTTGTAGGAGCAGCCCAGTCACAATTTTGGTGTTGGAAAAAAAGTTTTTTTCACCTTTTTGCATGAGATTTTGGATCCACAAGAGCATCATTGCTCTTAAGAGAGATACCTGGAACTGCATCTCATGCCAGGCAGTATCTGCAACTCTCAGCACTTCAAATGAGTAGAGAAAAAATGTGCAAGCCACTTGTCTCAGGTGGTCAGAAGGAAAGCACCACCACCCGACTGCCGTGTTTGGGCCTTGGCCTCACTGCCTGGCTTCCCCAGGGCTGGAAGGGCTCGGAGAAGTGGCGCTGTTACACTTGCAGGGCCCTGGGGAGCATGTCAATGCCGCTGAGAGGCTGCTATGTGTGTTGGCTGTGACCCTCGAGCCCCCGGCTGAGGAGAGGGGTCCGGCACAAAGACTTCTTTCATGGAAAAACGTTACTCTGCAAACTCAGGTTTGAATGCCTACATCCCTCTCCTCTTGGTACATCACAAGGCATGAGGTGAGGCTTGTGCCGACTGGCTCTCTGTGGGGCCAGCAGGACATGAGTTTCCAGCAGAGATGTCACGAGAGTCCCCCTGACTGGGGCACTGCAGTTTGCTACTCACAAAGGAGAGTTTGTGACTAAATATAAGGGGCGGACCAAACCTTATGCATATATTCTGTAAGACAGTCTAACAGGTTCTGGACCTGAATAAGATGTGCTGGGAAAAGGTACTGAACTGCTTTTCTTAAGCCACATAGAATTACCTATTTTGTTATTGGAGGCACCTGAGGTCATCTAATTCTGACAAAATCCAGGGCCTCTATAATACAGATTTTCTCTCTTTCCTGACCTTCCTGAGGAAGATCTCTACTCCTGTAAGTTATACTTCTTTGTTTCTTTTTTTCTTTCAGCCTGTTTTACTTTGTAGAGAAAGCCTAACCCACAAGAGGATAAAGGACCTAGCGATACAGTGGAAAGAGTGCGGTCCTCCTCAGAACAGGAGACGTGTGATCACCATCATAGACCTCGGTATCCTTTCTACATGATAAGATGGACAGACTAGATCAGTGGTCGGCAAACATTTTCTGTAAAGGGCCAGATATTTAGGCTTGTGGGCCATATGGTTTCTGTCACAAGCACTCTGCTCTGCCATTACGGTGCGAAAGAAGCTGTAGACAATACGTAGGTAAATGAATGGGTGTGGCTGCATGTCAATAAAACTTTATTTACAAGAACAAGTGATGAACTAGATTTGGCCCATGACCATAGTTTGCCAACAGCCGGAGACATTATCTCTTAAAAACATCTATGTAATAATTCTAGAATGTGATTATCAAATTTGGGTATCAGCTTGGTCTAGGAAAATATTTAAAACATACATGTCATATGTGTGTGTGTGTACATGTATATATACATGAGTGTATATAAATACATATACACACACATACTCACATATATACGTACATCTGTTTCTGACCAAGATGGAGTAACAGACACTGAATTTACCCCCCTGCCTAAAACGATAAAAAAATGAACAAAAATATATGAAGCAATGGTTTTCTAGACACTGGACATTAGGCAATGAAGGACACTGGTTCCTGAGAAATGGGAAATTCAGCAAGGTAAGCCCTACTGCCCCAGCTTAGCGCCTTGAGAGAGTTTCCAGGCTGCAGCATGGGGAAAGACAGGTGGCGGCCAGCAGACTCCCCGAGTCTAGGAGAGGGAGCTAAAACTACAGGGAGACCGACATAGCAGCCAGAGTGCACAGAACAGAGAACCAGAAAGGGGAGAAATGCAGAGAGAGAATATGAAGGGATGAATGAATTCCAGAAATCTGCAGAAGATCCCCCTTGACTATTCAGAAGAATATAGATCAGTGCATGCTTGTGAAGAACTACCTGAGGCAGGGAAAGGGAAACAATTAGAGGTACTAGTTTCCAGGGCTCACACAGGGTGGGGAATAGTACCTGTTCCCATCAGCCAGACTGGACAACCTCATGATTCATAGGGCGCTGGGAATAACGTGGTATTGGTGTAAAGAGACAAATATATCATTGAAACAGAATAGAGTCTAGAAATATACCCACACATAAGGACAACTGATTTTCCACAAAGGTGCAAAGGCAATTCAGTGGAGAAAGAATAATCTTTTCAACAAATGGTAGTGGAATAAGTTGAGTATCCATATGCATAAAGTGAACTTCAAGATATACCTCACAGCATATATAAAAAATAACTCAAAATAAATGATAGGCTTAACTGCAAAACCTAAAATTATAAAAATTCTAGAAGAAAACATAGGAGAAAATCTTTGAGACCTTGGAGTAGGCAAAGATTTCTTAAATACAACACCCAAAGAACCATCTGTAAAGGAAAAAATTAATAAGTTGAACTTCATCAAAATTAAAATCTTCTGCTCTTTGAAAGAGACTAAGAGGTTGAAAAGACAGCTGACTGGGACAAAATATTTGGGAATCACATATCTGATAGAAGATTTGCATCCAAAATACATAAAGAACTCTTAAAATTCAATAAGTAAACAAAAAACCCAGTTTAAAAAAATGGCAAAAATTGAACAGATACTTCTCCAAAGAAGAAATCAGGAAAGCAAATAAGCACATGAAAAGAGGCTCAACCCTATTAGATTTTAGGAAAGTACAAATTAAAACTACAATGAGAAACCACTACACACCTAGTAGAATGTCTAAAATTAAAAGGACCAACTACAGCAAGTGTTGATGAGGATGTGGAGAAACTGGAACTGACATACACTGCTGGTGGGAATGGAAAGTTGTACAACCACTTTGGGAAACAGTTGGGCTGTTTCTTAAAATGTGAAACACCTATCACATGATCCAGCCATTTCACTTTTAGGTGTTTAATCAAAAGAAAGCATGTGTCCATACAAAGCCTGGTACAAGAAGAAGTACAGCAGCTTCATTTGTAATAACCAGAAATGGGAAATGACCATTCTCTCCCTCAAGAGGTGAGTGATTAAACGAACTGTAGCATATATGACAATGGAACACTAATCAACAATTAAAAAAAATGTGCTATTGATGCTTGTTACAATAGAAATGAATGTCAGAATAATTATCCTGAGTGAAAGAAGCCAAATCCCCCAAAGTATGATTCCTTTTATATAACATTCTGGAAATCCAATCTAATCTAACTGACAGCACGTCAGTGGTTGCCTGGGGTGGGAGCAGGGTGAGGCAGGCATGTGAAGGAATGGTTACAAAGGGGCATGAGATAATTTTGGGTGATGATGAGTATGTTCATTATGTTGATTGTGGTGATGGTTTCATATGTGTACTCATATATCAAAATATCAAATTTTAGACTTTAAATATGTATTATTTATTGTATGCCAACTATCTCTCAATAGGCTGTTAAAAAACTTACATGTCAAATATATGTCAAACATATATAAATATGTATTGTATCTTAAAAATCAATAAAACAGGATAAATACCTATCAAAAAATGAACAAAGGACCTGAATGGGCAATTCATAAATGAATGTAAATGACTGACAAACATTAAAGATCAAAATTATTGAAAGTTATAATCAAAGTAATAAAAATTAAAAATGATAACATTTTCTGTATTATATTTTATACTATTGTGTATTCACCAAATGGTAAATGTAAAAACTCTTGTTCACACATAGTGTTGACAATAATTTTGGGGAAATAGTAATTCTCATACAGTACTCGTAGACTTATAAATGGGTACAAGTTTTTTGGAGGGCAATTTGACAACATATAGCAAAACCCTAAAATATACAAAACTTTTGACACAATAATTTCACTTCTAGAAATGGATCCTAAGTAAAAAAGGGATGTATGCAAGGATTTAGGAATAAGAACATTCATCATATCTATGTCCTTATATTAGCAAAAGACTGCAAAGAATCTAAAAGTTCAACATTAGAGAATTGATTGAATAAGATATAGTACCTCCTACCGATGCAGCCACTAAAAATAAAACTGTAGAAGAATATTTAGAGACATGGAAAGATGATTGTTATATACCATTCAGTGAAAAAAGTTACCAGTAGTATACAGAACACGATTTCATTTTAGACAAAAGATACACATACTGTGCATATAAGTAGCTAGGAAAAATAGATTTGCACTGGTTATCTCTGGGCTAGGTAATAATAGATAATTTTCATTTTCTTCCATTTTTAATTGTTCTACAATGAAGATGTATTACTCATAATAAAAACTCCAATAAATGTTATTTTTCAAAAAAATATCAATGCTAATGCCCTATAAATGATACTGTGAGAAATATTAGTTTTGGGCCTTAGTGGCCAAAAAAATACATAACAGAAGCTGCAAAAATGTGTCAGTGCCGTGGGGAGGACTGAGATGCTACTGCTCTACAAATGGCACCCTGCGACCCAGACCTGGGCCTGGACCACTAAAGGTGGTGGCATGGGCCTTCCCCTCCAGAGCTGTTGGCACAGTTTAGGTGTCTCTGCAGAAAGGACAACTGCAAAACAAGGACAAAAAAAACTAGCACCCGTCTTGCCTAGGACAACGGACCCAGGTAGGTTGGGTCCACTCTGCACGGCTGACCCTCCACTGGGCACTTTCCACATCTATGTCATACAGCAAAGAGTGTGAGAGGAACAAGGGACCCACTAATCCCAAGTCTTCATGTACAGTTATGGAAAGGGAGGCCCAGATGGGCAAGTGAGTGTGTCGCTCAATCAACATTCCTTCTTGACAGGTGCAGCAGAGGCTTGAAGTGCAGTCAATGCCAGAGTGTCTGAAAACTAGAACAGCCATTTCTGGGAAAGACTCACCTACTGGGAATCTTAACACTCACGCCTTAATGGAGAAGAGTTAGCTTTGATATATGGCTTTAAAAACTCCAAATCTCCCTTCCCCTTCATCCCATGAAAACATGCAAATCAAGGTCCATGAGTTATTGTCTTTGTACCACAGAACTGTGAAGTTTTCTGAATCTGTTGTAGTCAACTAACCTCGTAGACGGGAGAAATACATATACAGGAATCTCACCATTTACTGGCTACAACAGGGTTGGCAAATGGCATTCATCCTATATATCGGCTGCCACCATGCTTGGCGGGAATGTCAAAATGAACGCCAAGGCAGCACCTGGGCTGAGTGAAAGCATGTCATGATTGATCAGGGATGTCTTGGCTGTGGAAGGGGTGATTAACAGCATCTTTGCCGCATATTTCCATTCTGGTCTAGAACATCTATTACCCTCAAAATAGTGTTTCTTCATTAAATCTCTCCCATTATTGATTACTCTCACAGAATGTCAGATTAATTCTTTCAGATATTACTTTACATCATTCTCCTACTTAAAAACCCTCTAAAGGTCTGTCCCCATTTCCCACATAGCAAATCTATTTCTATGGTCTAATAACCAAGGTCCTTCACAATTTGACACCACTAACCTTTGTAGGTTCTCAGCAACACTACACCGAATCTCCTCTCTGGCCTCCCTGGCCTATTTGTTGTACACAGAGCACACACTCTTGTCTAAAAAAGCCACCAATAGGAGCCAGGGATGGAAGCCCATCCAAATGGGAACAAATGGACTAACAGATCAGAATGAGCACTAGCCGGGGAGGCTCAAGATGGAGGGGGCTATTAGAATGCTTGAGGTAAGGCTCTGAGCCAAACCTGAGTGGACAAGCTCTGGCTGAAGCTTGCTCCTTTCGATGGTCTAGTTTCTATCCCAGTTTAGCTGCCCACTGTCCGTTTTATAGCAGTGGTGTTTCATAGCTGTTTCTGAACAGAAACCTGACACATGTCACGCACATTTTCATCTCCAGGTTCATGGCGTCTTCCTCACCTGGAGTTCCTGTTTCCCTTCCTTTCTGCCTATTTGACTCCTACCCATCCTTCAGTGCTCAGCCCCAGAGCACAACAATGAGAATCTGGTCTGTCTCAAATGACCTACTTCTCAGAGCCTGATACTTGACATCCTTCCCTAATTCATCTCCACAATTCCACGTGGATCTCTCCTAGTTCTACAGTGCTGGCGAGACACTGACATTCACCAAGAGAGTCCACTTGCCCACGTAGTTATATTCAGGGACTTTATGGAGATTGACTCGCTGTCTCATTCGAATGGAGCAGTCTGGATGTGAACTAGAGTACAAGGTGTCTCTTAACTGTTAGATTTAAATACCAGTTTAAGGTAACAAAACATCACAAACTAGCAGTGGAATGCAGCAGCATAAAGCACAGTAAATGCTTATTGCCCATGGCTAAAATGAGACAAAACATTATTCCAGAATAAGGGATGTGAGAAAGAAAGTAAAGCTTTATCATGGAAAAATATGAGCAGGTCAACATTTCCAGCATGCTGAATGGCACCTTAGTGACCCATGAGTTATTGAACTTGAAAATAAACAATTGCTGTACACCCTGCGAGTGATTGGGCTATGATAAATAGTTATGACAATTCCTCATAGCAATGAATCTAAAATAAAAAAAGTTAACAATGTGTACATTTAATTTAGAATAAATTTACCAGTTACAAGACAAAAAAAAAAAAAAGTAATCTGAAACTTCTATGAATTCAGATCAACATGATGTGGAAAAACTCAAAGCCAAGCTTGTATAAGTTATAGGAAACAGAATAGGGTGACTTGTTACTATGTCTGTGTCTTATTTTTACCCAGACCAGAAATAGAGAAATCAGAAGCTTTTTCCATATGCTCATATGCTATGAGCATTCTTTGCTAATTTCAGATGATAATGAAAACTGAAGGTAAGCTTTCTGTGCTGCAATCCCAAAGATACCAGGCTCTGTGATCATGTTGATCAGTCATCCCCAGTATGACATTGGGCTCCTATTCCTTGCTAATTGGTGAGGGGAAGAGTAGAGAAACTTTCCACTTTGAGCCGAGGTAATAATTGTAGTTACCATTACCAACATTTGGGGCCACATACAGTTAGCATGCAGATTTTCTCCATTTTGTAGGCCTGCTTTTTTTCAGGCTTTTGAAGGCAGAGGAATTCTTCTCCTCCACCTTGACCATCTCTGTGAGGGGAATGTAGAGGTTCCTCTTGCATCTCTATGACTCTGGTGCGAGGGGACCAGGACTTTGATGCCCTTGCACAACTTTCTGCTACCAGAGGGCACCAGCCACGTGGGCAATAATTTGGTGAAGGTTCCCAATGACAGATGCCAGGGAAGTTACACCTGGTGAAATTATTTAAACACTTGCCTTGAGGAGTCTGTCTGGGTTGGTTTTAGATCCTACTTACAGAAAGCTGGCCTAAATAGATTGTCTGGCTTTTGGGAGGAGCTGACATGCAGCTTTCTCCTTGAAAGCTGATTATAGCTCCAACTTAGGTGGGAGGAGGTCATGGGGGTACTGGGGTACCATTGGCAAGGGGAGAGGAGATACAGGAGCTGTTTTTTACTGCTTTGTTCTTTCCTCACTCTTCAGCGAGTCAATCTGATTGAGAGGATCTGGACTGTGGCATCAACCCAAGAGGATTCAGAAAGGAGCCACGCTGGAATCTAGATGAGCAAGAGTCCAGACTAAGAACTACACTCATCTCATGTGGAAAGTCAGCCAAGTTTCCACTGGTGAGTCTGGATTCTGTAGGCAATTTAGTGATTTCCTGTTGGCCACCCCCCACTGCTGCCTCCCTCCCACCTGCAAGCAGTCACCCATCCATAAATCCTGTCCAGCCCTGGATTTCTGCCCAATGTTCCAGAGGGTTGGACTCACCAAGGAGAGCGGAATTCCCAGGATCCAGGACCAGCTGTGTTCCCAGAGGAGATGTCAGCACTGAAGGAAGGTTCGGTCCAGTGGCTGAGAGCAAGGCTCTGATATCTTCCAACTGCGTGGGGACTTGCGGGGGATCTATGAGAAGTCAGATGGTCAGTCAGGCAGGTTAAAGCACAAAGGCTGTGTTAAGGGGAGAAGAAGAGGTGGGCATGCATGTAAGTGTGACTTTGTGGAAGGCAGGTATTGTTAATGTTGCCTTTTAACATCATTTTTCCTATAGTGAAGGTGTGCCTATCAAGGTGAGTCTGAATTTCAAACTTAATATTGGATGTCTGAAACAATAAAGCCAATAATAAGAATCAGGCCTGTTGATTTCAGGAATTCCTTACTATCTACTACTTTATACCACAGTACCATTGGGTCCCTATAAATTTGTAGGTAAATTAAACCATATTATAAAGACACTTTTAAAAAGCCAACATTTGTTCAGCATTTACTATCTGCCAAGTCCTGCGCTAAATAGTTTTCATTCAACTCTTATAACATCCTTCCCAGGGAGGCCCTTGTTATTGGCCCCACAGATAGGGATATATCACAGGAATTTCTTATTAAAAGGAGTCTACAAGTGGCTTTTTATATAAAGAAAAAGGTCCATTTATGAAGTTAATTTTCTTTGTGGTCTGGATTTTTATGCCCAAGTAGGACCAGGACAGGGATGATTTGTTATTCAAAATCTTACAAAGAGTGAGGGCTGAAGTCATCAGGGATCACAGTTAACCAGAGCCAAAAGGGACAACAATGGGAAACATAGTGGCTTGCCTATCATTTCCACTGGACAAGCAAAGAGGCAAGCGTCTACTGAACCCAGCAGTGGAATGACCCCAGATTCTCCTGGAAGAGAAGCAGAATCCCGTGCCCCCTCTTCCCACATCTCCTGAAGGACTGCAATTCACACTCCCCAGGCCAACTCCCACTCTGTCTCTCCAGCACTTGTTGGAGAGGAAAGAGAAGCAGGAGTGGTGCTCTTGTAATTGATGGTCACCTCAACAGTGTTCAGTGAGGGCCTACTATGTGCTCATCACCTTGTTAGGTACTTGTTAGGGATGGCAAATCAGTCATGACGGCACCAGAGTCCACTTCAGAAACATACCTTCTGTCTACTCTGTCTTTGACTGCCAAAGACCATTGCATACAGAAAACAATGATGAGCTTGAGATTTTTATATCTATTTAATATTAAAAAATTATCAAGACTTTATATATATTATATATATATAATTTGAAAATATTCTTTATATGGTATAGGGTAAAAACATTATGCTTGGGGGGCTAGCCTGGTGGCTTAGTGGTTAAGTTCACGTGCTCTGCTTTGGCGGGCTGGGGTTTGCAGGTTCGGATCCTGGGCACAGACCTACGCACCGCTCATCAAGCCATGCTGTGGCGGCGTCCCATATAAAGTAGAGGAAGACGGGCATGGATGCTAGCTCAGGGTTGGTCTTCCTCAGCAAAAAGAGGAGGAGTGGCAACAGATATTAGCTCAGGGCTAATCTTCCTCACAAAAAAACCCCAAAAACCAAAAAAACAAAAAAAATCATGCTTGGATTCAGGAATCCCCAGATTGAGCTGTGGCTCTGTCATTCATTAACTTGGGCAAGTCACTTAATTCCTGTGAACCTTGGTTTCCTTATCTGTAAAATGATGAGGAACCGTATCATTTCCAAGATCTCTTTCTATTCTGAATTATCATGATTTCAGGAATTGATGGTGGCAGTTAACTCAAATCTAGACTTTCCCTCCCATCCTTTTAACATTCCCTTAAGAATATCGAAATTGAATAATGAATAGTGAAGGAAATTGAATTTCCTCAACATTGCGATTGAATATTGAATATTCCTTCAAGAATATTAAAACTCAAGAAGCCTTTGCTTATTTGCTAAAAGCCAAAAGAGGAGGTTACAGCCCATCTTCAAAACCATCAGATCTCCTTGGGCCAAATTGTTGGTCCCTCCTAATGTCCTTACAGCTTCTATCAGGTTTTTCTTCTTTGGTGCATGTCCATTTGATCTTCCCAGGGAAACTGTAAATTCTCCAAGGACAGAGGTCACCTCTTGTACTAATCCTAAAGCTCTACATGGAACTTAGAGGCAACACTTAACAAATATTCACCCAATGGCTATATGAACAAATGAATGAAAGTCTGTCTCATTACACTTCAAGCCTCCATGCTACAGGCTAAGTCACAGAACTTGGCATGAAACCTCAGCTTTATACACAAAATCCCTCATTTAAAAATTAAGCCACATTTTTGACTGACTACAAAAAAAAAGACATTACTTAGATAAAAACTAAAAAACTTTGATTGATAAACCAAGACTTCTGATCAAGAAAAGCCCTAAACTTAAGACTACATAGTGATTTTTTTCCCATCAAGTTTGATAAAAATGGGAAGACGTTATGCTCTTCAAACTTCATGTTCAAGGTCACACTGTGTTGGAGTTGGAATGATGCAAGAACTGGCTCATCGAACATACACACGTCATTGGCAAAGCTATAGTAGCAGCTACACACCCTAGGCTTTCCTCTCTGTTAGCAGAGGCGACAGGAAGGGAAATTAGGGAGGAAAAACCCACCATAAGCACCATAACTCAGTGTGGGGCAACAGTCTCTAGGCCCTGGGCTCTACACCAGCAGCTCAGCCAGATGAAACCCAACACAAAACAAATGACATCCTTCACGGAGTCAATTTTCTGCAGCTTCCTAAGACGACTGGAGGTGTATGCAGCCACTGGTGAGATAAAAACCCATCTGGGCCTCTCTGAAATCTGAGTGGGCCAGGGCTAGAGATCTTATGCTTTGGTATAGCATCAATTTGGGGTGTGAAAATACAGTCTAAGTTCCATTATTTTTCCCTGAGGAAGTCTATAACGTATGTATGTGTATATGTGTGTGGTGTGTAATTATTCATATTTCTCACATTTTCCTTAGAATGATAGTTTTCTCTGGGGGAGAAAGCTAGCATAAGTGCATTTTTTTAAAAAAAGACAAAAACAAGCTTTTTTACTCCATTCCACCAAATCCCAGATTCTGTGGAGAAGAGAAGCAGAGGGTTTCTAGTCCAGGGGACAAAAGGCTTATAGCTCACAACATGGCTGAGTCCAGCACTGGGCAACAGCGAGTGGGGGATGGTGTTCCAGCAATTGTTATTTTTAAATACCTATTTTATGTAGGAACTGTATTAGACTCTTTAGTCAGGGGTTTTTATGTTTGAGAGTGCTATAGTTTAAATGTTTGTGTCCCCCTAAACTCATATGTTGAAATCTTAACCCCTCAAGGTGACGGTATTAAGTGATGGGGCCTTTGGGAGGTGATTGGGTGATGAGGATTAGTGTCCTTATAAAAGAGACCAGAGAGCTGGCTTGTCCCTTCTGCTACATGAGGACATAACAAGCAGCCAGCAGTCTGCAACCAGAAGAGGGCCGTCATCAGAGCCCAACCATGCTGGCACCCTGATCCTGGACTTCAGTCTCGAGAAGAGTGAGAATTAAATTTCTGTTCTTTATAAGACATCCAGTTTGTGATATTTTGTTTCAGCAGCCCAAACAGACTAGACTATGACCTTCTTGAACTTACATGAAAAAATTTTGCATGTATGTATTTTTCTAGAGGTGGTAATCTACAGTTTTCATCTGATTCTTAAAAATGTTCTTAACACAGAAGGAGTTTAGAATAACTGCTTTACTTCTGTTACCTCTATTTGACCATTTGACACGTCCCAGCCCTCCGTCACGTGGGCAGGCAACCCTCGTTTTGCAAGTGTTCACATAGAGACCAGCATCTAGACTTAGCAAGGTTAAGTGACCTCCCCAAGGTCACACAGTGAGTAAGCAGTAGAGCCAGGGTTCAAACTGATGTCTGCCTGGCCCCAAAGTCTGTGCTCTTTCTACCAGAAGGCCCTAAGGTGGGGAGAAGGGAAGGGCTATTGATTTTACTGTTATGCACTCAAGTGGATCAGGGAGAAGAGGAGGTGGAGGGTGGGTTGGACAGTCTCCCCCAATGGAGTCCACCAGGGGTAGCCCGCCTCCAGGTGTTTACCTAGGATCAGCAGCTGGGTGTTCTCAGTCAGCTCTCCATGCAGATTGGCTGCCCTGCAGGAGTACAGCCCCTGATCCGAGGAGGACACGTCTGTGAGCAGCAAGGAGCCCTCATGCAGATGGTGAGGGGAGTTCAGTTTGCTTTTATTCCTGAACCAAGTGACTTCAGCTTCAGGCACACCTAGGAAGAAAAAAAATAAACTCATCGGCCCAACACATTCAGGTGACCCCAGAGGCATTTATAGCCTCTTGGCGTGCCCTCCTCGGGGCTGCTCTGCAGGAAGCATCTGCCTGGGCGTCTTCTACCATCCTTTGGCCAAACCAAATAATGCCTCGGACCTCTTGGTTGTCTTGAGATCTTTTGCCTTTTAAAACTTACACTCATGAAGCAGGAAGAGGAAGGCCAGTTAAAAGAAGAGGAAGCAGGCAGCTGGTAAAGGGCGCTTGGCAAGGTGAAAGGAGAACACCCAGAGTCTTTGGAGAAAACATATTATAAAAACATAAGAACCAAATCTATACACCAGCGAAAATGAAATGACCAACAACCACGTGAAACAAACCTCATGCTGAGTAAGAAAAGCCAGACACAAAAGAGTACACACTGTATGAAATCATTTCTGCAAGTAAAAAATGAAAACTGGCAACATCAATCTCTGCTGTTGGCAGTCAGGGTGGGGGTTCCTTTAGAGGGTGGGACAGACAGGGAGGGGTTGCGACTGAGATGGGGGACAAGGGGTTTGGCCACTGGTAATTTTGTTTCTTGACCTGGGGCTGGTTTGGTGGGCTTGGTATCTTTATGATATGTGTACTTTTCCGTATAGTTATTACACTTTAATAAAAAGTTAAAGCTACAAAATGTTACTGGATTCATGAACCAGACAAACGAGAGCTGTGAGATCTTTATCAGAGTTGACACTTTACGCAGAAAACAAGCCTGATTTTTTGAAGCCTATGTATTTTCTTAGACCAAGAGATCATGGAACTATGTATCAATAGCACCACAGCAGAAGGACAAAGAGAAAGTACTCTGCTCCCCCTTCAATCCAAGTTGATGGTCTGTGAGAGAGCTGGGGAGAGTGTGTGTGTGTGAATGGGGATGGGGTGCCTGTCTTTGGAAGTCAGGCTCTTTCCTCTAGGGGTGTTATGGACTGAATGTTGGTGCCCCCTCCCACTAAATTCGTATGTTGAAGTCCTAACCACCCCCAATGTGATGGTATTTGGAGGTATTTAGGTTTAGATGAGGTCATGAGGGTGCAGTCCTCATGATGGGATTAGTGCCCTTATAAGAAGAGACCAGAGAGCTAGCTCTTTCTCTCCCTATCATGTGAGAACACAGCAGGAAGATGGCCATCTGCCAGCCAGGAAAAGAGCTCTCAGCAGGAACTGAATGGGCTGGCACCTTGATTTTGGACTTCTCAGCCTCCAGAACTATGAGAAATAAATTTCTGTCATTTAAGCCACTCAGCCTATGGTATTTTGTAATAGCAGCCTGCGTAGACTAAGACAAGGGGACAGCCTTAATTCTTTAGGAAGTTTCCCTGTGGTTGATGTGTTGGTAAACAGGCTTCAGTTAGGACAAACCTTCTAACATGGTCTGCACAGAAGCCTCCGCAGGAGGCCGAGCTCTGAGTGAGTTGGGAAACGGAAAGTCTGTGGCATCAATTCACAGGTCTCCAAGGAGCAGAAAGCTCCATCCCTTGCACCACCCAGCCTGCTGACCCAGCTCACAAAGTTACTCAGAGAAGTCTTTGGCATGAGCCCAGGGCATGTTTAGAATGTCAATCCTGGTAAACAGGATCAAAGCCAGGAAGAGTCAAAGAGCCACACCTTTAGTCCTGGGCTCTCTCTGAGTTGCGGCTGGGTTTTGCCCTTGGCTCAAGGGTCGTGTTGCCCTTAAAGGGCAGCCTACTGTTGCAGATACAGCTGTCTTCAAGGACTTCCTGTGTACCTGTTACTTGTCCTTGAATCTGATGAGCAAAATTTACCTGCAGTCTCCTCTGTAACCCTCAGCTCAACAGCCCTCATATGGGGGAACCTCATATGAGCTCCCAGTGGGAGGAAGTAGGTTGGAGTGGAAGTAACACTTCCTTGCTAACAAGGAGGGGCCTTGTGTGAATTCACTGGTGTCCTGGCTACTCTGCTGCCTCAGATGGGGTTTTCCAGGCTTGGAGCAGTGGCCTAAGATGATGGTCAAAGTATTTGGTTAATCTGTAGGGCCTTTCTCCCTGTTATGGGGAACAGAGGAGTGACTCTCTGGTTCTCTCTTTTATTCAGATTACCCATAATTCAATGAGAATCACTAGAGACCTGCAAACTGACTTGGACACTGCATCCTTGTCACATCAGGGAGAGGCACACACCATGATATTTGACGCTCAAGTGCATGAAAGGGGCCAGGCTGGCACGTTCTCTCTATACACCTGGAGAAAAGATGCAGGTGAGAGGCAGAAATGCTGATTTTCAAGACAGCACCATTAGGGAGAGCAAGAGCATCATGATGCCTGGCCATGCCAGCCTGGACTTTGGCCCCTGAGCTCAGTTTTCACATTTAAAAAAACCCCACAGCATTCAGGAGAAAGCCTCTGAAAAGTAAGGTGAATAAAACACTCCCAGCCATTTGTTTCCTGACAGTGCAAGAAAAAATGAGGTCCTACAGACCATTTGCTACAAGTATTTCCCTTGCTGTGAATTGCTCACACGAAGCACTATCGCTGGGACCTTCCCTCAAGGAGGGCTGTGGGCAGCAAGCACGTACCCTTAATAGGAACTAAGACTGTTCTAGAGCAAGAGAGGCAGAGGAAGAGAGGTGGATTAAATGGGCTTTCCATTTCACCAACGAAAGTGTGATGACTAAGAGAATGGGGGAGCAAACACTCTCTCTCCATGAGTGTGCTGTGGGCTGTGGTGTGTGTGTCTCTGGTGCCAACCGTTGTGGGGCTTGCAGTGTGTGTGTGACAGGGACAGTCCTGCAGCAACACTCCCTGCTGCTCACCAAAGCGTCCTTCTCTGGTCAGGGCCCGAGCTTCTGTAGGGCAGCCAGAGGCACAGAGATGCAGGAGAAGAGAGGAAATAGCGGGGTGAGACACAGGAGGAGGAGGGAGAGGGAGAGAACCCAGGGATGGAGAGAGACCTGGCAGCCATTTCTCACTTCCCCAGGGAGTGGTTGTAAGTTTCTTGCACTCCCTTCATCACTCTTTGCCTCTTGCCCCCATGAAGTTGGGGTGTTTATAGGACAAGACAGGGTGTTTACCCAAAGGGCTAAATTCCTCAGGTGAGGGCAGGGGGGTTCATAGGAGAAATGGAAATGTTCAGGATAGCAAAGAGTAGAAGGAAGTAACCTCCAGTTCCTGCAAAACTGGAACCATAGAAGTGACAGCAGTGCCAAGGGAAGAGAAATTATGTGGAAATCGTTCTTCAATATAATTATTAGCAAACCTCTCTTAGACTCACTGAAGCATGGACCTGCATCATGAACTTGCCAATGGAGGAGTTGTTGCTGGTGTCACATTTTGGGGGCTTCCTGCCTGGGACCGTGGGCCTTAGGCAGAGAATGACACCAAAAAGATGCCTTAGAATCTTTTTAGTCCTTCCATGGCTGGCTCTGACTTATTACAACAGACAGAATAAGAGCAAAAATAAATGAGGCATCATTGAGCTCTTTTTCCTTTTTCTCTCAAGAGAGGACAATGATGTTTTAGAAAGCACCACCAGCCCTTGTTTAAGCCAGAAAGTCCCTGGAAAAGGTACCAGATACACATGCCTAATACTGACGTTCAGGATACCTAAACACTGAGGTCAGGAACTATGCAAAAATATCTTGAACGTGTCAGAGGCAGAAGGAACATTTATTGAACATTTGCTACAAGTGAAACACTTTATAAACATAATCACGCTTTTCACAATGACCCTATGAGGCACTATTATTAGTTCCATTTTACTGATGAGAAACGCGGGACTCAAAGAGATGGAAGAAATCCGCCTCATCAGCGACAGGAGTTTGGATCCCTGAATGATTATATGGGGACAGAGCTCCTGTCCCCTCACTTCTCCTCACCCCATAGCCAATCAGTGACCTACAAATGTCAGGATGGGGATCCAAACTCCTACGTTTGATGCCACGGATCCCCAACTCAACAAATACAGGACACCGCCTGCCCTTGTACCAAACTGCCTCTTTAGAGAAGATCTGAATTCCTGCACTATTGTTTCTGAACTGTCAAATCCTCAAATACTTTCTACTTTCAGAAATAACCTTTCTGCTGTAATAGTAACACCAAGATTATTGTTAGGAGGGAGGTTTCTAGAATCCATGTGTACTGGCTTTGTTAGCTCTCTTCTTGTTGAGAAGCTTGGTCAGATCGTGGGAGATTTTTTTTCTATCCTGCTGTGATGTGACAGCACATTCTACATAAAGAAATGTCTGAAAAATGACAGAAAATACACCCTACCACCCAACAAAGTCCAAAGCTATGTTGTTGACAAGTTACTTGGATAGGCTCCACACTCTGGACTCCCTGGTATGATGTGTGTCTAAAAAAGGGAAAGAAAAGAACCTGCTTTTACTTTTTCCCCTTTGTGGCATATCTTATCAACAACACAATGCTCTCCCTGTTGCTTGAAAGGATCAATAAATGAGTCCGGTCATAATGGGTTGTAACTTGATATGATTATAAGGATTAGTCCCTTTAATCTCCACTGAGTGCCCGGTAGGGTGATGCTATAATATTTTTTTAAATCCCAGATAGGATATTCTTGTTAACTAGACCACTTGTTATATTTGGAAGGCTGCTTGCCCCATGGCAGCTTGTCAACATCTCGAGGTGGGGTGTTCACTGAAAGGTACACCTTGACACGATAAGTTCTAGAAGCTTCTTTGACAGTTTGGTGCAAGAAAAGGAAAGGATACAGTAACTTAAATGTCAGCCTTGGCAATTATTCTAAAGAACCGTGGAAATCTGGAAAGAAGGTTTCAGCCTTCCACATTTCTCCACACCGACAGTGGCAGACACTGATAGCTACTCATGAAACCCGTTTTCTTCTTTTTCCTGGGTACCCATCTAGGCCAACATCCCTTGTAGTTGTGAGTGGCCCTGTCACTAAGAGGGAACATGAGAAGTAGTAATGTGTGCTACTTCCAGGTGTGGCCCTTAAAAGCCTTCCCAACCATCCTCCACTTCTTGGGTTTCCCCCTCTTCTGGTTGACAGAACAGAGATAACCCCCAGGGAGACCTTGGAAGGCAGGCGTTCAAGATAACAGAGGCACCAGCATTCTCCGACCCTGAATAGACGTGTGGGGCAGCTGACCAGGAAGACTCTTTGGAATCTTAGGTAAGAGTAATCAACTTCTATTGTGTTTGATCCATTACACATTTGGGGTCTACTTGTTTCCAGAGTCTAGCCTTCCCTAACTAATAGACTGCCCATCACTCACCCCTCAATTATTTATTCCTGCATCACTAGTCCTGACAATTTTATCTCCTAAGTCAGTCCTTTGAAAGCTTCCCTTGCTCTTAGGATAAAATCCCAAATTGTACCATAATCTATGACAGCATGTAAGATCTAGCCCTTGCCTACTCTCCCTAACTCCCTAGCCACATATCATGCTAGTTTCTTCTCTGTGCTCTATACCATAGCCACACCAGCCATATTTCACTCCTTCAGATGTGGCATGCTCTTTCTACCTCAGGCCCTTTGCACATCTGTTTCTAATGACTGAAACACTCCCTTCTTCCCCAACCCTTTATCTTCTATTCAGTTTTCTGAACTCTACTCAAATAGAGAACAAGTATGGGAATGGTATGGTGCATTGGATCACTTTTCAAGAAAAAGTCTGTGTCATCATACTCATTGCTTAATATTTTTTATGTTTAAAGGTTGGGAAGGATTTGTGAGGATGCACTTTATAAGTTGAAAGCATATATGTGCAAAAAGTTATTTAATGAAAAACTGCTAACAACTCAAACATGTAAAGACATGAGTTATTCTGTGTAAATTATGTAATATTCTTAAAATAGACTCTAACATAGCCATTAAAATTATGCCATAAGAGAGCCATAGAGCCACTTGTAGCAGTGAAGTAAAAGTAGTTCCTTCTGCCGTTTAGCATTACAGCTGTCAGTATTTTGACTGGAGACTCAGCTCAAGGATGATTTCTTTGTCCAGTAACTTCACAGGCCAACCATGTAATCAAAAGCAGGCTCCTTCCCACCCAATTTGAATAAATATCTTATTTAACAACAGGCATAATGACAGAGACACACAGATTTATTTAAATTAACCATGATTAATACAAAGAGTTCTATGAATAAAAATAAAAATAAGGAATGGAATGTGCATGGCCAGGCATAAACTGGACACAACCACCCAAGACCTCACTGTAGGGTTACCAAGAGTCAGTCTCTGGATGAAGTCGGGGAGACAGGGCCCCAAGTGGCATGGGAGAGTTGGCCAAAGCTGGTTGTAGTATTCCAGGCTTATCATGGGAAATACGTCCCCACATGGATTCTGTTCTCTCAATCTCCTTTAAGTGCCCAATTCCTTGTTTTGCTGCCCTTTGCTCCCCATTCTTTTAATCCTCTTTTATTCAGCTCTCAAGAAGAGACCCAACTTGGTCCATTCTATGTCCAGTCTGTGTTTCATCTCTGAGGCATGTGTTCATAGTGATCGGGTGGGGAGGGAGGGTTCTGCACAAACAGTCTCTCCGCCCCATCAATCCCTGTATAGAGGGGCAGCTCACTCATGGGAAGCCCTGGCAGGGGTTTTGTCTTACTCCCCAGCTGGGAGTAGCAGGCCTGAAAGGATTTGGTTCTAGAAGCTTTCACTGATGAAGTTAGATGCAGAGGCAAAGAAAGCTTTACCAAAAGAAGCAGCTAATGTACCATGACAGAGATAAATTTATATTTCTGGTTTCCTAGAGCTACCAGAACATTTCAGAGAAAACCAGACCTGACTGTTCTTTGGAAACAACATGCTCTAGATTAAGATCTTCCTCGTACTTATTCTAAAATGGGTTGTCTGGCCTTATAAATCACAAATGGAGGTAAACTCTTTGATGACGGGGCTGGGATCTAAGACGAAGAAACCCCCAGAGCAAGAGGTGCCACTGCTTGTCTACTCTGCAGACAGGGTATGACCGCGGAACCGGGGTTTGGGTGTGCCACAGTAGGGTATATGTGACGAGGACAGCAATCAGGGGACTGTAGCTGGGCCCTGGCACAAGAGCCATTCATTTTTTCTTTGCACTGGGGGATGAAAACCCTTAGGGTAGAGGTCACAGTCTAGTGGTCCACAGGAAGGGAGAATTAGGGCTTTGTCTGGCTCTCCATTGGTGTTTTTTGCTTTTTAATTGAAGGCAAATAGCTTTCTAAAGCACATGCTACCTCCCCCTGTTGTCCACCACTCCTCTGCTTCCCTGCGACGTTCTGGTCCCTACAGGCCTCTGAGTTTGCAAGGACAACCCGAGGGCAATGCCTATGTCAAGACTCCCAACAGCGCTGGCGATTTTCCTGAATGACTCCCACCCACTTCTGATGTGCGGAAGCTCCAGGTTCCTTTGGTCTTAGCTCTGCCACCTCTCCCATGGTCCTCCACTCCTTACCTTTCCACCACCACTGCCCTGAGTTCAGGCCCCCATAACCTCTCCTCTAAAGTACTACGATAACTTCTTAAACTGGCCTCTCTCTTCCAGTATTTCCCTTCTTCAATCCATTTTATGCATCGCTGTTGGCTTACTCTTTTGGAATTATGGCTCCTTAATGTCACTCTCTATTTGCCTTTGTCTGAACTCCTTGGCCAAGCATTCAAGGTCTCCCATAGAACAGCTGCCACTTAGCTTACTAAAGGTTAACCCCCTCCACACCATTTCTGCACACTCAGCCCCAGCCAGACTAAAGTGCACACTGTTCCTTACAGTCTTGAGGCTTTCCTACTTCCATGAATTTCTCACACTCTTTTGTCCACCTGGAACATCCTTTGCCCCCATCTTGGCACGTTCACCTTCTATCAGTGTGCAAGGCTGAGATAAAAAACCACCTCTTCTACCTCATCTGTCCCAGTTAGAATTAATCTTTCCTCCTCTAAACTTCTATAGCACTTTCTAGCTTCAGAGGGACCAAAGTTCATGCCTTAGCTTTCCTGCTAGGCCTGAATCCCTGAGAGGAGAATTTGTATTTAATTTATCTTTGTATTCCCTAACCTAGCACAGGGCTGCATTAATATATGAACAAATGAATTAACACATGAATGAATGTCTCACCTGCAACTTGGCAGTTAATTGTCACATTCACTCCTCGCACTGTTTTGATGGTGCTTCCTACATCGACTGCGACCGCAGGCTCCTCAGTGTTGATGACAGTCACTCGTGATGTCTTCACTAGCGGCTTTCCTGAAGATGACAAGGAATGTGAGATTTCACTAGACAGTAGCCATGGGCTTGGGGCATTCCCTTGAAACATGCAATGACCAATAATGAACAACTGGTATACCCAGGCTTTTTCCACTAACCATGTTTTCCTCTGAAAAAATTGTAACTGTACAATATAAAAACCATCCACCCACCTATCCCCCCACCCATCTACCTACCGTAGAATTGTCAGAAAAAGAATAAGGATTGAAGAATCTTAGGATAGAGCATGGTATCCAACAAGTTAGGATGATTTGTGCATTTAATCATTAAATTAACAAATGATCCTATCCATTCCATTTTTAAGGACTTATTTTTTTTAAATTAAGCTTCTTACTTTGAGATAATTGCAGATTCATACTCAGTTGTAAGAAATAACACAGAGCAATCCTGTGCATCCTCTACCGAGTTTCCCCCAATGGTAATATCTTACAAAACTAGAGTACAATATCATACCCAGGACACTGACATTGATAAAGTTAAGTTAAAGAACATTTCCATCACTACAATGATCCCTCATGCTGCCCCCAACCCCACCTTGATCCTTTGGCAACCATTAATCTGTTCTCCAGTTCTATAATTTTGTCATTTCAGGAACGTTATATAAATGGAATCATACAGTATGTAACATTTTCTGATCGGCTTTTTTTCACTTAGAATAATTCTCTGGAGATTCTTCCAGGTCTCACATGGTACCATGATTGTGTGTATCAATAGTTTGTTCCTTTTTATTGCTGAGTAATATTCCATGGTATGGATGTACCACAATTTGTTTAGCTTTTTACTTGTTGAAGGACATCTGGGTTGTTTCCAGATTTTGTCTATTCAAAAAAGCTGCTATAAACATTCCTGTACAAGTTTTTGTGGGAACATAAGTTTTCATTTCTTCGGGATAAATGCCCAGGAGTGCAACTGTTAGGTCATATGCTAGCTGCATGTTTAGTTTTTTAAGAAACTGCTGAACTGTTTTCCAGAGTGGCTGTATCATTTCACATTCCAACCAGTAATGTATGAGTGATCCAGTTTCTCTGCATCCTTGTCAGCATTTGCAGTTGTCATTAGTTTTAATTTTAGCCATCTCATTGTGTTTTTCATTTGCATTTAATTTGCATTTCCCTAATGGCTAATGATGTTGAATACTTTTTCATGTGCTTATTTGCCAACTTTATACCCTCTTTGGTGAAATGTCTCTTCACATCCTTTGAGCATTTTCTAATTGAGTTGTTTATTTTTTTACTGTTGAGTTTTGAGAGTTCTTTATATTCTAGATACTAGTCCTCTGTCAGATATGTGGTTTGCGAAGACTTTAGCCCAGTTCTGCAGCTTTTCTTCTCATCTTCTTAACAGGATCTTTCATACAGCAAAAGTTTTTTAACTTTGATAAACTCCAATTTATCAAGTTTCTCTTTCATGGATCATTCTTTTAATGTTAAGTCTAAGAACTATTTACCTAGACCCAGATACTAAAGACTTTTTTTCTAAATGTTTCATAGTTTTACATTTTAAATTTAAGTCTGTGATACATTTTGAGTTAATTTTTGTATAAGGCGTGACACTTTGGTCAGAGTTCACTTATTTTTTGCCTATGGGTGTCCAATTGCTCCATCAACGTTTATTGAACAAGCTATCTTTGTTCCATTGAACCACTTTTGTAGCTCCGTCAAAATCAGTTGGGCATATTCTTGTGGATTTATTTCTGGGTTCTCTCTTCAGTTCCACGGATCTATGCATCTATCCCTCTACCAATACCACACAGTCTTAATTACTGTAGTTATGTAATTCATCTTGAAATTGGGTAGGCTGATTCTCCCCACTTTATTCTTCTTTGCTATTCTAGCTTCTTTGCTTTTCTACATAAATTTTAGAATAATCTTATCTACGACTATAAAATCTTGCTGGGATTTTGATATATCGGTTTAATGTGATTTGGGGAGAACTGACATCCTTGGTTGAATCTTCCAATCCTTGAACGCTGTTAAATCTGTTTATTTAGATCTCCTTTAATTTCTTTCATTATAGTTTTGTAGTTTCCAGTATACAAGTCCTGCATACATTTTGTCAGATTTGTCCTTTATTTTGTTTTTTTGAGGGATAGTAAATGATCTTGCAGTTTCCATTTCAGTGTTCATAAGTTCATTGCTAGTATATAGAAATACAGTTGATTTTTGTGTATCCTATGACCTTGCTAAACTTACGTATTAGTTTTAGGACATTTTTTGTAGATTCCTTGGTATTTTCTCAGTAGGAGATCATTTCATCTGCAAAAAGTTTTATTTCTTCCTTTCTGATCTGTATACCTTTTATTTCCTTTTCTTGCATTATTTCGCCAGATAGAACTTCCAGCATTATGTTCAATAAGAGTGGTGAAAGTGGGTTTTTGGTATGATGGGTGATTTTCAGTTGAAACCTGGACATTTTCATATTATGCTATACAATTCTGGATCTTATTTAAACCTTCTCATTTAGCTGGCTTTCTCTCATTCTACCCAGTGGAAGTAGAAGTCCAGATTCTCCACTTAGCCTTTGTCATACAAGTGGGGGGGGGGTCCTCATTACTGCTGGGCAGGGGTAGGATTTCTGGCTCCCCACATGGTTTCCACTGACATCACTGTGGGAGGGGCCTTGTTACTGCTAGGGGTGGGTGAAAGTCCTGAATCTCCAGGAGGCCTTCTCTAACAACACCCGGAGAGAAGGGTAAGGAGGGTCCTACAGCGCGAGGGTGGAACTCCAGGTTCCCCATGTGCTCTCCACATTACGCCCTGGTGGGGATGAAATCCGTCTTCTCTGGCACCATGTCCATGGGAGTGTTGAGGAACCTGTGTCAGTCTGATGAGGTGGAGTCTAGGTTCCCTACTCAGCTTTTGTAGGTGTGGGCAGTGGTGGACCACAGTCTTCTGTGGTGCTTAGAGAAGAGTGGTATTTTACAAACTTTTCTGTCTTACTAGGCTGCCCCTTTCTTGGTCCTGTGGCTAGAGAGAACAGTCTTTAGTTGGGGCATTTTCTTCTGTTCCCACTGCATTTCCTTGTGGCCAGCTTCTTCAGCTTCAACTTTGGGATTTAGGAGGCAAAAAGAAAACCCAGGCAAGTAACAATTGTGTCGTTCCTCAGTTCCCAAGGTCCCTAGCCAGTCTGCTTTTTCCACTCCACTTTTCAGTCTTCTTATGTCTGTTTTACACATAATGTCCATGGATTTTAGCTGTATTTAGCAGGAGGAATAGTGAAAAGTATACCCACGTCATCTTGCCGGAAGTGGAAGTTCTGTGTACATTACATTTTAATAGGCCTTTATCAGCTGGGGATAAAAATCCAGCCCTTCTTGTACCTGACCAAAAAATACAATGAAAAGATTCATTTATTGAGCACCTTGGGGAAATAAGGGTCCAAATGAAATCATTTTCATATACCTAAAGCTTAATTTTTTGTAAGTCAAATGAATTTAATTTTATTTTAACCATTTTATAGGCAGGGCATTCGACAATGGTATTCACTCTTCTGTGCCTTCATTGACCGTGAAGTAAACCATAATTCATTAATGCCTTTGGAGTCTTATACCTGCTTTTTATACTCTTTCTTTTCTTCTTCACCTATTTATCCTTTATTCCTGCTTGCACTGTCCCGCAGCCTCGTATTAGAAGCTGTCCCTCTTTCTTCTCCTCTCCCCTAATAAATGCCTTCCAGGCACAGGTTATTAAGCTTGTTAGAACTATGTGTAAGGGCAGAAACTTGAGCAAAGTTCTGAGGAGCTTACCTTTGAATATTTGCATAGGCTTTCCACATCTATTTTGACTGTTTAGGGGCCTTTTTCCTTTTTTCACCTATACTCCATATATTTGAGATTATGTATGACCTGATGTGAAGGTGAGTGATTTCATACGACGATGGTTTCTAAGACTAATGCAGGGCAATAATAGGAGAATGCAGCTGGAATGACACTGAATTGATATTGGCATATTTACCTTACCTCCCCACCCATAAGAAGCTATGCAGCTCCACCTCCACACATACCCTATATCTAACCAGTCTCTCTGTTGCTATAATCTAAAGCTGCCACCTTCTCTGGCTGGACCACTGCAGAGCCTAACTGGTCTCCTTGTTTCCATTCTTCCTTCTCCACAGTTTCTTCTCATGACAGCCAGAGTGATCTTTCTAAAACATGAATCAGATTATGTAACTCCTCTGCTTAAATTATCCAGTGCTTTTTCAGTGCAATTAGAACAAAATTTCAAGCTCCTTTTCATGATCAACTGTCCCCTACATGTTCAGGCCAGCTGTCTACCCCTCCTACCTCACTGAGGCCACACTCCCCCTCAATCACTGTGTTCTATTCCACACTGGCCTTCTTTCTCTTCCTCCAAAACATCAGCACATTTGCCCTGGCTCTTCCCTTTCCCCGACATCCTCCACCTACAGACTTCTACGTGGCTGTCTTCTTCTGGCCATTCACGTTTCTGTGCAAACAACACTTCCTAGGGAGACCATTCCTAACCACTCCATCTAAAGCATATACCCCTTCACTCCCCTGCCAGTCATTACACATCTCACCACCAATTCTTCACAAGCAGAAGAACTATCAGAATTTATCTTATTTATGTGTGTGTTCTCTGCCCCCTGCCCATCACCATGTAACCTCCATAAAAGTAGGGATCACACCTCTTTTGTTCTCTTCTTTATCCTACCAATTCATTCTGGCACATGGTAGGTCCTCAATAAATACCTACTAAGTGAATGGATGTGTGCATATGGTGTGTTATGTGCATTATCTGAATTGTCTTTGCTCTCATAACAATCCTGAGAAGTAGGTAAAGTACTTCTACCTTTTACATAGACAAAGAAGTTAGGCTCAGAAAGGCTCCACGGTTTGTCCAAGGCCACAGAGCAAGCAAGTAGTAGGGCTAAACTTGACCCTAGATTTTTCACCTAAAGTCCAGTGCTCGTTACAGGGGATCTCAAATCCGTGTCTGTGGACTGGCTGCCGCAGAACCCCCAGGGCACTTGTTAAAAACATAATCTGTCCTGCTATTATAAAATAGTTGCCTCACCGTGTAATAAAAATGGTGCCAAAGGGGAAAAGCAGGTTAGGGACCAGAGAGTTTCAGACTCACAATTACCAAGTTATTTTTCCTACAGGAATTTTAATAATAAAGGTGTTTTTTATAGCTGCAAGTGTATAGCTATAAAATTCAAATGTCACTGAATTAAATCCAGCCCTTAATTAATTATGTTGAGCTTTTGCTAAAAAGCAATGGCCTTTTGTCATGTCACTAGAGGCGCTGTTGTTAGCACAGGTGACGTATACATTCTTATTACTTTCATGATCCATTGTTAAGACAAAGCACAAAGTTATCCAAGTATTTATAATCAATAGAAATTTATAACAAAAACAAGATTTCTTAATCAACTCTCTTACATCTATTAGAAAAAGCTTGTATATATTACTGAGTCCTACTCCAGATCTACTAAACCTAAATCGCACGTTATTTAAAACCAGTGTACAAGGCCATGACTTTGACTTGGGGCTCTAAGGTCCTCCCTAACCGAAGAGTAAGGCAAACATGAGATGGTTTTAGGTGCCTTTTGATTCACTCAATCATGGTTGCCAAGGAGACAGATTACTCCCGTGTGTACAACCGTCCCATTCCAGTCTGTAGAAGTAGAGGCTTCTCCAGGGACAGAATTTCAGTCTTCTGATGAAGTCGTATGTTCTGGGATGGAAGCTGTAATCTCTATTTTTAATAAGTTCCTAGGTAATTTTGATATGCAGCCAGGTTTGATAACCAACGAATTACACTCTTCTAGTTTTTCTTTAACTGATTTCTCTGATTCCTGGTGAGAGCTGAGGAGATTTCTTTCGAGAGACCACTACTGGTCCTCTATGGGGAATTTTCAAGTTGGAGCTCTTATTTTAATGGTCAATTAAAAAAAAAAACAACAACAAAAATATAAGCCTATTTTTAATCACCTGGATGTTTACCTAATGAGTGGGGACTGCTGTGTGATGCCATGCCTGTGTTTGGTTACATTCATATTAACGAGTATTACTTTCATTATGGAAGTTAACTACGAAGAAAAAAATAGAGACGCAGAGAGGGAGTGAAATGATAAATTATATGTTTGTGCTAAGAGAACGCTTAGAAAAAGGTCATGACAACAGAAAAAGGTGCCGAGAGAGCTGAGCCATGATCATAGAGCCTCTGTGGCTTGAGTTGCGCCTCAGCTGTCAGCACTATGTACGTGGTACAAGGAGCCATTCCGCCTCTGCAAGTCAGCATCCACCAGAAGATTAAATTAGCGCTACTTTATGGAAATTGGTAGGGTTTATAGATTACTCTTTCATTTAATGTGTAACTTTGTGTAAGAGTTGAATGATAGTGAGACACAGAAGGAGATAATGCCTAGTTTTATATCTGTATACCTTTAAGAAAGACAAGGAAATGGAGACAAAGGCAAGCTTTTTAATTCTTCAAGCCTAATATGAGGAACCAAGGCCCTCCAAGAGAGTCAGACACAGAAACAGAAGCATTAAGAGAATCATTTTTGCTCAGTTCCTTCAGACCTCATCATATCCCTTAGCCTTTGGATTATGGTTCCTGTTTGAAGTAACCTGGAGCAGAGGCAATGGAGCCTCACTTGTAAGCAAGGGAAGCCCTTGCACAAAGGCTGAACTGAGGTGTAGCTAAGTCTCGTGTGTCGTGGTGAGATGGTGAGAAAAAGCGCCACCCCGTGATGTCTTTATGGCAGAGGTGTTCAGCACTGTCCTGATCCTGAAGGATAGGTAACTGGAGAGACAGGCAGGGACAGATGAGCAGTCCCAGGAGCAAATGCTCAGAAATACATTCCTGCGCACAGCCTGGGCTCTGGCTCACGTGCCTCATGTGTGACTCCAGATAAAATGAAAACCCAATGGGAAAAAATCTGAACATATGTGCTTGAAAAATCTCTTTGGACCACTATAAAGGTGATTGAGAAAGGAGCCACAGGAGATGGAAGGTTTGTTTTTTGAGTGCAGCCAAGAACAGAGAGCATTGTAAGTAACTTTTTCCCAGGGCCAAAGTCCAGGCCTCTTCTAATAGAAACTTTGTTTTCAACAGCATGATGCCTTCCATTCTAGAGGCCGTGGCAGGGACTGATTTGCTCCTAACCAAACCTTTTTCTTCTTCTTGGGTGCACAGCTAGGTCATTTCCCAGCCTCTTAGCAGTTAGGTGTGGGCAAGGTGCTGAGTTCCAGCAGATAGAAAGTGAGCAGAAGTGAAGTGTGCCACTTCTTGACCCAAACCACAAAGACCTTCTTGTGCAATAATTTGTTTTAGACCTTATGTGAGCAAGATATAATCCATCATATTTTAGCCATCCTATATTTATAGTTTTGTTTGTTACAGTAGTTAGCAAATGCTAATTACTCCAGGTTTAACGAACATTTGTTGACTCACTGAATGAATGAATCAAATGGGTCTTCTTTCAATTTTTCTAATTTTATGAGTCGCAAATGTCATTTGAAAATGCTTCTTTATTATCCTTAGCCATCAAAAACGAACTGTACTTCAAAGCCTTCAGATTCTCACAGTTCAGCTAGAGGCCATCCATGCGAGGAAGTGTGCACACGCATTCCATCCCCAGGAGAATAAGACATGTTGACGATGACTGGGATGCTGGGCAACGACAGGAACAAGGACCGCAGGAGGCAGAGCTGGAGACTACTTGAGAGCTCCAGAAAGGATGCAAAATTGGCAAATAAGTTTGAGATTATGGAGCAATTGGTAGAGTCGTTCTGGAGTACCTTTCAGATGCGGATTCTGGGTTATATTCATGAGGACTGAGCAGCAAAAATGAAGGATAAACTAGTGGTGCCTGCAGTGCGCATGGGTGTGAGAAGTGACAGCCTACATGTCAGCTGTCTGGACTCCGTCTCTTAACAGCTGAGTGACATGGGCAAGTTATTTAATCTCCTTGTGGCTTAGTTTTCTTCTTCTGTGGTTGCTGAGAGGAATAAGTACATGAATGCATGTAAAGCTGTTGGAACGACGCCTTAGCACGGTGTGAGGTTTGCATAAATGTTAGCAATCATCTGCAGTATCTCTGCTAAAACACAGTGAGACAATACTATAAGGAGCAGTGTTGGGAACTTCTGATAAACTAACAAAACACACAGAAAGGAAAAGTTTAAAGAAAAGAAAGAGGAAAAATACAGGAAAGAGGACAGAGAACAAATCTGTTAGTGAGAAGGAACTCATCTGTTTCTGTTTTGAAGAACTGTGAGAGTTTCAGGATAATTAGAAAAAGATATAATTTAAATATGAGGGATTCTCCCCAAACTGGTATAAGTAACTGGACAGAAACAGAGAGCTTGAAAATCACACTGAGGCTGGTCTTGCTGGAGACCCCAAAAAGTATCTGCTTCCAGAGAAGTTGTGAAACAATGCATGCCAGGCTGACTTGCTGGTGACCCCACGAGACCATTCAAGAAAACAATTGGGATATCCATACCTGGCCCAAATCTCAATTCAAGAGAAAGGTGAATAAGATAGTGACTCCCAGTAATTAAAATATTTGAGTATTACAGTAATATTTGAGTATAAAGAAATGAGGTGTTACGGGTTTCACATATTTTCAAACTAAGCAATTTGTATTTAATCCAGATTTAATCAATGGATAATGCCTTGTAATAAGTGAGAATATCAAAGACATGCCTTAAGAAATGCTAGCCTCTGCTTACATTGCAATTATCATAGGTCTCTCATAAAGGCCACTGGAGGTAAATCTGCAAAAGCTCCCTGAAATGAGAATTCTCAGCCGAAGAATTTAAGACCTCTTGAGTTAAATAAAGTTTAAGGGACCACGATCAGTGTGAACCTATGAAAACCCTTATAAATACCAACATCTTATACATCTGAAATGAGTAATGATGGACACTGGCTATTAACGTCCAGTTACCATCCTTGCTGGCCAGAAACTTTTCGGGATCTGACTACCCGGCAATTTCAACAAGAGTTGCTTTGTTACAGATAATCGTCATATTAAAAGGCATGATTTTTTCTTAAGGCTGCTTCTCCTTCCAAATGTACTTTGCATTTTATAGTTCAGGAATTTTTTAACTCCTTCCTGTCCAGCTGTCTCTCTTGCAAGGTCTCCTTCACTCCCCACTCCTGCCTCCTGAGTTAGCCTTTGGCCTTTCAGTCAACACTGCACCCTTTCTCCTCACCAGTCCTCTGAGAACTTTTCTTCTCATCTGTTATTTTTCCAAGACGTCATTGCAAAAAGCTGTACTTCTTTGCTATCTAGTCTTCTAGTGTCTCAAAGATAAAGGAAGTAAATTTGCAAATGTTAGAATTTTAGGCAGGGGAGTTTATAGCTGGTAGTGTGTGGGTGGGGACTGCCGTACTTTATTTGTATGTAAGAGATTCACAGACCTCTTAGGTCTAAAAGAGACTCAAGTGTGCATCTATTTAAAACTCCTCCATTTACAATAAGGACACAAGTTTATAGTTCTAAATCTGCTCCTAAATTGTGTACTGAGGCAAATATTTCCCCTAGAATCTTATTCTGTTATTACAATAAGCTTTTTTTTAGTAATAGTAAAAAAATAAATATTTCTCTCCCATCCAAATAATTACGTGGTTTTAGTTAGTGTAATCTAATAAAATAAATTATTACACTTTGAGTAACACTCTGACTGTACTGGGAAATGAGGTATAACATACGAGCAGAGAATAGAGAAAATGGAAGATTTAACCAGAGGGTACTGGCAGCATCCAGGCTATGTTCACAGCACAGACATGTTTAGCCTGAATATAATTTTTTAAAATTTGAATTAGTTGGGCTCAGCTAAAAATGGAGAGATTTTAAAAAAAAAGTGTGTGTGTGTGTGTGTGTGTGTGTGTGTGTGTTTTGGTTTGGCTTATCTGAGAACACTGGAAGGTCTATTAACATTAGATTTGCATTTATCTTTGGCAACAGTTAGATGAAAATGAGCTGTGCCCTTCAGACAGGGTGTGGTAGCAGACCTCACAAATATATCTCCACCCTAATCCTTGGAATCTGTGACTATGTTATGCTACAGGCAGAAGGGAATTAAGGTTGCAGATGGAATTAAGGTTGCTAATGAGCTGACCTTAAAATAGGCAGATTATCCTATATTATTTAGGTGGGCCCACTCTGATCACATAAACTCTTTAAATCACAAGAGGGAGACAGAAGAGTCTGTCAGAGAGAGGCAACATGAGAAGGACTCATTCCACCATTGCTAGCTTTGAAGATGGAAGAAGAGGGCCAGGAGCCAAGGAATGTAGTGGTCTCCAGAAGCTGGGAATGGCACTCAGTTTACAGTCAGCAAGAAAATAGGGACCACAATCCTAGGTCGCAAGGAACTAAATTCTGCTAACAACCTGAATGAGCAGGAAAAGCACTCTCCCTTAGAGCTTTCAGAAAGGAATGCAGCCCATTGACATCTTGTTTTTATCCTGGTGAGACAATGCTGGACAGAATTCTGACCTACAGAACTGTAAGATAATATATGTGTGCTGTTTTAAGACTCTATGTTCACAGTAATTTGTTATGGCAGCAATAAAAAACTTATTTGCAGGCCATATACATTGTCTATATCACCAAAGTTATCACTACAATAAAGAAGACATATAAATGACTAATAAGCACACAAAAAGATGCTTGACATCATTAATTATTAGGAAAATGTAAATTAAAATCACAGTGAAATACCACTTCACGTCCATGAGTATGGCTATTATAAAAAAGATAGATAATAACAGGTGTTGGTGAGGATGTGGAGAAACTGGAACCTTCGTACAGTGCTGGTGGGAATGTAAAATGGAGCAGCCACTTTGAAACAGAGTTGGCAGTTTCTTAGAAAGTTAAACATAAATGTGCTCTACAACCAGAAATTCCACTTTCAAGTGTATATACCCAAGAGAAATAAAAACATATGTCCACACAAAAACTTGCACATGAATGTTCACTGCAGCATTATTCAGAATAGCCAAAAAGTGGAAATAACCTAAAGGTCCATCAACTGATGAATGGATGAAGAAAATGTGGTATATCCATACAATGGAATATTATTCCACCATAAAAAGTAATGTAATATACATGCTACAACATGGATGAACCTTGAAAACATTATGCTAAGTCAAAGAACCCAGTAACAAAGGACCGTGTATTTTATGATTCCATTTATATGAAATGTCTAGAATAGGCAGATCTATGGAGACATAGTATGTTAGTGGTTGCTTAGGGGTGCAGGGAATGGGGGGATTGAGGAGTGATGGCTAAGGGGGTGGAGTTTATTTTTGGGATAATGAAAATGCTCTAAAATTGAGTGAGGTGATGAATGCACAACTCTGAATGTACTAAAAGCCATTGAATTATATACTTTAAATGGTTGAATTGTATAGTATGTGAATTATACCTTAGAGTTTTTTTAAAAAAACAACCATCTTGGATTGTAGTGATGGTTACACAACTTAAAATATTTGCTAGAAAGTCACCAAATTGCACACTTACAATGGGTAAATTTTATGATATGTAAATTATACCTCAACAAAGCTGAAAAAATAGTTTTAACCTGATTTAACCTTTTTTGGTCAATTCAGGGTCAACATTATGGTACTAATTAATAATTTTGTACGAAAAATGAGGTAGAATTGGAATTTCTTTGCCCTTGTGATTCTGTTTAGTTCATGTGCCTTCAGTATAAATATTGCAGGGCTCTTAGGACCTAAGGAGATAGGTAGGGGTTAGACTCCCCTTTCCTGAACATTCTTAGGCTGTATGGCTTCCCATTCCTCCCTTGTTTCCATTGCCACTCTTTAAAGATATTTTTACCAATGCCAGTTTACTCAGATTACTGCCATTACCTCTTCTAATTATTCAACTGAAGTTGATGACTCCTCAGGGACTAAGGCAGCAAGTGGTGCTGTTATAACTTCTTTTGCATGTTCCACTGCAGAGTCGTAGACAAGGGACCCCCCACCTAGCACAGCTGTGTGATGCTGCAGCCTCTCCTAGAAACAACCAACCAAGGATATGCTTTATCCCACTGCCTGTCCAACCACCCATCCTTCCCTCATTCCATTGGCTAGATGTGGAACTGCTTTTTCCAGATTTGAGATGGGCTAGTTTGGATCATTTGTACTTTGTTTCCTTTCTAGTCTACCGGAGAGCAGAGTAAGTTGGATTCTCCTGCTATGCTCTTATCTGTTTTATCTAAGTTCTATAAAAGCTAGGGCTCTTTAATGGGCATGCTACACATATGCACTTATTGAGGAAAACTTAAGGACCTTGGTTACTCAGTATTCTATCAGATAATGAGGTCCCTTGATAGCAGTGTGAATCAACAAATGGCCATTACCCTGTTGTTCAGAGCACCATATAGGAAGCCAAACTTGTCTACCTTTCCTTCTGATTTAGTGCACCGGAGCAAATCTTCCTCTGTCAGTCTTTGCTGCTGGTGACACGGCCCTCTCTGAGTCTAATTCTTCTCTGTGAAGCAAAACCCTCCTCTGGTTAACAGAATTGCTGGATGAAAAATTCAGAAATGCCAATTCGAAATGACTCACATCATGAAAAGCTTACAAAACTGCTTGTCTTTTATTGTAGCTACTAAATCATGATGGGGCAGGAGCAGAGAAAGAAGAATTTCAAAAACAATTGCTTTTTATTTTTATTTTTCTGTGATCTCTTTATTAGACACAATACATGTCAGCAATTCAACTCATAAGAAAGCAGAAAAACATGCCAGGAAAGGAGAAATATTTTCTGTCTCTCCCTTTCTGTGAAAACTTCAGATGAGCTCATCTGTGTTCTCTCCTTTCAATGAAAGATATGCTCATCCCTCAGCATTCATCTTCTCATTTTCCATTGATGATGTCAGGCAGACCTTACAGTATCTCTTTTCTGATCTTATAAAATCAATGACAACCAAAAACGTTTCCCTTATGGCTCTGACCTCATCAATGGTCTACACCTGGACAGGCCTCATCTGCGTTGGTAAGTAGAGCTAAGCTCTACTGCTCCAGACTGAAGCAATTTACCAGGAAACTACTGCTTTTCTTCAAAACCCTGCCTACACCACTCAGATCTGGAAGATTTCTGAGCAACTTGGCAGAGTGCTGAATCTCCAACCTTTGTGCCTATCTTAGTGCACACCAGAAACTCTCCTTTACCTAGCCCTGTTTATATCTGGAACAAAGTAACCAATACTTCAAAATGTTAGGTATGTGACAATTTGGTGACATTCTTATACTCCTCCTTACCCCCTATTACCCTCCTCTCTACTGTAAGCTACTCTAGTCTACATTCTGAGCAGTGACATAGGCATCCAATTAAGTCTATTTAGAACAGAAAGGAATTTTGTGCCACTGGGTCTACACAGCCTGGGCTGAACTGGGGAGGGAGATAGAGAAACATTGGCCACCTCCATACTGAGAGACGCTCACAAATTCCTATCAAATCTCTGAGACTTAAAAGATAAAATCAACACATAAGGGATGAGTTTGGAATGAAACAAAAGGCACTAAAGACGATATTTTTCAGGCCCAAAGAGGGCAGGGCAAGGAAGGTTTGGCCGTATTAGTATCTCTAAAACTAAATGGTGCTTACATGTTTAAATAACAATTGTCTTGAGAGTAGCAGTGGACCTAAAATGAATCTGAGAGGCAGAACTGGCGACATACTCAACTCAGAGGATGGGGCAACTCAACAGGAGAGGTCTACTGTGGGCCAGGGGGAGTTCCTCAGGCCTCTCTTCCCGTGGCCCATGTGAAATATTCCCCATTACCAGCCACGTCCCTTCCTCTGAATCCAGGCACTCCAACCACTTTCCAGATGGCTAACTCAGCTTTCCCAGTTGACACTGAGATGTTGAGACCTTGAGACAGAGGTGTTCTATGAAGGGTTTGTGAACATTCTGGTCTCTGCAAAGGAATCTCCCCTATTGTAAAAATGACTCGTCTTTTGTTTTATACATTATCCTCATAATAATAATAATAATAATAATAATAAGAGCTAACAAATATTGAGAGCTTGCTCTATGCCAGGCACCATTATAAGCATTTTGTACGAATGAATGAAATTAATTTAAGAACTCTCTGAGTCAAGCACTATTATTATCATCACCATTTTACAAATAATGAAACTAGTCAGAGAGTATAAGGAAATTGCTCAGGGTTACACAGCTAGGAAGTGACGGAGCTAGGATTCAAATCCAGACCACGAGGCTTGAGAGCCTGCAGGCTTAACTGCCATGCTGTGCCTGCTCTTGTGAACTATTATGAAGACATTTCCCTGCATCTGGTCAACTCACGTGCGGCAGCAAGCCCAAAGTCCATATCTTCTTTACAAAACCATTTACAATATCTGAGTCTCAAAAGATTTTGTTTCCCTTTTGGCCTACATTCATACTGAAGTCAAGGTAAAAACTCTGCAATACCTTTAAAAGTACAGAAGCACTGAGATTTACCATGAGGATTTGATCGCAAATAAGCTGAATCAACTCCTGAGTCCGTACTTGAAAAACCTCAGTGTGAAGACTTATAGTGAAAAATACATGGAAGCAAAGTTGGGCTAATGTTTTACAGATTTTAGAACTGCTTTCGGGTTGTGTTTCATTTTAGAAGAGCTAGAGAAAAGAAAAGGAAACGTTTATTGAGTGTGAACTATGTGCCCGGCATTGGGCTAAGTGCTTTTTCACACACGTAGGCTTATTTAACCTCACTACAATCCCGTAAAATATTATTAATTTCATTTTTACAGATGAGAATGAAGACTTAATGAGGTTATATACTTTGCTCAAGATCACACAGCTAATAAGCAGTACCATTGGTAATCAAATTTAGAAATGTTTGACACCCATTTTCCCCCCAAATTTAGGTTATATTTAGGTTGTATTTTATATGCTGCTATGCCGGATCTTGATGCATATAATTGAAGGAAATTCTAATTCTCTCTCCATTCTAGGTAGTCCTGTATACATCCATTGCTTTCACTAGTCTGTAAGCACTATGGAGCTCAAAACTCAGGACTTATTTATTGCTAAATGTCTCACAATACTTGGCAGAGAGTGTGCTCAAAACAGTGGCTGGTGGGCCACTTAATACCGTGTGATATTGGCACAGGTGTAGATGATAATCCCGGATAAAGACACAAACACAATCTTAAGGCAACATGTACATTTTGAGCCTTAACTTTTAGAGGGACTGTTTGATAGATTAGCCAGCAGACCTGAACAAACCCCACGACCGAAGCACAAGGACCCAGCTCCCTAAGCCCTGGGTGTGGTTGTCTGTGATCTACTTCATCGTCAGCCCCTTTCCTCCCTGGTGCCTCTTTGGCTGCTCTCTGCTCCCTGGCTTTGAACCTGTTGGCAGCCTCCAATAGCTCCTCTTCAAAGAGCCGAAGACAAGCCTGATGTTACAATTGCCTTGCTTAACTCCAGACAGGTTTCCCTTAATCATATTAAATTCAGGTGAACAAAGGGTATTTAGTCTGCGACAGAGCTGAACCGTATCTGGATATATATAAACATGAGAGTTAATCCTGTAAGAGCCACTACTTGCCAGCAACTGGAAAGATGTCAGCAGTGCCCTTGCTAAGGCAAGTTGGAGGGTGAAAGGCAGAAGAGATTTAACAAGATTGGTGCTGAGCATCTGGCCTCTGTATAAAGAGGGGAATAAAGATTGTGACTGGAATACATTAGAAGAAAAGCAAATGTTCTAGTCACAAAAAATACGCATTAATAACATCAGTCTTTAATCTACCCCAGGGCCCTTTAGCTTGCCTTATTCACTGTTGACTTTCATCTTCCCTGCAAAGCCCTCTGCTAAAGGGACCTTCCCAAATCAGCCTTAGGTCACGAGGGCAGAAATACTTTTGCTAAACAGATATGCAAGGCAGTAGCATGTGTGACTGGAGAACAGTGTGACAACATAATCCAGGCATGGACTGATGAGGTCAGTGTGGGGTGATATTGGTGTTTCCAGCAACTACTGAATCATCTGATGGGAGCAGCCATTGAAAAGAATAAATACAAACACATGCAACATACTGCCACAAAGACTGCGTGGCCCAGATCTGAGAAAAAGGATCCTATTTTGGTAGGATCAGTGAGGAAGTGGAGGGAACAATGACCTGGGCATTAGGGGACCTCAGTTCCCTTCTTCTCCCTGCCCCTAGCTGAGTGGCTGTGTGACCTCATGTTGCCTGGCCTCTGAGAAACAAGGGCAACTGGTCCAGCTGGTATCTAAGGTCTTTTTTAGTTTCAAAGGTAAGGATTTGTCCTATGTAAGAGAGGTCTTATAAAAGTACATTACTATAAGACCACAACTGTGGGAGTCATTGTACTCTGAAACTCAATTTCCTTAAGTCACCTTGTGTAGAATGTTTTGCCTAACTTCTATGGATAAAGGCAAAGTGTGGGCAGGTGCATTAGACCAAAGGTTGAAATAAAACAGAATCAGAGAGAACACTCCTGCTCCAAACCATGACCAGAGAATTCCAATTACTCATGCGTCTTAAAGTCTTTGCAACGTGTGTAACAAGGAGAAATGACAGAATCCCAAAAGGTCCCAGTGGTCTTGGGTCACGATTCCTGTTTCCCAACATGCTACTTACTTGCACACATCTCTTTTGCTCATGTTGTTCTTCCTGCCTGGAATATTTCCCCCATCTCTGCTTATCAAAATTCCATTTGTCCCAACTCGAAGACCTCCCAGATGGAATGAAAGGTCCTTGCACACTCTTGGGTTATCAGTTACAGCACTTATTTCATTCTACCTCCTATTACACTTCATATCCATTTAATTGTAATTATAAATTATAAAGCAGGGTATGGCAGGGACACACATTTCTCTGTGTGTCCCTGGGCCTGCTGGCATGTTGTAGGCACCCCCTCAATAACAGTTTCTGAGTTGAACTGAACAGGGATTTTCACGTTACCTGCTAACGTGACGGCAATGGAGACCGAGTCATATCCCAAGGCATTTGTGGCATTACAAGTGTAGAAACCCACATCAGCTTCCACTGGAGCCAGGATCTGTAAGGAATCATCTGGCTGTAGGAGAATCCTGGAGCAACAGAAAAGAAAGCAGACCCGGTCAGGTCAGTTGACTCCTTTTTGGCATTTAATATTGGTAAAGTGAGAAGGAACCTCAGGGGATATTCAGAAGCCCGTTTAACAAGGACAAACCAGTCACAACGAAACTCCGGAACACAGGATCTCTTGCCACTTGGACTGGTGTGATTGTGGAAGCAACATCAAATAAGGAGCTTTTTGATTGCTTAATGCTGCTTGTTGATTACTTGATCTAAATGCTACCAGTTGGAGCAGACAGCACATGTGCACTGAATACACATAACAAACATCGGGGTGAGAAGGGATGCTAGAGTGAATGGTGCAGATGGATTTGGAGAAGGCTTATTAAGGAAAAGGCAAAGTTATAAAGGAGGAGTGGGGCTTGGTTGGATGGTAGAAAGCAGGCAGAGTTTCTAGATATGGATAAAGGCATCTGTTAAAGCTTGGAGGTGGGAGAGAGGAAGCCAGGAATCAAATATTGATGAGAAGATCTTGATATGTACATTTGAAGGAAATTGTATGTGTAAATACCTCGCAAGTCATATATACGTTTATTACCTTTATTAATCTGTAAACGTTTTGTGGCACAAAACTCAGATCTTATGGTTTTATTTCCCATGATACTTGGCAGAGGGCCCTCTGTAGAGGAGGTGCCCAATAGAATGAAGGCAAAGCCTCCCCTTCAGGGTAAGGGTAAAGACAATTCTAGAATAATCACCATTTAGTTCAGACACATTGCTTTACCCGAAAGGAATTATAAGAATCAAATTGTGAGTGTCTATCATGAACTTCAAAACTCACTCAGATCTCAGTCGACTATTTTTTCTTTTTTAGATTTATGCCATTTCTAAGAACTATCTGCTACATTATGGCAGTTAAGCAGATTAATGACTAGTGATGTCTTGAAGCTGATGTCTTGGTGACCTGGTGAGGCTGATGATAACTGGAGTGTGTATGTGGAGCTGGGAATCTGGAGGGGCCGGGGCGGGCAGTTGGGGTGGACAGGATGGGAAGCTCAGAGATCCGGCGCCTGGACCTGGCAGGCCCTTAGGTCAATAAATCATTCAACAGCACAGAAATGATTTAGAGGTGGCTTGTGGGCTCCTAGAGTCAGTCATTTCCATCTTTGTGATTATTTCTATCTCACTAGTTTCAAAAGGCCCAAAGAACTGTTCACCTAATATCATGTTAACGTCCATCTGTAGAAAGTAAACAGGTAATGGGTCGTTTTTCAGGAAAGGGAAAAAAAAAAAAAAAGCACGAAAAGGTCAGGAGAACTCACACGAGTTGGTGGTACAATTAAGACCAGGAGTCAGATCTCCTGCCCAACAATACCTTCTCCCCACTCTATAATTCTTTTCTTTCTTCACTATTTGTCTTGCTGGGTCCTCACCAGACTCTATGGTATTTGCAGTTTGGCACCACATCTAAGCAGCTGCTAATTATTCTGAGGTGGGTGACCGGCCTGGCAATGAATCAGGCCTCCTGAACTCTGCTTTTGGCCCTGGGCCTACTGTATTGCTTATTCTTACCTCCTGTCAGAGAAAAGGCAGGAAAGAGGAAAAGCAAAGTTTACATCAATCAATCTTCATTCTAGTTAGGTATGGGCAGTTCTGGTAAAAGTGGGGAAGGAAATAGAAAATCTTAGCTAAAGGGAAGTTTCTGGATGGTTGGTGTTTGATTCAGCGCCATTCCAGACCATCACTGCTATTACAGAGGACAGTCAAACTTTTGTGGCATTGAACTAGAGCTGAAGTTTTATGAGGGATGACATAAAGGCTATGAGAGATGGTGACAGAATTCATCCACTCATTTACTCACTCACTCATCATCAAACGTTAGGTGTTTTCTCTCAAAGTGAAATAACTACATGTTAGTTAATTTCAAAGAAGTTGAGAGAAAGATGACTATGTAATTTACTTATCTTTGGTAAGCCATACAATATTTAAGTAGTAATGTCACTGTTTTCTAAGGGAATCTTAACAAATGCAACATAGTATCATTGTTAAACCTCTTCAGGTGTTCAGACTGTTTTAGAATAAAAAAATTAAAAACTGACTTTATGATTTAAATCTTTATGATGTCCAAGGAACATGTATTCTCCACGATAATTTCCAAACAGGCAGAAGGAAAGCAGGCTTAATCAAATTTCAATAGAACTGAATACTCAGGACGATTGAACTTAGTAGATCATTATTCAGTTTTACCACACTCAAAAGGCAGGGATTAAAATTTGCTAAATTCTCAAGTCCATTGGGATAGTTGCCTCCCTTAAATTGGCACTGTCTCTTCTCTACAGAAAAGCACTCTTGAATTGGACATTCAGAGCAGGAGGCTAGAAGATGGATCTTCTGAACTTTATTTTGGTCCTGCTTTGATTTAAAGAATCACCATTGGCAAATCCCTTCACCTTCCTGCATTTCAGGAATTTATCAACTTCTAAAACCCAGTCGAAGTATGTTTTCCTACCCAGCAGAGGGAACAAAAAATGAGGTTGATAAGGAATTCCCAGACCATCTTTTGGTATTTCCAATGACCCTTCCATTGGTAACGTTGGATACTCGGAATGGAGAATAATGTGAGGAAGGAGACGAGATGAGAAGATTGTGAGGAAGGAAGCGAGAGGGGCACACAACACTGGCCAATTTCCCCCGACAATTTATTAGATCCCCATATTTGGTCATTTTTTCTCATAGACCTATTGCGCTTGCCTGATCTCAGGCAGAAGTTGTCAACCCTACTCCCACACTGGGCCTGAACCACCTATTTTTTCAGGTGGGGGTTAGCTTTTGTAGCTGCAGCAGTTCCTCCAGGCGCTGGTCCTACTGAGTGAGCCATAACACTTTCTGCCTGTCTGAGGCCCAGGAAAGAACTCCCACAAAGTTGGTGAAGAGAAGGGAGGAGGACCCATCAGACCAGGCACAAAGCCATAAAGGTCTGAACTAGGATGGGAATAGCAGAAAAGGAAAGGAATCTAGATCCTGAGATTTAGCATTCGCATTTTCTTTTATTCCATAAACTGTGTATACAAAGATATAAAAGGTAAAGTATTTGCCTTCATAAAAACAGTTCTAAATATCATCTTAAGACAAAATCTACCTGGGACAAAATCTGAATTTGTCATTTATTGCATATACTTATAAATTATTATATTCATAAAACTGAACTCTTTAGCTCAAGAGTACATAGTTATTTGGCAGCAGAGTTAGGATTTGAATAGGGTTTGTTGGTCCAGCACTTTTTTTCAATCTGTCATGTCTTTAATAGGGGGTAGATGGGGGTTTGGAGGCTGCCACTAGGGGGAGCAATAGTTCTGGTGCTGGTTCCCATGCAGGGCTCTCTAGGAAACATGACAAGGCAAAGGAAAGGGCTTGCTGTGGAGAATGGGGTTTGCTTCAGTCTCTATCTAGCCTGGCATCTAGGGAGAGAGATTCCTGAAAAAAAAAACATTTTCTTTGTATGTCAGGCGTCTACTCTATTAATTTAACTTAATTTGTTAGTAGCTGATTTCTGTCAGCTTGTATTTAGGTTTCAAATTTGACAGGCCTGTTTTAGAAAGCCCAGGCACAGAAACACAGTGCTGCTTTCCAAGCAAAACCAGAAAGATTTCTCTGGGGTTGCTTTGGAATTTAAGGAATCAGAGGATGAGGGGACATGGAATGGGGCATAATTAAGACCTACATAGCAAATGGTCCTGTGGTCATATTAGGTATATTAATACTCGCTGCTTTCCTCCCATACCCACAGCCCATTTCCTTTTTGGTTTATTGGGCTAGAACTTATTGCTTTATTTCTTTGGTCATACTTTTAGTCAGAAAATGAAGGAACAGATGTGCTTTTCTGGTGGCCTTGACGTGTAAGTTTCTTTGTGACAGCATGTCTTCTCAAGCATTCTATCCCACTAAGTAAGGAGCAGTTGAGAGAGTACAAATAATTGTTTTAGTTACAGAAGTAAAACCCTCATCATACATGTGAATAAGATATGGACAAAGTGCTCACTTAGTAGTATACTACTAAGTACAAGCTCCTTGAGGTGAAGTTATCTCTTCTGCATTTGCAATGTACAGTGAGAAGGAGGCAGCTCTGGGTGTCTACAGGGAGGTCAGTAGCAATTCTGTGAGCGGGGTGGCATCATGATGCCTTCTGAATCCTTGACTCAACTGTGAACATCACTGTCTTGTGCACGTGACCTCCAAGACCAACATGTGAAGCTGCTGTGTGGAAGGGAGGGCTTCTCGACTTGCAGTCAAGAGACGTGGAGTCATGTGGTGGTCTTGGGAAAGCCTTTCAACTCTGTGAGCCTCTAAGTTCCTTCAGCAAATTGAGGATAACACCTCAGAGAGTTCTTGTGAGGATCAAATAAAGGAGTGAGCTTACTGTTTTTAAGTACTAACTATTTCTAAGAAAGAGTTTCTTACTGTTTTCTAAGTAAAAAGGCATCAGCTTAAACATCAGATACATCTAATAAATTAGTACTTTTCAAAGGTACAGCTGGTGGTAACCTACATTACATCTTGGAATTCCTCCTTGGAATTTCCAGTTATCAGAGGAAATTTCCAAGCTCTGGACACAAAAATACCCACCTGCTACATGGGCCATGATGTTGTACCATCTCAGGCCTCTCACCCTAACAAGTAAGCATTCTTTTTGTGTGTGTGTGTGTGTGTGTGTGTGTGTGTGTGTGTGAGGAAGACTAGCCCTGAGCTAACATCTGTCGCCAATCCTCCTCTTTTTGCTGAGGAAGATTGGCCCTGGGCTCACATCCATGCCCATCTTCCTCTATTTTATGTGGGACACCTGCCACAGCATGGTTTGATAAGCGATGTGTAGGTCTGTGCCCGGGATTCAAACCTGTGAACCCTGAGCCGCCAAAGCAGAGCACGTGAACGTAACCACTATGCCACTGGGCCGGCCCAACAAGTAAGCATTCTTAAACCATTTTAGGCCTTAACACAGGACTGGAAGCCAGCAATCATAAGTACATCCTTTCTCTTTAAAGGTTTCTCTTTAAAACCATATCTTCCTCATCTTTTCAAACTTACCTGCCCCACATCCCAACACAAACTTGTCGCTCCAGTCAAAATGGCCTCTTTGAGTCACCTTGTCATTAGCTTGGGGCTGAATGCATGTTCTTCCTCTTCCTGTCTATCCTTTGAAATTCTCCCCATCCCTTAAGAATGAGTTCATGTTCTACCTCCCGTGTTACCACAGTCCACAAGAATCCCTCCTTTTTCTGATCTTCCTGAATTGTTCTAAGTTGTACTACAAAGCCCTCTCCACTGCAGCGTCTCATTCCATCAGTTAGATTGTAAACTAATACTTCAAGGGCTGGGACTCTTACTTCTTTCCTCATTCCCTCTTCAGTATTAGCATAGTGCTGGCATGCTGAATAAATACTCAATAAACACTTGTTTAGTTACCTTCAGGGCAATGGAGCTGAAAACAATCATGCCGACCACACAGCACAGTGGTTAAGAGCACAGACTCCAGAGGCATCCTGCCTGGGTTCCAGCCCCAGCTGTACCACTTAGTAGTTTTGTAACCTTGGGCAAGTAATTTACTGAACTTCTCAGTAATTTCTCACTGAACAATTTCCTTATCTACAGAATGAGGAGAATTATAGCACCCATCTAGGGTTGTTGTGACTATTCTACATGAGTTCAGGTATTTAAAGAATATGGACAAGTGCCTCAGATAGAAAAAACTATGGAAGCACGGATTGTTATTATTTTGTTGTTAACATCACCATCACCATGATCATTCTCTCTTCATGCCTGAGCCTATGTATTCTGGATGTTGTGTGGAACTGTTTTGACACGGGTTAAATGACTGAGAAATGTCAGGCTTTCAAAGAAAAAAACATCAATCAGGGCTACGGGGAGGGAGCAAGGGGTTTGCTGTGTGAGAGCGCAGGAGTGAGCTGCCATGTGTCTACCTCAGTGGTAGCACGGGGAAGGCAACGAGGAGCACGGGACTGAGGCCACCGGCACGTTGGGCTGGCGATGGCCTCAATTCTATTCTTGACTCAGGAATTTCTGAAGAAGGACAACTACTTATTTCCGTAACTGTTTTAACACTATTAACCAAATACTGAAATCTTAGAACACTTGGAAAAAAAAAAAAGCCAGAATCCTGCAATTGCAAGAAAAATATATAAATAATGAGACTAAAAGAACAAAAGTTGGAAAAAAGTGAGCTTAGAAGCACATAAGCAAAGGTAAAGGTGGCTGTGCAAAGACCATCAGCTCCAAACTCCTAAGAGGAGATGTTAAGAACTTTTCCTTACCCTGAAATGCAGATTTTTTTTTCTGCTTAGGGATTCCTTAAATTAGGATAATCAAATCTACCACAATGGAAGAATGAGAACTGATATTTATTAGACAAGTGTATAAACTTTATATAATTTTATTCTTACTATCATGTTTCTAGATTGATATTTTTATCCCATTTGAGAGTGGAAGCAAAAGCTCAGAGAAGTGACTTGCTCAGCGAGTGCATGGTCGAAGCAGGAATGGGGAATGACCTTTGACCTTTAAAAAAACTGACCATAGTCAGGAATCCACTGGGGCCTAATAGGAAGGCATGTGGTTTGGCTTCATTTTTGGTGGGGGGTAATTTGTGCCAAGGCTTGTAGTTACTCAGAGAAATGAACAATTACTAACAAGAATATTCTGGATTTTAAATAGCTGGAAGGCATGTGGTTTGGCCTCATTTATGGTGGGGGGTAATTTGCGCCAAGGTTTGTAGTTACTTAGGGAAATGGACAATCACTAACAAGAATATTCTAGATTTTAAATAGCTTGAAGCTAGAGGAAAAACAGAATGCTGTGAGAAGACCTCTTCTGTGAGCAAGAATTTTTTTCTGAAACCAAAAATTATAGTAGACGAGAGACTTGCAAAGGAGAGTTTTGTTTTGTACAAAACAAAACTTATTTTGGGGAACAGATTTGAGGTTCATGAAGAGTTTCATATCACCATTTGGCTAGGGCAACTTTTTTTTTTTAACCTTTGCTGTTTTTAATGTAATTGCCAACCAAAAGTTAATGCCGGAAGCTTAATGATTGCTCCAGGTGGAAGTATAGAAAATATGTTTGGAATGGGAAAGGCCACCTGACCACACATTCCTAACCCTGTCCTAATACTTTTTGCCAAACCCTTCAGCGTCCTTCTCTTCAGAAATTCATGAAGTCTTGAATTTGCTAATACGTGTAGTTTTATCTGCTTACTGGGTAATTCATTTCAAGCTACAAACCTCTGCATGCAATGACTCTGACTGGATTTCCTATTCACCTGGCATGGGGATCATCAAACTGCAGTCGGCTGCCACCTGCTTTTGTAAGTAAAGTTTTATTGGAACACCGCCACACCAGTCCAAGTATTTCCTATGGCTGCTTTCACGCTGTGGTGGCTGAGTTGAGACAGAGTGAGGATGGCCTACAAAGCTAAACTCTTTACTATCTGGCCCTTTACAAGAAAAATTTGCTGACCCTGACCTAGAACATGGAAGAATGTTCACTTCCAGTGTTTCAGTGCCTTCTTCATTTATCTGAAAATGTTAACCACTTTTTCAGAACTCTGCCGTTTGCTAGGACCACTTTTCTAAGAAAAATAAGTTAACTGCTAAGGGGATCTTTTGAGACCCCCTACCCTTTTAAGGACTAAGCTTTACCTGTGCTGCCTGGTTGTCACTGATTGTCTCGTGTCCTCTGATGCTCTCTGTTGCCTGATTCATGGGGTCATTTCTGTGACCTCTGCATTGACCTTCAATACTCTTTTTTTTTTTTTTTTTTGCTGAGGCTTATGTATTTGCTGGAATGGCTTCTTTTTCTCTGACTTGCTATGCTTACACTTTTCAACTGGGGAAAACATTTGTCATCCCCATTTCCTTTAGTTCTATAAAGGAAACAAGCCAAACCAAACTGAAACTGTTTTCTTCTTCCCTCCCTTATCTGCCCTGCCTCCAGTTTTTATATTATCTGCAAACTTGGAAACTGCATTTCATGTGCTTATGACTTTTACATACAGCATTATTCACAACTGTGGTTCTGAAATTGACCCTGGAGGCATTTCCCATCTGATTCTCTCTTCTCTTCTGAGAAGTTTCCATCTGTGGATACTCTATGTTGCCCAAGCTAAAGCCTTCCAAATACTCCTTAATTCCTCTCCTATTTAACACCACTTTGGAATGTTATCCAAAACTTTCTTGGAAGTATATGCGTATGGAGCATACGGATTTCTCTTTCCTACCAGACCGGAAGTGATAGCAAAAAATGTCAGTAGAACATAAGCACCCTTTCCTATTGCCTGGATTTAGGCTAATTCTCCATTACACTGCATTTTCCTAGATATCTTTCTATCTCAACTCTTTGAGCAACTGCCTAGGTGTTCCTCAAAATAAGAGTACAGCTCATTATTTTGTGATGGCCTGGAAGATGGTATGATATATTAGCCCTATATCTAAATGCCAAAGATTACCGATACCAACAAATGAGAATCTATTGCGCGCTAGGCACTTGACAGATATTATTTCTGTTCTTCACACCTTTGCTATTCTGCAGGGAAAGTGTGATCATTTTAATTTAACAAATGAGAAAACCCAAGTTCAGAGATATTAAAATGGACTCACGTGGACACTAACTGTCAGAACTGGAATTCGAGCCTAAATTGCTCCGATTCTAGCTCTACTGCTCTTCTACCACCGTGGGCTGCCCTCTGTCCTCTGTGCTAACTGACGTACCATCAAGTGGTTCCTCCTGACGAAATGGGCGGTTAGCAATGACCAGCATGAATCAGGCAGACCCAGGATAGAAAGAAAACCGGGACAGGCTTAGGGATTAAAAGGCAAAAACTCCTTAGCATTAGCCCTGTCTCTAGGATTCCACGTAGATGGAACATCACCTGTGAGCCACTTCTCCACCCCTAAGAAGGAATCAGTATTTTCTTCAAAGCATCTAGTTTCATATTATTCTTCATGGTCACCTGCATTCCTTAAATGCAATCTGAAAGGTTATGGGATTTTTTTGAAAGGAATGTAGGATCATGACTTAACGTTAGCCGAGCTGTGGGTAATATGTGACTTTCGGCTCACTCTTGGGCCAACAGTGTTGAATACAAGCAGGGACTTCCCTGCTAGTGGTGGGCTATCAGCAGTATTTAGATCTTTATGGCAGGATAGGATTAATCTTTATCCAGCTTTCCTTCCCAATTTGGTAATCCAATTTTGGAGAATCTGGCTGTTCTTTTCTGTAAGGAAGTCAGCAGTATCCTTACAGGTATTGTTTCTGCAGCTGGATTCAGACGTAGATGGTTCTGAACACACAGTCATGCATCGCTTAATGATGGGGATACGTTCTGAGAAATGTGTTGTTAGACAATTGTGTTGTTGTGCAAACACCACAGAGCATTCGTACACAAATCTAGGCGGTATAGCCTACTACACACCTAGGCTATATAGTACTAATCTTGTGCGACCACCATCGTATATGTGGTCCATCATTGACTGAAATGCCATTATGCAATGCATGACTGCATATTTGTCCATCTTACGTGAGCCTCCTGGTATTAGACGTGGAGAAGAGCTATTTACAAGATTCTTCTTCTAGTGTTGCAGTCTATCCAAACACAAATTGGAATTAGCTTTTGCCTGAACCTCAACTCAAAATGTGGTGAAGAGTAGGCGGGCCCAGTAAGTGTTCAGTGTTTATACAGAGTAACTAAAAAGCAAGGAACAGTTTAGCTTCATCTTGCTTGTGGTCTAGGTCTCTAAACACACACATGCACAGGCCATCACCACTGTAAACAGTTAGAGACACAAACTCAGATGGAACAATTACAGTGTTTACTGAGTGCCTATTATGTACCTAGCATTGTGCATATTTATAGATGGGTATGTGCATGTAAAGGTAGAGCGACCAATAGAAGAAAAGGCTCTCCCTAAAACAGATGTGCCACAATAAAAACAAGAGCCTCACAGACTGGAAGCCAGCTGGCTAGAAGACTGAATGCTAATTACGCTAGGTCTAGCTGATCCCAATGGGTTCTTTATAAAATATGGCAAATCCATGTATTCAATTAAGATTAAAATCAATAAAAAGTTGTCCCTGGAGCCAGACTCCCTTGGGCTCAAATCTCAGCTACACTATTTATTCAATGTAAGACTTTGAGCAAGTTAATCTAACATCTCTGTGCTTCAATTTCAACATTTGTAAAATTGGGATAGTAACTTCAAAGGGTTACTGTAAGAATAATGAACACCAGTAAAACACTTAGAACAGTGCCTGGCTCAAAGCAAGGGCTCAATAAATGTTAGCAGTGATGATGATTTCTCCACTGGCCTGGATGTGATGGGAGATAGGATGCCATAAGGTATTCACTCTCTGTACTCATTCACCCTACAGCAGTGCTTTTCAGATTGTACAGTTGTGTGCCACAGAACCTGGGGGTTCCCTGAAACTTCTCTAATGGAGAACACATGGGCAAGGCAGAAACGTTTAGTTGTAAGCAGGTACCACTCTGGAACTCTGCCATCATTGCATACTAGAAACTGGAAGTCCAGATTATGCAAAACCATGCAGACTATAGTCTCTAGCAATTAGAAAACCTCCCTCCTAACCCTGGTGTCCATCATTCCTTCATTCATTCATTCATCAGTTGATCATCTGTTGAGTGTCTATTATGTTCTTGTAACTGTGCAGGAAATAACGTACACTATTAAAATCTGCCCTTGAGGAAGACTAAAATAATCCAGAAGGTAATGTAGAAAAACATACAGATAATTCTAATACACAGTGGTAGGGCGGGCTGAGATAGATTATTATGTATGGGATACTAAGTGGGTTGTGGAGGGGGTCATCCTGGGTTCAAGTTCCAGCTCTATTACCTCAGCTCTACCTGGCCTTGAGGGGTAGGCTTCTTGTAAGGAAGGGTAGGATTAGTCAGACAAAGTGGGTCAGAAGGCCCCAGGCAAATTCATCAACAGCAAGTAACTGGGTACTGCTGAAGGGCAGAGCTCAGCGGGGTGAGATAGAGGGTATGGTAAGAGATGAAGCCAGAGAGACGAGCAGATGTCAAATAATGAAAGGTGTTGCAAATCACGCTAAGGCATTTGGAACTTATCCTCAAGTGATGGCAAGCCATTAAAAGAATTTTAAGCAGGGGAGCAGTATGGACAGCTTTGCTAGAAAGATGCTCTGGTGGTAGCATGTTAAATGATCTAGAGCAGGAGGCAGTAAACTTTTTCCGTAATGGGACAGACAGTAAATATTTTAGGCTTTGACGGCCACCTATGGTCTCTGTTGTATATTCTACTTTTTGTTTGTTTGTTTTTAATAGCCCTTTAAAAATTTAAAAGCCATTCTTTTCATAACCCTTTAAATAACCTGGGTTCAAATCCCAAGCTCTACCACTTATTAAGTGAGAAACCTTGAGCAAGTTCATCTAACAGCTCTGGGCTCTGTTTCAATGGCTCTTTTAATAACCCTTTAAAAGCCGTTCTTAATAACCCTTTAAAAAATATAAAAGCCAGTGGCTGTAATTTGCCAACCCCTGGTCCAGAGAAGGCAAATATAGAGTTAAGAGGCTGCTGTACCCATCTAGAGTTGACAGAGGTAAACCAAAGTAGAGGCAGTGAGAACAGAGAACAATGGAGGAATGAAAGAGCCCCTGAGGAGCTCGAACAGTCTAGAAGTATTTTGGCTTGGAAAGCTGGATGGATGGGGGTACTCTTTACCGAGATAGGGATTCAGAAGTTTAGCTTTAGATATATAAAGCTGACCTGTTTTTTTTTTTTTAAAGATTTTATTTATTTATGTTCCCCCCAAAGCCCCAGTAGATAGTTGTATGTCATAGCTGCACATCCTTCTAGTTGCTGTACGTGGGATGCGGCCTCAGCATGGCCGGAGAAGCGGTGCGTCGGTGCGCGCCCGGGATCCGAACCCGGGCCGCCAGCAGCGGAGTGCGCGCACTTAACCGCTAAGCCACGGGACCGGCCCTAAAGCTGACCTACATCAGGGTAAGGCTGTCCAGTAGACAGTGTACATATGAATCAGAAGAGAGATTTGGTTTGCTGCTAGACGTTTGAGCATCATCTGCATTCAGGGGAATGCTGGAGCCTTCGAATCATTAGTGTATATAGAGGGAGACTCCCAAGAGGGCAGATGAGAGGTGGGTAGAGGAAGAGAAATCCACAAAGACGACTGAGAAAGACTAACCAGAGAAGCAGGAAGCAAACCAAGTGTGTGTGATTTCTAAAGTAGCAAGAAAGTGTTTTAGGAAGAAGTGCTTACCTGTGTAGAATGCTGCTGAGAGCTCAGATCAGATGAGTGTTTTGAGAGACAACTTTCTTCTTTTTTGAACAAATAAGAAATAACTTTTTTTGGTGGGGAGGGGACATTTTCCAAGAGAAGTGTATGCTGCATGCAGCCTTAGTACATGAGGTGGGCAAAGAGAAGCCAATTCTATAATAAATGGAGTAGAAATATTAGGTAGGACTTTCAAAAATTCATAACTAACAACCTAGGGGGTACCGAAGATAGCCTTCTATATGCAAAATATTTCTGGGCTATAAGTGGGCTACTTTAGAGCTACAATATTAATGTTTCAAATTTCTCACGTACCATTAATGTACCAGGCCTGAAATGAGGCTATGATACTTCTCTTCTGAGGGACTTTGCAGAGCAGCAATATGGTGAAACCAGTTAATTACAGATCCACATGAGCTAAAACGACTCAGCAATGAAAGCAAAGAGAAAATGAGGCAAGAGATCTCTTGTTTTCTAAATCAAGTGGCACACAGCCCTCGGATTGGAACTTTCTAACTCACTCCCAATGGCTATCCTGGGAAGTGCAGTTCTGTTTCTTTGTTCTCAGGCTGAACCAGGTGGCCACATTTAGTTATTTTAACCTCTAGCCAGTCCAGGACTTTTCCAGAAAACTGGCAGATTTGGAGTCTGTTAACTTCCATGTCTGCTCCCTTCACACACAGGCCCTTTGTGATCTCTCTCAAATCTAAGACCCAGTGTGAACTAAATCTAACCCATGTGCAAAGATGTGGGTTGATGGGAGTCTGGGAGGGAAGGCAGGACAGGAGAGCCCTTGGAATTCATAAGTGTCACTTTAGCACGGACTTCTGTCTACTTCCACCAGTCTTCTAACAGAACTAATAGCAAGTGCATAATTCTGTTCTGAGGTTCACCTTCCCCCCTTTTTCTCTCTCAACATGCGTCTTAAAGGTAGTCCTTGAACCTCCGCCCTCAGAATCATCTGAAGTATTTGTTAAAATGCAAATTATGGGGCCCTACTGGGCAGAGTTTCTGGGGTAGGGTAGGATGTGGGAGTCTGCATTTCTAACAAGTTCCTGATAATTACTATACACATTGAATTTTGGAACTCCTCCTCTATCCACTTCTAAAAGTTTCAAAGTTTTAAGAGAAATATTCTGCCCATTGGAGTTTAAAACAAACTTTGGGTCTACGTTATCTTATTCCACACCAGCACTTCAGCGTTTCTTGGTTTCTGGAGAGCAGTGACCTTTCCTTATTTATCATCTCCCGGTCTGCTGCCTATCACTGTATCTAAGGCCCAGCATGTATTTGTGGAGTTGAGGGGATGATTGCAAAGGACCCCTTACTAGCTTCCACTCACGCTCCCCTAGAATCCACTGGCCACAAAGTAGCCAGTGTGACTCTATAAAAATGGAACGTAGATCATTTCACTTTCCTGCCTAATATCCTCCAGAATCTCCCTGTGGGACTCGGACCAAAACCTAAACTCCTCCTCGTGGTCTCTGGTTACCCTCATGGCCGCATCCCGTACCACCTCTCCCTTCTGCCTACCACACTCCAGCCAAATGGCTCCTTCCACACATCAAACTCATTTCCACGTTGGGGGTTTTGCACTGCTTTTCTCTTGCCCAGGAATGCTCTTCCTCCTGACATCATACTGCTGGACACAGGTCATTATTCAGATCTCGGCTTACAGGTAACTTCGTCAGAGGACCCATCTAAAGCGGTCACCAAAGCATTCCCTGTCACACCCTTGTTTTAATTTGCTGCCCAACACTCATCACCACCTGATATTTTTCTTGCTTACTTTTCTGTATTCACTGCCTTGCTCCACTCATTCATTACTTCATTCACTATTTATTTAGTACCTGTGTGGTGCCAGGCACTATTCCCAGCACTGAGGATACAGAAGTAAAGAAAGTCTCTACTCTTTTTTTTGGTGAGGAAGATCATCCCTGAGTTAACATCCATTGCCAATCTTCCTCTTTTTGCTGAGGAAGATTAGCCCTGAGGTAACATCTGTGCCAATCTTCCTCCATTTTGTACATGGGACACTGCCACAGCATGGCTTAACGAGCGGTGCATAGGTCTGCGCCCAGGATCTGAACCTGTGAACCCTGGGCCACCAAAGCAGAGCACGCGAACTTAACCACTATGCAACTGGGCTGGCCCCGAAAGTCTCTACTCTTATGGACAGGCAATCAACAAATAAACATATAATATATCAGATTATGATAAAACTTTGTGAATAAAATAGTAGAGTTAAGGGATAGAGAGTGATGAGGAGTGCTCTTTTAGATGTAGTGACCAGGGAAGGCCTTTCCAATGCATGCCATTGGAGCAGAAATCTAAATGCATGTAAACTGCAAGAGGACGCAGACTTCTGTTCCATTCGCCACAATATTCCCAGCGAGTAGGTGTGTATCAGGCATATAATAGGTAGATTAATACATACTTACAGAAAGAATAAACAAGCATACCCCTCTCTTAGCACTTAAACGCTGCATTTACTTTTCTGGCTTCCCAACTAGACAGAGTTTTATCGGCAGTGAATGAGTCTTCTTTTCCTTCATCCCTAGTATCTAACATAGGGTTTGGCTCCGAGTAGGCATGGGAATGTTTGTGAAATAAAGGAAGAAGTGGGGATTATGATGAGCCAGTCTGTCATAATACACTCAGGGACATCCTGTTAACTATTGCTTGGGAAGTTCACATGTGCTTCTAAGAATCATGTGAATTCATTTCAACGAGTAAATTATATATATGATGAGATGCAGTCGTATCTGAATTGTTAGTGATTCTTTCAGAAAACTAATTTCTTTCAAATCAAGCTTTGGCATATTTAAAAGCCAAAGAAGTAATAGACTTCTCTCAGTCACTTTCTTCCAGCCTTGACCTAGCTTGTTGGCTCAGGCTATTTAGAGCATACTTTCATACATGGCAAGGTCCTACAGACCTGCAGACTCTTTCAGAAATATGGATTTGGGTACTAAGCGAAAACAGACTAACTGAACTATAATGCTGGGCATTTCAGCACTTCTCTGTTTGAAAATAAAGGAGCATTTCTGAACCTTTACTGGACCCAGGAATGATGACAGGCAATGAAACCCAACACAAAAGAGGTCACCAACAGCCCTTAGCAAAGCAGTCCCAAAGCAGCCCTGTGCCTCCTGCGTGCTCTGTACAGATACATTCACTTTCTTGTCTCAAACAGTCCTTGGAAAACTGTATAGGAAACTAAGCTCCAGCCATATCTCTCACTGGCCAGCTAAGTAAAATGGAACAATTATGTCAAAGATTAGAAAAAGAAATCTCTTATTTTTCCCTACTGCATACCATTAACTTGCATTAAAAAGCTCTGTCAAGGCTAGATCTAGAAAAAATTTTGATAGTGGCAAAAACTATAAAACTATTTGCCCAGGCCCCTTGTGCTTTTCCTCTTAATGCTACTCCCCACCCCGCTCCCACCAATGTCCTGGGGACTGAAGACACAGGATCTGCCCTCTGCTGTCCTAGGCCTGGCGCCTTTAGTATCTTTAGCACCCGGCTGCCATGCGCCCTTCTCCAGCAAGATTCCCCTGAACCTTTTCCACCTGAAAGCCATTAGGGTTAGACTCTCAATACCCAGTAAGGTGAAAATTAAAAGGCGAAAGTCATGTTTCCTACATGGTATTTTGAAAACTATTGGTATCCCTGAGATTACTAGGCCAAAAAATTGTTCATTGATCAAAGAAGTATTTGGAAGACACTGCATACTCATCTTGTCCACCTGGAAAGTCACAACATACACTGGAATGCTTAATAGAGTTAAAAAAAAAAAAAAGGAAAAACCAAAATAATTTTCAATTAAGTGATAGTTAAATGCATTCAGGAAAAGTAATCAGCTGTTAAAAAAGGTGATATAGATTTCTATACACTATTATGAAAATATCTCCTAGACGTTGTTCAATAAAAACCAAGTCAAATTTCTAAACATGAGTAATATCCCATTAAAAAACCCAAATCCTATGTGTGTATATGTGTTTTATATTTGATAGAATATATAAAAATTCCAAAAGGATGTATACCAAATTATTATGAGTGATAGCCTCTAGGGAATAGGATTGGGGGATGAGGGAGACTTGCATTTTTATTTTATAGATTTAGGTATTATTTGAATTGTTTTATAGCCCCTTTATTACTTTTATAATAAAAAAGAAAAATATCAAGCAGTATATTAAAAAAATAGAAGTAAAATCCAGCAGTAAATACATCTGTTTAGCTTTAAGTGAGCATTTCCCAAACTCACGTGATCCATGAACCTCTGTTTTGTGAAACAGACACAACTTGTACAACAAATTTTGAAGTTACTGCACTCAAGGCTCTCCCTAATCCCCATCAGCATATTGGTCTTAACTTTCTGTGGCCTTTTGTAAGTGAGTGAAGGAGGTAGAAGGGACCTCAGAGATGATTCGGCACAATCTCTTCACTTTTGAAATGAGGAGGGACTAAGGCTATGAAAAGTGAAGGGACTTAGTGAGATCAGCCTGAAGCCCTCACTCCTTGGCTAACTCCTTCCACATTTTCCCTGTAGTCACCAGGTGACCTAGATGGGCTGTGATCCTTGGAGTTCATTAAAAAAACACCTCCAGCACTCAAGGAAATTGTTGGGACCCCTGAGTAAGCCACGGCCTCAATGTTCTCGCTGTGGGTCCAGGCACAGCAGAGGCCTGATGACCCCTTTCCCGTCCCGACAGCCTGTCTTGTTCTACAGCTTTTAGGAGGAAGTAGGTGCTATTCAAAGAAAGGGGCCCTGCCTCAAGCAAGGGTCTTGAGGCACCTTGGCATCCCTGGGGAAGTATAGGAGATGCACGCAGGCATGAACGTACTCATTCACTCAAAACACGATGGGCTTGAGTTGGGCAGAACTGGGTTTGAACTTCTCCCCTGGATTCTGCCTTTTACTAGCTATCTAACATTGTCAAGTTCCTTAACTACCGTGAGCCTTAGTTTCCTCATTTCTAAAATAGAAATAACAGCCCCTACATTACACCTTGTGGTGGACACTAAGTGATGGCTATGAAAGTTGCTAGCATGGGGGCACAGTGTATGTAGTTAGTCAAGAAATGTTAATTCCCATCTTTTCCATCACACAGCCAACTGCTACTCCCTTCAATCTCAGTAGTACCACTCTTGGGCAATAGGCCCAGCACTATGAATAAAATAGTACCTACACTTGAGAAACTGACTGGCTGGTGGAGGAGATGACATGATTTGGGCACAACAGGTGTGACAGGTGCACTGAAAGAGGTGAGTTCCAGTGCACCACTGGGGACCTGAGCACCAGGGCACCACGCTCAGCCAGCACCCACCATCCTGGGGGCCTGACACTGGGGCTGCCTCTCAGTCACCCAGTGGCCTCAAGGGGATTTATTGCAACTTTGGCCTGACTCACAAATTTGTTACAAAGATTTCTGGAAAGAACTGCAGGATAATAGCAGTTAGGTCAAGGAAAGTGGTAGCTGAGAAGGACCAAAGAGCAAACAAGTGGAGAGCTCAGGACACAGAATCTCAAGCCATGTGGCCTGCGTTCAACTCCCGTCTCCAGTGCTTCTGTGTGGGCCCAACCTCTGTGCCTCAGCTTTCTTATCACGATGTGGTAACAATAGTAGTACTTCCCTCATAGGCTTTCATGTGAGATTAAATAAAGTAATGCCTTTAAAGCACTGAGCACAGCGTCTGGTATATAGTCAGAGCACCCAGAGAAAATATTTAGTATTGTTATGAAAGCTATTTGGTCTGTAAGTACTAAGGCTGAGAGGCAATATTATTGACATTTCAAAGGCACAAAAGACATGGGCAGGATGGACAAAGTCACGTTTGTTCACCAGGTCTCAGAAGAGTAGACAGAACCACTCTTTGGAACCATATGAATTTGATAGTAAATCCTCCATCTGGCTCTCACTAAATGATCCCGAGTGAGCTGCAGACCCTTGGTTTTCTATGTAAAACCGGAGGACAGTGTCAATCTTGTAGATTGACTGTTAGAATAACAAATGCAGTTACATGTAAATAAATCTGGCATACTGCCTGGCACACGATATCCTAGTTTCTTTCCTTCTTTACCCAAAGCCAGCAACCCAGAGAAGAGGATTAGCCGTACAACAGTATTTAGAAGTATATTTAACGAAAGAGCGTTTTACATAGATTCAGAGACAATAAAAAGTTAAAATGAGGACTCGGGACTGGAGGACCTTAAAAGTTCCTCTCCCATCCATAGTCTATGATTCTTCAAGTGACTACCTATTTTATTTTTGTCACATATCTTGGCTCTGTGACCTAACAAATGTAACCTTTAGCAAGTTACCTGGCTTTATTTGTTTCCTCTTCTGTAAAGTGTGGATAAAAATTGTACCCACTTCAGGGGCTACTGTGAGACTTTAGCGAGATAAAGCACATAAAGAGTTTACACTAGCCTGGCACAAAGTCACTACTCAATTAATGCCAGCCATCACTGCTGTTGTCAGGGCCACTGCAAAGATGAAAAGAAAATGTATGCAGAAAGCATGGCACAGTGCTTGACACATAGGCAGTGTTCGAAAAACATTGTTATTACTTCTACTACCACTATTGACTTTACATTTTGAATGGCTATGGCCCAAGGAAACCAGTAAGTAATACAAGCTGTCATCCTGATAATGACACATCAAAACAGTGACATCAAGAGATATTAGGATAATTAATCACAGGTCTGACCAGGAATAAAAGCTTTCTGGAACAAACAGCCTTGTCCAGCCCAGACAGAGGACAGGCTCACCCACAGGGAGCAGCAGGTGTTGGCTGCACTCTCTCCCCAGCCCTGGGGACCACACACATGGAGACAGTGTCCGGGTGTATAAGCTTTTCAGTGGTTCATCCCACGAAGTGGTAATGTAATAATGCTTTGGCCTGGAATGATATCATTCTGCCAAAAGTTCAAAGCTGTTTGGAGAGTATTTCATTAATCTCTGGGATCCTATGGGGATTGGGGTGCATAGGCATTGTTGCTATTACCTTATAAAGATGAGAGCATATTGTTTAGAGAAATTAAATGCTTTGTCTTTGCTCCAACAATCTATGAGTGCTGAGGGGGCTTGAAACCCAGGATGCATCCCTGAGGTCCAGTGCTATAAGCCCTACCCTTGGGAACACCTTGAAGGAAGAGTGACTAGGGTGCCTTGGTCAAGACGTGTCCCCATGTCCCCGCTTCCCTCCCTAAACCAGAGAGCTGCAAGGCTCACCTGTCGCTGAACTGCACCTCTTCTCCGTTCCTGGCCCAGCTGATGGTCGGCCTTGGGTTGCCTACAGCCTCACAGTGCAGAAGTACACTCAGCGTCCCGCTGGCCAGGGCCACAGTCTGCCCGAGGTGGGTGACCACCTCGGAGGCCGAGAGCTGCTGGGCCGCTGAGATCTTCCGCAAGATGGTGGGCTTGCGGTGTGGCCGGCGAGAGCCGCCCCCCGCCTCCGCAGAGGAGGAGGTCCGGAGAGAGCTGCTGAAGCCGGACACGTGTTTATGAGGAGGGATGGCCACAGGGGGAATCCTCCGCTCAGACGGCTTGAGGAGCACATCCTGGTGCTCCAGGTGGCTGCGGAAGATCTCCTGGGCCAGCTGGGCCACCAGGTGCTTGCTGTAGACATCGCGCAGCTCCTCGGGCTGCTGGGACAGGTTCCTGAGGATGTCGTCCAGGCGCTTCTGCTCGGTCACCATGGTGAAGGGCAGGTGCACGAGAGCCTGCTCAGCATTCTGGTCCTCCTCCGAGGACGTGTTCCTCTCCGTGGAGTCCTGGACCTCCCACGAGGCGAGGAGCTCGCCGGGCCAGCCCCCCTGCTCCAGCAGCCGAGAGACGAGGTCATCGTAGCGGCTCCCCGCGTCAGCAGCGAGGCCCCGCTTCTCAGCCTTGCTGCCGTTCGAGAAGATTCCGTTCTGGTGTTTGTGGGTCTGCAGGGTCTCCTTGGGGTTGGCCTTCCTCACCGAGAGGGCATCTTCCTCGCTCCTCAGACTCAAGGGCTGGGCCACCAGCTTCCGGTTGCCTCCAATGAGCTTGATCACAAACTGCTCCCGGGCTGGTCCTGCGGAGCAGGTGTAGATGCCGGCATCGGAGGGCTTGAGGCGGTGGATCTTGAGGTAGCCAAAAGGGGCCACGGTGACGTGGGCGGAGCTGATGAGGTGTTGGCCGTCTTTCTCCCAGGTGATGAGGGGCTTGCGGAAGCGCCGCGTGGGACAGCGCAGCACCACTGCGGTCTTGGGGAGCAGGTATGCGAATCCCCCCACCACGAAGTGCAGCTTCCTCTGCCTGCGGGTCTGGATGTAGATCTTCCTGGCGGCTGCAATGTGAGGACTGTGCTTTGTGGATGGCCGCCCAGGCCCTGGAATGAAAGGAATGAAAGAGAAGCCAGATGGATGGAGAAAGAGAAGCCAGATGGATGGAGAAAGAGAAGGGGAGAGCAGAGACAAACGAGCGTGAGATGCAGCGACAAGAGAGAGGGAAGAGGAGAAGGTGAAGAGAAAGAGACATGGAGGGACGAAAGAGAGAAGAGGGAAACAGAGCTTCAGTTTATTTTGGCTAGGGTCTTCTTTTACCGCCTTAGGTTTTAAGGGAGGAACTGGCTACCAGCTGTGGACCATCAAGCCACTGCCACAATCAAAAACTGGAGAAGTAATGAGGTGCAGGGGGCAACCTGCTGTCACCCTGCTGGGTCTTTCTACCCCTAGAAGCCGAGACAAAGGGTTCTAGATGGAGGGGGATCCCAGGGAAAAGGCAGTTCCTCTCATTAAAAGGACTTAACAAACAGAAATCAGCATCATCAAAAGAGGCAGAGGACAAAGGGAAGGAGACTGTCTCCCTTTCACTGTTTACCCTTTGGGTCCTGCAGAGCACCAGGGCCCCAGTGTACATGGGGAGGAGAGCCCAGAAGTGTTACAACTCTAGGGATTAATATTAAACAGAACAAATCTGTTTAGAGTAGTTTAAAACCCCAGAGTGGATAACATTAGACTTCGTTAGTAATATGCTGACTCTGGCTTCCAGATCTCCGTATGCCAGCAAGTGAACTTTGCTCTACCCCCTGCAAACTGTTTTTCCAGTGGAGAAGAGAATTCTGCCTGGCCACGTGTAATTAAGATTCCTTTTCCATCTCCAGCCGAGCTTACCAGCCTGCTGCCCTCCGCGGGCAAAGCCCGAGTGCTCCTGAGTCCAGGGCAGGCTCCAGCTGCTGCTTTTTTGTTTGTGAGGGAGATCAGCCCTGAGCTAACATCCGTGCCAATCCTCCTCTTTGTGCTGAGGAAGACCGGCCCTGAGCTAACATCTATTGCCAATCCTCCTCCTTTTTTTTTTTTGCCCCAAAGCCCCAGTAGATAGTTGCATGTAATAGCTGCACATCCTTCTAGTTGCTGTATGTGGGTCGTGGCCTCCGCATGGCCGGAGAAGAGGTGCGTCAGTGCGCGCCCGGGATCCGAACCCGGGCTGCCAGTAGCGGAGCGCGCGCACTTAACCGCCAAGCCACGGGGCTGGCCCCTCCAGCTGCTTCTATGTGGGTTCTGTCTCCCCATCCCCAGAGCTCCGACGTACTCACTTGCACAGGTTGCCAGCATACAGGGCCTGATGGAGGAAGAGAAGGGCAGGGGAGGACACAGGGAGGAATTGACAATCGCTGAGGCCCCGGTTTTCAGCACCTTCCGGCAAATGGCACTTCGAGTCTGGGTGCCCTCCCCGCAGCTCGTGGAACACTGGTGGGGAGAGAAAGGCCAAAGGCATGTAAACGCCGGGAACTAGAGGCTAAGGGGTTTCTGTATGGGCTCTCAAACTCGCCAAAATATGAGAAAAGTTACTTGGAAAAGCAACAGCCACTAAGAGAGAGAGAGAGGAAGAAATATTAATTATGTAACAATGTGGGAAGACACGTCCGTATTGTAGCCACATTCAACTGTAAGATTTTCTATTCTAGGGTTTCCTATAGAATTTTAACTGTTTTAACTTATGTGGCCTGGGCTTTAGAGTTACAGAGTCACAGAGTCCTGTATTCAAATCCCAGCTCAGTATTTCACTAGTTGGCAAGTTACTTCAACTCTCTGAGTCCGTTTCTTCTTCTTATACTTATTTTGCAATTAAATTAAATGAGAATTAAAAGAGATAATATGTTTTAAATCTCACACACAGAAATGACTCAGTTAAGGCTAATTCCTTTCTCCTTCCTTCACAAATAAATTATATTTTAATGTCAAGCATCAGATAATTGTTCTGCATCTACTTTGTCTGAGGTGGGGTGCTGGACACTATGGAAAAAGATGTGTAGGGGCCAGCCCCCGTGGCCTAGAGGCTAAGTTTGGCATGCTCTGCTTTGGCAGCTTGGGGTTTGATTCCCAGGCACAGACCTACACCACTTGTCTGTCAGTGGCCATGCTGTGGTGGCACCTCACACACACACACACAAAAGAGGAAGATTGGCAGCAGGAAGATTAGCTCAGGGTGAATCTTCCTCAGCAAAAAAAAAAAAAAAGTGCAAGATGGTTCTCAACCTCAAGGAGCTGTCATCAAATGAGGAGAAAAAAAATCCAAATGCATCGTTACAATGAAATAGTATCACCAGATATCACTTCATATCCACTAGAGTGGCCATAATCAAAATGACAATAATAAATGTTATTATATGTGAGGAGGTGGAAAAATTAGAGCTTTCATGTATTGCTGGTGGAAATGTGAAATAGTACAGCCCTCTTGGAAAACAGTTTGATAGTTTCTTACAAAGCTAAACATAAATTGACCCAGCAATTTCACTCCTAGGTATCTACCCAAGAGGAGTGAAAACATACATCCACACACAGACTTGTATGTGAATGTTCATAGCAGCATTATTCATAACAGAAACAACTCAAATGTCCATCAATTGGTGAATGGATAAACAAAATGTGGTGTATCTATATAATGGAATATTATTTCACCATTAAAAGGAATGTTGTTCTGATATGTGCTACAACATGCATAAACTTTGAGAACATTATGCTAAGTTACATTTTATAGTAGGTAAACTTTACCTTAATAAAGCTGTTTAAAGAATTAAATAGTAATAAAAGAACTAAATAAAAATATAAAACTAAAAGACAAGTGAAGCATTATAAAATTAATGCTAACAATTGGTGAATGCGTATGGTACACTGGTAATTTCTGGCCTGGGTCTTGAAGATGGGTGGAGTCGGGGTGGGTGTAGAGAACCAAGGATGAGCGTGGGAGGCAGAGAAATATCCAGGACAAAAGTAGAAGAGTTCAGTGCAAAAGTCCAAGGCAGCCTTGGGGGCAGAGCTAAACCAGTTTGACTAACAGAGGGACCAAGTTGAGGGTGTCAGGAGCTCAACAGGTGGTTTGGGGCCAGACATTAGAGACTTAATTTTCAGACAGGAGGTTTGGAACTGGTCCATAAGGCAATGAGGAACCATTAAAGGGAGGAGTGAAATGATGAAAGAGGTGTTTTGAGAAGGTTAATCTGGCAACAATGTCTGGGAGGGATGGGAGTAGGAGAGGAATGGCAGGCAGGGATGTCAGTTAAGGAGGCTGCCACAGTAGTCCAGGCTTTAGATGATAAAGGCCTGAACTGGGGTCATGGCAGCGGGCCATGTTAACTTGAAAAACGACAGTAAAACCCCCAAAATATTATCTTATATTTTGAAGTTTTATGTGCTAGCCCATTGAAATGAACTATTCCATGCAATGTGCTGAGATATACGCCCCCTTGAAAGACATTTAAGATACAAAAAGTGGGAATGAGAGTCAAATCCATTGCTTTTGTTCCCTGATGATGGTGGATTCCCGATTCCACCCATCCCTTATTTTATTGTAAATGATAGCACCAAATCCAGGGATCAGGTGGGATGGAGGCTCCAGGAGCCTGGAGAATTTAAAAGCATGGTCATTTGAGTGCTGCCAAGTAGAAAAATAGACTGTGTGTCGGAAGATTGGTTTATGATTTTGGTCAAGTCTAGTTCTTTCTCTAGGCTCAATTTCCACATCTCTAAAATAGGGAAACTAAGCTAGAGCTGGGATTTTCAAACCATGTTCTCTAACTATGCTGAGTAATTGATTCAGAGGCTTCTCAAGTGATCTGGAGATCCAACCATTGGAGATCTGGGACCCCTACCTGCACTTCAACCAAAACAGCTCTGATTTTTTCTGTTTTAGATTTTTGGCTTCATAGTAACATTTCAGTTGAACCCTTTTGGTTCTGTGGCTTTAATTTTTAAAAGAACTAGGCTATAGAAACTTCTATGTTCCTTCTAGCTCTAAAATTGACTACTCTGACTTTAATTTCTTTTATATTTTTAGGAGGGAACAACTTCCATAAAAATATGATTTAAAAATATTTAATAGCCAACTCTTTCAGAAGATGCAAGAGTTTCTTTTAAAGAAAAGAAGTAAGGCCTTCTGAGAGGTCTTATTCTCAGAATAGAATCTGAAAGTAATTTTATTTGAAGTGTCCAAATCTTGGGCTTAATTCTGTCTCTGAGGGATTCAGTAACCATGAGATTGAGCCCAGATAGCTGAGGATGAAAAACAGCCATAGATCATCCAGGTCTTCCTTTCTCCAAGGGGAGTCTTGTGTGGGGTGTGGAATGCACGTCTCCTCTCAGCCAGAGGGCCAAGGGGAGGGCTGTTGGGATGACAGGGCCAACTGGAGCCTCGGCGAACACCCCCAGGGGGCACTTTTGTATGGCACCAGCTTGAGTTTAATGCTAGTGAATCAGTGATTATTTCCCACCATTCATAGCCCTTCTCCAATGTTTAGAATTTCCATTCATCAACCCAGATAACTCAGAATCTACTAACATTCCTTGGATAAGGGCTAACTATTTCTAATTCCCAAAATGTAACTTTCTCCTCCTGGGAAGACCAGCAAAGGCTGTGGGAGGCCTAGGCCATGACCCTGGGTCCCGCCTAAGTATGTGCTTTCTTTTATTTCTTCTCCTTCTCCTGACAATGAGCAGGGATGGAAGAGAATCATAATAGTAATGAGGGTTAACTTTTACTAGGCACAAAGTACTTTATATGCATCATTTAATTTAAGGCTCCCAATAACCATATAAGTGGACACTATTATTATCTCCAATATTCAGAGAAGCAAATCAAGGCCAAGGTCGGTTAAGGAGCCCAAGGTTATATAGCTAGTAAGTGGCAGAGTCAGGATTAGAACCTGTTTGCCTGTCTTTGGGTCTGAACTCTTAACTACATGTGATGCTGTTCTAAAGGTCTGCTTTACTTAGTGGGACTCATGGGACCTCAATTCAGCAGTCTCCTCTCCTCAGTGCCTACTCACAGGTCCCTCCCTCAAATCTGCAGGCCAAAGAGAACTTTTTCTGAATGCTCTGGGTCCTGTATGCTCAGAGGCCACAAACTCCAGGAACATGAGAGGACAATTATAGCACACACAAGTCCCTTCCTCAGCATCTCACTCATGGCAGAGTGGGATAGACTCAGGAGAGCAACGCCTTTTACAATATGCCCCTGGGAGGAGGTCTTCATCTAGAGCCACTTACTTGGAGAATACATCAGCGCTCTCTCCTGCACTGCTATTTTGCCATATATAATACTGTACCCCACATCAACATTCCGTGGAAAAATGGTCACTAACGTGTTCATGCATGCACACACACACACACATATGCTCATTCCACACCCTTTTGATTCTTTATCCTGCTGAAATAAAACCGTTCCTAAAATATGAAAAAATAATCATTCCCGCTTCTGTTCTGCGACATTTGGGGTGAGACACCACCACAAGGCAATTTTACTGCCAAATTAAAACACCTGTGGTGATATAGGTTAACTCTCAGTTGCAATGCTCTTAGCAGGCACCATCTGATGGAACTCTATATGGGTTGATAAAATATGAGGCAAGAATTCTAAGAACCTAGGTTGAAAGAGGTGGCCGCTTAATTTTCAGAGGCAGCTTTCCCCTCTGTAGAAGCAAGCGCGATGGATTTCCATCAGCAGCAGCTCCATCCTGTGAGTCATGTGTTAAACAAAGGCAGCAACGGCATCAGCGAGGTCAAGTCAAACGATGCTTATATGCAAGAAAGGGGAGGGTCTTCCATCTGGTTTTGACACAGAGATTTTTCACTTCAGGCCTAGTGATTCTGTTCTTGGCTAAAGCTGCTTGGGAGGCAATACTTTTGGGGGGACTTCTCTGTGGAAGACACAGAGGCCTATGAAGCTGGGGGAATTGCAGGCAATTCAAAGAAGGAATAGGGGCTGAAAACAAGTGGAAGCTGGGTGTAAATGAATTAATTTATGCTAGTGTAGGAATTATTTAGAAAGGTAGGTTAGTTGGGGGTATATCCCTAACTTATAAGGTGAGTCAGGAATGGTGAATGCTGATGCAATCGTCTCCCCAAATGCAAGGCAAGAGGGGAACTCAAGTTCTCTTGCTGAGAAGTTGTGGAATTTTTGGAGTCAGGAAACTGACAGTAAAAAGGCAGGATTTCCTTGGCCTTCTTTTCGTAATAAATCATGTTTTTTATTGTCCAGTAACTTGGAAGAGAAGAACTCGAGAGGCTTTGCCCTTCCTGAGTACAGACTAGAAACATCTGGGAGTAGGAGGTGCAGGGAGGACAGGAAGGCAGGTGTAGAGATAGAAGGAGAAGAGCCCAGTGTTCTGAGAAGAATCCTGGGCCCAAACAGCACGAGCGAGGCCTGGTTTTGTTCCTCAAGGAGCCCATTTGCAGTCCATGCTTCCGAGTGTTGAGTAAGGGCTGGCTGCTTAACTCACGTCCCTGCAGCCTAGTTAAAATCTAGTTACACAGTATGGTATAAATGGTTACAAAAATACTGCTCCATAATGTTAGGAGGATTATTTTGTTCTGTTCTTGCCTTCTGTATGTATAGGTCTCTGGTGCCTTCTTTTCCTCCTTATGCCTCTTTTATTATCTCCTTCTGAGCAGCATACATACCTCTGTCCAGTCAGAGAGAAGCCACTCGCTGGGACAGTCATCTTTCTTGCAGGCTTGCTGGGAGGCTGGTTTTGAGGATGAACAGAAGGTCTCAGGAAGCTCCAGGAAGCTGCCATCAGCCATGCGCTGTTTGCAAAGAACCTCACGCTTCTGGATGCCCCCTCCACAGGTCCTGGAACACTGGGGAAGGAAGAGAAAGTGGACCCAATGGAAGGCAGTAGTATGTCTGACTGCCAATTCTTACCTTAGCCTTGGCTGAGTAAAGAGCGAAAAAAGAAAAAATTAAATAATTACAGAAAAAGAAGAAAACCCAGAAACCAGCCCAAAGGATTTTGCTTCCTCACCTTGAAATGAATTTTGTAGCAAGATCTATACCTTCCACTCTTAATCTCAAGTATTTAACTAGAGTGTCCAGGAATTTCCAGGGTCTTTAAATCTTAGAAAGTTGTTCCTAAACTATGATTTGCAGCCACCCAAGACAACTGGTTTAAAAGGTTAGTAAAACAGAGTGTTAAACATGTTTATGATCCTGTGAAAATAATCTGTGCTGCTTCCAGAATGAACAAGAGAGAGCTCCTGCCATCAGAGTAAATCTAGACGAATTAATCAGCAGAGAAGGCAGCCCGTTCTCTCTGCAAGCATAAACATCCACTCTGCCTAATTGGAAGGGCATTAGATTCGAGGCCTGGTTTTCTGAAGAACTCCCCCGGAAGACTTTTCTCGTAGGACTGGTCATTTCTTAGGGCAGTGGGAGCATTTTCAGTCAGATCTAACCCTAGCAAATCTATCAACCTAGGATTACTCTGTACTAGAGATATTTTACTGTAAAAACTCTAAGGAATGCTCTGCTTTCTTCAATAGCCCATTTTCTTTAACCAGCTGCCCTGAGGCTCACTGGGAAATTAGGCCTGTGTGTGTAAAGCATGAGAGTTTGTGCTGACGGAGCTGCTCCTGCTACAGCAATGGCCTCTCAGAACTTGTGGGGGTCTGTGCTCAGTGGGCTGTACTCAGAACTGCAAGGGGACTTGTGCCCACACTCAAGATAGGATGGTGATACAATGTCCTTGAGTACAGTCAGAGTGCTGCTGTAGCCCAGCTGTCACCCTCTTACTCAATGGTCCCAACCCTGAATGCACTTTAAAATCACCTGGGAGTGAACGACAAAAGACCCCGAATAGCCAAAGGAATCCTGAGAAAAAAGAACAAAGCTGGAGGTATCACACTCCCTGATTTCAAAATATACTACAAAGCTATAGTAATCAAAACGGCATGGTATTGACACAAAAACAGACACAGATCAATGGAACAGAATCGAGAGCCCAGAAATAAACCCATACATCTATGGACAGCTAATCTTTGACAAGGGAGCCAAGAACGTACAATGGAGAAAGGAAAGTCTCTTCAATAAATGGTGTTGGGAAAACTGGACAGCCACATGCAAAAGAATGATCTTTACATTATCTTACACCATACACAAAAATTAACTCAAAGTGGATTAAAGACTTGAATGTAAGGCCTGAAACCATAAAACTTCCAGAAGAAAACATACGCAGTACACTCTTTGACATCGGTCTTAGTAGCATATTTTCAAATACCATGCCTGACCAGGCAAGGGAAACAAAAGAAAAAATAAACAAATGGGACTATATCAAACTAAAAAGCTTCTGCACAGCAAAGGAAACCATCAACAAAATGAAAAGACAACCTAACAATTGGGAGAAGATATTTGCAAACCATATATCTGATAAGGGGTTAATATTAAAAATATATAAAGAACTCATACATGTCAACAACAACAGAACAAACAACCCAGTTGAAAAAAGGGAAAAAGATCTGAACAGACATTTTTCCAAAGACGATATGCAGATTGCCAACAGGCACATGAAAAGATATTCAACATCATTAGTTATTAGGGAAATGCAAATCAAAACTACAATGAAATATCACCTCACATCCATCAAAATGGCTGTAATTAACATGACCAGAAATAACAAGTGTTGGAGAGGATGTGGAGAGAAGGGAACTCTCATACACTGCTGGTGGGAATGTAAACTGGTGTAGCCACTATGGAAAACAGTATGGAGATTCCTCAAAAAATTAAGAATAGAACTACTATATGATCCAGCTATTCCACTGTTGGGTATTTATCCAAAGAACATGAAAACACAAATGCGTAAAGATACATGCACCCCTATGTTCATTGCAGCATTATTCACAATAGCCAAAACTTGGAAGCAACCTAAGTGCCCGTCAAGGGATGAATGGATAAAGAAGATGTGGTATATATACATAACAAAATACTATTTAGGTATAAAAAAGATGAAATCTTGCCATTTGCAAAAACATGGATGGAACTTGAGGGTATTATGCTAAGTGAAATTAGTCAGACAGAGACAGGAAAATACTGTATGATCTCACTCACAAATAGAAGATAAAAACAACAACAACAACAAACAAACATATAGATACAGAGATTAGATTGCTGGTTACCAGAGGGGGAGGCAGGAGGGTGAAAGGGGTAATGAGGCACATGTGTGTGGTGATGGATGGTTATTAGTCTTTGGGTGGTGAACATGATGTAGTCTACACAGAAATCGAAATATAATGATGTACACCTGAAATTTATATAATGTTATAAACCAATGTTACCTCAATAAAAAAAAATAAATAAAAATGAATAGAGGAAAAAGAAAAACCACCAGGGAGCTTTAAAAAAGTACTGAGGCCTTTAAAAAAGTACAGATCCATTAAATCAGAAACTCTGGGAGGTGGGTCCCAGACATCAGTTTTTTAAATTAAAAAAATATTTTTTTAAACTTCCAGATAATTCTGTGCAACCAGGATTGAGAACCATCTCTCTGAATGAATGCCCTTCCACCATGTCCAAGGGGAATAAAATAAATACAGAGGCAAAAGCCTGGGAGCCTCTGTTAGAACCAGCGGTGGTTTGGACCCCACCGGAGCAGGCGTGCCCTTTGCAGTCGTGAATGTGTTGAGGTCACAGAGCTCCTGGATAATGAAGTCAGAAAAGCTATCCACTTTGTCTAGTTAGGGGTTTTAACTCTACAGCCTTTCAAACCATCCAAACCAGTGGTGAATAACCTTTATTTGCATTTTAAATTTTAAAAATTTGGAATGAAAATAACCTTATTGAGTTCCACAGGGAAAAAATGTATTTTCTTATGTCTGGATTCAACAGCCTACCCACTGACTAATAGGCTAATGATAAAGATGGAACCACCCTACGAGCTAGGTCTTATGCCCACTTTACAGATAAAGGAGCTGAGGCTAGAGAGGTGAAGTGACTCAACTAAGGCCACACAGGGGCCAGAACTGGTTTATTTCCATTCCATGCAATATTCCCCAAGCTCCTACAGATCACATGCTCTGAGCTGGGAGTGGTAGGCACCAGGGAACAGCCCAAGCTCAGCTTCTCTTTCCTGTGGTTGTAGGAAGTCCCTCTCTGCTTCAGCGAGGGTACCCTGACTGCTGCTTCATGCTGAGGGCCCCAGGCCTCCTAAGCACCGAGCCTGCCAAGAGCCTGGTCTCTTCCTCGCTCCCTTCTGGAGGGGTCATGCTTTGCAATGCAATCCTTAGCCTCCACTCTGTGACCATCCCTGATCGACACGAGCCAGCCCATGATCCAGGTTGGGGACCAACATTCTAAAACAGTTCATCTACTTTGTGGTGGCCCTGGAAACGTGTTCTCCCTAGACCCTTTGATTTCTCAGCTGAAAGGCTACATTTGAACATGGCTTCTAGGCTATGCCACGAAGTTGGGTGGGTAGGTGGACTACCCCAGTTGTTCCTCATCACAGATCAAAACAGTTCCTTCCAAGGGCTTGTCTAGCATGTAATTTAGCCTTAATTAAGGAAAAATCTTTGGCTTCAGAGCTAATGATTCAAGCTGGCCCAGGCCTTTGGCTTCTCTAGCTCATTTCAGTGACTCTGACATTTTCACTTATCAGAGAAGTAAACTTTTATTTTAGTTCTTGTTTATTAGCAGTTCAATAAAGTCTTAAAGGATTTGACTTCTTTAATGCATTTTGTACCCACACTGCCAAGCACAATGTTTTTTGTGAATGTAAATCCTCAATAAATATTTGTGGAATTGAATTGAAGTTGGTGGTTGGGGGAAATTTAAATTAGTGGCTAAGAATTCCATTTACTTAGAAAAACTCTTCTTGTTACTATGGACAACTAAGGTTTTAAATTTGGTTTTGTTATCTTTTGCATGACTTCTTAGGTTCAGTCTTCTCTCATTTCTGTCAAATTCTCACTTCTAATCAATGAGTTATTCTATCATCAGATTAGTTATAACTTTTATTGTTCAGGCCTTGTTCAGAACTCTTTTATAACTAGACAAGTAACCATGTGGATTACTGAGTCCTAAGGATTTGCCAAACTTAGGGGCTGTGGTCTCCACAATTCTTTCCATTCTATGAATTATTAGAATTCTTCCATGAACTTAATGTAATTTTGTTCAAATCATAATTGTCTGAAAAAAGCAAGTTTATGCTGATGAGTCAAAAATTTAAATCTTAAGCTCTGATCTCTCCCCATCCCTATTCAACATGCCCACTTAAATACAAACAGGCACCTTGACCTAAGTACGTTCAAATGGAACTTTGATTCTGCCCCTCCAAGCTCACCCCAAATCTGCTCTCCTCTCAGTCTTCCCCATTCATTTAATGGTGCCATATTCAAGACAAAAACTTAAGAAATGTCCTTGAGTTATTCCTTTTTCTTACCACCTCTTCCCTGACACTCAATCCATGGGCAAATACTTTCAGATTTGCCTCCAAAATAAATAAGCTTTACCTCCACAATAAATAATAAATTGGGATACCATCATCTCTTATCTAGACTACTGCAAAGCTTCCTAACCATTCTCCCAGTTTCTAGTTTTCTCAGTTAGGTCCTAGCAGGCCAGAGATGGCATACTCAATTAGAAGACAGCTCCTCTCTCCTTCTGGCTGATGGCCTGGTGAAAACTCCATTGGTTGAACACAACTAGAAGCCAGAGGGTAGGTCTATATAGGTCAGCCTACTGGGACACAAGAGGAGAAAGCAGAGAGTGGATCTATAGGAGCAATGGAAGATGTGCAGCATATCATCTTACTCCTCCCCAGTCTATTCTCCACACAGTAGCAAGAGCGATGTTTGCAAAGCATAAATCAGACGATATAATTCCCACGCTTAAAACCCTTCAATAGCCTCCCCTTGTGGTTACAATAAAATCCCAACTGCTCTAACTCTAACTTGCAAAGCCCTACATGTTCTGGTCCCTGCCCCAATGGAACTTGGAGATCGTCTAACTCAAATCCTTCTAACTTCATTCATTCATTCAACACAAATTTATTAAATACCAATCATGGACCAAGCATAGTTCTAGGATCTAGGTTCTAGCAGCGAACGAGAGGAGCCTCGCACATCTACAATCTCATCTTATACAACTCTCGTTTCCCTGCATATTCCAGCCACAGTTGTTTTTTTGGTTGTTTGTCCCCCAGGGCCTTTGCACTTGCTCTTCTCTCTACTTGGACCACTCTTCTCTTACATCTTCATGTGGTTGAGTCTTTCTAATAATTCAGGTTCAATTCCATTCTCACCTTCTTGGAGAGGCCATCTCTGACCTCACAACTAGAGCAGCCAAAGCAGTCTCTATCCTATTAACCTCATTTTATTTTATTTTTAAAATAGTGCTTTTAAATAGCTCTCATCCCTTTCAGAAATTATCATTCATTAGACTACTCATTCTATGAAGGAAGGGATTTTGCTTCTCTTGTTGATCATGTTAGTGTTTGAGAATTGCTTTCAAAAATCCCCACTATGATATTGTTACATCTTTAATACAAGACCTTAGGAGTGGATGACTCCATCTCTAGTTTTTTTCTCCACAACCTCTCTCATTTTTTTTCTTTTAAAATTAATTATTTGTTTGTTTCCCAATAAAGAAGTGGTCAGGATATGAGCTGAACAGTAGAGTGGCACTTTGCAACTGATGCTGGAGGTATGTGATGTTTTGATAGGATCCATAAATATGTACACTGTAGTGAAAATGCAGTGTATTTTTCTATGAGAGAAGGAACGGCTGATTCATAAAATCATCATCCCTGAAACCTCACAGTGACATCAAACCACTTTTCTCCTAATCCTTTGATTATAATTCACAGTCATATTCCCCATGTTTGTCAGGCATAGAGGACATGTTCCTGAAGTTTCTGTTCCCTGTGACTATTTTAGACACTTCACTAGTGATGTCGGATTTGTAGGAGTACAGATCTCTTCAATGCTTGATGGCTGAAATTTTCTTTTTCTAAATATCTTATGAGGCACATGGGCTTCTATTAAATTTGAATAAATGCTCCTCAAATAAACAAGTAGTTGGATAAGAACAGCTCTCAGATTCAAGCTGTTCAGTTAGAGCTTCTTAGTGAATGTGGTAATAAGGAAAGATGCAGGCTAATTATCTTTCTCTTTCAAAGTGAGGAAGTCCATGACGAAAATAATTTGGTGTAATTTCAAGGGTGGAGTGTAATAAAATGGTGCTATAGAGTGTAACCACTCAAAATAAATAGCTGGGTTATCTATTTGTGGATAGGACTTGATTTAAGGGACAGACCTTCGGGTGATTCCCCCCACACTGTACAGAAGTCTGTGACAATACGATGACAAAACAGCTGCGAGAAAAGTAAAAAACAAAACAAAACAAAACAGCTTGTTATTTTCAAGTTTGATCTACACATAAAGCTTTTAGGAAATTCTCAACGCCCAGAAGATAAAATCCAGAGTCCTGAGAAAGTCCTTCAGGTCCCTCACACTCTAGAACCTGCGTTGAGCTTCCCAGCCACACTCCTTGCCAGCCTGCCCTGGGCCAGTGCTTTAGTGACAATGGACAATTTGCCTGTCCCTGGGCACACAGATGCTATCTCTGCTCAGGCCTTTGATTGTGTTGGTCACTCTGTGAGCAATGCCCTTCCCCTCTTTGTCCATCTAGAAACTTCCAAGACATCCTTGAAGGCCCAGCTCAAAGGCCACGTCTTCACTAAAGGCTCCTCTAACCCCTCTGCTTCATGGCGAATGAGTCACCTCCCACCTCACCGTGACCTAGAAGGGTACTGCATCTCTCCTATAAGGTCTAGTCATTTATGTGCCTGCTCTTTTCCTCCACTTCCCTGCATGAATGCAGGATTATGCATCTTTTGAGGAAAAGGAATGTACTCATCTTTCTATTCCCCAATGCCTAATGTAGCGTCTGGCAGAGAGCATGTACTTCATAAATGTTTGTTGAATTGATGATTGGATGAACAAAAGGGCCAAAAATCCAGATGTTCAAAAGATGTAAAACAAATATCCAGTGGATGGGCTGAACATCCACCTTTTATCAGGCTGTTTTGTCATCAGCCAGAAGCTGCTTCTAAGTCAGTCAGCAGTGGGATTCAGCCAGTGGCAAGGTGTGCTCTGACTCTCCAGGTATGGCAGATGACCATCTAGCTGAATTAATATTGTCAGGAATATTTGTCAGGCTTTCTTAAAAGCTTGTCTTACCTTTGCTCAAAAAGCTTCCCTGTTGTGTTTACATTGATGAAAATGTGCTTTTAGAAAACTTTTAAAATTGTAGAAGATGAAATTTCAAATTAATAAAGGTTCCAAAGTCTGTGATGACTTTGTGAACATGTTGACATTACCTGGTGAGGCTGACTGTTCTGCAGCAAGAGGCAGAATGCAAAGAGCACAATTTTTTAAAAGGAACAGAAAGAGAAATTTAATAAAACTAAATGAAAATGTTTGCTTTTATGAATCATCATGTAAAATAATATTGTGGTACGGAGAGGTAGATCTCTGAGAAGGGATATTATTTTTAAATATATGCCATAAACAGAATAAATAACAAAAAATAGTATTTATATTGCTTGTACTAGCTGCTATACATGTTTCATTATATAAGGTCACGGATTGATTTGTTTTATAAGAAAAGTAAAAAATATACAATAAAGGGAACACTTAAAAGTTATGTTTCTATACAAAAATACAATGGCTCAAGTGACTTGTATTTTTAGAGATTTTCCCAAGATCAGCACATTAATAAATTCTGCTCATATTGACACTTCTGGTTTTATCTTGGTAGTTTAATTTCCTGAGAGCTGAGCTCATTTTCTTGGGACCTCAAGACATGTATTGAGCCCAACAAAGTGAAGTTTATGTTCTGTTTCCGAGGTCAGCTTTCCAATTTTAACATAACGTGCTCTGCTTATAGCTTCCAACCCATTTCATTCATTTCTTCATTCACTCATTCATTGTTTCATCAAACATTTATTCAGTACTTATCGAGTGCCAGACACTGTATTAGGTGCTGGGGATTTAAGATGATTAGTAAATGGTTACCATACTTTAGGTATTTGTAGTCCAGTCAGGGAGAAAAAATTACTATAAAATAAGATCAGTTTACAAAAGAGATGATACAGAGGAGAGTACAATTCAGTCTTTCTGGAAAAGTTGGGAAGGCTCTACAGAAGAAAAGACATGTGAGGGGCTGGCCAGGGAGATGAAGAGTGCTGGCAGAGTCAGATTATGTGTGCAGAGACCAGGCTAGGAAGGGCATGGCATGTGAAATAACTTTGAGGAGTCCCGAGAAAGTGGAGCATAGGCTGCGTGGGGAAGGGTAGTTGGGAAATCAGACTGACAAGTCAGATGAGGGGCAGATGGTGAAGGGCCTTGGGCATAATTTGAACATAATCTTAAGACCTTGGGGTGTCATTAAAGGTTTTAAAGTAGGGGGTAACTTAATGCAAATTGTAGAAAGTGATTCAGGCAGCAAAGGCCAATGGGTTCCAAAGACTACTGCCCTGTGAGATATTAATGGGTGTGCCATGGAGAAAGGGTTTTCTGGTCAAATAAGTCTAAATAACATAATACCTTACACCTATTTGGGGGTTCTCAGCTCATATTACTATTTTAAAGGGCCTGTAGTAAAGAACCATCACCAGATGAGACTTAAGCCAGACAACACAGGGAGATCAAGTCAAGGCTGTAATAGTTTGGTTAGTTGTAAGGACTGGAACCAATGCAGTGGTAGAAGGATTAGAAAGGAAGAGAGCAGTTGATATTGGTGAGATATAGGAGGCGGAATCAACAGGATGTGGGTGTTGACTAAGTGTGAAGAACAAATGAGGCTGAGATGGCTCCAGTTTCTAGCTACAGAACAGGCTAGATGATGCTGTCACCCAAACCACAAGACCCCTGAAGGAAGACTGGGTCGGCTGGGGAAGGTGGCAGGTAGGTATGTTATCAAGCTTGGTGTTAGATCTTTGGAATTTGAGGTAACTTTGCGATACACAAGGTTGAGAGGTTCCAAAGGCAGTTAGAGGCAGTGCTTGGTACATAAGAGAGGTCAAAAGTGAGCCAAACTGAATTAGGGCTCAGAGAAACAAAGAAAATGAGGTGTGGAACCTCACTTGCTAAACAAAATTATTAAAATGAGAACAGAATTTCTACCCCAACCATTTTGTGGATTAGAATTACCTTGTTCATCTAATATCAACTAAGCTTTCTTAACCCTGGAAGCCCAAGGGGTGTACAGTGTATCTTTTGGGTTTAATATTCCTGTTACTATGGGAAGCACGGGCTGCACACCCACTAAAATTCAGAGCAATTATTAAAAAGGTTTTCTGCTAATTAATAAAAACAAAAAACACTTCACTTGTGAATTTTGACTTCTGATCTCTGTTTTGCTTACATTTATTGTTGCTTCTAAAGGTAGGATCAAGTGTCTATTTCCTTCTTAAAATATACTACCAAAAATAGATAAACATCCTAATAGATTTTTCTCCCAGGATACAATATTTTTAATAAACTTGGTCTCTAATTTATGAGGATTTATAGTTTAGTCACTGGAATATAACAACACTGATGACTAAATTGACTCTTTCTGCTAGAATTCAGCCCTCTAATCCAGATTCAAGTCATTCTTTTCTGTGTGTGTGTTAAATCTACAAAATGAAAATTTTAATTCTCAAGCAATTATAGTTATCATTAAAATTCTCTTTTTTCTTAGTATTACCAGCAGGAACTCTTCTCTCAGATATCTTTTTACATAGCTAAACTACAGGCATTTTGAATTGTAACCCTCATAAAAAAAAAGTTTATGGGGAAATGGCCACATAATCACAGTTTTAAGCAAGGGGGAAGTAGGGGCTGTGGTTGTTTCCGTCTCTGCACAGATGTGTGCAATATGTGTGTACAGTTGGTGGACACCATCCTCAGTATGAAACCCACGCAATAAAGAGAAATACAAATTATGCTTCATAGTGGACTCTCTAATTCATATCAGTTTAACCCTTCTAGCATCTCTCTCTTTTTTTCTAATTTCTCTTTTTTTGTGTGAGGAAGATTAGCCCTGAGCTACCATCCATGCCAATCCTCCTCTTTTTGCTGAGGAAGATTGGCCCTGGGCTAACATCTGTGCCCATATTCCTCTACTTTATGTGTGGGATGCCTGCCATAGCATGGCTTAACAAGCAGTGTGTAGGTTCATGCTGGGATCTGAACCTGCAAATCCCGGGCTGCCAAAGTAGAGCATGTGAACCCAACCACTATGCCACTGGGCTGGCCCCTCTAATTTCTCTTTTAAATTTATTTTTTAGAATAAAAACAAAGAAAGAAGATTGATGCATATGAAACTCATAGATAGTAGCAAGGAGAGTGATAGTAGAAGGCAGATTGTTAATCTCAAGGACCTCGTCCTAATAGACATGAAAGCTTAGTCAACCCACAATATAGCAGATTGTGGTAGGCTGAGTAATGACCCCAAAGACATCTATGTCCTTATCCCTGGAACCTGTGAATATGTTACTTTACACGGTCAAAGGGACTTCGCAGATTTGATTAAGTTAACCACCTTGAGATGGGGAGATTGCCCGGATTATCCAGGTGCACTTGATATAGTCACAATGGTCCTTATAAAAGGGAGGCAGGAAGATGAGAGTCAAAGAGAGAGGATGAAAGGACAGAATGACAAGCGGGAGTGAAATGCTTTGGAGATGGAGGAAGGGGCCACGAGCAAAGGGAGCAAGCAGCCTCTAGAAGCCGGAGGAGGCAAGGGAACAGATTCTCCCCTAGATCCTCCAGAAGGAATGCCAGCCTGCCAACACCTTGATTTTAGCCAAGTGAAACTAATTTCAGATTTCTGACCTCCCAACTATAAGACAGTAAATTCACGTTGTTTTAAGCCACTAAATGTTTGGTGATTTGTTACAGCAGCAACAGGAAACTTCCACAGATGAACTACCCTGGATAAGGAAACAAATACTGAGTTTTATGTAAACTGCTGAATTTAGGGCTGGTATCAGATTTCCTCACAATTTAATACTTTAGAGCAAATGGTAAAGAGGTCTTGGGAAAGCTGCATTGCATAGTGGAAAAGAGAATGGGATGTGAAGCCTACAGCCCTCCTTTTCCATTTACTGGCGATGTGACCTGGGGCAAGCACCACCTCTCTGAGCCTTGTTTCTTCACAAGGTTGTTGTAGCGATTAAAAGAGAAAGTGAGACAGCAGTAGAATGAGCTGTACTACATGAAGTTTGAATTCAAGTTAACCTCGCAGGGCTCCAGGTTCCTCATCTGTGAAATGGGGATAATAGTAGTAACTATCACATAGGATAGTGAGGATTCGACGAATTAAATATGTAAAGTGCCTAGAACTGGGCTTGATACATAGTAAGTGCTGCTCTTATTAAAATGAGGAGAAGCTCCTGAAATGTAGCAAGTACTCAATAAATGGACTGGCAGACTTGCCATGCAGCTTTACAGCACCGTCCTCTACGCTTCACACACCTACCTGCACTGGGTGTTATGGGGTCTCACTGAGACTTGGTCTCTGCTGTCACTGATCTTATGGTCTGACTCAGAAGATCCAAGGGAAAGTGCCTGTCCAGGTGAGGTGGTATGTGATGGTGAAATGAGCAGCACTGGCCATGAACCATGTGGCTTCAGCGTGGGAGGATAGTAGAGGAGTCCTGGCATAAGAGGTAGGACTCCTGCCCAATTTGACAAGCAGAGGGGAGGGGAGCTGCATGTGGGCAGGGAGAAGCGTGTACAGATAGGTACGTACAAGCAGGGATGGGAGCACCATGACTGGAGATGGGCAGAGGCAGATGGGCAGGGGGATGAGGCCTGACTAAGCCATGTGGCTTTATTATATGGCAATGGACTGTCACTGAAAAAAATCCTAGCAGAAGACTGTCCTGATCAAAGTGTGTCAGACTGATTTACGACATATATAAAGTGGCTCTCAGTCCACTGGTCCATCAGACCAGTGTGATATGACTACGCCGTGTGAGGGGTATAAAGAGACATATAACCAATAGCAAAGATGATGATGATGATGATGCTGAGTGTGCGTATTTAATAAATTAGAGAAGATTCAGGAGACTAATGCACTAAATATGTGTTTCAAAAGCCAGCTGAACACAAACCAATGAGATATGAAAGCTAAATTGTTAAAGATAAATATTAAGTCCTTCACACAAGACCAGAGATAAAAACCAAGGGACACAGCATTAAGAGGTAGAACGAAATAAAGAAGGCCCCTAAACCAAAGCTAGAACTAGATTTTTGCTTCATTTCTGCCTAATTGTTTCTAAAATAAAATGTTAACGTAAATGCTTGAACTCCATGCTAGACTCCAGCGCTGCAGAACGTGTAAATATTGGCTATTTGCCATCTGTCACGCAAATGCTCTACAAAGGACAAAGGAGGCTGCATTCCTATCTGGAAAATGACAATTCATGTAATTTATGCTTTTTTTCTTTTTCCAGGAAGAAAAGCATATGCATGAGGTCAGTGGTAGCCCAGCATTCAAACAGCAAGAATGGGGATTTTCTCCCGTCAAACCGGCCAATATCCATCAGGTTGTTATCTGTCTTCCTTCAAATGAAACATTTTATCCCCCATCTCCCTTTCTTTCATATGAAAAATGATTGGAAGCTGGGTGTTGAAGGATTAGAGACCTCAGCACTATCCTCTAGCAGATCCAAGCAGCTAAATGGAGAAGACCACATGAGTGCACAGCAGGTTCCCTTGTCCCAACAAGGACTGCCAAGGAACCAGAGGGCCAACCAGGCAAATGGATAGTCAACAGCTGGTATCTTAACTAAGTGGTGTCCTAAGACAACAGCCAATGTAGCTTAGAGACTCCTAAGTTACTCTTGACCTATTCTACCATTGGGGCATAAACAATGACTTCCTTTCTTTTAACAAGCGGTCAGTAATAGCTTATTTTACCTAACAAAGCTTAACTAAAGAAGTAGGATTCTAGGAGATAATGCAGAAAGAATAGTCTATTGTTTCCTCTAGGTTTAGTCCTAAAAGTGACCAAGGATTCTTAAAACAGACCCTCTGCACCAAATGCTTCACAGGGGTTGTCTCTACAGAAATTGCTGGTGGCTTTCAATTTCTATGTTCTTTATTTCTTATTATCTTTGGGTACATTTTCATGATTACTATGTATTGGATACAAGAGAAGATATTTTTAAAGGTCTTAATAAAGTGTAGTCAGTGGGTCATTGGATGAGCTTCAAAGAGCTGTTTACTATTAGTTCCCTGATCTGAAAAATGGACTTAAATCCAACTCATCCCCAGTCTTCTCCCTAATGGAAGGAAATAAAAAATGTTTTCAAAATAAATTCATGTCTTAATTAGCCTAAGGTAGATGGAAAATGGAAGAATAATAGACTCTTCGGAAATCCACTGTTTCAAATAGGGACACTGGGCGTGGGGGTGGGGGTGGTGGCAATAGACCAGAAAAGATCGTGTATATGGATGTGCTCTGAAAACTGAAAAAACATCATAGGTCACTGCCATTATTCAGCAGCCTCTGTGGCTATTGAAAAGAGGTTGGTGTTTCACTCAGTTTCATGGCCAGGTCAATACTAGGACATATAACCATAAAATAAACATATCAGTAAGATATAAAGTCAGAATTTTCAGGGCATGTGGGGCAGTATTCTTGATCTATTGCTTCATTTTGTCATTCAATAAACAATTTATCCAGAACTTACTATGTACCTAATAACAACATAAGTTAATAATACAACAGTGGAGGTTGATTTGGGTTGATTCTGGGTCTTTTCTTAGGGTTGGCATGAGTTAGTGGTTCAGTTTAAGATCATGAATTCATTCTAGTTAAAGGTGACAGTATAAATCCATTAGATCAAGAGACATGGATTCTGGACCAGGCTTTATGATCTTGGGCAAGGCCATATCGAGGCCACGGTCACATCACGTGTAAAACAATGGTGCTCATATATAATCCCTGAGGACCCTTTCAGCCATAGTAGTCTCTGACAATGGGGTATAGTGGAAAGGATCACGTAAAACAGGGTTAATGGGAACCCTCAATTTGCTACCTGTATAAGCCTCCATTTCCTCAAACCTAAAACAAAGATAATAAAACTTACTTGTCACTGGATTTTTGTGAGGATTAACTTCAATTAGGTGTGAAATAATATATATTTCTTAACAGAACACTGGTACATAGACGTTCAAAATATATAACATCCTCTTGACTTCCACAAATCATCACACAGTAGCATGGAATTTATGAACTTAGCCAGATACATTGTAAGCTCTAAAAGAAAATATATAGTCCAGATGCTTTATACTTCAGTGTTTTGCTCACTTATTACTATTTGATTCTTTGAGCACTTTACGAAATTATAGCCCCAAGACGGGCAAGGAGAAGGAAGGGGCTCTGCCAACTGACGGTGAAAAAGCACAGAGATGCACAGAAATCGCAGCCCTCTCTCTCAGCACTAAGGCAAGAGTGGTGCTCTGCTCTCTCCTTCTCAGTCGGATGACTATATAATTTATCATTCTCGGGACACTTTTGACAGGGAAAAACTTTGAGTAAAACTGGGATGTATGTCCCCCTCACCCTTCAGCCTTACTTTTTGTGACCACTGTTGTCACTTTAAAGCTACATTTGATATCCTAATGGAGAGAAAATTGCAAAATAAGATTCTATCCAAATAACCTAAAATCTTGTGTTTTTAAAGGCATAAAAAAGATTATTTAACTAAAGTTCGATAAATATATATTAATTTTAGATAAGATTTATGATAAAATAGTTGTGTTTGTATTATTATAATAGATGCTTTAGAATGGGGTCAGCAAAATTTTTCTGTAGGACAGAGTAAATATTTTAGGCTTTGTGGGCCATATGGTCTCGATCACAATCATGCAGTTCTGCCCTTGTAGTGCAAAAGCAGCCATAGACAATATTATAAACGAATGGGCGTGGCTGTGTTCCAATAAAACTTTATTTACAATAAGTGGCTGTGAGCCAGATGTGGCTTTGGGGTGCAGTTTGCCAAAACCTACTTCAAAACAATAGTTTCCAGACTTTTGAAATTCATGGGACCAGGAAAATAAAAAAGTCTGGAATTAACTTAGGATTTCTAACTTTTTATTTTGCTAAGTAATTATGTTTTTAAAAAAAGAAAGAAAAATCATTGGCTGGTACCTTTATCTCTTAGAATTTTAATTAGCAAAAAACTAGAAAGGGCACAAATTCAGAACAAATTTAGCTTTACGGAAAACTCACCACATTGTTCTTATTTTTTAAATTTTTCCTTAGCCCTGTGTAAACTTTGGAACGAATATGCTCAGGTTAATAGATGGTTCATTTGAGTTGCTGTTGGAGGTTACTTGGTGTGGCACAGAAGAAAGAGTGTGGTATTTGGAATCGAAAGATCTGGATTTGAATAAGATTGGGAGAGTACTAAGAAGGGAGGGGCGAATAGACCTTGAACATTCCTTTAAAGGGACAAAACTACTCAGAGAGAGCGTCCCCTGTCCTGAATCAGTGCTGCAAATACAAACTCCAATGCCGAGTAACCCAGAACTCACCAGCTGCCATTGTGCAGGGTACCAGGCTGGGGGGCAGTTGAAGCGGTTACAAGCCTGCACTGTGCTGGGCTTGGGCTGGCGACACAGCTCATCAGCCAGGATTACTGTCTCATTCATCTCTCTGGAAAGTAGGTGGGAGCAGAAGACGTCTCTGGTCTGCAGGCCAACGCCACAGGTGAGACTGCATGGACTCCACTTGCCAATTTCCCACCTGGGAAGAAACCAGAGAGGAGGAGGACACCTTGAGCACCTGTGCAGAGAACAACTCCCATGACGTCACGTGTTGCTAATGGAGTAAAAACACCTAATTGGGAACGTGGGCAGTTTCAACACAAGATTGGCTAGGAATTCTATCCAAAGCCTAGAACCCATCCTCTCCCTTCATGTTCTAGAATTCATTTAGAATAAAGCAAAGAAAGTGATACAATGGAACATCCATTTTTACCCCCAAAATCATCAAGAATGGTCACAATCATGTCTATTTTGATGGAACACATAACCTTCATTAAAATAAGGGGGGTATGCTAGATAAGACATAGGTTGAGCACATAAAAGCTTTGGGCACCACATATTGAATAGTGGGACTAGAAGAAGTCTTTCTGCTAATCTCTCTAGTCCTCATTCTCAGCAAGACTGAAAAATTTGTGCTTGTTTTTCTTTGGCTTCAAAGTGAAAGGTTGTTGGCTCCAACTTCCTTCAAACTTCCATCATAGCATAGAAACGTCTCTGTCTTATGTATAAATATCATCACGGCCTGGGACTGGAGAATGTAACAAAAGTGAAGGTTGCTAAATAGATCAGTCTTCTTGAGGGGAAGTAGGTGGAGAGGATGGCTCATTATCTGGAAGTGGAAGCCAAATACACACGGATGAGTTGAGTGCGGAAATTGGCCATTCCAAATAACCAAGTCTTGAGAAGTATACTTAACGAGCTAAAGCCCTATAAAAACAATCCCATTGCATTTCCTTGTGGATGCAGCCTCCACAATGGGAATGATAAGGGAAAAGCTCGGTTGCTTGGGCTCTGAGTCAGAAGTGTTCTTTAATGATCAGTGTTAGAAAGTTCTGTTTACAATGTGAGGCACAAAAAGTCTACAAATAGGAGTTAGCCAAGAAAAACATGGCAAGTAGATCCTTTGGTAGCTAGGCCCACCTACCTTCTGCAGCTAACCCTGAAAATTGGTTTAAAAAGTCTGTGGCCTTCAAGTTTTTTGTCAGACTGTTAAACTGAGTATACACGCCTTCAATCTCTTCCTGCTACTCTGATACATAACTACCTTTCTAACCCGTATCTCCACTACCTCCTTTCATCTGTTGTTGTTAGCGCCATCAAGTAGATTCTGACTCCTGGCGACCCTGTGTACAGCAGAGTGGAACCCTGCTCAGTCTTTTTGAGCCATCCTCCCACCTTCTGGAGCTCCGCTGAAACCTGTCCACCATGGGTGATGCTTCAGGTATTTGAAATAACTGGTGGCTTAGCTTTCAGTATCACAGCAACACAATATGACAATGGACAGATGAGAATAACAAAGTAGTTCGTTACAGATATGGTTTAAACATAGGGTAGATGAGAGGAAGCTAGCTCTTTTTTTTTAAAATAATTTTATTTATTTATTTATTTTCCTCCCAAAGCCCCAGTAGATAGTTGTATGTCATAGGTGCACATCCTTCTAGTTGCTGTATGTGGGACGTGGCCTCAAGCAGGAGAAGCGGTGCGTCGGTGCGCGCCTGGATCCGAACCCCGGGCCGCCAGTAGCGGAGCGCGCGCACTTAACCACTAAGCCACGGGGCCAGCCCGGCTAGCTCTGTCTTTACTCAAGCTGTTACTTCTAATTTGGAAAACTTTTTGTCCTTTCCTTGCCCCTCAAAATTTCTTACATTTATATATCTCCAAATTTGTTCCATATTTAAAGGATGGTATCCATACCTGCTCCAGACACTGATCATTCTCTCAATTGTACTGTAGTTATTCTTCCTGTCAAGGGTCCTACTGGAGTATATATCTCTTGAAGGCAAGGTCTGTGTCTGAGCCAGTTTTGTGTCTCTCACAGGGTTCATCATAGCACCTTCTAGATAGTTGATGTATATGATTAATAATTTCCTGATAAATTAGCAAATGGAAGGGACCTACCATCATAGTGAGCACTTTACACACATTATATCATTTAATTACTGCCAGAACAACATGAGGTAGGCTTTACTGATTTTCCTAATTTTACAATTGAGGGAGTCTTAGAATCCAAGAGGCTGACTTGCCCAAATACCCCTAATTAGTAAGTGACTCCAGGATTCAAACTTGGTGTGTCTGGCTCCAAAGCCTCTCCACTTTCTATTATACCATGATGTCTACAGACATTTCCTCCTAGAGGAAATACCTTGAAAACTGTCCTATAAACATTCACAGAATTTTAAATTAGAAGAGGAGAGGCTGGATTAAATATATTTCTTTCAGATCCCTGTGTGAATTTCCATAAACTTATTTTTAGATCCCTAGCTTGGGTTAATTCCAAGCTTTAAAATGTTGTGGGTTATTGGTTTTAAAACATATCCGCACATTCTTTGCCACTCCTCCCTTCTAAAGGTGGAGTCTTGAGTATAGGCTGAACTTAGTGGCTCACTTATAATGAATAGAATGAGGCAGAAGTGATGCTATGTCACTTCCAAGGCTAAATCATAAAAAGGATATAGCTTCCACTTGGCTCTCTCTGACTGCTCACCCTGGGGGAAGCCATCCGTCATGTCATGAGGACACTCAGACAATATTAAGGAAAGTCCACATGCAAAGGAACTGAGGCTGCTCACCAACAGTCAGCACCAACTTGCCTGTCATGTGAGTGAGCTACCTTGAAAGCAGATCCACCAGACCCAGTCTAGCCTTCAGATGACTGCAGCCTTATGAGAGACCTTGAGCCAGAACTGCCTTTCCAAGCTGCTCCCGCTCATTAAACTGTGAGAGGTAATAAATGTTTATTTTTGTTGTGAGCTACTAGATTTTGGGGAAATTTGTTATGCAACAATAGACAATACTGTAACTGTGGGCCCTCCAGGACAGTTCAACTGACCCCATCTCTTATCAACAGTGATCAAGAATTGTCTTTCAGAAAATGTGCAAAGTCACATAGTCAGAGCATGCACTGAAGAAGAATTCTTGACCTGAAATGATCACGGAACCAAAAGATCCGGAACCAAAGGACCGGGACATGATGGGAGCTTGAAAGTCAGATTCTTATCAGGAGTGAGGGGTCCCTCATTCAGGAAGATCTGGTGCTAAAATTCCTTCCCCATTTCATCAAAAATGTTTAGATCATAAAAGTTTAGAACCTCATTATAAATGTTTATAACCCTGTCATAAATATTTAAAACCTTACCATAGATGCTTGAAGCCCACCAATCAAAACCTGTCCCACCAGCATTTCCATGTGCCAGCCTGTTCTCCCTAACCTCTTAAATTTCACCCCAAATCTTGAATCAGGGAGACAGCTCTGAGGTCACATGCCCCCTGTCTCCCTGCAGGTCAATATCACAGAATAAAGCTGATCTCTTTTCCCAAAGGCTGATGCTGTAATTAGTTGGCTTTTTATGAGCATCAGGCAAGAGAACCCCAATTTTGTGTGGTAACAATACAAGTACATAATCTCCCCCAAAAATGTGTATTTGTTCATCAACAGACATATACAAGAATATTCAAAGCAGCACTCTTCATAATAGCCCAGATAGGGAATAATCTAAATGTCCATCAAGAGTTGAATGGATAAAAAATTATGATATATTCATACAATACTATAAAACAATGAGAATAAACTACAACAACAAGCAACATGGATGAATCTCACAAACATAAAATTGAGTGAAGAAGGCCATAAATGCAAAAATTCATACTGTGATTTCATTTATATAAAGCTCAAAAACCAGAACTAATCTATGGTGTTAGAAGTCAGGATGGTGGTTACCCTTGGTGGGCAGAAACTAGAAGACAGGTATGGGGGGAGGGCTTCTAGAATGTGATCTTGATCTGGCTGCTGGATCTGGATCCACTTTGTGAAAAATCACCAAACCACACATGTAGGATTTGTGCACTTTTCTCTACATTGTGCTTCAAAAATGTTTTTTTTCCACTTTTAAGTGAAATACTAAAATTTTGTGGTACAAAACAAAATTCAACAACCATGCCCAATGCTGATGACCATTCTGTGTATGTCTCATAGAGGAGCTGCCTACACAGTGAACACTGTCTTGAGGTTAAAATGTGTCACGTTATAGGCACTACACTTTCACTGCTCCCACTCCTGCCTCCAGCTCTAACAGAAATTCAGTCACTGGGACCTTGAAGCAGAGGCATTGTGGCAGCCATGAGGCCACTTCACTGCTGCTAGGAGAAACTCACAAACCAGATATATCTGCCTACCCATGATAAAAATACATTACATTCTCAAGGGAGGAGGTCAGCAGAAGCTATCTGTGTATTAAGCACTTTGCTGATTCTGGGTGGAAAGTATTTGAATCAACTTTGGCCAGAAAAGGGAAAGCAGAGACTGTCCCTTGACTTCTCTGCATAGAGGCTGCAATTGTGAGCCTTGGGTCTGGCTGGCTGCTGATAGCCGCCTCCCTGCAATCTGTGTCTTTGGCTGTTTCTGATGGAGGGACTACAAGCCAGGGGGAGCCAGCCTGGGGGCAAGAGTGGCTGTGGCTGCAGCCTGTGAGACACTTACAGGCCTTCCCTGGGATTCTTCATGAGCCCAGTGCTGACGGGGGATAGGAGCTCTGTCTGGGCATCAGAGGGTGAGGGTGTTAATGCTCTTCCCCCACTTTGCCTGGTTGACTTTTACTCATCTTTTCATCTTCATTAGAAATATTAATTTTCAGAGAGAAAGCCGTCAACTGGGTAAAATTCTCCAACTATATGGTCCCATTAATACCTCCCCCTTTGGAACTTCTCAACACTTTAAAAAAAATTTTATTGTGGTAAGAACACAACATGAGATCAACTCTCTTAACAACATTTTAAGTGTACAATACAGTATTGTTTACTCTAGATACAATGTTGTACAGCAGATCTCTAGAACTTACTCATCTTGCTCAACTGAAACTTTATGCTGGTTGATGAGTAACTCCTCATTTCCCCTTTCTCCCAACCCCTGGCAACCACCATCCATTCTGTGGATTTGACTGTTTTAGATACCTCATATAAGTGGAATCATGCAATATTTATCCTTCTGTAACCGGCTTATTTCACTTAGCATAATATCCTTTAGGTTCATCTGTGTTGTCACACATTGCAGAACTTCCTTCTTGTTTATGGCTGAATAATATTCCACATATGCATATACCACATTTTTTCTAATCCATACATCTGCTGATGGGCATTTAGTTTGTTTCCACATCTTGGCTATTCTGAATAGTGGGTGCTGCAGTGAACATGGGAGTGCTAATATTTCTTTGAGATCCTGACTTCAATTCTTTTGGATAAATACTCAGAATAGGGATAGCTGAATCATATGGTAGTTCTATTTTAAATTTTTTGAGGAACTGCTATACTGTTTTCCACAGTGACTACTCCATTTTGCATTCTTACCAACAGTGCGCAAGGGTTCCAATTTCTCCACATCCTTAGCAATACTTGTGATCTTCTCTTTTTTGATGATAGCCATCCTGACAGGCGTGAGATGATATCTCATTTGGCTTTGATTTGCATTTCCTGATTAGTGATATTGAGAATTTTTCATACACCTGTTGGCCGTTTACATCTTCTTTTGAGAAATGTCGATTCAAATCTTTGGCCCATTTTTCAATTGAGTCATTAGTTTTGTTTTGCTATTGAGTTGTAAGACTTCCTTACATATTTTGGAGATGAGCTGTTTATCAGGTATGTGGTTTGCAACTTTTTCCTCCCATTCCAGAGGTTGCCTTTTTACTCTGTTGATTGTTTCCTTTGCTGTGCTCAATGCACCTGTAATCTGACTACCCTGCTCAACTATTAATTACCTTGATGAGAGCATGGGGCTATGGTTTACCTCTTGTTATGGGCTGAATTGTATCCTCCAAAAAGATATGTCAGAATCCTAAACCCCAGTAACTCAGAATGTGACCTTATTTGGAAATAGGGTCATTGGAGATGTAATCACTTAGCCATACTGAAGTAGGGTGGGCCCTTAATCTAATATGACTGGTGTCCTCATAAGAAGGGAGAGAGACACTCAGGGAGAATGCCATGTAATGACAGAGGCAGAGATCACAGTGATGCATCTACAAGCCAAGGAATGTCAAGGATTGCCAGCAAACATCACAAGCCAGAAGAGGCAGGGAAAGATTCTCCTTCACAGGTTTCAGAAGGAGCATGACTCTGCTGACACCTTGATTTCAGACTTGATTTTTGCCTCCAGAACGTGAGACAACAAATTTGTTGTTTTAAGCACCCTATTTGTGTTAGAGCAGCCTTAGGAAACCAATATACCACTGTAACCTCAGTACCTAGCACGATGCCCAGAACACAGCAGATGTCCAGTAAGTACAAGGTGACAAACGAGTGGAGTCCCAGTGAACTGTGTGTGCCCCTTTAGATTAGTTACTCGGCTGGTCACCCTTCTCAGCTGTGTCTGCTAAATAATTGCCACCACCAATTCCAAAGTCCCCAAAGCTCTGAACACTGCAAAGTTTTCTTCAGTGTAGTGCAAACTACTTGGTGACAACACTGGACCTGAATTCTCATGATGTCTTGATAGGTTGCATCCCAGTTAGTGTAAATATTTACACATTTTACTGTAGCAACATTAGCCTGTTGGGTTATGGCATTCTTCCCCAGAATTTACTAGGGGTGTAATACAGTTTATGTCTTAGTAATCCTAACATATTTCCAAACACAAAAAATTCTGAATTCCAAAACACATCTGCCCCAATGGTTTTGGCTGAAGGATCGTGGGCCTGTATAAGGAGGATGGTAAACATGGTCACTGTGGTTTCTTTCAGCTTTGAGGCTTCGGGCGCTTAGCTTCAAGGTTGGGCCCTTGGCCAAAAAGTTAGGGAGACTCTGGTTCTCCTGCGTTCTCTTTCTGTACTGCTTTCTTTCCTCTCAGCCCTTCTCCACGTGCCTGTCCCTTTTGTCAGCACTTGCTTGCAGGGAAGGCTCTGTGAGCTGACAGATCACAGCTAATGCCCTATCGCTTCAGGCTGGAGCCTGCCCAGCTCCTGAGCAATGGAATTCTGACTAAGGGCAGGCAGGAGACAGACGGTTACCCCCCACCCCCCCAAGGCTGGAATTAGTCTGCCGGCCCTCCACCCGGCATCAGGTGTACTTGCGCTGGCCTGTCTTTATAACTGATTTTAGCCTTGGTTTCCCAGATGGTGCTGGAGTTCTGCCCCGAGTCCAGCCTGTTGGCCTGTGGTCCTGTCACTCTGCCTGGATCTGCCAGCTGCTGGCCTTGGGCTGGGCAGAGACCCTTAGCCGTGAGCCGTAAGCCATGATGTGACAGCAGTCTAGCTGACGCCACACATTATTGCCAATAACAGTAGTGACTCTAACATTTACAGAGCTCACAATGAGCCGGGTTCTGTGCTAGTTCCTCGCAGCGCATTGACTCCTATGATCCTCTCCACAGCCCTGCGAGAGAGGGGCTATTACTATTCGCATTTTAACAACAAGGAGCTGAGGCCTGGAGAAATTAGATGATTAATCAGTCATGGCCTAGAACGCCCACTGCAGGTCTCACACAGATGTCAACGTCACCTGCCTCACATCCACGTCTACCAGGACTTGGACACATGTCCAAGGGCGCTGAGAAGGGGGCTGAGACAAGGACTGTCACAGAAGCCAGCACGATGGATTTATAAGCCCCAGCTCTTTCACAGAGGTCCTAGCAGGATTCAGGGCTAAGCTCACCCAAGATGCGGGATATATATATGAACTCATTTATTACTTACATCAACCCTATGAAGAAGGTACCATAAGTTCCCCTATTTTACAAGGTGACATAACAGAGGCTCTGAGAGGTCAAGTGACTTGTCCAAAGCCACACAGCTAGTAAACGAGAGAATCAGGATTCAAACCTAAGCAGCGTGGCTCCGGCATGCCTAATTATCATATTATACTCCTTCTTAGGGTCAGGATGATGCATACAGCAGTACAAAGTAGATCTGAGAGGCAAATTCTAGGATCCCTCGTGCTTATAACTTCAGAAAATGACAAATGACAAAATGACAGATCTATTCCTAAACAATAGAAACAAACACGCTGACGCCACCCAGGGTTATGAATACACTCGCATTGTTATTTCAGTAAAGCAGGAGTGGTACTTGGCAGCCAAATGGGCAAAGGCAGAGCGTGGTCCCCGCAAGGACATGTTTGCTTTTTGTAAAGGTGGCCATCAGAGATAATGTGGGCCGTCAAGGACCCATGGTGATTGGTCTTCTTAGCAGCTTGTGTTTGTATTAGCCGTACAAAAGGAGGACTTTCTGCCTTCCTTTGGACAAGGGCTCCTTATGTGGGTTGCCAAGATTTTTCTCTCCTATGCTGTCAGAGAAGGTAATCGCCGTTGCCTCCAGCAACTCACTATTTGTTGCTGGCATAAATGCATAAAGTTTCTAACAGCAGACTCTCCCCACCTCAAGCTCTTACACCCTAAGAACCTTCTCTTACCTTAGTTTTTGCAGCAAAGTAGGGCTTCTTTCTTTATTCAAAATTTTAAAATGCAGTTTTTGTTGGGAGGTAAACATCGCTGTAAATTTCAGTTATTTGTTAGAAGCATTCTTTAAACTTGTATGTGATCCTCCAACTTGACATTTCTGCTCAACATTTCTATCCCATGATTTTTTAAAGTCCCCCAAAGATATCTGTGTCCTTTAAAATGCCTCTGAGGTCAGGAGGTAGACAGCAATCAGACAATAACAAATCAGACACCATGGAGCTGGCCAGCTCTAGAAAGCCCAAGGAAGGGCACAGAGAACTCTCTCTCCAACTGGGACACTGTCTAGGACCGGGTCCCACTTTAAGGTTTTTGGACCATTACTAGCGGCTCCCCATTTGTCTCTACGTCTGTCAGTTTCTAATTTATCCACAGCCCGAAGCTACCAAAATGCAAATCTTGTCCCTTTACTTCCTTGGATTAAAAAGCTCCATTGGAGTTTGAGCTGAACTTTCAGTGGGGTGGGAACCAGTATGTCCAGGGCTCAGCTTTGGACCAGTGCACCCAATGGGGGAAAGGGGTGTTGTATGGGTAGAGCTGAACTTTCTAACTGGCTTTTCTTCCCTTCTTCCTCTTTGTAGGGACTGAACTTTAGCCTGAGGCTTGGTGGGGAGTGGTCCATTGGCATGCGACAGGCCTCAGCACTGGGCCAGGGTAGCTGGGAATCAAATATTCAGGGAGAATTGAACAAATACATAAATACATGAAGGAGGATGGGAGCCAGATTTCTAACTGTCAGAGAGAGAAGTTACAAATACAGAAAGTGGGAAGACTAGAATAAACCTTGTGGAATTGGTTTGGTATTGAAAAGAGTATGAACCCATGGTTTTTAATAGACAGATACCTAGATAGACATAGATATATCAACAGATATAAATGAGTGTATACAAATCTACACATATGTATACAATAGTTCCTAGCTCTTTCTGCTGAGAGGCCTAGAAGCAGTGACATCCCAGTAGTATCAAGTACATCAAGTGCCCAGATCTTGCATTCTAAACACCATTCTCCAAGAAGGAACTAGTTCCTATAGAAATGGTGCTGGGGCAGGGGCTGGGAAGCTGAAAAAGGAGTCTGGAACATCTTCTTGTACCAGAAAACTGGCAAGTGCTCAACAAATGATGGAGTATATGTCTAGAGGACACAGCGACCAGTTTGAAGGGCCTCCCACTGGCCGTATCAGGGACAATTTGATAGTAGTGGATTTTAATCTTTTGAGTAAAATAGAAATTCATAAATAAATAAAGAAGAAGAGAAAGCTCTACTCTACAGTAGAATGCCTATTAATAATCTAGAAGGGATGAAAGAATTTAGAAAGTCACCATTTGTCAACCATAATAATAATTGATTTAGGCAAGAATCATCAATGGATATTAATGCTGGTGCATAAAAGGTTGATGAGGAAAAAGGTATTTACTTAGTCTGAGATTATAACCCTATAAAATACTTATTTGTTATTTACTATTATTAAGTGCAACATACTTATTAATTTTACAGTGGAAAACCTGGCTGACATCAGCTTGACCAAGTAATAAGAGTTATTACCAGGAATGAATGGGACGCAACACCATTCATTGTCTCCTGATACAATGCACTAAGAAGAATATAGCATACTTTTGTGGCATTTCTGTCAAAAATTCAAAAATCATGAAGAAACATCAAGCAAATCCAAACTGACATTTTACAAAGTAACAGGCCTGTACTCCTTAAAAATGTCTAGGATATGAAAGACAAGAAAAGACCGTCCCAGTTTGAAGGAGTCTAAAAAGAAATGACAACTCAATGTAACGCGTGACCCTGGATTGGATCTTGGACCTACAAAGCGCATCATTGGGACAAATGGCAAAATCTGAATGGAGTTCGTGGATGAGATGGTGAAACTGAATTAATGTCATTTCTTGATTTTGATAGTTATACTGTGGTTATATATGAGAGCATCCTTGTACTTGGGTAATAAACACTGAAGTGTAAGATGCAATGGGATAGCAACTGAATTTATTCTCAAATGGTCCCAAAATGTTAACATCTGTGGAAGTGAGGGAATGCGTATAAGGGAGCTCTGTGTACTATTTCTGCAACTTTTTTTAACTGAAATTATTTCAAAATAAAGGCTATAAAAAACATCCATTGACTCCCTGTTACCCACAGGCCAAGGTTCAAATCCTTGACTGGCCTATAATGTGCTTCACAAAGAAGTTTGAATATATCTTTCTGGTTTAATCTCAGGTCATCCTCATACTGAGCTTTGCACCCCTCTTTTTGGCTGGCAAACTCCTCTGCCTCTCAGGATGTGTAACCACAGGCCCACTAGGACCAGTTCTACTGACTCCACCTCATCAACAGAGTAATTAAGAGTTGTTTTTCAGGAATTGAAAGTCAGTCCCTTGTCCAGTTCAGGCCAGTTGAGACCACCAACCCATCAACTGGGGCTGCCCAAATGCCTGATAAGTGACCCTTTTGACATTAAGGGGCTGAAAATTCCACCCTCAGATCATACTGCCACCACCATTTTGTGAACATGCGTCCTGTGAAGAGCCAGGAAGCTTGACTACGCTTGCGCCGATCATCGATTACCTCACTTCTCCTTACCTCCAGTCAGCTATCTCCACACTTCAGACCACCCTGCCCTTCATCCCATAAATTGTGCTCAAAGCCCTGGATCAAGGAGACAGATTTGAGAGTGTTGCCTCCTGTCTCCTTGCTGGTCGACCTTGCAATAAAGGCTTTTCTTTTCTCAAAAGCTGATGCCATAATAATTGGTTTCTTTTATGTGCATCAGGCAAAGAACCCCCGCTTTATGTGGTAACAGTTGGATCTTAATCATCCCCCTCCTCTCTGAATACTTTTCTGATATCCTTCCCACCAGGTAGAGCTAGACCTTTCCCTCTATAGCACACTACTGTCTCTTTCCTCCTAAAGACATTCTTTTCTTCCCTCAGGCTCACCTTCATTACTCTCTAGTTGTCTACTTGTCTGTCTCTTTCACTAGACTATGCACTCCACAAGGGCAAGAATGGCTCTGACCTATTCATCTTAATATCTCCAGCACCTACTACAGTGCCTGGCACATCATAGATGCTCAGGGTGGCATGTGGCATAACGTAGAAGACCCTGGGCTCTGGAATGGGACTATCTGTGAATGAACTATACTCTGCCACTCTCTAATTGCATAACCTTGGGCAAGTTACTTAACAACTTACTCATATTTAAAATGGGAATAATAGCAATACCCACTTCAAAGGGTTGTTCTGAGGTGTAAGTGAGAATATCTATATAAAGGGCTTAAGCAGTGCTGGCCCAGATTTAGGTAATAATATTAGCTAATGTGAACTGTTATTACTGGTACTCAGTAAATATTTGTTAAATGCGTGGATGATTATCGTGAAGATAGAGATTAAACGCATAGAGTAAGAATTCTTCTTGGGGTGAGTCAGACAAAGTAGCAATAGGTTATGGAGACTGGGGGAAAGGACATTTGTGAGATGCCCACATTAACTTATCATTTAAGCATTCACTGCTAAGCACTGTGATAGATATGGAAGAAGAGGGAAACACGCTCATCACGTTCAATATACTTTCAGCAAAGATGGGGAGAACTGACAAACACCCAGGAGACAGAGCAAACAACGTTAGGTAATAGTAATGAGCTAATTGCTAAACTATTTGGCTGAACCATGAGTACTGCAGAATTTCAGAAGATAGGCAGTATGGTGCTTACAACCACCTGCATTTATATGACTGCAATTCACAAAGTCTGTTCATCTCTGTTATCTTGCTTGATCCTCCTAACTCTCAAGTAAGCAAAGCAGGCATTATTATCTCCATTTTATAAACAAGCAAGCTGAGGCTCAGAGAAATACGTGATTTACCCAAAGTTGGGAAGGGAACTCAGCCTACTCTTTCTACCCTGCTAAGTCACTAAGGGTGGAGGAGGGAATCATAAAGGGTCACAGAGAAGACAGACAAGATTATAAAAGCAGTTACACTCCATAGCAGATGAATTTGCTACCCTCACGTACAACCTCCGTATTTTAGAAAACTCCTTAAAGGGGCCTAGGAAAAATAAAAGAAAAGATCAAAGGAGACGTTAGACAATAGAGAGTAAAAATATGTTTGAAGGTCAAAAATTAACCAAAAGCACATAATGATAAATAGCACAATAAGAATCAGAGCTCTCTATAAAAGAGTAGCTTGCGTGGCTCAGAAAACAGGAAATAGCACCACACTTCTCTTGGAAGTCGGCCTGCTTGGCATGAAGTTTTGGCTCCATAAAAATACTTATAGTTAAGATTACCAAACACCGCACATGGTAAGCACTCATTTCCACTGGAGGACAGTGTGGTCAAAGTCACTATTTTAGCCATGCCAGTTTGTCTCACTTTCTAAATCATCTCTTAAAAAAAAAAAAAAATCAAGGTTACCGACATTGCCAATGACTCTTGTCAAATCTTCTTTGTTGTTTTTTTAAAAAATTAATGACTATCTCTTCGAAAAAAAATGGCACTTGTAGCAAGATATACATTTACTGTCTCATTCATAGTGTGCCATTTGCTCTAACCTGACTTACTTCACAGACTATGTCAAAGAGCAGAATGGCACCAAAGCTAAGCCCAGTTGTACAGAGTGTCTTCAGCCTTCCCTCCCGACACCCAACACTTCTCTATGACATCCTGTGTCCAAGAAATAGCGACGTGCCTACTTACCTACAGGCAGCTTGATTTAATTAAAACTTCTAAATTCTGTTCCCATTCTCTGATCACCCTGTCTTCTAGGCGATAGCACATTAAAATGAGATAATTTCTCCTGGCTGTTATAATTCGGATATGAGCTTCCTGAGAAACAGGTCGGTAGGATAGATAATCTGCAAAATCAATTTTGCCCTTAGGAATTTGAGATTTTAGTTGGCTTACTTAGAATTCTTGGTGGAAATTTCCTATAAAAATAGTCACAGGGTTGTTCTGCTTGTGGTCAAGATCACAGAAGGAATTACTTTGATCATAAACACAAGTGTCATCCATTGTTTTTCTTTTTCTCCCTCTAATACCATATTTTGGTTTTTATTCCTGTTTTTCTCTATTTCATCTTAATTGATTAGCATCCTCACACTGAAGGTCTTCCACTAAATGAACTCCCTTCCATTTCCAGAATTACCTCCCTTACGCAGAGTGAGCTTCTGCCAGGCTTAACCACTTGTTGGCTTCCCAACACATCATTCTCCTTTTCCACATCTGTGAATTTGCTTCCAACTTTTCCTGCCTGGAATGCTGTCTGTGTTCCTACCTCAAGGTCTGATCCAAGCCCTTCTGCTTCTGGGAAGGTTTCCCTACCTCCCAACCCATATCAGCTGTACCCTCTTTGCAATCCTATTGGATTTACTGTCACATGGTCCTTGTTCATATTCTACCACACTAACCATGGGGCTGTTCTAAGCCAAGGCTAGAGTATTTTATTTGACACAATTCTATTTGCTTAAATGTTTTTCCCTAGTTATCAACCCAAGTAGAATATAAGGCTTTCAAGATTTGGGATCAAGTATTTTGGGGTTAAGGGAATTGTTTGGCGTCCATCAAATCAGGCCATAAAGCTCTCCAACTATTTGTTGATTTGCAGGTGGTATTCATTATTAAAGCCCTACAAACCCAAGAATTTCTCCCTGTTACGGATTGGTAATGTTCTTCCCCGAAAATATGTTGAAGTCCTAACTCCCAGTACCTCAGAATGTGACCTTATATTAGAAATAGGGTCTTTATAGAGGTAATTAAGTTAAAATGAGGTCATTAGGGTGTCTCCTAATCCAATATGACTGATGTCCTTGTGAAAAGGGGAAATTGGGACACAGAGACTGACAGGGAAAACGACATGGGAAGACGGAGGATTAGAGAGATGCATCTACAAGCCAACGAACACCAAAGATTGCTGACAAACCACCTGAAGCCAAGAAGAGGCAAGGAAATGTCCTTCCCCTACAGGTTTCAGAGAGCATGGCCCTGCAGATGCTTTGATTTCAAACTTCTAGTCTCCAGAACTGTGAGAGAATAAATTTCTGTTGTTTTAAGATACCTAGTTTGTTACAGTAGCCCTAGCAAACTAACACTCTCCCTGAAGTCAGTTCTCTTGGGCAGTTTTTAATCCATTTATTTATGTTGTAAATGGAAATCTTTCTGGACATTTATATTCATGGGTTTTCTCAGCAAGTGAAACGGGAAGGTCAGTCCTTTGTGTCAGGAACCACAGATCTGATTCTATTATCTCCTGCAAGATTTGGCCTCCTCTTCTCTTTCACCATAATTGTTTTTGCAGTCTTGTAGACTTAATTTTTTCTTCCAATCATAAATTAGGCCATTCATATACATATGTGTGCCTACAGCCATGCATTCATTTGTTGAAAACCTACTATGCTCTTAGTACTATGCTGAATGATGGGGACGCAGAGATGTAAAAAATAATTATTGATCTTAAGGGCTTTCAGAGACAACTACAAGGCACTGTAATAAGTTCTATTCATTTATTTATTCATTCAACTAGTATTTATTGAGCACTTTTTGTGGCCAGGCTCTATGCGAAGGAACAGAGTAGTAAATGAGACAAATATAGACCCTATTCCTGTGGAGCTCATAGTTTAGTCTGCGAGACAGATAAACACAAGGCGTAAGAGAAGCACAAAAAGATAGACTGGGAGTCAAGAGGGAAGAGAGAGTTATGGAAGGCTTCCTGGAGGTGGTAATGTCTGGGCTGAGTCTTAAAGAGTGAGTAGGAGGTGACCAGGCAAAGGCAGAGGTAAAGAGAAGGTATTCCAGGCAGAATGAGGTATAAGAAAGAATGATGCATGTGAGGAACTCTGCTTTATCTATTTCCATACATGGAGCTGGAAAGAATATTGACTAGAAAGCCTAGTAAGTCTTTGGAAAATTCTAGTTTTGTCTCCTCTCTGTTTTCCTTGATGTAGTTATGGGTGGGTAAGGGAGACTGGGAAACAGGCACTGTGGGCAGTCAAAGCCCCACGACAAAGGTGACTTAAATTTACTATAGTTCAACCTCACATTCCTCAGGACACTGCTGATGGCACACGCCTCATCAGCTGAAGGCTGAATGCCCAACATGCTCCATATCTGTCCATCCCAAAGGGGTGCCAGGCTTTGGTGAAAATTCCAACAGGCCCACGGCACAGGGTGACACAGTGCTTCAAGCAGGCCCTCCACTGTGTTTAATCAGACCACAAATTCAATTCAAATCTTTCAGTTAGATGGCAGAGGTAAACAAAAGATAGAGCCATTTGCCCTGGGCAGATCTCCCTGTCTCGGTCTCCAGATTTTGATATGTGAGGAGTCCGGAGAGGAAGCAGCTAGCTATTGATGGAGGGTGTGATTACTTCCATCAGTGCTGGGACACACACACGCACACACAGCGGCAGGCAGCGCCTGCTCTTTGCAGACCTGGAATGTGTCCATTCACACAGTTGTGCTCTTTGCAGACCTGGAATGTGTCCATTGACACGGTTGTTCTATCCACAGGACATCGAGAGCAGCAGCCCCTGCGCTCTCTAGCCCTGAAGGGTATTTACTTGAGGAGTAAGAGTAAGGCCTTTCATAAATGTTTTCCTATTTGACCACACAAAAATGACCTAAAATTATTTTTCAAGTTGGGTTCAAAGACCTCTTCAAGTAGAATGTATGTTTTACTCTTTGATGTTTTGTTATCTCAGGGTTAGTTAAAGGATTACCATCAGGCTAAAGCCTGAATACATTTAAACACTCATATTAGGATTTATATTGGCTTATTAAATCCCTCATTTGTTTTTGATGATCCATGATACTCATTTATTGCTAGCACTTTTATCCCTGGAACACTCTTTTTAAACACACTCAGATCTGAACAGAACTGACAAATTGCCCTAAATCCCAGAGTTACGTTCCTCAAGCAGGAGACACGTGAGCATGATGTCAAAGAATATCGGGTGATATTCTTGATGACGGGTGATCTCATGATGTCGGGTCAGTCAAAGGACTGACCCGAACTTTGGATTCCAGCAGACCAGGGTTGGAATCTCCTTTCACTTGTGTTTATAACTTTGGGCAAGTTACCCACTTTGAATGTCAACTTCTTTACCTGTAAAATGGGACATCAACTATAATAATAGCTCCCGATAGTTATTGGATGCTTATTATGTACTAGGTACTGGTGTAGGAACTTCACGTGTACTAACTCACTTAATCCTCATGGCAACCCAAGACATAGGTACTCTTATTACGCCATCTTATACATGGGTTAACTGAAGTAACATGACCAAGGTCACACAGCTATTCAATAAGAGATCCAGGATTACTTAACCCTAAGTGGCACTTCCAGAGTTCTTCCCTGTCTTCTTAACTGCTAGCCACTAGCTTGCCCAGGTGCTATGAGCAAAATACCACACGGTAGCTGCCATCATTATTATTGCTGTCATAATATCATTTCTCAGACACAAGAGAGGTCAATAAAAAGAATGGGTCTTCAGGGTTCCTTTTTTTTTTCCCTTTGGCCTATTTGTGGTTCCTTGGAATTGCTGCTATTGATATACCCAAATTAGAGGAACTATTTTGCTATTCAGTTTTGTTTGCTTTATTTGATGCTTACGATACTAATTAACAGTTTAGCTTCATGCAGCCCAACATTGCCCAAGCCACAGAGAACTTTCTAGCTGCCCTCTGATCCTCAGAGCATATTATCCATTTTTCCAGTTAGGAAAATAGAAACAGTGGGACAACCCAGTAACTAAATTCTAAATAAGAACACTGGAATCCATGATTTCTGAAAAACCATGGAGAGGGTTTCTACCCCATGCCACGTGGAGGTCAACTGAATTTCTAGTTCTCGACTATCATTCATTTGTACTAAACTACTAGAACAATCCTCACGCTCTCTGAATGCAGCTATTTTCTTTCTTTCCTTGTCATCTCCCACTTGACCCCTTCACCTCTTCTCTCACTCTCAAAGAGTAGGGAATGCTTTTCTTATTGATTGATATGCATATCTTTGGAAAGGATAAAAGATTTCTACCTGAGGTAACTGGTATCTTCTTAGCTGTACATAAAATAATCAATCCATTACTATAGTGTGAATGAGGTATAGAGAAAGAATACAAATTTCTTTCAGCAGATTAGTAAGGAAATCCTTTCTTATCCTAGTGAAGAGTACATTATGTCCACCTTTGACCATCTGGGTCCCCTATTCTGTCACCTGATTCCAGCTCTTCATGTATCTTTAGCACTGAAAAACTTTTCTATAGAGCCTATTCTTCAATAACCAGGCACTTATATAGGTGCTTTACATATATTAAGTCATTAATCTGCACAGTAGGTATTTTTTCATCCTTATCTTACAGATAAGGTACAAAGATAGAGAGGGGTTAAGTGACTTGCTCAAGAACACACAGTTGATAAGTGGCAGAGCCAGGATTTGAACTCAGAAAGTCTGGCTCTGGATCCTACATTCTGATTCACTGTATGAGTTTCTCAAGTCCCTCTGTTTATGATAAACACTGAGCTCGCAGTTGGGAAACTACTTTCCGGGCTTTTAGTTCAAGCTCTGCTAGCCAGGGCTACTTGGGCAAGTCACTTAACACCTTTGGCCTCTCTTTCTTCACAGATAAAATGAGGGAATTGGACCAAGTTACATTCTGGATTCTATAACCCCAGTCACCAAGGGAGACTCATTTGTCAAATTTTTAGATTCTAGACAAGTCTGTCAGTGAAACTCCTGCCTCTCTTTGGCTTTTTAGAGCATAAAGAATGAAGCCCTATGATCTTTTGGTACTGACAGTACTAATAGTGCTAATAGAGCTGACCGGGAAGTGATGAGAATTTGATGTCTACCAAGTTCTTCATGTGACCATGATCCCTCAATCACCAGAAGTGAAAGAATCCAGCTTCCAGCAACTGGTTGGCAAAATTGTTGCCCATAACAAACATGGATTCCCAATGCTACTTGAGGACTGTGGACTCATGGTGAAATCTCTTGATCCATCAGCATTATCTGCCATGGGCCTGGGGATTTGGAGTGGAAACCTGCCATGGGCTTCACCCTTATTTTTTTTTTTTTTTGGCGGGGAGGAAGATTGGCCTTAGGTTAAAATCTGTTGCCAATCTTCCTCTTTTTGCTTGAGGAAGATTGTCCCTGAGCTAACATCTGTGCCAATCTTCCTGTATTTTGTATGTGGGATGCTGCCACAGCATGGCTTGATTAGTGGTACGTAGGTCTGTGCCTGGGATCTGAACCCATGAACCCTGGGCCACCGAAGTGGAGTGCACGAACTTAACCACTACACCACTGGGCCAGCCCCCGGGCTTCACCTTTCTAATTGGCTTTTCAGGTAGAGAGAGTTCTCTGTGAACAAATGAGTACATTTGACGTTAGAAAACCTGTTCATTTCAGACACCAGTCTGTCCATAGAGGAGGGTTTGGGGTTCCCAAATGTGATAAGTAGCAAACAGTTAAACAATTACGAAACTGGCATAAACGTTGGGATATGCTTCCATTTAGAGTTTATCTATGCTCAGAGAGACAATGGAAAGGGAATTTTACACATTTGAGGAAGAAAAGATGCAGCAAGATATTACAAGCAAGTACATAAGATTTCAACACATTACCTTTCTATGTGTCAAGAGAAAGGAACACAATCTACAGGCTCACTTTCTAGACCTAGACAGATACACAGCTGTAGCAAGACCACGTGTAGTGAAAAGTAGTCTACCTCTTGCCAACCTTGTTCTGCGGAACTACCCTCCTGGAGGAGTTAAGTATGCAAGGGTGAGCTGGAAAACAGCACTTTTCTTTTCTAGATCAAGGGAGGGTCAATCCAGCCCACATGTGGTTTCACTTCTCTCCACCATGGGTGAGTCATGTCGTCAACCTCCATTATATTAAAGATAAAGTGCATGACAGTGCCCATTTTCACAGAAGGTGTTTCTAGGTGTGTCTGGGATGGGCCTTCAGAAGGCCTGAGGAAGTGCCTAGCAGGTCATATAGAATAAAGAGGAGAGAAATGGAAGCTTTCTTGGCCCCCAAATTGTCATCTTAATGTCTCCCCCCAGTTGCAAATGGTCTACCATTAGTGCCAAAAAAAAAAAAAAAAGCCATAACATCAAGCTTGAGAGTGGGATGCATCTTCCGAGGAGGATCTGGCTCCACTATCAGTCTCTCCTCCACAACATAATTCTGGCATCACTTCCCTCACAAAAAGAGCATTGATAAATGGTATCTGTCTAGTTGTGGTGGATTTTACATCAATAAATTCCTTGCTTATAACAGTTTCCTTCTGTGATTTTTCCATAGCTTGATGAAGCTTAAAATTGTACAAGCTCTGTGCACTGCAATCTTTGTTTTTGCTGGCTTGCTGGTCTGGGGGAGGAGTTGAGGCAGGTAAAGTGTGGGAGGCGGGTGGGGGTGGGATGAGCAATAGACCACCGACGGAGATTTTTTTTGATTCCCGGAAATTTCCCCAGTAAATGCATCAGTGATGCATAAGCTGCATTTTCTATCATGAAGAACTTTAATTCAATTTCTCAAAGAACATCCTGGACGTATTCAGCAATGATCTATAGAGTCCTCCCGCAGACACTCTGACTCTAATAAAGGAGAAATCTGTGTTTGGCATGTGGGGGTTTACCAAGGCCAGAGTATAGATTTCCTTTTTCTTTACTCCTTAAATTTTAAAACATCTTAAGTGTCAGTTCCCAAACTGAGATTTCTCTGTAATGTTGCGGTCTCTGTGTGCTAAGCAAATCTTCCAATGACATCTGCACAATGAGCAAGTATTTGGAGGACTGATTAGACAGCAGGGCCCTGAAAACCAGCCCTCTGAAATATCTCACGTGGCAAGCGATGAAGTGGTGGCTTAAAAGAAGAAACAGAGAGAGTAATAATTCAGTTTCTTGTATTTACATAACACCAAGTTTCACAGAACGCAGAGAACTTTGCAAAACTGCCTAATCCAAGAGCTCTTGACCCTGAGTTTACAGCTGAGGGAAATGGCAGGATTTGGGGACTGCATGAGCCAAGTGGTCCTTCTGTTTTCCATAGTTCTCCACTGTTGCCTGAAGATGCAAAACAAGTATGCTGCTCTATATTCTAGGTCCCTCTCTTGAATCTGCTGAGCCATTAGAGCTGTCTGAGGACAGCATGGTACCTTGGAGAGGACATGGACATTATGGATAAATGATCAAGCTTCGAGTTCTAGTGTTACCCACAGGGATAGAGATCCAAGAAAGCTGGCAGTAAATTAATCTGACCCATTTTAAATAGTTGGCATAATTTTACAGCATTACATGGTTATGGGACATAAATACATCAGCTCCCTGGTAATTAATTGAGAGCAACTCAATTAATGAGATACCAGAGATACTCTTATAATACAGGGGAATCAAGCATATTTAGGCTCATCTGGAAGACTGAAGGGGCGCAGAAGGAAGGACAAAAACTGCCCCAAGGGCCTTTGAAGTACCTGGATTGGGACCTTGGGGGAATATCTAAGCCGTATATCAATAACATGTTTCATTAGAATTTTAGAAAACTAATACTATGACATCTATAAGAACAAGAGTCTCAGCTCAGTGGTCATCTTCTCTGGGTCATCCTCCCTGACCTGGATTAGGTGACTCATCTCAGTGTTCCCAGAAGACAGTCATTCCTATCTCTACTCTGGCCATTATGACTGTGCATTGTAATGCTCTGTTTGTGTACTGGCCTCCCAATAAGCTGTTAGTGCCTGGCCCAGGGTCTATGTCCTAGACTTGTTTGTTTCTTCAGAGCCTACAACACAGTAAAAGTTTAATAAATGTTTGCTGAAATGTTTTCCCTTAACTAGCGGAAAATGCCCACCTTCCAGAGGCTAGAGCTTATATAAGGAGATAATCAGGGGCCAGGTATCTTTGGCTTAGACTGGGCAGCCCCTTTTCTCTGTAACAGAGCTTGTCTCTCCTTCCTTCAGGAAAAAAGATAAGAGCCTCAGTTACTTAAAGTGCACACAAATCACCCACATCCTCCAACCTAGGAACAAATTCTTACAGAGATATATTTTAAAAACACAGCTAATACCTGTTACTATTTACTGAGTACTTAATATGTGCTAGGTACTGTGCGAAGCACTTAACAGATATATCCTCAAAACAATTACCTAAGAGTTAAAGATGAAGAAACTGAAGCTCAGAAAAGCTAAACCATATTCCCAAGGCCAATGAGCAGGTAAGCTGTATGAAACGGATTTTATCCTAGATTTGTACAACTCCCAAGGCCATGCTCTTAAGGCTGGAATGAAGGACTGGGGGTCTGTCACTTACACCATAGTGTGAATTAGCTTAGGTAGTTTTGTTTTCCTAATTTTTACTTGGGTTGAACTGAATGAATGGAGGAATGGGTACAAGAAAAAGGGTTGAAAGAACTGGGGCCCGGCATAAGTGGTAGAGAAGGGTCATCTGGGAATCTTGGTAGTCAGAGGGCAAGGTGATTAGGATCAAGTCTCTGGGGGAGAGAGGAAAGAGGTAATGGGGAAGAGTCAGAGAAGACAGTAGCACAGAGATGGAGGCAGGGACCCAGGGTTGTACTGGGGAAACTGGGGAAAGCGAAGTGTGCGCGCGCGTGTGTGTGTGTGTGTGTGTAAGAGAATAATGGTGTTGGTAATTTACAACATGAACAGCTCATCAGCCAAGCATCAGCTAAGCCAGCAGTTGTTAGTAGTGGCAGAGCAAAAATGCAAAGCTCCAAGACAGCCACCAATGTCTTCCAGATTCAAAAGCTCAGGCTGTGTCTTTCTGTGTGACTTAGTATTTCTTTACAAAAATGTTTTCTTAGGAACTGAGTGCTTTGCCTAATGACTCAGTGCTGGGTTTTAAGACATTCACTTTACGTCTCTTTGATTTCTCTTTTTGCATGGTTCATTTCCTGTATGTTTGGCTTTGCCCTGAGAAGTGTGTACTCTAATGAGTTTTTCACTGTCCCTTAAGCACTAGCTTTTCCCAAGAGTCGGGTTCTACTCTTGGCAACGGAGAGTATGAAATGAAGGTTGTCTGCTGGAGAGAAAGAAAGAAGAGCCCATTAACTTGTTTGTGATCTTCACTAGGTTATAAACTACCCTGGGGTTAGGTGGACTGGTTCTTTTCACTGTGGTAATTCTCATGCCCAGAGCTTAGTGCCTAGTATAGGACAGGGGATGGAGGGATGGATGGAGGGATGGAAGGATAGAGGATGTACAAACATCATTAATAGAGGCAAAGACTGAACCACAAGCTCTTTAGTAATGACTTTGGAATTAAACATAACTTGTTCCAAATCTGAACCTGCCACTGGCTAGTTACATGATCCCTCTAAAGACTCAGTTTCCTCAGCTGTAAAGTTAGGATAGGAAGAGTAAATCCTCATAAAACTGTGGGGAAGATTAAACAAAATGATGTATGTACAGTGATGAGCACAGTGCCCAGCATATTGTAAGCTCCTCATAAATGCAAGCTATTAGGGAAGCCCTGTGTTGCTCAAAGATGGCTCGTGAAGGTTGCAAGGATTTGGGGGCAAGATGGCCTGAAACTTACCTGTACCCTGGATTTGATTTTACTTCTTTTCTTTCCTTTACACTCTTTTATTTCCTTCCTTCTTCCCTTTCCTCCTCTCTCCCACAAGTATCTGGGGAGACAACTGGCTAGGAACAATATTATTTATATAAGCTTCCTGATTTCTTCCTGACTTACCACAGGCTTTTCCGACCATCAGGACACAGCTGCTCATTTCCAGGACTCACACCTCACCTGCCCACAGGCCTTACTTCCTTCAATCAAGTCACACAGGATATTAGCTTTTTAGGGATATTTGGACTCTGTCTCCCCTGCTCCCACTGCATCATCTCATTACTGTTCTTAAAAAACACACCTTATTGGATTAGGTGTTCAAGTCAAATGAAATGTCCCAACAACTGCTACCTTTTGCAGGCCTGGTGGAATCCATGAGAACCAGCTGCTCTGCTTCCTGTTCTAGAACTGCCTAAGAGATCTGGCAAGGGTTGTACAGAAAGCTGGCTTGAAGCTAGGTTCTATTTACACCTTCCCCTTTGCTCCCGCACTAGCTGGTTAAGAAAATTTAGGAATAAACTGCAATGGCTATAAAATAAATAAGAAGGTCTTCTTATATCACATGGTTTCCCGCATCGGGAACTAAGAGGGATGGCAGACCCCTGTTCTTTTGAGTGTCTACTACACGAGGTAGGAACTAGCTGGATGTTCTACATATGTGACTATGCTTACAACACCCTTTGTGTTGTGGACAATTATCTTTATTTTACAGTTAAGGACAACTGAGTCTTTGAGCGGTTAAAGTAGCTGGCTAAAGGCCACAAAGCCAGTAAGGGAGCCAACATCTCTCTGACCTCAAAACCCACAATTTCTCCCTTATTCCAGGCAGTCTCCCTATTTCTGGTGGGGAATATTCAGCTTTGGCATTGCCAAGTCTCCTTTTGGTTCTTGCCCTGAAGTTGCCCCACCCCCAAGTTTTGCCAAGATTCCTATCAGGAAAAATACAGTGTCTGATAAAAAAAAAAATCATGCTAAGATGCTAATAAGCTACCTCTCCCAGAGACATGCACGCCATCAGAGCAAACCCATGGCTTTGGTATTTAAACCACTGCTAATAGTGGAATAAGTGTCAAATTCTATGCAATCTGGGTAGAGGGTTGTTTTTGGCTCTTTGAACCACACGAGTAGCTACCTCTGGCCAGCCAGAAAGGTGGTTATGTCCACCCACTCAGGAAGCAGAGTCAAGAGCAGTAAGTGCAGGCAATGCACCACTTTTGGCTGTTCTAGCATACAGCCTATGGCCTGTGCCCATGTCTGTCTAGGTCTCAAGGACCGTCACCCCACAAGTGAAATTAGAAGCCCTATGAGAAAGCAACGAGCATCTCGTGAGTCTGGAAGCTGTGTTAATCCAATGACAATCATTCTAGGCTTCAATGTGTTACTAACGCAAACACCAAAATTTCCTACAGCCCCAGTAAAGATAACAACACGATAAAGAAAAAAAGGAATAGTAAAGACAAGGATGAAGGAAGAACTCTGATTCACCATAGGAAAGGCAGTGGTTGGCTGGGCTCTGCTTTGTGACAGATCTTTCTGTAACTGTGGCAGATAACCTAAGAACTGCCTGACCCTGGGCTGGACCCATGACAGGAATAATATTTTCAGAAGGATGAACTGTTTCTGAACTGTATCCTCCAGGTTATTGGGCCCAAATCAGAGCATTCTCTTTTTCACTCCCTCATTTTTATGTTGCTTAAACATCTCTTTTTCTCTATTTCTTTCTTGTCTTTTTCCTACTTCTTGGTTTTCCAAGTTTAAGGAACATAGTAACATAGCAGATTTCTAAAACTAAGGTCATAGAAAAACCTCTTCATCTCAAATTGCGCATAAGACCTTCTTTCAAAATCTCCAAAGAAGGCATCTGGTAGACTTAGGCATGAATAATTCTCATTTCAAAGCTTTGGCCAAATCATAGCTTGCCCTCAAATTGTTACTTCAGAACTTTAGAAACACTGGATTATAGAGAAAGGCAAAAAAAAAAAAAAAAGTAGAAAATATTTACATTGGGAGTCTCCACTCTATTTCTGTTGATTGATATGTAAGCTGGAAGGTTTTTGGAATGTAAAACTCCAGTGTTTCATCACCATATCCACAGGAGAAAGCTATGTGGTGGTGATATTTCCATCCCCACGGTGCTTATGAGCAATGGGATTGATGGCTGGTACAGAGATGTCGGCTCTTGGAGTAGTGAAGAATGCAGGAAGTTGTTTAGTTTAATAACTATCTTTAGAGGGGCAGCACTTAAAGTCTCCAAGATAAAACAAATGTAATGGCTTCTCCAGGACCCCTCAAAACTCTGGCTTCACCTGTTTCAGGGAAGAAAGTGGGTTTGTTCATCACTGTACTCCCAGCACAATGCCTGGCACAAAGTAGGCATTCAATAAATATTTGTTCAATGGAGGTTGACTGAAGAGAAATTCTGGTTATCTTAAAAGGCACTACAAAATTCTAAATCGAGAGACACAGACTATTTTGTATTCTTTTCCATAAGGACAAATACCATTAACGAATTATGAAAACGTTCATCATGTCAGTGTTTCACCATCCTTGCTGCCTGAATGCTCTCGCCTAAACTTTTCTTATGGAAATGAAAGTCTTGTTCCCTGCAGACTTCTCAGGGCTCCTTAGTTTATAGTTAAAGCCAGTTCCTGCTTTGTGACTAATAGAGGTTCTTTGTCTTGGGGACTTAAATTTGACTTAAGGTATTTTCCTAACAGAATTCACTTTTTCTTTCTTCCTTGGAAGCTTTAATTCCGTGCATAATTATCATTACCTTGAAAGAATCACAGAATGTTAGAGCTGGAGGGGCCTCAGGGATCATCCAACCGCACCTCCCTTCCTTCCTTTACGACACCCTTACTTGGGGCTCTGTCCTCCTGCCAGGTGGACAGGCTGAGTCCACGCCATACTGGGTTGCTTGCGGGGGCATACAAATGCTAACATACCTAGGACAAGAGGTCATTATTACTTTCAATGAAGATGTAATGGTGTAGATCCCACAGAACACACTATTTGTGACTCTAGATGAGAAAAAGTGCGGATGCCTATAATATAATAAAAGCTAGCCACGATTTAGCGCTGTCGGACGAGCAGTCAGAGCCATCTTTCTCCAAGCAAATCTGACTGTTCCACTCCCTTCTACAGCTCTGCGTTGCCTATAGGGGATAAAGTCCAGACAACTTAACCTAGCATATTGGGCTATCCTAGATCTGGCCCCTGTACACCCTCTAACACTAGCTGCCATTTCTTGTCCTTTCCTTTGTATTCATGTTTTTCCTTCTGTCTGCAACATCTCTCCTCTCTCTTCTTCACCTGGGTAATTCCTACTTAAGCTTTACGATTCAGCACAGGCATCACCTTCTCCAGAAAGCCTTCCCTCAGCCTCATGACCCACGGAACCCTGTGCTTGCCTCATTCATAGCGGCTACTGTTTTGAAATCTTCTTCCTCCATTAACTGGTACCTCATTTAGAACAGGGATTTGTCTTCTAGTCATCTCTGAGGACCAAATACAAACAGACTGGTGTAATGAAGATGCTCAGTGCACTTTTATTTTTTACTGAATTGAGATATAAAACACTTTCTGCCATATTTTTTGTGAGGAAGATTAACTTCTGTCAATGGTCTGTGTAAGGACTTTGCCAGAGTCCAGGCAGAGTTATGTGGTCTAAGGGGCTTCCCGATCACCGAGAGGTTAAGAAACCAGGAAAGCTTCCCTCTCAGGACTTAATTGAATGGATTTGCCTAAAGCTGATGTTTCTGTCTCTCTAGAATGAGTCATTTGTGCTTTCAGGTGACATGATGGGAAGGTAGATCAAATCGCTTGATTTCTTACCCCAGATTCACACAACAACTAAATCTATGCATGCAAAGCAATTTCTAACATCAGCAAAGTTCCTCTCACAGAGGTTTGAGGTTGATATAACAGGCGATATGTAACCACTGAATGGGCTTTCCTCAGGAGAAACGAAGTTTTAAGCCCCGAGGTATTCATACGTGTGACGTGTGACGTTTACCCTTGATGTCAAAATGCTGCTGGGGACAATTCTTATCACTACACCAACACGTTCCTGGGTAGAGCGTAACCGAGGCTGCCGCTGGGCCAATCAGGTCCAATAGTTAAGAAACAGGTCTTGGCAGGTTCGTCTGTTGTAACTTGTCCATCAGTGAAAGAAAAGAGAGACAGTGTAATTACGCATCTGGATTTCCAAGAGGATGACAAGAGTAATAGCATTAGCTCTCCAGAGGCGCCTGAACACGGCCTCCAAACCTGGACTCAATTTCTGTGGACGCCAGTGAGCTTTGGTGTGCTTTTGCTTTAAGCGCTTAAAAGTTAGTATGGACAGAGCCAAAAGGCAGCATATGGAAACTCTGGGAACACAGCAGAAGATAAACCAATATTTAGAGAACATGTTGAAACAGTAACCCTTAAAACAAGTTGTCAAAGGGGAAGGTGCCTGCAAAGCTTTGAAAACTCCATCAAATAAATTAAAACATGGTTGTGTAAGGCAACACCTTCTGCTCTAGCCATTTTAGGCTAATATAAAAGAAAATTAGAAATTGGAAATCATTTGCTGCTAGCACGCATGGATTTTGTTAGTGTACAATAAAATAGGCATTCTGAAGTTTGTTTTTAAAGAAGGGACTCTGTAACCTTCAAGACATTTTTCTTAACTCTCTCATCTCAAATAGGGATTCTCAACCTTCTTTTATAGTTCTTGCTGGTTCTAGGGACCACTTGAGGTCTGAGAAAAGAGATCAGGGTTGGGTCAGGGGGCAGACACCAAGTATTGTTCCTGGAATTATGGGCTTTTTTTCCCCTTGACTGTTTATCTATTCTGCACCACTCAGCTGTTCTCTGTTGCACAGAAATAAAAGTTTAGTTTAAAAAGTATGTTAGAACAAAGCTGTAGAAATTGCCTGGAATTTCCTTCATTTTCAGCCATCTGGCTTTCATTGCTTACTTCTTTCCCCTCCTCCATGTACATTTACCAAATCTTTTCAACACACACTGGCCAAGCTATCAAATGCTTATAATTAATAACAGTCATAGTCCTTTTTTTTCTTTTAAGGTAGTACTTTCTGGCTTTCCTTGGGCTGCTCATGTCATTGCTAGTATGAACCAGGGAGATGGTTGATAAGGCTTAACAATTAAGACAGCTGAATAAGAGACAAAATCTAATCAAATTTGAGTTAAGTCCTGAATACAAAAATTATGTTTCATTTCAAACTAAAAGTGTTTCTCACCAAGAAATGAAAGGGAAGGAGAAGAGAATTAATTTTTCTGGCGCCTACTATGATCCTATTTAGAGATGAAGAATCTGATGATCTAAAAACATATATGACCTCTTGAAGATCACATAGCTAAACACGATGGAGCAGAATTTGAACACAGGTCTAAATCTATATGATGGGTTTGATTTTGGTGGTCTTAGGGATGGGAATGATCTTTATTGTATATTATTAAGTGAAAAATCAAGTTGGCAAACAATACATACAATATGACCCAATTTACAAAAGGAAGAAAACCTTATATATTTGTATATGTTCATATATGTATATAAATTCATAGACAAGGTCTGGAGAGGTATGCACCAAACCATTACCAGTGGTTATTTCTGGGGAGAAGGAGGAGTGGAACTATAGAGCCCGGCAGTAAAAGGGGAGTGTATGCCTTTCTTTCTTGATGACTTCCGCTACGCTTGACTTTTAAGGAATGAGAATATTCATGTTTTACTTGTATAATTATAATACTCAGAAACATATATTGGGAACAAGAGGCTGACTTTTTTCCAAATGACTGATCTTACCTCCTTTTTGGATATTTCTCCCTTAAGCTGGTCTAACCCACCAGTGAGGGTAGGCAGGGGGGGAGAGGGGCTTCTAGATACCAATTACTCAGATGGTGGTAAAGGTGTCTATAATTATTTTTCTTTCTTGTAATGATTTTGTTGTCAACTTTGATGCAAAATTCTCATTGTCAGCTCACAAGCAAAAATGATCCTAATTTCTTCTGGCCAATTTTAGGCAAGACTGTTAAGGGATTAACGCCTGTCCTCCACATACCACCTTCCATCTCTCCTGACAACCAAACTCCTCCCTGGGTAACGCTAACAATTTACTCAACCTCCATCGTGCCCACTCTCTCCTCTATTAAAGCTTGCCCTCCTACTCTTATGTTGGGGATACTTTGCTGTACATGGCTGCTAATATACTTTTCCAAAGGCTATTTATATTTAAATTTGTATTTAAAGACTCAGGCTTAAAAAAGGGACTCTAATAATGGCATTTTCAGTACCATCTGGTGGGTGGGAGAGAAGAGATAAGCGGGATGGAGAGCAGAGATAGCACTGGGATCTTCCCAGCTATCATTAACAACAGGTCTAAACATTACTACTTACAAATTTGGCCGTAGTCCTTTATACTCATTTATTCAATAAACAATAATAAGCACCCGCTATGTGTCAGACATTAAGTTAAGCGCTAGCTGCATAGAGAGGAGGATTAAGACATAAAACTGATAGCAAGGTCTTAAAATATAGTGCTCTTCAATAAATAACTACTATTTTTTTCAGTGCCCTAAAAAAAAAAATTTGCAGGCAGTCTACGCGCATGCGCGCACACGGCACAATCAGAATCCCTCCAGTTTGAGAACATGCCGCGCCTGCTGTGAATAGCTTGGTATGCGAAAGCATCTGCTTAAACCTGGTGAAAGCCCGACACGTGCTTCCGATACCAGCTCTGCCACTCACACGAAGTCAGTCAGGGGAAGGTAAGGTTAAGCTTAGGAAGATGCCCAGATACGACATGCCCTCTAGGGCCTTTGGTATTCCCTGTGTAATCTGATAACTCTGACCACACACATGAGGAAAAGCCGCTTCATAACTGGTGCTCTATAGGACTAACAACTGCCTGGGAAAGCGAATTTATCTTAACGAACAGCCACCTCTCTGAGACATAAGCCCTGTGACCAAGACTTGAAACATCATTTCTACAGGTCCTATGGAAAATGCTGTGGTTTTTTGAACACATGGACATCAGCACAGACCAAGAGCCCAAAACACAGTGTATAGAAACTCGGGGCCCATCAGAGGACATCCTAAAATGTGCAGGGAACACTAACCCATGCACGATAATAACTGTGAATTAAAGATTTAATTACTCCCAACTGAACAGAAGGTGCTTGAGAAAACACCAACAACTATCATGCCCCTACCAAACACATTTTCTCTTCTCTTCATATACATCTTACACCAACCTTCAGAAAGAGAGGATTTTTTTTCACCCCGATGTCATACTGAAAGATTCCACAAGAGATGCACCTCCATATGTTTCTCACTTTTAAAATGAAAATCTGCTTTGGCTCTTGGCTGGGAGATGAAGAGAGCTAGTCATATCAGGCCACTGTACTTTCGCCCTCTTTGTTGTTTTAATTAGCATCAGTTTACAAATGCTCAGCTGTGTGTGGTTGGCCCAAGAAATTCCTGGCTGTGCCAGTGAGAGAGGTCTTGAGTATCAGTCTGACAATGGGCTGGTGAAAAATGCAACCACTGAGTTTATGTGGAGCAAATGCAATAAAGTTAAGCCTAACAAGAGTCCTTGTCTGGGAGTCAATAAAAAGGTCACAGAGTAAATTAAGCTTATCTAATTTAACCATAGTCAGTACTTTGAGGATGGGAAGTAACATCTTGTGTCCTATTTTCTCTGCTGCCCCAGGAAGGGATGGCTTTAGTGGCCACAAATCCCAGATGATTTTCAATTAGTCCCAGTACTGACTCCTCGGCATTGCCTCAGCTCATCACAGCATTTAGATGTCATTGCAACACTGGGATGTGGTTAGAAGACACTTATGCTTGTTTTTAAAGTGGTAGTTAATAAGCAGAACAGAAATGACATCAATTAGCACACAGTAGCAGCAGTAGCAGTCTAATGCTTCTTCCTACACAATAATCAAGAGTCACGGAATATTTGAGAAGGACATGGTGACCTCAGATCATCTCATACAGCCAGTGCATTTTGCAGATGTGGAAAGGGCAGACACCTTGCCCAATGCCACATAGTTGGTTGGTGACAGAGCTAGGAGGAGAAACCAGGCCCCTGGACCTCCTAGCCAAAGCCCTTGCAGGCTGTCCATGCTGAAACCACTCTGCTTCTTCCTATGTGGGGAGAATGCAGTCAAATAGGAGGGCTTTGTACCCCTTGCGCATGCAGTTAGGTCTTAGGTTCACTCAAGTGGAGAACTGTGAGGTTAGCACAAAGATGAGGAACCAAGTTAGACAGGGACAGAATAGACGTTTCTCAGGACTCCATGCACTGGATCTAGCTTTTCTGCATCCAGCCCCTGACTCTTGTTTTACGATCTGCTGTTCTCATGGGCGGGGTGCTGCTCTGAGCAGTCGCTGAGTGATTTTCTGGGTGCCTTGGAGAATATGGCACTAGTGGCCCTCCTCACTTCTGCATTTGAAGAGGGAAGCCAGGCCCACCATTCAGATCAATATATGGAACAACTCTGGTGACCAGCAGAAGTGTCAGTGTGAGACTGTGCCCTAATCTGGTCTGAGGAGGCTTGTAATCTGTACCCTCTAAGTCCCAAAGAAAGTCATCTAGTTGGCTGAGAAATAGACAAGCAGTATCAGATGACCAGCAAACTATTGTTAATTCCTGAAGGCAACACATTGCTTCTTACATGACACTTTGGAGAAACAGAGGAAATATCGTTCAGAAACGGCATTCCCCTTCGTATCTAGGATATGACCTTATCCAGTAACATTCTTCATCCCATCAGCAGACTTGAAAGTCTGGCTTTGGTTCTTTAAACATCTCCCTTTGAAACTGGAATCATAGATGAGATGGTTTAGCTTCTGCAGAGATTTGCTCCAAAGAAGTATCTGAAGTCAAGTCTCTCAAGACACCATAAAATTGTGTGGACTGAAGTAGTGATTGGATTGATTAACTAAGACTCAAGGTTGGGTAATAATGAGACCCCGTCAGGACTGAACAATGAAATGCTCTAATTGATTTTATGCACGTAGAATGACACACACACACATCCCGGAGCATGCTATAATGAATCTGCATGCTCTGTGCATACAGATTTCACAGTGGATCAATTATAACACCCAGATGCTTTGGTTCCTTATACCCTGCAATCCATGAGCCAACTTACTACTATGATGTGAGGGCTTGGGACACAGGCTAAAATGTGGCTGAGACCACGAAGTCTGTGGTCAGTTCATGTTCCCTTCAGGAGAAAGCAGCAATGCAGGACATGCACATACTGGCCGTGCCGCGGGGCTCATGCACGGAGCCTTCTGGACCCTGAGCATGACCACCAGGCTGGAATTCCAAAGTCCTGGTTTCAATTAAATTTAAGTGGATTTGACTAAAAGTCTGAACCGATGCTAATTGGTTTTCAAAACACTGGATAACAATAAGTGTTCTGGGCTTGCCCATGGACAGACGCACCCAGTTCTGAACAGGCTCCTGGGTAGCTGGGCAGGCAACACGCCCTTACCTTGCGGGGCAGGGATCCAAACTGCAGGATTTCAGGAGCTGCGGGGGCCGGCGGCTGGTCACGCACAGGTTCTCATCAGCAGGCTCCCGCGTCTGTTTGTTGAGGCAGCTCACCACAGCCTCCTGGACACCTGTGTACAAATCACACTGTCAGGCCAGAGTGGGCGTGTGTGGGGTGATGAAGTGTAGACAAGGCAGCTGGTGGGAGGGCTCTGGGGTGTTAGGACTTTCACTGCGTGTCAGAGATGGCAGTTTAAAGCCTGGGACTACCCATCTTGTCAAGCATCACTGAATCTGGGAGAAAGTATTCAGAAGCAGGTGCCTCTGGAAGCCTGCCTCTTGAGGAAGGCAACTCCCTCAGAGAGGAGAGGCTGCTACCAGTGTTGTTGAAATGCTTTAAAAAAATGCCACCATACCAGGGGCCGGCCCAGTGGTATAGTGGTTAAGTTCACACACTCTGCTTCAGCAGGCCGAGGTTCGCAGGTTTGGATCCTGGGCACGGACCTACGCACAGCTTATCAAGCCATGCTGGGGCAGGTGTCCCACATATAAAGTAGAGGAAGATGGGCATGGATGTTAGCCCAGGGCCAATCTTCCTCAGCAAAAAGAGGAGGATTGGCAACAGATGTTAGCTTTAACAACAGATGTTAGCTCAGGGCTAATCTTCCTCATACCCATACATACACAAAATGCCACCACGCCATATAGCCGCCAATGCTGAAATGTGATAATTTAATGCAGAAGGAGGGCAGAGTGACAAAAAAAATGGCCCCAAGACCTTCACAAGTTATATTTTAATCAACAGGAGATTGTTGTATTTGGAAAGGAGGCCAAGAGCAACATTTAATATCCAACGTTCTGTAAATTGCTGTTTTCCTGGGGCCTTGCATCCAGGACTCCAGTCTCTGTTGGTTTCCTTTTGATTCTAGTTCATTTCTTTTGTGACCTAGGGCAGCTTTGGAAGTTGGAACAAAGAAAGAGGAAAAGATATATAATGAATACATCCGTGGAAGACAATTTCCTCTATGTCCATGGAAAACAATGTTCCCACTGACAGCTGCACACCCCTGGCTCAGAGCTGGTAAAACAGCAGTTTGAGCAATGACTGGCACAGGTTACTTGGCATGTCTTCCAAGGTGGTATGCGGAGAACCTCATGGAGACTTTCCTGGACAAGGAAACATTTAACTGGTTAAGGTAATGACGAGACATTTCATTCTGGTGCCCACAGTCATAATAACAATAGTCAAAATCCCCGAGTTGCACATTATTAGCCAGGTACCAAGGCTAAGAGGTTGACATGTGTTATTCGATCCTCTCAACCACTCCATGAGGTAAGCACTATTTTTATCTCCATTTTACAGATAAGAAAACTGAGGTTTAGAAGGATGAAAAGACTTGCTGAGGTCACACAGTTGATGAATGGCGAAGCTATGCCTTAGCATTGGAGTGTTAATGACTGACAGCATTAACATTTAAAAATATGAAAAGGCTGTTATATCTGCTGGAGATCCTCAGGAATAACCTAGACATTTGTCTGGAATCATTTCAGCAGAGTTCAGTTTAAGGAAGAGGCAAGACAGGACATTCTCAATAACGTGCTTTCAGTCATACATAGCTGTGTATAAAGATGTACATCTAAAGATATCTGTCTGTAGTTAAATATTTGTATATAGTTATAGCAGAGTATGTGACAGTCCATATAATTAGTTTTATATATAAATCCTTGTGCATTTTCTTGTTTTTATTTTCTGCATTGCTTTGTCAATTAGTACTTAATACAGTACAACTGGCCCATCACTTCTTAGTCTTGTTGCTTCCCTGCTTTTTTCTCCTCTATGTTTCTCCAAGAAGTTATCAGCCCTAATGCCTCCTAAGGTGATGTTACACTGACTTAGGTCACTCAGCAAGACCATCATTTAGAAAGTGACAAGTTAAAGCCAGAATCTGAATCCCCTTTCTTTCTTCCAAGTAAGTCTGATAAATCAAATATTTTTTTTTCAATCAGCCACGTTATTTACCCTGTGGCCATGAAAGTAAATTGTCTTTTTTCTAAGCTTCTCATGAGCTTCAAAATTTAATTTAAATATATCACAGCCAATTCAGGGTGGATCATTTGAGATTCATACTAGATATTCAAGTTACTCCATCATATTCTGTAATGCTGACTACAGGGTGTTCTCTGGGTTGCAGCTGGGGTGAACCACTTGAAATTCATGATATGATGATTTAGCAAAACATTTCACAAGAAATTGTTGATATCATCACTGATAGCTCCCACTGGAATAGCCTGGCATTATTAAGGTAATGACGACAAGGCACTGGATGAAGCTAACAATTCCATACAGAATCTAGAACTGTGGTTATATTAGAAATTAAGTTTTCAATGCATTTACCTACCTGGCAATATTTAAGAGATTCTACATATTGCTCTAAAGTAAAATATATTTTGGCTTTATTCAGCTACTGAACATCTTATGAAATTGAGTTGACAATCTGAGGCAGGAAGTGACCACAGGGCTTGTCACTTGCCTTACTTGAAAGTGCTTGTTTCAGGTGCATGTGGGGTGTATGAGTGATGTCACCGGTTCCCACGTTGTGAACTCCTTGTTTCTAGAACTTAGGTCCTTCTAAGACTGCAAGGAACAGGTGTAGCAAGGGCTCAAGTTTCTAAAAGGACCTCAGTAACCTTCCCTTTTAGATATATGGAACACAAATTTACATTACCCCAAACCAATAATCATAGCTCAAGATAAAAATCACCTTTGGGTGGTTAAGTGCTGAGATGAAGCAGCATTCTAGAGTTACTAAATTCTAATCCAACACATTATAAAACAATGCACTAGGCCTCTGCAACAGTGTGCATTAAATGTCTATTGCCATAGGGGCTAGCTGCCTCAGCATTCTTGGGTGGGGCCTAGGGTGGTGGGGGAAACTAAGGACAGACCTCTGTCATCATTAAGGAGTATCTGGGACCAGCCCTGTGGTCAACACACAATAAATTTTTGTGGCATGACGAATGAAATGCCTAAAGGGCAGGGCATTCTAAACACAGCGTGCAAGTTAGGCTAACGGGAGGTGGGAAGGGGATGCCAGGAAGAAGGGACAGGGAGTGAGGCAGCTGCCCTGGAGTGGGGACTGAGGAGTTAGAAGAGGGAGGAAATGTGAGGACTTCACCTGCGAGTTCACAGTAGACTTGACCCAGAGGAGTCAGGCCAGGATATGAGAAGCCAGCTCAAGTCTGTGCTCTTTCCAAATGGGCTAAAATACGTACTTAGAAGGACATTTTAAGCCAACACAGAATACACGTTTAAGTACAGTACTTCACAATTTTGAGTTTTCCTTTCTTGACAGAAGCAAAAGGAGAAAGGATTCATGAGGAAAAGGGAACAACAGGTACAAGACTTCCCCTCTCATTCTTGCTGGAGTAAATTTCAAGTTTTCTCTCAGATTTTAATGCTGATTTTACCATCTAGGAGTTCAGTATAATAAAGCTGTTCAAGTTCAAATCTTCTCTCCTTGACACCTATTAGTTCACATACACAAAATTAAAATATAACAAGGAGATGATAGTGGGACACAGGACACAGATCTAAACAGGTTAGGCTTACTTTCAATCTTCCAGAAAATGAGATTTTCAGTGTTTATTTCTCCCGGAATAGCATAATTGTTACGTGATATTTGATGACAGTTTGGGGAAACACAGCCACCAACTACAGCCTAAATTACTAACTAGTTCCTTCTGGTTGCTACCTCTGCTAGGTGAAAGGTTACTTCTGTGTCTGTCCAGTTTCATCTCTTGAGATTGCAAAAACAATAAAATTAGCCTGACTGGCTCTATAACCCAAAATTGATTTAAAATCTATCTCTTAATCCTGCATGTTTTTGGTTGGCTTCAGCAAGAATGATTAAAAATATATATAACCTTGTGGGTTATATTTTGGTGGAAGATCAAAGTTGATAATACGCTAAAATGTTATCGCCAAACACTGACATCAAAATATACATGTCCCATACAGCGAAATAATTTTTTGTATGGGCATCATATGGACCACATAACCCAAGCATATTTTGACCACTTTGGAATTTTCAACTCTAAAATTTTAGGCATAAATATATTACCTTGGCACAGCAACAAACTGTTGGTAAGTGTGCACAGTTGTTGACAGTTAAAGACCTAAGATATTTCAGTGACTTTACCCTGCCTTGGGATATAAAAGAGGTACAATTTATGTTATACAAAGATGCTCAGTTCCTACAGGCAGAGATCAATTGTATATCAAACATCCAAATCTTATTTCCAAATCAGTGTCTTTTGAAAACATTTTATATTAAAAACATTCCATATACTCTCTACACTTCAAATGTTATACCCCTGGTTGATCAGCAGAATGGTTAGAATCTTAAAGATAAAGGTATCTGGTTATTTATATATTACATTACTGAATCTATTTTTCCCATCTGCTCATCAAGTTCCAGGCTTGACTTGTAACTGAGAACCACAACAGAGAGGACCAAAAATAATTTTTTTTTCAAAGCGCATTGGTTTCAGACTAGAGATAATGATCGTTCAATTCAGGTGATCATGGAAATTTGGGATAAGCACACCCATCTGAACTCTTGAGTCATTCATTATATCGGAAAAAAGCAACTGTAGCCAACAGCTGTGGCCTTTCCACCGGACCTCTCAGTGCCTGCAAGGGCTCAGCGATCATCAAAGCTTATTTAACACTTCTTCTGTAAGCATGGAAGAAGAGATGTTCTCACTGTGAGTGGAGAACACCATAAGAACGTAGATTAGCTAAGTTCCAGGAAACTCTTCCAGAATCTGATGGAAAAACTTAGGTTTTAAAATAACAGGGCTCTCCATTAAAACACTTAAGAATTCCAGGGTTTGAAATTGGAAGACTTAGAAACAAACAAGAACCTCAAGGTCAAAACTATTAAATGTTTACTAAAAGACCTGATGGAGAAAATTGATTCTTTGCTAGTACTTGTTCCACTATTCATTCCTTTTCAACTGCATGTGAACAATTTGGGAACATGTATTCTTACATTCTCAATAACGACAAAAGATGCCTTTTTAAAGGAGTTTCCAAAATGCCATGGTTTAGAAAATGGTTTTGGGTAATAATTTTAATATATATATTTTTTATTCCGGTTAAGTAAGAAACTTTACTGTGAATGCAGAACCTTAAAGTGCCAAAAGGGGTTACTGATAGCCAGTGAGAGGGATTTGGCAGGAAATCAGCCAGCATTTCCTCACCTATCAAAATCTCTCTTGGGAGTAGACATGAGTGACAGTGGCAATATGAATCTAATGCATTTCCTATAGTGGTAAGAAAGATCGTAATCTTGAAGAATTAATTGTTGACTTAAAATGCCTTCCTCTCCCACTACAAATTCATTCATAACACCTAAAATAATTACTGAATCTGTTATCACCATGGAATACACCTAAGAGAACCAGGTCAATATACATGGAAACATTTAACATTCGCTAAATAATATTCATAATGAGAAAGCTTCAGGAATTCTCTAAGTGCTTAAAGAAGTGTGGTATGATGGAAAGACTCTAGACAGGGAAACAAATAAAGAGCAGGCCTAGCCCCAGCTGTCACTCACTAGCTGTGTGACCTCGAACAAGTCACTCAGTGTCTTTGTATCTTAGTTTTCTCATCTGTAAAATGGCGGTGGGATCAGACTTTAATCTTTAAACTCCTTTCTGGTTCCAGGTAACCACAGTGTTAACGGTCTTTTATATACCCTTTCCCTTTGCAAATAGGTATTACCTTGGGAAGTCAGCTCAGTAAATCAGAGGGACTATAACCTATTGTTGGGAATAGCAGACTTTGCCATCTTAAGTCTTGGTTCATACCACATGCACCGAGGCAAGGGCATAGACAAATAAAACTGAATGTTGAGAGCGTTGCCAGGTCGGTGTCAACCCTGTTTCTCAGTCAGATACACTGGGATATATTGCAAAACATCAGAATGACAACTGAAAGTAAAAGCATTAGTTGTGCTGGCCACTCACAGCTGACACTCAAGCCCAAAGAGAAATACATCTGTGTTTTATTCAGTATGCTTTAATTTAGAATGGCTTCCTCCCTTCCTCAGCCTGCTTATCATTCTTGAACTAGAGGCAGTCACGTGACACAGTTGCATGCAGGGAGACAGGGTACAGAAAAAGGACAAGAAGATGGCGGGGATCTGAGCCAGAGCCCCCTTCTTACCTCCTCCACATGACTCGGAGCACTTGGTGAAGCCCTCATACTCCCAGTCATACAGCTCGTCAAAATCCTGCAGGCCTTCAAAGAAGTCACCTGTGTCTTCTAGGTTAAACTCAGGAACTTCCCCGTTGCATGGCCCTGCATAACAGGCACGCTGGGATGCCGGCTTGGGCCCTTCACATTCGTCGACGGGCAGGTCAGCCACGGACTGAGAGAAGGACAGGAGCACCTGGCACCTGACTATTCGCACCTGGGTCCCCACACCGCAGGTGACCGTGCAGGCCGACCAGGCCTCTGGGATGAACCTGCAGTCGGCAAGCAAACAAGAGGAGAGGATGAGAAGCCCCAGGAAGGAGACTGGGGGCATTGTGAGGGGCTGCATGCCACCTGCCACCACTGCCCAGTGCTGTCGCGGGATGTGCTCGGGGCTCTGCCACCCTGTCCTGCTATGGGCGCTTCAGTTTAGTTCATGAGCTCATTTGCCACTGTTTCTGGATTGGTTTCTTCATGCGAGTCATATAAACTCCCAGCTGTGAGACATTCCAGCCACAGACCACCTGCTTTCTCCCTGCTTCGCACCCACAGTGGCAGCTCTTCAGAGCAGAGAATTGGTGGTTTCTTCTCTCTTGCTCTAAATCCCAGCACTTGTGCCTCCTGCAAGATGCTGGCTCTTCTTATAGCAGACTAATACTGATACTAAAAACTACAACAAAATAAGCTCTTGGAGATATTTAAGGAAGTATTTTTTTTTAGTCTGGATCACATATTCTGTAACTTTCTTTGCTTTTCTGCTCAACGTGCTTCCCAAGATTTATTTATATGTAGAAAGAAGGTTTTTTTTTTTTTTTTAAGTTTCCAAGAATGGAGTAAAGTCTTGTTCCTCACACATTCTTTGAATTAGTCTGGACTACAATTCTTTTTATATCGTAGAGAAAAGCTGTGCTACAAATTTAAATCCACAGGCATGTCACAGTGAACGAGAGGTGCTGCACTCATACAAGTTTGTTCAACAGCCTCCACCTCCCTATTCTCCGAGAGAAGCCACACTAGTGAGAACTTTGCTTTTCTCTGAGTTTCTCTAGAATTTAGGACAATATTCAAATTAAAAAAAAGGGCCTTTTTCCTCTCACTAATCAAGAATGGCCATAACTGCAATGCCTTTGAGAGAGGCTTCAGAGAAAAAAGACCGGAGCGAAGCACTAACCTTTTCAAAAAGTTACTATAATAATATGGAGAAAGAATTTTGGAATAAAAAATTTTTATTTTTCCATGATCCTACTGCTTTCTCACAGGGAGTCATGCTGAGGAGGCATGCAAACCTGGCTCCTTAACCTTGACTTTGGCAGAAAAGGAAAGAACTGATAAGAAGGTTATAGCATTAAGTCCTAGCAAGTGCAAATGGTTCATATCTAGTTTAGGGAAATTAAAATTCTAACAGGAAACCAATCCAAGTTTTCAGACTGGAAGGAACATAACAAAGATGTTTCCTGGGCCTGAGCCTGGGCTGGGTGTGGAGCAGGGGGATCCGGCCAAGAGAGCCAGACATCCCCCCAAGAAGCTCACGGTGTCTGAGGCATGGAAAGAGTCCCTTCAAGAAGGTTCTGACTGAAGCATGGAAGGAGTCCCTTCTAGAAGGTTTTGACTGAGGCATGGAAGGAGTCCCTTCTAGAAGATTCCGACTGAGGCATGGAAGGAGTCTCTTCTAGAAGGTTCTGATTGAGACATGGAAGGAGTTCCTTCTAGAAGGTTCTGACTGAGGCTTGGAAGGAATTCCTTCTAGAAGGTTCCAACTGAGGCATGGAAAGTGTCCCTTCTAGAAGGTTCTGACAGGCATGGAAGGAGTCCCTTTAAGAAGGTTCTGACTAAGGTGTGGAAGGAGTCCCTTTGAGAAGAGTCTGACTGAGGCATGCATGGTAGGAGTACCTTCAAGACTCCCAGGCTGTGACCAATGGCAAGGCAGTATTTCCAGGTGAACACAGGCTCTGTGAGAGGAGCATTTTGGATTTTGTGGGCTATGTTTGTGGGTCTTTGTTGTTGCAACTACTCAACTCTGCCAATGTAGTATGAAAGCAGCCATAGATGATATGTCAACAAATGAGTGTGGCTATGTTCCAGTAAAACTTTATTTACAAAAACTGGGGTTGGGGGGATGGGAAGGGTGGTGGAAGGGTCTGAATTTGGCCTGTGGGCTATAATTTTACAACTCTTGCTCTACCCAACTCCTGCTTTTACCAAACACACTGAGAGTCATAAACAATCTCCAGACTTATTTTAGGTCTTCATTTCCATCTTTTTCCATATATATAAGCTTATAAGAATGAGAAGTAGCTAAACTGATTTATGTTTTATTTTCCAAAGTGAGTCCCAGATGAAATCTAGAATATAAATGATGCACAAACTAAACCCTCAGCTGTCCTTGCCTGTAAGGTGAATCACATTGCATTTGGTCTCTTTCCGGGACCAGGAAGATACACCAAAAGCAAACAAAGTAGAAAGGGCTCCCTAAGCCCCATGAATTCGTTGCAATGGCTGAAACTGGTTTATTTTAAACCAGCATCTAGATGAAAATAAATGTGTGTGTGTGTGTGTATTTTTGACTGTCTAGACATTTAGGGTTAATAGCAAAAACAATAAAAATCTACTTTACGTCTCCCAAGTGAGAGTCCTATCAAAGGTCAAAGAGCCTCACTAGTTTGTCTCCCAACCCACTCTCCTTAGGTCTTCATCAAGTTCACACCAATTAACAACAATTTGGCTCTAAGTGGTGCTGTCTTCTGGCAGTCATCTTAATTTCTCTAGTGCATACACCGTGTGATAAAATATATTCTCTCTCGTTGAAGGCAGGAGATTATATTTCAAAAGAAAAATATCTAATAGTGCAAATGGCCAAATGAATAATAACTGTTTTACGTACGAAACTTTTCCCCACATCCCTAGATCTCCCAACTCTATATTTACTATCTTGAGCTTTCTGGCCACAAGTGGGAGGAAGCAAGGTCACTGAGAGGGCAGGCAAGTGAGCTAGGAGGTTTAAATGTAACATTGAGAAGACTCAATCTGAATAGTACTTGCAGAGTAAGAACCTTTAAAATGGAGTCAACAGGTTTTTTTAAAAAAGTCCTTTTTATGTACAAATGTACAACGAAAAAGTTCTTGTTATTGAAGTTTAATTTGGGTAATTTTGACATTCTTTTTGTTAGCAGCACTATTGCTGGATGAACGAAGAATGGCTGGATAAGTGAGTTCTTGAAAAAAGGGGCTAGAACTTCAGAGAGGACTGATGCCATTTCTGCATTTAGTCTTCCCATCTCCAGGAAATTAAAAAGAAACCTGGCAAATAAATGATTTATGCTTCTGTCTGGTCTTCGATTTGCAAGCTTAATTGTTCATTTCATGAACAAAAAACTTTATCCTTTAATTAGAGTTATTATCATAGTTCCTTTTATGAAATAGAAAACACTGATAATCAAATTCACTTGTCAATTCCCAAAGTGGTTATTAGTGGCTATTATGGAGTCAGAAGCATGGACTGAAATAATAAAAACAATCACTTTATTAATATAACGCTAAACAGAAACAATTCACTCTTGGTTAGTCTCATGCCACTGCAGATATTAGCCACAACTAGGCTCTAGTTTTATGCATGCATGGTCTATAACTAAGATATTTAACTTTTCCTTTTCTCCTCTTACTTTCCTCTCTCCTCCTTTCTCATATACATGTTTGAAAAATCATTGGGGTTGTACAAAATATGAGTAGTGTCATAGGCATGTTATTTTGATGCTGTTACGAGCCTTGCCTCATTCTCTAGTTTCAAAATGCAAATTGAAACTTGCAGAAAATCACATTAGAAATACTTAATTTTACTTTAGTTTTCAATCTTATTACATTTGAGTTTTAAGTTGATAGGGGTTGTGGATTTCTTTTCCCTCTTCCTTTTGGTGTATGTTTGTGTATGAGAGTGGTGACATGATATTAGGGGGAGGAGAGAAGAGGGAATGAACTGAGTAGTGTAGGCAAAAATTACAAAAGACTTTAAAATAGACCCAAAGGATTACTGGGTATCCTGTTAAGTGCATCCTTCAAAGTTATTGCAACCTTTCATTGACCGTGAGCTATTTTACCACTCTATAAATTGCAGAAAACTGATAATGCAAATGATTCTTGCCCATAGAAATACAGATTAATTGTGTCTAGTGGAATGCAATTGATTGTTGGCCTATGGATAGACCCATTTTGCATCTGTTTGTAAATTCATTTCAGCATTCTTATTTGCCTAAGTATGTATGGTCCTTTCAAATTTCCTTTGAATTGGTTATAACATCTTCCTGGTTCCCTCATTGATTAATGAAGTAAATAAAATCTTTGACGGATGTTCATTTCATAGTCGCATGAGAATCATGGTTTTTCCCTTTCTAAAACTTTATCATTTAACTAGTGGCCACAGAGGGATCTGGAAAATAGTATATTGGAAAAATAAAATATTGTATAAGTAATTCTACCCCAAATCAGCCAGGAAGTCTTTTGTATAAATATGTCATTTGGGGTAAAAAAAATCACCATACTTTATTGGTGCTGATGTTATTCCATATTGCATTGTCTTATTTTTAACCCAATCTTTCTTTCTCTATTCTTTTTCTTTAGTTTTGAAAAGTTGGTTCTCCTCCTGATTCTGGGCAATCCTTGAGATGTTAATGGAGTAAAAATCTTTAGGAAAAGGTGCAGTTACCTAAACCAAAGCTGGGCATCTTGGCATCTGGAGTGAAGAGGCATTTAGATATATGAGAAAAGAAATTGCAGCTGGGTGGGAAAAAACTTGGAAAAAGGGAACGAGAAACACCTCCTCTCGTCTATGTCTTAATTTTACCTGAGATCCAAAGACCTCATGTAAAAATTTTTAGTTATTTAGTGTCTCTCAACGAAATTAAAAGGGAAGATTTTTAAAAACTCTCCAAAATTATATTATAAATTATTTATAAAAATTAATTATAAAACCCATAATACTAAGACAACCTTAAAATGATTATTGAAAAATATAGCTAGAGCATTAAAGTTTTGGGGGGATGCATCCAAAATATGCCTCTACATTCACTTAGAACCACACCTAAATCATTCCAAATAAATGAGAATCTAATTTATTGTGAAAGATCTTTAGTCAAGGATACTTGATCTGAATGTGGAATTATGAACAGATTTCTCAACTGCTGTTGTTAGCTTACAACACTCTAGAGCTGCAAATAATTCATGCTAGTTATGCAACTCATATTGAAGTCTCCAAGCAAAATTTTTCAAAGGAGTCCAGCACACCACTCCACAAAACATCTGAAGCACTGTTTTTTTCCATAGGTTCCTCAAATCCTTAAGTATCATGCCTGAGTTGTTCGGGTCTGCGCTGTGAGGTGCCCCATAGTATAACCAAGAAAAGAACGATCCTGGAGATTAAAATAACAAAACAAATGACAATTTTGATGCAGCCACCAATATAACTATTTGAAAAAAAATTCAATGACTGCCCTGTCTAATGTCATTAACCAGTAATAAATAAATAAATAAATAAGAAGGAAGGACCCAATTCCAAAAGACACTAAGGCAGCATTGAGAGAGCCACAGTTAGTGGCATTTTCCAAGTAGCAGACTTCATTTTCTCATGATAATGATGCCCTTTCCAGTTTGTTGAGAGGCAGCTGGCCTCTGCAAGAATGCTTCAATGACTTTCTTGCAGAAATGCTCAGTGCTAGAAGTGGGGGAAGAAAGGCTGACTACATTAAAGGGCACATTTTCCCTTCAAAGAGACTTTATGCTAGAAGGAAATGCTGAGGGAGTTCTCTCAAAGTTCCAATGAGTCAGAGACTACTGGGCTCTTTCAAGGCCTGGAACCTCATATTTAAGTACCCTGGTAAACTCGTTTTGCAGTTCCGACCTAGCTTTCTCTGATATGATTCCAGACAAGATACTAGAAGGTCTCCTACTAAAGGAGGGGCCTGTCGACCATCAGGAGGTTGTTCTTCTTTAACGGTAAGAGAAAAGCTCGTAGAAACACAGTTAATAATCAGTTTCTAAGAGTATTGGTCCCACAGAGCTAAAGAGGCAGTAGCCTAAAAACTCAAAGAAATTAAATCATGCCTCTCAGTTCCAAGCATTGGCATGAGGAGACAAACTGTTTTCCTGTGGTAGGAGTTTCTTTTGGTCTTTTTAAAAGTTATTGTGCCCAGATTTAGTAAAATTTTAGTAGTGAGCTTATTCACTTTGTATTCCTTACAGCTGTACTCGGGCAGTGTGTGCCAGCCTCGCTTGAGCTTGATGGGGTGTTGGGTTATCACGTAGCCTGAGGCAAGTTTAAATTCTGTGTCTATCACACTTCAATTTAGTCTCAATAAAAATGCTATTTCATAGAAGAAGAGGATTTTGGGGCAGTTTTGAGCCAGAGGCAGCCTTCAGTAATTTATACATGACTCTGCCGTTATCCTACCAGCAGCTACCCAACAGTGAAGGCTCTGGAGCATTTTGAAATTGTTCCTAGGTCCGAGGAGCCCGAGCAGAGTTCTTATCTTTCTGTCTACTCTTTAAAACTCAATATGCACAGAGTTTTGGGGAAAAGAGACGACAGATCACTAACTATATGTAGCAGATGGAGCCAAATTACTCTCTTCACAAATGAAAAATGAGGATATGACACTCGTTTCAGACCATCTTTCTCTCCCATTGCTTTTCTGACCTGTGTGAACAGAACATGATGTAAAAGTCTGGTTTTCCTTGAGGCTAGTCTGATTATTTAAAAACCCATGTCCTAGGGACTATAATGCCGCTATAGCTTACAACGCTATTAGTGCATTTGTAGTTCTCAGCTTAAAACCAGAATGTAGTTTTCAATGTATATTATTTTCTCTGACTTTGATAAAAATCTAAAATACTGTAAACTCAGAACACTCTTCATGAACCATTTCTTCTTTGCACGGAGTGAAATTAGTTTATCTTGCAATTTTGTAAAGATTTCTCTCCCTTAATTCAACAAGTTTGGCAAAGCTTTCCAATGAAAAGTTCAGTTCATTAAAAATGACCTTAATGGACTTAACATATATTGGTGGTGACAGGGTCCATGCTTTATTTTAGCACACAAGGATCCCATTAATTTGTCTTTGTCACTCTCTAGGGCTCAGCTGAGCAATAGTTCAGATTTAGCTTTCTGAAAGCAGCTACAGAACGAGCAATAAGTGGAGATGGTGGGAGGAGCTGACGAATTTAGAATTTCTCGCTTTGCAATACAGGCTTTTCTAATGACTACATAAAAATGGCTGTGTCTGCTCTCTTGAATTTATTATTGATATTTCTGTCTCAGTGCATGCTGGGAGCAATCTAGGGGGATCAACTATATTTAACTCAGAGTTGAGAGAGGATGCTTTTCCACCCAAGCATTTTCTAAACTTTCCTTATTAATTTTTGCAATTCCCTATAGATTCCCTTTCATTCAAATAAAGGTAACTAACCCTGAGAATAAACTCTGGGCTAAATTCAAAGCGTGATGCTTACAAGTGAGTCTTCAAAGAGCTCAGTATAGAAGAGAGGTAGGGAGGTGGGAGTAGCTGGGGAACTACTAGCTGAATTTTGGGTTAAATTGTACTTTTCTCTCACATGCCATTAGATACAACACATATGAGGCAGATACAACATCTGCCTCAATTTCTCCATTTGTAAATGAGTGATTATTATACATTTTTACTCCCTTAATGGTTCTCTAGGAAGATGAAAGATGTACTAGGCTAGAAAAGGCCTAGTACAACCACAGTCAACACATACAGAGAGCTTCCTGCATACCAGGTACTTTACATATAACTTAATCCTCACAATAACCATATGATGTAGATATCATTATTATGCTCATTTCACAAATGAGGAATTTACAGCCTATAGGGGTAAGTGACTTGCCCAGGGTCCCCTGTTGCTAGTGGGGGATCCAAGATTGACACCCAGGCAGTCTGCCAGGAGCCCACACTTTTCACCACTGTGCACATTGCTGCTCTGCATGGGAGTATGATCAATAATTAAACTGTTTTTTGCTTTGATCCCAGCAGGGCTATATCCTTGTCTGAGCACACAAATACACAGATTCACCCCCTCACCAACTCACACAGTTGGTAGCATGATGTATCTGAAAAAAATTCAAATTTTAGGAGATTTATCTGTGGTTTCTGTAGCCTGTTTTCAATATATAGATAGGAATCATTGAGGTACATAGATGGGTACAAAATATTTGATCATTTGCTACTTAAAAAGACCCAATAATCTTTCCTCAAATACTAGTTTGGAGCCAAAGTCAGAATCAAATAAGGTCTGTCATAATCTGCCAAACATTAGTTCACATCAACATCTCTCCCAAACCCTTTCAGTGTGTATTACATTTCTTCTCTCATTTATTTCTCATATTTGTGACTTACCATGTACTGGTTTAACTATTCTGACATTTTAGCTCAGAGAAACATATGGTAGTGAAGAGAATTTGGGAATTCAATAAATAATTCTCCTACATTCCTTTTTAAATCAATAACACTATCATGCTATGCCTACCCAAAGATCAAATGGCTTTTCCTCAAAACAGCTAGCTCATTTGTTCAATCTGTGGATAATTGGACAAAACTCAACAGTTTGGTCACAATTCTACCATTCCTGTGATAAGAATGCACTCAAGGTTTCTTGAGGGCAAGGACTATTGGGTTTATTCTTACAGTATCTGCACCTGACACAAAGCAGGGCACAGAGCAGGTGACTTGTGAGCAAATTTAGCTTCTTTCATTAGGAGGTGTGAACAATTAGCAGGTCCACTGACTCTCCCAAGTCATCTGAAATGCATAATCGGCCAGAGAACTTACATGAAGCATTCCACTGTTGCAGATGATAAAATGGATGAGAATGACTTGGGTAGATGGAGAGGAGACTCCTTCCAGAAAGGAAGAAGTTGGAAGTGAGAGGTCATGACTGCTGCGAGGCTAAGGGCTGATTCAGTCTGGCCAGTGTGAGGCTTTAGCTCTGCCACGTGCCACCTCTCAAAATTAAATGCTTTTGTGCTTTTTAAAGCTGTCATTCTAATGCTCAACCTGGCTCTGCTTCAACATCCTTTATGTTGGTTTAATGATCAGCAAATAGTGTTTAAATTTCTCAATCTTAGGTGAGATGACTTTTTTTTGTGAGGAAGATCAGCCCTGAGCTAACATCTACCAATCCTCCTCTTTTTTTTGCTGAGGAAGACTGGCCCTGGGATAACATCCAAGCCCATCTTCCTCCACTTTATATGGGACGCCGCCACAGCATGGCTTGACAAGCGGTGCGTCAGTGCGCGCCTGGGATCCGAACCGGCGAACCCCGGCCCACCACAGCGGAGCGTGTGCACTTAACTTCTTGTGCCACCCGGCTGGCCCCGAGATGACTCTTGATTCTTAAGAAAAGTGTTTCTATATATACACAAGATTTTCCTTTTATTTTCTGTGGCCTGAGATTCACAAAGAGAATGTAATTCAGGCACCTTGTATTGGGGATATAAACAGCAAAACTATCTGGATCCATTACTGATGTATGATTCCCTAAATATTCTTTGGGGGAAAATATAAAAACACATGTGACACAATTAACATTTCTAGCCATTTTTATTTTTTTAAATATGAATTCACATTCTTAACCACTGAGTTAAGCCATTCACATTCTCAGACAATGTACTGGATGTAAATTTGGTCTAACGTAAACATATGCTTAAATATTATGTATTTAAATACTATTTCCAACAAGGTAAACAAGGCATTTAATGACTACAGGATTGCCATGGCGACCCATTGGCTTTTCATTCTGTATCTAATTCCTTGTGGGTTCTGTTCACACAGATGCATGACAGGAATTTCCCTTTGCTTCTTATTGAATCAGCCTCATCACTAAGCTGATGCCATCTGGCATCCAGATATTAGTGCTGCCTTCTGCCTGCTTTCCTTCTTCTTCTTCCTCCTTTTTTTAATGACGCACACCGAGGTTATTTATGGCAATACATTTAAAGCTTGAGTATTGTGTTGAAGCACAAAAATGTTTTCTTAACCATGCAGTAAAGCTGTTAACTGAAAATCTAATAAGATAACTCAAGATTTTTAAAGTGCAAGATCAAGGCACAGAGGACTACCCCATCCTCCCTTCGAGAGGACAGCACCGTTAAGGCCCTCCACTCGCTGTGTGCCAGGGTTTGATGAGGGCATGGCTGGTTAAAATGGCTGTGTTGGTCTCTAGTGCCCAAAGGAGGCACCTGTCTCCTGTTGTTTGTTCTGAGCTTCCAAGCAGAACTCCTGGCAACTGAAATGAATCTGGGAGGAACCTGGCTTCCCCAGGTGCCCAATTAGTTCTTGCTTCCTTTCCCTGGAATGACTTGATTCAGAGAGCAGAAAGTCTGGAGAGAGAAAGGCAGAGCTTCTGGAGCTTCCAGGCCACACCTTTTTCTTACAGCTGCCTCCCTTAACAGACTACACCTTCTAAGGCATTGGGTGGCTTGTTCATGGCCTGAAGGAGTTAAGGCAATGAACAATTTCCTTCCTATTCCAAGTGAGAACAGGCTTTTTAAGAAGGCCAACTGATGAACTTCCGGTATAGCCACAGTAGACGAACTGTCTTTACATGTCCTAGAGGTCACCATAGTATCATTTTTGCTCAAGAAGTTAAGGTGTCAAAGTGGTCATAATGTGGACTTGGCTTGAGGTGGTCGTGATGTTCATGCACACATCTCAACAAAGACTGAAAGTAAGGTATAAAAATAGGAGATTAGAAACCAAGTCAGTAATTTCTTTAGCTTATACCTGATTAATGAATATAACTGTACTACCACATTGTAGTTCTGATCCCTCACCAAATAAAAGCAAAATTTTGAGGTTTAAAAAATACATGGAAAGCCACTCCCAGCTATTTGTCAGCAGAAGCAGCGAGCTGGGCTCCATCTGGTGTTTAAATGATGTGTCCTAAACCTAACGATACTGTCACCACCTGACGCAAGTTCAAAAAGACATAGTTCGAATAATAGCAGAAGAGAACGTCATCATTTTCCCATCCCCTTATTTCTAGTGCTAGAATGACACTGCCCTTATCCCTCAGAAAAATGCAACTCTAACCCTCATTCCGTCTGTGTTAATTGGGTAGCAGGGGTTTCTGTTGATTCCTCAGCTGAGATCCTCAGGAGCAAGTTCACTTTATTGCATTTCTTTTTAAGATTGTCTGTGCTGGATCAGCTTCACTGGCTAAAGCCCCACATCCCTCAGTCTCGGTTTGGGGTTGGATCTTGCTCACATTGTTCTGTTCAATGGCGAGAGACAAAAATACTTCGCTTAAAGATTCTTGCTACTGGTTGTCAGGAAAACTTGATAAAACCATGTGCCTGGATCAAGAAAAACCATGGCCACCAGTGAAAAATCTGTCTAGAAGGTATGACTCCCACAAGTGGGTTAGGAAATCTTTTTTTTTTTTTTTTTTTTGGTGAGGAAGATTGGCCCTGAGCGAACATCTGTGCCAATCCTCCTCCATTTTGTATGTGGGATGCTGCCACAGCATGGCTTGATGAGTGGTATGTAGGACCACCCCTGGGATCCGAATCTGTGAACCCTGGGCCGCCGATGCGGAGTATGTGAACTTAACCACTATACCACCAGGCCGGCCCCAGGAAATCATTTTCTACGTCAAGAAAATATGTTCATCACAATATTCCTGCCTTGGTACCATATGATTCAAATACGTCATAAATAAATCAGTCTGTTGCTAAGGAAAAAAAAAACAATCAATGTCCAAAAGTATTTCTGAATGAGGCTGCAGCTTTATACGATAATCTCAATATACTGAGTATATGACCATAACATGACCCAGTCTCGCTCCTCATTTCACCTATTCTCCGACACTAACATCCGTATTTGTATCTTCCGCATGGCATTTAGTATAGTGGAACAACAATGCTGGTACATACACACTTCTGTTCTCTAAATTTTTAGTTATTTCTTGGTAGTTCAGTTTTTAGTCTTTAATCATAGTTTTCTTCTAAACATATCTTAGAGTGGCTGCTTTCCAACATATTTTTGGCCAGAGCGCTAACCCATTATTTTTTTCATTTTGGGGTTACCAAAAGTATCTAATATTCAATAACAGTGTCTCCATATGCTAAAGACTTTAAGCTACTGATTTTTTTATGTCATTCAATGAGACAGGCTGGTGATAATATTTTCATTTTACGTAAGGGGAAATAAATAATATTTGCTGTTTTACTACGGAACTCTCCACGTTGGCTGGACTCAAGTGAGAGATAATAGTTCTGTACCATTGTTCCTGTTTCTCTGGAGCAGTTCAGAAGTGACAGTTACAGCTTCGAAACATTACCATTTAATTTCAGCAATGTGAGTCTCTTGGTGGGGGGAAGGAAAGACTTGCTGACAGTATATCATTTTTTCATTATACTATGGAGAGTAATTATAGGTTGCTACATACATTTAGAAACTAGTCTATGTGGTTTAAAAAAAAGAAAGAATTAAGACCATGCAAAATAATGTTTTTTAAATTCAAAATCAAAAAAAAAAATAATGTGACACATAGGGCCTTTCCTAGGGTTCAGAGTGCTAAACATGTAAAGTGTATTAAAATGTGGAAACCATATACCTTTCATTGCATTATTCTACAGCTGTCATTTATTTCATTTTGGTATAAAATAATTATTCTTCTGAGCATAATTGTATACATTTCCTTGAGCTGGCACCGGCACTCCAATTACAATTTACTTCAATTCAGATTAATCATGCCAAGATGGCAATTCCATTACACCAGGAGCAAAATTTAATAATCTAATATATGGCTATAGTTTAAATGGCTAAAACTATGTGTTTAACTACTTTAGGGACTTTATTAAGATTAAAGTTAAACATAATGCATCTTACTCAGATCTTTAGTGGAAAACATTCATTACAGAATATGCTTGACCAATGTCTAGGCAACGCTTCTGCAGAAGCATTAAACTCTACTTACGGCTTTCATTTGAGAAGTATCTAATAATGGGAACAATGTTTAATTATTGATGTAAGATGTTTTGATTTAATTTCAACTGTGTTATATTATTTAACATTGGTCATATTGCAGTATTATATATAGGATTATGCTTTAGACCAAATGATAAAATGTAGTGTACAAGAGAGCAGAGTTTATTTAGGTAAAATAATACATATCTGGTTTTAAATGTGTTTAACCTAAGAGTACATATAACGAGTAACTATCTCCAATTACATGGCCTCTTTCTGTGTCTTAAATAGAACCTTAGCGGATTAAAGAGTTAATACCCCTGTGAAATCAACTGCTTACTTCCTCTCCAGCAGCAAGAAGGCCTGACAAGCCAGGTACTGGCAGGAGAGAAACAAAAAGTTTTAAGCCTTCATATACTCACTTAAAGTTTGCACTGCAGTCTTTAACCACTGCCTTTCCTCCAAAATTCTGCAATGGTTAGTTCCTTCTTCTTTTTTTTTTTTTTTTTGGTAAGAAAGATTGGCCCTGAGCTAACACCTGTTGCCAATCTTCCTTTTTTTGCTTGAGGAAGAGTGGTCTTGAACTAATACCTGTGCCCATCTTCCTCTATTTTGTATGTGGGTTGCTGCCACTGCATGGCTTGAAGAGCGGTGTAAGTCCATGCCCAGGATCTTAGCCTGTGAACCCAGGCCGCCGAAGTGGCACGCCAAACTTAACCACTACACCACTGGGCCAGCCCCTAGTTCCTTCTTCTTAAAGCCTTTTCTCAAAGAAGTAGAAAAAGGTGCTGTAGTAACTTTATAGTTCAGAAAGAATTTACATTTTCCTTATTGTCCTTTTAAGTAAGAAATGTGTTACCTAACGTATGAACCATTGTTCTTTGACACCAAGTGACTGAATACCATTTCTTTGCAAACGAACTTTGGTCATTGTACCAATCTGTATTTTGGATTTCTTTCTCAATCTCTTGCTGTTTAGGGTGTGAGTCAGGAAGAAAATTTGTGTTCTGGCAAACCGTATCAGATTTAGCTTCAAACAGGATGATTCTGAGAAAATCCCAAATTGCTTTTGAATATATAGATTATAATGTTAACTTATATTTCTAGTAAAATTTAAACTATGGGTTGAATTTGGAAACCATTTCATATCCTACATGCTATCCTGTGAGCTCCTGGAGGGTGAGGAACATGTCTTATGTACCACTGCATAGCACAGAGCCTAGGACTTGTATTAAATAAATTAATCTAGAAAATCATCAATCTGAGAAGTTGCTTTGGTCACAAATGAAATTCACCAACAAAGTACTTTCCCTTATTTTTAAAAATGATACAGCAGATATGCCCATCAGCATTTTCTAGTAGAATCAATATACAGTTATTGATCAATCAATCAATCAGTCCGTTAAACTATGTTTGTCTCTCTTCTTTGTTTCCTCTGCTGAAGCATCTGGAAAATCTGTGCCTAGTGGTGTTACAAATTTCATGGCCTTGATGAAACTCAGCAGGTATGGGACCATGACGCAGTGAGGCAAAGACCTAGTATCCAATTTGATACCAATCCCAGCAGGAAAGGGAAAAGAAAAGCTAATAAACTTCCTCTGCCCTCAGATGTATTCTACTTACCCTTTAATTTTTGAGTGGCTATATTGCAAGGCTGGGAGATAAGGAGTGCGAAAAGCTGCCCCGATTTTCATGTCAAATCTGTGTCACATCATCAGATGCAGCCTGGGCCTTCTCACCTTTGGCCTCTTGGAAAAGAGGATGTCAGATTTTGGAGAAGAAGGTAGGCATGACACCTTCATTTTCTTACTTCAAAATTGAAAGGTATTTAGAGAGCAATCATAAGTTTTGAGAAACACTCTGAAACTGATCAATCTCCAATTTACAGCCCCTAAGCCTCACTGCGCCCTTGGTAAGAGGATCACACTTCGTTCAGAGCCCAGGAAAGCCACAACCAGTGAGACACTGCTTTCTTGAAACCAATCAGCTTCAACAGCAAAACAACTTGTGGTTTTAAAACTTACGAGGGTTCTTCAGACACGGCTGCTCCTTCTTCTAGCTCTTGAGCTTGTTTGTACCAAGGCAGCTTGGCCTCGACCGGAAGTTTCTCTGAGAATTAAGTGCACACACATGAAAGAGAAGAGGTTAGAACCAATTTGCGATTTCAGGGAAGTTCCTTTTTCTCCTCACCACTTCTTGATTTTCTGCTACTTAGAAACTATGTTGATAACTGCAAATAAGTTTTCAGGTAAATTTCTGCCTCTGATGATGGTTATATCAAGAAAAAAAAAGAATTAGATTTTATTTTATTTATTTTTTTTGTGAGGTAGATCAGCCCTGCGCTAACATCCGTGCTAATCCTCCTCTGTTTGCTGAGGAAGACCGGCCCTGAGCTAACATCTATTGCCAATCCTCCTTTTTTTTTCCCCAAAGCCCCAGTAGATAGTTGTATGTCATAGCTGCACATCCTTCTAGTTGCTGCATGTGGGACGCGGCCTCAGCATGGCCGGAGAAGCAGTGCGTCGGTGTGCGCCCGGGATCCGAACCCGGGACGCAGTAGCGGAGTGAGAGCACTTAACCGCTAAGCCATGGGGCTGGTCCAGAATTAGATTTTAAAATGTTTAATAATACTAGTCTCTGTGTATATGCTTCCCCTGTACTATGTTAAAGAGCAAAGGAAAGTCTTTTTATTACAAAAGTCATAATTAGGAGCAACAGCTCAATATGTATATAGTCATCAAAGTATTTTTTCACCATTTCCTGCTGAAGAGAGAGCAATATTTACCTTTTAAAACAAACACAAAGCACCATAAGTTATACTGTGATACTTTCATAAATTCTAATTCGTTTTTCTTTTGTCTTTTGGCTAAGTGTGATCTATGCCATATTGTCAAAGACAAACAAAATTGCCACTCTGAAATTCACAAAACATGGCTTTAGATCTCTGACTCATTCACTATTGCCCCAAGGCTCATTGACAATTGAATATGAGCAATTTAGGGTCCATAACCCATAATTTGACTTGTTTCACCTCTTTATTTAGCTTTGCCCAAACAATTCAGAACAAGCTTCCTAACTACTTCCTGGAAAAAAATTGTGGAGGAGAAAAAGAAAGAAGGAGCTTATAACTGCTCCTACAGAAGTAACTGCCAAGATTCCCGTTCTGACATATTTATTAGGGTCATTTATGGCATATTTGCCTTTACAGTATGAGCCAGTGAAGCTCTATCACTATTTTATAACATATAATTGTAAAGATGAAAGAAATATGTCTATATGTGCATATACCACAGAATTATATGGCATTTTAATGATGTTTAGAGAGCCAGACTCAGTACTCAGTTGTGAAAATCCAGATTTTATTCTTGATAGTTAACCACAAACTGCTTTTCTTTCTCTTAAGTGGGTTGGTAAAGACAGAGCTAATAAATAATTGACTATTTTAAGTTAGCGGCATCACTTCTCATCCTCTATGTGCAGCAATTGTGTATTCAGAAAATAAAGTCAGGGGCCGGCCCGGTGGCACAGCGGTTAAGTGTGCGTGCTCCGCTGCGGCGGCCTGGGGTTCGCAGGTTCAGATCGCGGGCGCGCGTGCGCACCGAGGCACTGCTTGGCAAGCCATGCTGTGGCAGCAGGCATCCCATATAAAGTAGAGGAAGATGGGCACAGATGTTAGCCCAGGGCCAATCTTCCTCAGCAAAAAGAGGAGGATTGGCAACACATGTTAGCTCAGGGCTGGTCTTCCTCACACAAAAAAAGAGAGTGAGTGAGAAATGTAAAACTGCCAAAGCCAAGAGGATTTACTGACATTTTAAACACAGCAACATGGTAGCTATACATACATCATTTTACGGCTAGCCCATCTTTCCCAACTAAAGGACTCAGTCAACGCCGCCATCTCTGACAGCGCGAGCCATCTCTGTCTTTCAATAATGAAGCATTCAGGTCCCCACTAAGAGTAGGCTTGTAATACTTCACTGTGTATTTGAACTGAATCCTGGTTGACATACCAGTGGCCACTTCCTCTCGTGTTAAGAGCTGAAGATAACATTTGTGGAAAACTTATTATATGCCAGGCAGTGGGCTAAGTACTCTATTTGCATTGTTATCTCATTTAATCCTCACATGGTCTCTGAGGTAGTTACTATCATTATCCTCATTTTACAAACAAGAAAACAGGCTTACAGAGAGAGGTAGTGATTGAAATTAATCAGGATTTCTGGTAGGTTTTTGTTTTTTGGTTTCCTTTTATGTCATTAATTTAGATTTCATGATGTCATTCACTTCCACCCAGAGCAGCCTCTCGTATAATAAAGAGCTACACTGTGGATGCTTTTCAGAGAAACTCTGTGGTTTGAAGAAATAAATTAAGAAAGAAATGGGAATCATGTTTAATATTAAAAATAGGAGGAAGCTTATAATCAGGAGTTCTTTACTTCTGAACGGTTTGTGAGTTTGGAATTTTCTATTTCATTGACACAGACTATAACGATATTAGCAAAGAAGTCAGATTAGTACCCATGCTAATCTGAGAGTCCCAGCATAATTATAATAAATCTTGCTCACTAAGTTGAACTTTTCTAAAATTTACTTTTTATAAATTATTTGCAGTCTGATTTATTCCATTTTTCATTTCAAATTATGATTCTGGAATCCAGTCTCATATTAACGTTTTAATTTTCTATATAAAAAGCAACCGCTTTCTGTTTCATCAGTTTGAAGTTAGAGGCTTCCTAATGCATTTCACGCTTAAAGTAGGCACTCTTGGATTCACTGCGTTGTTTTTAATAGCAAATTGCACATGTATTTCTACAATATCTCTATAATATCTCTTTTCAAGCATATGTATCTGATGTTTTTCAGCAACAGTCTTCAAACAGCTTTATGACCCAGGAGAGAATTATATAAATATGTAGTGCTTAATAGCAATTTGCAAGCAAACTATTTGAAAGGTTTTAAAAAAGAGTTAAGTCCATTTAGTGGACTCTAAGTTACAAAGAACAGGTACTAAGAACACTTAGGATACTTAAAAATATCCCAAGGAGTTTAAACAGCACCCGAATACACACAATGAGAAGACTGCTAACAGAGCCCCGCCAAGTTACCTTTGGGTTTATAGCAGGGAGTGGGTATGATGCATTCCTCTTTTATGTGGGGCTTGGTTTTGGGGCTACAGCCTCCAGTGTGCATTCCACGATGGTCGATGCAGAGGACCACACGGTACCTGAGGCCCTGGCCACACGTCACCGTGCACTGGAAGGAGAGCGCAAGAGAGAGGAGACTCATAGGCAAAGCCTTGTTTACTTTTCTTCCTTCCCACCTGAGACATTTTAAAGGACAGCGTTTGTACAAGGACTCCTGGTGGCTTTAGACCACTTCTTACCAGTCATGGGATCTTTGTTCTAGTTGGCTGTTTGGGGTGAAGCTGGCTGACACTTAAATCACTTTCAATTTCTTAGCTTTGGCTTAGTCAGTCAGCAGTCCTTACACGCCCGCTGTGTGCAAAGTCCCAAACCAAGCAGCAAAAAGAAAGAGGAAAGAAACTGTAGAGGGTGCACAATTTTGATCACCAATGCTGCATTTTAATTTTATTTCGTTATTTTGCTAATGACTGTCAGGTCCAAAAGATGAGAAATGTTGGCTCCCACATAGACATGAAAATTTTTCTCACTGTCATCATAGCTAATTTACTTTGCAGCATGGCTGATCCCATTGATTATATTGACATGGAAAAAAAATGTTTAAAGGAAGTGATTCAATGGCCAGATGTAGACAGCACCTCCAGTGGTTCTATACGCCTGGGAGCAACTCTAGATGGAGAGAAACATCAGCTCTGACTTGCCATCACAAAGCCATGTAGCTAAGTGAAGAGTCTTTTGCCATCTCTGTGGCTGAGGGCACGATGGTTTATCCCCTCATCTTTCTATCTCCTTTGCCCTTTCAAACCTTGTAGCATTAGCAGCAAGGAAATACAAAACAACATTTTATGTTTAAGCTGTTTCAGCCGCTTCCCTAACATCTAGAATTTTTTACTTTTAACTATCCTACTTCATCCCCATTCTAATTATTTTTCTATTTTCATATCATCTTTTTTTCACTTAATAATATACATAGTTTTAATTTTAATCCAGTGAGACCCTTTTTGGATATAGAGAAGAGTATAAGAAATAAAAAAATGAAACCAAACTTTTGGTCTACTGAGCTCTGTCATCAGAGCAGCTTTCTCAGATTCAGGATCAGTCATTTGGCCTCAATTACTCTGGACAGGTATCTGCCTCACCTTGCCACTTGCGGGAACATGATGGGGAGCAATAGAAGCTTCTTGAAGTCACTTGAAGAAGCATAGATGTATATGAATATTTACTCATTTACTTTTAGTCATGCTGGATTTGGGGCATGCCTACTCCAGGAGCTAAGCTGGCAGGCTTCTAGACACCTCAAGAGGAGAAGTGGGGAGCTGCACAGGGTAGCCGGTGGGGTCATGATGATGAGAGGGAACAGTGGACTTACTCTCCTAATGAACAAAGAAAGAAGGCACAGTTACCGGAGACCACTCCTGTGCCAGCCATTTAGGGCAGTCAAAAATGTTGCAGGGCTGCACGATGGGCATCTTAGGGGTGTACATGCATTTCCACTCTTCCACTGAGGTGACATGCCCCTGGATGTCCTCCTCCACACAGGAAACTGCCCGGCTCTGGACGCCCCCCCCACACGAGGAGGAGCACGCGGTCCACGGGGTGGCCTCCCACCTACAGAAGCAAGGGGAGTCATCAGGGCAGACATGCACATTGCCAAACCTCCTCAATGACCTTTCCGACCAACCCCATTCTCAGTGCCTACTGGGGCAATCAGGTTCTGAGAGGCTACGGTCCAGAGAACCAAAGCCATCTATTGCCTGAAATCTGATGAGTAACAGAGAAGGATTCAGTGTTGGCAAAAGTGGCTCTGTAGACCTTGAAACGCTACACGAATGTAAGAAATTACTGTTTTGAGAGCTGTTTACAGGATATCTGTGCTGTCTGTAATCTACTCAAAAGATGGCTGTTCAGTCCTTCTTCCTTTAGTTTCAATATATATTCTAAGTGTTTGTGTATATATATGTATATAATATTTACTGTATTTTAGATTTTATAAATATATGTTCTGCAGAGATATATATATATTTTACTATATATATATAGTATTATATATTTTACTAAATCCCATTAAATATCTATGTAAAGACTAAAATTGGTTAATCAGTTAGCACTAACAGTTTGCACCTGGGCTGATACTTTTTTACTTTCAATGTAATACTTTATTATTTAGCTTCTGGATACTTTTACATGAGAAGCTCATGAAAGATCAAAGTAAACCAAACACTCTTTCTTCCTCTCTTCTACAACCATCAGCTTTGGGACTACATGGATTTATCACAATTCTAATGTTCAAATGATGCCATCATTACGCTAAAGAGCAAAAGTATTAATATGGGCACTATCTGCTTGTTCTCCAGCTGCTGAGGGATGCTGGCAGTTAGTGTCCCCCCCCCAATAAAGAACACCTGGAATTGTGAACAAGTTTGGTTTTGGCTGGGAGGCTGATGGCGTTGGAATCTAGAGTTGGTAACTAAGGGAAAAAATAACAATACGGTCAATAACACTTAAGAGAATTCCATCGATTGTTCAGATCTCGACACAGTTCTGAAGCATTTGGGACCAGATGCAGAGAGATATCTTTGCCAGATTCTTTTCTCTCCTCCTGTAGATTTAGAGAATGTAGACTTTTTAAAAATAGAAACATTGGGATTGAGCTTGTCTTTTTTGCATATATTCTGCTTGTTGATGAGGATTCCTAAGGAATTTGAAGATTTCTCTTAGAATTATGAGGGATATCATTTTAATAAGAGAAAAACAAAATGTCACCAAGTTGATCCACTTGAAGAGTTAAGTTTAAAAATATTGCACAAGCATCCCATGGAGACATTAATTATTCTGTTAGTAGGATTTCATGTACATTGTGAACTTCACTTCTCTTCTGCATGAGCCTGGATAATGTGTCTTTCCCAGTTACAGAGAATTTTCCTCCACATTTTCTCTGCACTGTCTAGGCAACAATTGTTACCTCCTCTGCCAATAGCCTAAACATGCTGCCAAATACAATATTTTCCTATGCATATTTCCCTGGGAGACACATAAGAAAATGTTATTATGGGGAAACTGAGGCCCTCTGTTTAGCCTTTAGGAGACTTTCTGATTCCTTTCAAGAGAATGAAGCAGCTCTGTAGAGAGTTTCTCTTCCAAAAGGGTAAGACCAATTCTCATTTGTCTCCATGTAAATCTCTGGAGAGCTTCCCTCTGGAGGTGGACAACAGGTCTGATTCAGACTGAAATTGGGCTGAATATATAAGTACATATTCACATTTGATTTGATCTGACAGTGGAAATATGTTTTTGAATGTACATTTAATCTCTTAGAACATTAAGATGCCACGAAAGCACATTTTCTAATTGGTACTCTGACATCCCTAAACTTGACCCTTCTAAGAGAGAGTGATTAATTTTTGTCTCAACACTTGGACCTGACCCATAGTGTAATTTCATAAACAGTAATAAGTAAGTATCCTTTTCAATGTCAGTGATCACAGAAAGACAAATGATGCTAATATTATTCTAAGAATTTATAGTATGGTTCCAGCATACAACTATAGTTCTATATCTGAAAAATTGTCATGTGAATCCTTGCAAAATAATAGGGTTATGTGGAATTTGAAAGCAAACGATGTCTGGGTGCTTAAAAGAGAGTATAGCAAAAACTGAGATATGGCGGCAGTTAGGACATCTTAAAATGGGGACCAAGTAAGTGCTTGGAAGAAAAAAAGCATATCCAAGAATCTTGTCCTGGAAGAATAAGAAATGAGTTTGTATATCATATATTTTAACTCCTTTGGCTTTTAATTTTTTAAACACACAGTATATTTAGCTTAAGAAATTCTTAAAATTAAGAATGACATGGAAAAGTTGCATATATTAATTATGAATTAAAGACAATTCATCAGACTACATCCTTATATTATGTTCAGATATGTGTTACAGTCCAAGACTGAAAACAAGAGAAAACAATCTGAGTTTATTAATTGTGTTTTGTATCTACACCTGTGGTCTTTAAGCCATTTAAATAATTGCAGTAAATAAAGCCTGCTGCCTTGATCAGTAGGTAGCTGCCACCTGAGAACCATTTGTGTTTCTCAGTTCTTCTTATGAAATGAAAACATATTTGTAGAAATAGCTTCCATTTACTAAGACTTGATCAATAAAGCAGAATATCTAACTTTAGAATTAGTGCAGTGACAGAAGGGCAAGGGGTAAGAAATAGTCTGTTTATTTGCTAATTGTCCTTTCCCATTGTGATGCATAGACAGGCCAATGTGTACACAGGATGGGGTACAAACAGTCATCAAGGAGGCTCATTCAATCTACCATTGAGAATACTGGGCTTCAGGCACTCAGGGGATTTCCAAATATATAAGAAATCAAGTTTAACCTAAGATGGGCATTAGTCATACCAGAGAAATATAAACAAGAGAGATCAGAGATATGAAGGAAACTTAGGAGTGCCATTACAGGAAAAACATAAACTGGATGTTGCTCCCCCCGACACCCAACCTTGCCTTTATCTTGAAATATATGGCCTTCACACAAACAGATACGTGTGTCTTATGGATACTTATTTTACAGATACAGGACTTGAACTAAAATGAAATCTTGGTTCAGTTAAATTAATCTTTTTATATTTTCATTCCATTTTTTTGAAGGAGAAGAGTTTACTATATAAGTCTGGTTCTGGATCAAACCAGCAAAATGATACAAAATGGTGGCATTCTAAAGTCATTTATCATCTTTATCAATATAGTCATAGGAAAGTGGGAGGGAGCTGACTAGTGAGGTAACCCTTAGTGGAAGAACTTTAAAAAAACCCAAACCACTATATACAGTATAAATCGAATGCCCTTCTCTGCATCCTACAATTAGAAAGGTGAAAAGCAAATTCCCTGCCAGTCACTGGAAGTATTTATGTAGAGGTTGGATGGCAGCTTGCACTGGTGTGTATGTTTTATATAAATATCTATGTATGTGCATATACATGTGAGAATACATATGCATTAAATACACATACATGTGTATTTATATAAATGCATATGTTTATACATGTATGGTGTATGGGGGTGATTGTTGGGGAAGGAGTGGGAGAAGGAAGCATCACTTGGGAGCCGGACTAGATGACCTCAAAGGCCTCTATTTGGATTCCAATTCATTAGGTATTTGGAGACTTTCAATCAAACTTTGCTTTATTTTATGGTTTAGAATAAAATAATTTTCTGGGTTTTGCTTAATTTGAGATTGAGCATAAATAAACCATGGATTATTTCCACCCATTTGTGATCCGATTTAAACCCTGGGTTCTAAATGACAGCTGACTCCCTGAAATCCAAATGAGCAAGGAGAATAGAGCAAAGGTCTCTCTTAGCTCAGTGGTTACTTTAATCCAATTCTAATTTCTACTCTCTGGGGAGCTGTTTCCAGTATGGCAGGCAACACATTCAGTAGCGAGCATATTTTTCAGCTTCTCCAGTTTTCTTATGAATATATTAATAGAGAGAATGAGTTCTATTAAAAGTTTCTCAATCATTTTCTTTATTGTTTCTAGTTTTTAAAAATACTGTTATTTAAAAAAGCAACACAGTGCATGGAATTTTATGTTTTGGAAAAAAAAAAAGGCCCCCCAAATGTTCTGAACAATAAGGATACGGAAAAAACTGCCTTTTTGTACTTAATTATAATTTCTTTGGAACAAAAAGAGGATATCTAAAGTCCCTCTGCAGAGTAATACCACATCTGGAATTACCCATTTGTGGTATTGTGATAATACTTTAGGCAGTGTTTATTTAACAGTTAGCAACAGTGCTTTAATGACTAGGGTCCTATTGCAGAGGAAACATGGAAAAGGACAAAGGGAGTGAAGAAAGACATAACATAAACCCATACACTGTATCTAATCAAAGTGAATTACTGTGTCCACTCTGATGTAACGTGATCCTATCTTAAAATGTTTTTTGAATGACAAGCTTACAGTCTCAGCAAGCCAGTATTATTCAAAAGCAGAGCTCAGGACGGATTGCAAAATATACTATCTACCATCTTATTTTTACAGAAAAACACAAAATCTATATATAAAAGAAGCAGAAGACTGATTTACTAATTCTAGCATCAGGATGATTGATTTACGTACCGAGGAAGGGGATGGTAGAGGTCATAAGGCATGATCTGCTTGTATCCGTCACTGTTAGGAACAATAATGCCAACCCTCTGAGTAGAAGGTACACACAATAAAATAAACACTAAATGATTACATAATACAAAATTTTTTTAGACAAATGCAAAACAACATTAATAAATTGTCTCTGAAAAACAACACTAAAACAGTTCAATATCTTTATGCTAGCATATGCTGTAGGATGGGGAAAGTTCTTTGAAAGGGCACCATTTACTATAATTAGTTCTCTGATCCAAGCAGGAAATACCGCTGGAAAGGGTGATGGCAAGAAATCTTGGCACCTCATCATTAACGATGACACAATAAGCTTGTAAATGTTCTTTAATCCCCCAAATTATCCATCCTATGAGGTCATTATTATCATCATTACTAATGTTACTTCCAGATGCTCACCAAGGAATTATAGTTACTGTCTCACTTATGATGAAAGAGAGGGTTGTGTATGGGTATGTACCTGGGAATTGCCTAGCCTATGTAATGTGCATTAGCAAATAGGTTTCTTCTCTTGGCAGGTCTAAGGATTTCAGTAATATCTGGAAAGTAGCCACTTGGTTATTTCATAAAAGGAAGGGGAGCTAGTCAATATAGTAGGCAACTATCCATGAAAGCAAGTTCCCTACCAAAACAAGGGAAGGGCAGTTAAAATGAGATAAATATGACAGATCTTTTTTGTGGACGTCTATAAAATGTGATAATGTGTTAATTGCTATTATGGTGGTTGTGACTGTCATGACTGTTGTTAGCACATCTAGTGTCCTGAGAAACCTGGGAGATTTAGAGATAGAGACTGAAGGAGCTGTAAGAAATGATATTATAGGCTCTTCGGCTAAAGGATCCACAAGAAATGACGTTGTAGGCTGTGTGGAAGTCCCCGGAGGCCTTTAGGACTGCAACGTAGTACACTAATCTACCCCACTGGTTTCCTCTAAAGCCGCCGATCGGCAAGACTTTCTTTCTTCTTGCTGGGTCCCCTGGCTTGTGGAAGATTTATGACTCATGGGTCTTGGATAAAGGGGCTAGTGCAATGGACCCTCCATCAAGAGTGGGAGACAGAGAGAGCTCAATACGTGGGTGGCACCCCAAGGGCAGAGCATGGTAGGGCATGAGCAGATGACACTTACTTTGCAAACTGATAAGTGATATAAACTCCTCTTTTGATGAGTGAAGGAACTCATGAATTCTATATGTATCCATGGACGGATGGATGGGAATATATTTATATATCCATATTCAATATAAATATGTTTATATTTATATTTAAATAAATAAATTAAGACTTTCGTTTTGATCCCATCCTCTGATACAGGATGACATAGCATGTTCTTTTTACACGGCTAGCAAACCTAAGCTTCTGGGTAGAAAGAGTGGGCTGGGTATACTGTGGATCAGAGAGAATAAAAATAGCACTGACTGGAGATCACGATAGATAAGGGGGAAAGAGGGAGTAATCAGGAGGGCAGTTCCTGAAGAAATTACTGAAAGATAAAGGGATACATGAGAGAAATTAAATCTGAAAGACAATGGGAAGCGAAGCTATGAAAATCGATTTCTATTTCCAGGAGGGACACCGTTAGAGTACTAATTTATTTATTTATCATACATGACTAAATTTTATGTAGTTATTTGTATGACTAAATTGTGATGGTGTATGTGTGTGTGTTACCCTTAAATAACAAAGTTCATGAAACTGGATGCTGCCTTTTGGGTGTGCTCAAAATCACACAGCTCTACCTACCGCAAGAATGGAATGAACATCAACAATAAACTCTTCTCCCTGTTCTTTCAAGTTAGAGAAACTTTCTATTCCTTTCTGCCTTCTTCGGACAGACAAGAAACCGGATGTGAAAGGCTAACCCTGCCTTTTGTTAGAATAATTGTCTAGCAATTAAAGAAACTTTCTTTCTAAAAGAACCATATTTTAAAGAATTCCAACCTTCCAAAGTTCTTCTAGTAACTTTGGACATACATCCAACAGTAGCTAAGGAAAAAATCAAATTGACTTTGCAGTTATATTTTAGCTAACCCTAATATATTTACTCATGCCTACATCAATTTCTAAATGCAGAAATGCATAGTGTCGCCTTCTCTCCCGAAAAAATTTATAGCTATGATTTGTCATCCTCAATAATAGAATGAACTGTTGCAGATGTCTGCCAACTGATTTATCAGCTGATGATATTTAAAATGGAGGCAGTAATGTGGAAGGAGACAGGCTAGAAGAGAAGAAAGGAATAGAAGCAGGAGCATTTAGAATTCAAGATGTCAGGCTTTGCTTTGGACTGATTTAGAAATTATATTTTTGTTTGAACAAGGAGCTTTAAACCTGGATTCAGCAAGACTGTAGCTATATTTGTCTTTCTACGGCACGGCTCATGATGAAGACTCATAAAATGACTCTATGGCACCTGTGAAAACAGAAAGATATCAAAACAGTGGTGCTCTGTCCGGTCCTGTTAATGCATATTCGTGTGCATGGGCTCTGCTCCTCTTGGGCTTCATGCCATTGCCCTGGCCTTTCACCACACTGTCACAGAGGGGCAGCAATGGTGCCTAAACTTAACTTCCTATTGCTCACCTTTAAGACACTCGATCTTTTTCTTAGGCAAAGTGTACATATTGAAGAATGATGAAAAAAGATGTCATTTAGGGACTTGAAGAAGTTCTTCCCATGTTTAGGTCTTGATTTACATGTGTACCTGTGTGCATGCGTGTGTGTGCATGCATTCAGACATGTGTCTGAATATGTGGGGAGAGGTGAGGAGGCAAAAAGGATTTTAAAAAATGATCACAAGGGGCTGGCCTGGTGACGTAGTGGTTAAGTTCATGTGCTCTGCTTCGGTGGTCCAGGGTTTGCGGGTTCAGATCCCGGGCGCGGAACCTACGCACCACTTATCAAGCCATGCTGTGGTAGGTGTCCCACATATAAAGTAGAGGAAGATGGGCATGGATGTTAGCCCAGGACCTATCTTCCTCAGGAAAAAGAGGAGGAGGATTGGCAATGGATGTTAGCTCAGGGCTAATCTTCCTCACACAAAAAAAAAAGATCACGAAAGGAAGATATAAGAAACAGTTGGTTTGGCGGTAGAAATGCTCATTCTCTATTGCCTTAACTATTCTGACCACTCACACCCTCCTTACACTGGTCTGTGACCTGACTCCATCTAGAATTTCCAATATCAGGGGTCATGGTGGGAGGAAGAGAAGAGGAGGATAAGGAAGTGGTCATTCTGGACTCATGTGGTCTAAGTAGGAGAAAGACATCACACCCCATCCTCTCAGAGTATATACCTGCCAAACTGTCCAATGCCAGGAGAATGCTTCAGTATTATGACAGGCTCATGTAAGGAAATATTATGCAGTACATAAACATGAAGCCTTTTGAACCATTTTTTTTTTTTTTTTTTTTGTGAGGAGATCAGCCCTGAGCTAACATCCGCCAATCCTCCTTCTTTTTTGCTGAGGAAGACGGCCCTGGGCTAACATCGGTGCCCATCTTCCTCCACTTTACATGGGACGCCGCCACAGCATGGCTTACCAAGCAGTGCGTCGGTGCGCGCCCGGGATCCGAACCAGCGAACCCCGGGCCGCCGCAGCGGAGCGCGCGCACTTAACCGCTTGCGCCACCGGGCCGGCCCCTGAACCATTTTTAATGACATGGAAAATGTTCAAATGTAATGTCAACTGAAAAAAATTCAATACACAATAGAGTGTGCAATGTGATGTACAATACTAAGAAAATTCGTGTATTCATACATCTATACAATCGTTTTCATAAAGTCTATATATATGTGCGTGTATGTGTGTACATATATATGTATATACATTAGAAAAAGACCAAAAACAGTTGTTAGTTCCTGGTGTTTGGATTATGAGTGTTTTTTGCTTTCTTCTTTTTATGTCTGTTTTCTATAATGTGCAGTCACAGAAATTAGAACACTCAAGTAAGACAAAATTCAAGTCTGAGAAAATATAAAACAGAAACATTTGGAAATATGATATAAATGGATATAATGAGGCCATCACCTCAAATCCCATGTGTCGCTTAAAGATGATTGAGTCTTTGTCTTGAAATCATCTTAGAAGCTACTTTAGATAATATCTCTGACTCTAAAAACCCAGCCATATTCAGGGTCTCACTACTCAGTTGTGAATTTACATATTTACATATTAATATTTAATTTACATATTGTGATAAATCTCTCCAAGAAAAATCCTAATATAACTAACTCCATGGGTACCTGATTTGTGGGGTCCTGGGTTCTTTTGGTAATGAAAATGAACCAGAAGGAGTCCCTTTCTTGGTTTCAACTGTCCGTTTCAGGGACTCTCTCACGACCTCTTGCCTCTTCTCCTGGGCTGCAGAGCCTCATTTCTGACTTCCTGACAGCTGGATGTGCTCTAGGTTTGTCAAGCTCGGCGCATCCAGACAATTCATTATCCTTGCCTGCAAACTGCTTCTTCTCCTGTGATCCTTGTTCCTGTTCAGAGCACTGACATCCTCCCATCCACCCAAGCTAGGTACCGGGGACATCTTTATTTCTTCTCCTTCCTGCGTTCCCTACAGGCATTCGGTTCTTCCAGATGCAATGTCTCAAGTACATCTCCTTGAGACACGAATTGGGGCCCTTCTGCAGCAGTCTCCTAACAGATCTTTCTGCCTGCGGGCATTGCCTCTTCCAATCCAGCCTGCTCATTGCTGTCATAGCAACCGATATTTGACCTTCCAACTCAAAAGTCTTAAGTGGCTCCATAATGCACCATGAAATGTCTTAGTCAAGTGCTACCTCTTCTAAAGCCTATCCTTACTTTTCCTCTCAACATCTAGCCAGAAGTTCTTTCTTCCTCTTCCAAACACCCATAGGCCTAACTCCTCTCATCACTTTTAACTAGGTACTAACTCCTAACTATGTATAAGTTTTCTTCAACACCATGGGACAAAATCGATATTGGTTCTTTAGTTTATCTCTTAACATGGTGTCCCGCACAGAGGCAATTAGTAAATATTCATTCAATGAAATCATGCCATTGGTGTGCAGAGGCAAAAGCAAGCAGTACAACAACCATCCAGAATTAAAGCAAACAAACAAACATAAATGAGGTGAAAGAAACTCCCAAACTGCCATTCACTGTGCACGCCTTTAGTCCCACTCCCTGCCTTTCGCTGGGTCTGCCCCCTGTGAGAGGAGACAGACTGCTTTGGAGGGTAGTTTGGCAGGGCAGGAAGGCGGCTCTGGCAGGCAGAGGGGGCTGGGTGATCGGAGGCAGAGAAGGGACAGCTTGATGGCAACTGTGCTTGCAGCCCGCTTGGCTTAACTCCGTAGCTCTCCCATCGGGTGTCTCCCAGAAGGAGCCATGTCAGCTTTTCAAAAATCATCTCTTCCCTTTCTGTCTCACGTGTCTTTCAGATATTGTGCCGCTTTGAAAATGTGACTCAACTCCCCCTGGGCAGTGTGGGGGCCCAGACCCTAGTTGGTTCTTCTTTGCCTTTGCCATGGTACCAAGCACAGAACTTGGCACAGGATAGGTACTCAATTAAAAAAATGAACGAAATTGAGGGTGGTGGAAGGAGTTCTGGCACGGAAGAGAGTAAGTCATCATCTCTCGACAACTCCAGGGCAATAGAAACCAATCTCTTCCTAAGCGACAGTTTAGAATGCAGCAGGAGGGAAGTAATGAAAAGTTGGAAGAGACACAGCATTTGCTTTTTCGTGGGTGGCAGAGCACAAAGGATCATGCCATACAGAGGAGATGGAAGGTCAGTTCTCCTCTCTGCCACTCTCTGTGTGACCTTGGGGACATTACCTTTGGACTTCTGCTTTGGTCTTCTGTAAAATCTAAGTATTGGATGAAATCAGGAGTTTTAAGATGAAGTAAGAATGGGTGTCTGGAAACTCATCTCATGGAGCTCTATCTTACCAGTCCCCTTCCTAGTGGCTGCTGAGGGCAGAACTCAGAGCTCTGTGGACCACAGATTGAAAACCACTGAACTAAGAGATCATCTCAAAATCTCTCCTACTCTAACATTTGATGGCTAAACACAATAGGTTTTCCTATTATTTAAAGAGGCAAGTTGGGATCCAGCAAATGAGAAAATGTTCTGTGAATAGGTCACAATTTTTTTAAACCATCGTACCTACTAGGCAACATTCATTTATCTTTTGGAACCAGACCAAAAGAACCCTGCTTCATCGTCCAGGATTTGAAAACATTTTTAAGACACATATTCATTTTCTGCTATAAAACCAACTACTGGGAGTTTTTGATCATTTGGCTCAAAATATTAAAATTTCCTCACATCTATATTTCTGTGGTTAAACATTCTTGATATTAATGAATGCAATTTCTAAACTGCTTTTCAATAAGTGGGACTAATATTTCCTTGGGCTTTATCTCTTCCTGTACTTTCCCAAGTGATTTGGTCATTGTTTGGTCTGAGTAAACATCAGTATTTATGATTATATGAAAGAGGCTTGCTTAACCTAGGTATGTGGTCAGTTCAAAGACCCAGGGCACCAAACTTTGCACTGTTACAGTTGGCAGTTCTGTGCTGGCTGTGGGGGTCTATGTTGGGTTTAAACCAGATCTCACAGGTTGCTGAGACATCATGAAAAACAAGGGTACCTGTGGGATATAATGACATGAATGTTGCACCAGGGACCAGGTTATCTGAGTTTATGTAGCATAGGAGATACTCTGGAACTGGAAGCCATTAGTTCCACAATCCAGCTTTCTTTTGCCCACCCTAACTTGGGGCAGGTCACTTAATGCCTTTGGGCTTTAGTTTAGTTTTTTTTTGTGTGTGTGAGGAAGATCAGCTCTGAGCTAACATCCATGCCAATCTTCCTCTTTTTGCTGAGGAAGACTGGCCCTGAGCTAACATTGGTGCCGACATCCGTGCCCATCTTCCCCCACTTTATATGGGACGCCACCACAGCATGGCCTGACAAGCGGTGTGTCGCTGCGTGCCCGGGATCCAAACCTGGGCCTCCAGCAGCAGAGCGCATGCGTTTAACTGCTACACCACGGGGCCGGCCCCGGCTTTGGTTTTTTAATCGGTAAATACAGATGATAGTCTCTGTCCTGCTAACCACCTAGGATTGTAAAACTGAATTGAGATAACAGATGTGAAAGCACTTAATCAACTTCAAATAGAAGTAACATTAGGCAAATCATTTTACAGGTTGGGCTCTCAATTTAATAATGATAGCTGACTTCTGTCATGTGCTTGGCACCTTGCTGAGAGCTTTATGTGCATTATCTCATTTAATCCTCAAAGCTACTCTCTGACAGGAATGTTATACTCATTTTACAGATGGCAAAACGCAGGCCTAGAGAAGTTAAGAAGTTATGTAGCTAGTAAAGTCCAAACTGATAAATGAGGTTAAAAATGAGGATAATGATAACACCTATTCTATTAACTCACAAGTTAATTAAAAGAATTGCATAAATAATTATACTTTTAAAAAGTTTAAAACGTAACATAAGAAGTTATCATTATTATTAGTAATGAGCTGGCTGGTTAGAAGAACTGAATTGCCCTGAAAACTGAGTTATAGCTGATTGATGATGTCTGGTTCGTCTACCAACGTGGGAAGGGTATGGCCGTGCATTCTAAAAAGCACCAGAAGTCTGCTTTATTTATTTCATTATAAATAATGCATGAAAGTGGAAATGGATTTTAAGATAGTCTTTCTTATTGCTTACTCATTAGCTGCTCAAAGCAGTACATTTAAATGAGGTTGATCAGGGGTGGGCCCCGTGGCTTAGCGGTTACGTGCGTGCGCTCCGCTACTGGCGGCCCGGGTTCGGATCCCGGGCGCACACTGACACACCGCTTCTCCGGCCATGCTGAGGCCGTGTCCCACATACAGCAACTAGAAGGATGTGCAGCTACGACATACAACTATCTACTGCGGCTTTGGGGGAAAAAAAACAGGAGGAGGATTGGCAACAGATGTTAGCTCAGAGCTGGTCTTCCTCAGCGAAAAGAGGAGGATTAGCATGGATGTTAGCTCAGGGCTGATCTTCCTCACAATAAATAAATACATAAATAAATAAATAAATGAGGTTGATCAAAAGGAAGTTACTTTTCTAAATCATTTACCTATTGTAACAAAACAAAAAGACTTCTGTGATTAGGAAAACATTTCATTATACTTTAATTGCTAACTAGGTCAACCATTTTCTAGTCTTACTTTGAGTTCTCCTTTTTTGGCGACGGACATGGTATAAATCACATGTGACTGAAATGGCAGTGTCCCATGGCTGGTTAAATGGGCATTATTAGACAATTGCACATGGAGATTTCAGAGTTGCTAATTATCTTAATTTCTCATGGTCATTATATTTTAAAAAGCTGATAAACGTGATTTACTTTCATGAAGATACCTCTTAGGAATCTACGTCTTCTGTTGTTAAAACAACAAATAGAGAACTACCTTTCTAGACTCATAGAGAATTCTAGAGTTCCAACTTTTCCTTCCATGGAGGAGAAAGCTGATTTCTGGAGAGTTTAGGAGTTTTTCTGAGGTAACATCAACAGTATCGTAACCATAATCTTAGTCATAATAGCTGCAGCAACTAACATTTATTGAGTGCTTATCATGTGTCAGGCACTCTGCTAAGCTCTTTAAATGTATTACACCATTTATTCCTCATGACAGCCCTATGAGGTAAGTACTGTTATTATCCTCACTTCACAGGATGAAAAAACTAGGCTTAGTGAGAACAAGTAATTTGCCAAAGGCCACTCAACCAGTAAAGTGGCAGAGCCAGGATCCCAAGCCAAGCTGTTTTATCCCAAATCTCCCCTTCTAACCATCAGGCTGTATCACCATAGGACAAGTTGGTCACCGAGTTAGTGTGACCAGGTTTTTACATGCCCACGGTACACACTGCCTCTCATGATGCAGATTATTTCTTTAAAGTTGCATTAGGATTCAATTTTGAGATTTTGTTCACAATTTGGTCCATGGCCGGGGATGACTTATGCAATTTGTTGTCAAATTAAATGGAGCTGGACAAAAATGTCCACTTGAATTCACCAACAGCTGCTGCTTGGGGCTTACAAGTTTGGGCATTTGCTTACGACTGTTGCTCTGAATTCCTTGAGGGAAGGGAGAATCTGGATGCAGTTTCAGCTAGAACACTTTTGTTTGCTGATGATTGTGACCATGATAGTGCGATGAGTGAGAGCTTTTTGCGCTTGTCCAACCCTTGCCAACTTAAGCCCCCTTCATTACTGCCTTGGAGGGAAAACTAGAGGTCTGTGCCAACAAAATCTGAAAAGGTGGTTCTCTGATCTTCTCAAAACAATATCTTGCACAATTTCCCCCAGACAGCCTTAACAGTCTTACCAGTCTCAGAGGCTGAGATATGTAAGGCCAAATGTAGCATATTTTACATTTAAAGCCACTCTGAAAACATGAAGTGCTTATTAGCTGAACTAAAACTATGCCTTTTTAGTTGTTGCTGAACCATAGGCATACATTTTGAGGCTTTCTGGTCATGTGATGGACTTGACCCTTTACCCAAGAGGCAAAGATGACACAAATCATTACACAAACCAGTAGGCACTGCATTAAAAAAAAAAAAAATTTCCCTTTGGTGAAGACAGAAGCTAGGATTACAGCATGGCAGGCATAAGAGAGGATTTTCTATTTGATTAGATTCCAAGTGTCTCAGCTCCATGGGAAAGAGTTCCTACAATAGTGTTAAATGGATGAAGCAGAAAACCAGTTAAACATGCGGTAGATCCCTGACATATAGGAGGGGCGTGCCTCTGGACTTCTGGGAGTGCCCACATTGGGACTCCCACCAGAACACATACTATATTGTGCATAGAGTGTATGATGGGATTAGTGATACCATAGCTCTGAGTCACCAGTGAGAAACATTCTTAATTTTAGCTGAAGGTCGTTACATTTTTAACTTCACCTTGTCTTCCCTTCCATTATAAGCATTAAGTTTTGGCTTCCTTTTTGAGACCACTTTTGGCTAGGAAACAAAGTATTTTATCACTTCATAAAAATTACTGCATAAATTGACACCAGCAGAGAGCAACAAAGCTCTCTAAGGAGTGGAACTGCTGGCAGCCAGGTAGGCTCAATGGTTGGTCTTGTAATGTAAGGGACACAAATTCCTGCCTCAGCAAAATGTTACTACATGTCCTGGACATTCAAGCTTGCTTTAGAATAGTGGAAATCAAGAATGGTAAGTCACTGAATTCCAAATGTCTATTATATAAAATATGATTTCATCTATGTTATGAGTTATAGGCAAGACTGGAAAGAAATATAGCAAAAGCATTAACAGTGGTTATCTGTGGGCACTGGAGATTATTAATGTTTTATTATTTTCATTATAACCTTTTATTTATTTATTTATTTATTTTTTGGGAGGAGACCAGCCCTGTGCTAACATCTGCCAATCCTCCTCTTTTTCTGCTGAGGAAGACTGGCCCTGGGCTAACATCCGTGCCCATCTTCCTCCACTTTATATGGGACGCCGCCACAGCATGGCTTGCCAAGCGGTGCATCGGTGCGTGCCCGGGATCCGAACCGGTGAACCCCGGTCCCCTGCAGTGGAGTGCGCGCACTTAACCGCTTGCGCCACTGGGCCAGCCCCTCATTATAACCTTTTCACTCATCAACATTTCTAAGTTAGCATTAAGAATCAGAAAAAAGCCATAAAAACATAAAAATTATTTTGAAAAGAATAGGCTAGATCTCAACAGCCTCTTTAGCCCCAAGAACTACTAGATGAACCAACCCACAACCATGGAAGCTAGGGAGTGCTGTTGGTGAGTGAAATGTGTAAGTGATGTCATTCATTAGTTCAAATGCATAACATTTACTTATTATAAAGCAAATTAACGAGAAGAGTGAAACTATCTTGGTAAACAGAAAAATTGGATATCAAGAATTATGGCTAATGGTTATCACATCCAGTTTATTTCTGGTTTGTTTTGGTTTTAGATGTATGTTAATGAGAAAATTCTTATTATCAAAGAGAAGTAGTTACTAATGGTTACAGTTTTTACAGCTCAACTGTTTATTTTTCAATTAAACAGACATAATTGAAAAATTTAACGATGAGGGTAAAAAGTATTTACTTTGATAGTATAACATATTTACAATTGTTACAACAATTTTTACAATTTCACATAAGTGTAACATGTTTGAATATACATTTTGTGAGTTATTGTTTAAAGATACTTCAAAATATGTAAAACGAAATTTAATGAAGCAAGTCTGTGGAACAACAGGTTCTGTAGGCACAGTTTGAAAACCATTAATTTAGTGCATCAAATAACTCTCTCATCCCCGTTTTGTGGGTGAGTAAAATGAGGCCCAGAAGGGTAAAGTAATAAACCCAGGGTTGCAGACTTAATTATTTATCTTTCTACTGTTTGTGGTACTTCCCAGTCTTGACAACAAATAAACTTGGCTATTTAAATGGGATTTTTGCTTTCAAGTAACATATAATAACCCAAAAATCCTAGTCTAATATAGGTAAAGTAAAAAAATATCTCAATGGCTAGATAAAATATATAAATTTCTTTTAAAGTTTAAAAATGTGACTTTATCTGTACTTAGAACATCTATGTTTTCCCTTTTGGGGGCTTCTAATTTTGGACACACAGGCATTGGTTTAATGTTATCGCATCACTCTTGATTTTACTGTTAGTTAAATTTGTAGTTGGAAAACACTTCCTTGAGGGTTTGATTCTGCTCTGTCTGATGAAACGGCAGACCTATGTTACAGAGTCTCTTTATCTTCTTTTCTCAGACCATCACTTCTTATTTTTTCTTGGAATTCAGAAAGGTTGCTTTGATCTCCGGTATGTAAATGAGTTCAATGAATTTCACAGCAATCCTAAAGTGTCTTAACCTCAGAGTAACATATCCACATTTCCTAAAGCAGTTTCCTCTTAAATCTCTCCTACTGCTAAGTCTTAATTTTTACAGCTTTGTTTAATTACCTCTGCAATAGAAAAGCAGCTTCCTGACATTTGCCTCTAACTTACTTTCTTTCTCCTTTTCTCACTTTTCTTTCTTTTTTTTAATAACCACCTGTCCCAACATTTGTACATGTGCTGTATTAGATGTTTTAAAATAACACAGGACACAGAAAAAGCATACATTTCACAGGCAAACTTCTTTCAATGTAGAATGGCCTTTTGCTTTTGGATAAGAAATAGACGGCAAATATTACTCCAACAGAGAGGATAGGTTAAAAATCAGAAGCCAGAAAGAATTTACTCAATTGAGTCAACTGAGTAAATTTTTTCTCATTATAAATATTTTCTTAAAATTGTTAACAAAATGCTTTTATTTTATGACCACCTTCCATGGCCATCTCTTCATTGAAGTGTTTTCCCAGCAGGGAAAAGCTTTATGCAGTTGTGGGAGAGAATCTCCCATTTCTCCTAGAAATGCACACACAAATTTTCATGAGTGTGTATAAGACTTTCAAAGTCTCTCTATGGCTGAGTCGACCTGTCTGAATTGGGATAACTATGCTTTTCATGTCCTGGTCCTCTGATATAGATATGGATAAAGATGCATAATAAGTAGAATAATTTTAAAATGGAGTAGAATTGCATTAGTTATAATTACGTTGGCTAAAAATACTTCATACCTTTAATATTTCCAAAATAAAGACGTCCAAGCAAAATTTTAACACCTCATTCACTTTTTATACTATCCAATTTTTAATAACTTTCTGGTGTAATATGAAGCTAAATTAAACTTCACCTAAATTATATAATTTTAAATATCTATTTTTTCTGTTTCTTTAATGAAAACCTGTCATTCTGAGTTCACTTTTATGAACTAGGTATATGAAATAGGCAATTTCACATTACACGTACAATTTAGAATTCATGAATATGAAGCAGAAAGAGTACAAGAAATAAACCTTCAAAAGTTCACAGCAGAACACAAAAAGTAAAATTGCATTGCTTACAATTCAAAGCTAGCATGATTTTCATCCACATTGCTCATGTAGTATTTTAACTGTTCAAAGTTTTGTTTTATGCATATATAATTAGTAAACTATGATTTAAAAAAATAACATTGAGGTGTTTCTCAGAAATCCAAGGAGCCTGGGAAAGGATACCTTATCTTTTGGTCTACATGATTAGTTTTGTAGAAGATTTTTCTGATATCCTCTCTCATATGTTGACGATGAGTAAGCTAAGTTAATAAAGACATTTACCAGGAAGTGTTGCAATGACAAATGTTACACCCATGAAAAGATTCTTGATTTGCATTTCTATGACTATTCATCATCTGAGATATTCCATTTGTAGTGTGATTCTTGATCCTAAAAATAATTGAGGGCCAATTATGGTTTCCAAAAAGCAAACAATGATATGTGAAAGTGTCAAGTGTCTTTTTAGACCTCCTAATTAGAAAGACCTTTAAAAAAATCTGACTATTGGAAATAAGTCCTGCTTTATCTTTAACAAAGCCTGAGTTTTTGTTCAAATGTAGAACGGTTCTAAGACTGTTTTTGATTCTAGTAAATCAGTGTGGACCACCACAGGCTAACATGGGTCAGCTGTGACCCTGAACTATGGTCTGCACTGATCATGTCACTGATCAGGTGACAGTTAAAATGGAAAGAATCCTGAGAACATCGTGCCGTTACATTTGTTAAGGTCCATTGGCCTAGACCTTGCTAAGGAGAGAAATAAGTAACCAGAATGAAAAGAAATGAGAAGAGAAAATGACTCTGAAGAGGGCTTCACCTGCACCTTTACAAATGGAAAATCCATAGACCCTGAGATGGCATCATATAGCAGCAAGGACAAGGGGCACGGGTACTAATAACACGTAATTAGGAATGGACATTAGGCAGCTACATTTACTTATTTTTAATTAAGAGATTTTAATTTAAGTAGCTTGTTTGGAACTTGATTTATGTTTATGATAAAGAAACTAGTAAATTCGACTGACCTGGCTGGACAAGGATCCAAGTTGCACTCCTGAAGTTTGGGTTTGGGTTTGATGTTCTCTGGGTAATAGTGGCAGTATTGATCAGCAACCACGCGGCTGCTCCGAAGATCATAACACTCAGCTGACGTCAGCTGGTAACCTGCGGTATCAAACCATGCCGGCAAGCGTAAATGCACATGTCAATGCAATATATTTCTTTATGCTTTTTGGCCACCTCACATTAATGGAAATTGTTCCCCAAGGCTCCCAGGCATGTCCCAGACAAAAGACAGATAAATGGAAGGCTCAGTAGTTTTTGCAAGCCTCAAATACTATGGTTTCCACTCAAATTTTAATAATTAAATTATACCATTAGGCTTGAACTACACAACGGCATAGCTAGATTATAAGACTCTATCATAAGAACTCATATTTCATATTAATTTGTTTTAAAGTCCAACACAGAATTCTGTATCCAAAAAAGATCATCAATATTTCCTTACCAGCCATCTCATGCAAGGATGCAAAATTGCCTCCCTTGTACCTAGAGCACCAGGGAGAATCAACTCTCCAATAAATAAATCAATTAAATAAACCCTGATACCATTCCCCTTGGTCAATGGGGGGCAATGAGAGATAGCACAGGATCAGGTCCTACCAGGTGCTTGGCAACATTATTTTTGCCTAAATTCAACCTGGAAGGGTTAGATTGAGTAAATGGTTGATTAAGACCCCAACAGTCACCATCATGAATCCTAAGTTTCCCTCCAGAACTAAAAAAATACCTCCTACTGTCCAATTTTTGCTTCACCCAGAATCCTTGGTCATTCTCTCTGTCTCTAGTCAATATTTCTTAGTGTCCCTGCACAAATTTCCACTGTTTAGAGAATCCTCTTAAAAAAAAAATAGTGTTGCTGAGTAATACTTAATCCTATTTATATGTTCTACGTTTTCTACCTGCTTCTTTCTTGTTCTGTGGATTTCTGGGGGGGTGGTGATGAAGACTTAGATTCTTGGGGTGAAAAATAAATGTACATAGAGAATTTATTTTTAATTAGGCTTTTTGTATCATTCTAACCCAAATCAACTTCAAAATATCTTCTCCTTGGCAGGCCGTTGAGTATTGTTATTGCTAAATATGTGTTAGAAAGTCAGATATAGAGTATTTAAAAGACTTGCAAAAGACTTTAGGAAATCAGAAGGAGGCTTATAAACCAGATTTCCTGGCTTGAGGCTGTGTTCTCAGACCACCCACAAAAATTAATTGCTCATTAAAGACCTAAAAAAAGACCTTTTAACAATTTTACTGTGAAGATGAAAAGCATGGAAAGTCATGGGTAAGAACACATGTTCCATATTTTTTGTTTTATAAGAAAATCAAAGAGCAAAATGATATTTTATATAAGTAAATATACTTTTATTTTTCAATTACATTATACTCTAAAGCAGATAATTTTATGGCAAGCTAATCATTTTATAATTTTCCATAAACTAATTTCTACTCAAGGACAGAATTTATCATGCAGCAAAATGTAGGCACAAGCAATAAGTAAATTATAAATCTGAGATTATGATTTTTAAAAATTGTGATTTGTCAGTTGAAAAACATTGATTTGAAGCTATTCTAGAGTGTGTGAAATGAAAATTTAGGACAAAAATTAAATAAATGACCCAAATGGTCAGATAATCGGGTTTTCCAAAGTTTCACAAGGTATTTGGAGTAGCAATTCTTTACACTTAGCAAAATGGTCAACCAGTTGAATTTGGAACCAGAGACATAAAAGAGAACTGAGAGATCATTTCTTCAGTAACTTTCAAACCATGGTCCATGAAATGGGAGGAAGGCTGGTGTCCACATCCCTCACATCTTCCCTCAGAACAGTATGCCTTTTATCTTGGCTTCCTAGTAAACTTTCCTATGAAGAAAGGGTTTGATAGCTCAAAACATTTAAAAACCACTGATGGTTGTACTTCTTCACTTAGATCTGAGGAAAATAAGGCCCAAGAGTTGGATACATATTAATCTAACATTAATTGCCTTATTATACAGCAAGCTGTTGTCAAGGTTACTGAAATTACACTCCAACATCAGCTCTATGTGAAACTGGCATAGTGGGCATATTATTGAATTGCTACTTCTCACAAAGCATGGTTTTCATTTAAAAAGAAAAGAAGAAAAAAGTCACTTCCTCTGATTTCTTTTTTTGAAACTATTTCCTGTGCCAGTCATTAATAGATATATCAAAATAACACATTCTCATGAAACATCAAAGGAACTGGCAGTTTATTTTTAAACAAAGTAATTTTCTATTCAGGATAGATAGAGCAACTGGAAACACTATTTTACTGAAATGCTTAATATATTTAATTAATAGTTTTTAACAACCAAGTAAAAGAACTTGATGGTATTTTTGACTAACTGCTTTTAAGCTAAAATCTAACATTGCTCTACAGAACATCATTTTCAGTGGTTTGTTCACATTATGTAGACATGGATAACACAGCTGAAGATGAATTATATCATATGTTCTTACTGATTTACAAAAATTAGTGGATAATCATTTGCCTCCATTTTGAGGTACCATCTTTCTTTTCTCTTGTCAAAATAATCTAGTCATGACAGAGGGTTAATGTATTTTGTAATGTAAATAAACATTGAATCACTATGTCTAAAACTAATAAAATATTGTATGTCAAATATACTTCAATTAAAAAAAATAATCTAGTGATACCTGTGTGGATTAGCTACTTAAAACCAGCCATTTAACAGTCTTCCATGAAGCTGCAGCTAGAATTTATTTGATGTGCTAGTTTTTAAAGGAATATACATACAATTTTATACCCATTAAATTAGCAAAATTAAAAAAAATGATAATCCACAAATACTGGCTCAGTTAGCAAGGGAACCAAAATATTCACATACTGCTTATTACCCTTCTGGAAAGAATTTTGGTACTATATGCCAACAGCTGCAAAAATTCTGAAACTCACTCTTGAGAATTATTCCAAGAAAATAATTTGAAAGGAGAAAAATACTTAGGTATTAAGTTATTCATTACATTGTAATAGAAAAGTTTAAATGAACTAAATGATCTTCTCTAGGGACATGGCTAAATAAATTATTATTAAATCAGTCAAAAGAATTACTGTGTAACCATAATAATTATGAAGAGCAGAAAACGGGGGAAAAAACACCTTTTCCAGTCACAAAATGCTTTCCATGGTATAGATGCAATGGAGCAGAGATAAGAATTCATTTGGTGACTTTTGAGGAGAGATGCATTTTAATGATAAATAAGGCAAGTGGCATTCCTTTTAATGCATGGATGATGAGGTACAGCTGAAAAGTTGCTGAGCATAAGTCTACAATGCAATGATTTTTTTTCTGGTAATAAATTGTTTTAATTAAATTAACGTATCATTCTTTTTGGACACATCATGCCATGTAGTAGGCCTGACAAATACTCTTCACTTGATTCCTGAATAGATAAGTTCATTTCAACCAGAATAGTAGCTTATTCTCAAATGAACAGAATCACCTCAAGACCAAGCTGTTGCCAACCTATGACATTTCTTGTCCTGGCCTTCCCTGGAATCAAGGAAAGGAGTAAAGACTGTTTCCTTTAAAGGGACTCTACGGCCAGAAAATGTTCATGGGGCATCTAGATTGAAGCATCTGCCTTGCAGGATGGTTTCAGGATTTGGCTCCCTTCAGAAGAAAAGATCTGCCCCACCACAGCACTAATTTTCTTCCATGCTGAGGTGACTGTACTCTTAGAATAGCCAAGTCTTCCTTCTCAGAAGCCAACAGTTCCTACGCTAAGTGAACCCATTACCTCCTCCACAGGTTGCTGAACAAGGAAAGAAATCCGTCTCCCTCCATCGGTGGATGATAGGCTGATAGAAGATGAATTGGACTGTACTGTCAGCGGGCCCTGAGTTGCGGATCTGCGGAAGACAACAGCAAAGGAGAGAAACTAGTGTGACAGGGCAGTGCTTTCTACGTCTCTTGCAACTTTGGACAAGGACACATGGTAGTACTGATGGTCACAGGCTGTGTGAGGGACTGCATTGGGAGAGGAGTGGCAATGGCAATATCACCTATCTTACCACTTAACCAGCACATGTCCCTGCATACACCATCACTGTCATCACCTTCTCAGCTCTGTTGTCACAGAACAAGGGATACTTGCGATTCCAGTAGGATCTTATCCCAAACCATGTATTCTCTTCTTCTATTTTCAACCTTTCTGGTATAACAGGTAAAATTACGTGGATTTTTAAATATAGGTTCAGAGATAGAAAATTTGTTCTAAGAGAAGTATCAATACCATATGCTGCAAAAAAATGAAAGATCCTGTCTTTGGTTAAGAAAAAAAGAGTTAAAGAATTAAGTAGCTCTTCCCAGTTAGAGACATACATGGAGTTTCCCGGCAATTTAGTGATTCGTATTTTTTAACGTGCAAAGTTACCAATTGGAAGATTGCTAAAATGCAAATTCCTGGGCCCATGCCCAGAGATCCTGGCAATTCAAATATCAATGGTCTAAGAACCAAACTTTGAAAAACATCAACTTATATTTTAAAAGCAATTACTTCAAATAAAACACATGCTTATGGAAATTACAACTTTATTTATTTTTTTAAAAGGAGGGACTTGAGGCAATAATTCTATAACGGTTCTTAAAAGTATCAGGTTGAGAAGACATACTCAAATTGGAAGAGAAGGAGACAGTACCTAACAGGAACAATGCCTTGATTTCATGAAGACAGAGTGACGTGTCATACAACATTTAGACGGGTGGACAAGGCTTGGACAATTTATTATACTAAAGGAAGTTCCATGGACAACTGAGAGGACCACCTCTTACCCCAACTCTGTTACAGCTATTAGAGAAGCAGCAGAGTCAGCTGAATCATGTGGCCTAAATCTTTGTTAATGTTTTCAAGTCTTATCATCCTCCCAGCTGCTCTTTATCTAGGATAAATTGATGGATTTGGCCATCAGATTTTTAAAAAGATATTCTTATCTTTCTGCTACTGAGGTTAACAACTGGATTAAGCATCTGCGATGCAGGGGAAAATAGGAACACAGAAGAAAGAGGGAATAGGTGCTAAACCCTAGATCAGTGTTTGGAGTTTGGATGAGAATATGGAAATGTTTCTCAGAAAGTCTGAAAGAGCTGGAAAAGAGAAAGAAGAAAGAAAAGCTACAGAATATCTCATATTATGCTGGGATTCTGACCCACAGAACATCCAGGTCTTTCCTAATTAGAATAAACAGTGATACAATTCCCCACCTTAAAACAAAAACAGCTGAAGCAATACAGCATCTTTCACAAAAAGGGAGCACGGCCTACAGATTCATATTTTTCAGTCCTATGTGTCAGGTACAGGATACCTAATTGCTTGCTTAGGGATGTAATATTAATCACATTCTTTGGAAAAGCTCTTTTTTTCAGGCTCACAAAAGCCTATGGCTCTCTTGGGATGTGTGGTTATCATGCTGAAAAGCTATTAGCGGAGGGCTCTCATTTGAACACAATCTCCAGGAAAAAATGAGAAGACAAGAAAATTTGTTTAGATCCAGAGAGATGGATTGTTTTACAGGGGTCCCTTTTGGGATGGTAGAAATTAAACTGAGTCCTAGGAAAGTGGGAGAAACATCAAAATAAGGAGGATATAACATGAAAATACTTGGAAAAACCTTGGTCTAGAATATCTACAGCATCTGGGCTTATCTCTTGGCCTAGTTCAAGAGGCAAAAAGATGGAGCAGAGCCTTTTTTCAGCTCCCTGGAAGTTACCAATAAAAGCACCACATGCCCTAAGAGGAAGGAATGAATGACAAGTTTTGGTGTCAAGATGGAGCATGTTGAAGGAAAGAAAACAAGCAGCTTAAAAAGAATATTGTTCTTAATGAGTTCAATGAAAATGATGCATAATGAGCATAAACGCTGAGACTCTATGCCCAGATTGTAGAGAGACTAGGAATGAACAGGGACATTGTTATTTCAAATAGAGAAAACCAATCATGACGTAACCAAATCTCTGGCCACAAAATCTTGTGTGGCTCCTTCCACCCAGATAATATTCCTGCTTCTCCCTTGTCTATAGTCACCTTCCTCCTTTAGTAATAACAGTAACAACCACCACAACAACCAGCACTTATTATATTCCTATCGCATGCAGGGTACATTTTATTTACATAAAATCTAATCTTAAAACTACTTTGTGTTATCGTCCACATTTACATTTATTTATTTATTTTTTGTGTGAGGAAGATCAGCCCTGAGCTAACATCCATGCTAATCCTCCTCTTTTTGCTGAGGAAGACTGGATCTGAGCTAACATCTATTGCCAATTCTCCTCCTTTTTTTTTTTCCCCCAAAGCCCCAGTAGATAGTTGTATGTCATAGTTGCACAGCCTTCTAGTTGCTCTATGTGGGCTGCGGCCTCAGCATGGCCAGAAAAGTGGTGCGTCGGTGCGCGCCCGGGATCCGACCTGGGCCACCAGCAGCAGAGTGCGAGCACTTAACCGCTAAGCCACAGGCCCGGCCCATCCACATTTACATTACAATGAGAAAAATGAGGCTCAGAGAGGTTAAGTGACTTCCTCAAGGCTACACAGCTAGGGAATAGTAGAGCTGGGATTTGAATTCAGGTCTGCCTGGCTGTAAAGCTGCCATTCTTCTCATGGTACCAAGCAATCTCCTCAGTAGTGATGTGAAGATATAGGCATTTATCTTTAGCCATATCCTTGAACCTCTTTTCTTAGTATCTTCTTAATTTTTCATTTTAAAGTAGAAAAAAATGTTTAAAATAAAAACAAGAGGTAAACCTGATGTCTAACTTTGATGGCCTAATTGTTGCTTACAGAGATGAGCCACCACGTTCCTCTTTTCTGGCTTTATTAATTCCGGGCTACTGGGACCCTTGTTATCATTAGCTCTGGAGCTTCATAAACCCTAAATCCTCAAATATCAGTTTCTAGTCCTCAAGAGAATGTTGAAAGTTTCAGTTGGACACGTTAGAGTTTTGTTTTAGGGAGCTAAACACATCTGGCGTGTGTAATTTTGACCTCCTTAAGTTAATAAGGAAAAAGAATGTTCTGAACCAAGCTTTTCTTCCTATAATTACAATGGCTCAGTCTTTCTAATTCAATATAATGACTTCTCACACTGAAAGTAAAGGAAAAGACAAAAACTGGTCACTTTCCATAGCAGTTGATTACACTGTCATGATAGAGCCACAGGGCAGTACAAATGTGGGGATAATGGTTGAGATTTAAGTCCATGTAAAATCAAAGGAATCAAGGAGACATTTCAAACACACGCAAGACTTCATCAAGTACACAAAGGCTCTCCCAGATGAAGCACTCTGGAATAACACGCCTTTTTCTTCTCAGTTGGCAAAAGGGTAATTTGTGAGCCTTGGGATGTTCCCCAACTAGGTTCCTCTCTCTCACTGATGTAGAAACCTTTGCCCCAGATGAGCCAGCGGTGAGGTTGGCAGTCAGGGCTCCCTCCACCCGCCTTGGCTGCAGTTGAGTTGCTGCTCTAGCCTGAGGAGAGGTGGGCAAAAGGGGGCTGTGGGCAGACCCGCCACTGTGAGCCTCTGGGCTGGGACCCACAATGGTGTTCAACTTGGTCACACTGCTCTTGGGGCAGTCAGGGACATCATGGCTTGGGAGGGCTTGGAAATGGTAGAAATGGACAAAATGGAAAACAGGTGAATCTGTTTATTAAACGTCTCGGTCTACTAGATTCAATTTTGGGCTTTTCTGGAGGTTGATGGCAATAGCAAATCCTCAAGAAACTGTAAAAATATTTTAAAATGCTTTTTTTGGGAGTTTCAAAAATACGCAACAATAATAAGAGCTTCCGTATAGCACTTAAGTGTTTACAAATACTTAATGTTGATATAATTGTTATTTTATTGCCTTTCTCCTCCATATTCTGTAAACTCCATGAAGACTGGTACCATTTATCTTGCTCACCACTCTTTCTTTGGCATCATCTACAATGTTTGACACATAGTAGGTATCCAAAAATTGCTGAATAAATGAATGCATGAATGAACAAAGGAATTATTTACTGATCTTGGTTGTTTCAAATACTTTTAGAATTTAAAACTATTATTTGTGAGAATTGATTATTTTGATCCCACCCAAGATTCACAGTCTGCCCAAGTCTCACAACGGCTTTCTTAATGACAGTAGCCTGCAGAGAGTATCTATAGATTTTCCCATCTGCCCATCTTGTCTTAGTACTTAATTATACGCATCACCATTTCAAAATTTCCTATTCAGTGTTTTATCTCTCAAATGGCATCGTAAACTAGGAGAGGGCAGATACCATATTTAAAAGTCAATCTGCCCCAGGCATCAAGCATCTCCTAAAAGAAGGATGTACACGGAAGTTCTATAAACTTACTTGATGAAGTGAACTCCCCAAACTTTGCATGTGTGATTTCTCTCCAGGGGCTCCTCCTATCGTGTCCCCTCATAATAAAAACACTTTTGGGGTGCTGAATTATGTACAGGGTCATGCTCAAGCCTGTCCAGAAGGAAATATGAAGGCATTCTCTCTGCCTAATACTTGAACTGATGCAAATGGAAACCATGAGCTTTCTATTCCCTCGAGAACTCAAACGAGCTACTTCGGCAACAACTGGGACGATGCCAACCTTCCCAACCAAATTCCCCAACGATGAAAATGTAATGCAGTTAGTAAATGATCCTCTGTAGGAAATAACTGCTCTCTAGTTATTAGTGCATGACTTGTGAGTCTGTGTTCTTAGGGCTGAGTATGCTTATCATTTACTATTCTGCTATATATTTCTGCTACTTTTGTGGCTTAGGTACTCATCAGTCACTTTTCTATCTAATATGGCTTTCTTCTTAAATTTTTAAAATGGGTACAGACTGAACCCGTATGCATACACTTTAGCTGCTTTCACAGGTAGAGTTAAGTTGGACATTCTAATAAAGGATGGACTATGACTGAGAAAGACTCTCTTCTACCTGGGAAGTCATTATCTTTCACTGGGTCTGCAGCATCAGAAAAAAGCACCTGGCACGAAAACGGAGGAAGGGGATACTACGTCAGCCAGTCAACCAGCCAATAGCCAACTGTCCCTAACAACTAATGTGATGACAGATGTCACAGCCAGTCTGCTCTCACGTCCATTTGTCTGAATAGCTACACCTGCCAAATTATTCCTGGATATACCACTTGTAAATTGATCAGCCTCTGACCACCTTCAGAGAAGCAGCTTTCTGCCATTGTGTAGTCAGAGAATTGTGATATGTTTGACTGGAAGTAAAGCATTTCAAAAAGATGGAAAGGAAGTAATTTGGTTCTATCCGTTTTTATATATACTATCTCATTCAATTCCTCACAAAGACTCTATGGAGGTAGGTATTTTATTAACCATTGTTTTTGCTGAGGAAGATTGGCCCTGAGCTAACATCTATTGCCAATCTTCCTCCTTTTTTTCTTTTTGGTGAGGAAGATTGGCCCTGAGCTAACATCCATTGCCAATCTTCCTCTTTTCCTTGAGGAAGATTCACCCTGAGCTAACACCTGTGCCAATCTTCCTCTATTTTTTGCATGTGGGTTGCCGCCACAGCCTAGCTTGATGAGCAGTGTCTAGGTCCGTGCCCAGGATCCGAACCCGTGAACCGCAGGCCACCGAAGTGGAGCGCGCTGAACTCAACCACTAGGCAATGGGGTTGGCCCCTTATTACTATTTGTCAAGTGCCTAAACCGGATCAAGGAGGTAAAGTGATGCACTCAAGGTCCCACACTCAGCAAGCAGGAGAAGATAGCAAATTCTAGAGCACTCGTTCCTTCTACCACTGTACACTAGCACTGCCAAAAATGTTTGTACAGCTGATGGATCAAGTTTAGATTTTTAGAAAATGCTCCCCTAGGAAGCAAGATAAGAATTTAGTCCAATTTTTAAGGTGGCCAGAAAAAAAGATTCCAAAACATGATTTTGGAGCCAATGCGAATATATAACAATTCTCTCTGTGAGAAAATCTTCCTTTTGTGCAAAAAAATGTCATGTCCTTTTAAATAAACAAAAATGGTATTTTGGCAATACAACTCCATGGAGATGTTGACAAATGACCATTCTGATTCCCGTGTATCTCATTCAAAAAGGAAGTCATTGTTTAAATTAACGTGTAATGCAAAAGAGACTACACTGAATGATACTGAGAACTAAATTATAAACTATGTGTATAGTATCTAAGCACCTAAATCATGAAAGATGATAAGTAATCAAATGGTAATCTTTCATTCTCAGCTATTTCCTGGGGAAAATTAGGGAAGAAAAACTTTCTTCATTGTGAATCACTGGAAAAAAAGGTAATTTTCTTCTTTTTTTCTATATCTTCTTAAATTATCTGGCTCATTTTCAATTTTGAGTGAACTGATTTTAAAAATTATGTTTTTCAGAATAACTTTACATTTATTTGATTCCAGTATTTTCTAATGAAACCTTAATTTCCTCTCATTTGCAACCTGAAGGCAGGTCACAAAATAGGTAGGTTATATAATGCAAAAATCACTAAAATGATAGCTGAGCGTGTTTCTGAACAAAGACATTTACAGGTGCTAGGTGTCTAGGAAAAGCTTCTTTAAAGTCCATTTTTTCTTAAATATGTGTATTTACATATAGAAGAAAACAATATACTTTTAGAAGCAACACAGAATTCTGGAAAGAGTTCTGGGCTAGAAGTAGAAGGATGTGATTTTTGGTCTGGCTTGTCATCTGCATGAGCTTGGGCACGTCACTCAAGGCTCAGTTTCCTTGCAGGTAAAATGAAGATGTCAGCATCTGTCCTACTTCAGCAGTTGCTGTGTGTGGCAAAAGTCCTTTATTCATCCAGCCCGTTGGTTCTTATTGGGTTCTTATGAAGACATGAAGACAAATATGCTTTAGTCCCTGCCCTCAAGGGCCACATAGTAGGGAAATGTAACGTAAACAGGAATTTGGGGTTACACTACAGGATGCTTCTGGAAGGAGGAAATCCTGAAGAACAAGTACGAGTTAGTGAAGAGGATGGAGGGAAAAAAGATAAGAGCCTTGCAGACAGAGGGCACAGCACTATGCAAAGGTAATGGCTTATGAGAGCGCAAGATGTTGAGGGACCTGCGAACCATTCAATTGGTTGAAATAGAAGGGGAAAAATCAAAGATCAGGTTGGAAAGGTAGACAGAATCCAGATTATCAAAAGTAGTAGATGCTATGCTATGGATTTGCATTTAAATCCCAAGGCAATGAGTGGAGGTGAGGGGCAATACAGGATTACGAAGAGGAAAGTTATGGTTTTTTAGAAAACTCACTCTGAAGACAACAGACAATGGATCAGAGGCTGCAAAACTCATTCAGAGTCCCTGGTATTAGTTCAGGAGAGAAACACGAAGGCCTAAACTAAGACAGTGGCAGCAAGGATGGAGAGGAAAGAATAGTCTCGAGAGATAGTATAGAGGTAGAACTGACAAAGTTTAATGTCTGCCTTTAGGGGCGTATAGGAGAAGGGGAAATTGGTGTGAATCAAAGGTTTCTGACTTGGCTGGGTAAATAGCATAATATTCCACAAGAAATCAGAAAGATAAAGTAGATTTCTGGGGTAAGACAAGTTCAGTTTTGGACACGATGAGCTCGCTGTGCCTACAGGACATCCAAGTGGTGATGTGCAGAAGGCAGCTGGATATGTGAAATGCATTTGACAACGCTGTGAACTACTCAAATGTGAATAATAGTACTTGAATCGAATTCTACATTTTCAGTATATAAGTTAACTCTTGCAAGGCCACTAGGGAAATCAGTATAAATGGTTTATTCAACAGTACTCTAAGGGCTTCAAAAAATAAAGATATCTTTTAATTTTTACTGTTTTTGCTTGTACAACATCATTTCTATCATGAGCTATCTCTGATGGTTTGTAGTTTCTTGTTCACATTCACGTGACTGGCATCTAGACTGGATTAAAAAGAGCTACCACGTGGATGAAGACAGAGGACAGTACTCCGGAACCCTTCTTCCATCCAACCTCACCGCCTATCACATTTTCCTATACGCATTCTTACTTCCAACTGCCATGGGGTCATCAAGCCTTAGCTTAAATCAAATGTCCTCTGGCTCCAGGTCCCTGATGAAAAATTTATGGAGTCCTGGACACATTACAAGTTTTACAGCTTTACAGCTGAAATCCTTCAGGTCCTTCTGACCTACTGAAGGAAAAAATATGTTTTATTTTATTGTGATTCCCAAATGTTCTTCTAGTGTGTACATTTTTCCTACAGAATGTGTACGTTGCTTCCAGCAATGTGTTTTATATTACCTTGAAGAGTAGGGAAGCTCTGATAGAAGGAAACAACTTAGTCTTGTTGCCAGTACATGAGAAAACAGAACTTACAGCTGGAAGCATGACCAAGTCTACGGCTCATTAGTTTGTCTTTCTCTTTGACTGAGGACACCTTATGTGAGTTAATGACTGTATCCTAACTTGTTTTAAAAATAAAACAATTTATATACCCCAACTAATGATATGTTGGCTTTTTGAGTCTTTTTATTAAATTATACACATACACAGGATTTTCTTAGGACCGTAAAAATACCATAAGTTCCTGTAAAGTCCAGGATGTAGTTGAAAACCCTTGAATTATATACTTTCTGGATAAAAGGCTTTCCAAATCTATGTCAAAACCCAAAGTCTCTCTTTCTCCAGGAGTTTATAAGTAACATCAGTTTGGATGTGGCTTGAAAACAAGGTACCTAAATGGGCTCACCTTGACAATGAAATCTGCTGTGAGTGGTCCAGCCATTCTCAGTATCTCTTTGTCTGGAAATTTCTGGAAGTCCACACTAGAATTGTCCACAAGAAAGGTGCCTGTAGAGCTGAGACTGTTTTCACCTTTAGCCCCCTGGAGGGTTTTGGTTTCCAGATCTACATAATCAAACACATGAAGAGGAGAAAAAGATGTTCCCAGGGCTTCCACAGACCACGTGCAGGCACGTTCCATGCAACAGAATCTAGAGCTATGTAAGGGAGAAGTATAATTCTTCATACGGCTGACAAAATTGAAATTGTGATGTAAACACAATATATAGGCACCTCTGGATCACATAGGAGTTTATGCTGCAAATGAAATCATTTCAAAACTCATTAGCCAAGCTTTCAAAGCTCCCTGTCAAAAAATCTTTGACTTCCCAGATGACCTCATTTGGGCACACCACTTTACCACAATCCTATTCCTTTGACTAAACCATCCCCATACATATTTTATTAATTTCAGTCTTTACAGCCCTCAATCTAGAATATTCTACAGGTTTCTTTTTCCTCTATGAGACCCAGGGTGCATCTCTGAGTTCCCCTAGCACCTGTGTGGCTTTATATTCCTGTATTGCCTTGTATTTATTTATACTTTGTGGTTACTTACTGTATGTGTGCTATTGCTAAAAATGAAGAAACTATAGTGACATAAAGACGAGGAGCCAACTAACTATCCTTTTTAGTTCTTTCTCTTTTAAAAATCCTTTTTGGTACTTAATTCTGTATTCTGTACATATATGATATTTCATAAGTGCTTAAGACAGAAAGAACTTCTTGATTTCTGGAGCATTCCAATCTGAGTTTGGCCAATCACAAGGCCTGTGAAGCATCTTTCATTGTATGAAATCAGAGCATGCTGAGGATGATGATAATTATGATGTGTGTTTCAGAGATGATTAAATTCTCAAGTGACTGAGAGGTGATTTAGAATAAGTGCCTGGTGCATAAAGGAAGATAGATAGACTAAGTGTAACAATTTCTAAAACTTATATAAGAACCCTTGGTTTTGGCAGTGGTGCTTCAGCAGAAAGATGGGGTGCCTGGGTGGGGCTCTATGTCTCCTATCCCACATTCAATCAGAATAACTCCCCTCTTATATCTTTTACAGATTAAGGTTCTGGGGCTCAGGACAATTTTAAGGTCTCTGGAGGTACTAAAGTACCTAAAGTATTTGTACTAAATTATTCTAGATTTTGTCTACTTCAAGTTCTCTGCTACAAGGAATACCAACATGTGGAAAATTTTGGTGTCCAATTAAACGCCATGACCCTCAGATGAAGTCTGTGGAGCCCTTCTTTGGGAGTAGGTCAGGCTTCCATCCCCTGCCCCAGTGCAGAGAGGGCCTCACAGAAGAAAATAAGGCATATCCAGGGAATGCTGGAATGGGGGAACCATGTTGTTGTCATCAGAGGAAAGCAATAGCACTGTGTCTCTCCCCTCTAGCCTTCATTCCCCCAGCTGCCTTACATGTATTTGCACTAATTTGTGGAAATACATCCAGGACGTAAACTAACTTAGTTTTGGAAAAATCTTGGAGGTCTAAGTCTGATCTTAGCATCTGATTCAATTTTATCACCAGGCTTCCCAGCTGTCCTTCTCAAGGTACTTCTGATTAAAGCTGAACTGGGGCTGGACCAGACTGCCTAGTTCTGTTCTGGTTTGGCCCTAAATATTTAAGGTTGGTCCCATACAGGACCAGCTTCTAGGAGTGAAGGGCAAAAGAGTTGCAAGAGAAACAGGGCATCCTTTACTCACATCTTCATTTTGCTGAATTATATTCCAAATACAAAAAACAAAACAAAAACTTCCTTAGCTACACTTATGTTATCAACAATATGTTGGTTGGAGAAAAAAAGCAGATTCCACCTTGCTTTTCATTATTTATGAATATCATTTACAGCTTTACCTATCAAAGCCTCGGGATAATTAAACCAAACAGGGCCAGTTCTTTAGCTTCTTAATGATCACATAATTAGGAAATCTGGGAGGCTAATACATTAATAAAAATGAATTTTCCTCTTACATCTATTCCTTTGGGTTCTCTCTTCTGCAACCAGGAGTCAGTCCCCTACTTGATGATCGTCTTGGCCTGGATGTTTTAAATTAGCCTGTCGCTGCTCAGAAAAATACTGTTTTTGAAGGGGGTTGTTACACCAGCAGATACCTCTGTCCAGTTCTCAAGGGGAAAAACAAATCATTTGAACAGTAATAGCGTACACACATATATCATCCTTTGACATGTGAACTCTATATTTTGGGGGGGTGTTCTTCATCCAAAGAACTTAGATCCATATAAGGTGACTTATCAGCATCTTTTGGCTTTGTCTGAATCGTACCTTACTTATTCCTTTATTTCACATGACCCTTCAAATCCCACCTCTCCCATGAAATGTATTTATTTTTATGTTTAGAAAGACTACAGTAGGCTATCTGAACTTTTCCAGGCTCCAATTTGTCTTCCGCTTGTTTATCTTTCTGGAATGATTTCATTCATAATCCAATTGCCAAGAGATAATGCTTGCTACCTAAATTAGTTTCTTAGGCGTGTGTGTGGGAGGCGAGAAAGAGCAGAAGATGATAGATGGCTCTGGGGAACCCAGGAACAATCGCAGTGGAGGAGATCAGAAATGCTCAAGGGACCAACTGAAATGAAGTCTTTCAGTGAAACTGAATTTTGCAGAAAATACTAGCATATCCTCTCCTACTCCCTTCCTGGTTTATAGCCTATAATTTTCTGCTTGTAATTTATAGGTCTACATCTAAGCAGCACTAAACAGTAATAAAAAATTAAAAAAGCTGTGGCTGTGTACTGCTGGCTTGGCATGACTGAAGATCAATTCTTGTACAAACTCTGGTGGGGCCATGCTACCATTTGATGTTTGGGCTTATGATTATCCTTCATTCTTGAATCCCAATAGCTATCTTCAAGATATTAGGGCCTTGTATTGTCTTTAATACATGAGATGTTTAATTATACCACAGTGACTCTCTTTAAATGCCACAGAGTCAAGGCTATTTGGTGTTTCTATGTTTCCCCAAATTGACGAAGTAATGGAACATGAGAGTAGGAAGAAAAGGAGAAAGAAGAAGGAGAGAGAGGGAAGGTTGGAAGGCAGAAGAAGAAAAAAAGGAGAGGCGAGGCAAGAAAAAGATCGAGATTGATTGGAAAGGAAAAAGACAGAGAATGGGAAATAATATTCACAAAAGCATAAACATGTGCTTAGCTCATCAACAACCCATTGGGAGCATCTATTTTGTATTTTTCAGGATGACTGTGGTTAGAGATAATTACCACAGAGGTTTCCGCTATCTCATCAGACAACCAAAAGATAAACAGAAGGACTCAAAATATCATATTATGATAGAGTAGAAAGATTTGTATTTCTGTATGTTAATCTCTTCTGGGAACAAAAAATAAATAATAATGACTAAAATTCCCAATACTCAAAGGAAAACAATTGGGTTTACTTACACAAGTGATCAGGTCCTTTTAAGACGAGGCGAATATGTCTGCTTCCATAGGGAATAGCAACCACAGTGTCATCCACTAGAGAGAAACAAAGCAAAGTCTTAAAAGCACATAATTTGATACAAAATCAGTGATTGTCTACTATATAAAGGCACTGACTTACGTACTCCGCAAAATGACAATCTTTTTTAAGTGTTTGAAATGTAAACACCAGTACTTGGTAATCAAAATGCCCACTTCCCTCAAAATAAAATATGTTAAAAAGCTGGTCACTAGCTAACTCAGGGGAGATCTGGCCTTTTAAAAAATACATGAATTCTGATAACATTGAAAAATGGATTTGCAAGTTTTCATTTCTGATTTTAAAACCTGGTCTTATATTGCCAAATTTCTCTAGATTAGAGCAATTGTGTTGAATTACAAAAAGAAAATAAATTCTAATGCTCAAAGGATGGCTTTATTATATCAAAATCTAATTTCTCTCTAGCAAAGTAGCTATCTCAGATAAGTAGGACAGATAAGAATAGAAGAAAATATATTTATTTGTGTTCTTTAATCCCCTCTAGGGCAGAAATCATGCCTTCCAGTTCTGCAATATCCTCCACACTCTCTACATCTAATGCTGTATATAGTGAGTGTCCCATCAGTGGTTAACATTTCCCCCCACACGCCCTCTCTGTTTTGAAAATTAAAAGAAAAAAGTTGACTGAATCACAGATAATTAAAAAATGGATTACTTTTCACTCTCCTTGAAAATTAAGCCTAAATTGGAAGCAAAACTTACATTAAAAAAAAAATTAGAGGTATGTTACATGCACCCCAAACATATCACAGGCATTTTTATTTAGAACTCCATTTGTCACAACAATACCTTATATTTACACGCCACCAAAGAGTTTCACTTTTACCTCAATTATTCTATTTATTACTTTACCTAAAACTTGTAATATAGGCAAAGAGGATGCTACTATCCTTATTTTATGATGAAGAAATGAAGCCTCTGAGAAGTATAGTGAGTAGCCCAAGGTCAAAGAACAGGAGGGTGTTCCAGAAGACAAAGGAAAGGTGGGTATTTTTAAACTCACCAGCATATTCAGAAGCTCCATGGGATTCTCTGCTTCACATATATCTTTCCAATAGTATACATTATCATCCTATCACTGGAAGAATTTAGTTTAAATAAAGGAATACCAAAAGGTAGCCAATTTCTCTGAACTTTAACATTACCCTCTTGTCTTTGGGAGAACTTACTTTCAATAAATGAATCTCAGAAGTTCCCTAACTTCTCTGATCCCTAGTTTCTCTGTAAAAGAGGGAAAACAATACCTACCTCATAATATTGTTGTGAACAGATATAGGTATGGATAGATATATCAATATCGTATATAGATGTATAGCCTGGAACACAGTAAGTATTTTGTAAACATTATTTTCCTCCCTCTATTCCAAATCTCCTTAAGGACAGCAATTGAAAAACTGTTTATTTTTACGTTTTTAAACGCTGCAAGGCCCCTAGCACATAGCCAGCTGAATGAGACTGAAGAATCATATGCTCTCAATTCCTTCCCTAAAGAGGTTACAATTATCAAGTTCTCTACAATAATGAAAATTCTACTCACACTACAACCTTCCAGTTGTTTTTAATGTCCTACATTGTTAAAGAAAAGGCTGAATTTCAGATAGCTAAGAGTGTGTGGCATATGAGAACAAAACACGTAAGGAGAACACAGAAAAGGGACAAAAACGTTCAGACTGGGCCCACAGAGCTGTAAATGCCTTGCATAAAGACATGGACTTTTAAGTTTACAAAAGAAACTCAAAGTGGTTAAAACAATGGGATTTCTAGAAATAGAAAGTCTTTGTTTACCCACAGGTCAAGTAAAGTGCAACTAAAAGAGAAGCTTTCTGTTTGGCCCCGCAATGCTCAGCAACAGTTTCCTGACCCACACACTGCTCAGGCGGCTTCCTTGTTCTGTTGAGAAGTGACTCACATTTCTCACGCTGGGGCATTAACCCTAGCTTTTGGCTGACGTGGTAACCTTTGTATGCTCCCCGAGGAAGATGGGGAGGCACCTAGGAGATTGTTGAGGGCAGAAGGTAGGATGGAGAGAGTAGACCAGGCAAGAATGGAATGTCTCCTGATGCCCTTCTGCACTTGCCTAGTCAAAGAGAAATAGAGAGCAACTAAGGCTGGTGCAAACTTGCCCAGTCAGCAGCACACAGCACAAGAGGTAGGCAGAATCACGGCCTAGTCTTCTATTGTTCTGTAAAGGGCTAACGGACAACTGGCAGGTAGGTCACCGGGCAACCAGCAAATTCATTACTTTATTCCACAAATATTTTCGGAGTGTCTCCTAGAGTCAGGCTCCATACTAGGTACCAGGGATTCAGTGACAAAAAAGACAAGCAAAGCACCAGCCCCACAAGACGGCCACTGAAAAAGGGACCTAAGATAAAATATGTGAGGAAATATCACGTATTATACCCTGCTCGTGGAAATTCCCAAAGCACATTAGTTAGGTTTTTGGAAGCCCTGAACCAAAGAAACCCATTTCACTCAATTTAACCCAGTATATCCCCAAAACATTTACCTAGGGAAATTTTTCCCTATGCATCATCTGTTAACATTAGCTGATACATGTCAGAATATTCTTTAAGAAATGGTGCTCTTAATTTGACAAAAAGCAAGATAGAAAAAAAATTAATTTCATTTTCTACATGGTAATAAAAAGCCAGTCTTTGAGTCATATAGGGATTAATAATTGTCTCATTTGATGATAAATGCTCAGTGATCGGGGTTGGGTTGGGGGATTCTCCCACTTGGCATCACCTATAGTATTGTGCACAGAGAGGTGTTTGAGACATCCAAGAGTGTGTGAGCAGTCTGGTTTCATCACTCGCCTCCTCCGTGGTCAATTCAATTGGTATGGCTGGTGAGGCAGGTGCCTATATGCTCTTCCCCAGTGCCACACATTCCTTCAGATGCCCATTCCCACAAAGGCACACTGCTCTATGATGATGCATCTGCCCTGATCTATGCTGGCTTTGTTGACAAAACCATGAGGCCAATCTTCAGGACACATTTCTAGGTTATTAATCAACAATTCTAAAAGATCAGGTAACCTCTTTCTCAGTTAAATGGACAAGCTTTCCATGGGAATCATAAATTCCGTCATTTCACATACATGGGTTGCAAATGTCTTTCTCAAAAAATTGTTGTCAAGGATTGTACCTGAAAGATTTCCTCAAAAAATCTATAGCTATATGTATACTACACATCTTTCTTTAGAACATTTTAAATTCATTTTTAAGCTTGTCATATGTGGACTTTTCTGTGTGATTCAGTGCTGTATCAGAGAAAGGTGATAACGATAATTTTTGAAAAGACAGGATTTCCTATTTTGATATCTGAGTTTGTCTTATTTCTAGACCTGTTGATAGGTTCATGTTTTTAAAGCCTATTCCCTCTAAGCCTATGGAGCTGATACTTAATCTTATTATTATTATTTTTAATGAAAGAACTGTTGTTAATATAATTGGCTACTTATGAAAATAATCTGCCAATCTTGAGGAAGTTTTAATGGTATATTTTTTATCTTCATGACAACTTTATTAGTCTTAAAATATATCCAATAAAATAAGACGAAACTGAACATTTGAGCCCTTCAAATTTCCCCCCCAGTTTATCAATAATTGCACAACAGAGGATATACACTGGACAGGCCAAACAAGATGCCTCCCCCTCCACCACATTTGGGGAATTTCATCCTTACAGTTGCCTAGACCAAAAACTTTAGAGCTATCCTTGACTTCACCTTTATATCTAATCAGTTAGAAAGTCCTATTGCTGCTAGAGTCAAAAATACCATATTTCACTGATGCTACCATATTTTACATTTTAACATATATGAAATCAGGGTGCATCTCACAACCAATGGGGCCTCACATTCTCTCTCATTGAGGCAGTAATCCTGCCATAGTTATCTTTGCCTGCACAGGTGCTAACATCAAAACAGCCAGTATCAAACTTGCAAAATGAGTGTGAGCAACTTGGAAGGAAATTCCAAGATAATAGTGGAACACACTCATTTCACGTCTGGAAATCAAATGGTTGTGGAGGTTATAGGGAGATGAGGAATTAGAAGTCCTTAACATCCTCAAAGTGGGAGTCAAAAGCCGGCCAACTCTACATAATTGCAACCCTGAATTAAGAGCCCAGCATCAAGACCTCTGCTTCCTGCCAAGATGGACTAACAGGGCCAGACTTAGTCTCCTGTCTGAAACAACCAAAAGATCAGAAAAAAAGATACGAAACTATGGCTTTCAAGACACAAGATATCAGACAAAGAAGGGCAGTGATCCTTGAGAGTGAGGAAACAAAGTAGGTGAGCCTTAACATTGCCCCAGCTTGCTGCCTTGAAAAGGTTTCCAGGTCATGGCTCAGGAAGTGGGAACTCAGATAAAACCTGGTGGATTCCCTCAATTGAGGAGACAAAGCTAAGACTCCAAGGAGATCAAGGTGGCTAGAGTTTGAAGGACGGATTACCGGGGAGCAGAAAGCTTCACAGTGAGATAACTCTGGAGATTTAAGAGGATTCCCTCAGGTATCCAGCAGCATACTCATACTAATTAGTACATGCGTGTGAAGAAAATACCTGAGGCTAGGGAAAGAACCACACAAAAGAATTATAGGAATGAGTATGTCGTATGCATCTGGGGCTGGGAATACTAACTTATCCCACCAGCCAGGCTGGAAAACTTCATAATTCATGGAACATTGAACACTCCAAGAGGTCCTGCTTCAATAGCAGGGCACAATTAGCACTAGCTCAAGCATGGCTTTGATCCCATCTACCAAATTTTAAGACCCAAAAGGATCAAACTGATTCCAAGCAACATAACTGCTTCTAGAACAAAACTCAAGAATATTTACAGGAATACAAAAATACCTAGCAGACAACAAGATAAAATTTGCAATGTCTGGAATCAGGTCAAAAATTCCCAGGCAGGCAAAGAAACCAGAAAATATAGCCCATACTGAAAAGAGAAATCAATCAATCAAAACACAGACTAGACATTAAAATAGTTACTATAACTGTATTTCATATGTTCAAAAGTTAAGTACAGAGAAGAAACCTCCAGGCCCAGAGAATTGCACTGGTGAATGCCATCAAGCATTTAAAGAAGAAATAATATCAATTCTATACAATCTCCTCCAGAAAACAGAAGAGGAGGGATCACTTCCCAACTCATTATATGAGGCCAACATGACACGGATACCAAAACGAAAGACACTATAAGAAAAGGATACTAATGGACAACTCTCTCTCATGAACATTGATGTAAAAAATCCTCAAACAAAATACTGGCAAATAAAAGCCAGTAATGTATATAAAGAACAATACACCATGATAAAGGGAAGTTTATCCTAGGAATGCAAGGCTGGTTCTTTATTTGAAAATCAATTAGTTAGTTTTCTTTTTTTTCTTTTTTGCTGAGGAAGATTTGCCCTGGGCTAACATCTGTACCCATCTTCCTCCATTTTGTATGTGGGTCACCACCACAGCATGGCCACCAATGAGTGGTATAAGTCCATACCCAGGAACCAAACCGGGGCTGCCAAAGCAGAGTGGGCCAAACTTAACCACTAGGCCATGGGGCCAACCTCGAAAATCAATTATTTTTATCCATCACAATAAAAGTCTAAGGAAGGAACATCACATGATACTATCAATTGAGGCAGGAAAAGCATTTGACAAAATTCAACATCCATTCATGATAATAACTCTCAGCAAATAAGGAACAGAGGGTTACTTCCTCGAGGTGATAAAAAGCATCTACAGAAAACCCATAGCTAACGCCATATTCAGTGGTGAGAAACTGAATGCTTTTCCCCTTAAGATTGGGAATAAGGTAAGGATATTTACTATCGCCACTTCTATTCAACATTATACTGGACATTCTTGCCTGTGCACTAAGTCCCTAATAAATAAAAAATAAATAAGTGGTTTACAAATTGAAGAGGAAGAAGTAAATCATCCTTATTTGTAAACAACATGATTGTTTATGTAGAAAATCAAAAAACTCTCAGAACTAATAAGTGTTAGCAAGTTCACAAAATACATGGCTAACAAAAAATGCCAACACACAAAAATAAACTAGCTATATACAATTGGAAATTGAAATAAAAAATAAAATGCCATTTGCAATAGCTTCAAAAAAAATGAAAGTGTTATAAATCTCACTAAAATATACAGGATATATATACTGAAGACTAATAAAGGCTGATGAAAGAAATGAAAGACCTATATAAATGGATAGACATGAAGTGCTTATACGTCGAGCTACTTAACATATTAAAGACATCAATTCCCCTCAAATCAATCTGTAGAATTAACATAATTCTAATCAAAATTCCAGCAAGATCTTTTGTAGATATGGACAAGTAGATTGTAAAATTTATATGGAAAGGTAATGGAATGAGAATAAAATAGCCAAAATGAATTTGAAAAGAAGGATAAAGTCAGAGGAATCAAACTACCTCATTTTAAGACTTACTTTAAAGCTATAGAAACTAAGACAATGTGGTATTGGTGAAGAGATCGATATATAGATCAGAACAGAGTCCAGAAGTAGATCTTAACAGAAATGGTCAACGGATTTTTGACCAAGTTTTAAAGGCATTTCAAGAAAGAAAAGGTCATCTTTTCCACAAATGATGCTGGAAGAATCGGACATTGATATACAAAAATCAACCTAGATATAAACCTTATATCTTAAATAAAAATTAACTGAAAACAGGTCATAGATCTAAAGGTAAAATGTACAACTGTAACACTTCTCAAAGAAAACACAGGAGAAAACTTTGTGACCTGGGATTAGGCAAAGAGTTCCTAGATATGACATTAAATGCACAATCCATGCAAAAAAATTGATAAACTAGTCTTCATCAAAATTAAAACCTTTGTTTTTTTACGGATAATACTAAGTGATTTTGGAAAAAAAAAGGCTACCTACTGAGAGAAAATATCTTAAAATCATATATCTGACAAAAGACTTGTACCCAGAATATATAAAGAATTCTTACAATTTAATGGTAGGAAACCAAACAATTCATTTTAAAAATGGGCAAAAGACTTGCACTAACACCACACCAAAGAGGAAATAAGCACAAGTATGTGACAGGCAGAATAATTCCCCTCCTCTTCCTGCCAAAGATACCCATGTCCTAATCCCCAGAACCTATGAATATGTGATGTTAAGTAGAAAGGGGGAATTAAGGTTGTTGGTGAACTTAAGATTGCTAATCAGCTGACCTTACAATAAAGAGATTATTCTGGTTTATCTTCATGGGTCCAATGTAATCACAAGGGCTCTTTAAACTGGAAGAGGGAGGCAGAGGAGAAGGTTCGGAGTCGTAGAAAGATTGGAAGATGCTCTGCTGCTGGCTTTGAAGATACCAAGGAATGCAGATAGCCTCCAGAAGCTGGAAAATCAAAATCAAAGAAAACAGATTCTCCCCTAGAGCTTCCAGAAGGAAGACAGCCCTGCTAACACCTTGATTTTAGCCCAGCAAGACCCATTTCAGAATGCTGATCCTCCAGAACTGTAAAGTAAGTGTGTTGCTTTAAGCCACTAAGTTTGGGATATTTTGTCACAGCAGCAACTGGAAACTAATACAGCATGAAAAGACGTTCAACATGATTAGTCATTAGGAAAACGCAGATTAAAACAATGAAAGGATACTACTACACACCAATTAGAATGGCTAAAATAAAAAGTACTAACAATATCAAATGATGGCAGGTCTTTGCTCAAATGCCATCTTATCAGTGAATTTTTCCTTACTAAACTATTGAAAATTGCAACTGCCCTCCAACTCCCCTCTCTGGCTCTTCTCCTTCCTTGCTTTATTTTTTTCTACAACTCCTATCACAATAGGACACATATACATTTTATTTAGTTATTTATTTTGCCCCTGTATGTGCCTGTCCCTCACACTACTCTATAAGCCCTACAAGAAAAATGGATTTTTGTCTGTTTTGCTCTTTCCTGTGTTTCCAGCATCTAAAACAGTTTCTCAGCACACAGCAGGTACCCAACAATATTTGTTGTTGAATGAATAATGAATGAGTGAATTGCTGCTGAATGAAGGAACGAATGAGTGGCTTGTGAGTATAGCCTGAAATCAGGTGCAAGGTGGAAATTTCTTTAAAGTTTTGTGCTTTCTTTAAAAAACTCGTATGTATTTTTCACTTTATAATATATAGACTTGTGCTTTATTATAAACATCTTTTACCTCAAAATCTTTGACCCAGAATGATACTCCAGGAATATGTGTACCCATAGCCATTATAAATCAGCATAAGCCATGGTCTGAGAAGCAAAGTCACGTATTAGGAGCTTCATTTTGTCTTGACATAAATTAGTCTATCCAGCCCTCGCCACTCAAGGGAGGTGGAGAGAGAGCTTTAGGATACCCAGGTGATTTCAAAACACACAGATCCACGTGAGACGTTTGCAAAGCTGGCGATATCAAATTGATAGCTCATAGGCTAGCTCTAGGTCTAAGCATATTCTGAGTACACTTGGAAAATACATACTATGTACAAGCCAATAAAATTTGCGAGAAAATGAGCCTTTTACTCAAGAATCAAGAGTAAGTTAATGTTAGCTAAATTTGATTCTTTTTTTGTCCAGCTGGGGAAATTGAGAAGAAGTGACCAGGAAAAATGGGAAGACTGAATGCCATCACTGGACAGCTTTTTCCCTTAAAAAAGGGGAAAATGTGCCTTGATATAGCTCTACCTCTGTTGTCTGTATTTGTATTAGGCAATTATAGTGTCTTTTAATACAAAGATGGTTTCTTTTTTATTCGCCAGCAAATGGCAGCCATTGGATAAGTTCCTCCTACTTCTCTTTTTCCTTCTGGCACTTTTCACCATGGTCTTTCTCCACTCTTCTCTTTTTGCTTTGTTCCCCTGAGGCTTGATAACATAAGGAAAAAAACTTGGATATAAGTTCAGAAGAAAATGAGTTCAATGTGGGGAATCTAAGAGCTAGGAGTTTGAAAAGAGCATGTGGCTGGCTTACAGCGCCTTTGGCAGAGCACAGGGGAGAGACCTGGCAGAACTCCTCCGGGCCTTCACGGGTGGACAGCTGCTCACCTGGCCATTACACTGGGCCCTGCAGAGCAGCCTAATCTTCCCTGCCTGTGGGTCACCTGACAGCCTGTAAATACAGGATGGAAGGTTCTTCTGGGGTAGAGAAAACATAAACGAGCCAGTTTGCTCAGCATCTGCTATAGATTGTAGTGAGGTGCATGCATATGCTGGGCTGTGTTGATATAAATCATTTTGTCATGAGGCATCATCAGCGCTAAGGTAAACGAATCAATTGCATTTTGTCATCGTGGATAATCATCAGGTTGTGTATTATGTAATTTACTCACGGTCGGTCTTGAATAGAGCCTTTTCATTGAGGTATATATTTGCAGACCTAGAGATGACTTATGGCTCTCTATTTCTTCAGTTTCTTCCTTCAGAGCTTCTACACCTTAGTTCCAGTGATTCAGGCCCCAAAGGTCCCTGATCACCCCTTAACAGGATGGTAAGAGGAATATATATCAGAGCAGAGTATTCAGCCTCCTCTGTGAGGACAGGAAGGTGGGTAACGTGAGAGGGAATAAAGGCAGGATGCCCACCACAAAAAAACATGCCCTCTGAAGTCGTTATCCAGTAATTTCTGCACAAACGCAGGCTGTCCCTTTTTGTACCTAACAGAAATTCCTAGATTTCTAGATAATGAGCACTGATTCATTTATGTGACACAAATAATTAGAAAGATTTTAACTCTTCTAGTATTCCTTAAAGAGTTCTATAAAAGTGACCTTTCAAATGTAACTTCTTTTTTCCAAATATCCCACCATGATTTCAGAGATTTACAAAAGCATTATGCCTCCATCCTTTTCTGGTTTTCATCTTCTGAATTCTTTAATTTTTCATCTTATAGAAGAAGCTACCAGCACATGACCAAAGGAAAAATCTCGCCCAAATGTACTACATCAGTGTCTAACTTACCTCATCCCTCATTCTCTCTGCCAGAGTCTTTTTTTGTTTTTTGTAGAATCACATTTTTCACTGCCTGCGGGGACGTTAGAATGTGGAGAGTTCCCTCAGCTGGCATCTCCAATGTTACATGTGTCTAAGAGTCCCAAGTCTTTCTTCCTGCCCCTTCTTCTTCCCTAGAACCTAGTCCTTTTGGCAAGCTGCCTTTCCTGACTTCTTGGAATATTCTCCAGTGCACACTGCCTTTCTTCTTGACCTACAAGTCCATTTAAAGCCACAAACCCTCCAGCTAGTCAACAAGCAAAGAAAACAAAACCACATTCAGTAAAGATATTCATTCTCATCTCCAAAGCCAAGGGAGACAGGTGCAAAGAGATACTCAATCAAGGATCCATTGAAGCATTCTGGATAATCGCAAAATCTGGAGACAATATGCCAAGCAAGGTCAAATTATTCTAAAAAGGCATGTCCTTGAGTACAAGGGCTATCTTATTTCTATCTCTATCTGCTTCAGCACCTAGAAGAGTGATTGTCACAGAAGAAAGTGTATTGTAAAATGACCTGGATTGCTGTGTGACTCTGTTGTTGGCTTAGGTATCATGAGAACATACACCATCTACCCTACTGCTTTACAAATGACCCACCATGGAAACAGTCAGCAGGGCTATGAGCTAGTCCAGAGGAATAAATAAGGGCTTAGGCTCTGGAATCAGACACTGGGCTTAATTCTCGGCTCTACTACTTTATAGTTGTGTGACTCTGAGCAAGCCACATGATACCTCAAAGCCTCCGTTATCTCATTCATAACAGGAGGATCAACAGTACCTTGCTATAAGGTGGTTATAAGGATGAGATGAGATGAGTACGTAAGATTCCCAGCACATACCCATATAGTAAACATACACTTACTGTGCTGGTGTAGAGAGATTAGGACACAAAAGTCAGTAAATGGCTTCACATAATCACTGCCCAATATTAATTCTGAAAAAACCTGCGATCAACACTGATCAAAGATCATGTTGTAAATGAAGACCATGTGATTTCACAGTAGTAGGAGCGAATTTGTTCTGATCTGCCAACTCTCCTTGCTATATTCCACCAGGCACATCAGACTATGTATCAGGTAGGCTGTGATGCAGTGTGTCTCATGTTGGGCAGCAAAGCTCATTCTTGCACATAGAGTGTATCTAGATGGATCCATGTGTAGTCCACTCTGAATGTGCCTCAAAAGGAAAGCTTTCCTCCCTGGGGTTGCAATGGGTGACCTGACTTGTCCCACCTAAACTAATCCACAAAGTAGGAACATGAATCTTTCCACAATGTTTTCAGATTCATCTTCATTTTGGTGCAGGTGTTCTTCCCTAGTTGCTGAGAGGAGCTAATCCAGGGGAAGATAACAAGTCAAAGGCCCAAAGATTGCCCCATCTCTGTAGTGTCTTACACTTGGTTGCGGAGAGCTGGGATTTATACTGCCCTCGGACCAGCCTGCAGGTGGACCCATCTCCGTTGCAGACTCCACAGTTATCTTCCTTGACGGTGCTTCCCAGCTGGTGATCGCAGCCAACAATCTAACAAGAAAGAGAAATGTGTAATTCAACCAGGTGCCTAGTGATGGAGGGAACCATTGTGAGGCACATCACCACCAAATGACGCTCCCTTCATCCTTGAGGAGGCATAAAACATGCTTCCCATTAAGGCGACTGAATTCAGCTGGAATTTGAATCAAGCTAAGGAAGGAAAATCATAGCATGGGTAAAGGTGTTTTTATAGTTCAAACAGAAAGAAAGATGGGCGGGAGGGAAGGATGGGGGCAGAGAGAGAGAGAAAGGGGAAAGCAGGGAGTCAGGCAGGGGGAGGAGGTGAGGGAGAGAGAAAGATCCTGAACCATTGACATTATAGAACCTTGATTCAAAAATAATTTCCACTGTCAATAATTATGATTCACCCAAACCACCAAAAATACAACCACGAGGTAACTGTAGCAGCAAAAATGTTATGAATAATCTCCATTTTCCATATGTTCCTTAGAATGTAAGCCGCATAAGGTTAGGGGTTTTGTATTTTGTGTTCATTGATGTATTCCAAGCAACTAGAACAGTGCTTGGCAAATTGTAGGGCTTCAATAAATATTTGCTGAATGATAATGAAAATAATACTTCCTTTTCTAGCTAGCACTTCAGCTAAGAAAAGAGAAACAGGATCACAGAATCAGCCGACAGAACAAGGTCAGCCTATGTGTGTGTGGTGGGGGAGAAGGGTTGACGTGGAGGGCAGGAGAGATAATCAACAACGAGAGCCTACTATTTGCCTGGATCTGTCCTGTACCAGGTGCAATACACATGTCTTGTTAATTCTCAAAATAATCATGTAAGGTATCCCCATTTTATAGGTGAGAGCATGGATCTTGCCAAGGGCACTTAGCTAATAAGTACCCGAGTCCTAAATACATCTAACAAAACATTTATACTTAGTCATATAGGCTTAACAAAATCACAAGCCTTTATCAAGTGTATGGGCAAACTCATTTGTATTTTTACTTTCTTTTCCCATGTTGAAGTTAAAAAAATTCAAATTCAAACTGTACCACGTTGTACCTCTATAGTTCTAGTTAGATCTAATATCAAAAGACTTATTCCACTTCCGAATGATTTCATCTACTGTCTTTGACAAAATAAAATGAGAACTGTAGTAACATTTGAAGGGGCTTATCTCCACAAACTTCCACAATTCATTCTGTCTTTTAAAAATCTGGTTGTTAATATGACCTTTAGTTGAGGCTTGATTTCCATTTTTGTACCTTTAATTAATAATTGCAAACACATGTTTAGGCAAAGGTTTGAAAAATACAATTATTTAGCATTGTGTTATATATGTGCTATATTTTTAAATGTGGTAACGTGTATTTTTTCATTAAAAGCATACAGGCATCTTTTAAAATAGACAACAAAGCAATAACTCCTTCTGCATTTGTACATTTTTTGAAATGCAAAGACGTCAGGAAAACATAGAGCCCAGCTCTTAAGTGGGGAGCACAGGTGGGTTGGTTCTGCTCCTAGGGGTTCACTGTGGTCAAGCTGCAATTCACCCCAATATGTTCAGAGGCTGCAGTGAGGCCACTTCAGAATTCACCCAAGCTTTGACCATGCAGAGCCAAGCACATGCTGGCCTAAGACTTCTTCGAGGGTATAAAATATGGAGAATTTGATCTGGTTAGAGAAACTGGAGAAGGCTTCCCTGAAGAAGAGTCTTTGGAGCTGAGATCATGAGGAGGCAGAGTTAACTAGGTAAAGGGGAGGCGTTGCTGTGAGGTTTATTGCATATTTTACTCACGCATGGATACTAGCTAATTAGAAAGTAAACAAAAACCAAAGTTGGCAAAAAATCCCCCAAAATATCAGAAGACTAAACCATCTGATCGCCTTGTAGGGTTGATCCTTTGAGAAAACGTGGCAATCTTAATTTAGGCAGTATTCAAAGACTCATTGACTCTGCTGTTGTTTGCAGCTGAAAAGAGATGACCTTAATCTTACAAGATCTTCAGCTCTGGGGAAGGGCACGTTCGGCAGTGGGCATGAGAATTTACATTCTCACTTGTCTCATACCTACTAGGTTTACTCCTTAAATTAAAGAAATTTCAGGTTTCTCAAAAGACTTAACTTTCTCTGGAAAATTTTTAATGGGCTCTGATGTCTCTAAAGGAGCCACAAAGAAGATAATCATGAAAATCTCTCTCTAATCCTAAAGATTTCATATGGTTCCAAAGCCATTTTAAGAAACGAAGAATCCAGCTTCACAGATCCAAAGGAACAGTCATATTGGGAATAGCTAAATAGAAGGTGACACTTTAAGGCTAACTTGGCCAGACCACTAGCTTAACACTCTGAGTGTGGGTTTACGGACCTTAGGATATGAACCAACTCAGTCCTAACCAGGCTTTGTTTAACTTCAGAATTGAAAAGACAAACATCTCCCTGACGCAACTTTTTTTCCCCTCCATATCAATTCCTTTTTAAGATGCCAAAATATTCTAACTCAATTATTTTTAAAATGTGAAATACTTTATATCAGATAAAATGTTCTTATTTTGGTCCAAGTGGAAAATTGTTTGCAGTTATATCAGGAAAATCATTGTTGACATCTCAATCTGCTGATCTTGAGTAACTGTTAGGTTAATTAAAAATTAGTTAAACTGTTACCTTAAGAGCTATCATTACTAATAGAGAAAAATAAATAGGGTTACAGAAATGGGCTGAGTTGGCAAGTATAATGCCAGACCCCTCTGTGCCTTTGCACATGCTATTATTTCTGCCAGGAGTGTTCTTTCCCAATTCTTTATCTGGCAAACTCCTATTCATCCTTCAAATCCCAAATTAAGTGGCTGCTCCTCCAAATAGCCTTTTCCAGATTCCAGAGTTAATTCCTTTATTGCTCTATGTTTCCTCAGCCTTTTGTTCATAACTCAGCACGGCAAAGACTACCGGCACCACCCAATATCCATTTTCTCTATTTTTCAGTAACAGAACTCTAATTTTATTTGGGGTGGTAATATACCCAGCTAAAAGAATACATTTCTCACTCGCTATGTGACCAAATTGTAATTAGTGAAATAAAAGTAGAAGTGTGTGGGACTCCTGGGAAGGCTACTTAAAAAAGCTGACCTCACTGGGGAAGGCCCTTTCTGCTTGCCTGCCTTCCTATTAGCCTAGTTGCTATCTTGAAAAATGAGACAATCGTGAGAATGGAAGCCTTGCACTAAGGATGGCAGAGCAGAAAGGGAGAAAGAGCCTGGTTCTGGAACCCCACTTGGACTGATTACATCTTCATTTCTCTTTTGTGAGAGAGTAAATCCTTTATGTGCTTAAGCGAGTAGAATTTTGGAGTTTCTTTTATACGTACTCAATTCAAATAGTTGTATAACTTATCCTGAGTTTAATCTATTAACATGTCTGTCTCCACATCAGATCATGGGCTACTTGAAAGCCCCTGTTTTATTAATCTTTGTATTTCTGCTGCTTAGCACAGTATCTGCCATTTGAGATACACAATGAATGTTGGTGAATCAATGAAACACATAACACCAAACATATGGTTTGCTAATAATTTCAATGCAGGTTACAGAGAGGCAACCTTAGACTGCAGTCATTGATGACACACATGTATACAAAAATGTGTATATGCGTGTAGGTGTGTTTATGTGTGTTGTCTGTAGCTGTGTACACAGAGAAACAGACATACCGTAAATGACAGCTAGAGGCCAAACCTAAACCTGTCCTGATGCATGAACAAGAATTACTGTAAAGGGCTTGTATTTTTAAGAGGCTATTTCCCAAGTGCACCTATGCTCATTATTAGTGAAATGCCACAGAAGGCAATGTTCAGGTCACTGAGTTCCCAGACCCACCCCATTCTGGACAAAACATTAAAGTGAGATAATGACCACTCATAACTTTGGCAACTGCACGGATATTTTGTAAAGGGTGGAAAACTAACTGAATATCTTAGTCTAATGTAGCTTATTAGTAATCTGCTACTAGGGGTCAGCTTGATACAGTAGTCTAGCCCCTCCCCAATCCAAAATGATTGCACAGTGTTGCTTTTTTTTTTTTAAACTTCTGCCTCAGGTGATATAAAACGTGAGAAACTCTGAGATATTTTTGTTGTTTCAACACCATTAGTGAGTCATCAACATTAGCTTTTGCATCTTGAACGTACGCTTTTTGCATATATACACAGATGGGTGCACATGGACATGCAGTCCTTTGTCTTTTAAGTAGAATACACACACTTAACACTGCGGATTTTTCTTTATTCTCCTTCAGGATTTACTAAAGGGAGGGGCAAAAACCCTCCATAAACAAAAAAACTAGGACACTAACATTCAATCCACGTTGGCTCATGGACTTTCAGTGTGCTGTGCAGATTTTAGGCATCAGGCCTACAGTATGTGCTGATAGGAGTTTCTTCCTTCACTTTACAGAGCTGATAGCAAGTGAACAGGCAGAACACAAGACTGAAATTCTCTAGACACTGAAATATGTCTAATAAAACGTCTTCACTGGAAGCCATAGAAGAAAGAAAGATCACCATGCGAATAATTTGGAGAACATAAATAAACACAATTCATAAGCAGATACCATGCCCCAGACTGACATGCTTAAATGGGTTCACATTGGCCACATTTCAAATGGTTTCCCAAAGGACCTAAACTTCTAGCATCAAATACTGAGCCAGTGATGTCAAGCTTTTCTTGATCCAACACCATGAGGTAAGAAACTTTTAAATCCCTTTATTTTCAGCATGGGGAAAGACAAATATGGAAAACTAAATTCTGCAAATCTGATCACAGCTGCTCTTATTTGTAATTATTTAATTCAGATAGAACTTTACAGGGAATAGTGTGCTCTACATACATTATAACTCATATATGATTTATGTTATTAGGGAAGATAGTATATCTCCAATCTTCAAAAGATTTATATATTGATTTGTTTATGCTTTATCTTTTTCTAAAAAGATTTATAGCATGTACATATGATACTACATAATAAAAGTTTTAAAAAACACATGGGAAGATGGCACAAAGAAGAAAATAAGGGTAAGAACAATGAGTTAAAGCCAGAAATGAGAGAACTACACAGAATGCACACTGTGTAGTCCTATACATTTGCTAGCTGGAGGTCATGTATCTGGATTTGAGCTTCTTAGAAAAGAGGAAAACATGAGCAGTTACAAGGGTCACAGCATCTTCTGGATCTTTTAGAAAATGGATAGGATAATGCATTCCTTGTAGTAGACACTCAATAAATGTTTATATAATGAATGAATGACAAACTGGCTCAGGAGAACCATAATTATTCAAGGCACCCAAATCCTAGATATATATCTGCTGTGAGTTTTCTGAAAGACAATGCCATGTAACAATGTCACAATAACATCTGAGCAAATAAATACAAGAAGTTTCAAAGAACTTGCTCGTCAATAATCTTTGATGAGTCCTAATAGTCAGGGAACATTTGGTGAAAGCAAATTTTAAGAAGCCAAAACAAATCATCCAGGTACAGAGCAATGTGATGGTCTGACTTAATGTATGGATAGACGTTATAGCACCTAGGGCTGGGCTGGCAAAAATATGGCAAATGTGCAGCTGTTCTTCCTGCCAGGACCCACAGCAGACATTGCTAATCAACTATAGCACTCTTTGCCACTGAGATTTTATGTGGCCCAAATCCTGTATGACATTGTGTTCTGGAAGCCAAATCCAATTGACTATCGCTGTCATGTGAGGAGACTAAACCAATTTACCATTCCAGAGTCAGAGAAGTGAATTGGCTGATTATCTGTTAGACAATTCTCCACAAATACTTCTCTTAAGATTAACATTCTCTTAAGATTTGAATGATTTTAAGTATAGATTATAATACTGAAGTTTAGAGAAGATAAACAACTTCCCCAAGATCACATAGCTAGTAACTAACAAAACCAAAATTCCAACTTAGAATTCCTGATTAAGTTATAGTAGAATGCCTATGAACCATGAAAAGACACACATTTATTTATCATTGTAATTTTAAATTGCATGGCAATTATTATTTATCGTGGCAATGGTGAAGGGTGATAACAAAGTTGAATACTCTTATCAAGATCACTACCACCAGAGCCAGACTTATGCACAGGGATGAATAGATGCCTTCATCTTTACTAAGTGACTTGGAAGCACACAGAGGAAGTAAATGGGAAGGTGCCACTCCCCTTCTATACCTTTGCTCCACACACCCTCAACTTCCCCCTCTCCTGCCCACACATACATACACACACACACACACACACACACACACACACATATATATATATACCCTACACCTCTCATGGTTTGCTATGGTGCCCAAATTTCCTCCTTTACATACTCGTTTCTTTCATTTTCAACTACAGTTTCCATTATGAAAAAACAGGAGCCCTGGTCATTCACAAAGGTGCTAATAGTGGTCCATGAGCTACGTTTAGTATTTCCCAAAGCCTAATGGAAATATATTCACCCACCATAAAACCACATAAGGTCACCAAAACACCAAGCATCTCATTACACAAATAAGCTGAATCCTGATCTTTACTGCATTTATTTTTTAATTGTACTCAGGTCTTTAAGTCATAAAATGAGAAAACAAATTTTTACTTAATACATGCAGTGTTTTGAGCAGATGGAAACTTCCAAAATACAAGGCCTACAGGAAAAAAATAATAAAGGACTCCTTTGTGTTAAAAAGTTGGGAACCACTGGCGTAGTCCTTTGTTTGTTGTTCACATACCCTTGGGAGGACTAACACATGAAGTTGTTGATTATACTTACAACAAATCAACTGAGAATCAGGCCTTACGCTGGCTGTTACGGTGCTGTGGGGAGCACACGTGTAGTAGGCACGGTCCCGATCTCGGGTGAATGGGTTTAATCAGATCATTTCCTCAAAACAGGTGAGAACAGAAAGGGAGTAAGATCACTAAGCCTAAAGGTCAAAGGAGCATGGAGGAGGAGAAAGACAGAGGGGAAGGCCACCAAGAGGCAACACTTAGTGTTTGCCAAATACTTGCTATATTTAGGTACCATATATACTTCTCATTTAATTCTTATACTATCCCTGAAAATTAGCTAAAAGTAGGTCTATTTTACAAAAATAAAACTGAGACTCAGAAAGGTTCAACAACTTGCCCAGGATCACATTAGTAGGAGTTGATGCGGCCAGAGTTGAAACCCAGGCTGAGTAGCACCACATCACCAGGGAGTCAGCCCTCTACTCTATGACGTGTTGTGTTCCTTTTGGGGGTTAGAAGGGTGGTGAGGAGACAGGAAGAGAGAGGATGACCATGCTTCTGTCAGCCACACCTTGTTGCCAAAAGCAACACCAGCCTCCAGCTCTAAGTACTAAGATTGAGCACCAGGAAAAAAGTGAATTTCAGCAGCTTTGAAAGTATATCTTTAATGGGCAGGGTTTTTTTTGGGGGGGGGGCAAGTGAATGGATTAAAAAAAAATTAGTTGCTTTTGTTCAATAGCCACACACACCCCACAGGGAAATTCTGGTGAATACCCATGGGTTATTGGGTTAAACAGATGAGGTGTAGCTCTCCTCCACTCTAACACATCACAATGTGGAAAACATTTATGTGAAGGCATTAACTCTCTTTCCTCCAGGCACAGATTTTCTAAATGGATCCTCCCCATACATGGCATTCTCTCTCTGGGGTTTATCAATCACTGGTAGGACTCCTCAATTTCCTCCTGGGTTCACCAGAGTCCTCACAATGGCCCACAAGATCCTATATCATCTAAGTGAGTTCATCTCTGACTTCATCTCCCTGACTCACTCTTCTTGCTGCCTTCAGACGCATCAAGCACTTTCCTGTCTTAGAACAGCACAGGTTGTTGCCTCTGACTGGAACATTCTTCCCTAGACACCTCTATAGAAGCTGTCTTGCCTCCTTTAAGTCTTTGCTGGAAACTTTCACCTACTCAGTAAGGCCTACTTTGGGAAGGCTATTCAAAGCTGCATCCTTCTCCAGACCCAAGTTCTTTTATCCTGCTCCATTTTTATCTTTTTATTCTATGGCACTTATTTTATAGTACAATATAATTTACTTATTTATTGTTTATTGTTTATTTTCTATCTCCTACTAGAACATAATACTACAAGGTCATAGTGTCTAATAATATAACAAGCAACTAATAAAACTCTGTTGAATGAATGAATGAATGAATTCAGTATATAGGCAAGGCCACAGGGGATAGGGATCTATTTTGGTTTCAAAGAATTTTCCTCCTTGTCCCAACCTAGAACATAATAACAGCTTCCACCACTTAAACCACTAGTTCCAAAGACCAAAAAAGAGCTCTCTGTCAAAAAGAAAAAGATCTCTATGGATGCATCATTTTATAGCACTATAATCTGAGAGTTTAATTTCCACTTGTCATTTTGCCTGTTATGTCTCCAGTCCTTCATCCATTACTCCAGAATTGCCTTGGGGTATAAATGCTTATTATTTCTGAGTGAGTCTCCCTCTGACCTCTTTTGTACTAGGCACAGTGCTCTGGGCTTCACTCCCTAGCTCTGACATCAACTCTGGACCTGGAGACTCAATTTGCACTTGACCTTGTGAGCACCTGATTCTCGGCTCTTCCTAAAGGTCTTTAGCTTGGACAGCCCCTTGGCCTGACTCTTCCCATTACTCTGTGTGAGCTCTAGGCCTCTAGCTGGTCCTCTGGTTGGACCAGAACCACAGTCCTTCTCCATTTCCAACCTACCCACCCCCAACCCCATCAAAGGGTAGGGGCCTCAACCACCTCTGTGTTTAAGGTCTACAGGAGGACCTGGTTCCATAGAAATGAGATTTGGTCAAGTGTTATTTTTTAAGGGTCCTATTTCTATCCTCTTTATCGTTTGAGCTAGAGATATTTTCCTGTGCTCCTTATTAGCTTGCATATCCTACAGTTCTGGGATGTTGGGGGATTCTGTGGTGCTTATCTCCTTATATTATAAAGTAAATGGAAGAAAAGGGAGACGTCAATGCTAGGGGTATGAGACAGCTGATAGAGAGGGTGGTGAATTTATTCGATTGCAAACATTTTAAAGAGCTTTTCCTCTGCTGCCTGTCCTGAGATGAAGAATCTAATCCATGTAATGGCTGGATAAACATCCTGAAAGGGAAAAAGAGGATGACTAAGTCATTTATTAAATTTCTCAGGTGCCACCAGTCTGATTTATTTTGCTCTTTTCTTATTTATTTCAGGGTCTGGGCCAAATTCTTGTGTAAATTTATTGCTAAAAACATCTGGATTTTTTTTTTGCATATTGTTTTGAGTTAAATTTGTTTGTCTAGTAGTCTTCAGCAGAAATCCTAAGAATTAACCTAGTATAGACATTTGTGCATGCAGACACTAGAATTCATTCTCAGCACATGGTCAGGGGACTTTTCTTTAACAGGCTGTCTTCTCTCTCCCCTGTTTCCAAAATTAGGGCGTCTGGAGAATGCGAAACAAAATTATACAAACGCCTGACCTCTGGCCTTGCTTCTGTCTCTCAGACTGCGAAGTACCCAAGAGGGAAAGTGTTGAATTTGGCCTCACTTCACATGGCATTAACTGTAATTCTTTGTGAATTGTGGTGACATCATGGTATACTTTGACATCACTGCTCAGACTCCCTCTGCTGCTGGGCATACAGTACATAGTTTTTGTTCAAACACAAGAGTCCTTTGTTGAGACGAAAGGATAGCAGCTGGTCTTCTGCCCCGGTACAAATGTGGATCTTACTGGAATGTGTCTGTTCAGTAAGTCACCACAAAGTAGCCATTCTGCTGTGATGGCTAGAACTCACTCACACACATAGCTCTGGAAAATTTTGTGAAAACTTACATCTAAAGAGTTCAAAATTCCAGATATGGGTCATAATTCAGCAAAATTCTGTATACAATAAAGCTTTCATTTACATGTCTGGATATGTTATCTGAAGCCAATATTCCAAAAGCAGTAGTCTATTGGCTATATGTATGTGTCAAGGCTACAGGTGAAGAAGAAGGAAAGGTAAAGAGGGATGTATCTGCTCCCAAAACAGCCCTCCTCTCATTGTAATTGTTCAAGAGTCTTAGATCCCCAATCAGGAAGGCTCGTGCCATTCCTTGGCTCTCAAGTCAATTCCTGGTTACTTCCAGAAACATATTACTTTATACTAAATTGAACCTTTTGGATGGTACTATTAGTGTTCTGCTTCAAAGTCAGTGAAAGATGTCCTCAAATGGTGCATTTATTTCCTTTGCTTTTCCTGGGTTCTCCACTGTCATTTCTGTCTCAGGGTAAAGCCTGAGAAAATTGATCAAAATAGAGTCTATGCAAAAATATCATCTGTAAAATTAGTCCAAACTTCTGTCCCACATGGCTTTAATGCCTGCACAAGGCAGAAAATTTTCAGATTAGCTTGAGAAACTAAAGGCTGTTAATCTAAGATTATTCGCAGAAGAATAAGTCATAGCACAAAACATGTGGATGGGACATTAGACTTCTTTTATTGAAAAAAATATGTAATTTTTTACTCTGTCACAGAACAAACAGAGACATGACATGATCCTCATTTCTATCATGAGCCTTACAGTTGTTAAAAGTATTTTTTTTCCTCCTCTGGAAATGCTACACTGAAGACCAACCAGGTACCACCTCAGCTTTTTATGCACATATTCACTTCCCTGGCCACTTCTTACCCTGGAACATCATTACTCAAATCAGGAATCTATGTGTTGCATAGTCCATGAAAGAGGCAGCAAGACATTGTAGGGGGAACAAATGACTCAACCTGGATGTGATGATTTATTACCATTTGCCTGAATACGTCACATGCTCTCAGCATGAGATTCAGGTCTCTCATGAGGTATAAGAGGATAATTAGATCTACTTTATATATTTGTTGAAAGGATTTGACATGATAGCTTACATAAAAAGATCTAGTACAGGGCCCAGCACATAACAGCTCTGACCATATATCCTGGAATTTCCAGGACAATTCTATTTTCAAATCTTCTATTTCATAGTCCCCAAATTATCAGACCATATGTGCCGATTACTTTGGGAGGATAAGTGGTCAGCATGCAAATAGGAGCTATTTGCTCAGTTTACGTGTGAAAATGTGTGTGAAGCTGTAAAGGGTGCTTTAGTGACCTGAGCACCTGTAGACTTGTCCCACAGCTCTAGTTACAGGGTCAAGTTTGCAAAAGCTCAGATGCATTTCAGTTCCTCTGGATTTAACTACAGAAACCATGAAGTAGGAGCACAACCCCAATCCTGTAGAAGAAATAGACTCTCCTTTACAAGGCAGAGCAGATGGAGCTTCATTGGAAAATGGTTTTTAACTTCCCTCTATCCTAAGAAGTAGCCAAGGAAAAAGCAGCAAGCCTGGTTGGCTCTTTAGGAAATGATCGCTGGGATTTTGAAACGATTCTGTTAGAAATGAAAACATCTCTCTGGAATTGCTATGGAGCAGCAAATCATCTCTGCAGCCCACTCAAATGACAGAGGAATGCTTAGGATTCTTAAAATATCCTTCCTTAGCTCTTCAATTCTAGACCACTAATCCGGAGTTAATCCAGGGACTACTTTCAAATATGTACAAGTGAGTAACAATCACTAAATGCATTTGTCAACATGAAATAGAGATTTCTCAGTTATTCTTCTAAAACCTGAAGTCCAGGGAAAGATATTTTCGGGGGCTGGAGCAAGAACTTGGGGGCCCTGTTTTTCCCATGGGAGCCTGAGCCTATATGAATGTGTTAATACGACAGCTGAATTTAATGAACAAAAGTGAGTGCTCAGCAATTCCATCTTGGCACAGGGAATATTCAAAACCTATTTGTTTTAATGAGGAAGAATCCCTGAATCTGAACATGCAAGCCAAAAACAAATCAGTTAAAATTTTTTTGAAAAAGGAAAAGCAGGCTTCCTAAAACTGGGAATTTGAATTGCTTATTAATCAGAATTAGCGACAAACCAATTAGACAGCAGTCACAAAGTCCTAACAGAAAAGTGAACTGGCTGACTTTTAATGGGCCAAAAATTTCTTGAGCCAGATAAAAGGTTAGCTGCTGGATGTGGTGTCTGGATTGGGCTGGAAGAAAGCTGATGGTTATCAGTTTGGCCCCCCTTTCAGACCCTAGGCTTGTGGATTCAGGGTAATCAGTTGCATTTTGCTGAATCACTGCAAGATTGACAGTGGCAAAATGGACTGTTTCTTCTTTCATTTTAGACAAAAACAAATTCACTCAAAGGCCTTGAGACAAAAATAAATGACTGCATACATTTTTCCCATTCAGAAAGATTAAGAAAATTCCACTAGCCACCCACTCATATAAAAATGAATTCTTATTCTTTTCTATCGTAGTTCTAGTTTAAAACCAGCTGAGATTATAAATTTCAAATCTGACAGAATTCAACACTCAGCATATGTCAAATTCAAGAGTAAAATGAAATCCATCTTTAAATTTAGAAATATTTTAAAATTCAAGTTTTTATAATAGTTATAATTGGTTTTTAGTCAGTTTTCTAAAACTAACTAAAAAGAATTACCTTTAACACAGAAAGCTTATGTATGTGTTATCTTCTAATCTCTCTAAAATTACCCAAATTACCTGCTTCGGTATCCTTACCTTATTGCTTCCTGGTGAACCAGGGGCAAAGAAGAGAAGGGAATTCAAAGTTTTATAGTACATGCAACAATCGTACTTTTTGGCTAGACTAACCCAAGTAACATTTCTTCTGCACTTACTATGTATAAGGCGTATAATTTGAGGTAATTTCTTTATATTTTAAAAATATGCAATGTGTCCGTATCAATACATCTATGTGAATCTAAACACAAACTCTGCTAGGCTGGGTCTAGCAAACACGATATTTGCTAGAAAAACATGATTTAATCGTTGATTTTAAGACTTTCAAGTGTTGGCATTTCAAATGGATTCTTTGCATGGTTTTGACCTAGTTTTCATGCCATTTTTCTAAATTAAAATTCCACTATTTAAAGTCGAACTATTCTGTACGTGCAGGCATGTTACAAGGAATCATTTACTGAGATATATATCAAAAAGTAGATGAAAAGATTTGTTAGTATCAGTATGAGAATTTTTATGAACATGGTGTTCCCTGGAACATCTAGGCATTGAGTTCTCAGATGATTTCCAACCTTGATTTTTTAATTCTTTTTAATGAATGTGTCAAGAGCAAGGACAGAGGGATTTCCCTCAGAGGTGCCTCAGCAAGGTGTGGTCTTCCCAGATGAAGCCCACGAAGCCTCCTGTTTCGTGGCTAGTGAATGCCAGGTGTGTCTGAGTTGGCAGGAAGGTAGAAAATAAATACTGTCAGCCACAAATATTCTGAAGAGTGAGAAATTATATTAGGAATTTAGAAACTGTAGCAATGGACAATTCTCACTTATCAAATCTGATGTCAAGAAGAGACAATAATAAATAAATAGTGAAGAGAAAAGGAATCACAATTCTTATGAAGCACCTACTATGGGCCAGGTACTGTCAGGTGTTTTGTAGAGTTTACGAGCCTGTGCACAAACTCTGTGACTACACAGATGACAAAACCAAAGCAACTTCCTACATCACCTACCTAGAAAATGGCAGAATTGGGATTCCAACCTCTTTCTAATACATCATTCCTATTACCCTGGGTCGCCTAATATACCAGAGGACTTTTAAGTTAACTATGTGTATATTCAAAAGAGGAGGGTAGCGCCACAAGTGTGCAGCAGCTACTCACACGAGAGCACACTGTTTTAAGAAATAGTTTTTGAGGGAATGTTTGTACCACACTGCTTCAAAACCTGGTCCACCACATATCACTAATGTTCACCAAGCTTGTTTCTTAGCACCCAGATGAAGGCACTCAAGAGAGGAAGATGCTCTTGAGGGCAGTTTCTTGGGAGACAAAAACTTTCAAAGAAGATTCTAACGCTTTTCCCAAAGTATAAAACTAAGTCCCCAGCAAATTTATTTTCAATGCTTGCCTGTAGCTTGGCTTCAGCATGAAGTCTGCTATTACCTTAAACAAAGGGAAAAACATCTCCAGTAGCAGTTGGCAAGACTAAGGAGAAGGGAGAAGGGAGGAGTGGAGAGCGAGAGAATGGAAAAAAACTGAACTCAGCCCAAACACAGCTCGCATCCGGGCGGCCTAACCCGGCAGAGACCTTAAAAACACTACCGATGGCCAGTGATTATGACCTCCGTGTGAACTTCTGATTTGTACCGCGCAGTGTCAGGAAGGAGAAGAAAACCCGGAACGACACACTGTCAACTCTACAGCATGCTGACTTGAACACAGTTCACACAACTAGTAGGTGCCTCTCCTTCCCCGACCCAGCCTGGGTCAAAGGCCAAGCAGGAGACAAGACGAGTGCATTCCAATATCAAAGCTCCTTCATGCTCAGCTCTGACCCTTTCTGTCAAAGGTAAAATAAAAACACTTGGAAAGCATGTGAACAGAGTATTTTTGTATTCGTTTCGATTTGGGAACCTCATATAATTCCAAAAAGCAGGAAAATTGGCAGCTTTGGCTCCAAAAGTGTTCAAGATTGCAGTAGAAGGGGTGACGTAAGTACAAAATGAGGATCCTGGGAAGAGTTATGTGAGAGACTCACATCCCGCATATACTGAAGGCGCAATCCTGTCTCCAGGCCTGAGCCAAAAGCAGTCTACCCCATTTCTGTTCAAATTTTCTAAAGCAAGGGCAGAATCCACTGCTGAATACAATCACGCATTGCTTGAAAATGTGTATACTGTCAAGGTTGTATTCCTGGGCCAAGTGCTTATCTGGTAGTTTCACGAGTGATAACCTCTTTTGCACTGGGATGAGAACGTTGTTTTAGACATGACTGCTTTCTCAAGTTCAATGCTAGCCATTGGGTCTAATTAGATATAAGAGGAAAAGGCTCCATTTTGTAAGTAGTCATTTAAATTGCAGATGTGGATTCAGCCTGCCAAACATGTACTTGCTATCATAAATCAACACGGCGTACATCGCAGCCTGCCACTCTCTGAAACACCTCATTGCTATGCAAAGAGGCACAGCTATACTTTTCTTTCTCTCCTACATATAGCATCTCACTATTTTCCTGGTGATTCTCTGAGCTTGGGAGCAGCAGAGGGAGATAAAGTAGGGAAGAATACAGGCTAGGAGAAATCCATGCCCAAACACTTATAAATTGCCTAGTGAAGCAGAAGAAGTTGCAGTGTCATGATCTCCATCACAAGGAGCAAGGCCTTTACTCAACACCCTTTACGGGAATGGTATTGGACTAGCTGTTACAAGGTAAAAGACTGGAAAAATCACAGCGATGCTCTAGAGGGCTTTAGAAGACGTATGAGTGTAAGAATAGGAGGCAGCGCAGGTGGGAATGAAAAATGGTACAGCTGCTGGGGAAAGCAGTATGAAGATTCCTCAAAAAATTAAACATAGAATTACCGTATGATCAAACAACTCTAGTTCTGGGTATATACCTAAAAGATTTGAAAGCAAGGACTTGAACAGATATTTGTAGGCCCATGTTCATAGCAGCATTTTTCATAATAGGCAAAAGGTGGAAATAACCCAACTGTCCATCAACAGATGAACAGATAAACAAAATGTCGTATAAACTGTTAAAGTAATGAAACAAGAAGGCCATTAGACTGAAATCGCGCTAATGCTGTGGTGGCTTATGTAAGCAAACCAAAATCTAAGCCTGTAAATGTCTCAAGTTACAAAATCAAGGTACTAAGGACAACCAATCACAAATGGCATTAAGCTCTAGCCAATCAATAATTTCCTTTCTCTGCTTCTGTGCTTTCTCTAAACACATCTTTCCCCCGGCTCCTGCTGGTGAAGCGCTCCTAACCACGTCCAGTTTGATGCTGCCCGATTGGAATAGATAAATGCTCAAATGAACTCTTAAAATTTTCAATATGCCTCAGTTTAGCTTTTAACAGTTCATGCAATGGAATATTATTCAGCTATAAAAAGGAAAGGCATATGATACAACAGGGATGAACATTGAAGACATTATGCTAAGTGAAATAAATGAGACACGAAAGGACAAACATTGTATGATTCCAATTACGTGAGATACCCAGAATAGTCACATTCATAGAGACAGAAAGCAGAAGGATAGTTACCAGGGGCTGAGAGGAGGGAGTAATGGGAGTCATTGTTTAACGGGTATGGAGTTTCAGTTTGGGAAGATGAAAAAGTTCTGGAGATGGATGATGGTTACACAACAATGTAAATTTGCTTAATGCCAGAGAACCGTATACCTAAAAATGATTAAAATGCTAAATTTTGTGTTATATATATTTTACCACGATTAAAAAAAAGAATAGGAGGTAGAAAAGCAACAGACACAAATAATTAACACAAAGGACACATAGGTGGAACTGGGTAAGGAAATACATATATGTAAGGAAACACGGTGCCATGATGTTTGTTTGTTGTTGTTGAGGAGCTTTGTAGTGATGTCATTACTCTCACACCAGCTGGTCCTATGGGCCCCTTGTATCTGGACGTGGACACAGCCCTATGTGTTTGCAATCCCTGCTGGCTCACTGAGCAAGATCTACCTGGACCCAACCATATCACATATAGAAGAGTAGAGCAGAGTAGACTAGAGAATAACAGCTTTGGAGCCAGGTGCACCTGAATTTGAATGCAAGCTCTATTACTTATTGGCTTCATGACCTTGTCCCTGGTACCACATCTCTTGACGCCTTGGTTTCTTCTTCTGTAAAACATACCAATCATGCCTCTAAAAGTTGTTGTGAGGATTACCTGTAAGAATGTAAAGGTCTTAGAGTTTACTAATGGGAGCAGCTCCTACTACTACTAATTATAACGACAAACACAACTGTGGAAGTTGAAGAAATGAGAAAAAGAAATAAAGTGGACTCTAATGGGTGTTTTTAAAAATTCTCTGCTGTTTTTCAAAACTCAAAAATGGAACTTTCATTTGACATAAAAATATTATTATTCATTATTTAAGTGACTTAACTTGCCCTCTCAGAAGTTGCCCACTGATCTAAGATAAGGAAGAAAAATGGGATGATTCAGAGTAGGTATCAAAAGTTTAGAAACAATTCACCATCACAAACACATTGGGTACGCCCTTACTTGGCCTTCCAGTCCTGCCACTTCTCAACGTCTGACCCACTCATCTCCGTGTGTCATACGCTTCTCTATGAGGAAGAAAAGTCTCGACAGACTAGATGTAATAACAGATGATACAATAACAGATTAGCTATAGGAACATACTCCCTTATCAATATGGACAACTGAGAATTGTCTGTCTCTATTTGTTTGAATGGGAGAAAAATGGGTCTTCTGTATTAGATTTGGGGTACAGATGGGGCTGATTTCTCATCAGCCTGGGAAGGGTTGATGGAGGAGGTGAGATGTGAGCTGTGAATTAAAGAATGGCAGCGATACTTGGGAACAATAAAGGCAGGCTGCCAAGTCCCCCCCCAAATCGGAAGCAGACTAGAAGGCTGGCCTGGGGCTTGAATCCAGGTGGGTCCTGATTCCAGGACTGGGACTGTGCTAGACACATTCCTCCAGGCTGCAAACCAGAAACTTCTTTCTTAACAGCCCCACAAAAATCTTGCTGGAATCCATTAAGACATTGTTTGAACCCTGGTGAACTTTTGGCTGAAGAAGAGAGGAGACTCATGTTTGCAGCAGAAGGTTCATCTTGTCCTAGTACTAAAAGATTTCAGTATGAACCAAGACAGCGCTTTTCCATGGCCTGTCTATCAGTATTAACTTCTGAGTGTTTCCAGCCCGTAAAATTCACCCACCAAAAGGATGAAAGATGCAACTCACTGGCCAGGGACAAGAAGAACGACTCAAGGTATAACTACTGTCTCATAGGCAGCAGGCAGTAGCAAAATCACATCCATTTATTAACCAGGAAGACATTTCTTTGTGCATGAGCCCACACTCCAGGGCCCTGTTACAATTACTAATAATCACGAAGATGGTAGAAGGGCTTTAACGCAACTTGCAAAACTATTCCCTTAGTAAATCATGTCCTATGACAAGAAAAGATCTGGGATATTTCTCAGACTGAATATCTAAACAACTAAAATTCTGGACTTTTTAAAAGTTCTAAGAGCCTCTATCAAATAATTTTACTCTACTTCATGGAAGCTACACACGCTCAATAAAATCTACTTTCATGTAGACCGAAGCCCTGATTTAGAAGTAAATACACAGGAAAATAAAAAATTACAAACCTGTCACCATATCCACAGTCATGTATAGCATTTCTAAGAAGTCCCCAGTGGCTATGACTGTGTGAGTTGCTCCATTCCCTGGCCACGGCTAGCTCAACAGTTCAATAGTACAGACACCTACACTAGGCCAGATTGTCCCTGGCTCCTTGGATTTGAACACTGATTGGAGACAGAGAGAGACAGAATATGGTTGGAGCTAAGTTGTCCTTCACCAGATCAAGGCACATGTGTAGCTGAGGACCCCAAAACTGCCCTGGTTCGTACGCTTCCTGAAGCCTTGTCCTGCTGCTTGTTCTGTGATTCTAGTCATCCAATAAGTGTTTTTCTAAACAAACAGTGGATGTTCCTACCATTGATCCCTATCCTTCCAGTAATCCCCCCTTTTGAACTTAGGTTAAACAGAGTACATTTCTATTGCTTGTAACCAAAAGAATCTTAACATAGAGCATATGTATTTTGGCAGGAGGGGCATTTATTTTCCTACAGTGAGGTTAAATGTATAGAAGGAAACTTTGTTAAGATCTGTATTCCCAGCACTTTTAAAAGGAGAGGGCGAAAACCATAGGAGCTAGTTTAAGGTTTCGAGAATCCAGAAGAAAAGAAACAGAAGTGAAGGAAAATAATGCCAAAGGAAACCAATAGTAAATCTATAATATTGGGGCTTTGAAAAGCAGCAGGCTTTAAAGATAATACAAGGCTAGAATCAAGGGAAAAAGAGATAACATAAGTGAGACATACGATTCCAAGAAAAGAAATTTCATTTTTCCCTTTGGAAATCACCATTTGCACAGGTTAAGATTTTGTATTTTCACATCTTAAGATTCTTAAAAATTTGAGTACTGTTGGCCCTCCATATCTGCGGATTCAACCAACTGTGAATCAAAAGGCCTACTATGGTTTTGTCTGTACTGAACACGTACAAACTATTTTCTTGTCATAAGTCCCTAAACAAAACTATTTATATAGCATTCACATTGTATGAGGTGTTATAAATAATCTAGAGATGATTTAAAGTACACGGGAGGATGTGCATAGGTTATATGCAAATACTACGCTATTCTATATAAGGGACTTGAGCATCTGTGGATTTTGGTATGGGGGTGGTGGTCCTGGAATTGATCCCCTGTGGACACCAAGGGATGATTGTAGATGCTCCTTACATGGTATTCAAATGTTCTTTTTTTTTTTTTTTTTTGTGAGGAAGATCAGCCCTGAGCTAACATCCATGCTAATCCTCCTCTTTTTGCTGAGGAAGATCTGCTCTGAGCTAACATCTATTGCCAATCCTCTTCCTCCTTTTTTTTTTTTTCCCCAAAGCCCCAGTAGATAGTTGTATGTCATAGTTGCACATCCTTCTAGTTGCTATATGTGGGACGCGGCCTCAGCATGGCGGGAGAAGCAGTGCGTCGGTGTGTGCCCGGGATCCGAACCCGGGCCACCAGTAGTGGAGCACACGCACCCAACCGCCAAGCCACGGGGCTGGCCCTCAAATGTTCTTTTTAAAGCCTTTAATGTGGCTTCAAGTTGACTTAGAACAAATTCTCACAAGAGTTTCCTTTACCCAGGAGAATGGCCGTGTGCATTAGCACTCAGAGCAGGTCCTCAGCTAGAGGATAAGATCAGAGCAGAAGTCTCCCCAATGATAACCAAGCTTCTCCTTTCTCCTCTTCCTGATGGAAACTGGAGAACCAGTGGCCAATAAGGCCCTTGATGTTTGGCATCCAGGCGTAGAAGCTTATAGGCCTAAAATTCAGGGAGGGTTATTCAGGAGGGAGGCGTAATTCTGAGAGGCAGTATGATAAAATGAAAAGCACAGGCTTTAGAGTCAGACAGATCCGAGTTCAATTTCTAACTCAGCCACTCACAAGCTATATGACCTTGGGCAAGCAAATTAGCTTTTTGGGCTATAGATAAAGTTCCTGTAAGATTTAAATGGTATGTCACATGCGTGGCAGTGTCTGGCGTGGTCAGTGCTCAATACATGAGGTAGATTATTTTACTCTTCTTATCATCACCATGATGATAACTTTAACTCCTTCTTCTTCCCCTTAGAAATATCTAGCCTCCATATCCTTTGAGGAAGGGTCGGAAATGCAAACAGCTCCAGAGTCCAGGCTGTGTGAGTAGTGAAGGAGGCTTGAAAGTGTTCACACCTTCTCAACGCTACAGCAACCATTCAGTGCTATCAAATGTTTATGATGCTGGAGTGCAGACCAAATGTTGCAGATCTGATTTTTTAAAGGAAATGTTGTGAGTCTGGATTTTCATTGGAAATATTATCTCTAAATACTGGCAACTAATTCAAGTTTTTACAAAACCACACTATGTATACCAAACAAAAGTTGGCAGTGGGATCTATTTGGCTGGAGGGTTGCTAGTTTGCAATCTCAGCTTTAGAGGCATGAAAATCATCTGGGGAGAAAAACTACATAACTATACTCTGAATTATAGAAAGAAGCTTGGAGAACGCTTGAGAAAATAGGAGGCTAAACCTTCATAGCCTTGACGAAACCATTCTACGTACACACTGCCTAAGAGCACATATTTTTTTCTTTTTTTTTTTGGCGAGGAAGATTGGCCCTGAGCTAACATCTGTGCCAATATTCCTCTATTTTGTATGTGAGATGCTGCCACAGCACGGCTTGATGAGCGGTGCGTAGGTCCATGCCCGGGATCTGAACCCACGAACCCCAGGCCACCAAAGCAGAGCACGCAAACTTAACCACTATGCCACCAGGCCGGCCCCAAGAGAATATGTTTTAAATGAGCATAAAATATTTCTCTGGATTAAAAAAAAAAAAGCCCGAGCATGACGAGTCTCAGTGCTCCTCTGACCTGGTGGGATCCGACCCCCTTCTAAGTTCTTATCCCTTCAGTACGTGCCACCTACGCCTGTCCCAGGACAGAGCTTGAGGAAGGAAAAGGCAGGTGCCAGAAGAGCTGCATCCGCTCTACCACTGAGTGTGTGTTTGCTTCAATTAGTCAAATCGTATCCTTTACCCAAGCAAAGTAAACCCTTGCTACCCCTATTCAAGAAAAGAAAAAGAAAAAAAAACTTTCATGCCTAGCTAGGTCACATAAAAATCAAGAGTGGAAATGACTGCACAGACATTACATCGTTGGCTCAAGAGAAGACTGTTGCATGGACGGATGAATCAGGAAATGAACACATCTTTCTGTCCACCGACAACAATACTGAGGTTTCTGCCTGAGGAGCTGAGAGTCACCCAATGGCAAGAAGTCCTCCCCTGCCCGGAAAACCCTAGGGTACAGAGAGGACGGTTGTCAAGTATAGTGGAGAACTTGGGAATGCATAATACTGGCTATGTTCTTTCATTTTAATGTGACTTTGGCCACTTCTTCCCAAGCTTCCCTAGCCCCTTCTCCCCTTTCCCTGATATATCTGCTTGTTTCTTTAAATCACCTGTCTCTACTGGCAAAGGAACTAAACTGGCACTGAAGGGCAATCGTAAACCCGCGTGCACATGGGACCAGCCAGCCACCAGTTCCCGGCCATGTGTGATTGCTACAGGTTACAGGTGCAGCAGGTATGCCCTTGGCATTTCTGCAGGAATGGAAGCGGGTGCATTAAGTTTTAAGAATGTTTATTCTTGGCAAGGTTTTCCACTGGTATTTTCTTTTATAGTACAACTATTTTTAAGTGAATGGAATGTTCTGTGATAATTTGGTCCCAAGTGGGGGAAATTTACCTCAGGGACTGAAACGCACTTAGTAATGGTGAAAGAGACTAAGAAAATGAATAAATAATCCAAATCAAAAGAAAATACTTTAAACTCTTACAGGTTCTTGAAAACACACATACGAAAAGCATTTTCATTTAATATGGATTAAAGAACACTGGACTTGAAGCCGGAAGACCTAGGTTGGGGTCTTGGTGGTTCTGCTACTTGCTGGCTGAGAGATTTTGGGTAAGTCACGTGCCTGCTCCATTGCTCAGTGTCTTCAGAAATAGAATGAGACTCAGTTGATGATCTCCAAGGTCCCTTTGAAAGCCATTGTTTTGTGGTTAGCTTTGCGAAGAAGTTCAAAATATCTCCCGAGGCCTCTGAATTTGTCTTTGCCTCTGTGTTCTGTTAACCACACAGATCATTTCTTGACTTACTCCAGATTTCTCAGATTCTTAAGTATTCTCTTGGATCACAGGTAGTCAGCCCATAGCAAAAACACTTTGTTCCTTCTTGATTTGAGCTCCTCAGGGCCCTCTAACCAAACAGGCAATAGAAAGGGCAGGTGGGGTTTATTACACTAATTTTAGGTGCTGGGGTGGATTTTCCTGACGCTGGCAAGCAGCCCTTCCTAGGAGAGTTCCAGGAGAGTCTTTGGCAACCATGAGTGTGCTAAAACTTGGGTAAAATTATGTTCATGGCTCAAAATCTAGAAGGTAGCTGATGCTTTAAATTGTTTTTATTAAGGATTTTGACAATTAAAGTAGCTCCAACATTTAAAAATAATAATCCCTTTACCTAACTTGATATTTCCTTGAAAAATGCCAATCAGCCAACGTATAATTACTTACTAATTGCCTTTCATATTTGGATTTGATTTTTAACATTTTTAAACAATTATACAAAGCATCTCAACACACCCAGTTTCAAAAAAGGCTGCCTCAATTCTACTTTACTATTTTAACTTTTTTTTTTTAAATCTAAGGCAAAGTTTCAAATCTTTCGAATTTCTAATATACTTAAACCTTGCATTTCACATTTCTGGGAAAACTGGCATTTTATGGCCCAAAACTTAATAACCATATTAATTATGGAGAGAGTTGAACTAATTGAAAATATGTCTGAAGATCATCTAATTTAACCTTGGAACATCCTGTAGGAGCAAACACTCTCCAGGTCCATTTTCTAATACACAGTTAGGAAAGAAACTACATCACGCTGGAATCCTGATTGATATTTATGGCCTTTGGAAACATTGCCTTTTGTGAGTTTAATCCCAGAAAGGATCTAATGCCTTCAGCAATGGGAGTTCATCCAGAGAATCGCCTTAAAATACTAAGCCAACCAACAGTTATCTTGATGGAGAAGGTTCTGGGTAGATCTGGGCCATTTCCTGAGCCATGGTAAATAAAGAGTGGATGGCAGATGATCCCAAATTCTGAACTATTTCTAGCTTAGTATGATAAAACAAAAAATTTAAATTCACATAAGCCGAATTTGTTTCACAGCCTGAAGGAAATGAGAACAAGGCCAAAATAAATTAAAAGATAAAAAAGACATTTAGGATGAATAATTTATGTGATTTAGAAAGAGCTCATCATCAAGAGACAAAAATAGTCAACAGAGAGATTTATTGATTCGTTGATCCATCCATGCAATAGTCCTACATGCAACTCAATATAAAGAAACTAAAGATGAGGAAGATATGGTCTCTGCCGGTAAGGAGATCTCAATCTAATGGGCCAGATGGTCACGAAAATTAATATAAGACAAAGGAAACAAGAGAAAAACAGGTGCAAGAAATGGGAATAACTATTAGATCCCCTGGGGAATTTCACTGGAGGATGTGAGTCCTGGGGAAGAGAGTGACCTGAGAGCTAGACAGTAAAGCCTTCCCACCTCCACAGAACTGAATTACGGTGCCTTCCTATATGCTCCTCCTAACTGCTCCCACTGCATCCTGTACCTATAGTTGCATTTCTAGTATTTAGCATAATGTCTAGCATTAGTAGATGCTCAATAAATATTTGTTGAATGAATGAATCTACAGTACTTAATCTCTCTAAACTTCATTTTCGTCCTCTATAGAAATGGGAACAATATAACCCCCGTGGGTTCATGTGAGGATTAAAGGAGAAAACATACGTAAAATGCTTACACAGCACAGCGCCTGGCACATCAGTGCTCAATAAAGATCAGATCTTATTATTATTAATATTAGGAATTATTACCTTTATTTTAACAGATGAGAAAAATGAAGCTTAAAGAATCTAATAGATTAGTCCATGGTCACACAGATAGTAAGTTTAGAAGTCACACTTCAACCTTGTATCTAACTGAGTCCACAACTCTAGCTCATCCTCCCGTCTCGTGCTGCTGATGATTATAATTATTGTGTTTGAGCCTCATCACCCTAATACTGTAAGCTTCTTGAAGACAGGGATCATGACCTTTACCTTTCTATCCCCATGGAACCTAATTCAGGACCACATGGCAGCCCTATTTTAAAAATTGATTGAAACTATCTGGGCCTCAAATGTAAAGTGGAAGGATTAAACTGCAAGATTTCAAATTCCCTTTTCAGTTTAAAAACTGCCTTCTGTGAAATCACTCAGCGAATGAAGTAGCAGAGTTAATATAAAATGTAGCTAAATGAATAATGCTTTGTTGAGAATTTACTATACTAGGGAAAAGACCTTTTCAATTCCAAACTTATTTCCCTTAAAAAAAAAAATGAAAGATGTTCAACTTTCTGGCTTGATATCACTATCCATTCATTCAGCATATATTCATTAATGATCTGTTTTGTGCCAGTTTCTAAATCAGTTTTAATACATACAAATACTTAGGGTCAAAAAGGAATTTTTGGAACAGTAATGAATGAATGGGACACTTACGAAGACTAATGGGTTCGTCACATTAACTCTGTCAAAGAGTGAGATGAGGTCACTCTCACAGCTAACATAGTCTTTAGATTTAGTCCATTGAGTTTTGAACCTTTGTACTACATTTTAAAAACATCTTTCTTGAGATATAGTTCACATACCATAAAATTCACCCACTTAAAGTATACAATTCAGTGGTTTTAGTATATTCGTAGAATTGTGAAACCATCACCAAAATCTTTTTAGATATTTTCATCACCCCCAAAAGAAACCTCATACACATTAGCAGGCACTCTCCATTCCACTTCAACCCCCAGCCCTAGGCAACCACTAGTTTACCTTTTGTCTCCATAGAATTGCCTATTCTGGACATTTTGTATACATGGAATAATAGAATATGTGGCCTTTTGTGACTGACTTCTCTCACTTAGCATATTGTTTTGAAGGTTCATTCATTCCAGTTATAGCATGTGTCATTACTTCATTCCTTTTTACTGTGGAATAATTTTCCAAAGAATGGATAGACTACATTTTATTTATCCATTCATCAGTTGATGGACATTTGGGTTGTTTCTGCTTTTGGCTATTAAGAATACTGCTGCTAAAACAACTGAATACAAGTTTTTGTGGACATAGGCTTTCATTTCTCTTGGGTATATACCTAGGAATGGAATTGCTGTTCGAATGGTAACTCTGTGTTTAACATTTTGAGAAAGTGTCAGACTATTTTCCAAAGCACCTGCACAATTCTGTACCACATTCCAAGAGTCACACACACAAAGCCACAAAGAATGGCTATTTCGTGTGAATGTTGCAATAATTCACATGGGTCCTCTCATTAGGTGATTCTCCAAAGTTAGAAACAGTAAATGGGGGAAAAATGGGGGTTATTTTTTTCTTTAACTGTGATTGCTGCAGAAAGCTGAGGATATGGGCTCCTTGAGAAGAGGGCTTGAGTCCTGTTCACCAGAGGATAGCCTAGTGACCAACGGTAAGTATTAAATATTTGTTGAATGAATAAATAGCCCCAAAATCACTGTGCAGTAGGGGATAAACTTTGCCTGAAGAGAAGTCTGGTCTTTGCCTTGGTTCCTGGGAGGTAATCTCTAAGCCCTTGTAATTTCCTGACCAATAAGAGTGTCTTTGTTTTTCTGGGGAACTTGGGTCATGCCAGATAGTCTATGCTAAATGATTTATGGTGAGGGCTTTGGGTCTCATGGTATCAATTCAACCTATGGAGTGGCTGGAGACTAAGGGCAGCCATGCAGGTGGTCAACCATGTCTATGTGATCAAGCCTCAATAAAAATTCTGGATGCCAAGATTTGGGTGAGTTTCCCCGGTTGGCACTACTCCATGCATATCGTCATACATTGTTGCTGGGAGAAGTGAGCACAGTCCACACAACTCTACTGGGAGAGGACAACTGGCAGATCTTCCCTTGAACTCTCCCGGACCTGCTCTATGCACCTCCTTCCCTTGGCTGATTTTCATCAGTATCTTTTTGCTGTAATAAACTAACTATGAGTATAACAGTGAGTTCTGTGAGTCCTTCTAGTGAATTATCACACCTGAGGGTAATCTTGGAGATCTTGAACTTGAAGTTGGCATCAGAAGTGAAGGTGGTCTTGGGGAATCTCAAACTTTGTAGTTAATAACAATGCTGAAACAGTTTTAAAGATGATTAGGTAAAATTTAGCACATTCAGTATTTCTACAAGCAAATGGCCCAAAGAATTATTCATGACACACAGCATCATAGAAGAAATCAAGAAAGTTGTCAGATCTTGGTAGAGCTTTCATTTAATGGAACACAGAATTCCTAGGCCATAGAGTTCTCTACCTGAGCTGTACATAGTCATACTCCTATTAACAAAGAGGTGTGCTTACTGATACTATACCTCATTATTAACATATCTTTTCCCAGAAGAAAGGGTGACATATAATAGAAATAATAGAATTTGAATTGTTGCTGTGCCTTTTTCTAGTTGTAGAAACTTCTATGAGCCTCAATCTCCTCATTTATGAAGAGAAAATAATAGGGATGTTCCAAAAAACTGGCATAAGAAGCACATGGTGATACACAAAGTGCACTCTGCAAACTATACAGCATTAAAAATGGTAAAACTTAAAAAATTTTTCTAAATTAGATTCACTCTGTCTTCATCTACTTTACTGAATCTCTCTGGGAAAACAGAATCAATAATTTTGTCTTTCCCAGTCCATGCTTAATTTCAAAGGAAAAATTAAATGGATATAACTTTCAGAAAAGTTTTTCTATGAAAGCTACACAAAGAAAGGCCTCCTACCTCACGAGTTGAATCTCAAGATGGAAAAAAAAATCCACTGTGGCAAAGAAACCTTCTCCTTGAGTAGAGATGATATATGAATAAACAAAGGACCCAACTGGGGCAGCAGGAAGGGAATATTATGAAATGAATGAGTCCCTATGGACTGTCACTTACTGTATCTCTTAGCTATTCAAGAGAGGATACCTCAAGGAACTTCAAACACTATACACTAATTTGACTTCAGTTTTTCCTAAAAGCAACAAGCATTTAAGCTGACTTGTTGTCTAATTGTACATGGTCATAGAAAAGGTTAGCCTGACAAATTTTTTTGTGTATGTGAGGAAGATCAGCCCTGAGCTAACATCCATGCTAATCCTCCTCTTTTTGCTGAGGAAGACCAGCTCTGAGCTGACATCTATTGCCAATCTTCCTCCTTTTCTTCCCCAAAGCCCCAGTAGATAGTTGTATGTCATAGTTGCACATCCTTCTAGTATGTGGGACGCGGCCTCAGCATGGCCGGACAAGTGGTGCGTGGGAGCGCGCCCAGGATCTGAATCTGGGCTGCCAGTAGTGGAGCGCGTGCACTTAACCGCTAAGCCACAGGGTGGCCCAAACCTGACAAATTTTAATCATACATAAATAGGCCTGTGCCTATACAAACTTAATGGAAACACACCTCTGAATTGAGAAGACTTAAGAGGGAGGAAGAAAGGATACAAATTCACTGAGTGAATATCATGTGGTAGGTAGTGCACTGTACACACATTGTCGTCTCATCCCCCACCACTGCCCCAAGATACTTCTCCTGTCTTCTACAGCCCAATGAATGGCTGCCCCACACTTTGCTCAAACTGTAAATCTGGGCATCATCTTCACCTCTCAATGTTTCTCTCCTACTACATTTTGTGTGTGTGTGTGTGTGAGGATTATTAGCCCTGAGCTAACATCTGTCGCTAATCCTTTTCTTTTTTGCTGAGGAAGACTGGCCCTGAGCTAACATCCGTGCTCATCTTCCTCCACTTTATATGGGATGGCATCACAGCATGGCTTGACAAGCGGCGCATCCGTGCGCGCCTGGGATCCAAACCTGCGAACCCCGAGCCGCCACAGCGGAGCACACGCACTTAATGCGCCACCAGGCCGGCCCCTCTCCTACTACATTTAACCAATCACCAAGTCCATGGATTCTATCTCCTGATTTGTTTTCAAATCTCTCCTTTTCATCCCACTACCAATTTTTTCCCCATTCCCACCCATTGCCCTCACTATAGATAGGGTACTTTTTCTAAATTATGTACCTTACCTTATCTTTCATCTGCTTGAATTATTTAAATGGCACTCTTTTGCCCTCAATGTTACAAGTCCCCATCCTTCTTGATATAGCATACATATCTCCTCATGACATAGGTCCTAACCACCTCTTTAGCCCTCTATCTCTTCACTCTCCTTCTTCAATTCCAGTCACTAATTAGGTCTTTCCAGCTATCTCTTCCTCTGAACAGTCCTTGATTCCATGTCTCAGTTAAATAGCCCTCCTATTTACCACAGTCTAAATTACTCCCACTGTGAATCCTACACACTATTCAAAAATATATATGTATATGTTTGTACTATACACAAATAAACAGGGATGCATACTGTTGTGGGTTGACTTATGTCCCCCAAAAAGACATCTTGAAGTCCTAACCCCCAGTACCTGTGAATGTGACCTTATTTGGAAATAGGGTCTTTGCAGATGTAATCAAGTTAAGATGAGGTGATACTCATTAGAATGGGCTCTAATCCAATATCACTGGTCTTATAAGAAAAGAAAACAGAGACACCAGGAAGAGAATGTCATGTAAAGACACAGAGACACATCGACACAGAAGGAGTTGGCCACGTGAAGAGGGAGGCAGAGACTGACTGCCACCACTAGAAGCTAGGAAGAAGCCAAGAAAGATTGTACCTAAAGCCTCAGAGAAAGCATGGCTCTGACAACACATTGATTTGGGACTTTTAGCCTATAGAACTGTGAGAGAATAACTTTCTGGTCTTTTACTCCATCCAGTAAAGAAACCCACTATGTAAAGAAATTTGGGCTTTCGTTGCCCTGAAGCAAAAGAGTGCAATTGAAATGATTCAAGCAGATAAGAAACAAAGTCAAATTTGTATTTTAGAAAGAGCACCCTGTTTACAGGGAGGAGAACACAGTAGTGGCTAAAGTATACTTTGTTGGATAGGGTGAGGGGAATGCAGCAGAGTGAAGATAGTCTACTTTCTCAGATACCTGTCATAGCTCTCCTCAGAGGGTAAGTTCTAGGAGGGCACAGACTGTGTTTTTTTCTGTCCATTCATGTATTTCCAGTATATAGCACACTGTTAATTCCCAAGTAAATACTAGGTAAATGAATGAATGAATGATTTTTTCACAATAACCCTAACAAAGGTATCATCTCTGAGGGAATAGATCTTATTCAACTTTGTATCCTCAGTACCCAACATACAGCAGATGGTTGAGAGAACAAATAAACAATGTTTGGGAACTAAGTAATTTGCCAACATTCAACTGTAAAGTAGTTCATTTAGTCTTTGTCATGCAAAGGAGAGAACAAGAAAGACTGTGCATTAAATCTTTAAGCAATGCCACGCTTCCACGTGGAATTAGATTACAAAACACAGAAGGAAAAAATTGCCAACTCCTTGTTTTTGACATCACCACCTTTAGAATAACTGGTAGACATTTGATACTATTGACTTAGGTCACAGACAGAGATGGAGAAATAATCATTCCATTCAACTCATTTCAAACTACTCACCACAGGAATTATTAAAAATAGAAAGACCTTTGCTAGAAGTATGGTTCGTGTTAATGTTGCCATAGTATAGACGTTAAAACTCCATGATCCAATTTATTGCTTTTTTCTTTTTTGTATTATTCATTTTAAAACAATATTACACAGGGCATTACTTGAAAGGAATTCTCCATTACCTTTTTGAAATGCCTTATTTTCTGGAATAGCAATAAGCAATATTATAAATATGTAGATTCATTACAAAAGAGCTGGTTTATAATCGTACTTTGTCTTTTTGATGTATGTATATAGGTATCAAGTGATGAATTTCATTAATTATAAAAATAAAACACAATTTCCTGTATTTGACTTCAAAATAACCTCAAAATTATTTTTAACAGCAGCACATGTTCTATCTGTAAATTTATGCTACTCTTTTATATATATACATTTAAAACGGAAACCAGCTTTGTGCTTTACAACAAATATAAATGGGGTAATTTGGATAATGAAAATTAATGAATAACAGCAAGACTAATAGAGCTGATCCTATTTGTGATGGCTCATTAACTCTGTACAGGATGCAATTCACTGCCCTGGATCAGGAGTTGATAATGGTACCACGTGGAGCTATTAGCAAGAGAAGGTTGCAATAGGAAATTAACAGGTCCGTGCATTCATTGGGATGTCAGTATCCCCTTTTGTGTGAATAACCACATTAAACCATGCACTCACAAAGTCCATAAAGAGGAAAAAGTCAAAGACAAGAAGTAATTTGGGTACTGCTACAAGTCAAGCCCGTAGTAAGCACTTTAATGCATTTGATTACTTAATCCACACAGCAATCTGTGTGGATTATTCTCATTTTGCGGATGAGGAAACTAAGGCTTTGGAACTTGCTCAAAGTCACACACCAGCGAGGGGTAGGACTTAGATTCAAACCCAAGCAGTCTGACTCCAGAGCCTTTGCTCCTAAGTATGCACACTATGATGCATTGTCTCCCTAGCTCTGCCTTATCTCCAACTTCATGTAGTCCAGAATGAGAATGAGCAGATAAAAATCCCAGTATTTCTCAGTCTAAGATGCAAGGTGGGGAGAGACACCAGTACAATGACCTGCTGGAGACAATTATCAGATTCTAGAAGGGAGGGAGAGGGGAGAATGTGGTTTGAAAAGATATATTCATGAAACCTGTTGTTTTCATATATAAATAACAGAGTTAAAGCTGGACAAAATCTTGGCCCGTGGGATATGCTGAAGAAATAACACAGGGGGCATAGTTAAAAAAATGTTGATAAACATTGACATTCTCTGACCTCTAGTCTGCCATTAACTAGCTGCAAGATCCTGGGAAAATCACACAACCTAGCGAAGCAATATTTCTCTGGGCTGGACTAGATGATCTCAAAGTCAGTGTTTTCCAATAAGAGTCTGTGAAGGACTGTTAGTGACAATTTCTGTGCTCCCGAGAAAAAAAGAAAAATAAGTACAGGGTAGTGACTCTTTCATAAGGCAAATTATATTCAATATACAGGATTGTCCTTGATTCTGAAATCAGGTTCTTACTACTTTCTTGCTATTAACATTTCAGTTATGAAACAATGATGGTGAAAGTACATGAGAGAAGGTCTCCTTTCTTTTTTAATGTTCTTAGTGGAATAAGAAGTTGGTTACTTTATCTCATTCTATAAACCTTTCTGAATTGTTATAGGGTTATGAAATCCCACATATGGAACCACTACTTTAATATATTTTGCAACTCAAAATGTTCAAGGTACTCTACATTTCCACAGCACTTTACAGTTTGTGAAGCATTTTCACATTAATTCTCTCACTTGGTGCTCTGTGGTCCGCGCGAGTTTTCCACAGATTGAAAAATAGAATTTAGGAAGGTTAAATAACTTAATCAAGATTATACAGATCACTAAAGGAGAGCCAGATTCCAATCCATGTCTGTTGACTTTAAATCCTGCCTGCTTCCCAGTCTATAAGTGGTTCATAAATCTGGCTAAGCAATAGGATCATAAGGAGAGTGTTCTCTATACAGAGAACCAATAAATTTGAATTTCTGGGGGATGGGGCCCAAGAGTGGTATCTTTTAAGAGCTCTCTAGGTGATTCTGGTACACAGACAAGTTTGGTACCAGCACTACTCAACATCAAATGGTACCTGCCTCTGTCCACCCAGCCTCACCAGAAGGAATACGAGCTTTGGAGTCAGCCAGAACTGGGTGCCTCTGGGCAAGTCCTATAATCTACTTGAGCCTGAGTTCTTCATGTGTGAAACGAGGATAATGCCACCTAATATGTAGAATTGTAAAATTATTAGAAAAAAATACAGGCACATGTCGCTTAACAACGGAGATACATTCTGAGAAAAGCATTATTAGGTGATTTCGTTGTGTGAACCTCATAGAGTATACTTACATGAACCTAGATAGTGTAGCCTACTACACACCTAGGCTATATGGTACTAATATTATGGAACCACTGTCGTATATGCAGTCCATCATTGACTGAAACACTATTATGTGGCACATGACTGTACATGTAAAGTGCCTAGATCTGGTAGTCACTCAAAAGTGGAAGCTATTTTAATGTTAGTATTAATATTACCACTGCTACCACTACTACTAGAGTGAATACACTGCCTAGTATGATACTCTAATATTACTGAGTAAGAATAAGGTATCTATTGTAAATAGTGACAATTCTAGAATTTTCCTGAAGCAAATTCACAACAAATACAGGTGACCCACTCATTCAGGACCTTGGGACAGTCTCCAGGTCTCCGTTTCCTCCTCTGTGAAACAGCAATATCTGCGAATTGCTAAGGTATCTCCTGGCTCCGAAAGTCTAAGACTCCACAGCTTTATTTAAGAGTTAAAGGCCCAAACACTTTAGAGGAAGTGGTTCTTAGTGGAGTATTAAGCAGGTATAACTGAAACGATTGGTACTTAAAAACGGCAAATCTCTGTAGTTATGCTGTCATTTTTTTAATCAAGGCAAGACTATGATTTTTTAATCAAGCTAGATATTTGCTTCTTTACAGTTTATAATTTATATCTGTCTACCATCAAAAACCTTTGAAGCAGCTTACAAAAAAAGTTATAATAAGACAAAAATAAAGTCAGAGAAAGAGCTAAGAATCCCCAACAAATGGGGTAGGAACGGAAGAGAAGGGAAATAGAGCAGAGGTGATGATTTTTTCAGGAAACTAGGAGAAGCTGTTCATAAAAACTGCACTTTTAAGTTAGCATTAAGGTTTTTGAAAGTGTTTTAAAAATCATGAAAACATGGCTTTTTCTTAATGTTTCTTACTAAAGACTGAAAATACTAATCACCAATATACAGATAAAACCTAAATACAGGATTATTTTCTAAGTAGAATGGAATTTATATATTTAAACTCTTCTGAGGCAGAAGTGAGTGCTTTTCTTTGGGTGACTAACTTCACTCTCGTCCTTCTGAAAAAGCGTATACTGCACTTATGGATTCCATCTTTCTTCTTCTACCTTGCTGTCTTCTGTTCCTTTTATAAAATTCAAGTAGGCTTTAATCATGAAAACACAGGATATTATGGTAATGGTAGCAAGGATCCAAAATTATATCCATTACAAATTCACATTAAGTTGTAGTTTTTGATCCCCTGGGCGTGATTAATTTGATTTAGTGCTTTCTACCCTCTGTCCTAGTTATAATCAAAATGAAAACTCCTTCCTGGTTTTAGAGTTAGTTTCCTCGCTGTTCCTGCTGTCACTGCCTGGCCTAGGCTCACGCTTCTCCTCACCTTGGTCGCTCTGAGCCTCCTTTTCAGCTGGTCTCTTTGTGCCCAGGGCCTTCCAATTCAACTGTCCTATAACTGCAGCTATATTAATCTTGCTACAGCAGAGTTATGATTATGTCTTTTCTCCATTAAAACTCTATCTTGGCCACCCACTGTTCACCATAGTCCCGTCTGCCATTTGAGCCTCCATGATTTTCTCCCAAACTATCTTGCTCTCTTTCCTGTGTATCTGGGGGATATTCTGCTCTCCAGCCAAACTAAACTACTTGTTAGTGCTTAAATGCAACCTGAGTTTTTCTATCTCCTTTACCATACTATTGCCCCTGGCAAGACAAATAAATGAAGAAAATAATAGTAACTGGTTATAATTTCTATATATAAGTACAATTAGTTTCAAATATAGTACAATTTACATTTGCCCCCAAATCTAAGTCACACTCAAGAATCTACATTAAGGAGGCATGCTTATACTTGTAACCAAAAGTCCAGCCCTATCTCTCCATATTTACTGTATATAAAATTTATTCTTTTGCTGCTGAAATGGGATTCCCTTTCGGTTGCCAAGATACATGAGGCCAGCTGGCAGGATTAGTCTAGGAAAAAACCATGGCACATTGAACTCGTACGCAACAGAAACAAATGAAATCTAATTTGCTGATCTGTCTTGTTTATTTTGGTTCATGCATCAGTATGGTATAGTACAAACAACTTTGGAATAGAAATCAGGAGACCTGGAATTTAGTGCCACTTCTGCCATGACCAACTGCATAACTTTCAGAAAATCATACCACTTTTCTGGTCCTCTGTTTTTTCATTTACAAAATGGAAATCTGTCTTGCTTTACTCAAACAGTATACATTTATAAGGAATTATTATGTAATTTGCCATTCCCTACAACATAGCCCCTTCTTTACATCTATTTGCTTTACAATTTTCTATTATTCCCAAAGCTTTTGCAGATTCCATAATTCCATTTCAACACCACTGAGAATCCTAGAGAAGGAAGTAAACAAGGTATATCACAAATGATGTTCAAATATATTGCTTTTTAGGACATTGATTAGATCATCTCTTAGGCCTTTCTTAGCTTTAAAATAGTAAGATTCTATGTTCAAATTTATACCTGAAATTCATATATCTTCTGTATAGAAAGAAACCTTCAGATATGTAAATGTCATCTCCATCCTCCTATCTGAGAAGTGCTTAGACAGGCCACAATTTCCCTGTCTCATGATTCTAAACCTCATGAAGATTTAGTACGTCTGTCTCTCTCTCATTTACATAAAACCTTGCAGGACATCTCACATCTCTTGTAGTAATTCACACTCCAGTTATTCCTTGTATATCTCAACACAGATTTTGGTTTTAAATAAACATGTGAATTTGAAACAACAAATTACTGAAACATATTTTATGTTAATTCTTATATTGCTAGTTGTAATATTAGAGATTCTGAAGAGAGAAAAATTTCTACCAATATCTCCTAGGGAGAGGCAAAGAGTCTCAAAATGTCTACTTTGTGAAATATAAAAGTATACGGTTAAGTATAGCACACAAGAAAATATAGCAACTGTGGCTCCAAAAACTAGGCTGGTCATCCTAATCCTAAGAGAACACTTTAAAATCAAGATGGCGAATGTACCCACTCTCCCTCACCTTACAAACTCTCCACCCAATGTAGACATGGATAAATTGATACCAGAAATCAAACCTCTTTGCTATCTCTATTTTAAAGATTTACCTGGCTGAAATCTGACCTAGCTGACACCGCCACGCCTTTCTCTATAGTTCTTTTGAATTTTCAAGAAAATTACAGTTACTATGAAGAAGCGAATAATTCTCCCACAGTTTACTTGGAGATTTTAGAGCCAGTCTCACCTGAGCAATTCTGAAGCTCTAAGTAAATGAAAATCAATGCCTCCAAACACACACACACCCCCCCCACATTTCAGGGACGACGAAGGGAGAGATAATTTCAGAGTCTAGCACAAAACTGATACACAATATTCAACAATTTTTATCCTCCCCCTTCAAGTGAGACTCAAGGAAAGAAAAAAACCTCTAGCCCACGTTTCTTTAACACAAAATACAACTCTTATAGTTTCAACTGAAATTAAACCTCGATTTTCAAATTTGTCATCATTTATAAACTCGAGAAAAAGTAACACTGAGTGATTCAGACAGCAGGACTATACAAAAGCTATTTACACAAAGACTCTAAAACCGTCTGGAAAAATAGAACGAAAAAAAGCCAGCACTTACTTGGCATAAACCACTGATGCACATATCCAAGGATTCTGTGTAGCAACGCGTCCCATCTAAGACTTTAGGTGCCAGTTCAACAACCAGGGCTGTCCCTTTGGCCTGGCACTTGAGTGAACAGGGGTTGTCAGGGTCGTTAGACACAGGAAGCCATTCATAAAACTGGCCATGGTGCTTGACATCATTATGAGCTGAACATTGCTGAGCTCGGAAATCACCTGCTTCTGGTGGGCAGTCCTGGAGAAGAAAGGGGGGGAAATAAAGCACAGGTTAAGAGGGCCCCACCCGGAAAACCGAAGCAGCTGTGTGGTCTATAAAGGTCTTAGAAAACAAAGCAAATGCTCTGTCGTTACAGATGGACCCTCTTATATCCTCTGAAAGGTCATATGATCATTTGGCCCTCAAAATGCAGAGATCTGAGAAAGTAACCACCTTGAAACATAATCTGATTGAGGTTAAATGGAAAAGAAACCAGCTTGAAATATATTTTTTTCCAAGATGTTAATTGGTCCATGGGTTCCTCAACATTGTAATATTTTTATTTCCTTGTAATTTAAGTAGAACTTAGTAAAGCCAAGGGTTAGTTGAAAGTACAGCTGTTGCTTTCAGTTCTGATACCAAGAGCTATGACAGTACTTTATTTTAGCAACTAGCAGCAAAAGTTATGATAATTTCCTTCAAAAATTTTCTGTGGGGTTGTGAGTGTTTTCTAAAACATTATACTTAGGCTGAACAGTATCTAGAGTTAAATATGGGGAAGACAAAAGAGAAAACAGCATTTATACTTGAACTTTTTTAGCTTAAGGCAGCCTGGCAGTGGAAAGTTATGGCCTTCCTCCTCAGACGGGAATGTGGCTGCAATACGGTGCATCTCTCTGAGCCTAGCTTTCCTCGTGTTTAGAGGAGAGGTAAGAATACTCACTCAGCTCACAAGGTCATTGTGAGAATTTCATGAGATTATGTCAGCCAAACACTGGCACAAGAAGACAGTACATGGTAGCTATTACTATGATTATTTAATAAAGCCACTGAAGAGAAAGAGTTGGAGAATTAGGAGATTCTCTGAATTTGAATTTTAAATCATATTGGCAGAGACCAGCGGAAAACAGCAATGTTTTAAATATATATTTTATAAATGGCATTTTAAAATGTAAAACTGTAACTAACAACAGCTATTATCTAATGAATGATAAATGTCAGTAAAAGCAAATAAGATTTAACATCTGTTGCCAATCTTCCTCTTTTTGTTTGAGGAAGATTGTCCCTGAGCTAACGTCTGTGCCAATCTTCCTCTATTTTGCATGTGGGATGCCACCACAGCGTGGGTGGATGAGCGCTGTGTAGGTCTGTGCCTGGGATCCAAATCCAGATCTGAATCCACGAACCCTGGGCCACCGAAGCGGAGGGCACGCACCTAAGCGCTACACCACTGGGCCAGCCCAACATTGTCATTTTTAGGAGTTCTTTTATACCAGGTTTCTTTCTCTGAAAATCTATATACATTTAAATAAGCATTCTGAGAATAGCGTTACTCTTTCATAAACTGGAATTCCTGACTCTTTTCTCAAATTTCAGTGTTACTATTAAGTAGCAATATAAGGCTCTAGTATTCTTGCCTAGAATTCTTTCTAGGCAAGAAGGGGTATAAACAATTATATATTTATTTAGGATGAACTTAAAATAGCACAAAATACAATATAAACTCTCAAAAGCATTTTATTAGTAGTAGTATATATGTTTTCAGAGTGAATAAAACATAGTACTAAAAGAAAAGAACAACTTATATATCATAGATATAGATATATAGGTACCCAACAAAGCTTAAGTGATTTTGAATATTGTCTGAAAAAAGTATAATTAAAATTCTATTTATTATATAAATAAATATATATATAGTTTATTTATAAATAAATAAAAATAAAATTATATTTATTAATTTCTTACATGATAGACTATAGTTTAAAATTTTTTTTAAGATCAATCAATCAGGGGCCGGCCTGGTGGCTCAGCAGTTAAGTGCGTGTGCTCCACTCTGGCGGCCTAGGGTTTGCAGGTTCGGATCCTGGGCATGCACCGACGCACGGCTTGTCAAGCTGTGCTGGCGGCGTCCCATATAAAGTAGAGGGAGATGGGCACGGATGTTAGCCCAGGGCGAAGCTTCCTCAGCAACAAAGAGAAGGATTGGCAACAGATGTAAGCTCAGGGCTGATCTTCCTCACACACACACAAAAAAAGATCAATCAGTCAATAAGTGTGTATTATACTTTGTTTGCTATGATATTTACTTATTTGTTGTGAGAAATGAAACAAAAACCACAACCTGCAAAACTATGCTATGAGTCACAAAACGGGTAAATTGTATGATGCCAACACAAATTATCAGAACTTAAACGTTTTAAGACCAGCTCCTTTCAGACTATGTGTTCCAACATAAGAGTACAAAAACTGATTTAACATTAATTCTTCATGGACTTATGTTCCAAAGACAAGACTGTAACTTGCCTAGTTTATGAATCCTACCAGTCTCTGCCTAGACCTCACTTTCTAGTTTCTGTCCTGCAATAACCCTATGACTAAACACAGCCCCCAAACTCCACACATCCTCTTCCCTAATTGCCCCCATTTGAAACTCTACAGAGACTGTCAAGGTACTGCTTGCCCCTGTTTAGCAAGTTTAATGAAACCAGCTTCATATGATCAACAAGTTTCTCTGGTGGCCATTGCATGGAAGCTTCCAGAATTGAACTGATAGTTTAATTAATAATGTTTAAAAAAAGAATTTTCACTTGCATAATACCTGTCATCCCAAGAGTCACTTGATTACTCAGTAGTACAGAAGAAATACTGAAATGGACTTAATAAAGCAGAACATTGAGGAAATTGTTGAGAATGGTCCCAAATCCCCTTCATAATTATCTTTACTTCCTTTTTCTACGAATAAAAGTGAAGCAGCTGTAAGGGAATTCCAGGGTCAGGCTGAACTGCCTCTGCATTAAAGGAATAAAGGTAATATATAATTAAGAGACCTCTTAGTATGAACCAGAGCTAATTTTCTGCATTTATCCAATGCCAAGAAAAGAGTGTCAATTACATTTTTAAATTGATGTTACATTATCTTAATACAGACATAAAACTCTTACAGAGTGTCTCATGAGTCCCTTCTGTTCAACAACATGTGTTGAATCTTCTCATCTTTACTAAAATAAATAAGACTCGAAGCCAGTCAAAGGTAAAATTAGAAAAAAGCGAAGTAAAAATATTAAGATGTTTACGTTTTTTCTTCTGTGATAAAACAGTAAACATATTTAGACACACCTTAGAGAACCAAAAAAAACAGATCGATGTTTCTGTTCGCAATCCACCTGTATCTAACAGCTGCAAGAACACCTTGTTACAGGTTTTATGAACTTTCACAACTGGAGAAATCTGCCTTAGAATAATAAAGCTTGTGAATATCTTTATTCACTGTTAACACCGCTGTCTCTCCTTCTGCCTGTATTTTTGTAGGAAAATACATTTTGCTAAATCGCGAACGCGCTTCAAGTCTGGAGTTCGGAGTTGGAAACTGAACTTGAACCTTTTTAATGTTCGAGTTTATTTGTACTTGGCAAAATGCAACTTCCTGTTTTAAGAAAAAGGACTTAAGAGGACTTATAAAACAGGTTCAGAAAGCTTCTTGGACATCAAATAGCTCTTACAAAATAACATTTTGATGATTTAAGTGTAAATGAATCAGAAACATATGAATCAAATTTCCCTTGAAATACACATGTTTAAAAATTAGGGGAAGAAGGATTTGGCAAAAGCTGCTTTTGTTGAACCCAAAACATCTCAAGCATAGCTCAAGACACTCACTGAACCCCTGATGCATCCGGGATCACCCAGCTGCAGGAGTAGAAACTCAAGCAAAGTCATTATAGTCTCTTGTCCCACAAGTTTAATAATAACAATCACAACAGAAACTCTTATTTGTATAGAGATTCACCATATACAAAGTTTTTAGTTTTAATTATAATTTGGTCCATGAAACCACTATACTTCCTGATCCTCCTAAAAGTCAGATGTAGAAACTGATGCCCTCCCTAACTACTTTGAAAAATATTTAACATCTTATTCTGGGCATCATCTTTGAAATAGCAGCTTCTGGAGAGATGCTTAGTGATACCACAAGTCATCAGTTCTGACCGTGAGAGGTGGTTTTCTTTAGGGGATACCGAATGTAGAATGTACTGAACATATACAATGTGAGATTTCTGCTCTCATAATACCTTAGCGGTAGAAATCATGAGTTTTCAATTGGGATATTCAAAACAAAGAAGAAAACGAATTATTATTTATATATTTATGCACTGAAGTTGGCTCATAAGTAGTAATGATGAAGACAATTAAAATTACTGAAAAGTTTAGTGGCTATTTGAACTAAACACATCCCCCATCAAGAACCTGGTAAAAAAACCTGGTATGGGAAGGATGCGCTAGACTAAAGGTCCCCAACTTCCAGCCTCTCATACGTCTCCAGAAACACCATCAAGTAGAAATGGAGCAAGAGAGAGCAATCTAATGCTTTCCGTGGCCTTCTGTCTGTTTCCAACTAACTGTAATATGTCTGTGGATTGACAATTCTGAGTCAGGTTACTGAGCAAGGACTTCCTCATTCTGCAAAAATATATTTTATTTAAAATAGTCAGAGGATCCTATGAATTACTGTATTTAGCTATTAACACAATCTAATAGCTTTTCTCTCCATATTTTAAGCACTTAATCCTAACGGTGTCAGAGGTGTCTTCTTTAAAAGCACAAAATAAAATCTGACCTTTTATTTGCTCCCATTATAATTCATAAAGTCCGTGAAGTTCTGCCATACATGAATCCAATTCAAAACACTTTCTGGTTAATCAACTAGCCAGTGGGAAAGATAAGATGGATCCCAGATGTCCCCTGATGGTGAAAGTGGATCAGATTACACTGTGGGACAAAAGAGAGTCAGGCTTCCAGAGTTTACTCACTGGGTGAAATGTAAGAGATTCTATCTCAGCAGCTGAGGTGGCAGCATCTGAAAGCCCTTTAAAACAATTTTGAAAAAATATACAGAATATAGATTCAGGCTCAGGAGAAGCATTACTTTTTCTTTATTTTCTCTCTTTTCAAGGAAGACATGTTCCTTCCAGAGGGCCATCCCTCTGCTTTACCTCTGTCCTTAAATATTCAGTGGTTGGCCTTTTCTGCTATTTTTGCTGTTTCACGGAACTTGTTATATGAGTGCATGGTGTAAATGGCATAGTCTGATTCTAGGGTTTTATTTATCGAGTCAATACTCATACCTGATAGTATGAAGAAAACATTGGAAATTATATTTAGGTAACCACATGAACTGTAGATACTGAAAAAATCTGTCCTTCTCACTGCATTTCCCTCTCTTGCAACTGTTCTTCTAAATCTTATATCTCCCTCTCATCCTTCCCTAATCACTCACCTTCCATAAAAGTTACTAAGCAAGAAAACACAATTAGAATTGCTTCCTAAGACCTCTACTCTATCCCAATTGCAATTCTGTATTGTTACTTTATGATAAAATCATATATAGAAATTGATCAGCTACTTAATGACTTTGGAAGACCTTATTAGTTCTAAGTTTTGTCCTCAAAAATATTACAAATCCTCAATGTACTGAGGGTAAAATAGGAAAAGATTACCATAAAAGTTTCTTCCACAATAAATAGATGGAGGCTCTGGAAAATATACCCCCTAAAGCTCTTAAGTCTCTTAGCACACTTAAGTAGACAGTGGGCTGCCGCTTTTATATATTTTTGTCTCTATTACTCGGCTTTCTGCTGCTTTTATTCAAAGGTAAAATGAAACCACTAAACAGTTAATACCCACTGATACAATCCAATCTAATATAACATTTTGTTCTCAGAAATATAATCAAAGTTTCAGTCTCTATTTCCAACTCAGACCCCCTCTCCTGAACTCCAGATTTATATACACAACTACTTGCTCACGCTCTGGATGTCTAAGAAATCATGAACTCATCATGTCCAAACCAGAACCCCTGATCCTCCCCTCCCCCTCAAATCTGTTTGCTCTACATCTCAGTCAACGTCAACTCCATCCTTTTCAAAGGAAATCTTAAAGTCTTTGTTCTCAAACTTGAGTGTACATCTGAATCACCTGGAGGGCTTGTTAAAAACACAAGATTCCTGGGGCCCACCCTCCAGAGTTTCTGATTCAGTACATCTGGGGTGAAGCCCAAGAATTTGCATTTCTAACAAGTTCCCTGATGACTCTGATGTTGGTGGTTTGGTGACCACACTTTGAGAACCACCGCCTTAGAGTCATCCTTGACTCCCACATCCATCAGGAAAGCCTCATTCTATGTACAATAGGATGCAGGATCTGACCACAACCTAGTCCAAGACACCATCATGTCACCTGCATTACTGCAGTAGACTCGTAACTGATCTTCTTTCTTCTGCCCTTGCTTTCCTAGAGACTTCTGTCAACACAGCAGCCAGAATGATCTTATTAAAGCATAAAGCAGATTGCACCACATTTCTGCTACAACTCTGCAATGGTTCCTCACCTGACCCAGAAAAGCCAAAATCCTCATCTCAGACAGAGGCCAAGATCTGGCCCCATCACCTCCTATTGTCTTCTTTCTTCACTTGGCTGCAGCCACACTGGATTCCCAACTACTGAGAATACTCCTATGTTAGGACATATGCATTATCTACCCTCTATGCCTAGAATTTTCTGTGCTCATATTCCAAGTGGCTAATTATCTCACCTCCATCAAGTTTTCACTCACTCAAATATCACCTTTTCAATGAGACCTACCCTTGGCTACTCTATGTAAAATTGCAACACCCGCTCCCACTAGCGACTCTTCTTTATCTTCTCAACTTTTCCTTTTTTCCATCACACTTAATCACCTTCAAGTATACCATATAACTTTCTTATTTATTATTCTTAGTTTTTATTGTCTGTCTCCTTCCACTAAAGCATAAACTCCAGGAGGACAGGGACCTTTGACTGTTTGGCTCACTGTAATATACCAGTTCTCAATATTTGTCAAAAGAATGAATGAGTAACACACCGAATAAATTAAACAGAGGTCATGTTTTTCACTGTGGAAACTCCAGTTCTGTTTTCTTAAACCTTGCAGGATATCTAAATCTTGATAGCTTTCTAATTGATGGAATATCTAATTTTTTCTTCTTTCTTTTTTTTAAAATATAAATTTACAAGAATACTTGTACATTTCAGACGCTAGGAAAATTGAGTAGGGATTCTTGCCTGCTTTCTGAACAGGCAGACTGATATTTCCTTGTCCAGGTAAACAAATTTAACAGGGCAATATTAAGAAACATAAAATGCACTGGAATTATTTATTATTCAATAAATAGCCAGACATTTGTAAATTTTATATAATATGCACCATAAAGTGCTAATGTTAAGGTATCAAGCTTTATCCCCAAATTTTTGGCCACCTGCTTATACTAACATCAACATCATCATCAAAAGTATTTATTTGTAAAAGACAGCTAGCTGCCATGTAAAATGAAATTAAACAGACATAGTCCCTGCCCTGTCTAGACAGTCTGTACGGAGACAATTCTATTATATTTCAAGAGCATAATATTTAAATCTCTAACACATCACTATGAGTGAAAAGAACAGAAATTGGGGTTGATTTTGGAGGGTGGTGCCACAGTAGGTAAAGGCCATTCTTGGCTCATTCTCCTTCCTTTCTGAAAATGCCAACAGACATTCTTGGGACACCATATTTTCATGTATATAAGATATATTTAAAATCCTTGTTTTTGTTCCCTTTTTTTCCTGGTGTAAAATATTTACAGATTTTCTTCATTTTCCTTCCAAACTGTCAATACTTTTGGAAAATAACATACTTAAGAGAAATAAGTGCCCACAAAAATTAACCATTAACTATTTTAACACCTTACTATGGATCAGGGTCTTGTTCAATAGAACATCATCATTACAGATTTGTGACCCTGTAAAATAACAGGGAACTCTCCAGTATTCAAGCTCTGGGTGTGCCTTACTCTGTGCCTACTAAGTGAATACTGGTTTAGGTATATTAAACAGCTCTAAACCAGTCCAATGTGTTTATTTAGGTCCAGAAATAAGAGATTCAAAATATGTGATATAATAAATCATTAACCCCACCCTACATATTGCATTAGAGCTTATTATCTGAAAACAAATGCTTTGCCTGGCTAGTTTTTAATGTATCCAGGCATCTGAGAACTGATCTAAGTAAAAACATTTAAAACATTTAGTTTTAAAAGTTCATTTCTTCTTTTCCTTTGGGTAGCTTTTATTTCAGTGCTTTTATTTTCTCCTTTGAACAATGCAGATTTTTGCAATTCAACTCCCCAGAGGTATTTGTAGGACTGGTTGTAGTTTGTCATGTTAGACTCTTAAATTCTGTCAATTTTGAAAATATTCATTCCCTGAGGCCCTTTATTATTTTTAGTCCCTTTGTTTGAATTAGCTCCAATTTAGCAATATCTTTTCTTAAATCAGCATTTCTGACTTTTTACTACTTTGTATTATAGTCTAAAATAAATATTCTCCCCCCCAAATTAGCATATTTGAAGTGGTAATTTGTAATCTTTTTTGGAACAGGGCATATAATTTCATTTTATAAGCACACAAGGATACAGTTTTTTGTTTTCAGACTGCATTTACCAAAATATTTGTGGTGGAGAGTCAGGCTAGAGGAAGGACTAGTATAAGGGAAACATTTTAGCATGTAAATACTTCAACTTACTATTGCTTGTGTCTGTTGCATAACAATTTCATTATGTTTCTCTTTACAAGTGGGAAAAGGGTAACAAGCTGGATATATTACAAAGGAGAAAACATGCGGACTGATGTTGTCTCCTGGAACGTGTGGTGCTTATGCCAGTCACTTAAAGGAAAAATGGAAAAAGACACTGTCTAGAGCAATTCAAAGATAGATACCATGTTAGGCAGTTCAGAGAAGACCGTAGCATTCTTTCTTCACCTTCTCTCCCTCACAGTCTGTAACCAACCTCACCCGATGTTGCCTGCAGGCTTAACTTCTTTTTGGCTGTCACTAAATCCTGACAGCTATCTGTTTTCCTGGCACTGTATCTAATCAATGCTTGTTTTTGGAGGCAAGTAATATACTACCATGAATGACTTGAAATATCTCTGGGCACTCTTTAGGTAAGATTTTTGTAGCACACAATTTAAGGTTCCCTGGGTCAGTTCCTGCAAAGCTGAGGTCAGGCTTCTCATTTGAATCACTAGCCAGTCACTTCATTGAAGTATAATTCTGGTACTGGAGGTGCTTGTCAACTGGGAGAAGGCACCAGGTCTATGGGTGAGAGAGAAATACATCTATTTTCTAATCAATGGAATGGGATAGAGTCTCCTCTCAGCTGGATTCCTCTCTGGATGGTAGACTAACGCAAGTCATCCTGGCAAAAGACAGGATGCTCATTTGTGTCACATTTTCCAAAGAGAAAATTAAGTGTTCTCACAGTGAAGATTAGCTGGGTCTTTCCTTATAGACTTTGGAATGAGGGGAAAGAGGTAGGGTTACAATGGATAAAACAATTGAGAGAGTTTAATGACCCCGTCTCTCCCTTGGCTAGCCTCTTTACAACTTCTAGATCAGAATTTCCATTCTAGACACCCAAGTTCATGGTTAATACTGTATAAACTGATCCTGTAAAAGAAGATCCACCATACCATCATCATGAGTATGGTGGCAAAACTTTCCAAACCAAACGTTAGAACTCATGCTTGATTAATTTAAGGGTACTTCTGGCAATACCAGGAGAATAGCTGAAAGTGGGATTATCTTAGAAAAACCTGATAGCCGTGGAACCAGAACAAAGCAGCAAGAAAAAGAAGGAAGCAGTGCAGGGAGTATCTTCTCAAATGGGGTCAGGCAGTCGACTTGGGTGGAGGGAGACCCTCCACAGGTTTATTGTAGGGTACAGTGAAAGCTTCCCTTACAAAACCTGAGAAAGGAGTCCACCCTTCCTTCACTCTGGGCACTCTGGTCCAGTGGACCTTGAAATTGTTTGCTATCTTTTCCCAGTTCCCTTTCTAAATTTCCTAAATTTCCTTCCTTTTCTCCCTTTCTCCTTTCCTAGGGGCCTAGGACCTACATGCTGTCCCTAATCATAGCTCTGCCTTCTCTTTCCACATCCCAAACTTCATCTTTTCCCTACGTGAGAGGATGAGTCCATCACTGCTCCTTTAATGCTTCTCTCACCAGCTTTCCATTTGCAGCCATAGATTGGACTGCTGGGCACTATTTTCAGAACACAGTGAAAGGAGTCAGCTCCCACACAAAAGAAAAAGGTCTGCCCCTCCCTAGGGTCTCAATATTTACCCTGACCTGAAGGTGGCTGGCACTGCCATATGGTGGCTCTGTGGACAAATGGGACATAAATGAGTTAATACAAGTCAAATGTTTAAATCAGTATTGGCACATAGTAAGTACTCAATAAATGTAAGGCGTTACTAATATTACCAAGACCAGAGAGGGCAGAGTTGTTCATGGGTTACACAGCTCTAGGGGGCTTCAGAGGACCCTGAGGCTGTGCTTGTTTCATCTAGTTTTGCCTTCCCCGTTCTTGCAGACTCTAGAACTACTTTATTTAGTTGTTTAAATGTAATTTTAATTAAAGTGACATATATGAATGTCTTAACATATGAATCTAATCAAACAATATCACGTGCCAAATTTACTGGGTTATAAGTTTAATGGATGACAACACTCTATTCATATGTGCTCATACATCTTAGATTGTTGATCTTGGACCAGGGACCTAGTTTAAGAAACCAAAAAAGAATTAGAGAAATATATTTTCTGACCCATAAAGCCCAGTGTTTTCAGGTTGTCCTCTGAATCTTAAAGCACAGCCTCTGAGCACCAGCCTCATCCTGAAAAGCACTTTGCTCCAATGTTGATTTTCGTTTCCTCTTCCTATAAAACTTCCATTTCCTCCAGTGGGCTTCACTAGGTAGGAGTAAAGAGGAAAGCAAACTGATTCAACTTATCTAGAGTAAGGTTTGGATGAATAATAATGCTTTCTTTTAATCATTCCCAGTAACTGTTAATTACATATGTTCAAAAAACATAGAGAAATTTGCCAAACACTAGGCTACGGTGAAAAGTCATAAATACTCCCTGCCTTCATGATGCTTAGAATTTAAAGGGGGAAGATAGGTATTGAGGCCATAAATCAAGCTGTTATTTGAATGATAGGATTAGGGGATGAGTGGCAGACAATTCAAAATTTGAGGATAATTTTTGGACAGAGGCGACCTCCCTTCCTATTTTGTCTCCCTTAAAGGCTGAATCTGGACAAAGTAGTGAAGGAAAAGGGCTGCAGAAACTGTTTCTCACCCTGTGTGTCATCGGTCTTACTTAGAAACATCTTAGTGTGTTTTCTCTGTTCTAGAGGGAGTGGCAGTGCAACAAAGAGCGCAGCAGCTTCCTGTGGGGAGCTGACCATCGTTGCCTGTTATAGCCCCAGTTCTTCCCAGTTCTCCCCTTCTACCCCACACTTTACATCAGAGTTTTTGCCATTTCCTCAACGCTTTGTTCCTTTGGCTGACATTATCCAATATGGCCTCCCTTTATTCACCTGGCTTCCTCCTTAAAGCTTCCTCTGACAAGTCCCTATCCTCAGCCTACGTGAGGCAACTTCCTCTGAGATGCCCTAGCACCCTGCACATACCTTCATCTTTGGACTTACCACACTGTATTGGATATTTGGTTTACTAAGGGTCTGGTATAAGCCTGGCACAAAATTCATGCTAAAGAAATATCTGTCAAGGCTTGAATTAAGAAACTTCCATATGCAACAACACGCAGGACTAGATACTCTGAGGAAGCTTTTTACTGTCGAACACGTAAAAATACTACCACATTTAAGTAAAAAAAATTTTTTTAAATTGTTAAATGCACAGTAAAGCTGGCAAGGAAGTTTCCTCAGAGACAAAAACAATGAGAAAGCATGAATGCAGAGAGGAAATTGATGGATATCCTAAAGGGATCTGCTGGTTAATGATGGTTTAGAACTTTCCATTTTAATAGCCTATAAGAGCAGGGAACAAGGGCTAATGTCAATGAACCGCAAGTTGTGGAACAGGATCAAGATCCCCTCATAATACCAAGACCCTAAAACAATACCCTCAGAGAAAGAGTAAACAAGGAAAAGAAAAATATCACTCAGTTTCTGGAAAAAGCCAAACTATGAATACAGTAAAAAGATTAGTGGTTTCTGGGTTATGGAGAAGAGAGGGATGAATACGTTGAGCACAGGGATTTTTATGGCAGTGAAACTTCTCTGTATGATATTACAGGGTGGGTATATGGCATTATACGTTTGTCCAAACCCATAGAATGTACAACACCAAGAATGAACCATAATGTAAACTATGGATTTAAGTGATTATGTATCAGTGTAGGTTCATTGATTGCAATAAATGTACCACTCTGGTGGGGAATGTTGATAGCTGGGGAAGCTGTGCATGTGGCCGGCAGGAGGCACATGGGAAATTTCTGTACTTTCTGCTCAATTTTGCTGTATCTACAACTGTTGTAAAAAATAAAGCTTATTTAAAAAATAAAATGAGATGATATCAGCAAAACAAAATCCACTCAGCTTCACAGAGAAAAATAATAAAGAAACTTGCCTGTCTCAGCTTGGCTACGGGTGAAGGATGGGGACGAAGTCTCCTTCAGAATTCCTAAAAATAGGACTCAGGAGAGTTTGGGACATAATTCACACAAAGTGGACAGTGGAGAATTTCATTTAAAGTGGTCTTGATGAGTACTGATCACCACCCCATCCCAACATCACTTCCCTCAAAAGCAAATGTAAATTCTCCCAGAAAGTACACAAGTTAACCCAGGCTACGAGGAATTCTCTCTTAAATTCCAAAAATCATAAAAGCACATAGAAATATCATAAAACATATGAGGAAACAAGGTAGCATGGAAAAGAGCAGAAACAAGAAAATGAGACCAACAAAAAAATCATACAGTAAAATATCAGACACATAATACAAAATAAGAAAATTGAACGCCCTTAAGGAAATTTTAAGAGAGGATGTTGACAGCATAACCAAAGAACAAGTGTGATCAGGTATATTTTTTAAAGAGCAAAATAGAACTTAGGTAAATGAAAAACATAAATGTCTTCAGAAACTCAATAAGTGGAATAAAAAGCATATTAGACACAGCAAAGAAGACATTGTTAAACAGAAGAAAGAGTTGAAGAAATTACATAAAATACAGCACAGAGAGACAGAGATACAGAAAATATGAACAGCAGAATAAGAAATGTGGATTATATAGAGAAAATCATTTTCTGAGAGTTTTCCAGAAATAACTAAAAATACAAATCCCCAGAGTCAGAAAGTCAAATGAAAATCAAACAGGATAAATAAGTGCTCTGTTGCTACACAGATCATAGCTCACTGCATCATGCCAGTGATAAAGACAAAATCATAAAAGAAGAGAGAAAAGACAAAGGGAGAACAATTAGAATGACAGCTGACTTCTCAACAGCAATGATAGAAATTAGAAGTCAGTGGACAATTATCTTCAAAGTGTCAAGAGAAGACAACTGTCAACCCAAAATGATTTTCACAGTAAAACTAACTTTTACAAGAACTAAATACAGATATTTTACACAAACAACAACAAAACAAGAAAACTTATTTCCATTGAACCCTCACTAAAAGAACTTCTAAAGGACATATTTCAGACACAAAAAAAAAAGAACCTTGAAGATTTATGATTTAAGAAAGAATAGGGATCAAAGAAAAAGGAATATTTTCAAGTATATCTAAATAAACATTGTCTATCTAATCTGTGTGGTTAGTAAAGATGAGCTGACTATAAAGTGTTAACTATATAAAATATCTAATCTGTGGAGTTAATAAAAATAGAGCTAAAACATTTGATAACAAAAGCTTGAAGGAGGGTAATTAGAGTTAAAATGTCCTAAAAGACTTGAATTGTTTGACAGGCAGGCATAGATACTACTTAACTTTAGCCATTAAGTATGCATATTAAAATTTAGAGTAACCACTAAAAGACTGGAAATAGATGTATAACTTTAAAACCAGTAGAAGGAAAAGTGTAACAATAAAAAAAAAAGTCAAGGAAGGCAAGAAAGGAAAAAAGAAACAGTAGGAAAACAGGACAAGTAGAGATCACAAAATAAGTCGGTAGAAATAAATCCAATGTTATCAGTAATCATAGTGAATGCGAATATAATGAAGAAAGCAAAGATTATCAGATTGCAATTTAAAAATATACTTACCTTAGATACTCATAAACTTAAAGATAGAGAAAGGTAGAAAGTAAAAGAACAGAAAAAGATATATGAGGCAAATCTAACCAAATGAAATGTGGACTGGCTATATTAATATTAGATAAAACATATTTAAGGCAAAAAGTATTAATCTTGATAAAGATGGTCACTACATTATGAATAAGGGTAAACTCCCCAGGAAGATAAAACTATTTTAAAATGTGTATCTATCTAATAAGACAGGTTTGAAATAGTCCAAATAGACCACAAGGTGAAATTGGCAAATTAACCAATAAAGAACAATGTTTTTAAAATCCTTCTCTCAAGTAGGTTAAAAAAATCATTGAAGAAGTAAGAGAGTTGAAAAACACATTTAAAATGCTTGATATACTCATATATAGAAGCTTACATCCCCAGATCAGGGAATACATGTTCTCTCCAAGAACACACGGATATTAGGTCATAAAGCAAGTCTCAACAAGCTTCAGAGAAATAAAATGCAAAGATCATTTTTTAAAAATCACAATGCAATTGTTAGATATTAACAAAGAAAGATAATTTTAAAACTGCCGTATATTGAGAAGTTAATAAACAGACTTATAAATAATTTGTCTTGAAGAAATCATGATGGAAATTTTAAGATACCTAGAACTGCATGATAATGAAAATTCTCCTTATCATATTATGGGAAGCAACCAAAGTAGTATGTTGTTGAACATTTACATGTGAAAACAAGAAAGGCTGACACTTAATGCACTAAGCATCAAACAAGGAATTAGAAAATGTACAATAAAATAAATCCAAGGAAAGTAGATGAAAGAAAATAATACAAAGATTGATGAAACAGAAAATACAGAAACCATAGACTCAACAAAGCCAAAGCCTGGTTACCTGAAAAGACTAATAAAATGGATACATTTTTGACAAACTTTATTAAATGATAATATTAAGAAAAAAGAAATCTCAAAGAAACACTATTAGCGATGCCAAAGGGGTGACAATTGCAGACAGAGCCAGAGTTAAAAAGAGAGTAACAGAAAAATATGACCAGCTTTAAGCCAATAAATTTGAAAACTTAGTCTTAGAAAAAAACTATTCTACAGAAAAAAACTATTCAAGAAATGGAAATGACAACAACAATAAAAGTAAATGTGTACACAGAATTGACTATGTACCAGGCACTGTCCTACATTGTTTACATATATCAACTCATTTAATCCTCACAACAACCTATGTGTCCCATTTCACAGATGAGAAAACTGAGGCATGGTGAAGTTAAATGCCTTTCACACAGCTAATAAGTCAAAGTAGAGACTGAACCTAGATGGTTTGGCTCCAAAGTTCATTCTCTTGACCACTATGCTATACCTCATATAGGCTTTAAAAAAATTCAATCAGTAATTAAAAATCTTCCCACAAAGAAAAAATCTCTCTTATGATTTTACAAGCAAAGTTTATGAAACATGAAAGAAACAGACAATTGCAATCTAAAATAAACTCTTCCAAAGACTAGAAAAAGAGAGGACACTTCCCAATTCATTCTATCAAAACCAGATAAAGATTGTCTAAGAAAGAAAATTACTCCTAAACATAGATGCAAAAGTTCTAAACAAGATATTAGTAAACCAAAACCAGATGTATGCAAAAAATATAATATATATGATCAAGTTGGGTATATTCCAGGAGTGCACCCACAAGATTAGACAAAAATTAAAAAGTCATATAATATCGAGCACTGGCAAGCCTATGGAACAAAGAGAACACGTAGAATTCTGGTGGGGGTGTGAATCGAAACAATCACTGTAGGAAACTTGGCACTACCTTGTAAAGTTTGAACAAGCACTATCTTGTTTTGTATTTTTTGTTTACTTTCCTTTTTCTTTGATTCTTTTTTTTCCAACGTCTATTAAATTGGTAAGATTCTCTTTATTTTCTAGTTTATCCTCTGCTAGTTTGTAAACTGTAGATTGTATTTCTATTCTTTTAATGGATACTTTAAACTTTTTGATGTACATCTCAATTTAAATTTTCTAAAAATCTAACTTTATTTTGAGTTTCCATCCTCTTCTCAAATACAACAAGGATCCTAATACATACTAAACACTGAAATGCTGTTAATACACAGACATTAAATTAAAACAAAGTTAATGGTCAACAGTTGGTTTACTGACTGTTTGTTTTCCATTGCTGCCTTAACAAATTACTATGAACTTAGGTTCTTAAAACACAAACTGATTATCTCACAATTCTATAAATAAGAAGTCCAGGTACAGTGTGGCTGAACTTGGTCCTTAGTGTTTCTTTCACAAGGCCAAAATCAAGGTGTGGGAAGGGCTACGTTCCTTTCTGGAGCCTGGAGATGAATCCACTTCCAAGTTCATTTGGGTTGTTGGTCAAATTCAGTTCCTTGGGGCTGTAGGACAGATGTCCGTCTTTCCTTGTTGGCTGTCAGCTGGAGGCCAACATGCTCCTAGGGGCCTCTCTCTGGTCCTTCCCCGTGGCCCTCTCTATCTCAGAGCCAGTAATAGCACATGAAAGCCTTCCTGAGCTTGTAGTCTCTCGGACTTCTTTTGCCACATCTTTTCTGCCTCCAGCTGCAGAAAGTTCTTTGCTTTTAAGGCTTCACGTGGTTAGATTAGGCCTACCTGGATAATCGAGGCTACTCTTCCTTTCTTAAGGTCTGTAACCTTAATGACTTCGGAAAATTCCTTTTTGCTGTGTAACACAACATATATTCACAAGATCCAAGGATTAGGGCATGGATATCTTCGGGGGACCATTCTGCCTACCACACTGACTATAGCTGTCAGGATGGGTTAGGTGATTCTGAAAATGCAAACAATCTCCAAAATCCTTTTGGCTTAACAGTGCAAAGATTTATTTCTCACTCATGCAATCTTTGACTCTCCAGAGCAGCTATTGTCTGTGGGGTAACAGAGTGACCCAGGCTGAGAAAGGATTTACTATCTGTTAGAACAGTGCTTCTCAAACTGTAATGTACAGACGAGTCATCTGGGGCTCTTGTTAAAATGAAGATTCTGATTCTGCAGGCCTGAGATGGAACCTGATTCTCCAGTTCTCAATGAGCTCGGCTAATGCTGACGCTGCTGGTCCCCAAACTACCCTTTGAGAAGCAAGGTTTTGGAACACAGTCTCCTTGGTCACTACTACGAGAGAAGAGAAAGCACGGACACCATCAATCTGACTCTTAATTGCTTCCCCTTGAAAGTAATATACATCACTTCAACTCACATTTCAGTGGCCAAAGCTACTCATACGGTCATGCCTAACTTCAGGGGGTTAGAGAAATCCAATACTCCCATATGCTCTTCAGGAAAAGAGAAGAAGGAATATTAATGGAGGGCAGTGATGTAACCTACATGCACACAGACACACTCTCATACCCCTTTGGGCTCATCATTGTTTTCTTATATGCCCACCTTTCCTAGGGTCCACCTTTTTCCTTCTGAAATACCCTCTGTATTAATTACTTTAGTGAAAGTCTATGGGTAGTAAACTCTCTTGTCTTTGTATATAAGAACATGTTTTGATTTTGCCTATACTCTTAATTGATAGTTGAGGGTACCAGATTCTACACTGATGGATATTTTCCATTAGCACTTTGAAGATATTAACTCACTATCTTCTGGACTCTTGTGACTGAGAAGTTCCTGCCATTCATCTAGTTTTCATTTCTTTGTAATCTGTTGCTTCTCTGATAACTTTTAATATTTTCCCTTTTAATGTTGGACTATTCTTCAGATGTTGGAGTATATGTCTGGGTGTGTATTTTTATTTTTCCTGTTTAGCACTTTCATTGTAATTCTGGGCTGAGGACTCTTGTCTTTTTTCCCCTCTGGAATATTCTAAATGTCATTCTCCTCATTCTCCTCTTTGGAAACTCCTATTACATGTATGCTGGAACCTTTTATTCCCTGTCTATATCTCCTAAGGGCTCTTATATATCAAGTATCTCTGGAATTTCGAGCTGTATTTTGGGTAAATTTCTAACTGCTATCTTCAAATTCACTAATTTTCTCTTCGCATCCATTCTGGAATTGATCTTATCTATTGAGATTTTTATTTCAATTACTATATTCTTTTCTTGCAAAATTTCTAATAGTTTCTTTTTTTTATACATCTCTATGTTACTTCATTTCTACCTTGCTTTCCTCCCTCGTTTATTGTTTATTTTCAATAGTTGTTATTTCTCAACGTGTTTCTGTTAAATACACAGTCAGTTCTCATTATTCGTGGTAGTTATGTTCTATAAAGTTGATAAAACACTGAATTAGCAAATTCTGAACCACTGCTCTGAGGGGAAATATAGTTCCTGTGAGTTTCTGGTCACAACACTTAGTCAACTGACCAATATGTAACCTTGTTTTATGTGTATTTCTATTGAAAGATAGCTTATTTAATATATACTGTTAATTGATTAACTTTGAACTCACAGCCAATAGCAATATAACTCATACCTGAACAAAGCTTATCTAACACATGTATTTCCTCTCTGAAAGGTACATCACAGCTTTCTTGTGTTTAGAAACACTAGACAGCACTTTAGCACTACGCTTAGGGGTCATTTTAAACAATGAAATCGCCAAAAAGCACAAAAATGTGAAAAACTTGGCACTAGATAGACTGTGAAAAGGACACTTGTTTATAGTATGAGAGCTGAAACAAGAAGGCAGAATGTGGCCTTGTTCCACCTCAGCTGGGAATGTGCCCTTTGGGTAACTCAAATTTTTCACCACTATGCAGATGTCTGTGCATGACCGAGGATAAATTTTAGAAAACTGGTGAATTCACCAAGATTGGAACCCACAAACAATGAGGAACGACTGTGTCAATTTTAAAGTCTTTGTCAAGCTATTTCATACAGTTTTATCTGGAGTGAATGTTAATTTTGTTGGCTTTCTTGGTATTATATTTCTTTAATGTGTTTTGGAATTTTTATTTGTAGGCTTATTTTTAATGGAAAGATTTTTGCTTTTCTTTTTCTCCCTCTGTCCTTGTCTCTTCTAATATTTTGTGATTATCTCCACATGCTTCACACAGCCCCCAGTTCAGAATCAGATTACTCTACTGGAATTTTGGGTTTTAATTCATAAGGAGGAAATTGCAAGCCCAGTCACAGAGCTCAAGTGTGGTTTGATAGTCTCAGTTCATGATGTTCACCAGCCTCTATCAACGTCCATCATTCTCTCTAGACCCACAGTTTCAGGTAAGGCTCTCATGCAGCCAATAGGTCATTACATTTAAAAAAATTCTTCAGTTTCTCTCCACACAGAGAGCCCCCCAAGCTCCTGACATGGAGTACTCCGCCGGGCTTAGGCACTCTTCTCCTGTAAATGTTTAAGTTCCTGTTATTCCACAGGCGTTGAGCTGCTGCTAATCTGTGCTTCCTTCCAGTCGTGGAGCCAAAAAGCCTGTGATATTAGCACTGCTCAGCATCTTGCATTTATGCTTCATTTTTGGTCCATGGACATTTTAATCTTGCTTTTGAACCTGGCTATGTCATTGGTTTTATCATTTCATATTTTATCAGACATTGCTGCTGGTTTGGAAATAGGAGGAACAATAGATTGATTAAAAGTCCTCTTAGCTCTTTCCTTATATTTTCTTTCACAATTTATCGTATTCTACATTGGATTATAAATATCTGCATTTTTGCCTTTTTTGACTTCCTGCCTCCAATTTCAAAACATTTGAGAGTAGAAACTATTTTATACAAATCTTTTCATTTTCATTTGCTTCTAGCACAATGCCTTATACATAGTCAATAACTATCTGTTGAATTAAATTAAATAGTAACAGGAAAGTACACATCAGCTTATTATAAGAAACACTCTGCTGGCAATTAACATCATACGAAAATTACAGAAGATGGAGAATTTTCTTCCCTAGAAATAATCAGGCAGAAACTAGAAGATCTTTTAGGAGGGATATTATAAAGCAAGGGTTTTCAAATTCTTTTTTTGTTGCAGAACTATTTTCCCCCCACAGAGTCTTACGTGGGATGCTAACCAATAAAGCAGATAAAAGCAGAGCTGTTGTGGATGAAACAGGGGTGATGTGCCTAGACAGCTCGCTGCTTAGCGTTTTTCACCAGCAATGACATCAAGGTGGCTCCACAGAAAGTTGTTTGAAAATTGTTTTTTCAAACTACAGTCCTATAAGGATTGAGACGTTTGTCTAAATTACTTCCAGTATCTATAACAATTCAAAGCAAATAATTCCCAGCAATATTTTAAAGGAAGAAAAAGAAAAATTAAAAAGTTATAAATTATACTTTGTGAAATGTAGTGATATATCGTTTATAAACTGCTCTTTAGGGAAGGGAGGAATTTTTGCAATGAAAATATTGCTTGGGAAAAAGAGACTGATACATTATAGGATATTGGTGTTGAATGAATTCTGAAGCATATATGCTCAGTGAAGATTCAAAGGAAAAGACATCTAAATAATGTCTCTTTACCTTTCCTTCTGTGTTGTTCATATTTCACTCAAAACTCTAAACTAAATTTGAAACCCATACTAAATACAGTCTAAGAGCCACGTGTAGCTTCGGCTCACAGTAAGATTATAAAGAAAAATACAGCCAAACCTCAAAAATTGCCTCTTTAAATTTCACAATTTCCTCTGAAAAGGAAGAGAATGTTTAAAACGCAAAGAAGCACGATTCCTAGAAGTACAATACAGTCCCAAAGCGACTTAACTAATTAAATCATGACCCTAGTTCATCGGACTCAGTACAAAGGTCTGTGAGTGATCTCTCAGGGGAAAAAACATAAGAGTTTATGCTGCTTGAGTTTCAACTCATCTTAATCAGAAGATCTGCAGCTGCTCATCATTTCTAGTCTTATGGAAACCAAACTGAGCAAGGACAGGTATTTGCACGTTAGCAACCCGTGCATGGCAGCCTGTTTGATTTCATTCCACAGGGCACTCTGCCAAGAGAACTGCAGTAGTAATTTCTTTCTAAGTCACTGTCAAATCCCTGCTTCAAGTTCCTATCTAGGTCACCAGAGGCCAGCGTATACCTTATGCAATTCAGAAACTAGGACTTGGGAAAGTAGATTCTGAGGAATATAGCTCAGTGAATTTATATCCTCTTGACAGGCAGAGCAGCTCAAAGGAGAGGGAGTTTGGGATGTTTTCAGCAAGGATTCTTGGATTTGTCTTTTCTGCTGTATTTAATTTACACATTTAGAATTCTCAGCAGTTCATAACCCTTCGAGCCTTGAAGAATGATAATTGCTACAGTAAACTTATTTGAATATCTCTTTTCTTAAAAAAAAAGCATATGTTGCAAATAAGCTTGAGCTTTAAACTTTTTCTATGGCAGTTGTGTTAATCCCTAAATGAGAGTTAGTCTAGATCGTTTATAGATCCTCTTGTGTTATGGCAAAATGAGCATGGGTCTTGGCATTACACAAACTAGCAGCACTACTCCATAGCTGGGTGACCTAGATAAAGGATTTCATCTCTTTAAATGTTCAAATTTCTTTATCTGTAAGATCAGAGTAATACTCACTCTTCAAGGTGGTTGTGAGAATTAAATGAATTAGGGAGTGAAAAGTTACTAGCACCATGCCTGGCACATGGCAGATACCCAAAATATACTAGTTCCTTTCTAATTCTAATATTCTATAAGTCTATGACTTTGCTAAGATCCCTTTGAGGTGTATGATCAGTGTTCTAGCCCTCTTTGATACGGAAGATTGTGGCATACACAGGTTAAATCTGTTCGCCCAAGGTCATGGAACTAGCTGGGAGATGGGGCTTATAGCAGCTTTTCTCAATCTAATAAGTCCCATCACTGTAGAAAATGATGGATCTATCCTTTAATCCTCTTCATCAGTTGACTTGATGATGAATTTTTCTTTCCTTCAAAAATCCATCAAGCCAGTACTATACTATTAATGACAAGGCACATACCTGTTAAAGGTCCAGCTGAACTTTTTCCTCAGAGAGTTTCAATATGGCAATTGATCATGACAATACTGTAGGAAACAAATTCTAGGTTGAGCAAGTAGGCATTCTGTTCTTACTAACAGCCTTAGGAAAGCAGTTGCTTCGCATTAGCTATCAATCTACATTAAAAGAACGTACTGTTATATGAGGCACTTTGGTTTCAGATCAGTCAGCATCACATGTGTGGACTGGAACGTGTGACTCTGCAGTTCAGGCAAGCCAGCTCATATCACCCAAAGGTCATTTACAAGTATTGCCAACACACCCTCTGAGAGTCCTCATGGGATGATGCTGGCTCAGAAAAAACTAACTATGACCAACTTAGGGGATTGGGGAACAAATTCCCTATGGCCTATTAATTATACCAGAAGGATGCCAATGAGCAGAAGCCAGTCATATCAATATATTTCCTTTTATATATTCCCCAGCAATTTGGAACTCTTCATGTTACTTTGAGTTATGGACAAGAGTGAAAGTATTCTTAGCTGGGGAATTCCTCTGTTCTGGAAGAAAATGTTTAATGCTGTTAGGATACTTGTGAGTGGCTGTTTCACTGGGCCCTATCTTCTGTAAGACCATCACTTACTACTTTTGCCAAAGTAAAGTGGAAGAAAGAACTAAAATTTATTGAGTGTCTCCCATGTGTTTACATTATTGCACTGATTCCTGTAAAGGAACATTGTAAAATGAGTATCCCTCCTATTTCCCCTTCGTGATTAAGGAAACTGAGGCCATGGGAGTTGGAGAGCTTGCCCAACCACAAAGTGAGTCAGTAGCAGAGCTCCCAGACCCATGTTCTCTCCACTGAGTCGTGTGCATAGCATACTGCTCCCAGAAAGGGAAAAGTTGAGGCAGAGGATAAGAAATTGAGAACACATGAAGGAGAAAGGAAAAGTAGAGAAACCTAGGAGGAGTCCAATAAAGACACGTCAGAAAAAGCATTAAGAAAGAAAAGAAATGTGTGTAGCATTCAAGAGAAGGCCTAGGGGAGAAGAAAAGCAGAAGGGCCCAACCCACTGGGGAGGAAAAACCCCCAAAAATTGGCTAGCTGCCTGGCAGCACGCACTGCAGAGAGATCTATATCCACCAGATCCACCAAATGAAGGAATCTGTGAATCATTAAAAAAATGTTTATTTCTTTATGCCACAAATGATAAAACAGTTAGTCATAAAATATGAAGGGTTTTGTTCCTCAGAGTAATTGTTGCAAATATTTTCAGCCGTTATTCTAAGCGCTTGGTGTTTAACTATTGAAAAAGAAGTGAGGTGTTTTGAACCAAATTCAACCTCCAGTTATCCATATGGCATGCTGTGTACTTGCACTTAGAGATTAATTCATTTGCAAATGGTCAAAGCTTAGTTAGCATTCGTGCCGTCATAGGCTGGACAGGGACTCTGTCCTCAGAGAAACAACACTTTTATTAGTCATTTACCATTTCTTACTCCCTAAAAATTATTTTCCTTTGTTATCTAATTTCCGCATAAATAGAACTGTGGCCCAAGTCAGGGAAATTAGGATGTTTTTGAAAATGTGTTCCCTGAAGAACATCTTTTTGTTTCAGCAACAGCAATTCTTCTCAATGCTGAAAGGGAAAAACACACACACAAACCACAAAGCCCTAGAACTGGTTAAGTCGCCATCCTACAGTCATTCTGGCTTTGTGGTAAGTTAGACTCATTATGGGGGATATTGATTGGTCTCCTGGGATATGTCGCTGAGAATATACAGCAATTCCAACCAAGTATTTGTCTGGCCAAAATATATCTAAGCATTATAGCTGCCAGAGACCTACCTGCCCAGCTTAAGGACTGGGCATTGTTTTTCTACAGCTCATTCAAAGGAATGGGCATTATTATAAGACTGCAGTTCTGCCAGAGATGAGGTCTTAACGTTCTTCTTCCAGAATACCTGGAACCTGTCATTTGGCAAAATAATCAGCAGCAGTTCCCCATGATGCCACACAGTAAGGCTGACCTTCAGAAATTTAAAGTGATTGAATTTTCACTCTTTTTATAGTGAATTCTGGAAAGATTACTTTGTCGTGGAAAGGGGGAAGTTGAAGAAAGGGAATGAGAGAAGACAGAGGCAACATTACTATGCCAGGCACCAGGTTGAGTGCTTTTTCGACATTTTCTCCTGTAATCCTCAGAAAAACCCTGTGAAGTGGTATTTTTTTCAATATTTAAAAAATATGTATATTCAATGACATTTAAAATATTGTATCACAACTTCATTTTTTTGGTAGTTTTTAATTTATACCAGTAATAGAATACATGTTCACTGTAAAAAATCTAAAACACTACAAAAGTATATAGAACAAAAAAGGAAAAGCCCTCTTAAATCATTCAAAATCTCTCTCTCTCTTCGCATTACATACATAATCACTGTGATCAGTTTGTGTGTCCTTCAAGATTTGTGATATGCTACACACCCAGACACTCTTCAAGTTATACACATAGATCTACCTTATTCTTTTTAATGATTGTATAGTGTTCCATGATATGGCCATAGGCCCCCTCCATTTGTTTCCAATTTTTAAACTACTGTAAACACTGAATTAACATACATTCTTTGTACACATATAAGAAGGCTATTTTACAGGTAAGAAAGCTGAGACTGGGAGAGGTTAATGAATTTTGTTTAAAGGCACATAGTTACTAAGTGGCAGCCACAGGACTCAGAAAAGCCTGTGTTATTTATGCTACACACTGCTGCTTTCAGTCCTCAGTGTCCATGGGATTGATAAATGAAGAGTGCGTCCTTTAAATCATTCTCCCCTCCTCCCACCCATACATCTTGGTGTCCTCTCAGAGATGGCCCAAACGCAAAGTGTGTGTGGAATGTAAAGGATAGGAGAGGCTGGCCCCCATTTTTTATATGAAAGAATATACAAGAATGGACAAATGAAGTCCTAATAAATTTACTTGGAAAAGCCATGTCCTACCAGACTTTAAAAGGAGAGCCTTCTCCTTCTCAGTGAAGATTAGAGTATAAGGAAAATTTCTGCTTTTCAGCTGGCTGGGTCAATAAGGAGGGAGGCATGGATGGATCTGGAGAGCAGCCCATTTTTTTTGGTCCACTGCTGGAAAGAGTTGAGTCAGTCTTGGGGAGAACCACCCAGGAGGCCCAGGGGGCCCTCGGGAAGCCCCCTCTAGTGGTGGTGGGTTTTGATCATTTTTTAAGAAGAAACCAGTATCTTTCCCTCAGAATTTCTTTTCCACTTAAGAGACTTCCTACTTGAGGTTAAGAAATCCCTCTACTGCCTTTCGTATATTTCAGTCTGAGATTGACTAGCTCTGGGCCTGGGAGAAGAGAAATGCACAGAAGTGGGTAGTAGAGCAACCCAGCCTTCTGTGAGCCTCTGGTCCTCTTCCAAACAATGCCCATTACCCTTAGTGAGAGGCCAAGAATGCCCCTTACGAAATAACATTTGGGGTAAGATCAGACTGTTCAGCACACATAAATACCTCTTTCTCCACAACATATCTTGTACCACATCTCATAAAATGACCCGCCAGGGCCTAAAATAAGCTGGGCTACTTCATTCCTCACCCTTCACACATACTAACTGGACCCCAGTGTCACCTCAGAGGGAATTTTCTGACAACCTCCTATAAAGCAGCCTTCCCCGGTGTCCCTCTCTATCCCATTACCCTGCCTTATTTCCTTCATAATATTTCCCTATCTGAAGTTGTCACATTTTTCTTTCTTTACTTGTTTATCATCTGCCTTCTCCCACTAGGATATAAGATTCATGAGAACAGGGGCCTTATCTTTCTCTGTCACTATTATACCCCAGCACCCAGAAAAAGTGCCTGGTACATAGTAGGTCACAGAGGAAATTGTTGAATGAATTCTATTCCCATTTTTCATAATAGTCACTCACATTGTAGCTTGGAAAAATTTCTATCATCTTGAAAGGCTCAGCTCAAATGTCACCTTATTTGGGATGTCATTCATTCATTCATCATATGTATTAAATGCCTACCATGTGATAGAGGTTTTCAAACTTCATCTATTCAGAGCCCTTTAATGTCTCAGTAATTTCTTTTTATGGCACCCCTAGGCCAAAAGGAATACCTAACAGTTCCATTTATTAAGTAGTTTGGTCCAAAGAACTTAATAGGTATTTGCGTCTTAACAACTTAGCAGTCATTTGAAAAAACAATACGAGTAACTTGAAAGAACAATAATATTTTATTTCATTCATAAATAAGCAGATTTACTTACTAATAGTATGTGTGCCCCTGGTGGACACCAATCAACGTCTCAAAGTCTAAAATCAAATTAGAAAATGCCAACCTCATTTCCTGTCCCATGTTGATTTTCTCAAAATACTTGCTTTTTATCAAAGCAAACCCAACTTTGCAAAGACAAGACATCATAGAAAGGAATACAGCATGATCTAATAGTTTGCATATTGTCCAATGGATGTATTGCTGTGTTTCCCTCTAATATTTAAAATATCCCACTGCAGCACTATGAGCTTGCTGTGTTCCCTGGTACACAGTTTCAGAAACACGGTGTTAGACACTTCATGCTAGGCACTGGGTGTACAATGGTGAGAGAATCAGATGTGGTCCTTCTATGACCTCTTAGCATTTTGTGCTTACTTCTATACTGATAGTGTTTATCACATTTTAATTAGTTACATGTTTGCATATTCGTCTTTTCTACTAGACTCTGATTTCCCTGATGACAAGTACCTTGTCTTTTTATCGATAGCAGCAACTCCTAACATCCCTAATGCAGAATAAGAGACAGGTGCTCATCATGATCAAGTGGGATTTATGCCAGCAATGCAGGGATGGTTCAACACCCACAAATCAATCAATGTGATACACCACATTAACAAAATGAAGAATAAAAATCACATTATCATCTCAATAGATGCAGAGAAAGCATTGGACAAGATTCAGCATCCATTTATGATAAAAACTCCCAATACAATGGGTATAGAAGGAAAGTACCTCAAGATAATAAAGACCATGTACAACAAACTGGCAGCCAACATCATACTCAATGGTGAAAAACTGAAAGCTATTCTTCTAAGAGCAGGAACAAGACAAGGAGGCCCACTCTCATCACTCTTATTCAACATAATATTGGAAGTCCTAGCCAGAGCAATTAGGCAAGAAAAAGAAATAAAAGGTATCCAAATTGGAAAGGAAGAAGTAAAACTATCACTGTTTGTGGATGACATGATTCTACATATAGAAAACCCTAAAGAATCCACCAAAACTATTAGAAATAATTAACGAATACAGTAAAGTTGCAGGGTACAAAATCAACATACAAAAATCAGTTGTGTTTCTATACACTAACAACAAAATAGCAGAGGGAGAAATTAAGACTACAATCCTGTTTACAATTGTAACAAAGAGAATAAAATACGTAGGAATAAATTTAACCAAAGAGGTGAAAGACCTGTACACTGAAAAGTATACAACATTGTTGAAAGAAATCAAAGACACAAAGAAATGGAAAGCTATTGTGTGCTCATGGACTGGAAGAATTAACATACTTACGATGTCCATGTTACCTAAAGCAATCTACAGATTCAATGCAATCCCAAACAGAATCTCAAGATTTTTCATGGGAATAGAACAAAGAACCTTGAAATTTATATGGAACAACAAAAGACTGAATAGCCAAAGCAATACTGAGAAAAAAGAACAAAGCTGGAGGTATCACACTCCCTGATTTCAAAAATATACTACAAAGCTATAGTAATCAAAATAGCATGGTACTGGCAGAAAAATAGACACACAGATCAATGAAACAGAATTGAGAGCCCAGAAATAAAACCATACATCTAAGGACAGCTAATATTTGACAAAGGAGCCAAGAACATACAATGGAGAAAGGAAAGTCTCTTCAATAAGTGGTGTTGGGAAAACTAGATAGCCATATGCAAAAGAATGAAAGTAGATCATTATCTTACACCATAGACAAAAATTAACTCAAAATGGATTAAAGAGTTGAATGTAAGACCTGAAACCATAGAACTCCTAGTAGAAAACATAGGCAGTAAGCTCTTTGACATCAGTCTTAGTAGTATCTTTTTGAGTATGATATCTCCTCAGGCAAGGGAAACAAAAGAAAAAATAAACAAATAGGACTACATCAAACTAAAAAGTTTCTGTATAGCAAAGGAAACCATCAATAAAACAAGAAGACAACCTACCAACTGGGAAGAGATGTTTGCAAATCATATATCTGGTAAGGGGTTAATATCCAAAATATGTGAAGAACTCATGCAATTCAACAACAAAAAAAACAAACAATCCAGTCAAAAAATGGGCAGAGGATATGAACAGGCATTTTTCCAAAGAAGATATACAGACGGCCAACAGGCACATGAAAAGATGTTCAACATCACTAATTATTAGGGAAATGCAAATAAAAACTACAATGAGATATCACTTCATACCCATCAGAATGGCTATTATTAAGAAGTCAAGAAATAACAAGTGTTGGAGAGGATGTGGAGAATCCCTCATGTTGGTGGGAATATAAATTGGTGCAGCCACTATGGAAAACAACATGGAGATTTCTCAAAAAATTAAAAATAGAAATACCATATGATCCAGCTACTCCACTTCTGGGTATTTATCCAAAGAACATGAAAACACTAATTCAAAAAGATATATGCACTCCATGTTTATTGCAGCATTATTCACAATAAGTAAGACTTGGAAGCAACCCAAGTGCCTATCAACGAATGAATGGATAAAGATATGGTATACACACACACACATACACACACACACACACACACACACACACACAATGGAATACTACTCAGTCATTAAAAAAGATGAAGTTTTGCCATTTGCAACAACTTGGATGAACCTTGAGGGTATCATGCTAAGCAAAATAAGTCAGATGGAGGAAGACAATTACCATATGACTTCACTCATGTGTGGAAGATAAACAAACAAACATATATATATGGAAAATAGATTGGTGGTTACCAGTGGGGAAGGAGCGTGGGGGAAGGCAAAAAGGGTAAAGGGGCACAGGTGTATGGTGACGAATGTCAACTAAACTTTTGGTGGTGAACATGATGCAGTCTATGTAGAAGTTGAAATATAATGACGTACACCTGAAATTTATATAATGTTATAAACCAATATGACCTCAATAAAGAAAAAAGAGTTGAGTGCTCAATAAATGTTGGTTAAATAAATGAACAATTAAATAAGAGAATGAATAAGTGAACAAGTGAACAAATGAATGGTCCTGACAAGCAGCACAATGTCTTATTCTTAGCTACTAAAATAACGACTTGATAATGAGAAAGTTAACCTCCTTCCTATCTTAGACGTGCCTCTTAGCTGGAAAACAGCCCAGCATGCAGGCTCACTGACTGACTCCTGCAGTTGTTATTATTTACTACAGCATCTGCCTAGACTCCAGGAGTATTTCACTGGTCTGAAGGCTGTTCCAGCAATTTTTTTCATATTCTGACCAAGGAAGGCCTGTAGCAGGATGTTCATTCCTTCCATGCATTGCTGTTTGACTCTTGACATAAAGTATCTAATGTGCCTCGACTTCATGCTGTACAAAGACCCTATGAGAAGAAGGGACATAGGGGTCAAATGGGAATTTACCTTATATTGACCATTAATAACCATGTGAAAGATTCTATGAAAGCCATGGATCTTTACAACCTCGATGATGAGAATTATGGTTAAGTTGGATGGTCAGGTCTGTAGCAAGGACAAAAACTTTGCTTCTACCATCCACATTGGCTCTCTTCACTCTGACTCTACTTTATTGCTGGCTATAAATCTTTTCACTATAGTACTGCCTGTCACTAAACCAACATAGATATCTTCATTGGTTTGCATTCAGATCCAAGTCTAGTATAGCCCAGACATAATTTTTTTGAAGAATTACAGAATTGTAGAGAGGGAAGGGACCTTTGAGATCGCTCTGTTCAACCCTCTCATTGTTTGGGTGCAGAAACTGAGGCCCCCCAAAAGTTATAAACTTGCCCAGGATCCTTCTGTTCTCCCTGGGCATAATAGCTGCTACCTTTGTCTCTTGTTAGAATGCTGCACATAAGACATTCCATAGCAGCAATGCTGGAGATGATAAAAGGGAATTGTACCAGATTGAGGATGAAGCAAAGTGGCTTACAAAAAGACATTCTCCCTCTAAAACTTATCTCAAATCTTCCCAGCAGTGTCACTTTAGTCCAAGCAACCGTTCGCACTCATCTGAACTACTGCAATAGCCTCCCATCTGGCGTATCTGCTTCCACTCCCTTCTTTGCTGTCTATCTCCAGAGTGATCCTGCAGCCAAACCTATCTTTCAGATCAGAAGTCCTATTCTATTCTCCCCTCCTTAAAATTCTCCAGTACTCCCCCTTTGCACTTAAAATATAATCTAAACACTTTATGACGTCCGGCATGATCTAGCTCCTACCTACCTTTGGCTTTATTTTTTATCTTCCCACACGCTTCCCTTGCACACTATACTCTAGATACACTGGGCTTTAGTCTTTCTTTGAACACACCAAGCTCCTTCACACCACAGAGCCTCTGCACTACTTGTTCCTATCTGGATTGTTTTTCTTCTGATATTCACAGAACTGGTTCCTTCCTGTCGTTCAAATGTCGCTCCTCAAATGGACTTCCCTGACCATACAATCCGAAGTAGCCACCAATCACTTAATTCTCTGCAGAGCACTGATCACTACCTCATAGTCTTTCTTTTAAATAATTTTGTTTGTATGCTTGTTTATAATCTGGTTTCATCTATTAGAATGAAAGCTTCAGGAGAACTAGGTCGTGGTCTTATTCACCAATGTATCTCAGTACTGAGAACAATTCTTGTGCTCGATTGTTTTTCAAATGAATGAATGATGTTTTGTCTTCGTGTGCTAAAAACATTTTTTAGTTGTTTCAACCATTCCCCAGAAGATGGAAATCCCTGCCCACACACGTCACCCCTACTTCCTGACTGCTCCCTAAGAGTTCTAGAAGAGATACATAAATATGGTGTCCCAACTTTAATCTTACAGTATTTTTTTTCTCTTAAGAACAGTAAAATATTGCAGTGGAGCAATAAAATCTTAATAAAGAACTTGAGAATGTCCCACCTACCACAGACACCTTGGCCTATTAGGTTGCTAATTGTGGTTACTGTCTCCTAAATCTCCACTCTTGTGAAGCTGAAGGGTAGGGATGAATTAACAATTTATAAGAAACACAGCATTAGTCTAAACACTTTGGAAGTCAATTTAAAATGCCTCATTGAGATCAAGGGGTTCCGATTTGGGGTTTAATTTGAATAAATGGGAAGATATGACCTAAGGACACCTTTCTGAGGGGCTCAGGGAAGATCTGAGACCTAAATGACCCGCTTGAGTGGTTTGCTAGTTCACACCTACTGCTTCTCCCAACAGTAGCCTCAGTCTTTCCTTCCAGAGGGAAAGGCCCTTGCCACTTCCTAGAAAAGAGCGAGACTATAAAATGGGAAAAGTTGGATGAACTATATCCTTAGGGATGAAAATAGTCTGCTTAGACCAGCTAGAGATAGTATAAGAAAGTATCATGGCTACGGGAACTATGCAAACATTTGGGGAACTTTAACTTTCTTATATTGATACACTCTGACTGGAGAGTGATTAATAATGAAACCTTAAAAGTACGTGAGCTGATTTTTCAGGCAAGCCAGAAAAACTGGGAAACTGAGGAGACGTTTTCTCCTCCTCAGCCTTGGGGAACAAGATCCCAAAGAAATGTATGTAGCAGCTACAAAGAATAGAAGAAGAGAGTAAATCTTTGGAGGCAAAGTGGTTCAGAAGAGCCCAAGGAAGCTGTCTAGGGATTATGGAGTGACTCTGGAGGCTTAGTTAACAAGAGACCCTCAAGTTTTTCCAAAACAAGTATCTAAAAGGGGAATATTTAACTGAATTGTTCTGAACTCCTTAGTTTGAAAAATTGGAATGTGATTATGAAAAGATCCTTTCTTATGAGATTTTTTTATTTGTTTTTTTGGCAATGTTGCTTCTGTCATGGCCAAAAGCCAGAAAAAAAGCTTCAAATTACTTGAAGTCTCTAGGTTCTCATAAAAATCTCAGTGTCAGTTTGATTCTACAAGCTGTAAAGAGTTGGCTCGTGTAATGCTATGAGTTTTAAGTAATATTAGGTCAGAGTCTTAGCCTGCATCTGTCCATGAAAATGCTCATAATGATAGCAAGGAAATTGTGTCTGTCTCTGAACAGCTTGAGGGAAAGAATAGGCAGACAGCTGCTCGTGATGCTCTACGCATTCATCTACTTAGGATAGTATGGACCCTTTCTACTATTCTAAAAGCTAGAAAGAGAAGGAACAGAAGTTCAGGAGATTCTTTAATAACACCATGGTGTGTGTGTTTAAACTGATACAGAAAATGTCACTATAAAAAAAGGGATAGTGAAGAAAACCAATGAACTGAGTAAATTTCCATTGAAAAAATGATTCATACCATTTCTAAAACAGAATCAGTCAATATCATTTTTTAAAAAATTAAGAAAACTACAGCTATTTTATACTTTTAATCAATCCATAGTTGAGTGAGGGGAGTGTGTGCACGATGCAGGAGGCAAAGATACGAGATACAAGTCATGTTATCTGGCACCTAGTATCCTATATGGCAATAGAGAAATGAAGCAGGCAAAATTTTCCATTGAATAATTACTCTTTTCCCAAGGATCATGCCTTCTAGTGCCTTATTCTCTCCCTGGTCAAGAATTTAAAAATATATACTTTCCATTCATTTTAGTCTCTCTCATCTCATCTGTATTCTGGCCATGGGTCACGTCCAATGTCCATTTTCTCTATTACTGCTTCAGTGCAGGAATTACCAGACTAAGTCCTAACACCCTGCCTACCATGTTCTTTGTGAGATCAAGCTCTCTAACCTCAGCTGAGCCCTGTTTGCTGTCCAACAATGCTTTTATTTTGGTTTGCTGGCTTCCACTCAATTTCTCCAGTGGCTATTCTGGGTCTTCATGCTCATTTTCCCAAGCCCAACTTCCCTCCTTCACTTTCAGCAGATGACTTAGAAAACTTCTCTACAGAGAAGCTTGAATCTGTTCATCATGAGCAGCCTCAACTTTTCTCTTCTTTAGAAGTTTTTCTGTATCCTCATTTTTCCTTTCTCAATTTGTGTCTGTTTTCTAAGAATGAAGTATATGGTCTTTTCCTTTATCAAGATTCCTCTTCTTCTTGTCACCCACTGTCTCCTTGGGATCTGTGGCATCAAATATACCCTCATCTCCTCATATCATCAGTCTCTCCCTTTAGATCAACTCATTTCTCAAAGGTCGCTCATTGTAAACAAACAACCCACCTGCCCTTCTCTGATTCCACAAATGATAAGATATCTCTATTAACACTTAAGAAGAGCAGCTTACACCCATCAACTCCATTTCCCCATTAATATACTTCTTTATCCCTTGACATCTTGATTTTGCTCCTAATACACTATAGAAACTGCTCCCCCATTGGCCTTTCTTCAGTCTTCAACCTTTTGGCAACATTTATCCTACCGAGTATCTTTAGGAATTCTCTCTTATTTCTTCTGCTGCCTCTCTCATGGTGCCTTTTGTGGCTTATCTGGGTCCATGTTCTCTTTCTATCTGAATACAGACAGTCACCAAAGTTCTGAGGTTCCCTTCTCTCATGATTCTATATGGTTCTGTCTAACAAACTGCTTCCAAATCTTCACATTTTGTATTTCTTCCTATGTGTTTCTATGGCTTGAGCTCTGACCTCTTTTCCAAGACCAACCCCCCATTGCCTAGTTGAATATTCCCCTGAAGGTCCGGCTTGAATGTCAAACTTAATAGTGTCCCTAAATCAAATTATTACTTTCCTCTCCCAAACTTCCTCCCAACCTTCTTACTTCTGATAATAACATTTACAATTCTTTAAGAAGCCTGAGTACTCATTTTACTTTCGGTAAATATCTATTGTGTGTTTAACATGTATAAGTCAACAGTTCTAGGCATTGGGGATAAAGGAGTGGACAAGATGAATGAGGCTCCTATCCTCGTGGACTTTACATTCTAGAGTGGGGAAACAGAAAACAAACAAGACTTACATAAGATAAATTTGGTAGAGACAAGTGCTGTAAAGAAAGTAAAATGTGATTGACTATTGTGAGAGATGAGATTGGGCAGTGGGAAAGCCACATTAGATAAGGTGGTCAAGGAAACCTCTTTGAGGAGATGGCATTGGAGCTGAGAACGAAATAAGGAAAATGCCCATCATGCAAATATTAAAGAAACAGCTTCTTTGAAAGAGGGATCAGCAAGGGTGAGAGCTCTAAATACACACACGCCTCCGCTTCCTTTATTCCCACTCCACCCCATCACTAATTTAAATTGCTGAAGTCTTGCAAAGTGACCTTCATTTTGATCTCTGGTATCAATTTCCTCACATGTAAGGCTTCATTACTTCTTGCTCCCCATCTATTTCCTGTTCCAGTGGATCCCTCCTATCACTACAGAATTAATCTTCTTAAAGTGAAACTCTACAATAGTATACTCTCACTCCAAAATGTCTAGTGACCTTTCCATTAGTCACTGAGCTACTATAAACTTGGAAGCCTAACATTCAAATCTGTTCACAGTGTAACCTCAAAAGATCTTTCAATTCTTCTCCTCCATACTGTCATGCACAATCCTACCCAAATTTGAGTTCATAATACACCTTAAGCATTCCTGCCTCTGAAGTTGCCCATCATGTCTTCTCCACTTGGACTGGTTGTCACCCCTTCCCCCAAGTCTGGGCCAGTCACAGCTCCTAGCCCTTTTGGCCCTACCTCAACTCCCCTTTGCCTTGAAGACCCTTCACATTTCTCTCTGTTTTTAACCCACCAAGAACTTCACCCGTTTCTTACCGCATTTGTCATTTTTTGTCCTAGAATGTGTTATGTGCACATCTGTCTTCTCTCTCTACATCTCTTCTATATCACAGATGTTTTAAGACAGTCACCACATGTTATTTATCCTCGTACTAGTATAGTGCCTACATATAGCTGGCATTGAATAGTATTTGTTGAACGAATGAATGAATTTGTCAAATCTGAGTTTGATTAAGTAATATTTATTTCATGACACCCCAAGTGGTTTCCCTTTTATCTTTTCTCTTACACATTCTCAAGAGAACTAGATGTGAAAAGTCAGAAAGCAGAGAGGAAATACAAAAAGTCCTTGTTTTGAAATAGTCTAGTTAGTTTCAATCTGGTCAAATGATTAAAAGTTTATATTGAGGAACAATAATATATCTATTTTCTGCATAATCCATATAGTGTGAGATAAATAACTCTTAGTTGACTACTAATTGATTGCTTTCTGCTCAGGATACATAAAACTGCTTAGCATTATTCAGTGCTTAAAAAAATCCTTATCACGATCATAGAACCTTAATACTTACCACATTACTGCATGTTCTATATCGGATATTTCTTCCCTCACAGCTCCTAGGTCATAAACAGAAAAAAAAACAAAACAAAACTCATTACTACTATGAAAGGCTCAAAATTTGAACAATTTTCTTATAAAGAAAATTATATCCTCTGAATACTAAAATAAGAGCCTCTCTTTGCTTCCAAATACATTCTTAGAGGAGTTACTATCTAATACTAATGAGTACATCTAAAGAAGTTTACATGTAGATTGATTTCTTCATGATGGTTGAAACCAAGCATTCATTCTGAAGTTGTCAAAATAAATACTTAGAGTTAGTTCTTATTTAACCAAATAAATATTAATGCAAGGTTTTCTGAAAAATATTAAAAGAATCTTGTCTTCTTAATTATTTCTGGTATAAAACTGAAGGGATATTTCACTGAAAAAACTTAGATTTAAGTTTTTCACTGGAAAAACTCAGATTTAAATATGATAAAAATTGGATTTAATATTCAATATGTCTCTTAAAATTACTCATCTAAGGATATGAAAAGTCATAATTCTTAAAGAATTATTTGTATTTCTAAAATTCATGCTCATTGTAGAGGCTTTAGAAAAGATTACCAAAAAAAATCCCCTATAGTTGCCTCAACTAAAGATAATCTCTATTATTTTGAATTATTTATTTCTTTCCAGTGTGGAAGAAATCACATCCCTTATACAATTTTGTAACTTGTTTTTTTCAATTAAAATTTTTTGAAGGTATTTTCCCACACTATTAAATAACTTTAAAGATATTATTTTGAGAGCTACATAATAGTCCATCAAATGATATAAAATATATATAATCATTTTTCCATTGCTTGTCATTTAAGTAATTTCCAGTTTGGGGTTTGATAAATGATAGTGTGCTAAACTATGTCCATGAATATGTTTCATCCAAGTTTCTATGTCTTTAGGAGAGATAAATTTCTAGAAGGAGAATTACTGGACTAAAGGGAATGAAGTTTTATAAGGCTCTTGATAAATATTTTGCCAAATTGCATTCCATAAAGGTTGTACTATTACATACTCCCACCAGCAATACATAGGAGTTTTCATTTTACTAAACTCCTCTGAATGAAAACAATCAATTTTTGATTAAATATTCAATGATGACACTTAAAACAAGAACAGCAGTAAGCTGCTCTTTTCAAAATAAGTCATACTTTTTGAAAAACAAGTAAAAATACAATATGAAATTCTGAGAAAATGATTATATTAATAACTAACAGTTATGGAATTCTGAGTACATTTCTAAGTTTGTCATACGTATTAATTTATTTAATCTTCTTCTCAAGAACCCTGGGAGAGAGTACTATCATTATACCCATTTTACACATGAGAAAACTGAGACTGAGGGAGGTTAAGTAACTTGCCCAAATCCCACAGCTATTTAGCAGAGCTGAGATTTGAAACCAGGCCCCCGGGCTTCAGAACCTACACTCATAACCACAATGCTTTACTGCCTCCTAATCCATCTGTTTGTTCAACAAATGTCCCTTGAGCTCCTATTATTGCTGGGCAATGCGTTTACTTCTGGGAATACAAAGAAGAATGAATATGTCTTGTTCTTCACTATGAAGAAAATCACTCATATACTTATAATCCAGTGCAAGAAATGCTAGATAGTATTTGTGTTAGTTTTTGAGAATGTTATCAAAAACAAAATGTCATCTGAAAATACAATTACACAAAGGCTGTCTTAAAGAGATATAAAAGTCCCAGGTTTAAACACTTGACTGTAACCAGATTGACTATATTAATACACATTAACAATAGAATGTGGCAAAGGAAAGGAAGGGCTGGCTAGACATTAGAATGATAGAAATGAGGAGAATGACAGAGATACGTGGTTGTCAGAGCCCAGCCCAGCAATGTCCAAGGTAAAGGATCAACAAACTTCAAGTTCTCCAGGTCCCATTGGCAAGGCTGTTGTTATCACCAAATGGATGTCCCACGCTAACCTAGCTGATGCCAATGAACATTCTGCTCATCTCAGGAATATCCCTCATTATGATGCCATATTGACCAACCAATTTGCCAAGAGTGACCTGTTTTTTCATGACTGCTAAGAGGCAGAGTGTGCTGGTAATGCTGACATGGTATTCTGGTCCATGGGATGGACAGTACTATTTTTCATTATAAGTTAATAACTTGGCATTCTAGTTTGAAACACTAATCTCATGAGCTAAGTCATTGTGAGTCCACCTCCAAGTGAAAGATCTGTTCTTGGTGTGATTGCTAAAAAACATCAGGTTTCCGAATCTAAAGAAGATGAGAGCTAGGCTCCAGTTGGTGGTAAATTTACAAGGTAATGAATTCTACAACCCAAAGCCCTTTGATAGCACACCATTTAGACATCAGTGTCGGCAGAATGAGATATGTTTTTCAATTGGGAAATTCTGAGTGCATATGTGACATAGTGTAATGGTTAAGAGTACCCACTTTGAAACCAGAATCCTCTTCCTGGAATCCTAGCTCTCTATTCCTTAGTTTTTATACCTCAGTTTTGTCATCTGTAAAATGGGGTGCTATTATTTATCCTCTGAAATTATTATGAGGATTAACTGAGTTAATATTTGTGAAGCACTTCCAACAGTGCCTAGTACATATTAAGCATTATGTTGACATTTGATAAATTAATTAAGTGTATAATAGATGCAAAAATATAATAGACATTGAAAGAGAGTTAAGGATGTGTGGAGAAACTGTAGGCAAAGGCACAGAGGTATGAAAAGATAGGGTGTGTGTGCAAATTTTCAAGCAGTTTTGTTTTGTAGGAGTTTGGGGTTTATGTGGGGAACTACAGGAGATGAGATAAATACCTTATAATTTTGAACTTGGCAATAGGCAGAGGGAAATCACTGAAGGTTTTAAAACAAGAGGAGATACAATGATGACTTCTTGCTTTAGAAAGGTGAACTCTGGAGTTAATCTTTAAGACCTGAAAACTCTGTTTTTCACTTCCCTTTGCTTTCTTTCCCTAATCTTATCTCCCTGAAAGGAACAATGGAAACAAATCTGAATTAGGAGTTTGAAGATCTGGGTCACAGACTTTGCTATCCTCCCTGCATATGCCTGTCCTCCTCTCAGGGTCTTGCTTCCTCGTCCATCAAATGGATATCAGAATGGCAGTGCTTAGAGCTAAGATCACCAACTGGGATAATTTACAAAAGCTCTGTTCAAATGCCAAGAGGTTATTATAGAGATATCGTTTACAAAACAAGCAGAAAAATACCTGCTTTGATAATTTAAATGAGCCTTTTCCCAGATATTTTAAACTATAAATACACACATTTTAAAAGCATCCTTGGATAATAGGAGATGTAAGTGTAAAATGTAAAAGATTGATTTAAATGTTTCTTATCTAGCAAAAACAAAAAACAAGCAAAGAGAAACGGGGGCCGCAATTTCGAAAGAATATCCTGTAGTTGTCTAACACCTAATAGTGATTGGCAAGTAATTTAATTCTGCCCCTGAATTAAGTCTTCGCTTTACTCTATTGTATTACTTATTTAGTGAGAGCTTATTTGGTTTAATTGACTGAAATATGACATTAAGGTGCTAATGCTTGAGTTTGGAAGGGTCCTCATTCTTGAAAGATGTTATCAAATTGTGGATAATAATAGTGTCCCCCTCCTATATATTGAGTGTCTGCTGTAGGTATCTGGCTTAGTGTTAGGTATTTTGTGTATATTATCGCTAATCTGCCAACAACTCTGCAAGATTTTATTATTCCCATTTCACAGATAAGAAAACTGAGGCTGACAAAGATTAGGAGGCTCAAAGCCATATACACAGAAATGAGAAAACCAGGGATTAAAACACGGGTTTATCTAACTCCAAAGCATATAAAACAATAATAAAAAAGAAGGAACAAGATGCGTAGAATACTAACACTAGGTTAAATCTGGGAAACTGAACAGGGAGTTGGCCTGGGGCTTAACTGCACCTTACTATTACCACATCAATATATCAGCTGCTTTTCAATTCTGGTAAATCCACTTCTGGTAAGTAAAAGATACCTAGACACACATTGTGCACTTGGAACATCTCCAAGAGAACCACACTTGTCAATAAAATGTAACGTGAAAGAACTTCAGTGCAGAGAAGCTTATATTTTTTAAAAGTTCAAATGTTAAACCTAAATATAAATTTTACTTAAGCAGTAAAGTGACTATTCCACCTCAAGGATTTTAATTCCGGCCAAGTGTGAATTTCTTCATCCAAGCATTTATCTGAGTATAAAAGGCTCATCTGAGAATTAAGCAGTAAAAAATATTTTCTTCTTCTTTTTTTAAAATAATTCATTGATATAAAACAGCTGAATGATTTCCTTCACATTTAAACAAAATAAAATTCACCTCTAGGAATGAAAACAAACATTAGAAATTTCAGTCCAAAATGGTTTCCGAGGAAAGTTACAGACCACTGATAACAGAGGATTTTAAGTAAATGCATCCTCTCAATGCCTACTATCAAACGGTTACAGGACGGTGTTTAGTAAGTTAAGTACTGCACCAATTAAGGACTCAGAAACTGATTCAAGCAGGAAAGAACAAAATATAAATAAAAATATACTCCAAATCAAATTTATACAGAAAGTTTCTTATTTATTTTTTTCAGCACTTTACTCCTAGCCAGTCACTTACTAATTTTGACTTAATTCCTTCTCTCAAAAATGGAAATCAGCTCAATCACAAGCTATTATTGGTGAATTATTCAGACTTTAATTCACTTATAATGAGATTAGTAAAGTCTCGAGGCTTACTTTTTTGGTCTTTCATTAACAGGTAACAAGCCGTCCAAACTCTTCCAATCCTGATGTTATCTTCGTGTCAATTATCATAATTTAGCAACCTTAGAAGAGATGAACTGCCATAGAAAATTAAAAGCTCTCTTTCCAGACTTTAGCAATCTGTTGGCTTCCCCCGCACCCCCCCCCCCGCCCCCGCTTATATAAGTTAAGTCTTTAAAAGAAGAAGGCAGATTCAATTTATCTCTCATTAGGGATAAAAAAAAATCTGGTATAATACATCAATTTTTACCTTAAAATTCTTATCATTTCCTCTCTAAGCAAACAGATCCTTCTGGTGACATAACCAGACTCATCCTTGGTGTCAGTGCATAGGTTTAAGAAAATCTGTTAACTGTGTATCGAAAACTCCAGAATTCTTAGGGACACTGTACTTGTATTAGGCTCAAGAAACTTTGCCTTCGATTTGCAAAAAGCAAAGAGTGCTGCTTAGTAAGAATAGGTTACTGTATTTCTCCGAATACCTCTTGCCTTTCAAATACGGACTCAGGGGCAAAGGATTTTCAAATAGGACAGTCCATCTGCTTATATCTCTCTTCTTTTAGTCATCCAAAAGGAAACTATGAGTTCTTTATGCGAGAACAGACATAAAACCATGTCAGCAATTCAAGCCAGAAGGACCCTGGTCCTTTAAACTGTGGGTCCTAAAATGACATGGATTAGGCAAGACAGCAGATTTATAGGCGCAGCCAGGATTTCATGTAGTAGGGGAGCTCTGTTTTCCTCCCTCACTTCAAGTGAGCATTTCACTACTCACGGAGCTATACAGCAAGAGGGCGTCCCCAAGGAGCCAGTTAAAACACCTCTACATTTCTGGGGCTTTTTACAAAGACCTCAAGAGGAATAACAAATTCTGAGAACACCTGAGAGAACCAAGTGCAAATGCACCGTTGGGCTGCTTTTCAGTTTCCACAGACACATTATTGTGAGAGATTCTTTCAGGAAACAACACTTGATACCAATCAACTTAACCATTGAAAAGGAAGCTAGATGAACCTCCGAACACTGTGTGTAAAGCTACCCTCAGACACTCACTGTCCTCATCCATGGGTCAAACTGGATGCTGAAAACCTAGGGGCTAGAACTGGACTGCGAGCATAACAGTTAGTTAGTGATGGTCTTGCCTTGCATGCGGGAGAAGGATGACATGCCAGTCCTGTGGGTTTCCTAAGTCCTATTTTCTCATCTTTCCCTGAACTCTCTCTGTGTCACTCTTGTGCTTAAAAAAGTCATTCTTTAATACTCTACATTATATTCCATGTTTAAAATAGTTATTATTTAGTTCTAATTTAGGGTGTCTTTCATGAGAATCAAAATGAGCCTTGTTCATGTGGAAACTTTGTGTGGCATTTGGTTGCAATAAGAAGAGTCAATACAGCACTGTCCCTTCTTCAAAAAGTATCTACATAATAACAGAGAGTAGAATGGTGCTTACCAGGGGCTGGGGGATGGAGGAATGGGGATATGTTGTTTAAGGGGACAAACTTGCAACTAGTAGAACAATAAGTCCTGGATCTAATGCACATCATAGTGATCATAGACAAGAAGACTGTCTTATAAACTTCAAAGATGCTAAGAGACTAGATCTTAATTGTTTCCACCACAAAAAAGAAATAATTATCTGATGTAATAGAGGTGTTAGGTAGCTATAGTGGTAATCATATTGCAATATATAAATGTATCAAATCAACATGTTGTACATCTTAGACTTACACAATGTTATATGCCAGTTAGATCTCACTTAAAAAAAGTATTGGGCCCGGCCCTGTAGCTGAGTGGTTAAGGTCCTGCACGCTCTGCTTCAGCAGCCCAGGTTTGCAGGTTTGGATCCCTGGTGCGGACCTACTCCACTCACCAGCCACACTGTGGATGCATCCCACATACAAAAAAATAGACGAGGATTGGCACAGATGTTAACTCAGGGCTAATCTTCCGCAAGCAAAAAAAGAGGAGGATTGGGGCTGGCCTGGTGGCATAGTGGTTCAGCTTGTGTGCTCTACTTTGGAGGCCCGGGGTTGGCAGGCTCAGACCCTTGGCATGGACCTATGCACCACTTATCAAGCTGTGCTGTGGTAGGCATCTCATATATAAAGTAGAGGAAGATGGGCACGCATGTTAGCCCAGGGCCAGTCTTCCTCAGCAAAAAAAAAAAAAAAAGAGGAGGATTGACAGCAGATGTTAGCTCAGGGTGAATCTTCCTCAGCAAAAAAAAAAAAAAAAGAAGTATCTATGGACAACCATGCTTATATTGTATCTTCATTCTATAATGTATCTCAAAATAATTAGAAATGTTCTAGTATGCATCCCTAGTGAATTCTTTATTAATATGAATAGATTTGAATTTTTTTAATTAACAAATTCATATTGAATATTTTAATTAATAACAATAACTAATCATTAATTGAATTATTTTATCAAACAAAATTATTTTAACAAACACAAGTGAGTGTATATTTACTCTGGACAATGACTTTGAATCCCCTCTGCCCTGTTCTTGTCCTCATCCCCAACACCATGAGCTCCAGACAAGGATCTGTCTCAAATAATAAAGAATTTGCTGGGCCGGCCCCGTGGCTTAGCGGTTAAGTGCGCACGCTCCGCTGCTGGCGGCCCGGGTTCTGATCCCGGGCGCGCACCGAGGCACTGCTTCTCCGGCCATGCTGAGGCCACGTCCCACATACAGCAACTAGAAGGATGTGCAACTATGACATACAACTATCTACTGGGGCTTTGGGGAGAAAAAAGGAGGAGGATTGGCAATAGATGTTAGCTCAGAGCTGGTCTTCCTCAGCAAAAAGAGGAGGATTAGCATGGATGTTAGCTCAGGGCTGATCTTCCTCACAAAAAAAAAAAAAAAAAAGAATTTGCTTACAAGATTCTCCATAACAGAAAAGTTTAATCTGGCAACACTTGCCTATGAAAAACTGATCTGAAACACTAAAAGGTGTCTTTGACCTTCCTTGTGGCTAAACTTCACGTTTTTTTCCCGTTTGAACTTAAATCTCCTTCATTAGACAAAGCCACAAAAATGCCAGGAATAATGCATCCCAACACACAACTACCAGTGGAAAAGTACCTCTGAAACAGAGAGGAGACAGAGTCTTTGGTGCTATGGGACTTCCAAATGCATACACAGAAAACATCTCTCCCCTTAAGCATCTAGTTGAAAGGTCCCTGAATCCCACGCAGGATCTGTATTCGTTTTCCTCTGCCTCTTCTGCATGTGACGTATCACGTGGCTCAAACAGATTAGTGCTAAGGGAGAGATTTATTTTTTTTCTGGGTAGATAGATATACAAGCCAAACTATTATGACAACTTGATAAATGTAGCTTTTGAAAACGCTTTCTGTTGTAATAATACAACAAACAACACGGAGGCAGGCTGCCAGGCGTCATCCATCAGTAGGTGAGCTGGCTGGGAACAGACACAGCCCTGGTGTCACACTAGCTCTTCTCAATTTGCCAGAGGCTCTAATGTGGCCTAAGGAGCCAAAAGAAGAGTTGGCCTTAAAGCTGCATTTTCAAAGCAATTTAAAACAGAATAGGGGGTAGTGGAGGCCCACATTGGAAAACAGTGCCATAAATTGAAGCCTTGACTTAAAAGTCTTTCTTTGGCATAGGTAACATATTTTTGTAACCTTAGTTTTATAATTCAACACTTCTGCTCTATACTGATCTCTCATTATAGAAACGTTTTGAATGCTGTGCCAGCTTAGAGACCCTGATTTATGTATACAGAGAGAGTTACTAAAACTCAATGTGGAGACCAAATTCAATATAAATGGGAATGATGTAGGTTTAGCGCAAACATTCTAAGATGACATCCTTCTGGCTGTTTGATCTTCTCTCAACCACAGGGAACTAAGGAAAGCTTCTCTGGGCTTTTGCAGATTCTTGAGGGCGGCTGTGAGGCTGCAGAGCTGGTAAATCGAAATTTAGACCTACGTGAGGATATTACAGAGTGAATTTTGGAGTTTGTCCTGTGAGTTTCAAATTGGTTTATTTGCTATTGTGAGTGTTTGGTATGTTCTAAATTACAACGGGAAAAATCACTGCCAAATTTTTTTTCTCCAAGCAAGTATGATTTTACATATCTGTGCGTGTCCTTCAAAGACAGACATGCTACAACAAAGCATCAAGTTCTCACAAATATGGGCCGGGGTTATGAAAATGAGGAGTATACTCATGTAATCAAAATAGAAAAAAGCAAGAACAATGACATTATAAGCCATAATGATCACGCTTGGCTTCTAATGAAGCCAGAAACTGCTCTGAGTACGTTGCTCAGACAATCTAATGAGACGATGTACAATAAACAACAGCAAAGTGACAAGAAGCCCCGTGTAGGGCTTTCTGGTTGACAAGCTTTTGTATAATGCTTTCTGATTTACAGTCAGTTAACACATTTGTTGAGCATCCAATCTGAAGCAGTAGTAAGCAAGGCATTGTGAAAGATACAAAAATGATGACTTTCCTGACCCTTATCAAAGTTATAATTTAGTTGGGAAAAAATCCACATGGGTCCAAATAAACCACACAACAGTGTAACGTATAGTCGACAACTAATGGGCATGGTCTGGATACTAAGTACAGGAGGAACTGGACAAACCAACAGGTTGATGAGAGGGAGGTAACTTATGAAGGCAATACCTTAGGTGGGATGTCCTATATGGGCCATATGAATCCCAAGAGTGTGACAGCAGAAAGGGGAATTCAAGAAACAGCCCTCCCTCCCTACTCCTGCTTCCCAAAGCACTACAGTAGGTTCCTGGCCCTAATATTCTATTCAGTAAGTTCACCCAGTGTTGACTAGGTAACTACTATGTGTGAGACAGAAGATATCAAGAAAAGCTAGATAAACCCTTTGCCCACAGCAAATAGCATAGTGGGGGGACAGTGTCATGCAAATAACCATAACACAAGCCAGACTATGCAAAGGTGACTCCAAGTGGTGAGAACAATGCCTTATAAATACAGCAAAGTGAGACTAAGGGCCGCTTCTGGAGGAGGTAACTTTAAATAACATTTAGGACTTTGATAGTTGGGCCTGGGCATGGAGAGGCACTGTAGGTAGAGGGCTCATCAGGAGAAGAGGCAGAGAGATAGCAAAGTGGCCAGCATTTAAAAGGACTAGGACACAGTCCTGTAGCCACCCAGGACTCTTTTCACTTTAAAAAAAACATATTTTTGTCTCTTTATTTGCTTTTCTCCCCTGCAGTCTATGTGTTTGATCTCTGAGCCCCAGTGCCTAGCAAAGTGCCTGGTGTACTGTTAAGACTCCACAAGTATTTCTTGAGAAAAGAAAAGAAGAAAGGAAGGAGGGGGGGGAGGGAGGGAAGGAAAGAGAGAAGGTAGGAAGGAAGGACGGGTAGGAAGGAGAGAAGGAAAGAAGGAAGGGTGGTGGGTCAAAGGAAGAGGGAAGGAGTAGAACAGAAGGAAATGCTATCAGGAAAATTTCAGGCCACGAGGAATTTTTGGTCCAATATTTGCTCTAATTTTTGAAACCTGAAAGCTGATTAAAATCTTTCTATAATAAACTGAAGATGAAAAGTTTAAAATGAAACTAAATAGCTACCATAGGAAAGAAACTTTGGCTCTTTTTTACGGACATGTTTATTTTCACATATTTACCCTAAGTTGTATTGGTCACTGCAATGCATCAGCTCCCTCTGAAATATGGCGAGGGGTGGGTGTCAGAGGGATCACTGCCTTTGGCTTGAGATCCATGAGCAGGCAGGACATGCCCTTCATAATACATACACACATGCTATAAGGTTTGCAAATGATCTTACATCTGCTCAGTAGCCAAAAGAGGCAAAGAATAAGAATAAAACCAAATGTGTTTTAGCAACATGAAGTCCAACTTTTCCATCTTCTCCATGAGGAAAATGCATATTATGAAACTCTAGGACTCTCACAACCTCACCCGGTAACCCTGGAGCTGGGAATTTATGAATTATTTTGGCTAGAGACAAAAGTCTTTCGATTCGCCCGTATCACCCAGACGTCCATTGCAAAATGAGGGCCTGGAGAAAAACAACATTTTTCTTTAAAACCATTCATATTAAGGACAGCTTTTCTCCTCTTCCTATGTAGCAGCAAAATGGGTTTTGACTGCATATGTGGAGAGAAAGGTTCTCTTTCTCAGGGTCACACATTCCATTTTTAGAGTTGAAGGGCACCTTAGACATTTCTTCAATATAAATATTTATTGACATCTATTCTGTTCCAGGCACTGCCCCCTTGACATCATAGATGAGCAAACCAAACCCCAGAGAAACTAAAAACCCAGTCCAACATCACACAGCTAGAAAATAGTGGGGCCAAGATTCAAAATTAGTAGTTTGATAAAAAATAAAAGGGATAATCCAGAAAATAGGATTCTCTCAGAGGCGATGAAACACACTGTTATGAGAGCCAGGTTCCCAAACCCGTGACTCTCTCCCACTAGGAAAGACTCTCTGTCTCGACCCGTGGGTCCGACACCAAAACCTGGAGGTAGGTATTGGTCGTGCAGCTATTTGAGATCGGTGTATGTAGTTATGGGCTTCAGCTGATGATCACACATAACTATGAGGTTACTTAGCATTCTAGACTTACTCTGTCTGCCTCAAGGTAAAGCGTCCATCCCCCAAAGTATGCAATTCTGGTATCCTCTTTTTTTGCTCTTAATATCTGGCGTCCCTTTAATTTCAATCAAGCTCTCTCTTTCTCTCCCCTCCTTCCCTCCCTCCTCCTCCCTCTCCACCCACTCCCCGCATAGTGGTTGAAACTAAGCAAAACAGTTACAGTTAGATAAACTCTCCTTTTTCTATGGTGCAAATTGGGCCCCAAGAGAGGAAATAACAGAATTCAAGTACTATTAGAAAGCCTTTCTGTTTTAGGGGGAGAGGGGTAATGATAGATGCTGAATTGAAGGTGGAAGTTAAACTCTACTCTATGGGTAAGAAATTTGAAGAATTTGAGGGGAGGTGGTTCCCAGAGAATTTGCATAAAATACCCCAGCCCCTGGGCATTAACTTAGTCATTCACTAACAACTTGGATAATTAAAGGATCATACTTACAGGCTTAATAATGGAAGGGAAGAAAATTTCAGAAATCACTTCGTCCATTTGCCACTTTGGGCAAGGCTGATCTTGACTAATTCTAGGTAACTGTGTGACTCAGAGAAGTTATTCCCCTGGCTCACGGAAGTTCAGGGCAATCCCCACTTTTATGTCCTGACACGCTGGTGCCCACGACTTTCCTCCCATGCTGCAGATTAGGTCATTTCATCGAAACTTGAGTGAGGAATTTAAACATATAGAAATCTCTTTCTCAGAAAATTCCTTCTTTTCTTCATTATCCCAACCTCTAAATTCCCAGAGAGCTGGAGACAAGGCTCATCATTTCCAACAGGGCAGCAGCTCTAATGCTGGATATACATTAAAATCACTTGGAGAGCTTTTAAAAATTATTGATGTCAACGCTCCACCCCTAGAGATTCTAATTTAATTGGATTTCAGTGGGGCCCAGAAATTTGTATTGTTTTTTTTAAAGCTTTCTAGGTGATTCTAACGTACAGTGAGGGTTAAGAACCACTGCTACAGATGTATTACCATTTACAGAACTGGAGGAAATTCTCAAAAGACCTCGCAACTATCGTCAGTGGAAACTTAGTATAATCAGTAGAAACAATAATTTGGTAAATTCCCAAGAGCAGACCCTTGACCCCTGGGCTTTTTATCCTTAGTTATAGCTAGCAACTTGCCTAATACATAGTAGATGTTCAATAAATATTTGTTAAATAAATGAATGAAAATCAAGGAGATTCACTCTTGGAAGGTTATATGTTTCTAAGAATTTATCCATTGTTTTCTAGGTTATCTAATTTGCTGGCATATGATTCTTCATAATAGTCCCTTATGATCCTTTTAATTTCTGAAGCACCCATCGTAATGGCTCTTCTTTCATTTCTGATTTTATTTATTTGCAACTTCTCTCTTTTTTTCTTAGCCTAGCCAAGGGTTTACTAATTTTATCTTTTTAAATACCCTAACTCTTAGTTTAGTTGATTTTTTCCCATTGTTTTTCTAATCTCTATTTGATTGATTTCTGCTCTATTCTTTATTATTTCCTTCCTTCTGCTCACTGTGGGCTTAGTTTGTTCTTCTTTTTCTAGTTCAGACCAGTAACAAATAAGAAGATTGAAGCAGTAATCAAAAACTTCCCAACAAAAAAAAATCCCGGGGCCTAGTGGCTTCCCTGGTGAATTCTACTAAACATTCAAAAATAATACCAATCCTTCCAAAAAGTAGAAGAAGAGGGAAAACCTCCAAACTAATTTTATGAAGCCAATATCACTCTGATACCAAAACCAGATAAAGACACTGCAAGATAAGTAAACTGTAGGCCAATATCCCTAATGAACATGGATGCAAAAATCTTCAATAAATACTTAGCAAACTGAATTCGACAGCACATTAGAAGGATTATACACCATGACCAAATAGGATTTATCCCTGGGATGCAAAGATGGTACAACATATGCAAATCAATCAATGTGATACACCACATTATCAGAACGAAAGATAAAAACCACATGATCATCTCGATAGACGTAGAAAAGGTAGTTGACAAAATCCAACATCCATTCATGATTTTAAAAAAAACTCTCAACAAAATAAGTATAAAGGGAACTTACCTCAACACAATAAAGGCCATAGAGGAAAAGTCCACAGCTAACATCATAATCAATGGGGAAAAACTGAAAGCTTTTCCTCTAAGATCCAATATAAGCAAGGATGCCCACTCTCTCTACTTCTATTTAACGTAGTACCAGAAGCCCTAGTCAGAACAATTAGACCAAAAAAAGAAATAAAAGGTAACCCAATTGGAAGGGAAGAAATAAAATTATCTCTGCAGGTGACATGATCATATATGTAGAAAATCATAAAGATCCAACAACAACAAAAATCTGTTAGAACTAATGAACAAATTCACTAATCTTGCAGGATACAAAAATCAACACAAAAATTGGTGGCATTTCTATATATTAACAACAAACTACCTGAAAAGGAAATTAAGAAAACAATCCCATTTACAATTGCATCAAAAAGAATAAAATATTTAGGAATAAACTTAACTAATGAGGTGAAAGACATCCCCTGAAAACTATAAAACATTGATGAAGGAAATTAAAGAAAACACAGATAAATGGAAAGATATCTCATGTTCACAGATTAGAAGGATTAATATTGCTAAAATGTCCATACTACTCAAAGTGACTTATAGATTCAATGCACTCTCTATCAAAATCCCAATGGCATTCTTTACAGAGAAAGAAAAAAAAATCCTAAAATTCATACAAAACCCCAAAAGATTCCAAATAGCCAAAGCGATCCTGAGACAGAAGAACAAAGCTGGAGGCATCACACTTCCTGATTTCAAACCATATTACAAAGTTATAGTAATCAAAACAGTATGATATTGCATAAAAACATACATGCAGGCCAATGGAGCAGAATAGAGAGCCCAGAAATATACCCATACGTATACAGTCGACTAATCTTTGACAAGGGTACCGAGAACTTACAATTAGGAAAGGATAGTCTCTTCAACAAATGATGTTAGGAAAACTAGATAGCCACATGCAGAAGATTGAAATTGGACTTCCTATCTTATACAAAATATCAAAAATCAAGTCAAAATGGAGGAAAGACTTAAATGTAAGCCCTGAAATTGTAAAACTACTAGAAGAAAACAGAGAAAAAGCTTCTTGACATTGGTCTTGGCAATGATTTTTTGGTCATGACGCCCAAAAGACAGTCAACAAAAGCAAAAATAGACAAACGGGACTATATCGAACTAAAAAGTTCCTGTACAACAAAGGAAACAATCAACAGAGTGAAAAGGCAACCTCTGTAATGGGAGAAAATATTTCCAAACCACATATCTGATAAGGGGTTAATATCCAAAATATATAAGAAACTCCTACAACTCAAAAATTGTAAAAAACCAAATAATCCAATTAAAAATGGGCAAAGGACCTGAATAGATATTTCTCAAAAGAAGACATATAAATAGCCAACAGGTACATGAAAAGGTATTCAGCATCACTAATCATCAGGGAAATGCAAATTAAAACCACAACGAGATATCAGCTCATACCTGTTAGAATGGCTATTATCAAAAAGACAAAAGAGAACAAGTGTTGGCGAGGATGTAGAGAAAAGGGAATCTTTGTACACTGTTGGTTGGAACAAATTGGTAAAGCCATTATGGGAAAGAGTATGGAGGTCCCTCAAAAAATTAGAAATAACTATTACATGATCCAGGAACCTACTTCTGGGTATATATATCCAAAGGAAATGAAATCTGGATCTCAAAGAAATATCTGCACCCATGTTCATTGCAGTATTATTCATGATAGCCAAGACATGGAAACAACCTAAACATCTGTTGACAGATGAATGGGTAAAGAAAATGTGACATATGTATACAATGGAATATTATTTAGTCTTAACGAAGAAGGAAATCCTGCCACTTGTGACAACACGGAAGAACCTGGAGGACGTTACGTTAAGTGAAATAAACCAGAAACAGAAAGACAAATGCTGCATGATCTCATTTATAAGTGGAATCTAAAACAGTCAAACTCATAGAAGCAGAGAGTACAATGGTGGTTTGCCAGGGGCAGAGGAGAAGGGGAGTTGAGGAGATGTTGGTCAAGGGAACAAAGTTTCAGTTATGCAAGATGAATGAGTTCTGGGGATCTAATGTACAGCACGGTGACCGTAGTTAATAATACAGTATTATATACCTGAAATGTGCTAAGGATAGATCTTAAACCTTCTCAACACATACAGAGACACACACACAAACAAGGTAACTATATAGAGGTGATGGATAAGTTGTTTAGCTTAATTGTGGTGATCTTTTCACAATGTATACATATATCAAAATATCAAGTTGTACTCCTCAAATATATATAATTTTTACATGTCAAAGACATCTCAAGCACGTAGTTTAAAAAAAAAAAGAAAATTGAGGAGAAATAAAAACTTCAGAAGAGCTATTGAACTAACCAAATAAGGAATTTTTAAATAAACAGAAAAAGACAGCCAAGAGTTACAGATTCCCAGTATGGCTAGTAAAGGTTATGGACACCAAACACATTTCCAACCATCTTTTATTCCAGCAAACAGGTTTATGGGATAAACCAGGCCATAAATTGGTCCCAAGCGTTCAGTCACTGGCCTGAGTGTGTTCTCCTCCTGAAAGGAGATCAGATCTTGGAACAAAACATCCCCCTAAGATATATGATCTGGAATATTAGAAGTCCTGGTAATACATTTAGACTAGGCTTTGACCCAAAAAGTAAAAGGAAGGCAATGCAAACTCTTTTAAACATATATTTTAAAATGTGAAATCTCCTCTAACACAATGAAAGACCACCTCATATAAATGACACGAGTCATCAGACCCACTCTGAACTTGTATATCTTTCTTTTAAACAAAAACTCTAACATTTCCAAGGAAAACAAGGCTGATAACATACAACACTAGATGAAGAATAACAGATAAATCTTGCTTTGGGGCTCCCTTAAGCTGAAAGGTCTAAAACCTCTTACAAGTCCTGTGAACCCTAATTGGATGTTATGATAGAGATGAGATGACTTTAAAAGAAAAAAATATTTGTCTAAGAAGCCAAATATTAACAGTAAAATTTTTCTTTTGGTATTTATTATTATATGATGTAGAAATTAGTTGCTGACTAAAGCTTATATCAGTGTAAGTATCAATATTTTTACGGGAGAAAAATTGTGCTGGCAATTAAAAAATCAGAGGAGTTAGCTTACTTTCCCTTAGCACAATTATTATGGAATGATAAATTTGAATGCTGTTCCCCATTTCTTCGAGATAAGACTCCTTGGGGCTATCCATTTTAATTTTTCTGTGTTTATACTGACAACATTCTGGCAGCCACATCCCTTTGGAATAATATCATAATCTTACTTTTTTTAGGCACCCCCAGTGTGATGATTTTATCTCTTGCTCGTGTAATAATTTTAGTCAGCTCCAAAAAATTTTATTCTACTCAAAAATTCAATTCAAAATTTATTAACTTTTAAAAAACGCTTTTTCATCCTTTATAAGTAAATCGTTTTTTGCTATTTGGATATATATGAAGTTGACAAGCCCTTCATTAAATCAATTGAGATTTAACAAACTATTCATACTCTTAATGTATTATTAATCTATAGTATTAATCTATTAATCTACACTATTAATTAGTCTGGAGATTAATCTGGCATTTCAGAAAGTAAAAACGGTCATAAAAGACGTTTAAATCTTCCTCACCCGCTAACGCAAAGGTCGACACCACACTTAAGAGCATCACCTCTCTGACGCGTTGCCATGTCCAATGAGATGCGGCTTACTCGTCTGACCTTGGTCTTGGCACAGACTTCATACAGTGCTACATATGATGTTATGCACAGTTTTCTTAAGTGCCTTATGCATCTGGAACTCCTTATGGGCAAAGCTAAATTAACTGGCTAAAGACAAACCTAGAACTCTCAGAGACAGAGCTTTAGTAGCAAATTAAAAAATATACGCTTAAAGAATTTAGGTTGAGGAAGGATAGTTTCCGCTAAACAACACACAATACGAGGTCAATTAGAAAAATGCATTTGCTAAAAATATTATTTCAGAGTATTTAGTGGGGGGAGGGTGAAGAATTGGAGAGAAGCAGCAGTTTCTCAGGTAGTTGATACATTGTTTAATTCACTTGAAATAAAATAAAGAACCATCATCAAGTACAAGTAGGTATAGTCTGTTTTCTAATTTAAAAAAATAAAAATAAAAGCAGACATTCTCTACCACTTGGTGATACAAGATTAGCAACAGTTGTTACTCAATGAAACCTAATATAATCTTACAGAAATCAGTAAATGTTGTAGAAAAAAGTTCATGCAGTGCCTTCCTTTATTGCTCAAACCAGGGTTGCAGGTAAAGGCAATTATCAATGCTTCCATATCAGAAATTGGGAAAAGCAAGCCCTGCTTACTTTCTGTGAGTCTAGAAAAAGGACGAGAAGCCAAGGAAAGGATTCTGCTCAGCATCTCCCTGGGGTAGGGCTTTTTTTCCTAGCATGAAGCACTGCCAGTTGAGAATGAAGAATTTTGTATTCAGTCCTTGTCTAGATTTTTCACTGCTTTGCCTCTACTGTTTTTTTTCCCCCTGCAATCTTCAAAAGATCACTCAGAGAAGACATTCTCTGCTCAGAAGTTTCATCAAGCTTCGTCACAAGCTCCCAATCCATCAAGGAACATAGTTAACTCCAGAAGTTGATAGTTATCATCTATTCCAAAAAATCTGAGTATTTTAGCTCCCTTTACAGTTCTATTACATTGGGAATAGAATAATTATTAGCTGATAGACTTCAAAATACCAGACCTAAAGATGACCTAGGAAATCATATCACCAGGGCTGAAAACTGGCCTGTCAGTTTAATTCAGCAGGTGGATGGGATTTATTTGGGGTGAATTTAAATGCTTACTGTTAGACTACAACACACATTCCATTTACCTGCTGGGCCTCTAATGGCATATACATTCACAACCTCTGATCTTTCTTAAGAGTATAAGGTGACTGAATTGAACTCGGATGCCTAAATCTGGAGTGGAGAGATGAGAGAAAACCCATTAAATTCATTAGCCATTAAAGTCATGATAGGACTATTTATCTGTGCCCCAGAATATATTTGACAGCATTCTTCAATATGGCTTGTGTTGTAAGGTGAGTTTACGCTGAATTGTACTGATTTTGGTTCTCTTGAGACAAACAACACATAGGTTGATTCAGCCATTCAGTCCGTTCTTTTAATATTTCTTTATGTTCTTACCAGATTTGGAAATGCCATGTGTTTGGAGGCTTGTTTTTCTTCTTCAAATCTCTAAAGAATGGGTGGTCTGGGCCGGCCCCGTGGCTTAGCGGTTAAGTGCATGCGCTCCGCTACTGGCGGCCCAGGTTCGGATCCCAGGCGCGCACCGACACACCGCTTCTCCGGCAGTGCTGAGGCCGCGTCCCACATACAGCAACTAGAAGGATGTGCAACTATGACATACAACTATCTAGTGGGGCTTTGGGGAAAAAAAAAAAAAAGGAGGAGGATTGGCAATAGATGTTAGCTCAGAGCTGGTCTTCCTCAGCAAAAAGAGGAGGATTAGCATGGATGTTAGCTCAGGGCTGATCTTCCTCACAAAAAAAGAGAAAAAAGAATGGCTGGTCTACCTCCTCCCCATTTTTTATAGCTTCCAATCCAACCCAGTAGGAGTTTACTGAGTGTATTTTTTCAATATCTGAAAGTCAAATAGGGATATATCTTATATATGTTTATAATTTTAGAATTTATATTCTACTTTTCCAATTCATTATAAGCAGATGACAACTGATATCTTCTATAGTACTTTAATAAAATCCTAACAACTGGAGTCTTAATTTACTAGGTGACAAAAATGGTATTTTTGAATTTCAAATAACATCAATATTTGATGACTTGCCGAATGACAGAATTTTATTTGCGATTTTAATTTATTCCTTAAGTTGCTTCTCAGTCTCTCACTCAGTACAAGATTCTCAGAGTTAATTCATGTCACTGAGCCAATATGAAAATTCCCCAACCTTTTCTTACTAGCTTTGTGAGACACATGTTTTGGCTCATCCCTATAGAATATTTAAGCATACTAATTTGGGAAAACTACATAATAAGAACATTCCGAATTAGTACATTTTGGCTTTACTGATGCATGCTTATTATCAGTTATGCCTCACGGTGCTATCACCATCGTGTAGAGCAGATTTAGGAAGCTTTTGATAGTCAAGATTAAGACAGCACATGAATCATAAGGATGAAAGGTCTATTTTTTTCTTATAAGCTCAGGGATCTGGTTTAATACAAAGCTGGCCTCCAAAGAAGACAAACTTGCTAGTGATGCAATCCAACAGACCCATCTTCTGTGCACACCCAAACACTGGAATAGCTAAATACCAGAACTGATCTGGTATCTTGCAAGATATGCCCTTTGGCCATGTTTCTCTATGCCATTTCTACTGGGACCTGTCTGGACCCCAAATGGTCTCAGTTATCAAAGGATTCAGTAAAGAAACATCTATTGAGCTCCAAATATCTGTCAGACTCTGTGCAGACCTGGAGGATACAGAAAGGAGTAAGACTCAGACCCTGATTTCAAGAAATCCTCACTCTTATTAAAATAAGTTAATGTTTTCCTGAATACATCTCACCAGTTTCCGCTGTTTATAAGTCTAGAAGAATCAGCAGATGCATATTTTTCCCTACTTCTGTTTCATGTTTTATAATATATAGTAATGTTGATCAAACCTCTTACTTGCCACATATAACCCTTTTCATTGTCAAATAAAATCTTTCATTAAAAAATACTACCATGGTCGTTTATATTTTATAGTTTGGAGAAAAATCTAGTCATAGACCACACAGCTCAAGAAGCAGTTATTGAATTACTATCACGCTAAGTAAAGACTTTCCATGCTAACACCTCTGGCCTTTTCCTTTCAGCTTAGAAACCCTTAGCCATTCTCACTTTCGCCTTCATCATCACTCTCACTGTTCATGCCCAATTCCCATGGCAGTTTCTATTCTTCCAAATTTCCTTATACGCAAAACTCATCATTCACTGAACTGAGTGACCTTAGGGAACTTTTCTGGCCATTACAACATCTAAAACACTAAATCAATATTATTCATTTGCAAACTACTTGGTAACACTGGAATCTGACATAAACTTAATATGCTATTAATGTTAATATCTTTGCTATTATTGTCGCCATAATTATCAAGATGATGCAAAAAGTATAATATATTATGGAGCTAAGGATAATAGACACATTTCTAATAATAAATTCTCCTTCCAGTTCTAATATATAAACAGATAACAAAACTTGCTTGGTAAGTGAGATAAATACTATATTGCTTGTCATAAGAATAAATAAATACCTAGCTGGAGATGGACATACTTAATTCTTTGTACCTTCCTTCCATTCCTTCATCTGGATTTGTGTGCAACAAAATGCTCTGCATAAACCCAACCAGAAAAGTATGCCTTGAACCTGCTAACTATGGGCCTTACAAAAGCCCCAGCTCCTGTGGGTTCTGGACTTACTTGCTGCTGAGGCAGCGTCTCAGCGAGTAGGAGGCCCCTCCACCGCAGGTGCGTGAGCACTCGCTCCACGGGCCCCAGGCGTCCCATAGGCCGTCGCGGTCCTCCTCGGAGCGTGCAGTCCTGGAGCTCTGTGAGAAACAAGAGGTTGGTCAGTATCACGTCCTCGTCGAATCCTGAAACACGTATTCTAAAGAGTGGGTGGTCTGTGTGTCTCTACATGGTCGCCTTGCTGGGGATGAAAGTGTGGTCTGATTCTCAGATTCTTTCTTGTTTAATAACGTGTATATGTTTGAGGGGAGGGATATTTGAGTTTAAGGACCCTGGGCCATGACTGAATAGGGCAAGGGATTGTGCTAATGGAGCAAATGGAAAATGTGGCCAGAAATAGGAATCTGGGTTAGAGGAAGATAAATCGCATTGAAGTCACAATTTTACCCAGGGCTCATAAGTCTAGTCTTCATTTCTTTGTGAAGATAGAAGCTGCTCTCAGAGGTGTTTCTGCTCTGAGAAGCTTGACATGTGCATACCAGCACTGCTTTCCAAAATTTAATGTTTCCTACAATTGCCAATTTTTTTAATGAAATGGTGTCATCTCCAGTTTTCAGATTTATTAATTAGAATAACTGTATGAAGTAACTTTAGTAATGCAGGGATTGCCTCTTGACAGATAGATGTGCTTGTTATTGACAGGTTTCCTAGTGAAATCTGCATCTACCATAAGGAAAATGTTAGGTTCTTGTCTCCATGTCGCACTTCACCTCTCTTAGAAGAGACAAAGATAAATCTGTGCCATAGTTAATAGAACAGGTTCTGGAGTTAGAAACTCTGGGTTTGGATATGGATTCTGTGTTTTACTATGTGTCCTTGAACGAGTAACTTATCACCTCCTTACACTTCAATTTCTCTTTCGGTAAAATGAGAATGATATTATAACCATACCCTACATCCACATGCAAACGTGCATGCACACACATGTGTACACACACACACATACATGCACACACACACACACATACTATAGAAGGATTGGTTCTATAAACTTAGCCTAGGACTAGTTTCAGAGTAAAGCACTAATAAATATTACCTATACTTATTATGTCACTATAAATTGAGAATGTCATATATGTATATACACAGTTGTATTAGTCTGCTCAGGCTGCCATAACAAAATAGCAGACTGGGTGGCTTAAATAAAAGAAATTTATTTTCTCACAGTTCTGGAATCTGAAAATTCTGAAATCAGGATGCCAGCATGGTTGGCTCCTGGCGAGAACTTTCCTCTTGGGTTGCAGACAGCTGCCTTCTCTCTGTGTGATCACATGATCTCCACTTTGTGTGAGTAGAGAGAGAGCGAGCAAGCCCTCTGGTGTCTCTTATTATAAGGGGACTAATCCCATCATGAGGGCCCCACCTTCATGACCTTATCTAAACCTAATTATCTCCTAAATGCTCCATCTCCAAATACTATCACATTGAGGGTTAAGGCTGCAACATAAGAATTTGGGGGGACACAATGCAGTCCATATCAACAGTTTGACAAACGGCTAGTGTAAATTGTGGCCAAATTATTTTACTGAATAAACCAAATATGATACCCAAACATTAAAGGTGGTATCTTCTCATGTCAACCCAAGATGCACATACGACAAATGTTAAAATTTCAAAACTATCTACATTTGGAAAAAACAAACTGTAAAGAAAATGTGCATGTCAGGCAATAGGACAGTTCCATCTTCAGCATTCTCTCTGGAGAAAGAGCATAGGCAGTGTGGAATCCTGGGAGAGCATGGGATAAGGAGGTGATGGGAGGGTAACCTCTCACAAAGCATTGTGAGAACTTGAGACAATGTAACTAAAGTGACCAGCATATAGTAGGCTCTACAAATGGTAGCTCTTCTTCATCTTATTTTTAATAGTTTATCTAGTTATACTCAAGGTTGTATCATCCAAGCAGGAGGAAATGAAAAGAAAATCCTCTTGCTCCCAGAAAACTATTTATTTTGCAGTAATGGGATTCTTTATAAATCAGTTGCTATGGGGCTCAGTTGTCAAAAACTTGTACAAGTTAAGTCAGACACTTGGCCTTGGAGTGTTATATCAATGATTGTCTAACTAGTGCATGCTTTATTTAGATTCCTAAATCATTTGAAAGGGGCAGTGGAATAGATAATGGTTAAGAGAGGGACTGTGGGTCTAAGCCTGGGGTGGAACACTGGCTCCAGATCTTCCTAGCTGTGATCTCATTATGCTTCAGTTTTCTTATCATAAAATGGGGACAATAAAGATACCTACACCACTGAGACATTTTGAGGATTAAAAAGGTTAATATGTAAAAAGGACATAAGGCAGGAGCAACCCAAATGTCCATGGGCGGATGAATGGGTAAACAAAATGTGGTATATCCATACAATGGAGTATTACTTAGCCTTAAAAAGGAAGGAAATTCTGACACATGCTGAATTCACAACATTATGAACCTTGAGGACATTATGCTCAGTGACATAATCCAGACACAAAAGGACAAATATTATATGATTCCACTTATATAAGGTGCCTAAAGAAGTCAAATTCATAGAGACAGAAAGTAGGACTGGTGGTTGCCAGGAGCGGGGGAGGGAGGAATAGGGAGTTAGTGTTTAATGGGGACTGTGTTTCTGTTTGAGAAGATGAAAAAAATTCTAGAGATGGATGGTGGTGATAGTTGCACAACAAGGTGATGTACTTAATGCCACTGAACTGTACACTTAAAAATAATTAAAATAGTAAATTTTATATTATGTACGTTACCACAATAAAAATAAATATATACATACATACATTTTTAAAAGCTAATAGGGCCTAAATAATAAACACTATATAAGCATTAGCTGCTATTATTATTAACATTATTTATTTAACATTATTTATTATTAATATCATTTATAAACACATATGCACTCTGAAAGATTATGGGAGGTACACTGGGAAAGTACCAGTGTTTTTTTCTGCTGAGCTTAGTTAAGACACTGCACTCTTCAGGTCTCATCTCCCTAAAACCCTGACGTTCCCACAGCAGTCCTCCCAGCCACCTGCCACATTGCATTGGCCTGGTGATGTGATCTGCCAGTGGTCTGAAGTTCCTATAAAATGTGGCATAGAATGGGTAACAGAAACACATTGGTTACCCCAAAGCCTGTCCTTTCTAAAGGAAGGACAGAAGTTTATTTACTGAGCTCCATGGCCTGGTTTTTAGAATTAATAAAATCAATCTCTAATCAAGGCAGTATGGGGTACTCTGTTTCCAGAGCTTAACTAAATAGTGAGGGAGAAAAGACTCTGCTGTTGAAGTATACATACCAGGTCTCTTGCCCATATACCCATTAAATTCATTCCTCAGATTTTTAAAAAGTTTATTGTGCATCTCCTGACTCCCTTTTAATTCTCTCTGTGTGGTGGGAAGATGGCTCTGTTGAGAGAGCTGCAGTATTTGCCTGATGCGGTAACCACTTGTGTGACAAACATATATTGTACGATGCAATTTCCCTCATTTTATTCAAATTAAATATGACTGAGATGAAAATCAACATCACAAATGCTAGGATTCACGAAGTAATTAAAATGAGCAAGATGAGTGGTTACAAATTATGATACCATCCAATTACTACAATGCAAAAAAAAAAAAATAATTCCACATGCAGCATTCACCTGTAAACTTCATTTCCATGTGAGATAAGAACACGAGAATGCCTAATCCATGGTAAGTTTCACTCTGGCTGCTCTCTGGATAAGATATTTAGGAAATAATGTACAGTTTAGATTTGTTTTTCTAGGGAAACAAATTGTCTAAAACTCTGCACTACAGTTGCTTAATATTTCTCACGTGCCTTGTCTAAAGAGGCACTAAAATGGCTCTGAGGTGAGGTGTCATTGACTAAACATCTTACCTCGTCACAAGCTACAAGTTTCAGCAGAACTAGACATAGTAAGTGCCCACATTTCTCTGAAAGAGATAGCACGCTAACCAGAAGTGTCATGGGCTCGTTTCTCAAACTGCAACAAACTCCAAGTTTTCTTTTAACAATGGAATAAACATAATTCAACTGAATCCATGTTCAATGTTATCGAAAGTAAAGTGCTTTTCCTCCTCTTTAACTGTGCCAGATTTTTACATCTATAAGCAGAAATGATAATTCAGCAATGCTTTTCAGGTCAGTTAAGACCTAGAAGTATTTGCTTATGACAATTTTTAAAAGGGCCTTCAATATATAAACAACTTTTGTGCCTCGTCCAGGTAGGACTCATGCTTATTTCTCCCTTACGTTTGAATGTGCATTCTTCTTTATATTAGAATTTTTTAAAAGTGGGAACTTGGAATTGCATACATCAAGAGAAACTGAGGCAGAAGAAAATAAAGAATAGATAATGAGTTGCCTAAAAGCAATGCTGATGCTTCTGAAACCAAAATTCTAAGCTTTACTAGTTCATCCCAGCCAATGTTTCTCAATTTGATTTCCATCACATAAATGTAATATTTTAATCTTAGTATCTCAGAAACAAGGTCATGGATGCTATATAAACACAGTGATCAATAGATTATCCTGATCCCACTGCTGGAAATTTCAGCAACAGTGTCAGATGAGATGATGGTCTTTAGCTATTAGTCAACAGAGAACTAAAGAGCAAACATTAACTTCTGTATGTAAGCCAATGTTTCACTAGTAGGAGATTTAGCAGAAAAGGTCAAATCTGATATTGAACTTGAGGGAAAAGTCCATTACAAATCCCACTCTTATTGTAGCATTTATTTTACTTTGTAGTCATTGGATGGGTAAGAACGGACAATTGGCACCTCTCTTGAGCCAGCATTTCAGAAATCCAGTGAACACTGAGAGAAGAAAGGCCTCAGTCTTGGTTCTATAATCCTAAGAAAATTAGATACTTTCCTTGAGTTACTCAATTTAGGAAAAGTGTAGGTATTTCTAGATCTTTTGTGCCCCATGATTAGCTTTGAACATAGCATTAATGACAACTCCTAAATCAACTACTTTCTTTTTAGAAAACTCAGCAATCAACTCTCCAATTCCATCCATCCATTGCTCCTGGTCAGTTAAGAGGCTCTCATTTTCTGTCAATGCCAATTACATGTAATAGAGATTGTGGCTGTGGATCATTAGATATCTCCTAGGAATATTAGAAGAAGATGAGAAGAGCTTCTTTAAATCCATCAACCTCAGGATGGTGTCATTTTCTCGTCATTGCTGGCTTATCTAAACACGGTTTTCATCTGATAGTTTCGTGGTTGATTTCAGAGCCAACTGCAGCAACCAAGTCTCAGGTGAACAGCTTTAAGCCTGACAGCTACAAGTAGTGAAACACTTCGAGTAATCACATGAAGCAATAGTCCCCTGCACCCACTGCGCAATAGACACTTAACCTTAGAATGAATTCCTTTGTACCACTTTGTCTAGAAACCTCTCTCACTGGAAACTGGACGGGTTATCAAGGACTTATAAAAGATGTTTTTGGACGAAGCAAAAATTAGCAATGAAAAGACTCCAGAGGTATATTTGCTCAGAGACGCACACATATACAGAGTACTTGGAAAATATTTTTTCCAAATGTTGTAACAAGAGGTCAAGCTATGTAGAACTAAATGAAAACAAAAGTAGGTGCTGAGGAAATGGATGATGGGTTTCCGTAAAATTGAAGTCATATAACAGATGAAGTTATATTATAAGCAAAGTGTTTTTCAGACATCAACAGATCCTCGAAAGTAGCAAAACAGGTTATGGGACGAGGCAGAGTGGTTCTTACTATTTCAAGATCAGCAAGAAGGCACTTGAGACTCTGGTTTTCCTCTCCTCCCAGACAGACAGCATTTAGTTTAAGCCATCTGGAACTGTGTATGTGACTGTACAAAATGGATGTCACACACCTCTAAATTAAAAAGAGGGGCAACTCCTCCAGTGATGAGAGAACCATTTGTCCTGTGGTGTGCCCAAGCAAAGTGGAGAAATCCATCCACAGAAACATCCTGTCCATGCACCAAGCTTTGGAAGTGAATCTGCAGATTCCATTTTTCGCTCCCCTACACACGTCAGGTCTCTATAAATCTTATCTAATCCTTGGCTCCTTTAACTACTTAGAATACTGGTTCTGCTGCCAACTGTACATGGTAGGGGTTGTGAGTCCCTGCTCCTGAGCGCTCACAGACGTTAAGCAGTAACTGGTCTCTTGCAAAAGTCCATTAGCTTTTTGATGTACTTTCTTAAAGAGCCGAGTGTGTGGATACTGAGGCATGCGCCTTCCCAGATATTGCTGGCTTTGCTTAGGAAATTCGGATCATCTGGTTCTTATCACAGCTGCACTGCTGGGGGATATGATGAACTGCCAGTGACACAGTGCATGGTCTTTCAGAGGCCACTGCATGAAGCCTGTCCCTTGCTACTGAGGAGAAAAGTCAATTCTGTAACGGGGTGTAAAAGCTATCCAGGCTGCGGAAGGACTTTTGGGTACCTGTCCTCCTTTTTCTTCCACTGTGCCTATGCACACACACACGCGAGCATATCTCTTTCCCATTCCAGTTACGGCACCTAATTGCACCTAAGCCTGGAGGGTTGGTGGTGAGGGGAAAATGCTGGGATTTATTAAGTACCTATGTGCCAGGAAGTATGCCAGAATTTACATGAATTGTAGTATTTAATCCTCACAATGGGCCATGTCAGGTTGGAAAATTTTTTTCTATTTTACAAATAAGAAAATTGAGGCTCAGAGAGGTTGAATGACCTGCATCGTGGTGCAGGAGAAAGAACACGAACTTGGGAGTCAGACAGACTTTAGTAGTCATATCCTAGCGAACTTGACTTAGGCACATCATCAGATCTCTTTGAGCCAGAGTTTCTCCATCTGTAAAGTTGGGACATTGATAAATCTCTTATGAGCACGATTGTGAAGATTAACCGAGAGAACATATATGAAGTACCCAGTGTAGTTTCTGGCATGTTAATGTTCATTATTTCATCACTCTGCTCATGCCATGAATACCCTCACCCCGATCCCAAATCACACAGCTAGTACCTGGTGGAGCCAGGCTTTATATCTGTATCTGAGCATCTTTTGTGCTGACTAGCTTCAAATTTTGATTTTCCTTTCCATTTTTTTTTTTTTTTTTTGTGAGGAGATCAGCCCTGTGCTAACATCCGCCAATCCTCCTCTTTTTTTGCTGAGGAAGACGGCCCTGGGCTAACATCTGTGCCCATCTTCCTCCACTTTATATGGGACGCCGCCACAGCATGGCTTGCCAAGCAGTGCGTCGGTGGGCGCCCGGGATCCGAACCAGCGAACCCCGGGGCCGCCGCAGCAGAGCGCGCGCACTTAACCGCTTGCGCCACCGGGCCGGCCCCTTTTCCTTTCCATTTTGAACAGCATTTATCAATATATGAATTTTTTATGGAATGCAAGAACTAATGTTGTTGCTTTTCTTTTAAAAAATTATTTTGTCCTTAGAATTCTTTCTCAGTCTGGGAACAACAACTTGGAGATGGAATTAAGACAGCTTCCTTACTTTTTAGGAAACAAAAACCTGACTCTGCTCAGTGTCAAACGCTTCAGTAAGGTTTTCATTTCAGAACTCTGGTAACTTGATTTTTTTGTATTCTATCCAAGGACAAGGCAGGATTGCAGCTCATCTAGGAAACTGCTGAAAACTTCTGGGCATTTAGGAAAGCTCTACCAGAACGCAATATCACAACCAGTTGAATTAAAATCACTAATTGTTGATATGAGCAAAGATTAGTATTTAGGAAATTTGCAGCTGGTCGTTGAGTATTTTGAGTCAGCTTATCTCAAGGAAAGGCAGAGTAAAACACTCCATCACTGTCAGTTTCTATTACTTTAAAAGCATAAATTTAGCAAATAGAAATACTCTGCTTTGTTGTAATACTGGTAGAATATTAATATAAATATTACTATGCACTTTTTTCTCATAGACATTTCAAACTGTTTAAGTTTGGATAAAAACCTATACCTATGTATATATGTGTGTATATATAAAAATATCTTCCAGGGGCCGGCCCGGTGGCGCAAGCGGTTAAGTGCGCGCGCTCCGCTGCGGCGGCCCGGGGTTCGCTGGTTCGGATCCCGGGCGCGCACAGACGCACTGCTTGGTAAGCCATGCTGTGGCGGCGTCCCATATAAAGTGGAGGAAGATGGGCACAGATGTTAGCCCAGGGCCGTCTTCCTCAGCAAAAAAAGAGGAGGATTGGCGGATGTTAGCTCAGGGCTGATCTCCTCACAAAAAAAAAAAAAAAAAAAATATCTTCCAGACACGCTTTCTCTCTGTATATATGTAAATATATATAAATTATATAAATATATAAATATATATATAGAGAGAGAGAAAGAGAGGGTGTGTGTGTGTGTGTGTGTGTGTGTGTCTGTGTGTGTCTAGAAGATTTAAAAAGATTTTCTACTAGAAAGAGCCTGTCAGTCTGGTTTTCTTTTTCCACTATAATAATTTTCTTTTTAATAACAACTATAACAGTCAAACTCCTGAACCTAGGGCCTTCTCAATTAGGAGAGGAAGGCTGAAACTGGTAATTCCATTTCTTTCACAAAAGAAAATTGGACAATAGGAGAATTGTATCCTGCAGAAACCACAGTAATTTAAAAAAATCATTTATTCCCCTGTTTGTGCTGACAGTCATCATCTTCTTGGCCCTTGCATTGCAGGGATATTTTAAAGCCTTTATATTATTTCACCTCAAGTGTGAAACTTAAGCCATTTTACCTGGAGTTCAAAAAAATGAAGCTGCTCTTCTTGGTCGCTATTTTTTCTGTACTTAGAAAGAAAAATTCTCCAGTGGAAAATAATATGTAGGCCAAACACCAAGGAAAACGGTGAAGAGTCGCCTCCTGGGCCTCCTACTCCCCAAAACAGGCATATTTGCAACACCCCCTCAAATGAAATTCCTTCTCTGCTCTTTTTGTGAATTCCTGACATCCTGGTGAGCCAGTTAGAAGTTTCAGTTTCCATTTCCATCTAATCTAACTCAAACTCCGTCCAAACTGCAACTCCAATCAGCCAGAGATACTTTCTGCAGCACTGGCAAATTTTGCTGAAATGCATTTACAAAACATCTGTAGAGCTAACGAAACATCAGAGGCTCTGGTAAGCACATGTTGGGGTTTGGAATCACGGAGAAAGAATTCCTGACAGGGAAAAAGCTCACTTTGTGACTCGTTGAGGAAACTGGAAAGTTGATAATATGGCTTAGAGATTGATGAGCTAAAGCCCAAATTATAATTGATGGTAGAGAAGTTGGAAGAAATGACTAGTAATTTCATGTCACTATCAAGTCTTTGGTTTTAGCAGAACTTTTGTAACTCTTCTGTGGTTGATCATGGTGCCATCTGAGCCAAGAAAAAATTGGCTGAAATGCTTCTGAATGAATTTTCGTAGGACTCCGCTGTAATTACTTCAGGTGTAATTTAGATATACTTTAGGTTCTACTTCTATGCTCATGATCAGGTGCTTCTCTCTCAAGTGCCATTCAGATATTGTGGGATGCATGTTTGGAATTGAAATCTAGAACATTCTCCCTGACTCAATATTATATTTTCTTCTTTTTTACATTCTTGTTTCTAATTTTGCTCACATTAAATTCCCTTTACCCAGAAAAGGTAGAAGAATGATAAATTCTTACTATCTCAATATTCTGCTTAATCTGCAACTATTTGATGTTCTACCCAGGCATTATCAATTTGCAAGAATTAGTGTAGAATAAATTAAACTTAAAACGAGACTTTGTAGCTCTTCAGGACTATCATTTTGCATAACAATTATCTTCCCAATTAGATTGCAAACTCTTTGATGGCAAGGATTATGCTTTCTATTTTTGAGCTACCTATAGTTATCATTGCAATAATTACTACATAAGTCATTTAGAGGAAAATGTAAGAAATTCGAACAAATATTTAATAGACAGTGAAATGCTTTGGAAGTATGTTTTGTTTTAAATCCTAGATTACTTGTTTGCTTATCATTTGTTTCTCAAAAACATACATAGGGCATGGGATAAGCACAGGAGTGGGGTGAGGCGGAGGGAGAAGAAAAGAAGCAGGGAAGAGGGGAGGGGAGGAGACAGAGAGTGAGCCAGAGACATCTAGTTACTTAAAATTTCCCAAGTCGTTTCAAGTCTAGGACTTTCTTCTTTTCTTCAGTTCAAATATGTACCACCAACCCCCCTTCCACACTAGGAGATGAATTTCATCAAAAACACTACACCTGTAACTCAGATGCACATTTTAAAACGCAATAGCTCTCTTAATTACCATATCTCTGTATCGTCAATAGATAATATTTCCCTCTAGTTTTAACCTGTAGCTGTAGCTGTAGCTATCAGCTCGAATAACTGGAACAATTTTGCATGTTTTTCAGTTTGGCAGTAAATCATTTTGAGGGTCTACTTATGGTCTTGATGATACTTTTCCACTGTCAGCATAAAGCAAGCCAACCAAGCATCCTAGCAATCCAGAACCATCATAATTGCTTAATGTAGGCTCATGCCGATAATCAACAGATTTCTTTAGAATCTATACTCCACTAGATGCTCTGGGGCCAGGAAGCCTTGTAAGTGAGGCACAGATGGTAACCAGCAAGTTGACTTGTACTTTGAAATGATTGTCTCCCATCCAGTTTTACCATTTTCAACATCTCCTTATTTGATCCTCAGCATCTGCTAGTAACTGTCTATGGGCCCCAGAGCTCACTACCCCATAGCCCTCTGCCTCTTGGCTTATGGAGGGACCTGTCGCTCATGTTAAGTTCAATCCTGCATGCTTATGTTTCTGCTTCTGCTCACTTCCCTGAGTTCAGCCTGGTGCAGCAACACCTTTTAGAGGATTTATAATTTAGTGGGGAAGTAAGATAAAGATAAACAACAACAACAAAATATGTGACTGCTCATCCTCTACATTTAATCAGACACTAAGTTTTATCAATTCCATTTCTGAAATGCCTCTCTTCCATTCCCTGTCTTAATTCTGGTTCTAGTATTTGGTGCCTGGCATTTTACAATAGGCTTCCTATCTGATTTTTTGACCCTCAGTCTCTCCTCCCACCAGTCTGTCCTCCACACTGCTGCCAGTTATATTTCTATAATACAGAGCTAATTTGTTCACTACCTGGGAGACTTTCTATGGTTCCACTGCCTATAGCTGGTGGCATCTAGTAATGGATTCCAGATGGGCTATGAGGACTCAGAAACTGTAGACAACATATTGGGCATACATGTGTTATTATCTTACTTCTGGAAAGACGATTCATAGCTTTTGTCAGATTCTCCAAAAAAGGTTAAGAAACACTGGGTATAGCATAAAGTCCAAATTATTAGTGTGGCATACAGCACCCTTCGGAACCTGACCTTAAATCAACGTTCTAGACTCATTTCTGCTGCTTCTCATCACTCGTGTCCTCTACACTCCAGTGACTGGGCGCTGCTGCTCAGTTGGTCAAACTGCCTGGAGACCTCTGATACTTTGTTTGTGATCCTGCCACTGCCTCGACTTCCCTCCTCTCCACCTTCCTTGCATCTTTTTACGTTCTTCGACTTGTGTACTCCTGCTCCTACTTTCAAATGCAGCGCCAATGCCATCTTCTAGTGAAACATTCATCTGCAGGTAGACTGAAGCACTGCCTCTCCTGTGTCTTCGAGCATATTGCTAGGACTTCATACCCATGGCTGTTTTAGCATTTGTCAGCCACCGTTCTGAAGTTCCTTGTTTACACATCTATCCCCAGGAATAGACTGTGTGCTTCCTTAGGGCTGTGACAGAGATGAATATGCCTTTGTACCCCTAGTGCCTTGTCGAACACCGGATATGTAATCAGTCTTAGTGCATATTCGTTGAATGAATAATTAACGCAAGGCATGCTAGGGCAAGTTGTAGTTGAGTATCTAATTCATAACAGCTGTCAGCTTTCAGTCTCATTCGTATACATCCAGATTTCCTAAAGACAGAGGGGGAAAATGTATATATATAAATATGCAGAAGCTGCAGATAAGCAAGGGAATGGAAGAGGAAAATATTAATCTGACTCACAAAAGAAAAAGATGATCACGTTTCTGCTTATTCACATGTCTTTTTAAGTCAACTTTAAATTTACACAAAATATGTAAAGCTGAAAGATGATTAACCTGTCACATCTTGCCTTAGTCTAGGCTAACCTAAGTCCTAGATGCCTATCTGCCAAAGAGCCCTCATCAGTGAGTAAATAATAGTCAGTCCTTCTGCAACCCTTGGGAAGCAGAGCTTCATGGAGGTGAGTGTTCCGGGATTACGAGGGAATGAAGATGGGTGGGTAAGGGAGTCCTGACTTAATTAAAGGCATAGGCCTCTACCAATAAAAAAAGTAAAGAATATTTATTAAATCGTATTTTGCATGAATGCAAAAATTAGTACAGTAGAGACAACCAGAGATCACAGAAAAACTTAAAGGTGAGCAGAATAATCAGGAAAAATGACTTGATAGAAATAAATTTTTTTTTTTTTTTTTTTTTTTTTTTGTGAGGAGATCAGCCCTGTGCTAACACCCGCCAATCCTCCTCTTTTTTTGCTGAGGAAGACGGCCCTGGGCTAACATCTGTGCCCATCTTCCTCCACTTTATATGGGACGCTGCCACAGCATGGCTTGCCAAGCAGTGCGTCGGTGCGCGCCCGGGATCCGAACCAGCGAACCCCGGGCCGCCGCAGCGGAGCGCGCGCACTCAACCGCCTGCGCCACCGGGCCGGCCCCAGAAGTAAATTTTGATACAAGTTTTTAAGTAAGGGTCCTGTATTGGGAAGAATGTATTTCCATTAGATTCCATGTAAAACTAAATCTAAAAATTCGGATCATAGCACTCTGATGTTTAAAAGAATTTAATAGAGGCAAAATATTGATATGAGCCCTTGAAGATAAGGACTATGTGGTCTTCGTCTTTACATCCCTGACGTCTAACGCAGGGCTTGATTCAGAGACCCATGTTCAATGGATGTTTAGTATTTGGCTAATTTTTTTGTGAGCACTTTTAATTTTAAAAAGTTTCAGAGAATGGACATGGATAATATTGATGGCAAAAACTTCTAAACAAGGACACAGCCTGGGGATGAGGACTTGGCCATGGTGGTATTTTGGGTCACTTAGTTTTCTGTGCCTCAGTTCATTCACTTCCACAAGAAGGAATTTGGGCCAGATACTTTCTAAGACATCCCTAGCCGTAAAAACGTCTACGGTTCTAAATTGGCCTATCTCATTGAGCATATTTGCAAGCCAATTTTCTCACCTGTAAAATGAGTCATGAACATTTGCTTGATTTAACTCATAGGGTTGCTATAAAGATTATTTTAAAAATAAAAGTGCTAAAATATGAAAGTGTTGACTAGTACAATTGCTAGGTGAAATTCAAGTAGAGATGACCCTATTGCTTCAGCTATAAGAGTCATTGTATTAAAAAGTAATTCTTGAAACAAAGAATCTCTGTTTGGGATTCCTTTTCTTTACTAATACAATTACCAGCATCCAGAACCTCTGTCAAATCCTAGTGACTTCTGAATAATAAAAGAAATGCTAAATTATACTCTGTATTTTTTATTGACAAATGTGTACGATTTAATTCTTTGAAAATCAGTAAATACTTGTAAGCAAAAGTTTCCCAAATGATGAGATAAAAGTTATCTTTATATGATGGGTTTTTTTTTTTTTTAGGTGAGGAAGATTAGCCCTGAGGTAACATCTGTTACCAATCCTCCTCTTTTTGCCAAGGAAGATTGGCCCTGGGCTAATATCCGTGCCCATCTTTCTCTACTTTTTATATGTGGGATGCCTGCCACAGCATGGTTTGATAAGCAGTGTGTAGGTCTGTGCCCAGGATCCGAACCTTCGAACCCTGGGCTGCCAAAGTGGAGAGTGCAAACTTAACCACTGCGCCACTGGGCTGGCCCCCATATGATGGTTTTCAATTTCTATATTGACTTATTTCCTATCCAAGTGTTAAGGAATAATGTTTTTTTTCTTCTTATGATGTTCTACTAATGGCTATAATTTTCATGACATAATTTGTTTTGTATCAAAACAGAAACTCTGTTGTTGTGGTTGTCTACTGGTATAGCTTATAGTGGCTATTTTTTAAAATATTCCGATTTTCAGATATATTTTCAACATATTAAGTCCTTTATCAGTAACAATTGAGAGTCAGTTGCCTTGGGATAGCTTTTCTTGTAACTACAGCAGTCAGGACAAGCATTCTCTAGTTAAATAATTATTTATTTCACAAATATAATAGCCTATAATTTTTTTTTAATACTGTGCAGAGTAGATTGTAGTATAAGTTCCTTATTTTAAATCACGGCAAGAAAGACACTGGTTTTCTAAAAGGACTTGTCTTTCTCAGTCAATTGTAATTTGTCACCATTATCTGTAAACAGTACAGATCTACCTATATTGAGATGGAAAACAATATTGGTGATTAGAGATATATATACCAGGCACCTCTTCCCATCTCCCAGTCAAGTTCATCAAAAGTATTTATAGTTTTGAGCTGGCTAACTTCCCTGTACTGTTAGCACTTTAAATCATAATTGAAAAATATCATTCAGTGTTGTATATATGGTAAGTAATACAATCTTCCATTCATTTGTAAATTAAATGGCAATGTCAAGAAGTCATTAGCGAAAGCATTTATTAAATGTTTATTAGCATATGAAACATAACCCATTGTTTGTGATTCTTGTGAGCCTGCTCTGACCCTCAAGGCTTGATAAAGTAGAAGCATATATGGTTTCTCTGAGAATTTCTAAAACTTAATTTTTGCTTTCAGTGTGCAAGCATTTTGAGTCTGTCACCTTTTCGTTTTCGGTAAGAATAATTCTTTTTCCTTCAGCATCTGTCATTATTTAATGGTAGGAATAATATTTATATGCATTGCATTAACCACGTTTAGAAATGTGAAAAGTTAAGAGACTGATATCTAAAGTAATATTATAATCCCTAAAATGCCTCAGGAACATATTAAAATGGATCTTGGCCACAGACAATATCAAGAGTGCTGAGGCGCGCCACAGGCATCTTTTTTAAAGCCTGTTTTGTAATAAGCAGAGAAAATGACGGTGCTAAATCATGGTTTCCTACCCCACTTGCCTCACAGCCTCTCTGTCTCTGGTGCTGGGCCACAGAAATCAATTTCACACACGGCTGCTATCAGCATTCTTTGAGCTATTAAGACGAAAGCACTTTCTCCTCTTTTTATTAAAACCAAGCTCACTTTTATCTCAAGCCTCCTGCTTTGTGCTCTCCTGCCTTTACTTTGCACTTTGTCCGTGGTGGGAGTGAAACTGTCTCCTGCCTCCTTTCCTTTCACTTCTAAACTTCTTGAAAGGCTAATCCACATGCACGGCACCCACTTCCTCAAGACCCCCAAATTCCTTAACGCTTTGCAATCTGGCTTCTGCCCTTGCACTTGAGTGCTGTGGTTCCTCTGAAATTCATCAGGATCCTGTAATTCTCCACATCCTATGACCTTGCCTCAGACCTTGCTGTGGGAGATGCTCCCCTGGCTTCTCTGGTGGTGACCAGCAAACGCAGGTGTCCTCAAGGTGCTTTCCTCGGTCCCCTGCTCTTCTCTCTACTCTCCCTTCCATCCCAGCCACCTTCCCCTCACTTGAACCCCATCTCTTTGTAGATGATATACAAAAACATCTCTGCCCCAATCTCCAGGCTTAATTTCCATTTACCTGGAGGCCTGGGTAGTGCCTTTAACTCAACATGTCCCAAACCAAACTCACCATTTGGGTCCCCAATCCTTTAGCAGAACATTCTCTGAACACAGTTATAAATATATAAGCATTTCTATACCACATTTCCCCTCCCTCCAGTCTCTCTGTCCTCCACCCCATCCCATCTATCCATCCATCCATCCACACTCACATACCCGAACAATTGCCTGTACTATATATTTTGCTTCTGCAACATAGCTCCTTTCCGTTTCCTCTTTTCCGTTCCATCTGCTGCTGCCCTAAATCGAACTTTTCTTACGTCAACTATGTGATACACAATTGGTATCCCAGTCTGCATCCAGTTCTGGCCAGGTTAGCTCCTCTGGAGTATGGCTCTCAGTGTGTCCCAGGAGCGGTGGATGAGGTTGGGCTGGTGGCCTGCGAAAGGGCCTTGAGTTCCAGCCGAGGGACTGGGCCTTGAGTACACTGCCAGCGGAAGCCAATGAAGCCCTTCAAGCAGGACAGGGTAGGACTGGAGTTTCACAGTTTTCAAAGTACTTACACATATTCATTTGATCCTCATCATATCCCTAGGAGGCATCACAGGTTTACGGGCATTTTAGAGAAAAGAGACTGCTAAAGTGGAGGGATGGAGAGTTGCTGTAAAAAGGATAAGAGCGAAATCCTCACAGCTGCCTCCCTAACAGATAAGAGGAATTTAGAATCTCTTTAGGTCTAATTAAGTAAGTAGGATAAGGATGGATAAGAGTGAGTAACTCATCCGGACAGGAATGAAATTTGGCTGTCTGAGGGAAACAGGGGAAATAGGACCAAAGACTGAATCTAACACAATGGCTATCCAGAAAAAGCAAAATAAAGAAAATAAAAGATTAGATGACTAATGTATGCAGAAGACTGGATACCCTGAGAGTATCTGTTTTGTTTTGTTTCTTCAAATCAGGCTCAGAAAGGTTCTAATTTCCATCTTGTACAAAATGTGCATGGTTCCTATTTTCGAATAAAAAGTTTATACATCTAAATGGCTGGTAGATTATACTTCAGATTACGCTACATCCTATTAACTGGAAGAATTCCTGGTGCCTTTGTGCATGTTCCCTAACCTAATAGGATAATCATCTTCGCATTACGCATCTAATCCTTCCTCTTTTTCTCTCTGTCTCTCTCTCACACACACATGTATTTGCAATTTACAAAGTGCATTCACATCAACTATATAAGTTATTGGAACTGGTACAGTATCCTTATGTTAGGGAAAAGGGGCTCTTAAGTTTTTTTTTTTTTTTTTTTGAGGAGGTTCTAGAAGCACCTTCGAAGTTGAGACAAATCCCCTAGGTGAGAGGTATTTAGAACCTTTTAAATATTCAATTAGATCAGTGGTTATCAACTCTGGCTACATGTTCAAATTACCTGGGAACTCAAGAAAAGTTGCCAATGTCTGGGCCCCTCCCCAGACTCCCTGAATCTGAATCTCTTGGAGGAGAGAGGCTGGTGGCTTCCAGACATTTTTAATTCTGAGTTCCAACGGTGATTTTGATGCAGAGGAGGGATAGAACCCTGAATGAGACAAGCGTTTATGAGTGAATTCACAGCATGACTTTCTTGAACCAACCTTTATCTTTATTCTGTTTTATACTCCTTGGCTTTAACGGACTCCAGACCCCACCCCCCGTAAATTAAAAAAAGAATCCTAGTTTTTCTTCTCGGCCCCTTTCTTTGAGATTGCATAAGAGACTTTAGTTACAGGCAAAGCTGTCAGCTGCCTTGAATCCAGGAAAAGATAAGAGATTGGTTTCCAGGAATGAGATAGAACGTCAGCCTCATAGGAAGGGAGGAATAATAACTGCTGATGTTTATTAGGCACTTGTGATGTGCGTGAGGTATTGTCCTAAGCATGTTGCATGACTCGTTTTATTAAATTTCACAATAATCCTTTGAGGTAGATGGTGTTGTTGGCCCCTGTTTTGCAGAAAAGGAAACTGAGACACAGAAAATAATAGAAAGGTTGCACTGGTGGAGCCAGGATTTGAGTCCAGGTAGTCCGGCTCAAGATTTCCTGCTCTTAACAACTCACCATGGTTCTCAAGAACCACCTGCAGAGCTAATAAAGCACACAGAGGCCCAGGCTCTTGAATACGAGGAGACTGGACCACCGTAATTTTAGCAAATGCTCAGCTGATTTTAATACTGATCTAAGATTGGGAACCACGGCATTATAGTATATTTCCTACAGATAAGAAAACTGAGGAACATGTAGATTAAGAAGAAAAGAGGTCCTAGGCAAGGGGCTTTGCCCTTATTATGAGACAGAAGTAAGGTAAGCTCAAGGTACAAACTCTCAATGTCTGGGCCAGCCCCGTGGCATAGCGGTTAAGTGCGTGCACTCTGCTGCTGGTGGCCCGGGTTCGGATCCCAGGCGTGCACCGGGCACCGCTTGTCCAGCCATGCTGTGGCGGCGTCCCATATAAAGTGGAGGAAGATAGGCACAGATGTCAGCCCAGAGCCAGTCTTCCTCAGCAAAAAGAGGAGGATTGGCATGGATGTTAGCTCAGGGCTGATCTTCCTCACAAAAAACAAACAAATTCAATGTCTCAGATTGGCAAGCAAAGACAGGAACCATCTGCATCAGAGGATAGTGAATGGGAGGAGGGAAGGAGGGAGGGGGGGAGCCTGTAATCATAATTTTGCAGCTGACTCTCAAGCCCAGCTTTGCTCCCATCAGTTAGATATTGGAAAGACCCTGGTACACTATTCCATTGAATTCAAGATGCCATAAATTGAAGTCACATTAGTTTACGTACCATTAAGAATAAAAAAAGAGCCACCCATTAAACTGTGACCTGCTGTCCGTTACAAGACACATCTAAGTTTCTAAAAACAGAAAAAAAAAATGTGTATCTTAGGATTGATGAAATACGGTACAAGCAGTGAACTCTAGTGAACTTGGTTCTGAAACTGTGGAAATCACTCAGCATGTTGGGGAGGCTCCTGCTGACAGAGTCCAAATAACATAGTTCCAACAACATGGAAAATAGTCTGTACTGCATATTTTAATATGGTTTGTTTGCCATAAGAATTGAAGACACATACACTAAAAGTAGAGGGATTCACACTACCCTTAGGTTTTAGTACTTGGATTTCTTACCTGTAAAATGGATTGTGGTAAGGCTTACCTGAGATAACATATAGAAACAAATAGCACAGTACCTCGCACATAAAAGGAGAGTGAAAGTCACAGTTTTTCCCTTTGCTAAGTCTGAAGAGATTTTTATGTTGTTTGCCATCAGTTTTGGGGAAGGAGGGAGGAAAGGAAAAGTGGTAGATGTCCAAAATTAGAATGAAAGTCAGAAGGACCATATGATTTAAAACATAAACACCTGTTTGATGCTGTTCCAAAGCAAATCTACTTTATGAGGTGTGGCCAAGCTATAATCAATTTTATACCAACACTGAGTAAAGAGCTGTGTGCACATGGGAGACTATTCATAATTAGGAGAAGAAGAAATTATAAACCCACAGGATTCCAATGCCTGATTAAAAATCTGACACCTTAGCAATTGAATTCATAAAGAAAAAATATAAAGAATTTGTGTAACGTGTAACTCACACTTTCTTTAACAAAACTTGTGGGTTATTTTTTCAGCCACATGATGTTTTTAGTATAAAATGATGAATTTACGCATTTCAGATATGGCTTGATAATTTTCTGAAGACAATTAATATTTAATCAGGGCAGATAATTTAAATTTAGACCCTTAGTGCTGCATCTTTTACTGGAGTTTCAGCTGCTTTCAAAGGGAACTCCACATGTGGAGCCCATATTAGATAACGTGAAGTGCTACATGAATTAAGGCAAAGATGTCTGCTGGCCTCCCACGGAAAGATTCATAACTGTGACATGAATCTGAGGAGTTGAATAGGGCACTGTTTGGTGAGAAAACAGATAGATAAATAACCACACACGGGAAAATACTGCCATCCCTGACTACAATAATCATCCCGAGTACAAAAATGGCTCCATGTTATGGGCTTTGTGTTATGTGAGGGCCATAAAGCTTTCAAAAAGCACAAGAGCGCCCTTTGAAATAGGCTCTATTTACTTTGAAAGGTTCACTGAGGGTGAATAAAGGATTAAGTCACAACCGTGTGGCAATCTCTTCAGAAAGGTTGGGCCTGGATTCACACTTTCCTGAGAGAGTGACAGAAAGTTCTCAACTTTTTAGGATACTGATACATTTGTTGCTCCTGAAGGCCTCCCATAATTTGGGAAAAAAGTCTCTGGGGTAGGTCGCAATTTTAAACAGGGAGGCCTGGAATAAAATTATTCACTCTGTCACACATTCATTCGGCACACATCTGAGCACCTACTCAGTGCCAGGCTACAGGCTGTCTGCTAAGCAGTGGGACCTGAAGAGCCCTAGCACATAGCTGGTGCTTTAAGAGAGTACGAGGCCTCAAGATGTAAGGTGAAAGGAGGCCACAGGGGTTTTTCCTGCAGATAACTGTGTAGCCATATAACTGGACTCTTTCCCCTCTTCTCGTTGCCGCTGCTGCCTTCATGGCCTCTCACTAGGAGACGAGTAATAATCTTCTAACTGGCCTTTCAGCCTCCATTCTCCAGGCCTCTACACTCCAAATGGCTACCACAGCTGTCTTTCTAAAACACAAGCGTGGGGGGCCGGCCCGGTGGTGTAGAGGTGAAGTGCGTGCACTCCGCTTCAGCAGCCCGGGGTTCGCAGGTTCGGATCCCGGGCGCGCACCGACTCGCTGCTTGTCAAGCCATGCTGTGGCGGCGTCCCATATAAAGCAGAGGAAGATGGGCACGGATGTTAGCCCAGGGCCAATCTTCCTCAGCAAAAAGAGGAGGATTGGCAACGGATGTTAGCTCAGGGCTGATCTTTCTCACACAAAAAAAATAAAGATAAAAAAAAATAAAACACAAACGTGAGTCAGAGCTCCCGGGCGTGGTACGCAAGGCCCTGCATGAGCTGGCTATGCTCCAGCCACCGCAATTTACTCACCAATCCCTTAAGTCACCTTCCTTTTCCTTCCTCTGTGCCTCTGCCCATCCAGGCCCTCTGCCTGGAATGCCCCCTTTCCCTTCTTTGTCTGCCTGGTGAACTTCCATTGATCCCATAAGACTCACTTGAGATGTCCCTTCTTTCGTGTCACCCTCACTGAGCCACCTCAAAGCTGAATTACTCCCCGCCTAACACAGGTCCGGGGATGCTGCAGAAGGTAAATGCCAGCTTCCTTCTCCTGTGTCCTTCCTTGTGCTACCCCAGCACCTTGTATCCTCTGCTCAGCCTCTATGTTATCTTCCTAAAACTTTGTCTAGAATCTGCGAGTTTCCTGGGGGTGTGACTGTGTCTCGTTTATCTTTGTGACCCAAAGAAAGTGTCTGGCATAGAGCAGGCCAGTCCACGACAAAGTCTTCATTGATACAAAGAAGAAATAAAGAGAAAAATAAGGACACTGGTTAGTTTCCCGTAAAGCTAAATGTGTTTAGTTAGATTTTCTTCTGAAATTATGTACTTGAACTTCCAGCTTATTGAAATAACCTTTCATTTCTTGCACCAGTGAAACAAAATGGCAGAGTTGGTACAAAAAATGAACTCTGCCAAGGTTCAAATCTGCACTCTGCCACTACTAGCTGAGTGACCTGAAGCACATTATCTAACCTCTCTGTGCCTCAGTTTCCTCATCTGTAAAATGGGAAAAATAATTATAACTACTCTATAAAATTGTTATGAGAATTAGATGATTAGATACATGTAAAGTGCTTCTCAAGTTGAAGCAAGAGCTCTCTTTTCATTTATGAAACTAAGGTGATAGAAGTTTTTTATTAATGTCCTTACTTGACAAAATAAAAAATTAGAAACATTGTATCTGTTTTCCATACTTCCTACCTACCTGCAAACACATCCTTATATACTTTTGAAATTTTATTGCTCTATAAAATCCAAAAGTCTGGGAATCATTGCTGTCAATGATCAAGAACTCTTAAAGTGGACATAAACCATTGGACAGGTTTCTTCAAATCAAGATCCTGGAGTCTATAGCCAAAACAGTCCCACTGAGATGAGTCGCAGCTCCACCAAACTGAAGCTAGGAAAGTGGAACTACCAGGGGTAAGAATGCCTGCCTTAGATTAAGGAGGTTGGGGCTGGTAATAGGGACACGGCAGAGGTGTTGGAAAATCTCCTAGCAGAGAGCTGAGAACATGCCGATTGGTCACCGGGGTGATGCCCAAAGATTTGTAAAGTTCATGCAGACAAATGGTTTCCACAGAGCAAGCTAAACCTTTCAAGAAAAAACCTACTCTCATTAGTGTTCTATATGCCAATGATTGGCCTTTTATTCACTTGAATGAGGGGCTGCTCTAAAGGTTTCACTTCTTAAGCATAGTTCTAAGATGGAAAAGACAGGTGTTTATGTATCAAATAAACCCAGAGACAAAGTAATACACTCATTAAGCTTAGGTTTCAGTATTACCAAAAAAGAGGATTCCAGGGAAAAAAAAAAAGCATAACTCAAAGAAGTGACCTTAAATATAAATCTTTAGAGTTTTAGAGTTTTTCTAACACATTCTTTCTTGAATCACTATAAATAATGAATTAGTGTGTCTATTTCTTTAGGCAGAGACCACCTTACATCAGCAATAGTTAAATATACAGTTTAAAGAAAATAATATCATGACAGCAACATAAAACCAATGGAAAGTACTGGCCGATTAATTCCTTTCCTCCCCCCTCCCCATCTTGAATCTTTTCTCATTTCTGTAGAAACACCCATTTTTAGAGCCATGTCTGTTTTATTCAGCACAGTATAGTCAGTACCTAGCACAGTGCCTGAGGGACAGCAGGCTCTCAATGAATATTCTATTTTGCACTGAAGGAAAGAGGGGAAGCTAGTGCTTCTTGGAGACCTACTATGTGCAAGGTCCCACAGGAAGTTATTTTCACACATACATCTCCAAATTTTTTACGTTTTTCATTGATATGGAAAGCAAGAGAAATGAAGCTTGTTGACATGACGCAGGTCTAGGGCAAGAGACAAGCTTTACGGACTTCAGTCCCCCCTTCTTGCCAGGTCACCCCGTTGTTTATAAACCAGCAATGATCCCTCAGTTTTAACTTAAGATGATTTTGCAGCAGCTTCATTGGTTCCTTGGTTTCTTCGGCTTGTGACATTTCAACTTCTTTCTGCCAATGCCAGCTTGGCTAGCTCTCATTTAAAGGTCCTTAGAGGCCACACAGTATAGCAGAAAGAGAATTAACTCTCTCTCGAAGGAGTATGGACTCAAAGGAAGGGGATGCAGACTCCAGGATCTGGATCCTACCTACTAGGTGTTCCCGGCAAATATGTTTCAAATCTCATTATATTTTAAATTCAATTATTGGCAAAATCAAAGGGCGGGAACAGGTAATTAATTCATTTATTCAAACTACAAACTTACATTGAACACTTTGTGTATAACAAACTCTTTGCCTCGTGCTGGGGATATAAAGATATCCAAGACAAAATAAACCAAACTCCTGCCTTCAAAGAGATCCAAGTCAACTGAGGTCACATTTTAAGCCATCTCAAAAATTCCTTTTAGCTCTAAAATGCTATAATTTTACATCCAGTGAATCCAAATCTCAATTAAACTAACTCTGTAGCAGTAATTTCAGAGCACGTCTGTTATCTCAGACCAGCTACAACCCCCGGAGTAAAAGTGTGTGGCACATCAGAGAAATTGTATTAGGTCTCAGTGACAAATGGTTATAACAACTGTGATGAAAAAACAGACTATTTCTAAAAAACTTTCCTCTAAATCTCACTTCAGCACCTGAACAGTAGGAGTTCTTATACTTTCTATTACCCTTTTCCATTTCTGGTTCTATTGACGAAATACAATATTTGAACAATACTGTGGCAGAAGAGAGAGATTATAATTGACAAAGTAGACTGAGAAAGTGGACACCCTACTGTACCCTGCTATGAGAACAAAGTGAGGTATATTTATTTTATTGGACAGTTTGAACTTATTATAGGTTGCTCATAATTTCCTGTCTCATTTCGTTAGTGTTCTTGGAATTTATGTCAGGATATCCTAGGTTATCACACTCCCTCTCTGCTTTGGCCCAACATTTTTGCCAACAGACTGAATTGACTTAGAGAAAGTCCCCGGACAAAAATCGAAGGGGAAAATACCCAAAGCTTTAGTTGGAGAATGGCAGAAGCTTTGGAAAAAAATCTGAAAAAGCAATGAAGATGAAAATGGAAACTCTGTGAAAATTAATGTAGTGTAGAATTGGCGAACATACCACTTATTTCTTTAAACAAATAGAAGAAAGAACCCGCTTATGAGGTGCACCCAAATAATTCACAGGTGGTGAAACTATTAGAGTCCTGCAATTTCTTGCCTCAGAAGTGGAATAAATCTCCTCTATTATAAATGGCGTATGCTCACACATGTGATTTTTCTGCTCTTTCCTCTCTTTCAGCTGTCCCCTGTCCCATGCATAAGGCCTTTTTGGTTTTATTATAATTAATTTAGTAAGAATTTTAGAGAAAAATCTAGTGAGGAAGGGAGATGCAACCTACTATAGTAATAGCACTTACAGAAATATAATTCCAAATGGAATACACTTGTTTTTTGCATTGATTTTGGTTATTACAAAGTAAGCACAATATAGTAGAATCTACATAAGATCAAAGTCTGCCAGCATGATGCCCCAGGGATCGTGGGGCAGATGAAAACTCCCTAGATACTGCTCACACATCATTAATGGTAATTCTCCCAATGATAAGAATTTTCTTCGAGAAAAGTTTTTCCCTAAAGAATTTATCTCAACTAAGAAATTGTTCTAGTGTGTTCTGCTGCACAAATTGATATTCAGAACTATGGACACTGGAAAAAATTGTTGTTCATTGTGTGGATGTATATGTTTAAGAGAGAGAGAGAGAGAAACAAAATGTGTGTCTTCTCTTTGGAATTTATTAGGTTGTTGACTTGTTCTTACCCAAACCAGAATGAGTGGAATGCTTCACACCTGAGATGGATATACACATTTTCCCTTCCCACTAGTACTTCACTGTCTTTTCACCTTTTCTTGCCAAAGCATTCTTATTCATCCATTTATTCACTCATTCAACAACATTTCCTGAGATCCAATTACCAGGTCTTCTGATAAAGGTAGGAGGAAAAGTCATTCCTTTCTGCTGTCACCCACAACTATGTGGAGTAGACAGAGATGTAAGCACAGTGTGAGAAATATGATGACAGAGATAAATGCAAGGTAACACAAGAACTAGAAGAAATTACACTTAAAAATATTGTAGAGATTACAATTAATTATTTTTGCCTCTGACAAATAATTACTAAATGCTAACTATACATTGGTGGAATGTGGGGTGAGGGTAGTCAAAGAGAAATTATGATATTTCTTCTAAAGAAGGTGACAATAGTTAATGAGATAAGATATATGTCTATGACTGAAATAGAGACCATTAGTAAATATAGGACAACATTCAAACTGATTTATAAGTACTGAGCCTCTGGAAATACAACAAATAAAAAACCAAAGGTCACTGTTGGCTGCAGACTATGGCCATGGGGACGTCTTCTTGACGTGCCCTACATGCTGGGTGCTCCAGTCAGCAAAGTCCTTGGGAGGGGACACCAGAACAGTTAAGCTTTATTCAATGTAGGTTTTAATCTTGAAGTTCTGGAGTTGGGGAGATTTAGTCATTTATTTTTGAGCTCATGGAAAGAAGGGGTTGATAGCAACAGCTTACCCCAGTTAGCAAGCAGGCTCCCCACACAGCTGTGCTGGCCTATGTCAATTAGGATCCTTCAGGACTTACATCACCCCTGGTATGCCAGTCCTAAGCCGCTCACGAGACAGTACTGCCAATCAAGCCAAAAGCCAACCACATGGTATGGTTTTTATGATGTAGACAGAAAATGACATGAACTTGTCTCATTCTGGTGAAAACACAAAGTTTGAGGCCAGCTCTCTAGAAGAAGAAAATTAGTAAAAACAGCAAGGCTGTAAAACTGGATTTAGACACATTCTCCTGTGACTATCTCAACACACTTAACTGGTAGATTATTCATGATGATTCAAGGAACGCTCTCACTCAAGAAAAGACTATTGGGCCTCATGCTATGAAGAGGTCACTTCTCAGTCACTCGAATCATAAGACCATGAGAAAATAGAATATGCATAATGAGGGAAGGGTAGAAAGAAACTTAACTAGATATGAGAAACTTAAATAATTAGACCTGGAACCTGAAATAGATAAATTAAAAGCAGAGCTGTCACTTGACCAAAGAAACTGGACTATATATATGAAATCAGGAAATACCAAATATATGGGGAATTACAGAACCATGTGATAGTCTCTGTAAGTCCTTTCCTCCCTTAATTTAGTTCACAAACAGTTACGATGCCTGTATAGACAAGGCACTCCACCAAGTGCTGCAGGAAATGCAGAAATTCAGAGCACACTGTATTTTCTCTGAAAGAATTTAAAATTCTATTTTGATTAAGCCGTAATAAAGGAGAGAACCAAAACACCAGACCATGTCTCAACCAAATATATTTCCCATGCAAAATACACCAACATAAACTGGGTTAAAAAAAATGAGTAACAAGGACAGGGGTTAACTACACTTTAGTGATTAGAATTACACAAACCCTGACTTTCATTTTGTTATTAGGATATAAGAATGAACTTTGAGCAGCTCCTAAGGTTCAGTAACAGCCAACCCCACGGTGTGCTGGAGGACTGCTTTCCACTTTATTCATACAAATTGGCAAAGAGAAATCAGCATGTATTAACGTTCACATAAAGGCACAAACACATTCATTTATTCATGCTTTCTCTTTCTCTCAAAAATCTTCAATATCCATGTAGTCTTTCAAGGAAAAATCTTTCCTGGTGTAACAGGATTCTTTTGTAGTTCACTAGTGACCACTATTGGACATAACTTTCCACAACTTACATGAAGCGATAGAACTGGTTCACATGAAAATAATAACAGGGGCCAGAAAGCGGTCCTGAACGGACTGAAGTACTAAAAACAGGAGCCAGAGAAACCAGAAATGTTGCTAGCCATGTCTAGACCAGAAACTTCACAAAAAACATGAAGAAAATAATGTTTAAAGAAATGCTTCACTGTGTTCTGCAGATTTACATGAAAAATCCTTAAGCTTGATTTAAAGACAATCTAGGCATGAGAATAAGAAATAGATATAGAGTGAACAGTTATAGGAAGGTGCTTGTGTATACACACACACACACACACACGCACACACTTATTGGAGCAGGCCACAATCTGCTATAAATAAGGGATTTCACATTCATTCCACAAGCTAATGGTGCTTTTCACCATCCAAGACAGGTCCACTTAGATAATAGTAGAGGAGAGTGCCAGAGAGACTGAAGGGAATGGGCTATTGTGTTTGACTAGTTTCCATGTATAAATTAGTGCAGAGAAGAAAAAGAAATTCAACAGAAAAACACATGTATTTTATTATAATTCGGAGTGTTACTCTTGCAACTCCCACAATAGCAGGCGAAAGAGCTTAAAACCACTTAAAAGAAACAAAAAGCAAATGCAAATTTGATGAAATGCCTTTCTGACAAGAAGTGATTTGACTTCAAGTTTGGATGGACACATATGTCAATGGCCGGTCATGGTTTTTGCCACATTCCTTTTGAGCTAAACAATTGGGACAAAGGAGGAAGAGTGAAAAAGGGGAGCAGGGTGGGAAGATGGGGAAAGTTGGGTTATGTGGCTTCATTTGACCTGAATATCAGGATGAAATCTCTTGACAGGTATTACTGTCCTATTGTGTTCAGAGTAAAAAAGAAGTCCATGAGCTTTGCATGAAAATATGGGTGGTAACCCAAAATAAACACAAAAGACACAGGCACTTCATTCTCTCAGGAATGATGCTCCAAAGGGAAAGGACTTGGACAAAACTGAGGGTGAACAACATTGGATATTTGTACACATTAAGAACCAAGTCAGGAAACAGATGATTCAGCTGTCAGTGACATGAAGGCTGTTTTGAAGTAGAAGCTGGGCTTGCCACCCAACAAATAGGATGTTTTCCAATGAAGTTAAAGCATTCTTTAAAAATTGCTTAAATTAATTCTAAGAGAAGACAGACTCTTGTAGTGTGTAAAAGAATTATAGGAAAAACAAGCCACCCAGTTCAATTTCTCCATCTGGACTGAAAGTTGAGCTGACAAGGTCACCCACTTCTAGTTCTAAGTCAACTACCGATCAGGCAAAGGTCACTCTCTCTTAGGCCAATAATTTAATTTTGGCTACAAAGCTAAAGGGGGCAGTTAATGAGCAATGGTAACAACTGCCCATAACATTGGACATATCTTTAATGGCCAACACGATGTGAAAATCCAAATATCTCCAACAAAGACTACAGACCAGGCTACACCATTGCTTCCATCACTGCTAAACATTTACAACCATCCTACAAGGCAAACAAGTTATTTTCTCTCCATTATCTGACCTTTTGGTTCAAATATAAGCTTGTTTCCTTATCTGTAAAATGGGTTTAAAAATGCCTTATTTGCAAGGTTATTGTAAGGATTCCTTGTGATGCTTTTCAAACAACTGGCCTAGTGTTTGGCACATTCAGACACATAATACATGGCAGGTATTTCCTAATGCTGTTATTAATCTGCACGGGGATGCACTGAGGTGCTCCCCAGTCAATTCTTTTTTAGCATAACTCTCAGAATCCCAATTAATTTAAATGCAGACATAAAACAAACCTGGGTTTGATTTCTTTTTATCTTCATAATACAATTATCTTAATTTAAACAAAATATGTTTTATGTTATAAATCTGAAATAAGCAAATCTTCCTTTTTTTCCACGTAAGTCGAATTATATGCTCAAATATGTATGTGAATATTCAAGATATCAAAGCGGGATATGATGCATTTACCAAATGAGTGGCAAAACAATCTATTCCCGAAGGAAAGTTTTTCCGAAGTATAGTGAGATCATACTTCAATATGAAGATACCAAAAAAGTAATGTGCGCTGGTAATTTGCTTTATGATGCAATTAAATGGGAAAAATAACACACACTTTTTAAAAATCACAAAAAAGGAAATACAAGGCAAACTAATGGTGTGTATGTAAGTAACACGTCCCATATGGAAAAAATGAGACACCTTTCATAAATTGCTTGCTCTACTAGTCATAAAGCACACCTAAAAATTCTGTTTTTTATATTTCTTAGAACAGCTAAAACTTACAGTCCATTCATGCTTAAGGTTCAGTTTGCCTTTAAACTTCTTTGAAAACTTGAAAACATATTTCTATATTTACAACATTTGCAATGCAGCATTGTGATTTCTTGGCTACAGTGATGCAAATAGGAAATGGGAATGTATAAAATATTTAATCACTCTCTGATTACTCTATCTGATGAATCTTCCTGGAGTTTTTCAATTTGTACCAAATGGCTTGTTTCTCTTCTTCAAAATTATAGTGCAGATCAAATTTATCAGAGTCTAATCAGAACAAAACATTCCTTCTCCATCAACAAATCAATGCAACCTACATATTCTTTGCATTTTTGCCTTGTTCCCTTCTTGCCCTGTTACCTTCTGAGGAAGTTCTGGCATGCCACAGATGTAGCAGGGACAGCTACAATCACGTTCGTTTGGAACCAGCGTGTGCAAATTTTGGAATCAAACCCTCAGATGAGGTTTACTAAGCTGCGTGCCCAGAACACTCTGGTTTAAAAAAATGTGCATTGCTATTAATATTTTGAGTGTAGATTTTTTTTGGACAGTAAATGTTCATTTTCTGCCCATAAAACCAAGTATGAGTCACAACGGAACATTTACTTTGAGTCAAAAATGCAGTGTGTGCTGATGTTCAAGAGCAGAGCATCTTATCACCGTGGCTGTGGAAAGCAGCGTACAAAAAGTCATCATTTTCTTCTTCAAAAGCAGATCTGAGATCAAAGACCCTAAGCCTCAATTCATAAATACCAGCATTAACTTGTATCCATAGACGACTTGCAGTAATTATGAGCTATAATCTGGGTTGGCTGCAAAGAGGCTCTCATTCCCTTTTTTACCTGGTTCACATGGGCACAGAGTGAGAAGAATTCATAAAAGGCAGTGGGAAAAGCCCCTCACAGCACATCCTTCAAAAAATCCTAGGAACATCACAGTGAGTGAGTTTGATTTCAGGACGTCTGTTATCCAAATTCCAAGCATACACATCACCATTTATGCAGTCCTCAGCTCACAAACTCTATGCAGTACATCCCGAAGTTTCCATCTCAGTGTTAATATATACCTCTAACTAATTCCACAAAGTCTTGCAGACTTCATTTTGCTTGGGAAGTTGGGGTTAAAGTCCGGAAAGAAGTTTTTTTTTTCAGTCTTGTCAACTATTTTACCTGGCGTTTGAAAAGAAAGATACACATACACACGCACCACCTCAACAGCACCCAGACTCAATGGCAATAGCAACGTATTGAAATGAAAAGGCATTTACCAGGAGCAAGAAAGCCAGGAAGAGGAGCGGAGTGCCAGGAGTTGCCCGACGGCAGCATTCCATGCTTGGATCCTTGCCGGAATCCGAATCGGACACTGAATAAGCTGCTAAGTGCTCCTCTGCCTGCTGTCACCTCCAGTCCTGGTGCTAACACTCCAGCCCTGCCTATCAGCTTCCATCAGCCCCGCTCACATTTCCTGACCGAGGGGTGGGTGGGTGGGTGGATGGGTGGGGGGGTAAGCTGAATGGAATCTCTCTCGGAGCAGGCAGCCAGCCAATCAGGCTCCTGCTAATCAGACATGCTGAATAACAAAGCCAGGGGGACAGAGAAAGTGTAACAGCGCGAGCGAAAAAGGGGGAAAGGACGAAAAAGAAAGGAGAGCAGAGCGCGCCGCGGAGCGAGAAGAGAAATGCAAAAGATGCAGAAGTGCAAACGATGAAGCAAAGCCCTGTGCTTTTAACTAACCTGGTTAGTTCTTTGTGAGATACGTTTCTATTTGCCATTTGCTCGTGCTGATGCCTGTTGCTTTGTAAAGTACAGTAGCTCCCTGAGACTCTGTATTGTTCCATTCAGAAGAGAAACTTAATCCCTGTCAATATATAACATATGCCATAAAGGGAAAGAGCCATAGACAAAAACTGACTTAATGTGCCTTTGAAATGTGTTCTATACAACTGCTTTATTCCTTTTCCATAAAGGTCCTCTTTATTTTCCCCCTTGACTTGGAAAAGGGAGACTGTATAAGTGTTTTAAAGTTCCCCACTAAACCTAAGTAGCGACATAAGTTCCTTTGTGTATTAATGACTTGATCTGGAAAAAAAACGCACGTTGCTTCTTTGTAAAGTGACAATTTAAACCATCCAAGGTTTACTAATGCTAAAGGCACAATTGGCAATTTAGATCCCCTAGTTGACAACGAAGTCCTTACCAAAGACTTCGGGATGAGTGGGGCTGAAATTTGGGGCTGAGGAACAGCCTGGTTTTGACACATTGCCAACTTTCAGCTCTCTGCTTTAGCAGAGGGAGGAAAAGAAAAGATGAATTAAGTCCTCAGTTAATCCCCAAACCTTTTAACTAACAGTTTCAGCCTCCTCCTTATCCGTGTCTTTTATTGGAGCTACTATAATGCAGCAGAAAAGGCTGAAATGAGTTTTATCTCCTTTTCCCTTCTACTGTTGCAAAAGGGTTGGACCAGGAGGTGACCTTCCAGGTCCCCTCGAGCCCTGGAGGAAGTGCTAATGATCAGTGAAACGATGACAGGGTAGCGACAGCAAAGAGAAGCTCAGAATGCTTCTAAGTCTGGTTAATCCACCAGCAAGCAAGATTTGACTCTACCACAAGAGGATTTTATTACAGTTTTAGAAAAGTGTCAAGTGTCAAACAAGGACGTCTTTCTCCTTATCTGCTAAGGAAATCATTAGTTTTTGAAAGAATGAAATAGCAAACTCGGCATTACATTTCCATAGGTGTGTCACCAGGATGTTTTTCCTTTGTAGATCTCCTCAGAGCCCAGAAGTATATGGTGGAAGAGAAAGACATTTAGAATTAATATTGTTGCATTTTATTAACAAAAAATGCCAACAAGGGGCATGCAACACACAAATAGGGAAAAATCTGAGCAAGCTGTAACAGGCATACGAGTACAGGCAGAACTGCCTGTATACGTATCTGCAGTGTTGCCTTTTAAAAAAGTGAAGAAAAGCAGGTTGCTCAACTTGAGGTTACTTACTTCATGTGGTATATCAATTAAAGACAGAAGAGCTTTAAAATTCCCATTTTCAACCTGTTAGGAAAGTCAGGGCACACAAAGATCCACCTTTTTCCTCACCTAGGAAAATGGATAGTACAAATCCATAACAAAGAGGTCCTATTCTTGAAATATGCTCTTGTCTTTCAGAAAGATTAGTTTTACAAATCTCTCAAAAACTAGCTAATGCTCATAAGCTAAGGAGTATTCACGAGTAGATGTAAAAATGCTTGACTGGTGTTATCTGTAATCCTCATCATATTAAAAAAATGGATTGATTGAAGTAAACTTTCATTCATAAAGCTATGTTATATATCTCTCTTTTACACATTGGAGCTTTCTGCGACAGTGTTTTATCTTCTATGAGAGTTATTCGCAAAAGAGTTCCAATTAGTTCTATAAAATGGAATATTCTATGCAGCACCACTTCTTTCCTCTTCACACATAAGCATCACTCATTAGGCAGTTCCAAAGGGGGGAAGAGATGGTGGGAGAAGGAACAGAGGCAACAATGCTAATGATATGATACCATTTATAGAAGAATAGAAAAAAAATTGGTGCAGTCAGAGAATAACTGGTAGCCACTTGTATGCTAGTCTAGATTCCTTCCTGCTTTAGAAATAAATACTATCTACATATCTTGAGTCAGAGATTTCTGCCTTGGAATTTTGATGGACATGTCAATGTACAGCAAGATAGTCACCTCAATAAAGCCACTGAATAGTATAATATTCTTAAGTCAAGCTCTCACTCATGTGGTGAATGCCTGGGTGTCCACCACAATGTCTCATGCTTCTGGTCCCTATGCTCGTAGCATTTCCTTTCCTGTTGGGAATGTCCAGAGAAACCAGGAAAAGCAATTGCACACTCAAACATCATGCAATGCAGGGGAAACTCCAAGTTTACTATAACTTCAGAAAAAGGAGAACAATATCAAGGTGGTTAGGGTGATTAGGGTAAGTTTTGGGGATGAGCTACCTTTGATAATTACCAAAGTTCATGTGATATCTTTAAAGATAACTTTAAACTTTAAAGTTTACAAAATGATTTTATACCCACAATCTCATTTGATCTCTATGACTACTCTGTGAAGTTGGTTAAGCACTCATCCACTTTATATACATACAGTTGTCTCTTGGTATCTGCAGGGGATTGTTTCCAGGACCACGCCCCCCTGCCCCCCCAACCCCCCCACCCCCACCCCGCCGCTGCAGATACCAAAATCCACAGATGCTTAAGTCCCTTAGTGGCCCTCTGTATCCACGGGTTGCATATCCGCAGATATGCAGGACCGACTGTATGTGGAAACTGAGGCTCAGAGAAGTTAAGTGACTTGTCTCAGGCCCCAATGGCTAGAACAGGACTTTGAACAGCATCTTCTGACTCTAAATCACTCTTATCTCATATACGTATACATACATGTATACATATATACATACACGTATATGTATGTAAGTATACACACACACACTTTCAGATGTTGGCAGTGGTGTCATCTTGGCTGGAGGGGGACATTTACAGTGAAGGCAGAGGAGCAGAAGGCAGGCCACCCAGGTTTTACTATGGGTGTATGTTACCTGATAACGGAAAATATCTTATTTCAGTCAACAGCTTCTCTGTCTCCCATCTTTGTCATTTCTAAAACCTTTTTCAGTGCCAAGGAAAAATAACATAAAACCCCGAGTAATCTAGATCCACACTACGGCAGCCCGGGAAAGGCCTCTGACGGCATCTGAGCAGGGCGTTGGCGGGGTTCCTTTTTTCCTCTTCAGGTATCTAAATTAAAGCCGTCTGCCAGCGTCTGCACAGCAGCAGCAGCAGCGGCAGTGGCAGTGGCCGTCCTACGACTGGTTACCGGATCCCTGCACAATATATTAGGTGAAACGAAAGCAGAAGCAAGAGAGAGTGTCAGGGCTGTCTGAAGCATCATTCCAAATGGTATGGATTTAACAATACTTAATTTAAAAAACACCAGCTTGGACGGGAGCAAGCTGTTAACATTCAGTGTGCTTTATGGCAGGAAAGAGTGAGCTCAACTCTCGGAATTTCTCTCCCTGGGGAGAGTGCCTGACAGAGCTCACTCCGGAGCCACCTGTCTCTTTCTGAAGTCAGGCCTCCTCGCTTGGCCCTCCAGTTGCAGTAACTGGTGTCGAGAGGGCAGAGGGTCTTCTGGAAAGAACTCGGTGTTGTGGTGGGAGCTTTGCCAGGCTGGGTAAGGCCTCATCTCCCCTCTTGAAGGAGGGCGTTATGGCTGCGCCTGAGCCTCACTGTTCTCATGGGCGTGCATGGAAGTTGTTTGATTTCCCTGGCTAATTCTGAAAATTAAAAGGAGGGGAAAATGGTGTGAGGATGGGTAAAACAAAACTGCAGGAAGCCCACCGCTCTTCTCAGAGGCAGAGCTGGAGTTTGAGTTGGAGTCTGTTGCTTTCCAATTCACCTAATATCCAATTAACGCCCAAGCGACTGGAGTGTTCGCTGCAGTTTTCAAATCATCTTTCACACACGACCTAATGTGATCTGAGCAGAAACTCTATAAGGTAGAGAGTGATTATTACCCTCAATTTGCAGAGGAGGAAACTGGTGCTCTTCTACGATAAGTGGGTTCATCCAAGTTACTGATCAGCAGGTGGGAAGTTGGAGCTATATCTCAGGTTGCTGGACTTTCTTCTGGACGACTCTCTGAGAAGCTGATGAAAATAGTTACATTTATGGAGAGTCGCCCACATGCCAGGCACCAAGTACTAAGAACTTTATATTTATTATTTCATGTAATCCTCACAATAACTCTTTGGAGTAGGTACACTTATTATCCTCATATGGATGTTACTTATGGTGGAGTAGCAGTCAGCATTCATCCCGACCAGTGCCTTCCTGAAATGCAGAGGCCGGAAATCTAGAAACTACATTTCCCAGACTCCCTTGCAGCTAAGTTACAAAATGTAATTTAGATTTGCCCACTCAGAAGCCCTCCCGTAAAATTTGGAAGGCGGAAGCAAGGCAGAGGCCACAATTTGCTCTCTCTGCTTGTAAAAATGGCTACAGAGCATCGTGGTTTGTCTGCAGCCATGCTAATCAGTGGCTACCTTTGTGAGTGTCAAGAGGCTGGCAGGGGCATGCAGTTTATTAGCTGGATCAGAGAAGATGGGCATGGTTCTTGCAGCCCTTGCCTTTCCATTCAGCAGGTGACTTCCTGGCTATGGAAGAGGCAGCAGCTCCCTTGGTGATCTGCTGCTGCAGACTAGTGGAGGAATCTTCAGAAAGCTCAAACTAGAGTCTTTTTCATTGGCAGTTTTGATTTTCTGTGAGTTAATTAATACCCTGTAATATAACAAGAATTAGCAAGAATAAATTCTCTCCTCTGCAACAGAATCCTTGACTGATATATCCCCTTTAACCGAGGAGAAAACTGAGGCACAGAGAATTCAGTAACTTGCCAAGATCACATACTCAGAGAGAGCAAGGTCCAAGATCTGAACCCAGGCTGTCAGCGTCCCTAACCACTAGGCAACCCTGTCTCTCTGTAGAGCAAAGGGCCACAGGAGTTCAGAGAAGGGAGAGGGGCCATTGCTGGTTTGAGGACTCAGTGAGGAATACCCAAATGGAAGAAATAGAAATTGAAATAGACCTTGAGATATACAGAGAGTTTTGGGAGATGAAAAGGCTTTGCAGGTGATGAGAACAGAGTAAGCAGAGAGAAAGCAGGAACATGTAGGCCCAGGCTTTTACTCACCCTGACTCAGTATTTTAGGCTGCTGAAAGGGGAAAAATATGTTTAATTCTTTGTCCCATGGTCTCATTTTATGATAATGATAAAAAATCATTATCATAATTTAGATTGTAATTCTAGGACTCCCTCCTTCCCTGAAAAAACAAACAAACTCATAGCAGAGCGCTGCACTGCAGTGGAAGGATAGATTGTTCACCACCCCCAAACCAGCGTCCTTGTTCCCCCTTATTCTACATTCCTGGGGTTGTGTCATGGATCTCAGAAGCTTGTTATTGAATTAGATTCAACAATACACTTACTAAGTGCCTACTGTGTGCAAGACATGATAAATAGAGAATTCTAGCCACAGATATACTGTCTTTTGTAGCCTTTTTGACAGACACCAATTTAATCGCTGAGGTTTGAATTATGGTTGTAATATTCATATATTAAACCCAAGTGTAATATATAAATCCAAGGCTCTTGATTCTTAGTTCAGTACTATTTCCATGACATCATCGTCCACAGATAAAATAATTATACCAGAGCCAGACAATAAGGTGCAGGGGTGTTAACAGATTTATAGACAATACAGAGAGAGAGGGATTAAAATGCAAAAGCCAAATTCCTCAGCTTGGCATTCAAGGACCTCCCTGATCTGCTTCCAATCCCAGGATAATAGAAAGTCATGCTCCAGCCCAATTGAAATATCTGGTATTACCCCAACACCCCGAGTCCTTCCACTCCCGTTTATTTATTCATCCTGTCCCTTCTGTCTGGGAGGTTCTTCCTCCCATCTCTGCCTTACTAAAATCCTTTTTGTCCTCTAAGGTGTAGCCCAAATGTCAGCTCCTCTACTAAGCCTTGTACATGATTGACATTAGATAAATATTTGTTAAATTAACATGTAAGTTACTTAACATATGCCACATCTCCAGATATGGTAGCAGGAAAAAAGAAAAGCGGGAGAGACAAAAAGCACACAGGAGAATTACAAAAGAAAAAATGGTCTCTGAAAACTAAGGAAAAATGTAGATTAAAATTGAAATAAAATTTGACTATCAAAATAGCAATTAAACCATGGAAAATCAGAGTACTCTTCCTCTAAAAAAAAATAGCTCAATGTGTAGCTTTCAGTTTTATTTCTGTTATATGCTGGTTATATTTGCTAATACCAAGTAGATGAATGGTTTCTCTGTTAAGTTAGAAAGATTATCTCATATCACAATTATAAATACTGTCAAAGAAATATCAAAAACTATCAAATAATAAAATTGTGAAAAAGAACGTATAACTAAAAATAATTTATAGTATAGTTTATTTTTGAAGTTTCTGTAGAGGACATGGAGTTTGTGGGTAAAACTGGATATTTTATCTTTCCTATTTGAAAATGTGGTGGGCCTTTCTTTTGAAAAGACTTTCATGAAGGAATTTGGAACTTGGATAAGTAAGGCAAAAAGGAAAAAAATATATAGAGTAACAACATAGAGAACTGAATAAGAGCCAACAACAACAAAAACATTACCAATATGCAGGTGTCCTGAGGGGGAAATGTGCGGTGCAATTGGGAGAAACGGGTAAAAGAATCCAGAGATTTCTCTTTTTTGCATGTGCATTTCCTAGAAGTTAAAATCCAATATCGGTTTCCCAGCAGAGAAACTAGTAGTTACGGAAAGTATAGGGTTCCAAGGATAAAGGGGAGAGCCCTCCTCCTTAGATATGATTGTAGGGTGGGAGCCTTTGGGGGCAGCTGGAAGGGACACGAGTCCTAGGCTTGAGGTTTTTTGCATTTAAAGCCAGCAAGCAGGGCCGGCCCCGTAGCTTAGCAGTTAAATACGCGCGCTCCGCTACTGGCAGCCCCGGTTCGGATCCCGGGCGCGCACCAACGCACCGCTTCTCCAGCCATGCTGAGGCCGCGTTCCACATGCAGCAACTAGAAGGATGTGCAACTATGACATACAACTATGTACTGGGGCTTTGGGGAAAAAAAAGGAGGAGGATTGGCAATAGATGTTAGCTCAGAGCTGGTCTTCCTCAGCAAAAAGAGGAGGATTAGCATGGATGTTAGCTCAGGGCTGATCTTCCTCACCAAAAAAAAAAAAAAAAAAAAAAGCCAGCAAGCTAAATTTGTTGTGTGCTGCTTGAGCAAACTTCTAGGAGGAATACCAGTGGGGCCAAGTCTGGAGTATGCAAAATAAAGAGGCTGCAAGGTCCAAGGCACGTGACTGTGATAGTTTTCCCACATTCTGCTTTAGAGAGGTACGTCCTTGTCCAAATGGTCACACAGGCCTAGGTTTTGGTTTCGGTGTTTGGTTACATGTCTTCTCTTTGCTCCTCCCCATTGCTCCCTCTGTGCCCCCTCACTTTCTGTCACTTGGACTGGGAGAGAAACACTCTTGTTGGCCTCAGAATGGCCTTGTAAGTAGAATGTTTACTGTAACCATATGCACTTACTTTTGCTCTCAAGAGCTTGGTTTTTAAACTCATGCCCACCTGTGGCAGAAATATTAGCTGTCTCCCAATAGCTGTTATTCTTTTCCTTGTTTGTTAACAAACATACATGGCCACCCAGAAGAGAGACATTTCGTAGCCTCTCTTGCAGCTATGTGTGACCATTCGCCCAAGTTCTCCCTAAGAAGATGTAAGTGGAGGTAGTGGGTGCAATTCCAAGTAATGTCCTTAAAAAGAGGGCATACCCTGCTTTACCTTTTTTTGTTGGTGAGGAAGATTGGCCCTCAGCTAACATCTGCTGCTGATCTTCCTCTATTTTGTATGTGGGTCACGGCCACAGCATGGCTTGATGAGTGGTATAGTTCCACGCCTGAGACCCGAACCTGCAAACCCAGGCCACCAAAGCAGAGTGTGCAAACTTAACCACTATGCCCCACCTTTTCTTCTTTTTGTGGCTGGAATGATGATGTGAAGACTGGAATAGTCATCTTGGACAATGAAGTAACCTTGAAGTGGATACTATGTCTCAGAAAAAGAGACCTGGCCACCTAACACTCTGGAGTATCATGATGCTCCTGGACTGCCTACCTCCAAACTTTTATGAGAAAAAGTAATGTGTTTAATACAACATGTATGTTTTAATGTAATGTATGAGTGGCAGGGCTATGCAAAACTATTAAATAAATGGGCCAACCTGTCTATTCGTCTATCAGCTTAGACCATCAGAAAACTACAAGCCTGGACCACTGCATACTGAACTCTTGCAGAATTGTCTTAGCAGATCTATGAATAGGCATTATGCCCCTGGTTTTGACTAATGACCAGTATACAAATGTATGTATATGGAACACTCCTAAGATCTTGTTAAATTATCTAGGCCAATTTTGCTTATGTAGCTCAATTATGTAAGAATCCCTATGGCAACTTCTTGAAACATAATGGTCAAATACAAAAAGCTTGTCTTTGACAGGCTGGTATGTTTCATTTTTTAGATAATGAGAGATATATAACTCCCTGAGTTTCCATCTTTGCTCTGGCTACTAGGAACCTCAGAACAAAAATTTGTGTGCTATGGCTAAATATTTCCTCGGCCTGTGATTTTAAAAAATCCTCTTACTCTTTCTTGATTTTCACATTTTCTTATTCCATGTAAGTGGTTTGATCTTTTTTGCATTGTAATTTTACTCTAAACATCCTTTCAATTTGTTTGGAAAAAGATGGGGTATAAACGTATAAAATAAAACATTGTGATTGTAAAAAGGAAGCCAGCTATGAAGCACGCCAAAGGAAGTGGTGGAATGAGAGAGTGGTTTCATGCTGATGAAAACACTGTTTTTCTTCATCCTTTTGGTGACTAAAGTAATTTTTGTTGCCGTCATGATTTATTAAACTTTCCAAGGCTATCCTACCCTTTCTAAGGTTCACGTTTTGTTATCTTTAGCTATTTGGAGAAACTTTAAACTTATGTAAGAAAATTTATTCAAACTGGATTATTCTTATATGTCACTTCCATTGGTATAATGCCATTCAAATGGAAAAATTAGTTCTCCCATAATTAAATTTAATACCTTAGTAGAATTCATATACCAATACTACAATTTCATTTGTACAGCTTCCATTAATCAAATTTCTGATTTAGCTGAAATGATTTTCTCTTCAAGCTTCAATCTCTCTTCAAGGGAGATTTTCTCTTCACCTGACATATGGGACCATGTACTGTTTCCATCTGGTTCTAGTTGACTCAGTTGCTCAAAGCCTCAAGTTAGTGAAGCTTGCGGTCATGAGGGCACTTTTGCCATATACTGTACAAATACATTACTGGTCTCAAGAAGCCTGGGAAAGAGAGTTAATGAATCAACTGCAAATCATTACCACCATCAAAAGAAAGAACAACAACAAACTATTCAAACATTAGACCGTAGCCTTGAAGGCAGAGTTTGTGTCTTGTTTGTTCACTCCCAACTTTTGGTGCGGCTACCTGGCACACAGTAAGAGTCTAATAAATGTTTGCTGAATGTGTGAATTGAAAAAGCACAGGCTTGACTCCTTAAAAAATTAAACATAGGGTGCCAGCCCTATGGTGTAGTGGTTAAGTACAGCATGCTCCGCTTGTGTGGCCTGGGTTTGCAGGTTTGGATCCCAGGTGTGGACCTACACCACTTGTCAAGCTATGCTGTGGTGGCAACCCACAGACAAAATAGAGGAAGACTGGCAACAGATGTTAGCTCACAGCAAATCTTCCTCACTAAAAAAAAAAAAAAATTAAACATTGAAATATCATATGATCCAGCAATTCCACTTCTGGATATATACCCTAAAGAAATGAAGACAGACTCAAACAGATATTTGTATACCCATGTTCACAGCAGTGTTAGTCACAATAGCCAAAACGTGGAAGCAACGCAAGTGTCTGTTGGTGGATAAATGGATAAATAAAATGTGGTATATATACAGTAGAATGTTATTCAGCCTTAAAAAGGAAGGAAATTCTGACACATGCCACAACACGGATGAACCTTGAAGATATGTGTGATTGCATTTATCTGAGGTACGTAGAGTAGTCAAATTCATACAGACAAAGTAGAATGGTCATTGCTGGGAGCTGGGAGCAGCGGGGAATAAGGAGTTAATGTTTAATGGTTACAGAGTTTCAGGTGGGGAGGATGAAAAGGTTCTGAAGACGGATAGTGGTGATGAGTGTACAATAATTCAAACGTACTTGATGACACAAAACTGTACTCTTAAAAATGGTTAAAACCATAAATTTTATTTGATGTATATTTACAATAATAATAAAAAATTTAGAGAAGAGAAAAAAGAATATAAAAGAAAAAATAATTTACCTGTGTAAAAGCAACCCCAGTGAAATCCCCTGGTGTGAACTCCTAATCCTTGTGCGAATAACTGTGGAACTCAGTGTGACAACGGGTGTGATGAACCGTGCCTGCTTACTAAATTTCTTGCAAGTCAAGAATAAATAAAGCAAGTACAAGTTTTACCAACGTTACATCAACAATGCCACCCTGGCTCAAGAGGAAAGCAAAGGTTAGGGAAGTATTTCTCTGGACTAAGTTTGCACATTTGTAGGTTGGATTTGGTTCTCTCAACTTAAATGTAAACGAGGCTGCGCTCCCAGGGCCTTTACACTCACTCTTCCTGCTGTCTGGAATGTTCTTCCTCTCATTCTTCAACTGATTATACTCTGACGCTTCCTCATGTGTCGTCTTAAATGTCCCCCACAGAGGCCTTCCTAGATCTGTCAGTCTGAACTGGACTTTCCTGTTGGTTGTTTTCAATGACTCCTTACACAGGACCTACCATAGTTCATAGCTATAATTCATTTGTATTTGTATTTATATTTATTTGTGTGATTACATATTTAACATCTCTCTCCCTCATTAGATTATAAGCTCCATAGCGGCAGGAAACATCCCAGTTATGTTCACCACTGTATCCTGGCATCTAGCACAGGATCTAGCACATAGTAAGTGCTCAATAAATATTTGTTGAATAAATATTTGTTGAATGGATAAATTCATTTCTAAATAGAAGTCTTCAAAGACATGGGTAACATTCAATTTCTTAAGCTGGGTAATGGATAATAAGCATTTCATTATTTTTAAAAATACTTTTGTACACACACATATATAATTTATACCTATATTATGTATATCTTAAACACACAGCCTTTATATATATATATGCATATGTATGTCTTTATTTATTTTATTTATATATGTTCATATTTATTTCCCACCTGTTAATCAACGGACCAAGGAAGTCAAATATTATTTCCTCATGTCTAATCCCTTTCCTGCCTGCTTCCTCAAAGATCAGTATTGTGGTTCAGCATCTTGTTCTATTTCTCCTTTCTCTCACTCCTAAGGTCTGCGACAAGTAAAGGCAAGTAGTTTACTTCTTTGCAAGTGAATGCAATTTCATTTCTTCTTTAAATTTTATTCTATGTTACCAGTTTAATACTGAAAAAGGTTGGGTAGATTTCATCTACATCTACCTTACATATGAGCAGAAGTGATGTACTTAACATGTCTATTCATAATGATATAAGAACCATAATGATATAATTTGCTCACCAAATTAAAGAGAAAAAGATGAAGCGTATGAAATATTCTTATCAAGAATAGTGTATTTTGGTATATGTTAAAATCTGGTATACAACAAAATTTGATGCTGATATTTATTTAAATCTGTATATTTATATGTTATATTTATTAACTAAGATAAGATTTATTTTTCTCATTCTTTCATTATGCAACTTTCTTGGATTCACGATATTCCCTTTGAAGATGAGGTGTGGAAATCAAGACTTGCTTTAAAATTACATTTATTAAAAATTATTTTTGGACAAATTTAATTTTCTGTGCAAAATGACAGTGTTTTGATATCTTTAAATGGCCAATGTTACCACTCACAGGCCAATATAATGTTTTTGTGAAGAACCAGCAAAAGTAATCTGGGGTGCCATTTGCTTTAGGAGTCTATAAATATTTCCCCTTCTTTTGGAGGCGGGATTTCCATTGACACGTGTGTTTGCTCACCATAGACAGCGATGTCATCCACTGTGTGTGTTACAGTGGAATAGGTCCTCTGTAGGGACTTCAAAAGTGTTATCTTGGGGACTTCTTGTGAATGACACAACACAGTATTTTCACGGGTCTGTTCAAGGAAGAACACAATTTTGCAAAGAATGAAAGCCATAAAAAGAGGCTGCTGGTCGCGATAGTACCCGGCTGTAAAACTTGCATGTACACCTAGTAAAATTTGGAAATTGAATTCCCTCTGCTTCAAATTTCATTTTTCCCCCTATTAAACCAGAGTATGACACAGGCATCACAAAATCTGCCGTAAATAATTCTTCACAACTGCCTGCTTCACTTTGAGCGCTCTGGACTCTCTCCAGCCATAAAACCCGGATCTACTTTTACCACAAAGAAGACAGTCCCCTCATCTGTTAGGGCTGAACAAGTTGAAATTGAAAAAGAGCTTGCTGTTCGAGCAGTCACTCTGCATCTTATATGGCAAACAAACAGGGGTTTCACCATGGAGCTAGGCAAGTCCTTGAAAATCTTGACAAGATTTATAAATAAGATACGGTGTTTATTTACCATTTTAGAAACTTTCCATTGTGCTCTGCTTGGTAATGTAATATGATATATATTTTTGCCAAGATTAGGGTGTGGTTGCTCCGTGGCTTAGCCGATCATGAAATGTCGTGCTTGAGACTTGAGTCAGAACATCAAAACAATGCAATTCTGGAATGAGAGTGCCAACAGTTTTCCCACTTCTGCTAGATTTGACTCTATTCGAGTTGGGAGCATGAGTAGGTTTTCTCGTTACTATGTTTAGTCATGACTCCAACTAAAGCTTGAATTTTATACTCGCTTGCTTCTCCATTCTGAGGATATCTTCCTCCCCTGCAGCCTGCCTTCCTCCCACATTCCTTCTATCCCTTTCTTCCCTCCTCATTTATTTGTCAATTATTTTTGTTAATAATATCATCATTCTTGCGGGGTTAAAATCAGATGGGAAGAATCATAGTTAGGCATTGCTCTTCAAAACACCCAGCAATGTGGGCTAATAAGCTCTCAATTTTTTAAATAAGCTAATGAATCCGGGTTCTTAAACACCCGTCTCCTTAGTTCTGTTGGAGATTGGGAATCAATTTTTGTAAAATTTGACATAGTTCACTACTTTCCCACAGGGTCTGTTAGCTAAGCCAGATGGGGGATTTCTCTCCTCATCATTGGCCCCCTTGGAAACTTCCCTGAGAGCAGAGACTTGGTCTTCCCTGTTCACTTCTGTAACTCCAGTGTCTAGAACAGGGCTTGATAGATCTAAAGTACTCAATAAATATTTATTGAATTAATGAATAAAATAACTGGTGAGGTAGGGTCCCAAGAGCAACAGAGGACTTGAAATAAAAAAATGTTGGTCTATTCCAAGAAACTCAGATCCAGAGTGATAGATCAAATATGTACAATAAAACACCAATAAAGTCTGACCAATGAAATGCAAAAGACATGTTGTTTATGATGTATTATTTCCTGGATAACATAATTTCTAATATAAAAAAGAAGCATTTTATATTTCACTATAATATACGCTGCTCAAGAGCAAACACTAGGTTCTCAAATAATATTCGTTGAACGTCTAAATAACGGAAAATCCATGCTTACGGGCCTATTGTCTCAAGCAGATGTGTGGATCACGAGCACAAGGTTTCTACAAGTCAGTTATTACGGCAACTTCTAAAATATAAAGCCAAGATACCAACTCCCCCCTCCTTTAAAATACTAGAAATAATATTTCTAGTATTTCTAGAATACTAAAAAACTTTAGTCCTCTGTTGTTTCTTAAAACATAAAAGTTCTGTTTGTTTGAAATGTCTCTGCTCATGGCAGCAAATACTGTTTTGTAAAATATTGTTGATAAGGGAACAAGACTCATGCTCTGAACCCCGCAGAATGTGCAGGGGAATGCTTTTGTCCTAAAATCAAAGGGCTAGACTAGATTTGCTCAAGTCTCTTCTAGCTCTAAAATTTTATGACTCTGACTTTTTAGAAAAAAATTACCCATGGGGAAGCAGTGTCTTTGTAACTCAGAATTTTCATTGTCATTGGACAGAGACTCCTCAATGATTCAGCATATTCTGGCTCAAGTCTTGTTCATAGTGTATTAAGCCTCAAGAAAGTCTTTTTCTTTTAAATCTTTTAAATCTTTTCTTTTTCTGGAAATCTTGTGAAATAAGCCAAGGAGAGCCTATCATGAATCATATGGATTTGGGAATTGATGCCCGAGTGAGAGAAGATGTTAACTGTCATGGAATGTAGGACAAAACTAGATAAAGTACTCAGATCTCACATTTGCCCTTCTGTGGAATGGTTAAAGCATTATTTTTCAACTGTGAGTAGTGATCCCCCAATAGGTCATGAAATCAATTTAATGTGTAACAACCAGCATTAAAAATAAAAGGAAAAAAAGAAATAGTTTGGAGTAGAACAGAAAATATTGAGTGTATCTCATATAGTAAGGGTAAATATTATTTAATGTAGTGTAACTTTTATTTCAGGTGTGTGTGTGTTTCAGTGCAGGCATATGCATACTAGGTCACCATGCATAATGTATTTCTTCAAATAGGACACATTCAAAAAAGTTTGAAAACTGTTAGTTTAAATGAAAACAGCTTTTCAAAGTCCCTTCAAACTCTACAATTATTTCTACGAAATCCCGAAGATTTCATGGGCATCCTATGCAATCACAGAAAAGAGATAAGGTGTGAATGGAAAGTTTTGTTTCTTCAGAGCAAAGAAACACCAAACCGACTTTGAACACTAGAAGCCAAGATCACTGAGCTCAACCTCTTCCCTCTAATGGATTTGATTGGAGACACAGGCACATACCTACCCTGTTCTGGCCCTGGGGGAGTGTGGGTGTCAGCTACGCCTAAGTGTGATCGTACACGAGCTAAGACAGAATATGGGCCAGCCAAGGGATTTTTAAAAAACTTTTTATTGAAGCAAAATATGCACACAGAAAAGTGCAAGTAGGAATTCTTTTTCCATCTTGAGGGGAAAGAAAAGGCACTGTAGTTTTCTCCAACGCCTCTTTCTCCTTTGGCATCCTGTATATCTGTCTAAGGGATTTCTCAGAACCCTTAGTGGCTTCTGGAGGACAAGGGAGGATATTCTAGAAGTAGAAACACCTCATATAGAAATTCCCTTCTTCTTCTTGGTTTATGTCTGTAAAACTTTTTTTTTTTCTGTAATTTGATTTTACTTTACCTGATGACTTAGTATTTCTCTCTCCTTTTATTTATCAAAACATTTTTGGGTGTTTTTTTTTTAAGGTAAAACTTCAAAGTTAGCTCAACAACTGGACAGTTCATAGGACTCTAGCGTAATAAGTAATTATGTACATAAAGTGCGTGAAAAAAATAGAAGTTTTTCCGAAGGACGTGGAGTTTAAAGATTTTGAAGTGTGATAATGGAGGATGAGACAGTTTCTTTTAAAATATGCACACAAAATATATACATTTCCTGGGGGACTGGCATAGGTTAGGGACTGTTCTAGATGCTACAGGAATGAATGAGACAACCAGATAAGATTCCTGAATTTGTGGTGCTTACCCTAGTCAGGAGGAAAGGTACGAAAAAAAAATTAAACAGATAAATGAACAGGGTAATTTCAAATGGGGGTAAGTGCTATGAAAAAGAGAAAACAGGAGTGACCTCAAGATGGGGTTGGGATGCAAATTGACTAGGGTGGTCACTGAGGGGGTGACCTTTGAACCAATATCTCAATGAACAGGAAGGAAGTAGCCAGAGTGTCTGGGGAGATCAAAGCAGGTAGGCATGAGCACTGGTATTTAGCTGTTACTTGAAAATCTCATAACTTGGAAAGAATATGAAATAGAGATGTGTTAACCGAAGATAAGAAATCCAGGTAGTCAAAGTGTTTCACAGAAGTTTATTTTAAATGGACCCATTAGATACCAGGGGAAGGGCCTCCACTTATCCTTAATGACCCTACAATTCTGGAAGGGCATGTGTGAAGAGTGAAGCTCATGAACTTGGCAGCCTGGTGAAGCGATATCATGTATCCCAAAAGGAAAATCTAGTAGACCAAGCAAACAAAAGTACCGCTGATGAAATTTTCAGCAACTTGTTAGATCAGGATTTCCAATATGGCAGGAAAAGGGTGCATCCACCACACTCAAGATAGTGGGTTATACAAGCTTGTTAAGCACCAAGGCCACTTAGATAGACCTTTGCTACAGTACGAGGAATAATTATAGGCTCAATAATCTCAGAGGAGTATGGAAAACTTGAAGACTATTTAGAGAAAGTCAACAGAGATGATTAAGAATTGAATAATGGGGCCTCAGAGAAAAGGTATAGCCAAACTGGAATTACTTATCTGGGATTATTTATCTTGGTGAGGACACATCCAAGGTGTGGCTTAATGTGGCCTCAAGAATATGAAAGGTAATGGTGACTAACTGTTCTTTATGACCTAGGAAGAGAACAAGTTGAAATAGGAGGGCTTTTAGTTGCAGAGAAGAATTTTAGGATTATAAAGTATCCAAAACAGAGCGAGTTACCTAGCAAGCATTTTGGGTCTCTTTCTTTAAACTTTAAAACAGGGCTGTTATCCTAAGATCTTTGAACGCCTTCCGCATGGATGGGTTTGATGATCCTTGCCAAGTTCATTGTAAAATTTTGTGGGTATGTGTATACATACACATGTACACTTTTTTTTTTTTCTGGGAAGAGGATTGGCAACTTTTATTAGATTGGGTCAATGCCTAAAACTGTTTAAAAATCACTGCTTTTAAAAAGCCGATTATAGTCTCATGTGTTTGGATCTGTTGAAGAACACTTTGGTCTGCAGAAGGAGGGTGGACTAGGTTCCCTTGCAAGCTTGCCTAGCATCTTAAAAGCTCCTGAGGAGACTGATACCTGTAGGCACGGCGGCTCTGAAGATTAAAAAAAAAATGAGTTTAACGTTAGGTTTTAAAAAATTACATTTAAGTGAAAAATGTATTTATGAATATATATAGGGATGCTTGTTATAAAACTGGAGAGTGAGTGGTACTTCTTGGGAACAGTACCAGCTTAAAAAAATGTTTGCAGCGTATGAGCAAATGGGAGAAAGGTATTCTGTGGAATATTTAAAACATATGGTTTTTGTTTGTATTTCTTCCCAATGTTTGAGAAAAGTGAACAACTTGTACCTGTATACAATCGTGACCATGAATGCACTATTCTGCTTAACAAAAATGTATTTATAAGCAAGCAGTAAAACACTGAAAGAAATCATAACGTTAATAAGCAGGAGGCTATCAGGTTCCATATTAAATTTCTCATAACCAAAGCTTACTTTGCAAAGAACAGTAATTTTAACTTGATGGATTAAACAGTTTTCAATATAGTATAAATTTCAGAGATCGACAGGAAGTGATGTAATAAAAATCCTAATCAATCGGGCATATAGATAATATCCACACACATCCACCCCCTATGAATTGTGCAAACAAGAAAAGTTGCAGCATTAGTAAAACAGGTGAAACAGAAAATTCTATTTTGTTCTTACCTCCATGTTTGAAGCAATAATAAAAGGTAGAAAGTTTATGAGGTCTAAAAACTCATGTGTATCTTTGAAGTAAATGTGGTTGATTTTGCATAAGTTCGCAATTATTTTTCTTATTTGCTCATCAGTAATCACTTCATTTTTTGTATATTTTTTTAATAAAACACAGTGAAATCATAAATTCTCATTAATTCTGGCTCCATTATTAAAAAGGAAAAAGAATAGTACAAACTAGTAGAAAAACTGAGAAACACAAATAATGAGAGATAAGATGGGATTAGAACTCTGTTCTCCAGATTCTTGGTCTAGTAGCACAACATGCAAGCCCGGGTTGACAGAATAAGAACCCAGAGTGATAGGTGCATACTCCTGTGGCATATTGGAGACATTTGCATCAAATTCCTGGTCTCCATCCTTTTCAGCCTTGAAGAATTGCGTGCAAGGAAACGACGAGTTCAGATACAGTAAATTAATAACACATGGAGCTGAAAATGTTAATGTTTCATTTCTGGTGTAGCTAGATAAACAAATATATTTACACAAGAGCTGTTTGAGTCATACAAATTTTAAGCTAGTACTTATGTAAGTGGCAATAGCTTTTCTGAAAGTTGCTCAAATAATGGTTTCAGTAATGTAATTCCTCTTCTTTATCCATTCATATAACCATAATGTAGGTACACATAAAGAACCTCATTTAGACAGGGAAAGCAGTACTTCATTGCACAGGTGTAAAATCAAATAACAATTAGAGGCATAAAATCATCTCTGAACTGATGATAAGCTAGGTTAAAAAACATATGGAGAGATAGATAGATGGCAGATTATCATATGCGGCTCCTTTACCGTAAAAATCGCTGCACAGGTGTGATCTTCATATTGAGGTATGAGGGTACCCAAAGTCTTTCCTTAAAACAAGCATGATTTTTTTTTTTTTTTTGAGGACGATCAGCCCTGAGCTAACATCCGTGCCAACCCTCCTCTTTTTCCTGAGGAAGACCAGCCCTAAGCTAACATCTATTGCCAATCCTCCTCCTTTTTTTTCCCCCCCAAAGCCCCAGTAGATAGTTGTATGTCATAGTTGCACATCCTTCTAGTTGCTGTATGTGGGACGCGGCCTCAGCATGGCCAGACAAGCGGTGCGTTGGTGCACGCCCGGGATCCGAACCCAGGCTGCCAGTAGCGGATCGCGTGCACTTAACTGCTAAGCAACGGGACCGGCCCCAAGCATGATTGTTTTAAGGGGAAGAATTTCTATATTCTCAACTTCCATATATACTTTTTCCTAAAGCTGAACTGCAAGAAAGCACATGCAGCTGTGGTGTTCTGATGGCCTCTTATCCCAGGTCCCCTTTTTAAAGCACGTTTCTTTGACTTTTCAAACATACTTGAAACTTACATTGGTGTATTACCCCAGGGCATAAAACTAGGGGCACCAAACAAAAGAATGATTCAAAATATTGGCTTCAGTGACGCCTCCTTTAATTAAGGCACCATAAACCCATACTAGAGTTCCTGTCTTTCCCTGTTTTATGCAATTTTCTGTAAAAAGAAAAAGTGGCTTTAGAAATAGGATATTTGGGTCTGTGTAAAGCTATTCTGAATCCAGATGTCCTGCAGAGTGGGCAATGGAAATGATGACAATTTTCTTTTAACCATTATTGCCTCTTCCATTCTCCAGCTATTGTGGAAGAATGAATCACTTCAGAGGGCATCCAGTGAGAGCAAAGCAAAGAGAGTTTGGTAAGGAATATTAAAGGCATCAATTTATTTATCCAGGTCACAGGAAGCTCTTTACAGTATGTATGTATGTATGTATGAATGAATCAATGAATATATATATTAATCAGTATTCTTAGAATTAAAAAGTGATAGAGTTTTCATGCAGTTAAGTACTAACACATCCATTTCTATTAAAAAATGAAGTCAGACTTTTTCTGACTTTGCTGATTGTTATATGGAAAATATTTTTCCATTAATTGAGTGAGTTAAATCTGCAGCTACAAAATGTTTTGTTTTTGTGTTTTTTTTAACCTCGGGTTTATTGAGGTATAATTTGTATACAGTAAAATCCACCGATTTTAGGCATACAATTCTGAGTTTTGACAAATATTTACAGGTGTATAACCACCATGACAATCAAGATATAGAATTGTTTCCATCACCCCATGCAAGTTCCCTTGTGTTTCTTTGTAGTTAATCCTCTCCCCACATTTTATCACTCAATAGACAGCCATTGTATAGATGTACCATAATTTGTTTATTCATTCACTAGTTGATGGACATTTGGATTTTTTCCAATTTTGGCAATTATGAATAAATCTGCTTATATAAACATTCCTGTACATATAATTGCCTGAACATATATTTTCATTTCTCTTATAAATACCTAGGAATGAGATTGCTGGGTTTTATAGTAAGCATATATTTAACTTAATATAAGCAACTGCCAAACTGTTTTCCAAAGTAGCTAACTCATTTTGCATTCCCACAACAATTTAAGAGAGTTTCATTTTCTCTGCATCCCTGCCACTACCTGGTGTTATCAGTTTTTAAAATGTTAGCAATTCTACTGAGTATGAGGTATCATTATGGTTTATAATATGCATTTCCCTAATGACTAATGATGTTGAATATCTTTTCATGTGCCAATTTGGCACCTGTATCTATTCTCTGGTGAAGTATCTGTTTAGATCTTCGTCCAGTTTTTATTGGGTTGTTTGTTTTCTTGTTACTGAGTTATGAGAGGATCTTATATATTTTGGACAACAGGTCCTTTATCAGATATGTGTTTGCATTTACAAAGTTTTGACAAAAGTATATTTAAAACACAGGTTGTGATAATACCATCTTATCAAGCATATTGTATTGGCAAAAGTATATTAAATGAACTATATTTCAATTTTCCTAATTATTCCTGAATATAAATGAGGTGCCACTAAAAAACAGAGCAACAGGTATAATTAGTACTCATTTGATAAGTTTTGGTAAAGCAGAAACTGCAAAGATAAATGGTTCTAATGATCGGGTTACAAATCATTTTGCTGGTCAAGTCATTTATAATTCTTTGCTTTTAAATTGACTTGTTTGCTGGCAAACTATTAAATATAATTTTTGATGGTTAATCACTAAGTGATTTTTTGCATATAACTCAGAAAGAGTTCAAAGAATTGAGTTACACTATTTTAAAACTCCTTCCTTTAACCCCCAATTCATTCCTTTTATGCAATCAGTGTTCTTTAGCTCTTACATGAATAAATGTGAAAATTAGAAATAGGATTTATGAGTAACTCTGTCTCAATTTGGCAATAAATAATGTTTATCCACTGATAGATGGACTACTTGGGAAAAAAGAAAGCCGCTTGTATTTTATTTAGAGAAGTATTTTCAATAAAGCATATTACTTGTCAAAATTTGTATTATTTGTGTTATTGTTTGGGTACTGATAATAAATGAAATAATATCATCACCCAGAAACTTTTTTCAAACCTTAGAGTCTTGTAAACATAGAAAATTTAACAAAATTTAAATTTCATTTTATAAACATATTTTTTTTCCAGAAAATATGATTGCGGTGATCCTAATTTTGGTTCTTCTTTATTTTGTAGAAAGGGGAAAATTTCCATCCTAACATACACTACGTTAGGATAATATGAGTTCAAAGAGAAAAGATAAAATAAATGTCCAGTATACATTTTTAATGGATAATTATGTGTCTAATTGGTATAATATTAAGATTCCAGTAGAAACATCTAGAATTGTCAATACTTATAATTCTCCAGATATTACATCCTTTGCAACTATTTTAACTTACGATGACAAATTTTAAATATTAACTTAAAAATGTGCCTGTAGTAGATAATTTCTCTAAATTCTTTTAGGGAGTTTGGAAGTAAAAATTTTGAAAGGTAGGTCATGACCTTTATAATTCTTTCCCTTTGCTCCCTGGCAGTTGTGACATTTGGCCCTAATCTCATTGTTCGAGTTTTCAAGCCTCTCACTTTGCGATTACAATAGCAATAATTTTCCCTGGACACTGAGTGGATGACTCGCGCTCATCCCGTACCCTGCGTTCTTCGCACGTTGGCTGGCAGCAGACCCTTAGCTCTCCATGCCAAACTTCTTTCTCCAGGGCTCAGTCTTGACATTCCTCCTGAGCAGCTCAACAAAAGCATCATAAAAGAACAAAACACCCAGAGTGCTTCTTAACTGGCTATTCAGAAATTTATAAAAGGATTCATTATCGAGGCTTGGCGTTTTGTTTATTAATTGATTTTTGCTCTCTCTTGTTTTCTAGTCAAACACTTTGTGCAGGAGAGAGAGGAGAGGGAGAGAGAGAGAGTTTGTGCAAAACTTCTTGTTTTGTCAGAAAAGTGTTTTCCAAGCTTTGGGCTGAAACCTATAAACCAAACTGAATTGCTCACATCCCACAAATGCCCAACCATATGTACTTGACACCTGCAGTTTTTTATACATCAAAGTTTGGACTCTTCTGCATTCAAAGAGCTCCTGTCATCAGGCCCCAGAGGGGCACACGTGTAGAGAAAGGAAGTAAACCCATTTGGCAGACAAGTGCATCAGACCTTTAGGAGGAAAGTACTCTATTTCATGAAAGAATGAGCAGAAAGACATTCAGAGAGGGTGTAGCAAAGAGCTCCAGGAGGGCGCATCTACCCTGTGTCCTGCTAAGCCTCCAAACACACACTTAAAATTGTAGGACATTCTGTTTTGCATCAGGTGAAACACACAGCTTGATTCTCCTATTAAAGATCCTCGGGACAATGCCATTGCTTTTCTTTCTTTCATTGGTTCTATTTTTTCCCTTTCTTTTAAATCCTGAACTGAGGTCTGAGTGGCGTCTCCCTCCCTCCCCTCCTCCCCATAGGCTTGGCACTCATTTTCCCCATTATTTCAGTGAGTAATGACACCAAGGGCACCAAGCCAATCCTACCAGCGCCTTACACTTTCCCCTTTCTACAAAATAAAAGAGAACCAAACCAAACACTGCAATGTTCGGCTCAGGGTTTGTGACTACTTTCTAAGTTCTCTTTGCTCTATAGTAGAAGTCTGGCTGTCACTTGACATTTGGCTTTTTTTCACAGAGCCCTTGAGTAAACTTTATTTATGGTGCACACTGATTTTTATTACTACATAACACAGAAAATATTTGCTTCATTATGAAGCCAAACTGAATATTTATTTTGATTTTTGTTACTCGTGGTAAACAGAGTTCAAAACACTCTCTACTACCATTGTTCCAAACTAGTCAAAAACTCTGTAAGCAATCAGCATCATGATTGTGTGGCCCAGATCTTGTGATTGCCTCCCCTCCCTTTCCAGCAAAAGGAAAGTTTTGTTTAAAAAAAAAAGTTCATGTTAATTTTAAATTTTAAAGTAACTTTTTCCCCTCAGGACTGTCTTTAGTTCATTCTATGGTGATTGCCTTTTATGGGAAGTTACTTCACAATGAAGTCTTTTCAAGGTACTTTTGGAACAAAACCTTCTTTTGGATAAAGTCCAAGGTAGGCCTAATTCTGCTCTAAGACAAACAGTATTGTCCCAAACATCGAGAGCTATTTTTTTAGATGACATACGTAAAAACACATATTGTTGGAAATATATGTATACATGCAGATGCATTTTATCTGTATTTAGATATATGATACTGGCTTTGCTGATTCCATTTAGTTCCAGAACCAACCTGCCTTGTGTTTAAAAGACTGTGAAACTTGAAATGGATCCATTTGGCCTTCTGTATGGTCGAGTTTCTGCATATTCACATCACGATAAACATGTCAGTCCAAATTGTCTGCAACTGCATCCTTGCTCTTTGACTTTTGAGATTAATACTTTTTGTAATTTGGTATTCTTTTGACTGATTTTAAATTCCACTTATAAACCCCATGCCAGTTTATTTTTGCATCTTCAAGAAAGAAAAATAAATCCAAAGTATCAGAACATTTTCAGTTCATATCTTTAAATGCTGAGGAAATCATGAAGCTAGCACTAATCCAGACTAATAATTATGTCAACATTTCCACGACCCTGGACATACCTTCCCACTGAGAATTCCCACTCCACACTGAGAATGTGGGAGTGAGATTTAGTTTCTGTCTTAGACTTAAGCCCACATCTAGAGTTTCTGGAACTTCAATCCTAACAGATCACTTTGGAGTTGCTTTTTCCTTTCTCTACTTGCTAGGACATTTATAAAACGTCTGCCATCCTGCTAGAGGTGCTCACACAATTGGGCTAATGTGACTGTTGTACAATAGGAGAAAAAATCTTGGGATCTGGGATCAGATCTGGAACGAAACCCCGGCTCCATCACTTCCTGGTTGTATGATCTTGAGCAAATTACTAATCTTCCCAAACCACAGTCTCTTCTATAAAATAAAGAAAATAATACCTATATCATAAGGTTGCTATTAGGGATTAAACGAAATAATGTCTAAAAAGCATTTGACACAGTACTACGTGTATAGTAAACATTGGCTCGTTATTATTCCTAGGACATTGTTCTGATTATCTGATAAAAGTAATTTTTTAAATTGCAGGTTTTGTTAAATATTGGACTTTCTACATACATGCAAATAAAGGTCAATCAAAGATGTTTCATAAAAATTCAACTGATGCAAACAACTTTCAAGAAGTTTCCAATCAAGGAGGGCATCAAATACTTTCAGGATTTTCTATATGAGTCTTGGTTAGTATTTTCTTCTTTGGTATCATTTGGTAAACTCTTTGTTTATAACAAATTTCTTAAGTCTTCAGTTTCCCCCTCAATAAAATGGAATGACAAAACTTTGAAACCTTAGAACAAAGCAAATACCAAAGATTACTATTAACTGCCCATTTTGTAAATAATGGGATGTTGAAGAACTATTTTATATAGACTGTGGTTAAAAGATGCACCACAAGAGCGTAAGTTTTATATTTAGGAATGTAGACGAACAATGAGAATTTTGTCTTATCAATAAATATTCAATTTATTTTTGCATATTAGAGAGGCATGGCCAAAGCATTCGTTATCAATGATATTAATTTTTTTTCCTGAGGATAAAACATATATTTGATGTTTAATGGTAGAGACATATTGGTGGGCTTTGGGACCAAAGTTTGTACTTTTAGGGACCACCAAACTGAGCCAGTGAAGAGAGAATCTAGTTATCATTGTCAGAATAATCCCATAAGAATTTTAACCTCAAGAAGGAACGATCCCCACCAAGGAAAATGAGGACATACACTTATTTTATTGAAAAATAGCACAGGGTTTAAGAACTTGAGCTTTGGAATCCAACTGACTGGGTTTGAATCCTGGATCCAGAATATTCTATTTGACTTTGGGCAAGTTACCTAAATTCTCTAAATTTCAGTTTCCTTACCGGCATGAGATTAATCATAGTACCTACCCTACTAGATTACTGTGAGAAAATTAAGTAAGACATGTAAAGAATGTAGAGAAGTGCCTGGCACAAGAAAGTGCTCAATAATATTAGCATTCACTGATATTGGTACTCCCTTGGTAAAATTCACACAGAATTTTTTTTGTTTTTAATTGGTAGGAAGAAAGACACTGAATATGGCTTTTTTGCACTTGGATGAAAACTTTAAGGATGTTTGTCTACCCTCACACCTGTGTACATGGTCTGACCCTCACTCATACTACCATTATCACCTGAATCTGTTCTCTTTTGCCACTTATTTAAGGTAAAGCAGAAGACATAAATAACCCTGTCCTCAAGAAGTGAAGATTCTCTCAACAGAGAAAAGGCATGCACAGGTGAAATACTGGGAATCTGCTTGAAAGCTAATCCTCAAAGCTTGCTTTTTTTATCCTTTAAGGCCAAAATTCAAAACAGTGAAGACTGGTAGAACTTTACCTATAAATACTGTGCATTTTTTTTCTTTTGTTCTCATTTAAGTCAATGTTGGAGGAGCATGGATTTTGGCATCAGCAAGACCTGAGTTCAAATTCCATCTCCACCATTTCATAGCTGTGTGAAAAGGGGCAATTTTATTAGTCTCTCTGAGCTCTAATTTCTCCATCTGTAAAAGGGAAATATTATCTGTTAGCTCAAAAAATCAATGTGAGGATTAAGTGGAACGGCATTTGCAAAGCACTCAGCACAGTGCCTGACCCTTCGTAGGTTCTCAATAATTTTCCTTCCCCCATTAACTGCATAAACTGAGAAAACGGACGTTCTAAGAATTCTTTAAAACCGTGAAGCCGTTCTCATGTATTCTTGCTACCATGGCAAACTCCTGCAAGCTTTCTTTAGTTCACTCTATCCTCCAAGTAAAATGACTTCTAGACACATCCCCACAAAAACAGTATCGTTTCTATAGTAGAGGCCACACAATTGTTCTTCTTACCTCAATTTGAAAATAATCTACATCTCCATCATCAGAACACAAAACGACCTCCCTTTCACAACCACTTATTTCTCCTCCACAATCAACTAATGATAAAAGGGTTTGCTAATTTATACTTTAGATCCATTTCCGCTTGCGGCATATAGAGGCAATCTATTCAAATGAATGCTGGCAATATTTTAAAATCTCTATACAGAGAAAGTCCTAGTTTTTCTTCTCTAAGATAGTAGTTTCCTGCCTCTGATGAGATGGAGCTGTGAGCCATGCATACCAAATTCATGAGTTGGACCACAAGTATACAGCAGATCTCTCCATACTTTATCAAGAAACTAAAAATCAGTACACACTTAGGCTGAAAAAGAACTTCAAATCAACCAGAGCTTTGATTCACCCCAAACTGATTTCTGAAGTCATTTTCTCTCCTATAATCTCCAGCCTTTATCTGCTTACAAACACTCCCTGCAGTCCACCTTCCAACTTCGAATGAGTTCTATACCTATAACCACCATGGCTGATTATGGAGCAAGAAATACAGTCCTGGAAAGAATACCTCACTGGCTTTGCCTTTCAATCTACTTCTAAGAAGGTTCAGTTTTCTTTTGCACATAATTCATTCACGTTAATACAGGTACTGGTATTCATTATACACTGAAGGAGAAAGACAAAAGTAATGTATCCTCAGCTAGATCATAAAAGGTTGTCAGTTCATCAGTGACTTCCTATGATGTCATCAGCAACAGGGAAGCTAGAACAGTTAAGCGCCACAAAAACTGAAGATGAAATTACAACTTTAGTATTGATTCAGTTATGTGGGCTAGTGTGTAGAGCAGAGCTGACTTTCATATATGTTTCCTTATCCCTATAAAACACATCAAAGGCCAGATTTTCAAAGCCCTGCATGGCGGGCCATTTGGAAAGAGGTATGTTCAGGCTCCCGAAGCCTTCATTTTTAACAGATGTCAGTGGCAATGGCAAGGTTAGAAATTGCAAGCACAGGCTTGTCAAGACACTGTTTAACACTGGCCCTGGCTAGAGGGGGGCTGGTATGGAGGGATCTGCAACCACCATTCAGTTCTATAAAACCAGGTACTGTGCTGACTTGCGGCAGGTAGCAGAAGAGGCAGAACGTCCATTCCCATTTGCTTTTCCCTAGCTGGCCTCTCCAGGGCAGACAGCACCAACCAAATGACTGGCAGGCCACTAGGTGGCGGTCTCTTGTACTATCCAGTTTATGCGTGATGGCTAAGCCACCTGTTAGGAGCTCTATCTTATAAAAAGTTTAAAGGGAAAAGAATAAAGTGTCAGGTTCTCCTCCTTATCACGGCAGCTGGAGGTAAATTATTAAACCCGTTTTGGAATCCTGTCGTTAAAGCTCCTCCTCTGAGACTGTAAAAACAAATATCTAGCACATTTGAGAGATTTAATATATATTTTCTCAAAAAGATAACTAAATTGGGCATTTTTTTGTTCCTTTTGGGAGAGCACAACACATACATCCAACTGAACTGCTAATTTCTGGAGTCATTTGAAAAGACAGTGTCTCCCAACTTTGAACTTTAATAAATCCCTTTGAAAAATCTCCATAGAAGGTATGACTTAAACCTTTAATAAACACTTGGCAAAATTTCAGAGAATGGCAAGTTATATTTGTTTTCTCTTTCATACAGTTTCCTCAAACTTTGGAAATCTTAGTACAGGAAGATTGAAGCTTGGAGTCTGCTATCTAGATAAAGATTCACATTTAATACACAACCTAACAGGTATAACATTTCCTGTAAAATTTAAACTAAGTTCTTGGATACAGTGGTTCTTTTAGAATAAACCTCAGGCTTATGTGCAGAAGATATTTTGAGTCCTATGTATGAAGGGTGTTAAAGAAAGGGACACTTTTAATCCCCAAGGCTGTAGTGAAAATCCAGCAGCTCTTTTCCTATAGCCAAAACTTTATTCGAATCGGCGTGTATATTAGCATAATGTCTGTTATTGTCCAGCCATTCCAAAGCAGCCATTTACTGGATTTAGTTTTTAATTTGGCATCAAAATTTATTATTATATTTTTTGCCTTTTAAATATTTGTGTATTGTGCAGCACCCAAAATTTAGTTAAATTTGAACTGAGGACATTTTGTTCCAGGTAACATAGCTCAAAACCTTATGTTCAAAACTTTACGTTATCCCTCCCAGGCTGAGATCATTACAGTCTAAGCCTCCAGGGACACACATATCTAAAGTTTTTGTCTTCTTAGCATCTCCTATTGTAGGAAAAAAATGGATTCCTTTTTCAAACTCAGCAGGTCTTTGAAGAAGCATCATGCCATTCTTCATCTGCTGACACTACACATGATGCTTTCACTTTGTTTGTATTTTCTGTAGTGAATTCTTTTCCTTCCCATGCCAGTCCATGGTGAATTTCCCAGATCTTCCTTTCTACCCCCAACAGAAGGAAAACACCGGAACTGAAATCCTGTCTTATTTTAAAACTGATTAGAAGTAAGACGTGTATAGCAGCCTTGTGACTGAGAACTAATATTTGCCAGCCCACACGAATCTCTCACTAGTCTGGATTTCTCTTAAGAATAGTTCAGCTATTAGAAGAATGAAGGGAGTCAGCATTTTCTTTTCTTAAAAATTGAGACATAATTCACATACCATAAAAGTCACTCTTTTAAAGTGTACAATTCAGTAGTGTTGACTATGTTCACAAAGCTGTGCAACCGTCACCACCATCTAATTCCAGACACTTCCATAACCCCCAAAAGAAACCCCATATACATGAGCAGTCACTCCCCATTCCTCCCTCCCCCACAGCCCCTGATACCCATTAATCTACTTTTTGTCTCTATGGATTTGCCTATTCTGGACATTAAATATAAATGGAATAAAAAAATGTGTTGCCCTTTATGTCTGGCTCCTTTCACTTAGCATAACGTTTTCAGGGTTCATCCATGTTGTGGATAATCAGTAGCCCCTTCCTTTTTGTGGCTGAATAATATTCCAATATTTTCTTTTCTAATTGCCCATGATAAATTATTGCTCATCTTGAATGAGTGGCTAATTTGAGTCTTTGAATAGTCTCAAGGAGAACACAAAGCTACCTGCTAAAATATTAATAGCTCACTCAAATAGATTTTGAAGTTGAGAAATTCCTAGTATTCTGGTAAATAAAAATAAAACAAAATTCCTTCTGATTTCCCTGTGTCCTGGTTTCACTTCTCAATAATGATCATTGGAAAAAAACTCTTCACTGGAAGAATCTCCAAAATATGATCATCTCTTCAAGATGGTATGCATAATATTAAATTTTGGGCAACTTTTAGAAAAGCCTAATTATAAAATAAGTAGGAAACATTTGATTTTGAATTAAAGCGACACACATTTGAAACAGTCTATTCTTTACTAAAATATGGTGACATTTTTATTTACCCCAAAATTTAACCTAAAATATTTTTCATGAAGTTAGTCTGTTAGACTAACACTGTATCCTAATTCTCAGTGTGGTGTCTGGCTCATAGGAGGTGTTTGCTGAATGAATGGATGGATGGATGGATGGATGGATGGATGGACAATGATTCAAAAACCAAACTATATCCTTTTCTAACACTAAGTAGTCTTTAGTGCTGATATACAATACATTGTGTCATGGTTTGAAACACTTATTTTAAATAATGCTATACACAAAATATGAGGAAGCTAAAGGGTGTATAGGAAAAACATACCACTGCTAACTCTTGTATGTCTTCTGAAGCAAGGACCCAAATATTTATCAGAGATACTTATATGAATGATATATGGTAAAATATATGTACATACTGCTTTATAATAAGAGTAACGTGTGTGTTCTTTGATGAGAGAGGAAAATGCAAACATGTTTTGAAAAGGTAGTAAGTGCCGGGTGTTGGGAATATGGAAAATGTTAAGCACTGGGGATTTGGAAAGAATAAGGTAGAAAGAATAAGATGCATATGTTCTTTGCCTCTAATAATTTATCCTCTTTTGGGGAGGAAGAATTCTGTTGTAACACATGCTCCTGCACTGCAGAAGAGTGCACATGTGACTGGTGGAGGAATGATGTCAGAATCATAAGGAGGTTGGTTGGTTGATACACGATTCCCCAACCCTTGCCGGTGTGGATGCAAAAAGTGAGCTAACATACCTGTGCTTGGCCAGCTGTGGAGCACAGCAGTTCTGTGCCCCACGCCACTCACCCTACCTTCTTCCTCTCGGCTAGGAGGCCACGTGCTCGGCTGGGAAGTGCTTGTTGCTGGATCTCCCATCTTGGTGCATTGTCCTTTTCTCCATTACTCAGCAGCCTCAACCCATCCTTATCTCCTCTTCCATTAAACTACTTTTTCTTTTTCTTTTAAAAGTAAAGTCCTATATTTATGGTAGCACTTGCTAGGAATCTAACACATCTTTTTCACGGTGCTAGTGTTTTTACAGGTTTGTTATTGTTTTTTGGGTGTTCTGCTCACAAATTTCCATGGGGGTGGAGTAGCCTGCCCTGATCTAATTTTCTTATAAATCCTGTTAGTTTTACTGCATGTTTCCCAGGATGCAAGGATTTTCAGAAATGCTTATCGCACTGTAGTAGAACTGTCTGTGTATGTAAGAGCATATTAACAAGTCAAATGGGAAGAAGGCTACTTGAGAATATCATAAACAAGAGAATTCCAAGCATGGTCTGCAGTGGTTAGCTAGCCAGTGCTACGGTGAAGATATCTCAGAATTTGGGGGAAGATTTAAAATTGAATACAAACAGCAAGTAACTGGACAGTATGAAATAGCATACTGTAACGATTAAGAGCCTAGGCTCAAACCACACTGGGGGTCAAAGGGTTGACCACTTTCTTTCTTTTTTTTTTTAATTAATTAATTAATTAATTAATTTTTCCCCCAAAGCCCCAGTAGATAGTTGTATGTCATAGTTGCACATTCTTCTAGTTGCTGTATGTGGGACGCGGCCTCAGCATGGCCGGAGAAGCGGTGCGTCCATGCGCGCCCGGGGATCGAACCCAGGGCCGCCAGCAGCGATCGAACCCAGGGCCGCCAGCAGCGAAGCGCACGCACTTAACCGCTAAGCCACGTGCCGGCCCAACCACTTTCTTATTATACGACCTTGGGCACACAAATTACTCTCTCTACATCCCCATTTCATTATCTACCAAATGATATTACTGTAAGAAGATGAAACAAGAGAATAATGTAACGTGCTCAGCACGTTGCCTGGCACGCATTCAGTGAGCACTGAGGAAGCGTCTGGGAGCCAGGCACCACTGGAAAGTCTGAGGATATTGCTGTGAACAAAGTATAATGCAAGTATTCAGTTTTTTAAAAAGAGTTAGCTATTATGATGCTGTTTCTCATTTGCTTATATCTGCCATATATGTCTAAAAACTGAATATCTTCAGGAAGGAATAACAATTTAGTCATGAGGAAGTTAGGTATTCTCTACTGCTTTGCAAGAACATATTAAAGGAAAACGAAGACAAAGGCACCAGGGGTGACCCTTTTGCCCGAAGCACACGGGATTTGCCAATGCTGGACTTGCAAGTCCCTGGCAGGGCGGTGGGTCATGACCTAGCGAAGAAGATACTGTGTTTCTTAAGATGCTTTCAGAATGCAATGCCCAGGGAGCTTCCAAAAGGAACTTGGCAGAAAACCAATATGGATTCATTTTAAAAGAGAAAAGGAGAAAAAGACCTGCCAGCCGCTCATCACGTACAGCAGGGGAGCGTGTACAGACGGAGGATGGGGGCACAAGGCAGGCAGCGATGGCGGCGGCTGCGCGCGCCGCGGGCGCGCGCGTGGTGAAATGCACACGGCGGCTTCCGCCCGCAGAGGCAGGGGCGGGGGCGGAGAGGGGGCTGCCCGGCGCGGACAGACTCTCTCCGCGCCGCTTGTCTGTTTGCGTAAGCCGAGCGCGGGGTCCTCGCTGGCCGCCGAGGAGGACCTGGCGCCGGGCACGGGACTTGCAGCCAACAACAGCAAATGGTGGCGGCGGGGAGGAAGCCTGCGGTGCTGCAGCCCCCCCCCCCAGGGTAACGTTCAGGAGCTCAAGAAGAAAGCGAATGCGAGAGGGCAGCTCAGAAGGGACAAGCTTGAAACCTGAGCGAGGGGATGGCGCTGGGGGAGAGGAGGAGGAAGCCAGCCGTGGTGCCAAAGTACTGCCGTCAGGGCCTGCTGACCCCAAAGCAAAAACATCCCTCGCCACCCGAGGGGCAGGGACGCTGAGCTGAGCTGTCCGCGGGGGTGGCTGCCCTGGCGGTGTTGGGTTCCTCGCAAAAGATTAAAAGGGGAGCTTGCTACTCTTAAAGCAAAACTTGGCACTTTTCAGGGAGAGGCTCTGTTTTCACCAGAAGTTATTTTTCAAAAATAACAAGTTTGGGGTGATAGTCTCCATTTCTCCTATCATTCGTGTTCAAATTCTGTCTTTCTCCCTCCTCCTTTCTCTGCCCATGATTAAGACCAGAAACGTGCAATGAATGCTTTCCTCTCTATAAAGCCAATGAGGAGAATTTATATTCTGCTTAATGTTATCTGGCGTGATGTGGAGAATAAACAAGACACAGCATACCACCACCGGGCACACGGTGGCAAGAGTCCCTACTGTCCCTCAGTGACTTGGGGGTGACCTTACTCCCTCCTTCCCATCCCAGCGTGCAGCCGGGATTAGCAAGCAGGACTGTATAAGTGCCCCGGGGAACGGTGCCTGCTCTTGGCACTGAGAGTGTATCAGTGTTAACAGCTGGGTGCATAAGTCATGCACAATAAGGATTTAGTGGCAACATTCGGTCTCAGATTAGCCCAGCTAGCAGGCGGGGGCTGTCTTCTTGCCAAGGCTGGGCAGCTCAAAAGGTCATGTGACCCCCTGGGATTAATACTGGTATTTAATGAAATGCCTTGCTTATCACTGTTGTGGGCCAAGGGCTTTGTTTCTGACTGAGAAGAAATTAGTTCCAAATATAATGTGATCCAGTGCCGTGGGTTGCCTTCCTAAACTCTCAAGAATTGTCTCTATAAGTCAGACTCTGGAGAGCCAGTTAGCTAAGAACAAGTATTCAAGAATTCTGAAAGAGAGGGGAAGAGCAGGGAGGACAGATTAGGAAAGGACTTCTGTGACATCGTAAGGGATTCACACTTGATCCTATAGCGGTGAGAAGGCAGTCAAAAATTTTAAGCTTTGTACAAAACAGAGGAATAGACTACAGGCTGTCATGACTGGGAAAAGAAGTCTCACTGGAAGAAATGAGGCTCTGAAGGAAAGTAGCAGGAGCAGAAATGAAGAGAAGGAGATGGATGCAAAGATATTAATGAGGTAAAGTTTATAGGATGTGGTGACTATTTGGAAACGGGACATGAGAAGGAGAAGAATGTTTCTGGCTCTAGCAACCCAGCTGCGTGGATGCAGCTGCCATTAAAAGAGATGGAGAATTAAGAAGGAGGTTTGCAAGAGGGTTGGAGTGGAGGTAGAGTTCAGTTTTGATGTGCAGAGGGTGAGGTCCCCATAACAGCCAATGTCCCTTAGTGGGAATCCCTCTCAGCCACAGGGAATTGCCGTGCCCAAGAATACAACCCCCCCCAGATGGTGGCCCACAGCCAATGACTGGCTGATGCCCAGATACAAAGGCCCAGCCCCCTTGGTTTCAATTTGGGGCAACTCTGGAGGGTTGTTCCCGCTCTAGAGCTCCCCTTGGGTTCAGCTACAGCCTCATTGTGGGTCAGCTTTTCCCTCTGCCCACTCCTGCCTTCCTCTCTTCCTTACAGTGTATCTCCCAAGGGTCCTCCCCAACAAACCTTCTGCAGGCAACTCTCTACCCCACAGTCTGTTTACAGGGAACACCGCAGGAGAGAGTGTGGTTAGAGGAAAAGGATTCCATGAGGATGGCTAAGATAATAGAAAAGATGTGGTTCTGAAAACCAATGAAAGAGGAAGGTTCTGGAAGCAGGAAGAGTTAATAGTATTGAATACCACAGACAGATACAGTAAAATAAGGGCTGAAAAGTGTGTGCTGAACAACCAAGAGGTAAACCATGGGTAACATTGGCAAGAGCAATTTAAAGGAGCAACAACGTAGAAGACAGCAGTGGGTTGCAGCCTTAAGGTGCAACATGGGGAAGTGGATAGAGTCAGTGTAGATGCTGCTTGAAGAAGCTTATCTGTGGAGATAAAAGAGAGACAAGGTGTGGGAGTTAAAGAAGTAGACAGGATCAAGGGTCTCCTGAGCAGAAGAGACCTGAGTTGAGATGAAATAACCAATGGCAAGAAAGAGGATGATGATACAGGGAAAGAGCAGAACATTAAAGGAATGATATACCTGAGGAACAAGGGTGGGATGCAATCCGGGGCCGTGTCTTTCTCTGACATGGCTGCAGGGAGGTATGGAGGAGATGGAAGAGGCAAGAGTGGCTGTGTACCATCTCCTGCATCAAGCCGCCAATCTCTCTCTTAGCACTTGAAGTCATGCACAATTTTCTTCAACCTCTCTTTCTGTCTTTATTTCCCACTAATCTCCTTCAGACCAATCCAGATCACTGCAAACCCTCCAAAGTTCCCAAATTTGATTATCACTGGACCTTGTTCTTGCCTTCTCCTTGGCCTGCCCTTCTGGATTTACCCAGGGTTATCTGTTTTAAAATTTCTACCTATTCTTTAAAGTAGAAGGTCAACTATTATCTAACGCATTCCTCTTTGCTCTCTGTCCTCGCCTCATAGACTGCTTCTCAGGTTGAAGTTCACTACCACATCTGCCTGGGATACTCTCCCTGGACTTCAGTTCTCCTAGCCAGCCAAACAGATCAGATCCCCTACTCCCAACCCCTGTTATAATTCTCATAGCAGTGCTTTCCTTCATAAAAGACACCATAGTGGCAGTATGTATTTGTGTGAATATTGACTCTCTGATTTCCCCATTAGACCATAACTTTGTAAAGTCAGGGACTCACTGTGGAGTAGTGTCTGGCACATGTTTTGGTTGCATAAATAAATGAATACTTGCTACAGTCTACCTTAGGGTTATCTCACTTATGAAAAGACTAAACAAGATATAAATTCCATAAGGATAGGGGCCATGCATTTTCATCTTTCTATTTCCTAAAGTATCTGGTACAGATCCCTGTACATAATAGGTACTCAATATACCTTAGCTGAGTGAGCAATCAACAGTTTTTTAACTATACTTAAAAAGAATTGCTAAACTGCATGATCACGGAGCTGACCAGTATCGGGAACTAATGTGCCATGATATCTGAGATCTCGGCTTGACTCTTTCATGCCTTCATACCTTTCAAAACATGTATTTAGCATCTGTCATGAACCAGAAGTTCTGCCAGGTGCTGGTGATAGCATGGTGAGCAAAACCAGGTGTGGCCCCTGTCTTCATGGAGTTCCCAGTCTAGTAGTGGACGTAGACACCAATCAAAGAGTCATGACAATAGATGAAAAATTTCAACTGTGATAATGATTATGAAGAAACGCAGAGCTGAATACTGAATGGGGTGCTGACAGCAATGAAAGGAGGTAATGAGTTCAGTTTTTATGTGCAGAGTGTATGAGATGAGATGGGAGAGGCAGGCAGAATCAGACCTTGTAGGGCCAGCAGGTCATGTTAAGGATGCAGAGTTGGTCCTACGAGCAAAGGGAAGCCATTTGAGTCAGGGTGGGAGTGACATCAACCAACTGCATTTCTAAAATATCACTCTCTCTTCAGGGTGGAGAATGGATTGGAAATGAGACACCCCTCACAGAATTTTTTGACCACTCCCTCAATCTACAGGAGTTTCCCAGGCTCTCTGTCACATCCTCTGTTTTATTTTCATCAAAACTTTTATCACTAATGAACATTTTATTTTCTTTTTCATATTTTCAGTTCTCATCTATCCCACCCGCCTCCTCCAGTAGAATGTAGGCTCCATGAAGGCCAGGAATCTTGTCTTCTTGTTCTTTATGATAGAATAGGCCTGGCAGATAGTAGGTGTCTGTAAAAATTTGCCAAAATTCACTTTTAATTTCTATTGTTGGGAGGTGGGATAGAAGGACATGTGCTGGGTCTTCTGAGAATAATATCGTTTCTTCTTTACCAACCTAGCATGGTCTCCTGGTTTTTCCGTGAAAATGAGCTTAAAGGACCTTGCCCAAAGCTTTTATGACACAACTCTTTTAAACAACGGGATTTTGAAAACCTCTTAATGGAACCTCTTGATGGAACTAAGAGTGGGCTAAATATGAATGTGTACCTCTCCCCATCAGTGTTCTTTTCGAAGCTGCTGAAGCTATGATCTACCAACTACCTTTCCTGACTTGGAAGAGTTACGTAAAGATTCAGTGTTTCCTTGCCAGACAACCTGTTATCATAACCAACCTGTGTGAAATACTAAAGTTTATAGTTTCTAACAGTCATTTGGGTTGGTGGAAAGATATGAGAATTGCAATTAACATTCCCCTAAACAGCAAAGCGTTATGTGGACACATTCTGTGTTGAATCCATTGTTGAATCCACGTTCTATAAGTCAGGACATACACAAATGATGGACCAGGTCTGTTAGAGTTTTATGAGTTACTCTGTTGAAACTTGTGGAACTATTTGAAAGTTCTCCTAGTCCATTGTTAAGTGTGTAGTTTAGGTTGTAGCCAATATTTAGGCTTAATTAGCTTTGTGTGAATAAACTGAGTTTTCTGCTCAGATCTCTGGGATTAATATAAAACTGGTTATAAAATCATGGCTTCCTTTTCGAATTGTGCCTTTAATTTGACCTGTGTTGGTAGTTGCCCAGTTTTTTCTGAGGTGTATTACCATCCTTCCATACATCCAGATCAGGTCTGTTAAAAGTGATTTGGCTTCCCTCATTTCATCACCATCAGGGAAGTTAAAAATGTTTTTTTTTTAAATGGTAGCATTAAATGAAATCAATTCATTGCAATTCCTGAGAAATTCCAATAATTTATATTATAGTTCATGAGTAAAATTCTCCAGTCCAGGCCAGAGAGGATAAGGAATAATTCTGTTATGTTTCATTTCATAAATGTCCTTATGAAATGAAGACATTTGTCCTTCTAGGGGAAAGAAATACAAACATTGATACCATTTTGATTATTATGGGCCTTCAACAGAGTCTATATTAAGAATCAGTTTATGGTCATTAAAATTGTTCACAACGTTTAAGTGATGAAGTCATACAAATAAAGCTTTTTGTTTTTTGTTGTAGTTAGCATGGGAAGGGTCTATAAGGGCCTACACAGCTATTCTCATTTTGCATGATTTGTGCTTTCCTCTTCTTTATAAAACAAAACCAACAGGGGGTTTGTTGCTTAAAAAAAATCTAGCTAAAATTATTTTAAAGATTTAAAATAGTGTATGTATCCGCAGTAGATGGGAAAGATGAAAATATTTTATTCTAATCCTACTATTTATTAAAGTGTTGGATTTTTTTTGTTTTTTTGGTGAGGAAAATTGGCCCTGAGCTAACATCTGTGCCAATCTTCCTCTATTTTGTATGTGGGACGCCACCACAGCATGGGTTGATGAGCAGTGTGTAGGTCCGCACCTGTGATCTGAACCCCTGAACCCCGGGCTTCGGAAGTGGAGTACGCGAACTTAACCACTACACCACTGGGCCAGCCCCAGTGTTGCACATTTTGAGTAAACGCAAACAAAAACTGAATTTTCCAGTGTAGTTAAGGTTTCGAAAGCTAAGTCAAAATTGGAAACAGGGAAGGTAGGGATATCTGCTGGTATCTGAAAACACCAAAACTCACAACCAAAAGTACTGGTGTTAGTTTAACTCGTAGGAGAACCATAATACTGAAAATGCTGCCAGTGCTGAGCACTATCAGAGAAGTGAAATAAGGCATTTGTTCTTGTATTATTGCTTCAGCAATTTCATATACACATTAATTGTCATCCTCACCGCCTGCCTTTTAAAAAAGGAATGAAATCAGTAGATGACTCATAAGAAGAAAAGCTTTAGAATGAGAATTAGACTTGAGAATAAAATAACAGCTAGCTCCAGATCCAGAATTATTGTATCTGAGGGTCCTCTGTGAGCATTCGGAAAAACAGAGTGATGATCACTAGCATCCAACATGGCTTCATTAAGGACAAGTAGTATTAAACTAATCTTATTTCTTTTACCTAAGCAATATTAGACTGACTAGTACATCAGAGGAATGACAGAAGATAATCATGAACCCTAACGTTTGTGTAGTTAGGACTTGGTAATTTATAGACTATCTTCATGTACATTATTGCATTTGCTCCTTAAAATAATTGAGTGGGTATCAGGGCAGATAATAATAATTCCCATTTAAGAAGAAAGTGGAAACAAAGACTAAAAAACGTTGTCCGAGGCTCACAGCAAGCAAGTGCTAGAATCTGGGTCTATTTACACAACCTAGTCCTCATTTCTACTATGTGACTGTGCTTGATTTTAGCAAGGCATTTGATAATCTTTGGTGATGTGCAACAGGCAAGATAGAACAATATGAGCCACATGAGAGTCTAGTTGAAGCATACACAGGAGGCTGAAAACCTGTACATTCAACTCAATAAACATTTATTGAGCAATTACTATGTACTGGGCTCTCTGCTAGGTCTAGTGAAACTAGTAAGTCAATGCCAATATAAAGAGAGATGTGAAAGACTCTATTATCTTTGGCATTTTCATCAATCATTTAATTAAAGACGTGGAAAATATTTTTTATGTAATCTGTGGTTAGCACCCAGCTGAGATGAGTGGCTAAAGAAAATCTTGATCAATTAGAACAACAGACCAAAGTTAATGAGCTGGCTTCCTTAAAGGGATGTGTGTTAGGGCCGGCCTGGTGGCTTAGCAGTTAAGTGCGCACGCTCTGCTACTGGCGGCCCGGGTTCGGATCCCGGGCGCGCACTGACGCACCGCTTCTTTGGCCATGCTGAGGCTGCATCCCACATACAGCAACTAGAAGGATGTGCAACTATGACATACTACTATCTACTGGGGCTTTGGGGAAGAAAAAAAGGAGGAGGGTTGGCAATAGATGTTAGCTCAGGGCCAGTCTTCCTCAGCAAAAAGAGGAGGATTAGCACGGATGTTAGCTCAGGGCTGATCTCCCTCACAAAAAAATAAAATTAAAAAAAAAAAGGGATGTGTGTTAGATTTTGAATTTATATAAAAAGGAAAAATCTATTATTTAATATGGAATGGGGAAGAGACCAGTGTTTTGCCATTCATTGTTCATGTGGAAGTGTATGGATTTTTAGTTTTCTATAAACTCAGTAAAAGTCAACACACACTTGGAGAAAGGTTAGAACCAGATCAGTTTCAAGTCCCTAAAAAAAAAAGTTTCAAGTCATGTGGCTGGGGAAAGCATTTGCAATTTTATGCCCACATGAATGACAATAAAACTCCAGCTTATCAAGACAATAGTTCTGCTTATAAAGATGATAGTTCTGCTGTATCAGCACTGATTTGATCACTTTAGTACTGTGTTCAATTCTGGGGATCATGTTTTTAGGATATTGATAATCCACTCATATGGGAGGGTAGGGGTTGTTTATGGGAAGTAAAGATGGAGGAACTGGGGCTGATCAATTGAAGCAGAGAAGACTTTGGGGCAGCTGAGAGATTTTCTTCATGAAGGTGGAAGAAGATGGAGACTTATCCTTTATGGGTCCATATATCAGAAATAGGACCAACGGGTGGAAATTTACGGAAGACATATTTGGGTTCTGTGTTAGGGAGAATGGTTCAGTATTTGGAGCTGTCATTAGGGAATGGGTTGTCTCAAAATGTGCTGTTTCCCATCCCTGGAAATGTTCAGGCAGAGGCTGGATGACCATCTGCCAAGGAATGCGGCAGAGAGGATTCCAGCTTTGAGTGGGAGTTTGGACAAATGACCTCTAATGTTGCTTCCAACTCTAAGATTTGGAGTTTCTAGTATAGTGTCCTATACACAAATTCTTATACCCAGCGAAATTTGTTCCAAATCTCAGGAATCTGGGTCTTTAGATATCTCAGAGGATGTTCATAATTGTCTCTGAATGAACGTGTACGAGCTTGGTCCAAAAGAGACTTGTGAATAACAAGCCACATCGGTATGCTTTTAGCTTCTTCCACAAATGGGATGTTTTATGGGATTTGCTTCTGACAGTGCCAGACTCTTGAAAGTCATCCAAACAGCACTCCTTTGCATTCGTATTCTGGACTTATAAATTCAATATCTCAACAAATAAAAACACCTCTGGGGCATTTCTGAACCTGAGCTGGTCCCCGAAGTCTGTCTTGATTTAAATCTACTTCTTTGATATTGTCCATTAGGTGACTAAGGGCTGGTGGCACAGGTGTGGCACATGTGTACACCTAGTAGGGTACATGTTAACAATAGTTCCGCATCTCTCGCTCACACCGTCTGTCTAGCATTCAATGATTAGTGCACCCATCTGGTTAGTTTGGCACCATTTCCCCACTATCTCTCTGGAGACCTAAAATATGCAAATGTCACATTATCTACTCAGCCTGCTATTTTATGTCCGTATAGATAATTTATGGCTAAATCACTATAGCGCTAACCATGTTAACCCACCCCCCGCCCCAACTAAAAGTACTGATTAGCATTGGTTAGTGGCACAAGTGGCATCAACTTCTTGCTCCTCATATTCAAGTTCATTCAGCAAACATTTATTCTCACTTTTGAGATGCACCATTTTTGATTCCAGCTGGACGGTGCTCCTGGTACAAGGGGTTTTCTGGGGACTAGGACAGCTGAAAGAGGAGAGACTGGCCTTGTCTTAGTATCCCTGGTAGAGAGAAATTCACAGAGCTGCTTTTAGTTCTGTGATGCTTGGGGGTCAAGGGAACAGTAGAGGTCATTTTGGGATGAGACTGCAGGTGTCACTTTAAACTCACTTAAATGTATGTGTCTAAAGCATGTTTTAGTTTTCTACAGACAGCTAGAACATTTTCAAAGTCTGTGCAAACACACACCTGGAGAAAGGTTAGAACCAGATCAGCTCCAAGTCCCTAAGAAGGTTTATTGGGACATTCCTCTGGATTGGCAACTTCTAAGAGAAGCAGGCCAAAGAGTAAGAAATGCTGAACTTGGCATCAGAAGGAGACCTAGGGCAAATATACCCTAAGAACCCATTGTTGTTCACAGAAAATGATGCTATTGATGATACATGCTTGCAATAATACATGCTCATAATACTTTAAAATCTTGATGTTCAGATTGTTGACTAAAGTGGCAGTCCAGTGGCAAGGATACCTCCCTTGGCAGTTGTTAAGAATGCAGAATCTGAGGCCCACTCCAGACCTTCTGAATCTGTATGCACATTTCACAAGATCCCCAGGTAATTCCTATGTATATAAAATTTTAAGAAGTCTTGTTTTAAAACTTGACTACAATCAGATCAATAGCGTTAAAATGAAATGAAATTTCACTTAATGAAAAAAAACCTTTGTGTTTTAAAAACAGAAACAAAATTTTTAGACCCCCTTCCCCTAAAGGGGAATGATGAATTAGTAAGAGAATTACTTATGCCTAATGAATAAAATTAATGATGTTCTGCATTTTAAATTAATGTTAATCTTTTTTCCAGGGTAGCGAGAACCCCGAAAGCATTGTTCTGGGTGATTCAACTTTAATTTAATTAGTGACTGAAGAAGCAAGAGAGTCAAAATTTCAGTTTAACTTAAAAACACTCCTTTATTTAATCTCTTAGATTTTTTGCTAATTAACTAGCACACAAACAGATCAATCACATTAGGATCGCAACACCAAACAGAAACCCAAATCATTTTTAGGATATGTCGTGAGAATTCACTTTTTTTTTCTTAACCACACAGAGCTCTTTTGCAATCACAATAAGGTTTTGCAAAAGCATGGGGTGAAAGCTATAAAAGTTATGAAGTCATATTTAGATTGACTAAGAGGTTATGATTTCCAAGTAAAGAGAGTAATGTTTCCAAAAATAATGCAGCTGATCTAGTGGCAAAGAATATGCCATTATGAAATGCAAAATTTATAGATGCAAATACACATATGTGTGTGTATGTATATTTATGTACATACATAAAATCTCAATGTTATGAACTAATGAAAATAGCAATTGGTGGTGGGGTTTGCATAAATGCTATAATTCAGACACACACCATTAAAAATTTCATTGATAAATCATTGGAACTTATAGCTGACTTGTGATTTATTTTTATGCCGACTGTAGCTGTGACTCCTGGGAGATGTTTATACACCGACAATTTCAGTGAGGAGCAGCACTAGGTAATCTGCTCAGTTTTTGAACTCTGAGAGTTATGCTTTGAATTAAAGAAGATTTATGGAGGGAGCAATGGCCTTTTATGGATTACATGCTAAAGATCAGAATGAGTAAGAAAGAAAGCATTCAAAAGAACTGAGGATTTTATTTATGCACATTAAAGAAAAATACAGTTAAAATGGTCAAAAATCATGTATATTGCCTCATTTTTACATATAGCATAATTTGCCTTCTCCTATTTACATGCTACTGTTTAATTGTGTTCTGACTTATGGTGTCTTGCAATTGGTATATGTGTATGATTTTTTCTCCCACAAACAAGAAAGATTCTTGCAATCTTCAGGGACCATGTTACATACCTTTTGTATTCTCTGTAGTGCCAAGTACAATACCAGGTACATAACAGATTTTATAAAAGGCAGTTGAATTTTGTGAAAAAATTATATAATGATCTAAAATTGCTTTACCATGCTTGGATGACTATAAGATGTTGAAAATAAAAGGTGACCCTCCAGAAATAACGAAGTTTGTGGGAGGTGAGCTTGGTAGGTAGAAAAGGAGGGTGGAAAACTGCCTGACATCTCCAGCATTGCAGAACTTTGCAAATTCAGCCCTCAAAGACCCGGACAAGGCACAGAAGAAGGACCGAGACTCTTTGGGCTGTGTACTAAGTGCAAACCACCTCCACTTGAACACAGTCATGGGAAATGAGTGGCGATGGAACAGGTTTCATCATCTCTGAATTCATTTTGAATGGCATGGCAGGCCCTGCCCCTGCTTTAGAAAGGAGAGCCAACACTTAGCCACAAGCTTAAGCAAAAGTTTTTAGCTAATTGAAAGGTTTTGGAAAAACGTAACCTGGAGAGTTTTGTGTTTGCCTCTTGAAGCTTCAAGCCTCAAGGCAGGTCCTGGCTTGAATATCTCTTGAGATTTTAAAAGAGCAAAACAAGAATGGGGAAAAAGCCAGTTAGCTACTCTGGTTTAAGTTAAATTGCACTAAAAGAAAGTTTATAAGACAACAGGCACAAAATTGTGGAGATTTTTAAAAATCATATTTCTCTTTGCCATGTACTGTCTTATTTACCTTCTATCATTTAATATCTATTTATGGTGACTTTTATTATTTGCTTTGACATAAGAGTCACCTCCCTAATATTTTAGTAATATACATCTATGAAATAGGTGGATTACCTGTTTTTGCTACCTATCAAATTGCTTTCATCCCCAAAATATAGGAATTATTCCTAGAATGATCCATGGAAGCATCCATTGAAAGCATATCTAACTGAGTATATCCCTATTCAGCATTTCAGCAACTCAGTTAATATAAATCTAAACTAAAATCTTACTAACCAAAGCTGATAATTACCAAATCCATTCTTAAGTAATTAAGAATTGTGTGCACTGGGTTTTAGTTAGATTTATTTAATTCCAAGTTTTTCCAATTTGCTTCAAAATATGTCTTAGATGATTAGATGAGCAGGTGGAGAAAAAGACATTTGGGAACAATAATCGCAGAAGCATCAATATAGCCATTCTGCTTGAAGTCTTTCAAGAGAGCTGTAATTGCAGACTAGGCTTTATATGAGATATATATCAAGTGATAAAAATGTTTCCAAGATACTACAATTCTCCAAGCTTAGTAATAAAACCTTTTGTAATGTTGACCTGATTCATTAAGAAATAGCCTCCTTGGAAAAAATAAAGAGATAAGCTGTTCCCTATTCTTCATTTGGTTAGCGGCTGTGGCTGCTTCAGACTAACAGCATAGAAACCTAGAAAGTGTTCAGGCTCTGAATTTGGGCCCACGTATGAATTGAGCTAGCTGAGTAACCTTAGGCAAGTGGAAATGTCTCTGGGCCTCAGTTTCCTCACAGGAGACCATGTGACTTCATGGTTGAGTGTGGGACCCCCCTGGGCTCACAGCTAATTATCTGCACTAACTCTGTGACCCTTGGTAGATTACTTCAACTCTCATCATTTGAGATGTTATTACCTCAGAAACAGAAAATGTGTTTAAAATGCTTAGAAAAGCATTTTCTCCTAACCATAGTAAGTAATCAATAAATAGTAGCTATTACTAGTGAATAATTTCATAATTATGGTTGCCACCAGGAAGGCAAGAAGCTGAGTCCCCAAATGCAGAAAAAATAGTGAGTTTCTTATATCCCCTTAACCATGGCCTTGTCTTATACTTAGGGAATTATTTGCCAATCTAACTTAAGGAAAGTTGAAAATGCAGGTATTCCTTCAGGGAGGGGAAACAACTTGAATGCAAAATGAAAAGTTGCTATCTAACAAGTTTTCTTCCACCCAGCCCTCCACTGTCCTGGGTCACAGCGATCTCTTGAGCGTATCATAGCCGCCAGTGGACTGACCCCTTGGCTAGGATTCTCCATCTCATCCCTGGGCTCTTGTTCTTAACCAAGTAGTGTCATGAATTAGGCTCTCTCATCTGATCTATTTATGATTCTGAGAACTTTAGGGGTTAGTGCCCCTCCACCAAACAGTTCTAATTAGGATATCTGTAGACGCACTTTTGATGGAATAAACTGAGAATATTAGAGAAAAAATACACGCACCATACCCTCAATGTTGAAGCTCCAGCCATCCCAAATGGGTAAGACTTTTTCTGGGAAATTTTTTATTGATGGTCTCCTCTCCCCTCACCCCACTCCTCTTTTTAACTTGGAATCTATAAAGTTTTATTTTTTAATCCACATAGAAATATTGCTATAAAACTAAGAATTATACTCAACCAGTGTCAGAGCCCTAGTGAAGTAAGAAGCTGGGTTTTTTTGCATTTTTTTTTTTGCCAAATTCTCTCAGGCTTTAGAAGTTCTCTTGGACATTTTAGCAATGTTTGGGGCTTAATAAACTTCTGGTTGCTTGGCTAAGGGTATATTTTTGGGAGGGGTGTTGGCAAAGGAGAATTCTTAGATAAAGTAGCAAATTTGGCTAAGGGTTGATAGTGATAAGATGGAATGTGTATAGTTTTATACACGTGTTGCCCAGGTTGTTCCACTCAAGTATGGGAACTCTCATAACTCCACTTTACAATTCCTTTTTTAGGTGAGAGAGAGAGATCGAGCAAGCACACATGGGAACCCCTATAGAAAAACTGTAAAGCAGATGTTATCAGTTCCCAATTTCAGCCCCATCCCTCCTCTTAGCACTTTCAGTAGTGGTTTTTTTTTTTTTTTTTTGTGAGGAAGATCAGCCCTGAGCTAACATCCATGCTAATCCTCCTCTTTTTGCTGAGGAAGACCAGCTCTGAGCTAACATCTATTGCCAATCCTCCTCCTCCTTTTTTTTTCCCCCAAAGCCCCAGCAGATAGTTGCATGTCATAGCTGCACATCCTTCTAGTTGCTGTATGTGGGACGCGGCCTCAGCATGGCGGGAGAAGCGGTGCATTGTGCGGGCCGGGGATCCGAACCCGGGCCGCCAGTAGCGGAGTGCGCGCACTTAACTGCTAAGCCACAGGGCTGCCCCCTTTCAGTGGTGTTTTTAAAGGTTGCAATTCTTCTTTTAATAGTTAAGCTTTGTTTTCAAACAGTTGCTAACTAATATCCAAATCATCCGTGGTCAACCAAACACTTTCTGAGGGGTTATTTTGATAAGAGGTCCTCGGAAGACCAAGGCATAATCTTTGCATGATGGCGAATGATGGAATTGCAAATACCATGATTGTATGAAAGAGTGTGGTGAGTAGGAAAGGGACGGCTCCAGAACACCTCACAAAACCTCAAGACTGCTTGAAAACAGGCCCACCCTGGCCAGATGTGAGACTCGGTAGGTGCGTCTGAATGGCTCAACAAAAGCCATCACCAGAAAGACGATCTAAAGCACCTCTTTCTAGACCGCAAGTGAGTGAATCATCTTAGTTCTTTAAAATAAACAGGACAATGTGGGTAGGGCTCTCCTCCCCTCGTATATGCTTGCTGTTTTGATTCTTCTATTTTTCTGACTTGAAGTTTCATTGTTCAATACCATCAAATGCCATCATTTCTGTGCAAGCTTTCCCAGAGAATTACCTACCCACAGTAATTGCTTCATTTTTCTTGTTATTGTTATCTCAAGCTTATTAAAGTTACGTCTTGATTTATGGTAACATATGCTCATTGTTGCTCCATGAGGCTATGACTGCTCTCACAGGGACTGTATAAGATTCATCTTTCCAGGCACTTGGCCTCGGGTATTCACTGAAGGAGTTGCTGGGCATTGCACGAATTTTCTCGCAGCATGAGTTCAACAGGGCAATTGTTCTCAGCCTCATTTGCTTGGGCTTTGATTGGCTGAGAGGTCATCAGAGAGTCTTAGAAATGGAAGGTCTTTAATAGCTCAGCTTCTTGTTCACTCCCTCGCCATTAAGCAAGGCCATATCTAAAACATCCCAGACCGAGGGAAATTAATCTTATTTTAGAAGACATTCAGAGATACCAATGAAGTAATAATTTCTTTGAGGTTTAAATTTAGCATATCTTTGAATAAGTAGCTCAAATGTTCTCATGTTGAGTTCCATTTTTGCCCTTTACTCAGAAGCATTATCAACATACCAAAACTGTACCCATTAGCCTGCGGGATAACAACTTGGAGGATAAAGGCTATTAAAGGATATGTTTATCTTAGCCTTATACTGGAAAACTGAGGATACAAAATTAAGGACTGAAGATATGTATACATTTTAAATCTTGAAATTCTTTTAAAAGGCTATGGAAAGCATCCCACATTGCAAATAAGACATGGATTTCTTTCTTATTTTGCAAGAAGATTTGGTTTCAACATCCAGCCTTCTGTAATGCAACTCAGGCAAACGTGCCTATCCCTCCCTCTGACCTCCAAGAGCACATCTCTGTACTTCACATAAGGCATAATGCCATTTTTATCTTGTTTTATAAATGTTTCTTATTTTGCCAATTAGGACTCTATTGTCCTCAAGGAACTGCATCCCTCTAAGTGCCTAGTACAGTGCTTCACCTCTAACAGGTTCTCATTAAGGTTTGTTGAATGAATAAATAATGTATTCATGTGAGCTATTTCTCCCTCAAATGACACAGAAAGAGGGAGATTGAGTGCATATGTTTACATGTTTAATTATTAACAGGAGTGGAGGTGAGGATCTAAGGGGGTATCAATCAGACCAGAAACTACAGGGTAATCAATTCTTTGTTGGCATCTCTTAAAATGCACATTTCCTACACAGGTGACCTATGCCATACAACAAATTTAAAGCCCTCTTTCCTAGGTTCTGGTTAATTTATGATTTTTTCCAGTATTATCTAAAACATATATAGAAAGAAAATCCAGTTTAAATTGTCCAGAAAGTAATTTCTCTCTCTGAAGCAATAAACCATTTTTAGGCTCAAAGCCAGGTTAGTTCCTACACATGTAATCCCTTGGGGCCTTTAGGTCACTAGCAAAAGGAATAGGAAAATTTAATTAAAGAGATTTCCAGAAAGGGGAAAGAAATTAAAGAAATTGGCCACCACCGCATGAAGGAGTTTTTATGTCCTATACAAAGGTATTACACACAGGACACACCAAAGTCTAGAAGGCACAAGTGGGATCTTCCAGAAGATTCTACAATGAACACTATGTAATAACTCAGTGCTATTATCAACCCTTAGAAAGACTATTAGGGGGCAAGTCATTTGGACACTCAATAGCATTTAAGTATTATCTGTTCTGTTCAAGACACTGACGTAAATGTTAGGGATACAAAAAGAAGCAGGATAAAGTCTTTATCCACAAGGAGGTTATCTTTAGGGAAGGGAAGACAAACAAGAAAGCAACCAGTTACCAAACGATATGATAAGGGCTGTGCTAGAGGCTATACCAGACGCTGCGGGAACAGAGAGGATGGAAGATCTGTATCCTTTGATGAATACCCAGGAAGGCTTCCCAGGGGATGCCTCAGTTGTCTTTCACGAAGACCAGTCAAGGAAAGATAATCTTTGTAGTAGGGGAATATGGGAAATGGCAAAGAGGAACAAGGGGGCACATTGCATGTGAGGTACAAGCAGCCGGAGTAGCTGGGGCACAGTGTACACGCGGATGAGAAATGAGGTTCAGGAAATCAGGGCAAGAGCATGGCTTATATTACTAAAAAGAGGGATGATAAAGAAACCACATCAATACCACAAAGAGGATGTGTCTGAATGCCTGAAACATGGCTTGACGTTATTCAGAGAAAAGTTGATGTATATTTCCTGATCTAGAAGAGGGGCATTCAGTGAAGTGTGTGAAGAACTCACAGGAGATACTAAAGAATCAGATTAGAGAGACAGAGAGAGACAGTGTTGATATGACGAAAATTTTAGGAACCTCACCAAAACTCAGAAAATGGCAAATACATTAAATATACTCTCCAAAGGTTAAGGCTGCTTGTGTGTGTATAAGATCGCTTTCAATAGCCAGAATATACTGCACTTTTAAAAGAAAACCACCAGGGAGAGTTTACAGGCGATCAGAGAGAAATGAAGTGGCGATGAGCCGGATGCAGTTATAAGTCGTCAATTTTATGACCTTGTTTAACACATATAGGCAGGATGACATTTAAATGGCTACCATTATTATACTCAGTTCTGTACCATAAAGCTCTCACCAGCTCCAGCATTCAGCTAATTAATACTAAAATTACTCTTCTAGTATTATGTAGCAAATTATGATAAAAGAAATATCTTGCAAATATTACATTCTTAAATTCTTGACCATTTATAATAGTCTACTTTCATAGTAAAGTAATGCCCCATTGGTAAATAGAATATTGCATTTAAGTAACTGTGCCATACTTGTAATAGCTACCATATATTGAACACCTATTTTATTACACACTTCAATTGTATTATTACAAAATTCTTACAAGTTGTTATCATTCTACTCTTAAAGGTGAGAAAACCAGCTCTGAAAGTTTAGAAAAGTTGTCCAGTAGCTAGTAAGTGGTAAAGCCAGGATTTCAACCTAGGACTGCAAAGTTCATGCTCTTTCTGTTATCAATGGCAGTCGGTACTCATAATATTAAATGTGTCTAAATAAAATATCTACAGCCATGTTTCCCACCCCACCCAGCCAAAAGGTGATTGGGAACTGGAGAAGGGGCCAGGGAAGGAATTCAGTGATGTGTGACCTCTCTCTCTGTATTTCTTCTTCCAAGAGCTCATCTTTTTGTAAGGTTTCAACTTTCAGCTCAGCCAATGAGGTCCCAGTCCCCAGTCTGACCTCTCTTTCAACATCTGCTTACTCTCCGGTCCTCACCTCCTGGGGCCATTCTTCCTCCCTTGATCTAGATAGACATTAATAATTATGCCCAGTACATTTTACAGAACCCAGACACAACTTTAAATTTTCACTCAACTCAGAGCTCCAGGCGGCCATTACCACTCATTTAGAGTTGGCGTTCGAGATGAGAGTTGTTTGTTTTTTTCTGTATCTAGATCTTTCTTTTGAAGCACCGTAAGGAATGCACCATTATAAGTAATTCAAAAGGGCTTCATTCCTCCATTCATTCAGCAAACTCTAAAGAAATTTCTGTGTACTGGGTGCTGAATGCAACATCCTCTCTCCAACCCTCTTGCACTTAAGCAGACTTAGTATGTCTGCTACTATCAATGATACCAGCAAAGAGCATGGAAAGAATATACACCAAATAACACAGGTGAGTGGATGAAGCTCCCCCGTGCTTTCCTAGTTCCTCACATAGGCATGCCCAAAGGTGAGAGGTCCTGACAGCCTGAGAGGAAGAAGAAACCCACCAAGTCAGAGAAACTCAGAGCTGAGTCTACCCTATCACTATATAAGTAATTCCTTGCCCGACCCTCATACTTCTAATGCTAATCCTGAGTCTACAGTGGTCTGGTCATGGTCAGTACAACACTCTAGTTCAAGTCCTTACCACCTCACATATAGATAACTGTAAGAGACTCCTCTCTCCAGTTCATCTTGGAATTGTCATAGGTTAGGCACTCAATATTTATTAAATGAATGAATGCATGGACATACAGTCAGATGATTAGCCTTGAAACACCACTTCTGTGATGTCAGTTTCTTGCCCCCAAACTAATGGTTTCTAGCAAGGAGTTCCAATTTTTTCGCTTGGAATTTAAGTGTCAAAAATCTTGATCCAATGTACTCATGATATTCCATCTACTGTTCCTCCTCAGTTCTCAGTTCCAATGAGGATGGTTTTTTTTACTATCCTCTCTAACTCCTCTTCCTGCTCTCTGCACCTCCACTTACACATAGACGGACATCATGCTGATACTTGCCACCTTGCCTTCAATAATAAAGACCAGCCACCCACACACCCTGGGAAGTTCTATAGGTGCCTCCCTGCATGCTGCATTTGTTATCCGTTTGGGGAGGTAAATAGAAATGTTATTGCATTATTTTTTGAATCATGCATATATCTTATAGTAAGCATAGCTGTGGTATTAATCATTTATTTTTAATAACAGCTTTATTGAGGTATATTGACATATACATTTTTAAAATGTACAATTAGGTAATTATTTTTGCTATAGTTGTGTATTTATAAACAAAGATGTTTGCAATACATTGTTGCATTATAAGATTATAAAATAACCTATACTTTATAATACCATTTGTTTTGTAAAAAATGTGCATACCATACATGAGGGGAAAACCTATTAACAGTGGTTACCTCTAAGTGTTGGATTTTAGTTATTTTTTAATTTAAATTTTAAAAAACTTACATTTTGAATTATCATCAGTGAAAATGACTTTTTGGTTTACAGGTCTATGAATTTTAACATATGTATAAATTTATATAGCCAGCATCACATTAAGGATACAGAACAGTTTAGTCATCCCCCAAAACGGTCCCTCGTGCTACGTATTTATAGTCAATCTCTACCCCTACTCCTAACCCCTGGTAACCACTGATCTGTTATCCAACACTATAATTTTGTTTTCCTTAGGAATGTCAAATAAATGGGATCTTATAGTATGTAACTTTTGAGACTAGCTTCTTTAACTCAGCATAATGCCTTTGGTATCTGTCAAAGTTGTTGCATGGATTAGTGGTTTGTCTCTTTTTATTGCTGAGTAGTATTCCATGGTACAGATGTACCATAGTTTATCTGTTCCTATGTTGAATGTGTCTTGGGCAATTTTGGGCACTTATAAATAGAGCTACCATAAATATTCCTGTATAGGTTTTTGTGCAAATGTAAGTTTATATTTCTTTAGAGTAAATACCCAGCGGTAGGACTGCTAGGTTATATGGTAAGTGTATTTATAAAAGCAACATATTTTAATTTTGATTAAGTCCAGTTTATCAATCTTTTTTTTTTTTTAAATATATTGTGCTTTGGTATCACGTATAAGAATTCTTTGCCTAATCCTAGGTCACAAGGATTTTCTCCTATATTTTCTTTTAAAAGTTTTATAGTTTTACATTTACACTTAGATATATGATACATTTTGAGTTAATTTTTGTGTAAGGCATAAAGTTTAGGTTGAGTTTTTTTTTTTTTTTTTTGATATAAGTGTCCAGTTTTTTCAACAGAATATGTTGAAAAGACTATTCTTTCTCCATTAAATTGCTTTTCAATTTTGTCAAAAATCAATTGGCCATATTTGTATGGGTCTATTTCTGGACTCTGTATTCAGTTCTATTGATCTATGTGTCTCTCTTTGCCAATACCACACTGTCTTGATTAATGCAGCTTTATAGTAAGTATTAAAACCAGGTAATACAATTCTTCCAACTTTACTTCTTTTCCAAATTGTTTTAGCTGTTCTAATTCCTCTGCCTTTCCACATACATTTTAAAATCAGCTTGTCCATGTATTCAAGGAATCTTCACTGGATTATGACTGAAATTGCAAAAAATCTATAGATCAATTTGGGGAGAATTAAAAGCTTTTCTATGTTAAATATTGCAGTCCATGAACAAAGTATGTCTCTCTGTCTATTTAGGTCTTACTTGAGTTCTTTCATCAGCATTTTTTAGTTTTTAGCAAATAGATACAGTACATATTTTGCTAGAGTTAGCCCTATTTCATCCCTATTTTAAAAAATATTATTGGTTTTTAATTTCAATTTCCAATGCTACATGGCTAGTATATAGAAATACTATTAATTTTTGTGTGATCATCTTGTATCCTGTGACTTTGCTAAGCTCGCTTAAACTCCTAGGAGTTTTTTGGTAGATTCTTTGGGATTTTCTACATAGATGATTATAATTGTGTCTTCTGCAAATAGAGATAGTTTTATTGCTTCTTCTCTAGAAATATGCTTTTTAATTTCTTTTTCTTGCTTTATTGCACTGGCTAGGATTGCTAGTACAATGCTGAATAAGAGTGGTGAGAATGGACATCTCTGCCTTGTTCCCAATGTTAGGGAAAAAGCATTCAGCCTTTCACATTGAGTATGATATTACCTGTAGGTTTTTTTGTAGATGCCCTTTACCAGGTAGAAGTTTCATTTTATTTCTAGTTTGCTGCGAGATTCTATCATAAATGGATATTGAATTTTGTTAAATGCTTTTCCTGCATCAATTGATAATCTTTATTCTTTAAGCTATTAAGGTGGCGGATTGCACTGAACAATTTTTTGAAAAAAAGTAATGAACCAGTCTTGCATTTCCAGGATAAGCTGTACTTGGTTGTATTGTATTATTTTTTTCTATATTGCTGAGCTTGACTTGGTAATATTTTGTGGAAGATTTTTGTGTTCTCCAGTGTTCTTTTTTATTTTACTATCTTTTCTGGTTTTGGTATCAAGTTCATTCTGACTTCATAAATGAATTGAGAAGTTTTCTTGTGTAAAATTGGTGTTTTTTCTTCTTAAAATGTTTGGTAGAAGATTCCAGTTAAAACTTCTGGTCCTGGAGATTCCTTTTTTGACAGTATTTTAACTACATATTCTATTTCTTTAATAGTTACAGGACGACTCAGGTTATCTGTTTCATCTTGGGTGACTTTTGATTGTTTGTGGTTTTCTAGGAAATGTTCATTTCATCTCTGTTGTTGAATTTAGATGAGCAGAGTTGTTTGTAGCATTCCCCTATCCTTTTAATTTCTGTACAGTGTGTAGTAATATCTCCTTTATCATTCTGCTATAGTAATTTAACTCTTCTCTCTTTTTTTCTTTGTCAAGATTGTCAGATGTTTATCCATTTTATTTTTAAAGAACCACTGTTCATTTTTACTGATTTTCTCTATTGTTTTTGTTTTCAACTTAAATTAATTTCTGCTCTGATCTTTATTATTTCCTTTCTTCTGCTTGCTTTAGGTCTCATTTAGTCTTAATTTACTAGCTTTTAGTTTAAAATGGAATCTGAGGTCATTAATTTGAGACCTTTTTTCTTTTCTAACATATGCATTTTGTGCTATAAATTTTTCCTCCCAAGTAATGCTTTAGTGTGTCATCCCACAAATTTTATTATGTTGTGTTTTCATTTTCATTCAGTTTAAAATACTTTGTAATTTCTCTTGATTTCTTCTTTGATCCATAGCTTGCTAAGCAATGGTTATTTCATTTCCAAACATTGTGAAAATTCTGCAGAGATCTTTTTTTATTCATTTCTAATCTATTTCCATGCTACTTAGAAAACATACTTTGTGTGACTTGAATCTTTTTACATTTATTGAGATTTGTTTTATGGCCTGGAAGATGGTCTATCTTGATAATCATTTCATCTACATTTGAAAAGAATGCGTATTCTGATGAAGTATTCTGTAAGTGTCAAGTAAGTCAAGTTAGTTGATTCCGTTGTTCAAAGTCTTCTATATCTTGCTGAATTTCTGTCTACTGGTTCTATCAATTATTGAGGGAAAGGTATTTAAATCTCTGACTGTAATTTTGAATTTGTCTATATCTCCTATAGTTTTACACAGTTTTTGCTTCATGCGTTTTGAAGATCTTTTCTAATTACATGCATTATTAGGATTATTATGTCCTCCTAATGAATTGACTTCTTTATCATTAAGAAATGACATTCTTTATTCCTGGTGATATTCCTTGTTGTGAAATCTATTTTGTTTGATATTTATATATCCACTCTAGCTTTCTTTTGGTTAATGTTAGAATGGTATATCCTTTTATACCCTTTTACCTTAAACCTATTTGTGTCTTTATATTTAAAGTGTATTTTTTGTAGGCAGCATATGGTTGGGTCATGCTTTTTTAATCCAATTTGACAATCTCTGCCTTTCAATTGGTATGTTTAGACTTTTTATGTTTAATATGATCATGATTAGTTTTAATTTTATAATCTTCATATTTATGTTTGCCTCATCAGTTCTTTTTTCTCTTTTTCTCATTTTTTCTGCCTCCTTTTTGATTAAGTGAGTATTTTTCATAATTCTACTTCATCTCTTTTGTTGGCTTATTAGCTATAAGTCTATTTATTTTAATGGTTGCTTTAGGGTTTGTAATATACATCTTTAACTTCTCAGTTAATTTTCAAAAGATATCACACTAGTTCTTATGTAGTATAGGAACTTTACAGTAATATACTCTCATTTCTTGCTTCCTGACTTTTGTGCTATTGTTAACATATAATTTACTTTTATCTATGTTATAACCCCCACATTACACTTTTCGTTTAGTCAATTATCTTTTATAGACATTTAAATATTAAGAGAAATTATTTTGTATTTACCCAGGTAGTTACCATTTCTACTACTCTTCATTCTTTTGTGCAGTTTCATATTTCCATTTGGTGTAATTTTTATTCTTCTCCATTTCCTTTAACATTTCTTGTAGTATGGGCCTGCTACTGATGCATTATTTCAGCTTTTGTATCTGAAAAAACTTTTCTTCACCTACATTTGTGAATGATATTCTGCTGGGTATGGAAATCAAGATTAACACATTTTTAAAATTTTAGTACTTTAAAAATATTGCTCTGTTATCTTCTTGTATACGTCGCTTCCAATGAGAAATCTACTATCATATTCACCTTTGTTCCTCAGTACAAAACATGTCATTTTCTCTGGCTGCATTTAAGATTTAAGATTTTCTGTTTATCTCTGGTTTGAATAATTTGATTATGTTGTGTCTTGCTGTAGCTTCCTTCATGATTTTTATGCTTGGGGTTTGTTGAGATTCTTGGATATGTGGGTTTTTGTGGGTTTTTTTTAACTCAAATTTGGAAAATTTCTGGTCATTATTTCTTCAAACAGTATTTTCTCTCCACCCCTGTCTCATCTTCAGGAACTCAAATTACATGTATATTAGGCCACTTGAAGTTGTTTCACAGCCAACTGATGTTTTATCTTTTTAATTTTTAAATTCTGTTATCTCTCGGTATTTCATTTTGTATCTTTCTATTAGTATATCTTTGAGTTGACTAAAGTTTTCTTCTGCAATATCTAATCTGTTACTAATCCCATCCAGGGGATCTTTTATCTTGGATATTATAGTTTTTCTTTTTAGAAGTTTTATTTGGTTCTTTTTTTATATCTTCTATGTCTCCACTTCACTTTTTGAACTCATGAAATACAATTATAAAAACTGTTTTAATGTCTTTGTCTGCTAATTCTAACATTTGTGTCAATTCTGAGTTGGTTTTGACTGATTGATTTTGCTCCTTTTTTATGGGTTGGTATTTTCCTCCTTCTTTTCACAGCTGCTCATTTTTGATTGGATGCCAGACACTGTGAATTTTACCTTATTGAGTACTGGAAATTTTTGTATTTATGTAAACATTCTTAAGCTTTGTTTTGGGTTGCAATTAAGTTACTTGGAGTCAGTTTGATCCTTCTGGGTGTTGCTTTCGAGATTTGTTAGTCAGAACCAGAGCTGTGCTTAGACTAGGGCTAATTATTCCCCATTACTGAGGTAAGACTTTCCCAGCACTCTACCCAAAGCCCTGTAAATTGTGAGATTTTCCAGTTTGGCTTCTGGGAATAGGCATTATTTACCACTCTGTATGAGTGCCGAGCGTTCTTTTCTCTAACCCTCGCAGGGTGTTTTTTTCCTGCCAATGAGTAGTTTTCTCACATGCATGCATTAATCATTACTTCGCTGGATACTCAGAGGGGACCCTCTGCAGGTCTCTGGGGTTCTTTCCCTGTGCAGTTTTCTCTTTGTTGGTACTCTGTCCTGTGAACTAAGTCTTAGGCTTCCCAACTCAAAGATCATTTTCTCGATTCAGGGAACGTGCCAGGGTTTTGCCCAGGTTCCTACTCCCTGCTCCACAGCCTGGAAACTCTCTCAAGGAGGTAAGCCGGAGCAAACGCAGGGCTCATCTAATTTATTTACCATCATTGAGAGGTCACTTTTCTTCATTATCTGATATCCAATGTCTTGAATACTGTTATTTCATATATTTTGTCTGTTTTGGGGTTATTTCAGGCATGAGAGAAAATCTGCCTCTGTTACTCCATCACGGCCAGAAGGGAAGGCCCTTATTTCTTTTTAAAAATGCTTAATAGTAGCTGTTTATGTTGAAAAAATACACAAATAAATTAATCTATTATCTGAATATAATGAAGAAATTCTTATTTTATCTAAAGGTTATGTTTCCACTACAGTTAACTCTTTAGAACCAATCAATAGGGAGAACATTCTATATATTCTAGATGTCGATAAATGCATTAATCAGCATATTTTAGGTGACATCTCAGATTTAGTTTCTTTGAAGTATAAACCTCTTTTGAAGAATTAGAATGTAAAACTGATGAAGTGACAGAATTTTATGATACGGGCTTTAGGGACTTTATTGTACTCAGATTTGAATAGTCAACTGCTGAGAAAATATCTTTTGTAGAACCAACTAAAAATACCTCCTGTACCCAACACTCATTGCCCTTGATCAACTGGCAACTCCTTTTGCTTTTTTGCCACTCACTGTAATGTTCTAACAATTTAGATTCTGTAATTTTTAAAGATTTAGTAGTGTAGACAGAATCGTGCCATTTTTTTTTTCTACCAGATTCTGAAAAAGAGAAAATTTAGCCAGGATATCATACTGTGGCCAATCTTCTATTTAAAAGCTCTGTTGGAAATCCCATAAACATGTCTTGAATAATTCTGCCATGATGGAAAGCAAGAAAAATGGGATGGGAAGTTGTGTGAGGAAAGAGACTTTACTACCAATACTTTGAAGCCACAACAATTCAACAATAAAAGGGAATGAAGAGTTAGGCTCTGGGGTAATTGAAACTTTTTCTTCCATCTTTCCCTCACTTAAAAAAAGAAATCATGAGTCAATACATTGTACCAGATGTGCTGAGATAACTCTCCCAATAGAAAACACCTAAAAATGCTATGGAAAATATTGAAACTTACTTCTTTTCTTTAAATCACAATTGAGCTGGTGGTAAACGAAAGAAATGGAGTCAGTAAACATATTTTCACAAAGAAACCACCATCTTGAGAAGGTTTACAAGGTAAATACGCCAAACACTTAAAGAACAGATAATTCTACTCATACAAATTCTTTCAGAGTATAGAAAAAGAGAAATCACTCTTTAAATTTTCTGTAAGACTACTGAAATTATAGCAAAACAAGACAAGGCAGCGTGTGTGTGTGTGTGTGTGTGTGTAAAAGACCAATCTCACTCTTGGACATAGATGCAAAAAATCATACACAAAATATTAACCAATCTTACCCAATAAAGGAACCAAAGCTTCTTGGAGAAATGGCTAATTTCACATCTGGTGAAGGAAATAAATAAACTTAGCCTGGGAAATCTTGTGTCAGGAAAAAAAAACAGGCTGAATGGAATCATGTCAAAAGGGAACAAGATAAAATGTGAAGGGGCTCCCACTGGCCTAATATGGGACAATTTGAGAATAAAAACAATAACTATATTGGACTGAAACACACCAAAAATATAAAATCCAGAAATCCATAATGACTGAAAATACCAACACAAAACAAAACTACCTCGTTGGTCATCAATGGTGGTGGCTAAGACAAAAACTCATAGTCTGAAAATTGATAAATAAAAGGAAGAAATGAAGCATTTATTCTGACTTGCCTGTATGGTCTCTATTTCATTGTACCTAAAAGGTTGATGACAGAACATTCTATGAAAAAGAATTTAGTTAACAAATGCAAAATTAATGATAGAATTGGATCATCATTATTTTACAACTCCTACCAAAATAATACATGTGGGAAATAATCATGGATAGATGCTAAAACGATTAGGTAAAGGATGATAGGATACTTTATAATGGAGGAATTAGGCTGACCGCACCTGAGTCCACTGACTAATCTTAACACCACTGAGTGTGGGACAATCAGATATTTTGTACCTCACAGTGTGATACAATAGGAAGGAGACAGCACCACCTATGAAATATTCCTGCCTAAAAAATTTAACCTAAATTCAATAAGGCTTCTAGATCTGAATTTCAGTTAACAGGAAAAGTGGGGACCAGAAGAGTGAGTGAAATGACACCATGAAGAAGCAATCTGCCAAATACAGAGTGTAGAACATTCTAGGACAAATAACCTAGTTTCCCCAACAAATCAATATCATGAAGAAAAGGGAGTGTGAGGGGGACTAAAGAAACATAATTACCATATGCAATTTGCAATGTATGGATCTCATTTAGATAATGATTTGGAGGGGAATAAAATAATATAAAAAGGTACCTTTGAGACTCTACTGGCACTAAATATAAAACAGGTACCAGATTACATTAAAGAATTTTCATCAATTCTGTTGGATGCAATATTAGAATGGTTGTTATATATTTTAACAATACCTTATTGGTAAATGATGCATGTTGAAATATTTATGGGTGAAATGATACTATGTCTGGGATTTACCTTTAAATAATCCATCCTAAAAAACAGATTTGGATTGAGAGAGCGATAGATAAAGCAAGAATAGCAAAATGTTGATAAGTTTTGAAGCTAGGTGATGATAACATTAGGATGTATTTTACTATTCTCTCTCTTTTAGTGTGTATTTGAAAATTCTGATAATACATCCAAAAATTATAAAAATATAATGTATTATAATCAATTGAATTGATGAAAAAATTTTAAGTTCTGTTTAACATTAGAAAATCTACCAATGCTAATTTAATACATGAATAAATGAAAAGATTCAGGTATCTCATTAGATCCAGGAATTATCATTTAATAAATTCAACAGCCATTCATGATAAAATACTTGACTGGGGATAGAAGGAAAATTGTTTAACGTAATAAAGGGCAGCCTCAAAACTGTACATTAGCCATCAAACTCATTGAAATATTAAAAGTATTGCATTTGAACTCAAGAAGAAGACAAGGATACCTGTTATCAGTACTCTGTTATAATGTATGTTCTAGCTAGTACAATTTGAAAAGAGCAGAAGAAGCAAGATACAGGAATTGGAAAGAAAGAAAAAAATTCTCATTATTTATATGTGTATGTTATCTCTGTCTACTTAGAAAACCCCAAAATTGGCCACCACAGCACTGAGAGTACTGGAAAAAAATACGTTCGGACTATTGGGAATATTTACAATATTGGGAATATTGCAGAGAAATGGTAAAAAAAAAAAATTTAACCCTATATCATAAACATCGTTTGATTAAATGTAAATCTACAGATTAATTTTTAATGGCTGATATACAGATGGAAGTAACTGATTAGACGTGCAATTTTTTTTTATTAGGTTTGTGAGATTTTAGGCAAGTTCCTCATTTCCCTGGCTCTTAGTTTTCTCATCTGTAAAATAAATTTATGATTACCTGATCATCAGGATCCCTTATAACTCTAACTTCATGTGATCTTAATTAATTAAATCTTAATCTTAAGTTAAATCTTAATCAGATCTTAAATTTAAAAATGTGTGTTTCGGGGCTGGGCTGGTGGCGTAGTAGCTAAGTGCGCGTGCTCCGCTTCTGCAGCCCGAGGGTTCTCAGGGTTCGCAGGTTCAGGTCCCAGGCGCGCACTGACGCACCGCTTGTCAAGCCATGCTGTGGTGGCGTCCCATATAAAGTAGAGGAAGATGGGCACGGATGTTAGCCCAGGGCCAATCTTCCTCAGCAAAAAGAGGAGGATGGGCAATGGATGTTAGCTCAGGGCTGATCTTCCTCACAAAAATAAATAAATAAATAAATTTTTAAAAATGTATGTTTCATGTCTATTATAGCAAACCTGTAGTACTCCTATGAAAAGTGTTTTATCCCTCATTTAAAGTTATTATATGTGATTCTTTATTATATTTTACTCATGAAAGTTTTAGGTCCGGTTTGCACAATTAGTTATAAGCTGCATCGTGGTAGAATGTTGTCTTCCAAATCCTCATTTCCTCTTATGCCTAGCCAATTGCCCAACCTCCGATGCCCAATAAATGCTGTTGAAATAAAATTAAAATGCTTTGCAGATGGCAATGGGGATAATTGTGATATTAGGAAGTTGAAAGGTGGGAACATGAGGTTGCATACCTAGGAAAGAATTGAACACAATTATATTTCAATAATTATTTTTATAATTTTTTTCTTTAGTGTCAGCTTCCTCCCTTAGACTGTAAGTTCTATAGTGGCAGGGACCATGGTCACCTTGCCCACGTTGTATCACTAGGACCTAGTGCAGTGACTGGCACAGAGTAGATGCTCAGTAAACTTCTTCAATGAAAGAACGTACGGCTATTCACCCCAGTTTTAACATAAAGAAAATTACCTATGTTTCTAGAGTTTATTTTTCAGCCATATCCTGTGATAAGCAACTCACATTTTAATTGATAAAACCACCAAGATGTATTTTGTAGGCACTCAATAAAATTTTCTAAATTAATTATGTAGATATATATGCTATATATATATGTAAAACACAAAAACATGTTTCTGTCTTTTCTATTTGAACTGAAATGTTCCCTATAATAGTTCTGTCTTCCCTAATTACAAGCCTATATAGTTCCCTTTTTTCATAGCCTAGCTACTGGAAATAAAGAATCAACATTCCCTAACACTTTGACACCTTGATCATTCTTCTCTAAGATGACCCCCATTCTTCTCTTCCTGTTCTTAGCCTAAGGGGAGCACATACGTACTATTTCAACTTTCTGACTTCCTAGTCACACCTCAAAACACTGCAATGATGCTTCCATGACTATCTCAACATTGATCCTAAGGTTATGAAGGATCTCTGAGTTTTTAAATCCAGTGGATAGATTTAAGCCTTTTTCCTGCTTAATCTCTCAGCTGTATTTGACACTGTTGCCTCCCTTCTTCTTAAAATCCTCTCCTCCATTAATTTCTAAAACATTGCTTTTCTCTGGTTTTCCATTTACGTCTCTGGCTGCTACTTCTCATTCTGTCATGGGTTTCTCATCTTTTATCCCTCCGAAACCATCCTTAGCTCTCATCTCCTCTAATTCTATCCTGGAGGCAATTGCTTCCTATATGAGGAAACTCCTAAATCCATCTTTCCAGCTCAGCTCTCTTCCCTCAGCTCTAGATTATAAATGTGCTATGTTCCCTCATGCCTTTGTGTCTCTGCACACATTCTCTTTCTTCTCCCTGGATCAGTTCCCACTGTTGGCTCTTTTGGCAAAATTTTACTCACCCTTCAAGTTATCCCAAATGCTTACCTCCTCTGTGAAGCTCTCCTCCACTCCCCGAGGCAGGTTTGAATTTTTCCTCTGCTCTTCCTGTGCTTTGTATACACTTTAATTAAAGCAATTATCTCATTGTTTAAATGAATACGGCCTCTACTGGATGGCAGGGTGCCGCAGAGATGGGTTTCAACGTCCATTTTTATAGTCCCAGTAGCTAGGACAATGCTTGGTACCCGGTACCAAGAACTCAATAAATATGTTTGTTGGGTGAATAAATAAATCTAATGTTGTTGTTTTAAATCTGCTTTTCACGTTCACTCTCAAATTCAATCCTCACAGCTTCTCTGAGAAGTAAATATTATGATGACTCCTATTTTGCAAATGAGGAAAAACAAAACTTCCCCATGAGTACACGTTTATGAAAGAGCAGACTAAGGGCATGAACCCAAACCTTCGCTCTGTCTCTAGGGTTCTAGGCACTGTATTTGGGCAAAATACAATTGAGCAGCTTGAGTAGAATGCAACAGATACGAATGTGAACAACTTCAATTATTTGAATCAGTTCAAGGCTATTAATTATTAGAAGCAGATGAGTCATTTTCCAGTGAAGAAGGAAAAGCTCCTTATAACAATGACCCACATACCACTTTACTGTTACTTTGATGAGCGATTTCTTTGAACAGGGTGTTCTTCACCAAAGGCTGCACGACCTCTCGCCTCATCGTGCTTTCAGAAATGGAAAACGGGATTGCTCTTTAGACCTAAACCTTCACGAGTTGGTGAAGAAAAGATGTGCTTGGGGGGAATATCTGAAACGTGATTGGATCGTTTTCAGTCTGCAGGTCTTGCCAATTTGATAATGGATATATAATTTGTTCAAGATTTAACATTCCCAACAAGAGCGAAACAACCAGCTTTAAAGATATTTATGATAAATTAGTTGGGTAACTTCTCTGTAACTTTCTCTACTTATAATCCTTTAGAGAAAGCAGAAACATTTTCCAAAAGTAGTTGTTTTTCAAAAAGAAATCGAGCCAAACCAAGCTATTCAGGGCCATGAAATTATCAGGCGAGGGGGAATACCCACAAGATTATGTTAGTGACATGAGTGTTATTTTGCCCGACACCCTCCCCCCTCAAGTCTCCTTTCTCTAAACATGTACACTGTTTTGTAAAATCTTAGTCACTGCAAAAATGATCTGCAAAGTAACTGGTACCATGATGCTAGTTTTAAATAAAATTGAGCCAAATGTAACTCTTTTTCTCATCCTTCTATTTTTCCAAGTTTCCTCCTTTCTTCTCTCCAAAGGGAATACTTGCAAGAACAAGAGGGTGGCATGACCTTTTCCCCTCATCTAGAAGGATCCTCCCCTCTCACCTCAGCTTTGTTTGATCTGACTGGAATCTTCAATCCCAGCATACAGGGTGGCCCAAGGCCAAATCTGTACTTTTAATTCTGGAGTTTAAACCGCAGATATTCATAGAGGTTTGGAAAAGTGCCTCTTCTATGGGCTGCCTGACCTTCCTGTGTCATCATTATTATTTTCCGTTTTCATCCTCTCATGAGCCACAGGGTTTGGACACAACGAAGTTGCCACCTATCTAAGCAAATGGAGAAAACACAGAAGGTGTGTGGACGGTGAGAAACAGATGCTGAAGGGCAGTGAATAGAAAGGATTTGCTGTAGTTGACGTGATTGGAAAGTCAAGCGATTCTTTGCCTTGTTAGTGTTTGACTATAGTTGGGACTGTATGGTACCATAAGAAAAAGATGCAACTCTGCAAGTTGAGCCTTAAACCGGATGTCAGGCGGCTGGAAGGAAGCAAGTACTAGAGGTACTTAGGGGCTGGAGGGGAAGTTGAGCTCTGGAAATAAAGGAAGAGGGAGAATTCAGGAAAGTCTAGTCAAGAAACTTGCTGGGCAGACTTGAGAACTGACTAAGTCCAGGAGCCAAAGGGAGAGAGAGAGAGAGATGAATCAAAGAAGATGGAGAGTCAGGTGTGTGGAGAAATGAGAGACAAACTGGAAAGGAGGGAGATGGAATAAAGAGGTGAGTAATGGTTTTCCAATCCAGGGAGTCAAGAACGCTGAAAACACCTAGTCTGTTCAGCTTCTGTAATGGAAGACTTTGCAACTCTCAGTGGTGGCACCTAGAAATCTACTGGAAATTCAGCTGATGAGCTTAAATGGAAATTTACTGTTTTTTACTCCACTAGGCACAATGCCAGGGTCCTGACAGGAGAGGTGACGAGAGAGGAGAAAAACTGATTAAGATACTCAGACTATTTGTTGAAAGACGCTTAGGTGGATTGAAAGAAATGTAGCTAAAAGGGAAAGCCTGGGTGAATTCATCATCTGGCCATTCGGAAAGACATCAAGATTAACAGGACACTTCCTTAGAGGCTGACACGAGCCTAGCGAACAAAACCTCCATGTGATTTAGACCTGCGTTCCTGTGGGTTCAAAGCAGCTAGAAACACATTAAATCTGCATTCTTTGAGCTACGGGAGAATGAGGCTTTTTAGACTCAAATATTCATAAAATCCTTCACAACTATTAACTGCCATGATTAGACCTCATTGTTTGGTGGTACAAAAGGAAAAAGCCTTTGAAGTATTCAAGAGTTAGTCATACCAATTAAAAAATGAAGGATGAGGCAAAAGATAAAACATTTCTATAAAATGATAATGACCTAAAAAAGCATAAACTCATCTCAGATCCTTGAAATAAATGTTAGTTGATTTAGATTTAGAAAAGCCAGACTGTGGTGGAGTAAAATAGTATGCTTGAAGGAAGTTCCTATGAGAAAAGACAAAATAAATATCCTTACCCATATGAAAATTATATAGCATTATTTTATTGTAAGCCATAAAATGATGGAACAGGAGGCCATAACTTCATCATTATTTCTTTCTATTGATCTTTTCATGTGGAGCTACATTTGAGAAATTCCTTGGAAGTTTATTTTTACATGAAAGGCTTATATATTACAACCATCCCCCACCCCCCCAAAAAAAACCCTCTAAAAGTTAATATAGGTAAAAAAGCATAATAAAAATATTAATTAAGAATGTTTTTGAGTAACATAATAAATGTTCTTAAACTTCAGGTAAAGAAAGTAAAATGTCAGAAGCAACTCAAAGGCAAGATTGTGCCAGTTGGCTAGGAAACAGAAATCCAAGGTGGAGGGAACAGTGTGGTAAAGAGAGATGAAGTGTACCAGCTACAGATTTCTATGTCCAATAAATCAATGTCATTAGAATGCTAAAGTCATTAATTTAGACTTGATGGCTGACTAAGTTCAGGGACAAAGGGAGAGAGGGAGAGAGATGAATCAAAGAAGATGGAGAGTGGGGTGTGTGGAGAAATGAGACACAAACTAGAAAGGAGGGAGATGGAATAAATGGAAAAAAATAATAAATTAATTTATTTATTCACTACTCAATCAGTAAACATATTTTTAGTGATAGCTTTCAATGTGTTAGGCTCCATATTAAGCACTACTGAGACACAGAAATTAGGCAAAGTCTCTTCCCTTGAGGAGTTAGCTCAACGTAAGGAGTTTGGAAGTTGCCATTCCATCCCAACAAGTAAAAAGGTGAACAAACTGAAAAATCAACAACTCTTCTTAGATCCCTAAGAGAAGTGCAGTCACAGGGCAAACCACCATCCCCCAAATTATAGAGACAGACAGATAAATACAGAGAATCACAACTTCCTGGAACAGAAATCCATGAGCAGAAAAATCCATGGGAACCAGTACAGGGTAGGAAAACCCGAACTGTAATTGATGAATTGCTAGAGGCTCTGTGTGAACGACTCTGAGAGGCAAAAACTCCAAAAGGACCTCGTCATAGGGTGGTCCCCACACTTTTGTGAGTATGACACACTCAGTATGAGGAGCTTACTCAGGTCCTCAGAGTGAACAGCAGAGAAAAATCTCCTCATGTTTCTGGCAAGGGGAGGGGAAAAGGAACCATTTTGAAATATACCAGAGTACTCTGCACTTCCTAAAAAGGTCTGCTCTCAGGAGGAGCTGTTTAATGAGAGCCTAACCTGCTGGGCTTTTATCAGAGCCTAACTGACCTGGAGGAAGGAAAATACCCAATTCCAGCCCAATCTAGCCACCCTGTCCCATTAAGCAGGGGAAGACTGAGAAGCACTTGTGAAGTTCACAGTCCAGAGGCACAGGCTCACTGAAAGACTGAGACCTAATCATAGGATTATTGAATGCTTCCTCTCCCCTACATCTTAGTACCACATTACTAAAAGCCTAGTTACAGTAGTCCCTTTTACCCAGTGCATCATATCTACCTTCCAACAAAAAATTACAAGGCATACTAAAAGGCAAAAAACACAGTTTGAAGAGACAGAGTAAGTATCAGAACCAGACCAGACATGGCAAGGATACTGGAATTATCAGACCATGAATTTAAAACAACTATGATGAATATACTAAGATCTCTAATAGATAAAGCAGACAGCATGCAAGAACAGAAGGGCAATGTAAGCAGAGAGAGGAGAATTCTCTCCTCTTTACAACCATCCCCCTCTTGTAAAGAATAAAAAATAAATGCTGGAGATCTAACACACTAAAACAGAAATGAAGAATCCTTTGGGTGGACTTAGTAGACTGAACATGGCTGAGAAGAGAATCTTTGAGCTTGAGGCTATCTCAACAGAAACTGCCAAAACTGAAAAGCAAGGAGAAAAAAGACTGAAAAATAACCCCAATAGAACATCTAATAACTGTGCGGCTACTACAAAAGATGTAACACATGTGTAATGGGAATATGAGAAGAAGAAGGAGAAAAAGGAAGAGAAGAAATATTTGAAGCAATAATGACTGAGAATTTCCCTAAATTAATGTCAGACACCAAACCACAGATCCAAGAAGCTCAGAGAATATCAGGCAGGATAAACATAAAACAAACAAAAAACCCCACCACACCTAGGCATATCATATTCACATTGCAGAAAATCAAAGATAAAGAAAAAATCCTGATAGAAGCCCGAGGAAAAAACACCTTACCAATAGAGCAGCAAAGATGGGAATTGTATCAGACTTTTCCTCAGCCTGTGCAAGCAAGAAGAGAATGGAGTAAAATATTTAGTGTTGAGAGAAAAAGGCACTAATTAGAATATGGTACTCTGCAAAATTACCCTTCAAAAGAGACAGAGAAATAAAGACTTCCTCAGGCAAACCAAAATTGAGGGAATTTGTAAAGAAGTTCTTCAGAGACAAGGAAAATAATATAGGTCAGGAAAGCTCAGTGTGGTATTAGTGAAAGAATAAACAAATAATTTAATGGAACAGAATAGAGAACTCAGAAATAGACCTACACAAATACAGTCAACTGATTTTTGACAAAGGAGCAAAGGCAATACAATGGGGTGAAGATAGTTTCTAAGATAAATGGTGTTGGAACAACTGGACATCCACACGCAAAAAAATGACCTTACACCCTTCACAAAAATTAACTCAAAATGAATTGCAGACCTGAATGTAAAATGCAAAACTATTAAACTCCTAGAAGATAACATAGGAGAAAATCTAGATGACCTTGGGTTTAGTAATGACTTTTTAGATACAACACCAAAGGCACAATTCATGAAAGAAGGAACTGATAAGCTGGACTTTAAAATTAGAAACTTCTGCTCTGTGAAAGATACTGTCAAAAGAATGAAAAGACAGGCCACGGACTGGGAGAAAATATTTGCAAAAGACATATCTGATAAAGGATTGTTATCCAAAATATACAAAGAACTCTTAAAACTCAATAATAAGAAAATGAACAACCAATTACAAAATGGGCCAAAGACCTTAGCAGACACCTCACCAAAGAAGATATACAGATGACAAACCCCTTAATGTGAGAACGATTTTCCCATACTTTTCATTAAAGGGAAGCCCCAGAAGCACAGCTGAGGTCAGGGGAGCAGATCCTCTCCCTGAACACATTCTCTCAAAGTGGTGTAGTTATAAGCATTTTAAAGGTAATATATCAATATTGACATGAAAAGGATTCATTGATTCATTGTGATGGAAAGGTTGTGAAAAACATCATAATTTAAAGGCAGTCTTCCTTTAAATGTGCTCTCTCCATCGTTAACCAAGGGTGGCAGATCTCACCATCCATCTGGCCTAGATCCTTGACTCACTTTCCCACTTTCCTAATGTTAGGACCTGGTGATGCCTTGGGGCAGTCCTATTGGGAGCATGTGACACAGTGCCCCACTTTCCCCTGCCCCTCTGTCATAGGCGACTGTTCTAGGCATTGGTACTTAAACCAATGCAATCACTTCTGCAGGGAAAAGAAGTAGGCAGTGAGAGATTAAGTGAAAGGCTGCAGTAAAAGACGTTGGAAGGTAGAACTGGGCCCCATGGGAGTCAACAGAAGCTGTGAGTAAGATGAAGGCATGCAATAGAAAAAGGTATAGTCTGGATAGAAAAACCCTAAGTCGGTTGGAAACAAGAGAAAAATGAAACTTAGAGACGGAAAGCTGATGAAGTTTCAGCTTCACACTCCTCAGCTGCATGAGCCCCTTCTAAGGCCCTGGGAGGGGCCCTAGCGATGTGTCCATAGGAGCATAAGTTTTACAAAAAAATCGCAGAAATAAATATTTAAAGCATAATTGGTTAAGACTGCTGTCTCTCTCCATTTCGATTTCCCCTTCATTATACTTTCTTTCTGGTCAAGTTTCACTGGAGCAATCAAGAGCATTGTTGAGATCCAGCTAAGGGGAAGTTGAAATTGGGGTAGATTTAGCTTGTACTTAGTGAGGTGTATATATGTTGTTTACATTCGCATATTGCTAGCCATCCTGGTACATGAATGGCTTCCAGGAATACTCCAACTACCCACTGTGTTCGCTCACCCAGTGTCATGACACGAAACTGCAGGGTCAGAGGTCCTATTGAGGTTTACCTTAATGTAAGGGGCACTTAACACCAGAAGTGTGTGGATAAGGAGTAGAAACAAGGGTTGGAATGTATGGAACCAGAAGCTAGTCTGTGGAAAATTCTTCCATTCATTAGACATATAAAAATTTTAAGCTAAGGATTTGGTTTTCATTGACACCAAATCAAAACAAAAATTCACTCCTGTTGGAAATATATTCTATCTACAATTATAAATATGTCATACATTTTTATGGGAAGTCCAAATAGATTTTATTTGAATTCTTGTGTCTGGAGGGCACCAGTCTACAGCAGTACTAGAAACAGCAAGTATTCTGTAAAAGCATATTCTGAAAGAAACTTGATAAAGGTTTGACAACAATGCTAAAAGCTTACATGGCATTACCAATACTGAGAACTGAAGTTAAAAGAAGCTTTTAAAAAATATCAATAAAAATTGTTCTGATTAACCATACTTGAGGAAGGAGTGAATTATGTTTATATACTTGTTATAAAAATGATATTACCACCTCCGTGAAATACAATAGGGTGATCAAAGAATATGCAGCCCACACTTTTAGAAAAAGTCTTATAGAGGTACGTCAATAATTAATAAAAATGTTATTTCTTTGTTGTAGAAAAAAATAAACCATAACTTAAAGTCTTTGGAAAGAGGGAGTTGCTGAGATTAGATAAGTACAAGAACATAGTGGAAAACACCATCTTGAGCACCAATAGCCAAAGAACACATTCCCAAGTAAAGCATTGTTACAGTGCTACAGTGTACCTAATTAGGTTTGTTGGCTGTTTTTACTGTGGTTGTTATTGCATGAACAGAGACCCTTCCCCAAGTTACCTCCTATAATAAGGGAGTTTATCTTAAGGACCTGTTATGGACTCACACCAAAACTAGGGATCTGTCAGCCACCAAGACAACCCTAGGAAACCTCAGTCTCTCTGTCATGGAGCAAGCCAGTTCCATGGCTATGGCTCATTTAAATTTTCTTTTTTATGCTTTTCTATAATCTTTGATAATAAAATGCATTATTTTTGAAAGCTATGACATAGCATATTCTAAAATGGGAACTTAAAAATATTAGATCAATTGCTACCAGTGGATAGTGGAACTAGAGAAATTTATAGTCTCCTTCAAACCTTAAGTGTTGAACCATCTCAGGGCAAAGAAAAGACTGCTCTGCTTTCTTTAGTTCTTCTTGGCCCAAATATTTCCGACTTGGCACCAAACAGATGTAGCTCCACCCACAAGCTTCTAGGTTCCTCAGCAGCCTGGAATGCACTGGATCCATCTATGTAATTCCAGGAGGGAACAGCGATGTAGCACATAAGTGGTACTGTAGTGAATGTGCACTGAATTGAATTGCCCTACCATGACACTGCTCCAATACGTTATCTTAAGATTCCAGCCTTGGGGATGACCATCATTTTATCCGTTTATATTCCGCCATCTACTTTATCAATACTTGATAAAGTAAAGATGCTTGATAAAGGATCTTACACATATGCCTGGCATGTAATAGACACTCATTAAATATTTGTTGAAAAAATGAATAAAGGAAGGAATGAACTCTTTATGGATGCAGGGGATTTGATTTCTTTATCCCTATGGCATGCCAGATTAGATCATTTTCTTACCTAACCCCGTCAATGGCTTCCCATTAAAACAGCCCAGAAGGTCCCACCCCATCTGCTTATTGCCTGTCTTTCTAACCATTGCTAAGAGTCGAAATGAATAATCATGATCTAGATCAGCATCTTAAACTGTGTAATGCAAAGTGAGAATAGATTGTATGTGAAAGACACGGTTTTATGGTAAAATGACTGAAAAGTTGAATAGGTTTCCTTACTGCAGGGCTTCTCAGAGCATTTAATATTCAATTGTGTATTGTGACTTTTTTTTTTTTTTTGTGAGGAAGATCAGCCCTGAGCTAACATCCATGCCAATCCTCCTCTTTTTGCTGAGGAAGACCGGCTCTGAGCTAACATCTATTGCCAATCCTCCTCCTTTTTTTTCCCTTTTTCTCTCCAAAGCCCCGGTAGATAGTTGTATGTCATAGTTGCACATCCTTCTAGTTGGTATGTGGAATGCCGCCTCAGCATGGCTGGACAAGCGGTGCGTTGGTGCGCGCCTGGGATCCGAACCCCGGGCCGCCAGTAGCAGAGCGCGCGCACTTAACCGCTAAGCCATGGGGCCGGCACCATGTGTATTGTGACTTTTTAAGAGGGGAACGGAGTGTGCAGAGTTTTCCAAATTTAATTAATGTTACTGGACTGTTCCAGAGTAGAAAACCCTGATCTAGATCAAAGTAAAGAAAAATCTGCATATATCTAGTGTCTGAGGAATACAGAAGTTTCCAGGTCATTCTTAGCATAAAGAGAAACACTTAAAGTTATTTTAACTCACTATGATCTCATACTTCTATTTTATCATAATGACAACATTATTTTTTTCTGACACCATGGGAGGACATGTGTGGGTCAGTAGCAAAGTAATTCAACCTCACATATGTCACATGAAGCATCAGGGTATTCCTTGAGAGTCAACCATTCAATGTGAACGAGCAGTCTGATCCCACTTAATTTGAGAAATTTAGTAAGATGATAGTCTATTGTGTATCTGATGGAAAGAGAGTGTTGAAAACCAATACCACAAAGCCAGCTGTTAGACTGAATATATTTTCAGTGTCATTTTACGTCTGACAATTGCGTCTTGATGTACACTGCCCCGACCAAGACAATACCGCCTTGCTTCCAGGGTTTTTAAAATATACACACCTCATTATGGACATTAGCCTTTAAAATGTTCCATCTTTACCGAGGGTGGGAGAGAACATCAAGTTGAACCCAGAGAGGCTTATCCAGTGATAAATGACCTTAAGACATCTGGAAATCCAGTTTGGAGTAGAACAATGAGGTATAGATGCTTTCCTAAACCTTTTAGAAGTTAAGAAAATAGAGGCAAACGTATAAACAATGCTAAGCTCTAAACAATTTAAATCAGTTTCTTTCATTGATTCTAAAACAAACTTTTTTTTTTTTTACATATTTCAACATCTCTGAAATTGAGATATGCCTTATAATCTAATAGTGACTTACAATCACTTTCGTGAATTGCAACTGCAAACTTGTGTTTGTAGTGAGTGTTGGTTCAAATAGTCAGGGTAGAATTTTCTTTCCTTCCTCCACTCAGCGCTAATACTGAGAAATATAAGTTTTCTGGCTCTTCTTTCCAACCTGGTGGTTTTGTTTGTTTGTCTTTTCATTAACCCACACAGTAAGGACGTAGCCTCATATGCAATAAACTCTCTTAGATTATTAGATTATATTATTATTAGTTTCCTTGTCTTGAGCTTTTTTCTTTTTGGAGTGCACATAAAATAATGGTGTATCTTTCATCAAGGCATCATGAATTCAAGAAATATGGTATTTATAAAGCTCAGAGAATTTATCCCTTTCTCCTCCTGGAAAGAGTAATACCAAAAGGCAGGATTTCCTTTTGGGATGATAATATCATATTGGAAAGGAAGCAAGTCACTCTCAACTCAGGCAGAGTTCCTAACGTCACAGACTATTGGGAAATCATTCAAGAGCATCACTTGTGGATAAGAACAAAGAGTGGGCAGAGAGGGGAAATAAACATCAGATAAGAAAACCAAACAAACCTAAACCCAGTGATAATGTCTAATTTATGCATATGGGTTGAAAAATAAGAGATCCCAGGATCACAGTGAATGGCATGGTATTGAAAATAAAAATTATCATCAGGGATTCTGTTAGAAAGTATAAGAACTAGATCAATATTAAGATATAAATAGGCATAGTACCTATAGAACCAGTGCATGCATTTCTTAGGATCCCTCTTCAGGAATGTACTGAGTTCCGATGCTTGTGGTTTAAAAGTGACAAAAGTAAACTAAAAGAGGGTTTGAAAAATGTGAGAGAGTGATTAAACCTTGCCAATTAAGATCACCATGGCAAAACAAAGGTATATTTTTGTGTAGGGGGCATAATTTTTAAGTAGATGAAGGCTTGTATTCTATACGCACTGAGCGATATTAAGATAAAACTAAAAATTACAGCGTAAGAGACTTAGGTTATAAGGAATAACAGCAAACTTCCTCTGTTTAAGCCAGAATCTAGTTTTGTATCGCCTTAGTCCAGGGACTAACCCTGACATTCCAGGATTCAGTCAACCTCCTGACTACTTCCATATTGGAGTAAATTTCCACAGCCAGGAGCATCAACTGTTTTAGCATCACCTGGGACTGTGCAAGACCATAAACACTCAAGAAGCAGGCTAAGAGGCTCATGAAAAAGAGAGGAGTGCTTCACGGTTAGACAAAGTAGGATCCTGCGAGCCTCACGGGTTATGGTAGATGACCTACGAAAGATCTCCTCAGAGGCAAGACCCAGCCTTAAGAAATCTCAGCCTCAATGGTCTAATTCAAATGCTGATTAGCATCAAACGTTTCCTTCTAGAGAAAGGCCATTATGAAAGGGAGCCACCTAAAGAACATCTGGAGAGCAGAAGACAGCATATTGGGATCTTGCATTTCCTCTTTGATGTACATATCACCTCCACAGAGAAATGGCACACTTATAAATTTTAGTTTAACTTCTAGCATACCACTCATCCAACAGGCATCTGTGTCACAGATCCTAAGAAACTAGTGTCCCACTTATACCAGGCTGAATCAAGACTAGCTAAACTACCCTTCCCACCATCATTCAATTCCGGATACCCAGGCTTAGATCTTTAGGTCACTTGCCGTTGAGAAATATAGGTCTGAATAAATCCAATTCAGGATGTAATTTGGTCTAGGGCTGCTTCAGAATTGATTGTGTATTGACTCTTCAATCATCCATTTATTTAATTTTACCAAATAAATGCCCTGTAGAAAATGGGCCAGTTTCCATTATGTCACTTAAAGTGCAGATTCCAAAGTCTTCCTTTGGAGAAGAATAGGTGTAATCCACCAGTCCTGTGACTAAATGATCTCATTCCTGAATGGATGAGATTTCTGAATAAAACATGGGAATTTAATTCTATCCTGAATGCTACATACTTCAGATCAAGATCTGGCCTAGCAACAAGCAATACTTACATTTTTCATTTCTTTTTCTCTAGTGGAAAAAGCGGGATTTAAAGCCACAACTGGTTGAACATATATCTCATTTTTTTTTCATCGAAGTCAATTCAGTCTGGCTTCCTGTGAGTACTATTTTGAAATGCAGTTTACAAATCTTACTGTTGCTTTTCCATGACATAATACAGGAAAGCTGAAATAATACTCATACACCTGGAAATGGCTTAAGGATAAAGCAGGAGTGAAGGCAGGGGGGCAAGAGAAAACTCTCAGATCTGTCCTAAAAAATGCACTATTTACCAAGTTGGTACATCAAACCTCAGACTAAGTGATAAACAGAATTACTTAAAATCAAGGTTTCCAAAAGACTGTGTGAGTCACTCTGACACATGCTGACTCTGTAACACTTTATGAAACAACTAAAGTCAACAGACATAGGTCCACATCCTTTCAGTTTGCAAATATTTTTCCGACAGCCCTATTTATAACTTACCATAATGGGAAGTTCTCTCTTGGCAAAAAAGCTGATTAAGTGTTCCATTTAATACTGTAATGCAAAGAATATTTTCTTTTGCTTCAGACCTGCTGTATTGTCTCATGCTGTCTAAAATGGAGATTTGGTAACTATTTTCTGGGTTGGTGTGCCTTTGTGATGACTGTAATATGGCGATATAGAATGAATAATTAAATTCATGCTGAATTTCTAATCAACTTTCATTGACCTACGCTCAAGGCCATTATTTTAGCCTGTTGCCTTTGTAGCTTGAGAATATAAAATGAACTTTCTGTGATGAGTTTAAAGCAGAATAGTTCACGACAAATTTCTGTCTCTGTCTCTCCCTCTCATTCACTCTCTGTCTCTGTTTCTCTAGCTGTCTGTCTCTCACTCTCACGTAGAATGAGCCCCTTCATTTATATTTCTAATCTTTTTGATCTGGTCTTACATTTCTAATGTCAGGGATTCCTATCCATTCAATAAATAACATCTGAAAAGCAAAAAGGGCCTTACTGAGTTATAAGACCACAAAAGAATGCTATGGATAGATTCAGCTATTGGAGTCAGAGATCCTAGCTCCAAGCATACAGGCTTTAAAAGAATTTTACACTTTTCACCAATCAACTTGAGGATTTAAAATAATGCAAACCCAGCTGATTTTTATTGTTCAATGGTTCATCCAATTCTTTCACCTTCCTCTCTGTCTTTTAAAGTTCCTTGTCCTAGTTGTACTTTTAAAGCTGAACAATCACCTCTATATGACCCTGCTCCGCCTGCAGAATCATCTCTTTACACTGGGCTAAATTTTTTACCCATTCAATCAGAACAGCCAATAATTAAAGGCTTTATTACTTTCCATGAGCATCATCTGCAATTCTCTCAGCTGGAACAAAACAAACCAGAAACCTCATTCAAGCGGGTTTACACATTGGACATTGCTTACCTAACAGCTAGACAGAGGTAGAGTAGGCTGCAGAGTTGGTTAATCTGACAGCTTAACAGTATCATCAAGGACCCAGGTTCTTTTTTATCTGTCCACACTGTTGGTTTGATTCCAAGCCTTGTTCCTTTCAAGATTACAAGATGGCTGCCAGGAACATTGGGGCATTTAACAGGAAAGAGAGGCTACCTTTCTATGTTTCTCTCCTAAAAGTAAGAAATCGCCATTTCTAGAAGCCCCTAGCAAACTCCTCTTAACATCTCTTTGACCCAAATTGGCGTAGACATTCCCACTTCCAACCAAACATTGGTAAAGGGGTAAGAGATTATTGGGGTGAAATGGATGTTGGGAGTCAGCCTCAGTGCCCATCACACTGTCTTCTCTAGTATCATTACTAAGTTTGAATGATGCAAGATACAAGGAGAAATAGGACCCAGATGATTACCTGCAGGAGTCAACCATCTCACTTTGCCCAGAACTGAGGGCTTTCCCCAAGACGTGGGACTTTTAGTGCTAAAACTGGGTGAGTCTTAGGCAAACTGTGATGGTTGGTCACCCTACTACTTCTCCACTTGCCACTAATCCCTATGAGGTTCAAGCCACCATGACCTCTCCTGAACAAGTAGAGGAAGTAACACATTCACAGGCTATTAAGTGGAATGCAAAAGCAACAGCACTTTTTAATGTCTGAATTATAATTCTAATAAAAAATAAAAAGCATACTCTATGTGCATATAATCTGTAATAATAGTTATATCATGTATGAATATCACAGACTCATAAACTTTGCAAGTTGGAGTGAACTTTAGAGGTTCCTTGTTTAATCTCCCACTCATTCATTCATTCAACAGACAGAGTGGAATACTCAAAGCAGAAACTCTTTCTACAAGTAGACTATAAGCACTCTAAAAGGTAATAATTGTGTCCCCTGCACATGGTATTATGCCTAGAATGTGACAAGTGCACAGTAAATATTGTCCTGAATTGAGTAGTCAAATGCAGATAAAGGTAAAGCATCTTCTTGCCTTGAGTAGCATGTGAACCAGCCCTGGTGTAGCCTGAGATTGGCAGAGACAAAGTTTTTTTTTTTTCCTATTGGAAAAAATATTGGAGATGGTTTTCTATTGGAAAGAGGAAGGAGTCAGGCACCAAGGTGCAGATAGGTGAAAAAAAGGAAATAAGGCTGATATTTCTCACTTTGACTCATAATCAAGAGGATTATTTTATTTCTTATATGAATTTAGAGTATTCTTTAAAGTTAAAAAATGTGAAAATGAATTGGTTTGCATCACTCTACGAGTTACGTGATTGCTTAATTCAATGAGCCAACTATTTTTTTGAGGTTACGTTGTAACTTTGCTTAAACATGTAAACACAAGTAGCTTGGAGTAGAACTCAGAATGCAGGAGCCAGTGATAGAAGTTTCAAAACTAATGAATGGCAGAGATGAAGATGAGGGCTATCAGCATGGAAAACTGTTGTCAGCATACCAAGCAAAATCAAAGAAAGTGAAATGAGTAGTGTTTTTGCAGGGCATGCCAGGCCACATCACAGTGTAGGGTTAAATGAAGCCATGATTGTTGGAGAGCAGGTGCTAAGATTCCATACTTTGCATGGTAAGTTCCAGACCAGAGAAGGTTTTTTTTTTTTTTTTTTTTTTTTTTGGTGAGGAAGATCAGCCCTGAGCTAACATCCATTGCCAATCCTCCTCTTTTTGCTGAGGAAGATTGGCCCTGAGCTAACATCTATGCCCATCTTCCTCTACTTTATATGTGGGATGCCTGCCATGGTATGGCTTGACAGCAGTGCGTAGATCCATGCCCAGGATCTGAACCTGCAAACCCTGGGCTGCCAAAGCGTAGCACGCAGTCTTAACCACTACACCACCAGGTTGGCCTAGAGAAAGTTTTTTAAACAACCTACTATACTGTTCTTTTTTCCAGTACCACAAAGTTGGACTAGTGAGTGCCACCTTTCTAGCCACAAGCTACTAATAGCAACAAGTTGACAGTGTTGTATAACTTAAATGTTTTCACGCACATTACATCATTTTGATCCTTGCAACAACACTGCAAGGTAGTGAAGCCAGTATTAGTAATTATATTTTTAACAAATAAAGAAACTGAGACTCAGAGAGTTTAGGTGACTTGTCCAACGTAAGCTAGGAAGTAGTTGATCTAGGAATTGAATTAAAATTATCTGAGTCTTCAGTCACTGTCTTTTCTGCTGAACCATACTCCTTTTCTAATTAAAGGTTCTTTATAAGAACTAAAGAAAATTGGTTTTCAAGACAGAAATGTACTCCCAAACATTGATTTTGGAAGAAGCATGAAGTATCAAGCATGTGAATAATTCCTGTGCCAATGAATATGATGGCCAGAGAGGCCCATATTTCAGTTATTTATATCTGATTTTTTAATATGGTTGTGTTGCAGCAAATTTCCAAACATTCTCATACAAGCCATCCAAGGATGACTTTTCTTTCTGGAAACTTGAGTGAAATCCTGTTAGTATTTAAGGTTGCATAGGAATTAAAATATTTCCAAGAACACATTTCTACTTTTGCTGAAAAAAAAATAGAGCTGGAGTTTAAACTTTCTTGAGGAGATTGTACACCTCTCTAAAGAAGGGCCATCAAGTCAAAGTTTCTAGTGAAACTGGTCTGATGGAAGTTTTCAGTGGCCAGTTCCAGCACGCACACAGTAAAGTGTTTTCTATTTGTCTTGTGGGGGCACCTCAATTAAAATTTCATTACTCATAACAGTGATATGTGAAAGAAAGAAGTATCTTGTTAGAAGTGCCCCAATAAACCATTTTGTTCATCCAAGTGGAAATTAAATGTTAACATTGAACATGCAAAAATAATAAGGAAGAATAATTTCTCTTAGGGAGTTAAGAAAACCACATTCTGGATCTCTGCTGAAAAAAAAAATGACCCACTACACTCTGTAACATCTGCTCAGTACTAATAACTTTAAAATAATTTTAAGGATAGACTTATAGAGTAAATAAACACAACGTAATTTACAAAAGTTAGCAAACTATGGTAACAAAGGTGTCATTCGCAATAAAAAAATTTTTCTCTGGTGATTCTACTAAGAAGTATATTGAAAAGATTTTTAAAATCTGAAAGGACAAAGTAAATAGACTTTAAAATATTAGAGTTTCGACAGGAAAAATGTATGAAAAATGAGTCTAACTATCAAAAGTGCACACCACGTTTCAGATCCAACAAAATAAATGGGATCCTCACCTACAGGCACGGGGCATGGTTTTCCTGTTATTAATTAGCAATGGTGTGGATGGATGAAAAACCCAACTCACTCATGACTGCCAGGAAGACGGGCTCGTGTAGATCACTCATCCTGCAGACAAAGCAATGGTTTTTGTTAGATGACCCCACCATCTAGCCTATAGTTAACAACCATAAACAAATTAACACCTCCAGTTATCTCAGCATAGATTATGCAGCCCTATTTGTCTTGGAGAGCTCCCTTGGAAAAGCTTACTTACATTAGTAAAGGTGAAAGTCGTGTGGGTGCCTCAACTGTGAATTTTTTGAAGCTTTTATATACCTGTGTGCTAACGTGAGCCCCGAGTTGCTTCCAGAGAAAACGTTGGTCTTGAACGCAGGTATCTTGTTTTTCCTCCATGGGGAAGTGAAGAAGATTTCTCCTCAGGCGTTCTCATTGGGAGTTTGTCAACACTTCTGGGAGGATGTTGGCCAGACCCAGTGCAGCTGATTGTTACAGCGTGTGGTTCTGCACTATCACTAGCAGGACAAGCTGCATTCCAGATGCTGGCCATGGGGTAAGGAATCTCGTGCTTACTGCTGGGCAGAACGTACGCAAGGCGGACCGGGAGAAATGAGCTTTAGGTTGCCTGAAGGGTAGTCCAATAACTTCAGATCATTTTAGAACTCAATTTCACAGACTGCCTTTGTTGATTTATGATGCCAATAGTCTACACTGAAAACGCCGGTGCATCTCATTGCAGAATTTACTGTGTCAAAATTATTGTGCCCTACATTTCAGTGCTTCATGATCACCCAGAGGAAAAATTACTTTCTGGTCTCTGTGCCAGAAATGGAATGCTTTCCCTGAGCAGGATTTTTTCAATCTCATGGACACAATGAATCATATAACAATCCCCCCTCCCCACTGCTAGGAAGCATAGAGCCACATTTGTATCCCGCTTCTAATTAATATACAGGAACTCATGGCAGATATTTTGCTAAATTCTGGCTTAAATTAAACATTCTTGTGCGAATTTCTAATTTACTCAAACTTCATTACGTACTTATTTATAATTTATTTTATCTCACTGCACATGTTCCTTTATACTCTTTTTTAAAAGCCCTTTCCGGAACAATGCTATACGTGACCACAAAAGACCAGAACTATTGCTGTGAAGAAGCAATTTGTGCCTCTCAGTGGAGTCTTCAGCTTTTTCTGTGTCTAAATACATACTTTTAAAAACCATTTAATATAAGATTATAATTTCAATTATTTTTCTCCCTATGGCATTTATTTTATTCTAATAATAATAGGTATATATGTATACATGTATATATGTAATAATTCATCTGTATATGTATTTACAAAGTACTCACTAAAAGTGAACTCCTGTGTTCAGAAGTTAATATATTGATGAGGAGAATGTATAATTTGAAATATTTTTTTCATAAGTGGGCTTCTCAAAGTTTTATCACTATTTATTGCATATGAACCTCCTAGACTTAGGATCTTGGACACAGGTGGAGCCAGAAAAATTGCGGAATTCAAGATTCCTAACAAGAACTACAAGGTAACTGGGTGGACTAAGTCTGGGTGAAATGATTTCAGTAATTAGAATGTAGGATAGCTGTTTTGACAGGATAGAAGAGGAAACTGGGTAAGCGGCTTCCTTACATACCTCAGTATACTTGGCTCGATTCTGGAAATATACTTGATGTGCAATACAAATTTGTAATTTGGTGACTGGATTGAAATTGAGTTGGGCACATTAACCAGTTTACATCTTCTAGAAGATACATAGAAGCAATTATTGGAATAATTTATTGACATGGCCAATATATAGCCTTGAAGAGATCTTTATACCTCAGTAATTAAGCAAGGAATTTGAAATTCTGTTCAGTTTCTTAAAAAAAAAAAGAGAAGTGGAAGTGGAGGTGATTGGGGTAAAAAGAAATCTAAGGTCTTTGTATTGCTTGGGAAAAGTGTAGAAATGTTGACTAATTTAAACTTACTGAAATCAAATATAGGTGCCAAAATTTAATGTTACTCAACAAAAAATTGAAATAGAATATTTAACTTCCAAACCAGTGGAAGAGGGAAAAAGGAGAATAGTAAAACTATAGAAAAGAAGAAGAAGGCTGGAAAGGAAGCAAAGAGAGCAGCAAACAAAAAGTCTGTTAAATATAAAGCACAAATTAAGAATGTACAAATAGATACAAATAAATAATTAATAAAAATAAATGTAAACAGTGAGTTTATTTATTAAATAGACAAAGAAATTATTAAATTAGATAAAAACTGCAAAATCATATCTGTTTACAGGAAACATACGTATAACTCAAGGACATAGAAGGGTTGAAAGTGTAGAGACGAAAAACTAGCTGGCAAATATTATCCAAAATAAAACGGGCCTAGTTACGTTAAATACTAGACAAAATAAACTTAAAGCACACAGGACTAATGGGCATGAAGAAGACCATTACATATGAAAAAGAGAACAAGTTTTTCATCAGAAAGATATAGCAATGCCGAATGTTTATGTACCTGATAATAGACCTTCAAATTACATAAAGCAAAATTTCCAGAATTATCAGAAGAAATTGAGAATTTTAGGGGAAAATTTAAAAAATATGCATCATTAATTGATAGATCAAGCTAAATATTAGAAGAGAGAATATGTGAACAACCGATTCACACACCTGCATCCAACTTCTAGACTGTGAATAGACTCTTTTCAAGCCTACATTGAACAGTTACAAAAATGACCATGAAATAGGCTCAAAGAAAATCTAAAGAATCATTATACAGATAATGTTCTCTGACTATAATGGAATTAAATCCAAAATCAACAATAAAAAAATAATAAAAACACATGAAAATGTAAAAACTTCATTTGCAATGTATACAACCAACAAAATACTGGGAACAACAACCCAAATGCTTATCAATGGGAGAATGGATAAATCATTAATGTATATTCATACATTAGAATATTATATTTCAATGAAAATAAATGGACTAGAATTATATGTGTCAACATGGATAAATCTCAAAAATATGATTTTAAGAGAAAAAAGCAAGTTGTGTAATGTTATGTGCTAAGTGAAACAATTTAAATAAAATTTGGAATGTACTATAATACTATATATGATCTATAGATGCCTAGATAGTTTAGAAACATGGAGAATGATCAACACTACCTTCAGGATCATGATAGCCCCAGTGAGGAAGGAAGGGGAATGAAATATAGGAAGGCTGTACAGGCGACTTCAATGGTATCATTGCTATATATCTTTTCAAATATATATCCAACAAATATGGTGAAAATTAAGACTGGAGAAACTTGGCAGTGGGCATACACATGTGTGGTCGTCATTATTTATTTATTTATATTATGTTTCCTCTATACGTTTTACATGTTTAAAATATTTCACAATAAAATTATTTTTTAAGTTGATGTCTATCCTTACAGGGTTTTCTTTCTATACGTTACATTCAAAATATAAAATATTTAATATGTTTTATGTAAACACATAAAAATGGGATCCCACTGTATATCTTGATTTTAGAAAATTATTTCTTCACCTAACAATATTTCCTGAACATCCTTTCCACATCAGTAAATATACGTCTCCCACATCACTTACAAGACCTTGGATGTGTGCTCACAAACTGTTCTTTAGGATATGCTGTTTTTTGTCCACAGAAGCATAGAAAATTTGGGTAACTATGCAATGGAAGGAATTTGGGGCTTAAAAGAGAGGAAGACAAGTACTAAAGAATGTTATTTTAAAGAAATTCAGCTCATCATACTCAAAAATAAGTGAGAAAGATTGCTGAGAAGAAATGTGAAGTAGCAAAGAAATCCTGTGAAGTCAGTTTAAAGGGTTGTAAAATGTTAAAAAGGGAAATATAAAAGGAGATACAATGACTGCAGGCAGAATACACTATAATTCAAACTAAAATGCCTCAAAGTGAAGAAGAAATGTTGAATTGGATCAGATGATGAGCTAAGCATATAAGTAATAAAGTCAATTTCAGATAAAGGTAGGCAAAATTACAGAGTGAGCTCAGGTAAACATATACCAAGCATAAAAAACAAAAGAGAAAAGAGAGGCCCCTTATTAAATAAAGAAAATCTAAACGTTCTCTGAAAGAAGAGAAAGATTTTTAAATTTTGCATGAGGAAGTCTGACAGCAAATTTGTGGCGAGGCACACTGCTACCTTGGAACAGAGAATCAATTCCAAACTCTAGTGTCCCAGGGTCTTTAACGTGATATAGTCCCTAATTATGCCTGGTTCCAGTAATTACCTCACCACTAACCATCACGGTTGAGAAATCACAGAGGGCTAAAAAGCTGAACCATATCGAATCGAAGATTCAACACTCAGCAATCTGTTGTTTCGTTGCCATTATTTTGAAATGGTAGAACCAGTGATCCTTTTCCATGAACCAACAGTGTATTTTCAACTTTGTTTAAAATAATATTTCTCAGCACTCTTTATCAAATAACTATTTTAGACAGTGAATCCTAAAAGAAGACTGTTCCTACAACAAAGAGGAAAGCAGTTGGAACTAAAAGAATATTTTGCTGATTTTTAAAAAAATAATAGTTAAGCACAGATATTATGAAGTAATGGTTTTCGGATACTTGTTTTATTATACATTCTTTGACTTCACTGGCATTTATGTGCTGCCATAAAATTATTATTATCATTTTAGCTTGGAATAGAGAGGATGCAGGTGGTAGGAAGGCTACTTGAGAAACAAGAATGAGTAACCGACATTCTCACATCATTTAAAACAAATCCTGCCACCAATTGCCTATAACTCCCTTCCTGCACCATGTGTTGCTAGTTTGGGACTATAAATGTGACAAGCATAAAGTGAAATGTCAGCCAAATACTACTGGAGTAGGGAAAACCACAATTCATCATGTATCAAGGATTTAAAAATTAATTTTGTGCTTTTTAAAAAGAGGGTTGAAGTTTTAAAGGTAGTAATTATTCTTTTCATAGTCGAAGTTAAAACTTAATATTCATTTTACAGCTAACATTACTAAAAGCTTTTGGGACTCTTCTATGGAAAAGCTATTGTAAAAAGAAAGAGCTAGAAAGAAGCTTTATTCTTTATTATTATATAGTCTTCTAAATAAAGGTAAACATTTTTTGTTAAAATATTCTTTATAACTAATGTATTATTCAAAGTAAATTCAAGGAGTAGGGTAAAAGTAAAGCAAAATCTCTTAAAACCATAGAAAAGTAAATTCCTCATTACTTACAGTGGAGACGCTTGATTCATTTCACCATAGAATGAGTCATACCATCCCTGCCCTCAATTGATGTCTGGCAGCACTAGATCTTGGAGGCTAATGTGGGAATTTGGAGAGATGATAAAGCCAGAGGCTCAGGGAATCGTCCAAGAATTGCAGGCAAGAGGTCAATTCTGAAGAAAGATTTAGGTGGAAACGTTGGTGAGTAGTACTTTCTATAGTGGGTAAAAGAGAAAATAGCCCAGGATCAGCATAATAGCATCATTTGAATGCCTCCACTCTTCCAAATTCTGCCTGCAGCCTGTTCTCCATTTGACTGTGTGCTCCTAGAGGGCAGGATTCATGTCTGCATTCCCAGGGAGTCTGACACAATAGGAGTTCAATGAATGTTTATTGCTGAGTAGACAAAATATTGGGAGATAAGGTCCCAAAGCATAGATTCAGGAGATGTACGTGGAGGTAGTTCTCTGCAAGATGTTCACAAGGAGTGTAGGAAGAGAATGGGATACCGTAGAAAAGATGAGGAAAAAGTAATGTGATCCAGAGATGTGTAAGCAGAATCAGGAGAACTCAGTAAGCAGAACAGGAGGAGAACATTTCGAGAGTAAAGAAGTGGTCAGTAGTAACAGAGGGAGCCGAAGCGTCAAGGAGAGGGAGTACGGGAAAAAGAAATAATCCTATTGGGTTTGACCGGAAGGACATCAGAGACCCAAGTGCAGGTCAATGGATGGCAAATGTGCTCATGAGATGACAGGGGGTGAAGGAAGAAGATCTGTCACAATGGTGGAGGCAACTCATTCCCTATGGACAGAAGGGCATTTCTGGAGTCGAATCTCTTCCTATAAGACTTGCTGGGGAGCTGTGAAAGAGAGAGATGAGGGCCTTGAAGGAGGAAGGAACTAACATTTGTTGAGCATCATCTACCATGATCAGTACCAAGCATTTGTTCATGTAAAGCCTTACTACTCGAAGTGTGGTCCACAGAGCAGCAGCACCAGCGTTACCCAGCGACTTTGTTAGAAATGCGGAATCTCATCATGATCTAGAGATCTAGACCAGCTGAGTCAGAATCCGCATTTAACCAGCCCCCAGGTGATTCACATGCACATGAAAATTTGAGGAATACTGTTTTAAATTTACATTAAAAGATAGAGGTACAGAGATATAATTTTCTCTATTTCCCCACACCTGATCTCAGCCTCATCCCAGTCCTCAAGTTCCCTCCAGTGGGAACAAAAACTATATGCGTCACTTCCAGGTGGGGCAGTGTCTTTCAGTTTAAAATAAACTTTCTGGGGCAAATATTTGATTAATTCAAGATTCATCCTCAGTCAAATGGGATGACAGTCAATCAGGGTAGTTCTGCCCTCTCAGAAGTCTTATATCTGTTATTTACTGCTCAGTGACAAACAACCCTGAAACTCAGTGGCTTAAAATAACTATTGCTTTTAAAAATTTCTAATAATTCTCTGGGTCAGCTGGGCAGTTCTGGTCTAGGCTGGCTTGACTGATCTCTGCGATCAGCTGATGGCTGCAAGGTCGGGGAAACATTTTTCTCTCCTAGGCCTAGTTCTTGCAAATGAAAGTCAGAATTTCGAGGTGTTAAATACGTACTCCAAGTAAAAAAAAGGTCCTTGTTCTAGAGGGGTTATGTTCTCTTGTTAGCCCTCCCTACGAGTCTCTCCATAGCCAAGAAAAGTGCCTACAGAAAGCTGCCTGAAGAGTGAGGGAAAGATCACGGATATAAGAAAGTCTGGGAAAACAGCAACATTTTTAATATTTAAAAATATCCCATTAAACTGGTAACAACACAAGTTACCTTAACACTCACACACCCACCAAAAAAACTCCACAACCCTGCAATGTAGATATTAACAGATGAGGAAAGTTAATCTCAGTTCATTTAAGGAACCTCACAAAGGGACAGTATGTACATGGTGGGCCCAGAAATGGAACCTGATCTAGTTGCCCCCTTCTACCACATTTAAGAGAATGTCTAAGGGTAGAACACAGTGTCGTTATTCCGTATTCACCCTCAGCTATGTTCTATTACTGATGTTCTAATTCAGTGTATGCCTATTGCAGGTTTCACATGCTCTGTCCATGTATTTGCCATCCTTCTATTTGGCATCTGATCATCCTTTGGGAATCCATCCTATGAAGAGGGCCAGCCTAGCAGAGCTGTGTTATAATAAGCATTGTTCATCATACCTTAGAACTTTGTGAGTGGGGATCTCTTCTCACTAGGTGTTCAGCAGGGCTGGGAGGTAATTTCAAGGAAACCACAAGACGTACACTGTAACGTTGTTCATAATCCAGTCTCACATCTATTCAGGATATATCCTGAAGCACTGGTTTCCTTCCTGCCATTAACATATCCCTAAACAGGCTCTGGGTTTTATGGCTCCTTTGTTTCTTTGGAGATACTGATATTTCTTTCCTTTCTGTGCTGTAAGATTCCATGTGCTGGTAGAAGTTCTCCAAAACAAACATTCCTCCACTCTTCCCAATCTAAAGCAGTTCTTGCTATTAAAAAAAGAAAAAGGCATCTTACCACAATTGAAAGGGAAAGTGGCTAAATTTAGACATGAGTTTTGGAGTCATCTCTCCCGCCAGATTTCTGGCAAAATTAAAACTTCCAAACAATGCTGAATTAGAAAGTCACATGTGGTAAGACAGCTAAGTAGCAGGATGCTTAGCAACTGGTAACATGAGCACCAGTGGAGTTCACAGCAGGAAGACGTCTTCTTCCCTTTCTTCTCAAAGACTTAACAGATCTCTGAACTTCAGCTACTCTTTTGTATCTGTCAACCTAGAAAACACATTCATAATCACGGAAAGCTCTTAGTTTTAAAAGCTAGTCTTTTTCCAAGTCACTCTGCAAGGAAGAGCCAACTAACTGCCACCTGTCAAATTTTTCTAGAGGCAGGCTGAGATTCTACGCAATCATTGCATAGATCTAGTTTATCGCCGTTGTACACCAGCAGTCATTGGAAAAGCAGAAGCCCTCAGGAAGGAGCCAAGATATAGTACAGGAAAAATATTTCATTGAGCTGTCTAGAAACAATATTTCACAGGCTATGGAAGGGAAAAAGGAAACATCTAAAACCACTACACTTTAAATGAAAGGTGCAAACGTTGATGTTTTTTCTTTCATCCCGTGGCTGTCTTTAAAATGGTCCTTACTGATTATGGTGAAATACTTCACCAGGAGAATGAGAAGAGAGTCCAAGTCCAATTCTCTCCTCCCCTGGTCTACATAAGCTCTCAGTGATATATAGTTCTTAAAATGGGCTCAGTTTTCTTTCTCTTCTTTACAGAGCCAATGACACCACGGCCCTCTACCAAGTGTAAATTCCAGATTTCTGCACACATTTCATTAAAGGAAACTTTTCGTTCTCCATGAAAGAGAGGAATATTCTTTCTTCTCTAGGTGAAGCCTTCTGCCCCATCCTCCCGCTATCACCCAGTAATGTGGGATCACACCACATGGAGAGACAGCATGAAGTGGAGGAGTCAGGATGTCCTGGATTCAAATATGGCTGCACTCCAAATAGGCACATGACCTTGGGCAAGAACCTTAACTTTTCCAAGCCTCAGCTTCATAATTTATAACATAGGACAAATATTATTTGCCTCAGAGTTGCTCAAAAAACAAAACATAAAATATCCAAACAGTACCTGCCACAAAGTAGGCACTCAATAAATAGTAGCTATTATTAATACCACTATTGTACCTTAAAAAAATCAGATGCAGGGGCCAGCCCTGTGGCCTAGTGGTTGGGTTCGGTGTGCTCCGCTTCGGCAGCCCACGTTCACGGGTTCGGATCTTGGGCGCGGACATACACCACTCATTAGCCATGCTGTGGTGGCAACCCACATACAAAAAATAGAGGAAGATGGGCATGGATGTTAGCTCAGGGTGAATCTTCCTCAGGAGAAAAAAAAAAGCAAATCCAAAGAGCTATTAATTTTTCACAGCAGGAACAAAATAAATCTTTCAACTTGAGGGAAAAGATGAATGGACAAACCAAAATAACAACTTATTGATTAGCCTAAATGCCTTCTCTATCCTTTTCATATATTAAAACCACTTATACTAAGGAGGTCTAATTTGCCTTGGGTCAGTGGGTGGCCTGAAGACCAGCACAAGAGAGAATTTAAGCACTTTAAGCTCAGGCTAAGTTTTCATCATTTGAGTCAAACATATGAACATTATCATTTCTCTCGAATTATTTCCACCCATTCAAATGCATTCCACTTGCATGATTTCAGCCAGGAGGAGAACTGAACGGTCTAGAGAAAACAAGAGAAAACCAAATAAATACTCAAATATGCTAGCACACCTTGCGGGACAAAAGAGCTGGACTAGAAGGAACCCCATGCCATCCACACGGGTTTTCCATCTAGGCAGATGAGGATGCCTATTGCTGTTTCAGAATAAAGGGCTCTCCTTGGTGGAGTTGATCACCTCCTCTCACTACATTTTGTAACAGCTCCTACAGCATCTGTCTGTGGTCTGCATTCACCTGAAGCACTGGAATAAGTGAGGAAAACAGGATGGATATAAATGGAGGCGAATTCAGCCTTAATGAGAAAAACATGAGAATTCTTTTTTCAAAAAAATGAAGCGCTAATATATAAAATGTGAACTCTCCAGATTGACTGAGTCATTTGGAAGTTTATTCATGAAAATGTGCACTTTCTTCCTTCCCCAAGTATTTCATTAAACTGCTCTTTGCCTAATGTAAAAAGTAGCAACTTTTTATGTCCTTTTCCCAGAAGGGATGACCAGAAGAGTAAAGTCAACAAGTGAAAAGTTATTTATAACTCAAAAATAACTCTTACGGCTATTGGTGGGGGATGGAGGGAAGGAATATAAAACCCAAATTTGCTTTATGGTATCCACTTAAAGTACACATAGTCCTTAATTTTCTCATTCTTTTTTTTTTTTTTTTGTGAGGAAGATCAGCCCTGAGCTAACATCCATGCTAGTTCTCCTCTTTTTGCTGAGGAAGACCGGCTCTGAGCTAACATCTATTGCCAATCCTCCTCCTTTTTTTTTTTCCCCCAAAGCCCCAGTAGATAGCTGTATGTCATAGCTGCACATCCTTCTGGGCTGCCAGTAGTGGAGAGCGTGCACTTAACCGCTAAGCCACGGAGCCGGCCCTAATTTTCTCATTCTTTAATTTCCTTAATATTTTTTATTTCTACCTTTATCTCATATCTTCTATTCATTTCGCTTCTCTCTCATTTATAATATCCCCTCTTTTTGTTTTGTAAATTGTGTATTCATTCTAAAACGTCCAATTTCTTATGATTTTGTCTTTTGTGATCCTTCTACCCCTATATCTTCTTTCTGAATTCTTATCCTAACAAATTCAAAGAAAAAGAGAAGGTTATAAAATGAATAAATAAAGGAAAGACTGTTACAGAAATGGTGAGAAAACTTAAAACAGATACAATGGATAAAGAAATAAGAGTATAGAAGGGAAAGGACACAGCAAGGATAAAGAAAGAATGAGAAAAATGAGAAAGTAGGAAAAGAGTCAATATTTCTTATTTTAACAGCCCCTAGGTACTCCCCAAACTTAGCTAGCCCATTCAGTATGTGCTTTTTTTCTTTATGCCCATGGAATGGAAAAACAGGAAGAGGGATTTGAATGAAAGCATTTAATCCCCAATGGGATGATAGAGTAAAGGAAATGGCCCAAGAATGCAAATATGGGAAATGCTGCTCATTTCCTAATTTCCTCATTCACATGCACACCTACTTGTAGTATCATGTCTTTTCATTTTTGTTCCATGACATATTTTATGTCCTACCTTGCCTTTATCCCATATGCATCATGTTCTATGTTCTTATCGTCTTATCCCTTAGAAAATCAATTTTTCCCTTTTTCTATTCCTGAACTGTCAGGGCAGCCTGTAGATTCCTCCGCAGCCCCATTAGCTTCCTCTCCCAGGCTATCCATGGCTATCCTGTTACTTCAACTCATCCCCATCAAGCCCCTCACCTCAGCAAACGTCATCCTTACTCTTAGAAGATGACCCTGCCTTTTTCTTCATAGAAAAAATTAGAAGTATTGGTCAGGATCTCCCTCAAGTTCCTGACCCTCTCATGAGCATCTGCCACCCCACTTAACTTCTTGCTTCTCTCTAGTCTCAGAGGATCAAGTGTCCTGCAGCCCAAAGCTCATTCTTTCACCTGGACTCTCAATCCTATCTGTTCCAAGGACCCGGCTTCATCAATCATTTTTATCCCCACCCCCGTCTGTGTGATGGTAAAAGAAAAATATTAATATGAGACTGGTCAGAGGATGATGTTAAGTTAATTAAACAAAAAGCCGTTAGACTTAAGTGGCTCTAATGCTTTGGTGGTCTACATAAGCAAACCAAAACCTAAGCCTGTAAATGCCTCAAGGTTAAAAAATTGAAACCTAAGGACAACCAACCACAAAGAGCTAACTAGACTTTAAGCTATAGCCAATCAAATCATTTCCTTTCTCTGAATCCACACCTTCTCTACGTAAGTCTTTCAGCTGGCTCCTGTCTGCGAAGAGCTCCTAACCACTTCAGGGTTGGCTTTGCCTGATTGGAGTCAATCTTTTTGCTCAGATAAACTCTTTAAAGTTTTCAGTATGCCTAGGTTTATCTTATAACACTGACATGACCGAAGAGGAAGAGAAAGGAAGGACTTAATAAGAGATGAATGTCATGTACATGATTAAGAACTAGCGTTTAGGAGAGGGGAGAGAAGGAAGAGAAACGACAAGTCTGAAGGGTGGAGTAGGAGGGGCATTTGTTCTGAGGAAGATGGGGTGAGAAATAGCCTGGTGCCAGGGGACTGATTTGAAGGTGCTTTAGCATCATGGAAAAGACTTCAGTAAAGACACATTTTTCTGTTTGGATGTGCTTCTTTTACTGTGACACAAAATAAGAAAATTGTCAGGGTGTGAGATGTGGCTTCAATAAAATTATATCTCCCCATCTTTAAAATAAAAGCAAAAACAAACAAGCAAAATTTTAAAAGCCTCCTCAATCCTACATCCCTCTCTGGCTATATTGCCAAGATTCTTGAAAGATGTCTTAATTCAAGGTCTCTATTTCCTCACTCTCATTATACTTTTGAAAAAATAGCTCAAAATAGTTACCATTTATTGACTGTTGACTACATGCCAGACACCTGAGCTTCGTATACATTATTTCCTTTAGTCCTCAAATAACAATCTTTGCATTTTAACTTGGTTAAAGACTCATTTCCTAGGCCAGAGGCAGAACTAAAAGGAGGTCTCTTCTTTAATTTAGTGGCCTTACCAAGACATTGAAGAGCCAGCAGATAGGAGTAAATAAGAGCAATCCTTATTGCCTCCTCCCACCACTCTTTTGCTTAGAAGAGAAAGAAAGGGAAGAAAGAAGGTGCTGTCTCCCAGGGAAGAGTCATGCTCTCACCACTCAGGGGGCTCACTGCAGATTGAATGCCGTGGAGCTGGCAAGGGTAGCCCCAGCAGCCTTCAGGGTGCTAAGAAATATCTTGTCCACCTCATTTCGTGAGCACAGGGATGGAATTCATGGCTAGGGTGTCCATGCATACCTTGGTATGATATGGAGTTGGGAGGCGTGCTGAATTTAGACCTCCAAATTCTCCCTTGGTTCTAGAAGATTCCCTATTGGCAGTGCTGGGGTGGCTAATAGAAGATCATTATAGACGACAATAGGATCCCAAGAATCAGCTTGCAGATTTCTGACCCCTCTGCTGACCTCCTAAAGGCAGAGCTAAACCACCCTGCACTCAGATACTATTTTGGGAAGAAAAGGAGGAGAGAATATCTGAAGGGACTGTTGTACACTTAAAGGAGAGGGCTAGAATATGATAAGGCAAGTGTAAATTTCCCACTATCCGTCCAAGAGAGTGGGGGACTTATTATCAGGATTAAATAATTCCATAAAATGATGCTACATTTTCTTTGCATGTATATGCTAGATTAAATTCTGGACCTCACAGAAAAATGGAAAGCTTTTCGGCCAGTGCTCAGCCTAGAGTAAATTCTCAATAAATGGCAGCTGAGACAGTTAATTCAGAAGTCATTTTGTGACATAATGATTAATGACCACATTTTGGGGGACTGGGAGGTTCAACTAAATGTAATTGAATCCTAGAGTTGGATGGGAAGAGATTCTAGAAATAATCCAATTTAATCCTATAATGTTAGAAATCACAGCAGCAAGGTCCAGAAGATAAAGGATTCCCTGGGGATCATACAGGTAGCCTTCTTCAGGCCTGTCCTGACTGGCAGGTCCACTCTCGCGTTAGGAGCCACACACGCCCAGGGCAGGATCTTGTTTATGATGTGCCCCCCACCTCACGCATTGTGTATAAGCAAGTTAGATGGTCCCATACTTTGCTATTTTGTTACTTTTTCTATGGTTATGATTTTATTATGATTTGTCCCATATTTCAATCTGGAATCAGGAAGTGGTTGTGTGTACAGACAGTGTATATTTTAGAGAACCCCACATGTAACCAAAACCTTCAATGCAGTATTATATCTATAATAGATGGGAGCAAGCCTTCAATTAAGAGCCAAACCCAAAGCCCCTGATGATAGAGGTTAGTGATGATGTGTTTTTATAGTGTTAGTGAACACACATTAAAGATAGGAAAGTGAGACTTGTGAAATTTGGAGTTTGGATGTGTGGTAATGGAAAGCGTCCTGCTCTAGGGGTCTGAAGACCTCAGTTCAAGTCCACTATGAAGACCTTGAGCCAGCCTGTATCTTTTCTTTCTCTTTCAGTTTTCTCTCAGCTATAAAATGTAGATGATTCCTGCTCTACTTCTCATGAGGTGATCATGGCAATCAAATGAGCTACTTACTTGAAAGGGTTTGGTTAGTTGCAACAGCTACTCACACAGGCGATATTATTATTCCAAAAGAGTCAGAGCCATGGCATGCTATTTATCCTTCTGATTCTCTATTAGCATCCTTCTCTGTGCCTCTTCTCTCCTCCTCTGAGCCTTGGTGATGATATTTAGTGATTTTCTTGCTGGCCCTACTTAGTTCTGAGAGCTGCCATTTCTATGTCAGTTTCCCAGTTATTTTATTAAGCATTCCCTCTGTTTTAGACACTCAATGGCAGACAAATCTTATGTTGCTACTTCCAAGCTCCCAGCTGCTGCTCTCTAAATCAGTCACCGGGGAAGTGCAGTTAAAGGATTCCCTATTGACTCGTAAGTTGCTTTGTTGTCCAGGTCTATGCTTGTACTGATTAAAAATTCCCATGGTCTGTAATGTATATAGAATTTTGCCTATCTTAGAATTACCTGGAAACTCATCCCCATTGTGGTGCCTGATGGTGAGAATGGGTCATGCATGTTCAGAGATCTAATATCAGAGCTGAGCCCAGAGCCCTTGTGGGGAAGGAACTCAGCTTTATTTATAAAACATACCTACCCTTCAAGTTCTGGGTTTCATCAAAACTGCATCTAGCTCCAGAGAGAGATTCTAAACCAGAATACAATTTGCCTCCTCACATCCTAATGCCCACATTTATTTCTGATTGTGAAACACATTTTCCAAAATTTAGGACATCACACAAAAACATGTTGATAAATTTTATAGTGTCATGTATTTCATGATTCTAAAACCCTGTTTAATATAACTTTACTATCCTTTTGTGTTTAACAATATATGTTCAAAGAGCTACATAAAACTATCACAACAATAAAACTATTATGCTTTAGCAAACATATATTTATAAAGCAAATAAAAATACCCAGTAAACCTAAGAGTAACAACTCAAATATTAGATTCTACTAAAAAGAAAAACCTCCTTGTGTCTAATGTGTTTTTAAGGTTTGGCAATATATGCAATTTGCAATGTGATATAAGTTTCAGATGCACTCCACCCTTATTAAAATACCAACTGCAGGAGAAAGACATTTGGTGTATAATCATAAAGTATTATTCTAATGATGGAATGCATGATAGCTATGCTGAATTTTATATCAAAAAGCAAACCTAAATTGAGATTTTTGAACAAGTCCAGAATGGATAATGCCTATACACATATATGGCTCAAAACATCAGAACATAAATAAAAATTCTATGAGCTCTGTGAAGCCAAGGACCTTATCCTATGTGAGGCATATATTGCTTAAAGCAAGAGATTATTTTCTAAATTTAGATAGGTTGTTACCCAACTATAGCAACTAAAAAAAGAATCAGGGCCAGTCCCGGTGGCCTAGTGGTTAAGTTCGGCACACTCCACTTTGGTGGCCCAGGGGTCAGTTCCTGGGAGCGAACCTACACCACTCATCCGTCAGTGGCCATGCTGTGGTGGCAACTCACATACAAAAAGAGGAAGATTGGCAGCAGATGTTGGCTCAGGGCAAATCTTCTTCAGCAAGAAAAAAAAAAAAAGAAAGAAAGAATCAGACATGAAAGTCAACCAAGAATTCCTAAAAAAGCAATTACTCTCTTAGGCAATGGCTTTAACGTAGCATCTTGTACCAACAAGAACACGTGTCAATGTCCATTAAAAACGGCTCTATCTAGAATATTTACATCTAAATATCTCCCTCAACTCGTATACTAATTGTATAACTTGACATAATCACTTGAGATTATGGTGCCTCAATTTCTCCATCTAACAAAAGGCAAGAGCAATATCTTTTGTCTCCATCTATATCCAATTAGTTAAAAAATTGTACCTGGCTCCTATTAGCAGTGCTGAATCCAGTGTGAGAGTGCTATGCTCTCTTTTTAATAAAAATGCTCTATAAACACAGTTATGTATGAAATACACATACACGCACACAAAACCCAAAAGTGGAAATATTACTTACATATGTAGTAATGATAAATAAAATGAAGGCTACAGCAATTTCTGTTAGTAACCTTATCAATATGAATATGAGCTGCTATCATTTATTGAGCCCTTACCATGTATGAGGCACCATGCTGAGTGCTTTACATGCGTTATCTCATTTAATACAAGAACCCTATGACATAGATACAATTATTATATCCGTTTTACAGATGAGAAAAGTAAGGTTTAATGAGGCTAATGAACTTGCTCAAGATCTCATGAATAGTAAGTAGTTGAGTTGGAGAGCTCAACTATGGAGTCAGATTCAAGAGCCCAAGCTACCACCTAGTGAATAGAGTATGCACCTTTCCTAAAATGTGAACTCTCCTTTAAAAAATAACTAAATTTAGCAAACTCCTTTTCTATATAAACTACAGTTAATCAGTCATTTTCTATATTATCCTATAACATTACATAGTTCCAGTTCCTCTTATTGTCGTATTTAGACATTTTTTTCCAACTGTAGAACCAAAACTCTAGAATGGAGTCTTTGTTTTGGGTATAAACAAACTTAATCAAGAGGCAAAATACAAAGAATACATATCAGTTTGAACCGTTAGTGAAATATTGTTTTGTGCTTTCCCTGCAAAATCTTGGACCAAATAGTAGTACCCTAAGCTCTCAGTAGTAATTATTTTTTCATCTTATTTGAAGTCTACAATTTTATTATATCTGTACTAAATGAATGTTACTGAAATGATCGTAGCACGGGCATATACATTGATCTTTAATAGAATCAAACACATTTATCATCCAGAATTTCTCCTTCCCTCCACCGGCCTGACCTCACCACAGAAGGCAGCAGGTGTGCACAAAGGGCACAGACAAACTTTGGAGGCAGCCGACTCTGTGCTCCAACACTGCCTCCGCCACCTAAGAGTTGTGCGACTCTGGGCAAATCTCCTAGCCTCTCTGAGTCTCAATTTCCTGTTGTATAAAAAGGTGGTAATAAAATCTGTCTCAATAAAATACGTAGAAAAATGGTTACACTGCCAGATACGTTGTGCTCATGCAACAAACATGAGTTCCATTGCCCTTTCTCCTAGTCATGGACTGCTGGTGTCTGCAAGGACACACTCCAGTGCCACAGCAGACAGCATGGGAGCAGGGGACCCTTCCCATTTTGCTATGAGAGCATCACTATGGTACAGCAGTTTGTAGTAGCATGTGCTTGCGGTGACAGTCCCACGGTATCAATAAAAGATTAACTGATGTTTCACATCTAGGAGGCAGGAATGCATGCGATACATTTTATGCCTCATTTTCATATCTATGCCAGCTTGCCTGACCTTCCTTCCTTCCCTCTTCTATTCTTCCCCCTCCCTCCCTCCCTCCCTCCTTTCCTTCCCTCCTTCCTTCCCTCCATCCATCCATCCAACCGTCCATCCATCCATCCATCCTTCTATCCATTGCCTGGATTCAAAACCTGGCTCTGACACTAAGTGTGCAACATTGTGTCTATGAAAGTTATTTACTTTCAATGTACCTCAGTTTCTGCCTCTGTTCAAGTTGGGGATAACAATAGTACCTAACTCATAGGGTTATTTTGAGGATTAAGAGTTAATATATGTAGGGGCCTCCCGGTGGCGCAGCGGTTAAGTCCGCGCGCTCTGCTGTGGCGGCCCAGGGTTTGCAGTTTTGGATCCTGGGCATGCACCGATGCACAGCTTGTCAAGCCATGCCAGGGCGGTGTCCCATATAAAGTAGAGGAAGATGGACACGAATGTTAGCACAGGGCCAATCTTCCTCAGCAGAAAAAAGGAGGATTGGCATCAGATGTTAGGTCAGGGCTGGTCTTCCTCGCAAAAAAAAAAAAAAAAAAAGTAATATATGTAAAGTACTTGGAACAACAGTGGCTGGCACCTTGTAGCTGTTTGTTAAATTGCTGATGTTTTAAAGTATAATTAGAGATTAAGGAACAGACTCAGATATTATGGATTTTCCAGAGTTTCACAGCTAGTAAATGACAACCCTAGGGCTTGGACCCAGGTAGGTTTTTTCATGCCAAGTTCTATTTCTTTCCATTATGTAAGGCCATCTCTCTGAAAAAAATCTCATCTTCTATTATCTGAAAGATTCACTTATCCAAAATACTTTAATTCCAATAACTAAATCATGATGGTTTATTATAAATGGATAAGCTTGAACTTCATGTATTCCTGGGGACTATATATTACATCTGTGTCTTTTAAACAAAACCCTATATTTATATGTTATAACCCAATTATTATATCCCAATTTTTTTGGCTATTACCTTTGGCAGTTTGGACATTGGTAGAAACTTTTAAAGAGCAGATTACATTGGTAGATAAAGAGATACAGATTTTCTAAGTCGATTAGAATGAACAGAAAATTAACGAGGAAAATGTCAAAAAGTAAGGGCTGCTTACGTGAGGCAATGTTACCATTTTAACACTCAGTGAATCCAGGCATGGGCAAATGTATTTGCCTACACTTGAATCAGACAAAGGAATAAGAGTTAATATCGATTGTCTTAGTTTTTCCACTCTAAATAGTTGTTGATTTAAGAGACACCATTGATTTAAAAACAAGTTTTTTGGGGGAGGAGAAAGTACTATGCCACAATTAAAATATGTGCTAATTATGCAATGCCACCAACTTCCTGAAGAGTTATGATATGAAACACCTGTGTGTCTCAGAAATGAGGAAATAGTACATGATGATACTCAGAACGTACATATAAATGAAGATGATAGTACATGGGACTAATGAGGAAAGAAAACAGAAACAGGAAAAGGAGGACAATGCAATGGGGAAGCAAGGTGATGACCTCAGTCATGTATAATAAGTAGCTGATGGAGGTTCATTTTTTTCCTACCATGAAAACTTATGTAGACAAATACAAAAAAAAAGGACTGTAACCCACATAAATTTGAACTGCTTTGTTTCTCACTTAGTTGCATTCAAAGAAACTTTACTCTGGCATCCAAAAATAAATAAAAAGGCGATTACATCATTATTCTCTCAAGAAAATGCCAAAAGGAAATCACACTCAAAATACACAGCAATATTCGAAATCAACCTTCATTTTCTCTCTCTCAAATCTTCTTCCTTTTCCTCTTCAAGACTCAGATTCTTCCTGTAACTCAGCCTAAATCCTGTTTCTCTTGCCTCTTTCTTCTAATTGCTAGCTGCATTTGCATACTATTGTGAAATTACTGTGCATCCAAAGAATGTATACAATATGCATGTATGGTTTGAATACAGTTTAAACAATAAACACTGCTGTACCTCCACTCAGATTTATGGGATTCTCTAAGATGTTCCACCATACCAAGTCTTGTGTTAATCAACCCATTGCTTCTTTTTACATATATACGAGTGCATTCCTAAATAACGTGCTGCTTTTAAAATTATATTAACAGAAACATACTTGATAAGTTTTCTATGATTTGCCTTTTTTCCTCAATGTTTTTAATATATAACCACGATGAAAAGCATAACTATAATTCATTAATATTTAGGGGCTCCAATGGTAAGTATTCCATTGAATAAATATACCATTCTTTGTTTATCTAGTCTACTATTGAGGGAAAATTTAAGTTGATTTGAATTTGGAGCTATTAAGAAAATTGCTGCTATTAATATTCTTGTATATATCTCCTGGGGGTATATGTCAGTGACTACCTAGAGTATATATCCGGGTCATAGAAAATGGGCATGCTATTCCGTCTCTGATAATTCCCATATCTGTGGGTTTTGAGGGTCTGTTTACAAAGTTTGTTGTTTTTGCTTACGCTTCATGGATGCATACATGGGTTTAGCGAGCTTTGATTGTCAACTCATATTCCTTGGAGTTTTCTCTCTGGGAATTCTTTAAGGTCAGAGATTAAACTGTATTGTTTGAGAGAGAATTTGGGGTTGCTTCTACCCCTGGGGCATTATCAGTGTGGACCCACTTTAACCTAAATTGTCACTTGAGTTTTTATTTGGGGCTCCATACTTGCGTTTGTGAGTGGACATCTTAGGAAGAATTCTTTTTTCCCCCTTCTATTCAGAGCCAAGGTAAAAACAAGGAGAATTAAGGTGTCCCTCTGCCAAGTGGTTTTTCCCACTGAGGGTACTGTGGGATTGGGTGGGTAGGGGATTCCAGATGTGTGAAGGAGTACCTCCTCCCACCTCCTGCTCTTCTCTGGCTCTTAGGCATTGTCTCTCATTCCAGGAAATATGACCAACCGGACTTGGCAGATGGCTCCAGCCCAGGCTTTCTTCTCTGGATTCACTCTTTCTCTTCATTTTTAGCCTCTAAGAATTTCTTTTAATTCTGGCTCAGACAAGCTTTTAAAATGTGATTTAATATTTTAGTATCGTCAGGTGTTCTGTATCTAGGATGTCTAGATCACCACGTTGCTAGAAAAGATGATTCTTTTTCTATTTTTGGTGGTTTTAATTCTATTTCTCCTCTATCTATGGTTTCCAGAGGACACCTCTGCACTCTCATTGTCTTGCTTTTCACATTTCTGCAACTCTTCTTTCTTTAATTTTCTTTTCTCCTTTGCTCTTGAACCAATGCAGCTAGGTATCACTTGAAGGTGTAACATGCTAGAAAGGAGGAGTTGTCAGCTCTGATTTTCTCCTTCCTCAATCGTTAATCAGAAAGACTTTGTATGTATTACCTTACCTATAACACAGACTCGCCACAAGTACCAGAGGAAGATTTTAAAGAACATCTGTAGTCATTGCAGCTGTGTTCCAAGTTCAATGTTAAATGGTCATAAGCATTACTTGCTAAAAACATCAGGAATAATCTATTCCTATTTTATGAATAAATAAACCAAACCACAAAAACTTAAGTAATTTAATTGAAAATTACGCTGCTTGAAAGAGGCAAATCAAAACCGAATGTTAATTTGATTTCTAAGCCTAGGTTCTTTCTATGCTGCCTCACACAGAATTAATTAATTCCTATATATGTTGATTGGCTTATAACAGGCAAATAAGAAACTGGATTGCCTACACAACTGAGTTTATGATCATTTACTTAGGAGAGACCTCAGAAGAATCACAGTAGCTATCGCCAATAATTTGTGGCAGGATGCCTGACGGGTGAGTTGGTGGGAGAGGTGTGAGTCCCTCAGTCAACACCTCATCTAGACAGGAAGGGTGATGACTTTCCTGGGGAAGGTGGCTAGAGCTCCCACTCAGCCAACTGCCTTGGGATATTCTTGATGGAATATTCCCGTCATCAGTTGCTTTGTCTCCAATATCACTTTCAGGTGTGAGGCTGAAAAGAGGAAATTCTGTTATCAACCAATGCACTCCTGGCTGGCTTGATTCCTTTTGTTCTTAATTTGAAAGACAATCTATTTAATATCCATTCCAGTGTTCCTTGGAATAAGAGTTGAAACGTCCACATTACGCTTATTGTTTATTTCCCTTTGGCTATTTGGTTGGATTTCTTTGCTCATATTAATTAACAATTTGTTGGTCTTCATTATTTAAGTTTTAATTAGTGATAATGCAATAACCAGGGGGCTATTTTAGGTTACGTCCAACTGCCAACAAACTCTAGTCGCAGTTATTTTAGCCACTAATGCAGGACTCATTCAGAGAAGGAAATATCAATTTATCAATAGCACCCAGGCTTGCCACCCAGACCTAACTAGTGACTGACATTGGATGGACCCTCATCCATTGAATGGACACCAATCTTTGAATATGGATTATGATTATTTGTTCAGGAATCTAATTATTTAGTCTTATACGTAGTGAGCTTGCCCATAAAATGCCAACTCCTTAAGAACTAGAACACAAAGTAAGGAACATTTTGCTGTTCAGCAAACTTCTCTCCAAATAATTAAAACAAATCCAAGTTGAATATATGGAATGTAAGAGGAGTGGACCATGGAAAGGAAAAGTTAATTGCTCGAATTTTCATTTCCTGAGTTGGCCTATGTTCAATCAAACAATTACTGTGCATTACTGCAATACTAGAAATATTTGAGATTTCTGGAGATTCATAGTATATTTGTTCCAACTTATTAGGCACCTCATCAAGTCTGTGAATTTTTGTCCCAACTACCTTCTAAACTGATTTTGCATCCTTTCGTATGTTCCAGTGTTAGGTGAGTAGAAAATTTTCATGGATCTTAACTCACCTGTGCCAAGTATAGCTGGGAGAGACTCTATGTACCCATCAGTGTTGGAATCATCAACATCTTGTGTTTGAATGAAGACTCTTAGAGTGAGGAACTTCAAATTGTAAGCACAGTTGATGTGCAGTACCCATTTATCCCTGGATTCTCTGTGCTGGACAATACCTCTACTCTCTTTCCATATGTAACACAACCTTGATCTAAGAGAACTGCTCCCTCTAGGCACAAGAAGTATTTCATTCTCTCCTTCAGCCCCAAACAGAGGGCCTCTCCTAAGCAGGGATTGGAAATTGTGCCAAATTGCACATAATTGTGCATGATGAATTTGTAATGCAGGCTAAAACTTGCTGGAAACTCAGCTGAGACCACCAAAATCATTTAGTTGGGTTTGGTTGGAGGCCAATCCTTTATTCACTAAGCTACAAAGTCTCTGGAGCTTTTATTTGCTCACAAAAATATCTGAATCCAGCACTAGAATCTTTCTCTGCACGAAAACTAAATCAGTTTGATGTTGCTTTTCAGAGTTATGCTCCCTGAACTACTCTAGGGGATTAAAACTTGGAAAAAGAAGTGGCTTTGGAGTATAACACAAACAACCCTAGATGCTGAAGAATTAAATTTCCCTTATTATTTGCTTCAAGGAGCAACACATCGTTAAGTTCAAAGTCATTTAAATGGAAGAACTTACACTATTCCCCCATAAAGCTGCAGCCACAAAGACATTTATCAAAAAATAACTTCTAATTTCAAAAGGAATTGTGTAAATATTAGATATAATGTTCAGTGAAAAAATTCTTGGTGAAAAATTGAGAATATATCAAGTGAAAAAACATTAAAAGGAAATACACCAACATTTTCATAGTGGTTATTTGGGGAGTGGAATGATTACAGACGATTTCTCTGTTCTTTTCTCTATTTTCCAAATTTTCTATAATGTGACTTTAATATTCTTTATAATAGAAAAATACGTTTATTGGAAAAGAACCCTAGATACTTTACAGATGGTTTTGTTTCTTCTCCTGCCATTCACATACCGCTGAAAAATGTAAACCTGTCGACAGTATGACTTTGTGTAGGCACCCAAATTCGGGGGAAAAACAATACCATCTTGTATTTTATGAAACTCCTGCATTCCAAAGGGCTCAAAACACATTTAAGAAGCTTCATTTCATGATTCCAATCACTATTTTTCTGAGATACATTTCTTACCAATTGTTAACTCCTGACATTTACTCAGATTAAGATTTATTTATTTATTTGGTGGCACAGAAAGCAGAAGTCGGAAATTAAAAAATCGATATTTTCTTGTCCATTTTTCTAAGGGAAAATGAAAAGTTTAGGATTATACCCAAGACTTGCGAGTCACAGAACATAGGAAGGGAAACCCATCTCTTGCCACTCAAATCCACGTATTAATCAGTGGGCATTAGTGTGGCTTTTTTCTTGTTAGATGTAGGATTTTTCAATATGTATTCATAAGGTCCAGTGTTTCTCAATAAGAGGGCTATTGGCATTTTGGACGGGATAGCTCTTTGTTGCATGGGACTCTCCCATGTTGCAGAATGTTGAGTGTCCTTGTTCCTATACCCTAAATTAGCCAGTAACGCCCTCCTCCCAGTCACTGGGATAATCGAGATCTTTCCACTAATTTACAGTTGTCTCCCTTTTCCCATTATTAATATAGAGTATCTACTTATTTACTCCAAAACATGAAGTAGTGCCAATATCATTAGCTCCATTTTACAGAAGAGGGAATTGAAGATCAGTGAGCTTCAAAATCTTGCTCAGAATCATACCCAGGAAATGGCAGAACCAGACTAGAATCCAGGTTTCTGAATTCCTACAACCCAGTACATAGAAACCATGATAGGACCCTGGAAATCAGCTGCTTCTTCCTTCAACATGATTTTTTGTGTAGCTCTTAGATCATATGTCTTCAAGTAACTATTATTCCAACTTTACTTTTCCAATTCATTCTGGAGTTAAAGCCATGGCGTGAGATAAGCAGACAGAGGCAGGTGCTTGGTGATGGGGAGGGCAGACCATATCCCGGGAAAGCTACACCAGACGCATGAGCCATCCATGGATGGGCAGGGCCTGGGGGACCATGCTCCGGCTTCCCCTCACTGGGATTAACAGCAATAATAAAAGTTACTATTGACTGAGCCCTAATCAAGTTTAGATACTTTGCTAGATGCTTTAATCTTTAACTCTCACAGTAATTCTGGAGGATTTGTATTATTGTTGTGATTGCTTTAGAGCTGAGGAAACTGAGGCTCAGAGGGGTGAAATAACTTTTTCAAGGGTACAAAATGAGACTTGAGCCCAAGTATATCCAATGTCAAAGCAGGATGTGTGAGTGTGTGTGTGTGTGAGTGTGTGTGTGTGTGTGCGCGTGTGTGAAGGGGGGATATTAACCCTGCTGAGTGGACTTTTGGTTTAATGCCAACACTTTAATGAGGAACACCCTTAAAAACATTAAAAATAGTATGAATTATACTTAATCCATATCCTGCATAATCAAAATGGTTCAAGGCACAGAAAAGATGGAAAAAGATCTGAAAATACAATTTTGGTGCACAAGAAAGCAGTGTGCAGTCACCTCCCTGATGAAAAGCTGTGAACACTGGCAAGGACCCTGATTCAAATATCTCTTTGGTGAGGAAAATGATGTATGACTAGTAACCATCTTTTGTGTTAAGCGTTGCACTAACTCTTTGTTCTCCTTTCATGTGGAACTATCTCTGGAAAAAGAAGCATATTGTTAAGCCATAAATCACCACTGATTGACTTAATCATGTATTTAATCTTTGACTTAATCTTTTCATCTTAATCTTTTCATCAAGACTATGGGAGGGCAAACATTCTGAGGACAGCATTGTATTCTGGGTGCAGAGGAAGGGAAGAGATGGGGGATGAAGGAATCAGAAAGGGCCCAGATGGAGGGAAAGGGATATCTTCACATACAAAACTCAACAACTCAGCCCAGGAACAGCTCTATTTTGTATTAGAAAAGTCACTACAGCTCAGTGTGTGTATGTATATGTGTTTGTATGTATGCCATATAATTGTATATAATTATTATAAAAATGAAATAGTGATTGAGTTGAACTTTACCAAAATTTATTGATTAAGAGCATGATAGTATATCTGCTTGTGGTATGTACTCTAAAAAGAGGGGATTTGATCACATTTTTGATGTCACAGAAATTTAACACACTCTTCTTTGACTCTGAAATTCTGCTTTAGATAATTACCCTAATCTCTACTACTCAGCATGTGATTTTGGCAAGCAAATTCTTAATGATCCTAATTGAAAACATGTTCTCACAAAAACTCGTACATGAATGTTCATAGAAACATTAGTCATGATAGTTAAGACAACAACACAAATGTCCATCAAATGCTGAGTGGAAGAACAAATGTAGTATGTGCATACAAGGGAATAGTATTCAGGCATAAAAAGGAACGAAGTACTCACACATGCTATAACATGAATGAACCTTGAAATCATTATGCTAAGTGAAAGAAGCTAGATGCTAAAGGCCACATATTGTATAATTCCACTTACATGCAATGTCCAGAATTGGCAAACCCACAGAGACAGAAAGTAGATTAGTACTTGCCAGGAGATAGGGAGAGGGGAGGAATTGAGAGTGACTGCTTAATGGTTATGGGGTTTCTTTTTAGGGTGATGAAAATGTTCTGGAATTAGCTTGTGGTGATGGTTACGCAACATTGTGAATTTAAAAACCACTTAATTTTACACTTTAAACAGTGTGTTTTATGTTATGTGAATTTTATCTCTATAAAAAAATTGCAAAAAAATTCTTAATGGTCCCAATTTTCCTGTGGATGGAACAAAGAACAGCAAAACCACTGAAGCCAACTATCATTTCCTCCATATTCTATTCTCTGATATATGGGAAAATAGTTCTGAGGTTAACTAGCATTCATTAAGCTCTTTCTCTGCCAGGCACTGTAATGTATCTAATACATTTCTCACTTAATTCTCACAACAACCCTAAAGGTGCTATTGGTAACCTCACTGTACAGATGAGAAAACTGATGAACTGCTTTGGCCAAGGTCATACATCTAGTAAATAGCAGAGCCAGGATTTGACCTACTTAGCTCTATTTAGTTTGAAGCCTAATGCTCTCCTTCACTATTCAACACAGCTTCCTTGGAAACAGGGTGAGAGGGAGCTTTAGACTGAGCAGCAATGAAGTAAATTATATTCTTCCATCGCATCTAATCCATTGTGAGGGGGAAAGGGTGGGAGTGAGGAGGGTTAGGGTCTGCATGATAGCAGTATCATTCGACTAGAATAATAAACTTCGAGATGAAGGTTGCAAGATTGTAATGACAACTCTTCCTCATTGTCATGTTTTCCTATTCTAGGTCATGGAAAAACAAATGAAATACATATTCTACCTTGTGACTGGCAATACTTACAGTACTGAACTCTTGGCATTATATTTGACTATACTTAGGAACAAATACAAAACTAAAGGATAAAATTCAGATGAAGAAAGAGAATTAGATTCAGATTCTGAAATGTTATCCTTACGGAAACTTGAAACAGTGAAAAAGTCCAGCAATGTCACGGGAACACTTAAAGCTAATCTCTGGTTACAAAATACCCCAAAGAACTCGAGGAAGCATTTGAGGTATTCTCTGGTTAGAAAAACCCTGATCTAGAACTCCTTGCTCTCTGGGAATCCATGAGGCATAGGAACTCAATCCTTATCCTTTTTCAATTTTCTGCTGAAGTAAAATGAAATATGTTAATAATCCTTCTACCAAAGGGATTACCAATTGCTGGACCTCAACATATTATTAATTAAAGCTCTTAATCAAAACTTTCAGTTTTCTCAATAGGATTCTTTTGAGTTAATTGAAAACAAAAAACAAAAACTTTGTTCTGGGTGGCCTTACTTATATTTTCAATCGAGAGCCTCCAAAGTGAGGTTTCTGATTAGGATATACTCTAGTGTCCTTTCTATTAAAAATCATTCCCTTACACATTTCAGACACCCAATAACTTTTTGTAAATTTGGGGAGAAATTGCCCTGCTGTGGCTGACATGTATGAAGGCTTGGGAGATGGCGGCAATGACAAATTAAGGTCTCTCAGCTTGGATAATGTTGTTTACTATGCATTCAAAGAGCTCTGTGTAAACATTACCAGGAGATTGTTACAGGAATCACCAGGGCAAGCTGTGTGCGGAGTGGTGGGTTTTTAAAGTCAGAGTAGATCTCAGCCCAGATGTCTGCAATGTGTGTAGTATGCGAAAACTTTTATGCTTTTTGAAATGTGAATTAATGGACACAAATCTTTCTTTCTCTATGAGGCCAATTAGTAGCTTGTACTAAACTCTTCATCCACTTAGATTCACTCTTGCTACCTTATCTTATCTCTGATGAGCCCATTCTTACCTCCTAACCCTGATATGTGTCAACATTATTGATTAATTTTAACACCTTCTGGAAACCAGTACAAAATGGAGTGCAGAAGAGTGTTTTTTTAAGGGAAATATGCATTGAGTAGATGCATGAAATTTTGGGGGTAGAGATAATGGAATTTTTTTCAGTAGGAATCATTACTTAGGATAGTTAGGGAAAGTAAAAGAAATTAAGCTTGACCCAAACAATCCTTTTAAAGTCTGGTGCTACAAGGTGAGCTGACAGTGGAAACCTCTTAACACTTATTTAATGAGCTCAGGAACGTGTCCCCTTTTGGGGGATGTTCATAGACTCATCTAAAATAAAATGGAGTTTTGGATACTGTATGTATTTCTTATCAGTGTCTTGCCCTAACTACAAAAATATTTCAAAATAGCTTTTTAATTATACTCTCATTTTTATTTGAAGAGGAGTTTTATGACTTGAGGAATCTTTCTTGCTGTGGAATGAGAGCTGAGATGGATGAACCCACCACCTCCAATTTCCGAGCCAGCTTAATGTTCTATCGGTTCTCCTAAAATATACATAGTGAGACATGCTAAGTCATTTGATTAACCTGTTTTAAAATTTTTATAAAAATTAAAAAATACGTATGTACCTGACACCTTTCTACCATTAAACAATTGCTTCTAGAAGTTCAAGGATCTTCAAATAACTGGTATTTGGTTATTTTTTATGGCACCATCTGAGAAAGGTGGCAAAATGCTACTATGTTACAAAGAGAGAAGCAATCTCAGAGAGGGGAAAGGGCAGGATCCCAGTACCTCCTCAGTGAGGGTCCCCCAGGCCTGGCCTCTCAACCAGGGATTTCCAAACCTGGTCTTCCTGGAGCTCTGTGGAGAACAGCATGGAGAGTGGGGCAATGTCAGGGTGCTCTGTCTCTTTCCCTACTCTAAACATCTGATTATAACTGATGGTCGCAGTAGACACACACCACTTCCTGCTGTTTACATCTGTGCACCTCTTGTTTTCATCCTCCATGTCCCTCTTCAAAAACAGAGAGAGGAATAAAGAAATCATGAATATTAAAATACATCAATGATCTTGCTGTGTCAGGAAGAATGGATTCTCGTTTAAAATAAAAAGAAGTGACTATTCACCATAGCAGCAGAGTTTCCAAACTCTCTCTCTATGTGAAGATATAAAGTTACTTACGGAATATGTAGTCAGCAGTTATTAAAGAACCTGTCTAACAACTTAATCAAATGCATATAAAACAACCACAGATACAGATAAAGATGTATGTACAGTAATATTTATTTATATTATCAAAACCTCTATATCTAAAAGTATATCAATAGATGATTAATTAATTTGTGGTACATCCATACAAGGAAACACTATACAACTATTTTAAAAGGTGATGTGAATGTTTATTTATAATAGGACATGATGTATTGTGACAGGAAAAGTATGTAAAATATGATCCTATTTTAGCGAAAAAAGAAAATCAATATTTATATGTATATACATGCATAGAAAAAAGTCTGGAAGGATATACAGTAAGCTATTAACAGTGATTTCCATTTTTGTGAAGTTAGATTATGACTATTTTTCAATATTTCTTTATATTTGACTGCATCTTCTCAGTTCTCAAATAGGCATATATTACTTTTATAATCAGGAGACATAATAAGGCTATTCTTGTTTTGGAGGAAAAGGAGATTGGATTTTACACACATACACACACACAAAGATGGCAACTGCTGGTTCATGCCTTATAACCTGTGAAAATAGAAGCTCTGACTATGACTTTCCATTGCCCCCTGGTGGAGAAATATAAGAATTTTATGGGCATCCTTACCAGCTAAATTTAACCCATGAAATATTTGAATCCAAAGTCAGATGAGTGATAGCTTTATGACAAAGAGCATAACTTGCTCATTATCATCCTAACCTAATTTGGTGGACTAAGCCGAGAAACACGCCCTTAGCCTCAATAAACAATTATAGATGTCCATGAATTTACCTAAAACTTATGTAAAGCTGTCAGTCCTGTTTACTTGGGGGTAGATTCGTCATAGCAAGTATGTTAGGCCTTCAGGTCTGCTCGAGGTTTGGTCACGGAAAAGAAAGAGCACTTGAGTCTAGGTTTAAGGTTGATTTTACTTTAGTTTAAATGCGTTAAGAAAAAGCATATACTTGGAACCATGTCTGGTACATAGCAAGTGCTATGAAAGTATTAACCATTTTACTACTGCTACTATTTTTACCTCTGTGATAAAGAAGCACTGCAATGGATACCCATGAGATAAGAATATAAATGAGTTGAGTTCCTCGGTGCCTCTCTGTTGCCCTACACAGGCGTGCCTGATATTCTGTGGTCAAGGATGGCCTCATGGAGCAAGATATCACTACATCAGAACAATCCAGAATGGCTGACTTAGTTCTCTGGGAGTGCCTGGTGGACACATCATGTTAATACTCAAGGGTCTATGCCACTACCATACAAGGAATTTCTAGCTTGCCAGATTTTCTTTCTCACTTATTAAGGGCCTATGGTGGGCTTGGTCATGGCCTACCAAATATGTGTAGTTGCTTGTGTATGTATAGAATATCTCTGGAAGATACTCATAAGAAATAAGATACCCCACAGAGGCTGCATCCTGCTGTGGAATTTGGGTGGCTGGGGGATAGGGTTGGAAGCTGTAGGCACTGTATGCACTTTTCCAACTTTTATTTTTTGTAACCTGTGTATTTATTACTAATCAAAAATAAAATACAAAATTTGATAGTTTCCTTTAGGGAATAAATTGAAACTGCTTTACATGGAGCACATTTTTCAATATGATTGACAAATAGAATAATATATTACCAAAGTACAAAGGCAAAGGGACATGAACACTTACACATAAAATTACCCTAAGTACCGGGATATAAAGAAAACTTAAACATAATTCCTAACCTGACAGATTTGGTAGTCCAGAGGGAGGGCGGACACTGTGGCAGTTATATGCCATGTGACAAGGCCTATAACAGAATGCTAGGGCACTGCAGATGAGGAATCACCTGACTTGGCACATGTTCTCTAGATATTGATCTAGGAGATGGGTAGAAGGAAGAAAGAGAACAATATCCTTATAAATAGAGTATTTATAAGTCATTTAAAAATCTTACATTATTTACCTTTCGAGCCATTTCTCCCACAGTTAGTTAAATTTGAAATCTCGTACAGTTCACAGTGCCTTTCTTCTTCCAAACACTTCTTACAACATTAAAAGAGATTGCTGTTTGCATCAATCTCCATACTATGCTATTTGTTTCTCTATTCAAAGATGCACTAAAGATAATAACATAGAAGATATAACTATATTTTAAAATAAGGATAAAGAGAGAATAAATCCATTTTATATATTTTGAACTTGAGATTAAAAAAAGAAGTTTGTTGGGTCTTGTTTTTTTAATCCATCCAGCCACTCTATATCTTTTGGTTGGGGAGTTTAATCCATTGACATTTAAAGTAATTATTGATAAGGTTAGTCTCTAACAAAAGGTTTTTGGAAAACTGGGTATCCATCTGCAAAAGAATGAAATTGGACCCATACACAGAAGTCAACTCAAAATGGATTAAAGGTTTAAACATAAGACCTGAAATTGTAAAACTCCTAGAGGGAAATATAGGGGAATAGCCTCATGACGTTGGTCTTGGCAATGATTTCATGGATATGACACCAAAAGCACAAGCAATAAAAGCAAGAATAAACAAGTGGAACTTCATCAAACTAAAAATCTTCTGTACAGCATGAGAAACAATCAACAGAGTATAAAGTCAACCTACGGAATGGGAGAAAATATTTGTAAAACATATATCTGATAAGGGGATAATCTCCAACATACAGAAGGAACGTCCACAACTCAACAGCAAAAAAGCTAATAACCCGGTTAAAAAACAGGCTAAGGATTTGAATAGACATTTCTCCAAAGAAGACATACAAATGGCCAACACGTATTTGAAAAGATGCTCAATGTCACTAATTATCAGAAATGCAAATCAAAACCACAGTGAGGTATCACCTCACACCTGTCAGGATGGCTACTACCGAAAAAACAAAGGACAAGTGCTGGCAAGGATGTGGAGAAATTGGAACCCTTGCGCACTATTGCTGGGAATGCAAAATAGCGCAAATGCTATGGAAAGCAGTATAGAGGTTCCTCAATAAATGAAAAATAAACTGCCATATGATCAAGCAATCTCGTTTCTGGATATTTACCCAAAAGAATTGAAATCAAGATTTTGAAGAGATATTAGCACTTCCATATTCATGGCAGCACAATTCACAATAGCCAAGATGTGAAAACAACCTAAATGTCCATTGAAGGATGACTGGATAAAGAAAATGTGGTATATACATACAACGGAATGCTTACTATTCAGCCTTAAAAGAGGAGATTCTGTAATATGCAACAACATGGATGAACCTTGAGGACATGATGCTAAGTGAAATAAGACAGTCACAGAGAGACAAGTATTACATGATTCCACTTACATGAGTACCTAAAATAGCAAAACTCATAGTATCAAAGAGTGGAACGGTGGTTGCCATGGGCTGGAGGAGGGGGAAATGAGGAGTTACTAATCAACGGGCATAAAGTTTAAGTTAAGAAAAATGAGTAAGCTCCAGAGATCTGCTGTACAACATTGTGCCTATAGACAACAATAATGTATCACACATTTAAAAATTTGTTACAAAGGTAGATCTCATGTTGAGTGTTCTTACCATAATAATAAACAAAAAAAGTTGTTGAATCCTACCAAGTACATAGGCACTAGGATGAGAAATCCCATCTATTTTTTTCGCAGCTCTCAAAGAAGCTACAAATACAGTGATTATAATTGAACAACCAGGTAATCCTTGATATTTGAAACCATTGTCCATGGCCCCCAACTACCAAGTGAAATATAAAAGAATATTTATATACATTCCTTTCTTTAAAAAAAATCTCTAATTTTCTTGTGACAAAGTCACCATCTACTACATTGGTTGCTTCAAAGAATGCAGTGTCAGGAAGATCAGCACACATATTTTTAAAGGACAATAAATATAGTGAATATTCCTCTTCAGAAGACTTGACTGAGCCACAGGTTAAGTTAGTCCTGTTCAGTATACACACTGCAAGTCTAGAACTAGAAAGAGCAGACAAGAAGTAAGGTCAAGTTTAAGCTTTCTGGCAGGTTTGACCTTTGTTTCAGCCAGACTTCTTTCCCCTTTTGGTCTAAACTCACGAAGTATTTATAATTATATTTAAAAAGTATAATATGCTATTACACGCCAACACTCCCTTGCCCCTCCTGGAGAACAGGCATTATTAAGTGTACCTTCTCTTAGCACATTTCCCAATACTCTTAGACTCAAACACTAATGATAAACAAAAGTTATTATTTATGTGTTCCTCATCTGGCCAAAGATATGACTAATCACCTCTTGTAAGCTAATCATTAAAACTTAAAGAAAACTATCACCACGCAGCTTTAACACCTTTGGCAAACAGTTAAAAAAAAGAAGAAGAAGAAAGAAAGAAAGAAAAGAAAAAAAAAAGAGGTTTGGACCACACACAGATTTTTTTTTTTTTTTTGCTCTTTCATCTTGAAAGTTATTTTTCCCTTCTCCCAAGGAACCTGACCTGCTTTAAATCTTCTTCTGCCAGATGATGCAGTATCTTGTGTCACCTTATTAATCTGGATGCAAGGCGTTTGTTTCAAACCAGAAAATCTGTGTTTAGGCAGGCCGCTTATTATTTAATGTCTTTTTACAATTTTACTTATCTCAAGGCAACGAGTTTACAAATGGACTAATAAGTCTCATCCCACAGATAAGAGATACAACTTGTTTCCACATTGCTAAAAGTCACGTATAAGAAATTTAATTTCATATATACATTTATACAATAGGATGTTTTGCCAATTCTCTTCAGACAAAATTCTATGAAGTTCTCACCCCCTTTTCTCCTTATAGAAAAATTTGAGAATATCACAGACTACGTTTTGCCTTGAGACTAATAAAGTTTTCCTGCGAATTCCATAAAAGAGTGAGGTGGGAAACTATTCTTTCCAATTCACTCGTGTCTCTAATAATGTGAGGTCTCTGTCTGGCCAAAGTAAAAACGTGTACCCTCTTCAGGTGAAGGAAAAGTGGAAATTCCAGAATTTACCATTTTGCTATGATAGTTTCCAGTGTGAGATAATTAACGCCAAAACAAACTCTCCAGAGCTTTCTTTATTACTGCAAATCCTTATGTGGAATCAAGAATACTCCCAACTTTCCGTTCTGGCAACTGTCTTGTATTTCTAGACTTAAACTCCTGGGTTTTCGAAGAAAAAAGTTTTCTCCCTGCTCCTTTCCTCTCTTAACATTCAGCCAATTCGCCTTGACATTTATTTCAGGCTTGGGGTGCAGGTTAGAGGGACAGGAGTAAAGGATTGGCTTCACATTTTCCCAATGAGATTTCTTCCTACTTTCTGATTTTTTTCACTGGGACCAAAATCCTCCAAACTAGATGATTTCTTTTCTTTTCTTTTCTTTTCTTCCTTTCTTCCTTTCCTTGCCTTTCATAGGAGTAGCTCTTTCTACACTCGGACCTCTCTTCAGGCACCTGAAAGAATACAGCCATTGTTCCAAGGTGCACAGCTTGACTTCCACTGTGCAAGTCTGGTCCACGGCAGCAGCATGAACTGCATTTTGTGGTTCTTACACACCTGGGGACCAGGTGGGAATGTATCAAAATAAACTCGGAGAGGAGAGTGTGACGGCCCATTTGCCACACTAGTTAAAACTCTTTGTAAAGCTCCTCCCCCTGTTTCCAACTCTTTGGGGTCTTTTGCCATTTCTGGTTGTGCTGGGGCCCAGGTTACTGCAGGCTACTACAACACCCACGTTGTGCTTTTTTGTGTGTGTATGTGTCTTCAGAGGTCTAGGCTCAAAGAAAGTAAGAAAGCTTCTCTCACACTAAATTTGGGCCCAGTGTCCTTCTGAAAGCTAAATGCACCAAGAAAGTTGTGGGCAGCAATTCTCCCCTTTAAGTCAACCCAATGGGAGGGTTGTGATCTGCAGTTCTGCGTTTAGGCCCTGTGCCTCGGGGCAGGCCGACCCAAGAATAATTAAATTTTACCATGAATATATTCCAACCTGAAGGATATGGGGAAACATGTTTAATCTTCTAAAAGTGGGTTTCATTTTCGAAAGCTGGTAGAGGAAACTAGAAAAGAATACCACATAGTCACTACCTGCACTTTCCACTAAGGAAGAGGCCTCCTTTGAGGACCTCTTATATGCCAGGTAATTGCATGTACACCTTATTAAATCCACCCAATAGTACTTTCTGGGTCATCATACTCATTTAACAAAATAGGTAACTGAGGCTCCGCAAGGATAAGGACAGAGTTCAGGCTTCTAGAAAGACTCAGAGGTGGGATTTGTATATAGAGGTTCTGACACCTGAACTTGTTGTCCTCATGAGCTACAGTTACTCGCACACACTAGGCAGTCACCTAAATAAAACTACAGAGTTGTGATGACCAAGATGTGGCTGTCCGCTGTCCAGTTCTTGGCAATGTGGTCCCATTGTTTGTCAAGTTGCCTATGGAGAGAAGAGTGATAACTATTTGTGTGTGTCTCACGTACTTAGGACGATCATTGAAGTGCAGTCAGCACGGCGTTAAGAGGGCTGACTCCATGGGGCCAGCCGGGTGGCATAGTGGTTAACTTTGCGTGCTCCACTTCGGCGGCCTGGAGTGCACCGGTTCAGATCCTTGGCGGGACATACACACCGCTCATCAAGCCATGCTGTGGCAAGAGTCCCACATATAAAATATAGAGGAAGACTGGCACTGATGCTAGCTCAGCAACAATCTTCCTCAGGCAAAAAGAGGAAGACTGGCAATAGAAGTTAGCTCAGGGCGAATCTTCCTCACCAAAAAACAAAGAGGGCTGACTCCAGAGCTAGATTTACTGCACTCAAACCCTGTCTCTGCCCCTGGTAAATGTATGACTCTGGCGAATAATTTAAGCTCTCTGTGCTTAGCTTTCCTCAACTGCAAAAACCGGTGCAGTAGTAGTACTTACCTTATGAAGTCATTATGAAAATTAAATGAGATAAAATATGTAAGGATTTAGTAGAATGGCAAATAACACATGCTTAATAAGATGGTTATTATTTTATAGAGTTGTTATGTATATAGCTATAATAAATGTATATTTTATATAGCTATAAAACAATTACTTTACAGTAATTAAATTTAAAATAGTCTTATAGCTATAAAATAATTATTTTACAGTAATTGCACTTGAAATAGCCTTATATATTTATACAGAGTGGCTTCAATGGAGAGAAGGCAAAGACCAAGGTTCTTACCGTGGCTTTGCAACTTCTGGGCCACATGACACTGAGAGAGGCATCTTACTTTATCTCAGTTTTTTCATGTGTAAGATGAAGTCAGTAGTTGGACTTGATACTACTTCCAGATCTTTCTAAAGATATGCAACGTAATGTGTCCATCACATATACAATTTATTTACTACGTAGCAAGCATTATACTTTGCATTCATCTGCTCACTTAAATGTCACATAAATGTTCCCATTTTCCAGATGATGACAATGAGGTTTAGTTAGAGATATTAAGCAATTTGCCCACCATCCTAAGTTCCCAAGAGGTGTTGCTGAAAGCTGTGTTCACATCTGACTGACTCCGTGTGCTGGTCCTCATCACTGTGCTCCACTCCCAGTCTGTTCAGCTGGAGACCCATTAATATTATCATAACAATCGTCTCCGTTTTAATCATCCAAGTAAGGAAAAGTCCATTATAAAGAGAAAATACTAAATCAGTACTCTATTAGCAACAATGGCCATTTTCACTCCTAAAAAGATTAATAAATGTGAGAAGCTCAATTTAAATCTACAATTGGCCAGATATTAAACTAACACAGGTCTGTTTTGGAAGGAAGCTTTTAAAAGGCCAGGACTCAACTTTTCAAGTTAATGGAATTCAAGCTTTCAGTGCTTTCCTTTCTCCTTTCCTTTAACTAAATTCAACTTTGTATTTTTCATCTTGTTTTTGGAGTCTTTCCAGGTCACCTCTGTTAAGAAACACAAGGCCCTTGGCACTGAACTTTTGGAAATATGCCCACATCTGCCTCTGAATGTCTGCTTGCCTACCTTTGATGCTGCAGTCAACACCTAACTTAAAACAAAGCAGGGATTGAAACAAAAAGCTACTCAGAGGATGATGGGTCTACCTCACCAATCAGTGGCCCCAATGATAAATATTATGAGCAAAAAGACCTGAAAACCCCAAATAGTCCAATATTTCAAGGCAAGGCCAACCGATTTTCATTTAAGGGAGGAAAGAGAGGAGTGCTCCATTGTAGAGGAAGAAAGGAATAAATGATGGTGACAGCTATGCTGATGCATTGTTTTTTTAAATAATTCTGAAACATTCTAACTATGTCAGCGTCATGTAGATCCTTCCCAGAGCTAAAGAGGTTTTGTTCCTATGTATATATGTACTTTTACTTATAATACGGTTTTCATTTTGACGTGATATTCCAATTTAAAATGTGAAATTCTTCTTCGCTTTAGTGCCTTAGAATCAAATATGTCATTCATCATCTTGGTGGTCCCAGTAAAATGCCCTGGAATTCTCATCCCAGTTTTCAATAGTTTCGCATCTATCCATATGGTAACAATATTACCACGACCAAATTCCTGCTACCAGAGACATCAAATAGTTCAACTTCAGCCCCACGCCCAGGAATATTTTCTTGTCTCTAAGAAGTGAAATTAAATCTCTAAATTATCAGGAAAGAATAAATGTGATATAAGCTAAAGATATATGTTCTGTTGAATGCACCCTATTGCCCTAGCAGAAAAAGGGATAACCACTTACATAAATGGGAGAAAAGACAGAAGAAACTGGGGTGTGTTTCGGTTTCAAACAAGATGACCCTCTACAAGGCTTGGAAGAGTTGAGTCTGGAAACCTCTGTGGCTGAAAAGCAGGCTGCTCCATCAGGGGCTTTGTGTGTTTGCCTCTGAACAATAGCTTTCTTATTCTAGGAACCTGAAGGGAGAGGTCTGAGATGAAGAGCTTCTGCCACTGAGAAATGAATGGAAGTAGAAGAATGTGCTGGGGCCTTCCATGTTCCGACAGATATTTCCAGTCTGGGGCTCTGTCAGCGTTAAGTTGAGCCCCTTGGGTACACTGGCAGTAGCAGGGTGTGGTGGTGGTTAAAGACTCAGGTAGGAATCAGGCGGCTTCAGTTCTTTCCCTGGTTTCTTGTCAATCAGCTAGATGACTTCAAGAACATCTAAAGTTTTCTGGGCTTCAGTTTCTTCTTTCAAAAAGGAGAGAATCCAACTAGCCAAAATCTAAGATCACTTTCACTTTTAAAGTTTCTGCTGGGTGCAATTTAATCAAGCAGGACTTTTTCCACGTTCCTGGGGGAATCAGAGAGGATAACAGGCGCTATCATTTCCTGAATGCCATCTGTTCCAAGCACTGTGCTAGAGTACTCCCTATGTGATCTCTAGCCTCCCAATAACCTTCTGAGGTAGATACGATTTCCTTTTTACAGAAGAGAAACCTCTAACTTGCCTAGAGTCTCTCACCTACTAAGCGGCAGACCTGGGATGTAAACCCAACTGCCCAGCTCCAGAAGCTCAATTCTCTCGCTGTCAGACCAAGCCTGCTCTGAGGGAGGCACTGACAGGGTACTGAGAATGTTGATGTTGGCCACGCCGCGTCCTCAGTGGGCTGGCCATATGCAGTGGCCAGGAACATGAAGAACCACAAGTGAGGACAAACTCATCTATAAAGTGGGGTAACAATAGCATCGCCTCTTAAATGTAGGAGTTAATATTCATGAAGTACTTAGACCAGTATATGGCACATAGGAACAGCTACAGATGTGCTTGTTAAATTAGAACAAATAAATAAGAACCTCCAAGAAGCAGAAGGCTAATGGATGTACAGTCTTAAAGAGCCAAAGGGAAGGTCCAGACTGGGGGGCTTGAAGTGGGGTGGATCCAGGAACGGGGCGGGACAAGACAGCTACAATAGGTGCAAAGTGAGAGGGCAGGCCGAGCACCGTCAAGTGGGCTGAAGTTCCTGACTTACATTTCCCTGGACATGTGGTACTTGGGCAGGTCTCCTTGCTCCTTTCCTCATCACTGATTTGGGGCCTCATTTGCCACTTGGGTTTATGAATGGTAACGGGCCAATGCAGCAGCTCAGGGTCCTGTGTAGTGACAACTACCCCTGCGATGTGGAATCCGATGGTAGCTGCTATGGAAGCAGCTCCTTTCACCTCTGAGATGCAGGATCATTAGCTTGTGTGTCCTCCTTTTTTAGGCAGTGACCAATATGCTGTCTGACCTGTGAATATTCTCGACAGGAACCTGGATTCATATAGGGTAGGAGGACAGAGTGAGGTTGTATGTGAGGAAAGTACAGCACTGTCTCTGGGGAATCAGACTAAACCTCCAAGGACAGGAGAAGAAGGTCTGAGTCACCTGTCCACTCTCATCATGTCTGTCAGAAGCCAGGACCATGCCTTTGAGCTTAGCGGAGGCATGTCTACCAGACCTCAAGAGGCCCCCCAGAGGAGAACTCTGCCTAAACAGATCCATCAGGACGACTAGAGAGCTTTCAAACTCCCCTGCTGAGCTTCTTCCCAGACCCCCTGGGCTCTGAACTCAGATCAAGTCTTGGACGTTAGTTTTCAAGTATGTGGTGTGCTCAGACTTGGCTTGTGCTGCTGTTGATGTTGTTCCCACCTCTGCTTCACTGTTGCTCACTTACCCAGGCCTGTGGACCCACTTATGTCTTCTCTAGGATTTTAACTTGCTACCCCTGTATCAGTGTTAATGGCCAAAGGGAACTCGGGGGTTTAACAACTTCCCCATTCCTTGTCATCCCAAGTACTCAGGATTGGTCTCCTGCATGGGGAATGCCTAAGTTTATTCTGTCTTTACCATCAACAAAACCTATTTGTGAATCTCACATGTGTATCACGCACTTAAAAGGTTTTAAATTTAAAAGACATATACAGACATGGTCCAGAAGATGTTAATAGAAATAATTAAAATGTCATAAAACAGCAAAAGTCAGGAAAAATTAAATCACTACTTTGAGGATCAAAAGAGTTATTACGAGAAGGATGCAGGGAACAAACGAAAAATAAATTATTCGGGCCTAAGATATTTGAGATAAACAAAAGAACTTTAGTATTTGGGGGGGAAATTCTAAATTTTAGTGATTAAGACATTTTCCACCCACATGACAAAGAGAGTGAATTCTAGATTGTATAAACACTCTTTAAGAGTATTATTCAATGTTTCCTTGAAATAGATGAAGTGATTCTGGAAAAAAAATTGATGCTTTAGTACTCCGTACTAAAGGTGAAGAAATAAAGTTGGATTCCAGCAAGATACATTCTGCTGGACCTCAGGAGAGATTTCCATACAGGCAATTATGAACTTTGTTTCCCAAGAGAGCAAACACGCCTGTCCATTCTTCAGAGGTAAAGCTGTTCTAGTAATAGACTGAGCTTGGAGTACTTGCGTTAGAGTCAAAGAGTCAATAAATGGAATTTTTTCAACCATAAATGCACAGGGATCCTCAGCCAGATCAAATGCATCATAGTTTATTATGTCTTCTAAGACAAATTCTAAGAAGCTTAAGGATCTCAGATGGTGTTACCTATTTACTGCTGTATAAAGCTTTGAAATGAGCTCTCATCTCCTCATTCTTTACCTCAACTGTTTACCTGTGGCATTGACATGTGAGAAGGTAAAAATCCAAGGGAGGATTTAGAATTAAGAACTATTTTAGTTCAATTGCACTGCCTACCAATGACACAAATATATTCTCTGGGAGTAATCAATCAGAATTATACATTCTCTTGGTTTACCAAGGAAAGTTGATTTTAAGCCAAACTGGCTCCTGTTGGATGTGTGCTTGTAATTGATACTCACTTCATTGATCACTGCTGGAGTTCAGATTGAGAATCAGGAAACCTAATTTATAGATATTAACATGTGAAGGAGAGAGGGAGAAGGAAAGTAAAAAAGTAAGGCTTAGGATCAGGTCTGAAAAGTGAAAAGAGGAGAAATATTTTTTAAAAATTTAGATGGGGGAAGCTCTCCTAAAAGAGAATTAAAATCCATAAGACATACAAAACCATCCTCCTAGCTGATGTACATATTAAAGAAGAAACATTTTTGGAAAAGTATGAAAAACATTAAGTGTAGTGAAAATTATGCTCACTTCCATTAAACTGAACGTGTAGCTCTCAGTTATCTGTTATCTGTGTTATCTGTACTCCAGCTGCCATATTATAGGAAGTATTGATATGCTAGGGCTTGTCTGTAGGGACAAGCTGAGAGATCAGAAGCTTGGGACGGAATCTTCCCTGAGTCAATTCCTTTTAAATTCAAGACAGGAAGAGATGTGATTCTCAGTTGATGTTGGAAATAGTACTGGGGGTAGATAACCTGGAAATGAAGCAGCCCCTTTCTCAAGCTCTACCTTTCTCAGTCCTGGACTTTCTGTATGTCAAGACTTAAGAATATTTTAAGCATTTTAACTTAAAGCAAATGAAGCCTCAGAAAAAAACAATCAGTACACACATTTCCAAAGGTTTCAGCTTCTCTCAACACACACAACCACTTGGGGAAGAGGTCAGTTAGGCAGGACTGGCCGTGTCTGCCACCTCCTCACCCCACAAAACATTTACTAAACCACAGTCAGGTTAGTTAAAGGTTAAAAGGTAAAAGCTAAAAGCTTAAAGTATATGCATATAATTTAGTAAGTAAAAAGTGATAGTATTTCCTAATTTAATATCTAAGTTAGAGACATGCAGCTAAAATGACATAAGCTACAAAAACCAATGGACCCTCCTTGTGGTCCGTTTTACCATCATAATCTGATTATTCCTTGCCATTTCCATAGCCCTAATGGTTACTTTACCTTTTGGGGGGATACATGTGAAGAGTGTCTGAAACTTACTAAACCAACATAAAAGTCATGAAATAAGAATTAAAGGGAATGATCTATACACTGCCTAAATAGTTATAAAAATTGCTTAAAGAAAGATAAAAGAAAAAATCCTAATTTTCCCAAGTTGGAATTAGCTTGTAATGTCACAGGGCCTGGGCTTTTCTTCTCTCTTCTTTGCATTGGAGACTAGCTCTGTGTGTAGATAGTGGGGTAAAAAGACTACCATAGGAATGGAAGGGATGATAATTGGACTGGGCTTGGGCAGCAAGGGGGAAAATATGGCAGCATGGAACTTTATCTAATTTTTTATTTTGTCATACAATATGTATTTCACACTAAAGAGTTCAGTACAGAGAGAACACAGCATCCTATGGTCTTACGCCCAATAAATACTAACTGAAAGAAAATGGACATCAACCTAGTATATACTTTACCTAAATAATTCCTTAGCATCTATAGATGATTTTTCATTCAACAAATACTTTGCTTTCATGCACACTTGGTTCAGCTCTTTCTCCCTCTCTGTCTTTGGCATACCTTGTTCTATATCTACATCAGCAGTGGGGAAACATTTATTCGTTAAGGCCCATTGAACTACAGAATGAAGTTATGCAAAACTACAATGGATTTACGGTTATTTTGTGAAGTGATGGATGAGAGGTTTAACTGACTAGATTTGTAAAATAATGAGAGAAAATACAAAATGTTATTTAGTTTATGTTATTCAATTAAGTATTTATTAAATACTTATAAATAATTTATTCAAGCACCATGCCAGCAGTTATAATGCAGTGTAATAAGTACTATCATACAACAAGTCAAAGGGTTATGGAGGGGCATTTATTCCAGATGTGGAAGGCCAGGAATGCTCTCCAAAGGAAACCATTTGGAATCTAGACCCCGAAGGATGAATGAGAGTTAGGAAGATGAAAAGTATGGGGAAGAGTGTTGCAGAGGCAAAGGGAACAGAATAAGCAAATACCCAGGTAAAAGAAACAGAATGCAACTTTCAAGGATGGAAAGTTTTCAAGTATGACTGGGCCATAGAGCCTGGGAGAGGGGTATTGAGAATGAAAGTGGGGAGATGAGCAGGGACCAGCTCATGAGGAGTCCAGCAAATCACGTACAGAATCAGGGTTTGATCCGGAGGACAATTCAGAGCTGCTAAAGTGTTTGAAATAGGCACTGGGATGATCGATTTTGTATTTCAAACAGATCATCCTGACTGCAGTATTGGGACAGACTCTAAGCACAGCAGACTGTTCACTTTTTCTCCATACCCACTGCCTCTGTTGCCATTACTTCAGACCAGACTCCTACCATCTCACAAATGGGCAAAGAAAAAGGTACCTGCCAACAAGATGAGGAAAAAAACAACCAGGAAGACAGAATAAAACCAAGAAATCAGCGGTGTTGGAGGAGCCTAAACCTTCCCCCTGTTAACTTATCTATCCTCCCTTGATTATTTCAAGAAGGAAGATCAACAATATGAAGGGAAGATGAGTAACATCAGCACTGAAGTGCCCATTAGGTTTATCAACCAGGAGGGCACTGCTGACCTCGCTAAGAGGATTTCAGTAATGTGGGAGGGAGAAAAGGGTTGATGCAGACTGCAAAGGTTGATGACTGATTGGAAGGGGGGAAGTAGAGACAATTCTCTGAAGAGGTTTGACAGTGCTGGAGAGACATGGGGCAAAAAACATAGAAGGACGTGAGGTGGAAGGAGGGATGACTTTTCAAACAATGAGAGAGTCTTGAATATCTTTAAATGCTGGTGGAAAGGAACCAGCAGAGAGTAGAGATTGAAGATAGAAGAAAAAGAGGATAATCCGTTACATGAGGTCTCTGAGGAGGCAGGAAGGAGTAGGATCTTGAGTGGAAGTAGAAAGCCAGGTGCTGACAGGAGGGAGGCCACGGAGACAGGAAAGGAGCCAAAGGTAGATGCTCATGCAGGAAATGCGTGGTTTGGTGGTGAGAGATCAAGGGGGTTTCAGGCTGATGGCTACTTTTTCTGTGCTGAGAGCGAGGTGGGTGAACTGGGGTCAGTGGTTTAAAGAGATTGGAAAACACAGTATTCACTGTGGAACGCCAGGGAGAGAAAGCCAACTGTGGAAAATGGAAGAGTGATTAGGTAGCACTGAGGGCCCAGCTGAGGAAGTCAACCATGCATTCACAGTGAAAATAATTACATAGTTCTATGGTTTTGCCATTGGGCCTCAGTATCCTTCTTGTGCCCCTTCCTCTGCCCCACTCCCAAAACCACACCAGGCTTGCCCACCCCCACACCTATCAGAGCTTCTAGAACCCAGCCCAGATGGAGTCCACTTTCCCATTTGTCTGGGAAGGAGTGTGACTACTTCCCAAGGGTCAAGAACATATTCAGCACTTCTACCACTCTTCATGATTATGTCTTCAGATGCCTCTCTAAGATATAGTCACAGCAGATCACCCAGAGGGAGGTTATTATATGAACTGCAGCATCAGTGGTTAGCACCATACTAAAATCTATTTGTTAAATATATCCATCCTATAAAGCAAAGATTCCAAACTTTGGCTCACAGTATGGTAGTTAAGAGTGCAGCAGACTCTAAAATTTGCCTGACTGGGTCTAAATCCTGATTTTGCCACTTTCTAGCAGTGTGACCTTGAGTTAACTATATAATCTCAGTATGCCTCAATTTCCTCGTCTGTAAAATAAGGATACTAATAGGGGAGAACAAATGAGGATAATAACCTACTGCGTCAACTCATAAAATAAGTTCATAAAAATAAAGGTCTTGGAATAGTGCCTGTACACAGTGAGGTTTGTGTAAGGGGTGGTGTTATCTGAACATCATTAGAGCTTCTTCTGCTTCTCCACATTCCTGAAGAGACAGACATCTCTGCAAACACAATCTTATATTTAGTTATGAATAGACGAAGGTAAAAATCTAAAATATATTCCAATATTTGCATTAACATGCAAGTCTGGACAAGTCATTTTATCTATGTATAAAAATAGATCTAGGGCTACATTAAAAATTAAAAATTATATGATATAAAAGATTGTATCATCTGCAGAATTTGATATAAATCACATGGATCTGCTTTTAAATATTTAGCACTGTAGACTGTTTCTTGAATATTGTACTGTTTTTTCTGATAATTCTAGAGCAATTTTATTATACTTAAAAAAATGAAATATCTAAGTATCTTTCTTGAGTAATTTTAAATATCCAGACCATTTTTTTTTTTCCATTTCAGCTTAGATCTACTCATGTGCACAGGGCTGATAATTCTTCGGGTAGAAAAATCGGTGTCTATGGTAAAAAAATGTGAAATTATGTCTTCCTCCTAAAAGCAAAATGTTTAAAGGTCATGATTAATCCTTACAAGCTGCTTACAATTTTTTATAGTCTGTCTCACAGACAAAACAATACTTCTCCAAAGGTAACTCCAACTTTTTCCCAGGTCCAGCTACCTGGAACACAAACTCTTTAGGTATTTCACCAGAATTTATTTAAACTCTATGGCATAAGTTTTGGCATAAGATTTAGGTAAATTATTAAATTCCAGTTAATTATGCTATGCACGATGTAACAAAACCTGAACTTGTTTACTCATATGAGACTATGCCTTCGAGACTTGCTTCAGAGCCCCTCCCATTAATGCTGGGTTGATTAGTTTCGCCTACAGTCTACAGATCTATAGCCAATTTAGTCATTCCTACAGATGTTAAAATCAGGGGACAAGAATTTTCTTTTCTCTGTGTGGAAAAATTTCTATAACTTCCCAAATTCAATTAGGCAAATGTTCAAATCTTCAACTATCCTGTGATTCTATGAAAGTCTGAAGGTACTAAAAAAAATCTGTTAAAATATGGCAATACCTCCAAATACTTTAAAAGTCCAACAGCATTAATTTAATTTTAATACCACTTCATATAAGTATGGTATAATAGTGCAGATTTTCATTTTTTTTTCCTTTGGTAAGGAAGATTGGCCCTGAGCTAACATCTGTTGCCAATCTTCCTCTTTTTGCTTGAGGAAGATTTTCGCTGAGCTAACATCTGTGCCAATCTTCCTTTATTTTGTAAGTGGGATGCCACCATAGCATGGCTTGATGAGTGGTGTGTAGGTCCAGGCCTGGGATCTGAACCTGTGAACTCCAGGCCGCCAAAGCAGAGTGCGTGAACTTAACCACTATGCCACTGGGCTGGCCCCCAGATTTTCATTTTCTTTTCTTCTTCTTCTTCTTTTTTTTTTTTTTTGTGAGGAAGACTGGCTCTGAGATAACATCCATTGCCAATCCTCCTCTTTCTCCTGAGGAAGATTAGCTCTGAGCTAACATCTGTGCCTGTCTTCCTCTATTTTATATGTAGGATGCTGCCACAGCATGGCTTGATGAGCAGTGCATAGGTCCGCACCCAGGTTCCAAACCTGCGAACCCCAGGCTGCTGAAGGGGAGTGCGCAAACTTAACCACTATGCCACCAGGCCGGCTCCCAGATTTTCATTTTTGAAGGTTTGTTTTGGAATATCTGGTTCAAAAATGGGAAAGCTATTAGGTTACTTAATGGTGATAGTGAATAGTAAGATTGTCTTGAGTTGGGCCTTACAATGTGTGAAATGCACAGGAGGGGTCCAGAATCTGTTCTCTTTATTATGGTGGCATCCATCTTCAGAAAATTTGGTTACATTAACCAAACCCACACAACACCTCTGTATAGAACGTGTGGCACCTTCATTGCCTTCCCAGTTTGGAACTAATCAAGGGCCTTAGGTTGTTAGTAAACATAGAACCAGGGAAAATGAGTTGAACATCTGCTTAGAATATTTTCACTGTGCTGTAGTAGCCTGTCTTAAGCCAACAACTTTAGTGATATGTTCAATACAAAAATACAAGTATGTAAATATGTGACCCTATCCCCATTAGAATTGGAGCTCCATGGATAAGAAGATTTCCTTTTTTTCATGGGTCTGTTATGGCAATCATCTCTTTGATTGTCATTACACTGAGATGCTCACATATTTTCACAATGTGTTATACAACCTTCATGTTATTAAGGGATCTAAATTATCAAGAGCTTTTATTACATATTATATATAAATAATTATTTAAGAACTATAGATGGTTACAAGCATAAAGATTTGTCTTGGCTAAAGGAACAATAAAAAATATTCTAAAAAGAGAAGTGGAGAAGAGAACATGTAGCAATGGTAGCTTTAAATAAAAATAAAATAAATAAGAATAAATAAAAGAGAGAAGTCGTATAGTTCTATCAGATTTCTGTTTTTTTCCAAGCCTGTCTTGTGACCTAAATTGATAACAGACACTATTTGTTAAAGATTATTCTGTCTACCATGTGAATTTGGAAGAAGTGCAGACATTAGCTAGATAAATTAGTTTATTTAGAAAATGATTTGTAAGTATGTTAAACGTTGAAAAAAGAAGCAAACAAAATATTGACTGGATAATACCACTATTAGGACTAAGAACTTCAAATTTACAAACTAGCAAATGAGGTAGGGTATAATTTCAGAATTAAAGTGGAAACAGCAGCACTTTAAACAGGCAGGATAAAAGTAATTTTTGTATAATTTTTTTTCATGATTCATGAAGTAATATACAAGGACTAATCCTGTGCGTGTGTGCATGCGCACAAGCATTTGTTAAGGAGGTGACAGCTCACAAGCGTCTCTCTTGAGGGATCTCCAACAGAAGGATGCATGGAGCCTAAGTCAGGGGTTTTGCAATACAAACTTGTATTGTGTCTGGAAAGTGAAGGCCATGGCACTTCTGGGACAAGAGGCAGATCAGTTTAGGCATTTAGGAACATCTCCTCCCTTTCCATATATTTTATTTCATTAAATGTGCACTAACACTCTAAGAAGTAGGTATCATTATCCTCTTTTTACAAAGATTTGAGAGCTTAAGCAAACTTGCCCAAGGCTTCTGGGATAGTAGGTAGCAGAGCTGGGTTTGAACCTAGGTTGGTTTTACTTCAAAGTCTAGGCAATCTCCACCCTACTATAGTGTCTTCCCTGGGTTAGTTATGAAGCCAGTTGATTAATTAGAGTCAAGGCCTCCAATCTGGGATCTGCACAGGTTCTATATGTATCCTGTCACCTTGGGCAGGCCTCACTGCACTAGCTGGAATCTCAAGGGTACGAATTCAGAATATCACCTATCACATTAAAATCAATAGTGCCTCTAAATAGTCCCAATAAAATTACCCCAATAAGAACTTTTTTGGAATATCAGGCAAAGCTCTGGTCTTCTGTGATGAATTGTCATCTTTCTTTTTTTCTTATAATGGAAGCTACATATAATGGAAATTTCTACGGCATTTCCCTGGGCAGATATTGTACTCAGTTACAGCAACTGGGCTGGAATATTTGGTCTATTTCCTTATATTTTCTCTCTATTATCATTTTATCAAGTTTACTGCATTTGTCTTATTTGGAGAGCTGTCTCAAATCATTTTTGCAGAAGTGGCGTGGTATAAAAAGATGGCAACGTTAGGGGGAAAAAAAAAATCACACCTGAAGCTACTAGCTTCGCCTAGTAACCATATCGTTACTTGCTAAATAATTTGTGATGTAAATTTGCTGGCACTCTTTCCACTCACGCACAAAGACAGGTTTCCCCTGCGATCCGCAAGTTCGCTTCAAGTCACTTCGCTTTCATGAAAGACCTGTTTGGCTAACTGAAAGAAATCTCAAGAGGATTTTCGCTTTTACGAAAAAAGGGGAAAAGCGAAAATAGCCTTCAGCGTTTGTTTTGCAGTGGGTTGTTAGAGAGGCAGTGAGCACCCTGAGCTGCAAGACTGGCGCCGCCAGGCTCCTTACCCGGGAAATACACTCGGCATCCTCCTCAGCATCAAGCCGCCATAGCTTTGAACTGTATCAAGAGCATCTGTGTTTTATCTTGCTTTATTTTGGTAGGTTATTGTTTGCGTCTGGAAATGCTCAAAATTTTTTCCCATATAAATTAATGGTAATTGCTTCTTCACTTTATGACATTTCAGCTTACCCAAGGTTTCCTGGGAACGCTCTCCTTTAGGATAGCAGGGAAACCTGTAATGACATTCTGAGGTGGAAAAGAGAAAGGAAGATAGGGGAAAAGGATGTGTTATTGAACTCCCGCTAGGTGCCATCTACCGTTGGGTGCTGATGTCCATTTTATTCCTCACACCCACACAGATGATGAAAGAGACGCAGATATTCACTAAGCTCATGAGCTCATGAGTGCCAGAGTCAGGATTTTAAATTCAGGTACGTCTGCTTCCTAAGCTTATGCTCTTTTCACTCTGCCAGCAGCCTCCCGATAGAGTCACACTGAACTAAGGTATTCTAATGGGCTGGAGCATACAGTGCCTTTTAACTTCGCCTCTGGAAATAACTGTATAGGCTCTCATTTAAAATAACTTTACCTACAAATGCGTAGTCCTCAGCAAACTCTGCTCATGTTGTATGTCCATACTGAAGCAAATATTCTTTTTGAAAAAGAAAAATTGGATGGTACTGATAAAAAAGAAAGCAAATTTAAAATATGTGATAGCATAGGGCACGCAGTTTTTACTGCCAGTTGTTTTTGGAGAACTTCAGGATCAGCATGTCTATTTATAAGTAACATACACATCCCTAAATATAAAACCATGAAAACTTTATAGGGCTCCCACCCTTCTCCCCAAATATTGTGTAAAGTGTATGTTTATACCTACGTAGGATACATGGGCTGGATGAGACCCAATCAAGAGTATACAAGTACAATGAGAAGTGTACCTTTTGTAGTTATATAATATATTGACTTTGGGCTTGTGCTAGAGGAATTGTTCCTTGCCTCCAGCTCCTGAATTTACTACAGCTGCCAAACACTTCCAAAACCTCTCAGTCTCAATCCCAAGCCTGGAGAAATTCCACAGCACTGGGAGATCAAGTTTCGCATCAATATTTTGGTGGGCTCCATGCCAATGCCTTATCAAGGAAAAATATAATTATAGGCGAGACTGCAGCAAGCTGATTCTATAATATTCTCCCCTCCTGTCTCAGCTGCTAAAATATAATGTAATAAAAGTGATATAAGATACTGCATCTGCCCTTTCCATAATTCTATTTTCATTTTTGTTCCATTGCTGGACTGAGGAAGACTCCAAGCCATGCCAGAGCTACTGATGCTTAGCTCCTAAAACTCTAGCGTCTGATTTAGGAACGTTATAGCTTAAAACAGAACTCATGATAGAAAGAAAAGATGGCAATGGGGGAGAAAATTTGGGGTCTTACGGCAAATGGGGCTTTCTTGGTTTTCTTCCTAGGACTGCTTTAATGGATAGTTCAACTTCTAGGTCATAGATAAAGTTAGCATAGGGACCTCAATAATTCATTCGTACTGTTTATAGGTCCTTGGAGACATATTCTTTATCACCATGTGTAGTACATTATAGCACCAAACCGTTGTTCAGGACTAAGTCCTATTGTTCATTCAGATTGGGTTATACCAAACGTTTACTTATGGCAGATCCAGGAGGAAGGCATAATTCGATCTGTGGTATCTTAGAAACCACAAGCCAACACAATGAGGTTAAATGATACTTGCACAGAATCATTATTTTATTTTTATTTTTTACAGCCTTATTGAGATAGAATTGACATGTAACATTGTGTAAGTTTAAAGTGTACAATTTGATGATTTGATATACGTATATATTGCAAAATGATTACCACAATAAGGTTAGTTAACATATCCATCACCAGAGTCATTATCTTAAAACACAGACGTTTTATGGCTCCTCACCCAAGTCCAAATGCGTTAGCATAGCATCAAAGACATTTCCACCATCTTGCCTCACCCCAACATACTTACTTAGCCTCATCTCTCATGCCTCTCCATGAACATTTTGTTCCATCTAGCCACATTCTATCTTGCAGTCCCTTCAGATAACTCCTATATTCTCCTACCATCATCACCTCCTCATGCTGTTTACCTTATCTTGGATGCACCTCTCCTCTTTTCTCTGCCTGTGACCATGCTCCACCAAAACCTACATGTAGAATATGCCCTGACTATGCCATCCCCCATCCAGATTGAACTAATTATTTCTTCCTCATGTTCGTAATCATTTGCCTATTCCCCCCCACTTCCCCTTCCTCATTTACATGAGCTCCTTTGGGTAAGATCATGCTTATCCATCTCTGTATGCTGAGCATCTAGGACAGTCACTGGCATGCAACTGGTGCTCAATAAGTATTGGTTAATTAGTGATTTTACAAATTTGCTTCTAGGAAGGCCATACATTTCTTATAATACAGTCTCTAACAACTTGCTTGCTTCATGCTACACCTAAGGGTTGTATTTCTTTACAACTGGGACATATCTTGTCTATAGGGAGTCACTAGAAATTGGATTCAGCAGAAAGAGTTCAGATCCCAGTTTCACCACTTTGTACTGTGTGAATTTGGGATAATATTCCACTTGTCTATAAAAGTGGAAAAAACATATTTGCCTTGCAGGAATATTATAGAAATAAAATACCTGGCACACACTTGGTGCTCAAGAAATGAACCAATTGGATTCATCTCTGGGATGATAACATTAGGACTCCAGCACCCACACAAAGCAGGACCCATGGGATGAGAGACATTGGTTTTCACTGGTGAAACCAAGAAGGCTACTGGTGAATTCCAAGAAGATGGAGTGTGGAATTCTAACTGGGAAGGCACCTCTGGACTGTGGAGCTGCAGGGGGTGATTGAAAGGCCAGGGGATGGCTAAGAAGATACAAGGAGCATCAGGGCCACAGGGAAGAGAGGGAGGGGTAGAAGGAGGATACCTAGGAAAGCTGAGTCCTAGTATTCCTGAATAGCTCAGGATTCGGAAAATATCAGCCAGCATTTACTGAAGACTGAACTGTGTCAGGTGGTTTACAAACTCTCTCTAGTCCTCGAAAATACTCTGCAAGGCAGGCATGATTTGCCTCTTCCTAGAGATGAGGAAACTGAGGCCCAGGGAGGTGATGTAACTTGCCCAAGATGATTGCTAGCATGCGGTGATGTCTGAATTCAAACTCAGATGTCAGTCTCTGAACAGTGACGCTCCTTGCACCATACCAGGCTGCCTCCTAAAATCTGTGCAACAGTCAACTGCTCCAGCTGCCATCATCCATTTCTGTCAACTGACCAAATGACAGCTTTCTATTTCTGAATTAAGCTTTTACACTTCAAAAGGGGATTTCATGTACATTACGTCTCATTTCATCATGTCAGGAAAGCCAGGCTAGTTTTCAACACTGCTATATGGATGAGGAAGCAGGAAGGGCTCGGTAATTAGTGACTAAGAATTACTTGTGACGTATATGTATATTCACTAAGACACATGTTTATATATTGACACCACTGAACTGTAAACTCCAAGAGGTCACGGCCTGAGCCTGTTTCTGCTCACCATTATGTACTCCCTGCCCAGTGCCAGGCAGGGCAAACAGGAAGCAAAGAACAGTAAGGTTTCTGAATGAATGAATGCATATATAAACAAAGAAATGAATAAATGAATGAATGAACTACATATTCAAGGGAAAGACACAAAGCTTTGGTTTGGGCCAGAGCCCTGGGTACATGACTAGATGAGTGTTGCTGATAAAGACAGGCCACTGACTATTTCAATCAGGGGTTTTAAATATTGCCTTCATTTTGAGTACTATTTAGCTTCCTATGAGAAAAAAATAAATAAATCCTTAAATGACAAGTATAAATGACAAGTATAAAGTATAAATACTTTATAACATTTAAAAGTCTAAGTTCTCCACACTTGCAGCAGACACGTTCTAGGAGACTGCTTGGGCCACACTCCATTCTCTGGAAACTGGTCTCTCCTCTACTCCCAATAAATTTTCTTCCCTTTGTATCCATAAGATTTCTCTTAATAAATTTAATATTTGAGCAAGTTTGAGGGGTTTCTGTTTCTTGCAAAGAGCTTTGACTAGACTATCATCCATGCTAAAATATAGCCTTTAGCTATAGGAGGGAACAGAGGAGGGCCTGAAAGCCTATGAGCACCCATGGATTGGGGACACACTGCCATTTCTGGGAGGTATCTCTGTGTTGTGTATCCTTCAGGGTCAAATGACTCTTTCTGGAGTTGCTCTATTAAAACTTGCATTAACCCTGACATAACTTTTCAATTTATGATTATAAAATTTACAACTATAGGGGCCGGCCCCGTGGCTTAGCGGTTAAGTGCACGTGCTCCGCTGCTGGTGGCCTGGGTTCGGATCCCAGGCATGAACCGACGCACCGCTTCTCCGGCCATGCTGAGGCCGCGTCCCACATACAGCAACTAGAAGGATGTGCAGCTATGACGTACAACTATCTGCTGGGGCTTTGGGGGAAAAAATAAATAAAATTAAAAAAAAATTACAATTATAAAAATTATTCATCATCCATGTGTTCATCTAGCCAGTGATACTATGTCAACCAATATTTTAGGCACAAATGATACTAAGATGCGGTACAGTGCAGGGATTAACACACGGGCTTTAGAGCCAGACTGCTTGTTTTCATATCCCGGGTCTGCCACGTAGACCTTCTGGGTATGTTTCTTAAGCTCCCCATGCCTTAGTTTCCTCATCTGTAAACATGAGGATAATACCTATGTTATCAGGTTAATAAAAGGACTTAATATATGGAAAGTACTTGAAATTTAGAATGATACCTGGTATATAGTAAGAGATTAATAAATGTTGGTTACACTTATTAGTCACAATTAATGTCCTCAGAGTCACAGAGTAGAGACAGAGACAAATAGGAAAATAACTAACTGCAATACTCTGTGATCAGAATTATCGTAGGTAGCTCTGATGGTTAAACATACACATTCACAATAAGAACTGTAGCTCATTACAGACCGCTGCGAGCACAGGTGCTCTCTGTAGGAGTGAAAACTAACACGTCGGTTAACTAGCTAAAGTGATACCCAGGCAAGCACTTCTAAAAACAAAATTTAATTCTTCCTAAATACTCAGTTTCCTTCTCAAATTTTGCTTGATCATCTTAATCAATGATGATCTTTTGCACATTTTTTGACTTGTAACACCTCTTTTACAGATGTGTTCTGTTATTTGAGTTTCATGCTGTTAATTCAAGTTTTCCAGTGTGTATATTTTGTCCTTACCACTAGATTTTAAGTTACTTTAAAATGGAAAAATCATTTTAAATATCTTTGAACTCGCACAATCTAAAGCCGTGCTAAAAATACTTGTTGAATGAATGAATGAGAAGCCAACTTGGTTAGATTGGTAAGCAAATTATATTTCTTCCTAACATATATTTTCCTAATTGGATTGCTTTTGAGTTATTTCAACTCAAAATGTACCTCTTTTCCCTTATCTTTTAATCTCAGGGTCAGGACCCTTTATAATGATTTTAACCTTAGTCCAAAGGCACTCCTATCAACAGACTATAATCCATTTGCCTAACAAAACGACCACTAAAATACAGAAGCAAGAAGTTGGAACCCGAAGAGTAATTGCTGCCTTTCTCTGCCTCATTCTGTGGCATCGGAGACCCCTCGCTGCCAGTTGGCTCCTTTGTATGTGCATCTATAAAACGGGAAGACAATTTCTGACATATTCCTCTCTTCCATAGATAAGGGGGAAGAAATGCTTACATAGGCTGATTGACTTTCAATTCTGCGGAGGAAAGAGCCCAGATTCCCCTGCTTTGAGTTGGAGGATCAGTTTCTAAATCCTCAAAACAAAAAGACAAAGTATGCCCATGGGGTCTGCCTCCACATGGGGTCATTAACCGGTCTCTTCAGTTCATTCTTTTGGAACAGGTCATTTAAGTCAAGAATAACACAACCACACTATGACATCATGCCAAACACACATAAGTCTAATTCTATTTATGTTTCAGTTGATTTTGTAGAATACCAGAAAAGCAAAGGTTTTTGCCCAGTTATTACAGAAACAGGAATATCACTGCTGTTTAGAAAGAAGTTGCATGTGATTAAAAATGACCTACTGTGAAACTCAATAGAAGTGGAGGATCAGTAATTTGAAATGTTTATCAGCTTTTGTTTAGTTTTCTCTCCACTCCAAATCAAATAACCATTCGTTACTTGCTACACAGATCTTAAATATATAATTGTGTTTGCTCTTTTTTTTCCCTTTGTATTGGCAAAAATATGGCTCTTGAAAAAAGCATTTAATGGGCCTCAACTTTTTGTTCAAGGTTGACTTTGCATTTAAATCCAACTGCAAGCAACAGGTCATATTTCACTTAAATAATGGCAGGTAGCCCTATATTAGAGACGTTCTTACCTAAAAGTTCCACATTAGGAAAAATGCATTCTGGGAAATAATCAGCTTCTATAAAGAGGTCAGTTATATGGAAAGTAGGGCTCTGATCTACAAAACAGCTTCCATACCCTTTATTCTTTTACCAAGGTGGAAAGAGATGAGTGGAACCATGCAGGGCCAATGTGTGAAAATGCATTACTCAGGAGGAATGTGTTAACACTCTAATGTTTCTAAATCAATTTTTGATTAATATATAACATGCCTGATTTTAATAAATATCCAATGTATAATAAAATGTATTTTATTAGAATCAGTAAAATCCAAAGCACACTATGACCTTTTTTCTTAATTATCTAGCAACTAGTCTCAAATTGTTGCCTCCTTTCACTTTTTTTGGGCAGGGTGTGGGGTAAAAAGTTACGTATGGGAAAAATGCACACATCTTTAGTGTATCAGTTCATAAGTTTTGATAAAAGAATATACCCATATAACCATCACAATTGATAGAGAACATTTCTATCCCCCCAGAAAATTCTCCCCTGCCTCCTTCCAGTTAAGCCCTCCCTTCAGAGGTAACCACTGTTCTGATTTCTTTTACTATAGATAAGATTTGTCTATTCTTGTACATTATAGTAGAACTATTTTGTATCTGACTTCTTTCACCCAACATCTTGCTTGAGATTCATCCATATTGTTGTATGTAATATCTGTTCCTTTTTACATTGCTAAGTATTATTGCATAGTGTGAATATATCACACTTTGGTTATCCATTCTACTGCTGATGGATATTTGGAGTGGTTCCAGTATTAGGCAAGATTGAATAAAGCTGGGATGAACATTCCTGTGCATGTCTTTTTGTGGATATGATGTTTTCATTTTTCTCGGGTAAATACACAGAACTAAGATTGCTGGGTCATGGTGTATGTTTGATTTTATAAGAAACTATCAACCTTTTCCAAAGCGGTTGTACCAATTCACACAGTCATCATCAAAAGATGATGATTCTGGTTGCTCCACATTCTTGTCAACTCTTGATGTTGTCAGAGTCTTTAATTTTATCCATTCTACTACAACCATAATTTTATTATGGTTGTAATTTGTGTCTCCCTCAAGAAGAATGATGTTGATAACTTTGTGTATTTAATGGCCATTTGTATATCTTCCTCTGTGAAGTGTCCACGTCTTTTTGCCTATTTAAAAAATTGAGTTGCCTCTTTATTATTGATTTCCGGGTGTTCTCTATGTATTCTGGATACCAGGCTTTTGTCAGATATGTATTGCAAATATTTCCTCCTAGTATGTGTCTTGCTTTTACATTTTCTTAATGTCTTTTGTCTTTTGATGTCTTTTGATGAGGATAAATTCTAACTTTTGATAAAGTATTGCTTATTTTTTTTTTACATTTAATACTGTTTGTGTCCCTTTAAGAAATCTTTGCCTACTCCAGGCAATAAAGACACTCAAGATTTTCTTCTGTGTTGTTACTAGAATCTTTATATTTTAGCTTTTAAAGTTAGGTCTATTATCCATTTTGAATTAATTTTTGTGTGTAGTGTAAGATAGTGATTGAAGTTCATTTTTTTCCACCTATATTTATCCACGTATTCCAGCATACCCTGTTAGAAAGACTTTCCTTTCCTCATTGCATTGCTTTGGCAATTTTGTCAAAAGTTAATATATGCATGGGTCTATTTCTGGCCTCAATTGTGTTTCATTCATCTATTTGTCTATCTTTGTACCAACACCACACTGTCTTTATTACTGTGGCCTTCTTGTAAGTCATGAAATCAGGTAGTATGAGTCCTATTCAATCTTCTTCTTTTTCAAAATTCTTTTTCTTCTGGGCCTTTTGCATTTTTATATAAATTTCTGAATCAGTTTGTCAATATCTACAATATCCATAATTTTAAATAAGATTGCATTGAATTTATACATCAGTTTGGGGAGAGTTGGCATCTTTAACAATATTGACTCTTCCAATCCATGCACATATCTTTTCATTTATTTAGGCCTTATTCGATTTCTCTGAGCAATGTGTGTGGTTTCAAGTGTACAGGTTTTGCACATATTTTGTTAAATGTATCCCTGATGTACTTCAGATGTTTAACGCTACCATAAAAAGTATTTTTTTAATTTCAATTTCTGATTGTTTCTTACTGGTATTTGGAAATACAATTGATTTTTGTATATTGAATTTGTATCCTGTGACCTTGTTAAATTCACTTATTGGTTATAATAAGTGTTTTGTAGATTCTTTACTATAAACAACCATGTTGTCTGTGAATAGAGTTTTACCTCTTTCTTTCCAATTTTTATGTTGTTTTTTTTCTTACCATTGTACTAAATAGGTCACATAGTAAAATATTGTATACAGAGGTGCTAACATCCTTGATTTGTTGCTGGTCTAAGGGGAAAAGTACTTAAAATTTCATCATTGATGATACTGCTAATTTTAGGTTTCTTACAGATGCCCTTTATCAGATTAAGGAAGTTCCCATCTCCTCCTAATTTGCTGAATGATTTTTATCATGAAAGGGTGTTGTATTTTATCAAATGCTTTTTATAAATATTGAGTTTACTATACAATTTTTCTCTTATTCTGTTATTGTAGTGTATTACATTGATTGATTTTAAATGTCTAACCAAGCTTGCATTCCTAGGATAAATTTACCTGCTAATATTGCATTGATGTTTTTGTATATTACTGGATTTGACATGCTAATACATTGTTAGAGAATTTTGTGTCAATATTCATGGGACATATTCATTTGTAATTTTTTTTTCTTGTAATGCCTTTTTTTCAGGCTTTGGTATCAGAATTATGCTGGTCTCAAAACAAATTGGGATGTATTCTCTCTTCTATTTTCTGAAACATTTTATGTAAGGTTGGTATTAGTTTTTCCTTAAATGTTTGAAAGAATTCACCAGTGAGAAGAAATGGGCCTGGAGGGCTGTTTTGTGGGAAGAAATAGAAATAAATATATTCAGATTTTCTATTTCTTCTTGTGACATATTTGAAAGTTGTATTAATTCATGCATTTCATCAAAGTTGTTGAATTTACTGGCATACAGTCTTTGATAATATTCTCTTTTACTCTTTTAATATCTTTAGGACCTAAAATATACCTTTTTTATTCCTAATATTAGTAATTTCTGTTTTCTCTTTCTCTTGATTTTTTTCCTTAATCAGTCCAGCTAGAGTTTTATCAATGTTATTAATCTTTTCATAAACCAGATTTTGTGTCGTTAATTTATTTTTCTATATCATTGATTTCTGCTCTTATTTTCATTATTTCCTTCTATCTGCTTATTTGGGGTAAATTTATTCTACCTCTTCTAGAATATTAAGATGGAAATTTGATCTTAAGGTGTAAATTCAGTTGATTGATTTTAAACAATTCTTCCTCTTTAAAATAATTTAAATCTATAAATTTCCCTCTAAGCACTACTTTAGCTACATCCCACAAATTCTGATAATGTTTTCTTTTCATTATCAGCTTGAAATATTTTATAATTTCTCTTGTGATGTCTTCTTTGAGTTATGGATTATTTAAAATTATGTTTAATTTTCAAATGTTTGGTCATTTTCTACATATCTTATTATTATTCATTTCTAGTTTAGTTCCATTGTCACCAGAAAATATACTTTATAACATTTAAATGTTTTGAAATTGATTGAGACATTTTATGAAGTCACATACAGTTTATCTTGGTAACTATTCCACCTGCACTTGAGAAGAATGTGTATTCTGAGGTTGTTGGTGTATGTTTATAAATGTTAATCAGGTCAAGGTGGTTGATAATGTTGATCAAATCTTATATATCCTCCTGATTTTTTTGTCTAATTATTCTATGAAATACTAAGAGAAAGCTTTTAAAATCTTCAACAATATTCATAGATTTATCTATTTCTCCTTTTAGTATGTCAGTTTTTGCTTCATGTATTGTTAAGCTTTATTATTAGGTTCATTTACATTTATGATCTTTTGTCTTCTTATTAACTTTTTTATCATTATGTAATATCTTTATCTCTGATAATACTTTTTGTCTTGAAGTCCACCTTGTATGACATTAATAGAGCCACGCCAACTTTCTTATGCTTGCTGTTTGCATGGCGTATCTTTTTCTATCCTTTTACTTTAAACTTATCTGTAGCTTTATATTTAAAGTGGGTCTTTTGTAGATAGCATAAAATTTAGTATTACTTTTTTTTTTTAAGAGAAGTTTTAGGTTCACAGTAAAATTGAGCTGAAGGTACAGAGATATCCCATGTACTCCCTCCATAGCCTCCCCCATCAGCAACATCCCCCACCAGGGCGGTACATTTGTTACAACTCATGAACCTACATTAGGGTTACTTTTTAATTCATTCTGTCAAATCTGGATTTAGTCAATTAACATTTAGTGCAATTATTCATACAGTTTATGTATGTCCACTATTTTGTTGTTTTCTATTTTTCCCACTTCTTTATATTTCTGTCTCATCTTCTTGTCTTCTTTTGGATACAAACATATATTTATGTATAAATATAATAATATATATATATTTTAGTATTCCATTTCAATTTCTCTAAACGCTTTTTAGCTGTATCTTTTTGTATAGCTTTAGAGATTACTACACACACACCTTTAACTTGTCGTAGTCTACTTAGAATTAATGTTGTACTATTTTACAAAAAATACAGGTATTTTGCAACCATATAATTACATTAACATTTCCCATCTTCTGTAATAATGTTTTAATATATTTTCCACTGACTTATATTATAAACCCCATAATGCAATGTTGGAATTTTGCTTTAAAATCAGTTGTCTTTTAAAGAAATTAAGAAAACAGTCTTTTGTATTTATCCTCTTATTTCTGTTGTTCATTTCTTCCTCTAGATCTAGAATTCCATCTGGTGTCGTTTCTCCTCATCTTGAAGAACTACTTTTAGCATTTCTTATCATGCAGTTCTGCTGGCATCAAAGTCTCGCAGCTTTCATTTATCTGAATATATGGGTATTTCACTTTCACTTATGAAAGATATTTTTGTTGGATACAGAACAATACGTAGACTTGTTTTTCTTTCAGGACTTTAAAGATATTTACACATTTTTTTCAGTATCAGTTTTTTAATGCTGCTATAAAAAATTATTACAAGCAGTGGCTTAGAACAACACAAATTGATTATCTCACAGTCCTGTAGGTCAGAAGTTTTACATAGCATGGCTTAGCCATTCCTCTGCTTAGCGACTCATGAGACTGAAAGGAAGGCATTGACAGGGTTCACTCCCTCTGGGGGCTTTGGGGGAGAATCTGTTTCCTTATTCATCCAGGCCATTGGCACAATTCAGTTCCTTGCAGTTGTAGGACCGTGGTCCTTTTTTCGTTGCTGGCTGTCAGTTGAGGGCTGTTCTCAGGTTCTAGAAGCCACTGCATTCCTTGGTTTGTGGCCCCTTTACTCCACCTTCAAAGCCAGCAGCAGCAGTTCAAGTCCTCCCACATTTCAAATCTCTCCTGCCTCTTACCTACACTTCTCTGCCTCTAGCTGGAAGAGCTTCTCTGCTTGTAAGGGCTCATGTGATTAGACTGGGTTCATCTGGATAACCCAGGATCCTCTCTCCTTCTCAAGGTCCTTACCCGTAATCACATCTACAAAGTCCCATTTGCCATGTAAGGTAACATATTCCCAGGTTCAGGTGATTAGAATGGGAACATATTGGGGTAGGGTCTCTTATTCTCCCGACCATAGCCTCCATTCTGTTGAGAACTCAGCTTTCATTTCAATAGTTGTTCTCAGTGTAGAGATGTAGATCTCAAGAAATGCAGTTCTCTTCCTTTAAGGGTCAAATCCTCTTCAGTTTCTGTCAGCTTTTTGTCTCTCTCCACTGTCTTCAAAATTGGATTTTTTCTATTTGTTGAGATTTATACAGTTATCTTTGGGAGAGCCAGCTATTACCAGAACTGGAAATTTCCCCTTCTTCTGTCTTGGTTTTAAAGTTGGAGAAATATTACTGCTATAGTTCATAGTAGTGAAATTATTGATAATAACAGGATGATTAAACTGACACTTTATATTTAAAGAAATCCATTGCAAAGATCAGTAGATTGAAGCCAAATAAAATAAACAGAAAATACAAATAAAATTGAAAGGGAAATTTCCAAGTGATTAAGAATAGAATGAGCTTAAATCCCAGCTCTATCATTAACTGTGTGACCAAAGGCATGTTACTTACGTTCCCTGATCCTCAGTTTCTTTATTTGTAAAGTGTCAATAATAGTTATGGATATATGCAGTAAATAAAGTTATACCTGAAAAAGCAATTGATGTAGAGCTTGGCATATAATATCCTTTAAATAAAAGTTGGCTGAATCTGAGTCACTTCCAAAATCATGGCCTAAAAACAATGATCTACAGGGAACATGGCCTCTAGAGAATCTATGGAGAATCAGAATCTCTGGCTCACTTTCTCAAATCACATATGCCCCTTGGAGATCTGATACAATGCCATGGGGAAGAGACACAATCTTTCTCTCCCCTGGTCAGAAACCAGCTGTTCAGGTAAATTTAGGAATGTGTAGCAGGCTGCTACAGGTATTTTTTAGGTAGTGATTCTTCCAAATCAATGCTTCTCAGACCTCAGTGCATATCAAGATCATCCGAAGGGCTTGTTGAACATAGATGACTGGGACTAATTCCGAGTTTCTTGTTTAGTAGGTCTGGTGTGGGGCCAAAGAATTTGCGTTTCTGACAAGTTCCCAAGTGATGCCTGGAACAAACATGTTGCCGGTCCACGGAGGGACCACATTTTGAGAACTATGACTCTAAAAATTTGAGAGTGAGAAAAGAAAACAGGTGTGCCCATCCATAAAGCACACTTTGGGGTCACTGTCTAAGAGCATTGCTAGGTGTGGATGAAATACAACCCAGCCTGGCAGTGATAATGTTGAATAACATAAAGTGAACTCACCAATGCAAAGGAGCATAACATAAAAATAGCTAACATTGACCAAATCACTCCATGCTTTGCATTGTGACATGTGCTTTACATCAATCGTCTCATCTAAATCTCATGACTACCCCATGAGGTGTTCATTTTACACAGAAGGAAACATTGGCTTAATGAGACTAAATAACACGTCCAATGTCCAGGGCTTATGAGTGGCAGAGCCAGGTCTGCGCTCTGCTCTACCGCAGTAGGCATCACAGAAAACACAACAGTTCTACTCATTCCTTCAAAAGCTGACTGAATGCTGTTCTTCAGGTGCTGGGATTCAGAGAAAATGCAGACCTGATGTCTGTCCTCAAGAAGTGTACCTTCTCACAGGGGACACTGGTGAGTCCACAGGAATTGCAAACACTGTGCCAACTGTTTTGATGCAACTGTCGATTCTGCAGAGGAGGAGGATGCTTCACCCCGCCTGGGGGTGGAGGTGTGAGTGGGGACTTCCTGAGGGTGTGATCAGGCTGGGTGAGGAAGTAATGAGTCTTGTAAAGCAGGGGGCTAAATGCCTCCTAACAGCTTTCAGCCAAACCTTGGCCACACATGAGAAATACCTGGCAGGCTTTTCAAAAATACAGACGCCTGAGCTTTACTTAACCCATTGAATCAGAATCTCGGGGAACATGACCCAGAGATCGGTATTTTTCAAAATCTCTCCAAGTGATTCTAATATGCATCCAATGTTGAGAACCATTGCTCTAAATGATTGTTCAACTAAGTTGATGTTAGATGTAATGATCACGTAATTCACCTGCTGTGAGTTAATAGCATTTCCTAAATTTGCCTGCTGACTGGAATCACCTAGGCACTTTAGAGGCGGAAAAAAAAAAGCCAACAACTGAGGATCCCTCCCCTGAAGATTCTGTTTCAGTAGATCAGGTATATTTGGGATACCGGATAAATGGTTCTGAAAGTAGTGTCTGGGGATGCTCATTGCAGCATTGCTTAGAACTTGTTAAAAATGCAAATTCTTGGGCCCCACCCCAGACTCACTGAATCAGAGGTTCTGGAAGTGTAGCCCAGCAATGTGTGTTTTAAAAAGTCCCATGTGGTTGTGATGCACACTAAAAATTTGAGAACCACTGGTTAGAAAGCTGTGTCAGGTCAAAGTCACAGGCTCAGTCTACATAAAACAAGATCCTTTACTATGTCTGCTGCTACAGACTATACTTTTAATCCAGGCCTTTGGTCAAAGGAAGCGTGAATGAATAAGTGCCCCTCATTACTGCTCTAAAGAACAGAAGTGTGTGTTTTGGAGGCTGGTGACTAGAAGCAGCACATGGCTCATATAAATATCGTTAAAAACACTCTTTCCACTAGAGGCTAAGCTATTAGAGTGACTGCCATAAAAAAAAAAAAAATCATCCTTGCAGAAAGTTGTATGTGGGGCACTTGCAAGGAATTTTCAGACAGTGGGAGAGACGGCAGTGGGGGAGCAGACAAGAGTCAACAGATTTGATTCCTGTTTTCAAACTGAGGGTGAAAAATGGGTTCCCAGATTACACATTTGCAGGCTTTGCACAGAAGCCTTAAGTTGCTCCAGCAATCTTTAGAGTACCCAGTGGGAACATCTTGGCTTAGCATTTGCTGTTATCCATCTGGCTTCCTCAGGTGAAGCCTTGTGCACACTCCACGCCACTGGCAAGCAACAGGAATTCAGGTTCAAGTCTGAGGCCAGTGCACAAGGCCACCACTTTGCAGCTATTTCCTGTGACTCCTGCTCTGGCTCTAATTTTTCTCCTCTTTAAACCCTCTTATTCACAATGGCGTGGCATTTTAATACTTACTCAACAGAGGATATGAAATCAGCTCATGGACTTTTGCTCAAGCAAATGCTAGGATGAACGCTCTTGAGCTTTTAGACACAACACGTGGTTTTAATTTTGTCCACAGAAAGTCATCATCAGTCCAGCCCTCCTGAGGCTAAACTGGTCAACATCCCTTGGAACCACCTCACAGGTTAAAGTTCAAATTCCTAAGTTTGTCCTTCAAGACCCTTCAGATGGGAGCTAACCTGTATCACAACCTCATCTTCACTACTTCCCCTCTTCTACACTAAATTGTTTGCTATTCTCTGAGCACAGCACAGTCTCTCCTTTCCTAGGATGTGAACTCCATGGGAGCTGGGACTTGGTTTTAATTGCTGTTTTGTATGAGTGCATTCAATAAATATGGAATTCTCTGCCTTTCTACATTCTATTCTGTCCCTGGAATGTACTCTGCTCACTCGCTCGCTTGGCAAATGCCTTCTTGGCCATTAGGTGCCATTTCTAACCAACTGTAGGCAGAGAGAGCTCTTTATTGCAGCTATATTGTAAGTGTTCGCATTTCAACCTCCCCCACTAGACTGTAAGGGTCTGATGGCAGGACCAGCTCTTTGTTAATATGGTGGCTTCAGCGACGATTGCAGCATGAGATCCCATTAGGATTTACGGTATGTGGTCTTCCCAGGACTTCAGGCCAATTCTTAACTGGCTAGGGCGTTCAGCAATTCAGACTGTGGAAACACTGAGGGTACAGATCAACACTGAATGAACATGGGGGAGCTGGGTTGGGTCTGAGGTAGAGGGAAGGCCAGGAGCTACGACTTTGAAAGCATCTACCATTTCCAGGCACAGTGGCGGCTACCATACTTGTTACTCATGTAGTCTGACACTCTGGACTGATAAACACACTGACATGCTAGTTGATGCCGCCAGCTCCGAAACTAGAGAATAATAAAACCATACCATTCGGGAGGATTATACTTTTTTAAGCATATATTTTATTATACATAAAAAAGAAACATTTTCCTGAATCATTCTTATAAAAGTAATTTACAGTAAAACTTCACTAATTTAGACTCATCAGAAAGTCATTTTGAATTAATGCAAATATGAATTACAGAATATTTCTAAAATCCATACAAGTTACAGAGATAAGACTTTTTTGGAATCATACTTTCATCAGGAAAAAAAGATTTATAATTAGCATACTAGAGTCCTCAAAAAAAAAATTAGGGCCCTTGTGTTGCCAAACTCGTCTACCTTGACAGCACCAAATGTGTTTGGAAGTAGTTTATTCTCTCAGTGTAGGTAAACAATCTGCTTGTATTTTTTTAAATTGTGGGTTTTTTGAGAAAATCCTTTGCTTCACTGATAGTAGAGGAGACATTTGAGCCTGTATCCTTTGGGGAGGATTATTGATTACAAATTTCAGTGGAGGTTTTGCTATTTTAAGGTCACATGACAACCGTAGGCATTGTACAGAGGAAATAAAATAGACATTTCCAATGTTCAGGGACTCACAAGCTTTTCTTTTTTAAAAAAGTAGTTTTTGCAAAACTTTGCTCCTTGAGGCCCCTCAGGGCCTGCTGGAGGTAGGGGTGGAAGCGGAGAAGTGGGCCAAGTTCCAGAGCCCCTTCTTCTCACCTGCACTTCAAAGAACCCCAGGTTCGTGTTGCTTCACAAACAAATTGCATTCCATGTGAGAAGGAGTTTCAGCTAAGTGTTCTATAACAGAAAAAAAAAATCTGAAAGCCACTGTTTTACAAACATGACAGACATGTAGAGGATATCTAGATGGGAAAATAAAAATATTAAACTGATACATAAATAGACCCTGAAAGATTTACATCCCCCACAGGGCAAGGTTAAATGCATTTTATTGGTGTGGAGCAACGTAACTGTCTAAATGGGTAGAGAGCTGTGGGAAGGGAGCTGTCACCTCCCTATGGATCTACCTGAGAAGGCCTCACAGAGGAAGGAAGAACTGAAAGGCTGTAGGATGAAAGGAAGGCAGCTGAGCAGAGGGCAGGAGAGGAAAGCAGGATATCCCAAGCCCAGGTCAAAATTGCAAATGGACCTCACGATTATTAAAAAGTAAAATCTTGCTGCTAAAGCCATTAATGGTCATAAAAACGTCACCATTCTCCTCATTAGACAGGATTGTTCTTTATTCTCTTTGGTTTCAGCAATGTCAGCTATTTCACACCCACGGTACTGCCTTTCTTGAGCTCTCTCTTCGTCTCCTGCCCTTCCTCCTTGTCATCCCCCTCCTTCCGTTAGGGCTCTCTTGCGCTCTCAGCTGGATGTTTCAGCAAGTACAGAGATGTGCTTAAAAACGAAACCTACTCATGTGACTCTGTTGACCTTCATGGTAGCTGACGAGGCCGACCCGCCGAAGGCCTGGGGCTGAGCGGAGTGGGATGAAGCACCACTGCACGTCCTGCAACAAGGATCAGCCAACGCCGCCAGTTCGCTGTGGAGATCCCAAACTGAGGAGGCTGTGGGGGAACTAGAGGCCAGAGAAGCATCGCCTCCCGAGAAGAGTAAAAGTTGGGAGAAAGGTCTCCAAGGTATAGCAATTCAACTTGAGGTGGGAAACTTGGTAACTCTCTCAAAAGAAGAAATTAGCAGATTTTTTTTATTCTTCGGTTTTTTACTTTGTATATGAATATTCCTTGATCGTTTTTTGACTCCTTTAAATGTTAAACCTGGTATTCAGTATCTATTTCATTTTTTTTTAAATAGGTGCCTATTGACTACCCAGACCATGCCAGCCACTTCCATACTCTATCTTTTTTAATTGTCTGAAGATATTTGATGAATGGAAAAGACAAAAGTGTGAGTTTCTTTGTATCTTTCTTTATTTATGCTTATCATGAAAATGCTATTCAGACACCTTCATGCCTAAGACGTCTCATTAACTGGGTCTATCTCCTTAATATACACAACACACACTCAATTACAGAAGTGAGAACCAAAATACAAAAATCTTTGGTAAGCTTTTAAAATTAAATTGCCATGTGCCAAAGAGCATTTTCTCATTATATACCTTTCAAATATGAGATTTAAAAGATGCCTAAAAATCTAAGCCATCATTAATTATTAGTAAGAAACTTGACACAAAGGCATTAAAAGAAAGACAACATGAGTAAGCAATTATTAGACTGTTATATATGCACTTAACTCATCAGAAGAGGGTTTAGATCATATTAAAATCAACCAGTAAATATTTATAGTGTACCTGCTATATGCCTAGCGCTCTGTTTAACACCAGAGCATTAGGAGTCTGGGCCCTCAAATACTTCACAGCTTTTTTTGCAGAGTCAAGACCTAAACATACAGAAAAAGGAGAAATGGCTCCCTATTCATGTATCTACATAGGAAACCCATATAGTGAATGGTTAAGTGGTATGGCTCTCAAATTTTCTGCCCCAACATACTAAAGGAATAGGAAATACTTTCATCAGTAACAGCGGCACTGCCTCAAGACAGTAGAGCCCTGGTGGGGCGGAGTGGAGTGGACAGCATCCTCCTGGGAAGCGTCAATATCTCATTCAGGTGGTGTTATAATTTGAAAACACTCCAGCAGGGTGAGTTTCCTCTGCTTTGGCCTCAACTCTGTCCTCCCCACTGGCATGCAGAATTGCTGGCATGGCTGAGATACAACAGTAACTCAGAAAAGGGAGTGGTCACATGATATTAGAACCTCTGACAAGCTTTAATGAAATGGAACTTCCATTGACCCTTTAAAGATGGCACAGACTTAATTCTTTGGAGATGAATACAATCTTTCATACTTTTCCTTTGGAATACAATCTGAGGCTTCTATAATTATGTGTCTGAAGTTTAGGGGACTTGCCAATAGCACAGAACAAGAAACCTTTTTTCAGATATGTGGAATATGAAGTAGTTAAAATTTAAATAATTTGTATAAAAATAATGTATGTACACCATTTAAAAAGACAAAAGATGCTCAAAGACTTATAACCAAAACCAGCAGACTCTAGCATATAGTTTCCCTTCATCCTCCACTCCCCCCAAATAAGGCAACCACTTTTTTTTTCCAGCAATTTCTTCTGATATTTGCTCTATTTTTCTAAATGGTATGTGTTTTGCAATCTCTTGATTCATCAAATTAAAATAAAATATATGGGCTTCTGATCATGTTAGATGATGAGTTTAGTTCTTTTATACTTCCTTCCCCTTATTATTCCAAGAAACTGTATTTCATCAATTCTGAGGCATTGGTTTTATACATTTTAATATCTCTGAAATTGGTATGCACTTTATAATGAATGTATGTCATTTTTTTTGCACATAAAATAATGGTGCATCTTACCAATTAAATGTGTCTTGGATTGATGAAATAATTTTTGATGACATCCATATTCAATACTTCCTTATTATGCTATGAAAATCGTATTTGCTATGGAGCTGTCGTAACTTTGTTGTGTTTTTCTTCTGTAACTTTTCCCCTCCACTGCAATAATTGTCCAATATTTTTGTTTGCTTAAATTTTTTTAACCTACAGCTAATTCATCCCAAACATCTGTAAAGTGCCTCTCAATATAATTTCCTACATGGCCCCAAACTATCAGGTAATCTTTAGTTTAATTTTTTGTAAGCTTCCCTCTGGAACCCTGCATACTTCTGCTTCAATCTGGGCTCAGTGCTCTCGGATTGCTGTTCAGCTCTCATTCTGGGACTTCTCTTTGACTTCATCTTAAAAATTTTCTTGAGGCCAGCCCTGTGGCATAGTGGTTAAGTCTGGTATTCTGCTTCAGTGGTCTGGGTTCAGGGATTTGGATCCTTGGCGCGGACCTACACCACTAGTTGACCATGCTGTGGTGGTGACCCACATACAAAATAGAGGAAGATTGGCACAGATGTTAGCTCAGGGCGAATCTTCCTCAAGCAAAAAAAGAGGAAGATTGGTGATGGTTAGCTCAGGGCGAATCTTCCTCAGGAAAAAAAATACATTCCTTGCCTTTCTCCTGTATTGGGTCATCTGCTGACTGGGTCTCATGTCTTGTTTTTGTGGTGTATATCCACTAATAGCTTCCTTGGAAACCATTTTCATTTAGAATTTTGAAAGCACTCTTCTACTGTCTTCTAGTTTCTAATGTTGCTGTTGAGAACACTGATATAATTCTGATTCCCAGTTTTCTGAAATACTTTAGGATTGTTCCAATTTCCCTGGTATTTTGGAATGTCAGCAGATAGTGCACTTCAGTGTAGACCTCTTTTTCATTTCACGGGTTTGAGATTTCTCTTCCTCTCAGACTCTTCTTGGCCTGGCTCTGTGTCCACAGACCTTTTTTGCAGCTTCCAGTCATCTGTGACCTTTGGAAATGCTCACACCCAGGCCCTGCTTCATACCCAGGTTTGCCAGCCACAGCTTTGCAGCCCATTTTGGTGCAAGCTAAGAATTCCACTTTTGAAAATAATGAGTGCATACCCTGGTCCCATGCTTTGTCTTCCCTGGAGAGAAGATGGCAGGAGTCACAATTAAGCCAGTTCCACATGTTCTGTTCCTGAGTTTCTTCCTCTCGTCTAAGTTCAGAACTTCTGGAGTTCTGTTCTAAGCAATAACCAAGACTATTCATACCTTTATCTACTCAGAAACATTAACTGCCATTCCAACTGATGATAGTAGTTTTATAACATTTGCTTAAAATCTAACTAATCTTAGACATAAAATATCAATATTTTCAAAAATATTGACACATTTTCGAAATATCAATATAAAAATAACAAGTATTTTTAATGTCACTTTCTCTACCAGTGGAGAAAATATAGACTGATGGGGATAAGCTGAAATTTATACAGTGAAATCTACGTGAAGAGGCAGAATAGTGCGGCAGCTCAGAGACCAGGCACTGCAGCCAGACTTCCTGGGTTTGAATTCTGCCTCTCACACTTACTAACAGCAGGATCTCATGAAACTTCCCTAACTCCTCTAAGCCTCAGTGTCCTCATCTGTCAAATGGTGGTGATAACAGTACTAATATCACGCAGTTGTTGTGAGGACTAACTGAGGTAAGTACACACATTGCTTAGCAGAAATGCCAGCTATTCGTATTGTGCTTGGCTGACACTTATTAATTATGTGACTGAGCAAATTGCTCACTCCTAGTCTTGTCATTTTCATTTGGAAAATGAGAATACTTAGAGTCCTTGCTTCATGGGGTTGTTTCAAAGAACACATGTTTAAATGATCATAAAGCACTTGCTCACCGCCTACACTTTTATTGAGCACTTAATAAAAGTTAGTTAGCTACACACACACACATACACACACACACTCTCTCTTTTCTTTTTGTTTTTGGTGAGGAAGATTAGCTCTGAGCTAACATCTGTTGCCAATCCTCCTCTTTTTGCTGAGGAAGATTGGCCCTGGGCTAACATCCATGCCCATCTTCCTCTACTTTATATGTGGGAGGCTTGCCACAGCATGGCCTGATAAGCGGTGCACAGGTCCGCGCCTGGGATCCAAACCTGTGAACCCCAGGCTACTGAAGCAGAGTGCGTGAACCCAACCGCTATGCCACCAGCCTGGCCCCCACACTCTACTCTTCAGTCAAATACTTTGAGCTGACCTACCTGTGCTCAAGACTGTACTTCTGAGTCAAAATTCAGTGCCATACTCCCCATGGTGACTGCTACTGGATTCAAAGCATCTCCCCCCCCCCGCTTTTATTTTGGATAAGAACCCCTTTTGTCATCTGATTTTGTTTGTTGGTGTCCCTTTCAATGAAGAAAGACGAATCTGTTTCTCTTGATGGATTCATGGATCGTATTTTTTTATTTTTACACTACACCAGTTCTGGGCACTTTTGGTATTTGGTCTCTCCTTCCCTGCCTGTATGTAAGTAATCATTGTTCTTCACGCCCTTACCTTAATTCTAGCCTCTCAGGAGCTTACTTTTTATTCTACTCACTGCCCTCACCCCTCTTGTTAAATCCTCACTCTTCACTCCCCTGGGCATATATCTTGGCACAGAGAACCTGCCCTGGTTGAAGCAGACTCCAATTGAGAAACAATGGGTTAGCTTAATGGAGACTAATTCAAACCTGCAGGTCTGTTTTTATGATGCTGCTTTATCATTCCACGTGAGAGAAAAAGGTAAAATAGGAAGTGGGACTGAATGATAAATGCTGCCAATAAAACAATAGCACCAAGTCCCCTGCTCCAGAAGGATACCAAATGACCCCCAAAAGACTTTTACTGAGGTTCAAAGAGTTCCCATTTCTGAAATACTAGGTACAATATTTTTAAACAGAGTCAATAGAGCCCAAGAGATAGTAAGTCATTTAAACACTTCTCTCCCTTCCCCTTAGTTAAGAGGAGCCAACTTAATATATTTTTCTTCCAATTGAGCCCAGGGGACCCTATGCACTACTAGGGGGCTATAAAAGGTATTTGGGAGTCTAACCAACAGCAAAAGACAGATGGCAGTTCCGCTGCAATCACAGGTTCATCTGAGGGATGCTGATTAAGCTCATGCCCTGTTCCAGAGCCTTTGACACACATCCCTTTTGAATTTGACCCCTTTAATTTTCATGTGGCAACTTACAACTCATGATGCCTTGGGGCTAGTTATCATAAGTTCATGTCTGAGATTACACATCTGATATTTATAAAAACACAAATACTCCAGAACTTTCTCCAGGCAGGAAATGACAAATCTTGAGTAAGCTATTTTCAGGAGCTAAAAAAAAGGAAAAAAGAAAAAAGCTGGTGATGAACTCACCGCTGTGAGTAAAATGCTGTTGCCTTACTGCATATTGAAACCAGCCTCTTCTAACAAAAATGCCAAAAGCCATCATCTATACAATTTAATACTGCGCAGTAAGTCCTTGGCAATCCCCAGTAATCTGCAGCATTCCATAGGACTGCACTGGACGGGGCATGAGATAATATGGGCCGACTTAATTAGACTTGGGGATGCCAGCAAATCGTGACTCTGTAAGTCCAACTTCGTTATTTCTCAATGAATTCCAGTTGGAAAATATGATCTCAGGTGATAACATTTCCTTAACTTTCATATATCTCCTTTTATTACATCAGAGGATGCTGGTGGTGTTGGAGATGGTGGCCAGTGGCAGTTCTGGTATGTTTTCTTTTAAAAAGTCCTCAACTTTAGCATTTGCCAGACAGCATTTTTAGTGTTAAAGGTACATGTTCTTAATCACATTTACCTTTAGTATAAATGAGGGAAACAAAGAGAGGGCTTCACTGTGATCTTGGTCAAGGATGACCTTTTGTAAAATGCTCAGTATTGCGCTGCGAAGCCAAGCTATTCAGAACCAGCTATTCCGACAAAAGATTTTAAGTTGATAAACTGCATGAATAAGAACCATATAATTCCTTATGCTATTACTTTTTAAAAAATGTTTACATTTAATTCATTGTTTCTATTTTTGTGTTTTTTGAGGAAGATAGGCCCTGAGCTAAAATCTGTTGCCAATCTTCCTCTTTTTTTCCTTTTTCTCCCCAAAGCCCCCAGTACATAGTTGTATATCCTAGTTGTAGGTCCTTCTAGTTCTTCTATGTGGGACGCCACCTCAGCATGGCTTGATGAGCAGTGAGTAGGTCCGTGCCCATGATCCGAACCTGCGAACCCAGGGCCATGGATGCAGAACGCCTGAACTTAACCACTACACCACCGGGCTGGCCCCCCTTGTTTCTATTTTTATTTTGAAGATTTCAAACATACATAAAAGTTGAAAGGATGATACAGTACATTAAGATTTTGCCATATGTACTTTATTTACGTGTTTATGCATCCATGTATTGATATATATATCAAATATACATATCAAATATATATAAATATATATTTATAAATATCTCACATGTATAAATATATATTAAATACCATTATCACACCTAAGGAAAATAACAATTCCCTAATATCATCTAATATCTAGTTTCTATTAAACTTTTCTTAATTGTTATCCAAATATTTGTTTGTTTATAGCTTGTTTATTTGAACCAAAATCCAAAGTTCACATTTTGCATTTGGTTATTATGTTCCCATAGTTTCCTTTAATTTAGAACATTCATCGCAGATGTTTTGTTTATTTGTTTGGTTGTTAAAGATCTTGACTTTCTCAAGAAACCAAACTGGTTGTCTTCCAGAATGTTTCATATTTTGAATTTGTCTGATTGTTTCCTTGAAATAAATATCATTTAATTTGTTTCTTTATTTCCTGAATTTTCTGTCAACTAGAAGTTAGGTCTAAAGTCTTGTTTAGAGGTAAGGTGAACATTTTTGGCTGGAACACTTCACCGGTTATGTATTTACTTTATACTGCATCATTATCAGGAGACACATAATGCCAGGTTGGCCCACTATTAGTGATGCTAAGTTTAATCATATTATTAAGGTGATAAGTGACAGATGTCCCCATGGTTAGTACCTTTTCTCCTTTTGTTATTACATTAAAAAAAAAAAAGCCTGTACCTATTTTGATGTTACTTAATATATGGTGTGTAAATCACCATAGATTCCTCTCACTTAAGAATTTTTAAACTCAGATCCATGGGTGAACTTGGAGGATGTACATGAACTCTTTAAAATTGCTTACAAAATGTTATGTATATTCTTATGCCTAGGGAAGATGAAATTCATGCAATTTTCAAAGAGGATAAAGACACAAAAGTGACTAAGAACAATAGTTGCAGGTCAAAGTCTTTATCCTTGAATTATATTTTAATGACATCATGAAAGGATCTCTCTATATAGCTAATGATTTACCGACATGTGGCCTCATGGCCACAATTAATATACTCGTCACTTTTGGACTATAAAGCGGTGTGGCCATTGTTATTGTGACCATGATATATAGTACAGCACATAGGTTGATACTTTATAAAGACATTTAAAAGCTCTATTGAAACAGGAGCACGACACACACACGTTGCAAGGGGAAATAGAGGGAGTGAGTACATGAGAGGAAGGGAGAGAGAGAGTCAGCCAAAACTGTGATCTAACCTGATCCGGTACTGATAAGAGGAAGGGGGAAGTAGAGAGGGCAGGAGAAGGAGAAAAGGAGAGGAGGGAAGAGAAAAGAAGGGAAGAGAAGGGCATAGAGATTTATCGAATAGTAGAAGCAAATGAGAAGAAGCATGGCAGGCCTTCCTCCTCCTCCTTTAACAACCCATGGGGATTCCCACAAAACCCTTGCTTAGTTAGCCTCCACCTATCATTAGTCTTCCATTGGGTCTTATTTATCATGTGACTTCATTCTGCAAAGTTCTGCTTTTGGGATGTGGGAGAAGGGAGAGCGGAGCTCAGTTCAGATCCTCCCCTGGATCCTGCTGACTATTCCTGGGAGGTTTCCCTAGAAATACCTCAAACATTCCCACAGCCTTCTCCCTTCCCAACAAGTCTAAGATGGGCCCAGCCTTCTAACAGTCACCATCAGGCAGAGCCAGTACTAGACTATGTGACTCCGTTGTGCAAACGTGGAGGAAGGAAACTCATCTGGGCAGATGAATTGGACAAAGGTACCCACCCCGGGCAGACAGTCCCACTAGCTCCCAGCATGGCCACCAGAGCCTGGCAGGATCTTGGCTCTTCTCACCTTGGTGGCTGGCCACCATTACTGTTATTTTTAGCATATCAAACAAAAGACCACAAAAAGTAGATTCAGGGAAAACAATTCAAGGAAGAACTTCCCTTTCCTTCTGCTTCCAATATTAGAGGAAACCTGAGGAATCCAAGTTTATAAACATACTCCTGCTAAGTATCCCACTCCACTAATAAAGTGGATTCTTTTTGAACTTTAAGAAATACCACTCCACATCACCCTGGGATTCAGATGATTTTTGGCGTGAAATTTCAGGTTGGCAATTATAGGTATTTCATTCATATTGGTTCATTTATCCCCAATAATGCCTCTGTGTTTTATAATGAAAACCTCAGCCCTGGAACTCACCCCGTAAGCCCATGCAGCTGGATGACAACTTAGATTCATGGTTCTGACTCTGGTAACTGATTTTTCCTATTAGATTTAAGGAAATATTTTCCCTGTTATTTCAAGTTTAGTACAGTTTAATATGGCTATTACAATATATCACCTCCTCCTCCACTCCACCCCAACCCATTTTTGGTCGATTAGAAGCACCATATTCCTTATTTAGTACTTGCAAATCCTTCAGTTGTAGAGTCTATATAAGTAACTCAGGCAATTTCTAGCATTAAGACCCACTCTCTGGGCAAAAGGTAATGCATCCTGACAATAACTAGTTAAGCAGAAGTTTATTTTCCTTTCCATCTGGGACAGGACCCATATTACAATCCTGCAGAGGGGAAGAAAGACCAAATACCATATGAGGTTCTCAGTTTCTGATTTTCCCTGTGATCTTTCCTTTGCTCACTCTGGCCTAGCCTAAGAAAAACTGAGAGGTCAGCAGAGTTCATCTTCTTAGCTGCAGCGCCCTTTCCATGTGCCTTCCACGGTTTTCCTCTGCGCCAGGCACCAGGGGCCCCCTGTTACCAGGAACCCCACTGCACTGGGCGGGCTCAGGCAACCTCCTTTTTAGGATGATGGCTGCCTGTCTAGTCAATTAACATGATTTTACAAGTTAGCTAATCCCTAGTTATTAAATACATCTGCCTCCACTGGGGTAGACACTCTAGGTTCCTAGTCTAGGAGACTGCGGACTACAACCTGTGGACCAAATCCAGCTTGCGGCTTGATTTTTTCAGTCAAGTTTTATTGGAACACCTGTTTGTTTACAGACTGTGGCTGCCTTCACACTACAATGGTCTGTAAAGCCTAAAATATCTACTTTCTGGTCCTTTACAGGAAAAAAATGCCAACTGATCTAAACAACAGCCATTCCTCTCTTCCTTTTTGGTATACGGAACCCTAGCCATCTGGTCTTTTCTTACTTATGGTTGATTCCAGCATCGCTGGTATATCCTCCCTATTAACATGTCTGGGCACCACCTGCCATATCCCAAGTCAAAGGAGTGATTCCAGTGGTAGACACTGCAGGCATCCTCGAAGGCTGGTGGGATAACATGACTAGAATAACCTCCTGACCATGCAGTCCTGTGAACCTATCCACTGTGAGTGTGATCCCGTCCCAGTTTCTGGGTGCCATACGCATCCACAGAGAAGAAGAATCCATGGGATAGTTATTTCCAGTTTTCATCTTTTTGCAGAATGATGACATGGGGGAAATTGATTCTGGGGTCAAAAAGACCTGAATTCTATTCCAGCTTCTATAATTTTCTGGTTGTGTGACCTTTGGCTAGTTATTAACCTCTCTGGGCCCCAGTTTGCTCATCCCTAAAGAAAGTGCTTGGCACATAGTTGTGCCATGTTTGAGGAAGGATATGAGGAAAGAAGCTATCACCTTCTCTTCAGAGTTGCTGAGAAATAAAAAATGAGGTAAGTTAAGAGGGAATGTCTGGCACTTAGTACTCCCTCAATAAATATCCTTTCTCTTCTTTTTCCAGCTGGTTCTACTCTAATCCTGACGCCTCCAAATCCTCAACATCTATAACCGGCCTTGAATTCCTAAGACTGAGAATTTGCCTGCTACCATTTTCCTATTAACTGCTGTGCTTCCCATGTGATCACGCTGCTACATAAGCTACTCCTTTTAGGGAATTCTAGCCCCTAAGATGGCAAGCTGGGCCAGACCTCTGCTGATTACCTGCTCTTCACCTGCTCTAGCCCTCCCCAAGGTCTGAATTTGGTTTGAACTTTTTAATTAATGGTTCTTGGGGAGTTACCTAAAGCTTCATTTAGGGACTGATCATCTAAATCCAGATCTTTCTTTGGACGAGTATCCCATTTATCAAGTGACCAGTTCCTGCCGAGGGTAATGCTCCAATGCCTGACATTGGCCTGACCCAGGCTGGTCCATCTATGGCCAAACGAGTCCTGCTTCTGAGTCTTAGCCCTACTGTTCTGTTCCGTTTGTTCCATTCTCCCTGGGCCCACAACCTACCTCACAGAGTTCTTATTACCTTACATATGTGATTCATGAAATATGGATGTGAGATCTTGTATGATCAAGAATCACTGGCTGTAAAGAGTAAAGGCACATCCTTCTGTGAAGGGGCAGAGTCTCACCTGAAAGGTAAAGTCATTCTTAGTATCTAGAGGTATGTGTTTTGGACTAGGAAACAGAATTTAAAGAGATTCTCTTAGAGATAGAAATGTCTGTGTGTGTCAGAGGATGGGGAATGTTGTCTTTTGGACTTGATCATAACAGTGACAAGAATCCAGCAGACAGAACTTCACTTGTGAGCATAAAAACAGGAAACAGGGAGGCCATATAAGGTACTTGTGAAATGGTTCATGCTCCTTGGGGCTAGAGTAGATATTTCAAGATAGCAAGTTGAGAAAGACAGTCCCTAGGAGCCACATTTGTTGCTCTATCTTCACCCAGAACAGTGCCTGGCATACCATAGGTGCTTAGCAAATATTTGTTGAGCAAATACATGAATGATAGCATAAGAGCCTCTGGTTTGTAAACTGGCTTCTGTTGCCTGAGGAACCACTTAATACTTAAGGGTATTGACTTGTTCAGTCATAAATATGAAATCAGTTTTAATTTTCCAGTAACTACTACCAATGGTTTTAGAGCTTCATTCTGGTTCTTAGAATTTAGTCTCATTTATTTTAGAACTTGAGTCACATGTTTAATTCTAAACTCTGTTCTTCTCCTCTTCCTTACTTTCCCTGCAGCCCCAGCTAGATGACTTGGGGTAAAATCTGATCTCTCACCCAATTCACAAATCAACTTTTGACCCCAGGCCTTTACCACCCTACGATGGAGTAGGAAAAAAAGGGAAACACTGCCTGTGGTGACTTGGTTGCCATCATTTCTGGGTCTAATGCTGAATGACATGGGGTCATTCAGCTGTGTGGTTGGCTTCTGAATCCTAGTTCTTTCATGGGGTGCATGTGTTGGTTTGGCAGAAGATCCTATTGTGGCCTTTTGCTTCACAGCCCCTGTATGAGAGATACATCTCGGGCTTGACCTCTTCCATACCCTATCCCAAGCCTCCACCATGGCTAGTAGCTTTTGGGGAGAAGGGAGAATGGATTCTTGCAAGATGGCTCAACCCTGACCATCTTCTTTGGTGTCCATATGATCTATTGTGATCACATAGTCTCAACACATCAAATGGGAGCACTGCAGGCCTCCTCTTGCCTGTCGCTTACCACAGCTTTGCCATCTTGCTCTTGCCACATTCTCCACACTCCTACAGCACCAGGCAAAGCCAGTCCTCTGTCAGCACAACTTTCAAGGAAGAGATCAACCCTTGTCCCTGACACAATAGGCAAATCAAGTAGTGATTCTAGTTAAATATATTATTTAATAAGATTTAATAACCACAGGGCTTATCATGGAATGAGTGATGATGCCACTTTTCATTATACAATAAATCATGTTCATTACAGGAAATGAATATGAAATACAGGTAAAGTACAATAGCAAAAATCACCCGTAAGCTTGGTCTCTAGAATAACCTTTGATATATGTGCTTCCAGATTTCTTACAATGTATCTGTATGAACTTTAAAAAGTGAGAGAGTGGTGGAAGTATATTGCTATATTGCTTGGTGCCCTGCTTTGCTCATATAGTAATAAATATACATCTACTACTCTATACCATTACTTATACTGACAGCATGGTATTTTATTTTATAGATACACCAAAAACCTTATTGTTAGACATTTGGGTTCTTTCCAATTTTCCACTGTTATAAATACTGCTTCAGTAAGTATGTCTGTACTTGTAATTTTGGGCACATTTCTAATTATTCTTTAGGATAATTCTTGTAAGTAGAATAGGTAGATCAAACAGTATCTATAGTTTAAAGGTTGGATCAAAGGGTATATATCTTCTTAGGGCTATAGCCAAAATACCCTTCAGCAAGTTTGTCAAAGTCATGTACAATAGTGTCTATTTACCTACATTCTCATCCAACATTAGGTATTTTCTTTTTTTTTTTCTGTCTAATGATTATCTAATAATATCAAGGAAATGATAAGCTGACTTGAATTTACTTCACTTTCTAAAAGTAGTATAAGTCCAGCCTCTGGGAATGGGCAGTGCAAGAAAGCTGGGTAATTTCTCTCAGTGGAATACAATATAAAACTGGAAGAATTTATTCAAAATAGCCATTTTAGGGACTGGAAATAGCCAAACTCTGGCAACAGTTTGATAAATGTTTATTCACATAAAACTGCTACTGTATTTGATTAAGAACTGTGAATATATAGCCTTCTTACTTGAGAGTGTTCCCATCCCCTTCAAGCTTGGGTAGCAAAAGTCCACAGCTTTACCAGTTGAAGATGATGGACTTGAGTTGGGGCAGGTGGCAGAGCAGCTAGAAATTTAAGGGAGAGGGGATTTTAGAAGTGAGAGAGCTATAGAGGTACTGAGAGAATACATTTTCCATATATCCCTGGATGACTGCTAAATTATACATGCCTGACAAAAATCGAAAGCCTGGGAACACGTAAGAATATACTGCGCCATTGAGTGTGTCCTCAACCTACACATACCTTAATAATGAGAATGGAAACTTTACTGGCTTGACTGTCTGAGCATCACCTATGCCCAATTATTGGCTGGTTGGCTGGCCACTAAATTACACAGGTGGAAGGGAAATGCTTTAAAAGTCATGCTGAGAAAAAAAAGTAGGAAAAAAAGAAATTTGAGCAGAGATATCAGCAGCTGTACATCATGAGGGAGACAGATATCACCTCAGACATATTTCAGTCCAGGAAACTTAATTACCTATAAAGCAAAGCAAAATCACCACCACTACCACCCCACAAGACAAAATAGAATTCAGAATTGCCACAGCATGTTATCTACAATGTCCACATTTCAACCAAAAATTAATAGATATTCAGAGAAAACATAAAGAATGATTCATATTCATTGAAAAAAAATACTCAAAAGAAACTGACTCTAAGCTGGCCCATATGTTGGATTTAGCAAAAACTTTAAAGCGGCTATTATAAATATGTTCAATGACTTAAAGAAAAATATACTCAAAGAATAAGAATCAGTAACCTTGAAGGTATAGCAATAGAAGTATTCAACTTGAAGAATACAGACAAAAAGTAGTAAAGAAAATTGAACATAGAACTGAGGTATTCCAATGTGCACGTCATTGGAATCTCAAAGGAGAAGAGATATAAAAAGGGGCAGAAAAGTATTTGAAGAAATAATGCCTAAGACTTACCACATTTGCTATAAAATATTAACTGATATTAACTAAATCAAATAAATTAACTAATTAAATCAACTAATGGCAAGCAACTAATTAAATTAACCAATGTTAATTAGCTGATAGAATTAATGAACATTAACTAAGATGCTCAAGAGACTCCAAATAGGACAAATCAAAGAAAAATACACTTAGTTTGACATCTCAGTTAAAATGCTGAAAGCAAAACTTATGAAACACTTCTTAAAAGCATCAAGGGAAGAACAATATCATATACAAGCAACAAAGACAGGACTAACAGCTTACTTTTCATCAGATGCAACGGAGGCCAGAAGGCATTGGTATTACATATTCAAAGTGCATAGGTATTACATATTCAACTGTCAACAAGGAATTCTAAATCCATTGAATCTATCCCAGAAAGAGGAAGGTAAAATATGGACATTTTGAGATAAAAGAATTTGTCTCCAGCAGACCTACGCTACATGAAATGTTGAAGGGATTTCTCAAAATGGAAGGAAATGACAACAGACTATAACTTAGATTCACAGGTAAGAATGAAGAGCACCAGAAATGGTGTGTGTATACATATGTATGCATGCATGTATATGTATGCATATATATAATAGTTGCTTCTTTTAATTACTTTAAAAGATATATTACTGTTTAAACTAATAATTGTAATACTGTATTGTTGCATTTATTACTTATATAGATGTAACAAAATAACAAAAATAACACAAAGTGAGAGAAAGAACTATACTGATACACAGTTCCTATGTTTTAACACAAGTCGGTTAACTTCAAGTGAAGGATGTGAATTGTAATCTCTAGAGCAACCACAAAAACTAAATCAAAATAATATAATGAAAATGGCATACTAAAGATATTTGTTTACTACAAGACAATGATGTAAAGGAGGAACAGAGGGACAAAGAAAGTGAATAGCAAAATATCAGACTTAACTTGAGTCATCCCAATAATAACATTAAAACGTGAATTGACTAAACATTCCAACCAAAAATTAGAGATTGCCAGACTGGATTTTTATAAACCAAGATCCAAGTATATATGTTGTCTACAACAGATATACCTTAAATATATGGAAAGATAAGTTTTAAGTAAAAGGATAAGAAAATATACTATGTAAAGCATAAGCATAAGATAGGTGGAGAGGCTGTATTAATATCAGACAAAATAGACTTTAAGACAAAAAATATTGCTAGAGAAAAAGAAATATTTTATAATGATAAAAAGGTCAACCAAACATACACCAATTATAAATGTATGTGCGCCTATGTTCCTAGCAAGAGATCTCCAAAACAAATGAAGTAGTAATCAGAATTAAAAAAAGACAAGTCAACAATTGTAGTTGAAGATTTCAATTCTCTATAAGCAATTATTAGAACAAGTAGATGGAAAGTCAATAAAACTACAGAAGATTTTAAAACTCTATAAACCACCTGACCTAGGTGACATCTATAGAAAACTCCAGGTAACAACAAATAGATATTCTTTTCAAGTGCACATGGAACATTCACCAGTATAGACTGTATGCTAGGTCATAAAAGAAACCTGAATATATTTAAAAGGGCTGAAATAATGTTCTCCAACCACAACAGAATTTAATTAGAAATCAATGACAGAAACAAATCTGGGAAATTGCCACATAGTCCTACAATTCAAAATAACCCATGGGTCAAAGAAGAAATAAGAAAATATATCAAATTGTCAGAAAATAAAACATCAAATCAGAATTTGTGGGATTCAGCTAAAGCAGTGCCTATGGGGAAATTTATTGCTTTAAATGCTCATATTAGAAAATCTTAAGGACTTCAGCAAAAACCTACTAGAACTAGTAAGTGAATTTAGCAAGGCCACAGGATCCAAGGTTGATAAGAAGTCAATTATGAGGCCAGTCTGGTGTCGCAGCAAGCAGTTAAGTTCACATGCTTCGCTTCAGTGGCCCAGGGTTTGCAGATTCAGATCCCAGGTGCAGACCTATGCACAGCTTATCAAACCATGCTGTGGCAGTGTCCCATATAAAGTGGAGGAAGATGGGCACAGATGTTAGCCCAGGGCCAATCTTCCTCAGCAAAAAAGAGAAGGATTGGCAACAGATGTTAGCTTAGGGCTAATCTTCCTTAAAAAAAAATAAGTCAATTATATTTCTACTCAGTAGCAAAGATCAATCTAATAATAACCTTTAAAAATCCATTCATAATACCATCAAACAAAACACTTAGGAATAAATTTAACAAATTATGTATAAGACATAAACACTGAAATCTACTAATTGTTGATGAGACAAATTAAAGACGACCTAAATAAGTAGAAAGATATACCACGTTCATGGATTAGAAGACTTAATATTGTTCAGATGGCAATTCTTGACAAACTGAGCTATAGATACAATCCAATCACAATTAGAATTCCAATAGGCTTTTCTTTTGTAGAAATTGACAAGCAGACTCTAAAATTTATATGGACATTCAGAAGATTAGAATAGCCAAAATAATTTTTAAAAAGAAGAACAGTCAGGTGACTTACACTACCTGATTTAAAGACTTACTATAAAGCTACTGTAATCAAGTCAGTGTGGTTTTAGAATAAGGACTTACATATAGATCAATGGAACAGAAATTAAGGTCAAGAAATAGACTCATATTGATTTGACATATGAAATGTTTATTGAGAAAGATGCCAAGATAATTTAATGTTGATAGGATAGTCTTTTCAATTTATGCTGCCGGAATAACTGTATATTCATATAGGAAAAAAGTAAACATCAACCCTTACCTCACACCATAAACATTAACTTGAAATGGATCAGAGACCCAAACCTAACAGCTAAAACCATAAAACTTCTAAAATAAAACAGAAAAAAATCTAAGAAACCTTGGGTTAAGCAAAGATTTCTTAGGACACAAAAATAAATGAACCATGAAAGAAAAAACATGTATATATTGGACTTCAAACTTAGAAAATTTTGCTCATCAAAAAGTACCATTAATAAAATGAAAAGGCAAATCACGTACTTGGAGAAAATATCTGCTAACTATATGTCTGACAAAAAACTCTTTTCCAAACTATATAAAGAAATTGTACAACTCAATAATAAAAACACAAATACCGAATACAAAAGGGAGAGGATAGATTTGAAAAAAAATAAAATCACCAAAGAAAATATACAAATGACAAATAAGCACAGTGACATACCAGTACATACCCACTACAGTAGCTCAAAGAAAATATTTGTTGGCGAACATGTGGAGAAATTGTAACTCTCATACATTGTTGGTGGAAATGCAAAATGGTACACCCACCTTGGAAGACAGTTTGGCAGTTCCACATAAAGTTAAACATATAAGACCCAGCAATCCTACTCCTGGGTATTTATCCAAGAGAAATGAAAACATGCCTACATAAAGACCTGTACACAAATATGTACAGTAGTTTTATTTTGTTTTATTTACATATTTTGCAGGGAAGGATTTGCTCTGAGCTAACATCTGTTACCAATCATTCTTTTTTTTTTCTCCCCAAAGCCCCCCAGTACATGATTGTATATCCTAGTTGTAAGTCCTTCTAGTTCTTCTATGTGAGCTGCCGCCACAGCATGGCAAATGACAGACAGGTGGTGTGGTTCCACAACCAGGAAATGAACCTGGGCCGCCAAAGCAGTGAGAGTGCTGAACTTGAACCACTAGACCATCAAGGCTGGCTCCAGTAGCTCTATTAATAATAGTCCCAAAGTGGAAATAGCTTCAAATGTCCATGATTCATGAATGGATTAACAAATTCTGGTACATCCATATAATGGAATACTACTCAGCAATACAAAAGGAATGGACTTCTGATCCATGCAAGAACATGGATGACTCTCAAAAACACCACGCTATGTGAAAGAAGTCAGACATAGACGCGAGAAATTATACATCATCTGATCCTATTTATTTAACATTCTATAAAAGGTACATCTATACTGACAGAAAGACCAGTAGTTGCCTGGGGCTGGAATGAGGCTGGGAGTGGGAAATGACTGACAAGCGGAGCAAGAGAACTTTTGTGTGTGTGTGTGAGGAAGATCGGCCCTGAACTAACATCTGTTGTCAATCCTCCTCTTTTTGCTGAGGAAGACTGGCCCTGGGCTAAGATCCATGCCCATCCTCTTCCACTTTATATGGGACGCCACCACAGCATGGCTTGATAAGCAGTGCGTCGGTGCGTGCCTGGGATCTGAACCTATGAACCCCAGGCTGCCAAAGAAGAGTGTGCAAACTTAACCACTATGTCACTGGGCCGTCCCCAAGAGAGCTTTTTATGGTGATGGAATTGTTCTGAAACTTGACAGTGATTGGTGGTAGTTAGATGACTATATACATTTACCAAAACTCATAGGACTGTACATTTAAAATGGGTTAATTTTATTGTATGTAAATTATACATCAATAAAACTATAATGTAAATGGGTATGAAACTATGCAGTAGTGCCGTGAAGAATCGTTTTTATAAATAGCTATAGAGTAATGTGCACAACAATGGGAATAATGAATAAGCTCTCTCTCACTCTCATTTCATTGCTTTTAACTTCATTATTAGAGGCAATGACTAAGAGGTCTTTTGAAATTAGTTTTTACTCCTTCTCTGAATACTCCCAACTGAGCAGTATTGGTTCCTTCATATAAAATACCAAATACAAATTCTGCCCAGATGGACAAAAGATGTATTGTCTTCAAACCACTGGGTTGGCTCTCTCATACTTTTACTTCAGAGATCCAAGATTAAAAGCAACCAGATGAAGTTTTACGGAATTTTGTAAAGAGAGGGAAAAAAGAGACAATGATGAAGAAGAAATAATGAAAACAACTTTTGCTCATGGGAGGAAACTTTCTGTGCCAACTTTTAGTTCAGAATGATCTTTTATTGGCCAAATTCCAAATTCCTCTAAGTATAGGCTTATAATGGAAGTGCTGACACAATCTCAAATGTAGCGCAGCAAACAGGATGATATAATAAATGGTGGGTAAACCTACTTACTATCTTTTATGATAGTCTCCTTCCTTTGCAATAATTCAACTCATTTTAGTTTTTGTTGTTTTTGCACAATTATACTGGAAAAGTGGCTGAAAATCACATCTTTTCCAAACTCTGTTTTTATGCACTCATTATACAATAGAAATTAACCTGGATGCTGAAATTTTTCAGATTTTTTTCTCTCTACAATGGCATAATAAAATTTTTTTTTGCATCAAGTGCAAACTTTCTTTTCATTTCGTTCATTTCTGTTTTCTTATTAAATAACTCAAACATTGCAGGATTCTTTTTAAACTACTAGTTCCTTCTATGAAGATATCACCAATTTCTGTGATTGAAAAGAATCTAGATGAATAACTGTTAGTTATTTGGGGGAAGGAAATATTAGCTCAGTATGCACATGTGTGCTTTTGTAGTCTATATTTCATGCTATATGAAGAATCAGGCAACTAAACAATGCTGCATTATTACCATATATTAATCTGAAGCTTAATGTGTGAGAGGAAAGAGCACTAGATATCATGTACATTTTTTTAAACGCCTCAAATAAACCATGTCTAGAGATAGGGTTAATGATTCAAGCTTTTCCATAACTATTTGCAATAATTGAACTAAACTGCATGGAAAAGAATTCATAGGTCTTTTGCAATACAAGTGTAAGATATCTAAAACTCTCCATTCAAAGTTCCTCTTCCACGGCTTCGTCTTGGACTCGCCCTCCAAATTATTTAAGCCTAAATGTTAACTAGGTCTTTCAAATTATGATTTGTATGTGTGGACACAAGGGGCATGGCTTACATTGTTGAGAGAAGCATACTTGAGAATTTCCTGAATTTAGTGCTTATAAAAATCTCCAAGGGTCTTTCTGCACAGTTGACAATGATTAAGATCTGCTAGGATAAATGTAGACATTTGATACTCAACCGTGGATGACTGATCACTCAGAATTGGGTAACAGGATGTGGAGCCTTCACATTACATTTTGTCCATTGAAATCTAGGTCCCATCCAAGGAACTGGATGGGGTTTACCACATGGCTGGCACTTGGGTGGAATGAATCTGGTTTCAAGTTTCAGGTGGGATCAACACATAAAACTTGCCATCCTAATGGTACTGCAACTGACACTCTCACTGGTAGAATGAGACTGATGCCAAGGACTAAATTAGCTAAAAATATACTCTCAAATTTGGAAGAAGACTGTAACCAGGGGGCCTGCATTGCCAACATTACTAGAGATGCCTGTGCTAGTCCCAACCAGTTTTCCACTTCTCTACTTATAAATAAATGTCTTAATTTTTGTGGGAAAGCAAAAGGCTCAGTGAGTGCTATATCCCTTCTGGGATATGACACTACAAGTGTTCTACTACAGAGGTCAATATTACAGTGAAGTATGTGTCCTGGAACCTTTTCCCCCCTGTAATCGTCTTGCTATAGACAAAAGGATAAGTGTGTCTACTTCCAGTATCTTAATTCCATTCTTTCTTAAAAATTTATTTCTCTCTCCCTCTATTACCTTATAATTTAGACAAATTATACCCTTACTCATTAAAAATAATGTAATAATGTAAGTTCTCTCAGTAAGCAGCACAAAGATTTGTATAGATTTTCATTGCTATGAGCTCAAAGAAAGGAATGATCCCTTTAGTGGTAAGGGAAAGCTTCATAGAGGAGATGGGAATTGGGTGGAAAATTGGGTGGGAGAAGGACACTTACGTTAAAGAGAGATGAGCATCTAGGATGACCTTGATGAAGTCTAGGAAAACCATTTTCTTGGAGGCGGTGGATAGGAATGGGTCAGCATTCAAGGAATGTGTCCACAAGCCCTGAAGTTTCAATATGACTCTCAAAAGATGCCTTCAGTTGTACAAATCTTAAACTTTTAGCATAAATAGAGAATAGGAACAAATCTGCCACTTTTCAATGAACTTTGATTGAGACATTTTTATTTACCTCCTGTATTTATTAAAGTGATACTAGATGCTGGAACAGATATACCCCCAAAATTCCATTATCATATTCCATTATAAACATTTATGTCTTGTTCATGAGACAGATTAATGTAGATGCTCCCAGCCGAATGGCCTTCCACCCACCCACCACACTCTGAAACTCAGGCTCCTTCCCTGACCCGCCTTCTAGGGTCTTGGAGTCCTCATTCAGAAGAACAGGGAAAGACTATGGAGAAGATACATCCATCTCTTTAGCACTTCCCAGAATGACATGTATCACTTCCACTCATATTTCCTTTCACTAGAACCACTCACAGTGTCCTAATTAGTTGCAAGGAGGCTGTGAAATGTGTTCCCTAGCTGGACAGTTACTTCCCCATGACAACTCAACACTGTGGAAGAGGAACACAAAATTCTGATGATGAGCTACCTGTCCCTGCCACACCTCTCAAAAGTGTTCATGTTTTAGGTCATTATGTCTAAATGATCTTGCATTTTTGGACAAAAGGCCCAATAAAGTAATGAGTCAACTGGATTATAACAGAAATGTTAATAAGGCTTACCTAGGAGTCAGTCATTCTTAGATTAATACTCATATTTCTCAGCTGGCATACATTCATTATAATTATCATTCTATAAAGACTTCATCAGAGATTCCACTCCCCAACAAAAGCTTTCTGGCTCTAAGGGAAGATAATAAGATGATTCTGTCTTTGTGGATTTTAGCATTACAGTTCAATTGTCCCATTGGAAGTCCCTCTGGCCTCTTATGGGAAGGAGTCTTGTACAGACAACACCAGACTATAAACCTCCAAAAAAGTTGTTCCAAAATCCTGCTCCCTGAGATTTCACTGTACAAAGCTAGGAGCACATCCATGAGAAAGGAGGATGCATCTAAATAAGCAGTTGGCATAGACACATGAAAAAATAAAAGATGAAGCGGAAACAATCTCTCCTCAGAGTTTCCCACTTGGGTTTGTGGTAGCACTCACATTTGTTTCAAGTTCTGGGAAAGGTTTAGGATTTGGCTTTGAACAGCACCCAAACAAAACTGCAAGGGACTTGTCCATACTCTTTTCTGAGGAAATGGCCCTTTATGGTTGACCACATTTTCAAGTAGGTCAATTATAAAATGCAGAGAGATATTTTCGCAAAAGCAATTAGTGACCAAGATGATTATGCTCTAATTTTTTCTATGTTTTAAAGGAAAACTATCGCCAAATTTATCAATAATGACACCACATTTATCTGTTCTTAGAAAATCACTATATATTTTCCTTTTGGTGTTTTTTCTGGTATTTAATTGTTAGATATTTTTATTTAATGTTTTATGTACTTGCATAGAACTCCAAGTTTCAAGTTTATTTGAAGGACCTTACAGAGAAGGTCTCAAGAAATCCATGCAGAGGGACCCTACAGTATTATTCCTACAGTATCATTCTAAATAACAGATCCTACAGCATTATTCCTTCATTTAGTACGTATTTATTGAGCACGTAGGACATGGAGACTCTATGCTAAGTTCTTTGAAGGATACAAAAATGAATTGACATTTTCCCCCAAGGCATTTACATTATAGCTGGAGAGAGATGATATTTATATAAATAACTATAAAGCAAGAGTCTTTAAATTTTATTTGGCATATCATATCACATTATCTCATTCTACACAATATTTTCCACAGCACAAGAAGAATTATTTATCATTGTTATATAAATGCTGACCAAAATATTTTAATACATACCTGGTTTTCTTCCTCTCCTATAGCTATGTGATAATATAGACAGACTATATGCTTTATATAGAATCTCAGAATTATAAGAAACTACACCATTTTGTAGGTAGATAATCTTCTTCTATAGGGTCCTTTGAAATTTTAAATGCTACTGAAAGTTTAGCTTATTGAGGGATATATGTTCATTTTTGAAGGTGTTTGCTGTTCAATTTTATATGCCACCGGAGAAAAAGAACATATAAAAATATCCAATGCACCATCACTTAATTGCCTTCTTTTCCAATGACAAGAATAGACAAAAGATCTTACTAGCCAAGACTTTGTGCTATTTAGAAAGAACCTATTTCAGCCCTCCCTGTTTTAAAGTACACACTGACAATGAGCTACTCCGTCAGTTGAAAAATTATTTGGTGATTTGGAGAGGAATCTACTGCTTTTCTCTCTTCCTCTTTCTCTCTAACCAACCCACACCCCTGGAAGAAAGGAAGAACACATTCCCCAGGGCCTGGAGAAGTGAATGGAGGCATTGTCAGCCAGAGAGGATAGGAATGCTTCACATGTGTATCATAGTTCTCTTATCAATGTCCCCTCGTCCTTATTCCCCTAAATATTTTTAAATGACTGCGGCCGGCCCGGTGGCACAGCGGTTAAGTGCGTGCGCTCTGCTTCGGCGGCCCAGGGTTCGCAGGTTCGGATCCTAGGCGAGCACCGACGCACCGCATGTCAGGCCATGCTGTGGTGGTGTCCCATATAAAAGTAGAGGAAGATGGGCACGGGTGTTAGCTCAGGGCCAATATTCCTCAGTAAAAAAAGAGGAGGACTGGCATCAGATGTTAGCACAGGGCTGATCTTCCTCACAAAAAATAAATAAAGAAATAAATGACTAATATCTTACCAAATGACGTAAAAGAGCAATTCTGAAATCCCATCATGCGTATTTTTGTGGAGCTGCTATGATTTTGTAACTCAAAACTGATTAAATCAAAGTAGAAAGAAACTAGCAAGAGGGGAAAAAGTCAGTGATCTTGGGACTAATACACACCAAAAGGAGGTCATTTTGTTCACAAGTTATGCTGTTATAATCAAGACAGGTACCAGTGACTCCAACCCCAAACTCTTAAATACAGATGACAAGAAATAAGAGATATCAAAATAAACACAGTCACCAAAAGCATCTAATAAACTGCATTCCAAATGTTGAGCATAATATTCAGCTTTCAAAGCTTATGCTAAAAGACACATAATTTAATGTGGCCAATTATACCAACAGAAGGTTCACATCTTTTTGGCTTTTTTAAAAAAATTTAATGAAAAATATATCTTTCCTATTTAAATGAATTTTAGTTCTCAGTACAATACTTAAATTTTAAAAATCTGCACATTTATTCTGTAAAATACAACTTAGAAATTGCTAGATCTAAATGTTTAAAAACAAAATTGATTCTAGAGTTTACTTTGAGAGAAATGAGTGAGATTATGAGAAACGAGAACTCAGAGTAAGAAGACTTCTAAGGAATCTTTCATTCAAAGAGGAATGTATATATCAAAGACACCATGAGTAATATGTCGGCTTCTGGACTCAGTGTCTTACTTTTCTAAGATTAAGATATTTTTTAAAAGGGGTAGATAGCTTTTGAGTAATCTGAGAAAGGCAAAAGTGCTTATAATTCACAAATTAATTTCCTACTACTTTTCTCAACTTAAAAAAATATCGTATGTATAAAGATGGTTTAGGAATTGAGTTCTTTACATCTAGAATATTTATAGATTGAATTTTGTCTATTCTTTCTTTAGTTTTCATAGAGTGTTTGCCCCTTAACTAGAACTCCTGTGGACCTGAATACAATGACAGGTTCATTTCTGTAAGCCATGCGCTGAATCATGGTAACGCAAAAATTTTACATTTCCTGCCATTTGTCCTCTCTTCTGGTGGCAAGAAAAATGTGTTTCTGATAAATTTCTAAGTATGAACTAATCTGAATTCAATTTGGCCACTTGCAAGACTTAGGTCTTCTGTTTACCAGCTGCCTCACCTGTAAGAACTATAAAAGATAAAATCTCAAAACGTTACCCTTTAAATTCCATCTGGAAGTGAGCTTGGCTGATACCCATACCATGAGGTAAGAAATCACTGCATGACTGACTATACTGCCTCTGAAAATAGTCCCCAAATGACACTGCAACTAACTTGGCCTTGGGAGCCCAGACATGATTCAAAATAGCTCCAATGAACTTGGGAGAAGAGTCTTATAAAGTGATGTCACCATGTCCTGTGCCGTAGGCCAGCTAGATGCCATCGTGATTCTTTAGGCAAAGCATGTAGAAGTCAGATCAAATGAAGCAGTAGCAAGATACTGTGGCCTGCAGTCTATCTTGTACCTGAGCAAGCTCATCCCTGCTGAGCAGAGTGTCTGCAGGCGAGGAACTGAAGAGATTAAAGGCAATCCAATTCCAACGGCCAGGACCCAGGAATAGTCATCTCAAGGAACCTGGGTCTGGAGTGTGATTGCAATTTGGCAAGCTCAATAAGCCTAATCAACTGTATTTCCCTTTCCAGAGAGAAGTTTAAGGGAAAAAAATAAATCAGTGATGTGAAGCATAGAAATGGAAAAATTCCAAAGAGCCAGAGATTGGTCACATTTACTTGATCATGGCCAATAGGGTTAATCATTATGGCCCCCGAAGTGAGACCATCACCATAATGAAGAAGATAGACGCAAGTCATTGTCCCTGAGGGTGTCCCCTTAGAGACAACCGGATTATTCTGTTCTGGCTTTATATTTGTAAAAAATCAACAAACACAATTTCTGATTCTAGTGTCAGCATTCCCAGAGCTCACCCATAAAGAAAGAGTGCCTGACCCTACTCAACAGTTTAGATGACACAAGAACTCATGAAGTATCATTTTTTATTACGAATGGATATCCATATTCACCTCTGTCTACTTAAATCAGTTTGGTTAGCAAGTGTCATTCAGTTCTCTTGTACGATCTACTCTGGATTACCCAACACAGTTGTTTTTGGACTAAAGACCAGACCCTGTTCTATGGTGACTTCACTAAAGTGATGGTCCCCTAGACCAGACCTATCCCCTTGCCACAATATCCTGCCCACCAAACCACAATTTGGTTTGCCTAGGTGAAAAAATTTACCTAGGTGAAACAGTTTTGCTACCAAAGAAATCCAAATGAGAAAATAATCAATGTTTTCTAGGCAGAAGGCAAGACAATTAGAAGTGCACAATTAGAGACAGCAGTGGCCCCACTGTCCTTGTAAATTACGTTTCTGGGACAGCAATGCCTAGAAAGACTAATGCTACAAGCCAGGCTGTTCTTTTTTTAATTCGAATGGTTTTTAATGATGAAATTAATATATTACTTTTACTTTAAATTTTAATTATTTTTTATTTTAAATTTAAATTATTTCACTTTAATGTCAAATATATTGTTCTAAAAACAGTGAATTCCCTAGTGTCCTTGTTGGCAGCAGCCAGGTCTAACTTTCACAGTATAGGTTTTCATTCTGGGTGATGGTGATGGGTCAGGTAAAATGATTAGTTCTGTGCCATACCTGAAAACTTATAATAAAAAACTGCTGTTTAACTCAGTTTTCCCATAATTTCATTTTTTTAAACATTTAAGTGTCCTCCTTCCTTTTAGAACTGTATGCCATGTATGTGAAAACATTCTCTTTTAGATTATTTTAAAAGGCATTTTTGCAAAAATTTCCCAATGCTCATATAAGCACAATAGCTATTAGACTCTTTTTGGTTCTTTAAAAAAATAAATAGTAAAAACTCACCTTAGCAGATTGTTAAATGAACATATCGTGTTTACAGAGCATAAAACATTATGTTGACTATTTTACTATAGCTTATTTATTCAGTCATTCAATAAATATTTTCCAAGAACCTATTAGGACCAGGGAACAAAGTAGACAAAAATCCCTGGCTTCATGTAGTGGGAGAAAGAGACAAGAAAGGATGAGTAAGTAAAATAAATAGTATGACAGTAATAAGCATTCAAGAGAAGAAATGAATCAGGGAGAGGGGTGCAAAGCTTTGGTGCTGGTAGGGGTGCCAGGTCGCGGTGTTGAAAATCAGATGAGATGATCAAGGCGGACCTCACCAAGAATGCAAGTCTTGAGTAAGGACCTGAATGAGGTGAGAGAGCAGAAATGCAGACACTTGGCAGCAGAGCACCCAGGAGAAAGGCATAGCAAGAGGAAAGGCCCCAAGGCAGGACATACCTAGTATTCAAGGAGCAGGAGGAAGCCGCAGTGTCTGGAGCCTAGGTCAATGCTTCTCAAACTGGGTTCCTTGAGTCCTAGAATTCTAAAGTGCCTTTTGTTAGCACTTTTACTAAAAGATTATTAGAAAATACTACTACTGTGGTCACCACTCATATCAGCATAAGCATTTACTGAGTACTTTCTATCAGCCAGGCACTATGCTAAGCACTTTACCTTATTTTAGCCTTACAACAACATTGTAAAGCAAGTTACTATTATTAAAACATACTCTTATTATAACCATTTAATAGATAGATAAGCAAAGGCTTGGCAAAATACAATCACTGGCTCAAGGTCACACGGTGGGCAATAGAACTGGAATTTAAATCTAGGCAGTCTGAATCTGAATCCAGAGCCTCCATATGAATCAAAATCCTATCCTTCACTGTATGTGTGTTTGTGTGTGTGTGAGCGAGAGAGAGGTTTCAAAAATTTGAAGCCAAGGCCAAGACCAGTTTTGGTATGTATGCTTGCTATTCATCAGGAAATAAGCTGTGATAAAATTAAATCAATGTCCATCGGTGGATGAATGGATAAAGAAAATTCAGTATATACATACAATGGAATACTATCCAGCCTTAAAAAAGAAGGAAATTCTGCAATCTGCAACAACATGGATGAATTTGAAAGACATAATGCTAACTGAAATAAGCCAGTCACAGAAGGACAGATACTTCATGATTCCTCTTACACAAGGTATCTAAAATAATCAAATTTATAGAATTAAAGAGTGGAATGGTGGTTGCCAGGGGCTCGGGGAAATGAAGAGTTACCAATCAACGGCCATAAAGTTTCCGTTAAGCAAGATAAATAAGCTCTAGAGATCTGCTGTTGATCTCTGTGCCTATAGACAACAATACTCTATTGCATGCTTAAATATTTCTCAAGAGGGTAGACCTCATGTTAAGTGTTCTTACCACAATAAAATACACTTTTTAAAAAAGGAAGTATTAGTAAATAATTTTACTTATTTTAAAATTTTAAAAATATATATTAGCATTAAAAAAACCATAAACATTGTCATTAAATTGCAAGTGGAAATTCCCAATGCCACTCAAATGCTATATTCTCTAATGTCCTCCACCTGACTCCTGTTGGCTAAGAAAGGGGGAAGGTTCAGCGTCCTCAGGGGAAGGGGACTTCTCAGGCAGTGCTTCTGACTTTTGACTTTCTCCACATCCCATTTGTGGACATCACTTCCCACCCTACAGTTTCTTCTTCTGGGTGACACACCTCTTCAGCAGAAGGCTCTCCCATACTGCACCAAGGAATTTAGACTTAGGTAGAAATGAACGTGTTTTAGAGGACTGGTATATGATCAGATGTTTTAGAATGATAACTCTGGAGGCAAGGAGGAAGAGGAATTCAAGTTTGGAGAGAACGGAGCTTAGAGATCAATTTAGAGAAATCCCAGGCAAGAAATGACAAGATCCTGAAATATAGATGGGAGAACTTCTGGTTGCCATAACAAAATACCATAGACTGGGTGGCTTAAACAATAAACGTTCATTTTCTCACAGTTCTGGAGGCTAGAAGTCCATGATCAAGGTGCCAGCAACTTTGGTTTCTGGTGAGAGCTCTCTTCCAGGTTTGTAAGCTGCCCGATCTCACTGTGTTCTCACATGGCCTTTCCTTCGTGTGTGTGTGGGGCGACAGGGGGAGGGGGGGAGCACGCACATGCGCACATGTGCACACTCTCTGGTGTTTCTTCTTATAAGGACACTAATCCTATTGGATCAGGGACTCACTCTTATGACCTCATTTGACCTTAATTACTTCCTTAGAGGCCTCATACAGCCACATTGGGGTTAGGGCTTCAACACACGAATGGGGGGTGGGCACAACCATATAGTCCATAATGATAACTGGGAATTTGGTTTTGGAATTTGAGTTCAGGCTGGAATGTGGGGATGTCAACATATAAATGGGAGCCGAACCAATAAGTATTGATGAGAACTCCGTAGAAAGAGTAATGCTGATAGGTTCTACAACTCCAGGTGACACTAACACTGAGGAAGCACATGGAGGAAGCAGCAGGAGCCAGTAAATAGATTAAGGGAAAAAAAAAACCCAGAAAAGTAAAGGTGAGATCAGGAAAGGGAGAAACTAAGATGTTCAAGGAGAGGATGATTGGAGATTGAATAATGTTAAAACTCCTTCTCTGAGTAGTATGTGCATTGAGAAGTAGCCATTAAATCTGGTACCAACTGGGCCATTAGTAAGCTGTGTCCCCTTCAGCACAACATGTGCTATCATGTGGTTATGGTTTCTTTATTGAGCAATCGTTTACTGAGCTTCTCATGTGCCAACTACCGTGCTAGGGGCAGTGATGAAAAAGATAAATAACATACGCCTTCAAAGACCTTCATAGATCAACACTTGCATTACTGTCAGACAGCTCTGAGCTACCAGTCTTGTGCACACTGGTCCTTGGTTTAACTCTCCTGGCCCAGCCTAACTCATTAATCAGATGTAGCAGGCTGTTCCTTATATTTCACTTCCTAGTTCTAAGTTGTGCTCTTAACCTGCTCAAATAAAGTACTCTTTCAGCAAGGATCCCAGGTGTACCGAGGTTGAAAGCCCTCTCTCCATAGTCACCTGCATATTCCATATGGTCTCTTGCTCTCTTACCTGCAGAACTTGCCCAGAACCAGTTTGTCTTTTGAGCCCACATACCCCTGTGAACTCTCCTGGGTTTCCTTTCTTCTCCTCCTATTTGAAGTATTTTTGGTAGACTTGTTATTTGTGAGTCAGTGTATTGCTCTTGTAGGTGTCACCTGAGAATCTCTGGCTTGTACCAAATCATCTCGTTCCTCCCTCGGTTCTCAGATTCTCTACTAACTCCCCCAGAAGCTCCCGTATTTCATCACATAAATCGTCACCTTCAAGTGTAAAAAGAAACTCACTGGCAGCCTATCCATTGAATGTGTCTTGTAGAATATGCTTTCTTTGGCCAACACAGTGTTGTAAATTTTTTAAAAATTAGTTTCTAACATTTAAAAGTTGGGATATTTTTACATAAAAGTCTGGATTTCCATGTTCTCTTGAAAAATCAGACAATCTGACCACACTGTGCCTGCAATTCTGCCTGACAAGCATTGGTTAGAGCCGTGGGCACTGCACCCTCTACAAGGATCATAGGTGCTCTAGTTTGCCAGTGTCTCCACCACTCCCTAACACATGGCCCACAACACCTTTATATTCCACCAGTCACTACTTTCGTTTAGTTTTTTATCAGGCTCTTAAAATATTTGGATTTGTGACCCTCATTCTAGAAAGACCCATCAAAAATGAAGTTGTAGGGTTTGCTTGACTATATCTATCATGCAACACATTAGTCAAATTCTCACTTTTTACCAATTCTGGAATTTCTAAAACTATCATAAATATTGTCATTGCATCTTTCAAGCCAGATGGGAAATTCATATATTTTGCAGAGGATGCGTTTCATAGGTTTTATGTTAGACACTCATTAATCCATGTTTCTTTCATGGAGCGCACATCTTTACCCATCATTGGCAAACCGTTTTATTGTCACTCTTTGAAGGGTATTTTTTCCATGTTCTGAGTTCCATTCTTGATCTTATTTAGGGTGCTTCGAGAAAACACATATGATATGAGTTTCAGCTATAATAGTTCTCTTTTTGCTTTTAGTAAATAGGTGTTCTGTTAGGACTGCAGTGTAAGCCCACGGGAGCGCTGGGACAGCTACTATTCAAGCTGCAGCTAAGTATTGATAAATCGCAGACTTTGGTCTACAGCGCTGTTAATCCAGCACCTTTAACTGGCAAAGGTTGAAAGATTTTTTCCCCCCTAAATTTCCCCAGAACCAAATATTTACTTGAAAAACATATGGGCAGAATTCTAGAGTAAATAGAGACAGGGAGAGGCAGCCACAGGTGAAAGGTCTGAGTCTTCAAATTCACATGTTGTGTTCCTAGATGTGTCTCTAGCTTCCTGAGGGATTTCAGGAAAATCACTTAACTTCCCTCATTCGGCTGCAGAATGGAAATGTTATTATTTATCTGCCCTACATGGTACAATCATTCTCAATCTTTGCAAAGCCTTAGATGTGGCATAATGCAACGGGATTCCCATGACATTCTAAGGATCTTAAAATATGCCAAGCAAAATGAAGTACTAATGGCCTCTCTCAAGCAACCAAAAGTCTATTTTCCTGAAGAAATTCAAGATCAGGGATGACATATCTGTCCTGTGGCCATATAAATGGGCTTCTCCCTACTCCTGTGTTACCGGACAGGCTGCCACTGTTCTCTCACTTGCTATTCTAGTCAAACGTCGGGTCTCTCTATTTACTCCCCCCTCCTCCTCCATTTAATAAGAAACACATTCTCTCTCCTTGGGACACACACACAAAGAAAAAAAAGAAAGAAAGAAAGAAAAAAATAAAGAGATTTAAGTAGAACAGCAGAATCTCTACCTATATACAAAACTTGCTAAATATGTAGAGCTGAAAATAGCCAGAGCCCAGAGAAAGGAAAAAAACAAGAGTGTTTTAACAGTAAAGTAAAACCACAACTAATGACTTCAGGAGACAGGAGCTAGGTGGACAAGCAAAGCATTACAGTTTTAAATATATGAGATTTGGCTTCACCTCCCCAGTAAGTGGCCTGGCACCAATTCAAATAGGCTGGTCTGGCACGATAGTGCCTCTGAGAGGGACCACACTGGCAGATGGAAACAACCACAAAAGCCACAGAGAAAGTGCAGGCTTCCAAAGGCAACAAGGAAGCAACCAGACTGGCAGCGAAAGCAATGCCAAGGCCCCGGCATCAGCAGAGAGGGGCCAGCCTCACCAAGTCGGATTTTCTCTCCTTAAGCTGGGATGGCCACCAGTCAGCCCAGTCGGTGGGAGGATGGGCAGCGAGGGATCGGGCACTGTGGAGGGTCCTAGACCCAGGTAGCCCGAGAACTGATGACAAAGTAGAGAATGACACAAAGGAGGACTTCTCCCTTCTGGGTGCCATATTGCAAAAGACTGAGACAGTCATGTTTGTGAAATATTTCTGAGAACTAACAAGAAGGCAATAATCTTTATGGGCTTCTAGATCTGGAAAATATTTTTCTATGCAAACAGTTGTTTTTCATGCCATTGAAGACTGCCAGATGATTTGGTACTTGAAACATTCTTGCTGCATGAAAGAGTGAGGAATCCAGTCCAGTGGGTGGAAGACTCAGCAGGGGGCTTTAATTGGCCAGTCACCATTTTTAGCATCTCTGGTGGTGTCTACACAATGCCAGCATTGCTAGTGGAAAGCTGAAATGGAATGAGAGCTTTTCCCCAGGCTAAACAATACTTAATAGTGTGACTATTTGCCCTGAATTGGCTTATTCCTTTGATAGCCTAACTGCCAGCCTCAGTTTTCTCAATTTTAAAATATGGATAAAAACTAATTTCCAAGATTTCTAGAGGGGATAGTATCAACAAATTATTTCCAACTCCTTGAATGAGTTAAAAATGCCAAGTAGTTATCAAAGATATCTGTTCTCTCATTGACTACAAAACAACCATAGTCATGAATTTGATATGTTAATCATTCTGCTTTTCTTTTTATACCTGAGTAGACCAGCATGAATAATAATAATAATAATAATAATAATGATAATAACAATTGTAACATTTCCCACTACTCTAAGGACCTCACATGTTATCTTATTTCATCTTACAAAACCATATAGGTAGATGTTATTAGACCCCATTTACAGAGAACACTAGAATTTGCCACATTTGGGAATCAGAGAGGGCATGGTGGCAGAAAGCCAGTGAGTGGAAGGAGGTATGATGGAGGAGGAGCTGTACAGAAAGGGTAGGGCTGTGCTCACTCAAAGTCTTGTAACCTGCCTTATAGAGGCGCATTGAGTTTGTGATGCCAGCTGAGGAATGTAAACAGAGACGGGTAGTAGTCAGTTTGGCTATTGGGCCTCATCTTCTTAAGCAAAGTTTGGGCTGAGACTATGATTTCAGTTGGTAAATAGGTGGTATTTCAAGCCATGGAGGGGATGAAATTGCCTCTGAAGTGAATGTATAGAGAAGAAGACATAATACTGAGCCAGGACAAATGCGCAGAACAGAAGCCAGCAATGAAGACAGAGTGAAAGACAGGCAGATTTACTGGAAGCCAAAGACAGGGAATATTTGAAGAAGTCGTCAATTACATTGACTGTTCTTGGCAGTTTTGATAAGATAAGGACTGAGAAGTGTTCGCTGGACTTAGTAAAATGAAGGTCCTGGCTGACCTGGGCAATAGTAATACCACTGGATGATCAGGAGAGAAATCAGATTAGAATAGTTAAGGGCTACATATAAATGGAGGAAGTATAGATGGCAAGTGAAGACACCTGGTTGTGAAGGAGGGCGCAAGATGAGAGCCAGCCAGGTGAGTGGGGGACCAGGGATGATTTGCAGGCTTTGCTGGTTTGTTTATTTGAGAGAGCCATCTGAGCCTGCTGAAGTGCTGTTTGTAGAATCCAAGAGCCAGGGAGAGACTGCTGATGTGGGAGAGGATCTCTGGGGGTCCAAGGTCCTGAGGAAGGTGCCTGAAGATCCAGGCCACCCAGGAACGTTTTCATCTTTGCCAGGTGGGACCTCTGCTCTGGATGGTAAGAGGCAAGGATGGGCAGACAAAGGAAAGAACGGAGAACACTAGGAGAGCTGCAGAGGAAAAGCTTATTCGGCAAATCTCTCCCTGCGTCTCCCGACCCTGTGTCTTTGCTTGGATTTATGGCGCAGGACCCACCTCCTCCATAGTGTTCTTTTGTTGTCTCTGAGTTTATTTTCTTTCTCTTCCTTCTGATAATTACTCATTTACCTCCTTTTGCATACTGCCTTGCCTTTTCATTTAATTTTTTCTTAGGCATACATTTTGTTTGAGGAAGGAACTCCTTGCTTCTTTAAAAAATTGTGGTAAAATATATATAATATAAAATTTACAATTTTAACAATTTTTAAGTGACATTAGGTATCTTCATTCACAATGTTGTGCAACCATCACCACTATCTATTTCCTGCAATTTTCATCACCCCAAACAGAAACTTGGTATCCACTAAACAATAACTCCCCCTTCCCCTGGTAACTTCTAGTCTACTTTCTGGTTCTTTGAATTTGGCTAATCTAGGTACCTTATATAAGTGAAATCATACAATATTTGTCCTTTCATATCTGGCTTATTTTACTTAGCATAATGTTTTCAAAATTATCCATACTGTAGCATGTATCCAAATTTCATTCCTTTTTAAGGCCAAGTAATATTTCATTGCACATATATAGCACATTTTATCTATTCATCTGTTAATGGACACGGGTTGTTTCCACCTTTTAGCTATTGTGAATAATGGTGCTATGAGCATGGATGTACACCTGTCTGTTTGAATCCTTGCTTTCAATTCTTTTGGGTATATACCTAGGAGGGGAACAGCTGGATCCTATGGTAATTCTATGTTTAATTTTTGGAGAAACTGCTAACCTGTTTTCCGTAGCAGCTGCGCCACTTTACTTTCCCCCCAGCAATGCACGAGGGTTCCAGTTTCTCCACATCTTCACCAAAACTTGTTATTTCCTGTTATTATTTTATTATTATTATTATTTTGGATAATAGCCATCCTAATGAACGTGAGGTGGTATCTCATTGTGGTTTTGATTTGCATTTCTCTAACAACTAATGATGTTGAGCATCTTTTCACGCGCTTATTTGCTATTTGTATATCTTCTTTGGGGAAATGTCTATTCAAGTCTGGTAACCATTTCTTTTTCTTTTTTTTTTTTTGTGAGGAAGATTGGCTCTGAGCTAACGTCTGGTGCCTATCCCCCTCTTTTTGCTTGAGGAAGATTGTCCTGAGCTAACATCTGTGCCAATCTTCCTCTATTTTGTATACGGGACACTGCTACAGCATGGCTTGATGAGTGGTGTGTAGGACCATGCCTGGGATCCGAACCCACAAACCCCAGGTCACTGAAGCAGAGCATGCGAACTTAACCACTATGTCACCAGGCTGGCCCCTGGCAACCATTTTTAAATTGAGTTTCTTTCTTTTTTTTTTGTTTTGGTGGAACTCCTTGCCTTTTACGTTGTCTTTTTGAATCCCCTTCAGTCCAGAGCAAGGTGCTCTTGATAAATGAAAGAATTAAGAAATGATTTCTTTCCAAGATGTTACAAAAAACTTCAAATATTCAGAAAAGTTGAAAGAATTACATTGTGAACATCACTATACCTAACAGCTAGATTCTATACTTAATATTTTATTATATTTGACTTATACCTATCTATCATCTACCCAATCTTTTGTCTATCAATCAAGTTTATTTTGTGGGTGCATTTCAAAATAAGTTGCAGATATCAAGAAATGATTTTTTTAATGAATGAAAAATGCAGTCTCATAAAATGTACGAGTAAGGTTGAGGCAGGGGTGCAGCTGTCTCTGGGACTTCTGTGGCAGATAAAATATAAGAGTAGAAGAGGGTTAAAAGTCAGTGGGGGCTTAGTTCCTTTACTTTGAACATGTCTTAATGAAATTTCTCGGGAAAATGAATCAAAGAAAATACTCCCAGGGAATAGGCGGTGCTGACAGGGGGATGTCACCATCACAGCAGCCGGGCTGTATGTTACTATGGTTGCTGGGCTGTATGTTACTATGGTTGCTGGGCAACACCGCTGGCTCATCTGGTGCATGTGTAAGCAGGGAATCCTGGGGTTAGAAGTAAAACCACCTGAGGCTAGCAGCTTATACCTATCTATCATCTATCCAATCTTTTGAATTAGCTCTAAGCCTCCCTGTCCCCCTCTTTTCACTGCATTGATTCTCTGGTCTTCTCCACCGGGTTGTTAACTCCTTGAAAGTAAGGGACCATGTTCTATGCATTTCTATACCCGCATCTTTTTCATTACACCACTCACCACCTAGAATAGTGTTTTAGCCAGAGAAGATCCACTATAAACTTTTGGAAGCCCCCTCAAGCACCTATATGCTCCCACCTTAGGGCCCATCAGACCTTGAACTTGACTTCCTTTCCTGTATTCACATCCTACCTCTGAGGAACTCCTAGAAACCCTGTGAAGATCTCAAGGGTTCAAGTTTCTCCTTCCTATGACAACCAGTCTATTGCCTGCCTAGTATCTTCCATCTTTATCAAACTCCTCATGCTCAGCTGGGCCTCCCAGTCTGCATGATGCCCTTGGACTTTGTCCTAGCTCAACAAAAACCATCCTTGAGGCCATTTATGAAGTGTCATGAAAGCTAGGGAAGACGGGAAGGGGGCGGGACCTTCAATGCAAAGGTGCAGAATATAGACTATGCTCAGAGAAGCATAGTGTCACCAGGGAAGTTCTAAGAAAAGGAATCTCATGAAAGGAGCAAGAGAAATCATACTTTTTGGTTGGAAGAGCATTTTAGGGTAGGCAACAAGGAAGACTGCCACAGATAATGTTCCAGTCATCCAGACGTGAAAAATCAAAAACAGGGCCCTTTGATGAAGCAAAAGTCAGTGGCATGTGAGAAACAAGACCACAAGCGGATTTAGAAACAGATTATAATCTCTCCTTCTCGGTTTTGTTGTCAAAAAGACTCCATGGGTCTTCTGGCAAACACGATAGATGGTAAGGCTTCCCAAGGGCCTGCTGGAGATCAGGAAAGAGGCAGGGAGGAGGAAGGGAGGGGGCAGGGAGATGACGGGATCTCGACAGAACGATGAATTGCATCCAAATAAATAAGATTTAATAACAGAGTATGAAAAGACAAAGCCCTCATTCTCACCTGTCTCTGGATTTACAAACATAGATATTTCCTTTAGAGAGGAAACCACGGTATTTATGATGGGTTCATATTTCACACCTTTGTTCATACATATCCTGTAATGTAAAAGGCCTATTTCTTATTGCATAGGATATGCTAAATGCACTGGGGATTCACAGAAAAGCTCAAAGCTTTTCTAGGAGTAGAAGTTAACATAAGTAGTTGGTCACAGGAGTACAGCCTAAAAAACAAAGCCTTCTTTCTGACTCCGCAGAAATTAAGTACTGACATGTGAAACCTGCTGAGGGTTTCATCTGTTTTTACTCTGAAAGCCTCATTCTTTGTGTCTAAGTACGTGCACATGCACATCATGCTTTAAGCTTAAAGATGTTAGCTAACTCTGTCACGCCTGTCACAGGGTAAGGAATGTAGCAGCGCCCCCTAGTGCTCGTTGACTCCAGTTACAGTCCACAAATGTAAATAGATGGGACCCTTCAATTTTCATCCCTGGACTGCCAGAACAAACACTGAAAGTTTGGATTCGTTACTATTACAATGCCAAATTAAACTTTAAATAATGTCAAGTTTTATTAAAAGGAAAAAATGAAGACAAATCAGAAATATGAACTTTCAGTCAAACATTTTAATAGCAATTTTTACTATTGCAATGAAGATCAATGTAGTGTCACTTGCAAATACGGTAAGGTTACACTTGGAATGCAGGGACAACACATACCTATAGATTATCAGGTGAGAGTGAGCTGGCGTTGGAAAATTGGGCCCCTGGTGCCAAGACAAAGGAGCTGGCTAATTTAATTCTTGCTCTTGATAATGTGATAAATTTAGCTCCTTATGTATCATATTTAAAGGTGTTAAAGAGTAAATCAGGGCCGGCCCCATGGCTTAGTGGTTAAGCGCGCGCGCTCCGCCGCTGGCGGCCCGAGTTCGGATCCCGGGCGCGCACCGACGCACCACTTCTCCAGCCATGCTGAGGCTGCGTCCCACATACAGCAACTGGAAGGATGTGCAGCTATGACATACAACTATCTACTGGGGCTTTGGGGGGGAAAAATAAATAAATAAAATCTTTAAAAAAAAAAAGAGTAAATCAGTAGAGCAGATCAGTCTTTCACCTTCTTGTCACATAGCTACTAACATATATCTACTGAGTGGTTTGTTTTTATTTTTTAAGTGATGCACGCTGCTAGATTGCCAAATGCTGCTCTCACACGTCTTCTTCTTGTCCTTCCTCTTTATGTCAAGTCTATTAGAGTGTAGAATATAGGTCCACAGTTATGGCTGTTTAAGATACTAGCAAAAGACAACCTGACTACCTCGCAGTGAATATTCACCCCCAAATAGTGATGATGATGATGATGACCAATGTACTGCTTATTCAGAGTTTTATGGAGATTATCTCATAACAAACCAGTGAGGTAGGCATTGTTAGCCAGCCTGTTTTGCAGGGAGGAAATCAAGTCTAAGACCACACAGCTCACGGAGTTGGCTGAGGCAGGATTCAAACCTAGGAGTCTGACTCCATCACTCTGGGATATGCTTCCTCCCAAATGCAATGATACAGAATCCACAGGGGAAGGTTGTACAGATGGATCAGCACATGAATTGACATGTAATTTTGTTGCCAAGGACCCAAGATGGGAATGGTAATGTGTTTGAAAATTTGTATATGAACATCGACCAAGTATGCATACCCCGGTGCCTGCCTCATTCTACTTCCTATGAACTACACCCGTGATCCTTCCCCTAATGCTCTGTTGAAGGCGAGATTCTAGTGCGGTGGTCATTTAAGGGGAGATCTCTGTGGAAACTTTGGGGTTGCTCCCACCAGCTAGCATTTTTTTAAAGCACAAACTCAGGTTAAAAGGAAAATCCTGAACAGCAATTCTGGCTAGAAACAAGGGGCCAGCTGGATCCTTGTTGAGAAGACCGGAGCCCTAACCAGGGAGGCTGGACAGCCTCTGGAAAGAGGCATTTGCTCTGCATTTATGCAGAGCAGCCAGACATAACGGCCCTGAGCATTGAGAATATGTGACTTTTCTTTGTTCTTGGGGTTTAGAAAGTAAGCAATGACAGTTCCTATAGTAATGGAGAAAGTGAGAGTTTTAGCTCCAATTTCAGAAAAGAAATAGAGGCTTAGCTTTTTATATGATCTTTGACAAAGTTAGATAACTAGTTTTATTTATTTCTTTTACTGTCTTGTTATTTTTTTATTAGTAAACTAATACATAGTAATTGTTACCAGTAAAATCATCAAAAGATGTATAAAGGAAAATGAATCATCTCCATCCACCCAGAATCCCCTTTATTTCCTGAGGTAACCAATGTTAACATTCAATGTCCATCCTTCCACTACTTTCTTTATACCCATACAGATATACAGTCAGGCGCTGCATAATGATGTTTCGGTTAATGATGGACTGCATATACGATGGTGGTCCCATAAGACTAGTGCCGCATAGCCTAGCTGTGTAATAGGCTATACTGTCCAGGTTTGTGTAAGTACACTCTATGATGTTCGCACAATGATGAAATCACCTAATGACGCATTTCTCAGAATGTAGCCCCATTATTAAGCCACGCATGACTGTACACACTTGTATATAAGCATATGCAAGATCTCATTTTTTGAAAATGAAATGTACTATACATATTGTTCTGAAGTCTAGTTTTCTCTCTCATCACTACATCATGGACACCTCTCCAAGTTGGCAGACATCAATGAAAGACTCTTTTAAATAGCTGCACGATATTCCGTGGTATGGATGTGCCATAATTAATTCTAGTATTCTCCTCTTGGTGAACATTGATTCTGTTTCCAGTTTATAGCACTGGAAGACATAGAGGCAACTGACCTGTAACATACATCTTTACCTCCTGCTGCTTGCTTTCCACAGATGCTCCAAAGTTGGATGGCTTAGTCAAAGCATATGTATGTTTTAAATTTTATTTGATATTGCAAGACAACTTTTAAAAATGGTGACAACTAAATATCCTACCAGCAATGTGTAAGAGTGCCCATTTCTTAACATTCTTACCAGTAATGGATACTCTTTAAGCTTTGTCAACGTGATGGATTTTAAAATATCTCATTTTTTGTTTAATTTGCATTTCTTCTACAACTAGTAAATGAGGTTGAGCACGTTCATGTCTATAGACCATTTGGATTCCACTTCTATATTCTTTGCCAATTTTTCTATTGGGTTATAAGTCTTTTAAAAAAATTCTAGAAATTCTTTTATATTAGGGATATTAGTCCTTTGTCTTTCATATGCATTGAAATTTTTTCCCCAGTCTCTCATTTTTCTTTTTATAATATCTTTAACATCTGATTTAAAAAGTTACACAGTTTAATGTATTTTTTCTTTTGGCTCCATGGTTTCCTATCTTGCTAGGAAATTTTTCCAAACATTTTTATTGTTTCATATTTTATATTTATACCCGTAATTGATCTGGAATTCATTTTGTAATATGGACCTCTATTTAGCTTTGTTTTCTCCTATGTTGTACAGTCAATTATGTTAGCAATGCTATCCAATAGTGTCTAGCTGAACCAAACTTTTCCCACTGTACTGTAATCCCATCTTTATCAAAAGTAACCCCTCACATATGTTTGCATCTCTTTCAGGACGTTTACTACGTTGCATTCATGTCTCTGTCTAGGCCTGCACCAGCTCTGTTTGGTTTTCAGTAGCTTTATAGAAACATTTGATGTCAGTAAGGCAGATTTCCTCGCACTATTCTTCTCCATCATTTTCCTGGCTCTTCTCATACCCTTTTTCTTCTATGTGAGCCTTGAAATCATTTTATCCAGTCCCTTCCTACAAATAAACAAACAAAACAAAAGCCCAATTGATACTCCACTAGAAAATAAATTCAATTTAAACAATAATTTTAAAAGGATAAGCACTAATAAAAATCCCCCACCATAGAAGAATACATCCTCTGTTCGTAACCTGTGATTTCTGCCTGGAAGATCATAAGATTTTTTTTCACTCTCCTTGGAGTTTAGAAAGTTACTAGCAAGCGTCAAAATGTATATCTTCTTTCACGACTCGATAAACCTCGCTAGTCTAGAGACTCAAAATGCTCTTCAGCTCGGGAAAACTTTTATTAACTATTTCTCCTCCTTCTACCCTCATTTTTTGATCCAGAGCTTCTTCTATTATTGCATGTTATGTCTCCTAAATACGTGCTCCAAGCCTCCCTTCTGTTTTCTTGTGACTTTAATTTACTTAAGCTTTCACTCCATATTGGGGGTATTTCTTCTGCCTTTTGATTTTCTACCATCACAAATTCAGTTCTTTGCAATAATCATTCTCTTAATCAGGTTATTTGTTAATTTTTTAATTATAAACAGTTTTTAGCTTTAGAATTTAATTGTGGGTGCCCTAATGACAACTTCTTGACAGTTCTCTACCCTTTTTTGTTAAGGTTCTCTCCTGTTTCTCCCATTGGTTCTACTTCATTGAGACCTGCTGTTCTAGGATGTTCTCATGGGTTCCCGCTCAAGATTACCTTTTTCTTTAGTGAGTTGTCATTATTCTCTCCTGGCCAGGGTTTTGTACTCCTTCAGCACTCACACGGCTCAGGTTTTTAAAGTCTCTTGAGCGGTGGCAAACGAGCCACAGGTGGAAGACAAGAAGCTTCTTTCCCTACTATCTGCCAGGGAATCAGTTCACAAACTGATAGCCCTCGGGGGGCCATGGAGAACTGCGGCTCTTTTCCCCTGGCTCCCTAGGCCAGGCAGCCCCCTCTTTCCATTAGCAAGGCCTGGGAAGACTTCTGCCTTCCAGTGGGAGTCACCTCTGGTTTTAACAACATGGAGCTGACCCTCCTGGGTCACGTGGAGTAACTGGGTACGGCAGGAGCTTCCTTGAGGGGAGGGGACCCCCAGGCTTCCCAGGGCTCAGAAGGTAGTTTCAAAGGCTGGTCTTTGCTTTGCTTTGGGAAAGGATAATCTTTTCTGCTCCAGGCTCTCACTGGGCACCAGGAACAACCACATCCCTACCTGCTTAGTCCCTGGAGATCCCAAGAGAACTGCACCCTCATAGGAGCCCTCCAGCCCCTCCTGAAGAGGGAGGCAGGAACAGGCATTCAATTGTTTCCTCAACATGTCCCATTTTCAGATGTGAACAGAGCAAAGAGTGGACATTTGTGCTACTTCTCAGACAGTTATCTTCCAGTTATAGAGAATCTGAATGAAATTTATGTAAGCTAAGCTGGTAACATTTTTCTACCTCATGACCATTTCACACTTCTATACAAAGGGATAGGAGATTGGGTAGTAAGTATTTAATGTAGATAAATATGGGTATGCCATTTTATTTGTGATAAGTATATATATATACATATATATTTTTTTATTGATGTTTTAATAGCTTTTAACATTGTGAAATTTTGGGTTGTACATTTTTGTTTGTCCACCACCATATATATGACTCCGTTCACCCCTTGTGCCCACCCCCCTACCCCCATTGCCCCTGGTAACCACAATACAGTTTTCTCTGTCCATGTGTTGGTTTATATTCCACATACGAGTGAGATCATATGGTGTTTGTCTTTCTCTTTCTGGCTTACTTCACTTAACATAATACCCTCTAGGCCCATCCATGTTGTTGCAAATGGGGCGATTTTGTCTTTTTTATGGCTAAGTAGTATTCCATTGTATATATGAACCACATTTTCTTGATCCAATCGTCAGTCGAGGGACACTTAGGTTGCTTCCACTTCTTGGCTATGGTGAATAATGCTGCAATGAACACAGGGGTGCATAAGCCTCTTTGGATTGTTGATTCCGGGTTCGTTGGATAGATTCCCAGTAGTGGGATGGCTGGATCATAGGGTATCTCTATTTTTAATTCTTTGAGGAATCTCCATACTGTTTTCCATAAAGGCTGCACCAGTTTGCATTCCCACCAGCTGTGTATGAGGGTTCCTATTTCTCCACATCCTCTCCAACATTTGTTGTTTTTTGTCTTGGTGATTATAGCCACTCTAACGGGCGTGAGGTGATATCTTGAGAAGCATATATTTTTAAGAAGCCTCACAATACATGATTCCATGAGGGAATATATTAGGGATTCCAAATAGCTCAGGAACTGCCCCTGAGAGAATCCCACCCCTGACCGCGAATCACATTCTCATCAACCACTGAGTCCCGGCCAACCTCTCTGCCTTGAACTATTCCTTCCAGAGAATATTTCAATCTAATAGTTTCTGAGGCGTGCGTTTTCGTTCTGGCTTTTGGTTAAGGGTAACATGAGGAGCCTTGAGACCTATGTGTTCTTAGAGTTTTCAAGAAATATCATATTTGATTACTCTTGATTCACAATGTCTTAACAATACCACATAAGAATTTCCACTAAATATAAAATCTTCTAACTACGCATGAAACATTAGCAGTAGGCCAAGCCAGCCTAAATATTTTCTTGAAACCTTGACCTATAAAAAGGAACCTAGAGAAAATATAGCACAATGCTAAGATTTGTGAAATTTAAAGATGGGTGGATTGGTGTTTGTAATGTCCCTCTTGACATTATTCTGTAGGTTTGAAGTATTTTGTATTAAATTCGAAAGACTCTTATTGACAGAAGTCACGCCTTTCTGTAGACTCTGGTAATCAACTGAGATCAAACGGTTAAAAAATGCATTTATAAACTTAATTTCCATTCGGTAAGTCTAGAAGGTGCATTTGTGATTTGAGCAAATGGGAATATTTTTATAGTGTCCTACCTATACTCCATCATTTCTATTTTTGCTTATGACTCGCTCTTCTTACCGGGATTAATGAAAACCACTTAGTGGGTCTCCTTGTCCCATGAATGAAGCTGAACAGAGTAAAGCAAGGCTCTCTACCACAGGGGATCACAAGCCCCGTTCCTTAAAGTTTCCAAGGTTCCCCTGAATAGTCCAGTATCTCTCAATCCACACTGAAACCATCCCCAAAGTGATGATATAAATGTTCAGACTGTGTACATAAAGGTGACATATTCATGATTTTTCCTTGGCATGTCACATAGTACTTGTTTTCTTTGTTCAAATGTTGAGAACTATACCATCATGTAGGAAAAAATACATGCACATAACACATTCTTAGCTAATCTGTTTTTCAGTGGTACGGAGGGAGATATTGAAAGAAAGGGACAGAGACAGACAAACTGGAGGAGAGAGAGAGACAGAGACAGAGAGAAAAAGAGAGAGAATGAATACAAATCTCTTTGCAGTGACAAGGCACGCAGACCAAAGCAGGGTTATGACACCCCCTAATGGAGGATGCTTTCGGGGCAGCTCAGGAACTTGAGAATGTTGAGAGTCCAAGCCTTGTAGTAGCTCTGAAATCTTCTGTGATATTTATGTACTACTGCCTCACTTTCTTTTCTTTCCTTTTCTTTGATTAAAGAGTTTAATTGCCACTGATTACTTTTTTATACTAAAGGTCACCATTGTCAGATACTCAGGCCATTACTTAATGCTCAGACTTAGCATTTCTTTTTCTTTTTTTTTTTTTTCTTTTATTTTTGTGAGGAAGATCAGCCCTGAGCTAACATCCATGCTAATCCTCCTCTTTTTGCTGAGGAAGACTGGCTCTGAGCTAACATCTATTGCCAATCCTCCTCCTTTTTTTTGTTTCTTCCCCCAAAGCCCCAGTAGATAGTTGTATGTCACAGTTGCACATCCTTCTAGTTGCTGTATGTGGGCCGCGGCCTCAGCATGGCCCGAGAAGTGGTGCGTCGATGCGCGCTGGGGATCCGAACCCCGGGCCGCCAGTAGCGGAGCGCGTGCACTTAACTGCTAAGCCACGGGGCCGGCCCCAGACTTAGCGTTTCTGAATACAAGATAGAATAGTGTTTTGGAGACCGCCCTGAGGCTCCTGGACTGGTTGGAGACACCCCAGCCTACTGGTCCCAATGCAGCAGCCTGGACTAGCAAATGAGGGAGGCCGAGTTTTTACATCCCACATAATCCAACATCTAGCATCTTTGACTGCCCGATGCTGCTTTCAGAAAGAAGGGATGGGGTACCTGCTTGCCTCCCAGCTCTTACAAAGACAGCTTTCGTGTTGCCCTGTCATCCAGAGTGAGCAGTGTGAGCACTTGGATTTGCCAGTTTTGAAAATATTGAAATTATGGCAACCAGAGATTTTCAGAGTTGCATCCCTCAAATTTTATATTCAATTAAAATGAAGCTTAAGTAAGGGAGATTCTTACTTGTAGCCAAAATGCACTCCGCTGTTATACAAATGAGAAACCTTTGACATGATCCACTTATAAGAAAATCAGCTATGGAATATCCTCCCCAGTCCGTGGAGGAGAAAAATAAAATTATCCCTAGTCCGACAGGTCAAGTCACCCTTCTGCACAAAAATCTCCATCACCTTCCTTTCTTAGTAGAAAATCCAAATTTCTTAGCAAGTCTGCAAAGCCCTAAGGCTTCTGCCCTTCTCCAACCTGCCTGTTTTATCTTTTGCCCTCCTCCAGCCCTCACTCCCTGCCTCCCACACACAGGCCTCCTCACAGCCATGCTTTTCATCCTCACAGTTCCTTCCCTCTTTCTTCAGGCCTCTGCTCAGATGTCACCTTCCCAGCCCACCACGTCAAAGCCATCACTCACCATCCCACTCTGAACTTCACCCGTTCAATTTCATTTTAGTGCTTCCCCCCCATATAGGTATTAAGTGTTTATTTCTCTTGCCTGTCCCTTCTCTCAAGGTGAACTCTACAAGAGAGGGACTCTCACAGTCCCACTGTGTCCCAAACGCCTAGAACGTTAGCACTCGATATACATTTGTTGAACCAATGAATTAAATATTGTTGGGAAAAAATGGATGAATAAAGGACATTTGTTCCTGTTTCTTCAAAACTTTGGTAAATACGATAATTATTTTATCCTGCTTCTCATTAGGGTACCCTAATGCATTTTATAAATGTTATAAGTGGATAACTACTTCAGCTATAGATTCTATAGTTGTGATTACTAGTTACTATGAATATTAGAACATGGGATAATTGATATTCTATTGTATTACTTATGAAGAAAATGTTAACCAACGCATCTCATGCCTCCAAACTCTCTGTTCCTTACATTTGTTAACACAGCTACTCTTAACCTCTCCGTTGCCGTGTATTCTTTGAGATTATGATTAAATCTATTGAATCTTATATGCACAAAAATACAAACACTCCTAGATTCTCTAGAAAGTGTGTGGGTTCATGAACTCTCCTAAGCCTAACCACAGCCTCGGTAAGACGCTCCTATTGCTGAGCTTCGGAAGGAGCTGTGTATGTATCATCTTGCAGAGAGAGTTATCAGTTAGAAAGTCACCTGTCCACAACCGTATATTCATTACATTGGACCTACTGAATTACTCATTCCTTTCCTGGAGGTATTTATTCTAATCTTGATGTGATTTGTGGTGGCAGTGGTGTTGGTGGTGGTACACTTGTGTGTATGTGTGTGTATGTGTGTGTGTATGTGTGTGTGTTCCCAGTAGGTTTCACATATTAAAACATATAGAAACATAGTGGGGAGACCTGGATTTGCATGTCAGTTATGTCACTTTGCAGCTGTCAAACTGCAGGCAAGTAATTTAATTTTTCTCTGATTCATTTTTCTTACCTTTAAAAAGAGGAAAATAGCATATACCTTAGAGCACTATTATACAAATTAAATAAGAAGATGTAGGTAAAGTCTCTTTGGTACTGCATACCTGACATAGGTAAGCATGCAACAAATGATAACTATTATTATCCTGCTTAGATACCATTTTTCTTTTATCTAACGTTCTCATTGCCCTCTTATTTGGGGATCCTTAGACCAGCCTACCAGATCAACACATTTTAAAAATCATTTTGAGTTTCCATATAGTAATACAATTGACCTTTCAGTGCACCCTTTTTTCTATGATTTTTCTAAAAATGGAACTAATTCAGAATTTATTGTGGTTCACACAGAATGAAAGATTAAATCACTGTTGGATTACATGCAGAAATTAACCCAATTACTCTTCAAAATGGCAATATATTTGCTGCGTCACATCAGTATCATCAAGCAAAGGTAGAAATTACATTACTCTAAATATACACCAGATGGCTCCAGGATGACATGGTTATTAAAAAAATTAAAGTCCTGATTGTTTATAGTTTGTCCAAGAGCGAAATCTGTGTCTAATCTGTGTCTGTAACTTACCCACAGCAACCAATTGACGGACACGGGAGTGAAATGTATTTTAACTTATGGTAATAGCAACAATTTGCCATTCATTGCAAAACAAAAGTCTCTGCTAATTTATCTTAAAAAAGATTTGAAGATTTCAATGTAGGAAAGAAAAAAACAGTGACACTCAAGTTTCTAAGGTGGGGGTTAATTGATGTCAAAGGACAAGAAAGAATGAAATTTTGCTTGCAGATACTCAGTTTAAAGTTCAAAAACTCAGAGTGGTGAATTGTGCTGCTACTCGAAATGTGGTCTGAGTAAGAACTTCAGACCATATTCCTTTGCTCTTTAATTTCATTCCTTCAATGAAAAAAATTAAAAATAAAAATAAATGAATAATTTTTTAACAAGACTGTGCTCTTATTTGTGCCAGACACTGTTCTAGGTTCTAGCGATTCGGTGGGGAACAGAACAGACACGCTCTGCCCTTGTGGAGATTACATCATTCACTCCTTTGCAGAAGAGGCGGTGGGAGGGAGAAAGGGATGTTAGTGAGGAAAAATGAAGGTTTTGTTTTTTCATTTCCTTTTATAAGATTTCTTTTCCCTTAATCTGACTTATAGTCTTATAAACATATACCTGCAACAAAATAAGTGACTTAAGCAAGAAGATAAATCTTTCCTTTAAAATTCAACCAAGCAACCCAACATTTGGCCAAGTTCCCTTGTAAATATCCTTTGTTCTAAGTTCCCCCAAACCCTTAACATGATCACTTACTGAACTTCCTTAACCTTCTAGCAAAAAGTAGGAACTGTCCCACTCATGACCCTGAGACTTTGCAATGAGTGTTAGGGGTCAATTTTGTGTCTTGGCTCTCGAAATTTGAATGAACTGCTTTTGTGGTCACTATATCAATTCTGGAACAAACTGTTAACAAATACTAAGGTTGAGCCTGTGAGGCCCTACTCACTTCTCCCACCCCGACTTCCCAATTGGGCACCAGTTATGTCCTGATCCCTTTTTTCTCATCCCCATAATTCCTGGATTCTTAGCTCTGAACTCCAGCTTGTGTATTAACCTGAAGTACCTTTGGTGGGGTTGTACTTTTGACGTGCGTTGACCAATAAGGTAGCCATAAGCCACATGTGGATATGGAGGACTTGAAAAGTGACTAGTCCAAATGGAGATGTGCTATAAGGATAAAATACACACTGGATTTCTAAGACTTACTATGACAAAAAGAATATAAAATTTCTCATCAATACTTTTTTATATTGATTACATGTCAAAATGATATTTTTAATATACTAGGCTAAATAAAATCTACTATTAAAATTAATTCCACTTGTTTCTTTTTACTTGTTAAAAAATATCCACTAGGAAATTTTAATTACATAGGCGGCTTGCATTATATTTCCATTAGACAGTAATGCACTAGACTCCCTTCACAATATTTTGGATTTCAGCTTTCCATATGGTTTAAGGCTATATGCTTCCCTGGTAGGAACTCCCTGATCCAACCCCTGCCATTCAGGAGTTCACCTGACCTCAACTTTTCACCCCTGCCTTAATGGTCAGGCTTTTTGCCAGACAAACTCTATTTCAGAACTTCTAAATAAAATGTGAATAAAAAGCAACACGCAGCATTATTTTGTAATAGTTGTTAGTGTCAGTTCAATCCAATGCCATCATGCAATAAACTGTGCAAGACACCACATAGACTACAAGGAAGCAAGACAGGGTCCAGGTAGAGTTCCTGCCGGCAATGAGCTTATGGTCGAGTGGAAGGGGAAGGACAAGTGAGCTAAGCTATGAGAGACGGGGGGAGGGCATGACTCAACAGGAAGGAGCAGTTGAGTTCCCTGGGTGACTGGGTTCTTCCACAGCACCCCATTCATCACCACTGCTTGTTTCTATCAGAAATTTATAATGTACCACAGGGATTTAGAAACGAGAGAAAACCCAGATAGGTGGGGAAATCAGGAAAGCCTCAAGAAAGAAATGATAAATGAGTTCATGCTTGAAGGCTGAGGTAGAAGCGTGAAGGATCATATACTTTGGGAAAAGAGGAGGCAAGGAGGTATAGAGAATGTTTGGGGAGGAATGAGTAATTGAGTCTGGCTGCAGCAGAGGGGCCAAAAGCCTAGAGAAGTAGACAGAGGTTGGGATGTAAGAATGTGAGAACACTGGATTCTGCGCTAGCGAGTTTTTACTTAGTGCAGTAGACAATGGTGAGCCACCATAGCTACACTTCAGGGAGAATGATCATAATGCTGTATAGTTGAAGTGAAATGAGGGAGAGGCTAAAAGCGAAGAGACCAATCAGGAAACTCTTGGAATAGTTTATGCCAGAGAGGCTGTCATTGTCCCTTCCATACTCATGGTAAATATTGCCAGCTGATCATGGCACTCTTTCCCAAATGCAGCCTTTGAATTCTTCTTAACACAGTGTTGCAGGAAGCTATAAACTGGTACATGGAAGCAAACTGATTTTCTATCTCTTATTTAGCAAAAGTATTAGAACACTTAATCAGGTTCTAGGAGTGGTTGGCAGAGGAGGAAAAATACAAAATCATCTCAGAGGTTGTATATATACATCTGGCCTCTCATTGAAGCAGGGAATATGATGGCATTGAGCACTCATGCCTGCTTGACTAGGATAATATTGGTGCCACTGATAGAAACAGAGAAGATCAGGAAAACTGTGGTTTCCCTTGGAAGATGATGAGTTTCATCATAGCCATGTTGCACACAAAGCAGTAGTGGATAATTTAGGAAGAAAATCCCAGGAAGTCTTGGGATGTGCAGGCTGGGGCTATGGATAGAGGATGGGTCAGGAGGTCTTGATTGGAAAGTCTTCTACCCGGAAGTCATAGTTGAAGACGTGAGCTAAGGTTTAGAGGAAGACATGCAAAGGTCCAAGGAGAGAATTTGAGGGCATGCTTACACTTGCATGTCAGGATGAAGGACAAGGTGTAGCATACGTCTGATCACAGAGGCCCAGAGAGAACAAAGTAATGGAGTGCCACAGATACTGAGGGAGGAGAGACTTTTAGGAAGGAGGTTCTTAGTTTCAAAGGTCAGAGTGGTTAGAAGTGATAAAAAGATAATCAAATTTGCTCATTGGGGATCACTGGTAATCTTTGAGAGGGTCCTCAGAGTTAGAGATGATGAGGATGGAAGCAAGTCTGCAACAGAGTGAGCTAATAATTAAGGGAATAGAAGCATTGAGCATAGGAAAGAACAGAAGAAGGAATAATATTTTGAAGGAATTACAAGAGAGAAGGAATGCATTTTGACTTTTCTAGGCTATAGAAGACTTGAAATGGTTATATTGAAAGGAAGGCTTTGCTGCAAAGAGCAAAGTTGATATAACCTGGAAAAGGAATCAGTGATGATTTTGTATTTTTCCTCCTCTGCCAACCACTCCTAGAACCTGATTAAGGGTTCTAACACTTTTGCTAAATAAGAGATAGAAAATCAATTTGCTTCCATGTACCAGTTTATAGCTTCATGCAACACTGTGTTAAGAAGAATTCAGAGGCTGCATTTGGGAAAGAGTGCCATGATCAGCTGGCAATATTTACCACAAGTACGGAAGGGAGAATTGTCTCATTTTCTTAAGCTTCCTGAGAAGCTTAAGAAAATGAGATCAAGGGCACAGGTGGGGAGAAATTAGAGAGGTCAGAAGATGGAGCTTCTCAGTCAGTAGTGAAGAAAGAGAGGGAGCATAAAGACATACGAATATTTAACAATTCAGGGAAGGTAAATAACTTATCACTAGTCACTATGTAAGTTAGGGAGCCAAGATGCTAGCCCAGGCCTGCTGGCTCCAAAGCCCAAGATCATGGCCATGACCCTACATCCTTTAGGAGTTTGAACTGCATCCTCTATCATAGACAGAAAGGGTTGAACGTTTGCTGAATTTATGAATGAATGAATGATCAAATCATTGTGAATATCAATTATTACTATACAATGCTTTACGTGTAGAAGCTATAAGAAAATGGGCAACATGTTTATTGATCACTGGCAAATCATTCTCTAATGGTTTCCCATTCTGGCAACACAAAACGCTGGCCGTTCAGTCTGGCTCAAGGCCCAATTTCATTCAGGCTATCAGGTGGAAAGCCTGACTGGACACACATCCATTGGTCAGCCAGCACTCCTGAACACAGCTGGGTCAAGAGCCTGTCTGACAAGCACAAGCGTGTATGACAAAGGCTCCAAAGTCGGGGGAAAAGGCTAACTAGTTTATGGAACTTTTTTAGAATGTACGTGATAGTGAAGCACTGTCTACAATATTAAATAATAACTTAGAGTGAAAAAAGGCTCAATGTTCATTTAACACATCCATTGTCGATCCTTCACCACTGTATTTACTCTGCCAGCTTATTCCAATATCAGTAACTATGCATGTTTTCATGCCAACAAAACTATTATATGGCTTTCAAAGGGAGGAGTGGTGAAAATGGAAATTTATGACTTAAAAAGTGTTTTAAACACTGCTTAATTAAAACACTATAGAATAAAGCCTTCTCTTCAATGCTTTTTGCAAACGTTTTCTATTTACAAAAAGGATTGGAAGAAAACATTCTTTTTACTCACAGTAAAAACACAAAAGTCAATGACAGTAAAAACATTACTTAGTAGCTATCTTATTAAGCTAAGTAAGAGAAGTTATTTGCAACACTTTTACAGGTTAAAACAGACAAGTGTACCTGGAGCCCATTCTGTTGCTCTACAACTCACTCTGAATTTGATACCTTGATGTCTTCATTTCTTCTTCTTCTTCTTCTTTTTTTTGTGAGGAAGATCAGCCCTGAGCTAACATCCAATGCCAATCCTCCTCTTTTTTATGCCGAGGAAGACCGGCCTTGAGCTAACATCCATGCCCATCTTCCTCCACTTTATATGGGACACTGCCACAGCATGGCTTTGACAAGCAGTGTGTCGGTGCTCCCCCAGGATCCGAACCTGCAAACCCCGGGTGGTCGAAGCAGAGCACAGGCATTTAACTGCTTGCACCACCGGGCCGGCCCCCTGTCTTCATTTGTTTTGATCTGTGTCTCTTCTGTACCACTCCCAATCCCAATCTCACTGTGTACAAGAAAGTGAGTTGGAAAAATTCTTACCAACATTAATACCTTACTGTAAATTAGTTTAGTAATGCCCACTACTATGGTTGCATTTTTAATGTGTGCTAAAAGGAGACAAATTCTGGGTATGACTCTCTAACAGAAATAACTCTTATACCTAAATTGGGGAGATAAGAGAAAAAAGAGGCCATATCTAGTTCTCTTAAAATCTTACTATTGGGATCACCCTTACTCCATTAGGGCTTAAGGCAGCCTTAACCAACTCTATTGTAACTGCTTGGCTTCCTCTGGAGAACATACTCATCTATTAAAAAACACTAACATTATCACCAATTTATGATCAATGTTCTAAATTTTCCCCTAAATTCCACCAGAATATTCCTCTATGTCTCCTCACGTTAGAACATTGAAGTTTATTCATATCTGAAGTTATCTCTATCAAGAATTAAAAAGTCAATTGTGTTAAAGTTTCAGTGAATTGAAAAAAAAAACCTTCCCAAAAGTATTCCTTAAGTATATCATACCATTTTATCACTTCTGAAATACAAAAAAAGTTATCAGGAAACAATATTGACAAACTGAATTTATCTGGAACAAATGTTTTCCATCACTTGAGGGAATCACCACGTCTCTCCAAATACTGGCTTCTCACTGGAAACGTCTGGCCCTGGTAATCTCAAGACAATTATTAAGAGGCTGCTTGCCCCTTTTTTCCTTGTTTCTGTTCTCTAGAGAGTTATATCCTTGTTTTTCTTTTACTCCTCCCCTCTTTCTATAATGTTAGAGAATGGATGGGAAAGAGAATTATCAACTTTTTGGTACCTATTACAAGTCAGACACTGTGCTGACTAATCTCATCAACCATGCCTAACAATCCTATTCTAGCCCCATTTTACAGATGAAGAAACACACTCACAGAGATTGAGTAACAGCTAGAGTGCAGAGGCACGATTGGCACCCAAGTTTGGCTCCAAAGCCCAGCACCTTCCACTGTACTCGGCTGCCTGCACAGAGGGCTGTGGTTCAAACTGCGCATGTCCTCCCCCCAAAGGTGCTGCGTTAGAAGGGAGTCACTCACTACCTGCAAACAATAGAAGATGGAATCACTGTAAGTGAGATGACAGGGTCCTAACTCTTTTTCTTCTGTTTGCAATTACCTCATTGCAAAATTGTATGTGAGAAGCTTGAACATCTCAGAGAATTTCCACACAATCCTAAAACTCAATCATTTAAGATCTTTTAAAGAAAACAGTGTGGCAGTTATTCCCATGGAGGGCTATCGTCACCATCTCCTAGGGTCTGAATCTAAATCAGAATTGTAGGTGAAAAGTGGCTTTCTTCAGAGAAATATTTAGAACCCAGAAAAAAGTAGCTCTTCAGAGGTGATTGAAACTCCTTCGTCTGGCCTCTAGATGGCGATACAGTGCGAACAATGGCCGAATCTCGGCGTTCTACCCGCGTCCCACACATGCTCTAGTGTGCTTGGCTCAGGCACTAGCACACGAAGATTCGAAGAATGAACGAAAAAACACCAATCATGACTTTTAGCAGAACAATTACTTTTAATTTTGCTTTATGTTAACCAAAGGATGCATCAAATACAAATTTAAAAAAAATATTAAAGGGAGAAAACGGTGTATCATCAAGTATCAATGCTCTATGTAAAATGGAATAGAAGTTTATTGGGGTTACAAAATCTTTTCAAATGCAGCAAGGTGCAATAAAAAGATTCAGTTGATTACTTAAGTTTTTCTAAATACCCAAGCTTCATCTATACGACATAGAAAAAGTAAATCAAATATAAGTATCTCAGAGGCGGTCTGTATTGTTTCTATACAAGAGGGCATTTTAGATTTAGTAGATTTACAATGATTTTCCTCTGAAAGAGCTCAAAGTGCTCTATCCATAACACTTATATAAATAATACCAAACATTTCCCAAAATGCCAAAAGCAATTCAGGTAAACAGTACAGGACGGAATATGAGCACAGTGAGAAAATAAGCACAGAAATGTAAATACAAATAGATCTAAAAGTGCCAACAGGGAGTAAATCGATCCTTTCTGCACTCAGTTCCCCACGTGTCTGTAAACACCACTGTCATGTCATTCCTGAGCTAGTAAACACGCATGCTAAGCCAGATCACTCTGCTTGTGTATGCAGAGTTATGGGGCAAACGGTGCTCATTTCAGGGACGTAAACCGGCAGGTGGCCCATCTCCCACATTGGAGGGCTCATCGTGTGCTGTGTGGGACACACCCTCTGACACATGACAACTTTTTGGAAATCTGACGTGTATAAAAGTAAACATTAAGTACTATTTGTTCGTTATCTGGATCTGCTTTCACTTGGAGACACAAAAATGTTATTAAATATTTATTAGGCAGTTTAAAAATGTATAGGACAAGAGTCAGCCTCTGGAAGAAGGATTATCTGTGTGAAGACTCTGCACCTCACATTGGAGTAAAATATGAAAATTTCAACAACATGTGATTACTTCTATAATTGCAGAGGCACATAAATTTGGAAGTTTTCTGAACCATATCTTCTGTGACTCTTTAAGGTAAATGATTTATTACATTATGGGAAACTGAATAGCACTGGAATGTCAAGAATATCGATTGTTTGCATTGCACTGCTTTTTGCTTTTTCCAAAAGAATTTATGTGAATGAGATGTGTATTTTTCTTCATAGTCTCCTGAAAATATACCAAAGCTTTAATTTAATTCCTGTGCTTCTGAAATAAGTTAACTTAATAGATCTAATCTCGGCTATATGAATACGTATTGAATTTAGTAGACGGACTTGTAGCTTCTTATCTCTTTAACAACCTAGAAATAACAATTGGATGGAATTTCTTACCAACTTTGATGAAAAGTGCAAACACACATTTTCCATCATTATCACGGGAAAGGGAAGTAGGTCTGCATACTGCTAAGGATGAAAGAGCATTTGATATGGACAGTACGAGCCTTTTCATTCAGAGATATTCAACTGGGTCCTGGAATCTGACGTGTACAGATGCAGCTAGACACAAGAGTGTGTCAGTGGCACAGTCAAAACACCATCGATTAATTTGCGGCGAGGGTACTGATTATTTGGAATTTAAATAGAAAGGTTATTGGGGCTTCAAAAAATCATTTCCATTAAAATCTGAAGAGACAAAAGTGAAAGACTTCAGACTTCTTTCTCAAGAGTAGAAACCTTGCAAAAATACCATCTCCCCCACTTTTTCCTTAGTTTCTAGCAATATGGTCACGAACAACAAATGCTAAAAGGAAAGGAATAGAGAGCAGAAGGCTAAAGACTTCCCCAAAGACAGGGAGAAATTCCCAATAGGAGGATGGCAAAGTCTTCAGGGCCTCCAGCTTGGACTTTCTACTCTGTCCTGGGCTCTGCTGAGATCAATGCCAGAGGCAGAGCAAGGGGCCAACTATCCCCGTGAAAGTTGGGCATAGAGTCACACTGCCTGGAGTTGAAGGCTGTGCAACTGTGGAAAAGTACATAACCTCTGTCCTCACATATAAAATGGAGATATTAATACTACATATGGGGTATTCCAAGGTAATCCCTTAGTCAATATCTGGTACTTGGAAAGTACTCAATATTCTGTTAATTATTAGAGCTAATACCTGTGTAGGTACAACACAGCAGCTCCAGAATCACATGGAGGAAATCCAAGACAATTAAAATATGCCCCATGAGAGAGGAGTAGTAACTTTGCAGCAGAGAAACCTGGCAAACACTACCTCGGCCAAGTGATCAAGGTTAACATCATCACTGATGAATCTTACTGATAGCAAGAACCTTCGCTATGAAGTGATGAGGAGAGCACTTCCCTTTGTGGTCTCCCTCCCATGAACCTGTAACACCAGTCTAGTCATGGTAAAAACATCAGACAAGCCTAAACTGCAGAAATTCTACAAAATACCTAACTAGTATTCCTCAAAACTGTCAAGGTCATGAAAAACAAGGAATGTCTGAGAAGCTGTCACAGCCAAGAGGAGCCTAAGGAGACATGATGACAAAACATAATGTGGTATCCTAGATGGGATTCTGGACCAGAAAAAAAGATGTTAGGGGAAAACTAGTGAAATCTGAAAAATGTTTAGAATTTAATAGTAACAGTGGACCAATGTTGGTGCCTTATAGTGACAAATGTACCATAGTAATGAAAGATGTTAACCATAGGGGAATCTGGGTGTAGGGTATTTGGGAAGTTTTTGTATTAACTTTGCAACATTTTCATAAATCTAAAACTATTCTAAAATAAAACATTTATTTTAAAATAGGCTCTATGAAAAATCTGGTACTTGACCTATTGTGACAACATATTTGACACCTTTAATAGAAGACTGGGAAGTGCAATGGTGAGATCGCCGGAGAACAAATCTGTTTCTAAATCATCCATAGGCAGACATTTAATAATTTGCTGTATTATATGAATAAATATACTACTATATTCTTAAATACTCCTAAAACCTGGCTATTGAATGCGTATCTAGCCAATCCTAGCCCGGTTAAATATTAATCAAATGAGAACAACTGTCAATCTTGGTGGGGTGGGAACAGAGTCGATTTTGGAGCCAGGCAAACTGGGATTCAAGTCTTGGCCCCAGCACTTACAATATTACCATTTAAGGACAAGTCAAGTCAACCATTCTGATTTTCAGTTTCCCTGTCTATTAAAGAGGATTACTTCTCTCCCTAGGTTCTGGAGAGTATTGCACAACATATGGGCAAAATCTAGCATTGCAGAGGCTCCAGAAATATCATTTCCTCCCTTTCTACTTCCATTTTCAGCTGCTACCATCCAACTGCCTCTCTGACATCTCTGCCTGGATGTCTCCCAGATATCTCAAATTTAACAGGTTTCAAACTAAACTCTGATTCATCTCACACACCCTCACTCACTCCTATCTCCGCCAACATGTTTTTCTCCTAACCTTCCCCAATTCAATCAACGGCACTACCAGACACCCAGTTGTTCACGCCAGGAATGTGGGAGTCATCCTCGATTCCTTCCTGTTTCTCAGCCTCACCCTCCACATCCAATACTTCAGCAAGTCTTGTCCTTTCTAGCCGTGTGATGTTTCTCAAATCTGCCCACTTCTCTCCATCTGCCTTGCCCCCACCCTACTCCAAGAAATTAGTGCCTTTACAGGTCTTCCCACTCCCACTTTTGCCCCTACAATCAATTTTCCACCTATTGAAGAGAATGCAGTTTTAAAAACAAGAATTGGGGCACGTCATTACCATTCGTAAAAGACTTCAGGACTTCTCGTAATTTTCGGAGTAAAGTCAAATCCTGGCACCACGGCACAGCACTCTTCCTCTCTAGCCACCCAGGGCCACGTGGACCTTTCTCAATCTCGTGTGCCATTCCTCTGGTCTGAACGCTAGTCCCCTGCAATGTCCTATAACTGGCTGCTTCGTAACATTTGGGGATGGATGGCTTCTCTCCCCATCCGTTTTTAAAAGGTTTTCAAGGGCTGTTTTTCCTCTTTCATTGTTCCTTGTTCATTTTATTCACAGCAGTTCACAATTTATAATACTTTATCTCTTTATTTGTTTGCTATCTGTCTCACTGCACAACTTTGTAAGCTTCTAGAGGGAAGAGGGTGAGTGTTTTTCTTAACTGATGCAAGCCAAAAGCCTAAAAAACTCTCTGGCGTACAGCAGGTGCCCAGTTTATTGAATGAATGAATGAATGAATGAATGAGTAAGTAAGGTATTTTTCAATTCTCCTGGAACGCACCATAAAAATGTAGACTCATAGCATGATCCTAATTTTAGGTAAATAAATCCTAAGATTTATATGTATTTATAAATACCTATAAATGAAAAAACAAAATATTTTTGGTTACTACACTTTAATGATGGAGTTAAGGTGATTTTAATTTTTTAAAAATATTTTCATACATTACAATTTCTCTACCATGAATGAGTATTGCCTTGATGCTAGGAAAGAAATGTTATTTTATATGAAAATATAGAACAGTGAATTCACGATAAAAATATAAGATGTTCCCTGGGTAAGTGAGTCGTTTTCTGTGTTGAGATCTAAGGCAGTTTTTCAAATTTATTCTGTAAAATACATGGTACTGCAGTCTGAAGTTATTGTTTTAACTTTGGGACTGACTAGCTCCATGCTTGACAAACAAAAACCTCACTGAGTTTCCTTGGATGAGAAATAGAGATTATGATGATAATGTCAGCTGTACCTTTCTCTTTGGTCAACTATAAAATACCATAACAATTTAGTTGTTTGATCCTCCTCTAGTCTAGTCTACATGCTACCAAAACCTTCCAGAAGAGATAAAACTATATTATATTCATAAAATATATTAATATATTGAAATAGGAAAGTAGTTTTTTCTCTGTAACCAGAGTCTCTTTACTATCAATTACCACTGTACACTTGAGTAGGATGCTATTTCTCTAATAAAGATGCCCCAAAACATTAGGATAATAGTGACACTGCTGTCATGGAAATTCAGAAAGGAAGGTAAGTTTGGTGACCCACACATTCTATTTGGCAGGATCCAGAGTGGAAAGAGAAGGAATGTGAATGAGTCAAACCTAGAGGTCTGACTACAAATATCCATTCTGCCCAATTCAGTCATTCATTCATTTGAGAAATATTTATTGAGCTTCAACTATGCACTAGGCACTTTTCTGGGCCCTACATATGCAGCGGTAAAAAAAATGGACGAACATAATACCTTCAACAAATAAACAAGATAACTGAGTAAATTATATAGAAGTGATAAATGGAGAAAGATAAAATAAGGAAAGGAGATGGAGCGTTGTAGCCCAGGACAGGAAGTTACAGTTTAGATACGGTTGTCAGAGAGGGCCTTACCAAAACGTGATTTACTAAAGAAGATTTGAATTGGGCAAGGGGGCAAACTATGTGGGTATCTGGAAAAGAGCAGTCCAAGTAGAGGGACAGCAAGTATAAAGGAATCACAGGCACATTTGAGGAATAACAAAGAAGCGAATATGGCTAGAATAGAATGAACTAGGGGAAGAATGGCAGAGAATAAAAGATCAGGGAGGAAACAGGAGATTGGCTCCCACAGGGCCCTATAGCTGTGTTCCAACTGCGGCTTTTACTGTGAGTGAAATGGAGAGTCGTGTGGTGACATGATCTGATGTGCGTTTTATCAGTATCATTCCATTACCCTCTGGCTCTGTACTGGGCACAGGCTTTAGGGGCAAAGGTGATGGTAGAAGCATGGAAACCAGTTAGGAGGTTGTAGCCTCTTGGCAGAGGTGATGTTGGCCAAGACCAGAGTGGTAGTGGTGTGGGTAAAGGTAGTAAGATTTAGGATATATTTTGAAGGTAGAACTAATAGGATTTGCTGTAGGCCTGGCAAAGAAGAGTGAACGATGACTCGAAGGTTTTTGGCCTAAGTAACTAAAAGGATAGAGTAGCCACAGTCTGGCATGGGGAGAAGGTCAGGCATTCAGTTGGGGACCCCTAGTTGATATCCAAGTGGAGCTATCGGGTAGGCAGTTGAACAAACCAGTCTGGAGATCAGGGGAGGGGTCCAGAGCAGAGTGAAATTTTAGGAGTCCCAGTGTATTGATCCTATTTAAAGCAATGAGACTGGCTGAGGCCCCAAAGGTAGGAATGGAGATAAAGAAACGATCCAAGTTCTGAGCTATGTAAATGAGGAAGAAGACGCAAAGGAAATTTGGAAGAAACAGCCAGAGAAGTAGTAGGAAAACCAAGAGAATATGTTGTTCTGGAAGCCAAGTGCAAAGGGATTCCAAGGAAGAAGGATGATTGGTCAACTGGTCAAATGCTACTGCTAGGTCCTCATAGAACAAGCCGGCCTAAAACTGGCCATAGGGTTTAACAATGTGGAGACCATTGGTGATCTTGGAAGGGAAAGTTTTGGTGGAATGGTGGGGGCAAAATGACTAAAAATAAGATTGAAAGCGAAAAAGAGGAATAGAAATGATAACAGTGAGTATAGAACATGCTTGGAAGGCTTGGTGTCAAGAGGTAGAAAGAAGTAGTACAGCAGGTGGAGTGGGCAAGGGTCGTTTCCAAGGAGTTCCCCTGAAGAAGCAGCGAAGTTGCCTGGGGGTTACAAAGAAGACAGCAAGGAAGGTGAAGCTCGTCTGAAGCCCTGGGAAGTCCAGTGTGAGAAGCTCTATCCAGTCTGAGGAGGAGGTATAAGAAAGGAAGTTGGCTATGAGGCAGAGAGTTACTCAAACAAAATTGATAAATAGTGTCCAATTGGAGAACAGGAAAATACCCCAAAGGAGGAGAGCATTAGCCACAAATGTGTATTCCAGATTAGTGAATTTCATCAACACACAAAAATCAATGGATGTGATACATCACATGAACAGAATGAAGGATAAAAACCACAGGATCATCTCAATAGATGCAGAAAAAGCATTTGACAAAAGTCAACACCCTTTCATCATAAAAAAGGAAATTACCTCAACATATTAGTAAATTTCAGCCTTTCAACTCTCGTTTAATACAAAATATATTCCCAGTTACTTGCAGAATAGATGTAATTTTAACATCTATTGCGTAAAAATTTATGACAAAAAGCTACCATGAGTTCAGTAATCCTTTCATTTGAATTTTTTTTATTAATCATAATATTGTTTGAAAAAAGTAGTGCATATGTGTTTGAGACATTCCATATTATCTTTCCAGTTCACAGATAACATTTGATATGTATATGCCCCTGAGGATCCCTCTTGCAATAACTCCTCCCTAGATTTTTAGGAAGGTGGATTTCACGATACAGCTTCTCTCTTCAGTCTCATTCATATGTTCATATATTAATGTTTACTGAGCACTCGTTATGTGCCAGGACCCTATCCATCTCTGTTTTCCCCTTTGGATTCTACATTCCAGTTACCTGAGGGCAGTTCCACAAGTATGCCGTTATCTCGCTGGCTTCCAGACCTTTACTCACATTGTTCCAATCATACATCTGTTTCCTGAGAGAGATATAAGAATGGAAGGAGTAGAACTTACCTTCATATAAGAACACAGATTCAAGCAGGATATGAGAAGACTTGCCTTTACCTTGGTTAGCTGTAGGGGGTGGGTGGAGGTGGGGAGGGGATTTTTGTAAATAACAGGAGTCTCTGGTCCCACCATTTCCTTCTTCTCAAAGCTACTGAGTTCTGGTCTGTGATATTGTGATTTATAATAAGAAACATATATTTGGTCTTAGTCCTAGTTTCTGGCACAGAGTTCCTAAAATCCTTGGAATTTCCTAAGTGATGAGAGCAATAAAGGTGTCTTTTTCTGTTAATGAGGTGGCTTTTGGACTGCACCTAATGATGGGGCCCGGTTGCCAGGAGAACCAACACATGATTAGAGGGTTGGAACTTTCAGTCCCACTCCCAGACCTCTGGGAAGGGCAGATGGGCTGGAGGTCAAATCAGTTGCCAATGGCCAGTATTTAACCAATCACACCTATGTAATGAAGCCTCCATAAAAATCCAAAAGGGTGGAGTTCATAGAGCTTCTGAGCTGGTGAACACATGGAGATTTGGGGAGAATGGTGTACCTGGAGAGGGCACGGAACTCCATGCCCCTTCCCACATACCTTGCCCTACGCATCTCTTCCATCTGGCTGTTCCTGAGTTATATCCTTTCATAATAAACTGGTGATCTAGTAAGTAAATGTTTCTCTGAGTTCTGTGAGCCATTCTAGCAAATTAATTGAACCCAAGGAGGAGATCATGGGAACCTCTGATTTATAGCCAGTTGGTCAGAAGTACAGGTAGCAACCTGGACTGGTGACTGGCTTCTGAAGTGGAGGGCAAGGGGACATCTTATAGGACTGAGCTCTTAACCTGTGGAATCTGATGCTATCTCTGGGTAGATGGTATCAGAACCGAGTTAAATTGTAGGACACCCAGTTGGTGCTTGAAGAATTGCTTAGTGGTGTGGAGGAAACCCCTCCTCACCATGAATTGGAATTGGGATCTGGACACTTTTATGGTCCTTCTATGCCCATGTGCCCATAGCCAACCTTTCTAGAGTTTGGGATCCAGGGTACACAGGAACTATCATCACACCTCAAGATCTGGACGATTTTCCTCTTACTTCTACCCACTACCAAGTGCTGAAGCCAATATCCTCTCTCTAAGGAAGAAGAGTAATGGTATCATCTACTGACATTTTGAATAACTTCTGCATAGAAACATTGTTACATAACCCACTGTATTTAGGTGGAATATAACTATTGGAATTATATTTCAGTTGTGTTATTGGTTAAAGAGTCACTTTAAGCTGGACTGCAGGAGCTAACTCCTTGCATAACAGATTCTATGGTAAAATGGAAAAATACATTCTGAGTTCCAAACAACAGACCTTATTCTTTCAGCAACTTACTTAACAAACATGCCCTGAGCACCTTCTACAGGCCAAGCTCTGTGATTCGAAAATGAAGGAAGACACAGTATTCTCAAGGAGCTAGCAACCACATTTGTTTTTTCCTCATTCCGAAACAATACGGTATATTGTATTATAATAACATGCCATATAACACACTATGGAAATTGAGGCGATGGAGTAATCAGAGCTACCCAGGGAAGGTTTTAAAGGGATTTTCAAGCTAAGTCTTTAATATACAGCAAAGGAACTAAAGAGTATTTTAGGTATAAATTCCTACATGAGAAAGACACAGAGGTTTGAAGGCATACAGGCGTATTTGCTGCCTATTCAGGGGATACATGGCTACTTTGCATAGGGTGAGACCTAGTATGTAAGTGAGGTATGGGCTTAAAAATAACTTGGAACACAACTGGGGTAAGGAGCACTTGCACACAAGTGAACAAGATGTGCTGACCTTCAGTGAGTTTATGATCTACAGACAACAGAAAACGAACCCCGTGAATGTACCTCTACTATAGTATTATCATATGGTAGACTAATAATTATATGCTTTTCTGTCTTTCTGCTCCCACTAAGATGAGAAGCCATTGAGAATCGGGTGTCTGATTCCTCTTAGACTCCACAGAGTCTTGCAGAAAGCCTGGCACACAGTAGGTGTTCAATAAATAATTGTGAGTTAAAAAATGGATAACAATGCAGAACACATGTGATTTAGGATAGATATAAAACAGATGAGGGATTAGGGAAGACAAAGGAAAAATAGCCATTTATGCTTTGAAGTATGGGTGCAATTTTGTTAGGAAAAACTGGAAGGGTTAAGGCTGGATAGGACTTCCAGGGAAAGAGAACAATGGCGATGAAAACAAGGAAGCAGGAAAGGTGTGTAAGGAACAATGAAAAATCTAATCAGGCTAGAATTTAATGTATGCAAACAGGGATGCACTATAACTTTCATGGGCCCTGGACATTTGTGCATTTGTGGACCCCTTCCTCCATTAAAATATATAAAAATTATATTCTACAACTGTGTTGGTATAAAGCTAAATATATTCAGGCTGGATTCATGATTATTATTACCGTTATGTTCATTTTTTTCTTCTGATTTAAAAACATATTAAAATTGAAATATTTTCATGAATTCCAAAAAGTATCCCGGGCTCTAGGCACTGTGTTATCATGCATGGTGGATAAGCTGGCCCTATGGATATTTGGAGCAGGAGGAAATAAATCTAGAAAGGCAGGTTAAGGCTGAATGAAGAGAGCCTAGAATGCGATACTAAGGTCCAAAGAGGGCAGGTGGAGACTTATGAGTAGAGAAGTGACAAGATCAGAGCCATGAGAAAAAAAAAATGGAGATGAAAATATCTAGAAAGAGATGGAAGGTTCTGGAAACAAAAAGACTAACTAGAATATGATTGAAACTATCCAGGAAAGATGTAAAAGACCCTTAGCTGGTAGAAAGTACAAAGAGGAAGAACAGAAGAGTTATGAAGGAAATAGAATCTGCAAGAATTGAAGCCAGATTGAATGGGGAGAGAAAGGGGGAAGGCTGGAAAATAACTGTCATTTCCAACCCGGGTGACCAGAAGAATGGCAAGGCCAGGAGAGGAAAGACAAGAGGATGAGTGGATTTGATGGAGATGGTCTGCTAGGATGAAGGGTATAAATATATTTCTAATATCAGAAACACTATTAATTTAGTGTTTACTAATAGAGTGTCAAAAATGACATTCTAGCTCTCTGCCGCTACTTTTACCTCTACCACTTTCTATATAAAAAGTAGACACAACTAAAGAAAACTTAGTTATGTGGCTACCATACATCAACCTTTACATAAATTTTAGTATGAAATCAGCACTCATCTATCTTGGGTAATAAATAATTACAGAGAGAAAAAGAGAAAAAGAAGATCAACAGACATAAACAGAATTGAAATATATGCCTCCAATTCACAAATGTATATTTTAATATATAATTTAGGCAAGAGTAAAGCAAAATATGTATCTAGGGATTTTAGTTAAACTATGCAAAATAATTATTCCATAAATGATCTCATTTAATTTTAACTGCCCAGGAGCCAAACTCAATTTTTTTTTTCTGTATTAATTATCCTAAGCATTATTAAAAGTGCTTCTGAAAGAAGCAATATTTCTACCAAGATAATATTATAGAAACTTGGTAATTATAATAATTGAGGATCATCTGAATGGTTCATAGTTCAGTATTTTTTAATATTTTAGAAAAACGTGATTTTATTGCTTTCAAATACAAAGAATAATTCAAACTATGCTAACAAGGAATTGCCTAGTGGAAGGTTTTTAACAAAAATATATCTAATGGAAAAATATGTACTTTTTGCAAACACCAAGTTTTAAAAAGCTTACTCACATTATTTATTTCCACTATGGAGATATCTGTTAGGACAAGGTAAATTTTTGCTTAGCTTAATGGTATAAAAATAATAACCTAATGGGATCTCCATGAATGAAGTTTTACTTTACATCTATGCTTCTTCTAATACTTTATGCATGAAGATGTTCATAATGAGGTATTTACAATAGTAAAAAATTGGGGAAAAATCAACAAAAAGAGAATGGAAAATAAATTACAGAACACCAATATGACAAAAGGCTATACGTTTGTTAAAATAATTATATGGTAATAGTCTTATGTCATCTGTTGTTAAATGAAAATTTTATGTTAAAAGATTGTCAATATGGTAAAACATCAACTATATCCAGTGTCCTAGAGTTGGAACATGACCATGCATAGACTCTACTCCACCTATGGTAACAGTATAATAAGGAGAAAAATAATATGCAAATGAGGCAATAATTGGACGAATGGCCACTTGTGGCCTAGGTGGCTTACTTTAGGGGAAGATCTGAGAAGTTTATGTTCACTACAAGGAATGATGTAATGAAGCTGGAAAATTTGAATTAAACATAAAAAGTACTTTTGAGTCTGCCAGCATGAGTCTACTCCTGATGTAGGGTTTTCCCCCATTGACTGGTAAATCCTATGATGATAGTAAATAACGCGGTTGTTTGAGTTGTTCTACCTGTTCTCTCATCAGCGTTCCTTTCGAGGAAGAACCATGGATTCACAAAGGGCAGAGGCTCCATCTCCCTGGTGCATTTGTTAGTTGACACCAGCTCTGAGGGTAGAGTGCTCTCCCTTCCCTTTTGCTCACCCAAGAGGTCCGTCATATGTTTGGGGCACAAACAGACGAAAAGCCTAGAGGAAACTGTCAGAGTATAAATGATGATGATCTCTGGGAGAAGGGATTTCAAGTACTACCTATCATCTGCTCTTCAAAATATGTTACTTTTATAAGTAGAATAAAAAGCAATTTTTAACATATACATGGGGAAAATTTGCTAAGAGTTAGATCCAGGGAGTGGGGTGTTCCTATAAGCAGGCACAAAAACAAGCGCAAGAAAGAAAGCTTGATGACGAAGAGGGAGACCAAGAAAATACTAAGAGCATTATCTTAAATAAAACACCATAGAAATCTAGGACAACGTAATGTAGGACAAAGTAGCTTTAAGTAAACAAATCAGCCTTGAGACTATCATTTACCCAACTGTCATTTACTGTGCACCTACTATGTGCTGAGTGCCTCACTGTATTTGATTCAATACAACAACTGATATTTATATTGACAACCAACAGTGTGAAAAAAAAAATCAAATAGCGCTTAGTAATTCTATTTAAGCGGGTAGAGGTTTCCCCTCCCAAAGTTGTTGGGATGTTCAGAGATCTCCTCCTACTACAGCAAATGAAAATACTAGACAAATATATACGAAAAATATTTTTTTTATTTTTTGGATGACCTGGCTTAAAAAAAGGGAAGTCCCCAGAAATAAGAAGATTCAGAAAGCACAGATTAAGGGGAATAAGTGAGCTCTTGAGCTGGTATTTACTGTGTAGGTATCTGCTAATAGCCTTGATCTTCTGTGTGTGTGTGTGTGTGTTGTTGTTGTTGTTGTTGTTATTCGTTTTTGAGCTATTCATTCTGGTAACAAGAGGCCAAGCCAGAGGCCCAAGGAAAATAAATTGGAAAATTGGAGGACCTCATATATCTGCATGGTGTCCAAATGGCAACTTGCTCAACAGATGAACTAGGAAAAAATCCTGACTTCTGAGGAGTAAGTGAGATATATTTCAGTATCAGCCTTGGCTCTGGAAGTGTGTGGAAAAAAAAACCCACAAGTTTTTACTCATATTGGTTTGGAACCTGAATTAATAATACCTATGTGGTAAAAAAACAATAGGGAAGAGTCCTGGGTTGGTGTGCTCCCAGATGCCTAGAGAAGCAAACATAAAACGTTTATGGAGGAATACACTTTAAACCTAGGCTTCAAAAATTTCCCACAGATAAGTTCAAAAAGAAATGAACTCACAACAGAAAAAAATATCATTGAACCCATGAGGAAACCAGCCACCATGAGTGAGTCAGCGGAAGCAACATAAATAGAATCAAAACCAGATACACTGCATATATTAGAATTTTCAGGTACAAAATATAAAATAGGCATGTTTAACATATTTAAAGGAATAAAATAAAATTCTTGAAAGTGTGAAGTAACAAGATACTTTCAGAATTGACCAGGCATATTTGAAAAATAACCAAATAGAACTTCTAGAGACGAAAAGTGTAACATTTAAATTAAAAACTCGGATTATAGATTTATAGATTAAAGAGCAGATTAGACACTGTTGAAGATGGAATTAATGAGCTGGGACTAAGATCTTAGACAAAAATAGCAAACAAATTGGGAGAGGGTTATTAGAGTTAAAGCATTTCAAACGTTTTTGTTTGTGAGGTGATTAAAGATATTTATTAACTTTAGATACTGTGAACTTAAATATGCATGTTAAAATTTCCAAGATAATTATAAGATGAATAGAGATTTTAAGTTCCAAATTCTTGAAGGAAGACACAGAATGAAGCAAATAAGAATATAAGAATAAAAGAAGATAATATAAAGTAATAGAAAAAATAGAAATTATGAAATATATGAATCAAAATAATCATATAAATATATTAAACTAAAAAAATGTTGATCAGTCTGGATTAAAGAAAATGCAAAACCAAAATTAACTGTGTGCTATGTATAAGTGACATATCTAAAACATAAGGAAACAATATGTTGAAATTTAAAGGATGTAATAATTTAATAATCTAAAAATTTATCCATCAAAAGAAATAATGAATAGCTATTTTACGGGAAAATAAAATAGACTTCAAGGCAAATTTATTACTAGAGGTAAAGAGGATAGAGAATACTTATACAAGTCTTAAGATACAATTCTAAACTTTTATGCACTTTAATATAGCCTGAAATATAAAAAGCAAACATTGAATAAAACTTGAAGAAGAGAATTATAAATTTATCATCATGTGGGAGATTCTAACATGCCTGACAAATTGATAAAGTAGACAAAAATAAAACAACAAGGGTATAGATATGAAAAAAACCAACGATAAAATAACATTGATCTAAAGGACATATATAGAACACTGCACCAACAACCGGATTATATACATAACTGACCATATACTAGGCCAATAACAAAAACATAACTTAAATATTTTGGAAAGTTATAAATACACTTCTAAAAAAGAAGTTGTAATGGAAATTAGAAAATACTTAGAACCAAATGATAATAAAAATGTTGCATATCAAAACATGTAGAATGTAGCAAAAAACTATTAAAAGGAAATCTATCGATACACTTAATTCTTACATTAAATAAAGATAAACCTAAAAACAAATGCAGTAAGCACTCAACTTACTGTAGTACAGAGAGATAAAAAGAAGGAAAATTAGGTTAAAATATGTGAAAGATAAATAAGACAGTTCAACACACATTTAATAGGAGTCCTAGAATAAGAAAGAGAAAATGCAGAAGACAATATTTGAACAGAGATTTCCCAAGAATTGAAGGAAATTGTGTAATCCTCATATTGAAGAAACACAAGGAATCTCAAACACATTAAATAAATTCATATCTGGTCGCGTTGTATGCAGTAATTGTGTTCAATTTGGAGGTTTAAAAACAAAGTGAAACTAAAAGAGTAAACAGTAAGGTGATTGAAATTAAAGCATTCTAAGGCTTTTTAGGAGAAGCCATGATATTTAGTAACTCAGATTTTCTTTAAAGAAATATGCATGTTTAAAATTTAAGAGAAACAACTAAAAGATTGAAGTAGAACATATAGCTGAAAAACAATTATTAGCAGGAAAAGAGGGCTAAGGAAAAGACAAAACACAATGGCAGATAAGAAAGGAGAAGACACATAAAAATAGAGAGCACAGGGGCCTGTCTCATGCAGTAGCGGTTAAGTTTGCTGCCCTCTGCTTCAGCTTCCGGTTTGGACCCTGGGCACACGACTTACGCTACTCATCAGCCATGCTGTGGCGGTGACCCACATATAAAAACTAAGGGAAGATTGGCACAGATGTTAGCTCAGGGTGAATCTTCCTCAGCAAAAAAAAAAAAAAGAGAGAGTACAGATAAGATGGAAAAAAAATCAAAATATGTTAGTATTCACAGATGTAATCCAACTAAAGTTCACCAGTTAAAGAATAAGGGATCATCATATTTTATTTAAGCACAACAGAAAAAAATCCAATATGGTGTTGAGAAGGGAGACACATAAGGACACCAAATGGTGAAAGTAAAGTATTAAAAATTATATAACAGATGCATCTTACAAATAAAAAGCTGGCATGGCTATATTAATATCAGACATATGGTGTAAGGAAAAAGAATTATCAAGATAATGAGGGTCACTACACAATTGTAAATAGAACAATTCACCATGAAGATAAAAATTCTGAACATCTCTACACTTAAAAACATAGATTCTAAATATACAGAGCAAAAGAGTCTCATGAATGGAAATCAATAAATCCATCAACATAAGGGAAAATCTTATCATGCCTCAAACAAAAACTGACTGATCAAGCAGATGAAAAATTTGTAAAGATACAGAAGATTTCATCTCCACAAATTAAGAAGATATGAAACATTTTAACCTGACGAATGCTCAGAAAACAACTATTTAATGGTAAAATATTGAAAGCATCCCTATTAAAATCAGAAACTAGGCCAATACAGCTAGTGGCTCTAACTAATGAAATAGAAAAAAATGAATGGATTAAATCACAAAATGAAAGATTGAAAAGGAAGATACAAAACTGTCCCTATTTTCTGACATCATGCTTATCTACATGGAAAATCCAAGCAACTGTATAGAAGGAAAACTAATAAGAGAGTTTTATAAGATTGCTAGACAGAAGATCAGTATAACCAGAATCAATTGTGTTCCTATTCACCAAACAATTAAAATATTTAATTTTAAAAAGATACTTTTATAATGACACTACAAATTATAAAGAACTTGGGCATAAAGCTAACAAACTATTCCAAGTCATTATAGAAAAAATTAAGAAACTTTATTAAAAGACATAAAATTATTTTAATTAACTGGATATATATGCTAGGTTAATACATAGGAGGATATAATATCATGACTATATCAATTATCTGTATATTAATCTATAAATCCCATGCTATACTAATTCCAACAGGGTTTTTTATGGAACTTGAAAAGCCTAATCTAATTCACATTGAAGAGTAAAGAGATGAGACAAGTTTGAGAAAAAATAATATAGCAGGACTCATTAAACATAAAGTAATTAAAACAAAGTAATACTGGCACAAATATAAACCAACAGAATAATGGAACTAAATAGAGAATAAATATATGGAACAGATTTTTGACAGAGGTAGCGTTATAGATCAACAAGAAGATGGGAAAATTGATAATCCATATCAGAAAAGATCAAATTAGATCTTTACATCAAATTATTCATTAAATAAATTCTAGATTAATTGAACATCTAAATGTAAAAATCACTACTTTAAAGCTTTGGTAGAAAATATAGAATATCTTTATGAACCAAAATAGAGAAGCATTTTTTAAACAAGACATATATCTTCATATATAGACAAATGATTCATGTCCAGAATATAAAAAGAGTACATGCAAATCAATAAGATAAAGACAACCAACCTAACATAAAAACAGGCAAAAGATTCAAATAAGCAATTGACAAAAAAGGAAACAAAAATGGTCAATAAATATTTATAAAGATCCCAACATCATTTGTAATCAAAGAAAGTCTTTAGCGCTTCCCTTTTCATTTCATGTCATCCTGTAATATCTGAATCTTTTTTAAAAATTGCAGGAATGAGGGCCAGCCCCGTGGCTTGGTGGTTAAGTGCGCGCGCTCCGATGCTGGGGGCCCGGGTTCGGATCCCGGGCGTGCACCGAGGCACCGCTTCTCCGTCCATCCTGAGGCCGAGTCCCACATACAGCAACTAGAAGGATGTGCAGCTATGACATACAACTATCTACTGGGGATTTGGGGGGAAAAAATAAATAAAATCTTTAAAAAAAAAAATTGCAGGAATGATTAATTTTGTCACAAAAAATTAACAAGTAGTCAATATACTGTATTTGTGACAGAAAAATGTTTACAATAAAAATTAGCAGCTAAACAACATGAACTTAATATCCAAAATTAACTTAAATGTCTCTTTCAATGGTAATGCCAGATAAATCATGTACATGATTATAAGAATGGTAGTGATATTTGATATGATTTATTGTATTTTCTGTAGAACTGGATATGTCAGAACAAAGGAGAGTATCTTTTGTAAGATTTGGATCTTCAGCCTATGATTCAGTTTATGAACATGACTAATTGTAAGACAGCTGTAGCTGGAGAGAGAAAAAAGCATTTATTTTCCACTTATACTAAGGCAAGCATTTTGAAAATGTCAAGAAAGAGTCAAGATTAAACTTTCTTATTTTTTATATTTCTGCAAAATATATTCCTTCTTCCCTTTCAATAATAACAGCTGATTACGATTTACCTTGTTGGCGGCTAGAAAGATCTTCATATTTTAGCAATTAGCAATTATGCCCCCTCCACCCATGGTGAGGGTCTCCACATGCTTCCCAGCACTGCATGTCCTTAGGGTACAGGAAAGAAAACTACCTGTGTCTAAATCAAAGGGAAGCCTTTTTTTGTGGTGGAGAATTCAGCCATGGCCACATTTTCTGGAAACCCCACTTGTTCTAGTGAAGCCAGCATCCATCCTGGCTAAGATCACGGAGCACAATGACCACAGAGTCAGGTGCAAATGGCCCTTGGAATTAACAGTGAAGATGACTAGGCAAGAGGACAAGAGCTGAATGCATATGAACCAAAACTACATTTTGGAAACATCACCTGTCACGTCCATGATTGTCCACACATCTCCTCAGAGATATGTGATGGTGAGAAGTCGGGAGATAGAGATCAACTAAGTCTTTGAAAAGGAGAAAGCCGTAGCATCCTTCACTGCTTCCAGAGAGCAGGAAAGAAAATACAAGACCCCAAATTTCTAAGGTGAGAGATGGGGGAAGAGAGTGAAGGTGGTTCTACTTCCTTGGAGCTTTAAGAAGCATTTGCATGAGAGCATCCATGATGGAGAGCCATGGGGACATAGTAGACACAACACATGAGCAAAACAATGCACTTCTCTGAGCCTCAGTTTCCTCATCTAAACTTTACGGGGTTGTTATGAAGAACAAATTGTATAAAAATATAACATGTGAAAGCATCTTAATAGCTATCATTACTGTGAGGCTCAATGACTAACTTTCTAATTGAAAAAACAGGCACCGTGACGTGACTGCCTCTCAGGACAGGTGTCCCTTCTCTCTTCCTTTAGGGCCCAGATTAAATACCACTTCCCTAGAGTCTTCCTTGATCACATACCTAGAGCAAGTATCGATTATTCCCTATTTGTCCCTTTGTTTTCCTCATAGCCCTATTTCAACTCCCAACAATCCAACAAGTTGGTACTAATAGTACTCCCATTTTACAGATGAGAAAGCTGAGTCCAAGAAAAGTTTAGGCCACACAGATAGTAACCGGTAGAGCCAGGATTTGAACCCAATCATGGTGGCTCCAGCATCCTTGCTCTTAACTCCCGTGCTATACCACATGATCTAGAATTTGAATAAAAAATTGAAATTAACAAAAACAAAAATATTAATATCTGCATTCATCATTCACCAAGAGGGTGGGGTAGAAGGGAGTGGAAGAAGACTAAAGGAAAAAAGAAGAGAATTGTGAAATGCTTGTCTTCTTGAAAGAAAACAAAAAAGGAGGGCATGCAGGATTATGGCCTCAGGGTGTGAGTTGTCGCTGCCTGCTGAATCTTCCAGGAAGGGCTGGCTTGTCCTGGCTTCACTAGCATGGTTTTAGGGGTTTACCTGTCAGAATCAGCTTGATGTTGCTGCCAACCTTCTTAACAGCGTGGTGTTTGCTCCCCTTGTGCCTATGCTAAGTTCTTCTGCTGTTAATACTCTTACATGTGTTTCTTTTGGGGGCATCCAATGCAAGCGTAAAAGAATTAGTCATGATGAAAGCCGCCCGATCAACAGCTATAACCCGACAGCGTTTCTCCTTTCAGCCCTACCTGCAAACTGCTTACGATGAAATACTCTCCGACTACACCTCATGCTGTGTTCCAATCCGAGATTAAAGTCAACCTTTTCTGCAAAACAGGACACACCTGAGGGTGTGTAAGCAGTGCCGAGCAGGAACAACAAACCTTGGATCGCATTTTTTTTTTTAAACCCAGACCCTGCCTTTATTTTTTTATTTTATTTATTTATTTATTTATTTTTGTGAGGAAGATCAGCCCTGAGCTAACATCCATGCTAATCCTCCTCTTTTTGCTGAGGAAGACCGGCTCTGAGCTAACATCTATTGCCAATCCTCCTCCTTTTTTTTTTCCCCCAAAGCCCCAGTAGATAGTTGTATGTCATAGCTGCACATCCTTCTAGTTGCTGTATGTGGGACGCAGCCTCAGCATGCCCGGAGAAGCGGTGCGTCGGTGCGCGCCCGGGATCCGAACCCGGGCCGCCAGTAGCAGAGCGCGCGCGCACTTAACCACTAGGCCACCAGGCCGGCCCTTGGATCGCATTTTTTCACTTAGCACAAGCTTAGTAATTTTTTTTATGTAGTTGCGTGGAGGATCCTTTTATTAAAGAGAAACACAGCTTGGTTCAAGTAATCAACAGAATGTGTAGAAAAAATTTATTTAAATATAAATTAGGATGTTTTTCCAGGAGCAGTGGTTTATATAAGGAGCTATCACAGGACTTTATCACAGACTCTTTCCTAGTATCTATGAGGGTTTGAGATCCTAACTCAGTTCTCATGATGGACTGTCTCTCACTCAAGAAGAAGAGGATTCACAACCCTGAGCATTCAGTGAATTGACAGAAGGGGTCTGTGGCCTCTCTCTTGTACCTGAGGCAGCTCACCAACGTGGAAGACTGTGAGTCCGAATTCCCTGCGAAGACAGCAGGAGCAGGTGCCTCTCCCTTGGGGTCACGCTCAGAAACTGCCTCTGCAGGTCAGCCCCAGTATTTGCAAGAGCAGGAACGAGGGAACGCGGGGAGCTCTCACACCACAAATTTAAATACTTAAAAGGTTATAAGTCAAGCTAATAAACCATTAAATATTCTACCTTGCCACCTTGATAAATAAACTTGATAAATAAACAACAAAATCGAAAAAGGTGTAAAGCCATGGGTTTTTTATGAATGACAGCGAGACATCAAAGATAACTAATGTTAATTATTATTGTGTATGTCTCAGGGTTCTGTTAATAGGCCGGCAATGTTTGGATGACTCATAAAATGCATATACATAATTCATAGGTATGTTTATTCCATAAAATGTAATTTGCCTTCATTTTTGTAAAATAGTTATGTTAAGATTTTCACATAGATTTTCTTATATTGACAGTAATGCTAAATTGGATAATTTTTCTTGTTGTAGTTCTCAGATTTTTTCATTAATTTTAATTTAGATAAACTTCTTTTGGTGAGGCAACAACTATGGGAATTGTCAATAAAATTCTTAAAGTAAAATTAATTCCAAATGACTCATTAATTTTAAATATTATTTTAGTGGTCAAACACTGTAATGGAATCACATGATAATTTTTCATTTTTGTAGAAAATATAACAATATTTTAATTTTATTCAAACAACCATCTCATATTTAATTTCCACTATCTCCTAAAGCAATATCTGAATCTATAAAGCATTTAGCTTTTCTTTTTTCAATGCTGAGTTATAATAAAGAAAACCAAAAACAGCAGTATGTTGCTCAATTTCAAAACTTCTTTCAATCAAGACTATCCCTTGATCCATGGTAGCCAGAAAATAATGTCTATAGAAATTAGTTTCAGGATTATTTATGCATAAATATTCCCCTTTGTAGCGTTCATGATATTTACTGGAATGCCACTTTTGTTGTGTTGCTTCCCAGTTTCTTCTTATTTAGTAAAATTATTTTCTCTAAAATGTTTTGAAGTATTTTGAAGTCTTTTATCAAATGAAGTAACCAAACTTTGATATTTCTGGGTTTTATAAAATAAGACTTTTGCAAACATTATTAATAGCAAATAACAGTTCACACCAAATGGCCATGGATAGCACAAACGTAAAATTAGTTTCTGCAAAGACCATGATTCACTCTTTCTTTGTGGATCTTTTGTGATGTTACATAACTGTTCTAATGTATCTTTTCCAAATTTAATCTAAATATTTTAATAACATTGAGTTGGCATTGCCAGCCATCAGGTGTCCAAAAGTGGCTATAAGGTCGATCTTGGTATGTGTTTCATCAAGATGTTCCATATTTGGACAGATCCAAAAAACATGGTACATAATCTACAAATTGTTCCAAAGAATGTCATTGCTATGAGCACATTTCACTTCCTTATAACAAATACCCTAAATAATCTCAAATAAGCTGCTCGAAAATAAATCGTATTTGCCTTTGGAATATCTTCTATGATAATGTGCAGTATAACTATGCTTATCATTATTTTTCATTTAAAAAAATTTAAATCTACTTTGTAAATATGATTCTGCATTGATTGATGGACATAGTAGAGGAATATGGTTGTTAGAGAAGAATATAGGGTGATAATTTGTCCACAAATAATTAGCCTACAGAACACTAAGAGCTAACTATGTAACATTATCTAAATATATTAAATAAACTTTTAAAATTACAATTAAATTTCTTTGAACCCAGATTCTGTCTTTTAGATCTCTCCAGTACAATTTCCTCTAATCTTGTTGTTCCTATGTGTGCTATCTTGAAAACCTCTAAGCTCCTGCAGAGACATAATGAAGACTGTTTTACTCATTAGAATTCAAAAAGAGCAGACAGAGAATACCCTTATTTTCTATATATGGAGTAGCAGGAAATAAAAAGACACCCTTATGCTTTTTTATCGAATCACTAGATCCAAGACTTCCAGCTTCAATCTCCTTTTCTGCATCTTCTCATCAGAGCAAAAGCTTCAGTTCTTGCAGAGTTCTGAGGAAAAATAACACTAGAGGGCGCTGGCAGTTTGCGAACTTAACGACAACTGTAATTCAGTCCCTGAAAATGTCCCTTACCATCGTGGTTCCAATGAAACAAGATGATGAAGCTATAAATGTGTTTTCCCTGAACTCAAAAGGAGAGAGAACAAGAAGCTCACTGGCTCGAGCACTCTGTCTATCATCCAACCAGGTGAAAAAGATATTAAGTAGATTCCAAGGAGAGAGCAAAGGTGCAAGAACAGAGCTTGTAGCTTACAGTTTCTTTTAAGTCGTTTAGACTAGTGAATTTTTGGTGTGGTGAGTGTGTGTGTAAGAATTTCTGCCAAAATATCAAACACACATTTACCTTTAAAAACTTTTGCAAATGGTCAAGTACTGCATTATTTGAAGTCAGGCTCAGTTGATGTTTCAAAATACTGTTAGCATAAATATAGAAGATTCCATTATAACAATATCTCTAAGGGCAGGTAATTTGCATTTAGGACTATGAGCTGCAAATTCGATAAGAAAGAAAGAATTGAAATATGACTTTCAGATGTCACTCTGTCCCAAATCTTTTTAGTGTTATAACTAATGTGAAAACATTTTTCTTTTTTTTGATATTGAAATACGTCTCACCTGGTCTCAGCATTGCCTGACTGAGGGGCATCATCCATACCACAAAGGTGAAAATTGCTCTAGAGCCGAAGTTGTCTTGCCTTTGGATGGAAGACAACTCTAACTTCATACTATAAGAAATGTACAATTTAGTAGCCTCTTGTATTTTTGATATGTACACACTTTTTAAAAGAACTAACATCAATTTGCATATGTATTTGCAATTGCATATAAAATTGCAAAGAGAGGATTGTACTGGGTGATTACAATAATAACTTTCTAAATTACACTTCAGCCTGACCAATCCAGTCTTCCCCAAGACCAGTAAGATGAACCTGCTGTCTGACAAAACTGATAGGTAAAATATTACTTCTACGAAGTTTTGTCTTGGCTGTTCACACAAGCTACTTATAGATACATTTGTTAAACAGGACCTATACCAATTATAAAATCTTGGGCACACTTGGAATTTAGTCACATCACACAAGAAATATTGGTCCAGGAAGTCAAATCATGGTCTCCACACACAGAAATGTTGTCATAAAGGTAAAGGGTTAAAATTATTATTAATAATGTTTCTTGCCCTAATCCTTACTTCCCGCCCAACATCAGGCTGATGTGATCTATGTACCATTCATTCATTCACTCAACAATATCTGCAGGTGCCCTGTTAGGTGTTGGAGACACAAAAATTAAAAGACAAAAGCAGGATGTCTCAAAGGTTGACAGTGGCCCAGCCCACTTCTATTTTTTTAAGCTCCTACATCTATTTTCAAAAATGAAGAAGTGGGAAAAGAATAATGCCAAAATTGTGGTACATTTTAAGTCTTTACATTTCATAAATTAAAAATGTAGAAACACAACACGTACAATATGATTGTGCTGTTCGAGGGATAATTACAGAATATATGAAAAAATTAATTTATAGCACCCGATAGGCCATATGACCTAGAAAAGGACACAGATCTACGGTCATATAATAAACATCTTTCAGTTCTCTTAGCATATCTCTGAGGCTGTGTCTAGAACTTCACAGTCAATGATGATATCATTTGAAGCCCCGTGAGGACTGGACAAAAGAACCTTCATCTCACCCCACTCTCCCATAATAGTAGGAGATAGATTTGATTCTTGCCTCAGAAATCTTTAATTCTTAGCATGGAGACAACTTGCCCACACACATTTAGGGTACAAGATTAAGGTGGCTCTGAGGGCTATAGTTATTACAATAGGGCAGAACAAGCATGAGAGAAGGCACCCCAAGTCTTGCTGGGAGATTCTTCTGAGCTGAAACTTGAAGGATGGAGTAGGAGCTGTTCAGTGGAATGACAAGTAGGGAGGGTCCCAGAGACTGGAAGGGCATGTCCAAATGCACAGGCATTTGAATAAACACGGAATACTTGGGAACTAAAGTTAAAGTCAAAGGACGGATTTTTTTGTCCCAGAGTATAACATTGTGCTGTGTACTTGATTTAGTGGGACTTGAGAATCTTTATAATGAAATATAATAGGAAGAAATGGAACAGAAAGAAGCTATCTGACAATGTCCCATGTACTAAGAGTGCTATTTTGTAAAGTATCTACTTCAGTTTGTGAATGGGGGGCGGTGAGAGCAACGTATTTCTTGCTGTTTGGGTGGTCATAGTCACAAAATTCTTGAAAAAATGCTGACCCAGATGTTAACAAAAAAAGCCACAGAGTTAGAAAGTTGAAGACATTTTGAGAATAAAGGTACTGGTGACATGAAAATGTCACTGCTTTGGAGAAAAGGAGAGAGAATATGAATTGAAGAGGATTTAAAGATTTGGGACCATCAAATAGTCTTCCAGGGTTTAGACCTGTAGTCTAGGGATTGATTCAACCAGTGCTGGTCTTTGAAGCTGGGATGTCTTCCTCTCTGTCTCTGCCCAGCCAGCTCCAACTCACCCTAAAAATGGCTTCAATATCGTTCCCTCAGACCTTCCTTGCTGCTCCTCTTGTTATAATCTCTCATTCTGCCTTCACCTTTCTTTCATAGCACTCATCCACAATGTATAATTATATATTTATTTATGTTTCTCTCTTTGTCTCTAAATGGGCTTTAACCTCTAGGGTGGCAGGTTTTACTTCTGTCATTGATTGCTGCATACTGCCTGGCCAGGCACTCAATTCATATTTAAAGAACAGAGTTTTAGGAGAAATTGTGCAGGACTTCAAGATAGGCAAAAAGGCTACTGGGTGTCCTGTCTAGTGCACTCTTCTGGGTTATCTGAGCAGTTCATTGAGTTATTTTTAACTCTGTAAATTGTAGAAAATAGTAATGCAAATGTTTCTTATCCATAGAAATGCAAATGGATTTTGGTGAATATGTAATTGATTGTAACCTGAGAGATTATTATTAACTAGTTTTGCATCTATTAACAAAGGCATCTCAGCATCCTGACTGCTTATCTACGTGTGTTCTTTGAGTTCTCTTTTAAACTAGTTGTAACATTTTACAGGTTCCTCCCATTAATTAATAAGTTACAGAAAATCTTTGACATGTGCTCATTTTAGGAGAATCATGATTTTACTTTTAAAAAAAAAAAACACACCATAATAGGAGAGGAAGAAGCAGGAAAGAAAATAATTTGGATCATTAGCTAACTGAAAAGTACATGTACCCACTCTTGACGACTAGTGTGACTTGGTTATGATTACGTTAAGAGAAAGAGACTGATGAAGAGAAGACAGGCATCAGAAAGAAGGTCTGTTTTATAAGCTTAACATGAGGTAGCAATGTAGCAATTTTATAAAACAGACTTTGTTTTAAATATAAACATAAATATAACATGTGGGAACAAATACATGTATTTTGTGCTGGCAAGGCACGTCTATTTTTAGGATCCGTAGACTAGAGAACATGACATGTGCAGAGATGATTCAGAGAAGAGTTACAATTTTTCACTGTCTACATGCAAGCCGGCATATGTCCTGTATAGTTTCCATCAAAAACACCAACAAACAAAATGAACTAACTATCCATTATGACATGTCACTCACATAGAGCCAAGAGGAAGTGATGGAGAAAAGTCAGTATTATCTATTAAAAAAAACTGAAGGTGTATTTAAATGAACAAGGATATATTTCAATAAGAAAAATAACATCAGCAAAGCTGAAACGTGCATTTCTTAAAGATCAACAACTTATTAATTAGAATGGCTAAGGTAATTAAATTGAATTTAGGTGGTTTACCTAGATTCAAGAATTAAGTTAATCAGGGCTTCCTTATAGCTTTATAAAATTAAGTTCCATTTACTAAATCTGGACACAGAGTCTGAGCAGAGTTTGGTTTCGGTTCCACGGTCTAAATATTTATAATAGGTCTCAAATGAGTGTTCACATAACTCTGAGTAAGAGGTACTGATTCTAGAACAAAAAGGCATTAGACTACACATTCCAGCAGTGACATAAAATGCATAAATGTGCCATAATCAGCAGAACAATAGTGAAGGTTCTAATGATGATATAATGCATAATAATAAACCCAAGTGGTTTCTTTCAGTCATCACAATCAAGTCTATCTGGCATGAATTTTATATGCATTTTTATCTCAAAGATTTTTTTCAACTGTAAGCAAACAACAAACATTTCAAAAAGGCAAAGAAAAGAAAGGAACTTGTACAATGTTCCTACAAGTTTATGCAAAGCAGATTTGAATTTTCAACATGTATAGACACACATACGCACATCTTGGCATAATATAAACCTAAATTATAAGCAGTAAGGAATACTTTCCTTTATACAGCATGTCACAATTCACAAAACATCTTTGAGTAGTGTCTTCCTGACACCCCGTAAGGTCATTCATCGTTATCTTGTTTTATAGATGAAGATTAGAATCTTCATCTAGATCAAGATCAGAAATCTGGTTTGTGGCCACAGAACTGAGAAGAGGCAAAGTTAAACAGCAATCAAGGTCTTCCATTTCCAATTTTCATGTTTTATCCTCTAAACATAACTCATCCAGGTAAAACAAAAATTATTATGCGATGTTATTCATTACTGCAATGAAAACAATTCTTACTGCCTGGATTCAAGTCACAACTTCACCACACACAGGCTCTGTGATCTTAATCAAGTTCCTTATCCTCTCTGTGCTCCTCTTTTACCAGCTATAAACTGTGAATAATATCTCCTATCTCATAGCATTGTCATAAGGTTAAAGTATTTACAATGCACTTAGTGTCTGGCAAATAGCAGATAAAATAAAATTCTTCAAATTTCAGCTTAGCAGAGTAACACATGGGCCTTGAGATCCTGGTTGACTGCCTGGACACCGGCTGATTGCTATGTATCAAGGATCCACAGACTGCAGATGCAAACCCCCCACTTCAGTAAGATGGAGCTTCTGTATCAGTGCCGGGATTGTCCTCAGGAATCCTGCCACTAGGGGTTGGAGCGTTCCCTTCTCTACGTCTCGTGGAGCAATTTCATAGGCTCCTACCCAGGGACACGGAGGGACTCTGCCGCTTGGGACTCATGCATAACCTCTTTCTAACCTGGGGTAATAATTATATATTATATTTCATGAAATTACACTCTTTCATATTGTAATTTGGTGTAAATAATAGCAGCTGTTACTTATTGAGCACCTACTAGGTGTAAAACACTGTGCTAAGTGTTTTCAGCAATTTTTGTGCTCCTTACAAAGTATGCACCATTACCTCAATTTCATAAGCGAGACTCTGAGGAGTTGCTTTATCCAAAGACACACAGCAAGTTGTGAACCCAGCATTCACCTGGTTCACGGTTGCTGTCTGATTCCAAACCTACGCTCACGACATCCTGCAGTGCTTCCTCCTGGGGCCAAATCATGCAATATTTATTTATCCTATCTTTTTTTATCCTAAAACACAACCAACTTTATCCTATTTTGTGAACAATATTTCATATTGTTTCAAAAGGACCTGAGACCCTTATATATATATGTTTATATATATATATATATATATATATAAACTAAATAAAAATTTTCTAAGAGGATGAAAAGCAGAAAAGAGAAAATAGAGTTGAGGCCAGATAAAAAGTTAACTTATGAAACACATGCTATAAGGGCATGTTAAAATGACCAGCATCGGACCATGAAATCCACTTCTCATCAGCGTCACAGAGTTTAACTTCTTGTCCTCTATTGTGGGAGGACCATACAATATTAAGATTGTGCAGGGCCCCAGTATGATGCACACACTAGTTACTGTTGGATAGAGTGATAGTAAAGTATCCAAAAACCACCATTAATTAACCAAGTTGACCTGAGTTCTAATCCCAATTTGGCCACTAACTACCTGGGAGATTTTAGGCAAGTTATTGAACTTAAGGCTGAGTTTTTTCACCTGTAAAATATTACTTATCTCACATAGTAATTGAGAGCATTAAATGAGATACCATATTGTAAAGTACAATGACAAATAACATAAGAGCTCAATAATTGATAGCTATTGTTATCACGGTAATATTCTTCAATCTTTTATTCCTTTTCTCCTCTCCTCCTTTTTCCTCTCTCCCCCTCCCATCTTCTTTTTCCTTCCTTTCCTTCCCTTCCCTTCCTGGCTGGTCACCTACAGGATTAATGTCAATTCTATCCAGGTCAAGAGATTTCTAGACACTTTTGGGATCAATTCTAAAGTACCTTCTAAGAGAGCCAAGTACTATCTTAGAAAAAGTTAGAATGCAAAATAAGGAAGTATGGCTTCTATTTTTAAGGAATTTGTATTCTTAACAAAAAGCGGACAAACATTTTTTAATGCCCACAAGCTGAGGTTATGAGATTGGATAAAGAAGCTTAAAGAGAGACCCCGGTAAACAGATCATTTTGACTTAACATGGTGAATTCGGGGCTAGAATTCTGCACAGAGTGAGTCAGGAGCATGGGGACAAGAGGGGCAACATACAATTATTAGAAAATATAATAACTCGAACTCAATGCAGTCAAAAGAGAACAAAGAAGAAGGCGTTTACTGAGAGCTTCATGAAAGGGAAGCAGCTTGAGAAAGGAGAGAAGGAAACTGAGATGGGAGGAAAGAGGGCAATACAGACTCACGGCCAGCACACATGCTCCAGGACACCCAGCTCCCGTGGCTCCATGTCAATCATCTGCACAGCCCTGAGAAAGCAAATCAAACAGTGTACCTGGCCAATGCCTGAAATCGAAGAGGTCAGGGGTCCAGGACAGAAAGTATATCATCCTCTAACGGACACCTTCCTGGCCAGAGGTTCCAACTTTTGGCTTCTGCAATGAAGAGATGATCCTTAACAAAAAATAAAATATCACAAGACTAATGCTGGGAATTTTTCATGTAAAAATTTGAGAGCTTGGCTTTTGTGAGGAAGCCTCATGATCCCAAATCTCATGAGACTACAGTTTCAAAAGAGAATGTTAGTATGTACTTGACCCAGAAAATGTGAATGAATTCACAGGAGAGAAGAGCATGGAGTATGGGGAGAGTGCAGGCTACGGTACCAGAGAGACCTGGGTCTGTTTTTCCCCGGTGGGACAATTGACCATGTTTCCTAACCCCTCAGTGCCTCAGATTTCTCCAGGTTGACATGAGAATTAAGCCTAGTAACTGTAAATCATCTAATAGAGATGAAATATAAGAGACACTAGAACATTTTTTTGAGGCTAACTCAAAACAGAAAGGGAGGACATTCCATTATTGTGCAGTCACGCATCATTTAACAACAGAGATACGTTCTGAGAAATGCATCATCAGGTGATTTCGTCATTGTGTGAACATCACAGAGTGTACTTACACAAACCTAGATGGTACAGCCTACTATACATCGAGGCTATATGGTACTAATCTTATGGGACCACCATCATATATTCGGTCCATCGTTGACCGAAATGTCTGTATTTATTTAAAAATAATAACAATGAAAGATTGTTTTGGAAAAACAAATTCTGAGAACTATAAAATCATATCCTAAGAAGTTACTGTGTGTGTGTGTTTTCATTTTCACCTTTCTTAGTTCTTAGATCAATTCAACTGGTAAATTGCATTTCTAAGAGCGTTATAGCGTATATAATTATAACCGATGCTTAAAGTCTTTTCATGTATTTTTAATTGTTTTAAAAGAGTAAAATCAGTGTTTATAGGTCACCCTCGGCAATAATTCTGTCAGATCTCATTAACAAAACAGGGCTGAGCTTGATTTCTCCTTGGACAAGAGCCCTGCGCCCAGACGTGAGACGTGTCCACAACTCGTGTTCGTGGCTCCACTGTGGATTTGGTTCCACTCTCCTCAGCCTTATGAAACCTTATGAAAGAAAGATGGGAACCTTATGAAAGATGATTTTGGTACGACTGTGCTTATGGCATTTTGCCTGTTGTAATGCCCAGTTCTAATATCAACCCATTCACTTTCATTACTCCTCATCAGAGCCACAATATACAGTGGATAAAAATGACAGAGATGGTCTCACAAGCTTATTCAAGAACAAACAAACAAGTCTGCCCAGGTGGTGCCTCTCAAGTCTTAAGTTAGAGTTTCCATACAGGCCAATCAGATTGCTGGCTATTTGCTTTACCACAGTCAATAGATTCTCTTCCCTTGTTAATTTCTGATTGAACCCAAATACATCATGCTGAGCAATAGAAGCCGTCTGCAAATCAATCTTTAGATGTTCAGACGGGTCTATTTAGAAGCCATATGGAATGATGGTGAGGAGGGAGGCTTCGGAGTCTTATAGATCTTGCTAGGCATAGAAGTCACTGGAATTCTCAATTTTCTCAAGTGCATATTGTATCTTTCACATAGGGTTGTTTAAGGAATACATAAAAAATTCCAAAGAGCAGTTAGCCCGCAGTAGACACTAATAGTATTACTAATATTGTTATATGTTCTTATAAAGAATCAGAGGTGATACTCAGTGCCCAGCTCAAGATGACAGGATCCCAGATCCTCCTGTTTACATCTATGGAACAGTTCAGTAAGTTACACTGCTTCTTCTTCTCTCCCTTTCCCTCACAAAATCAATTCTCAGTGTTTCCTTTTGCTAACGTGGCAACCATGGAGGACAGAGAGGTCTTCTTTTCTTCTCAACTCAATTTCTAACATATAAATGTAGGTCAAAGACTCCCCTTTAACCAGATTCTTCCACTGACAATACTTGTCTGTGAAGCTCAGGACAAATCTGAGATTCACTTGCATCAACAACCTCTGATCCTGTGGCCTAGTAACTTTACTCTCGTTTCTTCCGGATTTACCCTTCAGGATAGTCTGTATTTTCCCTGTCCTTGATATTCTATTTTATATTTTTCTGTCTCATTATATGTGAACTTGTGAGCTACCTCAAATCCTGTTTGAATACATATGTATAGGCATAAATATATAATAAAATAAAATAAAAAATGTTTTATTCTCTTGAGGGCTTAGCTCTAGGACCTTATGTTTTAGGAATCCCAGTTCTCAAATTTATGTTTCAATCCAGTATCCATCCTGAACCTAGGATTTTTGGTATAGTTCTCTGCCTGCCTTTCTATATTACCCAAATTCCTCCATTACATAGACCCTGTATTCTTTAAACCATTTAATAGATTTAACATGTATGCCTTTGTCAAATCAATTTGTCTATCCTTAAAGGGACTTGGAGAAAGCACCCACAGCATCACTCGGTGCAGCCTAGAACTCATGTCTGGGAAGAAATGTTGGCAGGTGAATGCGGTCCCTCCTCCATTCTCTAGATGCAGCTGGATGCACTCCTCCAGCAGAATTCACTGTCCTCTTTTTATAGGGCAACATGAGTACGGCCTTATGGGATTCATGGATAGCTTTAGAACCAAAGACTGAGCTTGGATATAATCTGGTCAGGGGCGAGCTGGGAAAGGCAACTACCTGACATCTGGAGACCTTGGCAGCCCCAGAGCCTTGTGTCCCATGAGAATTGGGTTTGCGTATAACCACTCCTGTTGGGAGGCAGCATCCCTGGTTCCATTTAGCTAACTTCTAGGCACTCTAGAAAGAGCTCTTGGGGTCATTTATCTGACAATCTGCTTATTTCTCTTATCCATCCATCCACCCACCCACCACTCACTCAGCAAAAGACTGAATGTCTACTCTGTGCCAAGCACAGGAGATACAAAACAACAACAACAAAAAACCCAGACAAGACATGATCCTGGCTTCCAAGGAGTGCATTTAGCCTTGAAGAAGAAAGCATACGCATAAATAAATAAGGGGACAAAAGTTTTACAAATGCTAAGATAGGAGTGTGTTCAGGGTTCGCTGGAGGCATAGGGGAGGAGTCATCCGTCCCACAAGGAGTCAGGAAAGCCTTCATCTGGCTCTTGACAGATGAGGGAGTATCTGCTGGTTGGGCATGAAGAGAGGTTTGGGAGACAGAATAATATTCCAGTGGACAGATGGGCTTAAAGCAATAGATAAAGTCCAACGATGGGACCAACTTGGAAGATAATTAAAATATTTCAGGGATCATCATTCGCAGGACTGTGTACTGGTTCCACTGAAGAGTGAGTGGATGTATTGAAAGGACATTAACATTAACTGGGTTCTCTATGAGGTCTCAAATATTACTTGGGTATTTAACATTTTTATCTTCAATACAATTCTTTATGTTTTATATAGCTTTATCTTTTTTTGTTCAAACTTAAGAAATCAAGAAACCTATTTAATTAAATTTCTCTTGGTCACACAGCTTTAATACATCAGAAGCAGAATCTTAATCCAGTTCTATCTGAATCTACACTCATATTTTTCCTCAATAACTTCATGTTTATCTGGCAAATGCATGAATTTTATCTATTTATTTATCACCTACTTTATTTCAGCTATCATAATAATCACTGCAGATTACCCAACAATCACAATCATAAACCTCAGTAATATGGCAACAGCAAATCATACTGATTTTCTTATAAAATACTGTGCTTAGGAAGTATACCAATTTAATATAGAAGCTTTTAAAAGAAGGTAAAATCTACTTTTTGCTAGCAAAATTAATATATCAGGTATTACTAAGTGCTTCATCTATATTTTCCACAATGAATTCTTAAATCAAAACAATGATAGGGACATTATATTCCTATTTTGTGGATGGAGAAATTAAAGATTGGTAGGTTTCACTTTCAAATGCATGAGAGCAGAAAGTGTCAGAATTCAAATGGAAGTCTTCCAGATCCCAAACCCCAAGCTTTTTCAAATGGCGCTATAAGAACAAGACTAGAGCACTGTAAAATGCTAAAATTAGCTTTATATATTCAAAGCCCTGGGCTATTCCCTTAAATTCCAGCTCCCATCTCAATAAAACAAGATGAAAAGTTTTTGAGTCCCTTGCTCCTTCTTAGGACATGATATCGTATAGTCTGTAGTACGGAAGGAGAGGCAGAGAAAAAGTAAAAGAAGAATGTTCTTAGGAACCTTCCAAAAATGTTTAGCAAAATCCAAGTTGACTCATTATTAATGAGAAAATACCAGGAGAATACATGAAAGCAGATAAAAAATGAATAATGATGAAAGCAACTTAGCATAATGAAGCACGCTCCCCTTAATCAGAGATAACTCAACGTCATCCAACACAGTAGACATACTGGAAGGTACATGGCTAAATCATCAAATTTATTGCTCAAGGAGATTCCCAGATGGATACAGCCAAGCATTTCCTTAACAAAGCCAATGTGCTGAATTCATTTCTGGACCAAATTTCACTCTCTGTGGGAAATCAGTTTCTTTCCTCAAATTCCAAAACACTGTTTGATAAACTATCCATGCCTTCGGTTAAAAAAAAAAAAAGACTGACATCTTAAGTTATAGAACACCAAGCAACATGGATGAATTTTCAGAGGGACGCAATCAGGAATTTTTCCAGATTGAATATTTCATAGCTTGATAAAGTTTCTCAGTGTTGAAAAAGTTCATCACAGGTGAAGTCCAGAACTCCACCATCAGAGCTAGCATAATCTTGTTTCTAATTCATGCAAATTATGTGGTTCTAAGGGCCACCACGTTCATTTCTGGAAAATAAGAAAAGTACATTGAAAGAGGACATCACGACTGTTCCTCCTTAATTAGCTCTTCTATTTTATTTGCCTTCTTATTCTATTGCTAGGATCACATGAAGAAGAGGAAAAAGAGACATGTGATTATTTTTAGATACATCAAACCTATTATTTTCCAACTTAAACATAACTCATTTGGAAACTGTGCCGTGAAGCAGTACTCTATTAATTTACATTTATTTATATGTTGCAACGTTTCCCTGAAGAGCAAAATCATGGGAGGGAGGATATACCACCTGAGTGAACAATTACTGCGGCAGGTCATTCAAAGTCAAGTGGTGTGTACAATAACCCGTGTTTGCTACCTCTAAGTTAAATGACAGTACAGACGAAGAGAGGCATATAGGCTTGTTTTCCCTGATATAACTTCTGGGGGTTTTTGATATTATTTCTCAGTATTGATACCTCCATTGCATAAAATTAACATTTATTATAATAAACACCAAACAAATTTTCAATGATATCTGTAGACTTTTTAAGCGGAGTAAAGAGATTTTGATCATTGAAGAAATTTAAGCTAAACATACACTAATGTTTTATAATAAGATTTAGTAAAAGCATCTCTGACTCGCTCATGCAGATACTTGCCATAATCCCAGATTTTTGCATCCCTGCCATACCAGGTTGCTTTTCCTAAAATTTTCTCAAGGAATCCCCAAGGAAGTCCATGAACTCAGTTTGGTTGGCTTTAACAGCCAGGTTTCTACAATTGAGCCTGAATAGATCTATTACATTAATATCTCTGAGCTTAGTTTCCCAGAACTCTAACTTCAGAAACTCTTTTTTTTTAATGATGAGGCAAAGAATAAAACAACGCACTTGCACATACACACTTTAAAATGCCAACTAACTCATGTTATTTCTTACGTTATTCCCATCAGTAGCTCACCTACGTCCCAGTCAACTGGATTTATCTTAGAGCTTGGTTGGCTTGGAAGGGGGTGTGTGGAAAGAGGAACGCAAATCTGGAGATCTCTAACATCATACAAGACGTAACTGAACTAAAGCTCTGTGCCATAGATCAGTGGCAAAGTCCCTGGGATTAGAGTTTTGTTATAAAACTTCCACTTAGGGCATGTTACATTCAACGTCCTAAAATACACACACTTATTTGACTGGTCCTGAATAGAAAATGGAAAGTAACACATGAACTGTTTTTTCTCCTAAGGTTCAAAAACATGGTTTTAACTTTCATAGGACAATGTGAATTAGCCAAATAATTTCCAAGAATAGAGAGAGAAATGTATGGAGAAAATGTCTCTATATAGACATCTAATTAACAATCTGTTAAACATCCTCCCAAATCAACATATGACTTCCATTTTAGCACAGAAAATAGAAATAACTTAAACGGGCACTGAATAAACAAGTTCTCACGTGTGAAGGTCATGGCTTGTGCCCATTACAAATAAGGCTTAAGACTCATGCCGTTTGCTTGTACGTAAATTGCCTTTCAGTGGTGGATTTAACTATCAAACAAAGATCGACAAGTACCAGCTCTTTTGAGAGCCTAAGGCCAAAGAAAACCCCACTCAGTGAAATGTCTCTGTGCAAACGCATCATTACTACTTCAGAATCATTTTTTAAACTTTCAACCACGTCTTTACAAGTATCATGAGACCTGGAGTCAGACAAGTTGTGTTTTTTCCCAATCATGACACTTACAGGCATGTCTCTTAGCCCTCAACCCTAGCTGCACATCCTCAAGATGGGGCTATGATGACTTGTCTTTTAGGTTGTCAAGAAAACAATATGAAATCATGACAGTGGAAGTGCGTAGCCCACAGCCTGGCACGTGGAAGCCGACCCGAGGCCCTCTTGGTCCTGACCACTAAAGACAAGGCTATACAGAGGGAACAGCACTGGGGACCTCACCACTTGGACACTTGAATGCTGTCTGTTCCAACCACACAAAGGACCAGACACAGGCTACTGGAGGGTAGAACCACTTCAAAAGCGAGGAATTGGTGAACTCAAGCATGCTGACTATATATTTTACTCCTTGATGGACATTGGTGGCTAAGACCCCCTCCCTCCAAAAATAAACAATATAAAATAATATAAATAATAACAACTGACTATTATTGAGTGCTTACTATATGCCAGGCACCATAGAGAGCATTTTTACGTGTTATTTAATTTAATTCTCACAACTTGAGGTACTATTGTTAAACAAGGACTAACTGGTGACTAGTCTTGCATGCATTCTTAAACTGGACCTTGTGAAGAGGTAGCAAGGTCATTTTTTGGTGTAGCCAATAACTCCTGAGAAGATAAAGTTCATGTGTAACCCACTCCTTAGTGTCAAGTACTTTAATCAGATGACACCCCCACTAAGGGAATCATAGGAAATATGGACTTGGCAGGAAGTAAAAAGGGGGTACAAATTGGAGGACTAGGGGATAAGGGAAGTTTGAGTGGGCAGCATGGCATGGGGGGGGTGGTGTGGAGGAGGGAAGAGGGAAGAAAAGAAGCAGGACAAGGGAAGCACTGCTTTTCCTTTGCTATTTTGGCCCAGGTGCTGGGTTCTACCGACATCATTGTTGCACAGGCCTTGACACATAGGTCAAGTATGTACACTGCCAGGGCTGATGGAAAAGCGTGGAGAAGAAAGAAAACGGGGATGGTGACCTCTGCAGCAGGGAAAGCAAGCTTATTGCTCATCAGGACTCTCTGATCCCATTGAACCAATGCTTCCCATCCCTTCTCAGGTCCCAGCCACTAGGGTTGGGGGAGAGGGATAGGCGGGGTGGGAAAGAAAGACATGCCAACATTATTACTGGCCCAAGCAGGGGGACCAGTGGAGGGGACCATGAGATGCCTGGGGTCAGAGGGAGAGAACAGTGCCTTAGCGGGTGCACTTGGCACTTGCTTTTGTTAAATTTCTGTTCTGTTCATCTCCTTCCAAGATAACCACTGGCACCTCTGCCAACATTTCGAATCTCTTCTCTAGAGTGTCTTCTTTTCCGCCTTCGAATATGTTCAAATCTCTTACTAAAAAAAGAAAAACCATCTGACTCTGCCACTCCTTTACTATCAAGGTTTATTTTTCCTTTTTTCCTCGGCCTAAGGAGGAATCTAAAGTCATCACTTCAGTGCCTAAGTTCAAATGAATGATCTTATTCCTTCCCACACACCTCACTTCTTAGTACCTTATTTTTTTTCTAATTACAATGTCACTATTGCTCAAATCATCCTCTTCACTAGGTTCATCAATCACATTTTTCCTAGCTAAATCCAACAGTTCTTCTCTGCTATAATTACGGCTGCTGCTACAATCCATAGCAATAAGTTGCCATTGAATACTACTAAATGCAGTGTATTGAGTAAAGGGGACACAGCAAGGAGTTATTAAGCGTCTTATCCATCCTCACAGAGAAAAGATGATAAAAGTTAAGTGAGCGTAAACAATTTATAGCAGTGATTGAAACAGTAAGGGGCTGGGAGGAAAAGGAGAGGGATATTTAGTCCTTCCCCCCAAAACCCTAGGGTTATGACACAACGAGAGCTGCTTTCCAAATCCCACACTGGGGGGCTCAGCCAATGGTAGGAAAACTGTGTAGGTTGCTATACAAGAGGGCTGTCCAAATAGACAGGCCTGTTGAGTCTCTTTGATGTGTGCGGCAAACTGTAATTCTTCTTCCTTCCTTTTCTCTGTGAACTCTTCTATTTTGTTGGTCCTTCTTCCCTTTAGTTCCTCACATCTACATTTGAACATTATAGCAATATCTGAAATCCAATAGGTAAAAAAAAAAAAAGAAGTGGGATGTAGGAGAGGGGGAAGGGCCTTCATCCAAGGCAAAGAAGGTTTTGCTAGCAGCTCCATGGTGGAGGCACCATCACCCTGCCTGTGTCTCAGCAAACTGGAAATGTCCATAACGCCTCCGTTCATCCTGCATATTCTGTGTCACCATGTCCTCTCACTTTATTTGCCATAACACTGTTTCTATATGATTCTTCCCTATTATCCTAACCCACTTGAGACTAGGTCACTACCAATTCCTAGTCATCTTTCTTAATCTCACAACTTGCAGGAATACCTTTTAAAAACTATTTTAAGTTGTTTAAAACCATTCTCATTATAGTGACTTCACAAATCTATAGTGACGCTTGAGGTTTGAATGCAGTCTTGAAAATAATTTGAATCTGCTGGAAATGTGTTCTGAGAGGAATAGGAAACCTGAACAACAGCAGCTTTATTTATTTTGCCCAAAAAAAACCTTGGAAAGGGCAATCAGATCTGGTACAATGACTCAGTGGCCACAGATACTATTCTTACTTTAACTTCTTCAGCACACTTTGTCTAAATGTTCTTTACATTCTTCATTTCTGTGCTTAGATAATTCCTGTGCATATTGCATATAAAATTAAAACAGGAATTTTATAAAGCAGGAATAATCTACTTTTGTGTGTGTGAGGAAGATTGTCCCTGAGCTAACATCCATGCCAATCTTCCTCCATTTTTTTTTGTATGTGGGATGCCGCCAAAGCATGGCTTAATGAGCAGTGTGCATGAAGCAGAGCGCGAACCCAACCACTATGCCACCGGGCCGGCCCCAGGAATAATCTACTTTAAAGTTTGTGTTTAGTACAGTGCTTGAGGTAAAAGTTGCTCAATGCATGCATATTGAATAAGTAAAACCTCTTAGGAATAGAGTTATATATAAAAGTTAGTTAATCTTTTCCTCCTTTTGTTAAAGCCAGGCAATTGTTTTTATTTGTTTTCATATTTTCTTCTCTATCAATTCTTCAAATTAGTACTCTAAATATTTTCTTAGTCTAGTAAAAAGGTAGCACTGAACATTTGTAAAGTGATCCATAAATTATACAGTGAAGGGAATCGAGGAATGTCTTCTCCGAGAACCATAGGTCACTCTCATTTACCACGGAAGAACACTGGAGAATAATCTAGCTTCCAAATTCTCATTTCTTTTTTCCAAAAATCATTATGAAAATTAAATCACAAAAGGGTTCAGAAAGCTTAGTACTCTTCTTATCATTAGACACCCATGCAGGATGAATTTCTGGGCACCTCCATGATATGTTCAAGTTATATTACATTCGATCTGTTAATATTCATAATTCAAACTGTCAACTTGATGTTATTTCTTTCGTACATTTCAAGAAACCGAAATATAAACGGTTGTTGCCCAGGTCAGAGAACAACTCAGTTTAAGATTTGGCCTTCTCGATATGCCCCAAGTGGTAGCATTTTCAATAACAAAGTCTGAGGAAACAGGTTTTATAGGAACACCATTATTGATTTATTAAAATACAGAAGGATGAAATAGAACAAGTCATTTTAAGGTAGAAAGAGCAGCAAAGAATTCAAGTATTTCTATTAGAAAAGTTAAACAGACTTAATTTTAAGTATGAAGACAGCAAGACGAGAAAATAAAATGATCATCTTTCAGGTCATTTTTCAGGAATGACTAAAGGAAAGACTTTCAGGAAAGACTAAACCATCAATATCGAACATCATGTTCTAATACCCAGTTTTCTTCATCACAAGTAGATCTTAATTGCAAGTATCATGGGGCCAGTTATACAATTATGACTGAAATAACAATAAAGTTTCCACTGGAAAGTCCTAAGAATCCCTTTTGTAACTCTTCTTTCAAAGCCTCCCTTCGAAAGTTGTATTATAATGTCAAGAAATGGAGAGAGAATACGGGCATAACAGAATAGTTCAAGAAATAAAATAAGACAAGTCTCTGGAATACTAAGCGTCACAAGCCCTCTAAGAATCGATGCCAGTTACCACAATTATTTGCAGTCTTAAGTGACATCTTAATAAGCAGACCTGGAAATGCATGGAATCTGGGTCTCCGTGCTGGCAACTGCAATTTAAGTTGGTAATTAGATTCGACCAACAAGCCTTCCTGCCAAGGCCGGAGGCTTTAAGGAGCTTTTTTTGAGCTCAGGGCCCTGATGCCCAGCTAAGAGGCCCTGTCCTGTCCCAGGTAACAGGCCACTTTCTCCAGGCTGTGGGCTGAACCTGCCGGGTTCTCACTGAGGTTTGTGTCTCTGGGGATTGAGGAAAATAGTGGCCTTGTACAGAGGTGCTCAGTTGCCAGAGAAGCCACCATTCTCCCAGCTATGTTGCCTGGGGCTACTAGTCAAAGCAGTGCCTGTCTTCTTTAGTCTCAAGGGGTGGGGAGGGATAGGAGCAGGGACATTCACTGGAGCTCTGAGGCACATCAACAGAAGCTCCTACTAGCAATTTTCTGAGGCAGCATGGGAGGGACGGACAAGCACACAAGCTAATTTCTTTTTCCTCTCGCGCCCATCTGTTAGGCCAGATGACTGCTTGGCAAGCAGCCACCCAGGCAAAATATCAAGGCCTGTTCATAAGTATTCTGCACTGAAGCCAGTCCCCAACTGGCACCTTCCAGCAGAAATATATGACCTAAATATTTCTTTTGGAGTCCTCTCCTGTTCCCTTTACCACTATAAAAACGATTATAAGAGGATAATTTTCATCTGCTTATTTGTAACATCATCCCAGGATTCATGTGGACATTTGGATTATTTTGACACCTGCAGGCAGGTTAACAAGAAAATGGGTAGGCTCATTTACCCTAGGGGCGTGTTAGAGCCAAACCCATTGCTCTGGAATGGCAGACACAGCGCCACCTCGCGGTGGGAGGTCAGAACTGTTCTTTCCAGTCTTGCCACGGAATTTAAGAACACTGGCGAGAAAAGCCAGCAGTTTGTTAAACTAAAGAAATGGGTTAGGGAAAACCGAATAAAGTAAACTTATTTTAAAAATTAAGATGTAATAAAAATTTTTTTGGTCAATTTCAAATAACAATTGTAATTCTTCAGAAGCACCCCCATAATTTATTTAACGGGTTCAAATCTAGAGAAAGCTGCCATTAGACTCAGAGCCAGAAATTAATTCTTATCTTGTAAATAGCTGAATTCTCTCCCTGTTTGGGAACAATCCATAAAAGCCTGGCTGGAAATCTGGTTGAAATGGCCACTGTAATTAACAAAATAAAGGATAAAATTCAGACAACCATAAGAACAGCCCTCTGTTTAAAGTGCAAGAGAGTATGCCGGTCACAACGACAGTTCCTAATCACCCCCCCTGAAAAGGGACTTCCATGGAATAAAGTCAGCTTAGATGGATTTTCCATTTAAATGGTCAAGGATGAAAAGGAGTTGGTTGGACAAGCGTAACTCATTCATATAACATTCCCCTTAAAATACACATACACATCATGATATCCTTATGAAAATAAGCTGTCTTCTTATTCACTGGAATTTGAGAGCAAACGCTGACACTAAACCATTTTGATTAATATATGACATAGTTGGAAGACTATGCTGCACTTCATTCCCCTGAATTTCTGAGCTTCTGTGATTAGCGTATCACGCTATGAAGTTGGCAATGCTGGATCCCCTCACACGTTACTTGTACAAAAACATACATTTCATTTGAAACCTGACCAGGCTCATTCCTGTTCTAGATAGATTCACTGCGACAACCTTTAATTGGGCACACTGCCAAAATGCAGCCAGTTTAACAGCCCCATTTAAACGCAACACATAGACTAATATGCTTATTTGACTTACTTGTTGAGAATGATTTATTAAATAATACTTGATAGAGACAGAGTCCAAATCTTTTCAAAGGGCAGTTTTCGGAGAGTTTAAAAGTCCACAGAACTGGCCTGCATAAAAGAAAGAAACTTGAGGAGCTTAAAAAAATTCATGTCCTGTCAAAAAGCTCTATAATAGAGCAGAAGCCATGTATAATTGTGGGAGCTGAAAGAGTTAATTCCTAACAGAAACTAGTTTATATCAGGCTTTTACTCTGTACAATTGCAGGGACCTGTGTGACTGGGGAATGAGAAGGGCATACATTTCTAACTATAGCACATCCATAACTTTTAGTTTTATTGATTTTTAAAATAAAATTGGAGCAAAAAAAAGGCATTCAATCTTGCCCTCTGGAGTAGTATAAAAAAAGACTTCTTAGGTTGGCAGGACCTGGCTTTATATAAAGATTTATATTTGGTTGGCAGTTATCTTGAGAAAAATCTTATGTAGATATCACATAGCCTATCATAGAGCAAACTTAGATCAATTAGGAAGTTTGCTGCTTTGTAAATTACAACAGCAAAATTTATCTAACAATTATGCTTTGTAAATTAACAAAATCATGTCAAATAAATTTTCAATATAGCTATTCACAGTCATTTCAAGAGCAATTTCCTCTCTGATCTCAGTTAGAACAATGTTCTTGCGCCCTCCTGCCTCCTACCTCTGTTGGAGGCAGTACACAGCTCAGCCTGGCAACTGTGGAGCGGAACTAATTCCTTCCTCTTAACGCCTGTCTTCAATTAGCTGGTGGGAAATAGAAATGATTTACTTAAGAGACAGCTTTTCCCACTTACTCAAGCCTATTGCCATTCTCATCCAAGCATCACTCAGCCACTAATTGTCTTGGGAAGCTGTACTGTGCAGTGGTAAAGAGCACAGAGTTGCTAACATAGTGACCTAAGCAAGTTACTTCGACTTCCTATGCCTCAGTTTCCTCACTTGTCAAATAGGGATCACTTCTGCTTCATATTCTTGTTGTGAATATTGAATGAAAAAATATGCCAATAGCACTTAGGGCTTCCTGGCTCATAACAGTGCTCAATGAATTAACTATCGTCATGTAATAGACAAGTAAACAGATCAACATGTAATAGACATGTAATAGACAAGTCATGTAATAGACAAGTAAACAGATCAACAATTACAAAACAATGAAATAAAGAAACTGTAAAGAGTGTGTACAGGATATGGTGAAAGCTCCAAGGAAGGTTAAGCCATGAATCTCCTCTATATCCCTGACAGTTTGTCACCAGAATCCATTAGAATAATTTGGCAAAAAAGAATTCACTCACGGAGCAGCTCTAACTATTGCACTATTTTCCCTTAAAAATAAGTCTTAAAATTCTCTAAAAGTTGTCTTCCGTTGGTTTTCACCCTTTCATCTCCTTTCTAATCCAGTAAAAGTCAACCTCATCGACATTACAGTTATTTGGAAGACAGTTATCATGTTCCCAGATATCTTCTCACAGAAAGTCACTTGTATAGTTCATGTTTTCATACGTCAACGAGAAAACACAAGTGAGAAGCCAAATAGAAAGACTTAGTAGACTTCAAATTCCTAAGAATCTTTAAATTCTTCTACAGACTGAATGCTAATGCCAACCAAGTCCTAATGACTGCTCGTGCCTAGGGTTGAGAGGGAACCTGAAGGATGCTCTGGTTCAGTGGCGAAGAGTAACACAGTCAGAGACTTTTACATGGGAGGGAGGGGCTAGTAGGAGGGCCAGCTATTTACCATCCTTGTTAAACAGGCTGTGAGCTCTCCTAGGTCTTTTATTTTTTCAAGGCTGGGATCATATTGTATTCATCATGTATTCTCCTGCACCTAGCTGCAAGAATCAATGAATGAATGGCTTTATAGTACATTTTACACACTCTACAGTGTCCACCAAAACCTCATGTTCTTAAATTTCAGTAACATAAGCAAAAGATATCACAGAAAATGTATAAATGACAAACAAATTGATTGAAGTACTAGATAAATACACTGCCTAATTATGCACAATATATGCTTATTTCCTTCAGAATGACAAACAAAAAATTATATCTATGAGTTAGCAAATGAGGTTCATGTCAGCTGTAAGAATGATTGTCCATTTTTCTTCATTCCTTCTCTTTTTTTCTTTCCCTTCATCCTTCTTTCTTATTGGTATATTTATTGGATAATTTTAAATTACAAAATTACTATTTGATCTTTGTTACAAGTGAAAAAAATCTAGAGATATATAAAAAAAAGAAGCCAATAAGTTTCAACTTTTCTCGGGCACCTGAGAAATCAAATATTCTAGCTTCTTTCCTGTTTCTCTATGCTCGTATAAATGTATACACATATTTAATTTTTCTTTTTCTTTATTTTTGATCCAAATCAGGAACCATATTATACACATTACTGTGCAAGCTTATTATTTTATTTATTATATTTATATATTTAAATTCTTTAGATCTTTAAATAAATAAATTTAAAGAATGAATAATCCCTAATATGAACATATGGACAGGTCTTGTTTAAACTTTTGTTCTTTGGATAGAATCTAACGCAGTTTTTCACAGATTAACAATACTTTAAATGGGAGTAAGTTAGTTTCAAGGCTCCGGGGACAAGAATAAAGACCATGTTTTCACCACCTTCCATGAGGAAAGGACTCTACTAAGAGGAGTTACTAAAAAGAGGATGATGACAAGGGCTTCCTTGTTTACCTAGAACTCTGCATGGACAAAGAGAAGTTAGTGAGGCCTATGACTGAGTTGCCACATCATGCCGAATGTGAGTCAGTAACTGGGAAATGACACTATAGTTGCTGATGAAAAGGCAGCACAGTGACTCATAAACACTTTTGCTCTCAAGAGATGTCTACTTCTGCTTAAAGGGAAGTGGTATCTTGCCATTGACATAATCCAGAGTTAGATATGGGATTTAGAGTCAAAAGTCTTTGGTCTCACTTCTGGTTCAACCATCCACCAGTTACAGGACACTGGGAGCTCCATCCTTCAATGATCAACATGTGTGTGTGTGTGTCTGGGGGGTGTATTGTGTAGCAATAAGCAGGCACTGATGACACAACATGATGATAATACCTACTTCTCAGGATGACCAAGAAGATCAAATGATTGGATGCAAGGAAAAGCAATTTATAAACTGTGAAATGTGATCCCAAATCCAAATTATAAAGAGATTCTTCTCAAAACTTCTCATCTTATGGACCTCAAAAACATGTTAGACAGTTTTTTATCAGTACCATTCACAAAAAATATTGCAACAAAATTTTCCTACAAACAGGTCTGTCAAAGGGGTTGATGGTGCACAGTGAACCTTTATGGTAGGGAATATTATCCCCATTTTACAATTTTTAAAACTAAGTGATGGGCAGGTGACCGACTAGTGTGTGTTTGAGCTGGAACTAGATAACAGGGCTTCAGATTTCTTCAGGATCCAGGACAATTCCAACATTTACTCACACGTCCTCTTCCTACTCCAAACCTCATGAGATCCAGAGAAGACCATGAAAAATAACCTCAAGCAGATTTATGGCATGGTTATATAAATATGCTTCAAGTTTTAGCCTTTTTAATAAGCACTAGATGGTAGATGTTTCCCTTACTAGCTGTTCTACAGATCAAGGAACTTCTCTCCCTCCCATACCCTGCATGCCAAAGGAAAAACCAACCCTTGGCCCACCACTGTTCTCAGTCATTCTTTATTGTTTCCTTTCCTGCTTGGAAACAGAGGCCAACCTGCCCACAGGCTGCATAGAAGTAAGTGATACTTGAATTTTCAGCTCAAGTATTTATTTATAACTTAAAATTCTCCCTTCAGGTTCTATAAGCATTCTGACATATCACATTGTGAGAAAGGCATCAGTAAGTCTTTGGTCATAAATATGTAGTCATTTTATGATCTCTTTGAATTAATCCTAGGATATCAAATTCCCAAACAATTCCAAGATCCATGGTCAAACACATCCAATGCTATGTCAATGATTATGAATTTTTTCACAATTGTATTACATATATCTCTATCTTTTTGCACAGAATGTGTTCTGCATATTATATCCACTGCTTGTGGAGTCAGAGTCATAACTATGAACACCATTTATTGTTCAATTATGCTTTCAGAAATTATACTAGTGTACAAGTCTACTAGTCTCTATGCTAAATTGGTTCAGACAGCTATGTGATTTTTTTGAGCCTGCATCTTTTGTTTTTATAACATATCTATCTCCTTGTCCGTTGTCTCTTCTCTTGTTGCTATCAATACTTGATTCAAGTAGCAATATCTCTCTTTTATAGTTTAAGAAACCAATCGTGTTAGTTTTCTATGCTTCATAATAAACTAGCACAAACTCAAAGGCTAAAAACACACATTTATTATCTCACAGTTTTATAGGTCAGGGGTCTGGGCACAGCATAGTTGGGTCTTCTTCAAGGTTGCAAAGTGCCAGCCAGGGCTGAGTTCTCATTTGGCGGCTCATTAGGGGAAGGGTCCACTTCTGAGCTTACAGGTTGTTAGCAGAATTCATTTCCTGTGTCTGTAGGACTCACAGTAGCTTGGCTCTTCAAAGCCAGCAGGAAGGAGAGCAAGACTCTCAAGTAAGTTTTCTAGCAAGATGGAGCCATACATAATGCAATCACAGGAATGACATCCTATTACCTGTGCCATATTCTATTGGTTAGAAGCAAGTCAGAGGTCCTGCCCAAACTTAAGAGGAAGGTATTATAGAAGGCCGTAAACACCAGGAGGTGAGGGATAGTGGGGGCTACCTTAAAATCTGTCAGCCGTACCAATTAATCCACTTAGAATTGAATGCATGTTGGAGTAATAAACCCAAAATGAGAGATCAAGGGGCCTTTGTGAGTTAACTATAACTATTTTTATGACTTACATTTTAATTATTTTCTGAATCTTGAACATGTTCTGGATATTCCATGCTATTCAATATGTGATTTTTAGATACATAGTTGAGTTCTCAAGTCAGAGGTCACGACTTACAAAGAATAACATTGCTGCCTCCTATTTTCCTCCTTCTCTAGATGGGTTGTGAAAATGGTCAACTCACGTCAATCCTACGTTAAAACTGTTTGTTATTAAGTAGGTTGAGTGTGTCTCTGACTACTGCTCAGTTACTAGCAGTAACTAAAGACTGCCTAACCCAGCAGGAGGCCAGGACTAGGCATTTGCTATGGTGAAATTGCCAAGATAGTAAGCAAAGAGAAAGTGGAAGTCTTCCTTCTTCTCTGACTCCTAGAAAATAGGAAGCTTACACTCTTGTGCTGTTTGACTGTCTACAGAATATTTTGATAATGATAATTTTTTAAAAATCCTTGTAAAAGTTCTATGTAGGAAATATGTGAACAATCCTAGATAAACTTGAACAAAATTGATATCTCCTTCATTATACCCACCAGTCTGGAACTTTTTAAATTAGTTTCCTCTTCCAGGCATTAAAAAATCAGCTCCCTATGCCTTCTTTGGTACATAAGGAAGAAGCTGTAGGCATCATATTTAATGTGCATAACTATTGTAGTTCAAAGTTGCTATCAGACTTTAAACTCTTTCTGAGCAGTTATCTGGAGAACAAGAAACGTATGCAGCAAGTGGAATGAACTTTGGAATTCATTCAAAGAAAATCAAATGCTTGTCACTTCTGTCAGCATTTTTACATTTAGGAATTATTTGTTGGATGATGAAATAATCTCTCCCTCTCTTAGACAGCACTGGGAAACAAGGCAACAGGGTGAGTTTATTCTAGGACCAAACCCTATCTGAAAAACAATAGCTCTTATTTTAAATCACAATTAAAACCTTTGTCCTTGTCAGGGTATTTAATTAGCTTGTGGTTGTTACAACTGTGTAAAAGTTAATTCTATAGTACAAATTCAAAATAATAGAAAGTTTAGCAGTATAGGAATCCTCAAAACTACAACTGGAACAATTAAAATATGCCCAAAGTCACCCAATCTGTAAATAAAGGCTGGCTTATTCATTTTTATATAATTTACTAAATGTTACACACAAGTTAGTGTGGTGGAATAATTATTTGAGATATTAACTATTTTTCTTCATTTGCTCCACAAGATATGGGAGTCATTATTAACCCCAAATGAGAGATTATCAGACCAGGCCAGAGCATTCAAATGCTGAGGTTCAGGTTAAAAATCAAATATTTGATAGTAGATGTGATCTAGCATTCCGTTTTTTCCCATATTCCCTTCTCCCAACTACCTCCACATGATGAGAACCTTCTACAGAAGCTGAGGAGGTGTAGTGTGGAGAGAATTCAAGATAGTTAGACATGTCTGGAAACTGTATGCCCTTCTCACCCACCAGAAAGAGTCTTGCTTGGGAAAAAGAGCAGCATGTACCCCTACCTTAAGTTTTAAATGTGGGGATCTTAGAGAAGAAAAGACATTGCCCACTTTGTCTTAGTGGAAGGGGACATCAGCCTTCACAGAAAAGTCCTTCATGCCACCCTGGTGGTCAGAGTAGAAAAGTGGCATGACATACAGACCTAGGCATGATAAAGACTCCAATCTCACACATCCAAATCCTCATTCTGGTTTCCCTTGGCTGTAGAGTAGCATCTAAAATATCCTATGGATTCCAGAGGGACTCAGGTATTATCAGAGAAAGAGAAAATGACAGCCTGTCTGCCAGAATGTTCATCACCGATAATGCTGGGTCAGATGAACAAGGCCTGGACAGTCCCCACCAGGCATCTGATGGATGAGGCTGCTCATCCAGGCAGGTAGGTGGTACCAAGGATCCAGAGCTCTGTTAGCACAAGCAGGAGGTCCAACCTGCCTTTCCCTCCACCCTAAGTTACCTCTGGGTGACAATAAACTTCATCTACGCCGAGAACCACTGAGATCAATACCACCTCGAGTGAGAGGTCAGGTTAGAACCACCCACCTTTCCCCTCTTCTCTGCAGTGGCATTTACATATGCTTACCAGACAATGAGGGGGACACATACAACAGACAAACAATCCTGTACCCAAATCACTAACAGATTAAATTTCCCTGTAAGGAACTAAAGTGACTTCCTGTATCAGGACAAATGGGGCAGGGGGTGGTGTAAAACAGAAATTAAATTTGGTCATAAAAAGGAACCAAGGTCACTCTTTGCACTCTTTTGTCAGTATGTGACTGACATTTATACCCACAACATCTGTATTTGAGTAGGCAAAATCATAAATCTTGAAATACAAATTTTCAAAAATATTTTTTATAGTGTGCAATAACAGTTCTATTGCACTGGAGATAACAGATATTCATTAAACCTTAAGAAGGCAGGTAAAGATTCTTACTGTCTTCCCATTAAAACCATCGTTTTATTATATCTCTTTTGAGATCACATGGCCCTATGTGTGATTTTCGGCTTTGCAGTTAAGAGATGTGGACAATTTTTTCCCTAACATTTGCCCTAACATAGTCACAGAGTAAGTAAAATGATGGTGCAGAATCGGATATGCTATAAGTACACAAAAACATCCTATTTTCATAGATATAAGGCAGCACTCCTCTAAAGAGGAAACAGAGGCAAATTTATTCTTCTATGAATGTGTAAATTTCTCCAAGTTTTGATGTATGTTTCACGTACCATGTACCATGATTACATACAGAAGAGCTCCATGTACCTATGTTTTGACAGAGAATATTTCTGCTCCAAGGCAGGACCGCCCGAGCTTTGAACTGTCTTGAAAAATAAACTCTTCAGATTCACATGTATTGTTTAATTATAGCAATAAGAATGCAATAAACATCTATACACTAACTGGTCAAAAAACCGCAAACAACATCCATCCAATTTTTTTAAAAGATGCTATACATGTCAAAAGCAAACCATACACTTACCAGGACCATATGGGATCATCTGGGAAAACAATACGGCATCACGTTAGGTTTGACAAAGGAAATATGTTCTTTAAATACCTAGTTTAAAGCAAGCTTGGTGTAGCAGGTCACCTTCTTCAGTTTTTTTTTTTTTTTTGAGATGTAATTCATATACAATAAAATTCACACTTTTTTTTTTTTTTTTGAGCGAGATCAGCCCTGAGATAACATCCATACTAATCCTCCTCTTTTTGCTGAGGAAGACCGGCTCTGAGCTAACATCTATTGCCAATCCTCCTCCTTTTTGTTCCCCAAAACTCCAGTAGATAGTTGTAGTCATAGTTGTACATCCTTCTAGTTGACGTGGGATGCGACCTCAGCATGGCCAGACAAGCAGTGCGTCGGTGTGCACCCGGGATCCGAACCTGGGCCACCAGTAGCGGAGTGCGCCCACCCAACTGCCAAGCTACGGGGCTGGCCCCACACTTTTAATGTATACATTCCAGTGGTTCTTAGTATACTGTGCAACCATCACCTTTATCTAATTCTTCAGCTGTGTGTGTGTGTGTGGCTTGATAATTGACATCATGTTCGAAGTTAGTCCAGGAGAAATTAAAATGAATGAGGCAATCCTGGGACAGAAGATATCTAGTCCTACTTCATAAAATCACTTGAATAGCTATAATAAAATTTAATTTTATATATACATGTAAATATAAACATATATAAATATATATAGTAAAAATCACAAAATCCATAAAAGAAGATGACTTTTTCCTCCAAATCAGAGCAATCACTTTTGACAGCAAGAGAGAGCCTGTAAGTGTAGTGTAGCAGTTAGGAGCAGGGACTGTGGAGACTGGCTGTTGGATTTGAAAGCAGGCTCTGCTGCTTACAAAGGATGTGACCTTGACAAGTTATCTAATCAATCTGTGCCTCAGTTTTCTCATGAGATTATCGTGATGTTATCTTAAGTGTTTGCCATTATGATTATCACAACCTAGCCAATTTAGCCAGTGTCTGATAGATGATAAATGTTTGCTGCTGCTCAACTCACTGCCATCCCCATCCCCACTGGCTGCTCACAGCTCAACCAGCTATCCTGCATCTCGCTTACCCTCCACCAGCAGAGAGAGAGTACTCTGTGGGGTGATGAGACATGCTGTGATAGCCTTTGCTCTCTCTTTTGAGCTACTCTTCTTACTTGGGGGGAATAAAGTAAAGAATTTTGTATTGTCCTCTCTTCTTAGATGGAAACTTTATAGACAACAGAGTTTTTGTTTTTTTTTTTTTGAGATGGAATTCATATACCATAAAATTCACACTTTTAATGTATACACTCCAGTGGTTCTTAGTATACTGTGCAACCATCACCTTTATCTAATTCTAGAACATTTTCATCACCCCCAAAATCTTGAAGCCACTGGCAAACGGATTTTGTATTCAGCATACAGACTTTGGGGATTTCGTTCAGCTATTGCTTCACTTAGTGTATCACTGCGGGAGAGACTGTTAGCTGCTCACTCCAAAATTTACTCTCCCTTCTTCCTTAAACTAGGTATATATGGCTGCCCAGGATAACGAGTGCATGGCCCAGATTCCTCCGCGCTTAGGCATGGCCATGTAACTAAGCCCTTGTCAATGAGCTATTAAAAGAAATACAGAGTGGCAACTTCTGAGAAAGCCCTTTTGAGCCAGCTGGTGTACGTCTTTTTCTCCTTTACCTCTTTATTGTTTTTTCCTTTCCTCTGTGCCATTGCCTAGAATATGGGTGTAATGGTTGGAACTCTGGTAGCCATTTTGGATCACAAGGTGTCCTTGAGAATGGGAATCATAGGCTAGGATGATTTAGGAGAAAAACAGAATGAGTCTAGGCCCTTTTGATCACCCTGGTCATAAAATTTCTACCTCTGGAAAACTTCTTTTACATAGGAGAGAAACAAATGTCTATGTTTATGCCATTATTTGGGGAGGTTTCAGTCATATACAGTGGATGTAATACTAAATGACATATCCTTTTAGCCATATTCGCCTCAGTGTCATACAATTTGAGTTCCCAAGAAGGTAGAGTACTTGAAAAGCTAATGCCAATTTGTTCTGCTCTTTATGAGAACTATACCAAATTGGAGTTCATCACAGAACACCATAGCTTTCAGCAACTTATTTCACTTAGCTTCCTACATATATTCTCCACACACTCACTCATTCATACTTTGGGGCGTATGTAATACGTGAAGATTAGTAGTCCCCATAGAAACTTGGAACACTAACCAACAGCGGTTCAAACCAATCTACTAAATTGTACTTTCAAACTGAAGACAAGCAGCCCTCTGAACACACATGTATCCACACTCAAATTCCCTAAAGGGCAATGGAGTGTGCAAAGCAATAACTCTACGTGGGAATTTAATTGCAAACTAGACAAAGGTCCACCTGAAATTTCGTGTGTTCAGCAGCTCCTTTGAACTTGCTTCATTCAATAAATCAAGTGCTATTTCTAAAGACTTGCCTACTAAAAGGATGAGGTGTCCTAAAATGATACTTATAATGTAAGTATTCTGCCAGGACCCTGGTGAGCTCACCTAAAAACAAAAACATTTTGACAGTGAGAATTAAAATGTTAACGTTCTAAACACCTAGGGAGCAAGGACTGTTGACGTCATCTCTATATCCCCTGGTACTACCTAGACTAGCGTATTGGATATAGTGGTTTTTCAGCAAACGGTTGCTGAGATGAATCAGCATTTAAATGTGCATCATTTAATCATTTAACTAACAGATCAGCTTTGTGACTTTGGGAAAGTTACTTTTCTTTTTCATCTCTTCATCTGTTAGGAGGGGATATCACTCTTTTCCTAGGATTAATGAGATATGTATGAAAGTGCTTTGGCAGCACCTGGTACTGAAGAGGGAGACAATAAATGATAGTTGCTACTCTCATAACTGTTGTTGATATTTTTATTGTTATCATTATGTTATTATTATTATTATTCTGCCTAATATCTATTCTGGGTGTTGGGAAAACAAAGTATTGTTAAACATAGTCCTTGCTCAAAAGATTTCCAGGGACGATGGTCTATATGTATAAAATGATAAATGAAGATGCCAAGTTGGAGGGATACTATAACTAATGGACAACATTCTTGGAACAAGATCACGGAATTAACTCCTAGTATGGATTTTTTGACTGCTTTGTGCCCCACTGCAGCTGTAGGAAAACCCTTACTTGCCTTTTTCTCCTCCCCTCCTTTTAGTTCCTCCACCACGTTCTACCTCTGACATCTCACCATTCCTGTTTCTCTTCTTAGACTTGCACTAATATGCCCCTCTTGGCAGATCAACCCTGCAAGTTAAGAGGCTGGTAATGGACTTCCCCGACAGCTGGGCCAAGGACTCTCCACATCTGTGTAGGGTCCTCTGGGAAGCCTGAGATGGCAGGGCACTGGCTGGTTCCATGAGCAAAGGCAATGAGTGCTACAAGAGTTCAGAGAGACAAGCCCACCTGAGGACCTGCCTGAGGACCAGCTTGAGGGCCAGCTTCCCGGAGCAGGGGAAAATTGGGTTGGGTTAATAAAGGAATGTCTGAAAAAGAGGGAAGGAAGACATTCCAGGCAGAAGAGGCCCTGTGAGAGAAGCACTGAGCTGATAATTTCATATGGGAACAGAGCATGGTCTCAGCAAGCTGGAATGAAGAAGGTCTAAGTGGATGTTGCCAGAAACAAGGTTAGAGTTAAGTAGGGGCCATACTAAACAGTTTTGACATTAAACTGTGTTTGAGGAATGTGACTTTCCAGAAACACGTAATTGGCTTTGATGTACAAGTACTCATTGTGTGGAGGGCCAAGTGGAGCTTTAGGAATATCATGTCAGTAAATGTACAAGTGATGGTCTAGTGGTTGGGATTCAGCGCTCTCACTGCCACAGCCCGGGTTCGTTTCCTGGTCAGGGAACCACACCACCCGTCTGTCTGTTGTCATGCTGTGGTGGCTGCATGTTGCTGTGATGCTGAGAGCTATGCCACTGGTATTTCAAATACCAGCAGAATCACCCATGGTGGACAGGTTTCAGTGGAGGTTCTAGACTAAGGCAGACTAAGAAGAAGGACCCGGCCAACCACTTCTGAAAAAATTGGCCATGAAAACCCTATGCATAGCAGCAGAGCATTGTCTGATGCAGCACTGGAAGGTAAGAGGATGGGGCAAAAAGACTGGGCAGGGTTCTGTTCTGCTGTACACAGGGTCACTAGGAGTTGGAATTGCCTTGACGCACTAATAACAATAACGTACATGTAGAATGGATGGGAAGACAACTGGTGTTTGTGAGGAATTGGGAAAGAAGGTGAGTCTACTATAAGAAGGAAGACCTAACTCCAGAAATACATAATTGGTTTTGACAAAGAAAATAACTTGAACAGAAATCAAAAAAATTCATCAAATAGCAACTGTAAGGAATTTGAGGTTTCCATTAAATATCTAATTTGAAACACAGTATTCTAGGGCTGCAAGATCACCCAGAACACGTTTATTTTAAAGGTCAGGAAAAAAAGGTTCAGAAACTTATATGACTTGCCTGAAGTCTTACAGCCAGTTGGAAAAACAATCTCAACTGGACAACACAACTCCTCCTCAGCTGTTAGGCTCTACAAACGACACTTTTACATCACATCTCACATTTTCAGTTTTGGTAAAACAATTTAATTATAGACAAAGCTATTTTCTCTGAGCAAAATTTACGTATGTATATTTAACTAATATAGATCTTTATTCTTTTTTTTAGTATTCATTTTCCTCCTTGTCAAATCAAGTTGAAATCAAACTTAGTCAGATAAGACACAGGAAAACAAAAATGTGCTCCTTTTCAAAACTTTCTGTTGAATAATAATGCTATTATTTTTTAAATTGAACAAAAATATAAACTTCTTACTTAAAAGTTACTAACAAAGGTAAAATGGAATACAGAATTTCAAAATCAACATGTAGAGATGACATCTATTCAATAAAATATCAAGCTAGTACAGTCGGCCCTGTTATCCACAGGTTTCACACTTGTGAATTCAACCAACCCATTTGATCCTCGATTGTTTGAATCCACAAATGCAAAACTCGCACATATGGAGGGCCAACTGTATTCGTTGTACTATGCCATTTTATATAAGGGACCTGAGCATCCTCGGATTTTGGTATCCACGGGGGTCCCTAGAACCAATCCCTTGCCGATATCAAGGTACTACTGTAAATAACGTCCTTTTAATATTTTGATTCAATTGGCCAACCCAATAACAATTAGTTTAAAGGCCAAAATTTCCACCTACCCCCACCCCCAAAAACATGTCTATCCATATTAGAAGACTAAAAAAATAAACTTTAAGAGGATACTCTCCCTTAAAGGGACACTTGCCCCTGCCCACAACCCGCAGTACCCTCTTATATTTTCTTAAATTCAGGTGACAGAATTTGGACTCTCTGTCACATGATTCCGCCAGGCTGTCCTTTGACCTCTCAAATTCTACTCAGCACCTCTCTGTGCAGACATCTGGTGCTAAATGACCTTGTCCAGCCTCTAGAGTTGTTTGCAACCACTTGTCTCTAGTTGCCTTCGACTAGGTGGACAGTGCCTCCATGCACAACCGAGTCATAAACGGCCTATTAAAGATAGGCATTTAAACTCATCACAGAGGCTGATAGTTTCAGCACTACCTTATAAACAACTAAGGAACTCCTTTGAATGTTATGTCTCTCCATGAGATGAATTAGCTCTTTATATTAAGAACATTTAGTACAAGGAAGCAATAAATTATTCTTTGGTGCTCCAAGTGATTTTCTGAGGTCTAATTTAAATCACAGTCTGTAGAGTTAGTTTATGCTTATTAGGAAAGTTCCAGAGTTAAGCAGCAAATAGTCACCTCCTCACATTTATAACTTTAACTAAAGATATTTGACATTCATTTCAAAGTATGCTAGTTTACTTTAGGATTAACTATAAGTGGAGACTATCTCAGGAATTTAAATACTAACTTAAAGGACTAACTTAAAGTCGGAGTTCATCCCTAGGAAGAATTTATTTAATATTGAAATCGCACCATTACTGACAAAGTTCTCTTTGGGACTCATGATGTAAAACCCGAAAATGTGCTCAAAAAGAGTCCTAAAACTCACGTAATTTATGGATTTCTAACTGACGTTAAGTTTTTTAACAGAATTATGTTTTTTATTCAAGAGGTTGTTTGATCTTAAAAATCTGCTTGCATGAGCATTGGGATTTTTCATGCTTCACATTTTATTACTTCCAGTGTCTTTTAGATAATTAATCTTCATATCTTTTTGTTGTTTGGAGTAAATGACAGAATCCTAGCAAATGGTGGATGTCTCATAAACAACAGATAGGACCTGTATAAGCTGTAAGGAAATTAGAACTTGATAAAGAAAAAAAGTCTTTTTTTCTTAAAGGATAATGGTTTTTTCAGTTAATTCCAAAGGTCATGTGTAAAAAAAGTAGTCCCTCTCCTTAAATACAGAGATTCATCATCCTGACATTATTTACTAGAGTCGTAGTTCATGAACTGATAGGAAGCTCCGTGATCTTGTGTCTTGTTGTCATACATTTGACTACTCGTTAATTATATTGTGAGACAAAAATGTGAACAGTGTATCTAGTAAGTCTTGGGCATTGAGCTTTGTCACTTTATGTTGCAATGACTTGCAAGTTCAGCCGCTGCTAATAAAAACAGCATTTATTTTGTGCTGATTATTTGACAGAACGTATCCTGAAGGTTTTATTATGCATGTATTTAAAAATATTTCAATCATAAAAAGTTCGGTGAATAAGAAAGTAAACTTTTCTGTAACCACTAGCCATTTAAACATATGTTAACATTTTACCATATTCTTTTTTCAAAAAAAATAAAATATTATAGATATGGTTAAAGCATATTGTGCACACCTTCCCAATCCAATTCCCTTCTTCTCTTCCTGTCTGGAGGGTAACCAACATTACAAAGTTGGAGCATATTTTTCCCACCCCTGTTTTGATACACAATCATTTTCTCTAAACAATATCTCATAAAGATTTACATGATATTAAAATGGATGTAAATGGTATCATATTATAAATGGTATCATTTCCCTTCAACATTATATTTTTGAGATTTATCTACATTAATGCATGTAGATCTAGTTATTGATTTTAGTTGCTTCTATAGTATTTTATTGGATGAATAAATCAAAAGTTATTTATTCATTTACCTTCTGATGGATATTTAAGATTTTCTTTCAATCTGAGGCTATAACATTCAATACTTCGTTGAACATATGTATAAGTATTTCTCTAGGGTAGATTCCTAAAGTGAAATTGGTGAGATTTAGAACATGCATATATTCAACTTTATAGACATTGGCAAGTTGTTCTTTAATTTCTAATTTTTTTTTTTTAAAGATTTTATTTACTTATTTTTCCCCCCAAAGCCCCAGTAGATAGTTGTATGTCATAGCTGCACATCCTTCTAGTTGTTGTATGTGGGACGCGGCCTCAGCATGGCCAGAGAAGCGGTGCGTTGGTGCGCGCCCAGGATCCGAACCCGGGCAACCAGTAGCAGAGCGCGCGCACTTAACCACTAAGCCACGGGGCTGGCCCTTTAATTTATAATTTATATCCCAACAGCAATATAGAAGTGTCTCTCATTACCTTTCTTCCTCACTGACACTTGCCTTTGTCAGTTTTCATTTTTTCAATCTGAAGGGCATCAAATGCCATAGCTTGTTCCTTTAATTTGTAAATCCTTGATGACCAGTAAGGTGAAACATATTTAATGGGTATTAGCCATCCATATCTCCTTCTAATGACCTTTTTTTCCTCACTGGGCTGTTTGTCTTTTTAAACGTAATTTCCAGGAGTTTTTTATACATTATAGATATTATTTTTTGCCAGTTATACGTGTTGGAAATGTCTCTCAGCTTGTGTCTTGTCTTTTTATTTTGTTCATAGAGTTTTAGACACTATATGTTTCACAACGTATTACAATTTTAATGTAATTTAAAGCATCGATATTTTCCTTTACAGGTAGGGCTCTATAGGTCTTAAGGAAATCTTCCCAACTCTGAGGTCATAAACAAATTCTTCTATATTTTCATCTATAAGTTTTAAAGTCATGCTTTTCACACATAGGTTTTTAATCTAGCTGGAATTTATGTTCATGTAGAATGAACATTTATTGATTAATACATCCTTTCCCAATTATTTATAACACTACCTCTGTCACATGACAAGTTCTTTTTTATGTGTATGTCTATAGGTTTTTTATTCATCTATGTTGGTCTATTTGTCTATCTATGTTCTAACATCACACTGTTTTAATTATTATAACTTTGTAATAAATCTTCATATTGGTAAAGCATGCCTTCATCTCTTTTCTCCTTCAAAATTACTCTGCTTATACTGGATATGTGGATTAATTTGTGGAGAGATTGGCATCCTTATGATATCATGACTTCCGATTCATGAACATCATCTATCTCTTTACTTATTTGTCTTTTTTAATCCTTCAGTCAAGACTTATAATTTTATACTAAGAAATTTTGATAAAGGAAATGATGTAGTCCTGGCATAATGAAATGGAGGCACTGACATAGATTTCTGACTGACCATAGCACAGAGAAAGCTTGTCATGTATGCACACAGTTAAACTCGCGAGTTCTTCTAGAGTATCCTTAGGCAACCGAAACTGTTTTCTCTGATGACCCAGTTAGTCCTTCAAAGCAGAAGACCTACTGGCCTCTTTGGTAGCTGCTAGATAATCAGCAATTTACTATTTCAAACAATAAGAAATAAAACACAGTTTGCTGTTGCAAACAATCTGTGGTTTTTCTTTCTTCCCCTCTTTTCTCTTTTTCTTATTTAAATCCTGTTTTGCCTTTCTTAGATGAAATCAATTATTGGTTCCATTAGCTTCATTTGTGTGTGTATATATATATATATGTATATAAGTAAATAATATGCTATTAATGAACTGAGTTACTCATTGATACTCTATTCAGGTTTTGTCCCTCTTTCAGAACTAAGTTCTTATAGTTTTGTTACAATTGTGAGTGGTATCTTTCAAAAATTACATTTCCAATTGGTTATTACTACTGCAAAATGGAGCTATTATTATCTACCTGGGGTTGTTCTGAGGAATTTGTATAAATCCCTTAGTAAAGTGCTCGGTGCATAGTTGGCCTTCTCTAAGCTTCCTCTGTCCTTTCCACAGAAATGTGGAAATGATGTAGAGCATTAGTTTAGGATACCAAAAAATAACCAGAAAATGTGGAGCTATAGAAAATATTTACATGTCAAACAAAGTATTTTTTTAAATAGTTCATGACTGGTAGAGTCATAATGCATTAGATAAGTCTTGCAAACACAAATAAAAACATTTAAAACCCTCACAGGGTAACATATATACTTTGTGGGGTGTTCTGATTTTTTATTTACGATATATTATATAACTCAAAGCAGCAAATGTACTAGAAACCAAATCTAGTCTTCTTTCTCAGAATATTTTCTCAAGGAGGAATTTTGGCAGCCAATTCAAGTTATACCTGTAAGCATGACACAAAAATCAAAGACTGAGTTGGAATGCACTTCTACTTTTGTTTTTTTTTTGTTTTGTTTTTGTTTTTTTTGAGGAAGATTGGCCCTGCGCTATCATCTGTCTCCAATCTTCCTCTTTTTTTCTTTTTTCTCCCCAAAGTCCCAATACATAGTTGTGTATCATAGTTGTAGAGTTGTAGCTCTTCTATGTGGGACACTGTCTCAGCATGGCTTGATGAGTGGTGAATAGGTCCACACCCAGGATCTGAACTGACAAACCCCAGGCCACCAAAGTGGAAGGTGCAAACTTAACTGCTATGCCACCAGGCTGGCCTCCACTTCTTTTAAAACGTCAGGCTCAGGCCGTGGCTTAGTGGTTAAGTGCGCGCACTCCGCTACTGGCGGCCTGGGTTCGGATCCCAGGCGCGCACCGACGCACCGCTTCTCCGGCCATTCTGAGGCCGCTTCCCACATACAGCAACTGAAAGGATGTGCAACTGTGACATACAACTATCTACTGGGGCTTTGGGGAAAAAAAAGAAAAAGGAGGAGGATTGGCAATAGATGTTAGCTCAGAGCCGGTCTTCCTCAGCAAAAAGAGGAGGATTGGCATGGATGTTAGCTCAGGGCTGATCTTCCTCACACACACACAAAAATAAATAAATAAAACATCGGGCTCCTTCTATATCACTGCACATTTTCTTTCACATAAAATCAGTTATAAAAAATGTGGTCACTAATCAATAAGGCTTTATGAAGCTATAAGCAGCTTTGAGCGTGTGTGCATTTACAATTAAATGTTAGTTCCTTCTTTTTATTCCATAAACACTTAAGGGGAACAAATAGATTACACTTTCATTTTGGGAAAAGGTAATCCCTCAAGAGTGTGCTGAATGAATTCACGTGGGAAGATGCTAATAAGAGAGCCACTGGTGAGTCATTCTTCAGTAACTTAAACGCTCTAGACACATTGCTACTTCCTTGTACTTATGTCCTTTAAATATTCTAAAGTAGCAGCCAGCTTAGAAGTGTAATTAAGCAAATTAAGTTATTATCTTCAGATGTTAGCAGTTAAATTCTAATTTTCCTTTTCCTTGGCAGGGTTATGGAGGGGGTTGGTGAACACCTCAAGAACATATGAAAATAGTTATATTCCATTTTAAATAAGTTCATGTGTTGGTTGAACTAATTTTCCAGTTCATAGAAATAATAGTTGCCCCGACTAGTTTCCCCTCATCTAAACTGAGGGAGAAAAAAGAAATTTTACTTTAAAGCAGAAGCATTTTTAATAAATGGCATTTTTTGTTGTAGTTGAGCTTCAGAGAATTACTGACTTGACCTAAAAAACAAACTCTATCTTTGCACACACAGTCATTAAAGACAGGCATTTCTGAGGATCCCCTCCCAAAAGCTCACCTCTGTTCCACAAAGGACATCTCTAATTTACCAGTCATTAAAAGGAACACTACCCTCAATTGGAATAAATATTTAAATAACTTTTCTTTTCTACCAAGGTACAGTAGTAGCTTAAATAACCCCTTTGCGAACCACAAAGCTACAGGCAATTGAGGTTTGCACTAATTACATACTGAAGAGAATCTCATTCTGTAATGAATTGCACGTTAATTATTATCCTGATTTTGTATCCAGCTGACAACCAAAACCAACCTGATCTGTTTCTCAACTATTCCAATAATGAATAACAGCCTTTGACAAACATCCTATTCTGCAAACAATGCGAACCATATACATGCAGAGTTTCAGGCAATGATTATAAGTTTAGTTGCCTGCTGTGGACTCTAGACCAATGGCTCACTTAGATTGCTTTTCAAAGTGTGGTGAGCGGAATTAGCCCTCTGAGAGGAAGCTAACTAGAAAGTTTTTCTAATGCAATGTAAAAGTCAATTGGTGCCAAAAGGCCCTAGCTGAGGAAGAGTTGAGGAAATGTCACTTAAAGGTCACAAATGACCAAAATAAATTAAGCTTTCAGGTGAAAGAGTTCTGCAAATAAGATAAATCAGGCTGTTTCTGGTTTTCAAAAGTTATTTGAAAGGATAAAGAAAAGGTATAAAAGCAGAAAAATTAAAGACCTAAAAAGTGGATAGCAATAATTTTACCCAGAAGTGTGACAAGATGTTTCCTACGCTTAATGGTACTTCTGTCCAAAATGTTATACATATTGGGGATAAATTTGTTACTTCCACAACTATAAATTACCAGTAGGCAAACATTCCTGAATTCACATTCTTTAGTATAAACTAGCTTGAAAGGACATCATGGAAGATAATCTCAAATATTCTTTCATCACCTCATTAAAAACTGAAGTCATTCATAGCATTTTAACAATAATACTTTGCATTTAGAAGGATTTTCATTTATAAGACCCTTTTCATGCATAATCTGTGATGGAATCTCACAGTGTTTTCAATATAAAATGCTAAGAACAGGGTAATAGAGAATAGTCATGGTGGGTTTTCTCTGTCAACAAACACTTAACACAACTGAGCATTTATAATATTCAAGTGCAGGACTAGTACTAGTGTACCCATGGGCTCTCTAGGACCAGTTCAACTGACCCCATTTTATCAACAGAGTAATTAAGAGTTGTCTTTCAGGAACTGAGAGTCCTCCCTTGTCCAGTTCAGGCCAGTTGAGACCACCAACCCATTGAGACCACCCACTCATCAACTGGGCCTGCTTAAATACCCAATAGGTGACCCTTTTGATGTCAAAGGGCTGAAAACTCCACTCTCAGATCATACTACCACCACCATTTTGTGAACATGCGTCCTGTGAAGAGCCATGAAGCTTGACGACGCTTGCGCCGATCATCGATTACCTCACTTTTCCTTACCTCCAGTCATCTATATCCACACTTCAGACTGCCCTGCCCTTTTCCCCATAAATTGTGCCCAAGCCCTGGATTGGAGAGACAGATCTGAGAGCATATGCCTCCTGTCTCCTTGCAGATTGATCTTGCAAAGCTATTTTTTTTCCCCCAAAGGCTGATGCCATGATAATTGGCTCTGTCTGCACGTAGGTGGCGACCCCTTGCACGGTAACACTAGGAAGGTGAGAATCAACGTGGATCCCAACCTCAAGGAGCAGAGCTGCTAATCCAGTAGGAGAAGCAAAACATGTGCATAAATGTCTGTAATACTAGAGAGAACTTGCTTGAAAGCAGATAGAATTGTACGAACAGATTACGTTGCTCAATTATTTTTCCTCTTGTACCCATCTGCTTTTGCCAAGTGGTTTTTGTGACCTATACCAGGAAAGTTTCTTGTTGACGATCCTCCCATTCTGCTGAAGAGCCTCCTGCCAATAAAGTAGAAACTCATAAATAAGGGCACAAAAGGAATTTCCACTTTTCTGGCTATTAATGCAGGTAACAGCTCATGTTTGAACTCTTCCCCTTAGAGAAACACAGAGATTATGGTGGTTCATGGTTTAATGTCTATTTAGAAAATAGAGTTACACTTTAAAAGTTTTATATCCTGTGGGCCAAATGAATTCCTTAGATAGAGAGACACACCTTCCACAGAAACTGTTAGAATTTTATAAACTTATTAGGAGGCTGAATTAGCTTCTGGTATTTAGGAAGCTTTGATCTTTTCTTTTCCCTCATATTTTCTGTACAACCCCAGTTCTGTTTGTGTTAGTAGGTAATTCCTCTTTCAGGTTAAATGCTTCCACTCACTCCATAACTTATGATCTCAGTAGGTTTGATGAAACTCAGCAGCATGCACAGTTTTCATTATGATGTAAATCAATATAATGCTATGTAATAATAATGTTTGTGACACCATCAATGCTTGCCAAGTGACAAAAATTGTTTTTAGTGGCACTGCTATGACAATTCGATTATGTTCATAATTAGTTCATATTATTCAATTTCCTTTATGGTGTAAATTATGTAATAATTAGACTTGTCTATGAAGTTTGCAGAGTATCCACATAGCACTGCTTTCCAGGACTTTGCATAAACCAAATCCAAAATGAGCTAACATATTTCAAATTTTGCATAACATCCAATGGGATAAAATTAAAATATAATTACAGGATACTGTTCACAGGAAGGAATAATAAAACTTAGGTGGCAATGTGTGTATACCATAGTAGATCACAAAAAAAGCCTTGAGCAAACAATAAAAGTTTAAAAGGCAGGCTCTCGTTTACTGAGGAAAAAAATATATGAACCATATGAAAATTAATTATAGTACCCTTGGGAAACTTCACCACCGTTCTGCCCATGCTGGGGCACAAGCTTTGAGAAGGATGTCTGTCATGGAGAAGATGGAAATGACAAAACCAGTAAGAGGTGGCCTGTGAATGGCTACCGAGAGAGCTAATTTACTCATTGTCTGAAAGAGAAGTTTATGAGATAAATATGCAAAAAACACCATCTTTAGAGAGGGCTGTGAGGAGGCAGGTAGCGGAAGTAGAAATAACGCCACTTGTGTGTTTTTTTGGAGGTATTCTAAGGTATTACTTTCTGTGGTCCAATCATTTTATGGTTGGACAAGAAATCCACTGGCTTGTGCATACAGCATCCTCTAATGACAATGTGAGTACTTCTGAGCACCAGGTCATCACCATGAAGAGCCACACTTAGGACTTTCAGAAGTTATCAATCCAGTTGTCACAATAAAGTACCAATTACAAATCACAGTTTGATTTGCAAGTAGAGAGGGACCTGCATCTTTGACATCTCCAGTCAACTATATTACTTGTTTTCATTTGAAAGCTCATTTTCTAGACTTTTTTTTTCAAAACCACCACCAGAGAAACAAACTTTCGTAAAATAAATATGACTAACACTTTGAAGTAAAAATATCCACAAAGAAGCCAGGATTGGAAGATGGTGGAATTTCCATTGACCCATAAAACCATTTGGGCTTTACATATAAATCTCCTTTTTTCTTCACTCATTTAAATTATTACCATTTCATGTTTGCTGGCAAAACATTGGCTATTTTAATGTGAATCCTCCACATGCTGCCCCAAACAAACTTTAACACTCCAGTGAAATGTTTGAAACTTGCCAGACACAGGAAAAGTTAGAAAGTTGCCCCATACAGTCTGTCCATTGCCCTATCACTTCACTTCCCTCTCCTTCTCACGGATATGAGAAAATACCATCCAAACCTCTTCAGATTTGTTAAAACCAACCATCATCACAAGTCAGGAGTAGCAATTGAACTTCTGTGTTTCTAAGAATAAATGGAAGAGACACTGTACCGAGTCTTCAGTTTTGTGACTATTCAAGAGGTCAGACAGGAAATCTTCATGAAGGCTCTCTCTTCGAATCAGTGTAAATTCCCGCAGGAAAACAGCCCCTTGGCTCTGGTCTCCACATACCTAGAGAGATAAGATAGCTGAATTAAGCCTGACAGAGCCTGGAGGGAGGGGGCACTGAGGAATTAATGTCTCTGAGTTGTGGAAACCTCTTGGATTTATTTCAAGCCTGATTAGAGCAATCAAAAACAATGCATGCAAATACATATTAATGCGAGAGCCACTAGAACATTCTGGCATGTGGCTCCTTGGATGGATACCAGGAAAATCTCCTGCTAAGTTGGTGCCTCTTAATTGACTGGTGTATGATGGAAAAATTCAGTGATTATGTTATCTTTGTGGCCAGGTCCAGCATGGTCAGGCCCCTAGACTCACTCCATTGGGCTATCCATATGTATATACAATGTAGGGATCTTGGACCCACAGGGATCTATCCCTAGTCCCACACAGCTGAGCACCTAGGCGGATCCTGATGTCCTGTTAGTATCTAACAGATAGGAGGGGCTGGCCTGAGCCCAGGCTGAATTCCTGATTTATTCAAGCGCTTTAGAACCAGATGCACTTTGGTTACTCTGGAGGGAGTACTGGAGAACTTTTATCTAGAGCTTATCACATACCAGGTTCTTTACACATATTATCTTGCACCAGCCCCAGGAGGTGTCTGTTATTAGCCACACTTTACAAATTAGGAACTGGAGGCACAAAGAGTTTCAGGAATTTACCAAGTTAGTAAGTGTTGAAATCAGTACTCAAATACAGGTCTGACTCTAAAATCTTCTTTTCATCATATCATTTTGCTACTGAGCTACTGAAACCTCCTCTGGCGAAGGACAAATTGTTAAGTAACTCCTATAAATTCAAGGAATAATCAGTTCACTAAGGCTTCCCACTACATCTCTGAGCCTCAGTGTACCCACCATAAAACAGGAATGATGTCAGCATTATTGGATTGCTGAGAAAATACAAGATAATATACGTAAAGTACTTAATGCAGTGACTTGTATATAGTAAGCATTCAATAAAAAACAGCCATTATTATTATCAAAAGCACATTCTGCTCAAGGAATAAGTAAAAATCTAAGCTTTTAACATGCATGAAGTCTTTGACCATATTTATAATATCTGTAATGGGTATCACAAATGGGTATTATATTATCTTCATAGTGTTTTAACTTTTCAACTTAAACAGTTTGAATTTTATACCTTTTTAATGGTATTGATAATATCAGTAAGGAATATGTGGGTGTTCATTATATTAATTTAGGCCTTCTTGAATGTCTGTAATAGGTCATAATAAATTAAAATCATTTTAAAACCTAAGGCTTTTGGGAAACAGTATAATTTTCTATAATTTATATGTAAATGGCCTCTGTTATTATACGGTATAATCCATATCATTGTGGCAGACAGAATCTTGGGTCCTTTTACTCCCTAGTCTCATATCTATGAATACATTGCTTAACATGGCAAAAGAGACTTTGCAGATTTAATTAAGTTTACTTATTAGTGGACTTCAAAATAAGGTTAGTATCCTGGATTCTCCAGGTGGGTCTTGTGTAATCATATTAGGCCTTAAAAACAGAGCTTTCTCTGCGTTGAGGGCAGAAGAGAAAGTCAGAGAGATTCAAAGTGTGATAAGGACTTGACCTGTCCTTGTCAGCTTAAAGATGGAGGGGGACTCCTGGAAAGCATGAGAAGGAAATGAGTTTTGCCAACAATGAGTGAGTTTGGAAAGGACCTGAGCCCTAAATGAGAACTACATCTCAGGCCAATACCTTGATTTTAGCCCAGTGAGACTCTGAACAAGAATGCAGCCATGCCTTGCTAGACTTCTGACCTAGAGAAATTGTGAGATAATACTTGTATATTATTTTAAGCCATTACGTCTGTGGTAATTTGTTATGGCAGCAATAGAAAACTGATATAATCATCAAGTTATCTTGTTTCTTGTACATTAAGTGTCATAAGAATTAACCAGTACTAAACAAGTAGAGGTAGAATCTGCAAAAACTAATTCTGGGAAATGTATCCTTCTAGCTAACCTTAGTTCTATTAACTTTAAAATTAATTTTCTCTTAGTTCTTTGCTCATCAGGGTCAATCATTCTTTGAGTCTATAGTTAAATACACTTCAAAACCTGTCTTGACCATGTAACTTCCCTGCTCAGAAGCATTCACGGATTCCCCACTTCCTACTGGGTACATTACAAATTCATGGGCTTGGTCTTCAGGACCACTCACAGCTCTTTACATTCTAGATAAGGAATAGCTGCACTTGTGCAACTCTCTTTCTGAAAAAGATCAAGACCCAAATTTAAAGTGGCCTAGGATTGATTGTTTTAACTTTGTTTTCAAAAGAACTAATACATGCTGATTGCTACTGAATCTCACAGGTTATGAATCATTTCTCCAAAAATTCTAGGCTATTTTGTATTCTAACTCTATTATTCAAAATGGTGGCCACCTTTAGTCATTCAATGCCAGAGTTCTTAAAAGCTAAAGTCTAAAGAGAAGACTAAGAAACTTAGGTGCATTTTCTTTGTGAGAATTTTTGTACCTGAGGAAAACATGTTCCTTTTTTAATAATGATTAAAGAAACAGACAAAAATGACTCAAACATCCTCCAGAAGAGATAGTGAGATGTTAAATATAAAGACTGAATACTCACTAATGCTACAAAAATGAAGGATAATCAGTAAACACTTTGTCCATTTGGTTTATACTGTAATTCTCAGTCATAACTGTGTATTTGTTTTAGAAAGAGTCTCTGCCTGTTTGTATTTCCCAAGAATGTTGACATTTTATAAGTCACAATTCTCATCAAGATGCTCAACTTAACCAAATACCTTTATGTGATATCAAGGCAGAAGGACTTAATTAAACTAAAATTTAATGTAATCCTGAGAACAGATAATATACAAATCAGATGAACATAATTATAACCATTTTCCCCCTATATATATCTTGTGCATACCTGTTTCTAATTTAATTTCTATCCACCAACACTATTACTAATTAGGAAATTTAAAATACCCAAATTAATATGGTGAGTATTAAATTAGTTTTCAATATTTATATTTTGTGTTTTAAAACACTGTTACAATGGAGATACACAAATATATAGATATACATAAAGATACATAAACACTACATAAATCTTATACTTCTATTTCAAGCTGACTTTTTAAATTATTTAAATCCAAAGTAGTACTTTACTCATTCATTATTTCATTCATTCACACGTACACACATTTACTCAAGTACTATCACGTGCCAGGAGCTTCACTATAGGACATGTTTCTTCCTTTCAGGGCACAGCCGTTCTAATGAGTACATAGATGTGGCAGAGACTACTAGATGCTCAGGAAAAGCCACCATCTTCTCGTTATCTTTGGTATACATCTAGAGTACGTTTCTAAGCCTCCTTTGCAGTTAAGGTGGTCAAGACTGAGTTTTAGTTGATGGAAATAATGGGTGCTACCGCCAGTCCTCGCACATAAAGATCTCCCACGTTCCCACCTCCATGCTCTTTTGCCCTCTGGTCTGTTTGGAATGGAGACAGTCTCAGGGAAATCTTGGAGCCAATTGCTAAAGGTGGCAGAAGCTCCCTTAGCCTGGCTCTCTGAATGATTGCATGCAGGAAGGACACCCCATGTCCTGTTCACTTACCTAATACCGTACTGTGATCAAGAAGTAACCGTCTACCGTGTTTGAACCATTATCCATTTTAGAGACTATTTGTTACTACAGTTAATCTACCCTAATTAATACAATGAAAAATTGTAGGTATGCTAAAAGGATACAGAGCGAGGGTGATTACCTCTCCCAGGAAGGTTACAAAAGGCTTTAATGTGGGTTTAACTTGGGAAGAGTGGACAATCTACCAGCTGGACAAGGGGAACAGGAGTGGGGACGGGAAGATTCTTGTTCCAGGAAAAGGGAACAGCCTAGGCAAAAGCATGCGGGCTTGACACATCTTGTTTTTTTTCGGTGTGTTTTAAGTAGTCTAGCACAAGGAGCATGGAGTACACGCCAGCAAGTGTTGGGGAACTGAATTTGTACAGTGGGCAGGGGCCAGATTTTGAATCATGAAAGTTTAAGTCACTGAAAGACTTAAGCAGCCAGAGTCTTGTTTGTACTTAAGAGTATTCTGGTGGCTCTGAGGAGGTAAGATTAGAGATGAGGTGACCAGTTTTCAGATCATTGCAGTTATTCAGATAAGAACTTATAAAGCCCGGAGGGGCTGGTGGGGAAGGCAAGGATCATAAGATTTGGTGGCCAACTAAATACAAGGAATAAGTCTCAGTTTTTGTCCATATTTTCTGCCTGGATTTGAGCAGAAGAGCAGAGTGGATGTAGCACATTCAACAAAATAGGAAATACAGGAGGAGGAACAAGTATGCAGGTTAGATGAGGAGTTCGGTTCCAGAGAAGTGGAGTCTGAGGTGCCTAGGGAAAAGAAAGCTGAACTTCATGCACAGGAAGGAGACTGGTCTGGAGATGACATGTAAGTGTTGGCATCATCTGGGGAGTAGATGATGCTTGGCATGAATGAGCTTGCCAAGGGAAAGTATGGAGAGTGAGCAGTTATGAGAGCTGAGATAAGAACCCCGGGAGGGCACTGATATTTAACATGTAACATGGACCCATTTCTGATGGCCTATTTATGCCAACAGAAAATATTAACAAGGAGAACCCAAATTTGTACTGATTTTCATCATTATTAGACTTCCTTTTATTGGTTTTCTATGAAAATACATTGATGACAGCATTACATCCAACTTATTACAGGGTATTAGTTCCTTGAGATCAGAGACCATGGCTCATTAGGCTATCAATCCCCAGTCCCTGAATTAAACTAAACATTGACAGAAACTTGAAAATTTCCAAGATAACCCAGATTTTTAAAATTCTATTTCCCATGGTCAGACCAGGTTTCCTGATTTTTGGTATGGAAAATATGCTTACTTTATATTTGATATGTCAAAGCTCCCCTTGCAGTTATAAGGTATTTAGCATATCATAAAATGCATCAAAACTGGCACCGCAAGGCCTTTTATGGTTCAGTGGTGTTAGTTTTGCAGATGGGAAAACAGAAATGTGAGAAGTGGAGGAATTTTGTACGTGGCCAGTGGCTATGTTAGGACCAGAGACAGAACCTCTTAAAAACGCAAGTCTCTGCTGGATTCGAACCCAGTTTATTCACCTACAGGAATAGAGTAAGAAACAAATAATCATTACTGAGACACCTATCTGTTTCTGTAGGATTTCTAGACTTCTAAGGACTGCTCCCCAGGAAGCATGAAGACTGTGATGTGCCAGAATTTGCACCCTGTGATAAAGATTGCTTCCCCAATTGCAGTCTGATTTCCTGCTTCAAACAGTGACTCCTCTTTCTGATTGTTGGCACACCAAAGTACTTCTTAGAGAAGCCAGGAATGTAGAAATACCAGCTCCTAGAATAGAATCTCCTTAGATCCAGGAAGGCATGGAAGCAATTTATTGTTGTGTTATACGTTCTCTCTAATGGAGCTGAGTTATCAACCATATAGAGATTTGAAAGGACATAGGTAAATACATGAAACAAGGAAGTCTTTCAAATCAGTCTCTATTCTCTACCCCATTAGAGGGAAAAGAAGGTAAAGCTGGTTTAAAACTAAAACAACAAAAGTCACTGAATAACAAGGAAAGCTTTTGCATTTGGCTTTGGGATATAGTCAGAAACTCAAACTATGTCTACAATATACTTTCTACCACATACTTGCTCCCATCATGACCTGGCACCAATCATTTCCCTTCTTGACCTGACTTTCAGTGGCTCCAGAGAAAACTAGTTAGTATTCTGACTCGTCTGCTCACAATGAACATGTTTGGTGCAAGAAAAGATAAAAATCTCCCCTCAGAATTTCCCACTTCTTACAAGTTTGCTCAATGAGTTATGACTAGAATTTGGAGAGTTATAATATAGAGCAACTGGTTCACATTTTGGAATCTCTATCATCATTAAGGAAGAGTCATAATTTCTATAGAAATTGTAGTGTCGATGATGGGAGTGGATCATGGCTGGAACTTTCAAGCAGCTATAACGTTCTTATAACTCCAGGAGAGGCAACGATTTACTTCCAGGCTGGGAGGAAGGGCTGTAGAAATAATAGAAGTTTAAACATACAAACATGCTCTCAAACGATCAGTTTATTGTTCTTCTTTCTTCATTTAGTTTTTCTGTGAAAACTGAAATGTAGCCAAGCTTATGTCCCATGGGGGAAGATTTACGTTTCAATATTACTTACAAAGTGTGGCAGTGAAAACCACACTGTTAATTTTTTTCCTATCAAAAGGATTTTGTAAAGTATATTTATGCCAATGTTTTGATTCATCATTTACTAAGAATTAAGATAGTGAAGTCGTAAATTCTCATCAGATTAGAATAATAATTTAAACAACTTAAGTAACTGGCCACTGTGTTATCTGAATGCACACCTATATTTAAACACCCGTGGATAGCAAAATGATTGGTGTCAGGGTTATGAGTTCTTGGCACAAGGGGACACTCAAATGTTTACTGAATAAATAACTGAATCAAAAGTTTTCTTGGAGCCAATAAAATCTCTAGCTCCAGTTCTGAGAATTGCTACTAAGTAATAGGAGGAAATGATGAAATCTTACATGGACCCAAAGAGCTCAAACATCGTCCTGCCACCCAGTATCATTACCATCTGATTCTAAACCTTGAAGTGACTCAGAGATGAAGGGAAGAAAGAGAAAAATCTGTTCCCAATGTGAAAGTATAAGTAACTTCCAGTTTGAAGGAAATCAAGCGAAAGGATGAATATCCTATAACTAGCTCTTAAAATATTGATATACTAAGCCCAAAATGAGAATAATTCCAAATGAAATTCAAAAAATTATCTAAATTTTCTAAGAAGCAGATTCTAAATAAAAATAAATATAGATCTTTTTCGATGAAACAGAATTGAGAGCCCAGAAATAAAACACACATCTATGGACAGCTAATCTTCAACAAAGGAACCAGGAACATACAATGGAGAAAGGAAAGTCTCTTCAATAAATGCTGTTGGGAAAACTGGGCAGCCACATGCAAAAGAATGAAAGTAGACCATTATCTTACACCATACACAAAAATTAACTCAAAATGGATTAAAGACTTGAATGTAAGACCTGAAACCATAAAACTCCTAGAAGAAAACATAGACAGTATGCTCTTTGACATCAGTCTTAGCAGTATCTTTTTGAATGTCATGTCTCCTTAGGCAAGGGAAACAAAAGAAAAAATAAACAAATGGGACTACATCAAACTAAAAATGCTTCTGCACGGCAAAGGAAACCATCAACAAAACGAAAACACGACTTGCCAACTGAGACAAAATATTTGCAAATCATATATCTGACAAGTGGTTAATTTCCAAAATATACAAAGAACTCATACAATTCAACAACAAAAAAACAAGCAACCTGATCAAAAAATGGGCAGAGGATATGAACAGACATTTTTCCAAAGGAGATACACAGACAGTCAACAGACACATGAAAAGATGTTCAACATCGCTAATTATTAGGGAAATGCAAATCAAAACCACAATGAGTTAACTCCTTGCACCCATCAGAATGGCTATTATTAAAAAGACAAGAAATAACAAATGTTAGAGAGGATGTGGAGAAAGGGAACCCTGATACACTGCTGGTGGGAATGCAAACTGGTGCAGCCACTATGCAAAACAGTATGGAGATTTCTGAAAAAATTAAAAATAGAAATATCATATGATCCAATTATTCCATTCCTGGGTATGTATCCAAAGAACATGAAAACAACAATTCAAAAAGATATATGCACCCCTATGTTCATTGCAGCATTATTCACAATAGCCAAGACTTGGAAGGAACCCAAATGTCCATCAACGGATGAATGCATAAAGAAGATGTAACATATATATACAAGGGAATACTACTCAGCCATAAAAAAGACACAACTGTGTCATTTGGGACAACATGGATGGACCTTGAAGGTATTATGCCAAGTGAAATAAGTCAGACAGAGAAAGACAAATACCGTATGATTTTACTCATACGTGGAAGATAAACAAACACATAGATAGGGAGAAGAGACTGGTGGTTACCAAAGGGGAAGAGAGTGGCAGGAGGGCAAAAGGGATAAAAGGTTACACAAGTATGGTGACAGATGGAAACTAGACTATTGGTGGTGAAGACAATGCAGTCTTTATAGAAGCTAAAATATAATGATATACACCTAAAATTTACACAATGTTGTAAACCAAAATGACCCCAATAAAATAATTTTTAAAAATATATAGATCTTTTAAACTTTATTAAAGCTCCTGACATTTGGTAACAAATTGAGTTTGCCTGATATTAGTAAATTCCACGTGGCAATAAACAAGAGTCCTTGATTTTTGTAAGGGAATTAATTATTTGACAGCCTACTCCTGGCAGGGCTATTCTAATGGACCCAAATGCTATGAAAAAAAATCCAGTCTACTCTCAGTGAAAAATCCAGTCTACTCTCAGTGGCCTCCTTTCCATTAATCCCAATGACCTCATTCCTGGTTGGAATATTCTAATGTAGTGAGATGGGGAAATAAACGAACCATAATACAATTGTAAAAAATAGGAAAAAATTATAAGCATATAATCTTACTAAAGAAATTTCCTCATTATAAGGCAGGAGGAAAAATATTTCAGAGATTTATAAGAATACATACCAAGATAATATGTTTGTGTCTCCAAACTCATAGTCATCCATCAGAAGAGGCTCAATCAGCTTGAGAATCAGCAACTCTGCACACATTCACAAGTTTGTACAGAGAGCTCGGGTCAGTGGCACTGAATAAACTGCTTTCATTGTTGAAAGGGACCACTGAGAAAAACCATCTCCTTATCTTTAAAAGAATTTTTGGTTGTTGCGTTGGTGAGAGACTACATCTTTTTAGACAGAGATTCTGTGATGCCAGTGTCCCTGTCCCTTCCTACTGCTACAGCAGGCTTGTCTGGGAAAATAAAAAGATTCTTGACGTAGCTTCAGGTGTCCCCAGCTAATGGCTGCCAACTATGCGAGCTGATTAGCAGTGTTATACTCCCTGAAGGAAAGGCTAAATATGATCCCCAAGAAGATCGGCGGGGGAGTTAGTAAAAACATTCTTATAACCATATTTAAGCCACTGACATTTATATACCTGGTGTTTGGAGCTTAAAAACATTTCAGTATTCTGTTTGTTCTTCTACCAACTTTAATTACCATTTCTAAGGATTGTAAAGATAATTGCTAAAAGGTTAGAGCAGAAAGAAATGAGATGGAACACACTGGTCCAAAATGTTCAGCTGGGCCTCATAACTCTTGGTACAGATGTTCCTGGTTAGTTCAGGTCTGATTTAGAGAAACAGCTATAATATGGTTTGAGGCAAGGTGACCAGATGTAGTTGAATTTAAAGATCTGTCCCAGAATGTCAATGAAAAGAAACTCCATTACCCTAGCGAAATAACCTTTACGGGGTTGGGGTGGGGGAGTTATGCTTAAAAAATATCTACTTTAAGGTAGATAGATATCGACCTTGACAAGATAAAGATTCTTAAAAAAAAATCAAAAGAACAAAAAATAAAATAAAACTAACATGCACATGTAGAGAAGTTTATTCTCATAGAACTAGAGGTTAAAGAAAAAGTAAAGAAACAGCAGCAAAAGGAATTCTATCAGAGGGTACGCATCGTGTATCATGTGGGCTTGATCTATAGATTTCCATAACTTGTTTGAAACATGGGCGCTGAAATGAAAGTGCTAGAAAGGACTTTAGAGACCATCTTCACCAAGCTCTTATCTTTTCAGCTGAGGGGAAACATAAATCAACTTCCTAAGTATAGGGTAGAGAAAATATGTGGGTTTTGAGACATCTCCCTTGACATATATAAGATGGCAAAACAGCCAAATAACTCAAGAAAGGCAGCAACTTTCCCAAAATATATAGCCAGTTCTCTTCTTCCTTATTTTCCTCAAACATTTTAAGATACATTATACCCCATTCCTAGCAAAATGGAAACAGAGTACAATTTCCAGAATTCTAAAGATACTCGGCTTCAGGATGCTGACAACTGCAATTCAGATCTACACTTAATACAATGGAAGAACACACGAAACAGAAAAGGTGATCCTCTCTGTTCTACCCATATGTGGATAGGCACATTCTTGTCATATCTTCTAATGACAAGGAGAAACAGACATGGTTTTTAAATCACTCATGTGTGTGTTGGTATGCTTTAAATATTACATGTAAAATGAAATACTCATTCATGCCAAGACTTAAGAGAGACAGTTGAGCAGCTAGAGGAGAATTTTAAGATGACAAAAAAATGGAAGAACACAAAGATGTCTATGTACACATGCAGTGGTAGAAATGAATTTTTTTTATTGTATACTTGGCAAATCTTTATATAGATCAATATTATTATCTAGGCTTTTCTTTTTTTTTAATATACTAGTCACTTTACATGATTTATTTCATTTAATCCTCATAACAATTTTGTAAGATAAATGTTTTTTTTTTTTAATTTTTTGTTTATTGCAGTAACATTGGTTTATAACATTGCATAAATTTCAGGTGTACATCATTATACTTCCATTTCTGCTAGGCTTTTCTAAAGCGGGTTGCTTAGCTAAAAGGACTTGGAAGCCAGGGTACTACTCATATTTTAAATCAAGATGAAGATTAATTAGGGCAGAAGCTTCTTTCCTCACCCTAGCTTAGTTTACAGTGGCTCCTTTGGGGGCCATAAAGATGTGCCACCCAGATCTCCTGCTGCAGAGAGCTTGATCAACAGTCGGCCCCCGATGCTGTTCTCTTAGTCTACCTCCTTGCTGCCCAGGGGCTGCTCCCAGCCAACGACTGAGCACAGCAGGGATACTAAAGCAGGTCCCCTCCTGAAAGATGTGGACCTCCTGATGCGGGACTTCTGCTCAAGGACTTTTGCCCACTGTCTGGCCAAAATTTTCTTGGCACTGCTCTGCTCTCCAACCTTTCTGTCTTCTCTCTCTCCTTCACTGGGGACAGCCCGAGTTACTGCCCGATGGCTCTTCTAGCCTCCTCTGCTTGCCTCACCTTTTTCACCAATAAATCTCTTGTATTCCTAATCCTATCACAGCACCTGTTTCTGAACCTAAACTAACAGAGCTTTTCTTCTTTTGACCAAAGTACTATTAGACTAGACCTAATGTTTCCAATTCACCATCCCTATCTGTATCAAAAAGGCCACCCAGTCTCCATGACGCCAAAGAAATGGTGGGCACACTGTATGGCTTCTCTTCTCATTGAAGTCTCAGTCAATTCTCTACAGTGCTGAGAAACAAAGATCAGAACTTCTGGATGAGAGACAGCTCAGATTCTGCCCCATGATCCTCACCCAGACTGCCTTTGCCTGGCTCCATGTTCACCTCTGTTCTAGGATTCTTCTCCATCCTAGCACTGAAATGCAGATGTACACCAGATATTCACAGTATGGTTTTAATTACATACAAAAGAGTCAAGGTAATAAGTTAAATCATTTTATGGACAAGTTAGCTTTTATTGCTTCACAAACTCGAGAAATTTCTCTTATCCGTGGCTACAAGTCTCACCAACATGTGCCAGCATTTCAGAGAAAAAAGCAGGATAGTTTGGACTCATGCAAATGCATTCCTCCCTTGAAAAAATGCTCAAAGCACAATTCTACAGCTAGTCTTTCATGATATCAGTAGTGTAACTCAAATGTAAGTGAGCTTGCCATGCCCTCCCTGCCTGCATACCCCGCCCCCCCCATGGCCCAGTCTCTAAAAAATGTAAACACAAGAATTGGAAGAAATGTATATCAGTATTTAAATTGTATATGTAACTTAAGAATTTCAAATATTTACTCAGTATCTCAAGAAAATGCCCAAGAAATGGGGAGGTTTATACTTAATGCATAGCAAGCATTCTTAAATGTCCATTCTTTCCTCTTCACCCATTTCTGTCATTCTCATTGTACTTCACACAGATGGCAGTTGGTTCTTCAAAACTTTTTTGTCTGTCAACTCCCAAGTTATCTCTGAAATTCAGCCCACGTATTTCTTGGGAAAAGATAAGTAGAATGCTGAATATATTTGTGGAGTATTATTTGTCATTCTTTTATGTGAAAAATATTTTGTTCCCACTAAAGAAGCATGATCTATATATGGAAATGAAAGTACTTTACAGGCACATATGTGTGTATGTATATTTATGTATAAATGTATATGCATGTGTGTTTGTGTGAGTAGCATAAATCCCAATGTGACTCTAAATTGTGAGACCTAGGCATGTCTGATAGATGATGAGTCTATTTGCATGAGGGACAGAGGATCCTCTTGGGAGAGAATTCATCCCAGCTTGGTCTAGTCCCAGAGTCTTGGATAGCAAAGAGTGAAAGAGCAGTTCTACACTCAGCATAGTGATTATTACTCAGATTTCACCCAGTGGAGGGGGTTTTTCAGTAAAAAATGAAAAAGATATGGTACTAAAAACCCCTCTAGTAGAGCACGGAAGACTACTTTCCCAATTCACCAGGTTGAAGCTCTGGTCCCTTAAATCTTGGAGCATCAGTGGCATGGACCAGCAAGAGTGGCTAGCAAGGACAGCGGCAACACTAGGGGAGACAGCAGCACCTGCAGAGGGGACAGGGAGGGCCAGGAGAAATAGGAGGTTGTGGCAGGAGACGGATCAGCCATGAACACAGCAGGCAGTAACATGGTGCTTCACCCCTGCTTCCCAGGCACAGAGGCCGGGGATATCACCAGAAGAGCTGGAACACGAGAGGGTGAAAACAGTGGCCTCTCCATGGTAGCTAACAGTACTTATTCATAGGTCAGGTCATGGAGGCAGCCCAGAGGAGGAGGAGAAGGGGTTACGGTGAAAGACAGAGCAAAAGTAAGTCATATACGTCATATATGATACTGATACTAGTGTGAATCCTTTATAAATCATTGACTGGAATAGCCTTGGGATCACCAATTATACAAACACACACACACATACCACCTTGCCTTTCTGCCTGACCATGAAATTATTAAAAATAACATTTCACTTCCACTTTTCAAAATCCACATTTGGGTTTGTATTAAAAAGAAAAATCAATAGAAAATCAGCATTCAAATATTTTTTCTTATTTTCTTTTCTATGGAAAATGAGTTCAGTGGAGCCAGATCATATTCAACTGGGTCTACTTCTTGATGCTGGTGTCCATTTTTAATACTTCTCAAGTGACCACATGAGTAACTATTTCCAAAATGGCCCCCATTGAACCATGCCTCTTGGTATTAATGTCCTTCTTTAGTCCCCCACCCCTTTTAGTGTATCTGGTTTGGCCCTGTGCCTTGCTTTCACCAATAGAATGAAAGAGGAGTCACACAATGGCAGTTCAGGGCCTCAGTGTTAAGGCTGGCAGCTTCCACTTTTTGGTTTGGAGAGTCCTGGGTCACCAAGCATGAAGTCAAGGCACTCAGCTAAAGAAATTACATGAAGCAACCAAGTGCCGAGGCTACATGGAATAGGAAAATTCCTAAGACTGCATGTAGAGAGATTCAGATATTCTAGTGTCCCAACATAGCCCAGCTTCTAGCTGTCCCTGCCAAGGTACCAGACATGTGACTAAACCATCCTGGACATTCCAGTCTAGTTAAGCTCCCAGACAAGTGCAACCCCAGCTGATGTCACATGGAGTAGAAGATTCATCCAGTTGAGCCCAGTAAACCTGCAAAATTATGAACGGTAATAATAACATAGTTGTTGTTTGAAACCATTAAGTTTGGGGTTAGCTTATTACGTAGTTAACAGGTAACTGAAATATCACGGTAGCATAGGTTGAAGGAGGAAGGGAGAAATTCATCTTCATAGCCCATGTTTGCTTTCAGAAGCACAAAAGTGGGGGGTGATTTTCCTTCTAGGTCATCCATATCTGTTGAAAAGTGGAATTTTAAGATCATCATAGGGGTGGATCTCCAGCTGACACTCTGAAAGAAAAATAATTATCTTTTAGTAGGCCTCTCTGATTTTGTGTCTCACACTATAAATTTCAAGACTGCCGGCTGCTAGAATTTTCTTGCATGCTTCACTAATTTTATGTTAAGGGTAAATAACATCAAAGCCAGATAATGATATTGCCATATCATGGGTAGTGTATTTATTAACATCTTCTTCCTCAATATAAGTGACTGTAGTTTCTGTAAATACTAGGTCCCTGGGAAAAGTTTTACTGCTATACTCTTCTATTCTCTTGTTCATCGTGTTATTCCACACATAATTTTGATAGCTATGAAGACATAAAGTGCTTCCTTCCTGGTATAATTCCAAACATAGAGACTTTATTCTTCATTCCATATTTTGAAAGTCCTCAAAGCCATGTCCCTTCCACACTCCTTTTGGTAGGTAATAATTTGAGGGCATTATCTGTCCTCCCTGCATTTAACCAAGTACTCTTCAGCCTCAAAATGTCACCATGAGACTTTAAGCCTCATGGATCAGGACTACCTCTGTCTTGTTCACCACCATATCCTGAAATCCTATCAGTGCCTGGCGCTGAGTTGAGTTCTATAACTATCTGAATAGTTAATTAATGAAGGCCTTTTTTTAAAATTAGTTATTAATTTCAGAATTTTTAGAGCTAGGAAGAGGCTTAGAAATCATCCAATCTAGCTCCCTCTGGAGCTCAGAGAAAAGTAGATTAACTTTCCCAAGAATATGTATTTAATAAGTGTCTAAGGCCAGACTAAAATGTAGATTTCTGGATGCCAGTCCGTGCCCTCTCCACCTCATGGCTCCAGTGTCCCTCTCCCTTGTTTGGGTTGTTTCCCCAAATAATTCACAAGTGCAGAATGTGGATGACCTGGAATCATAACTGACCATAAGCCCAATGACTCACCAGTGAAACGCGGCTAATTTAAATGTGAGCTGCTATTAAAAATACAGTGTAGGAAACAGAACACATGATAGCTTTCTTCTACTCCATGCTCAACAGATCATAAACACGGGGTAAAGAGTTAGTTTCTAGATGCCAAACTTTAGGAAAGACAACTGACAAATCAACAATTCCTTAAGAAAGAAAACACAATGGTGACTATCTGGAAAGCGTATGATAATCAGCTCAATTAATTAAGGGCATTTTGCCTGACAAAGGGAAGAAGTGAGAAGATCTGAGAGGTGTCTTCACGTACTTGAAGGGCTGCTTCTGAGAGAGAGGAAATTTACTTATTTACTTGCCTCATCCTTCTCACCCTCTTCCTGATCTTCAATTCTTTCCCACCCACTTGCTCCGTACATTCTGACTTCTGCCATCACCGTTCTGCTCTCTCCAAGCTCACCAAGGCTGTTCTTTCACCCACTTGTCCTCAGTTATCATCCTTCATGATCACATGCTCTCTCTTGAAAGCCTCCCCTTGGTTTCTGTAAGAATTGGGATTGATCCTAACTCTCTGGCCATTCTTTTGATTTCTCATTTGCTGGCTCCTTCTGCGCCTCCCACCCACTAACCATAGGTGATCCCAGGGCTCTGTCCAGGGGCATCTTTCTTCTCTCCTTTGTTTCTTCCCTGGGTTTCTTATTAGCTATCAGAGAGTCAGTCATCTCTTCTGGACAGATGATTCCCAAACCCATATATGGAACCACAACTCTTACATGAGCATGTCCTGCACTTTCTGCATCCATAATTTGAACTTTTCCATGCCCTCCTTCTATCTCCTCGTAGTGAAATTGCATCAGTCCTGTGCATCCTCCCCATCCCCTCAAAGCACGAATAATTTCTCCTCTACTGAATTCACAGAGATCCTGCTCTTCTAGTTGAGATCTGAAGTCATGGGACCTGGATATCTTAACTCACCACTTCCCTGCTGTGTGATTTGGGTAAATTAGTTAAACTGAGTCCTAGGTCCTTCATGTATCAACGGCAGAGAACTGTACTACTTACCTAACAAAATTGTTGTGAGGATTACATGGGCCAACACACAAAAAGTGATTTGCAAACTATAAAGTGCTATACAAACAGAGTTTGGTAGTATCATTACCACCAGGGAGTCTTTTTTAACGGTATAATCTAGCAGAGTCTGTTCAGTCAAATAAATTAATATTTCCATCTTGACTGACTCACTTGGCTGGAAAAACATGTGGACATTCCAATGTAAACAGGATTGGGGAGGGGGATGTAGAAGACACAAGTCATAATTTATTGAGATATGAGTCCCGGCCCTTCATTTTTAAACAAAAAAAGCACAGCATATCATTACTTCTCCAGTGGCATGTATTTTCATCTCCTTTGTGGTCATTTGGGAACTTGTCTTAGCTCCCCTTCTGGTCTGCAAAGATATCACAGTCAGAGACCTGACCTACGGATCATCCTGCAAGGCCAAGAACAGTACCCTCAACTTAGTATGTGCACAGCACTTGTTGAATTAAATGAAAATAAATCTGGCACATCTAGTTTCAGGGAAGTAGAATTCAGCTGTAACTTATCCTGATAAAATAGGCTTTTCAAACAACTAAATATGTTGTCTTGAGCGTGGAGTTGGCTACTTAGTAGGTAATGAAGACTCTGGCACTGTAAGCATTCTCATAGGACCTTAAGAAAGCATTTAGATGAATTCTGAGAGTCTTTTTAACTCCATGAATCTGTGGATTAATTAGCTAAAATTATTGCTATTATTTCTGCTGTCATTCTCCGCCTCCTTTATAATAGTCAACATTGAATAGATGTTCAGCAATCAGTGGCAACATTTACTTCCCCTACACCATAATCATGCAATGGCCTTTTTGTTTGTTTGTTTTTGGCATCTTTGGAACACTTTCTAGTTCTTAAGCATCTGAATAATAGCCCCTTTGATCGTGCATTAGAATCACAGATGATGGATAATTCACATACATTTGAATCTGTTTATTCATTAAATAGATAGACTAGATAATGCAGAAACTACCATAGTACATTTTCTAGACTTGAAGAATCGAGGTTGAGCTATTTTAAATGCTACCCTACCCCCCAGGCCCCCACTGCATTCCCAATCAGTTTCTCCCCTCATTCTCCTCTCGGGCTCCTGTTTCTACTAGCCACTTTCCCTTCTATGTGAATAGACATTTCCCTTCATTGTCTCCTACTTCACAGAAGAAAATCAAGTCTCTTAGATGTGAATACACTCAAATTACTGCCTTCCCCGAATTACATGCCCCTTTCCCCATGCTTCCCTTGGTCTCACATATTAACATGTCTTTCCTCCTGGCTAAGGAAATCTCCTCCACCTGTGCTCTGAATTCCATCCACCAATGTCCTTATAGGGATCTTATTCCATTAGACATTACTCTACCCATCCCCCTGCTTATTGTCATTATTTATCTCCAATTGATTCTTTTCTCTTTATGTTAATCTCTTCATATGTAAAAAGCAGAGAGAGAGAGAATATACTTCTTCTTGACTCTGTTCTCTTGTATCTAGTATCCAACATTTTTCCTTCCTGTCAGGTACGTTTCTAGAAATAAGTCTTCACTACACTTAATGGCTCCACAAGCTCGACAAACAGCAACCTGACTTTTGATATCATCTTCCAACTGAAATTTCTCTAGCTAAGGTCATCAATGACTTCCCAGGTACCAAATATAATAGGCATTTTCCAGTCTTCATCTTACGTCCATAAATAATGACCTGGTTAGCCACTATCTGTTGCTTGAATGTATCTTCTGCTTTGCTTTCCATGACACCACACCTTTCAAGTTCTCCTCAATCTTGCCCAGGGTTTGGTATTCATCTGCCCATGCCTTAAATGCTGGTTTTCTCTGGTGCTCCATCCTTATACGACTTGTGTCTTATTCTACAAGTTATTCCTGGAAATATTTTCCATGACAATGGATTGAGACAGCACTAAAAAGATGACAACTTTTAAATATATGTATCGCTAGTCCAAACTCCAGATACATACACCCAGTTACCAATTAAGCATCTCCAATCAAATGTCCCACAGGTACCTCCAACTGAGTATTTCAAAGAGAATTCATCATCATGTCTACCCCTTCCAGATGTGCTCCTCCCCCTACAGACTTTGTCTATACTGGCACCATGTTTTCCCATGTGTCTCAAGTCAGAAACCTTTTAGTCTGCCTGGAATTTGTCTTTTTTCTTCCTCCTACGTTATATTGATTGCCAAATTCTGACACTGCTGCCTTCTGAATGTCTTTCCTACTTGGCCTCTCCTTCTCCAGATTTGGTCAGCTGTCCCCTAGACTACCACAGCAGTCTTCTCAGTCGTCGCTCTGTTTCTAATCTTATCCCTTCTTCAGTCCGACACCTGCTCTGCTGCTGGAGTGAGCTTTCTATAAAGCAATTCCAATCATGTCTCTCTCTGGCATGACACATTTCAACAATTCTTTACCTTCTACATGTAGTTCCTCAAATTTTAATGTGCGTATGAGTCCATTGGGAGTCTCATTAAAATATAGATTCTGATTTAGAAAGTCTGGGCTGGGGCCTGAGATTCTGCATTTTTAGTACATTCCCTGATGATGCTGATGCTATGGTCCAGCAACCACACTTTCAGTGGCCAGGTTCTACAGATTATAACCCAATCTCCTTTTAAAGGCCCCCAAAGCCTTTTTTGCTGCTCCTCTACGTACCACTGCAGCCTCTTCTCCAACTCTTTCTTTCTTTGCTCTTAATGCCCCCACAACACTGAAATGGCTTGTGGCCGTCCAAACACACCATGATCATCTGCTCCTCTCTGCCTTTACCGTTTCAGTTCCATCTGCTTTGCATTCCCACCTACAGAAGTCTACTGGTTAACTCCTACTCAGCTCAACTCTATCTTGGCAAGTCTGTCTCCCCATCAGACCATCAGTTCCTTGAGAGAAGAGTCTGGTTCATCTCCAAGGTTCTAACCTAGTAGAGTATCCTGGCCCAGGGGAGCTAGTCTCCAAAGCTTGGTGAATTGGTACTCGATCTATTTGTCTACAGCATAAGCCCCTTAAAATTTCCCCTTGCTCCTTATACACTTCCTAGTGGAGAACATGCTGGCTAATAATCGTAAAACAAAAGCCCCAATGAGATAAGTAGAGAAGATTTTTCCTTTTAGAGCTTAAAACAAATAGTAAAGTGGGAGTAGATGAGGAAAAATCTATAATGTAAACAGATATTACATATCGACTTAGATCCTATCTTATATTTAATCAAGTGGAATTTAGGCAAATTTATCACTAATAAAAATATTTTCATGTTTTTCAAATTGCTTCACCAAACTCTTTCATTTAAATACGCCCCCTGAATATATTACTAAATGTGTGAAATGTATCACCCATTACAAAACGAATAATAATGAAGGATTAGCTAATGAGTCATTTGAAGGTCCTGTTTATTAATTTTTACAGCCTCATTGCCTGGAACCTAATCATCAACTGTTACCAATACCCTAGGAGAAGTGAAAAAATAAAATAAAATAAATATTTATTACTTATTAAAGGTAAGTTTCCTTAGAATTTTACTATTTGCCCTTCTTGTTTTTCCTAGACAGAATTCATGGATGCTTCCAAAATTTTGCTCACTCTTCATAAATGTTGCATATTTTAATTATATTTTTGCAGATTCCCATTTGACTCAACTTAGTATCTGATCTTGACTTTAAGAGATATTTCTGTTTTATAGCTACCAAATAAATTCCTGTACTCTGTTAACCTTTTTTTTTTCTTTTTTGCTGTCAGTGAAGTGTAGGTGATTGAATGTTAAATAAACACTCTTTTTCAAACTCAAACTGAAAATAGGATGTCCCATTTGTATATACTATGCAAACATGAAAAAATGTGAACTTTTTTCCCTTTGGTTTCAAAAACCCCACTCCCTTCACTTCCAAAACTATATCTTTTAAAGTCTAAAAGTTTGTCAGGATTTCTGTTGTCAAACATTACTGTTTCTAAGGTTTTTAAGCCTTTTTTATGTTGATGAAGCAGCTTCTGGTCCTTTATTAACTTATTTTATTTCAACAAATATTTATTTAGCTTCTACTACATTGTAAGAGCTATGCTAGGTGCTGGAGGGGGTGGCCACAAAAATAAATATGGTCTCTGGCTTTCACGATCTTCCAGTCTAGTAGGAGAAAGAGAATGGTAGGTAACCACTGTAAGTAGGTGTGTAGTGATACTTCATTGGTTTTAATTTGCATTTCCTCAAAAGAAGGAAGTATCTGCTATAAGGAAATACAAGCTCCATGCCTTGGATCTGTAGAAAATAGTGGAGTAGAGTGCTCTCTCAAAGGACCTGTGCTCTGAGAACTGCAAACCACTCGAGTTCATTTTCACGCCTGCCAATGTGTTTCCATGAAGCCCAATCAATGAATGGAATAGTCTCTAGATAACAATGTCTTTGCTTGCCTTGGTCTTTTGGAACAATCTCAGGGGTGGATCCATCAACAAATAGCCACTGAACCTCCACTCTGTGTGCAAGGCTCTATGGAAAGTCCTATTCCGCTTGCTGGATGCCTGTGAAAATGAGACCCATCAAAGGTCAAGCACACCCACTTCTTGGATACCCTCACCAGTATCAACAGCAGGTAGGAAGTGGGAATTCCCAACCATTATGCCCATTCTACAATAACGCAGATAGACGAGCTGCATCTTGGTCCCGAGCAATGAATGGGCTGACTACGCCCAATAGGGGCTGAAGGATGCGCCACCCCACCTCCTCACCATACTGCCTACCATCTTTCTCGTTCTAGTTACTGAGCCATTTTTTTCCTGATTAATTGGAAAACTTTGCCATCTCTTTTTATCAGTCTGTAGCCATTACTTTCTTCAAGACCATTTACTGCATTCCTAACTTATACCAGGAACTGGTCTATGTGTTCTACGGTTAGAATCTTTTCAAATCCTCACAAGTTTATTATTTATCATTTTTATTTTACAGTTGATAAAACTTTCAGAAAGGTTACATACCTTGCCCAATAGTAGAGCTAGATTTTGAATCCAGCACTGTGTTTTCTAGAAATTAAGGCATAATATTCACTTAAACATTCCGAAGCACCTACGTACATGAAAAACACCACGCTAGGAGCTGTAAACAACTAAAAGCTAAGATCCCTGCCCCCAAAGAATTAGAATCTAAAAGGAAACAGAAAGGAAGGGGGAGTTAACCACTTAGAAATGTGGGACGGAATGAATTTGCCTTGTATTTGTACTAAACCACTACAAAAAAAAACTACACAATAAATTTTATGTTTTAACATATATAGTATATGAATACACTCTTATAAATTGTTTTCAATAATATAAAAGTATATAAAGACTGTAAAATGAAAGCTTCCTAAACCCTTGAATCCTATATCTTCTTTATAAGGACACACTACCATGCTCATTGAAGACGAAAATGTCGACAAATATTTTTTGAGCACATGCTATCTACAAAGCATGTGCTCAAAATATATTTGTTCTTACCGTAATGTATCCACTATTATAATATCACATAGCACACACTATGCTAAAATGTCCCGTCTTCAAATTAACATAGTTAAGATGTCCATACTTCCTAAAGCCATCTATAGATTCAATGCAATCCCGATCAAAGTTCCAACAACATTTTTCACAGAAATAGAACAAAGAATCCTAAAATTTATATGGAACAACAAAAGACCCCGAATAGCTAAAGGAATCCTGAGAAAAAAGAACAAAGCTGGAGGTATCACACTCCCTGATTTCAAAATATACTACAAAGCTATAGTAACCAAAACAGCATGGTACTGGCACAAAAACAGACACACAGATCAATGGAATAGAATCGAAAGCCCAGAAATAAACCCACACGTCTATGGACAGCTAATCTTTGACAAAAAAGCCAAGAACATACAATGGGGAAAAGAAAGTCTCCTCAACAAATGGTGTTGGGAAAACTGGATAGCCACATGCAAAAAAATGAAAGTAGACCCTTACCTTACACCATACACAAAAATTAACTCCAAATGGATTAAAGACTTGAATGTAAGACCTGAAACTATGAAACTTCTAGAAGAAAACATAGGCAGTACGCTCTTTGACATCGGTCTTAGCAACATCTTTTCAAACACCACATCTGACCGGGCAAGAGAAACAATAGAAAAAATAAACAAATGGGACTACATCAAACTAAAAAGCTTCTGTACAGCAAAGGAAACCATCAACAAAATGAAAAGACAACCTAACAATTGGGAGAAGATATTTGCAAACCATACATCTGATAAGGGCTTAATCTCCAAAATATATAAAGAACTCATGCATCTCAACAACAAAAAAAACTAACAACCCAATTAAAAAATGGGCAAAAGACCTAAACAGACATTTCTCCAAAGAAGATATACAGATGGCCAAGAGACACATGAAAAGATGTTCAAAATCACTAACTATCAGGGAAATGCAAATCAAAACTACAATGAGATATCACCTCACGCCCGTCAGAATGGCTATAATTAACAAGACAGGAAACAACATGTGTTGGAGAGGATGTGGAGAGAAGGGAACTCTCATACACTGCTGGTGGGAGGGCAAACTGGTGCAGCCACTATGGAAAACAGTATGGAGATTCCTCAAAAAATCAAGGATAGAACTACCATATGATCCAGCTATTCCACTGTTGGGTATTTATCCAAAGAACTTGAAAACACCAATTTGCAAAGGTACATGCACCCCTGTGTTCATTGCAGCGTTATTCACAATAGCCAAGACTTGGAAGCAATCTAAGTGCCCATCAAGGGACGAATGGATAAAGAAGCTGTGGTATATATACACAATGGAATACTACTCAGCCATAAGAAACGATGAAATCCAGCCATTTGTGACAACATGGATGGACATTGAGGGTATAATGCAAAGTGAAATAAGTCAGAGGGAGAAGGTCAAACACCATATGATTTCCTTCATTAAGTAGTAGATAATAACAACAATAAACAAACACATAGGGACAGAGATTGGATTGGTGGTTACCAGAGGGGAAGGGGGGAGGGAGGAGGGTGAAAGGGATAATTTGGTACATGTGTGTGGTGATGGGTTGTAATTAGTATTTTGGTGGTGAACATGATGTAATCTATGCAGAAATAGAAGTACAATGATGTACACCTGAAACTTTTACAATGTTATAAACCAATGTTACTGCAATAAACAAAAAATTTAAAAAAAAAATAAAAAAAATAAAAAAATAAAAAGTTAACATAATATAACATGATCTTTGGTAAATAAAAACCTGTTTAAGTTTAAAATGTCCCGTCTTCACCTATTCAACCCTCCTCCCTCCCCCTAAAATCCCTGACAACCACGGGTCTCTCTACTGTCTCTATAGTTTTGCCTTTTCCAGAATGTCATAAAATTGGAGTCATACAATATGTAGCCTTTTCAGATTGCCTTCTTTCACTTAGCAATATGCATTTAAGATTCATCAATGTTTTTGCGTGGCTTAATACCTCATTTCTTCTTATTGCCATATAGTATTCCATTCACCTATTGAAGGGCATCTTGGTTGCTTCCAGTTTTTTGATGATTATGAATAAAGCAGCTATAACATTCATGTGCACGTTTTTGTGTGGATATAAATTTTCAAATTTTTGGGGTAAATACCAGGAGCATGATTGCTAAATCATACAGCAATACTCTATTTAGCTTTGTAAGAAACTGCCAAACGGTTTTTCAAAGTTGCTGTAATATTTTGCATTCTCACTAGCAATGAGAATTGCTCTCCATCATATTGCTCTCCATCCTCCTCAGCAATCAGTATTGTCAGGTTTTTGGATTTTAGTCATCCTAATAGATGTGCAATGTACCTCATTGGTTTTAATTTGCATTTCCCTAATGAAAAATTATGTTGAACATCTCTCATATGCTTATTTGCCATCTGTATATCTTCTTTGGAAAGGTGTCAGTTCAGAGCTTTTGCCCATTTGTTTTCTTATTGTTGAGTTTTAAGGGCTCTTTGTACATTTTAGACATGTCCTTTATCAGATATTCGTTTTGCAAATATTTTCTCCCTGTCTGTCGCTTGTTTTTCATTCTCTTAGCAGTGTCTTTTATAGAGCAGAAGCTTTTAATTTTAATAGGGTCCAGCTTATTAATTTTTTCTTTCATGGATCATGCTTTTTGCTTTATATCTAAAAACTCATCACCAAACACAATGCCACATAGATTTTTTTGCATGTTGTAGTCTAGAAGTTTTATAGTTTTGCATTTTACATTTAGGTCTATGATCTACTTTTGAGTTAATTTTTATCAAAAATGTAAAACAAAATGGGTTCATTTTGTTGCATATGGACATCCAGCTGTTCCAGCACCATAATCATGCAATTTAATATCAGTAGAATAAATGGATCATTGTAATACGTGGTTATTAATGGATTAATACATGAAACTAACATGATGATTAAAATAACTCTGAGTTTGTAAAGTGCTAGGAGTCATTAATGTGATCCATTAACAAAGGAAGAAACTGAGGCTCAGGAGATGTAGTAATTTGCTCAAGTCACCCACGGCATTGTCCTCAAAGACCTGAAAACAAATGGTGGTGGTAACTGCGCACAGTACACAGTACCTATGGAGTATTGTTCAAGAAGGCTTAACTCTTTTGTAACTACGACACTTTTATGGTTTCTTTCTTTTGGCTTTTGGAGTCTTTTCTGTCTTCAACAGTCTACTTTTAAAACATACATACCACTGAGAGTTGTTTCACCTCTTTAGTTAGAATTATCAGGTTATACCTAAATAATATGGCATTGTAGACCCTTAGCTAGAATGAGGCTCATCTCCCCAACAGCAGCTCTCACAGCCTCTGTCGGGACACCTCTATTGTCTATGGGTTTCATTCTTCCTAAAGCTGCCTGCTGACCTCCTGACAGCTCTAAATACCGGGGGGGAAAATATCTTCATCATCCTATTGAGTCAGAGTTCATTACCCTGTAATGCCATCAAAGTCCCATCAGTTTCAAACACAGAGAACATCCTTGGCCTGGTATTTGGAAGAAACACCGACTAAATGAAAGATATTGAGGTACCAGTCTGAGCTGTGCCAGGCATTTCATTCCCCTAAGTCTTAATTCTTTCATTTAAGATAAAGCTTTCAAATTCTCTGCTTCTAAAAAAACTAACAAATTTGCAAGAATTAGTTTTAATTCAACTAAAAATGAAAGTAAATAATGGGAAAGAACTCTTTGGGTGTAAGAAAACAGTAGGAAGAATGAAAGGGGCATTGAAATGGGAGAAAGAGGGTTTAAAGAACCAATCTTGCGGAAGTTCAGCCGTAAAGAGATGTACAATATTATGACATGTTTAGTGGCTTCCATAGCCTTCACAGAAACATCATTCTCAAAATTTGTCTTTGTAGTGCATTTTAACTCTCAAAAGCAGGAGGAATTCTATTCTTCCTCTGTTCCGAAGATAATAAACTGCCACAGAAACACAGATCCAAATAGCACCATCTTTCCCCAGGGAATGTTTTACTCGGTTGCTAAATGTTCCCACCAGAGATCTTTTCGAAGGCCCTGAAACATATTTCATCTACCCCCTCCCCATTTTCCTACAGAAACAAAATTAATTGTTCCCTCAATAGCAGTTCCCTCACTTCTTTTAAAACTTTGTGAAGGAAATGTGGCTTTGTGCAGATTATTTTCATTCCTCTAACCTCTATAATGAAAGAGTCTGTTTAATGTATTCATTGAAAGAATTATTTAAGCTCCAGTTCAGCCCTTCATTATTGCCGGGGATAAAAGAAACAAAAGGTGATTTGCACTTGAGAATTTGCAGCATGAAGTGTCTGTTAAACAAAACCAGCAGCAACCATCCCCTTGAGCAGGCACCAGGCAGGAACGGGGACCCGTCTATAAGGCACGCACACGCCTACACTTGACCCATGGGGTTCTGACGAGGGAGAACGCCAATATGATTCCAGTGGACAGACTGACAAAAACCCTGGCTTGAAAAAACACAAAAGCACATGGCAGCTCTGAGCTTCGCTGCTAAGCAACACTGTGCCGCTTCCCCAGCCCCTACCCCCCGCCGCCATAAATAATAAAGTGAAGTGGAAGTTACTGGCTGTGGGAAAGGAAGATGTACTCAGGATGGAGACAAGCTGCAAGCTAGTTCTTTAAAATCCTTCCTTTAGAGCCAGTTGACCCGAGCTCATAAGTAATTGCTAAATGAAGGAGAAGGGAACTTGGTCCAGAGGCCCCACGAGGTTCCGCTGAGCACACCCCTTACTCGAACATACCAATGGTGAGTATTAAAATAATGAGTGTGGCCTGGTGGCTCTGGATCCATTCTCCTAGAGGGCAGCAGAGAGTGCCTGGTGGTCCAACCCTCTGATTGCAAGCCCAATTAATCACAAATCAGTCCTACTTTATCCGGGCTCAATGCTGCCCAATCAGGGTTGCAGTAGAACTGCCACCTGCAGACCATCATCATCCTCATCCCAGCAGGTGTTTCCTGAGCCCCTGCTGGATTCCAGAACCCGGACTAGTGCTTCATGTACCTAGGCTCATTTAATCTTCAAAATCATAGAAGAAGCAAGGATTACTCACCCAATTTTATAGACTAGAAAACTGCCCCTGGCTGGGGCAGGATTTGAACTCATGCCTATCTCATTTCCAAGTTTGGAGTTTTTTACACTCTTATACACTATAGCACACGGCCTCGGTCACTTGTTAGGAAGGTGACTTTGTGAGAGACCCTGTTGTGGTTTCCTGCTGAAGGCCATTTCCCTTTGTAGAGATGCAGTACAGTGTGATAGATAAGTGCAGAGATTCCAGACTTCCTTGTTTCAAATCCTAGTTCTGCCTCTTGCTAGCTGAGGACTGTTGGCAAGTTATTTATCTTCTCTAAGCATCAGTTTCCTCAGCTGCACCTACTTTATAAGTGGTATATGAGGCTGGAATAGAATAGCCAAATATGAAGCTATTAGAGGTGCACTTGGCATGTCGAAGGCACTCCTGAAGTGTTTACTGTTACTGGTTGCCTTATAGGAGTCTGATGAAGAAGGAACATGTCATAGCAAAGCGTAGAAAATCACTCCTGATGCTCATGGTTTTTTGAGAGAGAAGCATAATGTACTACACATAAGAACAGAATTGATAGAGAAAGTTGGAAAACACCAGCATCAGCTCTCAGTCCTGTCATGTCATTGCTTTTAAGGTCTGATGGTTCTGAGCTGTGCTTGTGGACAGAGCCAATCAATTTGGAGTCAGTCAATCGTCTTGCCAATTTTTTTGTGTTGTTGTTAAAACATCTGTTAGTCTAGAATTATTACACAAGAGGTGGGGAAGAGTTGCTGAGAACAAGAGGTTAAGTAACATGCTTAGAGGTTAAATCAATAGTTAGACTAAACACAACCCATAACTCCCAATTCTCAATTCGCTTCTCTTCCTCTTGACTCATGCTTTTCTTTTGACTGCATTCCTGGCTATGTTTGAGAAGTCATTCACTCTGCACATGATGGGGAGAAAAATAAAGCTTTCACATAAAAATCTACCTGTCAAGTCAGAGTGAACCAAAAGCAATTCACACCAGTTTGTTATTTAATTTTTTTAATGATAACCAAGATAAATGTGCATGCAGCCTGACAAACATTACTGGTTTGGTGTTCTAACTTAGTACTTGCCCCCCTCAACCTCCACCAAAGAACAACTGTGATTAAGAATGCTTACGCAGAACCATGCTTGAGGATCCAACCTGCTTCTCAAGATTATATAAAGAACCATCGCAAAGAGAAATTAACCAGGATTGCGCCATTCGTTAACACCCTGATTGTGGACTAGCTGGTTGTGTTGGCAGCAAGTGGGGCAGAAAAGATCTCTAGCATTCTGTGGGCATGGGGGCTGGACTGTGTCATAAGAGAACACCCTACTTCTAGCTTTAGTCTAAGAGAGAAGAGTTACATTCTATCAGGTGGCCCTCTCAAGATTTCACCGTGGGTTTGCTAGACCCCCGCTGTGAATATTACTGCAGGTCCAGTCCAGAGAGGATATAATAAAAGAGGCCTACTCCAAGGGTCAGTTTCAGATGTCCAGACAAACTTCAGCTGAGAGACCAGAGTCCAACCCTCTCATCTAAGCCCACCTCTCAGTTTCTACAGTGGGATCATGGGAGATGAACCCTCAATGGAGATCAAAGGAGGGAGAATGGGAGTTAGATGCAAGAGAGGGTTTTTTAAACTTAAAAAAAAAAAAACAAACAGAGCACATATCATCAGGGGAAAAAGAGCCTGGATTAATTTTGCTGTTTCCTGAGCCACTGACTTTCCCTTTGTCCTCTGTTAGCAAAGACAAAGAAGGCAAGAAACTTGAAGAAATCACAATGGGGGAAAGGAACGTGGCCAGCGCTTAACATCAAATGTTCGAATGTATCTAGCGAGTTCTGTGTGTGGGACATGGACCTGAAGCAGCAGTCCTCTCCAGATTCATTCTATAACTTGACCATGGAAGACACCACAGGCAGGGAGAAAAAGAAGAGGCTGGGGACCCCTGGAACTCTTGGTCCTAAAGCTACAGAAACAGTCTTCAGTGTCCTCTACCCACCAAAGTGAGCTACTTTTTTATTTTGCTTACTATATGTCAGGGGCCATGTCAGGTGACATAAATGCACTGTTTCATTTATACCTGGCCATAGCCATGAGAAGTGCTATTATCCTCTTTTCTCAGTGAGAAGATGCCTACTCAGAAAGGCAAGTCACTTGCCCATAGCTGCACAGCTGTTTCTGGAGATGTAACATCTGGCCAATTTCCTGAGTTTGAAATAGTAGTAATTCTTTGCTCAGTAACACCTGCTGGTGAAAGACATAGTGACAGAGACTTATGGGGATGTCTGATGCACAGGAGATGCTGTTGGGCAGCTGTCATGAGGAATTTGCCAACAATGGCATGTCAAGAAGCACTTCTCCAATCCAGTGAGAGGTGCCCGCACAAAGAGAAGGCCACCATCCTGGAGATGGAGGGCTACCTAGAGGAGGTGGGCCACACCTGTGCAGTTCGGTTTCTGGGCACCACTGTGCTGCCTCTAGCTGGATACTTGGACTGGAGTGAGAGGTCTCTCATTTTCTCCAACTGTGGGCCTGGTGTTTGTTTCAACTGCTTCAACCTCAGGGCCCATGACTCTGTCCTAGAAGGGCTGGACTAACGTTCTGGGGGGGGCAGCACAGCATGTTGATGGAGTCCAGAGCTGTTTTATTAGAGCCCCCTTTCCCAACCTAGAGTTCCCGGGGTTGCAAAGGCACTGCTGCTCCAGGGGACCACGTTCCCCTGCACCTGATGAGAAACCCAAACCTTCCTCATCTGCTCTCTCACTCACCTCCCCTTCTCACTGAGCTCAGCATCACTGAGCTGGGGTTCAGGAAGCAGAATGTACAACTTGTGAACAATGTGAGGGCAGGAACCTACTCTGACTGGTTCATGCTGCCAGCACCTAGCACAGAGCTTGCATAAAACAATTACTCAGTGAAAATGTGTGACTGTCTGAGTGAAATCTCATTGTGACTCCAGGGTTCTGACTCACACGACTGATTTAAATAAATAAAAAATCATTCTGGTTTTCACTCCTTTATTCATGGCTCACCATATGTATATGGACACAAAAAAGAATGGATGAATGAAACAGTTACATGAAACTCTGCCTCCTTTTGAATATGTTCCAAGTAGCCTAATTTGGGGCAGCTCTACTATATTAATTATAAGTTAATTATTCTGGGACCTTGTTTCCATTACTTCTTTTTGTGATAAGTTTTTGATGGTGTGCAGAAAATAGTTAACCTAGTAGGACAAACACTACCACCCTTTGAAAGGCCTGCTTACAAGGTTAGTCCCTGGCTGGCCTCTGGGAACTTGGATTTGGGGAGTGCTCCCATCATTCCCAGAACTGATAAAAAGTGGCTCACTGTGCCTCAATTGTGACAAACAATGTGATTTACGCTGAACACCTGCTTTCCTCCCGGGAGTCTGGAATTCTGTTGTGTGCTAGGCAGAGGGTGCCTATGTGAGCAGCCCCCAATAAAAACCCTTTTGTGCTGAGTCTCTACTGGGCTTCCCTGGCAGACAACATTTCATGCATATTTGCACAGCTCGTTGCTGGAGGACTTCAGCTCATCCTGTGTGGCTCCATTGGGAGAGAAGTCTCTTAGAAGCTTGCTCCTGGTTTTCTCCAGACTTTGCCACATACACCTCTTCTTCTGCTGATTTTGCTGCGTATCATAGCCGTGAGAATGACCACATGCTGCCTCTTGTGAGTTCCAGCAAACCATTGAACCTGAGAGTGCTCCTGGAGACCCCCCAACACAGGGGAGTAAAGAAAAAAAAGCTTTTCAAAAATCGTAGAAGTTTTCCTGCTTCAACTACATTCCTCTCATGGCCTCAGGTCTTTTTACTTTGTATTCCGGTCATTTTTGTCCAAGTCGAAGTTCCCTATTAGGTTATTAATTCTTTAAGAATAGGTGAGGGCTTGATTCAGTCTGTGTCACCCAGTGCAGTGCCTTATACAAAGAGTTGGTAAATAGTTGGTAGATGGATGGATGAATGCCATTTAGATATTTCTCTCAATTACAATGCCTGGCTCAAAATACTGTATACTTTTATTTGACCTGTTTGACTGTGAGATCTAGCATCTCCTAAACTTCCAGAATCTAAAAATTCCATAAGTCTCTGGAGACAGAGGAAGGTACAATCTTTTGTGATTGGCTGAAGACCATAAGAAATCAGGAGAAATCACATTTCAATTTAGAGAAAGGAATGTAGGATATATTTTTGAAATTTTCTAACGTGGAATTCAAATTCCAAACTTCAGTAGCCCAATATCAGTGGAAAATTTGTGATTTCATTTGTATAGCTTGTCTTGATCATGAAGTTTATAAGATTAAAGTATTCCCCACACAGCAATCACATAGGATGGCAATATTTATCATATTGTATACAGGTTATAGAACATGGCATATATTCAGTATCTATTAATTCATGATTTCCTGGCCCCCTAAATTTGGACGGAACTTGTTTTCCTTGGGAAGATTCTCATCTAGAAGGATTGAAAGCTCTTCAGCAGATTTTCCAGGGGTTTATCAGAATAGAATACTAGAAGAGGGTGGAATGCAAGAGAAGAAAGTTGGCTTCCCCTTTCTTTGACTCCGCTCTCTATTGCCAACTTGGGAAGATTTCCTCCATCACAAATGAAGGCATTCTTGATGTTTTTAAATCTTCTGACAAGCAATATTATCAGTTCTGCTTTAAGGTATGGGGAGACCTTGTAGAATCAGGTGCATGTGCCCCAGTGTGCCCTCTACTGCCTTGGGAGAGGAAGGAGAGAATCAAATACTGACTAAAGGAACAGTCTATGCCTCCTGAACACAGACACCAGGTTGACAAAAGCTTGCCCTTTCAACACTCCACTTAGAACAAAAATAACATAAGGTCTAAAGTTTGTTGAATCAATGAGTGAGTCAGGTGGTCACGAGACCATAGAATGTTAGAGCATCTTATCTTGCCCCTTGTCTTCCAGCTGAGAGAAATGAGATTCAGATAGGTGAGATGATTCCCCCAAGGTCTCATAGTTCCTTAGTGACAGATATCAGAGTAGGATTCAAGTCTCCAGGTTTTCAGTCTTCCCAGTACATGCTCCTACATGCACATACACACACTCACACATACTCTCAGCTACACACACACACCAGACTGAATGGGGACATATAAGAGGCTCATTGGCTATGGTGTATCCATTTGACGCAGTTAGATCTAGGTCTTGGCAATTTGACCACCCAAGACAAATTCTACTTGAAACTGTCTCTTTGGAATACCAGTGCTTCAGCACAGTTAATGAGGGTGCTGCAAAAAGCACAACCCTACCATCCTTTTTTTCCCTTTTTTCTCTGGGACTCCTAGAACTGGCTTGCTGTGTCTGTGTAGTGCTTCCTTTTCCATCCAGGTATTTTGAGAACACTCATAATAGGAGGACACTTGTTTTCAGAGTTGGCTTTCCATAGGTAGAACACCACAGCACAAGCTATGGTTCGTGTTAGCAGCCAGACCCCATGGTAGCATGCCAGTTTCTTTGTATACTACAGCCCTGGAGGTTACCAATTGTGTTAACAGTTGCAAATAACTATTTTGAAGATGCAAATAACACAAACATAGAGCCTCCTCATTATTCCTTAAACTTAGCATACTCTGTCTTAAAAAGGTTAGTTGTTGGCTACAAGGGTGAAGAAGAAATAATCAGGGAGATGTCTATTTAGAAAAAATACTTGGGAGATACACACATAAACATAACTTTCTTTTATTTTAAGAAAGCTCTAAAACTATAATAATTACAATTACCTAAGTCTTTCCAATTTACAAAGCAATTTGAACACGTATTACCTCATTTAATTTAATAGTTTTGACAATATTCCCATTAGGCGAGTTTATCATCCCCATCTTACAGAGAAGGAAAAGGAGGTTAAGAAAATTTAAGTTGGTTGCCTCAGAACATGCAGCCAAGATGTGACACAGCAGGGACCCAAATGCAACTCTACAGGATTTCGAAACACAGAGAAAAAGGTTTTCCATGTCAGGACGTCTTGATTCTAGGTCCAGCTGTCTGGTAGGTGATCACTACCTCAAGAAATCCTCCACCCAACAAGAACAATCCTCCTTGTCTGTATTCACTTGATTGAGTCTTAGCCAAGGGCACCTCTCTTTTGAATGTTTCTCTCCCCACATTTGGAAAAAGTTATTGCTCTCCATCAGTGGAATTCTTAGCATCCCAGAATGAAGTGCTTTAAAGTGGAACTTCTGGTTACTAAAAGGGCCCTTTAATTATTAAATAGATAGTGAAACAAAATACAGAAGTCTACAATTATCGGCATTCCATCATTTCAGGTGGGAATTCTTTATAATTATTTTGTCTTCCACAGGGTTTTATTTTATACATTGTTTTAGCTTTCTCCAAAGTCATTATATAAACCCCAGTGGAAAAATTCATCTGCTACAGAGCCATAAAATGTTTTCTTAAAAATTCCATCACCCACTTTATTACTGGAAAGCATCTACAGAAAGACTTACGCGATCAGAGATTTAAGTTTGACCACTGGGACTAATGGAGCTCGGGCTTTCAATATTAGTCTATCAGAAAACAAGAAAAAAAATTTTTTTAAAGATCCCCACGTGTTTTTCAAAGATGAATATTGAAGGTCCAAAGCTTCGACCAGTCCCAATTTAGCATAAATAAAATTATAAAGAACTCTTTTCATAAATAATTATTTCAATAATAAAACTTTATTTTTCGCTTGTCTTCAAACTTATGTTAATTTATTTTCTATTTAAAATGATGGACTGTGCCAAGAAAATAGAAAGAAAACCTAGGGTTACACTGAGCATCTCTGGCAACAACAGATATCCCCCAGAAACCTGGGCTACTATCATCGTCTATACCAGTTCTTGAGAAATTCCAGTCTCTTCCCTGACTCCTCTCTCTTTTCTCATCCGCCTCCCCCTCCATCCAATTTGTTCTCTTTTTCTGCTGATAGTCCCTCAGATGTGTTGCGCTACCCCTTCCCTTCTCTCCACATGCACTTACCCTGCCTCAGTTCAGCTTTATCCTATGGCACCATAACTATTGCTCAGCCTCCAGACCCGTCCGGGTCTCCCTCCCTCCAACCTCACCTCCTTTAAGCCATCCTCACACTTCAGCCACAGCGATCTTCTTCAAAAGCAGCCTTTGTCCTTCACCAAGTACGCCAGTGCTTGCTGGTTACTGTAAGTTCTCACTTCTTGCCGCGTGCACAAGGTCAACCACAGTACAGCTCCAAGCTGCTGCCCAAATATCCGCTTTCCTGCTTCACAGCCTTGATCTTACAGCCTCTGGCTTGGAGTGCCATCCCTTTTCTTGTTTTCTTTTGCAGAGACAATGCAAAGTTCCACTTAAATGTTATCCCCTCTGCGAAGCCTTTGCTGATTTCCGCAAATAGAAGTAGTCTTCTCTGCTGCGCCATATTGCCGTGATTCTCTCGTCTACCTCTAATAAAGCACTTTACCTGTGTACTCTGCTTTACCAATCCATCTCTCCAAACACACTATCATGTCAGGGGCTGTTTGCAGCATTCATGTTGTATCCCTAATACCTACCTACCTTTTGAATATAGTGGTTTTTACTGCCTACATCAGAATCACCTGGGAGCAATTATGAACATGATCCCCAAGGCATCCCTCTGACCTCCTGAATCAGACTCTAAGAATCTTCCCTGGGAATCTTGATTTTTAATAAGCTTTCCAAGCGATTCTGATGTGCAGCCAGATTTGGGAACCACTGTACAACTTACTTGACTTACTGAGTCTTGTAAATGCTCTTACTACCTTCTTCCACAGCAGTATTATATGACTGAGAGGGAGCCAGTGTAGGGCATGGGTTACAGAGTGAGACAGTTTGAACCTTGCTCTGTACATCCCAGCTACGTGATCATGTGGGCAAATAAATGAACTAATCTGTGCCTTGGAGTTCCTGTTTTAAATGACAGAAATGCTATGTCTCTCAGGGGACTATTTGTGAGGGGCACTCTGTCTAAAGCCCTTAGTATAGCATCTTGTGAACAGGAGCCACTGCTTAAATATGAGCTGTGATGATGAAATTGGTCCCTTTTTAGGAAAACAGCACTATATGTCCGTAATTAGAGAAAGACAGTAGAAGTCCTAACGAAACAGTATATCCTTAACATTTTAATGGACAAACATGGTGACCCCTTTCAAATGTATTATTTCATCACACTTTGCAGATAACCTTTTAGAAATGTGCTAATCTAGTGCAAGGTATGCCTGTTCTCCCTCCTTTTCCTACTGAGTGTCTGAGCCTGCCCCTCTCCTGTTGGCTCTATATTTATGAAAGCTCTATGTATATGAAAGAAAGCCCTACGGTCTTGATGCATAGCTGATGTGGTAACTGCTCAACTTCTGGCTAGTGACCTGCCCTCCTTCTTTCTAGCAATACAGTTGTTGGCACATAAATTTTCGTAAAGGCATTTCACATTTGGGTCTCTCGTCTTATATTCCACAATAGTTGCTGTCCTGATAGTCTCATTTTGTAACATTTTCTGTAAAATCTAACAAAGTACCACACAAAGGGACAAGGAACAAAGGGACAAGGGAAGGGACAAAGGCAGGGATGACAGTGGTGGGAAAGCAGGACAAAGAAGGGAGGAGGTGGAGAAGAGGCACAAAGGAGGGAAAGGGGGACCATAATGTCACCATCTCTCAGCTGCAACAGTCCCCTGCATGTGAACACACCTCTTCATATACTGTTAGATTGAAGAAGAATCGAGGCTCAAGTAAATACACATTAATAACCTGCACAGGGTCCACAAGACAAGTTGAAACTTCACAGCTTGGATGAAACTGAAATACATCTTAAATTTTTATAAGCAATGATTAAGTGCTTTCTTTGCCCCTCAGTGGAAAAAATATCAAGTAAGATCTGTTAACAAGCAATGCATTCTTTAAACTGTAGTCCATTATTTAAATGTTCACTATTCTGTTTTAAAATTATGTTTATTTTCAACCATCTCACTGGTAGCAGATTTCAAATATTTGATTGTTCTTATTGATTAGTAAAATGCTTGCTAGTAAGCGCTGCCCTCTTTCTTTTCCTGTGATACAGTTCTCAGTAAATAAATTTTTTCAAAGGCATTTTACATTGTGAGTCTCTGGTCTTATATTCTGCAATAGTTGCTTTCCTGATAGTCTCATGCATCTTATTAAACACTGCATTTGTGTGGAAGTTTATCCTTGAAAACTTGATCTGAGTGTATAACATGTACGGAGTGCTCCATTGTAACAATTCAGTTGTGACCTATATCCCTGCTGCACTGTTTTATTTTCCCCACTGAACTAGAGCAGATTCCATATATGGAGTTGTACATGCAGGCCAGCTTTAAATCAGATGTTTATAATTAGCAATACTGAAATATCTCATTTAACCAGACAATAAACAGAGATAGAGTGAGAACCAGGTGTCACCAACAATGACAGAAAGGCAAGAGGAGCATTGCTCCCCCTATCTGGTCATGACTTTTCTCTAAGGGAAGAGACTAGTGTAACTAGTTAGATGGAATACTGGTGCAATTTTATATTGACACTCCTTTCCCTATGGCTTTTGAAGGTGTGACTATGGCATGTTTAGTCATCTTGATTGTCTCCAATAAGTCTTCCTATGTTGGCTGATGGCTTTGCTGTCACTGCTAAAAGAGGTGTCTGAGTCTCCACGGTGAACCCTGCCATTCTGTTTTCTATTTTGAAGATCAAAGTATCATTTCAGATGTTTGGGCTTCATTTCTCTAGTGAATTCATTTCCCTCAATTCTATAATGACTTCGGTAAATGTGAGGCTGTTTGTTTACTTTAAGGAAGAAACCACCACACCCACTGGCAAGTTGGGAGTACATTACATAGAACAGTACTTCTCCAGGGTCAAATGCGCGCTTAAGCTAAATGTCTAGTACTATGGGAAGAATTTGTAAATGTCAAACATTAAGATGATTACCACTTAACTCATTTCAACAAATTATATAACTGCACTTTTTACAGGGCCCTTAGAGACACTATACTCTTAGGGGCTCTTTCTTGCAGCAAAATCAATCTCTGCTCCCACCTCACCACTTGTCAATAACCAGAATTGAATCTGAAGCCAAAATAGGATAATGGCTGTGCTTCCAAGACATCAGCTTAATGATATGAATAATCAAATGATACCCATGATGTGCAGCAACAACAAACTTGGCTCTGTAGAAGCTCGAATAAGTAGCAGCACACTGGACATCCTTGTCAGTTCTTGCATTCAGAGCACTCACAAATCTTTACACTAAAACCTTTCAGCTCATAGTCCTATTTCTTTTCACGATGGATAGTTACTTCCATATGTGTAGTTCCTGTTGAACGATCAGAATTGCATTGTGCCAAATTGGGCTGGCAAAGATATGGTTTAATGGGAGTTTATTTCAAATAATGGCTTGCAAATGTAGGTTATGTAAAGAATTATATGCCCCATTTTCATTCCTTAATATTCAACAATACAATATTGTTACTGTTATTCTGTCTTCTCCCAACACTTTCCAACATGCCATCCTGCCCACAAATGTCTTTTTATTAATGGAAGAAGAAGTCATGCATTTGGTGGGTCATATCCAAGAAGATATAATATTGCATCATGGCTAAGGCCCTGTCCTCAATTCTAGTTGACGATTAGAGTTATCTAAGGAGTTTTTTTTTTTTTATTTGCTTTTTTTCCTAATATTATAGGTATATCTTACCCTACCCCCACCATAATCTCCTCACATATGTATCTTTTACAGATTCACAGGTGATTCTGATCTACAACTAGCATTGTAAGCCCTAGGTGAAGAGCTTGGATTCTGAAGCCACAATGACCTGAGTTTGAATGCAAGTTTCACTATCCACTGGCTGTGTGATCTTGAACAAGTGACATTGCTTCTAGGTATCATCCAGATAAATGGAATCAAAAGCTCAAGGGGTGAAGCCTGAACATTACTAATTTTTTAGTAGCATCCCAAGTGATTTTACTGTGCAGCCAGGATTGAAAATCGCTACTCTTGTACTTAGTTGTTAGATCTGTAAAATGGAGATAAATATGAGAATTCAATGAAATACTTTATGAAAAGGGTTAGCTCACTGACAGGATGTAGGTTAAAAGGATGGATCAAAAAAGACCAGGAGGACTTAGGTCTGGGTGCCTGGGGAGAGCACCTTTGGAAAACAGGGAGTGAAGTAGGGTTTTGTTGGGTGGGGAAGATCATGATTGCAATGGTGGATATTTTGCACTTTAGGGCTAAAAGCACACATAAGGAAAAATGACTGATCTTTAGCAGATGGAAATGGAGACCAGAGCTTGGGTGGCAATCAGAAGCAATTCTATAAATTCAGAAATTATCACTGATGACACAAAATAGAAGTCTAGAGTTGAGGTGCTTCACTTTCCTTCTGAAGAACTCACTATGATCATCTGATCTCACCTGTTCTTTTTATAGATGGAGAAACCAAGCCTTAGGGAAATGAGGTGGCTCATAGAAGGTCACCCAGAGAGTGAACGAGGCTTTCTGAAACCCAGCCCAGTGGTCTTTGCACTTCATTTTATTTATTCAGGAATGATCATCCTAGATTTGGTCAGAACGTGAACTCCTTGGGAAAGATGCTAGAGAGAAAAGATGAGAGAGTTGATGGTTACTCTAAAAAATGGCCACAATCAACAGGGTCTAGTGAGGAATAAGAAGAAATGAGAGGTCCTAAAGGGTCTATGACGAGGTACTAGAAGAGAGAACTTCAAGAAGAGAGTGAACTTGGAAGTTCAAAGTGAAAGCTCAGAAAAGAACCTCCTGCCTCATTTCTACTAACCCTCCGAGTCACTTGATGCCCATATCACAGCAGATTGTCCTTCTTCAGGAAGACTTCACAAACAGTAACCACCCCCCTGCCTCAGGATCTCTCAGCACTCATACAACCTTTCCTTCAATAATGCTGTGGTCATGTTCTTGGAGATGTCAGCTTTATTTAAAACAATATTATTCAGAGAAAAATTTCCCATAGAAATATTGGTACAACTTTGGGTTTTGTTCCCAGAGAATCCTCAAATGACCTACTATGCTGTAAGATGTGGGAGAAAAGTTAAAATAACTTAGCAAAACTTCCTTAAATAACTTAGTCAAAATAAATAGGATCCAAAGATAGCCAGCAACACCAAGACTTAGGCCTTAGGTAGAGGGGTATTGCAGAAAGAACATAGGATTTGGAGCCAAATGGGGCCTTTCTCGAGGACGGCAGGCTGCCAGGCCAGACTCCTTTCTGAGACATTTTCTAGTTCTATGATTGGTTACACCTTGGGGATATTGGTTTCTCTGGCTTCTTAACATGCTCTTGAGGCTTTCAGGCCACCCAGGTTTTAGTTTCTGATGCAATTGAGTAAAACCACTAGCCAGAAATGGCAACTACTTTTCAAGAAAGACCAGAAAAGTGGATGATGGAGACATAAGGTGCCAAACCACAGGGGGACTGCCCTTGTTTGTGCTGTCTCTGCTCATGGTCTAAGGTTGTGGTAGAGAAACTGATTACTCATTGTATCCTATGGGAGTTGGAGGAAAGTACTCTCTGCGGGAAGAAAAATGTTCCTTATGTGTCTGGCGGTCATGCTGGGTTTTATATCTTATTTAGTAGTCTGTATTCCTAATTTGCTCTAAATACTTTATTAATGTATTTTCCTGTCCACCTAAAATACTTAATCAGTGTCTCTTAAAAACTCGCTAGCTTCTCTCCCTGAAGATAAATTGTGAAATAGAGGAAACCATGCAATCAGGCCTATTAAAGTCTTGACCCTCATTTGACAACTGAGTGAATGCTCTGTTCCAGCCCCTGCCAGCCTGATTTCACCCAGTAGGGGACGACAAACATGTATATCCAATTGGTCAGGTTTTCATAAGAAACATCAGCATGACCACTGTCTAAAAGGATCAAGGAAAGAAAAGCTGCAATATGAGAGAATGCAGTAGAAGCACTTGTTAAATATTAATTTATGTTTATTCTCCTTGAAATGCTTCCTTTCTCCATTTCAAGAAGATAGCCAGAGAGCAAAAGCTGCCTGACAGGCATGGTGCATCCTTCCCTCCCAGCAAAGGTGGCACAAGGTAAAGATACACCTGAGGATGCAGCAGGAGGCCTGTGGGACAAGGAGAGAAGGGAGCTGTGGAGGTTACTGTGATGGCAAGAAGTTATGCAGGAGGCTGGAAGTTCCACAGGAGGTAGGGCCCTACACTCCTCTCTCTCTGAGCTGGTGCCATGTGGCGGGATGGGGGAGCCTGCACCTTAAGTTCAGGGACACACTGCTTTGCCAAAAATCTCCAGTGTGCAGGACCTAGAGAGGCCAATATGGGCCAGCAATGGGCAACTCAGAGTAACGAGGAGTGTGTTCAAGAACCAGTTACTGGAAGCATCTCCCTAAACATTCCCTTCCTCTCCCTGTTTCCCTGGAGAACAGGCAAGATTTCTTGACCTCAAACTGCTTCTTGTTGGCCGTGAAGCACATATCAGATAATATTCCATACTCTAGCCATTCTGCAGTTCTGATTTAGAATTACAGTCTCAGAGTTGAAAAGAAACTCAACAGTCACTCAACCTCTCTTGTAAAGGTGTTAGATGGAGGCCACATGCTTTCCTGTTTATGAGGCACTTAAGATTTTGTTATTTTACTGTAAATATGATTAACTTAAAAATATTAAAAGTAAAAAACGTATCCATCCTGATGTCTTATTGCTTATGGACCCGCCCCTTATCTATGAAGTGATACAAATGAGAGATACACACCTGCGGAAAAGGGATGAATTTGCAGAGACACTGAGGAAAGAAATGAGGTGAGGAGGGAAGGTGTCCATGGGTGTCTTGAGTTCTTTCAGTAAACTTGTGTCCAGTCCCAGCTCTGCCATAACAAACCATGTGACCGAGGACGAGCCGTTGTCCTCTCTGGACTGCAGTGTTCTCACCTTTAAAAGGAGTGTAGTGCAAAAATGCCTACACAGTCCCCTCCAGCTCTACCAGTCCATGCTTCTGAACCTTATTTCTGTGACGACATGAACTTCCAGGACGCACATTTGCTTTCAAGAGGCTTTTAGGATTTCACGGTTTAACACCAGTAAGAAGTGTGTTCAGAGAGAAAGATAAATTTAGCAGGTGGGCCTTTTGTCTCTTTTAATCATAATATTATGCTATACTGACCAGAGTTTATTCTTTCCTGGACATAGACATAAAACAGATTATACCACTGGCAAATTAGTGAGTTATTAAAATAAGAAATTTCTGCACATTATTTGGAAAAAACAATAGGGAGACATACTTACAATCTTAATGTATTTATGGTCTGTTTTATAGAAGACTTTATATATTGTCTCCATGTTTTTATTGTAATGTATGCAAAACATAGCTTCTTTCTTTTTAAAAGGAAATCATTTTGTACCGTGGTATTTTAATAAGATCCACAAAAGCCTTCTATGGTTACCTTCTTTCTGCTATTGTTTATTACTGTTATTTGTATGTTTGGGTTATCCTCTCACCTAAGTATCTACTTTCCTAGTTATTTGCTAAGGCAATACAGGGAAGGGAGAACAGGAATTGGGAGGGATGGGGCAGAGAGAGAGAGACAGACAGACAGACAGACAGAGCCTTCATTTCTGTTCATCGTTGAATCACTGAATTTCTGGAACCCTAGTGATTCCCTATTTCATTAGAGACGGTGGTTCATGTATCATGTTCAATATTTTAGTTCAAATTGTACAACTTGAAGCTGTTTCTTCCAACACAGAAGACGTCCAGAAATACTATCATCAGTGCTGTATTTATAAACGCAAATCTCATTACCTTGGGAGACCGTTAATAGCTTAAGAAGAAATAGGAAGGAATTTTCTGATTTTCCATGATCACATCTCACCAAAAATCACAGCCAAAATACATTTCTACCAAAATTTAAACTGTATTTGAGACTTTGTACACTTAGATGTCTTTCTACCTAACTAAAATTCTCCAATGACACAAACAACAACTTTATACAACTAGTCATCTGATAAACCAAAACTTTACATAAAACTCAGTGACCATCAGGCTTAATGAAAAACATCTAAAATGACCATCTACTTAAGCCCTAATCTATGTGCAGATGCCTCTTCTAAACAAAGGTAAAGGTCCAATCTTAATATACTGCATTGCCACACTATTGCCATAGAAACATGAGGGAAACACATGTAAGACTCCTGCCGTGTGGGAAAAAAAGAAAATGAAATAGCGGTATGTTGTAGTCTTTGCTTTAAACAGTGCTTCTGAGACCCTGGCGAGGTTCCTGCTGACCATTTCCTACTCTCTGCATACAGCCAAACTGCCATGCACCTCTCCTTTCTCCCCACCCAGTCCCGAGATCACTAACCTTCTCAGCGTTGACAGTGAAGACTCCTTAAAACAAGGATGACAAAATGTGAAAACTTTCCACATGCAGCATGCCAAACGTCTTAACTGGACGTATTACTTTTCAAGCCCACCAAGCGAGAGGAACATTTTGGCTGTGGTGAAAATGTTTGTATTCTCCTTCTATTAAAGTGTGTGTGTGTGCATGCACGCCTGTGTACGCTCCCTACACACATCCACATACTCCATTTGTTAAAAATTTCCTTCAGTTTCTTTCCCCACTCCACTCCCACTCCATTCACATACACCCACACCCACACTCATTTTGCGTTGTTATTACATCAGAAAATGCTGTCTCAGAGATGGAGTACTGTACCATCCATCTGGCAGTCTAGAAAGTGAATCACAGATTAATTTCCCTATGCTATGAAGGAAGATGGCTTTATCACCTCTTTTCCCCCTACTAGCAGCACAGGCTTCTCTTCAGGTCTAAATGGCCTGGTTGCCTCCACATGCTTTCCTACTAGTGCACTCTACCTGACACAAAACCCTCACAGCTGTGCCATGTGTCACCCATTGTTAACAATGAGTCCTAGTTACGCACTGACATGCCGTCTTTACAACTTCTAGATGCCTCCCTGCTGGCTGTACTTGACAGACACACAGTTTGGAAAATCTCCCTTGTCACTTCTCCTTCCCCACCCAGGTTGGCAAAAGACACCCTAGTTGCGATCACGCATGCTGCTGATGATAAACTGAAATATCTTGTGTAGGAAACTCCCTTCATCTCCTCACACTGCAACTATTTGTTGCAATCTGGGTTTTCAACACGCTGTTTTGGCATCCAGAGGCATAACCGTAGACACATTTTTTCAAAGATTCAGAAATAACTAATTGAAACCCAGGTAGAGTTGTTTGGATAACTGCTTAATATGAGATTTACCCAAATCATGAGTTCACCTAGTCTTCTTCCATTTCTCTGTTATTCTGCCAAACTCTCATTGCCTTAAGTTTTCTAAAATATTATAATAATAGCTTGAAATTAAGCAGTTTTTGTCTCCACAGGTTCAAAATGAAATCACGTGATTTCATCCCCCAAGTGTTTATTGAATGCCTACTACAAGTGGTGGGTACCCTGCCATGTGTGGTAGACACAACAATAAGCAGGGGAGACAGACAGATAAACAGATAGTGGTAATACAATGTGATAAAGACTATGCCAAAGGAGCTTTGGAAGCATATAGAATGGTATTAAGCTCCAAAAGGAAAGCTCAAGAGGGACTTCCAGGAGGAAGGTAACGCTGGAACTAAATCTTAAAATGATCTGTCTACGTGTAAGGAAGAGTGGACAGGGGCAGATAAGAAGGGGTTTGTGGGAGAGATTGTGGGGTGCTTGATCTGGGTGGTGGTTACTCGAGTGTGTTGACTTCACTTTAATTCATCACACAGTTATGGTTGGTGAACTTTTCTGAAAGTATTTTATAAGAAAAAACATTTTTAAAAGATCACTGGGGTATGTTATGTAATTTAACGTTAATCAGAACCTTATGAAATAGTTATAATAATCTCCTTTTGTAGATGAGGAAACTAAGATTCAATCACTGAGTCTTTTCTGAATGCGGGCAATATATGGGGCTCTGTGATGGTGCTGAGTTTTTGGTGGTGAGCAAGTCAGTCAAAGTCAAGGTCCCTGTTGGTGTGAGGCTCACACTCTAGCTACGATTGAGTAATTTGTCCCAGATCATGCTCTCAATAAAAGGCAGAGCCAGATTCAAAACTAACTATGCCTATTCCACAGCCCCTGCCCTTCCTAGCACACTGCACATGGCCAGATTTAGTCTTTTCTTATAATCCATGGAAGGCTTTGAAGACATTTCAGTAACAGAAAAATGTGATCAAATCCACAGTTTAGAATAACCACTGGCAACAGTGTGGAGAAAAGATTCAATGGAGAAAAGCCCCTTGCATTTATGGTCAATTGATTTTCAACAAAGGTGCCAAGACAATTAAATAGAGTAAGAACAGTCTTTTCAACAAATGGTGTTGGGACAACTGGATATCCACAAGCAAAAGAATGGAGCCCTGTCTTATCATATAGAAAATTTAACTCAAAATGGATCAAAGACTTAAACTATAAAACTCTTGGAAGATAACATAGGTGTAAATCTTCATAACCTTGGATTAAGTAACCGTTGATTGGATATGACACCTAAAGCACAAGCAACCAAAGAAATAATAAATAAATTACATTTCCATTAAAAAAATTTTTTTAACAACAGGAGATGGAATCTGCTCGAAGAATTTGGAACGTTTTCCCCTCCAAGTAGTATCAAACTGGGTGATTGAGTCCCTCCAACAGATTCATAAGAAAGAAGAAAGTTCTATTCCTATCTTGAGTACAACAGTGTATCTGGCATTGGACACTAGGAATTTCTCTTACATATTCACGGGAGCGAATATTTAGAGAGAGAGCTGAGGACAAAAAAACTATTTTTTGAAAGCATTAGGAAATCTTTAAGCTTACTGAATTGCCTTTTGCATTGCAAAGGAGTCAAGTATGCCTTGCCTTAAAATGGCTTTCCATTTTTTTTTCTCTGAAATGACACATCCTGAGCACTCAGAAATTCTATTTAAATAATTACCTTTTTTAAAGGCGTGTTCGAGTATGACTTTAATTTTATGTATGTATATGTGTGTATATGTCATTCATATGCTATATCATATATATCAGGCATATTCAACTGGACTTTATCAAAATTGGACTTCATCAAAATTAACAATGTTTGTGCCAAGAACACTATCAACAAAATAAAAAGACAACCCATTGAAGAAAATATTTGCAAATCATATATCTGATAAGGGTCTAGTATCCAGAATATATAAAGATCTATTATAATTCAACACTGAAAAGGCAAATAAAATTGGGCAAAATATTTGAATACACATTTTTCCAAAGAAGATAAACAAATGGTCAGTAAGCACATGAAAAGATGCTCAATATCATTAGTCATTAGGAAAACACAAATCAAAACCACAGTGAGATATAACTTCACACACAGTAGAAGGGCTAAAATCAAAACTCAGACAATAATAAGTCTTGGCAAGAATATGGAGAAAGAGGAAGCTTCATACACTGCTAATGGGGATGCAAAATTGTGCAATCACTTTGGAATACAGTTTGGCAGTTTCTTAAAAAGTTAAATATGGAGTTTCTCACTGAGTCTATTTAAACACGGAGTTCGTTATAACACAATAATTACACTTCTAGACATATATACAAAAGAATTAAAAATCTAAGTCCATACAAACCTGAACATGAATTCTCATAGAATTATTATTTATAATAGCCAAAATGTGGAAACAACCCGTATGCCCACGAACTCATGAATGGATACGCAAAATGTGGTATCTCCGTATAATGGTATAGTATTCTGTCGTAAAAAGTAATGAAGTATTGAATCATGGTACAACATGGATGAACTTCGAAAACACTATGCTAAGTAAAAGGAATCTGACACAAAAGACCACATATCGTATAATTCTATTAATATGAAACGTTCAGGTGCTGGCTCATTGGCGTAGTGAAGTTCACACCTTCTGCTTTGGCAGCCCCAGGGTTCGCTTGTTTGGATCCTGGGTGCAGACCTACTCACCGCTTATTGAGCCATGCTGAGGCAGCATCCTACATAGAGAAACTAGAAGGACCTACGAAATACAACTATATACTGGAGCTTTGGGAAACAAAAAGAAAAAGAGGAAGATTGGCAACAGATGTTAGCTCAAGGCCAATCTTCCTCAAAAAAATTAAAAAAAAAAGAAATGTCCAGAATAGGCAAATCCAGAGAGACAGTAAGTAGATCACTGGTTACTTAGGGTTGGGGGGTGGAGAGAATGGGGAGTGACCGGTAATTGGTACAGGGTTTCTTTTTGAGGTGATGAAAATGTTTTGAAGAGTTCTAAGAGTGGTAATGGTTGAAAATGTTGTGTGCAGAGACAGTTTGGCTGTGTACAGATAGCAAGAAATGGTTACCCAGAAACTCACCACAGTTTTGGAAGTTCTGTCTACATGGTAAAAATATACCATTGTTTTAATTTTTTTCCCCTCATAGCAGGAGTCTTACATGTTTCACTCTTGGGTGATACGTGTGTGTATGTCATCCATAAGCTATACATACATATGAGGCATACCATAGAAAAAGACCGTAGGGAGTAGGTCAAAATATTAATAGAAGTCATTTCTTGTTTTAGTAGTTATCTTTCACTGGGATTTCAAATAACCTTTATTTTTCTTTTTTTTTTTTCTTGTTATTTCCCAAATGTTCTACAATGCATTTGTATCACTTTTGTAATCAGAGAAAAATACATTTTAATGGTTTGTTTAATAAGCTGCAGGCCGCAAAATTACTTTTACTTCAAAGTTTCCCCTCTAGGGACCGATCCTGTAATGAAATAGTGGGTGGGTATTAATCTCAATGCCAACAAGACCAATACAAATTCATTAATACCACAAAAACAAATTAGTTTGAGTTTTTTGTCTACACAACTGTCATGGTACTTCAAGCTGTCTTAAAAATGGAATCATTTCAAACACATGGCTGAATTTTATACACAGCCTTTCTCTTTATGTAGAATTGTCTGTATTTGTTTTAGGCAAGGGGAAAAGAGAGTCCCTGATGACATTTTGCAAATACCAGTTGATGATTTTCAAAACTATTTCTTTTTCTTAGAGCCAACTCTATCCTTTGGAAGTCTATTCCCATCTGCCATTAATAAAAACAAACCTTATCTCAAAACATGGTTTTTTGAAATGTCACTGCAGTGCCCCACTTATTTTCTTGTGAGGAAAAAAAAAGCTTTGGTTGACGTTCACATTCTGGGGGGACAGACTCTATTTCTGTGTAAAGTGTGTGTACGAAAGGAATTGAAGTTAGGGGAGGAGGGAGAGAATAGGGAGCTTTAGTATCAAACATTAATTTAATAGGTAATTTTGTTAACTCTGCTCCGCTATTAATTTTCAAGATACATTAGGTTTTATGACTGAAAAAGTTTAAAATATATCCTATACTGTTGTTTTCAAACTTAATGTGTTTCTCAAACTTAATGTGCAGATAAATTACCTGAGGGTTGGGTTAAAATGTAGATTCTGATTCAGTAAGTCTGGGAACGGCTAGTATTCTGCATTTCTAATACGTGTGTTTGTGTGTGTGCACACATACAATAATGTTATACATATATAGACAAAATTACAATGTTTAATGGAAAATACATGCTTTTGGATATAACTTTTGTCATTTTATTTTTAATTCAGACTATTCTATGGCTATAGCCTCATTAATAAAAAAGAGATATAAATTCTTCTCGAGAAGTTAACTATAGCTGCGGTAGCCGGCCTCCAAGATGGCCCCCAATGATCCCAGCCTCTGGTACTTAAGAACTCCTGTAGTCCTCTCACACACTACATCAGGGTTGGTATGTAACCAACAGAAGGGAGCAAAACTGATGCTATGTCTCTTCTGAGATTAGGTTAAAAAGACACTGTGTCTTCCATCTTGGGCTCTCTTGCCTGCTCTCTGGATCACTCACTCTGGGGGACCCAGCGGCCTTGGTGTGAGCAGTCATGTGCAAAGACCCACATGGTGAGGAGCTGAGCTCTCCTGCCAACAGCCGTGTGAGTGAACTTGGAAGGGGATCCTTCAGCCCAGTCAAGTTTTCAGATGACTACAGCCCCAGCCTACAACTTGGCTGCAACTTTAGAGAGAACCTGATCCAGAATCACCAGCTAAGTTACTCCTAGATTCTTGACACTCAGAAACTGAGTTCACGCAAGTGTGTTATTTTAAGCTGCCAAGTTTTGGGTTATGTACATAGTAGATAAATACATGGGCAAAAAGGATCTGTATAATAATGAATCCACAGAAAATCGATCTGTTTCTAGAACTTGAGATTTTTCTAATAGGAGTTTTTGATCTCCCACAGTTAAAAAATGGTTTAGGGTGTCTTATCAGTCTCTTTCTGTCTCTGCCTCTGTCACTTGCAGAGCAGTGTTGAAAGAGGTGAGAGTGAAGCCAGCCCCTCCTCATGCACACACACCCTGAACTCCACACCTGGCAACATTATCACTGCACATTCTCCCAATTCAGCAGCCTGGACTCGTCCAAAAACTGAACAGTGATGTAAAGGAGTAGGAAGCAGCACTCCACCTTATCTGTAATGCATCATGCCAAGGAAGGAAGACAATATTATATTAAAGATATTCAGGGGCTAGCCCCAGTGGCTTAGTGGTTAAGCCCAGTGTGCTCCACTTCAGTGGCCCGGGTTTGGTTCCCGGGCACGGACCTACACCACTCATCTGTCAGCGGCCATGCTGTGGCAGGGGCTCACAAACAAATAAACATTTTGTTTATTTACCAAACACTTCTATGGGTTTTACTATGTTCCAGGCACTTTTCTAATGACTTTATCAATATTCATTTAGTATTCTTGACAACTCTTAGGAGGTGGGTACTGTGATCATCTTCATTTTACAGACAGTGGTTTGTTTATTTACCAAACACTTCTATAGGTTCTACTATGTTCCAGGCACTTTTCTAATGACTTAATCAATCTTCATTTAATATTCTTGACACCCCTTAGGAGGTGGATAGTGTGATCATCTTCATTTTACAGACAGTGGTGATGTGACATAGAGAGTTTAAGTAAGTAAGGGCCCTACATCAAAAATAAGAGCACCATCATGACAATAATTGTTCATTGGAATAATAGCAAATGCTTATATGATATTTACTATTACTGTGCTGGCCCCTTTTTATATATTAACTCCTGTCATTCTCACAAATTCATGAAGTAGGTGCAGTGATTATTCCTATTTTACAGATGAAGAAATTGTAGGTTAAGTATTTTGCTCACATTGGCCCTTGTACTGGCCCTTGTAAATAACAAACATGTTTACCATATTAAAATACTATCAGTTCAAAAATCAAGGGACTAGCAAAGTGGAAGTGACATGCTTTGCACTATGTACTCTCTTCGTTACATATGGGGATTCTAGACAACTTGGGAACAGTTGTGCCTTCAAATCAACTACAATTTCGAATAAAGGCCTATGAGGTTAGAGGGGTTTATGAGCATTTGCCTCCACTCTGTGTCAAACTGACAGCGCCGATGACACTGCAGCTCTTAAGATCCACCTAATCCTCACCACTGAGCATAGAAAGATAAAATTGTCCCATCTGTATTTTGTGATTTTAACACTTGTCCATACTGTTCCTATGTTTATCTTTGTTTTCTACCTCTTAGTTCCAAAGTTTTCTCCCTCTCCCCCATTAAAGGCGATCTCAGACTGCAAGCTGGCTGGCCCACTTCTCTAAGCACACCAATCAGACCATGAGTAATGAACGGGCACTTTCATTAAGGGATGATCCTAACAACAGAATTGAGTCCAGCTGTCATGTGTTGCCTAAACTTAACATTCAAACAAGGTGGAAAACACTAGATCTGTGTCCTTGGATACTGGTAGCTTCAAGGACTGTTTATTGCTTAGCGTCTTAAATCAAAATAGAAGGAGATTTCACACTGGGTCCTCTGTTTCCAGTGCACATCTCCTTACGCAAGGTTGGAATCCTTTTGCAGCAAATCTGTTCTTTAATAACAATCATTGAGTGAACCAGAACTGTTGCCCATCTTCTGCATTTTGAAATAACAGCAATAGCTCTTTTTTATTTTCATCAAGAGGCAAGTGATCCTTTCTTGACTCTCAGAATAGAAAGACAATTAAGGAAACTCATAAAATGACAGCAAATCCAGCCTTACCTGCCAGATGTTTCTCTAGGAGTTTATTTTTGTGTTTTAGATAATGATCATTCATGATGGATTTAATTAAAATGGTGGATGCTATTTTTAGGACTGTGTTGTAAATAGGTATATTGAATGTGAAGTTTTAAATAGTCAAGTGTTAAAGTAAAATGTGGAGTTAGTACAAATTTGTAACACTCGTGTGGCTAACCACATGGGAAGCAGGGTAGCCAAGGATGGTTTCATTAGAGACGCCCAATGTAACACACACTTTTAAATTCATCCTTTTGTTTATTTACTCAGCAAATAGTTATTGTGTGTCTAGTATGTGTCAGATGCTATTCTAGACCCTTAGGATGTTTCTGTGAATGAAACAGACAAAGATCCCTGCCCCTGAGGGATGCACTTTCTAGTCGGAGGACACCAACACTAAACGATACATGTAATAAGTAAATTCTACTAAACGATACATGTAATAAGTAAATTCTACATTTGTTAGGTGACAGGTGCCATGGGAAAGAAAAGGGGAGGGGAGTCCTATTTTAAATAAGATGACCAAGGTGAGCCTCACTAAGAAAGTGACATTTCAGGTAAGATTACAAAGAGGCTGAAGGAATTTGTGACGGGGATATCTGGGGGAAGAGCTTTCCAGTCAGTGGAAACAGCCGATGCAAAGGCTCTAACACAGGAGCATGCCTGACAATGAGGAGGAGCAGTGAGCCAGAGTGGCTGGAGCAGAGAAGCCAGCTCATATGTAAGTGGTCAGAGAGGAGGTAAGGGAGGCCGTTCAAAGGACTTCCACCTTTGCTCTGAAGGGGGACTTACTACAGGGTTTTTAGCAGAGTAGTGACATTTGTCAACTTATATCTACTGAGTTGCTTTGGCTGCTCTAGATGGTCAAGAGGAGAAGCACAGAGACCACTAGCAGACTACCGCAGCAATCCAAATTAGAGAAGCCCGTGGTCCAAAACAGGGGGTAGCCTGAGACAGAATAAGGATTGGTTGGACATATTTTGAAGGTAGAGCCAGGATTCATGGCTGGATTGGATGAGGGTTGTGAGAAAAAGAGAGAAGGCAAGAGGCCTCTGAAGTTTTAGGCTTCAGCAGTTTGAAGAATAAAGTTCTCTTCAGTTAAGATGGGAAAGGCTGCAGGTAGGAGGATGGCCACTTTAGACATCTTAAATTTGAGATATCAGTTAGAAATCCAAGTGGAGATATTGAATAGACAGTTGGATTCCAGAGTCTGAGGAGAGAAGTCTGGACTGGAGATGAGATATTTTAATAAAAGTGGTCTATTCTTTTGGCTACTAGATAAGACATCTACTATGTAAAGTGCAAGTCCTTTCCATAATGAGCCATATGACTCTTGGGAGAACTACCGTTGGCTGAAAAGAATTGGCAAGGAGACTTCATGATAACACATGAAGAACCTCATTTCCAAGCAATGTGTCAATCAGACGGACAGATATTTGTGCAAAACGAAAACCTAGTAACCAAGAGTCTTTATGTCAGAAACACAATCTTTTTTTGTTGAGAAATAATTGACATACATCACTGTATAAGTTTAAGGCATGCAGCATGATGGTTTGATTTACATATATTGTGAAATGATTACCATAATAAGTTCAACTAACATCCATCTTCTCATATAGATAGAATAAAAAGAAAGTAGAAAAGAATAAAGAAACAAATATGTTTCTCTTTGTGATGAGAACTCTTAGGATTTACTCTCTTAACTTTGCTAAATATCATACAGCAGCATTAGCTATAGTCGTCTATTGTACATTACATCCCTAGTACTTATTTATCTTACAACTGGAAGTTTGTACCTCTTGATCACCTTCCTCTAATTCCCCCTCTTTCTACCCCCGACCTCTGGTAACCACAAGACTGATCTCTTTTTGAGTTTTTTTTTTTTTTTTTTTAGATTCCACATGTAAGTGAGATCATACGGTACTTGGCTTTCTTTGTCTAACATATTTCACTTAGCATAATACCTTTGAGGCCAATGCCTGTTGTTGCAAATGGTAGGATTTCCCTGTTTTTTTATGGCTGAATAATATTCCACTGTGTGTGTATATATAAACACACAGTGGAATATATATATGTATATCACAACTTCTTTATTCGTTCATCCATTGATGGACCCTTAGGTTGTTTCCATGTCTTGACTATTGCAAATAATGCTGCTATGAATATGGGGGTGCAGATATCTTTTCGAGTTAGTGAGAAGCACAAATCTCATTCAAAATAATCAACATAACTGATGCAAATATAGTGATTTTGTTCTAAAAAATGTATGTCTCAAGAGAAAAACCCTTTGCGGAAGCTACTTGCACATTTTTCCCCTCTCATTTTCTGTGTCTCACAATTTCTTGAAGCTACTGATTCTCTGAAGACAATCTGTTAGAACTATGTCGTCCATACACTGTCCACAAATGTCTATGTTCACAACTTATGCAGTGGAAATTATTCCTATTTATAGTTTTTCAACATGTGCTGGAGTCAGGATCTCAAGTGCACAGAGAAGGAGACCAACACCATCCCGCGATGGAAGATTACCAATGTCAGGTTTCTGCTTCCTCTAACAACGTTGGTATGACATGGGAGATGGCTAGCCCCACAATAACGAAGAACAGTTTTATAAAGCACGATGTGGTAAAACTAGAACCAAGGGGAAGCTACCATGTGGGAAAGCCATTCTGAGTATTATTAGAGATGATAGGTTTAGACTCTTGAAAGGAAATGTTGTTTCCTTTGCTTTCCTTGTATGAGACAGAGCAGCATAGTGGCTAAAAGCATGGACTTGAGATCCCGACTCCCTAGGTTAAAATCTCAGCTTACTACCAGCTGTGTGACCATGCGCACACTACTTAAGCTCTCTGTGTCACATCACCACTGTCTGTAAAATGAGGATGATCACAGTACCCACCTCCTAAGGGTTGTCAAGAATATTAAATGAATATTTATAAAGTCATTAGAAAAGTGCCCGGAACATAGTAAAACCTATAGAAGTGTTTGGTAAATAAACAAAATGCAGATTTTTCTCTTTTAAAGTGTACCTCCTTCTGCTTACTCCTGCCATTGGTTCATGTTTTCATATTTTTCGTAACTTTTCAGAAACTGCTGGCAGCAGTTAAATATTTTTGAGTTTTATTCCCATAATTGTAGACTCGTTCTTCTCTAAAGCTCATCTCTGAGGTAGTTTCTGAGGCATGCCGGGTCCCCCTGCCTGCCTTCCAGAAATTGCCTGCAGCATGCCTGGTGGGGTTCCAAGTTCTTCGCAGTCAGCCAAGTAAGGTTTAGTGTTATTTTTCATCACCTTGACGTCAGTGAGAAATATCACTAAATTAATGCAAAAAAGATGTTCAATAGGATTTCATGAATAACTTAAAGCCCACTGCAAATACAGGATTGTCTGTGATGTTTTGAATTGATGGAAATCTGTCTAGGGATTTCCAGCAATTCATAAACCAATTTCAGCTGACCGATTTAAAGCTTCGTTTTTTTAAAACCTGGCAAGTCAGAACGAAAGTGGATTCTCTTCCAGGCAAACACCCCAAATTGATTCAATTATCATTGACAACTAATGAACTCTCTGCAGGTATCAGCAGAAATCCCTTATGGAGAACGTGGACCACAGCAGGCTATGTCCAAACACTTTGACTTACCTTAAAACATGATGGAGGAAAGAATTGTCTCCACCTCATTAGGCCTGCCTACACTGATTTCCAACTCCCACATTCCCTTCAGCCTTCACCGCTGTCTTTGGACATGGTTTTTCCTGCATACGCAAAAGTCATTCCACTTGTACTCTAAGCATGAGAACTTTCTCCCATATGTTTCTTGTAGGCTGCCAATATCCATCAGCAAGAGATTTAACACGAATCTTCTTATTATTCTTGATATTTTGAGCTCCACAGTCTGATGTCACACTTTTATTTTTCATATACGAGCAATATCAAAAGCAAAGAATTTGCGTTTCAAAAATAATAATTTCGAGAACATTCTTTACAAGGAATCTTTTTCAATATTCATATTTTACTGTGTTTTTCACTCACATTTTTCCCTTCCTCCCTCCTTCCTTCCTTTTTTAGTATTACTGCTGCCTAAGGCTTGCCCACTCTGGTATCAGGGTTAGTAGCTGCAGCCGCCAGTAAGTTTGGCTCATTTTAAATTTCCTCATCCAATATCTGCAGCACAAACTTGTCAGGTCAAACTCATTCTCTAGAACTGATTCCTCTAGATTAGTTATGCTGTTTGATTTTTATAGCTTTACCCATGGCTGTTTCTCCTGACCCTGGGAGAGTATTTGAGTTGAATGGACAACCTGCATTATTTCATTAAAACTGTCACCAGTGACTTTTTTCAATGTGAAATCCAAGGAATATCTTTTAGCCTTCTTGTTACTTGATCTCTGAGTGGCATGTGACCCAAGTAAAGGCCTCTCCTTTTTAATCTTCTAAGATTTCACCTTTTTCCTGATATTTCTCTTACCTCTCTTGATGCTCCTTATTGGTCTCAGTCCATCTCAAGCTCCTATTCCATTCCCTGTAGTTATGAAACCTGTCTTTTCTTTCTCTGTTCACTCTACCGAGAGATCCCAGCTCCATCACTCACTAGCTGTATGACTTTGAGAAAGTTATTTAACTTCTTTATGCCTAAGTTTCCTCATCTATGAAGTGGAATAGTAGTGTTTACCTCATAGAATGGTTAATTTAGATACTGAGTCAATATTTAGTATCTTAAAAACTAAATAGAGTTATTAATAGTTAAGTAGTTATTTAATATGATTATTCTTAATATTAAGTATACTTAATAGTTAGAGTTAATATTTATAAGTATTCAGAAGAGTGATTTGCATATAGTAAGCACTATTTAAATGTTTCTTTAAGTGTTTTTCATTAACTCCCATGGCTTCAAATTAGCACCCACATGCTGATGACTCTCCACACCTATAGTTCCAACCAAGATCTCTCTCTCTAAAACCAAGATATCTTCACCTGAATACTCAGGTGAGTGCTCAAGATCCATCAGCTCTCATAATACTATCATCTTACCTGCTCTGCCTCAAGAATTGGCACCACCCAGTTGTCCATGCCAGGACATGGACCTTGACTCTTTCTTGCACTGCAACCCACACACCTCACCATCAATCCTGTTAGCTCACTTTCCTAGACATATTTGGAATCCATCCCACTATATCCAGTCTTGCCCAATCCCATCTATCCTTCTCACTGCAGAGAAGAAAACTTAGAAAGCTTAGAGTTTTCTTTCTAAGATGCAATCAGATATTGCCCTCAATGAAAATCCTTCCATGATACCCTACCACCACCACCATCATTAGTCAGTGAGAGCTCAAATGCCTTAGCATAGCCTACTATGTCTCTCTGATTGACCTATTTATTGCCCTTTATCTCTGTTTTTCCAGCCACTGTTCACCTTCTACAATCCAATCATATCTAAATGACTTTTGTTTTCCAAAGTATACCCTAATTGTTCAGAAATCAGCCTTAGTACATACTACCCCACTTCCTAATCCCTCTAACCTTCTAGCTAACTCTTTATCCTTATAGAGTTGGTTGGGGGAAAAGCCCTGAACCATACATTAGAACACATGGGATTCAGTATCATCACTGATTGACTGATTGACTGTACAATTTACAAGTGATGGTACCCTTCGAAAGCTCAGTTTTCCCTCTGTCAAAGAAGGATCATCTATTCAACAAATATGTGTTAAGCTCTTATATGCTAGACCTGTGCTAGGCTCTAGGGATACAGCAGTGAATAGATGGTACCCCTGCATTCGTTAGGTTTACACTGTGGGGGAGAATGTTGACTTTGAGCTAGTAAATTCCCCACAAATCTCTACCAAAGGAAATAACTGGTTTGGGTTCTGCTAGTGCCTCCTCCTATTGTGCATACTTGTGTTACAGCTCATATCACTATATTGCAACTCCTGGTTTCCTGTGTCCTTTGGCTTAGGTTTCTCCCAAAAAGAAATGATGAGATAAGAACTTGGGTACAAGTGGTTTGTTTGCGGGATGATCTCAGGAAGCACAGATGAGGGAAAGTGAGATAAGGAAGGGAAGAAACCCAATAAGGGGTGTGTTAATGAGTAGATGGCTGCTATGGGCAACTGGGTCTCAATCCCCCTGAAATCTCTCTGAGAAATGGTGTGGAACATAGCTCAGAATCATCACACCAGACGGTGTGGGAGCTGAAGCACTTCATCTCTATTAGTGGAGTGTGGCCCCTTGGGGACATTAGCTCGGCTGCCCTTCCAGGTTGCACTTGCATGTGGGTCAATCCAGTGGGCCAAGGGAAGAACAGGCAGGACCTCAGTAACATCTATTACACTGTCCAATTCTTCTACCAGCCTGAGCATCGCAAGAAGTATACATTACCCATTTTCCTATTCCTAGGACTTACCAGTGTGCCTAGTCAGTAAGTGTGCTGAATGGATGGACAAACCTTCACTACATCAACATAAGGAAATAAATACTTTCAACAGGTTCCTGTTGCTCTGTAGCACTGAAGGCTAAAAGGGCTCAGGTGAGGAGGCACCTACTGGGGAAATAGTTTTCTTGGTGAAATATTAGATATGAAACTCATTGATTAGATGCCGAAAAAGCTTTCTTTCTTTCTTTTTAACCGTTGACCACTGTTATGGACTGAATGTTTGTATTCCTCACCACTCCCCACCTCCAAATTGATATGTTGAAGCCCCAACCCCCAATGTGACTATATTTAAAGATAGGGCCTTTATGGTGGTAATTAAGGTTAAATGAGGTGATAAAGGCGGGGGGCTCTGATCCAATAGGATTAGTGTCCTTATAAGAAGAGACACCAAAGGGCTCAGACTCTCTCTCTCTTCACCACATGAGGACACAGTGAAAAGGCAGCTGTCTACAAGCCAGGAAGTCTTCACCAGAAACCAACCCTGCCATACTTCAATCTTGGACTTTCCAGCCTCCAGAACTATGGGGAATAAATTTGTTGTTTAAGCTACCCAGTCTATGGTATTTTGTTATGGCAGCCGAAAAGATTAAGACCACCACATTTGAAAAGATGCATGGTACTGGTGAGGTGGGTTCACCAATGATATCAGGAAAGAGTTGCATGGAAACAGCCAGTGATTGATGTTCCTCAGGCTCAACACTTGACATATATCCTTATGAAGACCCTGACCCCAAATTCTTTCTTTATACAAGGCTGTATTTAACTATAAAAGCCCCTGAACACAGAAGACTGTCTGTAGAGAATAGATGTTTTATGGTGATAGTCTAGAACTATTCCGAAATTTCTTGTTCAGATTTTTAAATCAATCTTGATATATTAGGGATAAATATTTGTTGACAATGATGGTGATAGGCCTTGCACAGTTTACTTTTTTGGCATAAAAAACTTCCCATTTCATAGAGACATAAAATAAGCATATAAAATGGTTAAAAATGCTTCTTGGACATCAAATAACTCATACTAAACATACTGATGAGTTAAATGTAAATAAATGAGAAACACATGGATAAAATTTTCCTTAAATACAGAAAGCTTTAGACATTACATGAAAAAGAGACTGACAAAACACATCTGGGGTTTTGCCCATCGCAAAAATTATTTTTAGTTTTGGATATTAAAACAAATTGCAATTCAATATGTCTAGCTTGAGTATAAGCTCTTGATTTATAAAATAACGTTTGTCATATAATGATTGGGAAGATAGTATAGATAGATAGTTATGAGAAATCAGTCCTGACCTAGGATGGAGAAAATTCCTCAGTCTCATTTAAAAGCAAAAAGGTCAATTTCCTTGCTGTTATTTTTAGCAAGGAAAGCCTAAAGAAACATATTTCTATACTCCACTCTGAAGAATGAACACACGGAAAGAGCATCATTTTAGAGAATGAAATTGTTGCTCCTTTTTTCACATCAACTAAAACCAGATTATAGTTTAAAGGTAGATAAGAAGAGTATTTGCTTCACTAAAATTTATTAAACAAAACTGATAAAAAACTAAGTTCCTTTCTCCTCAAGTCAACTGCTACATATTATGGGAGGGATGGGTTGGGTTAACTTAGACTATTCATGTGTGGCCAGTTCAGTTTGCTCAATTATCACCTACAAGAGGACATAGCAAAGTAAGGGCAAAAAAGAAACTGGAATCTGGGGCCTAGCTAAATAAGTGTTTGCCTTTATGTAAACCGGTAGCTTTTCCTAGTAAGTATAAAGGGCCCATTTCCATTCTGCCTCGAGTGTTCTTAAGCTTGAGCCAAAGCTCTGCAGTCACCGTGAAAAACACGGCCGCTGTTTTTCACAATGCCACCCCACCAGTATTTCTCCTACAAAAGAGACACAATGAATGACTGGCTCAAATTTAACCCCCTAAAGGCTTCTGGCTTAGGATGGCCCAGTTGGGAGTTGTGGCTGTTCCAAAGGACAGTGCAAGGAAGGATGCCCCCAGGAAATCATCTATCTTCCAGCTTCATCCCTCCAACTGAGGGTCTTGATTTTAATCCTAGATCCTGGTCGCCTGAATTCTCAGAGATTCTCTAAATCTCCCTAGTCCCACACCTTCCCTACCCACAGCATTCTCTGGGCCACCGTTCTCAGAACCTGTTCCATCTTGAGGATCTCCTCACTGACCTGAAATCAACATGAAGAAGACTGAATGATCATGGATAACCCTTGATCAGCCATGAGATGCCTGATAATTGAGAACTAGACACTCTATAGCCTACAGCCCTTAGATCGGGGTCAGAAATAAAGAGATGCCTACAGAAACTGCTCAGAGAAACGGAGCCCTTGGACACCAATGGGGAGAACACAATTCAAGGAAAACTGAGTAACTGAAAGTAGTCTTTAGGGAAAGGGGAAAGTAAAGTCTTAACGAATAAAGAAAAGGCATCTGGAAGCCAGGACTCACTGTCTGCCTTGGGTGGCTGGATGTGGGGAGCAGTTTACCCTCTTCGCTCATCTGTGTTCCTCCTTCTCTCTTCTAGATCACTCTCTACTCATTTCATCAAACAAATTAATTTGCACAGAGCAGTGAAAGCTGATACTGCTAATGAAAGAAAACACAGTGTCAATCTGTTACTCTCTCTGCTCTTTGCTTTTACAGGCAGGGGCAAGTGGCAACAGGAGTGTGACTATAAATCCCCCCCACATGGATGTCAGAAGACTGCAGGCACTTTACAGTTGCAAGAGTGGTACCATGCAGCCAACAGCCAAGAATTCTGAGCGACCTGGGGTTCACAGTGTCTAAGACTTAGAATATATGTTCTTGGTAAAGTGGGACAAAAAGACTGTCTTCAGATGCATGTTTTATTATTATTATCATGCATCTATTTGTCCCAGGGACTCCAAGTTCTGAGACAAGGACATCCTTTTATTCGTACCTTTTGAAGTTGAAAGACATGGTCAAGACACCACCTGGCTGTGACTCCAATTTACCCTCAGGAAAGAGGAAACACATGGGTCCTAATCTAAAGTTGGATGATAGAAGGCAGGAGGGTGATTCATTGCCTGGGACACTTACATTCTTCAGAATGTCCCCAAACTGGCCAAGTGTACAGTCCAAGGAAGCGCTGCAGTCAACTGTGCCCCGGGTTAATGTCCACAGTGTCCAAACTCTTCCTGGCTGGCCTGCTGTGTAGGAGAAAACATCTGAATGTTTCCAAGAGATTCCCAGAAGTGCCTTACAGAGCACCAGAGCCTCTCTATTCACTGCACATCTGCAGAATCCCCAATCTCTTTACAACACAAAAGGGAAAGAGAGAACACAAAAAAAAGGGCGCAAGACACAGGAATAAAGAGAGATGAATGTACGGCAAGCAAGGTTATAATGAAAATTTATTTCTTCCTACAAACTGCAAATTAGATGAGGGGTAGAAATTTGTCTAAAAAAATTTTGTATATTCAACAAGCCCTAAACTTCTGTTATCTACATATGCAATTGAGAAGAATCTTTCATGATACTTTCCCTTAAGTCATTTTATGAAATTGATGGAGGGTTGTGAAAAGATTGAGTAATGCTTATCAAGTCATTATGGCCCCAAACTTTTAATAATTCCATACCACTGTCAGAGAAGACTCTCTCCCCTGTAGACACCAATGCATTCATGGATAACTGCTGGTGCATGTAACTGCAAATGCATTCTTATAATTCTTATTTTCATACTGAAAAGAGCTTCACTTCAAGAGGTAAATAATTGCACAATGAAAAAGAAAAAACTCTAGAGAACCCTCTCATCCGAAGTCCATGACAGGGGATATTATACGGTTCATTCCATTGACTGACTTTTACTTATTAATGTTCAAGTAGATTCCAAGGATAGAATTAAAAACAGCTCTAAATACTATCCTTGATATTGAGGATGCAGTGTGTTCTTTCTGGGTTTTTTTTTTTTTGGATAAATGCAAGAAGTTGGAATAGAACTCCAGGGGCTCTGCAACCTCCTATTTACTAAATGCAAACCAGTATTTTTTATTTTAACATTCTCCACGATTTGGCCTCCAAAAATCTTTATCATCACCATTGTCAAAACTCTTGCCTTTAAGAGTTAACATGAATACATTTTTTGCCCACTTCTCTCAAATTTAAGATTCTTGGGCATTGGAGGAATGTAAACACCACAAATTCTTTCTTCAAAAGAGGCTTCAGCTCTGGAAATCCTTTGCTCTAGTCTAATAAAGGCCTGCTTTCTAAAACCACTAGTATAAAGCCACTCCCTGTATGTTTTAGAGACAGGCTTCTTTCAGGCGTCACTTCATCGATTTGCCAACAGAAATCAGCAGTGGTTTGGTGGCAGGAAACTGCACTCGAGACTTGGCATGAAGAGCTGGGCTAGTCCAGACTCACCCCATGCTCAGCATTTAACACCTGGTGGTGTAACTTTCTAATCAGTACCAGGTTATATACCTGCCTTCCAGTTAATGTCTTAAGGCATGCAGTTGACATCATATTCCCAGTGACGATTTAATGTTTGGAAAAAAAGGCAGCACATGAAACATGGTCTAGACCTCATGAATCTTTCTGGTCTGAAGCTCAAGGAAATTGGTATTTGTCTTTTGTTTTATTTATTTATTTATGAGAAAGATCGGCCCTGAGCTAACATCTGCTAATCCTCCTCTTTTTTGCTGAGGAAGACTGGCCCTGGGCTAACATCCGTGCCCATCTTCCTCTACTTTATATGAGACGCCGCCACAGCATGGCTGACAAGCAGTGCTTCGGTGCGCGCCCGGGATCCGAACCGGCGAACCCCAGGCTGCCGCAGCGGAGCACGAGCACTTAAACCGCTTGCGCCACCGGGCCGGCCCCTGTTTTATTTTTAATTTTTGGCTTAAATTATTCTCAAGTCTCCAAACTATTATTTCTTTTTTTCCTTTTTTTGGTTTGAGTCTATATTCTTCTCTTCTCAAGCCCCAGATTTTGGCTGTAAAAATCGTGTTATTTCCATATTCATCTAGAACTTCAATGGCTTTTTGCCCAAAGGATTGCCCTGTTCAGCACCACAACAAAATATCGTTCTCATTTAATAGTGTCTCTCGTGGATTTCCACCCAGGAAGTTTTGTTTCAGCTTTAGGCATACAAGGAAATGCTTCTACTGCAGGAGTTAGAGGTAAATTCTAGTACTAATACAATTAAAATCTGCATTAAGATCATGGAAGTCACAAAATTTATATACATGGAGCCTATCAATGTAAAACTGCTGATAAGGAGCCATCCAGCTCACAGATCATAGAGATGAGAACTCTCATAGCCTTAAATGCGGATAAATTCTATCTCCAAATCACAAGAGCAACTTACAAACATCTAATGCAGCCTCTCCATACCCCTGGGACAGGTGTGGTTCTGCAGGTGTATCAGAAAGGTTAGGTGTGGGGTTAATAAAAGATAGAAGAATAGGGAATAAGGAAAAATAGTGAACAAAAATGAAATTCTATTCCCAAATAGCTGGAAGAAGGTGCATTAAAAAATCCTGGATCTATGTAGCCTACAACCTGCTCTTGTTAGTCAATCAAGAAAGTTTTAATGTGGGTATTACCAGATCTTTGTCAAAGTTCCTCTTTTTAAAAAATGGTCCTGGCAATATACAGTCTATTTGATTATATTTGGATGGGACATCCAGGCCTATTCTTCTTATCTAAACTTTAGACCATTTTTCCTGTTGGCTAGAACCTCATCCAAAAACTCAAATGTACAATTGTTGCTACTTGCAAGCTGCTCGGTTGCAAATAACTAACCGAGTGAAGGTGAGGGTGGCATTTTCAATGTCAAGAAGAGATTATGTGGATTCCATTTTAATTTGTCTACACTGTCTTTTTGATCACAGGTAATTGTGAATTGGCTCTAGTTCAAAGACAGACAGACAGAGGTCTTAAACTCATGCGTCTTTACAAGATTCACAATAGTACGCCCTGCTTCTGTGGGCCTTTTCTTCTTAGTACAATAAATGTGCACTAAGCAGAGTTGAAACTTGTCCTGGAAAACTCACGGCCTCAGGGGTTCCATTGAGAAATGCTGTGTGGGCAAACAAAGCTCTCTCTTTGCAGCTTTACAAATGATAGGTTTTCACTTTATAAGATGTTTTCACTGTATTCTTAAAGCATCTGCTGATGCAAAACAGCATGGGCCAGCAACCCTGGTTTAGCATTCTGTGTGAAAACAAATGTCTATTCATGTAAGGCTCTTTCTCTCTCCTAGTAAGCTGCTTTCATTGAGAAGCTGGGAGAACAAGATGTGGAGCGAGGGGGCTAAAGTGAGATAGCCTAAGCAGTGGGATTCCACTCGCCTTCAAGCACAACCTCTCATCACTGGCCTGTCTAATGCCAGATTGGACAGCTTTGAACAAGGTCTGCAAGAAGCTCCCAGGGAAGAAAGGAGGTGATGAGAGTCCTCCTAAGTGTTCAAAGATAAGGAATATCTGTACAGAGAATAAACAAAGAACCTCCTATCAATTTTGCAGAATTGAGCATGAGTTTGGTTACAGAACCGAGCATCCAACTGCTATAATTTGACCTGTCCTACAGCCAGTTTGTTTGATGAGCTTCCCTAAAATTTAGAACTCTGACATGGTCCAGAGAACCTGTGTTTTGTTCTGTTCTCCAGAGGGAATTACTTGACTAATTTGTCAGCATGGTTTTCCCAAAGGGAAAAATAGCTATGCAGTATAAGATGTCACTAACTCAAATAGAATTATGTCTATGTATACATTCTAATGGGGTTGTATCTTTCTACAACACCTTCCCCATGGAAACAGCCCGTGTCCTTTATTGCATTTGGCATTGCGGGTGAGGTCTGCAAAGAACTCTTTGGGAGGCCAGTTTACTTTCTGCTTTCTTGTTGCTATGTGATTTCTCCAATACAGTAATATTCTTTCAAGTAGAATATTTTTCTCTCTGGGCCAGAGCACTCCAAAAATTAAGAAGATGGTGTCTTATAAAATGAAGGCCTTAAAAATACTCTGTCATAAACAACAAGGTGATTTTAATTTTGCAACATTAAATAACAAAATACGTAGGTTGGAAGGCTGGGCAAACATGAACAGAGATTCTGCTTTTCCTTCTCTTTCCAGACCATTCTACCAAGATGCTGTCGGTTTGAAGTGCAGCCAAATCTTGATTATCCATAGCAATCAGGTCATGGATAATTAACACTCACAGATCATAGACTCATAGAAAGTTAGAGCTGGAAGGGAAGTCAGAGAGTGTTTAGTCCAATTCATTCCTTTTACAGGTGGGATAACCAAGGTCAGAGAGGTTAAATGTCTTAAACAAATTTACACATCTAATAATGGGTAGGGTCTAGAATAGAACTGAGTTTCTGACCTGCAGTTTACTTCTCTCTTTTCAGTCTCTCCCATGGATTATTTTTATAGGTTTTATTTTAACATATAATCTTGACCCCTTTTCCCAAAATAAAATCTCTTAGGGACACAGTCACTGAGTAGACCCTAACTCATCAGTTCAAGTCCAGTTTGCCTGGCTTTGCTCCCTTAGTTTGAAGCATCACATAAGTGATAAAATGACAAATAGGCACAAGAGGATGAAGAAAGCACAGGGTGCTGGTGATTCACAAATGGGATACGCAAAGCGTGAATAATTACATTTCAGCAAGTAAAGAGGCAGTCCAATACCTCGACTATGGTCACATGCAGGGTACAAGAGGTATAGGTGGTAGGCGGAAGAGAGAAGGTCAGGGAAGGAACCAAAATGGAGATGATGGTGACTCCAGTCTACTTAGCGCTAAGCACCGTACAATCAAGTCAAAGGCTTTGTAACTAGGATGGAGCTGCTCACCCCTGACTTTACCCTTCTATTCGAGTGAAAAGTTTATCAGTAGAAGGGAAGTTTATAGTAACCAGGAAAAAGGAAAAGGATAACTACAACAATGCTAATAGTACATCCCATATGGATCAATGAGATCATTGAAAAGAGAAGTGAGCACATGGGAATTACTAAGAGCTGCATGACCTGCAGAGTGAACAAATCTACCTAGGTCTCAGTTTCCCAAAAAATGAAGAGATTGAACAATTAGCTTCCCAAAGCATATTCTAAACAACATGAGTTACACAGGATGTTAATATTTATTGAATGCATGTGCACACACAAACATACGTAAATACGTTCATACATACATATAAACACATGATCAAATAAGTCTGAGAAACTCTGAGTTACAAAAAGTCACACTGGCTTCATCATTTCAAAAATCCCAGAGCCTTCAATATGCTAATAGCATGTGCATCCCCAAGGTGAGGGGTGTAGTATGCAGCAACGTCCTCAGAATTTCTCATTTACAGTCCATCTATAGGACTAGTGTTCCACAGAGCATATATTCAGAACCCTGGCCTAGAAGTTGTCTAATGCCCCTTCCAGCTCTTAAATTCTTATATACGATTCCATGGAATGTAGTTTGAAGGATCTAAATTTCATTTCAAAAAAATTGCCCACATCACATACAACATTGCTCTTTTTATAGCAAGCACTCAAATGCTACTATAAACCTACAATGATAGATTCCTTATAGCTGGTAAGCCTAAAATATGCAACTCTCACACTTCAAAACTGTTGATCAAGCAGAGTATATAATCCTGAAATGCCTACTTGCCATAGGAATCTGAGATGGTCTTGTATCTATTTTTCAGAAATTCATAGTGTTGGCCTGAGGCGAAAGAGAAAAATGTTGAACTCTATTCACTTTCCTAGATTAGTTCTTAAAATACATTCACATTCTTGACATCATAAAAATCCTCGGAAAAGATTTTCTCGTCTCTTGAGAGAACATAGTTATAGGTATCCAACTTGATTTTTAAAATATATGTAGCGTGTAATGAGCTTAAAAAGTCATATGTTTTACTGCAAATTGTCCCTAAAATCATCAGTTAGCCTAGTACTAAGCATGTAAAATATTTACAGTGAAAAGCCCAGATGTCTTTAATTTTCAATGAAAAAATGTGTTTTCCTGACCTTTCCCAATCTAATTTGTTACATATCATTAAAGATCTCTTTATCCTGGAAATTTTTGGCATCTCTGCTTATTATGAAATGATCCAGGAATATAGAGAAACCATTTCTCGCTAAACAGTCTACTTTTCAGACAACAGAAATGAATGTGACATGTGTACATACCCATAGGGAGAAGAGAGTACTAAGAGTCAAGGTCATCAGTTCAAATTTAAACAAAAACAACCAGCTTTGTCATAAACAAGTTCAAAGGTGTCATAACTGTGGGCTCCTTACCTCTGTACTTTCTCCTCTCCAGTCCACCCTCCACATGGAGTCATCTTCTAGCTCTGATGACATAAATCTATTATTTGAAAACTTTTGAAGGATACTTTTGTCTACAAAATTAAGTACAGATTCGTCTACCTGCCATTCATTTCTTAATAATATGTACAAGCTTTCCAGACTAATTCTCACAACTTTCTTATACATGTCGTATATTCTAGTCAAACTGGTCTATTTGGTATTGCCTGAACATGCCCTATGCTTTCCTCCTTGGTACCTTTGTTCAAGCCAGCCCCTCCTGCTGTATGGTCCACTCTATTCTTCCTTCAGTCTCCACTTCCATATGCTGTTGGTCAAAATCTTATTCATCATCTAAGACATTGCCACTTCTAACTCTTTCATTAACCATTCTGTTTCCTTCATGTAGATGTGACCACTAACTAATTGAACCAATACTCACATCCCACCTTGAACACTTTCTTGAAGCACTTGTGATTTATCATTTTTGTATATGATATATAGAAAAAAGACCATTATCTCAGGTATTTGGTAAATAAAATTTTCAGACATAAACGAATTTCAAGACTTTTGTATCAAATAAAGTACATACACAAATGCTTTAAGAAATCTGAATGTGTGAAAAGATCAACTCAAGTTAGAAGGCAAAAATTACATTCATTAAAAGTTTAGAATGGCATGTTTAAGGAGTTTCTCTAGGATATTTAAAAAATATGTTTTTTGAAAATATTTTTAAGTAACACTTTTCCCAAAAGGCACTGAATGAACAAGGCAAGAGAAACATAAAAAGACACTCATACATATTCTGAGGTTAAATGAAAATTTTTGTCCCCGCCCTAACTACAGTAAGTTTTGCTTATGTGCCTCTGACCTCTCTATCACCACTACGTAACTTATACATAGAACCAAACTTCTTACCAGGAATAAACACCAGTGTGAGACAAGGAACCCCAACCCCTAATCTAGAGTCAGGATGGAGAGCCCTTCATATCAGCACAAGAGCTAAGGGCCAGCTAGTTCTTCCTTTCTTTTTCTGATCAGTGGATTCTAAACTATGCCTTCTTACTTAAACATAGCACATCCATTCACTCCTACCTATAATAACTGTCTACGTTTCCTTAGCTCTGCCATCCCTTAGCCCCCTATCCTCTGCCCTTACATCTAAGTTCAGAATGATCCTCCTTCCCAGGACCTATGCTGGACCAGAATAGGAGCCCTGAGAAGTGGCTCAACCAGCAGATATTTTGATGGTATTGTGCTACCTAGGGCAAGTGGTTTTCAAACTTTTCAAGAAACATAGTCCACATTTAATGCATTTCTCTGTATTTGACTTCAGTTAGAATCCATTTTTAAATAAAAGTACTACGTAGGAGTTCTAGAAAGATGGCAGAAACCATGGTGGTCTTAAAAAGACAATGCATCTAAAAAGCAGGAAGGAAGGAAATATGGAAGGGAGGGAGGAAAGAAGGGAAAATAAATCACATAGACAACATAAACAACAAAAGTAGGTGACAAGGGATCTCCATGAGTCCCCAACTACAAGCAGATGAGGACATGCCATCAATAGTAAAAATCTGGCATGGTATCAGTGTTTGTGTGGGAGAGAGCAGAGAGAAAGCATGGGATATTCGAACAGAGAAGAGAAGAATCCCAAAATATCCAACAGGTATTTACCGTAAAAGATGGCACGCCAATTTCAGAACAGAAGCTGAAACTGAGAGGGGTTTGGCCAATCCAATAAAAGGTGAGTACAAGGGGCCCTCATTGAAAAGAAACTACTGGGAGTGGAATCAAAATTGAGCTGGAAAAGGAAAACAAAGATGAAGGAAAGAGAAAGTACAGAAAAAAGTGGTGGGGGGGAATAGAGTCAGAAAATGTCAGAAAACAAGATGCCACCTATTATTTTTTCAGATTAAGCATCTTTCAATATGTTTATTGGCCTTCTTAATTGTGACTCTATCATCTTTTATGTATTTTTTCTTCTTTTCCTCTTATTTCACAGGAAGAAATTCCCCTTAATTTCCTCATGCTTCCTATGTTTCCCATTCACCTTCTCTCTTCAATATATCTTCTCTCATCTTCAATTTTCTTGTCTTCACAGATTTTTTTTCTCTTGGCTTCAAACATAATCAGATCACAATTATCGTGGAGTAAAAGACTTTATTCAACTCTACCATTCACGTTAACTGCTTCCTTGTTCTCTCCACCCCTAAACGTGTCAAGTGAGTGTTTCACATCTGCTACTCTTACCTTCTCTGATCAACGGTATCAGTGATTTTACTCAGTCCTAATTTTATTAACCTGTTTTATGTCCTTAAATGCTGCTGCCATCTCTTTTAGTCACAATTTTCTCTTAACTCCCAAGGCACCATCCCATTTGTCTTCTTAACTCTAGGACTACCTTTTTTCTTTCTCAAGTATTTTTGTTCTTCTTTTGCCAAAAAGTGTGGATTTTCAGAAATTCCTGGTTTTGGACCTTTATTCTTTTCCTTCACTTGCTCCTTGGAGATCTCATCCATCCCAAACATTTCAGATATTACCTATAATAACTCCCAAATCAGTTTCACTAGTCCTGATGTCTCATTAAAAAGCCAGTTTTTCACTTGTAGTTTTGCCATATTTTTTAATAACACATAAAAAGTAACAGAAGATGGAGCTCTGTGAAGTTAGAAAAACTACCCTGATGCTCCTTCTAAAAGTTCAGGGAAACAAATTTCAGATAAAAATGAGTAACATAAAAATATTGAGGTCAACTCGCATGCAAAGTTATTAAAACAAAAAAAGGACAAAGGAACTGAATGACACTCCTACAGACAAAGAAAATATGTCTTTCAGACATATCCACAGAGAAGTGTAAAACTGTAGCATTCTATTTAACTAACTAGGCTATCTATTTAACTAGTTTAAAGCATATTATGAAGGTGATACAATACACAAAGGATAACATAAGTCAAAATTAGAAATGAAATGATTACATCAGAAAAGAATTAGAAATATAAGACAAATTATATCAGAAATGAAACTAAACTAGAAGGAATACAAACATATGATCACCAGAGATAATGCCTTAATATAAATGGAAGGTGAAAAGGAGGGAACTTTAAAAATGAAAAAGGAAGAAAGAAAGAAAGAAAAAAGATTCAAGAGAAAATGAGCAAAGAAAATTCAAAATATGGATAATATGAGTCCCTGAAGAAAACTACAAGAGAACAGAAAAAATACTAAAACCATACTTAAAAAAAAAAAGGTTTCTAAAATTAAGGGAAAATATAGGAGCTTCCTATTGAAAAAACACACCCCATATTGCAGAATATCAGTCTCCAGAATGATCAAAACCAAGACATATTCTAGTGAAATTACTAGACTTTAAGTTAAAAAAAAAATCCATTTGGCATCAAAGCAAAAACAACCAGTGACTTATATGGGAAAGAAAATTAGATTATCATCAGACATTTTCAAGAGCAACACAGGATGCCAGAATAAAATGGAGTAACACATTTAAATACTCAGGGACAGAGAATGTGAGCCAAGGATTTCATATCCAGCAAAACTGACTTCCAAATATAAAGGATACATACACGAAAAACTGTTGTCAACATGCAAGAACTCATGCAATGGACTTCTACTTCCAGGTGTGATGTAATAAATGAATTAGTCCTCCCACCATAAATGATAAAAATGAACAAAATATATAAGGCAACTATTTTCAGACATTAATCAACAGATAGCATAAAATTGTGACCCCTGAGAGAAGAGAAGCTCACACAGTGAGTCCCAGAATTGACCTGAATCTTTGTATAGGGACATTTCTCAATTCCCTATTACAGTTCGGTGAGCTGGAGTCCCAGCTGAGCACTGTGGTCCTGCAGAGATTAGAAGGCATAGATCAGAGCTCAAAGTAGGTGAGGTGGCTGGAATCTTTAGAGCAGAAGACCAGAGAGAAGAGAGAGACACAAAGAAGGTGCCCAGAATTCTGTGAATGCGTGTTTGTGTGTGTGTGTGGGGCGGGGGGGGGTTCCATCTTGAGTTCTTGGCCAAGGGCTAGACTGTGCATGTGCAGAGAGAGATTATATGAGGCTTGCCCAGGAAAGTACACCAGGATAGACCACATGCTGAGTTCTCAAATGAGTTTTAATACATTTTCTGATCACAACAGAATTAAATTAGAAATCAATAAAAATAAGGTATCTAGAAAATGTTCAAATAACTGGAAATTAAATAACACTCTTCTATCATGGGTCAAAAAAGAATTCCCAAGAGAGATTTGAAAATATTTCAAAGTTAATGAAAATGGAAAATATCAAGTTCTACGAGACATAGCTAAAAGCGTATGTAGAAAAAAATACTGCTTTAAATACTTATATTAGAAAAGAAAGTTTAAAATCAATGATCTCCATGTTCATTTTTAAGATTCTACCTGAAAAAGCTAGAAAGAATACTTAAACAGCAAATTATGACCAAAATAAGGAAAGAAATAATAAAGACCAGAACTCAATGAAATGGAACACAATGGAAAAATTAAAACCAAAAGTGGATTATTTGAAAATATTAAAATTAATCAACCCTAGCAAGATTAATTAAGAAAGAAAAAGATAAAACACAAAATACTTTGAAAATATCAAGAGACCTGTCCACTAAAGAAACTGAATAATCAAAGAGCTCACCTCAGAAACTCCAGGTTCAGATTATTTCACTGGTGAATTTCATAATATATTTAAGTTTTATATAAGTGCTCCCAGAAAGTAGAGAAGGAGGGGATGCATCCCAACTCATTATATGGGAGTAGGAAAACCCTCATACCAAAACCTGAAAAACATATTATAAAAAATGAAATTTAAAGACCAATACCTCTCATGAGCATCAATGCAAAAATTCTCCCAAAAATTAGAAAATAGAATTTAGCTATATATAAAAAGGATAATACATCATGACCAAATGAGGTCTGTCTCAGGAATGCACAAAATCAATTAAAATAATTAAAAATATATAAGATAATTCACCATATTATCAGAATACAAAAGGATATCCTCAACAGCTACAGAAAAAAAAGGAACAAAATTCAATGCTTATTTATGAAAAATATCTCAGCAAACTAGGAATAGATGGAAACTTCCTCTAGCCTGATAAATCTACAAAGAAACTAATGCCGTGCTTGATGAAATACTGCTTTCCCCTAAGATAAAGAACAAAGCAAGAATATCTACTCTCCCCACTAATATTCAACATCGTACTCTGGAGGGTCTAATCAATGCAATAGGGCAAGATAAGAAATAAAAGCCCCATACATAGGAAAAGAAGTTGTTAAACTGTCACTGTTTGCAGATAACATCATTGTCTACATAAACAACATATTCCCTGCATAATAAATAGGGAATCTACAAAAATAAACTATTAGATTTAATAAGCTAATTCAGCAAGGCTGCATGACACAAGGTCAATATACACAAATCTAGACTAGCAACAACATCTGGAAAACTCAATTTAAAACACAATACCACTTACAATAGCATCAAAAAAGATAAATAATCAGGAATACATTTATCAAAAGATATCAAATTTCTCTACACTGAAAACTAGAAAATAGTGCTACAAGAAATTAAAAATCCAAATTAAAGGACAGATACATCACATTCATGAATTGAAACACCCAAAGGTATTAAGAATACCTTTTCCTCTAAATTGACCATTAGATTCAAGGCAATCCCAATTATAATCTCAGCAGGACTTTTGCATAAATTGACAAGCTAATTCTAAACCTCATATGAAAACACAAAGGACCTAGAATAGTTAAAATAATCTTGAAAAGAGAAGAACAAATTTGGAGGACTTACACTACCTGATTTTAAGACTTACTATAAAATGATATTAATCAAGTCAGTTTGTTATTAGAATAAAGATAAAAATATAGATAAATTGAACAAAAGAGATTCCAGAAATGACCCACACAATTTTTGACAAAGGCACTAATGTAATTCAATAGGAGACTGGATCATCTTTTCAATAAACTCAGTAAAAATTGGATATCAATCTGGAGAAAAAATAAACCTTGACCTTTACATCATATAAAAAAATTAATTCAAAATGGGTCACAGACCTAAATCTAAAAGTGAAAACAATAAAACTTCTGAAAAAGTATAGGACAAATTCTTTACCACTTTTGCAGTGTGAAGAGATTTTTCAGTACACAAAAAAGGCACTAACCATAAAAGAAAAAAGAAGATAAACTGTAAAAATATATTTGATGAAGAATTTGTATCCAGAATATGTGACGAACTCTTACAACTTAATAATAGGAAAACAAATACTAAATTAAAAAAAAAAATTGTAGAAGGCTCACAGAAGAAGATATGCCAATGGCAAACACTCATGCGAAAAGATGCTCAGCATCATTAATCAGGAAAATGCCAACTAAAACCACAATGAGATACCACAACACACCCCTTAGATTGACTAAAATTTGAAAGACTGATCTTACAAAGTGTTAGCAAGGATGTGGAGCAACCAAACTTTTATACATTTCTGGTAGGAGTATAAAATGGCGCAATCACTTTGAAAAATAGTCAGGAAATTTCCTAAAAAGTTCAATACACAGTTATCATATAACCCAGCAATTCTATTGCTAAGTATTTACCTAAGAGAAATGAAAATATATGACTACCAAAATATTGTACACTAAAGTTCATAGCAGTGTTATTCATAATAGCCAAAAACTAGAAAAAACACAAATATCTATCAACAGGTGAATGGATCAATAAATTTTGATATTTGCCTGAAACAGAACGCTACATAGCAATACTGATAGAGACAATGTCCACAAATGTTATGCTGTGCCAAAGAAGCCATAGAAGTCAAAGAAGCCAAATATATTACAAGGCTATAATAATCAAAACAGTATGCCACTGGCATAATAATAGACTCATAGACCAATGGAACAGAATCAGGAGCCCAGAAATAAACCCCTGCATATATAGTCACCTAATATTTGATAAGGGAGCCAAGACTAGTCAATGGGAAAACTCGATAATCACATGCAAAAGAATGAAATTGGACCTGTACATTATACCACATGCAAAAATTAACTCGAATTAGATTAAAGACAAAAGTAATACCTGAAACAGTAAAATTCCTAGAAGAAAATATAGGAGAAAACCTCCTTGACATTGGTCTTGGCAAGAATTTTTTGGATATGACACTAAAAGCACAAGCAAAAATAAACAAGTGGGACTACATCAAACTAAAAGCTTTTGCATATCAAAAGAAACAATCAACAAAACAAAAAGGCAACCTATGGAAGGGGAGAAAATATTTGCAAACCACATATCCAATAAGGAGTTGATATCCAAAATATATAAGGAACACATATAACTCAATAGCAAAAAAATAATAATAATAACCCAACTAAAAACATGGGCAAAGGACTTGAATAGATGTTTTTCCAAAGAAGACATACAAATGGCCAACAAGTACATGAAAAGGTGCCCAACAACACTAATCACCAGGGAAATGCAAATCAAACCTGCAATGAGATGACACCTCATACCCATTAGAATGGCTATTGCCAAAAGCCAAAAGATAAGAAGTGTTGGCAAGGATGTGGAGCAAAGGGAACACTTGTGCACAGTTGGTGGGAATGTAAATTGGTGCAGCCATTATGGAAAACAGTATGAAGCTTCCTCAAATAATTAAAAATAAAACCGCCATGAGATCTAGCAATCCCACTTCTGGGCATATGTCTGAAGGAAACTAATTCACTGTCTTGAAGAGATATTGATATCTGCACCATCATCTTCATTGCAGCATTATTTACAATAGCCAAGACATGAAACAACGTTAAGTGTCCATCAATAATGAATGGATGAGAAAATGTGGTGTATATATGTATATACATACATATATACACACACAATGGAATATTATTCAGCCTTAAAATGAAGGAAATCCTGCCATTTGCAACAACATGTGACAACAAAAAAGGTAATTATGTGAGGTAATGGAGCTGTTAACTAACCTTATTGTGGTTATCATTTCACATGTACATGTGTCAAATCATCACATTGTACACCTTAAACATACACAATGTTATCAATTATATCTCAATAAAGGTGGGAAAAAATCAGGTGGAGAGAAAATAAAATAAAATGCATATGTGAAACGTATATGGGGGAAGAAGAAAAGAAAGTAGGCAGAGAACTCTATAATACCAAGCTCATAGCTAAGCAGCTCACATAGTGGTAGTATATTTGCGGTCAGGGGCATGGTGACGGAGTCAAATAAAGCTGTCCAGTCTCAGCCTGTCATCTACCTCCTGAGTGACCATAGAACAGAGATCTAATCTCTCTGGGACTTAATTTCATCATCTGTAAAATTAAAACAAGTTCTTTAAAGGGTTTTAAAAAATGCATCCAAATTTTGTATCACGGTGAGTGGTATTTAATAGGCAATCAAAAATGGTAGCTATTACTCATAGTTTTCCCGGCCTCCGGTTTCTAACTTCTGAAATTTACTCTGGGTGCATTATCCAATGAAAACCACCCTCTCAATGATTCCCCAGTGTCTGACAAAATAAAATACTATATCAACTTCCAAACCTGGAATTCCACCTGGGACCTTTTTACCTTTCCACCAACCCTGCATGACTTATAATTACCTACCTCTTTTCCTTTCCTCTTGGAGGTACCCCATTGCACAATGACCTTCCCATATTTCTCTCCCTTGAGAACCCCATCATCATCTAGCCCTACCCTCTCTATGTAAAACCTGGTTCAAATACCACTTTCACCAAGAAGCCCTCTGTGGTCTCTTCCTCACTGAAAAGTGATTTCTTTCTCTTCCAAGACCAAAGCTCAAATCTCACACTCTTTCCAAATCTTATGATGTCATTTCCAGGGATGGCTAAAAACTTGAGATGTGCTCGTTTCTCAGTTCCTAAAGAATTTTATTAGATTTTCCTAGTTACATTTATCACTAGGGAGCTCTAAGTAACAATATTTGTACTTTTCTTATATTCTCTTAGCCTAATGATATGGGGAGCAGAAACTTAGAAAAATGAGAATATATCTATTATAAAATGCATAAGCCTAGAAGAATAGTTGAAACTGATCAATTTTTAAAACTATTTCCAGTGCTGTCTTTTTTTTTTATATAATTTTATTTATTTTTCCCCCCAAAGCCCCAGTAGATAGTTGTATGTCATAGCTGCACATCCTTCTAGTTGCTGTATGTGGGACGCGGCCTCAGCATGGCCGGAGAAGCGGTGAGTCGATGCGCGCCAGAGATCCAAACCCGGGCCACTGGCAGCAGAGCGCGCGCACTTAACCACTAAGCCACCGGGCCGGCCCTCCAGTGCTGTCTGGTGTCATCTGATTTTAAACACTCTTTGTTCATCTTCAACTACTGGAGGAAACAAAGAATATATTCTACTCAAAACTGCATTGCGACTATAAATTTAAATTAGATCTCTTTTAGTCATTTAGTTCAACTAGTGAAAGAGGTAACTGAATAACACAAGGTAAAGAAAATATAGAAGACAGAATACAAAGAAAATTTTCTGACTTTAAATCTGCTCCTTTGAAAAATACTACAGAATTTATCCTTTACTATCTTTCTTCTAAATGGCATAATTTCTCTTTTGGCATTCACTAAGAAAAATCAGTTACAGGAACTCATTTTTCTGTACTCGTCAGCTACTACCTATGCAGTTTCCTTACGAATGGTCATTAGCTGCCAATCTTGACATTATTGCCATGAGGCCCTTATAAACCCTGTCCCATTGGTCAGTCTTAAAAAATGGCACAGCTGCAAAACAATGTCAGTTATGATTCAGTCCTAATTTTCCCTGTCAACAGCCTCATTCAACTTCTCAGATATTCCTACTTGTTGCCAAGTCCATTTTGTAAATGAAATCTGCCTTTTGAAAATCACCATATGAATATGTCAACAGGTCATGAAATATTTTCATTACAAATCTTAAAGAAAAACTTAGCTCTAAAGAAACAGTTTGGAAAACGTCTATTTCATTAAGTGCAAGTGTGAAATCTTGATGGAAAACATTTATTTTGGCAACTTGCTATTCTGTTGGTGGCCCCAAAGTATCCTGACCAGACTATCTTTGTGGGAGGTGGAATTGGGGATTCTAGAGCAAATGAAAATTTCCTTACTAGGAGCCCCCTTGGACCAGGAGCATTGGGGAATGACTGGGAAAATTCAAAGTGCAAATGCCAGGCATAAAAGTTTACTCTAAAAGCTCCTATGTCATTAGAGTGATTTCTCAATTATCCACATTAAGAAAAAAGAAGTAGTTGTATGGACCAAAGACAGCAGATAATCCCCAAATTATTTGTGTTTGACTTTGGAACAAATGTACACATGCGCGCGTACACACACACACACATACACACATTTCACTTACTCAACTCTGTTCTTTAAGCCATTTTCTCTGCCTAGGAGGACTTGCCACTGTCATCTGCCTGACAAGGTCCACTCATCCTTTACGACCCAAAACAAATGTCACTTCCTCGTGAAGGCTTCCCTAGGGAAATAATCGTGCTCTCTCTCTCTCTCTCTCTCTCTCTCTCTCTCTCTCTTTCTCCTTTGCTTTCACAGCCTTCAGTGCCAACATGTATTATGGCACATGTTATGTTGAACTGTAATTGTCTCTTTATGTGTTGGTTTTCCCCAACTGTCCTGGGAGATCCATGTGGTAAAGCCAATGTCTTATGCATCTCATGGTCCTTAGAGCCAAGCCTCAAGCATACACAATGCCCAGTAAACACTTTTGAATGATTATTTCCCTAGGTAATCCCAACCTGGTTGGGGAATAGGTATCCCAGGAATATCTACAGATGAACAAAAATATCAGGTGAAATATCCAATTGGGATTAGAAACTGACACAGACAATTTCCAAAGAACTCAATCAGGAGAGGATTTCATGATATTCCTTAAAATAAAAAGCTTTTGTTGGACCTTTATGATTTTCTTTTGACCAACCCAGCACTTACTATTCACACAACTCACAGTATTCTGTGAGCTCTGTCTTATCATTTATCATTTTAGGCACAAGTATTGTTTCTCTACTAGATAGATGAGGCCACACCTTAATAATTATAATGCTCATTTACTTTTTTATAGCACGTTGTGTTTACAAATCACTGTTAGCCAAATTGTTCTATAGCGTATTGTGGCAGCCATTCGCATTTGCAAGTGAGAAAACAGAGAATCAAGAAAATTAAGTGACTTGGACAAAGTTACACAGCTAATAAACAACAAAGCTGGGATCAGGACCAAAATACCTTTGATTCTCTAATGTTTTAAATAGTGTCCTAAACACTGTCTGATGATGAAAGCTTATTCTCATAGTTTAAGGAAGATTCTGATTTCACAGAGAGAAACACCTCAGGATGAAAGAAGTTAAATGGTGCATAGATCTTAAAGAGGCACAGCCAGAGGCAGGGGTAGAATTCAAGGCTCTGTGTGGGCTTATTAATTCAAAGACTTGTCTCCTTAATGTTCCTTTTTTTAAAAAATCTGAATGATAATTCACTGTCATGACACTTACTATAGGACACTAACGACAATAAGATAGGTATGACACCATTTAATCATTATAGAAGCCACCATTTTTAAAGGGAAAAATTTTATCTGACACCAAAGAAATTAAACATAAAAACCATACAGTGGGGAGAATGGTTGATAATCAATTATATTCAATAATTGATTGGCTGTTTCTGTGTATCTATATACACAGAGAGTGTTACCTACTTAACAAGAGATTCTCTCCTGCTGGAGAGCAAAGCTCAATGGAGAAGGTGGCATTGAGAAGAACCTGGAAGGGTAGGAAAGGGAGAGAAGTGACATGAAGAACATTCTAGGTGTATACAAGCAGAGAAGGAGAAGGTGAGGTGGTTATGAGGAATAGCAGGAAAATGATCTTCACATCCCAGGGACACGAAGGAAAGAAGGTAGAGATACATTCGGAAAGGGTTTTAAATGTCAGGCTGGAGAAGCGTGGAGTAGGCTTTATTTTACAAGGAATTTTTTTATTGGGGTTAAATATACATAAATAAAATTTACCATTTTCACCATTTTTAAGTGTACTGTTCTATGGCATTAAGTACATTAACAGTGTTGGGCAACCATCCCTACCATTCATCTCCACAACTCTTCATCTTCTCCGACTCAAACTCCATACCCATTAAACACTAACTCCCCATTCCCCCGGCCCCAGGCCCTGGCAACTACCAATCTACCAATCTACTCTCTGTCTCTACAAATTCGACTACTCTAGTATTCTTGACTACCTCATATAAGTAGAAGCAGACTATATTTATCCTCTTGTGTCTGGCTTATTTCGCTTAGCATAACGTCTTCAAGGTTCATCCATAGTGTAGCCTGAGCCAGAATTTCCTTCCTTTTTAAAGCTGTATAATATTCCATTGTGTATATATATTGCATTTTGTTTAACCATTCATCCATTGATGGACACTTGGGTTGATTCCACCTTTTGGCCATTGTGAATAATTCTGCTATAAACATGGATGTACAAATATCTATTTGAGTCTGTGTGAACTTTTGGGTATAAAGCCAAAAGTGGATTGCTATGGTAAAGTGGATCACATGGCAATTCTATGTTTAATTTTTTGATGAACCGCCATACCATTTTCCAAAGCAGCTGTACCATTTTACATTACTTTAAATTTTCTATCATAAAATGCAAGTCTAAAACTACATAGCAACACAGCTCTAGATCTATTAATAATAAATTATGTTTTATAAAGATATATGTAAAAGAAATTTTTAATTTATGTGACGTCAGGTTGATTTGTAGAACTCACCACTTTCATATTATTTCCACCTTAAATGACCCAGAATTCCTCATTAAATAACTAGCTAAACACATGGGTATTTCCAATCTACAGTTCATCAATTCAAGAGTTACCCATGTACAAAACTTAATTGCTTTAAAAATGGAAAGTTTATTTTCCTCTATAAAATATACCCATTGGTAAATATATTTTGCCAAAACTTTCCAGAAGATAGTGCTTTGAGATGAAATGAAGCATAAAAAATTTCTGGATGAAAGCCCTTTTTTTCCTTAAAGTATTCAGGGAGGGAGTGAAGAGAGGGTTATAACTGAAATTAACTATGGTGTGTGATAAATGAGGAATACAAAATCAAAAAAAATAAAGTTTATACAACAAAGTGGCTATCTAACCCAAATCAAGCAAAGCAAGAATTAAATCCCTAATAACAAAATTAACTCAACCCCGTGAGAATTTTGATTGGGAGATGCCTTTACAAAAAAAGAGTTGATTATGGAGTTACATAACAGGCCAGTGTGAGTTTTCTTAAAATTGCAAGCAATCAGCAATCATCAGTCATCAAAATCTTAAGTCCTGAATAGATCATAAGATTCTTAAGAACTTAAGAAGAAATAGTCACTGTTTTCAAAATGCTTGAAATCAAACAAAAAAGATAGAGCTAACACATTTGAAAAATTAAAACATAACTTAGTCATCCCTAATCAAGGGCCAATGCCCAACTTTTTACAGAAATTGTCATAAGTAGTATTTTAATCAACTATAACCATCCTTGTTGTATAAAATCATTTAAAAGCTTTCTAAAGTACACATAAATCAATTAACCAAAGCAACACAGTTACCAATAACTTGAGATTGTATTTAATATGCTGTGTATCAGAGTGTACAGTACAAGTTCTTATCTTACTGCTTAATAATATGTTTTATTTTTACAGCAATAAACCAGAAGATAGAAGAATGCAGTTATCACAGTCATGGAATTCAGAGAGGCAGCATTAGGGAGATTCTGATCTAAATTTTAAGGAGATTTAGGATTATGTGATGGCTCTTAAATTGATTTTGGCTGTTTATTTTGCTTTTTTATTCATTATAAATTCCTTTATACCAAGCGCAGGCAATAGAACTCAAGTCATTGGTCATTCTGTTTTATTTAAGGTTAGGCTCTATTCCTCCAAATTCTAATTACAACTCCCAAATGCTTGAAGGCTTCCCTCCTCTATTTGGTGGTCCCTCCCTCTGGGGAGGTCTGCTGTTCCTTCAGTCTAGACTCCATCTGACGCCTGCTTTGCTCCGTAACAAAGACAGCCTCTGCCCAGGCAGCTCCACTTAGATGACCAATAGGTATATCAAAATTAACATGCCTAAAAATGTAATTTCTGACTTTCCAAAGAAATTGCTTCTCACAGACTCTTCCTCCCTTTTGGTAAGTGACATTTTGCTGAGGGAAAAGGCCCTGGAGGCTTCCTTGACTCTCCTCTTCGTCTCACGCCTCACATCCAATCTGACAGCGGATCTCGTTGAGGCTACTTTCAAAATATATCTATAGTCTGACCATTTCTCACCACCTCTGCTGCTACTGCCCTGGTCTGAGCCACGGTCATCTCTTGCCTGCATTTCTCAAATAGCCTCCAAAGAACTGTCCCTGCACCTGCCCTCGATCCCACTATAGTCATTTCTCCAAACAGCAGCCAGAGTGAGCCTCCCAATGACCAACCAGCTAGTCAACACATATATAATGCTTATTTTATATCGAGCACTGTACAAAGTGCTTTACTTATATTAAGTCATTTCATTACCACAACTTTATGAAGCAGGTGCTATTATCATCCCTACTTGCAATGGAGGCAACTGAGGTCCAGAAAGGTTAAGTATTGCGTCCGAGGCCACACAGCTGGTAAGTGGCAAAGCTGGGATTCAAACCCAGGCAGTGGGGGCATTAGTTCCTCTATTGTTTCCAGAGGGCTATCATCTTATTCAGAGTAAAAACAAAGTCTACAAGGTCCTATATAACATGGTCCTCTCTCAACACGTCTCCTATTAATTTCCCCTGTCACTCTACTCCAGTCTCACCACCTCCATGCTCTTTCTCAAACATACCAGCATTCTCCTGGTTCAGCATATAGACACTTGCTGTTCCCCCAGCTTTGAACACTCTTCCTCCAGATACCTACATAGTGTGTTCAAATGTCAGATTATTATTATTACCCAACTACCTTATCTAAAATTGCAGTCCTTCTCCCCTCACTCCCTATGTCCCTTGCCTGCTCTATCCCTAAAGCTTAGCATCACATGACAAAATGTACCTGTTAATTGTGTATATTTCTGCCTCACTCCACTATAACGTAAGTTACATGATGGTAAGGACTTTTGTCTGTTTCGTTCACTCTTTGTCTCCAACATCTAGAATAGCGTTTGGCACTTGGAAGGAAGAAAGGAAGGCAAGAGGAGGAAGGAAGAGATAGAGAGATAGAGGGGGGGGGGGGAGGGAGGGAGAAAGACAGCTTGAGCTGTATGTTGTAATTGATTGGTTCTCTTCACAGCTTCAGATGTGACTACAAATTGAACACTAATGAGAAGCTAGGAGAATTCCATCAGCACCTCCTAATCTGATTACAAAGAATAGATCACACTCACCTAATCTGTGTGGGAAGCAGTGTTGCAAGATAAGATTCTTGGGTTTAGCTAAGGCAAGAAATTGGAGCTCACTTTGTGAAGTGGGTTGGGAAGTAGGAAGCTTGTTTACTATGGGAAATGGGAGGAGAGAAGTCATCTCCTTCTTAGTAATCAGAGGCAAGTATTTTTCCATTGTAAATATTTTAATCAGCCTCCCTTAATTTTCAGAATGCTTTATTTCACATTTACTGACTCCTATCCAGAATTCTCTGAATACAGAGAAAGCAGGACTACCATCGTGTTCTAGGTCTACAGAAATGAGAATTGGGGCAAAAGGTTTTCTAAGGTAATAAACCTAAAAAAAAGAATAAATATCCTAATTTTTAGGGCTAGAGCAAGAATGTTGTGTTGGGAGTGGAGGGATAAGCTAACGTTAATGTCAGAAATAATATTTACAAGTTATGCAGAATATCCAGAAACATTGTTTAAAACGAATGTCTTATGGACAAGGTTATTCACACAATTCTGAATAGCAGGCACAAAACAGCAGATTGTTCCTCATAAAGAGCCCTGGTTGCACCAGGTTTAGAAGCAGAATTCCAGATGACTGCAGGTCTGTCTTTCATATAACTCTTAAGTGCTCTGAGATTTTCAGAGCTTTACACAAGCGAGGGTTTAAGCCTGAAATTATCTATAGCATTTGAACCTCGCCAAAGGCTAAACATCAACATTAAAACCAGACATAGATTTTTCTTGGGTGATGTATGCCATAGTCAAGCTTATGGGCATTTTCATCCAGAAAAACCTAGTCTCATTGGCATTGAAAGATTTCCTAACACAATAACTTTCTTCTTCAATGACTTTAGCCAATTTTAGATGAATGTCTTGAGAGATCATTTCAATGTTACAGAGTTCTAACCTTGAGACTTGATGTTATACAAGAAAAGCCTGCTTTGAAAGAGCCTGAACCTACATTTACCACTGTTATTCCAATTCTCACAGGTTCCTCAGACTACCACTTTTTCAGTGGTCCCAAAGACCTCACATATGAATAGTAGTCAAAAGGAAAGATACAAAATTTCATCTTTGGCCCCAAATCCTGAAAAAAAAAAAAGCCTTTTTATTAGACTCAAGTCCTATGTTCCATATGCCAGTCTATGATGCTATTGCAGTAAAGACATGCTTTTAGTTTCTCCATTTATTCACCCTTTATCTAATAATATTTTGCTGAGTAATTGATTGTATCAGAGTCCAAGCTCCTGGCAATATAAGTTGTGACATATCATTTTCATTTACCATTGGTCACATTGGTTTTCACTTCTAATTATGGGCTTTTCTACTCTCCTTATCACAATTTTCTCAAGTCCTTAGTCATTTAAGGATTTTTAGATAATGGAGACCAGACATTCTTCTTTGGTCCCTTAACATCTTCTTCTTCCTTCTCTGACTCTTCCCTTTCTCAGCTTCTTCTTCTGCCAGCTCCTTTGCATCAGCTAGCAGAGGGACACTGGAGGAACAAGCCCAACATCTGTTTGAGCCTACAGCAGGAGACCATGTAGAGACAGGCCAGAGGTGCAGAGATTTGTGGACAACTTTGAGGGTCATCTGGTTTGAGGACACTTAAAGAGTGGGTAAACTAAGGAGAGTATGTGCCTTAGGTGTCCTTAAGAAGCTAAAAATGGGGAGTTAATCTAGATAAACAGAAGTAATCAAAATGCAAATCTCCATCTTAGTTTACATTTTCGACTCCTTCAATATTTAATATAGACACATATTCAGTTTCACTCCCTTTATCCTTTATATGTTATTTGACAAAATAAAAGTATTGCTATGCCCTATATAAGCCCACTGTCCTAAAAAATGTGAAGTCAATTTCAACATTAAAAATAACTATCATAGAAAATGTGCTTATTCATGTTTTGTTTTTGCTAATAAAATTATTTCAACAGATACATTTCAAAAGAGTGATTCAGGGGCTGGCCCAGTGGCGTAGTGCTTAAGTTCTCGCGTTCTACTTCAGCGGCCTGGGGTTCGCAGGTTCAGATCCCGGGCGCGGACCGACGCACTGTTTGTCAAGCCATGCTGTGGCAGTGTCCCATATAAAGTAGAGGAAGATGGGCACAGATGTTAGCCCAGGGCCAATCTTCCTCAGCAAAAAAAGAGGAGGATCGGCAATGGATGTTAGCTCAGGGCTAATCTTCCTCACAAAAAAAAAACAAAAAACAAAAAATAAGAGTGATTCATATCATAAGGAAGTAAAAGCAGTTTCATACACATTAAGCTACCAATTCATAATCTTTATCATATAATAAAGACTCTTCAATAATCTTAACCTTGTACTTATGCTGTAAGTGCATTCAAAGAGTTTACCTGGAGTTTATCCATGGCAAGTATGCTCTCGTTTTTTCACAGAAATATAGCTTTTCTTCATTGTATTAAAACAATTGGTTAAAATAATGCAGATACCACTTACATATTCTTGTATCATAATCTTTAAAAAACTAAACTCTTAAAATTACATTAAAAATGAAAATAAACAAAAATCAGGGATTCTCCTTCCTTTCTTTGCTTTGGGAGAGGTAAGAACAAAACAAGGAAGTCGTCTCCTCTTTTTTAAAATTCTATTCCTGATTTTAGTTTCTTCAAGAAGATGAGCTGGACCAAACGACAAATGCACTGGATCCATGAAAATATGCAAAAACGTGTCATTCAGATCTGCTCATTTTAAAGAGTTTTGCTCTGATCCACCTGCATACAATTTTCATGAAGACTCATTAAATGTTTCATAGGACTACTGAGTACTCTTATGTGCAAGGTCAGTTGTGGGATGGTTAACTATTCTTAAAGATTGGGAGTGTTTTATAAAGTGAGAGTAATATAAGGCAGAAAAACAACAGAAAAGAATTATTTGTGCTACAAGCTTGAAAAAAAGATACTCTTTCACAATAAAGCATGACTGAATGTGGGAAAAAATAGTAGTAAATATATTTTGGGGACGTACACCCATAGGCATTAGATTGGCTGGCATCTCCGTAGTCTTCAGAATTAAAAGAGCAGTTTTGCACTCTGGGGCCACATTAACTCTCTGCCTACTAATTCTGATGGACTATACTTCCCAAAGTCCTCCACATTCAAAGTTACAAGTTGCAGAAATATTAAAAACTTGTGCAATGTTTTCCTTTTTCCCAGGAGCGTGATCAGATCAAGATAGCCAGTAATTTATATGTGGAAGGCACAACTAGAAATATTTTTTAGTTTAAATGTAGGTATTATATCACCAGATAAGTCATTAATATAAAAAGATTGACTCACAAATACATAAAATATTAACAAATATTTTAAAACTCCAGTTAAAAATATTTTTAAGGCTGACATTATAATAAGAGAGAAGATATTTTTAATTCAAAATACAAGTTTTACTAGTCTAGATGGGCACTGCTGGGTCTAAAGTGAAAGAGGATAGTACGACTAGAGTGTGGAAATGGATGACACACAAATTGGAACTAAAAGATCTACATTCAAGTCCAATCCTACTATTTGGGTAAATCACTTAATTCTTCCGGGCCTGTTTCCTAATTATATAAAGGAGAAAATAAAGTCTAACACATACGGTGGTTGCTCCTATAAAATGGTAACTTAACTTGATTACAAAAGTGCCTTGTAAAATGCTCTTTCAACGTAGGGTCTTGGCATTCACAGTTAAGTGACTTGTCCTGATCATACAGCCAGTTATGTGTAGAAACAGTGTAATTTGTAGAAATCTGGTTTCCTGGCTGTTGTCCCTGCTCTTTCTACTACAGTGTATGTTTCTGTCTTGTATTAGATACCTACACTCAGGAAAAGGGATATAATCACAATTCATAATGCATAATGGCATCTTAAAATTTTGTTTCAGAGGCATCTTGTAGGTATCCTCTTAGCTAGCCCATTGCACCTCTGCACCATCCTCCCCTTCAGTGTCACAAAAACCACTGCTCCATTAGATCTCACACCATCCAAATACTCTACCCTCCACTCCATATCTCTTTGGTGTTTCTGCTAACTTTGTGATCACTACCCCTTGTTCACCAAGGATTTTTACTTCTGGTTCAGTCTTTCTACCTATTCTCAACCCAGTCGGTAATCGCACAGATTATAACATCCTGCAGATGAACCACCCATCGTGCTGGCTTCTCAATACTTGACCACCAGTTACCTTTTCCTCCACTCTATCTCTGCCATGCCTCCTATGGTCATCCTTTGACCCATTGTCGGTAAACAATCCGCTCTCACCAACATTTCCTCTCTGTCCAGCTCATCTGGTCAAGTACGTCCACTGCAACATTCTTCAACCTCATTGTGACCTTCAATCCATCCACTTCCTCATTACCCATCAGCCCTCTCCTGTCTTCAGTTATTCTTACTGTCCAGCTGAGATTCTAAGGTCCTTTAATAAAATCATCCGTTTGGGAACACATCCAACTCTCGTGTGCCTATTCTACTTGCCTGAAAAAGCTAAATCTGGATGCTGCCCATCATGGTGCTCCTCAGATATGTACCAAGGTTCACTGAAACATTATACAAATGGGTTAAAAGGATATTAAATTGGAACTTTGACTCCATGTACCAGCAAATAATAGAAATGAAATTGCAATGTGAAGAACACAGATTTTCAAAGAAAAGAATGAAAGTGATTTCATGACACTTAAAAACCCCCCATCTCTGAGGAGGGTAGTAAAAGACTGAGAATGCATTTTGAGAAGAAGAGGATTTGTTTGATGAGAACTGCTAGAATGCTGAGCCTAGTACCTACCATCAAGGAAGGGGTGTCTAGGGATAATCACCCCCTCAGGTCAACACTAGTGAGGGTTGCTGCTATGGGACCACTTAGAACTCAAAATACACCACACTTGTGGATGGGGGCTCAGTGGACAAAGATTCTGACCCCTGCCTAGAAAACCTTGAGGACAAGAGAGATGGGCTGATAAAGTGCTTTGATGTGGGAGCTAAAGAGAGGTGGCTGAATGAAATCTACTACTCCACAATTTATCAGAGCAAAGGGAGCATTATTATTTCCTGAGGCCAGAGATGGGCCACGAAGGAGAGTGCCGACCTGATTCCTTTCTCGCTTGTAGTTGTAAGGACCAACTGGGAAAGTAATGGGATTCCCACAGCGAATATTAGTGGCTTGGACTTGTGGAAAACTAGGAGCTAAGAGGGGAGAGGTAGCCAGAGGAATAGAACAGGCCTACATCACAGGAGTTGCAATTGGAGGGGCTTAGAAGGAAAATCTAGGAAAATTCACAAAAGTACCCAAGAGAAAATGATAGAGCTTTAAATATATGCCAGGCTCCCAAAATATCTATCCATCTTATAAGTGCATCTATCAAGCAGGGCAGAAACCCTCTGCATCTCCTTTCCTCTCCTCTCTCCCTGAGCTCCAACCCTGGATAAGCCTGAAAGTCAGAGTCAGCAAGGCCATGGCTGGGAGTGAGAACACAGTGGGTGTTCCCTTTGCATGAAGATGAAAGGCTGAAATATTGACAAATACGTAGAACTGAACAATCTAATTTCTGAATCTACAGTGTTTTTCAGCTTACTATAACTGTAGGACCTTCTATTCCCTAGGAGGCATAAGGATTGGCCAGAGTTGTCTATCTGTGGCAGAGAAAACTTTCCCCACTGTACGACTATAAAAGGGACAATAAAGAGAAAAGTAAAAAAAATAAAGAATAAAAAAATGCATTCTCATTCTATATCATGAGTCATGCCTGTGAATATACTGACGTTCACTTTAATTCCGTGTTCCCAAGCCCTGAGTGCAGCCTAGCCCAGCAATGCTACTATTCTTATTTCTCCAGTGGGCTTACTTCCCCACTATTCTTCTATATGACTGTTTTGTATCATCTCTATCAGTTCACATCTCCTACTTCCAACCCTTCTCACGACCTCAACTTTACATGATGAGGACATCCTATAATTCATTGAGACCCCAGAAACTCCAAGATGATGATGCCCAAACTTCTCACCCATGAAATGGCCCAAATCGGCCATATCTTCTCCTGCTACATCCTGAGAAGACTCTTCTATAAGAGGCTGATCCCTGTTCATCCCTTCTCACCTCTCAGGATTATCCCCTTCGCCTGCCTCAGCATACTCCCCCACCTACTCAATCAGCAGATATACATTTTTTTAAGGCCTTATTATTTTTTTTTTTTGGAGCAGTTTTAGGTTTACAATAAAATTGAGAGGAAGGTACAGAGATTTCCCATATACCCCCCGCCCCTACACTTGCATAGCCTCCCCCTTTATCAACATCACTCCCCAGAATAGTACATTTTTACGAAGGATGAGCCTACATTGACACATCATAATCACCCAAAGTCTACAGTTTACCTTAGGGTTCATTCTGGGTGTTGTACTTTCTATGGGTTTAGACAAATGTGTAAATCACATATATACATCATTATAATATCATATGGAGTATTTTCACTGCCTAAAAATCATCTGTGTTCCAACTATTCATCTCTCCCTCCCCCGACCCCCACAATCCTGCAACCGCTTATCTTTTTATTGTCGCCACAGTTTAGCCTTTTCCAGAAATGTCATATAGTTGGAATCAAACAGTATATAGCCTTTCAGATTAGCTTTTTTCACCTAGTAAGATGTCTTTTAGGTCCCTACAGGTCTTTTCATCGCTTGATAGCTCATTTATTTTTATTGCTGAATAATATTCCACTGTCTGGATGTACCACAGTTTATTTATCCATTCACTCACTGAAGGCAAACACATTTCAAAAATCATCTTGTGTCCCACATTACTGCCCAGCTATTTTTTCTATTTCTTGGCTTTTCTTCACAATTCATCTTCTCACAAAAGTAGCATTTACTTGATATCTACACTTCTCCACCTCCCATATGTCCCTCAACCACTCTACTGTGGCTTCTGACCACCATTCCCTTCTTTTAAACCACTCAACAAGGTCACCAGTGACTTTACATTGTTAAATCCAAGGGACCTTTTTTCAGTCACTGGACTCTATCTCAATATCACCATTCCTTATCTAATCTCAAAACACTTCTACTCTTGACTTCCTTGATATCATTCCCTCCTAGTTTTCTTCACTGGGAAAATTCTGGCTGCTGCTTCTCAGTCTCCTCTGCAACCTCCTCTTCTACTTGATCTCTTAATGTGGGAGAGTCCAGGGCTCGCCTCTGGGCCTTCCTATCTTTGTTCTCTGCCCTCTTGCTCTCCACATGAAACATGCCTTTCCATGGCTTTAAATGCCATCTGTATATTGATAATTACCACATTTATATTTCCAGCCCATATTTCTCCTGGGAAGTTCAGATTTTTATACCCAACCACTCATTTGATACCTCTGTTTGGATATTTCACGGGCATGTGAAATTCCACTTGCCCAAAATAGACCACTAAATCTCCACTCTCCTCCTCCTCTCAGACTGTTTCTCTTTCATGCTTTCCATCATTTAAATGTCACTACCATTTAAATATATCAGGAACCTGGGAGTCATTCTGTATTCCTCCCTTTTCCTCATCTCCTTTAGCCAATCTATCAAATGGTAATTCCAAGTATATCCTCAACCACTCATCCCCATCGCTACTGCGTCAAATGGCTCACCTGGACTGATGCAAAAGCCTCCTCACTCCCCTCCTATTCTCCGCCAACCCACATTCCACACATTATCAAGAGTAATATTCCAACACATTTCATCCCCGACTCCTCTCCATACACTCCATAAAGGCTCTCAACTCACTCAACAAAATTCTGTCCCCTAGCCATTAACTCCAGATCCTTGCTCAGGTGATGCAGCCACAGTGGCCAACATGGGTTGCCTGTCCACGCCCCTAAGAGGCCTTGAAATGTTCTGTTCTCTCAGGTTGGAACACACTTCAAAGCACTCATGTCCGAACACAGGCTACTTCTGATTCTTTTTCAAGGCTCAACTCCTCAGAGAGGCCTTTCCCAATCTCCCCATCGAGGCGCTATTTTTTATTGCCATGTCCTCGTCATGTCTATCATAGCACTTACAATCACTTGTATAACCAGGCATGGGTTTGCTTACTTATCTTTTTCTACAAGATTTAAGCTCCTTAATGGTAAGAACCATGTCACTGTTGTTTGCCTGTGTCCACCCAACAAGGAAGGCAATGCCCAGCCTACAAAAGGATCTCAACAATATGAACAGAGTAACGTATTAATCTGGTAAGACATCAACATGGCCATGACCTAAATTTCATAAGCCATTCCAGGTATTTCCTACATTGAGCAACGATTTAATAGGGCTCAGCTATTCACACAAAGGAAGGGAATAAAATAAAAGGCCAAACCACAGGAATAGACCTTTGTTTCGAAGGAGTTGAGGAAGACACATTTATTAAATGCCACATTGTTTAGGGAAACCAAACAGAAACCTAATAAAAGAGAAAAATTAATATCCTTATTCTTGAATTGGGGATTCAACCAGAAGTAATGTTAACTTGTGCAACATTTTCAGTTGCTCCTTACTTAGGTTGGTTTATTTGTGTAGACACTACACTACTTCCTTTGGAATTCAGATGAACTGAATGCCAGTTTGGGGCTCTCAGGATTTAATTAATAGCTTATCAATAAATATTCTGTCAGCACCTTTTATGTACACAGGCTGCCCTCAGCAGGAACTTCCCTATTTTAGCTCAGCTCTCAGTTTAGAAATGCCCCAAAGGCTGGGTCAGCTTGAAGCACTGTGGCCTCCTGCTGGGGTCACACAGCCCTCCCCGGGTGGCTCAGGGCCAAGGTTGTTACTCTCTTTCCCTAATCCATTTTCCGACATTGGCTATGATTTCACCTTTTCTTCCTTTAGAAATGAAACTATTTTTCTTCTTGGATAAATCAGTGCAATCAGCTACGGTATACGCCAAAACTAAGTGATTTTGGTGGTGTGCTAAAAAATAATGTAGTTGACTTTTATAAAATCTTGACATTGAAACTGACTTCTTCAAACTACACACATTAAACTCGTTCTATTACATAGTAATCAAACTCCAGTTTCAAATCGTGGGGTAGGGTGGAACGAGTCCTGAGAATCCTTAGTGATTCCCACACAGGTTAAACGATCATGTCTTTTTCGCTTCAAATAAAACTTTTGACATTGACTGTGACCTCAGATCAGGTGCTTAGTTTTTACAAACGAATACATGTGTACCATTCATACTTCTTCATGTTAGAGGAGTTTTAATAAGTTTAATAACAGCTACTGCAATATTTACATTAAAATAAGTAAGAAATGATACAAATGTCAACTACGATTAAACTAAAGAAATTTTTTTCAGGGCTTAGGAGGAAGTAGTTTATTTTTCCCTCATAGAACTTTTATAAAGGAAGGAAAGAAGAAAGGCAAGGAGGGAGGGAAGGTAGGAGGCAGGGGAAAGGAAGGAAGGGAAGGAGGGAAATAAGGAATGTACATTCGTTTCAAATAAACTTGTTCTGCCTGGCTGACATGCACTCCTCTCTGAAGATGGAGAACACAAAGTGGAGAAACCAAAAAATTTGCCAAAGAAAAAACGGCCAAAGTGAGAGAGAAAAGAAGGCTTACAGAAGAAGGAAGCTATTGCCGCACTTGACTCCTTCTTGCATCAACACAGCTGAGCCGTGGAGAACATGAGGGATCTCTGCGCTCTATGCAACGTGAGCGGCAGAGCAGAAACCTCCAGAGCTCACCTCCCTGCACCATACCAGGGATGAACTCCAGAACACGCAGGGTCAAGTGCAGAGCATTAGACAAGACCTCTGAAAAGCCAACAGCTCCCTTCACCCCACTCCTACAACTGCTGCTGAGCCCTCTCCTCTGCGGCCACCTGAGAACAGACAACATCCTCTTTGTTTCTCTGCTTATGTCACATCTGTTTATAGGCATCTCCATCCCAAGCATCGCATCCTTTGGCAGCGCACGGACATCCTGGATGGTGCTTCCTGCATTGTGTTTATAGTTTTATATGAGGAAGTGACCCTGGAATCTCCAAAAGATGTTTGTTAAGCCAAAGAGAAGCCCAAGTTGCCTGTCATTAGAGCCGATGTGGCAAGGGTCAGCTGGTGGGCACCTTGGACCTGCACCAGAGCAGAGGGACTTAATTTCTAATCTCCTGTCCCCAAGGCTCAAAGCTTAAGGAATTCTTAGGGAATTCTGAGATGCTCCAAGAAATGAGAAATGAACCTAAAAACTTACAGCATTCACTGAAAAGTAAATAAACTGGCTTCCTCCTGCACCCTCACCACTTTTAATGCAAGAAAATCAGAGTTTTATGAGCCAGGCATAAAATAAGCTGGTGATCTCCTTTGCAAAGCTATCTCTTAGAGCACTGGCCTAAAATAGGGTTTGAAGATTCTGATGTAGAATTTCTAGTCCCCAGGTATATCCTGAAGTTATAACTCAGACTTCCTTATTTAGCAAATGATGACACCCGGGCCCCAGAAGCTGACTTTCTCAAGGTCACTCACTTAATTGGACTCAGAACCCATTATTTTTAATTCCTTACCATGGCTCCTTCAAGTACCTAAGTGTCCTAAGATGTTGTCTCTCATCTTAGGACAGTTCCATGGGTATCGAATATGCATGCATGCTTTTAAAATGTAATAGCATGATTTAGTTATGGGCGAAAGTATTCTTATTTTCACTCAGAAAAGAGAGTGCTCTGATTCTTCAGAATTGCACTGCTTCTGGACATGCACAATGGCCCCATCCACAGGCCTTCACCAGTGCCCCAATTGCAAATATCACTCTGACATGTAATTTCCTCAGCAAATGTGTAAAATACAAATGAAAAATACACATGACCCCTTTAGATCCTTAATGGTTCTATAAATATCACCTAGATTGATTCATAGAGCAGCTCTTCACAAGAGCTCACATGAGCAAGTAGAAGGCAGCGGAACCGGTTGAGATGCGGCTGTTCATCAGGCTGGACACCCACCTGGGCTGAATCACTCATCTCCACACAGCCTTCTCACAGTGCATACAACTCAGGTTCTGAATTGCTGTATGTCACGGACATTGGGGATTACCTTGAAGAATCGATAGTGTACTGGTGTATTTAATCCATGAATTCCAAGGAATCCTGGAATTTAGAAGAGAAGGAAACATGTGGTAACAGGCATGATGTGCTTGTTCTGTGCCTCTTCTAACATCATGAACTTAAGTGAGCTTCACTGATGAAGATAACAATGACCATGACGACAAGTCTACTGACTTACCCAAAGGGAAACTAACTACATATCATCTTAATTATCTCTGTTCCTAAAAGGAAATAAACATTGAACTGAACAGCACACAAAATACCCTTAACATTGTCCCTAAGCTGCAAATGGATAACAGATACAATCTCTACTAGAAAGGAAAAATATCATTTCATCTTTGGAAAACAGAAGGGATTTAAGCCAGAGGATGCTTTTGCACATCAGTTCCTGGTAGAGTGAACTGGGAGACTGCTCTATCCATCATCCTTCTCAGCCTTCAGTAGGCACTGAAAATCGTCAGCCTAGTAGTTACCAACTCTTCAAAGAGAAGTGGACCTTATACAACTGTTACACAAATTTTAATAAAAAATACAGGTGGTCTCAGATTTTTTTCCTGTCTGAGCAATGCAGACTCTGAGATACCCGCTGATGACCAACCTTTGGCCATACTAATGTTTAAGGCATGTTATTTAAAAACAAAACAAAACACACTATAGCTAAGTTCCTACACACTGCTCACAGAGTGTACTAGCAAACTGTGTTAGTTTTGAAAAGTAGGTCAATATCTACAGGACTTAGCTCCTCAAATTTAAATCCAGGAACCTCTATAAGATGTGGACAAATGGTCTAACACTGTAACACTCTCCAGGCTTGGGTTTCTCTGTTGTGACTCACATCTGAAGGTCACATTTACTTTATTTCTGCTGTTGCACATCCAGCAATGTGACTATCACATGAAATCATGCTTTGCATAACGGTAGTAAGAAACATAAAAACCACCAGTTGCCACCGAAAGTAATGAAAAATGCTCTGAGAGGTCTTCAGTCAGTCCATTTTTTGCTTTTGCAACTATGTTTCCCTGAAAAACAAGAAAAAATGACAAATAGTGCAAAAAGTGGGATCCCCAAGGCCCGTGGCTTTTAGACCACCCATAAAACACAAGCTTGGCTATACGATGGGCAATGTTCTCGTTCTAACAGTTGCCAGAATAGCTAAGAGCCTTAGGAAGTTTCTGGCACTGTCAAGGGTTTGGAACTGTTAAGCTTGTTCTATATTAAAATAGAACTCAGAGTCCTTTTTCTCAAATGGAGATAAAGTTGAGGATCATATTCTAGCAAGAGGCACATAGGAAGTGAGTCTGACGAATCTCATTATTTAGCACCCTTCACCAGATCTCTCCAGCATTGTCAGCCAAGCTCCCCTAATTGAGTCATCTTGGAACATGTAGATATCAAATAATTCACTGGCTGCACTCTGAGGAATGGGCACATGCTTGTAACAGATATCTACTTCTCTTGGGGAAACACCCTGATACTGGAAAACTTCTCGACAAGACATACTCCCTCCATGGGTTCACTTGTGCTCTGCTAGGAGTATGGTTAAAAACAGAATGAGGAACATACACACACACACACATACACTCTCACACACACACACACAGTTCTCCTTGTTATCCAAACAAATTCTAAGCTGTTCACATGGATATTCTCTGGAGTGACCAAGTCTTTAAATATTTTAGACATGAAAATATCCAATAACAAACAAAAAATTACAGTTCTACATCCTGCTCACTTGTTTTCATGGAATCATCATCAACTTGAGTATTTGCCATTCTCCACAAAGACTTTATCTCAGTAAACTGATCATAAAAACTTAAACCCTGACTACACTCTCCTCTCCCTTCTGTTCTCTTTCTCTTTTATTCCAAATGCACTTGATCTTTGACCTCATTAAGGTCCTTAGTCCATTGACTCCTTCTCTCCTTGCTTTGCTTTTCTTCTTGCCTGTCTGGCTCAGGTCCTATAGCTCTGGCATGAGTCTGATCCTGAAATCAATCCACCACTTTCCTTCCTTGCCCTGGACCTAAGCTGATAAGTGATGCTAAAGAAAGGCACATCTATATATCTGACGCCAGCAGCTGTACAGAGTGTCTGATCCCCAGGGTGGGGCTGGGGTCCTTCTATTCTGCTCAGCAACCCATCACACATGCCCACAACCATCCTTCTCTCTTCAGTTCTCCCTATTCAGTCTTGCCCCTCACTCTTCCTTCCATGGCTTCTGGTTTAGCTGTAAGACCCCAATATCGCCTGAGGGGCTTTGCTTCATTACCCTCTCCCCTTATTGTATCTTCAAATTCTCCATCTCCACTGGCTCATTTAGCTCAGCTTATAAGGATACTCAAATATTTCTCTTCTTAAAATAAAATTTAAAAAATAATAGCCAAAACACTTGCTCAAAGTTGTATCCTCCACTTTCTATCATTCATTCATTTATTCATGCATTCCCATTCTCTCTTTCCGTCATTTTCTTAATTTAACATTCCCTCCTCAGCCAAAATTCTTGAAAAACTGTTAAAAGTCTATCATCTTTGTTCTCTTTGTTTTAATTTTTCAACCAACCGCAGTGCCCTGCTATGCCTCTATTAAAATATCTCTTACAAATAGCTTCCTAGACCACATCAGACTAGCCTGTCCCAGCACTGGCCTCTCTGTAGAATGACGATATTCTCTCTTCTCTTGGCTTCACTAGACCACACTTCTCCTATCTTCCCCTTTTCTTTGGCTCTTCTGGTTTTCCACATGTTCATATTTCTCAGAATTCAGTCCTCTGCCCTAATCTCTTTTCACTCCACATGCTGTCCTTGGGTTATCCCACTTATACCTGCAGTCTCATTTCTAGGGTAAACACTGATGGTTTTGCTCAATGGTTCACTCTAGATGTCATGTATACACCTCCAATCAATATGTCTAACCTGAACTCCTTACCTTTCCCAAACTGGATCTGACTGTATTCCTTAACAGTGCAAATGGCGCCACCTCCATCTCAGCGCTACAAACCAGAAACCAAAGGCTCAACTCTAGACTCCTATGCTCTCCCCTCCCACATCCACTCACTCACCAAATCCCAATAATATACCTTTAAATAGCTTTCCCTTTTATCTTCATCACCTTTTTATTGATTCTCTTCTCTTTACCACCAATGACATGGCTACAACTTAGAGCCTCCTGATCTTTCTCATGGACTGTTAGAGTGCTTTCAACATCATGTCTGCATTCTGGTCATTTCCTCACTTCTACTCAATCCACCCTACACCTATCAACAGATTCTAAAGATAAATCCAATAACATCACAGTATTGATAAAAAAAATATATATATATACATATATATATATTTCAGCAAGTAAAGGATAAAGCCCAGATTAGTGGATAAGATTGTATTTTAGTGTTCTTAAAAATGTAAATTATGACCCATTAGTGGAGTAGTGGATTTGGAAATCAATTTAATGGGTTTCAACTAACATCAAAAAAACGAAATAGAATAGTATAGACAATATCAGAGTGTATTGCAAAGCAGAAGGGTAAACTTATGTACCTTTTGTTGTAGTTTTTGCATGTTTCTGTGTGTATGTGTGTGTATGTATGGAATAGGTTGTAGTGTAATATGTACTTTATACTACGGGTTGTAGAAAAAATTTCTGAATCTACGGCTCTAGAGTAATCTGATCTATGAACACTGCTCCAGCTTCATCTCCCACCACCTGCCTCACTTCTTCCAAAACTTTATATTCTAGACCATGGCATTTCAACAGAAATATAATGCAAACCACCAATGTGAGCTGCACGTGTAATTTAAATTTTTCTAGTAACCACATTTTTAAAAAAGTAAAACAAAATAGGTGAAATTAGTTTTAATGACATATTTTCTTTAATTCAATACATCTAAAATATTACCATTTCAACATGTAATAAATAAAAAATTACACTGAGATGCATTCTTTTTTGCACTAAGTCTTTGAAATCTTGTTGTGTATGTTACACTCAAGGCACATCTTAATCAGATATCACATTTCAAGTACTCTACAGCCACATGTGGTTAGTGACTACTGTACTGATAGAGCAGTTCTAAACACACGGTTGACTACCTAAATAATCCATTCCTCCTTACACCTTCAGGTCTTTGCACGTGCTCTTCTTTATGCTGGGAATCTCCTTCAATTTTGTTCTTTTGCTTACATCCATCTGGCAAATCCTACTCATCTTTTCAGATTTCCATCAAGGGTCACATCCACTGGAAATTTCTCTGATCCAACAAGGCCAAGTTAGGCATTCTCCTCTAGGACCTAGAGAAAAACGTTCCTAAGGCAATACTATACTGCATTGTATTGTTCAGTACATGCTGCCTTACCTAGTTAGAGTATGAGCTTCTTGAAAGCAAAGAATGTATATTACTTATTTTTATATCCTTAAAACTTAGCACAGCTACTGCCACATAGAGGGTGTTCAGTGAAAACTTGCTAAATATATTAAAATTTCTAGATTCACAACACAGAAAACTTACAGAAGGATCCAAGGAGACACAGTCATGGCTTGAGCTGAGAGCCTTGGTCCCCAGGACTGATACATTTGTGTTTCTACTTAATAAACCTGGGTTGCGGTGCTTCCACGTGGACTTTACTATTTGAGACTATTTACATTCTTCTTGATGGGAAGAGTTGTTATCTTGATAAAGTAGCAATTCCTGAGAGTCAGTCATGTGCGCCAGCCCTTTACTAATCTGCAGAAGGTGCCTTCTCCAGAAACATACCCCACCACTATGCCTCAAGGTGGGACCAAACCAAACCCCTTCAGACAACTATTGTTAAAACTTCAAGAAAAAACTCACACAGTCTCCCTTTCAAATTATTAAAAAAATCCCCTGTTGAAAAGCTTTTCTTACCTCCCCTAAATCCTTTGTGCTGCACTATCATCCCACCTCCTCCTGTTTGGATCTCAGGAGAGCTACAGAAGAGCTTACCACAAAAATCTAAAAAAGAACTCTCTTATGCTTCAATAACAGCATTATATCACCCTTAAGTCTTCTCCTCCAGGGTAAACAATCCAAATTTCTTTAGCCTTCCTCCATAGGTCCTATTTTACAAGCTTTTAATCACCATGGTGGCACGTCTCCAGACTAGACTCTCTAAATTCCTACGTCCTACTGCTGTTGTAAAGCTTAGCACTACAGACAACTCTACGTGCTGAGTATCACTCAAGCCTTACTATGAATAATAGCTCCTTCACATTATATAATGCCCTCAAGAAAACTTGAATTAGCATTATGGTTGTTCTCAAAATCAGGAATTTTTATGTTTGACCTAAATTACCCATTGCTTATGCTCACTAAAATATGACAAGAGTGGGATGACAATGATTATGGCTTCAATGTAGTTGTGTGGCTTTTTATGCTTTCATAGTTCTCTTCTTATTTTATGGCAAAAGGCCATCAAGGATGAATAGTAGCAGTAGTCATAGTCATATCAGCTAATGTTTTTGAATGTTACTGCAGGCCAGGTATTGTTCTATACATTGCATATATTAACCCTTTAAGTAAAACAAATGAAGTAGACACTATTATTATTATTGTCACCTTACTGGTGAGAAAATAGGCACAAAAAGATTAAGTAACTTGGCCAAAGTTACATGGTTAGCAAATGGTAGAGCTGGGATTAAAATCCAAAGAGTCTCGTTTACTGCCCCCCGTAGGATCCGAACCTGCGAACCCCAGGCCGCCAAAGCAGAGTGCATGAACTTAACCACTATGCCACCGGGCCAGCCCCTGGCTTACTCTTAACCACTTTGATTTCTAATTTAATAGCTTGCTTACTGAACCGACTGCTACTATCCTTATTAGAACCTCACAGCTATAATTTTTTACCTCCCATAGGAAATGCTGTTGAAATTAAAGGAATAAACACCAACAAAATATTTCAACAAAACACCTACTGAGAATAGCAGTCATCAATTACCTAAAATATAAGAACAGTATTTCAGTAAAGAGCTAGTCTTTTAATAATCATATGCATTCTGTGTATATATTACATATCATAGAAAGGTATCATATATTTATTTTCAATGGCTTAGATATAGATACATAAAATAATAAAGATAAAATTGTTATTTTAGATATTTTAAAGCCACCTTAAAGTTAACTAGATTTAAATAATCCTACATTCTGAATCTTAAGTTTATGAACATTTGTAACAATATTTCCCTATGTAGTTCAAAACTAGTTAGTTACCTCATGATGCTAGCATCCCAGCAATGTGAGAAATATACACTCAGGAACTTGATTATTGCTGCTTCAGTTTCTGTGCTGAAATACTTTATTGCAGAGCAGTGTTTCCCAAGACATGGGATGCCTCACTCTGGACGGTACGCAGGATTTTAGGTATATTCAAATTGTTTTGTGGAGTATGCAAGATGATTTGAAAGAACATAGCGACACTGTATTAAATAACTTCACATAATCACACGCTTGTTTCTTTCCATCTCTTTCAATCATTCTGATTAAGTGAAGGAGGATGGATCATTGTGGTGGTCCTATTCTTGAACTTCTTGAACACTTGATAATCTCCCATTTAACAAAGAGTGAACAGACCTCAAGCCCAGAGACTTGGACAGACAACAGTACATAGAATTTAATGAACATTGTTCTGTTTTCTTCATGTGTATTTTTACAGTTACCTTTGATCTATGGCCTGTGGCACTGACTTTCCATTTATGGTAATAATATAAAATCTACTTTTAAATTAATTGAATTACAAAGTGAGCCAACTTAATGAAATACATCAAAATTACAATGGTACATGAAAATGGCAATAATTATAAAGCAGGCATACAAGTGATTGAACTTTGAGAAAGGAATGACGGAGCACCATGGGTTAACCCCCGGTAATTAAAGATGAAAACTTAAATCCTTCAAGACGTGCAGTCTCCTTACTCTGTGATTAGAAATTGCCAGCAAAGGCAACAGCTACTCCATCTCCATGCACAGGAAATCCTTGCAGGCACATCTCAGCAGAGAAGGGAATCTGTCCCCCTGGGTATGATGTGAGTCAGTGCAGTGTATAGAGCCAGCCTGCGTGCTTTGGAGTTAACCGTGAAAAAGGTTTTATAGGAATTTACTTTCCCAGCTGCAGAGAAGCTCTTGGAGGTTTGAAATTGTTTTTCCCCAAGGTACTGAAGCGCTTCAAACATATTTACTAAATATCCATATCTTTATCAACCCTCTCCTGTTCCCAGATTTATTCCGAACCCATGAAACAATATCTATAGCAAATATTGTTTTATGAATCAATCTTTGAATACCAGTGTGATTCTGTTGGGTATGAGCAAACAATCCTATTTGGTATTTTGATCCAACTTCATGACTCAAAGATATCTCCATAAAATATTAGCCTACCTAATGTCTACAAAGTTCTCAAAAATATATATAAAAGTTGAAATTAAGCATTTATAAACTTTGAAAAACGGTATGAATCTATAAATTAAAAGAAGACAGAAGCCAGGGCCAGCCCGGTGGCGCAAGCAGTTAAGTGCGCGCTCCGCTGCGGCGGCCCGGGGTTCGCTGGTTCGGATCCCGGGTGCGCACCAATGCACTGCTTGGCAAGCCATGCTGTGGCGGCGTCCCATATAAAGTGGAGGAAGATGGGCAGGGATGTTAGCCCAGGGCCAGTCTTCCTCAGCAAAAAAAGAGGATGATTGGCAGATGTTAGCACAGGGCTGATCGCCTCACAAAAAAAAAAAGAAGAAAGAAGCCAATGAGATTTCACAGAAATCTGATCATTAATTTTAAGCTATGTGTGATAATTCTTTCATTGACCCATCCGCCCATTCATGAAAGATCACAGTATTAGGTTTATGCTATAAGGCATATAAGAAGAGAAGAGAGTTCCTGCTCTCAAAGACCTTATATCTATATTAATATATTGGATTCTTAAAAGTGAATATAGAAACTATAGATCAAGGAGGTGGTAATAGGACTTTGACTTTATATTCCTACAGATAGCCTTTTGGAATCCGTTCTGATGAAATAGGACTCCTAAATCGTGAATGGTAAAAGAACATCCAGAAAGTTCATCTAAATCTGACTTCTCAAATTCCAAGTGTCTCTAGAATGCTACTGTGAACTTACAATTGGTTTGGCTGAGAATCACCTAGGATGGAGAAGATTAACATTTTGCAGATTTCTCCCTACATGTCCCTACAGACTACATTGATCATTCCATTGCATGCACCCCTCCTCCCCAACGCACATACCCTTTTCCTTGGCTCTTTTTGAATGAAGAATCCCATCCAGCTGCACATTCTCAGGGGGAAAAGCTCGAGACAGCTCAGTGCACTTCCCAGATCTACAACTTGCTCATTTAGAAAGTGGGTTTCCAGATGGAGTTATAGCAGAAGCATCTGTGATGCTTACCTATTTCTTTTGTTTTTTTTTAACTTTGAAAAAGAGAGGGGATTCATAAAAATATACATGATACCATAAATGAAGGGAGAGAAGGGAGGCAATGGATGGATAAAATGTGAGTCCTGTGATTGCTGATTCTGAACCTGGATGGAAATCAGAGTCCTGACTCTGCTGTAGAACACCTGTTCACTCGTAAAGGAGGTGCAAAGCCAAACATCTCTGCAACAGAAAGAGGCAGAAGCTGCGAGAAAAGAGGGTGTTTTGTGACAGCCAAATCACTCAACCCCAAAAACATTATGCATGGGCAGATAGTCAAAAGATGATTCTAGTTTATTTTTTCTAATTATTTTATGTAAATGAAACCAAAGCATTCAATCTGTGTGCACTACCCACAAGCTTTTCTCTGTGGCACGATGACTAAGGATTACTGTCCTGTCCTGGGTAATGTCTCCACCATTTTGACATGTCCCACTCAACTTGGCCCTTCCCCTGCGTTGGCTTCACTAACAGAAGAGAGGACTGAATTATCCCTGGTTTTAACACTTCATGTCCCTGTGGCCTCTTTCAAGACTAAAAATGAATACTTCACAAACATGGTTAGATAAAAGTGAAAATATATTTAAGTTATTCATTTCAGAATATAATATTTTCCTCCTGGTTACTAAAGGCTGCCCTTAGTTAACTATTCCAAAATAAAAGGGTGGACAGACCAATTTATAAGTTAAAATATGAAATCTTATGTAATAGGAATACAGTACATTACTTGAATTTATTTAATAAAGTGATTTTTTTTTTGCATAATGTGCTACACAAGATGGTTTCTTTTCAACAACATAAGGAACAAAATGATACTAAATTTAAGCGAATTATCAAAACCAAGGAGGAAGTAATGTTAACAAGTATCTGTTAATAGAAGGTTTCATCAAAGCACCTGGCCACAAATCATAGCAAAAAATTGAAAAATAATTTTTCAGAGTTGATTTTTTAAAAGCATTAGAATTGTTTTTCAGTGCCATCACTACACCCCACAGATTGAATAGATAAAATATAATTATTCGATTACGTACTATAAATTTTTAGAATCTTGCATAATTCCTTAATTCCAAATATTTATGTTGTGACTCTTCTCCTTACTCATAGACCATTCAAAATCATCTCTTATCCCTTTTCTTCCATAACTTATTTACAATTATGGGTAGATAGCTTAAGACACATTAGATAGCTTATACACAGTATAAATGTTCAATACGTATTTGCTGAATAAAAGGATAATTGATTGCTGTAAAATTTCCCTCATATATTTACTTTTGTTTTTATTCTATTTTTTTTTTTTTTTGTGAGGAAGGTCAGCCCTGAGCTAACATCTGCCAATCCCCCTCTTTTTTTTTTTGCTGAGGAAGACTGGCCCTGGGCTAACATCCAAGCCCATCTTCCTCCACTTTATATGAGATGCCGCCACATCATGTTACCAAGCGGTGCATCGGTGTGCGCCCGGGATCCGAACCGGTGAACCCCAGGCCGCCGCAGTGGAGCATGGGCACCCAACCACTTGCGCCACCGGGCTGGCCCCTATTCTATTTCTTATATCTACTATATTATGTTATTTACTCAATAACATTTACAACAGCATTCAAATATATTCCATGATATTCTGCAAGCTATTTTAACGTTCAGTAACTTGATAAAAAAGTCAATGTTAAACTGATTTACCTTTATCTGAAAAGACTCGCATAAAATGAGCATACTCTCCAACATTCATACACAAGTCAATCATGACATTTTTCATTCAGAAGAAAATGTTATAAAACCTGAAATCTTCCAGATAATGAAGTCTTTAGGTTGAAATATTCAAAAAATAATGAAATATTTTAGATTGTCCTAAATTACCAGCTTCTCTCTAGGCCTATCTTAGCCATGTCTCTGTAGGGAAACTATGTGGTTCATAAAATGCCCATTCTTCCTGTTTTTATAAATCTACCATTGAGTAGGAAGGTAGCCCTAAGGTAGTGAATCAAATTGCTGTGTGTGGCTTGTGGCTGGCCCCAACTCACTGAACTGCAACTTGTATTTCTCGGACCTGTCTCCTAGTAAATGACAAAGCAAATATTGTGCAGCCTTTTACCAGTCTTCAGATTTTGTGCACGAAAGATGGTCATTTTTCTATGGAAAACTGAAGGAGAATTACCACTTGGTAATTCAAAGCCTTTCTATTATCAGAGACTCTGAAACTGTTAATGCATTTTGTCTATTGCACAGACTCAACTACACTGATCACAAACTGATCTCTTTGAAATACACAAAAGCATGACTTCTAAGAGACTGGGAACTGAAACTTGTTTTCAAATTATATCACACCAGCTTCAGACAAATTAATTCCGAAGAGTATTGAATGCAATGAGTGCAGTGCATATAGCACAATTCCAGCTTCTCTGGGGGTGCCTAGCCTCCGCCTTATTGAGGAAACAAGATTAGCTCACATGAAGCAGTCAGAGCCCAGTTCCCGTCCACATGTCAAGAAACAGTACACTAATATTTTATATCTGCAGAATACTTTGTAGTCTATTTGGCAATCTCAAATATTACCCTTGTTTGATCTCCACAGCAATTCTATGAGATAGGGAAAGGGCAAGCAGTGCCACTTTACATGGGAGTAAAAACTGAGGCTACAATGATTCGTGTTACAAGCAAACAAATATTACAAGACATCAGAAAAAGTGAGAAATCAGTGGTAAATAAATGAAGGCTACATGAAAGAAAACCTACTCAATCTTAACCACCAAAGCATTTCATAAACACTTTAATATTCCCTCCTTTGCTTATACTAATTGACAATGCTACATCAGGGATGCTAAGTGACTAGTCTAATGTCACACAACTAGTTAAGTGCAACTATTTAGACTTGATCAAGACTTTCTGATAATAAGTCATGGCTCTTTCTTCTACTTCTCCTCCTTCCTGGCTTAGAGGTACAGAATTTGGATTTTCTGGACCAAAAAAAAAAAAAATGGAAGAAGTCTACTCTCAGAATACATGACACTAAGAACCTCATTGCAAGAGTTTGAGTCACAGTTAGAATTATTATTACCATTATTAACAGGCAGAATTCTGTTCTCATTCAGTTTGAGTCAGTTTCTTAATTAGGTGACACAATACCTTTTTAACTTCTGTGATAAAGAAATAAAAAGGAGGGAAAAAAACCATGTTTTCTCATCGCTGACTTTTTCTGGTCCAGCAAGGACAAGCTAAAATGTTCACAAATAAGGTAATATGCACATACACTAAATGTGTGGAAAGGCTAGCAATGGGATGCTAAGCACACAAACAGAGGACCTGAGAATTTCTAAAACTTGCGATGGGTGTAGCGAGAAGAATTAGTGAGTTAACCTGACTAAAACCAGTAGGGTAGACATGTCAGAGCTAAAATAAGAGGAGATATTTTTTAAGGAGGTGGAATATAATAAAAGATAAATGATAGGCATTTCTTGTTTCTTTGCCAAATTTCTATAGGCAGCTTACTAAAGAAGTTTTATGTTTAGTCTTGCCCAACATGTGAGAAACTGAAGCTGGTAATAAGGATAATCGTAGAGACTGTGACCCTCAATGGACAGAAGCCAGATTCTTATCCATTTTCGAAATGAAGGAAACAAAATCTTGCAGGTGGTTTAGCCCATAGAGTCATTTTACAGATTATCTGAGTTACATACAACAGTAACTGAACAGACTTGCAACTGACAACTGCATGAATCCACAAACGGAAAAGTCATTGTAAACACAAATATTTGACCCAGGTTAAATAAAAGATAAAACATATAAAGTGAAAACAAGTGCAAAGTAGGGTATATGGTATGCTACCAGTTCCATTTTAAAAAATACACACACATACACATATGTGCATGTGTATGTATGTGTGTGTTAGCATATGTAAACATGAACCAACTCTGGAAAGATATAGAAGTCATAGTCAATAGTGGTTAATTTCAAGAAGCTAAACTGGGTGCATGGGGGTCAACAGAGAAAAAGAGACTTATTATATACTACTTTATACCTCTTAAATTTTGTGCTATGTGACTGTATTACCTATTCAATAAATGAAACCAAAGTGTTTTTTTTTTTTTAAGAAAGGTTTGTTAAGGACTTTTGAGTTAGGAGAAAAACAGGCACATTAAGAGAACTGAAAATGATACCAGAGTAAGATTTATAATACAGGCTGAAAAATCAAGCCAAATTCTGTATTTTTATTTAATTCCAAACTGTAATGTTTTGAAATTTAATGAGGTGAGATAGAAATCCACTTTTATAGCTTAGAAAGTATAAAAACATGGGATAGACAAACATCCCTGAGTAAGATCTTGCAAGTCAAGAGCAATCATTCAAGAGGAGACTTTGTACCTGCTTTTATACGTAGTCCTTGAACCCAATGGCATGTTTGTGTGTGTGTCTGTGTGTGTGTGTGTCTTAACTATCCACTTCTTTATCAGTGTCTGTGAGAAAAAATTCCATGTTCTGCTAAAGCCTATCAAAGTCTACCATAAATTGTATTATAATATATGTCAAATATCTCAAAATGTTCCTGTGCTTGAATATGCTTGCTTCCATATCACTATTTTCCCCCATATATTAAGCGGCAGTTTTATACACATTGCAAAATTTTACAAAATATGTGACACAAAATTAGTACTGTAAATGACTCAACAACAACAAAAAAAGATACTTGGTTTAGCTTAATTCTACAAACATTTACCGAGTATTCTCAAGACACTAGTCGCTGTCCCAGCAATGAAACATGCCAAGGTGACATGCATCCTATCTTTGCAAGGAGCTAATAATCAAGTAGAAAAATTAACTTTCTCAGGGGAGACTATATGATGAATGTCACATTTGATACCAGGAGTTTGTGTTTGTGATACCCTTCAATGAAGCACAGAATTTATTAGAAAATGGGATGTTTGAGAAGGAAGGAGGCAAAGGAGGGCAAAATAGTGGAGAGAACAAAGTAGCCCACGTTAATCTTAAGTAAGCACTAAACGCCATTATTCCTTAGACTTAAATAAGAATGTGATTTGATGATTGGTGAAGTTTATCCCAAAGCTAAAATGCAGGAATCTCCATAAAATTTCCAAGTATTGCAAGCTTTCAACTTGGAAGCTCACATGGGGCTGGCAGAGTAATTTGTTAGAAATTTAAAACTGGCAGTTACATCTGTGGTTTCTTTTGCTGGAATTGTTCTTGTAAAAGATTTATGAGAGGCAAGTGTTCCTCCTTGGCTTATTCATAAAATAAAATGGTGTAGAAATACAATAGATGTATAGACAAAAATGTTTTAATATAGTCTCTCTGTGCATTCACAACATTAGGGCAAAGCAAGTTCTCTGTTTTAGAAAGAATCGGCGAGACCCATTTCATGGGTCAAAGTATGGGATTTTACATAGTTTTTCTTCTGTGAGCAATGCCAGTATTTACACTGTATCAGTGAAAGTCCATTCATCCCCAGATCCTCATTTATAGTTATATTCATTGAAAAAGGACGATGTTCACAATATTCACATTGTTGGAGTATTACATTCAGAGTTGCAACAAATGGCGTACATATCAATGAGATGTAGTATTTTCTCTTCAATTGTTAATCTCATGACAGGACAATGACTAAAGTAAATAGGGCCATTATATACTAAACAAAGATTCCCAGGAAGGTAGTGTGCCCATTTAGTCTCTTCTCTTGGTAAAAATGTTATTTTCAGGCACCCAAAAGGAAGATTCATCTGGCATCTAGGGATGAGCAAATTTCTCCTGATCTCTAATTAAGGTGATTGCACTCAGACTGCTAATTGGGTAGAAACAAAAAGACTATTCTAGATTACTATTCTAAACACTCTTGCATTCTTTCATCCATTCTTCCATTCACCTACTTTTCCAACCATCCATTCTTCCATCTATCGATTCTTCTCATCCATCAACAAATATTTATTTAGATACTTCTATGTACCATACTCTGTGCTGGGTGCTGATGACATAATGACAAACAAGGAAGCAGGTTTCCCTTCCCTTATAACTTATAGCCTAGCCAGGGAGACAATGGAAAACAACCATCCAGACAGCCACGCATTCACAGTTGAAATAAGCGCTCCTAAAGAAGAAATACTGTAGGCAAATAAGGAGCATAATGTGGAGGATCTAAACAAGACAAGGGGGTCAAAGAAGATTGCCTGCTTGAAAAAGTGACATTAAAACTCTATCCTCAAGAGTGAGGAAGAATTCAGCAGGTGAAGAATGGCTGGGAAGACCATCAGGGGCAGAGGGAGCAACATATGTAAAAGATCTGAGGCAGAGTGGAGCTTGGCGGGTTCAGCAGATAGGGCTGGAGCCTAGAGAACATGGGTGATGGTGGTGAGACATGATTTCGGACTGGACCTAGATGATGCAGGATCTAGAGACCATGGTCAGGCCACAACCAGATTTTCACTTTAAAAAGATCACTCTAACTGCTCTGCCAAGGCAGTAGGTACTGAATTTGCTTATATGATTTCTCCCTTGTTTTTAACACTTGAGTCACAAATACCACTCAGCTGGGGGTAAGGAAATTTGCAAATCCACTTGTAGCAACTTTCCTTGCATCTTCACAGGTGTTTTAGGAAGATGTTTCTAACATCATGTTGTGAGAACAGAATGATCTTTGCACTTTTAAGAAAACATATTCATCACTTCATGCAGGATGTTTGTAAAACCATTCCTTAGACTAGCACCACATGACCAATTTCCCAAAAACGAGTTAGATAGGGAGACAGCTAAGTCTCCCAACATGTTATTCCAGATTTCCCATTATGGAGGGAAAAATCATCTGACTCAACATTGCACATCAGTCCCACACATGGGAAAACCAAGTGCAGAGTAATTCTTTACGTGGGGAATGCAAGGCCTGTGGTCTCCACAGCTCTCAGAAAGACCACATTCTAGAGAGGCCGATATGTGCTTAGTAGGGGGATTTGGCAGTCAAGGAAGTCTCTGCTTTAATGGATGTGAAAGTTCTCCTCCACAAGGACAATGTGAAGCCTAGCTGGATGGTTCCAGATGCCCCTCAAAGCTGTTCCATAGTGAGAGATTCCTGGGGTTGATGACAGGGAGAATCAGGCATATCAAAAAGTAATGGTATGTCTAGATTAGGCTCCAGTCTTCAAAGAAGCACATATAGGGAGACAAATGAAAAGTGGAGAAGAGGAACCAGAGAAAGGGCCGAGAAGGACAGTGAAGACAGAAAGGCTGAGCAGAAACCCTGAGGGGGTTCATCTGTGGGGTCTAGAGAATGCACTAGGTTTGAAACGCCACAGGACATTTCCCCGCTATAGATCTACCTGGAGGGTCTTAGAGATTAGACATGTGTTTGTGCACTTAAGATTCCTCCTCTTGGCCAGCTACCACACTCTGAACTGCTTGCCACGTTAAGATTTGTAGTTTTCAACTATCTAAGTCTCTTTTTATTGCCTCTTCTTTTGCTCCCTACCTCCCACAGAAATATACCTTGCCAACAAATAACCCGCTCCCTGTGCGTTGTTTATACCGAGAACGTGTGAGGAAGTGCCAACAGGTCACCCTCCGAAGGTGGAATTACTCCTCTGCTTTCCGCAGCAGAGCTGTGGGCAGCATTAACCTCTCAGCTGCTGCTGGAGGCAGCCCCGATGGAGCCAACACTGAAGAGTCAAGGATCTGAAACAAGCTCTTGTCCAGGCCATAACACACTAAGTAAATATAAGCCGGCCTCCATATTCATAACAAGACATTCAGATTTCCTACTACAAATCCCCCTCCATATCAACGTTTCATAACTTTGAAAAAACTGTTTTGTTTTTTTTAAGTGTAACCGGCTGCTTTATGGTATTGATATTTTGGGAGAAGGGCAAAGGAGGAGAAAAGGATTTTGCTTTTGCTGAGAGGAGAAAAACGTCATTCCTCCTGGATATCCACTGGTTCCTTTCCCCTTAAAGGGTGAAATGTACAGCTGATCCTAGGAAAGTTCTTTTGCCATGATTATCTGGAAGAGCTCAGGCAGTAACATTTTCAAAAACTGTGTTTCAATAGCAGCAATTCCAATTGAGTGTATTTTCAAACTCTTTAAGAAACTAAACATGAAAGCATAGGTAATATCTGATTAACCTCACAAGGGCTGCAAGCCCGTATTTTGAATACTAAACCCTGTCAGGATGGCAGAGGAATGACTTGGACTTGTAAAATCTAGGAAACTTAAAACCAAAGCCAGAGCTCCCTCCTAATTTACCTTGCTATTCTTCTGTGTCGTAAATATTCTAAACTGCCAGAGGCATGCGTGGATTCATTGATTTTAGGCCCAGCATGCTCTGAGACACAAGACCCCAACAATTAGGTGACACATAGAGGAAGCCTGTATCCAGGATTCCTTGTGGTTGTAACTTTGAAAGACCGTGGAATTTTAGAAGGGTACCCTAGAAAAGCAAAACTCACTTTGGTCTTTGTACGTACATTAGGCATTTAATGTATAGACATTCAAGTAGGTCTTAGGGGCTTATTTATAGTTTATGGAAGGGTTTTTAGACGAGCCTTTATAGTTTCCATGAGAAAACTTTAATCCACAAAAGCACAATGAGATTGACCCTCATTTTACACACTTCCTTTGACTGGGGTGTGGCATTGCTTCCCACATGGAGGAAAGGTAATTCAGGTCCGATGATTATGAACAAATGCTTTGAAAACAGAACCAATAAAACCAGCCTGTGATTGTAAGGCCCAAAGTCTTATATTTTACAACTCAGTTTGTAAGAATAGCTACATGACTGCTTCTACTACACTAACTCTGAATAGGTGCTAAAAAGAACCCTGTTACTACTTCAGTATTTTGGTTGAGATACGAAGTCCTGTCATTTTATCCTGCTTTTTAGGAAAACTGCTCAGTAGAGACCGTGTGTGCTCTGCAATCCGTTCACAGGATGCACAGGGCTGCGTCTGAGCCCTCGGACAGGGAGAGAGGCCACCCTGTACTGAGTCCACCTCACTGGGTGCAGCTCCTCACATGCCGGAAATCCACTCCCTTCTCTCCAACAGCGCCAGGTGGGACCAGGTGCATGTTCATAATGCCCTAATGTCAAAATAAATGTCCTTCAGAACTCTGTAAGAAGTTCCAAGTAAACAGTTGGACCAGTTCAGTTACTGCTACAGAGAGATTTGGTTTTAAAAAAATGCTTCTTTAAGTAAAAGGAAGAAAAAAACAAAACCCCGTGTTAGAAAGCAGGTGTCCCACCCCCACTATTACTAGGACAATGTCAATTTCTAATTTTATCCTCATCCTGCCAAGCATCTGGATGTACGTGGGACTATCTAGATAATGAAAAGATAGCTTTAATAGAAAGGGGTTTTTAAAAATATTATTCCCCCGGTGGCGTAGCAGTTAAGTGCGCGTGCTCCGCTTTGGCGGCCTGGAGTTCATCGGTTCAGATCCTGGGTGCAGACTTACTCACCACTGAGGTGGCGTCCCACATAGAGCAACTAGAAGGATATACAACTGTGACATACAACTATCTACTGGGGCTTTGGGGAGAAAAGGAAAAATGGAGGAAGACTGGCAACTGATGTTAGCTCAGGGCCAATCTTCCTCAAAAAAATATATGTATTATCCATATGCATGCAACCCCAACTCTTACTTAATAGATGAGAGACCATGGGTAAGTCCAAGTCCCCTTATCTGTAAACTGGATGTAACACTGTTCCCCCACGCCCAAGGGTGGTTGGGATAATTCAATGAGAAAACATGTGTATCTAGCAGGATAGTACCTAGAACATAAGAAAGACTCAATAAATATTAGTTCCACTCCCCAACACAAGTATACCACATATGTATAGAATAAAACATGGAAGACTATAACCCAAAATATTAGTAGGGGTTATCTCTTGGAGGTAGGGTTGCATGTACTTTTATTCCTTGGGCTTTTCCATACTTTCTCAATTTTCTATAATGTGTGTGTGTGTACACATATGCAGTATATACACACATACATATATAAAATACATATATAGATCTTGTATAATCAGAAAAATATGCTACATGGACAAATAGTTTCTATTATAAATAAATATTTGTGTCTTTTTATGTCTGGAGCTGCACAGGCTACTGAAACACTGTGAAGAAAGAAAAGTGGTGTGCCATCATCTCACACTTTTAACACCATCAGACCATTGACCAAAATGTCACAAAGAGTGAAAGCTGACCACCAACAGTTAAAGAAAAAAGAAAAGATGCCTTTACTTCAAAAAACACTGTCTGATAACTATTATGGCTTAGAAGACAGATCAGAGTAAACAGTCTCGCCCACCTTTTATCCTTGAAGCCCACTCAGAGCCTGCTACATTGTAAGTGCTCAGGAAATATTTGTTCAAAGAACTAATAAATGAATGTAGCATGGGAGTGATAGATAATCATAATGGCTGTAATGGATTCTGTTTTTTTTTTTTCTTGTTAACACATCGACTTGGACAAGCAATGTCCAAAGAAATATATTCAGAATAAGACAAGAATGGTTGACAATTAAGAAGGTGGAATATATTATATGATTATTACAATACACAGCTTTTCATGAAATCAGAAAATATCCCATGCTTTTAAAAATTAAGACAGTGCCACGTATGAAACACACTGAACCAATTTTCTTATAATTTCTGGAAACACATTCATCTCTTTACTGTGAAAGAGCATGAAAAATTTTAATTCCCAAGAGGACTTTTTTTTTGAGAACATAAGAGTACAATATAAGGAACAAGGAAGTAGATGTCTCTTCCCACTCCCGCCCTTTTGTCTCATTATAAGATGCAGGACAAAAATCAAGGGCAGGACTGTACTCATGAGAACAGTGCTTACCCCCAGTACCACTGCCCGACCTGAAGACCCTTGTCCACGAAGGTCAGCCTGCACACTCAGGCAACAAGTCCTTGAGCTCTGAGATCCCATTTCCACACAGAAGTGCAAGTACAGAATTGACACTTGCTGTTCCCTTAGCTTTATGGGTTTTGATTTTGACCCAGTGTTACCAACGCAAGAATCAAAGAAACAAGAAGTTTCCCTGAAATGTGCTTGAAAGATTGCGGAAACAGAGGGGATAAAACTTGAAGATAATCCGTTTCTCAGTTAGAGTCCCATGTTCAAACCTATTAGCTCCTGAAAAGATGGCAGCCACGACAGAGCTGCACAGATGGTTTTACTCTGCTCTGTGCTAAATTCTAATAGTTTTCAAAATATACAGAGGATTTCCTGCTCTGACTTCCAAAAATATGACACCCCCCCACCCTGCCAAGTAAAAAACACAACTGGGTTAACTACAAAACAACATAAAAAAGACCCTTCAAAAGGTACACTAATAAAAATAACGACGACAATGACGATGCTAATACAGTTTCTGCTACACACAACTGCCGTATGTAATCATCTGTAATCCTCAGGACAGCGCTGCAAGGACACATTATTGGCCTCACATTCACCTGCAGCAACTGAAGCACAGAGAAGGCAGGTAGCCTGATCTGAGTCACAGAGCTGCCGAGCACAAAACCAGAACCGCAACTCTAGGCCAGGCCTCTCTGACCCCAAATCTCTTAATACCAGCAAATTCATCTGCCCTCAGGGGCTTTGCACATACTGGATCCTCCGTGTGGAACATTCTCCCCCCGTCTCTCCGTTGGGCCGACTCATAACCCTCCTTGAAAGTTCAGCTTAAACACCACTGCCTCAGAAAAGTCCTACCTGTCCACTCAACCTAAAGTAAATGCCCCGTTACTCTCCTGCTCTGCATCTTCTTCTTTTCCTTCACAGCAGTTACCTCAGTGTGAATTATGTATTCGTTTGTGTGCTTATGTGTTTAGTGCCTGCTTTCTATCCAGACTGTGCACTCTAGACAGGCAAGGGCCATGTTTGCAAAGGTAATTGTTAAATAAATGTTTGTTGACTGACTCCCTGACTGAAACAAATAAGTAGAACTGATTTTCAAAAGATGGAGGTAAATGGCTGCTGCACTTGCAATCTGCCTGTTCTAAACACCGGAATTCTACGTTCATCTGTTCATACCTTGAACTACCTCATAATACGTTTAGACAAAGGGTTGTTAAAAGAAAAATTTGGAAATTACTATACTATTCTATGATGCTTCCCTATATCAACAGATACAACCAGTGAGGTGTGAGAAAAGCTGCTTGCGTCTATCCAGCAGACAAGGTATAATAAAAAAATCTACAGAGAGAGAAATTGAATAGCTGTCAGAATATAGATGTGAGTCAACATTCTGACAGTCTCTTCTTTCCCAAAGCTTCAAATCAAAAACGTTTTCTCATCTATTCATGCCATTTATGCCATACTATGTGGACAGTGATATGATAGGCATGTACCATTTAAATAAAAAATAGGAAATGAATAGTGTAACTGTATTTGAAGAATGCTCACTTAATCCAGGAGTTCCTGTATATAAAAAAAATTCCAAAAAGTTGTCTGTATCCTTCCATCTCTCTCACTCTTCAAGGAGCACCCAATTCTAGGGCTGAAGCCATGCATCCCAAGAGGACACAGGCCACTGAAATGGTCCCTTGGGATATACCTCTGGCCAGATGATCCAAGTATTCCTACCTTACCCTTCATTGATGACTCCCTCCCACGTGGTCCATCAGCTTTCAGCCTAGAGCAACACAGTAAATGATGACCAGTCCTTATAGTCTGGATATTTTAAAAATTAAGTAAAGTGATTTCACTGATTAGAATGGATCCTAAAAGCACTAGTGTAAGGTTCCAGTGTGTAGAAAGTAATGTCACATCACAACTGATGTGCAATGGTCATATTACCAACATCAGGATTACAAAAGGATTTCCTTCTTCTATTAAACAAGCTTTTTGACATGGAAACATGGCATCCCAATCATCTGGCCTTGGTGATGCAGCCCTCGCCTCTCACTCTTCTCCTTATACCAAGGTGAGTTGGGCTCCCTACCTGTGCCACCTGCAGCAATGTCCTCTTAGATATTTCTATGGGCCTCGATAGGAGTGACACATCACAAAAAGCTCTCAACAATAAAATCAGCAAATAATAATATCAACAAAATCAGTAATAAAATACAATCAGCCTGAAGATAAAATAAGTAAAAATAAATTTAAAAAATAAGTAAAGTCGGCCTGAAAATCAGCACTTAAATAGACTTGCAAAAGTCTAGAAATTCCCATGGCATTTTTTTCTCAACAATCTGGCGTAGAAAAAATATATTTCAAGCTCCGATATTATTTCACAGAGGACTTAGTTTGATGAAATAAGAAGATTCTTCCAATGTGGAAGCAGCTGTACCAATTTAGAGACTTGGCATCTGACTTGAGGCTAGAATCCTTTAGATAAAAATGAAATTATTTTTTATTTTTCTTATAGAGGAATTCTTATTAAAAAGTCACTTTTGGAAGGTAGATTCCCAACCCAAGTATTTAATAATTTGATATAAATATATGAAAACTCAACTAAAAAGGTTAACTGGTCTCTATATTTGCTTTTAGAAAGGATTACCCACTTATCAGAAGATTGAAAAGTAAACTTAAAGTATTTTTCACATCAAAATCTACTCCTTAATGCTTAGAACATATTTTTACCTTAATTTCAATAATTTAAGCATGATATTTTACGTCTTCTATATAATGAGATTTTTAACTCCATACAACTTAATTTTATTTAATGTCATACTAGGTTGTGAGAAAACTCCAACAGTATCTAAAATTTTCCACTGGATGACTGAGACCATTAAATTTGCTTTTGAGAATTATGTCAACATAGATAACGTATCTGTTGCACTTCCTTTGGCTGCAAGTGACAGAAGCTCCCAACTCAAATGCTTTCCAAAATGACATTTTTATCCTAGACAATAAGAAGTCTGAAAATAGGAGGCTTTTATAGTTCCACATCAGGGCTCTAACTCTGTTTCTTTCTGACTCTTGGCTCTGCCCTTCTCCATATAGTGGCTTTATCATTGGACAAGATCCCCACATGGTCATAAAATGGCTGTGTAATTCCAGTTATTATATCGAGACATACCAATGTCCAAAGAAATAAGAGGGGCTGTCTTTACCCTCTGTTACTTTTTAAGAGCAAGAAAATCTTTCCTAGAAAACCCCAATCAAAATTTCCTTTTCAACTCATTGGCCAGAATTGTAACCAAGTCTCATGATGAAAATGGTCACTGGTAGAGGCTGAAACTGATCAGTGGCCACTAGTATTACTTATAACCATCTGGGATATAGTGGCTTGGGTTGTGTTTCCCCCATAAATATGTCCAAGTCCTAACCCCTGGTAACTGTGAATGTGATCTTACTTGGAAATAGGGTCTTTGTAGATGTAATTAAGTTAAGGATGTTGAGATGAGATCATCCTGGATTTAGGGTGGGCTCTAAATCTAATGACTAGTGTCCTTATAAGAGAAAAGAGAGGAAGAGCAAACACAGAGAAGGTGATATGAAGATGGAAGTAGAGATTGGAGTGATAGAGCTACAAGTCAAGGCACACCAATAATTGCCAGCAACTGCCAGAAGATAGGATAGAGACAGAGAATGGATTCTTCCTCTAGAAGGAACCAATCCTGCTGATACCTCGATCTTGGACTTCTGGCCTTCTGAACTGTCAGAGAATAAATTTCTGTTATTTTAAGCCACCCAGTTTGTAGTACTTAGTTACTAGGAAACAAAACTAGGAAACTGACCCACAGGATCTACCCTCTGGGGCTAGACTAGCCTTTCTGAAGCACATGACAACATGGAAGAGAGTAGATGTATGAACGAAGCTAATAAGGACGGAGATGGGCAACTAAGGATGCCTGCTATAGGCTCCTTCTTGGTTTTCAAACCTTAACCATTCATAAAATCTCCTTTTTAAAATACATGTTTCATTTTAGAATAGTTTTAAAGTTATAGAAAAATTGTGGAGATAGTACAGAGAGTTCCCGTATACCCCACACTGAATTTACCCTATTATTAACAACTTACATTAGCATGGTACATTTGTTACAATTAATGAACCAATATCCATACATTATTATTAGCTAATATCCATACTTTATTCAGATTTCATTAGTGTTTACCAAATATCTTTTCTCTGTTCCAGTAAACAGTAGTTATAATGTGCATAAAACCAATTAGAAGTTTATCTATTTTTATCTTTTTGTAAAATGAAGAAGTATAATTATAAAAATCAGATGAAATTTGTGTAGTCACACATTTTCATATAAAGGAAACATAGGCATAATGGGATCACAAAAAGACTGTATAGACTACAAATAAACAAAAAGTGGGTTGATGAGAAAATCATCTTTTGTTCAAGAATAGCCCAAAGATAAGAGCCATAATGATCTGGTAAACACTATGATACAATAGAATAATCATTATCAGAGCTGCAACATTTCTAAATAAAAAAATATAACAACTCTTCCAAGACAATGATGCTAATAGCATGATGTGTTTACTCCCTGTTCCTAAATGGGGTAATTGTGACAGTTATATATTCAACACTCTGTTCCTCTTACCACACAGTTTCTCTGTTTCTGATCTCATCTCCTCTTAGGGCTTCAAGGTTGACCTCTGGTGGAGGACTCCTATGTTTATCTTCATTCCCTGTCCTCCACAGTCCTCCTACTGCCTGCTGGATGATTCCACTTGGAGGTCAACAATCTAAATACTGAACGGATCTTTTTTCTCCAAATCAAGTAGTTGGGGAAATACTTCTGTTAGTATTAGTAACATTGAGCATTAGATTTCAAAGTCACTTCTCATTCCTCTTTGCCTGCATCCCAGATCTGATTATATACCAGTGGACCATTTTAAGTCTCTCAGTTCAGCTGGATCCAGTCTGTAGTTTCTCAAAGATGTAGCAAACTAGCCTCATCCTCCCACCTGCACCTTCAAGACATAAGCACCAGCCAACCAGTGCCCTCTCCTCAGAGGTGTGAGTTTCAGCACCACAAGGCCCCTTCTCAAATTTCCTAAATTTTAATAATTCCAATCTCTCCCCTTTATTTCCAAAGCCCTAGGGGTGGTAGCTGCTTCCTGCAGTCGCTGCCTCTCAATATCTTAAAGCAGGGTTTCTCAACCTCAGCACTACTGACACTTCAGGCTGAATACTTCTTTGTTATTGAGGCTTGATCTGTGTAGTTTAAGATGTGTAGCAGCATCCCTGTCCTCTACCCCCTAGATGCCAGTACCTCATACCCACAAATTCCCCACAACCGAGAATGTCTCCAGACGTTGCCAAATGTCTTGGGGGACTAAGGGGAGGGGCAAAATGACCCTGGGTTAAGGACCACTACCTTAGACTTGACTTTGTACCCTTTTCATCACGTAGTTAATAATGTCATACCTAGTAAACACTTCTTATATGAAATTCTCTCATTCAAGTAACTGGTGTAGTTTCCATCTGCTGGCTGGACATCTACAGTGTTCTATAATGACATCTCCTGCACTTGTCTCTTTATTTTTATTTTCACCCTTGTCAGTTTGATCTAAGGCCCCACGATCCTAATGTAGTCAGCTCCTAAGCCATTTTCCTGCCTTCCATTTCTCCACTTGGCAATCCATCTCGGCCCCAAAACACATCCCTCATCTAATTTTCATCCAGTTTTCTTCAACTGCTGACATCCTGCAGAAGAAAATCCAACCTCTTTATCTCAGCCTTCAGAGACCTCCAGGAATCAGAATTTATCTACAGTTCCAAAGATGCTATTCTAGCTATGTATTTTTGGGCAAGTTGATTATTTTTTCTATGCTTAGTTTTCTTCTCTGTAAGATAACTGCTTAAAACTTGTGAGATTGTTGTAAAACTACATATAATGTAACTAATGAAGCAGGTGGAGTTCAATAAATGATAGATTCTATTGCTGTTATTATAGTTTTCATCATTATCTATATAAATAGCTAAGTACACTAAATAGGGGTTCAATAAATTTCATTCCCTGTGGCACAGACTATAATTCTTCTTTTCTAATACACTAACAATTTTTGCCTGGGCACATCATCACCAAACTAAAGACTACATATCCTAGCCTCCCCTGTAGTGACATGTGTAGGTTTCAGCCAATTGGGTGAGAGTGGAAGTGATAATGTAACTTTTGGGTCATGTCCTTAACAGGAAAGAGCTTGCCTGCCTCTTTCTTTTTCTTCCTCCTGCTGACTGAAGTCTGTATGTGATGATCGGAGCTGGAACAGCCATCTTGAGCCACTAATTGGAAGCCAGGCATGGCGTATAAACAAGATGGCAGATAAACAGGATGGAAAAACCTTGTGTCTCTCAAGATCATGAGGTGAGCACAGCAGCCCTGGACCTTCTAGCTGGACTCTTATGTAAGACATAAATAAATTGCTATCTTATTTAAGCCACAATTGTTTTTGAGTCTCTTCATTACAGCAGCCAAACGTATATCTTAACTAGTACATTTCCTTTAGGATATGTGCCTCTCATAATTTAGCCTCAACTTGCCTTTTCCTTAAAAATCCATTGTGGTTTTGCTTTGATGGATTTGAACACTAAGAAATAATCATCCAGGAATCATCATCCAAGTACAAGTTGATTCTCTCTACAATCACTATGAACATATTTTTTCCCCTGAGGTATTAGCACTCAATATTTTAATTACAAATGGCTTCTCCAGTATTGATCTCCCCTTTTTCTTTCTTTCTTGTCTTTAGAACAGGGACTTTTTTGCTCCGAAATTGTTGATTGAGATGGAAATGTTAACACATTCGAACTTACCTATGTCAATATCACACAGAAAATAAAGATACCAGGTAAGTGTCTAGAAAATAAAGATGCCAGGTGAGTGTCATGACCTAGAGTAGAAAAGGGCCATGCAACTTTTCCTTAAGGAAAATAATCCAAGGTTTAAAAAAAAAATCCAGATAGCCTAATCCATGGAACATTATGGCTACAATGTGTGAGGGTAAAATAGAGTTAAATTCGCTGCAGAAAGCTACGACCTATCACTATACGTGAGAATTTCTATGGAAGGGCAATGCTTTTGTATTTGGGCAATGAAATTCCCTCTGGGACCTACCCATTCATCTAATTTAATAAGCATTCATTGATGATGAATGGGTATCTTTGTGGACAGACTTAAAGCAAAATGCCAAGTTTTAGTCAAAACCATCTCTGCAGATTTTTTTCTTTTTTGCTGAATTTGCCTAGAGTCAGCAAAAGAAGGCAAAATCACTTTCTTTGTGCTAAGACTTCACAGCTACACTCACTGGTGCCCCATTCACTAATGCCAACTCCAATTGCTGATTTAAGAAATACTGGACAAGTCGTGGAATGACCCACACCACATCGGTTATGTTTAGCAAGAGAATAAATCTTGCAATTCTCCAACTACATATACTCAGTTGTGACACAGCCCAACTTTCTGGCAAGTGACACCTCCAGCATGAAAAAATATTAAATTCAGAGCAAACAAAGACTCAAAGTATGTTAGTGCCCTTCTAATATAGCCTCCTTTCTTTGCTGTTGAGGAAGCTGAGGTCCACAAAGGTCTTGGAAATTACCTACAGCACGCAAGCTCACAGAAGGAGAGCCAGGACTAGAACCCAGGATCCCCACTGTCACAACAGAGCTCCTCTCTCTCTCTCCACTGCTTTACACTCAAGATCAAGAATGAAATCTAATGAGAAAAAATGAGTTGGAGTCTTTCAAAGTAGTCACAACACAGCAATTGAAAAAAAGCATAAAACTTTCTAATATTGCATAGTCCAGGAAAGTCACACTTTGTGGAGGAAAGAGCTTTGAAATGGAAGCCAGTCAATCTTTACTCCAGGCATGACTCTGCTAATAACTGTCTGAGTTGACTTAGATAAATTCAGATAACGTAAAATGAAGGGATTGAATAATATTCTTAAAGGCCTCTTACATTCTCTAGTTCCATGATTCTAGAATTGGGAGAAACATCAGTGAACACCCTGACTTGGCGTGGCAGTTTGAACTCAATTTTATCCATCTTTCCTGTCTTCTAGTCTTTTCACTACTTGGTAATAAAGATGCTAAAGGAAATGGTGGAGAAATAAAAAGCCAATCCAATCAGCTGAATGAATTATTAATATCATCCTCCACCTTAAACTCTCTGCACCAAAACACAGGTCAAAGCTATAAAGCCTAGTCCTAACCTTCTAACGCAGACCCTCTCCTTCAAGAAGAACAACCTAACCATCCTACACCTGGTCTATTTGCTGCTTCATGAGAACCATAAACTTCTCTACCTCTGGGTCTTTGCTGAATACCTTCTTCGTTTCTATCTTCTTAAGTCCTGATATTTCCTTCAAGGCCCAACTTGAGCCCCAGCTACTCCACACAGCATCTGCCTCTTCCTTTAAAATTTCTTTTTTTCTGACCATCTGTTTGATCCTTAGCCACTTGGCACTTGGTCTTGGTGAATGCCCTCTGTCCCAAACTAGATCAAAGTCCACTCACTACAGGAAATGACTTAGACCTATTTTTATACCTCAGGCAATAGCCTACACATAGCAGGTGTCTAATAAATATTTGTTGTTATCACGATGATATCAATGGTTCCCAAGGGTGACAAAAGGAGGAAACAATAGAAAATAAGTTACTGGATGGGAGGGGGCACATATATGAGGATAACATAATACAGTTGTAAAAATTCACTAGAAACTGGATGAAGGGGGATAAAGGAAGAAGATGACCATTAGTGCCAGTAAAGTTGTTCACCATTGCTAAATTATATTCCTTCCTTATCTATCATCCTAATGTATAATTTAAGAGAATTCGCTACAATCTGGAAATATTCTCATATACCCAAATTATTTTTTTCTTGCTACAGCACAAGAGGTAAAATAACATGAATTGTGTAGTTAGTCTAGAAAGTCTCTCTGGTTCTAAATATACCAAAAATCTATACTCAGTTTTTTTTAAAGGAACACATCTACTTTCTCAGGGCAATTTTTTTCCAGCTAACCAAAGGGCAGCAGCTTTGGATTGTCTGGGATTATTCTGACCTAGTAGTTCCTAATCTTGGTTGATCAAAGAATCACCTTAGAAGCACTTAAAAAAATAGATGGATCCCACTGACAGAAATTCAGATACACGCCCCCTTAGTGGGGCCTATGAATATGTACTATTTTAAGCGTCCCTGGTAATTCTGATATACTGCATGTTTGAAAAAAACTTGCCTGTATCACACAGTTTCACCTCTCAGCTGTTCTAGACTGTAAATGTTCTTGTTTCATGACTTTATTTTCCCCTAACTTTTGCCATCCAGAAGGAGTTCCCATTTAATTACCCAGCTATGAACGTTGGCTTCAATCACTCCTTCCCACAAAATATTTACATGTAGATTTCTAAGGTTAAGGAGATCTTCACCACCACCAACTTGGAAGGCTGTCACCTCACAATCTCGTCCTTCTGTACCTGCCTTCTGTATTAAGCATGACTTCAACTGAGCTACAAAACTTTTAAGGATACCTTCTCAGACACTCCCCTGACAACTGATTAGAAGTTATAACTCCAGTCTTTCATGAGTCTAATCTCGCCAAAATTTAACTTTCCATTTCAACTGGTTTCCAGAAATAAACACAAACTAAATAAGGGCTGCAACAGCGAGCCACTGGGTTGTAAGAGCTTTCTCTAATATCTCTGATATAACTACACAGAGGAAGGAGAGAAAGTAGCGATCAAGAGCAGTGCTTCGTTATCAAGCAGATCCTGTTTCAGATCCCACATATTAGTGATAAGCTTGAACAAGTGATTTGACTGCTCAACCCCTCATGTCTTCATCTAGAAGAGAGATCATTTCAGCCCATCTCAGAAAGCTGTCATGAGGATTTAATGAGCTAGTCCATGAAAAGTTGCTGGCATATAATGAACGCTCAGTAAATGTTAGTTTTTAGTTTCCTCTGGCAGACATTCATTGATTTTGCTAAGTTCAATCAGAATTAGAATCCTAATGTTTTCAGCATTTGCTATATCAAGCAATTTCCTCTAAATTAAGCTAGGTAGCCTTTTGCATATGAACTGCAACTATTTCTATGATGTATAATTTGCACGTCATTTACGTTTTCATGGTTTAATTTATTCAGTACTTCCCATATTTATGGAGAAATAAATTCCCATTGCTTACTGTTTGCAAGCTTTTTTTTTTTTCACTAATTGTAATTGACTAAAAGCTTTAAAGGTAAAAAAAATTGGCATTTCATGTATTGAAAAATTTGATCCAAGACTTCACTCAACGGATTTTGAACAAAATGTAACCAAAACTTAGAATACTCAGCTACAAAAAATTTCACAAAAGTTGATATGCAAAGAGGTTCTTCAAAGTTTAAAACATTCCTAAAATCTGATTCGTGGACAGCAAAGAGAGAAAGCATATACTACCGTGCTGAAATGTTTTGTTCTGTTTTCATATTCAGCATCAGTTGACTTTGTATATCAGTTATTTTAAGTAGGTATGTACAAAATACTTATAAATTTTGAAAGTTACAATTTCCATATCAATTTGTAGAATATCACAATTGATAGATTATCAGCTTGTTTAGACATAATTATGAATTATATGTACAACCAACCAATTCCATGTAATTTTTGCTCCAAAGGCTTCTTAATTTAACAAGGCCATTTTGAGGATGATTCAGTCCTCCACCAACATGTGTAACTGTATTATTATGGCAAAAACAATCTCATCATTATGTTTGAATTTTAACTGAATCGACAAGAGCATTTAAAATAGTGTCAAGTGATTCATCTTCAACAGAATTAACTTCCAAATTTTTACCTTTATTCCGCAAATTGAATGAAAATAATCCAACCATTACTGGAATTAGCTTAATTGATTTTGAAGCAGCTAATGAATGACATTGATATAAAATTTGCACGATTTAGTATTTGCGAAATTCTTCTCCTGCTAATAAAACCAGCACATTAACAATTCTACTTGCTTCACTCTTTGCACAAGAAAATTTGAAATAAATGAGCTAAATTAATTCATGAAAACAGCTATTTATTCTAAATGAAAGAGCAGGCTTCACAGAGTGATGGCAAAAGCATTTTCTGAAGCTTTTGTGCTAAATCATCTTCTTCACATACAATCTTCTTGACATAACTAGCAATTTCTGAAATAGCTTCTCATGCTCCTTCAGCAGATTTGTGTTTGGTTTTCATGTGGTTCCTGTTATCACTACAGCCCCCCTCACGGATAGTGAATGTCAATAAGCATTTTCTACATGCTTCCCATTATCAGTTAGTTGAGAAATGGATATTTTCATTAAACTACACTTAAAATTCATTGGGGCCAAACGGATTTATTGAAATATTTTTAATAAAAGTGTTACAAAATAATAGCACAAATGATAACTTAAACTGAACCTCAGACTTTTGGGATATCTTATTGGGCACTCCTTTGACAACTAAATAGAAATTACATCTCCAGGCTTTCATGAATTTGATCTCCCCAAAATTAATTTTCCATTTCACCTGGCTTTCAGAAAGAAACGTAAACCAAATAAGAGTCGAAACAGTGAAACATTTGGGTTGTAAGAGCTTTCTCTGATAACTCTGAAATAAATCTGACTACCTGGATAGAATAAATACCCAGGTGTAGATTTGTACCTTACAGTAAATGACAAAATCGCTATAGCAGAAGTATTCAGATTCCCCTCTATACGCACTGTGACAGGACTGCTCGACCTCTGTTTCCCACACATACTTCATGTACTCCTAATGTATAATTTACTCTGCTTCCCACTGGCCCTGCATACTGGTGGCCTGAGGGCTTGCACATTTTGCATGCCTGGGCCACAGCCCAACCAGCTGGAAAACCAAGTGGCCAGCAGGGACAGCATCCTCAAGAACTTCTTCCACCACAACTTAAGACCAGAAGCAGTTAGCTCTCCCCATCTACTCACATCCAAGAGGCTACTTCTTATCAGAGAGCATGCTGTCCTGGAAAGGGAGGTGTTACTTACCTTGCTTCTGCAAAGGGATGGGAAACAGAACAAGGTCATCACTAGTTGTCTTTCAGAGTTAATCACAATTTAAAGGGACAACTCTGTTCATTGCAAATGCATCTCATATACTACTGAATGAGACTATGGTAGAACCCAACCTGGTTTATTTTTAATACATTAACGATAGTGCTTAGTTGAAAAATAAATACTGGATAAATGCTAAACCAAACAAAATGCCAAGACATAAGGCATAAATCAAGACTGTCCTTGAGAAACAAAGCTATATGGTAACCCCACCCTTTACATATATATTTTGTCATAGCAATATATAGCAGCATATGCCTAAAAAGGAAAACTGCCAAATTTACATTCCAAGAAGAGAGACAAATCAGATTCAAACGTCTGATTAGCTAGTTAAATACACAAACATCCTCAGAATTAACCTTCCTTCCTTCTCTACTGTTTACTCTGACTCAGGAATAAAGTTAATTTTTTTTAAATGGGCATCCTAAAATCTTAATTTTAACAACACCATTGATCTATGGTAGTCATTAAGAGAAATGGGATGAAACAATCAAGTTTTTTTCTGGGTGTTTATATGTATGTGTCTCCATAGGGTTAACTTGACAGTTTTCCCAGTCTAAATTTTTTAAATTCCCACCAGTAATAGCCTTGGAAACTAACTCAGTTCACTAAATGAGAAGTGAGATGAAAAGCTCCTTGTGAGAAATGTTTGTTCTACAGAAAGAAACTCCATCCCATAACAAGGAAAGCAAAGTTCATAAAATAATAATACACTCATGCTAGTTCTTGAGTCCACCAAAATTACTGGAAGACTCTCTTGACTTACTATGATTCTTTGGGGGAGGAATTATGTTTTTAAAATAACCCATAGGAAGACATTATTTGTCATTAAGAGAAGAATAAAATATAGTAATATCTCAGTAATCTGTCAGTGTGATGTTCCACACAATGACATTTTCCAGATAAATATAACTGTTGATGTATCCAAGTCTTAATCACTTCATGGTATTATATTATAAAATAAATATACTGAACATAATAGTCTTCTCTTAATGGCACAAGATTACCATTCTGTTGAGTTTAGCAATACAGTTTGTTCCTAAAATAATAACCCAGACAATTTAGTATCATATTTTTTTTCTGTCAAGTTCTTTCTCGGCTGGTATTAGCTTTTCCCTGTTGCTGTTTATTCCTGAGGTCCTGGGACTCCATTTTCTTTTCACAAATATCTGGTTAGGCTCTAGGGTTAGTGCTTTGTTTTCCCTATGAAGAGAAGTGAATGAGTTTTATGGTAGGTGATCCATCCATTCTTCAACTTACTTATGTGTTCACGGCTCTGTTATTGGTGTCAGAAATCTGATCTTCACCTATGTGAGAAGTAATGGCACCAGTCAATTTTAGACAATGGTCTCTCCGTAATGTTTGTATTCTTATGGGAAGTGGAACTAACATGTACTCTGCATCTCATTGTTAGGTGCTTTATGTTCATTATCTAATCAATCCTCTCCAAAACTCCGTGTTAAAAGTTAGTGATAATTGTTTAAAGTCAGCCCACTAAAAATTAGTGGAGCTGGGATTCAAACCCAAGCCAGGCAGACTCCAAGCCAGTGCTCTTTGACCAAAGTCATGTTACTTCATCCAGCTGATTTCTTTGTTCTCCGTCTTCCCTCTATCCCCCTTTGAAATTTTGTAGGCAAGATATCAAATGTTAAAGTTACAAGTTACGATAAAATATCAAATTACCATCAGGTTGAAAGCAATTATGATTACCAATGTGTTTAATACTTTTGAAATCAGACTTATTTAAAGTGAAAAAAATCTTTCCAAGTTGATCTTTCAGGGAGATTAGGGCCTTCTTGATTTCCTAATTAATTGAAATGCTGGCAGGGATGGTTTTGGTTTTGATTTTGGTTTTGGCTTTGGAGTACAGAGAATGGACTATTCTAAGATCCCCAGAGGCCCAGAGAATGGCAATAGCCAAAAATTCCACTTTGAAATGTCCCCAAGCTGCTGTCCCATTAATAGCCACCCTGAAATGAACAACCAAGGCTCACACAGCAAGTAGCATGAGCAGATGGTCTACCTGATGACAGAGGTGTGGCTGACACTTCCAGTGATGGATAGGATAATTAATGGCATGATGGCGGCAGCCCAGGATTTGGGTCAGGCCAGGTCACTGATGCCCGTGGATACTGCCTCTTGTTGGGCCAGATTTTGAATCACACTCTCCCAAGTGTCCTTTGATTTCACGTATCATGATCACTAAAATAAAAGATTGCATCACTCTAAATACTTTAGACTCCTGGTATATATGCCAGACCAGACAAATCCAAAAGTAGAGTCTGGGTTTTGAGGCCTGCTAGGGACATTTTTCCTGGAGAACATGCCTATTTTAATTGTGCGCCATTTGTTTTGTTTCTGTAATAAATCTTCAGATGTTATTTCTGCGCATTCTATTTGGAGAGGATATATTTCTCTTATATGGAACCATTTTATTTCAGTCAAGTAAAAAGTTATAACTGTGAGTTCCAGCTAAACAAATAAAAATATAAGGCTTTTAAATTTTATTAGATACATAATATTTGAGTTGCAATAGGCTGGAATTCTTCATTTGAGCAGCCATCCTAAATCTTATACAAATAAAATCTTTGGAACTCTAAAAGGAAGCATTTAAATACCATCTTCTATTTGTTTACACTTTGTAGTTTTGAAATAGTTTGATAATCATTTAGTACTTATTTAATACTCAGTGGGAAAAAGTACATTTTAGAAAAGGAGGAAAAATCAACAAGCCTCCAAGAAGTTAGGCAACAGATCAATTTCTGTGACTATCAGGAACCAGAGCACCTCTGTCTTTTACACTGATGTCTTTGCTCTACACTACTAAGCAGTTTCACCCAAAATAGGGCAGTCTGCCACAAACACTCAGGAGAGAGTAAAGCTCTTGTGACGTTTTATCATCAAGATAGATTCCGTGGAAACCGACAGGTCTTAGAAATAGACCAAGTATCAGACATGTAAGGATCAAATTAAAGAGACTACAAGTCCCACCTTGTATTCTTATTTTTCCCTTAGAAACAAGATTTCTCCAACTCAGCTGCACTGAAGCTTAAAGTCTCATAGGTACAAAGTGATTGAAAACATCCTTCATCATTTACAACACAAACACTTCCAAGAGATGTAGCAGTCATAAAGGCAACAGAATGGATTGACACTATTAGAGATTAGTTAACAAATCATCTAGGAAGACCCACAAGGGATAGGATAGAGAAGGGTGAGTTGTGAGGTTGTTAGTGGTAGAGAGCACAGAGTAGTCAAGTGAACAGGTAACAATGCTGTGTAATAATAGGGGTAGAGTGTCCCTAGATAACTAGAAAGTCGCAGAAGGGTACTAATGTGCCCATAAGGGAACTCTAAAAGAAGAGAGAGGGATTAAAGGGAGAGCATTAAGAAAAAGTGTAAAGCAAACCTCCACTCACGTCAATAATACGGCCTGGGCTTTGGCCTATATACTGAAAGCAGGATTTTAACACAATTAATTAGAGGAGACCTATATCACGGTAGGTGTTTACCAAAAAAGATATCTGATACCTCCTAAAACTATTTTCTTTGCTTTCCCCGTAAGTGTCACGGATCTGATTACACTGGAGAATAATATTAAATTGCATTTTGCTGTTTTAAGCAAGATGTGAATATTATTTAAACAAGCTGATGGCTAATGCCAAACCAAACATACCATGGTCAGAATTGTGACTGCTATACAGCCACAAATGCTAAAAATAAAAATGTGCTATTATACCTAGAATTACTTTGACCAAGACCATGCTTCCTTGCAAAGTATTTTTCCAATCCATTGAAGAGCAAAGTCAACTGGAAGACATTCATACTCTGGAACACATTCTAGCATGTGGGGTAATGGAGTGTGTACTGAGAGACCCTCGGCCCTTGGCAAAAGTGTAAACTCCTTAGAAGGACTTAAAAAAAAACCTCTCCAACCTCTTACTAGCTTCTCTTTCTAACACCAGCCTTCCTTCCTCTTTCTGTAGCCCAGCCATTTGACTTCTTGCAATTCCTTGAACTAGTAATGTTTTAAGCTATGCCTAGAAGAGGCCACTTCCTTCTTCTAATGTCATTCTCTACTTGGCCAACTCTTAATCAGCATCAGGTCTCAGTTTGGTCTTTTTCTGCTCAGAGAAGCCTTCACTGATGTCCTATACAAAGTCCCTTGTGTAGCTCAGTGTTCTCAGAGTAAAACACTCATGTCATTTTAGTGTAATGTTGGTGTAGGTTTTCTTGACTAGATTGTAAGATAGGTGAGGGCAAGAACCAAGTCTCTTTTGTTTTCCACTATGGGTCCTCATAATCAGCACAGTTCTTAGCATTTACTCAGCATGACAAAAATTATTTGTTGAATAAGTAAATTTCTTCCTTGATTCTATATGTATTTACTGGGTACCTTCTAGCTGTCAGACATCATTCTAGGAGCATCATCATAATAAAACAGTCAATGACACCTGTTCTCATAAAACTTAAATAATAGTGGGGACAGCAGACAATGAACATAATAAACAAGTAAACTATTAGGAATGATAGAAAGTGGGGAGTCCTATGGGGAAAAATAGAGCAGAGTAAAGCGGAATAGGAGTGGCCAGGGGAAGAGGTTGCAATTTTCAAAAAGATGACCAAGGCAGGCCTCCTTGAGAAGGTGGCCATGTGAACAGACTTAACAAGGTGGTGAGGGAGTAAACCACACAAATAACTGGACATGCCCACAAAATAAACAGGCTGCTTTCCCCGGGATAATTGACGCTACTGCATTTCCTCCCCGTACCTACTCCCCACCATTGCAATCCCTGCAGTACAGGGACACAGTCTGGCCTTTCTGCCACTCACTTGACTGCCAAAAGGAAAGGCTAGGCCCAGTTCAATTGAAGCCTATCATTTTTCTTCTCTGTCTAAGCTGAGAACTTTGGAAGTAGAAGAATAGCTTTGGGAATTTTAAAGCCCTCCTGCCAGTCCTTTGTTTAGTCGCACATTAACTTCAGCACAATTTATTCTTTGTTAAAATGTTAATGGTTTTAATTATTAAAATAATTTTAACTACTGTAATTCCCTATAGGAAACATCCTACATATGTAGTCTGGGTGAACCAATAGGTCACTAGGATCAAACCTGAGACAATAATAACAGAGTATATGGTTAGAACACAAGATATGAACTAGATATCACAGGATAGGCAATTAAGACTAGAATATTCTGATTACCAGACCAAGGAGTTTAAAATTTATTTTTTAGGACATTAGGAGAGACTGACATTTTTCAGAGCAGAAAAGAATCCAACATCGGCATTGTTTTGTAAAAATAAGACTAGAAGTCTTCCAGATGGCTCAAATCTGTAGAAAATAGAGAAAAATAAAATAGAAACAAAACCATTTATGTAATCTTGGTAGCAATAGTTCAAGTATGAGTTAAGGAGGGACTAAGCCAGGGTGGAGAGAGTACAAGTGACAATGGAGGCATGAGCGACAGAGGAAGAACTACCAGGACTTGATGATTTGGACGAAGGAGGAGAGGAAATTGTCAAAGATGGTATTGAAGTTTTGAGTTAAGGTCACTCGAGGAATGATGGTTTTCTTCACGGATGCATAGAAGTCAAAGGAAAAACTGGTTTGAGGGAAGGGAAAGAAAATGATGAGTTTATACTTATACATGCTTAAGTTAAAATTCTGGTGAGAAACCCAAATGGATATTTCTAGGACCCAGATAGAAATATGGACCAGGGGCTTGGTAGAAAATTGTGGGATTGAGAGAAAGATGTAGGAGTTACTTGTATAAAAGTGAAAGTTGAATCATGGGAGCAGATGAAATGAACAGAAGAAAGAGAGTAGAAAGAAACAGCAGAAGTGGATGGGAGACAGAAGCTTGGAGCATAACCATATTTAAATAACAGAAAGAAGTGACAATGAAATCAGAGATGGAATGATCAATAGAGACAGGGGCAGAATCAAGACAGCATTGTGCCAAAGAGTCCAAGAGAGGAGAGTCTGAAGAAAGACAGAAGATGGCTGAAGACGGTCCAGTTTTGGAATTAGAAAGTCAAGAGTAATGTTTAAAAAGAGTGGTTTCAGTGGAGCCATGTGGCAGATGCTGAGGTGCAAGAGGGTCAGGAAGTGAATGGACAGGTGGCAAGAAAGTGGAGGCTATTTTCTCCAGAAAGTTTTGTAGTGAAAGGGGTGAGAGAGGCTATTTTCTCCAGAAAGTTTTGTAGTGAAAGGGGTGAGAAATAAGAATGTTAACTCAAAGGGTTAGAAAGTCAAAGAAAAGTTTCTGTGGTTGTTTCAAGGTGGGAAAGAGAAAAGTACGCTCATAGAAAAAAATGAGAGAAATAAGGAAGCAAATGGAGAAGCGAGAGAGATATAAAGTATTAGAGAGAACCAGAATCTTCGAGTAAGAGCTGTTAGCTTTGATTTCTGTCTTCTAACTCGGAGAGAAGAAAGGAAGGAAGGAAAATGCAAGTGAGAACATAGACAAAACATGAGTTAGAGAGGAGGACTTTATGATAATCTATGCTAAATTAGTGAAAAGACAAAAACAACCAATAAAATCATACTAAACACTTACTATACTGTATTATATGGGGGATAGAGACATGTGTAAAAGGTAGTCTCTCCCCTTAAAGGAACTTAGGCTAATGGGTATACTCAAGAGGTGCAAATAGTAGATGCTTATTACAGTGCAAAGTTGGAACGAAGGTCAACGGATGGTAAGAGTAAGAGCTAATTGTGGATTAAATATAAAACTTGGTTGTCTCAAAGTTCAAAGCTGAGACATCACGTGGAAAGGTTGTTTCCATTTCTGTTTCAGTAGATGGCTCCCATTAGAGTGATACTTCTAGCCTTGTGTCCAGGAAACAGGCAAGATAAAGGGCCTTCCTTAAAACTTCCTTTTTTTTTCATAGATGAGAATTTCTATTTGAAGCAGACTTTGGATAACTAAAAGAGCTTTGGAAAGAAGTGGAAATGATGTTCTAAAACTACATTTATAACACTTAGTAAACTTCAGTAAGGGATATGTTATCATTAAAGTGGCACCATAAGAATGAATCTACCTTGCTACCCAGCTCATGAGAAAATTATCCTAACTCAACCTCAAAGATTATTATTCACTAATTTTGAAAAGTAATTAATGATTGTCCTTGATGGAGGGGTCAAAGGGAGATCAATTTATCACAGGCCATTAGGGTCAGGAATAAGGAAACAATAATATTTGCACAAATTTAAAACACTGTTTTCCTTTGTTTTAATTTTAACAAAATTACTTTGTTTTAATGACCATAGAAATCACAATCAAACTAACAATCCATTTCTATCAGTAAAAAAATTAAGTTGTAAACTATATTAAAGTATTCGATCAATTTAAGATATAACCAGACACAAAATGATAATTCAAAACAGACAGGAAACAAGAAAGGAAGGGAGAGAAGAGCTTTAAATAAATACTTACAAAGGAAAAAGTATTTTAATTGAATATCTCAGTATTTAAAAAAGTAAATATTTTCATTTTCTTCCTGAACCTGACAGTTTAATAAATTGAGATTCTTTAACAATCAAATTTCACCAAACTACTTTCTCCTGAAGTCTCTACATTACTACATTATTTGAATGTCCAGACCGTTTAACAAATTTCCTGCTTGCTTTTGTTGCAAATGAGTAAAGCAGTCTTTGAAGAGACATACGTATGAGCAGTTATTTGGAATTTTTATTTGAAGAAACAGAGAAAGTACACAAGTATCCTAAACTGGAATATTATGCACAGATGGCCACAGTCCACCCAGCAGGAGAAATATGAGGAGATGATATGCCATAATACTACCCATTCCCACCCAATGAAAATAGAATCCCAAAGCCAACAGCCACCCTGGCTCCATCAACAAGAGTGTAAATTTAAGTGTTAATGAGCCAGATACAGGGCATTTCCTGGAGATTAAGGGCAGTCTGGAGAAAGCAGATGATCTTGAGGTTCTTAACCCCACCTGGTCTTTCATCCCCAGAAAATATCCTACCACAAGTTTTTCTTCTTCGATTATTCCACAATAAAAGGCACATTAACAAACAAACTGCCCCTAAAACAATGTCTTAAGTTAACGGTTCAAAAATTGTGATCCCCAGACCAGCAGCATCAGCATCAGCTGGGAAGTTGCTGGAAATGCAAATCCTCGAGCCCCTCCCTAGACCTACTGAATCAGGTACTCTGGGAGTGAGACCCAGCAATCTGGGGGTTTAACAAGCCCTCCAGGTGATTCTAATGCACCCCACAATTTGAGAGTCATTGTCTGAGGTAGACTGCTTACTTACATATGCATGGTAAATTACCTTGACATAGAGATCCAGAAATCCATGAACGTGAGAAGTACTTTCAGGAAGCAGCCATTTTAGAATGACTTCCAAACCAGTCATCCTACTGAATGTCTAAGTCACAGAAAAAATGTTAAGGATACAGGGAGAGGGAGACAGAGGGAAAGAGCACCAGAGAAGTGGAACAGAGGAAGGGAGGGAGAGGAGGAATGCAGAACAGGCTGGGTAGGGAGACTGTGAGCTGGTGACCTTGATCAATTTCTACCTACCCAAGAAGGCAGGGATCAAATCATGCATGGGGGTCCCAGAACCAAAACGGTCAAATAGTAGGTGCTTAATAAGTATTTTCAGAGTAACTATTAATAGAGGAGACAATTCTGTTTGATGTTCACAATGGGAAATAATTTAGCATATACAGAAATCATGCTTCCGTGTATATTTGGTTATAAAGTTAGCTTTTTAAAAATTGCTTTTGCATTATGGTATCCCTTAGTAAATCTGTGTTTCTATGTTATATACTTAAAAATCACAAGCCCTGTATGACATACATTAAAGTCAGATTCAGCAGATATTCAGACTTAATCATACAAACACTAAAAAATCACATTGTTTCATTTATGCTACAATCTGGAGGAAGTGGAGAAAGGGGCAGGAATGATTGCAGGATTTAAGATCCCCACCCCCCTTAATCAGCTTTGAGGGAGGATATTGTGGCGGTAGGAGGCAAATATTGTGGAGGTATCTTCCTCTGTTGAAGAACAGAGCATCAGTGATCAGTAACGGGACCGCTCCCTTAAGGAAAACACAGCACAAGAGCCTCTGCCTCCTAAGTGCCATATCCCTCCCAGCCACCTACTCAGATATCTGTGACTTCCCTAAGGTCACTCTGAGGCAGAGGTAGTGCCCAAACCCAATTCAACCTCAGATTCTTTCCTCCTAGTTTATGGTGGTCTTCCCTGTGGGGCCAAAAGAGAAGATGTTGAACCAAATTTACCTCTCCAAGGTGGTGATTGGGGCAGGATGGGTGGTTTAGACACATCTCGACCCAGTGAAATATTAGGAGAGCAAAATGAGAGAAAGTGAGAACTGTGACTCCTATAGGCCATGGAGAATCCTGCCCTCTTTAATCCCCCCACACATACTGCCTTTTATCACCACTTTATGGAACTGCAGATCTAAGCCAATGAGCTCTCATTATGAACATTCTTCAGAAACATCCCTGATGGCCACCTCTGACCTGTTCATTAACTACCAGGCCAGTTCCTGATTACAGTTTGTCAGAAATGTTTATTATCTTCTTGTTCTGAAGAGACAGGAAAGATTAAGAATGTTCCAGGCTTGACATGAAGCTCCACATCTGCAATAAGCTTAAAATAGTATATAAATGGCAGAATAATTTCCTGGCATGGTTCAACTGACAATTAATGAGAAGACCCCCAGATAGCTTAAGAGATATCTATCTTCTTTTAAATAGAGTCATCTGAGAAATGATATAACTAAATAACTTTTTGTCTATAATAAACAGTTATTAGAGCTTGCTAATAATTGTTTTCTAACGATACTGAAAGTTTGTGCTTGTCCCATGGAACCATGACAACAATCACTTGTTTTGTAAAGAAGGGATTTCAGGATAGATATTTCAGTTCTAACCACAAATTTAAATTCTGAAGCTGTTACAATTAGTAAAGTTAACAGCATTTTTCAAATGAAAAGAAAAATTAATCTCTAGACAGACAAAAATTGCGACAGGGTCCATAGGGGAAAATAGAGTTATATGAGCATCAACTTGTTCTGTTAAGGCGTTTTCCCCTTTATAAATGATTTCTTGCAAACCACATTTCAAATATCACTACGACACAGGAGAAAAAAATGAGGTGTTCAGATAAAAATTTACTGTGAACAAAGTAACTCTTGCCAGAAGGGCTAAAATTGTGTATTTCAGATTTCAGAAACTTGTGACAATGTTAATCAAACATACAGTCCAGACTCACAGGTTTCCTTTTTAAACTTTCCTGTGTGTAAGAATCATCTGTTAAAGCACAGCTTGCTGGGCCCAGCCCCAGAGATCCTGATTCATGACACCTGGGTGGGCCTTGAGCATTTATATTTTTAATAAGCACACCAGTGATGTGGACACTACCTATCCCCTGATAACTAGGCATTTGGGGAAGAACAGCTCGTGCTGAAGTTATAATGTCAAGAGCATCTGCATCTTTCTCCTTGATGCAATCATGACTTTGGAAAGTGACAGTGCAAATGAGCTTAGTCACTGATGCTTTGCTCATTCTTTCACTAGTAGCTGATCAGCAAGCAAACACAAACGATGTCTCAGGAGCAACAATGATGTGGATACACATTTCAAGAGGTCTGTTCTATGTCAGCCAACGCTCATTCGAAGGAACCCAGGAAAATATGCTGACAACGGACAGATGTCTTTAATATAACAGAAGTCTGACAGGAACAGCCTCCCAGAGCTGAAAGTCATATACCCCCGACTCCCCTCCCAGGATCTTGCCACCCCCATCTCAACCCTTGAGGTGAAAAGTTAAGTAAATGGGAGCTGTGTGACTATTTATTGAGCTGTATGTACAAAATCTTGTTCTCCTGGTGGTGTTTTGTACAAAAAAAGGAAATACACAGAATGTGCAAGTAAAAGTAGTAAGGTTTGTAAAATTCTTCAAATTGAAGTTATCACCCAGCAGTTTATTGTAGTCCTGGAAACAAAGAGAATACATGCGTCCCTGGCATATTAATACCTGATGACTGAATTACTTACATGTGATGGTACCACTGGCAATTTCTTAAGCAGAACTTGGTGATTCAACCTCACTTTTAAAAGGTATTAGTTGGAAGCTATGCGGAGGTGGTGCGGAGGGTATAAGGGAAATCTCCGTACCTTCTGCTCAACTTTGCTGTGAATCTAGAACTGCTTTAAAAAATAAGTCTATTAATAAAATATTTTGGAGGTTTAGTTTAAATACATAACTGATTAATGTTGTGACTTACTTCTCCAGGCAAGCCATGACTTCACAACAACCATCCTTTGCATGTGCCAAAAAGTCACTTAAATTAGTTTGAAATCCACAGATTACTCATAATGAGTACAGTGTCATAAATGTTAATGGCTGGAGGAAAATTTGGCTATAGGATTTGTCCCATTGTTTTAAGCTCTTTTACTCCCACATATTCTACCTAAATTTTGAGCGCTTGAGGCCAAAGACTGTTTCAGGAATCCCAGCAGAATGCTAGCCTGGACTTTCAGTAAATATTGCTCAAAAGACAAGGGCCATTTTAAAAATATATGCATGTACCCAGCAACAGCTGGCAATCAAGTAAGTTCCCAGAAGGCATGATCCCTGTTTTCCAAGAATGTTCACAGTGACTATACCTGTGCACTTGTGTGCTCACATACCCATATACACACACCAGCAATGGGACTCAATGCGTCTGTGCTTTGTTCATTCATTTAACAAATGTACATTCTCATCGACTTTACTTCAGTCTCTTTATGATCTTTGTGATTCCAAGTGTAGACTCTGGAGCCAGACTGGCTGAGTTCAAATCTGGGCTCCACTCCTCCATAGTGGTATGGCATTGGTAGGTCTCTATACCTCAATTTCTTCTATAAAATGTGGATAATAATTGTTCCTATCTGTATTAGCTATTTATTGATATGTAACAAATTATCCCAAAATTTAGCAGTTAAAAAAATAAACATTTATTATCTCACAATTTCTTTTTGTCAGCAATCCAGTTGCAATTAACTTAGCCTCTAGCTCACAATCTCTCAGTAGTCAAGCTGTTGGCCTGGGCTATAGTCTCATCTGAAGGCTTGCCTGGAGGAGGGGAAGATCTGCTTCCAGACTCACTCACATGGTTGTTGGCGGGCCTCCACCCCTCTACACAGGGCTTCTTCACAATAGCTGGCTTTCCCCAGAGCAAGCAATGCAAAAGAGAGTAAGAGGAGATCATTCAGGATAAAAGCCACAATCTTTTTTATAACCTATGATTGGAAGTGACACCCCATCACTTCTGCAATATTCTATTTGTTAAAAATGAGTCACTAAATCCTGTTCACACTCAAGGGCATGAATGCCAGTAGATGAGGACTATCTTAGAAGCTATCACAGTTCCCTCTCTGACTCCCAATGATTGACATCCCTTTCACAGGGAAAATACACTCACACCCCTCCCAAGGCCTCCAAAGTTCAAGATCCCAAAAATTTTATCCAATGACAGTATCAACTCAAGCCCAGAATCTTATCTAAATCAGGTCCAGGTGCAGATGATTCTCCTGCAATGTAGTTCCTGAGTACAGCTCTTCAAAGGTAGATTCTAGACTTGCAAAACTAAAGAGAAAAGTTCCCTTCTCCAACACACCCAAAATGCAGGGTGAGACAGGCATAGGACAACCACTATACACATTCCTGTTCAAATGGGGATAAATGGGAGGTACACGGGAGTCACTGATCCACAGGAATTCTAAAATCTAGCCAGGAAAACATTGAGAGCTCTCCGATTAGGTCTCAAGGCCTGAGAGTAATTCTCCATGGCTCTCAGCTTTGTCCTCTGGGCTTTTGGCTCTACTCTCTGAGTCATCTTTCCTTTTATTAATGGAAGGTAGCATGTGTTTGCAGCTGAACAGCTCTCCCAACCTGCTTCCTGCCAGTAGAATTTTGAGAGTCCAAAGTATTTCTTCATTCTGCCCTGTCTCAGTGCCTCTCAGTTTCAGCTTTCATATTTCTGCATATGTAGTGAGTCTAGTGAGTCTCTCGTAAATCTACTTGAGTTCACTCCATTAGACAAAAGTCACACCTGCAAATCTCTTCCAAGTTAGTCCTTCTCTACTTCAGGATCCTACTGAGACGGCTGAGAGACAACAGCCTGAAACTTTCCAGAGGCCCTATTGTTTAACTGAGAGGATGTGTGAGGTATACTCTTAATTTCTTTAAAGAGCCTTTTGTGTGTCTGAATAGCACCACTGAGGCACTACTTTTTGTCTTTCTGAGGTCTTAACAAAAGGTTTACAGTCACACCCTCAGCTTCATCTTTAGATTATGTTTTCCTGACAGTGCCCTGTATTTGATCTTGGCTTAGAAGCCAATTCTTAATTTTAGCATCATTTGCCATTTATAGAGACAGAATTCCCAAAAACATCAAGTCCTGGCTCCTTTTGTTTATCCCTCAATTCATCTCTCTCCTCTCCCAGTTTACTGTTACCAAGAAGAAGAAATGAGGCAGCATCTTCAGCATTTTGCTTGTAAACCAGCCAGTTCATTAGCCACATTTTCTGTTTTTCACATAATTGCAGGCCACAGTGTTGCTAAACTTTCTGCCACTAAATAACAAAGATCCCCCTTCCTCCACTATTCTTCACTCCTGAAATTTTTCACCGTCAGTGTCCTCAAAGCCTCAAATTCTATAAACAATGTGTTCAAGGTACTTTAAGCTTTCATTAACATTCTCCAAAAAATCTTATATCCTTCCTCGCTTCTGCCCACTGCCTGGTTCCAGAGTCACTTCTACATTTTGTGTATTTGTTATGGTAATATTCCCACTTTCAGGTACCAGAATCTGCATTTAACTATTGATATCTAACAATTTACTCCAAAACTTAGTGACTTTAAACAATAAACACTTATTATCTCAGTTTCTGTGGGTCAGGAATCTGGGTGCAACTTAACTGTTTGCTTCTGGCTCAAGGTCTCTCATAAGGTTTCACTCAAGTTGTTGGCTGGGACTGTGGTCTCATCTGAAGACTCAACTGTGGTGATGGAGTGGGGAATTTGCTTCCTAGTTCACACAGAGGGTTAATTGGCAGGCTTCAGCCCCTTACTACATGGGCATCTCTACATGGCATCTGGCTTCTCCCATAGCAATCTCCCATAGCAATCAATCAGAGGGAGAGGAAGGGGGAGAAGGGAAGTAGAAATGGAGGGGGAGAGAGGTGAAGGAAGAGGAGCAGGGAATGGAGAGAGGAAGGGCATGAGAGCCCAAGAGAAAATCCAAGAAGGAAGCCACAGTCATTTATAATCTAATCTCAGTAATATCCCATCATCATATTCTATAGATTCTATATCCCATGCCATATTCCATTAGAAGGAAATCACTATTTGTTACAATGGAGTCCCTAAATACAGCCTATACTTAAGGGGAAGGGATCACACAAAGGTGTGAATGCCAGAGGTAGGGATTATTGGGGATAATCTTAAAGGCTGCCTACCACACTATCTCATGGAGTCTTTATGAAGATTAACTGAGTTAAAACATGAAGAATGTTTAATACACTATACAGTAAGTGCTATATAAGTAGGCTTTTATCACACTATTACTATTATTATGATGATCATCCTAAGCAGGACTCAGCAAACTTATTCTGTAAAACGCCGGTTAGTAAATATTTTGGGCTTTGCAGGCCACATACAGTCTGTTGCATATTCTTCTTTGTGTGTGTAGTTTTTTTTTTTTTTTCAATGCTTTAAAAATATTAAACTCATTCTTAGCTCAAGAACTGTACAAGAAGAGGTCACAGGCTGTATTTAGCCCATGGGCCATAGCTTGCTAATTCCTGATATTAAGTCACAATTTTGAGGGCAACAAAGAGATTGGTATTCCTTATATTGCAAAGCATGCCATTACCTGTGCACTGACCTGACAGGTATGATACCATCTAGCAAAGGGACATTACTTCACATGCCAGGAAAAGGCATCCTGTTCCTGTAAGGAATGCCACAATCTTTCCTTGCAAATACAGCTTTAATGGGGGCAAGTAAAGGAACAGAACCATATAAACTAAGTTGGAATTTGGGAAGTTGGATATAATTGCCTAAGTTGAAACCTAGCCAGTATTGAGAGGGGGATCACAAAACCTATTAGACTCAAGAGAAAATTTGATCACGATTTTACATTCAATTATAAAGACAGGACTTCCAACAAAAATGCTTGCAGCCCACATCATTAGACCTGTATGTGGCTTTGGTGCCAAATCCAAGAGGGGAGCGAGAAATGCCACAGATAGGCCTCCCTGAGTTGTGGGAGAAGTGAGCTCTAATTTCCTTGATGGTCTATCCCATAAGGCCTAAATGTGATTTTTCCTAACTGGCTCCTCCAGTTTCGGGGGATTATAAAATAAACTGTCAGTGCTGAAACTAAGCAGGTGTTAAAAAGCAGAGTCTAAGAAAGTAGGATACTCCCCCTGCTGGATTTAGAAACATGGAAGCATGTTCAAAAAATGGATACTTGCAGTACTGCTCTTTCATTCAAAATGAATATGAGGAGCTCTGCCATCTTTTATACAATCACCCCACCTTATATATTGTAGGGCTTTTAACTTTGCAAAGAATGACATTAACAAGGTATTGGGCATAAATATCACTTGTAAACTGTAACTTGCTGTATAATAGAGATGGAAAGCAGGTTTTATCTTTTGTGCCAAATCTGATCTATTGCTAGTCACTGCATAGGTCATAGTGTTGAAAATGTTTCTGAGTCCACGCCTGTGCTTAACCAGAGAAAGAGGAGATAAAGTACCATGATCAATTAGTAATGTCTTCCAGGGGCATAGGAGGGTGGAATAAGGATAGACGTGCTAGGTACTTGCCATCCATCTAGTATGCAAATGTGCAATGTTATTATCTCCTCCAATGTATTCGTATTTAATTCTCAGAAAAAATATTTTTGTCATTTCAGTCACAAATTCTACGACAAAGACAGCTTCCACAGTTTGAGTATACTGATTTTAAACTTGACACAGAATACTGATAATTTAAACTCAGAGACCATATTCTGCTGGCCATGCATCAACTTGAAGTTAAATTGAACATCATAATTACCAACACAAATCATTGGATACTTTTTGTACATGCCACCTATATGGGACATGGGATAATCTTTTCAGGAAATCTTTAAAAACACAACCAAGTGTCTTACTTCTGGAATAGTTTTATCCCAGCATTTTTATTCCATTCCATAAATATTTACTATGTGTATAGAGCTGGGAAGGGGGCTATGGTAGAAAGGAAGAAACAGAAGAAATACTGTATGCATCAGAGTCTCTGTTGGGGGAAATTATTTACCCATAGGACACTTGGTTCATGATTCTATGAGTCTCAAATATAACAGAGTTTATACCATGCCAGGCCATGTAGACCAGCAGCTTGCAGAAGGAAAATTGATACTGGAAACTGTTAAAAGAGTTACTTGTGTCTATCAAGGGCATGGGTCCACCGATGCAAGAGGTCAGGACAACGACAAGAACGTTCTTCTCAGTCCACCTAAGGCTCTCGTAAGCCTTCCTGGAAATCCCAGTACTCTGGTATCCACAGGGACATGCGTCCTGAGCACAATGGTTGCTAACTCCATTTCTATTTCTACTAGTAAGAAGACACAGCCATCCGGATGGATGGAATGTACTGTATCTCTTCTGACTCTCCCTCTTATTTTTACCTCAGACCAGGAAAAGTCCTGCTTATTCAAATCCTTGAAGAATTGAACAGATTACATCAACTATCCGACACCATTTACCTGGCTATAAGGCTATGCAGAAGAGATTGGATCTGTTATAGTAGCCAAAAAAAAAAGCTAATCATTCAGCCACTATGCTTTTTTAAGAGATTATAAGTTTATCATGTTCTGCAAGAAAGTTTAATCAGTGGCTACATACGGCAATAGTTCTCAATCTTGACCGCTCATTAGAATCTCGTAAGGAGCTTTTGGAAAATACTGAGGCCTGGATCTTCCCTCATCCTGATATTCTGCTTTGATTGGTCTGGGGAGGGACCCAGGCATTCTTATTTTTTGAAGTCCTAGGTGTTTCTAACGAGTAGCCAGGGATGAGAAGCACTCTTCCTGTCCTGAGGAAAGATGCTCAGTCAGGCAGCCCTCATTTCTTATCTTGTTCCATCACTTAACAAGGGCAGCGTGTTAGGAATATTACCTAAACTTTCTGAGACTGTTTTATCAACTGTAAAATGGGAATAATACCCATTTTGCTGCACCACAGTGAGGTCACAGCAATAATGCACGCCAAATGAGTGACACAGTCTTTGGGCCGCCAGCAGTTTGGAACAAATGGCACTAAATAAAATGTGCTCTAGGATCAAAATGCCTCTGCTCCATGGTTAATCTCCAAGCTTTCGGGAGACCCCAAGGCACATGGCAAGAATAGAAGGAAAAGAGAGCTATTAACAGCTAGAAGCTAAACCTTAATTCAATTTTCATCAGCATATGAAATCAGATCATCATTATCATGTACATCCCTCATTTTCCTCTAGGAACTTCCTCAGGTTGTTTACTATCCTTTGGTTAGATCCCTCCCAGCAAAGAAAGAGAGAGAGAGAACGTGAGCATAGACTCACCTGGGTTCCAAGCCTGACTGCTCAGCTCATTGGCATGTGGACTAGAGCAGGCTGCTTCTTTGTTCCCAGTCTCAGTTCCTTAGTTCTATAAAACTGGAACATTACTACATACCCCATGTGCATGTCATGAAGATTAACTTAAATTAAATAACATTTCAGCATGTTTTCTGCAGCATAGTAAACATTCAATCTATGCTACTTTTGTTATTATTGATATTACTTCCATTACCACCTACAGGCTGTTCCTGTGTCTACACTCTAGATTAATTTTAATCATAATTTTTATTGTTGCTCATTCTACTTTGGTTTTAGTCATTAAAAGTACTAATATAGAGAAGGGAAGGCCTTACAGAGTGATTGATTTTCCACAAGCTCCACACACTCTTAGAAATGGCTCTGAAACTCAGAGAAAATGGTTCTGATGTATTTGGGTGCATCAGCTGACACCATTCTGGATGATTCAGACCCAAGCTGTCATCAGCCTCCACCGCCTTGGCCTCCTTGCTATTCCTCTGCAAGCAATTCCCACTGATCCAACATGATCCTCCGGCATTAACAACTTTGCTTTGAAACCTGCAGTTAAAAAGATTTTGCACGCAGAGATGGCTGCATTAAGATTTCAGCCTGCAATGTTCTGGGCCTTTCACAAACACCTAGCTTGCATTAAAATTGTTGAGTTTTGAATGTATCAGTTATAAGCCCTAAGTGAATTCATTCTCTCTAGGCTATTTTAACATTTTATTGTTGGAATAATTCTAGGTTCTGAGTTCTCTCACCAGAGGATTTAAATGGATGCCCTTTCAGAAATTCTGTGAGTGAACAAGAGCCACTGTTATGCTTACATTTCCTAAATAACCAAGGTTTCCATTCCCAAATTATGCTATGACATGACTGTGAACCCATTCCATGAGGTTACCGAAACAGTACTAGATTTTCACACGGCTTGGGATTTCAGGTTCTGCACGTGATTTATTAGCACACATCTTGCCAGTGGAGGACTGGTCCTGCTTAGAGATGGCAATCTTGAAGTACATGATTGTCAAATGGCAGTGTAGCCACAGATCCTGGGGTTGAGGAGAGGCAACAGCATAAATAGGATGAGAAAAAATGTATCTAATGAACCTCCTATTTGCAGAACACGATCGTCAGTGCAGTGGTACCAAATGTGCTTGACTGTGCCCTCAACTGATGGTAATCTGTAGAAGATGGCATGAAAAAACTTTATAGGGGAATAAGTTCATAACACTGTGAGAAGATGGCCTTCTATGGACCAGAACTCTCATCAGACACCAAATCTGCTGGCACCTTCATCTTGGACTTCCCAGCCCCCAAAACTCTAAGAAATAAATGTTCCAAACACTTGAGAAACATGCATCTCGGTTTCTCTATTTTCCCATAGTTATGGACTGATGAAAAGTGACCTTTCAAACCTTGGCTTCTAATTCTTAACCATTTTATACATGGAAAACTTTATCTACTGAGTCCTAACTAGCAGCATCTCAGTAACTCTTGCTCAAGTGGCAAGATAAGAGAAGTTCTCCCTAGAAGAAGTACTAGAAGTACATTCTAGAAGTACTAGAAATGAGTATTCTGCCTCGTATAGCTATAATTCAATATTTACCTTCCAACTCTTTAAATTAGAATAACAAAAGCACGGAATTTTGTCATGGGAAGTATTATGGACCGAATGTTTATCTTCTCCTAAAACTCATATGTTGGAATCCCCCAATGTGATGGCATTAGGAAGTGAGCCTTTAGACTTTGGGAGGTGATTAGGTCATGGGGGTGGAGCCCCTTCATCATTAGGATTAGTGCCCTTAAAAAAGAAACCCCAGAGAGCTCTCTTGCCCCTTCCCACGTGAGTATACTGTGAGAAGATGACCATCTATGGACCAGGGCCCTCACTAGACACTAAAACTGCTGGCACCTGGATCTTGGACTTCCCAGTTGGTTCAACTTACCATTTTTCAGATGGGAAAACTGAAGTTAAGTGTTATGAATAAAGACATAATTGTTTGTGACACCAAAAACAAGGACTAAAAAATTGATTTTTTACTCAAGAATTTCTTCATTTAAGGTTTTAGAGTTCCTTTGATTTTTTGTTGTTGTTGTTTGGTTTTTGAATTGGTTCTTTACCATTATAAAGCTCCTTTAGGTAAAAATCTAAAAATCTTTGTTGCTCTGAAATTTTACTTAAACACTCAAAGTAAGACGGTACACACCTCCATCTCCTCTGATGTATATGTATAATGCTAGCAACCTTTGTCAATCTATGTGCTCTGATGAACACATTGTTTTGAAATCTAGATATCCTTCTGACCATTAAAAAACCATCTGATTTGGAGTCAGAAGACCAGGCTGTAATCAAATTTCCATCAGTTGTAACTTGAGAGCTCATGGGCAAGTGCTTCCGTCTGAGGTTCAAATTCCTCGAAGGAAACCATCCCTCTCTACCTCCTGAGCTTAGTCAAAGTTTGAAATGGTACAATATATGTGAAAGTGCTTTGCAAGCCACATGTAAAATGCTGCACACGTATAATTATTGTAATTATGATCGTCGTTGGCAACTATTACTTTCTTAATGTCATTACTTCTGGTCTTTCAATAAGTACAATTTCAGGTGCTGAGGGGACAGGATGAATGGATCATGGAATAAAGCCCTTAACGTACTTAGAATATAAGAGTAACAGAAACCAGAAAATGGAAAATTACAAAGCAATACGTGCTAACATGATAACTGCTGTGTGAGTAAATGATGTTGGTGGTAAGGACTCAAAAATAATCATCTTGGATTCCAAGTCCTAACTATAAAGATACTTTTCCACAAAGGCCATTTCGGAGTAAAATTTATATTGTGCACATTAGGTTTCCTGTCATTCTTTTATCCTTTCTTTCTAGGCACAGAAAATACATGGAGGAGAAAGAAAGACAAAGCCCACACTCCATGATATTTATTCAATCAACTGTGGAAGATGCTATGCAGGATCAAAATATCGCGGAGATATCTCAATCTCTTGGGAGAAGCCCACATCCCACATCTTCCCTCTTAATACCCATCACGGACATCGGTAAGGGCTCAAGGGTTGGAATTTCTGCCACCTGTCTCAGCATCTCCCTTGTATCCATGACTATTCTCTTTCCCCATGCTTTCAAATGCCTTACTTGGAAAGAAATGTTCATATATAAGACTTGGGCTCCAGTACGAACCCAACCCAGCGAAGTGGGTGGAGGGAAGTAGAATCCACTGACATGGGCTCCCTTAAGTGCTGCTCCCAGACCTACAGCTAATGCTTCATGCAAGAGAGATTTCAGTGACTCCATTTGCTGAGCGCTTGCCTAGAGGCCGTGACCTAAGTGTGTTTCTGGTTCCAAGTTCTCCAGATGTTCCTGATCCTGTTTGGAATGCACATGCCAGAAACCCTGGAAAACAGCAGCCTTTTCATAAAAGCAGTTCTGACTTGGTGGTCAGATGGGAGCCATCTGTCAGAAGGCACCATCCACCCCAAAGCCACACTTCTCACTAGCCACGAGGGCCTGCAGGTCAGAGTTCTTGGGGAGACACTTCCACGGTGGGTTTTTCTCTGACAAGCCAAGGCAAGCTTTTGTGACTGTGGCCCACAGAGAGCACCTGCAATGTTTGAACCTTTGCCAGGGCAAACTTGTTTCTTTATCTAGAAAGGAACCTCCTTATCCTGACAGCTAAAGATCCCAATGGGTATTTTGGATTTCTCAGTGCTAAAACTGGGGACATTTTCTCAAGAATGGCCCCATTGTCTTAGAGGGAGCCCTCTGCCAAAGCTACATACCTAAATCTCTCTTCAATTGCTGCCCCACCCCTTGTAATTCTAGGCTCCCTTCTCCAGATGACTCATGCGTTGTATGGTGTCATGGGAAATCCACTGGGCTAGAAGTCAGGAGTCCGGCTTTTGTGTATTCACTTGTTGTGTGAGCTTGGGCAAGTCACAGAACCCCTTTTGGCCTCAGGATTCCCATCTGTAAAATGAGAGAGTCAGGCTCAGTGATCTTTACTACTCCTTTGAGCTCTAAAACACTGAAATTTACATGCCTTGTCATATATGTTCCCGTCTGAAACTTCTCAGTTAGGTCCTGGATTCTGGCAGGCTCAGGACCCATCTAGCAAGAGTCAAGAGAGGGAGAAGGCAGATTTCCAGAGCCAGTGATCTCATCTAGATCTGCCTTCTCTCATTGTAAGAACCTAAGTTCCAGCACTGGGGGCAGCTGCCTGCCATCTCCCATCCTCCTCTCACAGGCACAAGAGCAACCTTCTGCACCCCTTTAGGGGGTAAATATACTATTTCAACCACTAGTGTAAGAGTTGTTTGCCTGCCCCACTCCCTGGCTCAAGATGAGTTTAACTTGTTGAACATTTTTCTGTTAAAATCCTTAGATAATATTTGACTGAGATGATGATTATATTACAACAATAATTCAAACAAAAGTTTAGCTATTATTTTTCATACATATTAGCTCTCAAATTACCTTCAACTTAATTTCATAGTTGGAAAAGATCATTTCTGACTTATATCTGCTTTGTCCCAAAATCAAACGTTAGTTCTAGGCTATCTAGAAAGTCTTGAGAACTTTTCAGCACTTTCATGTCATTTTTTCAATAATTTTTTCTCATTATTATTCTCATATGTGTTTTTACCATTCAAAAGATATCAGACACTACATTATAAAAAATTTTATAGTTATCGTTCCACACACACTCAATGTCTTCGAGAAACTGACTACCTAAAGAAATTAAAATATAATCTAAATAAATGTGGTACACAAAAGTAACTAATATATCAAGATACAATGATCACATAAAATCCATAAGCAAAATTAATGGTGTATTATATGTATGACATATAAAGTTGAAAGTATTTGGGTACATTCAAAGTGGTGTTTGGATTTTGTAATTATGTAAAGAATACCCTTAGGTCTAGGATTACACTGACCAAATGGAACAAATCTAGATCTGGAAGTCCTATTTGGCTAAGCTAGCTCTCCACCCACTCTACTGGGGTAGTGTGCCTTTCCTGGGTTGAGAAAGCAGAGAAGCAGCAATGAAGATACTCAAGGGTTTCCCCTTCTCCCACGTTGCATGGAATTGACACCTATCCTTCAGCAGATGTTAAGTTTTGGCTTCAGAACTTATTCACTGTAATTCACTACTGATCTATCCCAGTTCTGGCTCTGAAGGAAACCAATACAGGTCCTCACAATCCGAGTAAACTATTTTAAAGAATTAGACTATTTGTTGTTTAATTCTTTATTTGGATGTGTTCCTTTTCCATAAAATTATTTTCTCTGGTGTTTAATGTTCTACTAACAATCTCTCCAGACTTTAAAAGCATACAATATAATGTATATGTAAATAATTATGTATGTATGTGTGTGTGTGTAGTCAGAAAACTTTCTTTCTGCTTATGTGCTGTTATTACCTTAGTTTTCTGGCAATTTTTCCACATAAGGCTCAGAGCTAATCCCTAATGCTTATACTTGAATAATCGGCCTTAACGACTGTGTTAATTCTCAGAGCTGCTTGGGCTTCATCTGAGATACTCGGCAAATTGTGGGGCAGAATTTGAAAAACAGGCCAGTGTACAGTGATTGGTGCTCTCAACTGGCCCCTCGGGTAATTTAACCACACACAGGACAATTGTGGAAGGAGAAAGAATTATTCTTACTCTGAGTTTAAATTTCCCATATAATTGATGCACAGGTTGGAAGTTTCTTTTGAAGATTGTGAAGTTAAGAGCAAGAAAGATTTGTATTATCTCTTCCTCAATTTTCTAAATGTTCAGACAAGGAAAATAATGTATTTAAAGAAAATTGAAATGTTTGTCTTGAGTACCCATATTTGCAAGACTGGATTCTAAGAACAAGCAGAATTGTTTGGTGACCATTTGATTTATGTTCGTAAGAGCCATTAAGTTAGAATATTTTACTTTGAACTTAAACTCAATCTTACACACTGCTGCTCAACCCCATTTACGACAGCACTAGCTTCAATAGCTAATTATGTTCTCAGTTACTAGGAAATCTAAAATTCATTCTCTGAATTCTTCTTATTAAATAAAACCAATAGACCTATAGCTGGATAATTTTTTTAACTAAAGCAATAGTCTGAAGACCAGAGTAAAAGTAATTTCTCATATCCATAATGATGCTAAGTTCATTACTATAAAGAATCGCTTGTAACTAATTCACTCAAACAGCAAACGGTAATTAAGTGCTTATTAATTGACTCTTTGCCTGCCACCATGTAAGGCACTTGGAGTACAACAGTCAATTGTAAGCACTTATTGACTGAGACAGAGATGGGTAAATTAGCGTTTACAATGTAGTGTGTTAAGGTTTGCAATAGAGAGACCAGAGAAAGGACTGATAAGCACCTTTGCAGGGTGCAGACAGAGAACCCTCCTCAACGAGGTGATGGAAAAACTGAGTTGTAAAGGAAGAGGAAAGAGGAAGATGAAGGGAAGAAGAGGAAGAATCCTTTTAGCATCAGTGCAAAATGGAGGAGGAGGAAGAAAGAGAGAGGAATGAATGCGGGAATTACGTGGGTGAACCGGCTGAGTGAATGAATCTAGTGACATGATTAAGGGCATGAGTGACTGAATGATGCTTTAATGACATCTGGACTGTAGATCTGTAGAGGAGAGGAAACAGCAAGAGAAGCAAAGCTTGTGGTCGTCATTAGTGCTGCTCACAGACATCCAGTTCCCCTCTCTCCCTCTGGACACATAGCAGGGTTGTCTTCCTGGCTTTCTCGTTGTTGAATAAGACCATGTGACCAGTTATAGCCTTGAGTTGTGAGCAAAAGTGTCACTTCCAAGCTAGAACATCTAATTGCTGAGGTGGGATCCTCCAGATCTCTTTTTCCCTCCAGTAGAACAATCAGCAACATTCAAGGTGGAGATGCCTAGGCAGCCTGAGTCCCGGAGTGGACTACAATGAGCAAATCCTTGCTGCTGACCTGAGTCGTTTTTGGTGCCCGAGTAATCTGTGTTGTGTTAAACTCCTGAGAGTTGGGGTTCCTGATGCTGTGGAATAACCAATAACCAAACTTATTCCTAACTTATTGTCCTAACTTATTCAAGATGAGAGTGGCAGACAACGGTTGTATCATGTAGGGCCTCCAGCTTTGCACAGGAGTATGTATCTTATACTGAGAGCACTGGGACCCCTTTAAAGGGATTTAAGGAAGATTTTAATCAGATTTGCATGTTAATAATGATCACATATTGACTGCAAAGTACAGAATGGTTTGGAGGGGGCAACATGAAAGTCTCAAAGTCCTAAACAGCAAAGACTTATTTAACCATTTCATCCACTGGTTAAATGTCTCTTCTAGACCTATTTTCTAAGGGTTGAGACAGCAGTAACTTGCCTCAGAAAAGTTGAAAAGCTCCACAGAGATGTCTAAAAATATTCTGAAAACATGTTAAAATCTCACGTCTAACATAACCTAAACGTCTTACAATGAAGTAAAATTACCAATCCAGTTTTACCATGTCTTCTTAATCTTTCTGATAAGAGCAAAACATGCTTCTTTGAATTTTAAGCTAAAGAATGAGGGGCTAATTTCTTTGAAATCTGATTACTTTAGATTCAGTATAAGATGGTCTGAGGCCAAATTATTATGGAAAGAGCAAGTAAATTGAGCCAGCATACTTCATAATTTTCCTTCATTAGCAAGTTTTGCAGGCTTCACTGAATTTAATGAAAGAAGTCTCACATAAATCAAGTCTATTCTCTCAGGGGAAAAATTTTTTTTAATTCTCTTCAACCTAAGCACGGTTGAGTGTGTCAACATTCAAACATCAGAACATTGAGCTTTAATTAAACTCCTCTCTGGCTCCCCCTTCACTTCTGTGAATGTGTTTAAGGGTTAAGGACCATAATCCTCCCCATTGCCAGAGCTCCCTGTGCAGTGATTATGTGGCTAACAGCATAAATCATAGACTCCAGGGTTTATCTAATCCACCTGCCTCATTTTACAAATAAGGTGACTGAGGTGGCAAATTATCCTGGAAATCTTCAGGAAATCTGGAAGAGAAAAGTGTCTTAGTCTTTTTTTGTCTCAGTCTATGTTTACTCTGAGATTACTCTAAGATGCCATCTGGTTTTGCTTTTTACTACGGATCAGGTTAATGGATTTGGTAGTATGACACCTGGAAATGTAGAATTCTAAATTAATAATTGAAAACATGAAACTTCAAAATTATAAATTATTCAATATATATAAACAAACAGTAAAGCCATTTATTTCTGCTTCAATTCATGGCTAGTTATCAGAGAGAAAAGCATCAAAGAGCAGCATATTCCAGACTGGGTTCCATGAAACACTAGTGTCCCATGAGTTGTTACTGTGTTTTGCAGGGAAAAGGGGTTCTAGGATCAGAAGAGTTTCAGGAACATGGCTTAAACTAGGTTGAAGACTTTATCTTTAGTGTTTATTCTGACCTCCTTTTCAAAGGAAAGGCTTGGCAAAAATTAATCTTAAGCTCACAGCTCTAAAAAGTTAGCGTGTAAGCTTTATTACACATTTGAAAATGAGGAATGTCTCTGGTTTTATTTTTTATCACTTAAAAAAATAGATTTTTTCATTAAACCCCAACGTATCAGAGCACATGACGAAGCCATGACAGCCAATCTAGACAAACGCTCTAATGATTCAATAGTAAACCAAAGCAAATTAAGTAGTCCTCATTTCTGGTCAAGATAAAGTAAATAAGTTCTGAATCTCCCCTTTGCTTAGTGCTTAAGTCCTAAATGAGGTAGTTATAATGTTGTCATCACAACATAAGCATGCAGCTAAGAAAATAGTTGACATAATTACAGAGTTTGCTTCTGGTCCTTAGAACACGCAGAATGTGAGAGCTGTGGGAAGCCCTAGATCCACCAAAATCATCCAAGCCCCTTGCCTTACAGATGAAGAAACTGAGGCCAAGAGAGGCTATGACATATTCCTAAGGTCTTTTTCATATTCAGCAGGAACTTGATTTTACATTTGCATTTGTTCATTTTTTTTGTTCATCGTTTACTGATGCACCAAACATCCAGGCCACATATTAAGCACTTAAAACACAAAGATGAACACACAAAGACTCCTGCCTCAGACGCTCACGACTCGGTGGAGTGCTAGAGCCGCCTGCTACCAGCACAGAAGGGCCAATTGTTAAAATTCTCAGGAATTTTGTGAGTCAATTATTAAACACAGTCAATATCAAAAATTAAATTATATAAACTTGCAATTAAGTAAATTATATTGAAATTAAGGGTAACAAGTACTCAAAACATAGCACTTCCTAATTATCTTACTACATTTCTATGCTGTAGAGGTTATTTACATCTAGTGTATGTGTACGGTGGAAAAACTAGATAATAGAGGGCTCTGGCACATAGTTTCCCAAGTCCACACTCAGTGATATCACATTGGTAGCCTGAAATCAGGGGAGCATTTACACTATGGAAATTGGCAAATGCTACAAATTAGCAATTTTTTTCCTAAGAGGTGATTGTTCAACGTGTACTACCTCCCAACTGCATTCAACTAACATATATGGAGTCCACTTCACTGTAGTGTGTAGTTTACAATAGGACTAGGAATTTATATATAGATTATCCCACATACTCTTCTAAATAAGTCTGTGAGACAGATTTTATCATTCAAAGATGCAGACTTATGCAAAACTAACTACAATACAAAATAGTCCTATGGTCACAAGACGAACAGAACAGCAATGAATTCTGCGTGGTAGCTAAGAGAGTACAAGAGGTGGTTTGATCTGGATTGAGTAAATTCACCTAAAGATTACATAATATGCTGATGATCCAAGTAAACTAAAGACTATCTGGCTCCCAGTACATTCCTTCTGCTCTATACTTCACGTACCTATTCCTCATTTGCTGAGTGACTAAGTACTAGACATGAAACATTTTCAAGGAAAAGATTTGGTATTATTTAAAGGTTAAGACCTGTTTGGTTTGTAATTTAAATAGCCACCTTCATGAAATAAGCTATTGTTTCCTTAAATCCAAGGTAGCTATGGTAGTACAGTGGGAAGCATGGAGGCCAAGGGACTGTAATGGTTGAAGCTGGCTTCTAGATGTGTCCTTGGCCAAATCTCTTATTCTACCTGTGCTTCTTTTTTCTTCATCAGTAAAGTGGAAGCAAAAGCTGCATTATTGAAGATTAAATATTATCTGTATGTAAAGCACGCAGCTCATAGCAGATACTCAATTAATGCTACTTCTTAGAAGATAAAAACAACAACAAACAAACACATAGAGACAGCGATTGGATTGGTGGTTACCAGAGGGGAGGAGGGGAGGGAGGAGGGCGAAAGGGATGATTAGGCACATGTGTGTGGTGATGGATTGTAATTAGTATTTGGGTGGTGTGCACGATGTAATCTATGTAGAAATAGAAGTATAATGATGTGTGCCTGAAATTTATACAATATTACAAACCAGTGTTACTGCAATAAAAAAATCAATTAATTAAAAATTTTTTAAAAAATCAATGCTACTTCTCATCCTTCAGCTTCCTTCTGTAGTGATGATCTACCTTTCCCGCCAACTTCTCTAGTGAGGTGTACAGGCCTCTGTGGTGTTCTCCAGGTCTTTACCATTCAGTCTTCCAGGTATGCTTGTCTTTGCCTGACTATCTTTTCCCCTTCAGTTATTCAAGTGTCACATCCCCTGTGAAGCCATCCATGACACTATAATCTCAGCTAGGTGCTCTTGACCTTGGCCTCATTACAGTGTAATCTTCCATCAGAACACAGATCAAACTTCATTGTCACCACTTGTTTATTTGTAGGCTCCATGAGGTCAAGAACTATGCCTATCTTACTTGCCATTGTATATGAAGGGCCCAGAACAGTGCTTAGCACATAGTAGGTGCTTTAAAAATATTTGCTAACTACAATACGATCCAGCTATTCCACTGCTGGGTATTTATCCAAAGAACATGAAAACACGAATGTGTAAAGATACATGCACCCCTGTGTTCATTGCAGCGTTATTCACAATAGCCAAGACTTGGAAGCAACCTAAGTGCCCATCAAGGGACGAATGGATGAAGATGTGGTATATATACACAATGGAATACTACTCAGCCATAAGAAATGATGAAATCCAGCCATTTGTGACAACATGGATGGACATTCAGGGTATTATGCTAAGCAAAATAAGTCAGAGGGAGAAGGTCAAATATCATATGATCTCACTCATAAGTAGAAGATAAAAACAACAAAAAACAAACACATAGTGACAGAGATTGGATTGGTGGTTACCAGAGGGGAAGGGGGGAGGGAGGAGGGCGAAAGGGATAATTAGGCATATGTGTGTGTTGATGGATTGTAATTAGTATTTGGGTGGTGAACATGAGAACATAATGTAATCTATGCAGAAATAGAAGTATTATGATGTACACCTGAAATTTTTTTTTTTTTTTTTTTGCAAGGAGGACTAGCCCTGAGCTAACATCCAATGCCAGTCCTCCCCTTTTTTCTTGAGGAAGACTGGCCCTGGGCTAACATCCGTGCCCATCTTCCTCCACTTTATATGGGACGCCGCCACAGCATGGCTTAGCAAGCAGTGTGTCGGTGCGCGCCCGGGATCCGAACCTGCGAACCCTGGGCCGCCGCAGTGGAGCGCACGCACTTAACCGCTGTGCCACTGGGCCGGCCCCTACACCTGAAATTTATACAATGTTATAAACCAATGTTACCACACACACACAAAAAAAGAAAATGAAATGAAAAAAAATTTGCTAAGTAAATGAATGATCTTACTAGATCTTTTTAGACAGTTGGTTACATCTGGCACATCTCTTCACTCTTTTGGCACCCAAGTTTCTATAATTTTCCCCCTTCAGTCAACACGTTTATAAGCTCTGTTGTCTCATTGTTTCTTCTTTTAGCAAATGATACTTGTTTCCCACTTTTTCCAAGAAAATATCAAGTTCTTATCCTTAGTCATACATCAGAGGTCCCATTCTATAGTCCCTATGAGATTGATGAACATCAAAATTCCCTCTTGGCGATAGAGGGGATATCAAAGAATCCTAGGCCTCCAGGTTAGTAAATTTGGCTTACAATTGGCATCTATGCTGTGGGTTGGAGATACTTGAGTATAACAGAAACCTTTTGTATGGCACATGTGCGGTTTACCTCTGTGCATCTTTCCACTCTCCCCTTGGCACGTGGCAGGTCCTCTGCTCTGCTCCCCCATCATTTTATGCCTTCACTTGCTCTGTGGTTTTTGAGGTGCACACCAATGTGTGAGGCTGGCCTGAGGCTCTCTGTATGAGTCTCCTTACCACTTACAGAAGCAGCTTCCAGTCTGCAGCCTGCGGAAGCAGCCGGAGATCTGAAACAAGCCCCTTCCCTCTCTGTAGAGAGCATCCCGCTTCCCTTCACTCCTCTTTTTCTTGTCCTTCCCTTCACACTCCCTGTCTAACACTTCTGGTCCTTAGAGGTTTCTTTGCTTCCTCCAAATCCTTCCCATACTGTAAAATCATTTCATTTGTATATAAAACCCTTTTGTTCCTAGTTGAAATAAAACACTTCCTCGGCATGAACTAAAACTGCCTTTCTTTAAAACATTAGTGAATTCAAGGGTCCCTATGAACCCTTTCTTTGGTATATTAGTGATTACATTAACACTCATTAAAAGAAATATTTTCTTTTTAGGTGTCCAAATATTGACATTCTGCAGCTTAATTGTTTTAAAATACTATTGAAATTTTTCTTTCAATCTTTAATGTTTGACTCTTTAAGGCCATGAAGTGGGAACACATTTTGAATGTAAAACCTAAGTGTATTTAAATTAAATAAAACCTGACCCCAAAAAAACACATTTCTAAATATGGAGAATCTGCTTTTTATATACATTTTCTTTCATATGTAAAGCTGGATTGCACAGAAGGCCCATTCTGTCTCCTAATCCTGTTACGAAGAACAAGAGTAGTTTGAAATACTCTGGATGTTGATGCTTAAGTACATCTGTCTGCCACACCACGATACATCAAAGAAAGGTCATAATGTTACATAACGTTTGGAACTAAGATTCCCACCAGACTTGCTACAAGAGCAGAAACAGGGTCAGACTTTTATCATCAAGCATCCATACTACAATCCAAATGGCGAGTCTTTGGGTGTTTCCAAAATGCTGAATCGTACTGCAGTAAAACAACTGGCCGCACTGACGAGAAGGAAATGCAGACGTGTAGGTAGAGCGTGCACAGACGTGCAGCATCTTTGGAACTGGCCAGTAGAGATTTCTTTCCCTACATTCACAGAAACAAATCCAACCCTTGGTATTTGGCGGCGCTATGGTATGCCCCCACCTCAAGTATTGGTGACCTCCATCATGCATTTGTAGAACCACCCGTGGGTGAATCAAGTTTCTATTTACACTCGTGCCTCTTCACATACATACAGACTGTCTGTAGCTGGAGCCTGAGCATCAGGTCACAAATGCAGGACAAAAAGTTGGTTGCCTAGACGCAAGGATGAGCCTAGAAGCTAATGGTCAAGATGAACTCACAGAGTATGTGACGAGGAGCAATTCAGAGTATGGGGGAATAGCTACTAAAGGTCACAGGTGGGCAGTGGGTCAAAAGTCATAGTCAATGCCGAGTGCATAGAATGTGGAGACACCAGGAATCTGGGTTTTCGTCCAACTCTGCCACTTGCTAGTTGTCTGGCTCTGGGTAAGTCATTTAACTCCTCTGTACTTTGAGGTCCTCCCTTATAAAATAGAGATAACAATATATATTAAAGAGTGCTGTTTTGGATCTTGAATAAAAATTAAAATATGAACAATAGTTAATACTTATAGAATCCTCATTGAGTGTTTTATATGAATTAATTTATTTAATCTTCACAATAACCCTATAAGGTAAAATACTATTATCATCCCCAAGGTTACACCACTGATATGTGGCAGAGCTGGGACTCACTGGCTCCAGAGTCTACTCTTAAACATGAGATCACGTATATTATAAAGCAACTCAGTAATACTATGTTCGTATATACTTATGTGAATAACAATAATAGATACCATTATTAAGTCCTTACTAGGTGTCAGGGACAATACTCAGTGTTTTAATTTTGTCACAATCCTTTGAGCTAGGTTCTTTAATATCTCCCTTTTACACGTGGGAAAACTGAGGCTCAGAGTAGTTAAGTGACTTTCTAAAGCTCACCCAGTTATTATATTGTGGAACCAGTTTGAATCCAGGTTTTCTTTTAATTCCAAAGTACATCTAGTCTCCTATTGAGGTCTCCATAATAGCCTCCCTCAACATCCTCGTCCTCTTACCCACAGATTTCCATATATTGACACCTATTATTGTGTCCTAGCACGCTCTTCCCACCACTGCACTACTCCATCTACCATAGACAATTTCTTAAATTCCAGCTGAGATATTTTTTCTTCCTGGAAACATCAGAATCAGTCCATCCTGAGATCAGGTGAACCTCCTCAGTGTCCCAATATCAGTAGCTTTCTATATTTTCTTAAAATTACCTCTTCCTACACTGGACCCCTCGCTGACTATAAGCTCCTGAGGACAGGCACTGTCTGATTCATCTTGGATCAGTTCCAGTCTCTTATCTACTCACTGTGATGAGACAATGCGATTGGGCCATAATTCTTATGTTTTGGCAATTATATTTCTTCATCTTTGAAAAGGGACTATTTCTCCTATATATCTCATGATATGTGTACAATATCTTCTTTATGTTTAGATTCATTATTGCAAATTCACATTCAATTCTATCACTTTTATCATATTATTTTTCTTTTAGTAAATGTGAGTTTTCCTTTATTCGTCTTTCTATTCTAATGGCCAGCATGGTGGCTGCCTGACATATTGTAGGCTATAGCGGCTAGCCATTCATTGTTTTTGCCCCACTGATACCCATTCTCTTTCTCCTGGTGATAGTATCTTGAAACTACCCCTCCCCTACTGGATGCAGTCCTAGTGAGACTCTCAATCCAGGTTTCTCACCCGGCTCAGGTCTAGGGATGGAATTGTGTCCCAAGCCAATCAGAGAGTCACTCCCTGGAATTTAAATTTGGGGAAGAGTGATACAGAGACTGAAAACGGCTAAAGTTGATTCATCCCAGAAGACATTTTTCTTTAGTCCTTGACACCTGGATTCTCCTGAGCTGCTCTGGTCTCTCTCATCTCCAAAGCCAGATCTTTAAACTTTTCCACCCATTTTATGGGTTACTTCCTAGACGTCCAATATATTCCTTCTTTGTTCAAGGTAAACAAAGTCATTTCTGCTGGTTGCAAACAACCAACACTAAGTGATACACAGGCATTCAACAAATGTTCAATGAATGATTGATGACAAATGACTACTTGAACCAAAGGAATGTTTTTTCCAAGCTAAAAGGGACCTATAAATTTCTAGAGGCATGAAGGTTTGGGAGGAAGTACATACACTAGAAAAAAAAGATGATGAACATAGAAAGACCCCTGGGGCAGGAAGAAAGAGGATCCAAGTGGTGGATGACAAAGGCACTTGGCTCAGAGGTAAGACGCACTTTCTCCTCCTCGGGTTCTGGGTCTGTAGGATATCCCGAGGAGAGAGGTTAAGCTAAAGAAAAGAGCGGATGAGCGTGGTCAGGCTGGATGATTTTGATTTTTGTTAGAGAAGGAGATAATTATGTGAGGGGAGGGATATAAGGGGTTTTTAGAAGACAGGAAAAGTATCTGAAATGGTTGTCTGGGGAAGACACTGAGAAATCAAATGATGAGGATTGCTGGGCAGCTTGAAGACAAATATCAATATATCATAATATTAAAACAACAGTGGTAAATTTTTCCCATTGCAAGTATAACAAAGATCTACAACGACTAACAAAAATCTTAGTAATAACTAGTAAAATTATTCTTTAAGGAAAGTAAAGCTGTTCTCTTGGTGTTATCTCAATTTACAGGTAACCTATCAGATCCTACAGAGATAAAACTTCACTGTGGTCCCTGCTACAACGGACTTAACCAGTCCTAATCTCTGGTCCCAACATAGTGAAAAGACAACAGGACTTAGCCATAATTCATATTGTAGACAGTTGCAAAAAACTGTAAAAGCATTGCCTTTCCTAGCTTAATGTTACGTATACAGTATGTGTATGATCTTGGTGCTTATTATTACAATCATATATTCAAATCTAGTTCTTTTATCGTTTTTTTCTTTTTAGGGCTATTCAGTCCATGTTGATCTTTTTTATTCATTATACATAATAAAGATGCCATGCAAGGAACAAAAGAGAGGCAGAATGTTTTCCCCAAAGAGAGGGCTTTTCAGATGTGCTCTGTAATTTGTCATCCAGAGGAAAGAGTGTCTCATCACCACTTTAAAAAAATAAATGAATTACATTGCCTTGATGCACAGCAGGCTCGCAGATTTCACAGGGCCTTTGTATTGAACACATGCTTGCTCTCTGTGGTCTCCTCTCAGATTATTCTAGGCATCCAGGAGATAAAACAGGCAGGAAAGCAGCAGACGGCAATGCACATAGCTTGCTAGGTCACCACACTGGTAAGACACAAAGTCAGCAACCACCTCCCAGACAGGAAATTAAAGACTTGTACAGCACCCACCAACCCATTTCACAGTCCGACTCTCTAAGCCTTTTTCCTCTCGTTACCACTTCCTTTTCCAAAGCATCTCCTTCCCCAGATGACTTGGTAGTATTGGATTATTATTAAAAGAAAAAGTATATAGCTAAACATACCAACATTACTGAAATTCTCACGGCGTGTAGAAGACACTTCCTTATTTTCTTTCAGGAAAATTCTCTCAATTAATATAGCTTTATCTGTGAGTCTATTTCCATCCCTACACTTTCCTTGGTATACACAGACTGGCAGCCTGGGGTTACCTTGCTGACAAGCCAGCCCCATTACTGCAGCCTTTCCCCTGTGTACCTCGCTCTGCCCCTGGCCCCCTGACTCCTTTATCATTTCCTTACATACGCAGGTTAACCATGTTCTTATCATATTTTCTCATTTGTACTACTTTCTTGTTTAGTAGTATGCCTTGCCTTCTCTGGAGACATTGGTTTCCATTAATAAATGACATGGTATTTGATTTTCCACAAGCATAGGTATGTGTGGACATGTGGTGACAAATCATGTGCATATATTAAATAAGTATTCTTTTAACATATGTCTGCTTCCATTTACTGGGTTAAATTGGCATTTTTTTTTTTAGCTTGTTAAGAATGGAAAGGCTAGGACTACGTGAGATGTCTAAGTAGCCCAATTTTTATTAATGGTGAATACTATTTTCATTTTTATTAATGGAGAATACAGTGGTGCCAGTCATTCCAGGAACATTAAGGCATAGCTATCATTATGGTCTTTTTGGTAGGGGATAATAATTGGAGGCAGAAGCTAATTTGGAGCATCAGGGGCTTGAAAACAAGAGATCCAGTATGAAAGATGTGATTTTTTCCACAGGTCTCCATCTTTATGGAAAATCTGTTTTCTTAAAATAATACTAACTGCCATTTGTGAAATGCTAGCATATACCATGTATTACATGTATGATCTTCAAAGGAACCCTTGAAGGTAGCTATTAGTCCTTTTTTTTTTGGACGTGTGCAAGACAGTCATGTGTTAATTCAAGAGCCAGCACTTGCTTACAAGGCTCAGTGAAATACAGACATCACTGTGTTGAGAATTCTGCTGAGAAATATTTTTATTTTCAAATAGATACTTGTCTTTAATAAAAGTAGAGCCACTTACATAGAATTAATAAGTAATGAACATTACCAACATATGTGTACATAAGACTTCCAATGAATTAATTTCCTGGCTAGAGTATTTGGAGGGACAAATGTTCTCATTTATAATGATACATGTGTATTCCCTCATCCATACATATGACACAATAATTCTTCATCATAACCAATGTCAGTCCATTCTTTATTCAACAAGATAATTGGGCTCTACAAAATTGTAACCAACACCCCAGTTTCTTACAGTTAATATCAAAACGCAAGAAAGGTCCTTAACCAAAAACTTCAAATTCTAATTGGGGAACATATTTTTAGTCCAATTGGCTTGATTTAACTTTTTTCTTTTATACTCGGTGCAAGTTTCAGCTAGACTCTAAACTGATTGGGATAAATCCAACTCTGTATGCTACTTTTCAACATGCATACTAAAGGCTAATGGCACCAGTGGAATGCAGAACTGCCCTGAGACGCTCACTATCAAAGGGTCAATTTTTAGGCAAAATGCCTGCTCAAATGAAAGCTTGTGTAGGTTCTTTATCTGAAATAGCAAGGAGGTTAAATCAGAAAGCAGTCTAAGCTGTGAGCTCCAGTTTAGTGGAATTATATGTATGTTGTTTGTAAATAAGAGAATAGTTGGCATCCTTCTCTGGCTTATGTTACCAAAAAGATTTGCAAAAACAAATGCTGCATTATCCCAGTGGCCTTCCATGGCACAATTATTTTATTTTCCATAAAAAATGCAACATGGAGTGGTGGTGAGAGCGGAGTACAGGGAATGAGACGCAGAGCACAAAGATCTGGAAGAAGGATAAAGCAGAGGAGATGGGGGATGGATAGAGAAGGAGGGAAAGGAATAGAAAACTCTGGGTGAAAAAGGGTTGGCAGCTAACAAGCAGCTGAAAGCACTTTGGGATTCAATATGGAAAACAATACCCAGTATGGTAAGAATATTAAGTAGCACTGTGATGACCTTTCAAAACTATGGTGCAGTGTGCTGTAAAGTTCTCCAAGAATTAATTCTGCCTTGCCCAGTGATCCCTGTGTTTAATCTTCACCTCAGTGCTCATTCCGAACAAGTAACAAAAGAGGCAGTTACTTTAACTGAAAATAACATTGGGGCACAATCAGGATCATCTTCACCTTATACTAAAAGGGTCTCCGCTATCCCCAAACCCATCTTGTCTAACATCTTGGCTTGTGAGCCAGGGAAGTAAAAGGAATCCAGTGAAAAACAAGTCAAGGTCTGTAGTCATCATTGTAATGAATACAGTGCTTGGCCCCTTAATGAAGGCTGAGGGGTGCGGTGGGTGGGGAGTGGGAGAGGGTCTAACCACGGTGGAAGCTTGCAAAAAGATTCTGTTAAAAAAAAAAAAAAATGAAAAACACTGTGGACACTGGTAATTTAGAATGTGATCATTCAATACAGATGAGACTGAAGTTTACCCATAAGAAAGGGCATGATAAAAATATTAGCAGTATAAAAAGACTGTGTTGTTTACTCAGTAACACATTTATAGAGCACTTAGTCTGGGCTGGACACTAGTCTGAGGCACTTACTTTAGTCCTCCGCCAGCCCTATAACTTAGCTAGAGATGGGGAAACTGAGGCAGAGAGAGCTTGAGTCAGTGCCCAACATCCAGCAGGTAGAGAACCAGGATTAAAACCTGGATCAGCTGATTCCAGAACCAGCATTTTTATCCATTATGCCGTAAGTAATATGGTATGTTTAAATTTTTAGCACTTTAACTCCCATGATATAAGTACTACTAATTATAAATTAAAGTCTTTTCCATTAAGTTAAGCAATCTTGGCCACCCATTTTCTTGAATGCCTTCTGAGAAGAAATAATTTCACAAGGAATTTGCAGAATAAAAAGTCAGAATTAGGGGCCCGCCCGGTGACGCAAGCGGTTAAGTGCGCGCGCTCCGCTGCAGCAGCCCGGGGGTTCGCCGGTTCGGATCCCGAGTGCGCACTGCCGCACCACTTGTCAAGCCATGCTGTGGCGGCGTCCCATATAAAGTGGAGGAAGATGGGCACAGATGTTAGCCCAGGGCCAGTCTTCCTCAGCAAAAAAAGAAGAGGATTGGCAGATGTTAGCACAGGGCTGATCTTCCTCACAAAAAAAAAAGTCAGAATTTAAACAAATTAATTTCTAAATTAATAAAGCTGAAGTTACTTAAAAGTTCATTCTTCAGTCCTTTCATTATTGCAGACCAAATTATTGCCAATTACTCTAAAATAAAAGGGCTTCGTGACACTGCTATAATACTTAGCACTTAACTTCCTTTTGTCCAAAGACACAAGTTCCTTTTTTTTTTTTTTTTTTTTTTTTGTGAGGAGATCAGCCCTGAGCTAACATCCGCCAATCCTCCTCCTTTTTTTTTGCTGAGGAAGACGGCCCTGGGCTAACATCGGTGCCTATCTTCCTCCACTTTATATGGGACGCCGCCACAGCATGGCCCACCAAGCAGTGCGTCGGTGCGCGCCCGGGATCCGAACCAGCGAACCCCGGGCCGCCGCAGCGGAGCGCGCGCACCTAGCCGCTTGCGCCACCGGGCCGGCCCCGACACAAGTTCCTTTTTATTAAGTCTTTTGGTTTGTTGTAGCTCTTCTCTTCAACCTACCTGCCTTGCATTTCACTAGCTGCCCTTCTTTTGCCAGCAGAGATAATGCAGCATTTTTCTTAGTAGTATCTATCTAGTCAAAGCAGATAGTAAAAGCTATTCAAAGAATATCTTCCTATTCACCATCAGAAATATGATTTCCCACACCTTGACCAGACCTAACAGGGAATGGCGAGATCATGATGTTTCTCATCATCTCTTTCCTTGCTCTTCAGAAACAAGGTCTTGGAAAGAAGCTGGGTCCTGCAGCTTAAACAAGAAAAGGGCGATGGAAGTACTAATGCCAAGTGTAGCTAAAAGAAAAGATATTGCTGGCCCTTAACTTCCGCCTCCCTTTCTCTGTTAAGTAAGGAAGAAAATGGAGGGAAAAGAGTTCTCGATTCCTTAGGTAGTGCTAAGCAACACATCCTGACTCTGAGAATCTCCAGTATAGAAAAAGAAATAACATAACATAACAGATTACAGAAACATAAACAGATTACATTCCTCTTTAAAAATGGTTAATCGCCTTCTCCAAGCGTGCTTTCAGTTAAAGAGAATTTTGGGCCTATAAAGGGCGAGGTCCCATCTATTTCCTTTTTAATTGTGTAATCTCTCAAGGATTTTACATGCATACAGGAAAATACTGATGCATCCACTTTAATAAATCACTTTAAAATGTTTAAATAAACCTTCCTGTCTACCTAGAAGAGCCCACGCCTGGACTTCAGAGGAACCTGAAAAATCAGGATTGTAAATGAACCGTCTCTTTAGAACCTTGACCCTAAATTTACCACTGACCTGACAGCATTCAGATTTAATCTCTCTGCTTTGGTAACTTTATCTTAAATACAGGATGGTTAACTCTTGTATGTTATGTACGAGTGCTGGGAATTAATATTTGTGAAGTATGTTGCATTCACGGAAGAAAGATGAAACAAAGGTAGAGCTGAATACACCAAAATCTAATAAATGCATTTTTTTTTTTTTTGTGAGGAGGATCAGCCCTGAGCTAACATCTATGCTAATTCTCCTTTTTTTGCTGAGGAAGACTGGCCCTGAGCTAACATCTATGCCGATCTTCCTCCACTTTATGTGGGACGCGGCCTCAGCATGGCCTGACAAGCAGTGCCACGGTGCGCACCCGGGGTTCCAAACTCGGGCCGCCAGTGGCGGAGCGCGTGCACTTAACCACTTTGTCCGGGGGCCGGCCCCTAATAAATGCATTTTTGAATTGCATTGAGCCATCTAATTGTTACTGGTCCATTCTAATTGCTCTGTCATCAGTGTCTCTTTAAATAACTATTGCAGTGGTTTCTCTGTCGACATTTTCCTTGATCTATGATACTGACTGCGTAGTTAGTAAAAAGCAAAAGGACAGAAAAGTTATTTGAGACAGATGCTCCACCAATATCCCCAACCAGCCACCACTCACCCCTTGTGCATGGACATAGCCAGCCCAGCTATGTATAGCCACTCTCCCTTGTAGTTGGCCAGAGTGGCTGTTCGGATTGGTCGGTGCCTTTGATGAACCAGTGGCTAAATATTTTGAGTATCTCCCTTGCCAACCATATAGAATGACAATTTTTTTTTTTTTTATTTTAAAAGGCTATTTCTGCCAAGGTGGAGAATTAATCCGTAACGAGAGGAAGCACAGCAAAGTATCGCTGCAGGTCTAAAAATGGAAACCAAAAAAAAAATCTTATCCAAACATAAGTTGGTTTCTGAAGACCTCTCTGATCTCTCAGAAATAGGCAAAGGTAAGTATGACAAGGAAGTATGATTCCTACTAATATGGAGATCCAGATTTTAAGGAATATCTTAGTCTCAGCTACTCTTCAATAGAGGCATATCCAAATCCCATAGGATGGGTGCACAGTTTTAGCCATGAAGTCCAGAACAACTGAAATTTGAAAATGCTAAAGAGAACAAATTCTGCAGAATATAATAGTCAACTTCATTAATAAAAGTGATGATCCAAGCAGCACTTTGGTTCGAAAAACTCAAGGATAAACCCCACCCCCCACAACTTACCACCATTAATAAGCACAACTATGTCATTCCTGCAAGAAAATTGACTAAGAGAAAGGCTAATGGTGACCATGCTGAGATTGTTGACAATGATGGAATCTTGTCACTTTTCATTAAATTGAAACAGGTTGCCCAAAAATGGAAATTTATGAACAGTAGACATGAATGTGAACACATTTCCAATAGCCAAAGAATTTCTATTTGAATAGTACTGTAAGCTGTGACAGGCTCCTATTGTATTATTTATGGACGATCTGAAAGGCCTGAACTTCAGTCACTACTTCCACCAGTGCATTTTGGGTACCCATTTATTCTTAGAAAATACACGTGGAGAAAAATCTTTAAAATGAAAGACAGAAAAAAATTCATGACCAAATATGTAACTTAACACATTGAATAGGAATGAATGTCACTCTTTCCCCTAACTTCATAAAAGGCCAGATGTGTGCTACACCCTTCTGCATGATTTCATAATTCTTACAACTCCACCCGACGAGATAACCTACCAGCATTTCTATGATCTTTCTTCTTTTCCATGAAGACCTGTATGTAAATCTCTAGAGACATAAATCCCATGCTGGTAAGAAAGATTTATTTGCCTCTGTTATCTTTTGAATACAGCATTAGGATAGATTATATTATTTATAGTCCCTTAGTTGGCTATTTGTTTTAGTAAACTTAGCACCATATGTAAATTCAAATAGATGAATATTCCTCTCTCTCCATTTGAAATTTTTCATTTAGTTTGATTTTCAAATTCAGTAACAGGCCACGTATACCGTGGGGCAGCAGCATGGATAACGTAACGAGTACGACTTTTGGAATTACACAAACCTGGGTTTTAATCTTGCCTTCACTCCCTAGTTGTTTGACCTCTCAGTCTTCTTATCATAAGAGATGGGACAGTAACATTTACTTTCCACAAGTGAAAGAGACCAAGTACAAATATTTTTCTGGAAAGAAACAAAGTTAGCCAAACCATCATTGGTGAAACTTTTTAAAGCATTAAAAAAAAAAAGGATAGCTGAGATTAAACAATATGATTGGCATTAAATATATTTTACAAGCAACAAAATACTAGAAGGCACCCACTTTTAAAACAAATGAGGGGCCGGCCCTGTGGCTCAGCGGTTAAGTGCATGCGCTCCGCTGCTGGCAGCCCGGGTTCGGATCCCAGGCGCGCACCGACGCCCTGCTTCTCCGGCCACGCTGAGGCCGCGTCCCACATACAGCAACTAGAAGGATGTGCAACTATGACATACAACTATCTACTGGGGCTTTGGGGAAAATAAATAAATAAAATTATTTAAAATAAATAAATAAATAAATAAAACAAATGAGAATTGCAGACAACACAGCAGGTAGGGATAAACTTTCAAGGGATGCTGGCCTCCAGAAAGGTGCCTACTCTGGCTCTTACCTCCGCCCTCCCTTCAACCTCTCCATGAGGGTCTGGTATAGAACCAGGGAGGGAACCTGGAACAAGCATGCCGAAAAGGGGTCTTTGCTGCTGCTTTCTATGCCCACTCTGTACATCCTGTGAGCAAGTGGGCCTCACACCATAGAAGAAGCAAGAATAAACACCAGTTAGGTGGGATGGAAGCCAGGCAGGGAAAGGCAACATACATCCTGGACCTCTCCTGGGGTGACAGATCAAGCATGGAGTCCTTGGTGGTTGGGGGTCTCCATTCCAAAGGGGAGAAATGGCAGGGGAAGGGGGGCAAGGAGGTGATATAGGGTATTGAGGAAGTAGAGGCCTGTTCATGCTCCAGGGAAGCACCTCCAAGAGTAAGCAAGAAATCCTCGTGAGTTGGCTGAATCATTCATTAGACTGCATTTCACTTAGTAAAGGAAGTTAAATGAAAGGCAAACAGGCATGTGAAACAGTCTAACCACGAAATCCAAGGAATTCCTGAATGTGAAAGCACCTGGCACAGGAGAAGGACTTAATGAATGTAAAGTTTTCTTCCCTTCCAACACAGCCCAGGTTCAGGCCGCTATACGATGGGAAGCTACCTAGCAGAAGTCCCACGAGTACATATGTGACTGGGGAAAAAAACACAACCACAAACTTTAGGAGCTGATGAACACTTTCCCCACCTTCATACAAGAGTGAAATCCTATTAAAATCAAAGATTGTCAGGTTGCTACCTATATTCTCCATTAAGGATCTCAAGGATTGCAGTAGGAAATTGGAGTTACTCAAACAGGGGCCGTCCAGAGAGGGAATCTGGGAGATATGAGCTATAACCATAACCATTCACCCCTTAGAAGACTTGGCTTTTTCAACACCTGAGAAGGTTAAGGTATTCGGGACTGGGACCTCAATCCCAAATACCTTAACCTTCAGCTGGTTCCTGAGGTGGTCACTCCACTGTCCCCGAATCAGTCAGAGGCTTAGAATCCCTTCACCAGGCAATTCTCTGACCTACTTGCCTACATATATAACCAGGTAATGTTTATCATTGCTTTTATAAGAATGTTGTGTTTCTATATGTTTATGTAGGTAGTCATAGAAAGGGCACAGGATTGCAATAACATCAACACAGCTTCCAGACCAGTCACATCGAGTGGAGACCAAGCTGGGAAGGTATGAACACTCTCTGAACTTCAGTTTCCTCATATTTTAAATAGGAGTCATAATATTGTTGTGAGGATAAAATGTACTCAACTAACTCCTAGTGCAGTGTCTGGAATAGAGTAAGCACACCCACGTGTGAATTCCATATAACCTTTGCATATATCCTGTATCCTTTATAGGATACAGGCAAAAGAACCAAGTCTTGGACAAAAGGTTAACGAAGTAAGTAAGTATTTGGGATTTTCTGTCAAAAGTTGTTTCCTTGATCTTAATGTATTATCGTCTACTTTGTTACTGAGATTTTTTGTTGTTGTTGTTGTTGAGGAAGATTAGCCCTGAGCTAACATCTGTGCCAATCTTCCTCTACTTTATATGTGGGTGCCGCCACAGCGTGGTTGATGAACGGTATAGGTCTGCGCCCAGGATCCAACTCCGCAAACCCGGGTCACCCGGGTCACTGAAGCAGAGCACGCAAACTTAACCACTACACCATGGGGCCAGCTCCTTTTACTGAGATTTTTTATAAAAACATCCTCACCATAGATAAAGGGCATGGCTCTTTCCACCTGCAACCTTCCTACCAGCTAAATTTGGTGTAGCAGTTAATATCCCGTATGCCAAAGAGTGGAGAACTGATGTCATAGTTTTGGACAGAAATAATACAATCCTTTGAAAATATGTCATTTCAAAAACAAAATGGTATTATCCAGAGACATAGCTCAGCTTAGAAATAAGCAATGGTTATGATCATTTCTCAATATTTCATTTAAAAAAATGATCTGGCTTTCTGGGTTCTTTTGTTGTTGAAAACAGTGCTTAATAACTAAATATGACAACCAGGAAGTTAAGTATGAGTTGGTGAGGCCTCAAGTTGAGGCCAACAAAATGTGTGCAAAGACATTTTTTTTTTTTTTGTGAGGAGATCAGCCCTGTGCTAACATCTGCCAATCCTCCTCTTCTTGCCAAGGAAGACTGGCCTTGGGCTAACATCCATGCCCATCTTCCTCCACTTTATATGGGATGCCGCCACAGCATGGCTTGCCAAGCAGTGCGTCTGTGTATGCCTGGGATCTGAACCGGCGAACCCCGGGCCGCCACAGTGGAGCGTGCGCACTCAACCGATTGCACCACCAGGCCGGCCCCTGTGCAAAGATATATTTTGATACATAAATCTACTGCAAAAAATGTGAGAAAGAATCATAGATGTTGAGGTTCATCTTGTGGAGAATTAGATCATGGCCACTGAGAGTCTTAGCATAAATTAGTTACTATTTTGTGGCAATGAATTGACTTTATTTAATCAACAAATTGAACAAAAACAAAATGAAAGGAGTCCAAACATCCCAATGACAAACTATGTAAACTTTTGAGGGTCAATGATGTAAATTAAACTACGTAAACGGTTATCTACACAATCTCCTAAATAGAAGAGCTATTTTTCTAACTCTTCCAAAGGTCAAGCTTGGCACCTAAAAAGTAAGCTTCAGACACATGACAGAAGATAATTTCTTTGTACCATGTTAGCAACTTATAAGATATCTTCTTCTTTGAGAAAGATTGCTCATTTTAATAAATCTTAAATCTGAAGGTCATTCTTGCTTGGTCCCCCTAAACCTCTCCTGTCCCAAATAAGATTCTGTTTAAATAATCCTGGTTTTCATTTAATAGGTCTGTGTCTTAAATACAAATATTTGTTTTGCCCTAATGTAAACTTATATACTCGAACTGCTTGTTCTCTTATCAAGAAGTTTTTTTACATTGGCCTTGTATACTTGCAAGCTAAAGAAAAAAATCACTTGCTCGTTTTTTAAGTTAGAAAAAGGCTAAACAAAATACAAATGGCTCATAAATATATGAAAAAAAAAAAGACTACCCTTTCTAGAAATAAAATACCTACTAAAACAAGTGTTTTGCCTATCAAAGTGGCAAATATTTTAAAAAGTGGTAATACTTTTTGTTCGTTAAGTTGCAGGAAAATGGGCACTCGTATTAATGTTGATAGGAATGTAAACTGGTGCGAGATTCTTGCGAAAAGACATTAAAGTGTGCATGGCTTTTAATTCTGCATCTGAAAAACTTTAAGAAATTAATGTGCAAAAAGCTTTAGTTACAAGGAAAGTACAGTGACCTTTTAAATGATTTTTAGTTAATGGAATGATTTTTTAAAACAACCAAAATGTCAGATAATAGGATACTGGTTAAATAAATTATGACAAAGCAATGAAACATTCAGTCAGTAAAAATGATGTTGTACAAATCTATTTATGGCCTGAAAAGATGTTCACAGAATATTATTAAACGAATAAAGCAAGTTACAAAACATTATATATGGTACAATCTATTTTTTTGTTTGTCTACAATACTAAACACACAACATATCAAGACAAGGACTTGTAAGTCTGCTCCTCTAAGAGTTATCAGTGACTGCATGGGGTGGGCATATGTGTGGGTTTTATATTCTCTTTGCTTTATATTCTTATTTTTCTGCACTGAACATAAATTGTTTTATAATAAATAAGAAAATTTTAAAAATTAGTTTATTATACATAAGTTCCTTTCAAATAAACCATGCATTTTCAGTGAAGGCCATATCACTCCCAAGAGGGTAAAAATCAAGTCTTGCGGGTGTGTGAAAAACCCTGACAAAATCGTCTCATTTTTAACATTTAATTTCATGTAGAGGAAAGAGAGAGCAACTAGGAAACAGAGTGTCTAAAAATAAGTTCCTTAGAGGGCAATAATGAAAACAGTTAAACACTAAGTAGACCAAGATGAAACTTTGTTACCATTATTCACATAAGTATAGCATCATAATTTATAATAAAAACCAAATCATTATTCTAACATAATTGTCTATGTATATTCTCTTCCTCTGAAAAAAAGCAAAGATCTCACTGATAATTGAAAGCAGTAACACATTCATGCTGACATCAGCAGAAAGAAAAGCTAAATCATTAACAGACCTTAATATCAAATTGGCTATCTTTGGCAGGTGAAGTCAGATATTTTACTTTTAAATGATGGTACTCTGGGCCATATTGTCCAATAAATTGATTTTTTTTAAAAGACTGATAAGAGATTTTATATAAAATAATTATATAACTAATAACACATGGAATGGTGTGAATATTTGTGATTTTTCACATCAGTGTAATAATCCCTAGGGAAACTTACAATATATTCACTTAGGAGCCATCTGAGCTCTAATTCTGCATTAACCGGTTACTGTTCATTGGGGGAAAGAATAATTATTGAGGTAAATATTTGAAACCCCATGTCATATTTGTCATTACAACAATGATGTCAATAGAGAGTAACATGAACTCAGAACCAGGTCACAACTTTAATAGGCTTGAACATGCCAGTGCTCCCAATTTAGTCAATATTTCTTATTTCACCTTCTGAAAGGAATCTTGAGGAATAAAACAATGCCAATAAAGCTTCACTTACTCTTTCCTTGCACCCGCCAACTCTCAGTTACAACCGCGCATGGTTTCCAAGATAAAACACAGCCATAAATGTCAGAATAGTGGAATCAGCGATTGACACCAGGCAACACAAATTCAAAAATCACAGAACTGAATTAAAAGTGCACTTTTGCAATTACTATTTTAGTGGACCAAAACTTATCTGGCATAGCCCACATAACTAAAAGAAAGATGCAAAAATAAGATGGGATCCTGGGATGGGGTCTCAGCAAAGACAAGCATGTATATCCTGGGTTATTACAGAGAGATTAACAAGAATATAGGAGTTCTTCCAAGAGCCACTTGTCTCAACTCCTGATGACTGAGTCTGCACTTAACGCCAACAGTCAAGCAACACATTTAGGGAACTTGATTTTACCAACCTTTGGAAGAGAGGCAGGAAAACGTTTCAATGGCTCCAAAACAAAAGCAGGGCCTTTGGGACCATCACAAGTGTGTTGCTAGCTGGCTTCTATGAGGATTTGATGTTAATCAATTCTTTCATTACTAGATGCCTCTACAGGCACGTTTCAGGTGGCGTCGTTGGCCAAGTTAAGCTCTCCCTGCCCAGCCGTTTAAAAGACTGCTTGGTAACCTATTACAAACATGCTAAGTCTACAAGCCCAAAACGATCCAAATATTCCAAGCACCTCCCTTGGCCATAAACATTTCTTTTAAATCATCTTTGCTTAGCTGTACAGATCCGATCTGCATGTCATTTTCCAGCCTACGTAATATGACGATAAGGTCAGATTGCTGAGACATTTAATTCCCCTTAGTCACTGTTTGTTCCTGATAATCATCAAACGGTATCAATTGTTCTCTGTGCTCTGCCTGCTTGGTCCTCCAAAGTAATTACAATATGGTGCTTAACATCTGGGGACCTACCATCAGAATGGAAAGACGTAACGTGAACACAGGACAGAAACATCAGCTTGTGTTCACTGCCCTGGTGCATCCACTACTTGCATTGCTTTAGATCTCTCAATGCAAGACAGCCAATCTTTTGTCTAGCACCAAAATCTACAGAGACTGAGAACTCTAAAAGAGACATGACATAAAAGAAGCTATTCTCACTAAGTCCATGAAAGAGACCATGAGTATCAAATATTCACAGGATTAGTGAGAACTGTTCCCCTAACAAGCTGTAAATCTGTACCTAATTTCAGGATTTCTATTATCTGACTCATAAAACACTGAAATGGCTATAACAAGAAAACCTAATTTGCTAAAGAAATAGCACACGTTTACATTTTAGCACATTTTTATTTACCTTTATAATCTCCCCCCAACTGTGCTAGTGTCAAATGGAGTATGAGGTAATGTTTGCACCTAGTCAACAGTCTTCAATTCCAGACATCTGTAATAAATTTTTTTAAGGCCAAATACGGGTACTGCATACACACCTGGAGTTTGAAATAAGTTATTGTGCTGTGATGCCACGCTCTCAGTTAGGGTTCGCTAGCACGGGCAGAGGGGGAGGGCTCACCACAAACCTCAAACCCCTGGAGGGACAATGAGCAGAATTTTACATGCATCTCTTCATCTATCCCTTTTAAATTCAACATAGTCTTAACTTGGGCATGCATCTTTTCCTTGAAAAGTGCAGATGATAGAAAATGGAGAAGACTAAAGAACGTTTATTTACACAATGATAGTGGATTATGGATCATTCTTGCTTTCTGCTATTTGTCCACATTGAGTTTTCCACTTATGTCTGCTACTTTTTACCCCAGTATGTACTCAGAACTATTTCTTTTGCTTATCTCTTCCAAAATTCCTAGACTTGCACCACGCAGACAACTGAGCTGAATGAATGGGTTGGCCTTTACGTGGACAACCAGAGAGGGCCAGCAGCTGAGTCCCTAAAGACGATAATCACTGCAGCTTGGCAGTTAAAGAAATGTGTATCTTCTCGTGACCAGTTTACCTTAGGTTGAAACACTTGGGAATATGGGACTGGCATTCTAATATTCCTTCAAATATACCCCTGAAAACCTTTCTGGATTCATGAACTCAGAGCCTCCAAGAAATACCCAAGGATCAATGAAAATGTGTGCAAATAACTTATTGTTATTTGTTGGCCAATTGCTTTCCCAACACTTCAATTGATTTTGAATTTTCCTTCACATATAGAAGAATTTCAGGCTGATAAATAAAACCCTTTATTCTGCTTTTCCACTGAGCATGTGTGTTGACCAGTGTTAGAGGAACATTGAAATGAGAGTCCTGGACCTGGATTCTGGTTTACCACTGCCAAGCATTTCAGATTCCCCAGGTAGGTTTCCTCCTGCCCAAAATGAAGAAGTTGGTGTCTGCAATTCATTCTAACAAAAACCCAGGAGTTTCTCTTTAAAGAAATCATCAAATATACATCATAACCTCCCTGAGTCACACTGTGCTCATTTATAAAATGAAGGGATTGGATTATATGATCTCTAAGCTTGCCTCCAATGTGGTATTTAGAGATTCTAGAATCCCATGTACACTTATGCAATTTATGCAAAGTGGCTCAGAGGAAAAATTCTTCTAAGTTGCATCCACTCGAATTCAATAAGGCAAAATGTTTCTGCATTCAATCAATCCATTTCCTCCTTCTCTTACATACTGCAAACTAATTCTTACCTTTATATCTTAGCCCAAATACTTCTTTGTGTAATACTCAGAACTATAAAGTGTTATTAAAGATCTTATTTTCCCTGTGGTTAAACTTGCCCATTTAAACTTCATGAAATGTGTAAGAAAAGAGATACTGTTGTAACTATTTTAAATGGTCTTGCTAGTTATAATTTCAAAAGAAGTTTTAACATTGGGAAAATATATTTCAGTCATGAAAAACATGTAAGAAGCTTTTGTAGTCAATAGGATGATTACTTCGTTTTATTCAAAATTTTATTAAATATCACCTACTAAGAGAAAGAGATAGAGCGAAGTCTCAAGCAAAAGCTGAAAAATTACATTGTGCCCCAATCTCGTATGCAATTCAAAGAGTGACGGAAGTAGGAGGAACTAACTGAATTCCATCTTCTCATGTTCAAGTAGAGAGAAAATAAATATATACTGAGCTCCTCCCGTGTGTCAGGCTCTATTCTAGCCACTTCCACAAAACTGTCCTGCCACAAAGATGGTTTAAGGTAAATATTATTATCCTCACCTCATGAAATGAGAAAATTGAGAATTTAAATGACAATTAAAATAACAAAGGTAGATGGGTTTAAGGCTGGGATTTCGATCCAGGCCTCCAAACTCTTACCACTGAGGCATAGTCTAAATGAAAACAAAAGCACAGTCTCCAACTCATTTCAAAAGGAGGGAAAGGTTTAAATTATCTGAAAACGCCTAACTACCATCAGAAGAATAGGTTTATTTCTCTGAATCTTGCAGGTCTAGCGACCTCCCAGAGAGCAATTTGACAATACGTCCAAAAATTCATAACTCATAGAGCAGTTTCCACTTCTAGAAAAGAATCCTCTGGAACTAGTCACACAAGTGCCTAAACGTGAAAAATCGAGTGCGTTCCTCACAGTAATGTTTACAATAGAAAAGTTTGGAAATAACTTATAAATCAGGGCACTGCTCATATAGACTACGTATATCTCTATAATCCAATATGATGCAATCCTTATAGGTAAAATTTATAAGGACAAATGTCCAAAAGAGACTATCGAAGGAAAAAAAGGTTATAAAACAGCACATGTCATATCCCTTTTACTCAATCAAATATTAATAGATGACAGAGAGAGAAAGATACACAGATCAGTTAAGTCCATTAGTCAGCCAACCAGTCGTGGGCAGGAAATATCAAACTGCCAACAATCGCCATCAGAGGGCTGTGAATGTGTGGTTCGCTTCATTCCTTATATCTTTTTGCACTCTGAATTATGTGTCACTTTTATAAATTCGAAAAAAACTAGTTTAATTTTGGAAAGGAAAAAGAAAAATCACAGGAATCTGCACTTGTCAAAGTAAGTTTTTGGTATTCTTGAGAATGGTTCTTAAACACAAAAAAAGACCACCTATGACTACTTTGAAAATAATATTCAATTAACTAAAATTATAAATTAAAAATTCTAGTATTCCTCAAGCACTTAAATTGAACTTATAAATCTCATTATCTATTTACAAACCAAAAATACATTTTTTAAATCATCTTCAAGGGAGGATTTGATTACCATTTGGTCTCATTTACAAAACTAGATAAACTCCCTAAACATTTTAGACTTTATTTAAAATTTAATATGTGGAATTTTCTTTTTAAAAACTTCAAAAGCCTGACTAACAAACAAAATGTTCCTTGGTTATTAATCCTAATAAATCTAGTCAATTAGACATAAATATGGTTTCTCTCAAGTTCTTTTAACAGTCCAATTCTGTCTACAAATTTAGCCAAATTATCTTATTATATTTCAATTTTAAAATCCCAAATCCTAAAACTAATTACACATTTTAAAATGAAATCACAAGGCTGGTCAATCAAATAACATCAAATTCTCTTAAACATAAACTTTAAATATTAGCCATATACAGAGCTTATTCTCAAATGCAATGCAAAATTTTAATACAATGCATTTTTTAAATATATTTAATGTTAAACTTTTAAGGGTTAAATGACATACTTACCCAACAAAGAAGAGGTTTTCAGTCCTGACTATATATTAAAATCACCTAGGATTTTTCCAAGAAAAAAAAAATTGACAAACCCTAACTCCAATCCAACCCACTTTACTCAGAATCTCTGGGGATGAGTTTTTTTTTTCACAGCTGTTCACATCACAGCTGTGATGGTCCTATGCAGCCAGCGTTGAGAATTTCTTTTCTAAAGAAATAATTGTACCAACCCAAGCAAGAACTGGCTTTAGCATCTCAGTGGTAAGTGGCAATAAGCTGACATTGTGTGTTCTGATGGAGTTTTAGGGGCTGGCCATGAGGTTGAACGCACCTGAAACATAAGACAGGTGAGCCCTTTAAATATTTCATTCCCTACAAAGGCAATGGTCTTGTCACAGGTTACACATAAACTGATTCATCTGCTGGAATTGAGTCAGCAATCCATACACTTGGTTTGCCAGTCTATTTCCTGCCTGATTTTATTCTTAATTCTATTCATAGTCTTCCTGTCTGGCAGGACCACAACTCTTACAGATATTTTAAATTATTTGACTGAATGCTGGATGATTTTCATGGCTTTATCAGAAAACTAATGTCGTGCCATGTCAGTATTGAAAGGGTATAATGGGAAGCTGACTAGTATTTAAAGTATAGAATTATGGGTATAGAAAATACATAAGCCAGGAGTGTGATTCATCCATGAATTGTGCCTTTTCTCTTTTTTAGGAGCATCTGCCACTTTTGCTCCAAGGGCATATACTAATACCTCACCCTTGAGTCTTTGTTTCTTGACCTGCAGAAGCCAAGGCCTACCCATTGTGGGAAGTCTTATGCACTAAATGGGTGTCCCATGGCTATACCCTATAGTAAGGGTAACCTAGAACTAAACCCTGCTCCACCCCCGATCAGCTTCCAGGGACTGAGGAGGAAGATGTCTTGGTCCAGAGCAGAGCAGGAGAAGGGAAAGAACTAAAAGAGCCTGTGTCTAAGCCTGTATGGTCACAGACTGGACTTTGAGTAGATCTGTATCTCAAGTGCTAGCAGCCTGAATGGGCCAGGGAACCTCAGTCATCAATATCTGGAGTTGCTTTCTAAAGACAGTGCCTTCAGGTGCCTGGCAGAAGAAAAGGCACAGCATCTCTGAAAAAGGGCACACTCATCCTAGACCATAAACTTGGCTCACACAAACAACTTCCAAGGTTGACAACAAGCAAGCAGTGAAAATTGATGAGGCGCACAGGAAACAAAGCAACGTTTGCAAGAACCAGCACAGAAAACAAGCAGGAAGAGCCCTACAGAGACTTTAGATATTAAAATTATCAAAATAACTGTGAGTGCCATGTTTAAATGACCAGCTTGGAAATATTTCCAGGGAACAGGTAATCACAAAAAGTGGCAGATGATTTGAAAAGAGAATCAAGTGGAAGTGCTAGAAATGAAAACTATAAAGATCAAAATAAAAATCCAATAGGCGTGTGTGCTCACAGAAGAGAGAATTAGTGAATTGGAAGATAGAAAAGGAAAAAGAAACAAAAAAAACCTGTACAGAATGTGGCATAGAGAGACAAAATGATGGGAAATAGAGAATACAAAGAGATATGAAGGTTACAGAGAGAACTAACAGAATCTAGTTCTGATTAGAATCCCAGAGGGAAAATGCACAGTGTGCTTTGAATTGGCTTTTTTTCCCCGTAAAATAAGCGACAAAAAGGATGATTTCCTCCTGATCAACGGTCATATTTAAGCAGCTAAAATGTATCTTTTGGATATGCATATTCAAGTATGCAGGCAGAAGAATTACTAAAACATAGGTAAATTGTATAAGATAAAATTGAATAGAAGCCTCATTTAGTTAAATTTGTAGAACTACTTAAGCTTGTCCACGCTTTAAAAACAGCTAGTGACATGGAAAAGAATTACGTTAACAAATGAAGTCAAAGAAATGTTTACCTTTCCAGTAACAAGTATTGTGTAGATTAAGGATTTTTCTTTTTTTAATTTTATACTCACAGGTTAATTTAATTATGGACCGATTCTGAGACTCCTAAGACTTCTAATTAGCTATGACTGTGTGTATCCTAGATTTAAAAGGCCATTTAAAGTCAGAGTTAAAGGAGCTTTGATAGTTATCGGGCATTTGGAGGCCAACAAGCCAAAACAAATTTAAGTCACTAGTTTGGAGATCCTAAGGAATTTGCTCTTGTCAGATGAGAAGACAAGGAACTATTCTTCAAAGCCAATAGCTGGCTCTAGAAAAGAAGGTTATTTTAATGTTCAAAGGATACTTGGCAGTTTATTTAACTATATTTTTTGCACCTTTACCCCACCCCCAAAAAAATCAACTGAAGAAAATAGTGTTCTGATGCTACATTTCATTTTCTCCTATCTGATTGCCCTTCACACAAAAAAACCAGCATTAAGGCCATATTTCAAAAATCAAAGTCTTGGTATATAAACAGAATTCGTTATTTATGTGTATATGTGTAAACAGATATACATGTACCAATAACCAAATTTACTAAACAGCTACTATACATGCAAATGTTTAGGGAAACATTAATTAAAGTATGGCATTAATTAAAGTATGGCATATTTATCATTATATATATAATTCAATTTATCAATCATTTTCTATGCTCCAGGAACTGTACCAGACTTGAGTTAGACTTGATTTCAACACTTGAAAAGCGTGGATTTCCATGAGGAAGACACATAAGCAGATAATTTTTGGTGAGTGTAATGCCAGAGGTACACCTAGGCAATTGCAAAGACAGGATTAAGCACAGGATGTCAGTGGAGCACGGAGACACCTAATCCAGTCTAAAGGGCAGAGGGGAGGGGAACCAGGGACAACATCCTGGAGAAGATGATACATGAGCTGAGACTTGACTGGTGAGAAGAAGCATATGGGGTGGAGAAGGAGAACGTCGTCCTGTACCTAGGCAACAGCAGCAGCCCGGAAGACAGGTCAGTGTAGTAGCCTGAACATCTACACAGCTAAGACCATGCAAGCATGAAATTAAAGGTGATGAGGGAAAGGGGACAGGCCGTCCAGGAGGCTCAGGACACCTGAGGTGTCACCTCAGGTCACCATGAGGCCTATCGTCCATGCCCAAGTGCTTTGATTTCACCCTGAGGACAGTGGTGAGTCACTGAAAGGTTTTAAACAGGAAAATGGCATAAATGCTCAGTGACCAATTCGACCAGGTAAGGAGGATGTTGCCATGTTCTGAGTAACAGCTAACAAGGTAGTCAGGGTAGAGAGGAGGGGAGGTTTTTGAGGACTTGTTGACAGGATATAATGGGTCCATGTAGCAAGAGTCTAAGATGACTCCTATGATTTTTGTTGACATAATTGGACAGATGGTAGAATATTAACTGAAGGAGGAATACTGATCATCTAAAACGAGAGCTGGGGAAAGATGATGAGGCCACGTTAAGTAAGAAACATCAGTCATAAAACCCAAGCGGAAATGTATAGCCAACATCTGAAAACACTACTTGAAGATTAGCCAAGAGTTGAAGGCTAATGAAAGAGATCAGCCCAGAAGTGGAGAGTAAGGTTACTCCAGTGATCTACGACTGTCACTATTTTTACTCTATGTAGGTAGGTAGATATAAAGAAAGGACTTAAATCTAAACTTTAAAAGAAAGAGGAAACAGCACCAGAAACAAGGACATTTGACACTGAAACCAAGTTAAACTCCAGTGGGCCTTAGAACCCATTGATATAAATCAGCAGTAAAACACAGCCTGGCCTGACTGCTTGAGAGAAATATGTTGCCATGTCATTGACTCTGCATATAAACCATTTCTAGAACATATAAGAGAACTATAACACAGCCCTTCTTTTGCCCAATAAGGGACCTAACATTCATTGTACTTGTAGTGTCATATAGGATAATGCCAAGACACTCCATTTTCCTGTATGAAACCACATATACATATAGACACATATTCTCACACACACTGTCTACATGAAAATCCCAGTGTCCTTTGTTTTCACATGTTCTCCTAAGCCTTTATTTCATTATATAAGCAAGAGAGCTAAGCGTTCTTTTATTACATGTACCTATTCTCTGGGTCCCTAAGTAGGTCCTTGAATTACGTAACATTCCTCACCAGAAGGCATTAAAAAGGGCATTTGAGGAAATAGAAATCGAACAGTTTCCTATTTTAAATAGATGTGCATCCATTCCAAGTACTTTATAATAGTGTAATAGAATATGTTATGATACTCTGTTATATTGTTTTAGCTTTTCCAAAGTGTGTACTCAAGAGTTTATGTGATTGTGTCTTTAATTCAAACAAAACTGGGGTCCTCATTGGGCTTCATTGAAAATTATGTATATTGTCCGTGGGGTGAAGGATATATATTATTACATATACCAATATGCAGCATCGTGACTTTTCATCTTAGCGCTATGCTATATGAATTATTTTCATGATTTTACATTTACACAGAATTTCATTTTAGATTTTTAATATAGCACATAATATGGACTCGTACTACCAACAAAAGTTTGCATATGGCTAACATAACCTCTTTATAAAATTATTTTCTACTTTGTTACTATTACAAATATTAGACTTCAAAAATTATCTATATTCAGCTTATTAAAAACACTCTCTAAGAATAACTTAATAATGTGTAGATAAGACATATGTTTTTAATCTACAACTCGATGTTCTACCTCAGTCAGTATACCACTCAAATATTTCTTCTGATCTCCTTTTTAGACAATAAATAGCATTTAATACTCGACAGAATTTCATGTATATTTCCTTAGCTCTGTAAAAAAAAAAAGGTAAGATGGGTAAAGGAAAGAGTATTACTGCGTAAGAGCTTAAATCCTGCCGAAGGGTGTTGATTTACTGACTAGAATTCCTTTTTGTTTGTTAGAATATGGCTGAGCCATGTGTCTGAAACCAGATACCTCATGAAGGAAAGTCAGCCTCCTCTATCTCAGAGCTTCCTTCCTCATAACTCAGTCTCATTTACTACTCCAGGAAGCACTGTCACACATTGTCTTCCCTGCTGAAGAAGGATCAAAATTGTCTAAGAAGTATCATTCTCTAATACCACATCTCCTTCCTATTTCTTGTGAGGCTCACTTCTCCCAACAGAGGAGAAAAATTGGATTTTAACTGGCAATCTAGTAAACACATCGTTTCTATTCTATTTGTTCTTTGATGTTTATGCAGAGTTGGATCTATGCAAATTATCAAAATTAGGCTTAAGAAAGGTAAAGAAAAAAATTCTAGGCAGTGAGTAATACAATTCAATAGGGAGATAAGTGCCTGAAACTACGAGGGGAGGAACAAAGTTTTATCATACAAAACTCCTGAAGCAGGACACAGAAAGAGGCCTCAGAAGAAAGAACTAGTGAAGCACATCAGAAATATCTTAGGGGTCAACACAACTAAAAGCCGCTACTAGCAGTACTTTGAATAGGAAAAACAATCCTATGTGAAATGTCATTGAGGTAGTTATACACCATTCTGCATTTAAAAAAATTATGTTTAAAACCTCAATGAAGGACTGTCAATATATTAAAAAGTCTCCCAAGGATCTTAAAAAATAACTAATTATCAAAATTCATTTATGGATGTTGGTTTTAAAATGGCATAGTGCTAGCTAGGGTGTAGCACATCCTTACCTAACATTACACTAAAATCTCTCTGAAGATTCAGAAATAGACGAAGGCAAACCAGCTCCAATAAATGAGAATAACACATAGCCAGAATCTGGGAGAAAATTCAACTAAGTACATTACCAATGGAGGTAAACTAAGAATCAAACGTCAGTCATCAACGCTGGCTTTATCAGTTGAAACAAAGTACACTCACCAATCTGAATGAACATAGGGATACAATTTCATCCGCTCCTCTTTGCCAAGCCTTCGGCTGGAGACCTAACATTTGAACTAACCAGAAAATTGGGCAGCCATACCTCTATAGCATGAGTAAGCAATCTGAAATGTCCAGCATACTGCTCTCATACATCCTCTCAGTTCTTCTCTTCCAATATGTATTTAGAAACTGCAATACTCAGGAAGAAAATACACACAGAGATAACACACACACACGACAACACACACACACACACATACACACACACACACATCAGAAAAAGGATGGAAACTGCCAGTGGCACATGCATTCTGGGAGGTATAGACTCAACACATATAGTACATGAGGTGGTGGAGGACAGAGAAGATGAACCCAGCACACATTAAGACTTGTAGTATTCGATGTAATCAATCAGTTCACAGTTTCAAAGAACCAGGAAGAGAGTAAGAGAAGATTCCTCCTCAAACAACTAAAGCCACATTAGACAAACGTCTGTGCAACAAAGAGTGCAGCAAGAGCAGTGCATAGCCACTTGCCCTCCAGTTGTCTAACAGAAAATGAGATCTGACAGTTCAGCAGTGGGCAGTGAGCAAGGCCAAGGGCAAGCTACACACCCAATCTGTTGGCAAATACCAAGTCTGGATAGATTTTTCATTGTCCCAGGGTGAATAAACAAAAAAAAAAAGGAAAAAAACTTAAGCAAAACAAGGAAAATTACACAACATTTGGAGAAAATGTAGAAACTGTATACATTTAAAAATTATTTACTACAGGAACCAAAAGAATATCTCAGAAAAACAGTTGACGTCCTCAATAGGACACAAAGACATCTATGAATCAGGAACAGAAATCCATAAAGAAAGAAAAAGCTGAGATAAAAAAGTAAACTAAATCAGATAAAGTAGGATGACAAGGAAACTAAAAATCCAATTACAGATTTATAATCTCCATTGGAAGTACTTTACCTCCCTAAATCTCATTTTCATCATCTAGAAAGTTGATATATTGATATGTTTACCTAATTGGGTTGCTTTGAGGACTGTGTGCAAAGTGCTCTGTGGAGTGCCTGACCCACAGTAGCTGCTCAAGAAATGTTAGTTTTATTGTTATTATTACTATTATTGCCCATCTTTAAAGAATTATAAATACACTAAGCAATTTAGAGATGAATCTAAATTAAGAACATAAGAATAGCAAATCATAGCCAATTGGATTGGCAAAAAGACTGAAACTAATTAACTATGAAATTATCAATAATGTGGCAGTGGGAACGTAAGTTGGTGTAAGTCATCTGGAAAGCAATTTGGCAAAAAGTATCAGGAGCCTTAAAATGGAATGTACCAAGAATTCCCAGAAATTCCAATTCTAGGAGTGAATGTATATGTGTGTTTTTGTTTCCTATTTATGTCTACTGAAAGCTCTAAAGACAATGATCAACCCGGTAGCAATAAGCTTCCCTTAGTGCCCATGTTAAGGTCCTGAAACATAATTCTTACTAAAAGCAATCATGGCTTTTAGAGAAATATCTGAATTCAGTCAATTTGAATTTTAATAAAAATTTCATTATATTGAAACCCAAATACTTTTACATCCATGAGTTCATAATGATATTTTAAAATGTTGGTCACTTTCACATGCATACAGGGAAGACAACATGAAGACAAACACACAGGGAAGATGCTATGTGACGACGGAGGCAGAGACTGGAGTAATGCATCTACAAGTCAAGGAATGCCAAGGCAATAGATGTTAGCTCAGGGCAGGTCTTCCTCAGCAAAAAAAAAAGAGGAGGATTAGCACGGATGTTAGCTCAGGGCTGATCTTCCTCAAAAAAAAAAAAAATGGAATGCCAAGGATTGCTGGCAACACCAGACGCTGAGAGAAAGGCATGGAACAGATTCTCTCTAGAGTCTTCAGAGAGAGCACAGCTCTGTTGGCACCTTGATTTTGGACTTATGGCCCCCAGAACTGTGACAGAATAAATTTCTGTTGTTTTAAGCCCCCCCAGAAAAATATTGGTCACTTTCAAAAGATGATAGAAAACTAAGTCATTATCTTGGGAACCACAAAACAAAAGGGGATATTAAGCACTTATTTTTTTCTTACACACACTGCACCACTATGTATTCAAACAATAGAATAATGGGAAATATCCCTTTAAAAAGTAATCCAACTAATAAATGAAAAAGAAATGCTAGAATTAGAATATTACCATTTGCAACCTTCAATGGATAAAGAGATACAGCATTGTGTATCAACATTTGCTAAAATCACACACACACAAAAGACAATAAGACATTATGGGCTACACTTGATAAAGTCTTGCCAAAAAGATGGAACACGAGTCTGATCCAGTCTCTGGGTCCAGCGGCCGATTTGCAGAAATGTCAAGGACTGGAGACCATGTTGGACTGTACCACGTGTGAGCAATCAACAAACCCCAGATGCAGGAGGCTCTACTGGTCAAACGGCCCTCGTTCCATAACAGAAATTTGTAAAGAAAAGAAAAGGGGATGGAGGCACTTACAGATAAACAAAAATTAGAGGCATTTCATATTTTTAAAAGGACAAGACTAAACTATATTATTTATGGATGCACATTTGCACAATCACATTTTAATGATAAAGCTATAAAAAGGAAATCACAAGGAAGAATAAATTACTATAAAAGGCAGAGCAACGGTTACTTATTTATAGAAGGGAATGGTTTGTGACCTTAATGAGGCATACGGAAGAGGCTTCTGCTAGATGGAAAAGTTGTATTTCTTGACTAGGGTGGTGTTCACCTTATAATTCAGTAAGCCATATATTTGGTTCCAGTGGTTTTCTGTATCTGTGTTTTATTTTATAGTAAAAAGTTAACACAAAAACAAAAAAATTAGTAAATAAGTAAATAAACTCCTTCCATCACAGCACTCTGACATGGCACTGATTTTAATTACTTACTCCTTCTTTGTCTTCCTTATACACTTGTTTCCTTAAAGCAACAGCTGTGCCTTGAGGTGTTCATTTCATACATTCAGAAGGTATCCTGGACCCATCTTAATCTGGATCTGTCCTACAAGCTCTTGATGGGCCTCTGAATTCCTAAAGTTGTGTGTAGTTTACACTAGATTTGCAACAATGTAACAATTTTTCTTCCGCTAAATGGATACTCAGTAATAGATTAATTTGCTTCTTTGCACTAGTTCAAAATTTCGCAGGAGAAGAACAAAGCAGAGAAGACACAGTGAGTGGACAGGCAGCGGTCCGGTCCCTGGCTAGTATACGTGCAGTCATCACCAACAAAAAAGGCTTGATTGGCTTTACTGCTGGGTTGTAGGATCACTCTCACCGTGGACTGGGATATCTGAGCATTCTGAGCAGACCAAATCTATCTTGCATTCTCATAGCCTGGAGATCAGTGAACCATATGTACTTGGATGGTTACTTGAATGCCCTTGGAGCCTCCAGCTCTTACAGAATCAATTACTCAAGCCCCATTGAATTGAAATTCTGAAAATAATTTCCTTTTAGTTATAGAAATTGTCAAAATCCTGAATACCCCAATTTATCACGAATAATGGAATTCTCTATAAGGATACCATAGCAATCTTGACCAGGACTCAGTTGGCTTGGTTTGTCTCTAATGATTAGATAAACTTAAAATAATAAGTGGTGTGATTGCTTTAATTTTTTAAAAAAAGCAGGCTATACACAGCACATCAGTTAGTAATTAACATTGATGGAATATTTTTTATTCCACAATACCAGAAATCTATCATTTCATCAATGAGAAATCAATATGCATGCCTTTATGGTCTATAATAATTCATTTCTATTTAATGTAAGTATATTCTCCGGAGATACAAAGAAGAAAATATGCTAAATTTCAGTTGTATCATATTTCCTCTTTTTCAAATTAAATTGCTTGCTTTTATTCTGATATAAAATTATTTTCTCCAGTGAAATGTTCATAGGGAAAATATTGGTACTGTCCTTCTAAAATGTACGTCAAAAAATAGGTAGAGGGGCCAGCCCAGTGGCATAGTGGTTACGTTCGTGGGCTTGGCTTCGGTTTGCAGGTTCAGATCCCGGGCATGGACCTATGCACCACTCATCAAGCCATGTTGTGGCAGGCATCCCACATATAAAGTAGAGGAAGATGGGCACAGATGTTAGCCCAGGGCTAATCTTCCTCACTAAAAAAAAAAAAAAAAAAGGTAGAAAAGAGATAAAAATTACCATGAGGTTTAAAAAAAGTTGTTTTACTTTGTCTTGATTCCAATTAATTTCCAAGTTGTCCAATATATGTTATTGTAATTGTAAAAATGCTAGATGGCAAAAAAGCTAGATGAAGCTTGAATTCTGTTTTTAAACAAGAGAATTATTTCTCCCCAAAAGAAAGTCGTTGGATAAAAATTTTTTATTTTTAGATCATTGTAGAGTCACATGCAGTTGTTAAGAAATAGTACAGAGATATCCCATGTACCCTTCACCCAGTTTACATTAAATTAATGGTAACATCTTACACAACAATAGTACAATATCATAACCAGGACATTGACATTGATACAATCCACTGACCTTGTTCAGATTTCCACAGTTTTACTTATACTCATTCGTGTGTATTTAGTTTTATGCAATTTTGTCATATGTGCAGGTTCATGATGTTCATGTATCTATCACTACATGACAGTCAAGACACAGAAGAGTTTCAGCACCACACAAGGATCACTTATGTTGCCCTTTTATAACCACATCCACCTCTTGCCTCTCTCCCTAACCTCCAGCGACCACTAATCTGTCCTCCATCTCTACAATTTCGTCATTTCGAGAATGTTATATAAGTGGAATCATACAATATTGAATATTGTTTTTAGAGTTTGGAGGATATATGGTTCCAGTAAATTATGAGTTTTAAAGTCATAGGCAAAAAATCTAGAGAAGGAAGACACAGGGATGACGTATCTTATAAACAAAACAACCGCCATTTTTAAGTAAAGCTGCCCAGAGCATAGGGTGTTACATCAAGAGACCAACAAAATATTTTTACTACACAGAAAGAGCTATTTTTCTACACATAATATGTCACTATGTCACTAATAATTAACCTTGCAAACTTTTTGATCAATTTTCAAAGACCAGGGAGGTCAAGGGGACATGCTTTTCTTAGTTTTCTTTTCAATTTTCTTTTTACCACGATTTGTAAGAGTTTGTCTAATTTTTATGCTGTATGTTCCACTAAACTAAAAAATAATAATTTGTGGACATAAATCTATTAGCACGTCAAAGGTACAGCTAAATATCACGGAGGGGAATTTACAAGTGAGAGCCAGCGTGACTACTCCAGCTATCACTGAGAATTCCTTTTTTGAAAATTTGGCTCTTAAGTAGGAAGATGAGGAGACAGGGTGTAGAATTCTGTTATTCCTAGGAATTTTTCAAGGATGAAATTGAAGGGATCTACTGACAAAGATTACTGTTAGGCCAGAGGGATGAAGGACCACAATGGTTTTAGTGTCCTTCAATTTGCATCTCAATTTGGACTACTTGATGTTACACAATGAAATGACTCATGTTAAAAAGCAGGAAGCCACTAGAACTCATGCTTCCTGAATTGAATGTCTAGCCCTTTACAGTGAAAAACATGCAGACATCAGAGTAGAAGGACTTCCTAAAAATACATTCATTTCTTTTGATTTCTACTATTTTTCATATGGAATTTTTTTTCACCTTCAATCTCAATTTCAACAATACTGCTGCCACATTTTATTACTTGAACAATAACTATCTTTAAATCACTCTTTCTGTAATGAAGTGTCTTCTTGAAAGACTAGTGGCCATGCTCTAATATTCTCCTTAAAATTTCCAAATGATAACAGTCTAATAGCTAGCCTTCTTTAGTATCTAACGATGCTTAAAAACTCCACCCATACAGAGGGATAGAGGAATAAATATGTTATGTTATGTTATGATAAACATAACAAATGTTATTTGTAGACTCTCTGCAGAGGTTTGTGGGTTTTCAAACAATTCTCTCTATGTTTGACTCTTTCATATGTTTGAAATTTTTCATGATAAAAGAAAAAAAAACTTCATCCTCAGAAAGGGACTGGATAGAATTGGGAAAATCATAAATTAAAAATTAAAAAGTACTTTAATGGAATTGTTCAAATGTACCTCTTAACCTCATTTGTGTATCTCAAGGGCATTTTGCCAAAAGGTAGCTAATTGCACATTTCTGTGCCCTGAAGGTCAGAAGCAATCCTATCTTCTGGACCCCTGCCCTGACACAGGGTGACATCATGAGAAATAGTTTCAATCAATGTGGGTTCTTAAATACCAACCGACAATTACTTCACCAGGAAACTTGGCAACAAGGCTGTGTACTTTGAGTATGACATCACTGTTGAGCCAATGAAATAACTACATGCTGTGCAAGGTTGTCTTCAAAGGAAGAAAACTGAACACCTTTATTAAGAAAAATGGATGAAAACATACTTGAAATTTGAAAATATACAACTATATCAGAATCATGATTTCTAAAAATATCACATAGGGGAAATTGTGTAATTGGTCCAAGGAACCTCCGCAACGAGGATCATAAGCAGATCTAGAACTTGGAATTTTTTAACTTTAAGCATTGCTTGTGCCAGGATCTCATATTTTTCTGCTGTGTCATAGTTATAGATTATTATACATATAAAGCTGGTCGTGGATTTTTGCTCTAATATTGGATGTATGAAGTAGAGCATAGTACTGGGAGATGGGAGATGTCAGAAAATTGACTCTAACCAGGGCTTATTTCCATAGACAAGGATCATAACACTTGATAATGAGCAAAAGACCAAGAAGATGAAAAATGCAAAAAGACTGACAGGAAAGTATTTAGAAGGTATCTTGTGATATGCACGGTGAAGTAAATTCACAGTGAGGAGTAAATTTCTGTGTCAAGCTTTCCTTGCCCTCCCAGTCCTAGAGAGTGGTCCCCTGATAGCCCTTCAGGTCCCAGCTGAGGCTGGTAAGACCTTGCCTGGGTTCTGGCTTCCGCCCTGGTCTGTTGAGAGAATATCAAGACACACCTAGTAAAGTAGACCTGGGAATTAGGACACCTGGGTGCAATCCCCAGCTCTGCCCCTTAGTTGTTTTGTGACCTCTGGCTAGCTCATTTAACCTCTACAAAACTCAGTTTTTGTCATCTGTATAGTAAAGATAACCAATCTCCCTGCTGCCAGGGAACATGTTCTTACATGACAAAGCTCTGTATAAAAGTGAGTTACTGTGTTTCTAGGATTAGCATGGGAATTCCACTTTAAACTAATCTGTCCCCAGGGAGTCCTGAAAATGGACTCAGATTCTTGAGGTTCTCAGCATGGGTACAGCCTGGGTAACCACACCCATGCTGCTCCACCCTACAACTCCCTTGACAGAAATGGGAATGGCCTGCAGACATGCTCCTTCTCACTGCTGGCTCTTCACACAACAGCCAAGGTGTTCCAGATCAAAATGCAGCTGAAGCTGAAACCAAATAAGCAGATTTTGAAATTAGGGGCCAACTTGCTTTAACTCTACTCAGTTAGTTGCCTGTTTGCAAAAGTAGTTAGAAAATGCATTACTAAAATCCACCCTATAGATAACATCTCTGATGCCTGGGTCACCATGGTAACAGGTGCTTGAGTTTTTCAGGAACTGAGAGTTGACTCTTTGTCCAGTTCAGTCTGGTTAAGACTACTGACTCATCAACTGGGCCTGCGTAGATGACTGATAGGTGACTGTGACATCGAGGATCTGAAAACTCCACACTCAGATCATGGCAATGCCGCCATTTTGTGAACATGCATCCATGCCTCCTATGAAAAGCCATGAAGCTCGACTATGCTTGCACAGATCATCAATTACCTCACTTCTCCTCAGCTCCAATCACCTATTCCCACTCCAGACCACCCTGCCCCTTTATCCCATAAATATCCCTAATGCTCATTTTTGGGGGAGGTGGATTTGAGACTGATTCTCCCATCTCCTCACTTGGCTGCCTTGTGATTAAACACTTTTTCTTTGCAAAGTCATCGTCTCAGTGATTGGCAAAATCGTGCAGCGGGCAAAACAAACATGGTTCAGTAACAACTTAATGTAATCATTCAAAAACTTTTGGAACAAAAACAACAATAAAATGCCAAATTGTTCATTATCTCCTTATAAGTAGTCACAACATTCATGAAAAGTTATTATTATGCCCATTAGAAAGATGAAAAAACAGAGGCTCAGAGAAATTGAAAACTTGTCTAAGTTCACTTAGTAAAAAACTGGCAGAGCCCAAGTACATACCTAGGACAAAATGATTTCAAAGTCCCTTTGAAGCTTTATGCTAAGTTACCTGAAAATTCTAAGTTCCAATGGTAATTTAAAAACACATAGGAAAGGTAAATTGGTTAAAGGTATACATTAAAATCACTTTCTAGCCTTACTGAGCTATTTATTTCCAGAATTTTATTAACTTGGTAAAGACTTTTGCAAATGAACGAGAATCACATTAATTTAGGATCAGGAAAGGAAAAGGGGTGAACCGTCCAGAGACCTGATATAGCTCCTATTCATTGAGCATTTACCATGTGCCAGGCATTGTGTGATGGGATGATGTGGAATGGAAATGAAGGGCTCTGTGAAAATGCAAAGGAGGTCTGTAAAGTATAGGCGGAGGTGGCGATGTATCTCCAGGCGAGATGTTAAAAAGTCTGAGATGACCACAGGGAATGAGAGAAAAGAACATCTTTCTCATGTATTAGATTATTAGTCCTTGAGGAAAAGAACAATGTTACATGCTTTCCTGTGGAAAGCACGTAAGGGGAAATATCCCTTTAAAAAGCAATCCAACTAATAAATGAAAAAGAAATGCTAGAATTAGAATATCACTATTTGCAACCTTCAATGGATAAAGAGATAAAGCACTATGTATCAACATTCGCTAAAATCACACAACAGAAAGACATTATGGGCTACAAATGATAAAGTCTTGCCAAAACAATGGAACCAGCATCTCATCCAGTCTCTGGGTCTAGCTTATAAAGGGATATTTCCCCTCATGTCCATACTGAGTACAGTGCTGTGCATGAAGCAAAGATCAATTAATGTTTATAAAATGAATGATGATTAGAAACTGAGATCCAAAGCAGGTGTCGTACAGAAGGTCATAGTCAATGGGACAGCATGAGACTTTCCCTAAAGTATCTTGACTTTTCTTTCTATAATAGTGACCAAGACTGCTAGTTATTCCTTGTATTCTTTCTCCTTTTCTTGCACAGTAGTAGAATCTCCAAGTCCTTAGCTGGGCAAATAGCTACCTGGAGTAAAGACTACCTTTCCCAGTCTTCCTTAAAATTAGACGTGTCCATGTAACTAGGTCTTGGCTGATGAGATGCAAGCAGATATGATACACACAGCTTCCAGCGAGTGTCCTTCATGGGGGGGGCATGCCCTCCTCTATCCCTTTGTCCCCTCTGCTGGATGGAATGTAGCCACAATAGTGGAGCTGGAGAAGCCATCTTGGACCAAACCTGAAGACTGTGTATTGAAGACAATACACAAATGGAGACCCAAGAAAGAAGGAGCCAGGGATCGTGAAGCCACGAACCAGCCTGGACCATTAGCATTTGATGAGAAAGAGAAATGCATTTTTACATCTTGTTTAAGGTGCTGTCAAACTTTGGGTTCTCTGTCACAGCTGAAATTAACCCTAACAAACACATGACTTGTTCTCCCAGTGACTCCTGTGATGGACCTGAAAGGTAAGCAGTGCCCAGACCACTGTCAGTAGAAGGTCATAAAGACCTATTTTATGGATAAGTCAGATCAGTCCTGGAAAATCAAACTGAGAAAGTCATACTCTAGGACAGACAGCAGGGCTCAGGGCAGAAGAAAGAAGAAAATATAGAAAAGAAAAACAGGTCAGGTTAATAATTTAATCATGACTGTGATATATTTCAAATACTCAGTAAAGTTGTGGGTGGGGAAAGAGGGGTTATCATTATTATCTATTTCTATAATATCAATTAAATAATCATACAGAAAAGCTAAAAATAGCAGACCTTGAAGGCAGTAGTATTTGTCATATACTAAAGAAAAATGACATTAATTATGTAACTAAAAGTCTAAACGCTGTTTGGCAAAATCCTTGGCATACATTTAACGTTTCCTTCATCTTCTTTGCAAAATTAAATTCAAGATATTTGGAAATCCTTTCAAGTTTCTTTTTCACCTTTAAACTATGTATAGAATTTTTATTGGCGCTTGAAAATACTATAATGCATCATAGTAGTAAGTTAATATTCCCACAGGCAAAAAGCTTTAGAATAATGTAAGATATTCATTCAGGAAGTCTCTAAAATTTTGAAATAATTGTGAGCTACTCAATACTTTTAGGGTCCTGATAAAATAAAAAATTTAAATTTCTGCTTAGAATTTAGGTTAGCCTTGATGTAAAGTATGATAGTATTAATATCAAACCGATATGAGTTTTCTTAACTACTGCCTGGAATTATGACAAGCCCAAATTTCTCATGGAATTTAATAGCGTTATCTTTCTATAATAGTACATATTGTTTATATCAGGCAAGATCTCACATGTTCTCAAATGTAATTTTTAAGGCTTGGTTTCCTTTTCATTGGCATGAAAGAAATGTGGGTTTCGGTTTGGTTTTGGGTTTTGGGTTTTGGTACACAAATTCAGTTTTTAAATCACCTTACTTGAATTGCCCTGGAATGTGTTACGCACAAAACATAGAATGCCACAGAAATCACAGCTAATTAATATAATTAAGGACAAATAGAGGAAAAGAACAGTTTGTCCAATGCCCAATTAATGAGCCATTCTTCATCTAGGGATAAGCAAATTATTTTGGCTCAGGATTCAGCCTAAGACATTGTTAGTACTCCATGAATTTTACTTGGAAGAAAAATGTCAGCTAAAACAATTTTCCTGCAACAAAAATTAATGCGATAAACTTGCTCACAAAATTTGAGCCTGTAATAAACAAGACTGCTAAGTATTTCCCAAAATGGAGGGAATATTTCTACAAGTTGCTTCTTTTCCCCATGATCTCATCTAACCGTCTAGTGGAAAAACAAATCTTAACACCATTTATTGTGGCTCTATTGTCTACACCGCTGTTAAGAGGAACTAGGAAGAGGGTTTTGTGAGAAAGGATGGCTTGCACTCTACAGCTAAAACCTACCCATCCCTTCTTAGTGGAGTTAGACTAGCAGGAGGTAAAATGACTTGAGACACAAAAAGGAAGAATGAAAGAAGAGACATTTGGAAGGAAGACTAGAAAGAAAAGCAGCTAGGGAAAAGTGAGATGAAGGGTAAGATCAACATATTTTGGTAGGTGGGTGTATCAGTTTCCTGGAACTGCCATAATTGCCGCAAACTGGGAGGCTTAAAACAAGAGAAATTTATTCTCTCACAGTCTTGGAGTCTAGAAGTCTGAAATCAAGGTGTTGTCAGAGCCACGCTCCCTCCGAAGGATCTAGGTGAGGATCCTTCCTTGCCTCTTCCTCGTTTCTAGTGGCTCCCAACAACTCTTGGTCTTCCTTGGCTTGTAACTGTGTCACTGCAATCTCTGCCTTCTTCCTCACATGCCCATCTTCTCCTCTGTGTCTCTTGTGTCCTCTCTTCTTATAAGGACACCAGTCACTGGATTTAGGACCCACCCTAATTCAGTATGACCTCATCTTAATTACATTTCCAAATAAGGTTATGTTCTGAGGTTCTAGGTGGACATGAATTTGGGGGGCCACTATTTAACCCACTACAGTGGGGAACAAAGGCCAAATCTGAGTTATCGCTTCCCTTAGCATTGGAGATTGACCTACGTAGAGGCAAAAATTAGGCTGGCAAGAGAGCAGCAGCTGGAGCAGTAGAGATGATGAGAAAGATTGAGGATGGTGGTGTCAGAAACCCAAAAAGCTGTAAGGCTAATTGTGGCAACCTTACCCTGGTGGTAGTATCTGTCAGAGTCCATTAGTGTCTAAGGCATGCCAATCAGCAATAATAGCAAGTACGGGATTAAAGAGAAGCAGCAGCAGTATCTGGAAGGCAGAAAAGTGGCGGAGGCCAGAATTCTAAGGAGATTACAATGGACTCCTCTACGCTCTCATTCTCCAGCAGTGTTTCTCAAACCGAGAGTGTATGGGTCTGTGAGTTCCTCTGCAATATTTCATTTCTTTTTATATGTTTAAAATATGTATATACACACATATATATATTTGATCTATCTTTGAATTCCAATCAATCCTTCTAATACTAGTTTTCTTGAGAACACTGGAGCATTTTTTAATTCTTCTTTTTCATTTTCATAAAAATCTAGGAAAATAAAATATACATTCTGGATCATCTGATAGCTATGAAATTTTAGCATACATGTTAGTGGTAACAATTAAGGTGTATGAAACTAGGCTGATTTTAATTTTTGCAGCTAATGAGAAAAAGAAAAGCACTGAACTCAATATTTAACGTCCACGCTCAAGCCAAGGGAAGGACAATAGCTCTGCGGCAGCAGTACAGAAAAGGCTCTCAATGGTCCAAGTGGAGGAAGGGACCAGGGAAACTGAGTCACCCTGTAGACACGCGGGCTGCCAGCACCTAAACCTACTGACTGTTCAGTCACCTGTGTTTCTCAATCTTAAGGCGCTTTACTCTGGAACTTTCTTTGCTATCTTCTTCAAGTCTTCTATTTGTGTAAATCACCTAAAATATCATTAGAGTTTTTAACTATTTTATGTCAAAAGAAGAGCACACTGCCAACAATATTGCCAATTCTATCAATATGACCAAAATCTATCAATATAACCATCAATACTATCAATAATCCATTAATATTATTATCAATACTATTTGTACCAAGCAGTATAGCCAAACAAACAATATCAGAATTCAGTGTTCAAACTATTTTTTTTTGTTGTTGTTGAAGAAAATTCACGCTGAGCTACCATCTGTTGCCAATCTTCCTCTGTTTGCTTGAGGAAGATTCGCCCTGAGCTAACATCAGTGCCAATCCTCCTCTACTTTGTATGTGAGTTGCCGCCATAACATGGCTGACGAGTGGTGTAGGTCCATGCCTGGGATCTGAACCCATGAACCCAGGCTGCCGAAGTGGAGCATACCAATCTCAACCACTATGCCACAGGGCCAGCCCCCAAACAATTTTTTATATATAGGATAATGGATTATGAGACTTAGACTCTCTCTCTGCAAAACATCGATGGCATCTCTCTCCAAAGAAGGTCTTATAACCACTTCAAAAAGCATTACAAGGTAAAATGTACTCATGAAAAATGCAAATTTCTCTTAAATAAAATATTTCATTTACATAAAATTAGTCTCATGAATAACTCTGCATGTTTGGATTAAAAATGAAATATTCAGATTTTTCTGTGGTATTTGGTTGTCATTTACAAGAACTTCAGAAAATATTTTTTAAATTCTTTTCTCCTTTGAAAGCTTTCAAATTTAAAAAAACAGTTTCCTAAAATAAAAATTGAATAAAGAAACATAAAATTAGAAGCCCAAAAGACATTATAACCACAACCCTAAATTTAGAATTTTCAAGACTCATGCCTCAGCAAACCAAGCAAATCAGGAAAACAAAAGCCCTCCTATCCTTTTGCTGACAATATAGCCAACAGGGTCTCCTATTCTGGGTCCCAGGAAGGGATGAGGCACTTTGGTGACTCAACAGCCTGAAAGGTTTCCAAGAACTGGAGGGCCACGGAGACAAGCTTTGCAGTAGCGAAAGAGGCAGGCCCTTCTGTGTTCTTAAGAGACAGTCACAGCTTGCATTTACAAGGTGGCAGATAAAATCTCTATAATTTAATGTCCACATGATATAGCAAACATATATATGACCTAAAATATACACACATATACATGTGTATATGTATATTTACCTTATTCTTCATTATTTTTAACTGAGGCTATATCCATTTTCACATAACCCCTGTCTTGCAAGCTGAATGCTACTGTTGCACTTCTTAAGGGGCCTCAGGAGTTTAAGAGCAGCCTGGTACCTTTTCACCTTTAGCTTGACAGACTCCAGGTCCAGCACCATCAAACGGCTGAACTGGAAGGAGTGGGAATTCAGGAAGTTTCGGGGAAACATGAACCTTTCCTGTACAGAGTGATTTCCATTTTAAGTGAAAACCCTAAACAGATCTAACTCTGTTTAACTTTTTTCCCCTCCTAGAACTTAAGGTTGTTAACCTAGACTCAAACCCTGGCCCTCTACTTTCCCTATTCTCAGGATCTAACCCCCTTATTTGTGTAAGAGAACAAATGCGTCATGGGCACACTGAGGGAAAATTGAAACAGCTGAGCACAGCTCCTTGCCATGCCTCGACAAGTCATACAATTCTATGTCCCCTGAGCTTTTTATGAATAACTAGATTTTGGGGGTGTTTTTCCAATTGAAAAGTCATACAGATATAATGATGGTTTTTTTTCATATTAAACCATTCTGAAAAATATACAACGAAATGTAAGCCTCATTAATATCCCAGATCCTCTAAGTCCCTTTCCAGAGGCAACTACTATAAACAAACTTCTTATATATTTGTTGGCCAATTGGCATGCAGCTCGATACTTATAAAGGTACAGTCAAAGCAGATACCAAGGCCCCAATATACCTTTAGGAGAATTACCCAAGTTCACCAGGGTTGTACTTCCCCAGTATATGCTGAGGAGCCTCAGGGAAAGCAGCTCACCCTGTGGGAAGAGAAGGCCTCACTACACAATAAATTCAAAGACTTCAGAGGAGAATATGTAGGAGCAACACGATGTGCCCACTTGGCTGTCCTGTTAGCCAGTTACGTGTGCTGACACCAGAGTCCTGGGGACAAGGAGCCATAATAAAGGGTACATCTCTTTCAGTACTGTCATGATTTGCAGACTGTCAACAGAGTTCTAATATTTTGTCTGATTTTCTAATAGAGAATTCAGCAAAGTTGCTGGGTTCTTTTATTCACTCATTCAACAAGCATTAAGAGCCTATCATGGCCAGATACTGTTCTAGGTACTGAAGATACAATAGTAAACAAAATACAGTCCCCATTGTTGTGGAGCTTAATTATAATGTGAGGATGGAGGAAGAAAACTAAAAAATAATAAAATGCCAGTTAGTAATAAGAGCTATGAAGAAAAATAAAGTATAGTAAAGGAGAAAATGATGGGGCAGAGGGTGCTATACTATATAGAATCATAAAGGGAACAAGGGAGCCAAAGGTAGGAGATAAACCCATGAGGCAGTCATGGGACCAGACCACTGTAGGGCTGTACAGGTCATCCACTGTAGGGCTGTACAGGTCATCTTAATGACTTTGAATGTCACATTAAGTCAGATGGAAAGCCTATGGAAGACTCTGAGCAAAGAATAACACAATCTGATACAAAAATGACAAACAAAATACATGACATTCCTCCATACTAATTACATAACATTCCCTCACACTGACAGTGACCAATTAGAAAATATAATGGGAAAAAAAACTCATCCTCAGTAATAACAAAAATAGCAATGAGACAGCTAGGAAGAAATCTAACAAAAGATGTACAAGACCTTTCTGAGAAAATTACAAAACTGGATTGAAGGGCATAGAGGAAGACCTGATTAAGTGGGGAGACATGCCAAATTCAAGAATGGAAAGACGTAATATCATAAATATGTCATTTATACCCAAATTAATGTAGACAATCAGTACAATTTCAATAAAAAAATTTTATAGAAATTGACAATTGATAATAAAATTCATATGAAAGAGCAGAGGTTCAAATACAGCTAAGACATTCTAAAGAAGAAACAAGCAGGAGGCAGCAGAGTGGAGAGGAGAGGAACTGCTTCCCAGATAACAAGACTTACAATATTATACCATGTTAAACTGTAGTAATTAAAATATGATTGTATATGTACAGGAATATTCAAAAAGAACTACGCAGCAGAATAGAAAGCCCAGACAAAATCCTATACTTTTATGAGAACTTGAATATGAGAAAGAAGGCATAATAATTAAATTTTCCATGGGCAAAAATAATTAGATGCCTGTCCCACAGTAAACAAAACAACAAAAAATAATTCTAAATGGATTAAAGACCTATAAGTAAAAAATAAAACTTCTAGAATAAAACTTTTATATAAATACTTCATAAGAATATTTTTATGATCTCAGGGTCAGGAAATTATTCATAAATGGGACCTAAATGTATTTAATAAGAGAAAACTAACTTTATAAAAATGCAAAGTATTAGAACAAAGAACATCATAAACAAAGTTAAAAGATAAGCCACATACTAGGAGGAGATATTTGCAACATATAAAAGAAGTAAAGGATTAGAATCCAGATTACATAAAGAATTCCTACAGGTCAATGAGGACAAACAACTCAATAGAAAAATGAGCAAAAGCTATGAATAGTAGAACACTAGAAACTAGAATATCTTATAAATATAGAAAAAGGTATTCAACCTCACAGATAATCAATGATAATCACAGATAATTAATCAATGTTGTGACACCACTTCAAACTCACCATTTTGACAAAAATAAGATGTCAAGTGCTGGTGAGGACACAGGAAAAGGAGCTCCCATGCAGAGCTGGTGAAAATACAACCACTTTGGAGAACAACATGGCAATGTGCAGGGAAGTGAAAAATTTGCACACCTAGGACTAAGTAATTCCACTGCTACACATACATACACCCTGGAAAAACTCTGCACAAGTGGATATGGATGCAAGGCAAAGATGGCCCTGAAGCATTGTGTGTGGTATGAAAATATATGAAACAACGGTGTTCTGTATATCTCCTCTTTATGCTTCCAGATGCAGAGTCCACCCTTCTCCATGATGCTGTGACCTGGAAAGCTAATCTTTAGGGGCTACAACAATGACCCCCTTGCCCTCTGTCTTCCAGTTGAGATCATCCAATGGGGAACCCCAACAGGAAGTCAGAGGGAGGGAAGAGAATGCAGTCAAGGTATTTACTCTCCTCTCTTTTTGAGGGATCACAGGGAGGTGGCTGTATCTCTATGAAGGACACAGCTCATGTCAGGCCTCTCTAGACAGCTCTCTCTGGGAACAATAGCCCTGTGTCAGGTGTAGGGGTGGTAATAGGGGTGCTGTTGCTTCTGTGAAATACTGCATCATCCCTTGTTGAATTCTGAAACTTTGCCCACATAGTTGTAAAAGATCCTTCAATAAATTCTCCTTAATTACCCAGCATGAGTGTGCCATCTGTTTTCTGTTGTGACTCTGATGGATATAAACCTATATGTTTATCAATAGAAAAATGCATAAACTATGATATATTCATATAATGGAAATATTAAACAGCCATTAAAATTTATGACTAGATCTCCATGTATCAACATGAGTAGATCACAAAAGCATAGTGTGGCATAAACTAGTTACAGATTACTTCATTTAGGATAATATATAAAATTTATATAAATGTTTAAAATTTAAAAATACATACATTCACATATATGTGGTTAAAAGCATAAAAAGAGAGATGGGAGGAAACCCATGAAATTCATGGTAGCAGTTGCCTCTGGGGAAGGACGGGAATAGGATTAGGAACAAAGGTTCAAAGAGGAATTCACTGCTATCTGTAATATCTAATAGTTAACAGAGAAGAAATGTGACAAAATGCAATGCACATTAATTCTAGGTGGTAGGTATGTGAGTACTTTTTATAGCATTATCTGTACTATTGTTTTCCCTTCTTTTTTTTTTAATATATAATTTCTAAAGTGTCTCTAAAAACATCCAAGAACATAAGACATTATGGTAATAGCAAGTAATAAAGTGTGGGGTGGAGGTTGGTTTTCCATCTTGTGGTGTCAAAACGAGGAATGGTGACATGTCAGAAGCATTTCAGGGACTCACAGCAGAGACCTGGCAAACCCTGTGGCCATCTTTGCAAAGAAAATGATGCCACATGCTGGCTGGGAGTGCAACTGTGGAAATCACACGAGACACATGTGGACACTGACTGTGTCAGTCCTAGAGAAGAGAGATGAGCAAAGCACTCAGGTTTCCACTATTCTGCCAAAGGAGAGTAAGTCAGATAAATACCGTTGTCTCCACAGCACTGTTGAGAACTAGGCTGCTCTGGCTCAGAGTGGCCAGGATTCCAAACAAATGAATAAGGGTCTTAAACAGTCACAATATGTTCATTAATGAAAGAGGAAAAAGAAAAAACACCAATCAGCCAGCCCTCTCCTTAGGCCCCTAGGATGTTTCCCACTGAACTATGAACATAAAACCTCTACTCTCGTTCAAAGCCCTGCTTAATAGTAGAAATAACCTAATTTGTTTTTCTTGACCAACTGACCTGCCTTTCAGTACCTGCTGGGCAAACTGGCACGGCAAGTGCTCTATATTCCCTCACTCCCGCGTGGCTCCCACCTGCTGTCTCTGTCCCTGGTAGAACACCCTCCTCACCTCTACCAGCGGCTCTCTAAGAGCAACCCTCTCTGGAAAAGTGCTCATAATTTAACCTCTCTTGCAACCTTCTCGCACAAAATATGAAGGTTCCATAAGTAAATGCCTTTAAGTATATTTTGTAAACACAAGTATGTACTGAGGACCCATATATTATTTAACGTTGTACCTTCATTGTATACTTCAGGTTGTCAGATACTAGAACGGCAGCGACTTATAGTGGGATAAGAGTTTGGAATCATTCAGATGTTTCTAACTACCTATATGATCCCGGATAAGATGCTGCAACTGCCTGAGCCTCAGTTTCCTCCCATGTAAAATGGGGGTAATAATACCAACCATGCAGAGAGGATTACATTCCAGTCACGGTTTACACTCGTCCTGACATCCCGTCCAGGTTAGTATTTGTCCTATGGTTGTTGCTGTTTTCCTTTTTAAAATATTCTTATTAATATTTGCATTAAATTAAACCAGAATGGTTTAACTAGTTTGTAGTTTCTGGTAATGATGCAATAAACCATTTCGTACTTTGAATTTCTGCCACTGTCTTATCAACTAGTATGTGAAACGCTCATGCAGTCAAGAGTTTTCACTGTTTTATTTGTAATAACCATAAAACTGCAAACAACCCAGACGCCCATTAACAAGTGAATGATTATTAAACAGTGTGATAGATCCATATGATGGAATGTTCCTGAGCAATAAAAAGGAATGAAGTAATGATACACATAACAAGGATGAGTCTTAAAATAATTATGTTGAATGAAAAGAAAGACAAAAGAATACATAGTGTACGATTCCATTTACATGAAACTCTAGAACATGCGAACTAATCTATAGTTACAGAAAGCAGATGAATGTGGTTGGTTGCCTCAGGTGAGATGGGGGAAGATGGGTGAATCAACAGGGAGAGATTACAAAGCGGCACAAGGAAACTTTTGGGGGTGATGGATAAGCTCATTGTCTTGATTGTGGTGATGGTTTCACCAATGTGTACCTGCGTCAAAATGTATCAATACTATCTGCACATACTTTCAACACTTATAGTTTATTATATGTCAATTATACCTCAATAAAGCTGTTTTAAAAAAAAAAGAGTTCTCATTGTAATTTAATGGGGTTAAATCTAGAGACAACCAGCATTCAACTGATGCTGTTTTCCGGATACTTTCCTGTCTTCACACAACTGACACTTACAAGGACAATATACATGGCACTCCCTAATAAAATAAAGGTACTTTAATACCTGGGGTTTGAGACAGCTACTCCTGCTCTCAAATGGTGGTAGGAGTATTCTACACTGCTATTCCAGCCAACCGCTTGAAACACCACTCAGTTTGGCTGTGACTCATGCCTTAGCCTGAGAAAGGCACAAAGCTGCTAATTCACCAGTCAGTTGGTGAGATGGAAAATGGGAGGAAGTACAAATTAGGCGTTTATGAAATGTGTATAGGAAATAAAGGCTAAGCAGTCCTGCCAGAGAGCATACTGAGTGTAGTCTGAACACTCTTGATACAGTGGTTTCATCATTTATTGTGCTGAAAAGCTGCAACTATTTTTTAGTAATGCTTTGTATATTGCAATGAACCCTTTTGACAGCAAGGAGCTCAAAAAATGAAAATACATATTTAGTGAAAACTAAGTACAGAGTTTCCATTTCAAAAGAAAATTGAGAATACTACTCAGCCATAAGAAATGATGAAATCCAGCCATTTGTGACAACATGGATGGACATTGAGGGTATTATGTAAAGTCAAATAAATCAGAGGGAGAAGGTCAAATACCATATGATCTCACTCATTAAATAGTAGATAATAACAACAACAAACAAACACATAGAGACAGAGATTGGATTGGTGGTTACCAGAGGGGATGTGGGGAGGGAGGAGGGCGAAAGAGATAATTAGGCACATGTGTGTGGTGATGGATTGTAATTAGTATTTGGGTGGTGAACATGAGAACATGATGTAATCCATGCAGAAATAGAAATATAATGATGTACACCTGAAATTTATACAATGTTATAAACCAATGTTACCACAATAAACAAAAAATGTAAAAAAAAAAGATGCAGGACACAAAGAAAAAAAGAGAAAATTGAGGATAAACATGTAACTTGAACAGAATGTTTGTCAACATTTACCATCCACCACGGGCGCCATGGTCAATCACCGACCACGTGAATACGAGAAGACATCAATCTGCCCAAGAAGCATCAACATCTGTTTCAAAATTTCATATTTTCAGAAGATGGTACCTGAAGATGAAGGGTAGCATATGCAGTTGCAGAAAATGTGCTCACAGATTGCTCTGTGATACAAGACTTTTCATTTAGGTAAAATAGCTGTTCCTCTAAACTAATTTCATTTATTTCAATTCCAAGTTTTCTTGTGCGCATAAGAAAAATGAAGCAATACTATTAACGGACCACACTGCTCATTAGCATAGATTTGCAAAGAGTTGAGTGATCACTGCCATCAGATGCGTCAAAGAGAAGTCAGGTAAGTGAAGACCAATAATCATTTGATTCCTCACATGCATTCTGGAAAAGAGGAAAGCTTTTGGAAGTTTATTCTGTCTTCAGTGCAACAGCTGACCATAGTGTGATTGCTATGGCAAATTCAGTTAACAAGTTCATCATTGAAGATAAAAGTAGTTGTTTTTGTGATGTAAGCACAAACACAAATTTGGTAGACCATAGCATCCTGGTAAAAACAATGTTCTCACAAAATTAAGAAACATATAGTGCAAAAATATACTTCAAATAATTTAAAATCGTGCCCAAACTGTGACAGTCAACCAATCAAAATAGCTGTAGTTTACAAAATTACCAAGTGTAGTGTAAGTGTGTGTGTATTATAAAGTCAATGCCTTATAATTTTTAGTTATTTTACTTTAAATATATATACACACACAGATGTATGTATACAGATACATGTACACATATGTATGTAGTTTCATAGATTTATTTTTTAGTTACCTTATATATATAACTATATATATATATAATATATGTAACTATATATGTATAGTTGTATAGTTTTTTGTTGTTAGTGCCGTGGGGTCAATTCCAACTCCTAGCGACTCTGTGTACAGCAGAGCAGACCCCTGCTCAGTCTTCCTGTGCCGTCCTCTCCCATTCCAGCGTTGTATCAGTTAACACTCTGCTGCTCTCCATAGGGTCTTCATGGCCAATTTTTTCAGAAGTGGGTGGCCAGGTCCTTCTTCCTAGTCTGACTTAGTCTGGAAGCTCCACTGAAACCTGTCCACCCTGGGTGACCATGCTGGTATTTGAAATCCCAGTGGCAGAGCTTTCAGCATCATAACAACACGCAGCCGCCACAGTGTGATAACTGACAGACGGGTGGTAGGATTCTCTGACTGGGAAACAAACCCAGGCTACAGTGGTGACAGGGCCGAATCTTAACCACTAGACCACCAAATTTTATAGTTAAGTAACTATAAAATATATGGTTATATAGTTTATATATATGTGTGTGTGTATACACATACATATGTACACACACACACAGCTAAAGCAACCAGCAACAAAATTCTGGTGGCAAAGCTGATGCTGCTTACATGCTCCTGCATCACAGTATGTGTCTTCTCGCTTTGCTCTCAATCATCAATGGGATTTTAGAAAACTTGTAGAACTATTTTGTAAACCAACTCTAGTGTCCTACAATGGTATTGGCCTATTTTTTTTTTGTGAGGAAGATCAGCCCTGAGCTAACATCCATGCTAATCCTCCTCTTTTTGCTGAGGAAGACCAGCTCTGAGCTCACATCTGTTGCCAATCCTCCTCCTTTTTTTCCCCATAGCCCCAGTAGATAGTTGTGTGTCGTAGTGGCACATCCTTCTAGTTGTTGTATGTGGGACGCTGCCTCAGCATGGCCGGAGAAGCAGTGCGTCTGTGTGCGCCCGGGATCCGAACCCGGGCCGCCAGTAGCGGAGCACGCGCACTTAACCACTAAGCCATGGGGCTGGCCCCTGGCCTATTTTTTTAAACAAATCCTCTAAATTTTACTGCATTCTGCTCAAAATCCATTAGAAATCTTTAATATGAAGAGATCAAAGTGCCAATCAATGAAATGTCAAAACACTTAAGCTTTTGAAGCTTTTAGCAAATTGCAATTACAAAATCAAAGCTTCCCAACAGGAATACATTAAAATTAATCCCTACAAAAGCAAGGGAGCAACGGAAATAATTAAATAATGAGAGCTCCTCAAATGGTGTGCAAGATTTAATTTGAAATTCTCTAATTGCATTTTGCATTAGCTCCAGTGGTAGGAAGAATCTTTTGATGGAATTCCAGAATTCCTATATTTAATTGGAAAATTTATTTGAGAGAATTTTAAAAAGTTCAAAAGCCCTCAAATTTCACAGCTTCTAAATTTAGCAAAATATTAAAAAGGATCATAAATAGAGGCAAGTTATTCAATGAATTTTGTCATAAAAATATTTGTGAGAGAAAAGTCTACTAAATGGAGACTAGAAGATGGTAAGCTCATCAAGGCTGAAATAATTATATATTTAATTATGGAAAAATGTGAAATTGAGAATATTTTCTATTTATCAGAACATTCTCTGACTTACTAGGTACCTGAGTACCAACTGACAAAATATTTTTTCTATCAAAAATATTAACGTCTACAGAGAAGAGACATTTGAAGGAGACAATAGTTTCAAATGTATTAATTAAAAATGCAAATTCAGGGGCCAGCCCAGTGGTGTAGTGGTTAAGTTCTCATGCTCCGTTTCGTGGCCTGGGGTTCAGATCCCAGGCTCGGACAGACACACCGCTTGTCAGGCCATGCTGTGGCAACGTCCCATATAAAGTAGAGGAAGATGGGCACAGATGTTAGCCCAAGGCCAATCTTCCTCACACACACACACACACACAAAAAAGCAAATTGAAAGAAGTATGCAGGCAACTATTTACATATATAAAAGTGTACTTTAAACATACAGTCTTGAGAAGAATACTAGAAATATATTATTAGAGAAAGAAATGGCACATCTTCTTTATCCATTCGTCCCTTGATGAGCACTTAGGTTGCTTCCAAGTCTTGGCTATCGTGAATAACGCTGCAATGAACACAGGGGTGCATGTATCTTTACGCATTGGCGTTTTCAAGTTCTTTGGATAAATACCCAGCAGTGGAATAGCTGGATCATATGGTAGTTCTATCCTTGATTTTTTGAGGAATCTCCATACTGTTTTCCATAGTGGCTGCACCAGTTTGCACTCCCACCAGCAGTGCATGAGAGTTCCTTTCTCGCCACATCCTCTCCAACACATGTTGTAATTAGTATTTGGGTGGTGAACACGATGTAATCTATGCAGAAATACAAGTATAATGATGTACACCTGAAATTTATACAATATTATAAACCAATGTTACTGCAATAAACAAAAAATTTAAAATTAAAAAAAAAATGAAAGGGGAAGAAAAAAAAGAAAGAAAGAAATGGCAAAGTAACTGATTAAATTGTGTGCAAGTGTTACAAGAAGAAATATTCTACCTTTGTTGGTTTCACTATTCAGAGAATAAATATAAAGATATTTTTAACTTTTAATTTAATATGCAATGTTATTTTTATTTCTTAGAATTTTTTTATAAAATTATTTTTAAATAGTATAATTTTATATATAATAAAGCCAATCTGTTAATTAACATTTTTCAGAAAAGTCTATCATTTTAATTTTTATTGCCTACTTTCACTTACATAAGTTCCTCTAATGAACATTAAATTTGATAATCACTCTAGCAATAATTTATGTAAAAAGCCTAACATAGTACCTGGCTCAATAAATGGTAATTCTTATTAACTGGATCATGCTGATTTGGCTGGGAGCACAGTTGATTTGAGCAAATAGTTAGTAAGTAAGTGACACTACTTCATTCCATTCTCTTTGTTCCCATACACACTATGAACTTATCTTTCAGCACAAAGAACTATAAATACACACTAAGGTCATTTGTGGTAAAACCAGAATTTCTAAAGGATGCCCATAAAGTTTAATGCAAAATAGTACAAATAAGAATCCATATTTGTGGAATCATGAAGGTTTCTAGGGAACAACTTGAGGAACTTTCGCAGTATTTTCATGTTTCTAAAATGGTTCAAACTCATAACTCATAAGCTATTCTTACCCAGGAAGAAAAGAGGCAAAGTAAGTGCATCTATGTGAAGATGAAACAACAAAATTATTTAAACAGGAATCCTGCCACTACCCTCCCATGAGGTTCAGGGAAAGATTATTTAGGAAGTAAAAAAGAAAAAAAAAAAAAAAAAAAAAGAACTCTCTGCATTAATCTGTGATGAGTAAGAATGGCCTTTTACCTCATCTCAAAATCAATAGCAATACCTCTGAACTACCCAAAATCCAAGATTTCAACATGCAATCTAGGCCAAGTCCAGGTATAATATGTTAAGATCTAAGGAATAAACTTATAATCTACTCTTAGTGAACACTGTTCTTATAAACCATCTTATGTAAAGCATACTGTAGTCAATAACCAGCGTTAGCATTCATATCGTACGTACTGGTGGTAAACATACTAAAATACCTCCACATACTAGTTGGTAAAAAGAAATCCTATAATTATTGAGACTACAAGCTACTTAATTATGTCACCCAGTGGCAGCCATGGGAGCAGGTAAATGACCTTGGAGCTGTGCCAGCACAGATGTGAGTCACTTCCAGTGGCTGCTGAAACGACCTAGGTGGTGGCAGCACAAGGGCATGTGCGTTTCAGTGTGTAAGGGTTATGATGGGCAGGTGGGTAATGGCGTTTTTGGTGAAGGTCAAAGTACAGACTCTTCCCGGGCCATGTGGGAAGGACTGGCTTCCAGGTGAGCAAGACTCAGTCGTCTATCAGGTATAACAAAGCATCAGAGCCAGGCACCTAACTGACTGTGGATTTAACGGAGAACTTGGAAGAGTTTGACTCATTTTCCTGTGTCACATCAAAGCTCAGACTAAGACATCGTTTATCAAATGGAAGATAACACCAACAATTTCTAGGCATCAACAAGTAACTCGGAAATTATTTCAATAATTTGATGAATAATCTGAGCTGCACTTGGTAGGCAATTTTATGATATATATTTACACTTTATCTAGAGAATACAAGGCAATATTTTTAAAAACACAATTCAGTGCCATTAAGTACATGCACAGTGTTGGGCAACCATCATCACTATTCATTTCCAGAACGTTTTCATCATCCCAAACAGAAATTCAATACCCATTAAATAGTAACTTAGTAACTTCTTTTCTATCTCTATGAATTTGCCTATTATACACCTCACATAAGTGGGTGGCATCATACAGTATTTGTAAGGCAATATATATATATATATATATATATTTTTTTTTTTTTGGTGAGGAAGATCAGCCCTGTGTTAACATCTGCCAATCCTCCTCTTTTTGTTTGCTGAGGAAGACTGGCCCTGGGCTAACATCCATGCCCATCTTCCTCCACTTTATATGGGATGCCGCCACAGCATGGCTTGCCAAGCGGTGCGTCAGTGCGCGCCCAGGATCCCAACAGGCGAACCCCGGGGCGCCGGAGCGGAGCGCGTGCACTTAACCGCTTGCTCCCCGGGGCCTGCCCCTGTAAGGCAATATATTTTTAAATAAACAAACAAACATTTACGTATTACTAAACTAGTTATTAATATTATCCCTGACTCTACACTCAAAGCTCAAGATCTTTGAAAAATGAGGTCTGACGTATGTTTGATAGTACATTACGGGATATTCTCCCCACTGATGGAATAAATTTTGGAGACTGCATCAACTACAATAATGTATAGATTCCATACTGACGCTGCATAAAAAGTTGCCTCTTCAATTAGGGAATAAATTACAAGTATTCAAAAACTAGACTAATGCTTGAAGCTTTTTTAAGTAACACCGGCTAACTACAACACGGGCCGCTTTGGTTGGGAACCAAACCGTGAATTTCTATAACTACAAATTGAAAATTACAGACTTGAGAGTTTCCATTTTGCCCAAATGAGATAAGGAGCTGAATGGGATGATTTCCAAGAGACAACAGCTGTGAAATCACCTGCCTGAAATGTCTAAGGCAAGAGAAATTCACTTGGCTTCTCCCTTTTATGATCCAGACAAAAACATGGTTGGCCCAAGAATAGCAACTTTGAAATGGTGTAAAACAATGAAATCGTTATTGCTCCAAAGGTCTGAAGTTGAGGCCAAAAATAACAACTCTTATGAAAAACAAAAAAAAGAATCAACATCAAAATCTGGAGCCACAGAAGAGATGTTAATGGAAAAATTTGTCAGGAAAATTTGAAAATGTCTAAGAGAGAAAAGAGTAATATAGGCATAAGCAGTACCATCCTTAAGAACTTTAAGTGTATACAAAAAGTATCACTGTTCAGGTCATGGAAGTCAAGGGACATGACAGGTTGCTATTTCTAATGCAAACCACCTCTTTTGCATGCCCATCTTGCATTTCCAAATGCCTATCAGGCAGCTGTACTTAGATGTCTCCCAGCCAATCCCAACTCAACAAGTAAATGACTAAACTCTTTATCTATGCACCTCTAATTGGTTTTTCTTCCTATATTTCTTTCTCAGTAAACTGCATTGCCACCCACACAAGCTATGTATCTCTTAGAGTCTTCAGCTGCTTCTCTCTCTCTACTTGGCCCCTAAATTCTATCTGCTACCAAATTCTCCGGCAAGAAGTCTGCCCTTCTTTCCATCCAACTGTCACAGCCTACTGCTCAAGCCCTCATTATCTCTCACCCAGATCCTTGGAATACTTATGCCGACTCATCTTCCCAGGTGGAGTACTTTCTCTTCTCAAATCCATCCTCCACAATGGTGTAAGGGCTACAAACTTGAAAGCAAATTAGATCATTTCATGATACACATTATACACATACACAAAGGCATCAAGTCACTGCCAGTAAATCTGGGCTAACATTAAACTCCTTATCAAGGTTCAAAGAGTTTTCACAAATATGGTCTAACCTACCACCTTGCCTTAGGTCTTGTTATTGGACACTCTACATTTTAACCACACTTATTGTTTTATTCTCCCCCACCCCCACCCCCAACGCACCCTTCTTTTTCACACTTCCATGCCTCTGCAATGCTATTCTCTACCAATACCTTGGTTCTCTCCATTCCTCCACTCAGCCAAGAAGACTGAAGCCCTATGGCACTTTCTCGGTGACACCCTCCCTTTCTTGAGCTGACTTTATTACTCCCTCCTCCATGGGGACTCTGTTAAAACATTCATCATATTAGATACAGTCTCCTGTGATATAATTTATACATGTCTGTCTTCCTCTGATCATGCACTTTCCAAGGGCAGGGTAACATATTATTCATATTTTTATCCCCAGTGTTTAATATAGTATGAGAATATGGTGTGTGTTCAATATATGTGCTCCAAGTAAGTGAATGAATGATGCAGAACATCAAAAACCAGCTGAAAAAATAGAAATCCCGGCAAGATTCATCATGATCATTATAATCATTCTTTCATCAAATGAGCTAAAGCTTCCCTTGAGGCAGAATTTTATATATCAACAGTCATACATCATCGTTACCAGCCAAGTATACATTACTTTTAAGGAGAATCTTGAAGACTTTTGACTGAGATGAAAAGACATTGATGAGGTAAAAATGTCGGTATTTTAGACATTGGAGATGGCATAGAACATAATTCACAAGTAAAAATGAATGAAAAAGACTCAGGAGGAGACTAGTCTGATTAGAACCAAACAAACCAAGTGGAAACTAGATGATGACTACAGAAGTTAAAAAAAAAAGCCTAATTAAGGAACACTTTGCAAGGTTAAGTAGTATCACATTTACACTAAAAGAAACAGCTCACTAACGAATGGGAAGGGATCACGTAAGAAACAAAATAAAAATGGTTTGGAGATGTAGAATTTCCTAGAAATTGAAGGAAAGTAAGGCAGTTTTAGTGAACCAGATGACTAAACTATATATAGAAGCTACTAGGCTATACAAACAAAGAGTAAAAGTGGGAACTGATGGATATTTGTGAGAAAGAAATGGAAAGACTTGATACGAATTCAGTGTGGAGACAGCATAAGTATAAGGAGGGATATGTTCCCTCCGAACAGAGATGGAGGCATTAGGCAGAGAAAATAACGATTTGCCAAAAAGTGGATCTTCTCCATGTCCAGCTTAAGAGAGTGGCAAGATATCCAGCCAGAAAGATAAGTGGAAAGTAATGGATCTGGTTGGAGTTAATAGCTTCATAATTTGGGAAAATATGCTCTCAAATGTCACCATTCCCATACTTCCTCAAAGAACCCACATCAAGGTAAACCAGTCAACAATAAAGGACCTTATCAGAGGAAGATGACTGGGTGATCTCTTCTAGTACTCAGCTTTCGTTTGGTCAGGGGGATTTTCTGCTACCCCACTGACACCTCTCTACAATTTTCCAGTTTACAGTGAAGTCAAAGTTCATTGGAACACCTGCAGCTAGTGGAACAAATTATGAGGAATACTGGCTTCAATCAAACCTGAAACAATGACCAAAGAAACTGAAGGAGAATCAGTTAAGCTCAAGGTCATGGAGATGATACTCCACCCTTGGCAGAAGGATGGAGAGTAAAGATGCCCAGCACAGCACCTGGAGGTATCCCTTTGAAACTGTTTCCACTTTCACACACAAAGATTGAGGTAAACCTTATGAAATTTTCAAGAATCAAATTACATGCAATTCATGTTACTCAATACTCAAGAACCCATGTGAAACGAGTTTGCACATAAGGCCCTTGTGCCTTATGTCATTTTACAGGACTGTTACGCCTCCCTGACAGCAGCTCCACAGAGTAGTTTAAATGCTCGACTTGGGCACACACCCCATCTAAATTAGAGATGAGTGCACACAACTACTTGCTGGAACCTATGAAAATCTTAAATTGTAATTCAAACATTTGGGCTTTAACAAAGAACATTTTTTTCCAAGGATATTTTCCCTTGGTTTTTAAACCCATGTGTATTTCAAGGAGAAAAAAAAAATCCATCTGTTTCTGATTCATTTATGCTTAACTCATCAGGATATCACTGAGGAAGAGTTATAGGGTGTCCACGTCACATTCCCCCCTCCTTAAACATCTATTACTTCTCTTCTTAAAAGTGAGCAGGTGTACTGTGTCACAATTAAACAGATATGAATTGTAAAACACTATCATTTTGATTCAAAGTTCAAGATCCACGTGTTTTAAAAGAAAGCATTAGAGTCTTCCCCTTTTCCTAATTTCTAGTTGTGTGATTTTGTTGGTGGAGGTAATGTTTTGTTTTTCATATTAAGAAAGGGAGACACGATGAAATATAATATGGCCAACAATATTCAGTAGGCCAATTCTCAACTAACCTCAATTGTTTTAAACTTTTAGTAGAAGAGATGCCTGAATAACGATCAAAAACTGGAACTGAAATCAACAAGTAAAGCAACCTACGAAGGGTTAATATTACCAAAGCTTATAAATTTGTTTAAAAATAGGAATTCATTTTTTTCCATAAAACAATGTTACAGAATTAAGATTTGGGTTTTCCAATCAACCTATCAAAATCTAATTAACCATAAAGGATCTAAGTATAACACTGGCTGTATCTAAGAGACAGTGTACAGCAGTACTGAGAACACACACTGTGAAGTCAGAAAGGTCTGGGTTCCAATTTAGCTCAGCTCTTTACTGGTTGCTAATTAACATCTAGGTCACTCTCATCATTCCATCATCCTTAACATGGAGATAAAGCCTCTCCTGGAAGGGCTATCGTGAGGATTAAAGATAAGGCCAACCCAGAGCCTGGCCCACAGCAATGTGCTTTCGTGGTCATCTCTCATCATTATTTGCAACATCATTTTACGGAAAATGCTTTCTAAGACCAGACTCAGCATGCCTAAGCTGAGTAGTTCGAGGCTTCAAGGCTCTCCTGAGCAGCCTCAGCCACGCATGAGGCACAATGGCAGACAGGCTGGCAAAAGTTACAGCTGCGGAGATAGCAATCAACACATATCAAGGCCAGCAGAGGGCCAGAGGAACAGGAGGTCTCCTACCACTGTTTCCTGCATGGCCAACAGGTGTAAACCACGTCCATGGGAAACCTGTCAATACAACCCAACAAACACACCACCCTCAGACCAAAAGTCACATGGAAAGCATCAAAAAATAATTATAAAACTCACTGCCAGTATCACTGGCAGCTTCTCACTCTTCAAGGGAATATTTTAAAGTTTATTTGTGGAAGGGGACTAACGCTGGCCAATTTCTAGCAAAAGCCCATCCATGCAGGCAATTGTGAGGTTGAGGGGGTATCTGGCAGTCAGCAGGGGTGGTACCTGCTATAAGTTCTTTGCCTCTGGTTTTTGGTGGAAAATTTTAACATTTTCCTTAATATAATCTAGCAGGTATTTATGGTCTGAGCAGTGACTTTGCCCACAATCGCAGATTGTTAGGGCTAAAAAGGGCCTCAGAGATTAACTGGTTCAACACTTTCCCCTTTACAGATGGGAAACAAAGGCTCACAGAGGTTATGGGGTTTACCTGAGGTCACGCCACCAGTTACATAGTAGAGCCAGCCCCCAGCCTGTGTTTTTTCCCTTACGGGCCCCAGATGAGAGAAGACTTGGCCATAACCATGGCCTCTGTGATCTGCGAACTTCTACTTATGTCAGGGGTACCTTCAATCTTCTTCTATGTCTATGGTACCAAGGAGTTTTGAGTATACTCCAATAGTTAGAGATAAAAGAATCATAATTAAGAAATGAGCCATGAGGTTAACAAAAATGCATAAGACAATGAGGACGTCAACCATTTTGTAGAGTTGCAAGAGGGAGACATAACAAGTCTGTAAAATGACATAAGGCCCAAGGGTCTTATGTATAAACTCATTTCATAGAGAAATGGTTTTTATTTAGAAAATAGCAAGGAAATTTTGCTTAGAAAACCACAAACACACACATATTTGTTCCCAAGTTGGGGGAGTAGAAATAAGCATAAATAAAGACATCATTTTTATTTTGTTTTGTTTTTATAAAGAGCTAAATACAAATCCTAGAGGTAGGGACATGCCTGGCATGTTCGAGGAACAGTATGAAGGCCAATGTGGCTGGAACACAGTCGGTAAGGGGGATACAGAGAGGAAAGAGGGTCAGAGAGGGGGCCAGATTTATAGGGCATCGTAAGCCATTTTAAAGCTTTAGCTTTTACTCTAAGATGAGAAAGGGTAAGTGATGAGAGCCCGTTGATTATTAAGGAGAGGAGTACCATGAGCTGACTCTGGTTAACAGGATCACCAGGATGCTATCCTGAGAAGATACTAAAGGTAGATAAGAGCAGAAGCTGAGACCAGGTGGAGAGCACTTTTCCAATAATCCAGGCAAGAGGTAGATCATTTGAACCAAGATGGTGACACTGAAGACATAAGAAGTGACTTTCTTCTGCACCTATAGATGGAGGAGCTCAGAGCATTGCTAGTGAATTAGGTGCGAGATGTAACAGAAATGGAGGCAAGAACAGTCCCAATGTTTTTAGCCTGAGCAAATGGAAGAATTGAGTTGCCTTTCAATGAGATGGGGATGTCTGTAGGAGAAGCAGCATGTTTTATTGTGTTTGGAGGGGGATCAGAAACTCAGTTTTCCACATTATGTTTGAGATGCCTATTAAATATCCATGTAGGAATGCTAAGTAAGTGGTAAATATATGAGGCTGGAGTTGAGGAAAGTTCTGGGCTGTAGATTTAAATGTGAATATCAGAGACTAATTAGTATTTAAAGCCATGATGCTGAGTGAAGTTACCAAGAAGTGAGTGTGGAAAAAAAAACAGAGTCCAAGAACTGATCCTTGGCGAGCAGGGAAAACCGAAGAGGAGCAAACCTGTAAGGAAAGAGGAAAGGAGAGTGTGGTATTCTGGAGGCCAAGTGATGAAAGACTTTACAGGAAGAGGAAATGATCATTTGTCTTGTGTTTAGGTGATAAGCCAAGAAAAATGAGGAATGAGAACTGTCCACTGGATTTGGTATCATGAAGGCTAGTGACGGCCTTTCTGAAAAACAGTTTCAGAGGAGTAATGGTGTGAAAGCTTGACTATAATTCATTCAAGAGATAAAGAGAGCAACTAGAAGAAACATAGGCAACTCTTTCAAAGAGTTTTAGTGGACAAGAGATTGGGGAAATGGAGTGGTAAATGAAGGGGCAAGTAGTATCAGGAGAAAGATTTAAGATGACAGAAATAAAAGTGTGTTTGTGGGCTTATGTGAAAAGTCCAGCATTGTAGGAAGGAGGGAAGGAAAGAAGGGACAGAAAAGGGGGGGAAGAATTATTAAAGCAGTATCCTTGAACACGCAAATGGGGATGGGATCTAGGACACCAGGTGAAAAGACTGGCCGTTGTTAGGATGGATGCTTTACCTGTCATAATTGGAGAAAAGTCAGAGTATGTGAACGAGATGCAGGTAGGTGGGAAAACGTGGAAGTGTTCTTCTGATAGCTTCTATTTACTCAATTAAATAGGAAGCCAAGAGTGGGGACAAAGACAAAGTTGTGGGAGGCTTGATCAGAGAAGAGAAAGAAAATATTCATCTGAGGGAGTGGGAGAGTGGATGGACTAGGGAAAGACAGTATGATTGCTGAGCAGCACAAGGGCCCATTTGAGGACAGCGATCGTGAACTTAAAGTGACCACATTCAGCCGCATGGGTGGGATTAACTTCAAGTTTAGCCAAATGAGCATACCAAAGAAAGAAGAATAAAGAAGTTGAGGGAGTGGTTATAATGATTGGCCAAGGCATTTAGCTGGCCAAGATGGGAAGGAAGGTGAGTGAGGTACAGTGAAAAGGTGGGAGCACAAGGGCTTGAAGGTCCCAGGAGAGTTGAAGAATTATCGAGTTGGGGATTCTAGGGAAAGTGAATTGGAAAAATAGGAATGAAGTTTAAAGAGTAAAATGCTTGAAACCGAGATTATGGGGGAATTACATTTATTATTAACAATAAGACTTTGATGCCATCTAACCTATATACACACAATAAACATGCTCTGGACACCACATCCAGCTTCTCATTAGTTTCAATGGTGACAGCTACAATGCCTTGTCCTCAGTCCCAAATAGCATGTAAAATTCACTATTAATGACACAGACTGCCAAGACAAAAGCTATTCTCACTGAAGTGAAAGCCATTTTCACTGCAAATAACTTGATATCCTAAAGACAAAAGAACAGGAAGATATTAAAAAAGAAGTGACTTGAAGCCAACAGCCCACCAAAAATAAAACAGATGCAAATATCCTTGAGGTTATCTTTGCTTTAGAAGAAGAGCTAATGACTGGTCACAAGAATATGCAGAAACATACATGGCTGTAGTAGGCTGATAATGGCTCCCAAAGGTATGTCATGCCCAGTATCCAGAAAAAGGGTCTTTGCAGTAATTAAGTTAAGAGTTTGAGATGAGGCCACTATCCTGGATTATCCAGGTGAGTCCTAAATGCCAAGACAAGAGAGAGGCAGAGAACGGTTTGACATAGACAGAAAAGAAGGTTTTGGAAGACAGAGGCAGAGACTGGAGTGATGCAGACACAAGCCAAGGAATACCAAGGAACGCAGCCACCAGAAGCTAGAAGAGGAAAAGAACAGATTCTCTCCTAGAGCCTCTGGAGGGAGCATGGCCCTGCCAACACCTTGATTTCTGGTTTCTGGCCTCCAGAACGGTGAGAGAATAAATTTCTCTTGTTTTAAGCCTCCTAGTGTATGGTAATGTATTATAGCAGCCAAAGGAAACACACACAACGTAATCTAAGGAGTGTCTATTCTGCATGGTGCTAGGCTGGGCACTGGAGGAGGACCCAAGATGTATAGGGCTTAGGCCTTTCCTTGAAGGTTTTAACTATCTAGTTTAATTGATCTGAAAGAAAATGATCAATCAAACCTAGAAAATAAGAAGTCAAACCACTTGAAGAAACATGTCCTAAAATGTGGGGGAAAGATCACATATCAGGTCACAACACAAGAGGAGTTATCCAGATAATGGATTCCTGAATAAATTCCAAAGAGCTTTCACTTTACTTATATTTGTTTCAAAAAAAAAAAAAAATACAACATGGAGAAAAATCTGTTGTAATACGTGATTACTTAGACCATTCTATTCAAAATGAAAACATTTTCTAGGATAGCCTGCACTACAGGAATATATTTATCCCCACCCAACACAGAGAAAAGACTTACAAAATGAATGAAATAAATTTAGTGGAAGGGATTCCTGTCATCTGTTCCCAAGTCTCAGCCTCAGAAATCACCCAAGAAACTAATGACTCTATAGGAGGAGCCTTGAAAATTCAGAGAGAACTCTACTGGACCTTCAACCAAAACTGAGTTTACCACTACGAACATCTTCTAACTGAAACAAAAGCAACCAAGACACAAAAAGCCTGAGAGGTATGAACTGTAACTGGCAAGTCACTCAATGTCAAATTCAATCATTTTCCATTTTTCTTCAAAACAACCTCAAAGAACCACACACCCAACATTCAGCTTTATCTGCTCCACACCCTGGACCCTCTTCGCAACAACCGATGGAGAGGTGGCAGACCACCCTGGAAGTGCCAGCCCGCCCGCTCTCAGCGGATGCTCCTTTTGACTCATTAACAGTGGCAGCTAAAAACATAATCAAGTCCAGCTGCAAGGAAGGAGAACTGCTTGAGATCATGGTTGGCTGACAGGTTTCCGAATTCCCACTCAGCAAGCATTCCTCTGAACAGCCATCTTCTACTGGGGGAAGACCTAGAACAAACTCCAGCAGGAAATGGCATGTTGCCAAATACAGGGACACCTACAGCTCCTCATAGGTGGATTCGAATTAAATGTAACTCAAATACTCCTGCTGTTGCAGGGGTCTCGTGGAGCCATTTCCACCCAGCCTCTACATTGCTCTCTTGCTCAAAATAAGACCCTTTTTTGTAAATACACAGGATAAGATGATTATCCGCCAACTTGTTGCAAGTCAGCACCACTGTGAAGTTTTTCAAAACTATAGACTCTTGAATTTGGGATGTCCCTTGTGCAGCTCAGGACCTGACTGGAACTTCAGCATAAACCTCTTTACCAATCCTTCTCAGGCACCAGAAAGGATGCTGGTGTGACCTCACCAACTTGTTTTGGGGCTTGTGTTCACAACTGCTACAACTTCCTGATAATGTCAATCAAACACTTGTCAGCTTCATCAGAAGCAGAGGAAACAGACAACACTGATCTGAAACTGCACTTTATGTAAAAGGAAAAATAAAAGAGCTGAAAGAGGCAGGAGGTGGAAAAATGTTGACACTCGAAAAACATCCAATCTGTCAATTTTTTTGTTTCAAATTTTAGAATTTAAAATGTACAACATTTTTCTATTTGGAGGATATAGTTGGTCTCCAAATGCTGTTTTTTCTCCCAACTTTTCTAAAGGTACCGCTAGGCTATAGAGTTAGATGGATGATAGAAGGGAAAAGAAAAGGACAAGTCTCAAAAGCTCCTCAATACGATGAAAGAGAAGTCAACAGCAGTCCACCTAGCCCACCAAGCTCTGAATTCTTTCTTTCTTTCTGCTAAGGAGAGGAGTTGAGAGAGGCTCACAAACTGTGCACAAAAGAAATGCCCAGGCTCATATTTCCGCTCCCATCCCGTGGCATAGAGAAGAATGACAAACCAGAAGGATGCCAGGTAAGCTTTGGCCTGGATAAAAGCACAGTATCATGGTTTCATAGATCAATTACAAGGGCCTTGTGGTATTATGAACCGGACATGCAATAGGCCTTTTTTTTTTTTCTTTAAACAAACAGACACTATTTGATTAACAGTCCCATGGGATGGAGAACTAGGTTTTATTTGTAGTTCATCAAAAGAATAGGACTTATCAGGTGATTTGGGAACTGAAAACAGTCTGTTGGTGAAAAGCCTTCATTTTATTAATGACAATGCTGCCAGTAGCCCAACCAGAACCCCACCTGGGCTTACACTCAGCTAACAAGATGCCAATCTGCACTGTCATTGACACAGGTACATGATAAGAGCCTGGGAGGATTGGTTGCACAGCAATAAATCGTTTTGTTCAGTTAGCTGTATACAGTGCATTTCTAACCCATAGTCCATTTTCCCCCAACTTTAGTCCACCATGTCTCTCCTCATAATTTTGAAAATGATGAAGCAGACAAAAAAACTGTTCCTAAAATAAAACTCACATACTCCTATTTTTAGTAGTTCCCATTCTCTGGGTCTTGGACTCCACAAGGGCCCCTAAGTTACTGAAAGTGAGCTGTAAATCCACATACATCTAGACATCAACTACACACTTGCACATACATGTGTGACTTTCCAAGTGTATTGCAGAGGCCAGCTTACCTCCTGAGTTCACAGCTGTCCTTCCAGCATCCCTGGCTAGGACATGTGGCCATGTGACTGAGTTCTTGTGGTGGGATAATAGGAATTGGGACCCTAATTTGAGTCTGGTCAGGAATGCAAAAAATGGATGTGGGCAGAAGTGAGGCATTCCACTCCCAAGACCACCCCAAGAAAACCTCCCATGCAATTCTCAACATTCTCTTCCCTCCTCTGCCATCCAGACCCAGGCACCACGGTGACCTTGGAAGCCACATATCAAAGACAGCACAGTCTTCATCAACCCAGTCACTGAATGACTGCTTGGAGCAGATCCTCTACCCCCACTTCAGCCCTGCCAATTGGACTTTTATGTGGACAAGAAATAAACTACATTGTCAAAACACTGGTATTTCAGGATTCTACTGTTACAGCAGCCAGGGTTTCCTTACCTAATACATGTACATAGGTGCTGTTGTGATTAGCAATGTACACATTCTTTTTACTTTATTTTGTTTTATTTGGTAAGAACACTTAACATGAGTGTATACATTCATTTAAACAGCAATATCAATTCAGAGCAGTTTTTGTCACTGAATATTTTCTCAAAAACACTTCGTTAACCCTTTTTTCAACAATTCCAGGCATTGAGCTCGATGGGTCATATACAAAGGGAAATAAGTCAGTCTCCGGCCTCAAGCTTCCAATGTACTGGCGATGGCAGACATAATAAAAATACAAATAAGTATATCCTTACAAATGGCAAGTGCTTGAAGGAAACTGGGCATTGTGAGAGAATAACAGAAGAGATCTAAAATAAACTGGGGCAGGGGAATTGGAAGGACAGACACTTTTGGGGAAGGGATATTTAAGCTGGGAAAACAGATGAATGAACATAAACAAATTAATTAAAAATAAAGAAAGAGCCCTCCAGCGAAGAGAACAACTTGTGCAAAGTCCCTGAAGTAGGAACAAGCTTGAAGCCCTTAAGGAAATTAAAGGAGGCTAGTGGGGCTGGCCAATAATGAGCAAGGGAAGATGGGGGTGGTGGGAAGAGAGGTGAGGCAGAGGGGGAGCGGAAGAGGGGGGAAGGATGTGGAGAGCCAGGCAGGAAATGGATCATGCCAGGCCTTGAAGACAAGTAAGGATTTTCAATCTTAGTCTAAAGCATACATTCTCAGTGGGGACAATAATGCCCGAAAAGAGGTAAAAAATTGGTTCAAACAGATAGCCTAGTGGTTAAGTTTGGCATACTCTACTTCGGCAGCCCCAGTTCGTGGGTTTGGATCCGGGGCACAGACCTACACCACTCGTAAGCCATGCTGTGGTGGCAACCCATATATAAAATAGAAGAAAATTGGCATAGATGTTAGCTCAGGGCTAATCTTCCTTAAGCAAAAAAAAAAAACAATTCCATGGAGGTGGGGATGGATTAGGGGAAAATGTCTTAAAATGTCTAAAAAGGGAGGCGATAATCAAAGACAGGCTTAGAAATACCGGTCTAAAAGCAACAGGAAGCTACTGAAGGTGTTCGGCAAGGAAATTGCCATGATCTGATTTCATTTCTTAAAAAACCATCAAACAGAGCTATTAATACTTTTTTGTGTTTAAAAACAACTCAGAAAGGCTATGTAACTAATTGTCCAAAATCATGCAATTAGCAAGTAGCAAGCAGAGTTTTGATCCTGGTCCACTGCCTTTTCTTTCAGCACTGTTCCCAAAAGTCCATCCTGCCCCTCCACACATCTATGTTATGCCTGCAATTAATTTGCATGCTACATTTTACCTATTGATTCATATTTGATCTCCCTTCACACAGTATTTGAGTGTGAAATTATTTTCAAAAAGAAAATAATTTCAGGGCCGGCCTGGTGGCATAGCAGTTAAGTTTGTGCACTCCACTTCAGCGGCCCAGGGTTCGCAAGTTCGGATCCCGGGCGCAGACCGATGCACCACTTGTCAAGCCATGCTGGGGCAGCATCCCATATAAAGTAGAGGAAGATGGCACGGATGTTAGCCCAGGGCCAATCTTCCTCACATACAAAAAGAAAAAGAAAAGAATTTCTTTTTCAATGCTCCTGGATCTTCAGAGGAAAAACAATGTACTAACCACATATTGTCACCTTTCTTGAAAAGTGTCAAGATTTGCAGGTTACATGCAAGACTAAACACAGGAATCCATTGGCTCTATTGATTTGGTTAAACATGCAGGAGGTGAATGGAGTATTGCTCAGCTTTTGTTATAACCATCGGCAGAAGATTCCCAAAGTGAGTCCAACATTTAAATAACTGTTTCCTGGGCCTCCTAAAGAGTAAATTAGAAGAAGTAAACTTCTGAAGAAGAAGATGTTGCTTCTCTTTTATACAGAAAAAGAAGCACGCATAAAACAAAATGGAATACCAATGTTCCTAGCAGCATTCTTCACCATAGCCAAAAGGTGGCAGAACCCTAGTGTCCACTGACAGTTAAAAAGATAAATAAAATGTGGTAAACACATACAATGGAATATTATTCAGCCATAAAAATTAATGAAATTCTGACATGTGCTACAACATGGATGAACCTTGTGGACATTATGGTAAGAGAAATAAGACAATCACAAGAAGACAAATACTGTATAATCCCACTTATATGAGGCACCTAGAGTAGTCAAATTCATAGAGACAGAAAGTAGGATGGTCATTGCTGGAGACAGGAAGAATGGGGAGTTGTTATTTAGTGGGTATAGAGTTTCAGTTCTGCAAGATGAAGGGAGTTCTGGAGATTGGTTGCACAATAATGTGAATGTACTTAATGCTACTGAACTGTACGCTTAACAATGATTAAGATGGTAAGTTTTGTTATGTATATTTTACAATTACAATTTTTTTTAATTTAATGGATAAGTCAAAGATAATTTTAAGTGGTTTTACAGTAATGTCAGAGAAACTCTATTCACATATACACACACCACAGTCAGAAAACTTAAACATCTAGGCCACATCTTGGAAGTCCGAAAGTTTGGAAAAGCTAATGAGTTTGAAACCAAAGCAAGAAAAAGAACCTTCTGGGTTCATGATAATATTACACTTTCAACCCTCTTGAATTTGACTTGGCTAATAAAATGTGAGCAGAAGCAATATCTGTCACTCTGAGTGGAAGTATTTAACTGCCATTGGGAGCAGAGCAGCACTCTCCTTCCCCTGCCCCGGCCGCTGCGCAGCGTAAGGGGGGAGAAGGAGCTGCCGTCCACATGGATTCCTGAGTGTACACAGTGAGCCAAGCCCTCCTGATAATCCACACTGGATATGAGGCCTGACCAGGAAATAAACCTTTGTGGTATGAAGGCACTATGATTTGGGGGTTGTTTGTTACCACAGCACAATCTAGCCCACCCTCACTAATACAGAGTTCTAAAAGCAACAGGGGAATATGAGAATTTGAATTTCAGCTTACATCAGTAAATAGATACTTTTAATAGTAAAAAAACTTTATTCCTTTGCAACTGATTTCTGAAGGAAAATTCACAATTATCATTCTTCATAAAACGGACAAGATGTTTAACAATGACTATTTAGCAGTGAGAAAACTTCTTTCCACATGGAGTACTACACATAGACTGTGCATGACTCAGGGGAGAGCGTGTGTGTATTTTGTTTGGCTGGTTTGTGATAGAGATGGGAGAACATCCTAAATAATAGGCACACGCAACATTTCCTTCCTTCCCTCCGAGAACGTAGCAACAGTTGCTACATCGCACTCGGGTAGAGAAGGTGTTCAGCGGCACGTACTCTCCCTTTCATCAAGTGTCAAGTTCCTGGACGCTTTGACTGTTTTCTAAATAAGTATCTGTTAATCTTCCAGGGGCATGATGACTCGAGGAGAAAATACACAGAAGCCAGTTTCCAGCAGGTTATGTGAGCGGGGTGAGGACGGAGGGTTTCCCTCCCCCTTTTTCCTCCCATCGTTCCTCTGCTGCAGGCAGAGTGACTGAGAGCTGAAGCTCTTCCCAAACATCTGAAAACCATTTATAAAAAACTGAAGTTACTACAAATAAAGACACTTTAAGCTGGTGGCTCATATCTTTAGTTCATGATGTAACTAGACACTAAAATAATAGTGTATGCTCTGGTGGGAAAAATCACCGACCAGAATTATGAGACGTGTGGTCTGCTCCCACCTCTCCCACTAACAAACTGGGACTTGTCACTCAACTTCCTAGGATCTTATTTCTCTCATCCATAAATAAGACAGATAAGATCAGTGTTTCCCAAAATGTGGCGTTTGGTCCAACTGTGTCTGAATCCTCTGTAGGTATGTGATAAGGGGGGAAGGGGATAGCTGCAACAAATGCAGATTCCTAGGATCCATCCTTTTCCTACTGAATTAGGATCTCTGAGAGTGAGGCATAAGAATCTGTATTTAAAAGCTTCCCAGCTTTTAGTTGTACAGCTGCAGTCTTTGGTGACCTTAGAATTGAGCAATACAGCCAAACTGACTTATGCACAATGAAGTTTGTAAACCATAAGACTAAAGAATCTCTAAGGCTCTTTCTCGCTATATAATCTTAAAGTCATGAGCAGAGCTGAAAAGAAATACGTATCTCCTGCACCACCCACTCCACTCCCCCTAAAACGCACAATTCTCTACATAGAGATCATCCCAGTACAAATTCAAATATTAAAACTGATATGGTATTACTAACTATTCAAAACTTTTTCCCCATTCATTTCGCCTCATCTCCATTCTTCACCACAAAAAAGCTGGAACCTCAATCACACCTCAGAGAATAAATTTTAACATCACTTATGATATTTTATGTCCAGATCTTTACATCATGTTAACCCCATGTTCTCTCATAAAACTGTTTCCAAATATGAACATTAAAATTTGTAAAACAATAAAATATTTCTGTGCTGTATCTGTGAGCAAATAGGTTAGACTGTACTGACTTAAGTAGGGAATGGGAAGTAAATAGTTATTGAAAGATTAAAAACTCAAACATAAAAATGGGGATGGAGAGAGTACCTATTATCACGTGTGGCAACTAGCAGGCAAGTCAGGAAGCAGTGATTCCCCTCCCCGAAAAAAGTCTGACTCTCTTAGTTGCAGAGAAGTTCGGTAAATCCAGAACTAGAACCTGGTCTTAAGATCTCAAGTCTAGTGTTCTTTTTTATAATATTGACTGCAGTCTTACTTACACTGGGAAACAAAAAGCATGAGTCTCTGAAAAGTATGCATAATAACCAGAATGAGCTTTAACGGGATTTGGACATGGATCAGGACAGGAAAATAGAAATAACGAAAGAGAATGAATAGTGCTAACTTCCAGTTAAACAGGGCAGATTGAACACCATATTTTCTCCATTCTCTCCCAAATGTCTGCTAAAATAACAGTAAATAAATAAAGATGACAAGAGAACTGGAAAGGAGACAATAGCAGACAAAAGACGCCAATAAAATTTTGGAATATGGAAAAACCAGTGGAGGAATTGCAACTGACTCAACAGAATTGTGCCTGCAAAGGGATATTGTGATGAGAAGTTAGACTATTTGCCTGTAAAACTTCAGAAAGGCTTCAGACGTGGAGGCACCTGGCACTGCGTAAGGTGGGGGGTGACGTTTTGGCTACACTAGGAATAGCGGTTGAAAACTTGTCTAAAGAAGACTCTGTTGAAAAGTAAAATTGAGAAAATCTTTTAGAAAGTATAACAAAAAGATAATAAAAACAAGAGAAAAAATGTTAAAAGAAATCTGGTTCATCCAGGAGGCTTAATAGCTAGCTAATAGGAGTTTCATAAAAAACAAACACATGAAATGCTGGCAAGGAAATTGTCAAAGACATATGAAAATAAATGTTTCCCAAACTGAAGGGCAGAGATCTATTGATGAAGAACCCAGCACACTGAATTTAAATAACCCACACGGAGGCACAGCATCATGAAACTTTGGTTCAGAGGTTGGCAAACTATAGCCCATGGGCCAATTCTGGCCCGCAGCCCATTTTTGTAAATAGGTTATTGGAACACAGCCAGGTGCATTCATTTACATATTGCCTATCACTACATTTGTGCTACAGTGGCAGAGTTGAGTAGGTGTGACAGAGACAGTATAGCCGACAAAGCCTAAAATATTTTCCCAAGAGAAATGAAAACTTATGTCCATACAAAAGCCTGCACATGAATGTTTATAGCAGCATTACTCACAATAGCCAAAAGGTGGAAACCCAAATGTCCATCCACAGATAAATGGATAAACAAAATGTGGTATAGCCATACAATGAAATATTATTCAGCCATAAAAGGAATGAAGTACTGATACAGGCTACAACTTGGATGAACCTTGAAAACATGCTAAGTGAAAGAAGTCAATCCCCAAAATAGTAGAAGAAAGAGAATAATAAAGATAAGAGAAGAATTGAATGACATGAAAAACAAACCAATAGAGATAGTCCATGAAACCAAAAGTTTGTTCTTTGAGAAGATCTATAAAATTGGTAAGCCACTATGCAGATAGATCAGGAAAAAAGAAAGAACAAATAAAAAACCAATGTCAGGAATGATAGAGGTAACATAACTACATGTTCTAAAAATATTAAATAAGGGAGCATTATGAACTACTTTATGCCAATAAATTCAACAACTTAAATGAAATAGACAAATTCAGGAAAGACATAAATTACCAAAGCTAACTCAAGATGAAATAGATAACCCAAATAACCCTACATTTATTCAGGATTTTAAATTTGTAATTAAAAACCTTCCCACTAAGCCAACTCCAGGTCCAGATGGTTTCACTTGCGAATTCTACCAAACAGTTAAGGAAGAAATCATACACAAACTCTTGCAGAAAATTGAAAAGGAAGGAATATTTCCCAACTTATTCTATGAGGCCAGCATTACCCTGATACCAAAACCAGACAAAGACATTGCAAGAAAAGAAAACTACAGACCAATATCCTTCATGCACATAAATGCAAAAATTCTAATCAAAATTTAGTAACTCAAATCCAACAACATATAAAAAAAGAATAATATATTATCACTCTTATTATCAAGTTTATCCCAGGAATGCAAGATAAGTTTAACATGTGAAAAAAAATCAATGTATTTCACCATATTAACAAACTAAAAAGGAAAAATCACATGATAATTAGATGTGGAAAAAGCATTTGACAAAAATTCAACATCCATTTCTGATAAAAACTGTCAGCTAATAAAAAGAACTTTCCCAATCTGATAAAGGGCATCTACAAAAAACCTATACCTAACATCATACTTAATGGTGAAACATTGAATTGTTGTTCCCTAGGATCAAGAACCAGCAAGGATATCTGTTCATACCACTTCTATTCAACCATGTACTGGAGATTGCAGCCAGGGTTATTAAACAAGAAAAAGAAATAAAAAGCATCCAGACTGGTAAAGAAGAAGAACTTATCTTTATTTGCATATGACATGATCATACGTATAGAAAATCTGATAGAATATAGCAAAAATCTACTACAACTAATAAGAGAGTTTAATAAGATTGTAGAAAATAAGAACAATATACAAAAATCAATTGTGTTTTTATATACTATGAAGGAAAAATCAGAAATAAATTTTTAAAAACATTGCCATTTAAAATAGCATCAAAAATATGAAATACTTAGTATAAATCTCTCAAAAATATTTAAGACCTATACACTGAACACTACTAAATATTGCTTAGAAAAATTAAAGAAGACCTAAATAGAGAGGTACATCATGTTGAGGGATCATGAAACTCAATGTTGTTAAGAGGCTAATTCTCTCAAAATAGATCTATAGATTAAAACATCCTCAATCAAATTCTTGCATGCATTTTTTAAAAAAGAGATTGGTGGGGGCTGGCTCAGTGGCGTAGTGGTTAAGTTTGTGCCCTCCGCTTCCGCAGCCCGGAGTTTGCAGGTTCAGATCCCAGGTGTGGACCTACGCACCGCTTATCAAGCCATGCTGTGGCAGGCATCCCACATATAAAGTAGAGAAGATATGCATGGGTGTTAGCCCAGGACCAATCTTCCTCAGCAAAAAGAGGAGGATTGGCAACAGATGTTAGCTCAGGGCTAATCTTCCTGACGAAAAAAAAAGAGAATGGCAAACTAATTCTAGATTTCATATAGGGTAGCCAAGTCAATGTCCTTGAAAATGAAGGACAAAGTTGGAGGAATCACACTTCCTGAGTTTAAGAATTATTGTAAAGCTACAGTACTCAAGATAGCGTGGTACCATCATAGCAATAGGCATATAGTTCACCAGAATAGAGCATCCAAATATAGACCCACACATGTACGGACAACTAAAGTTCGACAAAGGTATAAAGGCAATTCAGTGGAGAAAGGAGAGTCTTTTCAAAAAATTTTACTAGAACAATTGAAAATCTATGGGCAAAAAACGAACTTTGGTCCATATCCTGCACCACATACAAAATTAACTCAAAAAGGAACACAGAATAAAGTAAAACATAAAACTTCTAGGAAAAAACTTCTGCGATCTTCAGTTAGGCAAGTATTTCTTAAGACCAAAAGGAAAAGCACAATCTACCAATAAACAATTCAATAAGTTCAATTTCATCAAAATTAAGAACTTTTGCCCATCAAAAGATACTGTCAAGAAAATGAAAAGGCAAGCCACAGACTGGGAGAAAATATTTGCAAATGATACATGTGATAAAGGACTTATAGCCAGAATATATAGAGAATTCTCAAAACTTAATAAGAAAACAACCCAACAAGAAATGGGCAAAATATTTGAATAGAAATTTTGCCAAAGAAGATATATAGATTCTAAATAAATCCATGAAAAAATGTTCATTATCATTAATCATTAGGGAACCGCAAATTAAAATCTAGAACAAGCTACTGCTATACCTATTTGCCTAGCCAGAATAAAGGATGCAGAAGAACTGGGACTCTCATACACTGCTAGTAAGAATGTAAAATGGTACAACCTTCAGAAAAACTATCAGTTTCTTAAAAAGTTAAACATTCACCTACCAATGATTCAGCCATTGCACTCCTAAGACAAATGAAACCGCACGTCCATGCAAAGACTTGTACATAAATCTTCATAGCAACTTTATTTGCAGTAGTCCAAAACTGGAAACCCACTGTCCATCAATAGGTGAATGCTGATGGATAGCAAACTGTGGAGTATCCATACAATGTAATTCTACTCAGGAATAAAAAGAATGAATTATTGATACATGCTACAGCATGGATAATCTCAAAATAATTTTGCTCAGTGAAAAAAAAAAAGCCAGATCAAAAAAAGGGGAAGAGAGGTACCTATGCTATGATCTATTTACATAAAATTCTAGAAAATGCAAACTAATCTATAGTGACAGAAAGTAAATCATCGTTTGCCTGGTGATATTGGGTGGGAGGAAGGGACTCAGGGAGGGATTGCAAAGGGTAATGAGGAAACTTTGGGGTGATGGGGTCATGGATGCATACATATGTCAAAACTTATCAAATCGTATACTTAAATATATGCAGTTTCCTAAATGACAATTATACCTCAAAATATTAATATAAAACAAACAAACAAAAAGGTTGCCTTGGGGCTGTGAGATCTGAGGTTAGGAGAAAGAGTAGGGCAAGAAGTTGCTATGTTTCCTCATAAGCCCTTAGTAGTATTTTTTTTTTAACCATGTAAAAATGAAAATAAAAACAAGAGCAAGAACATACATAGAGGATTACAAGAGACAAGACAGTCTTCTTCGAGGTCTTTAGTTGAAAATCAGGTGCCCATAAAGGCACAAATTCTTGCCAGCCATCCTGAAATTCTACTTCATTACTGAATTCCTAACAAGGATGCCATTTGGAATGCCATAGAAAATGAAAATATTCAGTTTTAATGTTTGAAGGAGCTCTCACTGATCTACCACCAAAAGAACACGAATTGCCACTAAGGGACATTTTTAAGCAATAGTAATGGATTTCTGTAGATCTAGCCACAACCATCGCCAACAACCTTGTTTATTTTTACAATGGATTGCTACAGATGGGTTGCAGAAATCATTAAGTAGTTGATAACCCCTAGCGGTTAAAACTGTTCATTATGTACTTCCTTACCTGGGAGCAATTTGGGCAATGGGATGAATTTGGGTCCTCTGATGAAATGACATTGATGTCAGTGAAATAATCAGTTTCATAAGAACCTAAAGAGTAAGCTACCTTCAAGTTGCACAGGGAAAGAAAAAAATCTTGCAAGTTAGGAAGGTAATTCAGGCAGAACAGAAGAAAAGGGAAATAACCCCTGAAGGCAGAAATTTCGTGAGAAGAAAGGAGAAATGCTGGGATTTCCAAATAATTTTCATTTGCATTAACATTGTTGTTTGGACTTTTGGAGAATATAGCTCACGTGTAATTCAGATTAGGGAGCCAGAAGCTCTTGAACACAGATCCTCCTTTCACTGTGGCTACAATACATACAAGAGGCCTGATACCCCTGGTAGTCACGCCTTCATGTACTGAGTGCTTTGATCTATAAACAGTTTAGAGAATGTATAAATTCCAAATAATGTTCAAATCATTCCGCACTGGCTTTTGGTTATAGAAAATGATTGCTTCTTGATTTGATATTAAGTATCCTCAGTTTCTGGTCTATTTAATTCGATGACTAGATATAATGCCATGTGGTTAAAAGAAATAGTGAAGACATTAAACAGCGCTGCAAGATCAGCTGCGTCTGACCAAACCCTGAATAACTCTGAAGTGTCGTGCATTCCACCAGGATACAGGACCCACCTACCACTTTAAACTCTTTTCTATCCCTTCCCTGACAAGTTGAGTCAGGCTTCTCACATGTGGAGAACAGCCCTGCAGAGTGCAACAAGAAAAAGTCATTTGGAATTAAAACAATAAACCACTTCCAACACACACACACAAGGCTCAAATCTGCTTCCATCATCTTCATCCAGAAGAAACTTGGTTGAGAAGGGGGGCAAGGAAGGACAAGTGTGTAATGCTAGGAAAATCCGTTTGTCCTGAATGTTAAGAAGGCACTGAATGGCTTAAAACAGATCTAAACAGGCAGAGCACCAAAGTATAATAAAACAAACAAAACAAAATAAATCGAAGAAACTATGCATCTTGGCATCTTCCTTAGCATCTTTCCTGGATTCAAATAATACCAGATATTTTACCAAAATCTCAAGGATAAGGTAGAATTTCTACCTCTGAGATCGTTTAACAATAAGACAGAAGGCATTCTGTCTGGATTTGAATTAGATGTCGACCTGCCTGGTGTGGTTGGAGCTGGCAGTACCTTCCAGAACAGAAGCCAACACCCTCATTTTACAGAGGAAATGGAAGGGTAAAGACCTTGGCCAAAAAGACACAGCTAGTTAGGGACAGAACCAGGACTGGAAGCTACATGTTAAGACTCTCCCTAGCCTGTCTCTTAGGCCCTCTTTACTGTCCTCCTTTGGTTTCCTTTCAGGGTCATGATTCTCTGAGAACAGGTCACCGTAAGGTGGGTCACTTTTACACAGTGGTTTTCAACCCAGCTGCACAACGGAATCACCTGAGAGCTTTGAGTTCTGATACCTGGGCCTCCCCTCCACAACCCCAAGGATTCTAATGCAATGGAGCTGGGGTGTGCCCTAGCACAGGGAGTTTCCAGAGCTCCCATAGGCAATCCTAACGTGCAGCCACCCTGAGCAGCCCCGGCACGGAGCAAAGTGTATGGAGAATAAACCTTGCTGATAATGAAGACAAGCTTCTGCAACCGTTTTTCATCCTCCAGTCTAAGCAGGTGTTCACTGTTGGAAGTTTCTATCCCATATTACGGTGGTCCCTGCTCATCAGGTTCTAGCAGGCTCTGGGCCCTTCTCAGCCATCGTTCTTGGTCCTCGCTCAGCCTCTAAAAGTGCCCCAATGCAATCAAAATGACCATTCAAATAGAGACCTGAAAACAAGTTACAAAACGTTAAGTAAAAGGGGAAACAAATCCCGCGATTTGGACAAGTCTGCATAAGCAAAACAGAGGAAAGGGAGGCTATCTGGCGATAATTCCGGCCAAGACTATTTGGGCATTTTCCCAGAATTACCCAAGTAATCCTGTGAAAAGCAAACCTATGTAGGCTAAATTATGTACAAACTGCCTAAATCTCGTGAGTTTTAATCAAAAGTCACCTGGCCCTGGAAAGCGTGAATGAATGCCAAAGACACCACATGCATCGCGGGTTTGACTGACCCCCGACCCCTTCCCTAAGCAGTCTCCTCCGGGGTCCTTCAGGAATAGAGCTCAGCAAAGGCGGCTGTGAATTACACACTCCCAGGGCCCTTCTGCTCCGCCTCGGGGCCTGAGCCACCCACTCAGGAGGACTCCCCAATTCCTACACCCGGTCTGGCTCGGAAAAAACCCTGGGAGCATTCGGAGGGGGCGTGGTGAGGACCAGTCCTCATGCACCGGCCAGAACCACCTCTTCTCCACCGCAGAGGCACTAGGGAGCCCACCTGGTCTGGCGTCTGCACACCTTACAGCGCTCCGTCCCCTACACTCGGCCGCGGGTGGCCCTAGGGTGAAGATGTCAAGTTCACTGGGTATGCTGGAGAAGGACGGAAGTAGGACCTCCCAGCACCCGAGCCTCCCCGGCGCCGCCCGTGCCTCCGCCAGGAAGGAGAGAAGGGGCTCCGAGAACTGTCTCGAAGGGGTGCGGGGTCGCGGGCTCCCCGGGAGAAAGCCGCACCCCGGCTCAGGCGCCGCCTCCTCGCCCGGGTCTGCCCAGCTGGAGGCAGGACCCGAGCGCCGGCGGGAAGCCGGCACAGGGCCCCAGGAGGCTGGGCTGAGGCTCCGCGCAGGGTTTGACCCGCCAGCCCGGAGCTCGCCGCGAGGGGCCGCCTGAGTCGCAACCTCGCGCCACCTGTCCCAGCTCGGGTGGCAGCGCAGCCCCAGGACAGATCCTAACCGGAGAGAGCGCGCCCCAAGCTATAGCGCTCCCGGCTGTAGCACGCACTAGAAGAAAAGTCCCAGGGGGGAGGGACGCCAGACGCGCAGACTGCCCTACCTGTCCGGCGACACAGAGTAGGCACCAGGTGCCACCGAGGATGCGGGCCAGAAGCCCCGAGCGCCGGAGCGCAGCCAGCCGTGCCATGGTCCCCCAGCGGGAAGGGAGGGGAGTCCGGGCGACACCCCTCCCTGGAAGCCGTAGCCGCCTCCCGCGCGGGCTGCGAGGGCTCGGCGGCCGGCGGACTCCGGGCGTGCGCCCGCGGGGCAGGGCTGCGCTGGGGCCGCGCGTCCTCTGAGCCGCCCTGCGGCCGCGGAGCCCAGCTGCTTTGAATGGGAGCGCGTGCGCTGGGGGTGGGGGCGTTATTTGTGAATGTGCTGCTTGTCTTGGCTCGGGATGGTTCGCGCTCCAACCACCCCCCCCCCAGCACCCCCTCCGGCTCCTGCTCCTCCCCTCCTGTGTCAGCCCAGCGAAGGCGGGGAGCGCAGACACCCAGCCGCCCCGGGCAGCGACTGCGACGCGCGTTTCGGGAAACCGGAGGAGTGCTACGCGCTGGCTTCTAATTATTCTTTTTAAAGGGAGGGTCTCGCGCTGTACACCTTGCTCGCGTTTGGAATGCCACCCTTCCGGCCCGAGAGAGTGCGGGATGAGAAGGAAAGGCTCTCCCCGGACACAGGAGCTTTTCCCGGAACGAGTCCCCAGGGCCATTCCTTGTGCGCTTTCCCTGGAGCTCCGTCCGAGCTCTGCGCTCTGCAGCCGTCCTGGGAACCACGCAAGGCCCTCCAGGGGAAGAGTTTGTGCGGGGGCAGGAGGCGATAATTACGAAACTCACGACCCCACGTAATGGGGCAGAACTAAACATTATGGTGTGTTTGTCTGTCGGTGGGGACCGGTCGCCTGGGCGCGCGGAGAGATTCTCCCATGGAGTTAATTTGTTTTACAACCTTGGTCTGGGGAAAGAAATCTTTGCTCGAGAGCAGCCGGGACCCATAACTGCTGGGTAGGGACGCAGGGAACCAGGAGCCGGCGTCACGCAAAGGGAGCCTAAGAAATGTATTCAGTGAGACTGACTCCACTTCTTGTTTTCTTGTGCCAATGGGTTTCTGGGGGCAAGCCTGGGAGCCCCCTTCTCCAGTGTGGACCGCGCTCTTATTAATTAGTCTTGAGGCTTTCAGGCTTTCTCTGTAACAGAAAACAAACCTCGTGCCCTTTTGGAGTTCTTTGCCATTGGGATGAAGTCTCATTTCTTCCTGAAAACCTAGAGCTCCAGACCCAGTCTCCCAAAGCATCTTTATAAGAAAGCGAATCCCCCACCCTTCTTCCAACGTCTTCCAGGCCACTCCACCCCTCTCGAACCTTGGCAGTGAAGCTAGCAGAGGCGGGGAGCTGGCCCCACTTCAGTAAACTCCATACGATAAGAGGATTCAGGGCAGCCCTGGTGAAATAACTTTTGTGAAGTTCCCACGTGCGCGAATTGGGATAAGCCCAGCATAAAATGAAGACGCAGCCATGCTTCCTAGCAACCGTTCATTCAATCCACATATTCTCAAAGCCAAGCGCTGCGCTTAAACGTTGTAGCCCATCGGTGACCTAGACAGACTCGGGTCTTGCCCATTTTAATTGTGTAAACAGACCAGACAAACTGTCTGCTGACAAGGAGAGGCACGGTCAGGGCAGAAGTGCCTATAGGAAATGAATGTTATGTGTGCCAGCATGAGCGTTTGTGTCCAGGATGGGGGGATTTTGTTCTTGTATATAGTAAAGCAGCTGCTTCTCGGAATTGCTCTTTTTACTCCTTATGTACGTATTTGAGTTCCCAAGGTGTGAAAATAAAAATCAGAAGTGGAAAAAAAAATTTCCCTTTGGGCTTAAAGTCCCAGAATGTCAAAGGTGGAAGGTCATAATCTTTAGAGATCTTTTTTTAAGAGGTTTTAGACCAGGTTTTCAGCTCGAATTGGTAAAGAGGAAAGGATAAGACATTTAAAAACAAAAAGCAAACGCAAGGGGCCAGCCCCCGTGGCTTAGTGGTTAAGTTCAGTGCACTCTCCTTTGGTGGCCCTGGTTCCCAGTTCGGATCCCGATCGCGGACATACACCACTGTCAGTCATGCTGTGTATGACTGTACGACCCACGTACAAAATAGAGGAAGATTGGCAGAGATGTTAGCTCAGGGCCAGTCTTCCTCAGCAAAAAAAAAAAAAAAAAACACCAAATACAAAACAATAAGCCCACAGGGGCTGGAAACTGGGAAGTTCTTCCTATGGAGGATTGCAAATGGCTTGTCTTGCTAGGGCATTTGAGCCACAAGATTGAGCAGTGAAACGCAAGGCTGTGCTTAGTGGGTGGGGGAACTTAAAGCACCAGGCTGGGCGAAAGAAGGGAACCCACATTGGTGTGCCAGGCGGCAGTGCTAGTCAATATTAACTGAATCAAATCTACCAACAACCCTCAAGATAGGTAATTATCCCAACTTGATAGGAGAGTCCTGAAGCTCTATGGCTATACTACCAGGACTGGAACCAGGCCCTGGAGAGGAATACAGTAACAGAATTTCAGGCTGGGAAGGGAACTCTAGCCCAACTACATACTCTAAACCCCAAAGCTGGGTCATCTAGTTCAGTAGCCACATTTTTTTATTTTTAAATGGGTGAAGAAACTAAGGACTAGGAAAATTAAGTGTCCAGTGTCTCACACTTAAGAGGCAGATGAATTTATTCCTACCTCAATGTGGTGAGGAAAGAGTGAGCTTCTATTCCTTGAGCAATGAGGTAAGAGAAGGAAACAGGAATTTAAAGTTAATTAATGGGGCAATTAAGTGTAGGGTAAAAGGGGGTAGAAAGTCCAAAAGGAGGGAGACCAGCTAAGAAGATGCTGCTGTACACCAGCCATGAAGTGACGGAGGTTTCCGTTACTGGAGATGCGCCTTACCTACTGGAGGACAAAGTTCATGCTGAGAAAGCCAGACAGGAGAAAGAAAGCATTATTTGTTCTATATGAGAAGATGACACCTCCTTAGAGCATCTCCATACCAGAGGTCCAACTCCAGATCCTTGACATCAGACTCAGCTGTTAGCAAATCTTCTGATTTTTTCCATTGTTCGTTGTTTGCTTAAAAATGTATAGGTTCCTGGGGCCGGCCCTGTGGCTTAGCGGTTAAGTGCACGGGCTCCACTACTGGTGGCCCAGGGTTCGGATCCCAGGCGCGAACCGACGCACTGCTTGTCCGGCCATTGCTGAGGCTGTATCCCACATACAGCAACTAGACGGATGTGCAACTATGACATACAACTATCTCCTGGGGCTTTGGGAAGAAAAAGGGAAAAAAAAAAAAAAAAAGGAGGAGGATTGGCAATAGATGTTAGCTCAGAGCCAGTCTTCCTCAGCAAAAAGAGGAGGATTGGCATGGATGTTAGCTCAGGGCTGATTTTCCTCACAGAAAACAAAAAAATGTATGCGTTCCTGAAGTACTTTCCAATCAATATACATCACTGATAGTCTAAGAAATAACTGAATGAAATGGAAGAAAGTATTCTCATTATCCACTGCAGATCAAGTTTCCTTGATACTGCATAAAATACAGGGAGGATGCTTTAAAACAGATGTCTTTACTTAACAGCTTAATGACCTCACTGTGACATAAGGACTAAGAAATGTCATGTTGCTCAGGTACTAGAATCCACATGGAGTATCAGAAGACACTACTGATGGCTCTTCATCTCACTCTAGCCCCAGTCTTGCCAGAGCCTTTGCTCTGGACCACAAGCCCTTTCATCTGGGCCTTGCAGCAGGAGATGCGTTTTGGCATCCCGAGTCAGACCTCTCAAGAGTCGTGCCCTTGGAGCATTAGAATACACAGTGCTGAGGCTGGCTTTGCGTCTCTCTGTTGATCTCAGCAGCACTTCTACTCCACTGACTGCTCACTATGTCCCAATCCTTTCTTCGGCCCTCTCTTTTCTCCCTGTCCCTTTTTATCCAGCAGAGTTTTTTTCCAGGGCCCATCATGTCAATAACACTCTTTCCAATGCCCTGTACTCCCTTGCCCATTAGTCTTTTCTTCACATCTCAACTCGAAGCAAACTCAGTTATCTGCTTTCTTAGTGCCTGCCCTCCAGGAACCAAACACTGCAGGGGAAAGCCACAGAATAGGACAGATAGGCGTCACCATAGCATCATCTTCAGCAACCTCAAATGGACCCTCAACACTGCCAATGAATCCTTCCGGTCCATTCACTCTTGTACCATCCCACCCCTACAATGACTATTTCAAACTTTCTCCAAACCTCCTGCTCCTCCTTCACCTCTCTCCCTTTCAAAGGATATGCAGAGCTCCAATTTTCAGAGAAAACAAAACCAGTCTAATGGGAACAAGTTCCACCAAAGCTACTTATATCTACAATCAACTTCTCCTCTGTTTTCTCCCTAAGGCCAGTCCCGCTACAGTTCTCTGGGTCTAATCTCCCTTTGCTTTCAACTAGTAAGGAAACTTACGACAAATTTTCCTTTCTCCCTATTGTATATTCAACAACCTCCTGTAAACTCTATCCTATTTTTCAATATTCAAACATACTGCAGCCTCTATTATGTATAAACTAACAAAGAAATAACTCTCTTTCAATCAGCCCACATCTTTCCTTCATAATCATATTTCTCAAAGGCTTTATTTATATTCCCAATTGCTTTCCTCTCTTTCTATTTAATCCTCAACCCATTCTGATCAGAATTCAGGCGCCATCACTCTACAGAAATAGAACCTACTCCAGTCACCAGTTACCTCCATGCTGTCAAATCCAACAAACATTGGTTGGTCCTCTTCCTACTCGTCCTCGCAAAACCATGTGGCATGGTCGATCATTCTTTCCTTCTTGGCTGTTCCTCAGACATTGACATGCTACTCCTAGGAACATGTCTTTTGTACATGCTGTCCTTTTCCCTCCCAATTCCTTTATCTAGTTAATTCATTACTGGGCCCCTCCCATATCTGGGTTGGATTTCTTTTTCATATGTATTCATGTATCTGTATTTTCCTTCAGAGAATTTATTCTAATTTATAATTATACTTTTATTAAAGTGATTAATTATTTAAGTGATTTTAAGTGATTATTTAATATTTAATTATTTAATATTAAGTGATATTTAAATATTAAGTGATTATTAAAGTGATTAATTGACCAAAATGTGTCTTTCCCTCTCCTGCTAGGTTGTAAATTCTATAGCAGCAGTTCACCATTGTGGTTCCAATGCCTACCCAGTCCGAATGCCTAGAACATGATGTTTGACAAATATCAAAACTTGTTGGGGTCAGCCCAGTGTCATAGTGGTGAAGTTTGCACGCTCTGCTTTGGCGGCCTAGGGTTCATGAGTTTGGATCCTGGGTGTGGACCTACACACTGCTCACCAAGCCATGCTGTGGCGGCATCCCACATACAAAATAGAGGAAGATTGGCACGGATGTTAGCTCAGGGCCAATCTTCCTCACCAAAAACAAAAAAAAAAATAAAACTTGTTGAGTTAATAAGTAGATAAACTAGTACTTCACATCTTCAGCGAGCTGACCTGGAAACAGCCATGAAGTAAGACTCAAACTGCAGGCTCCTTGAGGACAGATATTATATGCTACTGACCTTTACCCCAGGACCTACAGAAGTGTTAGGAACACAGTAGGTTCAAAAAAAATGAAAGACCAGCTGACTGACTAAATGAACGGACAGAATCCACTAATAGAATGAGAAACTGCTTAATCACGTGAATTCCCAGGCAAACTCCAAATAAAAATCCACAGGCCACATAATTCTTGAATAGATAATAAAACATTCCAACAACGCTTCCTTCTTCTAAAAAATGTAATGAAGTTTGGTACAGAGCCAGTTATGCTTCTCATCATCACCTCGAAGTTTCTCCCATAAGAAGAAAACAAAAAGTAAATAATATAAATAATATACACAAAACGTTCACCACCATCCAAATTATACTTTTCACTAAACACTTAGAAGCAGAAGGAAGGGGGAGGTGCACATCTATTACCCAGAGTTAAGATTTATCTAAATTATTTCTAGTTACTATATTGTGTACACTATAAAATGTTCCGCAAGAAAGGAATTTTCTGATAACTGGCTCAAATCCTGCTTCATCTGCCTCTTGGTCTTTAACTAGCCGGAAATGCCCCTCTTGTCAGCCTTTATTTGCCTCGGTAGACAAGCAAAACACAGAGCAAAGCTGTTCAGTCCAGCAAAATGTTCATTTTTGTCAAGTTGAACGTCACACACTTCGTTCAAAGAAAATATACATACCTGAGTTATACAGTTATAGTCTCCTCACTTGAGTGAAGCTGTTTCAACAATATTCCAGCCCATAGAGACTTGTGGCTTCAACTATTACAAACTGTTAAATTATGTGCATAATAGAAAAAAGTAGGAAACATAAAGTAGTATGTTTATATCTCACAGAAATGACTCAAAATCGTATTTCAAGAAAGTAAACACTGGAAACCAGCAGTTTTACTTAGTTTCTGCCCCAATTTAATCTCTGCCCCAATTTTGTCTTTTATACGAACAGACAGATTTTTCTTTAATTTTAGCTACTATATTTCTGGGTCTTTTAATTATAAGAATAAAGATTAGCTGAAACTGGATAAACATCGTTATACGAATTAACATTCAGATCAAAATAATTAAAGTTACTTCTGCTTCTTTCTAGGGGGAAAACACAGTGTCTCATGAGGGTTATAACTTATCGGCAGACTTATCTTTCCGTCCTATAACACTGAGTTACTGAGGGGTTGCACTGATGTTCTGGCATCCCTCTAACTGCATTCACGATAGTGTGTTAGTAATGCGCATACTTAATCTCTTGATGTTGGCTTGCGGGAGTCTCAAATATGAAATGTGACAGCATTTGTTTTTCTTACCACATAAAAAATGACATCACAAACTGTTAAGAGGTTAAACCATATATTATGGCTTCGTTTCAGAGTCACCGTTTGCGTCATATGACTGCCCAACAGGGACCAAATCTAACACTCTTAACATTCCTAAGTCTAATAACATATATAAGCTTTTCTGGGTGAGGCCCATTGGGTGTGGTTTTATCACACAGAAAATCTTATATAATAATAACCTTTTCAAAAAATTGTCATCTTTCTCTATGTGTTGAAGGATTTGTCCAAATAATACAGCAAAAGACGACAGAGATTATAAAGTAATCGAGAAATTACGTTTAGAAACAGACATACTAATTCCGTTCATCTCCTCTGGAGACCTCAGAAACTGTTTACCTGAACTTGGCAACAATTTTTCCATAAGTCAGTTAGTCTGTCAACAATAATATTCAGTTTCCATTTTGTCCTAGCCATTATGAAAATATGTGAAAGGAGTAAAAGATATGATCCCCGTTCTTTCAGAACGCACAATTGAGTTTTGCAAAATGCATGTATGAAAAAAATTTCTGTCTCCAAAATATTTGTCCTCCATGATTTCATAAGCCCTTTGAAAGCATGGTATCCTGTTGCAGTCATTTTTGTATCCTCAACCCATGCTACACAGTAGGCACTCAACAAATGTCTGATGAACTGCAATGAACACTTATTCTAATGTGCTGTGAGAGGCGAACAGTGAGTCTATATCTATGACCAGCTTCCTAAAGCCCCTGTCAGAATATTTCAATGATCAGAATGATCAGAATCCTTATTTCTCTCACGTGTCAATGTGGCAGGCTCTGAAACATAACTTTATTACATAGAAAGTACTAGTGGTTTAGTAGGTAGTTCTTAGACAGCTAATTCAACATTTTATTATAGGAGTTTGTTCTCATGTAAAAGAATGCCATTTTGAAATCCAAGTATTTTGTATGTTTTGGAGTGTTTTGCTTCATTACAACATTGTCCAGCACAATAGCAGTTCATGTTCTCTCTGCTCCCAGGCACATGGGGCATACTAGAAAGCTGGTGAATGAAGTACAGTACTTTTTCCAGACTCAGCATCTGCAAGTTCCTTGACTGTGTCACAAAACCTCCAAAATAAGTCCCAGGAGCTGGATTTCCATGTCTTATAAAATCACTTTAGCAAGCACAAGAAAAGCAAAGTACTATCATCTATGTACTAAGCAACATTCCACTTTTTGATTGCTGCTTATGACTGGATATCAAGAGTTTCTGCTTATTATAATCACCTTTTATTTTTTTATTTGAAATCAGTGTCCAAGCAAAAGGAAAACAGACCTCTTTCTTTGGAACTAAGTTATCACCCTCAGTTTCCCTAGAGGCATCTATAGAAGGTAGTGGAATAAGTTATCCCTTCATTTAGTTCATTCTGAAAGAAATATCAATGTCTAGGTGGACATAATTCCCTTCAGTTCTACTAGAAAAATTGGAAAATCAACACTGAGTCTCTGGATAGCTCTGAAAAATCATACAATGAGAATAAACACATGGGAACACAGGATTTTGTTTACTTCTCATTAACAACTTAGTAAAATAACCTCTCATAGAATCAGAATTGAAACAAATTTGTGATATGAAACCTAATTTGAAAGCAATTGTTACTTTAACCCCCCATTAATGACTGATATACTTTTATCTGTTCTACTGCTTTGTGTATCTTATATGATGTCCTTCCTATTCTAAGACACAACCACGATTGATCTCACTATCCACTGGGAAGAATGTGAACGTAAAGTTTGAAGCATGACTTGCAGTTTCTTTCTGAACTGAATACACGGGCAAAACAAAAAACAGGAATAACAAAAAAATGCACTGGCAAGAAAATGAAATCCAGCCAAATAATGAAATTTTTGGCAACAATAAAATGAACATGTTTTAAGAGATACTGCTGATCTTTGCTTATGAGAGTAAATGAGCTGAAGCTTGTGAAAGTGCTTTGTAAATTGTGAAGCACTTTTATTCATTATTTAGTGGTACTCTGCTATGTTCCAGAAGAATTTAAGGCAGCTTATAAAGATATATGTTTTAAAAATACATCAAGATATCTAAAGTAAGTGAGAACATTAACATTCTCTGCGGGTAAGGGTTAGGGAGAAATTATTGGAATATTTCAAGTTCTACTTTGCTTTTTGATATTATTTGAATGTTGTTACTTGGAGCATGAATTGACTTCATAATTGAATTAAACAATAAAGATATTTCCATTTGGAAAAAAAAATTGGATGAGGAAGAAAAACAAGGATATGGCCTTAAAATGGAGCCAGGGATGAAGTTAATACAAATGCACATTCCGTGAAGAGCTACAGCCACAGATTTGGCTCTCAACTCTCAAGCAGTCATGAAACCTGATAAATTACAGTGCCCGTATGGGGAAAAAAAAGAAATCAGACTAGTTGCATAGATGAAATCCTACTTGCCTTCACAAAATTCAGAAGAGTTTCATAGCTGTTTTTTATCCTACCTCATCTGATTCTATCACATATGTCCTTAGGTTTATCAGCACATAGTTATTAGCATAAAATGATACAGTAATATAATTAATAAAGGAAACTGTAATTGTGATTTGGAGTGTCTACTTTCTGTAGCAAAATTTAAGTTTTGCTACAAGATTCAAAAATTTTGCTACATGTATTTTCCTCTTTAAATTATACATTTAAACTTTTCAAAGGTAAGACAAGACATAAAAAGGGACACAGGAGGCAATTCAGAATTGAAGTTTGGAGAAGATAAATTAATAAGAAATGCAAATTGTTGTCTTGATCAAAGGGCAGGTAATGGAGGGGAGGAAGAAGGCATGTTCTCTGGCTCCATCAGGGATTTCCACTGTGTTCAGCTTCAGAGGGGTATTATAGGGATCCCATAGCTGGCCTGAATCAGGATCAAGGGATGGGTAATAGCAACTACTGTAACAGATAAAGCCCTAAATCGCAATGGCATAACACAATAGTTGTTTAAGATAAAGAGGTAAACTTTGGCCAGTAGCATGGTGGTTGGAATACGTGAAAAATCCTTTCAGAAGGTCAAGGGAACTTTTAGAAAACTAAATATTGTTATAAAGAGCAAGGGATGATGACACCATTGATGGTGATGATGATGACTTAAAGACAGAAATGGTCCACAACTAACAACAACCTAAGGGAGATTCTTCAGGAAACCTTGTTTGACCTTCCCTGCCCCCAAGACTAGGTTAGGCGTCTTCCCAGAAGCTCCCCTCAACTTCTACTTCCTATGCTGTCCCAGTGATCATGCCCATCACAAACTATATTGTAATTGTCTGTACTTCTTTTACCCCTACCTAGGCTGTAAGCCCCCAGGGGAGCAAGAATTGTATCCTCGCACATCTGCAGCCTCACTGCTCAGAACTGTGCCTGGCACATATTCAGATAAGCCAGGAGCACAAAAGCCTGGTGCTTATTTATAGTCACTGAAGGAAGGAACGGAGAAAAGGAGAGAAGGAGAAATGGAGAACGAGGAGAAGCACAAGAACTCAGAAAGCTGTCAAAGCTTAGAAGATAAAGATTAGCTGTCATCTTTTAGCTGGATAAGAAAGTGAATTAATTAGAAAGCAAATCACAGGAGTGTGATAAATCTACATTTTTAAGTGCCTTTATGCTGGGAGGGGGTTGGGGAAGGATAGACTAGATTTCATTTTGGCTTTTAAGCTTTCATATTGCATGCCATTTTGTGAAAATAACTTTAAAATATGGGGAAAGAACTTACTAGAATTAAATTGCCAGTCTTAATTTATTTGACTATAATACGTAAAAACTTTACTTTGGGAGTAAATGCTATTTGTTTCTGATTCCATCCTCTTTCAAAAGGGTAAAAAAAGAAATTTGTGGGCAAATGTACAGAGCAAACAGCGCCTCCTAAAACCCTTGTCCTCAGATACTGCTACTTAGAGTACATGACTGTATTCATCAAGCGACATGTGCAAATTATAGTGTTGGCTGTGCAAACAAGGGCACATTACTTTAGTCGTTGATGTAGCCATATTTGGAATCTTTTCAAAGTCTGTAACAGTCTTATCAGAGATTATAAAGCTCCTTAATAACAGTCATCTTAAGTGAATTCTAGACTTATTTGAGAAAATGAGGTATGAGGCTTATAGCGATACTTATAAAAAGGTAAAAGTTGTGAATTATTTCAGGAATTTGTTCATTTATGCAACGTTTGCACTTTCCTAGATATTTCCACATACGTTTCAACAGGAGTCCATTTTCCTCTTGAACTCAGTCCTTGAGACCTCAAACAAAATTAACACACAAGCTGAGCAAAATCTCCACAGAAATAGCTATTAATTATAACCCACACCATATTAATGTCACATATACTGAAAACTCCAGCCCTTACTGACCTTGATAAGGGCAATGTTTATACTATTTTAATACACATACATTTAGGATGCAGTTTTATTTAGTGTAGATTTTCATGGAAGTATAAATATATGATCTTGAAATACTCTGACCAATTTGGCAACTGCATATGTACATTTCTATAAGTGATTTTACATAATCCACTGTATCACTCAAATTTCATTAGAGGTAATATATTTCTTGCTGTTCTTCTAATTTCATAACAAATAAGCTCATATTCCAAACTATTTTCTTGTGTTCTTTTTCTGTTGATGAAATCTTGAATTGTCACATTTTAATAAACTGATTTTGCACTCTGCAAATTTTTGTGCTCTTGAAGTGCTAACATCCAAAGAAGAACTCTAACTTGACGTCAGTAGTAAACTTGGATTGATTATCCAGTTGACGGATGGATAATCAATGATATTTTCTTCTCTTCCTTGTTCAGGTGAAGAATTCCTTCTGTTAGAGTGTGGAGATTTGGGAAAATTTTGGAATAGATGGCAAAAATGAGAGTCCTTAATTATTAGAAGATTTATATTACCCAGTTCCCTTGTAACCAAGAATAATTGAAAATTCACAGTGGAAGGTTTGCAGATACATTTCAGGGGTGAATAATGTCTTAGTGCTTCTTAAAGTATGGTCTGTGGACCAGCTGCATGAGAATCACCTGAGTGCTTGTTAAAAGTGCACATTCTCGGGGCCGGCCCGGTGGCGCAAGCGGTTAAGTGCGTGCGCTCCGCTGCGGCGGCCCAGGGTTCGCTGGTTCGGATCCCGGGCATGCACCGACGCACTGCTTGGCGAGCCATGCCGTGGCAGCGTCCCATATAAAGTGGAGGAAGATGGGCACAGATGTTAGCCCAGGGCCATCTTCCTCAGCAAAAAAAGAGGAGGATTGGCGGATGTTAGCGCAGGGCTGATCTCCTCACAAAAAAAAAAAAAAAAAGTGCACATTCTCAGGTCCTATCTAACACTTACAAATCCCAATCTTTGTGTTTTTCAACAACTTCTCAGATCTCCCTTCTCTGTTTTAATATTTTTGAAACAAAAGGGATTTGGATAAAAATGAATTATCTGATCAATATAGATCATAGATTCTTCTACACCTCCCAAAATATTTCCATCGAATATGAATTCTCCCAAAAGAGACCAGCAGAGTTCACTGTTTGGGATTCCACTGAATGGTCTTTCCTCATGTCATCTGCATTCCTCTAAGCTATCAAAAAGGAATCTAAAATGGGCTTTCCAGGAAGAGGGTGTGGAATCTGAAATCTTGTTTTTTTCCAAGATCAGGGTAGCTGCCCAGAGGAAATCCCTCACTTTCTGGGATTACATTCCAATTTCTAAATGTTTGGAAAACATCAGAGTTGACTAGCAGGATGGAGAGTTAGAGAGAAAATGAAGAGGATCTGAACCATGAAGGATTCAGCTAGTTGATTTGGGCCCAGTGCCTGGCTTGAAATGCAAATGTTTTATTATCTGGCAAGATTCCCATTACATGTCACTCCTTATAGCTTGCATTTCCTAGTCTTTTCATACATTGATTCTGTAAGCCCTCACATTCCTTTCTCCCATTCAAGGACTAAAGACAGACTTTACAGGTACTAAAGAAGTTCCTTCTCTATATCTAGGAAGGAATGGAAAATGCTAGGATCCATTGAGGGTTTCCTGTATGAATTTATTGTTCGTTCCTACTGATTTGTAAGTTGGAAATGTTAGAAATCCCTGAAAGCAGCATAATAGCTGTCCAGGTGATATTTTTCCATTTCTGTTATGCCTATAAAACAGGGACGGCTAACACTGATAGCTTCAATGACCAGGAAGGTAACTTAAATAAGTATAAGTCACTTTAAGACAGCAGAATGTGGTAGAAGCTATGGCAAAGTGGAGAATTAATGTCCAGCCTGAAGGAATTTTTTAAAAATGTACAAGTCGAATAAAATAGTGGGTTTTGTAAACATAGACCCACTAGGACTAGTTCAAACTGACCCCATCTTATCAACAGAGTAATTAGGAGTTGCTTTTCAGGAAGTGAGAGTCGAGCCCTTGTCCAATTCAGGCAAGTCGAGACCACCAACCCATCAACTGGGCCTGCGCAAATGCCAGATAGGTGACCCTTTGACTTCAGGGGGCCGAAAACCACCCTCAAATCATGCTAACACCACCATGTGCTCTTCCTATGAAGAGTCACAAAGCTTGACTGTGCTTGCTCAGATCATCAATTACTTCACTTCTCCTTACCTCCAATCATCCATCTCCACATTTCAGACCACTCTGCCCCTTTATCCCGTAAATTTTGCCCCAAGCCCTGGATCATGGAGACAGATTTGAAAGCTTTTCCACCTGTCTCCTTGCTGCTCAACCTTGCAATAAAGAATTTTCTTTTCTCAAAAGCTGGTGGCATAATAATTGGCTTTTTATGCACATCTGGCAGAGAACTCCAATTTTGTGTACTAACAGTTTCAAATACTGCTGGCATGGGTCCCTGAAAAACCTTTCCTAAACTTCCCTTTAAATACCTACAATGATTCAGAAGGGAAAAAAAGATGAAAACCCACAGCTATGGTGAAGATCTACTATCAGTTAAGCTATTGCCAGAATTTGAAAAGAATTTCCACTTACTAGAAGACTGATGGAGCTGGATGGAAGAATAAGCATGCTATGCCTACTTAGGAGTCTGTAAGAGGCCCTATTTTTATTCTTCACTGTCGGTCCACTGTAAAGCACATTCCAAACACAAAATTGAGAAATCATCCTTGTTCCAAGTGATTGGAAGGAGAATAGCGCATGTCTGATTCCCCTGATGTACTTCTCTACCAACCAAACCCCCAGAAAGCTCATGCACAGGAAGTAGGAAGTAGGGGCATTGTGAAAGGCTCCACCATGCCAGGAACAGTTCCCATGGAAATCCACTGTCAGACACTCCATGTGTTGCACCTGGTGGAGAACCAGGCTGTAGTAGTGGAAGAAGATTCCATCTCACCTAGAGAGGCTGTCAAGAGGTTAGGAACAGTACACTTCAAACTGCCTAATATTCCAATCTATGAAAGTATCATAATTATTTAACCTATTTCCCATTCTAGGATAGTTGTTTACAATTCGTTTTTGATTCTTTTCTATAATAAACAGCCTGTGATGAATAGCCCTACATCTAAATCTTTTTCCAAATCCTTTTTCCCATCAATATTATAAATTATTTTCAAGATAATTCTCTACTTCTCTTATTTTTTTTCTTAATATGTTGACGCACTCCTCTCATTACATCCCCAATGCATTATTTCGCTTGTTTGCATTGTGAAATAATTGTTTTGGCTCCCTTTACTAATGTATGAGTTCCTCAAGGGATAAAAGCTGATAGTTTGCCTGACTTTGGATAACAGAGGGCAACACAGTGCCTCATATCCATAGATAGCCAATGAATAGTCATTTAATGAATGAGTGAATGAATGAGCATTAAGGGTGGTGAAGGAGAGTTCGTGGACAGTCCTGATGGCCCAATTTACTAGTTAAGACATGACATTTTGCAATAAGGCGTCTATGAAAGGTCTTGAGCTCAGAAATGATTTAAGAGGAATTGTTGGAAGAGCTGTGAGTACTCAGTGTGCTGAGGTCAGTGTGGTCAGTAGGTGTGAGGACAAGGGCCTAGATAACAACAGGTGCATGTAGTGGACCTTTGACAGTCAAAATCACCTACTAAGTCGCCCAACTGTGCAAACTTGAATTCTGAAAATGAAAATTTTACATAATTAAAAAGCAAATTCCACAAGAAGTCTTCCAGGTCCCCTGTAAAAAATAGGGGGGAAAAAGGCTCCCATAAGCCCGGAGTGCCTGTTCTGTTTCTATTCAGCTTGATAAAGATATTTACTTTCAAATGTGAAGTTCAATGAATTGTGCCATCACGAACCTAGCAATAGTCAGGATGTCTTTAAATCTGAATTCTGCTGACATTTTCCTACCTGAACTTTTTTCATGATGTGCTCTTCTTACATCAGTGTCTTTCTTCATCAAGTGGAGAGCAAAGCTTCCATGCCCTCACAGGAGTAGTATGAAGATTAATAAGAAAGTAATAGACAAACAGTGAGGTTCTAAGGCATTTTCATCCAATGATTCCACATGAACACTGTGGATTACTTGTTGTATCTTGTCATATCTGAACATATTTTAATGTGGTTATTAATCTGCAGGGTAACTTGTAACTAAATAGGGCATATTTTATTACAAATAGCAAAGTAGAATGAGGAATAGCTCTTTATGCATCCCTGAAATGTGTGAGAGTGGGAAGGTGACGAGGAGAGAATCGCTGTTAATCTTCTGTTGGTCTATCTGGGAACACTTCATCCCAGCCTGTCAGTTCCTGGAAGTCCGCGTCACTCTCACCTCTCCTAGAGCAACTGCTACTGTGTGGGGTGAGTGCAGTTTAGAAAGTTCTTAGACACCCCTAGTCCTTTAACCACTTCGCTAACTGAAGCTTTGATTATTTGAACTGAGTCTGTTTCTGGTCAACATGATTTTTTTTATCTTAAAACTATTGCCCTGTCTCTGTGTCTAAATAAAATTTAGGATTTTATTTTTTTAGGACATGGGCACAACACTGACACTCACTGAAAAGAAATGATTCTTTATAATGTTCATTCAACTAGAACTAAATCCACCTTCACGAGAAACAGACCATAATTTCTATCCATGTGCACAATGGAAGAGCCAGAATCCAGTCAGAGTGAAGATATGCAATATAACAGTCATATAGATATGACATTACAAAAGGGATAAAAATAATACTTAGTAAGTAATTCCATCAGGATTAGCGTTAACAGTAATCTGGGCAGGCGTTTTTAATACCCAAATAGTTGGTTCTCCGAAGTTGTGAAAGGAGAGAGAGCTTTGTATTACAGGCAGATTTACAGCCATCTCCTGGGCGTTAGAACCAAAATTCCTGCTAAAATATTTATGTGTCATTTTATCAGATCAGATTTTTAATTCACATCATACTTCCATACTTGACTAGAGTTCAAAAAAGGCTCCTTTTAACAAAGAGTAAATATTTTTATATCCATCTTAAAGCTTTAAAAAATTATTACATTGTATTTATTTTCTTTTGAGGATAATTTAGAAGGAAGTTGAATTTGATTTGCTTGACTAAACCATTCTAAATTATAATAAACATTTCTTTCATAAATTAAGAGATATTTGCATTGTTTAAAATGTCTCAAGCTGGCAAGGAGATAACCTGCTAGGGAAAAAGAAATAAGTGCATTATTTGAGCAGATATGATAGTTTTGAAAGAGTAGAAACCTAAGATATCAGATGCAGAAGAGCACACCATACTACATTACCTTTCTTCGTAATCAGTATGCCATATTCTTTGTTGAGGAAAGCTATTATTAGCCTAGTGGAGACTATTTACCAATGTCTTTAAAATTAGTTCCATTGTGAGAAGGAAGAAAGGGGATGAATACATCTCTACAACTGAACTGATAATTGTAAATCTGGAAATTTGGCCTTAAAAACTGATACATCTTGGATCACTTAAGTCCTTTTTATACCACAAAAAATTTTCCATCTCAAACTTCATTGTAATGGCATCTATTTGTTGTGCTGAAACTTTGAACTTGTGATCCATCCAGTTATCTAAAATACGAGATGAGCTCTAAACAACTCCATATTCCATGTCAAATATATTTTGGATATTTTCTAGCTCTGTTTGCCATTGATTAGTAAGATGGCTTGCATTTGACTTAGGACATGGTCTCATCACAGCCCCATTTTCATGTCTGTCTTGATCAGGGCTAGAATTCGGATTTCAGCATTTGGATTACCAAAATCACCTCTTCCTTGCCAAAAAAAGAGAGAACATCATGAGAACAACATTATGTCTTGGAGTTCAACACCCATAACCTTCCATCAGCAAAAAATGGCATCAGCAATATCCTTAGCATTGTTTTAACAGCATTAAACTTCTCTAAAACACCACGTAATTTGATAGCACAAATATTTCTCAATTCAATAAAGTATGTTTTCTCAATTCCTGCTTTTAACAGGTGTTATGATCAGGACTTTCTTGGAAAAGACAGAAGTTTCAATTCTGCTCTTAATGGAAACTTATCAAATGTTTTTCTATGCTCCTAATTCAATAAAAGTTATTTAAGTGCCTACTTACGTATGCCAGACTGTTATAAGGCCTGAAGATTGAGTGATGATCAAGTCCACGTCCTTGCCCTGGTGGAAGCTGTATTCTAACAGAGGAGACAGTTAATGAACAAATAGAGAGAACACACCACATATGACAACAACAGGAGAGCTAAGGGGAAGGAAGACAAATAGGCAGTGATGGGGTGGGGGGCAGGGATTTGTTGGCTATTTTAGATAGAGCAATCAGGGAAGGCTGCCAGAGGAGGTAACATTTGGGCAGGAACCTTAAGGCAGTAAGGGAAGGAATCATGGAAGATATGGAGCAGAATGTTCCAGGCAAAAGGAAAAACAAGTATAAAGTCCTGGAATGCAACCTTGCTTGGCATTATAATGAAAGAGCAGAAAGGCTGGTCTAGCTGGAGCACAACGAGGGAAGAGGATGGTGATGGGAAATGAAATCAGAGGGGTAGCCAGGGACCAAAGCCTGCGGGACCTTCAGGTCATGCTAAGGAGTCTGGATTTTATCCTGAGTCTCATGAGAAGTCATTGGTGGACCCTGCACGGAGTGGCATGGCCTGATTTACATTAAAACCCTCACTGAGACCACAGTGATAGAGTCAACCACATAGAATGGAGAGAGCAGCTGGAGGCTATTGCAAGGGTCTGGGCAAAAAAACGGAAGTGGCTTAGCCCAGGCAGCCACAGGGGAGGTAGTGAGAAATAGTCAAATGCAGGATATATTCTGCTGACAGCGTCTATAGGGTTTGCCGATGTACGTGAGGTCTTGGGCAAGGAGAGGCATCAAGGATCATTCTAGTTTTTAGGCCTAAGCAACTTGATGACAGGAGGAAAGGAAAATGCAGGGTGGTGGAAAGAAATCAAGAGTCCTTTTTGGATATGTAAAGTGTGAGATTCTTCCTCCACATCGACAGGGAGAAGTAAACTTGACAATTGGTGTATACACTTTCTATTGCTCTGTCACAAATTACCATAGACTTAACAGCTTAACACAACACCTATTTATTCCGTTTCTGTCCGTCAGAATTCCAGGTATGGGTTAGCTGGATCATTTGCTCAGGGGCTCACCAGAATGAAATCAAGGTGTTGACCAGAGCCAGGATTCTCATCTGAGGCCCAGGATCCTCTTCCAAGCTCACTGCTTGTTGGCAGAATTCATTTCCTTGCAGCTGTATGACTGAGTTCCCCGTTTTCCTGCTGGCTGTCAGACAGGGACTGCTCTCAGCTCCCAGAGGCTGCTTTCGATTCCTTGCCATGTGGCTCCCATGGGTGGTTCACACCATAGCTGTCTGCTTTCTTCCAGGCCAGCAGGAGTGCATCTTTCTGATGCTTCACCTTCTTTTAAAGGCTCACCTGATTAGGTCAGGCCCACTCAAGATAAGCTCCCTTTTGATTATCTCAAAGTCAACTGATTAGCAACCTAATAACAGAGTGATAACACATCATATTCACGAGATCCACCCATACTCAGAAGGAGGAGATTATACGGGGTGTGCATGCACAGGGACAGGAATCCCGGGGGCCATCCTGGAATCCTGCCTACCACAGTTGGATATAGAATGGTTATGTGAGGTTGGAGCTCAGTGGCAGTTCAGGGCTGTTAAAGCTACAGGATTGGATAAAATCATCTAGAGAGGGAGCATGGATGACAAAAAATGATATTAACGTAAAAATAATTATATCTAATACTTTGTAAGTACATTCTATGAGCCAGGCACCATTCTAAGCGCTTTACACACATTACTCTTTTAACTCTCACAATAATGCTTTTGAGGTACCTACAATCCCCATTTCACAGATGAGGATACTGAGGCACAGAGAGGTTAATTCACTTGCCCAAACTCACGCTACTGTTTAAGTGGTGTAGCCAGAACTTGAACCCAGGCAATCTGGTTCAAGAGTCTGTGCTGTTATCACTATTCAATATTGCATCTTCTATCAGAAGAGATAGGGGAACAGAACTGAGACCTGAAGCTTCAACCTGACATCCAGAAGTAAGAAGAGCTAGTAAGGGAGATGGTGATGGAGCAGCTCTTCGGGTGAAAGATTAAATCAGGAGCACGTGGCCTTCCAAGAGCCAAATGTAGAAAGCATCACGAGAAAAAGAGAAAGACCAGCTGGGTCAAATATTAACACTGGGGGAAAAATCTCCCACGCTTTAATTCATAAAGTTGTACCAAAATGATTTCATTATTAATGCATTCACTCAGTAAACACGTATTTGTTTACTACGTGCCTGGGAGTACAGCGGTGCCCAAGATAGGCAAGTCCTCTCCTCGTGGAGTTTACTTTGTAAAAGAGGAAAGGCATTGCCAATAGACATGCAAATAAATGCTTACATAAGCTCGTGTCAGATAGTGCCAGGACGAAAATAAAACTGAGTTCAGCGTTAGAGATAATTAGAATTGACCCCATCAACATTTGTTCATTCTCTGTATTAGTCCGCTAGGGCTGTCACAAGAAAATATCACATACTAGGTGGCTTAAACAACAAAAATTTATTTTCTCACAGTTCTAGAGGCTAGAAGTCCACGATCGAGGGGCAATCAGTGTTGGTTTCTGGTGAGAGCTCTCTTCCTGGCTTGTAGACAGCTATCTTCTTGCTGTGTCCTCACAAGTTCTCTCATCCTTATGATCTCTTTTAACCTTAATTACCTCCCTAAAGGCCATATCTCCAAATACAGTCATATGAAGGGTTTGGGCTTCAACATCTGATTTGGGGGTGGCGGGGTGGGTGTGCACAATCTAGTCCATAACATTCTTTGACCCCTAAAAGAACTTGCTAACATAGAGGGAAAAAGAAGAAAAGTGAGCCCTTATAAGGGAACATTAGAGAAAAATAGCAAAAACACAGGGTTCCAGTGCTCCTATAATATTAAAGAACATGGTAGGTTAAAATAACGAAGCTCTTAAAGATATAAAAGTCTTATTAAGTGGTACTTGCTGGAGATTTTGTGAAATATTTAAGTTAGTGAATTTGACTGAGAAAATTATTGATTTTTTTATTTTAAAAGAACTGAGTGTACCTACATTCATTTATACATACTTACCCAGACGTTAAACATATTGTTTTCTACCCCATAGTAGGCAACTTCTAGATTTGAAAATCAGGGCTTTCCATGTTCACAGGTTCTTCCAGATGGCTAGCCCTGCCCCTTGGGAGTTAGATGGCTAACTGTAAGTCACATGAGCCTAAAACCCAGCCATACCAGCGTAAGGTAGACAGCCAAAGACAGACAATCTCAAAGCTGGTCAGATACACACAAGGAGGTCTGTTGTAAAAGGGTGAGATGGACCAGTCTGATTCCCTCTTGCAGAAATTGGAAATGAGCCATGGGAACTGAAGCTGAAGGAAAGCATAGAGACTATGAAGTAGAGTCGAGGGTGACAGGTGTTATGCCAAGCTGTTATGAAAAATTACTAAGCCTGCAGAGTCTACGAGTCAGAGAAATTGCATTGAGGAGAGGGTGAGAAGGCAAAGTTAGAAGTGAGAAGAAAGTGAAGCAGTTTAGTGAGAAACAGACACGCAAGTCACAAAAAGAGTAGTCAATTCCCCAGATGTCTTGGTGTAACCCAGGCATAGTGCCCCTTAAATCAGAGACAACGGGTGTGGAAGGCAGGAAGAATAGTCAGGGACAAAAAAAAAAAAAGCCTGACTAATTGGTTGGCTAATAACCTTTTTTGCATACCCTACTGATGGAGGTTAAGCATCTAACCTGATCAGAGAAGGAAGTACATCACCACCCACCCTACTGGCCCCCTTCTGTGTCTCTGTATACACAAAAAAAAAACGGTTCAGGCAGACACACACAAAACTTTCAAATCTGTACCAGTGATTTCTTACCATAGTATCAAATAATAAAATTGAACCCATACAGAGTTGGGAAGGTGAGGAAAAGTCAGGTCTGGTGCTCCTATTCTTTCTACAGCCTGAGACCTTAGTTCCAGCCTTTCAGGGTATCCCACATGGCCACTCCCTAAGCAGGCTAGAAAGCTTCTCCTTTGGACCCTTTCCACAGCCCTTGGTCTTTTTCATCCCTTATCTATCCCATGAAGCACACACCTTCTAAGCTGTAAGCCCTGATTACCCTCTGTGTTCCATTTCCATGGCTGAAATGGGAGTGCTTTTATTCCTGAGGATAGACAGAAGAGGATAGCCATTAAGGTGCTCTGGTCTCAGAATGAAATACCTAAAGAAAAATAGGACACTCTGTCATGGGGAGCTAATCTTCTTCCTACATATCTTTTATATCTTATTGTCCCAAAAGGCCTCCCTTCTTTCTCAAACTTGAACCAAGGAACAAAGAGCCCTCTTAAGGATGTGGGCATCAGAATTGGATTCTGATAGCTTTGCAGATTCATTCCAGTAAACTCCTTTTTTATTAAGATTAATGATGAACGTCTCTCTTCTTTGCAGCTCAAAGAGCTCAACTTAACCAAAGTGTTTGACATTTTTCACAATAAATGAATATAAATATTATAAATCACATTTGAGAGTGAATGAATGCAGTTAATGGATTTTCAGAAGAATTTCCTAAGGATACTAAATTCCTCTCTGAAATTCTTTTTTAAATAAATTTTTTAATAATCTTCCTGGTAAAGCCTTTCATTATAACTAACACAAAAGTCAATATCCAGATTATCATTAGTTTTGAGGTTTTATTATGTTCTCAAACGCCACTCAACCTCTGCTGATACATTCACTATATGTTAAAAGCATACTTGGACAGCTGGATAACCACATGCAAAAGAATGAAGTTAGACCCCTACCTCAGACCAAATACAAAAGTTAACTCAAAATAACAGAAATAGAAAAAAGAATACTAAAATTTATATGGGGCAACAAAAGACCCCGAATAGCTAAAGAAATCCTAAAGAAAAAGAACAAAGCAGGAGGCATCACAATTCCTGACTTCAAAACATACTACAAAGCAATAGTAATCAAAACAGCATGGTACTGGTACAAAAACAGACACACAGATCAATGGAACAGAATTGAAAGCCCAGAAATAAAACCACACATATACGGACAGCTAATTTTCGACAAAGGTGCTAAGAACATGCAATGGAGAAAGGAAATTCTCTTCAATAAATGGTGTTGGGAAAACTGGACAGCCACATGCAAAAGAATGAAAGTGGACCATGTGCTATCGCCATTCACAAAAATTAACTCAAAATGGATCAAAGACTTGAAGGTGAGACCTGAAACTATAAAACTCATAGAAGAAAATATAGGCAACACACTATTTGACATTGGTTTTAAAGGAATCTTTTCGGATGACATGCCTACCCAGACTAGGGAAACTAAAGAAAAAATAAACAAGTGGGACTTTATCAGATTAAAGAGCTTTTATAAGACAAATGAAACCAGAATCAAGATGAACAAACAACCAACCAGCTGGGAGAGAATATTTGCAAAACATACATCTGACAAGGGGTTGATCTCCATAATATATAAAGAACTCACACAATTGAACAACAAAAAAACAAACAACCCGATCAAAAAATGGGCAGAGGAAATGAACAGACACTTCTCCAAGGAAGATATACAGATGGCCAATAGGCACATGAAAAGATGCTCAACATCACTAATCATCAGGGAAATGCAAATCAAAACAACACTAAGATACCACCTCACGCCCGTTAGAATGGCTATAATCACCAAGACAAAAAACAACAAATGTTGGAGAGGATGTGGAGAAACAGGAACCCTCATACACAGCTGGTGGGAATGCAAATTGGTGCAGCCTCTATGGAAAACGGTATGGAGATTCCTCAAAGAATTAAAAATAGAGATGCCCTATGATCCAGCCATCCCACTACTGGGAATCTATCCAACGCACCTGAAATCAACAATCCAAAGAGGCTTATGCACCCCTATGTTCATTGCAGCATTATTCACCATAGCCAAGAAGTGGAAGCAACCTAAGTGTCCCTCGACTGACGATTGGATTAAGAAAATGTGGTATATATATACAATGGAATACTACTCAGCCATAAAAAAGACAAAATCATCCCATTTGCAACAACATGGATGGGCCTGGAGCGTATTATGTTAAGTGAAATAAGCCAGAAAGAGAAAGACAAACACTGTATGATCTCACTCATATGTGGAATATAAACCAACACATGGACAGAGAAAACTGGACTGTGGTTACCCGGGCAGTGGGGGTGGGGGGTGGGCACAAGGGGTGAAGGGAGTCATATATGGGGTGATGGACAAACAAAAATGTACAACCCAAAATTTCACAATGTTAGAAACCATTAAAACATCAATAAAAAAAAAAAAGTTAACTCAAAATGGATTAAAGATCTAAATCTAAAAGATAAAACTATATAAGTCTTAGAAGAAAACATAGATGTAAATGTTTGTGACCTCAGATTAAGCAATAGTTTCTTAGATATGGCAACCAAAGCATAAGCAACCAAAGGAAAACCTAGATACATTGGACTTCATCAAAATTAAGAACTTCTGTGCTTCAAAGGATACCATCCAGAAAGTGAAAAGCAAATCCACAGATTGGGAGAAAATATTTTCAAATCATATATCTGATAAGGAACTTGTATCCAGAATATATAAAGAATTCTTACAACTAAACAATAAAAGAACAAATAACCTAATTTAAAAATGAGCAAAGAATTTGAATAGACATTTCTCCAAAGAATATATACAAATGGCTAATAATGACATGAAAAAATGTTCAACATCATTAGTCACCAGGGAAATGCAAATCAAAACCCCAGTGAGATACCACTTCACATACACTAGGATGGCTCAACTCAAAAAGACAGATGACGATAAATGTCGGAGAGGATGTGGGAAAATTTGAACCTTTACACACTGTGGGATTGTAAAATGCTGCAGCTGCTTTGGAAAGCAGTTTGGTGGTTCCTCAAAAAGTTAAAGATAGAGTTACCATTTGACCCAGTAATTCTACTCCTAGTTACATACCCAAGGGAATTGAAAACATACGTTCACACAAAAACTTGTATACAAACGTTGATAGCAGCGTTATTCATAATGGTCACAAAGTGGAAATAACCAAAATGTCCGTGAACTGATAAATGGATAGTCACTGTAGTATGTCCATACAATGGTATATTATTCAACAATGAAAAGGAATGAAGTATGGATCCATGATACAACACGGATGAGCTTTGAAAACATTATGCTAACTGAAAAGAACCAGACACAAAAGACCACATATCACATGACCTAATTACAGGTTTCTCCTACTCTCTGAAAGTAGAGCATTCCCATGAAACCTTTTCCTAAGCTGAAATGGCATAAAGTGAAGAAGCAATTACCATCAATTTATATGGGAAAAATTTTTGAGCATTCCCAGACCCAAAAAATAACCTACCAAATCATACCAAATAACACGTAAAACCTAAAATAACTAACATATAATGAAAGCAAGAATGATATGATAAATATACATAATATATAGAGTAGAAATAATACACGTGCGGTGTAGTTTCACTTATCAGAATCGGGAAGACAACGAGCACACTGGAAGGCTGAGAGGTGGTGGTGGTGATGATGGTGTGTCAGGCTGAATCCCCGGAGGTTAGGGTGGTGGGAGGTACAGGAGACTGGGGTGTAGGAGAGAGAGGAGGAGGGTCATCTATTGTCATCTCATCATGGTCTGAATCCATTAGAGCAGGCAGGTGGCTAATATCTGTACCTTCTTCAACGTCTGCCTGCCTCGAGGTCGAAGGTCAAGTTTCGTTGTCAGCTGTGGCTGATGTGGAAGGCTTGAAATAAACAGTTTGCTTGATTGCCTAGCCTCTACAACAGCTCACTGCAAAAGAAAAGCTGAATGCTATTTTTGCTTTTCACCTTTCTTCGTAAAAGGGAAAATCTTCTTCGGATTTCTTTCGGTACTACTAATGTAGGTACTACTAATGTAAGTCTTTCATAAAAGTGAAGTGGCATAAAGTGAAATTTCGGATAGCAGGGGAAATCTATATAGGAAATGTCCAGAATAGGCAATTCCATAGAGACAGAAAGTAAATTAGTGGTTGCTAGAGCCTGAGAGGAGGAGGGTTTGGAAAATGAATGCTAATTGATATGGGGTTTCTTTTTAAGATGTTGAAAATATTCTAAAATTAGAGAGGTGATGGTTGCACAACATTTTGAATACTAGAAACCACTGAACCGTACATTTTGAAAAAATAAATTTTGTGATATGTGAATTATATCTCGATAAAGCTGTTTGTTTTTTAAAAGCATACTTAGACATAGTAATGGGTTGACATAATTACTTGGTTATATTTAACCTTTATACTGAGCTTTTATTATTCATTTAGTTATTCAACAATCCTTAAGAGTCCGCTATTTATAGGCAATCTTCTAGGTACTGGGAACAGATTGTTAAACATGACACAATGCCATTAAGGGACTGATAGACTAGTGGGGCTAATTGAAACATTAACATGTAGTTATAATAGTACATGATATGTGCCATAAACTGTAATAATGATATGTACAGAGAACTAGCTAAGAATCTGACCCATAGCAAAAGGGTATCTTGAAATTAATTCCTCTGCCTTCCCTGCCCGTGGAGATCAAGCAGTCAAATATCAGGAAACTGCAGAGATAGAAGAGAAACAAGGAGAGGAGAAGCCTGGTTTTCCAGATCTACACTATCAATAGCTGGTGGTTACGAGGTTCACGTACAAACTGCTGTTTTTAGGCCAAATAAGCATGTTAGCTACTTCTGCCTTAGAGAATAGTACAGATTTTCAAGGATTTTTAGCCAACAAGCTTCTCTTTCTGAATTGATTAAGTCAGATTTTGTCATCAAAACCAATTTCCCATGATTTCTTTGCGTTCATCACCTCCGACCAGTTGACAAAGTAAGTGTAACATTTCTGTCAAAGCAGCTTAGACTCGTGTTTATGGGTTTTATTGAAGGCAACAGCAGATGTTTACCAAAAAACCCTAAAATCTCACCTGTTTATCATCCTCCATCTAGAAATCCCAATCTCACTATCAGATCAGTCAAACACGCCTAATTCATGGATTGATTTCCAGAAGGCTGCCTCAGTTTGATGTGAGTCTGAGAGAAATCAGTGAATTGACCATGGTCTCTTTAAAAAGCATACCCTGGACCCAGGAAGCAGGCTCTACCAGTATACCTTAGTTATGTATGTTTTCAGAGAAACACAGACAATTAGCAAATATCCGCCAGTAAAAATTACTCTGAAGTGGTTGGCAACTTTAACTATAGCCATTTCCCCATTTATTTAACCTTAAAAACATTTCCAAGGATTTAAACTATTTCCTGTGCTTCATGGTATGGCTTCCCACACCCGAACGACTTGACATCATCGTACGAGAATGCACTACGGGGAATGGTCAGAACCTAACGATGAACAGTCTTATTTCAGCACAGTTGTGTGGGTAGCTCTTTTTTTCTCCCTCCTCTCTTTTTTCATGTGCTAAGAGATCAGCCCTGAGATGGCCATGTTCCAAGCAGATACGTTCCCAACAGAGCAGCGAGGCATCTAGGTAAGGCAAATGCCTTCTCCATTAGTTCACGTTGTGCTATATCCTTACAGGACCATCCTCCTCGCTGCAGGCTGATTGCATTCCAGCAGCAAAGGCTGTGTACATCTGACTGAAAAACAAACATTGGGACACTTCTGGATTAAAGGCTACAAGAGTGTGTATAATTGCCTCTTTGCAAAAGTTTTTGCTAGTCTTTTATGACCCACTTGCATGGCCTGAATGATCTTACTAGAGCTGCATTGCTGAAGCTGTCTTTTCTAAGGTAATTTTTTGGTCCATTTTGTCTTTGTTTCCTTTTCTCAATTTTGATGGAACAAAGGATCCTCTTAAGAATGAAAATAGGACTGTCACCTGTTTCCGGAAACCCCATTCAAAGACAAACTGCTCAACCCAAAGGGAACGCCTGCAGTGTCTACCCTAGCACAAGAAACACATTAAAATCATTTCATGCACGTGACATTAGAAATACAAAAGGAAAGAAGCCTTCCCGGCACAACTTGCCAGAGCACCTGTAAGCCAGCTGCCTTGTGCCAAGTCATTGTAGCACATATGGTCTGGTAATGACGTTACATACATTCCCATATTTATTCCATCCTCATGGGAAAACAAACAAGAATACTTCCACCAAGACTTGATCCTACAACATTACCCTTCATTACAGAGTTATGTGGCACCATCTGTGTTGTGGGGACACTGGGATTGTTTCTGGTTGTTGTAACATGTTATTTTGTGTGTATAAACAGTTTGTGATCAGAATGGAAAATGATCTGAGTAAATGTTTAAAAATTATGTTTAAGTGCTATTTTCATCTTTTTGGTTAAGTTTCAGATTCCGTAGAATACTGAATTATACATGTTTTTAAGTCCAAATTTTATCTTATAAACTGCTTCCTTGTTAAATATATGGCATCATATTCAAGTACCTATAGATAATTAATAAAAGAATTCTGTTCAGCTGTATATTACAGCCAGCTTGAGTCATTCTCCCGGGTTTTCATTTATAGTTAGAAACAAGGTTCTCGAAACTTGTACATTCTGTCTTTATTAAATGCTCATCCCATTCCCACCTTTGATTTATTTATTAGCCCTATAAACATGAAGCTCAAGTTCTTAGTCTACCCACATGTCAGGGGATGTAAAGCCTTCGTCAGGTCACTTCCCCCTTCTCTCTGAGTAGATGCCTAGAATAAACCACGGATTCCCTGGAGCAATCACTGAGGTTTTGTTGATTTGGTCCTAAAATAGTAAAGAGATTAGTGACTCTTCAAGCTATTAATCCAGACAAAATGATGGCTTTAGAATCCAAGTTACAGTACGGGTCCTAAGAGGCTAAGCTAAAGCAAGTTCATCTCCAGGAAGATTTGAAAGTACTTTGAAAGAAAAAGTCAACTCCTATGAGAAAGCAGTTCATTCCTTAATATTTTCATTACAAAACTGAAAAGTTTCTAAAGGCTGCCTTCCAGAATGTTCTTTTAGAGTATAATTTAATGTACAATTTAGTATATAAGTGTTCTTTTAGTGTACAACCGTCACTTGCACTTCTATGTTTGCTGCTAAAGCATACAAAGATTGACTATAATCTTAATGTTTCTACTTTATTCTTTTCTTCTTACGTATGGTGATTAAATTGATCATTTAGCTAATCATTTGTTGAATGGTTATTTTGGACTCAGGAACAAACATCAGCAGGAGATAGTGAATTCCAAGAGCCTTGGCACTGTGACATGACCTCTGCATGCATTGGTGGGAAGGGATTATGGGCTGCTACCTCCAGGAATGGAGAGATTATATTTATAGTTGTGTATGAGAAGTTGGCCCATGTTAGGCAGAAACATCAATGGCATTGTATGTGTGGGCAGAAGGGTGTATTGACTAGACAATCAAGGGATGAGATGACATTGACATCTTGGAGTGTCTGTGCAAATACCACCCAGCCCCCACCTCTGCTGCCATTTCCTTGGCCTCTGGCCCGAGCTTACTGGACAAGCGATAAGCACCTGACCTAAACTGGGCCAAATTGATCCTGTCTCACATAAGAATTTGAAATGAGAAACACAGAAACTATTGGGTGGGAGGTGAGTCTCATTAATGGCAGAGCTCTGACGGAGAAGTGAAAACCTGGTCCAAAGAGAGAGAGGATGAAAGCGGATGGGCTGAGGGAAGCACAGGAGAGGCACTGTGGCTTGAAGAGGAAGAGAAGGATGGCCACTTGGGTCTCTGGCAAGTTTTCTGATACTTTTTCAGTCATCTTGATACTTCTTCAGGCTAGTGGCCTAGCCATTCTTCTGCTTTAAATTTCCACACACACCTAGTTTGGCTTAAGCTCATTTGTGTAGATTTCTGTGGCTTGCACCAGAAATACCCCTGCAAGAGGCATTTTTCACTTCAGGATATATATGGTTGTGAGTGACATTCAAAAAATTTCACCCATAGAAATAGAATGGCCTTGACCAGTGCTAATAGACACCAGCCCGAACATAAGGATGGGTCTGGGAGTCCCTGTTTTGCCAGGCATGGATCCTGCACTTGCTGCAGCACGGGGAGGAGCAAGGCAGGCCCTAGGGACTTGTCCTAGGTGCTTTTGCCTTTGTGGGGCCTGGCCTACATAAAACATCAAAAATTATATTTTATGGCTATGTTGCCTAAAAAATATAATCTTAGCTAGATTCGTTATTTAAAAGTCATTATTATTATATTTTTTCTTCTTATTTTCACAGAAATTAAAATTACAACATTTTTTGTGGATTCATGAATATATCTTTGGCCCTAGACACCATGCCTACTGTACCTAGTGACAAGTGGGCCCTGGTCTCAGGAGAGCAGCAGGGAGGATTTACCAAATGATACAGACGTGTTTCAGGATTTCAGCTACAGGTATGGCCATGCTGCTGTGTCCCGGTTGAATACCAGGCCTGCAGATGGCAAAAGACCACCTAAATGTGTATTGTCAGAGAAGCGGCTTAATATGTACAATTAAAAATTATTTATACACATTACTATATATGTACAATTGAAAAAAGAAACCCCAGTGAGAGTTTGTACTGTCTACTCACACACAGGTGCCTGTAAATGCATCAAGAACAGTTAGGAGAGACCAGGGAAAATTGGGTACCATGGCTACCTCTGCAGAAAAGAGAAGCAGTTCAGGGTTATAAAAGGAGGACAAAGGGGGACTTTTACTTTATTTGAAGGTATTAATTGCTTTACAGAAGAATTCATTGTGTGGGAGATCAAGATTTGGCCACCCTGAAATATATCTCTTTACCTTGATTGTTTTCTCTGAGGGACATTTGACCTCCCCCACTAACTGCCTAAAGAATTTGACATGGTGGCTCCTTCCTGGAACAGATCTTCTATCATGATGGCTGTAATGATAATGTAAAATAGATGTTACAATGGGAGGGGCACCAAGTCCCTTTTGTCAAAAAACTCTATCTCTCCCTGACTACATTATCTATAGATGACCCTGAAAAGAATTGTCTTCTTGCCCTCTGAAGTCCCAGACCTCTACCCACTCCCAACACCTTCCTTACCTTTAGCTACAATACTTAAGCAAGCAGCTTAGACAGAGGGAGGAGTTGCTCATTTCTGAGTTTCTCCCATGTATACATGTTATTAAACTTGGTATTATTTTCTCCTGCTAACCTGTCTTGTTGATTATTTGGCCAGCCATAAGAACCTTAAGGGAAAGGGCAGAGGGGGATTCTCCCTCTCTCCCCACAATTGCATGCATTACTTGTGTAATAAAACATTAAACATTTAATTAGAGGCTAACTATGCTATCTGGCCTAGAGAAAGCTAATGACAGGCCCAGAAGATCTGTATTTAAGGACTGCAGTGTTTATAGCTGAAAGGCTAAGCACAGAGTGCCTAGAGCCAGACTCACCAGGCCCAAGTCCCGGCTCTGTCACTGACAAGCTCCTCGTCCCCTCAATGTCTCAGTTGCCTCAGCTATAAAATGGAGGAAATCATTGTAACCTGCCTCATGGGGTTATTGTCAGGACTAAATGAATTAACACGCAAATACTAATATGCAAAACTCTTGGAATAGTGCCTGGTACATGTTATACTATATGTTTTAACTCAAATTATTTTTAGCGTTATTATCAATTATTTTTATTTTTAACAAGTTCTTGTAAGTGTTCCCCTCAGCAAGTAGTATATAGAAGTTGGAAAGCTCCTACTGTCTATCAACAGATTTAGGGGGATTCAGCATAAGTCAGCATTGAGCGGAAGAGGAAGGAATTTCCAGAAATGTGTAATCAAAGGTTGAGTTGCTGAGGTGGGTAGAGAGGTCAACATGAGATGCCAGCTCTCTTGGATCAAAGAGCAGCCATGTGTCCACCATAGTCCACTTCAGAAAACAAAGGCAGCTTCCATGCTGTCCAAACCAAAACATACCAAGGCCCAGCTATGTGCCAGGCACAGTACCAGATACAGAGGATGTTGAGGAAGAATAACATGTTAGCTGTATTTCCTAGAGGACCACATCCTCCCTAACAGAAGCCCAGAAGAGAATTCAAGTCTCCTGTGCAACTGACCCCCATTGCAGCCTTATGGCCCTAAACAAAGCATCTGCATCATTTTTTCCAGAATGAATACCTGCTTTGCTGAGCCTTATTCTTTACCTCTAAAGAGGAAATGGTCCCACCCTCACTGAGCTTACATTTTACTGACAACAGACAATAAACTGGCCATCAAATTGGTATGCAGATTAATTATAGTCTATGTTTAATCATGTGAAGGAAATATAGAGGCTACTTGATAGGAAATTATGAACAAGAAGACCCCTTTAGATAGAGCAATTGAGGAAAGGGTCTTGAGAAGCTGAGGTTTAAGCTCAGTCCTGCGAAAGAGCAAGGAGCAAGCTATGCAGGAAGAAGGGAGCTCCAGTCAAAGTAAGCATACACTGTACAGGCTGTGAAATGGAAATAACCATGGTATGGTCAGGGAAATGTGAGAAGGCAGTGTGGCTGAAAAGAGTAAGCCAAAGGGAAATAAAGTTGTCGAGATAAGCAGTGGCCCAGATGACACTGAGTCCAAGTGAAAATGTGAAACTACTTAAGGGTTTTAAGATGGCAACAACAGGATCTGATGATGTTTCTCCACTCTTCCCTACATTTGTGAGAGGAAAGGAATCACTAATTAGGGCATTTGTCTAAAGAGATGATAGAGAACAGTGTGTTTCAAGGCAACAATAGAGCCAAGAGAGGCAATTTACAGCTTACAAATAGCTTTCACATGAATTTGTCCTTTGTTCATAGTATAATTTTATTTGAACTACTAACATTTTAAGGTAGCATTGTTGCCATTTTATACATAAGGAAAAAGAGACTCACAAAAGTTTGAGATCTTGTTCAAAGTGACATCGTGAGTGTGTGGCCAAGCTAAGAGTATAATCCAGGTTTTATGGCTCTCGTCTTCATTCTGCTAAACTAGACCAAGAGAGACAGGATGGGGACACATGATGTCTTCGTCACTGTGGTCTCTATGGAAGACATTAGGGCTGAGGGAGAAGAGAGGCCTGTGTTCCTGAGGGGGAAAAATAAGTGTGGCATATGCAGTTGAGAGATTGTCTGAGAACGTCTTACCCCCAATGGAGAGGGAAAAATAAGAAAACCACAGCCCTCAAAGCCACGCTAAATTCGGTTGGGCCTGATCTGATCAGCTGTGTAATTGCTGAAGCTGCAATCTATCGCCTGCTATACCCTGTTCCAACTCACTCCTGTAACTGCAGGAAATTTGGAGAGGATTCGCACCACGTGTTCAATCGGGCTCTGTCTTCCCCAGTCTCTAGCTTGTTGTTTCATTTAGGGCATGCGAGAATTTGGCAAGTTTACCTAAATCAACACCAAATTCCAGAAGTTTGAATGCTGACATAAGATCTCTTTTATAGAAAGGGTTTTTTAAAAAATGTTCTTCATTCAAAAAAGTATCAGCAAGCAGTGACTAAGAGGGGCTGCCTGTGTGAGAGAGTATTCAAAACAGTTCAAGGCACTATGCTCCCTTTCCACATGACACATATCTACAAGCTCTCAGGAGAGTTTATTCAAGACTGATGCCTAATAACATCATAGATCAGCAAGGAGCCCAGTTCCTGGCATCTTTCCACCATTGCTGCTATGATGGTTAGTAGTCACGCCGGTTAACCCACGCCTCATTGAAGCAAGCTACAGTCCCCGCATAAAGCCCCAAGATATGAAAATCCTGCTAAATGCTGAATAGAATACAGCTAGGTGTCCCAAAATACTAGTGGGTATCACTAATGGTTTGTAAATTAATTTAGGAGGAGGGGGTATGTGGAAGAATAATTTTAGTGGATATGGGCATATCTTAATGCATATTCAAAACAAACATGATTAGTATATTAAACTTGTGATTCTTTACAGGTATATTTGCTTAGGGAGAGGTTGCAGCCAGTAGCAACAGGGTAATTCACTTTATGCTAACACCCAAAACTACAGGTGTGGTGTCAGATGATATGAAGTTATAGTAGAAAGTCATGATGGTCATGTACCAATGCCTGGTAATTAGGAAATATTAATGCAGCACAAAGAACACTGAATTGAGAATGCTTAACGTAGGCCAATTGAGAATGGTTAAGCAGTAATAATGGAATCCTTGAAGATAGCAATTGTGTCTTCTCTAAAATTATATTAGTTTTATATTGCTGTTGTACCCAAAAACCATAAACTAAGTGGCTTAAAGCAACACAAATCTATTATCTTATAGTTCTGGAGGTCAGAAGTCAGAAATAGGTCTTACAGGGCTAAAGTCATGGTGTCGGCAAAGCCGCGTTCCTTCTGGAGAGTCTCGGGGAAAATCTGTTCCTTGCCTTTTCCAGCTTCTAGAAGCTGCCTGCATTCCTTTGCTCATGACCACATCACTCCAACCTCTGCCTCCATCATCACATCTCCTTCTCTGACTCTGGCTCTCCTACCACCCTCTTTCACTTGTAAAGGACACCTGCGCCTACATTGGGCCCACCTTGATAATCCAAGATAATCTCCCCATCTCAAGAGTATGAACTCAATCACAGCTGCAAAGTCTCTTTTACCATATAAGGAAACATATTCACCCATTCTGTGGACGTCTTTGGGGGGCCATTATTCTGTCTGCCACAAAAATATATCTTTAGTACGTAGCATAGTGCCCAGCACAGCACGAACATGCAATAAATGTCTGTTAAATACATTTTAAATAATAACTGTGTTGTTATAGGTGTCTAAGATATTTCAAGACTCCATTAGATGCTTTTCATGCCTTATTCCGTTTAGGCATCATCTAACCCAAATGAGGAAACTAAAGAATAGAGAGGTTAAGTAATTTGACCCAGGTCACAAGGGCTGTCAGTTGTGGAGTTGAGAAACAGATACAGGTCAGTAATGACCCCAGAGCCTTTGCTTTTGCCACTTCTTTATTCTACTTCATTTAACCTCTCCGAGCTTCATTTTCCTCATCAGTAAAAATAGAAGAGTAGGTGGTCTCTGAGGTCCCTTCCAGTTTGAGGAACAATTATTTTTTCTACGTTTAAAAGGACTGTTAAAACATGAAATTGTGGGTCAGTATTACCTCCAGGGTCATCCTCAGAGTTGTTAAAGTTATCACAGGTGATAGCAAGCAGAAATGCAAAAATTATGTGATTTCCTTTGAATATGCCTGCTCCAAGTCCTTTCTAACTATTAAAATGTTATTAAAATTCAAAAACAATGGCTTGGTTTATATAACCCCATATATGTCTTTTTCTACAAACCCCCCTTCCCAAACTCCAACTTGATGCTCTTTAAAATGGCAGAATCACAGTTTAGAAATTTCATTGAGAAGCACCTAGTAGAATTCTAGCTAATTAAATGCAAAAAAAATGCCAGAATTTAAAAAATTATGATTTGCAATCCTAATGAAGTAATATCAAATATCAGGAATAAATACCAAAACTATTAGATAAAAGGGAATTTTTTGATTTGTGGAATTTATAATGGGGCTTGAAGTGATCATACCTGAACCCAATGACCAATCTTAGCATTACTGTAAGCTGGAAAACCAGACCTTATTTGCCTCAGGATGTAATGCATTGAGAGTGTACACAGCACCTATGAAATATTATTGCCTAAAAAATTTCATCTGAATCATTGTACCTCCATATCTAACTACAGTTCTCCAGGAACAGAGGGACAAGTTAAGTGACAACACAAGAAAGAAATCAGCTAAATCCAGAATTTCAAAGTATAACTATTCAATTTATCTAAGAAATCAATGGCATGAAAAGAAAAAAAAAAGAAGAGGAGACAGTAATAAAAATTATCCAACAAAGCAGAAAGGGGGAAAAAAAACTAAAAAAAATGAATATATCTCAGTGATCTGTGAGACAATAGCAAGTGGTCTAATACATGTACATTTGTAATCCCAGAAAAAGAGAGGAATTACAGAATAAAAATGTTGGAAGAAATAACAGCTGAAAATTTTCTGAATTTGAAGGTACACAAAACTTAATGAACACAAAGAAGAATATACACACAAAAAATAAATAAATAAAACTTCATCATTCACAAGGTAATCAAAATTCTGAAGAAATATTCCTTAAGCGGAACTAGAGTAAGAAATAAAATGGATTTCTTATCAGTAACTATGTGAGCCAGAAGACAATGGAACAACATCTTTAAAGTGCTGAAAGGGGGAGGGGTGGGGGGAACCCCTATCAACCTAAAATCCTAAATCCAGCAAAAATATCTTTCAAAAAGGAAGGGAAAAATCAAAACTTTTTCAGAGACAAAAATTCAGAAAGAATTCATTTCCGGCCAATCTGCATTACATGAGTTGTTAAAGGAAGTTGTTCAAGAGCAAGAAAAATGATACCAGATAGAAACTTGGATCTTCATAAAGGAATGAGGCACACAAGCAATGTTAAGTATGTAGATAAATGCTTAAAACTTCTCCATTTTTGTTTTATTTAATAGATAAAGCAAAACTAGTAACAATGTATTATGGAGTTTAAAACATATATATGTTTAAAGCAAAAATAATAACAGTGTATTATGAGGTTGATAACATGAATGAACACTGTAGCCAAAGGACAGGATAATAGATGAAAATAGATTGTTGCAAGTTTCTTTCATTATACATGAAATGGTACAGTATTTTTTAAAAGAACTTGAAAAGTTAAACAGCAATACTGTAAACCTATAGCAACCACTAAAAACTAAATAAACGAGATCTAGCTAACAAACTTTGAAGCCAATATAGCCATAAAACGAAATCATGAAAAATTCTCAATTAATCCAAAAGAAGGAAGGGAAAAAGAGAAAGCAAGGAATAAAGAGCAGATGCGATGAAGAAAAAAAATAGCAAGATGGTTGACTTAAATCCAACCAGATCAAGAATCACCTTAATTGTGAAGGATGAAAACTACAATAAAAGCAGAGATTTTCATAATGAATAAAAAAGCAAGAGCAACCAGGTGTTGTCTACAAGAAGGAGATAAATCTTAACGTAAAAAGATGGAAAAAATATGCCTTGGAAACACTAATCATGATCATGACAGCAAACAGCTTATTATTATTTCTTGCTTGCTTTTTATATGAGGTGATGCTGTGCAATCATTCCTAGATCTAAAGACACCTCACAAATGTGCATGCGACACCTGTGAAATGGAAGAACAGAGAATCTAAGTAGGCATTAGACTGAGAGCACACAGCAGAGACAGGCAGAGGTTTGCACTTTATCTGGTATGGAATTCAAGCTAAATGAGGCATTTTGATGAAGTTCAAAGCAGGGCCCACTCCCTGTGGGGTTGGGTTCGCGCTGAAGCCGTTTGACTTCTCATCCGTTTATGAAGCCTATGCAGCTCCAGGCCTGCTCCTCAGCGGCAGAGAGCCTGTCCAAAAAGCGTTAACCAAGAATCGGAAAAAGTAGGCCAGGGACCTTCTAAACAATGATTTCATACTTTGGGTTTATCCTGGGTTTCCCCGAGTTTCCAGGGTAACCATTTATTGTACAGTCTTGGCATCTTTTGGGTTAAGTTATAGGGCAAAATCCCATAAAATTAGTGGAGCAGAGCTCTTTTGAGGTCCTTGAGTGTATCAAGCAGCCCAAGCCAAGGTATGGCTCGGGAACCACATCCAGCTCCTCAACTCCCAACCTCTCTGTGAGTCCCCTGGGATGGAGAGGTAGTGGCATAGCAAAGGTTTCACCGAATCTTCAGAATATATTTCACCATTGGTGACTGGCTAGTACAGAGAGGAATAGAGGGAAAACTTTGTTTGCAAGTCCGGATGTTAATTCATATTACTTTAGCAAGGATCATGATGAAGAACTCAATCTGGACATCTTTCTTGGGAACTCTGGGATAAGGAGCTTGGTCACAAGGAAAGTTGTGTGCATGAGAGCATGTAGACCGCCTGGAAGAAAAGTGAAGGGAACTTCAGCAAAAATATTGATAATGCTCATTCCACCCCCTCTCCCTACTCTCCACTCTTGAACAAAGAATGGAGAAGACTCTTCCCCATGAAGAGGAAGACTCTTTGACAAAGAAAGGCAGAGTAATCTTTGCCAGTCCCTGAGAGAGAGGCCCCTGAGAAACAGGCTAGCTGCACTGAGGCATAGGCATATTGAGTCCATCTCAGAATAGAAACTCAATTAAGAATGCTAATTATGTATCACAGGCTGACACTGCACTATGACCCAGCCTCTGGGGAGCCTAGCATGAACTCCTCAATAGCAAGAGAGATGTACAGACATCATTTACTTACAAACTTCCAACTTATGTACTTTCAAAATCATAAACAAAGTGATACTGCAAAGCAAAAGACTATGAACTCTGCCTGCCGCCATAGATGCTGTCATTGGTCGTGTTGGTTATTTTAGGTTCAACTATCATTTGGTTTGTTAGTCCTCACTGTGATTGCTTTTGTTTCTGTCATTTCTGATAAGGGCTTAATTTTTGATGAGTACAAAGGCACTGAGAACTTTGAGAGTGCCATTAATAAAGGGTTATTATGACAACGGAAACAAAATTCAAAAGTTAAATAAAAAATGAAAGTGGCAAGAAAATGACGGATGTCCACAGATTCTTGGGATGAGTCATTCATCAGTAGCAGCAATTTTGAAGGACAGAGGGCAAATCATGCAAAGTGAAAACCTCTGGGTCTAGCACAGGACAGTAATCAGCAAGAGACAAGGAAAAGTGATTGATGAAATGGAATACTTAGCCTTGACATCAAAAGCCTATTCGCCTCGTATTAATTCAGGAGAATTTCGCTATGAAAGTCTGCTGCAGAAACCTTTTTGCCTCATTGTTTTTGATTGCTCCATTGTTTCCACGCGCATTCAAGTCTGCACAACATTAGAGTGAGTGCTGACAAGGCTGTCAGTGTGAATACTGCAGCTGCTAAGATATTCCTGACATCATTTGCAGAGGTCGTGGGGTACGGTGAGGCGGGGTGTAAACGGAGTGTGGTCCTGCCGCAATAGAATTTCAATACGGCTAAAACTGGTTTACTTCTTGAAAAGATGCCAAATAGAAACACATATCAACACAAAAGAGAATAGCATGCCTGGTTTTAAAGGTCAGACCCTTAATCATGAAGGACTTAGAAACAAATGGACCTATAAACAGCCCTTTAATGCCTACCTTTGTACCAGTGGAGGTGTCTGGGTTGGATTAAAGCTATGCTGTGGTGTTCTAATCGAGGTGTCATCACTGGGACTGGGCCACTGCAGAGAGACATCAATCCCAATTGGACTGAGGAGAGTGGCAGCTCTCAGCAGAGTATTTGGTCCCCAGGTTTGGAAGTGGCAAGGCAGAGGGAACAGGGAGCTATAAGGGCAGCAGAGGAGGAGTCTCTTGGAACCACAAGAAGATTTTAGGAAAAGAGTTTAAAAGAAGGGCCTATGTATTCTTCCCCATTCTGCCCCTCAACACAAAATAGGAGTGAGTTGGCACAGGAGAAATCCCAGGGCCTCCATGATTCCACCTACCAGCCTGGTATGGTTCAATGAAAAAGGGCCACTGCTCTCACATGCCCACAGAGGGAGTGAAGGAGAGTTTAAGGTGCTCAAAAGTACTTTCATTGATTGAGTGATAGGTGTGCATTGAAGCATTGAAGTGAAGTGAGAATTCATTGAACATAAATCATTTAACTCTTGCTAAGTGATAGAATTCCCTTGAGGGAAAGAACCATCTTCGGTTGGGTTTAATGGGTTTATTTGGAAATGCAGTTAAGGAAAAATTAAGATGAGTTTGAACTGAGACATAGAGTGAGCCAAACTGATCTCTATGTAAAAATAAACAGGAATTTAAGGGGAACGGGAAGAGGGGTAAACGAGCTGGAGAGGAAAGAGAAGAACAATGAATGAGTTGGAGACAGAGAGAAACATTGGGGAGGGAAATTCCTGGTTTCAGGAATTGCCACAATACTTTAAGAAGAAGGATATTGAGTTTCCATTTTAGATTCTTATACTGTGCAATCCTAGTCCTAAACCTTTAGTGAAGACTGCCACACAGTCTTGAGTCAGTGCACTTTGGATAAGAAGGGATTAGGATTGTGTCCAGCGGGACGATATGGTGCTGGGAAGGAATAGGAGGAAAAATCCAGGACGGCCCAGAGAATTCATCACATGTAGGAATTTAGAGTCAGCGCTTACTAAGGAAAGCCTCACTACCATGACCATACCATACACACCACACACACACACACACACCCCCTTGCTCACCACCACCACCATCACCCTTTATCATCACCACCACCAAGAACTTCTAGATATGTGATAAAAGACACCAGATATACCACTGTATATTTCATGGGGTTCAAACCAATTGTACCTAAATATTAAAGGCCAAGGTGTCCCAAACAAGTGGAGATCTTGGAGGAAGTGGGAGCAGCTGAAATCTGGGTCTGCACTCTAAATTCAACAGAGCATCCTGAACTCTCACTGTCACTCTTTGGAACTGCCACAGTTCCAAATCCTAGTGTTTTGGTTTTTCTTTTCCATTGCCCTTAATGCCTTCCAGAACATTTCTCAGAGATGAGAAGAAAAGTCCCAGAAGAAAAAAATCAGGTAAATCGCAGGCCCTGAGTCAGCCAACCTTCCTCTATTACAGAGATACCTGGGCCATTTCCCGATGCCTCAGGAGAAACATTCATTGCTTCTAGTTCTTCTGGCAGAACCACTGTGTATGCAAACATATATACTTCCCGTTTTCCATTAGCATGGGAATAGCACGTAGAAATCTTCAGCTACAACTGTTGCTATTTAGAACCTCTGACATGTCAGATAACTTAAAATATCTAGAAGTCAAGATACGGGTGTGTTAGATATCTTAGAGAGATCAAACTGGGAAGAACTGTAACATGGTTAGAGACAAATTCTTTATCTAAAGGAGGTTTCTGATACTCCAGGAACTTGTAATTTTACAGTTTTTTGCTTTGGTTTTTCACTTAAGCTCTGATGGAATGTAGACTCTGATGTGGAATCTAACACAGAGCGTAAACCCTCCATAAACCCTACAGTGAACAATAAATAGCCCCTGATTCATTGGCTCTGTAAGTTTGTGTGTAAGCAGGCTTTCTGAAAGTCAGTAATATCTAGACTTTAAAATGTCATGTTATTTATCTTCTGTCACCAAATAACTATAAAACTACCCAGGATCTCTTTTTTTTTTTTTCCTCTAACCCCACCAAACTAGAAGTCTACAATCTTATAGCAAATCTCAGCCACACTACACACTGATGTCCCACTGGCACTTCTTTTCCTTATGGAATGACTTTCTAATTGGCTTAAATATAGAATGATTGTGTCACAAAAGAAAAATGCCCATTCCCATTAAACCTGTACTCTGGACTACTAACATTAACAGAGAGGGAGGAAGAGCCGAGGAAGACTGATTCCCCCGAACCCCTAGCCTAAGAGTAAATGTGTACTAATCTATCATTGTATCAGTCTTTGAAAGCACTCTGCTGTTGCCTCAGCCTTCACACTGCATGGAATCAGTTCATATATATTTCCCATTTGGGGTTTTGGGCAAAGTTCCATTGAGGTCTGGTCCAGGAAACTCCCCCAGGGCTTTCAGGGTCATAAGTCCCGCAGGTTTACGACGGTTTGGTTTTAACTTCTGATTACACTGGGCAAGATTTTACATGCCTGATGATAGCAAGACTCACTGTGGGCCAAAAAAAGCTCTGCACTCCAATTGGTGGCAAGTCCTGCTAATTCCCTAAAGCCTAGCAAGGAAGCTGAAAAGAAGGATAAAACACACACAAAATAGAATTGTTGCTAGGCATATGGAATCTGGCCCTCTGAAAGTGTTAGAGGATTGACTTGTGAAAATGTATGCTTGTGAATTTTTCTGTAGAGAAGGTGTCTTGTACACTCCACGGCCACACTGCACTTGAAGATGATGTCCCCTAAAATCATTTTGCAAATCTTGGGGAATTGAAGACTTGAGTCTTGGAAGTCACAACCAATGAGAAGGAATCACAGGACCAGCAAGAGCTCTTTCACTTTTGACCACATGCTTACATCTTCCACGAAGAGTTTCCTGACCATTCTTCCTCCTTCAAGCCTACCCAGTACTTCCAATGGGATAAAGGTTCGTAAACGTTTAGAAATTCACTTTCTGAAAAATATCTTTGGGTGGTGTTTGTGGTTCTGGTTAATGTTCGCAATCCTATATTTGTTTGGCTTCCCAGGCAAAAAAGAAAAAGCACAAACAAGTTCATTTGCCTTTATTTCTTCTTTTCTTCCTTTCTTTTCAGATTATATTTGGACCCAACCATCAACCTATGGATGAGGAGAGGCCACTTTTGCAAAGAGTCTAAGAGTTCTTTAATAGGACTGTGTTACATTCCAACATACTGTCAAAATGTCATTTTTTCTGACAGCTCCCCTCTCCTAGCTCTAACCTGAAGCCATACTCATAATCACTAAAATATTCCACATTTCTTCTAGGAAATGAAGTAAGGAGATGTGTTTCAGTCGCACCTAATGCAATGTTTCATGTGATGGAATGAGTCCACAAACAGAATAACTCTGCTACCACCAGAGATTTTATTCGTTTTTGTTTTTAATAATTTTTTTCTGTACATGCTTTCAGCACCGTGGTAAAATGTTTGGCCTTTAAATTCACGCTGGTGGTTGTGGTGGTGGTATGTTTTAAACCCTTATCTGGGTAATTAATCAACAACTATTTCTTGAATTCTCACCAAGTGTTTAGCCTGTGCTACAAGTTGTAGAAGATACATAAGCAATGGAAGATATGTTTGCTCCCCTCAAGAAGCTCATAATTAAGATAGAGAAAGAGAGCTAACACCATGAAGCAACACCCAGCATACAAGGTGGTAGATCATGAGGGTCGAGTTATCCAGTTCATCTAGGATCAATGGTTCAGAACCTCTTCTGGGTCCAGGAGCACTTTAAAGTTCAGATGAAGGTTACATGCCCTTTTCCAAGAAGTATGTGTATGGTTCATACACAAAAAAATTTCATATTGATCCCAAAGGGGAATGGGATGGTCCATGAACTTCCTGAAATCCATTCTTGAATGCAGAAGCAGTTTATGGATCCCTCCTCTAAGAACTATAGAATTTCAGAGGAGGAGCTCAACAAATTCAAAAGGAATTTAAAGATGGTTTAGGGAAAGCATTGGGATTTAAAATTTACCTTCGATGGTGGATGAGATTTAATAGAAGGGAAAGGAAATGAATCTTTGTGAGAGGCATGGTAGGTAATTTACACAAGTCAACTCATTTAATCTACAGAGCAAGTCAGTGAAGAAGGTACTGTCTCCCCCATGCTAGGAGAAATGGAGACTGGGGAAGCCTAATAAGTTACCCAAGATTACTCTCAGCTATAGTTCCTGAGTTGAACTGAAACTAATGTCTGTATGAAAACAGATCCCAAGCCATTTCCACTACACACCCCATTGAAGAGGAGAGACAATAAATCTTCTATAATCTAATAAATAGGTCCTGTGGTGTGTATACATGATCTGATGGAGAGGTTGAGGGTGAGAAGTAGGAAGAACTCTTTTTCAGCTCTCTAGGAACATTAAGTTAAACAAGGCCATGTTAGAGATAGGTACTCTACAGTTATTATATTACATGTAAACTGAGAACATCTGGTAAAAATAGGTGTGAATTACGGTAAATCTTTTTTTCAGGTGATTATGTGGTTAGTATGGTAGGACAGGATCACTATTTTCAACTTTTTTGTTCTGTCCCTGTAATAAGATAATACCCATTTTTCATGTGACTTGCCCATACTCCCTAGTGGGCAGAGTATACATCTCCACCCCATTGACCTTGGCCTTGGCCTTGTGAATCAATTGCCTTGACCAATGGAATGTGAATGAAAGTGTCAGTGTGCCAGCTCAGAGCAGAGGCTTCAAGGAGTGGTGTTTTCTTTCACTCTTCCTGATCTTCTGCCCTCCCCCATAAGGACAACACGCCAAAGATAGTGGCTGCCCTTTCATCCTGGATCCTAGAATGAGAAGATGTATGGAGCAGATATGAACCCAACCTGCAGCCTGAGCCCAGTCGAGCCAGCTGGGCTGCAGGTGACTTGCAGAACTGTGAGTAATAAATAAGTGTTTACCGTGGTAAGTGATTGAGATTCTGAGGTTGTTTGCTAGTACAGAAAACCCTGACTTTTGATATTTGGTCAAGCATGGCCTCATTTTGAGACCAACCAAGAGTCTAATTGTCACCAGAGAAACTCAAATGACATCAGGAGAAATTCCAGAACCAACCTGAAGTAACCCAGTTGCCTCCAGTCAGGGATAACGTGGAAAAGACAGGATTCTTGGCCTCTTCTTTTCCATCCTGTCCGCACAAGGCTCAGCCTCCAGGAGATGGTGGAAGGCTAACTGCCATTTGAGGACTGTGTTCTTGGTGAGGCAGTTGTTGCTAAACTAAACTCAGTTGTGGGTTTTCTCTTCTCTTCTTCATTCTCAATGTGGAAGAGGGAAGTAAGATGGATATAAGACATAAAAATATAGGGAAATGAAAAGCTCTTGGGCAGCTCACACAGTTGACAACCAGACTGTGAATAACTGACAGCATGCTATGCTTTCAGAATCCACACACACATACAGAAACAAGCCTACACATTCTAGCTCCTACAAATGATTTCTATGAGAACATTGTTTCACTTATTGGACTCACCATCTCAATGCCAACCCTGACAAGGTCTAATTAGCTTTCCCTCATATGTAATTCTCCACTGAGAGTTGGGTAGATGATGGAGTACCAGTGAGCAGATAGATGGCCACCAACTTCTCATTAGCACAACCCAACACCTAATTACTTCACTGCAGTTAAAAATCAGTCTGCGGCCTCAGCAAAAAGACTTTTGAAGATATTTTATACTTCTTATGTGATCCTGCCTCTCAGCTGTGCTACTAAAACTAGAGGACCGGGCTCAGAGCCCTGGAGCTCTGGTGAAAGAGAAGCGGGGAAACAGGAGCAAACACACTCACACATATCATCTTATTCTACCCATCGGAATGCATCCTGAGGCCCCTACAGGACACGGCCAGTGTGCAGGACAGTCCATCAAATGGAGTCTAGACTGACACTTGTTAAATTCCGATTTTGTAAAGCAAGCTGTTAGGACTCTGCAATTTTGGCTGCGGGACTTTGCCGGGCTGCAGCAGCTCAAATGTTGGAGCCCAAGCCTTGTTCCAGTGCCAAACATTTGTCCACACGCTGTTCCCATGCAGCGAAGACTCGGCTCTGTCAACATCCCTGTGACTGGAGGAAGGCACTCCTCCTCCCATCCCATATGTGGGAAGTGTCCCCTGGTGATGAAGTCATAGCAGGCTGGATGCACATGCCTGAAATGAGCTGTAGTGCCGATCCTCAGAGGAGACGGGGAAATTGGTCCACATCCCACAGTAACTGACCCCTGAGCGGGCGGAACACAATCAGCTCTCAGGGTTGTGCGGCTTTTTCATTCAGGTATTTCTAAGCTCTACTATTAGATCATTATAATTTACAGAATCTCTCCACATAAGGTGAATAGGTTAAAAGATCAGATGGTTTCATCAGTGTAGTCTTTCTGTCAATGCAGTCTTCCCAGACAATGAGAAACTTTGTTACAGGAAACCTATTCCTCAATTAGAAGTCTCCCTGCCTTAGAGAACTAGTCCCAGCTGAATAGACCTTTCTTTCCTGTCAGGTACATGATGCGTTATCTACAAGGAGATCAACATAACCATATTTTGGACTAAAGGGCTTTTTATTTTTAAGAAATGAAGACTGGGAGAAAGTTAGGTTTAAAATGACATCTGGCTTAGAGGCCCTTTTTCAACCTCTCCCAACAATTCAACAAAATACCTGTCAAGACACAGAAAAAATGCAAACTTATGCCACCACCAAAACTAGAACTAAATAACCTATTTTCAGAATCTAGGATCAATTTCCATTAACTGAAAGACTGGCAAAATGGGATTAAACCACAGTCCATGATCCTTTGGACTATGACCATTGGAAATATAGCGAACTTCCTCCTTCCACTCCAAAAGTAGACAGGAGGTAGGTAAGAAACCCCTGCCCCTTCTCAGCATCTGATCCCTGGCTCAGAAATGCAAGCCATATACTAATTGGATGACCGAGGCCATCTCTCTATGCGAGTGATGCTCTTGAGGCCTGGTGCCATCCTCTGTCCACCTGTCATCCCGGCCCATATTTCTCTTTTCTACATGCAGTCAAAGAAATGCATGCTGGGAATTCCCAGCAAATACACGAAGGTGCCATCGCCCAGAGTAAATCACAATGGGCAGAAGCGGTCCCGGAACAGCACATACTAGGGATTACTGTTGCCTCTTAGGATTTCCATTCAGCTCAATGTCGGGAGGTGGGCGTGAGGCACAATGAAATGTCTTTCTAACAGGAGCACCTGAGATTCCTCAGCCTCGAGTTTGAGAACGGGAAGCTATGCATGCTAACATGCTGTTATTTGAACAGCATGTTATTTGAGCTGCTCATTTGAACAACGAGATCAAAGACAAACCACAAACTTTGTCTTTGGAAAATGTTGTCTCTCTCCTTATTTAAAAACAAGAAAAGAGGGAAAAAATGCTAATATCAGCTCTATAAAAATGCCAGACAAAGAAAAAGGATCCTAACTCTAAAGATTTATAGGATGAGCCAAAATTTGAAAATGATTTATTATATTAACCAGAAGGAAATTTTAGAAAACAATCTCTCATCCTCACTAAGAAGACATAGAGGAGCGAAACACTCACTGAAAATTGGCTAAAGTGACAAACCAACAAATGAGAGGAAATGAATGACAAGTAGGTAAGAAAAGACTGCCAAGAAAGTGAATGTCGAAGAGCAGAATTTCAATCTCTATTAGAAATCAAGAAAAAATTGACCATGACCAAAATTAAAATAGTTTAGGATAGTATCACACAATAAGTGTTCAACAGATATTTGTTGAATATGCAATGGGAAGGTCTAAAAGAATGCTGACAGAGTGAAGACCTCTCTACGAACGCTAGTTGTCCAGTGGACCTGATTGGAGGGAAAAATGAACTCTAGTAGCTGCTGAGTTTGCCATTTCCCTTTGGTGAATGTTATATAAAAAGCTCTTGGAGGGTAGGGGGAATGGAAAGAAACCACTTGCTGTGTAAACAGGAAGGATAGCTAGAACTAACATTCACCTCTCTAACCAGTGGGTCTCAAGTCTGTGCGTGTCCCCAGGCCCAGGTGGCAATGAGGGTATGCCGCAATGGGAGACTTATTCTGCATTGAGGTAGCACATTTTATCAAAAACTGATAGCAGACCCCCTTACAACAACTCTCTTAGCAAATATGGGGCCGATCCCAAATGGTGATTCCCACTTTCAAGGTTTGCTAGGAAAAAGCCTTCTGGGATATCAGTGAACATCTGGAGAGGCAGCCGGCACGAGCTGCCTGCAAGCATTTGCAGGGATAGCTGTGTTCCTGGGTGGGCAACTACACATTCCATGATGTCAAGCATCTAAATTTAGTCACTGCTTTCATGTTAGATATGATTTATTCTAAATTCCTTATAATGCCTCTCCCACAAATCAAATCATGCTACAGTACACACTTAATTGGAGTTGAAATCCTTCCAAACATGTTTGGTGCTTGTTAACTTCTTTACTTGAGGTTAACCAAAAGACAACAATGAAAATCTTCCCCACCAGCCACCTAAAGAGAAAGAGATGAAGTGCTAAAACAATAACACTCAGTGTTAGAACCATATCAAATATCATCAGGCAGAGCCCTGCGGGCCAGCCACTCCTCCAGCTTTGAGGCTGTCAGGCCACATTATCTCAGTAGGGCTGGGCTGGAGCAGAGGGTCAAAGGCAGGCTTCCCAAGAGGCCAAGCCACTGACTCATTGGTTGGTCCTCTTCCCCTTCAATTAGACTCCAGCACATGAGTGACTGGGAGGCTGGAAATGTTGGGGTGGCCTCACCCTGGTAGCTGTCTCACTGCCTGCACAGGGGACAGGCTTCCAAGTGGTGGGTGGGTGAGAGTTGTACGGGCATGGGTGTGGTGAATTGGGAAGATGAAGGTCTGTGGAGTTAGACCCGTGGTCAGTTCTGGTCTGCTACTTGAGAACTGTCCGATTTAATCTCCCTGAGCTCTGTTTCCTTGACTATAAAGTGAGGATATTAGTAGTTATCTTGCAGAGATGTTGAGAAGAATAAATAAGATAAAGAAAACAAACTCTCAGAGTCATAGTCAACATCAAAGCTCCTGGGAGGGGTGGAGAGCTTGTGAGCAGCAGCCCGGGGAATAGTCCAGCAAAACAGTTAGTGAGAGAAACAGTGGTGCTCAAAGAATCCGAACACCAGCTGCGGACTCCTGCACACTTGGGTTCAAATCCTGGCTTGTCCAGTTAGTAGTTCTGTGAGCACAGGGAAGATATTTGAGGCACGACACAGACACACACACTTGCACACACACACGGCCTCATCTATGAAGCAGGAATAACAGTAGCACCTATGTTGTTGTAGGATTAACTGAGATCACATTTGTAAAGTGCTTTGCGTAATACCTGGCATATAGACAGAGCTCCACAAACCAGCTATACTATTTAAAATGATTAGTAAATACAACTTGTTTTCATTTATATATACTAATATATATTTTATTCAACACATGAATATATAATATAATATAATTACATATTATAATATGTAACATAATAATATACAGTTATCCCATGTATAATATTATCCTATTTATTTCCTATGATCTGTTGAAAGATGCAAGCCTATACAGTTGGTTTAGGAAATGTTCCACACATTTGATGTTGGTTAACTTGTTCACATGGTTAAAATAACTGATAAATGTATGTGAGCATACAGACACATACATCTATTACGGTGACTTTCCAAAAATTCTTGTTTATTTTATTATTGAACACTTGCTATGTGTCAGGAACTATGCTATGTGCTTTGCATAGACTATTTCAAATTAATCCTCACATGACCCTACTCCTCGGGTTCAAATCCTGGTCTGGGATTTGGGTTATTTTATTACAATAATAATTTTTATTAGAATCATAGGGAGAATGGGTCCAGACTTCAGGCCTTGACCTTATCCCACCCTCATCATCTCAAATAAAATGTATTCGCTGGGAAATATTACCCACTATGGGGTGAGCTACTCACTTACTGATGACACCAAAGGGGTATGGAATTTTTTTTTAGGAACCGTTAACTCAGAGTCATGATCATGTTGATGGTGCCCAGCATGACACAAACCTACCTTTTGAGAGAAAGGAGACTCAGATACAAAATGATGAAGTGTGCCTGGGTAGTCCATGAAAACTGACTGGGCCACCAGATCTGCCTGGGAGAATTGTCAGAAAGCACTGAGGACAGGTGAGTGGCTAAATGCCTAACGCCCTTCTTCTTACTGGCCCTAAGCACCAATCAGGGGCCTCTAGGCTCCTATCACAGAGAGGCAAGAATGCCACTGAAATTCAAGTTCTTGGCAGAATCAATCTTCAAGGGGAAAAACTAATACAATACTGCCTGTGCAGTCATCCAGGGCATCCAGCGGAGAGTCTCAAACTGCTGTCAAGTGAAGCGAGGAAGGGAACTCTGAAAGGCAATCCCAAGGCCAGATCTGATGGGCACCAATCCGGCAAGCCCCAGCCAGCACGAGCCGAGCAAGCCATGTGGGATCTGGGACTGTGCGCTTTCCCAGGGCTCTAGGTGAGTTTTGAGGACTCAGTCTTTTCCAGCATGTTCAAAATTTGGTTACTTATGATCCCAAAAGGTGTAGATAATTTAGACACGGTAGATCACCCGGATTTAGTATGATTTTCTCACCTATCAGGAAAGTTTTTTAACATTTCTTTCTGGAGCAGTGTGAAAATTTTGGTGCTCTTGGGCATTTGTGATATTTTAGTTGTAAGTGAATGAGCACTTCTGTGAGTCAAAAGCACTTTCCTGTTTTCTTGTTTACAAGACATACAGATCCAAAAATTACAAATCATTTATGAGACTAAGACAAGGCCTGACAAGTGGTTAAAATAATTGATACAAATGGGTATACGTTCACATACAAATGGAATGACGCAATGATGTTCAAAAGAGATCTACTCTATTTCTGCAGTGTACACTACTGTGTTAAAACTTCTCTTGGAATTGACATGGACGGAGGCAGAACTGAGGGGTACAGGAATGGGGGGAAAAGTAGCAGAGGTAGATGTGAGGGGAAGAGAAGGCAGAGGGATGTGTAAACAGAACATGGGCCAGCAGAGCATCTAGCTTGTCCCCACTCCCTCACAAATCCACCACATTCCCTCCCCATTCCCTTTCCTGCTGACCAGCCTCCAGGGGCAGCTGCCCACTCCTCAGCCAGTGAAATAATTGCCCCCACTACTCCAGTTCCTCAGGCTAAATTTCCTCCTGACCTCACCTTCTCTTCAACTCTCGCCCTCAATAGAGGTCAAGAGTAAATTAGGTTTCAGATATCAGCAAGGGAAAAAGCCCCTCTCAAAATCCACATCAAGCCCCAGAGATTAGAATTTGAAGTGAAAAAGACAAGCCCCTCTTGTGATCCACTGGCAGAGAGGTTGTAAGTTTCCCTGAAATGCACAGTAAGAGAAAAATGTAAGGTCAGTGTAGCTGACACGCATTCTAACAAACATCCCCTCCATGCTCAAGAACCACAAGCTTGCTTCTCCTTAGAGGGCAGGTGAGGCTCTTCATGGCCCTGGAGCAGAAATTCAAAAGATATAGTAGACTCAAGAAAAGATAGCAGAACAAATTCTGATTACAAAATCTTCTACTGGTACCTAACAAAGTGCATTAAAAATTAGTAAACAAACAAAACAATCAAAAAGGAAAAGAGGATAAGCCTCATGACACAAATGTTAAGAAAATGTCAAAGACAGACAACAAAAGTTTCCTTTGTGGCTTGCTTCCTAACCCTACCTTTCCAGAAATTATACTAAAGAAAGAAGAATTGAAAAAATTCCGTATTTCTTAGAAATACTTCCAATTTGAATGGAGGCAGATTGTGGGAGAGAGTAGGCAGCTCAGGGAGAAGTCAAAGAAGAGTCTTAAAGGGCAGAAGCTCCTACACGCCTGCAGGATCAAAGTCAGGCAAAAGGTGCTGCTGGGATCTGAGCTGATTGGAGGAACAACCCAGAGCAATGGGAGTGAAGTCTATTCCTGGAGAAACGTGCTGGATTACATGGCATTTAATGTAACACAGAGAGAATTCAGGTCCTTTGACAAAGATTGCATCCAGCACCCAGGTAATTCCTCCCTCCCTCCTCACCACAATGCCTTCAGGCTACAGAAAAATGGACAGAATCTACACTTATCCCTCAAACTGCAGCTGAGAGAGAAAGAAAAGTAGGCTCAGAAAACGAAAAAAGGGTGACAAGGAGTATGTACTCATAATCTCTCAGAGCAAAGAGAAGACTGGTTAGAGATGCCTACATTATAGGGTAAATACAAACAAGAAGAGAGGTGGAGTGACAGCTTTACAAACATACCAGAAGGAGAAAAATAAAAGAAAAAGAAAGAAAGGAATATAGGGGAACAAGACAGATGATGACCCCAGTCTCAAAGAAAATCTCTCCCGGGAAACAGAGTGACACTCCTTGGAAATGCTTAAAGATATATCGTTTTTAAATGTCTGAATTCAATAAAGAGAGATCATAAAACTACAGAATGAGTTGAAAATGCACACTGCAAAGCTAAGGAAACTAATGGATCACCAAAACAAGAGCATAACATATGTAATAAGTAAGTAGTAGCAAAGAACAGAACATATATGGCTGATTTCATTAATTTGAAAGACAGATTTGGATGAATCACAATGAATATAGATGAGAATGACAAAGAGATTATAGCAAAAAGAAGAGAGATGGTATACAGAGGGACTAGATGAAGAAATTATCCACCACTTCATACCTATTAGGATGGCTATTATAAAACAAAAAAAAGAAGCAAACAAAAAATGCAAAAATCAACAAGTGTTGGTGAGGATATGGAAAAATTGGAATCCTTGTGAATTGCTGGTGAGAAGGCGAGATGCTGCAGCTGTTACAGAAAATGGCATGGCAAGTCCTCAAAAAATTAAAAATAGAGGGGCCGGCCTGGTGGTGTAGCGGTTAAGTTCACGCACTGGGGTTCACAGTTTCGGATCCCAGGCGCAGACCTACATACCACTCACCAAGCCATGCTGTGGCGGCGTCCCATATAAAGTAGAGGAAGATGGGCACGGATGTTAGCCCAGGGCCAAACTTCCTCAGCAAAAAGAGGAGGCTTGGTAATGGATGTTAGCTCAGGGCTAATCTTCCTCACACACACACACACACAAATTTTAAATAGAGTTACCATGTGATCCAGCAATTCCACTTCTGCGTAGATACCCAAAAGAACTGTAAGCAGGGACTTGAACAGATATTTGTGTACCTATGTTCATAGCAGTATCATTCACAATAACCAAAAGATGGAAGCAACCAAAATGTTCATCAACAGATGAGTGGATAAACAAAATATGGTATATACATGGAATGGAATATTATTCAGCCTTAAAAAGGAAGGAAAATCTGACACATGCCACAACATGGATGAACCTTGAAAACATTCTGTTAAGTAAAAGCCAGTCACAAAAAGACAAATACTGTATGATTCTACTTAAATGAGGTACCTAGAGCAGTCAAATTCACAGAGACAGAAAGTAGAATGTGGTTTCTAGGGGTAGGTGGAGCGGGGAATGAGGATTTATTGTTTAATGGATAGAGAGTTTCAGTTTTGCAAGATGAAAAAAGTTCTGGAGATGGATGGTGGTTATGGTTGTACAACAAGGTGAATTTACTTAATGTCACTGAACTTTACTCTTAAAAATGGATAAAATGGTGGGGCCGGCCTGGTGGTGCAAGCGGTTAAGTGCATGCGCTCCACTGCGGCAGCCCAGGGTTTGCCGGTTCCGATCCTGGACGCCCACCGACGCACCACTTGTCAAGCCATGCTGTGGCGGCGTCCTATATAAAGTAGAGGAAGGTGGGCATGGATGTTAGCCCAGGGCCAGTTTCCTCAGCAAAAAAAGAGGAGGATTGGCAGATGTTAGCTCAGGGCCAATCTTCCTCACGAAAAAAAAAATGGATAAAACGGTAAATTTTATGCCATGTATATTTTAACACAACTTAAAAAAATTAAAAAATTTTAAAAAAGAAACAATCCATTATATAGATAATTTGGTGTCCTTAAGGTAGAGAATCTAAAAAATGAAAAAGAAAAAAATATTCAGGCTATTATAAAGGAAAATTTCCACAAACTGAAAAACCTGGAGATAAAAAAGAACCTAAAAAAAATTGTTATGTAATAATCCACATAGAGACATACCCTTGTTTCTTTATTGAACTTCAAACAAACAATGTGTCAAGTATTCAGGCAAAGGAAAAGTTACTTATAAGGGAAGAAATATCAGCCTAGCCTCTGAATCTTTCTATAGCATCATTTAACTTATTTTTCTAATTCTCTGACATTATTGTCAAAACTGTAAGGTAATGAAATTATCATACAAGAATATTATACCCAACTAAGTTGATATTCAAGTAGAGAACGGCCACAAGAAGGTATTCACAAAATTGAAAAAACCTTACAAAGTATGGCAACCAGTAACTCTTCTAGAAAAACCTACTTGATGATGAAATCTAGCTAATCAAGAGATGAACCAAAACAAATCATTCAGGAATAGAGAAGCCTTAGTAAAAGAATTGGTGCTAAACACTAAATCCATTTAAATGTAAAACTAAGACTAAACAACGAGAGAAATTGTGTTTATAGGATAGACTATAAACATATAAAGTTTTTTAAAAAATAGTTACTGCTTTTGATACTGTAGCAAATAAACTCAATATCTTACTGGCTTAGAGTACCAAATATTTATATCTTACTCACATTAGATAAGGGCTGTGGGTTAGCTGTTGCTCTGTTGGGTTCATCCACACATATTTTCTCCTTGCTGAAACCAGACTGAAAGAGTAGCTCCTCTTTAGAACACGCTGTTTTCATTGTGAAGGGCTAAAGCAGGATGTCTCAAGCCAAAGCCCACATTCACTTTAAAACCTTTTGCTTAGTATAGGCGAATGACACTTCCAATCACAATTCATTGGCTGAAGTAGGTCACATGGCTAAGCCCAAAGTCATTGAGGCTGGACTTGAACTAAATTTGGGACTTGGGGGAGGTGGAGTGGGAAGAAGGCAAAAACACTAATCTCATCTTTTCTACCGGGGCATCAATTGATACTCTATAAAGTCAAAAGGCGTTATAAACAAAACACAATTATTTTAACTTCCTTGCTTTTCCCCATTAACTTTCAAGGAATCTTACATAGCATCTCTTATGGTAAAGAAACAATTATGTGAAGTATAGCAATTCCTTAATTTTGCTTCCATACCATTTTTTTTTAATTTAATAAAATTAAGTATAATCCTTCTTATTTAAATATACCATATGTATTATGATCCCATTTTAATAAAATGATTCATATCTATCTATCATCTATCTATCTGACCTATTCATCCTCTTATCTGTGATTACCCATAGAGATATATCTAGAATGAGATTCCCCATTGTCAATATAGGTTATTTCTAAGATATGGTATTTGGTATGATTTATTGCTTTCTTCTTTGTTTATTACTATTTTTATAATACGGATCTATCACTTTTATAAAAAAATAAAGTCACTGTCATAAAATGCCAAATATATGATTGTAGTAAATATATATGTCATCTACTACTCAGAAATTCTTATTTTATTTTGTTTCATTTATTGCAGTAACATTGGTTTATAACATTGTATAAATTTCAGGTGTACATCATTATACTTCTATTTCTGCATGGATTACATCAGGTTCTCAAGTTCACCACCCAAATACTAATTACAACCCATCACCACACACATGTGCCGAATTATCCCTTTCGCCCTCCTCCCTCCCCCCTTCCCCTCTGGTAACCACCAATCCAATCTCTGTCTCTATGTGTTTGTTTGTTGTTGTTATTATCTACTACTTAGTGAGTGAGATCATACGGTATTTGACCTTCTCGCTCTGACTTATTTCACTTTGCATAATACCCTCAGTGTCCATCCATGTTGTCACAAATGGTTGGATTTCATTGTTTCTTATGGCTGAGTAGTATTCCATCGTGTATATGTACCACACCTTCTTTATCCATTCATCCCTTGATGGGCACTTACGTTGCTTCCAGGTCTTGGCTATTGTGAATAACGCTGCAATGAACACAGGGGTGCATGTATCTTTACGCATTGGTGTTTTCACTTTCTTTGGATAAATACTCAGCAGTGGAATAGCTGGATTGTATGGTAGTTCTATCCTTAATTTTTTGAGGAATCTCCATACTGTTTTCCGTAGTGGCTGCACCAGTTTGCACTCCCACCAGCAGTGCATGAGAGTTCCCTTCTCTCCACATCCTCTCTAACACTTGTTGTTTCCTGTCTTGTTAATTATAGCCATTCTGACAGGCGTGAGGTGATATCTCATTGTAGTTTTGATTTGCAATTCCGTGATAGTTAATGATGTTGAACATCTTTTCATGTGCCTGTTGGCCATCTGTATATCTTCTTTGGAGAAATGTCTGTTCAGGTCTTTTGCCCATTTTTTAATTGGGTTTTTGGTTTTCTTGTTGTTAAGATGCATGAGTTCTTTATATATTTTGGAGATTAACCCCTTATCAGATATATGGTTTGCAAATATCTTCTTCCAATTGTTAGGATGTCTTTTCGTTTTGTTGATGGTTTCCTTTGCTGTGCAGAAGCTTTTTAGTTTGATCTAGTCCCATTTGTTTATTTTTTCTATTGTTTCTCTTGCCCAGTCAGACATGGTGCTTGAAAATATGTTGCTAAGACCAAAGTCGAAGAGCGTACTGCATAGGTTTTCTTCTAGAATTTTCATGATTTCAGGTCTTACATTCAAGTCTTTAATCTATTTTGAGTTAATTTTTGTGTATGGTGTAAGGTAATGGTCTACTGTCATTTTTTTGCACGTGGCTGTCCGGTTTTCCCAACACCATTTGTTGAAGAGATGTGTGTTCTCCATTGTATGTTCTTGGCTCCTTTGTCAAAGATTAGCTGTCCATGGATGTGTGGGTTTATTTCTGGAGTTTCGATTCTATTTCATTGATCTGCATGTCTGTTTTTGTGCCAGTACCATGCTGTTTTGGTTACTCTAGCTTTGTAGTATATTTTGAAATCAGGGAGTGTGATACCTCCAGCTTTGTTCTTTTTTCTCAGGATTCCTTTAGCTACTCGGGGTCTTTTGTTGTTCCATATAAATTTTAGGATTCTTTGTTCTGTTTCTGTGAAAATTGTTGTTGGAACTTTGATAGGGATTGCATTGAATCTATAGATTGCTTTAGGAAGTATGAACATCTTAACTATGTTAATTCTTCCAATCCCAGAGCACAGAATATCTTTCCATTTCTTTGTGTCTTCTTTAATTTCCTTCAGCAATGTTTTATAGTTTTCGGTGTACAGATCTTTCACCTCTTTGGTTAAGTTTATTCCTAGATGTTTTATTCTTTTTGTTGCAATTATAAATGGGATTGTAGTCTTAATTTCTCTTTCTGCTACTTCATTGTTAGTGTATAGAAATGCAACTGATTTTTGTATGTTGATTTTGTCAGAAATTCTAAAATGCTTTTTAAAACTTCTTAATTTAACAAAATTTAATTTCTCTCTTGGGCTCTCACAATTTCAGGAACACATGCAAACATAATAGGCAGGGTCTTTGTATTAGGGGGAGGGTGGGAACATTTGATTCTCAACTCATCTCTCTATGCTGGTTGTCTTGCCGCAGCCTACGTTTACAACCACATGGCCCCTGTAGTCTGGTGGCTTTCTCCTCTTCTTCCACTCCACATTCGAGGCAACACAGATGTCAGAGAGGCTGACCATGGCATCATCTGCCTAAATGCAGCAAGGAGCAGTTCCCTCCCTGGTGTCTTGACAGCTCCGTGGTGCTCTACTCCAGACACAGGAAACCAGATCAAGTCAGCCTGTAGGGAACCCCCAGCATGCTCTGATAGTGACATGTAGCTACACATAGACAAACAGTAATGGGAGTCCTGAATCCCCTCTTGCTGCCAGCCCTGAGCACAGACCAGGAAACTCTAGAGCTCTGACACCAGTATCCCTCTCTGTCCAGCCCCGCCCTAATTCTTGGGAATACTTTCGAGCCTAGGGACATGGAGAAGAAGGAAGCCACTCTTTTTCCTGAAGCAGATATCATCTGAGACTCCTGCAGGATGCTCCTTCTCTGTCTCAGAGGCACCCAGCACAATCTTGTGAATGTGCTTAGGTGTTTGGAATATGTAGTCAGGAAAGCTTTCAGTCCTGCTGCGTTCCTCCTATGAGGCTCTCTGCTTGTTGAATGGAAGTGAGGGAAAGGGGAAAAGCACCTAAAGGAAGGTAGGGGAAAATCCGTTGGTTAACAACTCAAATGTATTGTTTTGCCATATCAACAGTGAATTCAAAACTCTGTGATCTCAACGTAGAAGGCAGTGTACCTGCCAGGTTATGGACCATTATTTTTGCTTTTGGAAAGGAGATGCTCACAGTTGATGATGAAGAGGTTGAGAGTAAGAGTGATTTGCTGGAAGACTGTTCTCAGTTTACCTCTAAAACAAAGAGAAGCACACTTTGTCTTTCCAACAAGCCAAGTGCTCTGCAGACCAAGAGAAGCCCGAGGAAGGGTCTGAAATATTGGAGAGGGGAGTGAGCAGGATATTCGAGCAGGCCAACGAGAGGATTTATGGCTAATGGGATACTAGAGCCAGACAGACTTTCATTTAGAGAGAAGGCAAAGGAAGAAAAGCAAAGCAACAAAAACACAGCAAAATGAAAAAAGAAATGTATTAATAAAGAGGAAAGAAGAAAAAAAGCCAATTACAGATTTGAACATAACTTGAGGAAATCCTTCTGGACTAAGAGGTATATATAATGCAGGTTAAATCAAATAATTTCCAGATCTTTCTTGAGACTTAAAGGTATACGTGCATGATGCATGAAGGATGATTCATCCAATGTGTATAAAATTTTGAAAACACCTTTGCTTTCTACTGGTCTATTAATCACAGGACCATTTAAAATGAAGAGAACATCTGCTCAAACATGTGAGTGTCCAAAATTGTCCATGGAGAGCTTCCATGCCCCACTTGACGCATCTTCCAGCTTAACTACTTGGGACATTTTCTCAATTCCTGCAGGGAAACACTGTAGTATTCACATTTCCCGAACAAATAGGGTTGTTCTTTTTAATTCAGCTAAAATAGGAAAGGTTGTAAGAAAAAAAAATCTCACAAGTAAACAAAGCTTACAAATAAGTAGAAATTCAGAAACATTATCAGAGAAAAGCATTTTATGAAAACCTATTTTATGTATTTGAAACAAAAGTCTTTGCTCAATTATGCCTGAGTATTTTATTAAATTGTGTCTATGTTCCACCTCATTCCAAAAGAATCTGATGCATACGAAACGCACAATGTAAGTAGTTATGACATAAACATTGGTAATCTAGGTCTCACTCTTTTTCTCGATTATTCATAACCAGAGGGTCAAGTTTCCAAAATCGCTGGCCCCTATTGATTGAAATGAAGGATTTCTGTTGTTGTCAGAGGGAAGACTGCTGAAAGGTATCTTACCATTGATTTTAATTCTTTTCTGAATATCAATTAGCAAATGGTTAGCAGCTAAATTATGTAGGAAAAGTGAAATGAGTTAAAGTTTCTAATGCCTTTGAAAGAACTATTGCATGGCAACTGTCTCCCATTATTTCTGATCCTTTTCTTCCCAGTGCTTCCTGCAGATTCAAAGCTACATTGATAATCTGTCGTGTGCCCTTAATCTCTCAGTAACTTTTAGGCAAATGAATTTTATTATATCACTTAGGACTAGTGTCATCTAAAGTTTACAAAGAAACAAACACTAACTTTCCTAAATAAATTTAATCTTGAAATAAGAGCCATATATTTTATTTAGCAAATTATCACCAGCATTGTTGGCTACCTTTAAGATTTTTTTTTTAATCTATTTCTAAAGGGGGCTCTTTTCTTTCACAAACATTACCACACTGTGTTATGCTTTATGTTATCCTCCATTCCTAAGGGTAACAGTTACTTTATTAGAAGCATGCTTCCTACAATGATCTTAGGGAATCTTAGATAATTTGATGCCCAGAGTAAATACACTGGATAGAATATAAGAATGTGGCTTAATAGTTACATTGTTCCTTGTGGGTGCTGTGAAAATATTCATTTTACTAGAGCTCCAATAAGGATATGGTCTTTGGCGTTCATCCTGACATTTGTAAAAGATTGGTATCTGGTTTATAATTGTGATCTTTATGGAACAGAAAATACACCCTGACTTGCTTCTGCTTTTAAATGCATTCGATTTTTAAGTAGTCTCTCGTGCTACAGATTAGGTGCTTCCTCTGTTTCCATTTTGAAGAGCTCACATCCTATGCTATAGAATTCCAATATTTTTTAATCAGCCCTAAATTGTTCACTGGTTTTATACACCGTATAAGAATGAGAGTATATTTTTTGGTACATAGCCGTCCAACCTCCTGAATACATTTCCTAATCAAATCCTCATGTTCTGCTCATAGATGCTCTTTACATCTGGGTGGGGACAATCGCCCCAAAGTTCAAGTCTGAGGTCACAAACCTCTGTTTAAACCACAGAGACTGAGGGGCTTGGCAGGAGTTGGGGGAAGGAACAGAGTGAGACACAGGCATTTAGGGAGTTGGGGCTGCCTTCTTGCCCCCATGAATTTCATGTTATGTTTGATACTACAGGGAGCTTTTTAAACAATGAACAATGTTAGTTCCCCACATATACTTAGCAGCTGAGAATTTGCCATGATTCTTGGTTGAGAGTGAAAACATGGATCCATAAGAACATACGACTAATAGTAACATTGGTTTTCCCAGGGGCTGGGAAAAGGAACACTGTAACTGGAACATTGCAGGGTGTATAAGATGAGCATTCTACCCTGGAAAGCATTAAGCAAGGGGTTTCACAGTACATGAAATTCAGCACAGTTTCTACTTTATGCTCCTTCATGGAGAAAGAAACTGTTACATCATTCTCCCCAGGGACAAATCACCCATTTGGGCAAAAACAGCCACACCATGAATGAGGGGCAAGAACAGCTTCATCGACACAGATGTCTTTTTTTTTTTAACTAGTGAAAGGAAAATGCTTTTTTCCAATAAAGAGTGTGCTTTGAGATCTAATCTTTCAGAGGGTCATTTCTTGCTTGTAACTTGTATGACCTAAATAGCACCGAATTCTCCCATTATGAAAGGAACATTACCAAACGCATACTTATTCTCAAGGAGATATGGGACACTGACTTTGAAATAAGACAAGCGAACAGAATTCCCTCCTCAGCCCATAGGCAGAGAGGCTTGGTAATGATGTTGGAGCCATTTACAGGCAGGTGTGAACCAACTTCCCAATGGGGAAGTTCCACATCAGAGACCCCAGCATCACACCTGGAACTAATTGGCCTTCTTTTTGGCAAATTCAATAACTAGGTTAAAGATTAAATAGACCTTGGAGACCGTACAACCACTTCCGTTTCTAAGTGCCGTCAACCCCGGGGCAGGAAGGAGGGATGCTGGGGGGGTGGCCCAGAGAAAGGGCTGCCCCACTGGCCCCACACCTGCACCAGGAATACACTAAACACACTTCAGTTTTCAAAGCCCCCAAATTAAGTGCCTGTGCATTATGTTGATGATTTCTTTCAAGATGGCGAGTTATATTTTCCTGCACTCTGTACTAGAAACATTCACTTTTAAAGGCAAGTAGTACACAAATACAAAATAATACTTTCAATAACACTGCATACCCTGGAGAAAGTAGTATGTAAAATATGAAATTGTTTAATTAGGAAGATGGATTATTTTTTATATAACCCCGGTTTTTCCATATTTTAAAAGATTATTGTATTTTCCTTTCAATTTATATGAATGAAATGATGTGTTTGTTAAAATTATATTCATTCATCATCTTTTCAACCAACATTTCCTCTGTGCCCACCAAGCACTAGTCTCCCTTTGAGACTGAGCATTCAAACGATGCGTAAAAAGACCCTGTCCACAGAACTCAGTCTGATGGGTGAGAAAGATTAATAAGCAGACAATTAAAATGAAGTGTTGTAATTACATAATTGGCAAAGGGATGTGCAGGGCCCTGTTTGAATACAGGAGGGAGATGGGGTGGGAAGAAGCAGAAGCTGCATGTTTCGTTTGCGTGTTCCTTTCGGAGTCTGTAAAAACTCTGGGATCCGAATGGCTCTTCCCAGTCTCTGCTCCCCTCTCTGCCTGGAATGTCCTGGTCAGTGAAGCAGGTGAAGGGGCTTGGCAAGTGTGGAGAACTGAGGAGCCAGTGGGGGAGTACTGAGTTCAGGGGAAAAGCTATTGGAGATAAGGCTGCGCCCTGAGTTAAGTGGAAGCCAGATCTGAAGAGCTCTGTCTGCCCGCAAAAGAGGTTGGGTTGACCCTGGAGGAAATGAGAAGACTTTGAAGTCTTTTAATCCAAGGAGTGCCATTAGCAGCTTTGAATGTTGGCAACGCTCTCTGGCTACAGAGGAAGGATGATTTGGAGGGTGAGGAGCTAAACTCAGGGAGAACAGCCTTGAGGCTGCCTGCAACATGGTGAAAGATGATGAGGATTTGGATGGGGAATGAGGGCAGAGAGATGGGGACTAAGTGTAGAGACATCCAATAGGTAGAACTGACTGAGTGATTGCAAATGTTGGAGAGAGGAAAGAGCCAGGGGTGAATCCCAGGTTTCTGGCTTGGCTTATCCAGAGCAGTTTAAAATCTACTGCCCTAAATTACCTATTCTCATGAGAAGAGATATCATCATTCATTCATTCATCTAGTCAACAAACATGTATTGAGCATGCCAGGCCCTGTCTGAGACACAGGATACAGCACTGAACAAAGCTGTAAAAATCCCTGCCCTCGGAGGTGACATTCTAGTAGAGAGAGAAGGACAATAGACAAATGGATTAAAATGTGTCAGGTGGCGATAACTGCTAAGAAAAAAAGGGGCATAGCCAGATAAGGGGGTGAAGAGTGATGGAGGGGTGCTAAGTAACACAGAGTGGTCAGAGAAGGTGACCCTTGAGCAGAGACCTGCAGAAAGTGAGGAAGGAAAGAGAGAGTGCTCTGGGCAGAGGGAGCTGCTAGTGCAAAGGTTTGGAGGTTGCAGCTGGTGCTGTTAGGAAGAATCCTTACCCCACGCAGAGGCTGCCATCACCCAAAGGCAGTCTGTCTTTCTCTATGACAAGGCCTAATTGAGACAGTATTCTGCCCCATTCCCAACCCCCCAGGCAAATACTGCAATTCTCTCTGAAAGAAATGCCTGAGACCTCAGAGAGCAAAACATCTTCAGTTCATTGGACTGGAGAACTCGCAAGTTGTTGGAAACAGCAGGTTGTTACCATCATGGAGGAGACAATGAAAGAGACGCTACACTGACTCCTGCAAGAAGCTGTGGGATGGAAAAGGCAGGATCAAAGTCGTGCTCAGGACAAAGAGAGGCCTCCCAGAGCGCAGAGAATGCCCATGCCAGCAGGCCCTACCAGCATTTCAGAGTGAAGAGAGGGTGTGGCACTCCCCAGATGAGAAGCGCCCTCCCCGCAACCCCCCTTCAGTCAGAAGGCTAAGGAGGCATATGTCTGGGGGCCGGTTCCCAGAGGAGCAAAGAAGAAACTCTGAAGCGTGTGAAGGCAGATGCCAAGGGCACATCTGGTGATCTCTAAGTCCTGTTAGTGGGAAAGAGAGCCACAGGCAGAGCCCAGGCAACAGACACCTCAAAAGCGTATCTAGAGGTGGAGGAGCTCGCAAAGAGGCTGAGACACGGCCAGAGAAGGGGAGGAAACCCAGGGAGCCTGGACAGGAGGAGGGGAGAGCTTCAGGAAGCCAGTGAGAGCAAATCCTGCTGAGAGGTCAAGGGAGATAAAGCTGACACATGCCCACTGGATTCAGAAGCCAAAATGGAAGAGACTGGGAGTGAGTAATGGATGGTGAGTATGCTCCTCTTTCAGGAATTTCGTGGAGGAAAGAGATAGAAAAAGACATACAGTTAGGCAGGGAATTTTGTTGAGTTTTTGTTTGTAAGGTTGTTTCAATGGGGATGTTGAAAGATATACTGAGGCATATTAAAAATTTTAAGAGTTTAGTTGAGCAAAAACTGATTTGAATCAGGCAATGCCAAAACAGAAGTGGTTAGCAGCCCTCCACTGATGGGAGCTCAGAGCAAGACTTTTATAGCGAAGACTTGGAAGCAAAGCAAGGAAGTGATCTGATTGGCTGTAGCTTGAGCAGTTGCCTTATTTGGAAAGCCTCATTGGCTGTTTGTGATTGGTTGTTCTTGGGTTTTGATTTCTTTACCTTGAAGCATTATAGGCTTAGGTTTGGGTTTGCTTATGTAGACTGCTAAGGCATTAGAAGCACCTCAGTGTAATGGCCTCTTTGTTTAATTAATCTAACAGGCAAAACATAAAGGTGGTTAAATGTTGAGGGCACAGAATCAGTAAAGAGCGAGAGACTGCAGATACAGGAAGAGAATGAGAGGCAAAGCCACACTGGGACCAGAGCTCTGATGGCAGGGAAGGAGGCAGGGCTGGGTGTGGGTGTGCAGATGTAGGGGCAGGAGGTTGCAATGTTGAATGGTGGTTTATTTTTTAAATGTCTTTTCTATTTCTCTTTCTTTACCCGCCAAGCAGCAGAGATGGCTTTCTATACTCACTGCTCTCAGTGGAAAAACCCAGCTTTCAGTTTCAAAATAGAGCTCTTCAAGTCCTTGGCTAATGCAAGTCTGAAGGCTGAGTGTTTTTCATTTGTAAGAGGTAGGCTATGTTGAAAGAAAAAAGCTTGGGCTGGAAGACACAAGGCAGGCCTGGAAGACGAGAGCATAGGCCTATGAAATCAGCCATTGTGTGGCAGGAGGAAGCCATAGGAAGGAGGCAGGATATGATGTAAGCGTTCCCATCACACAGGAAGGAGAGAAACCAGTAAAGCTAACCATTGATGATTAGGTAACCAGTAACTAAAGCCTTTTTCTTTTTCGCAGTTACTGACTATAGCTTTTAGTTGTTCACCCACCCATTGTTAACTGTGCTGCTCAGCCAATATGCTGACTCTAGCTAGTTTCCTATAGATAACATCTCCCTGGCTCCTGGGTCACCATGGTAATGGGTGTTTGAGCTGTTTTTCAGGAATTCGGACCCCCCTTGTCCAGTTCAGGCTGGTTGAGACCACCAAACCATCAACGGGGCTGGTGCAGATGCCTGATAAGTGACGTTTTGACATCAAGAGGCTAAAAACTCCCCCCTTAGATCATGCTAACGCCACCATTTTGTGAACATGTGTCCTATGAAGAAGCATGAAGCTTGACTACACCTGCGCAGATCATCAATTACCTCACCTCTCCTCACCTCCAATCATCTATCTCCACATTTCAGACCACCTTGCCCCCTACACTATAAATATCCCTGAGTCCCCATTTTCGGGGAGGCGGATTTGAGACTCATCCTCCCATTTCCTCACTTGGCTGCCTTGTGATTAAAACCCTCTCTGTGCTGCAATCTCATCATCTCAGTGTTTGGCTTTCCGGGCAACAGGCGAAAAGAACCTGGCTCAGTAACAGAGGTAAAATCCTTCCATAGCTGAAAGGAAACCTTAGAGAGGATTAAGAGCAGAGAGCCCAAAGGTGGGCCTGCTCTGTGCCTCACTCAAGGTCGTAACCAGAGGGGTGATGGACACAGGATGGAAATACCCAGATAGGCTTAGGGAACTGGAGTACCTCACAGGGTGCCTCAGTCACCATGGGGCAGCCAGGGTAGCGAACATATGACAACAACAACGGCATATCAGGCAGGGAGGGCCTGAAATAGCTCCCCTCTCCACATCCTATAAGTATTCCTGGCCTCTAGTGGGGCAAGGAAAAAATTCCTATAACAAACAGCCCTGCAATCTAAGAAACGTAACAAATTTTTATTTTTTTTGCACACACTACGTGACCATCACTAGTTGGTAGGGAGGTCAGTTCATCTTTAACACTCAAGGACGCAGGCCGATGGAGCAATAGCCATCTTAGACATAGCTGGTTGCTCAGGCAGAGGAAAGAGGATTCGGGAGGACCTCACCCAGACAATTACATGTTTACCTTGACTTATTTATTTATTGCTAATTGGCCAAATGAATCATATGGCCCCAGCACCCATAAGGGGCCCAGAAAGTGTAATTCAGAGATATTTGGTGAGCAGTACTAATGATTACCACATTTTCCATAGTCAAGGGGATCGTTGTGCCAGCCAGAGCATTGGGCAGCTCAGGGACAGGGGACAATCATGAGGCGCTGAGGAGGACAGAGTTGAGTCTCAGGGTCAGCCGAGGTGGAGCTGGGCTGCAGGGGTCGGGTGGGGTCCAGGAGGAGGTCCACACACTACACGAGCCACAGATGCTTCAGTAGAGAGTGCAGAAAGCACAGAGGCTACGGCCACGGCCTGGGGGCATGGGATGGCAGAGCAACAGTCAGTAAAGGACAAAGGATGACACATGGACAGGATCATCTCCCTTGGGCCAGGAAAGCTCAGGAATTTGGATTGAATTGGAAGAATTAAATTCAGGATTGACCACGTTTAAAACTATAAGTGACTACGTTAACTTGAGGTAGCAAAGAAAGTGTATGTCCCCATCAGAGGAAAACAGGGGTTTGTGAGAAATTCTAGTCCCGTTACGGAGTAATAAATAATGAAGGATATATGGCTGTACATCTAGGCTGTGACTGGGACTTTTCTGCTATGATGAGTAAGTGTCTGGCGGGGTGGGAGGGCATAGAGACTAGTGGCACCATAAAAATCAGGACATTCACATGCAAAGGCCTCTATTTTCTCTGTGAATCAAGAGACAGTCATCTAGGACTCTGCTCTGAATGACCAAACACCTGGAAACATGATGGTGGCCCTACAGCTGGTAACCTTGAGTGACGTCCACCCCAGGAAGCACCAACACTAGCAGGTACCCGTGTCCCCCCAGGGCAGGAACATGGCGTCCTGGGCCTGGATACAAGAGACAACAAAGTGTAGCACAAGCTCTGACCCACGCAGCACACGTTTGGTTCACTGGGGGCCATGCACTCCTGGAGAGAAGTCAAAGAAAGGCCCCTGCCTCAGAGAGGGGCAGAGGGAGGCAGCAAAGACACTGTTCACATCACTTTGACATCTGCGGGGAAGTCACATCGATTGGCTGTGTGCATCTGACTCTAACGAGTGAAAAGAGAGCAGACGTTGGAATCAGCCTGAGCTTCAAGTCCTGGCTCTTTCAACTACCTCCGAATCACAACCTCTCGGAGTCAGTTTTCCAGCCTATAAAATGGGGAGGAGTGATTCCCTTGAGTGTTTGAATGAGGATCAAGTAAGACAATTCCTGGATAGTCCCCGGCACAAGAAAGCATTTGTAAAATATGGTTTCCCACTCCCGTTTTTGTCTCTGGTGACCCGTCTGCTCATTCAGAGACTTTACACTCTGCCTGCCTTCCTGATGTGGAGGATTCTTCAGCCAGTCCAGGTAAATCATTTGGAAAATCAAATTCAAAAGCATATTGGACATGCCAGAAGTATAAATGTCGTGTAATGAACTCCATAAATAGTAAGTGAGCTTTGACCATCCTTTCTGCCCTCCCCCTGGTAACACTGTTCTCTTGCATTATGTGACAACATAGGAGTAAAAGGCTGATGAGGAATATTTTTACACCACCGATCACTGCCCTTCGGCCTAATGACAACAAAATTTAATTGAGTGGCCAGAGGTCGGTCCTCTGTGGGTTTGGAACATTTTTGGGTTTTTCTGGGTATGAGTGGTGGGAGATATTTCGGCATTAAGCATTAGGTCCTATGAGATACTGAGTGAGTCGGAGAGAACACTGATTCATTAATAGTAGTATTCTGGTTGTCTTTTGCTGCCTAACAAACTTTCCAATATTTTGTAGCTTAAAACAACAATCTAACTTTCTTCCTTACAGTTCTGGGGTTGAGGGGCTCACATGGGCAGTTCTCACTTGGGGTCTCTCCACGCAGTTGTGGTCAGATGGTAGGCTGGGGCTGGCATCATCTGAAGGCTGAGTAGGTACCTAGGTGGGGATGTCTGGTGATTGAGTGAGCATCTCTCCCCTGATAGGGTCTCTTCTTTCTCAGAGAAAATGGTAGGATTTTTTTTTAAAGGCTCAAAAATTCATTTTCCTGGAGGAAGCATTAGGTGGTTTGGCATAATCCTAACACTTCATTTGGATGGAAGGCGGGCAGGGCAGGGATAGAGGGGCAGTAGAGCATAGTGGTTAGGAACATGGGCTTTAGAGGTGGAGACCTGAGGCTCTATTGGCTGTTTGCCACCTGTTGGCTCTCCCACTCACTAGCTGTGTGTCCTGGGAGCAGATCCTTGTCCTCTCTGAGCTTCATTTTTCCCATCTCTAAAAGGGGCTTATAACGCCTACCTTGCAGGGTATTTACGAAAACTTAAAAAGATAATAAAGTGCAATGCCCTGTGTTTAGAAGATGCTTGTTAAATGTTTGACGATGGCAGGGGGAATTATTTCAGGAGCCAAGCCTAGATGTAGCTCAACAAATGAGAAACCCCAATGCTAAGAAATTTGGTAGGTTCCAGGATCTCTGGCAACGGCTAGTATCAAACATTCCCTGTACTAGTTTAAACCAAGAAGGAAAAATGTACTTTTGATGAGCAAACTTGCTTGTGGATACTTGTTTCTACCTGCATCATTGTCTTTGTAGGGTGTCCCAAAAGAAAATCATGGTTGTGGCTTATTCTGGTGCCTCGTAAATGGGGTTGTTTTTTATTACAGTGGTTGTCTTTGGCTCTGGGGAGCGGGGAAGCTCAGATCACAGCATGCTCTAAGTGGGTGTGTGCTGGAAATGCCCACTGCTGGTCCTTTGTACATAGCACCTCTCCCATAAACTGTCAGATCTCTCGGTGACAGCTAAATACACGTTTTAGACATGTGTTTAAAATCAGGCATGCCAGGCCCAGCTCAGATTTCATCTCACTGACTCACCTTCTGCGTCGGTCCTTAGGAAGAAGGCAACAACCTCAAACACAGACTGAGTTGCTTTCAGGTAGAATTACAGGACAGGGGCCTGGCTGGGGAAATGTTCCTACGATTTAAGGGCATCACAGAGGACCCTACTGCTTGAGTGCTTCAAGAACTGTAGAAATTGGCAAGAATTTTGCCTTTTTTTTTTTTTTTTGGTTTTTAAATCTTCATGGAGCTTTAAAACTCAACTTTAAGTGCTGGTTAAAAACTGGATAGGCAGCCACAATTTATATCTCCATCAATATTAATGCTGGGGACAAGCCCTCCACCCAAGTGACAGGAAAGCATCCAGAACTAATTTGAGTCTCCAGGCAGATTTAGAAAATTATTATGTCTCAACAGGGGGTAGAGTTGAATCTATCCGCTTTTGGCCCACTTTGGAAGATGATCTCTTCCCACTACAAATAAACAGATGATGGAAAATGCAGGCCAGGGTTGGAGAGAGCCTGACTAGGTAATTTTAGCCATTGACATAGAGACATTTTTGCTGCTGAGCAAGATCAAGGCTAAACTTGGAGTGGGCAGCGTTCCTCAGCATCTTCTGTGGTCAAACATGCAGCTTGGCGACCAGTCAGGAGAGGAATGAGCACAGAGGATGCGTCCCCTTCAGCTCAGCCAGGCTTTTCACAACAACAAGGGTCTGTTTGGTTCTTCTTCTTCCAAGGAAAAAGACGTTTTTAAAAAAGGACTAGCAAAAATCCTTGGCCACATTTGGATTATGAGATCAAAAAACAAAATCATCAGCAAGCTTAGGTAGAAATAGACATAGAAGCAATCTGTTAATCTGAAATTAGATGAAGTGAATATAAAGGATCATTAACAAGTATTTCTTGAAGCCAGAACTGTGTACTTAGCTGTGATTTCTAAATCTATTTTATTTGAACCATATAGAGATGAAAATGGTTTTCCCACGGTGAATGAACCAAAATAATGTGACCACCAAAAACTAAGCAAGGCTTAGGTGGCATTAAAAGAAGTATAGAAAGTAGAAAGAGGAAGGTGATGCTATTGTTCCTTTCTGTGCTATGGGTTCCAAACACCACATTTTAAGGGGGAGTAAGTGATAACCTGGGGCATGTTCAAAGGAGAGAAACCAGGGTGGTAGCATGATGCAAAACCCTGTCAGATAGAGATTGTTCAAGAACTGGGACTATTGCGGGGGGGGGCCGTAGCTCAAGGTGCAGAAGGACATGCTGCTTTTTTGGGGGGTGGTTTTAATTTGAAAGGCAGTCATGTGGTTTTACCTTGTCTGTATAGAAGTTCCAGGACAAATATTGGGTACCAGTTGCAGCAAGTCACTCAAGTATGGAATGGGGTGCCCCAGGGCTAGTGAGCTCCCTGCCGTGGTAAGGATGGATGGTCTGTTGTCAGTGGTATGGTAGAAGGTTTGAGCACTGGATGAAACTAGATTAGGATGAGATGGATTTAGAGACAGGATGGCGCAATGGTTACATTAAGAGCTCAGCTCTAGAAACAGACAGATTTGGGGGCCTCACCCACTTATTTCATATGACCCTGAACACTCTGCTTAACTTCTCTGAGCTTCAGTTTCTTCATCGAGAAACAGAGATAACAGTGCCTGTCTCATAAGTCTGTTTTGAGAAGTAAATGCACTAATGCTTACAGAGAGTTTCACATTCTGCTTGGCACATAGTGCTTAATAAATGGCAGCCATTCTTCCCGTTAGTCATGAGTATTAGGGTTTTTATTACCCTGATAGTCAAATGTAAATTTTCTAAATTCTCTAGATTCAAGAAACTTAACCTACAACGCTATGTTTCCAACCACAAGGTGGCAGACAGATTGGCACCCTATTTCATGCTCTAGGATCTAGCTTGGAGGTGAGAAGCAGTAAGAAGGCAGTAAACAATGAAAGGAGAAAGAGAAATGATCCTGGACCCACATGCCCACAGCCAGAAACAAAGCAGGGTGGGACCCGGGAAATCAGGCCATGAATTTGCAGGGAGTTTACTATACTTTGACTTTTATGTGATTACTTTTTTGTTTGGCTTTGGTAGGAATAAAATATTTGTTGAATAACAAATAGAGGTTTTCCTGAAAGCTGATGCTTATGGTGATTTTACACAGTGATAAGGAGACAAGTGAGAAAAGATGGTTAGAAGAGGGAAATACGTATTTACAGTTGTGCAGGGAAGACACTGGACATATATAGAGCAATGCCCTTCCCACCCATCCTCAGACCCAGGTTCAGACCCAGCCTTGCATCTACTTGCAAGAAGATATAACCCACACTGCAGGCACCTAAGAGTCCTTTCTTGCCTACTCTTCCTCCAAGCTTCCCCTCCCCCAACTCCTAATAAAATAAATATAAAAGGACAACTATCCCCTGGGATAAGAACATTGGCTTTTGAGTGAGGACATTGACTTGGGGGCCAGGTGAGTGGATTCTAGTCCCTGCTGGGCTACTTAAGTAGCTGGTTTGGTTTGGACAAGTCACTTAAAATGTCAGTGTTCTCACTCACATGGTGAAGGGTGTAACCTAGCCCTAACTGACTTCCAAGAGGTTCTCCCATCCTAATAGTCTCTTACTCTCTAAAGCAGAAAGCAACACCTTCCTCTGAAGCCTGGCATCTAACCCTTAGTTACTTGGTTCATGAGCCACAATTCACATGAAACCATCCAGATGTATATAATATTAGAAGAACTGGAAGAAACTTTGGAAATCAAGTAGTCTTGTCCCTTTGGTTTAAAGATGAAGAAACTGAGAATTGGACTGAACAAGTAATTTCACCAAGGAAAGACAGTTAATTAGATATCAGGCCAGGATGAGGGTCCAAGCCCTCAGAAATTCTGATGATCATTCCCACACATGTGTATATGCATATACCACACCCCACATGGTGATATTTTAAGAGCTTTGTTGAATATAACTTAGATACCATAAAATGTACACGTATTAATTGCACAACTGAATAATTTTTAGTAAATTTACAAAGTTGTGATACCATCACCACAATCCAATTTTGGAACATTTTCATCACCCCATAAAGCTTTCTGTGCCCATTTGCAGCCATTCCCCATTCCCACCACAGGCAGACATCAATCCATTTTGTGTCTCTATAGATTTACTTCTCTGGACATTTTATATAAATGAGATCATACATTATGTGGTCTTTTTCCCATTTTTAGAGGAGAAAACAGTCACTCTTTCACCAATAAGTATGATGCTAGCTGTAAATTTTTCATAGAATCCCTTTATCAAGTTGAGAAAATTCTTTTCCTTTTCTAGTTTATTGAAAGTTTTTATCATGAATGGGTGTTAGATTTTATCAAATGCTTTTTGTGCGTCTATTGAGATGATCATGTGGGTTTTGTCCTTTATTCATATTACTATTAATATAATATTACATTGATTTTGAGATATTAAACCAACCTTGTATTCCTGGAAGAAATCCTACTTGGTCATGGTGTATAATCTTTTTTATATGTAGATAGATTCATTTTGCTAATATTTTGTTAAGGATTTTTGCATCTACACTCATGAAGAATATTAGTCTGTTGTTTTCTTATAATGTCTTTGTCTGGCTTTGGTATTAGGTTAATATTGGCCTCATGGAATTTGTGGAGAAGTGTTCTCTCATGTTTTGTTTTGAAGAATTGGTATTATTTTTCCTGTGAATGGTTTATAGAATTCATCAGTGAAGACATCTGGGCCTAAGATTTTCTTTGAGGGAAGATTTTCAATGACTAATCAAATTCTTTCCTGTTATGTGTCTACTCAGATTTCCTGTCTCTTCTTCAGTCAGTTTCATTAATTCATGTCTTTTCATGAATCTTCCTATTTCATCTAAATTGTCTAATTTGTTAACATAAAGTTGTTCATAGTATGCCCTTATGATCCTTTTAATTTCTGTAAAGTTGGTAGTGATGTCTCCTCTTTCGTTCCTGATTTGGTAATTTGTGTCTTCTCTCTTTTTTGTTGGTCAGACTAAATAAAGTTTCTCAACCTCAGCACTACTGATATTTGGGACCAATAATTTTTATTATGGAGGGGGCTGTCATGCATCATAGTATGTTTAGCAGCATCTCTGGCCTCTACGCACTAGATGCAATAGCACATGCATCCACACACACACATATACGCACACACAAACACACCTACAAAGGTATGACAATTATAAATTTCTCCAGACATTGAAAAGTATCCCCTGGAGGGTAAAAGAAGCCCTGGTTGAGAACCATTGGTGTAGATAAAGTTTTAATTTTGTTGATCTTTTGAAAGAATCAACGTTTGTTTTATTTTATCTATCTTTTTTGTTTTTCATTTCATTGGTGTCTGCTCTAATCTTTAATTTCCTACCTTCTACTTTCTTTTGGTTTTAATTCACTCTTCTTTGCTAGTTTCTTAAAGTGGAAGCTTAGGTTATTAATTTGGGGTATACAAGGTGATTTTGAGACAAATTGTATTTTTGACAACTTGGATTTTAGTAAACCTAGCCCCTTAGGTAGAAGAACTGTTTATATATTAACAAACAGAAAATGGTCAAAAAAAAAAAAAACTTTTCCATAACCTTAAATTTTGCCATCCCTAAGCAAAATACTATGTAAAAGAAACTTCGCTGTGGTGAACTTCTAGCCAGCTCTCTTACCTAATGACCCTTACTTCTCTAAATGACATGAACTGTTAGCCTTTCTTTGAAACTTCTTTTCACCTCCCCTCTACATCCTGACCTCTTTTCATTCACTCACACTGATAGATTAGCTAAACTGAATGGTTGCTGCTGATTATATAAGAGAATATTATCTTTTCTAAGTGCTATAAATAGTGAGTGGTACATGTGAGTGATCAATAAAATGTCCCCGCGAATGTAATCACTATTCTAATGATGGTGACGTAGACAATAAGGGAAGTACCTTTTGGAAAAATTAGACTTTAAAGCAAGGATATTTTCATATCATGGAAGGACAGAGGAGATATAATCAGGCACACCAGAAAGGAAGACTTAGTTTAGTGGCTAGACTCCATTGCAAGAGGAGGAGCTAAAGGAATAGATGACTTTAAGCCTCCTTATGAAGCATTAGAACCAAACCATGGAAACCAAATTCAGGCAATGAGCACCAAGGAGCAGAGCTGACAACAGGAGACTGGATAAAGATGAGGAGCGGGGCAGAATATGAGTATTTGGGACAAACTAAAGAGGGCCCTGGGTGAAGGGTACTTCCAATTAGTTGGCAGGTTGCTTTTCTGGGTTCTCCAGGTGTGTAGGCTGTGCCAACAGTCTGCTGGGCTTATAGGTTACAGAAAAGCTGCCATCAATGGCAGGCTGCTCTGCCTGTGTGCTGTGTCCAGGGGGCAGGCGCTGTGTCCTGTCTCTGTGTGAGACACACGCATGCTCTAAAGGGCCTGTCAAGAGGAAGGCAGCTCAGCCCCACATTCCCCTCTGTGATTCCAGGCCCTCTTCCTCTCTCAATCCCTATCCTGTCCCCGTCCTTTTACAGTCCCAATTCGTCTATTATTTGCCTTCACCCTTTTAATTCCTCTCCCTCTGTCCAGACCCAGTTTCTCTCTCACATATTATATTACCCAGGCTACATCCAGAGCTAAGTCAAGGGCTATAGGAAATATTCTTTCTCCACCTCACATCCTACTTCTTACATAAAACATCAATTCTTCCTGTTTCAGGACATCCTGGGTGTGGTGCTCTGCTGTTTACAGTACAAGAACATATTGTAACATTATATAGCCACACGACTGGGAAAATGCTGAAATAGGAGAACTTGGGCTGGAGCTGAGATCCTGTGGATATTCCTTTTCTGGCCTATGAGACATGTCTATGAGCTGGTGAATGAGGCATGAAAATGGGGGAACATTAACAGAAAGAGGTTTAAAGAAAAGGGAGAAGGGAACCTACAAGGTACCACCTGCAGGTGATAGGAGCTTTAGGTGTATTATTTGATTTAAATTTTGCAATTCTATAAAAGAGCTCTCATTTTCTTTATTTTTTACAGAAGGGAAAGTGAGGCCCATAGACCCTAAATAACTTTCCCACTATGAGTATGTGGCAGAGCTGGGATTCCAACCCAGGGCTGAATGACCTCAAAGCTTCCCCCTTACACCACTCTGCTTCATGTACCCCTCAATGGAGAACATGATGGTTACCTGGGTAATCTCCATTGTCAGTTATCTTTTGCTTAACTATAGTCCCTAGAGTAGAAAATTCTGGAAGGATGGCAGCTTGACTATGTCCTGACGCCCTTATCTCATTCTAGCTATTACTCCTAAGTTAAGAACTGCCATGGCTGCAGTTGACAATGGTAAAGGTGGAGATCAGTATGTGTGTAGGACTTTTTCCACCTGAGCCAGGCGAGAACATAGAAACAGTGTTGGAGACCTTAAAGTCAAGGATTAGAATGTATGGATCCAGGAGGAGAACTTAGTCCACTGAGATCCATGGATCCCCACCTCTCACTCCAATAACTCTACTAAGGGCGGGGCCACGAGGTCTAGGTATATGCATCTGGGCTCCCCGCCCCTGAGATGTTGAGGAGGAGCTGAAAAGGGGGATTTTCTTCTCTCTGCTCCTAAGGTAGGAGAATTCAAGGAGGCTGAGAAACAGAAAGGCTTCTTCCTGATGCTGACACTTCAGTAGAGGATGATAAAGTGACTGTTGCTCCACTACTGGCTCAAAGGAGCGAAGATCACCAAGCTTTCCGTTGCCCATGGGATGGCCCCACTTCAGGTGCATCAACAGCTGAATCTGAGCCGAAGTGAGAAAACAATCTAATCAAACAGCAATTACACGTGAGGGTGTCTGGCAGTCAGAGAGGGAGAGAACAACTAGAACATTCTGAACAGGCCCCTAGTGAAACTGAGGGGCTGGAGGAGACTAACAACAAATTGGACAAGAGAAACGGTTATTAAAGAGATTCAAGGACAACACAAAGATGGCTCTCAGTACTGAAAAACGTGACTCAGAATTAATAAAGTCAGTGAATGCATTGACAAAAGAATCACTACTAAGATTCAAATCACAAGTCAGACAAATGGAAGAAATATTTTAAAGAACTGAACAACAAGACAAAAAGATGAAAGCCATGAGGTAAAAGATAAAAGAGAATGTATCTCTTGGAGAATACACTGAGGCAACTTGAGAAACAGATGAGTCCCAAAAGGAGAAAAAAGTAAGGCCATCATTAAATATAATTAAATAAGTCATAGAAGATAATGTTCCTGAGATGAAGATGGCTCTGTGTCTGCAGAGTAAAAGGACTCATATAATTATATATATAAAGCACAAGTTAAAGCAAGGCAGTGTGTGATCTATAGTGCACATAAAAGTAAAACGTAAGAGAACAATAGCCAAAAGAAAGAGGAGGTAAGTGGAAGTGTGCTCTTAAGGATCCTTAGTTGTATATGAAGTGATATATATATTCATTCATGGGAAACTATGATTAGTTAGGGAAGAATATTTTAATCCCTAAAGCAACCACTAAAAAGCAAAACAAAGAGGTAAAACTAAACTCCAATTGAGCATATAAAATGGAACACTAAGCGATATTCAATTAATCCAAAAGAAATTAGGAAAGGAAGAAAAGTAAACAAAACCAGACAGGACAAATAAAATAAAATAGCAAGACAGTGAACTTCAACCAAACCATGTCAATAGTGACATCAAATATAAACGAACTGAACATTCTAATTCTAATTAGAAACTCCAGTGTCATACTGGAGTCCTAGAAAAGCAAGAATAACTATATACGGTCTGCAAGAAATGCACTTTAAATATAAAGCCACAGATAGGTTAAAAGTAAAAGGATGAAAAAAGATACACTATGCAATTATTATTTATATATTTTTTAAAAAGTTAGAGTGACTGTTAATATCAGCAAATTAGACTTCAAGACAAAGTGCATTGCTAGAGATAAAGAGGGAGATATGAAAGGGTCAATTCATAGGGAAACATAAAAATCCTAAATGTGCATGCACAAAAGAACAGAGCTTTAAGATGCGTGAAACAAAATCTGACAGAGCGGAAAAAAATCCATAGTTAGAGTTGGAGATTTTCATACTCCTGATAGAACAGGTAGACAAAATAATCAGTAAAGGTACAGAGTATAGGTTCTCAAAGTGTGATCTGGCTACCACTGGGGGTCCTGAGACCCTTTCAAGGAGTCAGTAAACTCAAAGCTAATTTCATAATAATACTAACAGGTTACGTGCCTTTTTCACTCCCGTTCTATACAGGAATGAGGCATAGGAGAGTATCTTCAAAATCAGGCCAAAGTTTCTTACAAAGAATATGAAAAGTACTAACCCTACAAGAAAAAATATATAAATTCTACTTTACCAAAATTAAAAAACCTCTGCTCATCCAATGACACTACTAAAAGAATGAAAAGGCAAGTCACAGACCAGGAGAAAATATTTGCAATAAACATATCTGATGTAGTACTTATATGTAGAATATATAAGGAACTTTCACAAGTTAATAACAAAAGTCAATCAAATTTTGTTAAATGGACAAAAGACTTCAAGAGGCACTTCACAAAAATAGATATACAAATGTCTAATAAACATATGTAAAGGTGATTAACGTCATTAGTCATCAGGGAAATGCAAATGTAGACCCTAATGAAACACCATCTCGCTAGAACGACTAAAATGAAAAAGTCTAACAACATCAAATGTTGGCGAAGATATGAAGCCTGGTGGGAGTATAAACTACACACCTGGTGGGAGTATAAACTAGTGCAAACACTTTGTAAAACAAATTGCCAGCTTCTTAGGAAGTTAAGCATATACCAATTCACATGCCACATGCCAAATCACAACATCATGCCTGAATTCCAAAAACATTATGGTAAGCAAAAAAAAAGCCTAACACAAAAGATTATATTCTGTTTGATTCCATTAGTTCTAGAAGTTCTATGGAAGGCAAACCCAATCTATGGAGTATTTCAGTTTTATAAATTATACTTCAATAACAAATTAAAAGGAAAATTATCTCGTTATCATCACTATCCAAGAAAACCCAGATAGTATGATCCGTAAATTTGCTAAACCAGAGACACGTGGGACTGCCCTTGGTCAACTCTTCTGCAATTTGGAATTCTACTATTTCCCTCAGGCCCTTATATCTATGGGAGATTTGATTGCTACCATGTGGCATAAGGACTGATTGAATCCACCAGTGGGAATTCTTATATTCAATCTTAGTAAACTTTGATTTCTTACTTTTAAGAAGTTCTAATATTTTTGTCTTGTACTCCACTGGGTCATCTCGCACACACTCTAGATACGTATGTGTCATCTAGGAGATCACTGGTTTAAGTGCTTTGCATCAGGATTTTCTGCCACTTGTAGCTGAAAGAATTTTAATATTAATTAAAATTAATTAATTAAAACTGATAAAGCTTGACATTGAGGAAGGGGCCAGATCATGAATGTGATTATATCTCATGCCAAGGAAATAAGATTTTATCCTATTGACAATGAGTAGTTTCTAAAGTCTTTCAAAAAAGGGAGAGAATTACCTAACAGTATTAGTGCAGGGACTAATGGCAGGGCGATCAGCTTGAAGTCTGGAAGAGGGATGGTGGCCTGAATTAAGACAGCGACAGTGGAGTGGAGATAAAGAGACAGAATTAAGAGGCACTTAGCAAACAGAATCCAAAGATATTCAGGCGAAAACAGACAGGTCCGGGTGGTGGATCAGATGTGGGAAGTGAGGGCATGAGAGCATCGTGAACGATACCCAGATTCCTGGCTCAGGCAGCTGGGGGTGTGGTAGGACCCTTACCAAGGAGGAAGTCCAGGAGATGGAGAGGGTAATAATGCATCTAGCTTTGGGCATCCCAAACCTGAGATGTCCAGGAAATTTCAAGTGGGCAGCTGGGAATATGGCTCTGGCTCAACACGAAATCATGGCCGCAGAGTGGGCTCCTCAGGTGTCTTCTCTAGTCGGACGCTTCTGCCTTTCTAGCCTCGGTGCTGCAGCTCTTTCTTAGCACTCATGGATGCCTGAGAAAAGCCCCATCTTTCCTCCCTGGGATCATTGCTGGTCCCTCCTCGCTCCTCACTACACTTGAGGAAAGCTGAGATGGATGGTATCTCCGTCTCTTGCCTCTCGTTTGTTCTGTCTCGAGGTTTGGTGCCACCCCCAATTCCAGTGAGATGGCCCTATTGGAGCCTTCAGGTTTGCATGCCTGATGACTGACTTCCCATTCTCTTCATCAAAAGCACAGACCTGCATCCATTTCACATTTATTGAGCTTTATATGGCGCCAGGCTTTGTGCTAGAGATGAGATACACAGAAATGCAGGGTGTAGCTCCCGCCTTCTAGGAGCTCACCGTGAAGAGACATACAACGTCATGTGATACAACGATTAGGTTGATGTGGGTATGGCTGAAATTCAGTGAGGTTTTGGAGGAAGGGAGGGTGGGTAAGGCTGCAGAAATCAGGGAAGGTGTCGAGAGGTGGTAGCCTTTGGCCTGACATTGAAAAGTATATAGGAATCAGCTGGGTAGAGCAAGATGCAGCAGACATTCTAAACAAAAGACCTGTGTAAAGACCTGAGGTATGAGAGAGCCTGGTGTGTTGGAGAGCAGGTGGTCGCGGCTTAGTGTGGCTGGAGTGCAATGTACAAGGACAGGAATTTTTGCAGTGTGTCTGTAGGGAGAGTAAGTGGTTTGTTCCTAGAGCAAGTGCTAAGCCTTGCACGGTGTTTAAAGCTTCACGGGGCAATAGGGACAGCCTTTCTCTCATTTGGACTCGCTCCCCTAGGAGAAGCTCATTAACAGTCTGGAGCAGGAGAAACAGTCTCCTCAGCATCATCAGGAGGTGCTCAGGAAAAGGACATTTTGCTGGCTAGCGAGGGTATTTGCAGCTAAAGCAAAACAGGTTGTGTAGTCAAGGTGTGACATTCCTGGGAGAGTCTAGCCAGGTGGCAACCGAAATTGGGCCAAGATGCCAGCACCAGCTTGGGCTGCAGAGAGCAGCAGGACCTGCCTCAGGGCAGTACCAGGGCTCAGGCTGAGATGAGAGTCAATCGGACCCAGATCCCCAGCCTTGGTCCAAGTGCAGTTCCTGCCTGAAATAGGGCTCATTAACTCTAGTGGACATGACAAGGAGAAGCAGTAGTCATGGCAAGAGCCACAGGACCACCAGGACTCAGACAAGCAGAGAGACTTTGGGCCCAGGCATGGCTGCAGCAGTGACAATGGCCACAAGATGGGGGAAGAACACAGGACAAAGAGAAAGGGTGCAACAGCAGTGACGGCCAAGGTCACAGCTCCCCCTGTACACATGCAAATGGCAGAGCCTTGGCACAGCTGCTCCCACGAAGTATCCTGTGAGCTTCTGGATTCGATTATTGGCTGAGTGTTTTTATAACCATAGACTTTGAATTTTTACCCCTTTGTGTTGGTGGGGCTAGGAAGAAATCCTGTTAATAGTCTCATACTATCCATAAAAGCAACCGTATTTCATAGAATTTAAGGCACCACATATTGTAAGAAGCATGACTATTTTACCTATCACTAATAAGGTAAATATTACTGATTAATTATAAGACACACCAATTGTAAGGCATTTAGTTGTCATTAGTCTTGTTGCCAAATATTTCCTGTTCTCCTCTCGTTCTGGGTGGATGGTGGGACAACACTTCATGATCACTTTGTGGTTGAGTGAAGCCATGTGACTAATTCTGGCTAATGAGTTGTGAGTGGAAGTGATCAACTAATTACTTGTGAGTTTGAGACCTTCCAGGCACTTTTTTCTAATCCATGCAAAGTTACCACATGGGCTATAGGCGGCGGTACATAGTACATGAGATGCATGACTTGCTAAGAGTATGCTGAAATCAAGCCCTCCGCTGGGACTCACCTCTGACAAGCCTGCTTTGTACTTCTGCTTCCCCTGCATCAGCAAAGGCCATGGTTTCTGAGATGAATGAAAACTACTATCACTTCAGGAAGACATTTCAGGATATACAACTGGCATCAACTAACACACATTTTTAAACAAAGACACGTGTTTTCAAATGAAATGATAACAAAGCACAATTTTAAGACATAATAAAAATGCCAGACTTGGCCAGGGAAAACTTTCAGAACTGGGAAAATGAAATGTGTATGTTATGTTAGTTCCTTTCCTGTCCACCGTCACTCACTGTATTTGGTCTTCTTTTGAAGGGTTGATATTTAGAGCATTTAGGAATTCATATGGAGAGCAAATGCTTTGACAGCGGCCCAGTTCAGTTCTGAGATGCTCAGGATGACAGAGAGAGAAGGATTTATGAGCTTTACTCCCAGGAATTAAAGAGACATAAGAGGCAGAGACCATCCCTGAACCTTCTCAGAAAAATGGTTGGGAAATATAGGCCAGGGAACAGGCTGCAGGTACACGAGCAATGTATGGAAATGTTGAGCTCTAGCTACATTTACCAATTTTGTTTGTTCATGTCTGTGCCCCCCATTTAAAGAAGAAGAGTGAGGACTTTGTACCCATTGGTGAATAGAATTTCCAGGACTATCCTGGTTTCAAATACCTTGTTCCATTCTACCCATAAGTATATTTGAGCTTGGGAGGTCATCTGTTGCAATTTCCTAGTTTTTGGTTCAGAATACATGGTTGCTGTAAGAAGTGATTGGACAGAAAGGCTCTAGGGAGCTTGCATCCAAATTTGTAGCCACTGGGAAAAGAGATGCTACTATGAAAATGAGAACAAGCAGGTGGGAGCTTCTTCCTGGAAGACAGGAGGCAGCACCGGGACTGGCCTGAGACTGGAAAAGTGGACCATAAGTCTTATCCAACAGAAAGGCCCAGGAAGGGTCATAGAAGTGAAATGATGAAAGCAGTGCTAGTAAGAATGTCATTTGGGACATCCCAGTACAAACAAGCAAACTCAGCACCCAGATTTGGATTCTAAACACCATTCTCCGCTGAAGGGAATCAGGGTTTTTTGAAGAAATGGCTGATTTCAGGGGTGGAGCTGGGAAAGTACAAGATGAACCTGGAACATCTTGCTGAGCCAGAAAGTAGAGATGTGCTAAAAGAACATGGGACATGTCAAAAGGATAAGAAGGCAGCTTGAAGAGACTCAATCTGGGACAATTTGAGCCTCAAAATAAATATTGATAGTACAGATTATAACCCACAGAATACAATAAAAATTCATGGGTCCATACTTATGTAAATACATAAATAAATGAGAAAGAAGAGAAATCTCTTCCTTGCATTGGAATGGCAACAAACAAGTATTGAAGAAATGATGGAAATAAATGTGGAAGGATTGGTGGAATTAGAAAATAATCACCTTTTGGCAACAACCATAGTAGTAATTGTTTTAGGCAAGAATCACCATGATGCTAAAATCAATGAGTGAAAGTTTGATAAGAAATAGAGTTTTTATATAGTCTGGAAGCATCTCCCACAAGACTCTTATTATTTACAAATAAAAAAAAATAGTTACTTTAACTGCATAGGAATCTCACAGACACCGCTTTACCCAAGTGTTCAAAGTTAATATGTTACAATGGGCAATAGATATCTTTTGCCTTTTGAGATGATGTACTGAGAAAAACACATCATTATTTCTGTAGTTTTACTTCCAAAAAGGTACAACCTAAATCTAGTCATGGAGAAACATCAGATACAGCAAAAATGAAATACATTCTACAAATTAACTGGCCGGTAATCTTCAAAAATGTCTAGGTCATGAAAAAGACTGAGGAACTGAAGGAGCCTATAGAGACACGACAACTAAATGCATCATGTGAACCTAGATTAGATCCTACATCAGAAAAATATTTTTTTCTTTTCCTATAAAGCACATTAGTGTGACAATTGATGAAATGTGAATGTCTGTAGATTAGATAACAGCTGTGTAAATGTTAATTTCCTGGTTTTGATGACTGTACTGTAGTTACATAAAAGAATGTCCTTGTTTCAAGAAATACACATTGAAGAATTTAGGCATAAAGAGGCATTATATCTTCTATGTGCTTTCAAATGATTCCACAAGAAAGAATAAATCAAATCGGTAAAATATTAACATACCGGGAATTTGGGTGAAGGGTATATGGGAACTCTTCACAATATTTTTGAAAGCTTTCTACACGTCTGAAATTATTTCAGAATACAAGATTTTTTTAAAAAAAAGATTAAATAAATAAATAACAGAATTTTTAGAGGAGTTTCTACTGGAAAAAAAAAAATGGTGCGTAGATTCCCAGGAAGGATGGACTGGAGTAAGGCTGGAGGTGGGAAGAGATTTCTTCTGCTTGTACCCAGTGTGTGCCCAAAGCCCATTTCTTATTTCCTAATGGTTCCTGATCTGACTCCATAATGCATACAGCCAGGCAACACTGGTTCTCCACCCCCACACAGGAACCCGCACATTCAATGCCCAGGTAGCTCTTCAGATAGTGCACCTGGAATCATCCCTGAGCACCCCTGGGATTAGACCACCTAAACGGCAACACCTGCCTCTAGCTAGAGGTTCTGATTATGTTGCTGACTGTGTCCCTTCTCAAACTACAGTCTTTTCCTCACCTCCAAGAACCTAATCAAGGTTTCGATTAGGCCAATGCACAATCTCATCTAAGTTTTAATCGTATTCCATTTGTGTATATGTTTAATCATAATGCAGTGGGGAAAGGATCCTAAATTGAGAGAAACCACATGTTATGGTGGGAAAAGCACTGAACTTGGAATCTTACCTCTACCACCAACTAGCTATGCGAGCCTGGATAAATATCACTTCTATAGTCCTCGTCCATGAAACCAGGAAGCTGAACTAAATCTTTCTCTGAGCTAACATCTTTGCCAATCCTTCTATTTTGTATGTGGGCCACTGCCACAGTATGGCTTGATGAGTGGTACAGGTCCACTCCTGGGATCCGAACGAACGAACCTGGAGACGCTGAAGCAGAGTGTGCGAACTTAACCACCATGCCACCGGCCAGCCCCTGAACTAAATCTTCTTAACAGTGGTCTCTTTCACGTCTAAAAAAGATGATAGTTATTAAAGAAAAGGTCCCTCTAACTTTAGATAGTTTGCATACCCATGAGAATGAGTTTTCCCCCCTGAATTAAAGAGAGGAGATCTCACCCTCCATTCTCAAGGCTGACCTCGGTTTAAGTTCATAGCATTAACATCGCTTTACCCAGGGGAAGGATTACAGCTAAGAGGCAGCATTCCCACATCCAAGTTCTATTTTATAACAACCTCTGCCAGCTACGCTATGTTTAGCTTAAACTATTTCTGGATGCACAACAGTTAATCACTTCTTTCATTGAAAAATTAAAGGAGAATAAAATGCAAAATAAAACGTCCTATAGTCACTCCAAAATATCCCTAACTCTTCTCCTGGATCCCCATGCCCCCTGCCCTTCATCTCTGAGATTTGTCTGTAATCACTGCAACAGCATGCACATGAGCTGTCTCCCTGTGTCTGGTATGCTCAGGTATCCATTTCCTTCAGGCCTGGCTCAGATCCAGTAGCTCCAAGTTGTCAAGGAGTTGGGAGAGACAGACTAGCTGTGCCCAGTTTTGCGTGAAAGCAGGACGCGGGTATACACATTTTACAATCGTTCTCCAGGCTCTGCCTTCCCCCTTGGGCTGCTCATCCATGCCCAAGTCTTTGCTAAAGGCATAAAGGACTTTTCCTCTAAGTCCCAAGCTTCTAGAACATTGTCTCTTTTCCCGGTGACTATAAAGCACAACTCCATCTACTTTTTCAGATTTTGCTCTGATCTGATTGCTTCTTTTCTTAAAGAAAAAAAATCCAAGTAAATGAGAGAAAGTTATGTTAAATTTCCCTTGTGGGACCAGACAAGGGAATACAATGGGAGACTTATATCCAGGAAGAAGGCAAGGAATCCCAAAGATGGGCACAGGCTGCCTAAGCTGAGTGCTTTTTATAACAAAAGATACATGAGCAATGAGAGAGTGGACTGTGTCCACTTGGCGCAGGCAGGATTAATTGACTCCGAGACCTAAGGGAACCCCTGAAGTCATGAAGTTTCTGTGAAAAAGAACAGGTAAAAAGTATTTTAATTCCTCTTAGATGTCAATTTTGTAAAATTATAAAAATAACAAATATGAACAATGTCAAACATACAAAAAGTGAAAATATTAGTATAATGAACACCCATAACATTTTACCATATTTGCTTTCTTATGTTTTTGTATGTATTTCCATATACATATATGTATGTATATACGTGTGTGTATAAACACACACATATATAAATTGCTGAAGCATTTTAAAGGAATTACAGACATCAGGACACTTCACTTTTAAATACTTAAGCTTTTCATTTGCCCCCAAATAAGAACATTTTGTGATTTGATGGCAATAACAATATTACTCTTAAAATTAACAATAACTCTATAACATCATATAACACTCTGTCTCTAGTATATTGCCCCAATGGTAACAAAAATGTACTCTACATTTGATTGTATCTAATGTTGACTTTTTTCAAAACAGAATTCAATCAGACCAAGCCGACCATCTGGACAAGCCAACTATCTGGTTGACTGTAACATTTTGCATTTATCTAATTGTTTCCTCATGGTGTCATTTAACTTATTTTTCTCTCCCCTGTTTTTCTTTACACTGAAGATTAGATCTAAAGGCCTGAATAGTTTCGGGTTCAAGATTTTTGGTAGGAAGTCTTCATAAGTGATGCCGTATAGTTCATATTGCAACATATCAGGAGGCACATAATGTCTGGTTGTACTATTTAGAACACTAAATTTCACCACTCGGTAAAGTACAGTCAGTTTTGCTATAATGCTATATCTATATTCTTAAAAATCACTGTGCTGTACAAAATTACATAGTAAAAACCACAAGGCTTATGGGAAAAATGGGAATAGAGGCACAACATTCGAAAACTGCGTCAGTGACACAAAACAAAAAAAAATAGGAATCTATTTAAAAAGTAGCAGTTTTACATAAGTGAAATGGTTAAGAAATACATAAATACTACAGTAAATATGGCACTTTACCTTGAAAAAAAGACTTGAAGCTTGCTTGTGGGAGTGGGCAACAGAAGGGCTGTGGCTTGTAAGTTATTATGAAGTGATGGAAGGAGAGTTATCTAAAATTGGACAGAAATTTCCAACACCAGATGTGGATGGGTGTGGCTCATCACACACGTGGTGACATGAGGTAGCTGGTAGATGTTTGAGATGTGCACAGGTGTGCATTTTGTGTATTCCTATGCGGCTCGGTTCAGCTGGGTGCAGTTTTCTGCATTCACTTAGTGTTTCTAGGTCTCTGTAGACAAAATCACACATAAGTAAATGTGAAAGTGCATTATGCTCAAAGTGTTCCCTATATATCAATCATGTTGGAAAGAATTTAAATTTCAAAACATGTGTTATAATGGGGAACTGATTGTATTGGTAATTTACATCTTATCTCTTTTTTTCTTGATCAATCCAGCTAGAAGTTCATCAATTTTGTTGATATTGTCAAAGAATGAGCTATTGGTTTCATTGCATTTTGTTCTCTAGTTCATTTATTGTGCTTTTATCTTTATTATTTCCTTTTTCTAGTTACTTTGAGTTTAATTTGCTCTTTCGCTTTCCAAGGTGAAAGTTTACATCATCAATTGTAGATCATTTTTATTTTCTTATATACAAGTTTTCTTCAGAGTTACATATTTCTCACTAAATACTACTTTAGCTGCATCTCACAAATTCTGATACATTATGTTTTCACTATCATTGCATGAAAATGTTTTCTAAAATTTCCACATCTGCAAAGATGGAGTAGACATACTTCTCCCTATGCTTTCTATTAAGTGCAGCTAAAAATCTTAGACATTATATATAAAAGAAACGTAAGAAGATTCTGAAAGATGGAGAACAAAAGGCAGACAGGCTAGGGACCTTCAGGTGAGAGTAATGACAGGGTACCAGGGTGATATCAGCAAGGTTTAGTGGGGATCCTGAACTCCCACCCTCCACCCAGCGGTAATGAGGAATCACCCCCTGCTGAGTATCATTGGAGGCCAACTGGGGAACCTGGACTTCCATCCCCACCTGTCAGCAACAAGCCATGCCTCCTTTCTCCCACTATAACAGTGTCAGAGGACTCCTGCTAAAACATATGGTTTAAATAAGATCCAAAATCTTATGATATAATATACAAAAAGTGCATATTTCAATTGAAAACGACTTGTCATACCAAGAACCGGGAAAATCTCAACTTGAATAAGAAAAAAAAATCAATAGATGCTGATATGGACTGAAGTTTGTCAGAATTTTGTCTCAAAATTCATATGGTAACCCCCAATGTGATGGTATTTATTAGGTTTAGTCATGAGGATGGGGCCTTCATTATGGGATTAGCGTCCTTATAAGAAGAAGAAGAGAGAGAGATTGCTGTCTCTCTCCACACGCACACAACCAAGGAAAAGCCATGTGAACACTCAGTGAGAAGGCAGTCATCTACAAGCAAGGAAGAGAGCTCTCACCAAAACCCAACCCTGCTGGCACCCTGATCTTGGACTTCTAGACTCCAGAACTGTGAGACAATAAATTTCTGTTGTTTAAGTCACCCAGTCCATGGTATTTTGTTATGGCAGCCTGAGCAGACTAAGACAGATGCCAAAACAAAAATGACACAGATGTTAGAATTATCTGACAAGGACTTTAAAGTAGCAATTATAAAAATGCTTTAACAAATAATTATGAACACTCTTGACACAAATTGAAAAATAGAAAGTCTCAGCAAAGAAAGAGAAAGCCTCAGCAAAAAAATATAACATATATCAAAAACAAAATGAAACTTTTGGAACTCAAAATAGCATAACTGAAATAAAAAACTCAATGAATGGGCGCAACAGCAGAATGGAGATGACAGAGAAAATAATAAGTGAACTTGAAAATAAAACAGAAATTATTCAATCTGTACAACAGAAAGAAAATAGACTGGAAAAAAAGATGAACAGAGATTTGAGGACGTATGGGACTATAACAAAAGATCTAATATTCGTGTCACTGGGATCCCAGAAGGAGAGGAGAAAGGCAGTGGGGCTAAAAAAGTATTCAAAGAAATATGGCTGAAAAATTCCCTAAATTTGGCAAAAGGCATAAACCTACACATTCAAGAAGCTGAATGAAATTGCAAACAGGATAAACCCAAAGAATCCCAAGCCAAAACACATCATAGTAAAACTTCTGTAAACTCAAGACAAAGAAAAATTCTTGAAAGCAGTGAGAGAGAAACAACACTTTACCAATTGAGGGAAAACAATTCAAATGACAGTGGATTCTCCTCAAAACAGGCCAGAAGGAAGTAGTACACAATTTTCAAGGGCTGAAAGAAAGGAGCTGTCAGCCAAGAATTCTATGTCCAGTAAAAAATATCTGCCAGGAATGAAGAGGAAATCAAGACATTCTCAGCTGAAGGAAAAGCCAGAGAATTTGTCACCAGCAGACCTACCCTAAAAGAAGGCCTAAAGAAAGTTCTCTAAACATAAAGAAATGATACAAGAAGGAATCTTGGAACAACAGGAAGGAAGAAAGAACAATGGAAAAAGCAAAAATATGAGTGAAGAAAACTTCATCTTTCCTCTTGAGTTTTCTAAATTAAGTTTGACAATTGAAGCCAAAATTATAACACTGTCTGATTTGGTTCTCAATATATAGAGAGAAACTTTTTAAATTCGATATTTATTTAAGAAAATTATACAGGCGTACCTCGGAAATATTGTGGGTTCAGTTCCAGACCACCGCAATCAAGTGAGTCACGTGAACTTTTTGGTTTCCCGGTGCATATAAAAGTAATGTTTACACTATACTGTAGTCTATTAAGGGTGCAATAGCACTATGTCTAAGAAAACAATGCACATACCTTAATTTAAAAATACTGCTAAAAAATGCTAACCATCATTTGAGCCTTCAGTAAATCATAATCTTTTTGCTGGTGGAGGGTCTTATAAAAAACAGAATATCTGCAAAGAGCAATAAAGCAAAGCAGAATAAAACGAGGTGTGCCTATGTTATAAATGGAAGACGACAAAGAAATGTAAAGGGAAATAAAGTTTCCGCACTTCATTCTAACTGGTAAAACGTTGACACCAGTAGACTCTGATAAGATATATCATATACAATACCTGAAGTAGTCAATAGATAAGCTATATAAAGTGACACACTCAAAAACTACTATAGATAACAAGTAAAAATGATGAATAGAAATTAAATTCTAAAAACTGTTAAAGTAACCCACAGGAAGGCAGGAAAAAGCAAACAAACTAAAAACAGAAAACAAAAAATTAATGGTACACTTAAGGCCTAACATTAGCTATAAATTGTCTAAATACATCAATTAAAAGACAGAGATTGGCAGAGTAGATAAAAATAATTGGGGGACATTTTAAAGATTCTTTATATGCCATCTGGATAAACAAAACCAGAGCAGTTGGCCTAATTGTCCCTCTAATAGCTAACTCTTCTTGTGATCTGTCACCTAAACCGCAGCCGGGTGCTCTTTGAATTAATTCAAATATCATAGCTTCTAAGAGCCTAGTGCTGCCGTTTTACAACGTTCAAAATAAACCAATGGGGCGAGGCCTATTTACGACAGATCTAAAGAATATATATGAAGAGAGAAATCAAATGACTGGATCCAAATACAAAATATGCTTATAAAACTGCAAAAAACTTAGCTATTGTTTTATTATGTATTACAAATGTATTATTATTGTTATTTATCTCTAATTGTAGTCAGAGAACATACTGTGTAATATTTGCCTTTTGAAATGTAATGTCCCAGCACGTGGTCTGTTTTGGTGAAAGTCCCATACACACTGGAAAAGAATGTATGTTCTGCATGTTGTCGTAGTATTCTGGCTATGTTAGGTCAAGGTGTTGTTCAATTCTCTTATCTGTCCTGAATTTGACTAACTATTCTATCAATTACTGAGAAAGGGATGTTAAAATCTCTAATGGTAATTGCTGATTTTTCTATTTCTCCCTTTATTCCAACAGTTTTTAGTTCACTTATTTTGAAATTATCCAGTATGTATATGTTTATGCTTGTTTTGTCTTCTTGATGAATTAATCTTTTTATCATTATGAAGCACCCTTCATTATCAGTGATAATCTCTTTGCTTGAAGTCTACTTCACTTGATACTAAAAAGCTATACCACCTTTCTTACACTTCTGCGCAGATCTGCGCGGAGAGAGCCTACAATCCCTTTCAGTGTTATCAAGCCTTAGGCATCTTTTGTAAAAGAATCCCCATCATTGCCACTTGGACCATCAATTTCACCGTAATTTCGTATTCTTTTTAGCAACAGACAAATTTCTAAGTAGGCTCAAAGTGAAAGTATTTAACATTAACCAATTTAGGTTTGGAATTCTATTTTAAAAAAGATAATTAGCAAATATACATTGAGCATCTGTTTATGAGGCATTTAATCTCTTGGAGAACTTAAATAGATATACACTTGATTGCCTCCTGGTCTGGGGACACCAGATTTACAGACCTTAAAAGATTACTAAGTATATTAAGTGAGAAATCAATTCTGTAAGTATTCAGATAATAGAGAATACTTTGCTTGTATTCAGAGAAGGTCTCATCCAAGATAAGAGACATGAAATGCGGCTGAAGAATAGCTGCATTTAAAAGGAGAACGTAGGGAAAGACACTGAAATTATGAGCATAAACAAAACACCTATTTGGGGAGGCAGCATGGCATGGCACGTACAGTTCTCAAATCTGGCTGCCCATCAGAAAGACCCGGTGACATTGAAAAATACAGATTTCTAAGGGCCAACCAGAAAGCTCCCCAGGTGTTTCCAGTGATTAGCCAGGGTTGGGTAGCTACAGTAAAAAACATGTTCACTGCTTCAATAACTATGAAACAACATTTGGCTGTTTGCTTATAATTATTTGATTCCCATAAAGCAGATTTAATCCAAAGACCATAAAGTCCATCATGAATACAACACTAGCTTTGGGTAGGACTGATTAGACGGTATGAATCGTTTCTCTACTTACATAAAAGTGAGCCCAGGGGCAGCACCACGTTTACGAAAAAGTCTTATATGCAGACATGATTTTTTTTTGGTTTGTCGTCTGGTGGCAGCTTTTGCTTCTTTTTTTCTGGCCATGAGCTCCCACCGCCCTGGCAGCCCTTTGGACTTCCTTGATTGTGGACTCACTCACCAAGGTTCTTCAGGTGAATGAGGATCTCTTGCTTAGCAAGCTTGCTGCAGCATTCAGCTCCATCTCTTTTTTGGAATACTTTTCCTTAGGCTTGCCCTCCTTCCCCCTGAAGGGGAAGTTTCAGAGACCTGAGATTTCAGTGTGGACTGGGCAAAATGGAGCCCAGGAAATCTCCCCTTCTGCTGGGGAGCCAGACCTTAGGCCAGCACACTCCAGGTGAGAGAGACCCTCTGAGCCACACGCTGGCCAACCAGACACCAGGTCAGACCCCCGTAGGCTCTTTGCCTGTACTCATCCTCTTCTCCCTCAGGCTCCAGGGGGGTTGGAGGCTGGAACAAGACAGGTTCTGAACTTCATGGGTTACCAAACCACCTATAAATTTCTTTCCACAAGATGCCAAGTGCCACAGTGTCTTGTAGAAGCTTAAATGTTCGAGACTTGCAAATTTTACAGAAATCTTAATCACCATAATTAAATCATTCAAATCTAATTACTTTTAAAGCAATTGAACATAGTAGGGTAATTGTAAAGGGCTGAAAGACAGCTGTGGCCCAAAACAATTCCACCCTCGCACACGCTAAAATAACTGCACCACAAAAAAATGTTCTCATCGTTTTGGAATCACAAAAACTTGTCAACTAATTTATAATTATCCTAGAAACAAGAGTGGATTTTTTGCTAACAGAGGTCCTGTTCAGGGATTCTCCATAGCCCGTCTGTAGGGGTGAGTTACCTCCAAGCTCCTCACGAAATTCAAAGATGTTCCACAGGAAAAGATACATCTCCCAAGCTCTTCACCTGGTGTCCATCCACACAGAGATTGGGTCCGAGAGTATCACCTTTCTGTTCATGAATACTCTTATGTGCTTGCCTATATTTGTGGTTTGCTTATTTAAAACCTGAATTGCCCTCACAGGTGTTTTGATGATGATGGTGATGATGATAACAAGCTCATAATAAAGCAAAGCAAAGCAAACAAAAACAAAACAAAAAATACACTGGTAACTTGCCTACTTTGTGCGGGATTTCATATAGACGCCCATGGGTCCACACAGGAAGCTGCCGCAGGGTCCCTGTCATGCATTCCTTCTAAGCTCCCTTTGGTCCACCCATTCCCAGAGCCTGAAAACCACTGGAAGAAAGAGTTAAAATAGAGGTGGGTGGTGCTTTCGTCCAATTTCAGAGCCGTGGGAGGCTGGGCTTAGTCCGCAGACAGCATCGGGAGACAAAGTCGAAAAACAGTCTTTGTCTTGTGCCCACTCAAGGGGCCTGTCAACCGTAAATCAGTCCTTTCCAGCCCCACCTGCATAGATAGGCGATTGTTCTCAATCCTGCACCTTTAAAATGCAAAGGATTGCGCTAGCGGTAAAATTTGTCTGTGATCACTGAAATACATTTGAGAAAGCAGCACATGGAGTCAGGCTTCAGGGGCAAAGAAAGAGCCAAACTATGTCCTCAACCATTCACCCACTGATTCATTCATAAATTCATTCATTTGCCAGGATTTGTTGATCAACCAGCAGTCCAGATCCTGAGTTAGGTTCTAGAGGTTAAAAAAATGAATAATGCATGCTTTTTTCTCCCAAATAGTTCACAGTCTGGCAAGAGAGACAGACACAAACCACAAATCATAGTACAACATAGCAAGATACGTGGAAATGCTTCTAAGCTCCTTTCCCCCAACGCACGCACATACCAGATTGAACCAAGTCTGGGCAAAATGGCTGGGCAGCACACCTGATGGATAAGTTTTCCAGCGTTTTGTGCTTTTCTACACTTCTTGTTCTTCTTTAATCCTTAAATAAGTAACCTAACTCCAGCTGTCCTTGGACACCAAGTAAAACGAGCGGAAATCCAATCCCCCCCTGCAGTTTCTCTCATCCTAGATTAGTCACGTATTTCACTTCCCCTCAAGTGGCCATTGAGGTTCTCCCATCACCATTGATGATACTCTTCGCTTGCCCGCTGGGGGGCTTCCTTTGGTAGCTGCTGCCGATTCCCTTCCGTCACTGTTGTTCTTTTCTGGAGTTGCTGGGGAAGGCTTCACTTCACACCCGTATTTGTGGCTCTTTATTAGGCTCCAGGACAGACACATGCCCCGCTGGTATTTTAGTCTCCTGTCTTGAGGAATTTAGGTCCAAGATTCCTGGGGTTTCTTTGGAAGACATTTGAATGGTACTATGTAGTTTTATCCTAAAAATTACTTTTCCCCTCTGACCCTGAACTAAATCATCCTGCTTTGGTTCTCAGCAGGGTGTCTCTGCATATTCAGGGCTCTTATCCCAGAGACAGGAATTAATTTTGGTCTCCCTACGTTGTTTAAGAGTCTTAATCCGGGTATCAAAGGGCCTGACTACACATCTATCAATCAGTCTATCATCTAACTATCTCCATAATTTTTTTACCTTCTCCTTTTCTCGTGGGAAGAATATTCCCGTACACTCCTGAGTTCCCATGGTGGGCATTTAGATTAGCCTCTTCCCCCTGCAGTTACAAGAACAAGTAGGTGTTTGCAGATGTTCCATCTTTCTGGGTCAAAGCATCATGAGAAGAAAGCTGAATCCACCCAATTCACTTTATCTGTGACATTCTTAATTCCAACAAACTGCATAGAAACACCTAGTAACCCTTGCAACTTTTCAGAGTGAAGGGAAAATTTTTCACTTTCTCTCTGTTTTTGTACGAGAACTCCTAAAACATTTTAAATTGCGTAAGGGAGAAGGGCAAGGGAAGACAATAACTGAGTTATTTATTGAGCATACATGTGAATAGAACCTCACAACACCTTGGGTAACTTGATTACATTTTCTCTTACTATCCAAAGCACGTTAAATCTACAATTAATGCCAGAAAGTTGGAAATGCTCTTAACAGGAGAGAGGAGTGACTTGGTTTTCCTTCTGCGGTAAATTGTGGCGTAGCCCATGGTTTATAAAGTGAGGCATTCCCCAAACCTCATCCCAGTGAAAGGGGGCCTATTTTAGCCTTTTCAGAATTCTTATAGAATCTTACAGGAATTCTTGCAATCATCAGGAGGTGCTTGAGAACCAACAGGGTCAAAACCAAAATCTTTGGGTAATGCATAAGCATCTACTATGCCTCTGGCACATTACTAAACCCTGAAAGGTTGCAGAATGTAAACAAAACTCGATCCTCCAGTAGTCTCGTATGGGAGACATATATTCACATTATTGGACAGAGAAAGGGCCTCGAGGAGTCCATGGCACATAGAAAGTCCCTAACAAAGAGTAGCTTTGGTTATTAGCTTCTGTGCCGTAATAGAGGCACATGAGGTTTTAAAAATTACTCTGGCAGCACAGAGGGGAGCTGGTGAGGGGAAGGTGGGTAAGATCTTACAGAGGAGGTGCTTTGAGCTGAGCATTGGAGGATCAGCACGGAGTTTCCAGGGGAAGAGGAAAGCACATTCCAGGCAGAAAGAAGAGCACAGAGAGAAGCGAAGGCTTGAATTTACATCTTACAAAAGGAACCCCAAGTGTGGCCAGTGTCAATGGAGTTGAGTCAGTAGTGTGAGAGAAAATCCCGATATAAAGGCAAACTGGGCCCAGACCCTCAAGGACCTTCAAGTTCGGTTTCATTCTGTAGACAGCAGGGGGCAAATTTTTGAGTGGCAGAGTAACGTGATCAAACTTGTGATTTAGAAAGATCACTGCGGGGTAAATAAAAGGACTGGGTGGGATTGGTGAGGGGCAGGGAATGCAAGGCTCGTGTTCAGAGGCTGGTCTTGTGGCAATGGGGGAGATATGATGAGGAGGAGATCTATAACAGGCAGTGAGCTGCAGAGAAGGTGGGAGATGGGGAATCACTTAAAAGACAGGCTTTTTCACTACGAATTACCAGGCTATTATTCTTTCCATGTGATTGAGTATAGTTTCTAATGAGGTTCATTTCTATAAACTGCAAGTTCCTCAAGAAAAAAAAAAGACTGGATTTTATGCTGTGTTCCTTCTCGCTCTGTACATGTGCCTGCAGAGGACGAGCCTGTTAAAGTTTGCAGGCACCACTTGGTGGCAGCTCTGTGAATTACAGGCACAGGACCCCAAAGTATTATAATCAGCCCTGACCAAGGGGTTTGCCAATCTGTCTTGAAGTACAGTCACGCGTTGCTGAACGACTGGGAATACCTTCTGAGAAATGCACCAGTAAGCAATTTCATCGTTGTGTGAGCAGCATAGAGTGTTCTGAAGGGGAACAAAATTTGCCACCCCAAAGTGTGTCTCTTTAACACATGAAATACTTTAAGCTGATTATTTTTAAGAAATAAAAGACTCAAAGTTCTTCTTGTTCCCTCCCCGTTAACTGCCTAAAAGAATTCAGATTAAAAACCTTGTCTCAGGAAGCGACCTATCGCTTGAGCATAACATGAAGTAGAGTGTAGACAGGGAAGAACCTAGAAAAGCCTGTTTATCGGGCTCCCTTCTGTGGTCTTCTGTTTTTGTGTGGCCAAAAAACACTTGTTTTCCAAACGTTTCCTCCTTTTCACCTCTCTGTGAATTGCCTTCCTTCCCTTTGAAGTCCCTGACTCTCCCCACCCCAACATCTTCTTTGTCTTTAGCTGAGGCTGGTATTTAAGGTGAGGGCTTTGGCCATTTTGGTGGCAAGTTACTTGGTTTCCCTGGGTTTCTCCTATGTACGCATGTTATTAAACTTTTGTTTCTTTTTCTCCTATTAATCTGTCTCATGTCAATTTAATTCTTAGACCAGCCAGAAGAACCTAGAAGGGTGGAGGAAAATTTCTTCCTCCCCTACAGTACTTACACAAACCTAGATGGTGTAGCCTACTACCCACCTAGGCTATACGGTACTAATCTTAGGGGACCACTGTTGTAACGCAGTTCATGGTTGACTGAAACATCATTATCAGTGCACGACTGGAATGACAAATGCCACACTGAAGTTTCATCACATGTTTTCAGATAGGTCATGTTCTTTCTTGGGTTATATGGATGAGCATTTAAAAGTTTGCTTACTTCAGCTGAAAAAATGAAATACTGCAGTTCAGATAAAAGAGCAGAAAGAGGGTGAGGGGGAAAGAGAGGCCACTAAGGGTAAGACCCCTGATGTGCGTGTTATATCTCGCAGGTCTTCCAAACCTGAGGAACAGACTGCTGTCAATCATAAGACAATGAAGGAAGCCCCTACGCTGTGGTGCTGTTATTTGGAACTAGAGAAACTCGTTGTTAACAGCAGCATAAACAACAGTTGTTGTTGTGCTGGGCTTGGTGTTAGGGGTACCAGAGTTGAAGATGAATGACTAGTTTGGCCTCAGTTTAAATTGCGTGCTCAGAAAAGAAAGGAAAAAATGAGGCCCTGGATTTGGCAACTTTCTCTCTTATACACCCTTCATATAATCAATCCATTGCAAATCCCAGGAACTCTATCTTAAAAATCTTTCAAGTACAGTCTAATTTGACCACTATGTGCCACCTTTGCCACTGCCACCATGGTCCAGCCACCAGCCCTTCTCTCCTGGACTCTGCAATAACCTCCTGACTGGTCTCTCTGCTTCCACTGTTGACCATTCCCTTCTATGGTTTCTCATCACACTGAGGAGAAAATCCCATTCCTTTCTAGCCCCTCCCAGGCTGTCCCTGCACCACCCCCCCAGCTACTTTTGCAACCTCATCCTCCACCACCTTCCCCTCACAACCCTGCTCCAGCTCCTTTCGCGTCTTTTCAATCCTTTGACTACACCAGGCACTCTCCTGCTCTGGGATCTCTGTACTTGCTGAACTCCCTCTGTCTAGAATGTTCTTCCCTTTATGACATGTACCTAAAAGAGCACCCTCCCCCTCTCTCTAATCCATTAGCATGATTCATTTTTTCCCGTGGGATTTTTCCTGATATTTTATTATGCATTTATTTAGTTGTTTATCTGCCTCCCTGGAATGTAAGGTCCATGAGGTCAAGGATTTACTCTGTTTCATTTACTCTGTGTCCCAGTGAATAGAATAATGTCAGACAAGACACGTAATAGGTTCTCAAACATTTATGAAATGTGTAAAAGATGAATGAACAAATGATACACTATCCTGATTTCCTGACCCAGACTCATTCCCCCACCAGTCACGAAATGACATTCACCTTTACTCATACAACTTATCAAAACCACTCTCCACCAACCTGGCCTAAGCCATTTCTCACAAAGTGAGGGGATGGGGCAGGCTTTGGAGCTGGTAAAAGGTCAGCACATTTTCAAGACACCAGATTCTGCTCTTCAGACCACTTCAGCTACCGTCAAGAACTCAACAGCTGCACCCACTCTGCCTAAGGAGGGGGATTTAGATTGTGCATCATTTTAGCAATAAACTTCAGAAGATTAAGTGAAGCTATGCCATAACTCTGAATGACCTCAATATATTCCACGGATGCATTATACAAAGAAAATCTAACCTTAAGTAATTAATGCATGATTTCAGTTTTTGACTAAGAAATTCAACATCAGTACCTCTTTTGGGGAAAATAAAAATAAAAGCAAGCTCGATGCTAAAGCAATCAAACTACCTCAAAAGGGCAGTCTAGTCAAAGGCCACAGTGCCCTCTACTGGCTATTGGCAGCTAAAAAAACCATGGGGAAAAACATCACAAAAAGGAAGCAGTTTTATATTTAAATTAATAAATAGGATTATTAAAAAATATTTTAGTCTCTTCAAAAAAAAATGGACTGTGGGGGCTGGCCCAGTGGCGCAAGCAGTTAAGTGCACGCACTCCGCTGCAACAGCCCGGGCTTCGCCAGTTTGGATCCCGGGCGCGCACCAACGCACTGCTTGTCAAGCCATGCTGTGACGGCGTCCCATATAAAGTGGAGGAAGATGGGCACGGATGTTAGCCCAGGGCCAGTCTTCCTCAGCAAAAAAAAAAAAAAAAAAAGAGGAAGGTTGGCAGATGTTAGCTCAGGGCCAATCTTCCTTACAAAAAAAAAAATGGACTGTGGCTATAATAGGATTAAAGACTCAGTCCCTATTTTCAAGGGGGTTTAAGATTACTATGAGAAACAGAAATTTGGAATTACAACAGAGTAGGACAAACAGTGCAATCTAGAACACGAGATCAACATAAAATCCATCACTCAGGGGAGTGGGGTGATGCCTGAGCTGAGCTTTGGAGAGGGGGTAGGAGTTAGCCAGATGGAGGGACCGGTGTGCACGTGGGGAGTTATATTCCAGGTGATGGGTCCATAGATGCAGAAGTATGGAGGTGAGAGAGAACATGTTTAAGGACATCAGGAGTTGAAAGCTGTGACAATTATTCTTGTTTCCCTACTCACCAGCCATTCCTCGATCTGTGTTTCTTTGCTGGTCTGTTTTCATCTTGGTGGCAGAAAGTACCAGATACCGATTTTCCTAACTGCTCTTATGGCTAGAGATGGTCACATGACCCAATTCTGGCCAAGAGATGTAAGAGATCATGTGCCAGAGGGACGGCTGAGGTATAATTTCTTTTGTGATAAAAGAGGAGACACCCATGAAGAGAGCCCACCATTCTCAATCTGCTTGTTGAAGTTGTTATGTAAAGATGTGATCCTTGGAGCTGTTGCAGCCATCCGGTAGCTATGAACCAGACATCACCAACACAAGGAGGATGGCCATCCTTGATGATATTACAGAGCTGCTGAACCACCCCTGGGACCACCCATCTGTGGACTTATTATGAGAGAAAAAAATAACCCTTATGGCTTAAGCCACTCTTGGTTACATAGTCTGTTATTTATAGCCAAACATGCTCATTGATAACACTGTTATTCTATCATATGAGGAATACTGGAAGGTTTTAAGAGCTGTAACACAACGAAATTTGCATTTCAGAAAGATCAGGCTGATAACAAGCAGAGAATGAACAGAAGAGGCCAAGATAAGGGGCCAGAAAGCCAATTAGGATACTTGTAAAAGTTTAAGTGTGGATGGGGAAGGGGGGCAGAGATTAGGGCCTGACCTCTGCACTGCTAAGAATGAAACAGAAGAGAGATACAAAAAAACACTTATAAAGTAAAATGGACAGGATTTGATCATTCATGGGGGAGCTAGAAGATGAGATGAAGGGAGGAGTCAAGGGTGAATATCAAGTTTGGGGCTTGGATAATAAGGTAGATGGATAAGTCACTCCTCAATATACAGAATGTAGGAGAAGGTGCAGGTCTATGACGGGATGGAAATGATGAATTCTTTTTGGGACACACTGGGTTTGAGGAGCCAAGCAGAGTCCAGGGAGCAGTTGAATCTTATATCTGGAGCTCAGAAAAATCTGGATTTAAGATAAAGATTTTCTACATATCCACGTGGACATGGTAATTGAAGCCATGGAATAGATCCAGTCACTCTTTTTAGAGCATATATAGAGCAAGGAAGACAGGAGAAGAGAGTCAGAGAAGGGCCCTTGTGATGACCAACCTTAGAGACAGATAGGAGGAAAAGCCACATTGATTCTAAGAAACAGCAAAGGGAGAAAGCAAAGAGAATGAAGTGTCTCCAGCGGCCAAGAAATAGAAAGGTTCCAGAGGAGACTCCTACTTCAGAGGAGATAAGTGACATAGGGTCAGAGAAGGACAGCCTTGCTGACCTTACCCAGAGTGGATCTGTGGAGGCTAAGAGAAGCCAGTCAGTGAAGTTGATGAGATGAAATGGACATGACCCAAGTAGACGTTTCTTTCAAGAAGATGCGTATGTATAGAAGGAGAGAGATGGAAGGATAGCGAGGGGACGCATGGGGCCCCGGGAAGGGTATCTTTTCAAGATGTGAGAGGTTTGAATGTGTGTACATATTGAGGGGAAAGAACCAGCAGAGGAGGTGGGACAGAGGTATGAGAGAGGGGAGAGGTGATAACTGAAGGGGTGAGGTCCCTGAGGTTTCAGGGGAGAGTTGGAGGTATAAACCTTGCAAACCAATTCAGATCGCAGTTCCTTCTCGAGCACATTAACTCTGGTGGAAAATTCAATTGCAGTCAATATGGTGTCTCTCCCACCTCCCAAGGATCAGGCAAGGGTCCTTGCACAGCATCAGAACATCTGGATGGCCACTCTGATTGTTAGCACAGAGCCCAGAGATGCTCTTTCTCCAAGCCTGCAGGACCCAATCTGCTTTGAGGGAGACCATGAGTCCATAGGCCTGGAGGTCAGCATCCTTAGATTTCTCACACAGACAACCCAGTATCCCCAGGGCACCATCACTGAAGCCCCATTACTGGTGGGAATTCCCCTCTCCTCTCCACCTGCAGGCTTCTCCTGATACGCAGGAAATCACTCTCCCCTCTTCTTGCCTTCACGGATCATCCCTTCTCTACCTGTCCCCTCTTCAGTAAGCTTAGGTATTTACAGAGAACAGAACTACCAGAAAACTCTGTTTTTCTCTTTGCCACAAACCATCTTTGAGACAAGGGGTGATGGGGGTAGGGATGGGTGAGGAACATAGGACAAGCACAAATTAATATCACAGTAAATTATTCTGTCATGGGGGTAGAATCCAAAATTCAAGTGGAGAAATGAATCCTTCACAAGAGGAGAAAAATCTCTCCCACTGGATATTGCTAAGTTGGCAGTCGGCAGTAGAGAAAGGGCAGGAATTTAAGAACTTTCCAGCTTATTGGAAAGGTTGTCTGCTGAAAGTGATAGAGATGGCATAGCAGAGGGACATGTAACCTGAAGATTGTAGTGCACGTTGGAAGAAGCTGTTGTGAGGGAGGAGAGAAAGAATGTAGAAATATTGCTAGGCAATGTGAAGTCCTTGGCTGGAGTTAGAAAACACACATTGTTATGGCATACATCTGCATTATTGTGGGATTTCCTCCACCAGTGCTTGGCATTTCTTGGCAGCACCAGGACAGGAAAGAAGAAAGCACACAGTTGGATGCATCATGGAATGGGATGGCATGCTGCCAGAGACATGGCAGAAAGAAAAACGGGCAAGGAGAAAAGGGTACTGCCTAGAGACTGGCTAGGGTAGGGGAGCACGGAATGTAGGCAAGGAGTAGACTACTGTAGCTTAAGATCTCTGAGGCAATGCAGTTCTGGGTGGTAGTCGTGGATCACGGAGGTGAAAACACCAAGGATCTGAGAGGCTAGGAAGTTGAACTGGCGATTCACGCAGACAGTGAAAGTAAACAGGATGACGGTGAGATGGTGGAAAGAAGTCACTAAGCCACCTGTCAAAGTCGCAGTGAATGTGGTGGGCGGTGAGTAACAGAAAAGAACAATAAAGATGGGTAGAGCCAGACGGCATGAGCCTCAAAGTCGGAGGGTTGGTTACAAGAGCATGGAACACTTGTGGTTTGGAAGCAACAATGGACACTTGGAGGACGCTGACCTTACACCTGTCAGTAAGCGGTTCTCAATATTGCCTCTCACCCACGGAGTATCTGCAAATGAGTTATGATCACATCTCAGGGATTCTGATCGGGACTCTGGTCTAACCTAACCCATCATTTTAGATGAGGAAACCAAGATCCAAGAGAAAGGAAATGACTTATGCGAGGTCTCATCTCCCCAGACCCCCATCCGGTGGTCTTTCCACTACATCTCCCTTGTGCTCTGTTTGGGCTCCCTTATTTTATAGTTGCGTTAACACTAAGCAAAAAAAAGAAGACATTTCTTTCAAAAAGTTACCCCATTATAAATTGTTATTACTACTAATAATAGCCTGTCGGAAGCATGATGCAATGCAGACTTTCTGGGTTACAAGGGTTTTGAAAGGGCTTACTGAGTGGAAATTGTCTGTGAGGCCTGAACACAGAGGTGGGTTCTGCACGTGGCCCTCTCACATCCCTAAGGGTGAGCTCCCAGCCACAGTGGGGCCACGAGGACTCTGTCTAGGCTGGAGACAGAGGCCGGACAGGTGCCAGTTCTTATTTCTACTGCCCTGAGGCCTACCCTTGTTTTTTTTTTTTTTTTTTCTCTTCTTTTTGAGGAAGATTAGCCTTGAGCTAACATCTGATGCCAATCCTCCTCTTTTTTGCTGAGGAAGATTGGCCCTGGGCTGACACCCATACTCATCTTCCTCTACTTTATATGGGACACCACCACAGCATGGCTTGACAAGCGGTGCATTGGTTCGCACCCGTGATCCAAACCTGCGAACTCCAGGCCGCCGGAGCAGAGCACACCAACTTAACTGCTATGCCACCAGGCTAGCCCCTAGCCTACCCTTGTTTTATACGGCCTTTTAAAGATGATGTTCCTTCCTCCAAAACACAGCTTATGTGGGAGATATCACTCACTGCTGTGCAATCTTGGGGAAATTACTAAATCTCTGTGCCTCAGTTTCCTCATATCTAACTTGGGGATTACTAATAGCTCCTACCTCACTGAGTCATTGTAAGAGATTATGTGAAATAATCCAAGTGAAATGCTGAGCACGGTTTCTGGCACACAACATGCACTCAACATAACTTAATCTCTCTGAGCCTCAGTTTCCTCATCTGTAAGATAGAGATTGTTATGGATTGAAGGTTTGTGTCTGCCCAAAATTCATATGTGAAGTTCTACCTTTCAATGTGATGGTATTAGGAGTGGGGCCTCTGGAAGGTGATTAGGTCATAAGGGTAGAGCCCTCATGAATGGGATTAGTGCCCTTATAAGGGAGATTCCAGAGAGGTCTCTTGCCCCTTCCACCCTGTGAAGACACAGTGAGAAGATGGCTGTCTACGAATGAGGAAGAGGGCCCTCACCAGACACCAAATCTGCTGGCACCTTTATCTTGGACTTCCCAGTCTCCAGAACCATAAGAAATAAATGTTTGTTGTTTGAGCCCATGTTACTTGTTTTATTTTGCTGAGGAAGATTAGCCCTGAGCTAACATCCATGCCAATCTTCCTCTATTTTTTATGTAGGTCTCTGCCACAGCATGGCTGACAAGTGGTGTAGGTCCACGCCCAAGATCGAAACCCATGTACCTGGGCTGCCAAAGCAGAGAGCGCAGAACTTAACTACTATGCCACAAGGCTGGCCCCCATGGTACTTTTTTAATAGCAGCCTAAACAAACTAAGACAGGGATCAATAATAATTCTTACCTTATTGGGTTGTTATGAGGAACTGCAAGAAACCATTCATGTAAAATGTTTAGCGTTGTTTCTGGCACATAATATGCACTCAATTAATATTGTTTATAACTCATTTTTATGCCCACCAGAAACTCTGTTCCTACATATGTTTGTCTAATTATGTCAATTTTTGACCCAAATAAGCTCCCTCTCCCCCATAAACTGGTGTGAAGTGAAGGTGAAAGAAAGCTCCGTGCTCCCCCAGAAGTAAAACATATAGCCAGCCTCCTCGATAAAAATATCATAGGGATATGCTTTCTCATGATGGTGCTAGCTAGAGAGACTTGAACACATGGCATAGGCCCCACTGAAGAGCTCACTTCTTTAACATCAGCTGGAGAATGATATGACGTCACGCTATCTTGGGGGCTGACCATCTGTTGGATTTAGTCACTCCACATCCTTAGTCTGCCTTGGTGATAGCCCCAAACATGCAAATGTGCCTTGACATCCTCCCCCAGAAGCCAATCAGCTCTGTGAATCAGATGTTTGTTCTGAAAATTCCACTGTCCACCTTCAGTCAGAAGAATGAAGTGAATCATTTTTGGAAAGCAAAGTCAACAACCCTCTTCAGATGCGTGGATAAGGGCCACTCAAAGTCCTCACGCACTTAAACAAATGCTGAGTGCAAGGCCTAGAATTCCCCCAGCTAAAGATTCCGGAACCCTCTAGTTGACCTGCATCAGAAAACACATAAAATACCATCTTTTGAAGAGAAAAGAGGAGGTGGTGGTGTTAACTCATTTACAAAGGGGAGTCTTGCTCTTTACACTACTTGAACAATGTCCAGCAATGTCCCGGGAAGCAGGAACTCGACCAGTGGAAAGTTGCATTCCAGACCTCCTGGTAGGAACGGCCCCATGGAAGAAATAATTGCATCAGGCTCTCAGAGCATGGTGAAACTGAACACTACAATCAACAACCAACTGAACTCAGATTAAGCATACCAAGATTAAATTTTAGCTTTCTGCACAGCTCACCTATATGAAAAAACATGCAGATGGGATGATATGGCCTTTCCAGCCTCTCTGATAGTTTTCCCACCAGCTGGCCTCCTGCATTGCTTGGGCAAATGTTTCATCACTGTTAAATAAATCAATCCTGGCTGCCAGTCCTCCTGAGGCCTATGACACAGGGCTGCCCAAGTGAGAAACAGCTTGCTCACACAAACCAATGCCTGAAATGGGAAGCATCTGGCCCAGTGACTTCAATGTTAGGCTTATATTTGAAACCACGGTTTGATTTCTCTGTTCATTTAGCACGTCTCACCCGATCAGGAGTCCCACAGGCCTCTTATCACATCTCAGCTTCAACCCCTCAGGAGGAAAACAGCCTGTATCTCTAAGAAGACCCTGAGGACCTTCTCGAGAGAATTGGGGGGCATTCCACAAAACTATTTAAACATACTCATATTGTCAAACATACGCATACTGTCAAACATACCCTTTGTGATGTTAACTTCGTGTGTCAACTTGAAGGGGACACAGAGACAGATTAAATATTATTTCTATGACAATGTTTCCGGATGAGATTAACATTTCAATCCATGGATTCATTACAGTAAATAACCCTCCCCAATGTGGTTGGGCATCATCCAATCCCTGAAGGCCTCAATACACAAAAAGCAGAGGAAGGAGGATGATTTCCTTCTTGCCTATCTGCTTAAACTGCGACATCGGCCCTTGGAATGGGATTTACACCATCAACTCCCCTGGTTCTCAAGCCTTCAGCCTTGGACAGGAATTACATCTCTGGTTTTCCTGGGTTTCCAGCTTGTGGACTGCAGATTGTGGAACTTCTTATCTTGCATAATCACATGAGCCAATTCCTCATAAAAAAATTTTTTATGTATATATATAGATAAAAAGATAGACAGACAGACAGACAATTGGTTCTGTTCCTCTGGAGAACCCCGACAAATATACCCTCCAAAATTTCTGAAAATCTGTAGAGCATTTTCATGGAATTAGTAATTATCATATATTATTATTTATGTAGAATGTAATTTAATAACTGACCATTCTTGTTACTTTAGAAGATAAAATAACTCCCTAGCACCTAGGCTGTGTTCTTGAGATTCTATCTCCTGCTCAAGGGAACCAGGGGTCCTTGAAGAAACGGCCAATTCCAGGTCTGGGGAAGAAACCTACAAGATGAACCTGTGCATCTCACCTCACCAGAAAGCAAGGAAGTGAGGAAAGACTCCTAGCATTGTATCAAAAGGACCCAGAAGCCAACTTAAAGGGATTCTACTGGCCAAAATAGGAGCAATTTGAGTATCAATAAGGATAACTTCAACAGATTGAAACATATTAAATATGATTAGATCCATGAGTTCATAATGATACTTACAAAAAACTATTGGTCACTATTGGAGACGCTAATGAATTAACTCACTATTTTGAAAACAGGAAAACATTTTTAAAAAATCAAGAATTTATCTTGTCTTTCCTATATACACTGTACCACTGGGAAACAAATAGATAAAAGTTTCTCTTTATAAAAGTATTATAGAAAATTAATGAAGGAGGAATGAGAGATTTAGAATATCATTACTTTGCAATTCTTATTAATGTATCTAAGGAATGATCATCAACGGCTGCCAAAATCACAAAAGCATAAATGATCAAAGATTAAATGCCTCCTGATAAAAGAACACACTACCTAAGAGGCAGTCTTGTTAAAAGCTCATGCTTGAATTTGATCAAGCCACTTCTCCAAGTCCAACCACCAAATCAACCCCTCCCCCAAATAAAAGGAAGCTATATTGATGTCCCCATGTTTCTAATTGACCCCGGAGTGATCCTAACTCCCTTCAGTCCCCAAGTCCCACAGTTTTCCTAGGAGCTAATCTGTAGAAATGCTCTTACTCTGATACATTTTTAATCCTCAGGTCCCTCCTTTCCCAATGGTCTTGAGATCCCAACCCTCATTCCCTTCAGTGCATTTATATAAACTGAAGACTTACCACTGTCAGCCACATAAACCCTAATTATATCCTGATGTCACACAAGATGTCTGGTTCTGGGAAGCTCAATGGGATCAAAAAGATAAAACTGGTGCCAGAAGCTGGGCTCTGTAGGACTTGCCAAAGAAAGAAATCTTACTCAAGGCAGTTGTCTAAAGCAGAGAGAGTGGTAAAGCACACCTAAGCCACAATCCTTGAGGTGCAGACAAGAGTCAGGAGTCAAGGGGATTAAATCTAAGAGAAGGTGAGATTACAAAAGGTAAATAGAGCCAGAAACCAGTTGGGAACTAGACTGGAGGGGAATGAGGAAGAGAGCTTGAGGGAGCCTGGGATTCGATATAAGGGGCAGAGTGCATGTTAATTGATTTTTGTTTGTCCAGCATTCCCCTTTAATTGGAGAGCTGTTTCTTCTCCAACCCAAAGCCTTGCCTCTCCTATTCCACAAGGGAGGGCAATGACTAAGGTTGGGACTCTCATAGGACCCTATCCAACCAACCATAGTGATTGGACTATAGTGACTGGTCCAAGGATGGTCCAAGCAGGGCCAATCAGGTCCTTCCATGAGATTGTTCTATTTGGATACTGGAGAGAAAGGGCCCCTCTTCCTGGAAGGATGAAGGTGTGGATCTATCAGCAATCATTTTTCCCATGATGTGCCAAGAGTTGTCTGTGGCAGAAGAGAATGAAGCCAACACATTAATAGGAATAAAAATAAGAACTGAGGAATTTTTTTAAATGAGGGTGATAAGCCCCAAATGACATTGCTTGAGCCCCTAGATCGAGTCTTGCCTGACATGAGCACCATCCTTGAACTTACCAATTACATGTACCCATGCATTCCTTTTTTGTTTTTGTTTTAGTTCATGTTAGCTTAGTGACACTTGCTACCCAGAGTTTCACTATAATGTGTAGAACAAGGATGAGCTCTATCCATTCCCAAGCCTCACAGGGCGTGGCAGTTCCTGCCTGCTCAGCCTCCATTTACCTCGTCTCCCCGTTTTGCCGGCTCCATTCTTTAAAGACCCATTGGCTCCAAACTTACAAGATCCTGCTGTCTCCCTGGCATGAAAAATAAATGGTCTCTTCGTGAATGGATCTGAATTATTCTATACCGGATGTGGTTTCCAAATACCAAAGGAATAAACTCTCACTGTTTAATGTTATAAATGTTTGCTGAAAAGAGATGCATAGAGCATTTGGAAAATTCAACTCATTTTCCCATTGACTTTACCATTTCAGAACTGTTTTATAGAGGAAGACTTTGGAGCAAGAGTCAGAACTGACTCTAGTCTCAGAATCTGTGGCCCTTGGTTTGGTTTGTTTTTATCAAACCATATGGCTTTCCTACTTTGTGTCACGCACTATTTCAAACACTCTACATATGTTAATTTATTTAATCCTCAACAACCCACCACAACAATGAGGTAGGTATTATTACATCCCCATTTTACAAACAAAGAAACTGAGAAACGGAGAGTTTACGTAATCTACTCAACATAACAAAGCTAGTAAGTAGAGGGGCGTCTTGTGTTGTGAATTTGGGGACTTGTGTTTCTCACCCTCAAAATACAAGTTATTTGAAACGCTGTGTGCGATGGTGCAAGGAGAGAATGGGCTTCGGAACCAGAAAAATTTGAGTAAGAATGCTGAACCTCAGTTCCTTCATATGAAAAACCGACTACACTGACTTTCTCTTGGGTTTGTTGTATGGATAGAATGAGATAATATATGTCAGCCTCTATGGGAAACCCTTGGAAAATCCCTCTTCCTGTGAAGTAGAAAGAAACTACAGACCATTGCCTATGGATTTTTAAACAAGATACCTGAAGCTTTTGAGTCCTTTCCTACCAAATAGGCCACTCATATGCAGCAATGGAAGAAAAAATGTTAAAAGGTCCCTCTTGGGTTAGAAGTCATGCTTGCTTGATTTTTATGTTTCTATAAAAGCACAGGGAGATATCTGCTGCAAATGAGCTAAGCGAGTTGCAATTAGATATCACCCTGAGCCTACAATTTTTACCCTGAGGAAAAGTAATAAAATGTGTCAGAATGTGTACCCCCCTCCCCCAGGGAATACTCCTTGGTGGCCACCACAGAGGCTTGGCTATGTGTGCAGACGAAACCCCTCTATGTCCCTGGTCATCACCAGGGGAGCTACTCCAGATCTGGGGTCAGGATTATGAAGACAGTTGAACATTCTGCCTTCAGCAGCGGCTAAAATCGACAAAGTTCATATCTGAATACCGTTTGGCCCTGGGTGGATAGTAACACAGGAGGGAGTGACTCTGACTCTGTCTCTCACTCAGGAACCTGATATTTCCATCTCCTCTTGATTAAGAGTATGAATTCCAGTACAAACGTGGGAGCGTGAGACAAAAATTTCCCAGTTCTCCAAGATGTCATGCAAAACAAGATTAATGGTGGGGCCGGCCCCGTGGCTTAGCGGTTAGGTGCGCACGCTCTGCTGCTGGTGCACGCCGGATCCCAGGCGCGCACCGACGCACTGCTTGTCCTGCCATGCTGAGGCTGCATCCCACATACAGCAACTAGAAGGATGTGCAACTATGACATACAACTATCTACTGGGGTTTTGGGGAGAAAAAGGGGAAAAAAGGAGAAGGATTGGCAATAGATGTTAGCTCAGGGCCGGTCTTCCTCAGCAAAGAAAAAAAAAAAACAAGATTAATGCAAACAACAGTAGTATGAGTAATGCCATTTTAAGCAAATCTAGGAGAGATTTATAACCCTCAGCCTTGAAAAACATCTAAGGGGGGCCGGCCCTGTGGCTTAGCGGTTAAGTGCATGTGCTCCGCTACTGGCGGACCGGGTTCAGATCCCGGGCGCGCACCGACACACCACTTGTCCTGCCATGCTGAGGCCACGTCCCACATACAGCAACTAGAAGGATGTGCAACTATGACATACAACTATCTACTGGGGCTTTGGGGAGAAAAAGGGGAAGAAAAGGAGGAGGATTGGCAATAGATGTTAGCTCAGGGCTGGTCTTCCTCAGCAAAAAGAGGAGGATTGGCATGGATGTTAGCTCAGGGCTGATCTTCCTCACAAAAAAAAAAAAAAAATCTAAGGGCCGTCCAAACTAGCCAAATCAGGTGCAGAAGCTACTTAGGAAGAAGCTGTGCAGGCGGGAATGCTTAATGAACTGGGCCAGGGACTCAAAAGATGCCAGCAAGAATACACTTCCTCTAGGTAAGGGGCTTATCCTGAAGCGATAAATATCCCTTGACTATAACAAGAGTTGCAAGGGCTGGGAAGAGAAGGGCAGAAAGGGATTGAGCGGAAGCTGCATGGGGAGGAGGGCGGGTATAGTTCCACTTCCAAATCCTCTTGGCCCTACTTCTTACTGGAGCCAACACTGCAGCATCCATTCCCATGCAAGCTTTGACTGGCTTTGCAAGGATGCAGGTGGACAGAGCCTTGCCTTGGGTTACAGGCTGCCTACCTCGCTTCCTGGGATCCCACTCTTGTATTCAGCCATGAGAAACCCAGAAGCATGTGGGATAGGAGCCAATAGACCAATGCTTCCCCCTTGATTCTCCAAGGGAATATTTCTCCTTTGTAGATTCCAGTGGGATCAAACACTCATTGCCAAGCAGTAGGACACCTCAATAATACACCTCTGTAATGGCTTTTGCTGCTTCCCTGTCTCAATTTCCTCTTTCCTAGCATCACAGTTCCCCCAAAATCTACCCACATGCAAGACTTGTCTCACGCTCTGCCTGTGGGTACCAGGCTAAGAAAGTCAGTATCAGAAAGGGCCCTAGAAAGCAAACTCTCATGGGACTTTGGAGTTGATTACCCACCAGTCAGATGGCAAGGACTCCATTTATGGTGGCCATTGAGGGACAAAGGATCACAATAAACCCTTTCCTATGGGGGATTAGAATTAGGTGCAGGTGGAAGATGAAGAGAGGCATTTGACCAGTATAGGGCAATGGTAATTATGAGGACTGTGGCATTCACTGGCTTTGGTAACTGTTTTGAATATCTTGGGGAAAAAAATAGCTAGAGGTCAGCCAACCATAAACTGTGAAAACCAGAGGGCCTCTAGGGAAGCACTTAGGAGACCCTTATGTCCTGCAGCTGTAGGGAAGACTGTACTGGAAATCAAGCTCAAAATCTGTCAAGGAGGCAAAGCTACAAAGAAAATTGAATATACAGTCTCGACAGTTCCTTTATGTCAAAGTCAGGAAGAGTGGACTCAGAGGACTGAGATGGAGCCGTCTAGGTGGACAAGGCTCAGAATCCTCAACTCCCAGGTCCTCTAAAGCATTCCATCCGAGAGCAGCCCTTCCTGCCTCCACTCTGCCAGAGCAGAGCAGCCTCCCCTTCTCGGGGACCCTGCAAAGACTTCACCTGAGGCTGCTGCTTCTCACTGCCTCTAGGGTGATAAACAGTGTCATAGCTCAGCTCACCCAGAGCAGAGAAATGCTGTCTCTGCTCTGGGAAAAATAGTCTATACATTGAAGGAAGAAGAGACTAACATGTACTGGCAGGAACTAGGGGAAGATGCGTGAGATTGAATCTCCAGAGTGCTGAACTGGGAATGGGTGTGAGAAATATAAGGATGAATGGGGGAGCATTTATTGGCATGGGAAGACTCTCCTGTGACTCAGAATTCAACAACTGGAGACCCCTCTCCCCCAGTATGTCGCTGGGATAGCTCCTTGAAGCTTGGATACTGTGATGGCCTACAGTAAATGAGGTGGAGACACCAGAGCTACTTTGCATAGTGCTAAGGAAGAGGTGAGGAGACTAATGGAGGTGAGCATGTTAGATGGGATAGTTTTCCAGATGGATAGTCAATTAGGCCGGTACCACTTATCAATTAAACCATTATCTCTCCCACTTAACTAAAATGTCTCAATTTTTATACTTTAAAACAACACTATTCACAGATTAGAGGTTGCGTGGACGTGGGGTAGAAGCAGGGATTGACTGCAAACGGGCAAAAATGATCTTTTGGGGGTGATATAAATGTTCTAAAACTGGCTTTCAGTGGTGATGGTGCACAATTCTATAAATTTACTAAAAATCATTAAACTGTACATCTCAAATGGGAAAAATTTATGGTATGTAAATTACATCTCAGTAAAGCTACTTTAAAAATTACTCTAGTGGCTGGCCCGGTGGCATAGTGTTTAAGTTTGTGCACTCTGCTTCGGCGGCCCGGGGTTCGCAGGTTTGGATCCCAGGTGCAGACCTGTGCACAGCTCATCAAGGCATGCTGTGGCGGCGTCCCACATATAAAAATAGAGGAAGATGGGCACAGAGCTAATCTTTCTCAGCAAAGAGAGGTAGATTGGCAACAGATGTTAGCTCAGGGCTAATCTTGCTCACACACACGCACACAAAATTACTCTAAGAATATCATTTATACTTTGTAAGTTTCAATATTGTCTCTGGAGGTGGCATTTCTTGAAGTCTGCTGTCCAAGGTGAAATACTGAGACCTACCACTTCTTTTCAGCTTGGCTTCAGAAAGCTGGGGTGAGACCACATTGTAATCCTATACCACAACATGTAGCCATTGTAAATTGTCAGTCACTTTTGTCTTAACTGGATAACTACACCACACGATCCACAACCACGCTTTTTATTACAAGAGCAGCAACTCAGTTCTCTTACTAAAGATCACACATTATTTATTTCATGGGTATCAATTTGATACCCAGATGTGCTAAAAATGACTAACTGATTAAAAGAGCAATAGCTTAAGCACCATGCCTCTAGAAGAGGGAGAACTTAAACTCTGCTTATACACGATGACAACAAAGCCAACAGGGGAATTTTTCAGATTTTTAACTGATTAAAATATTTTTTGGCCAGCAGAGGGCAATCTAAGTCCCACAAAACTACTTTGGGGAAAAAAAGAACAAAAAAGGAAAAAAAAGAACATAGACAATATATAATAATCAGATGGCACCAAAATTTTGGTGATTGGGTATGTTAGGTCAGTCAGTCCAGGTTTCCTCAGACTCACGACCCATTCTCCTCCTTCCCATTCTCCTCCTTCCACCTCCCATCTCTATTTCCTACCTAATCAATTCAGATCCTTTGATGTTCCTTAAAAGAAAAGTCAAGACCAGAGAAAAGGCTGTGTGACTGCTAACAGCAGGGAGGAAGCTGTGCATTCTGCAATGCTTTTAACTGCAACTCTCTTTTCACGGGAGGCACTTGCTCTACAAGGCGAGAGGAAGCTGGCTCCTCCTTTCCTCTTCTTAGCTGCCAGCCCACGGCTACTAACTCATTCCTTCCATGGCACTCACAAGTCTGAGAATTCCCAAGTCTGAATCTGGTTTCCCAAGTGTGGCCTGAAGACCGCCCGCATAAGAAGTACGAGGCGGGGCAAGACGCCTGTTACACGTGCGAATACCAGGCCCCACTCCAGACGCGTGAATCCCAACCTCTAGCATCGGGACCCTGGAATCTGCATTTTAGCATGCACTCCCCCCATCACGATTCTGAGAGGAACTGAAGTATGTGACCCACTGATCTAAACAAGAAAAGCAAGAGGTCTGATATTAGCCCCATCTGAGTCTAACTGTAGACACACCTCGCTGATTCCCTCGCAGGACGTGGGGTAAAAGCAGGCAAGCGGGAAGGAAGGACCAGGAAGGGATGGGAGCTCTACTTCAGCACAGACTCACACCCGGCCTGTCTTTCCCATCATCCACGTGTGGGGAAAACACGGGATGCTGTGGATCTGCAAGGTCACTCGAAGTGAGGGTGCAAACCCACGCGTCAAATGTTCAACCACCAATGCATGCGTTGTCTTAAAAAAAATCAAAGCAAAAATGGAAAAGAAGAAAAAGCCAGCAAACAGCTGGCAGCTCATCTAAAACACTTTTACATAGACTTCTCAGGCAAATTTCCCAAATCTGAGAATCACTTGAGAAACTTGCTAAAAATACTGACACAGGCTGTCCAGGGCATGTGTAAGCAGCCACCAACGCGCAACTGAAGTGGGACTTCTCGGGTCTGCAACAAAATGCCTGGATTTCCCCAAGCCATCATTCTCCACAAAAAGTTCAATTCAGTTTGTGAACACAAAGAACAATTTAATTAGGCAAAACAACTGATTAACGCATCTATGTTCTGTCATCTTTCACAACACCAAAGGCAGGTCCTGGGCATCAGGAGCGGCTGGCTCTTCCTAAGAAGTTTATCTAATACAGCAGTACTCCAAGTGCAGTCCAGAAATCAGGAAATACATTATTACGGAGCTTATTAGAAATGCAAACTCTCAGGCCCCACCCCAGACCAAGTGCATCGTAGTCTCTGGGGTGGGGCCCAGATATCTGTTTTCACAAGCCGTGGTGATTCCGATGCACGTTAGCGTTTCAGGAGACGGACAGAAGCGAGAGTAATGCCTGCCAATTCCGATGGGAGTGGGACAGCAGCCATACTTAATCTGGTTTAGAATAATAAAGGAATTGGATGTTTCTTTTACCAGTCACACGCGGAAAGATATTAAGGAAACCAAAACACCAGAAGGGAAATAGAGTGTGAAAAATAGCGCTTTTAAAACTTCTCACTTTACCTTCTGCTTCATCTCCTACATCTGAAATCCTATGAAGTGGGCCTTTTATAAAACCTTATAGTCTCTTTATTTCTCCATCAGGAAGTTCACCATTTCTTTGTCTTAAGATATTTCAAAACATTGGTAAATTCTTTTTCTTTTTCTAAGTTCAAAACACCAGTAAACATCAGACACTACACTGGGTAAACAATCAACCCCTTTACTAAGCTCTCTTTCTTCCAGTGTATCAACCCCAAGAGCTGAGTGTTTAAGGTTTAAAACCTTAGTCTTCAATCAAAATCACATACACTGAGCTTAACAAAGTACTTGACGTGGGTTAATAAGTAACGGTAGTTCCCATTTCTTCCCCCTTCAATTATAAGTATCATCTTACAAAAATGTTGAATGCGTCTGATTCTCTAGTGTGAAAAGAATGATCTAGGACATTCAAACAGAGCTGTAAATACAAATCTATTTTTATTGCTTAAAGGCCACTATAATCAGGAAAGATTCTGCCAGGTGAAGAAATCTACATTTTGCCTGCCTAGAATATAAAGGAAAATTTCTGACTTAGTGAATGTTGCAAACATTTTTTCAAATGATACGTAAAAGTATATACGAAATCCTTGTTTCTGAGACCACATCTGCCATGAGGAAAAAAATAACCCAGGTGACAGACAGGACTCCAAATATCTTCAAATTTTCCTGATAGTCACACTTTATTCTTCACCTCCCTACTGTAGACACGCTTGTTATTTCTTGTCTGTAAAGAGTTCCCAAAATCTTAGCTTTGGGTTATTATCAGGACCTAATCACACAGAGTGGTACCAAAAACGTACAGGGTTTCTTTTCAAGAAAGTAGTATTGCAATGCTGCTCTCCATTCTTTCGCCTCCAAAGCTGACAACCCGCTCCCCTCCTGTCAAGAATCACAGCTCTTCCTGCCCCAAGTAGAAGGCCACCATCACCTAGGCATACGTGAGAACTCAGTGACATACGACGGGCTGACCTTTGAGCAGTTAGCATTTATTAGACCCTTTAAAAAAAGTTTTGTTCTTTTCCTTGATAGCGCCTATAATATGGGGGCTCATAAGAGGTCCCCAATAGCTGGGCCCAGAGATCACTGGTGGGGCCGCCCCTCCATGTAACCTGGAAAGTCTTCACCATCACCCCAAGTTCCAAATGGAAGCTTCAGCTGCTGCTTTCTTCAGCATTAAGTCCTTCCTGTGTCACCATCACCATCCCCAAGGGATGAAAGGCAGTCCGCATAGCAGTTCTTAATCTGGTTAATAAGAGGGTCTTGAAATATAAGCCTTAAAAGTGCCCACATGGTTCCATCCAGAACACTGGAGGCTCTCTTGAAAACAAAGCCTTGGGATAATCCTGATTTCCTAAACCATTGCTAATCCTATGCAGAATAGGACTTGGCACATTCCAGGATATATGTTATTACTCTACATAGGCACAGGGAAATGTCAATTCTTCGTCATGTCATTCTTATTGTCTACTTATTTATAGCAAAGATAAACTAATGGGAAAATAATTATTTTTCCATAATTAGACCTATTAGAAAAATAAAACGCGACAACTGCCTCACTGCACTTGTTTTCCATTTTAGTTTAGTTTAGTTCTGCTTCTGTTTCCACTTCAGACAGTTCACTCTGTGATTAGTCTCAGAGGAACAGGTGTCTGGGGTTGGTTCAACCTCCCTAAAGGTGGTCTATAGAGTTGCCTGCTGTCTTCTATATTTAAAGTTTTGTGAAAAAGAATTTATTATACTTCATTAAAAATAAGGAATTCACATGGTTCTGAATGTGTATTATTCATGTTCTACAAAAGATTCCCTTAAATAAATATTAAGTTTTTCTTGGAAACTGGTCATGGCACTTTTGTTTCATTTGATGTTGACTCATAACGAGATTACTCTATTTGGTGCAAGGTCTTGCTATTGGTTTTCCTTTGGGGTTAAAAGAACTACTATTACACAGGTATGATCATATCTGAATGTGTGACATTAAAGACAATGGATAGCCTTATTGGTTCAAATACGATTGAATGCATTTACGTCTCTTTCTGGACTTGCTCTTCTACACAGATAGTCTCTTCTCCTATCATTGCATCAATACCACACTATCTTAATTACTATAACTTTGTTTTATATCTAGAAAAAGCAAGTCCTCCAACTTTGCTGTTCTTCAAGGAGAAACATCCCTTTGCATTTCCACATACATTTTATAATATGCTTGTCAATCTACACACACACAAAACTTCCTGAGATTTTGGTTGAAACTGCACTAAATCTATAGGTTAATTTGGGAAGAAATAACATCTTTATAATGCTGAGTTTTCCAATCCATAAACATAGAATATCTCTTCACTTACTAAAGTCTTCTTTATTTTTTTCAAACATGCTTCATAATTTTCTAGAAGCATGATCTAGAGATCTTGTTTAATTCTTGTTAGACTTTTATCCATGGGTTTGATTTTTTGATCCCTTTATAAATCAAAATTTTTTAATTCCTTTTTCTGATCGTTACTGGTATATAGAAAAAAATAATTTTTGAATACTGATTCACTAACCCTATTAAATTATTGATTCTAATAGTTTGTTATTTTTCTGGATTTTCACCATTCACAATAATGTCATTGACAATTTCTTTTTAAAACTGGTTTTAAAAATTGACCTAGACAGTCCCGGTGGCCTAGTGGTTAAGTTCAGTGTTCTCCGCTTCAGAGGCCCGGGGTTCAGTTCCCAGGCACGGACCTACCCCGCTCTGTTAGCAGCCATGCTGTGCTTGCTCCCCACATACTAAAAAGTAGAGGAAGATTGGCACAGATGTTAGCTCAGGGCGAAATCTTCCTCGAAAAAAATTGATCTGTAATACTCTAACTCATGTAGCTAGCAAAAATATATTTTCATGTTAGAGCAGTTCACACACAGAACTTGGTATATTAGATTAAAACTATTCACATTAGATTAGAACATCTGGACTATTGGCCTCAGCACTGAAGAATACAAAGGGCATCCAATATACAAAGAACACATTTATTTTCTCAGGAGCTCAGGAAATACATATTCTGTATGCACTGCTCCCCCATTCCCCACCCACCCCAGCCCACACATTCACACCAACAAAAAAGAATGCTGGCGTTTGGCCTATCTTTATTTCCACGTCTCTCTTTCTCTTCAAGCATGAAAGAAAACAAAAGACTGGTTGAAACAATATATTTTATTTACCCCTCTGAATTATATTCTTCTGATGATATTGCCTTTGATGACACCTCATTTAACTTCTAGAAGACGTCCTCTCCCCACTTTCTTATCCTCTCTCCCAAATCCCCTCCCCTCCCTGGGGTTACCAAGAAGTTACCAGCATCTGGGTTAGCTAGCTTCTTGACATGGAACTTTCCCTGATTACAGAGAAGTAGATCTGACATTGGAACTGGGTCTGGTTTGGTTGCATCAGAAGGCAATGGAGACAGAAACGAACCCTCATCCACCCACTGTCAGACCCAAAGAACTGACACAAAATAAAGGACCAGAGCCTTCGGTTCTGCCTTCAGCAATATTTATTGGAAACAATGATGCTTCCCATGGTAAGAGTTTTATACATTAAGCAGTAAGATTTGCCTTTCACTCCACATGATCCACTACCGCAGGTGGCACATCCGAAGCAGCACATTAAACCTCTGAAAGAATCTGTACAGCTAGATAAATAGAACTCTGGAGACCTAACAGGACTTTAATGACTGATTAAAAAAACCACAACACTCATAAGCTTACGCGCAGCACCGTACACACAAAATGAAAATGAGATAGAAGGGACAGAAATAAAAGTGATGACTGAATTTCAGGGAAAGTTTTGCATATGCAGCCACACGTCTTAAACAGCTATGCACAAAAATCATCTTTATTTGGTCCTCATTGAGGGCAGAATATGCACAGATGATGTTCAAAGAACTCAAGGTGAAAGTGGAAAGGAAAGACAGTTACTGTTTCTCGGCTATGAACTCGTGGGAAAATGGGTTCTAGACTTTTTTTCCTTGTGTCTCTGTCAAATGGATTCATGAAACATGTAACTCATCAATAAAACTGAAGTGAAGCTATTTGTTCTCCCTTCTCTGTACCTTCAGAAGTGGCCTAAATACATACATCATTTCTCTACAGCAAGAAATTTAAGTTTGGAAACGAGGTCTCTTCCCAATTCCTCATAATAAAGTATTTCTTCTCAGCCTCTCCCACAATATGCTGATTGCTAACTATCTTGCTTAGAAATAAAATGGGAGTCCTCCTCTGGCTTTAATAGCAGGGAAGGAAGGAAACTGGCTGTATCTCAGAAATAGGTGTAAGTGGGAAGAATAAAGGTGACTGCTCTCAGAGAAGGCTTTGAATCCACACTCAACACTTTTCTACTAACAGCATCAAGGGAGTAACTCATTCAGACCAGAAGACAATTTGCTGGTGAGGAAGGCTTTCTTCGACAATTCCGTGACTTACATATTTGGGAGGGGACAGTGTGAAAGCAAGAACTTTCTCTTATTTAAATGGAGAACCTGAGACCTTGACATGGCCCCTGGGTGACAGATAATATCTTCAGTAGGATAGTTTTTCTGTAATGTGGCTCATGGTCATATTCTAAGAAGCCACAGCCTCCCGAGAACTGTGTAAACAGCAGTTCCACGACTATTGGCTGGTCTTAGATGGTATTTAAAAAGTACATGCCATGCTCATCAGGCTAAGAAGATACCACCCGTCACCATGACTCTTGTGGGATCGCACAAGTCAACCAAAGATACTCGGTGGGGCTTGATGACTTGGACCACTGCAGCCTGCACTTGGGATGTGTTGTAAGCAGCATTACCAAAGCAGTGGTTAAACTTAACTATCTGGGTCGAGAAGAGGTGAGTCAGCCAGCATAACATCCTAACGGGGCAGGGCAACCAGAATCTCCACATAATTGATGGGGAAGAAGCCTGACTGGCCATGAAGCATCCCCTCATACCAGTTCTCATCAATTTGGTTAGTGAGTGTGATGATATCACCCTCTTTAAAGCCCAACTCCCCTTCATTTTCAGGTTCAAAGTCGTACAGAGCTCGGCAGCAGGGCTGATCCATCGGGGCACCTGGAGTAAGGGCAGGAGAGAAGAACACAGAGAGAGAAGGGGTTTTTAACTCACGCATCTACCACCTGCTGCACCCGCCTGACTTGCTGTCCCCCTGGGTTCCTCCCTCACTCCTCTCCCTGCTGAAGCCTCCTCTGGCTACCAGTCCCCAGTGTCTACTACATGGCATCTGCCCCCTACCAGTCTTCAGAAGCTTTCTCAAATTTCTCGAAGTTGTTGGATTCCTGCTTCCATTTCCAGTATGAAAAATGGTCATATCTATTCTTGTGACACATACAACACAGCTCATCAAGGTTTGCCTTCCTGACAATACCCAGAGATGGGAGACCCAATGAATTAAGGAGTTTTAATGAGATGTAGGTCAATAATACAGCATGGCCAGAATTCTTTCCATGTTAACACTTTAAAATCTCCACACGTAAAATAGTCCAGTTAATTTCATGGACAATGCTTTGCAACCTCAGAATAACAGTGTAGTTCTCATTTTTTAAAAATAAAGACTCCAGGGGCAGGCCCTGTGGTGCAAGCGGTTAAGTGCGCACGCTCCGCTGCAGTGGCCTGGGATTCACCGGTTCGGATCCCAGGTGCGCACTGACGCACTGCTTGGCAAGCCATGCCATGGCGGTGTCCCATATAAAGTAGAGGAAGATGGGCATGGATGTTAGCCCAGGGCAATCCTCAGCAAAAAGAGGATTGGCAGATGTTAGCTCAGGGCCGATCTTCCTCACAAATAAATAAAGACTCCAGCCAGTGGAACACTGCTGTAACGCAGTCAAAACAAAACAATATGAAACACTGGGTTCAAGTTCTTCTTCTGTGAGACCTTGCACAAGGCACTTCACTCTCAGTTTCTCTGTCTAACATTGGAACTAACAGTTGAACTTCATGGTACTACTGTGGCTTTTCAATGAGACTATGTAAAAAATTATATAATTTACACTTTATAAATTGTTGCATATATAAATATGACAAGTGCATCAGAATTATGGCATATAACAAATAATATACTCTACCTTGAATAAAATAACGAAGAATGGAATCGAAGAATGGAATCATATCTTAAAAGTGGTCTATTTTAAATGACTATGTATTAATATAGCACGCATACACGTATGCATATAAACTCAGATAAGAGCATACAGCTCCCATGTCATCTAGATGGCTTTAAAAGGACACAATGTAATTTTTTTTTTTTTTACTTAAAGCAGAAAATTAACAAGTCTCCAAAAGAAGAGTGAAATATTTGGCTGGTTTCTGAGCCGGGAGAAGCCAGTTATACATAATTTATATGACTAGTCCTTGTATGCAGCTAACTTCTAAGAGCCACTGCTGTTTACATCCACACTGGGGGCTCTGAGCAGCAGAGATGAGCACAAAGGTCAGAGAGCTCCAACTGTCATCACAGACCTCACTTTTTTCCTTTCTAGTCTCCTGAGAGCATCTCATAAAACGTTTCCTACTGTAGAACATCAAGCACTGGGGATACAGGGAAAACTGGAGAAAGCTGCCTATCTTTAAAATCCATATCTAGTATAAGATAGTTTCCACTTCTTCAACCAAGCAAATGTGAAGGTTGAAAATATCTGAAGCACTGGCTTTTATCTAATCTGTGTGGAGGGGGTGGAGAGCAATGGTGCCAACTAAAAGAATACACTATTGGGTATATATCAATATTCCTGATAGAAAATAGGTTTTAGCTTTTATTGTACCAACCTCAGTTAGCACAGCACAATGGACTGGTTGAAGGGTAGGAGGAGGGAAATCTAACAGATGCTGAGATTCAAAATGTATTCATCTGCAAATATATTCACCCATATGCTCCTGTGACTCAAGAAATCCAACTCAACACATTCCTGGAGCTGCTGTCTGTGGGTTGTATGTGAGTGTACGTGGGCACACACTGCCCAGGGGCATTCGCTCTCATCCACACTGGAATCACAGAAGGGGAAAAACAGAGGGGAAAAAAAGATGACACCCCCGCACCAAACTGACATGTTAAGGTGATTTATGACCGTGAACAAGGGTCAAAATCAAATGTGTGTGTTAGCAGGTTAGAGTGAGAAAAAAAGGGGCATACAAAGAAAGAGAAGAGGGAAAAGGAGGGAAAGAAATGATCAATGAGAAAAGAAGAAAGGAGTCCTTTAAAAGAGTTTCCACCTGACAAAACCATCCCACAGGAAATGTATTACTGTGTGTTTCTTATGCAGCCAGGTTGGATGGCTCCCAGAATTTCCAGAAAAGTGTCAACGGGCTGTGCCCAAGGCCTGTGTCACGGGGTCTGCAGGTCTCAGGTCCTTACCTGCAGGTTTGGGTGTGCCCGTGTGAGAGAGGCCCCCATTGGGCTGAGTACTGTCTCCAGTTGGAAACTCTAGGCTCATTCGTGGTTTAGGCTGATATTCCCTTCTAGGCTGAGATGAAGCTTGTCTTATTCTGTGTTGCAAAGAAAAGAGGGGAAAAAAAGTGAGTATATAACCAATTAAGAAGCAAAAAGAAAAGCAATAAATTGCAGGAAATGCTTAGGTCACCCACCAACCTACCACTGTGGAGCACAGGGAATCTGAAAAAGACCCTTAGTTTTCTTATCTGTGATGTCTCTGCTTTTGGTGATGTCCCTCTATGGTCATATCCTCACTGTCTTCACCTTTCTTCTCAATCCCTCACTTCCTCCCTCATTTATTCAGAGCTCCCTTTGCAAATATGCACTGTGCTAGGTGCCGGGAGCACAAAGATGAATAAGGTGCAGTTCTCGCCCTCAAGAAGCTTATGGTCTATAGGGGAGACAGAAGGTAAACAACTGATTACCATAAACTGCAGAAAGTACTGTATGGACATGTGCAAAATGCTACAATAACACAGGGGTGGGGTTGGGGAGAAGACTACCTGTTCATGGGGAAGTTGGAGAAGGTTTAAGGAAGGAGGTAAAAGATAGGTAGGAGTCAATTCTAGATGAACAGGTGTGTCCAGAAGGAAGTTATTCCATGGTGAGCTTGAGAAGGTTTGGAGGGAGGACAGGAGAAAACTGTGTGCCCTGAGAATAGCATCAGATATAGGAAGGGGGAAAGAAACGAGGGAGGACAGGAGGAAGGTAGAAAGGTATGACCAACAAATGTATTCCGCACACTCCTAAGCATTTTCCAGTTGCAGGTGTTCACTAAGCAAAGGGTACAACAGATTTGCAAGGGTAAGAGAGTGCAGGGTATGGTGACTGTAGAATGAGACTGACTTTGAACATATTTCAGAGGAAAAAAAGGGAAAGTGGCCCTTCATGCTCAACAGATGTCACAAAGACATATATTTCTGTAGTATGTTGAACTATATGGTTTTAAACCTTTCTAGAGGGTTCAGAGTGTTATACACATTTCCACGAGGGGGCACTGAGGGAAGATGCACAACCAAAGTGCTCCTCAAGGAAGGTGCTGAGGAAAGAGAGAGGCTAGCCAGGTGGAAACAATGGAAAGAGGTGAGGAGGTTCCCACAGTGTAGCAGAATGATCAGAGGCTTCATTGTGCATTTAGGCGTCTCATCAGCTTTGAGAGTCTAATATGGACATAAGCTGAGAATAAAGGCTGCTGAGGAGATCCTGTGATGTATATACATTTAGCAAAGTCATCCTGCTTAATATCTGGCTAATAAAGTAACACATATTATAGCGCAGGGCCACTGCATACAGCTGTGCAGGCTGTGCCCCACAACTCAGGGAGCCCCACTCAGGAAGAAAACTACCATAGCCCCGCCGTGGGGCGCATCTGAGGAGATGGAACAGGCATACGAAAGCAGCTCCCTTTTGATGGTGGAGGACTCTGTCACTATTCAGAGAAACACAGGTGTGAGAAGACACAGGCTTTCCAATAGGTTATGCCTGATCCTGAACCCCAGTTGCACCACTCTGTAACTCTGGGCTAGTTACTTCACCTCCCTGAGCCTCAGTTTGCTCATCTATCAGGTGAGATTCACAATACTTAGTTTACAGGGCTCTTGTATGATTGATGATGATATGCCTCAGTAACCACTCAGAATATCAGCAAATGGCATCCATTATCATTGGTAGCATCCTGGTATCCCATATGCAGCAGCCAAATTAGAATCCACGTATCTACCTCTCATAAACACAAGATATGACTCAATGGAACAAAGTAAAACAAAGCACAAAACAAAATAAAATCAAAACAAATAATCCATGAGGTGCCTGCATAGGATCAGCAGGAATTTTGGCAGAAGTTTTTCTTCAAATGTATTCTATTATTTCCAATTCTTTAGACATCATTTTATAGCAAGAAAATGGAGTAAAATGCAAGGAAGTGTAAATACCTTTCTTCCAGTCTGACGGTGACTTGCTGCAGGATCTGGACCGCCTGCTTATGGTACTCCAGCTGGGCTTGGACGAGCGCAGAGAGCTGGCTCACCTGTTCGATCTGCAGATCGATGGGGGGAATCACAACTCAATTATCAGGTTACTGTCCTTAAGCGACTACTACTGCCCAGTACAAACAGAGCAGCCCTTGACACCCAGCCCGGTGCTTGGCGATGCCCATCACTGTGTAGTGAGCCAGGCTAAGACAGTTAGTTTTGCAGGTTCCAAATCAATTAAGGATAAGAAAGCTGCCTTACGCTTGGAAACTCCAGTACCACAAGGTGAGGCAACATTTAGTAGAACCCTCCCAAAGATCACATAACTCTCATTGAACAGTCTCAGGCTTAGCTACAACACTCTGATTAGGATTTGGCTTATTTTATTGATTTGTTATAGGAAAAAGAAGCATTGACCAAAGGACTCTTTGCTCCCTATAGCTTTCACACTCAGTCAATATATTAGTGCTATTAATAAAAATGTGAATATTGATTTCTCACATGCGGCACCGTGGGAGGCAGTGTGGTGCAATGGAGAATCTTTTGTCCTCTCTGAGCCTCATCTGTAATGTAAAGGGGTTGGAACAAGTGACAACTGAGCTCATTCCAGCTCTAATATCCTAAACATCCTTGGTTACTTGTCATTTTGTGTCTTTTGTTATCATCTAGCTGAATAGTGGCCTCCTAGTCAACAGAGGCAATGCTGTCCCATGAGTTCTGGGGTGGGGTGGGGCCCTGGGGACAGGGAAGGAGCACTGTGATTCAGGTCACCCCTTATTTCTACAGTATTTCTCTTCAGTAGTTAGGTGGACACAATTTGTTTTTGTTTTTGTTTTGGTGAGGAAGATTGGCCCTGAGCAAACATCTGTTGCCAATCTTCCTCTTTTTGCTTGAGGAAGATTGTCCCTGAGCTAATATCTATGCCAATCTTCCTCTATTTTGTATGTAGGTCACTGCAACAGCATGTCGTGAGGGGTGTAGGTCTGTGCCTGGGACCCGAACCTGTGAACCCCAGGCCACCAAAGCAGAGCACATGAACTTGACCACTACGCCACCGGGCCAGCACCCCACAATTTGTTTTATATAAACACAAACCTACACTGTCTCTGGGTGGTGGGCAAGTCTGAATATGTTCAACATGCCTCCCCTGTCAACAGTCAGGGCAAAGCGGTTAAGTTATAGGTTCATAAAGGCTCTGTAAACATCTTGGCAGAAGTTGGTCAGCAACTGATGGGGCTGGAGGTGGGGGCGTCTGTCTCCCTGAGCGACTGTCCTCCTGGCTTCAAAGCTAAAAGAACTCAACAGAATGTGATTTCTAAAGCCACGAATAATAATTTAGTACTCTGGAAATGTGAAAGCAGCTCTTAAACTATCTCATCTTGGTCCCAAATGTAATATCCATGCTACAATCATCAAACTCAATTGAAATTACTTTTTGGAAGAAAATGTCAACTTTACTTCAAAATACAGAACATCTTAACTTATGTTGGACACTCAATTGTGAATGCATTTTACTTGATATTCTTTTACAATCTGAAGTCAATCTGCCCTATATTTCAACAGAGTATTCTTTTTAAACTATTAGACTTATATATGGATCACCAGAAACATTCCTTATTTTCCTCCTATCGGTAATACTTCAAGATCATTAGTTGACAAAAATCTAGTTAAATCAAACCATAGAAATACAGAAAAAACTTTACCATTTCTCAATCTACTTTATAATTTCAAATTATTTGAAAGAAATAATGATCTACTGAAGTTGTCACCACATAGTGTAATCAGATATTAACGATTTTAATTATACAACCCTTTAACACATTAATCTTGTGCCCCCATGGCAAGATTAAATCAAAAACCACAGGAGAGTCACTCACATCCATCTCCAAGAGATTGAACATGCTTGACTCAGCAATTTCTTTAGACTCATCAAATTTCTCCAGAGCTTGACGGAGCTCTTCATCTGGAATCTTGCCTTGCCGTTTCTTCTTATAATCAAAGTCCAGGCGTCGACCCTCCAACTTCTTTAGATGATGCTGAAAAAGTCAAGGGCAGGAGTATGCTTTGAAGGGACGCATGGAAAAGGCCTAGTTAGAGCTCGCTTTCTCGTCATACCTATTAGCTTCCAAAATAAGACAGGCTAAGTTCTAAAATATCATGTCACCAGAAAAATAAAGAAACATGCATCAGTGGGACAACTGCTTCCAAAGGTTAAAGGTGGGGAAACATCTTTAAAAACAATTAAGAGCAAGAAGGAAATCGTGGGAAATACCAGTGCCCTTTATTTTCTGCCCTTGCTGGGCCAAAGCCAAGCTGGAAGACACCTTTCTATCCCATGATAGAAGCTGGGAATGTGTGTCCACGCCCAACACATGTGGAAAGCACAGGCGGAGGGCCCATAGTCCCCATCTTCAAGAGAAACACTATCTCACAAGAAGGCAGAGGAAAAACACTTTCCTTGAAATAAAGTGAGAAAGCATGGCATTCTAGCTTTTCGAGTCATAGAACATTAGTGCTAGAAAGGATTTACCTTTGAGGTAATCCAGTCTATTAGAATCACCTAAGTTGCTTATTAAAAATATGGATTCCTGATCGCTTGAATCAGAATATCCAGGGCTGGGGCCTAGGAATCGATGTCTTAACACTTACCCTCGTTGACTGATACAGCTTTTGAGGAACCGTTGATTAGTCTAAGTCTCTTATTTGACAGATGATGAAACTCAGTCAAAAAACCTAACTTGGAAGGGACCATAGATGGGATCTAATGCCCCACACTGCACTTCAATCTCTCGTTGCATCATCCCCACCACGTGGCTGCCCAGCCTCTGCCCAACACCTCTAGTGACCAAGTAGGAAAGAGTTTCCCAAAGCTACGAAGTGTTTCTTTCCTAAGAGAGCTGCAGTGTTCCATTACTAATGGGTGGGAAAAAATGCTGGATTTCCCTTGATCCTGGGTATGTATGGAAAGAAAGGGAAAGAGATAAAAACAGAGTTGGGAATGGTGAAGAAATAAGAAGGAAAGAAGGAAGAAAAATACCCTAGACCTTCCCTCCCATTGCACACCTTACCTCCAATCCATGCCCTGATCCAAGGTAAGTGTCTGTTTTTTTTCAAAGGAATATTCTCGTAAAACATTTACACTTACAGTCAGCTATAGGGTAGAGTACTGGACTCAGAGTTACATTTTAGATTTAGAGTGAGTCTGCCACTTACTAAACGTGCAACCTTGAGCAAGTGGTAGGGCTGAAGGAGATATAAGCTAGAATAAGGAGATCTAGGAGACTTCAAGTTATGGCAGTCCATGTTACAGTAAAGCAAATTAAATTTCAGACAGGTTCAACACATATTTGTTGAAGGAATGAAGGAGCAAATGTTACACACCTAGTCAGAGGTAAAGCCAGCTGAACTTCATTTATTTAGAATTGCTCAACTGTTCTACATGTTTTAGAAAGAAGATAGTTGGATATTCTTCCTCAATCCTAACAACTGTTATGAAAATATGAAAACATGTATTTATCAATAAGTGACAGAGTAACTATGTATTTAGGCTAACAACTGTACAACTAGTGTTTTAAAGAGTGAAATCAGCCCAGAAAACCATAGACTAATTAATAAAATTGTGTATTATCAGGGAAAGAATATTATCCTTCCAGGAAAAAAAGCTTGAAAAAACTTGAAAAGTGAACGTGGAGAAGTCAAATGCAATATTCATGAGTGACACAGTCATAATGGTGGGTAAAAAGTACTGCATTTCTGGTTTCTCTCAATTTATCTCGCTGGAGTGTTTTGCAATTCACGTGCCCAGTGCTGACAACATGCACAGTAAGGTTAGAAAAATGTTTCCTACAGCAAAAGGGCACCTGCTTCTGTACGATTTAAACCACCCACTTCCCAAAGGATTCACTGCAGATACCTGAATTTCTCTCAGATCTTTGTCATGAAGATTCTGAAGGGGGTCAATGAAGTTCTGCTTCACCTCCATGTCCAAAGAGTCTTTCACCTCCGAGAGTTCCCGCATGGCCTCCCCCACCTCACCAAGCGCTGGGCCTGGAAGCGGGGAATGAAGCTCTTGTATGTTAAAGAACAAAGGTGAAATGCATTTGCAATAATAGGGCCCATCATAGAGGAAAACCCAGGGATTACCACCTGTCTTCTGAAGACAAGTGAGATGAGAGACAGAATATAATGCCCTCCAGAGAACAGTGTATTTTCCACTGAAGACAGTTCATACGGTGCAATGGACTCAATGTGCCCAAGGGCGTGGTATTCTTTATTATAAAGAACACAAAATTTTGCTTTTCCTTTAAAAAGCAATATGGGAAGCTTCTTGCCTCCCTTGTCATTGCCAGCTTTCCCTAATAGGGAACCTGTTTAAGGCCAAACATTCAGCAGAAGCAAATATTAGGAAGAGAGCAAGGTTCAGCCAGGAAGGACGGCCATTTGCTGAGACCTCATATGACAAGAGAGTGAAAACAGAAGGAGTTTAGTATGGTAGCCTGAGGAGAGGGGGGTGAAGGAATTCACCTGGGGTAGCAGAACTAGGTCCCATATACCAAAGAGCAGAGAGCTAAGAGAAAGCCCCATAGGGTGGGATGTTGAAGCATGCTGATTATGACTGTTCGTTCTGCCCCAGCACTCAGTTACTGCCAGACACACTCCATAGCAAGTGTTCAGGCATCTGGACATGTCAACCAACTACTGTAAAGATTGGGATCTCATCAGGGAAAAAAGAAAATAAATAAAACTCCTACAACAAATGACACTAAAAATGACGAAACAACTCTGAAAACAAATTTTTGGCCCATGTGTACAAGACCTAAAACTGAGAATCAAAATGTTAAAATGGTTGAATAATTTCCTACAGACTTTCTTACTGGCACTAAAATCCCCACGGACAAATGAAAGAATTAAAATGTGAGAAAGTGCTCATTACCAAAGTTGCAATCATCTCCAAGCTCTCTTCCGAACTTGAGCATGGCCTCTGCCAGCAGTGCTTCTGCCTGGGGATAGCCTGGCCCTTTCTCCTGGCCGCGGATTTTTGACATGGTGTTGATCATGCTGAGTTTAGCTCTGGAAGCTGAAGGAAAAGTGATAACAGACTCTCAAAATATAGTAGAAACAAGGCTGGATGGAGAATCAGGCCTTAATCAGCCTATAAGCCAGCTCAGCTACTGAAAACTGCACCTTCCCCTTCCCAGCTTTATCTTCATCTACAATATGTGGAGGTTGGTCCATAGACAGATACAGACACAGACATATTGGTTTTTTGTTTTTTATTTTGGTTTTTTTTGTGTGTGAGGAAGATCAGCCCTGAGCTAACATCCATGCCAATCCTCCTCTTTTTGCTGAGGAAGACCGGCCCTGAGCTAACATCTATACCCATCTTCCTCCACCTTTACGTGGGACGCCGCCACAGCATGGCCCAACAAGCGGCGTGTCGGCACGCACCAGGGATCCGAACCCGGGCGGCCAGCAGTGGAGCACGCGCACTTAACCACTATGCCACGGGGCCGGCCCCCAGACATATTGTTTTTAATCGCTTAACTCTCTCTCAAAATCTTACAAGGAACTCAACAAAAAAGGCAGTGCTCTTCTGGATGAAGATATCATCCTTGGGTGCTGTTCCCCAACTGCCTGTGCCCTTTCTGGTCCTCTCTTCGTCGTGGTGGCCCCTGCAGTGCCTCTGTGGAGCTGTGTGGCCCCATGGAAAGCATTTTGAAAACTACTAAATTATGTGATCTCTAAGTTTTAAGATTCCAGTTTTATAATTCAATTCTAGAAATCTATGAAATACAGTAAGAAATTGTTAATTCTTGTAGTGTGGGCCTTATGCCATGTTTCACTTACATGATGTATAAAATAGACCTATTTTCAAAATCACTTCTCAACTAAGATTCTGACAGTAAACAGACCCATGAAAAACAGAAATATTATGTTCATGAAAAAGAGTTAATCACTTCTCTAACACATAACTGCTTCTGAAAAATAGTTTTGTGCCACAAAGACAACATTTCAATTTCTTTTGCACCTTTATTTTTATAAAAGAGGATGCGTAGAAAGCAATTCCAGTTGTCGTGGAAGAAAGTTTTATTTACACACTGTTAAAGCCAATGATTTACTTGATGCTAGGATATTCAGGTTCATTATTAGGTTCATCATTAGAGCTGGGAATGTACATTAACCTAGGACTGTGCCCAGCATCCCATCTGCATGGAAACCCCTGATACCATCACAGCTAAAAGCACTTCTAGTATTCAGTGGCTGACATTTAATCCTGAACGTTTGTTTCAAATAGGCTTTTATTTAAACTTCGGGCTTCAAAGGTCAAAACTGGAGACAAGGAGAGCTCCCATGAGAGGCTCCCCTTCCAAAACTGCCCTGGGGATATTATAATGAACAAGACAGCTATGGTCCCTGTCTCTACCAAGTTTAGAGTGAACCGAGGGTAGCCTCTATTGTAAAAGCCATTAGAGTGAAGTGTATATACTAAGTGTCGTGGGGGAATTACAGTGAGTCACAGAAGTATAGCATCACCCTAGTCTGGGGGGTGGAGCACTGCAAAGAAGGATTCCAGAGGGAAGTATCTTTAAGCTTAGAATCACATAGTGAGTAGCAATTAGTCAGGCTAACAGCAATATGCAAAGCCTGGTGGCAAGTGGAGAAAAATATAAAATTCACATTTTCTCTGCTCTGGTTTTCATGAAAAAGTGTATCGTACATGTTAAATTTCAAAAATTGAAAATGCCACAAGATTACACATTTTTGAGGGGATGATATTGTTAGAGTTGATTTTAAAGCCTTTTCTACAATGAGCCATATGTGAGATCCAGGAAGGACACTGTCCCTGCCCTCAAGGTGCTCACAGTATGGTGAGGCATCAGATAAATAGACAGCAGCAACGAACATGATAAACGCCATAACGGCTAATACGCAGAGGGTACCGGAGGAACACAGAGAAGGAGTAATAACAGCACAAATATAAGTGAAATAAGCAAACACAAGACCATAAGAAGTACTGAATGAATAGAAGGAAAGAAGATAAATGCAAGTCAAAGAAATAGAGTAACGAAACCACATGTGGCGGTTAATCCCTTCAAATCCTGTTTTGATCAGTTTACACTCTAAAGATTTATTCCTTTTACAAAAGTTGGTTATTGATTTGTGCTTATATCTTGGTTCTGTTAAAAGTTGTCTTCCGGTAAGTAATTACCAGAAGTAACTGTAAAGGTTTAATATACTGTGGCTGATATTCAAATTCATCATTTTGATGTTGTTCAATTATGAAGAGCCTTATTCTACTAATTACTTAAGTGCATCTTGAATATGTTCTACATTTTCATGAGAAGGGGGAAGAAAACCATTTCTATTAGTTTATTTCTTCAAATCATCTGAAATACTTACTAATCCACATATTTGAAGAGACTGACTTTTAAATTCATTCACAAACTGTTAAACATTTGTTAAGAATCTTGGATTGGTAAAACTTTTGTGTTGAAAAAAATCATCAGACCTCTGAATTAACCATTTTTAAATGTTAACATAAATGTTGTTCAACGATTTTTAAAAGCAGTACTTTAACAAACAGAGAGTAAGCCTAGAAAATACAAATTTAAGACACTAGAATTCCTATAATATGGTCTCAGTCTGGACTGCTTCGCCAAGTTGATTGTGCCTCTAGGGGTCCTTCTCTTCTAAAGGGACCTAACTCCTCTCCTTCCCATTATCTTTTTTTTTTCCCCATAGCTTTACTTTTTCTTACAAATTCTTACAATCTCTCTGACTATGCCCCCATCTTTACTTTCCCACCTTCACTATTCTAGTTCAAGTTGCCCTCACTGGCTCTACTGCAGAAACAGCTTCCTAATAGCAATCTCTCCACGAGAGCAGGATACTGGCATGTTGCTCTGTGTATCTCCCAGAGAGGGTTAGCATAAAGCTGCTCACACAGTAGATGTTTAACTCACGTCTGCTGAAGGAAAGAATAAATGAATAAATAGATTATCTTGGGAACTAGTAGACCATCCTGGCAGTGGTTTTCATAAGCAGACTCTGCTCACACCCTTTGGCTCATGTGACTGAGAGCCTTTTGAAGCGTAACAGAGAATGAGAACTAGAAAACTTGTTTCTTTTGTTGAATAAAAGGTGAACCAATCTAATAGATTTTTTTTTTTTTTAAAGAGAAGAGAAGATACCTGACCTGACTCTGCTGAGGACAGGATTCCATACTGAAAACAGGGCATTAGGACCAGTCCACATAGCAAACTGTGAGACTCGCCAGCCCACCTCCCCCAGAGAACTGGCAGCCAGGTTTGTACTCTCAGGGCAGGGGACCAGAAGATTCTTTTCTGGGGAATACAACCAACCCAAGAGAAGAGACCTAAAGACACTCACAGCTGGAAGCACCCAATGCAGAAATCCCGAGCTGATAACCCTAGAATGAAGCCATTACAGTTAACAAGCCCCACCCACCCCCACACAGCTTTAGTGTCCTACACCTAAGGGGAAAAGGTCAGCCACTAACAACAGACTTTGAAGAAAGCTTCTAACATGAGAGAGCGAAAACAAACAAGGAAATTATGGGAAACAATTCAGGGGGGAAGAATAATTATCATTAATATTCTCAGGCGTCTAAGATACTTGATCCACAAAACAAAAGAGAAACAGAGAAGACTTAGAAATTAAAATAATTTAACTTTCAATAAGAATTTAAATAAAACATAAAATTTAAAATCAATAGCAGCATAGATGATAAAGCTGAGGCAAATTCCCCCAAAAGTAAAACAAAAAAACAAGATAAAAAAAATCAGAAAGCAAGCATAAAATCAGAATCAGTCCAGGAGGTCTTGAGGCTGAATAATGGAAGAAAGAACAACGAAACGGAAAGGGAAAAAATTCTTTTTAAAAGTTCAAGAAAATTTCCCAGAACTAAAGAACGTGCGTTTCTAGATCAAAAGGGTCAACTGAATGCCCAGCACAATGGACGAAAGGGTCCACACTGAGGACCAATAATATGAAATTTCATAACACTGGGGACAAAGAGACGTTCCTAAAACCTTTCAGAGAGGAAAAAATAGGTTACATATAAACTATCAAGAATTAGAAGGTCACTGAACATGAGAAAATCATGAATACGAGAAACTTCCTCAGAAAACAACAGACTCCAAATTTTCAGGAGAAAATAATCTACAATTCTATATTCAAATTATCAATGAAGTGTAAAGGGAGTACATGACATTTTCAAATACACAAGGAAGAGTCTCAATTTATTTTTCTTCCCAAGCTACTGGAAGAGGCATTCTACCAAAATGAAGGTGTCAATCAAGAAAAAGGACAGGTATGGGATCTAGAAAAAGGGATCTAGTGTAAGGAAAGAGGTAAAACGATGACACAGGGAGATCTCACAATGGTTGTTGTGCATCAGGCATTGAGGGCAATTGCAACTGACACTACAGATAACCAGGTGCACGCAGCTCAGGGCGCCAGGAGCTACAAGGCTATAGGCTTCCGATGATCCCCAGTGGGTTCAGGTTACAGCTGTCCATCACTGTACCTTGCTTTATAATGCATCCTTCATTGGCCTCCTTCCCGTCCCTACTCCCCCAACAAGGTTTCCCTGGAATCACCTCCTAAATCAACCACTTGTGCTTAAATCCTTGCCTCATGGTTTGCTCCTGGAGGAACCCAAACTAAGACAGCAACCAATCCAGAATGCAGCATCAGGTGTCTCAAACATGATTAACATCTGACATGTTTCAATGTATCAGGAGGAAATTCATAGGTGTGGCCGAGGGTTTGGGAAAGAATTAGTGAAAGGTACACAAAAAGTTAAGAAAATAAAAAATAAAGCAACTCTAGGAAAAACAAAAAGGTTGTACAAGAAAGGAAATACAGTCATATTATTCTATGTGTTTCAGCTTTATACAAGCTTACAAGGGCATAAAATGTAAATACCGTATACTGATCTAGCAAAAATCATGCTATAAACATCCTGGTGAAATGAGAGAGGGAAAGGATGTAGAAGAACGGGAAGACAGAAAGGAGCAACCAACTCTTATCTCCAAATAGGGAATCAAACAGAAAACACCTAAAACTGGAAAACCAAGCAGGAGCAACAAAAGCACGTCATTTCAAGATGAGAAGTAAAAACAGCCAAAGAAACAGCCAAAAGGGTCTTGAAAGTGTTGCTTCTGGGAAACAGAAATGAGGGGGAAGAGATGCAACTCCAGGGGATCTGCAGTTTTTTGTAAAAAGCTTTCCAAAACTATATGATTTTTTAAATAACATGTGCAAGTATTACTTCCATTATAAAAAACTAAATTTAAAATATTTCCCACTTCTTTTCCCCTCAGGAGGCCTAACTTAGTGGCTGAACTGGATAAACAACGTTCATAGCATCTTGACAACCTGGGTACTGCTCTAACCTCGGGGGTCTTTCAACCAAAAAGCTCTACCAAAAATACGTTCATTGGTGTAAAGAGGATTGGCTGGGAAGAGAAAAAGTTAATAAGGATTAACAGGTGAAAGCCCATCAGAAAACATCATCAGAGGAAAGGTCTTGATGAGTCCACTTCTAGGTGATTTTTGGAAGGATCATGTATCGGGTGAATTCAAACAGCAGAAAGTGAAATTAGGATGACCAGAAAAGGCTCATTTATTCCAAAAAGGGGCTCCCACTGTCCTGTCCCCTGCTAAAGATGGCCTCAAAATCTATGCTATCTTTTAAGGAAGACACACGGGCAGCCAAGGCTCAATCTGAATCGGCTCCCAACTCTAAGGCATAATCTGCAGCATCCCTGACGAGCGCTCTAATTCTGGGCACAGCTGAAGGGAGGTCAGGGCTCTGCTGGGAGTGAAACAGGAGCTCTGCCCACCTGCCTGCCCACGGAGTTATTTTCCTCTGACCTAAAAGCAGTGTCCGTGTGAGTCACTGCTCAGTCTCTCCTAAAGCTGTTTATCAACTCTGGTAACTAGCTGGAAATATAACTAGTATGGTAACTAGTGTGGTAACTACTGGGAAAACTCAGTACTTCTGCTCAGTCTTAGCTTTTTAAATTTTTATTTCTTAATCCAAATGAACAAACAGGAAAACAAACCGTTAGGTCTTGTCTTTCATGGAAAGCAGCACAGGGCATTAAAAGAAACATTAGCTTTGGGCTCATACAAACATAGGTAAAAATCCAGGCTCCACATCTTGCTAGCTGTGTATGCCTGATAAATCTCTCATTCACAAGGGTATCAGTATTCAAGGACAACAGCCACAAGAGTAACTAGCACAGACACGCACAACAGGCACCGGAGACCAGGAGAGCACTCCTTTCTTCCGCGTTCTCGTTTCTATGAGAAGGTGTGCTGGCTGCTCTACTGTCAACTTGGTGATACGGGGAACTACATTTCCCAGAATACCTTCCCCACAGGTTTCTGAATTAGAATTGGTCCAAAGAGAGGCTGTGCAAGATTTGGGAGCCGAAAGCAAAGTGGCAGCCATAGCACTCTGAAGCCTGTCACTGGTTAGAGGAGGTGAGGCAGGTGTAGAGGTGCAAATGGGTTTCGGCTCGGCCTCGCTCTTCCCTACTCTGTATCCGGCTCTTCTTCTCGAATGCTGATTCCGCTGACCAACGGTGACCCCAGGCCCACCACAGGCCTTTTGCGGCAAACTTTCGGAGGCAGTAACCTTAAGAGCCAACCACCTTCCATACCCGTCCACGTCAGTGTCCTTTGCAGCCCTGCTTCAGCAGGGACCTGCCTACTTTCTAGATTCCTAAGTTCAGTCACCTGGGTCAGGGCTGGTTGGTGACCTTTCTCTGATTCTTCAGCTCCACTTTTTGGGCCTTTATTTACCCAGATAGACATAAATGAGAATAACTGTAGGTAGGAGTTAGCCGCTAATTGTACAAACACCACCAGAAAGGAGAGCCAATTTAACCAAGCGGGATTAAGACAGAGACTCTGGAGTCAGGCTGTGTGAGTCCAAATCCTGGCTCTATTTCTTGCTGGGTGATTTTGGGCCTCAGTTACCTCATCTGTAAAATGGTACCTCCTCCTCAGTGGGTAAGGCTGATGTAAGGATTAAATGACATAATGTATGTGACAATGTTGGCACATGATAAACATTCAATAAATGTTGGCTATTTCTATGAGTGCCAGACAGGACAGCAAGTTTGCTGTGTAATTTTGGATGACTGACTTAACCTCTCTGGGTCTTAGGCTCCTCATCCATAAAAAGTTGAGAAAAAGGAGACAGTTGGATAATTCCCAAAACTCTTCCAAGTTCCCTTTCTTAAAGTAATTCTTCTTGGACACAAAACTTCTCAAAAAAAGCACACCCTGACCTTCAGCCATAGGAAACTCCTGGCCGTTTCCTGAAGTTGCTAGAACTGTCCTTCTTGGAATGGCCTTCCCTCTGTCTCTGTGCCTCACACAACTCCAAGCACACCTTCTCTACAAAGTCTTTCCCAATCACCCTTTACCTCCACTGCCTCCAAGTGACCCCTTTCCCCACTTTATGTCTCCCTGTGCCCTGTACAAACATTGACCGTATCTCACACGATACTTTATTTCTCTTTTCTGCATGTCTGTTTCCTGCTGCAAGTCCAGAAATCACGTCCTACTGAATTCTAGCACAGGGCTGAGCATATAGCAGGTGCTTACTTATTAATTGTGGGCTGAACGATTTCATTTAAAAGTTTTAATTTTTTATAAAATTCTTCTGCATACATCATTTTTTCAAATCCTTGAAAAAAGACTTCCTATTGTGCTCTGAAATGGGGCTAGAGGATGCTGATAAGATCTAATTACACACTAACTCTGTGATCTGACAGGATGATTTGGGAGAATAAGTCACGCTGATGGCAATCTGCCCTGCGTTTCCCTTACACAGACTAGATTTTAAGAATTCCGACACTGTCGGGCCTTTTCATTTCTTCTGACTCCATTTCTTAAAGTGCGGAAGGGTGGAATCCCACTTCCCATTCACTGTTATTAATACTGGCTCTTTGGAAGCTATTCATCTCTAAATGATGCCATGAAAAACTGCTTGATGTGAAACTGGTAAGAAACTGATCATACAATCTCCCAGAATCAAGAAATAGGCTCTCATTTCCCCCAACAAAAGAGGGTTCCTAATCTAAATTATGAGCCCTAGCTAAGGGGATTAAAAAGATTAAATTAATAAGAATCAATAAGTAACTTACACTGGAAACAATTATGTATCCCCCCCTAAAGAAAAATCCTGAATTTGCACTGCCTGATTGAATTGGTATTTACCAAAAATCTGTTTTTTAAGAACAAGTCTTTATTAAGCACCTACTGTGTGAAAGGGACTCTGCTAGGGGACTCTGAGAGAAGCAAGGCCCAGCCTCTGCTCTCAATGAGCTTACAGTCCAGTCAGAGAGTCAGAGAGCATTCCACTCACTGTGATATGAGGCAGATGTGGGCCATATTGTGGCTAAGGTTATAATGTATCCACATCACAGAAAAGAGGAATGAATTCTGCCTAGAAGAGTAAGGCTGGGAAGGCTCACGAAACACTTGAGCTGGGCTCAAAAGTGAGCTGTAAAGACAGAGAGATGGGAAAGGACATTCTAGGCATCTGGAGAATATGAGCAAAGGCACATGGAAGTACCTGGTGTATTTGGAAACTTGATTTTTTGGTATGTTATAGATCAATAAAGAATTCGGCGGGGGGGGGGGGACACTGAGGCCTGTGTTCCACTCCCAGATTTCTGATGTAATTGGTCTGACAGGTGGTCTGGCCATCGATTGTTTTTAAAGTCCTCTAGGTGATTCTAATGTGCAGCCAAGGTTGAGAACCACTGGGGAGGTGATGATACAAATCTGAGATGAAGACACAAGAGAAAGAGAAGATTTTTGGAGAGGAAATGTAGAAGTGTTCCAATTTCAGCAAATACAAAGTCTAACAGAATATCCATGAGGTTGTACTAAACAGATAACAGATGGATCTTGAGCTGAAAAGATGGTGGTTTGAATAAAGAGAGGGAGCTTATTTGATAACACCTGGAGTCTTTTTTTCCTCGGTTTTATTGACATATAATTGACATATAACATTGTGTTAAGTTCAAGAAGTACAACATGATTTGATATATGTATATATTGCAAAATGATTACCACAATAAGTTTAGTTAACATCCATCACCTCACATATAAAATTTTTCTTTTTCTTGTGATGAGAACTTTTAAGATCTACTCCCTTAGCAACTTTCGAATGTACAAAACAGTATTGTTAACTATAGTCACCACGCTGTACATTACATCCCCTGGACTTATTTATCGTAAAACTGGAAGTTTGTACCTTTTGATTACCTTCACCCATTTCACCCACCCGCTTTCCCCAGACTCTGGCAACTGCCAATCTGATCTGTTTGTATGAGTTTGGTTTCTTTAGATTCAACAGGTAAATAAGGTCATACAGTATTTGTCTTTCTCTGTCCGACTTATTTCACTTAGCATAATGCCCTCAAGGTCCTTCCAGGTTGTCACAAATGTTATATATATATACACACACACATATACACATACACATATATATATACATATACACACACACATATATATACACATGTGCATGCACGCACGCACACACAACGGAACATTACTCACCATAATAAAGAAGAAAACACCTGGAATCTTGAAGCCTAGGTCATTAAATAACAGGACGAAGGGGAAGAAAATTCCCCCCAAAATCAAGATGAAACAAAATTCTACAAAGGTTTTCTGGTGGTTTTATATTTGGTAGGTGAGAATTAGCCTTTAATTAGTGTTACCGTAAGCCAGGAGCTTTACATAAACACTTTAAACTTAATCTTCACAACCACCACCACCTTGTGGGTCTGGCTGTATCATTCCCATTTGCAGAGAGAAGGATGGGCTCCATCCATAGATTGAGGATGTGGAGGCTCAGGGAGACTGGAAAATGTGTCCAAGTTCTCATCAGTTACTGACGGAATTCAGACTCAGGTCTGTGACTCCAAAGCTGTTCTCTTTCCCACTCCATCAAATCCTCTAGGACTAAAAGCTGCAGGTGGAAACCTCCATGTCTCCACAAGGCTCAAAGAAAAAATTCAAAAATCCTTTTCTACAGGCCTTTACCAGTGGCTGTCAACCTGGTGTATAGCAGAATTACTTAGAAAACTTTTTTAAAACACAGATTTGAGACCTCCACCTCTGCCCTGCAGATTTAGAATATCCAAGAGGATGGATCACAGAACATGTTTCTGAGGATGCTCTGGAGATACGGACAAGCAAATGTGGACATCAGAGTCCCATCTCTTATTGATTCTGAACAATCACTTAACCTCCTTGCATCAGTGAGCTGATGCTTCTCAAATTTCTCTCTCCACCCAGACCTTTCCACTGTGTTACAGACTCATGTATTCAACACCCCCTTAACTCCACTAGGATGTTTAGGCATCTCAAACTTAACATGTTCAAGCTAAACTCTAGATTTCCCACAATCATTGCATAACTGTTCCTTCTACAGTATTCCCCATATTAGTGAATGCAACTCACTATTCTACTTGCTCAGGCCTGAAACCTTATAGTCATCTTTGATGCCTCTCTTTGTCCCATACTCCACATCCAATCTGTCAGTAAATTGTCAGCTGTGCATTCAAAACATATCCAAAATCAGACCACTTCTCACTCTGAGCCACCATCATCTCTAGCTTGGATTATTAAAAAAGGCTCCTGGGCCGGCCCCGTGGCTTAGCGGTTAAGTGCGCGCGCTCCGCTACTGGCGGTCCAGGTTCGGATCCCGGGCGCGCACCGACGCACCGCTTCTCCCACCATGCTGAGGCCGCGTCCCACATACAGCAACTAGAAGGATGTGCAGCTATGACATACAACTATCTACTGGGGCTTTGGGGGAAAAATAAAATAAATAAAAAAATTTAAAAGAGGCTCCTACTGGCCTCCCTGCTTTCACTCTTGCTCCCTATAATCTATTATAAATAGGAGTCCTTTCCAATGTTCTTTTCATGTCTCTCTTCTCCTCAAAACCCTTTAATGTGTTCTCATGTCATTCAGAGTCCTACTTGCTTGTCATTCAGAACAGTGACAAGGTCTTATATGCTCTGGCCCTCACGACCTCCTCCTCCTACTGTGCTCTTTGCTGTTCCCTGAGCACGCCAAGTGCACCAAGATCTTGCATCCAGTCACTCTCTGTCTCCCTTACCCTTGACTTTTCTTTACTGCACTGATCACCACCTGACATTGGGTATTTATTCCCTGTCAACCTCTTCCCACTAGACTGTGGGCTCCATGAGGGTGGAGTCTTGACCTGCGTCATTTACTAATGTGTGCCTAGGGCTCAGAACACCACATTAGAATAAATGTGGCAGATAACTGGAGAAAAAAATGAATGGGTTTCCTCTTCTACAGAATAGAGAAAAAAATGAGAGCTTCCTCATTGGGTTATTGTGAGGATAAGAAATGATGTTTGGAAAGTACTTGGCACTGTGCTTGGCATTCAAAGAAATACTCAGTAAAATGGAGGCTATAACCAACATGATAAATTCTTTGTTGTATGGAAAGTAGGTTCACTAAGAATTATATTGAACTGAACAAATATGGCACTCCCAGATTATCTTGGGCAAGAGAACAGCTCTTAGAGTTGGTGGGTCCAGATATAAATATCAAATGTTGCCTCTAGTATAACCCTAAGGACGAGGACAAGAAAGTCTCATCTAGGTTAAAGGAATAGAGTCGGTAAGAGGGGAGGAAGGCACGAGACGATATTCAGAAAATTCTGCCTTCCCACTCCTTCCTCACTCTCCCACCACCACTGTGTCTGTGGATTAAATATAGAGGCTATAGCGTTGACTTAACAGAAACAAGCTTCTAGTCTAGGTTTACTTTGCTGGGCAAAAGGCTATGAATAAAACGTTAAAATCTTTTCTCCTTCTCTGTGAATGAATATGAATTTCGGTTAACTTTCTTGCTCTGTTCTCCTGAAAACATGATAAAGGTAAAATATCACCTGTTAGCAGGCAACGCTGCTTATGGTAAAAATGACTTCTGATTGATACACTACATCTGGACTGGGAGGACTGTGAAGGAATGATCAACACTTGGTGGGATGCTTCCATTCTGGGCTTCCCTAAGTGCAGTGAATCTTGTAACTGGGCATATCCCTTGCTGAGAGCTGAGTGGTGACAAGTGATAGAAGTGATACTGATTCCTATTTAGGACATGGGACTTCTAAACTCCTTCCCCCCTGTAACCTATTGTGTTCTCATTCTCTAGAACCTGAGCTGTCCCTGGGGGGGCCAGGAAATAAACCCTGACTGCTGTATGGACTGCTGAGAACCCCACTGAAGAAAATGCATGGCATTACCGTGCTAGCATGCTGCGCCTCCAGTTTTAATATTCTTCCAAGTTAATGCAACGCCAGAGGAGGCCTAATCAAGCCATGTGGGACGAATTGTCTGGTTGAGCCTATGAAAACCCCCTAAATCAAGTGTTATAGGAACTTTGGAGCAATTTGAAATAAATGTTTTATTACTGTCTGTATTCGTTTTCTAAGGCTGCTATAATAAAGTACCATAAACTGGGTAGCTTAAAACAAAAGAAATTTAGTCTCTCAGAGTTCTGGAGGCTAGAAGTCTGAAATCAAGGTGTTGGTAGTACCACGCTCCCTCTGAGAGCTCTAGGGAAGAATCCTTCCTTGCCTCTTCCTAGCTTCTGGTGGCTCCCAGCAATCCTTGGAGTTCCTTGGCTTTTAGCTACATCACTCCAACCTCTGCCTCTGTTTTCACATGCCATTCTCTCTGTATCTGTGTCTTTTCTACTTCTTATGAGGATACCAGTCATTGGACTTAGGGACTACCCTAATCCAGTATGACCTCATTTTGATCCTTACCTTGAATACATCTGCAAAGACTCTATTTCCAAAGAAGGTCACATTTTGCAGTTCTGGGTGGACATGAATTTGGGGGACACTATTCAACCCACTATATACCATGCTCTTATATTTGATTATTTTAACCAACTTCACATTAAACTAACTTTTAAGAACTAGCTGAATTCCTACATTTATGAGCAAATCTTTTATTAAATAATTTTCATTTTGCATGGATTTCTGAAGTGTTCTATCTTTATAAAGATTCCATCTGGGTTTATTCTTCTTGGATAAAGTCACCTGAAAAAAAATTAACTTTGAAAAAAGCCTCAATAGAAATATAAAGTTTCTTGACTGCATGCATGATTGAATCCTTGGGTGATGATATTTTATGGATGAAGTGCTTTATTTCCATAAGCACATAAATATGAGATCAACTGATGAATGTGTAATCTAAGATTTTCAGAAATAAAGAAGAGACAGGTCCCTAACATCGTCCATTCTCTGGAGCTCTCCCCACGCCTGTGTACAGGTACTAATTTACTGAGCGTTTACTGCCTACCTACCTGTGGGAGCTACTCTCCCTTGACAGTGTCACCCAGTGGTGTGCCAGAGGCAGCCAGTGCTGGCTTGCGGGAGCCAATTGTGACTTGCTCTTTCCTAGTCTACATTCAGTGATGTCATGTCGGTACCTTAAAAAAGCCATGGGAGACTTTGCAACTCAGAAACTGGAAAACACTACAAATCAAGGCTTTTCTTCCAGGGAGACGGTTGTTAAACCTTGAGAAGCATACCGCTGGTTAACCCGCCAGCTGGTGAGGAATTTTACTGCACTCTAATTCTCATCTGTGGTGGCTAAGAAATATACTTTTTCACTTAAAAAAAAAGACTAAATATTTCAAATAAACAAAGAAGTATAGAGAATAACATAACACACTTATATATACACCACTCAGATTTATCATTGTTAAATATGATGACCAAGCCATGGGTTCCTGACAGTATCTGAAAAGGTATTCCTGTGCTAGCACTTCCATCCATCGCATCTTGTGACATAAAAAATATAGATTTGGTCTCCGTCCCTTTCCTGGCACCTAGCTCCTGAAACCTTCCAATCTCTGAAGTGATAAGTGTCTTTCTGTATGCTAATGAGATGACTGGTGGGTAAAGGCTCCTGGATAGCCTCAGGGTGGGGGCTGGTTACCAGGGGAACCAATCCTGTGATCAGAGGGTGGGAACTTTCAGCCCCACTCCCTGACCTCTGACCTCAGAGGAGGGGAAAAGGGCTGATTCAATCACCAACGGCCAATGATTTAATCATGGTACTTAATGAAGCCTCTATAAAAATCCTAACCTAAAGGGTTCAGAGAGCCTCCAGGCTGGCTGGGAACACATGGAGATACTGGAAGGCTGGTATGCATGGAGAGGGCATGGTAGCTCTGTACTCCTCCCCATACCTGCTCTATGCATCTTTCATTCGGCTGTTCCTGAGTTGCTTCTTTTATAATAAACCAGTAAAAGTTAAATAAGTCTTTCTCTGAGTTCTGTGAGCTGTATCAGCAAATTATCAAACCCAAGGAGGGGGTGAAAAGTGCCAGAGCCTCAGACTTGGGATTGGCATCTGAAGTGGGGACAGTCTTGTGGCACTGAGCCCTTAACCTGTGGGATCTGATGCTAATTCCAGGTAGATAGTGTCAGAATGGAACTGAATTGCAGGACACCCAGCTGGAGTTGGAGAATTGGCTGGTGTGGGGAAAACCCAAACATCTGGTGTCAGAAGTGTTCTGTGGGTGAAGTGTAGAGAGAAACAGCAGTTTTCCTTGTATATTTGTAAACAGGATGCGGTACACGAATATGAGGGGGTGTTGAGGTTTTCACAGACATTTGCAGGAAAACCCTTGAGACTCCTTTTATAAGGTTCTGTGAAATGTCAGGACATGTGGATCCAAAGCGTCGGAGGACAAGGCAAAAGTGGTGTTTTCTACGGGAGTTTGGTCCCAAAGACAATGATGGAAGAGGATGAAATGTTCTTTTTCCTAAGGACAAAAATAGGGAGTCCTGATGTCATCCTTTTTTTTCTTTTTTTTGTTTCATTTACTATGGTTCAAAATCAAGATTACAGCAAATGGGGATTTCTGTAGCTCTGGAAACCAGTAGTCTTCGTGGAATGGGAAGTTGCAATGAAGAGGCTCAGCACAAATGTGAGTACAGGGTAGGGGTGAAGGGGTACAGAGGTGGTGAAAATGGGTGTTCACTGCTGCAGGGGGCAGGTATGAGCAGTGAGTCTTTCCTTCTGCACCTCGTCTTCCTCGCTACCCTAAGTGATCATGACAGGAGCGTTTGGGGAAAGACCTTTTGTAAATAAAAAAAATTACAACCTGCTTTAAATTCCTGTATTATGCTCTTAAGAGTGGCTTCCTTCCCTCTTCAACTGTAAAATTTCAAATAAGGAAACATATTGACAGGGCATCTGTCTGTCACAACAGGGAAGGAGAAAAGCCAACCCCCGCCCTTGCCGTGTGTTGATGAAAACAGTTGACAGATTCAGGCAGAAGAGATGGCCACAGCATTCCAAGTCATATCTCCGGGTTCTGACTGTTAGGGGAAACCTAATGGACTTAGCATCCATCCAAAGAGATGGAATAAATTTTCGAGAAGCCTTTCACTGCTTTTGGGGACTTAATTCCTTTGTCATCTCTACTTATCTTACAGAAACCAAACCTAGTTGCTGAAAAGAGCAGAGATCTTTAGCGGACAAATGCTTAATGCTTTGTACTAGTATTCATAAATGCTACCATCTGGTCTAAAACTTAGAAAGAGCCCTAAAATATCTTTGAAAAATTGAAGATTAGGACCATGTTTCATACCACAGCTATCATTTCAGAAGTATCTACTATGTGTAATTCACATACATCATCTTTTTAATCCTCCCAATGACACAAGAGACAGGTTTGGTTTCTCCATTTTACAGATAAGGAAAATGAAGCACAAAGATATTATGTAACTTGCCCAAGGACATGTAGCAACAAGAAGCTGAGCAGATTTTGAATCCTGGGTGTGTCTCAAAAGCCCATTCTCATCACAGAATGCCACTCCAGCTCTCACTGCTTTATTACATCTTCATTAAAATAGATCAAATTAGGACTTGTCAGCAGCAAAGTGTAAAGCTTTAGCTATATTTACACTTGGTAGGTGTTTCAAAATGCAGAGGTGAGGAGGGGTGATAGATACTGCAACTCAGGAAGCAGGATAAGGGCTGGACCATGAGTTAGAAGACTGGAGGGCTCTCCTTTCGCGTGACCTTGGGCAAGCTGCATAACCTCTCAGGACCTCTGCCACCTCACCTCAAACATAAGAAGGCCGGCTTATCTGATCTCTGTAATGCCTTTCAAATCTAAAAATCTCTCATACATGCATTAGAATCCAGTAGGATAAGTGGACTAGGTCATTTGCAAATGAATAGATGGTATCTATCCCAGTGTGCGTAGAACCTTAACATAAGTTTTCAAAACCAATGAAACCCATCCTTTGTAAAACCACTGCTGAGATCAAAACCAACAGGTCTTACTTTAAGACTCTAATGTAAAGATTTTAACTTTATTCCTTTTTTTAAAATCCCTCTTTTTGTTGTTTTTATTTCTATAAGAATGACTACTACAGCCAGACCATTTCCTAATGATCTGGTTTCTGTTTACGGTCTTTACAAAAAGAAGATTTTTTTTTCAATAAGATCAAATAGCTATGTCAAGGAAAACAAAAAGGTAATTTATTCTCCCTTCTTGCGGAAAAGTATCAAATTCCATTAAGAATAATTAATTACTAAATATAACAAACATTGCGAATATGCATTGTTAAAATTTAGAGGACTAAAGTGGCATTTAAATGTGAAAATACAGCCTCTTTTTGATGATAAAAAAATTAGAAGTGCATTCTCCTATGAAAGAATCTATTACAATTTCTCACTAATTAAGGCAAGGGCACGTGCTATCCAAGGAATAACACAGGACAGGGTTCAAATAGCAGCTCTGTGCTCACCAGCTCTGCGGGGAAGAGAAGTTGCGTACCCTTCCAGCCTCACTGTGCCTGGTTATAAGTAAGAGATGATAATACCTAGTGACAGAATTGTTGTGATGGTGAAATGAGATGATATACGAAATCAAAGCAGGCCCTAAACAAATGTTAGTTCTTTCTTCCTCTTTCCCCGTTTTGGCTGGAGAAAATTGTAGTTGATAGCCATTTCACTGAAATGGCCACTAACAGCTAAAATTCTACTTAACTCTTATCTATCAAGGGTCAGTGAGTTTTTAGTCGAAGGAAGAAATTAATTCTGAATTGTTCTGACTAAATTTGCAAAGTCTAGTACAGAGATTACAATTGGAATATGAGTATAAATCCCCAAGTCACACTAAATTAGATTTGAGGCTTAATACTTGCAAAAAAATGTATGTAATAAATAACATTTTAGCATATATTTCACATTGGCAACCTGTGATGACTGCGTGTAACTGCCTAATTTTCCTGAGTAAAATCTCAGAACATCTGCAAGTCTGAAATGAGCCCTCTGACGCTCCCTGCACTGTGAGGAATGTGTTCCCCAGCCTTGCAAACTAACAATCATTAAAGAATGCAAAAGATTTATATGGTAATGAAGACTCAGGTACATTTCCTCACACCTATGTAGTTTCTCCTGAAGTTAAATATTAGAAAGGATTGAAGAAAGGGAAGAGGAAGATTTGCCAGCTGAGTTATATAAATACGTAACTTCAGTACTGGATCATGCTACCCTCCACCCAAATAATGGTACTTATATAACACCTCCCTCCAAGACAACAGAGCTCTCTTGTGCCCCTGCTGAGTGGGAGGTGGCAGGGAGGTATTTTCAGACACTGTTCCACGGTACACAGTCAGCAGCCCTAAGAACCCACAAGATGGGACAACGAACACTGCCCACCTCCGCATGGGGTGCTGCAAGGTGCCAACACAGGCCTTACAGCCCTGGGAGAGCGGGCAGTTACACCACAGGAGTGTAAAACGGTTCCTGCGATTTGAAAAATAACAACTCTCTGAGTACTACCATCATGAGCCTCTGCTTCTTGGGGTTTTCAGAGAAGATAGAGGGTGGGCTCTTGGCACCGTGATACTGTTGTGCGGAAGGTCCTGCAGAGGGACTTGTTCCTGGAGGCCTTGTCTGTGGAGGAATTGCTGGATAACCACCTGATATGCCCTGAGGAGGGCTACTGGCCCCTGGGAAGAGAAGGTGAGTGACATTTCTTGAGCCCCTACTAAGTGTCAGGCACTGTGCCAAGTGCTTTTCATTGTCTCATGTTTCAAAGACATCTGCAGTCTTAGCATCGAGTGGATGTGTCCTTCCACTCCCTAGGGGGTTCAGGAGAATTCATCCTGAGCTGAAAAGATGTGACAGGCTTTCCCAATCTACCTCCTGCTTCAATGTAAGGTATCCAGGAAGCCAAAAGTGATAAGTGCAAATGGCCTGATGGCCCAGTAGACAGTGACATGCTTGAACTAGGGGCTCTGGTTGGGGAACAAACAGTCATATTGCATTAGTTTTTTATGCTGTGTAACCAAGTTTCACAAATTTAGTGCTTGAAACCACATATATTTATTATCTCACACTTTCTGTAGGTTGTAAGTCTAGGCTCAATTCAACAGTGTTCTCTGTTCAGGGTCTCACGAGGCTACAATCAAGTTGTCGGCCAGGCTGCCATGTTATCAGGAAGCCCGAGTGGGGAAGAACCTGCTTCTAAGCTCACTCAAGTTGTCAACAAATTTCACTACCTTGTGGTGCTATGACTGAAGGCGCTGGCTTCTCACTGGCTGTCGGCTAGTGGCTGCCCTTAGGTCCTGGAGGCCGCTCTCAGCTGCCTGACACGGCCCTCTCCTTAGGCAGTCACACATGGCACTTTGCTTCTTCTAGGCCAGCAGGAGAATCTCTCTCACTCCTGGATATGGAGTGACCAGAAGGAGCAGCCACAACGGGAGCCCAGAGAAAAGCGCTCCAGGCAGAGGAACTTCCTGTGCAAATATCTGAGGCAGGAACAAGCTGAGCATGACGACCAGAAAGAAGCCAGTAAGAGTGCACAGAGGTCAACATGGGCTCAGGGGCAGAGCAAGAGCCAAATCACACGGGACCTTGTAGCCAGGAAGTCTAGTTTCAGTTCACTGGGAAGCCATAATAAGCAGGGGAATAATAAGCAGGGGAGTGACGAGATATGATTTACATCTTTAATGGAATGAACTGGCTGCTATGTGGAGAATGTAAACTAGGGGAGTAAGAATGAAGGAAGGCAGGATATTGAACAAATAAAAACAACCTAGAAAAGGAAATATCGTGCTAAGTGCAATAAAAGATAAGAACAGGGCTCTCTGATTGCAGTGTACAAACAACAGTCTTACACTCAGGTCACTTACATGATGCTGGCAGAGACAAGCCACGCTTTAACAAGCAAACATTTAATAAAAGTTTAAGTAGTGGTAAGTGCCATGAAGATAAACAAAATAGGGAAAGGTCTTAGAGAGTGATGAGGGGTGATGATGTTTTAAACAAGATGGTCAGGAAAGCTGCACAAATAAGGTGGTATTGGAGCAAGAGACCTGAGGGAAGACCCGGAGAGAAAGTGATTCGGGCAGAAGGACTGGCTTGGTCCAGATGAATGAGGGCGCTTGTGTGTTTGAGGGACAGTGGGAAAGCTGGCGATGCTGGTGGAGAGGGAGTGGGATGGAGACTGCAGGAGAGCAGAAAATGAAGTCGGATCATGGGACCTTGTAACCCATGATGAAGACTTTTGACCTTACTCTAAATGGGGAACCGCTGGACAGATGTGTGGAGACTCATGTGAAGGTAGTATAAGAATGCAGCTCTGGAGAGGACCTGATCTAGACGGGAGCTCAGGGAATGCCTCTCAGAGCAGGTAATATTTAAGCTGAGGCAGAAAGGATGAGTAAGAAGACAGATGTTACATAATGGGCAAGTGGGGCATTCCAGAAAGAGGGAACAGCCAGTGCCAAGTCCTGACGCAGGGAAGGGCTTGAAGCACTGGAGAAACTAAAAGGCTGGTGAGGCTGCCGAAGGGTGAACAAGAGGGAGACCAGACTTGGAGAGACAGAGGGAGTGCAGGGACCACCACAGGCACGCAGTGCATTAAGTAGCTCAGGGCTATTAAAGTGAGACTCCATTAGCTTCATTTCCCATATATATGCATATTTTTAAACTATAATATCTGTTATGTTTAATTATATTTTAAATAAGGTCTGGCTTTAGCAGTCTTCAGAGACACAGCAAATGAATATCATTAATCCACCAGTTTCAGCTTATTTAAAACTCTGGATTACTTGAGGTATCTCAAATATATTAGGAACCTACTAATTTTCAATATTTTTTCCCAAAGCTGTAGTAGAAATAGGAAAACTCTCCAGCCTTTCCAGTACACATAGTATATGAATTATACTACATATCACCTGACTTATACTCTCCTCTTTAATATGTTTATCCTTGAAAGACCCTATTCCTCTGAAGTTTAGTGACATTTTCCTCACAATTACTTTTGTAATCTGTCCTTTATGCATTTTCATTATTTTTCAGTGCCAGGATTTGGAAAAGTAAAAGCTCTGTACTAGCCTCAGTACACATCCCTTATTCTTTAAGCAAAGGGTGGATATATTCAGCAGACACAGTGAGGGCAAACCACCTACCAGGCACAATGCTAAGAGCTCTGGAAGACAAGAGGGTGATGATTACGACTCAGGTTCCGCCCTCCAGGAAACAGCAAATTCAGTTCTGCGGGAGCCAAGGATCTGAACACACGAATGCCAAATAATATATATATATTGATTTTCAGTTCTACTGCCGCCAAATATCTTACAGTCACTGTAGTTATTCATCTCTGGAAGGAGATGCTTAAGAGGACAGTCCATGGGAAAGAAGTATAATAATTTTTATGTAATGTCTTTCCAGGGATTAATGAGATATTTTAAAATTAATACAGCTTACTTTTACTTCCACAGGAAACATTCTACAAATGAGATTTGAAATTATTATTAAAAAATTCTGAATAGATAGCTAATGACCCCGATTTTATACCCACATCTCAGCATGCTGGAGAAAGCTGGACCATACAGGCCTTTCAAGGGAAAAGTCTTTCTGTAGAGAACCAAAACCTCGAGTGTGTGCAGTGTTTTCATGATCAAACTGTTCTTTATCTACACAGCTTGGAAATCTGTATAGGATTATGATTTCAGGGTCAGAATGCCTTTTCAGTGCAAACTGAAAAGCCTCTGTCATAACCAGTATTCTGGGAAGGAAACACAGCCCATCCAGCCATGTCTGTTATTCTATTTAAGGGGAAGATCTGAACTACAGTGCCAAGAAGCAGATTTGTAGAAAGTTTAAAAAACAAACACACTTAAAGATATTCTGATCCAAAATCAAGATTCCATTTCTCTATTGAAGAAACCGCCACCAATATACATAAACCAAGATGCTAAACATCCAACATATATCAAAATTTAATAAATAGCTTGAATGGCAAACCCTCTAGTCCTGTGCTGTCCATTATGGGAACCACTGGCCACAGGAGGCTACTGAGCATTTGAAATGTGGCTTGTCCAAACCGAGATGTGTTATCAGTATAAAACACACATCGAATTTCAAAACTTAGTACAAGAAAAAAAAAGGGATGTAGAATTTCTCAAAGATTTTTAATATTGGTTAAAATTCTGGATATACTGGGTTAAATAAAATATTATTAACATCAGTTTTACCTTTCTTTTTACTTTTTCAATGTGGCTATTAGAAAATTCAAAATTACACATGTGGTTTGCATCTTATTTTTACTGGACAATGCTGATTTAGTGCTTTTTCAATCTCCACAGGGCATCAAAATACTCATATAAGAAAACTGACATATCTTCTCTGATGATCTTACTCTTAGATACCATGAGAATCGGGGCTCACAATCGGTAGAATGGAATTAGTACACAGTACTTTTCATGTTCAAATTATTTCTTATCTAAACAGGTTGGAAATTTGTACTGGTTTATAGCTATTCCTGTCAGAATAATTTCACAGTCCAAGCTGAAAGACTTTACCGTTCTCTGTGCTATGTTCTTGAAAGCCCTGCCTCACAGAGCACACCTGTAGACCCATGACCCCATTCACCCTTCCTCACCTCATCAGTTAGCTGGAATTTCCTGAAGGAATTAGCTGTGAAGCCCTCTGGGCCACTCTCCTCAGAGTTATGTACCTTACGCTGTTACACTGTGAAGTCCCGGAAAGCAGGGACCCAACCGTGGTCCCGTTTCTACTCCCACCACATCTAGAATTGGTCTTTGCATGAAAGTAAGTGCACTTGATAAATGTTGGTTACATGGGTAGAGCCAATGGTTTAGAGAAAAGGAAGAGTTTTTCCTTCTCTCCTTTATGTTACAGCAGTTTTATTACATTAGCCCCTGACTGTCAACTGTGCTTCATAATTCATTTATTCAAATATCCAAGTGCCACTGGCCACCTGGAACTGAGCTGGGGGTCTGGGGGTCTGGTGCTGTGGGAGTGAATAAGAGAGACACAGTCCTGTCCTTACAAGGGAGGACAAACAAAAGCACACACATCACATAATTACAGTAAGTGTGTCACATGTCACCAGGGAAAAGCAGCCAGGATCGTGAGAGGGACGTTGATGGGGAACCTAAGATAGTCCAGGGTCAAGGAAGGCTGCTAAGTGACCTTTATGCCAACTTGAGGGAACTGTTTTCCTGGCAAGGTGGAGGGGAAAGGAAAGGCTGACCATGTAGGGAGGGCCTTTTAAGCCATGTTAAAAATGTAAAACTTAATCCTAAAAGCAATGAAAAGCCACTGAAGGGTTTTACGCAAGATAATGATATGATCAGATTTGTCTTTTAAAAATATCACTCCAGGAGCGGGCTAGAGTGAATGTGGGGCCTACACAGAGCATATCTACAGATTGATGAAAATTAATCAAATTCTCTTTGATCATCGTTTTCAATAGGAACTGAGTTTCGAGAATATAAAAGATGTATATGCTCTACAACCACAAGATCAGAAAGCCAGAAAGTCTCCTAAAGTATTAATCTAATACAAGATACTCTCAAAGTACCCTCAAAGCAATTAATTTCCACTAATTCTACTGGCCTGTCCAAGTAAATTCGTTACTTGGCGACAGCCTCTGTGCTGATCTTGCTTATTCGAGACCAGCATACAGTGATCCATATTGGCTGATCCAGCTCCTGGGGTCACTGAGAGGCTGAGTGGTCAAAGTATCTACCAGCCTGCACGAGTTTGGGAATATTCCTTCTGCTCTTCTGTGCCCAAGGACTACGTGCCTCTGGGTGTTTGCTAGACTCCTGCATCCCCTTCTCAAGGACACTTCGGTTCTGAACAAGGGTACTTGACCAGCTACCTTTCACGAGCACTAGAACCAGCGTCTGCTCTCAGGGCAAGAAATTCATGGGGGAACTAAGTCATATCTATCATAAACCAACTAAATACCAATTGTCTAAATTCTGTAGAATGATTATACGAAATTTTGTTTTGTTCTAGACTCTTCTGGGTGACACTTATTTGCATACATATGTGGTCTGCCCATAAATAACTGCTATTCTGAAACCAACCTGGGATTGCCTGGTGATGCCCTTAATTGTCCTTGGTAGCAGATGTCCATTCAATTTTCAAATAACCATAAAACCAATATGTTGGCAGCTAATTAGCATATTAAGCATTCGATAAAAAATGTAGCATTTCTAAAAATTCAAATCTCTCCCAATTACCTTCTCCTGTTATCTTTTTTATTAAAGGAAAAATTAAGTCCCAGTCCCACAATTTGTTTCCTTTCTGAATTTCTGTCGTACGCACTCTGAAGATGGAGGACCCTTTGCACCTCCATGAAGTTGAACCCATTCTTCTCAGAAGCAGGATCGTGCAACAGAAAGTACATGGGCTTAGGAGGCAGTGAGACCTGGGTTCCAATCTTGGCTTCAGCCCTTTCTGGGTGGATAACTTTGGGAAAGCTTCTTAAATTTTCTGGCCCTTGTTTTTACCTGCATAAAATGATGCTAGCCTCCTATATTAGTTTTCTAGTGCTGCCCTAACAAATCACCACAAACTAGGTGACTTAAAACAAGAGAAAGTAACTCTCTCACAGTTCAAGAGGCCAAAAGACCAAAATCAAGGTGTCAGCAGGGTTGGTTCTTTCCAGAGGTTCTCTGGGAGACTCCTTCCTTGCCTCTTCTAGCTGCCCCTTCACTTGGGGCAGCATCACTCTCACCTCTGCCTCCGTCTTCACTGGTCTTCCCTGTCTCTCACTGTGTCTTCTCCTCTCCTTATAGGGACACCAGTCCTTGGATTTAGGGTTTACTCTAACTCCAGGATGAGTTATTCTCAAGATCATTAACTAATTTCCTCTGAAAATATTTCCAAATAAAGTAACATTCTGAGGTTCTAGGCTGCCCTAATTTTTGGGGGGGACATACTATTCAACGTACTGCAACTAGCCACAACAGAGCATCGTTCTTTTATACTCAGGAAGACATGGGTTCCCACTGAGAGTTTGTGTTACAATGGATTTTTAGCCTCTTTTTCATAGTACGAATTGCTTAACTGTGTTTTATTTTTACAACCAGAAAAAATGGTTACTTTTGAGATGAGACAGTGTATATAACTAGCACTGTATCGAAAACGCATTAGTGCTCACTAAATACTATATTTTTCCTCCCCTTCCCTATATTTATCTTAGCCCCACAGCAATGCGTTACTAACACAATTCATGTGTAAATACCAGGAAATCAGAGAGCACTCCAGAGTTCTACACAAAGATGAAGACAGAAATTTCTTGCCCCTATAAAATGATATCTTATGGCGAGGCAGAGTGAACAGCTCTCTTTTCAGAACCTGACCAATTACAGTTATTTAAATACTAAGGAACAGATGTACATCTGAGAGAGCCTTTCACTTCTGTAAAATATAAAGGTCATAAAGAAGGCTCTGGGTAAAAATCAGAAATTTGATTTTTGCTATTCTTTGCCTAATTTGCTAACCATTTGGTCCAGTTAAATTCCTGATTCCGACAGCCTTACTATACTTACTTCTGTATGTTACTTTCTCACATAATCCTATCTCTTACTTATTTCAAGAAAAAGAAAAAAAAATCGAGAACATTATTCCCACAAAGTTTATCTTCAAAACAGCAGCTGCGCTGTCCAAGGTGAATAAAGGTTGAATGCAGGCTACAGCCAGCAGGAGGCGGTAGAGAGTCAGTCAGGACTTTATTGCACTTGCCCACTTCCTCTTATCCCACACCTTCCCCTTTTCTTATCTCTTCCCCACTAATGCTCAGCATCCAAACATATGGGGGCTGACACAGTGCCTGGCCCATCTTCCCTAGGACCACCACAGACATTGGAATCCCAACCTGAAACTCCCAAAGAAACTAGTCTCAAGAGTAAGCAGTTTTCCAAATAATCATATATCTCACATAAATACATTCAGCCTTGTTTCAAGTTTCTACACTCTGCAGTTAGGAACTGCTCTACAAGAAGAGGAGTGAGGAGGTCCATGATGTAGGCTGCTTTGCTCTGTTACACCTCCTGCCTAAAGAGACTGCCCCAGTTCTGCCTGGTTCTCTTTTCAAGGAGAGCTCCATTATTTTTATTGTAACTTCCTTCTCTTAGTGTAACAGGTTAGCAGGAACAAATGCTGATCTGTGATGTTCTTGCAGAAGAATCAGAATTAAGAACAACTCTCCAGGGGCCGGCCCAGTGGCACAGCAGTTAAGTTCGCGCACTCCGCTTCAGCGGCCCAGGGTTCGCCGGTTCGGGTCCTGGACACGGACCTACTCACCACTCATCGGGCCATGCTGAGGTGGTGTCCCATATAGAAGAGCTACAACTCTACAACTATGATATACAACTATGTATGGGGCTTTGGGGAGGAAAAAATAGGAAGACTGGCAACAAATGTTAGCACAGGGCTAATCTGCCTCAAAAAAAAAAAAAAAATTAAAAGAAAAAAACAGAACAACTCTCCAAAGACTTCAGTGATGCTATTTGAGCAGAAAACCTCTGTATTTCACAAAAACTATTCGACTTCCTACTTTTTCACACCTTCTGGGAATTACTATGTCTTATCTTAAAATTATCCCAATTTTCTTTCTTACCGTCCCTTGAAAATTAAAGTTCCATTAGTAACAGCTTGTAGCTACCCTGATATTATGTGCCACCCAAGCTGTTCACACAATGCTGTTTGTTAAATACACCACAGTCAGACAGAACACTACAGAACCCTCTGGTGACTTCAGTGTGAGGCTTATAAAGTCCTCCTCCCCAAAGTGCGATACCTGAAGTCACGGAACCTCCAGAAAAGTGGGCTGAGGAAGTAGAAGTACACCAAACTTAAACTATCTATCAAAGAGAAACTAAAAGTTACCTGGAGGGATACCCTGACCATATTAAGTGATTCCTTACCTGGATTGGGTTGAAGGTATTCAATTGTTTTAGTCATTATTTCCATCACAGCCCTGCTGGTGACATCCACTTTCTGAAATGAGAAAATAAATATTCTAAATGACAAAATTATTGGCTTAAGAACTTTAATTTTGCTTGAGTAAACGTACAACCACTGGTGGTGGCCAGAGCACCAGTCCTGCGGTGGAAGCTAAGGGGCTGGAGGAGCCACCAGAAGTAATAATGGCTTTGCATTCAGCTGTGTTCCATCAAGAAAAGCCGATTTATCCACAGAGGAATCTGGTCATTTCCTAAAATTTGTTTCAAAATATACTTCATTATCCTCTGGCAAAATAAGTTGGAGATAGCTTCCTCTTCCCGTAAGTGGCCTGAGGTGGTCTCTGAAAATGGTTTGCTATTCATTTGACTCAGAAAACTCCACAAAATCATGCAAATCAAGAGGTTCAAATCTTCATGTTTACTTTAAGAACACTCATGAAACTACCCAGGCCAGGGAGGATACACATATCCAAAAAGCCACCAAGTCTCTGAAAGATGTTACTTTACAGAAGCAATGCAAGCCATTCCATCGTCACAATGCTGGAGTTGGTAGGTGTGCCCAGGCCAAACAGTGGGGCTGGACACAAGTTCCAAGATTCAGTAAGAGTACCGAATTTTTGCTGTACATGCTTAAAAATGCAGAGAGCAATGCTGAACTTAAGGGTTTTGATGTAGAGACTCTGGTCATTGAGCACATCCAGGAGAACAAGACCCTCAAAGTGGGCCCCGCACTTACGGAGCTCATAGTCTCATTAGCCCCTCCGTGAGCTCACCCTGCCACACTGAGAGGATCCTTACTGGAAAACAGCAAACTGTTCCCAAACCAGAAGAGGAGGTTGTACAGAAGAAAAAGATATCCCAGAAGAAACTGAAGAGACAAAAACGTATGGCCCAGGAATAAATTCAGCATAAAATAAATGCACCTAAAAGTAAAAATATTAACAACAAGGTAGAGATAATATTGCCCCAGAGGCATTGACTGGATGTCTACAGAGGGCCAGGCATGGCGGCAGGTTTCCCTGCCCTAAAGAAAGAAAAACGCAACATCAATTCTGTTCATTTGAGTAAGAGAAAGACAGTTTTTATTTAACTTCTGAGAACATCCTAATTTTACAAAAATCTTGAGCAAACACTTCTAATCAGTCCTTGAACTTTTGGTTAATTCTAGAGTCTATGCCAGCACAATTTTGAATGGTCAGTATTTGCATGTAGCAGCTCACCATGTCCTCTCTCTGGGGGCTCTTCTCCCCACATGGAGAGGCTATGTAAGCTGTTCAGTACAGTTATATCCTCTCTACATTCACTGTGAAATCCTTTCTTATCAGCATGCCTGGTCCATTCACTCACTCTAGAGGGTAAATGACTAATGAAAATAAATATCCAAAGTATTTGCATGGAATATATGAGTGAAAGGAACTATTTTATTTTTTTATTTATTTATTTTTTGGTGAGGAAGATTAGCTCTGAGCTAACATCTGATGCCAATCCTCCCCTTTCTGCTGAGGCAGCTTGGTCCCGAGCTAACATCTGTGCCCATCTTCCTCTACTTTATACGGGATGCCACCACAGCATGGCTTGGCAAGTGGTGCATTGGTGCGCGCCCGGGGTCCGAACCTGCGAACCACCCCGGAGCCGCCGAGGAAGAGCGCGTGCACTTAACCACTATGCCACCGGGCTGGCCCCAAAAGGAACTAATTTTTGATGGTGGAATTTCAGATATCAATTAAGTCCATGGGGACGTTTATTTTAATTGGAGTTCAAAGGCTCCTCCCTCAGTTCCAAGAAATTTTTCAATAACCTACTGTATCTACATATGAAATCAGCCTTTCATGGATGGGATAAGCCTCTTTCTTTTTCATAATCAGAAACCAAGCCACAACCCATCAGAAGATTTTATCTTTCAGTTTTATTTTTCAATACTTAATAATTTCCCATTCCATGGTAGTCATATTAGTGTGTGTGTAAAGAGTTTGCTTTTACTGCAATTAACAAAGGAAAATACTTTTTCTTATGAGGTCATCGTGGAATAAAATTATCTTAAAAAGCACTCCTATTTAAGAGGTGCCTGCCTACATATGAACCCTGTACCAGGTCCTTTTGATTGACTTGAGTTTTTAAGATGTCTTAGATTTGAGTATGTACAAAGCAGAGTTTAGTACTGAGGTGAAGAGTGGTCCTCTGGAGTTGTGCAGTGCAGAACTTGTGCAACCATACCTGGAGGTCCTGGAAGTATTAGCAGAATGCCAACCAACCACTACGCACTCAACGTCATGGAAATGAATTCAAAGGTTGTGTGTAGAACAAACACACTGCAAGTCCAGGTTACATGTGTGATAGGAGGAAAACGCAGGTCTCCTGCTGACTATATGACAAAGATTACGGAATCTGACACCAAATATATCCAAAGGTCCTATGTGGCTATGATGGCAAAAAAAAGTAACCCCAAAAGTCCAAGCGTCTAAGAGAGTGCCGAAGGAACTGATTGTCCAATGACCATCTGATATCGTGAAGTTATCTGATGTTGGGAGGCTAACCAATTTCTAACTTCCCTCATCTCTTTCCTCAATAATAATCATAACCACCATCACCATAAAGTGTTTTCTATTTGTCAGAAGTTGTTCTAAGGGCTTTAAATGTCTTCACACATTTAATCCTCAGAAACCCCATGAAATAGATACAGAGAGGTTAAGAAACTTGCCCAATTCTGGCTCCCGAGTCTGTGTTCTAAACCACTACCCTATACTTCCTGAAAGTACAAGCTTCCTGTAGAGACAAGCAATAGCAACACCTCCCAATTTGAAGAGAGATACCAAGTCAGACGGGGCTGGGGCCTGGACAACCACACAGGACCAAGAGGAAAGCACCTGCCATCCATTTTCTGTTTTTGTTTTGAAAGTCCTCAAAGTCTGTGGAAACTTCACCCACAAGAACTATTCTACCCTGGGCATCTGCGAAACGGAGGCTTTCCCATGCTGAGCTGTTTGACCACATGCCTTCTGTTACACAGGCTTCTCTACAGAGGCTGGGTGCCAGCAACGCGTATCTTGAGTGGTCCACAGCGAGGTCAGCAAAGAAGGCATGAAAAATGGTTCTCATTTGGGGTATGGAACCCCCTCTCCCTTCGGGGCTCTGTAAACAGACTGCCTCACTACTCAGCCTTTATACACAAAAGCCACCAGCTTGGCTAAAGCGAGTGGTCTCCGGGGAGGCACAGAGACACTGGAGATACCAATATTAAAGCATTAAGTTTGGTCCCGGAGTGGGATTCAACCTTAGAAGGGAAGTAGGAATACAAACTACCTCAGTGTCCCCTGTGGTTTGACCCAAGTCTCCCAGGAAAGAGCCCATACAACCCCAGATCTTTATAGACTTGGAGCCCACTGAGGTGACTCCTTCAACACTTTTAGTTACCTACACATCATTACAGAAAAAGCTCTAGCTAAACGCTCTTGATTAGAGCATAAAACAACCTTCACTTGAGATCCACCTCTGAAAACAACTTTACCCAATATAATTATTTGTGTATTGCATTATCAAGACATATGCCACACAGGGAACAACTATCAGCAAATTCATTCACTAGGATCTTGCTCCTGATTTTACTCTGACAGATAATCACTTGCCAGAGTTAATGAACATAAGAGAAAGAGATCAGCAGAGCATCTAGCCCAAAGCATCCAGTCCAAAGCCTGAATTTTTTAAATGTGGAAATCTGAACCTAAAGAAGGGAAAGGAACTCCCTGAGGTCACACAGCTAGTGTGGCTGTGATGGGAATAAAAGCAGTTCCAAAGGTCACGGATCAGAGGGTTCCTAAAAAAGAGCCGGAGGAACTGAATTGTCCAATGACCATCTGCACGTAGGAGGCTGACCAGTTTCTAACTTCTCTCCATCTCCGTCCTCACTAAATGTGCAGAACTCTTTTTGCTGAAGTAAACTATACCATGTCAGCCATGAACAGGCTGAGGGCCGTTACCCTGTGAGAACCTTGAATGCACCTTGTTAGGCGCTTGCTAGGAAAGCTATTCATATACGTAAACTGGCAATGTCTAAGCACATGTTCTCTGATTGACAGGCCTGATATAATTAGCATGAACTAGGAATATTTCCACATGAGTAATTTATTATAACTGGCCAGAGTTTATTCCCATTTGAGAACAGCACAGTTTCACTTTGAACTTATGACATATAGCTAATGATTTCCTCAATGCTCAGATTTGACTATTACTTGAAAATAAGTTTTGATGCATCCTAAATTACAACTTCAATTCTTGTGAGCTCTTAAGCCTCCATTTCTTTAACTAACTTTGTCTAGATGAGGGTAGGGAGCCATTAGAGAAGGCTGTTTAGAGGAAGTGAAACTGTAAATATATACAAATATTGGCATGTCTTTAGGAAATAAAAATTCTATGTGAAATAAGTTTTCTTCTGAAGGTAAGTAAATGTGTAGGCATATATTCTTCTGGTCTTTTTTCTTCAATTTTCTCAAGACCAAGATTTTAGCAACTCTTAATACTTTAGACTCAGGAGGTGCTTCCTTCACTATCCAGTCTTGTAATTTACAGCCTTGGGTAGGGAGAAAAATAGCTCTCTCAACCTTCTTTACTCACTACAATATTTTTCTTCTTCATGCTAAGGCAAGGGTTGCCAAACTATGGGAAACTATGGGTATGCCAAATCTGGGCCACTACCTGTTTCTATATTTTTAAATGGTTGGAAAAATTCAAAAGAAGACTACTATTTCATTGCACACTATTTGAAATTCTAATTTCAGTGTCCTGAGATAAATTTGATTGGAAGACAACTACACTCATTCATTTAAGCACTGTCAGTGGTTGTTTATTTGCTCTTCAACAGTAGAGGTGAGGATTGCAACAGGGAGCACAGAGGCACTCTGGCCCACAAAGCCTAATATATTTACAGAAAAAGTCTGCCGATCCCTGTGCTAAGGTTCTATATTCGCCACGCCATGCTGAATCTACAGATGATGCTGATCATTTCACCAGCTGTCTCAGTCTTTAGAGACAAGATACAAGAGAAGTGAAAGGTACTGGATTGACTAGAATGGGTTATTGTTTTGAGGCATCTAAATATTACCTTTTTCCACTGGAGAAAACAGTAGTCAGTGTTTCCTGAACTTAGGTGACAGCACACTTGAACAACATGGTATTCATTGTGGAGCAACAAATGGCTGAAAGATATGACTTCACACCGTCAGATACTGCATGATACCAGATCTGTCACAGGGATGCAGGAGCAGAGTTTAAGAAAAACTAGACACCTTAAAGTGAAGCACAGATAGTCTGTGGGTTTAGCGATCAATAATAAATAGATGAATCAAGCATCCACTTGGATATGGGGTAACTCACAGTGGCTATGCAAAAGAAATGTTAAAAATGTCAAATGAAACACTAAAATCTATTCAAATTCTTAATTTTTCTATCACCGAAGTTAAGAAAATGTACCTATTAAGAATGGACACACATCCGCTTAAAGTGATGAGAACCCTGAACGAGAATACCTAATTAAACAAGTCATAGAGACATGATGAAGACAGCGTCCTGGGAAAGTCTGTCTGGCAGTAAGATACAGGCTGGTCCAATAATGATGCTTTTAATAGTTCCCTACTGACTTGGAAGAGTTAATGTACCTGTCCCCAAATTGCTCTGCTTTATAGCAGTTATCTTATGTACTCAGAAAGCCTGATTAATAAACAGGGTGCTGAAAAACAAAAATAAACAAGGCATTAGACTGAGATTGCCCCAATGTATTTTTTTGCTAATCTTCTTGGGCATTATCTTTAATGAATATTAGTTTGGAAATATATTGTAAACATATAATTGAGAAGAAATCTGCCTTCCCTAAATTTCAGGATGAGCAGAAAGATGTCTTTAAAGCTCATCTTGTTTGGGGCTCTCACCCATCTTACAATTCTACACCAGTGCATGAGTATCTCAGTACAATTATCCACATCTTCTCTTTTTCCACCACACCCAGGAATAAGACATTCATGGGCATGACAGATGCCCATGGGTGCACTCAGGGATATGTGTTATGCTCAGCACGCCAGCTGGGACTTGACTCCTTTCTCTCCCATTCAAGGTAAATCACTAGAATTCAAGTAAGAATGATCTTTTTAAAAAGTGACATTATTAGTAACAAATTACTTGCCACAAAACTCGAAAGAGACGACGACTAGGGTGCTTCACACCGCAGCTGGGAATATAGTAAAGTTTAGCCTCTGCGTAAACACGGGCAGTGATGAGAAATGCAGCCACGTCTAAGGCTCTTTTTTTAAGGAAAAATAGCTCTAGCAGCCAAAAGTTCTTTCTTATATTGAGCCTGAATCTATTTCCCCATAGTTTCTATGCCTTAATTCTAGTTCTACCACTTGGGGTTGAACAGAAGGATCTAATCCCTCTCCACCCAATGACAAATTAAGTGTATGAAGATAATGACCATGGACATCCTCCTATCAGCCTCTCTCCACACCTCACCCTGCCAACAACCCACTCTTTCTCACTCTCACATGGAATGGCATTCTTTCTGTTCTTTCTCAATGTCCTGCTTTTCTTAAAACTTGAAGCTGCCCCTTCAGAAGAATTCCATTCTCATTAAATTGGTCTATAGCCATATTTCCAACCTGAGGACTCCTCTGGTTTCAACAGCAGGAATTTCCCAGGATACTTTTCAGGCTGCAAAAAGAGGCATGGCACTCCTTGGCTTGGACTTCTGCATTACCCATGTATGCAGGAACAGGAGAAAAGTTCAGGATTTCACTCAGGCAGTCTCTCCTCTAGGAAGCTTCCACTGATCTACCCAGCCTGTGTTAGTTCTTCCACGGGAATCATCCCCAGGACACCGAGTACCACGTAAGTCTGCAGTCCTATAAGCCACTGATTAATGAGCTTATTTCTTCCATCAAAACTGGAAGCTCCTTGGAGGCAGGAACTATGCCTTAACCGTCTTTGTATTCCGGGTGCCCAGCATAATACCTGCACGTGGAGGCATTTACAGATATTCCATGCAAACTAACGAATGTAACTACACACAAAAAACACAGAACCACTGCAGCAAAGGACGGAAATCTGAGAAGGAACCAGAGGTCCCTCAACTTTCTCTTGACAAAATATCTGCAGCTTTTCAAAGAACAAATTCATACAATGTCCATACCACGGTAAGAAATTTAGTCTGTGTTTAACAAAGCTTGTAAGCAACAGATACCATTTAAAACGAATGCAGAAAAAATTCCCTGCACAGCACTTGAGGGGAGAGAGCTATGGGCAGGGTTCCCACAGACACAACACAGCCACAGGATTCCACCTAATCAGCCCTGGGAGGAGAAGGCTGCCAGGGCTCAGAGATTTCACTGCATCTCAGCAGGAGAGTGGCTGGGGTGGTGATTAGAGAAACCACCTCTATGAACACTCACTTCTCTCTCCCAGGAGTGCTGCTTGATGCACATCTCTAATTAGTTTCATTTTGTTGTCTAACTGCACCTCTGAGAACACAGCTAACAAAAGTCTCTCTACCCCAACTGCCTGATGATCAGAAAACCGACTGTGGAAAGGTGATTCTTCTGTAGGCTTGGGAAGATCGAGCTAAAACACGTTTGTGAGTAATTAACAGGAAAGAAAAAGATTTGAGATTCTAAATCCAAAGCACATGCTTTCCAATTACTACAGAAATCTTTAAATTTAATGCAAATTTAGCATGGGTAGGGAGTGCAAAATTTGTAATACAGCCACAGACAGGACGAAAGATGTGTGAAATAACATGGAACAAAACAATTTCCACACTGCACTGAAATCTAAGTCTTTCGATTTACTTAGGTATAAATCCAAATACAAAACCATAGGTGTGTTCTTCAAATAACAAGCAAAGGTTTCCTTTATTGCAGGAATATCTAGATTTTTAAAGAGAAGAAACTCATTATTTTCTAGGAAATAGGAGAAATAAACCTTGCCTTTAGACTTAGAGGGATGTCTGTGGGTCTTTGCCTGAAGTAAAAAACTTGCAAGATCCTCTTTTATTTCAATTAGTTTGCAAGACTCTCATGGATTCAAAGGTTTAATTAGTTGTTCAGTGATAAACTCTACTCTGTTCTCCAAATTTCCTATTCTTTTTAGTCTCATTTAAGAAACAGACAGTCTGTCTTAACTTAGGCAGTGAGCTACCAAGCTTATTACCTTTAGTCTTGACAGATGCTAAAAGCAGGACTCAAATTCTGACCCCTTAGTTCTAAATTCCTAAATATTTGCCTATTCTGTCATTAATGACATGGCTCTGGCCACGTGACATACAAAAAATTCCCTCTGGGTTGGGGGGTAGACATCAAAGGATAGGGGGGACTAAGGAAGATTGGTTGTAGACAGAAGCTGGGACAAATTAACAGACCACACGGCTGCTCATCAAGGGGAGTCTGGAACTAACTCCAAAATTACAGGGAGTGGAGGAGTCAAAGTCAAGTCATTCTGGGCAGGTGTGTCAATGTCTGGAGACTGATGCTGTAGAAGAAGGATAGGCACTATGAACTATGAACGGCAGTGGCTACCAGCTTTGACTGAAGATCAGGTGGTATTTAGAACTGTCCAGAGATGAGAAATAGGGACCAACACAGACTGCAGTCCAGTGGGGACAAGTGGCTGCCAGGCATTCTGTCTAAGAGGCTGGCTTCCTAGACTTCTGGTTGGGACTCAGGACCTTTGTATTAGATCTCCACTCCAGTGGATACCTATTCTACCAGTGAATTTAGTCAGAATGACCAGCTAAGTAAATACTACACAGTCTCATTTCACAAGACCCCTGTCTCTTGGCAACTCATCTTCTTTTCAGGAACTCAAATGTGTCCCATTCTCTCTTGCCTGCTGTTTCCTTTACCAGAAACACACTTGGCTCTGCTAACTCTTACTCATCCTCCACATCTTCACTTTTTTTGTAGAATTTGAATGCATTATTATTTATTTTTTTTTTTTGCTGGGAAAGGTTCGCTCTGAGCTAACATCTGTTGCCAATCTTCGTCTCTTTTTTTTTCCTCCCCAAAGCCCCAGTACATAGTTGTATATTCTAGTTGTATGTCCTTCTAGTTCTTCTATGTGAGCCGCAGCTCACCACAGCACGGCTACTGACAGACGAGTGGTGTGGTTCCGCACCTGGGAACTGAACCTGGGCCACTGAAGTGGAGCGCAATGAACCTTAACTGCTAGGCCATCAGGGCTGGCATCACATCTTCACTTTTATCAGGAGAGTCTTCCCTGACCACCCTGTGTGGGTGAGTTTCCTCTGTTTCAAGCTTCTCTAATAAATGTTTCATTACCCTTGCCACATTGATCAGTATTTGTCCAAAGTCTGCCTTCCCCACCAGACTGTGAACTTCATGCAGTCAGGAAACTTGTCCTGTTCACTGCCGTATACTACATGCCTGGCTCAGAGGAGGCATAATACAAGAACTTGCTGAATTCATCAAGGAACTCGTCAGAAGAAAAAACTGAAAAAGACAAGGCAGAAAGTATCTAGGAATTTTCTCTGTTTGACTCTTCACGCAAAGAACAAAAGTAGCTTTTGCTACTTTTTTTACTTAGCTTCTGCCACTTTGCTACAAAAGACAAGTAGAGGACACCATTCCCCACCTTGTCCTCTTCCCATCTCACCCCAATTCAAACACCAGCTCCACGTTGTCCCTGTTTTAAAAAGTGATGATAAAATTCACCAGGAAAAGTACATTATGACATTTCACCTTCGTTGAGGCTTTGTTCTTAGGATAGTACAAAGGAAAGACAGAATACTTTACATTTTCTGTTTTAAAATACACACTCAAAGGAGAGTATTTTTAAGAATAATAAAATGTATTCTCAGGTACCAGTGTAGAACTGTTTCCCCTCCTTTCTCCCTCTTCCTAGTGTGCTGGGAAGTTCTATGTCAAAGGGAACCCTAAGTAGTGAAGACTTACCCGCTCCATCTCCTTGAAGTCATCATCTAGCTTGGTTCCTTCAGCTCCTCCAACCTTCTCACTCACTTTCTGTAGAAAATAACCAAAAAAGAGAACTATTATAAATAAAATTTCTTTTAAAACTATGTTACAAGTTTTAAGCACTTTCACAAACATCATCTAATATAATCTCACAACCATTCCCTGACATAGGTGGGCAATCCGATTTTCACAGGAGGAAACAGAGGCTCACAGGGTTTAAACACTTACCAAAGGCCACGCACCTGGTAGGTATTGAAGCAAGAATTCAAACTTGTATCTTCTGATTTCAACTCCAGTGCTCTTTCTATTATATAAATCATTATGTAACTATCTAATCACTAACGTTTTCCTTTCAGAAGTTCTGAGGGACAACAGCATCATACAACAATCATTTCCTCTGATAATGGATCTAAAATACTACGTAGGCAGAAAATTGCTACTACTTCAACCTATTCCTTAATGGGCTATTGAACAGATAATCACAAGCATCTATCAAACTGGTAAGTAAAAAAAGTCAGCCCAGCTGCTCTTCAGATAAAAGAACCTGAATAATAGTCTTATAAAGCTCCCTGTAGCTGTCTACATATTTATATACATAAGATAAACTATATGGAAAGATGTTGAGGCTATTTCTTTGCTACCCAATCAATTCTCATTATCATATATTTATATTCACCAATTTACATATGCAAACGGTCATTTTCCACATGTAGAATTCATGTTCATAAAAACATGAGATATCCTGTTCTGAAATAACGATTCAAATTAAGTCTAATAAAAATTTATGAAAGGATCACAAGAAAAATATTTTGGTTCCATCAAAGACAGGAAGATTAAACACTAATGACACAAAAATTTCATTCCTCTTAAAATACTCTAATTGCAAAGGTAGTTATATGCTTTTCACTAACACATCACTGTACTACATAAAGTTATCACACACAGATATCGAAGTATGGTTTGTCATTTCCTTTAATAGCCGCTGGATTACAGGTCTTTGCAGAGGATCCCCACCATGCCCAGATCTGCAGTAACCTTAGTAACAACCTGACTCATCCCAGTAAGCTTGGTTGGCCTCCTGCTAAAAGGGTCCCTGAATACATTACTCCATCTCCTGGACATGGAAGCTCTCATATCCCCTTGTTGGGGGCTGAAGTATATTCCTTACCCTCCCTTTTTCTCTGTCTTTAACTCCTGCTTTCTGCCATCAGGAAAACCTTTAGAAAAAAACTGAGAATCTGAATTCTATCACCTCTTTGGCCCTGTATACTAGATACCATTCATTTTAGCCCAGCAGCAGAAATAGGAGGAATATGCTGTGACAGAAGCGAACAGCATGAACTGATTCCTCTACTCTTTCCTAGATACACAGAACTGTTATGAAAATTAAATGACATAATAAATATAAGAACCCGTGCCTGAACCTACAAGATAGGCAGCATATCCTACTTCCTATCTCTGACCAATAAAGTGTACATCTGCTTACAGTATCTTGGTCTCGCCCATCAGTTTTATTTAACTCTTGTTTCATACCTTGAGAAGAATCTAGCAATTTTCATTAACATAATACAATCTTAGGCAGATAAACGTCAATGATTAAAAGTGAAAGGTTAATAAAAACAACATTAACATCTTTAATTTGTATAAGTGACACATACTTTCACTTGCAATTTATTATCTAATATATGTAACACAAGAACTATGTAGAGCAGATATTATTCCTACGTTGCAGATCAGAAAACTTAGAGTTGCATAAATTAAACTGCCTGTCCATAGTAGAGACCTTTAACTAGGAAGAGGTAGAACCAGGACCTGAACGCAATTTTCCCAAGCTAAACCCTAGGCTTTGCATTCCCATCCCAGCTTTGAAGAGCTGTCCGTGGTGCTGGCCTTCTCTGCCTGAAGTTCCATTAGATTCAGATGGCCAGAGGTAGATTCACTGCCTTAATTGTTGGTCCTTGACATCGGCTCCCTCATTTAACCTGTGTCCTGGGTGATGCTGGCTATCAACTATTCCAACAGTCTGTACAGATCCAGGCTTTCTCTGGCATCACTACCACCTATCCTAAAGCCTGCACCAACTGTGATCTGGCCCAGCAGTCAGCTTCTCTGCCTGCTTTCTTAAAGATGTTTACCAAACCAGAAATAGGGGAAGGGAAGCCCCACAATTCAGTTTAGAACCTCCTAGTGGGATTCCAAGTGCCAGGGACTTGACCTGCATATTCAGAAATGTTTGTTATAGAAAATCAGCAATAGAAGAGGTCTTAAAGGTTATCAAATTTTCCCTATCACCAAAAAATTTTTACTAAGATTTTTACACTGATTCCCTCCCTTTCACTTTGCTCAGTGATGGCAGTTGTAGCTCTTATTTCTACCCCTCTTGTGTCTTATTCTTGAAGTACACGGTTTTTAGTTAAATTTGGGCTGGGAAACTCTAATCTATTCAAATTCCTACACGATAAAGAAATATATGCTACATAGCCCCAAATCAACTCTCTCTCTGTTCTACCTGACTGTCTTCAATGTCAGGAAACTCACTATATCTCAAGGTCCCATTTTGGTCAAAGAGGATCATTGTAGATAGACTGCTCCCATGAACTGTGAATGAGATATTTAATTTTTATTTGCAAAACTGTCACAAAAAACAGGTAGCTGAGAAATGTCTCCATTTATAGTAACATTATAGAATCCTGGTAACCGTGGGTTAATCACATTTTGACCATTAGGGAATAAAATATGGTCCTAATCAAAAGCACAAGGGCTTATACTTTCAATCCTATATTGCTCAACTGAGAGTGATTTTAAGTTTTCCTTCTTTTTGCATCCATTAACAGGTTAGTATCAGAGTCACTGGCTCACTATCTCAAGTGGGATGACTTTGTCCATTAATAATTTAGAACTAGTCCTGGTAACTCACACTGAGGCCAACTCATCAGTCCACTGGCTTTAACTATTTGGTTTAAGTACTCTGTGGGGGGGAGGGGGGGAGACGGGGAGAGAGGAAGGGAGAAAGGGAGAAAAAAAGAGAGAGCGAGAGAGAGGGAGAGGGAGAGAGGAGAGAAAGGTTGAAAGAGGGAAAAAGAATATGAATATCTTTCTCTTCTCAACAAAAGCTGACATTTGAGCTGCTCTGAGAGAAACGGTCCACCAAACATAGTGAAGGATGCTAACAGTTAGATACTGGTACTGGCTTGACTGGCTGGTTGATATAAAAATTTCTTATCTAATTAGATTCTTGAAAAAAAGGAGTATTCGAAAAGACATCTACATTGTTCTCTGGGCTATTTTTTTCGAAGTCACAAAGGATCTAAATATATCAAGGCATTGAACTAAACAGTGGCCTAAATAACAACTGACTCATTCCTCAGGAGTATGTCCAATATCTTCTCCTCCTGGTCTTTAAATAACATTACTAAAACTTCTATCCTTTTATGTATAATAGTCAAGGTGAGGAATACAGGCTCCCTGAACCCATTTGGCCAACAATGACTTTTGTTTTCCTTACTTAGTACCATTTATTTAAGAATAGTTTTGCCCTAGTATTTTCCAGTGAAGTGATTCCTGAAACCAAGATTTCATAGTATTGAATATTTTCCGATGCTGTTTAGTATACTTTGGCTAAGATGCTTGCCGTTTGAGAAACTGATCCCCTATTTAAATGAACATCAGCAAAAGTTATTTGAATCACACACAAGAGTACAAATGAGCCAATATGCTCCCTCTACCATCTAAAAACAGCTCTTCTGTTCAAAATCCTCAATCGTACCCACTTAGCACAACGTTGAGAGGTTATGCTTCTAATCTTAGCTTCTATTACACGTTCCATATACTCTGAATTCCAACCAAGCCAAAAATCTCACCTTCCTCTTTCTTATTCTTCATTATATTCCTCACAACAGGTACTCAGTAAAGATTTCTGGAACTGAACTACAATGTACTTTTGTAAATATTAATGTTAAGATCACTGAAAGGAGGCATAAAGTGATGCAAATAAGACTGATCACCTCACTCTGAGATGGTCTTCCAAAGGGCACAATTTTTCAAAAAAAGAAAATAAATAATACAATCAACTCATGTTTTAAATTAAAAATCTTAATTCTGAGTCTGCAATAGTGTTGTCTCATGCTGACTTTTTTTCTCTGTATACCAAATAAGAAAAATGTCAAATGGAACCAGCAGCAAGAGACAGCTTAAATAAATGACCACTGTTCCCAGCCCAAAGGATGCTGCACTGCTTTCCAACAATGACTCATCCTCCCCCGAATTAACTGTCACCTCCAGGCAAAAGACACTCCATCCTCTAGTTGTAGCTCTGATTTTTCCCTGCATTGCATTTCATTTACTGAAGATCCAACTACCATATCTCCACCTGCCTTTTATAAAGGCCTCCTTGAAAGTCACATCATCAGTGAAATTCAATAGACTTAAGACCAAATTCATTCAACCCTACACACCTGCAAAGTTATTTACCTCCTAACTTCTCTGTTTTTGTTCAGCTTTATCTCCTATTATTCATCATACAAAGCCAAGTTTCTTAGCATCCACCAAATTTACTGCGTTTATTCCCTCTGTCTTGTACCTGGACCTATTTCCCTTTTCTATTTTTTAAATCCTACCAATTATCTAAAATGCTCACCCAGATTTCACCTCCATCATCTTGACTGCCCACTCTAGCTGGAAGTTATTACACTTCCTTTGCACTCTTAATGAAACACACCATCTGTTCGACTACCTGGAACTAATCACTTGATGAGTAAAATTGCTGAGGATATTTGCTCACCTGAATTGTAAGATGCTAAAAGGAAGGAATCATACTGCATGCTTCTTTGTTTGAAAACAGCTAAGACTACAGTACCTAACATAGTGCTTGCAGAGCAGACACTTTATCAGTTCAAAAAAATGTATCTCAATTCTAAGACCAAAAATTGCACATAAATAAAGACTCAGCTATGAGTTAGCACTGGTTCCGTATGTCCTTTCTCAGAGTTTAATCTCCCCTCTAAAGTGTAATATCTTCTTCTGCATCAGCAACAGGCAAAAAATTAGAAAATTCAAACTATTTATGATGTATGATATTTTATTTATAGCCAAGGTTAAAGAAAATGCTCTCTCAATTGCACCCATTCTGTATTCATTCACCAAATTACTTTCAGTACAGTTACAATTAGTATTAATGACACACAATTTTCCCATTAATCCTGATTCTAAATATACATGTGTTTTAGTTTATATGTATATGCACATATGTATGTATATGAACACACATGTGAGCAAACATATTTGCGTGTGTATCTATACCCACACATATATGATGGAAAGTAAATATAATACTTTCCAAAATGCTTTTTAAAAAATTATCGAAAGGGGCCAGCCCAGTGGTGTAGTGGTTGTTTGCATGTTCCACTTCAGCAGCCCAGGGTTTGCAGGTTCAGATCCCAGGCACAGACCTCTGCACCACTTATCAAGCCATGCTGCTGCAGCATCCCACATATAAAATAGAGGAAGATGGGCACAGATGTTAGCTCAGGGCCAATACTCCTCACCAAAAAAAAAAAAAAAAACGAAAATAATTTTAAGTACTGCAGTATGTGTTTACTCATATTAAAATAGAATTACTTTAATTAACATTCCACAAGTTAAGCCCAGCTAGTCTGTTAAGAGCAGAAAGTAGAACTCATACATTATCCTGCCCATCTGCACCATGGAACAATCCACAAAATTATTCACATGCATAATGAAATCTCATTGACAATTAATTAAGTCAATGAGAGCCACTTCAGGTAAAGTTTAAAAAAAAATTGGATTTAGAATCAAGAGATATGAATTCCAGCTCTGACAATAACACCAAATAGTTGAGTGAAGGAGAAAACGCATAACCTCTTAGTGCCTCAGTTTCTTCACTCAAGAAATGAAAACCAATATCATCTAACACAGGAATTTTTGAGAATTAAATTAGAAGATACATGTAAGAGCACTTTGTAAAGTATCAAAAATAATTATCAAAATAAGAGTTTACTATGTCTTAACAAGTGGCCTTACATGAAAGATAGAATTTTAAGTTGGTTTCTTTCATTTGACAAAAAAATTCTAAGTGTAGAGGTTCTTTAAATGCATTAAAGGACAACATGACTTAATGCACAAGCTCTTTAGAAAGAAGTTATAATAACTACCCCTGTGGGACACTGTACCGTTTTCCCAATATGTGTAGAAAGGCATCACCTATGATAATAAATAAAAGAAGCCCATACTCTATTCATGAAAGTTCTTTAATCATTATTTATTAGTATAGTACTTAAAACTTATAATGATAATACTTAAGGACATATCAAATATTCAGAAGGAAACAGGAGAGTCAAAATTACAGCAGTATTTTCTTGGTATTTGGCTAAGTACAAGTAGATCTTGTTTTTCCAGATGGTGGTATTCCCATGTATGAAAGGCAGGGTGGATTCACTTCATGGGATATAAGTTTCACACTAGTTTTTCTCAGCTGTCATTAAATTGGAATGCTTAAATGCCATGATGTTTTGAAAGTGAATTTCAAGAAATATATATTTATTTTTCCCATCCAGAAACTTCAGATTTTCTTTGAAAATGAGTAAATGCATTTTTAAAATGCATTTTCATCTATCTAAATTGAGCTAATTCTGACTATATCTTAATATCAAGTAGAATTCGTATATTGAAGAAAAGTGGAAAGGTTCCTTTTACATAATATAAAAACTAGTAATTTTCCCCCCAAGAATTCAAGAGGATGAAGACTGATTTTCTTGGAATATCTGGAGCTAAAAACTTTAAAATGAGTTTAGGTGAACTAAGCACTTGGCCCTTTTCCCAGCTTCCAGTCTATCTTGCTTCTTGTCAAATATGGCATAGAATATGCAGAAATTGAATTGCATGATGTTCTCATTGTTTCTGGTGTGGTTCATTGGGGTTAAAAGTAATAACTTCCTAAGCCCCATTTCCCCAAAGTGAGAATTTCCTATAGACTATGTGGCTAATTACTTACATACACTCTCAAAGGTAGTAGGTAGGATTTACTGTAGAGATGCAGAGTTTCAGTCCCTCCCTGGGAAGATAGTTTATACTATCACATACAGTTTCATTTGCAAGTGACCCTATTTTTGTATTCTAGAAAATAAAAAAAAAAAACAGTATGTAAAATGTGCAGAATAAAAACCAATAACCATTTCTCTATTTTTCAACTCTCCCGAATAATCTAGTTTCTCATCACATAAGGGGTAATTTAGGTAGGGGTGTTCAACAGAGGGGGATAATATTTACATAAAGTTTCCTATACCTGGAAATAGGAAAAATTTATACATTTTCATAGTCCACTGCAACAAGCCATTGAAATTGAACAAAACATAAGAAGACAGTGCCTGCTAAAAATAGACTCAAAAACTTGGGGCTAGAATTATGTCATGTAGTATTTTTTTTTAATTCTATTTAAAGCTCAGTCATAAATTCCCTTGAGAAGAAAACAGAACTCACAAGGGAAAAAAAGGTACCAGCGATTCAGATTCACTTAAGATTTCAGTACTGGCTAATGAATGGCCTAGAATCTAATGCTGGATGACTCAGTTGATAAGGCCAGGTAAGTAGCCTTGCTTTCATTTGTTAAGAGAAACTGCTGGAAAGTTTCTGTTTTGTGAACCAAAACCACAAACTTCCCTGGGCCTGTGTTTCATCATCCACAAAATGGGGCAGGGGTAGGGTGTGGTTAGATAACCAGGAGAGTTCTAAGATGCCTGACAACTAAAAATGTGATGTCTATATCTGTTATGGTTAATTTGATGTGTCAGTTTGGCTAGGCTATAGTACCCAGTTATTCCAACACTTATAATCTAGGCGTTGCTGTGAAGACGTGGTTGACATCCACAACCAGTTGACTTTAGGAGATTATCCTTGATAATGTGGGTGGGCCTCATCCAATCAATTGAAATGCCTTAAGAACAAAACTGAGGTTACTTTGATGAAGAAAAAATTCTGGCTCCGTATACTACTGGTTGTTTCTCTGGAGAACGCTGACACAATTTCTACCTGTTGGAGTGTTATTTATCATACACCAAAGGCAGATAATAAATTAGGAGAGGGAGAAAAGGAGAAAATACCACGCAATGTGTTTGAAGAGAAAATACTAGGGAACCCCACCCCCCTCCACTCCCCACCCCTGCCCTAGATTAGAGTTATTTTGATCAAATCTCATATTAAAATTTAAAAACACAACAAATCATTTTTAGATTAAATCCACCAAATGGAATGAATACAAGAGAACTCAATTTAAGTGCCTCCTATGTACCAGGGACTTTGCTAGCACTGGAGGTTTCATATGCAAATAAGACATGGCACACGCTCTCTGGGAACTTAGTGGGATGTATGGATATACAAACAAACCATTTCAATATAATGGGGTAAGTACATAAAATTAAAGTACAGACTACCATCACAGCCTAGGATGGACAATTTGGACTTATAAGGGTAAGAAGACAAGGCTGGGAAAAGCTTCCTACAGCCTGGCTGATTCTCAAATGAATATAAGTGAGTCAGAAGGATAGACGTAAGATATAGGAGAAAACTTTCTCAGGTGTTAGCTACTACATGACAAAAAGCAAACACAATACAGAATGTGCAGGAAAGTACATATATTTCAGCGCTGCCAGAGCTCAGAACATAAGGCAGAAAAGGATGAGAACTGAGGCTGCAGAAGGCAGGAGGGATCAAATGGTAGTGGGCCTTTTATGCCATGGTCAAGACCTTAGTTTTGTTTTTTTAGTTTTAGTGAATTTACATAGCTGTGCAATCATCACTACAATCCAGTTTTAAACACTTCCATTACCCCAAGACATTTCCTTGTGCCCATTTTTAGTCAAAGCTCACTCCCACCCTTAGGCAACCATTGATCTGCTTTCCATCTCTATAGTTTCACCTTTTCTAGCAATGTCATATAAGTGGAATGACACAATAGGTAGTTTTAAATATCTGTCTTCTTTCACTTAGCATAAGGCATTTAAGATTCATCCATGTTGTTACATGTATCAGTAGTTCAGTTCCTTTTTACAGCTGAATAGTATTCCATTGCATGGTTATACCACATTTAGCTTATCCATTCACCAGCTGATGGACATTTGGATTGCTTCCAGTTTGGGGCTATTATTCATAATGCTGCTATGAATATTCACATACAAGTCTGTGTGGACATACGTTTTAATTTCTTTTGGGTAGAAACCTAAAAGTGGAATCGCTGGATCTTGTGGGAAGCGTATATTTAAAATTGCCAAAATATTTTAAGTGGCTTACCATAAGACCTTAGATTTCATCTTAGCATTGATGGCGAGCCATTAACAGGTTTTAAGCTGGGGAATGATACAGCTAAATTAATTTTTAATCATCTGATTCCAGAGTGAAGACTGACTTGAAAAAAATGTTACCACAATGATCCAGGTGGAAGATGAGGGCTTGAACTGAGAACTCTGGGAGGAAGGACAGACTAAGCAAATATTCAGGACATAAAATAAATAAGACTTCATGACTGATTTCATATAGGAGTGAAGCAGAGACTTCTAGGATGACTTCCAGGTTTCAGGCTTTGGCAAATGGATGGATGCATACAAATGAACAGAACTCAGGTACAGATCCACTGGGTTTGAAGTCCAAGTAAACAGGTCCAGCAGGCAATTGAATACATAAGTCTGAGCCTCAAGGGAGAGGTCAGAGCAAGAGAGAGGGGTATGGAGTCAGCGCTATATATTTAATTTGTAAAATCAGAAATGCATTGCTTAGGGAGATTGCTCAGGGAGACCACGCATCCAGAGAGCAGTTATGGCTCAAGAAAGGAACCCTGAGCATCACCAATAATGAAGGGCTAGACAGGGGAAAAAACTAACAAAAAAGACCAAGAAAAAAACAAAAAGTAGAGGGAGAATCAGGAAAGAGAAGGATCAAAGAAACCAAGGAAGCAACTTCTCAAATGAGTGTAAGCAAGCACGGAGGATGGACATGGAGGTGGCAGTGGGGTGGTAGTTAGAAGAATCATTCCAAGAGCCTTTAGAATTCAAGAATCTGATAGGTCTGTGATCGTGCAAACTGTGATGTATATGTAGTAGGTTAGTACAATGGGGTCAAGGCAAAGTACATGTGATCTAAAGGACACCAGCAATCAGACAACAGGAACTACATCCTCATATTTTTTTATATAGTATTTCTTCCATCTCACTTTCTGCCTATAGAAATATCATTCAGAACTGTAGGAAATGCCCATGAAAAGTAGAGTAACTGACAGTTGCTGGGTCCCAGCTGCAGGGCAGGCAGCTCAGAACACGCTCCATTTCCGTCACTAATGCTTGGACAGCTTTCTCCATCCATTCAAGGTAGGTACTTCAGCTTTGCAGAAAGCACGCATCAGGGATGGACCACAAGCCAATGGGTATTTGAAAACATATGAGAGACTTCCTCCAAGTATTTCACACATCAATATATTCAGCTCTCCATATAGCATTTTATGCCACCAAATGTGGCAGCCAAACTCTATCCTGAGGTAAATGCTCTTTCCTTCCTAAGCCAAAGAAAGCTAGCATCATGCTCACAGATGCAATAATAAATCATAAGCTTTACCTTATATAACAATAAGGAAGAAATATGAAGAGACTTCAGAGATAGTTATGAAAGTGGATGGACAACCACTTGGCATTCAATGAAGAAATACCAGATCCACCATCTTATACAGAAAATCACTGACCTGCTGACAAAGGAATTAAATCAGGAACAAAGAATAACCACATAAAACTCAGAAAGATGGATCCTTGCCTGAGATACCAAGTTTGATACCTCATATCTGCAGAAATTCCAACATCTGAACCAAAAATTTTAAAAGCACCTTAGCAACAGGGCAGATATAGATACAGATTTCATTTATAATCCAGGGCAGAATTTCCTGAATGCTAAGCAGCCCATCACTGCCTGACAAGGCTGTGTACTGACAGATGCACCAGTCTGCTTCCACTCCAAGCTTCGAGGTCTGCTGCCTGCACTGCGGCTGACTCTCTGGAGACGCACACCTTGCAGGCTCATGCTGAAGCCAGAGAAGAAGTGGTGGAGGCTCTCCATCCTATAAATTCCTAGTTTGCTTTTTTACCCACAATTTCTAGTCTTAGAACTTCAGGTGTCCTTTGCTCCTGCAGTGTGTAAGTAACAGGAAAGGCTGCTGCAATCAGTGGAGCACATCCTCAGAGTAATGTCACTGCGTCCCACCCACCCACCTTGACTCCTTCTTTCCCAACATGCTTTCACGGTGTGGAAAGAAACTACTCACTTTATCGTCCCATTTCCCACTGCCCCAATCAACTATGCACCAATAGTTACCTTTCACATTCTTATACAAATATGTATACGATCATGCACCGCATAATGACGTTTCCATCAATGACGGACTGCATTCATGACAGTGGTCCCACAAGATTAGTACCACATAACCTAGGTGTGTAGTAAGCTATACTACATAGGTTTCTGAAAGTACACTCTACGATGTTCGCACGATAAAACTGCCTAACAATGCATTTCTTAGAACATGTCCCCCATCGTTAAGTAAAGCATGACTGTATAGCATTCGATAAATAACAGGGAAATATTTGGCTTTTCAACAAGCTTAGAGTTGCTCCAAGTTGTGCATTAAATTGGGGACAGGCTCTAAATACTATCCCAGCATTCCCAACTGGCACTAATGGCTTCTTTTTCTTTCAAGTTTCTGCCCAGTGTTTTTCAATCAGGTGGGAGACTTGCTCTCGAATGAGCTGATTGCTTGCAAAGTTCTAATGAAAATACGCCAAAAAATAAAATATGGAAAAGACATAGGAAAGAATATTCTCTTTTTAATTCTGCTCAGGCTTACTACTGTGCTAATGTCAGCATCTGCTAGTGCGTAGTAGGTGGTGAATACAGGGACTCTGAGAGGCTGTCCTCTTGGACACGAGAGGACAGGATGGAGGAGCATTTGGAAGGGATAGACTTTTAAGAAGAGGCTGGGTACCTCTTATGACAGGGAAAAAGTGACGCTAAATATGTGCCAAGACAGGGGCCCAGTACCAGTTGTTTTTAAGTCACTGTCCTTTGCCCTGGGATGTAGGGAAAAGAATGAATTAAAAATGGTAACAACTTTACTGAGATTTAATTTATATGCCACAAAGTTCGCTCATTTAAAGTGTACAATTCAATGATCTTCAGTATATTTACAGAGTTCTGTGATCATCACCATAATCTATTTTTTGAGCAGTTTCATCATACCAAAAAGAAACTTTGTACCCATTAGCAGTTACTCCCCAGTCCTCTTCCCCAACTCCATTCACCGTCCCACCCTCTGGCAACCACTAATCTACTTTCTGTCTCTATGGATCTACCTATTTTGGACATTTATATAAACAGAATTATATAATTATGTGGTCTTTCGTTTCTGGCTTCTTTCAGTTAGCATAATCTTTTCAAGGTTCATCTATGTTGTAGCATGTATCAGTACTTCATTCCTTTTTTTTTTTTTTTTCCTTTGGCTGAGGAAGAGTTGCCCTGAGCTAACATCTGTTGCCAATCTTCCTCTTTTTGCTTGAGGAAGACCGTCGCTGAGCTAACATCTGTGCCAATCTTCCTCTATTTTGTACGTGGGACACCTCCACAGCATGGCTTGATGGGCGATGTGTAGGTCCACTCCTGGGATCCAAACCTGTGAACCCTGGGCCACCAAAGCGGAGTACTGAACTTAACCACTACGCCACTGGGCCAGCCCCAGTACTTCTTTCCTTTTTATGGTTGAATAATACTCCGTTGTATGGATGTATTATATTTTGTTTAACCACTCATAATTTGATGGGCATTTTGTGCTATTTTCCAGGTTGATAACCTCAGGCAAAACATTTTGCCTCTCAAGTTTTCTGACCTGTGGATAATTAAAAGCTAAGTCACAGGGCAGTTATGAAGATTGTATGAGATAACTGAGTAAGTGCTTTGTCAATTGTAAAGTACTTCACCAATGCAAAGGATTAGTGTCATTACTCCACAAGCACCATCAAATGACCCTGTCACTTAAGAGTAACAAGGTGACATCATAGACATGGTGACTGTAAGGTGGAGGCTTATAAATACTTCTACCCAGGACTAACTTGTGGTAGCAGGAAGACACATAAACACTTTCCAAAAGCCAGGCCAATTACAGGTTTGAGGGCCATTAACACAAAAGGCATAATTCCAGATGAGGATCTTTAAGAGCAAAATGGTGTGCCTGCGGGTACCTGTTACTAGTTAAAGATGAATTTGAGATTTACATTTCAGCATGCAATGCTATACTGAGAATGCATCTTTTAGAAGCGACCTCTTAAGTTTTCTTATCAAATCCACTCATGTTACCAGAGTCCTATGGTATACCGGTTCAATGAGTTAACAAGCAAAGGTTAAGTAGGAGAATGTGAGAGGAAAGAGAACACATTCATGAGCCTACACAGTACAGATTTTTTTTTTTGGCAAAATAAGGGTTTCCAATTCTGATTTGGGATGGGGGTTGTAGGAAAGAGGAAGTTTGGTCACCCATCAGAAGAGAAGCACTGCAGGAGTAAACATGTTTTTGATGGGAATATACCATCCCATCAAATGTGCTGGAGGGTAGGGAGAGGAGCAGGGATGGAAACCACTGGGGAAGTGGGGGCAAGATGAACAGACATCTTATAGTCTGACAGCCATGTCGCACCAGAAACAGGACTGAAACTCAGGTCCCCTGATTCCCATACTCACTAAAACTCCCGTTTCCCAGGAAAGGGTCAACTTGGGTTAGCTGTAATCAATAGATATCAATCTACAGCATCAGAGGATACCTTAATGTGCAAAAATTCTTTAAATTTTTTTAGCTTGCTTTCCACAACTCCTTACATTGCTAAAAACTGTTGCTAAACATTGTCTTGGTAATTAACAAGAACTGACTACAATCAATTAGGTTTTACTGTCCTCCAATAATAAATCCATAACTTCCTTCCTTTGCCTATATGCCTGCTGAATCATATTGTCAGTAGGTCAACTGTTACCCCCCCCCCCCCCCGTAAAGATGTCCAAACCCCTCTGTGCTCCCACAGCCCCTGGGCCTAACTCCATTCAGCACCTGTTAGATTGCATTTTGTACCATCATCATCTATCTGAATGCCTCTCCAATGTTTCAGAGTTCCTGGAAGGCAGCGATTTGGGTCTTGTTCATCTCTATTTCCCAGCGCCTAGCGCAGCCCTGGCACCTGGTTGGCCTGCAATGTATGAGCAGACGAGGAGGCAGTGGAACAGCACACCAACCTCTGCACTGATGTGGTCTGCTTATTTTTTCCTTTAACTTCCTTTTTCTATTCAATTCTATGGATATCATTCCCCTGAACAATCACGGCATTTGTCTTTTCTTTCTTCCCCACAAAACATCCCTCTGCCAGTGGCAAAGCTTGAAGGCAAAAGGTGGATATAGAAGACAGGGTAATCAGCAGAGCTCTGGACATAGCCTCCAACACTAGTATCGTAAACAGGTTTTTTTATTAAGGTAATATGCTGGCATGACTGTTAATAAGAATATGATGAAAAGAAGTTGGAGAAAGTAGGGTGAAAGCATGAGCTGGCCTATTCAATAGCCATTTAAAACACGAGCGACTAGAGAAGGCAGTCAAAGCTGGTACCTTCTTTATATGCTTGTTTCCCACCACAACATCTCCACCACCATTACCATGTTAGAATCTGGCTACCTTCTAATCTCTGTCAGTCATTCATTTAGAAAATATTTATTGAATGCCTTTTATGTGTCAGGCACTGAAGATACTGTGAGGAGGATGTGCAAAGGCCCTGGGGTATATGGGGTAAGCATGGCTCCTCCAAGAGGCCAGTATGAATAAAGATTAGAGAGGGAAGGAGAAAGCACCCAAGATGAAGCTGGAGTTACCAGCAGGAGCCAGACCCTGCAGGCCCTTCTGGACTAAACAAAGGCCTTCATCCTAAGAGCAATGAGGGTGAAATGTGAGAGGATTTACGATTTTAAAACATCACACTAGATATAGCTAGCACAAAGCCACTCAGCCAAACGAGAGCTTGGCATCACAAAAGGATGCTGGTTTAGGAAGAGGTTTCATTCCTGCCATAATGGCTACACAACATTTTGCTTTCATTGGCAGGACCACAGAATCGTGATTGTCACAAGTCTGGCATGCACCAGAGAACATACGGTTTCTCTCTGGAAGAAGTTCTGCATGCATCAAATCCCAAATTTGCTAATGAAAACATCCTGCTCTGTAAGTAGGCTTAGAGAACACAATATATATAGTTTTTATTGCCATTGTCCTTTTGTTTTGGTTTTAGTTTCCCTCCTTACAGAGCACATGAAAACCCACAGTGAGACTTAATTTTCTGGAACCTAAAAGAAATTTTCCCAATGAATTATTTTATGGTTTCCTTGCAAACTGTGTTCCTCTTGAGTGAATTACCATTTACTCTTACATAATATTTCCTAACTTAGAGTATGCTTCAACCTATCATTTAAAGCTCAGGAGAATATCTTTAGTAAAGCAGGTTTTAGATACCACACTACGGATGGAGGAGAGAGTTACACTGTGAAGTACAAAAAAAAAAAAAAATCAAGGGAAAGTTTCTTTAAATTTAATTACTGCAGTGCCTCTCCTCCCCCTACCAGGTTAATACAGGCACCTTTCTTTATTCTCATAATGAATTAATTTCACCCAAATAGGGATGATGAACAGGCAAGGTAGAAACTGGATGTAAGCAGCACAAGAAACAGCTCCTGAAGAAAAATTACAAGTCAAAGAGGAAGACTAGTTTCCCATAGAAATCTGACACACTATTTTGAACTCCAAAATGTAAACACCCATCTATACACCACTCAGCTTTCAAAAAGCTAACATTTTGCCCTATTTGTTATGGACACTTTTAAATAAATAAAATGTAAAATTATAATCAAGGCTCCTTTTATGCTCCCTGCTCCCCTGAGATATCACTCTCCTTCCCAGTGGCAGTTCTGTTCTTTTATTGCCCATGTGTCTGTCTTAGTTGGAGCTCCTCAAAGCAGAGCCTGGGACACAGATGAAGGGGCGGCAGTTTATGTGGGCTGTAGCCCCAGCAAGCAGAGTAAGGGAGCAGGAAGCGCAGGGCAGAGAAAGGCAAGGCCAAAAGGACCGTGTTCTGGAGCTGTTTACTGCATCAGGCAATGTGCTTGGTCCTGCAGGGGACCCTCTGAGGAACCATGTAGAATGTACCTCAGTATTTTTCCCTGGATGAACGGGAAGCTGGGGCAATCATCTGATTCATGTTCCCCTTGGTTGAAGGCTGCCTCGGTGCTTTGACTCCTGATATGTCAGGCAACACCCAGGAAAAACTGAACTTCCAAGCATAGGAGAAACTCGTGGGGCAGAAAGGCTAGGGGTGGGAGCTGGAGCTGTCCACCCCAGCTAGGCTGAGGGATGTGACTCTGGGCACACAGAGCATACGTACAGCAGGGGTCAGTTAACTTTTTTAGTAAAGTGGCAAGTAGAAACAGTTTAGGAATTGAGGGTCAGAGCTGGAGACTGAATGTGTGTGTCCCCCCAAAATCCCGATGTTGAAATCCTAACCCCCAATGTGATGGTATTAGGAGGTAGGGCCTTTGGGAGGTGATTAGATCATGAGAGTGGAGCTCTCATGAGTGGGATTAGCACCCTTAGAAAAGAGACTCCCAGGGAGCTCCTTTGCCCTTCTGCCATGTGGGGACACAGCAAGGAGATGGTCGTCTATGAACCAAGAAGAGGATCCTCATCAGACACCAAATCTCGGGCTTCCAGGGTCCAGAACTGTGAGAAATATATTTCTGTTGTTTATAAGCCACCCAGTCTATGTTATTTTGTTATAACAGCCTGAATGGACTAAGACAATCAGATACACTCTATGTTGCATATTCTTTTCTTTCTTTCTTTTTTTTAATTAAAGTACTCTCCTTTTATACAGCAAATTTTCTTTCAGAATTCAAAGCTTCCCTCAGAGTGTCTATCTGACCTGCTATGGAGAAAAGCCATAGCTTGTTTGCTTTCTTCTTTGTGTTGTTACAACACTTTGAAAATGTAAACATCTTTCTTAGCTTGGGTCATGGGTCAGATTTGGGCCACAGGCCATAGGTTGCTGATGCCTGTGCTATAGTATCCATAAACAATATAAAGATTTATTTTCTGTTTTTTAACATATGTAAATAATATCATACTCTACATATGCTTCTATAACTTGTTACACATCAAACTTATACACGTTGCTATGTGTAGAGGCAAACCATTCATTTTAACCTCTGTACAGTGTTACACTGTAAGAATGTATCAACATTTGTTTATCCATTTCCTTAGTGATGTGTATCTGGATTGTTTTATATTTTTCACTATTACAATCAGTGCAGCAATAAGCATCCCTCTGTGAGTGTCTCCTGCTGCATGAGTAAGAGCTTTCTCTAGGATATACGCCTTGAACTGAAATTACTGTGTCATAAGTTACACAAGTACATGAATCTTCAACTTTCAAGTTTAATTATTACATTACTCTCCAAAGTAGTTACACCAATTTATAGCCTCTACCTGTAGCATACCAAAATTCCCATTTCTCCATATCTTCCTCAATATTTAATTTTGTCATACTACTTAATTTTTGCAAACCTGATGGTTATGAATTTATATTACAAATTGTTTCAATTTCCATATTTCTGACTACCAGAGAAGTTGAACATTCTTTCACACTAACTGATCTTCTGTGATTCCTATTCTACAGGCTGCCTATGCATATCATGTGCCTATTTTTCATTGGGGCTGATGTTCGCTCTGCTATTCGGTTGTCTTTTCTTACTCATGTGTTGTGTAGTAGTTCTTTATACCCCTTTTATTTTTAAAAGTTCTGGCTGGCTATGACTGGGCTGGGTCAGCAGAGTCTTGACCTACTTCCACACTCAGCAGAGCTCCCAAGTACCCAAAATCCCCACTGCATGTTATCACCGCCTTTGGGTAAAAATAAACACACCACAAGACAAATATGGTACACATCCATTCATTCATCCACTCATTCATTCACAGACCTTTACTGAGTACTTACTATGAAGGCGCATTCATAGCAATAGTATCAGGGAACATAAAGGTATAAGTCACAGCCCAACGAGCACATTCAAGTACAATGAAGGATTAGTCACAAGATGAGGTAAATGTCACTTAGCTCGGAGCAAAACCTTGAAAAATCAGGAAAAGAGGGAGTGATGGAAGCTTTACTCTGAGTAGATACGGCCAAGAACACAGGGGCTCCCTCTCTTCATAGCTTGTAGTAGAGGGCTACAGTTTCACCAAGAGCTGCAGGCTGCCAGTGCCTCTCATTCCTCTACCTCCAACCCCTCATTACAGAAGCACAAACTTGGGCAAGTGCTGCCAAGAGGACTACATCTCCTTTCCCCCACTTTCTACTTGCAGGGCAGAGCTCTGCCCCAGAAGCAACAGGCCAAAAATACTGGGGCTCCAATCACCCTAATCCTAGCTCACTCATAGGGTGAAGATTCCACACTGAGAAGAGCAAGCTAAGAAGACCAGGGGCCACACAGTGCCTGCCTGGATAGACAAGTTGTCACTGTGGGAGAAGTGGCTACTGTCCCTGCCCAAAGCCTGGTGCAATGGCACAGAGGTTCCGCCCAGGAGGAGAGGCAGGCCCTAATGACAGAGAGCTCCACCATGCTGCTTGAGGACACCGACTTTATCTGGGACAGAGTAGGGAGAAGTACATGCCTAAGGACATTGTCAAAAATAATGAAGATTTTGGTGGCAAGCAATTAATTACATGGAGGTTAGTAGCTTCGTGATATCAGTAGCAAAAAGTAAAATGATGGACCAGCCATAAATTTAGCAGAGAGAGCCTGAGAGACATCCAAGAAGAGTGCTCCTGGAATCACTCATCTCTGAGGTCCGGAAGGTTGAGGACACACCCTAGGCTGCACCACTCAGGAGTAACCAGAGTGGGACATAGGGCAGACATAAAAAAACTCCCCAAGTCATACACAGATCCATCAGCAAAGAGCAGAAGCCTTACTGACTCACGAGGTTTAAGCCCAACCTTGGACCAAACACTGGCTAAACAATAAGCCACTCTAACCTAAGAGGAAGTCAGGATGTCAGGCTTAAAAATAAAATTACATTCTGGCCAGCCCCATGGCTTAGCAGTTGAGTGCGCGTGCTCCGCTGCTGGCAGCCCAGGTTCGGATCCCGGGCGCGCACCAACGCACCGCTTCTCCGGCCATCCTGAGGCCGCGTCCCACATACAGCAACTAGAAGGATGTGCAACTATGACATACAGCTGTCTACTGGGGCTTTGGGGAAAAAAAAAAAAAGGAGGAGGATTGGCAATGGATGTTAGCTCAGGGCTAATATTCCTCACAAAAAAATAAATAAATAAAAAATAAAATCACATTCATCCCTCATGGTCTGGAAGACTCTGTGCATAACCAGTGCTGCACCTTCTCTGGAGGGACTGGAGAGAGGACCTCTGAACTACTAGACCCTGGCTAAAAATGGGGGGAAATCATAAATTCCCTAAACTGTAAAAGCAGTCTACAAGCCACACCCACATCCAACTGCCTAAGGCAGCTTAAGCACAAACTTTGGTCAATAAATGGTTTATGGAGACCCAGGGAAAACCCCTAGGAAGCCAGGCTAAAAGATAAAAACTAGAAAAATAAAATCTGAGCAGGAAAGTCACAGAGTACATAATGTGGGAAATACACTTCGCAGAATTAGTCCAGCCAAGTCAATAAACAGAAAAACAGTGACCAAAAAACAACAACTTCAACAAACTTCCTGCAAAGCAGTGGGGGAACTAAAGGAAACTATGCTTACAGAAGTAAAAGAAGGTATGATGACAATGTCTCATCAAATAGAGAGTATCAATAAGAAGATAGAAACTGTCAAAAAAAAACTACATGGAAATTCTAGAGTTAAAAAGTACAGTAAGTGAAATGAAGAATTCACTAGAGTGGCTCAGCAGAAGATTTGAGCTGGCAGAAGGAAGAATCAGCAAACTTGACAACAGATGAATAGAGAATATGCAATCCAAAGAACAGAAAGAAAACAGAATGAAGAAAAAAACTAAACAGAGCCTCAGAAAGGTGAGAACTATTAAATGTACAACATACGCATAATGAAAGTACCAGAAGGAGAGGAGAGAGAAAGAAACAGAAATATATTCAAAGAAACAATGGCTGAAAACTTCCCGAATTTGATGAAAAACACTAATCTACACTTCTCAGGAGCTCAATGAACTTCAAGTACGGTAAATGCGAAGAGAACTGCACCCAGACTCATCAAAATGTTGAAAGCCAAAAATAAACTGTTGAAATCAGTAAGAGAACAACAACTTGTTTCACTGTGGTATAATGGAACCACAATAAAATTAACAGCTGACTTCTCATCAAAAACAATGGAGGCCAAAGGGCTGAAAGAAAAATCAGGAAAAGACATGCTAGTTTTGATGTGGGAGAAAGACCCAGAAAAAATATTAGAGAAGAATCTTCATAGGCAGTAGGAATCCTCAGGCAAACAGAGGAAGAATGCAGAAGAATTACCTCAGCATGCTAATGCTGAGAGAAAATATGAAGAAAAACAAAATGTTAGTTGTTAAAAGATTTAACCTAAAACGTGCCTTTCATTAAAGTTAAATAGAGAAAATCTCTCATGTAGGTGGTTTGAAAGTGTATAAGTTAACAGCTCTTTCATCTCAACAGATGGTTCAGATACATTTGTCAAGCAGACCTGTCAGTGAGCCATTGCGTATTCAAGTTGATGTATGAAAGATGCATAGAATCATTTGTTAATTCTCAGAAAGCAGTGACTAAATTATTAACAGCTTATAAACATGTATCATGAGGGTGCTATTGAAGGCAAAAATAATGTGAGATTAATTACATAAGACATCCAGAGAATTTACTCATTCATATTTTCTTATTGAGAATATAAGATTTGAAAGTTTGTAAAAATAGTGGCCACAGCCAGGAGAAATGCTAGAAGGCTCCCTGAACACTGATTATTGGTGCTACAAAGAAGCAACATAAGAAATATATAAGGTGAGAATTTTTAGGTACATTATGAAAACTTTGATACAGAAATAACACACATGAAATCCACAAAGACCATTTATTTACACCACTGCAATAAGCTTGCTGTGGCTCTCAGAAAACACTGGGTTGTGGTTTTTTTCCTTTGTATTTTAAATGTGCTTTTACTGTACTGTTTATCTTTTACAATCGAAGCAAATTTACTAATCAGGCCCTAGTGATTTAGGTAAAAGACATCAGTGAGAGGAAGGGGCATGGGGCAGCCGTGAAGATGAGCTAACAAGCTAACTCAGAACCCGCTAATTACATTTAGAGTGCCCTGCATACCTTCTCTCACCTACATCCACCACCTCTTCTGGAAGCTACTTGTTATCATTAGATTTGGACATAAATTACTGACAGAAGAAAATGGCTAATTTACAAAGAAAATAAGTGGTGATGGTAGCAGATCTATCAGACAGTGAACAGAAGCGAGCCAGAGGTGTATTCATCCTGATGAGTCATTTGGTAACAGAAGGAGTTTTTGTAAACCAACATTTTATTGCACACTCAAAAGCCAAACAGTTAAATTACTTTGAAAAAAGAATATTTTCAAAAGGAAAAGAGCACTCATGATGGTATGGAGAAAATGTTTTCTCTCAAATAATGGATATTAACTATATTCAATAAGCTCTTGTCCAACATAGAGAGGATAACAGCCACATACGTATGAGAACCATAAGTTGGTACTGCACGTAAGAAAAACTGTCATTTGTTTAAAAGTAGAGACTAAGAAAGCTCACTAAATAGAAGATTTTCATAATCACACTTGCCTTCTCTTGGCAGGTACAGGTCAGGTCTGAGGGTAACAAATAAAGAGAACAAGCCTGAAAAGCCACACTTTCTAGGTACAGATCCTGCCACTTCCTGGTTACATCATCTTGCGCAAATGTTTCACTTTCTCTATACTCAGAGATTCCTCATCTAAAAAACACAGTCTACAGACTACACTTCCAAGTTGACATGGAATTTACCACCTGTGAAATGAAATTTCACAAAGTGCCACTGATTAAGAGCCCCAGACAGACCATCACTTCATGAAGACTTTCTTTTTGCCTTTTAAAGGGTCAGGAAATCTGACCCTTCTTAAGCAGAGCATTTAAAAATAACCACTAATGAAGTATTTATATTTCCCAGTGCTTTTTCTGGTTGCTGCCTCCACTGCTTTCCTCCCTCGATGGGTTCATTGCAGCAACAATTAGTGCATCAAAGATGCATCAATGCAGAAAGGTCTGCTAACTTTTGGAGTACCGTTCACCATCACCATTCAAGAGGTCTTCAATTTTCATATTGTAGACTTTTAAAGTAGATAAAAGTTTGCTTGTCTTTTTCCCAGTTAAGTTTGAGTTGTGGTTTAGTAATTTGAAATACCCTTTATATTGCTGTGTTTGAGGGCCCATGCCCTCCATAGGATGGTTGTAAAGATTAAATAAGCTAATGTGTGTGAAGCTGTTTTGAACAGTGCCGGGCACTCAGTGAGTGCTTTAAGTGTTGGTTACAGCTGTAACCATACTATTACTTGATTATTAAATATTATATATTATTATTGTAATCATATTATTATTATATAGTATATATTATTGTAATCATATCATTATTTTATTGGTAATGCAGATGGGCAGAATGAAGAGTCTCGGGCTCTACTTCAGCCTACAGAGTTCATTATCTCCCTGTAAGAGATCATGTGGGATCACAGGCAGGAGGACAGAGCATTACTACTGACATCACTACCGGGTTCTCTGCAGAGCTGCCCCTTTTTCACTGTCCTAATGTTCCTATTAGTAGTCAAAGCCATAAATGCATAATACGGAATATGTACACAAGTACACACATGTGTGATTGCACATGAAAATACACTTTTTTCTTTACTTCAGCTAGAATGGTACTAGGAAATTTAAGAGAAACTTCCCCAGGAGACTAGAAACAAACAATAGACTGGGTAAGTAAAATATGGTACTTTCATTTAATGGAACATACAGCAACCATTTGAAATGATGGAAAAGATATTCATTATGTTATAAAGTGAAAACAAGTCAGGCTTAAAACAGTATGATCCTAACTCTTAAAAATATACATATAGAAAAAGACTAGAAGAGAACACTAAGTCCTCAAAATATCAAAACTATCTCAGTGAGAGAATTAAAGGTTATTCAAATTTTTGTTCTTTTATTTGTTTTAACTTTTCATAATGAGTATATATTACTTTTCTAATCCTAAAAGAAATCTTGAAATGGCCAAATTCCATGGAAACCACTGGATGTGGCCATTTTAACGCTAATTTCCTAAATCAGATGAGGGGTTGAGTGGGTCTGCATCTAGGGGCCAAAGCCAAAACCAAAAGCCATGCAGTCAGTCTAACCAAACTGCCAATCTCAGGTGGCCAAACAGAGGTGCAGAACCCAGGCAAGTCAGCACGAAAGAGAAGAGCTAGAGGATTTAGACAGGAGTACCAATGTGGTCTAAGATACACACCTCATTTAGTTACCAGTCTGATCTTCCAGTAAAGCTTCCCATTTCTTCTTTGCCGCACTTGTATCCTGCTCAACAACACACTGCCACTCACTGTCATCAAAATGTTTCTTCCAGAAGACAGTGTAGCGATTATTGTAGCAAATATTAACTGTATACATTGATCGCATTTAGGTGGCTCACCTATGGAGGGGCATGGTACAAAATAGACACCCTGGCTCATAAATTAAGAACTACCAGTTTAGACAGCTGTACATCTTTAATCCCCAAGAATATCAGGCTTTGTTTTAAGTTAAATTTAGAAAACTGAGCATTAAGTCCTTTATTTCTCACATTTCCTCATATCTCATTTCACCTAAAGCATCAAAAGAATGCTAGAAAGTCAATTTCTTGTTTCTTTTGTCCTCTCTCCCCTCCAAAGAGGCAGAAGATCACACAGTTAATTCATTTTCAGGTTAATCTCTTTTCTGCGACATGTCTTGGTACCAAGTTAACTTCTTTGTGAGAGGAGATGAGCTAAAATTATAATTTTAGAGCAGCAGAATAAAACATCTTTCCTTCTGCTGATAAATGATAAATTCACATCTACCTTGTCAATGATTTGGTTTGTTTTTGACAACGATAACTTCACAAATAAGATACTCAAAATATTAAAAATATATAGAAGTTTTTGTATATAATTAATAGAAACAAAAAGAAATTCTACTCATCAAAAAAGATATATGATTTATAGCTGATTACTCACAGGTGGAACAAGAAAAGAAGTGTAGAAAGGATTCTTCACATAGTACTTTAAAAATCAATAAGCACAGGCCACTAAAACTTAAATATATACTGGGAAAGACACATGTCTGACTCCAGAAGTATAACTTTATATTCCAGGTATGATCTTGTTCTTTCTTCATATTTATAATTTGCCCTAAATTTGGCAGATCATGAAAACACTGATTGGAAACAGGCCTGGCAACAGTTCCTACAGTTTAGAAATAGCTAACTCACATGTACAATGCTTTAAGTTTTAGCATTTAGGACCTTATTTAGTCAAGTTTAGCCACTTGGGAAAGTAAATAACATTCAACATATTTAATGCTAAGACAGGACAAAGTAACATTTCCTATAACTGTAGGAAGGCACTTGATTTTCAATTAGTTTTCCCAACAACCTTGAAGAAGAGGTAGACTGTATTATCCAGATTATACTCAGTAAGCTTAAAAGTAACCCACTCAAAGCCATGTAGTCACCCTGATGAAACCAGGGTATCTCAAGGCTATACTAAAGGTTCTTTGAGAATAGAAATATCTGACTCATCTTCTTGACTCCTGATGATATAAATTCCAGTAGACCCTCAGAAGTTGGTGGAGGCAAGGATGGAAGAACAAATACAGGGTCAGAGGCAGGACAAGAAAGTCTACTGCCCTCATCACAGACACTCCCCCACCAATGTTTCTCAAAGCAGGACCCACCCATACTAGAATTATCCAGAAACTAATTTCAAGTTCACTGCAGCTCCCTCAGCTCCCCCACCCCCCAACACCCACCAAGTGGCTAAATCAGAATATTTGGAGGTAGGTTCTGGGAATCTGCATTTTTAACACTCCCCAAATATAAGAAATGCTGCCGCATTGTGCACCCTCCCAAACCCCGACCTCAGCAGCGTGTCACGTCAATATACAGTTTTTCTTAACTTCATTTATTATATTGCTGGCAACGTAACGAGATGCTTGAAGAATCACGATGAGAAGCTCTAAAACCCTAAGAGGGAGGCACTAACCCAGAGCTACAAAATCACAATATTTGAATTTTGCCCCTGCTTTCTTCTGCAAGTCGCTTTCTGTTCTCCATATGGTAAATGCAGAAGTATTAGCATCGCCATCTGGAGTTTTAAAGTGTTAAACAATAAAGCATCAGTAGAGATTTACAGTGCCCCTAGCTTACAAGACCTGAATTCACATAAAAATTCACTGAGTACAAGATATCTTTTATAAGAGCTGAGCCCAAATAACCTGCAATAGCAGGAGGAAAAATGAACTTACTGGCATGTTTCTACCCCACTGTGGGCACCATCATATATCAAAACTCATTAATCAGGTAGAACCCAGAGGTTTCAAACAGAACCTTAAAACCAGAAAGGTCAGAGGCACAACAGGCTTCAGAGAAAATAATGGGGGCAGATCAGCTGTTGATACATCTTTGACTACTGCTAATAATAATACCAAACACACTTATGGTCCTTTATAGTATATAGACTATACTTTGGATATCTTAACTAATTTGATCTTCTCTAAAATCCTGTGAAGGGTCCAGCACAATCTGCAGACTTCTATTAATAGGCATTTTTATCTCTCTGCTGCATCGTTTGACTTCTCCCAAATTGAGTTTCTGAGAGGCAGAGACAGCGTATTCTCTTTGGCATCCTTAGCATCCAGCATGGTGTCTCACTCATTAAAGAAGGCACTTACAGATATAGAAGTCCTTTTTTTAAACAAATACCACATTCTACAGATGAGACCACTGAGGCTCAGAGAGATCAAGAGATAGTGATCCTGGAGAGGTGACTTGGGAAGGAAATAGGCAATAAGCCCTCAAATATGAGTGGGGCTCCTGTGTGGAAAAGAGATTAGACTAATTTCAAATGTCTTCACTACACAAATTTAGATGGAAGTTAGCAGGAGACAGATTTCAGCTCATATAACGAAGAAGTTTCTAACTATGAGAAATATCTAAAGTAGAAAATATGTTCTTTAAAAAAGGAGAGCTGTACAACATGTAAAAGTATAGGAGAGACAGTGCAGAAAGGGTATTATGCATCAGTTGGAGGATCAACAACACAACCGGTAAACTTCCATCCAAGTAGGAAACTCCATGGGTCTGTCCCTTGAGACAGCTTACACAGCTGGTAATTGGGAGAAAGATGAGACTCTCAGCCTTATATCACTGATCCCATTGGACCACGATGGATGCCTCTGAAAAACATTTAGCTAATAGGTCTGACAATTCAAAAAGCATCTCATCAGACTTCAGCTCCAGGGCAAGATGGAGTAAGGACTGATTTATGCCTGTGCAGACGTGTGTGTGTGTGTGTGTGTGTGTGTGTGTGTGTAAGAAACAACAGTTTTCTTTCTTTCTGTTTTTTGTTTTTTGTGAGGAAGATCAGCCCTGAGCTAACATCCATGCCAATTCTCCTTTTTTAAAAAAAATTTTTTTTTAATTTTATTTATTTATTTTTTCCCCCAAAGCCTCAGTAGATAGTTGTATGTCATAGCTGCACATCCTTCTAGTTGCTGTACGTGGGACGTGCCCTCAGCATGGCCGGAGAAGCGGTGCATCAGTGCGCGCCCGGGATTCAAACCCGGGCCACCAGCAGCAGAGTGCGCACACTTAACCGCTAAGCCACAGGGCCGGCCCAATCCTCCTCTTTTTGCTGAGGAAGACTGGCCCTGAGCTAACATCCATGCCCATCTTCCTCCACTTTATGTGGGACGCCACCACAGCATGGCTTGACAAGCAGTGCGTCAGTGCACGCCCGGGATCCAAACCCAGGCCGCCTGCAACGGAGCATGCGCACTTAACTGCTACGCCATGGGGGCAGCCCCCCAAACAACAGTTTTCAAGACTGGGTATCAGGAAATAAAAGACAGTGATCCCTGATTGCTAAGACAGTGATCCCTGATTGGTAGGAAACAAACGATATGAACCCTACAACTGTCCCAACTTACTGCTTTGAGAGATTTTCCAGGCCTTAATGCAAGGAGGGAAAACACAAGTGAAGCCTTGGAGATCAGAGTCTGAGGAGAGCGAGATAGCTAAAATTTGTAAGACAGAGTACCAGAGTGGAGAGAGCTGCACAGATGCAGAGAGAGAGAACCTCACAGGTCTGTAGTACTTCAGCACAGTACTGATCAGTGCGAGCACGTGAGGAAACAAACCAAGACTGCAGAAAGAACCATCCAAGAAGATAAAAGGAAAAAGTGCCCAACACTCACATGGAGCCAGGAACAGTGCCCACTCCCACCACATATATTGGAAAAGCCTAACTGACCCAGCCTTGAGTAGAGAACTCAGAGGTCTTGCCTCGGAAGAGCGAAGTAAGGTGCTTTAGCTACAGACTAAACACTACTCAGGTCCTCCCCAGCAAATTATTTTTTTTTTTCAGTTTCAATGATCATGTCTTTAAGTCTTACTAATTTGAAATATGAAAATACCACAAATATTTATGTATAAAAGGCTTACTCAATTTAGAAAATGCAAAACTACTGGAGGAAAGATGAAATTATATTTTTGCAATTTAATAAAGTATCTATGAAATGTTTTTCTTTTTTTTATTGTGGTAACATTGGTTTATAAAATTATATAAATTTTATATAATTTATCATTCTATTTTCATTTCTGTGTAGATTACATCATGCTCACCACCCAAAGACCAATTACAATCCATCACCACACACATGTGCCTAATCACCCCTTTTGCCCTCATCCCTCCCCTCTTCCCCTCTGGTAACCACCAATCCAATCTCTGTCTCCATGTGAGTGTTGCTTGCTGGTTTTATCTTCTACTTATGAGTGAGATCATACGGTATCTGACTTTCTCCCTCTGACTTATTTCACTCAGATAATACCCTCAAGGTCCACCCACATTGTCACAAATGGTCAGATTTCATCGTTTCTTATGGCTGAGTAGTATTCCATTGTGTATATATACCACATCTTCTATACCCATTCCTCCCTTGATGGGCACTTAGGTTGCTTCCAGGTCTGAGCTATTGTGAATAATGCTGCAATGAACATACGGTTGTGCGTGTATCTTTACCCATTTGTGTTTTCGTGTTCTTTGGATAAATACCCAGCAGGGGGACAGAACAGCTGGATTGTATGGTAGCTCTAGTCTTAATTTTTTGAGGAATCTCCATACTGGTTTCCATAGTGGCTGCACCAGTTTGCACTCCCACCAGCAGTGTATGAGAGTTCCCTTCTCTCCACATCCTCTCCAATGTGTGCTGCTTCCTGTCTTGTTAATTATATCTATTCTGACAAGAGTGAGGTGATACCTCATTGTAGTTTTGATTTGCAATTCCCTGATAGTTAATAACATCTTTTTATGTGCCTATTGGCCAACTGTATATCTTTGGAGAAATGTCTGTTCAGATCTTTTGCCCATTTTTAAATTGGGTTTTTAGTTTTTTTGCTGTTGAGATGCATGAGTTCTTCATATATTTTGGATATTAACCCCTTATCAGATATATGGTTTGCAAATATCTTCTCCCAATTGTTAGGTTGTCTTTTCATTTTGTTGATGGTTGGCTTTGCTGAACAGAAGCTTTTCAGTTTGATGTAGTCTCATTTATTTATTTTTTCTATTGTTTCTCTTGCCCGGTCAGACATGGTACTTGAAGATATATTGCTAAAACTGATGTCAAAGAGTGTACTGCCTATGTTTTCTTCTAGAAGTTTCATGGTTTCAGGTCTTACATTCAAGTCTTTAATCCATTTTCAGTTAATTTGTGTGTATGGTGTAAGGTAAGGGTCTACTTTCACTCTTTTGCATGTGGCTGTCCAGTTTTCCCAGCACCATTTATTGAAAAGACTTTCCTTTCTCCATTGTATATTCTTGGCTCCCTTATCGAAAATTAGCTGTCCACAGATGTGTAGGTTTATTTCTGGGCTCTTGATTCTGTTCCATTGATCTGTGTGTCTGTTTCTGTGCCAGTACTAGGCTGTTTGATTACTATAGCTTTGTAGTATATTTTGAAATCAGGGGGTGTGATACCTCTAAGCTTTGTTCTTTTTTCTCAGGACTCCTTTGGCTATTTGGGGTCTTTTATTGTTCCATCTAAATTTTAGGATTCTATGTTCTATTTCTGTGAAAAATGTTGTTGGAACTTCCAAAGGGAACTTTGCAATGAATCTGTAGACTGCTTTAGGAAGTATGGACATTTTAACTATGTCAATTCTTCCAATCCAAGAGCATGGAATATCTTTCCATTTCTTTGTGTCTTCCTCAACTTCTTTCAACAATGTTTTATAGTTTTCAGTGTACAGATCTTTCACCTCTTTGGTTAAGTTTATTTCTAGGTATTTTATTCTTTCTGTTGCAATTGTAAATGGGATTGTATTCTTAATTTATCTTTCTGCCACTTCATTGTTAGTATATAGAAACGCATCTGATTTTTGTAAAAATGTTAATTTTGTATCCTGCAACTTTACCGTGTTCATTAATTATTTCTAAAAGTTTTTTGGTGGATTCTTTAGAGATTTCTATATATAAAATCATGTCATCTGCAAACAGTGACAGTTTCATTTCTTCCTTTCCAATATGGATCCCTTTTATTTCTTTTTCTTGCTTGATTGCTCTGGCTAGGACTTCCAATACTGTGTTAAATAAGAGTGGTGAAAGTGGGCGTCCTTATCTAGTTCCTGTTCTTAGAGGGACAGCTTTCAGTTTTTCTCCATTGAGAATGATCTTAGCTGTGGGTTTGTCACATATGGCCTTTATTATGTTGAGGTACTTTCCTTCTATACCCATTTTATTCAGGGTTTTTATCATAAATTAATGCTTTATCTTGTCAAATGCCTCCTCTGCATCTATTGAGATGATCACATGATTTTTATTCTTCATTTTGTTAATGTGGTACATCACGCTGATTGATTTGTGGATGTTAAACCATCCCTGCATCCCTGGAATAAATCCCACTTGATTGTGGTGTAAGATCTTTTCAATGTACTGTTGTATTCGATTTGCTAGTATTTTGTTGAGGATTTTTTGCATCATTGTTCATCAGTGATATGGGCCTGTAATTTTCTTTTTTTGTGTTGTCCTTGTCTGGTTTTGGTATCAGCGTAATGTTGGCTTCGTAGAATGAGTTCGGACGCTTCCCCCACTTCAATTTTTTGGGAGAGTTTGAGAAGGATAGGTATTAAGTCTCCTTTGAATGTTTGGTAGGATTCATCAGGGGAGCCATCTGGTCCCAGATTTTTATTTTTGGGGACATTTTTGATTACTGTTTCGATCTCCTTACTGGTGATTGGTCTATTTAAATTCTCTATTTCTTCTTGATTTAGTTTTGGAAGGTTGTATGATTCTAAGAATTTATCCATTTCTTCTAGATTATCCAATTTGTTGGCGTATAACTTTCCTAGTATAAGTATTCTCTTATAATCCTTTGTATTTCTGAGGCATTTTTGATTACTGTTTCGATCTCCTTACTGGTGATTGGTCTATTCAAATTCTCTATTTCTTCTTGATTTAGTTTTGGAAGGTTGTATGATTCTAAGAATTTATCCATTTCTTCTAGATTATCCAATTTGTTGGCGTATAACTTTCCTAGTATAAGTATTCTCTTATAATCCTTTGTATTTCTGAGGTGTCATTGTATGTAAATGTACGTCCATTGTAAAATCTTTCATTTCTGATTTTATTTATTTGAGCCCTCTCTCTTTTTTTTCTTGGTGAGTCTGGCTAAAGGTTTGTCAATTTTGTTTCTTTTCAAAGAACCAGCTCTTGGTTTCATTGATTTTTTCTATTTTTTTTTTTTTTTTAGTCTCTATTTCATTTATTTCTGCTCTGATTTTTATAATTTCCTTCCTTCTGATTTGGGACTTTGTTTGTTCTTCTTTTTCCAGTTCCTTTAGGCGCACTGTTAGATTATTTATTTGAGATTTTTCTTGTTTGTTGAGGTAGGCCTGTATTGCTATAAACCTCCCTCTTAGAAGCACTTTTGATGTATCTCATAAATCTTGGCACGTTATATTTTCATTTTCATTTGTCTCCAGATATTTTTTTATTTCTCCTTTGATTTCTTCATTGACCCAATCATGGTTCAGTAGCATTTTGTTTTATCTCCACATGTTTATGTCTTTTCTGATATTCTTCCTGTAGTTGATTTCTCGTTTCATACCATTGTGGTCAGAAAAGATGCTTGGTATTATTTCAGTCTTCTTAAATTTATGGAGACTTGTGTTGTGGCCTAATATGTGATCAATCCTGGAGAACGCTCCATGTTCATTTGAAAAGAATATGTATTCTGTGGTTTTTGGATAGAATGTTCTGTATATATCTACTAAGTCCATCTGGTCCAATGTGTCATTTAAGGCCAATGTTTCCTTATCGATCTTCTGTTTGGATGATCTATCCACTGGTGTAAGTGGAGTGTTAAAGTCCCCTACTATTATTGAGTTACTGTCTATTTGTCTTTTTATGTTTATTAATAATTGCTTTACATATTTAGGTGCTCCTATGTTGGATGCATAGATATTTACAAGCGTTATATCCTCTCGTTGGATTTTTCCCTTTATCCTTATGTAGCGGTCTTCTTTGTCTCTTGTTACAATTTTTGTGTTAGTTTATTTTGTTTGATATAAGTGTTGCTACCCCATCTTTCTTTTCACTGCCATTTGCATGGAGTATCTTCTTCCATCCCTTCACTTTCAGTTTGTGAGTGTCTTTAGGTGTGAAGTGTGGCTCTTGTATGCAGCATATATATGGGTCTTGGTTTTTTATCCAATCAGCCACCCTATGCCTTTTGATTGGAGCATTTAGTCCATTGACATTTAAAGTATGTACTTATTGCCACTTTGTTACTTTTCTTCTGAGTGTTTTAGTAGTTCTTCTCTGTTCCTTTCTCCTTGTCTTGCTCTCTTTTCTTATGGTTTGATGGCTTTCTTTAGTATTATGTTTGACCTCCTTTCTCTTAGGTTTTTGTGTATTTATTATAGGTTTCTGGTTTATGATTACCATGAGGTTCATATATAATAACCTACATATATAGCAATCTATATTAATTTGATGGTCTCCTTAGTTTGACCTCTTTCTAAAAGCTCTATTCTTTTACTCCCCTCCTCCCACATTTTACGCTTTTGATATCATATTTAACCTCTTTGTGTTGTGTGTGTGTGTGTATCTGTTATGTTCTTATCATGGACTTAGTACTTTTGTCTTTTGACCTTCATATTATCTTCATAGGTGGTTCATCTTCTACCTTTACTGTATTTTTGCCTTTACCTGTGATTTTATTGCTTTTTTTTATATATATATAATTTTCTTATTCCTATTTGTGGTCTTCCCTTTCCCACTTAAATAATGCCGTTTAGCATTTCTTATAAGGCTGCTTTCTTGGTGATAAACTCCTTTAATTTTTGCTTATCTGGGAAACTCTTTATCTCTCCTTCCATTCTGAATGATAACCTTGCCAGGTAGAGTATTCTTGACTGTAGGTTTTTTCCTTTCAGCACTTTAAATATATTATGCCACTTTGTTCTAGGCTGCAAGGTTTCTGCTGAGAAGTCAGCTGATAGCTTTACGGGGTTTCCTTTGTATGTAACTTGTTGCCTTTCTCTTGAGGCTTTTAGGATTCTGTGTCTTGTGTGGGCCTCTTTAGGTTTATCTTCTTTGGTGCTCTCTGTGCTTCCTATACCTGAATGTCTGTTTCCTTCCTTAGGTTAGGAAAGTTTTCAGCTATTATTTCTTCAAATAGATTCTCTGCTCCTTTGTCTCTCTCTTCTCCTTCTGGGATACCTATAATACGAATGTTAGTGTGTTTGATGTTGTCCCAGAGGTCCCTTAGACTGTTCTCGTTCTTTTTAATTCTTTTTCTTTTATCTGCTCAGCTTGGGTGATTTCCTCTAGTCTTTCATCCAGCTCACTGATCCGTTCTTCTGTATTCTCTACTCTGCTTTTGAGTCCCTCTAGTGAATTTTTCATTTCCAGTATTGTATTCTTCATTTCTGATTGGCTCTTTTTTATATTTTCCAATTCTTTGTTGACATTCTCACTGAGTTCATCCATTCTTCTCCCCAGATCAGTGAGCATCCTTATGACTTTTTGTTTGAACTCTTTGTCAGGTGGATTGTTTATTTCTGTTTCATTTAGTTCTTTTTCTGGGGTTTTGTCCTGTTCCCTTACTTGGAATGTATTCCTTTGCCTCCTCATTTTGCCTCTTTCTCTGTGCTTATATCTTTGTATTAGGTGGGTCAGCTATGTCTCCTCATCTTGGAGAAGTGGCCTTATGTAAGAGATACCTTATGAGACCCAGCAATGTGCTTCCCTCTCGTAACCAGTTCCAAATGTTCCAGGGTGACCCCTTTGTGGGTTACATGTGTCCTTCTGTTGTGGCAAGGTTGCTCTTGCTGCAGGTGCCCAGGGAGCCTAGGCTGTCCCCCTGGCCAGCTGGTTGTAGTGCTCAGCTGCATGTGGCTGCTATGGACCCTTCAGTAACTTTATTGGGCCTGGGGAGCCCCAGCACAGTCGGCTGCAAGGTCTTCTAGCACATTCCGGTTACAGTTTTTCTGTTAAGTGAGTAGGCCCCCAGCGTGGCTGGTTGCTAGGCTCAGGGGCTTACAATTGCTGTAGGCCTCTGGCCTATAAGGCTCTTGTCAGCTCTCTGAGGATTGCAGCTGGGTGGGGCTGGCCCCAGACAAAGGAGAATCCAATTGTTTCAGGCTTTGTAAGGTGGGACAAATCCCCTATGTGGCTGTTTGGGAAGCACAGTCTTCTGCAGCTGACAAGCCCCACCACCCACAGGGCCACACACACTGGCAACACAGTCCTGCCTCATGTGCACGTGCCCAACCCCTAAAGCAGACCCAGTCGCTCAACTGCAGAGGCCCCACACACTTCACCCGCTCCTTGTGCATGCCCTACCCCACAGAGGTGGACCCAGTCACAAGGCTGCAGAAGATCCAGGCACCCAGCTTATGCAGGCCCACAAGTTGCCCAGGGCTTGCTGTTGGGTGAGGCCAGTCCCTAGGGCTGGCTGCCTGTCCTGGCTGAGCTGGATTAAATCATGCTCTAGTGGGTGGGGCAGACCCTGGTCTAAGAGGCTAGGGGAAGAACTCCAATGGCATCTGCCAGTGTCTGTATCAGCACGCCTGTATTAGGTCACAATAATGGCTGCTGCCAATGTCTCAGACACTTGGAGAGGTCTCACCTCTTACAGAGATGTACCAGAACCTATCAGGTAAGACTCTTTTCACCAAAGGACTGTGTACCTTTCTTTCTGGTGATTTTAGGTTGCTTTCCAAAACGGGTGAATTTGTGGGTGGGCCCTTTAAGAGCCAGCTTTTTTCCTCCTTATGTCCCATAGCTTTTCTGGGGTATTCTCCATTGTTGTTAGTAGCCAGAAAAGCCAGATATTATGACACTCATCTCAGTTGTGCTGAATCCAAAAGATGCTTATAGAGCTAACACTTCCCCGCTCAGATCCTCCACTCTTCCAGGGAAGGTTGCATACCTTAGGATTGCTCCTGGACGGCTGTGAAGCACCGTGGCTTGCAAAGGTGGCTTTTTTTCTCTCCAGAAAGGAATTTCTGCCTCTTCCACTGCAATCAGGCCTGTCCCTGGTTGTGGGGGTTCTTTTTATCCAGTTTTCAGTTCTCTCTTAGGGGTAATTGTTCCAAGAATAGTTGTAAATTTGTTGTGTCTGTGGGAGGAGGTGAGTTAAGAGCCCGCCTACACCGCCATCTTGACACCAACCCACCCCAGCAAATCTTAAAAGCAAGACCCAAAAGGATAAAACTGTTTTCCAAGTAATTTAGCTGTGTCCCAGAACTAAGTCCAAGAATTTTTACAGGAATATAAAAGTACCCAATAAGGTAAAATTCACAATATCACACAACCAAATATTATTAAACATGAAAGGAGAAAAATACACCCATAATGAGAAAAACCAACCAATTAAATCTAACCCAGAACTGACATAGATGATAGAATTAGTTGACAAGGACATTGCAACAATTACAATTGTATTCCATATGTTCAAAATGTTAAATAAAGACAAAGGTGATACATATATGATGCAAATCAAACACCTAGAGATGAAAATTACAGTGTCTGAGATGAAAAATACACTGGATGGCATTAATAACAAAATATACATTGCAGGAAAAAAGATTATTGAAATTTAAAATACAGCAACAGAAACTATCCAAAAATGAAACAGAGAAAAATGAATCTAAAAAAAATAAAAGAAATGAGCACCAATGATCTGAGTGACAATTTCAAGTGAGCTAATATAAGGATAATTGGAGTTTGTGAAGGGGAGGAGAGTTGGTGGGGGGAGCAGAAAAAAGACGAAGTATGGCTGAAAACTTTCCAAACTTGAAGAAAACTATAAAGCCATAAATCTAAGAAGCTCAATGAACTCTAAACACAAGAAATGTGAAGAAAATTGCACCAAAGCAAATCACAGTCAAATTGCACAGATAAAGGAAAAAATCTTAAGCCAAAGGAAAAAAAGACATGCTACATACAGAGGATTAAAGAAATAAAAATTCTAGTTGACAGCATAAATAATACAAAACTAAAAGATTGTGGAGCAATATCTTTAAAGTACTAAAAGAAAAAAAAAGTCAACCAAAAATTCTATATCCAGAGAAAACACCTTTCAAAAGCAAAGGCAATATAAAGATATTTTCAGACATACAAAAACTGAAATAATTCCTCACCACAAGAACCACACTAGAAGAAATGTTAAAGAAAGTTCTTTGGGGAAAAGAAAAATGATACCAGATGGAAATCTGGATCTACACAAAAAATGAAGAACAGAGAAAATGCTACATGGTTAAATATATGAGATTTTTTTATCAGTAAAATTTATTTAAATGATAATTGACCATTTAACCCAAAATAATAACTATGTACTGTGGGGTTTATAACACAGCTAAAAGCAAAATATTTCACGATAATAACATAAAGGCCCAGAGCAGGGGAAATGGAAGTATACTGCTATAAGGTTCTTATACTATAAAAGTAAGAGTAAATTCACTTGAAGGTAGACTGTGATAAGTTAAAATGAATATATACCACCTAAAGCAACTACTAAAATTACAAAACAAATAACTATGGCAAATAAAACAGGGGAGATAAATTGGAATGATAAATATAACACAAAAAAGAAGAGAAGAAAGAACAGATGCAACAAACCGAAAGACGATAGATTTAAACCTAAAGATATCAATAGACACATTAAATGTAAATATTCTAAGAAAAAAAACAATTAAAAGGTAAAGACTGTCAGATTGGATAAAAGAGTAAAACATAATATTTGCTTACAAGAAACACACTTTAAACATAAAGACACTAATAGGTTAAAATGTAAAAGGATGGAAAAGATACACGTGGTAACACAAGTCAAGGAGACACACCACAGTAATATAGTCGTATTAACAACAGAGAACAGATTTCAGAACAAGGAATATTACCAGAGATAAAGAAGGTTATTTCATAAACATAAAGGGTCAATTAATCAAGAGGCTATAACAATCCTAAATATTTATACTCCAACAATAGATCTTTAGATGCATGAAGCAAAAATAGAAAAACAAGTAGAAACAGACAAATCCAAAATTAAAATTAGAGATTTCAGTAGCCTTTTCTCAATACTTAGTAGAACAAGTGGACAGAATATCACTAGGCATATAGTAGACTTTAACTACCCTATCAACCAACTTGGCCTGATTAACATTTATAGAACACCCCACCCAACAAAAACAAAATACACATTCTTCTCAAGTGTACGTGAAACATTTACCGAGACAGACAATACTCTTAGCCATAAAACAAGTCTCAGTTTACATTTAAAGTGATTCAAGTCAAACAAAGTATATCCTCTGACCACAATGGAATCAAATCAGAAATCACTAACAGACAGATCTCTAGAAAATCTCCCAATATGTATAAAGTAAAGACGACTTATAAAGCTACAGTAATCAGGGCAGTATAGTATTGGCATCAAGACAGAAAAAGAGATCAATGTAAGAGAATAAAGGTCCAGAAATTAATCCAGATTTATAGGGCAAATTTTTTTTTTTTTACAGAGGTGGAAAGACAATTCAGTGAAGAAAGAATAGTTTTCAACCAACGATGCTAGAATAACTGTATATCCATATACAAAAAAACAAAAAAAATTTCAATCCATACCTTCTACTATACCCAAAGATTAACTCAAACTGATCATAGATCTAACTTTAACACCTAAAACTATAAAACGTCTAAAACCAAACATAGGACCAAATCTTTATAATGTTGGATGTGGCAAAGATTTTTTAGATATGACACCAAAAGCACAAACCTTAAAAGAAAAAATTGATGAATTAGGTCTTCATCAAAATTAAAGTCTTTTGCTGCTCCTAAGACACTCAGAGAATGAAAAGTGGACTTGTATCCATAACACATAAACAATTCCCAAAACTCTTAATAATAAGAAAACAAACAACCCAATAAAGAAACGAGCAAAAGATTTCAACACACACATCAAATACAGGAATGGCAAATAAGCCCATAAAAAGATGCTCAGCATCATCAGTCATTATGGAAATATAAATTAAAATCACAACTAAATACCACTACAATACCTCAATGAAGCTGTTAAAAATAAGACATCTCATCAAAGTCAAAGAAGCAAGATTAATATGATATATCCTTAAGTTATTGCTTCAAATAAAGTAGTGGTAGTAGTAGTAATAATAGTAGTAGTAAAAGTAGCAGCAAAAGCAGCAGCAGCTAACATTTACTGAGGAGTTACTGTCTATCAGGCATCTCTGAAGCACTTGAGATGAGTGAACTCATTTCTTACTAAGGGCCACCCTGTTCTATGAAGCAGGTACTATTATCACACTTCACAGATGACAACTGGCTTATTTCACTCAGCATAATATCTTCAAGGTTATTCCATATTGTAGCATGTTTCAGAATTTCCTTCCTTTTTAAGGATAAATAATATCCTATTATATCTATATACCACATTTTATTTATCCATTCATCTGTCGATGGACATTTAGGTAGTTTCCACCTTTTACTATTGTGAATTATACGGCTGTGAACATGGGAGTACGAATTATACTGCTGTGAACATGAGTGTAACCTACTTTCAGTTCTTTTGGGTATATACCCAGACGAGGACTTGCTGGATCATACAGTAATTTTAATTTTTTTTGAGGAATAACCTTACCTCTCATTCCTAAATTGTAGTCCACAGAGCAAACTTCCTGGAAGGCAAATCTAACCACGTCACTCTGATGCTTAAAATTCCTTAATAGTTCCCTAATTATTTTAGAGTGCAATTCAGATTCCTCAACAGAGCAGGTCCTTTCCAGACCATTCCATCCCACCTCAAGTCCGCCTGTCCCAAGGACCTCATTCCTCCCCCTAAGGCTCCAAAGCACCTTGTACACACAGTACCTCTATCAGCACTTTCTTCACTCTGTTGCTAATGGTTTATTTTTCTATCTCCCTCATGAGGCTGTAAGCTACTTAGTAACAAGATTAATATTTTTATTCCTCTTTGTATCTCCAATACCCTTCCACGGTGTCTACAACATAGCAGAAACCTGATAAATATTTGTTAAATGAATGAATGCCAGCTTCACTGTCCAAAGAATAAAAATATTGCCATAATGTAAAGTAGGCAAAGTAACAGAAGAGACAAAATATAAGTTAAATGTGTGTGTGTGTGCATAATGCACATACAGGTTAAACATACACACACATACATATATTTATGTAATGAGAAAACTTCTTTTCTTTACTTGTAATGTGTAGTCATTCACATGTAGTTTCCATTTTCAGTCTTAAGCTCCTTATGATGCATCTGTAGGCCCTGCTAAGCACAGTGGAGGAAAAGAGGCCAATGATAACGCAGCCCTCTTGCATGTCAGACACAGTACCAGAAACAAGCTAATATCTGGAGCGTCTCTCTCTGCTGAGGAGTATTATGCTTCTGTGCATGATGGGGCCTTTGTTTTATGAACATGCCACACGAGAAATATGTTCTTACATCTGGACTAGGAATCTGGTACGACTTCTTGATCACACGACTTCTTGATTAAAGATTTAATAAGCTTCTGTTTTATACTCATACAGACCAAAAATGGTTTCACTATCTAATAATAAGATATTAAGAGAATACTTCAGCACGCAGCTAAACCTGATGGAACATTATGGATAATGGTTTTCCTAAAGCAATAATTCCAACTAAAGTAAATGACAGTTCCTAACTGTGCACAGTAAGTGATGGCTGGATTTTTTTTTTAAACTCTGTCAATTTTTCCGGTAAACGAAAATGTGAGATTTTCCAAAAAGGTTTTGACTTTCCAGACTGCAGCCCTGCAAGAAAAATATTGTCACAGACCACATCATTAGGCTTTCTATTCATGAGGTGGTACTAAAAGAAGAGTGGTGCCCTCGGTCCATGCTAGGTAAGTGTAAAGGAGTGACCTTTCTTGAAATTAAGATGCAAATAAACAAAACAAGCTTCTTCTAGGCCAAAGGCATTCTTCATGGGCACTAAATGAGCAAGCTCTGGGAAATATTTTGACCTGAACAATCAGCAACATTACAGATCAGCAGACCCTCTGGGCTAAACACTTTACCTACAACAGAAACAAATAAAATGTTTTGATAGAAGTAAGAATCACGGCAGCAGGAAATAATCTGATAGATAAACAAAAGTGTATCAAGGCTACAGAATCAATTTCTGAACATGGAGAAAAACTATAGCCTGGTCACCTAGGACTGAAAATTAAAGAAAATACATTGGTGCTGGAAATGGAATTCTTCTTACATAAAACTTAGCCTAAAATTCAGTTTTTCAGTTCCAGTAAAATCTAAAATCTATGGTAACCCAGAACCTCAAATGCACTTCGAACTTCCTTAAACCTGAATCCTGTAATCAGGTTGGATTTGCACAGCCTTATTTCTTAAATGGGGCCACGTAGACAGCCTTTAAATAGCACTTTTAAAACTGATCTCAGAAGTGGACTTCCTTCACATAGCAAATTTGAAGCACAACAAAGGGCATTCATTATCTGAGCTACATGAGGGTAAGTAAAGTGGTCTGTTAAAACCACTAGAGAGACCTGACCAAGTGCTCATGAGTCAAGAACATTTAATTTATGAGAAGAATGTAATACAATCATATATATTTGCTAACTATATAGTTGTTGACAAATTTCTAAGAAAGTCAAGATCTTATGGTTCCAGTCCCCAATTTTACCTGTTTAAAAGCCCAAGTTAAAATACTTTCAAACTAGAATTGTTCTACTCCTGGGTTCCTAAATTACACAAGGTAGAGTTTCTCTAGAAACATTTAACATGAAACAGGGCCAAGAAGAATCAAACTCAAAAAAAGCAATGTATGAAATGTGACAATCAGTTACGCTGAAGCAAAATTCAGCATCACTGATTACGAAAACCAAACTTAAGCACAAGTGAAATTGTAGAAAAACCAGAAAAAAGAAGAAAGGAGTAGAGGTGGTGATAAGATTGTCAAGAAGCAGGCACAGAGAGCAAAGATAACCATGAGGGGAAGAAACAAGACAAGAATAGTCCAGCCTCTAGGGACAGACCATTCCCTACCCATCTCAGAGGCCGTGAGGGCCGCAATGAATCAGAGAACATTCATAATGGAGAGGCTCAGAGATAAAGATTTGCTGAATTCTCTTTTTACACTCTACTCAATATAATGGGGACATCATATATAAAATCCACATGCTTCCCAGAGGACATGGTGAAAATATCTCTCTCCAGGTCTCACCTTATCTTAGGGCAGAAAGTGAAGAGTAAATACATAACATGAGGGTGAGAAAGTAAACGCCTATGGGATTACTTTATTACCTGTTTGGGTTGGGAGAGAATTTTGATTATCAGTAGCAAGCTGAACGGACTTATGTACAGGCTATGCTTTACATCTTAGGGGTAAGGATTAGGGGTGAGCTCTAACAGCTGTAAAGCAAATGTTTGGTGCCAATGATAACTCTCACTCATCCTCTGCTGAAACGTATGTATATAGTCATCCAGAAAATGAAGCATTTTCCACATTGGTTGATGATGAAATAAAACATTTAAATTTAAATTTGAGCTTCTGTTCATAAACATACTACGTTCACAAATGAGACTGTTGCGTAGCATAAACTCAGTATAATGCAGTAAAATACAGGTGCATCATGGAGAATGCTGTAAGGTGCCTCCAGCTTACCAATGTTTTGTCTGCATTTGTCCTTCGATTACACAGCTTTCAAATACACAAAAGGACAACAAACAACCCTAGAGAAAGAGTTGAGACCTGACATTAAATGCCCCTAGAGGATTCCTACTGAGATTACAAACACATTCTGCATAGCCCTAAGAGGTAGACTCAGAACCAAGACATGAGAACTAGAAGATATACTCAGCTCAGCTTCAGAGTACTGAATAACATGATGGACTGGCTAATAATGGTAACTGCTATCTCACTTGATTCTCATAATAGCCTAGTGACATCACAATAAGGAAATCGAGGATCAGAGAGTTAAGGGTCTTGCCCAAGGTAACAGAGCACATGTGTCACAGTCAGGATACAGAGATCTACCAGATTCAAAAGGCGAGGTTCTTCCCGTCACTCTAGCTGCTCTCATAAGTTTCTGGTCTTCAGGGTGGGTCAAACGGGGGTTAGCTGACCACTGGTTAGTGGGGTAGGGACTTTATATGTCAAATGATTATACACAGATGTTGCCTAAAGATCCCTTTTTACCCTGAGATGCTACAATTCTCTTTTAAAAACACACTGCTTGAATTTCCTTTCAACATTTACTATTTTGTTGAGGCAAAACCCTACAGCAGCTTTCTCGAGCCCTCTCTGGCTTATAATTAAGGCTCTCCCATATGGGAAGCAGGATTCTATTTTTTTAAATGTCATTGTGTGTTCATTTTAATGGTGTGAGATTAGCCTTAGACATCAGGAAGAGAGGAACAGACGAGGAAGTTCCCAGGACCCCGAGCTGCCCACCTCTGAGCTGTGTGAAGCTAGAAGGAAAAAAAAAGAAGATGCAAATCTTCCTTCAGAAACAAAACTTTCCTTTCACACAAAAGAAACAAGAATGAACACATCAACAGTGTGTATCATATAATTTAACACAGGAAAGATTAAACGCACTGTATTCATTCATTTTTATGACAGAGATAAATGACCATAAAAGTTCACCAGGGTAAGAAAAGATAAGAGGGAAAAAAAGTGAATTACAGATTTCTTTAGGAAAAACAATTGCTCCTTTTGCACCCGGTAGGACAGAAAGGCTGGTGCAATTTAGAGGATAGGAAAGTTCATGAAAAGGTGCTAGAATCACAGGCAATGTGGAGAAAAAGCTTAAATTAAGAAAGCATAAAAATAACATTTATGTTGGGGCTGGCCAAGTGGTGTAATGGTTAAGTTCACGTGCTCCACTTTGGTGGCCCCGGGTTCGTGGGTTCGGATCCTGGGCGCACACCTACACACCACTCATCAAGCCATGCTGTGGCGGCATCCCACATATAAAATAGAGGAAGATGGGCATAGATGTTAGCTCAGAGCCAATCTTCCTCACCAAAAAAAAAAATACATTCATGTCTATAATGCCCTACTGAAAACATCAACACACGTTCTAATGGAATGAAGATAACCTATTTAAAGTTACGAAAAGAAGTAGGATCCCACAGAAAGGACACAGGTATGGGGTCGGGGAACCTGGGATCCAGGCCCTACTCAGTGGTCTTGAGCCAGTCTCTTAGCTACTCTGGAATAAAAGGGGGTCAACTCTCAAATAATATAATTTTAAGTTTTACTTAAAATCTGAAATCTATTCCTCCTTTGATTAGTCTTTAGCTCTAGGACTCAGGAAAACTTTTTAATTAAATTATTCTTAAGAAAACAAACTGGAGGAAACTGGCACATATTATTCTAAACAGTCACACTAATTTGAAAAGGCAAATTTAGGACGATATCAAAATTCGACCTTGTTCAATCTCACAATTACTTGGTCTCATAAGCATCTTAAATATCTTCGTGAAAAGAGATCCTCTTAGTCTAGTTGTTAAAAAAAATAATATTTTTATTGATTTTTTTCTTGAGCCACAAAATCCTTAAAATATTTCCCTACCCACAGAATGTAGCTGACTCTCATTTGGTGAAGGGCTGGAAATTCTGGAGGTACCCAGGCTGCCTGCGCATTTCATCTGAGGTGAGTCTTCTGTCAAGAGCTTGAGGCTCCTGCCAATGTCTGGATGTATACACACCTTGAAGGATTTATTAGAGACTGCTGGGTTGTCATCTGTCGCAGTCCTAAGCAATTTCTAAGGGCAGGATGAAGCAACGAGCTTCATTCAGGTCAGAGCAAGATCCAGGATTAACAAAAGGATAATCAAGTGACATAACCAGCCAACTACCAAGCATTAACAGACTCAGAGCATTTGGAACACTCCAAGGGGGGAAGTGTCTAAATTTAGTTTAACAGGAATTTCTGCAGCATATTCCCTCTCTTTTTAATTTATTTTTTCTGATATTTCTAAGGTCATAGAATGGGCCTTTTGTATATATTTATGTGATTATTATCACCGAAAGATTCTTTTTCCTATGCCTTAATAATGATCATGGATATTAAGGAATCATTAATTTTTTAGTTGTGATAATGGCATTTTAATGTGTTTTTAAAAAGCCCTTTTATGCATACATACACATTGCACATATATACACAAACACAGATATTTTTTGGATGAGATGATAGGACAGCAAAAATTAGCTTCAAAATAAGATTAGCTATGAGTCGATAATGTTTGAAATTAGGGGATGGGCACAGGAGGATTCACTATGTTTTTTTCCTTATTTTTCCATTTGTTTAAATTTTTCCATGACCCTGCTGCTTATGATGTTTTTTGCCCATGATTTCTTTTCATGTAAGTATACATGTTGGTTCTTTTTTTAATAGCTTCTGCATTTGGAGTCATAATTAGAAAGGCTTTCACCAAACCAAGATTATTTTTTAAATTCTTCTGTGGCTTGTTCTAGTGCTTTTATGGTTTCATTTATAAGCACTTGAATCTGTATTCCATTGGGAATTTGTCCTGGTATAAGATATGAGCTATGGGTCCAACCTTTTTCCAAGAGGACTATCTATTTGTCCCAGTATCATTTATTGAATTATCTATCCTGTCTTCACTGATTCGAAACACCACCCATATCTTCTCTTAAATTCCCATATGCACTGGGTCTACACACTCAATATTCAAGTCTACTAATTTTTGCTTCATGAACCAGTAACACACGGTTTTAAATACTGAAGATTTTTAAATGTGTTTCAGTATCTGTCAGGGCTAGTTCTTCCTTATGATCCTTCTTTATATTTTCCCTGGCTATATTTGATTATTTCTCCATATAATTTATGATAATCTTATTTTGTTTAAAAAGTATTTTTTTTACAAATATCATATTACATTTATAGTTTAATTTAGGTAAAACTGATACCTTTATGATGCTGAGTCTTCTCATCCAAAAAAGAACATGGTACGCCTTTCTATTTCTACGTCTTCTTCTAGGAAGAATTTTACTTTTTCAATTTTTAAAATAAGAAATTTTATTCTTAGTCATTTTATCTTTTTTGATGCTACTAAAAATGAGGTCTTTTCTTCCACTATATCTTCTACCTGGTGGCTGTCTGTATCTACGTAAGCTATTTCTGTATGTTAATATTTCTGTAGGTTAAAATGAATATGCTTGTTGTTTGTCATGTGTTTCCATTTGACCCCATAAAGTTTTCTAGGTATACAATCATATCATCTGATAAGAGTAATGATTTTACTGTCTTTTCCAATTTCTATACCCCTATTTTTTTTTCCTTGTTGAACTGTGCTGATGATAAAATACCTCCAGAACAAAGTTAAGTAAAAATACAAGTAGTCTAGTTCCTGACTCTAATGGGAATATTTTAATGTTTTGGCATGATGCTGGTTTGTGAGACTGAGGCAGATTATGGAAACTTTATTTCTGCTAAGAATTATTTTAATGAATGAATACTGAATTGTCATCAAATGCCTTTACTACTTATGGAGATAACTGTACATGTCTCCTTAGACCAAATATAGTAAAACGGATTAGCAGCTTCCTTAATGTTAAGCCACTGTTGCACGTCTGAAATAAGGCCAACTTCTTTTCTCCCCCAACATTTTATTTAAAAAATTTGGAAATAACACTACAAGGATTATCCATATACTTATCATCTTGATTAAAAAATAATTTTCCATACTCACTTTATATGTGTTTATACATATTATACACACACACATATTTTGCTTAACCATGTGAAAGCAAATTACAACTTCACGACACTTCATCCCCAATACTTCACTAAGAATTTCCTAACAATAAGTACATTGTCTCAAATAATCACATACCAATACCACACTTTAAAAAGATAATAATTTCCTAATATCATCCATTATCTCATCCATATGTGATTTGCTTAATTATCCTCAAAACATCTTTTAAACTCATTTTTCCAGAATCCAATCATGGTTCATGCATGACATTTGGTTGTTCCATCTCTCTAGTCTTTTAATTCCGAGATGTTTCCACCGTCTCTTTTTTCCCTTCTTCCATGACACTGATTTTTCGAACAAACCAGTTCCATCGTTTTGGAGAATGTTCCCCACTTCAGACTCATCTAGTTGTTTTCTGATGGTGTCATTTACCTTTTTCCTCTCTCTATATATTTCCTGAAATCTCAAAGTTAGAGGCAAAGGCTTAATTAGATTCAGGTTAACTATTCTACTGACGACTGCTTCTCCTCAGTGAGGATACATGCTTCATATCGTGTCACATCAGGAGGCACACAACTCAGGTCGTCCCCCTATTATTGATGCTCAGTTTGATCACTTGGTTAAGGTGGTGACCTCTAGGTTTCTCCATGATAAAAATAAATTTCCACCTTTTCAATCAGGAAGAATTTTGTGGCATGACAACCTAGGACCATACAAATATATTAATAGCTCTAGCATCATTTAACGGCCTTTATCAGAATCAGTTTCTTGGGCCGGCCCCGTGGCTTAGCGGTTAAGTGCGCACGCTCCTCTACTGGCGGCCCGGGTTCGGATCCTGGGCGTGCACCAATGCACCGCTTCTCCGGCCATGCTGAGGCCACATACAGCAACTAGAAGGATGTGCAACTATGACATATGACTATCTACTGGGGCTTTGGGGAAAAAAAAGGAGGAAGATTGGCAATAGATGTTAGCTTAGAGCCGGTCTTCCTCAGCAAAAAGAGGAGGATTAGCATGGATGTTAGCTCAGGGCTGATCTTCCTCACACAAAAAAAAAAAACAAAAAGAATCAATTTCTTTTCATTGGGGGTTGCAGAACTGTGATTTTCTAACTCGATCATTCCTTATACATTTACTAGGTGTCGTTCTTCCGTAAAAAACAAGCTGTTCTTTGCTTCATTTAGTGCTTTCTGCCCTGAGCTTAATCTTGTCAGACAGAAAAGTCAAAACCCTGCCTTTTCTTCTTTTTTGCCTGCCTTTACTTGGTATACCATTGTAGACGTAATCAAGTCAAGATCAAGTCATACTGGATTACGGTGGGCCTTTCATCCAATATGACTGTGTTCTTGTAAGAAGAGACAAGGAAACAGACACATGGGGAAAACGCCATGTGATGACAGAGGTAGAGACTGGAGTGTCTACAACACAAGAAACACCAAGGATTGCCAGCAACACCAGAAGCTAGGAGAAACATGGAACAGATTCTCCCCTAGGGCCTTCAGAGAGCGTGGCACTGCTGACACCTTGATTTTGGACTTCCAGCCTCCAGAACTGTGAGAGAATAAATTTCTGTTGTTTTAAGCCACCTAGTTCGTGGTTGTTACAGAAGCCCTGGGATACACATGGGTTTGGTCTTAATTCTGTCATATTTTAGGTAATATTTTGTTTTTAAGCTTTTAAATTTTTATTCACCACTGGCTGTTTTACTTGGCATTGTCAGGACATGTACATGTGCAATTTAAAAAGTCATTATTTGAGTGTCCGGAGTTTAAGAGAGGGTGACTCACCTCCAGCTCCTCTCCTCAAAGAGGAGATAAAACTCAAGCTCTACTCTCACGCCCTACCTCTTATCATCTCCCCACCCCTCCTCCACTTCTTCTAGGACAACACGGGTCTTCAGTTCCCTCTTCATTTTTGGCTCCTGATATTTCCTTAACTTTCTGGTTAGCTCTGCTATTCAATGAAACAAATAATTGTTATATTTTAATCCAGCATTTCCAAGTGCTTTGTAGCAAGAATTTTTTTCAAGTTTTCTAGTCTGTCTTACTCCTCTGGGAAGATTCTGTGTACAGATTTCTCCAGTGTTCATTCAGACCCCAGAGGAAGTATTCCTTGCTGGATTGGTGACTGTTTTCACTGCCTCCATCTCTGCTCCTGTGGACCCACTTCAAGGGGAGAGGTTATGGAATGATGGAAGGTTACAGCTCATTTTACCCAAGAGGGACGAAGGCCCAATATGAAATGACTTGCCTAAGGGCAGGCACACTCCATATTAGCATGATGAGACACAGCTGAAAGCTCCCATCTCTTCAAGGCAGGCCTTTGAGATGAGTTCATCCGCCGCTTGGCTTGACATGCTTCTAATATTAAAAACTATTTGCCCAGCATCTTTATACCATATGTTTAAGTCCTCAGAGTTTGACTCAGAATATCAGAGTAAGTGTTTTCTTTACTCTGCAGAACATGTAGGAAACCATATGGCCTTACTGCTGACAAGATTTTAATATGGGCCTTTGTAATATTTAGAAGACCCTTCAGATTAATCAAAAGCATAGACTATAGGAAATTTTCCAAAGAAGGGTAAAATAAAGAGAAAACATGAAAAATTTGGGATGGCAAGTGAATCTGGCTAAAGAACAAGAAGTAGACAATAATGGGTTATCTTCAGAAAAACAGCAAAGAGAGATTTAGGAATTAGTACCCTAACCATCAGGAAACCACAGAAAAAGAGGACCAGGGAGAAAGCCCCAACAACTTTAGAGTTCTGTTGAGTTTTCAACTCACAACTGGGCTTTAGGATATTACTTTAGGAAATTTTAACTTGGACTTCTTGAATTTAAATTTATTCTAATGGGTAAATCATATGTATATGGAAAAATACAATAAAAAGGTCACAAATGCACAGCAGGCTAAGAGAAATCCGGCCACTTCTTCAAATACAGTGAGGGGACATGAGATAAATAGTCCATTCTCTCAATCCAAATGGTTTGACACAACCAATTCAAAACAAACTTATTAAAAAAAAAGAAAGAAAAACAATAAATCTCCCAGCAGATGGATCCTGAACACACAGAGGAACTGCAGTTCTCTAAAGATAATTTTGCCTATCTGTGGGGCCATATGTTCCCCTTCAGAGATTATGGTATCCAAAACTATTTTCTTCTTTCACAAAGATCACCAGCAAGTGTGACAATGCAGAGCACTCTCATTGGGAATGTAAACTGGTGCATCTATTCTGGAATGCAAATTTGCAACATGGGTCAAAATTTAACAGGTGTATCTTTTGAGCTAGCAACATGACTCCTGGGTATTAAGTCTAAAGAAACAACTGAATAGTATATTCATCATGACATAATTATAACAAATACTGAAAATGACCTAAATGTTCACCATTACATGACTGGCTAAATACACGATGGCACATGTCATCAATGAAATTTTATGTAATACACAAAATGGATGAGGCACTGCACCAGCGGGACTGCCTTTGTTCAAAGAGCCACATGCTCTTTGCTGGGAGTTGAAGCTCATGAGGCTTCACAGTAACATAGGCAAGCACCGCTGGACAGTGAGTGGGGCCAGCGTTCAGTGTGGCAGGAGGGCTAAGGGGCAGGGACTGCAGCAGGAGACAGGTGGATACTAAGGCTCCTTCTGCTTGAAAGCCAATCTCAGTGAATTTTCTCTTTGGACTGTGTAAACTTGGGGTGGGGGAGACAGGAGACGACATCCCCAGTGATACCGAAATTCCTGTCAATCTAGCAAGTATGTATTTCAGTTGGTGTTAATTTAGTTTGGAGAAACATAAGATGTGACCACTTGTTTCCTTCACCTTGAATGTTATGAAACAGTTTATGCGGGTTGCACAGAAGTCTAATAATATCTTCACCAAATGATTCACAGTGAGTCAATCATGGTTATATATATGGAAACATTTCAGGGAATTTTGGTTTTTTTCTCCCCATGTCATTCTGTATTGATTTTTTTTAAAAAACATTTTGCTTATGCTATACCTTTAGGAAAAGAACAAAAACTGAAAGGAAAAAAATGTCAGAAAGGTCAGACACATCTTCCACTGTACTCGCGACCTACACAGAACAGGAACTTGAAGTACAATTTAGTCCAACTCCCCTACATATGCTGAAACAAAGCCAGAGAGCTTGTTAAACGACCTGCCCAGCATCATTTCATCCCTCTAGTTTAATCTTTTACTTCATTTTCTTCTCTCTCTGTTATTGATTACTTATCAACTTTTGCTGATGAAATTTCACCTCTTGATACTATGTCTAAGTTTATCTAAAGCCTGGGATTCAGAACCATTCCAATATGAACACATTGGCACAGATTAAAAAAAAAAATTCCCAAGGACTTTCTTCTGGTTCTCTCCCATTCACTAAGACTTTCCAGATATGGATCTGATCTGTCCTGTGTTCTCTCTCTCTCACACACACAAACACATTCTTAACTGTGAGAATTCTTATTTATCAGAAAAGAGAATCTCAGCCAACAGCCTTGAAAGCATGAGAGCCTTCTCTTTTATTATTGTCCTAGAACTATAAACCATAAGGTTCTTCAACAACTACATTGCTTACCCCACACATATTTCCCCATATTACCCCATTAATATTGTCAAATGTTCTAATTTAAGTGTCAATGACCACAATACCTTTCTTTCTCTGTCCAACATAAAAGGTAAAGGAGTATAGAGCTTTTAGTTAGTTGAGATTCACAAAATCAAAAAGATGAAATGAAATTGGATTGAAAAGCTCATGGAGCCACCATGTCAGAATTTGAACCTTGATTTCATTTAATTCCTGCAGCCTCATCCCTGTGCTCAAGACCACAGAACTGGCAAATAATGAGGTCCAAACTTCCATTATTCCTCATTTACACAGAAAGGGCCATCTTCAAGATTTAAGCAAAACCAGGAGATAGGAACTTGTGTTGGCAGGCCTGAGAAATACTCAGAGTTGCATGGACCAAAAACAGAGGCTAGTTTAAAAAAAGTTCAGAAATGCCACCAGCTATATTTTACTTTCCTGGAGCCACTGGATACAGAGAAGCTCATATATTTATATAATCCAGAACTTAGAGCAGGTCTGGAAAGTCATCTACCTTCAAAGCTGATGTTAAGAGCAGTAACTATTCACAATATGGTTTGGATTATTTTATGAGTCAGAAATCCACTGTCAGAAGGCACCATGTTTTAGACAAGACAACAGAAACCTGGAGAGGTTAAGGTGTTGACCAGAGCCATAAGTGAGCAGCTGTATCTGGAGTTGAGTCCAGGTCTGCAAGTCTTCCTATCCAAGAGTCTATTAAAGTACACAATATTCATGTTTAAGTTCTTCCAGGATCCTCTAGGGGAGTACCTGGTCAAATATATTCAAGGCTGACAACAGAATCCTAGAAGTCCAGCTACGGCCAAGATTAGAAGTGAATAGGAGTAAACACACAGACAGAGAGAATGCATAGGGTAGATATGCCTTTCAAATCCTAATAGCCCATTTCCAGATCCTGGAGATTCAATGCCAAACTGGTATTACTTCTTCCTTTCAAGCAACATCACGACAATATAGCAAATGAGAAGACAAGAAGAATGCAGAAGAAGCAACCCAGGAGACCTGGGTTACACTCCTGGCAGTTTCTGTATCTACCAAACTGTGGGATATATAAAACGTTCTTGGACCATTCCAAGTTCAGTAGTCTAAAAGGCTGTTTGGGAGCAATGATGGGGATTCCTTGATGAAGTCAGTTACAGAAATTATACACCACGGGATTTCTAATAAAGTTGCTAATAGGGGAATTGTTTATGCCAGATGACTTAAGATGTTGCTTTGAATTCCTCAGGTTATATTATGAACACAAGAGCTGGGACTGGCTACTACTCTGATTGGAGCTTATACAGAAATTCACTTGAAGATGAGCCCGAACTGAAAGTGTTAAGCCAGCTACAAACATGGAAGAGAGCAGACTGTCTGGACAGCTATTAGCAGTGTATGTGCCCACCCCCAGCGGCCACATCCCACATGGCCTCTCTAGTACTTATGTGGGGTAGATGACCCCTACGGAGGAACTGTCAGCCTGTGACGGCATCAAGGTTCCAACAATGCACTTAGTCCATCCCCCTAATATGCATCCCTTCTTGTATATATTTTTAAAAAATCAACTGCTACACCGGTAAGAGACACGGAGGCTTCTGTGTGTTCAGTCTCTCAAAATCACCCTAAAATGAACACAAGTCTAAGAATGTGAAGGAAGGTAAGAGGGTCATGGAGACACTGTGCAAAGACACGTGGAAGTCAATTTCAGTTTTAGCATCCACACAAAAGATGTGCGTGGTAAGAAGAACCAAAAAAAAAGCAGAGGAGGACGCACATCCCTGAAGAGTCAATAGACCACTCTTCTGCAGTAAAGTATGCAAGCTACTTTCTCTGCTTTTGTTTACAACACTGTTCCCTTCACAGTTAGGTTCAGGGCACAAACATAAATCTGAAATCACCATTACAAAATACAAATGTAACAACAAATTGTAGTTAAAATATCCTTCTTTGAGTTATAAAGCCAACTTTAAAAGATGTCATCTGTTTTTAAAAAAAAAAAAAGGTGTCTTAATTTCAGTAATGTGGGCCTCCCCAAATCCTCAAGCTGCCCCTAATGAGAACAATAAGCTTCAGAATTGAAAGGAATTTGGGGATTACAGACAGGCTTCACCGAAGGGGAAGAAGTCACACCACTAGCATCAGATTGCTGAACAAGTGAGACAACACAGCCCAGGCTAGAACTAGCAGGCCAGCCTACTCCTGTTCTAGTGTTTTCCCCTCAACATGTCAAGACGCCTTTTAAAAATGCAACATCAACACAAAAGACCTCTATTAATTACTAAGGTCAGATCTAAGAAATGACCCTGATATTCCCTACCAATTCCTTCTGATAAAATACCATTTCTCCAATGCCAGAGCCATCAAGATTTTTTTTTTCATAATGTTTCCACTAAAAAAATCTGAATAGCTTTTTCTTTGCTTATTCCTGCCAAGAAGATATCTACTCCTAGCTCTTGGCATAAAGGCCAACCTAACTGAAAAATGGACTGAGATTATGTAATTGCCATTTGACCCACCACCACCAGCAGCGTCAACACAGCAAGGGCTTTTTACAGAGAAGGTCAGAAAGCTCCAGGCGAGCACATAGGGAGTTCAGACACCTCCTGGTTCCAGAAAGTTTCCACTGGTAGGAGTGTATTGAGACCCAAGCAATTGCACTGGTTTCACTGAGGTTATGTGACACCAAAAACCTTATTGACTCAGTAAAAATAATCCAATTACCCCTTATGTGTGCAGAGGAGAGGAGCTAGGTAAAGTTTCTAACCTTTTGGAAATAAAAATCTCCAATATTTACTGACACCTCAGGCATCTAATCTACTGTGTATCAAACAGAAACAAGCTCATGGGGTCCCTGAATTCCTCTCCCATCCTTGAAGGCATCATGCCTGTAATCCTAAGAAGGCAGAGGGATTGCATTTCATTTTGAGAAAATGAAGAGAGCTTGGTATGATGAGCTAAGAGAAACTATTGAACATTCCAGAATTTGCACCTACTGAATAGAGCCATAAAAAACAGCCAGGGGAGAGAATAGGATGACATTTCTTATTATCTGTTTTCTAATTATTGTCTTCCTCTGTATTTCCTCTAGTAGTATTTGCTTCTTTCCCCTGTAGCAATTTCTGGTTATTTTTCTATTTCTTTCTAATTATTTATTCATTTTACAGCATTTTATATTTTTTATTGGATTTTCTCCAAATTCAACATTGTGATTGCTGTGAAAGATATCACTGAAGTGCTGCCTCCCCTACTCCATTCCCTACTAAAAAAAATAGTCCAATCTGTAAACAACTATTTGTAAAAATTTTAGTAGGCTCTGTGACTGTTAAGTTTGGTGTTTAACCTAGTTATTTTAATACCTCAGAGCAACATCTTAGGGAAATCATCACCTTCATTTGACTGGCACACAGAAATCTAGAAATAACACTCTCACTTTATCTAGAGGTGGATATTTTCATTTCCACCTGTCACACACTTATAATATTCACACCCTCAAATATTTGCTTTTTCCTCTTCTGGCTTCAGCTCTACTATCGAAGTTGACAGAAAGAAAAAAAAAAAGGTAACATTTTATAAATTGAATTCTGAAGGCTAAATGATAGTCAATACTGTTACGCTGGTAGAGACATATCATGCCTACTATATAGCAAATCCAGGATTAGAAAAAAAAAGCAAGAGTTGCTTTTAGAACAAACAGTTGAGACGGCCCCCAGAGAAAAAGAACCAATGTTTTCTTATTAGCATAAAAAATGGGCAGTCAACACCAGACTCTTGGTACATTCCCAGATCTGCTTCTGTCTCCAATTTCCTTAGCAGGATTTTTCCTTTCTGAATAATATGGAAGTTTCCAACCAGCAAAAAGAGAGAACCACTGCCAATGAAAATCTTGAGAAACAGCAGGTATAGAAGAAAGTAATAAAATAAAATCTAGCATATACTTCATATAAATAAGCTTCCTAAGTTTCCATTATACATTCAATAATAAACTCTTCTTTCAACAGAAATTAAATTATTACCATGAAATTCCAACCAAGATACAGGTGGCTAATATTATTCCAAATATAGTGACGCTCAGTGCCTATGCTGAGAGCAAAGTGAGACTCCTCTCCCATCAATGACTTTTCCACGCATTCCACTTGCCTGCTTGTTTCACGCAGCAGGAAATGTATCCAGTTCTTAGCAACTTTGATTCAATTCTTGCAAAACAATATTATCTAGAGAGAAAATTACAAATTTTCAGGTGGCAATTCTGCTGTCCTTTTTTATGTGTCTGAAAAAACTCTTGCATAAAATGGTAGAATAAAAAGAAACCTTTCTTTTTATTTGTGTTTGTTTCTATGAAGAGCCTTCATACAATTCACACTGTGCCAAACAAAATAATAACAAAAAACATCACCTCTATCTATCCCCATTTCACACAGAAGCAATGGCAACTCCTAGAAAGTAGAAATTATGTATCATCTCTTTGCTTTCTCCTGTATCTATGCAACCAAAAGAGTATCCATTAGGTTTCCTACCGCTGGGATTTCTGTTCCAGAAGAAATGCTCAGGTGCTTGTCAAAGGCGAAAAGATGACCACCAATCAAAAATCTCAAAAAGAGGACCCCAATCCAGTGTCCAAACATCACCTTTCCTTTGCTCACAGGGACATTCAGTAAATTTCCAAAACCCATTATCAATATTGGTATACATGTAAGGTCCCAAGTGGCCAAGACAAAAAAAAAAAAACTTTTTATATTTAATGGGCAATACAGTGACATGGTTCAAAAAAACCCAAAACAGTATTCAAAAGTATACAGTCCTCATGAACATCAATGTAAAAATTCTCAATAATATATCAGCAAAGTGAGTCCATCAATGTCTAAAAAAAATTATACATCATGACCAAGTTGTGATTTATCTTAGGTAGGCAAGGCTAATTTGACATTCAAAAATAAACGAATGTAATACATCACATCAACAGGCTAAAGAAGAAAAATCACATGATCATGTCAACAGAAGCAAAAAGAGCATCTGACAAACCCATTCATAATGAAAACTTTCAGCAGACTAGGAATAGAGGGAACTTCCTCAACTAGATAAAGCACATCTACAAAAAACCTACAGTCAACATCATACTTAATGGTGAGAAGCTAGAAGCTTTCCCATTAAGATTAGGTACAAAGCAAGCATATCCCCACTCACCACTGCTTTTCCAATATTATACAGGAAGTCTTAGCTAACACAATAAGAAAAGGAAACAAAAAGTAGAGAGACTGGGAAGGAAGAAATAAAACTCTGTTTGCAGATGACATGACTGTCTCTGCAGAAAATCCAAAAGAATCAACAAAGAAACTCCTGGAACTAATAAGCAATTATACCAAGGTTGCAAGATACAAGGCTAATACACAAAAATCAATTGCTCTCCTACATACCAGCAATGAGCAAGTGGAATTTGAAATTAAAAATGCATTACCACTTACATTGGTCCCCCCAAAAATGAAATAGGTATAACTATAGTAAAATATGTAGAAGATCTATCTATATGAGGAAAACTACAAAACTCTGATGAAAGAAACCAAGAAGAATTAAATAAACGGAGAGACATTCCATGTTTGTGGATGGGAAGACTCAACATTGTTAAAAGGTCAATTCTTCCTAACTTGATCTACAGATTCAGTGCAATCTCAATCAAAACTCCCAGGAAGTTATTTTGTGGATATCGACAAACTGATTCTAAAGTTTATATGGAGAGGCAAAACACCCAGAATAGATAATACAATATAGAAGGAAAAGAACAAAGTCAGAGGATTGACACTACTTAACTCCAAGATTTACTATAAAGTTACAGTAATCAACACAGTGTATTGATTAAAGAATAAACAAATAGATCAATAGAATAGAGGGCCCAGAAACAGACCTACATAAACACAGTCAACTAATCTTTGACAAAGGAGCAAAGATGATAAAATGGAGAAAAGACAGTCTTTTCAACACATGGTGATGGAACAACTGGACATCCACATGTAAAAAAATGAATCTAGACACAGACTTTACACCCTTCACAAAAACTAACTCAAAATGAATCACAGACCTGAATATAAAACGCAAAATGATAAAACTTCTAGATGATAACACAGGAGAAAATCTAGATGACCTTGAGTATGGTGATGATTTTTTAGATGCACCACCAAAGGCAAGATCAATGAAAGAAATAATTGATAAGTTGGACTTGATTAAAATTAAAAACTTCTGCTCTGCAAAAGACACTGTCAAGAAAATGAGAAGATAAGCCACAGACTGGAACAAAATATTTACAAAAGACACATCTGATAAATGTTATCCAAAATATACAAAGAACTCTTAACATTCAACAACAAGAAAACAAACAACCCAATTAAAAAATGGGCCAAAGGCCTTAAAAGACATCTCACTACAGAAGATACACAGTTGGCAAATAAGCATATGAAAAGATGCTTCACATTATATGTCATTAGGGAAATGCAAATTAAAATGACAAGATACCACTACATGCCTATTAGAATGGCCAAACTACAAAACACACCACCACCAAATGCTGGAAAGGATGTACAGCAACAGGAATCTCATTAATTGCTGGTGAGAATGCAAAATGGTACAGCCACTTTGGAAGACAGTTTGGCTGTTTCTTACAATACTAACCACACTCTTACCATTCAATCCAGCAATCACACTCCTTGGTATTTACCCAAAGGAGGTGATAACTTATGTCCACACAAAGACCTGCATACAAATGTTTATAGCAGCTTTATTCATAATTGCCCAAACTTGGAAGCAACCAAGATATCCTTCAGTAGGTAAATAGATAAAAAAGCTGTGGCACATCCACACTATGGACTACTATCCACGCTAAAAAGAACTGAGCTATCAAGCCATGAAGAGACGTGGAGGAACCTTAAAAGCATATTACTAAGTGAAAGAAGCCACTTTGGAAAAGGCTACACACTGTATAAGTCCAACTATATGACATTCTGGAAAAGGCAAAACTACAAAGACAATAAAACAATCAGTGGTTGTTAGGGATTGAGGGGGAGAAGGGATGAACAGGCAGGCAGAGCACAGAGGATTTTTAGGGGAGTGGAAATACTCTGTATGACACCACAATTACAGATAACATGTTTATATACATTTGTCTAAAACCATAGAATGTCCAACCCCAAAGGTGAATTGTAAACTATGGACTTCAGGTGACTATGAGGTGTCAATGTAGGTTCATCAATTGTAACAAATGTACCACTCTGGTGGGGGATGTTGATAGTAGGAGAGGCTGTGACTGTGTGCGGGAAGGGGGTATACGGGAACTCTCTGTACTTTGTGCTCAATTTTTTTGTGAACCTGCTCTAAAAAAAAAAAAGTCTATTTAAAAGGAAAAAATGTAAAAAAGTACACAGTGAAAAATATTTCCTATCCATCTCTGCCTCCAACTGTCCTACTTTCCCCCACTTATTATTTATAAGCAATCACATTTATTAGTTTCTTGGATATCCACCCAGGGTTTCTTTAGGCAAAATAAGCAAATAATAATATCAGTATACACCACCCCCTCTTCCTACATAAAAGCTATCATGAGTGTTGTGCACCTTCCTTTCCTCCATATCAGCAAATAGCAAGCCCCCTCTGCTTTTTTAACACCTGCACAGTATTCCACTATGGGTGTACCAACATTATTCTATCTCCTATTAACATACACTTATATGGTCTCTTTCCACTACTTTGCCATTTCAAAAACGTAACTTTGCACATGTTATTCCACATATAAGTAAGTATACCTCAGATATCAATTCTCAGAAATTGATTGCATTTGTAATTTTGATAGATATTTCAAAGGGCCATTTTTTCTAATGGCTGAAATAGACAACTCTTCAGGATATACCCTAAAGAATATTAAGCAGTTTATATGGAGTATGTACTACTTTATAATAAATGTCAGAGGCATCTAGAATCATTCATTTTAAAGTCAAAATCAAATACTGACAAGATAAAGAACAATACTCCAGGAAAAAAAAAAAAACGTCTAAACAGTCAAGAATGAGGACACTGTTACTGGAATAGCACAAGTTTGTTTTTTAATAAAATATCAACTATGTTAGTGTAAAACATTCTGTAACTGCAAATCCCATCAATTTTGCCTGAAAGCAAGAAAAGTAAATGAAGGAGAGAGCAACTCAGTTTATTTGTAGATTTAAAAATCCAATCATGTCTCATATGTTCAACAAACTAAGTGCTTTTGCTTTTACAAGTAGGAATCATAGGCAAATAAATTGAACAACAGGCTTAAAATGTTATAAACTCTGACGAAAACCAATTATATAGAGACTCATTTGTAGCCTACCCCCAAAAATAAGAGTCAGCAAGAAACGTACCAGGTACTCACATTTTTCTAAGCAACGTATTAATAACTAATTTTATACTATCTGTTCAAAAACAAAAAAAGAGGTAAATAAAACACATCTTTCTAATGTTTTCATTGATAACGGTGGTAATATTTTCTGACTGACAAGGTAAAATATAAGTTGACTGAGCTTTAGGAAGGAATTAAAAGGGCAATTTAGGTCTCAAAGGAAAGGGTCAAAACTGTGCAAAAAGCTATAAAGCAACGAGAACAGGGAATAAAGAACAACTGAAGAAATATCCAGACAGGATTCCACAGCTTAACAGTCCACAGCTCTATTCAACAGAGTGTGTGCAGCAGAACAATTAACATCAAGGTACAAAACTACTAGGGAAAAAAGGGGAACAGCGTGAATCATAGACCACATTATAAAGTTTAAAGCATCCTCCTGGAACCAGCCTCTTCTCAAAATCACCTCCTCTGGTTCTCAGTTCCACGAGGTCTAGGGATTTTGTTTTCTTCATTGCATATGCTCAGCATCCAGAATAGTACCTGGCACACAGTAGGGGCTCAAGACATAACTGCTGAATGAATAACTGAATCCTCCTAAACACAAAGGCTGCCTGCTATAGCACCCTAGCAGATCTTTCTCTATAAGCGTTACTCCGCTGCCCTAATTACACTTCTGCATTCTTCCTCATCAGAACCTTACCGTATCAGTACCCAGTCAACGCAGACAATAAATCTGATCAAGTCCTGCTAAAATGAAAATGACTACTACCAGCAGTTTAAAGTCTTGCCTCTATGTATTCAAAGAAGGATATCTAAAAATCCTCGAAAATAAAGTTCGAAAGCTGGTATTTCAGGTATCTGGGAAGAAACTACGGGGGTGTGAGGACTAAAGATGCCTATTTTGACTTGCCTACCCAAACAGCCATCCATTTTGTCTTCAAGAAGATGGATTATAAATAGACTCTTTAAGGTCTAGATCTATTTCACCATAAGTTATCAGAAGAAAACAGTTTTATCACTAATTAAATGCGAGTAGAAGAAATGAGAGATACGACAAAAGGAAATGGAGTTTTGTTTCTTTGCAAAAGAAAGAGAAACTGCTTTCTTTTAAATCTGCCATCTCCGTATGTCACAGAAAGAATGTGGTCCATAAGAAATTAAGAACTGAGACCACAAATTGGGAATAAGTAATTATCCTAACAAAGAAATCATCTAGGAAAGGAATAAGCTGAACAGAATCCAGGGCCTTGCCGCAAGCATAATTCCCTGCTTTAAAATGCAGTTATGTTCAACTGAACCAGCTGTTGGCAACTGCAAAATTATTCTGAACCAACCTTGACACCTAACAGTCATAAAAATAGTCTTAAAACACAGGAATGGCTTTAACTACAGAGACTCTTTTAGTGCAAAGCATCACTTAAGGAACTGTTCTCTAAAACTCCTGGGTCCTAAGATTATGAAAACACAGTGTTTAAGGTTATTGAAACTGGAATGAGGCTCCTTAGGGAAATTCTTCCCCAAGTAGAGAAGACAAATGCATAGAAATCTTAGGCATTTGGTCACTATTGCCTTGGAAACCTAAAAAAGAACTAGTCACTTCTTGGCAGAGTAAAGTGAAAACTAAAATACAAACGTTACAAGTGTAAATGGCAGAACCTCTAGCACATGGCACCTGCAGGGACAGACGCATCGTTAAGTGTAACTAGTGCGCTAAGACTCTGGTTATGAACTACTGCAAGTCTCCACCCTGCAAAACATGCCCCTTTCTTCATAGGAGGAGCTTATTTTAAAGTATAATACTTGCCACTGCTTTAGGAGCAAGTGTTGGAAGGCTACGGTGCAGAAGTCTGCTTACTTCTAGTTAATCACTATGCCTACAATTCATTCAGGCAAGCTCTATATGGTGGACAGGTGGCCCCGGGTTAAGCTTCACGAACAAATGCCCTGGCTTTTCATAAGTGTAATGATTCACATTATCTGAGGACCATTTGTTTACATGGTAAGTTCTTCAGAGTCTTTGTATTTTATTCATCTACGTGTCCCCAGTACCCACACTTTGCTTGTCATTCTTAATAAATGTGAGGGGCTGGGAAAGGGGGAAGAGGAGGGCAGGTTGCCTCATGCAAGCCACAGTATACATTCACAATGTTGAGCTTCCTCCCCAGACAGGTGCCCTAACACCTATCTTGGGCTTTAGCTGGCCACAGGAGCAGGTTGCCTCATAACCAGTTATTGAGCAAGATGAGATGGCATCCTAAAGGATTCTACACCAAGGCCTTCCATTCTAAAGAAGGCATATGATGCAGAGGCAACCAAGACCAAAGTCAAAGAGGTCAAGATCAAGGCAGCAGAAGCGTGGAGAAGTTCAGCAAGGCAGTAGGGAAGTAAGATGTAGAGGAGTCCCTGAGCAAAGCAGATGTATCCAACTTTTTATGCAGTGCCTGAGGCATCCCACTGGGCTATGCTGAAAGCAGCTACATGACAGATGCAAAGCAGATACAAATATTTATCCTATAAATTGCTAGTGAGTAGTAATTTCCTGTCAGGCACCAAGCTAGATACTGAGAGGGTACAGAGATAAATCAGAGATCACACTGCAGCAGTACAGCCATCTAGAAGGGAAACAGTGTCTCATACACACAAATGATAATGCACAGCAGAGAACAATTTTTACGAGAGCCACAATGTGCTGTAAGCATTAAGAGAAAAGGAAGGAGGCAGAATTTGAGCACTCTTCATTCGACATTTACTTGGTGCCTACTACCTACTACGTATCAAGGGCTAGTCTAGTTGCACAGATGAAGGAATAAACACAACCAACAACAACCCCGACATCATGTGACCTAAGTTCTACTGAGGTGGATCAAAAAGTTTAAAAACAAATAATTTCAGGAGAGACTGAGTACCATGAGGAAAAAGAAGCAGGTTTTGTGGTTATAGACTGCAGGAGAGAAAATTTAAGTAGGATGGTCAGAAAAGGCCTTTCTCATGAGGCGGTATCTGCCAAAAGACCAGAATGAAATGAACAGTACGCGGGAAGATGGTGGGGGCGGGGGGGGGGGCGGGGGGGGGGAGGGTAAGTGGGGTGGGATCCAGGCAGAGGAAAAGGCCAGCGAAAGGCTCTAAGGCAGGAACAACTGTACCACACATTCAAGGAAGAGCAACCAGGTCAGTGTAGCTGGAGTAGTGCAGGAGGGAGCATGGACACGTGGACCTGAAGAAGGAAGGGGCCAGATCATGAGGGCCTTGTCGGCTGTGCAGAGGATACTCTGAAGGAGGGCCATGCGCACTGGGCTTCAAAATGTTTGTGTCTTCCAGTATTAACAACTTACATTAGTATGGTACATTTGTTACAACTGATAAACCAGTACTGATAGGTCATTACTAACTGAAGTATACAGTTTATCCAGATTTCCTTCCTTTTGTGACCTAGTGGCCTTTCTACTGTTCCAGGATCCCATCCAGGATACCACATTACCACATTAATTTTCACGTCCTCCTAGGTTCCTCTTGGCTGTGACAGTTTCTCAAGTTTTTCTTTGGTTTTGATGACCTTGACAGTTTTGAGGATTACTGGTCAGGAATATTGCAGGATGTCCCTCTACTGGAATTTGTCTGATATTTTTCTCATAATTAGCCTCAGTTTGTGGGTTTACCACAGAGGTGAAGTGCCATTTTGATCATATCCTATCAAGGGTACATACTATCAATATGACTTATTACTGTTGATGTGGACCTTGATCACCTGCCTCAAAGGGTGTTTGTCAGGTTCCCCCACTGTAAAGTTACCCTTTTCCCCACACCCCCTTTCCATACTGTAGTCTTGGGAAGGAAGTCTCTATAAGCAGCCCACACTTGAGGAGTGAGGAGTCACGCTCCCTCTCCTTTAGGGCAGAGTATGTAAATTATTTGGAATTCTTCTGCATGGGGTATTTGCTTCTTCTCTCCCATTTATTAATTTATTCAATCATTTACTTACATCAGTATGGACTCATGAGTATTTATTTAATTCAGGTTATGATCCAATACTACTTAATTTATATTTTTGCTCAAATTATTCCATCTTTGGCGACTGGGAGCTCTTTGTGTTGGCCCTTGGGCCCCTCCGACATATTCCCATCAATATGTGTTTGTCTGCGGGGGGCACCCTCCTTACTTTCTGGCACTACAAAACGCTCCAAGCTCATCTTATGTGTTTCCTGCCCCAGTCCTAGAACCAGCCATTTCTCCAAGGTGCCCTGGTTCCTCTTACTGGAGAATGGTATTAGAAATCAGATCTGAGCACTAGAGGTACTCATGATCCCAGCTATATTTTAAACACATTTTCCTTTATCTTCTGCTTATAAATAATTTATCTAATGCTTCACCTGTTGAGGAATATGCTACTTCTCCCCTTATATCCAATATTCTCCTTTTACCCAATTTCTATCCCAAACTGCGTTTTTTCAACTGCTAACCAAAGCAAGCTGTATCAAATACTAAATACAACAGAAAACCACTACTAGTGGTTTTCTACTAGTTGTAAGATTAGGTCAAAAGTGCTGCCATGTTATGCTCCTGAGTCTCCTCATAAACTGGGCTCAATGGACAGAACTGGATCATCTTGGCACCACTTTACATTAGACAGATAGATATCTCATTGCATAACAAGTTCAAAACAAGTTCAGAGGTATTTGGATTTTCCAAGTAGACTGAGATTGGAACAGATAAATTTAGGTGAGTACAGGTAGCAGAAAGCTAACTCTCATACACTACAAAAAGCTGCTACTAACACACTGAACTGTACAACGCAATCTCTGTCCCTGTCTTTTAAATACCATAGAATTATAGAAACATACTATCATCAACTTGAATGAATTTTGTTACGTAACAGAACTGGCTTTAGGAAGGAATCTTCCTTTATTCCCACCTAATTCCCATTGTCTCAAATATAAAAGTTACTTTCTAAATTATAGGTCCCAGATAATAAGTAATCTTTAAGACCTTTTTCATCATAAATCCTTAAGATTCATATCATTCTCTCTCTCTAGTTTAATATTTGTAATTATAAGAGATATTCACCATAATAATGGTTTCTGGGACACAGATAAATCCTCATTTTATTTTTTTTAATAATTTTATTTATTTATTTATTTTTCCCCCAAAGCCCCAGTGGACAGCTGTACATCATAGCTGCACATCCTTCTAGTTGCTGTATGTGGGACGCGGCCTCAGCATGGCCGGAGAAGCGGTGCGTCGGTGCGCGCCCAGGATCCGAACCCAGGCTGCCAGCAGCGGAGCGCGAGCACTCAACCGCTAAGCCACGGGGCCGGCCCTAAATCCTCATTTTAGTCTTTCCGTATCACCAGATACCAGGGAAAGTACCAATATTCTCTATAGGGAACACGATTTGCAATTTAACTACAAGCATGTTATAGTTAGCTTGTTACAATCTAATTTTTATCATTAGGATTTCAAGTCTATGCTGTGAAAAACATACTTTTAACTCAACTACCCTCTATGGAGTAGCCAGAGTAAAAAAAATTAAACTGTAACAAAATTGTAGCCATAGAGGGTGACTTTCAATGAAAGGACAAGTTTAAGGTGTGAAACTGGACGAAAAACTCAACATACATTTAAGTGGTTCTAGACATTAGAATGATTCTAAAAAAATCAAAGCAGTGTTAACTAAACTTATTGTGGTAATCATTTCACAACATAATACATATATCAAATCATTACGTTGCATACCTTAAACTTATGCAATGTTATAGGTCAATTATATCTCAATAAAGCTGGAAAAAAATAAAGAAAATCAGAGCGTAGGCTTACTATATGAGAGAGCATAATGAAAGGTTTTGGAAGTTTTAGTGCTAGTTTATATCTTCAATTCTTATCTTGCCAGCTTATTTAATGTGCATCTTCAGTCTGGGATCATTTTTATCACCACCCTACAAATACAAATGATTGTGATGTAGTCCACTGCTGCAATTTCATCATTTTGCAAAGATTCCATTATCAGTCTTTCCACAATTCTAATAATGGATCCTGTGGTTTTATGTGTCAAGTTGGCTAGGCTTTAATACTCAATTATTTAATTCAACACTAATCCAGGTACTGCCGTGAAGGTATTTTGTAGATGTGGTCAACATCCACATTCAGGTGACTTTAAGTGAAGACTATTTTCAATAATGTAGGTGAGTCTCATCCAATGAAGTGAAAGGCCTTAAAAGCAAACACTAATAGTTCCCTAAAGAAGAAGAAACTCTGCCTCAAGACTGTAGCGTCAACTCCTGCTTGAGGGTCTGCATCCTGGCCCATCCTGAGGATTTTGGACTTGTCAGTCCACAAAATCACAGTAGCCAATTCCTTGAAATAAATCTCTTGATATCTACCTAACACAAATACACACTATATATATATATATTCTGTTTTTCTGTAGAGAACCCTAACCAATACAGATATCAAGCACATTACCCTTGTAAGCCATCAAAGCTTCAACCCCGTACTAGGATCAACAAAACACAAAAGTCATAAGAAAACTCAGGAATAGAGACTTGATCACAGCTGTCAGTTCACTTTGGTGTGGCTGATACCAGATCTTTATCTTCATCTCCATAGATATTTAAATGTTGTCAGTGAAACGAGGAGTAATGGGGTCATCAACAGATTTTCTTTCTTTCTCTTTCATTTCGAAAGAAATTTTTGCTGCATATAAGATTCTGGATTGACAGTTCATTCTTTTAGCACTTCTGTCTTGGCTGATTTTGATCAGAAGTTTGCTTTGATTCTTATCTCTGTTGTTCTGCATATAATGTGCCTTTTCTTTCTGGCTGCCTTTGAGGTTTTCTCTTTGTTTTTTGAGGGGGTTTCAATATGATGTGTCTGGACTATGTGTGTGCATTGTATTCATTCTGCTTGCTATTTATTGAGTTTCTTGGATCTGTTATTTGGTATGTATCATTAATTTTAGAAAATCCTTTGCTATTATCTTTTCACATATTTTTTTCTGTCCTGTTCACTCTCTTCTCTTTCTGGGATTCTAATTATACATATGTTGGAACCTTTGATATTGTCCCAAAGCTCTTGGAGGTTCTAAGTTTTTTATTTTTGTTTTACCCTTTTTTTTGCTTTGTGTTTCAGTTTGGGAAATTTCTCTTGACCTGTCTTCAAGCACACTGATTATTTCTTTGGCTATATCAATTTTACCAATGAGCCGTCCAAAGCATTTTCATCTCTATTACTATGTTTTTCACTTCTAGTATCATTTTATTCTTTCCTATAATTTCCACCTCTCTACTGAAATTCCTCATCTGTTCATGCATATTGTCTACTTTCTCCACTAGAACCTTTAACATATTGATCACAGTTATTTTAAATTCTCTGTCTGATAGTTTTAACATCTGGGTCTTATCTGAGTCTGGTTCTATTGAGTGCTTTGTTTCGTGTATGTGTTGTTTTTCCTGCCTTCACTAATTTTGGGCTGAAAGCCAGACATCTTGTGTAGGACAGTAGAGACTAAGGTAAATATAGTGTTTATGCCCAGAAATGAACATGTCTCTTCTTTTGCTGGCCTAAGTGTGGAGAGCTGACTCAGTCTAGTCAGGAGTTGAAACTGGGTTTGGGTTTTACTGTTGTTATGGTCACCCTACGCACATTACAGGCTTCATATGGCCTTAGCATGACCTTGTGCTTAACATGGGCTGATGTGCCAGAGAGTTTTTCTTAATGTCTGTTCCATCCTCAGCTTTAAGTCTTCCCTTTGTGCCTGCACCTCAGAGAGGGTCTGATTCCATGTTCCTCCCCTTCCCCAGCAATAGACTGCTGTTAGTTGCTACTCCCTGCTTGCGAACCTGCCATGTGAGTAAAGGGAGTGGCAGTCTCTTGCTCTGGTTCAGCCTCAGTCTTAGGCACAATCTGTGTGTCTGGTATGGCAGTAGGGCCTTCTCAGTGATCCTGTTCCTCCAATGTTAGGGAATCTCTAATAATCCAAGTGGAGAACATTTTCCTGCCCCTCCTCAAGAGGTAGAGGGTTTTTTTCTGTTCCTTCTCCCAGATGCAACAGATCTTCAACTGTGCCCTGAGGCTACAGGATTTGCTGCCCTTTCTGCCAGGAGCTTAAGGCTTTTGTTCCATCATGGAGATAGGGCTGGGGAGAAGAGCTTTATGCCTTCCTTGCAGTGGTTGCTATTCACCTCTCCCAGCCCTGCCTCACAAAGGAGGCTTGCTTTGGTCACTTGCCCTGCCCCAGTCTCTCCCACGAGCACCTGGCAAAGCCTCTGGAGAAGAGCCTGTATGTGAGTGTGAATTCTCCTTGCAGCTGCAGCTCCCATGCCAGCATATATTCGGCTTTTAGCACTTAAAAAAAATTTTTAGCTGAATTCTTTTTACCAACTTATACAGCACCCAGCATCTTCCCTAGGTAAGCAAGCATTAGAGAAGTAAGACTTTCCTTTGATTTCAGGCTACTTGGTTGCCTTGAAACTTAAATTCGCTAATGGATTCAAGAAAAGTTGTGATTTTGTAGATTATCTGGCTTTTTACTGTTGTAAGCATAGGGGCAATAATCTTTCCAAATTTCCACATCCTAGCAGAAGCCTGTTCTCACGGGTTTTTGTTTGTTTGTTTTTATTAACCTGAGAGGTTCTGGAGCTTGAAATACACAAACGCACATATATCGTGTCAACTTGCTAACTAGAAATCTGTCAGAAAGTGCTTGGGACTCGAGTTAAAACGCTACATCTTAGAATTTACCCAAACCAAATAGATTTTGCAAAGGAGAAACATTTCTTATTTCCCACTTGACACCACATTTCCTTAATTCAGAATCAGCAGACTTCCTGGTGACACATGCATGTGTCACAGGAAAGCCTTAATCAGGTTTAGAAATGTGCTTGTATTTTTTAAGTCAGGAGAGGACAACACAACAGGAACAAAGAAAAAGAGAACAAAAAAAGACAAGCATTAATTGGTGATATCACAAGGGAGCCATTCCCTGTTCCTACACTACAGGCTTCCAATCCTGTACTGACTAGACTAAGACATTTTGCCATTTATCTCTTCCTCCTTAGTTGTATGCTTAAGAGTACTACAACATTTCCTAAAAATTATTTGTGGTACTTTCCACCACAAGCTTCTTCTCATTTTCCTCCCATTTTAATATAGTCATTTTCACATTCCTCAGAAGCTTGTAGACACACTGGTAGCTAAAAGATTTAGTGTGAGTTGTGTGAAATAATAACTCATTCACTTAACACATTAAGGGAACCATAGTAGACTCCAAAATAAGTCCTTGGTGGAACATTATAAAATGCTAAAAGCATCTTACTGATAATATTTCAAAGCATTCACTAGAAAAATCAATATTGAAATATCACCTCCTCGATGTCAGAGCACTGCATCACTGGAAAATTATCCAATCCATGTAGTATGTATAAACGTCAAACACAAGCCAAAAACAAGATTATTCAGTGAATAATCCCAATGGGGATGGGCAAAAAGGGGAAAACAATGAACAGATTCCAGTGTTTGTACAAATGGGCACAGCTGTATCTTTTCACAAAAAATAATTTGTTTCCAAAATCTTCACAGAGAACAAGTCAGGATATAAACATGGGTTCTTTAAGGACAGAAGATGGAGCGTGCTCACCCTGCAGAAATCCCCAAATCCCCAGGAGTGACTGAAAGTGAATGAGGAAGGGGAGGACCTCTCCCAAAGCTCCCATTTGGGGACCGGCTTATGATCCCTCTGAGCACCCCTGGCGCTGCAGTGGCTTCCATTAGTCTCCTCAGCTGGAACCAAGACAGAGCAGTTAAGATCTTTGGCATGCAGGGCAGAAATGTCAATAAGAGAACACAGGGAAGAAATGGGGAGGCAGAAGTATGGAAAAGAGAAAAAGAACAGAAAAAAGAAAAAAAAGACAGAAAGGAAACTCAAGAAACAAGGAAAAGCAAGGTGGGGAAGCACCTGTTACGTCTCAGACCTTCCTGGCCACAACCTCCTTTACTCAGTGAGGATGGTGTCATCCTCCTCCTTCTACGAGGACAAAACTGAGCTGTGAAAACTATACTAAGAATGTGTAGGAAAATGTCACTTTTAGAGATGCATAATTACGTATTAATGAAGAAAATTAATGAGGTCTGTGATTTACTTTTCAAATTTTTGGGAAAAATAATTCTCCCCATTATAGATGCTCAAGTATTTTTATGGTAAAGTTGAGGGGAAAAGAAAAGAAAAAGGGGGAGATACCAGAGACTAAGATCAGGATTTAAGATTAATAGCACAGATTTTTGTTTTTCAGATATAACACAGGGCAAAGTGAATGGAACAGTGTGCATAGTCCCCAAACTGAGAGGTATTTCTCTCCCTTCTTCTAACCAAATCTTTTATCTTCTCTCACTCTCTAGCTTTCTTTGTGATACACACAGCTTCTAAACAGTCTGAAAAAGCCATCCATGAAACAAATCCAACAAGCAAGTAAAAGCTTTGGGATTTTTACTGGGTTTTATTGGTCATCCGTGAAGCAAATCCAACAGGCAAGTAAAAGCTCTAGGATTTTTAGCAGGGTATTACTAACAACAGATAACAGTACTAGAGACAGCATATCTACATCCTTAAAGCGCCTTTATCTACTCCTCCTTCTCTTGTAGCAAAGAATTTTGAAATTCTAGAGAGAAAAATAACTTCTGTACAACTTAAAGAACTCCACAATTAGCTCATTCTTTTCAGATAGATACTGACATTACCCAGATTCTTGTAATATTCACATGCAGGAGTATCTCCTTGGCTTTAAAAGCAGTCTTCAAATTATGACTCAACTAAATTTACAAGGTGGAGCTTCTTGAAATTTAGAAATCATTCTCCCTTTGAAACAAGGTCATAAACGTTTGTTAAAAGCGCAAGTCAGCCAACAACAGCTTACTATAACTCACAATGTCACTGAACAGGTTTTAGCTATCAGTTCACAGCATTATTTCTATCTCAGGAAAGATATTCAGAGTGGTAGGTACCTATTTATTATATTATTCCTCTTATATTTCTGTATACTTAAAATATTCCCTAATTGAAAAAAGATAATTCACTCCACAAACATTTATTGAAAACCTGACAAATTTAAAAATCTGCTGGGCACTATGGGGAATATAAATGTTTATCATGCTTCTCCTAAATGCAAGTAAAAGATGACCTTCTAAAGAAGGAACATGACATACTAAAGACGGAAGACACACAAAATTTAAAGCATGTAAGATGACTACCATAGAAGTAATACAAAAAATGTGCAAAAAGAACTCAAAAAGTAAAGAAGTCAATCCAGTTCTAATGAGGAATACTGTGCTGATGGTTAAAAAAAGTCACCAATCCTCCCATCCCTGTATGTATATTCCTTTAATGTGACATGGCTGCTCCTCCCATCAAGAGTGGAAACTATTTCCCCATGCCTTGAATCTGGTCTGGCCTGCTGACTTTCTTTAACCTAGGAAATGTGACAGAACTGCCACCATGTGACTTCCAGGCCTGCAGCTTCTGTCCTCACTTTCTTGCAGCCCTGAGACCACCATGTAAAGAAGCCTGGGCCACTTTCCTTGAGGATAAGAGAGAGGCAGAGCTGACAGCCAACAATAAACTGCCAGACATGTGAGTGAGGTTATTCTAGACCACTGAGACCCAGTTAAGCCACCAGATGAATGACGACACATGAGTGACCCCAGACAAGACCAAAAGAAGAAAGAACCAGCTGAGCACAGCCCAATTATGAGTCCATGACTTCCTAACAAAATCATGAACAAATAAAATGGAGGTTTTTTGGTGAGGAAGATCGATCCTGAGCTACCATCCATTGTCAATCCTCCTCTTTTTGCTGAGGAAGATTAGCCCTGAGCTAACATCTGTGCCCATCTTCCTCTATTTTGTATATGGGATGCCGCCACAGTATGGCTTGATGGGCGGTGCGTAGGTCCATGCCCGGGATCTGGGATCCGAACCTGCGAACCCCAGGCCGCCAAAGCCGAGTGCACAAACTTAACCACTACGCCACTGGGCCGGCACCAAAATGTTTGTTGTTTTAAGCCACTAAGTTTTGGGGTGTTTTGGTATGGAGCAATAGATACCCAAGATAAACACAAAGCATATGTCACCACTTCTCACTGGCAGTGAAAAGAAAAGGCAAAGACACTCCTTGCTACCATTATGCAGTTAATTCTGCATATCTTCAGCACAGATCAATTCATGATGATTTCAGGAGCAATACTAGGCACAAGGATACAAAGAGAAATAAAACAGACTCTCCACTCAAGGAACTTAAAGATGAATTCAATAACGTGGACAAGATTCTACCATAGAGATATACACAGGGTACCCTATGGAGACCTTAGAGAAAGGACAACAGACATAATCTGGGATGGTAGTGGGTGGGTGAGCAAGAGAAATCAAGGAAGGTATCCTAGAAGAGCCAGAGCAAAGTCGTGAAAAGAATTAAAAGGGGCACAGATTAGCACGATCTCAGGTGAGGATCTGTGATACATCATGGTGTTTTCAGGCAACTAACAGCAGTTCTGAACTGCTGCATTCGAAAGTATGTGTGGAGAATGGCAAGACATCAAGCTAGAGAAGCAGACAAGAGTGAGATCATGGTGGCTACCGGGTCAAGGCACAGAGTTTAGACTTAATCCTGTTAGCGATCAAGCATCATCCAAGTGTTTAATGGGGAGAAATGTGGTCAGAATTTTGTTTCTAAAAGATTATGGCTGCAGTATAGAATGGACTTGAGAGGGCCACCTCCAGGAACAGACGGACCAGTTAAGGTCAAGGTGAGAGACCAGAAGAGGAGAAGACAGTGTAGATTTATTGGGGATGACTACTGAGGCAGAATTGGCAGCCCATGGCAAATAGCTGAATGTAAAAGTAACGGGAGAAATCAAAGAGCCCAGTAATTCTTCCAGGTATCACCCCCAGACAGGACAGAGCAGAGCAGGCAGAGTAGTCTTCTCTGGAGTAGATAGGTAAGAGATAAATTCCTTGTAGGACATTTTGAGTTTGACCAATGAGTGAAACAGTTAAGATGCCCAGCACGTATTCAAATATACAAGCCTGAATTCTCAAGAAAGAGAATAAAGCTGTAGGTTTACATTTGGAAGTCATCTGTATAAGCACAAGAATTAAAACTATGAGCACAGATGAAATCAACCAGGGAAAGCTTCTAGAGTGAAAAGAGAGAGATCTCAGAGAGAATCAGAAGTGAAAGTTATTATAGGGTTTGATTATTACTCTTCCCATCTTTTATAAAAGCAATCCCTCCTTAGGTCCTCTGTACTGGGGAGGTGAAGAGAGGCCAAGGCTCTGTCACAGCTCATTCACCTCCCAATGGGATTCCCACATTTGCTAAATCAAAGTTGGAACTATATGCTTATTTAAGTCCAAGTGATTTTCAAGATCCATGTACATGCCAGAGACTGTAACTGGGCTCCTTTTCTTAGAGAATTAGCCATCCTATTTATTAACCCGACCATAATGAGCTCAGGTCAAGGGGCTTAGAATTCAGCTGACTATAATGGCTGTTTTAGTCTCTGTTTAATTATTTACACTCTGGGCATCTTCACGTTAAGCAAGTGGTACAGAGATCTAATATTATGCACTCAGTTGCTTGGAAACCAAGATTTCTCAAATTTTCCTTCTCTGCTCCCAATTTTAACCATTGCCAAACCAGAAAACTGTATGTACACCTTAAGAACAAAATAAGCAAATTCAATATCTGCGTTTTTAAGGGTCTTTAAATAACTGTATTTATTTCACACACCAGAGTAGATTTCGGTCAAAATAAAACATCAGGTTGCAGAGATCAGTTTCCTATCAGGTCTCTCAGGACACACTAGGCTCTGACATTAGTCCATGGGTAGCCCCAGTCAATTCTACACTGACTTAAATGGGATTAACTGACTGGTGTAGTTTCATTTCATCAAGTTACGGGTACAGTCTTTGATGAGGTAACACATTCATCAAGAAGCAAGATAATTACCTAAAGAAACAGTGCTTCAACCAATGCCTCGCTATCTCAAGGCAACCAAAATGTCATTATTAGTTATAAAGGCCATTATTAAGTATGTGAAATTAAATTTCAGCTTTAACTCTCAGTTCCACTACAGTAAAAGTCAATTATGTGCAGAAAGAGGCATAGAACTCCCAAGGTTATTCAAAGGGTCCTGAAGTCAAGGGCTTTTGTTTTTTAAACGTAAGATCTGGGAAAATATTTTTAACTTTTCTTAAAATTCCTCAGTAAATTCCTCAGTAAAATAGAAGCCCTTGTACTGCCTAGCAAATATAGTTGGAAGCCAAAAAATCTGATGAATAAATGAATGATTAAATAAATGGATAACAAAGCTGGACTAGTGTATCTCATTTCAGTACTAAGATTTAAAGGTCTGTTAGATATCTTGTCTTTTCAATAGTACAGACACGATGACATCTCTCCTAGATAATCACTCAAATATAGTGTCAATCATAAGATCCAGCAACTTCCCTAAGATACTAATACAGTCTGGTGGTTCTCAAAGTGCGGTCTTCAGACCATTAGCATCACCTGGGATTGTAGAACGGCAAATAATCTAGCCTCACCCCACACCTACTGAATCAGAATCTCTGGGGGTGGAACCCACTGATCTGTGGTTTAAGAAGCCCTCCAGGTGATTCTGATGCCCACTAATGTTGGAGAACCATGGACGTATACGAAAGTCCCACTGTTTTCAGTAGATGGGAGAGGAATAAAACCTGATCCCATAACTTTACCTTCCTAGCTAAACTGGACCAAAGAGCGAGTTGAAGTTGGGAAAACAGAAGAAACGCTACTTGAGGGCCAATCTGCAATTCAATAAGCTGGATAAATTAGACAAAATCATGTTACTGACATAATACAATTGTTTCTCCCCATTCAAGCTAGGAAAACACTGAAAGAGCAAAGTTACAAAGGGGTATTAGCCAAGACTGTGAAAAAGGCTCTCTCATACCTTGCTGTGGGAATGAAAACTGGTACAGCCCTTACGGAGCGGAATTTGATAATATCTAACAAAATTACTTATGTGTTTCCCTTTTGATCTAGCAGTCTCACTTCTGGGAATCTACCCTAAATATAGACCTCCAACATTATGCAAATATACATGTACAAGGTTATCCACTGCAGCATTGTTTTTGATTGCAAAATACTGGAAACAACCTAAATGCTGGCACTTAGAAAACTGGCTGAATAAACTATGTGATATCCACACAAATAATACTATGCAGCTGTAAGGAAGAATGGGGACGATCTCTGTGAAGTGATACGTAATGACATCCACAATATACCGTTAAATGAAAGAAGCCAAGGTCAAAAATATATATTGTTACCTTTTGTTATGAAAGAATGGGAGAAAATATACATGTATCTACATATTTTTGCAAAAGAAATAAAAGGATAAACTAGAAACTAATGACACCAGTTACCTATAGGAACATCATGTGCCTGAAAGTAAGGAAATACTCAAATTATGACGGGACACGTCAAAGGCTAAGGAGCCAGACTGAAGGAGCTCCCATTGGCCAAATTTGGGACAATCTGAACATCAAAATAAATAGTAGGAGTAACAGTTTATAATCCACTGAATAAGAATCCGTAAGTCCATAAAAAATGTAAATCAACAAGTAAATAAACAAACAAGCAAATACCCAAATATAATATGAAGAAACATCAGACAAATCTAAGTTAAGGTACATTCTACAAAATAATTTGTCTGTACTGTTTAAAAACGTCAAGGTCATGAAAGAACAAGGACGAGGAATAGTTCCAAATTAAAAGAAACTAAAGAGACACGACAAATACCATCCATAAAAAAGGATCCTCGACCCACTGTAGGGGGAAAATGCTATAAAAGTCATTATTGGGACAATGGACTAAATTTACAATCAGACTGTGGACTGATTTTTATCACTGTAGTAAGGTTATGTAAGAAAATGTCATAGTTCTAAGGAGATATGTATTGAAATAGTTAAAGCTTAGCCTACAACTAACTCGCAAACAGTTCAGAAAAACACAGTATGTATACAAGAGGGAAAGAGCTAATGATAAAGCCAATAGCGCAAACAGTTAAACCTAGGTGAATCTGGGTAAAGTATATTTGTGGAAGTTTTATATGCTAACCATGGAACTTTTCTGTAAGTTTGACATCATTTCAAAATAAAAAGTTACTCAAAACGTATTGGTTTCTTTAAAATATAATCCAAAGAAATATGAACATATTTTATTTTCAAGCAAAGAGAATCTCCTTAAGGTCTCCTCTGTGTTTTGAATGAATCTCCTCCCGAAATGTCACTGTTCTCTAGCACAGTTGAGGGAATTAAAGGGAAAAGAGGAAGGGCTAGGAAAGAAAGAGTGTGCATAGAAGTAGTTGAAAATATTTCCTGACTCTCCAAAAAATACTTCTGAATTTTCTACACAATCATAGGGCCAATGTCTTTCCCCTTCTTTGTCAAAAAAGTTTGTTTCTCATAAATTTGATATCAATATATTTTCACATATAATGTATTTAAAATACAAAGCTTTTCCTTTTTCAAAGCTCTTGACTTTCTCACAACCATTATAATTTTCATTTTTAAAGAGCAATAAAATAAAGCAAAGACATAGAGTTGTGAATGCGTCTCAGAGTAAATAATGCAAAGGAAGCCAAGAACTGAAAATTCCATTCCAGAAGCCTGATCCAATTTCCACATCACAATTGCCTTGATTTAATTTTGTTTTGCATCAACACATGTCTGGATACAACATATGGTAAGAGAAATAGTAATGGGAAGCCCACTTTGCTAACATATTCATAAGAATTCATTTTTACCAAAGGAGATTAGAAAAACAATTTCAATGTTTTAATCAGAGATTTAAGCACTCCCAACAGCTGTTCCTTTAGCTGCTAGCAACTTCATTTAGTCACACTCAATGAAAACTTTTGAGTATGAATATAGTAAAGCTAAAACTAAACACAATTTCCAAAGCACAAATTTTTTTTTTAATGACATCAACATTTCTCTGTTTCAGTAATTTTCTTCCTTAGCATTCTTTCATTTAAAACTGCCACTGGTGGTGACAATAACCAAGACATGGTGATTAGAGGCCTGTCTCTCTCCATACTCGGAAAAAAAGTTCATTTCACTAATGAAATGGCAAGTCTTTAATTCGTGTTATTCCAATAGATGTTCTTTAGCTTCATAAGAGAGGTTTATTTTTGCTTTTGATTTTTTGCTGTTGCTTATTTTATTTTTTAACTAAAGCTCAGCCACTATCAGCAACTTGACTTGAACTACAGATCTATTAACAATAAGTCCGCAGTGCTGAGGCATGGATTACATCACCCCACAGTAGGTTTATATCAGCCTTCACATCTCTATGATGGATCATTCCCCAGAACCATTAATAAGAATATAATTAACAAGTAACTATGAAATGTCACACTATAGTCACAGAACAACAACAACAAATCCACATTTCAGAACCCTGAGTGATCAGTTTTCTGATACCAGAATAAATTCCTGCTCCTTTGAATCAAAAACTTTGCTAAGGGGCCGGCCCGGTGGCGTAGCAGTTGAGTGCGCACACTCCGCTTTGGCGGCCCAGGGTTCGCAGGTTCGGATCCCGGGCACGCACCAATGCACTGCTTGTCAATAGTGGTGTCCCATGTAAAGTAGGGGAAGATGGGCATGGATGTTAGCCCAGGGCCAATCTTCCTCAGCAAAAACAGGAGGACTGGCATCAGATGTTAGCTCAGGGCTAATCTTCCTCACACATAAAAAAAAACTTTGCTAAAAGCCAGATTCATCTTTTGTAAAATTAATCAGAGTATATATGTTAAAATTTAAGTCTAAGAGAAATAAACTGAATAACATCCAAACCAGTGGAGGACAAATAATGAAAATTTTAATCCATATAATACATAGGGAGAAAGCAGAAAAAAAGAAAAAGCATTAGTACATAATAAAAAGGCTAAAGTAAATCAAAACTGTAGAGGAAATAAATCTCAATATAACAGTCACCACAGTCATGTAACTGTTCTATACAAAAATCACCAGCTAAAAGATCAATTCTCATTTTTTTTTTTAGTTCCAGCAATATGCTATTTAAAAGAGACATGTCTAAAATACAGTGGCACAGCCATGCTATGGTTTTTAAGAAATACTGTTTCAGAAAAGATCACATTAATCTACCTTTTTTGACACCAATAGATGCTTAGCTGCTTTAGTTTCTCTTAATCCAAGGAGGGGGGAAAAAAGCCCAAAGAAGGTGACAACTTTCTCCAGAAAATGAGCAGTAGAGAAATAAAATATCTTTCAAGAATGACTGCTTTACTAAAGGCGCAAAGCCTAAGGCTATTTTTGTCACTTATCAGGTAAGTCCCTTCTTTTGCATTAGAACCTATCCTCCACAAGAGGGTCATTAAGCAAGGATGTGGCCAAAGAACAGAAAGCACACAATTTCACATGTGCTGCTGTGAGATGTGGAAACATGCTAATTCTTTGTGCTAATACGCCAACAGAGAGGGCCAAATATTTGAGTCTATATCTGACTGCGAGTCACTGAAAACTGGAAGTCTAACCTACTCAACTCCTTTCATAAAGAAAGAACTAGAGGTTCTGGTATTCAACCTTGCTCAAAAACCATGAGGGGGACAAAAGCGTGATAGTATTTCCATAAACTCCAGAGAGCTAATGGTGACAGACTCAGATACTGAATTCATGGGAAGCCATAGGATAAGGACACGTCCCTTGTATGGAGCCAAATATTCTCCCCATCCAGCTCCTTTGCATTTGTTCAGTCTTCTCATATGACAAAGAGAGGCAACCAACTGTTTTCCATTAAGCAGCCCTGCAAATATCTGAAGACCTGATATTATGCTCGCATTAACTCTTCTCAAAACAAACCTCAACAAATTTAAAATAACTGAAATTATACAGAGTATATTCTCCAACCATAATGGCATCATACTAGAAATCAATAGCCAAAAGACAATAGGAGAATCATCTCACTGTAACCATCCCAACTCACTTTTGAGAAAAGTATTCCAACATCCATTTTACACTTAATGAAAAAGTCAGACTCAAAGAAGCTGTTACCTATGCAAGGTCATAATCAGTAAGTGCTAAAGCCAAAATTTTTATTCAGGAACACCTGACTCCAAAGTCTATAGTTTCCACTCTACTATGTTACATTCTCTTTCAACCCAGTAGTCTCCAAACTTTTGATCACATCCTCCTCTATTTGTTTAAAAAAAGCCTGTACTCCAAATGCACACATTTTTTGTTTTTATTCATATATTATCATCCTACTACGTAAGTCAACATATAAAAATAGATATTTTTCAAAATATCTTTTCAAAGATGCTTGTCTAAATAAACATGAACAGAAGTCCTAAAGTTTTTCTTATGTAACACAGTGACAGCCATGGATACCCCTTGAGGTTAAGCATTCCATCCAAAACCCTAGCTTTTTTTCGTCTGCTCTGAAGATATTTTCTTCTCCATCTTTACTTGTGCAGTTCGTTTTTCAAACCCAAATTACAGTACTGCACATTTACCCTTGTTCAATGATGGTCCAACTGCTCCATTCTATAACACTATCTTTCCATCCTGAGCCTGTCATCCATCATATGACTGTCACTCCCAGCTTCACATGAGCTGTTACACTGAGGACCTGCCCTTGATAGCTTTATCCAAATAAACGATGAAAATCTCCACAGCACAGGCTAAAAGACTTAATTCTTCAGTTTACCAGATTGGTATTACCAACAACTTTGAACATTACTTTTCAGCCACTTTCTAATTCACCTAATTGTTCTTATAATCTATACTTCACCATTTTATTTATAGGATATCATACAAGATTTTTTCAAACACCCTGTGGAAATTTAAATGTAGTATATACCACTTTTCAGACAAGTTCACTACTGGAAGAAATCCTGAGAATCAGCTAGTCCAAACCCTCCAGTTTCCCTGGGAAAACACTGAGACTCAGAGAAGTTAAGCGGTTCTCTCAGGTCACCCACCCAATCGAGACAAAATCCAGTTCAGGGCTGAAATCATCTAGATTAAACCTGGGTTCTCTTTACTACATTATCAGTGGCCTAACAGAGACAAAGGAAAACAGTCACTGAGCATGTTTTGTGTGTCAAGTATCACACCCAATGCCACATACTTTCTAACCAAAACCTCCATTTACTGGCAAAACAATAAACGCCTACGGGATCAGCTAGACAGCATAAGTGAATGAGCAGGCAAGGTATAAGTCAATAGGGAGCAGTGGTCCCACTCAAGGAGGCCCATAGCCACACAGCCTGAGGAGCGCAGCCAGCCAGAGATGCAGGTACAAGGCTGCCAGACCTTCTGATTTCTGAAATCCAGATTTCTTCTGTCACTTAAATGTTGCCAACTATTTCAAATTTAACACCGTCCTGGTCAAAGAAACCACATCCAAATGGCAAACCACTTAATATGCCAGGCATTTTACCATACATCCTCTCATTAAGTTCTTACCACAACCAGGGTTTTAACGGATGAGGCATCTGTCACTCAAAGAGATTAAATAAAGTTGCTCACATAGCTAAGAAGTGCGAGGGTCATAACTCAAGCCCGTTTACTTAACACCTCCACTATACCATTTAATCCTTATAACCACCCTCGGAGGCAGTTATCATTATCCATGTTTACAGACTGGGGAAAGTCAGTCACGGAGACTAGTAGATTCTTGCCTGAAGTCATAACAAAAACTCAGTTTTATGAAAATCAGAATATTTTTGTCTTCCAGTCTTTTTTTTTTTTTTAGAACTACTGTAATTTTATTTATTTATTTATTTATTTCCCCCCAAAGCCCCAGTAGATAGTTGTATGTCATAGTTGCACATCCTTCTAGTTGCTGTATGTGGGATGCGGCCTCAGCGTGGCCGGAGAAGCGGTGCGTCGGTGCGCGCCCGGGATCGCGGCCCGGGCCGCCAGCAGCGGAGCGCACGCACTTAACCGCTAAGCCACAGGGCCGGCCCTTGTCTTCCAGTCTTAACGGGGAAGAAGCACTCTCAAGTAGTAAGTCTTAAACTAGAAGACATTTCTTTATTTCCCAACAGCTTTTTATTTGGCTTAGAGATCATCATTGAGATTCTTGTGCCTCTAAAGTGAGCCAATTTCAACTTGAATCAAACAAACACTGATTTTGAACTATACCTGATGAAATAATCATTAGACCCTGAGAATAAACTCATTTCTGTGTTTTACCACCAGTTTGTAACTTGGATTCCAGAGGACATGTAAATATAATATTCCCTGTTACAAGGACTGAGTTCTCTCCCTGAACCTAAAAGATAGAGCCCAAAGATTAACTACTGTATTTTCTTAACCTCTACTTATTCACTACATCTCTCCAGCCCAGAGATCTAAGGGAATATGTTAGTGTGAAAATACACACACACCTGACTTACTTCAAGGGCTGACATTCCAGGCACAGCCTCTGTGTCCCTGTCCCCCACACCTACAAGCATCTCAGGAATGGCTCTGCTGGCTCCTCTCCTAGAGCTGCAGCATCTATGTTGAGCCTGCACAGGAGGCTGAGGAGTTCTCCCAGGAACACAGAGCGGAGGACCAAAGAGAACCAAAGCATTGACTGAGGGAGGGATCAGAGCAAAACAAGGTCTTTCTTCATTATGTGAGATCCCAATGTAACTACAGGGAGGAGCCCTAGTGGTCATTTAGCTCTCCCCCAATCCCCTTTCCCATTCTTCCTCCCCACTCTATATTCCTTCCTTGGGTCCCCAGTTCTACCTCCAGTTAATTCCCTAGGAAGTACCACTAGCAAAAAAATTTCCATTTCCTTTTTTCCTTCTCCCATGTAAAAGTTACTTGAGCCTTCATTCAGCTCCATTCTTGCTCAAAGGAGGAAAATTTCATAACTGAGTTCCTATTTAATCAGTTACCCTCTAGGGACATTTGCATTTTAAACAGGAGCACCCCAAATGGGAAAACTTAATCCAAAAGATTTATTTGTCATGGTCGATTTTCTGGTACCTTAGTAGGGCAAGGGGTGGTGATCTCCAGGGATGGCTTGGAGGACTTCAGCCACACCCCTTCCCCATAATGTCCAACAGGTCCCCTCTCAATAAACACACTACAGAGTTCTTACTATGCAAATGCAGCTTCAAGCCATCTTCGAATAAACGTCTAGGTTAACTAAAAAATTGCTGTGGGGACATTTCACAATGTTCTTAAATGATTTATATGAGATTATGTATTAAAATGCCTAGCACTGTGGCTGGTATATATAGTAAACATTTAATAAGCAATATTGTTTGTTACTGTTTTTTATTGTTATTATAAACCCATTGTCTTTCACACACCCAATGCAATGATCCAGTGAAATTCAGATGAAATAAAGCTTTCTGTTAGACATCCCGAGGGGGAGGGCAATTAAAACACGTCACTAGGGCCGGCCCCATGGCTTAGCGGTTAAGTGCGCGCGCTCCACTACTGGCGGCCCAGGTTCGGATCCCGGGCACACACCCACGCACTGCTTCTCCGGCCATGCTGAGGCCGCGTCCCACATACAGCAACTAGAAGGATGTGCAACTGTGACATACAACTATCTACTGGGGCTTTGGGGGAAAAAAAGGAACAGGATTGGCAATAGATGTTAACTCAGAGCCGGTCTTCCTCAGCAAAAAGAGGAGGATTAGCATGGATGTTAGCTCAGGGCTGATCTTCCTCACAAAAAAAAAAAAATGTCACTAGAAGAAACCAAAGAGGAAGAGTTATATAATTTGCTACTAAAAAAAGACAAGGTATCAGAAATGGCTACACAGCTTGCTGTAGTTGTCTAAACAAAAGAGATCTGGATTTTGCTTTTACCTGGGAGAGGCAAAATACCTGGAGGAAACTGACACCAATACTTTGCAGAGCTCACAAGAAAACAAGTGTTTTCTCTTATAAGCTGCCACCCATCTGAAGGTACAGCAGTAGACACTCCTGGCTGAGGTTTTTAATTAATGATTTATTAATGACTGTCAAAAGGGCAGCATCTTAGTTACTGTTCACTAAACCAACTTTCTTTCTGCAGCCAGAGCAGAAACATACGATTTGAATACCTGAAAGAGGCATTTCCAAACAATTCAGCCCCAAGTCTGAGCTAATACAGAGCACCTGCTCACCTCTTATGCTCCTACCTGCAGTTAATCAGTTAATCCAATTCTAGATGCTCATCCATAACAGTGGTCCAACAACATACAATTTTTATTGTCATTAAAACTATATGGAATCATAATGTTCAGAGCACTTTAAAATGAGCGTGCTAAAAATCTTCCACCAGAATCACAGAGAGGTAGGGTCAACCTCTTCTGCTGCAAGAATAATAATTAAAATAATAGTCAACATTTACTGTATGCTAGACACTGTTTTAAGGGGCTTACATATTTTAACTCACTTAATTCTTATAATTACCCTATTCAGAGAAACTATTATTGCCTCCCTTTTACAATCCCCCTCTGGATAAATCCAGAGCACAGAGGGGTTAAGTAACTAGCTCAGAGTCACAACGTGAGTGCCAAGAATGTTAACAATTAGCATGGATGTGTTGTTTCCCCTTTACAAAGCTCATTCAGGCACGTTATTCCTTCTGGTCCTAACCGCCTTATGAGGCAGGTATTTTTACATCTGTCCCTAATTCACAGACAAGAAACAGAGAGATAAATAACTTGCCTAAAGGCACAAGGAATTAGAGAGGCTGACCTCAGAACCCAAGTCTACCACAACAGCCTCCCATGTTGGTTGTACAACTGCCCAGAACAGAGATCTCACCTCTACATGGTGTAGATTAGGGAGACCTAGAGGATCATCTGCCCCCAAATGTCTCTGTTCTCCTGCCCCAAATTTTACAACTGGTCATGTGTTCGTGTTTTAACACAGTTTTTACTATAGTATATTAAAATGGCCTGTTCGTGCATCTCTTTCTCCTACTAGACAAGAAGCTCCTGGAAGGCAAGATTATATGTTATTCAGCACTCAATATTCTAATTATCAATATAAAATGCCTGGCAACTAGTAGGCACTAAAAGAAGATGAACTGAAATACTAATTCAGCATGCATAAGTTTATTAGATCACATTCCTCTTTGAGGTGGATGACTAACTAGTATTTCGTGATCACTCCCTAGGAACAGTCACATTTTGTTTATAATTTAAGAATTTTTATAAGTCTATAGCACCAGAGAGTACTTTTGTTAATGTATGCTTCAAACAATTGAATCACCCAATGATTTTTTTTCTGAAAGTCACTAAATGAAATCAGTATTCAATCCTCACTATAAATTTTTTAAAAAGATAAGCTATTTTACCTTTTCTTATTCTGTTTTCCTAACCTAAATTGTGTAGTATTTAACTTGTCAGGTAATTACACGTATATTTTCAGCAAACAAGAGAATATCCATTGAAAAGCCTTTTTTATAAGCATAAAAGATGTTCAAATATGTTCCTCAAGAGACTTGAATATAATTTAAACAGCTATCACTAGCAGTTATTTCTTCTTTGCATTCCTAAGAGTATAGAATTAAGTTAAAAGATACCAATCATAGGTATCTACTTTAACAATCTATTATTTATTATTGAGTACTTGTGATATTGCAAATACAACAGACAATTTTCACCAATGTACCATAGGGAAGGCTATCCATATTACTTGCAATCTACAAAGCAATGGCATGGAATTATTTTTCCTAAATTAAAGAATTCTCGGTATCTGAATTCAGTCAAAAAACTCAACTTTCAACAAACTGGCTATTTTATAAGGCCAGTTATTCTACTGATTTTTATCATATATTAATCAGTTAGTTAATCCTCTGAAAAATATTATATAGTAAAGAATATTAAAACTTCCTCTAATATATCTATCCATGGGTAACTTTCTTAGTGCAAATCTGTCCATCAAAATAATTAAAATTAAAAACATTCCAATAGAAATGATTGAGACAGATCCATCAACACAATTTATGTAGGAAATAAAGAAATGTAGTCTACGTAACAAATAATAAATAATTTTTAGAAAACCAATCTAAAGACTGAATTCTAAACTAGTCTAGCTCTTTCACTCCAAAAAAGGAAACCCTGCTTCTCAGTAAAGTAACCACCTAATTACTTTGTTTAAAAAGCTGTGGGAAGGGAAGAATGAATGGCTTTGCATTCTTCCCTACATTCCTTCTCCAACCCCTCATCCCACCTTTTCTTTTGATCTCTTCAAATTTTCTCTTTTAAATATCATCAGGTTGAGTTTTTATCATTTATTCTATTTTCGAGCTAAGAAAAATTCCAGCAACTTTGAGATTGACTGGCAACGCATTACCAGCAGGTACCAACATTTCTTAAAAGCAAACTAGGTTAATGACCATAAAAGTCATGTGACTGAAGCTTCTGGGTGGAACACGAGAACTGTTTATCCAAAGAACATGAGTTTTAAAGTTATCTTTGAGGCATTTTCAACTTTTTTATCTAAAGCTAGAATTCGTTTACAAATTTTCTCTAACCCATTTTGTCCCCTTAAATTATGGTATAAGCATACTTTAAGTAGGGAACAAATCGACATAAAATTAGCATCATTAGAATTCATTCCCTTGTACTGCACAGTTCATTTGCCCATAAAATTCAGGCTAATGTCACCTCAAAGCCACTGCTGCAAGTTTAAAGTATTGCTGTAATATTTTTACTGCTTCTGAAATTAAGCTGAGCTTATAACTAACAGAGTATGTGCAGATACTCCAAACCAATTTCAAGTTTCACATGTTGAATAAGAACACTTTTAGCCCTGGTCAGAGCATGCATATTTTTTTATGTGGCATCTAATACAAAACTGTATCAGAATAAAAGCGTATTACTAGAAACCAGCACATAGAGATGGTAGAGGAAAGAGCTTATTTATACAGAGCTACACTTCATTCCAAAAAGGATTTCAGGACACTAAAACGGAACGTAAGAGATGATCCAACCTCAAATCGAATCCTGACTTAGAACGTGCCAGGTTGGGCTTTTTTTGTGTGTGTGAGAGGAAGATCAGCCCTCAGCTAACATCCGTGCTAATCCTCCTCTTTTTGCTGAGGAAGACCGGCTCTGAGCTCACATCTATTGCCAATCATCCTCCTTTTTTTCTCCCCAAAGCCCCAGTAGATAGTTGTATGTCATAGTTGCACATCCTTCTAGTTGCTGTATGTGGGACACGGCCTCAGCATGGCGGGAGAAGCGGTGCGTGGGTGCGCGCCCGGGATCCGACCCTGGGCCGCCAGTAGGGGAGCGCGCGCACCCAACCGCCAAGCCACGGGGCCCGCCCCCAGGTTGGGCTTTTTCAACAGCACCTTTCTTCAGGCCAAGAAATGCAGATCTTTGCGCAAAGCAGCCTGGCCTCCCTCACCTGCCCCCACTTCCTGGAACACAGCAGGCTGGGACTGACTTAAGGAGGCGGCTCTGGCTGAAGGCAAGGCTCAGGGACGGTATGGCGATCCTCACACATCATCAGGTTCAGACTCCACAGACTGGATATGTTCAATGTGGTCAAAAACCATGCTAGAAGGCCAGAGGAAGTAGATCCAGAACATGAGACAGCAACTATGTCAGCCAATGTGAAAAATAAAGTGCTTCCATCATCCTTTCAAAACATTTAATTTTTAAGTGATATGTTTAAATACATACTATTTTGGGGTTTTTTGTTTCACGGTTTTAGGTAATTAAGGTACAACATAAAACAAATTTCTCCTTAAATCACTTTTGAAAAGCGACTGTTCAGACTCAACTTATAAGCTACATAAACTGATCCATCACATAAAACACTGTGAAACGTGAAATCATGCTGTCGAGTGTTTCATTAGAATGGACTCAGTTCATATCACCACCTCCAAAGCTGCATGATCAGGGAGGCAGAGCCAGACAATGCAGTGCAACATCCAATTTCTCTATCACAGAGCTGAGCTAGAGAGGGACGGAAGCCAGCCTGCGTGTGTGCCCCTCGCCGTCAGCTTTCTGCAGCTGCTTGAGGAGGGGAGTAGTAGGCGAGTTCAGAAAGGCCAGACAACAACACACCATCCAGGCACTTATTTCATAATACACTACAGTCTTCTGACCTGTTGGACTGCGATTTTTCTTTTTCCTTTTACAGCTTTCCACTCCCAGACCCTGGCTTAAAGCCTCATAGGTGTCCGAGGCATTTCCAGAGAAGAAGGAAAATGCATGCTGATCTAATTCCTCTCTTCATCACCTCCCTATGCTGAGGGATTTTTCACAGAACGGCAAAAAAGACTGATCTCTGAACATCTGCAGAACACTGAACCATGATTTCTTCCGGGACCTATTTAATCTCACTGTAGAGCTTCTCTCTCAGCCTCCCAGAGCAGCATGTCTTTGTCATTAAAAGTAACAATTTAGATAGAAAATGTCCATATGTTACCACACCCAGTTATTTTTCTCTTTGTATTATTACCTTATTTTCTCTACTTATTATACTCTTAAAGCATCTTTACAATAAGGTATTATACTTTTGTCACAAACAATGTGTTATACTCTTAGCATACCATTTCTTGTTCACACCAGCTACTGGTTAATACCGTCAGTGGTGATTAAACTCATTTTTACCTACAACTTTACTTCCATAAATTTTTCTTTCTAAATTTTCTTATAAGTTTTCTTATTTTCTCTTATGAGATTCCTAGACATAATATGCATTCTTTTCATCATTAAATTCTATTCATTCTGAGCCCTAATCTACACTTTTGGACTAGCCTTACAGAGAGGCATAATGGCTTGGGGACAGAGCTCTCCTATAAATAAATCAAAACCCTCCACTGCTTAGCCAAAAAGCGAAGTTCGGATCTACTGATACATTTTCAATTACTGGTTATCCACTCATATGGATAACAAGGCTTCACTGAACACAGAGGAAAAAACACAACAGTCTCCCATCTCTCTTGGAGTGCAGTTATTTAGGAGAAACAGAACAGAAACACGTAAGAGAAATAAGTTCTAATCACCATAGTAAAGAGAGATTATGAATGATATATGAATAAAGACACAGGGAAAGGATGATTAATTCTTTAGCAGGGCCGCAGAGGTTGGAGGGTGGCAGAAGGGAGCAGCCAGAGAAGTATTAATTTTTCCAGCCTAGTTTTCTCCCTCTGACCGGGAAGAGGATTCTCATTTGACTCTCCATATCTTGCCCTCCCACAGCCTGCCGGCTCTCTCCTTGCTCGACACCTCCTTGCAGCTCATCACTAATTAAAGTCAAGGAAAAGTCAAAGTTTAAAATGCAGAGTGAATAATGACAGAAGCCAGGCTACATAAATACATTACACAACTACTTTTCTCAGTGTTAAAAAAAAAATCTTTCTAGTCATTTTCTTTGTTATAAATTTGTTGTTTTCGACCTACTTGAAGCTAGGTTATCATCCTCCATGTCAGTCTCTTGTGAAGGTCCCCATGAACATTCTCCAAGGAAATATCCGTCCTCTTCTTTTATAGGACCAGCCCAATTCAACTGCCCACCAACTGAACTGCTTTCACCCTTCAGGCTTCCATCAAAAAGTTAAGTTCCTCTGAGTAACAAATCATTTCAACACACTGGTCTTTCCTTACCCATCCCACACATATGAACAGAATGCACAATCTCAAGAATTATTCCTTTTTCATGCTTCTTTTCAAGATTGTGTCATCCCAGGGTATCTAAAACTAGTGACTCTCCTTCAGATAATACTCTCATCTTTGCTGTTTACCACCACAGTCATTCTCTCCAGGCCTTTTCGTAAAATAGGAATGGTAGCTACTTATCCAGAGGATTTCTGTTGGAATTAAATGAGAATGCTGTGGGACCAGTGCCTAGCACAGAGGTTAGCACACGGAAAGAACACAATTCGTGAAAATACTCTTTCTTCCTTTTTTTTTCCTACTGGACAAACCTAACTGCAAATACGTTTTCCCATCGAGTCACACAACTCTTACTTCAGAGAAGGTCTTATTTTCTCACTTAAAGGCTAAGTGGTTCTCAATCTAAGTCACCAGTGAAAAATTTAATAAGAAAACATTACGTAGCAACACACCCTGAGACTCAACATGGTCAGGATACATTCTTATTTTTACCATTTTTAACAATTGGATTCTGTTAGCTAATATCTTGTGTAGATTTTCTACTCCTCTGTTCATTGGCCTGTAATTATCTTTTCTTATATTTTGCTCCCTTTTTTCCATCAAAGTTTTCTAGTCTCAAGTAGACATCATTACCAAGGCAAGTGACAATTCCAGGCGAATTAAAAATGCATCCAGAGAATATTTTAAGGCAGGTGAGGAACACAAGCACTAAGAATGAAAGACAACAGCCCAAACAATCTACACAGTATCTAAGAAAACCAGGTCAAGAAACTCTCATCTAGAACAGAAAAGGAAGAGAAAGAATGAGAAACAAGATAAGAGATTTGGAAGCTAGAAGTAGAAGTATGAGGAGTCTCAGAAGAATACAGAAAAGTAAACAGATGGGAGAAAAGAGCTGAAAAAAATAATACTCAAGAATTTCCAAGAACTGGGGGGAAAAAATAAGACATTCAGTTGAAAGAGTTTCCATTGGAAGGCAGAAAAGAAAAGCAATGCAAGAAAGCAAACAGGCATGGTAAAGAGAAAACAAAATAACATGGCAAAAACAGGCTGATAGTTACAACTATGACATACAACTATCTACTGGGGCTTTGGGGAGAAAAAAGGAGGAAGACTGGCAACAGATGTTAGCTCAGGGCCAATCTTCCTCAAAAAAAAAAAAAAGCCTAACAGAACAGTAATTATAATAAAGTAAATGGATGAGACTTAATACCAAAAGACAGACTCTCAGATTGGATTTTTTTAAAAATCATGACTCAAACAGTCAACATTAAAAGTATGGAAAATACATGTCAGAAAAGCATAAAATGGAAGAAAGCCAGTGTCGCACTTTGACTATCAGAGCATAGAATTTAAAGCCAAAACATCATAATGGGCAAAGAAAGAATTTGCTTACATATAAAAGGAATGATGCAGAACAAAAATATAACAATCACACTAGTATTATGTACCTAAAAGCATGACCACAAAACAGATAAGTAAACAAGTGACAGATCTACTGGGATAAATAGATAACTCAACTATTTTTGTTGGCTAATGTAAAATGCTCCCCATAGAAACTGGTAGAAGATTTAAATAAATGATTAATAATATTATATTTCATATAATATTAAGACATTTCTCTCAGAAATGATAGAGAAAATGTAAATATATTAATAGTAACACATGGAACTTTAGAAACACAGATTATTTGTTCTTCTTAAGCAATCATGGAATATTCACAGAACTCAATCATTTCATGGGCCACAACGGAATCCTCAAAAAATTCATCAAATTATATTCTTACCTCAGTATAATAAGCATAGAAACAAATAATAAAAGGATAACTAGAAGATATCTCACATACCTGAAATATAAGTAAAAATATAATGAAAAATAATGTATGATATCAAAAAGAAATAATAAGGGGAATGAAAAATCCTTAAAGCATTATGACAAGAGAACTCAAGTCAAAATTTATGGGATGCACCTAAAACAGTAATAGTGGGAAATTCTGAGCTTTAAATACCTTTAATAAAAAATAATAAAGATTTAAAAAGAAACCAATAACTTAATTTGTTAAGGAGGACAAAAACCAAGAGAATAAAGCCATAAAAGAGAAGGTAGGGAATAAAGACACGGGGAGAAATCAATGAACCGGAAGAAGATCAAAAAAAAAAAATAGAGCTGATTAATAAACCACAAAGTGGTTTTTTTTAAGGACTAATAATTTAGAATAGCCTCAGGCAAGACTGATGAGAGAGAGGGCAAAGTAATGGCAAAGATCCCTCCCTCACACCATAAAAAAAACAAAATCCAGGGAGTTAAAAGACAGAATAAAAATAGAGGGAAAAATAACTACTGAAACAACAAGTGAGAGAACAGAGAGATTAAGAATTTAAAACAAGGTAAGTAATATCAATACTAAATATGAGAAAATACTGCAAATACCTCATGAAAATACTGAAAGGAAAAACCATCAACCATCCTCACCCAACAAAAATATCTTGTGAAATAAAGATTTTTAAGAGACAAAAGCCAAAACAATTCATCACCCACAGACCACTAAAAATAAAACAAAGAGGCATAATAAGGTAATGGAGAACTAATGGGAGAGTTCTCCAAATCTGTCAGATACAAAATCAATATGCATGGGGCCGCCCGGGTGGCGCAAGCGGGTTAAGTGCACGCGCTCCCCTGCGGCGGCCCAGGGTTCACTGGTTTGGATCCCGGGTGCACACTGACGCACTGCTTGTCGAGCCACGCTGTGGGGCGTCCCATATAAAGTAGAGGAAGATGGGCACGGATGTTCGCTCAGGTCCAGTCTTCCTCAGAAAAAAGAGGATTGGCATCAGATGTTAGCTCAGGGCTGATCTTCCTCACCAAAAAAAACCAATATGCATAAAATCAATAACATTCCTCTGTACTGTAATAATCAACTTGAAAATAGGAAAACAAGGTACTAATTGTAACAGCAACAAAAACAATATATCTAGGAATTAACATAACTGAGATTGCACAAGATTCTTAAGGGGGAAATGTTAAAACCTTAAAGGTCATTTAAAAATCTCTGAATAAACAGAGAGAGAAGATGCTTATGGATTGGATGAGTTAACATTTTAAAGATGCAAGGTTTCTCTAAAATTAATTTATAACACCAGTGCATTTCTTATAAAATCCCATTAGGAATTGTAGGCAGCTTGACAAACTAATTCTAAAAATACATATGGAGGAAAAAAAGAAAATTAATAGCTAAGACATTTTTTGGAAGAAAATGAAGCAAAAGCTGAAGGAGTTTATCCTGCCAGATATTAAAATTAATTATATCATAATAATTGAGAACAGTAAAAAAAACTAATGGAAAAAAAGAATCAAGAAGCAAAGTCAAGAAACAGACTATATGTTCGTTCCTTCTATTCATCTACCTACCTACCTGTCTATCTATATCACAGACACACACACACACACACACAAACAGGGGAAAAAAGGAGAATCAGAGAAAAGGTCTGAGGTCAGTGATAGGGTATCAGAATTCAAGTTTGGGGAAATTCTTACGGTTCTATCATTAGGTCATCAGGGTGACCAGTGAAGGGAGGAAACCAAGTATTCCATAGAACAAGAAACACACTATGTAGGTGAGGAAAGGCTCAAGATGCTCTAACACAAAGAATTATCATGAGCAATCTCATGTATTTACACATTCCAAATAGGACCAGATTCTATAATGTAATAAGGTTTGCTTTATCCTTTATATTATCACTTACCTATGATTTTACGTAAATATGCTTCAGTTAGTTGACCATAAAATCATCAAGTAGATATCACCTCAAATACTTTTCAACCAATCTAGAAGACTAACGATTATTAAGGTTTGAGGACCACACAAGACTAGATTTCACGTTCTTTTGTGTACTTCAAATTGTTACAAGGATGTCATTTATTTCTAGTTTAAGTAAAATCCTGGCAGTAATCAAATTTTACTTATTTTATATCAATACACATGTGCAATATTTTATTCCATAACTGAGTTGAGAATCTGAATGAAAATTACATCATCTCAACTGCTGTTTTTAGTTAGAATTCTAATCAGAGCTGGTATGAAGTCAACTTTACTCTCTCCAGGGAAGATGTCATTGGCAGTATATTAGAAATGTGTGGGACACTAAATAAAAACTGGTGGATATGAAGGCTTTTATTTCAGATTAAATAAAGTATGAGTCATTCTACATTTTTTCCGGGTAGAACATCTGGATATATTAAATATCATTTTGGTACAAACCTGTCAAAACTGTTAACTGTGATTTTTCTTCCTTATTTCTCTCTGTTACAACAGATGTATAATAAATTGGTTTGAAATGTTTATCTTTTCAAAATTTAGGCAAAGCAGAAAAAGTACCTAAATTTCTCTGAGTAAAAGAATATTATACATTTTTATTCAAAATAACTAAAAACATCCATTATTTTCTTCATGCCTGAAATGACGCCTTACACCTTTTTATTAAAAGAAAATTGTATTGCCTCATTTGAGCTAAGTCTAATGACGCAAACTCGGTTGTGTAAGTTAGGCACGTAACGAACTAATTTATTTTTTCATTTGAAGTAAAAAAAAAAAAAAAAGTAAGTTTTATGGCATTCCCCACTGCCCTTTTAAATATCACACATTTAGTAATTTTTAGATTTATCCTTATCATACCATTATTAATTATTTTTTCATTTAAATCATACTGAAAACAGAGACCTTCTGACCAAATCAGAACGCACTATTTGTGAGGTAAAGTGAGTTGTGAAATTCAAAATACGGTTGTAATTCTGCCTTTAAAAATATATACCATAGAACCTCATTATGAATGCTTGAGTTAAGAGAAAAAGGCATAAAAGCCCACACTGATAGATTTATTTTCATACACACACATTCACACACAATATCACACAGGAAACACAATTATACTTATAGCAAAATAAAATCCTTGATGAAATAGTGCTTTTTGTATCTAGATTTCACTGTAATAATTTGAAAGAGAAACTGATGATGTGATGAACAGTCCACAGTACTTTGATTCTGGGTTCTCATTTGTAACTTTATGCTGTCAGCTCTTTCTAGAGGTTTTCATCACATCAACCTGAAAGAAACCAAACTACCAAAGGAAACTCTTGAACATTTCAGATAGACCAACAGACAGACTTCAGACAATATCTGAGATCTTTCAACACAATAACTTAGAAGCCTAAGAAGCTAAGCCTTGAAAGAAGCCAATGGCTCATTTTCTGGGCAGCTTTGATTCTATCAAGGTACTCTCTCAGTACATTTGGGAAAATGTATTAAATAATAATGGCAACAAGGAAATATTCCAAGGGAACTCTCCTTCTCAAATGTCCAAATAATTACTTTACCAATACTAAGCAATAAATACTGCATATTTTTTTAGCAAGTTAAATCAGCATACTGGCTTTCCAAAAGAAGGATAAAGCAAAACTTCTTTGCCTGGCTTTCATCTTTAATGATCTGGCCTAAAATTACCTTTGCTATCCAGCTTCCTGTTGCTCCTGAGTACCTTACTGTAACTAAACTGACTATTTAACAGTCAATCGCATCTCAATACCTTCATACATGAAGTCCCCTAATCTCAATCATGGTCTTTCCCCCAAGCACTGATCTCCATATATAAAAACCCTGTCAATTTTCAAGGTCCAATCTAAAGGATGCCTCTTTGAGTCTTTGAGCGCTTACATGCCATACTGTGTGCTAAGTGCTTTATATATATATACTTATTTTAATCTTTACAATCCTTTCCCAATGGTAGCCATAATAGCTACTACCATTAAGTACTTACTACATGGTACCAAGCGTTTTTTAGCATGACTGTATTTAACTCGCACAACAAGCTAGCGTGTTATCCCCGTTCTACAGATGAGGAAGGTGAGGCTTTGGATGTTATCTGCGGGAGTTAAGAACACCACCTCTCTGATCTGAATCTGAATCCCACCTCCACCACTTGCATCTTCCTAAAGCAGCAGTTTCCTCAAATGTTCAAGTGTGTGTGTGTGTGTGTGTGTGTGTGTGTGCGCGTGCACGCGTGCACATGCATCTATGTAAGTGACAAGAGCTCTTTCACAGAGCTGCTGTGAGCACTAAATGAAATCACCCACATAAAGCATTCAGCATAGCATCTGGCACACGATGAGAACTTGCGAGTGTTAGCTATTATTCATTTTAGTCTTTCCCCACAGTATCTAACATAGTGTTTTGCACACTGGAGAAACAAAAAATACATTAGTGATTAGAGAGTATTCCATCCCTTCTTAAAATAAATTTCTTTCACAAGTCAATTTAGAGAAGCAGTTTGTGCCCTGTTAATTTCCAATCATTAGAAAATAAGAATCTGAATTCAAAACGTGTATGGATCGATCTCACTGATGCACCTTTCACGTGCTCCCATCAGCAGCATGCACCCCAGGAGCAGTGGGGAGATGGTGATTGAGCTTTACTTCAGAAGGCCTGGAAAAGCTATTTGCTTGGAAACACTACCGGGTATTGGAAAGCTAAAATGTAATATTCAACTCAAGCACAGTCCATAATAGAAAAGTGATAAAGGGCCAGCCCCGCGGCTTAGTGGTTAAGTGCGCGGGCTCCGCTACTGGCGGCCCGGGTTCGGATCCAGGTGCGCACCGACGCACCGCTTCTCCACCGATTCTCCGGCCATGCTGAGGCCGCGTCCCACATACAGCAACTAGAAAGATGCGCAGCAATGACATAGAACTATCTACTGGGGCTTTGGGGGAAAAAAAAAGGAGGAGGATTGGCAATAGATGTTAGCTCAGAGGCGGTCTTCCTCAGCACAAAAGAGGAGGATTAGCATGGATGTTAGCTCAGGGCTGATCTTCCTCAAAAAAAAAAAAGAAAAGAAAAGTGATAAAATAATTGGCATCTACCTCCAAAAAGGCTCCTTTATAAATGCTTAAAAAAATTTTTTTTAAAAATGAACTCGTCCAGGGGCCAGCCCGGTGGCGCAAGCGGTTAAGTGCGCGCGCTCCGCTGCGGCGGCCCGGGGCTCGCTGGTTCGGATCCCGGGCGCGCACCGACGCACTGCTTGGTAAGCCATGCTGTGGCGGCGTCCCATATAAAGTGGAGGAAGATAGGCACCGATGTTAGCCCAGGGCTGTCTTCCTCAGCAAAAAAGGAGGAGGATTGGCGGATGTTAGCTCAGGGCTGATCTCCTCACAAAAAAAAAAAAAAAAAAAAAAAATGAACTCGTCCAGGTAAAAACCAAACATAAATTTTCAATTTTGTTATCATTAAAGGGATTATATAATTCTATATCTCAATTCAATTCCAATATTTTACTTAGAATTCAAGTATAAATTAGCCACTTTCTAAAGGCAAGCTTTTCTATCTTCACATTCTTCCCCGGAATTTAATTTAAAAAGTTAAAATCCTATGCTAGGGCCGGCTCCGTGGCTTAGTGGTTAAGGGCGCGTGCTCTGCTCCCGGCGGCCCGGGTTCGGATCCCAGGCACACACCGACGCACCACTTCTCCAGCCATGCTGAGGCCGCGTCCCACATGCAGCAACTAGAAGGATGTGCAGCTATGACGTACAACTATCTACTGGGGCTTTGGGGGAAAAAATAAATAAATAAATAAAATAAAATCCTATGCTATTATCTATTATGCTACATTAGGCAACATGTTGAAAGAACAAGATATTCTACTGGACCTTAATATGTTAAAACTGGTCTGAATGCTTGTATAAAATAGCCTTCATTTCAAGGACAGAGTAAATGAATAAATAAAATAGTCACAGTAAATAAACATTTCAAGTAAACCTTTCAAAAATTCCCAGGCCTTGCCTCTGAGGAAACTGTAACAAGTGCTATGGGCAAACACAGTAAAGCCGCCAGCTCTGCTGAGGGCTGCTACATCTGACAGATGGTCTCGGCTCACGGTCACAGCAGCCCTGCAAGGTGGGCAATATTTGGCCTATTTTACAGAGGAGAAAACCAGTCGAGAGAGGTCCTTTTAAATAAATACAAACTTTGCGGGTTTTCTTTAATATTATGAAGTGCAAGCTCTCTAGTTCAAAACAGAAAATGTGTCCCCATAAACCTGTCTAGTAAGTGGAAATAATGCTCTTGGAAAAAAATAAATGGCCAGCAAATTGGATTAATATGGCTTAAAAAAAAAGAACGGAAAAAAGTAACCTCTTTCCAAATCCTCTTCACATAATGACTAGTAAAAGAATAAGAGTATAAAATGCTTACAAGAATAATCCTTTATTATTATATTTAATTAAGAAACACTGCAGAATGCTTCAATGGTAGAAGAAAATTAGATAAACTGGCAGAGGCTATATATTTTTTAAATGTTTTTGCTGTATTGAGGTACATTTTATAATTTCACTAATTACAATTAAAATAATAAATAACAAAGTTATTCATTTTAATTGTATAGTGTGATGAAATTTTGTAATTGTACATAACTTTGTAACCTCCACTACATTCAAGTTATAATAATACCATCACTCAAAAATGTTTCCTGGTACTCCTCTGCAGTCAGTACGGTCTCCCAACTTCCAGCACAGGCAATCATTGATCTGCTTTCTATCACTAGTTTTGCCAGTTATAGACTTTCATATAAATGGAATCAGACAGCATTCTTTTGAGTTTGACCACTTTCACTTAGCATAATTTTTTAAGATTCATTAAAATTCAACATGTATCTGCATATATTAATATTTTGTTCCTTTTTATTTTTGAGTAGTATTCCATGATAGGGATATGCCACATTTAGGTTGTGCCCAGTCTGGAACTATTGTGAATAGCACTGCTATGAACATTCACATAAAAGTCTGTGTGAACATATGTTTTCATTTCTCTTTGACAAGTACCAAGGAGTTGGGTTGCTGAGTTATACGGGAAATTTATGTTTAACTTTATAAGATATCACCATATTGTTTTCCAATTTGCATTCCCACCAGCAACGTATAAGGGTTCCAGTCGCTCCACATCCTCCCCTACATTTGGTATTGTTAGTCCTTTCAACTTCAGCCATTCTAGTGGGTATGTAGTGGTACCTCGCTGTGTTTTTAATATGCCTTTCCCTGACAACTAGTGATGGTGAGCATCTTTTCACGTGTTTATTGGTTTTTTATGTATCTTTCTTTTGTGATGGCCTATTCAAATCATTTGCCTAAATTTTAATCAGGATGTCTGTCTTTTTATTAGTGTTGTAAGAACTCTTTATATGTTCTGAACATAAGCCCTTTACCAGATTTATGTTTTACAAATATTGTCTCCCAGTCTATGGCTTGCCTTTTTTCCCGTAGGTGTTTTTTGAAAGATACAAAAACTTTGAATTTTGATGAAGTCCACTTTTTTCTTTTATAGCTCATGCTTTTTGTGTCCTGTTTAAGAAATCTTAGATTAGAAATCTAATCCAATGTCACACAAGAAAATGGCAATGGTTTCACTTTAATTCCCACAATTCAGAATTCACACATTCATTCAACACACTCTTACAGAGCAACTGTTATATAAACTACGCTTGGCTAGTAGCCTCTCCTGTCAAAAGTCACTTTCTAGTCAGTGTTTTAACACAACACAGGGCTTAATAACTGGAAAATTACCCTCCATTTTTACACACGGAATAAGGATAAGGGACTTTAAAAACACACACGTGTTAGCCCACTACATAGGTTATCTCATTTAATCATGATAGAAAACACTAGGAGACAGATATGATCACTACCTATTTTCACCTAGTGGTTAAGAACATGGACTCTGGAACCAACATCCTGTGTTCAAATCTCAGCTCCACCATCTCCTGGTTAAGTGAGCTCAAAGCCACCTAACCTCTCTGCCTTCATTTCCTCATCTGTAACATAGAGAAAAATAATAATACCTACCTCAAAGGATCATGATAAATATTAACGACATAATATGTGCAAAGCACTTAGCATAGTGCCCAGCACAGTAAGCACTATGTAAGTTCTCCCCATATTTATTTTATAGATAGATAAAATGGATGAGACACATAAACTTACTTGACTGAGGGCAAAAAGCTACTAGCGGCTCTCAAAGTGTGATCTTAGACGAGCAGCATCAATCTCATCCAGGAACTTGCTCGAAATGAAAATTCTCAGACCTATTTGAGTAAGAAACTCTGGAGGTGGAGCCCAGCAACGTGGTTCTGACAAACCCCCAGTAATTCTGATGTCCATTAAAGTTTGAGGACCACGGAAATTAAAGAAGCCAGACACCACAGTCCGGAGGAGTGAACCTATAGCCTGATGGGAAGGGTTGGTTGCTAGGACCACTCTACTGGGGAGAAGGTGGCAGCTTAGCTGAAGGGAGGCCCATCTACCTGTTGAGGTTGGCCCAAAGGACCAAGGTGACCACAGTAGAGGCTGAGCCCACAAGGCAAAGAGGCTGTTGTTACGCAGGTCTCCCAGGTCCACAAAGAAGAGGGATGTGGTGACACTGTCTCATTCTAAGTCTCAGCTCACATGTCACCTCTTCAAAGGGCCATTCTCTCACCTTGTCCAAAATGGTTTTCCATCACCTCAACTATTCTCCACCTCCTCATTTGGTTTTCTGCATGGCATTTTTCATAACTGACTATGCTTTCATTTACTATTGACTTTTTTTTGTCTGTCTCTACCATTACTAAGAGGCTCCATTAGGACAGACAACTGATCTGTTTTGTTGATTTTAATATCTCTAGCTCTCAGCCTTGGGCCTAAAATGTAGCAAGCACTCAATAAAATATTTGTATAATGGATGAATAAACAAATGAACACCCAACAGCACAATGGCTTCTTTGATACTGATTTGAAAGATGTGCTAGGAAGAGCAAATAATAAGGGCTTCTCTGGGATATCTTGAAAAACATCAGTCCTATGAAATCAGTGTTTTAAGATCAAAAGGTAAACTTCATGGAGGAATGGAAATTGAGTATTTGATCTAGTTTATTGGTATTAATGACATGAGTAACAACTACCATCTGGGCACCTGCTGGAACCACAGGCACTGTGATAGGCGCTTCATCACATTCTCTGAATCCCTTAAAACAACCACTGAGGTTGTCTTGAAGACATCAGCAGTAACTTCTGAGTTGTCATCCCCCCTTAACTGACAAGGAAGCTGAGGCTCAGAAAAGACACTTGCAGAAAGGTGCACAGCTAGTAAATGAAGGAGACAGAACTCAAACCACGCTTCTGTGTCCAAAAATCACGTCATTTCCACTAATTCTTTGTCCTTATGAAGGCCTATGTGGAATGCTTTTACATGAATTCATTCTTTCAGAGATGTTATGACACAGTGCCTGGCTTGAGGATTTCACAACTGAATGAAGAACACAGACAACTCAACAGATAATAAATAGTGCAACAAGTACTACAAGGAAGCTACATAACAGAGGCTTGTGGGAGTTCAGAAGAGGTTCCCCGAGTACCAAAGCAACTCTTATGTAAGACTGGGAATTTGAGAATGATCTGTTTGAGCCTGAATTTGATGACCATATCCCAACCATTCTCCATTTACCAGCAATGCTTACCCAAGTAGTAATCTTTATTAATAAAATATGTGGCTAAAGCTGTGATATGGTCTTAACTGTTGGGCTAAAATATAACATAAGCTAAATTAACCACCAAGTGTTTGTTCTCATGTCCTAAAGCTATCAAACTGAAATACCACAATTTACTGCAAGCTTCAAGCAACAATTTCAGCTCTTTTCAGAAGACACAACTACGACAGAAGAGACCATTTCAGCAAGAAACACTACATGTACTAAGTTCATCTTTTGAATTCTTTTCCCTTCTAGGCAATCAGCAGGTTAGAGCAGGGATTCTACTGCAAGCAAAATGGAACGAATCTAGCAGTAACAACACATTCACACGTGTGAAGTGACTAAAGACCTCCTTTTTGCTCTAGTGTCCAATACACTAGAATAGTTATTATGAATTTAAATCCACAGAGAAAATCACCCAGGAAAAGTAGTACAGGTAATTGTTTCAACAAAAAATAGAGACAGCTGGCTTTAATTTTGGTTTTGGCTTTAAAGACTATGCCAAGGCTAAGGTAACTACTGCCAGTTCAGCGGACACAAGAGAAACAATATTTGAATTAAATGTCCACTCTAAACTTTTTTCAGTATAGGTTAAATATTTGAATTGATATAACTCTATGGCTAGTAAACTTGCACAATGGGAAAATAATCTTCCTGGACCAAAAGAAAATACCTAATTTCCTTTAACATTATAAGAAAGAGCTAACAGGAAGTTGTATCATGACACGATTCCAGTAGTGAAGACGGTCATTCTTCAGAGTTATGATCAACATGGAGAACAGACGATGGTTCTAGGCTATACCACACTGTTGTACACTGTAATGTTTTCCTACACAGTTGAGCTGAAAGGAATATATAACATTGTTCGGAGAGATGGAAGGAGTTTTGGTGTGGGATAAAATGTTGGGAATTCTAGATAGATTAGGCAGGTTGTTCATGACATAGATCCTCCATCTATTTTTGAACACTTCCATGCTGCCCACAGTGGCAAGCTCTGTGCTAGAATCTAGAAATACAAAGATAACATGTAGTTTACGCTTCTCAATCCAAGGTGGTTTTGTGATAGACACCTCTTTTTAAAGAGCTACTACTGTTTACAAGCCCCTTCATTAATAAGCCACACACAAGCACCTGCACATGTGGGCGCGCGCGCGCGCGCGCACACACACAAACACACACACAGACCACCCCCCCCCGCCCCCCCGCCAGGATCCAACCCCACTTAAATAGTCTACGAAAGGCACAGCAAGGAGACAAGAGATAAGATAACCAAACTTTGCACTAAGGAAGCAAAGCATCAGTGTTGCTCTACTTGAATGCCTCCGCAAGTCATGTGCCCATATTTAGTTTAGTCATTTTATTCACCTGGTTACTGGTGCCATTACCTGGTTGATAAATGGCAGCTAAAGAAAAGAGCAACTTTCATCCTTCCAAAGCTTTCAGTAATACTCCTCCTCTGGAGGCCAGAACAACCAAGAAATCCTCAGAAAGCCTTAAGGGGACCACTCATTTTTCTCTCTTGTTTCTGAACCCCCGTGGGTATCACAACTGACTCCAAGAGACATTCCAAGGAGATAACGCAGACCAGCCAATTCCCCTGTGTGTACACTCAGAGCTCCCTGTACTCTTTCACAGCAGGCACCTGCCTTCTCAGCTTCACTAGGCGCTCTGTGAAGGCAGGAACTGTCTATCCCCAGCCCCTAGAAGGCAGCTGCTGGACACATTATAGGAACCCACATGATTCTAAATAAATTCAGCTCTTCAAGATGAAGCAGTTCAAACTGAGGCCTCCTGACTCAGAGTTGGGTGCTCATCTCACCACCCCTTTCTTTTCCTACTTCATCTTAATTAGAGATGTTCAAATAAATACTCACATTAGACCCTGTGCTGCCCCACAGAAGCTTTCACCACACCATGATGTGAAAGGATGCTGATCTTTCTCTAACCAGAACCCTGCTGCAAGCTCCATGAGGCAGAAAGCAGGTCTCTATTGTTTGGTTCTGTAATACCCAGTGCCAGTAGAGTGCTTAGCATTTACACGGGGCTCAAAATGTGTTGGCCGAGTTGTCCAAAGATGACTTTGGAGTCATCTTCTCTGCTCCTTTCAGTGGAGACAAAAAAAAGACATCCAAGTCAAAAGTTAAGAGAAGAGAGAACGACAAACCTAACCCAACTTTAGTTTTTAGCCTTAAACAAAAACATCTAGAAACATTTAAGTGATTTGCCCAAGTCACAAAAGTTAGTAGCAGAACCAAGACATGAAGCTAAGTCTCTGCTGAGTGGCAATGAGCCCAGTACTGTGTTAGGCATAGGTAGAACAGGGGAATCTACTTCAGGGGTGCTGGAAACACCCCATTTACAGACATCTTTACTTCCTCAAATGACCAACATATTTCATTTCATCATCAGAGAAAACAAAGAGTAAAATCTATGGTGGAGTTATGGATTATTTTAATTTTCTTCTTTGTGCTTTTCTGTGTTTTTCTGATTTTCCACAATGAAAAGGAATACATCGGTAATAAGATAAATAAAAAATCAACTACCCTAGAAGATTTATCATAATCTTCATATCATCATCATCATCCCAACTACAGTAGAGCACTAGGGATCAGCCACTGCACTCAGGACTTCACTAGTATGAACCAGTGTAATCCTCACAACAACCCTGAGGGGTGGGTACTATCGTGGTCTCCACTATACAGATCAAGAAACCGTCTTAAAAAGCCCAAAGTCACAGAGCCAGTCAGGACTCGAACCCAAGCAGCGTGAGTCCAGCACCAGCACTCTCTACCATTTTGCTCCACTGCTTCATACACAGTGTACACAACTGGGTTCAGGGGTTTTGTGAGCAGGAAGAGAGAACTGGCAATGCAAGATCCGTGTCATGGCAATGAAGAAAGTGTATAGAGGGTGGCCAAGGGCTACTGAAAGCACTCTTGGATATCTCAAAGTTTTCCTTTAGCTTCCCAAAGAGATTTGGATAGTTAGAAATTTTCCTGCTAGAGATACACTTCCTCCCCAGAAGGATCCTAGAACATACTCACATGGACATATAGCAAAGGGGGCCTTGTTTATTTCAGCTCCAGAAGCTACGCAGACAAAAGCTGTTTCCAACCTCCATTTCCCGGTGGCTTAACCAGAACATCAAATTCTCCTCATTCAACTTTTTACTTCACAGACCTTAAAATCCCACATGCTTAGTTTGCAAAAATAACTTCATAACTCGACTGAAAATGTGCTAAAATACTAAAGAACATGGTGCAAAAAAAGAAAGGCCCCTTAATCTCACTATACCCTATTATATATTTATATTTTCTTATATTATTTTGATCACCTGCAAAAATTATAGGGTACTTCCACAATATCTGATCATTTTGTATTTTCCTTTTACATTTAATACATTTTAGACAGTTACCCACACATTTCCATGGTCTCTCAGAAAACTTTTTAATGTCACTGGCAGCCATGCAGAGCCTTCTCTTCTCACACTACAGGCATCCATCAATGGACAGCACTCACAGTGACCCCAAGAGATTTCTAGTCTACTCCTGCCAGGCAGGGCTAGTACCCACATTCACCACAGAGTCCTGTTCTACTGGCATTCCCACATGCCTGTGACATCCAAGTTACCTTCCTAGATTGCCCAGTTCCACCCCTGAGGACACACTCACTTGAGAGGCAAAGCCTACACCAGAAGGGCTGGGAAGTCTCTGTTGGCAGAAAGTGAAAGGCAGCACGCAAGACCGATGATGGCTGGCTCGGGAGAGGCCAGCAAGTTCCAGGTGATGGCTGGTTAATACTGGCAGCTCTTCTGCAGAACCCCAAAATACTTTTGTCCTCAGGCTAATATCCTTTCTTTTTACTAAAATTTTTTCCAGGAATGAGCATCAAGGACTAAAACACCACAATCAGCTACTAGTTTGATTTTTAAAAAACTATACCAAGTCAATTTAATTAGCAGAAGCCCCCGGCAGAATCCTTTTCAGGCAGACCCCACATGACAGGCATGCTTTAAGAGCACAAAATCTTGGGGCCGGCCCTGTGGCGCAAGCAGTTAAGTGCACGCGCTCCGCTGCGGCGGCCTGGGGTTCGCCGGTTCGGATCCCAGGCACGCACGGACGCACTGCTTGGCAAGCCATGCTGTGGCGGCGTCCCACATAAAATGTAGGAAGATAGGCATGGATGTTAGCCCAGGGCCAGTCTTCCTCAGCAAAAAAAAAAAAAAGAGAAGGTCTGGCAGATGTTAGCTCAGGGCCGATCTTCCTCACACACACAAAAAAAGAGCACAAAATCTTCAGAACACATTAAGAACATAACCTATTTGACTCCTCCATGCACTAAACCTAAAACTTTACCCATCACTTGTGATCTAGCTGGTTGGAAGAAGAAGAACTATTTCTAAAAAGCGTAAAACAGTATTATTTCAGGGCCATAAAAGTAACTCTGATCCAGAAATTCCAAATTTAAAGTTCTAATTTAATTTAAGGAAGAAATTCTGAAAAGGAAAACACTATAGGCAAAAATATGGTCTCTACAACATTATCTACCATGTTAAAAAACTGGATACAATCTAAATTCTAACAAAATGAGAATGGTTACAGTAAATCAACTAGATAGCCCGTTATGTAGCCATTTCAGTGATATGTGTATAGTATATGGAAAAATTAAAATAGTGATCATATATAAATGGCAATAAAAATCAAAATACAAAAACAAAATAGTTCAAATAAGAGATCTGTAGCTATGTGAACAAAGACGGAAAAAACATGCAAAACTAAAAACAGTTGAACTATAGACTGTGAATTTTTAATATTATTTTTCCTTATTGTCACAGGTTGCTTTTATAATGAAAGATCAATTTGTCTGTAATATTTTATTTTTCATTTCTGACAGTTTTGATCAATTTTTAAAACTCTTTCCTAATGCAAAGACAATTTCAGGCCAGCTTTAGAGAAAATGACATTCACTAATTAGTGTTATGCTAACCCTTTCAATTGATCTTTTTTCCCATAAATTTATAGAGGAAATAATGTTGTATGTGGTTAAGAAAGTTCTTAAGCTCTACTAAAATCTTTCCAAAAACAATGCTGAAAAGAAGATGCTCAACTCCAAACCAAAAATGCTTTCGCCAAGAAAATTAACATGCCCAGAGAGGAATTACCAGATAAATTTCAAAACTAAAACAGAGTACTGATGTTTTTCAGGTCAATTTCAAAAGTGTAAACACGAGCATGTCAGCAAGGAGCAACCCTAAAGCCATCAATAAGCCAACCTCTCTCGGGCCGGCCCCGTGGCTTGGTGGTTAAGTGCGCGCACTCCGCTGCTGGCAGCCTGGGTTTGGATCCTGGGCGCACACCGACGTACCGCTTCTCCGGCCATGCTGAGGTCGCGTCCCATGTATGGCAACTAGAAGGATGTGCATCTATGACATACAACTATCTACTAGGGCTTTGGGGGGAAAAAAAGAAAGCCAACCTCTCTACTTTCCCAAGTCAGTCTCCTCCAGGTATGCATTGGGACATAAAAAAAGCTCATTTTCAAAAAGAGTATCGAAAACTGTAATATGCAATTTAAACTGCAGAGGTCAGTGAAAAGTGGATTAGAATAAAGGATGTTTTAAGGTCTCACAGAATCCAAGATGATATGCTTAGGGCGGTACTGAAAACATTTAACCCTGATGTCTTCAAAGCACTGACTTACCAGCACTGTGCCCCAGCCTAGCTGACATGAACATCCAGTAAGGTGGGCTTCATTTTCACCTCGATATTAAATTAAGTCTTTATATTTTCCATCTACAGAGCTGCCAGAAGTCTTGTTTGCTGGGTTTACATTACAATAAACCCCAGAAAAGAATAGCGAGAGAGACAGCAGCAGGAAGTTAGAATGGCCAAGGTTCACCAAATACATCCCATGCCAAGGTGAACACGAAGATCTGAACAAGCAAGGGTGTCAGAACACCTAGCTATTGTTTTTATTTTAACTATATGCTATGAAGGCAAGAACTGCATCCTTAAAATCCACTCCATCTCAACACCACTCGACATACACAGCAGTCACTAAAGGTTTGCTGAATTAGACACACCCAATTATTCTGTATCATGATCTTTCCCAAGTAAAGGTAGAAGATCCTGTTGCTTAACAATCAGACACTGGAATGTCCTAATGAAATATATTCTTTTGGGCAAAAAAGACATATAATCTATTCTAGTGGTCTCCTAATTCTGAATACAAACCCCAATCAGTAAAAAATTTCAGCACGCCGGCCTCCAATATTTTTACTTATAAACTATATGCATCCTGCTATATTAATTCAAAATATAAAAACAAATTAAGTTTGAGAATACAGAAATATTTTCTAATATTTTTTTCCTACATCTTCACATACCATCTTATGCACACAATGTGGAACCACCTATCCTATTCCGTATCTGGATTACCAATATTTCGGGAATTAGAATATAAGTTTGTGCTATACTCAAAACTACAGCTAGCATAATTTCTTTGACAACTCAGAAGAAACTGTAGTAACCTGAAGCATTCAAGGTCATCATTATGTCACCTATTTTAATGCTTATCTACTATAACCCTCTCATTTTACTGACGAGTAAATGAAGGTGAAGACACATTCAATGGCATCCCCAAGGTCACACAAGCCATCAGGGCAAAACCAGGAATAAGCTATGGCCAAGGTTCCAAGAGACCTCGTATGCACAGACTCCGGGTTCTCTTCACTCTTCTGCACAAGCAGGACCCCTTACATAGTCATCATCACTGCACTGAAACCTGAGACGGAGCTGGTCAACAGAGCGCAGGGGATGGCACAGCACAGAAATCCACCACCAGCAGCTTTCATGGAATTGATGAAACTGCAGCCCAACCTTGGAACACAAATAGCTTATCTAAAATCTAAGTTCAACCTGACATTCAGAGCCTTTCTACAGCAATTCAATCAAACTACAGAATACCTTTTCAATAAATCCAGGAAGAGGGGTTAGGGGAACGGAGGTAGGAAAATTTTTTTAAAAAGAAAAAAAACTGGGAATTGATTACAGATGTAAAGAGATCTAAACTATTGAAAGTAAGGTGTGATCTTAATAAAACTGATTATCCATTTGGAAAACACAGTCTCTTACCCAGAATCTAACTATTAGAGCTTAAAAAGGCCTCCAAGATCAATTTGTGGTAGAAAACTCTCATTTTAGACACGAGAAAACAGAGACCCAGAAGACTAGAAAAATAACTCATGTTAGGAATATCATAAATATTGTGTGAAGAGAGTTATTGTGAATTCTAGCGGGAAAAGAACTGAATAGTATCCACCTTGCTCTCTGAAAAATAAATTACTAAATTTTCTGTTTTATTTTTTAAAAACAAAATGTACTGCCAAAACAGAACTACTCAGAAGAAATGTGACAACAGTGAAGAGTCTGCTATGTGTATATTATTAGCTATTAAGTTTGTATGTTTCACCTTCTCAGGCTTGTTTTATTAACAGAACAGTTCCCAAGAATTAATAAGCCTAGAGATCAGTTCACTTGTTCCTCTCATCCACCCCTTTTTAGAATCACCATCTCTATGCCATAACTCAAATTAAAACTAGACTATCAAGGGGCCGGCCCACTGGCGCAAGCAGTTAAGTGCATGCGCTCCGCTGCGGTGGCCCAGGGTTCGCAGATTTGGATCCCCGGTGCGCACCAATGCACCACTTGTCACGCCATGCTGTGGCGGTGTCCCACATAAAGTAGAGGAAGATAGGCATGGATGTTAGCCCGGGACCAATCTTCCTCAGCAAAAAAAAAGATGAGGATCGGCATCGGATGTTAGCTCAAGGCTGATCTCTCTCACCAAAAAAAAAAAAAAAAAAAAAAAAAACTAGACTATCAAGCAATGAGAGCATGCATAGGCTCTGGACACTTTTTAAGCTATCAAAGATCACATATTAAATCAACTGCTACTTACCTTTCCTTCCCATCATTCTGATTGGATCTATATGCTGAATTCCCAAGTTCCTAAACAATTAGATGGTCCTAATCCTTTTATGGGAAAAAGGGGCCATGACTGAAAAAATTACCATCCATCCAGCCCTGCCTTGTCCATAAACAGGCAGAGACTGGACCTCAGAACCAACCTCCACCCTCTTATCCCCCATTTGCCAAATGGGATTTGGAAGCCCCTCAGGCTACATCATCATTATCGAATAAACTAAGGAAATATCTGATTTCCACATTACAGTAGGCTCCCCCATCCTCAAGGGATACTTTCCAAGTCCCCCAGGGGATGCCTGAAACCACAGATAGTACCAAACCCTATACATCCTGTTTTTTCCTATACACACATACCTATAATAAAGTTTAATTTATAAATTAGGCACAGTGAGAGATTAACAATAACTAATAATAAAATAGAACAATTATAACAATATACTTGTTATATAACAAGTAATAAAAGTTACTGTAGAGCTTAGCAACCTCAGCATACGATTTTTTTTCTTTCCTTATTAAGTTGAGAACTTTCATCTTTTCACTTAAAGGAAGCACTTTATAGCTTCTCTTTGGCATAGTCGAATTGCCAACGTCATGACTCTTGCACTTGGGGTCATTAAGTAAAATAAGGGTTACTTGAACACAAGCACTGCAATACTGGGACAGTCCATCGGATAATGGAGAGGGCTACTAAGTGACTAATGGGTGGGTAGTATATACAGCGTGGATCCACCAGACAAGGATGATTCACATCCCAGGTGGGATGAAGCAAGATTTCATCACACTACTCAGAATAGTGCACAATTTAAAATTTATGAATTGTTTACTTCTGGAATTTTCCATTTAATATTTTCAGACCGTGGTTGACTGCAGGTAACTGAAACCAGGGATAAGGAGGAACTACTGCCTGTTTTCTTTAATCACTGCATCTTTCGTCTTGCCTGGTCTCTAGCTCTAGTGGTGTTATGTAACTACCAAAAGTTCTTCAAACAAGAAAAAGCAAGAAACCAGAGCATGTGCCTTTCGCTTTTTACCCACCCACCACATTCTGCCCTTCCCAGTCAGTCCACTTGACAGCCCTCCTAACACTGAAACCCCGTGCATATGCTCTCCTACAACCCTCTCCCCAAAGGAATGGTGGGTTTCTGAACACGAGGTCAAACACACCTGTGCACAACCAGAGCAGCATCCAGAAATATTCAATATCTACTCAATAATATTCTAACACAGATATACTGTTTTCGGAAGATTGTTATGAAATGACAGCCATCCAAACACCATGCAATCCTCATATTCTAAAGGTCAACATCCCAATTTGCCTCTAAGTCCTCTGCAAAGGCCACACCCTGAACTTTGTTGCAGTTTCATACAGTTTGGACAGAAGGCATCAGGGGAAAGAAATGCAATTTAATTTTCTAGAAATTAATTAAAACAGATTTTTATAAACAGCTGGTATTACATATCACCATATGCTGTGCTAGGGTGAGCCTTACTTCTAAAAATATTAAAGCTTCTCTGATGGAATTGGATCCAAGATCGATTCTTAACTGGCAACCTACACGAGGCCTTGTTTCACACTGAAGATCTATAAACGAGTAGCTGGATTTCATCCATTAATAGTTAGTGCCCAATATGCAATTCTCCCTCTAGCTGGACAAAACCTACCCAGAACTTTTTGCTGGAAACTCAAGCTATCTATTAAAAAAAAAAAAAAAAAGCCTCCAAACAAGCTGCTGAGGCTTCTAGCTTCAAATATGTGTTGTTACTCTATCTTCTCTAACCTTAAGATCTTCAAATAGAGTCAAAAGGTTTGAAGTCTCCAAGCCAAGCTGAATCTCATTATGTGAGACCCGGACTTACGCACACTTACACGCACAGAATACACACACACAAACCAAAATAAACTTACCTGGCCATCTCCAGAACTAGAGATGTATGTTTAAGCTTGGCACTGTGACACAGAAACAGGCTAATGTTCCTACTGTACTTCCAGCCAGTCAAAAGGTTCTATTTGGGTTGCATGCATTTAGGGAGGTGAGGGGGCAGGGAGAAGAGTCATGAACTTCTTGAACGCCAATGTGCCAGTGACACTAACTGCTTGCTATATCATGGCTTGTTTAAACTACCACCCATAATTGTAAATGATGTAATTGTCAGGGAAGAGGGAAAATCCCCCTCCGCCCTTTCCCTTAAGGTTCTTACGGCTGGCCAAATAATTAAAAAGACAGGTTAGCAGGACAAAATAATACCAAATTTAATAACACGTACACAAGGGAGAAACCAGGGAAACTGAGTTTCTCAACACTATAGCGGCAATTCTCATCTTAAATACCATCTTCAGCTAAAGACAAAGGAGGATGCTGGCGGGGGGTAGTGGTTTGGGATTTCAGAGGGGAAGAAGACAATTTACATGGAGAGGGAAATGTAAATGTTTGTCAGACAATTCTTTACAGGGCCACCTATAGAGAAGGTGGCTGGAGAGACAGAAATCACAGTAATCAAGAGTATGTAGATTTAAGTCCTCTCCTTCTGTCCTGATAAGAGTTTCCAGAGACAAGGCCATGGTCCCCCTCTTCCCAGCACACAGAGGGAGATATCTTTACAAAGGGAGATTTCCCTTATAACTGCAAATGTTTGTCTGGCAACTCCCTGCAGGGCCACCTAGAGAATGTGGCTGGGAAGAGACAGAATTTTTGATAAGAGGGGCTTGTTGGTGCCTTTCCTATTGTAACATCTATTTTGCATTATATTACAGCCATCATATGATAGTAACACCTTCCTGGAACAGGTCTTCTATGTTAAATTCTTTAGGCAGTTTGGGGGAGGTCAAATGTCCATCACAGAAAATAATCAAGGTAAAGAGATATATTTCAGGGTGGCCAAATTTTGATCTCCCACATAATGATGTTCAAAAGAGGAAACTCAGACTCAAGGGAGCTTAAGGAACTTTTCCATGTGACATAGCCATGTCTCAGACATCCAATGACTTGTGCTTTACACTGCAAAACACTACCTCAAAGGGACACTGCTCCTTTGACCCAAGAGAACTTAGAGCTCTTGCATCTCTTGTGCACTCATCTTCACAACCGGTCTGTGCAACGGCAGGAAAAAGTAAGAAATGAAGTATGAAGAGGTTAAATACAGCGAGGAGAGGCTAAAGCCAAACCTTCCCAGACCACGGTTGCAATACTGAGTCACCAGAGCAGTAAAAAGAAACACTCCCCACAGTTCGTGTATAAAGAGCCACACGGCCACTCTGGATGCCAGTTGTTTTTCCGGCTAATGCCATCTGGAACCTCTCTATCAGGAGGTTTACCTGTGTTTTATCCTTTATTTACACAGTTATCACAGAGGATGAAGGGCCATGGTAGGATGATAAATGCTTTTACCTTCTCAAATGCCATCAGAGAACAGCCATAGCTAGTTATTTTTTTAATTGATAATATTCACAGCATCCCAATCACACTCCCAGAATTAAATCCCTGAGCTTCAGGTTTATATTTTTCATGCCAATGTGACTACATTAAAAACACCTTGTAATTATTATTACTTTAATTATTATTTCTAACTTAAAAAGTGAGATAACAGATGGGGTCTGCTTGCTAACACTTCACTTCTGTGACTTTTATTTCTCCAGCTGAGTGGGTAGAGGTGAAAAGGCCACAGTTTCTGGCCTTCACGTCTAGGAAAGCTGTCAGCTGGGCTAGGAATGAAGAATCCAGCAAAGTGGTTGGTGACTGAGCACCTTCTGAGAGTGCTGCCATTATTCCCCAAACAGCAACCTAGTTCTCTGCCTCTCATGAGAAGATGAGCTGAAGGCTGCCCTGGGCACGATCTATGCTTTAGGGTGACTTACAGCACCACAAGAAGAACAACAGGGAGCAGGACCACAGGATGTCTGGCTGTTGGGTACTAAGAAAAATAACAGCTGGTGTTTTTGTTCCTGAGTATACTGAAAGAACACTGGCTTTGGGATCTGGCAGATTTTACTGGTAGTCCTAGTTCCTCTATTTAATAGCTTGAACGTGTTATTTAATCTTCACCACCTACCTTACAGGGTAGTCGTGAGAATTAAATGAGGGGAGGTGCACACAGCACACAATCCAGGGCCTGACACAAAGTCGAGGAGAAAGGAAGCCATCCTCGCCCAGACCCCTTCTCAGGTCAGCAGGAGCAGAGATGGGGAGGAGGGAGTGCAAGTCTCAAAATTTTGCAATAATGAGAGGCTATTTTCAAGGCCTCCTCTCCTTTGACTCTCAGAAACCTCTGAGGGACACAGCAGGCAAAGCCAGTCCTCCAAGGAAGGTAGGAAAGGTATACTGGAGGCCATGCTTTGGAGAAGGGCTATCAAATACCTATGAGAATGTGCAGAAAGCTATGGAAGCTTCTCCTCAGAAAAACTTGGTCATGTACCCATGTCACATTTTGCATTTAATTTCAGGGTGTCCCCAGCCTCCCTAAGAACAACTGACTCAATGGCCTTCGATTTACTGGTGAAGGTTAGCTGGTGTGTGTCTTGAAGTAACTGCACTAGATTGCCATGGTTTCACCCTTTAAAAACAAAAATATTATCGCTGCCATTTGAAAAATCCACACACATTAAGCCTTTAACAAAATTACAAAAACAAAACTGGAGCAGGAAAATGAGAGATGAGAACACAGCCCAAGCATGGCCCTTGTGAAGCCACGCCTCAAGCCCAGTGAAGCTTCTAGAAGGGGCAGCTGTGTGGTTCTCTAACCTCAGGCCATCTCTCCAACTGCCCCTCACCAAGGTCCCACTGCTGGCATCCGCAAACCTGGCCTCAGGCCAGAGGAAATCTGTTAGTACTCATATGGGGGGACATTCTCTTGACATATGGAGGCAATAAAAGGAACAGGTGCCAGGTAGAGGTCAGATCCCATCCCAGACCTGCACCTGCTGAGACATCCAAACACAGGCTCCATCTGCCGTGTCCTAGGGCCAGAGCCTCCCCCTGTGAACCATAACCAGAGAAACAAGAGGACACCTCTGCCACCCCAAGAGAGCCCATCAGCTCAGTTAAGGAGGATCAGGAGAAGAAGCCCAAAGTAAAGACAAAGAGAAAAGAACAGCTTTTCTGCTCTGCTTCATCAACCCCAAAGCAGTGAGACTGGTGCCTGGGTACAGTTTTCCCTAATTGCCTTGGGGTAACCATAGGGTTTGGACATACTTCCTAGGTCTGGTTCTCCATGAGGAAAGAGAGTGACCTTGGCCTCTCTTTCACATTGAAAAATTGTACCCGATATGTGAAGCCCCATATAGGAAGCTAATTAAGAAAGAAGAAATCTATCCCACCTCCTAGCCCCGCCAATCTCCGTATCTAGGCCACTTCTAGAGGGCTCACTTACCTTCTTTAGTCTTTGAATTTCTAAGACCAAGGCAAAGGAGCACAGAATTGAGAGACAAAAATGCTGGTTGAAGTCCTGGTTCTGTCACTTACTAATTGTCTCCCCTTTGGAAAGTTCCACTCTTTGCCTAGCTTCCTCATCTGTAAAATGGAACTCCTCTCTGCTGGATTACCAAGGCTATAGTCAAGAGGATTCCACGATGAGACATACTTTTTAAATAGCTCCAAATAGGTGAAAAAATGTCAGAACAGGTGAATTGGGGATGACGGACAATGAGAGGAGGTAGGTTGTACAAAGGGAACCATGTATTCCGACAGCCTTGCAGTTACGATCCTGTTCATTCCACAGAGAAGTATAAGGTGCGGCTCCCAGACCAGGATCCACTCAATAATAAATGTGGACTAAATGGCACACTCAGGCTGCTCCCACAAGGGAGCCAGAACACTCTCCCCTCACCTCCTCCACCTGCTCATTCACACGCGGTGATCCAATGTTAAAAGAGAGCCTACAGAGCTTGGAGAGACAACAGCACAAGTAAAAAGGCAGGCATGGGAGAGAACCAGAATAGGCATGTTCATTAAAACGCAGGCCAGATCCCTCCCAAAAAGGTATGGCCAGAGGGAAAGGGACACCATCTGTCAGGCTAACTCTAGCCAAGGCTTACAAATAAATTAAATACAAGAACAATCTTTATCTCAGACATACTCTGAATACATCGTCTTCAATTAACAACTGCAAATCAAAACTGCCCTCCCTAATTACTCCAAGATTTCTACCTGATCCAAAATTCATCAACCAAGAAATTGAGTTTCCAAAGTCTGGGCCCCACACTTCACACAGCAGAGAGGATCGCTGAAAACATGCACCTTGAAGTGCTGTACTCTTTCTCCACTAAAAGGAATCTGAGCTCCTCACAGAAATGGCTGACCCCAGGGCTGGAGCAAAGTAGGTACAAGATGAGCCTGGAACATCTCGGTATGCCATAAAGTAAAAAAATTCTCCAAAAAAAAAAAAAAAAGATGAGAACAGACCACATGGACACAAGAGGCAGCTTGAAGGGGCTCCCACTGGCGAACTATGGGACAATTTGAACCCCAAAATAACAGAGTTCAGTAGTGACTTATAAACCACTGGAAAACAGGAATTCATGAGTCCATGCCAATAACATATAGACAGATAGACAGATGATAGATAGATAGATACATAGATAGATAGACAGACAGACAGACAGACCGACCGACCGATCGAATGACAGACAGGAAAGAAGGAAGGAATGAAGGCAAGGCTCTTGCTTAAGGATGAAGGCTGACGGGTAAAACTGGAAGGAGTACTGAGTTGGAAAATTGCGATTTTTGCACCTAAAGACTGGATCTGGTAAGAATCATCAATCAACCAATGCTAAGTATTGTACTGATTTTGGTGAGAAGCAGGATATTTGCATGATCTTAAAGTGTCTCCTCATAGACTGCTTATTAGTTGCAAGGGAGGAAAAAGAAAAGAGTACTAGACAAGAAACTGGAGAGCAACTTGATATACTGAACAAAATTATCAACACCAATGGGCACTATTTATTTGCCTCCAGATGCTACTCTGATGAGGACACAGCATCACCTAGGCAATATTCCAACTGAGACTGTATAACCAGAATCTAATCATGAGGAAAGATCAAACTACCCCAAACTTAGGACCATTCTATTTTTTTTGAGGGTGGGGTATGTATTCTTGAAAACTCTCAACATCATAAAAGATAAAACAAGGCTGTGGAAGTGTTTCAGATTAAAGGAAGCTAAAGAATGAAATGAAATGAAATATCTGACTCTAGACTAGACCCTGTACTGGAGGGGAAATGTTATGAAAGACATCATTGGGTTAACTGGTCAAGTTAGAATAAGAACGTTATATTTGATTAAAACAACACAGTATCAATGTTAAATTTACTGAAGTTCATAACTGTACTGTGGTTATATATGAGAATATCCCAATTCTTAGAAAATACATATTTAGGTATTTAGAGGTAAAAGGCCATTTTGTACGTAACATATCCTCAAAATGGTTCAGAAAACACATTGTGTGTTTAGGAAAAGATAAAGTAAATATGGTTAAGTTTTAACAACAGGTGAATCTGGGTAAAGGGTACATAGGTATTCTTGGTACTTTTTTTCTATAAGTTTGAAATTATTTCCAAATAAAAAGTAAAAACAAAAACACATGTGTTCTCATTCTTTGATTACATTCTTCTCGAAACACTGTCATGTCTTAGCTTCCAGAACATCATTCTTTTCTGGATTTCCTACTTCCTCTCTGACTTCTCCTTCGTAGGCAACTCTTCTTCAATTCATTCTCTAAAATTGGTGGGTTTCTTGCTCTCAGTCTACACACAAGCCTATATAGACTCTTTCACATCCAAGGTTTGACTATACAAACACACCACCACCAAGGTCCGTATTTCCAAACCACTCCACTTACTGAACCTTTTCACCTAGATTCCCACAGGCTCCTCAACACTGAGAAGACACGGCTTCTAGATCTGGGGAACATTCAGACACAGCTTGGGGCCTGATAAAGTAACACCAGCAAATACCAACCTCTTATTCCTCACTCTTACTTACCACTAAGGGGCCCACTCAGATGGAAGGGAAGGGAGAAAGACCAGAACCAATGCTTTATTTCACACTTGCAAACAGCAGCAAGTTAAAGGAGAATGATTACCAAAAACTTCAAGACAAAGAGAAGAACTGAGAAAAGAGGCGGTACAATTTCCCTCTGCGATACTACAGCCAGTATACTTCTCACTCCCAAAAACCACAGCAAGGGATGTCACAATTTTAAGTCTTTGCTCTCGTGTCCCGAGCACGTACCCTGTGAGGTGAGGGACCAGAAGGACAGCTTCGAGAGCCATTATTCTTTACCCACCATGCCTGCCTCTCACCTTCATCATTTTGAAATTCAGGACATGGAGGAAACCCACTTTTTCAGGGAACAAGAGAGGCCCAGGACTGCAATAGAAAACCACAGGTATTATTCAATCCCAATTAATATTCTTTCACATTTTTTAGTTGGTATCACATTTTTTTGTCTTTGTAAAGGGATAAAAAAAGAAAAGTTGAGGACACCTATGATGGAACACAGGCATCCCAAAGGTAGAGGATGAATCTGGAAAGAGGAGATTTTTCACTCACAAGAGGGCTGATCATCCAATTCCAAATGTCTCTATTACTATGGGAACACTTTTAATCAAGCTACTTCTTAAGAGATCCCCTCTTTCTTAAGAAAGCTACCAAAATTACTACCCAGCCCCTGGCAGATCTCTGACTAAGAACTGGAAGCTATCCTCCCATTTGGACATTGCAGATGGCTTATTTGCATTTTATAATTCTCCTAGTTGACGACTGTTCGGGGGGATATGGGAAGCAGCAGATGGGTGGACAAACCTTTTTTTTCAATGTGTCACTCTGGCAAGTAACCAGGCTAATAAGTAACCCCTAAATGATCAACTTTCAGAACAACTCATAACGCAAATTCACTAAAAGGTCACAAGGAAAAGGTCAGCTCATGAACGCAGAGAATTACAAAATGATAGTGTGATTCCAGTTTTCCCAAAATTCCATTTGGAAATAATCAAAAGAAGCCAGATCCCATGGCTCTGGAGGCAGAAATCAGTAACTTTAAGAAAATTACACAAAACAGAGACATGGCTGTGGAAAACCAAGGTGGAAAAATTATAGAAAGGAAAGGTTGGAGAGTAAAATTTTTACTGGGCAAAGTGGAAAACAAAGTAGAAAACTGAGGCAATTACACCTGCCTAATTCTAGTCAAAAAGTCATCCTAATTTTGCCCAAAATAACTAGATAATTTATGGTAAAAGTTGTTTTTGTCCTGAATTATGCACATAATGGCTTTAATTCTCCGCCACTTATCACATAGAGGCAGACAAAATGCACACTGAAGAATAGGCATCTTTTACCAAATTCCAGGTGTTTCTACCATCATCAGCCAATATTTGGCAGACAACCTCAAGTGACTTTAACTATCAACCTGGCATCAATACTTTAGAGAACAATGATCATGATCTCCACATTCTTATCTAATTAGGTCTGTAAAATTCTTGGCAATATTTGTGTTAATCAGGTATTCATCAAAATTAAATAGAGACACAGTATACAAAGTCATCATAGGATTGTGATTATAGGATGTGTTATAGAAAGCAGGGAGTGTGATGGTGTCACAAAAATCATCAGTACAACATTCAACTCACTGGCTGATTAAGAGGAAAGTCTTGCACATATTTGGTGGACATAAATTAGCAAAAGAAAGTAATTTTGCAATATGTCCTAAGATCCAGTAAATCTAGTTCTGATCAACCTCCAAACAAATAATTCTGCATGCTGAAAGTGCTTTATGCACAAAGACATTCACTGTAAAATTATCTACAATAAAGAAAAAATGGCAATAACCTATCCACTCACAGATTGTTGATTTTAGAAATAATGGCACAACCACATTATAAAGTTGTCTGTAGGCATTAAAATGAGTTTTTAAAGGGGCACTAAAATTACATAATTAAATTCTTACATATATGATACATGAAAACTACAGCCATCAATTGAAAACCACAGTCATCAACTTGTCAACACCTTAAAAAGCTGTAAAACCTTCCCATAAACTACATACTGTAAGTATTTAAAGAAAATAATTTTCTGATAAATAAATTACGAGGGCAGCTTTGGTGATCTTCAAAGCTCATAACTCTCAAATATTTTGGAGATAATGGCCTTTTAGGCATCTCCACCTTTCAGACCTCTCCAATCCAACCAATCCAAAATTAAAATCCTCTCCACCTCCCCCAAAACATGCACCTCTTTCTCCCCTGGTCGTCTCCAACCAACTGATGGTACCACCATCAAGCAAGTCACTCAAGCCAGAAAACCTAGGCTTGTCCCTCTTCCTTCACATCCAGTCTGGTGAATTCACCAAATCTGATGAATTCCATCTTGAAAAACTCTTCTGATCTTTCCATTTTCTCTCAAACTCCATTGCTGGATTGTTAGCTAAAGCCACCATTTTCTCGTACCCAGATTACTATACCAACCCCCTAATATCTGCTTCTCAAACTAGTTCAGTCAGGCTTTGCCTAGGTTCAGATCCTAACTCTGCCACTTAGTAGCTGTATGTCTATGATCACGTTCCTTACCTTCTCTGTGCTACAGTCTCATCAGTTAAGTGGAGATAATAACAGTACCTACCTCATAGGATCGCTGTGAGGGTTAAATGAGTTAATATATGTAAGCATTCAGGACAGTGCCTCACACCCAAAAAGCTCTACAAGTGTTTATTATTGTTACTGTAAACTTATTCCTCACTGCATCCCCAAAACACAGTGCACTGTGTGGCACATAGCAGATGCTGCATAAACTACTGAACGGCTCTTTCAGTCATACACTGATCACATACTGATAAGATTCTGATCAGACTATCCCCTAACGCTGGACAGCCTTATTTCTGCCAACTCTTCATAATAATTTGAAATAGAGCCTCAATTTAACTTCATGGATCAACCTGAAAAGACAGTTGTTTCGACTACTTAATTTGGGTGCTTTTTTTCCTGGGAGATTTCTTTTTTAATTCTAATATCCTGACAAACTAAAAACTCATAATAAAAGTCCAGCCATCTGTCCCATCTTCTCAGAAAACAGCAAGATACTACATTTCAGAATCAAAAATCTGGGAAAAAATTTTTAACACTCAATGCTGATGAGGGCAAAGTGCAAGTGAGAGTAAAAACTGGTATGTTTCACAGCATCTATGAAGAGTCTGTAAAAGTTATACACTCTGACTAAGTGATTCCCTTTAAAAACATTCCCTAAAGCAATAATCACAGGGGGCCGGCCCCACGGCGTAGTGGTTAAGTGCGCGCGCTCCGCTGCTGGCGGCCCGGAGTTCAGATCCTGGACCCACACCGATGCACCGCTTGTCAGGCCATGCTGTGGCGGCATCCCATATAAAGTGGAGGAAGATGGGCAGAGATGTTAGCCCAGGGCCAGTCTTCCTCAGCAAAAAGAGGAGGATTGGCAGGGATGTTAGCTCAGGGCTGATCTTCCTCACAAAAAAAAAAAAAGAAAGAAAGAAATAGAGATGTGGACAAATATTTATACACAAACGTGTGCATGCCAATGTTCTATTGTGAAAAACTGAAACAGTCTAAATGCCCAACAATAGAAGACTATTTAAATAAATTATGGTTTATTCAGCTATTCTTTTAACTGTTTAAGCAGTAACCTCTCTAGCTGTGGAGATTATGGGTGATTTCCTTCTTTGTGACAGAGTTCAAAGTCCAGCTCTGCCATTTACTAGGTATGGGATCCTGGGCAAGTAACTATGCCCTAGTTTCTTCACTTGTAAACAACAACAACAGAATTCTGAAGACGGAATTAGTTAACATGTGTAAACTATTGAGAACAGCCCCCGGCACACATTAAGCACTGCACAGATGGTTGATAATATTATTACCTTTTTGTACTTATCAAGTTCTTCACAATGATCCTATGTCATTTTTGGAATTAAAAAAAACAAATATCACTAACAGTTCTTAATTTCTTGAAAGAAATCAAATTAGGCAAAAATTTAGTTCAATACATAAATCCATAACGCCTTATCAGAAACCTTTAGGGTTTCAAGTATTTTCAAATACAGAGTTTTTCAGATTTTAGAAAGATTATAGAGTACATTGACCATTCTATGTAAAACTCTAAACCAGGTCTGCTGGGCCAGTACCCTACAATCACACACATTAACATTCACAGAAAATCAAGTGAATCGAGACTCTAAATCAGTGCAGGTAAGGCTTTACTGCTAAATAAATTATTAAGAAACTTCACATTTTAAGAGCTTTTTATTCTTATTTTTTTTGTGTGAGGAAGATCGGCCCTGAGCTAACATCTGCCAATCCTCCTCTTTTTGCTGAGGAAGACTGGCCCTGGGCTAACATCCGTGCCCATGTTCCTCCACTTTATATGGGACGCCGCCACAGCATGGCTTGACAAGCAGTGTGTCAGTGCGTGCCCGGGGTTCCGACCCAGCGCACCCCGGGCCGCCGCAGTGGAGCGCACTTAACTGCTTGCGCCACCGGGCCAGCCCAAGAGCTTTTTAAATTGAATTGTGAATAAAGAGTCCTGAATCTATATTATCAAATGCTAGCATCACAGCAGTAGCAGTCCAAAATGGCACATGGCCGATTTATGCCACTTCAGATGCCTGGACAAAGAAATAATGACAATTTACTAAATCCCCGACCCTGGAAGGATCCCACTAGAACAGGTTTCTCAACAGGGTACTAGTGACATTTTGGACTGGATAATTATTGTAGTGTTTTGTCCTGTATGGTTGTAGGATGTCTAGCAGCATTCCTGGCCCCTACTAGAAGCCAACAGCACCTTCCCAGTCATGATAACCAAAAATGTCTCCAGACATTGTCAAATGTCCCCTCGGGAGTACAGTCATCCCTGGTTGAGAACCAGTGCACTAGAGCAAAAAATATCTACTGCTTTCCTCTCTGTATTCCATAACAGAAGTCCAAACCACAACTTCTGCTGGAGTGCTACTTATTTTAGAAAGTCTCACCACTCTCCTTCCTCCCCTACTATACCCCAAACCCCAGCCAAAATGAACCTCTTGCTTTTGTCCCCAAGTACAACACGATTTTTCACAACTCAAGGCCTTAGTTCACACCAGCCTCCACCCAGAATATCTGATCCCACTTGCCTTCATGCTCACCAACAGAAGATGGTCCTGACACACAGCCTGCCAAATAAGGCATTTCTCACATTAAGCAGTAGAAGCAGAGAGGTGAGCAAGCTACAGGTATCAAGAAACATAATTCCAAAGGGAAGCAATTTGTCAGCTGAAAAACCAAATGTTTAGCTAGTTTTTGCTATCTATAGAACTGGGGAGACAAGGAGGAATCACACAGGTCAACCTTTCCCAAATTAGTTTTTCCCAGAAACTGTCTCGACAGATGTTAATAAGCATCTTGAAATACGTGATGCTCATTAAATAAGTCTGGAAAACTATCTCTGAAGAGTTTGCTTTTTTGTTGTTAAAACTACATGAGTATTTTAAGCCTTTAATATGCTAATTCTTTTATGAAGCTCCAAGAGAAAATAGCGAACACTGCATTTCCCAAGCTTATTTGGCCATTAAATCCCATTTTCCTTCACTCCAATGACATCTAGTTCCCTGATGAGGGATCCAAGGAGCACGAGTCTGGGCAACAATGACAGAGACTAACCTTCAGGGACAGTTCTAAAACCATCTTTCACGTACTGGTTTCCATTTCTTTCTAAACAAATCTACCTAGGTGTACAATTTTATAAATTGCAGTATTATTCAAAAGAGCAAATTGAAAACATCCACCAATAGCACACAGATGAAGTAAGTCATGGCAACAACACAATATTGCCCAACCATGAAACAATGAGGAAGTTCTTAGGGTACCAATACAGACTAATCTACAAAGTACATGAAGTGAAAAACAACCAGACAGACACAGAATATTATATTTTGTATGCAACCATTTGTATAAGAAAGGAAAGGAGGGAGAAGAAGAGAACATACACCAATTTGCCAAAATGTGCATGGACTATCTCTGTAGAGAAACACACAGTAACAGTAACACTGCCTGCCTCTGGGGCAGGAGACTGGCCAGAGGGAGGAACAGAATAGAAACATCACTTTCTAACCTTTTATACTGTGCTGACTGTATTATATACTCAGAAAGAAAACTAAAGTTAAAAATAAGTACATGAACTAATTTTACCAATCTCTTTAGAAGAGAAATTAAAGAAGACGCAATAATCTACTAAAACTGCAGACTCTATTAGTAAATAGGCACAGCGAGAAACTTATATCAGTGATATGATTCCAAAGGCTGACACCTTCTTGTTTTTTAAATAATAAGGGTGAAATACTTTTGGATAAGGCAGTAACAATATTTTATTCCCCTTCATGATTTCATAAAGATTCATCATCTGGCTCTTTACTTTGCTCTAACATTTGTAGCCTCCCCCCCTCTCCTGCACCACTTCATAAAAATAAAAACAAAAACACCACCTCCACAAAAAAAATACAACAGCTTCTTTTATTAGTTTAGTGCACACGGAATTAGCTTTGGTAGATTTCTCCTTGTTGATTCCAATTTCTAAAAAGTATCACTACAACCAATTAGCTACAGTTGAGGTTGTACCCATGTATTATGTTTCCCCCCAAGAGAACAAAATGCAGCTGCCATCTTCCTGAAAAACAGGTCACTGACTGTGTATATCACAGAAAGTCATCACGCCTCTATGCTAGCATTGCTATTCTTTTCTTAAAAAACCGTAAGGCTTTCTAGTTTATCTTTTTTCCTAAGTGCTCCATCCACTGGGTGATACAGGTTTATACAAAATACTTTAGCAAATTTTCCTCAAAACGTTAAGTCTGATGTAAGATAAATAAAGTGATAAGTAAGTAACTCTCCACTGCTGAACAAAGGTGGCATTAATTAGGGAGACCTGGAGAAAGTAGAATGCCCACTGCCTCAAAATCTCAATTCCCATACACGCCTCTTTGGGGACCTGCCACCAAGCACAAGTTTTAACTTTCTTATTCACAGAACTACAACCTGCCATGCAGTAGAGAAAGCAAAATGGTGGGAGACTATTTTTTAAACTACTAGAGCAAATTATCAACTGATTAAAATGATCATACTGCCATGTGACTGAGTTCTACAAGGTTTGCATTAACATTTTTCTATAGAAAAGAAATGTAGAATTATTTTAATGAGGACGTCTTCATAAAGGGGTAGTGGCTTTTTTTTTCACTTAACTTTTCTTCTAAGTTTTTCACAATGGGACTGCATTAATGGGGGGAGAATAAAAAATAAGGTGTTATAAGGAGAAAAGTCACAGATGGAAAGATTATAAGAGGCCCAATTTATTTGTAGAAAATATAGCTGGTCAATTATACAGTTTTATTTGACAGTTGCTAAAAAAGTCCCAGAAAACACTTTCTGCAAAACTAACTTTGGGCAGGTCTATAGCTTTAGCCTGTTAGAGGGTGCTCACCAGGATGTGAAGCTTTGATTCACCAAACTGTGCAAGGAACACTCAGCGATGTAGCTTCCAGTCACTTAGTTCCTGCGAGCAGGCACCACACAGACAGTGTCCAGAGTGGCTGGGAGGGGCCATAAGGACAAGGGATGCTCAGGGCAGGGAGTATAGGGCATTCTCAGATGGACCTGATGGGGGCACTCGTACTAATCAGGGACAGTCAATGGCAGCTCGGCACCTCTGTGGGTCCCTGGAAGTCAGGGAAGATTGGCCCTGTACCTGGAAATGCCGCTGTACAGCCATCTGGGAGCAGGGAAATTTAAATCTGTTAAGGGATCTTGTATTTCTGTCCTATATCTGTGAGTTTTTCCATCAGCCACATCACCCTTATAACCCTTATAACAACCGCACCCTTTAAAGAGTATGGGCAGAGACAGAACAAAGACAAACTTCTCTTAGTAGGAAAAGACACGAGCTTTGGGGACAGCAGCCTCTATGACCCACTTTCCAGGTGTAGAACTTTTAGGAAACTTACTTCACCTTTCTGGGTCTTGGTTTCTCCATTTATAAAGCAGTGATGGTAATAATAACAATAGTAATGCATAGCTCACAAGGTTGTTATATTACACAAGAATGTACATAGTGTTTACATGACACTCCCTGACACATAAGAGGCTCTTGCTGATGTTGGTTGCCTGCCCTTTTTCCCCAGAGTTTGACCTATTACAAAAAGTAGTTAAGGGCCGACCCCGTGGCTTAGCGGTTAGTGTGCGCTCTCCGCTGCTGGTGGCCCGGGCGCGCACCGACGCACCGCTTCTCCGGCCATGCTGAGGCCGCGTCCCACATGCAGCAACTAGAAGGATGTACAGCTGTGACATACAACTATCTACTGGGGCTTTGGGAGGAAAAAATAAATAAATAAAATCTTTAAAAAAAAAAAAAAGAAGTAGTTAATCTGTCCCAATTCGAAGGCCACTGAAGATACTGACACAAATCTTTAGTGGACCAGCCCAACCTGCTCCCCGAAATCTAGCCAAGTCAATTTTCTTGACATAAGGGTTCAATTCAATCTTTCCTATTTCCTCCAACACAGGGATCTGGCTAACCCAGTTATGTTAATTTCCAGTCTAAAAGGGGCAAGGATTTTTATCTTTTTTTTTCTCTTCTCGGAAACCGTGCATTCTCAGCATTACACACACAAATGCACATACACACAACAGCAACTCTGTCAGGACACTGAGGAAGAACAGAATGCTTGTGATTTGCTAAGATGATCAGCACTTTATAGCACCTAGAAAAAGAGTAGTCATGTTAAAGAAAGAACCTTATATCCCAAAGAAATCTGTTAAGAAAGCATGTCACCAAAAGTGGAAAAGATAAATGGCATTTTGCCCAGAGCCCTCTCAAACAGAGTCAAATAATTGAGTCTACCCACCAAAGACAGAAAGGGAGACAAGAGTATAAAGGAAGCACAAAACCCTTTAGAAAGTGACCACACAAGATCTCCAGTATTGTCGTCAGTCATTTGATTTACCAGGCAGCCAGCCAAATAAGGCGCTGGTAATTTAGTGGCATTAAGATGAGCTTAGTCAGGGAGGAGAGAAGAGGGAAAGGAAAAGCTTTTCACATTGCTAAAACCAAAATAAACTTTTCCAAATGACTGTGTAACACCATCAGAACAGTGAAATGCTAAAACAGAACACACAACTACTTCTGTGCAGGTATAAAAACATCTTCCTGTCGCTCTTTCCCTGGTCACCACACATTACATGCATTATGAAATGATCACCGGAAAACCCAAGAACCAAGCAAAGATTTTCCCAGTCAGTAAGGTATTCTGCATGACAGATTTCTTAAAAGGTCTTTAAATATCTAGAGGAAAACAAATTTGTCCTTTATTTGACAAATAAAAATTTCAGAGCCTGGCACAGACAACAAAGGAAAAAATGCTGTCTTCCTCTGGGAAGCTTAAAATTACAGAACATTCAGAACTGCAGGGAGCAGACGGCTTGGGGGAGGGACAATCATGTGGTTTCTTGCCAAAAATATAGCCATTGTTGTTATTTATCTGAATACAATATTTTGTCATTTTAATTTTCACCAACATCAGCTGGATATTTTGTAAAGACAGGCATAGTTTTCAGCGGAGCATGGATGGCATACCACTGCTTTTATGGAAAAAGGGGTTGAAAATTAAGGAATCAAAACTTCACTTAGAAAGAAAATGGAAAATATTAACACTATATTTCTTCAATTGAAAGCATGTAACAATGCTCCTAGTATTCCACTGTCACACAATTCTCAGATCCTAGAGCTTATGGCATTAGAAAGCAACGGTTACACTAAGAAATTACTCTTGTTGACTCTCACTGTACAATGAAGACTGTCTCAACTTCATCAAGGCTAAGAAAAAAGGTACTATCTCCTCACTCCTGCTCAAAATAAATTTAAGTAAAATGACAGCAATAGAAAGAAGTATTGATGACGGAGCTTGAAAACATCATTATGAAAACATACGTAACAGAATTCAGACACAAAGGACCAGATATTGTATGATTTCTTTCATGTATGAAATGTACAGAATAGGCAAATCCCATTCATAAAGGCAGAAACACATCAGTGATTGTCAGGGGCTTCCAGGAAGGGGGTTAGGCTTTGTGGGGAAATGGCCAGTGGGTGCTAATGGGTACAGAGTTTCTTTTAGGGATGATGAAAATGTTCTAAAATTGCCTGTGTTGATGGTTGCACAAGTCTGTGAATATAATAAAAACCATTCAATAGTACACTTTAAATAAGTGAATTTTATGGTCTGTGAATTATATCTCATTAAATCTGTTATTTTAAAAAAGGTAAAATGAGATGAACACACTCTCACATTTACAAACATACACAAAATGAAATGCATCCTCTCAGTCACACACACACACCCCTTACCTTATTTTCAACTGTAGGATCTCTTGTGCTCTGTATTCTAGAGCTCGTGCTTCACAAACGTAGTGTACATAAGAATCACTTGCAGACCTTGTTAAAGTGCAGGTTATGATTCCTTAGGTCTGGGGTGGAGCCTGAGATTCTGCATTTCTAGCAAGCTCGCAGGTGTGGCACGGTTAGGAGAGTTGTGTCCTTCCCACATCATAGATGCTGTACCACATATATGGACTCAACATATCCTAATGCACTAAGCGCTGACCAGAGCTACTGCCACAAGGCCAGCCATAAGCCACACCCAGGGGTATCTCAGGAAGGGCTTTCCTCTCTGTCCCTCCTGTGCACAGTACTACAGAGAGGATGAGAAGCAATGTCACCAGCAATCACTTGGACTTCCCTACACACAGACAGGTCACAGGCTTGCCTTCTACGCCAGCTCTGCTGCTGCGAGACCTTCCACCAGGCACCTCCTCCTCTGAGATAATTTCCCCGTATGTACAACTGGAGACACTACTACTGGGTACTGACTTCACAGGGTTGTGTCCAGGGTGAAATAAGATAACGCATGTGAAAAGAGTTTAAAGAACCATAAAGTGTTATACTACCTTACGGTGGGGGAAAAGTGTTGAGACAGGCAAGTTGTCATTCCAACTCCCCATGGACACGAAAGATAAGAGAAGTTGGGCAGACTCTGGGGGCCACCAATCCCTGCTGCCTCCTTCTGTGGCAGTGAAGACAGAGGCCAAGGCAATGCCCCCCTCTTGTCCCCTTCTAACAGGATTTAGCAAGGGCAAGGCCAGTTCTCAGAGAAGGAAGACTTCAGCGACCAAAGTCAACCAGACATGTTCTGAGAGGTGGTAAAAGCTTTAGTCCATGTCCTAGGGATCCCCCAGCTTCCGGTGAGAACGTCAGTGTGAGGTCATAAACTTAATAATGGGGAGCTCCAGCTACCACTGAGTCTCAGATATGATGTCCCATACTCAATTCACGTACATCACAAGTACATCATTGCAATGACATGACAATTCAAGGTCTCTGACGATGCTGTAGCCAGAAGGAACTGAGGCCAACGAAGTTCGAAATGCACTTTCCTTTCTATGAAACTGCAGTGCCCTGAGGATAAGACAAAACTTATTTTGCTGTAGGATATGTTTTAGTTTCATGAAAAATTTCAGCCAAAATGAAAAACGAAAAAAGAAACCAAAATGTACTATATGCCTATCATGTACCCATATTTACCCCATAAAAATTAATCTCAGAAGTTACTTTCAGAATCATGAAAATATTCATAAAATATAGAACCTATGATATATTTCTCTAAAAATAGCTTCAAAAACAAGTTCAGAAGACTTGTAAAAAGCTATTCATCCACTTATTACAAGACAGTCTTAAAATCAGATGGATTTACTCTGTGTATTTCATTATAGCAAAATAATTGTTAACTTTGTGAAATAAAAAGACTGATAAAGTATATCTTCCTATTTGTAAGGTTATATTCATTATATAATGTCTACACTATGAACACCAACAACTAGTTAAAGAAGTTATTTACATCTTTCCTGAAATGAAATTTGTCATGAGTTAAGTACAGTCTTAGAGAAACAGGGAAAAAACAGTTAATTGCCAATTTAAAGAAAGAACCTTCACTGAAAAGAAATGAGAGCCTTATTTAATACCCTAGTATTATTAACATCTTCTCTTTATTCAGACTGTAATTTTTTCACTGTATTAACTTTAGAATAAGGAGCCTACAATCTGAAGAAAGAGATAATTAATTATAATGTATTAATTTTTTTTGGTGAGGAAGATTAGCCCTGAGCTAACATCTGATGCCAATCCTCCTCTTTTGCTAAGGAAGATTGACCCTGTACTAACATCCGTGCCCATCTTCCTCTACTTTATATGTGGGATGCCTGCCACAGCATGGCTTGATAAGCGGTACGTAGGTCCGCGCTCAGGATCCGAACCTGCGAACCCTGGGCTGCCGAAGCGGAGCATGCAAACTTAACCACTATGCCACCGGGCGGGCCCCTACAATGTATTAATTTTTAAAATAAAAAGAGAAAGCCTCATTTTGAGGAGGCACTGCCCTATTTTTATTACAATTCTACCTGAGTCAGTAAAGTAGTTTTTAGAAGACAAAAAAATAAAAATCTTTAGAAAATCTACTAGAGTTCTTAGAATGGCTTTGCTTAAAAAATTTGTGTGCCACTTATGCTCCTCTCTCCCCTCGCACATAAAAAAGAAAAAAAATCTAGATATTATTCAACCACCACAATGCTTACACCCTGGTTTTTTTTAAGTATATGTTTTAACAATTTGAGGGTTTCCCCGACGTTCTCAGTTCCCATTATAGCGCACACTCACCCCCATTAAACAATCATCGTGGTCATTCCAAATGTATAACCACTTAAACCAATTCAACAGTCAAACATCAGCTTTTATGTGTCTATCATCCTAAATCATAAACTCCTTGAGAATAGAAACAGGCCTTTAACTCCCATCTTTAATTCCCCTAATGCCCTAGCAGGTGCCTGTCAGCCAGAACACACCATAAATAGAATCAGAGCCCTCTGCTCACACACAGCACTGAGCTTCAGAAAGCTCATTTGTTACCACTTCCATAAATCAAGCGATCAAGGATGAAAAGAAAGAAAACTATCATTTGCTGTATGCCAGACCCTTATGTGCATTTGAGTATTTAATCCTTTCAATACCCTGAGAAGGCTGAATTTTGAGAAGGTAGAACTTGCCCACAGTTGCACAGCTACAATAAGATGGGGCCTCAAATCAATCCAGGCACATAAGGTCAAAACTACATATACACTGACCAATTTAGGGAAAATGTGATTCAGTGGTACCAAGGGCTCCACCTTAACTTAGCAAATAAATACCTGAGCAGTACACTTGCATCAGAAAGTACCTTTGTTAGTGGCCTGGAGCTCCCAGGGACAGCAAAATAGGTCCATGAGCAGCACAGGTGCGGTGCATCTTGCTGTGACTTCCAGGAGTCTCTCACCCCACGAATGCGAGCCCAGGCAGGGACGAGCTGGGAAGACCATGCCATTCTCAAGGGGTGGCCTTACAGAGCACAGCTGTAGCTCCATAATGTGATCTGCAACTTTCTTTTGGAGAACAAAGTGTTTTTCCCACATTCTCAATAATTCTCCCCAAACTGCTCTTAAGTACATATCCAGGGTTGCACATTAGAGACTCACAAACTCGATATGGCCTAAAGATCTATTTTTATGACCCACAGACGTTTTTTAAACCTTTAATTAGTTGCCCCTCTAAAGATCAGCCATACTGGGCTTGCCTTCCCAAAGCTAGAGCTTGCACAGAGGCTGCCCCATCAAGAGGCTTTCCAGCTCACCACTGCCCCAGCTGGCAGGCTTCACTCCTCTACGCTACCTGCCTGACTTTTGTAGCCATTTGATTTGCAATCCCCATACCTGTCAGAGCTTTATAGGTAGAGACCTTGACCCAAAAAGTGCTCAAGATCTGCTTAAACCCGAGGTTGAGCATCTTTGCTCTTTCTCTTCAGTCCCAACCCTCCTTTGAAAAATCCCAGAAAATTTTCTTACTTACTAAACTACTTACTTGATGCTTGGGCTGTACAACCCTGATTACTTGGATTCAAACTCTAATTCTCCCTCTTATAAATTGTGATCTTGAGCAAGCTATTACATTCTGCATTTCCACTGCCACATCTATAAATGGGGATATCATTAGTAACTACTTCCCTCGGCTGTGAGAACTGTTGTTCATTAAGTGCTCAATAATATTGGTTACTAACATTGTCACCTGCCGGACTGAAGCCCACTGAGGGCAAGGACCATGCCTTCATCAGATCTGCATCCCCATAGCCCCCACAGTGTGATGCAGAAGTAGCAGATGCCAGGATCAGTTTACCATTATGGATAAGGATAGTGAAAGAACAGATCACCTTTATGTGTCAGTGGGTCTCTTGGATTTCAATCCACCAAAACAAAGCTGCTTTACTAAAAACTTGTTATTTTCTAAATTATTATGAGTTAAGAGCAATGCAGCCACCTCCATGGATTTTAAGTCTTACATTCACTAGAAGTAAAAAGGATTGGTTAAATTGTGTTTCCACTTGTATGTTACTGAAAATAATTCATGTTTTTCCCCACCTAATTCCAACCTCAAATCCAGCTGACAATTCCTTTGCTTTGAGCCTTGAATAACTGTATTTGCCTTCTTGAAATGTCTAAGTAAGGAGACAGTGAAGAGGCATGAAAGTATGTGCAACTCTCTGAAACTTCAGGGCTCTGTTCCTGACAATCCTTTGCCTAGGGAATGTCAAAGCAGCTTAAAATATCACTGTGCTTCATCCTTCAACAAATTGTCACTGCACTTGAGAAAGCATGAGTCAAAATGAAAACACTTGTTGCTTCCAACGTATCTGGGTGAGGGAGAACGAAACCTGTCTACCAAAGTTTCCTTTAACATGCTTCTACAATAAGGTTTGACCCAAAGAGGGCTGCTTAAAAATTCCAAATTCAAAAAAGATTTCTAAATATCTAATTTCCTCCGTGGTTTATACACAAGTGTAATTCAGCTCCCCAAATACAAAGATTCCATTTTAATTTCAACAGATGAGCTACAGGGAAAGAAAAATCTTGAATTTATTCAGCGTAGTAAACATTTCCTATGATGGTACATCCAGCACTTGTACATGAACACAAGTACTCTGGACAGAAAAGCATTCAGGAAATCATGAAATGAACTGTATTTAACCCATGAGTTTGAATGATCAGTTTGTGATGATACCAAGTTTCACACCATTATTTTTGTGTAAATTCAAGGGAGACAATTCTGCTATGGACTGAAATAAACACAATCATAATAGACAAGCTCTTGGAGCCTGCTGGAAGTTTTAGCCATTTAAATTTTGAAGAAACAAGTCAAAAATACAATTGCACATCCTATATTATGTGAGTATATACAGACTATTAATTGTGAGCCTTTAAAAAATTAATTTGAAAAAGGCCTTAATATGATTTATTCTACTTAATCATTCAGCTAAATGTGTCATCGTTTTAAGGAACCATAATATAGTCCTTTTCCTGGACACACAAAATCTCTTTCCTATATCAGCCCTTACAAGAAGAGGAGAAAGAAAGGGCATCAGCTGGTGAACACACTCCTCTGAAGCACTGTGTGTCTGTAGGGGTGCTTCTGTCTTGCACATAAATTCATGGGAAATCACAGTGAAGCCTCATTTTCAACTGCTGATGCTCCATTTCCAAATTGCCCATTCACTGCCAGTCAAGAGACTGCCTAGACAAGAAGTGGAGGTAGTCAAGATACATCTTGAATTTCATAATTTTATTTATCTGCTGTGGTAGTTTTATTTATCTGTGGTGGTAGCATCACAGGACAGAGAACACCCTCACTAAATTCCTCCTTTCCTTTCCTAATGGAGAAAAAGGAAAACGCCAAACAGAAAATGTTAGGCAGCTCAGACTTCGGGAGAATATCGAGCTTTCACTTCACCAGAGAGCATCAGTTAAATCTGATTTAAACTTTTTGAACTGATTTCAGCTTTTTGTTTCCTAGATCAAACCTCTAGGATGACTAACAAGGAGAAACCCAACTGCTACGGCCATGGACCATTAAAACAAGAAGACAGGCATAGCTGACATCAATCAAACGGGAAGGCAGACGCTATGCAAGCAAAGGACAGGCTGATGGTCCTCAACGCAGGCTGCACGCTGCTATCATGCTTGGTGTTAAGCTGGTAAACCATGCTTGGGAAGCTTCTGGTTTAACTGGTCTGGGGAGGGGTGGCTGAACATTTTTTTTAACCTCACCCAAGTGATGCTAGTGAGGGTTGAGAAACACTGGATGAGCCTACTTGAAAAAAGAATAAGCCATTGGTGAAGGTGATCATGCGGTCAAGTGCTGAAATTTTAGAGCAGACAAAATAATTTGATGAAACTATAAATCCATTAACTGCCTGGGCCTGATATGGGTGAGCGTGCATGGAAGCCATGTCCTCTGCCCGTTCTGGCACCAGAGTTGTAAAGTCATTCTGGATTCACCCAGTTTGGATGTCCATAATATTGAGAGACTCTTTAAGTAGGGATGTCATAGACTATGACAAATCTCACACTTTGAATTGTATGATATGCAGTTTATCATATATATTTCACTTAGAATGTGAACGTTTATATATACACGGAACACAAACGCACACACATTACAATATTACATGGTATGATCGCAATGTTGGACCCAAGCCTAATCACCGAGGAGCTGCCTGGGCTAAGACAAACATCTCTCTTGTTCTTTCCTAGCTCTCAGGAGCCAGGACTGTATAGTGACTGGAGAGTGCCAAGCCCCTCCGGGGCAGATCATTTCTCTCCCTTTTATGTCTCGAGCCTCTTACCGCCTGCTAGGCACACAGGTACTCAATACTTGTTTGTCAGATGAATATTCCTTGAGCATAAATGACCTCCCTGCCCATCTCAATTTTGGATGAAGTCTTCCACCATAAGCTGGTAAGGCTGGGCAAGTAAAAAAGAGCTAACAAGACAATGAGTCCGTCGTGAGGCCACGTTTATCATCTGGGGTCAGAAACAAAAGCACTTGTGAGATAACACTCACACCTCTGTCCCTGCCTTGAACTAAGCCAAGTTCCACCTGCAGGCTGACCAACTTCTGGGCACAACTGACCTAGAGGAGTCGGGTGACCTCTTCCTCAGGAGGCGCTGGAAAGCAGGCCCAAGAGAACACACCTCCACTCTCAGCCTGAGATCAGAGTTAGCATGTCTGCTCCCAGCACTACTCTTGGAGACCATGAGTTCACAGATGCGAGGCCTCCTGCCTGCAGTGACCCCCCCTCACCCACTAAAACTGACCCAGCTTATTACCAACAACTTCACTGGTCAGGTACTTCACTCCCTTCCTTCACAACCACCACACCAAGACAAGCATTGCATCCACCCTATTTCACACACTGGTTAACAAGGAGAGACTAAGTAGCTTGGCCAAGGACAGAGAGCTAACCAGTGATAACCACTGAGCCTCAATCCCAAATCTCTGTCTCCAAACCCTCCCTGCAGCAGAAGCTAGTAACAGCAACAATAACAAAAACAATAATGACAATAAATGGCTAATGTTCATTTGTTACTTATTGTATGCGAAAACACTATGCTAAGTGTCCAATATGGATCAGCTCAGATAATCCTCATAACAACCTCATGGGGTACTGATATGATTCCCTTTTTACAGAATCAGAAACAGGTTTGGAGAATTCAGCCATCTGTGTGAATTTGGTAAGTAGCAGAGTCAGAGTGAGGCCCAGGCACTGTAACTCTACAGCCCACCTCTTAACATAACTCTACACTGCCTCCGCAGAAAACTGGGTGAGCCACAGTGTGGAGGCCTACACCCACCAATGAAGTGGGCAATCACCTCACTTGAGACCCAGCCTTCTCACCTGTAACATGAGAGTGTCGAAGCAGATGATGTCTACGGTCCCTTCCAACCAAGAATTTTGTTCACTGTATCATTCCTGGCACCAAGCATGGGACCAGGACAGCCTCAGTCCACTGTGACTAGAAGCCAAAAAAATCAGAGTGATTCACTCTGGGTTGGTTTTTTTTAATTGTGATAAAATATGCATACTATAAAATTTACCATACTACCCATTTCTAAGTCTATAGGTCAGTGGCATTAAGTACACTCACATTGTTGTGCAACCATCACCACCAACCATCTCCAGATCTCTTTTCATCTTTCCCAAATGAAACTCCATACCCATTAAACAATAACTTTCCATTACCTCTCCTTCCAGCCCCTGGCAACCATCATTCTACTTTCTGTCTCAAAGAGTCTGAACACTCAGGTATCTCATATAAGTGAGATCATACAGTATTTGTCTTTTTGTGACTGGCTTATGTCACTTAGCATAATGTCCTCACGGTTCATCATTATAGCATGTGACAGGAACTCCTTCCTTTTTAAGGCTGAATAATATTCCATTGTATGGATATACCACATTTTGTTTACCTATTCATCACCCCATGGACACTTAGGTTGCTTCCACCTTTTGGCTATTATGACTAATGTTGCTATGAACATGGGTACATAGGTAATTCTGCGTTTTTAGTGAGGTAAAATGAACGTCCATTTATGTCCAAATAAATTATTTTAACATATCAGGAGATTTCTTATAAACAAATCAGAAGTCTTCACTCTTCCTGAATTGAGCCAAGCTCTCTAAGCATAAGCCGAGGACTCTGTGGCGTGTCATAGGAATCCGAGTCACACAGAGCACTGCTCCATCATGGGGTCCAAGCTCCCGTCACTAATATGCCTCTCTGCCTATGAGTGAAGAATAAAATAAACACATGCTACCTAAGGATAATAATCTCCAAAAAAACTATCACAATGAGGAAAGACTCGAATGCACCTTGCAGGAGATTTAAAGTGGAGTGTTCTTGACAGCACATCAATTTCTAGAATAACTGTAGGATTTCTTTCAACCATCCTGCAGTTAGTTCAAAGATTAAAAAAAAAAAAAAAAAAAGAAATGATTCAGTCATAGAAATCCTTTGTTAATCTCACAAGAAATTTTTTCATTCTGGTGTAGGTGTTTCCTACCTTTCCCCACTCCATTTTCTGAAAAAAAAAAAAAAAAAAAAGGAAGCATAAAGAAGAAAATATGACTATCAACTGTCTTGTTACCATTGTTTGTAATCCTTCTTTTGCAAATCAGTAATATTTAAGTTATTTTTACACAACTAGGTCTATATGGGACAGCCCACTCCTTGTATGAGGGGTCAAGTCTCACCTTGAAGGTAAGATCCACCCTTTTGTGAGTCACCAGAGCTGCCAAGCTCCTGAAGACAAGAGTGAAAGAGATAAGGCAGCTGGCGGCCTCTACAGCAGACTATACTATGGAACACTTGGAAATAGAGAAGCAAAAACGGCACAAAAATGTTCTGGCTAAACTGTACCAAATCAGAGATAGTTTTGTATGCTTCATCATAACCTAGCCTTTTGGTATTGACTTCAACTGTGACCTACCACTGATTCCCTAAGTAAAACAAAAACAATTGCTATTGAGGCAATAGCAATCAAACCGACACTCCACTGACTGGGTTTTCAAGGTAAATAAGCTAAAGAAAAGAAATGTCGGGGCCGCCCCATGGCGCAAGCGGTTAAGTGCGCGCGCTCCAATGTGGCGGCCCGGGGTTCGCCGGTTCGGATCCCTGGAGCGCACTGACACACCGCTTGTCAAGACATGCTGTGGCGGCGTCCCATATAAAGTGGAGGAAGATGGGCACGGATGTTTAGCCCAGGGCCAGTCTTCCTCAGCAAAGAGGAGGATTGGCAGATGTTAGCTGGCTCAGGGCCAATCTTCCTCACCAAAAAAAAAAGAAAGAAAAAGAAAAGAAATATCCCTGCACATGATGCAGCCTCTCGGGGAGACAGGACCAGTCAGGTACAGGAATGCTTCTAATGGACAGAGTGGGCTGAAGCAGCCTGTAAGGAGCCAAGCCTCAGGGCAAGAGAGAGGCAGGATAGACCAGACTTGTTTAGATAGTGCACTGAGAACAAATTCAGAGGTTATTGTAAGCAACTAAAAAAAACTGGGAGCCCCGCTGCTCCACTTCAAGTCATGGTCCCATGAACTAAGATCATTTCTGTCTTTAGCTGTCCTGATCCCAAGGAAGGGTGCTGGGTGCCAGGAGCATCCTGCCTTGAGCCCAGAGGAGGATGACATGTCCAACTGTCATTATTCAGTCTTTTCCTCTTTCAAATCATACCATCCAATAAATGGAGATCTTCATTTTTTAGCACTTTATATAATGAATGCCAATTTGGTTTTCAAAAGGTGGGAGAGACGGTCTACAAAGTAAGAGTTAGCTTTCATCAAGTTAAACCAAAGGCTTTCTGCAATGCCCTTAAAATGATGTCTCAGCTTCCCATATATGAAATGATCTGTAAAATCCTCAGCTCAAAAATATGACTCATGACTCCCAAGCTTGACCATTTCTCTTTTATAACTCTTAGAACTATCTGACAGAATCAAATCCTCTACAGACAGATGAAGACTTCCCCAATTGAGACTCTCTCCTCCAGTGACCACACCCCGACTTCTGAAGGGAAGATTCAACAAGTCACCAAATAAACTGTACCACTCAAAATGATCTGAAAAAATTATTTCTGGCTCTACTTAAGCATTCCAGAGGACCTGAAAATTAACAATGCCATTTAACCACTCACTGGCTTCCTCCGCTATCCCTAAATATTAAAAAAAAATTACTGCCATGATTTATTTTAACATATAACTTCTTTTCTGAAAGTTATGTGGGAAGAAGATTTGATTTCTGTAATGACTAAAAAAGATACTTTGCAAGGATAAAAGGAAATATTATTCACATAGCCATTAGACAGAATAACCACACTCCCATGAACCCGGAGAACCAAACACACACACATAGTTAAATCCAACATTTCATCCTTTAAAGAAAAACCACTGAAGAGGGAAACGTGAGCCGTTAATTACACTTGACTATTTCATGGAAAGCAGCTTGCTGCTTCTAAGTCTAAAAATATCCTCTGAACGTTAAGCCCTGTGTTTATTTTTTCCACCTTTTGCTCATTTTGCTATATGTACATACGTCCTTCGGTAACAGATCAGTTCACATTAAAGAATAAGAGATCACTTAACACAACATGAGCCTCAACAACCAAAAAGAAATGAACCTGTGCATGAGAGGCACACCATTCCCAACAGGGCCCCGGCTATTGGCTGAAGACGCAGAGTGGTGAGATAGAGCTGGAGAAACGACAACATGCATGAGGAATCCACCGAAAAGCCTGGTGTATACATATACAACGGCCACAAAATGCTGAGTGACATGGTGATGAAGGAAAAAAAAAGTCACAATGGTTATCGCAGAGCTAATGAAAAAGAAAACAATACAGAAAAAAATTTACAGAGATCTGTTACCTATTAGCAGCAAACATATGACAATCTCCATGTCCTAAACTCTGAACTCTAAATCCACGTGGCATTTTTCATCTACATAGAAAATTTATCCCTTTCTTCCCTTTGCTCTGCCTTCCAACCACCCCTCGCCTAGGACAATGGGCAAGGAGTTTTTTTTTTTAATCCCAAATGTGTCCCCACACTGTGGATTATCATGAAACCAAGCTTTAAAGTCCATTCCCCACAAAATCCAAAATAGTGGGACATACTCATTGAACCAGACAGAGTGCTGAGTATCAAATGCTGCTTGCAGTTCTGAAATCAGCAAAACCCTTGGAACTAAAGAACAAACAGACATTTTACACTAGGATGGAAGTAGCATTCTATAGCTATATCATTAGCAAAATTATGCAGCTAGATTATCCCTGTCTACAGTATGTGTAAGGGCTCCTACATAATTACTGCTTTATTAAACTCTTCTCTGAAGAGCTGAGAAAAGATCAGAACCAGACCCAGCTGTGCTGTTTAATATTATCTCTGAGGGAGGGGTGTACGTGTAGGTGTTTATTTGAAATTCTCCCTTCAACATTATACTCCTATCTTTGACGCTGGTGGGGGTTTCTCCCCCTCCTTTGTCTTAGTTACTCTTTCTTTTAAGGCTAAAGAACATAGCACATTTAATTAAAAACAGAAGAGTTTAAGAACAGTGATGGTTAAACGGCTGTGTTTCTACTAAACATTGATTCAGTTCATCTAGGCAGGCTTTCTGCTGTAGAATAAACTCCAGTATTCATGCAATTTTAATGAAAATGCTTCTGAACCCCATTTCCTTCGTTGTGTTTGACCTCCTGTTCAGTACCCTGATTATTCAAACAGCTCTATACAGTGGCTGGGAAGGTCAAAAGTGGGAATAGCACTTATAGGAGCCAAAAATAAGTGTTATAAACATTTAAATACTTACAAAAGGATAACAAAATGTCTCAATTTTTTATTTCATAAGCTAGAAAACTGTTCAGATTAGGGAAAAAAAATAAAGATATACAATCTTAGATATTTATTCTCATTTCCTGGATAGTTTTCTTATTATCAAAAGGTATATGCTCATTGTTGGTATTTTTTTTTAAAGAAATATCCAAAAAAATTTAAGAAAAAGAGAACTTTCAAAAGCCCACATCTAGAGATAATTATCAACGCTGCAAACCATGTTCCAAACCTCCATCCAGCCACATGTTTGGAAACAGGCCATGCCCAGAATTTTACATCGAGGTTCATGCTACACACGCCTTACTAAAATCTGCCCCACCGTGAGTATATCAAGGAAAGGTGTCCATGTGAATAGATACAGATTACATCACTTTTAATGGCCACATAGAACTCCATTGTGTGACTGTACCAATATTTCACTACCATTAACACAGTGATGAACTTTGAACATATGTCTTTGCACACACCTCCAATTTTCCTACTTGTGATAAATTCCAAGAAGTGCCTTAATGAAAGGGAATCTACACAGCAACACACATTGCCTAACTGGCTTCCACAGAGTAGCAGCCCTTGGCCCACACCCTTGCCTAAGCTCGTTTGTCCATTTTATTTTTTAGTTGTAGGCTGCATATCTTAATCTCATTCGTCATTTCAGTCACGTTTAGGATGCTTTTGCTGCTCAGAAGTTCTTCATTTTTATGAAGCAAAAACCACTCAGCTTTACTCTACCGTCTCTGCACCTTATCAATCATGTTTAGAAAGTATTGCTCCAGCTCAAGAGAATTCATATTTTCCTTTCACTACCTTACATTCTTTTACCTTCATACTTTCCAACCGCCTAAAATTTATTTTAGTATAAGGAGTGATATAGGATCCAGTTTTATTCTATTTTCCAAACGGACAGATAACTATCCAAACATCATTTACTGAATAATCCATTCTTTTCTCCACTGATTTGAAATGCTGCCTTTATCATATACCGACTCACCACAATGTAGCTGTTCTACTTATGCCTGGGCCTTCTATTCTGTTCCATTGAAATGAATTATTAAGTGATCGATTTAAAGTCTATTCCAGCATCCAAAGGATAGACTGCCAGTGTAAAATTCTGCCTCCACCGTTAACTAATGGTTGTGTTACTTTGGATAAGGCACCGAACCTCTCTGTGCGTTAGTTTCCTCATCAGTAAAATGGATATTATAGCACCTACCCCATAGGGTTTTTATAAGGTTGAGCTAAATGGTAAGCACTATATACATGTTACTTATCCTTATCGTCATCCTCAAAAGTAAGCCAAGAGAGATTTGATCCCTGCCTTCAGGAATTTAGAGACCAGTGGAGACATTTAATCAAACAGCCAAAAAATTAATGCACAATGACGAACCACAGTCAGTGGATTAAGGGGAACCTCATTTGATCTACCAGGTCAGAGAAGGGGCTTCCAAGAAGTAACAGTTACATTAAGGGCTAAAGGATGAGCAGGAGTGAAGGAGCCCCAGGGTGACGGGAGGGTGGGCACTCGATCCAGCCACGTGGGCCTGACTGTAGAGCCCCACAATCTGCCTGTCCTGGGGACGCTCCTCCATGCTGTCCCCTCAGCTGGCAACTTCACAAAGGGCTGGTTTCTTCTCACCTTCAACCCTCAGTTTAAATTCACATCCTCAGAGAGAGACTCCATGACCACTCACTTCTGAAAAGCCAGAGACATGGTCTTTGGTAAGAAAGATGATGATGTAAATCATACCACACAACCTTATTCGTTCAACAGAAGCTATTCCAGCTGGAGATGCTCCAAGACCCTAGCTTCAGTCAGACACAAAAAGGAGTTCTTTATCCTTACCAAATTAAAATACGCAAGTGTCTGTGAAACCATCATCTGATCTTTTTATGTGCAAGTAATAGTAACTTTCTCACATTTGGAATTCTCTCTGCTGATTAGAGCTTCCCCACTCTACCTGATAAATAACCCTTAGCCGTTCCACATGCTGGAAAGAATGCCGCCTCTCTCCAGAACACGTCAGATACAGCCTCCTGTCATAGCACCCTAGTATTTCTTTGATGCACTTGTGACAATGTCTAATTATATATTTGCGTGATTACTACTGGTCTGTCTCCCACACTACACTGCCAGTTGCAGGAGGGCAGGAACGAGTGTTTTATTTGCCTCTCTACACTCAGAATGTAGCACAGAGCCTGGCAGGTAATCGATTTAATACCTACTATTCGTAAGACAGATGGATGACCAGAGCACAGTGAGAGGGGAAAACGCGCTAAATCAGGGTGGAGAGGCAAGGCAGCCCTTGTGGATCACTAGTGAGGATTTTGGTCTTTACAACCAGAAGCCACTGAAAGGTTTTTTTTTTTTTGTGAGGAGATCAGCCCTGTGCTAACATCTGCCAATCCTCCTCTTTTTTTGCCGAGGAAGACGGCCCTGGGCTAACATCCGTGCCCATCCTCCTCCACTTTATATGGGTCGCCGCCACAGCATGGCTCGCCAAAGCAGTGCGTCGGTGCGCGCCCGGGATCCGAACCAGCGAACCCCGGGCCGCCACAGCGGAGCGCGCGCACCCAACCGCTTGCGCCACCGGGCCGGTCCCAACCACTGAAAGGTTTTAAGCACAGAATTGGCAAGGACATATTTGGGTTTTCAAAAGATTACTCTAGTTACAACGTGACCTGATGGGAGGCAGGAGAGAATGCTGGGAGACTGAGATGGTTCCAGGTTGGACTAGGATGGGCAGGGGGGGTGAGCAGCGGACTGTCTAAGGAACTTGCACAGCATTTCAAAAACTGACATTATGACAAATGCCAATATTTCATGGGGATAGATTTGGCACCAGAAAAGAAAATTCTACATGACCGGTAACCTCAATACAAAATGTGAGACTGTACAATGTAGAGATAAGTCATTGTAATCAGGGAACCTATAAAGTCAAACGGGAGTGTAAACTAAAATAAAGTCTATTCCTCACAGAGGAGTCTAGTTCTGAACCATTTCACTCATTCGAGGGACATTAATCATCAACCATGGAAAGATGGCTCCTGTGTATTAAATATCTTGAATGTAGAAACAATACGAAATCAAGTCACAAGGCACGGTGGCTCACGGCCTTTGCACTGCCATATGTGTAACTCAACAGCACTGTGGTTTATTACTCTTAAGAAAATAAATGAGGGCCACCCCCGTGGCTTAGCGGTTAAGTGTGCGCGCTCCGCTGCTGGCGGCCCGGGTTCGATCCCGGGCACGCACCGACGCACCGCTTCTCCCGCCATGCTGAGGCCGCATCCCACATACAGCAACTAGAAGGATGTGCATCTATGACATACAACTATCTACTGGGGCTTTGGAGGGAAAAAAATAAATAAAATTATAAAAAAATAAATAAATGAATAGATAATATATTGTAAAGTTTCTTTCCCACAACGTTAACAAAAAAAAAAAAAAAACCATCTTTGAAGGCTTATTCCTCAATCCTCATAACATCCTGAAAAATCTACTACTATCATATTTTTAAGATCTTTCCAACATGAGAAGGGAAGGAGTTTCTGTATCTGTGAGTGGCTGTTTAAGCAGGGGCAGGCCATCTACAGCCACTGCCTCTTGCAGCATGTTGGGAATGTCATCCACCATCCCTACCACGCCCGTACACTGCTTCTCTCTCCTCCTATCCCTCACAGCTGCGTGAGCACATCTGGCACTGCTGGTAGCGGTTTAGGCACAACAAGCCTGCTGACTGGCAAGAAGAACGCACAAGAAGTTTGGGCCAGACTCTCATAACTCCATCCTTTCTGCAGAAACTGGGGCAAGGTACTCGGCCTCCGTTTTCCATATATTAAATGGCTCAGTACCAATCAAGATGCCTTCTCCCTAGAGAGGTGTTACAGTAAAATAAGCACGAACACACTATAAAATGTTAAGATGTCACTCTACATTCATCAACAAAGAGGGAAAAGTTAATGAGTTTCCTGTTTGAGATGAATTTTAGAGAAGCAAGTATCTGAGTAGCTACTACTTAAAGAGTCAAATCGTGATGATTTCTTTATTTGACTTAAGTAAAGAACTTCTATTTGACAGGGGGGATTATTCAAAAGACCCTGACACTTGTTTTAAAATATAAGTAATGGGGCCAGCCCAGTGGCATAGTGGTTAAGTTCGTGCACTCCACTTCGGCAGCCTAGAGTTCGCAGGTTCGGATCCCAGGCACGGACCTATGCGCTGCTTATCAAGCCATGCTGTGGCAGCATCCCAAATACAAAATAGATGCTGTGGCAGCATCCCAAATACAAAATACAGGAAGACTGGCACAGATGTTAGCTCAGCGACAATCTTCCTCAAGCAAAAAGAGGAGGATTGGCAATGGATGTTAGTCCAGGGCCAATCTTCCTCACACACACACACACACACAAAAAAAATATGTGTGTGTGTGTGTATATATATGTGTATATATATGTATGTATATATATGTGTGTATACACACACACACACACACACATATATATATAAGTAATGCCTCCCCTTAAAGAAACACACATTAAAATCAAACTTTAAGAACTTTTGAAAGAGAATTATTTTGAAAGAGAGCAAAACTATTATTTATTTGATGTATGGGTAATCTACAACAAATCCTTTTCTCAAGTTGTTTTAAAAAGATGGATGAAGGAGTGGAAGAAAGGAAAGAAGAAAAGAAGGAGAGGAGGAGGGAGACAGGCAGGCAGGAGGATGTACTAATCAATTAAGTTTGTGAAACTGTACATAACCATACCCTGCCTTCAAGAATTCTCAACATTTTATGATGGCTGGGCTCTGGAAAGTCCTGCAGTACAGAAACACGCTTACCTTTGTTTGATTTCAAATAATTGTTTGAAATCCAATTATTTCTCAAACTTATTTGGTCTTGGCATCTATCTTTCCCCTGTGCTCTATCTATTAACAGAAGACTCTTTGGACAGCAGTCTCCAAAGCTCAGGAGTGCTTTTGAGTTGAGTTTTTTTAATAGTAATGTCTGTGCCCCTCCTTAATCTAATTCAGGCTCCAAGTGTTGGGAACCAAGCGTGACGCACAGCCAGGTCAGGGAACCACTGTACCAGCTTAAGTGGTTTTAAACAACTTGCAGAGATGCTAGGCCAGGTTCAGAATCACTACTAAATGAAGCATGAGGCAAAGGTAAAGCGTCTTCAAAATTACAACATAAGAGAAGTTGAGTCATTTAATCTACAGAAACAGAATTGCACACCCTTTTACCAGTCCATGGGTACTCTATTAATCAAGACTTGAGGATTCCAAGTCCACTCAAGAACAAGAGGAGACTAACATACTGATACAAATAAGAATCTATCCTGCATAAGGTAAGTTTTTAAATCAAAATAATTTATTGAGCAGCTTATTAAAGCATATTTTAATAACCTGCTTAAAAAAAACTTACAAATCAGACTCACACCTCACCTTCCACTGATGATGCCCAATTATAAAAGAAAAGTGTCCCGCAAAACCCTTCTACTCTTAAGAGAGCCATCTAACAAGGACAGTACAGAATGTATAGGTAACAAAGTTCCATTATGTTCCATCTACCTTAATTCAAAAATCACTCTTTTATAATGATATTTTTAAATGTTGAAATCTAAAAATACTTAAAAGGACCAAATTCTGAAGTTTTGCAGCAAATAAAAGTATAAGTTTAGTATACGCTTCCATCAGACTACACGCAGGAAAACAAATTTCCGAGGTGGAGTATTCAACTCTGTTTCTCAACTTACAAGTTAATACCAGCTCCAGAAATTTAAAGAGACTCTGCAGAGGCTGGAAAAAACAAGCTTTCCTCCAGAAATGACTTCACAGCCTACTTGTCTCAGAGCTCGAAGCACTTTTCACTGAAGCCATTAAAGAGTGCCAGGCCCCAGAGAAGGCCAAATCATCCATAAAGGCACACTTGTGCCCAACCAGCAGTCACCCTCAGTGCTCTGGCTGACGCCGCCAGACGGTCCCCTCTGAGAGGAAGCTGAAAGTGGCCTGCCCACCTCATTACTGAGGCTGAGCTTCATGGCAGTGGTTCTTCCATTTTGTTCTACTTTGGGGTGGGGAGAAAGGGGTGTTATTTTTCCATTCATGGCCTCCTAAACTTTGCATTTTCTGTCCTCAAAATAGAAGCCCACAAGAGGCTACTGACAACAATCGGCATTCACGTTCAAAGTGGATCCCTGAGAATGTCTCCTATCTTCTTAGGGAATCTCCACCTCACTTCATTCTTCTTTGCTGGGATGGCATTGCCTACAAGCCTTTTGCCGAGTAGCTAAAAAGTGACAGACACCCAGGAACTTCCTAGGGTAAGGGCTGGAGAATGCAGCTGAACGGTTTGCACCAAATTACCGAGAACATCTTGCAGAAGCACTCTTCTATACCATACACACATGTCCTAGGTGCCCTCCTGCCCTTTACACAAAACACAGAATCACAGCCATGACCCTGTCTTTCCTAAGGATAAGACTAGGGATTTGGAATAAAAAAGAAACATTTAAAAGAAATGCCAGCAAAAGTCATTAGCAACATTCTTATTTATGATGCTTCTACACTTCTTAGAGAAACAGGAAAAGCAGCCACGTATTCAGAAGGAACCCAAGCAGCACAATTTAATTCAGGGCTCTACGGAGGGGAGGGCAGGTGTTCTAACAGTCCTACACTAAATGTCTAAGGAAGCAAACCCACATTGATTTATAGTTCTAGAACTTGGCTGGAAACTGGGTTTGCTCCCAATCCCAGTGATGGCTTGTGAGATTCTTCTATGCCTTGTTTTCAATTTCACCTGAGGAAGTGGGGATGGGAATAACAAGTGAAGATGATGGACTGGAAAGAAAATTTAGTGATAGATATACCTAATTACAACAGATGAGGAGAAAACATAGAAACACAAACTGCTCATCCATAAGCCCACTGACCACTTTTTAAATGTTAATTTTAAAAGTAATCTTTTAGCAATACAGCACAGTGCTTGGCATCTAAATTCTGAGTGTACTTTAGCTACTATTATAGCTCTTTTTTCCAACATCAGGCCTATTGCATATCTGCTTTATGGTCTGCTTTTTTCACTTAGCAATAATCGTGAATACTTCCCTACACCAATAAACACCACCTTACGGATAAAATGGCTACAGATACTCCATAATGCAGACACACCATGATTTACTTCCCTATCTCCTTTTATTTGACATTTAGGTTCTTTCCCATTGTTCACTACAATAACTACCAAAGTGAACAACTGTGTACACCGTTTTGCATGCTTATACATTTATTTTCTGTGGATAGATTCCTAAAAACAGAATTACAAGGAAGATACTGCTGATTTCCAGAAGTGTTACACTAGTTTGCACTCCCACCATCAAATGACAGCCCTGGCCTTACACCCCTGCTAACTCAGAATGCTATCATCCTTTTAATCCAGGCCAATCTAAACAATGAAAAATGGCATAGGTTGCTTTCTGATGTCCATGATTTTTATATTTGTATCCTGGCCACTTGTAGTTCTTTCATGTGGCCAGGATTGTATTGCCTTTCCATATTCTTTTCTAATTTTTCTATTAAGGTGTTCATCTTTATCTTACTGATTACTAAATGCTTTTAGATATTTCTTAGTTTGACATTTAAGGCTGGAATAGGACTCATAGTTGAGAATTATTGGCAGTTATCAGCTCTAAAACTAGCTGGTCTAGATTAAAATCCTGGCTCTGCCACTGAAGCTGTGTAACCTTGGACAACTTACTTAACCTCTCTGTGCTTCAGTTTCCTCATCTGTAAAATGGGGATAATAATGTCCTTAAAGAGTTGTTATAGGTAGTTAATGAGTTAAAATAGGGCCTAGCCATGCTAGCCATTTTTACAATTAAGGAAGTTTATTTTAAATTTACAAATTTACAATTTTATGATGGCATGCTTTAATTTAACTTCTAAATTAACTCTTAAAAATATGTGATATATGTTTAAGCAGAAATAAACAAATTAAAAAATATATACACAGGAGAACCCCTTTTAAATATAAATATGAATAAACAGAAAAGAAACAAGGATGTATTCATTCAACAAACATCAATCGGACGTCCACTGCGGGTCAGGCCTTGGGGTCACAATGAAGGACAGAACAGAGTACCTTTCTTGATACCCACCCTGGGGAATACCAACGAGGAAACAGGTGCCTGCAGTACAGCGGTCAAGCCCTAAACTTAAGAGAAGTGTCACGGGCAATTTTCATGGCACACGGAAGGGCACTTAACACACACCAAATGAGGGTAGAGTAAATCTCCCTAAGAAATTATCAAGCTGAGACCTTAAAGAGAAGTAGTGATTAGTCAAGTATAAAGTGGAAGAGAGGGAAGGGGAATTTCCATAAAGAGGAAAGCATGTACAAAGGCTTAAAGGCAGGTAAGTGTGTGCGGTGCAAAGGAAAGATGTAAAAGATAATCACACATATACTGGGGGCTGGCCCGGTGGTGCAAGTGGTTAAGGGCACGCGCTCCGCTGCAGCGGCCCGGGGTTCGCCGGTTCGGATCCCAGGCATGCACCAATGCACTGCTTGGCAAGCCATGCTGTGGTGGCGTCCCATATAAATTGGAGGAAGATGGGCACGGATGTTAGCCCAGGGCCAGTCTTCCTTGGCAAAAAAAGAGGAGGCTTGGCAGATGTTAGCACAGGGCTGATCTCCTCACACACAAAAAAAACCCCACACATATAAGGATTGTGAGAGTTGAGACTAGGTCCGTAAACAAGGGTCAGATCACACTCCAAACTCCTTAAAGAGACTCATGAGGGCTTTATGCTGGGAGCCAGAAGGAGCCACTGAAGAGTTTTAAGCAGAGGAGCAACACTGGATTTGATCTTTAGAAAGATGACTATAGCTACACTTAGATATGAATCAGAGGGGAGAAGACCAGAAGCATAAAACGTCAGAACCAAAATTCACACCCAAGACCATAATACCTCAGCAGAGGAAGTTAGGAATTGGGAGGGGGTTTGAAATCAAGTGACTAGTGACTTGTCTGGGGTCTCACAGGTCCTCAGAATGGGAAAACTAGGAGGAGATCTAAAGTCTCTGAGCTTCTAACCCTGGCGTCCTATTGATCACGTTCTCCACAGCCTGACGACGTGTGGTCTTTCACTGCTTTCAGAGCATCTCCTGAAGTAAGTATCTGCCTCCCTTCTGAACATCAGTACAGAACAGATGACTCAGTGTAGCTCTAAACAAATGATCTTCCCTTCTGTGATACATAATCAAATCTCCCGTCCTGGGCGGAAAATCCCTTGATGGTCAGAAAATGGTTGACCATTTACACAGTCCAATTGTGGGAGGAGGCAAGTTTTGAACAATCCAGTTGGTGCAGACTTGTGTCCTCAATAACACTGATCCCCTCAATGAGGGTGTTATTCGCTTTATTCTTCCTTTAATCATTCTGATTTAGTGAAGGAAAAAGTCTCAGTGTATTGTTAGGCTCTCTACTGCTTGTCTAACATTTGTTAATCTCCTGTTTTAACAAAAGCAGAATAAACCTCAAGCTCACAGACTTACTTAAGCAAGAGTATCTAGGATTTAATTTTTTTTTGTATGAAAGCTTCCTATACCTCTATTTATGATAAGTGATAGTGGTTTTTCCATTTATGAAAGTGATACAATGATTCATTTTTAAATTAAAGTCAGTAATTTAAAGATGAATACAGATGCCCTAAAGTCATGAAGATAAAAACGAATGACAAATTTGGGAAACAGTTAAATTACTCCACCATAACCATATGGAAAGAGCCTATAGAAGCTGACTGCCTAAATTCACTTGAATTACTCCACCATAACCATATGGAAAGAACCTATAGAAGCTGACTGCCTAAATTCACTTGAAGCATTCATGGCAGCAACCAGTAGACACAGTGACATCAGATATTAGGAATTTTTTTTTTAATAATTTTATTTATTTTTCCCCCAAAGCCCCAGTAGATAGTTGTATGTCACAGCTGCACATCCTTCTAGTTGCTGTATGTGGGACGCGGCCTCAGCACGGCTGGAGAAGCGGTGCGTCGGTGCGCGCCCGGGATCTGAACCCTGGATGCCAGCAGCGGAGCGCGCGCACTTAACCGCTAAGCCACGGGGCCGGCCCAGATAGTAAGAATTTAAATGTTACAAAGAGCAAGTCAATACATATCACACAATATCAGCATAACCCACTGCCTCATAAAAGCACAGTACCAGTCATAAAATTTAGACAAATGCATTGACCTAGAGATTTTATGATAAGCTTTCTATTTAGGACACATCCTTTCATGTAAGGTGGTTTATGGTGAAAATGAATCAAAATGCTTTCAATGTGCATATCTTGAGACACAGAAAGTAGCTGAAAGAATTTGTAAGAAATGAATTATATGGATCTAAACGATCACAAAATACTTGTTGAACAATTTAAATTTCATTAGCAACGATCAGCTTTCCCAACTTCTGTTGGAGCTAGGAAAAAGGAGTTTTCCATGTCTACATCAAGAAACGCAGGTAAGAGATGGGTGATGAGCACTACAAGTATCTCTCTGGACAATTTGTTTTAAGGTTAAGGTAATGACCAAAAAAGGGGAAAAATCTCAAGATTTTGGACTTGGGAGTCTCAAAGGGACCAAAGATGCCCAGAGGGTAGTGGATAAGATGAACAGAAAAGAGCTTAATGGAAAACAATTCTATGTTTGTTAAACTTAATTAAAAAGTGGAACAGGAGACAGGACTTAAGTTCCAGGTTGAGCATAAGCAGCAGACAGAACCTCTGGATAACAGGATATTAACTTTCATGAGAAAAATTTTGATGCCAGTATTGATGAGGCACATCTCCAGAAAGCACCTCCTTCAGTCAGTCTACAAACACGATGGAGGAGAGCCACAGCAGCAGGTCTGGAGGTCTCTCTTGCCCAGAAGTAGCCACTTAAGCATTTTAATGAATAATATAAATATGGCCAGGAAACTACTGCACACATTTTCACTCAACATAAAGAAGCACACCAGGGTCACCTTTGGGTTACCTCATCACTCAGCCACAGAACCGTGCCTGACTAGTCTCTCCCCAGCCAAGCTGCTCAACTGACTCCAAGTCCTTCGAGGACATCCTAAGGTGCCAGACCTCATCCTTTCCAAAATATGTCTGGCCCTGCCCACCAGCTGCAACCAGAAACCCATGCAGAACTATAGATCCATGAACCAGGTCCAAGAGCATGGAGCTAACACATCCCAGACAAACACCACCAAGTGTGCTACACACATCTGCAACCCTCAACACAACTTAAGGAACCTCAAATTACCACGTAACTGTCTGATGTGCCCATACCAGATAAGACCATTTCACTTTATCTGTGGCGGCGCTAGCGTTCCACAAGCACCGAAACAGATGTAGGGGGAACAGGCAACCACTCTACTCTCACTGGTTAAAATCCCTCGTGCCTTGTTGGAGACTAATAATTCAAAAAAATCTCTTCATAGTTCCACAGCCTCTCAATTTGAAGGTTAATGAAGCCGTCAATATAATACCAGCCCACCAAGCTAAGAGGCTGCTCACAAAAACAGTCTCCTTGTATAAAATTGATGAGGGACCACAAAAAGAAACTTGTGTTTCACCAGACAAAAAAAATCTAAATATCGAAAAATCTAAACATTGTAGGAAAAAAACTGTAAAATATAAAATATATTTAAAAAGACATATGGAACACTGAACATTATGTAATAAAAGATTAAGTCAGCAAAGTAGACTTAAAATTTACACATGTGTACGTTTATGTTGTGTATATATACATACACACAGTCATAAGCACACATACAAATGAATGTGTTATATAGACACAGGGTGGCACAGACTTCCAGCTTTTTTCCCACACCCACTTCTACATCCTGGGTACACTGCTAGACTACAGTTCCCAGCCTCCTTCCTTCTTCCCCTGCACTTCGGTGTACCAGGGTTTGGTCATGTTACAAGTTCCAGCCAAGTGAACATAAACAGAAGTGACTGTTGCTTCAATTAATTTTCTGTTGTTGCATAACAAATTACCACAAATTTAGCAGCTTAAAACAAAAGCCATTTATTAGCTCACAGTTCTACAGGTCAGAAGTCTGGGCCAGCTTGACTGGGTTCTCTGCTCAGAGTCTCATGAGGCCAAAATCATGGTGTCAGCTAGACTGTGCTCCAAACTGCAGGCTCTGGGAAAGAATTCTCTTCCATTCAGGTTGTTGACTGAATCCAGCTCTTTAAGGCTGTAGGCCCAAGGTCCTTGTTTCCTTGCTGGCTGTCATCCAAGAGCTGTTCTCTGCTCCCAGAGGCTGAGCGCATTCCTTCTCACATGGCCCTCTATCTTTAAACAGCAACAGCATGTCCAGTCCTTCTCATATATCCAATCTTTCTGAGTTCCCCTTCCGCTACCAGCCAGAGAAAATGCTCTGCTTTTAAAGGACTCCTGTGATTAGATTAATCCCAAGAATATAAACTCCCTTTTGCCATATAAAGTAACAATCCCAGGAGCGACACCTTTACAGTGACAAGTTGACCCACACTCAAAGGGGAAGGGACTATACAAGAAGGAGGTCATTTGAGGGTTTTAGCATTCTGCCTACCACATTCCTCTTCCAGGCATGGCCCATGAGAATCTCCCAAGTTTGTTCCAACATACTCTTTCCCTTTAGCAATCTTGAAAACAATGTGTTAAAGATGGCGGAATCCCAGTCATCCTGGATCTCTGAAGCAAATAACAGGAAATAAGAATGAAACAAGCTTTGAGCAACAAAGATTCATTAAGACTTCTTGGTTAAACCAAGGCATTAGGCGCTCTTGCAAAATTCAGATTAACACAACCAAACCTACTGGTTGAAAACCAGCTCTAAAAAAGAACTTCCATCGTGGTAACTGGCAAACGGAACTGACAAGAAGAAAACAGATCAGAAGTCTTCTAAGTTTCTGAAGGAATTTTATTGCCCAAGTCAGCCGTGAGCCTTGAGTAGTTAAAGCCTGGGACTGTAAAATAATCTCCAAATTTAAATAAACAGGAAGCTGACTAAAGAAGTTGTGCAGCTCCCAAAGAGGCCACACTCCTTGTCACTCTCTTTAGATTTGGCCAAAGAGAAGAAAGAACAAAAGAGTTGCTCCAATTGTAGAATCAGGGTAAAACCACGGAACTTCGTCTACTGCAAGGGTGGGGACTTCACAATGCTTACCCAGAAAGTGGCGTCACTGTTGTGGACAATGACTGCCATGACTCCCATTCTTCCCTTTCCCAAACTGAGTGTTCACTGTGAGCGATATTTTCTGCACATTAACAAGCATAAGCAGACTATTGATATGTGCCTAATACACATTGTACCTTGATACTTAGATATCTTGTAGCATTACAGAACTGCTCCAATTAAGATCTACGAGGAAAGCGCAGTTTGAATTATAGGAAAGATATTTATATTTCTTTCGGATATCATAACTAGAAGAGGCCAGAAGATACTGCCTAGTGGTCTTTCAGAGACCTAAGCAAACCTCCTAGGAGCCAGGTGGTTCTCAAGAATTACAGACAGCTTCTCCATAGTCATCCACACCATATATAATTTGACCTGGGAGGCGAGGTGGGTAATGGGGAGACAGAGGTTAGAGCAAAGCAAACAGAACATCATATTCTGAATTTAGAAGTTGTACTAGACGTAAAATCTTCAAAAATAGTAAAATTATTTCCTGAAGCATTAGACTCAGCTGATGATTTAGTATTGTTTGAAAATATTTTGTTATTAGTTTGCAAGAACGCTTAACAGGGTCTCACAATCATGACATTTTAATAGGTATAGCTATAGCTCTCTTCGTATTCTTCATTATTTATTATAGACCACATAAATCACTCTCAAACATTTGGACTCCAAAGTAATTAGAGAAACAGAGAAGATCTAAATCAAAAAAAATTGAGAAAGGTTGTACTGCAAAATTTTAAAACTTCATATTTTATCTCCTGCTGCCCCAACATCCCCATACACACAAGCAGTGAGCACCCCACCCAGGTGACCAAGTGCACCAGTGTGAAAAGATGGGCCTCACCACAAGTTCCCTTCTCTGCCAGTCGTGGACCATGACCCGGTAATATTGAAACGACCAAGGAAATTCCCTCGTGCCTTTTTTTGTGTACTCCACCTTGATCCTGGGGTCCTTGTGCTCTCTCAGCTCCCTAACTGCTTGGTTAAGCCCACTCCTTTGGTGTTCCTCCCATGCGGCCCCCTCTCGACAAGCAGCGACTCTGTTTCTCTATGATCTGTGAGTACAATAAACTTTGTTTTCCTGTGCCTCTATGTGTTCTCTCTTGTGGCCATACAAGAGTGGTCATCACATAAAAGAACACAGAACAAGGGGACAAAGAATTAAAAGAACAGAAAGGGGGAAAAAAGGGAAGTCGAGGAAATCTTTGATTTCTTACCCTGCAGTATCGTGCCCTTCTGGCCTTGACTTCTCAAAGATGCTCATCCCCAGGAAGGTCCCCCCACTTTCAACCCTGGAGCTGTTCTTGCACTCCAACTCGCCAATTCTCGTTATTCTCTTACAATGGGTCTTGCCCTTCTCTCTCACTTCCTCAAGCTACCCAGGCTAGAGAAAGCCCTAGGGTTGCCTGACACCCTGGGAATCTGTATGCAGCACAAGAGGCTTGACAGAATGGAATGTGCTCTGCAAGCTTCCTCCCCCAATATCAAGCCCCTCCCTCCCACAACTGTCACCGACTAGTCCCCTTGAGAAACTCCAGGGTGGGTTTGGAAGCAATGAACTGTTTCTCCAAGTTGTGTTTTTCCTTTCGTATGTTAAGGAGATATAACACCAACCATCCCGAAACTGACCAAGCCTCACCACAAGCGCTATGCCCATGACCTCTGCCTTACCTTTAATGCTAAGATCTCTCCAGGAGGAGCTCAGGCCTCATTACCATAACCTGCAGTATATTTGGAAGCTTGTTTTCCAACTGAGCCTGTGCAAGCAAATACCCGCCTCTCCCTTTTGAATATTCATTCCCCATTCAAAATAAAGGTCCCTGTTTCCCTTTGTTCCAGGCCGCCATGACTTTGGAAATGATTCCTCATGACCTCCTATTTGCTGCAAATACACTTTACTTTGTGAGACAACTTCCACTGGTGTAGAGTCTTATTTAACTCACCAGGAGGAGAGCCCGCTTGGTTTGGTAACACAATGACATTTCCCCTCAAAACAGTCACCATTTTCCCCAACCAAGTTGTGCCATTTTCAAGGGTATTTCTAATTAATTCGAGAGGTACTTTAAAATTTTCCAAGTCAACTGAAACCAAAATTCATATAAACTCAATTTAAAACATTCACTGTGGGGGAAAAAAACTTGCAAAAATATAACTATGTCAACAATAAAAACTTCAATCAAGAAGAATCTTAGCCTTAAGGAAAATTATTTTCAGTCACCACTTCTGTTTCAAACACCCCACAGGTCCATTTGCGAAGTGTATGGGTAGGTTAGAGTTCATTAACAACCTTTTTTTTTTTTTAACGTGGTTCAAGTCATCCTTATTATGCAAGCATGGCACTCTCACAAACAGCATCTCATTCAATCTTGACACCTCTGGAAAAGTTTTTTATATTTGCCCCTAAAATTAGTTCAGAGAAGGCTGCATTTTGATCAGACATTATAAAGTCCAGTAATAGAATGGAGGGAATGTCTGTTATTTTAAGAACCACCCATTCTCTCCTGATGACTTGACCAGTTTCTTACAAGGCATTTTTACTTTGCGGGATGGGTGGGACAGGGATCAGGAATTCTTTTAAGAAGCTGGTGATAGGCTAAGGACCCTCTCCCTTCGAAAAACGCACATATAAAATGTGGCATAAAATTTTAGAAAATATATAGGCCCTCTGCAGCCTATTATGGACCCCAGGCTAAGAACCTGACAGAGTGCCGGTATGGGAACCCTGTGTCAACCAATAAGCTATACTTGATATCTTGAAGGCAGCAGAGATCCTACTGCTTAGAACAGGCAATTAAGGAACTGAGAACCTCGCTCAGATCAAGTCATAACTAATAATATATTTAATTAAATACCTTAACAAGTTTTAAGTCTCACCAAATCAACAAATGCATAAACAGATTTATGTAACATTCTCCAGAGCAAAGCATCTATATAAAACACAGCATTTTAAATGTGATGAGAGCATGACGAAATTAGTTAAAACAGAAAGGCATAAAACACCAATGTAATTAAATTTTTCCAGTTGAAGAATCTGAGTGTGCCAATAATCACATACCAGACTATATCAATATACAGCCTAACCAAATATGAGTTTTATCATTTAAAAAAAAAAATCAGAAGATATAGTCGATAATAGGTATATATTCTAACCAAACTCATTAAAAAGAAGAAAGCATATCTCAATTAATGCAATGGAAAGTTATTATTTACAGACTGAATTGTCCTTTTAAATGCTGAATCAAATACAATACTTAGAACACTGTGATGAATCCTTTTATGCAAATAAGGACAGTTATGGGTTGAAATTATGCCCCCTCTAAAATTCATGTTGAAGTCCTAACCCCCAGCACCTCGGAATGTAACTTTATTTGGAAATAAGGTCATTGCAGATGTAATTACTTAAGATGAGGTCATACTGCAGAAGGGTGGGCCCCCAATCCAATATGACTGGCGTCCATAGAAAAAGGAGAAATTTGGACAGATAGACAGACAAGGAGAACACCAGGTCATCGTAAGGCAGAGATCAGGGTGATGTGTCTACAAACCAAGAAAGGCCACAGACTGTAAACAAACCACCAGAATCCAGGAGAGAGGCCTGGAACAGATCCTTGCCTAGTGCTTCAGAGGGAGGATGGCCCTGTTGACACCTTGAGCTCAGACTTCAAGTCTCCAGAAGCGTATGACAACAAATTTCTGTTGTTTAAGGCACTCAGTTTGTGATACTTTGTTACAGCAGCTTTAGCAAACTAATACAATGACCTAAGAAATTTTACTCTGTAACAAACTTTCACTTTACTATAAAGCAAGGTACACCACACCAAATGCTCAATAGAGTAAAAAACAAGTACAGATTTTGTAAGACCAGCATGTTAATTGGAACCAGATAGCTATTTTTACCTAATCTGCTGCCAGTTTAAACCAACAAGTGAAAAAAATTGAAATTACTCTTGCCAAAATGAAATCTCAATATGAATAAAATGCACTAAAAGAAGACTAATAATGCTCGTTTGCCCTATTTTACAGTAAAAAAAAAAGTATCTTATTTATTCTAAATGCATGGTACATTTTATCTTTATGAGCAATTAAGTAATAAAGTATATTAAAGTAAAAAGATGATCAATTTTTGCTATTTTAATATATTCTCAAGCTGAAAGGATTTTCCCCTCTAACAAAATTTATTTGGCAAAGCATCTTTTTAAACCTCCAAATAGCAGATATTGAAAATAACTGTCAGCAACAAGGTAGAAATAATCAGTTCTAAACCAAGAGAACAGTTGACACATCTAATCAGAGATTTCAAATCAGTGGGTAAACACTAAAGGTATACTGCTTTATTAATATAAATATCACCCCTCACTAATATAAGCAAAAAACTCAATTTCATAGAGACAAGAGAAATGTTTGCTTGAGGAGAGGCCTTCCACTTATAAACACAGGCTATCTAATCTAGCATATCCATTCTCAAAAGAAAATAATTCCAGGTCTAAAGCTTCCTCTGCAGATAAGATCAGGTTCATGGAGGTATACGGGAAAAATGGCTTAAAAAGTAAGACACGGCTTTTTCCCCTAAATCTCTGTCACATGCAAACAGTAGCACTGGCTTTACACGCCCTTCAAAATACTCATACATGCACAGGCAGAATAACCTCTGCCTTGGGCCTTCTAAGATTGTGCTATATTAAGTTATGGATAAGAACAGATTGAGTGTTAGTTTACCTTGAAAATAAAAGGCTTTTCAGTAAAAAGAAGAAAATGACGCAGTAATTCTGCATCTGGATTTAGTAAGATAGCAAAGCTAAAATTCTAGCTTCTATAATTTCTTCCTGTCTCATTATTACTAACACAAGGAAGAGTATTTTATACTAACAAAATTATCCTTAACGTTAACACCATTTATTGACCACTTTTCATGTATGTTCTACAAACTCATTTATCCTCACATCAATTCTAAGAAATGGATATTCTTCTCAGTTTAGCAAAGACAGATTCAAAAGTTAAGTAACTTGCTCAAAGTCATAGACACAGAGGTGGGTCAAGCTTTAGCCTTGCCCATTCCAATTACGTTCCTAAACACCTCTTATGGCACCAAGATTTGCAAAGGAAGTCGTCAGAATCAAAGTGAAAGAAGGATGTGGTGGTATTAAATTCAGTGCTGAGGTCTACTTTAGAGAAGTGAAAAGTATCCGAAATAAAAAAAAGATAGAAGACCTGCCTGAGAATTTACGGGCAGCACATGCGCTGGTTCTGTAAACCTGACAGAATTTGAAGTATCAAGTCATTAGAGGCCTTCCAAATTACACCAAAAATGCACTTATATGTACAAACACTTCTGGCAGAGAAGTCTTAGACAGATCCAATCTGAAAAGCAAAAATAATTATATTAGCAGGCATTTTTTAACTGAAATCGTCTTAGTTTTCTTGATTTCCCAAACTGACAGATATAATTGATTCTATAAAGGCAAGTCTGTGGTGAGGGAGATGGCATGTAGGGACACACAAGATGAATTTCATGCTGCATCTGTCACCCTAACTTAACCAAGATTCTGTAACACCACATTTTCTGGATGTGGTTTATAACAGAACTGCTATTGTGGTAGCCTGGGAAAAACCTTACCACTTCTGAGAAATTATAAGAAAGCTCAGTATTAATTAAGGCTAATCTATGAAAAAATATTTAAGGCTAAATTATGATAAATATTTAAAGAAATCAACAAAGTCCTTAGGTAAAGATCCCTTAAACTAGAACTGTTTCAGAAGGATAAAAAAATAGTAACCATACTCATTACATAAGAAATAGGTCACATTATAAGTATTCACTTATGTGTCCCTAGATAAAGTTCTTCAACCAAGCCCAATGAGATTTAAATTATTAGAATCTGAATTAAGTTTTATTATAATCGCAGCTTACTAACCCAATAGAGAAAGATGGACACATCAAGCAGTAAAAGGCTCACTAAAAATAACACGTTAAAATATATGATGATTTTAAGTCTTCAACAATTTGGTTACGTTACGGCTGCAAAACCAACGGGACATTTTTTAAGCGCTGGTCAAGCGTTTGCCTCAGAGGAGTTTCAGCACCGAGTTCTCCAAGGAAAAGTTAATGCATGTGCTTCCCAGGAGGACGCCCCATTCCCATTCCTCTGGAGCCACAGGATGCGGTGGAAAGAGGGATCCAGAGACCACAGGGGAAGCGCGCAGACCGCGGGCATCTCCGCAGCCACCCCCAGTGCGGGCCACCCTCGTGCCAGCACATCCCGGGACAGCCGGGCGCTCCGACACCGCAAGGTCACCGGAGAAGCGGCGACTTTACATAACCTCCCGCCGCGCCGCCCGGGCATCTGCGCGGCGCGGTCCCCTCCCCGTGGCGCCCGCGCTGGGCGGTGCGGGGGCGGCGCGCGGGGCGCCGCGGCGGGACGCCGGGACCTGCGGGCGCCCGCAGCGCCGCACCAGCCGGGGGCGGGGACGGAGGGCAGGCTCCCAGCCCCGGGATGCCCCGGGCCGCGGCGGCGGGCGGGGCGGGCGATGCGGGGCGCGGCCGGGGCGCGTTGGGCGCGGGCCGGGGTCCCCGGCTCCCCGCCGGCTGCAAGCGCCCAGCGCGCCCCTCGCAGCTCCTCCCCGGACCGCCCCGCGGCGCACCTGTCACGCGCCTTACCTGAGTGGCTTTGTGGAACTGCTTCTTGAGCCCGGCCACCGACATGGTGAGGGAGGGAAGGCGCGCGGGCGGCTGCGGCTGCGGGCAGGAGGCGGCGGCGGGCCGGGCGGGGCGGGGCGGCGCGCTCGCGGGGCCGCCGCTCGTCGTGCCGCCGCCGGGGCTGTGGGCGCGGGGGCGCGGAGCGGCGCGGGACGCGGGCTCGTGCGGAGAGACACCCTGACGTCAGGGGCGGGTGAGGCGGCCTCTTAAAGGGGACGCGGGAGGCCCCGCCCCGGGCGCGGGGTTGGCGGGGCAGGTGCTGCGGCACGCGCTACCTGGGCGCCGGCGCCCGCCGCGCGGACTAGCTCTGCGGCACCCCCCCCACCCCCACCCCCACCCCCCGGGCCGGCGGCCTGGTTAAGACGGCCGAGGGCGCTATCCCGCCCCGAGTGTCGTTCGTGCCCCCGCGGACTGCGGACCGGTCGCTGCAGCTTGGCAGCCCAGGCACCGGCGCGACGCAGGTGACTCGCTCGGCTTCCAGGTAGCCGCAGCGGCGCTGCCTGCAGCCGGCCCGCCTGCCCTTTGAGCCCGGCCTCCCTGCAGCCTGTAAAGGAGGAGTGGCGCTCTATCTGGGGTAATGCATAAGTCATTGCTCCTTCTCTGCCTTGCCCCCGCTTGATTGGTCACAGAAAACATTGCTCTGCCCTGGTTTCAATATCCCTTAAGCCTACTTAACGTCGGGGGAAGCCACCGACGCTTTCTCTCTCCCTTTTTTTTTTCCTTTGGGCTGATACAATTTAACGACTTAAGAAGAAGAAAAGATATTTTTAAAACCTTGAAGCCGGTCAGGTAAATAGAATTGAAGTGGGATATTACGACAGTACTAGCATTTAATCCTCTGTTTACAGAAATGGAAAAGTCCGAATATGAACTTGGTGTTCACTTATGATAGCAGATTTAGGATTTTCAGTCTAAAATAAGCATTATGTAATGTGAAGAAAGCATGACACTAAATTGTACAAATACAACATATGTAACAAAGTATATATGGCTGAACTAAGGAAATTCTGATGGAATTAGGTGAATTGGGAGCAGAGTATGTCGCCTGTGTTCTGGAAATGAGCCACTTCCTCTGGTCTTTCTTGGACGGAGGAGCACGTGGAAAAGAACTTGAACACTGTCCCCACATAGGGACCAAAGATATAAGGAGAAACCAGAGTGACAGAAGCCAAGATGAGAGGCACTGCCAAGGATGAATAAGGAAACCACGCGGCAGAATGGCAGCTTCCTCCACACCCCTGCTGCCTGGGAGGAACCACAGACCCCAGCCCCACATTGTGGCCAGGCTGCTTGGGCCCAGGGTGAACCTCTGATACAAGGAGACCTGTCCATCGGCTGATCTCCCAGTCCTAGTCCTTGTTGATGATGTGAACTGAGAGACATAAAGGCAGAGTCAAGCAGGTAGTGGTGGGTAATGGAGCAGTGAAAGCACATGGACCCATGACCCCCTATGCAGAGAAAAGCAGACAAAAGGAGCAAATCTCCAAGTGATAGCCACCACAGGTGTTCATGTACCTTCCAGATCATGGTAGAACTGAACCTTTCAAACCCCTTGTGGTTAAGTGGGGCACTGTGACAAGTTTTAACCAGTGGGTTAGGAACGAAAGTGACTCATTTCTTGGCAAAGAATTTAATTGTTGGTTTGAGATGCTGTAAAGCTCTCTTTTCCCTCTGCAACAATGTTCTAGATAGTTGTGGTCTGTCAACTAGAATCCAGAGTCAGGACGAAGTGGGGCAAAGTCCCCACCTAATGTTTAACAGACGTTTAGCATGAGTGAGAAATAAACCTGAGTAATTTTAATTCACTAAATCTGGGGTTGTGACTGTGGCAAAACTAGTCTATCCTGAGTGAGGCACATAAAGAAAATGCTTTTCTGTTTCTTAGAAGATAAAGGGAGATTTTCCAGTTCCTGCCATGGCCCACATGTATTTTATTGTTTGTCATTAGATGTCCATGAAGTGGCCTCTTTTTTTCCTACAAAAAGCCTTACTGGAGTTTGGGGAGGTGTCTTCTCTTTTGTGCATCCTCACTGAAGCACTGGGCAGACTCAGTCCCCAGGCCTGAGGGTCAGAGGGAATGGTGGCTCCGTGCATTGACCATACCCTGACCTCTTACAGCTAAGAGAGGGTGAACAGTAAGCTCTAGTGATCCATAAGGCATTCTAAAGAAATGTCAGAGCAAGGGCCAATCTGTGTCTCAGAGAAACATCAGACAGGGAAAGACAAAAGTCCTGCCGATAGACAGCTGGGGCTGCGGATCCACGACTCCAGGACAAGGCGTTAAAGGCCTCATGAGGTGGTATGCCTGGGGCACATTTATTCACATCTATAAGGCCCACCACAGTGATTCCCAGATTCTTGACACTAGGAAACTATGCAAGACTCACTGCACGAGTAGGTGAGGCTCTAGGCTAGAGAGATTTGGGGATTAGTTTTGAGACAGAATAGGGATGGGATTCTGCCCCTGTCCCTTAACCATCATGTTCAGCACCTCCCAACCCAGCTATTTTCGAAGTCAAGACAAGCAACGTTCCAACCGCAAACTTCCCCCCAAAGCGGTCGACACCGACTCCCGCATGCGCACAAAGCCTCTAGATAACCACTATAAGACCTTTCTGGGTCGGCGGTAGTGAGCAACACCGCCGTGATAGACCTACTGGGCAGGTGCAGGGACCACAACCCCTATGGGGTACGCACAGCCACACCAACAGGAAGAGGGAAGCAGAACGCGTCTGGAGGCGGAGAATCCTGCCACCAGTCTCCTCCCCTCACCCCATAAAAAACTCAGGACGGCTCCCTTCCAGGAGCCAGCCAGAGAGCCTCTTCTGTGCTGTCTCCATCGTGCTTGAGCATAAGCCCTAATAAAACCTGTCTGGGACTTTGGATGTGCCTCTTGTCAATTTCTATTACACAGAGAGCCTAATGAACCTAGGGTCAGTATCAGTGTTACAGTGCTTGAACAGTGTACAATGCTGCTCTTGTACTCGGACAGTTTGGTGAAGCCTGCATACACACACACACATACTCATGAAAAGATTACCATTAAATGCTAATAATGGTTGTGCTGCTAGAGCAGTTCTCAAACCTTAGCGTGCATCAGAAACACCTGGAGGACTTGTGAAAGCACCAATTGCTGGGCCACATCCTGTTTCCAATTCACTATGTCAGGGTGGGGCCTGATAATGTGCATTTCTAACAAGTTCCCAGGGGATGCTAATGCTCTGCTCTGGGGACCACACTTTGAGAACCACTGGGCTAGAGCAGAGCTATTAAGAGTGAAATTTTTTCTCTATTCTCCTGATTTTTAAAATGTTTTCCCTTTACTTGTATAATAGAAAAAGTATTTTATAGGTAGTTTTTCCCACCTGGTCCCTGATCTGAACAACGGAACATTTTCACAGAAGGATGGGCCTTGGTTGAAGCTGCTGAGAGACAGCAGTTAATCTACAGAGCGGAAGGGCCTGGGATTCATGAGCTCTGGTCTCAACTGTGAAAGGTGTGAAGTGGGGACCTGAAGAGTCTCCTCAGAACTGTGAATACTTAACTGAACCCCAAATTTAACAAAAATCTCTCTCTTTCCCTGGTTCTTCATCCACCAACTTAGGATGCTCATTCTGCTATACTTCACAGGAACTACCTTGAGAGAAAGGACTTTAAATCCTTTTGAAACCATAGTTAACTCCCCCAGATATCCCCTGGATTTCATGTAAATCCAGTATTTCTACTGCAGCCACAGTTTACACCTGTAAAGACCTGTGAGATGTTTTGAAAGAGATTTGCTGGGCTCCTTCTACCAGCAGGCCTCCTGATAGGATGTGTTGGGAGATGGTAAGGGGAGATCCCACGTGGACTGGACCTTGAACCCCAAGGAGTTTCCAGGCTAGCAATTCGGGAAACTCTTCTTAGAGACAGTCATCGTAACTTGAGCATAAGGGGACAAATGCACCAGACGTTGAAAAAATTTCAAACATGAGTGACTTGTGGTTGCCCAGAAGCTGCAGCACAGGCTCTATGGAGAAATGCAGAAGCATGATGTAGGGAAAGGGGAACCAAAGGTCAATGAGAAAGAACTTTGTTTAATAAAAGGTTGTTGTAATTCAACATGCTGTCCTCTCATCTCCTGAGATCAAATCAATGCAAAATGGTAAATAAACCTATGTCTGCTCAGGAACGTTCCAATTAAGTGAAACCCCCACACAGCCTCACCTCACTAATTGGACAGGAAATTCATCGTCAGCAATAATTCCATCACATCAGTCATGCACTATTTCTCCTTGCATTATGCCAAAGCTTCTGGCAAATACCAGACCTCTAGTTTGCACAGAGCTGCTACATCCCTGGTGCTTTCAGAGGGCCTCTCATTCCAAGGAGGCATAAGACAAGCATCAGCTCTCATCTTTCTGCCCTTCAGCCCAACACTGCTCCTCAGGCCCACACAAGAGCAAACTGACTCTCTGTGTAAGCTCGTTAAGCACAAGAAACATAGCAAAGCAAAGGCGTTAAATCCCAACTTGTTATTTTAGAGATGAGAAAACAGAAGCAATGAAAAGAAGTGACTTATTCATCGTTACTTTTTCTCCTCCAGCCTCTAAGCCTCAATTTAGGGCAGAGCCTCCAGTCAGTGTTAATAAATACAGATTGGAATGAATGAATGAAAGATGGAACAATTTATCACCGCCACTGATGCAGTATGCTCATCACATTGGGTCTGATGTTCACCAGCCTTCCCTAGACAGCCTTGTAGTAACGCATGGGATGTGCAGGACCCAGACAGTCATTCTGGTGTGAATAGCACTCAACATAAGATTTTGTGCCTTTGGATGCTGCCAGTAGCACTGGGCCCCCACTTTGCATGGGCAGGGCTCGCAAGCCCTTTCCTAGAGATGGGAAATCAAGAGAAAGGCCACTTTCATTTCCTTTCTTCCAGGTCTGTCACCTACCACCCACCCTCCAACAGATACACAGAGAAGCACACTTTTTTGTCTCTTGAAGGGGGAATTTATGGGTCTTTCTCTCCCCACCTCACCTTTCCTCCTGTCCCACATAGCCCTCCTCCCTCCAAAGCACAGGGGCCTCTCCCTGTAAAAACTTCCTCTTCATTTCACTAAACTCTATTAACTCAATCAAGGGGCGTGGGGGGTGGGGGGGAGAATGAGAGGGAGGGGAAGAGGGAAGGGGAGTAGAAGGAGGACACTTAACCAAGTGAGTGACTCACATTAGGCGCTTATATCTGGGCCCCTTTCGTTATTTACATGCCAGTTTGAAATGCTTCCAACTTCCCTAGCAAAATCCCGCCATCTCCAATGCCCATCTCTAGTGCCTTTCCTCCGAATTCTTCCCTGTCCTTTCTAACCCCATGTCCTCTCTTCATTTGTGGACCCCCAAAGCCCTGATGGTGTACCTCTGCTGTGAATGTGGTCTAACATGTATTATAGATATTGATATATAGTATTAGATTCTTAACTCTTTGAGTGCAGCATCTTAGCTTTATTTATACAATTCTTAGCAGATAATGTAAACACTCACTAGATAGAGGACAATTGAAATTTTACAAGGCTGATGAAATTTTAAAAGCTGGATCCAGCAGAAGGCCAGAAAGCCTGGGGCTAACTTAACTTCTCTCCATCTGAGCAGACTGCTCAGTGGTCCTCACTGCTGCTCCCTCACCATATCCAAGCCTGGATCTCCAGCTTCCTGTCAATTTTGAGAGTCCCTGATGACCTTGCCATAAATTCCCCTTTGCTCAGTCAGCCAATGTTGCTTTCTGTTACTTGCAATGAACACATTCTACGTGATATATCTCCCCCCATTCCCAACCCCTGCAATAATATTCTCATCTCAGTTCCATTTCTTGTTTGGATCTAGCAACTCAAATACAGCAATTTAGGCAACTACAGTTCCTGCTAAGCACTGCATTAGGCTTCCTTTGCAGACGAGGGTGGACAGATTGAGTGACAAGGAGTATAGTCCTTTAGCAAGTGTCAATTCTCCCTGTAAGACATTGACATTCTGATTTAAAAATCTAAACCTTTTGTTTATTTGATTAGTATGTGTCAGGCTGCCAGGGCCTGAACCTCCCCAGCCCCTGGGAATTGGCAGCTGAATGCTGGTAAATAAATGCGAAGCTGAGACAGCAGTGCCCACTTCTGGAATGAGAACAACTTTCATTAAGTGTAAATTGTTAGGGCATCTTTACCACTGGCTCATTTATTCTATTCCTGGGTGGACATTATCATTAGAGACTCTGAAGGCATGTTGTTAACTCTGAACATAGGATCTGGCTAGTTAGCCTGTTAAAGCGTTGTGTTAAAGGGGCCAAGTTCTGTTACTATTTTAGTAGCTCGTTAACCATGCAGAGAAAAGCTGTTCCTTAGTCACAGTCCGCATTCTACCATGTCATCTCAGGCTTGCGTTCTCTTGATTACAGAAAAGTCCAGGTGAGAATGGAGAGATAATTTAGTTCAGCAAAAGCCTGTCAAAAATACTAAGAACACAGAGTACAACTTTCTAACATTCTGTCAGCATCAGCTTTATATATGAAAAAAAAATAAATCATTTATCTTTGATTGTTTAGGACTCTTTTTTCTGCCTTTTAAAAAATTATTGGTGGTTTTATTAAATGTATACATCTTGTATGTTCTCTGGCCCACATATGTAAAGCTAACTTCAAGACAAAATAAAGCACTATTTTAAAACATTTAAGTTAACATTAAAACACCACCTTTTCAAGAATACCAATTTTTTTTCAAGGTCCAGTCACAGGAAGTTTGCCAAGTAGGGAGTTCCTTAGAACAAAGGTCTTGAAAATATTTTTAGTTTTCTGTGAATACTGTTGAGTTGAATTGGAGAATTTTGAGAGTAATTCTTCAGCTGCCCTTAACTTTGAAGATTATTACAGGGGGGAGGGTAAGCCCATCCCAGCCGGCAAGCATAAGACCCACGATCACATGTAACAGTGAGGAAAGTCTTTTCTCTGTCAAGGCAGAATTGACTGAGGAGTCAGTGGAGGAGAGGAAGTGGGAGGAGCAAAGACAGATGTCCCCATTGCCCCCCCGACCCCCACTTCATGAGAAGTCTTGAGATGAGGATAGAATCGGTCAGTAGGTCAAGAGATACGAAGGGATCTGATTAGCTTTTTGTGTGTGTGTGTGTGAGGAAGATCAGCCCTGAGCTAACATCCAATGCCAATCCTCTTTTTTGCTGAGGAAGACTGGCCCTGGGCTAACATCCATGCCCATCTTCCTCCACTTTATACGGGATGCTGCCACAGAATGGCTTGACAAGTGGTGCATCGGTGTACGCCCGGGATCCGAACCTGCGAACCCAGGGCTGCCGAAGCCGAGCGCGCGCACTTAACCCCTTGTACCACCAGGCCAGCCCCTGCTTAGCTTTTTTTGTAAGCTGGGAGATCTGGGCATGTTCATGAACAAAAGGAAGGAGCCAGTTAAATGGCAGACATGAGTCATAGGGAGACAAAAGCTCACGGAGCCCAGTCACTGGACGATGCAAGCGGGAAGGGAAGAAAGGCCAAATGGAGAGGTCACCTGATAAAGGGGGAGGAATGACTTCCCTGAGACGGAATAGTGGTGAGAAGGTGTGGAGGGACGAAGCCTGAATGATGAGGGGCGGATTTGTGGTGACAGGTGAGAGAGCAGCCAGTGGAAGCAAGGAAGAAGCCCAATGGCCCCTAACTACTCCGACTGAGTACACATGGCATTGAGGGACTTACACCATCTGGTGTTTTCCCCACTTCTCCAGCCTCGGGCACCCAGCACCTCTCACGCACCTGATGCCCTTACTCTCTGCACTCAAAAATCAGTCCCCGGTATGCTCCTCCCTCTGACCAGGTCTTTGCATGCACTGTTCTCTGCCTGAAATAGTTGTTTTCTGCTTTACAGCTGGCTAACTCTCTGCACATACTTCAGATATCAGTCAAAAGTCTTCCCTGACCCACCCCCCCACAGGGCCAAATCTCACCCTTCTAATCCTTTAGACCTGTTCTCCTTTGATGTACTTTCACAGTTGTGATTTTGCATGTATTAATGTGATTTTTTATGTCTCTCTCCTCCCTGCCCTCACTACTCGGCAAACTCCACGAGGGCCTGCACTGTTGGAGTTTGTTCCCCATTGCATGCCCAGCACAGTACTGAGAGGCTGGTATACAGCAGGTGCTCACAGGGCATTTCATGAATGAACAAATGAATGAATGAATGAGTGGGTGGAGAAACTTTGGGAAATTTAGTAAGACTTAAAAGATATTTAAAGTGAGGGCCGGCCCCGTGCCTTAGCGGTTAAGTGCTTGCGCTCCCCTGCTGGCGGCCCGGGTTCAGATCCCGGGTGCACACTGACTCACCGCTTCTCCAGCCGTGCTGAGGCCGCGTCCCACATACAGCAACTGGAAGGATGTGCAGCTATGACACACAACTATCTACTGGGGCTTTGGGGGGTAAAAATAAATAAATAAAATTATTAAAAAAAAAAGATATTTAAAGTGTTTCTGAAGAACAATGATGGCCTAGTTTCCTATGTCTAGCTAAACACAATCAACAAGAAGGTCGCTTAGTGACCACCACATGAAACTGGTTCCATTGGTGAATGTATGAGCAAGCACCTAATAAGTAATATGGAAAATGTGTTATGAACCCAAGGCAGGGAGGAGTCATGGTGAACAGGCTTCATGGGGGAGGTGGGGCAAGGATCCTGAAATTAACTTTCAATAAGATCTCAAATCTCGTCACTCAGGGAAGCTCAAGATAGAACAATAGGGAGATATTCAAGCCCAAGCCCAGACGTACAAGAAAAAAACTTCCAAATTCAGAATGAAGAAGGGAAAAGAACCTGTAACCAATAAGATAGTTCAAGACTTTCAGGTGCTACGGCATGGGGGAAGGGCAGAGTGGTTGAGACCCATTTATGAAAATATAATTTAAGGCTTATCTGCACATGATGCAAAGCCCTCACCCTTTCAGGACTCCCTCTAAGACTGACTTTGTTACTTTTGCACCATAAATCTTCCCCAAGTGTCTGATCCTGCGGTGCTTGAAATGTGGTCCCCAGACCAGCAGCGTCAGCATCACTTGGCAATTTGTTAGATTAACAAATAATTGACACCCTACCCCTGACCTGCTGGATGAACAACTCTGGGGTGGGGCCCTGCAATCTGATTTAACAAGCCCTCCAGGTCATTCTGATGCATGCTCAAGTTTAAGAGCAGCATTGGCAGTGCTGAGAGAAGAGAAGTCTTGGGAATTCCCCTAAGGCAGAAAGGCTCAGGCAGCAAAACATAAAAGCTTTTCCTCCTAGAAGCCCATTTAGACGAAAGTATTAAGCAGTTTAGCTGGAGATTTGGGGCCTGTGTCAGTTTGCTAGGGCTGCTGTAACAAATTACCACAAACCAGGTGGCTTGAAACAACAGAAATTCATTCTCTCACAGTTCTGCAGGCTAGGAATCCGAACTCAAGGTGTCCACAGGGTTGGTTCCTTCTGACGGCTGTGAGGGAGAATCTGTTCTGTGCCTCTCACATGGCTTCTAGTGGTGGCCGGCAATCTTTGGTGTTCCTTGGCTTCTAGATGCTTCACTTCAGTCTCCTCCTCTGTCTTTCCGTGGTGTTCTACAGTCTATGTGTATCTGTGTCTAAATTTTGCTCTTATAAAGACACCAGTCATATTGGATGAAGGGTCCATTCTATTCCAGTTGACCTCATCTTAATTTAGCTAATTATGTCTGCAATGGACCTATTTCCAAATAAGGTAACATTCTGTGGTACTGGTGGGTTAGGACTTCCACAGATCTTTTTGCGGGGACACAACTCAACCCATAACAGGGCCTCAACTCAGGACTCCTGTTGAGAACACTTTTCATTCCTCGACATTCTTAAATCACCTCCCCAACCAGGAACACAGGGACACTTGGCAGATTTCCTTATTTAATGCCAGTGGCAGAGGAAAAGTCACAAAGATGTAAATTACTTCCTTCACACAGTGTGTCCCCAACCCACTGATGTTCACATACGTTAACTCAGGATATTTTCTGGGACCTTTCTTCCCCATTCCGTATCTCACACCTTTAAAAGTAATAGTTTCCTCCTATTTCTTGGATCCATATCTAGCTATTTAAAGATACAGTTTAAAGATCAGAACATAATACATCATCCATCCCACATTCTTCTGTGCTCCCTCTGGCTTTAGCCATATAAAACAACCAACTCTGAGTAGGAAGGGAGACTCATTAGACCTGGAAAAAGAGAACTTAAATTCAGAAGACTATAAACTCGGAACTACTCTGTAGTTTCAGATAAGTCCTTTTGGGCTCACAGATCTTCCTAAAGAAAAACTGGAGATATTTGTAATCCAGTTATTTTATGAGCAATTCTGACCTTTAAGCACTAACCAATAGGGGGGAGAGATGGAGCTGGTGATTCAGTATCCACCAGCTCACCTCTCACACTCAGTCTTCTGGAATCACTGTTAGCCTGAGGGTGTGCGTTGCACTTCAGCGATTTCTGTTTAAGAATTTTGCTAGCCAAACAGGAATAGAGGGCTCAGACCTAGATTTTATCATGAAATTCTTTTAAATACAAGTAAACATTGAGAGATATACACTGGGAAATTTAAAAAGCTCTAGTTAGTTCCATAAGTGCAATTAAAGTGCTTAAGAAGCTAAATGAAAGGATCAACCCCAAAATAATTACCACTTCTAATTTCCTCCATTTCATTGAACATAAACTATAATCAAATTTTCAATTACATTCAGGGAGAAGCATTGATATGTCTCATGTAATCAAAGTGTTCCCTCTCATTTAATTTCCATTTGTCTAACATTTTGCATTCTGTAAACAACAAAATATGAACTTTAAAATTGTTCTAGGGGCCGGCCGCGTGGCTTAGCGGTTAAGTGCGCGCACTCCGCCGCTGGTGGCCCAGGTTCGGATCCCGGGCGAGCACCGAGGCACCGCTTCTCCTGCCATGCTGAGGCCGCGTCCCACATACAGCAACTGGAAGGATGTGCAGCTGCGACATGCAACTATCTACTGGGGCTTTGGGGGGAAAAAATAAATAAATAAAATCTTTAAAAAAAAAATTGTTCTAAATCTCTTTTAATACTTGGAAAATGGTTGCTCTGGTTGGTTTTTGCAAAGACTCTGAAATATTTATTTTTCTCAAAATATTTTATAGCAATAATTCACTCAAAAACTTTTCTTATCTAACATAGACTATTCAAGATGAACGTTAGCCATTTTAAGAACAATTTCAGAAACAAAAACTAAGACTCAATAGGAAAAAGTACAAAGAATATAGGCTCACTGAGTTATATAAATAATTATTAGTGTATGAAAAAACCCAATATCATAAGAAATGGGGTTAAAATAAATTTCAATTTCACTAAATTTGCAAAGATTTTAAATATATTTATTTTGATGAAGATATTATGAAATGAATATTCTATATACTTGTAGGCAGAGTAAAATTGGTACTATTAATGAAAAGTAGTTTGGCACTACATATCAACTTAAAAGTTGTACCCTTAATTCAGTAATTTTACATCCAAAAAGTATCCTAATTAAATAGAAATTCAGGCAACTAGCCATCAAGGAAATGCAAATCAAACCACAATGAGATAATGCCTCACACCCACTAGGATGGCAATAATAAAAAAAATAGACAATAGTAAGTGTTGGTGAGGTTGTGGAGAAATTGAAACCCTCATACATTGCTGGTGGGAATATAAAATGGTGCGGCCAGTTCGGAAAACAGTCTGGCAGTTCCTAAAATAGTTACGCACAGAGTTAGCATATGACCCAGCATTTCCACTCCTAGGTATAAACTCAAAAGAAATGAACACATATGTGCACACTAAGTCATACGTGAATGTTCATACCAATATCATTCAAAATAGCCAAAAATGGAAACAATCCAAATGTCTATCAACTGATGAGTGGATAAATAAAATGTGGTATAGACATACAATGTAACATTATTTGGCAACAAAAGAAATGAAGTACTGATACACACTACAATATGGATGAACCTTGAAAATATTATGCTAAATAAGATAAGCCTGTCACAAAGGACTACATATTGTATAATTCCATTTATATAAAATGTCTAGGGCCGGCCCCATGGCTTAGCGGTTAAGTGCACGCGCTCCGCTCCTGGCGGCCTGGGTTCGGATCCCTGGCGCCCACCGTCGCACCGCTTCTCTGGCCATGCTTAGGCAGCGTCCCACATACAGCAACTAGAAGGATGTGCAGCTATGACATACAACTATCTACTGGGGCTTTAGGGGGGGAAAAATATAATAATAATAAATAAATAAATAAAGTTTAAAAAAAATAAATCTCTAAATAAAATAAAACAAAATAAAATGTCTACAATAGGCAAATCTATAAAGAAAGAAAATAGATGAGTGGTTACCTTGGGCTGGGGGACAGAAGAATTGGGGTTGGTGGCTAAAGACAGTGGGGTTTCATTTTGGGGTAGTGAAAAAGTTCTAAAATGGACTGTGGTGAAGGATGCACAACTGGTTCCAGAGCCTGGATTTGCCATTCTGTGGTTATTGATTACCTCTGCCACTTACCATGTTCTCAGAAGTCATCATCAGTTGCTTGCCCAAAACTCCTTCCCTTCTCTGATTCTCAACTCCAAATAAAACCCTCTTCAACACCCATCCAGCTGTCTTCTTTCACTGTTCTTTTCCGTCTGCCCCTGTTCTTTTGTCTTTCCCAGCATCCACTTTGTGTTTCTGTGCACATTGCCTGATTCTACAACATTGAGACCTGGGAACTGAGCTAGCACAGACAGAAGCTCCTTAAAGAGGACGGAAAAAAGCAGACAAAGAAAATCTCCTATGGCTAGCAAGGTACAGGGAGGCTATAAACATTTACACGATAGTAAATTCTGTCCCCACCATCACAGTCCAGTTTTCAAAAGAGTCCAGAGGTTCATCTCATTCTCTTTGCCCGGGGGGCCTCCCTGCTCTCGTCTTTCCTCCCTTCCCCCTCCAGCTTGTGTCCATGGAAATCAGCCTGTATTCAGGTGACACACAAATACCTTCCCTGATCAGCTCAGCTAGGGATGAGCCCAACATCTCTGGTCCAGTATGGCTTGGTTTGAACCACTTAACTCATTCTTGGGGTTCTTAGTGTAGTCAGTGGGGAGGGAGGACAAGGTCTGTGTCAAGGTCAAGGCACACATTCTAAAATGGAAGCTGGTAAGAATCAGTCGACATAAAATACTAATAGCTACCATTTGAGCATCTTTCTGTGAAGGACAGTTTATAGATGTGACTCGTTTAGTCCTCGTGTAACTATATGTTGTATGGATTCTTACCCCCATTTTATGGATAAAGACATTGAAATTTGGACAGATCAAGTAATTTTGCCCATGGTTACAATTTGGTGAGAGGTGGAGCAGGAATTGAAACCCAGCTCTGGGTGACTCTGAGGACCCTTCTTCCACCAGCTCTGCTTCTCCTGCCCCAGAACAATGTGCCAGGACATAGGCTTATCTTCCTGGAGAGAGAAGAGCACTAAATGCTCCTTGGAAAAGGAAATTCTTTCAGGGTCTAAACTGATGAAGTACAAGAATGAAGCTTTCTAGTGGTCCTGCATGGCCAAGTCTAGATTCGGAAGTAGGTCAAGTTGGGAGAGGATCACACGTCCTTTAGGGGATTTTCACTAAATGGCACTTCTTAAAGATAAGATAGGCTTTTGTGAAGAGCAGACAGTTGCTCATGTGGACTAATCCATCCTCTCCATCTTGAATCAATTTTCCTCACCCATGCTTGTCTACACCAGAGGATGAACCATTCTCAGACTCGTTCTTTTACCCATTCAAGTACCCTGGCTCCTGTTATAGAAGATTCTCCTATGGGAATTTCTTTTTCTTTTTTTCAGTTGATGATTAAATGTTTAGGCTGCTTTCAGTTTTGGACTATTGTGAATAATGCCGCTGAGAACATTCTTGTATGCAACAATCTTGGCACACATTTGCAAGCACACCTATTGGGTACTCACCCAGGAATAGAATTGCTCAGTCACAGGACAGTGTATGTTCTATTTTATTATATAATGGCGAATAGTTTTACAAAAGGGTTGCACCAATTTATACTTTCACCAGCAATGTTTGACCAGTTCCTTTTGTTCCACGTCCTCACTAGAACTTGGTATTATTCATCTTTTTGACTAGTCGTTCTGGTAGATATATAGTGGTATCTCATGATTTTAATTTGCATTTCCCTGATTATTAATGAAGTTGTGAGCATCTTTTCACATTTTTATTGGCCATTTGAATATTTTCTTTTGTGAAATACCCGTTTAAATCTATTGCCCATAATGGATTGTCTTTTTCTTATTGATTTGTAGACAATCTCGATATATTCTAGAATCAATCCCTTTGTCACTTATATATGTCACAAGTAATTTTTCTCTATTCCATTAGTCTATTTGTCTTTGCTGAAGAATGAGATTGGCCTGTAATTTTCCTTTTTCATAGTGTCCTTGTCAGGTTTGGGTATCAGGGTTATACTGGTCTCATAAATCATGTTGGGTGTGTTCCCTTTTGTCCTAGTCTCTGAGAGAGTTTCAGTAATATTGATGGTATTTCTTTCTTAAATGATTGGCAGAATTCACTACTAAGGCCAACAAGTCCCAAAGGTTTCCTTGTGGGAGGTTTTAAGTTATAGATTTTACATTTTCAATATTTGCAGAACTATTCTATTTCTTTTGTATCAAATTTATTCTGTTTTCCAAGGAATTTGTAAATTTCATCTAAATTTTTAAATATATTGGAATAAAGTTGTTTATTATATTCTGTTATATATTTAATGTCTATAAGTTTCATAATGATGTTGCTTTCTTCATTCCTGAACTTGATTACTTTTGCTTCCTCTTTCTTTTTCTTAATCGGTTTCAGCAGGGGTTTATGAGTTTTATTAGTTTCTCCAAAGAAGCAATTTTCGGTTTATTGATTTTCTCTATTTTACATTTGTTTTCTATTTCATTAATTTCTGTTCTTATCTTTCTTCTTTCCTTCCTTTTACTGTAATTTGATATTCTTTTCTAACTTCTTGTGATGAATGGTTAGCTCATTGATTTTCAGACATCCCTCATTGCATATAAAGTTACAAATTTCACTTTAAACATAGTTTTAGCTGTATCTCACAGGTTTTAATATGTAATTATTTAGTTATTCTGTTCAAAATATTTTCTAATTTTTATCATGATTTCTGAGTTGACCCATTTATTTAGAAGTATATTTCTTCATTTAGAAGTATATTTCTTAATTTCCAAATATATGAAAATTTTATAAATATTTCTTTATAATTGATTTCTAGCTTAATTCCATAGTAGACCTAGAACACACTCTGTTTGATTTGAATCTTTTAAATTTGTTGAGATTTACTTCAAGTCCTAGCATATAGTCAATCTTTGTATGTGTTCTGTGTGTTTTTGAAAAGAATGTACCTTCTGCCGTTGCTGGGTACACTGTTCTATGTATGTCTATCGGTTGTTTGCTAATTAAGTTGTTAAATCTTCTATGTCCTTATTGATTTTTGTCTATATATTTTATCAATAACTGAATTAAAATTTCCCACTATGAATGTGAATGTATCTATTTCTTCTTATGTTTTCTGTCAAATTTTGCTATATTTACTTTAAGACTGTATTATTACCTGCATACAATTTAGCTTTGTTATATGTTCCTGGTGAGTAAAATCCCTTTTTCTATTAATTATGTCCTTTAACTAACATGCTTTTTTAACGAAAAATACTTTATCTGATATTTATATCAATAAAAGATGGCTGTTATCCATTAGCTTTCTTTCAGTTAGTCTTTGTGTGTCAACATTTCAGTTTCCTTATGTTTCAGATATATCTTTTATAAACCTGATATAATATTTTAATCTAGTCTGAAATTTTTTCTTCTAATTGGATTATTTATTCTATTTACATTTAGTATAATTACTGATGTATTTGGTTTAAAGCTATAATCTTACTCTGTGTTCTCTGTTTGGTTTACCTTTTACTTGCTTCGTCTTCCTCATTCCTGATTTTCTTAACTTGTTTGGATTGACTCAGAGTTTCTTTTCCATTTTTTTCCTATTATTAGCTTCAAAGTTATAAGCACTTTTACTATTCTTTTAATGGTTACCTGTGAGATTACAACACACATTCTTTTTTTTTTTTTTATCGAGGTCACATTGGTTTATAACACTGTGTAAATTTCAGGAGTACATCATTCTATTTCGGCTTTTGTGTAGACTGCATCATGTTCACCACTAAAAGTCTAGCTTCCATGCATCACCGTACGTATGTGCCCCTTTACCCCTTTCGCCCTCTCCACAACATGCATTCTTGACTCATTAGAATGTAATGTTTATCGATACTCTTGCCTTCCTCTTGGACAAGGCAAGGATGCTAAACTACTTTGACTGCATTTCATTTACCTGCCTCCTGCCTTAGGTCTACAAGACATTTTTATTATTGTTTTATACAGCCAATATTTGTTCAAATTTATTCATCAACGTCCCTTTCTCTTGCTCTTCCTTTCTTCCTGCTTCTCCCACCTTCCATCTGGGAATATTTTTATTCTGCCTGAAAAATATCCCTTGGTATTTTCTTAAGAATAGGTATGCTGGTGCTGGATCCTCTAAGTTTTTGTTCATCTGAAAGTGTCTTCATTTCACTTGCATTCTTTAAGGATGAAAATAAGAGTTGTAAGTTGGCAGGTTTTTTTTTCCGTACTTTACGTATAGTTTTCCATTATCTTCTGGAGCCCATTATTTCTCAAAGTCAACCCACAGTCTAATTTTTGTAATTTGAGGGTAATATGTCTTTGCTCCTCCCCACTCCAGGCTGCATTTAAGATTTTCTACTTGTCTTTTGTTTTTAGCAGCTTCACTGTGATGTGCGTAGACGTGGATTTCCTTTTATGTATCCTATTTATAGTTTATAGGACTTCTTGATCCGTGCCTTGATGTTTTTCACCAGTGTTATAAATTTCCTCTGCCGTTACGTCTTCAATTATTACTTCTGCCACATTCTTTCTGGAACTGCAATTACTCATCTCTTAGACCTTCTCACTATATTCTCTATGTATTTTACCTTCTCCTTTGTATTTTTCACCCATTTGTCTCTCCATGCTTCATTCTTGTTTATCTTTTGTTGGCTATATTCCTAAATACGCTCAAATTTTCATTCTTTAGTTGTTTGAGCTATTATATAAATAAATAATTGATTTTTTGTGTACTGGGCTTTTATTCAATGGCCTTGATAAATTCATGTATTAATTATACTAGTTTATCTAAAGATGCTTTTGGATTTGTCTATGAATGCAAACATGTGATGTGTGAATGGCAGTTACTTCTCCTTTTCTAATGTTTTATTTCTTTTCCTTGATTTATCTGCACAAGTAGGCCCTTCAGTGAAATGAATAGCAGTGGTAATAGCAAGCATCCTTTCTTTTTCCTGATCTCAGGGGAAAATTTTTAATGTTTCCTCATTAAGTACTATATTTGCTTATTCTTTTTTTGTAGTTACCTTTTATTCTATTTAAGAAATTCTATCTACTACTAGTTTGCCAGGAGTTTATTATCAACATAGTTGAATTCTATCAAATATTCTGGCTGCATCTATTGAAATAGACGTTTTTTTCCTTGATTCTTGGTGAATTACATTGGTTGATTTTTCAAATATTGAAATAACCTTGCCTTTCTGGGAAACAAACGACTTGGCCATATTGTATATGTGCTTTTTGTATATTGATGGATTAGATTTGCTAATATTTTGTTTAGGATTTTGCATCCATGTTCATAAGAGTAATCGGCCTATCATTTTCCTTTCTTGTAATATCCTTTTCAGGATTTTTGTTTGATTCTGTCAGACATTTGAAGGCACAAGCATTCTAGAATCATCTTAATACAATTTCAGGACTAGAGATGATTCCAAACCAGCTGCAGTCCCAGGGGGCACCGGTCTAGTCCCTACTTGCCCTTATCCCTACGTGGAGACCTTCTGGATATCAACTCAAAACATGGATTTAGGGCCGGCCCCATGGCTTAGCGGTTAAGTGCACACGCTCCGCTACTGGTGGCCCGGGTTCGGATCCCGGGCACACACTGATGCACCGCTTCTCCAGCCATGCTGAGGCCACGTCCCACATACAGCAACTAGAAGGATGTGCAACTATGACATACAACTATCTACTGGGGCTTTGGATGAAAAAAAGGAGGAGGATTGGCAATAGATGTTAGCTCAGAGCCAGTCTTCCTCAGCAAAAAAAAGAGGAGGATTAGCACGGATGTTATCTCAGGGCTGATCTTCCTCACCAAAAAAAACACAAAAAAACATGGATTTACCCACCACCAACACCTTTGCAGGCCTTAGACTTCAAATTTTGTCTTCCTCAACTGTGGAAGCTTTAAAAGCTGTTCCTTAGCTCTCAGCCTGTCAGCTGCCTTTTCTAGAATTTGCAAAGGTCCCCAAGGAAAAGCAGCTCCAGAAATCATGTTTACCTCTCTAGATTCCCATCTTTTTCTGGGATCATGGTCTGGTAATTTTTCATTGCCTCAAGTCTCCAATGCCTTGAAGCAGATTTATAAAAATATTTTGCTCAAAACTAGTTGGCCTTAGCAAAAGGTTCACCCAATTTCTTTGTGCACCGTCACTGGAATCAGATGTTCCAGGATGCTTTTGAGTAATTCAGTGATTGCATAAAATAAGGTTCTGAGATTCACTGGTGGTCACCAAAATGTTCACTTCACAAAGCGCTGCCTCTCTCTGGCATGATGCAAGGGGTGATAGATTCAAAGCAAAGTTTGAAAAAATGCAGTGTACCAGTGATGACAATGGCTGAATAAGAATTTGTTATCTATTGAATGATTTTATTCAGGATGAAACAGTTCTCTTAACAGAGAAATCAGTTCCTTCATCACTCAAAAGTAATCAGGAAGTGTGTTTATAGTGCCTAGCGACAGTGTTGAAGATGCAGAAATTTTTAAAAATAGAAAAGAATATTAGATTGACATTTATGTAAGCAAAATATAACTAAGATGAGAAAGTATTGAATAATTAAGCTAGTACCATTAATAGTATCCTTAAAATAATCACCTCCTGGGTCCAGCCCCGTGGCCTAGGGGTTAAGTTTGCGCTCTGCTTTGGCGGCCCAAGTTCGTGGGTTTGGATCCTAGGTGCGGACCTACACCACTTGTCAGCCATGCTGTGGCAGCAACCCACATACAAAATAGAGGAAGATTGGCACAAATGTTAGCTCAGGGCCAATCTTCCTCAGTAAAATAAAATAAAATAAACTCCTTAACAAGTTCCACAGTCATGACCCACAAATGTCCACATTGGCCTGGTGGCCTCTCAACTCATTATTTTGTAGAAAAAATAGTTAATGGCTCAGACTCAGAGTAATAAGTCACATCCCCTACTTCACCTCCAGCCAGGAAAAATTAGAAAATAGATATGGCAAATGACCCCGTTCCACAAAATGCCCTTGTGTTTATATTTAGTCTTATTTTTACATCTCCAAACAGGGGTTTCCGTTTAATAAGACGTTATCTAAAAAGAGGAGATGACTAACAGTCTGTGCAAATGGAGAGTGTTAAAATAAGCTTCAACTAACTGGCTCAGGAAGACTCCCTGCCTGATGATCTATAATGCACGCCGCTTCTCCTCCATTCCCGCAGAGGAGCAGAGACAGGCTCTTGCTGAGTAATAAATATATTCACAGATAACGTCACCAAATCCTTAACAATCTCAAGAGTGAAAAATGAGGCTTTAAGACAACATTATGAACAACACAAGAAATATTGAAGTAAAGCAAATAGTATCTTGGAAGGGGGACTGCAATGACTAAATTCCCAATATTACAGCGTGTTGTTACAACAAAAATATTTGAATTTCCGCAGAGCTCTAATGCTCTGGGATAAAAGGATCTGTTCCAAGTAGTGACCCATATAGAAAAATCACACCTTAGAAGGTAACTGGAGAACAGATGCTTTCATGTCTTCTATACGTGTTATCATCAGTGTCAGTGAATATTTGTCGAGTTCTCAGAGAGCATTTAGCCATGCCTACAAATAGTTGCAGTAAAAAACACAGAGAAGATCCAGCCCTTTCCCGCTAGGACATTTCATTCAAAAGGAGCAAGATATACAGCTCATTCTCTTGCTATAGGCAGATATCACTTTTATTTTTCTTTCTCTAACATGGGGATTCTTAGCATCCACCCTCCAAATGAGGATTAAATTGATGGGATTTAAATGTGTCTTTTCAGGAAAGGAAAAGAAAGCAAGCTTGATGATTATGTACACAAATGTTGTTCCAACTACAGAGAGCTTAAGGAATCGTGAATTGTAGAAGGGGACCTGGATGCAGCCAGGAATCATGAAATCAAGTGCCAGGGAGGCAGGCCAGATCACAGCCATGAAAAGACAGGCTCTCTCCCTTTCTGCCTGGAGCACAAGGCCCCCTGTTGGTCTTTTGTTTTTATAGACCCAGGAGTTCAGAGAAATCTTCCTCTACGTTAAGAAAATCCACTGGCAAGTCTGATGATAAATGGTAACCGATCTTTGGCCTCAGTTTGGGGAGTACATAGAGCAGAGTGGCAGGGGCGGATCCAGGTTTCGTGAAGTCTAAAACGTATACAACTGTGGAGGCTTCTTTAAGAAAAAAAATACAAGATTATAAATACAATCTTAGGTTGAGGGCCTTGATGCTTGACCTTCCTCGTCTTTACAACGTATGCACCTCTGCTGGGTGTCTCAAGGGGGCAGCCTTGCCTCAACTCCAGCTGATCATTACCCTTAGGAAACTGGCCTGAGTGGCCAGATCTTCTGATATTTTAAGAATAGCCAGAAATCTGGATGTTTATGGGAAATTTTCTCTATTTTTAAATATTGACAAGAAATTCAAATTTAAAAAAAAAACGCTTTGTAAGACTCAGCCTATGGGCATCACTTCAGCACCTTTGGCAAATTGAGTCAGGCAGTAATTGAGGTCAAAAGAAGGTTGTGGCCCTAATTACTCAGTGCACCGCTCAGCTGTACGCCCCAGTGGGGGCCGACTCGACGGGAGCAGTGGCCCACGTGTGAAACGCCTTGAGCTTAGATAATGGTTTAGGGTGAGGAGCCTGAGAGAGGGTACAAACATAAGGAACAGAGTGGCAGAAGGAGATGACAGATTGAATGTGGGAGGAGAAAGAAAAGCTGCTTCCAGACCCTTTTCTTTGGAGATAGATTGAATTATGGCCCCTCGCACAGTGATTGAGGCAGCATTTCTGAAAATGTGATCCACAGACCACCTGATTCTGGAATACCTGGTATGCTTGCAGGAATGCAGGTATCTTGGCCTAACCCCAGAAAGTCATGTGTAAGTCTCTGCGAGTGGGGCCCAGGAATGTTCACTTTAATAGGCACCAGGTGATTCTTAGGTAAAACGACATTTGAGAAACACTGGAGAGATGCTTTTTTTTTTTTTTAATCTGGCCAAGAGCTGCCTATGGGAATGGATGCATATGGAAGCTTCCAGACTTCCAGTTACCAGAATTGGTACTTTTGGAAGGTATTAGTAATCTGATCTCCAATCATTTACTGCCTTCTTCATGGCCCATACACTTTTAGTTTTGAACCTGAATAATTCTCCAAGCTGCCAGACAGAATGAGCCACTGACACTTTAAGAATACCGTGTGAGCTAAGTAAGCCAAGTCCCTGAAGATCTGACCCTCTGAATTCCTCCTTGACATCCTTGCTGACACAACACAACCTCAGCTGTATTTTGTTGACACTTAGCAGATGAAGTGTCTGGAAAACCCAAGGTCTGCTTTATATAAATTACAAAATGCTTACCACAGACAGTGTCAATACCGGGGCCTTCTTGTTAACACATTCTTGATTAGACTAACTTTGGAAGTTTTGTGTGAAAGACAAGTCCTCAGTGTTTCTGTGCTGCAGGAAGAGTGTGTGTACACGTGGCACACACCCCAAGGACACCCCCTTTTTCTCACAATATCTCGACTGCCCTGCCATATGAGTTTAGAGCCCTTTGGTCTTCCCTAATTAGCATGAAAAATTGGACAACACCCATGTCTATACTTCTTTCTCCATCAGAATCTTAACTCCTAACCTAAGAGTAGAGAGTATATTTCATTTAATAAGAATTCAATATCAACCAATTGGAAAAAAAAAGTTAGATGTGCTTAAGGCCTTGGGAGAAGGGAAGATAATATAAGATAGTGGGGAACTGAAAAGCCAGATTACAATCCGACAAAGGCGGACCCTGGGGAGGGGACTGTCTGGCTCTTTAGGGCTCTTTATGTAGAGAATCTGAGCCTGAGACATGACAGAGCCCACATGCACAGGTACTCTGCATAACAGTCCAGCACTGGCAGACTTAAATATCTTTTCCTCACCCCTCACTATGTCCTCACCACCTGTGTTATTTTCTCTAGACTCATCTATTAGCCCTTTCTGATTAATGGTTATCTCTGTTCTTAGCTTGACTTCCTGACTCCTGTTTTCCTCTTTCTCTTCCTCCCCTGGATAATTACAGGAGGAACGTCCAGGTAACACCTCCTAGCTCAACTTGGTCCCTCTGGCCATCACTCCTGTACCCTGTCAAGTCATGAGCAGGGCCCAGATGGGGATGGGTGGGAAATGTTGAAAAGAAACCCAGGAAGGGAACGGGGAGATGGGAAGGAGATACCATGGGTGTAAGGTCCACCCCAACCACGTCTATATCTCAGTAAGGAATAATAAGAATACTGTATTATGTTTGGATATGTTTCCATACAGTGAAAAATGACTAGTTTTGACATCCTGTGTTTTGATTAGCAACTTGAATAATGATGATCCAAGTCCTAGTTTTCAGGCTGGCCAAGAACCTTCTGAAATGGTGCCAGCTCTCTGATTCTCGTCATGGAGGTAAAGAAAATACACAGTTAATTCAGACTTTTAAAATAGACCATCCTTGTCCTATTACTTTCTTTTCCAAATAATTTCTTTAAAAAAAAAACCTAAATATTTATTTTCACCTGTTCCCCTCTTCTCCAGCTCTTTGCCACTGCCTAGTACTGATGTCAACAAGTGACTGTTGTCACAGTTTCCTGACTGGTGTCTCTGTACAGTGTCGTCTGCCTTCAATCCATCCTCTGCAGTAATGCCAGGGTGTATTTCTAAAGCTCTGACCTGATCAGGTTGTTATATTCTGTTTCCCTCTTGCCTAGTAGTATGAAGAGTACTATATCTTTCTTTTTATTGGTGTCATAATAGTTTATAACATCGTGAAATTTCAGTTGTACATTATTGTTTGTCATTCACCATACATATGTGCCCTTCCTACCCCTTATGCCCACCCCCAACCCCTCTGGTAACCACTAATCTGTTCTCTTCGTCCATGTATTTGTTTGTCTTCTACATATGAGTGAAATCATATGGGATTCGTCTTTCTCTGTCTGGCTTGTCTGTCTTAACATAATACCCTCAAGTTCCATCCAAGTTGTTGCAAATAGGATGATTTTGTGTTTTTTTATGGCTGAGTAGTATTCTATTGTGTGTGTGTGTGTGTGTGTGTGTGTGTGTGTGTGTGTGTATATATACACATACACATATATATGCCGCTTCTTCTTTATCCATTCATCAGTTGATGGGCACTTGGGTTGCTTCCATATCTTGGCTATTATGAATAATGCTGCAATGAACATAGGGGTGCATAAGTCTGAAGAGTACTATATATTTTAAAGAAATTGAATCCTTGATTAAAACTTTCTCTCTGAGAAAACTTCAGGTCCTTATGGTGTCACTGGTAGCTTATTCTAAATTTACACAAATTCTTCCATAAAATTTTTTAAAAGTGGGGGGGGAACATTTCCCAACAAATATTGCAAGGCTAGAATGACCTGGATACCAAAACTTGATAAGACCATTTCAAGAAAGGGAAATTACAGGTCCATCTATCTCTCTCATGGACATAGATGCAAAAAATCCTCAACAAAATATTAGTAAATCAAATCTAGCTACAAATGAAAAGGATAATACAAGATAATTAAGTTGGGTTTATTCCAGGAATGCAAAGTTGGTTTAACATTAAAAAATCAATCAATTAGCCATATTAACAGATAAAAAGGAGAAAAATCATATGATTATTTCAATGAATACAGAAAAAACAATTTAACACTCTTTTAAGATAAATTATTAGCAAACTATGACTAGGAGGCAAAATTTTAATCTAATAAAGTGTATATACAAAAACTATGGAGCAAATAATATGCTTAATAAAGACATATTGAAATTGTTTCCCTTGAGATGAAGAATGTGACAAAAATTTCTGCTATCACTAAACTTATGTAACATTTTATTGAAGGTACTACTGGCCAGTACAAAAGGCAAGATGAAAAAGTAAAAGGTAATAAAGATTGGAAATAAAAGTTTATTTACATATGAAATTATCGTGTATCTAGAAAACAAAAAATAATCTTCTGATAAATTAAAATATATTGGAATTAATAAGTGAATTTAGAAGTTGGATAGTGCAAGGTTAATATACAAAAATCAATTTTAGTTTTATACGCCAGCAATAAACAATGAAATTCTAAAAGAAAAAAGATACCATGTTCACTAACACCACAAATCATCAAATGTATAGGGATGACTCTACTGAAAGATGTGAGAAAACCTCCAAATAAAGCTATAAGCAGTGTTGAGAGAAATTAAAGAAGACTTATATTTACCAAAAGAAACCATTAAGAGAGAGAAAAGGCAAGCCACAAAATAGCAGATTTTGAAGTTCATATATCCAAGAAAGGACATACTTAGAAAATGTAAAGATATCTTATGAATAAGTACGAAAAGGATGTAAAACACACTTTCAAAACATGGGCAAAAGACTTGAATGGGCACATCACCTATGATGTGTTCTATGTGTTCTAAGAGAACCAAATGGTATATGAGCTTTTGAAAAGGTGCTCAACCTTTGTAGTTATTAGAAGAATGAAAATACTAGATACTACTAAAATCCGCAGAATGGAAAAAATTGAAAAGAGTAAAAATAAACGTGTTAGTAATTATCTGTAGCACTTGGAACTCTTATGGACTGCTGGTGAGAGTCTGAACTGGTACCACCACTTTCGAAAGCTGGCAGTCTCCATATGCATACCCAATGACCCATCAATTCTACTCCTCAGTATATAACTAACAGAAACGCACACACATGTACATGAAAAACCTGTACAAAGATGTTCATGGAAATACCATTCATAATATACAACAATGGAAAACAACCCAATTTATCAGGAATAGGATAAATTAATAAATTGAGATATGAATATACCTCAATTTCACAATACCTGAATCTCACAAACATAATGTTGAGACTAAGAAGCCAAACACAGAAAAAGCACATACTGTATATTCTCATTTATCCAAAGTTCCAAAAGAAGCAATACTGATCTGTTGACAGATCAGAATAGCAGTGGGCATGGGGAGGGGCATAAGGAGAATTCTGAAGTGTTGAAAATGGCCTGTTTCATGGCCTGAGCGATGGTTAAATGGACGTGGTCACTTTCAAAAACTTCATTAAGCTATTTGCTTACGTTTTTTGCACTTTTCTGTGTCGTTCATTTGTCTTAGCTCAGGCTGCTATAACAAAAATACAATAGACTGGGGGGCTTAAAAAACAAACATTTATTTCTCACAGTTTTGGAGGTTGAGAAGTCTAAGACAAAGGTGTCAGCAGACTTGTTATCCAGTAAGAACCCTCTTCCTGTTTCATAGATGGCCATCTCACTATGTCCTCACATGGCAGAGAACAGAGAGAGCTCTGTGGGGTCTCTTTGATAAGGGCACTAATCCCATTCACGAGGGTTCCACCCTCATGACCTAATCAACTCTGAAGACCCCACCTCCTAATACCATCACATTGGGGATTAGGTTTCAACTTATGAATTTGGGGGAGACACCAATATTCAATTCGTATGTCATTATACTTTATTAAAAGGAAAAATATCACTCTTTACAAAGTGACTTCATTTGACTACCTGCAGGTAGTTGATAGCTTTAGCAATTGTGGGGAGTGGAGACAAGGGGATAGAAGCCAGACTGGAGTGGGTTGCAGGGTGAATGAGTAGTGCAAAACTGGAGACAGGGTCTGTAGACAACTCCTGAGGATTTTGATTATGAACGAGAATAGAAAAATAAGGCAGGAATACAGAGAGTCAAGGAGGGCTTCTTGCTATGATTATTTGGTTTTATTTTTTAAGGTGGGAGATTAAATTAGAATATGCTTGTTTTTTGACTCTTCTCCCAGCTGCATCACACATTTGATGGAGGAAGGGCGGCCTTGGATAGAAGGGGACAAATGAGCCAGAGGAGGAAGTGCAGAGAATTGTGAGAATGAAGGGGTAGCAGAAAACAAAGGACCAGTGGGGATGCATTTCCAGCAGCCTCAAAGCTTTATAGGAAAGGGAAGTCTGGTTAGAAAAACTTCTTTTGAGAGTTTTAGTTTCAGTATCCTATTAAGTTTCCCTATCTTTTATTCCACAATGGAAGTTTTGCTCCAAGGTTATTTAAAGACAAACAAAGCCAGAGGCCTGGGACATATTAAAAAGAAAAGGAGGTGGGGGGATGACAATATTTCCCTGGGGGTAAAAAGTGATTGGAAAGGGCCTCTTGCCTCACTTGGGGTTTTCCAAGGATGGACCCCTGGACCGTGCATTCCATGAGGTCAGGGGCTATACCAGATTTGGGCTCACTATCATATCCCCACTGTGTAGCACAGGCCCTACAGTTGCTCAGTTGACAGGCAAGTCATCCGGCTATAGTTACAGTGAATAAACTATCAGGACTCCTCAGTCCAGGTATTGGACCCTCCACCCTGGGTGGGGACCCTCCTCCCCATCTGACTACAGGGTCTCCCCACCTATGTTTTGTTTACCCTAAGCCTCCTGCCTTGACAGATGGTTATTAGCTGTTATTGTGGATAATTGGGGAGATGGATTCACCATCTCAACCTCTAACTTATGCTCAAATCTTTTGGGTAACACTCTTCTCTGAGTTTCTTAGGTCGACTAGAGAGATGAACCTCTGCTCTACTTTATAGAGCATGCTCAATAACATCAATCCATATTCCTGAACTAGAAGGCAGTTATTACAAAACATTTTGGCTATTAATAATAAAAACTATAATAAATATTTATTGAGCATTGCCTATGTGCCAAGCACTGTGCTCAGCACTTTACTCAGTAATTTTATGGGGAACTATTATTATCTTCAGAACAATGCCATAGGCAGGAGTATTATCCCTGCTTTACAGATGAGGAAACTGAGAGAGGTAAAGCCACTTGCCTGAGGCCATACACAGAGTATGGTTTGATTCTGGGCTCTGAAGCGGTGAGACCTCACTTAAGTTGAGACCTGACCCTTGAACCCTTCTCTACCACCACTGACCCTATGCTTCCAATGCCATCACAGTTGTTTGGAGCCCAAACTATCTACTGCCTGGTCCCAGGCAGAGGGCAGGGATCTCTCTGGAGGACCTGCCTTAGGATGACCAGGTGAGTCCCACTAGTAATATATTTTTTTGATATTAGTTCACAGAATTCATCCAGGAAGGAGTGGTCAAAAGGCACAATGCCTCTAAATCTAAAGTCTGCTGTGGTCAAATGTGCAAACAGATTAGGTCCTGATCTTGGTGTTTGAACCTGTTTCCTCTCATACCAACAGTAAGAATTGACTTTTTCTCTTTATCTTTTGCCAAAATAAGAGTTAAAAATCCCAACCACTACGACTTTAAAAAGAGGACATGTAACACTTTTAAATGAAAGGACTAATTCCAAAAGAAACATTAGCCCCCCCCCAAAGAAGATGATGGCTTATTAAACTTTTAGGGTGTCCCCGAGCACACCTTCTTTTTTGCTCCCAGTCCTGTGTGCCACCAGAGACTGGCACTCTGCAGGGGACCAACATAGGGATCTCCTATCACCGAGATACCATTCAATTTCTTTATTTGGGTCACCGTTATAGGCTGAATCGTGTCCCCCCAAAATTCGTATGTTGAAGCCCTAACCCCCAGTACCTCAGAATGTGACTGTATTGGAGATGGGGCCTTTAAAGGGATAATTAAGTTAAAATGAGGCCATTAGGGTAGGCCTTAATCTAATCTGACTGGTATCCTCATAAGAAGAGAAAAATTTGGACACAGAAAAAGAGACACCAGGGGCACGCACACACAGAGAGATCACCATTATGAAGAGGCAGCAAGGGGGTGGCCATCTACGAACCAAGGAGAGAGCCCTCAGAGGAAACAACCCTGCTGAGACCTTAACCTTGGGCTTCCAGCTTCCAGAACTGTGAGAAAATAAACTTCTGTTGTCTAAGCCCCCAGTCTGTGGCATTTGGTTATGGCAGCCCTGGCAAACTAGTCCAGTCACTTGAATGATCTCTTCAAATATGGAGGGCTACAATCCAAAATGACTCCAGGCCCCTTATTTAATCATGGGTCTAAGTTTGTGATATTATCGCACCTCAGCCACAGGATGGCAGAGCAGGCGATGGGTTTCAAGCAGCATCAGGGGAAGCCTGAGATTGGCTGCCGATTACATCATTGCTTGGCCTCCCAGAGCCCAGGAGGGAACCAGGAATTAAGAAGACTAGTGGACAGCGAGTATACACTAGTTTTTCTCAATCCTGGCTGTGTGTTAGAATCAGCTGGGGAGCTTTACAAACTACCCATGATTGCCTCTACCCATCGCCCACACCTTCCAAGTAAATTGTATCAGAATCTCTGGGGGGAGGCCTGGGTACCTGTATTTTTTTTATTCTCCAGATTATTCTAATATGCAGCCAGGTCTGAGAAACACAGGGTTAGGGGATAAATTTCCTTTTGTTCTTTATCTTTTGCTGAGATATCTACTCAGAATTTCTCTGAAACTGAGAACCAGGGTCATTTGGCTGGTTACAAAGGCCCATTTACTAGGCTATAGGACTTGAAGAACATACGATTCTAGACATTTAAAAATGGCAAAAGCTAAGTGTATGTGGGTATGTCTGGCCACATGTGCACACACATGCACAAGTATTTATAATAATTATCCTGTGTTGATCCTTTCTGGTTTATGAAGCACTTTCACCAACACGGTCTCACCCAATCATCACGTATCCTTATTAGAGAGGTCTTACTATTGATGTTGTCCCCATTTTACAGATGAGGAAAGTAAGCTTCTTTGAAGATTAATGGGATCATCCTGTACGGTTGTGTTGGTTGGGCACTGCACAAGAGCTCCCAGGCAGAGGCACAGTGGGGCTGAGATAGAGCCTGTGTGCCGCTATCAAGTGCTGGCACAAGGCTTTGCCCGCCCTGAGGAATGTTGAGTTTTTCTAATTCACACAAATGCATTGTCTGTGCCAGTAGCAGCCCCCAAAGTCGAAGGGTCGGAAACAAGAGCCTGACATTCCTACCCCACCGCCCTGTACTATCATGTCTGCTGCGGAGCTCCCCGGGGGCTGGCAAGGTGCTCAGCACTGGAGGACGGGAGATTGCGCACGCCCTGGCTGGCAGGCTCTTCTTTGCTGACCCCCGTCAACGGTCAGGGTCAAGGGGCCAGACCAGCCCAAGGCAGTGTGGTACATGTGGGAGTTCTGCACTGAGAGTCGAAGGCTTTGGGTGCACTTCCAGGACCACTGCGGACCAGGAGACTTTGGGCATGTTGAATTTCTCTGGGTTTCCATCTCCCTAGCTGCCTCATCTCTACTTCTAACATTCTGTGTGTTTAAAAACTTATTGTTATTATTAATTTCCTAAAATTGTGTCCATTGAGTCCCAACTCTTTATACGAAGAAACAGTTAGGGAGTGACTGCAATACCACTTTAAGAACTTCAGCTGTTAGAGAAATGCTTCGTCTCCTCTTTGCTAAAATAAGAAATTCATCTCATTTCAGTATCCCCAGAGGTGAGATATATGGAGTCTAAATAAAGGTTAAGCTCAAACAGACCGTGATATCTTTTTCTTTCTTTTCTTTCCATTTTGTTTTGTCAGTAGTGAAAGTAAGCCAACATAATTCAACGCAGAGTATGGCATTTATAGATTATGTATTCAGAGTTATGGAACATACAATTTAGATGCTTAAAGCCATGAAAATAGATTTTTCTTCTCCTTTGGGGTTAATGCCCTGTTCCTGGCATAGCACAGCTCTCTCTCTCTCTCTTTCTCTCTCTCTCTCATTCGGTGGAAAGGTCAAGATGTTGTCTCTGTGACATAATTTTCTTCCACAGCCACTCACTATGGAAAAAAATCCACGAGCACAAGATTGTGCTAAGCATTGGCTCCAGGGTGGGAATAATACAGAAGGACTGAGGCTGGCTGTCCCAGGATCTCCTAACAAGGAGCATGGTGTGTGTGTGTGTGTGTGTGTGTGTGTGTGTGTGTTTGTGCAGAGAAAGATGCTGGCTCAGGACCACATTCTAGTAAAGGTGACTTTAAGTGCAAGGATATTTAACCAGGTATCTCACCTCTGGCCATGGACAAGCTAGACAGCACAATGCAATCCTGTCTCCGGGAAGACTTTCTGATGGTGACTTAGACACAAGTTATAAACACACAGATGCACAGTACCGAAAAACAAAATAAAATTGTGTTTCTTTTGACATGTCTAATTCTTAAGCCTCTCAGCACTCTCACTTTAAATGCCCATCTTTGTTATGATGCTAATAATGCCACCACGTTAAAATCACTCTACTGTGGGACATCCACTTTGGAAAACAGTCTGCCAGTTCATAAAAGGTTAAACATAGAATTATCACGTGACACAGCAATTCTACTCTTAGGTGTCTACTCAAGAGAGAGGAAAACATATGTCCACATAAAACTTGTACACGAATGTTCACAGCAGCCTTATTCATAATGGCCAAAAAATAGAAACAGCCCAAATATCCACCAACTAATGAGTGGAGAAATAAAATATGATATGCCCATACAATGGAATATTACTCAGCAATAAAAAGGAATGAATTACTAATATATGCTACAACATGGACGAAACTTGAAACACTATGCCAAGTAAACGAAGCCAGCCCCAAAAGACCACATAATATATGATTCCATTTTTATATGAAATGTCCAGAATAGACAAATCTATAGCGATGGAAAGTAGATTATTGATTTCCAAGGGGGGATGGAGAGAGGGCATGGTGAGAAGGGGGAGAGAAGGGAGAGTGACTGCTAATGGGTAAGGGTTGTTTTTGGAGGAGAGTGATTTAAATGTTCTAAAATTGATTGTGGTGATGGCTGCATAACTGCATGTATTAACAGGCACTGAATTGTACATTTTAAATGGGCAAATTGAATGGTATGTGAATCATATCTTAAAATGTTATTTTAAAAGTGACTATACAGAAGCAAACGGATAGTGAAAGTGAAAAGGAATCTCCCATCCAACCTGAGTGCATAATTTTTGGTGCTTTATTTGAACACGCACTATCATTGTCTAACCCACCAGCTCTTTAGTCAGAAAGTATAAACTCTCAAGTCCGCTGCTGGCAATGCTTGGTTATAAAACATCAAAGCCACATAGGCAGGAGCATCTAAGATAAGATGGAACTATCGAGAACATCCAGCCTAATCCCTGCCTCAGAGCAAGATCCTGACTCAGTCCTCTGAGGAGCAGAGATAAGGTTCCCGGGCCCATCATCTGCACTTCCTGAAGGAAGATCAGGTCTCGTAACCAGCAGCAGCGCTTTGCAACACTGTGCGGTGGCTGAGGTTTGCTTCACACCTGAATATCACAGAAATAGATTCAAAGTCTTTTCAAATGATAGGCTGTTGAGAACACAGAGAAATAAAGAGAAAAATATAAATGTGGAATTGCACGCCCAGGGGCCAGAGGAGAGAGATGTTGGAGCAGGAATACAAAATGCCAACGGCTCTGTGCAGAAGATGAGAGCTACCATGCCCTGGGGGTAAGACCGATTTTGGGGTGCGTCGGGACACCCAGGCAGTGACCTCCAGCAGGCGGTCAGACTTGCAAGAGTGAGGGAGTGGAATTAAAACAATTAAAGGCAAAAATCCCATTACAAATTTCAAATTAAGTCATTAAGTAATTCACTGTAAAACAGCATTTTTTGTTCTCGTAATTTATAAAATATGCATTCAAATGATTCCTTACTGAAATTGAAAATAAGAGTTTTCTTTTATTCACAGAAGGAAACTGCATCTCTCATTTTGAGAGTGTTATAGCGTAATGGCTATATAGCCTCTGGTAGCAGACTACCTGGGTTCAAATCCCAGCTCTGATTAGGTAATGTGTGCTTGGCTAAGTCATGTAAGATTTCTGTACCCCAAGTCTACATCTAAAATGGGGATAATTATGGTCCCTTACCCCACAGGGGCATTATAAAGATTAAATGAGTTTTGGACAGTGCCTGACTCCCAGTAAGCACTATATGCAGTCAACTCAACAATAGCTGTTTTCCAGGATGAAATTGCAGTTTATACTTATTTCCAAACAGTATCTTAGGTCCTGGAGGATTTCTTTCTCTTCTGTGCTCTGTAAAAGTATGTCCAGGAGCTTTCCAAAGGTTTGAGGCCTTGGCATTTCCCTATTTCTAGTTGATTTTTAGTCATCTACCCCACCCCACGTCCCACCTCTTAGCAAAAGAGCTAAGCAAGAAGCGGTGGCCAAATGGTAAAGGTGGCAGTGGCACTTGAGAAAATATGAAAAACCCCAGGGCTTTGCAGGGACAGGAAAGCCAGAGTGTGGATGCCATTGTCTGTCCTGTCGGAGCCAGCTCTGCACAGGCGCTCAGCTGGACCTTCCGCCTTGTCCAAGCCCCGAGGAGGGCGAGATCTGGGCGTGTTCAGCTCTCCATCTGTTCCCCAACCATAGGCAGCTCCGGGTCTCTTCGCCCCTCCTCTGCACGGGGCCCTTGCTGCCCCTGTCTCAAGGTGACCACAGCCCTAAGACAGTTGTCAAACAGAAGCCCCATCCGCTTGCCCCCTGCTCTCCAGCCCCCCAGGCACCCTTTAGTCACGGCCATTGTGGCGGTCAGGGAAGCTCAGGTCCAGTCTGTCCGACTCCTCTCAAAGTAGGATGGTCTGACTTACGAACATGGATATAAGCAATTAAAGACAGTTTTTAGTGATTCTACCATGAACATGAAACCAAATGGTAAAAGCCAGTTTAAAAAAATAGTCTGTCCTAATTTTGAGTCTAAGAAGTAAAAAGGCAAACAATTTCATTCGCAAAGGCCCGTCAATTGTCAAGATGACAACTGAATTTTCAAACTGAATCAGATCTTCTGATTGACTTACAATCCAAATGAACAACGTTTTGGACCACATGTCTCTGTGCAATATCTCTTGAACAACAGAAACTATGGGGAAATTCTTTTTCAAAGCGGAGACTTAGAAAACCATTATTTAATGAATTTAATTTGATTTAGATGAGAGTTGGAAGAAAGAAATGGTTGCTTATGCTGTGTATTACTGCCCCCCAGTGTCCACTGCCATTATTGACACATGTATTTTATTGGGATGGAACACTCCGCTCTGGCGGTGAATTCCTGACTTTAATTTTGATGAAGATGGTTTGCTTTGTCCAACGTTCAGTGAATTCTCACTGTCTTCCTGGGTTGAAAATTTAGTATTCAGAATAGTGAACCTACAAATCAAGGGAACAAAAATTAGAACAAAACAAGCCTGAGCATGAGGATGGGGTGACTCAAGGGGTTGCTTTGAATATTAGGCCCTGTTAGAGTACTCGGAAATTGGTAATATTCAAACAAGAGAAAGTACCCCTAAATCCCCTAACTACTCAGGCAACTTTCTGTAACAAACTGTCCTCCTCCCTGGCTCCATGGCTCTTGGCTCTTTCTTCGCATTTTCTGCCCTGAGAGTTGACAGAGACAATTAACCACCAGCCCACCGACTGGTGACCAGTTAGCATCTCTCATAGATCTGAGAGCGTGGGTTGCATTCACCAACAACATCTACTTCAAATAAAAATAACAAATGAATCTAAATGAGATCTGGAAATTTCCTTAGATTCCTATGACTCTCATGTCAACTTTTTGTCATCAGTTGCTTCCCAAAGGTTCAGGTTAGGTTTAGAAGGATCCCACTTCTCTGCACATGTCCCATCAGCTGTGCTGAGTCACCATGCACACTGAGCAAATCAATGTCCTTTATGCCTCGAACGCCCACAAGGCTGTAGAATGAATATGAAAGAAATCTGTGTCTGTCTGTAGGGATGAGTGGGAATTTGCAGTCACTAGATGTGTAAATATTATCTTTGATCTAAATTAAATTTGATCTTTTCTGAGCCCCAGTTCTGTTAGCCTGGTGGAGATTTTAATCAGGCTTATTACTGGGATTTTCTAGAACCCCACCTCCATCCTAGCCTCTGAATTGTCTGGGGGTCTGAGGAGTCTTATGCAGAACAGAACATTCAGGAAATGCCCAGTGATCTTTGATCCACATTTGTGGTCACAGACGTGCTGTGAGAATGAATCAGGAAACTGAGTCATAAAGGCATCAGGTAATTTCCTTCAAATTTCACAGCAAATCCTTAGGAGAATCATTGCTAAAAGTTGGGCCTTCTGACCACTCATGGAAGCTCACATACTTTTTAAAACTCAGTATATTTTTATTCATCTTTTTGGAGTTGTAACTCACAATTCGTAATATGTTATGTGATATTCCACATCTCACTCTTCCCTCCTATCCTCTAAATAATAATTAATAATGCCTATTGTTTATTGAGCTTTGCTAAGTGCTTTCCATTCATGATCTGATTTGACCCTTATATCAACCCTGTGACTGATATCATTATCCCCATTTTACAGATGAGGTTCAGAGAGGTTAACTAACGGGCCCGTGGTCACACAGCCAGTAAGAGGCAGAATTAGATCTGAACTTGAGTTTGTCTGGCTCTAAAACCTATGTACTTAACTATCAGGCTATGTCGTCTTTTCTAGTAAAATTAGGAGAAGGGAGGAAATCGTATATTTTTTAAAGACTAAATTGAATTAACACATTATTTTACTTCTTTTGGTAGAATTTTTGACACTATGATGCTACAAAACCACTGTTTGGAGATTTTCAGTGGCATACAGGTACAGTGGATAAATTCATCTCCAAAATGCAAGTGTAAAATTATTGTAGATGCATGATAATAACCTAGAACTAATATTCAAGGCTTCTTGTAATTAAAGTATCACCAATAATAATTTAACATTCTTATAGGGCAGTGTGGGAATGTATACCTCTGATCATATCCTAGTGCAATGTTTACCTAAATGTACCTCTTTTTCCACTTATCTCCAGTATAAGAGGCTTCCAGATTCTCATGATTGGCTTTGATATCCTAAGAAAAACTGGAATAAAATCTCACGGCCCTTGAAGAAATAATAAAGAAAATGAAGATAGAAGAAACATAGGTAGAATTTTTGAAAAGCTTATATGGAGCGAGAAAAAGACCACACGTAATTTCACCTTCAAAGAGAACTTTTGAGAAGCACAGAATTTTTAAGTGGAAATATCTTTTATTCAAGCCTGCCATCTTGAGGTCAATTAGAGAAGTACGTAGTCTTTTTGGGGAATCTATACCATATAAAAGGAGCATGATTATTTGGAATGAGAATTAAAAAAATAAATAAATAAACTGCAATAATAAGTAACAAAACATGAATTACTGCCAGAAAACATAAATCCAAAGCTTGCCACTGTCAGTATGTTAACAGTCATTGTTGTTTGACTGAATCCTGGTTTTGCCAATGCCCTCCAGCCAAAGACCACCAGAAACACACATGGATTTGAACAAGTTGGGTTATTACACATTGCAGTGAGGGAGAGCACGCACGATGGGGAGCTCAGGGAGTCAGACAGGACTTATTACAGATTTAAGGTTTAAGGAAGTAGGGCTTTCCCTGGATTGGACGCTTACATTTGTGTGGGGCATTTGTTAATGACTCAGTGTTGATGTATTTTTATATGGACTAAAGTCCACAGTTTTTCATATTTCCTTGGTTTTTACCTAATATCTTTTTATTTCCAGGATCCTATCTAGACCCCACATTAAACTTAACTGTCATGTCTGCTCAGGCTACTCTTTGGTGTGACAGTTTCTTAGACTTTCCTAGTGTTTGAGGACCCTGACAGTTTTGAGGAGTACTGGTCAAGTATTTTATAGGATGCCATTGGAATTTGTCTAACGTTTAACTCATGATTAAACCGGGATGATAAGGTTTGGGGGAGGAAAATCATAGTGGTCAATGCCATTTTCACCCCATCATATCAAGGGTACATGCTATCAACAGGATTTAGCACTATTGACATTGACCTTGATCACCGAGGCAGTATTTGGCAAGCTTCTCCACTGTAAAGTTACTATTTCCCCCACTTCCATACTGTCCTCTTTGGAAAGAAGTCACTATGCACAACCCACAGATAAGGAGCTGGGATTCATGCTCCCCCTGCTGGTAGCAGAGTAGCTACATAAAGTATTTGGAATTCTTTTGCACAGGAGGTTTGTCTGTTCTCCCTCATTTATTCATTCAGTCACTTATTTGTGTCAGTATGGACTCATGGATGTTTAGTTTATACTTTGGGTTATAATCCAATACTACTCTATTTATTTTTTGATCAAATTGTTCCAGTGTTGGCCATTGGGAACTTTTCCAGTTGGTCCTTGAGTCCCTTTGACAAACCCCATCCATGTAGGGGTTTTTTGTTTTTTTTTTTTCCTTGAGTACTTCCTTACTTCCTGGCACTACAAGATGCTCCAGGCTCATCTTCTAATTTCCCGCCCCAGTTCTAGAATCAGCCATTTCTCCAAGAATCCCAGGTTCTTTTTATTAGAAACCAAGACCTGGGTGCTAAGTGTGCTCATTGCTGCTAGGGTGCCATTGTTTCTAGGCTCTCTCAGCTAGCAGAGCAAGGAAACATATGTGTATACACTAACCACGCATATACACATATTGATAAGTATTTCTATACGTACCCCATCTGTATCTATATTAAGTTCAACATAGATCATACTGATGTCTCCAACTCTAATTCATTACCACATGGATCATTCTAAACTCCTCCCCTTGCTTGTCTGTAAATTCCCACTCCAGCAGGAAGAAACCTGGCTCCCACCTTCTGCCATCCATTTACTTAATATCTCAGTTTCAGTATACATGTATGGTAGTATCATAACTGTTAATGTGTACTCCCATGGGAAAAAACTTTATCAACTGGAGTAAAATGACAGCTTATATTTTAAGAATAAATTTAAGGCTTTGATAGCATAGCCTCTTGGAAATATTTAGCTTTTCTTTTGAAGTATGAACCATTAACAAACATAATTAAATCCAGGTTATCTAAGGGGAGTCTCCAGAAAGGCCGTGTACAGTATGAACAGTACGGTATGCACAGGCGAACAACCATGGGATTTTTTTCTTGTTCAGGTGAATTAAGGAGGGTGCCTGGACAATGGGTAGTGTGTATAAAGGAGAGAGCAACATCATTTCATAAGAGGTTCTATGACTAGCTGAAGAGTGGTAAGTATGCACTTTTGTCAGCAGAAGAGTTTGTAAAGCATGAGAATCATTGAGTTTAATAGAGACTCTAGAAATAAATTGAAGTTTTGTATGTTTTACTGTTACTATTATAACTCTTGGAGAAGGTACATATGACTTGGCTATTGGAGCTAATGAAAGACTGAAAGAAGCAATAGGTCTCTAACAATTCCACGAGGCAGTATTCCTAGAGTAAGTCCAAACCTTTTATGAACAAAAGAGAAAAAATGTTTGTGAATCTAGAATTCTGGAAAAATCTTTTGGTACATAATTATTGTATCAGTCTTTGTACTTAAGCATGAGTATGTTTCTTTTCCACCTGAAAGTATTCAATAATTGAAAGATATTTATGTTAGCATATTTAACTTATGTATATTTCTCCAAAGAAGATAAACTCTCCTTATATTTTGTCAGTTTTTGCATACTAAGTCTGGTAGACAAAGTCTCCCATAACAATTACTTAATTAAAATTTGGAGAATTTTAGACAAATCTAACTATTCTTATTGTCCTTTATTGATCTACAAATACTTATTTAATATCATTTTGACCATTTTGAGGAGGCAAAAAAATGCATATACATATATAAGATATATACATATATAAAATTATCCAAAGACATTTGTATATTTTGTTAATCTATTAACATTTTAAGAAATATGGGTTAAATTATGTTTAGTAACCAGTGTCTTGTATTTTTTAAAAAACTTATTTAGGAACTGTTCAGATATTCAATGAACTTAATTATTTCTCTGTGATCTAGAAATTACAATTTAGGATCTGGAAATTACAATTTAGCTAATATTACATTTTTTATTTGCAGCATTATAAACTTTCATAAAATTAAACCTTAAAAAATATATTTGTTATTATATTCCATTTAAATGAATGTAATTATTAAATATATACACATATATAATTTTTAATTTTAAACAAGCTATGGAAACACTGGTAGTTTATTTAACCCTAAAACCAATGTTGGAAATTTTGGATTATGGGAAACTTAATCCTGGTCTTGAACAAATCAAAATATTTTGCTAACATTTATTTCTATATGGTAAACTAATTTTTAAAGAGTCTTGATCACGTTCTTTTTTTGTGTGTGTGTGAGGAAGATCAGCCCTGAGCTAACATCCGTGCTAATCCTCCTCTTTTTGCTGAGGAAGACCGGCTCTGAGCTAACATCTATTGCCAATCCTCCTCCTTTTTTTTTCCCCCCAAAGCCCCAGTAGATAGTTGTATGTCATAGTTGCACATCCTTCTAGTTGCTGTATGTGGGACGCAGCCTCAGCATGGCTGGAGAAGCAGTGCATTGGTGCACACCTGGGACCCGAACCCGGGCCGCCAGCAGTGGAGGTGCGCACTTAACTGCTAAGCCACGGGGCCGACCCTGATCATGTTCTAAAATCCCTCTTTTACTTTGAAATTAAAACCTTTTCTTACTATCTCATAGCTATAAAAACAAAGGTTATTATGTAAAGATACCTCGTAGTACTCATAAAAGAAATACAATCAATAATTTCTTTCTTTCAGAAAATGTTTGCTGTTTATCTGAACTAGATATTCAGTACATGAAAAATGACTTTTTGATTAGTTTTTTGAAAATTTTAGAAAAATAAATTTTGACCAGTTAATCTTTAAACTTTACAAGAGAGGAGAAAAGGAAGAAAATAGAACAAAAAGAAAATGACATACACTTGTTTTTTTCCAAAACTTGGGCCTTTGACAATTTTATCAAGTCATACAATTAAAATGCCATCATTGATTAAGCCTTGAAGTACAGAAACAAAGAGGAGGATAACTCCTACATGCAATAAAATGATCTCTTTCAGACAAGCAAGACAATTTCCTCATGAGGCTTCCTTTCTTTTTCTTCAAAGGTACCTCTCAAATGAACAATCTTATTCATAGCAAAAGCTCCCCAAAATGACCACTGCAGTTCCAAATTGTCCTGGTGAAATTTTGCCAGTGACGAGATCAGGGTACCAGTTAACATTATGGTGAGAAAACATGAGGAAGGAAACAGATGTTGGCCTGGAAGAAGTGCTGTTTTAGATTGAGACGATTCCATGAGAACTGAATGATCTGGTCTATAAAGATGATGCTTGTGTAAGTTTGTGTCTCTGGAACCTTGCCAAAGGCCAATAGTCACTACACAGGGGCTGGACAAAGCGTCCTGATAATGGGCAGATGAAAGTAAACAAAGCCAGTCTCAAGAACACAAAGACCAAGGAAGAAGTCCTTATCAGGTTTTGATTTGGTGACCCAAGGCAAAGTTTGTCCAACAAACACAGGTCCTAGGCGACCTTCTGAACGCCTCAGCCACTAGGGTTGGTTCAAGGAGAGAGTTATCAGTCCTATGTCCATCTTGTACTTGTAGAGTCTTCCTCTTGTAGACAAACAACACTCAAGACACCCAAGACGAGTGGACACTCAAGACAAGCAGACAGGCCATAGGGTCATGTGTTATAAAGTTAGAAAATAATTGCACCAAGGAACAATAAAAATCCAATCACAGAGCCACAAAAAATCCTAAGCAACTTGATTCTTTTGTTTTTTAAATTTATTTATTTTCCCCCCAAAGCCCCAGTAGATAGTTGTATGTCATAGTCGCACATCCTTCTAGTTGCTGCATGTGGGACACGGCCTCAGCGTGGCCAGAGAAGCGGTGCGTCGGTGCACGCCAGGGATCCGAACCCGGGCCGCCAGCAGCAGAGTGCACGCACTTAACCGCTAAGCCACGGGGCGGGCCTGCAACTTTATTCTTTATTATACAAAATAAGCCCAAGGCTGAAAGGCTTTAATGAAACATCAGAGCTCAATTCAGTGTGAATTTCTTTCTCAGGGAAGGGCAGGTAGAGAAAAGGGTCTCAAATGCGCACACTGTTTCTGATTTGAGGGTCCTGGTGCAAGGCAGGGAGGGCTTCAGCTGAACCTCAGCTAAGCTGCATTTTTGTTAATGCCCTTCAGTCAAGGATCACCAGGAGCACATCTGTAGTTGAATAAGTTGGGTTATTACTCACTGCAGTGAGGGAGAACACACACGGTGGGGAATCTGCGACAACTTAGTGTGAAGCGTCAGAAAGAACTTATCATAGGGTTCAGGGAAAGTTTAAGGAAGTGGGCTTTACTCTGGATTGAATCCTGTCAGGAAATGGGGGTAATTCTATGGCTGAGTATCTCAATAAGTCTTACCTAGAAAGAGCGAAGACTAGAGTGAGGTTTAATCCATAATTGGTAAAGAAAGCAGCAGTCACTCATATTAGCCAGGATAGGGGATATTTTGGTCCTTTTTATAGTTTAGACAATGTTCATGTTTTTGTCTATGTTCAAACATGTGTAGAGAGCGATTTTGTTTTGGTCTTGATCCGTGATGGTTATAGAGTGGTCTTGTCTGATTTTGTTAGTCTGTGAAACTGTTTATATTTAATAGGAAAATACCAAGGCTGGCTCCTAGCAACAACAAGGCCTAGCAGACACATCAAGCTAGCTCCCAGATGTCAAGGGCTGCTTTTCTCTTTCAAAATTTAAACATTTTAATTTCTTTTAAATGTCTAGGACCCAAAGCTTGAAAAATGTGTAGGACCCAAAACTTGGAAAAAAAAATATACAACGTATGTATATTTATATATCTATATCTATATATAACATACTAGTCAAGGTTTTATTCTTTTTTTTTTTTCGTGAGGCGATCAGCCCTGTGCTAACATCTGCCAATCCTATTTTTTTTTTTTTTTGCTGAGGAAGACTGGCCCTGGGCTAACATCCATGCCCATCTTCCTCCACTTTATATGGGACACCGCCACAGCATGGCTTGCCAAGCAGTGCGACGGTGCACGCCCGGGATCCGAACCAGCGAACCCCGGGCCATCGCAGTGCAGCGTGCGCACTTAACTGCTTGCGCCACTGGGCCGGCCCCAAGGTTTTACTCTTAAATGCACGCCTAAAACACACAGCCAGGTTTGTTTTGATAGAGCTACTGAATCATAATCAACAAAGAGCACAGTTTTAAAATTCATAACAAATAGCTCTTTTCTTCAGAGCCTAAATAGAAGCTGAGAATGAAAGTTTAATCTGATTAAGTGTTATCAGTAATGGAGTGTTGTGATGGTTAATTTTATTTCTTAACTTGACTGGGCCACAGTGTACCCAACATTTGCTCAAACATTATTCTGGATGTGTCTGTGAGGGTGTTTCTGGGTGAGAATAACATTTGAATGGTGGACCGGGTAATGCAGATTGTCTTTCCTAATGCTCGTGGGCCTCATCCAGTCAATGGAAGACTGAAGAACAAAAAGGCTAAGTAAGAGGGAACTCCTCCTGCCTGACTGCCTTGAGCTGAAACAGCGGTCTTCTCTTGCCTTGGGACTCGGATTCAGAATGAAACATCAGCTCTTCTCAGTCTTGGGCCTGTCAGCTTTCAGACTGGAACCAACCATCAGCCCTCCTGGGTCTCCAGCTTGCTGACTGCAGATCTTGGGGCTTCTCAGCCTCCATAATCATGTGAGCCAGATACTTATAATAAATCTCTTTATCTCTTATAATAAATCATATAAATATTTATATATATATCATACATGTATGTGTATGATATATATACACACACACATCTTATTGGTTCTGTTTCTCTGGAGAATGCCGACTAATACAAATATCAAGGTACTGTTAACTGGTGTGAGTCATATACAGAATGTCCATTTACAAATAACCACTTTGTGACCCTTTCTCATTTTAGGAAACATTTCACACACTTGAAATAAGAGTAAAGGGATCTTTTCAAGAGGAAAAGCAAAGGACTTAGTGAAAACTGTTCTTTATGTTCTTTGACCAAGGAAATTTCTACAGATCAACTCTGTAATGGAGGAACATGTTCAATTGATGAGTGTTCCTTAATGCAAGCTTTGATTGATTCCTCTAACTGTCACAGGCCCAAGCTTCTTTATGGGATCCCTCTTAAGAGATAACAAAGACACTAGATAATCCAATTCCTGAGATATAAGTGTAAAAGTTCTAGAAGTCTCAGAGATACCAAGCAAATGCCAAAAAAAAAAAAGGAATGTATGAGGCCAAAATCTCAGACAGCACACTCTACTGCTAAACAAAAGAAAACAAAGCGAACAATCCATAAGATAATCTTCAAATTCATTTTTCCATTAAGAAAAATCAAGGCAGAATTATACTCAAATTGATTTTCACTTACTAAGGCTGTTTAAAGAAATATATGTGTATAATTCCATCAGAAGTCACCTAAAACTCCTCTTCAATTTCTAGGACCAATCTTATGGTTATAGAGGTTCTTAGATGAAGCAGTCTCTAGATATTGGAGTTTCTAGATTGGTCACAAAAGTCTTCTTGGGATGATGAAGTTGGGACCTCCTTAAGACATTCTAGGCATCCGCATTCTAAAAGTTTCCAAATCATCTGCATATCCAGGCACATTAGTACATTTTACTCAATGATTTTGGAAACTGAGCTACCAAAAAATGGGCAGAAATTTAGAAGAAAGTGCCTGTTGAAAAGAGATAAGACCCTGGAAGATGGGACCAGAATTTAATGGGATTTGGAGAAGTGGACAGGAATCAAGAGGACTTTGTCATTGGGGCCACGCAGAGAAAGGCAAGTCAAGGTAGACAAGTGCAAGTTGGATAGGAGTTTGTGCATCAAGTCTTAGAATAAGAGTAATTTTAAAAATATTTCTCTTTGTTTATTCTCATGTGTGTCATACAAAAGGGTAGATGGCCTCAACAACTCTGAGACTTAGGAGAAAGGCAGGCCCAGTCTCAGTTGTGTGCCCACCAAGGCTGCCTTTCTGAGTCAGTCTTAAGCTTTAGGGCTTGGCAGTGTTGTACTGTAGTTTCAATAACTAAATGTGGTAAAACCATAAGAATTCTTCTCCCAGGGGAGAAGTCCAGCCCTCCAAGTGGTGTAAAGGCTGCATGAGGTATGATGGGATTTCATATTTGGTTTGAAGAATCAAGGTCAGGACGGCATACTGGTTTCAAACAAACTTTTTGTTTGAAAGTCCAGAGGTTGAATATCCAACTCACCCACATATCGGCTGTGAGATCTCGGGCAAGTTAGTGTCTGAGCCTCATTTTCCTTGTAGGGTTGTTTTAGGGATGAAACCAGTTAGTACAATACCCAGTCCATAGCTCAAAAAATGGCAGCCATCCCTGTTACTATCACCTAAATTGTATGTATGGAAGGAAGCCAACATTTAAATGGCAACTATTATGTGACAGGCACCATACTAGTCATTTTCATGTATTACTTCCTCTAATCCTTACAAGTCCCCAGGAGATAGACCTTCATCTTCTATGTCATAGGAGACTGGAACAGAGACTGTATCAGAGCCAAGTATAGAAGAAAATGAACTGAAGGGGTGGGAGGAGGGTGTCTCATTGTAAACAGATGGTTGCTAATTCCTCTTCCAGCTCCCAGGTCATGATTCTATGACCCCATATGATAAAGATAATGTGGATAGAGTTAGAGTCAGGTTTCTCAATATTGACAGGAGTTTTAAAGGGGAAAATAAAACCTTTGAAAAACTGTAGTTATAATGAATCAATATTTGAATTTTTTAGAGCAACACTTGGAAGAAACTGTCAGTAATCATTTTTTCAGAACTTGTCCAAGCTGTCCAAAATCTGAAATACATTTTGCCCTGTATATCATGGCTTATAATGTCAAAGATGGTCATAATTACAGTGCTGTTTGGTGCTTGAAAGGAACAGAGTTTCTTCCACTCTCTCTCACCTGCAAGGCCGTGAGTTGCCACCTGGTGATGGTAGAGCTCCATGCCATCCAAGAGGAAGGGTGCTCCGAATATGAAATCAGCCACAAAAATGTGGATTGGTTTTTGCTCAAGGAATAACTTTCTCTATAAAAAATGGCTAAAAGCTAGATTATTAAACTAAACAAGTATTATCCACACGGACATACTCAAGAGTGAATTAGGGAGAAAAAAAGAATTACGCAGTTGAGCAAATCTCTTGCTAGTCCTCATTACTAGAACCAGCTAAATCACGTTTTTGTTCTGCTCTGTTACAGAACCTGGTCACAGGGTTGTTCTCCTGGCTCACTTACGGCTTAGATTGTTCTGGTAGCACCTTTGCAGCCTCCTCTCCAACCATGCATCTTTCCCTACTATTCTTCATATCCCATTTCCTCTCTCTCTCTCTCTCCTCTCTTCTCTAAAAGTCTTTTCTAAACCACAAAGGACCTCTTCTCTGTCTTCTGGAAACCCTCAAATAGCAGATAACTGCAGAATCTTTAATCAAAGCTTACAGGTTTTCTCTATTTTTTTATAATTTTATTTATTTATTTATTTATTTTCCCCCAAAGCCCCAGTAGATAGTTGTATGTCATAGCTGCACATCCTTCTAGTTGCTGTATGTGGGACGTGGCCTCAGCACGGCTGGAGAAGCGGTGCGTTGGTGCGTGCCCGGGATCCGAACCCGGGCTGCCAACAGTGGAGCGCGTGCACTTAACCGCTAAGCCACCGGGCCGGCACTCTTTATTTTTTTTTTTTTAACTTCATTTGACAATTACCTTGTGCCTCTCCAGCTAGATTATTTGTTGATAAACAGTTTGAAGGTTTATATATACATTTTATAAACTTGTACTGCAAGCCAGTTTTCAGTTTTAGTGCAAATAACAAGCCACAGAATTGTTCATACTTCAGACCTGAATTATGTTTTAGAACCACAAGAAGAGGGTAGCTTTAATTAATTTCTTTATTACAGAATAGATCACTCAAAACATTGCCATTGTCTGGCCTCGGTCACCACGGCATTAAGGCCAGGGGGCTGCCCTAACCATTAAAATTAGGGCTTTTCTTTGTTGCAAACACACGTCTAAAATCTAATGGAAATGATTTCAGGAAAAATTAAAAATACATGAGCTGATATTTTGTTCGTAACAAAAGGAAAATGTACTAAACCGAATTCCTGATTGTATCCTACCACTAGCCTGCACCCCAATCATCAGTTAAAATAAACAAACCCTGTTTTCAATCAATAGAGTCCCTTTTCATTGTGCATTGACTGTGCTGGATTCTCTGGTCATCATAGCAGGACCACTTATTGCTTCCAAGGGTGGGCACCATGTTTCCCAGAATGCCCTTTTTGTATGGTTCAGCATTTGATTTTTGCCAGGGAGGGGAACTCCCATGGGATTTAGAAAGCCAAGCCCTCCTTCTTAGGAGCACACAGTGGCTGGAGGTAATGGCTTCTTGGGCTTTTTGCTAACTCCAGCTTCCCTCCCCACTCCAGTTCTTCAGGCTGAAGTCCTCAGTGGACTATTTCTCTGATCTTCTCTCTGCAGTGTCCAGAGCCTCCCTCCAGCAGCTTCCCACACATGTGTAAGCCCCATCCCTATATTAAATCCCTTCACTCCTGCAATATTTGCAGTGGCTCTGTTTTCTGGACTGAACCCATTTCCATTACTAAAAATTGTACTGATGGTTATTATAGAAGATTGGACAAAAAGAACTTCACAAAGTCCTGCAAAAGTCTGTCCAGCAAAAGGAGGCAAACAATAGTACCCAATAAAGCAAATGGAAAAAAGAGTTTTCTACTTTTACAAACGGCTGAATTCACACAAGAAAAAGAAATATTTGAATGCAAGTAAGGATCCAGTGTTAGGTATCTTTATTGATAAAAATCCTAGATTTTTACTTTTGAAAACATTACTTTTTGCTGCTTCCTCTCCTGTCCTCCCTGAGAAAGCTGGCTGCACTGCCCAATTCCCAGGGGTTAGTCAGCATATTCCCCGGCATGCCTCTCGCATCACCCCAGCCACACCGTGGCTTTATGTCCTGTTTGTTAATATCCGAAATAGCAGCTCTACTGACACCTAATGCATTCCACTGACATTGGCTAGCAGACTTCTTGTAATTATCTAACCTTCTCATCCTCTCTGCATGTTAAAATTACTTAAGGAATGGATGTGCTAAAAGTTCGGTGCCCTGAGATTGTAGGAGAAAAGGTCACACAAATCCAATAAATACATAATTTTATTTTTCGCTGGTGATGAAGTCCATGATCCAGTATCATATGCCTTGTGTATGAAAGTGCAGAAAAGCATGGAGCCTTCAGAGAGTGCTGGCTGGTCTCCCTTCATCCCATACATTTACCCACATGTCAATCTATGTTTGAATTAAATTTCCACTTAGAGTTCTAGAACAATGAACCTTTGTTTTATATATGTTTTAAAATTTAACATGTAATAAGTTAAATATTAAACAACAAACTCAGTTATAATTATGTGTTAAAACTTTATTGGAGGTTTCCTTGTGAGGACTATGTTAAATTAAAGTTAAAATGAGAAGAAGAGTTAATTTTATGCATCTGACTTTTTCCCCCTTGCATACTGTATTAGTCAGGATGGGGTAGGTTTTTCCACAGTAACAAAGAACCCCTAAGTCTTAGTGGCTTTTCGTGACAGAAGCTTGTTTTTCACTCACGTACATGGTACGCTGTGAGCTGTGAGGGAAGCTCTGCCCGTCACTCTCACTCAGGCATCCCGGTTCCTGGAGACTCTGGTGCGCCCTGTGTTTCCAGAATTACAAGGGCAGGAGGAAGAGTGGGAGAGACTCACGCACTCACTCTTAAAGCTTCTTCTTGGAGGTGACACGTGACACTTCCATTCACATTTCAGTGCCTAAAGCAAGTCATATGGGCTCACTTAACTTCAGAGTGGGTGGAGAATTAGAATCCTATCATAGGCCAGAGGGAGAGCTGGAATACGTATGCATGCGCCATAACTACAGTTCTTCTTCAGATTACAGAAAAATAAGTGTTTCATTTATTGCCTTTATCAGATTACATTACAATCTAGTGCATGCATGCATTATCAACGGGGGCAATATTCTCCTTAGGGGATGAAAATTGATTATTTGGGGGGTTAATATCAACTTAGATATTACAATGATCTGTGGCCCTCCAAAGGGCTACACTACTACATAAACAAATATACTATGTTATTAAAATTTCATTGCAGGGGGTAATTGGGAAAAAAGTCTAAAAAGGCTCTTTAGGGTGTTAATAATGAAAATAAAGTTGAGAAGTACTGGCCTAGGGGAAAGCAAACTGAATTGGAGAATCAGGAAGTATGAGTTCTAACTCCGGCGAATTAGATCAGTTAATTGATCACTCAATCAACTTGAAAAGCTCAGTTCTTTTCACCCTTTGCATGAATTTCCTGGGGCTGCCCTAACAGACTACCACAAACTGGGTGACTTAAAACAATAGAAATTTATTCCGTCACAGCTCTAGAGTCTAGAGGTCCAAAATCAAGGTGTCGGCAGAGCCATGCTCCCTCTGAAGGCCCTACACCATGTGTCTGCCCAGTTTCTGGCTGCAGCTAGCAATCCTCAGTGTTCCTCGGATTGCAGCGACATAACTCAAATCTCTGCCTTTGTCTTCACATGGTCTTCTCTCTGTGTATGTCTGTGTGTCTCCCAATCTCTCTCCCCTTATAAGGACCCTAGTCATTGGAATTTGGCCCACCCTAATCCAATGTGATCTCATCTTAACTTGATTACATCTGCAAAGGCCCTATTTCCAAATAAGGTCCCATTCACAGGTACTGGGGGTTAGGACTTCAACATATCTTTTTGGGGGACACAATTCCCTCAATACCGTTTGATTCCATAACTCTGTGTATGTGACACTTTTTACAGTGCCCACTGTATTCAGCTCTGTTTTTGAGATGGAAAGATTCCTTTACTCAGTGCATATTTATTCAGTCCCTACCACATGCCAGGCACTGTTCTAGGCACTAGGGTTACAGTCATAACAATAAAACAAACAAAAAAATTGAAAACAAGTTCTTGTTGTCATAGGACTTAAATCTATAGAAGAGATGGATGATAAACAGATACATACAATATGGTAACACTAACAAGAAAGAAAAGGCATGGTAAGATGATAAAGAGTGACAGAATCGACTATGCTATTTTGGATAAGGCAGTCAGGGGAAGCCTCTTTATGGAGGTGAATTTGAGTAAAGGCTTGAATGAAGGGAGGGAAAAATCACGTGACTACTGGGGGGAAGAGACTTCGAGGCAGAGAACTGCAGGTGTGAAAGTCCTGAGCTGGGCACGGGCTGGGTGTGTTTGATGAGGTCACTGTGGCAGAGTGGAGGGAGCAGAAGGAGAGGAAGAGTGAAGTTGGAGAGGCAACTGGGGACGAGAGCATGCAGGCCTTGAAGGCTGTAGGAAGGACTTTGGCTGTTATTTTGAGTACTACGGAAAGAAATTGAGGGATTTTGAGCAGAGAAGTGACATGATCATGTGTGTTTTAAACAAATACTAGGTGGCGAATATTCTGTATTAGAGCAGCAGCTGAGGCAAGGAGGCCAAGTAAAGCAACTGCAATAGTTCAGGTTGTTGGTTTGAACTACAGCAAAAATAGGAGAAGGGGTGATTACCTGTTGGATTCTGGACATATTCTGAGGGTAGTCAATAGAATTTGCTGATGGATTGGTGGGGCTGTGAATAAAAGGAGGAGACAAGGATACTCCAAGATTTTTTAGCCTGACAAAATAGAAGCTTAGAGTTGCCACTTACTGAGATGAGGAAGAGTGGGGGAAACGCAGTGTTGGGTTTTCGACGTGTGAAATTTGAGATGCCTGTGAGATAACCAGATAGAAATGCTGAGCAGGTGGTAAGATGAGTCTATAGTTCAGGCAAGATGTCAGGGCTGGAAAATGATTTTGAGAGTTGGCAGCTCATAGGTGGTATTTACAGTGATGGGATTAGATGAGATCAACTACACATTGAGTGTTGATAAAGAAGATTGTTAAGTGTGAGTCCTGAGAAACCACCCCCCGAACCCCGGCAACATTTAGAATAAGGAAAATGAGGGTTGTCGAGCAATTGAAACTGAGAAGAAGCAGACAATGAGCTAAGACAAGACCTGCAAAAGAGTAGGGCCCTAGAAACCAAGTGAAGAAAGGATTTCAAGGAGAGTGATCAGCAGTGCCTAACGCTGCTGATAGGGGAAGAAAGATGAGGGCTGAAAATCAGCCATGGGGTTTCCAACGTACAGATCATTTATGTATCAGTAAGGATTAGGTTTGACTCCATGTATCAGAGCACCCAAAATACCAATGGCTGAAACATAAAAATGTCTTATCTCAAGGAGATATTTGCACTCCATGTTTATTGCAGCATTACTCACAATAGCCGAGATAAGGAAACAACCTAAGTCCATCAACAGATGAATAGATAAAGAAGATGCGGTATATATACACAGTGGAATATTATTCAACCATGAGAAAGAGGGAAATCCTGCCATTTGCAACACCATGGATGGACCTTGAGGACATTATGCTAAGTGAGATAAGTCAGACAGAGAACGACAAACACTTTTTGATATCACTTACATGTGGAATCTACAGAAGCCAAATTCACAGAAACAGAAAGTAGAGTGGTGGTTACCAGGAACTGGGGGGTGGAGAAGTGGGGAGATGTTGGTCAAAGGGTACAAACTTCCAGTTATAAGATGAATAAGTTCTAAGGATCTAACGTACAGCATGGTGATTATAGTTAACAATCCTGTATTATGTACTTGAAAGTTGCTAAGAGAGTAGGCCTTATATGTTCTCACCACAAAAAGGAAATGGTGATGTGATGGAGGTGTTAGCTAATGCTATGGTGGTAATAATTTTGCAATATATAAGTGTATCAAATCAACACATTGTACACCTTAAGCTTACACAATGTTATACGTCAATTATATCTCAATAAAGCTGGAAAAAAAAGTCCAGAATTAGGCACTTCCAGGGCTTACACTGTGGCCCTATGTCATCTAGCACCCAAGTTTATTCTAGACTTCTGTTCCTTTATCCTTGTACATGGCTTCTATCTTCAAGGTCAAAATGATGGCTGCAGATGCTTACCAGAGATCATGCAAGAAGAAGTGGAGAAGGTCATAAAGGCACATTGTCTAGAGAGTTACCTAGTTAACTCAGTTAACTATGGCCACAATAATTCTGTATGCCAAACAACCACAAAGTCTCAGCGACATGCAACTATAAGCATTAATTTAGCTCAGAAGTCTATGGCTTGGATCACAACCAGCTGATCTAGGCTGGGCTTCCCTGAGTGGCTTAGATTCAAGTTATGGGTCTTGCTGGGCTTGGATCCTCTATGATGTTTGGGCTCAGTTTTGCTCCATTTGTATTCATTCTAGGGCTCAGGCTGAGGCCACTCCTATCCTTGGAAGTCTTATTTGTGGTGACGGCAGAGACACAAAAGAGCAAGCCCAATAGCACATGTCTGTTAACCTCCCATAGGCTAAGCAAGGGACAAGGTTGAGCATAGAGTCAAGGGGTAGGAAAATACACCCTGTTCACAACGGGAGGGCATGCCAAAGCCTGTGGAGGTGTAATCCTATTTCTGGGAAGGGAGTGAAGAGTAGGAATAATAATTTGCTACATTTGGAGCTCCCTGAAATTGTTTTTTTTAAACTTTACCATTTGGGTGCCAAATAATAAATTTCAAGATCAACATGTTGTTTTTCTAAGAAAGACTAGTTTTGGAGCAGCTTTAGGTTCACAGCAAAATTGAACAGAAGTTACAGAGATTTCCCATATACCCCCTGCGCTGACAAATTGAGAGGCATAGCCTCCCCCATTATCAACATCTCCCACCAAAGAGTTACATTTGCTACAATTGATGAACCTACATTGACACGTCATAATCACCCAGAGTCCACAGTTTGCATTAGGGCCCACGCTTGGTGTTGTATATTCTATGGGTTTGGACAAATGTATAATCACATGTATCCATCACTACAGTATCATAGAGAGTATTTTCCTTGTTCTAAAAATCCTCTGTGCTCCACCTCTTCATCCCTCCCTCCCCTGAAATCCCCCCCAACCACTTGTAAAATAGATCTTTTTATTATCTCAATAGTTGTACCTTTTCCAGAACGTCATATAGTTGGAATCATATAGCATGTAGGCTTTTCAGATTGGTTTCTTTCAGTTAGTAATACGCATTTAATGTTCCTCCATGTCTTTCCATGGCTCAATAGCTCATTTCTTTTTAGTGCTGAATAATAGTCCGTTGTCTGAATGTACCACAGTTTATTTATCCCTTCACCTACTGAAGGACATTTTGATTGCTTCAATGTTTTGGCAATTAAGAATAAAGCTCCTATAAACATTCACGTGCAGATTTTTGTGTGCACATAGGTTTTCAATGCCTTTGAGTAAATATCAAGGAGCGCAGTTGCTGGATCATATGACAAGACTATGTTTAGTTTTTTAAGGAAGCACCAAACTATCTTCCACAGTAGCTGGACCATTTTGCATTCCCTTCAGCAGTGAATGAGATTCCTATTGCTCTGCCTCTTCACCAACATTTGGTGTTGTTGGTTTTCTGGATTTTGGCCATTCTAATAGGTGTGTAGTGATGTCTCACTGTTGTTTTAATTTGCATTTCCCTGATGACATATGATGTGGAACATCTTTTCATATGCTTATTTGCCATCTGTATATCTTCTTTAGTGAGATATCTGTTAAGGTCTTTGGCCCATATTTTAACCAGGTTGTTTGTTTTCATACTGCTGTTTTAAGTGTTCTTTGTATATGTTGGTTAACAGTCCCTTATCATATGTGCCTTTTGCAAATATTTTTCCCAGTCTGTGACTTGTCTTCTCATTTTCTTGACAGTGTCTTTTGCATAGAAGTAGTTTTAAATTTTAACAAAGTCCAGCTGGTCAATCTTTCCCTTCATGGATCCGTGCCTTTGGTTGCTACTAAAAAGTCATTGCCAAACCCAAGGTCATCAAGATTTTCTCCTACATTATCTTCTAGGAACTTTATAGTTTCACATTTTACACTTAAATCCATTTTGAGTTAAAGGGTCTAAGGTCTGTGTCTAGATTCATTTTTTTTGTACATGGATGTCTGGTTGTTTCAGTACCTCTTGTTGGAAAGATAATTTTTGCTCCATGGTATTGCCTTTGCTCCTTTGTCAAAGATCAGTTGACTATATTTATGTGGCTCTATTTCTAGGCTCTCTATTCTGTTCCATTGATCTATTTATCTATTCTTTCATCAATATCACTGTCTTGATTACTGTAGCTTTATCAATTTGTCAATGTCCACAAAATACATTGCTGGAATTTTATTTGGGATTTGGGATTGGCATTGCACTGAATCTATACATCAAGTTGGGAAGAACTAACATCTTGACAATATTGAGTCTTCCTATACATGAACATAGAATATTTCTCCATTTATTTAGTTCTTCTTTGATTTTTTTCATGAGAGTTTTGTAGTTTTCCTCATATAGATTTTGTACATATTTTGTTAGATTTATACCTAAGTATTTCCTTTTGGGCAGTGATAATGCAAATGGTATAGTGTTTTTAATTTCAAATTCCACTATTCACTGCTGGTATATAAGAAAGCAATTGACTTTCATGTGTTAACCTTGTATCCTGAAACCCTGCTATAATTGCTTCTTCATTCCAGTTTTTTTCTTGATTCTTTTGGATTTTCTACATAGACGGTCATGTCATCTGCCAACTAAGACCATTTTATTTCTTCCTTCCCAATCTGTCTACCTTTTATTTTCTTTTCTTATCACATTTCATTATCCAGGACTTTCAGTAGAGGTTAAAAAGCAGTATGAGTTGAGAGACATTCTTGCTTTGTTGATGATCTTAGTGGGAAAGGTTAGTGGGGTCTCACCATTAACTATGACGTTAGCTGTAAATTTTTTTATAGATATTCTTTATCATGTTGAGGGTGTTCCCCTGTATTCCTAATTTACTGAGAGTTTTAATCATGAATTGGTGTTTAATTTTGTCAAATGCTTTTTCTGCATCTATTGATATGATCATGTGATTTTTCTTTTTTTTTTTGGTGAGGAAGGTTGGCCCTGAGCTAACACATGTTGCCAATCTTCCTCTTTTTGCTTGAGGAAGATTGTCACTGAGCCAACATCTGTGCCAATCTTCCCCTATTTTATATATGGGAGGCCACCACAGCATGGCCTATGAGCAGTGTGTAGGTCTGTGCCCAGGATCCGAACCCGTGAACCCCAGGCTGCTGAAGCAGAGCATGCAAACTCAACCACTATGCCACCAGGCCAGCCCCCCACTTTTTTTTTTAGATGGATTGCACTAACGAGTTTTCAAATATTGAACCAGCCCTGCGTTCCTGGGATAAATCCCAATTGGTTGTGGTGTGTAATTCTTTTTATATATTGTTGGATTTAATTTGCTATTTTGTTGAGGATTTTTGCATCTATGTTCATGAGAGATATTGGTCTGTAGTTTTCTTTTCTAGTAATGTTTTTGTCTGGCTTGGTGTTAGGGTAATGTTTGCTTCATAGAATGAATTAGGAAGTATTTCCTCTGCTTATATCCACTGAAAGAGATTTTATGGAATTGGTATAATTTTTTCCCTAAATGTTTGGTAGAATTCACCAGTGAATTGATCTGAGCCTTGTGCTGTCTGTTTCGTAAGGTTATTAATTATTAATTCTATTTTTAATAGATATATGCCTATTCAGATAGTCTATTTCTTCTTGTGTGGGTTTTGGCAAATTGAATTTTTCAAGAAATTGGTCCACTTCATCTAGGTTACCAAATTTGTTGGCATAGAATTATTCATAGTATTCTTTTATTATCCTTTTACTGTCCATGGGCTCTGTAGTGATGTCCCCTCTTTCATTTCTGATATTAGCAATTTGTGTCTTTTTGTCTTAGTTATCCTGGCTAGGGACTGATTGATTTCATTGATCTTTTCAAAGAACCACCTTTTGGTTTCATTGATCTTCTCTGTTAATTTTCTCTATTTTCAATTTCATTGATTTATGTTCTAAATTTTATTATTTTTTTCCTTTTCTTACTTGGGAATTTAATTTTCTTTCCTTTTTCAAGTTGCCTAAAATTGAAGCATAGATTGTTGATTTTAGATCTTTCCTCTTTTCTAATATAGGCATTCAATACTATAAATTTCCCTCTAAGCACTCCTTTTGCTGCATCCCACAAATTTTATTTATTTTTTATTTTTTATTTTTTTGTGAGGAAGATCAGCCACGAGCTAACATCCATGCTAATCCTCCTCTTTTGCTGAGGAAGACCGACTCTGAGCTAACATCTATTGCCAATCCTCCTCTTTTTTTTTTTCCCCCAAAGCCCCAGTAGATGATTGTATGTCATAGCTGCACATCCTTCTAGTTGCTGTATGTGGGACTTCAGCATGGCCAGAGAAGCAGTGCATCGGGGTGCGCCTGGGATCTGAACCCCGGGCTGCCAGTAGCGGAGCGCACGCACTTAACCGCTATGCCACGGGGCCGGCCCCACAAATTTTAATAAGTTATACTTTCATTTTCATTTTGTTCAAAGAATTTTTAAATTTCTGTTGAGATTTCTTCTCTGACCCATTTGTTTTTTTTGAGAAATGTGTTGGGATTTTCTGTTATTGATTTTTAGTTTAATTCTGTTATGATCTGAGAGCAGGCACTGTATGATTTCTATTCTTTAAAGTTTGTTATGGTCTATTTAATGGCTCTGAATGTGGTCTATCTTGGTGATTGTTCCATGTCAGCTTGAGAAGATTGTGTTTTCTGCTGTTGTTGGATGAAATAATCAATAGATACCAGTTATATCTAGTTGATTGTGGTGGTGTTGAGTTCAACTGTGTCCTTACTGATTTTCTGCCTTCTGGGTCTGTCCATTTCTGATAGAGGGGTGTTGATGTCTCCAACTATAACAGTGGATTGATCTATTTCTCCTTGCAGTTCTATCAGTTTTTCCCTCACATATTTTGATGCTCTGTTGTTAGGTGCATACACATTAAGGATTGTTATGTCTTTTTGGAGAATTGATCCCTTATCATTATGTAATGCCCTTCTTTATCCTTATCCTTATAGAATGGCTCAAGAGATTCTTCAAACAGAAAGGAAGTGATAAAAGAAAGAAGCATCAAGAAGAAGGAACAACAGAAAAAGCAAAAATATGGGTTCATGCAAGAATTTTCCTTCTTTCCTGAGTATTTTACAACATATTTGATGACTGAAACACAAAACACAATCATCAAATTATAACACAGTCTGATACTCAATACAATGATATTTAAAAGTGAGGAAGGTAAAGGGACCTAGATGGAAGTGAGGTTTCTACACTTCACTCAAAGTGTAAAATGTTGATACAAGTACACTGTTATAAGTCACACACACACAGTATTCCCCAGAGCAACCACTAAAAAAAAAATACAGAGTTAATCTCAAAAAGTATAAATAGATCAAGACTGAATACTAAAAAGTATACAAGTAGTCCATGAGGAGGCAAGAGAAGAGAGACACAAAGGAATGATAAATAGAGAAAACAAACAGAAAGCAAATAATAAAATTGTCCACTTAAGCACTAACATATCAATAATTACCTTAAATGTAAATGGTCTAAATATACTAATAAAAAGACAGAGATCAGCAGAGTGGATAACACACACAAACACACACATACAAACACACACCGCAATTATATTCCGATTACAAGAAACTTATTTCAAATTCAATGATAGGTAGGTTGAAAGGAAAAAGATATACCATACAAATATTAATCAAAAAAGAGCTGGAGTGACTACATTAATATTTGATAAAGTTGACCTTAGAGCAAAGAGAATTAGTACCGACAAAGAGGGACATTACTTAAAGACAAAAAGATCACTCCACCAGGAATGTATATGGACCAGAAAACAGAGCTGCAAAACACATGAAGTAAAAACTGAGAGAACTAGAAGGAGAAATAGACAAATCCACAGTTATAGTTGGGGACTTTAACATGCCCTTCTCAGCAACCAATAGAACTACCAGAGAAAAAGTCAGCAAGGACATAGGAGATCTAAACAAGACAATCAACTAAAAGGTTCTAATTGACATTTATAGAACATTCCACAAACAACACCATAATACACATTATTTTTCTCAAGTGCACATGGAACATTCACAAAAACAGTCCACATCCATGAAACAAACCTCAACCAATTTAAAAGAATTGAAATCATACAGGGTGTGTTCTGTGATCATAAAGGAATCAAGCTAGCAATCAATAACAGAAAGACAACAAGAAAATCTCTAAACATGTGAAAATTATACAACACACTTCTAAATAATGCCTGAGTCAAACAGAAAATCTCAAAGGAAATTTAAAAATATGTAGAACTGGATGAAAAGAAAATACAACATATCAAAATATATGGAATGCAGATAAAACAGTTCTGGAAGGAACACTTATAGTACTAAGTGTCTACCTCAAGGAACTGAAAAAAACAAGAGCAAAATAAACTCAAGACAAATAGAAGGAAGGGAATAATAAAGAGCAGAAATCAATGAAATTGAAAATAAGAAAACAACAGGAAAAAACAAAAAACTGGTTCTTCAAAAAATTCAATAAATTAATACATCTTTATCAAGACAGAAAAAATCAAAAGAAGACACAAATCACTAATGTCAGAAATGAAGTAGGGAATATCACTACAGATCCTTCAGCCATTAAAAAGGTAATAAAGGAATAATCCAAACAACTTTACATTCCTTAATCAACATCTTAGATGAAATGGATCTTTCCTCAAAAACCACAAACTCCCAAAATTCAACCAAGATGATATAGATAATCTGGATAGCACTCTAACCATTGAAGAAATCAAATTCATACTTTAAAAGCTCCCAGAAAATAAATAAATCCTTAGGCCCAGATAGTTTCACTGGAGAAAGCTACCAAACATTTAAAAAATTAACATCAATTTTACAAAATTTCTTTCAGAAAATAAAAGAGGAGGGAATACTTCTCAACTCATTTTATGAGGCCAATATTATTCTGACACTAAAACCAGGCAAAGATAGTACAAAATAAGAAAATTAAAGACCAATGTCTCTCATGAACTTAGCACAAAAATCTTCAACAAAATATTAGCAAACCAAATCAAATAATGTATAAAAAGAATTATACACTATGACCAATTGGGATTTATTTCAGGTATGCAAGGCTGTTTGAACATTTAAAAAATAATCAATGTAATTCATCATATCAACAAGCTAAAAAAGAAAACTTATATGATCATATCAGATGATGCCCCTCCCCCTCAAAAAGCATTTAACAAAATCCAACACTTATTCAGTATAAAAATTCTCACCAATTTAGGAATAGAGGAGAATTACCCCCAACTTGATAGAAAATGTCTATCAAAAAACCTGCAGGGGCCGGCCCGGTGGCGCAAGCGGTTAAGTGCGCGCGCTCCGCTGCGGCGGCCCGGGGTTCGCTGGTTCGGATCCCAGGCGCGCACCGACGCACTGCTTGGTAAGCCATGCTGTGGCGGCGTCCCATATAAAGTGGAGGAAGATGGGCACAGATGTTAGCCCAGGGCCGTCTTCCTCAGCAAAAAAAAAGAGGAGGATTGGCGGATGTTAGCTCAGGGCTGATCTCCTCACAAAAAAAAAAAAAAAAAAAAACCTACAGCAGGGGCCGGCCTGGTGGTGCAAGCAGTTAAGTGTGCATGCTCCGTTTCGGTGGCCTGGGGTTCACAGGTTCAGATCTTGGGCATGCACTGACGCACCACTTGTCAAGCCATGCTGTGGTGGTGCCCTATATAAAGTGGAGGAAGATGGGCATGGATGTTAGCTCAAGGCCAACCTTCCTCAGCAAAAAAAAAAAAAAAAAAAGAGGAGGATTGGCATCAGATGTTAGTTCAGGGCTGATCTTCCTCACAAAAAACAAACAAACAAAAAAAACAAAAAACAAAAAATACCTACAGCTAACATCCTACCTAATGATGAAAGACTTAATATTTACCCCCTAAAATCAGGAACAAAGCAAAAATGACCATTCACTCTAACAACCCTTGTTCAACATAGTAGTGGGAATTCTAGCCACTGCAATAAGGCAAGAGAAGGAAATAAAAGATGAGAAGGGAAGAAATAAAATTGTGTCTATTAGCAGATGACATGATTGTCTATGTAGAAAATCCCAAGGAATCTACCACCACCCCCCAAACTCTCCCAGAATGAATAAGTAAATTCAACAAGGTTGCAGGACACAAGACGGACATACAAAAATCACCCCTGTTCCTGTATACTAGCAATGAACACATGGAAACCAAAAGTTAAAATACAATACCATTTCAATTGCTCCAAAGAAAATCAAATACCTAGGTATACATTTAACAAAATGTGTACAGGATCTGATTATTACAAAATTCTGATGAAAGAAATCAAAGAAGATCTAAATAAATGGAGAGACATACTTTGTCATGGATTGGAAAACTAAATGCAATAAACATATCATTTCTCCCAAAATGAAATTCCTATGAAAATCTCTGTAGGTTTTCAGTAGACATAGAAAAGTTATTCTAAAATTATATGGAAAGGCATAGCCATAAAATAACTAAAGCAATCTTGACTAAGAAGAATAAAGTGGAATAAATCAATCTACCTGATACTAAAGCTTAATATATAGCTATAGTAATCAATATGGTCTGGTATTGGCAGAAGGATAGACACATAGATAATGGAACTCTATAGGGAATTCGAAAGTAGACCCACACAAATATGCTCAACTGATTTTTGACAAAAATGCAGAGGCAACTCAATAAATGACAGCCTTTTCAACAAATGGTGTGGAGCAATTGGATATCCCCAGGCAAAAAAAAGGACCTTGACGTAAACCTCATCTTACATAAAAATTAATTCATAAAGGGTCACAGACTTAAAAACAAAACATAAAACTACAAAAGTTTTTTTAAAAATAGGAGAAAATCCTTGGGACCTAGGGCTATGCAAAGAATTTTTAGAATTGTCGTGAAAAGCATGATCCATAAACAAAAAAATGGATAAATTGGACTTTTTCAAACTTGACAACTTTTCTCTGAAAAAGCCCATGTGCAGAGGATGAAAAGATAAGGTACAGACTTGGAGAAAATATTTGCCAAGACATATCCAACAGAGGACTAGATCTATAATATATAAGAAACTCTCAAACTGAATAGCAAACAAACAAAACGCCCAAACAGTCCAATTAGAAAATGGGCAACATGTATGAGGAGACGTTTCACTGAAGAGGGTATGCAGATGGCAGATGAAGGCATAAAAAGCTGTTCCACATCATTAGCCATCAGGAAAATGCAGATTATAACCACAACACCACTACTCTCCTGTCAGAATTGCTAAGATCAAGTGGTAACGCTACCAAATGTTGTCACGAATATGGAGAAACTGGATCACTCATGTGTTGCTGGTGAGAAGGTAAAATGGCACAGACACTCTGGAAAACAGTTTGTCAGCTCCTGAAAAAGTTAAATACCTAATTACCGTACAAGCCAGCGATTGCACTCTTTGACATTTATTCCAGAGGAATGGAAATTTATGTTTACACAAAAACCTGTACACAGGTGTTCATAGCAGCTTGATTTAGCCAAAACTCTGAATCAGCCCAGATGTCCTTCAACAGATGAATAATGCAGCAAACTGTGGTACAGCCATACCATAGAATACTACTCAGCAATAAAAAGCTTTTTATTGTTACGTATTGATACATAGAATTTGGATGAATTTACAGGGAATTACGCTGAGTGAAAAAAGTTACCAATTCCAATTCCAAAGGTTACATACTGTATGATTCCACTGATAAAACATTTTTGAAATGACTAAAGTTTAGACACATAGGCCAAGGGTAAGGCATGGGGGTTGGAGGTAGGTAGTGTGGTTATGAAAAGGCAACATGAGGGATCATTGTAATGATGGAACTATCCACTATCGTGAGTGTGATGGTGGATACATGAACCTACGTGCACACGTGATAAAATCATACAGAGCTAAACACACAAATGAATACAAGCAACATGGGAAATCTGAACAAGATCGGTGGATTGTATCAATATCAATATCCTGGTTTTGATTTACATATAATGTTTTTACAAATGCTGCTATTTGGGGGAAACCAGTAAGATGCACATGAGTTCTTTGTATTGTCTCTTACAACTGCATGTGAATCTATAATTATCTCAATAAACATTTTAATTAAAATTTTATCTAGAAGAGAAACTACACAATAACAGGCTTCTAAAAATACAACACACACACACAAACAAAAGAACACCGAAGGCGACTTATCTTACTAGTAATATAAAGCCACAATAATTAAACAGAGTGCTATTAGTACAGGAAGTCAATGGCCTGTAACAGAGAATCTATAAACAGAACCATGTATATTTGAGAAATTAGTATGTTATGAAGGCAATACTTCATTTCATTGGGGAAAGGAAAGGCTAAGTGATAGAAAAATTACCATTAATTTTGGAAAATAATAGATCCCCATGTCACACTACACATAAAATAAATTCAAGATGAATTAAAATCAACATGTAAAGAACAAAACTATTAACCTACTGGATGGAATATAGGAAGATTTTGTAAAATATATAATTTTAAGGTAGGGAAGAGGTTTCAGAGAAAGACAAAGATAATTATTGGAAAATGGACGTACTATTTTAAAGGAATTATTTGCATACAATTAATATATCAAAACAATTTTGTTTATTAAACTAAATGTGATAGGACCACAGTTTGTAAAACTCCACTGGCAGTTAAAATTTGCTATTTTGTGACATGTAGAAAACAATCAAATTGCCCAGGTAAACTGATGAATTTGCCTTCATAGCCATGCGACCCTATTGTAAAACAGGAGAGCACCCTAACATATGACTGTGGGTCTGACAATCCCCAGCTCATGATGGACAGCTCTGTTCTGGCCACATAGTCCTTGGTGTCCTATGGTCAGGCACTCAGTAGTCAGCCTGGATCTGCTTTTTGCAGACAGCATAGTCTTTCTCTAGAAACCTAGAGGTCTGCACTGTGACTCTCCTACTGGGGCTTGTCAGAAAATCCTCACAGCATTCTTATTTACTGCAGATGCCCCCGCATGTGGGATATGCTGGGTCCAAGTGGGAGCGTTGCTTACACCAGTCTGAATCTGTTGCAGAGCCCTCTCTTGTACAGGAATTTTGAGTCACCCAACCAATGGGTCAGAAAGTATTCAAAATCTGAAGCAGCCGTCTCCAAAATCTGTGGCAGCCTACCTAGTGTTGTGCTTTTGTCTTCATGGAAAGAAGTGTAAGGATTTATCTTACATCTTTGAGGGGATGTTCTGGAATACTTCAAATCATTAGAGTTCTAAAATTTTCACTGATGGAAAATGCCCTCAAGTCTTGTAAGGTTGATTTCCGTCCTCTAGAGTGTATGTGTCTGGCATTCAGCGTACTTGCCACTTCCTGTTCACCTGATCCAAGAAACATGACACTATTAATATGGTGGAACAGGTGATATTCTGCACAGTGTGCAATCAAGATCCCTTCGACTATATTATGACAAATAGTGGGAGAGTTAATTCAATCCTGGGGCCAAACCATGAATGTGTTTTTCTGTCTATTCGAAGTAAATGTGTATTTGCATACTGCTTTGATCTTCTTTCCTAATGGGATTGAAAAGAATGAGTTTGCCATATCAAGAGCTGCATATCACTGGCCTGGGGATCTGCTGATCAGTCTGGTAGAGATACCAATCCAGTACAGGCACTGTAATGGAGCTTCCACTTAGTTGAGTAGTGTAGTCCATCATCAGATGTTATGATTTTTGCAAGGTCCAGACTGGTGAATTGAATGGAATAATGGATGACAGCCACCTTAGCATCCTTTAAGTCTTTGAGACTGATCTAGTTTCTACCATTATATTCAAGATGCAGTATTGTTTCTGATTTACTATCTCGGCTCAGGCAGGAGGCGGCTTCAGAGGCTTCCATTTGGCCATTCCTACTGTTATGACTCACAATGGGTCAGGAAACCAATTTAATGATTCTGTCAGCTGAAATTACCTGTTTTAATGATGTCCTCAGTAGGACTAGGAAAATGACCACATAGTAGATGCCTGGACCCATTGAACCCACTGTGGCGTAGAAGTGGACCAGAACTCCACTTCTTGCCTGACCTCTGCATGATCCACTTTAATCAGAGATCATTATGATGTTTGAGGTCCCAGGCACCAGTGTCAGTTCAGATCCTGTACCCAAAAAGTAGTATTCCCTTTTTTACAGCGTGAAATCATTCTGTAACTGTAGGTCCCTTTGGGGGAAGAATTGGGAAAACTACTACTGTATATCTGAGGTGCTGCAGGGTCCTTCCTCCAGGGAATCTTTAATCGAAAGACTCTAGGTCTGAGAACAGGTTCAAGTCTGGAAACAGTGTGAGGGATTATGATTTTTTTACTGCAGCAGCTGACTTCAGTCTTCTCCTCACCCGCCCGTGACCTTTTCGATTATATAGATCCAGATTGGCTACCCATCCATCTATTTCGCCCCTAGGAACGCTGTGGTCTGTTAGCCTTCACTACAGATCCCGGAGGGTTAGGGCCCCCGGTTGCCATGCTGGCTTTGCATTATGGCAATTGTGTCCACCTTGCCTCTCACTGTCTTGGATGCTGTCACTTGGCTTCTGATATTTCAGGATCCTTTCATCGTTTTTGTCACTAGGGACCCCATTTCCATAGCAACAACTCCAGCCTACAGGAGACAGTCACCACTGAGCTTCTTAGCACTTCTAGTGACCCCCTCACTAGAGAATCCTTATTGTTCTAGTGAAGGGCGTGCCCTCTAGACTCTCACAGGCAGTATAGTCAGCCAGTGAGTCTACGGTCTTTTATAATAAATCTAGTTTAGTGTGCCCACTCTTTGAACCATTTGACCTTTTCCTCACTAGTTTGCTAGGGTAACTATGGCAGCTTCACCTATTTTGCAATAGGCTATCATTTTTTTCCAAGCTTCAAGGAATCATTCCAGTAATATATTAAAACCAATCTCTCAGGTGTCCTTGGCAGGATGTTAAATTGTGAGTCACAGGGAGCGTCCCATATCAACAAAGTCTTCCCTATACAGCCTTATACTCTGTACAGCACGCTCGAGATTCATTTCCAGGCATGTTCTTCCAGTTCTTGCTAATATTATTTTAGCTAGAATCTGTAGCTCTTCTGTGAAATACTCTTTTCTCCTGAAGCCTGGGCAGTAATTCCACAGTTGAGCTATGCTACAACTGGACTCTAATTATCCATCTAAAAGCCATGGTGGGGGAAAGGAAGAGTTTTGAGGAAGGCAATTATCATCTTGAGAGACACCGTCACAAGCAAAGTCTGCCTGGTCTCTAGGCAAAGGAGAGCTGCTATCCTCCAGCAATGGACGAGTGGGCCTCTTTCGCCAGCCCAGAGGGTTCAGAGGAATCTGAGGGTTCACAGTTCTCAATTGCAGTCACCATTACCCTGATACCAAAACCAGATAAAGACACTACAATAAAAGAAAACTTCAGATAAATATCCCTGATGAATATAGATGCAAATATTCTTAACAAAATGGTAGCAAATCAAATTCAACAACACATTAAAAGGATCATATACCATAACCAAGTGGGATTTATCCCTGGGATGCAAGGATGTTTCAACATATGCAAATCAATAAATGTGAAACACCACATTAACAGAATAAAAGATAAAAATCATATGATTATCTCATTAGATGCAGAAAACGTATTTGACAAAATACAACATATTTTCATTACTAAAACCTTCAACAAATTGGGTCTAGAAGAAACATACCTCAACATAATAAAGGCCATATACAATAAACCCACAGCTAACGTTACACTCAGTGGCGAAAAATTGAAAGCTTTTCCTCTAAGATCAGAAACAAGAAAAAGGTATCCACTCTCACCACTCTTATTCAACATAGTACTGGAGGTCCTAAATAGCTAGAGCAAATAGGCAAGACAAAGAAACAAAATCATTTAAATCAGAAAGGAAGAAGTAAAATTGTCATTATTTGCAGATGATATTATCTTATACACAGAAAATCCTAAAGATTCAACCAAAAATGTTGGAACTAATTGACGAATTCAGTAAAGTTGCAGGATACAAAATAAACATACAGAAGTCAGTTGCATTTCTATACACTAAAAATGAAACATCTGAAGAAGAAATAAAGAAAAATATCCCATTCACAGTAGCATCATAAACAATAAAATACTTAGGAATAAATTTAAACTAGGAAGTGAAAGATCCGTATAATGAAAACTGCAAGACCTTGAAGAAAGAAATTGAAGAAGACACAAACAAATGGAAAGATATCCTGTGTTCATGGATCAGAAGAATTAATATGGTTAAAAATCTCCATACTACCCAGAGCCATCTATAGATTCAATGCAATTCCTATCAAAATTACAATTTTTCACAGAAATAGAAAAATAATCCTAAAATTTGTGTGGAACCACAGAAAACCTCAAATAGCGAAAGCAATCCTGAGAAAGAACAAAGCTAGAGGCATCACAATTCTTCTTTTAAACTATACTACAAAGCTATAATAATTAAAACAGTTTGGCACTGACATAAAAACAGACACATAGACCAAGAGAACAGAATAGAGATCCCAGAAATAACCCCTAACATATACGGTCAACTAATATCTGACAAGGGAGCCAAGAACACTCAACGGGGAAAGGATAGTCCCTTCAACAAATGGTGTTGGGAAAATTGGATAACCACATGCAGAAAAATGAAATTGGATCCCTATCTTATGCCACTCACAAAAATGAACTCAAAATGGATTAAAGACTTAAACATAAGACTTGGCACCATAAAACTCCTAGAAGAAAACATTGAGGAGAAACTCCTTGACAATGGTCTTGGTAATGACATTTTTGGATATGACATCAAAAGTACAAACAAAAAAAAGCAAAAATCAACAAGTGGGACTACATCAAACTAAAAAGCTGCACAGCAAATAAACAATCAACAAAATGAAGAGGCAACCTACGGAAGGGGAGAAAATATTTGCAAACCATATATCAGATAAGAGGTTAATATAAAAAATATAAAAAGAACTCATACAACTCAATAACAAAAAAACACAAACAATATGATTAAAAAATGAGCAGAAGAGTTGAATAGACGTTTTTCCAAAGAAGACATCCAAATAGGCAACAGGTACATGAAAAGATGCTCAACATCACTAATCATCAGGGAAATGCAAATCAAAACCACGATGAGCTATCACCTCACACCTGTTAGAATGGCTATCACCAAGAAAAGAAGAGATAACAAGTGTTGGTGAGGATGTGGAGATAAGGGATCCCTTATACACTTTTGGTAGGAATGTAAATTCGTTCATCCACTATGGAAAACATTATGGAGCTTCCTCAAAAAATTAAAAATAGAACTACCATGTGATCCAGCAATCCCACTTCTGCGTATATTTCCAAAGGAAATGAAAACAGATGTCTGCACTCCCATGTTTATTGCAGCATTATTCACGATAGCCAAGATATGGAAACAACCTAAATATCTATCAATGGCTAAATGGATAAAGAACATGCAGTATATACATGTACAATGGAATTTCAGCCATGAGAAAGAAGGAAATCCTGCCAGTTGTGACTACATGGATGAATCTTGAGGGCATTATGTTATGTTAGACCGAGAAAGACAAATACTGTATAATATCACTTATATGTGGAATCTAAAAAAGCTGAACTCATAAAAACAGACAGTAGAATGGTGGTTACCAGAGAAGGGGGTGGTGGCTGTGGAGGAATTGGGGATATGTTGTTTAGGGGTACAAACTTGGAACTAGTAGATAAATAAGTCCTAGAGGTCCAATGCACAGCCTAGTGATTATAGACAACAGTACTGTATTATAAACGTCAAAGTTGCTAGGAGACTAGATCTTAATTGTTCCCACTGCAAAAAAAGAAATGATAATTATGTGACGTGGTAGAGGTGTTAGCTAACGGTATGGTGGTAATCATATTGCAATACATAAATGTATTAAATCTACATGTTGTATGCCTTAAACTTACACAAAATTATATGTCAATCGTATCTCGGTAACAATAAATTTTTAAAAATTCCCAATTGCCTTTCCTTTTATGTCCCCAGGCTAGTTCTCAGCACCCACTCTTTCTCTTTCAGAACTCTATGTGTAGGAGAATTGCTGGAGACATCAGAGTGAATGTAATTTGACTTGCTGGGGCTATGGTGTCACACACACACCTTTTTTCTTTTTTCTAATAGCAAATTTACTATTGTTACAAACAGATCCTGGACCTAATTTTCAGTCCCATCGTGCCCTGTGGTTGCAGGAGATGAAATTTCTAAATGCTGCCAAGTAAGTTTTGTGGCTTTTACTCTTTGTCTTAAGTTGATAGTTGACTGACCTGAGGCTGGCATTTTCTTCCTTCAACTTATCAGTAGCACTTAATAGTAGCCACCCAATTCCAGAGTTTTTATAATTATTTTTGCCCCCATATCTTTCAAATACTAAACATATTACACAGTGCATCCTGTAACACTACTATGTCCTCCCAATTGACCACAAGTAAGTCTTGGTAATTGTGATACTACAGCATGTGGGGGTTATCATCCCCATCACCACTAATAATGGGATTTTTGCTGTCATTTGGACAGTGAATGATAGAATTCCAGAACCCCATCCTGAAAACATGCTTCCTAGGACCACTCCTGATACTCTCTCTCAGTTGGGTTCTTGCAGAAGCTGATCTCAAGACAAAGATTTGAATGCAAGGATTTTATTGGGGAGATGATCCCAGGAAACAGCAGTGGAGGAAAAGGGAAGAAGAGACAGAGAAGAGAAGATGCCTAATAAAGTGTGTGTTATCATACAAGGTAGCACTGTGAATAGCTAGAGCTTAATCCTGAAGGGAACTCTGGGAAATGACATACATATGCGCCTTAGAGTCTGCCACTGAAGGGGCAAGGGAACTGGAGTATTTATATACCAACTTCCTATAATCATTGCTTAAGGGTTGCTCCTGAGAGTCTTCATTTTCTAGCACTTTTGACTGTCAATGGGTATGGGGTTTCTTTTTGGGGTGATGAAAATATTCTGCAAGTGGATGGAGGTGATGGTTGCACAAACTTGTGAATATACTAAAAACCACTGAAGTCTATACTTTAAAAGAGTTAGTTTTATTATAGGTGAATTATATCTCATATAATATATACAAATGGTCACTCTACCAGATAAAATATATGTAGATTTAATGCATTCTATTGAACAGTTATCCATAGATAAGGATGTTCCACAATTTATTCAACCATTTTTCTACTGATGGGCAGTGAGATAGTTTATTGCTCTTTGTCTCTACAAAGTATTTTTTTGTATTTATTCCTATTTATTTATGCTTTTACTCTGTAGAGTAGATTCCCAAAAGGTCTATTTCTGGCCAATTTTCCGCAGATACATTAAATTACCCTGGAAAAATTTAACAACTCACATTCTTACCAGAAATATATGAGAGTACTCACTTCCATATATTTTCAGTAGCACTGAATTTTTTTCCACTCTGAGAGGTAAAAATTATTTTTTATTTCCCTTTGAGATTCAGTATCTTTTTATGTGTATATCGGCTTTTTTCAGTTCTTACTTTTCTTATCATTTGTCAGGACACTTTATTATACAAAAGCTTTTAAATTTTATCATATGCTACATCAAATTTTTTTCTCCTTTATTCTGTTGGTGTAATGAATTACATTGATCTATTTCCTCATCATTATATTTGGAATAAAATCTATTTGGTCAGATATGCTATTTGAAAAACCAGAATTTCTATTCTTACTTAGAATATTTGTATTTCTACTAGTTAATGATGCTGATCTACAGTTCTCTTTTTAGTTATATTTATCTGGTTTTGTTACTTAGCCTATCCTTGCTTCATAAATATGATTGACGGGATCTCGTCATGTTTTCCTGTGAATTGTTAAAAATAACAGGAATCATTTATTCTTTGAGGCTAGGTGGATGTCAATGATAAAATTATCAGGCCCAGGTGCTCTTTTAAAAAAGCAGATCTTTAGCTGTGTTTCTGTTATGTGTAATGGTTTATTTGACTTTCTAGCACTTCTTAAGTGAACATGGGTTATTTATATTTTGCTGAAAAATCATACATTCCCCTAAGTTTGACATATAACTATACATATTCTTTTACAATTTTGAAAATCTTTCATATCTTTTACAGTTCCTAATGTTGTACATTTTTATTTTCGTCTCTTTTATCCTTAATTAGGCTTGCCAGGGCTAACTAATTAAATTATAAGTATCAGCTTTGTTTTTATCACTTTTTTAGTTGTTTTCTTTTTAGTTAATTTCACTTTCATGAACTCTTTCCTCCTACTCTTTAGGTTTATTTTGTTTTTGTTTTTCTATTTGTTGAGTTGCATGTTTAGCTTATTTTCAGTCCATTTTTTCAATAAACCCATTTTGAGTTATTTATTTTCTTTTGAATACAGTTTTAGCTACATCCCATAGGTTTTTGATTAAAACAAGTTCTCATTTTCATTGCTTTCTAATTTGCCATTTCCATTTTCTTTACCTTTACTTCAGGGATGGTATAAAAGAGTTTATAAAAACTATCTTTAAATTGAAAGAGAAATGCACGTCCATGGGAAAATATTGAAACAGTATAAAAGGAGATACTCTATCAAGCGTCTCCCAGCACCCATCTCCCAGCCCTGTCTCCAGAGATAACTAATCTTAATCAGATTCTGGTGTTTCCTTCTAGGAATATGAATACACTGTACAAATATATGTTCTGAAAGGTATTCCTTAACTTCTAGATTAATTTGTTAGGAGGCTTCCCAAGGTCAATGTTATGGTATGGTATATTTGAGGAGCTCAAAGCTTGTTCTACTCTGGTCTTGAATCTCCAACCCTTTACACTGCCTGCTCCAGCTGTCAACTGTTTCTATAGTTCAAATCTGAGAAAAGGTCATAGAATGGACTCAGTCGGTCTTCTAAATTTGTGGATTTCTCACTTTGGTTTTATTTTGTTTGTTGTGGAAGACCAATTGTGCCATCGCAGCCTCTTGATCTCAAGTCTAGAGATGAGAATTAACTACCTCCTTAAATTCATCTGTTAAGCATCTTTAAGTGATGGACCTCACTCTTGGTGGAGAGGGTTCCTTTTGTTTATATCCTATGGTAGTGGTGCAAACGGTATTCGCAATTTTGCAACCCATGAGCTCCATCTGTCTTCCTTCCCGAAACCACTGCAAATAAATAATGATTCTAAGTAAAATCTATGCTGGCCTTGCAAAGACGGCTTCAAGGCAAATTCTCCAACAGCCTCTGCTTCATCTAGATTTTCAAACCTAAACATCTGCTGTGGTAGGCAGCTCCTAAAATGGTTCCTAATGATCTCCACATCCTGTCGTTCACATTCTTGTGTAATCTCCATGTGCGTGAGTGTGTGTGTGTGTGCGCATCTGTGTTATGAAGAGACACAAGTGGCAAAGATCTGAGGGCCTCGGTCCAACAGCTTGCAAAGAACTGAATCCTGCCAACTACCCGAGTGAGCTAGGAAGTGGATCCTTCTGAGTCAAGCCTTGCTGTGACTGCAGGCTTCTGAAACACCCAGTGTCAGAGAACCCAGTTAAGCTGTGTTCATACTCCTGATTCACAGAAAATGGCCCCCAAAATGTTGTTGTTTTAGGCCATTAAGTTTTAGGTTAATTCGTTATGCAGCAATAGATAATAAATAGACCTGCGTTTTCAAAATCCCTTGTAAAACCCATGGTGATTACTGGGAGTTCTTTTTTCAGGTAATAGGTCTGGAAAAAGAGTTATGTGTCCCATCCAACCCCAATCCCATGTTTTCTGAAAATACCACAAATGCAGGTTTTGGAGATAGAAAAACAAAAGATGATAACTTAAGTGTGATCGGGGAGATAGTGGTACTTAGAAAGAAAAGTATGACCACCACATGGTTAGAATGGTTAAAATAAAAAAATACCAACAATACTAAGTCCTGAAGAGGATGCAGATCAACTTGATTTCTCAGACTTTGTTGGAGGGACTGTACAATGGCATAGCCACTCTAGAAAACCCTTTTTGCGGTTTCTTACCAAGTTAAGCACACACTTACTGCAAGACCCAGCAACCACACTCATGGGTATTTATTTTAGAGAAATGAAAACTTTCATTTGTACAAAAACTTTTACATGAATGTCCATAGTTACTTTATATGAAATAGCCAAAACCTGGTGTATTAGCCAGGGTTATCCAGAGAAACAAAACCAATAGGATGTGTATACACACACATATGCGCGCGCACACACACACACACACACACGATTCGTTTTAAGGAATTGGTTCACGCAATTGTGGAGGCTGGCAAGTCTAAAATCTACACGGTGGAAAAGTAGGCTGGAGAACCAGGAAGAGCCAATACTGCAATTCAAGTCCAAAGGCTGTCTGCTGGCAGAATTCTCTCTTGCTTGGGGGAGGTCAGTCTTTTGTGCTATTCAGGCCTTCAACTGATTGGATGAGACCCACCCACATTATGGAGGGCAATTTACTTTACTCAAAGTCCACTGATTTAAATATTAATTTCATCAAAAACACCCTCATAGACAATTCAGAATGTTGGCATATGGTGCCATATATCTGGCACCATGGACCAGCCAACTTGACACCTAAAATTAACTATCACAAGTCCACTTTTTGTTAACTGCACACACACATTCATAACAAAGTAAGGAGGAAACACTCGTGATAATTATAGTCCTCAATCCGTAAACAGTCATGTTGTTGTAGCTGGTATTTAACTATCCTCTTCCACTACCCATGCTGTATTCCCTTTTGCCCTCAGCAAGCACCTCAGCTGGTTGTAGTTCTTTACCTGGTGTATGATCCAAACCTTCATTCCTGAAGGGTCTGAAGAAGTAGTCCTGCCTGGGATGGGTTTTCCATTGACTTTAATCACAGGCCATGGTAATATTAAGAGATGCCCTAAGGGATCTCCTGTATTCAGACATACTCCTCCCTACATCCATTGTGGAGTAGAAGTCCAATTTCCTGAACTTGGACTTGGTAGTCGAAATCAATCACCCGAACAGCACAATAACTGCCTCCTTGGCCTGTTGATTCACAGGCATGGGGAGCCCAAAGTGGCTGAGTGGCACTCTTAACTTCCAATTCAGTGGAATCATTGTTGTGTCTCCTGTTGGAAGCATTCCTTCCTGTGGTGCTAAGACCTCTAGACCAGCAAAGTATAAGGTCACAGGGATAGAAAGCAAAAATTTTTCTAGTGAGTCACTAGGAGTAACAGTGGGTGGTGCCACTCCCATCTCCACCCCTTGATTCCTGGACCCATGAATCCTGGCTGTGAGAGAAACAGCACCAAATATTCGATGCTAATTCAGAGCATATACAGCCTCCTTGAGAACCTCTGCTACAGCCCTGCGAGGTATTGCCACCTAGCTGGCCCTGTGACTGAGTTTTCAAAAGGCGGTTCCACCGTTCTACCTAACCAGCTGCTTCGGGATGGTGGGGAACATGGTAAGACCAGTGAATTCCATGAGCATGGGCCTACTGACCCACTTACTTGCTGTGAAGGAGTTCCTTGATCAGAAGCAATGCTGTGTGAAATACCATGATGGTGGATAGGGCATTCTGTAAGTCCACAGAGGGTAATTTTGGCAGAAGTATTGCATGCAGGGAAGGCAAATCCACATCCAGAGTAAATGTTTATTCCAGTAAGAACAAAATGCTGCCCCTTCCATGATGGAAACAATTCAATGTAATCAATCTGTCCCAGGTAGCTGGCTGTTACCCTGGGGGAATTGTGCCATATTAGACACAGTGATTGTCTCTGATGCTGGCAGACTGGGAACTCAATAGTGGCTGTAGCCAGGTCAGCCTTGGTCAGTGGAAGGCCATGTTGCTGAGCTGATGCATAATCTCCATCCCTGCCACCATAGCCACTTTGTTCCTGAGTCCATTGGGGGATGACAGGGGTGGCTGGGGAGAAAGGCTGACAGGTATCCACAGAACAGTTCATCCTATTCACTTGATAATTAGAATCCTCCTCTGCTGAGGTCACCCTTTGGTGAGCATTCACATGGGACACAAAAATCTTCATGTTTTTCACCCATTCAGAGAGGTCTATCCACATATCTTTTCCCTAGACCTCCTTGTTATCAATTTTCCAAAATGTTCCTTCCAAGTCCCTGACTATTCAGCCAAACCATTGGCCACAGCCCATGAATTGGTATATAATCACATGTGTCCTTTGATGGGTAAATGGATAAACCAACTGTGGTATATCCATATGAACTCAGCAATAAAAAGAAATGAACTATTGATACACACAATTTAGATGGATCTCAAGAGCATTATGCTGAGTGAAAACAGCCAATTGCAAAAGGCTATACATTGTATAATTCAATTTATACAGCATTTTCAAAGTGACAAAATTATAATGATGGAGAACAGATCAGTGGTAGCCAGGGCTTAGGGTTGGAAGGAGGATGTGGGTACTAAGGGGCAACATGAGGAATATTCTTTGTGTTGATGGAACAGCTCTGTGACGGTTATATAACCTACACATGTGACAAGATTTCGTAAAACTCTACCTCCCCAAAAAATGAATGTAAAAACTTGTGAAATCCATATTTGAGTTAATAATATTGTACCAATGTCAGTTTCCTAATTTTGACAATGTAGTACAGTTGTGTAGGATATCATTTGGGGAATCTGAGTAAAGGCTACTCAAAACTCTCTATACTACTTTTGCAACTTGTTATGAGTGTTAAACTATTTCAAAATCAAAATTTATATAAAAGTAAAGGAAAAAGACAAGGTGGAAAACAAAAATGTCTTGGATATGCTTTTCTTTTTCTGGCTCGCTTCCATCACTGGATTAATGAGAAGAGTGTCAGAATTGGTGCACTAAGGAAGAATGGAGAGGGTTACCTGATAAGACAAAGAATGTTGACAGGTGTCTAAGATAGGGAGCATACAATGGGGATTAACTCCAGAAAAGAACTAGGTCCTAAGTCAAAGAAACAGGTCAAGACAAGAGGAACATTTTCTGCACCTTCAGGTTGAATAGTAGTAACCTGAGGGTAGACATTCTAGGAAAATGCAAACTTCATTTATATTTTTTGCTTTTATTCTCTTTATTAAATCTCATCCCAAAATATGCTGAGAGTGCTTTAAGTAGGTTCAGGTAAGTGAAAGGTATATTTGCCAGCTTCTGGAGTGCGGTGGGCACAGCCAAGGGAAGTCCTAATACCTCTCCACTAATAACTTTGGGTCCCTCGTGCCAGGGTTAGCATTAACAGAGAGTGACATTTTCTCTGTTATAAACCATGAGTCCATGAAGCAGGAGAGCACCACCTTCTTTTCACTTATCTTTTAATGACGATATCCTGGGAAAAAGGAAAACTGAATGGCAAAATGTGTCGGAAGGAGCTGATGTCAAGATTGTGGTTTTGTGGACGATGTGTTTTGTTTAAGAAGAAGGAAGGAAACTGAGGATTGGACTGTGGAAAGGGAATATTGGTAGTGCCCACCATTGCCTAGTGAATAGAAAAAAAATTAAAAATGTTTGTATATTTAGAAATTAAAAGGGAAGCCAAGAGGCTTTTAAAAAAATCATCTATTGGATGCAACCTTGCCACACAGGCAAGAAAAAGCTCATTTTTATTCTATTATATTAAATCACTCATATGAATTTTGTATTAATATCAAAGGCAGTTACATACACAGGAATGTAGGAATTAAAAATAGCAACTCTCATGCCCACTGATTTCATGAACCCTTCTGAACATAGACAACAAAGGGATCTCTCAAAATGTTTTCTGGTACCCATCCTCTCTGTTTGGTTTTACGTTACTTGAGGGTACTCAGAAAGATTTTCTCATTGTGGCTGTAAATTTCCTATAATAATTTTCACTCTGGACCATCTAAATCTCAGCATCATTTGTTCTACCTGGCAGAATCCTGCATAATTTTGAGAAGTGATGTGTATATGCAAAACTTTTAATAGGAGAGTAAGGGCCAGTGTTAATGAAACCCACTCCTCCCTCTGTCCCATATTCTGAAACACATAATCACGCCAACTTTTGCTTATAGCAGCCATGGCCTCTACACTTATTTTGTAATTTCTCAGGATATGAATGTTATTCATAGAGGATTGCTTTGTTGTTCTTGAGTTACTGTTGAGTTTTGAGAATTCCTTATTCTAGATATGAGTCCTTTGTCAGATACATAGTTTGCAAATATTTTCTCCCATTCTGTAGCTTGTCTATTCCTTGAGCAAAATTTTTAATTTTAATGCAAATTTACTAATTTTTCTTTCGTGCATCATCCTTTTGGTGTCATGTCTAGAAACTCTTCACCAAGTCTTGGATCATGAAGATTTTCTCTTATGTTATCTTGTATATTTTACATTTAAATGTACGATCCATTTTGAGATAATTTGTGTCTCATGTATGAAGTTTAGGTCAAGATTTTTTTTTTAACCTAGGGACTTCCAATTGCTTCAGCCCCATTTGTCCAACGGCTATGCTGCCTCCATTGAATTGTTTTTGAACCTGTGTTTAAAATCAGTTGGGCATATTTGCATGAGTGTATTTCTTGGTTCTCTATTCTGTTCCATTGATCCGCGTGTCTAGCCCTCTGCCAACACCACACACTCATGATTAGTGTAGCTATATAATATGCCTTGACATTGGGTAGAGTGATTTCTCTCATTTTAAAAATTAAAAACCACTTTTGTTCCTTTGCTTTTCCATACAGATTTTAGAAGACTTGTCTCTGTCTTCAAAATATCTTGCCGTGATGTTGATAGGAACTGTGTTAAACCTATATATCAATTTGGAGACAATTGACATCTTGGCTATGTTGAGTATCCCAATCCATACTCTCAGTATGTCTCCCTATTTATTTAATCTGCTTTGATTTCTCCCATCAGCATTTGTAATTTTCTGTATACGAGTCTTGTACATGCTTTGTTAGATTTACATCTAAATATTTCTCTCCTTTCTTTTCAAGCAATTGTAAAGTGTATTGTATTTCCAATTTTGGTTTCCATGTATTTATTACTAGTGTACTAGTGTATAGAATTATAATTGATTTTTATGTTGATCTTGTACCTTGAGACCTTGTTTAAGTCACTTATGAATTCTAGGAGGTGTTTTCGTTTGTTGTTTAGAGAGAGCTTTACTTTTTTCTTTTCAATTTGTATGTCTTTTATTTCCTTTTCTTGCCTTACTGTGCTGGCTAGAATTTTCAATATTATGTTGAATAAGAGTGGTGACAGTGGACATCTTTGCCTTGTTCATGATCTTAGGGTGAAGTGTTCAATCTTCCATCATTATGTATAACGTTAACTGTAGGCTTTTTGTAGATGTTCCTATCAAATTCAGGAAGTTCTTAGTTTTCTGAGTGCTTTTTAATGCATGGGTGTTGATTTTTCTCAAATGCTTTTTCTAAAGTTTTATGATCATATGATATATCTTCTTTCTGTTTAGATAGTGGCTTACATTAATTGATTTTTGAATACTGAACCACCTTGATCTTGTGTCTTCTGACCAATATCCCTCATGAACATAGATATAAAAATTCTAAACAGAATTTTAGCAAATTGTATTAGTTTTCTATTGCTGCAATCACACATTACTGCAAACTTAGTGGATTAAAACAGCAAAAATGTATTCTCTTACAGTTCTGGATGTGCAAAATCAGTTTCACCAGGCTGAAGTCAAGGTGTCAACGATGCCAGCTCTTTCTGGAGAATCCAATTCCAGGGGGGGACTCCATTTGCCTTTCTCTAGGGGAGAATCCATTTCCTTGCCTTTTCCAGTCTCCAGAGGCTGCCTACATTCTTTGGTTCATGGCCCTCTTCTCCCATACTTAAAACTATTGGGATAGCATCTTCAAAGTTCTCTGTCCCTCTGCTTCTGTGGTAACATTGCTCTCTATCTGACTCCTCTTGCTTCCTTCTTAGAAGGAATCAGGCCCAAATAGTTAATCCAGGATAATCTCCCCACACAAGACCCTTAATTTAATCACATTCGCAAAGTCCCTTTTGCCATATAAGATAAGAAATTCAGTTTCAGGGATAAGAGGTGGACATCTTGAGGAGCCAGTTTTCAGCCTACCACACTTTCTTTCTTTGTTTGGTTTTGCTATTAGGGTCATACTGTGCAGAGTCATTTTTATCTTTGTAATAAAATTCTGCTGTGATGAGATATTACATTTAAAATTTTGTAGTTTTTTATTACTGTTGCTTTCCTGTGAGTTGGGAATACTGTGATGAGTACTTAGTCTTGGAATGTCATATATTGCATTCTTTTAGCACAGATATAGTGTCATTGCATAATAAACATAATGCTTTGCCATCTAATTCAATAGCAAAATAACCCACACTCCACTATGCCTTAAAAGTGTGACATTTGACAGCCTTTTCCCCCTTCTTTTCATGTTTTGACATGGATATGCAGTGGTATTAAGAAAAAAATCACAGTATGATAGTATTTGTGGCACTTGAAATGCTGTCAAGTGATAACTACGTCACTGTGATTTGTGGTGTGCCAAGCAGTAGTGCATAGTGATGAGAGCACCACATACGGTCTCTGCCACAACTACTCACCTCCACACTGCAGTGAGAAAGCAGCTGTAAACAATACATAAATGAATGAGCATCACTATGTTCCAATAAAACTTTATTGATGGACACTAAAATTCAAATTTCATATAACTTTCACATGTTACAAAATATTATTCTCCTTTTGATTTTTTTTAACATTTGATAATGTAAAAGTCATTCTTAGCTTGAAGGCCACACAAAAACAGGTGGCAGGTCAGATTTGCCAACTTCTGCCTTAACCTCATGGGACCTATATATTCTAAAGGGAGCAGGGAGAGGAGAAAATAACAAGAAAATAAATAAATGAACAGGCAAAATTGATTATTTTGTGTTATAAAGAAAATTAAATAGTAAGATGGCCAGGGAATATGTCTCTGAGGGAATATGTAAGGTGAACCTGAATGATGAGAAAGAGCCAGTCACGAGAAAAGTTGAGTACAGAGTATCCTAGAAAGAGAGAATAGCAAGGGTTAAGACTGGAGGCAGGCAAAAGTCTGGTGAATTAGAGGAATCAAAAAAGTCAGGTGTGACAGGAATGTAGTGAGGAGGTAAAATGACGGGTGAATGTTTGGAACCTAAATAAGGATGACAACATAGTTAAGACCTTAGTTAGTTGACCACAGTAGGAGTTATGCTAGATCTAGCCTAATTTTGTACACTGGGTTTGTGGTCCCTTGCTAATTTATATGCCCACACAAAGAATTGTGAATTTAAAAAAAGAGAGAGAGAGAAGGAGAAAATATTTTTATTTTTGCCAAACAGTTCTAGGAAAATACAGTATCACCTATATAATCCAGTATGTTGAGAACGGATATATTGGACGACACAAGTTATTTCATTAAATGTTCACCCTTAAGTTATGATGCTTCATTTTATAAGTGCTTACAATACAAATGTGTTGCTTATTGGATGATTTAAGGCCATTTGTAGCAGTTTTATGTAAAAAGTCTAGTTTCTTTATAAAACTTAAAGCATTAAATCCCCAGTTTACACTTTTTTCTTTTTATATTCAGACCAATTTGTGTGTGCCAAGCTTGTTCTAATTTTTCCTAATGCACTGGAAGGAAAATCATTTTTAAGTTTGCATTGATTTGTGGCAATATTTGTTTTCAACAATCAAATGCTACACTATTTCCTTTTAAATGGCTAAGCACTTAATTAGTTTCACTTGTTCAGCAATTAACTAGTTTCAGACTTCTTATTTTGGTATTGAACCTGACTATTGATAGCTGGAGCAGATATTGCATCAGGATTGCAATGCATGTTTTCCAATCACACCACATAAAAGTTTTCACATTTGAAAAAAGTTCTCCATCATAATATCATCTAATATCTTTCATAATTGTGAAATATACTTCAACTAGTTTCTTTTTTTCATTTATCTTCTCAAGTACTGCTTCTAGTAAATACGCGGCAAAAGGAAGCTGTAAGAGAAACAGAAAGAAAGATGACCAAAACTCTGTATTTTCTTCAGTTCAAAAACATATACTGAATATCATTAAACCATTAGAACTCAGCTATCTGCAACTTTGCACCCATGATGGCACCTTACTGGGTCTCTTCTCAACTGATCTTGCTGGCTAGTGTGGGTAATTTTGCCTTTTATAATAAAAATGATAAAAGAGCAGAAGTAAAATGAAAAAAGATAAACGCCTTATTGAACAATTCGTGGTTTACTGACCGTGTTGATGGTGTAATCTGCAACACAAGCAGCTAAGCCGTTTGCCTTCAATCAGCGGATCAACAGCGGGTTACAGTCATCTCTAGGGCCCACAGGCCTACAGGAGAGGTACTGTATGTTCCTCACTCACAAAAGAATGAACGAGAACTATCAATCCACTTGTCTGTGCTACAGCTGAACACCTCAAGGGTTGTAGGGTAAAATTTCAGGGGAAAAAAATGGCGAAAGCATACCCATTGATTAAGTTGTTATAGAAAAGTTTGTTTGGCATGTCAAAGTATAATACACATGTTGCAAACCGCTGAGTTTATGAAACATAGAGTACATTTTTAAATTTCATCATTTATATAAGTTTTCTGGCAAAGTTTTATAGTTCCCTCTGCTTCACTGGGTTGCCTGTAGAACTCCAATTCATATAATACATTTATGGACTGTACATAAAAGAAAATCCGAAATGTTCCCCAACTACCTCCCATAGCCCTCCCAACTTCTTTTTATCCTCCTTCCCAGCTGTCTGGTCTCAGATAAGAGGCTTATAATAACTCAGAAGTTCAGTAAGTCATTTTTCGGAGTTGTCCTTTTGATTAACCAGGGAAAGACTACTTTTGTCTTCTTGAATATATTAATGAGAATGCTTGTCGTGCCCAGTCCCCTTCCCTACAGAGAAGCAGCAGCCGGCCCTTTTTGGGGCCAGGACACCACTGATGGCATCACTGCCAACACCTGACAAAGACAGCCTGCTGCCCCCTGGAGGAGATGCTCAGCTGTGCTCAGCTAAGGTGATTATAATTAGCTAAACCAACGAGAATGGTTCTTTTCTGAATTTGAACTAGGGAAAAGAGAAAAGATTGGCCAGTAGCAGTGAAACAACAGGCCAGATGGGCACAAACAGATCATGTAGGCCGTGAAGGAGAAACAGACCGAAGCTGGTCCATAGAATTGCCTCAGATCCTAAACAGCCTTCTAGTTTAACTTCCTTCTCCTTAAGGCAGTCTGAGTCTATGTTGGGATAGACTATATCTATAGTCTATGTCAGGAGCTTCACACATTTATCTTACTTGAAACTTACCACTGAAGAAAGCATAAGATACCAAACTATCACATTTGTTCAGTTCCAAGATACAGTTGAATATGAGATACTCACATTGACTTAAAAATAGCTTTCTCTGGAAAAAAAAAAACCTACCACATTAAATATACTCATACCGCATACGCATTCCAATTTCAGAAATGAGAAAATGTGAGGAAAATGCATCTTAGAATCAAGGAGAAAGAAGTTGTTGGATTCCCTTCTGGAAGATAATGATACTAAGAGCAAATCCTTACTTTGACAAATTGCCCTTCTGGGATGAAGAAAAGAGTTATAATTGGCAAAACTGCCAGTTTTACAAATTAGATAATTTACATTCTCAGAGAATTAATATTAGATGTTAAAGAAATGCACAAAAAACCCACAAAACTATTGGGTGACTTTCTTTTAGTTTGACTGTGGCATGTGGCACTCAGTACCACAGGCATTCCTATCAAAAAGGCAGACAAACAAGATGGAGAATAACCTCCCATCTCTTTCTGGTAAAAACAAAAGCAGAAATGAGTGTTTAAAACGTCATTTCCTAATGTTGTTCTAAGGAAAAAAGGGTTCTCTGATCAAATAAGTTGGGGAAACAGACCAAACTTTAAAAAGTTCCTTTATTTCAGGATCTCTCAGAGGCTTTAAGATGCTAACAGGCACTGTGTTTCTCAAGAGTGCAATATAATACCTGTTTCTAAATTCATTTGTCCCCCCTTTTCTCATGGTCTGTTTATCATGTGGCACTATCAAGTGGCCATGGAACACACTTTGGGAAACATGCTGGTTACATAATTTCCTATGTAATAATGTCACAGCACTTTTACCAGGCCACAATGTATTGACATTAATCATCTTATTTGCAAATTTCATTTTAAAATTAAAAATATAAACCTACTCTTATCATTTTATGATCTGAACAGTTTTCAACTTGGCATGTACTTGCACATTTTGCTTGCCTTAAAAAAATCTCTCTCAAAGAATTTCTCTTCCAGGAAGCCTCCAAGGTGAATAGGAGGTCCATTTACTAATTTATTGCTGACAACTCCCTTTATTCTCTTCTTCCAGCTCTCAATAAAATGAAAAGCCCCACAGTTAAACACAATTGTTTGTCAATACTGTTTTATTGGATTGTAAGCTTCTTTTAAGCTCTGTATAGAGGCTAACTCATTATGGATTTCAAAAAGCAATCAATCTTTTAATCAAGATGCACAGTATGTGTACATCCATCTGCCTTTCTAGGTTCTTCTATTTTTCTCTACAAATAGGTCAGAAGAATATTATTATGTGTTTATATAATATTAGACAAAAGTTCATAAATCTTATGAGTTAGTTGGAGATGTTTCTTTATTTTAATTGAACTTTTCTATTTTCCTTTTTTTTTTTTTTGTGAGGAAGATTAGCCCTGAGCTAACATCTGTCGCCAATACTCTTTTTGCTGAGGAAGACTGTCCTGGGCTAACATCTGTGCCCATCTTCCTCCATTTTATATGAGATGCTGCCACAGCGTGCCTTGACAAGCGGTGTGTTGGTGGGCGCCCGGGATCCGAACCCCAGGCCACCGCAGTGGAACGCGTGCACTTAACAGCTATGCTACCAGGCCGGGCCCCTCTATTTTCCTTTTTTACGGAGCAATTCCTACATTTTTTCCCTCTAAACCCAGTGCTCACTCTACTTGCTGTTTATGACCTGCAGTTCACTGGCACGTAAATCTACATCTTCAAATAGGCCTTTCAAAAATTATTTTTTTAATATATAAGAATCAATTGTAATTTTACAACATAAAATCAATGTAATTTTATATTAAAATAGTTAATAATTGAAAGAAACTTAGAGGAAGACTAAGGAAAAGTCAGAATTACAAAACATTTCATAAAATATACTTATTGTTTTCAAATGAATACAACAACTTAAAGTAACTATTAACCAAAATATTTTAACTAGATGTCCCTCTTACTTTAAAAATAGTTCTCTATTTATGGAGTAGACTCAATACATATTCAAATAATGAATGCACTAACAGCCCTGATTTTAAAAATAGCCTCTCTTACCAAGTTTATACTAATCATTTATTTATCCACCTTTTTTCAGAGATTATACAGATAAAAATTTCTGCTCAGTTTAGGATGAATTAACAAAAATTATTGTTTTTTGATAATGGATAAGAATGGGATTTTTAAGTTAATTGGCTATTTTAATTAACAGAGAGTTATCACTTATATCACATACAGATTATCATTAACTCTTAAATCTCATAAATTATGGTTAACCTGAAGACTAGATGGACATAATTTTATCTACAGTGATTCGAGAAAGCTCTTCAAAATCTTACAGTACCAAATGAACATCAATTCTCAGCACACAGCTACAGGTTGGGTAGAGTTATGACTGAAACTGTACTTAAATATGACATGCCTTGGAAAGTGCTCTAAAAAGTCACATGGTCTGCTTATTTGTTTGCCCCATTTTTTAAACTGCAAAATGTTTTAAAAACACTAAAAAGACTAGGAGACTCAACTTTCTGCTACTTGGGAGCCCAGATTAAGTGCAAGTTTATTTCATACAGGCAGTTTAGAGTCAATTAAATTCTCTCCATATGCATTCTGGAGGGGGCTAAGGCTCCCCCAGAACTCCCTCAGACACAGGAAGCACAACCATCCTTTTACTGACAGGATTTTGGAGCTGGATTGAAGTGGCAATCTGATTGGCCAATAGCAAGGATCCTTGCTCACTTGCCCCGTCAAATATGTCTGAAACAACAAACCCAACAATTACGCTACCTCGGGTTTCATCTAGGATGGTATGTGCCAGGGACTATGAAGTCCAGAAAGCCTGCATGGTTTCTTTCTTTCTCTTGCATAAAAAGGAGAAGTGATGCTCCTGGTTATGTCAGTGCAGAGTTACACAAGCTCGAACTCTTCAGCATAAAGGAAGAAACGGACAAGTGAAGAGTTGACACTGTGTGAGATTTCTTAGTATGGAAATTTAACTAGGACATCAGAACAACTACAGAGAGTTTGGCTTGATCTATACTGTAGTCTTGAAGTGGATCTTCCTAGTGGTTCTGGCTGTCTCTGCTGCAAAAGATGATTTCTATTACTGGAGGGATTTCCCTGATTTCACACAGATTTTCAGCTTCTCTTGTGTGTAAACACCTACAGATATTTGCCTTTAGGAACTGGTATGCCATTGATGCAATCTCAAATTTATCACTCACACTTACAAATTGTGGCTTCATTCAGAGGTGTTTCTGTATAAAGGGAAGATATGGGTGATGGCTGCGGAGGGTGGAAAGCTATCTTAGAAGAATAATAAAGCCTGAAGTCCATGACTGTAAAACAGAGAGATAACTCACAGCATCAGCACTAAATGCGAGGTGCTCCTAATAATAAAAAATGCAAAATTTTTGTGTTGAAAGAAAAAATTGAAATAAGGGTAACTTGTTAAATCTAAAGGACAAGATTAACATTTTAACCATTTTCATTCTTTTTTTTTGTCAGGATGATCAGCCCTGTGCTAACATCTGCCAATCCTCCTCCTTTTTTCACTGAGGAAGACTGGCCCTGGGCTAACATCCATGCCCATCTTCCTTCACTTTATATGGGACGCCGCCACAGCGTGGCTTGACAAGCGGTGCGTCGGTGCGCACCCGGGATCTGAACCAGCGAACCCCGGGCCGCAGCAGTGGAGTGCGCACACTTAACCACTTGCGCCACCAGGTCGGCCCCCCATTTTCATTCTTGTTTTTGGTTTGAAAACTATTACCAAAAAGATATTGCTTTTAAAATATAAATTGACTTTAATCTAGTTTGAGTCATACTGAAATACATATTTTATGTATTAACCTGCTTTTACACAGGATATGATTCGGTGAGACTTTGAGACTTTAGTAAGAAACGCCAGTGCAGTTTGATTATTATAAAATTAAAGGTGCAAAATTTGTTAGAAATAAATATTTATACATACACACATATATACGTAATATATATTATATAGACACATATTTAGATGGATAAGATCCACTCTATATCTTGTAATTAAAAGACTAAACTTGTTAAAATAAGTAAGAATGCTATCAGAAAGAACAACTTATTTATAATTTAAATTTGGCACTGAATTTTGAGCTTAGTTTCCTAAATGTTGTTTATATTTCTGGCACATATCATATATATGAGTTCTGATGAAAACTGACACACAGAGAAGGCTGTATCTGCTGTTCTCAAACTTTGATAAAGGCTGTAATTTGTTTTCCCTTTCATGTTTTTCCCAATTTTTTTACAGTGGTAAAATACACATACTATAAAATTTACCTTTTAATTTTAACCACATATGTCTTTTTTCTAGAAACATAAAAGTAGGCTTGAAATTGTTCAATTAAAAAAAAATCCCAGCAAGTCTCTGAAGGGAAAATTTTAAACTGTTGCTATTTCAGCGAACTGTGAGAAATGTGTGTGGTTGACTGAGTGTGTGGGTTTATGTGTGAGAGAGATGAGTGTGTGAGTGTGCAGGGATGTGTAAGTGTGTTACAAGTACAACATAGAAAGCACAGAGTAAGTGTGCTCAGAGTTGTAAGGAGAAACTTGCAGTTAATCTTCAGGCTGGAAGTTACTCGGTTTACAAAAGCCAGGGAGATCTACAAAACCCTCTCACTGCCATATTGCAAGGCATTCTATAGAAGGCAAGCATATTTTGCAGAGAGGGCACTGGGGAAAGAGTCATTTTAAATATCAGCATTTGCAAGATTGGAAGCAACTAATAGGAACAGAGATATTGAAAGCTAAAGAAAAACCACTGATTAAAGTCTGTACTTTAAATTCTCAGCACCTGAAGGAGAAAGACAGAATATTTCATACGGTCCCAACACAAGAAAATGATCTATACCAAGTGGACTAAAATAGACTGAATGAAACTCAGAAAAGAGAATAAGGCAACAGCAAAACAAAATCAAGACACATTTTCTAGCCATTCCCAGCAAAGGGTTTTTATACAAATCCTAGTAAAGAACCATACTGTGTTTATAACTTTATTATTGTTTGTTTTATACAAGTATACATATTTTAATATGTATACCCATAATCTGTTCAAGTTAATTGTTCAATAAATTTCACAGTTTATATATTTTAACTATTTGTTCATTGCCCTCCCTCCCCAGAAATGTAAGCTCCACGAGGGCAGGGATTTCCGTCTCTTCTGTTCACTCTGTGCCCCCAAACCGGAAACAATCCCTGACACGTCGTAGGCACCCAAAACATGTTTTTCAAATGGAGTCCACAGCATGGGTTCAGTTTTATCTCCACTAATTCTTTCCATTGCCTTTATAAAGTCCCGAGTACAAAGGGCTGTTTCAGGTGTTATGAAGGTCTGAAAACAAAACTAAATGACCTTTCTTATAATTTTAATTTTGAGGATCAGAACGGACAGAACAAATAAACTGTCTCTTCGAGGACAGAGTGTTAAGTCACTGACTCCTTGTTTGGATATATGAGGAGGTAATATCAATTAGAGTAGAATAGAAGGACATCTCCTTATGTGCCAGCTGAAAGGAAACAGATTAAGTATAAAATAAAATAATTTATCTCATGTATTCACAGTTATGGCCAGTAGACAGAAATTCAAATTCAAATGCATTAAAGGCAATCTTTGCTAATGGTGAAGGACATAGCGTATGTGATATGAGGCCTTCACTGAATTTAGTTTTAAATGCATTTTTTTCTCTTTCAATATGTCTCATATTAAGGAATTCATTTTTTAAATGGAGATATAATTTACATAAAATTCACCATTTTAAATATGTCATTGGTTTTTATTATATTCACAAGGTTGTACAACCATCACCACTATCTAATTCCAGAACATTTTTATCACCTTAAAAGAACCCTGTACCCATCAGCAGCCACTCCCTATCTCCCCCCATCCCCTGGCAACCACTGACTTATTTCCAGTCTTGATAGATTTGCCTATTCTGGACATTTCATATGAATGCAGTCATATTGTGTGTAGCCTTTCGTGTATAACTTCTTCCACTTAGCATAAGGTTTACAAGGTTCTTCCATGTTGTAGCATGTATCAGGACTTCATTCCTTTTTTATAGCTGAATAATATTCCCATGTATCCATATACCACATTTTGTTTAGCCATTCATCAGTTGATGGACCTTTGAGTTGCTTCGACTGTTAAGCTACTATGAATAATGCTGCTATGAGCATTCATGTAGAAGTTTTTGTATGGACATATGTCTTCATTTCTCTTCTATATACCCAGGGGTGGAACTGCTGGATCATATAATCTCTATCTTTAACTTTTTGAGGAACTGCCATACTATTTTCCACATGGCGGCACCATTTAACATTCCCAATAGCGATGTATGAGGGTTCCAATTTCTCCAGATCCTCACCAACACTTGCTATTGTGTGTCCTTTTGATTACAGCCATCCTACTGGGTGTGAAGCATACATCTCATTTTGGCTTTTGGTTTGCTTTTCCCTCATGATTAATGATGTTGAGCATTCTTGCATGTGCTTATTGGCTATTTGCACATCTTTTTGTAGAAATATCTATTCAAATCAGTTTCTTTTCTTTTTATCGTTGAGTTGTAAGAGTTTCACATGTGTTCTTAAATGGTTAAATTTAACTGAGAAAGCCAAACAGAAGGCTGGGTTGAATTAGTGACAAATCGTGACTCCTTGAATATTGTTAATGAAACGTACCTACTAAATTTTCTACGGCTTCAATAGTTGACATCTACCAAATCTGATCTACCTCTTTGGAGCCCGAAAACTCTTTCTCATCATGTAGGTTATTAAACTCCCCCCTATTTGGTTTCTGCTTTCTGACCCCTTCATCTCATCTCATTACTGTCATCAGTTCAATCACTATCACGTGAATCACCTCTATCTCATCCTTTCTATTTCCATGGACAGGGCATATCCAGGCCCTCGCTGACCTTCGCCTAGACTACCTTCTTGTGCCCAGTCTCTTCTCCCTTCAAGCCACCCTGCATGCTGATCTCACGTATCTTTCTAAAGCACAACTCTGATTACATCCCTTTCCTTCTCAAAAGCTTTCATAGCTTGGTCTCAGCCTACTTTTCCTATCTCTGTTTTTTTCTCCCACTCCTTAAACTACAGAAAAACTAATTTTGGGGGGGAGGGTTCTTCCATCCTATTATAATCATTAATTTACTTGTTTGTCTCTGCCATAAATTTTAAGTTTTTAAAAACATATTAATGTAAAAAGAGGAATTAAAACAAGTAAAAATGTTCAAAGAAATTAAAAGGCAGCTATGCTATAAAAAATGGAAGTAGATACTACATTTTTTTCTGTGTGATTCTTATTACTAGAAATCTGTGGGGGCAAAGGTTAGGTGCAGATAAAGATCAAATATATAAAATTACCAATTGCATCAGGACTATTTGAAATAATGAGGACATATATTTGCATTCTGTATTAAATATGGATAAGTTAAGGTTTTAGCTCCTTTAGTTCTCATGCACTTCTGGCTAACAGGAGCAGTGGGTATTATATTATGGTAAAGTCCTATATTGCCATATGGTAGAACAGCTTTTTATTTTGTGGTAAGTATTTTATCAATATAAATTTTCATTAAATGAATGCAGAAAAAATTTTCTTTAACAGAAAACAATTCTGTGGCCTAACCCTTAAATAAGAGATAAAACCACAGGGCCATATTAACTCCTATGATCTCAAAATACTATTATACACAGCACCCAACACAGAGAGAGAACATAAAAGGGAAGTTTTCCTATAACTTTATCTTCAAAATATTTTAATAATCAAACATCAATACTGAATTAATTAGCATTTTTTATGGCATGCACACAATTATTCCATGGCTTGAAGATCATGTGGCCTCAGATACATGGAGCCGTATGCCAAAAACTAAACAAAATGAATGAATGAACATATTTACACTCTTGCCCACACAATCGTGTGAGCATAACTTAGACCCTAAAAAATTGGTGGACAAAGAAAACCTCTTCTAAAATTCAGGACAAATATAATTGCTAGAATTGAGAGAGAAGAAAAGTAGGCGAAAAAAAAAAAAGAGATGTTTTCTATTTTATAGATTGTTCTCTTGGGCGCAATTATAAAGTGACATTTAGTTCAACCAATGAAGTCTCTTATTTTTTTTTCACAAAATTCAAAGACATCAGCAAAACCACCTATGTCAGTAATAAAAATAAAAAGTGTTTGACTTTTTAAATGTTAGCATACTGTCACAGTGGAATAAAATTAGCTTGAAAAATGATCTAAAGGCACATGATGCAGTTCATTATGTATAACAGCAACAGCAGCGGTTTCCCAGTGTTCATAAAGTCTGCTCCATTAAATTTACCTCCAGTCAATAATTAGGAGTCCACAAATAAACCTGGGCAATTAAATCAATACTGCCAGGCAATTATATTCCAGAGTCTAGGCTCAGTGGCACAAAAAGGCACTATATCAAACTGCAGTATTAAGTGGTCTAATGCCATTTTCAACAGGATTTTTTTACACTAATTGGACAGAATAAACATATATCCAAATGATGTGTAACGTGTGTATGTACGTCTACATCTGTTAGTTAAAAAATTAGGTCTGGTGTCAGTATGGCTTTAGTAAAATGTAATAAAGATTTATATGTATTTATTTGTTATTTTTATGTTCATAATTGGTGATATAATTTCCACATTAAAGGGTCATATTTACAACTTGAATACTAAAAAAATTCATTAAAAAGTTTATTTTTATCATTTTCAAGCTAAAAAAAGTAACCCATGACAACCATTACTGAACTCCTTTGATATGCCAGGCCCTGGGCTGGATGCTGGGCGCACAATATGATTAAGAGATAGCCTTTCTTCTCAAAAACCGAGTTGTCACTGTGAAAGCCTTTGTCCAGCACTTCTGCACTTAAACTACTTTGAGGAAAATCACCTTCTATTACTATTGAAGTGATTTGGATAATGTTTCAAAAATATATGAAACTGATACTAAGAAGATAAGTAGGTCACATATTACTTACTTACTTATTACTTACTTATGCTTTTCCAAAAGCATAGATACGGCTGTTTGTTAAATAATTGCATTTAACATCAGCTTTTATTTTTAATCTTTACACAGAAACATTTACGACTTGCCAGAAATCACAGGATGATAAAATTTTTTTTTGCTATTTTGAGAAATGTGTTTTAGCTCCTTTTATTCCAGTTCATTTTTAAAATAGACAATTAGGTTGAGCAAAAAGAACTATAATGAAAAAGTTTTAGAATATATTACATCTGTCAGTGATGTCAAAACACAAACTGGCTATGACTAGAAAAGCAGAGCTCTCACCTGCCAATAAACTGCCCTTGATCACTTACAAGAGGGGCACATCCCAGCAGACTATGTGTGTATTAAAAAAATACTTGAAAGGGAAGAAAAAGTATCACACAGGTCACAGCAGCAGTCTCAACAGACCCCTCAGGGATTTCCACTCGTCTTGGCCTTGTCATCCTCTATGCTGCTTTCCACTCGGCCCAGAAAATGTCGATAGGAAAATGTTTGAGGGGCCTCTGGTGGAAATTTTTTCATTCTTTCTGCATTGACAGGATGCCAAATCAATATTTACTTCCCACTAACAAGCTGCTCGAGGTCTCAGTAGAAAATACTGTAGAGAATGCGGGAAGACACAGTAATAAACAGCTGTCTGGCTGTGAGGAAAACATGAATTGACTGGAAACAGGTCCATAGTAAAAGGTCACTGAAACCCATGAACTCCTCAGGTGTCCATATCAACTACTAACTTTAAAGACACATAAGAAAGAACCTCTTTTCCTAAGAGGGCTGAGAGAATGGATTCTGTTCAGTCTAGCAAGCACAGAGGTTGACTCAATAATTTAATTAATGCATTTGCTAAGACCCTTGTTGGCTCTTTCCCAAGGCATTTGTTTCATTTGTTAAGTCCAAACGTACAAATAGAGGGTTAACTTTCCTGTCTACCTATCAGAATTCTTCTTTACCTAACAGAAGTAAATAGGGTGTGTTTACAAAAAGTTAGACATCTAGTAAAAATGCAAGGTTTGGGATTTTTATCTGGAAGTTTTAATATGTGCAGTAGGAAAATGAAATACCTGTCCTTCAAGAAGTTTCTGAATGTAAAACAGCCATTCCTTGTCATTCTCAGCATCTATCTTTGTCCTTTCGATTTCCTAAAGGAAGAAAATAAAAACAAGGGTAGTAATTGAATTTATATAAACTTGATCACACTATTAGATACTAGTTATCTAGTTAGTTATTAGATATTAGAATAAATGTAGAGATATTGGTAGAATTGGATTCAACAAAGAGCAGCCTGTCCTTTCAAAGTAGAGAATATTCAAGTCCACGCTCCTTAATATTTAATTTATAAATATTTACATAACATACACATGGAAGATAAAGCCATATTTCTATATTTCACAATATAATTCAGGAATATTTCATTTCTGCCTTCACAGTGGAGATCAAGGTAGGGACTGAGGCAGAGATGCAAGTGACTAAAATAAAGTAAAAAATAAGGTGGAGCTGTAGAAAAGAATCATTTAAGTGACTGGCATAAGATAACATAAAGCCGTATACTCAAAAATCTGACTTGTCAATAGATAACAAAAGAGTAATTGTTACAATTACAAACAAAATAGGACATGGTATGGCTCTGGTGTGTTTATTTATTTATTAATTTACTTTTTTGTGAGGAAGATCGTCTCTGAGCTAACATCTGCCAATCTTTCTTTTTTTTGCTGAGGAAGACTGGCCCTGGGCTAACATCTGTGCCCATCTTCCTCTACTTTATATGGGACACTGCCACAGCATGGCTTGCCAAGCGGTGCGTTGGTGTGCACCCAGGATCCGAACCGATGAACCCTGGGCCGCCGCAGTGGAGCACGTGCACTCAACCACTTGCACCACCGGGCTGGCCCCTCTGGTGTGTTTAAATGTTTGCTTATTTAAAATACCCAATAACTAATGGATAGGCAAGGGACAGTCCAACTTAGCGTTATAAGTCACTAAATACTTTCAACCCATCAATTATCAAGGTAAAATATCCTGAAAGTATAACATATTCACATGTGCAGTTGATTATTCAGTATAATGTATTCACATGTGCAGTAGATTATTCAGTTTACAAAAAAAAAATGGACTTTTCATAAAGGGAAGGGTGTGGGAAACTACTACTTGTTGAAATTTACCGTATGCCAGGTATCAGGCGAGGCACTTCACATAGGCTACCACAGTTTTCCACATGAATTGACTAGAGTTCGACGTAGCTTAAAGAATACTCAAGTCGGGTGGTTTGGGATCTGCTTGTGCAAACCACTCAACTCTTTAGACTCCTGAAAGATGCAAAGATCAGCCTAAATAAGCCCTGGTCTATAGTTAAATCTAGCAAATACATCAAGGGACCCTGACCCTTCTCAGAACAGTGTGTTTCTACTGGAGTCCTTGCTCTTCAGGAGGACTTCCGTTTCAGGCTATGTGGTGTGCACTGCAGCGCTGCATACTCTGGCTCCACACTGCACTGGCCCAGGGGCCCGGGTGCCATTTCTTCACATAAATGTGCCATCTACTCTCTGGGACTATAAAGAGATCTTTTTCCAATTCATATACTCAAAGGGGACAACTTTTTCTAATTTTTCCATTCAGAGGGTGTGCTTTTTTCTAATTTGTAAGCTGAGAAAGGGCATCTTTTGAGACCACACAAAAGCTGTGGCCCTGTCTTCCAGAATATGTATCTGTGTTTGTGTATACACATGCACACACAAACTCACACACATATACACATACACACGTGAGGGATTTTGCTAGATCTGCTTGCTTTAAAACTCTTTGACAACAGTGGAGGACTCAACCTTAATTTTTGGTTAGGTTTCTCATTATGAATCAAAAAATTTTAATTAAATGTCTATAATAAGGTATAATAACATCCTTGCCAGACATACTATTATTTCCGGTGTGTCTTATATTTGATACTACACTTGAGAATGCTCTTGTACTTCAAAGTTCAGAATTCAGTAGAAAGTCCGGACATTGTGGCATAGGTGCTGGAAAGAGGAAACTGATAAATCCCTATCCTATTCACCCACAGGATGAAAATAATCTCAGCAGGATTCCTTTGACCTCTTTTCTAAGAATTCTTGGTACTTTCAAAACCTTTGCAAGTTGTAGATCTGTTCTACTCCAGAAGTTCTTTGAGAAGCTGATAGGGGCTGGAGGATGTTCTCATACAAATATTTAAGTCTATCATTTTATTTATTCATTGAGCAAATACTTATTGGAAGCTACTGGTGCCATCATCTCTTTAACATTTCCCAACAATAAAAGATCTCATATTCATGTATTCAAGTTCAGAGACCTAACAGTAGAAAAGGACTCAGTATCTTCCACAGGTGTCACAGAAGACTGTGCATAGGATGAGATTCGACTGTTTATGAGGTAAGAACTATGTCAAAAACGTAGTGCCCTCCCCAGGAGGTGCTGAAATGCTACTGAAGACCTATACCCATATGAACATAAATTCACACAGACAGGAGGATTTCACCCAATTTAAAGCAATAAATACATTTTTCTTTAACTTGATCAACAATAATTTTGAATTTAGCTAGGAGAGCCAATAGATTTACTTCTTTTAAAAATCTCACAAAGTAGGAGTAATCCTCAAGTCAATGGTGACCAACCTAACTAAACCCATTCAAACTGGCTTAATAAAACATATTAGCTTACAAGATATATGATTAACTAAGAAGAAAATGGAGGAGACAGGAAAGGATAACTGACTTGAATAACAAACAAGCAGTTCTAAAGGTTACACGCACTGGCTCATTTCTATATTACACAGTTAAACTTCTCTAAAGTTTATCTGAGTTGGTTAATACTTGACATATCTTTCATTGGTGCATTAATAATCTTAGCTTCATTACTATTACCTTAAAGATGAAATTCTACGAATTATAAAACAAATTTAAAAATGTACATAAATTCAATGTGTAAAAAAGTCATTTATTAATAAATATTAATAGGGGGCGGCCTGGTGCCGTAGTGGTTAAGTGCACGCACTCTGCTGCGGTGGCCCAGGGTTCACACGCACTGCTTGTCAAGCCATGCTGTGGTGGTGTCCCATATAAAGTAGAGGAAGATGGGCACAGATGTTAGCCCAGGGCCGGTCTTCCTCAGCAAAAAGAGGGGGATTGGCAACGGATATTAGCTCAGGGCTGGTCTTCCTCACACAAAAAAATAAATAAATAAAAATAAATATTAATAATTATTTAAATGATCTTACCACTTCATCTTCTGTGTCCAATATTTCCTCTAGATCTGACTGTGAAATGTTCAGGATAGAAGCTGCCAAGGTCTGGGCTTTATGGGTTGAGGTTTTATAAGAGTCCCTGTTCTTCTGCATTTTTTTAAGCTCTCTGATTTGTCGCCTCATAGAATGAACATCAGTTTGTAACTCTTTGACCAAAGCCTGCAACATATTGGAAAGAATGTGGGCTCATATGGAAGTCATAAATGAAGATAAAGCAGTCATAACATAAAAACATGAAGATCCTAGCAAATCATTTTTTTATTAGGATTACTCTGATTTTATTTATTTTGGAACACAATGGACTTCTCTTTACTTATTGTCGGTATGTAATAAAAGCTCTCTTAATTGACCATTTAACCAACTTGCTGGATTAACCAAAACTCTCCAATCCCTTTTCAGATTCACCAACTGCCATCTCGGCTGACGAATGCTTGCAGCAGAGCACAGCTACTCCCACCAGTTGAGTTGATGCCAATTATCCATTTTATTTATTCCTAAATGTGTGTATATTAGTTGTAACAGGTTAGCTACGTAATTAATTATTACATAAACTGATAAAATATGACTGCAGAAAGAGAGTTGTTTCTACTTTATTAAAACTGAATTCGAAATGCTTTGAAAGACGATAATGAGAAGTTGAGCAAAAGTGCAACTAAATTATGTGTGGGCAAGACAACAATAAAGGATTGAAAAAAATCATAAAAATCTAGGATTGCTTCACAAGAGTCTTTACGTGCTCCCTTTGAGAAATTAATAAATGCTAGCCCACACCATGCCTATGTGTGCATAAGAAAAAGTCAGCCCTTACTCTGGGTGAACAGAGCTCTGGGCCTCAGTGCCTGGCTTTGTGAGGTGACAGCAGGCTAGCTAGATGTTTGGGCTATTTTCAGCCTTTTGCCAGCTCAAGTAATGTTGCAATAAATAATGGCGCTCATATATACATTTGCATCCCTAGGATATATCTCTAGAAGTGAAATTGCTGACCAAAAGCTATATATTACTATAATTTTGAAAGCATTACTTAATTCTCCCCATCTCCAAGATAGTACCAAGTTACACTTGCATGAAGAATGTATGAAAGTACTTGCTTCTCTATACCATTAGCAAAACACCAATCTGGTATTTCAGTGTAGTTTCTTTTTTCACCGTATTTTTAAGTTTCATTTCTCTTATTAAAAACAAAGTTATGGGGCTGGCCTGGTGGTGTAGTGGTCAGGTATGCATGTTCCATTTCGGCAGCCTGGGGTTCGCAGGTTCAGATCCTGGGTGCGGACCTAGACACTGCACATCAAGCCATGCTGTGGCGGCGTCCCACATACAAAATAGAGGAAGATTGGCACAGATGTTACCTCAGGGCCAATCTTCCTCACCAAACAAAAACAAAAACAACAAAATTGTGCATCAGCCTTAAGAGATAATTATATTTCTTTACTCATTTTTTTCTATATTTCTTAGTGATTGATAGGAGCTCTTTACATATTTGTCTGTTGTATCTAAATTTTTCATAATTTGTATTTTTCTATTTTTATTTATTAAGGTAACATAATATAATAATATAGTTATATTATTATTGGTACAACTATATTAGTATAATAATATAATATATTATTAATATAATAATATAATATATTAAGGTATATATAATATATACATTTCTTCTCTCTCTCTCTATCTCTCAGGATAAAGGACATCTTTATCCTGTCATCCATTGATAGGCACTTAGGTTGTTTCCAAGTCTTGGTATTGTGAATAAAGTTGCAATGAACACAGGGGTGCATATATCTTTTCAAATTAGTGTTTTTGTGTTCTTGGATAAATACCCAGAAGTGGAATTTTCTGAGGAATCTCCATACTGTTCCATATTGGCTGCACTAATTCACATTCCCACCAGCAATGTACAAGGGTTCCCTTTTCTCCACATCCTCTCCAACACTTGTTATTGTCTTTTTAATAATAGCCATTCTGATGGGCATGAGGTGATATCTCATTGTGGTTTTGATTTGCATTGCCCTAATAATTAGTGATGTTGAACATCTTCTCATGTGCCTGCTGGCCATCTGTATATCTTCTTTGGAAAAATGTCTGTTCAGATCCTCTGCCAATTTTTTAATCAAGTTGTTTGTTTTCTTGTTGAGTTGTACGAGTTCTTTATATATTTTGGATATTAACTCCTTATCAGATGTACAATTTGCAAATATCTTTTCCCAATTGGTAGGTTGTCTTTTTGTTTTGCTGATGGTTTCCTTTGCCATGTAGAAGCTTTTCAGCTTGATGTACTCCCATTTGTTTATTTTTTCTTTTGTTTCCCTTGCCTGAGGAGGCATATTCAAAAAGATACTGCTAAGACCAATGTCAAAGAGCATACTGCTTATGTTTTCTTCTAGGAGTTTTATGGTTTCAAGTCTCACATTCAAGTCTTTAATCCATCTTGAGTTAATTTTTGTGTATGGTGTAAGATGGTGGTCTACTTTTGTTCTTTTGCGTGTGGCTGTCCAGTTTTCCCAACACCATTTGTTGAAGAGACTTTCGTTTCCCCATTGTATGTTCTTGGCTCCTTTGTCAAAAATTACTTGTCCACAGATGTGGGGTTTATTTCTGGGCTGTCAATTCTATTCCATTGATCTGTGTGTCTGTTTTTTCTGCCAGTACCATGCTGTTTTGATTACTATATCTTTGTAGTTTATTTTGAAATCAGGGAGTGTGATACCTCCAGCTTTGTTCTTTTTTCGCAGGATTGCTTTGGCTATTTGGGGTCTTTTGTTGTTCCATATAAATTTTAGGATTCCTTGTTCTATTTCAATAAAAAATGCCATCGGGCTTCTGATTGGGATTGCATTGAATCTGTAGATTGCTTTAGGTAATATGGTCATTTTAACTATGTTAATTCTTCCAATCCAAGAGCACAGAATATCTTCCCATTCCTTTATGTGTTCTTCAATTTCTTTCAACAATGTCTTAAAGTTTTCAGTGTACAGGTCTCTCACCTCCTTGGTTTATTCCTAGACATTTTATTCTTTTTGTTGCAACTGTAAGTGGGATTATATTCTTGATTTCTCTTTCTGCTAGTTCATTGTTAGTGTATAGAAATGCAACTGATTTTTGTATCTTGATTTTGTACCCTGAAACTTCACTACATTTGTTTATTATTTCTAGTAGTTTTTTGGTGGCTTCCTTAGGGTTTTCTATATATAAAATCATGTCATCTGCAAATAGTGACAGTTTTACTTTTTTCTTTCTAATTCGCATATCTTTTATTTCCTTTTCTTGCCTAATTGCTCTGGCTAGGACTTCCAATACTATGTTGAATAAGAGTGGTGAGAGTGGACATCCTTGTCTTGTTCCTATTCTCGGGGTGATAGCCTTCAGTTTTTCACCATTGAATATGATGTTAGCTGTGGGTTTGTCATATATGGTGTTTATTATGTTGAGGTACTTTCCTTCTATACCCATTCTATTCAGAGTTTTTATCATAAATGGATGCTGAATCTTGTTGAATGTTTTCTCTGCATCTATTGAGAGGATCATGTGATTTTTATTCTTCATTTTTTAAATGTGGTGTATCACATTGATTGATTTGTGGATGTTGAACCATCCCTGTGTCCCTGGTATAAATCCCACTTGATCATGGTGAATGATCCTTTCAATGTATTGTATTTGATTTGCTAGTATTTTTTTGAGGATTTTTGCATCTATATTCACCAGTAATATTGGCCTATAATTTTCTTTTTTTGTGTTGTCCTTGGTACCAGGATAACGTTGGCCTCATAAAATGAGTGAAAAAGTGTTCCTTCCTCTTCAATCTTTTGGAAAAGTTTGAGAAATATAGGTAATAAATCTTCTTTGAATGTTTGGTAGAATTCATCAGAGACGTCTGGTCCTAGATTTTTGTTTTTTAGGAGGTTTTTTATTCTGTTTCAATCTCCTTGCAAGTGACTGGTCTATTCAGATTCTATATTTCCTCTTGATTCTGTTTTGAAAGGTTGTATGATTATAGGAATTTATCCGTTTCTTCTAGGTTATTGAATTTGTTGGTGTACAGTTATTCATAGTGTTCTTTTATAACTCTTTGTATTTCTGTGGTTATCTATTGTGATTTCTTCTCTTTTATTTCTGATTTTATTTATTTGAGCCTTCTCCCTTTTTTTCTTAGGGAGTCTAGCTAAAAGTTTGTCAACTTTGCTTATCTTCTCAAAGAACCAGCTCTTAGTTTCACTGATCCATTCTATTATCTTTTTAGTCTCTATTTCACTTATTTCAACTCTGATTTTAATATTTCCTTTCCTCTACTTATTTTGGGCTTCATTTGTTCTTCTTTTTCTAGCTCCTCTAGGTATAATGCTATATTGTTTATTTGAGATATTTCTTGTTTGTTGAGGTAGGCCTGTATTGCTATAAACCTCCCTCTTATTACCACTTTTGCTGCATCCCATAAGTTTTCATATGTTGTGTTTACATTTTCATTTGTTCCTAGGTATTTTTTAAAATTTCTCCTTTGATTTCTTCATTGATCCAATAGTTGTTTAGCAGCACGTTGTTTGGTCTCCACATATTTGTGACTTTTCCAGCTTTCTTCTTCTAGTTGATTTCTAGTGTCATATCATTGTGGTCAGAAAAGATACTTGATATGATTTCAATATTCTTAATTTATTGAGACTTGTTTTGTTTCCCAACATATGGTCTACCTTTGAGAATGTTCCATGTGCACTTGAGAAGAATGTGTATTCTGTTGGTTTTGGATGGAATGGTCTATATATATCTATTAAGTTTATCTGGTCTAATGTTTCACTTAAGGCCAATGTTTCCTTGTTGACTTTCTGTCTCAATGATCTATCCATTGGTGTAAATGGGGTATTAAAATCCGCTACTATTATTGTGTTGCCGTCAATTTCTCCCTGTAGGTCTGTTAATAATTGCTTTCTATATGTTGGTGCTCCTATGTTAGGTACATATACATTAATAAATGTTATGTCTTCTTCATGGATTGTCCTCTTTATCACTATATAATGTCCATCTTTGTCTCTTGCTATCCTTTTTGGCATGAAGTCTATTTTGTCTGATATAGGTATGGCTACACCCACTTTCATTTGGTTGCCATTTGCTTGGAGTATCATCTTCCATTCCTTCACTTTGAGCCTATGTTTGTCTTTAGAGCTTGAGATGGATCTCCTGGAGGCAGCATATTGTTGGGTTATGTTTTTTAATCCACCCAGCCACTCTGTGTTTTTTGATTGGTGAATTCAACCCATTTACATTTAAGGTGATTCTTAATATATGAGGACTCAATACTGCCATGTTATCTTTTGTTTTCTGGTTGCTCTATATTTTCATTGTTTCTCTTTCCTTGTGTTTCTGCCTGCGATTTCAGTTTGGTGGTCTTCTGTGATGTGTTTCTCAGTTTCCTCTTTTTTATGTTTTGTGATTCTGCTATAAATTTTTATGTTGTTACCATGTGGTTTGTATAAAAGGTCTCATAGATCGGATAGTCCTTTTTCTGCTGATAGTCTCTTATCTTCATTTGCCTATGCAGGTTCCATCCTTTTCCTTTTCCCCTTCTGTATTTCTGTTGTCACAAATTATTTCTTTCTGTAGTGTGAGTTCATTACCAAATTGAAGGGGTTATAGTTAATTTTAATGCTTCCTTTCTCTTTAACCTTTATGTTATAATTACGTGAATACTATCCTATTCTGATACAGATTTGCAATTTTCTGATTCTGTCTATTTATCACCTTGCTCCAATCTTTGTATACCTTTGCCTTTTCACTTCAAGTAGGACGGCTCCTTTCAACATTTCTTGCAATGCAGCTCTAGTGGTGGTGAAATCACTCAGCTTTTTGTGGTCTGGGAAAGCCTTTATTTCTCCTTCATATCTGAAAGATAACTTTGCTGGATAGAGTACTCTTGGCTGACAGTTTTTAGCTTTCAAAATTTTGAATTTATCTCTCTACTCTCTCCTGGCCTGTAGGGTTTCTACTGTGAAATCTGCTGATAGCCTAATGGGTATTCCTTTGTAGGTTGTTTTCTTTTTCTCCCTGGCTTCTTTTAATATTCTCTCTTTGTCATTGATTTCTGACAGTTTTATTATCCTGGGTCTTGGAGAAGGTCTTTTTATGTTGAGATAATTCAGTGTCCTATTAGCTTCATGGATTTGTATATCCAGTTCCTTCCCCAGGTTTGGGAAGTTCTCAGCTATTATTTCTTAAGTAAGTTCCCTGCTCCATCTCTCTCTCTTCTCCTTCTGGCATATCCATTACCCTTATGTTGCCCTTTCTAATGGAGTCAGATAATTTTCATAAAATTTCTACAATTTTTTAAAGTCTTAGTTCTCTCTCCTCTTCTACCTGCATCATTTCTCAGTTTCTATCTTCAAGCTCACTATTCTCTTTTCCATATGATCTGCTCTATTTCCAATGCTTTCTAATGCATTCTTCATCTCATTTATTGAGTTCTTCAGTTCCAGAATTTTCATTTAGTTCTTTTGTAAAGTTTCAGTCTCTTTGGTAAAGTATTCCTTCTGTTCACTGATTTTATTCCTGAGCTCACTGAACTGCCTTTCTGAGTGTTCTTGTAGCTTGCTGAGTTTCTTCATGTTGGCTATTTTGAATTCTTCATCAGTTAGATCACAATCTTTCATGACTTTATGTTTGGTTTCTAGAGAGTTGTTTTCTTTCTGTAATGCCATGGTACCATGGCTTTTTGTGGTGCTTGCTGAGTTACTCCTCTGCCGGAGCGTTTGCTGTAGAAAACATGCTTTTTATTTTGGTATAGCTTTGTTTTGACTCAAACTTCTCAACTGCTTAGAGACTAGAAGCCTTTAGTTTTTCAGTGGGTGGTGCTATAGTGCTAGTTTTTGGTTTCTCTTACCTGAGCTGCCTCTGGCTATATCTGAGGATCTGCACTGTTCCACCCTGCACGTACTCTATTTGTAGTGTTGCCAGTACTCTCAGTTGTGGCTCTCTGTGCTTCTGGGGGTCACAGATGCCTTGCTGTTGCTGGCTTTGCTACACAGGGATGGCTGGTGCTTCAGCCACATCCAGGATCACCTGGGTCAGAAGCTCCACCTCTGTGGTTTGTGGAGGGAGAAAGTGGGGAGGGAGCCTGGTACTTGGGGCACCATCACAGCTGTTGCCTGTTACCTTGTGGTCACAGGCGTCACTGTGATTGCAATGCAGGAATCCTCTGTGCACCTCTGCTGCTGCTACCAGGCTCCAAGCCAAGGCCAGGGGCCCGAGATCACAGGGCTCTTCCTCTGTTACTGCTCTGCTTCCTGTGGCCACATGTGCTGCCCCAGCTGACTGGCTGGAGTCAAAATTGTGCCTCTGCTGCTTCCCATGGAGCTCTGTGGGGCTGGGGTGGCTGGCTCAGCCACTGTGCTGGGGATCTGTCTTGACATGAGTACAGCCATGTTTGGCCGCTCCATTGACCTACAGCCACCAGCACAAAAAGAAATACAAAGCTGCTTTCTGTGTGGTGGGAACTGGCCTTTTCCCGGGAACTGGCCTTTCTCCCACGGAGAGAGTTGCAAGTTGTAACATTTCAAGGCTCTTGGAGCGTCGTAGCACGGGATGGACTGGCCATCTGTGCCGGGCTGGGACGATAACCAAAGAGAACAATGCACGTACACAACTACTGGGCTGGGACGTTAGCCAGGGGGCTCAGTGCACGTACGCCACTGATAACCATTTTGTGCATGGGAACACTAAATGCTTGCTCTGCAAACTCTGTAATTGCTTACTCTGAAAATTACTGATGGTATAAAAATTGCTGGAAACTGAGACCCAGAGAGAGTTCCACCTGTGGAAGGGACACCTTGCCCAGGACGTGTGATCCTTGCCCAGCCGCGTCGATTGACAGGACTCTCCCGGCAGTGGGGCGTGGATGTTGTGAGTAACTGATTTGATGTGAAGTAATTGATTTGATGTGAAGTAATTGACTTGATGTGTTCTCTTTTCGGTCAACCTGGTGTTTCTCTTTCTGGTTGATTTGTGTCATTTCTCTTCAGCCGATGTGGGTGTTTTCCCTTTCCAGTCGGGCTGATGTTTTTTCCCTCTTAATATTTGACCTATTTAGATCTGTTTGCAGACTGTCACCTTTACTATCCTCTATATAATAAAATATACCTTCAGTCCATTTGTTTGGAGTGGAAAGTGTCTTTTACGTCTCCGATCGAATCCCCGAACCTCTCATAACATAATTGGCGCTGTGAGCAGGATTCGATTAAGGAGATGCCTTTCCTATTCAAACGAAAGGTAACTAAAGCCAAGGTGGAAGAAATTCCAGGATAGAAGGACCCTCCCTCTTGCACTCTGGCTGGGGAGTGGGCTCACAGGTCAGGATTATGTGAAACTTGGGATGTTCGTCTGCGAGATATGAACCATTGGATGTGACCAAAGCTTTGCAGACAGTAGGAAAAAAGAGATAATGTTTCTTTTCTGGCACGGCGAGGTTAATGTTTATTGACTGCTTATCGTCGGGCTATAGAAGATAGGGATAAAATACAAGGGAGAATGTACTCTTGAAAAAAGAAGTTTCAAATTTACAGTCCCGGCTGATGTCACCCAAAATAGAAACTCTTTCCTTGCCGTGAGCCTGGCATTCTAGTTTTATTTGGCCCCTCTTAAGTGACAAATAGTGAGCCTAAATGTGTATCCAATAATAATTTGGCGAGCCAGCCGGGAGGCTCTTTGTCCATGGCTCGGTGGGCCTGGGCTGGGTGGGATGTCCTGAGAAACAGTCCAGCAGCTGCCTAGGTGATTTGCCCTAGGGACTGCTCCCAGTGCTTTCCATCTGACCTGGCACCGCTGACCCTGGGCACATTTTTCTTATGACAGGGAAACAGGCTCTAAAATTATTTGTTTGTTTGCCTATTTGTTTGTTTTTGCTTACACCAACAACTCCCTTCCCCTCCATCTGGAGTCCTGTCTCTTTAAGAGGCAGGGCTATCCCTACTGGAGTGGAAATAATTGTAGGACTTTTACCCGGAATCTGTTAGATGCATCTATCTGTTCTGTTTGGGATCCCATTTAACTGTCTGTTCTGTATGTTTGTAATTTTAAAGGGGGGATGTTCCATCTGTCCCCAAGGAGAGCCCTCTGGGCCACCTCTTGGCTAAATGGGCTACATTCAGCTAGGAGCCCATATCCAAGAAGATAGGTTTTTTATTGTAGCACCACATTGCCACAATATTCCATAGACTCCAGAGAGGAAAAGTGGCCAAAATGGGGCAATTTCAATTTACCAAAACTGATATATTTGCTTATGCAATTAAAAAAAGCCAGCTAAAATGTTAAACCACTAATGGGAAGCCTATTTTAATCTTTTGAGGTTTCTAAATAAAATCAAGAATACTATATTGCCTCTTTAAGAGAAAATAATGAAGCAATTAAACATGCCAGCAGCCTAAGCTGAATCTGCTGCTCCCCTCCCCTCTCTTGCTGAGCTTCCCCGCTTCAACTCCCCCGGAATTTCTGATCTGAAATTAAGCAAGTGAAAATAAGTAAACTTTTGAAGTAATTTGAAATTGGGATGGCTATTCTGGAGAATCTGTTTCAGATGAGTTCACCTTAAGGGTCACTCTTAAAAGAGAGGATTCAAAACCTCTCACGATGAAATACAATCTTTAATTAATACACAGAGACTTCTAAAAGACAAAGTTATTTCAAAAACAGCTTCCAAAATCTTTTTGGTAACTTGAAGCTTTAGAGTTTTGCTAAATTAAGTTGATAAAAATTTATTGAGTCTCTGGTCATTCCCACATAAGATAAAACATTAAAAATTGGTTACTAAGCATAGATTTGTCTGCCTTTGGTTTCTTATCTCAGAAAAACTGAAAGATGCTTACATTTATTGATAAACATGTTATGTGCATGTTGAGGAATTTTCTATGAGAAAGTACACATTTCTGGAAAGTCTGTATACAAAAAAAAGCAAAAGGTATGTTGTCCATAAAGAAGGTATAAAGAATAAAGATATTTATGTTTGTTTTGTTAAGAAAAATAAATTTGTCCTAAAGTACTAAGAAAAGAAAAAAGGCGTAGGACAAATTCTAAATGTAAAAAATAAGTGACAGAAGGTTTGTAAAAGTAAAGCCCTGAGGAGTTTTGCACATGATCAAGTTGGCTAAAGTAAGCTGATAAAAAATTAAAATTTGGCTTTCTCTCTTATAAAGGTAATTTTCTTAAACTTTTAGTCTGCTCTTTATATAGAGATTAAAAGGTGTTCTTTTGAGTAAGTCTATGTAAAAGACAAAACACCTATGTTTTGTTAAAATAATTTCCTATGTTCGAAAGGACTAAAATCTCTCCCTTAAGGTTTTTGTTTTTGTTTTTTGACTGTTTTAACTCTCTGTTTGCCTTCAACTGTTTCTGTTATCAATTTGATTAAATAAATAACTAGGCATTATTTCCTATTTGACCAAGTGTTTTAAAATCTTTTGATATTTTTGATAAACTTCTGCCAAAATTAAAGTTTTTTTAACTTAAAAAAAAATTACAAAAAAGGACATATGATTATGATGCCAAAATACAATTGTTACTGTATTTCATGTTGATGCTCACAGTTCTGTAATTTCTACAGAACAAAAATATAACTCTTACGCTGATCAGCTGGTGCGAAGTCATGCAACACACAACCCAGGCTTAGCACAATGAATCCACAAAAAGAGTGGACACTTGGGAGAACAAACTTCATACAGGTGGGCACAACAAAGGGGAATCCTTGTCACCCATGATGATATTGCCACTGCAGTACAACAATGTCAGTTATGCCAACAGTTAAATAAACGGGGAGTTCCACACCCCTACCAAGGTCATATTATTAGACCATTGCCAAATTCTTGTGGATATACTTATGCCTGCACTGCTGTTGATACATATTCTGGTTATTTATTGGCTATACCAGCTAAAGTGGCCACTCAACAGAGTGCCATAAAATTATTGGATATAATTAAGTTATATTATAAAACACCAAGGCAAATTCAGAGTAACAACGGTTCCCACTTTACAGGTAAGTTGATTCAAACTTATACCAAAGAAAATTATATAAAATAGATTTATCATATACCTTATTACCCCCAAGCTGCAGGCATCATAGAACAAATGAATAGATTGCTTAAACAACAATTGAGGAAACTTGGTCATGGCTCATTAAAGGGGGGGCACAACCATCTAAGTACTGCTCTAAATATGTTAAATAACAGGCCACTAGGCCCTAATGAGACTCCTCTGTCAAGGTTGTTACCAGCAAAGATTACAAAAGTGGCAACCGCCACCCATGAGTTTATGACCTTAACCTATTGGCCCCTGACTCAGTCTGCTAAACCGCCTTTTCGTGCCCCGGCCGAAGAGGCTGGATTGGATTTATCTACTGTTCATTCTATTCAATTGCCCCCTAAGAAGCAGTCTATAGTCCCCACTGGGATAGGGGTACAATTTCCCAAAAATACCTTTGGCTTGTTAAAAAGACGCTCTAGACTGGCAGCAAAAGGTATTGATGTACTGGGAGGAGTTATTGATCCAGATTACCAGGGAGAAATAAAATTTATATTATATAATGGTAGTGACACAGTACTAACTGTAGAGTCTGGGGAACGAGTGGGACAATTATTGGTGCTTCCCCTCTTGACTCCAAATGTGTCACAAGGACAACCTCCAAGTAAATTAACTAAGAGAGAAATGCAAGGATTTGGGTCTACAGATGGATAGAAACCTGGAGCAAAAGTGTGGATGACACATCCACCCAATGCGGCTCCACGTGCCGCAAAAGTAGTGGCCCAAGGGCCCACTGCAACACTCATAGTTATGTATCCAGGAAATGAACAATTATATCATGTTCCTAAAAATTCTGTTTCTTTGCGTGAATAGATATTCCTGCTGTGTTTACTATGCTGTGCTGCACTTCCATGTCTGCTGCAGACCTACACGCCAACTAATGTCTCCGTAGGACAACCTTTGACCCTGCACTGCTGGACCAACTGCTCTACACCAGTGGGACCTATAACCTGGACTATGAATGGCCGAGAAATTTGGTCTCAAAAACATCAAGCAATCTCTCGGTACAAGCCTATATCTGACCAGTCACACAGAACTAGTTATAATTTCTCCATTGCTCTGTCTTCTGTTACCCTCCGTGATGGGGGCTGGTATTCTTATATTAAATAGAAAAAGAGAAATCCAGATTCCCCGTTTCTTAAAGAAACTCGATTTATTAACATCCTTCCTAATGCCACTACTCCTCTTAAAAACACTAATCTGTGGTTACATTTAGCTCATACAGTTCTTAATAAAACTGCTTTTTGTCTCAAAAACAGTAATAATCCTTCTGGACTTCTGCAAGCTAATCTGTTGGGTCTAGGTGTTACTTTACCTAATGTGTTACATGCTAAAGTTACTATTCCCCCTTCTTTAGTAACGATGCCCATATCAGGAGTGACCTCCACTACATGTTACTATATTAATTGTACATATATTCCATTCTATTGTAATAAGACTATCCCTGTTAATATTCCTACCCCCTCACGATTACCTGCTAGATATTTCTGGTTATGTGATAATGCTGCGTATTCACACATTCCAACTGACACATCTGTTGCATGTGGTATTGGTCCAATAGTTCCCCTTATAGCCGCTTTCCCTACCAAAAATTCTCGAGTAAAACGAGCACTCACTACAGATTGTGACCCTCATGTTAACCTTCTTCCCATCTCTACTGTGGCAACGCTGGCCGCCCTTCTACTACCTGATCCTGGTCTAATTGTAGACAACCATCGTCAAATTGAACACCTTTCCTGCTTGTTGACACATGTAATAAATGATACTGTTAGAGCCTTCTTGGCTATATCTCAAAAATTACAAAAACTGCGTAGAGAGACTCTTATACAACGAGCTGCTTTAGACTATTTGTTTCTTCTTCATCAAACACCTTGTACTAAAATACCGGGTATGTGTTGTTTCAATATATCAGATCAAACTAATGTTATCTTTGATGCTGTACATGATTTGCAAAATCAAGTTAATAACATTTCATATTCTAAGGGGTTATTTGATTGGTTACCTTGGGGTTTAGGTCCTTTATTGTGAGATAGTTTTATAATTATTGTAGTCATTGGATTTTGGATTCTTGGATGTGCCTTATGTACTTGTGTACGAAGTTCATTGTCTGTGCATATGGTGTCTTATGGTTAATGGAGACGGCCACGGCCGAATATGTCTTGACATGAGTACAGCCATGTTTGGCCGCTCCATTGACCTACAGCCACCAGCACAAAAAGAAATACAAAGCTGCTTTCTGTGTGGTGGGAACTGGCCTTTTCCCGGGAACTGGCCTTTCTCCCACGGAGAGAGTTGCAAGTTGTAACATTTCAAGGCTCTTGGAGCGTCGTAGCACGGGATGGACTGGCCATCTGTGCCGGGCTGGGACGATAACCAAAGAGAACAATGCACGTACACAACTACTGGGCTGGGACGTTAGCCAGGGGGCTCAGTGCACGTACGCCACTGATAACCATTTTGTGCATGGGAACACTAAATGCTTGCTCTGCAAACTCTGTAATTGCTTACTCTGAAAATTACTGATGGTATAAAAATTGCTGGAAACTGAGACCCGGAGAGAGTTCCACCTGTGGAAGGGACACCTTGCCCAGGACGTGTGATCCTTGCCCAGCCGCGTCGATTGACAGGACTCTCCCGGCAGTGGGGCATGGATGTTGTGAGTAACTGATTTGATGTGAAGTAATTGATTTGATGTGAAGTAATTGACTTGATGTGTTCTCTTTTCGGTCAACCTGGTGTTTCTCTTTCTGGTTGATTTGTGTCATTTCTCTTCAGCCGATGTGGGTGTTTTCCCTTTCCAGTCGGGCTGATGTTTTTTCCCTCTTAATATTTGACCTATTTAGATCTGTTTGCAGACTGTCACCTTTACTATCCTCTATATAATAAAATATACCTTCAGTCCATTTGTTTGGAGTGGAAAGTGTCTTTTACGTCTCCGATCGAATCCCCGAACCTCTCATAACAGGATCCAGGATCCTGGGCTCTGGGTTTGCTGTTCCCCCATTTAGCCTCCTCTATGTGCTCCAATTCACCCACCTTTGCATGTACCACTGTGTGTATCTTTCCGGTGTTCTGGTGTGTTGTGCAATGTAGCCTTTGTTGGGTTATGGATGTTTTACTTGCATAGATTGAAGGGAAGAGACAAAAAGATCCTCTCATGCCACCATGATGATGACATCTCTATTTTTCTTTTGATAGTAATTACAGTGTTTTCATCCCATGGAAAAATATTTTTAATTTTTTATGTACTTAAGGAATCTTTTCCTTTCTCATTTTTGAATTTAGTGTGACAATTTAAAAAGCATTCTCCACAAGAGATATATATAGATACATAAATGCACTTTCAAACTGTGATTTTTTTCTGCTACTTTTAAGTTTTCATTTTTAAGTTTTAAATGTTTTATCCGTTTGTAATCATTTAGAAAATTATTACATAAAATTCTACTCAGTTGTCCCACCACCCCCTATTAAATAGTCCATCTTTTCCCCACTGATTTCATATGTGCTTAGGTCAGTTTCTGGACTTTCTATTCTGTTCCATCTCTCTTTTCATTAGTGAAGCTTTCTATTTTAACTAGTGAGGTTTATAATAAATGTTAACATTTGGTAGGGCTACGTCCCTCTTATCACCCTTCTTTTCAGATTTTTCTTGATAATTCTTGCTTGTTTGGTTTTCCATATAAACTTCAGATTGAGCTTGTCTACATGCTCTCTCCCAATAAAAATCTTACTGGTAATTTTACTTGAATCATGATAATTTTATTTGGATCACGTTAGCATTTTAGGATGTTGAGTCTTCCTAATCAAAGCCCATGGTATTCCCTTCTGGTTGTTTAAGGCTTTATTTCTGTTTCTGAGGATAAATTTCCTCTTTAGAAATCTAGTTTATTCCTGGGCATTTTATTTTATTTTATTTTTTGCTGCTTCTAATACTGATTGTTGCTTGTATATATAAAGACTGTTGATATAGATTTAACTTACTGAAATATCTGTTATAGGAGTTTTTCAGCTGACTCATTATTTTCTAGGAATTAGATCTGAAAATACTGATAATTTTATCTCTTATTTTCCAATTTTTATACCTTTAATTTCTTTCTTTTCTTATTGCATTGGTTATTAAGATCCTCCTGAACAATATGAAATAGTAATATTGATGGACATACTTGACTTGTTCCTGATTTTAGTGGGCGTTCTTCTACTTCCCAGGAAAATACTATGTCAGCTTTTGAGTTAAGGGTCATATTTTAATATATTAAGAAATGTATTTTAATATATTAATAATATACAGTTTAATATAGTTAACTATCTACTCATTTTATTTTTATTTCTTATAAAAATGGATACCAAACTGTCTTAAATCCATTCTATCATCCATATAAATTATCATATGATTTTTCATTATAAATCTACTAATAGAATCATTAATAGTTTTCTTAGTAACAAATTGTTCTTGCATTTCTCCACTTGGTGTGGTATATTATTTTTTGATGTGCTGGTGAATTCTATTTGCTCATATTTTATCTAGGATTTCTGCACTTACATGAGACTGACTCATTTTAATTTTGTGCAATCTTCCAAAAAAATTTGGAAGGTATCTTTCTCTTTCCATGTTCTATAGTAGTTTTAATGAGATTGAATTTATCCGCTCTTTACTGATGTGGTAGCACTTGTCTAATTTGTCCTACTATTTATTGCAGGGGATGGTATCTTTTTGACAATTTCTTTTAATTTTCTATCTGTTCTGGAGGGAGTTTTGGTACATTATATTTTCCTAGAAAATTATCCATTTCATCCAGGCTTTCAAATTTATTTGCATAGAGTTGAGCTATGCAGTCTGCCGTGCTTTTTTTCTCTGTCTATGGTTATTATCACTAATCATGTGTTATTATTGATATAGTTGTGCTGTCTCTTTTTCTTAATTAGGTAAGGTAAAAGTTCATCTATTTTATTGCTTTTTCCTTTTTTTTTTCCCAAGAAACAACTTTTTGGGGCTGGCCTGGTGGTGTAGTGGTTAAGTTTGTGTGCTCTGCTCTAGAGGCCCTGGGTTCGCAGGTTCGATCCCAGGCACGAACTTGCACCACTTATCAAGCCATGCTGTGGCAGGCGTCTGACATATAAAGTAGAGAAAGATGGGCACGGATGTTAGCCCAGGGCCAATCTTCCTAAGCAAAAAAAGAGGAGGATTGGCAACAGATGTTAGATCAAGGCTAATCTTCCTCACCAAAAAAAAACCAAGAAAACCCCAAAAACAACTCTTTGGTCCAGGACCAGACGGCTTCCGTGGAGAATTCTACCAAACATTCAAAGAAGATTTAATACCTATCCTTCTCAAACTATTCCAAAAAATTGAGGGAGATGGAACACTACTTAACACCTTCTATGAGGCCAACATCTCTCTGATCCCAAAGCCAGGTAAGGACAACACAAAGTAGGAAAATTACAGGCCAATATCGCTAATAAACATAGATGAAAAAATCCTCAACAAAATATTGGCAAACTGAATACAGCAATACATTAAAAGGATCATACACCATGATCAAGTGGGATTTATACCAGGGACACAGGGATGGCTCAACATCTGCAAATCAATCAATGTGATACACCACATTAACAGATGAGGAATAAAAACCACATGATCATCTCCAGAGACACAGAGAAAGCATTTGACAAGATCCAACATCCATTTATGATAAAAATTCTCAATAAAATGGGTATAGAAGGAAAGGACCTCAACATAATAAAGGCCATATATGACAAACCAACAGCCAACATCACACTCAACGAGGAAAAACTGAAAGCCACCCCTTTGAGAACAGGAAAAAGACAAGGGTTCCCACTCTCACCACTCTTACTCAACATAGTTCTGCAGGTTTTGGTCAGAGCAATTAGGCAAGAAAAAGAAATAAAAGGAATCCAAACAGGCAATGAAGAAGTGAAACTCTTACTGTTTGCAGACGACATGATTTTATATACAGAAAACTCTATAAAGAGTCCATTGGAAAACTATTAGAAATAATCAAGAACTACAGCACAGTTAGTTGCAGGGTACAAAATCAACTTACACAAGTCACTTGCATTTCTATACTCTAATAACAAACTAACATAAAGAGAACTCAAGAATACAATCCCATTTACAATCACAAAAAAAAGAATAAAATATCTAGGAATAAATTTAATCAAGGAGGTGAAAGACCTATACAATGAAAACCATAAGACATTATTGAAAGAAATCGAAGAAGACATAAAGAAATGGAAAGATATTCCATGCACATGGATTGGAAGAATAAACATGGTTAAAATGTCCATACTACCTAAAGCAATCTACAGATTCAATGCAATCCCAATCAGAATCCCAACTTCTTCATGCAAATAGAATAAAGAATCCTAAAATTCATATGGGGCAACAACTGACCCCAAATAGCTAAAGCAATCCTGAGAAAAAAGAACAAAGCTGGAGGCATCACAATCCCTGACTTAAAAATGTACTACAAAGCTATAGTAATCAAGACAGCATGGTACTAGTACAAAAACAGACACACACATCAATGGAACAGAATTGAAAGCCCAGAAATAAAATCACACATCTATGGACAGCTAATCTTTGACAAAGGAGCTAAGAACATACAACGGAGAAAGGAAAGTCTCTTCAATAAATGGTGCTGGGAAAACTGGACAGCCACATTCGAAAGAATGAAAGTAGACCATTATCTTTTGCCATACACAAAAATTAACTCAAAATCGATCAAAGACTTGAAGGTAAGACCCAAAACCATGAAATTCCTAGAAGAAAAGATAGGCAGTACACTCTTTGACATCGGTCTTAGAAGGATCTTTTCAAATACCATGTCTACTTGGACAAAGGAAACAAAAGAAAAAATAAACAAGTGGGACTTCATCAGACTAAAGAGCTTCTGCAAGGCAAAGGAAACCGGGAACAAATGAAAACACAACTCACCAACTGGGAGAAAATATTTGCAAATCATATGTCCAACAAGGGCTTAAGCTCCAAAATATATAAAGAACTCATACAACTCAACAACAATGAAACAAACAATCCGATCAAAAAGTGGGCAGAGCATACGAACAGACATTTTTCTAAAGAAGATATACAGATGGCCAATAGGCACATGAAAAGATGTTCAACATCACTAATCATCAGGGAAATGCAAATCAGAATTACACTAAGATATCACCTTACACCAGCTAGAGCGGCTATAATCACCAAGACAAAAAATAACAAATGTTGGAGAGGACGTGGAAAAAAGGGAACCCTCGTACACTGCTGGTGGGAATGCAAACTGGGTGTAGCCACTACGGAAAACAGTATGAAGATTTCTTAAAAAATTAAAAATCAAAATACCATACGACCCAGCTATCCCACTACTGGGTATTTATCCAAAGAACTTGAAATCAACAATTCAAAGAGACTTATGCACCCCTATGTTCATTGCAGCATTATTCACTATAACCAAGAAGTGGAAGCAATCCAAGTGCCCATTGACTGATGATTGGATAAAGAAAATGTGGTATATATATATATACAATGCAATACTACTCAACCATAAAAAAAGACAAAATTGTCCCATGTTGGATGGACCTGGAGGGTATTATGTTAAGCGAAATAAGCCAGACAGAGACAAACACCATATGAGTTCACTCATATGAAGAAGATGAACTAATACACAGACAAAGAGAACAGTTTAGTGGTTACCAGAGGGGAAGGGGTTAGAGTGGGCACAAGGGGTGAAGGGGCACATTTATATAGCGACTGACAAATAATAGTGTACAACTGAAATTTCACAATGTTATAACTACTATGACCTCAATAAAACAAAGAAAAAACACCCCCCAACAACTCTTTGTTTTCATTTATTAATTTAAAATTTGTAACTCATTAAATTTTATTTCAATCTTTAGATTCTAGTTATTTAATTCTTGAACTGAATGTTTATTTTCATTTCTTCTTCTTTATTAATGTGAACATATAAGGCTATATATATATTTTTTGAGCATTGCTCTAGCTGTATCTTATGGGTTCTGATAATTCTAGAATGTTATTCTTTTAGCGATATTCTGCAATTTGCTCACATTCTCTTCCTAACCCAAGAACTTTTTTGTTTTAAATATTTAGGTGGTAGTGACCTCTGTTTTCTGGTTTCATAATTAATTCTAGTTTATTGCATTATTCTCAAAGAATGTTATATATACTATTTCTACTTTTCAGAATTAATTGAGGTTTTCTTTGTAGTGTGTCTTGGGTTAGATTACCTGGAAACAGACTCTGAGATGGAGATTTGTGTGCAGTAGGTCTGTAGGAGAGTACACTTAGAAACAACCCCTATAGGAAACTGTGGGAAGCAGAACTGGGCAGAGGGAAATGTTGAACTGCCCTGCAGTTCCAACAGAGGCCTCATGCCATCTCATAAGGAGCTGTGGAGCTGAGACAGCCATTAAGAACATTCATGATTCATGGGAAGAGGTCAAAATATCAACATTAACAGGAGTTTGGAAGAAGTTGATTCCAACCCTCATCGATGACTTTGAGGGTTTCATGATTTCAGCGGAAGAAGTAACTGCAGATGCGGTAGAAACAGCAAGAGAACTGGAATTAGAAGTGGAGCCTGAAGATGTGACTGAATTGCTGCAATCTCGTGATCACTTTAACGGATGAGGAGTTGCTTCATATAGATGAGCAAAAAAAGTGGTTTCTTGAGATGGAATCTACTCCTGGTGAAGATGCTAAGAAGACTGTTGAAATGACAACAAAGGATTTACAGAATCCTTTGGATTTAGAATATTACACAAACTTAGTTGATAAAGCAGCAGCAGGGTTTGAGAAGATTGATTCCAATTTTGAAAGAAGTTCTACTGTGGGTAAAACGCTGTCAAAACAGCATCGCATGCTACAGAGAAATTGTTCATGAAAGGAAGAGTCCATCAATGCAGCAAACTTCATTGTTGTCTTAAGAAAATGCCACAACCACCCCAATCTTCAGCAACCATCACCCTGATCAGTCAGAAGCCATCAACATCGAGTCAAGACCCTCCACCTGCAAAAAGACTATGACTTGCTGAAGGCTCAGGTGATGGTTAGCATTTTTTAGCAATAAAGTATTTTTTAATTAAGGTATGTACATTTTTTTTTTAGATATAATGCTATTGCACACTTAATAGACTCCAATATAGTGTAAATATAACTTGTATATGCACTGGGAAACTAAAATGTTTGTGTGACTAGCTTTATTCCAATATTTGCTTTATTGCAATGGTCTGGAACCAAACCCACAATATCTCTAAGATATGCCTGTGTTAGAAACTTCTAGAACTTTTCCCTAGATCTTGCACCACCAACAATGGACAAAAATTTTCCATTCTCCACATTCTTTCCAACATTTGGTGGTTTACATGTCTTTTCTTGAATTTACTTCTAAGAATTTTTGTGGGTTTTTTTGATGCTATTGTAAGGTGAAAGTTGTTAATTTTATTTTCCAATTGTTCACTGCTAATATATTAAAAAATTTTTATTTTTATACTTTGACCTTATATCTCAAGAAATGGCTAAACTTTCTAGTTAATACTAGTAATTATTTTATAACTTTAGGATTTTCTATGTAAAGAATCATGTGTCATCAAAGAAATGTAAATTAAAACCACAATATCACCTCACACCCATTAGGGTGGCTACTACCAAAAAAACAGAAAATAACAAGTGTTGGTGAGGATGTGGAGAAATTGAAACACTTGCACACTGTGCAAGTGGGATTGTCAAATGGTGCAACTGCTATGGAAAACAGTATGGAGGTATCTCCAAAAGTCAAAAAGAGAACTACTATATGAACCAGCAATTCCACTTCTGGGTATGTCCAAAAGAACTGAAAGCAGGGTCTTGAAAAGACATGGCACACTCATATTCACAGCAGCATTATTCACAATAGCCAAGAGGTGGAAGCAACTCAAATGTCCATTGATGGGTAAACGGATAAACAAAATACGGTATAATTTACATACAGTGGAATATTAGTCAGCTTTTTTTTTTTTGAGGAAGATTGGCCCTGAGCTAACATCTGTTGCCAATCTTCCTCTTTTCTTCTTTTTTCTCCCCAAAGTCCCCAGTACACAGTTGTATATCCTAGTTGTACAGTTTTCTAGTTCTTCTATGTGGGACACTGCCTCAGCATGGCTTGATGAGCGGTGAGTAGGTCTGCACCCAGGATCTGAAATGGCAAGCCCTGGGCCGCTGAAGCAGAGTGCACGAACTTAACCACTGTCCCACCAGGCTGGTCCCTTCTCAGCTTTAAAAAGGAAATCCCAGGGCTGGCCCGGTGGCGTAGTGGTAGAGTTCGTGTGCTCTGCTTTGGCAGCCTGGGATTCGGATCCCAGCGCGGACCTACACACCACTTATCAGGCCATGCTGTGGCAGGTGTCCCACACATAAAGTAGAGGAAGATGGGCACAGATGTTAGCCCGGGGCCAAACTTCCTTAGCAAAAAGAGGAGGACTGGCAACAAATGTTAGCTCAGGGATAATCTTTCTCACAAAAAAAAATAAATAAATAAATAAATAGGAAATCCTGTCACATGCTACAAAGTGGATGAACCTTGAGGATATAAGGCTTGAGGAAATAAGCCAGTCACAAAAAGACAAATGCTGTATAATTCCACTTATATGATGTATCTAAAGTAGCCACATTCATAGAAACAGAAATTGAATGGTGGTTACCAGAGGCTGAGGGCCGGGGGAAAAGGAGTGTTGTTGGATAATGGGTATACAGTTTCAGATTTGCAAGACGAAAAAGTTCTGGAAGTCTATTTCACAACAATGTGAATATACTCAACAATACTGAACTGTACACTAAAAACAATTAAGATGGTAATTTTTTTTTTTTTTAAAGGAGACTGGTGTCTTTTTTTTTTTTAATAATTTTTATTTATTTATTTTTTTCCCCCAAAGCCCCAGTAGATAGTTGTATGTCATAGTTGCACATCCTTCTAGTTGCTGTATGTGGGACGCGGCCTCAGCATGGCCGGAGAAGCAGTGTGTCAGCGCACACCCGGGATCCGAACCTGGTCTGCCAGCAGCAGAGCGCGCGCACTTAACCGCTAAGCCACGGGGCCGGCCCAAGATGGTAAATTTTATGTTACGTGTTTTCTACTACAATAAAAAAAATCATGTCATCTGCAAACAGAAACAGAGTATTATTCCTTATCAATCTTTATATCTTTTTTCACCTTTTTTCTTGAGTTATTGCACTGGAATGTTGAATAGAAGTAGTGAGTGAACAACTTTGCCTTGCTCCTAGTCTTAAGGAGAATGTGTTTTTGCAGACACTTTTTAATAGATTAAGCAAGTTCCTTTCTACACTTAATTGTCTGGGTTTTGTTGATGTTACCATAAATGGGTATTGAATTTTGTCAAATGATTTTAGGGGGATAGTTTTTGAAATTCCCTTTTATTCTATGAGTAGAGTGTATTACATTGATTGATTTTTTTAACTGTTGAATCAATCTTTCATTCCTAGGACAATATCAACTTATTCATGAAGTAAAATCCTTGTCATATAATGTTGGATTCAATTTATGATATGTAGTTGAGGATTTTTGCATCTATGTTCATGGTGAAATGTTGGCCTGTAATTCTTTTTTTTTTTGTAATGTCTTTGTCAGGTTTTGGGTTTCAGGGCTATGCTGGCCACACAAAATGAGTTGGGAAGTATTTTCTCTTCTTTCATTTTCTGAAAAAGTTTCTGTAAGATGGTGTTATATTTTTCCTCAAATGTTTGATAGAATTGATCAGTGAAACCATCTGGATCTGGAAAGAGTGCATGCGTTTTTGTGTGCGATTTGTAATGTTTGCCTATTTCTATGATGTAAATACTTGCACCATGATTGACTTTAAGCAACCAACATGAACGTGGAGTTGAGAAGAGATACATAAAATTGGTTTTCACAAGCTGGTATGAGCTAGCTCCAGGATATCATATTTTTTATTATTTTATTTTTTAAGATTTTGGATCACTATGTTTTAGGTGCATCTTTTTCTCAATCTCATAGTCTCTCTTTTTTCTTTTTTTAAAAAAATATATTTCAACTTCATTACATATATCGTGATTATTGGTATGTTTGGATCATCCTATCTTTTTTATCTACATGTTTCTTATTTACTGTTTCCTTCCTTCCTCCCTCCCTCCCTTTCTTCCTTCTTGCTGGCTTGTGTGAAATTGATGGAGCTTTCTTTATTCTTTTTCATTTCCTCTAATTTTTTGAAAATTAAATACTCTGTTTATACTCTCGTAGTCACCTTTAAACCTTTTGAACATATATTTAATATGATGTTTTCAATCAATATCTAGAGTTCCTAATCCTCCAGATGTTCCAACAAAGCAAAAAAAGAAACTTAACTCTTCCAACCAACCCACTCCTCCCACTTCTAGTACTGTAATCATTAAAGTCAATAATTATTTAGATTTAACTGTAGGTTTTATTAGCTTCCTTGTTTTCTATTGTTTCATATGTTCTAAAGATTGACAGGGTCTTATTCAGGCAGATAGACCTGAAGAAGGGAAGATAAGCTATTTGAATACACGGAGGAAGAGGGCAAAGACCTTGAGAGAGAAGATGGCTTGCAGTATTCAAGAAACAGCAGGAAAGTGAGTATGGCTAAAAAGAAGCACAAGAAAGTGAAGTCACAGAAATAATGACAAGACTGATCATGGAAGCCTTGTAGGGCAGTGAAGACTTTTCATTTTATTATGTAATGAGGAGTCATGAGACAGTTTTGAGCAAGGAAGTGACAGGATATGTTTTCTGTTTTAAAAGGATAATTCTGACCACTGTATGGAGAAAAGACTGTCTGGAACAAGAGCTGAAGAGGGAGACTAGCCAGGAGAGTAATGCAGAGGTACAAGCAAGAGATGATGATAACCTGGACCAGGACAGTAGCAATGGTGAGGTGCAGTGGAAATCTGGATCTATTTTCAAACAATAGCAGAGAGGATTTGATGAAGAATTAGAAATGCAAGGTGAGAAAAAGAGAAGAGACAAGGATGACTCCAGGTTTGGGGAGTTACCATCTGGATGACTGGTGAAAAAACAAATCCGGAGACAGAGAACACTGTAAGGGAAGCAAGGGTGGGAGAAGTACAGATTCTGACGGGTGGTAGGCTTGGTAACGAGAAAAAGGAAATTTTCTTCAGGTTGCTTCCGTTTTCTCAATGAAATAAGGAGCTGAGATTGAGGAGCTAAGGAGCGGGTAGATGCTGGAGGTTTGGGAAGATAGGGGAAAGGACTGTTTAAGAAACTCAGAGGCTGAATGCACTGGGAAAATATAATAGGCTTATCACATAGTGATGAAGTTTCACCTGAAGTTCTTGGTTATTAATTTAAATTAAGACCAATTGGCATGGTTGTGTTTTTCTTTAGACACACTCAGCTGCTTGGGTCCAGGTGGGAAGTGGGTAGAGATTCAAAATAAACTAGGCTTGGATTTTTTCCATATGACTATGACAGAGGGACAGATGAGGAGACTGAGGATATATGTAAAAAGTGACCATGATAGAACATGGAATCCTTACTGCATGAGGGGAAGGGAGGGCATAATGAGAAGGAGGGTGGTAATAATTTGTGAAAAAGTGGTAAGGCCAATGAATTTCAAGTTATAATCATGTCAAAGAATTGTTGGAGTATGAGTACAAGAGGAAATAGTGGTAAGATAATAAGATGCTAGAAATGGAGATTTTTGAAGTCACTGCAGTTATTGGTAAGGACAAGGCCAAGAGTAATGTTTCCTAACGGGGACACTTTCGGTATTTTGGAGACGACAGTTTTCCCCCATGTGGGACGAAACTTCACAGTGTGGGATGGTTAGCATCCCTGGATCCTGGGCATTGAATGTCAGTAGCATCTCCCAGTCAATGTGACAATCCAAAGCCCTCATACACATTTCCATATGCTCCCTAAGGTGGGTGATAATTCCTTAGTTCAGAACGGTGGATCAGGGGTATGAACATGAGACTAATCACTGCAATTGAAGATGCTCAGGAATTGAGAGGCCAGGGCGTTGGATGACCTGCACAGACACGAGGTCACCCAACATCATGATAGAATCGTGTTGGAGAGAAAGACTGCGAGCCAGGTGAAAAGCTATATGACCAACCTTCAACAAGGAGGGCCAAAGGGATCTGGATGGGTGATTATATGTTCCAAGAGGCTTCTGAGATCTATTTCAATAATTCTTAATCTTAAGCATCCCAAAAGAATTTCTAAATAGTGTTGAATAATACTGAGATTCCAGGATCCACCCCCAAGCACCACTAAAGTGTCATTAAAAAGAGGTACCTAAATTAAGTAGAATCAACCAACATTAGGTAGCTTCCATAATGGGCAGTGCTGTTACTAAACAATGTACCCTGTACACTTTCATTTAAAATGCCTTTATTAAAAAAATTTTGTAACAATGTGTGGGTGATGGATGTTAACAAGATACTATGGTGATCATTTCACAATATATACATATATTGAATCATTATATTGCACACCTAAAACTAATATAATGTTATATGTGAATTACATCTCAATTTTAAAAAATGTTATAATTTTAAATTATAGTATTTGGTAGGAAAAAAAGGGAAAATATTGGATAAATGTAGATGTTTACTCATTTAAAAGCAGTAATCCTATATAAATATTCATATTATCAATATTGTTTCAATCCTTTTACTTCTGCCAACTGCAGACATCCTAATTCAAAATGCTTTGAATTGCCATTCAAGAAATAGCATATATGTAGTTTTTAGCAATGTTGCCATTAGCTGGCTAACAGCAGCATAGGTGTATTTGGGGGAAAAAATGCCTTTATTATTAGAAAATGTTATGTTGTTTGATTGAAATATACTTTATGATGTTTGAATATTCCTCTCCCCTTCCAAATTATACCTTTCAGATACATAGTAGAGTCTCCATTGCACTAAGTTCATTGAAATGTTTTACCTTCCACCCACATATCCAAGTTAAGTTCTTGTTTTTATATGATCATACTTGCCTTATGTTCATATGCTGGGTCTCAGCTTTACTTTTCTCTCTCTCTCTCTTTTTTTTTTTTTTTTTAAACAAATCAGCCTGTTTTCAGCTCTGGGTGCTACTTCCACCTGGCTTTTATCTTTACTTCCCTTCTATCCATTACAAAATTGCCTTCTCTTACCAGTTCAAAATCTGCTCGGTTCCTCTCTAAGCCAACTTTAAAACTCCAAAACGGTGCACAACTCTCTAAATACTCCAATGCTAAAAAATATTAGAAGCTTAAAGAAGTTTCACTCTATTTGCATCAGTTTAATAATGGTCCTTGGCTATCACTTATTTTCAAAGTAAAAACAATGTATGGCACAAAATAAGCATTCAATAAATGTTAACTGAATGTCTAAAAATTTGTCAGCCTTCTTACAATTCTTGAAATATAATGGGCTAGGAATTGTTCCTGAGTACATTTTCAAAATAAGAATACTTTCTTGGATTATATCTCAACTTAAAGCCATTATACTTTTCAATTATTATAATATAACTTATTGTAACTAGCCAGCAATAGTGTTAGGGAGAAAGACAGTAAGCTATTTCATTCTAGTCTTATTAGATCTAGTTTTCCAGTCTTTATCAATGAGTCTTTGTCTGTGTTAGCTAACTACAAATAATTTTGAGTTTCACTGAATCATTTTGAACGGATTAGACTTTTTTCAGTAAGATTAGATTACTGTGATGATAACTGGCTACTCAAATAATCTGGAGTCACCCCTACCATCAAAGTTTCTTGGAAAAGTAATGTATTTTTTAATAGCTTTTTAAACAGCTTTATTAAGATATAATTTACATACTTTAAAGTTCACTTACTTAAGTAATATATTTTTATTAAGAACTTTTCTCTAAAAACAGCTGTCATTTACCTTTCTTATACAATGACAGGATGGAAAGAGTTAATTCAAATTGGATTGTATTATAAAACTGTTTAAAAATCATAATTAAGAACTGACATCACCAAAATGGCAAAGTAGCTGACCCAGCCTCCATCCTCCAACAAAGATCAACCATTAGACAGCTACTCATGAACAAAAATAGCTCTGATCGAGCTCAGGAGTCCACTTAAGAACTTCAGCAACACAGTGGAGCAAAAAACCTGAGAATAACCACTCACAAAGGTAAGAAGCACAGCTGCATTTTCCCTGCATCATCCCATCCCCCACGCCGGCACTGCTCACACCAAGAAGGAACTCCCCAGTTTGAAAGAGTTCCCCTTGCTAGGAAAGGGAGAGTGGGGTGAGCAGCCAGCTTCCCCAGCCTTTTGGGGCATGTGAAGGACTCACTTCAGTGTCACTCCACCCAGAGACTGGCAAAGCTGAGCTGTATAGAAATGGCTTGGAACAAGGAAGAATGACTGGGGCTACCAATATCAGCCACAAAGCGAGAGCAACCATGGTTCACAGTGGCCTGCTCTGTAGAGGATCCCAACAGCTTTCACTGCTGAAGAAACCAATGACCAGATAGCTGCCAAGGACCCCTACAGATTTCATCACTGCATCTTCCCCCCTGCAGGTTTTCACCTTTGCAGATGCCAGCCACCTGAGTCCCTCCTTGCTCCCCATCCCCTACTGGGCCCTGCAACCTGCACTGCAAGCCAGCCTGGCCTCTGCAGCTGCACAAGTGCAAGATGCCAGCCTAGACTCCTGCAGCTGATCCCCACTGCTGTGTGTGCGCTTGGAGCTAACCCCATCAGCTGTGCACCTGCACACCACTGGCCTGATTCCTGTCACTGGCCTCCAGTGACACACAACTGCCCGTGGTGAGACCCTGTAGTGACGGGACTGCATGCTGACAGTGTAGGCCCCCACAGCTGTTTCTGGGCCCCAATCTGGCCCTGTCTCCTCTCACTGGCCTGCATCACTGGGCTCACTTGCAGCTGGCACAGTGCACTTGCATGCCACTGGCCTGACTCCCACTACTGGCCTCTACTGCCATGTGAGATCCTACATTAAGCAAAAAGAAAGATCTCAAATAAACAGTCTAACTTTACACCTGAAGTAAACAGAAAAAGAAGAACAAACTAAGCCCAAAGTTGGTAGAATGAAGGAAATAAAAAAACAGAGTGGAAAAAAATGAGAGATGAAAAAAAGATAATAGAAAAGATCAATGAAACTAAGAGCTGGTTTTTTCAAGATAAACAAAATAGATAAACTTTTATCTAGACTTAACAAGAAAAAAGGAGAGAGGACTCAAGGTAATGAAATTAGAAATGAAAGAGAAGACATTACAACTGATACTACAGAAATACAAAGGATCATAAGAGGCTACTATGAACAATTATATGCCAACAAATGGGACAACCTAGAAGGAATGGATAAATTCCTAGAACACACAACCTACTAAGACTGAATCATGAAGAAACAGAAAATCTGAAAAGACCAATAATGAGTAAAGAGATTGAATCAGCATCAAAAACTTCCCAACAAAGAAAAGTCCAGGACTTGATGGCTTCACAGGTGAATTCTGCCAAACATTTAAAGAAAAATTGAAGTCAATCCTTCTCAAACTCTTTCAAAAGAATTGAAGAAGAGAGAACACTTCCAAGCATTTTATGAGGCCAGCATTACCCTGATACCAAAGCCAGATAAGGATACTACAAGAAAAGACAACTACAGGCCAATATCCCTGATGAATATAGATGCAAAAATTCTGAACAAAATACTAGCAAACCGAATTCAACAATACATTAAAAGGATTATACACCATGATCAACTGGGATTTATCCCTGGGATGCAAGGATCAACATATGTAAATCAATAAATGTGATATATTACATTAACAGAATGCAGGATAAAAATCATATGATCATCTCAATAGATGAAGAAAAAGCACTGGACAAAATTCAACACCTTTTCATGATAAAAACTCTCATCAAAATGGGTCTAGAAGAAACATATCTCAACGTAATAAAGACCATATATGATAAGCCCACAGCTAATATCATACTTAGTGGTAAAAGGTTGAAAGCTTTCCCTCTAAGATCAGAAACAAGACAAGGGTGCTCACTCTTACCACTCCCAGTCAACATAGTACTAGAGGTCCTAACTAGAGCAATTAGGCAAGAAAAATAAATAAAAGGCATCCAAATCAGAAAGAAAGAAGTAAAATTGCCTCTGTCTGCTCATGACATGATCTTATATACAGAAAATCCTACAGACTCCACCAAAAAAACTATTAGAATTAATCAATGAATTTAGTAAAGTTGCAGGATACAAAATCAACAAACAAAAATTAGTTGTGTTTCTATACAGTAATGACAAAGCATCTGAAAAAGAAATAAAAGAAAACAACCCTATTTACAATAGCAACCAAAACAATAAAATATTCAGAATAAACTTAACCAAGGAAGTCAAAGATCTCTGCACTGAGAACTGTAAGACACTGATGAAAGAAATTCAAAACATATGAATAAATGGAAAGATATCCCATGCTCGTTGATCAGAAGAATTAATATTGTTAAAATGTCCATACTACCTAAAACCATCTATAGATTCAATGCAATCCTTATCAAAATTCTAATGGCATTTTTCACAGAAATAGAAAAAACAATTCTAAAATTTGTATGGAACCACAAAAGACCCTGGAAGAGCCGAAGCAATCTTGAGAAAGAACAAAGCTGGAGGCACTGCACTTCCTGACTTCAAACTATATACAGCTCATACAAGTCAACAGCAAAACCCCAAATAATCCAATTTAAAAATAGGCAAAGGACCTGAATAGACATTTTTCCAAAGAACACATACAAATGGCCAACAAGTACATGAAAAGGTGCTGAACCTCATTAATCATGAGAGAAATGCAAATCAAAACCATGATGAGATATCACCTCACATCTGTTAGAATGGCTATTACCAAAAAGACAAGAGATAACAAATGCTGGTGAGGATGTGGAAAAAAGGGAACACTTGTGCATTGTTGGTGGGAATGTAAATTGGTATAGCCACTATGGAAAATAGTACAGAGGTTCCTCAAAAAATTAAAAATGGAACTACCATATGATCCAGCAATTTCACTTCTGGGTATATATCCATAAGAAATGACATCAGTATCTCAAAGAGATATCTGCACTCCCATGTTCATTGCAGCATTATTCGCAACAGCCAAGACGTGGAAACAACCTGAGTGTCCATTGATGGATGAATGGATAAAGAAAATGTGGTATATATATATACAATGGAATATTATTCAGCCATAAAAAAGAAGGAAATCTTGCCATTTGCAACAACATGGACGGACCTTGAAGGCATTATGTTAAGTGCAATAAGTCAGATAGAGAAAGACAAATACTTTATGATCTCATGTATATGTGGAATTTAAAAAAGCCAAACTCATAGAAGCAGAGAGTAGAACAGTGGTTTCCAGGGGCTGAAGGGTGGGGGAAAAGAGATGTTGATTAAAGGGTACAAACCTCCAGTGATAAGAGGAATCCAGGGATCTAATGTACAGCATAGTGATTACAGTTAACAATACTATATTGTACACTTGAAAGTTGCTATGAGATAGACTTTAAATGTCCTCACCATAACAACAACAATAAAATGGTAATTATGTGAGGTGAAGGATGTGTTAACTAACCTTATTGTGGTAGACATTTCATAATATATACATGTATCAAATCATCACATTGTACACCTTACACTTATACACTGTTATTATGTCAATTATATCTCAGTAAAGTTGGAAAAAAAGAACAGAAAAAATCATAATTAAGAGAGTAGATCAGTGTCAAAGTATCAACAATCATACATATAAAAATAAAATTATAATGCTCCACAAATGTTCTCACTAAGGAAGCCAGAAATTTATATGCCCAAAACATCTTACTAAATCTGGCCAAAGCAAGTACATATTGATAATTAAATGATTTAAGCTTCCAGCTAAATGTCGTTCTTTGGCTGGTATTTATTTTATAGCTAACAAAAAACATTGAGAAGACGGAATTTGGCATATGACTCTCACATACAAACACATTAACAAGCCTATATCAGGGCTCAATCAAACCGAGCAAATACTTCTAGAAATTTCCCTTGTGTGTTTTATTCAGTTATTAGGAGAATTCAAAGCCTCAGCTCTGCCACATATATCCAGCCCAGATGCTCAAAGCACTTGATTTCACCCCAGGGCAAAATTCCATATTCAAGACTAGATCTAGAACAGATGGCCACTCCACCTCTTCTATAATCTTGTTGTGCCCTATGAATAAATGAAAAGACTAAAGGGAACAGAGATTCCACAACAGGGCCAGAACAAACATTATTACTATTAATACTACTAATAATATTTATTAAGTAGTTTTGTGTACATGATACTCTAATAAGCTTAGCACAGAATGAGTCCTGGTGATCATAATGTTCCCCATGTAGGAACTACGTACATTCTTCAACAGTGCTCGTTACAGAACGTGCATAGCTCTTGCCTTCACAGAGTTTTCAATCTGAGCGGTGACTAGGTGTCCAGTTCTATTCATGAAGCAGATATAAAATCAATTCCTCCAGAATTTAATGAGCCCTATTATGTGCTACTACTTTAGGAATAATGAATGACAATGTCCCTGCCTTCAAGTTGGCTATAATCTACCTGAAACAAAAGAAAAATACAAGAGTTTATGGTTGTATGGTAATTTAAATGGTACGTACAATAAATATTCACGAGATAAATAAGAGCTATACTACTACTATTACTACCACTAGCACTACCACTACTACTACTAGCTGACACTTAGATAGCACTTCCAGTATATTGGGCAATGTTTTGACCTCTATCAACGTGACTTATTTAAAACCTCGCCTCAAGTATGTTCCATTGATACTCATTCTATAGATGGGGAAACTGAGGCACAGAGGCTTAAGTCACTTGCCTGAGATAACATAACTAGTAAGTGCAGAGTAGGGCTCTTTCCTCTTAACCACAGAGCTGAAGAAAGGATTCAGGAAAGAGGAAGGCACTGAGCTAAATCTGAAGGATTTAGAGCAAAGAGCAAAGAGGGAAGGGCATATCAAGTGAGAGAACTTGAGTAAAGGCAGGACTGAACACAATGTGGGCAAAAGTTGGTGAGTAGTGGGAAAGAAGGTTAGATTCCAAGCAGGATAGGGTCAAATTATAGAAGGTCTTAAATTTTTAAAAAGATGGAAGCTTTGATCCAAGGTAGGAGGATTCAGGATGTCACTGATGGTATGTTGCCTCAGATGGTGGCTCCTGAGCATTTCTGCCTAGTTCTAGGGCCATCTGTGCGAGGAAGACAAGGATGATAGTAATCTCATTCCCCAGACCTAAATATCCAGTCTTTGCCAATGTTTCTGGTTTTGACATTAATTTGCTGGTGGCCCTTTATTTAGAGAAATAGATTAAGCAGCAGAAGTAGTGCCAGGATCAACTACACATTGGCCCTAAAACACAATTAAGAAAAACAAATGTCAACTTACCATGAGAAGTCATGAGTGGTATGGGGTGCTATTAAATCCCAGACTGACATATATTTTGTTATTTAATTCAATTCACAAAAACACTTTAAGGCAGTGTTTTTAAAACTATATTATGCATAATAATCACATAGCTAACTTGATAAATGCAGATTATTGGGTGGTACCCCTACTGAGATTTTGATGGAATAAATTCGGGCCCAAATTGTACATTTTTATTTAAATGCAATAGAATCAGCTGATTCTAATGCAGGCAATAGAAATACCACACTGAAACAAAGTGGAAAATTTTAGTACTCTCAAAGAGTACTAAAAATAGTTTATCCATATCTGTTATCTTTCCCTATTATAGAATCTTTAATATACTACTCAAATTAAAAAGCCATGAAACCACAGCAATCCTGAATTTATCTATTAAAACATTTAATATATCATTGTTGGTAAAAAATATGAAGAATCAATATGTCACTTGTGAACAACCAGAGATTAGATACTCACTTTATCATTAAATATCATTTACATCCTTGGAGATAAATAAAAAGTTTTTTTTCTTCTTTTTTGTGAGGAAGATCAGCCCTGTGCTTATATCTGCCAATCCTCTTCTTTTTTTGCTGAGGAAGACTGGCCCTGGGCTAACCTCCGTGCCCATCTTCTTCCACTCTATATGGAATGCCGCCACAGCATGGCTTGCCAAGCAGTGCGTTGGTGCATGCCCAGGATCCGAACCGACGAACTCCAGACTGCCACAGCGGAGCGTGCGCACTTAACCGCTCATGCCACCGGGCCGGCCCCAAAAGTTTGTTTTTTAAAAGGAAACTTTTGCTAAACTACTTTATGTGAAGAAGGACACCCATTACATTATCATGAAGGGCATGAAACTTCATCAACTCTATAATAATCAGATATCTAGTAACAAAATTCATTTTTCTATTTTAAAAACTTCTGGTTATCAATTCTTCTTTTTAAAAAGAACATAAAGAATATTTCAAGAAAAACAATAATTAGCATTTTGAATAAATCTTATAATTATATATTTCATATTTTATATCTTGGCTAAAAATGCAATAAACAAAACCCTAAGCTGAATATAAAACAAGAAAACAAAGGTTTATGAAGCTCAAAGTCACAATAAAAACAGTTCTACATCATGAGTAAAATAATGACAATATTCAATGAGAGCACTTATCATAAGTTAAACAGTGAGACTATTCAACAAGCATTTGGAAGAAATGACATTTTAAATCTGGAAAAGGTAAATTACGTTTACTAAAATTAATACTCTGCAATCACTTAGGGTCCTCTGAGGCAACCATTATTGGTTTGACTTTACACCAGTTGAAACCTTTGTTGAAAGAGATAAATTTTATGCTATTCATTTTATAGATATTTTTAAAATGAGAAGACTCCAAAGGTAAATGATTTCCAAAGAAACAAAGTAAGGGATTTGTTCTAAATGGGGTACTACTAACACTGGCATACAATGTTGTAAGCTCCTATTTTTAGGGGAATGAAGAATATGGCATTACACATAAGATCCAGTTATTTGCCATCTTATATTCAATCTATAAGCCCAGGAATGTTATTTCTTAAGAATAAGATCAATACCCAAGGGGATAAGGAGATTTAAAAATATTCTACTCTATGTTGAGCAGAGGACCTTCCTTACTAGGGGCTTAAGAGATGCTAAACTACTGACTGATCTAGAGAAAAACCAAAAAAAAGAAACAAAGGAACTGATTTGAGGACACTAGCATATTAATATTTATAAAATAATATACTTTAAAATATATACATGTGTGCTAAGTCTAATTGAGTGGTTCAAATTATAGTGGCGTTATTTGGGAAAGGAGACAGTAAGTGGTGATGTTATTTTACTCCAGAGGACATTTAAACTTGCATTTTATAAAGAGGCCGTAAGTTGAAAATATTTTATATATTTAAGCACACTTCTACTGCTATGATATGCCAGTTTTTAATAATACATGCCATCTGAAGGAAAAAGTAGCATGAGGAACTTAATCTCATCAGAGATTGGTCGAAAAAAAGAACATTGCCGGCCGGCCCCGTGGCTTAGCAGTTAAGTGCGCATGCTCTGCTACTGGTGGCCCGGGTTCGGATACCGGGCGCACACCAACGCACCGCTTCTCCGGCCATGCTGAGGCCGCATCCCACATACAGCAACTAGAAGGATGTACAACTATGACATACAACTATCTACCGGGGCTTTGGGGGGACAAAAAAAAAAAGGAGGAGGATTGGCAATAGATGTTAGCTCAGAGCCGGTCTTCCTCACCAAAAAAAAAAAAAAAAGAAAAGAACATTGGGATTTTGAGAGTAAAGGGAGAAAGTAAAGAGTTACTCTACCACTGCAATCAAAACTGTTTTTCTTATTTTTAAAGGTCAAAAGGACTATCATTAAACTTTCACATTCCTAATGGAAATTTAATTTCATTAGTGATCATTATCGCATGCCGACTCTTTGCAAGGCACTAATGGTACACGTTGTGGAGGCAGAGATTAATAAAACATTGCCCTTGACTTTAAGGAACTCATAATCTATCTAGTGGCGATGGATTCATTTGCTAACTATAATACAAGGCAGAATAAATGGACTAAACAGAGGTGTAAACAACTCACAGTGGGATTAAAAGGGGTGGAGCAACCACCAGATTCTTGGAGGCTGTGCCTGGTATCTCTGAAACCAGAGCTGCTCCTTCTCGGTTTTTCCAGAAAGGTTAAGGAAGGAATACTGCCTGTCTGTATGGGGCAGAAGGACAGACCAGAGGTCTAAAAGCTCTCTAGAAACACTTTCAAATAAAGCACCTGTTTTAGCCCTATGTCTGCCCCTCTCCATCACCCTCAGCTTTGGTGGTGCCTTGTGTAGCCAATTCCTCAGCCTTTCTGGGGTTTTTCAGCTGTCAGATAATTTCTAGATAGTACTCCCTTTGTGGGCACTTCTGTTTGTCTTCCTTTTGTTCTGCTAAGTCATCTATCATTCCTCCATCCATTCCATGTCTTGATGGGTTGTGGCTTGGGGTTCAGATGTCTCCTAGCTTTAATGAACATGGAACAAGTTTCTGGTTGCTTTTCTTGCTTAGATGATTTTCAAATGGAGAATAGAGTGGAAATGACTTAATTCTTTCCTCTTAAAACCAGCCTTGATGATGTGATTACTACAATTTCATAACTAAATTGACATTAAGAAACAGAATATTAATAATAGCATGGAAAATTTTAAACAAGCTATAAAAACAAATCTTTTATAGAGAAATTTTGAAGGATGTGGCAAGTAGGGGAGAAGATGCTTTGTGGTTTAGGGAAGCAGAAAGAAACTTCAAAGTATTCCCCAAATCATCTGAAGTAGGCCACTGCCTACTCTGCTTGACGTAAAGTACAAGTTAGTAAAGCACGAATAATCCAAACCTTCACAAATATGGTGAACTCTTCCACTTTCTCATTGGCTAAGAGCAACTTCTTCTGCGCACCTTCTAGGGCCTGCTCACTTTGCAACGCTAATCCTTGAAGATGCTTAGATGCTGCTGTTTCAATTTCTGCCATGGCAGATTCAGTCTCATTTATTTTCGATGCTAGGAGATTCAGCTTGAGATCCTGCAAAAAACCAGTAATCACACACACAAAAATATTTCCTGGGGCCGGCCCTGTGGTGGAGCGGTTAAGTGCGTGCACTCTGCTGCTGATGGCCCGGGTTCGGATCCCGGGCGCGCACCGACGCACCACTTGTGAGGCCATATATTCTCATACATTTATCATCAAAATTGGTTTATGCTTTTTAAAAATTATAAACCATTAAAGACAAGGAAGCTATTTTAGACCAAAAGATCTCAAATATTAAATGGAAATATTTAGTTTATAAGTTTAGATGGACCTAAAAATTTATATCCACTTGTGCCAATTCTTAACAACAGTTTTCATTTATAAGAAATTATCAAGACACAAAATCTGTTTCTCCGATACAGTATTACCTTTAATGTTAAATTTTTAGTGTTTCAAGCAGAGACATAAATGTTCTTTGCAGGATCTAAAACATTTAAGTAGCTCATAACAGTTTTGGGGAGAAAAAAATGACAACTTTAAAAATGAAAAAGACATTGTTATATTCCATCTCTAAGCTAAAATGTCCTAAAAGCATACCTTTTTTTCTAATTCCTCTTTAGTTTTCTGATACATCTGTTCATACTGTGACTTCTCTTTTACAGCAACACTAAGTCTTTGCTTTAGGGAATCAATTGATACCTTCTTGTTGGAGCACTCCTCGGTTAATGTTTTCACCTACAGCAAAAGCATAAAGGTAATTATTATCGGTAAAGGCATTCTAGTGGTACACTGTATTTGTTTCAACAGAAACCAAATGAATGCATGAATAAGTCTCATTTCACTTATTTTCTCACAAATGATATCAAATATAATAAGATTAGTAGAACTCATATTATGAATGAGACTAACAATCCTTAATCAATAGCATACCAAAAATCACACAAAAAAGTATGAATACTGATACGTTTAGTCTTCCACCTAATAATACAATCTTAATTTTAACTACATTTCCTTTAATTACTAACCTAAACTTTCTTAAGCAGAAGATGCTTATTTTTGATTCTTAAACAAGCCAAGTTATAGATAACTTTGAGTTGTAGTCTCCAGTATAACATGTACTTTTTAGGGCAAAATTAAGTAGTAATACAACATATTTATTATACATTTAAAAGAATAACAAAGGAAATAGTTTTTCTTTTTCTGTTTAGTGCCACTAAAGATATGTAATTACTTATACAAAGACTCTAAGACTATATCTGAAATGATTATTGAAGTTAAAAAATGAGCAAAATTTAAAGGATAACATTGAAAAAAATCTATAGGAAGCAATTATAATTTATGTGGGTGTGTGGTGGAAAAAGAGAAAGAAAATCCATATGCATTTGTCTTGCTCATGTAAAATTTTCTCTCTTAAATCCATTTGAGCTAACACATACTTACATTTTTATTTCCAACAAGGAAGGTAAGGGAGATGTTTTCTCTGGAGTGGATAACATTTAGTGAATGCCAAAGCACGAGCTGCCTTATGAGTTGTGCAAATAGCGCCCCCTTTTTTTTAAAACAAAAAGTGTCTCTTAGTCAGCAAATTGCTGATTTCTACTTTGGGGTTAGATATTATACAACTATTTTAAATACAGCTCTCTTCCTAAGTCACTGAAGTAAGTGTATACAAAGAAAAAGTACACTTAAAAAACTGTGGTAAGTATACATTGTAAAGAACTTCTGATAGTGTTTGGTTATCACTTATTTAATTTAAAAATATATGCTTGATTCTATCATTATAAACTGCAATTTTAAATTTAAAAAAATGCTGAATAAAATGTAATTATGTGTCCCAGAAATATTAAAGATTTTTAAAATTAAACTTGATTATCTTCTCCTAGTATGTTCACATATAAAGAGAATGTGTGGCTATATTATGTATAAGATTTTGAAGGCTTGAATTTTAAAACTAATAACATACTTTCAGAGCAAATAATGTAATTATGTAATAATATACATATATTCTATGAATACTTTCTATAAATTTATTAAGATTGAATATTTGAATTAAGAAGGTAAATACAAAGGGATGTGATTTTTTTAATGTCAGCGAACATAAAAGTCAATACCTTTTTTTCAAGATTTTCTAACATTTCATTAATACTCTCATTACTTTCCAAATTTACTTTCTGTCGAAATTTCAAGTCCTCTATCAAATGTCTTTTCATGGTTACATCCCTCTCCATTCGAGACATCCTTGAAAGGGAAAAAGACATTTTATCAAGAGTGATAAAAAATAACAATAATGATATCTTATATATTATCCAATTTTATACATACCTTTAATTTTTAAATGCTACCTGATATTAGTGAAATTGCAAATTAATAAAATAATTGCATGAGATAAAATATTGCTCTATTGATATTTTGAGAACTTGTAAAATCTATAATCCTGTTGTGACTTGGTAACTATAGTGTTATATACATATGCATTAAAACATAAAAAAATAGAACTGAGAAAGATTAATAAAATATATGAAAACTTAAAATTATTATATTTAAATTACCTTCTCGTATTACTAAGAAAAATCCAAGTGATATTTAGAGATCATCAAAAAACATAACACTGATAAAAAACAATTCTATACTTTAATAAACAAATATAAAATCTTATATTATCATGTAATGACACTAAAATTAGGCATGATGTCGTCTAATTTAATGTCACTTACAGTTACTACCATATTAGGTATAAAATAGTAGATGCAGTGACAACCACTGTCACTATTACTTCTATAACAACAAGAGCTAACATTTACCGAGTGCTTACTATGTGCCAGTCACTGTTATAAGAGCTTTACGTGCACTAACTCATTTAATCCTCATCAGAACTTTATGAGCTCATACTATTAAATTGAGGCACTGAGCTAGCAGGTAGAGAAGCCAAGATTCAAAGAACATTTCTCTATAGCCCTCACTGTTACACAGTCAGCAAGACTGCCTCTTCATCTAATAAATAAACTTCAAAACATTCTGTTTAAAAAATTAACCAGTCTTTTTGTTTAATAGTATTACATATTAATATCACTTTTAAGCGCTCTTCACTTATAATGTGGTATACATGTATGTATATGAGATACATATATCTTAAATTATCAATGACAGACTGGATTCTAGCTGAATATGTTATCACCTCTAAGCTCTAGCACATTTATAAGAGATATAGAAAGAAAATAATTCTAACTCAGGGAGATAGAATATTTTAAACCCCTTTTACTAATAAACACATAAAGTATAAACTTTCATAACCCTCCAGTTATTTTAAGTACAAACAAAACTCTCCTTTGTTTCCACCTTAGCTTTGTAAGCTTAGGCATTAAATCCAATGTGAGGATCAACCTACACATACATCTTTGGTCAAATAATTACCATATTCTAAAGTTTTTTGTTCATAGTCTTCGGGCCATTAATTTACATATATTTAAAATTAAATATGCTTACTCTAAGAAGGAAAATCTAACTATAATATTCTTACTCTAATTAAAAAAAAGTAATTAACTTGCCATCAACCACACTTTATATAATATTCCTTAAAATTTTATCTTATGTAGGCCTAAACATGAACTAAGGAAGGAAAATGCAATTTTTAACATGCTGGTATTTTCTTGGAGTGCCATGTTTAATAGAGTTAACTGCCACTAGGTGGCACCAAATACAATGGATAAAAATACAAGAACATACTTTTCATGCATTTCCTTTATGTGATCTTCTTTTGCTAGGAGTTCAAATTTCAGAGACTTCACATTTGATGACTGTTTAGTAAGTTCGTTAGTTGCATTCTAGATTAAAAATACACATAAATTCAAATACACCTTTCAATCTTGGTCGAAAGCAATCTAAAAATACTCATTCTCAGGAACAGCAATAAATTTGCAATAATTATGGTTATAATTAAAATGAACATTTTAATATTTTTAAATGCTTTATTTTATATGTTCTAGTAGAAATACTACAGTATACTAAAATTTATAACATGGCCAAAACCATAGAGGAATGTAATCATATAACAATTGCAAAGAGTACATGCCCAAAATACATTTATGGGAAATACAGACTGTCTTCGTAATATGTAAATGTGTATGTAATTACTTAACTATTTTAATGGTTTAATACGATCACTAAAAAACTAATGCTGGACCTGTAACAGACTAAATATGGTCACAAATGCTTTGCTGTCCCTCCCACCAAGAGGAGGAATCCATCTCCCAATTCTTTGAATATGGTCTGGCCTGTGATTTGCTTTGACCAAAAAGAATGTGGCCAAAATGACGCTGTGCAAGTACCAGATCCTCGGCCTAAATCCTCGTAGCATGCACCTCTGCACTCTTGGAATATTGCCCTGGGATCACCTCGCAAGCAACACAGAGAAACGGCCATGTGGAGGAGTACTGAGGTGCCCCAGCAGACAGCGAGCAGACCAACTGCCAGGTTTGTGAGTGAGGCTATCCTGGTCCTCCCAACCCAGGTAAATCCTTGGTTTAGAAGAATGCAGGCATGTGAGAACCCAGAGGAGAGTGCTATAAGAACTGGCTAGTCAACCCACCGGATCATGAGAAACAGTAAACTGCTGTTGTTTTAAGCTGCTGCATTTTAGGATAGTTTGTTAGACAGTAATAGAAGACTGACAGAGAATCTTATGAATACTGAATACTTCCTTACTTCCTGAACTTATTAATAATACTATTTATTATTAAAGTATTTATATATAATTATTGGTTTTTCAAAGCAGAATAGCTTTGTGTCTGCACAGTCCAGGAGCCAGAGGTAGTAACCAGAGTGTTAGGACACCTAAGTTTCAATTTTCACTCAAGTTCGAAGTAAACATATAATATGAGACATCACTTAGTCTTTTTGATATTTTAGTTTTCCACCTACAAGATAGTGTTGACATACATTAATTCATTTGTTAAATTTAAAAATATTAAACTAATATAAATAGAATAAAATATTATAGCTTTAAACATATTCAGAATTTCGCTAATCTTTCTATTAACTACAATCAATTGCTTCTATTGGAACTGTTCCCAGGTTTGACTGACAAATGCTAAAAAAATGTACATCTGAAAAGATGAAACCATTAATCACACAATGTAAATATGAGTCAAATTCATTAGACAGACTTTAAATATCTTGTTGGTATAGCATATGTAAATAAAAAATTTTAAATAATTTTAATTTTTACATTAAATATATTAATTTTCTTAAAAACCCAAGGCTAGCTCAACACGGCAACCGTACTGAATGTTAAAATTTTTGACTAAATGTTTGTGTAATGCAATCTAAATTTCCACCATATTTTACATGTTTACAGTGATGTAGTGTCTTATTTCTAGCACTGCCAGAATAAGATGTTACACACCAGTAAATTTACCAGATAATTGAAGCTTTTGCTTTAATCATTAATCTTAAATGCTTTCTGGAATGACTGTTCATTCATTTAGAAATATGAACATCCACAATTATTAGCTAATAGTGATACTTTAATATAGTGATATTATATTATAAATATTATCACTGTATTAATTATATATATTACTACATCTATTATAGTATCACTATATCATTATACAGTGATGCCTCTAGGAACTATTATGATAAAAATGGCTACTTACCCTTACCTAAATGGTCCCACACTGCTGTTTTTCTAATTTTCTATTTTTACCTTAACATTTTTATATTTTCTTTTTCTCTCTGTCAGTCTGTTGGTCGTAATTTCTTGTTTCTGTCAATATTCCTGCCTAAAAACAATCATCCTGTCCCTAAATATGCATACTTCTAAATCTGCTGCTTTTGAAGGGTTTTCTGCTGAGAAGTTTAAATAAATAAACTTATTATAGCTGTATTTAAAATAACAGACAACAGGCAGTAAATGAAGCCTGTCAGTATCTTCAATGGAAAAAATTAAGTGGATTTTACGATAGCTGTTTGATTCTTTTCTGTTATTTGACTTATGGCTGTTATTTTATGTGGTTGAAAATGCTGTAACTGACTTCTGGATAATTGAGGGATTACTGAATTATAATAAATAAAACAATGCCAGTTTGATATATTCTTTTGTCAGAATCTCTAAGTCTCACAGTTATTTGATTTGATCCTCAAATATCCTTATGAAGTGGGTAGAAAGGTATCCCTGCTTTAGACCTCTGGAGAAGTTAAGTGATTTCCTCCATCAGGTCCCACAAGAAGTCAGCGGACAAAGAGTGATCAAAACCGAGGTCCTCTGACCCTTTTCCATTTCCTACTACACAATACTTCCTGCAGCATGACTTCACATCTGGAGTAAAACATATTTCAAAGACGTCACAACGGTAAGAATCCATCCTGGTTAGAGCCTTCCTATCTAAGCTTTTAAAATATTTTTTAAAATTGGCAGAGTGTATTAAGCAAGGGAATGAGCTCTGGAGCCAGATGGCTTTTGTTCTAATCTCAGCTCTGTCACTTAGTAGCTGTGTGACTCTGGACAATTAACTCATTCTCTCAGTGTCTCAGTTTTCTCAACTGTAAAATAGAGATAATAACGGAACTTATCATACAGGGTTCAAATGAGGATTAAATGAGTTAGTATTTGTAAAAGACTTAGAATCAGCCTGGCAATAGATTATATATAAAGGAACAGTAGTTTAAACACTACTATCCTTCATTATTAATTTACTGGGAAAATGGAACAGAACATGGTATTTAGCAAAAGGAATATTTACAACAATCAGGAAGTCGAAGAATCACAAATATAAATTGGAGTACTATCCAATCCAGGTTGTATAAAGAACTACAGATTAAACGAAATATAAATAACTGATGTATATATCATTCACTGGAAGGAATTTATATGTCTCTAAATATTTTATTATCTACCTATATAAAGTGGGTTACCTTGAGGAAACAGGTCTAATATGGGTAAAAATGAAGATACAGAAAATGCACATGAGCACTCTAATGATACTGAATGAACCACATACATCTGGGAAGTACACCTAAGAATTTATATAGAAAAGTCTAATATTAATTGGATAAAATAACAAAGAATGTATGTAGACATTTAATAGATTCAAATCTAACCAGTTTTTCTCAAATAAGCCTAAAGACATCAATTAGAAAATAAGTTATTTCTTAGAAAATATTTGTTAATAATTTGATATCTGTTATGGGCTAAATTATGTCCCTTCAAAATTCCTATGTTGAAGCCCTAAACCCCAGTACCTCAAAATGTGACTATATTTGGAGATAGGGCCTTTACAGAGGTAATTAGGGAAAATGAGGTCATATGGGCGGGGCTTAATCAAATATGACTGGTGTTCTTATAACAACAGGTGAGACACAGACCACACAGACTAAGGGAAGACCAGCTGACGACACAGCAATAAGGTGGGTATCCACAAGCCAAAGGGAGAGGCCTGAGAAGAAAGCAAATCTGTTGATACCTTGATCTTGGACTTCTAGCCTCCAGAACTAGGAGAAAATCAATTTCTGTCATTTAAGCCACTCACTCTGTGGTATTTTGTTATGGCAGCCCTAGCAAACTATACAATATCGAAACAGAAATTTGTAGTAGCAGAGAGTATTATGTACTTAAAGGTGCCTGGTCTTCTAGGAAATTTCCATATTAAAACATGAAATAAGACAAAAGTAAAGATTTATCCTTTTCGTCCCTATGCAGCCTGGTCAATGTTCCAGGACTCTAGGCTAGATATGGACAACGTCACTTCAAACTTACATCAAGCATCAGGTGATCTAAATTGCTTTAGGAATTCTCATTAGTCTCACCTTTGTGACTCACACATTCCTCCAAAGAGAGATACTTATATAGGGGTCAAAACTTAACACTGTGGGATACTATAATGCAAACAACTTACAGATATTCATATGGGCCTATTATTACCAAAAATTATGTTAGAGCATTAGCAGCAAGTAAAATCAAATAAATAAAATATAAATCCCCTTAAAACTATTAACACTTTAAAAAATTTTTAAGGTCAGATTAGACATTCCTGGATCTAACATTCTATTTTATCTCAGTGAAAACTAAAGTTATGTTAGGATTGTGAAGACTTAAATCTAAGATGAATCACAGAACTGTGAATAAAAGTTTCTGTAGTAGACAGGATCAAAGAATATCTCAATGATTTCATCCTCTGTATAGAAACATAAACACTGAAATGTTCAGTTTATACATTTTATTCCACTTTTTCAGAGACAGAAACACTACTTTAAGAGAAGATACATGCCCCCAAACTTGCACAATTATTTTTTCTCACATTTCTATTATGTAAGATATTTAAACTTATAAAATAGAGTTGAGGCAAGTTCTGCACCTAGAAACTGTCTGAAAGAAGATGGTATTTAAGAGGCATATAAATTAATGCCAGTAGGTTAAAGCAAAATATTTTCAAGCAATGATACACTAATTTACTTTAAACTTTATCCTAGTTTATCCTATTAGTAATCCTTCATTTAAAAACATTATTATTGGAGAGTGCACATATAATATTTTGAATAGAAAACAACTGAGTCTATTCAACAATTCAATAGTCAAATACCCTCTTATCAGTCACAGTCCATTTCTAATGTACTCTGTGCATTTCCAACCAGAATTTTCTTTCTAGTGACTCTCGTTATAGCTATAGTCCCATACACATTGTCCTTTTAGCTTCAAGCTAGCAATCCTCCCTGAAGAAAATAACTAAGTATGTGAGGAGTAAATGAGCTTGTTTGTTTTAGGCAGCAGGAAAATGAACTTTCCAATTAAAACTCACAAATCCTGTTTCTTACAAGATAATTCTATCTAAACTAAGATCAGCCTTATTTTCAAGGTTTCACCTGGACTTACATACAATTCTATACAGACAAAGGGAACCCTGCTTTTTATTCTCGCTCCCAGCTTTACCTTGCTGAAATCTATTAAACCAACCCACCTGTCCTCTGTGCTGCTTCTCCCTCCCCAGACTTCCCTCCTCCTTCCCCATCTCCAATCAACAACCAAACTAAAACAGCAGCAAGTGTGTAGACGGAAGCAATTCTATTTATGTTGATACATGATGTGTTTGAAAGGAAGTCTAGTCAGTGAGGGAGGAATGGGGGGCAGAGAGGAGCTGAGTTGTGGAATAGAATGACAATGGCCAGTTTCCATCACCTCCTAAATTAGGATATCATGGTGTCTTGTCATTTTTACAGAGAATAGTATTATGAGTTGCTAGATAAGAATCTACCAGGCTAAAATAGAAAGATAAGGTCAAAGGTAGTAGTAATAATTTTTGGATTATTTATACCATAATTTACCCTTATTAGTAGAATTAAATTAGAATTCATTTGTCTTTTTTTTTTTTAATTTTATTTATTTATTTATTTTCCCCCAAAGCCCCAGTAGATAGTTGTATGTCACAGCTGCACATCCTTCTAGTTGCTGTATGTGGGACGCGGCCTCAGCATGGCCGGAGAAGCGGTGTGTCAGTGTGCGCCCGGGATCCGAACCCAGGCCGCCAGCAGCGGAGCGCGAGCACTTAACTGCTAAGCCACAGGGCCCGCCCCAGAATTCATTTGTCTTTAAGGATTCAGTAACTTAATATATGTTTTCATCTTTAATAAAACTTATAATCACCTTTAGTTTACACTGCAATTGCTTCATCTCTAAGTCCACGCTCCTTGAAGGACCAAGTGATGTAACTTGTATCTGTGGAACTGTTACCCGGGAAACTTCTTCTGCCAAACTTGTGATTTCAGATGAGGACTCTAATTTCTTTAGTAAGTCTTCTTTTTCTTTCCGAAGTGCAGCCAAATCCAAATTTAGTTTCTTTTTTTAAAGAAAATAAACATAAATGTATTATAAAAGTAATTACATTTAATATAATAATTATCATCATAAAATTCTACAGGTAGGAAAATGCTACAGAGAAGAAGTAAAATTAATCACAAAAATAGTTACTGTAAAAACTTTACAAAAATTATAATTTCTATTAGTTTTTGCTTAAGGTTTTAAGACTTGTAGAGGTTAAAACAACAGAGACCAGCTGTCCTCAATATCTTTTGGTTGGCTGGTCTTTACTCTTGATGTGCTATTCCTTTGCCTTCACATATACAGGGGTGAGCCAGTGATTCACATGCTTGATAACCTTGACTTCAGGGCTGATGTACTTAACTAGGAAAAGCCAAGCTGGAGCAGGATGGGATAACAGATGTTAGTTGTTTATTCCACTGGGTAGGTCTTACCACTCTATATAGCAGCCAAAACGCTTCTCATTTAGCAACATAAATGTTAAGTCCAATTAGCACAAGAGGCTTATTAGAGATTTAGTTCAAATAAATAGCGTACAAATTCGCTCAGTCTTCTGCACTTGATTGATAGTTGACAAGTCCTCTTTTTAACGTTGAGGTAGATTGCACTAAACTCCTTACATTTGAATTTTTAATAACATAAACATTTTACTAAATGGCACATTGGTAATGTTTTTATGAAACAGTTACTGTTAGTCCCTCTCACTCACCAATCTGTAGTCAGCAGAATGCCACCAAGCTGTAACCGCAACAACTTAGAGGTCCTTAAGAGGATACCTGCACTACTATTTTATTATTCCAAAGAAGCTTATAGTGGTAGTTTAACATAAGGAACAATTAGACAAAATGGTAGTGAAATCTCTCAGAGGGGAGAAAAATCTTTCTTTGTTAAGAATTCTAATTAAAACAGCAAAAGATATAGCTAATGTGTACAGCGATATAAATACAAGTTATTTAATAACACTATATTTAAACACAACTTCTAGAAAACTATACCAATAAATCTATATTACATATGCATTTGTGTATACATGAGTATCCTGTTAAATATGAATATTTTAGATTATGGATTCAAAACTAGGGCTTGTGGGGCCGGCCCGGTGGCGCAAGCGGTTAAGTGCGTGCGCTCCGCTGCGGCGGCCCGGGGTTCGCTGGTTCGGATCCCGGGCGCGCACCGACGCACTGCTTGGTAAGCCATGCTGTGGCGGCGTCCCATATAAAGTGGAGGAGGATGGGCACAGATGTTAGCCCAGGGCCGTCTTCCTCAGCAAAAAAAAAAAAAAAAAAAGAGGAAGATTGGCGGATGTTAGCTCAGGGCTGATCTCCTCACAAAAAAAAAAAAAAAAAAAAAACTAGGGCTTGATATATTTGAGATTAAACTATGTTTTGGTGAAAAAAAGTATGTTTTGGTGAAAAATCTTATTTCTTTGGCTATATTTTAACTTATGATCTAAAACCGTGGTTCTATAGATTGTCAGGAAATATTCATTCATAAATTGTCCCAAAGGTACCTAACAATTACTATCTAAAAGCAAACTCACAATTTCCCTAAACCTGTAAATCTTTCTGGTTATCATCCAAGCTTGACTCCATCTCCCTCTCTGTTTATTAATTCTCTATGTCCAATTAATTGTCAGGTTCTATAAATCAGGTAATATTTCTCATATTCATTCCCTTCCGCCACTTTCTTAATGAAGACTCACTATTCCACTAAGACTGCTACCATAGCCCTTCTCTTGCAACCTTTCCCTGCCTTCATACCGTCTTTTATACAACTTCCTAAAACAACACTGACCTGTTATTCCCTTATTCAAACCCTTCCGGTGCTCCTCAGCCCAACAGAAGAAAGCCCAGGTGTTTGTGGTTAGAATACGGCTCCCTAAGTTTTAGCTTCCATCTGTGTTTCAGTCAGATATCACCTGAAGTCAAACTTGCTTGCCCGTCCCCAAACCTGTCTGCCATTTCTACATCGATGACTTGACATATGGTGTTTCCTCCTGCTGAAATCTCTCATGCTTAAAGAGCAGCTTAGCATTTTCTCCTTTATGAAGATTTCTCTGTTCTGTTCTTCTCTTTTTCTTCAACAAAGTAGCTTCTCCATTCTCTTAACTCCCAGAGCACTATGCCTGTTCCTCAAACGTGAAACCTAGTAAATCCCTGAGAGAGACTGTGCCTTTGTTCACCTATGTATTCCTCACAGTATCTAAAAACAAGGCCTTCTGTATGGTGAGACCCAAAAGAAAGATTTAAAAAATTCAAGTCTCCCTATTTGTAGCACGGATAGTGCTTTTAAAGATACATTGATTTCAGCTTGTATTTATAAACTTTCTATTAGTTTATCACTATATAAATTAAAATACACTTTCATTAGCAATGTAATATTGTTAGCTTTTACTTAAGTAGTAGGCACTGCAACATTTATCAATCTTGAAGTTAACGCTCTGTACCTAAATTAGACTTTTTGAGATTTTAATGTAGTAAGACAAACTCATGGCTACAATTCTAGATGGAATCTCTGGCAACACAGAAGACTAAACTTTGATGAGGCTCTTTTCTTCCTATGAACAGCTTCAGTGGCTTCTCTCACTTGTTAAACTTGCATGCCGTTAGGTTTCTGTCTATCCCTTCCACAGTGGCAGATCCTGACTCTATAAATATATCCTTCATTGAGGAAAGACCAAGCCAATAAACATATTTCTCTAAAAAATAAGTATATGCAGATTTTAACTTCAATTTAATGAATAAAAATGTATTAAATGAAGAAACACTGAAATTATGGAGACAGTAAACCAAATGACTTGTAATTTATTAAAATATAAATCACGTTGTAGATTTTACAGAATCTTCAAAACATGTTTATGATATCAATTAGATATGTGTAGAAATGCTATAGAGCACCTGCCAAAATAGAAGAAATAGGCAAACCATATATTCCATCAGTTTGGAATACTGTGATTATCCCTTAGAATTTCGGACAAATAAGTATGGCTCTATTACTAACTTCTCTCAGTTTAAATAGTCTATTTCTTATTTGAGAAATACTATAGATAAGACAAGAAGCATAAATAACTTTCTTTGGTTTACACTTGGTTTGGCTACTTTTGTGGTGACCTTGTTTGAAAGAGATTGCGCTATAAAATCTACCAATAAATTAAGATTACTCTTAAAATTATTATTTTTTTATCAGAAGCATGATTCTTATTTTTATATTATTATCTTTCCATCTCCAATCAAAGATTTAAAAATATGTAAGTCATGTTATATTAAAACTATAAATAATAATAAAACCCATGGAAGAGTCATAATTTCTGGATTCTAGTTGTGAGTCTACTGCTTACCAGCTGAGTGATGCTGAGCAAGCACTCAACTTTGTTTCCTCATTTGAAAACAGAGATGATGCTTGCCTACCTGGCAAAGGTAATTTTGAGTGCAGATTTTTAAAAAAATTCTGCAATAGTACTCGGTAAATTTTAAATTTACAGTATTATTGTTAGCATTATTATCTTGTGGTAAATCATACCATACAGAGTCTGAGAACTGTCTTAAAGACTTAGGACTTGGATTAATAAAAATACACACATACACACACATATATACATACATATATAATAATGCTATAATTTCTCTCATGACAGAAACCTTATTTTGCCTCAAGTGAAAGTTATTTGTTTGATCTTAATTTAGGATTCCCTACTACGCTACAAGTTTATTGAAGGCAGATGTGTTACTCTGACTCTTTATATCCCCAGCAGTGCAAGCCCTCCACAATCTTTTAAAAGTCTATTTCAATTTAAAAGTTGACTTCAATGAGAATAAATACTGAGATTTGTATTGATTTGTGTGTAGTCAATTATTCTAACCAAAGGTTATAAAAGACAACTTAACACTATAAAAGTTTAAAACTAGACACTGGTTATTAATTATTTATTTAAATATAACATTGATGAGAGAGAATATATAAGTCTCTGAAAAGAAAAGAACCCTCTAAGCAACTGTAAGAAGAAACAAGAATATAGTGAAGAATTCATTCTTCAGTAATGAGCACTGTGGTAGGCAGAATTCTCAGATGACACCTGAAGACCCATGCCCTTGTATAACACTCTCCCCTGGTATGCGGGTGGGACCATGAATATGATGGGCTATCACTCCCATGATTATATTATTTGCATTATGTTATATGCAAAAGGGATTCTGTAGATGTATATTACAGTCCCTAATCACATAACTTTGAGTTAATCAAAAGCCAAATTGTCCTGGCTGATCCTGACCTAATCAGGTGACCCCTTTAAAAGAAGGCCAGGGCCCCTGCTTGAGGTCAAAGAGATTCTCCTGCTGGCCTTGAAGAATTAAGTTGCCATGTTATGAGAGGACTATGGAGGGAGCTATAAGGTAAGGACCTAAGGAAGGCCTCAAGTGCTGAGAATGGTCCTTGACCAGCAGCGAGCAAGAAAATAGGGACTTCAGTCGTACAACTACGAGGAATTGAGTTTTTCCAACAAACACATGAGCTTGGAAGGAAAGCCCGAGCTCCAGAAAGGAAGGCAGCGTGGCTGATACACTGACTACAGCCTTGTGATACTCTGAGCAGAGAACCCCACTAAGCTGTGCCAGACTCCTGACGCACGGAAACTGAGGTAATAAGTGTGTACATTGTATCTAAGCTCCTAAATTTGTGATAATTTGTTATGTAGCATGGAAAACTAATATAAGTCTCAATTTTTAAAAAATCAGCCCCTCCGTTTTTTTTTGTGAGGAAGATTAGCCCTGAGCTAATATCTGTTGCCAATCCTCCTCTTTTTGCTGAGGAAGATTGGCCCTGGGCTAACATCAGTGTCCATCTTCCTCTGCTTTATATGGGACACCACCACAGCGTGGCTTGATAAGCGGTGCGTATGTCCGCACCCCGGGATCTAAACCTGCGAACCCCAGGCTGCCAAAGTGGAGCACGTGAACCTAACGCTACACCACTGGGCCAGCCCTGCCCCTTTCCTGAACCTATTCCTTATTCCCTTATTGCCACCCTGCCCCATCTTGAGCAAGTATCCTGAACCCCATAGTTTCTATAATATCCTCATTCTGGTTTAATTTTCTTTTCCTTATCCATAATTTTGTGTTAATTTTATTCCTTCAATTGCTTAAAAAAATTGTTCCATTTTCTATGCTAAAAACATAAATTGCCTCTACTAGACCTGCATTTTGTAGTTTAATTACTAGGCAAAAAGCCTGTGGCCAGAAGCTTCCTTTTGCCGCTCTCAACAGTAACTGTGGAGCCCCATGAACAGGGTAAATAAGCCTCCCTTCATGTACTCTCCCTTGTCCTCTTACATGGGAGTTCATCCACGAATTTCTTGACATTTTCTGGAAGATTTTAATAGGGAATATCTAGATTCAGAACCTGACTCAATATCTATTATTCATTCTTTTTGTATATACTATATAGAAGGCACTATACCAGCTCTGTGTTTTCAATGATTAAAAAAGTTATAATCCTTGCCTTTAGGTAGCCACCAGTCTAGAAATATCCAGAAATATATAACAATAAACTATAATAACTGCTATGAAAATTGGTGGAAGAAATATCAACAATCTAAGATATGCAGATGATCTTACTGGCAGAAATCAGCAATGACTCGAAACAACTTCTGACGAGAGTGAAAGAAGAAAGCGCCAAAGCAGGACTGCATTTGAGCATCAGGAAAACAAAAGTCACGATTACAGAAGAACTACACAACTTTAACATAGACAGTGAAGAACTGAAACTGTTAAAGATGTTGATTACCTTGGTTCAGTCATTTTAAATGGAGAATGCAGCCAAGAAATCAAGAGAAGACTGAGACTCGGAAGGGTAGCAATGAAAGAATTAGGAAAGATCATCAGTGTAAGGAGGTGTCATTAGAGACTAAGGCCAAGATTATCCACACCCCCGTGTTCCCAATTACTACGTACAGGTGCAAAAGCTGGACAGTGAAGAAGGCTGATGGGAAAACAATTGATTCATTTGAAACGTGGTGTTGGAGGAGAGCTATATGGATGCCCTGCACTGCCAGAAAGACAGACAAGTGGGTCCTAGAGCAAATTAAGTCTGAACTATTGCTGGAGGCAAAAATGATAAAACTGAGGCTGCCCTACTTTGGGCACATCATGAGAAGGCAGGATTCTTTGGAAAAGACAATAATGCTGGGAAAAGTAGAAGGCAGCAGGAACAGAGGAAGACCAAATATGAGATGGATTGACTCCATACAGGAAGCCAGAGGCATGAGTCTACAGGAGCTGAGTAGGACTGTTGAGGATAGGACATTGTGGACATCACTCATTCATAGGGTCGCCAGGAGTTGAAGTCCGCTCGACAGCACATAACAACAAAGTGCTATGAAGAAACAAAACAGGGAGCTAAGGGAACTGCTGCTGCCTTCAAATCCTGTCTAGTAAACTGACAGGCTGGTGACAGCCAGTTTCCTTCCACGTATTCCTCCTGATTTGTTTCGTCAAATGTTTCCTAGAAGCTAGAACATTAAAGGCTGGGACTAGATCTACCACCACCCTGCTTTCCAACTTTTACTCTAGAGAAGGTATCTGCCAGAACACTGGTGAGTAGACTAGGGGCAGTCCTGAGGAACTCAAGGATCTCCTCCCCAGGAGGGAGCCTCGGTCAACATTTTAAGGTTCCAGAATGAATTAGCAGAAAAATAAATCAGGGCCCACAGAAAATATTCTACAGCCCAAGTGAAAAGAAGTAAAGGGCTTAGAAAAAAATCAAATATGAAAGAATCGTTTCCATAATCACTCCCCAAACAATATATTTTTAGATACTCTGTGATATTGATGTCTCCAAAGAATAAAATATTCAATATCTGTCTATTCAATGGACATGATGCTAGTTGTGACACATGTAAAGAAAATGCTTCTGAGTTTTCACCTAGTTTAGGGGCAGTGCTCCAAGGGAAAGGAATAGGATGTGGTACAGCCCTTCACCTCTAACAAGAGACTGATTCTGACCTAACATTTTATTCTGGATAGTAACCACTCCATTGCACTAAAAGACACTGTTCGGTTCTCCCCACATGTTTTCACGACTGGATTAAACCTTTTAAAAAATTTGGAAAACGTTTTTAGTTGGGATAGCTGGATCCGAAAAGCAGACACATGGAAATTCTAGAAAACCCAGCTAAACGTGAGGTTGAATATCAGGGTCATAGGAGCAGGGGTTCTAGAAAGCCTATGGAGGAAATAGTTGGCGGCAGAAGGATTCTTTACAGTCCACGCTGAGACAAGGGTTAGATGTCAAATGTTGGGAAAAGTCAGTCAGTAACCAGAGTAAAAAGTGAGGGTTAGCTCCCATCTACAACAATAGTGGAGTCTCTGATTTTTCCTTCTCCTTTTGAAACCCAAAGCCATGACAGTAAAAGTAGGAAAAAGCTATCATTAAATAAGAATAGTCTATTTCCAATTACTTCATCAAACGTTTTAATCTTGGGGCCGGCCCTGTGGCGTAGTGGTTAAGTGCGCGCACTCCGCTGCTGGTGACCCGGTTTGGGATCCCAGGCGCACGCCTACGCACTGCTTGTCAGGCCACGCTGTGGTGGCATCCCAAATAATGTGGAGGAAGATCAGCACAGATGTTAGCCCAGGGCCAGTCTTCCTCAGCAAAAAGAGGAGGATTGGTGTGGATGTTAGCTCAGAGCTGATCTTCCTCACAAAAAAAAAAAAATTCTTTTTAAATTAAAACGTTTTAATCTTAAATTCTGCATAGGACTGAGGATATGAATGAGGTTATTTCATGTTGAATACACAAATAAGTTCATTTATATCTCACAATCAGATTATTCTGGTTCACATTTAAGAGAGGCAGCAATTTTAATCTTATTATTGTGATCTTAAAAAATTATAACATAATTTTGTTACCAGAAGTAAAGCAAAAGAGATTGAAGATAAAATGCTAGTTGAACAATATCCCTGTAAATTCTATAGGCAAGAACTTCCTAGAAAGTCACCATGATCTTAATGATATTTCTCCCTCCTGTGAATAGTGTCAATATTCTTTCATTGGGAATATTATTCTTTTACAAGGAATAAAACTGAAAGAAATAAAACTCTGCGTGTTGTCCATGTATAAGACTAAAAGCACAGTCATTTAATTAAAACATTATATGAGTTACAAGGAAAATTACATGCATTTCTAGGTCACTAGCAGAATATTTTCCATACAACTACTTATCTACAGAGATAAATAGTTCCGATTAATAACTCTCTCAAATGAACAAGTGTTTTAAATTTAAAACATGAGTTTTCCTTTGTTACAATACTTGAGATCTTCAAGAAAAAGAATTAAAAATTAAAAACTACACACACACACACACACACACACGCACATACAAAAGAACAAAGATCTTAGGCAGAGTTGGAATTATTTATGTAACAAAATTTCTTATGAAAAATACACTGAGTTACTACATCACTCATTTATAAACTATTTTCTGACAATGCAGTTATTAAAAGCCTACAGTATGTTTCACAAAATGTCAAGCAAATGAAGGTAATATAGAGGACTTTTTACCAATGCTTTTGCTAGTAGTTAGACTTCAGTAGCCTTTAGAGACCATTAAATACCCTTTGGCTAATTGGCCAATGGTAGATTAATCCTCTTTTTATTCTAGCAGCACTATTTTAACACCCTTTACACTCTGTCAGTGTAGTGTCTGAATGACAAAATAATATTGTGCATGAATAATAAGCAGAAAAGTTAAATTAACATTTCATGTTTCACATGCCATACCTATGTGTCAGAAGAACTTTCTTTTTAAGTCACTGACATTCAACTTTTTTAAACAATCTCATGTTGACATCTTATTGAGGTGAATCTTCCTAATTACTGTTAATTGCCTATCAAGTAAAAAACTCTTCATGAAGTGCAGTTGTCTAGTACAGATGAACCCAGCTCCAGTGTGCACATTAGAGACAAAGCATGACACTTAAGGTGCTACTTTGTTATAAGGTCATACTAAATATGGTTTGCAATTAACAAAGCAGTTTTTTATGGTACTGAAAATGCCAATCTGTCTTGATGTGTTCAAATTAGATTCTATCAAAGAAATATGGATATCTGCATATGGATAAGGGATATGTTACTCTCAGTAACATTTACAAGAAGTAAAATTAATTCAATGCCCTTACACTTTGTAATGTAAGTTCTAGGTAACGCCCAATTAAATGATTATTTTGCAAACATTTTTGAATACGATTTCTCAAAGTGAAAATCAACGTTATTATTTCAAATTTTAAATTGTTTAAAACAGTTTACTAATACTTTTAATTCTCAAAATAGCCCCAAATACTGTAAACATTTGACAAGTATCTTTTATTGTATTAATAGTTTTGACATCAAAGGCATTTATAACAAATATTAATCTATGTGATACTAGCAATAAAGTATGTTTCAAAATAATCTGCATACCTAAACTCATGAATTTTAACTGGACTGAAGTTATACTACATCACTGAAACTTCTGTCCACACAACTAAGGAAAAAGAATCAGTAAAAATAGATTACATGTGAAATTTGGAAAATTAACTAATACAACTGACTTTCAAGTATTCATGGAAAAACAATCAATATTTGGTTTATTCATAGCAAGAAGAGTTCAACTGTAGCTTTGTTGTTATTTCAAATCCTCTATTCTAGTTACTAAACTAAAATGAAAGCCCCTTTGAAACTTACATACCAAATACTCAATCAGACAGATATTCAGAACCAAAAGTATATCCAGGATAATTCCTCATCGTCCTACCATAAGAATTTCTCAATGTTCATATGGTAATATTATAGTTCAGTTTCAGCCTCCGTAGATGTTTGATCTACACATGACATGTTTAATAATGACCCTCAAGTTGCAATGCATTTCCATTCTGATTCCCTTCTCCAATAGGAATGAGACACGACGGCAGTGCCATCTGACGTCCCAAAGGAGAACCTGAGCAATGTCTTTCTAAACCCCTCTTTTTCATCCTCCTTCTCCTGCTTTCCATTGCTTAAACCCAGCTAATTCAACATAGAAATACCTATTCCTCACATGTACTGTATACACATATCTTCTTTAATTCCATTCTTCCTCCACCCCTTTGGTCAATATTTTTTTCAGTTACTTAAGTTGTGTGAGGGCAGAAGGAAAAGAATCCACCCCAATTAAACGACTCAAACAATAAAGAAGAAAGAAAAAAAGAAATAAACATGACAAATCACCAAAAATAACAGTTGATGTTTCAGAGTGATATTAACACTATATCTGTATCTAAGTAAAGAACAGACATAAAATTTCAAGTGAAGTTATAGATAGTGATTGAGTTATCAGGAACAAAGGTTATCAAACTCTAGAATATCTGCAGAGGTCTCAGGAAGACTGCCACATTCTCTTCTAATTAAACTTGGTTTTCCTAAGCAATGGGTTTCAGTAGTTTTATTTGATTGTTTCTCCACCCTAGAGGGGTGATATTATTTCTTATTGTACTGTATTTTATTGCACAAAAAGGCCTTTGTGGACTGGCCTGAGGAAACTAATGCACACGTATAGTATTGTTACTAAATGGAAGTGAGAGTCTAGACAATTAACAATTGCCCATAATACTTAATTCTTGTATAGACTTCAAAAGAAAGGTATCAATATTCCTTAAAGTAGTTTTTGACTTCCTAAAATTTATAATAGACCATGATATGTTTCTATAATTCATATTGTATAAGATAAAGCATTTTCAATTAGTAAGCCTCTAAAAAGCATGTATAGACATTAATTTATTTAAATTATACTGGAATCAATTAATAGGAATAGTACATTATCACACTAATCTAAATGAAATATTACCCACTTTTTGGACAATAAACCCAAAGGCTCAAGATCATCATTGTTAGCTCTAAATTTATATATCCAAACTAGTAAAATGATATACATTTCTTAAGTATACACTAAATATGAATAGCATCTTAATACTTAGAAATTAAAATAGTTTACTGATAGGGTCAATAGTTAGTTGGCCGCATTTCTTTCCTCAGTAGCACTACATCTAAGCTCTGCAGACAAATTACTTAGATGAAAGCCAGTTGGGGAATTTCAAAAACCCTACAACTCATTACAAATTTAGCAGCAGCAATACTAAGTATTCACATGATTTTGATTACATTGATAAATATACACTACTAAAATTCTCAAGAGAAACAACTTGATAACGTTTTTTTCTATTCCCTGTGTAAATTTTGTAAGATTCAAGAGGGTAAAAAAATGGTCATTTCTTTAAAAGAACAGATTTTGCAATCTTTGGATTTGATAAAATAAAAGATTACTGCTACCATTTAAAATTGGATTTTTTTCATCAAAAACTAACGTATGTGAAAATTACTAAAAAATACACTTCATGGCATAGAGTAGCAATTTCTTTTAAAGGAGAACAAAAGATATACAAAGCTTGGACTTAGACTATATTATTCAAGATATTTCTCATGGTTTCATTGAAAAGTTATTTTTTTTATACACAAAACTTTCACATAGAAACGTCTTCTGTCATCCTTCACTTTATTTTCTATTTAGACTTATCTTCTGTTTATCATATTCTTTCTAGTAGCAAGGCTTGACCTAACAGAACAGTCACTCGATAAATTATTTCTCAGTCAGTTGTGCTATGTGAAGTTTTATGATTCAGATAGATCTTTAGGAAGAGGGTAGTCTGGAGTTCTTTTTGTTTTTATTAATTGAGCTAGTTTCTCTGCTTTTCTCCTATATCAGTGGTTTTCAAAGAGTACATATTATCCAGATATGCATGTATTTTGGAAGTTACTAGGGGCACTTTTAAGTGCCACAATGATTGGCACTGAAATGGGTGGGAGCCAAGAACACTAGAGGTACTGCAAGGTGTAGATCAGCACAACAGAAACTGCCCTGTATCCTGCACGATTTTCCAATTTCCTGCCAATTATTCATGTAGATGAAAAATATGCATACAATGAAATGAACCTAAATCCTAACTAAAAATTACATATAAACAAAGTATTTTTTTTCCTATGGTCCCAGAAATTTATAAACCAGGTAAATCAAGGGAAAACTGAAAGACAAGAGAGAGAAATCCCTTTCTTCTCTGGGGTCTAAGCTACAAGGATGTTACCACATGGCCAATACCCACGGCCAGGGCCATATGGAGAAAGCTGGTCTGAGAGGAAGAGACGTGAGATAAGGAGAAACATTAAAGATATCACAGCGTCTGGTTCCAGTTATCGCTATTCTTCCCAAGTCTATTCTCTTCAGCTCATCCTTTGATTTGGGAGCCTTTTTTTTTCTTGTATTAGTTTGAGTTCAGTTTCTGTTACTTGCTATCAAGAAAGTCCTGCTAAGGGGCTGGCCTGGTGGCATAGTGGTTGGGTTCACGTGCTCTGCTTTGGTGGCCTGGGGTTTGCGGTTTCAGATCCCAGGCGGGGCCTTACGCACTGCTTATCAAGCCATGCTGTGGCTGGCGTCCCACATATAAAATAGAGGAGGATGGGCACGGATGTTAGCTCAGGGCCAAACTTCCTCAGCACAAACACACACAAAAGAAAATCCTGCTAATAAAGCCTTCTAAGAAAAGTCCAACAACCTCTTCTCAGCTGTCCTGTTTTCAGTTCCTCTACGACATCTGACAGTGTTGACCAACTCTTCTCTTTTTCTTGTTAAAAACTCTCCCTCCCTTGTTTCTGTATTACAGCATTCTCCTACCCTCTCCTTCTCTGACTCCTCTTCTGCCCATATACCAGATACTCCCCCAAACTTACTATCTTGCTGCAAAGATTTGTTCCACCTCCAGCATTCTTTCTCTGGGATAATGGCATCGATAGGTTTCTTTCTTCATTTTTTATGAAATATTTCAAATATGCAACAGATATATAAAGAAAAATATATGTACCAACCACTCAACAAAGACAATGTATTACCAATACAGTTGAAGGTCAAGAGTCTATCTCCTCTGACTCACCAGAAATAATCACTATCCTGAACACCTTTGGTGTTTACTATTCCCTTATATTTCTCTATACTTTTAATACATATATGTATATTTCCAAAAAACATAGCAATTTTAAGACATTCCTTCTTCACATTTTAACATCTCTGAAATTGGGGCGCATCATCCATTCCTGGATACCATATAATTCCTGCTATTACTTAAATAATATTTCTTTATTAAAATTGCATATCCTGTTGATTGCTGGTGAATACGAGTCTCATCATCTTAGTATATATTGATTTTATATTCAGCAAGCTTGCTGAAATCTGTTATTAATTTGTCTTGAGATTCTGTGCAGACAGCATAGTGTTTGGAACTAATGATGGTTTTGTTTCATTATTTCTAATACTTTTAAACTTTCATTTTTTTTTCTTATCTTAGTATGTTGCCTATACTCTCTAGCACAACATCTAAGACAAGCAATAATAGCAGGCATAAATGTCTTCTTCCTAATTTTAAAAGGAATGTTTCTAACTTCCACCATTAAGTATGATGGTTGTTTCGGGTTTTTAGTAGATATGTTTTAACAGAATAATACAGTTTTCCACTATTCCTAGTTTACTAAGAGAATTTTGTCATGAACAGGTATTTAATTGTATCAAGATTGTCTGTATTTTTTTCCATTGTGGTATAAAGTACATAAAACGAGATTTACCCTCAACAATTTATAAGAATATAGTACAGATATAAACTTCCCTCTTAGCACTGCTTTAAGACCGCATCCTATAAGTTTTGATTATGTTGTGTTTTCATTTTCATTTGTCTCAAGGTATTTTCTAATTTCCGTTTTCTTCTTTGGCTTACTGGTTGTCTAAGAGCGTATTGTTTAACTTCCACATATTTATGGGTTTTACAGTTTTCCTTCTACTATTGATTTCTAGTGTCATTCTATTGTGGTCCAAAAAGATACTTCGTGTGATTTTAATCTTCTTGAATTTAAGACTTATTTTGTGGCCTAACATGTGGTCTATCCCAGATAATGTTCCATGTGCACTTGGAAAGAACACGGTAGTTGGGTGTAGTTAGGTCCAATTGGTTGATAGTGTTGTTCAAGTCATCTATTTCCTTATTTCTTCTGTCTGGCCATTCTACCCATTATTAAGGGGGAGTGTTAAGGTCTCCTATTATTATTGTCTTGCTGTCTATTTCTCCCTTCAATTCTGTAAAATTTTGCTTCACATATTTAGGAGTGCTGATATTTGGTTAATAAATATTTATAATTGTTATATCTTCTTGGTGAATTGACCCTTTTAATTATCATTATACAATGTCCTTTATCTCTTGTAACACGTTTTAACTTAAAGTCTGTTGTCTGATATTAGAATAGTCACCATCGCTCTCTGGTTACCATTTGCATGGAATGTCTTTTTCTACCCTTTCACTTTCACCCTATGTGTCTCCTTAAATCTAAACTGAGTCTCTTATAGACAGCATACAGTTGGATCTTGTTTTTTTAAGCCATTCAGCCACTCATTGTCTTTTGATTAGGGAGTAAATGTAACTCCAATTACATTTAAAGTAATTATCAGTAGGGAAAGACTTACTATTGCCATTTTGTTTTCTGTCTGTCTTGTAGCTATTTTGTTCATTTTCCTCTCTTGCTATTTTCTTTTGTATTTTGTTAATTTCTTGTAGTGACATGCTTTGATTTCTTTCTCATTTTTTTGTATATCTTCTATAAGTATTTTCTTTGTTGTTACCATGAAGTTTATGTAAAACATCTTACAGTTATAATGATCTACTTTAAGCTGATAACAACTCAACTTCAATTGCATATAATATCTCTACACTTTCACTTCTCCTTCCCAAATACTTTATGTTATTGATGTCACAAATTACATCTTTTTATATTGTCTATCCATTAAAATATTTTTATAGTTATAGTTATTTTTTATACTTTTGTCTTTTAACTTCTATGCCAGCACTAAAAGTGATTATACACCACCATTACAGTATTACAGTATTCTGTATTTGTCTATATTTACCTTACCAGTGAGCTTTATACTTTCATATGTTTTTGTGTTGCTGTTTACATCATTTTGTTTCAACTTGAAAAACCTTGTGCATTTCTTGTAAGGTGGGTCTAGTGGTGATGAATCCCTCAGCTTTTGTTTATCTGGAAAAGTCTTTAACTCATCTTCATTTTTGAAGGACAGTTTTGCCACATATAGTATTCTTGGTTGGCAGTTTTTTTCTTTGGCCATTATTTCTTTAAATAAGCTTTCTGCCCCTTTCTCTCTCTTCTTCTTCTTCTGGGACTGCAACAATGCATATATTGGTCTGCTTAATGTATCCCGTAAGTCTCTGAGGCTTTCTTTACTGTTTTTCATTCTTTTTTTGTTTAACTCCTCTGCCTGAATAATTTCAAGTGATCTGTCTTCAGTTTCACTGATTCTGTCTTCTGCTTGAACAAGTCTGATATTGAACCCTTCTAGTGAATTTTCAGTTCAATTATTGCATTCTTGAGCTCACAAATTTGTTCTTTTTTTATATTTTCTATCTCTGTTGAAATTCTCATTTTGTTCATGCATCATTTTCTTGAGCTTGTTGAACATCTTTATGATGGTTATTTTGAATGTCTTTGTCAGATAATTCATATACCTCTGTTTCTTTAGGGTCAGTTTCTGGAGATTTATTTTTTCCCCTGATTGGGCCTGTTTACCCTGTTTCTTTGTGTTCCTTGTTACTTAGGGTTGCTATCCATGTGCTTGAAGAAACAGCCACCTCTTCTGGTCTTTATGCACTGGCTTTATAAAGGGAAAGACTTTCACCAATTAGCCCAGCTAGAGATCTAGCGACTCTCAAACCTTTCCTGTGGCTGTGACTTCTCCAAACTGGTGTGTGTAGATTTCTAATTAGGGGAATTTCCTGTTTTTTTTCAGGAGCTCATAATCTCTTGCTCCCTCTGGTGTCTGTCTGCTGTACCACAGGCCAGCTGGAGCAGCAGCATGTCACCCAACTCTTTTCTAGTTCTCAGTGGCCCCCAGGCATCTAAAGTATTCTTGGTGCAATACGAACCCTAAGACAAGCAAGTCCCTCAGGCACTCCTGCCAAAAGCTGGAACAGTGGATACACGCTCCACTCTTCTCTCTCTCCCCCTGAGGCGAGCCTCTGCTGCCAAGCTGTATCAGCCTCTGTCTGCTGTATGTGGATCCTCTAGAACAGCAGCATGCCATCCAGCTCTCTCTGGTTCTCAGTGGCCCTGAGGCATCTAGAGCATGGCAGTTCCCATTAGCACTGAGACAGGCAAGAAAGAAGCCCATCCCTCAGGTAGCGCCCTGGGAAGCCAGAAGGTTAGACACAAGGTCTTGTATACTCTTTCCATCCTCAGAGAGAAGCTGGGAACCCCGAGTTTCCTCCTGATCACAAGGCAGTGTGCCGGGGGAGGGGGGACAATGGTGGCAGGGTGTCACAAATTTCCTGCACCCCTGGTAGCTTCAGTGCAGCTAGTTTTACACTTGCCAGGGGTGCAGGTACCTCAACTGATTTTTGGATTTCTCACAAAAAAATTGGTCTGAGTATTGCTGTTGAATTGGTGTCTCTGCGAGAAGGAGGGTCTGGCGTTTCCAGTTCTGCCATCTTGCTGATATCACCCCAGACTGTCTGCGCTTTTTAATATGATATTTTTCTTCCTTTCTTTGTTATAGTCATGAATTACACAAATAAATTTTCTAATGATGAAACAAACTTTATTTCTGGGATTATCCTTAACATTTATTTTTTATACATTGTTTGATTAGATTTGCTTAATAGTTTGGTAATATTATATCTATGTTCATAACAGAGACAAGTCTTTAATTTTCCTGTTTCATATTTTCCTATCTTGTAGTGTCAAAGTTATGATAGGCTCATAAAATGAGAAGAGATTTGTTTCTACTTTTTCTATTCTTTGGTAAAATGTGTATGCTTAGTAGAACTTAAATATAAATCTCAAATTCAGTCTCACCTAACTGCTCATAATATAGTATTACTTTTTTTTATTAACAGCTTTATTAAGGTATAATTTACATAGATAAAATTCACTCATTTTTTAAATGTACAACTGAATGACTTTATTAGTATATGTATATTTACAGAGTTGTGCAATTATTACTACAGACTAATTTTAGAACATTTCCATCATACCAGAAAGAAACCTCATGCCCATTTACAGACATTCCTTTCCCATCCCTGGGCCTACACAATTACTAATCTAATTTCTATCTTTACAGATTTTGCTTTTCTGAACATTTCATATAAATGGAATATATGGAATATGTGGTGTTTTGTGACTGACTTCTTCCATTTAGCATGTTTTCAAGGTTCACCCATGTTGTACCATGTGTCACTACTTTATTCCTTTTTATTGCTGATTAATAATCTAATGTATAGGTATACCACATTTTGTTTCTCCATTCATCAGTTGATGGGTGTTTAGGTTGTTTCCACTTTTGGGCTATTATGAATAATGCTACTATGAATATTCATGTACAAGTTTTTGTGTGAACTTATGTTTTCAATTCTCTTAGGTATATACCTAAGAGTGGAATTGCTAGGTCATATGGTAACTTCATCATTTTACCTTTTAAGGAACTGCCAAACTTTTTTCCAAAATAGCTGCACCATTTTACATTCCCATCAGCAATGTATGAAAGTTCCCATTCATCTACATCTTCATCAACACTTGTTACTGTTGTCAATTTGCCAGTTTCAATGATCCAGCTTTTGGGTTTTTTTTTTGATCATGTTTATTGATCTTTGCTTTCCACAACATTAACTTTTGCCCTTATCTTAATATTTCCTTCTTTCTATTCTCTTTGGGTTTATTCAATTCCTCACTCTTATACTGAATGGCTAGCTCATTAATTTTTAGGCTTTTCCTAGTTTTAATACAAGTATTTAAGCACCACTTTACCTGCATCCTACAAGTTTTGATATATATTATTTCATTATCATTCAATTTGAAGTATTTTATCATTTTCATTTTATTTTCTTCTTGGACCCATTGGTTATTTAGAAATGTATCTATAAATATGCATCAGAATTTTTAAAGTTAACTTTTTAAATTGATTTCTAATTTCACTTGAGTTACACAATATTTTTTATATGATACCAAATCTTTGAAATTTGTGGAGAGCTGTTTTTTGGCCTAATTATGTGAACTTTTTTTTTTTTTTTGGTGAAGAAGATTGGCCCTGAGCTAATATCTGTTGCTAATCCTCTTTTTTTGCTTGAGGGAGAGGGCTCTGAGCTAACATTTGTGCCCATCTTTCTCTATTTTGTATGTGGGATGCTGCCGCAGCATGGCTTAGTGAGTGGTATGTAAGTCCTTGCCCAGGATCTGAAACCATGAACCCCGGGCCTCCTAAGCGGAGCACATGAACTTAACCAGTATACCACCAGGCTGGCCCAATGTGAATATTTTTGATAAACGTTTAGAGTAAGACTTCTTATTGCCTTGTTCAAATAATGTACATCCTTAACGACTTTTTGTCAGCTTTATCTTAAAAGTACTGAAATTAACAATTTTTGCATTACTTATTTTGAGCCTAAGTTATTAAATGTTTATATTTTAGAGGCTCTCTGCTCCCCTTTATAGCAAAACTCCTTGAGATAACTCTAAAATAAATGCACATTTAATTATATTCTCCAATTCCTCTCCTTCTCTTCCCATTTCTCAATTCCTCTTATGGACTCATTCTAATCAGCAGCATTTGACATAGTTGGTCATTTACTTCTCCTTGAAATACTTTCATCACTTGACTTCTTAGATATTCTTTCCTCTTGGTTTTGTTTGTACTTAACTGACCTCTCCTTTTCTGATCCTTCATCTGCCCAAAAGGTTGGAGGGCCCAGGGCTCAGGCCTGAGACCTCTTCTTTTTCTATCTACTTTCACTCTCTAGGTGATCCCATCCAGCCTCATGTTGTTAAATACAATCTAAATACTCATAACTCCAAAATTCATACCTCTAGCCAGTCCTCTCCTCTAAATTTTACAACACTCAAACATCCTGCTGCTCACTTGATATCTTTACTTCAGTGACACATTATCACTTGGTTACAATACTAAGCTGACATTGACTTTAGCCCCTAGGGATTTACATTTCTTTTTTTGGCAAGTTCTGTGCATTTAAATGGTGTGCATTTATAAGGATATTTGCTATATTTTATCCAACTTTCTTGGTATGTTTTTATATGAGGTTTTTTCCCCCCACAATATTTAGTATATTACATTGTCACAAATACACTCTATCATCAACTTTCTAGTTACTTTAATTGGAATCTTGGTAGGTATTCTAAATACTTCATTTTTTTACCTTCCTATATGTGATTGGTCATCAAACTCTGTGTTATACTACTGCAAAATCTCTCGTTTTTTCCTAATTCTTTCTACTTTTTTAGTATTGTCTAGATACTTATCATCTTTTGCCTTGATATTTAAACAGTCTATTATCTGTTTGCTTGCATTTAATTTCTATTCCTTCAAACTTTAGTCTCAGTCCTCACTGAACATCAGAACCACCTGAGAGCTTTTAAAAACTAGCACAGTGCAGGGACCACCCCCAGATATTCAGATTTAATTGGTCTAGGTTAGGGCCTGGGCATAAGTATTTTTTACAGCTCCCCAGTGAGGAGAGCATGTAGCTAAGGTTGAGAACCACAGCTATACCAGATTACTCACTATCCTCAACAAATTGCTTTCTCACTTTGATGCTTTGTCAAGTCTTCCTTCTTCTGATGGCTTTGTTCCACACATACAACTTTCAAAATCAAAGTAAACTTTAAATCTAAGCCCAAATGCCACCTCTTTCAAAACCCTTACTAAATAATGACCACGATGAATGACTGTCTCTGTCCATCCACTACATATCTATGGTATATTTTACACATACACACACACACATACCAATCACGCTATATACACGACAGTTTCCTTGTATTGTGATACACATGTCCAACTCCCCTATTAGTATCTTGTATAGAGGACAAGGATCATGTTTAATTCATTGTTGAATATCCCATTATTAGAGTGCCTAACACGTGTTAGGTGCATTAAGCTCAACTGAATTGTAACAAATATAGACACACCTATCTATCCATGTGCAAACCAATATTTTAGGCATTTAACACCAAACTCTAAAATATATGCACATTTAAATATCATAATAATCCCACACTCAGAAAAATGTTCTAATTTGTCATTTCTAGGCATGTTGATATTTTAATGAGACATACTTATCTGAAAGTATATTGATACAAAGAATTAGAAAACTACTGCGAATATAAGACTGCGCAGTATTTTATAAAACTGGTTCATTATAAACAGAAAATAAATTTCTAACGGATGTTATTCAGGTCACATTTTCTTATCAATATTTTCTGTGGTAAGATTATAAGTGAATCTGAAAACAGACTATAAGAAGTATGATTTTACAGTACATAGTGTTTTAAGTGATAATAATAGTTCCTTACAAAGTCTAATATAAGACACAGACATTCTGTTAACAAATATCACTTGGTTCATCTAGAATATAGGACGTAGGAATAAGATAGTCACGTCCAATTCCACATGGATTCTCGGCTCAGATCCTGGTTTTTGCACAGTTTACCTTGCGAACATGATCCGAGTGACATTTCACAAATTCCTGGATAAATGTTGCTACACTCTGCTAGGAGACAGACAGGCTATGTCATGCACAGATCAATAATAGCACTGTGTTTCATCAGCCTCAAAATCAAAAGTGCTTCATCTGGCAAAAGCCATGGCCCTAGAGAATCTGACATATATAAACTGAATACCCTACAAGGAATGTGTACTACACAAGCTATTGGGGTAAGATAAAAGCAAACTCAGGAGATTAGCAGTAAAGTACAATAAGAGAGTAGTTTCCTCCTTCGTTATTACTAGAGGTGTGACCACAGATCACAAATATGGGGAATGAGGCTATTGAAAATTCTACAGTTCCTGACAGAAAAAAAAATGGGTCCAGTACAATTCAACACCTTCAATCTCTTGAATATGAGTTATGTAAATAAATATAAACCAAAGACAAATGTAAGTTTAGGATAAAATAGCAATCACATAAATCTACATAGATGAAATATTTTATGGAGATCCATAAAATATGACCCTTTTAGAATTACAGGGTTTACTAAAAGACTCTTCAGATTTAGTAGTTAGTATCCTCATTGTTTTTAAGCTAGGTTAACCTAAAAACCCAAGGTATTTGGTGAATGAGTTATGCTCTGTTGTTTTTAATTCCAGATCCTGACACTTGGCAAAAGTCCTTTATTTGGGTCCTGATTAAACTAATTTAAGATTAACCGGTTAATGTAATTGGACAAGAGATGAGGCAAACTTGAAAACTCAAATCCTAAAAACAAACCTGCTTTGTTTAACATTGCTGTTGCCAAAAAAAGTTTCTGAGGACAAAATCTGCTTTTGCAGAATTTAGCTGTATCTGACTCAGAGGGCAGGGGAATCAAGAATTCATCAAGATATCAGAGAAGATAATGATGTTTAATCACCAAATAAACAGCAGTGTATATTTATGACAGGTATGTTGAAATAATATACTTGAGTTCTGGGATCACTTAGAAACACTCCAGTTGAGGAGCTAAGGTAAAGGCAGATCAAATATTAGGCCGCAGTGGTCTAGGGTGCAAGTCTCGTTCTCCAGGCCATATTTTGTAAAGCATCTCTTCTCTAACTTTTGGAAATATTGTCATGCCTCTTTCTGTAGACACAAATCACTGGGGGTTACTTAGTAGTGTTATTATTATAGAAAAATAGCCTTTTTGGGAGACTAAAAGGAGTATCCTCTTCCCTTAGAAAACATATAGGGCTATTGTGCAAATCAGGGTTCAGAAAATTAAATGCCTAATGTTACCAGAAAGGTAACACAAATAATTGCAATGGGCCTAGTAGGATTTGTGATAAACAGGAGATGGTATGCCTCATTCTCCATGAAAGCACCATATCACTAACATTACTAATTTTCATATCAAAACCATACCTTCCAACACTTTCGTGACACTATATAATCTATTAATTGGTTTGTCATCTCCTTTAATGTCATCAATGCCTTTACTTCCTCAATGAATAGTCAATCTTTACCTATGTGTATCTGTTCCTCCACATCTCTCAAATTGATTCTCTAGTTCCTAATCACAAAAGCCTGTATGATACTTTCACTTATATGACAAATTACTACCTCAAACTTAATAGATTACAATAGAACTCTTTATTTTATGCTAAACTTAGAAAAGGAGAACGGCTCTGGGAAACGTTGCATGTACGAAGTTGGTACATGAATCAAGCTTTGAGTGACGTGCTGGATTTAGAATGATATAAAGAAAGGAGGAAGGTTCTTGAAGTAGAAAACAATTTTTTAATCTTGATAAAAATATGCATTATCATATCAGCGTCTCGGTAAAAACTGGTTAATAAGTCAACCTTCATCCTTTTATTGAGGATGTACTATGCCCTTAATTATGCAAGATTCTGTGAAAGCTATCAAAGGAGTATAATATATCGTTTTTACCCTTGAGGAGCTAATTAGCTACTAGATGCAATAAAACAAACAAATGTTAAACTTTAAAACTATTAAATGCAAAATTATATAAAAAGTCAGCTGAGAAAAGTAGAAAGATTATGGAGGTAGGATCAAGAGGTAGACGTAGGTTATATCACAGAGCTACCAACTTAGCCTCATCTTGGGCAATTTATTTCGATTCTTTAAGCCTTAATTGCATTATATACAATATGAGGATAATATCTACCTTATAAAGTTGATATAAAGAGTCAATAGAAAAAAATTAATCAAATGCCTAGAAAGTAGGCCCAATAGTCATTGAATAAATGCTAGCTGGTGTTGTTTTGTGACAGGCAGTACCTCACAGGGGTTAAGAGCACAGGTTCTGCAATCATACTGCCTGGCCTTGAACCCGAGTTCTGCCACTTATGAGCTCTATGACTTGGGTATGTTATTTTCTCTGCCTCAGTTTCCCCATTTGTACAACAGGATCAGATACAGTATCAATCTCACTGAGTCACTGTTTGGGTTAATGAATTAATACATGTGAAGTGCTTAGAAGAGTAGACAGCATGTAATTACACAAAAAGTATTGGCTAATATTATTTCCATTATTATTAAGAACATATAAAACAAGATTTCAAAAAATGGATGCATCAGCATAGACTGGATTAATGAGAGTTTTATAGAAGAGGGGATACTTTACCACGACACTAGCGTTCTGTGTGGGGAAACAGAGGACTATAACAATAGGTTGTTTGAACAGACCCGTAAAACCTTGAAAAATTTGCTGAGCAGTTTAGCCTTGAAGAAACAATTGTAGGTTCAATTGTAGGAAACAATTGTAGGTTCCTGAAGTACGTGATGAAATCCACATTCTAGCAAAATTATTCTAACAGTAGTACATGGGAAGAAATAAAGAAGAGACTAGAAAAGCCAGCCGGGAAAATATTACAATGCACAAGGAAAAGGAGATAAAGAACTGGTGGCAATAGAAATGGAAATTAAAGAGGAAAAGACAATAGGATTTGGTTGTAGATTTGATTTAAGAGTCAAAAAATAAAGAAGAGTCAAAGATGATACTGAGGAAATATTTTAGAAGAGGATGTGTTTGGGGAAATTTATTTTGTTTTGTTTTATTTGGAACATAGTGAGTTGTGGTGATAAGAGAACCAAAAGAATTTGTCATCTATAGTGAGACAGAAGGCATGGATGGACATGTAGTTTTAGGAGTCATACACAAAGGAGTAATATGATTGGCCGAGAGAGGTAATTTTGGTAATATTAGTGATTTTAACTTCTAATAGTTAACAGTTGAAAAGAGAAGTTTATTATAGGAAATCTTAAGGCAGTTATGGTAACCCAAACTGGACTAGGCATATGACTCTTGGAAGGAAATGTATAAAACCACGACCTTTTTGAGAAGAGATAATTTATTTTATATTAGCTACATTTAAATGATATAGAATAAGACTAGTGAATAAAAATCAAATATAGAAGTACTTATGTTAATAACTTCAAAATTTTTTCAGACAGATAAACAGTCAATTCAAATATAATATATTAACTTTTTAAACTGTGTGTTTACATGGTTCGGCTGTGGAAATTACAGAAGCCATATGCTGAAGTTGAAAATTTTTGCCAAATATTAAAATAAACTTCCATTCCAATGAAACTAGTAAGAACGTTAAAATTATTTTCCTGGCTAACTGTAACTACAGTGAATCTAAAATTTTTGAAATCAAATTATTATATCTTAAATTTAATTCTACTATATTTAAAAGAGTAAAATGTAAAATATATCAGTATTTTAAATTTCCTAAAAATCTGTGCAGGATGATTAGAGAGGACTCTAGTCACAATATAAGGTTCAAGTATTAGACCCACCACTTGGTACTAACCATGAGCCTTGGGTAAGTCACTTACCCATGCAGTTTCTGTTTCTTTCTATATAAAAACGGGATAATAATTCCTATCTAAATTAACTCAGAGATTCTGGATGTATCAAATTTTGAAAGTATCTGAAAATTCTAAAGTTCCATAAAATTTTATGATATTTTAAAGTTCCTTAACTTTAATGTGATATGAAATATAAATATGTAGTCAAACATTTTATTTATACATTTCAATGAGTGATATCCCTTGTTCCGAAGATGATTATTTGAAGAATTCTCTCATGTGTACTTTAAACTGTAGCAAATACAGTGCTACAACTGTTGCTAGGGCCTACAATACCTGCTGTGAACAATTCTTGAGCCTATCATGGGGAACTTCTGTCATAAGTAAAAAGCCTTATATGTTAGCATTGTGGAAAAAGACTTAAAAGCAGATAAATAAGGTGTTGCCAAAAGAGGTGAATCCTCTTTTGTATATTTTTATTGCCTAATCCCACACTTCATTAATATATTAAGTTTTAAGCAAATTTATTTTTAATTATTACTACAAAGTGGTTTTCTTCATTAAAAAGACCTAGAATATAAAAATACAGAACCAAATATCTAACATCTGAGGATATTTATAGAGCATTTCCCTATTTTCAAAAAACCTATAAAAAATACTTCATGATAATAAACCTTAACTGCCTGAAATCTTTCATGGAAAGAGCAAGAATAAAATAATAAATAAATAAATATATATTTAAAAAGTAAATAACAAAGAAGAACACAACAATTACAATTTTTTATTCATTTAACCTATACACTACTTTGATCCTCGAACACTAAAATAACTTTCCGTCCTTCTTATCTATAATTGTGTATTCCTGAGAAAGCATTTATCTGGAAAGAACATAGCACAGTAAGGAAGGAACAATATTTAGAGTCAGAAAACCAGAATTTGAGCAATAGATCTATAAGGTACTAGTGACGTAAACATGGACAAGTTAATTAACCTCTTTGGATCTCAACTTAATTAATTTTTAAATGAGAATAACTATGTCACAGGTATGTTATGAAGATTAAACAAGAAAATACAATATTATTTTGCAAATGATTCTACTATTCAAACATAACCCACTGTACTCTTCACTCAGCATATTTTTAATGTTTTGTTTAATCCTGGACACCACATTTTACAGGTAATACAGTTAAAGATTTGGAAAAAAATGATATACAAAGACTGAAAGTTTGGCCAACTGCCAGATGATATGAACTGAAAACATTTCCTATCACATAGAAATTCTAGAAGAAATACAAATATTCCTTTAAGTGTATTGCTGAAAATATAAGAAAGAAAGGGAAATACTCAAGTGCTGGAATCACAGCGGTGACTGAAGAGTGTGAGGTGTGGTCGCACTCACAGGGTGGGAATTACCAGGGTTAGTAGCCTCAGGATTTGTGGGAGCAGGAGCTAAGACTTTGAGCCCAAAAAAGCCAGAAACAGAGGATCCTTTGAAGTGATGTAATGTCAGCTAAAGGGTAGACAAAAAAATTGCCTGCTAGGACAGAGAGGTAATAACGAAGTTTGTCAGTCTCTGATTAGGATCAGAGTAGAGTAAAAAATTCTCAATTCTCTCTGCTTAGGACGTGTACGTCTGTGACTTTACCTTATACAGGCTTCAAACCTGTATTTATCAGCATCATCTCCCTAATCCTGAGAATTAGCATAAATATTGATCACTGATGGATGGCAAAAGCAATCAGAAAACAGTCTGAAACATAGGCTTCAATAAACTACGAGAGAAAAGACATACACTGCTACAGTTTCACTGAGAATCAAAATTGTAAAACTTAAGTAGAAACATCCCATCCCGGCTGAGAGTAAGCAGAAACAACAAATGGGAAGATTAGAACCTCAAGAACGTGCAATTTGAAAGAATACAAATGATGTTCAAAATTACTAAAAACACAGAAGAAGAAACTGAAGCCCCAAGAAAAGAACCAGACTCCATGAAAAAAACAAAAAAAAAACCCAAGCAGATTCTAAAAACTGAAACAGAATTTGTAAAACATATAAATATATATATATATTCAACAAAAATAGGATGGGACTAAAATATTGGACTTCAGCAATCTCAAACAACAATACCTAAGATGTAGAAGGAATATCACCTCGGGAAAGGATAGAAATAGTGATCAATTTTAGACTTTCTATTGGTTTAGTTTTTTTGTTCATTTTTAAAAATTCTACTTCTTTCTCATTACTGGTTTGGAATTCATACACATTCTCTTATTTTATATTTCATATTTGTTATCTTTCCGTGCTGACTTCTTGATAATATAGATTTCTTTTAGTTCACTAATTGTCTCTTTGGCCATGTCTAGTTTGCTATTAACTTGTCCATTAAATTTTTCCTTTCAAAATTTTTTCTTCACTTCTAAATCTCTTCAGTCATTCCCAATAGTCTCTTATTATTTGCTCATTTTTTGTGATTATGTAATTTATTTCTTTCAACATTTTATGTACTGCTATTTACTATTACTATCGACTATCTTACAGTTTCATTATCTGAAGTTCTTGGGGGTTCTAATTTTGTTACTTGTTGTTTCTGTTAACTCTTACACATAGTGGCTTGCTGCTGCATGTATGCGGTGGTCTTTAATTGTAAACTCATATTTGCTTGGGAATCTTGTCAGCTTAAATTGAAGATACTTTCCTCTGGAGTAGGTATAGGTGCATTTCTGCCAGGAGCCAAGGCAGTCCTAGATTAATGCTGACTCTCTGGTCATCTCCCTGGTACTGCTGACATAAGGCTTGTCATCCAGATCAGACTGCAGTGCTGCTGTAACATCTACTCCCTTGGCATCTCTGTATCTTCTGCTTGCTTATTGCTTATTGTGCTCAGCTTATAGTTTGTTCTTTGTTGGGTGGAATGTGAGTGGTGCAACCTTGGAGATTTCCTCTATTTCCTGAAAATTTAGCAATGCATCAAAAGGTAATTTTTAGTCAGGATTTAGTTGTTTAAATACTCTAGTAAATACTTTCCAAAAATATAAACATGTAAACACATATCTATAACTACACAATACAGATATTTCTCATGCAAGAGATATAAGTATAGCCACTATTATGGAGTTCATTAGAGTCATATTTCCATGTATTCCAGGAACATATATAGTCACAATCTATTATATGGTTATATTATAATTATATAATAATTATTGTAATAAACTAAGTACTGCTGAATATTTGCTTCCGAATTGTTATGATAAGCAACACTGTGTGAATGATCTTTATATATCTCTGTGGACCTACTGGATTATTAGATAATAATATAGTCTAAATATTAAACTCCTGGGTCAAAGTGTATAGATAGTTAAAATTTTAATCAATATTCCTAAATCATGTCATTAAAAGTTGTACCAACTACTGTCCCACCAACAGACCATGTAAGTACTCATTTCCATAAACTCACCAATGCTGGGAATTATTAAACATTTTAATCTCCTAATATAACAATTTTTTACTATTAATTTGATTTGCAATTATTCAAGCATGATCACTGTGAGTTACTTTATTGAATTTACGAAAACAGGCCATGTCTAAGTATTCTTTTAAGAACTGTCTACTCATTACCTTTGTACATTTTTCTACAGAGTGCTCATCATTTTTTTATACATTTGTGAGGGCCACCATTCTTTCAAACATTTTGAAAACATTTTCTTAGAACTTTGGTTACTTGTTACTTGCTTTTAAATATGCTCAGTGACGACAAACCATGAACAATGAAAATGAATTCCTTTTTTCCATACAGACGACCTTCATTCAAAACAGTATAATAAAGTGGGTGACATGTGTGTACAGGTACAGAAATGAAATTACAACTTTTTAAAAAAATGACAGTGCTACTAGAATCAGAGCTAAGCTTCCTCAGAAAATATTTTAAGTTATGAAAATAACAGTATGTTTATAAAACTGACCTAATTTCTTCATAGTCATAATGCGAATGATATTCAAGCTATACATACTATTAAATTTCTCCTTATAGGTTGAGCCAGGACCTAAACCAAAGGGAAACCCAACCACCTAATAAATTCTATCTCAGTGTCTCCACTTAATTTTCTTCAAAATAATTTTCACTATTTGAAATCATTTCATTGATTGGTTTATATGTTTATTATTAGTCTCTCCTAAAATACAATTTCACCAGGGCAGGGACATTTTCTGTTAATGATCACTACTCTATCACCAGAAATAAAATATTGGAGATGTTAATCCAACTATATCAATAATCGCTTTGAATGTCAATGTTCTCAATTTCTAAATGTACCAATTAAAAGACAGAGATTGTCAGACTAGATAGAAATAAGATCCAACTACATATTGTCTACAGGAAACCCACTTTAAAAATAACATACATATAAATTAAAAGTAAATGGATAAAGAAAAATATACCATGCTAACACTAATCAAAAGAAAGCAAGGGTAACTATATAAATTAAAGACAGAGAAGACTTGAAAGCAAGAAAATTTATCAGGGATAAGAAAGGGCATTACATAATGATAAAGGGGTCAATTCTTTAAGAAGACGTAATACTTAATGTTTATGCATCTAACAACAGAGCATCAAACTATGAGATGCAAAAAGTAACAGAATTGCAAACAGAAATAAATAATTCTACTATCATAGTTGGAGACTTCAGTACCCCTCTATCAGAAATGGACAGATCCAGAAATGCAGAAAATTAGTAAAGATATAGTTGAACTCAATGAGGGTTTACAATCAACTGGATATAACTGACATCTATAGACTACTTCATCCAACAATAGCAGAATACACATTCTTCTCAAGCTCACATGGAACATTCACCAAGAAAGACCACATTCTGGGCCATAAAGCACATCTTAACAAATTTAAAAGAACAGAAATCATATAATGTCTGCTCTCAGACCACAATGAAATTAAACTAGAAATCATAACAGTAAGATAACCGAAAAATCCCAAAGTGTGTGGAGATTAAAAAACACACTTCTAAATAACACATGGGTCAAAGAACAAACCTCAAGAGAAATTAAAAAATATTTTGAACTAAGTGAAAATGAAAACACAACTTGTCAACATTTGTGAGATGAAATGAAGCAGTGCTTAGAGGGATGTTTATAGCATTAAATGCATATATTAGAAAAGAAGAAAAATATAAAATCAATCATTTAAGTTTCCACCTTAGGACTTTAGAAAAAGAAGAACAAATTATATTTAAAGCAAGCAGAAGAAAAGAAATAATAAAAATGACAGCAGAAATCAGTGAAATTGAAAAAAGGAAATCAATAGGAAAAAATCAATGAAACCAAAATCTGGTTCTTTGAAAAGATCATAAAATTGATCAGTCCCTAGCCAGACTAACTAAAAAAACAAAAACAAAAACAAAAAAAGACAGGACACAAATGACTAATATCAGAAATAAAATAGGGGATATAACTACATATTCTTGGATATTCAATTGATAGTAAAAGAATACTACAAACAATTCTATACTGACAAATTTGATAACCTAGATGAAATGGACTAATTCCTTGAAAGACACAATTTGCCAAAACTCATACAAGAAGAAATAGACAATCTGAATAGGCCTATATCTATTAAAGAAAGTGAATCAATAATCAATAGCCTTCTAAAATAAAAAACAGCAGGTTCATATTGGTTCACTGGTGAATTTTACTAAACTTTTAAGGAAGAAATTATACCAGTTCTCTACAATCTCTTTCAGAAGATAGAAGCAGAAGAAATACTTCCTAACTCACTCTATGATACCAGAATTACCCTAATACCCAAACCAGACAAAGATATTACAGGAAAATAAAACTATATACCAATACCTCTCATGAACATAGATGTAAAAATCTGTCACAAAATATTAGAAAATCAAATCCAACAATGTATAAAAAGAATTATACACCATGATCAAGTGGGATTTATCCCAGGAATGCAAGGCTGGTTCAACATTTAAAAATCAATGAATATAGTCCTTTTCATCCACAAGCTAAAAAATAAAAATCACGTGATAATATCAATAGACGCAGAAAAGCGTTTGGCAAAATCCAACACACATTCATGATAGGAACTCTCAGTAAATCAGGAATAGAGGAGAACATCCTCAACTTAATAAAGAGTATCAAGATAACATCACACTTAATAGCGAGAAACTTCAAGCTTTCCCACTAAGATCAAGAACAAGGCAAGGTACCCCTCTCACCATGGTTTTTCATCATACTAGAAGTTCTAGCTAAGTCATCAAGACAAGAGAAGGAAATCAACGGTATATGGATTGGGAAGGAAAAAATAAAACTGTCTTTGTTTGCAGATGATACGATTGTCTATGTAGAAAACCTGAAAGAATTGACAAAAAAATTGCTGGACCAAATAAGTGATTATAGCATGGTTGTAGGACACAAGGTTAACATACAAAAGTCAATCCCTTTTCTACATACCAGCAGTGAACAAGTGGAATTTGAAATTAAAAGCAAAATAGCATTTACATTAGCACTCCTAAAAAGAAAATACTTCAATATACACCTAATAAAATATGTACAAAGTCTATATGAGAAAAACTAAAAAAACTCTGATAAAAGAAATCAAAGAAGAACTAAATAAATGGAGAGATAGTCCATGTTCATGGACAGGAGGACACAATGTTGTCAAGATGTCAATTCTTCCCAATTTGATCTACAGATTAATTGCATCCCTATCAAAATCTCAGAAAGTTATTTTGAAAGATCCAGATTAGCCAACACAATATTGAAGGAGAAGAACAAAGTTGGAAGACTTACACTATCCGTCTTCAAGACTTACTGTAAAGCTACAGTAATCAAGACAGTGTGATACTGGTGAAAGAAAAGATAAGTAGGTCAATGGAACAGAATAGAGAGCCCAGAAAAAGACCCACATAAATACAGTCAACTGATCTTTCATAAAAAAGCAAAGGCAATACAATGGACATAAAATTCTTTCCAGCAAATTGTGCTAGAACAATTGGATATCTACAGGAAAAAAATAAGAATCTAGACACAGACCATATGCCCTTCACAAAAATTAACTCAAAATGGATCACAGATCTAAGTGTAAAATGCAAAACTAAAAAGCTCCTAAAAGATAACATAGGAGAACCTCTAAATGACCTTGGATATTGCGATCACTTTTTAGATACAACACTAAAGGTACAATCCACAAAAAAAAAATAATTGATAAACTGGACTTCATTAAGATTCAAGACTTCTGCTCTGTGAAAGACAATGTTGAGAGAATAAGAAGACCCATTCTGCCATAGACTGGGGAAAAATATTTGCAAAAGACACATCCAAATATACAAAGGACACTTAAAGCTCAGCAGTAAGAAAACAAACAACCCAACTGAAAAATGGGCACAAGATCTGGACAGACACCTTACCAAGAAGAAAAACAGATGGCAAATAAGCATATGAAAAGGTGCTCCACATCATATCTCTTCAGGGAAACGCAAATTAAAACGATAATGAGATACCACCACACACGTATGAGAATGGCCAAAATCCATAAAACTGACAACACAAAATGCTGGCTGGGATGTGTTGCAATAGGAACTCTCATTCATTGCTGGAATGCAAAATGGTATGGCCACTTTTGAAGTCAGTTGGCCTTCTTACAAAACTAAACATACTCTCACCATACAATCCAGCAACTGTGATCCTTGGTATTTACCCAAAGGAGTTAAAAACTTATGTCCACACAAACCTGCACATAGATGTTTATAGCAGCTTTATTCATAATCACCAAAACATGGAAGCAATCAAGATGTCTTTCAGTAAGTGAATGGATAAATAAACTGTGGTACATCCAGACAATGGAATATTATTCAGCACTAAAACGAAATGAGCTATTGAGCCATGAAAAGAGATGGAGGAACCCTAAGTGCATATTACTAAGAAAAAGAAACCAATCTGAAAAGCCTCCATATTGTATGATTCCAACTATATGACATTTTAGAAAAGGTAAAACTGTAGAGACACTAAAAAGATCAGTGGTTGCCAGGGGTTCAGGGGCGAGGGATAAATAGGTGGAGAACAGAGGATTTTTAGGGCAGTGAAATGGATATGTGGATGAATACATGTTATTATACATTTGTCCAAAGCCAAAGAATGTACAATACCAATAGTGAACTGTAAGGTAAACTATAGACTTTGGGTGATTATGATGTATCAATGTAGGTTCATCAATAGTAATAAATGTACCTCTCTGGTGGAGATATTGATAATGGGGGAGGCTACGCATGTGTGGGGGCAGGGGATATATGGGCAATCTCTGTACTTTCCTCTCAATTTTGCTGTGAACCTAAGACTGCCCCGCAAAAAATAAGGTCTAAATAAAAAAACATATAATTTCATTGTTCACAAATTCTACCTTAAACAAAATACTAGAACAGAGTTCAGCGAAGTTCTTTGACACTCTATAACAAGGACTGCCTTTCCACCAGTTTCCAATAACATGTTCCTCATTTCCATCTGAGACCTCTCCAGAATACTCTTAATTAAGGTCCATATTTATAGTATGCACCTTAAAACTCTTCCAGCATCTACCCATTACCCAGTTCCAAAGCTGCTTCCATACTTTTAGGTATTTGTTACAACAGCACCCAACTCCCAGTACCCAAATCTGTACTAGTCTACCTAGGTTGCTATAACAAAGAACCATAGACTGGGTGGCTTAAACAACAGACATTTAATTTCTCACAGTTCCGGGGACTGGAAGTATATCAGGATGCCAGCATGGTCAGATTCTGGTGAGAGCTCTCTTTCTGGCTTGCAGACAGTTACTTTCTTGCTCTGTCCCCTCATGGTAGAGAGAGCAAGCTCTGGTGTCTCTTCTTCTTATAAGGGCATTAAGCCCATCATGATGGCCCCTCCCTCATGACCTCATCTAAATCTAATTACCTCTCAAGACCCCATCTCCAAATACCATAACATTGGGGATTAGCACTTCAATATATGAATTTTGGGGGGAACACAAGTCAATCCATAGCAATAATACACCTCTTGAAATACATTTTGTTAAACAAATATAGAGAGAAAATTAACAAAATAACTCATCTATTCATATATGAATGAATAATGATTATTCTGCTTTTTCTCAACACATTATTTCAGGAAATAAATATTACAGTATTAGAAAATAAATTTTACAGTAAGTAAATTCCACATTTACATTTGATATCTATCAGTTGATATACATAATTATTTAATACCTAATATAAAACATTCAAAACATTTTCTAGAAGGTGCATTCATGGGAGAGTTTCATTCTCTTTTAATAATAGGGATTCTGGTAGTCTACCTCTGTGAGTCAATGTTCTTTAAATCTATATGATGACCCATATGTGACTAAAAAGGAGTTTCCAAAGTCATAATACACATAAGTAAAATTACCGGAAAAAAGAGAATGACATTTACATCTTGTTATTCTTAAGATTTGGGACTCATTTTTCACATGTTTCATGTGAACGCTGAGTAAGGCTCTTAATTCAAAGATCTAAGTGTTTAAACTAGAAAAACTAGTCAATATTGTTAGCTTTAATATATTTCTATGCCTTAATGTTTACTTTTGCAATAGAGAATTGACTATGTTAGGAAAAGAAAATGCATTGTTTTAATTAGAAACTAATTTTAAGAAAATTCACCTTAAATATATTTTACTTTGTTGAGTTTAATAATAATTGAAGTTAAATCCTTCATGTAATAGTAGGATCTTTACACACCTAAAACTGTTACATAGCTCTTACATTTTTACCATAATATTTATTACCTAATCAATTTTTATGTTAGCAATAGGCTTTATTAATTTGGATAAATGATTTTTATTATATTATTCTGTCAACAGTTAATGTAATATCAGCAACATTCATGCAGATACTACTGTATCTGTATATTTTTCTATTTAAAATCAACATATTTTTAAAAGTTTTATTGAGATATAATTCATATACCAAACTATTCACCCATTTAAAGTATACAATTCAATGTTTTTTAGTATATTCACAAAAGGTTCAACCACCACAACAGTTAATTTTAGAACATTTTTATCACTTTAAAAAGAAACATGTACACTTTAGCAATCACTCTCATATACTTCGTCCCTCTAGCCCTAAGCAACCATTAAGCTACTTTTTGTTGCTACAGATTTGCCTATTCTGGATATTTCACATAAATGGAATCATAATTTGTGCTGTTTTGTGACTTGTTTCTTTTCCTAGGTATAATGTTCTAAAAATTCACTCATGTTGTACCATGTACCAATATTTAATTACTTCTTGTGGTTTAATAATATTCCATTGTGTGTATAAACCACAATTTGATTATCCATTCACCAACTAATGGACATTTAGGTTGTTTCTACCTTTTGGCTATTATTAATAATGCTGCTGTGAACAATACTGCCTTAGCATTTACTATCTTCTTGTACAGACCCTTATGGTAAGACAGAGGTGAAAGCTTAGGTTTTCTCATTTTTCCCTGAGCATGCACACAGCTCCATGAATGCATGTGTCCTCTAGATTCCCAGGAATATTTCAGATCTTTTCAAAACTCTTATGGACATCTCATTCCCCAGCTTTTCCTTTTAAGCTACTTGGTTAATATATTTTTTGACCTAATTCATCACCTCAGGCAGCCTGAAGTTAAAACACTTGCCTGTAATTGTGATAATCCCATCAACCCACTCTCTTGCCAGGAAGAAGGCTGTTCACACTGAAAGAGATCAGAGTCATCTTTTTAATTGGCGTCTTCTTGGGAACCATCGCACAGGTCAAATGATGACAATTATTTGGGAATGAGTCTTTAAAGGAGCTCCAGCTCTATTCTGCTTCTTCTGGCAGCTGCCAGGCTGCATGGGGAATATGGACCATCATTTTTTCCCAGGCTACTGCTGAGTTGGAAGAGTGGGGGATGGGACCAAGGTGAATTAAAATGCCACAAACTTTCCTGTTCTTATTTAGATTCAGCTGTTTTTCTTGAATAAACACTCCCTAGATCATGGCAAGTCTTTGGTTAATTTCCAGAGTTCCATAGAGGAATTAAAAGTGTTCCTCAATATGCACAGAAAGTCTCAATAAAATGTTTTATAGTTTTCAGGTAAAATACTTTTATTTGATCTTGAATCTTTTTATTTATTTGTTTTTTTTGGTGAGGAAGATTAGCCCTGAGCTAACATCTGTAGCCAATCCTCCTCTGTTTGCTGAGGAAGATTGGCCCTGAGCCAGCATCTGTGCCCATGCCACAGCATGGCTTGATAAGCAGTGTGCAGGTCTGTGCTTGGATCTGAACCCGTAAACCCCGGGCTGCTGAAGCGGAGTGTGTGAACTTAACCACTATGCTACCGGGCCAGCCCCTGATCTTGAATCTTTTTAAAGATAAGGAATTCATGGTTTAGAAAACTTGTAACTTCCTTGAGCCATCAATTAATTGCCTTAGGAATATTACATTAACCCTTAGAAGATTAGGTTCTGTACCCAGTGTTACGAAAATGTTGATCCCTGACCATTTTTGCCCATTTTTTTCATTGCTTTTATTATGGAGGAGTAAATTTTCAAAGTCCTTACACTAATAGTGATACATACTAGAACAAGGATGAACTTTCAAAACATTATGCTAAGTGAAAGACGCAGACACAAAAGGCCACATATTGTATGATTCTATCTGTATGAAACGTCTAGAATAGGCAAATCCATATAGACAGAACGTAGATTAGTGGTTGCCTAGAGCTAGGAGAGATGGGGGAATAAAAGGATGATAGCTAAAGGGTACCAGGTCTCTTTTTGAGGTTATGAAAATGTTCTAAAACTGATTTTGGTGATAGTGGCATAACTTTGTCAATATTGTAACAACCAGTAGATTAAATGAGAGAATTGTATGGTATGTGAATTATATTTCATTAAAATTATTACAAAAAAATAATAATAGTGGGTGATTTGAAATAACTAGACAGAAAATTAGCAAGGATATGGAAGAGTTGAACATCATTATTAACCAACTACACCTAATAGATATACATAGAACACTGAACCCAACAATGGCAGAATACACATTCTTCTCAAGTGCACACGGAACAGTCTCCAGGATCTACTATATGTTAGGCCACAAAACAAGTCTTAAATTTTTAAAAACCAGATCATAGAAAGTAACATCCAGTGTAAGTTTGGAACACGGGTCAGGTTTGGGTATAAGCCTACTCTGAGAATGAAGCCAGAACACAGTTCTTATTAGTATAACTAGTATAATACTAATCCTTTATAATTAAAACATTTCTAAGTATTGCTTGAATCAAAGCACTAGAATTTAAGTGTAATTTACAATTATGTGTGATAGCGATTTAAAAATTATTTCCTAAAATAATGAAAAGAATTCTTCCGTGTAAAACAACAAATTTCCAACAAGTCATTCCTTGTATAAGCAAATACCTTTAAGAATGGAGACTTAAGGAACAAACAATCTTTTCTTATTCATTTGCTTTAAAATTAAATTATGATAACCAGCAATAAGGTACAATGTGTCTAAAAATTGTTGCAGAAAACTCATTTCACCTGAGTAAAAGAAGCATAGATAAGTTATAGGAACACATTAAGATAAATATTTATATTAGAATCTTCACATTTTATACTAGCGTTTGCAAAGAGGAAATGAGGCAATTACTAGTTAATAATGTGATTTATAATAATAAATTCAAAGTTTTAGACATGGGCAAATGGGCAAGCTAAATGCATTTATGGAGACTGCATTTAAAATCCAAGATATAACACAAAAAAGATGATATAAAAATGTTAAGAAGAGACAAACTAAGTGGAAAAGGAATGCTAGTAAAGTGTCTGTCCTTTTGATGTGGAGTTCACTTTCTCATGTAGGTTGTTCCTTAATGTGACCTTATTAAAGAAACCTAAGTATTAAACTAATTACATTAGTTAGCAGCGCCTGGGAATTTTTTTTTAACTCATAGACATGTCTTATCACAAATACGAACCAAACAACACATGTAAAACAAAATATCCACTTTTATAATATACTCTATTATAATTTATTTTTAAAGGTCCCTTTACCTTTATTCTCTGTCTACTTGTCTGAAATCGTTGATCAGATACTTGCTGCTGATGAAGAAGCTTTTCATTGACTTCTTTATATTCTTTAACAGACAATTCTGCTGTTTTTTTGGCATTCTGAAGGACACTGTTTTGTTGTTGCAAGGATATAATCCGTTCTCGTAATAAAATAATATTGCTACTTGATTTCTGAGCAGTTATGTTTTTCCACTTTTCTCTGTTAACTATATAAAAATAATGTTCATAATATTTTAAAAATCACATTAAATTTAAAAGATATTGTTAATTTCATATGCAGTCTTACCTTTGGTAGGAACTGTTGTATGTGAACTCTTTTGAATATTACCATTTTTCTTTTGAAAAGTTGGTTTTTTGGTATTCTTATAACGATAATCCTGAATTTGAAGGTTTCATAAAAATTAGATTATTACTCAATAACAACTTCAAGTGAACCAATATAATAAATAATATTTCGTTACTTATAACTATATTTATTTATGCAGAGTTAAAAAGATCTAGACAATAAAATTCTGTAATTGATACCAAGAACTCATAATATGTACACTAACGTTGACCTAGCAGGCAGAAGTTACAAATATAAAATTAACCTAAAGGTAGTAGAAATTTAACCTAGGGACAGTTTAAAAATCTAGGAGTAAATACACTAGAAGCAACAGAAATAAAATAAGAATATTTAATAACTTATTCTCTGAGAATCTAAGTCCTTTTCTCAAGCAGGTGCTCTGTTGCAGGTAGACTGATGGATCCCTTCTGATAAATGAAGTTAAAATGATGTTGATGATAATAAAGTAACTTTTCTTGAAGCTGTACGTTTTCCTCATGGCATTGCAATACACTGAGGCTAAATAAAATGAAGCCATGTTGTTGACTTTTGTTCCAAAATGTTCACCAATTTTAAAAGCTTTCCCAAAGCAAAATTTTAAATAGGAATATGTTTCAAAAATATTGTAAATCCTAATAATAAAATACATGGTCTTGTTTAAGAATTTATCGGCTGGGAAAGAGAAACAATATCAATCTAAAAAACTATTTCTTTTTAAAAAAAAAAATTTTTTTCAAAGATCCCAATTCAGGAACAAATGAATAATTATAGTAAAAATGGAAGGAAAAAATAAATTTGATCCAATGTTACTTTGACAATGAGCCGTATATTTTATGGTGATGGATACATAAATTATACTATATTATATATAAGGTATGGCCCTAAAGTAATAGAACTGATTTATTAACATAAATACCAGAAACCCCTATCTAAGATAGGGTTTTCCTTTAAACTAATTACTTCTCTTTAACTATGTTTCATTTCTCAAAATATTTTTGAAATGCTTCCTTTGAACTTGTCTTCAGGACCAGTATACAAGATTATTTTTAAAAATGTTTCATTGCTTTATTAAGATTCAAGTGCCAAACATGTACTGAGCACTGTAAAAAGATCCAAAACAGAACTACCAAATTACCAATATTAGTCTCCAGACTTGGTATCAAATTAACTGGACCTAAAATAAAAAAGAATTGGGCTTTCATTTTTAGTATTATTACTGACTGGAAATTCAGAAAAATTCTTATATTTTGAAACAAGCACACTTAAAATGCTTGTTAAAAACACTTTAAAAAAGCACAATTTTTAACAAGGCAAAATATTAAAGGAAATTCTGAGGCTAAAAATGAAGTGAAAGCAGGAATCCCGAGAGACAAGTGACCAACAAAGTAGCCAGCAAAACAGAGCACAAATGACAATCCCTTGTGACCTTGAAATTCCATTTAAACAGCAGCACAGAATACAGAAGGCAGGGAAGAAAGCCCAGGCACCAATTCAAGATGAGAAATTTGAGGTCACAAAGCTGGGACATTCTGTGGTATCAACAGTTTGTACTTATTTTATTGCTGAATAGTATTCCATTGTACGGATGTACCACTGTTTGTTTAACCATTTCGCTATTGAAGAAAATTTTGGTTGTTGCCAGTTTTTGGCGATTAAAAATAAAACTGTTATGATCGTTCATGTATAGGTTTTCTGGATAAACACAAATTTTCGTTTCTGTGGGATAAGCGCTCAAGAGTGAGATAGCTGGGTTGTATGGTGAGTGTATGACTATTTTTATTTTTTTAAAGAAACTGCCACGGTTGCCCAGAGTTCTATATCACTTGATATTCACAGTAGCATTGTATAAGGGATCTAGTTTTTTGCATCCTTGCCAGCATTTGGTATTGTCACTATTTTTATTTTAGCTATTCTAATAGATGTATGTCTCTTCAGGGTCTTAATCTGCATTTCCCTGATAGTGATGTTGAACAACTTTATATGCGCTTTTTTGCCATCCATTTATCCTTTTCAGTGAACTGTCTGTTCACGTCTTTTGCCTGTGTTCTAAATGGATTGTTTGATTTTCTACTGCTGAGTTTTGAAAAAAAATCTTTATTTATTCAAGATAGGAGTCCTTTGTCAGATATATTTGTAAATATATTTTAATGGATAAATTGTGGTATATTGAGGTTTGTAAATACTCCCTCCCAGTCTGTAGCATATCTTTTTATCTTCTTAATAGGGTCTTCCACAAGCAAAAGTTCTTAATTTTGATTAAATCCAATTTATTGATTTTTTTTTAGGGATCATGCTTTTGGTATCATGTCTAAAAACCCTTCAGCAAGCCCTAAGTCCCAAAGATTTTCTTTTACGTTTCATTCTAAAAGTTTTATAATTTGATGTTTTACATTTATGTCTGTGATCCATTTCAAGATAATTTTTGTCTAAGGTATGAGGTTTAGGTATAGGTACATTTTTTTATGTAAGGATATCCAATTATTCCAGCACTATTTGTTGAAAAGACTATACTTCCTCTATTGAACTGCCTTTGCACATTTGTCAAAAATCAGTTGTTCATACTTGGGGACCCATTTCTAGGTTCTCTATCCCATTATGTAAGTAATAAACCTTTTTTTCGCTCTTGGTGGGTATTAGGGGTCATCAATCTTGACATCAAACTGATTGCTGGATACTGATGCCACCCACTGTGGGGCAAACACAAAATAGCTACCTTATTTTTTGGTTAAAATTTCCATTTGGTTCTTTTTTCTATCTCCTATTTCTTTGCTAAGACTTTCTATTTCATTCTTGAGACGTTCTATTTTTTCATTTGTTTCAAGCCTATTCATAACTGCTTGTTGAAGCATTTTTATAATAGCTACTTTAAATACTTGTCGTATAGTTCTAACATGTGTGTCATCTTGATGTTGGCTTCTGTTGATTGTCTTTTTTCATTCAAGTTGAGGTCTCCCTAGTTTCTTGGTATGATGAGTGATTTTTAGCTGTATCTTGGACATTTGGGGTATTATGTTTCAAGACTCTGGATCTTGTTTAAACGTTCCATTTTAGCAGGCCTCCTCTGACACCACACTGGTGGGGCAAGGGAGCACCACCTCAGTACTGCCAGTTGGGGAGAGAAGTCTAGACTCTGCTGACACCCTGGTTAGGGAGGAGCACCTCATTACTGTTTGGTAGGGCTGGAAGTTCAGGCTCCCCAAAGGCCTCTGCTGCTGATACCACCCTGGCTGAGAGATCAAGCATGGCCTTGTTTCTGCTCCTCACTTGGCCTCCATTGACACCGTTGAGAGTGGGTAGGAAGCTTTATAGATATGGGAGGTGATGAAAGCCCTCAACTCTGTACTTGGCTTCTGAAATCACCCTGGTAGGAAGGGAGAGGGCCATCTCTTTACTGCCAGATGGGGATGGATGTCCAGCTCCCTATATGGCCTCCAATTACATGGATGGGAGAGAGTCCTTACCATTTGCTCCTTACCTGGTCTTCTCTAACACCACCCTGATGTGAGAGGAGGAGCAGGGGTGCTTCCTTCTACCAGGTGAGAGTGAAAGTCTAGGTTCCCCACCAGGTCTTTACTGATGGGGGTAGAGGTAGGGTTGCAATTTTTCCTGCAGTTTGGCTAGAGTAGGGTGGTTAAAAGTTTTCTGTCTTGCTGGGTTGTCCCTTTCCTGGTCTTTTGATTAGAGAGAATAGAATTTTATTGGGGGCTTTTACTGTCTGACCTATCGGCGTTTCCAAGTTGCAGGTTTCTTCAGCATCTAGGTCAGGATACACGAGGCAGAATGAAAACCCAGAGAACTCATCGACCACGTTGTTCCTTGAGTCCTGAGATCCCTAGCTGGCCTGTCTTCTCTCTACTTTTCAGAGTGTTCTTATTGTTTTATTATGAATTTATATTAATATAATCCCTATCATTAGCACACAGGGTGTTTTGTTAAACTTGAGAAGCTGATTCTAAATTCATTTTGAAGAACAAAGGACCAAGAATACTGAAGAAACTCTTGAAGAACAACAAGATGGGGGACTTGTTCTATTATCAATCAAGACTACTATAAAATAACAGTAATGAGACAGCATGATGTAGATAAATATACTGATGGAACAGAAGAAACAGTCTAGAGACATACCCACAAGTATATGCACATTTGATTTACAACAAAGGTGGCACTGTTGAACACAGCAGCGAAAAATGTGAAACTTAATCCCTATCTTACATCACATGCAAAAATCAATGCCAGACAGACATGAAAATCAAAATAGTAAATTAGATAATACAGAAAAAGATAACAAGGAAAGTAGTATAAGAATATATCTAAGTTGGAGTAGGTAAAAAATTATTATACAGAAAACAAAAAGTGCTATTCATACAGGAAAAAAAAATTTGATAAATTTGATCACGTTAGAATTAAGATGTGCTGTTCCTTAAGACTCATTAAGAGTGAAAAGACACAGAATGGAGTAGGGCAAGATATCTATAATGTATATAAGCAACAAAAGGCTCATATATAAGAACTCCTACAAATGAATAAGAAAAATACAGACAACTCATTTGTAAAATGGGCAGCAATTTGAAGAAGCAATTTACTAAAGAATTCCAAATGGTCAATAATCATGGGAAAGTACTCAACACCTTATTAGTAATCACAGAAATGGAAATTAAATCCACAACAATATACCTCAATATACATACAAAGTGGCTGAAATGAGACAGACTAACATACCAAGTGTTAATGAGGAGCAGTAAAAAGTTTCACAGACTGCTGGTAGGTACAACAAATTGGTACAACACTTTGGAAAACAGCATTATCAACTAAATGCTAGAAACACATAATCTGTGGTGCAGTAATTCCACCCCTAGGTATTTCACTACAGAAATGTCCACACTCGCAATAGAAGACATGAACAAGAATATTCATTACATTATTTGCAAGAAATCCAAAGTTAAGCTACCCAAAATTCAGCAGTAGAATGGATAAATTGTGGTATATTCAGATAATTAAATACTATATACAGTAATGAAAATGAATAAACTCCACATAACACTGAGCAAAAGAATCCAGACACAAAAGAAGACATACTGCATAGATTCCATAATGTTAAAAACAGGCAAAATTAAACACAATGTTAAGAGAGAGAAAATTATAAAGAAAGTGAGGGGGTGATTAAATTAGAGATAATGGTTATCTTTGGGGTTAGTGAGAAGTTCTAATATTTTCCAAACACACTTGCTACAATTTGTCAACATTTATTTTCTGACTGTCCATAATGTACATAGATCTATTCAAAGTAGTTTATACTAATAGAATTATGAGTTACTTTTATTGACAAACTCATTAAGCTGCACATAAATGATTGCAACTAAACAAAATTCCCAACCAAATCATACGTGGCAAAATAGAAGACTTCTATAAAATCTATCTATTTATCAACCAACCAATCAATCAACAGGCAGTGAGCATATAATTCTTCATTTGAACTTTATTCCAGTGGTAACTAAAATAGACTTTTGTCCTCTTTGCACTTTTTCCTTCACAGTTCTGGCCAGATCTCAAAAAATAAAGATTTTTGGATTTGGTTTTAAAAGAACTCTATAGGTTAATTCAAAGACAATCTGATTTTTTACAACAAAATAAAATGATCTTTCCTCAGTTTTTCACTGATTTACGATGAACAGGTAAACCTTTTGGTGACATGATGTAACGGTGGTAAGAATTACTGAATAAGTTGTTGTGAAACATTAATTTTTTAAGATTTGAAATACATGGGGAATTAGGTAGAAATCAAAAATTTAAAGATTTAGTCAGACCAAATAACTTTATCATCATGAAGGCTAATGTAAAAACAAAAGATTCTTTACTTGGTATATTTCATATTCCTAAAAACAATAATGAGCTTATTATCACCTTTATTTTTTTTTGCTGAGATTATAAATACTTTAAGATTTATACTTAAAAGAATAATATCTATTTTCATTTTCATCTACGCAAAAGATTGTAACAAACTGGTACTGGTGAGTATTTTCACTGCATACTTCCAAGAAAACAATTTTTTAAGGATTCAAATTAAATCACTGGCAACAAAAATTGATTTAAGTTATGAAGCATAAGATAAAATTAAAAACAGCTTATAATTAAGCAAAATTGCATCGTATACCTTTGGGGTCTTGCCATCTATATTTGAATATATTTGTACTATTTTTTTTCCTTGTATTTGGCTGTCTTCTGTTTGGTCACTTTCTTTTTGGTCTCTTCCATCTTCTGTAGGACTTATTTTCTGGGATGTTTCTACAATAATTGTTCCCAAACTTTGAGAGGTCTGTGTTTCAGAATCACTGCTTTTGGAAAAAAAGGGGAGACACAAAACCCAAGAAGAAAAGTAGTTAAATGTACCTCTTTTAAGTTCAAGACCAAATAATATTACAGTAGACACTGCATATAAAACTCTAAGTGAAATTTGAGCATTTACTGGTTCTTAATGTTGAGAGAAAATTAGTCTAAATATATTTTAAATTATAAAATCTCATCAAGAAATTAGATTATCTATTATCAAATGACTACTAGCATCACTTCTATAGTATTTCTCTAAGTGTCAACTCAGGAAGCACATATTTTAACACTTCCAGGGTTGGAGCACTCACTACTCTTTGAGCCAGAGCGGAAAGCTTTAACCTTTCTAACAGAAAGGTTTCCCTTAGTCTGGGACAAAATTTGAATCTCTGAGGCTTTTGCCCATTGAGCCCAGTTCCATCTCGAATAGCCATTCATCATTCAATAAAATACTTGTGAAGCACCAACTATGTGCCAGGCACTTTTCTGGGCACAAGAGATAAAGTAGTAAGTGAATAAAGTAGATAAAAACTCCTGCCCTCATGTAGCTTTCATCCTAATGGGGTTGGGGGAGAGGTAACAAATAAGAATAAGTAAAATATATAGTATGTTAATAGTTTGTGTTAAAGAGAAAAAATAAAGCAAGGGAAGAAGATTAGAAGTGTTGAAGTTGAGTAGAACACACAAGTAAGCCCAATTCCTTTTCCACATAAATGATCTTTTAACTATTTGGACACAGTTATATGATACTTGAGACATCTCTAAGAAAAGCAGCCTTAGCTTGTTCAAATATTCCTGACATGTATGCTTCTGGGATGCTTTCCCACCCTGGTCACTCCTGAATGTGCTCCAGCTTATCTTGATGGAGCATTATGTCCAGAAGACAATTTTGTATCACAGTGTACCATGAGAAGTTACTTAGGAGAACTCTTGGTAGATGCAGACAAAAATTGTGTAAGCTTTTCTGTCAAGTATATTGTACTGTACACTCACATAGGATGTAACAAAACCTCCTAAAATATTTTTACATACACTATTTGCAAAGTTTCATATTTTTCCCACTGTATAGTTGAGCAATTGGGATTTCATAGCCAAGTAAAGGACCCTGCAGTCATTTGTATTACCATATCTTCCCAGTCTACTAAGATCCTTGCGGATTTTCATTCTATTTTGTGAAGTATTTTCCATCACTTTCAATGTCACGTTATCCACAAATTTGATAAATACGCTTTGCTGAAATTGTTTTCCTTCTTTAAGGTATTAATAACTCCTCCTGCTTATCACCCATCACAGAATGAGCACTGATAAAGGTAATTCTTACATCAGGACCCACAAAATGCAGCTGCCCCAGTGGCCTGGTCCATGTCAGTAATCTAAACCTAAGTCAGCTGCGCTTAAGGGAAACGCCTCACTGTCAAGGACACCTAACATACACCAATCACAATCCTGCAACTCAACTTTAGCTAGTTTACCTTACCCTAGAAAACAGGACCCACTGCCTTATCAGGAAATGCCGACCTCCTAGCCAATCACCCTGTTTCCACACTGCCTCTTCTAACGCTCTAGAAAACTCCCTCTTACCCAGGATCCCCGGGAAAGAGTACTCCACTGCTTATTAGGAACTGTACTCCCCCAACCCATGGACTGTATTCCCTTGAATAAAGGACTTCAAACTCGTTACTAACTTGTATTATTTTTGTCAAATGACAGCATGCTCTTGTAATATTATTCAACTATGGTAAATAAATATTAATAAAGTAATAACTATATAATATAGTATTTTATATATATAAAGGATGAACTTCAATTTTTATCAGTATCCAAGTAAATTTCTTATATTTCAGACTATGAAAAGCTAAAAGAGATAGAATTTTCTGAAGTCCTGAAGCTCACTGTGAGATTTCTAATTGTTTGAGAATACTTTGCAGCTGAGTGATTCCTGAGACTGTTCTGTCAGGCAGGAAATGTAACATTTAATCCTCACAGTGTAAAATCAAGTTTCATTGTTAAATCACTTAAATGACAATCCTGTTTTAAGAGATATTGTGTGATACATCTTCCAAAATATGTAACTTTCTGCACATGCACTAATATGATGAAATCAGAATTGAGTGTTATTACTTAACTTTCATGTATTTATTCATACATACATATGAAGGGAAGCAGAATACGTGACCCCAAAATTGCCACTTTGGCATGTGGATTATTTTGAGCTAAAGGCAATCAAAACCCAGCAGATTCAGGAAAAGCTCTTTACCTCTGCCCTCAACTGCCTAAATTTACATTGAAAAGGGGGCCTGTACCGGGAAGAGAGCTATTACCAGAGATACCTTTTTACCTAAGAAACATCTGCATAACAGGGCAACCTTTGTTTTCCAAACATCTCCTCTGCTTTCCTGTGAACAGTCTTCTTCTCCTTTGTATCCCCAGACTCATACCCTTTCCTTAGCTCAGGATGTTATACAAGCCTCAATCACCTGGCTGTCTTTTGAGCCTCATATCTTTGGGGTTCCTGTACATACAAAATTAAATTTGTTTTTCTCCTGTTAATCTGTTTTACTTCAATTTAATTATTAGACCAGCCGAAGAACCTAAAAGGGAAGAAAGGAAGATTTTTCCTCCTCAGCACATACTCACACATGAGTAAACTGCATCACTATACCATGAAAAGTGTGGTAAGTGCCAACTGGCTGATATATAATTAGCAGCTAAAACTAGAATTTCCTTGAAGACATAGATAAATGCTTAGTGGGTTTTAAGCTAAGTAGGATTTTATCTCTAATTGCTTTTGAGAACAGGGAAGAAAACCTTAGAAGAGGTAACAAAAAAATGGAAACACAAATTTGGTCCTTCTTCCTTACCTTCATAAATTAGTTTTTGAGTTTTTTTTGCCTGAAGACAAGGGGTTTGACCCAATGATCATTTAAAATAGTGGTTCCCAAAATTGTCTGTATACAAGAATCAGCTGGAGAGCTTCAAAAAGTACTGAAGCTTGTATCCCACCCCAGAAGTTATGATTTAATTGTTCTGGGGTGTGGCCTGAGCTTTGGATCTTTTAAAAGATCCCCAGGTGATTCTAATGTGCAAACAAGTTTGAGAACCACATTTTAAGATACATTTCAGTTCTAAGTTGGTGATTAAGAAAACTATCCAGAGACATCCCAAATCTAAAACAGACTACTATTGGGGATTAAAAAAAAAAAAAAAAAGAACTTGGGAAAATAAAAGGAAATACATGCCATTATAAAAACAAACCAGATTATAGAAAATTGTTCAATTTGTCTGTTAGCAATTCTGGCAACACTGAACTTTCCTATTATCTAGGTATTAAAAGAGGTGTTCTATTATCCATTTGTCTCTGTGGTTTTACTGATGTGCTTCAAGTACGTATATGAAGGTATAGCCAGGGGTAAGGGAAAGAAATATTATAGATTTTTAGTATTCTCCCGCTGCTCTTCACTAGGGGTTACATAACTTAAGACTAGGAATTTGCAGAGCTTTAACTTTAAAGAACTAATTTTTAACCACCATTCAATTAAAGTTGGTACAATGACTTTGCATAATACATACATGAAATAATTAGTGAAGATGGTTCTTAATTTAAAGGATGTTAAACAGCTTGTAGACATCTGGTAACAAGCTGAAATGGGTCATTCAAAATTTATCTAACTAAATTAAGAGGGAAAAATGTTTCTCCTCCCAGGTTGGCATGTCACAAGATAACTAAACCGACTTAGTAGGCTTGCCTGGGAATCCTTAGCTGTCAGTGGTGAATATGCAAAGGGCCAGCAAATTAAATCAACCTGCCAAACTGTCAATTTCAAGCCTCATGACTGCATGAAAATAGCATCACTGGAAGAAATCAAGCATTGCCTTCTTTTGGGTTTCTTGGCACCTATTCAAATACTCATGCAGTTGTGGCTAATTTTGCATGCAAATTTCAGTCAATAAGCTCAGAACAAGACCTCCCAAGATATTTCAAAGGATCTGACAGTATTTTTTCTGAATACCAAATCGACAGTAGTTGAAATTCAATCTCCATTTGCTGGTACTTTACATATGCACAGTGTCCCCACCACAGAGCTAAGTTAATGAGAGCCTTACCTGCTTTCACTCACATCCTCCCAGCCGTCCTTGCTGAGGTTCTCAAACACATTGCTCATAACCTTGATGGAGTGATTGAGAACAGTGTGGTAACGACCCACAAAGCACTTTTTCTTGGCGGCTTTAAGTTTCACCTTGGTAGTGGTTGTCTTACAATCGTACTGTCCAGATCTCACTTCCATGGTGGCCATCTCAGATTTCGCTTTGTCTGCTGAATGCTGCACTTTCTCCATTGAATTCATCAGCTCTTCATTTTCATTTCTCAACCCATTAGCTTCTGCCACTTGTCTCCTTAGGGAAGTGACTTCTCTCTCCAGCTCACTGATTTTTGCTTGAAGTTCAGTTTTGTCTTTTTCTACGTCTTTACTCTCATTTTGTAGCTGTTCTAGCTCTTTTTCTCTGGTCCTTGCATCCTCTTGCTGCTGTTTTAAGAGGGATTTCAGGAAATCATTTTCTTTCATTAATTTTTTATTCCCTTCTTTTAATTTTCTTGACCTCTTCTCAAAAGATTTTAGCCGATTTTCCAATTCAATAACCTAAACAGAAGAGTTTAATTTATTCTTTTAAAAGTCCAAAACCATAATCTACTGTATTTTCATTATTGTTTCTAACTTATGAAAATGAAATTACATTTACCACAAGGACAAAATAAATCTCAAGTACTTAATTTCTAAATAATTCTAAGGTGGTGTAGATAAATACATTCTAAAATGCCATAACACATCTGTTGAATAAAGGACAGATGGTAAAAGAAGTTAAAATTCTACACAAAGTGACACAGAACTAAGTACGCTAATAAACTTTGCAGAGTTTTCTGAGATCATAAGTGCTTTGGATATATAGTCTATTTATTGTGAAAAAAATACTTTCAGAGAAAAACAACTTATACAAAACGTATAAAAATAGGTACACAGAGAAACTTTATTAATAAAACATTTTTCTTCAATATTTAACAATCATATGAAAAACTGATGACCTAAATACAAAATAATCTACTAAGGCCGCTTTTTTCTAAATTAGAAAAATATAATTTTAGTAGTCATGAGGTCCTTAGTTTACACAATACAGGAGCATTTTACCAAACAAAAAAAAAGTCTAATAACTGCAAATTATAATTATTTCAAGGTTCCATATGAATTAATTTTTTTCATTTATTTCAAAAAACAATGTTCATGTTGTAGGACACAGAAATGACAACATACAATTCCTGACCTTAAGACATTTCAAAAAATAGTTGGAAAGAAAGACACTTGCAAAAATAAATCTAATAAAGGGTAGGATCTAAGTGCCATAAGTCTGGGCACAAAGGAAAGAACAATTAATTCTAAACCATGAATACAAAAATTTCAAGGAGGAGTTGATTTTGATTTAAATCTTGAAAAATTCATAATTACTACTGTCTGTAAAGTTCATTTTACCATTTATAAAATAGTTTCATAAACATGATCTCTTCTGATCATCTCAAAAACATGTAAGGTAAGTAGAGCCAATAATTATCTTCCCAGAAGAGAAAACGGAGGCTCTGAAAATTTAAATAATACAATAGAGGTAAACATTTCCTCCTCTGAACTGGAATTCAATTCAGGATTCTGTGCCCCTCCCACTATTCCACAAGCCATATGAGGAAGAAGTGTTACCTGATATGTATGGAAAATGAACAAAGAACCAGAGTCAAGAAAGAAACCTAAATGACTGAAAAATTATATGGACTCATATTTACTTTTAAAACATAATTCTTCAAAGGAGAAAACATATGTGATGTACTGACAACGAATGATTTAAAATAATATTCCAGAAATACACAAGATGAAACTTATCCATATTCTTAACACTTTCCAATTTACTGGACTTCACTTATGATGGTGAAGATGAATGTACGTTGTTTCCTAAACATGAGATTCAGTCATCTCTGATTTACCTATCCTTCTGTATCCCTACACTTCTTGTGAGTTCAACTCCCTTCATTTAATTACAGTCATTTACTGATTGGTTATCCTGTCCTGGGACATGCATACTTCCCAATGTAATATGAAGAATCTCAGCTAATTTTAATCACTTTTTTTCCACAGTATGATATACTCATTTACTATTGGACCTATGTCTTTATAGGGCTTACTCCTGACCTGGAGTAGAGGTATATGAAAGAGTTTGTACCAGACTATTGTAGACCTCTGTGTATTTCTGCAAAAGAAATTCTATCGTTCCTTCTCAACGCAAATACTTTACTGGAGAGCTGGATAATATGACTTTTTACTTCTTCCAAATCATTCTACCACCAAATTTTATTCCCCATTTAGTAAAAAATAGTACAAACAAATAAGGAATATCACCTTTTTTATAATCTCTTCAGTTTCTCTCAGTGGTTTTTAATCACTGCCTCAAACAGTATACTTTTCATAAATATATTTTAAAATATTTTAGCATGTTAGGATCCAGAGTGGAGTGAGTAAAATAGACTGTATCTTTTTAAATGTATTTTGTGCAAATAAGCAATTACACCTTTCTTTTTTTTGAGGAAGATTGGCCTTAAGCTAACATCCATTGCCAATCTTCCTCTTTTTGCTGAGGAAGATTAGCCATGAGCTAACATCTCTGCCCATCTTCCTCTATTTTGTATGTGGGACACTGCCACAGCATGATGAGTGGTGCATAGGCCCACGTCCAGGATCCAAACCTGCAAACCCCGGACTACCAAAGGGAGGTGCACAAACAACCACTACACCACGGCGCTGGCCCCAAAATTACACATTTTCAAAAAAAATTGATTTTGACAGTGGTGATATAAAAACACAATAAGAAGAAGTGTGGTCTAGGGAAAACTGAATTTTGGTCCAATCTGGATCTCACTTCCAGCTCTGGTTGCTTTACCTGGTAAAATATTTAACCTATTTTACTTTTAGTTTCCTCATCTGTGAAATGGGACTAATAACACCCATCTTGCAGATTGTAAGTATTAAATATAATCATATACCATAATTCCTGGTATACAGCAAGTTCTAAACAATTTATTATCATCATCATCATCTCAGTTATTAGTAATCCTAACAGCTACTTAATAAAATACCTTGAGCTGAAATATAATTACTTGCACTAAATATTGCTGAATTAGCCATTAAATTAACTTTATACATTTGATTAAAATATAATATGTTACAAACAAATGTAGCAAATATACATCTAAAATTTGAGATTTCAATTCTGGAAATTAGCATTATTTTTTCTTTTGACTAAAATCCATTTAAGTTGGAGTATAACTCATAAAAATTTTATATACCAATGGAAAAATGTCTGTTTAAACTCTGTTACATTTAAAATGTTTAAAGTCTGTTAACTGCCTAAAGTGAATCCATGTTTCATCATAAGAACTGGTCAGAATTATTTACATTTAAGTTTAAAATGAAGGATAAATAATAAAATAGAGACACTACTTCTAAAGACTTTACAAAGGCAAAGTCCACAGCATGTATTAAAGTGTTATTCAAGGTATACTCTAAAAATTGTTGTTAAACTGGTTTTAAGCCTCCAAAAATAGAAAGGAAAATTTCAATATATATTTGAGAATGAAAGTCTGGGGAATTGTTAAAGGTATTTGGTTTCTGTGCTATAAGTCAGCTCAAGTTCATAATTTTCCTCCAGTAATGAACATTTAAATAAGTTACCAACAAGATGGCTCCTTTCAAAACTGAAATAAAACACTTGACTTTGTGAAGTGTTTGTATTACTTTGCTAGGGCTGCCATAACAAAGCACCACAGACTGGGTAGCTTAAACCCTTATAACTTCATTTTAACTTAATCAATTCTTTAAAGACTCCATCTCCAAATACGGTCACATTCTGTATACTGGGGTTTAGGACTTAGACATAACTTTGGGGGGGACACAATACATCCCATCATAGTGTGAAATGTTAATACATTATTTAAAAAATAATCTCTTACATGTGTCATTTCTACTATGTAAACAAATATTGTTTTCATGTTGTTACTATCTTTTAAAGCTATTTTGAATGAGTTTCATATACATCCTTCTAAAATAAGGAAACTCAAATAAAGGGGTAAATCATGACTCATACAATTACATTAGGTTAATATAAAAAAATAGTGACAAATCAGCATGCTAATTTGACATGTGATCCAACGAAAATAATTCCTGTTGGCTTTTCAAGACTTAAAATGGATTTCTGGATCTACTATGGTAGTAATCATTTATGGCAGTTGAGATGAAATAATGGGTTTCTCTAGCGTTTCTATTCTAAGGCAGTAGATAGTGGCGTAGTATTATAAATCCATAGAGATGAAAATTATACAAAACCTAGCAAACAAAAAAAAATTGTTCTGAAAAAAAGAAGATAAGCTAGTATAAACTGTATGATATTCTAGCTGGTAGTACATACATGATTTCAATCATTCATTTTACCTTAAGGTAAACGAATGTGAGCATTTCTTGTTCTGTATGTTATTATGTTAACCTGATATGTTATTCAGCAATAATAAGATAGCCTTTGTTACCTGACCATATGGCAAGTGTTAGAAGTATAAGGAATCCCATCATCTGCTATAAATCACTAGATTTCTTACAAGTCAATTCACAGATGTAAGAAATATAAGAAGCCACGTTAATATTTTTGTTTACATATTTGTGCATTTCTGGCTTTATCTAAGTATCCAGTGTAGCCAAATGACAAACTTTTACAAGAATAAACCTATTTAAAGAATATTTTCTTTATAACAATAACAAAAGGTGCTAAAATGCAGTCAAGGCCACCCAATTGAACTTGATAACAATGTATTTATATACAAAAATATAAATTAAGTATAAAATTATAAATGCTAAGATTTTTAAACAACATTTTTCTATTAATAATTGGCATGATGTAAAGTGACTACAGGGTTTACACGAGTCGTACTATTAAAACAGGGAGAGCTATACTAAATCATATGGCCATAAACTTTTATCTAAAATGAGCTGAGTCATGTATATTTTCAAGTTTAAAATTAAAATTATAAACATATTACCATTTTACTGTGGTGAAGCTAAAACTATGCTCAGTTTTTTTAGTTCAAATATTGTAAATCTGTATGCTTAGTGAAGCGTAACAGAGAGAGTCTCATCACATCCCATTTTAAAGTTTAAACCACGAAGTCATAACTAATAAGCACATATAATGTAAATTTTTATAATTTCTATTGTCATTTTCTTCATTTCATCTTTGAAAATATTTTCAATCTATGTCAACAGAAGCACAAGTGTTTCCACATTTATTTCACTAACATTGATTTTTTTTTACCCCATTTTGGCAAGTCAATGATTTTGAATTATGAATTTAAGGATTCACACAAGGTTTAAATTCATGAGTCCTTGCTTTAAAATATAATCCTTTATGTTAAAACTCAGATTTAACTTGCCTAGCTCAATATCTTAAAGATTAGACTACCTTCTGTAACGTCTGCTCCGACATTTCTTTCCCATTCTTCTCTGGAGTACTCTTCTTGACCCCATCATCTTCACCGTATCTAAAGAGCTGTTCTAGAAGAGAATAAATAATATATTATGGTACCTCGTATACTGCTGAAACACCGTCCTGTCATTTTAAGGAAAAGGGTTCCATGGTTTGGCAATTATGAATAATCTAGTCTATTTTATTGTCAAGTATTTGGCTAGTAACTGAATGGTGACCTTTTTCAAGGCTTTCCGTCACATAATTACGTATCTTTGTAGTGTCACTTTTATTTGCAGTGTAAGATTTTCAAAAGTACAACAGATCTGCAGGTTAACAATGCTGCACTTTTATTCCTGTTTTCATTCTTTTGTAGACTATTCCCCCTTTGCCTTAAAAGCAGAATTCATTGCCTTCTCATCTACACAGTCACTACTAGTTTTGTTCTCTGGATCTTGTTCCCTGCCAGGAGGATCAGAGCGATTGCCGAACAAAGCAAACAGTAACAGAATCAGGGTGGACTGAAACTGTAACACCCCTGCCACCACCTTTTTTTTAAGTAAAAGATCATGCACTGGGCCGACTAAGCCATAAAAATCACATTTCCAGAAAAACTGTGACTTTACAACAAATAGAAACCGAGGTAACGGGTGAATTCGTTTCTACAAATCATTCTTACACTGGCCATGCATTTGACCACAAAAACCTTCTCAAACAAGCAAAAATGTACATGCAACATAGCAACATTAAACAAAAAATAATAATCATAAGACTTCAGTTAATATCATTAAAATTGAAATACATTAAAACATATAAATAAATTTTTTCTTATCAGATAAATTACTGTGACAAATTTAACTAATATTTTCTTACTGAATTATTTTTGGGATACAACATTTCTCAAAGAATCAAAAAGGGGGCAAAAAAGAATACATAAAGCTAAAAGGATACATATCTGTGTTAGACTGAGATGATTTTGCTTTAAAGTATGCTTGGCTGCTGTAGGTCAGTGTAAAACTTTGATTTATCAACAAAGGAAAAAGAAAACAATATTATTCTCTGTAGAGTAGAAATCCTCTTGGTATAAACAGTGACTAACAAGTTTGTTAGAGTGAATTAGGCATTTCTTTTGTCTTTGAAACATGACATATCCAATTAAAACTTCTGTACTCATGAAATAAATAGAACACTATCCTAAGGATAATAAAAGCTAGAATAGGTAGAATTTGCCACCTGGGGAATATGTACCTTTCCTTGATAATAATCTATTGGTTCCCAAGTTTCTTTTTCTAGTCCCCTAACGCCACGGTGCTGAATTCATTTACAACACTCTTTCAGCAATATAGAAATAATATGCAAATACAATTCATCTGTTCTAGTCATTTAAATATCTGCTATAGTTCTAAGTGAAATATTTACTCTTAAAAATAAGAAAATAGTTCTATACACAAAGAGCACAGAGTACTAAAAATATCCAAATAACTCCAATAAAATAAATGCTGAAGACTGATTTAAAAATGAACTTGATTGCTCCTTTTGTGCTCCTGGGTGTGTGCAAGGTCCACTGGTGGACTGGCTGACCATGTTCACTTGTGGTTTTCTGCTGAAAACTTTGTTTCTCACCTTCACAGGTTTTATAAAGAATACTAGAGTAGCTCGGCCCAGGCCATGGAGATGAACAAGGACTCAACTCTCTGCCCCTTGATTCTCTTCCCCTTCAAGGATCTTAGGATTTGGGAAATGAACCAGGCCATGGAGATGAACAAGGACCCAACTCTCTGCCCCTTGATTCTCTCCCCCTTCAAGGATCTTAGGATTTGGGAAATGAACCAAAAGGACCTAGTTAGAAATATACAGTTCTATCTTTGTCCTATGGTGGATGTGTGAGCACATGCTTCACCCTACTAGAGGTTTATTTTTAATATTTTAGTTTTAAATGCTTTACTTTTATTTTTACTACTATAAAAATTCATTATATTCTTTCTCAGGAGTTTCTTCTCTCTCCACTTTTTCTTTTTTTTTCCAACTTTTAGCTTTGCTTATTCCTAGTTCTTTAAACATTTTATTCTATCTTCTATTTTTTTTCTTTTCTCTTAATTCTCTTGGATTACATTAACAAATTAAATTCTTCTGCAATTTTTTTCTCCTCCTTTTAGATTCTCTCTTTTAGCTATTTTAACAAATCATTTTTAAAAAATCTATTACCATTATGAAGGGTTGCAGAATATGCCATCCCAAAATACACCACTTTGGTGTATTGATTATTTTGATCCATAGGTACTTGAAAAACAGCACATGCAAGGAGGAGCTTTCTCTGAACTCCCCTTATCTAACTCAAGAACCTCCAAAAGGAACTCAATTGTCATTATCCCTGCAACTAAAGTTTCATCAACCAGGGAAAATTAACTCTTATCATAGGAGAGGAGACTAGAAGTCCACAATACACCCAGACAAACTTGATCACAAGCCATCATTCCTCTCACTATTCTTCCATGGGCCCATTCATCTGTCCTAAAATCATCTACTCTCCCCTAACAGGCCTACATCCCTCCTCCCCTTTCCCTATTAAAATGGTATGTAATCCTGAATTCTAAAGCCACCTCTTTGAGTTACTCATTGTTCCCTGGGTATCTCCCATGTGCACATGAGGTATACATGTTAATAAACTTCTGTTTTTCTCTTGTTAATCTGTCTTTTATTACAGGGGTTTAAGCTAAGAAGTCAGAAGCGTAGAAAGAAAATTATTTTTCCTCTCCTACAATGTATTTTTTATTGATCTTAATGTGATGCTTCCTGCAGAAACTTTCTTAAAGGTCTGTTTGTGATTATATTAACCTGGGAGATAAGGAAAGAGGAATAGGTATCAACTTGTGTTTTGGCAATTTCCTAAAGAATATCACTATTTTTATTTCACTTTTAGAAAAAGTAAAATAAGAGGCATAATGAGTAGGTTTTACTTTAGAAGATACTTGCCATACAATGACAAACATGTATTTGGTCTTTGTTCCTGGATCCCAACACAGAGCTTCTAAAACCCTTGGAATTTCCTGAGTGATAGGGGTGAGAGGAATATCTTTTGTTATTCATAACAAGCCCCTTTCAACAACACCTGAGTTTATACTAAGAAGGTGACTCTTGGTGGGCCCCTAGATAGCTTCAGGATTGGGGCTGGTTGTCAGAGAAACCACCCATGTGTTTAGAGGGTGGGAACATTCAGCCCTGCCGTCTGGACCTCCAGGGAAGGGAGAGGAGCTGGAGATTGAGTTCAATCACCAATGGCCAATGATTTAGTCAACCATGCCTATGTAATGAAGCCTCTATAAAAACCCCTAAACAGTGGGGTTCAGAGAGCTTCCAGACTGGCGAACATATCAAGGTGCTGGGAAGGTGATACCCTGGAGAGGGCATGGAGGCTCCACGTCCTTTCCCCTGTACTTCCAAGGCATCTCTTCCATTTGGCTGTTCTTGAGTCATACCCTTTATAATAAATTAATAATAGTAAGTAAAGTGCTTTCCTGAGTTCTGCGAGCCTTTCTAGCAAATAGTCTGAACCTGAGGAGGGGGTTGTGGGAATATGCAATTTATAGCCAGTTGGTCAGTGGTACAGGTGGCAACCTGGGACTTGTGACTAGCATCTGAAATGGGTGCAGTCCTGTGAGACTGAGCCCTTAGCCTGTGGAGTCTGTGCTAACTCTGGGTTGTTAGTGTCAGAACTGAATTGAATTGAATTGTAGGATACCAAGTTGGTGTCCAGAATATCGGAAAACTGGTTGTCAGGTGGAGGAAAAAAATTTACACATTTGGTATCGGAAGAGTTGTGAGTAAAAACTCATAATATTGTTTTGGATAAATAAAGTGAAATAAATATGTAATATTCAGCAAGACCTGCCATGAAAAAATTTTTTGTGTGTTAATTAAACGTTGTCTCCTTAGGCAAGATAAAAGCAGATCAGCCAACCATACTTAGAACCCATCTTCTCTGAGAAGTAACCTTAAACTAATGAAAAGTAAAGTCCCATTTCCGATGGATAAACTGAAAGAGCAAGAAATAAATCTTGTTTCTGATGGATAGGAGAGAATCTCAGTCATTGGATGTGACTGTAGTGCTTAGTATATCTTTCTTGAAACTCAACCCATCCCCTTTGACTTTACGTGGACAGGAGCCTTGAGAGGAATCCACGTAATCAGATAACTTTGAAAGAGAAGTAAGCCATTTTTGTCACAAGCCACAACTATTCTGAGAAGGAGGTTTCTACAAAGAGAGGTGGGAGAACAGGAGGATACAAAGGGTTTTTTTTTGCATCTTCTTGATTATCAACTATACTCAATAAATAGGCTTCTTTGCCTTAAAAATAAAATGTCTTTAATCAAGGGTCCTCTATTCTGTTAATTCATGTGGGTGGGTTAGGGAGATTTTGAATATGCTATCTTTAATTCCTCGAACTAGCTAGGAAGCCATGTGTAACATCCTCTTGTTACTTTTATGCTATTCCTTCAACTCATAATTTTAAAATATTTTAAACAGTTTATTTTCTATGTTCAAGCATTTTATTACATTTTAATTATTATTTTTACATGTAAATAAATTAGCTTTGTGAAATTTAACATTCTAATTTGTGTTTCTGGTTTCATGTATATTTCATGTTACCAAATATTTGTTTCACTTAATTTAATTTTGTTTCAACTGATTTTAATATTTCCCCATATTCCTAATATTAATCCTTTTGCTTCTTTTAAAAATTATTTCTTAATCTTAAAATTCCTGTTTTCAATCTTTTTTCATTAGTTATTTTATATTTCTTTTTTTTTTATAGTGACAAGAGATTTTCACATATTGAGGTGTATGGGGTAACTATTCGGGTTCAAAACTGATTGGCTTAAATTAAAGAAGCCTGACTTATGGCCTATCAAACATACATTGTACATCTGCTTTAACCACTAAAGTAAACAATGCACTCTCTTGGGGCCAGCCCGGTGGGGTAGTGGTTAAGTTTGCGTGCTCCACTTCAGCGGCCCAGAGTTTGCAGGTTTGGATCCCAGGTGTGGACCTATGGACCACTCATCAAGCCATGCTGTGGCAGGTGTCCCACATAAAATAGAGGAAGATGGGCACAGGTGTCAGCTCAGGGCTAATGTTCCTCAGCAAAAAGAGGAGGATTGGCAATGGATGTTAGTGCAGAGCCCCCAGTCTTCCTCACAAAAAAAAAAAAAAAAAAAGAATGCACTCTCTTAAGAATACATACTTCCCCTCCTAGGGTAATACCTTATTGGTAACAACCATATTACTCTCTCTCGGGATGTCAGTCATGTTGACCTGCTAATTTGCAACTGAATACCTCTTTCAAACTTTGATGTATATGTATCCTGGGCATGTTTAATGTATGTTCTTTGTTCTAAAAAGGTATAAGAGTGTACTGAAAACCATGTCTCCCTGGAATGCTTTCTTCCTTTCTGGAAAAGACCTTCTTGGGTTATAATCCTCACCCTGGCTCAAGTAAAACTCATCTTATCTCTCTTATCTATAGAATGGTTATTGGTTATTTTGCATCAATAATAGCAACTACAGGGAAGTATGACCTTAAGCATAATAGCAGCAACCAAAAGATTACACACACACACACATACAGAATTGTAGGGGAGCAAAATTTGCCACCCCAAAATGTGTCTCTTTGACATGAAGATTATTTTAGGCTGATTATTTTTAAGACACAAAAGACTTAGGAAGTTTTTATTTTTATCTCCCCCTTAACTGCCTAAAAGAATTTAAATAGATGACGTATTCCAGGAAGAGAACTATCACCATAGGTAACTACAGTATAATATGAACTAGGTGTGGTCGACAAGGAGGAACCCTAGCAGTCTGTTTGTTAAAATTCCTCTCTGTGTCCCATTGTTTCTGCATAGCCCAGAAAGATTTGTTTACCAAACATTTGCTCTTTTCATCTTCCTATGAAATGTCTTTCTTCCCTTTGAAGTCCCAGACCCCTAACCCCTTCTCCTTTGCTCAGAACAGGCATATAAGCCTCAACTGCCTGACTGTCTTTGGGCCTTATATTCTTATGGAGCCCTGTATGTATGAAATTAAATGTGATTTTCTCCTGTTAAGCTGTCTCATGTCAATTTAATTCTTAGACCAGGCAGAAGAACAGAAGGGTAGAGGAAAATTTTTTTTCTCACTAACAGTATACATTTTATATGTACAATGTATATAGAATACACTGAGGACACAAAAGCGAAAGCAGATAAAGGTATAGGAGAGCAGAATACGCCACCCCAAAATATGCCTCTTTGGCATAAAGATTATTTTGAGCATATGATTTTTAGAAACAGCACACATAAGAAAAGCTCTGTAAACAGAGAAGTTACCCTTCTGTAGGGGTAATTTATATTTACAAAGTAAATCTCCATTTGTAAGTGTACCTCCCTCTCTGTACCAGGAATAGAGGGATGCCTAAAACATAAGAAACTCCTATTAATGGAGAAGGCACTGAGTTAAATCAGCATAATAAACCATACTCTTTTTTATCCTACATTTTCCTGGTCACCTTCCCATAAGTGACCTCCTCCACATCCTTCTTTTTCTGTTTCAGCTGAAGATGGTAATTAAACCCAAATTCTAAGCTACCTCCTTGGGGTACCCATTTCCCTGGGTATCTCCCATGTATACATGAGATATACATGCTAATAAACTTGTTTGTTTTTCTCCTGTTATCTGTCCTTTGTGACAGAGGCCCCAGCCAAGAATTTAGAAAGGTAGAAGGAAAATTATTTTTTCCTCCCCTACAAAGGCATCCAATAGGAGGTCAATCCAGTCACTAAAGATGAGTAGGTCTTTTCCAGATGGAACTGACAAGGAAAGCAAGAGAGCACTACATATAACTGTCCAAAAGTATTCAATGGTAAAGCACATTTGGGGTTTTATTTTGCTGATTTTTCCATTCCAGGATGGAAAAATAAGGCTAAACATATGAAAGATAAGGCTAAAGAGGTAGGCAAGGGCTAGATTACAGTGGAATAAAGGAATCTAGTCTCCATCCTGTATCAGTAGGAAGTCACTATATAAGCGAGTAATATGAGATCAAAATCCTGCATGTTAACATACCAAGAACAGAGCCAGAAGGAACGCTCTTATGCTAGATCAGATAGCAATTATAAGCAGTATAAAACAAAATTGCATTCTGACCTTCCCCTTCGTTATAAAATGTATTGCAAGGGTTTACAAACTTCTTGTTTATCCTCTTTAAATTTTTAGGTGCTTAAGTATAGCCTCAATATATTAATGACTGTGTAATTAAATTATAGCCATAAAGAATTACTTAATGTTAATTATTCTAAGAAGTAAATGATATTTTGACACTTTTATTTCTTTTGAAGAATTTTTGGCTTCATTTGAAAAAAACTGAATGTGTTTGAAAGTTTTCCCTGGACTCACCCATGAGTTAAAGTAGGAAGACCATATCTCAAGGCCTGATTTTTCAGTCAGGTTCTTTTTGGCATGCATCTGCCCACAATCTTGTCTTAACAGTAAGTAAACTTGAGACACTTGCCAGAAATTCTAAATTGAATTTGTATGCTACCCAGCTATTATGAAAGTACCAGTGTGGTTTTTTTTTTTAAGTAATATTTATTAAGGACAATCTGAAATTTGTAATCCATTTATTCCATCCTAGATGCTTTATTTCCTGGATTGAGCCAGACCACCTAGAAAGCCATATATTTGCAACATATACTAATAGCCCTAGCATACTTTCTTTCATTGGTTTACACTTTTCTATCATACTACAGTAGTTTATTACTCAGCAAATGCTTATTCTCTCCTCTACCTTCACAGGAAGAGTACAGATCTCTGCTCCGTTGACCTTGAGCTTGGCCACATGAGTTGCTTTGACTAAAGGAATGTGGGTATAAGTGAGTATGTGCCTGTTATAAGCCTACAACTTCAGTGTGCTTCTGCTCTCCCTTTGGAAGTTTCCAATATCTGCTTTGAAAAGAACATGCCCAGGTAGTCACTACCCACTTCAACCTGGGCCTCAAGATTGAGACATGTGGAACAGTGTGAACCCAATATGCAGCCTGAAGCACATCTGCCCTAGTTGATCTACAGACACCAGAAGCAAGAAATAAATGTATATTATTGCATGCCATTGAGATTTTGTGGTTGTTTATTCGTAGTAAAAGCTGCCGGATACAGAAATTGATAACTATAAGTGGGATGCTGCTATAATAAATTATGTGACATTGATTTGGGGACTGGGTGGTGAGTGGAGAAAAAATACATTACTCGAGGCTGAGAAAATGGTGACCCATGTTATGTAGTGGCAAACACTGGCAAACTGCCATCTGACATAACATTGAAGACAAAAAATGCAGCTAATGAATTTATAACATTGAGTGAGGAAGTTTCAATGCAGAATGCTGATATTTGTGAGTTGACTGTTGCTGGCTGCACTTGACTAGGTACCACAGGAAAAAAGTGAGCTCAGAAAGGAAGTGGCCATAGGCATATAGAAGTGCATGCGTTCCAGTACTTTCAGGGTTGGAAAATCAAAGTGTTTCTCACCATATCAAAGGAGCAGCCACTGAATCATTGGCAGGATAAAGGCCAAATCCAAGACACCGACATTAAGACATGGCCTCTGGGTTTGGTTGTCACGCCTGTTCCCAATAATCTTGGAAAGGAATAACGTGATGCTTAGTAGATCCTTTCAGCTAGACAAAAGGACGTCTAGAAAGATTATGAGTGAGGGCCTAAAAACCTCTGATATGCTTCCCCAATCCTGCACAGAAATTCATATTGATAGTATTGATTGTTGCTAGCCATATTTAATAAAATGACTTACTTTAACCAAAGAAATGTGGGCGGAAGTTACAATGTGCCAGTTCCAAATCTAGGCCTAACAGGCTCTGCATGGTTGTCTCTTTGTGGCCAAGAATCAGACACATGGAGCAGAGGTTAACTCAACTTGCAGCCTGAGACAGTGCTGTATCAGATGACCTGCTTTAGCCAACCCACAGACCTACATGCAATAAATAAAGGTTTGCTGTTGTTTGTGGATGAGTTTTCATGTCTGCTTATAAAGAGTTTCAGAACAGGCTTCCCCAAGATGTGCCACTTTGGCATGTGGCTTATTTTGAGCTGAAGCCAATCAAGACCCTGCTCAAGAGAAACTTTTAAGAATTTAAGAATTTAAATTAGGGCCCTTGCCCATAATAAGAGTTATTGCCAGAAATAACTTTTTATGACCTATCTGTATGGCAGGGCAAATATCTAATTACTGAACATCTGCATTTTTTATCATCCTGTGAATTACCCTCTTCCCCTCTGAAGCCTCAGGCCCCCATCTTGGCTCTTCTTGGCTCAAGATGGCATAAATAATTCATTTTATCTTTCTGTCTTTGAACCTCTCATGTATGTGAGCTCCGTGACTCTCTCATATACGCGCAGTTCCTGTATGTATAAAATTAAATTTGATTTTCTTCTGTTAATCTGTTTCATGTCAATTTAATTCTTAAACCAGCCAGAAGAACCCAGAAGGGTAGACCAAAATTTCCTCCTCCCCGACAGTTGGCATAGTCAGCAGGATGAAGTTCCCTGGCTGGACTCTGATCCCTCTGAGACTGCTGCAGTGAGAGATCCAGGACATCTCAGAAGCATCAGCAGAAGATAACAGTTCTTGTCCCGTCAGTCTCCCGGATGTCTGCCTGCTGCAGGGTCTATTGGAAGTGAGAGTTGTAACAGTCTTTTTTTCTCTTGCCTAAATTTAGATTAGCAGGAGAAAATATTTGTGGAACTAATTTCTTAGGCTTAAGCGACCCTGATAAATTTGATAGAGTACTTTGCTAAAGTACTCTAGAGTACTTTTCCTCCCAGAGAGGGTCACTGTTTTCTGGTCTCTGCCAGCTAGAGGATGCATATGCATCTGGCAGGTAGCTGAATAGGCGATGTATGGATCTGAGCTTAGGAAATCTAAACCTATTCTGGTCAAAAAGGGGGGAAGCATGTGCTTTCCTGTGTTTTGGAATAGCTATTCAAAAAAAAAGGCCCCTCAAGGGTCTTAGGCTAACTCTGGGAGTGAACTCTCTGGATCTTGTGAGGGCTGCATTTGTTTTCACTCTCTTGTAGAACACCTCTTGTGTCCTTGGTTAAGCCATAAAAAGACTTATTGGTTCGACTCACTATTAAGATCCTACTCATCAATAACCAGACAATGGACCCATTGAATTGGAAAAACTTCTAAATTGGAAAAAATTTTTAGAGAGCTCTCATATTGGTATAACAGCTAGCCACTGAGACTCAGTAAGATGGAAGGACAAAAATTAAAACAAAAATCAAAATGCAATCAGACCCCTTCCTATTTTCCCTCAGATATCTGCAGATATTATAAACAATGAGGACTTTGGAAATATAATTGTCTGGCATTTAAGAAAAAAAATAATACAATAGCTAGACTTAGGGACTCCCTAACAAGATAAAAGAACAGAAAATAAGACTTAAAAATCCAACATAAAATCCTCTTCTTAAAATCTGGCCCCATCTGCCTGTTTTAACTTCCCTTTTTCCTACAAGATTTACAGACAGCACTCCAGCCTAATCTCTAAGAGTATACAGGTTACTCATGTAAATAGTGAAAGCCAGAAAATGAATTTAGCAGAAGCACCTGGGACATGCAGTAGGGCTTGCATTACTGGACTCTATAATCAGGCTCTGCCAGCTTTAGGCCTTTCTATGCAACATGCTTTGCAGATATATCCTAGAACCCCCTCCCAGGGAATTAGTGTCTCCTGGACAGCATCAGATCTTTTGAATTATAAAGACTTTTTTACTCCACTTTCAGAAGATCCTACCAAATGTAGAAAAGAATTAAAAGATCAGTGGCCATTCTGTAGTGCCCAGCTAAGGGAGGAAAATAAAATTTCACATTGTCCCTTCCTTTCCAAATCCAGATCCAGGGGTTATTGACCCTTTCTCTCCCAGGGATAGTTACTGCCTTCTTGCTTATCTCATTTTGTGTTCTAAGGGCTTGGCTTGGCTTTCTGTCTGCCTGGGACATGCAGGCTGTAGGTCTTTCTTTTGGCTATCTTTAGGAGTGACTCTGGATCTTGGGAAGGTAATAGCCTTTGAGGATGTCTCTTGGGTCCATGGAGTTGTTTAATACTGCTAGAAATATTTACTGCTTGTCCCAGCTAAAAATTGGCAAAATATTTAAGAGAATTTTTTTAAATAGCTTTATGGTCAAAGGTTGGTCAGAAATTGGAAAGTGATATTCAGAGCCTGATAGGAATTTTTTTAGGCTTTCTTCCCTCAGCTACATAAAACTATGTACCCAGAGGGAAAGAAGCAAATTAGGGATGATGTAGTTGGATGGGTAAATCAACCTACAATGTCGTTTAAGTTACAACCCAATTTCTGAAGAATTGAGAGCAACTGTTCTTATCTTAAAAATCTTTGCAAGACCAGAAATGCAGCTCTAAAGGCAGTTCAGACTCCACCCATTCTTTTTCACCAACCTCCAAACCTCTCCTATTTATCACAAAAGGCTTGTAACCTCTCTGGGAACTCTTATCTAGACCATCCCCAATTCCTAAGACTGAAGGGGAAAAAAAAAGGAAGAGCAGGCCTTTTAAAAATACAAACAGCTATAGAAGAACTCTTGCCAAAAATCTAGCCCACAGCTTCCAGAAGATTACTTGTCAAGAAAAAATACAAATCTTAAGTGTTTTCACCACAAATATTAGTAGAAAAAGCTTTAGCCATCTAAGCAGGAAACCTTAATTTATTCCATCTGCCAGAAACACAGTTTTGATCCAACTGTTCTTTTATTAACTAATGAGTTTTACATTATTATACCCATCTTGTGGCTAAAATTTTAAAACAAAAGCTATTTAAGAACTCTGCTTACATCTGTCTATGTGTCTATGTATGTCTATGAATGTATGTTTTATATATATATATATATATATATATATAGATATATATATATATATATATATGTGTGTGTGTGTGTGATATTTTTCAACCTCCAGGTGGTATTGCCAAAATGAATTTGTAAAAGAGCTCTATTTAATTGGCTTAAAATTAAGCACTTATAAATTAAACATTCTTAAAGTTCTCAGAAATATAATGAAAACTAATCCAAGCACTTTTCAGGTTCACGGTAAAGCTAGTTTAAGTTTGTTGGATTCATTAAAATAGGCATGTCTTTAGAGTTATCAACAATGAACATAATGCAGACATACAACCTTTATTCTACCTGGGTTTATTAGTCAGAATAGTTCACGTTACCTGTGTTACAAAATTTGTCAGTGAAAGAAAAAAAAAAACTTAGAATGATGGCTGACTTTGTCTAATATCTCACAAAATTTTTGTGGGTAATCTAAACATAATTATTGGAAACAAGTAGATTAAATAAATGTAAGTAAGATAAAAGGTTTTTAGGTGAACCTTTTAGCAATAATTATGTTTTATGCAATATGTATTTAAAGACAGCTTCCAAAATCTTTTTGATAACTTGAAACTTTAGAGTTTTGCTAAGTTAAGTTAAATGATAGAAATTCCTTGTATAGATAGATCATTTCTAAATAAGATAAAATACTGAAACATTAATGACTGAACACAGGTCTATCTACTTTTGGCTTCCTTTTACAGAGAAACTAAAGATATTCAGGTCTATCAATAAACAAGTTTTGTGCCACAGTGAGGGAAAAAAATGGTGTGAGGTATGGAGATATGTTTTTGTTAAAGGAAATGAAAGTAAATTTGTCCTGGTTGTTTCAGAATGGAAGGAAAGAGAGAGAGAGAGAATTTTACCTTGTGTAATTAAGCTGGCTAAAGTTGAATTGTTATTACAAGGGTTTTAAAAATAAGTGTTAAGACCAATAATGTACTTATATAAAACTAAAACTTAATATCCTTTCATCTGCAAAAAAAGACAAAGATTTCCTGTACTATTGGTATGCTCCTGATAAGAGTTTATAAAAGGAAAGCAAAGACTATGTTTTATCAAAATAATTTTCTGTGTTGTCCTCTTTGATATTTTTGACAAACTTCCCAAATTCAAATTCTAAATGAAGTCTTTTTGACCTGGAAATAACCAGAGACCCTCTGGAACACCTCAAAAGATTTGTTTTCTCTCCTCATAAAAAGAAAGATGCTAAACTAATTAGACTTATTTGGTATGTTAAATTACACAGGAAGTATTGTCAAATGATGACAAACTTTCTTAGGATGTATTGTATGCATGAATGGTATTAATATAATGTCCTAGATATTATATGAAATTTTTTAAATTCTGGTATGCCCTGGTACAATGTTATCACTTGTAATTCTAGTTATTATATTAAAATGCTATATATCATAAAAATAACCAAGTTTCTTTGTCAAATGCACTACAATGTTAAGTCTTTTGCCATTTATAGACAGTTTATTGTTTTACTCTGATGTTTTGCAAAAATGCTTCAAGAAGATTCATAGAAAGGACTTTTTGACAAGCACAGGTTTCCGGTAACTTTCATATCATACCACTGAACTGGGTAAGAAATTACAGAACTCTAATGGAAAAAGTGATGGCTTCATACAACTGCTAAAAAAAGATCAAGATCAACATGAATTAATTGCAAAGAACTGAATGAACTGATAAATATGATTATAATTTTTATGATTTTTATCTGAAATATTACTATTTTTTAAATTCTTTGTTTTCCAGATATAAGAAATTTTTTTTTCTCCTAACCTAACTATGACTATAGCAATCACTAAATTATGCCTTTATAAGCAAAACTGACACATTTATCTTTTTCTCCCTACCTGATCCCTTCAGAATTTGGAAACTCTCTGTGAGCTTTCTTATTTTCATGGCAAAATATTTATTTGCATAAGTTCAATAAGAATCTGTTTTCCTTGTACCAGGACACAATTGGAAACACTGGTTGTATTACCAAGGCTTTGACTGGAATGTCATATTTGAGAGAGACATGCATAGACTCAGATATGACCACACAGCTTTAAGGAACTAAGATCGACTTTATGGAGCCAATAAAGCCTCCTAGAAAAACAGCCTCATACCTTGCTTACAGGGTTCCTAGCAGCCTTACCAGGTGAGTTAGAAACGTCACTTCCTGGCAGGCTCAGGAACCTCGATAATTTGGCTACCTCAAGAAGAGAGGAATTTACCTCCTCTACAGGTATTGCAGGCAAAGTCTGATAACAAGTCCTTGGCTTGGCTTTCCCAGGATCAAGAGGTCTTTCAAAAACTCAATCTGAGATTCCTTATGAAAAGTTCCAACAAAGCATATTTAAAAGAACCTCCTGTATGGTTAGTCACTATTCTTGCTGCACACTTGTATAAATAACAGGTCAAGTTTATTGAACTTATTTTGCAAACAAATTAGCCTTCATTTGGTTATCTTTGGTAGAAATGAGGGTGATTTTAGAAAGAAAAATTGTTTCAATAGAAACTATCATACACCTTTGTGGATATTAGATTCCAGTGCTGTTTATTGTCTTCTAAGGTTTTGTTTACTACCTGTAAACTGGACTGGATCCTGAATTCTTCTAGTTTCCTTGAATACTTGGCTACAGCCCTCCAAATTAACATATACAATTTCTCCCACCTTTTTGACTTGGAATCATTGAGAACTAAAAGTGCTCTTTTTCCTGAAGACTTGCAAACTGAAGCTGAACAACTTGATATAAGAGATGTCACCATAACAGCCCACGTTTAGATAAACTTTGTGCCTCTTGCTGTGTAAGCCACTTAGAAAGTCTACCTGAAAACCTGATGACATCATCAGAGATGTTTCAAACTGCAAAAGATGATTTGACCCTGACATTTAGAAATCTTCTTGACTTGCTGCCCCCTAAACTCAGAAACTGGTTTATAATTTGCTCGAACCATCAACCTTTGTTTTTCTTTGTTTCTATAGAAATGCCTCTTATTAAATATCTGATTGCTTTCTTACACAATATAGGCCCAACTTTGGGAGCCCACCTGCAAAAATGTTTCCTAAAACTGGACATAACTGTTTAACTGAACTAACCTATTCTATAAACTGAGAGACTGATTCAATGAGATGGAGCAATTTACCAACCCAACTTCTGGAATGTGAAACTTTCTATGAAGTTTCAAAGGCAGGACTGAAGGGGTTCAGAACAGGCCTCCCCAAGATGTGCCACTTTGGCATGTGGATTATTTTGAGCTGAAGGCAATTGAGACCCTGTTAGCTCAAGAGAAACTTTTATCTCTCCTTTAAAGATTGGAGGCCTTTCCCATAATAAGAGTTATTGCCAGAAATAACTTTTTATGACCAATCTGTGTGGCAGGGCAAACGTCTAATTACCGAACATCCGCTCTTTTTATGGTCCTGTAAATTACTCTCATCCCCTCTGAAGCCTCAGGCCCCTATCCCATTCCTTGGCTCAAGATGGCATAAATAACTCATTTTACCTTTCTGTGTTCAAATCTTTCATGGATGTGGGGTCTCTGACTCTCTAATTTATGTGGGGTTCCTGTATGTACAATAGTAAATTTGATTTTCTCCTAATAATTTGCCTCCTGTCAATTTAATTCTTAAACCAGCCAGAAGAAGCTAGAAGGGTAGAGGAAAATTTCTTCCTCCCCCACACTTACTTGTCTGTTGCATTCTTTGGTTGATAAACAAGCCTTCAGCTTTCAATGAAGAATATCATAAACACTGGTTTTATGAACACACTTATGCATTTGCAGTAAAGATGAAGGATTCCTGCTCCCAGCCAAATCCTGTATGTGATTTTTTAGGCCTGATCATAGGTATTACATGCTTTACCTGGCATGCTTCATGTGGGAAAGCAGCCCTCTCCAAGCAGATCTGGTGCATAGCCAATGGACTACAGTCCCTGAAGAGAGTTACAGTTAAGGACACAGGTCCCCCTGGCCAACTACATATTTATACATTATCTATATTCCTAGTCTAAGTGCCTCCACTAGGCCTCCATTTGGAGGCCTCCTTACTGGGGACTCTTTGGCTGAGGCCTTCCTCAGGTGCCTCTGCCAACATATTTGGTGGTTGGGGGAGATAGCAACCCTGAAGACACTTTTCTTCATTCTGACTCAGCACTCAGTACTTTTCCTCTCCTGGCCCTCCTCCTTCTCCCTCTCCCAAGACCGAGGTCAATAAAAATGCAGGAGACTTTTGTTCAGGGCTCCTTTGGCAGCGAGACAACCCCTATATCTGTGCTGATCCATCTGATCATCAGCTGGCATGCAGTTCGATGGGGGGAAACGGAATAGGAGGAGTTGGTGCTTTCTCCACTTCAGCTTGCTTATACAGTAAGTGATTAGAGGCTTGAGTGTTTCTTTCATTTTGGCTCATTATCTTAAATCAGCTACTTGGATACCTGGTAGCTCAGCTCTCTCCAGACAAGTTGAACTCCTGACAGAGATATTGTGGGATTGTTTTAAAGATGCACTACACTATGAATTGCAATTTTCAGTAAAGAGAAATTTAGTGTGGTAGGGGCTTAAGGTGTTCAAGTGAGAGGTTTAGAGGAGGTAGAACTGATTAAAAGGAAAGGTAATGAGTTTTTGTGAAGGACATGCTTAACTTTTGAAATCTTTACAAAAATAACCAGGGAAAAACAGGTAGCAGGAAATAAGAAATATACATCTGGTACATGGAGAAAGACTACTTATTATTCATACAGATTTGGGATTTTAACCCAAGAAAAACATGTTCAATGACAATAAAAGTAAGATAGAGGCACCAGATTTACTCTTCCATATGGAACAAATAAAAGCTAGACAAAATATATGAAAAAATGGTTTGCAGACATTGGGCATAAGACAATGCAAGGTAGTCATCTCAGAGAGGGCAAACAATGAAGTGTACACTATGATTGCTCTAACTTACTGCTTAGAGAGAGCTTCCAGGCCACAGCACAGAAATGGAGAACCTAAATGGAGTCCGGTGATCTTCCCAAATTGAAGGGACAGACCCCAGAGTCCAGGGAGGCCAAGGAAACTAGAGTTTACAGGGAAAAGTGCCAGAGAAGAGAGATCTTCTCAGAGACTGGGAAAGCTCTGAAGATCTACAGAGGGTCCCCCTCGAGTCTTCAGATAAGTACTGATTAGCACATGCATGTGAGGAAACAACTCAAAGAAAGAACCACCCAAAAGGATTAGAGAAATATTTGCCAAAGTTCACACAGGCCCAAGAGTAGTCCCTGCTCCCAACAGCAGAAAGTAAAAAAAAAGACACATTATATACAGTAGAAAAAAGATAACAATGACAGCAGAATTCTCACTTTAAATAACTTAAGTCAGAAGATAGTGGAGTAAATTTTTTAAAGTACTAAAAGAAAGAAACTATCAATGCAGAATTCTATACTCATCAAAAATATCTTTCAAAAATGAAGATAAAATACAGATTTTTTTTTTCAAGTGTATAAAAACTGAAAGAACTCATTATCAGCAGACATGCACTATAAGAAATATTAAAAGGAGTCTTTCAGGAAGAAAGAAAATGAATCCACATGTAAATCTGGATCTACAGAAAGAAATGAAGAGCAGCAGAAAAGGTTCTTAGTAGAGAAAGATGAGAACCACCAGGGCTGGTCACATGTAAGACTCACAGCTAAAGCCAGAATACAGTTTGAATCCCTGGGATCACCCCTTCCACAACAGGAAACACTCTCTGGTAGGTGGAATGAATTGAACATTTAACAAAATACAGATTTAAAATCTAGTCTGGAAGAAAACACTTTTAAAGAAAGAGAAGAATTTACCAAAACTCTGAATTTAATAAAATATGAGCTCAAAAAAGAGATAATAAGATATCCAAAGGAAATAAAGTGGGACTTTGAAGAGCTGAAGCAATAAATTGAGAGCTAAAAAACATCATTGTAGATTTAATAGAAATATTAGAGAGAACAAAGGAAAGAATATATATCGCTAAAAATTGAATTACTGATGAAGGAAAGTCTTGAGAAAAACTGAATATAAAAGAAAAAGACAAAGATTTAGAAGAAAATAGATATGAAGGCCAAACAAAAAATAATCTAACACTAAGACAACTGATGTCCTTAAATTAGAGTATAAAAAATGGAATATGGAAAAATACATAAGAAAACATTTCCTTGGAATGAAGGAAGATCTTAATTTTTTTTTTTCCCCCCAAAGCCCCAGTAGATAGTCGTATGTCTTAGTTGCACATCCTTCTAGTTGATGTATGTGGGACGCGGCCTCAGCATGGCCGGAGAAGCCATGAGTCAATGCGCGCCTGGGATCCGAACCCGGGCCGCCAGCAGCGGAGCGCACGCACTTAACCGCTAAGCCACGGGGCCGGCCCAGGAAGATCTTAATTGACAAATAATAAATTATACAGGTAATCCAAGAAAATATGATTTAGAACAAAGTATGTCAAGACATATTCCATTTAAATTTTCGAACATCAAGCAACATGATAAATTCAGGCATCCACATAGCAAAAGCAAGTCACACCCAAAGCAAGGAGTGAGGAGAAATTAGACACTTCTCCATAATAACACCTCCCTAGCAACTCTCTACTCTAAAAATTGGTAATATCTAGAAATTGCTGAGGGGAAAAAAGTGTGACAATAAAATTATACCCAGCCAATTTATCCGTTGATTATAAAGACTGCTGAAACATATTTTCAAACATGTAAGCTCCTACAAATATGGCTATTTTGATTCCTTCTTGAAAAAAATATACTTTCAATTTTATCTGGCTAACCAAGAAAAAAAATCAAAATGAAGAATTCATGAATAGAAAGGCCATGGCTTGAAAAAAGCTGATGAGTACTGAGTCCATTATATTTAGAAATTAGACTAAAACTGAGGAAATCATTGTTGTAATATAGAAAATTACAGACTTTAATAAAATTATGAGGTAATTTAATGAACAAAATTCAATATGTGGGGGAAACAAAATGAAATGTTTTGTAAAAATGATTGTTTTTTCATCTCGCATGGCAAGATGTTAATTTTTAACTTATACTTTAAAAAATACAAAGTAATTCCATCTTCAATATTTTTTGAACCTTTCTTTTTAGTGTTAGAGAGAATTTATAGAAATTAATATTGTAATGATATTAGATATCATTAGATATAAAATGAAATATTTACCTAAAATTCAAGAGTTCCTTTACTTTTACATGTGTTTTTTTTACTTGGTTGGCCACCAAATAAAATAATATGTAAATATCTTTTTTAAAAATAGCATATATTATGGTTTTCTTTTTACACAATTTATCACTCTAGGCTTGTTTCTGTAAAAGTATTAAGAGATGTTTGATTTTATAATTATTTAATATTGAAATTTTGATTTTTAAGTGTTTGTGAATTACGACTTTTTCCTTGCTTTCTTCTTTTTATTCTTTCTTATTGCTTGAATATTTATAAGTATGTATAATTTTCCCAAAACAATAAAGTTATTATTTTAAAAAAGCAAACCAAGGATAAAGTCTTAGAGAAGCCCACCAGCTAAGGAATTAATGGAAAGAAGTTCCAGTGGAAGGGACAGAGAAGATATAGGCAAGAAAAATAGGAGGTAAACAGGGGAAAACCAGTGTTTCAGAAGCCCACGAAGGAGCAAGCTTGAAATATGATATAAATCAATGGTGTAAAACAGAGTGTTTCAAATATTGGCCTTGACAAGTCACCAGTGACCTAAATAAGAGCAACTAGAACAATAACAGTAATTGGGACAATAGTCAGATGAGTGGTATATGAAAACTTAATTATTAAGTATAAATGAATTAAGTATAAATTATTAAGTTAATTATTAAGTATAAATTGTCAACATCTAAAAGTAAAGTGGTAACAATAAAGCTGTAGTGAGGTTAAATAAGAAGAAATCCTTCATATTGACCTTATTTACTTTTTCCTAATGAGGTACTAAAGTCGAATAGTAAATATAGTTATCTTGATTTTGACAAAGGAATAATCTTTCAACTGGAGCAGATACATTCCCTCTTACTGAACGCTTTTAGGCTAGTGGTCAGGCAGGTTGCAGATTTGCAGATCTCCAAGTTTCCTTCTAACTCTATGATTCTGATTCCAGGAAAACAGAGGAGAACTAAATGATTTCCAGAAAAATGTAATGTCAGATGAAAATATAAATGAATTATTGTTATTGAGTATAATAACTCTATATTATCTATAAAACTGTGAATAAACATAACTAGTAAAACTTTATCAATTAATAAAAAAATGAATATCTTTTCTCCTTATCAAACATCTCTTTAGAATTTTTAATAAATTATAAAGCTGACTTTTAGGTATTCTTTCTATTTGATTTTCTCATGAAAGGTGAAAATATTAATAAGATATCAATGAGTAAGGTAGTGGAAACGGGGAACAAAGGTAAGATTCTTAGATGAAAGTGAAAATAAAACATCAAGAACTGGATAATTAAAAAGTGCCTGCATTAAATATTTATTCTCACAGAAAATGTACCTGCTCTCTTCTCTTCCATACATCTATTCAATTCTTGTATTGTTGCCTTATCAATAGATATATGTACTTTAAGTTTATCCAATTCTTCTTGAAGATTCATCCTATGAAAATTAACACAATAAGTGATTATTTTAAATGTGTAAGTTAAGGAGTAAGGTAGCAAACAAATAAAAGCAGCAAAGATATTTAAGATATATGAATTAGACAGTAAAATAAAAGTAAAAATGTATTACTATTGACAAATTCTAACAATTAAAATTGAATTTTAATGAGGATCTGAAAAGTAAAATGTTTTGGGTGATTTTTAACTTTATCTAAATAAACATGCTACATACTTAAAATATAGACTATATGATTTAAAAAATCATGTATTGAGTTACCCAATCACTTTTTACCACACAGATATGCTATGTAAAATAAAAATAAAAAATGTTAATACATACCACTGAAAGCAAAGATAGTAAATCTCTAGATGCCAAGTAAAGACAAAGAACTCCTACTAGTAAAATGGAATTGAGCTACCATGGTTAGACACTAGGCTCAAACACTGCCCATGGAGACCTCAGATCTTGAGACCTGAGTGGGATGGAAGTTTATGCTCAAGACTCTTTATGGCTGACAGACAAAACTGGGCTAACTGCAGGAACGTGGGAGACAAACATTTGGTGAATGAAACCTGAATATCTGAACTTATCTGCTTGGAGTTCCATTAAAAAAAGGCTTCCTGGGGGCCGGCCCGGTGGCGCAAGCGGTTAAGTGCGCGCGCTCCGCTGCGGCGGCCCGGGGTTCGCTGGTTCGGATCCCGGGTGCGCACCGACGCACTGCTTGGTAAGCCATGCTGTGGCGGCGTCCCATATAAAGTGGAGGAAGATAGGCACCGATGTTAGCCCAGGGCCGTCTTCCTCAGCAAAAAAAGAGGAGGATTGGCGGATGTTAGCTCAGGGCTGATCTCCTCACAAAAAAAAAAAAAAAAAGGGTTCCTGCCCCAGTCTGAGGGCAGGACAGAGTTAATCATGTAAGGGCAGAATCCAAAGCCTACATTACTGGTTTCAAAATTAAGCCATACACATTTGCAGAGACCTGAAGAATCGACAGTAATGTAAAAACTGATTTATGGCCAGTATACACTGACAAGTTCAGGCAGACACTAACATCCACTACATAGAGTCTTCCACAACTAAGAGAATGGATAGAAGAAAAACCACCAAAGAAAATAAATCTCAAAGAAGTCAAGTTTGCAGATAAGAAAAAAATATATGAGTAAGTTCAAAGCCATGAATGACAGTCTACATATCACCCCGTCCAAAACAGAATGCACAACAAGGAAATCGAGATAATAGAACAATTCAAAATGAGTTTTTATAAAATTAGAGTTTTAAAAATGTTGGAAAAAAAGAAAAAGAGGATATAAACATATATTAAAAAGAACAGGTTTGGGGCCAGCCCGGTGGCGTAGTGGTTCAGTTCGCGCATTCCACTTTGGCAGCCTGGGGTTTGTGGGTTTGGATCCCAGGCGCAGACCTACATACTGCTCTTCAAGCCATGCTGTGGTGGCATCCCATATACAAAATAGAAGAAGATTGGCACAGATGTTAGCTCAGGGACGATCTTCCTCAAGCAAAAAGATGAAGGTTGGCAACAGATGTTAGCTCAGGCCCAATCTTCCTCACCAAAAAAAAAAAAAGAATAGGTTTATGAAACAAAAGACAAATAATATATCTAGAAATGTTAAATAAAACTAAAATTAATAATAAGATAATAATTGATTTAAAACTCAATGGATGGGTTAAATAGCACAGAGACAAAGCTATTGAAAATTGGTAAAATCAAAGATAACACAAAGAAACAAAGAAAAGGAAAATAGTAATGATATATAAAGTGTGTGGGAATAGAAAGCCCAGAAAGCATCTAATAGAAATTACTCAAGGAGAGAATTAAGAAAATAGAGGGAAGATAATAGTCAACATACAATGACTGAAGATTGAGAGCTGATGAAAAATATGAATTAACAGATTAAGAGAGTATCAAAAATTGCAAAAAGAGTAAATAAAACTATACACTTAGAAACATAGTGAAACTGCAGGACACCAAAGAAAACGAGACAATTTTAAAATTAACCAGATTGAGAAAAAAGGTCAATTAACAACTAAAGAACTTGGGAATGACAGCAGACTTCTCATATCAACAAGAAAAGCCAGAAAGAAAATAAGTAATATCTTCCACATTCCAAGGTTTACTATTTATAGATCTTAAATGAAAGAACTATTAAAGAATGTATTTTAGGAAGAAAAAAAATAAACTCAAAAGCAACATATGAAACAAAATCGGCAATGATGATGACAGACATTTGTAAATGTGTACATAGAACTAAACAAATATTTATTATGTAAAGCCATGACAACATCTAAACCAAGCCAGAGATGAAATAAGGTAGCACTAAAATTCTGAACAACAAAATGATATAAGATCAAGAAAAGGATCAGAGTTCAAGTATTTTGAGATCCTTGTATTGTTGGAGCACAACAGTGGTACTGATGAACTTTAGACTTTGTCAAATAAATGATGTATGTTATAATTTCAAGAAAAAGCATTTAAAGAATGGAAAACAATATAAAATTTACCAATAAGAAGAGGTTAAAAAAAGAAACGAGGGGCCGGCCCAGTGGCGTAGTGGGTTCGCACACTCTGCTGTGGTGGCCCAGGGTTCGCGGGTTCAGATCCTGGGTGTGGACCTACTCACTGCTAGTCAAGTCAAGGTGTGGCAGCGTCCAACAGAAAAAATGGAGGAAGACTGGCATGGATGTTAGCTCAGGGACAATACTCCTCAAGCAAAAAGAGGAGAATTGGCAACAGATGTTAGCTCAGGGCCAATCTTCCTCACCAAAAAAAAGACAGAAATGAAAAAATGTAATAAAATTTAAGGCAGGAAACGATTTTAAAAAGGAGGACAAAAAAAATTAAATATACACTCAGAAAAAAACACAATACTAAAGATAAAGATGGTCATTACATAGTGATCAAAGGAAAGATTTACTAGGAAGATATAATAGTTCTAAACTGTTACATACTCAATAATAAAAGGAATATCATTCTTATAATCATTCAAATAATAGAAAGGTATATAAAGTAAAAAACAAGTAGTTTCTACTTCCCCTCACTCAGTTTATTTCTTGAAAAAATTGATATTTACAGTTTGATGTGCATACTTATATTTTTTGTTCATATAAACATATATACACATACATAAAAATTTTAAAAACTGGAATCTTATATATTTGCAGCTTCTCAGGTAGGTTAGAGATTAATAGGAAGGGCACACACATACACCCATACACACAGTGATTAAGTTTAGACTAGGTTCCTGCTTTATTTAGCTAAGAACATGCAACATACTGAAGCAAGATGGCCCCACAAAGAAAAAGCAGATGTAGCTCATCACAACTTAGTTTTCCTTGGCCCTCAGATCACATACCCAGCAGAACATATGGCTACAGTTGTTGGAGATGTTATCTCTTGCTTCTTTAGAGGTATTTTATACTTACAGCTTGTTCTTTTTTAGGAAGAACTCACAGAGTCCCTACTTTTAATAAGTATTTATAAACATTAGGGACCACCTTGTTCTTCAGTCAAACTAAGTACCAACCATATCTTAATGGGTGTTTGGAAGAGGGGCTTACAGAGTCAGTGCCCAGGCACCCCTGAGCAGGATGAACACTAGCTTTCTACTCACTCTGATTTACTAGCCACTTATTTTGGTGTTTCTGATACTCTGATGTGAGGACCACAATTCAAAATCTACTTCTCACTGGACATACTACATGAAACTACTGGATTCAGACGCTGGATAATTGGCAGCACAGAACTGTGACCCCTGAGAGAACGGAAACCAACAAAAAAGAGCCCTAATGATAGTCCCGATTTCTGCGAGGAGGAACTCTCCAGACCACGATGCAGGGAGAGGGGTCCCAAGGAGAACAGGATGGCCTCACTGGAGTTTGGGAAGCTGAAATGTCTGGAATTTGTGAAGCACAGCACCCCGAGAGGAGGAAGCTACAAAGAGAAAAAGCTACAGAAATCTGCAGGATTCTTTTGAGTCTGAGGCTAAATATTTTGTGGCATATGCATAGTATGAAACTCAACAAGGTAGGCAGAGAACAACCGAAGTTATAAACGAAACTATTCCCAGAGCTAACACAGGATTGGGAGACATTAGAATTCTGACCAGCTAGAGAGAAGGATCTTTGTTGAACACCAGGGGCATTCAACAAACAACCCAAAAGGGTCATTCTAATGAGTAGGGATAAACAAGCCTCTGGTAAAGGATATTCTAAACCTGTGCTAACAAGGTATTTTAAAAATCTGAAAACGTTTAAACTGAGATTTTCAACACACCTCTCTCAGTAATCAATACAAAAAGTGGATGGAAATCAGTAAAAACATAGAATACTTGAAAAGCACTTTGAAAAAACTTGACCTACTAGACATTTAGAAAACACTCCACCCAATAACAGCAAGATACACATTCTTTTCAAGTGCCATGGAATTTTCACCAAGATAAAACCACATGCTGGGCCATAAAATAATTTTCAATAGAATTAAAAAGATCTGAATCATGCAAAGTATCTTCTAAGACCACAATACAATTAAACTGGAAATCAATACCAGAAGGATGTCTGGAAAATCTCCAAATATTTGAAATTAAAGTTCCTACTTTTATACTTTTTCTCTCAATGAACATTCCAAGAGGAATTAGAAAATACTTTGAACTTAAAAATTAAAACACAACATTTCAAAATTTGTGAGGTGCTAAAGCAGTGCTTATATGGGCATCTACAGCATTATACGCTTATATTAGAAAAGAAGAAAGATCTACAATTATGTAAGCTTACAGTTAAAAAAGCTACAAAAAGAAGATAAATCAAGTTTAGCACTTTTTCATATGTGCATTGGCCACTTGGATGTGTTCTTTCGTCAAATATCTGTTGAAGTGTGTTGCTCATTTTTCTACTGGGTTGACTGCCCTTTTCCTCTTTATTCATAGGAATTCTTCACATATTTTGGATGCTAGCCCTTTGCTGGACATACATACTGCAAATATCTTTTCTCACTCTGAAAGTTGCCATTTAATTCACTTAATGGTATCTTTCAATGAACAGAAGTTCTTGATTTTAATACAGTCCAGTTTATCAATTTTTAGTTTATATTTAGTCCTCTTTAAATCTAGTTTAAGAAATCTTTGCCTACTACATGGACAGAAAGATGTTCCCCTATGTTTTCCTCTAAAAGCTTTATGGCTTAACCCTTCACATTTAGGCCTGCAGTCCATCTAGTATTGATTTTATGGTATGAGGTAAAACATTCTACTAATTAAAATAGTTTTTTTTTTAAATTCAAGTTATTGAGACTTTTAGCTTTTTGGTTGTTTCCAATTTTTCATAATTATAAACAGTGCTGTAGTGAACATCCTTGTACATGTGGCTATATGCAAGATCTCTTCAGCGTTATTAACTAGAAGTGAAATTACGGGGTCTTTGAGCTTACTTAAAAAAGCAGACAGAATGTTTCAAAGATAAAAAAAAGTATGGAGCATAATATAATCAACATTAATCTACCAACCATCAAGATTCAAAAACACTAACATTATGCCATAATTCATTCATAGCTTTTATTTTTGTGAAAAAATAAAAAGATCTGTAAATAGTATTACCCCATACACTATTCCACCTTTCTTTCCTCCCCAGAAATAATCCGTATGCTTAATTTGGTGTGTATATTTCTGTTCCATGTTTTAATACTATATATGTATGTGTGCGTGCATATAGTTATATATAACTACATTTTTGTGGATACATGCATACACTTATATACCCACAAAAATGTGCACACACATACATACCCACAAAAATATAGTACAGTTATGATTAAAAATTTTATATTATATTTATATACTATTATTCAACTTCCTTCTTTTAACTCAGCTTTTGCTATTGAGGCATTTCCATTTTGATAAATATAGATCTAATTTATTCATGTTAAATGCAGTAGAGTATCACATTATATTAATATACCACAACACACTTATATCAGCTACTAATGGACATTTACATTATTTCTAATTCTTGACTATTACAGAAATACCGCAATGAACATCCTAATTCATATATCCTAGTTCACTTCATTTAAAAAAGGTCCTAAGAATCTATTTCAGAGTGAAATTTTTCTCTCAAGGTTTTTATATTCCCTAGATAGAATTACAAATATTGGGAAAAAATATTACCAAATTAAATGCCTTTGTCCATCTAAAGATAACTTTGCCTACAACATGCCTACATTGACTATATATTACATCATCAAAATAGCTGAAAACAAACTAAAGCCTGAAGCAGTTTTTAGAATAAGTAAACACTTTGTGTCAGTTACCTATATCATTCAGAATAAATTCTGATATTTATTTATGGTCATTAGCATTCAATTCAGATGGTCAGACCCAACATTCTTTTTTTTTTTTTGAGGAAGATTGACCCTGAGCTAACATCTATTGCGAATCTTCCTCTTTTTGCTGAGGAAGATTGGCTCTGAGCTAACACCTGTGCCCATCTTCCTCCATTTTGTATGTGGGATGCCACCACAGCATGGCCTGATGAGCAGTGCATTGGTCCGCACCTGAGATTTGAACCTGCGAACCCCGGGCTGCCAAAGCTGAGCACATGAACTTAACCACTACACCACCGGGCCGGCCCCCAAACCCAACATTCTTGATAAAACTATTTTCCCTAAAGAAAAAATGTTTTAAAATAGACTGAGTTTAGTGTGACAAAACACACTTATAGAAAGTAACTTTGATTTTTTTTTAGAAAAATAAAATTATTCACTAAATACAAGATTTACTACGTAATTCCTTAAATAAACAATATGTAATTCTTTAAGTAATTTTTTAAATATCATATATGTAGTGCCTCAAATGTATGAAAACAAATTAAGGCAGCAATTAAATTAAAAATAGTATATGTATGGTGCTAAGATATGAATGTTTATGTCCTCCTAAAATTCATGTTGAAATTCTAACCCCCAAAGGGGACGGAATTAGGAGGTGGGGGCTTTGGGAGGTGCTTAGGTCATGAGGGTAGAGCCCTCATGAATGGGATTAGCGCCCTTATAAAAGAGCGCCCCCAAAGCTCCCTTGCCCCTTTTGTCATGTGAGGATAAGAGAAGAAGTCTACAACCCAGAAGAAGGTCCTCACCCAATCATGCTGGCACCCTGATCTCAAACTTCCAGCCTCTAGAATTGTGAGAAATAAATTTCTGTTGTTTACAAGCTACCCAGTCTGTGATATTTTGTTATAGCAGCTTGAAGGGACTAAGACATATGACCTCAAAAAATAAATACCCTATGTATATAGTCTCAAATGTATGAAAACAATTTAAGGTATCAACATCAAAAGTTGATCTCAAGAGTGAGAAAATAAAACTCAAAAATATATTTGCCATTTACTCTGGTGAAATATCTGCCAAGGAATACAAAATCATACTTTTCTCTTAGCCAACAATCTTGTTAACAGTACAGCAAAATACAATGAAAATACAATAAAAATATAATAGCCAAAAGGTGAAAACAACCCAAATATCAATGGATGAATGGGTAAACAAAATATGGTATATACATACAGTGTAATATCATTCAGCCTTAAAAAGGAAAAGAAATTTTGACACATGCTACAACATGGAAAAACCTTGATGACATCATGACAAATGAAATAAGCCAGACACAAAAATAAAAATATTGTATGATTCCATTTATATGAGGTACCTATAATAGGCAAATTCATAGAGACAGAAAGGAGAAAGAGATAGGGGCTGAGGAAAGGGGGAATGGGGAATTATTATGTAATGGGTCTAGGCTTTCAATTTGAGAATATGAAAAGGTTCTGGACATGGATGGTGGTGATGGTGGTACAGCAATGTGAGTGTATTTAATGGCACTGAACTGTACATCCAAAAATGGTTACAATGGTAAATTTTATGTTATGTATATCTTACCACAATAACAAATATATATCCAGGGCTGGCCCGGTGGCATAGCCGTTAAGTTCGTGCGCTCCACTTCAGTGGCCCAGGGTTTGCAGGTTTGGATCCTGGGTGTAGACCTATGTACCGCTTGTCAAGCATGCTGTGGTGGCATCCCATATAAAGAAGAGGAAGATAGGCACGGATGTTAGCCCAGGGCCAGTCTTCCTCAGCAAAAAGAGGAGGATTGGCTGCGGATGTTAGCCCAGGGTTAGTCTTCCTCACACACACACACACACACACACACACACACACACACACAAATATATATATATCCGCCACAATTTAGGTTGATTATACAGCAAACAAAAGTTATAAACCATTTCTATTTTAGCCAGAGGAAAGGGCAGGAAAGAGAAAGAGAGGGAAAAAATGGAAAGAATCAGGGAAAATATAAACATAAACAAGGAAAGGCATAGAAGAGCTTTATCTTCTTATTTACCAAAGTTTGTAATTATATATTTGTGTACTTATTAATTATAATTTATGTCTCCAATAAACTGAAGCCCTGTCAGGCCTGCAGCCATGTGTGTTTTGCTTAATATTTTACTTCCAGTGCCCAGTATATTTATTGAATTAATGAATGAAAGCACAAACAATACAAAGGGACACAAAGATTCAGTAATATGTAACTAATATTATAAAACTCTGTAGTTTAAAGGCCTTTTTTACATATATTATTTACTTAGCTATAATGGTGTACTTGCTTCCAGGCCCCAGTACTTTCACAGCATCATGAATGACTTCTTAAAGCCCATCTATAGGCCTCAAGTTGTATCATGTTCTGAAGCATTCTAGAGACAGAAAAGAGGAATATAAGGGACCCCAGGATTCAGGGCTCTAACTCAGCAATGAATTAGGTTTTATGCTAATCTTGTTCTGAAACTTCTCACTCTTATCTAGGAATACTTAATAGATGAGTTTACTTCCTATGACCCTAATCTCAGTGGATGAATTTTTTGTCCTTGATTTTCAATCATAAAGTAACTAGGGTCCAACACCTGTTGCCACATACCCTTGAAATCCATTGCCTTTCAATGGACCCTAATAACTTGTACAACTCTTGATTACACTAATATCTCAGAACTTATATTCTCATTTCCAAGAATTTACATTCTCATTTACACTTGGCTTATGATAGCCTGTGCTGTTTCATGTTGGACTGATTTCTCAAGGGCAGATACATTTAAATTCTCATCTTATTAATTCATCTCATTAACTCTTACATGTGATCATATAGCCTGTTTGTCAAAGCTATAAAAAATAATATGTGGGACAACTGGAAATTCACATGCAAAAGAATGAAGTTGGACCCCTACTTCACACTATATAAAAAAATTAACTAAAAATGGACCAAAGACCTAAATATGAGTTAAAACTATAATACACTTAAAGAAAACATGAGGGTAAATCTTCATGATCTTGGATTTGGTAATTTGTCATATTTAGATATGACACCAAAAGCATAAGCAACAAAAGAAAAAATAGATAAATTAGACTCCACCAAAATTAAAAACTTTTGTGCATCAAAGGATACTATCAAGAAAGTGAGAGGCCAGCCCGGTGGCGCAGCAGTTAAGTTTTGTGTACTCTGCCTCAGTGGCCCGCGGTTTGCAGGTTCAGATCCTGGGCACGGACCTACACACCGCTTGTCAAGCCATGCTGTGGTGGTGTCCCATATAAAGCAGAGGAAGATGGGCACAGATGTTAGCCCAGGGCCAATCTTCCTTAGCAAAAAGAGGAGGATTGGCATCGGATGTCAGCTCAGGGCTAGTCTTCCTCACACACACACACAAAAAAGTGAAAAGAAAACTTACATAATGGGAGAAAATATTTGCAAATGTCTAGTAACCAGAATATGTAAAGAACTCTTACAACTGAAAAAGACAAACAACCCAATTTTGAAAATGGGCAAAAGACTAGAATAGATATTTATCCATAGAAGATACGCAAATGGCCAACAAACACATGCAAAGATGTTCATTAGTCATTAAGGAAATGAAAATCAATACCACAATGAGATACCACTTCACATTCACTAGGATGGCCATAACTTTTAAAAAAGACTGAAAGAAAATAACAAGTGTTGACAAGGATGTGTGGAAAGCAGAATCTTCATTTATTGCTGGTGGGAATGTAAAATGATGCAGTCAATATTAAAACAGTTTGGCTGTCCCTCAAAAAGTAAAATATAGACTTACCATATCACTCAGCAATTCTGCTTAAAAGTACATATCCAAAAGAATTGAAAACAAGTATTCAAACAAGTACTCGTACACAAATGTTCATAGCGGCACTGTTCACAATAGCAGAAAAGTGGAAGCAACACCAATGTCCATCAATGAATGAATGAATGAATAAACTGTAGTATACATATACAAGGGACATTATTCTGCTGTAAAAGGGAATGAAGTACTGATACATACTACAAAATGAATGTTTCAAGGATGAATCTTGAAAACATTATGCTAGGTGAAAGAAGCCAGATACAAAAGGTCACATATTGTATGATTCTATTTAGAGTAGTCCCCCCTTATCCCTGGGGGATATGTTCCAAGACCCCTAGTGCATACCTGAAACCTTGGATAGTACCAAACCCTATATATACTATGTTTTTTCTTATACATATCTATGATAAAGTTTAGTTTATAAATTAGGCACAGTAAGAGATTAACAACAATAACTAATAATAAAATAGAACAACTATAACAATATAATGTAATGAAAATTACCATAGATCTTGGCAACTTCAGTATACAACTTTTTTCTTTCCTTATTAAGTAGAGAACTTTCACCTTTTCACTTAAAGGAAATACTTTATGGCTTCTCTTTGGCATGTCTGAATTCCGAGCATCACTACTTTTGCACTTTGGGGCCATTATTAAGTAAAATAAGGGTTACCTGAACACAAGCACTGAGATACTGTGACAGTCAATCTGGTAACGGAGTCGGCTACTAAGTGACTGATGGGTAGGTAGTGTATACAGCGTGGATATGCTGGACCAAGCGATGATTCACATCCCGGGCTGGACAGAGTGGGACAGCACGAGTTTTCAACACGCTACTCAGAACAGTGAGCAATTTAAAACTTATGAATTGGAATAGCGAGCAATTTAAAACTTATGAATTGTTTATGTTTGGAATTTTCCATTTAATATTTTTGGACTGCAGTTGACCGTGGGTAACTGAAACCGTGGATAAGGGGGGACTACTGTATATGAAATATTCAGAATAAGTAAATCCATAGAGACAGAAAGCAGATTAGTGGTTGCCAGGAGCTGGAGGAAGGAGGAAATGGGGAGATGGGGACTGACTGCTTAATGAGTATGGGGTCTCTTTTGGGGGTGAAGATCATGGCTACACAACATTGTAAATGTACTAAATGCCACTGAATTGTATGCTTTAAAATAAAACTAATACGTAATTCAGACAGTTAGTGGTTATCCAAAAATACATTTGTTTTAAAAAAAATGTCATGATTAGCAGACTTTTTTTCTAAGAATTTTATTTCCAACTCATGTTAGAGAAATGCAGCTCCTAAAATCCTCATTTCTACATATGGAAACAATAATATTCTTGCTTAGGAAGACAGGGAGTCTTTCTTTGCAGAAGAAAAACAATTAGCTGAACTTTCCTAACATAATATTTTGATTTTAGCTCCTTAAGCCATTATTATTGAATTTTATAAAATATTCTTTGAAACTATGGCCTACATATATTTAATGTTTAACCCAAGAGAGAAGAAAGTACTCCATCCTGGGCTATGCCATTGATCTACAGCTTGCTTACTTTTTATCATTAAGGAAAAATGATCAAAAGATCATTGAAATAAGTTATGATATATGGGGCAAAATTCCCTATTTCTATAAAATAAAATTGAAGTTTTTAATTATGAATTCCCCTTTATCACTTATCCCAACTCTAACTGCCTTCACTGACAAATTCACTAACCAGGATTCTCAGCATCAATCAGGAAAAATATCTGTAATTCTTTGCAAATATTTTGCCTTCTCATACTTATTTTCAGGTAAGAAACAAAGGTGAATCGGGAATGGTTAAGAAGGGGGGCGAGATGTTTAAGTGTTTTATATAAAGAATTTAGATTTTATTTTAAGAGCAATGAAAAGATACTAAAGGTTTTTAAAAAGGGGAGAGACTTGCTCAGATTTGTATTTTAAAAGATCACTCTGCAGCACTGGGGGGAGAAATGGATTTGAGGGAGGTATTTATGAGTTTATTCTAGTTGCCCAGGGAAGATATGATGATGGTTTGGACAAGGACATTGATAGTAAGAATGGAAAGAAATAGATACATTCTAGAGATATCTGTGATGTGGAATCATTAAGACTTGGTACGGACTGTCATAAGGAGGTCAGGTAGAGGGATAAATCAATTATAACCCCCTAGGTTTCTGGTTTGAACAAATGGACAAATCATAATGCCATTTTCCCTGCTTTATGCCACTACTATTCCCTTATTATTGTTCTTATCACATTTTTTACTGTTTTTCCTGCTAAGCTGTGAGGTCCTGATAAAAAGGGTGGTATATTATTTCTATTTGTTTACCTGTATATAGGCTATGGATTCTTATAAAAAGACCAAAATCAACCACCCACTGTAATCTCCTGATTTATTTAGCCAAGGATACAGAAAACATACAATGAAAGTCAGCACACTTTCCCTTGACTTCTAGAGTTCCTGGCAAGGACATGCTGGCTGTGCTATATAAGAATAGCTTCACATCCTGTGGCACCTGAGCCCCTTTTTACAGTTTTGTATCACCATTCAGAAAGAATGTACCCAAATATTTTTATACCAATATTTTTATTTAGGAAAATGTTAACATGTTTATTTAGGAGAAGGATAACATGTTTATTTAGGAGAATGTTAACATGACTTTGTTGGTTCATAAATCTAATTTAGTGTCAGCAAGGCAACATCCGCAACTAAGTGAAAAAGCTGAGTGAACCCAGTGGTATCTCTGAAAGCATTCCTTGCCTCTTACTATCTAGCATCCCAAAGAGTGGTTTCATCTCACTAGCACATGGCAGGTGCCCCTAGAATAAATCTCATCACTGTACACCACTGTACATTCAGTCCTCAGCTTAGCACCTGGCTCTCAATTATATTGTTTACATGCTGAATGAATAAATATATGAGTATTTGCTAGATAAATACTGAAGGAATCAGTCAACTTATTAGTTCATAGATTAAGTTCTTGATCTTTCTGTTAAAATATCATTATGATATAATAATATGTATTTTAAAAATCTAAATGAATTATTATAGGAACTGTATTCCATGTAAATTTCTCACGTCCTCAAATTCCTATACTACAGCAGCAACAAATACTTCTGACCATACTCAATGGTAGAAAGACTATAATGTAGGTTGGTGGTAGCATAATTTTTTTTATTATATTTTGTAAACCGACTTAGAGTTGCCACATTTGTTTTTGTGAGGAAGATCAGCCCTGAGCTAACATCCGTGCTAATCCTCCTCTTTTTGCTGAGGAAGAACGGCTCTGAGCTAACCTCTATTGCCAATCCTCCTCCTTTTTTTTCCCCCCAAAGCTCCAGTAGATAGTTGTACGTCATAGTTGCACGTCCTTCTAGTTGCTGTATGTGGGACGCGGCCTCAGCATGGCCGGAGAAGTGGTGCATTGGTGCGCGCCTGGGATCCAAACCCGGGCCGCCAGCAGCGGAGCGTGCACACTTAACCGCTAAGCCACCGGGCTGGCCCACCACATAATTTATCAGAGTTTTGAAAAGTTAACTCAACTTTTAACATTGGATTTTGAAGTACCATACAAATTTGATTTAAAAGTAGTTTTAGTAGTATATCTTCTTTTATATATTCTAGCCTTAAAATTAAAAGATAGTTATTACCACATAAATAGGGGTAAATCTTACTCCTTAAGTAGTCAGGACTGAGTGTTAAACTAGATCCCAATGTATGACACAAATATAAGACTGCCTGGTCCATAGAAAAACAGGCTGAAACTTCTGGTTCCCAACAAGAAGAAGTAGACATATTTATCCCCATTCCTCCCACTAATTAAATACAAAAACCCTGAACAAAATACATAAAACAAACATAAGAAGACTCTGACATGCAGGGAGAAGAAGACTAGGATGGAGATTTTAGGAGCAGAAGAACAACTCACAGTGATAGGTTCACCAGCTTTCTTCTTTCCTCCTGAATATTTCAAACTAGGTACTGAAGAAACCCACAACCCAGAAATGCCAATGGACACAAACAAAAAAAGTCTTAAGGAAAATCTGCTCCCTCTAGTCAAAGAACCTGGAAAGGGGCAGACTAGGAGGACAGAAATGTTGCAGATGATAGCCACTCTACTCTAGCCATATACCACTGAGGAAGGAAAAAAAACAGCCTTGCTGCCTCTGTCAATGAAGGCCAAGTGAGAAGCCTGAATTTCCACCCCCATCAAGTGGTAATGAGGCACCCTTCATACCCCGTTCCATGCAATGTCAGCAGGGGTCAAGTTAGGAGCTAAGACTCCCAACCACTTCCTGGCAGTACTGACGTTAGCATGATATCATCAGAGGTCTGCTAAAATAAAAGATTTAAATAGGATCTAGAGTCTCAAAACACAACACTAAATGTCCAGGAGACAATTAAAAAATCACTTGTTATACCAAGAACAAAGAAAATCTCAATTTGAAGGAGAAATCATATAAAGAAATGCCACCACTGAGATAATACACATCAGAATTACTTGACAAGGATTTTAAAGCAGCCATGATTAAAATGCTTCAATGAACAATTACGAGTGATCCCGAAACAAATAAAATAGAAAGTCTCAGCAAATAAATAGGAGATAAAAAGAAGAATCAAATGAAAATTTAAGACTTGAAAATTACAAAAACCAAGATAATAAACTTACTGCATGGGCTCAATAGCAGAGATGACAGATGAAAGAGGAAAGAATCAGTGAACTTGATGACAGAACAATAAAAATTACCCAAAATAAACTGAAAAACATAGGGAATAGAGCCTTAGGGATCTGTAGGACAATACCAAAAAAGCTAACATTCATGTCAATAGAGTGCCAGGAGAGGAAAAAGAATGTGGGGCTGAAATAAGTATTCGAAGAAATAATGACCAAAATCTCCCAAATTTGACAAAAGGCACAAACCTAGAGATTCAAGAAGTTTAGAGAATTCCAAATAGGAAAACTCAAAGAAATCCATGCCAAGACATGTCATAACTAAACATATGAAAAAGTAAAGACAAACGAAAAATGATTGAAATTGGCTAGAGAAAATGATGCATTACCTTTAAGGGAACAACTATTCAAATAACAGTGTATTTTTCATCAGAAACCGTGAAGGCCAGAAGGAAGTAGCATATTTTCCAAGTGCTGAAGAAAAGAACTGCTCACCTAGAATTCTCTAACCAGTGAAAACATCATTTGGGAATGAAGGTAAAATGAAGACATTTTAGATAAAGAAAAACTTACAGAATTTGTTGCTAGCCAAGCTACCCTAAAATAAATTCTAAAGGAAGGCTCTTAAAACAGAAAGAAAATGATAAAACAAGAAAACTTGAAAGGTCAGGAATACAGAAATAGCAGTGGAAAGAATAAAAATATCTCTATTATATATATGAGTAAATATAATAAGCTATTCTTATTTTGAAGTTTTAAAATTACGTTTTACAGTTGAAGTGAAAATTATAACATCATCTAATGAAGTTTTCAATGTATTTAGAGAAAATACTTAAGACAATTATATTATAAAGGGGGATGGTAAAGGGACACAAATAGAAGTAAGGTTTCTGTGTTCCACTTGAAGTGGTAAAATGTTGATGCCAGTAGACTGTAATAAGTTACGTATGTATAATACTTTTAGCAGACACTAAAAAACTTATTCAAAGAGATATACTCCAAAACCATATAGGTAATAAAAAAGTAATTCTAAAAAAAATGTTCAAGTTACACATAGGAAGGAAGGAAAAGAGAAACAGAGGAAACAAACAGAAAATAAATAATAACATGGCAGACTTAGCTCTAGCATATCAATAATGCAAGATATAATGTCAGCATGCAAAAATGTAACTTATTTCTCTATACTAGCAATGTACAATTAGAAACCAAAATTGAATTACAATACCATTTGTGATAGCTCCAAAAAATTAAATACTTTGGCACAAATCTAACAAAAGAATTAGACATATAGAATCTGCATGTTAAAGCTATAAAACATTGATATAAGAAAATCTCAATAAATTAAGAGACATACCATATTCATGGACTACAAGACTCAACATAGTTAATACGTCGATTCTCTCCAAACTGATCTATAGATTTAGCATAATTTCAATCAAAATTCTCACTTGATTTTGGTAGCTCTAGCTATTTTTTGTTATCTATTTTTGCAGCTAAAATTTATACAGAAAAGCAAAAGGACTAGAGAAGCCAAAACAATTTTGAAAAGAATAAAACTGTTCAACTCACAGTGAGTTAAAGATTTACTAGAAAACTACAGCAATCAAGACAGAGTGGTGTTCACAAAAGCTTAGGAATTCAGATTAATAGAATAAAATAGAGTCTTGAAATAGACCCACAGAAATATAGTCAATTGAAATCTGACTTACAAAGACAATTTGCTGGAGAAAGGATAGTCTTTTCAAAAATGGTGTTGATACGACTAGACATATATTTGTGGAAAAAAAATGAACTTCAACCTATAACTCACACCTTATACAAAAATTAGCTCAAAATGGATGACAGAACTACATATACAACTTTTAGAAGAAAACATGGGATAAAATACCTGTGACGTCAGGTCAGGAAAATAGTTATTAGATAGGACATCAAAGCCACAATCCATAAAAGAAAAAAGTAATAAATTGAACTTCATCAAAATTAAAACTTTTGACATACAAAAGACATTGTTAAGGAATGAAAAGGCAATCTATAGACTGGGAGAAAATATTTGCAAATCAGATATTTGATTAAGGTCTTGTATACAGAATATATAAAGAATAATTACTGTTTAACTGGCTTAATAACCAATCAATTTTTAAAAAATAGGCAAAAGATTTGAACAGACATTCATCAAAGATATAAAGACAGCAAATAAGCATTCGAAAAGATGATCAATACCAGTAGCATTAGCAAAATGCAAATAAATATCACAATAGGACACCAGTACACACCTATTGCAATGGTCTAAAGAATAATGAAAACACCAAGTGCTGACAAGGATGTGGAGCAACTCAACTCATATGAATTCCTGGTGGGAATGAAAAATGGTATAGCCACTCTGGAAAACAGTTTGGCAGTTTCTTACAGAGTTATACATACACTGACCATATGACCCAGTAATGCAACTCCTAGGTATTTACCTTAAAGAATCAAAAAGTTATGCTCACACAAAAACTTGTGTATAGCAGCTCTATTCATAATTGCAAAAAACTAGCAAAGACTCACATGTTCTTCAGGAGATGGATAAACAAACTGTGGGACATTCATACAATGGAATACCATTTAGCAATAAAAAGAAATCATCTGGATGAACCAACATAAGTGAATATCAAAGGCATCATGCTGAATGAAAGAAGCCAGTCTCAAAAAGTTACAGCTCATATGATTCCATGCATATGACATGCTGAAAAATGGCAAAGCTATAGAGAGGGAGAACAAATCAGCGGTTGCCAGGTGTTAGGGATGGTGGGAGGATTTGACTACAAAGGGGCAGGACAAGGAAATTTTTTGAGATGATGGAACCAGTTTGTATCCTGATTGTGGTGGCAGTTACTCAAATCTATTGTATATGTTATACATCCATAAAACTATCTATATGCGTTATAACTCATAAAACTATATGCTAAAAAAGTCAATGCACTACATATAAATTAAAAAAAAAATTCTGTCCTCATCAGTAAACAAACTTCAATGAAAAAAAGACTGATTTTTCATAAGTCTTATTGTTTCATCATGATACTTTTAGCTTTATTTTTAACAATATATTTCATTAGAACCTTTAATACTGAACATGTTCCCAAGGAAGCTCCCCAAGAGTAGAAAGTGTGTCTGATGTTCTCATTGCATTCACCTAGCAGAATGCCTGTAACACAGCAGTAACTCAAACACATCTGTTAATTGAATAAATGTTTTACAAAATAACTCAACCCCCCCCAAAAAAAAACATTATTACATCATTTAAAGTTTATATCAATTATTTAGCATTCTTTAAGGTTATCAACCCAAACTTTACTATCTTTTACGAAGTTAAGACTGATCTGAAAAACAACTGTTTTACAAGTTACAAATGGTTATAAATGATACAAATGGCTATCACATTAATGAATTTAAACAGATTTCAGGGGGAAAAAGAAATTCCACGCTTAATGACTCTTAGCATTTAATTCAACGAGCTATTTGTAACATATGCACACTGCTGAGTGAACCAACCAGGACTCTAAGAGTTCTCTAACTTTCTTAAATAGGCTTTATTATTTTTTTTTTAGTTCTAGTTCCTTAATGAACAAAATAAAGCCTACTTACAGCTAACCTCTGCTTGAATTTCCTTGAATAGATTAGATCTCACAACCAGTTAGATTAGATGTCTTACCTAATTCACTTTATCCAAAATTAACTTTCATTTATTTATTCATTAGTTATTTTTTTGTGAGGAAGATCAGCCCTGAGCTAACATCCATGCTAATCCTCCTCTTTTTTTTTGCTGAGGAAGGCTGGCTCTGAGCTAACATCTATTGCCGATCCTCCTCCTTTTTTTTTCCCCCAAAGCCCCAGGAGATAGTTGTATGTCATAATTGCACATCCTGCTAGTTGCTGTATGTGGGACACGGCCTCAGCATGGCCAGAGAAGTGGTGTGTCGGTGTGCGCCCGGGATCTGAACCCGGGCCGCCAGTAGCAGAGCGCGCGCACTTAACCGCTAAGCCATGGAGCTGGCCAAACTTTCATTTTTAGAGACAAAAAGATCATTAAAGATTATCATAAAAAGTACTGATACAAGCTACAACGTGGATAAACCTTACAAAAACATTACGCTAAGTGAATGAAGCTAATCACAAAGGATCACATGTTGTATGATTCCATTTATATGAAATGTCCAGAATAGGCAAATCTATAAACATAGAAAGTAGATTAGTGGTTACCTAGGGCTGAGGAGAGGAGGCGGAAGGATTGGGAGGTGACAGCTAAATGGTGAGGGGCTCTTTTTTGGGGGGGAGATAATAAAAATGTTCTAAAATTGTGATGATGGATGTACAACTCTTCAAATACACTAAAAGCCATTGAATTGATCACTTTATATGGTCAATTATAAAGCTTGTGAATTAAATCTCAATAAAGCTATTAAAAATTATCATGGAATGTTTCTGGGACAAATCTATAAGATCTATAAAATAATTTTCAAGACAAGAGACTTTATTACCAGCATCAAACACTTAGCACTAATAGAGTGCAGTGCGCTTTAAGAGATAATTGGAAGTACATATTTAAATCTGATATTATCATTTCCTCAAAAGTTTATCATTACATGGAAAAGGTGGCAATCTAAAGTTACACGTGTTATCATATAAGATTCTGATTTATAGTTAGGCAAGAAAATTCTATGATATTTAATTATATTATGCCACATGATGCTAAATTCCAGTAATCTTTTAGATTACTAAAAGACATCCAGGCTTTCAAAAAATTGCATGGTCTGAGTGTCAAAAATTACCTCTAAATGAAGAAATAGTTATGTAGCTAAAGAGGTTAATTATGTTGGTCTAACTCCTTCTTGTTTAAAAAAAAAAAAAGTGTTCTTTCTTTGTCAAGCTGAATATAATAGCCTGCGAATTATAAGATCAAGGAAGCAAACTGTATGTTTTCTAAAATATGAGTATCCTTCATCAAGTTTTATACTTAGGGCAGCTAAAAGACCTATGTGGAGGGATCAGCATTAAGCCCAAAGGACAGGCAGTGCACAGCAAGAAAGAAAGCAATTCCCTCGTGTCTTTTGCAGGTCACTACCAAGGACCATGTTAGCAGATCCATACCAGACCCTTAACAGGCAGTTCTGCTGCTACCAGTAATTAGCTTGGACAGCTCTGGCTCCAAGAGTAGCAGCAAGGCTACACCATAATGAGCTCAGCTGGGATTAGCAGGACAGGGCAGGGAACCAAGAGAGCTCAGGCATTCTGCATTGCGTATGTATCTGGGAGATCAAACAAGGATGGCTGGCTAGGTTATCCCCTCTCCACCTCATTCCAAAAATGAAGCACGGCAGTGTCTAAAATACAGGCTAATAAAGAACGACACCTCCAACAGATGAGAGCCACATTAATTAACACAATCCCTAGATCATATTATACAGTTTCGGCTAGAGCTAGCAAATGTGCAACTTGTTATTGCATTGTACATATATATATTTAAAAAGCTAGTCCTTTTTTTTCCTTACTTTCATTGGCAAAAACCAGATTATTTCATTTTCATATTTTATAAGGTATTTCTCTCATGGCCTTTAAGCCACAAAAATGTCTCCCAAATGTTTATCTAAGTCCATACGGTTAAAAAGAAACTCACTTTTGAATCATTAGCTCCTGGTTCTCCCTTTTGAAATAGGCCAGTTCATTCCATACAGCATCAGAATCTTCTTGTCGAAGTTGCTGGGGATCTGCTCTCTTTATTTTTCTGATTTCAGTCCTATTTTTAAAATGAAGTTGCTTTCTTCCTTAACATGTTCAAAGTGCAATAAAAATTCATGTATACATTCCCTAAAATTTAAAAATATCTAATGACCAAATTTCTAATTCAAGCTCACTATTTATGGAATGAATTTCCTAAAAAACTTATGTAGAAATTAAAGTCCTATATCATAATTTCCTAAAAAGCTAAACTGCTATTATGGAAAACAAACTTCTAAGGAGACACATGATACTTTTAGGTCTATTTCTCTCATTCATTCCACTAGTAATAAAGCATGCACTGTAGGATTGTCACAGATTCTAAAACAGGACTATAAGCAATCAACTCATCTAGAATTTGCTGCCAACCAATCTGAATGTGGTACACATACTCTATCTTAAAACAAGCTATTATCAGTGAATATGTCAGAAAGTAGTTTTCACACTTCTAGTGACTACTAAAAAGTTAGGTGAACAGAGGCTAAATGCAGGATAAATTGCTTTACCACTCCTTTACTGACAAGTGATATAAACACTTTCTATTCTTCAAAGGAAAAAATCAGATGTGACAATTATCTACAAAACACGCCAAATGCCCTTTACATTTTCATTTTCTGTACATAAAACAAACTCTTCGCTTTTATTTTGTAAAAATGCTGTACTTGCCAATTTAGAAACAGTATCTCTCTATAGAACAGACCAATGTGTATCATCAACATTGCCCTAAAGGATCCATCTCAAAAGATGAGAGGGTAGTAGATTTTCTGTACTCATTCAGTCCTTTGCCCTCTGTTGATACTGTTAACAGGGGAGCCACTTACGACTAACCAAGATCTGAACACCTGTTCAGAGCAATTGAACTGAGACCGCCAACTCATTCAGATAAGCTGCAGAACAAACTGATGGATAGTAAAGATTTTCAAATTGCATACTAGGTTGAAGTAGTTTTAAGATAGTTAACTATATGTGAATTTCCTATTTCTCTTGTCTTTCAATTAAAACTTAAATACTTTTTGAGTCATAAACATTGTAACATTGGCATTTTATTTATTTAAAGTGGTTTTTCAATCATATGGATATGAATTGTTTTTGCTTTAAGTTATATACTTTTATTAAGCTACTCTATTGATATTAAAAATGTACACAATAATTCATAATCACCTATGCTAATGATTTCTGTAAATGATAAGAAAATCTATAGTTATTGCTAGCATATTTCTGTTTTTGCTTATTATATTCTCTGTTTAAAAATTCAGAAATAAAGACCTGACTACCAAATAATTTCTTTAAAATCAAACAAAAGCCATTAAAACACCTATATGATGCTACTCCATTCCATTTAATATTTAGGGATATGCCTTTATGAGCTATGTAACTCACATGCCACTGCCTTCTTCCCACTGTTTTAATTGCTCTTTTACTGCTCTGTAGTTGGTCTGTAACATCTGTAGCCTTTCCTTGCGTTTTTCATGGGCATCTCTTAGCTCATCATTTTCTTGGCTCTGTAGAACACAAAAAAGCAAGTATATAAGTTTGAAGAAAGTATTAGTATAATGTTGGTAATAAAAGGTTACCCATCTAAATATAAAATTTGAAAGAAAATAGCATGTAAATATGAATGAATTTGTAATACTTATTTAAGCAGAAGAAAAGGAAGAATTCCTAGAGTCACAGAATAGGTTTGCTTGATAAATTTGACCCACTCACTGGATTTTTTTATGCTGCTTTAAGTAATTTCCAAATTTTGCCATCAAATTAGTTTCATTCCTTTCCCCTGTTGTTAATTAGCATACATACAAATATTTATGAGCCAATCATACATTTTTTAGGAATTCCATTCTTGGAGCTTTCTTCTGTCAGCTCCATAATCTTAAGAACACTATTTAAATTAATTTAATTTCTTTTTCTGTAAAACATGGAAAAGAACAGAGAGATTTAAATTATGATGACTAAATTAAATGAGCTAACATACAGGTAAAGCCCCTGGCACTGTGCTTGCCCTAAAGAGGCACAAAGCAAAAGTTAGCTTCCTTCCGTCTCCTCTTCCCAGGTTATTAACATTGATGTCCTTATCATTTAGAAACAAAATTCACTGTTCCCTTGCCCATCTATCTCTCATCTCAACAGTGAGATAACACTTTACAGAATTTGCATTATTTTACTGCAACTCTACCTGTCTCAATGGTATGGATATTCTGTCCTTCTACTTTGAATATATGTCTAGTAGGATAACTTCAATAATTCTCTTAAGTAGTTACTAGAAAGTATTTGAGTCTTTTGTGTACCAAGTGGTCTGTATGCCACATGGAAATAGAAGTACTGATGAAAAAGCATGAGAATGGCATCACTTGACAGGCGCAATCCAAATAAATGTTATCCTAAAGAGTTTTAGAAGATAAACAAATCACACATCCTACAAACTTGCTTAAAAATAGCATAGTTTAATACCGTGGTTAAAAATTCAGGATACTGAATTTAATTTTGTTAATTTCAATTAAAGAACCATATATTAAGAGCCTATTACATGCAGGGTGTTAAGTGCTGATAAGAGTTCAAGTCCTGCTGCTCAAAGTTACTAATTTCACCTTCACATAGCTACTTAAATTCAGTGTGTCTCAGTTTCTCCATCTTCAAAATATAAGCTATTTATAACTCTTCTAAGATGTAAAGGATGCTTTAACCTTGACCTTGAGTTTTCCCATACTGTTGGTAAACAATCCAAATATCACTTCACTTCTTGGAACAATAAGTTTTCTAATCTTAAGTATCAAAAATAAATGAATAAATTAGCCAAATAGAAGATGATAATTAATAATGTTGATATCTTTTCATAAATGAACATAAGTTAATTATGTTTATGAGGATTCCCCAAGAACTAGTAAGATTTATTATGAATTTAAACAGGATCTATTATAAATTTATTAATAAAATAATTTAATTACAAGAAATTTACAGATATTCAAAAAGATTCATGTCAAAACATAATTTAAAAATGAACTTATAGTTAAACTGAGTACTCTGTTAAATATTTCTAAAACACCTTTCTGTAATTATTCTTCATTGAATCAAAGTTCTTCCCCATAAACTCTTATTTTACAATGAATTCCTTAAAAATCATTACACACAAATACAGTGTTTTGGAATCATTAAAAGTCTGTATCAGAGTCCCTAGAACTCTGAGTAAATAAAACCTAAAAGATTGAGCAAGAAGTAAAAAATAATAGAATGGGATACCCAAATTTTTTCTATTACCTTTCATAATAATTCTGTGTTGAATTAATGGAACAAATTGAGTTTCTTATTGTTAGTACTGTCATTATTTTAGCATTTTTCAGTACTGGCTCAGCTAACATTAATCACTGAATTTACTAAAAATTTCCCCGAGTCCTATATGTCACTCACAATGTGCCAGGCTCTGTACTAGGCATAGCAATTAATCAAAGCACTCAATGTAGCCACCTCTGATTCCTAAAACTTTAGTGTAATATATTCAATACTAGCAAATAGTTTTGGTTTTCCTATAGTAATTGAAATAAGTGACTTCTTCCATTAAGTAGTGATTATGAGAAAGTAGTTTTATGGATGGGCTTTCTGCTTTAATTTTACATATTTCATAATTTACCTAATACTAGAATGTTTACATAATTCTTATAAAATTATTAAAATATAAACTATTAAAAATGAGACCAAACAAGAGACTATTTGATAAATCAATTTGATAGATATAACTTATAATAATAATTTAAAAATGCAGTCTCATCCATAGATTTCTTCTTTGAGTATGCTAATATCAAATTGTAATACATGGGTTAAATTAGTCCTAGAGACTATTGTTTCTTTGGCCTCCTTCAGAAATAGACAGTAAAATTTTATAAACATGTAAATATAAGATAGATTATATATCGTTCAAAGAAAAATGTTTTTCCCTGTTTTACTGCAAGAACAGATGTTGGCTGAAGTCTTCACTCAAAAGTTAGATATCTCAAAAGAAGTTTTTAAAAAGATGTTTCTAAAAAGAATAATCAAAATACTTTTTTATAATATTCTAACAAATACAAGTTAACTGTAGTTTAGATTATAGTTCCATAAGTCCCATTTAACTTATAATAGCCTAAGTAAAAACAATAGTACTTCATTTGGGAAATATTATCCCCAAAGATCTTACAACAAAATTAAGTGTAAAACTAAAAAATACATTTAATATCACTAATTACTACATTTTCCTGACAGGACACACAAAAATGCCCCACGGGCCATCACTGAATTAGGTCCGTTTATTAGTTCATTCAATAAAACATTAATTAAGTACCTTCCATGTATTTTAGAACAAAACTAGCTAAACTAGAGGCTCTAATTTCTGTGTACAAACAAGTCTGAATGACTAAAACATCGGAAAATAGAAAATAGGAAAGTTGTATCAACTGACTTTCTTCAATGATATGTGCAATTCTACTTTTGAGTTCATAAGAATAGAAATGATTCTTGAAGTAATCTTCTAGTTTGGTCAAAGGCTCCTTGACCTTTGAACTAAGAGCATAAACACTGTTAATAAAACAGTGGCTCGATCTTCAGAGAATAATAGCAAGATTTTTAAAAAGTTTAAAAAAAACTTTTATAAAACACCGAGGATTCCACAGATGTTTCATTTCAGCAGAATGTATAAAGTTCATGAATATTAGAGCATTTAAAAATACAAGACATTTAAACTGTATTCAAAGGACATACTGATGTTATTAAATGGCATAGAAAAATGCTAATAGAATCAAGTTGTCAAATGCATGAAAGTCAGTAAAGCAAAGATTCATGGCATTAGAGATCTCAAAGATAGTGAAGATTTCATAAAGCTCGGATGAACTGGTTTCCAAATTATACTTCATAAGTTGTTAGTTCACTACCTTCATGAAGTCAGGATTTGGAAATGGGTGGGATTTTTATAATAATAGCTTTCATCTCTTCTATTATTATTGGCTCTTTTACTACAACATTGGTCACCCATCTTGAAAACTCATGTACAACTAGCCACAAAAGTAAGCTGAGTAAGACAATGTGTTAATATTTATATAAAATTCATAACTAGTATTAGAATAATATGCATAACTTACTGCTAACATAATAAAGAGCACCATTTCTATTTATCAAAGTGTGTATATATATAAAAATATATATGTTCCATGGTCTACCGGTGAAACATTTGCCCTTCAATCCACCTTGGTGATCAACTTGGTACCCCAAAGCTACCCGCCGTGCCATGGAGCGTGTCTTCTGTCTTTAGTGTTTCCAACAGTATCTCCATGGAACAACAGTCTTTTGGGAAATATCAATAGGTATAACATAATCAAGTAAATATGGGAGTGATGTATTTATATCTTTCTATAGATTCACAATGCACATTGATATGCTAAAAGCTTATAAAAAAAGTTTTTCATCCACTGTTTACAATAATGGGGCATAGAACATTTTTGTCTGCCATGTCCCATTAGCTTCTGGCAGAGTAGTATTCAATAGAATACCAATATGGGAAAGACCATGACAAAAATTCAACATGTATTAGTGGGTAATGGTCTAAAAAAGGAGCTCTGTGATGAACAAATGTACTTAAAAAACCATAAGACACTGTTATGTGTTGAAATGAATCCCTCCAAAAAAGATATGTTGGAGACCTAACCCCCTCCACCTCAGAATGTGATTTTATTTGGAGATAGGGTCTTCAGAAAGGTCATCAAGATAAAATGAGGTCATTAGGGCGGGTCTTAATCCAAAATAACTGGTGTCTTTATAAAAAGGAGAAATTTAGACATAGGGAGACAGACAAGCATAGAGGGAAGACAATGTGAAGATACAAGGAGAATGCTATCTATAAGCCAAGAACACCTGAGACTACTGGAAGCTAAGGAGAGAGGAATGAAACAGATTCTCCCTCACAGCCTTCAGAAGGAACTAACCCTGTTGACACCTTGATTTTGGACTTTTCTAGCCTCTAGGACATTGAGACAATAAATTTCTGTTCTTCTAAGCCAGCCAGTTTGTGGTAGTTTGTGGCAGCATCCCTAGGAAACTAACACAGACACATCATTAATTCCTATATTATCTTATACTCACATGCATTATCTTATACTCACATGCACATGAGTAATAGCAATAACACTAATATTATTGCCTAATAAAGGGGAATATAGAAAGAGGTCTTCTGTCTCCACTAAATAGGACAGTTATACTTACTAAAGTCAGGCTGTAAATTAAAAAGTACCCTGGGCCCAATCACTCTCCTTGGAATTGCTTTACTATACAGGTTTTGTTTACCCACTTCTTGATTATAGTGCCTTTTTCATTTTGCTCTTTTAAAATAAGAATCTTTTCCTACTAAACGATAAAATGCAAGGAAAAAATTTTGCTCCCATTTTTTTCCCTTATCTTGCAAATCTGTGAAAGAAAATCTACATTTGAAATTCATGATTATCATCAATTGACTTGAAAAAGGAATATAGAAAAAGTATAAATGAAAAAGAAATTGTGTGAAAAAAGAATTTTACTCTGAAAATAAATTTGAGGCCTCATCCAAGAGAGCTGTTGTTAGGAAAAAGGAATGAGGAAATAAATTAGTATAATGCTTCTGAGACTCTCCTGAAATTTAAGAGGTGGAAGAGAATAGATCAAAAAATGTCTGAATTACTCCACTCCTTCCTGTGAAAAACAAGGGACTATCAAAGACTCACAGACTTCTGGGGGCAAATGAGTGGAGATCATCTACTACTGAATGGATATGTGATGGTTAATTTTATCTGTGAATTTGACTGCCCAGATATTTGGGTTAATCATTATTTCTGGGTTATCTGTGGGGGTGTTTCTGTATGAAATTTACATTTGAATCAGCAGAGTAAAGCAGATTGCCCTCCCCAATGTAATGGGCTTCATCCAATCCATTGAAGGCCTGAATAGAATAAAAGGCTGTGTCAGAAAGAAGTCTTGCTTTCTGCCTGACTGTCTTTGAGCTGGACATCGGTCTCTTGCCTTCTGACTCGGACTTGGACTGGAACTGAAGCTTACACTATCAGCTCTCCTGTTCTCAGGCCTTTGGACTCAGACTGGAACTGCACCATTGGCTGTCCTGGATCTCCAGCTTGATGACTGTAGATTTTGGAATTCTCAGACTGCATAATCACGTGAGCCAATTCCTTATAATCAATCACTCAATCAATCTCTGTCTCTCTCTCCCTCTCTATCTTTCAGAATAATAATGTCCATTAAGGAAGACTAAAGAGTTGTATCCTACTGGTTCTGTTTCTCTGGAGAACCCAGATTAATACAGGATAGAAGCGTTGGTATGTGAATTTCAAGAATCATGTACAAGAAGTAAGATCACAGATTGGCTTCCTAAACACGTCCATAATATCCTATGCGCACCCTCAAATTTACACTAATACACTAGATTCTAACGACTCACTTAGCATCTTCTTAACTAGAGTAAGGGTCTTGAATGACAGAAACTCATCTTTTCTCCTGTTGTATAATAAATGACTAGCACAATGCTTGACTGTCTTGCTCAATAAGTTACTGAGTAAACAAATGAATGAGCAAATAACTCCAGGTGTATAAACCTCAAGTAGGCTAAATGCTAGCAAGCAGAGGTCATCTGATCATTTTATTTTTGGTAGAAACAATAAACGATAATTTTCCTTTATTTCTGAATTAACAGCTTAGCTCTGAATAAATATAAATTAAGACAATGTTTAGTGAAAAGGTAGGAAACATTATTAATTGTAGCTTATGGTTAACTATACCTTTAAACCATATTTTCTTCTACAGCACACATAATATATGTCAAATCTTTTTCTTCCTAAGAGTAATCTGTATTATATGACAAAGAATCTAAATTTAAACTGTATTGGATTCTAATAATGTGTAAACTGGGCTTGTCATAGAATGTCATAAAACTATTTGGATTCAATTAAATGGTTAAATCTCAAATAGTGCAGGCCTTCGGGTAAGTTGTGAATGAAGAATGACAAGTTTAGCGGTATTAAATTCACAGAAAAAATAAAAGCCCTCAATATAGTCACATAAAATTGGTTCAATATGCAGAACCAACTTCTTCCAAGAAAGAGATAACCTCTCAAAGATAGGCCAATAAGGTATATGCTTATTAAACATTGATAGAACACTGATTCAAATGTCATATATTCTGAGACAAATTCAGTTGAAATGGAAAAAATAATGCATATTTATTTGCCATTTTGACTATGTAATTTTTCTATAAAGGAGAATTTTAAGTGGCCTGAGCTAGGCTAGTATGGTTTTTAACTCACTTTTCTTTTTATGTGTTTATCATATATAAAGAACCACAAGAAATTCTCTTTCCACTTGCTATGGTTCTGTTTTTTTGTTTCTGAGAAACTATAGGAAATTTACTCCCAATATTAAGCCAAAATATTCCCAAATAATTTTAAGTAGTGAGTAAATATTTAGTTTTCAAGTAGCAAATTTTTTTTATTACTTTATGATCCTCAGAAATCTTAAAAACAAGACCAACCACCTACACATTTTTATACCTGTAATTAAATTCAGGAAAGATAAATGATAAGCAGTAATTTGTGAAATGAATGTTTACTTTGGTATGTCTTTACCTTTGCAAGGTTACTACTAAAGAAATGATTTATTGTTCACCTTTAGTTGTAGTGCCTTCTCTAAGTTTTCAATCTTTCTTTCAGCCTTTCTCAGCTTCCTTAGTTCCTCTGAGCCTGTGAAAGAGCTCTTTGGGGACAAAGACCTTGAACGTTTCACAGGTGGTTCCTCGAGAATAAAACAAGGACATGGTTGAACTAGTTGGAACACTGGATTATGAAAGACATGCAAAATTAAAGAACAAGTAATTTTGAATACTAATAATGAATTATAAAAAAAATCCTGCATGGAATACCAGAGAAATAACAAGCGGAATTACCACAGTGCTACCGCTAAAGGTTTCTCTGTGACTCGTTAATGAGAATATTCATTTACATTTACATTGTTTCTTTCAGAATAATGATGTCCCATTAGGGAAGACTAAAGGGTTATAGACTCAGAAATGCAAGAAACCTCATTACAAAGGAGGGGATAGAGGCTGGTCTAATTGCTCTATAAGGGTCCAAGGTTACACTTGATAGGACAACCAGAAACAAGAGGGAAAGGATTTTTTTCCCTTTGAAATAGTTTAACACACTGTGAAGTTGAAGGAACAATATGCTTGAGGAATATAAATACAACAGACAGTAGATCTTATACCATAATGACCATATGGTCATTAACTATAATGTGGCTAACTAGAGACAAGAATGTGTGTTTATATTATGTACAGCTTCATATACCAATCTGGAGAAGGAATATGTGAAAGCAACTATTAAGCTGGGCAACATATTGTTCATACTTACTGCATGCCCTTATGAAAAAGAAAGAAAATTTTGTTCAAAATATCCCTCTCATTTTCCTGACTTTCGTTAAAGGCAATGAAATATCAAAGTGATACATGTTTAAACTTCAGCAATATAGCAAGCAACAAAATTAGGCCCTATAATGTTGTCTCTCAATTTTAGGAATGTTTTCTTTCATTTAAATAAAGCTCAATGCTGTGAAACTACTCCAAAATGGCAAGAAATGGATAATGCAGTTATGTTTAAATAAATACATACATACATACATATGTAAACAAAGCTTGCTCTTCTGAAAATTACTAATAATATTAGACGGAGTAAATAAGAGTACCACAGAAACATGGGTCTAATTTTAAATGCTTCCTTTATTAAGACAGTTTGTTCTACTCATAGGAAAAAATGGGAAGAACTAAAAAAGTTATCTTGAAAACATGGTTTTCTACTTTAAAAACATTTATTACTGCTGAAGTAACAAGTGTGAGAAAAACATGTCTAAAACTCCTTACTTTTAGGGAAATGTTATTTCAATTTATCCAGAAATAACATATTTACAAAGTGATATTATGAAATTTTTCTATTAGTCTATGTTCATAGAATCTTTTGCAGCATAACAGGAATACGTAATGAATACTACAAAAGGAAAAGCTAAGACGTTAATAAACGAGAAATAGGCTATGAAAAATTTACTTATTTTTCTCTATTGCTATGCCTTTAAATCCGAAAATATATAACTGCACAAATTAATGTTAAATTCCATTTGATAGTTTATATTCCACATGGGCAGTATTTTAAATATCATATCTGAATGAAATAGAAGCATTAAGATATATTTTTCTTCTAATTAACATTAGAAAATTGAGTTAATGAGTAACACCACTTTAAAATTTTTACTTAATTTATCTATAGATTAGATAGATGAGAGATACTTACCAAAACTTTTTAATATAAGAATGTTAATTTACTGCAAAACAGGTATACTACCAGTAATGTATTTAATTAACTAAATTAGGACTATATTATTGTCTTTAAAACGGGAAAACTCTACTTCCAACAATTATTTTATCAAGCTTTTGGCACATAATATTTTTGAAAAGCTTTCAGAAACATAAGCAGAGAAGTAAATGCTGCTGTTTGGTTTTTAACTTCATCGCTGGCCTTGCCAGCCTCATCCTGACAAATCCACAAAATGGCGAAATGTCCCTACCTTATGTTCCCCTTCAGCACTTGTCAGGATGCTCTTCTCTGAGGAAGATCTGTTGGTAGATCTGTTCTCTGACAGTTTTTCATTTGCTATTTTCAGTTTCTCCTGTAAATACTCAATTTCAGACTTCTGTGAGACCATTAAGGTTTCTAAGCTTGATAAAGATGGCCGTTGAGATACCTATTAAAAAAAGTATATGGGCAAACATATATGTATGTTTGTATCTCATATTATTTACAGATATATGCAAATACTTATACATAATATTACATTATACAAATCATAAGTATTCAGAGGAAGAAAATTTCATTTCAATAATAAACTGTAAACCAGCATTGGCTAAACTTCTATCATCCTAATAGAATGGCATTTTTCAATAAAATAACCAAGAGTCTGTATAAATATTTTCATAAATACTGTCATACAGATTTGCAGGAGAAAAAATTTAAAGCATGGTTCCATGATATATACTACTCATCTATAAATTAATTATTTCAAATTTATGATTATACACATGTATTTCCTCATGAAATACTCAATCCACTGTCTGATCATCAAGAGTTATGCAATACCATTGAATATAAACCCGGGAAAAGGAAATCAACAACCCTGTTGGTCTAATTAGCTTTTAATGTATCATAATTTAATAATAACTCAAAAAACTCTGAAACTTTTAAAAGTCAATACAGTTCACTGTACTCTCCTTTAAAATTTATTCCTATGTCAGATAAACTGCTAATGGTAAGCACCACATTTCAACAACAGAAGTCACAGGAAAATTAAGCTTATAGGAAATCTGTTCTGAAAACTAGCATTCTGCAAAATTCTACTAACATCTTGACTGAATATATTTGAGACCATCAAAATCCATGCATATATTCTATTTCGAATTAAGCACTCCACTTACAAAAAACAAAAACACTAAATCATAGTGAAAACAAAGGTTTTTTAATTTCCAGCACAAAAAAGTCAAATTTTATGATTCTAAGATTATCAATATGGATCTAGGAGCCCCAAAAATAGTTTCATTCAAAATGTGGAGAGCCTCAGTCTTCCTAAATGATATTCCTAAGGACTATGAAAAAAATATATGTTTAAGTTTTCTGAACCAACAATGGGAAATAGTATTTTTTTCTGGTTTTAACTACTTTTTTCTTTTTTTATGGGATAGGCAAAATCTTCCTAATTCTAATCTATAATTTTTATAATAAGAGGGATCATCTTTGATCATACTATTACACTTTCCTTATAGATAAATCATCTGATTTGCTTCCCAACCTTTATTCTATCATCCTACTAATATATTTCTCAGTGTTGTTTAAATTGTACTGTTACCACACTTCAAATGTATTAAATACTTATCCCATCACCTCGCTTTGAACATCAAATTAAAATACTTTAAGCGCTTTTCTTCCAAACTCTACAGAACTTTGCCCTATTCTTTCCCTTTAATCACTGGATAGCTTTTCTTTCTTTTATTTTTTCCTCCTATTTTGCAAATTTATGATGTTTATAAATGTTTCTTTTGATTGGGCTGCTAATCTCAACAGTTTTCAAAGGCTACCTTCTCTTGTCCAGGTTTCATTAAATATAATTATTAAGACTATATTAACGTCCCATAATTTACCAAAGAAATTTTGAATACATTGTTCAAGGTCAAACAAAAATTTAGAATAAAACAGGAAAAACATAACTTTAGTTTATTGGTATATCCAATAAGCAATCCTGTGTTCTTTAATAAATGAGTTTTCTAAATCATCATTGGATTATAATGCAATAGATAAGAATGTAAAAACATGAATATTTGATCAAGAAACTGCAATGATAATTCAAATATTCATGAAGACATTAAATATGCTTCAACAGTGCATTTTGTCACTATAATAAAAAAGATTTCGTATTTAGGCAGCATTTCTTCGAAATCTCTCAATAAACAATAACAGAAATTCAAAATTAAAATACTCTGAAAGTGACTAGCTCAAATTCACATAGGAGCCAGTAAGATAATATAAATAAATAAGTAAAATGGGTTGTTTAGTTTGTTTTAAAATTTCTGTTTTAGAATTTATTCAACAGAGACACTCTGTATACATATTAAAACACGTAGATATATTCTTCACTTCGACAGGGAAACTTTCACATGCTCCCAGTCTTTTAAAAATGTGGTCTTCTCTCATGCCTTTTATCACTTTTGATAGAACTGTACGTATAAGAAGTATTTCACATTTCTCTTAACACTATCATTTTTAAAAGAATAAGTAAAATGAAATAAACAACACTCAGCTTCACTTTGAGGGAGAAGGAGGGTGTCTGCGGCAGTAGCTACTCAGTTCCAGCCAACTGTTTTTGCAGAGGAATGTGGCCCACTACTGCCAGATCTACTGATTTTCCAAAAGAAGCAGGAATTCTAATTTCCCAGGGAAATCTCCTAATTTTAAAATGTTGGCCAGATTCAGTTTATGACTCTTGTATTTCGAGAACATGGTGGTGGGAGTATAAACTGCTATACATTTTCTAGGGGAATTTTGAAACATGCATCAAAGCACATAAAAATGTATCAAGCCTTTGATTCAGCATTCTAATCATGCTGGCAGTTGATACAGAAAGATATCCAAGATAAACTGTTAAGTGAGAAAAGCAGGCTACAAAAGAATGTAGTATACAGTATAGAAAAAGAGATTTCACCAAATAAACATAGGAAAAAAACGGAAATGCTACAGTGTTATTGCTGAGCAGACGGACTATATGTGAATTATTTTCTTCATACTTATCTGAGTTTCCTTAAAATTTTTTATAAAGAACATGTCACTAAATGTTTTTCAATAATGTAAATTTTTTTCTCCAAATAAAAGGAAGAAAAGTTTAATAAAAAATTGTCAATATAGGCAGGGGGAATATAAATGAAAGTCTCTCCATAATCTCATCTCTTAGAGTTCACTAGTGATAAGTTCGGGATATATTACCCCAGACTTTAAAAAGAAAAGGAAAACCACTGTAATTCTGTCCTTTAACCTGCTTTTTTTAAATTAATAGGCTTTATTTTTTAGAATAGTTTTATACTTACAGAAAAACTGAGCAGATACTATAGAGTTCTACACCTCCCACTCCCACCCCACCCCCAGCTTCCCCTGTTATTAACATCTAAAATTAATATGGTACATTTGTTACAATTAATGAACCAATATTCATATACTATTTTTAACTGAAGTCTATAACTGTGAGGTAACAGAACACAGATATATTGGTCTCTGCCCCCGGTTCCTGGCACAGAGCTCCCACCTAAAACCCTTGTAATTTCCTAAGTGATAAGAACACTAGGAGCATCTATTGTTTTAATATTTGTCTTTGATCCCGTCCCTGACACAGGGCTCCTAAAACCCTTGTAAATTCCTAAGTGATAAGAGCACTAGGAGCATCTTTTATTCTACTAAGGTGACTCTGAGTGGGCTCCTGGGTGGCTCCTGGATGGGGCCTGGTCACCAGAAAAACCAAGCCATGATTAGAAGGTTGGAATTCTCAGCCCCATGCCCCATCCTCCAGAGACGGAAGAACGGTTGGAAATGGAGTTAATAACTGATCATGCCTATGTGAGAAAGCCTCCATAAAATTCCAATAGTAGAGGGTTCAGAGAGTTTCCAGCTTGGTGAACAGGGGGAGGTGCTGGGAGAGTGGTGTGCCTGGACAGGGCATGGAAGCTCTGCGTCCCTTCCCACAAACCTTACTCTACACATCTCTTCCATCTGGATATTCATCTGTATCCTTTATGATATCCTTTAATAAACTGGCAATAAACGTTTCCCTGCGTTCTGTGAGCTGCTCTAGTGAATTAATCGAACCCAAGGAGGAGGTCTTTGGAACATCCAATCTATAGCTGGTTGGTCAGAAGCTCAGATGATAACCCAGGCTTGAAACTGGTATCTAAAGGGGGGCGGGGGCAGTCTTGTGGGACTGAGCCCTTATCCTATGGAATCTGATGCTATCTCCGGGTAGATAGTGTCAGAATTGAGTTACATTGTAGGACATCTAGCTGCTGTTACAGAGAGTTGCTTGTCGTGGGGAAAAAATCTCCACACATTTGGTGACCAGAAGCATCACAAATGTGAGTGTTCTGTGTGACTAGTAAAGGAGACTCACAGGAAAGAAAGTCATAGTAGGGAAGAACCAAATTATTCCCCACATAGGAAAGAAAAAGTTTTTTCCCTTTACAATAGTTTATTCAAATTTCCTTTTTTTTAACCTAATGTCCTTTTTCTGTTACAGGGTCCCATCCACAATACGACATTACATTTAACTGTCATGTCAGCAACTCTTGGCTATGACAGCTTCTCAGACTTTCCTTATTTTTGATGACATTGACAGTTTTGAGGAGTACTATTCAGGTACATTATAAAGGATGTTCCTCTGTTGGAATTTGTCTATGTTTTTCTCATGATTAGACTGGGGTTATGAGTTTTTGGGAGGAAGATGACAGAAGGAAAGCGCATTTTCATCACATCATATCAAGGGTACATACTATCAACACGACTTGACTGTTGACGTTGACCTTGATCACCTAGCTAAAGTAGTGTCTGTCAGCTTACTCCACCGTAAAGTTACTCTTTTGTCCCCTATCCATACCATACTCAGCCTATTTTTTAAGCTTAATAATCCTTTTTTTTTTTTTTTTGGTGAGGAAGAGTGGCCCTGAGCTAACATCTGTTGCCAATCTTCCTATTTTTACTGAGGAAGATTAGCCCTGAGCTAACATCTGCGCCCATCTTCCTCCATTTTGTATATCTGTATGTGGGACGCCTGCCACAGCATGGCTTGATGAGCAGTGCATACGTCTGCGCCAGGGATCCGAACCTGTGAACCCCAGGCCGCCGAAGCAGGACGTGTGAACTTAACCACTATGCCACTGGGCCGGCCCAAGCTTAATAGTTTTTTTAAGGATAAGGATATGTATATCATCATATATCCTTACTTATTCTTATCCTTCTTAAGTGCTGCTTTACAGCCTTAGCAAAATCAAGATAACCAATTCCCCTGTCTGTGGAAGTTTATTCTATTGCCCTTAAAACCCCATCAACTTTGAAAAGTTAACTTTTCTTGGCCAAGAATTATTAGAACTTTATGTTACTTTTTTCTCTAATATAAAAAACCCTTCTGCACCTTTTTATTTAGAGATAATGGTATGGTGCTAGACCATAGTTAATCTGATCAGAAATGATCAGTGGAGTATGTGTTCAAATGCCTCCAATTGGAACTAATCTCTTTAAATTGAGCATTATTAATACATAACTTCTTTTTTACATTGACCCATAGAGGTAATTTTGATCAAAAAGTCCTGTAGAAGATCTGTAGAAGATATAGAGTAAAAGGGGAGTGATGTAATGCCAATTACTATTTAAAAATTATATAAATTAAATATCTAGTCATGTTGCATTAAATTCAAGCAACATTGTATGGCATTATTACACTTAAGGGTGAGTGAATACTGCCTGATAAATAGAAAGTTTTTCACAGCTGTAACAATTGCAAAAATTGTAAGTGAAATTATTTTGTTTTATTAGTAAGTTTTAATTAAACATATTAATTTGTTTCCCACTACATTAAAATAATAATAACTAGTATTTGGTGAAAAAATATTGTGTTCCCAGCTCTAGGTAAGCATTTCACATATATTATCTCACTTATTTAAAAAATTTATAAATTCCAAACCTGTCAACACATAATGTAGCCGATTGCAAATCAAAAACACTTAAAAAGGACACTATATCTCAGCAAAAGAAAGTTTCTCCCAAAATAATATCTCACTGAAAATTAAGTGTAGGTTAAACATACATGTGTGTTTAAAAATCTGTAATGTGTGTTTGTATATAAAATATCTAACCTATACACATATATAGCAGAGAAACTGACATTCTGAATTGACACTTTGACATTTTGGTTCTCTGAAAATCAACTCACATTCTCTTAGAAGAAGATAGAGTATAAAAAAAAGTATATATATATATACTTTTTAAAACATATATATACTTTATTAAAGAGTGTATACATATATAAAATTTTATTCTCGTGAAATGCCTAAATCTCTGCAAATCTTGTTATTTTATTTAGAATTGATTTTAGAAATGCAGAAATATATCTATTGCCAGTTTATAAAACAAACATTGTTAGCTGAGTCATCCATAACCCGAAAACAGATGATGTTAGGAATAGTCGCACATTCTTAAAAAAATAAAGGAAAAAGAAAAATA